>NC_136070.1:76428655-86428655 GCF_964261635.1 Lissotriton helveticus | reverse complement strand
AGTTTGTAATAACCAATGAGACACTGTAGCTAGTCTGGTAGGGGATTTTGGGTACTAAGGTGAGTTTTGGCACACCCTAATTCACTGAGGTTCCAAGTCTCTATGCACAGTTCTGTATGAGAACGGAATCCCTGACCCCTCACTCCTCCAGGACCTACTTAAAGGAGGCTGCAGCGCAACCCCATTGAGCAGGTCCCAGGCCCCAGGCCCAGCTCTCACTCTCGCTGCCAGCCCCCTTAACAGCTGGATTCTTGCACTCCCTGTGCCTTGTTTTTCCTTCTTCTGGTCTTTGCCTTTTGCGCCTTTTTCCTTTGCCTTTGTGCTTTTCCCTTTTCTGCCTGCATGTGCCTTGTTTTTGCCCTCCTTTTCCTCCTGCTGTTAGATTTGAAAAACGCCATTCTTATTATGTACATATTTCGTGCCTTAGTAGGTGAGCAGGGTGCGGCTAAAAGACATTTCATGTGTATTCACGTTATGCAACCCACAGAGTTATCCTTGTTTTGCTCAAGCTTCAGTTAGCCAATGTGGCTCCATTTTGTATTTCCCAATCCCTATTAGGCTGTGTCTGAACTAGGCCTCTTTATTAGTATTGCTTGCCTCAGCAGAACCCTGTGTTCAGTCATTATTTTGACTTTGCTGCACAAAGTTGGATTCTGTCTTACTAATGAATAGGCCATTCTGCCCTCGCATACCTATCCTCCTGTGTAACTCTGCTCCCATGGTAGGAGATGCCGAGCCCCAGAAAGGCAGCCTTGACATAGAGAACACGTACCCATCTAGCAGATGGTAGCCCATCCTCCTGTACCTCTTTTATTCATGTTCGGCCTGAGCAAGTAACTTTCCACTGTGGGTGTGGTTGGAGGTTCTTGGAGATATGGGTAGGTGTTGCAGACTGTTAGGGGGTCAGTCCCTTGGCAGACATCTTAGGGTACAGGTCAGATTGGACTCCTCTGCAGAGTAGTGCTAATAAAAGCCTATTTGTATTCTCTTCTGTCTGCCTGACTCTATTACTTGGAAAGGCATAGCAGATGGTTGTAAATAACCTGGGTGGCCCCTAAGGGCCACTTCCTTCAGTTGGCACCCGAACAGGGAACCCGCAAGATGATCCGACTCACCTGTAATTGGGTGGGAGGGTTGGGGTGCGTCTGGTCGGTCGGGCGGATCGGGGATCCCCACACGATAAGAGCCCGGTTCTCTTGGCTGCCCCGGCCATCTGATCAGGCGACTCCTTGTCTAGTGGTCACCAGCTGGGGTCCTGAGAAGGCGAAACCTTGGAGTTGACCGTTTAGTCCGAAGTGTCGGCAGTGGAGAATAACTTAACTCGACTTGAGTGCACCAGTGAGTGATTTTATTCTTGGAAAAATGGTGCCATTCTTGAACAGCACAAGCCAACGGGCTGTGTCCTGGTACAGTCTCCGGACTGTTTTGGTGCAGTTTTCAGACTGCCTTGCTTCAACAGCACTAGCTGACGGGCTGTGTCTTGGTGCAGTCTCTGGATTGTCTTTGTGAACTTGGTGCAGTCTTCTGACTGTATTCTTGAACTTGGTGCAGTCTCTGGACTGTCTTCTTGTCTTGGTGCAGTCTTTGGACTGTCTTCTTGTATTGGTGCAGTTATTGGACTGTCTTGTTCTGGTGCAGTCCCCGGGCTGGCTCTTGTTCTTGTTCTGGTGCAGTCTCTGAGCTGACTTGTGGTTTGATTGTGGTGTTTGGATGCTATGAGGTTTGTGGACCAACGTCGGTGGAGGTGCTTGTGAAATGCTTGTTGGAGTGAGTAGTGACTGTGCTCTTCGTGTGGAGGTAAGGATGCCTTGCCTCAGCAAGCTGGGATGTGTGGGGTTTTTGTTTGACAGGGTCTGAGGACCGTCTTTGGCAAAAGTACTTGCAATTCCTTTGCCAGGCAAAATGATGAGCGTGGCATCTTCTTGAAAATGTCTGGAATGAGCTTAATTTGGTCTCTTGTTGTCATTGTTGTTCTGTAGATGCCCTTTGAAAGGAGGTTAGCTGGTGCCTCCTGATGACACTTTAAATATTGAAGAATGAAAAAATAATAGAAATATGGTTTGATCAGAAAAACTAGAAAGAATGTACATTTGTTTTGACTTAGGAAAAGTACAACATGATAAAAATGTAAGGAAGGGATGTGCATTTAAATCGAAAACAGTGTTGTGACGATTCAAAGTATTGTATATTTATGCTGAACAGACACGATTTCCAAAGGTTCAGTAGGAGAGGTGAAATACACGCTCGTAATTCAGTAGCTCTGAATGTGTTCGGTCTCTCCATGAAAGGGAGGCAGGAGTTCTGTAAAGGGAAAGAGGGGGCAGTGGGTTGGTACTTATAGCTTTCCAGCTTCAGACACGAACTGCATTTTGAAAATTGGCACGTAGAAATTTGGTGCAATGCTCAGAAGTTAACTTATGATTGGTTTGAGTGGGTGTGTTTCATTTGGATTTGCCCACAATAGAAAGTGTATTTAATTTGGAAAAAGTGTTTCAAGCACTCCAGGCAGTGTGTCTTTATGCTGAATAAAGAGATTTTCAAAGTTGAAAAACATAGCTTGTGAATTCAGTGTGTGGCAGGCTTGCTATGGCCTTCAGCCAGCTACTCCAAGCACGACAGGCGGGCATCAGAGCCAATCATAGTACTGAGCTAGTGATGTTGTCCGTACTTGACGAGCTCAGAATTATGGCTGACAACTAAAAACCGAGTGCTCTGATTTTATTAAATCTATCAGCGGCATTCGATACAGTCAGCCACAAAAAGCTGCTGTCCCATCTTTCTGACCTGGGCATCAGCGGACTAGCACACCAGGCTAGAATCATTTCTATCAGACCAGACTCAGAGGGTTCAGTTGGGTGAGCATGCATCGGCTAAGGGCATTCTTCCCTTCGGCATACCTACTCAGATTCACAGTGAATTGGATGACGTCCAATTCTCTGAAAATAAATCCTGACAAGACTGAAGTGCTCGTCATTCCCACAAAAAGAAGCCCTCAGTGTGACCTTTTCTGGGCACCGGAACTGGGCACTACCCCATGCCAGTGCCGGTCGTAAAAAGCCTGGGTATAAAAATGTATTGAGAATTGTCCACGTCCAGCCAGGTCACCACGGTGGTGGGAACCTGTATAGGGCTTATGAGGCAGTTGAGGAAACTTGCCCCTCTTCTTTCAATGACCTCAATACAGGTCATTATATCCGCCACTGTCGTCTCTAGACTGGATTATGGGAATGCCCTATATATTGGTCTCCCCCAGAAACTTATCAAGAGACTACAGGTAGTGCAGAATGATGCGGCCAGGCTCATTTTCAGACTTCCCTGAAGGATCTGCGCTACCCCTCTTTTACATAAAGTGCATTGGCTCCCTATTAAGCAGAGAGATCAATTCAAAGGCTTTTGTGTTGCCTACAAAGCAATCTAGGGCCAAGCTCCAGTGTACATAAAAGAATGCCTTGAGAACTATGTTACAGGCCAGACGCTGCAATTATCTGAGGCCTGCTGCCTAGTCTTTCGCCGATACACCACCAAATCCAAAGGGGGCAGAACGTTTTCTGTCATGCTCCCACAAATTTGGAACAATCTACCTTCGCACCTTTGCAGGGTACTGGTCCTCCTAACCTTTAGGAAACAACTGAAAACGCTTCTATTTAGGGAGGCGTTAGCTACAGTATAATCTGTTGCCTTGTGTTACCAGTTGCCAACAGTGATCCTGGTCACTCTCTCTAAAAGCGCTCAGAGACCCGAAGGTGATTTTGCGCTATACAAAAGACATTTAACATAACATTCGGTGAGAGAAGGGAGGAATTCCCAAGAAGGGGGCTCATCGAGCAGGGAGATTGAGAGCAGCAGACAAGTGAAGTGAGACGCTGTGAAGAGAGTTCTGTGAAGCAGAGAGGAAAGTGGGGGCCATGCCCAGCTCCTGACGCAGACAGGCAGAGATGCACAGGGTGGAGCCAGACATTCCTGAAGGGCAGAGTGCCAGCAAAAGATGTTAATTGGGTACAGCTTGAAAGAACAACACAGGAGCTAAAATATTTGGTTCCTGAGTCTTGTGAAAGTGTGCATCTAGAGTTTCCACAACACTGTGGGATAGAACGTCCTGGAGCAGTGGCATGAGATTCTTTGTGGCTCAGTTGGTTATTGGATTAATGTTCTCTGATCAGATTAGTGTGCTCCTACAGTAAATACTGGTTTGTTTTCAAGGAAAGCTGATAGATGGTATTCTGAAGGATGAAGGGTACTATAGTGCTGGACAAGGAATGAAATAGAAAAAGTTTAAGGAACAAATATGAAGGAACAGAGAGGGCTTGCTCAGAAAAATGATTTGCAGGGAATAAAAAGAGAGTTACAATATGTTGACTCACAAGCGGAAATAAAAGTGCAATATCAAATCTGTTGGAGCTTAAAAAAAATTACAATAAGTTTTAGGGAAAGTTGCGGCAACAAAAGGTTTGTTAGGGAAAGGTAAAGCACAGATTACTGTGGTACACTGGATGATGTTAAATATCAGATTCCAGATGAGTATGTATAGTTTAAAGGGGCCCAGCAGGAGACAGCCATAGCATTATTTCCAGAAATGTCAATTTGCAAATATCCCTCTGATTTTATTTCTTTAAAAATTTAGTTGTTAGTTTATTTCTGCTGTGACGTTCAGGCTATTCTGGTTGAACTTTGAACCTTTGAGGTGGGTAAACTCGGGAACCACAGTGCTAATCCACACACCCGAAACATCGTTGTAATTGTCAGGGTGTGCAGATGGACATAGGCTATATAAACTTAATAAATATACGTTATTTAAAAAATGGACCAAAAAAAAAGTAGTTCCTCGGAAGAATCGCCGGCCGCCACGTGCGTGCTGACGTGAGGAGCGCGGGGAGGAGCGGCGTCCAGGAGCGCGAGGAGGACCGGCGGACATGGCGTGGGGAGGAGCGGTGAGGAGCGGCGGACAGGCGGTGAGGAGCGGCGGACAGGCGGTGAGGAGCGGCGGACAGGCGGGGAGGAGCGGTGAGCGGCGGATGAGGTAGGTTATTTATTTATTTATTTAGGAGCGGTGAGCGGCGGAAAAATTAAGCAAAAATGACAATCGTGAGCAAGAGGAAGCAAACGGAGCATTACAAAAGTGAGCCAAACGGTGCATTACAGGAGGAAAAAGTTACGTGTGCAGGTTACAAAAGCATACATCGTGAGCAAGAGGAAGCAAACGGAGCATTACAAAAGTGAGCCAAACGGTGCATTACAGGAGGAAAAAGTTACGTGTGCAGGTTACAAAAGCGTACAAAGTAAACATAGAGGTATAATACTGCAATATATAGAGGAAGGCTCTGGGGGACCACGGACAATGTCGGGGCGGGCGGGGGCCCTGATGCCTAATTGCTCCCGGACAACGTTGGGACGGGCTGCTAGTAATATTATAAAGAGAGAGCCCAAACCTTTGAGGCGGGTAATCTCAGTAACCACAGCACCAATCACAACACCCAATACAGCGTTGGAAAGGGCAGTTGCAGCAGAACGACATAGGCTATGCAGACGGATAAAAAAATGTATTAAAAAAATTGCAAAAAACTACATCATCCAGAAGGCCGAGGGCCAAAATAACATCAAACAGGAAATGATGTAATAATGTGACTCACTATATTGAGACTGGGAGCCTGGAGCCAAATTGATCGTGAACAAGGGATATGCTATCCCGGAACGCGTAGATTTGTGCCTGTCTGCTTGAGAAACTCCATGATGTGAGGATTAAATAAAAAAGCACATAAGTGAAAACAAACGCGAGTTCGTCCCGTTTTTCTCCCAGCTGGGGGAATTGGTTGTGGATTTAAATGTGGCGTGGTTCTGCCGCGGGGATTTACGAAACGGCGAGAGAGCGCTGCAAATTCTGGCAAAAAGGAACCGAGGGGTATCAAAATATATCCATACTAATATTATAAATAGAGAGCCCAAACCTTTGAGGCGGGTAATCTCAGTAACCACAGCACCAATCACAACACCCAATACAGTGTTGGAAAGGGCAGTTGCAGCAAAAGGACATAGGCTATGCAGACGATAAAAAAATGTATAAAAAAAATTGCAAAAAATCCATACTATACTATTCATACTAATATTATAAAGAGAGAGCCCAAACCTTTGAGGCGGGCAATCTCAGGAACCACAGCACCAATCACAACACCCAATACGGGAAAAAAAGGCGAGCGTTGTGCTCAATATTTCATTGTTTTTTCTTCCCAGGTTCTGTACATTCCAGCTCCGGGTGTCCACCCTGCTCCCTTTAAATACCCCTGCACCCCATAATCATAACCCACCCTTACTCCTTAAAATACCCCAACACCCTTAAACACTAACCCATCTTAACCCTATAAATATACCCTGTACGCCAAAGCCCAAACCTATCCCTAAACCCTAAAATACCCCTACACCCCAAAACCCAAACCTAGCCCTGAACCCTTAAAATACCCCTGTACCCCAAAACCCAAACCTACCCCTGAACCCTAAAAATACCCCTGTACCCCCAAACCTAGCCCTGAACCATAAAAATAACCCTGTACCCCCAAACCCAAACCTACCCCTGAACCCTAAAATACCCCTGTACCCCAAAACCCAAACCTAGCCCTGAACCCTTAAAATACCCCTGTACCCCAAAACCTAAACCTAGCCCTGAACCCTAAAAATACCCCTATACCCCAAAACCCAAACCTAGCCCTGAACCCTAAAAATACCCCTGTACCCCAAAACCCATACCTATCCCTAAACCCTAAAACTACCCCTGTACCCCATAACCCAAAACTATATCTGAACCCTTAAAATACCCAAACACCCCAAAACATATACCTCAGTACCCCAAAACATATACCCCTATACCCATACTTACCTTATCCAAACATTAAAAAAACATGCTTTTCCCATTCATGCATTTACAACGAATTTCGTTGTAAATGTATGCGTGGTAAAAGCATATACAATGTAATGCCATGCGTTATAATGGCATTGCGGAGTCATGGTACTTTCGTAATGAAAGTATGCGAAGTGATGGTATGCGGAAAGAAAGTTGCGGAATAATGGGTGTTTACCCTCCCCCGATAAGTACATTGGTGGCACGGCGTCCCACATCTCCAGCAACATACTCATATTTTTTCACCACCGATTTCAAAAATGTACAGGTCTCTCTCATTGATGGCCAGCACCGACATACACTTTTAGACACACCTCCCGGCACAAGTTCTAGAATTGCAAACTTTAGAGCTGGGGAGCTACGTTCGAATCTCGGCATCAGCTCAACATCCTGTGATTCCAGGCAAATTGCTTTGTCTCCCCGTGCCTTCCACAAATGAATGTGTTCTTCTGTAATGTAAATTGTGCTCATGCCATGTTGTCCAGGTCGCGCTATATAATACTGCAAGGAAAAATAAAGTATGAAACTTGAGTTCACACACTACTGAACGCGCACTCTTAAGTGCATCAGCAGTGCACTGTGAATCGGAGCGTTTCACAGGCCTGTCACAGATAAGAAATGCTATCAAAACGAATTCCTACAACACAATATACTACTGGCCGGCAGCAATTCATACTCAGACAACGTCGGGACGGGCTGCTAGTAGAATATATATGATAGGTCTTTATCTGGATCCACATTGGCTGGTAAGAGACATAGGCTCTGCTGAGCATTTTTGGATCATGCAGAAACACAGGGCATCCATAAAAAAGGGTTTTCAAAATACAAGGTAGTTACTTGCTCATCGTTTTAGACACAGCAATGTTGTAGAGACATTGCAGTTAAATAGTGTTGGACATAGCATTCTTGCCGTGGTCTTTCCTGACTTTTTGCCTTGGCCTCCTATGTTTTGATGTTGTGCTGGATTTTGTTTGTGCTGGCTTAGATGCTTTGACCATTTTGCCACTGCTGGCCAGTTTCAGAGTGCGAGTGCCTTCTGTGTTAATTGATATTGTGCTTGGTTCTCCCTGATTGGCATAGTGGTTTTACTGGTAGATTCCCTAGTGAAGTGCACTGATTGTGTCAGGGCTGGTAAATAAATGGCTACTAGTAGGCTTGCAGTGCTGATTGTGCCACCCACATGGAAAAGCCCGGAAAAGATGCCACAGGCCTGCCACCACAGTGCCTGTGTGCAGTTTGTACATAGGACACACCTAAGGTAGGCCCAGGCCCCTCCCCTGGGTGGGGTGCAGTGTGTGTGAGGAGTGGGGTATGTGCTGATGTGTGCTGGTGTATGTGACGTGTCCTGGTGGTGAAATGATACCATTTTCCTTTTCCACTATTGAAGGGCTGTTCTGCTGATAGGACAGGATGGAGAATTTTTGTAACATTTTGCGAGTATATCCTTCATAGAGATAAGATAGAAAATAGGAATGAGCTCAGAATTTGATAATACATCTTTTAGTAAGGATGGTTTTTAACATCTGTGTTTGAGTACAGCACTTTTAGAAAGAACATATTTTCTTGTCCAACTTTTCTGTGCATTGCTGTCTTTTTGTGGATTGATTGTCTTCAGTGTGACAGAGGAAGAGGATGTGCATTTGGTGTAGTGTTCTTTTGTGGTGTCTTCACTGTGAATTGTGAGCGTTGGTACAAATACTTTAAACATTGCCTTTGGGGTAAGTCTGTCTGCTCGTGCCAAGCTAAAAAAGGGGTAAGTATTGTCGACAGGAGGTCACTTGCTTAGGTCACCTACTGTTGAAGGGGGGTAGGAGATAGGAGATTAGCTCCTTGGTGAACCAGCACATTAAATGAGGTGCATGGGGTGCATGAGGTGCATGAAATAGTCTTTTGGGCAACTAATAAACTGCGTTTTTCTTTGACTTCTGTGCTTGGTACATATATTGCTGTGTGTTGTTTTGTGTTGTAAGTACACAGGATGGTTTTTCATGTGCTCTTTCTGTCTTTAACGCTACCACAAGAGCACTCCTGAGCGGTCTAGGAATAGTCATGCTGGGTGACTCCATAAGTCAATTGGTTGGACTCGCTTTAGCCACTAATTTTACAGATATGGTACTCCATGCTGCGAATATGCCCTTGAATAAACAGAGACACAGCCCCTCACCAGTGCACGTCTAACTGGATATAACAAAAAAAGTACTGTTAGGAAAAATTGTCATGATTAGAAGTGTGCCATCTTGAAGTCATCCATGTTACTACCCCTTGTTTCTGTAAATTAATGGAATTTGAATTGAAAAGGAGAGGAAAGGACGGGTAGACTAAACCAATGTTCCCTTATCTGCCCTCAATGGGAAATAAATGTCGATGGCTCTTGTTTAAGCTCCGAGACTGTACCATCACTACTGCTCATGCCACCAAAACATTGCATACAGTCACAGAAACATCACGGGTCCCTTACCAGTTAGCCTGTGTAATTGAACTGACAGCCCTTGTTAGAGCTGGTGAATTGGTAGGCCAGAAGAAAAAAAAGAAAGAAAATGAATGCTGCTAGATGCAAATGTCTTTCCCCTAGTTATGATGACACATGGCCCAGTTCATGTACTGTATGGTGCACATGATGCACAATACTAGGAAGGGTACCTGTGTTCCCCTGGTAATTTCGCACCACATATTTTAGTGGCTATCAGTTAGAAGAGCATATAGCTCTACAAGAGTTTGCTTGGAACAGTACGTTTTGCTGGAGAACTCATGTACTTGCTATATTATGCTTAATTTGTCAGTTATGTATAGAATCAGAATTTCTGTTAAATTGGCTATTTAAAAAGTTCCTGCCACAACTATAACTTGAGAGCATGGTCACGAATGCAATATTTATGTTGACTTCCTTGGAAACATAATTCTAGAGGTGTCTACAAACTTGCACAGCAGCGGAGAATCACAAAGTAGAAAATGTGTTGTGATCTCTAGAAGTTATTGAACACAAGCTTGCTAAAAAAAAATGAAAAAAGCCACTTCTTTGAAATTCCCTTTTGAGGTACTTCAGATGAATAATATAGGAATGGACAGATGCAATGATTCAAACTATGTATGGATTGTTCTTTCAGAGCTTAGTAAATGAATTAAGGTTTACCCCACTACTTGGTGTTGGGAGAGAAAAAGTTTTATCCTTGCCAGTTAACTGAAAGTGTGCTTTGTATCTACTAATAGTTCCGGGACGCTCTGCAGTCACCAGAGGGGCCCAGACATGATGCACAGCCTGGCTGCTCGTTATGGACTAGCTACTTGAATAAAATAGAGGCGGAGGTGCAGAACGAAGAAGTGCTGGAGGAGGCAGTACCACCGAAAAATAAAAGAAAGAGGGGCTGTTCAGAAGCCCCTGCCTGTTGGTCCACCTGTGCTTGAGTCTGAGATCATGGAGCCCAGCCTGGGGGCTGGCCTGTGTTTGAGTCTCTGGCCCCTGGTCCTCTAAAGTCAGACCCCATTTCTCCTTAATCTCCCTGTGCATGGAGTATCAAGGCACAATTTGTACCCCGACAGAAGGACAGTGCACCAGAGGGAAAGTTGAATGAGTAGGTATGGACTTCATGGATGAAGAATAGGGTGCAGGTACCCTGTCTAAGGTACCAGCGATAGAGTATGGAAAAAGAGATTGGTGTACTGGTCTGGACACTGGACAGGGTTAGTTGAAGGTGTCCTCCCAGGGGAGAGGGTGCCCTATTCTGAGTGAAGAGGATTTTTTCCAGAAAGAGCTAGACGAGTAGCTCCACCGCCGGTGCTCAACTGTGCCTACACCAGATTAACAATAGGAGCCTACCAGTGATGGCTCTCTGAAAGACACTGGAAGGAAGAGTTATGCCTATCCTTTTCCCTGGTAACTAATTCCATTGTGTTACAGTTCTCTCCCAATCACCATGTAACCGTTTGGTCACCCAATTGAGGAGGAAAATAGCCTTTTGCACTCCCTGTTCAGAGCGGAGAAAGTGCAAGTTGCATCTCTAGTGGTTATTGTGGTAATAATAGTGTCATGAGCATCCTACTCCCTGAATGAGAAGTATCCTGTGCTCGCTCAAGTTCATGCAGCACCTGCTTCTCTTGTGAACATGTTTGCTACTTTGGCTTCTCACACAGGGGAGCACAGGAGGACATAAAATGATGATACAAGTCTATAAATTGGTGTACCTTTGATTCTGTTCTCCAGTCCCAGATATGACATTTATTTATTTCTGGACTACAAATGAATGTGTCCATTATGCACCTGTTATGATAGTTAATATGACAGTTCGTTTTTGTATCCAGGAGTGTGGGAGATTAAGGTGGATGAGAATATATGACTTCATTCACAGACCGAACATGACAATAGGCCTGTCTTAAATTCTAATGTTCACCTTGCCCGTGGATCACAAGTTCATACTTAGCATCCGAGGGGATGGTTTGCAAAAGTTGCCTTTCTTTTCTGGTTTTCCGACTGTATTTGTTGCCCCATCTACATATTGCACATTCCATTAGCTACAATGTAAAATATGGTACACAAGAAATAAGCCCCTGTATGAACTGTCTCCTAGCCTGTTGTGCCTATTGAGTAGGTACATTGACTACTAGGAACAGGGTACCCATGCAATACAAATGCTCAGATCATGCTTCATAAAGAAATAGATGGGTTGATGAGCATTGATGTAGGCATTTCTTTAGGTCAACATGTCTCTTATAGTTCCCCTGCTTTATAGCGAGCATTTGAACATTATTGTGTACTAATATATTGATCATGTGAATAAAAATTCCCCTCCTGATTAGAATTGTAAAGACCCTCCCGGATAGCCCCAATAAAGCATGTAGTCACCCATTCTAAAAGGAGAGTCTGTTAGGTTTGAAAAACCCCATTTGTATTATATACATATTTCGTGCCTTAGTACGTTAGCATTGTGCGGCTAAATGACATTTCATGTGTATATACGTTATGCAACCCACTAAGTTATCCTTGTAATGCGCAAGCTTCAGTTAGCCAGTGTGGCTCTATTTTGTATTTCGTAATCCCTATTAGGCTGTGTCTGAACTAGGCCTCATTATTAGTATTGCTTGCCTCAGTAATTATTTTGCCTTTCCTGCTCAAGGTTGGATTCAGTCTTACTAATGAATAGGCCATTCTGCCCTCACATACCTATCCTTCTGTGTAACTCTGCTCCCAAGTTAGGAGATGCCGAGCCCCAGCAGGCAGTCTTGAAATAGATAACACGTACCGATCTAGCAGGTAGTAGCCCCTCCTCCTGTGCCTCTTTTGTTGATGTTCGGCCTGAGCCAGTAACTTTCCACTGTGGGCGTGGTTGGAGGTTCTTGGAGGAATGGTTAGATGTTGCAGACTGTTTGGAGGGTCAGTCCCTCAGCAGATATCTTAGGGTGCAGGTCAGATTGGACTCCTCTGCAGACTGTCTGACCGACTTTTCATTCCGTGGGAAGGCATAGCAGGTGGTTGTAAATAACCTGGATGCCCCCTAGGGGCCACTTCCTTCCTACTGCTTGCTTTGTTTCCTCCTTTTTATCCCACTTGTTTTGCCGCCACCCATTTCCCACCTCCTGCTGGCTCCGGCCATCGCTACCCAGCGCCCCTCCTTCCTCCTACGATCTACTTAATGGAGGCTGTAGTGTGAGCGTGCGCCAAGTGGAGAAGCGTGGCTCAGTGGTTAGAGGCGGCAGACCTGGAAGCTGAGATCAGCCGTGGACCAGGGTTCGATTCCCCGCCTCGGCGGGTCTCGGGCTCAAAAATTCCACGGACTCGATAATTCTCGTTCCGGTGCCTACTCAACTCACAGGGTCACACTCTGCGACTCTGGGCAATAGCTTGCTTAATCTCCACTACGGCCCCTCGCGGCGGGATGCCTGGCTTTCACCTTGTGGACACCCTGCCGGGGTATCTCACAGGGGAATACCAGGACGGGTTCCCTAAGCAAGCGCCGAGATGCCTACGGGTAGTCGTGCGCTATACAAGAGCGTAATCATTTCATTTCATCAATGAGAATCATGTCTGTGCCCATGTGCACCTGTACTGCACCCAGCACTAATAGCCCTGGTTCTCCTTCACCCCGCAGCAACACTGCCGCAAAACTCCGAGCCCTGGACCACGGACACCATGCCAACCACTGTTGACACACCACCCCACAATCTATGGTAGGGCCTTTCTCCTGCAACCACTGCCCCTTCCCCTGTATCATCATTTCGCCAAACAACAAGCCATCCACCACCAACTAAAAGCACCTACTTGACAACAACTTGCCTGCCTCCTCCTCCTTAACACACGCTCGCCTTGCAAACATGCCACCGAGATCTGGGCCCTCATCACCACCCTCACCCCTTTTGTTGTCTTCCTCACCGAGACATGGCTCACCCCCACGTCCACTCCTGACTTCACCACAGCAATACCCGATGCATCAAAGATCACATACAGAGACTACCCCAACAAACTCAAGAAAGGGATCGCCATCATCCACCAAGAAAAAATCCACTGCATCACTGAGGCAAAAGACACTATCCAGACCAAGAAATACCTGAATTTCATACTCCAAACAGATGGAAAAACCACAATCAGAGGCACCCTTGCCTACAGACCAACTGGACCATGCCCCAGTTTTTGCACCATCATCCCCCACTTCATTGTCCCTCTCGCCATTGATTCTAAAGACTACATCTTCCTCGGAGATCTGAATTTCTACCTCGATGACCTCAACAACACCAACACCACCAACCTTCTCACCAGCATGAATAACATCAGACTCACCCAGTTTGTCACCGATCCCAATCACAATACAGCACACATACTGAAAACCATCTTCACCTCTAGCAACAGGATCAAGTACAGCCATGTCACTGAATTCACCCGGACCGACCACTCCATCATACACTTTAACATCTCCATCCACCACACCTTCACAGCCGAGCCACCCAGCGCCCCCCACAGCAGTTGGAACAAAGTATCAGAGAGCCAATGGACTAACCTCCTCAACACATCATGCCCTAACATTGCATCAAATCTGGACCTAGCTATCAAAAACTTCAACTCCTGGATCACCAACTGCACCATCATCGCTCCCATCGGTAACAGCAGACACAGGGGATCCACCAAGTAAGCAAGATGGCACACCAAGCAACTAAGAACAGCAAAACACCACAGCAAACAAGTGGAAAGGGGATAGTGCACAAGATAGGTCCTCTCAAACTGGACCACCTACAAGACCTCCCTCAACCTCTACCACTGGCTACTGAGAGAAACAAACAGGGAAATCCTACCTGACCGCATTGAGTCCAGTTCCAACCACAGAAAAGAGCTCTTCAACATCATCCAAGAGTTTTCCAACCCTGCAGCCACAGAAAACAGCAATGCCTCCTTCAAAGAACTATATGACAGACTCGACCTCTGACTTTTTTCACATCCATGCACTCACCGAAATCAACACAGACCACCAGCTTACCTCATGGAACCAGCTCACCCACAGGATACCACCACCATCATAAACTCCATTCACTCTGGAGCTCCTACGGACCACTGCCTGTACCACATATTCAACCTCACAAGCCACAGGAAAAGCAGCAAGCTCACCACTGTCTTCAATTTTCACCTGCCATGACCACCTTTCTCATAGGCTGGAAATATGCAGGATTTAAAGCACTCCTCAAGAAACCATGCACGACCAAGCGAACTCAAAAACTACTGCCCTATCTCCCTTCTCCCTTTCCCCGTTGAAGTGTAGTTCCTATAGTCCCAATGGGCTCTGCGCATTGGCATAATATATCCTATAGTTTAGACGTAGGACTGAGGTCGACTAGGTCTCTATCGAATGTATTAAACTCAATAGTGAGTGTGCCAGCTAACTCAAAGGTCAATAGAAACTTTCTCGAATACACAAGAAGGGATTAGTTTCTGACAACCGCATAAACATGACAAGACGGAACACCATGTGTTTTTGTGTATATTGCAGCAAAGACTGTACCCCAAGTGTCACAGTCCTCCAGGTGTGGTGCAATCCCCATTGGTAAACAGATTGTTAAAATCCTGTGTTTCTCATGAGAGGTAGTATCAGGAAATACTGCCTTGATTTGAGTAATTTTTTGAGCTATACAGAATGGAATTCGTTCCCGTTTTGCGGGCAGTTTACCAATGACTGGTTGTATAGTCTGTGGTGTAATTTTGTTTGTGTTCCCGTGGTAACGGGTGTGTTGTGGAATCCTTATAGGAGGTTGGACTGTTAGAGTCTCCATGACATATTGAACCAATTGTCTACGTATTTTGATTAGTTGTTCTAGATGAACTATAGTTCCGCATCTGACATTTCTTCAATGTCAGGATCTGGTGTAGTGCCGGCCATAATGCTCCTGATCTACCTAGTAGACTGTGCCTGGTAATGTGATTTTGATGTTGTAGGGTGCCTTTAAACAAGAGCGCATGCTCTTGGTAAGTTAGTGGAATTTCAATATCCTCAAAAGGAATGTATTCCGTTGGATGTTCCTCTACTTTGTAGAAGTGAAACACATGTGATACTGGATTTGCTTCAGGGAAGACAATCCATGAATAGAATACCTCTGTCTGCCGATATTTATATGCCTCTATGACAAAAATTACCCTACCACCTCTTGATGATAGGCCATTTGTTATAAGTTTTATAGTGATGGTTTTTCCTTAAGTTTTCCGGGATGATTATAGCACCCGGGTCGTCTTGTTGGAAACCTGTAACGTCTAAGCCTGGTTGGGTTGCAGCTGCTGCAGCTCCACCGGTCCCGTTTTCAGTCATTTTGTTGGCTGAAAGTTTGCAGAGCAAGTTTCAAGGAAACAAAGATAAGGTGCACAATATTTTGGAACACTGTATCCTTCAACGTTGAACAAACCAAAATCTAATAAATAGGATTTTCGTTCTCCTCAGTTATGGCAGGTATTTTATCCTTTTACCCACTCCAGACGTTTATTGGAGTATTTTACGGGAAAAAGGGGTCTCTGGGAAAAGCACGACTGAGTTACTCTAGTATCTAGCGCTAAATCAGTGCCTTACCAAACGTTGGGCGCCATGAAGTGTAGTTCCTATATTTCCAATAGGCTCTGTGCATTGGAATAATATATCCTATAGTTTAGACCTAGGACTGAGGTCGACTAGGTCTCTATCAAATGTATTAAACTTAATAGTGAGTGTGCCAGCTAATTCAGAGGTCACTGGAAACTTTCTCGAATACACAAGAAGGGATTAGTTTTTGAAAACCGCCTAAACATGACATCTTTGTTTCCCAAGAATAAGAATTGTATCTCTAGAGTCGCGGAAATAATAGATAAATATTTCACTCAGTCAATCGTGCATGCTTCGTTTCAACAGAGGTACAGAGAACTAGAGAGACGGGCATTTAAAAAAAATGTTTTTATTGAACAGTCTTCTTTCTCATACAAGAGAAGTGAACTGCTACAATCGTTAAGCAGACTGCAAAGTATAATGTGAACAGCGAGACTAGTATTATAAAATAATACTGTAAAAGCATTGTATGGTTTCTAAGCCATATAAAAATACATACATAAATACACAGGCTAAAATACTCAACTGGTGTTTCTAAAATACGCCTACCCCAATGTACCTAACCTAAGTCTAGTACGCGGGAGAGTGTAAGTATTGTGTAGCATAGGTTTTAGTTTTCTTTGCCAAGAATCTATCCAAGATTTCTCTTAGGTTCTAATCAGCTCCATACCTTAGTTTAGAATGAAGGAGGTCTGGTATCTCTGTCTCGGTACTCGATTTCCCAACACCCCACGAGGGGAGCTTAGAAACACTGGAGCTGGATTCTCAGCGAGAGAAAGGACAGCTTCTTGATCAGTGCGTCAGCTGGAGGGTCGGCTTCCTTCGGCACTTGCTGTAGCGAGCTGCATCGGGCAAGTAGATAGTTGAACTGCTCCGAACCACTGTGTCTTGCTAGAGCAAGTGGAGGCATATTTATACCTTGAAGATGCCTAGTTTGACATAAAGTCGGGCATAATAACGTCAGTAAAGAACCCCAAGGGAATAGTAGATCTTTGTAAAGTCCATGAGTTCTTGGATAAATCAATATTCAAGCAAGGGGAGGTCCCTGACTGCTTAAGCCAATTTTCCAAGAAATCGTTGTGACGGTGGAAGTAGCCGTGCGTGTATTTGGACTGCATGGACTCTGTCTAAATAAGTGTATGATTTCAATGCCTATATTAGGGAAATGTCAATTGTACCTATATATGGGCATGAATCGGGAAATTTCGCTTGGATCCTAAAACGCCATACAACGCCCACTCCAATTTATTATGCACAACATTACTAAGTTCTAAGCACATAAAACGTAGCTAAAGCATGATGTGTTAAAACCCCACCCAAAATACCAAAAAATGCATTGGTTTTTGGTAGTACATGAAAATGTCATTTGTGCTGTACGCATTTTAAAAGCAATGTTTTCATTCAAAGCATATAGTATGACTTGGACATGCTATCTGAATGAATTACTAAAATACATTTATGAAATGGCTCTTAAATACAGAAGAAAAAAGGTCAAGACCATTCCATGACATAATTCATCATTCGTATGGTTGTGGACAAGGTCAAATATTGTCTCTTGGAAGTATTCAAAGAATTCTTGTTCTCTAGGAATAGTTCTACTTTAAGCAGATTACTTTGTGCCCAAAAAAAGTTCAATCTTGGAATAAAGTCAAATCATAGAAAAATATAGCTCCAAAGTTAGTAGTTTGTTTTGGAAAGTGAAGGTCGAATACAGAACCCCATAGAACTTCTAAAGTCAGTCTCATTGTTTGGAGAAAACATCAAATCTTCTAAACTGGTAAAGAATTTGTCTACTACAGTAGGTGAAAGTTGGTCTACCTCACTAAGCAGATCGATTGCACAAAGATGAGAAGCATCGCCGTCAGTGTCAGTCGCATTAGCAATGTTCGAGGGAGATGGTACCTGTGTGCCTGTCTTTCCACGTATCTCACCGTCTGCAGTTTGCGTCTGTGAGATCTCAACGAATGCCGTAATCAGGATTGGAAGCCGCTGGGGACAACACAGTGCATGAGCCGTTACCGGTACAAGCAAAGTATCAACATCCGTTGGCAGGACTGATGGGAGTGTCAGACAGATGTCTAACACGCATTCTTCTCCACATAGCAGGCTTCGTAGAACAGGTTAGATGCAATCGTGACAGATTGGTCAGAATTATAGAAACCACTTGGTATTTAGATCTCTTAAACGAGCCAAGCCCAGAGTCTGTATCATGCGCTCACGACACTTCATTGCCAGGAGAGTGTTCTCTAAGGTAATCTGGGTGTCGCTGGTGACTTGACTCACCATGTCGGAGCAGATGGAACAAAAATAGGATTCCTGCTACGAGTCCCAAAAGTTTGAAAATATGCCAAGGACTGCTTCAAACGGTGCTAACAGTCCCGAAAAAACTGTCTTAAATATATGTACAATACCACTGGTATCAGACATGTTTAAGATACCTAACATTTCTGAGAAATGTGTAGGGCAGTTTGTGGATAAAAGGGCATGTATCGCTGCAGAAGACCTTGCAACTTGCAGTTCATACGTCTCTTTGGATGAGGTCAGTGGCACAGTTTTTTGTAAAAGAATGGCTTTCATTTTGCTTAAAGTATCAATTCGTATAGAAGAGATGCTCAGTGAAGGCCATAACTGCGACTCCCTGTCTGTCTTGGTTTTAGGAAACAATACTTGCATACAACAAGTGACCCTGGCTGACACAGTTAGGAGATAGGCTATTACTGGCAACATGCGAAAGCAGCTGTGATCATTCAATATAATATAACTTCAATTAGAAAGCTGCCTAAAAATTGGATCTATCACTGCAGCTGGAGAACCTTGCAGGTGTTATGTTATGTTATTGGGTGTCTTATAGAGCGCTCAGCTACTCGGACAGAGTGTCCCGGCGCTATACAGATCAGCCGAGAGGCATCCAGGGAGACACATGCAAACTATTGTCCGAATAACCAGGTCTTAAGCCCCTTCCTGAAAGACAACAGGTTGTCAAGTTTCCTGAGGGCCAAAGGAAGATTATTCCAGAGTTTAAGGGGCTAGCTGTCTATAAGAACGATCTCCAATGCGTGGCAGGATAAGTTGGTGGAAGAACCATCGCAGGCCCCGTGTAAGTTAATACCCTGACATAAAAGTGTACCGCTTAGTGTGCTTTTGCAGTTTGTACCACTAAGAAACACTTCTTTTCCCCCACTCCAACATCTGTGTGTATATGATAAATCCCATGTTTACTTGATGTATTCTTTAACCAACCTTTAACCAACCTTTCATATACAGAGTGATTGTTCCGTGTATTAGCCATTCTGTTGCAGGTTTTTCCGAAACAGTTAATGGTAATCTTTCCAGTTTCTCAATGCTCAGCACCGTATAGTCTGCTCCTCTTTGTGCCAGAGTGATTTGTTTATCTGTAAGGTTAAGTACAGAAAACAGTGACGTGGTGTTGATTAGATGCCATGGCACATAGCCAGAATGAAGATTTTGCAACGTCCAACCTAAAAGCATTATAGAATGCAATTGTGACTGTCCATGCTGTAACATGAGCATTTCCTGTTCCATTATGTCTATGCTGTTCAAAGAATAAATTCTGGATCACAGAGTCGTTAACCCATTGTAAACTACAGAGAGAGATTTCTCTAAATGAATACGACCAATTTCTCGTATTCGTTCTGCAGTCTCTGCTTGTGTCGCTTTCCAAGCTTCATTATAAATGGCATTTATACCAGCGTATATAAAACGTTTATGACCCGATTTTGCAGGTCCAGATAAGGAGTCCCTTAAATCAACACCATCTTTAAGTAAAGATAAGTGTTGTTTTACCTCTGTTAGTGTGCACTTTTGTAGCCACTCAAGGTGTCAGATTACAAGCACACTTACCTGTAGGATGCTTGTAGGTTGATTTCGCAGAGACGCTATTGACCAACTTCCCTTAGTTCTAGGCAACACCCAGTGATTTATTATTACACTAAAGTGATTAAATAGAATTTAGGGAGGAGGGCCAGATAGGGGACGCTACCTGTTCCTTGGTTGTTGACCTGCGAAGCAACAAGGAAGAATTTGTAATTCCAGCTCTTATTATTATGATGCTGATTACCGAAACTTAAAGTAATTCCTTTTTTGGTCAATCTAAAAGAAAGCCTACCTGCGACTTCAGAAGCTAGGTGTCGCATCCATGTTGTCGTTGTGAAGGGTCTTGTGTTGAGCGTTGATTGTCTTCATGAAGGTAGAGGGTGCTGTCCTGTATTAATTGTACTCCTAAGTAGATATTAATGATAAGAATAAGTTACTGATTTTTCTTATTTTAAACTTTACCACTTAAGCTGTAGAATTAGCTAATTCTGTTCTTTGTCTCACTTACTCTTTTTACTCTCTTGATTTTTAGTTCTTCACAACCTGTATGTTAATATTTCAAGCAAAATAGAAAATAAACTCCTAAACACTTAGCTTAAATCGGATCCCTCTCTTTTCTTGCAGCTCGAAAGTGAAGGTCTCACTGCTCCGGATGCTCGAGGGGCGTTGCCATGTCGTCGGGTCCTCTGGAGGCTGCATAGGTGAGTCTTCCTCGAAGGTGAAAGAAGTCAAAGCGTCAGGCAACGTTGGGTGTGGCTATTTATACTTGAGCCACACCCAAACGACTGAGGATGCATCGCGCACCTTTTTCCTGCGTGCGTGTGCGTTTTTCTTGAATGTTCTTCCCTGCCGGTTTGCCAGTTTGCCAGCAATAGGTGTTTCTGTCTTACACAGTTCAAAATGATTCATGACATAGCGACCATTAGATCTAGCTATTAAGAATAAATACTTTTGCCCAAACCTTACGTCATAGAAGCATGCTTTTCACAAATCCTCAATTGGTACAGACTACAGTAATGTCACATCAAACTAAATGCACAGTGTGTTTATATAATTTACCTTATACCGATTTGATGTGCAGGATGCACGGGACAGGGGTGGGTTTTAAGAGGAAGATGCTCCTTTAGGAGCCTTGCGCCAACTGCATGCTGGAATCATGCTGTGTGATGGAATCATGACAGTACTCCCCCCTTAAAAGTCCCCCAAAACTTGAGGGACTGGTTTTGGTTTCCCTGGGTATTGCAGATGAAATTGTTTTACTAAATGTGGAGCATTCTGAAAGTTAGCAAGAGGCTCCCAGGACCGCTCTTCTGGACCATAACCCTTCCAATGTATCAAATAAAATTATTTCCCACAAATTCTTTTTGAACTGATGATCCTTTGTACTTCAAATTCTGGGATCCCATCTAATTGTATAACTGAAGGAGGTTTTCTAAATCTGGTCATGGGATTAAATGGTTTAATCAAAGACACATGGAAAACTGGATGAAATCGGTATTTAGGAGGTAGGGTCAACTTGACACTGACTGGATTTATTACTTGTGCTATGTCAAATGGCCCTATAAAACGAGGGCAGAATTTTTTACAAGATTTTATTTTAAGGTTTTTTGTAGATAACCACACCTTGTCTCCGATGGAGTATTTAGGTTGTTGTTTTCTGTGTGAATCTGAGATACTTTTTTGATTTTCTTTTGCTTGTGCTAAATGATACTGGGCCTGAGTTTGGATATGAACCAGTCTTTTAATGTGTTCATCGAAAGATGGGTTTATAAAAGGAAATCTAATCGATAACTTTTCGGATCAAGACCTGATACATTTTGTGTTTTTCTGCCCTTTTTTTGAAGAGGGTAGAAAGAAATATGTTATACCACTTTTGAGGGACAAGGGATTTAAGCAGGTAAAACCTGCATTGATGTTTTTACAACTTATGGTGTCCCCCATAGTGATGTTTGGGGTTGCAAATTTTTTGGTAACGTCTATACGTGCTAGACGGAACAGACTGTTGAGAACCCCAATGATGGAATGTATACAAGTCTAGTTTAACTTTATCCGCCAAGAGTAGCCGATTTTTGGAATTAAGTAACTCGGTAAAATGAAATTATAGATAACTTTCATAAACATGACAGATTTTTGGAACATGTAATTTTTTAAATGTTTTTAATTGTTTTTACTAAATTGTTTTATTCATTTTTAAATCATTACTTCCCAGCAATTGCTCATTAATGACTTGAATTGTTTTATAATGAATTGAATAATGAATTGAATTGATGATTTGTGTATATTTATTGTATACCTGTGTATTTGTATGTGTAGTATACTTTTATGATTTTAAAATAATCGAATAAAGTATTTTTTTTTTCTACTCTAATCGAAGCACGAATATTTGTAGGATGAAAACCATACGTACTAAAAAATGGAGACAGGCTAGTAGAGGAGTTGTCCATGTTATTGTAAGCAAATTCCAAAAGCCATAATATATCACACCATTCTTGTTCATCCTCTACTAACATGCACTGTTCTATGGTTTGATTGGTTCTTTCCGTAAGACCATCAGTTTGAGGGTGATAGCTAGAAGATGTGCGGATATCCATGTTTAAAGTCTTTCCTAAATGTTGCCAAACATGAGAAATGAATTGGGGACCTCTGTCTGAAATTATCACAGATGGGATGCCATGTGAACAAATTATTTCCTTAGAGAATATCTGAGTTAATTATTTAGCTGACGGTGTTTTTTTAATGGGATAAAATGGGCCATCTGAGAAAAATGATCAACTATGGTTAAAATGGTGGTAAAACCTTTCTTAGTCTTTGGGAGCTCAACAATAAAATCTAGAGATACAGTATGCCAAGGTTGAGGTGGTATTGGAAGTGGAAGAAGAAGACCACTAGGTGCTTGATGTGGTGTTTTATTTTGAGTGCAGATAACACAAGTTTCAACATATTTTTGAACGTCCGATAACATAGAAGGCCACCAAAACTTTCTTTTGATTAAATGACAAGTTTTTGTTATCCCAGGATGTGCAGACATCAACGTATCATGATGCAATTGTAATACTTTAGTTTGTAACATTTGAGTAGGTACAAATATTTGTTCATTCATGTACAACAATTCGTCTTTTAATTGTAATAAAGGATACTGGTTTTGCCACTCTTGTAATTGTCTTTCTTGTACCTTTTTTTTTATATCTTCTACTACATCAGTATAAGTAGCTCCTATCTTAAAACAACGATCTGACAATACAGGTCGGATTATGTCTGTAAAACAATGTTTTTCGTCAGGAATTCCAATGCTTGACAAAGCGTCAGCTTTTTGATTCTCTTTTCCTGGACGATAAGTGATTATGAAATTGTAATCATTAAAGAAAAGTGTCCAACGTAACTGTCTTGCGGTGAGAGCTTTTACAGAACGTAAACTTTGCAAGTTTCTGTATAAATAGTCACTGGATGTCTAGCACCTAACAAGCAATGGCGCCATTCTTCAAAGACTGCTTTTATGGCTAATAATTCTTTATCCACAATAGCATAGTTTTGTTCCGTAGGGGTCAATTTTCTTGAATAATACGCTATAGGATGCATCTGACCGGACTCCTTATGCCTTTGAGAAAAGATTCCCCCAACTGCAAATTGTGAAGCATCTGCTTTGACTATGAAGGGAATGGAAGGATCAGGATGCATTAGGATAGGTGCTGAAGTAAATTGTTGCGTTAAATTTTGAAAAGCTTTTTCAGCATCTTTAGTCCATTCAAATTTTGCATTTTTTCGTAATAACCTAGTTATTGGTGTAATAATTTGAGAAAAATTACAAATGAATCGCCTATAAAAGTTGGCGAATCCTAAAAAACTCTGAATTTGTTTTACTGTGGAAGGGCTGGGCCAATCGAGTACAGCCTGAATTTTTTGGGGATCCATCTCAATTCCTTCAGGACTTAAAATATACCCAAGGAATTCTACTCTTGTGGTATGAAAGGTACTCTTTTCTAATTTTATGAATAAGGAATTGTCAAGTAGTTTTTGAAGAATATCTCTGACTTGTTTTACATGTTCTGTGGAGTTCTTTGAATAGATGAGAATATCGTCTATGTAGACTATACAACAGATATCCAAATACTCTCTTAAGACTTCATTTATAAAAAATGGAAAAGCTGCTGGAGCATTACAGAGTCCAAAAGGCATGACTTGGTACTCATATAAGCCGAATTTGGTATGGAATGCGGTCTTCCATTCATCACCACTTCAGACTCTCACCAAATGGTAGGCTCCTCGCAGATCCAATTTGGTATAAATGGTAGCATCTTTCAACTGATCTAATAAAGTTGGAATAAGCAGGAGCAGATATCTATTTTTAATGGTCACATTATTTAAGGCACGGTAGTCAATACATGAACGCAATTTGCCTCCTTTCTTTGGGATAAAAAATAAGGGGGACATCACTGGTGATTTAGAGTGTCGAATGAAACTGTCGGCTTGGTATTCATCTAGATTAAGCATGAGCAGTAATTCCGTTCCGCTGACGGATTATGCGAATTTTTGTTAAATCCGCATTCCGTGAAACACTCGGATTTTTGTCTAAAAGATCCGTTTCGCGTAGCAGAATCAGTTATTAAACTGCATCCACAAATGCTTTGATAAACTTAACTTTACATGCTTAAAAGCATATAACCAATTCACAAAAATGAATTATGGAAATAATAAACATCAGCCAATAAGAGAGATGATGATTTTGGGGTCCCCTCTAACCTAGGGGGAGGACCAAGCAGATGCCTTGAGCACAAAGAGCATATCATTCTGAACAATTCAGTGGTGGTCCCATTCTCTTAGAACCACCCCAAGCACAGTTATGGGCAAAAATACAACTAAAAGCCCCTGCAAAGCATTATGGGATAAGATTAGCATCATTATTAGCATTCATGAAAGGGTTTCAATGTTTTTGAATTTTACTCATCAGGGACATCTTGGGGCGACGAGGTGAACTGCAGCTTGATGTATAATATTTTAAATGCTATTGCATTTGCCTCATCAGGGACATCTAGGGACGACGAGGTGAACTGCAGCTTGATGTATAATATTTTAAATGCTATTGCATTTGCCTCATCAGGGACATCTAGGGCCGACAAGGTGAACTGCAGCTTGATGTATAATATTTTAAATGCTATTGCATTTGCCTCATCAGGGACATCTAGGGACGACAAGGTGAACTGCAGCTTCATGTATAATATTTTAAATGCTATTGCAGTTGCCTCATCAGGGACATCTGGGGACGACGAGGTGAACTGCCGCTCTTTGTAGAATTATTTGGATACTATAATATTCACTTCCCACTGCTAATCTCGTCCCATAATGCTTTGCAGGGGCTTTTAATTGGGATTGTATTTTTGCCTATAACTGTGCTTGTGGTAGTCCTAAGAGGATGGGACCACCACCGATTTGCATCGTTCAGCAAGATGTGCCCTTTGTTTTGAAGGCATCTTCCTGGTTCTCCCACTAGGTTAGGGAGGATCTCAAAATCATCACCTCTCTCACTGCTTGCTAGAAGCTTAATTTCACTTTTGTGAAATGACTATATGCATTTTAGCATGTAGAAATACTTGTTATTTTATCTTGAATATATGAGATTTCTGTTTTAATGATCAGAAATCTGACGGAACGAAATATGTGTATTTGTGGATTTATTGTACCAAGTTCGTAAAATCCGCGAACTACTATTTTGCCAATTCCGACCACCCTTAATCTAGATATTCCCTCAGGTATTTGTTTTCTTTTTCAGTAAGGGCATATATCCTACTACACGGCAAGGTAGCTCCGGGCATTAGATCAATTTGACAATCAAAGTCCCTGTGTGATGGTAGGGTATTCGCCTTTTTTTTATCGAACACATCACAGAGATCCGAATATTCTTTCAGGACTCCCTCCAACAATAATACACTCTTTGAGTCTATAGGAAAATCATAACCTTGTACTAATAGTTCCGGAACCTGATGTTGAAGACAAGAAGAATGACAGAATTCTGAATTAAATAAAACAGTTTTCTTCACCCAATCGATTTTAGGGTTATGCTTTACAAGCCATGGAATTCTTAAAATAAGGCAGAATTGCGGAGCATCTATGATGTCAAATGTGATTTCTTCTTCATGTATGGATGAACAAGTCATTTGAAGAGTCTCCGTATGGTACTGTATGAGTCCAGAAGATAATTCCTTTCCGTCAACTGCTCTGACTACCTCTGGCTGCAGTTTGGGTTCTGACCTTAGTTCTAATTCTTGCATAAAGTGTGTGTCAATAAAATTGCCTGTGGCACCTGAGTTAATGAAAGCATCAACTGACCACACTCTTCCTTCTTTAGAGTGAGATTGTAAAGAAATGTTAATACTAAGGTGTTGGAAAGTTATATCTGGAGTAATGGAGGCCAAACTGGATAATGGACTCGACAAACTGACCTCTTGTTTTGTCGAGCATGTCAGTTTTCCGACTGCTGAACTAAACCAGCATCTGTAACCTTTCCTTTAGGTTTATTAGGATGTATTGGACATTCTTTAACGAAATGTCCTGATTTGCCGCAGTACAGACATTGATTTAACTTTCCTTCTCTTCTTTTGACAGAGGTCCTTTTATAGTACCAATTCGCATTGGTTCTCCTAAATCTATTTTAGTCGTAGGTTCAGTTTTTACACTAACTCTGGGGCATATTACCAAGCAATAGCGATAATTATCGCTATTGCTTGGTTAGAGACAAAAATTTACCGCTGAGCTGCGGCGATTTTTATCGCAGATAAACCTTGGTATTACCAAGGTTTATCGCAAATGCGATAAAAAATGGCCGCAATGCATGAATATCGCTGAAAAGTCAACGATATTCATGCATTACCGAGTTAATGCTCTTAGCCATGTTATCCACCTCCCATTGGATAACATGGCTAAGAACTGCTCAGGGCAGGTGTTAGCTTTTGGAGATATTCGCGCTTAGCGCGAATATCTCCAAAAGTTGGTAATAGGAGATAGCGATGTTAGCGACTGTTTCCAGTCGCTAACATCTTGGCACGCCCACTTTGCATGTCATTAGTGATAAATATCACTGACATACAAAGTGGGGCCCAAGATGGTCGCTATCTCCTACTAGCTGTCGCTAACTGGTGTTAGCGACAGCTAGGTAATAGGGAGATAATTTTATCTCCGCTTTCTTGGCTTTTAAAGCCAAAAAAGCGGAGATAAACCCCCTTGATAATATGCCCCTCTGTCTTTAAAGGAAAATAACCCTGTTTCAACTTTCCCTTTTTCTCCTTTACGTTCTGATAAACGATGGTTCAATTTTACTACCAAATCTATGAACTCTTCTATGTCATCTGGTGGATCCGAAATGTGTGTAATCATATCTTTTAATTCGTCTTTTAGGCCTTTATTAAAAAGAGAAACTCTTTTCCCTTCCGGCCAATCAGCTTCAATTACTAATCTGTTGAACTGAGAAATATAATGTAGTAAATCTGATGACCCTTGTTTTAAATGAAGTAGTTCATGATCTGCAGACTGAACAAAAACATGTTTAGCAAACAACTTTTTCATAGTATTCTTAAATCGTCTAAGGTCATGGAGAATTGGGTCATTACGTTCTACAATTGGCACTGACCAAAGGGCTGCATCTCCTCCTAAATAAGATAATATGAACGCTATTTTAGAAAAATCATCGGGGAAAGCTGTGGGTTTGGCTATGAAATGCAAATGGCATTGATTTAAAAAAATGGTGAACTTATTACTGTCCCCATAAAATCTTTCTGGTTGAGCTAAGGGAACTGGTACTGGGGTAACTACCTGGATCTGGGTTGGTGTATTCGAGGAACTCGCATGTAAAGTTTGAAGTCCAGGCTGCAATGTTGGTGGTTTCAGTACTGGTTTTTGAGTGGGAGAAAAGCTTCAGGTACTAGGATCAAAAACAGTAGCACCTTGAATACAGGTTTGAAGAGCTGTAATATCCCTTCTAAGGGCGGCATTTTCTGATCTTATGTCTGTCAAGATACTTGCTATGTCCTGAAAAGAAACTGGGGTAGTTGGATCCATAGCGTCTGGGCGAAATATTCTCCGTGGGCTTTGCCTTCTGTCAGATTACAAGCACTCTTACCTGTAGGATGCTTGTAGGTTGATTTCGCAGAGACGCTATTGACCAACTTCCCTTAGGTCTAGGCAACACCCAGTGATTTATTATTACACTAAAGTGATTAAATAGAATTTAGGGAGGAGGGCCGGATCAGGGACGCTACCTGTTCCTTGGTTGTCGACCTGCGAAGCAACAAGGAAGAATTTGTAATTCCAGCTCTTATTATTATGATGCTGATTACCAAAACTTAAAGTAATTTCTTTTTTGTCAATCTAAAAGAAAGCCTACCTGCGACTACAGAAGCTAGGTGTCGCGTCCGTGTTGTCGTTGTGAAGGGTCTTGTGTTGAGCGTTGATTGTCTTCATGAAGGTGGAGAGTGCTGTCCTGTAATAATTGTACTCCTAAGTAGATATTAACGATAAGAATAAGTTACTGATTTTTCTTATTTTAAACTTTACCACTTAAGCTGTAGAATTAGCTAATTCCATTCTTTGTCTCACTTACTCTTTTTACTCTCTTGATTTTTAGTTCTTCACAACCTGTATGTTAATATTTCAAGCAAAATAGAAAATAAACTCCTAAACATAACATATGAATAATGATCATAACATGTTCAAAGGCTTTCTTTGGTTAAAAGTCTCAAAGTCTCTTCTTTTCTTTCAGGAAATTAAATGTCAGGAAATATCTTTGAACGGATTTCAACTGAATCGTCTCTGAATATTGCCAGGTAAGTTTGTTCAATAGTTGCTGCTTACTTGCGTTGGGCGCCTTTAGGTTAAAGTAAGAAAATGTTCACTTAGCTTAAATCGGATACCTTTCTTTTCTTGCAGCTCGAAAGTGAAGGTCTCACTGCTCCGGATGCTCGAGGGGCGTTGCCAAGTTGTCTGGTCCTCTGGAGGCTGCACAGGTGAGTCTTCCTCGAAGGCGAAAGAAGGCAAAGCGTCAGGCAACGTCGGGTGTGGCTATTTATACTTGAGCCACACCCAAACGACTGAGGACACATTGCGCACCTTTTTCCTGCATGCGTGTGCGTTTTTCTTGAATGTTCTTCCCTGCCGGTTTGCCAGCAATACGTGTTTCTGTCTTACACAGTTCAAAATGATTAATGAAACTAGCGACCATTAGATCTAGCTATTAAGATTAAATACTTTTGCCCAAACCTTACGTCATAGAAGCATGGTTTTCACAAATCCTCTATTGGAACAGACTACAGTAATGTCACATAAAACTAAATGTACAGTGTGTTTATATAATTTACCTTATACCAATTTGGTGTGCAGGATGCACGGGACAGGGGTGGGTTTTAGGAGGAAGAAGCTCCTTTAGGAGCCTTGCGCCAACTGCATGCTGGAATCATGCTGTGTGATGGAATCATGACACAAGGCACAGTTTTCCTACGCTGTATGCAGTTACTATCCCTGGATGTTGTCTCTGGACATATCTTGGATCTTGCCTAATGAATGTAAACCCTTGTGTTTCATTCAGGAATCTATCTTGACAGCTGTTTGTGTCTGTGGGCCAGATGAACCATTTTTTCCAATCAGGATCTGTTCTGTTTTTAAATAAAATTGTTTTCACGTCGACCACCCCCTCTGTAGTGTCTGTACTATCAGGTGTAGGTGTAATTGTAGGTGTGGACGGTTTGTTTAAATCTTTTATCTTTGCTAGGCCAAGACAGGATGTCTGTTGAACAGTGTCATTCAAAAACATTATTTGTTCAGGGATGATGCAGGCTCTGAATAAGGCTTCTAATACCTGCACCTGCCAGTGCCCCAAACAGTTTTTGTCTCAATGTTGTCTTTCCAAAAGTCAATACCTAATGTGGACAGCTGAGCATAAAAGGCCGCAGAATAGATTTGCTTAGTATTAGTCAACATACTTTTCATTCCCGTCCTATTAACATTTTTAAAGTAAAAAGATTCTGGATTGGAAATATTAAAGCCTGAAAAGCATGGAAATTTGTCATAAAATGTTTTTGAGCGGCCTTTTTGTGGAGTTGGACAATGTTCCCATTGGTTATAAGTAAAAACATTTCTAGGGTTTGCAGATTTGTGCAAAAAATGATGACCATAGTGATTATAACAGTACATTTGTTCATAATCCGATGAACCTTCTAAGTATTCATGCTTTGTAAATTTTGCAGACATCTCTAAGTCTGACATCATATTATTAACAGTCTCAAAGTCACAATCATCAGAAAAGGTACTAAATGAAACAAAGTCACTCAAGGAAACCTTGAATTGGTGTGGAATCTTCAACAGCTCTGCAGGACCAAAGATGTCATAATCAGTTCTGTCTTAAGCTATACCACCAGGTATAGGAACGGCTGTGATGTTCACTGATGACAAGTCTCTTTGTTTACAATGAGATGACTTGGGTGGCGTGAGGAGTAAGTTGATGTTCTTACTTGCTGTGTCCTTTTTACTATATCTTCCATTTATCAGCATTCCTTAACTTAATACAAAGTAGAAGAAAAAGCACACCGAACACAATCCAAATTTCAATCCATGGTGAAACTAGATAAGTCTTTTCCAGTTGATGAAAAAGTTCTGTCGCTTGTTCTTTGAAAGATATTTTTGCTGGCGTTGGTTTAGGTTCACTGGGATCCTCGGGAAACGTATCAAAGTTAATGAAATAGCCATAAGCAGTTCTGTCAATTGTAGGTATTGCATCATGATTGCTTGAAATCGCTGGAGCTACTTGATCGATGGTCATATTAGTATTGTCAGATGCTATATCATTGTAGACAGGCGTTTCTTGATGAACTGTTATTTGGGTCTCAAGAGGCACAAGTTCCATGGCTTTGTTGCTTAGTCCTTCTTTTCGCACTGCAGATTCCTCAAAGGTGATGAGGTATCCAGTTTGAACCTCTTGGATAGTAGCCAGATTTGGTCGTCTGCTATATCTTTGGAGTCCACTTGCCTACTACTTATGATTGGCCACATGATGTGGTTTTACAAGGTCGATAGATATGAACCTGTTCTCCTTTCTTCCAGCAAGGGGCGGCAGTAACACTGTTCTTGATCCGTGGATTGCTAGCACAGGTACTGGTTGCCTGTAAAAAGGCCCAAATTCCTTCTTATCCACGATCTCTTCTCTGACTAGATGCCCAATCTTTGGAATCCAGGCAGGCCTTGCTGGGATGGGTGGTTCCCCTTCAGTGGTCGTTGGCTTCAGTAATGTGTTGCTTTGACTTCTGCTTGCTTCAATTAAGTCCTGCAAAACAGCCAAAAGGTCTTTGATATCAAAAGGTTTTTGTTCTACCACTGAAGTGTGACGATCAAGGTCCTGGACAATCATTCTAGTTCCAAAAAGGATGTCATATGGAGTGATTCCACCCAGAGAACTTCTTGGCAGATTGTTAAGACTACGTTGGACACTTATTAGATGTTTGAAACCACTCATCACCCGAGCCTAATATCCTAGCTGTTATAGATTGCTTTATGTCCAGGTTTTTTCTCTCCACAACCGAATTTCCCTCAGGATGGAATGGACTAGAATACCGCAATGCAACACCCAGAATGGCCATGGCCTCCTTGTAAGCCTTTAAGCTAAACGCAGAACCCTGGTCAGAATGTAGCGTGCCAGCTGCGTATGTGCCGATAAAGACTCACAAAACTTTTATAACAGTTTGGGCGTCAGCCGAGCGCTGAGGCCACATCCAAATGAATCTTGAGCATGAATCCACTGCCACCATGATATATTTGTAGTTACCATCCCTCTGTAAGGGGCCGCAGTGGTCCAGGTAAATGTATGCTAATGGTTTATCTGAAATAACAGGGGTGTCTGCGCAGGGAGTTTCACTGTAGAGACTCTCATCTTTTGGCAGATTTCACATTCCAAAACATGTTTCCTCATGCGCGGCCACCAGTATCTTTGTTTTAATAACGACACTGAGGCGGAAACACCTGCATGTGCAGAGACAAGCCCTTCATGTGCTGCTAAGATTAGTCCTAATCTATGTTCCATGTTTGGAATTACTCTATCCCCCACTCCAGGGATTCGAGCAAATGGATCAATATTTGCATCAGTTATATACAAGTATTTGAGTGGAAAGCCTTTTGGTAATGTTTTACCGCTGTCTTTGCTGGAACAGTGACAGCTTGCATAATTTTGCTGTTTTTTTTCGTTTTTGAACGAGTGATTGCAGCTACGGAAGCCGTTTGCACGGCTGCCTTCGTGGCTTCATCAGCCAATGAATTCCCCGCAACGTGAACGCCATCACGTTGATGACTCAGTGTATGGATCACATGAGTTTTTTGTAGTTCTTTTTGTAATTGAACTATTTGTTCACAAAACAACTTATGATTGATTGTGCCACCTTTTGCATCTTTGAAACCGTTTTGAATCCAGTTGTGCAAGTATTCATTGTAAGGTTGAACGCCAAAATAAGAATCGCACACTATAAGTGTGGGTAATTCGCAATCGGTATTTTCAAGCGCCATCTTGAATGCTTGTAGTTCAGCTCGCTGAGCTGTACAATCGCGTATTTGTGACCATAGGTCGGAATTTACCATCGCGCCAGCGACCTTTAACGATCGCACACGCAGCACTATAAGCTTGTTTACCCCCAATTGCGGGCTGTGCTGATCCGTCTGTGTAAATTATACATTCGTACTGTTCTAGATGTAGAATCTCAATGGGCAGAGGACATTCTTGTTTGTTTTGTAGAAATTCTTGTGTTTTCAAGTATAGGCCAAAATCGTATTCAACACCGGTTGCAGCAAGAAATTTAACCCATTGAATCCATCTCAGATGTAAAGCCTTTGCATTCGGAATGCTCTCTTTTGTCACTCCATCTAAGGCAGGTACATGAGTAACGACCATTATGCGTTTTCCCTGTGCGAGGGCTCTCTCTTTTGCTACTGCAGTTTGAACCGCGGTCAGAATTTTTTCTGTAGAGGTGAATTTCATTTCAGCTTGTGTGTACAAGTGTGATTTATAAGCTATTGGTACTTTTTATCCTTCATTAAAGGTAAAGTACGTGAATCCGCATCTTCCTGGAATGATTCGAATTACAAGGTTGCGTACGTTTACGCGTGTCTGTAAATGTGTTGTTGCTAACATGTCTATTTGCACTGAATGCAACATTTCTGTGTGTTTTTTAGTCCAATTTACTGTTTTGAAATCAGGTGTGATTAATTCGTAGAGAGGTTTAACCCTTTCTGTGTAATTTCGAATGTATGTTCTTCCGAAATTTAGGAAACCTAGAATTGACTGTAAGTTTTTCAGCGTTTTTGGAGGTTGGAGGAGCGCACACTTTTCTAAAAAGTTGGCTGCCAGGCTTTTGCCTTCACTTGATAACTCGTATCCTAGAAAAAGGACGTTGAGGTGTGCAATTCTTGATTTCTTAAAATTGAATTTATACCCTTAAGAGGCGAATCCAAGTATAATGGTAGTCACTCTGTTCAAGTGCCTGTCCAAGTCATCATCTGTTAGATAGATGTCATCGCCTTAAGATAATGCCTCATCATCATACGTTTGTAGTAACTCTGTTACTCTAGCTGAAAATAATCCCGGACTATTCTTGAATCCCTGGGGGAGACGGCAGAAGTGAATCTGTGTCCCCATATTGAGAAAGCGGTCAAGTACCTACTTTGAGGTGCAATGTTTTGACAGAAGAAACCGTTAGAAATATCTAATGTGGTTTTATATTTTTAACGCACAATGTGAATCATTAGTGCTGCACTATGTGCATTTTGTATTGCAAAGGTTTTGCAACAAGAATTTAAATGCCTGTAGTCCAAACCTAGACAATATGTATTGTCTGGTTTGGAGACAGGAAACAAAGGATTGTTCATTGATGAGGTGCATGTTTCAATCACCCCTTGGTATTCAAGTTGATCTAATATCTCCCTGACTTATTTTTTAGCTTCTTGCTTAACTGTGTACTGCCTTTGTGCAGTTGTTTGAGTTTTTAACTAGATTTTATAGTGGAGGGATTCCTCATCCCATCCTACATGATTATTATATAATGCTGGAGCCTGGGCTGCAGCCCTTTTTCTGGCATAGGTGTATTTTCAATGAATTGGAATATGATTGGAGAAGGCTGGCATAATGATGTCTTCGCCATGTTGGCACTCCCTGACAAATTCAGGTGGCCAGTCTTGTTCAGCTTGAAGAATGTCATAACCCTTAGAGAGCTTCTCCCAAAAGAGTGCTCTTATTTTTCTAGTTATATCCCCCTCCATCCGGAGTGTTACTTCATATAACTTATGGGGTACACTAACACTTGTATCAGCAGTTTCAACTTGGATGTATTCATTCAAGTCCACAGTCTCCAGATGATCCCTCAAGATCTTGCGAGCTACGGTTACTTCTGCTGCGCTGTCCAGCATTGTCTGGGCCCACTCCCCATTCTTGAGTTGTGTCCTCAAGATCCGCGGCATCTCCGATTTCTAGACCTGCTACCTTCTTTTTGGTGAATTGGGTTTTCTCATTTTTTGGAATGTGTTGATCGTCTTTGGACTTCACGCGTTCTTCCTTGTGTTCTGACCGTCCTCCTCTTTCCAATTTCTGTGAGGAGGTCTGAAAGGTACGGGAGGAACGTGTATCAGTATCTTGATATCTATCAGGTTTTCTCAAACTATCACTGTTCCTGAGGTTATTTTTATTTATTTTAGTATTTTATAGAGAGTGAACTTGACCCGTGAGGATATCAGAGGTCAGCAAACCAACATAAAATGCAGAGAAATACAGAACTTATACAAAAGGTTGGGCGGGGCAGGGGTGTTGGATGTGGGGAAAGGGGACACACGTGAATTATTACAATCATAGTTAGAAACAGTAAAAACAGTGGCCCACATATTCTTTGCGGGATAATTAGTGATCAGGGGAGGAGGCAATAGTCTTAGCTTCTTCCGGAAGCGATAGTCTTAGATTCATCAGGCATAATGTGGTGGGTGAGGGCAGAAATTAGACGAGGAATTTACCCATGGGGAAGGTTTTGGCCTCCTTCTTAAAGCGTGGGAGAGAAGCCCTATTGTAGGTTCTTTTTTTCTGAAAAAAGGCAGGTTGAAGTAAAAGGTTTCTGGCGGACCGGGAATTTCTTCTTCGTTTGGAAACCACTCGTTTCTGTGCCAGAAAGGCAGGAGAGTTTGTGTATAGGGCCTTGTGTGTAATGCATGCCAGTTTCAACTGGATTCTGGCTTCTAGCGGAAGCCAATTCAATGCTTTCATATGTGGAGATGTAGTCGAATTTTCTGGTGCCAGTGAGTAGTCTGGCGGCCGCATTGAGGCAGGCTTTTAGAGGTGCTAAAGAGATCTTGGGTAGACCGGTAAGGGTGGAACATCCATACTCCAGCCTAGAGATGACTAGAGCTTGAACTGACATTTTTAGGTCAGGAGCGTTGATGAAAGGTTTCAGCTTCCATAGGTAACTCAGGTGGAATCTGGCTGCTTTGGCCATCGAGTTGATGTAGTCTCGCATGTTCAGGTTACAGTCAAGGATTATGCCCAGGAATTTGGCAGAGTCCACAATGGTTGGCGGGCAGTTTAGGGCGGTGATGGCCTTGATCCACTTCTGAATCTCCGGTTCGGCTTTTGAAGGGGAGATTAGGAGAAATTCAGTTTGCTTTGCACTGAGTTTGAGTTGGTTAGCGGCTAGCCATTGGATAGTCAGTTTCAGGGTCTCATTCAGAGAGAGGATCTCCTAGAGCGAAGAGCTATTGATGTATATTTGGATATCATCCGCGTACATATGGTAAGCGATGTTGGCGGTGCGAAGAACTTCGGTAAGTGGCTCTAAGTAAAGATTAAAGAGAGTGGGGGACAGGGTTGAGCCTTGGGGGACTCCAACTGTGACCGGGGTGGGAGCTGATAGGTTGCCGTTGATGAGGAATCTCTGAGAACGGTTATGGAGGAAGGACCTGAACCATTCTAGGACCACACCATCCAGGCCCATTCTGAGTTGAAGGCGTTCGAGTAGTTTGTCATGGTTGACCGTATCGAAGGCGGAGGATAGATCTAAGAGTATTAGAAGGCAGGTTTTACCTTGGTCTAGGGCTTGGAGGGGATCGTCAACAATGTGGAGCATAGTGGTTTCAGTGCTGTGTCCCGGACTGAATCCAGATTGGAAGTAATCGAGTAGGTGGAAGTTGTTGATGTGGTGGCTTAGTTGCTGTTGTACACATTTTTCCAAAATTTTGGCTAATAGCGGGATGTTGGAGATATGTCTGAAATTGTCAGGAGAGGCTGGGTCCAGTGAAGGTTTTTTTAAGACAGGGATGACTTGGCCGGCTTTCAAGGGGTCCGTAATTGAACCCTGCTGGAGGGAGGCATTGATTATTGCAGTCCAGCAAGGAATGATGGATTGAGAGGCAGCAGCGAGGCAGTTGGAAGGTAGCGGGTCATTGAAATGGTTGTTTGGGTTTAAGGAGGAGAGGATTTTGGAGATGGAGTCTCCGTCATAGTATTCGAAGTCAGTCCAGCGGGCTTAGTTTTTAGGAGAGGCCATAGGGAGTGGTGCAGAAGAGGGGGGCAGGTCCAGGAAGGATTGAGAGTAAGTGGTGGCATATAGTTCAATTCCTAATGTCATGATTTTATCTGCAAAGAAAGAGAATTCTTCTGACGATATTAGGGATTTGGGGGATTCTTTCGGTGTTTTGGCCAGTTTATTTGATTGGTGTTTGACCAGGTCAAATAGCTTACCGGGTCTATTCTTGGCATTCTCCAATTCCAATCAGAAGTATTCTTTTTTGAGTTGAGGATGTGTTTGTTATAGGAGTTTCTCGCCTGGCAGGGCAGTTTTAGATGTGTAGCAGAGGGGTGTTGTCTCCAGTTTCTTTCGGATTGCCGTAGGGATCGCCTCTCTGTGTTGAGGGGACCAGTGAAACAGGGGGTTCTGTCTTTGATTTGAGTTCTTTTTAGTTTTAGAGTGGCAAGGTTGTCCAGAATGTTTGCTATACATGACGAGTAATGTTCATTGAGGTCTCTGACCGCGGTCAAATGCGAGGGGGGGGTTATACCTCTTTTCCGAGGGCTCCTTTTGAGGAGACCTTCCTCGGGATTGAGAACGCTTCTCTTTAGAAGTTTGTTTAGTGTTCTCCCACTTCTTTTTAGGAAAAGTGAGAGTGTTTTTAATAAAGACCTTTTCAGGACTTTCAGTTAGTTGGGGTTTAACTGGTTTCCCTCCCAAACTATCTCTACCTAGTTCTTCATAGGATTTTTCAATTATTCTGGCCACTTCTTGTGGTTGCTCAGTTACATCAAATTCCCTTAACTTTTGGCGGATAGCCACAGATGCTGCTTCACCTTTAATATTAGCTAATATTATAGATGAGACCTGTTTGAAATCTTTCAGTAGTTTCATACCCAGATTTAAAGCAAGCCATGCCCCGTATTCATTTTGAATCTGTTTCAGGACGTCTGGTATTACCACCATAGACGGAATGGAATTTGTTCCCGTTTTGCGGGCAGTTTACCAATGACTGGTTGTATAGTCTGTGGTGTAATTTTGTTTGTGTTCCCCTGGTAAGGGGTGTGTTGTGGAATCCTTTTAGGAGGTTGGACTGTTAGAGTCCGAATGACATATTGAACCAATTGTCTACGTTTTTTGATTAGTTGTTCTAGTTGAACTAATAGTTCCGCGTCTGACATTTCTTCAATGTCAGGATGTGGTGTAGTGCCGGCCATAATGCTCCTGGTCTACCTAGTAGACAGTGCCTGGTAATGTGATTTTGATGTTGTAGGGTGCCTTTAAACCAGAGCGCATGCTCTTGGTAAGTTAGTGGAATTTCAATATCCTCAAAAGGAATGTATTCTGTTGGATGTTTCTGTACTTTGTAGAAGTGAAACACATGTGATACTGGATTTGCTTCAGGGAAGACAATCCATGAATAGAATACCTCTGTCTGCCGATATTCATATGCCTCTATGACAAAAATTACCCTACCACCTTGTGGAAAATGACTAAAATTAGGTATCTATAAGCGGCGTTCATTTATGTTCACCACAGCCACTGTTGAAAGTAAAGTGAAAATCGAGAAACAGTGGCCACGCCATCTTGTCCCTTTTAGGCCCCATCATGCACGTAAGTGGCAGCCATTTTGTGTGTCGTGGCCTCTCTGCCCACTGCCAATAGCCTTGGCGTCTCTCCCCTCACTCCCCGGCCTTGCAAGCATTCCCACGCGCCCCGACACCCCCGGTCTCTCCTGCTTGGGCCATAAACGCACCTCTAACGCGACCCTGTCTACGAGCCACATCCCGTACTGAACCCCCTCGCTCTTTCATCTCATTCAAAGAACAGGCCCTTTTGATAAACCTCTTCCTCCCTGCCCGATTGTCCGGCCTGATCCCAGGCCATCACCTAGCCCAACAGATACAGTTTATTGCCCCCTACAGTAGGACCTCGCCTCACATGAAAGGAGCGGGGATTAATCAGTGCTTTCGCACCCCGAAGATCCGACTGATCACACACATCCCCGTTCCCAGCGGAATGTCCAGCTGCGCGATAACCACCACATGCTGAGATCGGGGTGGGAACTCTACTGTAGATGTGTGTGGGAACGGGCCTGGACCGGGGATTCCAAGGATGTCTTTTCTGTCCTTCAAAGAAACATTACGGATGCAGTGTATGTAATAAAGCCATAAACCTGTGTATAAGAGGCCAGGCCTCAGAGATGCGGTTAGAGCACCTCGAGAAGATACCCTGTTGTCTGATTTGACGTGTTCTGCTCCGTCGGAATAAACTCCTGTTTCTCGTCTTCCTGTCTCCAGCGCCTGCCTCTTGTTTGGTAATCTCGAATGGTATGAGAGGCGACTAACGCCGGGCAAATACTGAAGGGTTCTTGGTCGAATTCGGTCCTACCTTTTCACAATTGGCGTCCCAAACGTGGGGCCCATCAGCGACACGTGGATCCAGTGGGAGAGGTCCCAACGACAGAGTGAACGACTGCAACGATCGGGAAGTGCATCTGCCCGATAGACCCTCGTCTGGCAGCCGATCATCCGAACTTCACTGGTTCCGAGCAGACCTCTCTCGAGTGATCTACGGTCCTGACTGGGAACCATCAGGAGTGCCACAGCAATTACGGAGAATAGAGGACGATCAGGTGCTGGAAGCGGAAGACGAGAAACCGTCCATGCGGTCCGGGTAAGGTCGTGTAACACGACAAATTGCGAATTGATTGTTTGATTGTTTGAAAATACTAGTATTACTCATTTGATTGTTTCTGAGAGATTCTCTATTTGCAAACAAGCACAGAGTCGCAATACTCTGTTTAGTCTTTGCAGATAGTTAAGGGTAGGTAACGCAGGCCTTTGCCCCCGTTGTAATCCGTCGTGCCTGCTTCCCTCTCCATTTGATTGATTGTTATCCAAGCATTTACTGATTTGGAATTGGTTCTCTTTGGATCATTCTCTATTTGCAAACAAGCACAGAGTCGCAATACTCTTTTTAGTCTTTGCAGATAGTGAAGGATAGGTAACGCAGGCTTTTGCCCCCATTGTAATCCGTCGTGCCTATTTTTATCCCTCATTTGATTGATTGTTTGTCCGAACATTGACTGTTTGGAATTAGTTCTCTCTTTGGGTATTCCCTATTTGCGAATACTGTAGAATAGAAATATTCTGCCTAGTCTCCGCAAAGTAGTGAAGGATAGGTAGTGCAGACTTTTGTCCCCATTGTAACCCGTCATGCCTATCTTCTCCCCATTGTTCAGTAGTTGGTTCAGCCCGGACCGTTATTAGAGGTAGATCATCCGGCTCCACCGGAGGACACCCCTAATAAAAAGGACATATATATAAAAATACGGATTAGCCGCTGTATCGTGCTAGCAAACTATAACATAAAAATCGTTTGGGAAAACAAAAGGAATCGAGCAAAATCAGTAGGCCACTGATGGGATCTTTTTGACCCCGCTAAAATAGAAACATTAGGAACAACCCCTCATGAGAAGTATGAAACTAGTGAGAAGAGCCGAGCTCGACGCCATGATGGCCGCAAGACAGCTCGGCTCCGCCGCCCACCCCGCCCAAATAACGACAAACCCTATGTAAATATTATAAATATATACAACACTCCAGCAAAGTAACATGTTAAAACGTTTTATTATACAACTATTTATTATACAACTATTTACATGGCAGCCGGCTGCAACATCAATCCCCATGCATTCTCCGTCTGCTTGACGCTGTAGCAATGTTGGGCTACTTTGGGATACTTTTTAGTAGGCTTTGGGCTATAAGAAAGTCTACAAAAGCCATCAGCCGGCGAGGTAGCATCGGTGGCGGCCTGGGGTGGAGGACCGTTGTGCGAATAGGCCGGAGGCAACCCAACACGTCGAGGCCCGTCCCCGGATCATCCAGAGGTGATGTCCAGCAAGTTGTGTGCGGGGGATGCCTTGCTGACGGCTCCCCCCTTTGTTGCCTGGTCCAGCCATCTTGTGTATCTACGCCAGGAGATGGCGTGGGGCACCCGCGGAGAGGCGCACGGACGGCCCCCTCTCTCCCCCCCCCAGGTGGAGGTTCCTCTCCCGCACTAAGACTGCCATTAGCGTTCCACTCAACGAGCCCCCACGGTTGACTGGCCGGGGGACCTGCTCCGGCGGCTGTGGTGAAGGACAGCTGCGGGAGGGGGGGGGGGGGCTCTCAAGATGGCGGCCGGCTCCCCGGATTTGGGCCTGGTCCACTAGGATGGCTCTGGGCTACCATGGAACTCGGATGCTTGCCTGCTCGGGCATGAGCCCCACTCTTGAAGACGTCCTCTCAGTTTTAAAGATTCTACGAGAGTCGTTGGCCCTCGACTCCTGCGGGCTTCCGGTGGGGGCAACCGCCACTGTTGCTTGACTATCCCCCATGGATATGCCGCTGCCCAGGGCGGCCGCCGCCTTATCCACATCTGGTGCCGTAGGAAAGACTGATTCAGTGCATCTGTGGAGGGATACGCCTGCTGTCCCGCTCTCCGGAGTGGCCACAACGTTGTCACAAGATGGTGGTGCTCTCATGCTGACACCAGCTTTTGTCCGAATTACTAAGAGACACTGTAGACTGCCGACTCGATCAGCTCCGGTGGGACCTCAGCGTGACCCGGTAGGGAAGATTTTGCCTTCCTCGCCTTTAAGTCGCGGTTCATGCCGCCTGTCCCTTCTGCTGGCGTTAACGGAACTTTTTGAATTGCCGAAAGGGATTCTGGTCCGGCCGCTAGTTATTGGAGGCATTTGAACTATACTCTGGACCCGCCTAGCCTCGACCAAAATGGCGCCAGTATGGGCGGGACTTGCAACTCCTTATGACGATTCTAGTTACTTAGCCTTGATGTTATGGGGGATGTATGCGGTCTTTGTGCACATGGCGGGCGGGGAAGAGTACTGGCTGGGCATGCGGACAACCCTATTGATGTCGTTTTTTACTATTGATTATTGTATTATTAAAGCTCCGAAGTAATGTTACTCACGATACTCGCCCATGGTGTGCGTATGGACGATTTTATTGTAACTGATCCTGTTATACTTTCAATTATAAAATCAACCTTCACTGATCCTGCAACCGTTTGTCACGTTTAGTTTTTTCAATTAAAATGGCTCGCTCGTTACGTACTTCTATACTACAGTGTAATCTCTCCTTACCTCATGCGTTTCCCGTCTGCCCCGTGGCCGGCCTGTATGGTTGGAAACCCGTATTTGAATGCTGACATTTTTACAATAAAAGTTTTAGAAAGAAAAATATATATGGAACTAGCATCATACCAGTCATTTAGATTGATAGGGTTTTAAAAAACAAAAATATACCATGCTCTGCGAACAGGAACGACCCTATACCACCGTAAACCATTTCTTTTCCTCGAACGAAAACATGAATCCGTCACCCCCCACCTTATACTGAATACCCCTGACCTTTGACCCTCTCCTACACGCGGTCTGTATTACCGCCCTCGGGCGATCTATGTAATAAACAGACTACCATTGGTCATCTTAGCCGCACTACCAGTTCCTCTGGGCTTCAATGCCGAGACACAAGGGACTGCATCCCAGAGAGATAAGTCAAGTACGTGGTAGGTAAAAACATTTTCATGTTTATGCGCGCTGATGTGCTTTGAACGCTGCCCCCCCCTTCTTTTTCTTTTTGCAGGTTACATCGGAATTTCAGCTGAAGTGTGGAGAAGACCTAAAAACCGCACCGTGTTCCACGCGAGGAAAATAGGCTAGCTCTGTGAGACGGTACATTATATGTAAGAGCTATCTCTGGGAGCGTGAAAAATTGTATGGTATGAATGTGCGCATGGGCCCTGATTTGTACGGTATGAATGCGTATGTGTGGCGCACGTCTGGGTCAATAAAAGAATGCTTTTTGTATGATTGAGGCGTTGATCGAACGGTTAGTGGGATAGGAAAATTAAGCCCGAACATGGTACCTGCATGTGAAAGACGAATAAAAATATAGCACTTTCCTTACTTAGGAACGACTCTCTCTGGAGCTAGCGAATGGGAGAGTGGCCTACACCAGAAACTTGAAGGCTTATTTCAGTACGACAAACCCAACCCCAACCGATATCCCAAATGTATACCCAAAATAATGCGCACCAGTGAGTCAATTTATGTGCTGACTAAATAAGAAAAGTTAAGAGTACCCCGGGTTGGGGTTCATCCAGTATCCCCCTCAGCCCAGATATTAGGGATATTGGTATTTTTTTGGATTTACCCCTTCTTCTTCCACCCTCATGGAAAAGTCAGAATTGTACCACCGCACGTCCGACTGACACCCCTCCTTTACCTCAGCTTGGATCATCATTTGCTAGATGTTGGAAGACCCCACTGTGAGTATAAGCGCGACTGGACTAGTGTCCGACCAATTAAAAAGGAGTAAGTATTTTTGAAGCGAGGTTACCAACAAAAATTGTCTACTATTAGGAAGGAAGGAGAACAAAGAGCTCGACCCCCAAAATGAATTAAAGGGAATACTGAGAATACGCAACATGCATGACAAAGTCCTTTTGCCCAAAATAGCTCTGTGTTCTGTCTTAGGTTTCCGTACTTGATGTATGTACTGTCGCACCCTATCTGGTATTTGTGTGTACGTAAACTATGAATTTATGTTTTCCCTCAGCTTGTGTTTTATACGTGAAACCGACCCGTACTGTTCTATACGTGTGTGCATTGAATAACCTTTTATTATACACTTTCTCTCTCTCTCTCTCTTTATGTTGTACGTGTACTAATAGCCTATTTGGTGCACACGGCGCTCTCTCTCTCTGAGGGCTCCCTTGCTCCCTTCTGAATAAATGACGACACTGTACCTCGCCGGCACAGGTTTAATTGGCTTTAGACACGACAGTGTTTGAACAAATTGACAGAAACAAAACAATCGTATTTTGCCATATTACTACCCCTCCTTTCTGTAAAATGATGAAACTTAATTGGCTGAGAAAGAAAGGACAGGCAAGACGACTAATGTCCCCTAATCTGACCCTTAAAAGGGAACTATATGTCAGTGGCTTTTGTTTTAGTGCTTTAGTAACACCACCCTCATCATTCGGATTACCTCCGCCCATTGCACAAAAGTAGAATGTCCGAAACGTCCCCGTTTTTCCAGAATGGTCCCAGTTCTGTAAACCAGCCGTCCCAGAAAATCTTAAAGACTTTAGCTGATGACCTTGTTTTTAAAGATAAATCGTCCAAAAACTGATAAAAGTTAGCCGTTGCTGTCAGAAAAGAAAAAAATGCTTAACGTATGTCCTTCCCTGGAAAAAGTAGCTGTAAGCCCATGATAATAAGCACTTCACACTTTTTATGAATTAGCAGACCTTGAAGAAAAATATAGCTCAACAGGATTTGTTTTAGAAAAACACGAGTCTCTACTGGAGGAGCCAGTTTGAATTCGATGAACCATGTAATTGTTAGATATCAGACTTCTTGCCACGCTCGCGAATATAACCGGAATAAACACGAGACAGACATGATGTTTGAAAATAGAAAGATACTTGCAGACCTGCACCACCGCAATTGTGCATGAGTTAACAGCATACACCGATGTAAGGATTACTAAGCATTCACCCTATCGTGACCAATAAACGTTTCCCCAACTACTTGGGGTTGGGAGAGAAATTAAAGCGTGTAAACATCTTCCCCTGCCAGTTTTCTAAGACTTGTTTTTTTGTACTCATTTAAAGATAACGTGCGGTCGTCGGAGGAGAGGGGCCGGACGTGACGCACAGCCTGGCTGCAGATCGGGGAATATCTATGACCTCGACCAAGGTGGAGCCACAGAGCAAAGAGTTGCGGGACAAGGCACCATTCTCAACGTGGAAGGTGAAGGAAAGAAGGGCTGTCCAGAAGCCCCTGCATGTTGATAAGCTCCTGCCGAAAGTCCCAGCCCATTGTGCCCGATTGATGGGCCCACTTGCTTGAAATTTCTGCCCTCCTTGGTCCGTTTCAGACCTGATCCCACTCCACCCTCTTTTCCCTCGGCCTCCCAAAGCACGCCCCCATCACCCCCTTTTTCCATATGGAGTTTTTTTTTAAAGAAGAAACACAGCACAAAAGATAGAATAGGGTTTGTCCCGAAAGAAGAACGGAATACGGGTACCCCGACTAAAGTACATATGGTAGATTAGTTAGGTAACAGGACAAACAGGACTGTGGTCCGAGAGCAAAGAATGGCCACACCCTGCAACGCGAAATCTGAATCCGAGCTGGACGCATAGCTCCACCGCCGGTGCTCAACAGTGCTAACGAAAGAAGAAAAACAATGAGAGCCTACCAGTGATGGCTCGCTGTAATAAGACACTGGAAAGACGAACTTTTTTTTTTAACATTGCCACCTCTTGACTGTCCCTTGTATTAAGTTGAATTTCTCTCCCATCCGCTTTGTATTGATTACCACCCAATTGAGCTTTCGAAACCATACATCAGTCACTTTTCAACTGTACATGGATAACTAAGAAGGTGTTAACTCTGTATCTTGATGATTGTAGAACACCGGTTATGCACATGAACATGCTGTCTAGTTTTGACCCCCATGGAGTCCAGACCTCAAGTGATAATAGCCCTTATCCTGCCAGGACATTTTTGTATGACATCATGTTTGTATTCGAACTAACCTCCTACATCGTCTAATGTAATGTCCCCGCCTCCAAGGTCTAACGTATGACACAGCTAATGTAATTTTGTATGCACTGTCTCCCCGCCCACCACATTGACTACATATGGTTATGTACGATTCTGTCTGCATTGATAGCAGAATTATTTCCATCTGCCTGTAATACATATGGGCTACCAAGGCGAATTGTATAACTAACGTCAGCTTGTACATCCTCACCTGTGACATGAACAGGAATTAACTAACTTATGATAAAAACTGGGGACTGTGGAAAATGACTAAAATTAGGTATCTATAAGCGGCGTTCATTTATGTTCACCACAGCCACTGTTGAAAGTAAAGTGAAAATCGAGAAACAGTGGCCACGCCATCTTGTCCCTTTTAGGCCCCATCATGCACGTAAGTGGCAGCCATTTTGTGTGTCGTGGCCTCTCTGCCCACTGCCAATAGCCTGCGCGTCTCTCCCCATCACTCCCCGGCCTCGCAAGCATTCCCCCGCGCCCCGACACCCCCGGTCTCTCCTGCTTGGGCCATAAACGCACCTCTAACGCGACCCTGTCTCCGAGCCACATCCCGTACTGAACCCCCTCGCTCTTTCATCTCATTCAAAGAACAGGCCCTTTTGATAAACCTCTTCCTCCCTGCCCGATTGTCCGGCCTGTTCCCAGGCCATCACCTAGCCCAACAGATGCAGTTTATTGCCCCTACAGTAGGACCTCGCCTCACATCAAAGGAGCGGGGATTAATCAATGCTTTCGCACCCCGAAGATCCAACTGATCACACACATCCCCGTTCCCAGTGGAATGTCCAGCTGCGCGATAACCACCACATGCTGAGATCGGGGTGGGAACTCTACTGTAGATGTGTGTGGGAACGGGCCTGGGCCGGGGATTCCGAGGATGTCTTTTCTGTCCTTCAAAGAAACATTACGGATGCAGTGTATGTAATAAAGCCATAAACCTGTGTATAAGAGGCCAGGCCTCAGAGATGCGGTTAGAGCACCTCGAGAAGATACCCTGTTGTCTGATTTGAAGTGTTCTGCTCCGTCGGAATAAACTCCTGTTTCTCGTCTTCCTGTCTCCAGCGCCTGCCTTTTGTTTGGTAATCTCGAATGGTATGAGAGGCGACTAACGCCGGGCAAATACTGAAGGGTTCTTGGTCGAATTCGGTCCTACCTTTTCACAACCTCTTGATGATAGGCCATTTGTTATAAGTTTTATAGTGATGGTACTTCCTTAAGGTTTCCGGGATGATTATAGCATCCGGGTCGTCTTGCTGGAAACCTGTAATGTCTAAGCCTGGTTGAGTTGCAGCTGCTGCAGCTCCACCGGTCCCGTTTTCAGTCATTTTGTTGGCTGAAAGTTTGCAGAGCAAGTTTCAAGGAAACAAAGATAAGGTGCACAATATTTTGGAAAACTGTATCCTTCAACGTTGAACAAACCAAAAGCTAATACATAGGATTTTCGTTCTCCTCAGTTATGGCAGATATTTTATCTTTTTACCCACTCCAGACGTTTATTGGAGTATTTTACGGGAAAAAGGGGTCTATGTGAAAAGCACAACTGAGTTACTCTAGTATCTAGCATTAAATTAGTGCCTTACCAAACGTTGGGTGCCATGTAGTGTAGTTCCTATATTTCCAATAGGCTCTGTGCATTGGAATAATATATCCTATAGTTTAGACGTAGGACTGAGGTCGACTAGGTCTCTATCGAATGTATTAAACTTAATAGTGAGTGTGCCAGCTAATTCAGAGGTCACTAGAAACTTACTTGAATACACAAGAAGGGATTAGTTTCTGACAACCGCATAAACATGACATCTTTGTTTCCCAAGAATAAGAATTGTATCTCTAGAGTTGTGGAAACAATAGATAAATATTTCACTCAGTCAATCGTGCATGCTTCGTTTCAACAGAGGTGCAGAGAACTAGAGAGACGGGCATTTTCAATAAAAGGTTTTATTGAACAGTCTTCTTTCTCATACAAGAGTAGTAAACTGCTACAATTGTTAAGCAGATTGCAAAGTATAATGCGTACAGCAAGACTAGTATTATAAAATAATACTGTAAAAGCATTGAATGGTTTCTAAACAATATAAAAATACATACATAAATACACAGGCTAAAATACTCAACTGGTGTTTCTAAAATACGCCTACCCCAATGTACCTAAACTAAGTCTAGTACGCGGGAGGGATTAAGTATTGTGTAGCATAGGTTTTAGTTTTCCATGCCAAGAATCTATCCAAGATTTCTCTTAGGTTCTAATCCGCTCCATACCTTAGTTTAGAATGAAGGAGGTCTGGTATCTCTGTCTCGGGACTCGATTTCCCAACACCCAGCGAGGGGAGCTTGGAAACACTGGAGCTGGATTTTCAGCGAGAGAAAAGACATCTTCTCGATCTGTGCATCAGCTGGAGGGTCAGCTTCCTGTGGCACTTGCTGTAGCGAGCTGCGTCAGGCAAGTAGATAGTCAAACTGCTCCGAACCACTGTGTGTTGCTAGAGCAAGTGAAGTCATACTTAAACCTTTAAGGTGCCTAGTTTGACATAAAGTCGGGTAGTAAAGAACTCCAAGGGAATAGTAGTTCTTTGTAAAGTCCATGAGTTCTTGGACAAATCAATATTCAAGCAAGGGGAGGCCCCTGACTGCTTAAGCCGATTTTCCAAGAAATCGTTGTGACGTTTTGGTACGGATGGAAGTAGCAATGCCTGTATTTGGACTGCATGGGCTATGTCTAAATAAGGGTATGATTTCTATGCCTATATTAGGGCAATGTGAATTGTACCTATATAAGGGCATGAATAAGGAAATTTCGCTTGGATCCTAAAACGCCATACAACACGATTAGAGTCCTGGAAAAAGCCATTAACTGACAACTCACAAAATATGTTGAGCAGAATCTTCTCCTAGACATGTCCCAATCTGGATTCTGCACCAACCACAGCCTCAAGACTGACACCAGAGTCCCCTGGGGAGAAACAGTGGCTCTAATCCTCCTTGACCTTTCAGCAGACTTTGATACTGTGTTTTATCAGACCCTGATAAGAAGACTGTATATCATCGGTATCCAAGGAAAAACCCTCAAGTGGATTGCTTCCTTCCTCACCAGAAGAATGCAGAAGGTCTGCCTACCTCCATTCACCTCCAAACCCAAGGACATCATCTCCCGTGTCCCTCAAGGATCCTCTCTCACCCTCTTCAATACCTATATGACCCCCGTGGACAACATCATCAGATCCCATGAACTAAACATCGTATCCTATACAAACTACACCCAGCTCATCTTCTCACCCTCAGAAGATCCCGCCAACACAAGAACCAGCATCCATGAGTGCCATGACGAGTGTTGCCAACTGGGTGAAAGACAACTGCCTGAAGCTCAGAACAGGCAAAATGGAAGTGCTGATCTTCTGCAAAAACATCACCCCTTGGAACGACTACTGGCGGCCCTTGGACCTAGGACCATCATTCAAACTGACCGACCATTCCAGAAACCTGCACAGCAAACTTACCAATGCAGTTGCATCTGCTTGCTTTTGCACACTTCGCATGCTATGAAAAGTCTTCAAAAGGCTCCACATGAATACCAGGCAAACCGCACTTAGGCCCTGATCACCAGCTTATTACACTACGGCAATCCATTCTATGATGGGATCACCACACACCTTCTGTAGAGACTCCAGACCACACAGAACTCTGCAGCAAGACTCATCCTCGACCTACCCACATCAACAAACTCCACTGGCTCCCCATACAGAAGACATGCCAATTCAAGCTGATGATCATGGCTGGACTGGGAACAGCAACCAGCCCTGGCAGATTACTGCTCGGCCCCCACAGGTACAAAACAGGCCCCCATCCCTCCAGCCCACCAGGGAAATGCACGGTGCCTGCTATTGCCAGTCCGGTCATGCTGATGATCCACGCCTACACAGCACTGCACAACCAAAGACCAGCCTACATAAACCTTCGCCTGAACTTTCACCACTCCACTCGACAGCTAAGCTCCACCTCCCTCTGACTCACCCATACCCCTGCATCCACCGAAGCAACAGCGGAGGATATTCCTTCTCCTACCTCGTGGTGAACACCTGGAATGACCGCCCACTCCAGTTATGTACCTCCACCTCTCTACTCAAATTTACGGAGAGCACTCAAGACCTGGCTGTTTGAATGAATCACCTGAACCATCATGAACCTGGATGCCTTCTCAGGTGATTAGCTGTGCTATATAAATCCACTTGATTGAACTGTAATAAGTTATTATAGTTGAGTTCTGATGACACAATTTCTGCTGCCAGAGACTGCAGTAAGGTGAAAGGCAGGTCAGGTCATTGAGAATAATTAAAGCAGCTGTTTAAGCAATGAAAAATGAAACCAAGCTTCTCTTTCTTCTGCTCTATTTTTCTAGCATACAGTGCCAAGCAGAAAGAACACATTTATTTTTTGCGCTCCATAGATCATTATAGAAAAGTTTGTATTATTTTTGCATGTTTCTACACATTTGGAGCTACTGCACCTTTTTTTGTTTTTTTTAAACGGAATTATATTGAATTCATTTTACTATGTTTTTGCAACAAATATTGAACTGGTCCTAAATGTGTTTAATTTTTCACTAAAGGTTCTATTTTTATCCTTCATGTGTGGAAACATGCTGTCTCTTTCATACCAAAGAGCTATGCACCAAGGATTCAATTGACTTGTGGGAAAGGTGATGGTTTGGCCATGTGTTATATGGGATACCGTAACCTTGCTGTACATGATAAGGATATTGCAAGTCACCTCGGAGTTCCATAACCTTATAAAGGAACTGTCTGTGTACTTTTGTCATGGGATTTAGTAGGCCTAACGAAAGCGAAACTGCACTCTAAGGCAGGTTACCCCTATGTGTATAAAGATGTGACTTTACCTATTAATGCGAACTAATCTTATACGGTCTACCTTAGTTTAAAGAAGTGGCCTAACACCTAGAGCAGTTGACCTCGAAGCTGGGGAACTGGGTTTAAGTCTTGGCAGGGACACTCAACATCCTGTGATTCTGGGAAAATCACTTAATGTCCCTGTACCTACCAAAATGAATGTGTCTTTCTGTATCGCAACTGGTGCTCATGTAAAGTGCTCTGATACCTGCGGGTCGAGTTCATGCAATATAAAACTCCCCCACCCCCAAAAATACCTGCAGAGTCCCCACTGCACTAGGCTAACTGTGTGCAGTTGCCAGGCTGCACGCTACTGTAATCTCACATCCGCAGCTGCACATGTTTACAAAAATCGAATATGAGGGAATACTGTAAATATATCTGTTGTGAGATACAAGGGGACTGGATCAAGGCGACCATGTCTGCTGCAAGAGATTTCTGATTCAACCTGCCCCCCACAGTACAAAATTGTGCAAAACTGCACATATTGGAAATTTACGAAAGTTTATGAATTTCATTTGACGAGAAATTTTTCACAAGGCTACATTTTAACCAGATTATGGTTATCTTGCATTATATAACCAGGGGTCATGGGACCCAATTGTCTTGCTTACACTAAGGCCCATGACTCTCTTGCTATGCCACTGTATGAAAGTATTTCCACAGGTAAAATAAGATTACCTTACAGAGAGAAGAGGTTTACCCTATGCAGGAGAAAGCTAGGAGGGAGAGCAGGAGCCTATGATGGGAGTCTTATAACCACAATATTGGATGTGGGCATACATGGGCGACAGAAGCCTGATAACAGGCCTTTGTGTCTCTACAAAGTATTCTTCAGAGAGAATGGAACATGATCCTACTCTAGGGTCTTCCTGTCTCAAGATTGTATGCAGAAATGGAAGTTGGGGCAGGGGCCTGCACTAAGTGTTGGTGGAAGGTCGTGTCAAGGTGACATCTATCATTGCCTAGAACACCTTTGTCATTCCCCAGGCCTCGTTCACAGGCCTTTTGGCCCCTTACACTTTTACTGCTCCCTGTAAGCCCCTAAACCTGCACTTTATTTGCTCACATTCAGCTATGGCCCTCAGCTTTCCATTGTAGATTATCTGCTAGCTGCCATGGAGTCTTAGCTAGTCTTCAAATTACTTCCCCTAGATCTTAAAAACTTTCATCTGGCCTTCGTAGACCCATGATGAAACTTAACATGCCTCAGGCTAGATCTTGATCAGTCATATGCTTGTCTTCAGCCACCCTCACACACCATTTACCAGACCAAAGACATCCGCAGCCAGCCTTCACACAGTCCTTCAAATAATAATAAAGAGGTTTATAAAGCGCCTGGTGACGCCATCTCGGCGTGTCCCCGCGCTATGGAGATAGGAGGCATTTCAGAAAGCATAGGAAGGCTCCTCCGCTCAGCTGCGTGTTAAAGATTGTACAGGTGGGTTTTTAGAAGTTTTCTGAACTTAATTTCAGATTCTTCCAATCTGAGGCTGATCGGTAGTCTGTTCCATTTGCTGGCTGCTGTTAGTCTGAAAGAGCGTCCACCCAATTTTGCTCTTTTTACGAGGGGGATTTTCAGTAAACCCGCTCCTACTGAGCGTAGTGTTCTAGTAGGCTCGTATATTTGTATTAGGTCTTGAAGATAGGATGGTGCTCTATGCCATATAATCCTGTGGCATATTAAGAGTGCTTTATACATCACTCTCTTTCTGACCGGTTGCCAGTGTAGCGCCGCAAGCGCTGGTTTAGAGGCTGCTCTTTTAGGTAGTTTCAGTATCAGGCGGGCGGCAGTATTTTGAAGGACTTGCAATCTCCCTAGACTTTTTTCGGTGGAGCCTAAGAGCAGAACATTTCCGTAGTCCATACGGGAGGTAACCAGAGCTTGTGTCATGGTACGTCGAGCCTCCAGCGGGAGTAGGTCTAGGGTGTGATTGAGAGTTTTTAGTATTCCAAAACACTTTCCCACTGGACGGTTTACGTGGCCCTCATAGGATAATTTGGGATCAACCCATATTCCTAGGTTCTTTGCCTCCTTACAGGGCGTGGGCATGGGGCCTAAACATGTTGGCCACCAGTCCACTGTCCAGCTAGAATTGCTCCCTCCAATCACCATAACCTCCGTCTTAGAGCCGTTAAGCTTTAGACAGTGAGAATTCATCCATCCTGCCAAAGCCTGCATACAGGCCTTGAAATTAGATGCCGCTGTTGTGGGAGCTTGGGATAGGGAGATCAGCAGTTGGGTGTCGTCGGCGTAGGAGACTAACTCCACTCCATACGCTTGCACCACTTCTGCCAAGGGGGCCATGTACAGATTAAACAAACTTGGGCTGAAGGCTGAGCCTTGAAGCACCCCTTGTTCTAGCACTATGGCAGATGATTTAAAGGAGCCCCTTTGGACCTGGAAGCTTCGGTCCGTGAGGAATGCTTTCAGCCAACTTAGCGCGGACTCCTTGACACCAGCTTTGTTTAGACACTGTAGCAAGATTGCATGAGCTACAGTGTCAAACGCCGCACTAAGGTCAAGCATTACCAATGCCATGGTGTGTCCGGAGTCCGCCCCTTTACGCAGGGTCTCTGTTGCTCTCAAAAGGGCCGTCTCCGTAGAGAAGCCTGGTCGAAAACCTGATTGAGAGGCATGTAGGAGATTGTTATTCTCTAAGTGTGCCATTAGTTGTATATTGGCCACTTTCTCTGCCACTTTGGCCATGTAAGGTAGTAAGGAGATGGGTCTTAAGTTTTCAAGAACTTCGTGGCTAACAGTGGGTTTCTTTCTAATGGGAAGAACTACCGCTTTCTTCCAGTCCTCCGGGAGTGTTCCGGAGGCAAATAAGACCTGTAGCACATGCCTAATATAAGGTTCCAGCACCGTAATGCTCTCCCCCAACACTCGCGGTGGTGCTGGGTCCCGAAGGGAGCCAGATTTAATACCCTGACAGATGTTGATTAGGGTCTCTGGGGGGGTACCGAGAAGACCTTTAGACAGTTCTCCACCTCACTCGCCTCTGCTTTTTCCTCAAAGTCCCGTCCACATATCATGTTGCCCGAGAAGGTCGCATAGATATCTTTGACCTTTCCTGCAAAATAGTTGGCTATTCTATTACATTCATCAACGGAGTCATTTTGTGGAGTATTTGTAGTTGCTACCACTGAAATCTCCTTAAAAATTTTAAACAGCTCTCTCGAGGAGTTTTCTGCCTCCCCAATACGGTTTTTATAGTGCATGGCCTTTGTTCCTCGCAGTTTCATTTTGTATTTCCTCTGTGCTTCCCTATAAGTAGTCTTAATTTGAGGGCAGAAGTTCATCCTCCATTTCCGCTCTAATTTTTTACACTCTGATTTGGCAATCTGCAGATCGGGAGTGAACCAAGGGGCAGACTTTTTACCTCGGCTACCGATCTTCAATAGGCACATCGGGGCCGATGCGTCTAGAGCATTTGAAATACGCCTCTCAAGTTTGCTATTAGCGCTTTCACAGTCAGCGCCTCCCGGTTGACCCCCTTGCTCTAATAGTTGATTGAAGGTGTCTTGTGAGAAGTGCTTCCATTTACTTTGTGGATAGCTGTTTTTATTCCCTCTGAGGGTATTTGTGTGTGGACTGTGGATTCTAAATGGAATAAAAAAATGGTCCGACCAGGGTACAGGTATGGGTGTATTCACTCTCACCCCATTCCAGCTGCAAAAAACAGGATCCAATAAGTGGCCGTGTATATGTGTCGGTACATTGTTTTTTAATTCTATTTGAAGGGCCTGCAATTCTTGCTTTATGTCTATCGCTTCCTTGGATAGTTCATTCTCAAGATGGATATTAAAATCACCTAATATCAGGAGTCTGCTCTTCCTAATGGCTAAGTGAGCTATAGCCTCAACTAAGTCCGATTTGAAGTCCCTAAGCTTTCCTGGGGGTCTGTAGACAAGGATTCCCGACACGGGGTGTTGGGGTCCAAGCTTCAGAGTAAAAAGGCCGGCCTCGCAGCTGTCTATTTGCAAGGGCGCTAGAGTGCATTCCAGCGGGGCCTTTATGGCAATGGCAATTCCTCCGCCCCTCCCCCTGCTCCTATCTAATCTGATGAGTGAGTAGTCTGGCGGGATTGCTTCAATTATATCAGGGTCTGAGTGTTCCCCTAGCCACGTCTCCGTTAGGAAAATAACATCTAATTTCTCATCCAGAAGGAGTTCCCATAGCTGATTGCTGTGCTTGCATAGTGATCTACAGTTTAGCAATCCTCCGCTAACCCTCCCTTTATCTGTCTCGTTAGCCGGTTCTCTTTGATTTTTAAATTGGCACACAGAACAGTTCTGAAGTGTTAATACCTCCATAGTATGCCAGCATGAACTCGGGCTAGCGGGACATAGATCGAGCAATTCTTGTCTCCCATATCGTGTGTGGATAGGCTTGGATTGCACAGGGGTTCTGGCCCCGGGCCCCGGGCCCCGTGCGGCCGCGGACGGGCGCAGACGGGCTTAACTCAGGCGCAACTTCGGCGTGCCTTCGCCGCGCCCGCTGCACGCGTCCGCTGCGCGGCCGCTTTCCCATACACATTTATAGGGCGGGGAGTGGTAGCTAGAGCGCTGACCTGACACCAATGATCCCGGAAGTGCTGGGCTCCTCCTCACCCTCCGCAACAAACGCCCAGAATGGACGCGGCGGACCGGGGCAGGAGTACCGTAGGTAAGTGACCCCCGAGTTATTAGTCAGCTCAGAAGTAAAGTGCAACAGTTTTAAAATCAATTACAAGGATACACTTAAGATTTTTTTTAAATAGCTGCAAATCGCTATTACATAACAACGCTCGTTCTCAGCGCCCACAGTGCATTACTTGTATCACACAGCGCAAAGCAGATAGAGTCAGCCACTGCCACCGGCTTTCTCGTCTCCACCTCGCGACTGTGTTCCTCCCCACTTTTAACCGGATCAGGAACAGCGCAGCTAGAGCGCTGACCTGATACCAATGATCCCGGAAGTGCTGGGCTCCTCCTCACCCTCCACAACAAACGCCCAGAATGGACGCGGCGGACCGGGGCGGGAGTACTATAGATAAGTGACCCCCGAGTTATTAGTCAGCTCAGAAGTAAAGTGCAACAGTTTTAAAATCAATTACAAGGATACACTTAAGATTTTTTTAAAATAGCTGCAAATCGCTATTACATAACAACGCTCGTTCTCAGCGCCCACAGTGCATTACTTGTATCGCACAGCGCAAAGCAGATAGAGTCAGCCACTGCCACCGGCTTCCTCGTCTCCACCTCGCGACTGTGTTCCTCCCCACTTTTAACCGGATCAGGAACAGCGCAGCTAGAGCGCTGACCTGACACCAATGATCCTGGAAGTGCTGGGCTCCTCCTCACCCTCGGCAACAAACGCCCAGAATGGACGCGGCGGACCGGGGCGGGAGTACCGTAGGTAAGTGACCCCCGAGTTATTAGTCAGCTCAGAAGTAAAGTGCAACAGTTTTAAAATCAATTACAAGGATACACTTAAGATTTTTAAAAAATAGCTGCAAATCGCTATTACATAACAACGCTCGTTCTCAGCGCCCACAGTGCATTACTTGTATCACACAGTGCAAAGCAGATAGAGTCAGCCACTGCCACCGGCTTCCTCGTCTCCACCTCGCGACTGTGTTCCTCCCCACTTTTAACCGGATCAGGAACAGCGCAGCTAGAGCGCTGACCTGACACCAATGATCCCGGAAATGCTGGGCTCCTCCTCACCCTCCGCAACAAACGCCCAGAATGGACGCAGCGGACCGGGGCGGGAGTACCGTAGGTAAGTGACCCCTGAGTTATTAGTCAGCTCAGAAGTAAAGTGCAACAGTTTTAAAATCAATTACAAGGATACACTTAAGATTTTTAAAAAATAGCTGCAAATCGCTATTACATAACAACGCTCGTTCTCAGCGCCCACAGTGCATTACTTGTATCACACAGCGCAAAGCAGATAGAGTCAGCCACTGCCACCGGCTTCCTCGTCTCCACCTCGCGACTGTGTTCCTCCCCGCTTTTAACCGGATAAGGAACAGCGCAGCTAGAGCGCTGACCTGACACCAATGATCCCGGAAGTGCTGGGCTCCTCCTCACCCACGGCAACAAACGCCCAGAATGGACGCGGCGGACCGGGGCGGGAGTACCGTAGGTAAGTGACCCCCGAGTTATTAGTCAGCTCAGAAGTAAAGTGCAACAGTTTTAAAATCAATTACAAGGATACACTTAAGATTTTTTTAAAATAGCTGCAAATCGCTATTACATAACAATGCTCGTTCTCAGCGCCCACAGTGCATTACTTGTATCACACAGCGCAAAGCAGATAGCGTCAGCCACTGCCACCGGCTTCCTCGTCTCCACCTCGCGACTGTGTTCCTCCCCACTTTTAACCGGATCAGGAACAGCGCAGCTAGAGCGCTGACCTGACACCAATGATCCCGGAAGTGCTGGACTCCTCCTCACCCTCCGCAACAAACGCCCAGAATGGACGCGGCGGACCGGGGCGGGAGTACCGTAGGTAAGTGACGCCCGAGTTATTAGTCAGCTCAGAAGTAAAGTGCAACAGTTTTAAAATCAATTACAAGGATACACTTAAGATTTTAAAAAAATAGCTGCAAATCGCTATTACATAACAACGCTCGTTCTCAGCGCCCACAGAGCATTACTTGTATCACACAGCGCAAAGCAGATAGAGTCAGCCACTGCCACCGGCTTCCTCGTCTCCACCTCGCGACTGTGTTCCTCCCCACTTTTAACAGGATCAGGAACAGCGCAGCTAGAGCGCTGACCTGACACCAATGATCCCGGAAGTGCTGGGCTCCTCCTCACCCTCCGCAACAAACGCCCAGAATGGACGCGGCGGACCGGGGCGGGAGTACCGTAGGTAAGTGATCCCCGAGTTATTAGTCAGCTCAGAAGTAAAGTGCAACAGTTTTAAAATCAATTACAAGGATACACTTAAGATTTTTTTTTAAATAGCTGCAAATCGCTATTACATAACAACGCTCGTTCTCAGCGCCCACAGTGCATTACTTGTATCACACAGCGCAAAGCAGATAGAGTCAGCCACTGCCACCGGCTTCCTCGTCTCCACCTCGCGACTGTGTTCCTCCCCACTTTTAACCGGATCAGGAACAGCGCAGCTAGAGCGCTGACCTGACACCAATGATCCCGGAAGTGCTGGGCTCCTCCTCACCCTCCGCAACAAACGCCCAGAATGGACGCGGCGGACCGGGGCGGGAGTACCGTAGGTAAGTGATCCCCGAGTTATTAGTCAGCTCAGAAGTAAAGTGCAACAGTTTTAAAATCAATTACAAGGATACACTTAAGATTTTTAAAAAATAGCTGCAAATCGCTATTACATAACAACGCTCGTTCTCAGCGCCCACAGTGCATTACTTGTATCACACAGCGCAAAGCAGATAGAGTCAGCCACTGCCACCGGCTTCCTCGTCTCCACCTCGCGACTGTGTTCCTCCCCACTTTTAACCGGATCAGGAACAGCGCAGCTAGAGCGCTGACCTGATACCAATGATCCCGGAAGTGCTGGGCTCCTCCTCACCCTCCGCAACAAACGCCCAGAATGGACGCGGCGGACCGGGGCGGGAGTACTGTAGATAAGTGACCCCCGAGTTATTAGTCAGCTCAGAAGTAAAGTGCAACAGTTTTAAAATCAATTACAAGGATACACTTAAGATTTTTAAAAAATAGCTGCAAATCGCTATTACATAACAACGCTCGTTCTCAGCGCCCACAGTGCATTACTTGTATCACACAGCGCAAAGCAGATAGAGTCAGCCACTGCCACCGGCTTCCTCGTCTCCACCTCGCGACTGTGTTCCTCCCCGCTTTTAACCGGATAAGGAACAGCGCAGCTAGAGCGCTGACCTGACACCAATGATCCCGGAAGTGCTGGGCTCCTCCTCACCCACGGCAACAAACGCCCAGAATGGACGCGGCGGACCGGGGCGGGAGTACTGTAGATAAGTGACCCCCGAGTTATTAGTCAGCTCAGAAGTAAAGTGCAACAGTTTTAAAATTAATTACAAGGATACACTTAAGATTTTTAAAAAATAGCTGCAAATCGCTATTACATAACAACGCTCGTTCTCAGCGCCCACAGTGCATTACTTGTATCACACAGCTCCAAGCAGATAGAGTCAGCCACTGCCACCGGCTTCCTCGTCTCCAGATCCACTGTGTTAGTCCTCAAAGTCTTTTAACACTCCCTTCTAGGACTCAGCTTTACATAGTAATCAATTGCCCAGCTCACACCACACATTGCTCTTCCACTATCCTTCACATGGTACAATAGACCTTCATCCAGCCCCCACAGCCCCTTACCTAACTCTGAGAAGTCCTGAGCTTGCCCAACCATTACCTCTTACAGCTGTTCAGCTATCCCTCATAGATTCTCAGATGGATCCCTTAAACCTTCACTATTTTAACCACCAGATCCACAGAGGCCTCCTCCACTGTCTGATAGAGCATGAATGAAACCCCATCTGATTCTCTCTGCCAGCTTCCCTTCATCTCCAGTGGATAAGAGACCTGCATTTGTTGTTTCCTCTGCTGAAGTTGTTGTCCATTAGTAAATCTCCAGCTGGCTTACATTTATGGTGACATTCGCTAGATGCATTTAAAGACATTGAAGAGAGCCCTCTCTCTTATTATACCATGTCCTCTGTAACACGGTCCTCTGTAACACGGTAGCAGGAGTTGCAGGTGACACAAGTAGGGTGTATTCTTTCTGTGAATCTAATTCCCCCTTGACTTATAGTTAGGCAAATGCAATTAATCGATGTCTGCCTTTGTTTTTAATGTGTTGGTTTTTTTTGCAGAGTTTTATTTAGCGCAAACTAGACCCGAACCGAATCAGGTATCAGAGCGCTTTACATAGCACCAGTTACGTTACACGAGGACACACTTTCATTTTTTTTTTTAGGCACGGGGAGATTAAGTGATTTGCCCAGAATCACAGGAGGTTTTTGGCGTCGTTACCGAGACTCAAACCCAGATCCCCAGGTCCGAGGTCGAGCGCCTTAGCCGTTAGGCCAACCCCTCTCCCCAACTGTGTTCTACAGTTTTGGTGTAGAGTTTTCAATTGTAATATGTGCAAGTGTATAGACATATGCAAACATTCTATACACAGGAAAATATTACAACGCAAGCGCTTATTACTTGGCATATCTCAATACCAGACCAAAAGAAACAACAATCAATTGGATATGCTTACTGATGCTTTGACAGCCACACAGCCCTCATTGGTCACTTACCGAGTCCCCTCACCCACTGAAAAAAACACATGTGCACGCAACACTCCACTACTTCACTGCTAAAATCCAATGACACACATTTCCATTTCAATATGTTCCTCTGTGACTAGCTTACTGATCTACACAACCCTGTCTTTCTTCACTTTGCACCGCCTTTCACCACCTCATCTTATGTCCTAATCTTGAGGTGATTGCCTAGGCCCACCTCCTTTTGGCAAATTTTGCACCACATCCAAAACCTGACATTTCGCACTTATGCCATTTCTGTCCCTATCATATCTCAACTTCTACTTCTCCAGATTCCCTATTTAATCTTCTCTTGCACCCTCATGATCTACGTTCTTCCTCTTCCTTTTAACCAGTCAGCCTGAACACATCTCAGTACATTTTGTCCATCCATGTATCATGGTAAATGGAGTCTGTACAGTACCACTGTGAGGTGAGTTGTGAAAGACTCATATAATTTACACCAGGTCTGTTCTCCATGATAAGATACTCGTTGCAGCAGCGCCATGCTCTCCGTCACCTGGCTGTCCACACGTATTACACCTCATAGCTTTCTGAAAATTGTTTTATAAACCCTGGAGACTAAATCAGTGATGAAACTCTCTGACTTCCATTGCATTCAAATTACATGGCCAGCATCATTGTAGTCTCTTCTGCTAGTCATCAACACAACCTACTTTGAAGACTAATCAATCATTTTTCTATTCCCAATTATGGCTACCAACCAATCTTCCTATAAAACACACAAAGGAGGATCTATGGAAGTTTATTGCAGGTTAGCCCCCACTAAAAAACAACAATCTTTAGCTTGACTAGCCGGCAGGAAATGACACGAGAACATATATGAAAATTATATTCCAACCTTGAACAATAAAAGTTCAAGAACATACTACAACACAGTCCATTCTTGGAGGCTCTGTTTTATTGAATGGCTTCTCCTAGATCTTAGTCTCTTCTAATAAGTCTAATTTATTACCACATATACTTGTCTCCCACTTCTTTTGAGTGCCGATGATTCTGCCTTGCCTGCTTCTTTACTAGGGTCTATTGATGGTGCTTGAAATCTGTGAGGCATTCGATTGGGTGCCTAGTTGTGACAAGAAGTGATGTAAGGCATTTACTCCACACAAAGGGGTCGATTAGGATGGCGGACGGACCTGCGTCCGTCCGCCACCCCAGAGTAGGAGGGACCGTCCGCAGGGGCAGCGGCGGTCCCTCATGTGCAATTAGGATGTGACCGCCACCCTGGCGGTCACATCCTGTATTGTTAACATTGCGGCGGGTGCTGCTTCAAGCAGCACCCGCCGCAAGGTTAAAAATGAAAGCAGTGCATTTGCATGCACAAAGCGGCAGGCACCTCGAGGTGCCTGCCGCTTCGTGCACGCAAATGCAGGGGGGTACCATAGGTACCCCCCATGTGCACCCCCCACCCCCCCTTCACCCGTGGGGGCCCGCAACGGGCCCCCAAACAAAAGTCCGTATCCCTTTTCACGGCGGAAATGCCGCCGTGGAAAGGCATAGAAATGCTGACATCCTAATATGCCTGGCGGTGTCTGATAGACACCGCCAGACAAGTTAGAGCTTTTACGCCGCGGTCGGAAAGCGACCGCGGCGGAAAAGCTGCGGACGGTCTTCCTGACCCCCCAGCCATCCTAATCTGGCGGGGGGTCTGTGAAGGCTCCACAGCGGTTTTTCCGCATCCTCCGGGCCGGCGGACTCTTCCGCCGGCCCGGAGGATGCGGAAAAAATGCTATCCTAATGAGGGCCAAAGTGTGTGGTCAGCATTGCAGAGTTCCACCATTGATTAAGAATCGTTGCTTTAACCAGACTGCTTAGTGTTTTCCACTCAACCCCTCTGACGGTCCTACCTTGATTCAGATGACCATCTAACAATGTTCATACCCTTTGGAGGGCAGTGCTCTGCCTGCATTTAGAATAAATCTGAAGGAGATATCCACTGAGTCCATGTGAGGTAGATCTCCCAGCTACTCTGCGCCCTCTGTGCAGTGTTGCAGTGAGGCGGCTTGACAACATGCCAGGACTGCTCACCCAGATTCCATTAATTAGCAGGCTGTCAGACCTTGTTTTAGAGTCAGTGGCCCTGGCCTACAACATTTACCTCTGCTCTTTAGTCCGGATTTGCAGGCAGGATGTTTATTTTGCTTTCAAGTTAATAGAACTGTTCCACATTCCTGTGAATATATCTGTGCTTCATATCCTGATGCCTTCCTGCCTTTGTAAAGTGTTTTTATAGGCATTTAGAACATTTTAATGTGAAACCTTTATCAACAACAGGTGGGATCATGTACAATTTCCATTGTCTTTGTAGATTCACAGGATCAACTGACCAGGCCACATGTGGATCTTCCCTGTTGTTTAATGTAAGTGCAAAAGGGTGTGCCAATCTTTTCGAATTTTCTGTACTCAATCTTGTAGGTTGGAGGTTCATTTTTAATTTGCACAATTTACCATAGCTTTGTCATGCAAACCTTCATTAGAGGAGAAAAAAGAGATTTACAGAATTGGGCCAATGTGAGCTGGGCTGAAATGAGTAAGTGGGTAATCAATTTCCCACACAGCATTACTCTTCCTGCCTTTTCTGATGCGGGTCTTGGTGTCTAGACACCATTCTTCGCGTACAACCTCAAATGTTCCAAATGCACAGAAAGCCCCTGCTCCTTGCACCACTTGCCAGTTTCCCCTCTCTAATCCAGCAATGGTGGGGATTTGCACAAGTCACGTTGTGTCTGCATTCCAGCTCATGCCCTGACCTGGGAGAATGAGCACACACATCAGGGATAATTTTGCCTGTGCATGTTGTTCATACATTTATGGAACAAAGCAGATAATGCACAGTGGCTAGAGGCACCGACCTGAGTTTACAGCTCAGCCTCTGTGCTGGATTTAATATTCTTTGATTCGGAGCAAGTAACTTAATCTCCCTGTCCCAAAAAAACATGACATTTAATTTAATTGTTCAATTCCTACTTGAGGGCCATGTTCGCGATCGTCTCACAACACCCATCATACATGAAGTGTTCTAGTGCAAAGTGAGTAAATTACGCCTAATATAAATGTAAATATCTAATAATCACCAACCAAGCATGGATTTCACTAATATGTAGTATGGAAATCAAGCCCTCAATGCTGTGAGATGTCTTCTCCAAAAGAATTTGCCATCTAACTAGTGGTGAGGAAATGTCTCTTCTGTAGACCAGGATGCAGCATTGAGACAGCTCTCCTAGTAGCTACTGAAGATCTTAGGAGAATCCTGGACCAAGATGGCTCAGCTGTGCTAATCCTCTGGATTGTGAGTGCAGCCTCTGACACTGTTTCCAAAGAAGGCTGGAGACAATAGGAATTAAGGACGAAATACTGAATTGGTTGACCTCCTTTTCGGAAAATAGAGGTTTCCAGTTCAGGGAGTGACCCTTCCTGTTGGAAGGTTGGAAGCCCATCAGCTTGAATGCGGAGTGCCCCAGGGCTTGTCTTTAAACCTCACACTTTGTAATATATATATATATATATATATATGCCTTTGCATTTTTCCATTAAATTTGAATTTCATCTCTACGGAGTGCTGTCTCCTGAGTGAGTCTGTTGGGAGCAGTTTTATATATATGTATATATATATATTGAAGCTCCCAGTCCCCACTGGTCACCGAGGAAGGCTTGAAGCCGAAACGCGTCTGTTTACTCTGTTTGAATAAAATACGAGTGCGAGCATCAGTTTGTTTACGAGTGCTGCTTTCCTGAAAAATTACGAGGAACCGGAGCTGGATATATATATATATATATATATATATATATATATATATATATATATACATACATGTATGTATATATATATATATATCCATACTAATAGAATAAAGAGAGAGCCCAAACCTTTGAGGCGGGTAATCTCAGGAACCACAGCACCAATCACAACACCCAATACAGCGTTGGAAAGGGCAGTTGCATCAGAAGGACATAGGCTATGCACACGCACACCATATACATTTAAAAGATAAAAGAACCGTGCCAGCAAAGTAGTCCCTTGTGGGCGTGTCTGCGTTGTGCTGTGGGCGTGTGCTGGGGGCGTGACAAACGCTGGGGGCGTGTGGTACGTTCCGCCCTTCATGCCATGTCTCATATCGTGTGCTAATCCCACCCTGCTCCCTTTAAATACCCCTGCACCCCATAATCATAACCCACCCTTACTCCTTAAAATACCCCAACACCCTTAAACAATAACCCATCTTAACCCTATAAATATACCCTGTACCCCAAAACCCAAACCTATCTCTAAACCCTAAAAATACCCCTGTACCCCAAAACCCAAACCTAGCCCTGAACCCTATAAATACCCCTGTACCTCAAAACCCAAACCTACCCCTGAACTCTAAAAATACCCCTGTACCCCAAAACCCAAACCTAGCCCTGAACCCTAAAAATACCACTGTACCCCAAAACCCAAACCTACCCCTGAACCCTAAAATACCCCTGTACCCCAAAACCCAAACCTAGCCCTGAACCCTAAAATACCCCTGTACCCCAAAACCCAAACCGAGCCCTGAACCCTAACATACCCCAGTACCCCAAAACCCAAACCTAGCCCTGAACTCTTAAAATACCCTTGTACCCCAAAACCCAAACCTACCCCTGAACCCTAAAAATACCCCTGTACCCCAAAACCCAAACCTAGCCCTGAACCCTAAAAATACCCCTGTACCCCAAAATCCAAACCTACCCCTGAACCCTAAAATACCCCTGTACCCCAAAACCCAAACCTAGCCCTGAACCCTAAAAATGCCCCTGTACCCCAAAACCCAAACCTAGCCCTGAAACCTTAAAATACCCCTGTACCCCAAAACCCAAACCTACCCCTGAACACTAAAAATACCCCTATACCCCAAAACCCAAAACTAGCCCTTATTTATTTATTTTATTTATTTTATTTATAGCAATTTTTAAAGCGCAAACAAATACCCATAAGGGTGTCTCGGCGCTAAATTCACAGAACTCACTGGGAGGAGTTAGGGGAGTAAGGAGGAGGATAGCGGTGTCTGAGACAGGGGGGTTAGGAGGAGGAGAATAGCCAAGTCTTGAGGTTTTTACGAAATTTTAGAAGCGTGGGGGCAGTTTTGATGTGGAGAGGTAGAGTGTTCCACAGTTTGGCCGTGGCAATAGTGAATCGTCTGTCTCCCCAGTTAACCCTCCTTGTTCGATGGACTTTCAACAGAGAGGCTGAAGATGACCGTAGAATCCTATGTTGTTCAGGTGGACGGAGAGATTCTTTTAAAAACTGTGGTCCTGTGTTGTTCAGGGTCTTATAAGCTATACACATAGCTTTAAATTTGATTCGGCTCCTGATGGGGAGCCAGTGGAGTTTTCTGATATATGGGGAAACGGATGAGAATTTAGGGATAGACAGTAGCGTTCTGGCTGCAGCATTTTGTACTGTTTGTAATTTATTGAGAACTCCTTCCTGCGCATTCAAGAGAAGTGAATTGCAGTAATCGGTTCTCGAGAACACTAATGTGCTGATGAGAGTTTTTCCTGCTGATTTTGGAAGATAAGGAAGCAATTTTTTTATTTTTTTGAGGGTATAGAAAGCAGATGAGACAGCGGCGTTGGCATGGTGGTAAAACGTCAGCTTGTTGTCAAAGATGACTCCCAAGTTGCGGACCTTTGCCACCGGCTGGGGTGGGGGCCCCAACTGAGGTGGCCACCACTGAGGAGACCATGCTGGGCGCAAGCTCCCGAATGTCATCACCTCCGTTTTATCAGAGTTAAGCTTGAGGCAATTTGATGACATCCAGGAGCTTATCGCCTTCATTCCCTCCTGGAAGTTGGCTGCTATGGATGTTCCATTATTATGCACCGATAATACAAGTTGGGTATCATCGGCGTAGGTAGTGAGGGCAATTCCATAAGATTTTATCACCCTCGCCAAGTCCGACGCATAGATATTAAACAGCGTCGGGCTTAGCGAGGAGCCCTGAGGAACACCGCAAGGGAGGGAGAAAGTGTGGGAGGTGAAATTGCCCATCTTGATGGTCTGAGGGCGGTTAGCTAGGAATGAGGCGATCAGATCTTTAGCTTTGCCTCTTATTCCAAAAGCTGAGACACGGTCGATCAGAGTGACATGATCGACCGTGTCAAAAGCAGCCGAGAGGTCCAAAAGTATTAGGACTGCTGCTCCTCCCATGTCCATGGTAGCTCTAATTTCGTCTGCGGCCTTTAATAGTGCAGTCTCCGTCCCATGACCCTTTCTAAAACCAAACTGGGTATCATCAAGAAGATTGTTATCATTGATGAATTTGGAAAGCTGGATGTTGATAGACTTTTCGAAAATTTTGGCTGGAAAGGGGAGACAAGCTATGGGTCTGTAGCTAGCTGGAAGCTGAGGGTCCAGAGTAGGCTTCTTTAGAAGGGGCTTGATAATAGCTTCCTTCCAAACTGAAGGATATACGCCAGTTACAAACATGGCGTTGCAGATAGTGGTCAAAGCTGGGGAGATCGCACCCGGGATGCGATTTAAAATAGCTGGAGGGCAAGGGTCAAGAGGGGAACCGGATTTGATGCTGGATACCAAGCGATGAATATGACCCTGATCAACAGCATCAAAGGATAATAGGGAGGGCAGGGTATTAGTAGGGGGTTCTTCAGAGAGGGGAGGGGGAACGGAATTCGTAAAGGTGATGAAGATGGATCTGACTTTTTCCTCAAAGTAGTTGGCCAGGGCATCCACTAATGATTGAGAGCCTTCTAGGCGAGGTGCCGGGGGGCTAGACAAAGTGTTGACCACCCTATAGAGTTCTCCTGGTGAGTTTTGTGCTTGCTCGATTTGAGAGGTATAATAGCGACTTTTTTCAGCAACTATACGTCCTTTATAGATGGCCAGGGCATTTTTGTAGGTCATTTTGTCTGCAGGACTATAGTTGCGTCGCCAGTGCCTTTCAAGATTCCTGCAGTGTTGTTTCTGAGTCCGAAGGGTTTCATTAAACCATGGAGCTGATGGTGTTTTCCTATTTCGAGAGGAGGTTTTGATAGGGGCTAGTTTATTACAGGCCAGATTTAGGTTCCTCAAGTAGGTGGAAGACGCTATGATGGGGTCATTCTCTTCAGGAATGAAATTTTCTTGAATCATCTCCGCTAAGTGCGATAGATTGATGTTTTTCCAATCTCTGTAAGAAGATTGGGAGGAGGCTGAGACTGTAGGTTTTGGTGGATTAGTTTCTACAGTGAAGAAAGTCGCTGCATGGTCTGTCCAAACGAGAGGAATGATACGGGTGATCTTTACTAAGGGGCTGTTAGTAAACAAACCGTCTAGAGTGTGGCCTGCTTGGTGCGTGGGAGAAGTTATCAGTTGAGTCATGCCAGCTGCTGCAAGGTCTGTTAGCAGCTGTGAGGTATCGTGGTTGTCCAGTGCTTCAAGGTGAAAATTAAAATCACCTAGTAGTGTAAAGTGGGCGGAATCTGCAACTGCTTCAATTAAGTTGCCTAAATTTGCTAGAAACCTGGCTCTTGAACCGGGTGGGCGATAAATTAATATGCCCTTGAAGGAGGATTTGGTGGAAAGGCATAACGAGAAAAGGAGAGATTCATATTCTGGACAGGTTAAATGTTTCGTTGTGATTTTGAAATGATCTCTATAAATTATCGCAATACCACCACCCTTCTTTATTGGCCTGTCCAATCTGCTTACGTTGTAATTGGCAGGGGTGGCTGCTCTAAAGTCGGGTCCGGAGGCTTCATCGCCCCAAGTCTCTGTGATAAACAAGAGATCCAGTTTGTATGCGTCGATCAAGTCGGCGATTTCTAGTTTGTGTTTGGGGAGGGATCTGGCATTTATTAACGCTGCTTGAACCAGTGAAGGGACAGCTTTGTCAGGTGTCAAGGATATATTAGTGCAAGTTGAACATCGGATTGGACCTAGAATGGAATTGGAGTATTCTAGGTGAGGTGGAGCATGGGGTATAGCAGCAGTATACTTGAGTTCCAGTAAATCAGCTGTTGAATATTGTCGTCTCACCATGTTTGAAGGTAGTCGTGGTACTGGTGTTGCAGGGGGGGTGGCCCCTGGCCCGTCCTCGGCGCGGACGAGCGCAGACGAGCTTGCCTTATGCGCGCCTTCGGCGCGCAATCGGCGCGCCCGCTGCGCTCGTCCGCTGCGCTTCCGTTCGTAGCACATGCTTTATTGACCTACGTGTGCCATGAGAAGGGGGTGTGGTCAGCGCGTGTGGGCGCGTCCGCAGGAAGGAAGGCGGCGTCGCCCTGGCAACAGTGTTCCGCGTCAGCCCTAAATCGGCTGGCCGGTCTGGTGTTGCTCGAGTGAGTCAGGGGAGTTTTAGCAGGTAAAATCAATTTAAACACAGTAAAAACAATGCTAACTCCCGGCTTTCCACCTCAGGAGTGGATTCTGTGAACGTGCGCTCGTGGTCAGCGCTCGCTCTTGTAGTCTGAGGGGGCGTGGTCAGCGCGTGTGGGCGCGTCCGCAGGAAGGAAGGCGGCGTCGCCCTGGCAACAGTGTTCCGCGTCAGCCCTAAATCGGCTGGCCGGTCTGGTGTTGCTCGAGTGAGTCAGGGGAGTTTTAGCAGGTAAAATCAATTTAAACACAGTAAAAACAATGCTAACTCCCGGCTTTCCGCCTCAGGAGTGGATTCTGTGAACGTGCGCTCGTGGTCAGCGCTCGCTCTTGTAGTCTGAGGGGGCGTGGTCAGCACGTGTGGGCGCTTCCGCAGGAAGGAAGGCGGCGTCGCCCTGGCAACAGTGTTCCGCGTCAGCCCTAAATCGGCTGGCCGGTCTGGTGTTGCTCGAGTGAGTCAGGGGAGTTTTAGCAGGTAAAATCAATTTAAACACAGTAAAAACAATGCTAACTCCCGGCTTTCCGCCTCAGGAGTGGATTCTGTGAACGTGCGCTCGTGGTCAGCGCTCGCTCTTGTAGTCTGAGGGGGCGTGGTCAGCGCGTGTGGGCGCGTCCGCAGGAAGGAAGGCGGCGTCGCCCTGGCAACAGTGTTCCGCGTCAGCCCTAAATCGGCTGGCCGGTCTGGTGTTGCTCGAGTGAGTCAGGGGAGTTTTAGCAGGTAAAATCAATTTAAACACAGTAAAAACAATGCTAACTCCCGGCTTTCCGCCTCAGGAGTGGATTCTGTGAACGTGCGCTCGTGGTCAGCGCTCGCTCTTGTAGTCTGAGGGGGCGTGGTCAGCGCGTGTGGGCGCGTCCGCAGGAAGGAAGGCGGCGTCGCCCTGGCAACAGTGTTCCGCGTCAGCCCTAAATCGGCTGGCCGGTCTGGTGTTGCTCGAGTGAGTCAGGGGAGTTTTAGCAGGTAAAATCAATTTAAACACAGTAAAAACAATGCTAACTCCCGGCTTTCCGCCTCAGGAGTGGATTCTGTGAACGTGCGCTCGTGGTCAGCGCTCGCTCTTGTAGTCTGAGGGGGCGTGGTCAGCGCGTGTGGGCGCGTCCGCAGGAAGGAAGGCGGCGTCGCCCTGGCAACAGTGTTCCGCGTCAGCCCTAAATCGGCTGGCCGGTCTGGTGTTGCTCGAGTGAGTCAGGGGAGTTTTAGCAGGTAAAATCAATTTAAACACAGTAAAAACAATGCTAACTCCCGGCTTTCCGCCTCAGGAGTGGATTCTGTGAACGTGCGCTCGTGGTCAGCGCTCGCTCTTGTAGTCTGAGGGGGCGTGGTCAGCGCGTGTGGGCGCGTCCGCAGGAAGGAAGGCGGCGTCGCCCTGGCAACAGTGTTCCGCGTCAGCCCTAAATCGGCTGGCCGGTCTGGTGTTGCTCGAGTGAGTCAGGGGAGTTTTAGCAGGTAAAATCAATTTAAACACAGTAAAAACAATGCTAACTCCCGGCTTTCTGCCTCAGGAGTGGATTCTGTGAACCCTAAAAATACCCTGTACCCTAAAACCCATACCTAGCCCTAAACCCTAAAACTACCCCTGTACCTCATAACCCAAAACTATATCTGAACCCTTAAAATACCCAAACACCCCAAAACATATACCTCAGTACCCCAAAACATATACCCCTATACCCATACTTACCTTATCCAAACATTAAAAAAACCATGCTTTTACCATTCATGCATTTACAACGAATTTCGTTGTAAATGTATGCGTGGTAAAAGCATAAAAAATGTAATGCCATGCGTTATAATGGCATTGCGGAGTCATGGTACTTTCGTAATGAAAGTATGCGGAGTGTTGGTATGCGGAAAGAAAGTTGCGGAATAATGGATGTTTACCCTCCCCGGTAAGTACATTGGTGGCACAGGGGCCCACATCTCCAGCAACATACTCATATTTTTTCACCACCCACTTGAAAAATGCATAGGTCTCTCTCATTGATGTCCAGCACCGACATACACTTTTAGACACACCTTCCGCCACAAGTTCTAGAATTGCGAATTTTAGAGATGGGGAGCTACGTTCGAATCTCGGCATCAGTTCAACATCCTGTGATTCCAGACAAATCACTTTGTCTCCCCGTGCCTACCACAAATGAATGTGTTCTTCTGTAATGTAAATTGTGCTCATGCCATGTTGTCGAGTTCGCGCTCTATAATATTGCAAGGAAAAATAAAGTAGGGAAACTCGAGTTCACACACTACTGAACGCGCACTCTTAAGTGCATCCGCAGTGCACTGTGAATCGGAGCGTTTCACAGGCCTGTCACAGATAAGAAATGCTATCTAAACGAAATCCTACAAAACAATATACTACTGGCCGGCAGCAATTCATACCCGGACGGGCTGCAAGTATATATATATATATATATACATATATATGTACATATATATCTATATATATCTATATCTCTATATATATATATATATACATATATATTTTATTTATTTATTTATTCAATTTATATAGCGCAATTATCACCAATAGGTCTCTAAGCGCTTATAGTGTAAAACTGATCAATGCAGAGGGAAAGTCACCCAGATCATACCAAACCCCAAGCTTCTCGGAAGAGGATCGTTTTTAGCTGACGCCTAAAGGACAGTAAGTTTGGTTCTTTCCTCAGGCAGAGCGGTAATTTATTCCAGACTACCGGTAAGGTGGTTGAAAAAGCACGTCCACCATAGGTAGTCATGCGATAGCGAGGACAGACCAAAAGTGACTCCTCAGATGAGCGCAGCGTTCTTTTTGGGAGATAGTGTATCATCCTGTCTTTAATATATCCGGGGGCATTGCCATAGACTGCCTTATGCGCAATGCACATGCCCTTAAATATAATCCTTTGCCTAATTGGAAGCCAATGTAATTGGCATAGGAGAGGAGAGGCATGTGCTCTTCTAGACTTTCCAAAAATCAGTCTTGCAGCATCATTCATTACGATTTGTAGCCTTGAGAGTTGTTGCTGGGGGAGTCCTACATAAAGAGAGTTTCCATAGTCGATATATATATATTCTCGTACTTCACCCAAACCTTTCTCATGCAAGTAGAAAAAGGATGAACAAACCCAAAGTTCTTTGTGCCGTTTATTTCAAAACACCCTGCATCAAAGTCGCCATGACGCGTTTCGGTCCCACCTGGACCTTGATAACCTGACGCGTTACGTGCAATTGAAAGCCTTTTTAAAGTGCTAGTGCAACTCAAATTACATTCAGCTGTGCTGTGCCAGATTTGTAATAAAAGAAAGACTATACATGTGCAATATCGGCATAAATGCTCCATAATGTTACATTTGATTTCATGTATACAAATAAATATGACAGAATTAATAAATGTTCGTTAAAAATGCAATGTATCCGGCAAAAAACATGGTAGATAGGTATAAAACAGAATATATCTGTGTTTAAAATTATAAATACTAATGTACATATTTATAAAATTATTAGTTAAATAAACACGTTTTCCCACCATTAAAATATGTAGGCGGTAAAAGTAGGCGGGGTTCAAATTGAAATTTCTCAAAATTATATATATAAAATTAGCATGAGAAATATCAATGGTTAAGATGCCTAAAATCAAAGACACCAACCAACATCCCGTCACTTATTCACATTACACCACGTTTTAGTTTAGCCAAGCATTCATTTGTGGTTGCAGTCTGTCAAAGATTGGAATTTACCATATACTCAATAGTGCCCAAGTGGGCAAGCACAGCGTGCCAAATATAGCTTTTCAAAAGACACTGGGCGAACATTTTTCAAATACAGCCCCTGACCCAAGGCAAGGGGAGAATTTGTTATAAGTGAATAAAATTAAATTAAAGTGACACCCTGCTGAAAAGGAAAAACTAACTAACACGTTAAAATCTTCTAAGTTTCTAGTGCACAGTAGTTAACAAGATTTCATAAGGGGAGAACACAGTAATAAATCGGTCAAAGGGTTAGGTCAAAAAATTCATCAGAGCTAGAATTGCGGAACATCCTTAAGGAAATCAGTTTTTAAGCAAGTATATAAATCCTCAGTTGCATTCAATCCAAATGGAGACTTAGTGTTAAGCTCTAATATGTACTTGGTCTCAAGTGTACGGAGTGCACTCTCCCGATTGCCCCCTCTGCGGCACAACGGTATGCAATCTATGGCAAAATAAATTAAATGGGTCGGATCACTATTGTGGACTGCCTCAAAATGCCTTGCAACAGGATATGCTTGATCTCTGTTGACAATTGCCCGTATATGTTGAAGGACTCTTCTGTGCACGGGCAGTTTTGTGCTGCCCACATATCGCAGTGCACAGGGACATTCTAAAACATATACTACATATTCTGTTTTACAGGTAATTCTTTTCTTCATTTTTACTGGACGAGGTAAAAATTGAGTGCTGTACATTTTTACATTTTTTGCATGTTTACATGCTTTGCAAACAAGGCATTTGAAAAATCCCTTTTGCTTGGACAACCAATTGGAAGGCAGTTTAATCTCAGGATTCCTTTTCATAAGACAATTTCCCATGGACCTAGCTTTTCTAAAGGTCAATTGGGACAATCGATTGTGCTTTGTTAGGTCCGCACCGATTATTGGATCCCTTAGGAGCAAATTCCAATGTTGTTTAAAGATCTTTCTGATAGCCCCATGTTGTTTGTTAAAGGTCAGGATGACTCTAACTTTAGATGTCTCTAATTTTGCCTTGTCTGGATTTGTTTCCTTTGGGATCAACGCCTGTTCTCTGGTAAGGGATCTAGTCTTATCCATTGCCTTGTCAATAATTGATGCTTTGTAACCCCTCAAAAGGAATCTCTTTTTACAAGCTTCCTGAGCTAGTTTACATTCAAAGTCACTGCTGCAAATACGCTTTATCCTTAGCATCTCCCCATAGGGGATGCTTTGGATCAAATGGTGTGGATCGTGACTAAGTGCATGCAGTAGAGAATTCCCAGCCGTTGGGCTTGCGATAAAGTCTAGTAGTTAGGGCACCATTAGATATGAAGACCTCTGTATCTAAAAAAACAACTGATTCCTTGCTCATATGAGCGGTAAATTCAAGATTCAAATAGTTAATATTTAACTTTTCGATAACTTGTTTGGCTAGCTCTTCCGACCCCCTCCAAATAATAAAGAGGTCATCTATGTACCTTAGCCATAGGGGAACATGCTTATTTAAGATGTCCTCATGTTGCAGTTTGAGGACCTGCTCTTCCCACAACCCCATATGCAAGCAAGCATAGCTGGGGGAAAAGCAGGCCCCCATAGCAACTCCCCTTATCTGTTGGTAAATGGTGTATCGAAATAAAAATAATTGTGTTCTAGACACATTTTAACCATATCAATAAGCATCTTATTGTGCAAAGAAAAACATGCTGGTCTACGATTTAGATAGTGTTCCACTGCTTTGACCCCGTCAAGATGTCCAATAGAAGTATAAAGGGAGGTAACATCCATGGTGATAAGGATTAAGTCATTCCCCCACGATATGTCCTGAATTTTACGTAAAAAATCTGAGGTATCCCTTAAATAGGACGGTAAAGATGTAACCCATTCTTGCAGAAAGTAGTCCACATATTTCGATGTATTTTCTGTGATACTACCTATTGCAGAAATGATCGGCCGTCCGGGTGGCCTCTGATTATTTTTATGGACCTTTGGCAGAAGATATAAGGATGGAATTATTGGATGGTCATTTCTTAAAAAAAGATACTTATCATTACTAAGTAACCCACCACTCTTCCATGCCACCAATTTGCCATAGTAATTCAACCAGGAGGCTTTTACAAATTGCAAGTTACTTTGTTTATAACATGAGACATTATTCAATTGTAAATAGGCCTCTTCCATATATAACTATCGTGGCTACAAGACAATATTCCCCCCCTTATCAGATTGTTTTATAATGAGATTTTCATTGTCTTGCAGTTTTTTCATCAGTTCGATGTAACAATGCTGATGCCGACTCATTTGGACATTTTCAAGGTGTGTTGACTTATATAGTTCTTTTAAGTCAGAGGTCACTTGTTCATGGAAGAGATCAAGATTGTCATAAGGTAATATAGGTTGAAACACTGATTTGGGTTTAAAAGGCGTTCTGATTGTCCCACTTAAATCCACGCCCTCCAATCCCAAATCACTCCTACTGGCACTTTGTTCATTTTGTAGATGTTGTAAGTCCTGAAAAAGATGTACATCCCCAGCTGAAAGTAAAGGAGGACTTGATATAATATTGGGGACATTCACAGGGACTTTTTTTGCCTTGAGTTTATGAAATTTCTGCAGTTTTAGTTTTCAAATAAATCTGTAGACATCCATCCGGGTCTCAGAATAGTTAAAACTGCTCTCAGGGCTAAATGATAAACCCAGTGCAAGAATTTGTGTCTCTGCCTTATTTAAGGTTATGTCGGACAAATTGATCACCATATTGGCTGCTGTTTCAAAATCTATTTGCGATTCCACCTCCCTCTCATCGCTTTTTTCGGAGGCTTGTTCACGCCTGCGCCGGTTGCTGCACCTCCTCCTGGCGCTGCGTTTTGCGTTTGCCCGCTTGTTTTTTGTGGTAGTTGACGATTCCGGGATCTCAGGGTATCTCTTCTGTCCTGGCACAGGCAGTACACCTCCTGTGCCAGGGATAACTTTAAAGCCCCTGCTTTTCCCCCTCGTTGTACTATACCACCTTCCCCATCAGTTTCACTTCCCGTAGCAGTGCTTATATCTGAACCCGATGTGGAAGCAATGATATTATCACTTGAAACACTAGTGTTTGTTGATTTAACCACACCAGCTTTGGCTCTTACACCCTCATATTTCCGAGCGAAGGTGAAAACATTTCCATTTTGGTAGTCAAACTTATCACGATTGAATTTGTACGCTTTGCATCTTTTTATAACCTCGTCATCTTTTTGTAGTTTAAAGAGCATGTCTTTCCTCATTTTTATAATACTTTCAGTTTCCTCCATTTTCGCGATCTCCAAATTTAATTCATCGATCTTGATTTGCAGTTTGAGCCTATCACTCTCAATCAGTCAATCAATCAGTGACACTTATAAAGCGCGCTACATACCCGTAGGGTCTCAAGGCGCTGGGGGGGGGGGGGGGGGGGGGGTGCCGCTACTGCTCGAACAGCCAGGTCTTCAGCTTCTTCCTGAAGGAGAGGTGGTCTTGGGTCAGGCGCAGGTCGGTCGGGAGGGAGTTCCAGGTCTTGGCGGCCAGGTAGGAGAAGGACCTTCCTCCCGTAGTCGCTCTTCGGATGCGGGGGACGGCGGCGAGGGCGTGGTTGGCTGATCGGAGGTGGCGTTTGGGAGCGTAGAAGTTGACTCGGCTGTTGAGGTAGCTCGGGCCTTGGTCGTGTAGGGCTTTGTGTGCGTGGGTGAGGAGGCGGAAGGTGATTCTTTTGTTGACGGGGAGCCAGTGAAGGTCTCTCAGATGTCCGGAGATGTGGCTGGTTCGTGGGATGTCGAGGATGAGTCTGGCTGAGGCGTTCTGGATCCGCTGGAGTCTCTTCTGGAGCTTGGCGGTGGTACCGGCGTAGAGGGCGTTGCCGTAGTCCAGTCGGCTGGTGACGAGGGCCTGGGTGACGGTCTTCCTGGTCTCGGTGGGGATCCACCAGAAGATCTTCCGTAGCATGCATAGGATGTTGAAGCACGACGAGGAGACGGCGTTGACTTGCCTGGTCATGGAGAGGGAGGAGTCCAGGATGAAGCCCAGGTTGCGTGCATGGTCTGTCGGTTTGGGTGCGGTGCCCAGGGCGGGAGGCCACCAGGAGTCGTCCCAGGCGGAGGGTGAGGAGCCCAGGATGAGGACCTCCGTCTTGTCCGATTTCAGTTTCAGGCGGCTGGTCGTCATCCACTCGGCTACCTCTTTCATCCCTTCGTGCAGGTTGGCTCTGGCGGCGGCGGGGTCGTTGGTCAGGGAGAGGATCAGCTGGGTGTCGTCGGCGTAGGAGATTATGCTGAGGTTGTGTTTGCGTACGATGGCCGCGAGGGGGCGCATGTAGACGTTGAAGAGGGTGGGGCTCAGAGATGATCCTTGGGGGACGCCGCAGATGACTTCGGAGGCCTCTGACTTGTACGGTGGTAGGCGGACTCTCTGCGTTCTTCCGTCGAGGAAGGAGATGATCCATTCCAGAGCCTTGTCCTGGATTCCGATGTTGCTGAGGCGCCGTACTTGGGTGCGGTGGCAGACCGTGTCGAATGCCGCGGAGAGGTCAAGGAGGATGAGGGCCGCTGTTTCTCCATTGTCCATCAGGGCTCGGATGTCATCGGTGGCGGCGATGAGGGCGGTCTCGGTGCTGTGATTGGCTCGGAAGCCGGACTGTGATGGGTCGAGGGATCCGTTCGTCTCGAGGAAGGCGGCCATCTGCTTGTTGACGGTCTTCTCGATGACTTTGGCTGGAAACGGGAGGAGCGAGATGGGGCGGTAATTCTTGAGGTCGGTGGGGTCCGCTGTTGGTTTCTTGAGTAGAGCGCTGAGTTCGGCGTGTTTCCAGCTCTCAGGGAAGATGGTGGTGTCGAAGGATGTGTTGATGATGTCCCGCAGGTGGGGTGCGATGACAGCGTCGGCTTTGTTGAAGACGTGGTGAGGGCAGGGGTCGGTCGGTGATCCGGAGTGGATGGAGTTCATCGTGCGGATGGTGTCTTCAGTGCTGATCGGGGTCCAGGCGTGGAGGGTGGTGGTGGGGGGAGGTTGCTCGGTCATGGTGTGCGTTGGTTGGTTGTTGAAGCTGTTGTGTATGTCCGCGATCTTGTTGTGGAAGTATGAAGCGAGGGAGTTGCAGAGGTCTTGCGATGGGGTGATGTCGTTGTTTCCTGCGCTGGGGTTGGAAAGCTCTTTCACGATGTTGAAGAGTTCCTTGCAGTTGTGTGCGTTGTTGTCCAATCGGTCCTTGAATGCTGTTTTCTTGGCGGCGCGGATCAGCTGGTGGTGTTTCCGGGTGGCAAGTTTGAGGGAGGTCCTGTTGTCCGGTGTTGGTTCCCTTCTCCAGACTTTCTCGAGGGCTCGGCAGTTCTTCTTGGAGCTCTTGAGTTCGTCGGTGAACCATGGGGCCTTCTTGCTGCCGGGTCTGCTAGGCGGGGTCTTCAGTGGGGCGAGTTCGTCCGCGCAGTTGCTGATCCACTTCGTGAGGTTGTCGGCGGCCTGGCTGGGGTTCGCTGAGCTGGCAGGAGGGTGCTGGCTCAGGGCGGTGGCGAGCTGGTCTGCTGTGATCTTGTTCCAGCTTCTGCGGGCGGCCTGTTGCTGGTGTTGGTGGGTCGTCGTTCTCTTGAAGGTGAAGTGGACGCAGCTGTGGTCCGTCCATTGAAGCTCTGTGGCGTGGCTGAAGTCGATGTCTGTGCTGGAGGAGAAGACTGCGTCGAGTGTGTGTCCGGCGAGGTGGGTGGGGGTGGACACCAGTTGCTTGAGTCCCAGGTTGGCGAGGTTGTCGAGCAGGGTGCTGGTGTTGCGGTCGTTGTTGTTCTCCAGATGGAAGTTGAGGTCTCCCAGGAGGATGTAGTCAGCAGAGGGGAGGGCATGCGGGCTGACGAAGTCGGCGATGTCCTCGCTGAATTGCGTGCGTGGTCCAGGGGGTCGGTAGATCAGGGTGCCTCTGAGGGTGGTGTTCGGGTTGGTGTGGATCTGGAAATGCAGGTGTTCGGCGCTGGTCAGGGTGTTGTCGGTGCTGGTCGTGAGACGGATGGTGCTCCTGTGGATGATGGCGATGCCTCCTCCCATCTGGTTGGCGTTTCGGTCCCTCCGGACGATCTTGTAGCCCTCCGGGATGGCGATGGCGATGTCGGGAGCTGAAGAGGCGTTCATCCAGGTCTCCGTGAGGAAGGCAACGTCAGGGGCTGTGGTGTCGAGCAGGTTCCAGAGCTCGATGGCGTGTCTGTGGACGGAGCGGGTGTTGAGCAGGATGCACTTGAGGTGGGTGCTGCTGGTGTTCGACTTGGCGGGTGCTGGTGCGAGGCTGGTCCGGATGCAGGTGAACTTGCAGGCGTGGCAGCTGAAAGGTCCGTGGGTACGTCGTGGAGTGGCTTGATGGCAATCTGGGAGTCGGCCGGTGTTGAGAGCGGTGAGGGTGGCGGCGGAGTACGTCAGGCGGGTCGGTCGGGGTCTTCGTGGGCCAGGGGTCCTGGCACTGGGCGCGGTCCAGGCGCGGACGGGCGTAGACGGGCTTACCTTTGGCGCGCCTTCGGCGCACAATCGGCGCGCCCGCTGCGCGTGACCGCTGCGCGTTCGCACGGTCGCCATTTAAGGCGAAGTGCGCGGGTGGGCGGAGCAGCTGGGAGGCGGGAGCGGGGAGGGTACAGAATGGAAAAAGGGGCGGGGAAAAGCGGCGGTGGCGGGAAGGGAGGGCGGAGGGCGGCGAGTAGGCGGACAACAAGGAAGGAAAAACCAAAACACGGGGAAAATGGAATAAAAGCAAACAGGCACAATTTAACGACAAAACAAGGGCAAAATGAAAATAATACTAAACAGGCACAATTTAACGACAAAACAAGGGCAAAAACAACCGCAGCGGAGGCAGCCGGCAACCGGCAAAACGAGGCAGCAGCGAGGCAGAGGGCAGGCAAGGGGCACACGCAGCAGCTGGTGGCCGTGCGGCGCGGGGGTGTCTCACAAGTGGGTCACACTCACCTGCGTCGCACGGTCGCCATTTAAGGCCAAGTGCGCGGGTGGGCGGAGCAGCTGGGAGGCGGGAGCGGGGAGGGTACAGAATGGAAAAAGGGGCGGGGAAAAGCGGCGGTGGCGGGAAGGGAGGGCGGAGGGCGGCGAGTAGGCGGACAACAAGGAAGGAAAAACCAAAACACGGGGAAAATGGAATAAAAGCAAACAGGCACAATTTAACGACAAAACAAGGGCAAAATGAAAATAATACTAAACAGGCACAATTTAACGACAAAACAAGGGCAAAAACAACCGCAGCGGAGGCAGCCGGCAACCGGCAAAACGAGGCAGCAGCGAGGCAGAGGGCAGGCAAGGGGCACACGCAGCAGCTGGTGGCCGTGCGGCGCGGTGGTGTCCCACAAGTGCGTATTTGACCAGAATACGAAGTAGTCGAGCAGAGTTGTCCAAATTGCAGCCCGCCCATTCTGCCAACATCTCCGGGTCAGGGTTCTCATAGCTGGGGGCCAGAGTAATCCGCAAGCCCCTTGGGATCCTGCCCAACTCCAAGTACCGAGCAAGCGACCTCTGCTCCCACCATTTCGCCTGCTCGGATCGCATTAATTTCTCCAATCTTTTGAATAAGTCCCGTGCACTAGAATTCACCTGGGGAGCAACAATCTGTTGATCCACTGCTAACGACTCCCCAGCCGGGGAGTCATCCAAAAGTTCGACCGCAGCCGCCTCACGGCTCCGTAACGCCTCCGCGGCCATGATGCAATAGTAATGGGTGTAAAATGTAACTTCACGGTGAGTGGTCTCCGAAAACTTTCAACACCCCCACCGGGCACACTCCTTCACTGGTAAATCCGTGGCGTCCCCTACCTTTCCAGATATCTTCAGGCAGCATGGAATAACAACTCCGTCTGCCTCGATTCCGGTCTCTCGGTAAGGAACAATTTTCAGTATCTAGGGGCTGCTGGGTGGTTCGCTCTTATCCAGAGCAGAGAGAACACGCCTCGTACCACGAGACTAGCTGCTTCGATACCATGATACCGCACGATGAACACCATCCACTCCGGATCTCCGACCGACCCACGCCCCCACCACGTCTTCAACAAGGCCGACTCCACCATCGCACCCCAACTCCGGAACATCATCAACTCCTCCTTCAACACCACCACCTTCCCGGAGAGCTGGAAGCATGCCGAGCTCAGCGCCCTACTGAAGAAACCAACAGCGGACCCCACCGACCTCAAGAACTTCCGCCCCATCTCGCTCCTCCCTTTTCCTGCTAAAGTCATCGAGAAGATCGTCAACAGACAGCTGGCCGCCTTCCTTGAGGCGAACGGATCCCTCGACCCCTCGCAGTCCGGTTTCAGAGCCAACCACAGCACCGAGACCGCCCTGATCGCAGCCACCGACGACATCCGAGCCCTGCTGGACAACAGGGAAACAGCGGCACTCATCCTCCTGGACCTCTCTGCAGCGTTCAACACTGTCTGCCACCGCACCCTAATTCAACGCCTCAGCAACATCGGCATCTAAGAGAAGGCACTGGAGTGGATCATCTCGTTCCTCGCCGGAAGAACACAGAGAGTTCGCCTCCCCCCGTTTCGATCCGAGGCCACCGAAGTCATCTGAGGCGTACCACAAGGATCATCACTCAGCCCCACCCTCTTCAACGTCTACATGAGACCTCTCACAGCCATCGCACGCCAACACAACCTCAACATCATCTCCTACGCCGATGACACCCAGCTGATCCTCTCCCTCACCAGGAACCCCGACACCGCCAGAACCAGCCTACACGAAGGGATGAAAGACGTCGCCGAGTGGATGAAGACCAGCCGCCTGAAACTGAACTCAGACAAGACGGAAGTCCTCATCCTGGGACCATCGCCCTCCGCCTGGGACAACTCCTGGTGGCCCCCCGCCCTGGGCACCGCTCCCAAGCCAACAGACCACGCACGCAACCTGGGCTTCATCCTGGACTCCTCCCTCTCGATGACCTGACAAGTCAACGCCGTCTCCTCATCCTGCTTTCACACCCTATGCATGCTCCGCAAGATATTCCGATGGATCCTGACCGAAACCAGGAAGACGGTCACCGAGGCACTCGTCACCAGCCGACTGGACTACGGAAACACCCTCTACGCCGGAACCACAGCCAAGCTACAGAGAAGACTCCAACGCATCCAGAACGCCGCCGCCCGACTCATCCTGGACATCCCCCGTCGCTGCCACATCTCCGGCCACCTGAGGGACCTGCACTGGCTCCCCGTCAACAAGAGGATCACGTTCAGGCTCCTCACCCACGCACACAAGTCTCTCCACGACCTGGGCCCCAAGTACCTCAACGACCGCCTGACCTTCTACACTCCCACCCTCCAGCTACGATCGACCAACCACGCCCTCGCCGCCGTTCCACGCATCCGTAGAGCCACCGCCGGAGGCAGATCCTTCTCCTACCTGGCGGCCAAAACTTGGAACTCCCTCCCCATCCACCTTCGACTGACCCAGGACCATCTCGCCTTCAGGAGACAACTCAAGACCTGGCTGTTCGAGCAGTAGCGGACCCTTTCCCCCTAGCGCCTTGAGACCCTTCCGGGTGAGTAGCGCGCTATACAAATGTTATGATTGATTGATTGATTGATTGATACAACAACGCCCAAAACGAAGGAGTGGTTTCCGCAGGCGTCAGCGAAGCACTCCAACACCACAATATTCTCGTACTTCACCCAAACCTTTCTCATGCAATTAGAAAAAGGATGAACACGCGGACCCAAAGTTCTTTGTGCCGTTTATTTCAAAACACCCTGCATCAAAGTCGCCATGACACGTTTCGGTCCCACCTGGACCTTGATCACATGACGCGTTACGTGCAATTGAAAGCCTTTTTAAAGTGCTAGTGCAACTCAAATTACATTCAGCTGTGCTGGGCCAGAATTGTAATAAAAGAAAGACTATACATGTGCAATATTGGCATAAATGCTCCATAATATTACATTTGATTTCATGTATACAAATAAATATGACAGAATTAATAAATGTTCGTTAAAAATGCAATGTATCCGGCAAAAAACATGGTAGATAGGTATAAAACAGAAATATATCTGTTTAAAATGATAAATATTAATGTACATATTTATAAAATTATTAGTTAAATAAACACGTTTTCCCACCATTAAAATATGTAGGCGGTAAAAGTAGACGGGTTCAAATTGAAATTTCTCAAAATTATATATATAAAATTAGCATGAGAAATATCAATGGTTAAGATGCCTAAAATCAAAGACACCAACCAACATCCCGTCACTTATTCACATTATACCACGTTTTAGTTTAGCCAAGCATTCATTTGTGGTTGCAGTCTGTCAAAGATTGGAATTTACCATACACTCAATAGTGCCCAAATATATATATATACAAAAATGTAACATTCCATATCAGAAGCTAATCCAAAAAATAAAAAAGGACAACAACTTGATAGTCAGACAATCTGACAAGGGTGGTAACATCGTACTCTGGCCCAGGAAACTATATTTGGAGGAGGCCTACCTCCAATTAAATGACCCAAACTGCTATAGACACTGTGATGTGGGTTCACTGAGGAAAGCACAAACAGACTTTCATTCGCTCCTGATGGGTTGGTGATCTAGTGGACTCATCAGAATGGATGAACTCAAATGTTTAAAGAATGATCACCCTATTACCCCCGTGCTGTACCTAAATCCAAAGGTGCATAAGGATGCGATCAAGCCGCCTGGTAGGCCTATTATTTCGGTGTGTGGGGGGTTATTAGAAAAAGCTACTACATACATTGACTTATTTCTTCAAGAACATGTGTTGTCACTCCCATCTTATATTCAAGACTCTAGTGACCTTCTTAGAAAATTGAATGAACTGCAATGGCGTAGTGACTTTTGGTTGATCACTCTTGACGTTTCATCGCTGTATACCAGCATTGTGCATACGGATGGGCTAAGGGCTGTTGAGTTTTTCTTGGGCAAGCGACCAATTGAATTGGCCGAGCACAACAAAATGTTGCTTACTATGATTAGCTTCTGTTTACATCATAACTACTTCATGTTTTCGAATCAGTACTACCAGCAGGTCAGAGGTGTCGCCATGGGGGCCTGTTTCTCTCCCAGCTATGCCTGTCTCCATATGGGGTACTGGGAGAGACAGGTCCTCAATGGTATTCACCGGGAGATCTGTACCCGCAATATCATACGATGGTACAGATACATCGATGATATTTTAATGATTTGGCGGGGGACTCATGAAGAGGCGGAAAAATTCATTGATGCTCTGAATACAAATTCGTTCAATTTGTCATTCACTTCACATATCAGTCAAAAGGAAGCCCACTTTCTGGATATAACTTTGGAGGTCAGTCAGGACAGATTAGAAACAAAACTTTTCAGGAAGTCTACTGCCGGTAATACTATTCTGCACGCAGGTAGCCACCATCCGCCGCACTTAATTCGGAGCATTCCCTATGGGGAGATGCTCAGAATTCGGCGGGTGTGTAGTACAGACACTCATTGCAAAGCAGCACAGGCTGCTAGCAAACGTAGATTCCTGGAAAGAGGCTATGCTGAAAATCTTATCGACATAGCAATCAGAAAAGCCAATGCTCTGTCCCGTAACAATGCATTGATCTACAAAAAAACACAGAGGGCTACAACATCCAATGTTACCCAACCTGTCAGGCTTATTTGGACCTACAATAGTCAACATGCGGCACTGAGAAAAATAATCAATCATCACTGGAATCTAATTAAATTGGACCCAGTTATTGGAGAACATATGCCCAATAAACCAACTATCACCTTTCGCAAAGCATACTCGTTACAGGATGCTTTAGTCAAATCGAGTCCGGAGGTGATTCCACCCAAGAATTGGCTAGCAGCAAGTCGGGGTTTTAGAAAGTGCTCTAGCTGCAAGGCATGCTCGCAGGGGCTCAATAAAACCGAGTTCCTAACAGCATTTTCTACAGTGCCGCAAAAAATTAACAAACAGTTGACATGTAAGACGGAATATGTGGTTTATGTGCTGGAGTGCCCATGTGGTCTGCAATATATTGGTAGCACCAAATTGCAGGTCCACAAACGGGTACTCCAGCACATTAGGGCTATCAACACCAATGATGCCGCATATCCGGTGGCGAGGCATTTCAAGGAACACCACGATAATGATAGTGGACTCCTTAGATACTACGCCATAGACTCTGTAGGTCCCTTAAGGAGAGGTGGCAACAGAGAGGGCATCTTGAGGGCACTTGAGAGCAGGTATATCCTGGAAATGGATAGTAAGGCTCCGAATGGTCTCAACTCCACGGAGGATTTTCATACGTGCCTTTAAGAGCTCCTGTTTGTTATCACCCGTAAATATTCCATCTTCCTTTTTTTGCTTACCTGGGTTTGGTCGTAATAAATAATTATGCTTGTTTTGCACGTTTTATTACTGATGACCAATACAACTATATATGAAAAAAACAACTAGGTTGCTGGTCACCCTTCAGTAACAACATTTCCATTTGTTATTTCCTGTTAGAAGGTGCATTTGGCTGCAAGTAAATAATAATTTAGCAAATCATTGCTTTTTAATCACTTTTGTTTCAAATTGCATTCGTGTATTACAATTGTGTCTGGAGGAGCTATGGCAAGTGCGTGCAAATGATATTGTCAACTCTGGTAATCATGTGATTTCCAAGTTGGTTTTCATTAGTCAAACCAATACTACATGTAGGAGAGGCGAATAGCGTATATGCCTATATCCGATCAATCATTTATCGAATTACATATGTAAATATTGCTATTAAGGCATATGATATTGTAATTTGTGTAAATAGTTGTAAATATATGAAATGCTTTTTGTATGTATTTTATAATGACGTAAGATTTTCTTTGTCATATATTTTTTGATTTTTCGGATAAAATTGTATTTAAACAGTTAATAATGAAATAGGTAACATACGAATAATTTTGTATTCCTACAACAATCGCAACATGCTGCCAGTAACATAAGATGGATACTCCCCCAGAAATCACCTAACCAATCAAAATGTAATTGTTTGAATGCACTAGCACTTTAAATTCACGCAACTCTCTTGGTGCGTCATGTGACCAAGGCCTCTGTGTAGGCCGAAACGTTATGCTGCTGTGGCGTACTAAGAAATAAAGAAACTCACCTGCACTCTGGGTCTTCCGTTTTCCTCTGGTTTGATGGCTCTGGATGGTGGGCGCGTCGCTAAGAGGGTTACGAGTATGAAATATATATATATATATATATATATATATATATATATATCCACGACCAGCTCCAGCATGAAAATTCACACAGCCAGATACCGACACTTAAATTCCAGTTTTCTGGTAAGGTTATTATTTATTCAAGTGCTGTAACGCGTTTCGGCAGGGTCCCCTGCCTTGTTCACACTTTGGGGTCGATTCCAATCCGGTAAAATTTCCGTCCGTACGATTCGCAAACGGAGCCGTTTCGGTACGACTCGTACGACTCGCCGAGTACGATCCGGGCCGGGGTATCAGGACGCGATTTGTACGGTCCATGTCAGGTAAGGGCGATTCGTATGGAAAAGCGCACATTCACATACCCAGCGGACATGGGGTACGGTGCGTACACCCCGAGATCGCGGGGTATGGTGCGTACACCCCGAGATCGCAGGGTACGGTGCGGACACCCAGTGATCGCAGGGGTACGCACCGTACCCCTGCGATCATGGGGGGTACGCACCGTACCCGGGAGGGGCTGTTCCGTACCTGTTTCGGGGCGAACTCAGCTTTTATGGCTGTTTTCAGCTCCCGCAGAAAAAGGGTCGTACGGCGCGTACCAAACACGAATTGTACTTGCTGGTTCGGAAAAAGCAGCCGTGAACCGTACAGATGTCGCGTACAGCGGGTTCCGAGGGAGAATCGTACAGGGATTTCATTCGTACGGTCCCTGTACGATTCGTATGGAGTCCAGCTCCTGGTACGGATCGTACTTCGTCGTACGTACGGGGGACGTTACAGGGTACGATTCATACGGGAAAAACGCTCCGAACGGCAATTCGGAGCGCTTTTTACCGGATCGGAATTGACCCCAAAATGTGTGTGTGCCATTTAGCTGACATTATCAACAGGTATTACGATGGTCTTCTACGCAGAGGTCACCCAGCTTTATGTCTCTCTTGCTTCCAACATTATAGATGCCAATTTAGCAGACTGCATGGAGCAGGTACACACATGGATTTGCAATAGCCACCTTAAACTGAATAAAGACAAGACAGATTATGTTGGTTGGAAACAATGCCTCTCTCTGGCATAACTTTTCCTGACCCTCATGCCTGGGCGACCGCCTTCTCTTAAAGAAGAAGTTAAGAGCTTGGGAGTATTCCTTGACAAGGACCTCACCATGGCAGCACAGGCCAAAAAACTAGCGGGAACATGTGTTGGTCTCTTAAGAACCCTCAGGAAGACAATCAAATGGCTTCCTATTGATATTCACAGAATTGGACTCATCCTGTCACGCCTAGACTATGGCAATTCACTTAATCTTGTGAGCCCTACGTATGTCACCAGAAAGTTGCAGGTCATACAGAATGCCACAGCCAAAATCTTGCTGAATCTCCCCAAATTACATTCAGCCATCATTGGTTGCCAATGAGGAAGAGAATTGAGTTTAAGCCTCTCTGTATTGTTTATAAAGTAAAGCATGCTCAGAGACCACATATTCTGAAGCAATTCATCATTCCCCACCGTAAAGCACGTGACCTATGGTCAAACAATCAATTTCTTCTTGTAATACCAAAAATAAAAAGGGCCAGAAGTGGAGGGCGTTCCTTTGCTTATCTGGCACCCAGGATCTGGAACTTCCTCTGACTCTGCCTAAAATCCAATAATAATCTGCTTAGATTTAGGAAGCAACTGAAAATGTACCTGCTCTGCTGAACTAGTATGTCTTGTCTCAGGTCTCCTGTCAGCGCTGGGAAGCCCACGTTTGGATAGTCATGCGCTTTACAAGACCCCAAAATTAATTACATGAATGAAATAGTCTTGACTTTTTCCTTCTAGTAAAGGATGGAATTCCCCTAAACATGAATACATCACATATCTTTTGATGTTTTGGGCACTTTTTCTGAAATGATGCAGCCCCTCTTTCACCCCCCCCCCTTCTGAGTTTGTTTCTATCTTCTCATTGTGATATGATTTAAGGATCTACTTCTCCCAATAGAGGTCCTGCATTATGTGCGTCTCCCAGCAGATGATCTGCGATGTTTGATTGCTTCTATAATGCCGCTGCTCCATAGCTAACACCTGCCACTTGTTTTTAATTTTGTTCAATGTCGTTAGGCTGCAATTTAGAGCAGGTGCTGTCATTTGTTTTGTGTTGGCAGTTCATCACATGCTTTTCAGGCACAGCGCAGCATAACTTATCATCATGTATCGCTACATTTGCTTTATACACAACAGTGGTCGGAAAGTGTGATACACAACCATGGAAAGTTTATATGTGTTGGAAAACGAGGACTTATTTGTGAGGCCTGCACAAACAATATATCCACATTTGTCCTTTACTGGGAACCAAACAACCGATTGTAGCGCAAGCGCTTGACTCTCAGAGGGTAGCGTTGCAGAGCAGTCCAAGTCTTACTCAAGGGAGGTGGAGGTGGTGTGGGCTGGTAATCGCCATTTACAGGTACACAGAAATAACACCCAATAATTGATTGTCCAGTCTATACTTTGCTTTATAAAAAGGAAGAGTACATTTACTACACACACACTACTAAATACTATGCATCAATTTACAAATATACATAAGCTGTTGGAAATATTTCTTGACATTGCTTAGCATCCCCACCCCTCCTGCAGGAGGTCTAGTACCACCACTCACATGTATGAACATCATCTTGCCCCCAAATACAGTGGGTTGGCCATAACCTTGAGCGAGGGCCCTTCCCATTGGCACCATCCCAGTGGTTGCCCACCCCATTATCTCAACAATCATTTATAATGGGAACACCTGCCATAGTGACATATAATCCCCACTGAGCATCTCATACTGATCATACAGTATACAGACTTTAATCACAGTGGCTGACAGTCTGGTTGTTCAACCTATGCAGTAGCAAGAATAAATGTCTAGGCATCACTTAGAATGACAGGTACTTATCATATCTGATAACAGGTATAATGCAAGTCAATCACAGCCCCTAAAAGGCAGAGCATTAAAAATCACATGAATATGCAATTACCACCAGGCACCCTAGCAGGAATGCCTAGCAATATATTTCCAATCTACTTATCATTTCACATATTACATGTGACTTCCAGTCCCCATAAAATAAACAATATTATATAAATGCACCACTTGTGCATTTACAACTTCCCACCTCTAGGTGATGTCTTCACAAAAACAATCCCTGTTCAGCCTTTCAGCCCCCTGTGCAGTCTTAAACAACAGTACCAAGCTATTACTCCCCCCTCCTCTCCACTCCACTCACACAGGGGCCCAGAGTTGGGGGTCCTAGCATTAGGTTGGCTTCAAAACATAGCTGAACCCTTGAGGGGTTATTTTCTTCAAGTCTCCAGTGACTTGGGATGGGAACTTTTACTTTTGTGCTGGGGGAGTCTGCGATTACCCTGCAGCTCCCCCTGCACCTTTACAAAGAAATGGCGGTGGCCCCAATCTCCTGGGGCCACGACACTCCTAAACAAACAGGTATCCCTGCAGGCTTTCCTAAGCCCTGCAAGGCATTATGGGGCGCTTCCACTCACTTTATGCTTATTATAGCAGCGGCTCTCCCGCTGTTCCAGGTTGACCCGCGCTCCTTCTGTTGGCGGCCTCATGCCGCGTCTCTACTCCCTTGGGGACCCGGTCCCACCCAGGCACCCCGCATCCAGGTGAGGTTGGAGAGCAGCTCGGGGAGCCCACCCCCATCTGCTCTTGCCGGCTCCCCGATTGGCCAGCACCCTAGTGTGCTGCCGCGGGAGCCAGCTCTTCATTCTGGTCTGTCAGCTGCGGGCAGACACAGATGATGCAGCGGGTCCGTCTGGGCCTCGGGGGAGTGCAACAGCACTCCCCCTACTACTTCTTGTTGCGGGGGAGTGTGACGGCACTCCCCCTCTTCTCCACTTACACAGGGACCCAGAGTTCAGGGTCGCGGGCCCCAGGAATTTCTTTACGGGGATCGCAACAATGCTCCCTGACTTCCCATTTCACGGGCGCGCTATGGCGCTCCACGACTTCTGTGGGCACGGAATTGGGGTGCCTGGCCCCTGGCAACACTTCACCCATGGACCATTTCACAGGGAGCGCTTCAGCGCTCCCCAACTTTACTTCATAGGGAGCCCAGGTTGGAGAGCCTGGGCCCTGTGTCACCTCCTCGGGGGGCGTGACAGCGCTCCCTGCTTCTCCTTCATCTGAGAGCTGCCCCTTGGACCTGACCCACCCCAGGGGCACATCCAAGATTGGCGGCGGAGCCCAGAGCGCTACGTTATCGGTCTGCTCAGAGGTCAAAGGTCGTCTACCTTCTGGAGGCATATCTCGGCCCGTGCGATGGATTTTCACAATCTTGCCCATTTTCCCACTCCTTGTGGCCAGCCCTAGCCACCTGGAGTACTTTGGACTCAGCAGAATACTTCCTTTTACACAACTTACAGTGTACTTTGGTGTGTGTCTGGAATATGTAGGCCCTAGGGCATTGAAACTACCCCATGTTGTCTTTGTCTCCATAGGAGAGTAATGGAGTGTTCCTGCAGTGAAACACTAAAGCTCACTGACTTTCCCTTACATGTGTCTCGCCACATCATAAAGCCTATTCCATGTCACCACCCTAATCTGCGTAATCCCTGTCACACCATTCTATCTGTACCTGCTGCTGGGCTGCGCACAGTGGAATCTCCAATGCGCAGCTCTTACAGGGGTGCACACACATGTGCACGTGTCTACAAGTAACCAGTCCCGTGCCCCTTACCCTGGCTGCAGAGCAGCAGCCTTATCTGACAAGGCGGACACTGGGGAAATCCACAAGCAGTCCATTTTATCATGAGTTCACTGTGGGTGATTCCCAGCTTATGAGGCGGTCCCACAGTAAAAGATCAAAGATAAGGTGTTCAAAAAGCAAAACATCCAGGCAGCTCAGATGGTCAGGACCACCTTCTCACAATATGGTAATCCAATATCTAATTTCCGGGTGTCCCTTATACACTTGCTGAGATAATTCAGCTCAGAGTATTACTGACCTTTGAACCTAAAAAACTGCATACTGGTCCTTGATTTGGCCTTTGAAAAACAAATCATATATAGTGGCAAGTCACCTAGTCTGCCTGTGCCTCAAATTGTACATACGGATGTAAAAAAACAACACCCCAGTTGATGTACACAGTCTTGAATCATCTTCTGCCCCGTTTTGGCATAATGATCCATTGTGTTTAACGAGGTGTGGTGTCATGAGTACAAACACCTACATACACCCATGTAAAATTATGCAAATACTTGCATAGCACTTCGATTACTTTATACATGCTTCCAGGTGCTATGGGAAAACAGAAGCAAAAGTTGGTGACAGCAGTAAAGTTTAGATTGCAACATTAACACAACATTCCTCTTTCCAATCATGCCAACTTCATCCCTGTCGTATCTAGGATTGCCACACTAACAGAAAACACCGCCTACATATGGAAGGGCAGGTTGAACACGGCACACGCTTGGCATCTAGAGAATACAGGATGCAAGGCCAACCCCTCAGCGCCTTGAGGGAAGTTTCCCCACAGACTCAAAAAGCTGACCTCGTGAGAATGAGAGTAGTGCTGTCGCACCATCATTTCCTCTGCTGTTTACAGGTGCATGTTCTACACAGGACACAATGTAGCAGTTTAGGTGTTGTTCATGATTAGGAGAGGAGGGGAATGGTGTGCACAGACGCATTTCTTGTGGAGGTGTGTGGGGTTGTGGGAGGGAGGGCAGGGAACACAGTCAGCCTGCATCCATAACCATACTTTTTAAACCCTCTTTTTAGGTCTATTTTGGCAACAGAGCTAATACTGTTTTCTCTAGATTTATCATTGTTTGATGCATCACAGCAAGACAACTTGCTGTGCTACCTCAAATGGAGAGGGCAGGAATACACCATATTTACTAACATCTAGCACATTCCTCTTCTCTCTTTGAGCTGGCTTCCAAGTGCCGATGTAGACACCCTTTCAGGTAGGATTGTTTTGTGCACCTTCCTGCATAAAAACAATCCTTAGAGGTGTTCTCCACTTAGCAACACGCTTAGAAAAAGTAGAAACAACAAGGAGAAATGAATAGATTTCTGCTCTTTGTGCTTTTGTCGTGGAGACATAGCATTTTGATGCACTCCCAGGAGTTCCCATATTGGTAAATCTGTGAATGCATCAAAATACATAGCTGGAGGAATGGGAACATGCACTCTCCACCCATGTGATGCCTTCCTGGCACAGAGTGCTGCAAGGCAGCAGCTTGCACTGCTTTGCATTCTTTAGATTTACCATATAAGGCAGGGCCGTGCAAGGTGGCATTGTGTGGCTTAGTGAATCTGGCTTAAGGAATGCATTGCCCTTGGGGTACCTTGAGTGAAGCATGGGCAAGGTAATCCTATGATAAATCTGACCCTTAAATGTTGCTTTGGGCCTGTTGTTGGCTTGAGACTTTATCACTCAAATGTTGACGCAGCCCATGGGAGTATATCATCTTTACCTGATGCTATTGGCCATAAGGATGTATCTTTCTGATGTCTGATGGAGTGCTTCCACTGATGTACAGGAGGGACTATTACAGGCCTCTCTGTCAGTTTCTCAATGACCATTTGAGCCATTTCCACTTCTCCCTCCTACGTCTGCTTCTGTTTGTTCCCTCACGTCCATTTCCTACACCTTTCCCATGTGTCTCGCTCGTCAGTCCTCCTGCCCACTCCTTCCTATTGCTCCTTCCTCTTGCCCCTCCTTCTTTCCTATGTGTCTTACTCTACATTTCCCCCTCCCACCACCACACTTGTTTCGCCATCCCACTACTCCATCTTTTCCCAGTGCTGTGTTCTATTATACTTAGCCTGTGGGGTTTTAGGTTTAAACCTATAATAACTGATAAAACCCCACGGAAAGATAAATAGCCCTCACCGGTGAAAACTTATAAACTTTGAAAAAACACCTACACAACCACAAACTAAATGCCATTCAAAGAAAGGAAAAAAAAGTGAAAGAGTCATTTTTTTCTTCCTGAAGGTGTCAATACAATGTAACTTTGTTATACAAGCTAGCAGTAAGGAAGACTGGCTAACATTATTCTGCTTGAGTTTTGTTCTTTAGGGATGTCACTAAAATATTGTTTCTTCTTCCAATTACTTTTTTCAGTTTTGTGGACTTTGGTCTAAAGATGCAGGGTTTAGTTTTATGTTTTAGGTTTAGTTTAATTATTTTATAAACTGTAGAGAATCAAAAAAATATCAAACTCATATTTGATATTTTGGCTGCATTTCATTCTTTCACTGATAGGTAAAATGGCTGGTTTCATAAAAATCTTTCCTAATATGTTTCATCACTTTACCCACAGAGAATGGGTAAAAACACTTAATACATCAGACAATAGTTTCTAGTGGGTCAGTATTGATAGTAGGTGAATTGCCAACACCTCAGGCTTTAAACATTCAATGCAAGGTATAGTGACAAGTACATATATCACCAAGCATCTGGGATAGTGGTGAAAACATGACACCAGACTTTTGGAAAGTATTGAACTCAGTGTCACTTGTAATACTCTGCAAAAAAGGTTCTTTCCAAGTTCAACAAAGAATGGAGTGATATGGTTTGTGTTTGCATTGATTCAGATACATATATAAAAAAATGGTGTAATGCCCTGTCAAAATTGATACCCGAGCTGAAGTGATTCCCTGTGGAAAAGTAAATTTTGTCATGTTCTATGTCCCTACGTGTCATCCATCATATGTTATGTGTGCATGATCAATATGCATATGTTATTCCCCATGTCCGATTCAAGACGCAATTATAGTTGTGTCCACCTCTGGTATATCATTTCCCAGTTCTCGTGAGTAATATGAATGTCAGGCCTATGTAAAGTTATGTTGCCACGTTTCTCAGTGTGTACGTTATTCTATTGTAAAGTCCCCGTTTCTAGGCCTCAACAGGGCCCGGACATCAGATTCAGCTCCTGTCTCCTGAACCCTCGCTGAGGAGCGATCCAGCCCCCACCTGTATCCTCGACCTTTCACTTACTTCCTGCCTCGCAGTGCCCGGTGCAGCTTGGCTCTGCCTCTGAGTCTGCCAAGACTATGTTATGATTCCAGCTATCAGTTTAGTCCTCCTTCTCTGCATTCCCAAGCTACTGAACTGCATCAATAGTTTCCGTCATTGTCTAGCCTATTCGGCCCCATGTTAAGAGAAATACTGTATTTAATGGTCATTTAATATTCTTCATCACGCACTACATGTAGAATAAATGCATGCTCTAGCCTTAGAGTCTGTTAGCTTTTCCCCTCATGACTTCTAGTTTATATCAACATGTTCCCTAAACATTAGATACCAGATAGGGTTTAGGTACATGTCGCTCCGACCCTCCAGACTTTAGTCTCTGCTCCTAGCACAGAGTTCATAGCCCCCAGCTTTTCCTAGTAACACGTCATTGCCAGTTTGCGCGCACCATCAGGTTAGAGGTCACGGCTCCTTAGGTAGCCCCCTCCAATGTTTCCGCCCATTCATGACATATTCTGTTACATTTGCATCACATGTCTATGTGCACACCCAGTTACACCCTCTTTAAGCCCTTATCTTTCGCGACTGTTTCGCGTCATGCCTCTTGCTCCACCCACTGCTACGCCCATTGCAATGTAATGCTATGTGTTGGCGTTATGTATATATGCTCATGTATTGTTATTAAAAAGTGTTCCCAGTCCCGATCCTGTTGGTGAGCCATTCTAGACCCTGACCACGGCAGCGCTGCCAGGCTTGCCATCTTATTCCGTGCAGGTTGTCCTGTTCCTGTCCTTATGCTGTAATAAACCTGCAAAACTCCTACTACCTCGAATTTTGACTCTTATTTATTGAGCTATCTGTTATTCATTCATTCATTCAAAAATAGATCCGGTATTATTTATTTATATACCACATAATGGCGCCCGAATAGGGACTTGCCCTTTCCCCACGCGTCGGTGAAGCCACGCCGACCCCCTGACCCTCTGCAGTCGTGACGGAACTCTTCTGCGCAGTGGCAGATATTTCTGCTCAAGTATCCCTCAGGCCCACGGAGAAGACGGAGGAGGCGGTCCAGCATCCAAACGAGACGGTGGAGGAACGCGGCGAGTCCCGACCAGAGCCCAAGCCAAGAGTCCAAGGTCCGAGGTATCCGGAGGTCCACCCGTAACTGAAGTCCGAAGTTCGTCGTCGTCGTCGTAGCAGTGCAGTCCAGTCCGAGGCCTTCCGTTCTTGCTGCCCGGTGAGTACCGTTACTGGGGTGGTATCTAGACAGGGTCAATTTAATTGACTCTGGTCTGTGGGTTGGTGGTACACAGTCCCACAAACGAAGTGTTCACTTCGGTGGATACGGGTCCTGACGTGTCTCTTTAAGGGACCGGTAAGTTTCGTACTGTTTCAGCAGTGCATCTAGTTTCTGTTCTAGTCAGTTCTGTTCTCGAGAAATTTCAAGTGTTCTGTTCGCAGTATTTCCAGGTAGTATTCTGTTCGAACTGTTATTTTAAATGTCCTTCATGTATGTTAATGTCGTGGTATGAATGAGGAATAAGTATCGTGTTTATTGTGTATTGTATTATGTCCAGATTATAGTCCAGTCATGCCGCTCTTCTCAAAATTACGTCAGTTAAAGACTAGAAAGGGTCTGCTGGAAGCAGCAGTTCCCGTCCCGCCTAGGGACAGTCCAGGTCACTTTATGTATCAGAAACATGGCATAAGCGCCATATTATATTTAGATTTATGGGTAGAGTATACAAAGGAGCTAGAAGGAAAGTATAGATGGCCCGTATCAGGTACGTGGGATGCCGAGTGCATCATGAGAGTAGAGGAGGCATTATGGAAAAAGAAAGCCAGACAATCACAGAAAGATGCCATCGAGCTATGGCGCAAAGAAGCTCATAAAAGAACCGAAAAAGAAATCAGAAAGTCAGAACTAAGTAGAGAATCCCAAGAACGAGCCCAAGAAAGAGAATTAATCGAGATAGGTGAACGAGTTAGAACTGAGCAATCAGACAGACAGAGGAATGCCCTCATTAAGGGTATGTATCCTCTTCTTGCCGAGGGCTTGCCAAGAGCGACCCCGGAGGCATCCAGTAATTTCCCGCCACCGTTAGTTCCGACCAAGCTACGTCACAAACCGACCGCAGCTGATATTTTCATCTCGTCCTATTTGGACGACACAGTCCCTGAATATGTAAATCCTGTCCGCGCTCCGCCAGTCCCTGTAAATCAGGTAATTCCTACTCCCCCAGACACCGGGGTGCCCTTAACAGCCCCCCCGGGTCAGCCCGCCATACAAGTCCAGCCCACGTTACAATTACCCACCCTGCCAGGACGAAAAGCATCAGTTGATGATTCTAGTTTAGGGGCCGCAGAAGGAGGTCTTCCTCAAACCCCGCCGCCATACAAGCGTTTATCAGCACTCGAATTACATGCTCAAGCATCACAGCGTACTCCTAAAAGTAATAAGTCTGTTGCAGAGATCAGGCAAACCCTTGGCGAATGTGTCTATGACCCAGTTCCAGGCGAGTTTAATATGGTTTTATATTCCGTACGCGTAAGGAGAGTGACCGAGTATCTAGTCACCCTGCCGAATATGAAAGAAGATCTAGACAGGATATATCGTTTCATCCGTACAGGGGATGACCCACAAAGTATTTGTGATGCCATGTCTCAAAGGAAAGCCGAGATTCAGCGCATGATATTAAAGTTCTTAATTAACTGTCTAATAAGAGAACAGGATCATCCGTCTAAAGACCCGGAAGAAATGAAAACTCTAACAAAGTGGAGTGATAATATAGCCGAAGGAAAGCACAATACCATTGGTGCCATGGAAAGTATGTACAAGAAAATCCGTAGAGAGATAATAAAGATACACGAACAGCGTAAAGCAGCACAAGTAAGCGAGAAAGAAAGTACCTCTGATCCTGAAGAGGAAGACGATGAGAATACCGCCAGAATAGCGTATGTAGGAAAACCTAAATTTCCAGATCGCCATTTACGTCTAGAACACAAGCCAATTTCCCATCATTCAGCACCAGAACAAGGTTCCCTGGAACAAGTATTCCAAGCTACCGATCACATTCTGAAATCACGAATCGGTTATAGTGAGTTAAGTACTATGCATGAACAAGAAATAGTTCGGTCAGAAGTCCGATGGATTACTGATTCTACCACTTTTCCAGACGAAATAGTGGCACAAATGTTTCTGAAAATGCCCCCAGCCGAGCAGCGACTGGTGGGTATGTATATGATTCAGCACCTCATTACTCTGTATGAGGGTCAACATTCTGATCCAGGCCCGTTACATGATATCCTGAACGAGTTACTCCAGTACAGATGGAGAGGTCTAGGTACCGATTTAATTAGTGTCATTCTAGAACAACGCCATAAATATAGAATGTTCTTGAACCCGCATTTCGTTCATGTCTCACCCCCAGAAAGTAAATCATTCTACATAGACAGACAGAATCCGTTACGAGAAGTCCACCCAGTCAGAGGAGCGGGTGGCGAAATGCAGCGAGTGTTTGTATACACTCCGATCACAAAGATGGAACTTCTAGAGATGAAGAAATTAATTCCCTGTCATGACAAAGATCCAGCAGGGTACCATAGAGAATTAAAAGACATGCTCCGTATGGGAGAATACACTTACCCAGATATCATTAAAATGTTAAAGGTTCTGTTGCCCGCCGGGGTGTATGAAAAGCTCAAAGAGAAAGAATGGGAGGTGGGAGAGAAAAAGATAGATTGGGCAGTCCTAGAAGCAGAAGATAAGATACGTGTACCAGGTACTGGTCTAGGAGAGAAATGTAAAGAATTACCAGAATTATTGATTCAAGTTTTACCCAGATTATTAACAACGAAAAAGGAAGACTGGGATGCAATCTCAGCCTGTAAACAGAAACAAGATGAAGATATTAGTGATTTTTATTCTAGGTTTGAAAAGTGCTTTAGTATCAACAGTGGTCTCAAGACGAGTAGTGAGTCGTACCCTCACCTTTTCGTTACTAAATTAGTCGAGAATTCAAGTCCACCAATTAAAAACCGAGTTCTGAAAGTCGAAAGTACCTGGCAAGCTAATACTCCGTCCCAGATGCTCCAGATGCTTCAGTATCACCAGAATAGAATCAGAGAAGAACAAGAACACGAAAGAAAACGTATGAAAGACACGAAAATGAAAGTGCTAGTTGCACAATCTGTTCCTCACGACAGTCAGAAGAGGGGTCCGAATCAAGCCAGTCATCCTGCAGCACCCGTTAAAGGGAACTGCAATTATTGTAAACAGCCAGGTCATTTCATAAACGAGTGTACAGTTCTGAAACATAACATAGCTACTGGTAAGACTAAAGAAAGACCACGTCCGCCTAGACAAGAACAAGTTTCACAGACTCCTCAGTCACAGAATGCACCACAGACAGTTACAGCACCGCAGCCTATTGCTGCAACACAGCATGTTACATCGCAGATGTACCAGTATGCACAGTCTGAGTATCCAGAGTATCAGCAGTATTCATGAAACAGCCTAGAGAGGGAGGTAGGCTTGCCTCTCATCGAGATACCTGTAGATCAAGAGGGTCCCTATGTTCACAGTCAAGTATTAGGGAAAGACAGAAAGTTTTTGATTGATACAGGGGCAAGTAGGACCACAATTAGTCACGCCGAAGTTCCAGGGGCTCCGCTCTCAGGCTCTAGAAATGTTTCCCTTGGATTTTCAGGAAAGCCTATCGTAAATGAGATTTCAAAGCCAGTCACTCTAGAAGTAGGTCCATTGTCCCGCACTACTGATCTGTTACTTACTAAGTCATGTCCAGAAAATCTGTTAGGCATTAAGACATTGAAAGAGTTAGGTGCAGTTATATGTTGTTCCCCCGAGGGAATACGATTGTTCCTACGTGACTTTAAGGGTCACTATGTATTACGAGATTTTGATCCGAGATTGTTTAATGTCCCGCAGCATTTATGGGCGCAAGGTCCAACTGATGTAGGTTACATGCAAATCACACCCCATCGTGTGACTCTCAAACCAGGTGTAGTGTTACCACGAATCAGGCAGTATAGATTGCCACCTGAGGCTGTAGCAGCCTTATCCAAAATTATAGACGAGCTCATGGCTCAAGGAGTAGTTGTAGAAACTGACTCCAATGTATGTAACTCTCCGATCATTCCAGTCATGAAACGTACTGATCCAAATGCACCCCCAGTATATCGATTAGTGATTGATTTACGAGAACTTAACAAATGTATTATTCCTCAGTACCCAGTTGTCCCAGATATCTCTTCCCTATTGACAGCCATTGATTCCGAAGCCATGTTCTTTACAGTAATCGATCTTAAGAATGCATTTTTTAGTGTTCCCATCCATCCAGACAGCCAGTTTCTTTTCGGATTTTGTTTAAATGGAAGGAGCTATATGTTTACACGAGCTCCTCAAGGTTTCACCGAAAGCCCTAGTATTTACAGTCAAGCACTTAAGAGACAACTAGACAATATTCACATGCCAACTGACACTGCCCTGCTCCAGTATGTCGATGATCTATTGATCACAGCCCGTTCTGAACGTGACTGCGAGCGAGCGTCACTGACGGTTCTGTATTTCCTAGCCGAGATGGGGCACAAGGTGTCCCCTTCGAAGCTTCAATTCTGTGTCCAGCAAGTGATCTACTTAGGCCACTTACTGTCCAAGAGGGGTAGGCAGTTGACACCAGACCGCATCCAGTTGATAGCGAGTCTTCCTCAGCCCAGGACCCAGAAGGAGGTACGTGCTTTTATCGGCCTTACTTCTTATTGCAGACAATGGATTCCTCAGTATGCGTTTCTAGCCAAACCACTGATACAGTTAACGACACAGGAGGCAGCCGCACCGACTGTCCTCCCTTGGACATCTGAACATACACTTAGTTTCAACGAGTTAAAGAAAGCTTTATGCCGAGCTCCAGTTCTAGCTACACCGAACTACAGTAAGCCTTTTACACTTTTCGTCACTGAACGCGAAGGTACAGCATTATCTGTTCTCACACAAGATCAAGCAGGACAGTACAAGCCGTGTGCTTATTTTTCTAGCACATTAGATCCAGTCGCCCAGGCTTTGCCTGCGTGCCTCAAGTCAGTTGCAGCCACAGCACTAGCTATCAGACAAAGTGATTCCATAGTTTTAGGACACTCCCTGACAGTACAAGTTCCACACTCCGTGGAAGTTCTTTTAAATAGAACACAAACTCAGCACTTGACAATTGCACGTTTAACGGGTTATGAATTGACACTGTTTCAGCCACACATAGAAATCAGACGCTGCAACGTCCTGAACCCTGCTACACTGTTGCCATCAGCTAGTTCAAATTCTGCCGCACACAATTGTGTGGAAGTAGTCAACATTACGACAAAGCCAAGACAAGACCTGACAGACATTCCGTTACTAGATCCCGACCTGACACTTTATGTGGATGGGTCATGTATGAGAACTAGTACAGGAGATTTAGTTGCCGCATATGCAGTGACTACTGACACTGAGGTTATTAAGACACACCGCATTGACACTCTGTCCGCTCAAGCAGCAGAGCTAGTTGCTCTGACACAAGCCTGTATACACGCCAAGGAAAAGAAAGTTAATATTTACACAGATTCACGCTACGCATTTGGAGTCGTTCACGACTTTGGAGTGCTCTGGCAGGAGAGAGATTTCATGACTTCTCATGGAACCAAAATTCAGCATGGTTTCCTTATCCAAGCTCTGTTAGATGCAATACATTTACCGACATCCATTGCTATTATGAAATGCAAAGCACATACGAAAGTTACTGACATTATTTCCCAAGGTAATGATCTAGCAGATCGCACAGCCAAGCTTACAGCACAGACTCCAGACATTCAAGTTAATCCGACACAGACACAAACTCCAGATCCGACTACATGTATGACAGTTAAGGACCCCACCCAGGATGTCATAGATATCCAGTTACATGCTACTCCCGATGAAATCAAGAAATGGTCTGAACAAGGAGGGGTCCAGACAGATCAAGGATGGGTGACGAAGGGAAGAACCACATGGTTTCTCCCCGACTCTATGGTTCAAGTCATCATTAATACCGCACATAGTCCAGCACATTTAGGAGAAAAAGCAATGTTAGACAGTATCCAGAACATTTGGTTCAACAAGCATTTACGAGCTGCAGCCAAGCAGAAAGTCCGTACCTGTATGATATGTTGTCAGTTTAATCCAGGTAAAAGTGTCCCGGTGGAACAAGGGGGATTCCAGCCTCCTGACCACCCTTTTGAGGTCCTCCAGATGGATTATATTCAGATGGAGCGATGTCGAGGTTTCAAGTATGTTCTTGTAGTTGTATGCGCTTTGTCCAGATGGACAGAAGCATATCCAGTCCCAGATTACACAGCCGCGACCACTGCCAAGCAGTTGGTTCGTGAGTTTTTCCCTCGATATGGACTCCCTAGAGTCGTATATTCTGATAACGGTCAGCCATTCTCATCTGAACTCATGAAGCACGTTTCTCTGTTGTTAGGGTACCAGTGGAAGTTTCATTGTGTACGCCATCCTGAAGCAGCTGGTCTGGTCGAGAGACATAATCAGACTCTGAAAATCCGAATTGCCAAAATATGTAAAGAGAAAGGTGTGGACTGGCTAGTAGCTCTGCCAGTTGCTTTGTTTTATATGCGTATGGTCGCACATTCCAGATCAGGTCTGTCCCCGTATGAGGTCGTATTCGGCCGCCCCCCAAATATGTGGGGTACTCCTAGACCCCGAAGTATTACTGATGTTTCATGTAATATGCTGACAGATTACCTAGCTTCCTTGATGTCTGCCCTCAACTCATGTCGTTCACAGGTTGCCGCCGCATTTCCAGACAATACCGAGGTGGCCCCGCATGAAATCGTTCCAGGTTCAATGGTCCTCGTACGTAACTTCGACAGATCAAGTCCGCTGGAGCCACGTTGGAAGGAGCCCCGTCAGGTCCTCCTCACCACCCGTACAGCCGTGAAATTGGAAGGACGCCGCGGCTGGGTACACCTTTCGCACGTCAAGAAATTCTACGGATTAAAGCCGGTCTCCAAGAACATTTCCCAGGATTTAAAAACTTGTCAAAACATTGTTCCTAAGGACTGTCCCGCAAATTACATTGACACAACCCCTCCCCTGTTAGAGAAAACTCCGCAGCAGGAGTATAAGCAAAAGCTACGGTCTAGTAAAATAAGTCAGCCAGTTTGATTGTATAAGTCCTCCCCTAGGTGAAACGGTTAGACTGTTTCTGACATGTATAAAATAGACCCCCATAGTGAGAGAGTTAGTCAAAACTCAATCCGATGTATCGTTTTTCTAAGTTTCATATTATTTCTCAGCCTTTTGACTTCCTGCACTAGTTACGCATTTTATCTGTGTTTTCCAGTTCCTCATGTAAATAAGCATTCTAATGTTACAGTAGAGCACACGTTTAGTGATCTGCCTCCTCATGAATATTCATACCGCCTCGCTATGCGTAACAATACTTTTATCCGCATGTTGCATTATTCACACCAGACCAGCAATGCCACTAATTGTTGGGTGTGTGGTCGACTCCCCCCTTTCCAGACGTCAAAGGGAGTTCTGCCACTCTTTCCTTATCCTTTTTCACATAATGGTTCGTGTGGAGCATGGTCCACGTTAACGTCATCCTCAACAGATATGTCTTTTCTTAACAGCACATGTTTCCCAGACAAGCATGGTCTCCCCCACAGAACAGGTTTAGATCTAGAAAATGAAGTGTACAATTTAGGTAACTATTCGTCGAATTTTATGGTCCTGAATGTTCAGTCTGATACTACTCCAGACTCACCTGCTATTTCAGTATTACCAGTCAAAGGCGAATTATGTGTTCGTAATTATGGTTCTGTACATGTAGGGCATAGTGATTGTACTACTATTGTCAAGTATAGTGACAGTGGGAAATCTATTTTTAAAGCTTCACGTCATTCTTATTTTGTTTGTGGTCGAACTGCATATGTTCGTCTGCCCCTCGATTGGGAGGGAACCTGTTACATTGCCTTCCTACTGCCACCTGTTTTTCTAGCCCCACCTGACTACCATAGGAATTCCTACCTAGTACATACTAGACACAAGAGAAACCTCCCGATTGTCGATTATACTGAAACTGCTGCAGAGCAATTCATTGATATTGATAAAGGTGTTTTCCCTTATTTAGGTACAGTTGTAAATAGTAAGCTAATCCGTAGGTTAACAAGAACCCTTGAAGCTGTAGTAGATGAGACTGCCTCCGCTCTAGGTAACTTAACCGAAGAGCAATCCTTTATGAGAATTGTTGTGCTCCAGAATCGTCTCGTCCTTGACGTCATACTGGCCGATAGGGGCGGGGCCTGTAGACTCATCGGATCCAGTTGCTGCATTTTCATTCCAAATAACGCGCCGTCTGTTTATTCAGCTATAACCAGACTTCATAAAATTGCCCATCTGTTACACCAAGATCCAGGCACCTGGACATGGTCCGGTTGGTTCTGGAATATAATTTCCGCCTGGGGATGGAAAGTCTTGTCCTTTCTAGGTATCGCAGTAGCGATCATATTCAGCTGCTGCCTCTGTATACAATGTGGCCCTGCGATTTGCGGCATGTGTGCTACCTCTTGTATTCCTAGTCCCAAGCCCCGTTCTAAATCTCGTTCCAAGACAATTCGAGATGAACAAATGGTACTGTATGAAATGATAGATGGTATCATAAATATTGATGTTTCCTGATGGAAACGTAGTGACAAGGAGGGAATGTGGAAAAGTAAATTTTGTCATGTTCTATGTCCCTACGTGTCATCCATCATATGTTATGTGTGCATGATCAATATGCATATGTTATTCCCCATGTCCGATTCAAGACGCAATTATAGTTGTGTCCACCTCTGGTATATCATTTCCCAGTTCTCGTGAGTAATATGAGTGTCAGGCCTATGTAAAGTTATGTTGCCACGTTTCTCAGTGTGTACGTTATTCTATTGTAAAGTCCCCGTTTCTAGGCCTCAACAGGGCCCGGACATCAGATTCAGCTCCTGTCTCCTGAACCCTCGCTGAGGAGCGATCCAGCCCCCACCTGTATCCTCGACCTTTCACTTACTTCCTGCCTCGCAGTGCCCGGTGCAGCTTGGCTCTGCCTCTGAGTCTGCCAAGACTATGTTATGATTCCAGCTATCAGTTTAGTCCTCCTTCTCTGCATTCCCAAGCTACTGAACTGCATCAATAGTTTCCGTCATTGTCTAGCCTATTCGGCCCCATGTTAAGAGAAATACTGTATTTAATGGTCATTTAATATTCTTCATCACGCACTACATGTAGAATAAATGCATGCTCTAGCCTTAGAGTCTGTTAGCTTTTCCCCTCATGACTTCTAGTTTATATCAACATGTTCCCTTTTTTAAATCCCCCCTTACCTGCACCATAATTTTGTGCCCCTCACCGCCGTTTGGGCGGGTCTGGTCCTGGGGTGGGTGCCCTGCTCGTTTTTGGTGGCCATCTTGGAGTGGGGTGAGTGGAGTGAGGCATTTCCATCTGCTAGCGCTTGTTTGCGCATGTGACGCCTGGGAACACCTACTTAATGCTCCTCCCCTAGCGCAGCGGGATCGCGCAGCGGGCGTGTCCTCGCGTGGCCGGAGTCGTGCCAGAGTCCTGCCCGTCTGCGCCCGTCCGCGCTCGGTTGCGCTGGTTTCGCGGTGGCCTTAACATCAGGTACATCATTAATTATGCTTACGTACACCAGGGAAACTCTCCTGGCGATTAACAATTGCCTGCCTCCTTGCGCTGGAGCCCGTGTTGACCCTTTGTGTGGCCCCCACCATTGTGCTTGTGGTGGTTGGCTACTCGAAGCACCATCTTGCTTGGGGTCCAGTATAGTGCAGCCTGCCATAAGCAGCAACGTCTCTTCGCGACATCTCACCATCTGGAATTTGAACGTAAGATCGGCGGTCAAGCATTATCAGGATATTGCTGATCTTATGGACAATGACCCCCCTGACATCTTCTGTCTGACAGAGACATGGCTGCAGGATACCGATTCTACTGTATTGAATTTGGCGCTCCCCGCGGAGTATTCCATCTACACGCTCAACCGCTCTTCGAGAGGGGGTGGAGTCGCTCTTGCAGTTAAATCTTGTTATCCTTGCGCCTGGAGAGTGCAGAACATCACGGGATGCGAGAGCGCCCTGTTCAAGGTTGCAGTTACATCGCATTTTACCATGTCAGGATTGCTTATTTATCGCCCACCTGGTAGTTCCGTGGCATTTAGGGAGGCTCTTCCCGAGGCAGTTAGTTCACTAGCAGTAGGGTCTGCCAATTTTTCTATCATTGGAGACTTGAATCTCCATTTTGACACTCTGTGTCTTTCTTCAGTGGGAGGGATGGTGGCGGATCTCGAGGCCCTTCAACTGTTCCAGCTGGTCTCGGACCCCACTCATAAGGGTGGCCACATTCTGGACCCCTTTTTCTCCAACTTAGAGGGGGCTACAGTGGCCCCCCCTCTCCCCCTGACCTGGTCAGACCACTCGCTCGTGACTATCTACTGTCCTCTTATAGAAGCCCCACTTAAGGCGCCACTGCGAGCTATGCCCAGACGGCGCTGGAGCAAACTTAAGGCGGAAGATCTCCATCGCCTTCTCACTGATGATCCTCTGGGTGCAGTGGAGAACGTGGAATCTGGTTATGACCATTTCTGCGGATGGGTAACCAGAGCCCTCGACTCCCTTATCCCGATGGTTTCCAGTAAGTGTGGCCTCCGCGCCCCCAGCCCCTGGTATGATGGCAATCTGAGGGCTCTAAAAAGTGTCTGTAGACGTGCAGAGAGAGACTGGAGGAAGAGGTATGACAGCAGCAAAAAAAACCTGTATATGGCTGCGGTTAAGTCCTATCACCGCGCGGTCTGTAGAACCCGGGCGGCATATTACGCTCTGGAGTTTCGCAGCAGTGGGAATCCTGTTAAAACCATCTTTAAGGCCCTTAAAGACCTTGTGGCTAGGAAGCCTGCCGGCAATTCCATCAGCTCCAATACCCATTGTGAAGCGCTGGCGGCTTTCTTCCTGGAGAAGGTCCAGACCATCTATAGGGCCTTCCCCACCACTGCACAAACCAGTACGGGGCCACCCATCCAGCAGGATCAGGTGGTGCTAGATTCTCTCCCCTGTCTCTCTTTGGAGTCTTACACGGCATTGGCCCTTCGAGTCAAGTCTGGGTCGCCGGTTGACCCGCTCAAGCCACCAATGTTCAGAGACCAGACTTTTGCTCGCCCGGTCTGCGACTTAATCAACATGTCGCTATCATCTGGCCAGGTGCCTTTGAAATGGAAGCATGCGGTAGTTATGCCCATTTTGAAAAAAACATCTCTCGACCCCTTAAAATCGGAGAACTACCGCCCGATTTCGCTTCTCCCGTGGCCAGCCAAACTCGCGGAGGTGCATGTTAACACCGCCCTCACTGATCATCTGTCGCGTGCCAACATTCTGGACGACACCCAGAATGGTTTTCGGGCCGGCCACAGTACGGAAACAGCATTGTTATTTATGGTCGAGCACCTGCGGGCAGTTCTGGATGCAGGTTAAACGGCGGCGCTTGTTTTGTTAGACCTAAGCGCCGCCTTTGACACGGTCTCCCATGAAATTCTCCTGCAGCGGCTGGAGGAGATAGGGGTGACTGGCACTGCACACCAGTGGTTTCGTTCGTTTCTCAGGGATCGTTCCTTCTGTGTGGCGTCCCCGCCCTATCAGTCCAAATGTCATCCTCTGTCTCTTGGGGTTCCGCAGGGTTCCTCGCTGAGTCCCACGTTGTTTAACATCTACGTGAGGCCGCTGGCTGAGGTGGTGAAGCTCTGTGGTATGACCATGGTGTCATACGCAGATGATACCCAGCTAGCGGTCACGATCAGCGGGGACTCTGGGGTGGATGCCCCAAGATTCAGAGAAGGACTTAGGGCGGTGGCTGGTTGGATGACGTCCAACTGTCTCCAACTTAACGCCAAAAAAACGGAGGTGATGGTCTTTGGGAAGCGGACGGACCTTTGGGGAGATACCTGGTGGCCCCCTGAGTTGGGTCCCACCCCCACTCCGGTTGCGGAGATCAAAAATCTTGGTGTCTGGCTGGACCCTTCCCTCAACTTTGTTGGTCACACTAAAAGGACGGCGGCGTGCTGCTTTGGCATCTTGCGCAATCTGCGACCTGCCCTTAAATATTTTGATGCCGCAACCCGTCAACTTGTGGTACAAGCAACGGTTTTGGCTCGGCTGGACTATGCCAGCTCCCTTTTCATAGGGTTAAACCAGGCCGAGCTAACCCGACTTCAAAGAGTGCAGAACGCAGCGGCCAGAGCAATCGTAGGTCTTCCTAGGTTTTGCTCGGCCGGTCCAACCTTGCGAGCCTTGCATTGGTTACCCGTTAGGCAGCGGATCCATTTTAAAGTACTGTGCATATCTTTCAAGATTCTGAAGGGCCTACCGCCTCCCTTACTGTGCCAACTTTTGTGCTCTTACATCCCGGGCCGCACTTTGCGTTCGTTGGACCAAGAACTAGCGGCAGCCCCTCGGTTCAAACTCAGTCGGGCGGGGGGTCGCTCTTTTAGGGTGCGGGCAGCCGCGCTCTGGAACGCTCTCCCCTTGAAACTCCGGACCCTTGGCGACTTGCTTTCCTTCCGCAAGGCCGCTAAAACCCTTCTGTTCTCTGAGTTATGTTAAAATCCATACCCCCATTTTTAAATAATATTTTCTGTTTTCTGTTGTGTTGTGTTCGCCACCTTGTCGGTGCGCCGGGACGCTCCTTCGCTGGAGCAGCCGTGCGCAATACAAATAGCCCTAACATAACATAACATAACATAAACATTAGATACCAGATAGGGTTTAGGTACATGTCGCTCCGACCCTCCAGACTTTAGTCTCTGCTCCTAGCACAGAGTTCATAGCCCCCAGCTTTTCCTAGTAACACGTCATTGCCAGTTTGCGCGCACCATCAGGTTAGAGGTCCCGGCTCCTTAGGTAGCCCCCTCCAATGTTTCCGCCCATTCATGACATATTCTGTTACATTTGCATCACATGTCTATGTGCACACCCAGTTACACCCTCTTTAAGCCCTTATCTTTCGCGACTGTTTCGCGTCATGCCTCTTGCTCCACCCACTGCTACGCCCATTGCAATGTAATGCTATGTGTTGGCGTTATGTATATATGCTCATGTATTGTTATTAAAAAGTGTTCCCAGTCCCGATCCTGTTGGTGAGCCATTCTAGACCCTGACCACGGCAGCGCTGCCAGGCTTGCCATCTTATTCCGTGCAGGTTGTCCTGTTCCTGTCCTTATGCTGTAATAAACCTGCAAAACTCCTACTACCTCGAATTTTGACTCTTATTTATTGAGCTATCTGTTATTCATTCATTCATTCAAAAATAGATCCGGTATTATTTATTTATATACCACAGATCCTCCCAACTTGTTAGAAGGTATGCTGAAAGCATCTTTACCATCTTCAGAGTTAATGAGGGATGCTATTGACTTTTTAGTCCATTCTGGTGCACTGTTTTCTGATGCACGGGAACTAAAACGCAAATATTTATCATTTGGTGCTTTATGTGGCATCAAAGAAAGAGTCATCCCAACTGTGTCCCTTAGCTGATGGTTCTCAGCCCAAGGGGCTATGAATGCTGAGAGGGCCTTTTCACAGAAGATTACATGGGAAGGAAAGATCGAGCACACATGACCCAAAGTCTCACTGAAGAAGTATTGTATGGTGTACTACAATAAGATTAATTTGCAATAATCTATTAGGACCTCATATACACTATAAGTACACTGTCTATATACCATGTTCTTTCAGTGCAGAAAGCAAGCAATAATAAAAGCAAAACGTTCCATAAACACCGGAAAAACACTGTTTCTGTTGTTTTTAGTGGCGCAAAAATGTGTAACCACTGATAACAACTGTTTTTTTTAAATATTGAGAACACTGAAAAAAAAACACCAGAATTTACCAAAAATAGAAACTGAAAACAGGAAAGCCTAATTATACTGTTAGAACACTCCTCTCGCTCCCAAGCTCCTCCTCATTCCTCTTCCTATGTGTCTCTCTCTTCGCTTCTCCTGACCAGAAAAACTTTCTCCTTCATTCATCCCACTGGCCTCTCTTTCTTCCCCCCGTGTGTTGTTATTTCTTACCCAACCCACTTTTTCTTCCTTGAGCTTCCCAATAGTGCCACCAGGGCTAGGTATTTTTTTTAGTAGATGATAAGGACTCCTTTGTAACCCATTCTTCCTTTTACATAAAAAAACAAAAGGTGGAGTGTACTGAAAACTCTTTTGTGTTCTCTACAGTTCTCTGTTTGTTTCCATCAGAAATAAAGGTTGGGCGGCAACGGACTCTTCATTATAGCCCTTCTTATCTTTCTATGTTGTAGAAATGATAGAGTGACTACTATAAAGGCTTCCTTACCATCCGACATTCACTTCACAGGGTAGAAAAGAAGGACTATAATGAAGGAAAAGGGCCCTTCAATATCGGCTGGCTGTTGTCACTTTCATGTGTCTGGCTTTATTATAATAATACTGTATTACCAGGTGTTATGGCATTACCACATAAACCCAGACCTACGGCCTTGCCAATGCTTGTTTCAAGGAAGCTATCGTTCTCAATTTAGTAAAAATTGTATTATTTTACAAAGTTATTTTTGAAAGAAGTTCCTCACCAGTGATACCTTTCTTGCAGTTATGGAAAGATCTGTTCAATGATAATTAGGTTTGAAAACCTTACCCCTCAGAGATGGTAAGAGGAGAGACTTTCCTGAGGAAGACATTGGGGGTGTAGGGCACTCAGTGGCAATGTAGCAAGCATGTACACAGAATGTTGTTTGGCATCCAAACATAGCCTGTCCCTCAACTGACTTCTACAAAAGAAAACATTCTTCTAACAGACTGTAAAACTCATTTTGATCACCAATCAGAAAGCCCACAATACAAGTGCAGAGGAAGATAAAAACACCCACAAACAGACAGCTTCTTCACAACTTGATATTCCCTGAGGGATCTAAGACATGCATAAAAAGTATTTCAATAACAGGTATATTACATAATTTCTATACAGTACTACCGTTCTGGGTGCAAAAGTTAATAACGTTTTCTAACGACTAGTGTGCTCTTGATAAAATTTAATACAGCAAACCAGATGTCTAGGGAAGACCATTTTTGTAAAAATTCTAGTCCTAACCTGAAATGTCTAATACTTGCCCTCCACTGCACAGGTTTTAAAGAAGAAGATCATGGGGCTTAATATAAAGGGCAAAACAAAATAAAGTGTCAAGTATTCTGCTTCTCTGTATACTTACAATGACATGGGAACAAATCATACTGCCAGACACATTGGGATGAAAAAGTGACTTCAAATGAATCAGGTTTAATCTAAAAAATGATAGATCTATAAATAGGGTTTTAAATCCACAATGAACAAGGTTCAATGTAGTATACATGGTTTGTGCTCTCAGCAATCTATCATTTAAACTTTTAACGGAACTCGGCAAAGATTTGCTTTATAATCTCCTTACTATTTGAGACTAGGTCTTGGGGTTTTAAACACATTTGCCTTAAGCCCCATTTATAAAAATTACACTTTAGATATGCAAACCAAGGTATCCTAATAGCTTTATCCAAGGATAGACAATCTATAATACATGATCTTTCTAACTGCCCCCCTGGATTAAGCCAACATTTTATCCACAAACAGAGCGGGGCTAGGCCAATCTGGTACTCAGGATAGGCGACCCCACTCTGCACATTTTCAGGAAGACACTCAAGACCTGGCTCTTTGACTGGCTGGAGCCGCTCCCCGCACAATTCCCTGATTAATTGAGGGTAAACCCAATTCCTCAAGGCACACAAAATTTGCATTGTTTTTGGAGAGGCTAGCAGTTTGCACGTACAGCCTTTTCCAAGCATATGAGTGCTTCAGCTTTAAAATATCCCAAGACCTCTGTGCCATACACAGCTGCAGAGATACATTTTATTTTGTAAAGAGTAATCATCTCAGCTAATGGTTTATGTTTTCTTAAATAGCAAAAGATTGCCTCAATATTCCTGGCAATATGTTGTTTTCGCCAGGAGGAGGGATTTCCGCAAAAGAGATAAGCTGAAAGTTAACCCTAGATATGTAAAGTTGGTTGTCTTCTCTAGGAGTGTACCCCCCCCCCCCATTGTGAAGGACTTCCATTTTGTGTTAATTGACCCACAGATCATTACATAATACTTAACGTAATTTACTTTCAAGTCATTCATGAAACCCTCAAAAAGATCTAGTAGACCTTGCAAGCTATTAGCCTTTTGGGTAATCAAAACCACATCATCTGCATAGAGGAGGATCGGTGTTGGTTGTATTTCTATTTTGGGGAGATCCCTTTCTACCCTCATTAAATGGCTGCTTATTCCGTTTATGTAGTGTAGAAACAGTAAAGGGGTAAAAATGCAACCCTGTCTCACTACTCTTAATGAGTCTGTTTGAGGAGAGCATTCACCTTGTGGCCAAAATGCACTTAGACTTTCAGATCATGATGAAAGCGTTGAATTAGCCTAAGGAGATCTGCATCAACACACAACTCCTCCATTATTCTCCGTTATTTAACTGGATTTCTTAACGCAAATGCACTTGTTGAATCAATAAAAGCCAAGTGCAGGGCTCCCTTCTTCGCCATCACTTATTTACTTACAATGTAGTGGAGATTTAAAGCGTGTTCCACAATTCCCATCCCAGGTCTAAAACCAAACTGGACTTTTGACACAATATATTTTCTTCTACCAACACTACAAGGCAGAAAAGGAGAACATGGCCTAAAGCTTTTTCGTAGAATCAATATCTGCCTTTTAAAAAATCAGGAACTATAATAGACAACTTTCAGGACTCTGGGATAGGACCAATCGCAACACTCAGTAGAACGTTTGTTAGAGCAGGGGTACATAATTGGACGTTAGCTTTAAAAATGTCAACTAGCACCCCATCTGGGCCTGGTGATTTCCCAGGGGCGGACTGGGACTGGTAAATGGCCAAGGTTACTTCACTCAGGGTCAGATGTAGGTAGCCCAATACCGGTCGGTAATTTCGAATTTCGGCCGTTACCGATCGGTATTAGGCTATTGAGATGTAGGTGGCTACATTTCAGATTCGGTAAGGAATCGGTAAATTACAGATTCCTTAAAATACCGAATTGGTAAATTACCGAATCTGAAATGTCGGGAGCACTCAAATGAGTGCATTGCATGGTTAAGGATTCGGTATTTACCACCAAATAAAAGTTGGTGGTAAATATCGAAAACCTTTGAAAAAGCAAATTTCTGCTTTTTCAAAAGTGGCATGTGGCAGACATACATGCCCTTAGGGCATGTATGTGTGCCACATGTGCACCCATGCACTATTCAGTGGTGCAACAGGGTGTCAATGTGACACCCTGCCACCCTTGAATGTGTTCCCCCATTACTGATTCGGTAATTCCCATTCATTCCTATGGGCCTCCAGACCCATAGGAATGAATGGGAATTACCGATTCGCTATTTACAGAATCGGTAATTACCGAACATTACCGATTTGGTAAACTTTACCGAATACTTACCTACATACCATTTACCGATTTTGAAATACCGAATCAGTAAAATTCGGTATTTTAGAATCGGTAAATGGAGCTTACCTACATCTGGCCCTCAGTTCTTTAGGGGAGTGATGCTCTGCTGAGAAGGCACTGGGGGATAATGCCTACTTAAGTTGTCATGGACTTGGCAGGAACAATTATTTGGGTGGAAGACTCCCATAAAGTGCTTCACCCACTAATCGTACAGGATCATGGATTTAACTTGGGAGCTATCATATTCAGCTAAAAAAGGATTCTTCACTACCTAGCTCTCTGAACTTAATACTGTCCTTTAACATAGCTGTAGCTAAAAATGCATCCCTTGCTTTAGATCATATCTCCATTTTCCAATCTTCCAAAATATTCATATACTGATGCCTAGGTATTTGAAAAGTCAGATGGGAACCGGGGGTTTGCTTTAAGCAGGGCTCTCAGTGTTTATGAGATTGTGCAGCCCGCACTAAACCATCGGTGTAGCGGTGTTGTATGATTTGGCCTCTTTATGGATAGCTTATCTAAGATTGATTTTACATAAGTACTCAAACTCTGGCAAGATTATGGATGATTAGTATTATCCGATAGGCAGGTCAAAACAGAGTTGGTATTTTCTTTAATAATGTTTTGGGTGAATGCAATTGGATCCATTTTATCCCACTTCATTCTTAATCCTTTATTTTTGGAGTGTAAAAGCTCTTGGCGTGTTCCCCAAGCTGTCCTTTTTAAATTCAGCAGCGGCCCCTGCAGATAAGAGCGGTGGGGAGGCGGGGCCGGGTGGCGGGTTTTCGACAGACGGCGAGGGCAAATTATTTATTTATTTAATTTTTCCTCGTAGTCGTCTGTCAAATCACCCCCCAACCCGGCCCGCCACCCCACTGCTCTTACCTGCATGGGCTGCTGCTGTTTAAATTGCAGTTCAGTGGGATCATCTAGGGGGTGTGGTCACTAAAGCATTTCGGAACAATTTTAAAATACAAAACAAAAGGTATGAACTCTGCCGATATCAATACAAAATCAATTGTACTGCCTGAAGTGTTTCCTATAAAAGTGGATGATGTACATTGTCATTCCTCTAACAATTTGTCACATGTAAAAGTTAGATCGTATTTTAATGCTAAAATGTTGAGGGCTACGCAAACAAATAAACGATAGATGGAATGCTGAATAAATCATACATTTACCCCCAGTCAAGAAATCTGGTTAAATCCATTGTTCATTTGCTCACCATGCCATGCCAGTTTAGACCCAGCCATATGCAAATCAGTCTTAACCATGTTCGTCATGAGAATAGTCCAGCCAGAACTGACAAGCCAGGTCCTCCATGGATGAGGAACAAGCATCCTGGGATTAGTTTCGGGGTATTACCCTTCATCAGCCAGGCTAGCTTGAATCCAGTGGCACAGTGAGCAAGGAACCTACGTCTGGGTTTACCCATCTCACTTAGGCCGAGAAGTGCTAGGCAAACAAATGAAGAAGTGAATGCTGAATAAATCATACATTCACCTCCAGTCAAGAGATTTGGGTTAAATCCATTGTACTTTTTCTCACTATACCACCCCAGTTTATCCCAGCCAAATGCAAATCAAGTGTTTAGGGAGTTGTGTGTCTAGAATGTAAAATCAACAGGAGAGGCGCACAGATGTGGATCGTCCAAATGATATAACATAGTGTTGAAATCCCCCACCGATAATATTATAACTTTCTGGTTCAACTGCAGATGAAAATCCCCCTGAAAATTAGTCAGATCCACAATTATATTGCTCACATGTTGATTTAAAATATTATTATAAAAGTGAATTAATAAAATGTCAGGCTCCTTGGAAAAGGGTATCAGAGACCAAAAAGTAGGATGATGATCATTCTAGTGAAATGTGAGTGTGCAGTGTCTGAATGGAGACAAAAGTAGCCAGGACACCCGGGGCCCGCCCAGCTGTAGATGGAAGAGATGGTTGAAACAGGGTATAATAATCATCAATATAGAGGGCTCTGCCATTCACGTTTCCTGCACACAGATGATATCAAACGTTGAGATTAAACTTACCCTGTCAGGGCTTTTTAGCTTTGTATGTAATATTCCAAGAGACCAGAGAAAATGTTTTGGGTCGGTCATTAGGATTTAGACCAGTGTTTGAAAGGGGGTAGCTGAATTAGGCTGTATGTCTTGTGACTGGCCTTCCAGGCTAGTGTCATGCGGGACCCCTGACCTCCCTCTGAGTTATATGGCTCAATGTCGAAAGGAAGTCAATGTATGAAACCCAGGTCACTCAAAGGGTTGAAACGTTTCGACAATGCTAAATAAAAGTCATGTTGGGGATGGATTGGGAAGACTTGAAAACTCTGGGCTCTTAAGTGGTTAGCAGGAGTAGGAGGTGAAAGTTTGTAGAAAAACCAACTGACTGAGTTCTAGTTTTCTCACCAGTTTCAACTAGATAATACAAAGGTTGTAGCAAAAATTGTACTAGCCTTGGGTCTTTGAAGTTGACCACAATGCAATTGCCCTTTGAGATCTTTTTGGATGGGCCAACCCATCTCACCCTCCTAGAGAGCACATTTGTTTTATACAAATCTCACTGGAAACCAGACCTATGCATTAAGGTCTCAGTCTCTTTGCTGTGCCCCTGAGGTAGGGGTGGAACATTTGCCAGGATCACTACGTAAGGAGTACTCTCTGGTACACTTAACAAGAAATTATTGATTACAGAGCACAACCACTGATTAGTTACTCAACCAACCTTGTTGTCAGTTAGTTTGAATAAACATAACACCATGCAGTATATACAATAAAGAAAGTGATCATCCAAATACAGAAAGAAAAAAAGTGTATAGTCTTGATTATGTTGACAGGAAGTAAGTATCGAAGATGCAGACAGCCGACACGTGTTTTGTCGTGTTGACGGCTTTTTCATGGCTTGACAAAAGTTTGGAAAAGTTGAAGCGTAAGTTCTTTAGATCCCTCAGTATTTCGGGATACACCACAGCAATCGCGATAAACCTTCAGAACACTTTCCAATGTTGAAAGTTTAGAATGTAGATGGCGCATTATATAGAATGAGCTAGAATACAGTGTGTCCAATTTTGAAAGTGACTAGTGCAAACTCTTGTAGTTCGTAGGTAGTCAAAAGAAAAAGTCAAAGACGCTCGTGTTAAGGTAGATCGAGCCCCAAATTCCGTTAGTAAAACTGGTAGTACAGCATCAGATTTACCGCTGTGCAAGTAGAGACGCGTCCAGCTCCATTTAGAGAACCATGGTTATTAACTCATTTTGCACGTGTCAACTGAGTAAGTATATAAATGGCTTCATTCAGCTCGGTTTTTAATAGGGCTGTTATCTCAACTTCCAGATTAGTAAGAAAATCCATTAATAAGGAGTCTATTCTAGATAAAAATGATCCAATGACCTTTTACCAAGAATTGTGGGGTTTTGTAACATATCGCCATTTTCATTGCTTTGATAAGAAATTTCTGGATGAATTCATTTATTCCTTCTTCGATCTATGTTCAATTTGCGTCTGATCTTCGCTGCCTTTTTTTATGGATGAGGGGGATTTGAAAACAATTACAATTCATCACTTATGGGGTCGTCAATATCACTCCTTGGGCGTGTCTGGGGATGTATCTCCGCCCTTGAAAACTGAGTATCTTACGCCAATTTTGCATTACGGGCATGGTTCAGAGTGGAAATGGGGGTTGAGTTTAATTCTCTCCTAATGTTATACACAATCACATTTGGTTCTAAACAGTGGTTTTTGTGCAAGTTTCTTTGCCACATCGACTCTCTTTTCCACCTGCTCTAGCCATGTTGTAAAAGATCCTCATGACAGTGTAGAGGTAACTGGTGATTGTTGATTGTGAGGGTAGATTATCATTCCCTTTTCTGTAGGGGGGGGCAACTTTTATTTTCCCATGATAATTGCTGGTCCGAGAGTGCCTCACCTTCCAAATTGGTGAAATACCCATTGAAGGTAGACCAAATACTCAGGTCAAGAGGGATGGACCGGCCTGGATTCTTCTGGTCAATGTCTTGGCCCAGTCTTTGCCTGGGCACATGCCCGGATGCGTCCCGCGCTTCAGAAGGGAATCGGACTTTATATAGCGCCCAACTGGCCCGCTGGTCTGCTCCCACCTCCTCAGCCCCTCTGGGGCTCGTAGTCGGCCCAGCACCACCCAAAAAACTTTTTCGTCCCACGATTCAGAAAGGAAGCGGCCTTTATATAGTGCCCGACTGGTTTGCTGATTTGCTCCTGCCTACTCAGCCCCTCAGGCACTCTGGGGCTCGCTATCTGCCCAGCACCAAACTCTCCCGTCCATGATTCAGAAGGGAAGCGGCCTTTATATAGGGCCCGACTGGCACACTGATCTGCCCCTACCTCCCCAGGCACTCTGGGGCTTGTAGTCCGCCCAGCACCAAACAAACTCTATCGTCCCATGATTTAGAAGGGTAGCTGCCTTTATATAGGGCCCGACTGGCACGCTGATCTGCCCCTGCCTCCGCAGGCACTTTGGGACTAGTAGTCCGCCCAGCACCAAACAAACTCTCTCATCCCATGATTCAGAAGGGAAGCAGCCTTTATATAGGGCCTGACTGGCACGCTGATCTGCTCCCGCCTCCTTAGGCACTCTGGGGCTCGTAGTCCGCCCAGCACCAAACAAACGCTCCAGTCTCTCGTTTTTGCTTTTGGACAATGTTTAATTTCTATATTGGCGAGGGCCATCACAAATAAAGGAGGGGGTCTTGCCATAATTTATAAAAACTTCATTAAAGGCAAGGTTGAGCCCAATATCATCTTGGATTGTGAAAACCTTTCGTTGAACATGGAACTTTCCCCAACCCACTCCTCTGTTGGAGTCCTTATTTATCGCAGCCCAGGGGGATGTGGGCAGTTTATCAAATCCCTTTCGGAAGTCGCCGCAACCTTAGATGCCAACACCACTCTTATGGGTGACTTCAGTCTCCATTTTGAAAAGCCCAGTAAGATGGACGCACTAGAGCTCATTCATGATCTTTCGGCAATACAACTGTTGCAAAAAGTTATACACCTCACACATATAAAGGGCCACACTTTAGACCCTATTTTTAGTAATCAGTCTGGAATACGGGTCAGCGGGCCTAGACCTGTTCCTTGGTCGGATCACTTTCTGATCCTTTTTTAGGTAACATCGGGATCGCAAACTCCCAGCATCACAATAAGAAAAAGGAAAGAACGGCCCTGGGCTCAACTCTCGATAGATACATGGACATCAGCACTTAATACTCTCAAACCTGATTCCAACTCTAACCGAACCGAAGCCGCAGAAAACTTTACATGCTGGATCGAGACTTCATTAGACATGGTCATCCCAATTAAACACAGTCACAAAGCTGGAGTAAAAAAACTCGGTGGTATTCCCCCGAACTGAGAGTACTAAAACAGACATGTAAAAGACCCGAGAGGGAATGGAGGAAGGATTTCCAGGACATGAGTAAACGGAAATATAAAAAAAGAAATAAAAGCAGTGCAAGCAACCTACTATGGAGAGATCACATCAGCTAATAATACTCCCAGGGAAATCTTCCGATTGCACAGGATCTTCTAGAGCTCCCTACAAATGGCATATCCATTGAGGCCACTCCAGAACGGTGTAATGCACTAGTAGAGTTCTTCAAGGGAAAAGTTAATAAACTTTATAACACATTCCCCAAGTCTCTTTGCCCCATTGATCTGGCAGATATGGAGATGCCCGTACAAAATTTAGAGCATGGTCTTAAAGAATTCGCAACAATGAATCTGGACAAATTGACAGAAATCTTTCCACAAATTAAATCAGGCTCCCCTCTAGAGCCCGCTCCCCCATATATTCTACACAAAGCAGGGAAGGTGATTCTACCAAGCCTCCTGATAATGATAAGTCTTTCCTTGTCCACAGGATTTGTTCCAGCTCCTTGGAAGCATGCGATGGTCAAGGCTATATTGACAAACTCTAGCCTAGACCCTAGCGACTTAGGAAACCAGGGTACAGAGACTGCCCTTCTTACGGAGGTAGAGGACGCCAAGCAGATCCTGGATCAGGGAGGAGCAGTTGCTATCATCCTCCTTGATCTAAGCTCTGCCTTTGATACGGTCAACATCTCCATTCTAGTAGAGAGACTTAGGAGACTGGGGATACAAGAGAACGCTATCGCCTGGATGCAATCTTATCTAGATAAAAGAACCTTCCAAGTCTTTTCAGGCGATGAAACTTGAGCTCAACTGTGGTGTCCCACAGAGATCCTCGTTGAGCCCCACTCTCTTTAATGTATATATGCGGCCATTGGCCGATATCATACTGCCCCACAGAATTAAGATTGTGACCTATGCGGAGGACACTCAGCTGGTCATAACTCTTAATGGGCCTGGCAATTTTTCATCTGACTTTGAACTATGTGTAGAGAAAGTCGCCTTGTGGATGGAGCATTCTTGCCTCAGACTCAACGGAGGAAAAACCAAGCTGATGTTTCTAGGTAACCATCCCAGTGTGGGCCCCATTCAAACCTGGCCTAAGTGCCTAGGTTCGCCCCCGACCCCCAAAACCAAGATAAAGAGTCTGGGTGTCTGGTGAGACAACTCGCTCAAGTTCGATCATCAAGCAATGAAGGTAGCTGGGGCTTGCTTTGGTATTCTGAGATCTCTCCGGAAAATACTCCCATTGCTTCCAATGGATGCAAGGAGAATTCTTATTCAGGCGCTGGTTTTGTCACGTCTGGACTATGGCAACTCCCTCTATCTGGGTGCATCCATGGCAACACTAAGAAAGCTTCAAGTCGCTCAAAACTGCGCAGCAAGGATGTTACATGGAATACCAAAAACCCAGTCAGCCAAACCAGCCTTAAACACTCTTCATTGGCTGCCAATCACAGAGAGAATAAAATGTAAGGCCTTGTGCATCGCCCACAAGAATATGTGGGGAAAAGGCCCGGCAATTAATAAACCTCTTATCTCTCTGTATCACCCCATGAGAAACCTGAGATCGCTTAACCTTAACCTTGCAGTTGTTCCCAAAGTCAGGCGGACATGAAGCGGTGCAAGATCGTTCGCCTTCAATGTGGCAAAACTGTGGAATATACTCCCATTATACCTCCGTGCTGAAATGCACATCCTACCATTCCGAAAGCTTCTAAAAACATGGCTATTTTAACAAAGAGCTTCTTAAATTTATCAGTATCTTTACTCAGTTGTTTAGCGCTGGGATGCCCGAGGGTAGCCATGCGCTTTATAAATGTTTAATAATAATAATAATAATAATAACAATAATAATAATAAAATGACAAAATGAGCATCGATAAAGCCAAAAGCTTAGTGATCAATGCAAGTCCTATTGGATTTTCTAGTGCTTTTTTATTTTTATGAAGGATTAACATTGAATTAGGTGCTATTGGTGCTGAACAAAAATTAATAATGTTAACTTCTAGAACGCTGAAGTTCACGCTATTAGAAAAGTAGTCACGGTATTAGGTACATCAGAATTTTTTTTAATCAGTAAAACAGCAGGGGTGGCGATTTCCAGAGGCCTGCAAAACCGATGCTGTGCAACACATATTGATGCCGCCGGTGATTTGAATGAAGCCCCTCGCTACTGAATGCTGTTTTCATTTTCACATTTACTTTCACCTAGACCTATATATATATGCAGAGATCTACTGTATAAAGTGATCGCATTTCTGAGACCCAAAATGCCTTTTTGGGATACGCTCTTTATTGATTTATGCTGTGTGGCCAATTTAACCCTTTGAAGACCTGTTACCAATTTTGCACATCAGAAGGAAAAATACTGTGAGCAGGGGGCCATATTAAGGCACTCATCTATCAGAATCTCATTTGCATGTAAATAACATAGCTCCATTGCTCAAAATAAACACAATTGGCACACAGGTAAAGCCTCACAATGTTATTTTGTTTTTCATAATTACCACTTATACGTCTAGGTTTGCTTGCCATTGTGCAGTGGTGGGGAACAGTTGACCTTCTGAGTTTCTCATTGTGAAAGCCGTATCTTCGCCAGCCAATCAGGTGACTGCAGGGGGGTGAAGGGCAAGCAGCCATTGGGCATTCATTAACACCGCGCGGAGGAAGAGGTTTGCCTGGTCGCCTATTGCAGCTCGACGCCTGTTTTCAATTATTCAATGAAAATGATTATTTGTGGAAAGGGTAAACTTATGGAAATGTCTGACTGAGCTCGGTGCACCGCGCGTTGCTTTGGAACTCGTTGTTTGGTTTCATTATGTGTCAGTAAATCGGTAGCCTCTACCTGGCTCCCAGTGGCCCTGATGGAAATTCATAAACTCAGATTCTTCGCAGTTGAAGCTAATTAAGCGCGCTGAGTAGCAGGTGCCCTGGGATGCCAGGGAGCATCATTAGAATAGGCATTCTAGTTTTTCTGTTTCATAATTACCCAATAGTTTCAGTAATATATGGGGTTTCATTGGCATCTAAACTCCTAAATAGTGGTTCTTATCGAAATACAAGGAAGTAGGGACTTTGGGGCACATTCATCAATATTGCTTTTTGCGATTCCTTAATTGCGAAAAAGACGGAATCGCAATTAAGGAATTGCAAACTGCAATGCAGCAAGAAAACGCAAAAAAAATAGCGATTTCCTAAAATTCCTTAATTGCGATTCTCTAATTGAGAATCGCAATTAAGGAATACCTCCCCATTCATTCCTATGGGCCTAGAGGCCCATAGGAATGAATGGGTAGACATTCTCAATTTGCGATTCTCCATTAGAGAATCGCAAATTATTGAGAATGCAATTTCAAGGGTGCAGGGGCGTCCAAAGGACACCCTGTTGCACCCCTGAAATCTGCCTATAAGTACATCTTGCACACACACATGCCCCAAGGGCATGTGTGCGTGTAAAATGGAACTTTGAAAAATGCACTTTAGTGCATTTTTCAAAGTTTTCGCAAATTACCATGAAGGTCAACTGCATGGTAATTTGCTCCCCTTATTAGCGAAATCGCTAATTTTTTAAGTTTGATGCATTGCATTTAAGGAATCTCAATTTGAGATTCCTTAAATGCATTCGCAATTTAAGAAATCGCAAATTGCGATTTCTTACATTGCGAAAAGTACAAAAATGATGATGCATCCCAAAAGTTGAAATTGCATTCGCAAACGGCCGAATTTTGCGATTCGCACCATTTGCGAATGCAATTTAAAATGATGCATGTGCCCCATTTTTAAATTCTGGTGTGAAGAACAGGATATCAGAAAGTTTGAGGGAGAGGGTAGGAGGTTCCAGGTTTGGTCCATAAGTCACAGATTGATACCGAGGTTTAAGTATCACCACTAGCTACATGACAGAGACCCATTTAGAATTATTGAGTTTAAATTTATATAATTTGGTTATTCTGAAAATCTGGCCGGATCTGGCCTTTTTGGATATATCTTGAATGGGTGGCATGGATATCAATTTAGGGACTCAGAATAGCGGTTGGTACTCCTGGTTTCAAAAAAGCACGAAGGACGTAGCAGGAACGAACTGAGAAATGACGTCACGAGACCTGATAACTTTGAGTACTGGCTTGTATGGCCCATTTTCCTAACTGCTGAACATTAAATAAGTAAGTGCTGAGGGGGTAAAGATTTGATAAGTGTTAACCAAGTGATGCCATTGGGGTTTAAGGATGTGCGATATGCTTTTGCTGCAACTGGCATTTTGGTGAATTCGTCAAAGGAGGTTAAGCACTAACATTTTCCCCAGCTTCCCACTGACTTTTGTTGTGCTACTACTGCCAGAAGTGACCAATGGGTACCCACAGGAGGAAGGCTGCCTGCAAGCTTTAGGGTGACAGTCACCGTATCTTGCTGTTCCTTGTGCCATCCCCACTCTCTTCAATCTTTACCTCCGCCCCCTGATCACGCTGATTAGATCTTTTGGCTTAACAGTCACCAATTATGCCGATGACACTCAACTAGTTTTTTCGTTTGAGGGTAAGGGTGGGGTGTCTCAGGAGGTTTTCCATCGCTGCATGAGCACCACGGCTGAATGGCTGGGCAACAACTCCCTGCAGTTTAACAGCTCGAAAACCGAGGTGCTACACTGCTCCCTGGATCATATCCCCAGACCGCTTCCACAGGATTTCTGGCCTGCTGATTGTCAAGGGACCAGCCAGTCCGCTGAATCCGTTCGCAATCTAGGGGTGATGTTCAGCTCTAGCCTGCAGCTTGATGTGGCAGTGAATAGAACAGTGGCCACTTGCAAGGCTCTGCTCTGCTCGCTGCGAAAGATCTTACCTCTGCTTCCGGCACATGCTAGACCAGAGGTAGTCCGGAGCATAATTTTAAGTCGAATTGACTATTGCAACGCACTGCTTCTGGGGGCACCTGTTACTCTAGTTGGAAAATTACAACGGGTACAGAACTTTGCCGCCAAACTGGCCCTCTCGCGCCGACGTCTTGACTCCTCCACCAAGGCACTAAGGGACCTCCATTGGTTGCCAGTTTCCCAACGGATTGATTTTAAGGCACTATGCCTGGTATTCAGGGCTCTACACGGACAGGATCCGTCTCCTTTGCAAGATCTTTTTTCCTGGTACACCCCGCCTAGATCTTTACGATCAGCCTCAGCCCACTTGGTGGTAGTACCCAAGATTCTGAGGTCTAGGATGGGTGGACGGTCCTTCAGGTTCACCGCAGCGAGACTGTGGAACTATCTTCTGTTAGACCTGAGGGGTCGGGAGGATCTTCACTTTTTAAAAAAAGCCTTGAAAACCCATCTGTTCCCTAGAGCAATGTAAATAGTTTCGGATGCTGGAAACATCATGTATGTGTCATTACAGTCTAAGCGACAGGATGCCCGTCGGGTGACAGTTAATGCGCTATACAAGAACGCCTATACATACATACATACATCCAGACTTTGACGACTACACAGGGCTGCTTTGTGTGCTGTTGATGGCATACTCTACGTTCTCACCACCTTCGCTTCAGCTGCTGCTTCTCTCACTATGAAGTGCTATGTTTTTAAGGTGGTCTTCCCATATGATTGAGTGCTGTTTTTTCAAATGGGGCAGTTGGCATCTGGTACCGTAGTGCCCAACTAGCTTACCACAACAAATTTTCTTTTGGCAAACAGAGTACATTTCAATTATATCCTCATGCTGGCCAAGCATAAAGAGGTCCCAAATGGGGGAGGAGAGCTTTCGTATTGTGCTGAAGCCTCAAGGACTGGAGGAAAAGCTAGGTTGTTGGAGACTAGTGGAGAAGTGTGGGTCAATGGTTAGAGCGGCAGACCCTGATGCAGAGGTCTGGCCCGGGACCAGGGTTCAATTCCCGCCTCGGCGGGTCTTGGGCTCAATTTCCTCGAACCTGATAATTCTCGCCTCGGTGCCTATTCTAATCATGGGCCCCACTCTGCAACTCTGGGCAATAGCTTCCTTAATCTCCATAATGGCCCCAACAACGCTAGGATGCCTGGCTTCACCTTGGGGGTGCCCAGGAGTGGACATTTCACAGGGAAAAGCCAGGAAGGGTTCCACAGCGGTATTCGTAAAAGCGCCGAGATACCCCAGCTGGGGTTGATTCGTGCATTATACAAGTACACTACATTTACATTTTACATTATGTTGTTTGCCTTTCTGTAGGAACTGCAACTGTGGTTCGGGTGATGGTGGCTGCAGGTTTCTGGAGTCTTGCAAGTATGGTAGCCGTCGGTGTTGATGGAAACACATGTCTCTGAGCAGGTTGAATGGAGGTGACTGCACGATAAAGATTGCAGCGGGGACCCAATTGGAAAACGAAAAGCACAACGAGCAGCTGTCTGAAAAAATAACCGATACTCCGGTTACAACGTACGTGACAACCAGAAATAAAGTCCCCAAGCAGAACCCCATTGAGGGTTGGAATTATCACCTCAACAAATAAATAACAACAGTTTGGAGAATAGCCTTGAGAAAGTCGTGGGTTACATTCCCTCAACGACGAAACACGTGTCGGCTGTGACGTCTCCAGAAATAAAACTACACCATCAACAAACCTGAATACAAGGAACTGACATTCTTTTTTTGAATGTATAACTGATATATGGTGGAAACACATGCAAACTGCCAGAAGATTATTATTAAACGTGTGCTAAGGAGTATAAGCAATTTTGTGGCGTTAGCTAACTAGAAGAGGGAAGTGGTTCTCTTCTCCTTGTAGCACCGTATTACCCAAAAACAACTATTTCAGGAATTAGAAAGGTGTACATTCCTTTGAGGCGCCAATACCTAGTCAAATACCACTAGACAAGTTCAGATTGAATGGAGGTGAGCCATACTTCCTTTGTGCCACTCACTCTACACACTGAAGATCACTGGCTTGTTATCATCACCACCTTCTTCACTTGCAAAGCTTTCAGGAACGTTCCATTTTCTTTGTTCTCAGACTTAGCCAGGGTTCAATCCATGTCCAGATCTTCAGAAGGGAAGATGGGGGAGTACCTTTCTCAACAACATATTGCTCAGCAGGAAGCTCAAACTCCTGTTCTATTCCTACTTCCGGAAGATCTGTTGTTGATTGTGGCTCCTACTATTGACTTTTCTGCGATGATTCAGTTTGCAGATGAGAATATTCCATTTCTAATTCACTGCTCTTAATGACTGTAGTCACTGCAGAGCTGAGAGACATAGCCTTAGATTCTGGTTGCGGTGCTGTTGGTACAGGAGTGATCCTCTCAGCCTCTTTCTGCTAAGAGAAGGGTGCAGCAGGCAACTCACATTTCCTGAAAAAGGATGAAAGCTTCATGCCAGTTGTAGCAGCAGACTTCTTCTCTTTCCCACTAGACACTCTCTTGACAGGAACCTCCTATGTAGAGGCCATCTTTTTTGCACTTGCTGTTGGCACTTAGCACTAGGACTAGATGCACTTAGCTGAGGAAGACTCATGTATGATTGGCAGCTAATTTGCAGACTTCTCTCCATATCAGTACTGTGTGTGGTGTTTTATACACTTACAAGCAACAATAAAATAGCCATTGAAACCTGGGCAATCAAAATCTATCCAATGCAACACAAGTGAAGTCATCATTAGGCATCATCATCTGAAATTCTTAACAATAGTTCACTAAACCCTGCTTAAACTATTTTACTCATGTTTCGTTACACAGAAAAGGTTAATTTGTGTTACTCCAGAGCAATGAAACCACTATGGTAGGCAGGGAGTGCAGGGTAAAAAAATTGAAAAAAATATTTAATTATTCAATGCTAGTGCCCCTCCAGGGCCCATGGCAGCTCTATGGGACTGAGGTGGAGGCAGGCAAAAATAAAATAAATAATACATTAAATAATTGCTGGTGCTCCTTTAGGGCCCATGGGGACTCTATGGGAAGAAAAAATTAATTAAAATTCATTAAATAATTGCTGGCGTCCTTCTAGGGCCCATAGGGACTATGGAAGGCAGAGAGAGGCACATAGAAAAAACAATGATAATTGCTGATGCCCCTCCTTGGTATATGGGGAGTCCATGGGAGGCAGGCAAAAATAAAAAAAGTACTTGAAATAATTGTTGGTGCTCCTCCAGGGCTAATGGAGATGTTGCTCAAATATGAGTTGACCTTAAATAAATGAAAAGACAAGAGGCGTTTGGCAAAACAGTAACATGTTGATTTAGTTAAAAGCATCCCCCGGGAGAGTATCAACAGAGGTGCGTCTGACGATAGTCTGAGTACAGAAGCTTTGGCCGCACATATATACATTTTGTGGGTACAATGAAACACTTCAACATTGTTTGAAAAACATCACAGTAATAGATAACACGAAAAACATCTGATCAGGGAGACACAGATGGCTCTCGACCTCAGGGAGAGCTATTGTGGGCCAGTGTGTGTGTGTGTGTGTGTGTCCAGATGTCCGGTGTGGTAAGCGCATGATCACCCCTTGCGATGTACATGTAGTGTACTGATTGGCTGAGTGTTCCAAATTACTTGTGGCATCTTACTTTGTGATATTTTGGGAGTATGCACCTTTTGCCAAATGTGTTTTATTGGGGCCAAGCTCCTCAGTCCTGTTTGTGGTGTCACTACCTATCTGTGTGATAGATCAGGATTTTCCCTGTGTTACCCGTTTTAACACAAAATTGGAAGGATTTTCAGAATACTTTGTCTATGGGAGTAAGGCATAACTTGAATACATAATACATTAAACAATTGCTGGTGTACCTCTAGTTCCCCTGGGGACTGTATGCGAGGAATCAGCAGGAAGGCAAAAATAAAAAAAATACACAAAAAATAGTTGGAGCTCTTCCTGGGCCATGAGGCGCTATGAGAAACAGAGGGAGGCAGATATAAAAATGAATAAAAACAACAAAAATGTACTACAATCAAAGAAAAAAATATATCAGGAAAAAAGAAAACAATGAACAAAAATGTCATAGGCCTCTTCTAACAATGCCGCTAGAAAATAACTTTTAAAAGTGGAAGAAAAGTTTAAAACACCCACTGGCCGCACAAAATGGTGGTAGGTAGCTCATGGAGGCATGGAAAACAAGCACACAATGGCCACCAAAGATACACACATTCCACTGTCCCCACAGGATCGGGGTATAGCAAGGCCAGCAAAGAAGGAGGCATTAGAACAAAAAGAATAGTGGTCCATAACAAACACAGCAGAGACTGGCTACACAAAATAGCCACCAGTACATGGCAAACAAAGAAGGAAGCATAGAGAACAAAGACAAAATGATGCCCTATGACAAACAGTTCCCACTGGCTACACATAACAGCCACCGCCACAAGGCCAGTGAAGAAAGAGGCATAGAGAAAAAAGACAAAATGTTTGGCCTACAACTAACACAGTACACAATTTCTATGCAAAATGGTGACCGCTGCATGGCCAGCGAAGGATGAGGCTTAAAGAACAAAGTCAAAATGGTGGCCTGTGGCAAACACGGTAAACACTGGCTACACTAAATGGTCACCCCCGCATAGCCAAAAAAAGGAAGCATAGAGACAAAACAATGGCTTATGACAAATACAATGCACACTGGCAATATAAAATGGCCATTGTTGCATGTCCAGCAAAGAAGAAGGCATAGGGAAAAAAGAACACATGGCAGCATGTAACAAACACACGGTAAACAACCTTTACAATGCAACTTTTACATCGCTAAGCCTTTACAACGCAACCATTACAACGCAAACTATTACAACGCATTGCTCTGGGGGGGCGCTCTAGGATAGGGAATAGGTTAATTTACTATCCAATAACCTTCCCTAGTGTCCACAGGGACTGGAGTTGGAATAGTAAATTAAACTATTCACTATCCAGCACCCCAAAGCACTATGCGTTGTAATGGACTGCGTTGTAATACTTGCGTTGTAAAGGCATGCGATGTAAAAGCATGCGTTGTAATGTCATACATCCCAAACACACACAGGCTACACAAAGTGGCCTATGCAGCATGGCTTGCAAAGACAGAGACATGGAAAACAAAGAAGACAGTTGCCCTGTCTGGCATGGAGCACCTTCTTCCCCCGCCACCACCCATCCCACAAGGCAGGGAAAGGATTTTACAGATTTATTTACCCAATGTATCTGGGCTGATGTGTTGTTACATGGGCCTGCACTCTAAGAGCCGCACTAATCCTAACGACAAACATTCACATGAAGACAAAAGATAACATACATTTTGCATTTAGTTGAAGGCCATCCACCACAACCCCCTAATAAGAGCAAAAATACTCCTAAAGCCTAGTGCAGGGCAGAGGAGACCTCAAAAAGTAAAACATCATAGTAAAATGATAGAGAAATCAGAACAAAATGCATCAAAACCACACAAGAAAATGGGGGAAAAGTATATTTAACCCCAAGTCTCCACAATATGATAAAGTGAAAACATTCCCCCTTAAAAAAGTTTATCGTGCTTGTTCCCCTCAACTCCAGTCCAAACTCCAGGTTACCCACCAACAATGATACAAAATAATAAATAATAAAATAATTAATATCCTAAAAGGAACAAAACATACTGCTCCATGTCTCCCTAAAACAACAAACTTTTTTCAAAGTGATGTAATAAACTTACTTGATTGTTCCCAAAAAGTTATGATTCTAAAGGTGTGGATGCAGCAGAGATTGCAGACAATAAGAATGAATGAATAACATGGTTTGTATAGCACAAACAGCCAGACAAATTGAGCACCCTGGCGCTGACAACAAAAGTAATAGTGCAGGAAATATGGAGGGAAGGAAAGTTATTCCCTGAACATATATGTTTTTAGGAAGGCAGATCCAGTTTCTATGCTTCTGAGATGGAGGGGTAGGTGATTCCAGGTCTTGGCAGTTCTAACTAGGAAAGAAGTCCCATCGAATCTGGATTTTTAAAAATGGGAGATAGCTATAAGGTGATGTATGCAGGAGAGTGCATTTCTGCTAGGTTGGTAATCATTGATTATTTTATCCAGTTTCCTGGGGCCATCATTGTTCAGTGCCTGATGTGCTAGGCTAAGTATTTTCAAAATGATCCTTTTGTTAACTAGGAGCCAGTGCAGTGTGGTGAGAAAGGGTGAAGTTGGGTGCCTTTTTGCAAGCTGAAAAGAAGGCCACCTGCCGTGTTTTGAAAGGTTGCAGGATAAGGTATCTGGGAAAGCCCATGTACAAGGCGATTGCGTAGTCCAGTCAGGCGAGAATTGGGACCCAAACTATTGTTTTGATGACCTCCCAGTGGAGGAGGGGAAGGAATTTTCTGAGAGCCTTGAGGATCCACATACATTTACTGACAACTGAGTGAATCTGGGTCTTAAAAGAAAGGCTGCTGTCAAAGATGACTCTTGGGTTTCTCGCTGCCGAAGTGGACGGAGGTAAAGTAGGGCCATCTTTGGGGGCAAGCAACGGCCCAATCCGGATTAGTGTTAGATCCTAACAGTATGATATTTGTTTTTTTGCAAGTTGTATTGTAGTTGGCTTTCTCTGAGCAAAACTAAGACTGCATTCATGCAATTTGAGAAGGAATCCTTCTGGGTGTGAGAGTTGCCCTCATAGGAAAAGACTAATTAAGTATTGTCGGCATAAGAAACTGTAGTGATGCTGAAAGACTCTACTAGGGTGGCCAACAGAGACATATAAACATTAAATAGAGTTGGGTTGAGAGAGGAGCCATGGGATGCCTCACATTTCAGAAGTTTGTGTTTGGAGAGATGAGGTTTTGTCCAGACAGCTTGTTCTCGCTCAGAGTGAAACGAGGTCAGCTATTGTAAGGCGTTCTCCTGACACCGCAATTAAATAAACGTTGCAAGAGGATGTCATGGGGGTCTATGTCAAAAGCCGCCGACAAGTCTAAAAGAATGAGTGCTGTGTTGTGTTGTGTCCATGGTCCAGTGACATTTTCAGAGACACAGAGACTTCCAGAAGTGCTGCTTTGGTGCTGTGTCATGATCGGAAGCCCGATTGGGAGGGGTGCTGAAGCTGATTAGATTCTAAAAATTCTGAAAGTTGTTTGTTAACTATGGATTCCAGAATTTCTGTTGCTGCAGGAAGAAGGGATATGGGTCTAAAGTTAGATCGTGTTTAACTGTCTGCAGAGGGTTTCTTTAGTAGAGGGTTGACGCTAGCTTGTTTCCATTTCAGGAGGACTGATCCTGTTTGACGAGAGGATTTGTGAAGACAGAGCCAGTGGTCTCTGTTATTTGTCTCATCATATGAGGGGGGCAAGGGTCTAGTGGTGAGCCAGATTTGCATGATGAAAAGAGGCTTTTAGTTCATCTTTATTTGGAGGTAGGTGAGAGGATCATCAGTGAAATGAGAGTGATGCTTTCCCTCCAAACTCCAAATCCAAAGTGACAAAGGTATAGAAAAAGCAGAGAGAAAAGTCCTCAGGTCAGGAAGCGGAAAGTGCTACTGTATCTACAATAGCCTCCAAGTCTCTATGGCACTTCCTTCCTGTTTAAACATAAAAAATGAAAGTAAAAGGTGAAGTAGGTTCGAAAATAATTATCCAAATGGTACATTCTGTTAAAATATCTACTTGAAAATGCATTTTGACTTGATTGTTCAATAGCTTGAGTAACAAATCCACATAAAATGCTTATCAGTGACGGCCCAAATGAAAGAACTGGCGGTATTGTTCAAAACCACCGCTGAACGGTCTGATTGTGTTGGCCAAAAGATGATGAATGTGAACGTTCGTTCTGTCACATTGTTTCAGTGCTTCTTGTGATCCAGTTTTCCTTAAATGGGAGAATAAATAGCACAATGTGGCGTTATGGTATTAAAATCGGTAATTTGCATTTCAAGACTAATGCTTAGTTACCAAATTACTCCAGTTAGACTGGCATATTTCAATTACGCCCAGCCCTAATACATACGCTCATTATTAAAAAATAGCCAGCCTGGATAACCAACTTTAGACATAGTAAACAAACCATTCCTGGGCAAATTTAAAAGGGGTTGCTGCCCTTCTCGTCTTGGACATTTTGGTTGCTTTTGACACATTTTAATGTGACACAATAATACCAAAATTCTAGGAAGCTGAAATAGGGGACTCAACTCTGTCTTGGATCACATCCTACCTACACAAGAGAACAAATATCATCTCTCTCCTCCACTGTCTCCTCCATTGTCGTCAAAATCATGCGGCATCAGTGATGTCATTTGTGATGTCATCAGTGATATCACTGACCATGCCATGAGTGAAGTAATATGTGACGCCATCAACAGTGCATTGCAGGGCACAAGTTATAGTTATATATGTATAACTTAATTTCAGTTATTTGCTAAACAAAACCTGTATATTTCACCACAAGAAACATGTGTATACCAACCATGTAAACATTACTACCTCTATGTATATCTTGAGTTTCATATAGAGGAGTTTATACCGGCTACTAAAACTTGCTGTCTTGTGTGTTTATTAACATATAAGTTAAATCCAGGTATCTGTTAAAAACAAATTACTCCCTTCAACCTTTGTCCCACCCCTCCTCTCTCATCCCACAGCTTCCTTACTATTATGAGCTCCCAAACATCCTTATCAACCCCCCCTTTTTCAGCCAGTTCAGCCAACAAAGAGGCACACATGTCCACTACACTCAAACATTATTTCCAAACTTCCTCTCCTTTTTAGCCAATCCACCCAACAAACAGGGGCACATTTACTATTCTGAATAACAACCTACTATTCCCCATTTCTAATCCATTCCCATAATTCTATCTCTACTCAAAACTCTACTAAGCACATGAACTCAAGAGCACCAACCTACTGTGAATAATCCACAAGAAAAAAGAAGTCATATATTACTAATCTACTAACCATTTAACTTTAATCATGGGTTACGGAGCCTTGCTACTCATCACAAAGCACTTCAATGCCTCATCAGAGGTTGTATGTGCTACATACATTCAGTTTAGAATTACACAATTACAATTCATGATTCGGGCCTGAAACCCACAATTCTCTATTAGTAAAATTGCAAAGACGGCAGGGTCCTTTCTGTATGTACTATTTGTAACTGAATATTCCTTGAAAAAAATACGTAAAAAATACTACAGATAGTACTCTTTCACATACTCTTACAGGTTTTTGTGCATTGGTCCGGTTATATAATAAAATCCATTCAATTTCACATTATTCGCAGATGTTTCAAGGACTACTTACCAAACTTAAGTTATTATAGTTGGATCTAATTTCACACTCATCATATTTTGCTGATTCCATCCCAATATATGCCCCCTTTAAAAGCTTATACCTTAGTTTGTGTACCTCTATCTTAAAACTGCAACCCAATGTTAAATTAACTTTTTAAAGTAATTATCTAACCACTGATACAGCGCGAACCCGATAAATTGATCAGGGATAAATTCTCAACATCTTCAAACTACTTTGGCCCATACACATTCACCCAAATCCCTGATACACTGGGGTCATGTTTATGTATCCTTCCCCAACCTTCTTTACTACTAAAACTTGTATTTAAACATCCTGTATTTTATGTATATTTAACATATGTAATTGACTTTTTATCGACTTCGTCGATGAACCAACTAGCTGAAGAATCGATGGCAATGGAAATTCTAAGAACATTAACAATCAATAATTGACTAAAAGACCCACAGACTCTCGGTAATATTTAGTAATTTTAACTAGGATTAATAAATGCTCAACGCAACCGTTATAAACTCAAATACTGTAAACCTCATGAGAGAGTAACAAACTAATCATAGCAATAACGGAAATAACATCTCAAATATATGTTGCAAAGAGGGGATAGATGAAGAGACATTAGGCAAATATATTTCTGCATTGTTAAATAATACAAACCCAATGTATCTGTAAAGGGGAAAAATACCACACACCGGCCTAGGCAGTAGGGAGGGGCCCTTGAACTAAGAGTCAAGGATTAAAGATTCAGGAATCAGGACAGGGACAGGGATAAGACAGGAGCAGCTAGGCCTCTCTGCAAACCGACGAACAGCATCACAGCCCTCTCTTGGACACCTCAACCTACGTGATTTCTCTCACAACGGCATCTAAACCACACCCCAAAAACACCTATTCTTATACTTTAAAATGACATGTCCGTCCCACAATAGTTGCGATCTTCACATTTTCTAAGTAAGTGACTGGTTGGTTTCTAGGGGTCGAATGTCACCCCATTATGAAATCATTCTTCTTTCAACCATACTATTGTTCAAAATAATTTACCCATAGTCATCAATAAGGCCTCTCTCTCATGAGTACACATGTTACAATTTTGTATACAATTTATTAAATTCAGCGACTACTGGTTCCCGTTTCTCATGATGACACTGGCTTGGCTGGCAGTCAACATCTTCACCGGGTCAGGCTTTTTTAGCTTAGCATGGCAGTTCAGTTATGTGGTCACATGATTCTTGCTCGCACACAAATCCACCCTCCCTCTAGTTTGGACAATTTAAGAACATGGAGGACTCATTCATCACTAAAAGAACAGAAAATAGACATTTATTAATGAAACGATAATAAAATTCTCACTGTTTACAACCCAATTTAGCACGAATTCATTATTAGCGTGACAGCCTAGCATAGCTTAAACAGAAAACAGCGTTATTTGTGATTTTAAAGTATCACACACCATGCATTTTTTACGAATTACACATGCAGCTGTGCCATGCAAAACCCTTTAATCTATTCTCAACACAAGATTATTTCATTTTCGGTTAGTTACATATTAATTCTGATTAGTTTGTGCATTTTAGCAAAGTAAGCTTCCCACATGTAGTGTAAATGTGCACATTAGTCGTTTATAGACTACTTACTGTTAATACGTAATATAGGGGTGTTCAATCGAGCAGGATTCTTTTTGCGAAATCCTGCTACATCACCATCACACCCCTTTGCGATGTCACTTTGACTAAAGGCCTTGTTTCCACGTAATTTTTCAACTTAATTTTTTGTAACTATGGTTATCTATAACCCAGTCTCTGCTAAATCTTCATAGGTGACATATTTAGGTCAACAGTACATTTCTGATCCTCAATACTGTATGTTTCCACTCTGCAACTTATTTCTTTCTGTTCCTCAATGATGGATTATACACTTTCTTGACCTGTGACATCTGGCAAAAGTTCCCCTTCCTTCCATAGTTGGAACATTACCTATCATTACCACCATTGTAACATGCTTCCCATTGGATAATTGCTGTTATTAATATTGTCCAGTTGATTTTAGTACTTTCTTCATTCCCCTGTATAAGGTTCATGTCATTGCTCTGATATTTTTTAGTATCTTGATATTTTTGGCTGAATATTCAATACATTTTTGCAATTGAAATAACCTTTTCTAAGTGGGGGATTTATTCGATACATCATCTGTCCTGGTGCAGTGGTGCAAGCTTTGTGCATCCGAAGCTTGTCTCTTATCATCTCATCATAGTCTCAGAATGTGCACATTTATGCTCTCAAGAATTTTGTGTCCATATTTCTCCCACTATTGTATTGCTATATTAGGAATTATGTTGGTTGATAATGATGGTCATATAAATTGTTTTGCTCCATAATGACGTTTATGCTAGCATCAGCATGGTAAACATTGATTGATTGAGAAGTGTATTGCACACTTTGTTACCCACAAAGAGTGGCCTGGCTTTATCATTTCCAAAAGCCTTGAATAGAAAAAGAGAGTAGTAATTTGGCAGAAATTACCTAGTACTTGGTTGCAAAGTGCATGTGTTTGCTGAATGCAGATGGTTTCACAGTACCCACAAGATATTTCTCCTAGAACTATGCCTCCCAAGAGAGAAGTTTCACTGTCAGTGTAAAACAGAAAATCGCAAGCTACATAATATTACATTTGCATAATAACACTTAAGGCAAGGATCTAATAAGTGCCAGCCTTCTACTCCTAAACACTTATATAACCATTCAAGCTTTCTTTTTTCATTTTAACATTTGCACTTAAAATTTGCTTTCACAAAATTACGCGACCGACTGCATTTGTGCTCATACGCTGTGTACAGTGAATGCTGGCTGCCTGCAGTGGGTTGGGCAAAGAGCTAACCCATTGGTGCGCCCGGCAGAAGGTGTGCGGAGCAGTGGGTTAGGCACTCATGGAGGTGAGGTCATAGGGTCTGGCCAGAGGTCTGGCTATGAGGCCATCTCCTCGATGCACAAGGCCGAAGAGTGATGTCATCAATGATATCTTTTGACATGTAATGAGTAATGTAATATTTGAAATCATAAGCAATGCATGATGGGGTGGAAGTTATTGCTAGTTTACAAAGTTATAAATTACAAATTTCAGTGCTTTTTTGGCTTTTAAATATTATCTCATTTCAAAAGCTATTTACAATTTCACTTTAGCCATTTTTTTTCCACTGAAGATATGCTTAGCAAAAACAAATACATTTAAACCATTCTGATTGGCTAAGGGAGCCTTTTCTCCCATAATTTATTTTGATACCAATGTGACGGTGGTAGTACAGTGGTGCTGAATGATGTGATTGGTCAGCAACAACACCGAAGAAAATACTGTGGCCACGATTACAAGACTCAGCAAACCTGAGTCTTGGAAAGTTTTTCAAAAAGCCACATAAGGGGGATGGTGGGCCGACCCTCACCCACAGTGACATGTGGCAAGGGCGAAAGGGACGGTACAACACCCAGTACTAGGGTATCCATCAAGGCCACCCCTATGGTATTGAGATACTGCTACCACTGTTATATAACCTGAGTTAGGCCCATGTAGTGAGGCAGCTTATTCCCTACATTTTCCTAGATAACAACATTTCAGCAGTGATCTTTTGCACAAATATGCAGGCATGATAATGTTGGATTCGTTTTTCTGAAAAGACTTAGTTTACACATCCAGCTACGCACAAGTTTATCACGATGCCTTGAACATCATGTACTAGACCTCTCTACGCACTAGGTGCAAAAGTTGTTCTATCTTCATCCACGGGGTGACATCCATATATCCATAACATCACTAATCTAACTCGCACATCATAAATAATAAGCATCCTAATAGATTGGTAGAGGAGGCACTTCTGCTGACACCGAAGGTCCCTACATGCTGAGAAATCATCACGCACAGGTCTGACATTCCGTGAGGGTGGTCCAACTCAAGACCAAGACGGGGTCCTTCCCTCTATCCAATCAGGTAATGGGTTTGGATCGTCCCTTGGGAGGATTCTTGGCTCTACACCTCCACACACTCTAGGTTCACTTAGAGTAGAGTCTGCATCATAGAAGTACGTTACATTACCCCATTACATATATGCCTGCATATATTCATTGCTTCAGCACCATGGCAAAAATGTATCTACTGTTTACTCTGTTGGTGTTTGTAATCTCCTTTATTTTCTTCTGCCTACTAATCATTGCAGCTCATGTATTTTATGCAAGAATAACATTAGTTGAATAAATATTATTGAAAACGTCCCACAGTGTATTGTCTGTATATTTCTCTGAGAACAAGTAAGCACGAGTGACTGAGTGAAAGATTCTGTACTGTTTCCACGATTCCTGATGAATCAGGGTTGTCATGTTCAGTGGTTGCGATAAACTGTTCACTTCCTGGACAGTTAGGGGGCTTACAGTGGCACTGTGAGCTAGCTGGTCTAAAGGTCAATATATCCTGCGGAGGTGTCCGAAATCAGTCTTGACATCGTGCCCTTAGTTTATGTTGTCCAAACAATACACAGATCCTACAGATTGGTAGGAAATACACAACACCATAGTACTAAAAAAAGTAAAACAAATTACTAGGGTTAAAATGAGATAGCAGATAATGCTTAGCAACTGAAAAAGAACTTACATTCACTAATATGGGTTAGTGAACTAACTATAACTTGTGGTCCATAATTAACTTCTTATGACCTCACATTACATCACTCATGACATATTCAGGGCCTCATTACGATGTCGGTTGGAAAGCATTCCGACCGACTCCTTGTCAGAATCATTTCCGACCGATTCGGGTTCGGAGAGTCCGACCGACCGATTACGATGTTTCCGAACACCGTTTGATTGGAATCCCATTGACTTCAATAGGAGCCTGTGTTCCGACCGACAACACAGACTCCCGTTGAAGAATGGGGTGGTTGCTGAAAACCTTGCATCCTGTGGCTGGCACCCCATGGTGCCTGCCACGCTGTGCATGGTTGTAAAGAGGGGTCCCATGGGTACCCCCACGGGCCCCAACTGGAGACATCTGGGTGAAGGGGGGACTGCCTCAGGCCCCCAAAGTCAGTTTCTGACAGCTGTTCATGTCAGACAAACCGAGTCGGAAAGGCTGTCCGAATCCGACATTGCAATACGTTGGTCTGCAACGGGGTCAATAGACCTGTGCGATTCAGCTCTGACCACCTCAGAGTCTCCGAATACCTTTTGGAACCTAGTCGGCCAGACCGAACGGTTACCTTCCTTTGTAATCGGTCAGTCGGAATGTTTCCAAGTCGGTTGGAAACATGGGACCTGACTCGGGTTAGGAAAATCCGAATGTCGTTCGGATCCTTTCCAACCGACATCATAATGAGGCTCTAAGCCACATCACTGATGACATCTCTGATGTAGTCTTTAGTTTTTGCATTGCATCTATAACTACACCTTAACTTTATTTTTTTAGTGCATTCAGGAAGTCTTTAACACATTTAACCACCATCTGTGGTTTGACAGTGTGTTCATTGAATGGGTGAGGTACACGCTTAGGTTTCTGACAAGGCACTGTACCTTACTCTGCACAGTGGTCCAGCCCCTGTAACACACAGCCTTTGACCGTACATAGTGAGGGCCAGCCATAGGGGTTGCTGTGCTGTTAACACACAATTGAATTTTGTTTCTTGTAAAAAAATCTTTTGGTAAACTTTACCATTCAGATTTTGTAACTTTTGTTATTTAAACCTAATTTTACTTTGCTCATGTTTTTATGCTTCACTGTTTTCTTTATTTACTTTTTGGAACATTTGTAGAACTCAGCTTTTCTTAAATAGACATTCATAGCACGAGAAATTACATTCTGATTCATCTCTTCTTAAAATAAATGTTTATTTCAACGGTGGCAGAAAGTTGTAAAAACCTGCCACCCCCAGGCTTTGTCCTCGTACATCTGCTGCTAGGCATTCCGTGCAGGAATTGACCTTCTTCCTCCTCCTCTTACTCCACGCGCTGTCTCTGTATTTCAGCATAAAAATACTCATTTGGCTTAAGTGTTTTTTTTATCCCATTGCTCATAATTGAGAGTATATGCCAGGATGTCTTGTTTGTAGAACTTGTTGACAGAATCTGTAGGTCACTTTATGTTTGTTAACCTTTTTGAACTTGTGGATATGTGTACAATTGCTACACCATAGACTCCATCTCTGGATCTCTAGATGTGAAGCAGAAGGTGCTCTGGAAGTGGAAGCAACCACCACAACATCATCATCCTGCTGTGGTGGTGCAGATGATGGTCCCACTGGCTGATGCAGTGACTGCTCCTTATTTGTTGCACTCAGCTCATGACATGGGGGCAATGGAGACACAATCCAAAAGTCTCCCTTAAATGACAGAAACAAAATGGTGTTCTGCAAAATGGTTAACCCCTCTCTAGAGCCTATAGGCATGTTTTTAAAACTATGCAAGATCTGTGGTTCCTCAACTTTTTACAAACTTGAATTCAATACAATATCAAGCTAATTTGTATTTGATTGATCTCTACTCTTTTTGGTACTGCTTAGCCCTGAGTATCTGAAGAAGCACCAGTGAAGTGAAATGTTCCTAAATGTGATTCTAACTACATAAAAGTAAAAACGCTTTTATTGCATTTTCTCATAAATGGATGTGCTGTGTTTCTTTATGTATTTCAAGGTGGTTGTTAGTGCCTGGATGAGTTACAATAGTAGTTAGACAGACCATTAATTATCCAAGGGTCTGTCTAAACATTGTCACTTATCAACGCATTAGTGCTTTTTCTTTCATCTATATATATATAAAAACAAATGTATTTCTGTCTGTCTGTTTGTCCTTTATGCATTACTACACCATTCATCTGATCGCCATGAAACTTTTGGAAGTTGTTGAGTACACTCCCGCGAAGGTTTCTGGCATACATTTTTTTTAAATATCAGCCCCCCAGGGCCCTCATAATCTTTCGAATACTGATGTACGCACCAGACAGAAAAACAACAAATCGTGTCTCCACAAGCACTTGAATAAATAAATAGAATTATAACAGCATTCATCCGATCGCCAGGAAACTTTGTTGTTGAGTACACTCCCGCGAAGGTTTCTGGCATAATTTTTTTTTAAATATCGCCCCCCAGGGACCTCATAATCTTTCGAATACTGATTTACGCACAAGACGGAAAAACAAAAAATTGTGTATCCACAAGCACTCGAATAAATAAATAGAAATAAAACGACACTTTGAAATGTTTTCCATATTAAAATGAATAAGTTTCAATAAAAATGACACAATGTAAATTGAATGTTATCATAACGAGTTTCCTTGAATTTCCTTTCTTCGGAGATTGCAGCAACGCGCGACGGGTAAGCTAGTCATATTATAACATAATTAGTCATAGTCTTTTGTAGAGATGTCCGAGTGTGCCTCTGAGTGTCTCCCAGAGTATCAGGGAAAACATACCTGGTTGTGACTTTACGTTCAGAAGTGAGCCTTTGTGTTCATTAAATTATTAAAAAGTCATTCACCGTGTGCTTATAAAGTGTCAGACTATTCCTCAGGCTATCTGAGTTAGTTTTCTAACACAAACCTATAGGTGTCAGTTGAATTATCAAATGTAAAACAAGAAAAATGTATAGTATAATGTACCACAAATGCAGTGGCAATCTCCTCACACATCTCCCTCTTTTTCCCTCTACTGTTTCTAAGCGCTTTTCCTTCAGAAGTAGTTCACAGTTCACAGATTTAGTAGGGACACCTAAAGGTGTTTCAGTTTGACCGCAAGTCTCCCAGAGTACCGATCTGCTCACACATATCTAGAACGACATTTGAAGAACATCACAACAGCTTTGCTTTCACTAGGCTAGCACACAGACAGTGGCAGCACAATTCTACAAGACTGGATATTTGGGTTAGGGGCAGGCAGAGATTCTAACTACATCACTGTGTGCTTTGTCAAATCTTTATCTGCTCCCTTAACCCTTTCATTCCCAAACAGGTTTCTAACGCATGCCTCAGAATGGGTAGGTATTCTAATACGTTTTCCCCCATAAGACTGTCAAAATGTTAGTTTTGGTGTGGTCAACAACAAAGAGAAAAAAACAAATCTTTGTAAAGTCATTAAACATGGCACTCAATAATCCTTAACTTCTTCACTTTTCTGTGGGACAGTGAATATTTTCCCTTACCCTCTATAAGTGCGAAAGGTTGCCAAGGTAAACAACTTATCCTTTAAAGCCTTGCTCCTTCTGCAACAATATAAATAAACATCTGCCTTATCCTTTAGAATCAAACACCAGTACCAAACACTGCTTAGCATTTGGAATTCATAATATTGTTTAAAGTCAAAGTTCTGGGCAAGATTGTTGCACAAATTTCAGGTTTTCACTTTATATCATACTTTTATAAACAGTATACTGTCCAAATATTTATAGAACACTTGTTTTGTGAATTATATTAATGAATGCACACTGGCATTATTAACTGATGTTTTTCTAAGTAAAATTAATTCTGACTGTGTAACCTACCTCACTCTCTTGAGTAACCTATTGACTGCTCTGTTTCATTATCCTGGGAGACTCTCAGCTCCTGTGCAGAGTGTGTAATTGACCCTGTCAGAACCTCAATAAGCTTATTAACTTACACAAATCTCTTCATCTAGTGTTAGAACTTACGTTATCTTTATTTTAAAATCGTCCCCCCCACATGAATCTCCAGATGTAAGCTGCAAGATGTAATTAGGGATAACCTTTTTTTAAAATACCTCCTGCAAACAAAAGCATTGATTAAATTGCGATAAACCCTTCTGCTTGAACCAAACGTAAAACCACCCCTTCCACTTGTACCTCAGTCTCCACAGTTACCAGAGAAGATCATGTTCCCAGTTTCTATTCAGGTCAAAATTTCACCAAGCTTTGCTGATTCAGACCTTTGGTGTAATTGGAGTAAAGACAGTTATATCAGAAGCCCTGATGATGTCCCGGTAGGGATGAAACGCGTAGGCTGTAGCAACAGAAAATTGTATAAACTTTGCAACCATTATTATTTATGAAAAGAATTCAACTTGGACACAATGGATATCATCTACTAATGAAAACATTAAAAACTCCTATGTAGTAATGAAGAAAGCCTGCTTGGAATTGTTATTTTTGGCTTTTGTATTAATTGCAGAAATTGTTGCGTAAACATGTTTATGGATGTGTGATACTCCTTGGGTAATATATTGTTTTTGAATTTTAGTGGCTTTGACGATGGGCTGCTTCAAGTAAAGTATCAACTGGTTAATTTGATAGATATATTTGAGTTATATTTTGATCAAATATCTCACAGTGCACAAAGTTGAGTACCCTCATCGTGCGAGTTTTAGAATAATTGTTGAGCATAGCATTCATCTATGTGAAGAGTTGGAAGATTTGCAGGGCCAGAACCTCCGACCTGCCTTCCTCAGGAATCCATGCCCCACAGAGCACAACCTTCAGATGTTGGTATCAAGGACAAACGCTGGCCAAAGATAGACTACAGCTCGAACCGCTGATCAGAATTACACCAAATTTGGCAGAAAATAAGTATTTGGTCTAGAAAGAGGCCTTTTTGTGATTTGATATAAATTTGCTGAGGAGTTTATGTGAGTGATTGTGTGGGTATGTGAGTGGGTGTATGAGAGGTTTCATGGGGGTGTGAATGGGGTTGTGAGTGGGTTTGTAGATGATGTCATCAGTGATGTCATGTGAGATGTTATTAGTAATGCCATCAATTAAGTCACTGACTATGTCATGAGCGCTGTAATATGTGAGGTCATAAGCAGTGCATTGGGTGCGTAAATCATAGTTAGCTCAGGTAAATATACTAGACCTGGGCAATGAACTCCGCTCCGCCATGCGGAGATTTGTTAACTACGCAATCCATTAAAAACATGGAATTCAGGCAAAAATTCTGTTTCTTTTAATAAAAACTAACAATGCAGCTGACCCAGGTTCAGCACCTCAATTTTACAGTCAACATATATGTCCTTAGTCTGTGCAACCACGTCTGGAGCTCGCCGCACTTGTGCTCCACTGAGAATCAGATACCCAAGTTTATGAAGAAAAGGACAGTGCACCAAAGAATAGAGTCAATAAGAGCTTTGAATGTATCCAAATGAGGTCCTTTATTCTTGTTTCTATTTGTTTTAAATTCAACCCCAGCCAATGCGTTTCGTTCCATTGGAACTTCGTCAGGGCAAAATTGTCAGAAAAGTAGGTCCAATGTAGTCCTGAACCAGAAGGTCAAACTCTTGCGAAGTCTCCATGTGCAAAAGTAACCTTGAAGTTGCAGCAATTGGCCCCCCAAGTAGAAGCGTATCCAGTGGTCTTGAATACCGGCCCAAAGACCTCCGTACAAGTGAGTGAAGCTCAGACAAGTTTAAAGTTCAGCAAGCTTGTGCATATGACACCGTGGTGTCCAGTTCTCCATTAAAAACACAGAATTCATGCAAAAAATCAATTTCTCCCTCTATCAGAACCAGCTACTAAACTGAACCCGCAAATGCTTTCATAAAGCAATTTTACAAGCTAAAAGGCATATAACCAATTCACAAAAGTGAACTTTGAATGTGAAAAATATCAGGCAATGAGAGAGGTGATGATTTTGGGGTTCCCCCTAACCTAGGGGGAGGACCAGGCAGATGCTTTGAACACAAAGACCATATCATGCTGAACGATTCAGTGGTAGTCCCATGCTCTTAGGACCACCCCAAGCACAGTTGAGGGCAAAAATACAATCCCAACCAAAGGCCCTGCAAAGCATTATGGGACGAGATTAGCAGTGGGCAGTGAATATTATAGTATCCAATATCAAAATAATTCTACAAACAGCTGCAGTTCAACTAGTCGTTACTAGGTGTCCCTCACGAGTCAAATGCACAAGCATTAAAATTATTACATCAAGCTGCAGTTCAACTAGTCACTGCTAGGTGTCCCTCATTGACTCATGAGGGACACCTAGTAACGACTAGTGGAACTGCAGCTTCATGAAAGGGTTTCAATGCTTTTGGATTTGACTTGTGAGGGACACCTAGTAACGACTAGTGGAACTGCAGCTTGATGTAATAATTTCAATGCTTTCGCATTTGACACGTGTGGGACACATTGTAACGACTAGTTGAATGTGCTCTTTGTTTTCAAGGCATCTGCTTGGTTCTCTCCCTAAGTTAGGGAGGATCCCAAAATCATCACTTCTCTCACTGCTTACTAGAAAGTTCATTTTCACTTTTGTAAAATGACTATATGCATTTTAGCATATAAAGACAGAGACACTTGTTATTTTACCAAAAGTATATGAGATTTCCGTTTTATTCATTGGGAATCCGACAGAGGGAAGTTGTGTAATTCACGAATTCTAGCACTCCCTTCCATGTAGTAGTACTCCGCCAACTACCCTTACTATAATAGTACTCTGCAAACCGATGCTTACTATCAACGTTGAAATTCAATGGTTTTGAACGAGTGAATTCAGAGCTTAGCTATGATGTCCCTGTATACCATTTGTTCCGTGAATATATATGTCTGGGACTCTCGAAGATGTGGTCTGATCCTTTAACCACCTGTCCTCTTTTTCCCAAAAAGAAATTAGCTAAGGCATATTATGATAGTAAATTAATGGAACTCTTCAACCGCCAAAAAACCTGGCTCATTGACTGACTCTTTTCTATGCATTAAAGATACCTACAGTTTTGCACCAATTCTAGATAAACTGTATCCTCCCTTGCTTAGGAAACTATATTTGCAGTGGAGGCATGGGTCCCTCCCTCTTCGAGTTTTCACAAGTAAGTGGAGTGAACATTCAGCCAGTATGTGTCCAGCTTGCAGAATGTCCGATGAGTCTGAACTCCATATACTCTTTTTTTGTCCGGTCTATCGTGAGATCCGCAAGAAATGCATAGTTCCTCTATGTAGAAATTTGGGATTTGCAGAGTGTTTGGCTGCCTTCAGAGTTCTGAAATCAAATCTGTCGGACTATATTGTTTTTGCAGTGGCCAAATATTTGGGTGCTATTTGGATTCTGAGAAGAAAATGTCTCAGGTCTGGCCACTGACCCTAAATGTATCAAGGACATGATATTGTACTAAGAAACTCTGTTTTTAATGATAATGGTTGATTTTATAATGTACAAAAATTCCTATTTTTACTAGTTTTATGAATGTTATAAATGTCTTTTATGGTGAAAAATTTTACCGAAATAAAGATTTATGAAATGAAAATATGTATAATGTATAAATCTATATATAGATAGATATGTATCTCTCTATGTATCTATTTATCTCTATCTTTCTCTCTCGCGCTCTCTCTCTCTCTCTCTCTCTCTCTCTCTCTCTAGGTGGAGAGGTCTTTCAGGAATATTACGAGCACTCCTCAGTTGAAACCGCATAAACGACCTACGGGCGGTTTGTATGAGTGCATTGCAGTAAGTTTTCTTGCTTTTTGGTAAACCAACATGTCTGCGGAGGCTTTCCGTGCTAGGGAGGCGGAGGCAGAGCAACTATTCGAAAATATTTCCCTCACGAGAGAAACACCGCAAAATGTCCCAGCTGGGACGGAGGTAAATGATGATGGTGACATTAAGACGCTGTACCGGAACTTAGAAAAGCAAAAACGCTTAGAAGTTACAAAGTGGTGGGAGCACTACTCATTATCTAAATATGCAGACGCTGGTCGCGTTCCTAGAGGACTTTGCATTATGCTCGCGCCGAGCTTCTATCGTCCTAATCCCCTGATGCTTAAAGAATGGGGTGAACTCAACTTGGCGGCATCAATGAATCTTGTCCACCTACTCATCAAGTATGCAGCGATTGACCGGGCTGAAATCCTCACCAGTATTGAGAAATTGAACAATGACATCGCGAAAATCAAAGAAACTGATCTGATTAAAAATCTCAGGGAGGCGATGGAAGCAAGACTCAAGAAACACGAGGATAAAATAAAAGCAAGAAAGGTCAGTAAATTTGCACGAGATCAGGCTGACTATGTCCATGGACAAATTTTCACTTTTGCCCGCAAGTACAGCGTGGCCAAGCGTCAGCAGTATAGCAGCAAAATCAAGAAGCAGGCTGGACCTGTAACAACACAGATGGTACATGGGGAAATTGTTGACACGGACGAAGAAGCAGCAAGCGGAGACACTCTTTCTGTGTCAAGTGGTTCTAGTGACGACCCTGACAGGAACCTACAAGCAGCACCTATCCTCAATCTGGGAGAGGAACTTGACTAATGACACTGCGCCCACGCCTAAACAGCCAACAGCAAAGGTAAAAACCAAAAAAGACGAGAACGGAGAAAACAAGCCAAACAAAAACGCGCAAACAAAGAAAACAAAAGCGCCATGGCCACGAAAGAAATAAGCAATAACAAATCTGTCATTAATCTTTCCAGTGTCACTCTGAGCAAAGCGGAAGAACAATTGCTCGCTTTAGGGCTCAATTTCTGTCCTGCACAATCATTTGACTATGCGGCAACCCGCATTGATGTTTATCGTTTTATTAGAAAAATGAAATTACAAAAATTCTTCGCCACACAAAAGCTAAAATCCGACGCAGACAAGTCCCCACTTGATGAATCTAGCACTCCGGGCGGAGTGTCAGAGGTAAGAGCTGCTGATGTTTCTACCTTTTTAACTCTAAATGATTGATGCCAAGCTACTGATTCTCAACCGATGGGTCAGGACAGTGATGACAATACCCAAACTAGACTATCTAAAATCAATATTATCCAAAAGGGAGCAGGCATCACACCATTCAAAAATAAGTCTAAATTCATTCCTTTGATGGTAAAAAATGCCTTAGATACTTTCCAAGACATAGTTAATGAGATCAAGCAGCTGTATACAGAGTCACGCAAGCGCGAAAGAAAAAACTATGATCACAAACAAGCTGACTATATTGCTTTAATGAAGAAGCTCAGTACTAACCCTGATATTGTTGTGAAAACGGCAGATAAGGGTGGCAATTTAGTAATCTGGGCTATGAATGACTATGTAACAGAAGCCTTAAGACAGCTGCAGGATGTGTCTTGTTATGTGAAATCTAACAAAAAAGAATATGCCAATGCCAAAGTCATCTTGGAAAAACTTTTGGGTAAATACCGGCGAGAGGGACTGATTTCCGGAGAGGAAAACAAATTTATGAATAAAGAATTTCCAGTCCTCCCGGTTTTTTATCTGATACCCAAAATCCACAAAGGAACTTTGCCCACTCCTGGAAGACCGATCATTTCGGCCATAGACAGCGCTGGAGAAAACGTAGGCCGCTATATTGATTATTTTCTGCAAGATCTGGTTACCAAGTTGCCCAGCTACGTGCGTGACACCAGTGACTTTCTTCTCAAAATTATGGATCTAGAATGGCAAGAAGACATGTTACTCATCACGCTGGACGTAGAGTCCCTCTATATGTCGGAGCTTGCGGCCCAGAGGCGGAGCTTGCGGCTTGGAGGCGGAGCTTCCGGCTCGGAGGTGGGGATTTTTGCCATGCTGAAATCTCCAACTCTGGGCCGCAAGCTCCGACTCCGGGCCGGAAACTCCGCCTCCGTGCCGCAAGCTCCGCCCCCAAGCCGGAAGCTCCGCCTCCGGGCCAGAATTTACTCCCCGATTTCGGACTTAGAGTTAGTAGTCTTAAATCTATTCTGTGAATACCGAAAGTAGTAAGTTTATTCTGTGAATCCCGAAAGTAGTAAGTTCACTCTGTGAATCCCGAAAGTAGTAAGTGCATTCTGTGAATACCAAATAGTAGTAAGTTTAGGATTTAGTCTTAAGTTCATTCTGTGAATCGGGCCCAGGGTTTAGAATCAGATAATACAGATTCCCCTGCTGGTTTAGATCTAGAAAGCAACACGTGCGCTAGATTCATCACTGCTTATAGCAGTGAAAAGAACGCCATCCAAAAGATTATTCAAAAAAACTGGCCGATAGTTCTAACCGACAATATCCTTAACTCTACATTGCCCCGTAAACCTATAGTCACTTTTCGCAGGGCCAGAAATATGGGGGCTTCTCTGGATGTCAGCAGCCCTGAGCTGAAACAAAAGGGCACGTGGTTACAAACCAAGTCTGGATTTCGAAAATGCACACATTGCAGGACGTACAAATTTGGTGCGAACAGGACTCATTATCGCACACCCTTTTACACGACAGATATTCCCATTAAAGGCAGCCATGACTGTAAAATTGACTTTGCAGTTTATGTTCTGACGTGCACCTGTGGACTAAATTACATTGGTAGCACCAAAGCCCAAGTGCACGTCAGAATTCTCCAACACCTCAGGGCAATACTGCATAATGATCCCGCCTACCCAGTAGCGCGACATTTTGCGTTAAGGCACAATAAAGATCTAGAATGCCTGACGTATTTTGGGGTGGGATCGGTTCCGCCCTCGCGTAGAGGTGGTAACAGGGAACTGCTACTCAGACAGTTAGAAACACACTTCATTTTGGGGTTCGATAGTAAGTGGCCTAACAGCCTCAATAACACTGAAGACATTCACAACTTTCTATAGTCATGACTCCACTCTGAAGCGTGTTTCCCCATTATAGCAGTTTAAAATAATGCCACCCAGTATTCACAGTGGCGCACAACATCATATCGGCCAAGGTCTTAGTCAATATTGTTGTTTAAGCTAGATCTTTTTAAGATAGAGCTTGGCTCAGATGGGTAGTCAGGTTCCCTGTTACCCATCTGCTTTTCTAGATATGAAGGAAGGGTTGAACTAGTACTATTTATGATGTATAATAGATAGTCAGGTTCCCTGTTATCTATTGGATTTTATTGTTCCCTTTTTCCTTTTTGACTCTGTCCTCCAGCCACTTTACACCTGTGGAACCTTTCCCTCCCTATTCACTAACTTGTTTTATCACCACATATTTGGTCACTACACTCATTATACACTTTTAAAATTATGATGAATTACTGTTTTTAGAATAGCATTTTTTACTTACCTTTGATCAAATAATATGGCTTTGTCCTTATTTTAATATGGGTAACGTTTTTTGGATGCATTCTTTTTAATCAGTAAGTTGTATATCATGAATTTTATTATTATTTTTGTGAGATGTGAATGCACTTTACATAAAGCCTCTTTGCACACTAGGCAAGGTTGACCTAGCTTTTGGTTATTGACACTGTAGCACTTTTTTTGCTCAATTGCACATCTAGCTGTCCGCTCCTCTGTCCCACGGGGCAGAGGTTAAGTTGAAATTACTAGCACAGTCACCTTTGGTAAATCAGTATGGTTAGTCCTTTTTTGGTGATGTAACGGATTTATCTAGTTATTCTGTCAAGTTTAGGTTGGAGCTTCCTCCAGACCAAGCAACTAAAGAAACTTACTAAATGGGATTTTCAGTTAAAAATGCATTTATGCATAGTATGTACTGTACTAGAATTTCTAATTGTTGTTTTTACTACATAATTGCTTTTATTTCTGTGCAATATGGACATACGAAAACAACTACGCTTTCTGACATCGAACTCAGGCAAATCCAGTCTGTTATTTATGTTTGTAGGTCACATGACCTTTCAGGAGGCAGGTAGTAGGCGGAGCAAAATGCACTTTAAATATCACCATATTCAGCTATCCCTTGCATGTGAACAAGGGCTCGAAACGCGTCATGGTTGGTTGTACCACTAAGTTCTGCAAATAAAAAAATCAGTTACCTGAAAAGTTCGTGGTCTGTCTCCTGCTTCGCCAGTCCTGGGGGATTTGAGGTGGTAACACGGAGTTTCTGTATGTGTGTGTGTATATATATATATATATATATATATATATATATATATATATATATATTACCTACTGGCGGTCGCCAGTAGGTATATATAGTTAGGATTTTTTCTCTATGGGTTTTTTGAAAATTCTATGTCTAATAACTTTGGCGTTTGTGGACGGAATTGGCTGAAATTTTCAGGAAAATGGCACATTTTGTTTCTGAGCAGCCCCTGAAAATTTTGGGGGGGTTCATCAAGGGGGGGCTGAGAAAAAAGGGGGGTCCCAAAACGCGTTTTTCCCATGTTAATTTCCATAGGGCGGTTGGCCTCACTTTTAGCCCGAACGGCTGAATGGATTTGCACGAAACTTGGCAAAATTGTAGGGACTGGTAGCCCGATGTGCCTTTTGTAGGTCTCAATATATGTGCTCCAGTGGATTTTGAGAAATTAACGTTTAAAAAAAGATATATATCTGTAACAGCGGACTGGGCAGCGGCCCAGGACGCGTACTTGTCGCGCAACGGAGCTTTGTGAAGCGAAGCTGATTGGTTCTCCGGCGTCTGTCAACATTCCAAACAGTCCGTAGCGGCCGCCATCTTGTCTCTCGGTAGGATCGAGAGACAAGAGGAGGTCAAAACAAAGGGGGAAATAACTATAAGGGGGCATAGTAGATCCTCGCTGACCCCCTAGGTTTGATGTGGAGGTTTTAAAAGGGCCCCGCGGGGCAAAAAAAAAAAATAATAATAATAATCGAACGGCTGAATGGATTTGCACGAAACTTGGCAAAATATTAGGGACTGGTAGCCCGATGTGCCTTTGCTAGGTCTCAATATATGTGCTCCAGTGGATTTTAAGAAATTAACGTTCAAAAAAAGATATATATCTGTAACAGCGCTCCGCTTCGCGTAACGGAGGTTTGCGAAGCTGATTGGTCATTCTGTCACTGGGCTATAGTTGGGCTACATCTGGCTGATATTTGGGCTACATTTGTTTTTTTGTGTGTCTGGCGGCCATCTTTGGGCTACATTGGGCTACATTGGGCTACATTTGGGCTCCAACATATATATATAGGCCAATGTAGCCCAATATATATTTTTCAAAGTTAATTTTCGTAAAAACCACTGGAGCATATATCTTGAGACATAGCAAAGGCACATCGGGCTACCAGTCCCTACAATTTTGCCAAGTTTCGTGGAAATCCATTCAGCCGTTCGAGCTAAAAGTGAGTCCAACCGCCCTATGGAAATGAAGGAAATGAATGGGTAATTTGTAATTAGCAAATAGCTCATCGCAAACTAGGAATGGTAAAGAATCGCTATTTATTCCTTAAAGTTCGCTATTTAGGAAATGCAAAAAACTTTGATGATACATATGGCGGTTCATCTCTAACAAGATAAGAAGCATAGGGATACATTTATGATGACTGGCGCATCACCAGGGATGTGTTAGTCATTCTGTGCCGCTGTTCCGTCACCTATGGTGTGCTGCATTTACAATGCGGCGCATCATGGGGCAAAAACAGCACAGATGCGTGATGTATCTGTGCCGTAAAGGTGGCGCATTGCTGGAGTTGTATCGCAAGTGTGATGAAGCTCCAGCAAGGGTCGGGGGTGCCCCTGTCGCAGGGTTTCTGTTCTCACACAGAACTGTGGACAGAGGATTGGAACCTCGGCGAATTAGGGTGTCCCAAAACTCACGTTAGTAATCAAAAACTCCTTAGCAAGCTAGGTACAGTGTCACATTGGATATAACAAACTCTCAATGTTTAGACAATCCAGAATATGAACTTATAGTACCTCAGGATACGTGGAACTCATGAACAGTCGGTCGTTATATATTTCTTAGAAACCAGAACATGGAGTTAAGAAGAACACATGTGTATTTGAAATGTTTATTTACTAATGCCGTCTTCACAGGCGTAGTATCTTAGATAATACAAGTACACATATTATCAGTAGCAAAATTACCAGCATAGTTACTAGTACATAAAAAGCGAATGGTGATAGTATGTTAACATGCTGTAAATGAATAAGAGTTAGCAACACTTATAAGCAGCCGCGGGCCGTGGAGGGAGTTACGGTGGGGCAGGGAGGCGGGGAGGGGGAGGGGCAAGGTAGAGAGGGCTCCACCCTGCTTCTCCCCCTCCCCGCCTCCCTGCCTCACCGTAACTCCCTCCACGGCCCGCGGCTGCTTATATCTCACCCTCCCTAATACACATATTATATTATTTGCTAAGAAGGTCTCTTTGTGTTGGTTTAGGGCGTGCCCATACTTTAGTGTCTTAGATTTGAAGGAATCACATCAGCATACACCAGCTCTCTCTTCATGTGAGCCGCATCAACTGTTGTGCATGTGTGTTCGGCAAAGCAATATAAAACCCGCCTCATGCCCAGAATTGGCAGAAGTTGCACTTATGTTATGAGTATGAAGTCGTGGAGATCAGACCTCATAACAATTCTGTATCGTGTTGTTCTTGAAACTTTAGCACTCGCTGTACAGATATAGTTTAACAAGCAAAGCAGATAGTAGAGCAATAACATATTATTCTCATGTAAACCACGATGAACTACTAGGTGGAAAGCTAAAGCAACAACTAAGTGTCGTGTGCAGAAGTTGCAAAAAAGGAAAAATGGCGTTTAAACCGGTAATGAGCCCATGCTAACTTAACACGGTGTAAAGATATCCAGGACCTAGATGACACCTCCCCATGATCCGGAAACGAACTGAATAAGATAATAGAAGTGCCATCTCATGAGAGCAGATTGCAAGTTTATATGTGGACGGTCCGCAAGGTAAAGCATTAAAAACTAGGAAAATTTAAGGCTAAAGAAAAATAAAACAGCCAAGTACTTTATCGAGTCTTAAGCCAATAGGCAAGGTAAATAATAAAAACTTGACAAATAAGTCAATGAATTGTCAATGAAATGCTAGTACTCAGCATATCAAACATGAAAAAGGTCTATGACATAACTGTGTATGCAAAATAAGCTGCAACAGCCTCCAATAGGAAGTCACCGTCTTCATCCGAAAACAGTTCAGCCATCCAATTTAAAAGCGGAAAAGAACATACGTGCTCTCCCAGCACCGGATCCTCTATCACCATCAGAGGACAGCTCGGTGGGTTTTCAAGAAAGCTCTGTTCCAAGAAAGACTGTGCTGCCACCAGTAAATTCCAGGGACCAAGTAGTCCATGCATCAATGCCACAGCCATAATCCTTTCGCCAGGACAAACCAACTCGTGAGTAATGATAGGAGTCATCAGCTGATTAAAGTCGACGTCAGGAGAAACCGGTCCGCAGAGACACAAATCAATGGCCCAATCGAAATCACAGGTCAGGCAGTGAAATACAGGCTGGACACAGGTGAAGTAGGAGAATCGAAAAGATAATCCATATGCCGTGCTTAATATCGCCAACGGCATTGTGCCATAATATTCTAGCATGCGATTGCGGAACAGTGTCAGCAGCTGCAGGGTGGGAGGTTGCATAGGAGGGACATCCATATTTAAAAATGTAAAAAAGCACAAGAGCGTCCGCTGGTAATGCAAGTAAAAATGCCAATCCACGAACCAGAGTGGAGAAAATAGAATGAAAGGAAGCAGGGATGAGTCCAAAGATTTTCTCAAATGAAGTCACGAGACCACTGGTAACAACTTTAAAAAAGTGCGCCAGGGACTTTGCGGAGGATGCGTTAAAGATAGTCGGAACCATCTTGCTGAATTTGAAAGGCAAATCTGAATTGAAAAGTGTGTGCACCTCTGTACGGGTGTTCGCTATGTGAAGCACGAAAGTTTCACGGGCCGAACTCAAGGCCACCTCTCTCTGAGACAAAAGAGCTCTTATTCTTGCCATGCTGTTGAAATCTGTCCCAAGGTTGGTATTTGTGGCCAGATTGAAAACTCCCTATGTTCATGTGTGGGAGGAAATAGAACATTTCTGCAGCAAATAACCCGTTCACTTACTGTTACGATAAAAGGAATACTTTTAATTAACTCAGAAAAATCTTCATTATTGAGCATCAAATAACTACCATTTTCCAACAACTTGAACGTGGGGATGATAGCAGGAACTGGCGTGCCTTGCAACAAGCAAGCCATATTTGGTCGGTGTTTGTTGCATGAACCGTGTAACTGTATGTGCCTACACATTAGTGAATGATCTGGCGTCTCAGTGCATTCCTCTCCATTCAGATAAACTTCTTGATCATCTTTGAAACATCTGTATGTGTATGGAAGCGACCAGACCTCATGAAGAAAAGCACTACCTAAAGGTTCATAACGACCTATTGGTATATATTTCATACAATTTGAAAACTTATATAAAGCAAAAGGCAGCGTTATTAAACCGTGGATAAGGCACGTTGCCAAAAAACCCGCAATCCTCTGCTGATGATGTCACTGAGCATGTCATGAATGATGTAATATGTGACATCATCAGCAGTGGATTACGGGTAATAGTATCTCTAGTTTACTCCCCTATAGCTGTCTTTCTTTTAACATAAGTGTCTGTTTCCTTCCCTTATACTTACTGTTTTTGGTTCGCTTCCGGTTCGCGTACCGGGGAGCGAACTGGGAAGCGAACTAAGAGAAATAGAGGTTGGCACAGTTCCAAATATTGTACCAATTTTTTTATAACGGGGAGGTAGTTCTGAAAAGAACTTTTTTATTTATTTTTCAGAACATTTTTTTACTTTTTTTGAATTTTTCTGAACAGTTTTATATTTTTTTGGGTTTTTCTTGGAGGGGGCAATGAAAACGATTCATTGTAAAGGGCTCAACAGGAGCAACAAAACAAAAAAAAGAAGTATTTATTATTTTGGGCGTTTCGTACAAACTTGCATATGATAGTCAATAGCTCTGTTGATCAGAGTGATGCTTTTTTCTCCGTAGGAAATGAATCCATCGCAAAATACGCAGATGTGTTTTACATCACCAAATCTCATTTGTATATTTGGCACCATCTCCCTGCCCTCTGGTCCCGTTACTTCCGGTACAACAGATCTTCTGGCCATAATAGGGAGATTATCTAGGTCGTTCCGAAACTGTGCAGCACTGTAGTTGTTAGGATGCCACCTAGTCATATGGCGATGCATTGTGTAGTTTCCGAAACTGTATTTTTTGTCGGTCCCTCTGGACAGTCTATCTTGACATATAAGGCAAGTTACATATCTTGCATTTACTTTTTTCTGACCTTTGGGAATTTTAAAAAATTGCCAAATGAAGTTTTCTTTCCGGTGAGACGTCCTGGGCTGCTCAGGCAAAAACTGCCTCTCTTCGTGCTCGTCCTCCTGTTCCTCTTCTTCCTCTCCTTGTTGAATTATAACTTGAGCAGGTGGTCCACTCTTCCTTGGATGTGGTGGAGGTGGTGGGGAAGCACCAGCTGAAGCTACTAAAGAAGCCATTGCTCAGTGATCACAAAGGGTCTTTCTCTCACAATGATGAAAGTCAGAGTGAGGAAAGAAGGAGGGATTTTCATCATTTGGGAAAAACAAGAGTTCTCAACCAATCAAAAGTGTTCATTTTAGATTATATGACCTAGTCTTACATCATTAGGAAACCAAAAGTGAAATGAACCAATGAAAAGTGTTATTACCAAGTCACATGACTTGCTGTGTTTACGTTAAGCGCTTTGCAGGGCCTCCCGGTTTGCTTCCAGAAACCTGCGCTTTGCGACTCGCTTCGCGTACCAGTTCGCTAACGTTGTACGTCATATGACGTATCACGCGACAACGTGAAACGTCATGCGGACGGGAGGCGTCACGATGTTGTTTTCTAACGCGGCACTTGCGGTAAAGAAACGTTTACCGGCTCGCGGTCTATTTCGCGGCATCAAGGTCAGCTAACGGGAAGCTTCCCGATTCGCGAAGCGGGAACGAAGAAAAAAAAATATTTAAAAAAAAAATTATTCATAAACATATAAAATATATTTTTGGATTTAAAGAAGAATACATTTTACAGCTACAGATATTAGCTGTTAAAAAACCAATGAAATTCACAGAAAAAACCATAGGTTATAGACCATATATAGTTAGGAATTAGCATTTACAAAACCTTGAAAATTCACTGAAAAAACCATAGGTTATAGACCATATATAGTTAGGAATTAGCATTTAGAAAACCTTATTTTACTCACACAAAACCATTGAAATTCCATATATAGTTAGTTGCACTAACTATATATCGCGCACCCGCAATCCACTGCTGATGATGTCACATATTACATCATTCATGACATGGTCAGTGACATCACTGATGACATCACTGATGACATCTCAAATGACATCACTGATGACATCACTGATGACATCTCAAATGACATCACTGATGACATCATGACACACCAATACCAGTTACTACATAAGCACTCACTGATTCCTACGTCTACACACACATTCACTCATTCACCCATACAATCACTCATACATACAGTCACTTATTATTACAACACTATCATATGCACTCATACACCTATGCAGACAGTCACACACTGCCACTCATCCATGGAGTTACTCACACACCAAGCCAGTCCTGTAAAGAATCAATCACACTTCCATTTCTTCATCTATACAGTTAAACACAGAACACCATACTTCAGTGACATCACTGATGACATCACTAATGACATCTGAAATGACATCACTGATGACATCTCAAATGACATCACTGATGACATCATGACACACCAATACCAGTTACTACATACACACTCACTGATTCGTACGTCTACACACACATTCACTCATTCACCCATACAATTACTCATACATACAGTCACTTATTATTAGAACACTATCATATGCACTCATACACCTAGTCAGTCCTGTGAAGAATCAATCACACTTCGATTTCCTCATCTATAGTTAAACACAGAACACCATACTTTTCACACATATACTAACACATACTTACTCTCTTATACAATCACTGATACAAGTACACATTGATATGCACAGAGTCACACACCTCCCAGCCAGCCACACACACACTCAGTCTTCCATACATCCAGTCATTCTTCAATATGTAAAACGTATTTAAACTTTACAAAAACACACAGACACTAGATGATGTCATCAGTGATGTCATTTGAGATGTCATCAGTGATGTCATCAGTGATGTCACTGACCATGTCATGAATGATGTAATATGTGACATCATCAGCAGTGGATTGCGGGTGCGCGATATATAGTTAGTGCAACTAACTATATATGGAATTTCAATGGTTTTGTGTGAGTAAAATAAGGTTTTCTAAATGCTAATTCCTAACTATATATGGTCTATAACCTATGGTTTTTTCAGTGAATTTTCAAGGTTTTGTAAATGCTAATTCCTAACTATATATGGTCTATAACCTATGGTTTTTTCTGTGAATATATATATATATATATGTATATATATATATATATATATATATATATGTATATGTATATATATATATATATGTATATTTATATATATATATATATATATGTATATTTATATATATATATATATATATATATATATATATATATATATATATATATATATATGTGTTCTCTGGAAAAAGTAATTCCTCAAAATGTATACGAAATACAGAGGCTTTTACCTTCTATTTCCCATGTTGAAAAGCACCTACTACTGTTTTTTAGAGGATTACCTTTGCTTACTATTAGTACTTTAAAAACATAACTGTTAAATGTATTTGACTATCTCCAAACGGATGACTTTGCTAGTGTTTACTGGGTGTTTCAGGACACCTCCACTGAAAAGGCTCCTTTTCCTGCGCCTAATGATGAATGTATGAACGGGGAAATCCACCAAACGGGGTTATTTGCATCCTCTTATCTGTAATTTGCTACCCAAAAATCTCCGGCAGATCGCAATTCCGTGGACTAGGTCTGACTATCGCTGATTGCCGCCTTGCCTATTTAATTCACTTAAATGCCAAATGGTTCGATAATCTGGCCCAAAGAGAAGTTAACATTGTTAAGGAACCATGAGAAGGGACATTTTAAAAGGTTGAAAGAATGCTGTGGATGTCTGCTTAGTGCACGATATCAAATTGAATCACTCCCAGGCAGCAGTGTTTAGGGTAATTGTATTGTGGGAAGGCCTTTCACTTGTTTGGATGCTGTGGAATGGTGTTTTAGATAACCTACTTAAAACCAAACACATTAGACCTTCCCCCGAGCAAAAACTACCACACTTAACTAAATATAACAAGATAAATATATGACTTGCCTCCGCGACTCCATGAGAAAATGATGCAAATCTTTCTGCTTTTTGTTGACAGAGCGATAAAAGTCATTTGTCCAGGGTCTAGAGTACAAACTTTGGCACATCCATTTGTCTGGAGAATAAAGTATTTTAGTTTCCTCGGTGGGTCCATTTGTTCTCAAACCCACTAGACCTGATATAATACATTTTACACGAAATGTCATTATTTTTCTATATCATATCCCCCTTTAAAGAGCCGCCGCCTGGTGCCAAAAGCACATCAATGATCCTAATGTTCCATCTGAGTGCATGAAAAGGACTCCGGGTACCATTTTGTGTGACAGATTACGTCCTATAAAATTGCAGTTTGTCCACAGAATCAGGGTAAGCAACACACACTGCTCTCTGCACAGACTGCAACAGAAACACAACATCCTTTTAAACAGACAAGTAAACAGGATAGCGTAGGTAGACACCAAAAATTACACGTACAACCGTAAAAAAATAAAATAGAGTCTAATATTAAATTCCAATATGATGATCGGCTTGAAGGAGCCAGAGAGAGGCTAAAAAGTACATTGCAATATATATAAAGTGCCTTTTAAAGTAAAATACGAAGGCCAGCATTGCATTTTAGAACACAGGAATATTAGAGCTCAATTGAAGACAATGGAGTAGCTCAGGACCAATAATGGCCTACTGCTTTAACATTCTATGTTTGCCCTTCTTTTTGCCCCTTTTTAATTTAGGCCGTTCTAACCTCAGCGGGTAGAATGTTCTAATAGCCTTATAGCCATTCTCGCTCAGGCAATATCAGTTGTTGCAGGCTCTCTCCCTTGATGTAGAAGTTCTGGGTAGTCTGCCAGTGGGATATCTCTTTGAGGAGGAAGATGTCCTGTGAGGCACGGTACATGAACATACCAGGTACATGTTTATTGTTACCTCACTCAAGGGAAACATCCTTTACAATGCAACTTTTACCACGCAGTGCTATTACAACGCAGGTTTTACAACGAAAACCATTACAACGCATTGCGCTGGGGGGCGCTCTAGGATAGGGAATAGATTTAATTTACTATCCAACACCTTCCCTAGTGTCCACGGGGACTGGAGTTGGAATAGTAAATTAAACTATTCACTATCCAGCACCCCAAAGCGCTATGCGTTGTAATGGTATGCGTTGTAAAAACTGCGTTGTAACAGCATGCGTGGTAAAACATGCGTTGTAACGTCATACATCCCTCACTCAATGGTACTCATTTTCCGACGGATGAAAGGCTGAATGGACCCAGTGGGATTTGAACTTGAAAAGACACATCACTGAAGTGGATGAATTACCCGCTGATCCTCTCGACACAATCTCCATTCAGGGCAACACATTTCTCATCTCAATTAGGGCATGTTTGTCCTCATAGCAGTGACCTTGAGTGGAGACATTGAGTGTGTGTTGGGGGGTCATCTTATTTGCACAGTGCCGTATCATACAAATAATGGCACTGTTGACCAACTGCTGATGACAAGCTCCAGTGTTGTGCATTTTTATATACAAGTGGTATATCGTGTTTGGCATTTGATAATATGGCAGCAAAACCGTCTATCATATCTCATGGGACTGGACTCACTTCAGATTACTAAAACTCATTGGAAATACAATATGTGTAGACTTATGCTTCACATGTAACAGACAATAGAAATAGTTTGTGAGGGGCTGGTCTCACTAGTCAAGAACAACCCAATTGATCACATTGAACCACGACTACTCCAAGTATGACATTCACAGATTACACAAAAGTTGCTAGTTGTGTCACTTATGTGGCACTTGAGTTTCTCAAGGTAGAGGAGAATAGTCGTCCAAGGCCTACTATGGGGAGGTTGTATAGACTATTGTTAGACCTGATGCCCTTGGCATGGTAATCCCCCATACACTTTTCCTTCACTAGCTGTTTTTGCTGAATCTGTTTTTGTTGACATTAGGACTCCACTCATTTTACCCTTGCTAGCAAGAAGCAACCGTCTTGTGCTCTCTTTCTTAAACATCGTAACATTGGCAGACACACAATTGGTATATATAATCTACTTATATGCTCCTAGTAAGTGGTACTACTTGTACCCAAGGCCTGTAGATTAAATGATTCTTTTGGACTGCAGCAGTCATTATGGTATCCACTAAACAAGTCTCAGGTCTGCCACTGCAGCCTGCAGTGTAGTTTTTAAACTGCCATTTCGACCTGGCAAAACAACCTTTTGCCAGACCTACATTTTCAACACTTGTCAAGCCACTCCTCAGGTAGGTGGCAAAGGCTCAGAGGGCAGGGTGCATGGTATTTAGAAAGTAGGACATACATACTTAAGTTTTACATATTCTGAAAATCTCCTAAATAGTTTTTCACTGTTATAAGACTATCTCTTATATAGACTAGCATTAGTTTATCTTATTACCCTTATTAAGAGAAATGTTTCTTCCACCCAAATGAATTGTAATTTAAAGTAAGGGTGCAATGGGAAACATCGTTTAGAACGCAGTGTTTACACCGCAGTGCCTTTATAACGCTGCCATTACAACGCAAGTCGTTACTACGACTTACGCTGGATGGCGCTGTTGGGCAAGGAATGTTGTAATTTTATATTCCAACACCTTCCCTACTGTTACGTGGACTGGTGTTGGAATATAAAATTATAAGATTCCAAAATCCGCGCCCTCCAACGCAAGTCGTTGTAACGACTTGCATTGTAATGCCCGCGTTGTCAAGTACCGCGATCTTTTAGATCACGTTGTACTGACATACATCCAGGTGCAATGCGCTCTCAGAGTTTCACCCTGCAGGATTCTGCGGAGTTACCTAAAAACTCCATGTGATTCCGTGGAGTTCTGTGTAAGTCGGGAGCTGTCACATCACTGGAGACGGAGGAAAGTTCCAAGGGTGGGGGTCCAGAGATGTTCTGCATGCCTGCCCCCATCCACGGATAGAAGAGGTGCCGGACCCAACCTGACAGACACCGAGAAACAAGAGCTGAGATTCGTGCAGGATGGAGTGAACATCTTCGCACTTATGTGGTTGGGATCTGTCCACTGATGCAGGCGGGTGTGTGCAGCAACTGCACACAGTAGTGTACCAGGGGGAATACATGCAGTCAATGACAGGCAGACATGGGCCACTGAAAGTTACAACCAATCCTCAGCCATGTTGCAAGATCAGAAACCTCACAGTCGATAAAGTAACTGACACAAGTTCTCCCATGCCACTGTGTAGGCTGCGGAGCCTCATAGCCAATAAAAAACTGAGTACTGCTCTCACAGCCAATCACATGGCAACAATTCTATTAGCCAATCACAGGTCAAACTCATAAAACTTTCTCCACATGTAAATAGAAATACTAATCACACCTAGTAAGGGAAAAGGGCCAACTTGCAACAGGCTCATCACATGCCTCATTCAGATAACCGGTCAGCCCTGAATTGAATTGCTGTGAGTCAGTCATGGGACTCTGCATCACGTTGCATCTGACAAGAGCTTTCTTTTAACTCGTTCTGGGAGACAAGATCCGAGGATTCAATCAAGTTTGAAGGAATTGCACTCCTTTAAAACTGAGCTCACTGTTTCTAGTAATGCATTTTCACATCAACTATTAACCCTTTGGGCGTGGCTGCGATTCTGCGCCTGTGCGGCACTTTTATTGAGTGGGCAGGTTCATGACGGCCCCCAGCCGTCATCAGCACACGCACACCGTGGTGCATGACGGCCGGGGGCCGTCATCAGCATGGAAGGGGTTAAGCTTTTGTATTTGTGATATTAATCTTATCAAAACGAGTGTTTCACAGCACTGAAGATGGACATTGCGATGCCCTGAGTAAGAGTGTTGGCAAACACAAAAGAAATCAAACAGAAATATTCCCTCAAAGGAGAGGAAGGGGTGGCACCCTGGGAAATCATCAATCTGCAGCATACAGCAACTGACCTAGCCTGTTCTTGTCCGCTTTCCAAAGCATTGAGCAAAGGACCGACACTCCCAGTATTGGGGCAGCAAAGAGTGACATGGAAACCCCACAGAATCCCCAGTGAGACTTACTTCTCAGCGAAAGGTCTTAAACATCGATCTGATTGCCTTAGACCTGCTTTCAACTCTTCAAAATTTCAAAAAGTGAAGGCGAAGAGAGCCAATCGGAAGGCGACTAACTAGAGCGGAGCTGAGCCAGGCTCCGTGGCTGTATTGGCTCAGAAAGCCTGTGATTGGTTAGAAGAGAGGAACATGCCCCAGAAAAGATGACCCATCCTTCCCAGAGAGTGACTGTCAAGGCTGTGGTCGTGCCAAAAATGTCAGCCCCAGACTATGTGACTTGCCTGTCTTTAGTTTAGTGGCAGGTATCCAGCCAAAAGCAATGACTTTCAAGCAGAGATTTTGCTCTTCATTAACTCATTGCATATCTGGTTATCCAGGATATTCATACTACAGGCCTAATGTGCAGAAATGCGCTAAATAGACCCTTCAAGAAATGTCCCAGGGCACAGAAGTTAGGGCTGAGCGGCGAGCGAGCAGATGAGCGCCGCTCCTCCGGCGGTTGATAGAGTTTTTTGCCAAACTTCACACTGAGCATGGCGCGGAGTGTCAAAAGCTCAAAGAACTTGCTGGTGTACCGGAGTATACTGCCCACTCCTCATTTAAAGTCCTTTGGGCAGATTTACAAGCCCCTTGTGTAATTTTTGTGCCGCTGGTGCGTCACTTTTTTGACACAGCAGCAGCGTTAAAATGCGGCCCATTTACAACGTGACGTTGACGCATCTACGGAGATGCGTCACGTTGTAAAGCCCTGCGTCACATTATACCTGTGTCAGGTATAATGTATGCAGGGCGGGTGTTCCAATGCATAAAAACCTCATAGAAGTGACGCAGTGAAACCTCCCCACTATTCAGGCCTCTGGGATATGTGGTCATTAAATCGATAATATATCTCGATTCAAGCCTTCTCAGACGGTCCCCTCCCCTGATCATAGGTGCTACAGTGTCTAAACCAAAGAATTGCAGTTTGTTTCTGTCCTTCCCATGTTGTTCTGAAAAATTACAGGCCACCGGGTATGCCGGATCCGCTTTGTCGATGGCCCGAAGATGCTCCAATATACGCATCTTTAGTGGGTTGATAGTGCTCCCCACGTAACATAAGCCGCACGGGCAGACCAGACAGTAAACAGCATAGGTGGTGCTGCAAGTGATACATTTCAGTATCTTAACACATTTGCCTGTTTCCTGTATATCATAGGTGAGGACCCTAATATATATATATATTTTTAAAGATTGCTTAGTATTTATGACGATCTAGTTGCGTTGAACTTATCAATTTCAATAGAATTTAAATTCATCGTTTAGTGTAATATTGCACAAAATCTGAGTAGGTTAAAGATTCAGTACAGTATATACAAATTTGGCTCTAAATATTTACAAATAAGACTCCAAAAGCAGACCTCAAGTAAAAATGTAAATATATGTTTTTAGATGTGACAAATAAATAAAAAATAAGAAATAAAAACAACTTCAAGCCCTTTTACATATTTTGCACAGCTACGCACAAAGCACTTTATAGCACTATGCACTTATATAGTATGATAGTAGCATGCATTGCACTTTATAAAGGATATTCAGGTTTAAATTGCACATCAAATGACAAAAATGTTAATATTTCAGATGTTTTAGACTTTTTTATGATATTTAATAACATGGATGTCATTATTGTCAAAATGTAAAATATATGTAAGGGAAGTATTGCGAAAATGCATTTAAGCAGCAAGAATAGCACTATACTAATTCCCTCTGTAATGCACTAAGATTTAATTGTGTTCATAGTAATTTATATATTTATTTATACAAATAAATAAAAGTCTACTCACAACTGTTCGCAAAAAGACTGATGCAAAATAAGGTCCTTACAACTAAGTCTGTTAATTATGTCCTTTGTAAATGATGTCATGTGACACAATGTTTTTTTTTTAAAAACAAGTTTACCGCTAGGTGTTTCCTTATGAGATTAAGGTCATGTGTTGACCAAACGTGTCATGACATGGAGGAGTGAGGTTTATTAAATTCATGCACTGCAAACCAAGAGGAGTTTGTGCCTGTGTGTTTGTTCGCTTCGAAGATACATATATGTATATATATATTCACTGAAAAAACCATAGGTTTCACACACGTAATAGTTAGGAATTAGCATTTAAAAAACCTTAGCTGCTCCCCATTTGGAAAAGCAATGCCGGCTCCCGCAGGAGGCAGGGAGTCGGCGTGACCATGGGGGGATTTGGGCCCCCCCCACGGTTCCCAATGGTGAGGGCCAGCCCCAGGGGATGGGATCCCCGGTGCTACGAGTGGCCGGGGGGGGAGGGGGGCACGTGGCCCCCTCCCCATTAACAATTTTTTTTTAAACAATGGCCGGCCCAGGGGGATGGGGTCCCCGAGGCCATGAAGTGGCCTCAGGAGGTGGGCTATGCAGCTCCCCTCCATAAAAATATTAAATTAATTGGCCATGCCCCGGGGAATGGGGTCCCCGGGGCCCGGAATCGGCCACAGGAGGGGGGCCACGCGAATCCCTCCCTGTAAAAAAAATGTTAAAATTATATTTGGAGGTCAGGCCCTGGGGGATGGGGTACCCAGGACCCAAAAAAAGTAAAAGGAAGGGGGGTCACACAGCCCCCTTTTCAAATTTTTTTTTTTTAAAAGACGCAATCGTCCCTAGGCCCCACTCCCTCACAAAAACACTCTGCAAACGCGACCTGTGGAGCGTTTGAATTTGGGGAATTAATTCTCCTTCAACACAGGGTGTCCCTGGGGGCCAACTAGCCCACCAGGTACCTCCAGCAAGCGCCACAGGGCTCGGTTACAGAGAGGTGCTCCAGGCCACGCCTCTTTGTTCAACTCTCTGCAACGCAGCCTTGTGGCGCTTACTGGAGGTACCTGGTGGGCTAGTTGGACCCCAGGGACCCCCAGGATTCAAAGGGAATTAATTCCCCAACTTAAAACGTGCCACGGGCGCGCTTGCATAGTGGTGAAGGGAGGGGGCGGGGCCTGAGTTCACATGTGTGCAAACACGCCCTGTGGCGCGGTTTAAGTTGGGGAAATAATTCCTTGTCAATACTGAGGGTTCCTGGGAGCCAACTAGCCCACCAGGTACCTCTAGTAAGCGCCACGGAGCTGCGTTGCAGAGTGTTGTAAAAAGGGGCGTGGCCTCTGAACACCAGGGACCCACAGGATTGAGGAGGAATTAATTCTCTAACTTAAAACGCGCCACAGGGTGTTTTTGCAGACATATCACCTTAGGCCATGCCTCCTTCCTTCACCACTGTGCAAACACGCCCTGTGGAGCGTTTTAAGTTGGGCAATTAATTATCTTTCAATACTGAGGTTCCCTGAGGGCCAAATAGCCCAACAGTTATCTCCAGTATGCGCCAGGGAGCTGCGTTGCAGACAGGTGTTCAGAGGCAACGCCCCTTTTTACACCTTGTTGCAATGCAGCTCTGTGGCGCTTACAGGGTGTACCTAGTGGGCTAGTTTGATTCTAGGGACCCTTATGATTGAAGGGGACTTAATCTCTCGACTTAGAACAATGACAGGGTGCGTTTACACAGTGGTGAAGGGAGGGGCGGGTCCTGATGTAATGTGTACAAACACGCCCTGTGGTGCGTTTTAAGTTGGGGAAAAAATTCCACTTCAAACCTGAGGGACCATGGGGGCCAAGTAGCAGAGATGTGGTGCAGACCGTGTCCCTTTTTACATCTTTCTGCTACGCAGCTCTGTGGCGCATACTGGATGTACTACGAATTCCGATTTACTCACCTGTTATCAGGAGAGAACTCAGTGCTGCATGTTTTAGCCCAGCACTCACCCTGAAAAATAATTCTAACCATACTTACAAGTAACTTGTATTTCCTTCCTTAGGAATCCATTGTATGGTTTTCACCAGAAAAGTTTCTGTCTATTTTCACAAACTACAAATATTCCTAAAAAATCGCCTGTATGACTTAAACACATTCTTTCAACTGTTTACAGGAGATGCACCTATGCTGGATCCAGGGTCCACCACTGAGTAAGAAAAAGTAACTATAACATTACTTACTTGCTAAGTGAATTTCCTCCCATAGGATAACATTTGTGATTCTATGTGAAAAAGTTTCGAAGTGTCAACTTTTAAAATACAATAATATTTCTTAAAAATCACCAATGTAACCAAAACGCTTTTACTCAACTTTTTACAGGAGATGTCCCTGGACTGAATCTAGGATCCAGTCCTGTGGTTAGAACAGTAATCCATAAAGTAACTAATTGCATTTAACTAGAAAGTCCCACTCAGCTCAATGTTGCATTGTTTGAAATTGTTCCCCATTGCAACAACTGTAACTACAGTACTTAAAACTCTATTGCCTATTTGCAAAGTATTTAAACTAAAGTAATTCATTCTGAGAAAGTATATTTTGTAATGTAATGTATAATGTAATTATAATGTAATTTAAAAAATACAATATCTAAAAATAAATAGTTTAAAAAAAATTGTAAATCAGTATCAAAAAAATAAATATAAAATGTAATACATTTAAAAATTGTCATTTACAAAACCTTTGAAATTCACTGAAAACACCATAGGTTTCAGACATGTTAAAGTTAGGTATTAGCATTTAAAAAACCTTTGAAATTCACTGAAAAAATTATAGGTTTCAGACATGTTATAGTTAGGAACTAGCATTTAAAAAACATTAGATATTCACAAAAAAAACATAGGTTTTAGGGGTGTTATAGTTAGTTGGACATTTCACTTGTACAAAACCATTGAAATTCCCCCGTTATAGTTTGTTGTACTAACTATAACTCGCGCGCCCGCCATCCCCTGCGGATGTTGTCACATATTAATTACATCAATCATGACATGGTCAGTGACATCACTGATGACATCACTGATGATATCTCAAATGACATCACTGATCACATCAGTGATGACATCATCCATGTGACAATCTGATACATCTTATCATACACTAATATAACCTTTCAACATTCATTATAAAATATGGAGTACCATATTTGAAACCATTGACACAACAATACAGGTTTCTAAAAACCCACTCAGTGATTCCTACATCTACACACACAACTAAACACTTACCTATAGATTCACTCATACATGCAAACAAAGAACACTATTAAATATACCTATACACCTACATCAACATTACACACCAGCACACATCCTGTTCACTTATGCAGTCATCCTACTCACTTATGCAAACAATTGATCATACTTATATTTACTAAGCTATACACTTACACAAACACCACTTTATTTATTCATATAGATAGAAACTCATACTTAGTGTGTTATTAAATCACTATTACAAGTATACAGATATCCATACGTCACTCATACAATCACTGAGTCTTATGTATACTTATTTATATACAACAACTGTCACATACACTGCCTTTTATATTTCTAGTTTGTTGGGACATGTATAATTGAGAAATATATTTACACATCACCACACTCATAAAGAGATTCACTCACCCAAACAACTGTTTCTACATACAGTCTTGACCTCATATACCTACCAAATGAACTATTTACACATCTTTGGACAGTCACACACCTCCCACCCAACCACACACACATTCATTCACTATCCTATTCAAATACTCACTTAACTAATTAATAACTAATATAGACGTTCACATAGCTAGTACCCAACTTAAGTAGTAGTTTACACAACAAGAGATAGAGTGATACAGGTATTCACACAGTTTAATCACTATCCCATATATTTAGTGAGACACTTTAAATTCGTCACTTAGACAGTCAATCACATTGCTACTAAATCCTCAATTCAGACACCTATACATCCACTTAGTCTAAAAGGCAGATTGCTATATATACATAATACTTATTTAAATATCGAACCAAACCACATTCACTGGATGATGTCATCAGTGATGTCATTTGAGATGTCATCAGTGATGTCACTGAAATATGTCATGAATGATGTAATATGTGACATCATCAGCAGTGGATCGCGCGAGTTATAGTTAGTACAACTAACTATGGGGCGCATTATGATCGCGGACGGACTTGAGTCCGTCCGCAACCATAGAGGAGGAGGGAACCTCCGCATGGCCTGCAGAGTTCCCTCCTGTGCAACTAGGATGTGACCGCCACACTGGCGGTCACATCCTCTATTTTTACCATTGCGGCGGGTGCGGCTTCAAGCTGCACCCGCCGCAATGGAAAAAATGCATACATTGCATTTGTATGCAGAAAGCGGCAGGCACCATACAGTGGCAGCCGATTTCTGCATACAAATGCAGGGGGGTACCATAGGTATACCCCCCATGTGCACCCCCCCTTCACCCAAGGGGCCCGCAACGGGCCCCCACAGTGAAGTTACACATGCTTTTCCACGGCGGAAAACCCGCTGCGGAAAAGCATATTGCACAGCCCATCCTAATACGGCTGACGGTGTCTGAGAGACACCGCCACCATATTCGAGCTTTTTCGCCGCGGTTGTAAGCCAACCGCGGCGGAAAAGCTGCGGACGGAAACCAGGACCCACCAGCCATCCTAATGTGGCGGTGGGTCTTTGGTGGGTCCGCTGCGGTTTTTCTGCATCCTCCGGGCCAGCGTTGGCTTCTGCCGGCCCGGAGGATGCGGAAAAATCGCAATCGTAATAGGCCCCTATAACGGGGGAATTTCATGGGTTTTGTACGAGTGAAATGTTCAATTAACTATAACACCCCTAAAACCTATGTTTTTCAGTGATTTTATATATATATATATATATACATATATATATATATATATATATATATATATATATATATATATATATTCAAAGCTCTCCTCCCTGCCAGGACGACGGGTCACTCACGAGTGGGTGCAGTCTGCGGTGGCGGTGGCCCCGCAATCACATAACTCTCAATTTCCTCCAAGTTTGTTAGAAAATCAGCACTCGTAGGCACGTTGGTAATACTTTCCTGGGTTTATTTCACAGTGTCAAACAGACGCGTTTCAGCTACAAGCCTTCGTCAGTGTTGTTTACGCGCGCCTAGCAGCCAAGCATTTAAATGGATGTCATATGACGGAATATTTCATCGAAAAGGGACTCAAACAGATCGGCTAGGGGTCGCGCCATTTTAGAAAGTGCAATACTTTACAGCTTTGATAGCATGTATGCGTCTCCCTGCTTGTTAAAACATTTAGCCGTGTATCGGCTTGTCATCCTGATATTATAGCATGTATTAAAAACGATCGCCAATGCTATTTTCAATCCATAACACTTAATGTCATTATTCTCACAATAAATCCATTCATAGTTCTACATATTGCTGTGTATCGGCAGGTCACCCCATATAGGGGTTCTTGTTATGGATGTCAGGCAAAAGTAGCTAAAACCAGGATGAAAATAAAGGGCCCAACTTGCCCTGACCTTTGTCCCACATTACTGCATTCTTTGCCCTAGCTCGGCAATTTGTTATATATTTCGCACAACATATACTTCCATCATGCTTGAAAGTCCACATTATTTACAGAGACAAAACCAATGTTCATCTACATAACTCATTGATGCTAATATCATGATGCAAAGCAATAAACAAACCAACTGATAAAATGAAAAGAAATGAAATAAGATCAGGTACAGATATCAATTGTCAAAGAGACCCAGGCAGATCTAACTACTATTATGTCATACTATTAGTGGTACAATCTTAATTTTCTTTATATCATTGATTCATAGACAGCCCGATCCCATACTTGTATTTTTTCTGGCCAGATATTTTAAACAAGTATCAGTGTCCAGGTGCAAGATTGTACATGATAGGTTATTTTTCACGTTTAAGGATATGTGTCATTCTCTTACATTCCGATAGTATCTTAATAACTAGTAAATTGCTTTTAATGGATGAATCGTGCAGCACGATTCATCCATTAAAAATCAGGATATTGGCACATCAACGTGCAATCGAGCGAGTAGATCCATCCTACCCTGTCGCAAGACACTTTGACGAAAAACACAACAAGGATAGGAATAAACTCCAGTACTTTGGGCTTGACTACATCCCAGCGAGTATTAGAGGGGGAGACAGGTTGAAACAGCTCAGACGCCTGGAGTCTAGATATATAATCGATATGATGACCAAGGCACCATTGGGGCTCAACAGTGGAGAGGAGCTTGCAGTACACCTGGGCAAATAAACCCACCTTGCTAAACTGATAACTTAACTGAACAAGCAGGAATGAAGCAATTTACTAGTTATTAAGATACTATCGGAATGTAAGAGAATGACACATATCCTTAAACGTGAAAAATAACCTATCAATTACAATCTTGCACCTGGACACTGATACTTGTTTAAAATATCTGGCCAGAAAAAATACAAGTATGGGATCGGGCTGTCTATGAATCAATGATATAAAGAAAATTAAGATTGTACCACTAATAGTATGACATAATAGTAGTTAGATCTGCCTGGGTCTCTTTGACAATTGATATCTGTACCTGATCTTATTTCATTTCTTTTCATTTTATTAGTTGGTTTGTTTATTGCTTTGCATCATGATATTAGCATCAATGAGTTATGTAGATGAACGTTGGTTTTGTCTCTGTAAATAATGTGGACTTTCAAGCATGATGGAAGTATATGTTGTGCGAAATATATAACAAATTGCCGAGCTAGGGCAAAGAATGCAGTAATGTGGGACAAAGGTCAGGGCAAGTTGGGCCCTTTATTTTCATCCTGGTTTTAGCTACTTTTGCCTGACATCCATAACAAGAACCCCTATATGGGGTGACCTGCCGATACACGGCAATATGTAGAACTATGAATGGATTTATTGTGAGAATAATGACATTAAGTGTTATGGATTGAAAATAGCATTGGCGATCGTTTTTAATACATGCTATAATATCAGGATGACAAGCCGATACACGGCTAAATGTTTTAACAAGCAGGGAGACGCATACATGCTATCAAAGCTGTAAAGTATTGCACTTTCTAAAATGGCGCGACCCCTAGCCGATCTGTTTGAGTCCCTTTTCGATGAAATATTCCGTCATATGACATCCATTTAAATGCTTGGCTGCTAGGCGCGCGTAAACAACACTGACGAAGGCTTGTAGCTGAAACGCGTCTGTTTGACACTGTGAAATAAACCCAGGAAAGTATTACCAACGTGCCTACGAGTGCTGATTTTCTAACAAACTTGGAGGCAATTGAGCGTTATATATATATATATATATATATATATATATATATATATATATACATACAGTATATAGTATTTATTGTTGGGACATGCCAGACTGCCTGCTTTATCATGGGATCAGGAATAGAAGGAGGTGGGGTGCAAGTATCATCACTACCTCCTTTTCCATCTCTTTTTTCTGTTCCACTGTCATTTATTTCTCATTTTTCGGTCAATATTAGCCTGCACATCGCTTTAAAATAGCCTATCAAATAAAACCATCAAGCGAAGCCCTCAGTGGCCACTTTACTTTCCTATTGCATATTTGCTGCTCGCTCCTCTTAAAATGAACTGTGATGCAATGTGTGGAGTTTAGGGTCAAGGAGAGGCTGATAGCTGTTCCCTTAAGTACCATCATATCTGCTCAAATGCAGTTGTCTCCTGGATGATTGCTAAGCTACTATCTCAGCAGCCCTGCAAAAAATATAATGAAAATGCCTCAGAGCAGAACATTTTTTGACTGTTCATTCAGCAGTATAAACCACAAGTATAACTTTGATGATATCTGTTATCATAAGTAGCTTTCTGACCGTAAAACTCTGCCAGCCCCTTTGCCCCTCTTATCTAGATCACATTGCAGAGAGTCCCCAGGATTTTGGGATGTGATCGTTCAAGGTCATTGTATGTGCAAGATGTGCCTTACCAGTGAATAGTCTGCAATTCTCTATAATTGTGTTGGTATTGTTTACATCAGCCTCGTCCTTCATGTATTTCATATTTTTTGCAAAACGCTTATGGGATGCTGTTTCAATGTAAAATCAATTCAAATATTGCAATAAGGTTAGTGCTTACTTTGAGCTGGTGGTTTCCGGAGCTGGGCACCGGCACTTGACTGTCAACACCAACACTTAAAACAGTCTGACACATGGTGACACGGTTTGTCTAATTTAGAGATCAGCACAACAACAGCAGTTTATTAATTCAATATATATATAAAAATTGACTAATACCTGCGGCCCAAGCCATTCTTATAGCTTTAGGGGCCTGGAATAGTCTAAAATGTCACACTTGTAGGTGTATGATGGTTAGTAGTTGTGTTGGTTTTGACACTGGCAGTGTTGGTAGGGGCAATGGGTGGTGCAAGCTGCAGTGGCCTCCTGATGAGAGCCCTAGCACAAATAAGCACTGAATAAGGCAATGGACGTGTAAGGTGGTTACGTATGCATTTTGCATATATGTGTGTATGTTTGCATGTGTGTGTCAGAAGATACATCAATGTTTGTGAATATGTGTCTGTCTGAGGATGTGTCATTCATATTGAGTAACTATGCAGGAGTGCATTGATCCTAGATTTGCTCCTCCTGAACCTCTGGATACCAGGGTCCATTTCTAAAAATGTCTCAGTCTGCACACTCCTAATTATTTGCAGACATAGACGAGGAAGGTGCACACAATTACCAACAATGTCCCGATCTTCACCATGGTGCAGCCTAATTGTGGTGTACCCAGCGCAAACCAGAACAATTCACTCGACTTTCCAAAAATACAGTTTCCCACCACAGATACAAATTCTGACAATTCGTGCTTGCCTTGCACACTGTGGGGTTTATTTCCAAGCCCCTTGCGCTGTTGGTGCGTCACTTTCAATATGGGAAAAAGTGGCGTACCTGCAATGCAAGGGGCTTGTAAATAAGTCCCTGTGTATCATTGAAAGACTAAACTGGTTTTGGTAACATTGGATATGTACAAATGAAAAGGATCTCGCACAGCTAATTCGATCAAGGAAGTAGTCTGTTGTAAGGAATTGTACTGTGCAATAAGGGAAACACTGTCTGGCCAAGCAGTGTAGCAACGTGAACACTAGAGAGTAGCTCTCCCGCCTAGGGAGAGAACGCCCCTATGCACAACTGTGAGAGGACCAATGGGTCTGATTCAATACATCCAGTTTTTCAACAAAAACGGTGTCCAAATCGGAGATATTTTCACATTTCCAATTTTATTGGATAAAGCTTTAAAGGATGCAATCGTGTATATGCTGTATATCAAGCATGGTGATCCGAAGCCATATATATAATTCAAGGTGTGTTCATTATCACACAACCCAATGCATTTCGGGCGGAGCCCGTCGTCAGGGGGTTACTCTGCAACAAAAACAAAATAACCAGCTGTAGTCATATGGTAGAGAAATAATAACGGTCAAAAACAGGAAACATGGTGCATGCAGCGTGGTGAATAACGGAAATGAGTGATCATGCGAGAAAAGATTAGAAAGTCACAATATTCAAAGAAATAAATCCAAGTGTCTCCGCGTGGTGAAATAATGTAAACCGCAAAGATTAGTGCCTAAAACCGAAAAAGCCTTTACCCAGTGTCCATCCGGTTATACAAACGAAGTTACACGGTGTCTAACCTCCAGCGGGTTTCCACACGTGAACGTGCATCTAAAAGATCATAACTCAATTAAAGTGCCCAAAGGCGTGCGTCCCGGGACCGGGTACTTACTTATGTGATAATGTCCAGCAGACTCGTAAGAGTTCCGTGAAGGTGATAGCGCGGTGTACTACGCTGGGAGTACAAGTAATGTGTGCTGGAAAGTGAGAAAGGACTAAACGGCCCGAAGGGTCAGAGTGAAAGAAAAACGTGAGCGCCATGATGTAGAGGATAAAGTAACAGACAGGAAACATAAAAACATAAGGAGGATCATCAAATATCAAAATAATATTAAGGTAAACCATTATGAAGACAGAAGCATAAGTTCATAAATAACACAAAAATTCAATGCGGTCATTGAGCCCCAAGGGCGCCATCGTGGACAGATAACGAATCCAAAAGTTCTCTCTTTTGAGTAGCAAGTTCTTGTTATTCACGGTGATAGGTACTTGTTCCAGAATCTGATATTTCAGTTGGGCCACTGAGTGTCTATTTTCCAGAAAGTGGGTGGCAACCGTAGATTTTAGATTCCCAGTGCGGATGTTGCTCTTATGTTCTAAGATCCTGATGCGGATCTTGCGTTCAGTGTGTCCCACATAGCATTTGCCACACGGGCATTTCAATACATATATGACATTTTTGCTATTGCATGTAGCATTGACTCTTAATTTTATGGGGTTTCCTTTCATGGGATGGTTGATCTGGTTACCTGTGATACAGTTATTGCAATTACTGCAATTGTGACATGGTTTGAGACCGGTGTATATAACATTCGATTTGGGTCCACTGGTGTTATTCAAAGCCTCTTTAATGTTCTTGCCCCTGGTAAATGCAAAGATGGGTGTTTCATTGAATATTCCTTTGAAATCAGCTTCCATGGTCAAAATGGGCCAATGTTTCCGGATGATTTTTTGGAATTGTGCCGATGCTTTAGAATACTTGGAAACAACCACTAGTCGATCAGATGGTGTCTTTTGTCTAGGGAGGAGCAAGGATGCTCTGGTGCATTTCTCACTTCTTTCCATGGCTAAGTCCAATATTGGTGTGGGGTAACCACGAGCTTTCAACCGTTCCAAGACTGTTTGGATTTGAACTTTGCTCTCAGCGGGTTTAGACACAATTCTTTTGACCCGTAGGATCTGGGCATAAGGTAAGTTGTTTTTTAATCCCATGCGGTGGAAGCTTTGATAGTGGAGGGTAGAATTTCTGTCGGTTGGTTTCCTGAAGATGGACGTAGACCAATCTCCCGGTTCTCTTGAAATTTTCACGTCCAAATAATGGGCGCAGGATGTACTGTAATCCCATGTGAATTGTATCCGTGGTGTGACCTGATTCCAGGTGTTGAGAAAGGTGACTAAGGTTTCAGCGGTGCCTGCCCATAAAAGAAAAATGTCATCAATGTATCTTAAGTATAACCGGCCGTTTTCCTGCCAGTTTGTAGTGCTTAAGATGTGGGTTTCTTCAAATACTCGCATGAAAATGTTAGCGTAGCAAGGAGCCGCCGAATTTCCCATGGCCGTACCTGTGAGCTGTAAATACCATTGGTCAAAGATAGTAAAATAACTGTGGTATAGTGTGAACAGAGTGAGTTCCATCAGGAATACTTTCAGATCATGATCAATATTCGATTGAGCCAGTGTTTCTTCGATGGCTTCTATCCCTCCATCATGAGGGATCGAAGTGTATAAGGAACTGACGTCCACAGTACACATGATGAGGTTAGCATCTTTGAGATGAGTCATAACAGGTTCCAATTTCAGTAGGAAATCAGTGGTATCTTTGACATATGAGTTAGATGTGGTAACAAATGGTTGGAAATATTTGTCAAGAAATTTCCCTACGTTCTCATGGATGCTAGTTCTAGTCGACACAATGGGTCGAAAAGGAGGATTGGTAGGGTGTTTATGGAGTTTAGGCAACATGTACAATGTCGGAGGTTTGGGATAGGTAGGTGTAAGATACCTCTTCGTTCTCTCATTGATGGTCCCATTATCGAAGGCTTTATTGATAATGGTAATCAAGTCTTTGGTGTATTCCGGGGTAGGGTCACCCGGGAGTATCCCATAAGTGTTGGTGTCTCCAATATGTTCAATGACTTTTTGTTCATAGAAGGAGGTGTCCATAATGACCAGGGCACCCCCTTTGTCAGCGTTATGACAAATGATGTTGGGGTTGTCCGCAATTTTTTGCAGGATGTTTCTCTCCTTGCGAGTCAAGTTACTCCGTGTTGCAGGTTGTAAGAAAGGTAACTTCAATATATCTTGCTTCACCAGGTTCTCGAAGGTATCGATGATTTTATGGCTTTGTGGGGCCAAGAATGTGCTGTGAGGTCGTAGGCCTCTGAGCATATCTTCCTCCTGGATGGTATTCGGACAGATGTTTTGAAAATAATGTTTCAGACGAATGTTACGGATTAATTTAAATGTGCTCACTTCGAGCTCCAGTGTGTTGGTGCCCGTGGTGGGAACAAAGGACTGGCCTTTCTGAAGAGTATTGATTTCTTCCTTTGACAAGATTGTAGAGGATATATTGATGACCAGGTTCTCATCAGTGGTCAACGTCTTCCGTTCGGTTTCTTGTTTTTTGCAGGTGGAGTTTTTTCTCGTTCCTCGACGGGTTTTTCCCTTCCGGGATCTTTTTGTAGGCTGGTACCTGGCTCTAAAAAAGGAACCGCAGGGTCATTAGAGGTGCTTGGAGTCTGGACATCAGTGTCTGGTCTGGCCGGTGTAGGCCTTGTTCTTTGATCTTCTTCAGAAGATGAGGTTTCGTTGGCGGAATAAGGATTATAAGGTTTGTTGGTGCGGCGGCGGGCGTATACCTCGGCCCAGGTGTAAACCTCGCCGAGTTTATAATCGATTGTGTCTCGCTTAAACTTTCTCAATTTTCTCTCCTGTGTTTCCCGTACATGTTTGTCTAATTGTATGTCTATGTCATCTAGCATTTTGTCAAGTTCTTCTTTGGTCAGGGCATCGTTGAGTTCCTTTCTCACGCTAGTGATTTCTTGGGTGAGTTCTTCTAAGTTCTTCCAAGAAATCACTAGCGTGAGAAAGGAACTCAACGATGCCCTGACCAAAGAAGAACTTGACAAAATGCTAGATGACATAGACATACAATTAGACAAACATGTACGGGAAACACAGGAGAGAAAATTGAGAAAGTTTAAGCGAGACACAATCGATTATAAACTCGGCGAGGTTTACACCTGGGCCGAGGTATACGCCCGCCGCCGCACCAACAAACCTTATAATCCTTATTCCGCCAACGAAACCTCATCTTCTGAAGAAGATCAAAGAACAAGGCCTACACCGGCCAGACCAGACACTGATGTCCAGACTCCAAGCACCTCTAATGACCCTGCGGTTCCTTTTTTAGAGCCAGGTACCAGCCTACAAAAAGATCCCGGAAGGGAAAAACCCGTCGAGGAACAAGAAAAAACTCCACCTGCAAAAAACAAGAAACCGAAAGGAAGACGTTGACCACTGATGAGAACCTGGTCATCAATATATCCTCTACAATCTTGTCAAAGGAAGAAATCAATACTCTTCAGAAAGGCCAGTCCTTTGTTCCCACCACGGGCACCAACACACTGGAGCTCGAAGTGAGCACATTTAAATTAATCCGTAACATTCGTCTGAAACATTATTTTCAAAACATCTGTCCGAATACCATCCAGGAGGAAGATATGCTCAGAGGCCTACGACCTCACAGCACATTCTTGGCCCCACAAAGCCATAAAATCATCGATACCTTCGAGAACCTGGTGAAGCAAGATATATTGAAGTTACCTTTCTTACAACCTGCAACACGGAGTAACTTGACTCGCAAGGAGAGAAACATCCTGCAAAAAATTGCGGACAACCCCAACATCATTTGTCATAACGCTGACAAAGGGGGTGCCCTGGTCATTATGGACACCTCCTTCTATGAACAAAAAGTCATTGAACATATTGGAGACACCAACACTTATGGGATACTCCCGGGTGACCCTACCCCGGAATACACCAAAGACTTGATTACCATTATCAATAAAGCCTTCGATAATGGGACCATCAATGAGAGAACGAAGAGGTATCTTACACCTACCTATCCCAAACCTCCGACATTGTACATGTTGCCTAAACTCCATAAACACCCTACCAATCCTCCTTTTCGACCCATTGTGTCGACTAGAACTAGCATCCATGAGAACGTAGGGAAATTTCTTGACAAATATTTCCAACCATTTGTTACCACATCTAACTCATATGTCAAAGATACCACTGATTTCCTACTGAAATTGGAACCTGTTATGACTCCTCTCAAAGATGCTAACCTCATCATGTGTACTGTGGACGTCAGTTCCTTATACACTTCGATCCCTCATGATGGAGGGATAGAAGCCATCGAAGAAACACTGGCTCAATCGAATATTGATCATGATCTGAAAGTATTCCTGATGGAACTCACTCTGTTCACACTATACCACAGTTATTTTACTATCTTTGACCAATGGTATTTACAGCTCACAGGTACGGCCATGGGAAATTCGGCGGCTCCTTGCTACGCTAACATTTTCATGCGAGTATTTGAAGAAACCCACATCTTAAGCACTACAAACTGGCAGGAAAACGGCCGGTTATACTTAAGATACATTGATGACATTTTTCTTTTATGGGCAGGCACCGCTGAAACCTTAGTCACCTTTCTCAACACCTGGAATCAGGTCACACCACGGATACAATTCACATGGGATTACAGTACATCCTGCGCCCATTATTTGGACGTGAAAATTTCAAGAGAACCGGGAGATTGGTCTACGTCCATCTTCAGGAAACCAACCGACAGAAATTCAACCCTCCACTATCAAAGCTTCCACCGCATGGGATTAAAAAACAACTTACCTTATGCCCAGATCCTACGGGTCAAAAGAATTGTGTCTAAACCCGCTGAGAGCAAAGTTCAAATCCAAACAGTCTTGGAACGGTTGAAAGCTCGTGGTTACCCCACACCAATATTGGACTTAGCCATGGAAAGAAGTGAGAAATGCACCAGAGCATCCTTGCTCCTCCCTAGACAAAAGACACCATCTGATCGACTAGTGGTTGTTTCCAAGTATTCTAAAGCATCGGCACAATTCCAAAAAATCATCCGGAAACATTGGCCCATTTTGACCATGGAAGCTGATTTCAAAGGAATATTCAATGAAACACCCATCTTTGCATTTACCAGGGGCAAGAACATTAAAGAGGCTTTGAATAACACCAGTGGACCCAAATCGAATGTTATATACACCGGTCTCAAACCATGTCACAATTGCAGTAATTGCAATAACTGTATCACAGGTAACCAGATCAACCATCCCATGAAAGGAAACCCCATAAAATTAAGAGTCAATGCTACATGCAATAGCAAAAATGTCATATATGTATTGAAATGCCCGTGTGGCAAATGCTAGGTGGGACACACTGAACGCAAGATCCGCATCAGGATCTTAGAACATAAGAGCAACATCCGCACTGGGAATCTAAAATCTACGGTTGCCACCCACTTTCTGGAAAATAGACACTCAGTGGCCCAACTGAAATATCAGATTCTGGAACAAGTACCTATCACCGTGAATAACAAGAACTTGCTACTCAAAAGAGAGAACTTTTGGATTCGTTATCTGTCCACGATGGCGCCCTTGGGGCTCAATGACCGCATTGAATTTTTGTGTTATTTATGAACTTATGCTTCTGTCTTCATAATGGTTTAACTTAATATTATTTTGATATTTGATGATCCTCCTTATGTTTTTATGTTTCCTGTCTGTTACTTTATCCTCTACATCATGGCGCTCACGTTTTTCTTTCACTCTGACCCTTCGGGCCGTTTAGTCCTTTCTCACTTTCCAGCACACATTACTTGTACTCCCAGCGTAGTACACCGCGCTATCACCTTCACGGAACTCTTACGAGTCTGCTGGACATTATCACATAAGTAAGTACCCGGTCCCGGGACGCACGCCTTTGGGCACTTTAATTGAGTTATGATCTTTTAGATGCACGTTCACGTGGGGAAACCCGCTGGAGGTTAGACACCGTGTAACTTCGTTTGTATAACCGGATGGACACTGGGTAAAGGCTTTTTCGGTTTTAGGCACTAATCTTTGCGGTTTACATTATTTCACCACGCGGAGACACTTGGATTTATTTCTTTGAATATTGTGACTTTCTAATCTTTTCTCGCATGATCACTCATTTCCGTTATTCACCACGCTGCATGCACCATGTTTCCTGTTTTTGACCGTTATTATTTCTCTACCATATGACTACAGCTGGTTATTTTGTTTTTGTTGTAGAGTAACCCCCTGACGACGGGCTCCGCCCGAAATGCATTGGGTTGTGTGATAATGAACACACCTTGAATTATATATATGGCTTCGGATCACCATGCTTGATATACAGCATATACACGATTGCATCCTTTAAAGCTTTATCCAATAAAATTGGAAATGTGAAAATATCTCCGATTTGGACACCGTTTTTGTTGAAAAACTGGATGTATTGAATCAGACCCATTGGTCCTCTCACAGTTGTGCATAGGGGCGTTCTCTCCCTAGGCGGGAGAGCTACTCTCTAGTGTTCACGTTGCTACACTGCTTGGCCAGACAGTGTTTCCCTTATTGCACACTACAATTCCTTACAACAGACTACTTCCTTGATCGAATTAGCTGTGCGAGATCCTTTTCATTTGTACATTTCCTCCTATCTGTCCTCGGACCTCGGCACGCTCCCAAGATGAACTTTGAATCGGTCTCGGGCATGACCGACCAAAAAGCAAGCACCTTTGCTTACACTCCAGATGACGCGGATAAGATCTATGGCATGATACAGGACGACATCATCTCCACGGGTAATACCCGCAGTGTAGAGAGCAACCTGCGTCAGTTACTCTACTTACTCAAAAAACAGTCAAACCAAAAACTTCATGCGAGTACCCTCGTTCGGTACCATCGTGTCCAACGAATCCCCCGTGGCCTACGGGTCCCTCTAAAACCACTCCTATGCAAAAACAACACCAAGTTTGTAGAACGTTGGTATTCTATCTTGAACAAATGTTCCCTCGATCTGATTTTATTGATAGTGGAAGAATTGGCAAAAACCTTAGAAGAACTCACCCAAGAAATCACTAGCGTGAGAAAGGAACTCAACGATGCCCTGACCAAAGAAGAACTTGACAAAATGCTAGATGACATAGACATACAATTAGACAAACATGTACGGGAAACACAGGAGAGAAAATTGAGAAAGTTTAAGCGAGACACAATCGATTATAAACTCGGCGAGGTTTACACCTGGGCCGAGGTATACGCCCGCCGCCGCACCAACAAACCTTATAATCCTTATTCCGCCAACGAAACCTCATCTTCTGAAGAAGATCAAAGAACAAGGCCTACACCGGCCAGACCAGACACTGATGTCCAGACTCCAAGCACCTCTAATGACCCTGCGGTTCCTTTTTTAGAGCCAGGTACCAGCCTACAAAAAGATCCCGGAAGGGAAAAACCCGTCGAGGAACGAGAAAAAACTCCACCTGCAAAAAACAAGAAACCGAAAGGAAGACGTTGACCACTGATGAGAACCTGGTCATCAATATATCCTCTACAATCTTGTCAAAGGAAGAAATCAATACTCTTCAGAAAGGCCAGTCCTTTGTTCCCACCACGGGCACCAACACACTGGAGCTCGAAGTGAGCACATTTAAATTAATCCGTAACATTCGTCTGAAACATTATTTTCAAAACATCTGTCCGAATACCATCCAGGAGGAAGATATGCTCAGAGGCCTACGACCTCACAGCACATTCTTGGCCCCACAAAGCCATAAAATCATCGATACCTTCGAGAACCTGGTGAAGCAAGATATATTGAAGTTACCTTTCTTACAACCTGCAACACGGAGTAACTTGACTCGCAAGGAGAGAAACATCCTGCAAAAAATTGCGGACAACCCCAACATCATTTGTCATAACGCTGACAAAGGGGGTGCCCTGGTCATTATGGACACCTCCTTCTATGAACAAAAAGTCATTGAACATATTGGAGACACCAACACTTATGGGATACTCCCGGGTGACCCTACCCCGGAATACACCAAAGACTTGATTACCATTATCAATAAAGCCTTCGATAATGGGACCATCAATGAGAGAACGAAGAGGTATCTTACACCTACCTATCCCAAACCTCCGACATTGTACATGTTGCCTAAACTCCATAAACACCCTACCAATCCTCCTTTTCGACCCATTGTGTCGACTAGAACTAGCATCCATGAGAACGTAGGGAAATTTCTTGACAAATATTTCCAACCATTTGTTACCACATCTAACTCATATGTCAAAGATACCACTGATTTCCTACTGAAATTGGAACCTGTTATGACTCATCTCAAAGATGCTAACCTCATCATGTGTACTGTGGACGTCAGTTCCTTATACACTTCGATCCCTCATGATGGAGGGATAGAAGCCATCGAAGAAACACTGGCTCAATCGAATATTGATCATGATCTGAAAGTATTCCTGATGGAACTCACTCTGTTCACACTATACCACAGTTATTTTACTATCTTTGACCAATGGTATTTACAGCTCACAGGTACGGCCATGGGAAATTCGGCGGCTCCTTGCTACGCTAACATTTTCATGCAAGTATTTGAAGAAACCCACATCTTAAGCACTACAAACTGGCAGGAAAACGGCCGGTTATACTTAAGATACATTGATGACATTTTTCTTTTATGGGCAGGCACCGCTGAAACCTTAGTCACCTTTCTCAACACCTGGAATCAGGTCACACCACGGATACAATTCACATGGGATTACAGTACATCCTGCGCCCATTATTTGGACGTGAAAATTTCAAGAGAACCGGGAGATTGGTCTACGTCCATCTTCAGGAAACCAACCGACAGAAATTCAACCCTCCACTATCAAAGCTTCCACCGCATGGGATTAAAAAACAACTTACCTTATGCCCAGATCCTACGGGTCAAAAGAATTGTGTCTAAACCCGCTGAGAGCAAAGTTCAAATCCAAACAGTCTTGGAACGGTTGAAAGCTCGTGGTTACCCCACACCAATATTGGACTTAGCCATGGAAAGAAGTGAGAAATGCACCAGAGCATCCTTGCTCCTCCCTAGACAAAAGACACCATCTGATCGACTAGTGGTTGTTTCCAAGTATTCTAAAGCATCGGCACAATTCCAAAAAATCATCCGGAAACATTGGCCCATTTTGACCATGGAAGCTGATTTCAAAGGAATATTCAATGAAACACCCATCTTTGCATTTACCAGGGGCAAGAACATTAAAGAGGCTTTGAATAACACCAGTGGACCCAAATCGAATGTTATATACACCGGTCTCAAACCATGTCACAATTACAGTAATTGCAATAACTGTATCACAGGTAACCAGATCAACCATCCCATGAAAGGAAACCCCATAAAATTAAGAGTCAATGCTACATGCAATAGCAAAAATGTCATATATGTATTGAAATGCCCGTGTGGCAAATGCTATGTGGGACACACTGAACGCAAGATCCGCATCAGGATCTTAGAACATAAGAGCAACATCCGCACTGGGAATCTAAAATCTACGGTTGCCACCCACTTTCTGGAAAATAGACACTCAGTGGCCCAACTGAAATATCAGATTCTGGAACAAGTACCTATCACCGTGAATAACAAGAACTTGCTACTCAAAAGAGAGAACTTTTGGATTCGTTATCTGTCCACGATGGCGCCCTTGGGGCTCAATGACCGCATTGAATTTTTGTGTTATTTATGAACTTATGCTTCTGTCTTCATAATGGTTTACCTTAATATTATTTTGATATTTGATGATCCTCCTTATGTTTTTATGTTTCCTGTCTGTTACTTTATCCTCTACATCATGGCGCTCACGTTTTTCTTTCACTCTGACCCTTCGGGCCGTTTAGTCCTTTCTCACTTTCCAGCACACATTACTTGTACTCCCAGCGTAGTACACCGCGCTATCACCTTCACGGAACTCTTACGAGTCTGCTGGACATTATCACATAAGTAAGTACCCGGTCCCGGGACGCACGCCTTTGGGCACTTTAATTGAGTTATGATCTTTTAGATGCACGTTCACGTGGGGAAACCCGCTGGACGTTAGACACCGTGTAACTTCGTTTGTATAACCGGATGGACACTGGGTAAAGGCTTTTTCGGTTTTAGGCACTAATCTTTGCGGTTTACATTATTTCACCACGCGGAGACACTTGGATTTATTTCTTTGAATATTGTGACTTTCTAATCTTTTCTCGCATGATCACTCATTTCCGTTATTCACCACGCTGCATGCACCATGTTTCCTGTTTTTGACCGTTATTATTTCTCTACCATATGACTACAGCTGGTTATTTTGTTTTTGTTGTAGAGTAACCCCCTGACGACGGGCTCCGCCCGAAATGCATTGGGTTGTGTGATAATGAACACACCTTGAATTATATATATGGCTTCGGATCACCATGCTTGATATACAGCATATACACGATTGCATCCTTTAAAGCTTTATCCAATAAAATTGGAAATGTGAAAATATCTCCGATTTGGACACCGTTTTTGTTGAAAAACTGGATGTATTGAATCAGACCCATTGGTCCTCTCACAGTTGTGCATAGGGGCGTTCTCTCCCTAGGCGGGAGAGCTACTCTCTAGTGTTAACATTGGATATGTGTCAGAATGCAATAGCCCTACAGGTCCAGATTAAACAGGAGTGATGTATGCTTCCAAATTTTTCTAAACCCACCGCCAATCATATATGGAATTACATATTGGGTAAGAAGTAGACCCATGGGAATGGGGAATGGGATAAAAGAGAAAACAGAGGCAATCGATATTTTCACTATGTCTGGTCAATCAGCTCTGCACTATCGTCATCTGGTGCAGTGTTGATATCTAAACCAAGGAGGACATCTTTTCTTATATTATTGATCTTGCTACAGCTTCTGATTTGTTATATAGCATATTATATACCTTTAAACAGTCTCTGTATTTACAGCTCTTAATTCCAAAAGTAAGTGGGTCTATTATGTCTTTCTCAAAATGGATAACTATCTTCTGTGTGACATGAATATGCTCCTGTGATTAATTTATATTCCAAGCAACAGGTTCATAAACTGCAACATAATAAATTAACATTAATATAATTGTCTCAGACGTGAGTCTGTAAGCCTTCCTTGGCTCTCTATGACGAGAATCTAAAAAATGCCTGTAGAGCTCAAATTGCCTCACAACTTAATCAAGCAGGGAATTCTCCTAAAGAATTATATCAAATTCTCAAATCTTTCACTAACCCTAGGGCTAGCAACAATGCAACGTCTCAAGAACTTCGCGATGAGATCGCAAATCATTTTGAACAAAAAGTCGATCTGATTTTTGATAAATTCACTGAAGCTAGGGGCTCTCCGAGTGCAACAATATATCTCACTCAATCTACCTCAGATAATGTCCATTTCTTGGATAGTTTTACTCCACTCACAGTATATACAGTTGAGGCAATGTTGAAAGCAGCCAACTCTGGGTCACCTGTAGATTTAATCCCATCGTGGCCACATAAACAATTGGCTCCCTCTATCTGCACAATACCTAATCTCATTATGAGGAAGGGCCAAATTCCAACAGATTTGAAAGCTGCACAGATAATGCCCATTCGAAAAAAAGGCGAATGCCCCAGTAGCGTATTTATCCAACTGCTGTCCTATCTCCCTCCTGCCGCTACTGAGTAAACTATTGGAAAAACATATCAACAAACTACTCTCAGAATGTACTGAGTCCATTGGATGACTCAATTCCTCACAGTCGAGTTTCAGACCAATGTACAAGATGAAGACAGCATTGACTGCTGTTACAGACAACATAAGACACTCCCTCAATAATGGCCAGGCGGTCTTGTTGGTGCTGTTAGATATGTCAGCAGCTTTCGACACTGAATCCCATTCCATTCTGCTCTGGAGACGTAAAAAGATTGGGATCTGTGGACAAGATCTTTCAGGGTTCTCAAGCTTCCTTTCCCTTCGTACACAGACTATCAATCTTGGACCCTTACACTCCGAACTATGGAGCTTACCAAGGGAGTGCCACAGGGATATTGTCCCAGCCCCACTTTATTTAACATTTTGGTGGCACCCCTTGTGAAATTACTCAGAAAACTCGGCTTCACCCTGATTTCATAGGCTGATGATACTCAGCTCTTATTATCATTTGACAAAAATACTACGAACATTCAGTTTCATTTCTCAGAAGGTATGACAGCAATTGCTTCTTGGTTGACAGAGAATTTTCTCCAGCTGAATTCTGGGAAAACCGAAAATATGCTCTTCAGTGATGCCATTTCGTGCTGGTCTCCAGAGTGGGGGCCCCCTGAGTTAGGAAATACCCCCGCCATAAGGCAGTGGTTAAGAACTTGGGTGCCCGCCTAGACCAGAAAACTACTATGAAAGATCAGGTGGTGGCCACCACTTGTGCCTGCTTTCATATGTTGAGCCTTCTGCACAGAGTATTTCCTTTCCTTCATCTCTCTGTGCAAAAAAATGCTTGTTCGGGCACTAGTGATGAGCCACCTGGACTACTGTAATGCCCTTCTGATTGCGGTAAGCGATTTTTCACTAAATAGACTCCAGGTGGTACAAAATACCACTGTCCGTCTCGTTAGGAACTTAACAGCCAGGACAGCCTCCCTTACCCTCTTGCGGCAACTTCATTGGTTACCTATACACAAGAGAGTTAGGTCCAATATATGCTGCATAGTACATAAAATTTTGAATGGTAGAGGACCGGGTTACTTAATTCAAAAACTTATCCCATACCAGGCAAATAGATCCCTACAATCAGCAGCTAAATCCCTTTTTGTTACTCCCTGTTTTAGAAAATCTCACACGGGTGGCAAAGCTTTCTTCTATCTAGCGCCCTCTTATGGGAATAAACTCACAATCCATCTTCGAAAATGCTCAAAATATCTTCCATTTAGAAAACTTCTTAAACAGAGTTCTTCTGAGTCTACTGCTATTTTGCCTATAACGTGGCAATACACCTTCAGGGGCTTTTCGGACGCTTTATAAAGTAAATAAATAAAATAAAATAAATAAATTGTATTTACTTGACAACAGGTAATCACTTTCCCTTCCAATGTGTTTACCTAATACCTATGTGCTACCAATGTAGAAATGCCACGATGCATAATATCTGAGTTCATAATCATCAAGGGATGAGTCCTAAATTGGTGTTTGTGAATATATTTCCAAATCCTTAAATGTAAAGTTGCTAGATTATTTCTCCATATCCAGTTCAGTCTTTCGTCGAGTTGCAAGTATTGCCGCAATCTGCAAACTTTTAACATTCAGGCACCAAGGTCCCAGCTCCTACAACTATATATCTCAATTGCCTAGCAAAGACGCCCTGGAACACAAGAACCCTATACTCTGAGACTCAATGATGGCCACTACTGCTTGCAAATCTTGTGAGACTCCTATGACTTCTTTGGATATCTAATTTCCTTGACTAAACCCATGTGTTCTGTGTCCCTCAATTGACTCATGCCACAACCCCTTGAAAATAAGGACATCCCCTATGGGATCACTTGAGCAAATAATGTGTGCCCATGCATGCTGGCATAAAATAAAAACCTGAGAGCCATTCAAAGAATGCTGAGGGGGCTCCTTGCTGTACATGTACACTGACAGTTACCACCTACTCTGTTGACGTACTTCAACTCTGCCATCTGCATCCAAGGGGCATCAGCAGGAGTTTCAGTGATGACTTTAGCAGAGGGAATATTGAAATGTGTGGGATCAACATTCTCTGCATCAATCAACATTGAAAACCAGTTCTGTTTGAATGTATTATAATAATAAGAATTATAATCATTTACAAAATGGAGTTTGGAGGTGGGGAGTATATGAGCCTCACCATCCCTTAATTAAATGCACCTTGTAAGAAATTGGGTTATTGGTTGAGGAGGGTGGATGCCTCACTCAAGCAACAACCACAATGCATGTCAGTATGAACCACTAACAGTCACTAAATTACCCTGTGCTTAACCCTTTGGAAGCCTGACACAAAAGCTATCAGCCTTAATATAGAGGCAGTGTGTAAAGAATGTATGTGGCACAGAAACAATAATAAAGTGAAAACATGACACAAGAAAAATCCCTGATTTTGAGTTGAGAAGGCCACAGTTTGACGATGGCAGAAGCTACTTCATCTCCGCCGTGGTCCACTTCTCTGACAGCCTGACAGAGGAAAGGCCTTCAGAGATTTTGGCTACATGTCTGCCTACGCAATTTAGATGGCGAGACATACAGCCGTTTTTCAATGTCCATCACTGCCAAGAAAAACCTGATGGTATGGGGCACTGACACTGGCCAATGCCCCCCTTGCCACAGGAAAAAACTCCCAGGGCAAGGGAGGATTTTTTTTTTTTCTTCAAAAAGAAAATCCTGCTTTGGGATTTTCTTTTTGAAAATAAAAATACATTTTACTTTATGTCTGACGGAGTTGTCTGTCAAAGTTACAACACATTGCCAATAATTGCTTTGACAGCAGCTCCTGACAATGGTTGAAATATCCGCCGGGCTGACCGATATTTCAAAATTTGGCAGGTGCACCTCCTTCACAGTGATGGAGTAATTTACTCCATCATCCCGGGGAAGGACGGGCCGTCCGCCAAGATCGAAAGTGGGCCCATAGTGTTGGCTTGAGAATACTCTAGATCATGTTAATTAACTTGCCATCTTTGGTAGCATTTTCAGCTCTCATTTTACAGATATTGCCAAAGCCCAGTTTTGCAGATTATCCCAAACCTGCATTTATTGCTATGTCAGCTTCAACATCACCACAGTGTATACGCTTCATACTTAACCTCGCTAAAAACTCGAGTGGAACAAGATACTTGACTTGATTGACTGAGTGTTTGAGCAGGACTTATAGGGCACACTTATGCCTGAAGGATCAATGCCAATGTGACTTAAAGAAATCAATCACAAAGATAATGCTTTGTATGTCGCTTGCATTGTAAAATCCTTTCAAACAGTAGGACCAGATAAGGTTTGTTAGTTGTGGCTGCATGCACATTGAACAGTATGGGGAACAGGGCAAGACCTAAAATGGGCTAAGGATACAACTTGTGACCTACCACTCAGGGCAGAGCTAATCCAGTTTAACAATGTCCCTGAGATACTTGACACTTCTAGCCTTTCAGTCAGGATGAATAGGTTGACTGTGTCAAATGCAGGGAATACGTGTAGAGAATTGAAATTGTTGTAGGACCAGAGCCTAGAATCCCCCAAAAGCCATGCAGTTCAGCAGCCAGCTCCAACTACTTGATAGGCAGTGCTGAAGCCAGCTTGAAGTGAGCCCAGTAGGGATGTGGATTCCAAATGTTTGCACAGACACTGGGACATGCCTTTTTTAGCAAGTTTGTCTCTGGCTGGAGGGGATAAGAACATTTGTGATGAAATGACTGGCAGCGGGAACAGGCCACTGACAGTAGTAATGGGGCAGAGATTATCTGGAGAACAAAGGGGCATATTAGCAAGGGCTTTATCGCTCCTTAAGCGGCACTTTTTGCCACTAAAGCGGCGATTTTTTTATTGCCCTGTCAGGTGTTAGCGACAGCTTTATGGCGATAGCGGCAGGTTTTCCTATCGCCTTGCATGCTAGCGATGATTATCGCTAATGACATGCAAGGTAGGCGTTCCCAACTAGACGCGACTGAAAACAGTCGCTAACACTACTTTCCCCTATTACCAACGCAGGCGAAGCGGTAAAAAAAGTCGCACTAAGCGAGATTATCGCTAGTATTTAACACCTACTGAAAACCTGACTTACCTGTATCCTCAATGAGAGGTGGATTCTCAGGCTAAGTCCACCATGGCGTTAATGCGTGAATATCGCTGGATTTCCAGCGGTATTCAGGCATTTCGCCGCTATCACTGGATATTTTATCACAGTGGAGATAAACGTTGCTAATAGCATGTTTTCTCTGCTAAAATATCCAGCAATAGGCAGCAGTAATAATAAACACGCTAAGTGCGTTTTGCGATAAATATCTCAACTTCTTGCTAATATGCCTCAAAGTTTCAAAAGAGAGCAAATAAGGCATCTAATAAACTGTGACATTGAGAAGTATGATTGAAGTTTCGGGAGCACAACACACAGAGTTAGGAGCAGGTCATGTGAAATAATTATATATTTTAGTGATTTTGTTTCGTCTAAATTCAAGTGATGTTGTCACAGAGCAATTGCGAAGGTGTGATTTTGCAAAATTTGCACTTTTGTGATCTCCAGCTGATTTATGATCAAGAACAGCTCACTTTTACAATTATAAGCTGTCCTACTCATGGAGAGAAAGATGGCAGCTTTGTCCACGCTAAGATGTTTCTGCATCTGCAAAGCTGGAATTTCTAAGCTTCGTGGGAGTTTTGCTGAGCAGGAGCGCCACCATCAAACGCATACCCATCGGTAACCAGCTTTTCCTTATAGAGACAAGAACTGGTCATTTTTCCTGCCACTACCGATTAACTCACAACCAGGTCATTTATGGTGAATGAAATCTGGTCACTGAAGAAATCTGCAATTAGATCAGAGTCAGGAGTCTTAGAACATTCAGATATAGCTGCATGGTTAGTTGTGGGACACAGGGGTATATTATCAAGGGGTTTTATCTCCGCTTTTTTGGCTTTAAAAGCCAAGAAAGCGGAGATAAAATTATCTCCCTATTACCAAGCTGTCGCTAACACCAGTTAGCGACAGCTAATAGGAGATAGCGACCATCATGGGCCCCACTTTGCATGTTAGTGATATTTATCACTAATGATATGCAAAGTGGGCGTGCCAAGATGTTAGCGACTGGAAACAGTCGCTAACATCGCTATCTCCTATTACCAACTTTTGGAGATATTTGCGCTAAGCGCGAATATCTCCAAAAGCTAACACCTGCCCTGAGCAGTTCTTAGCCATGTTATCCAATGGGAGGTGGATAACATGGCTAAGAGCATTTGCTCGATAATGCATGAATATCGCTGACTTTTCAGCGATATTCATGCATTGCGGGCGTTTTTTATCGCATTTGCGATAAACCTTGCTAATAGCAAGGTTTATCTGCGATAAAAATCGCCGATGTGCGGCGATAATTTTTGTCTCTAAACAAGTTAGAGACAAAAATTATCGCTAGGTGTTGGTAATATGCCCCACAATCTTTGTGTAACTTCCTCTAGCGTAATTAAGCAAAAGGTTTGAAAAATTACCCAGAATTTAGCGCTATATTTTAAAGTGAAATGCATCCTCATATTTATTTTGGATGTAAGGACACATTTTGCGGTAAAAAAAAATAGTGGGTCAACAAAGTGTAGCGAGAAAGACATCTCTCGATATAGAACTTTTAGATAAAGAGACTTGAACGCTTGGCGTAATGGTGTTATTGCTGACATTTTGTGTAATAAGTTTAACATGAAAGGCCGGAATTACGCAAGGAGATTTCACAATTCTAGCACAAATTTCGTTAAGGATTAGTTATAAGGATACACCTTAAATGGAGGACTAGTTAGCCTGGTTGATGTTAAGGAGAAGCTAATAGCAAAAGAGAAATGAATGAAATATTCATTTTTCCACACCAACAGGGAGATGATACGTGTAGTATTTATCAAGAGAAAGATGGAGAATTTCAGGTCAAGAGTCAAAGCAAAGTAAGCAAGGAGGGCAACGTGACTAGGCTTACATGGCTAGGGCACGACATTTGTTTTGGGCCAGTTGGTCTGTACACTATGATGCAAAAAGAGTGAAAAGGAGAGATGAGGAGGGAAGTGCAGCAAAAAACCAAGATTACAGCCTGTGTCTGCATGGACTTTAGTTTCTTGGTGCTTCGCCTCCCTACTGTTCCGCCTGTTAACATGCTTTACCTGTTTGCATACCAAGCAACCCTTGACCTTCCTGGTAGGTCGCTCCCCCTCCGCTGCAGAGCCACCAGTGCTAGTGCCATCCTTCTGCTGCCTCCTGCCTGTGGACTCGTGCTCCTGGTGCCCGGCACCTGATCGCCGTTGCTGCTGCTTCCTGCTGCTGTGTGCCTGTGCCCCTGCCCATTCTCTCCATTCTGTACCCTGTGTGCCTGTGCCCCTGCCCGTTTTCTGTACCCTGTGTGCCTGTGCCCCTGCTCGTTTTCTATTCTGTGCCCTGCTGCTGTGAGCCTGTTCTGTGGCTTCTCCCAGTCCTGGCAACCCGCCTCCCGCCTCCCAGCTGATCCTCCCTCCCCACCTCTCCTTATATGGTGGCCGCGCGCAGCGGGCGCGCCGCGCGCCTAAGGCAAGCCTGTCTGCGCCTGTCCGCGCCGGGACCGCGCCCAGGGCCAAAGCCACTGGCCCTCACGCAACCCGTGATGCCCGCTAACGCTACGACGCCAACACCCTCATCGCTCTCAACCGTGGACGCACCACGAACTGCTATAAGGCCACCCCCAAGCACACCCACGGCCCCTTCACCTGCCAGAACTGCATCTTTTCCTGCAACAGCGACGCCGAGGCACCCACAGCAGCAGAACCCAACCAACTGCGATGCATCCTGCTCAACACCCGCTCCACACGCAAGCACGTCGTCGAGCTCTGGGACCTACTCACCACCACATCACCTGACCTCGCCTTCTTGACCGAGACCTGGATAAACGAAGCCTTTGCCCCAGACATCGCAGTGGCCATCCCCGACGGGTACAAGATCTCGCGCATAGACCGCTCCAACGGAGTCGGAGGAGGTATCGCCATAATCCACAAGAACACAATCAAGGTCTCCACAAACGCCGACGACACCCTCACCACCGCCGAACACATGCACTTCAAGATCCACATGGACCCCAAGACCACCCTCAAAGGCACCCTCGTCTACAGACCACCCTGCCCATGTCCCCAATTCTGCAACTCCATCGCCGACTTCATCAGCACGCACGCACTGACCTCCACCAACTACATCCTGCTCGGCGACCTGAACTACCATCTGGAAAATAACAACAACAGCAATTCCTCCACCCTGGTTGACAACCTCACCACCCTCGGACTGAAACAGATCGACACAACCTCGACCCACATCGCCAGCCACACGCTCGATGCCATCTTCCCCGCCAGCCCACACGTTGCCTTCAGCCACGCTTCCAAGCTCACCTGGACTGACCACCACTGCGTCCACTTCACTTTCCAGAAACCCGTCACTCACCACTGCACCCTACTGATCCCCCGCCAACGCTGGGGCAAAGTCACCAAGGAACTTCTAGAAACACACCTCACACTCAACCCACCGACCAGCCCCACTACCCCACGGATGGGGTCCGCACCCTCAGACTCTGGATGGAGGACTGCGCCAACACCGTAGCACCAATGAGACAACCCACCGACAGAGACACCAGCCAGAGAGCCAGCTGGTGCAATGCAGAGCTCCTGCCCTCCAAGCGCACCTGCCGGAAACTCAAAAACGCCTGGCTCAACGATAGAACGCCCGCCAACTGCACAGCCCACAAAGACGCCACTCGCAACCGTCACCACCTCATCAGGACCACCAAAAGAGCCTCGTTCAAAGACGGCCTCGACAACAATACCCACAACAGCAAAGAGCTCTTCAACATCTTGAAAGAACTCTCCAATCCTAGCTCCTGCTCCAACGACATTCTGCCATCGCAAGCCCTGTGCGACACCCTCGCTGCCTTCCTCCACCGCAAGATCACCGACATCCACAACAGCTTCAACCCCTGGCTGAACCCTATGGACCCCCGCCACGACGAACACTCCGAACCCCACCGTCCACGACTCTCTGACCACATGGACCAACGTGATCACCGAAGACATAATCAAGACCATAAGCCCCAGCTACTCAGGCCCACCACATTGCCAACAAAGCAGACAGCCTCATCGCACCCCACCTGCGTAGCATCATTAACCTCTCCTTCGAAATGACTCGAATTACGCAGGCAAAATTAGCTTTTTTTCCAGGCCTACTGAAAACCTTCCTTGATTTATCGCATATTTAGCTGACTCCATGACTACAGCTGTAGTCAGGGCTTAACCCACCTCTGTTGGAAGGTGGGTTATTAGTAGTGGTAAGTAGGCACCTACCACTGGCAATTAGGCCTAGGGTCCAGTATAGGTCTCAATAAATTATTCCCATGCTCAACTCTTGGTAGCTTGGCTGTGAGCAGGCTGGCTTAACTTAGGACTCAAGTATGTAAAGCATTTAAAAACACCAATTCAGTAAATATGTAAGACACACCACACAATACAAATTCTACACCAATCTATAAAAACAGGAAATATTTGTATTTTTAAATTAATGCCAAAACGGCAAAAATCAAATGTAGGGATATGAATTTTTAAAAAATAAACATTTTCTAGCACTTAGAAACCAATAGCGCCACTCTTGGACATATGGTCTCACTTGACCGGGACAAACTTTCAGGCCGACCATGATGGAGCTCTGTGTGGATACACTGAGTGGGAGGCCCTGGTCTACCTTAGAAACCTTTCTGGAGCTTTTTCTGCCTGGGTCCCTCGTTGCTCTTCACCAGTCCGGATTCGATGAGGGTTCTCCGGTTTGACATTCAGGGAGCTCCTGGTAAAACTCTGGAAGCTGGTCCATCAGAGCTCTTCAGCAAGATAAACCTGGAATCTGGGGAAGGTCGAAGTTGAAGGTGGCTGGCTTGGCTCTCGCGATTGAGTCGGTTACCTTATGGAGCATCTTTCCAAAGTTACTCCAAACTTCTCAAATCTCTTATTGAAGTTACTCTTCAGGGTCCAAAGTGTCCAAAACGCAATCTTAGGCTCTGGAAGCTCCAAGATGGTCCTTGAAAGTTGGAACTACAATTCACCTGGCCAAACTCCTTAAACGTCCACTTGAAGCACTCCAGACCGAGGACTCTTGGTGGTGAGGAGCAGGTGAATTCTGTTAACCTGTAGCTTTCGTGGAGTCCATTCTTAATCCTTGAGAAGCAAGGTACATCCAAAGGGCTGTAGTTCCAGATAGTGCAGCAGTCAGAATGCAGGGCCTGGTGGTGCAAATCAAGTTTCCAGCATGCCAATCCTTCTCCTAGTTTCAAGCAGCAGATCTGAGAGACTCTGCACCTCAGTGTTCTCTGAGGTCAAGCAGGAGAGCACTCCTTTCCAATGAGATGCAAGGCAACCCCCCAGAGCATGACTACTTCCTGCAAAGTGTGGTATATTATTCTCTCAGAAAGCACTTTTCCTCCAAAATTCAAAATGGCTGGAATCCCAGCAACACATGAATAGCTAACTAAACCAACTCTTAGTATGGCTCATTTCTATAGATTTCCACCACCCAAACTCTGCAGATTCCTTCCTTAAACCTCTATCTGTCAGATGGGATGGGGGTAGATGAAAGGAGATGGGGGTAGATGAACCTTGCATTCCCTGCCTGTCCTATTCCATATTCGAAGCTTCATGTTTTGTGACCCCTGCCCCTGCTCTGGCATTCCTGTGTAGCAGAGCCCTCTCCAGCAGATAGCCTCTCCCTGGGTGAGCCAATTATCACTTCATAAAAGCCGCCTGGCTAATCCTGTTAACTCTAACCAATCAGGGAAGACTGCAGGAAGACTGGATCTTGGCTTACAGACAAGGAAGTCTAATCATTTATTTTTCCTTATATTTTAGCATAAAGTCAACAATGGCATATTGCTGGATTTATCAATACCATTCTCTTAAGTCATTGAATGATAGTTATTCACTTCCTAGCAATATTTATGCATTCATAAACTATTGCAATGTTATCCTAAGGTGCAATGTGCAATTTCTCCATTATCAGGGTATATGAAACATATTTTATAAGGGCCCTGCTTTTAGTTACATGACCCCACCTCAGGGACACCTATGGGATACCGTTGGGGTCCTGAATATGCAATAATAGTGTAGATCCTCAATCCACAGTGCTCATAGCACCAAAGTCGATTTTGGGAGGCACATTACTACAACAGGGGGGTTGAAATGTGCAATTCTTCTACCCCCAGGGCATATACAACATATTTTATAAGGACCCCACTTATAATTACATGACCTCACCACCCCATGGACACCTAGGGGAGAAACTGGGGGTACCTAATATGTTGAAGTATTGTAGATTAGCTTGTTTTAAGTGCCCCTACCGGCAAAGTTGAGTTTGCAGTTAATTTACATTTAAAAACAGTGCTGTAAGGCAGGTGTTATATACATATCCAAGACTTTCTTTAATGGTATAACAAGAAACAGGTCCGTCCTCTCCAGCAGCAGCTACAGCACTGGCTGAAGCAGAATAGACATAAAACATTCTGACACAGTTCTAATTCCATTAACTAAATAATAACATTAAAAGAACACAACACATCCCCTCTCTTTATATAATAACATACTTATATATAACACCAAATATTTGATCAGTAATAAACAAACCTATACATATGGTCTAAAACATTTGATGAGTAATAAATAACCTGTGAAAAGAAAATTAATTAATACAACTAACACCTACCCCCCTTGACTTAATAAGAAAATAAAATAAAATGATAATTAAATCAACAAACTCATGTACATTCAATTCATGACAAAATCCTTTAGCCATAACGGTAAATTCCTTTTCCTTCCATGTTTCCCACTTGAAACCTCGCCACAATTTCTGTTGTTCTCACCAGTATATTGTTCACTACTCCCATCATCATTACTTTCTGTTACAATTTCATGATTGTCGTGATTAGGTACATTGATGTCATTAGACCAAAGGGGGTCAATGCCAACCTTAGGTTTACTGTTCCCAATGATATTCCCCTTACACAAAACAACTCTTTTCAAATTCCATACCTTACCATTCTCAACAGCATTGTTTAAAATTTCCGTATCGCTAATTGGTTCATAAAATTTACTTATGCCTTTACAGACCTTCATAGGTTTTTTATCCTCACAAAGTCACCAACTTTAATATGAATGTCAGAAACCTTGTTATGAGAATTATAATGTTCTCTAGAATGCTGTTTCTCACCAATAAGTTTAGCTTTGACTTCTTCCGTTGACCATTCTAAAGTTCAACAATCTTTTAACCATGCAGGGCTAAACTTACATCTGGGAGATCTTCCACGCATCATTAACAAAGGAGATAAACCGGCTATGTCATTTTTTGTAATTCTGTAAGCCCAAATAGCTTTCTTTACAGCTAACCTCCAATCCCCCTTGTTAGAAACTGCTCCTTGAATAACACCCTTCAACACTCTATTGGACCTCTCCACGGTTCCATTACCACTAGGGTTATATAAAGCTGTGGTTTTATGTTTTAAACCTATTCTTTCAAAATATTCCTTAGCAGCTAATGAAGTGAACTGCACACCATTGTCACTCAAAAGAGTGATTGGTATCCCTTCTGAAATAAAAGCATGATCTAAAAATTCTAAAACTGTGTTCGTGTCTGCCTTATTCACAATATCAACAATAGGCCACTTGGTGAATAAGTCCATCAAAACAATTACATATTCATGGAATTCACCAATAGGTCCCATTATATCAATTTTAATGTCTTCCCAGGGTTGATTAGGAATACTAACTTTCGACATTGCGGGTTTAAGAGTACGTAAGGTTTTATCAGAGTTTGCACAAATTGTACATTTATTCACAAATTTTTCCACCTTCTGATCAATAAATGGCCACCAAAATGATTCCTTCACTACATTTTTTGTTCTAACCACCCCAAAATGGCCTTCGTGACATAACGGTAAAACTGCCACTCTTATTCCAACAGGAGGAATTATTTTACACCCTCTGTAAATAATATTATCTTCAAAAGATAATTCTGATCTCACGTCCCAAAATGCTTTGCATATTTTCGTTAATGACTTTTTCTTTGGCCACCCATTAGACAAATAATTCACCACTTCTAATAAATCTTTATCTTTGAAATGTTCAACTAAGCAATCTTTATGTTTAACTGCAGATGGCCCTGAATCGTGCACCAATGCAATCTTAAGGTCACCCCAAGGATCATCCTCTCATGTCTCCAAAGGATTAGGCAAACGAGACAGAAAATCTGCAATTAAATTGTCCTTCCCTGGAACGTAAATTATCTTATCAATATAGTCTTTCGTCCGAATAGATACGTTTGCTAACCGTGCTGAAGCAGTAGAAATTCCATCTGTAGAAAGTAATTTAACTAGTGGTTTGTGATCTGTACGTAAAATAACTGGTTTACCCCAAATAAAAGCCCTGAAATGGTCGAGGGCCCAAGCACAAGCAAGTGCTTCTTGCTCAATTATGGGATACTTCTCTTCTGAAGGGGAAATAGACCTTGATGCAAATAGTACAATTTTCTCTTTTCCACAATCATTCTTCTGAGTAAGAACTGCTCCTAACTCCTTATTACTAGCATCAACTGTAACATAGGTATCAGAACATGGATCAAAACGGGAAAGATGTGGAACAGTATTGAGATATTCCTTGATATATTGGAATTCTTCTTCACATAACGGATCCCAAATAAATTTTGCATTTTTTTTAAGAGCTGACTTATGTTAAACACCTTTCCTTCGAAGTTTGGAACAAACTTCGCGCAATACTCAGCCATCCCTAAAAAGGATCTTACCTCATATTTACTGCCTGGAGATGGAACATTCTTAATAGCATTTATTAATTCTGGTTTAGGTTTAACACCTTCAGCTGAGATAACATGTCCTAGGTAGGAAACATTTCTTTCTCTAAATTTACATTTGTTCAACTCAACAGTTAATCCATTACTATCTAAGGTGCCCTAAACCATTTGTAGTCTGTCATCATGTTGGTTGTAAATTGCAAAAAACACAGTTGATGGACAGAATGTAGAACAATGTCATACATTCACCCCAGTACAAGGATCTGGGCCTAAATCCATCGTTTAATTGCACTCCACACCACCCTGGGTTAGACACTGGCTATATGCAAATCAGCTCTGACCCTGTGCCTCATGGGAACAGTCCAGTCCGAACTACCAAGCCATGTCTTTCCCAGACCGGAATCAAGCATCCAAGGACAGGTTTCTGGCTATCAGCCTTCATCAGCCTGGATAGCTTGACTCCGGTGGTGTGGAGAGCCTGGAACTCACGTCTGAGCATACCCCGCCCACTCGGGGTGAAAATTGCAAAAAAATACAGTTGATGGACAGAATGTAGAACAATGTCATCCATTCACCCCAGTACAAGGATCTGGGCCTAAATCCATCATTTTTTTTGCACTCCACACCACCCTGGGTTAGACACTGGCTATATGCAAATCAGCTCTGACCCTGTGCCTCATGGGAACAGTCCAGTCCGAACTACCAAACCATGTCTTTCCCAGACCGGAATCAAGCATCCAAGGACCGGTTTCTGGCTATCAGCCTTCATCAGCCTGGATAGCTTGACTCCATTGGTGTGGACAGCCTGGGACTCACGTCTGAGCATACCCAGCCCACTCGGGGTGAAAATTGCAAAAAACACAGTTGATGGACAGAATGTAGAACAATGTCATACATTCACCCCAGTACACGGATCTGGGTCTAAATCCATCGTTTTTTTGCACTCCACACCACCCTGGGTTAGACACTGGCTATATGCAAATCAGCTCTGACCCTGTGCCTCATGGGACCAGTCCAGTCCGAACTACCAAGCCATGTCTTTCCCAGACTGGAATCAAGCATCCAAGGGCCGGTTTCTGGCTATCAGCCTTCATCAGCCTGGATCGCTTGACTCCAGTGGTGTGGAGAGCTGGTAGTTCGGACTGGACTGTTCCCATGAGGCACAGGGTCAGAGCTGATTTGCATATAGCCAGTGTCTAACCCAGGGTGGTGTGGAGTGCAAAAAAACGATGGATTTAGGCCCAGATCCTTGTACTGGGGTGAATGTATGACATTGTTCTACATTCTGTCCATCAACTGTGTTTTTTGCAATTTTCACCCTGAGTGGGCTGGGTATGCTCAGACGTGAGTCCCAGGCTCTCCACACCACAGGAGTCAATCTATCCAGGCTGATGAAGGCTGATAGCCAGAAACCGGTCCTTGACTGCTTGATTCCGGTCTGGGAAAGACATGGCTTGGTAGTTCGGACTGGCCTGTTCCCATGAGGCACAGGGTCAGAGCTGATTTGTATATAGCCAGTGTCTAACCCAGGGTGGTGTGGAGTGCAAAGTAACGATGGATTTAGGCCCAGATCCTTGTACTGGGGTGAATGTATGACATTGTTCTACATTCTGTCCATCAACTGTGTTTTTTGCAATCATGTTGGTTGCAGTCATTCCCGTCGACTAAAATATCGTCTTGGAAGAAAGACACTCCATTTTCTTTGCCAAACAGATTGTACATTTGTCTTTAAAATACCGCCGCTGGGGATGCTAAGCCGAACGGCATCCTCTTGTACTGGAAGCATCCAAAAGGTGGTATAAACGCAGTCATTTTCCTAGACTTCTTTGATACAAGGATCTGATGATATGCTTTAGAAAGATCAATGGTTGAAAACCAAGATGCACTTTTGAGACATGACACCATCTCTGTTATTTTTGGTAAGGGAAATCGGTCAACAAGTATGTTATTATTTACATGGCTTAAGACTACTCACAAACGGATTTTCCCATTGCTCCGTCTCCCTACCACGACCGGAGAAATCTAATCAGATGATTCCACTGGTTCTATTGCATCAACTCTGTTAATTTTTTAAGTTCTTTCTCTATCTCATCACGTAACATAATAGGTATCATTCTCATTTTATGTATTTTGAGAACTTCCTCGTCTTTCAAAATGATTTTGTTCATGCATTTTTGTTTGAGTGCTGGACATAATTTACTGTGTGCCAAATGCTCTTTACTACCACAACGGTAACATCTCCAATCTGGACTACTTTGTTTCCAATCGGAATTATTTGCTTTTCCTTTTTGATCATATTTTTTTCCTTTATCATACTTCTTATGGCTAACTTTGCAAACTTCCGTTCGTCCTTTTTCCGGTTGCTGCACTTCATTTGCACATCTCCCTGACATTTCTGCTTTACGCACCGAATTGACCACTTCCATTAGAGGAGAATCCCCATTAATCCAAAGACGATCTTGTATAGCACTGTTGTTGCTATGCATCACTACCTGATCTCTTATAAAGTCGTCATGGTTATCACCAAACTTACAGTCTATTGCCAATTTTTTAAGCTCTGCAACTGTTTCGCCTTTCAACTGCTTGCGTTGGAAAAATGTATACCTAGTAACCCCAATACAAACTTTGGGCTTGAAGTATTTGTCTAAGTCACTTAATGCAACTAAATATGCATTTGCGTCACCAGAGACCGCTGTTTTGGGCATTCTATTGTACGTTTTTAACCTTTTTGGACCAAGTGATAACAATAATATTCTCTTCTTTTGGTCTGCAGACATTTTTTTCTTTTCATCCATTGCAGCTATGTAGTTATCGAAATACTCCTTCCATTCAGACGATACCATGTCTGGTTCACTGGCAGAAACCCCAAAACTGTGTGGGGAGATTATTGCAAAATTCTGTTGAGCCATTTCCAACAATAAATGGTAAATATGCTTAAAAAAAAAAACCGTTATATATTCTTTTTTTTTCTTTCTATATATATTTTTTTCTTTAGACTAACATCAATGCAAATAATAAAGATTTTAGAATTCCCACCTGTTTCTTGCGATTACAATACCATTTTCTTATTCCTATTAAAAGTACTCTTAATCACTGGGCGTCGTGAGCGCGGTGTATTTCAAAGATAATGCTTAATTAGAATTTCGGTTAAGCGCGTTGTATACTTCGATAACAAAATCCCTTTTCAATTCCGATTGTGTGTGCTGTAACTTGAACAGATAATACTTTGTTTAATTTTCCAAAGTGGCTGCCACGTTTTTTACGTTGCGTGACCTCTTACGCTGCGTTATACCTCCTACGTTGTTACGTAGGGAGCGCCGCGCGCTTCAGAGGTTCCACGAAGATGATGGGGAAGGTAAGGTTCGCGCGTTGGAATGGTGCACCTCCTTGAAAAATGATAACCGTTACACGCTCCTCCTTGAAAGATGCCAACAGTCCAACAGTCAACTTAATATCGAACGCAATACCAGTGGACCTATCGTCCCATACTGTGTTTTCGAGCAATAACACACAACAAATCGTACCTAGTAAATAATTTCCGCCAAATTCCTCTTGTCTTGTTTTCTTTTCTTTTTAAAAAAAAACACAAAATGCCCAGAATGAATCTTTTTCAGCAGCTTAATTCAATAATGAGGTTCATCCGCCAGCCCGTTGCCAAAATAATTGTTATATAGATATCCAAGAAGTTGTTTAATGGTATAACAAGTAACAGGTCCGTCCTCTCCAGCAGCAGCTACAGTACTGGCTGAAGCAGAATAGACATAGAACACTCTGGCACAGCTCTAATTCCATTAACTAACAGGAAAAGAACACAACAGAGGGCTGCTTTAAATGACTGCAGCTGCTCAGCAGTGCACACATGCAAGTTTAGAAAGGGATGTGGCCTCTAAACTGCCCTGCCCTATTATATATGAGTAACCTATAGCTCGTTTTAATCCCCCTGCCCTATATTTACTAGGGACTTATAGGGTAGGTCATGCCAAAGGTAACTGTATCCTAATAGATAGTGTACCCTAATGCATGTGTGTGTTTTCACTTGATTTCTCAACATAGTACTGGCCCTGGGCCCAGTTAGACAGAGTCCAGAGACAGTCAGAGTCAGTTTCCACCAGTACCAATAAGCAAAAATGGGAGTGCACTGGGCACACTGGATGACTTTGAAACAGACTCAAAACGTGCAATGAATGTGCTGCATCCCCTTACAGAACACCTTTAACAAAACAAGTACAATCCAATCATTGACAAAATAAGACCATGGCTCTTGTGGAAGGGGGCCATCATTCCCACCCATGGCCCACCACAGCGGTTTGTTTTACCATGTCCAATCTCCCTCTCCAGTTCTTTTGTCCAAGTATACCACAGGCTAAGTCATATTCTGGTGACTTTACACTTTACTTCCACTGTCTCTCATCTGTCTTCTGTTCCTGTTTCCAGAGCTGCACTCATCCCCTGTCACCTCTGTGCTCTTTTGTCCCTTGATGTACAAATGAGTAGTTCTCTGCAGATGATTTCCTCTCCAAAGGGGACATGCAGGTCCTGCCTGAAAGAGAAACTAATAAGTTATTTTGTTTCTTTGCAGGCCTGGCCAATTCGGTGTCAGCTTGCTGCGCATTCCAGCTGAGTTCAAGACATGCTTACATCAGGGCAAGCTGAGGGGACCTCCTTCAGGTGTATAAGACTAGAGACCACCGGTACCATCGAGGTTGATCGGGTCTGCACTTCCTCTGCCCATGCCATCAATATAAATCTGCAGAAGAATCTTCAGCCCCTTGTGTAATTTTAAAGGGCCCAGAGTGTTCAAATAGCATATTGTCATGTTATGTTATGCAGATTTCAAGAGCGCACTCTCACCCGGGAGGGTATCATGGCGCGTGCAGGTGCGAGTTTATCACACCTAGGGCCACGCGCCACTACTCGAAAAGCCAAGTCTTCAGCTTTCTTGTGGAATTCAAGAAGTGAGGAGGAAGCTTTTATGTGCAGCAGCAGGTCATCCCACTACTCAAACGGCAGCTGTGTACTTATGAAATATGGCCCAAGAGATTTCCCCTGTACCTGAGATGTGTACAGGGAGCTGTCCTGGTCTTAACTAGAATAACAATATGTTACTCGAGGAAGGACATAACGACTAATGATTCTGGAGGCTGAGACGTGAACAGGTGGCATGGTAGACATAATAGCTGTAATCCAGATTTTAAGTTATGAGGAAAACAAAAATGTAATGTGTGGAGTGCATAAATTAACCTTGACTTCTGTTACTACTGTAACAGGACCAAGGCTGGGGGGAAGTCCACAGATGACGGGATATGTAACATTAAATGAATACATTAATAAAAACACTTACCTTGCGCTCGAGTGCAATGTAAGTGTTTTTTCAATGTTTTATTTAATTTGACCTATCCTGTCGACTTATCTGCCCACCCCGCCCCCTTACCTTAGCCGGCCGCACCTGGGTTTAGTGTAGACCAATATTCTGCAGACATGCCTAAATGGTCTGTAATTTACTGTTGCCGCATTCATCAGATGACTAAGGGGGTTGTTCGAGAGAATTCTCAAGGATTTCATCAAAAGCAACAAATGAAAGGTGACATTTTTATGTAAAAAAAAGCAATGCTCTGATTGTGATGTTAAATGACACACCAAAAGATATTTCCGATTACAATTCAGACATCATTGTGACGTAATTGTTGTCATCTCTGATCAAATCACGTGTTACAGCACCAATTATATCAGTTCTTTCAGCATGAACTACATAGTAAATAAACAAATTCGGAAATCGAGAGAAGGCCTGCACTTCCACAAGGGGAATTAAGACAAGAATATCAAATTGCTGAAAAAAGGCAAATTGACTTTTGTTCATCATTTACACTTTTTTGCAATGCATTTTTATTGTCATTTTGCTAAAACACAACGTTACCATCAAAATAGCGAAGCACCTCCCGGCATCACGTAAGATTGACTACAGGTAACTACAATTTAATTACGCACTAGAAAAGACATCACGTCACATGCGATTTGTTCCTCCCCTTGATGCATAAATATGTCTAATTATTTTGTTCCACACCCTCGGCTGCCCCCAAAGCCCTGACCATTACACGCTAATCCATCCATTCAGCTCAGATTTTTATGTGTTTTTGTGGACAGCCCCGCGATGTAAACATTGTCTTATTTTATTGCATGTGGAGTGCTCTAGCTCTGAAATATGTTTTGCCTGGAGAGCTGTAAATCCTCACATCTTTTATGGACAGAGTCACATCACATCACAATGTGCACATTTGTTATCTCTTGAAACTTAGCCAAATGGGGATGATGTCATAAATGGTAGACTTAATAGGAGCTGTGCTTCTAGTCGAATCAGGAATTACAAGTAACAATCAATTTGTGAATCCTGGTAATCCAGGCACTTACATTTCACCACTTTGAAAATTGGTTACATTACCTGGTGGCAATGGGACTCAAATGGTGTATTACCGTGTTGCACGGGCACAATGTTTACTTTTCCCATGGTAATCCACATTTTTTAAGTGGAACCTGAGATATTCCACAATTTTTAAGAGGAACCTGAGGGGAAATTACAAATACCACTGTATCAAAAATGTGGGGTGCATGAATATCACACTGGCGTAGCTAGCTCACTGCACAGGGGGTCTGAAATTTCAAGCGCAGGCATTGCCAATGGGTCTTGCTTTAACAATAAACACATTGCCTCCTTATCTCCCTTCTTGCTTTAGTTATTAGATTTAATATTTTGTCTAGAGTACTGAAATGTGGGTACCACAGCCCTGTCAATATCATGACAATCCAGGGTAATAGTTATGTTTATGCAATAGGTTTGCCTACATCAGACACAGATCCTATCAGTGGTTGGTACCTGCTTTGGACTCCTGCAGACTGAATTATTTTTTACGCTATCTCTCCCTGTCTGCAAGAAAGGTAGTGATCAAGTCACTGTTAACATTGGAACTGGACTAAGGAAATGCCCTATACTTAGGACTTCCGGACTACCTGGTGAACAAGCTTCAAATGGTCCAAAACATGACAACCTGTATTCTACCTAACCTGCCCCCCAAGAACTGGATGCCAATACAGAAGAGAATCTCTTCAAAATGCTAGTCCTAGCTTGTCGAGTACTGCACCATTCTGTGGCAGGCAATCGTAGGGCTAGATTTAGCTTCTATGTCCTCTCTAGAAATCTACTGTGAGCCCATGGCAACCTGGCAAGGATCCCTAGGGTCTGGTGCACGAGAATGGAATGAAGGACTCTTTCCTATCTTGGATCAGTGGCCTGGAATAAACTCCTGTTGCATCCTCTGACCTGTTCAATAAAAGACTGAAGACTTGGGGGCATATTACCAAGATGAAGCGATATTTATCGCTTAACACGGTTAGCGGCAATATTATTATCGCCGAACTCCGCCGATTTTTATCGCAGATAAACCTTGCTATTATCAAGGTTTATCTCAAAAGCGATAAAAATCGTCCGTAATGCATGAATATCGCTGGAAAGTCAGCGATATTCATGGATTACCGAGCTAATGCTCTTAGCCATGTTATCCACCCACCATTGGATAACATGGCTAAGAACTACTCTGGGCAGGCATTAGCTTTTGGAGATATTCGTCTTAGCGCGAATATTTCCAAAAGTACGCCTTTATAGGTAATAGGAGATAGCGATGTTAGCGACTGTTTACATCTTGGCATGCCCACTTTGCATGTCATTAGTGATAAATATCGCTGACATGCAAAGTGGGCCCCAAGATGATCGCTATCTCCTACTAGCTGTCGCTAACTATGGTTAGCGACAGCTAGGTAATAGGGCGATAAAATTATCGCCGCTTTAGGGGGAAAAATTCCCGCTAAAGCGGCGAAAAGGACCTTGGTAATATGCCCCTTGGTTCGTTCATTAAGTATAGCTGATGTGGTTGCGTTTCGCTGGCAACTGAAAGCATAGCGCCAGGACACTCTGAAAAGTAGTTGAGGGAGCGACCCAAATTCAACAAGAAATATCAAAAGGTTCACAGATGTGGATTCTCCAAACTCACTATATACACGAGAATTAGGTGAGGAAATAGGAGCTGAGATAGTGTTTTGGTGTTGGTGTTTGAGGTGTATTTATCTGCACTCTCCGAAAAAGGTTGGAAGCTAAGGGTTTGCCTTTACTTATTTTTGCAGGAATGGTGTTTTCGAATTGTTGAAGATCAGGTGAGGAATAGTTGTAGAAAATAGGATTATGTCAAGTCAAATTGTAATATAAAAGAGAGTTTGACTCCAAACTGTTTGTCTTTTCAGATAGAGTTTTCTTTAACTATTAAATAGTGAATAACAAAGGACCTACTGAAAAGAATACCACTTTACAATGGTGAGCATCCTTCAGATTAGAATTTAGGGACAAAATTGCCTTCGTAGAAGTCATGTCTTAAATTACTGAAATGTTTTTTTAATTTTGCAGTGGACTTAAATATAAGGAATCATTTCCAAGAGGGGAAGTTGAGGCAAGGAAACTAATAAAGTATTACTCTCAGGTGAGAAGACATTTAGTAACTTCTTCATTGGAAGGGGTTGCTGCATATTTATTGATAGGGAATGGCCCCTAGTTTGGTAATACCCGGTGCGTATGATATAGTGACCCTGGTTATATTAAGGGGCTACATTTCAGATGGAGAGATTTTCCTTTAATAATAGAGGATGGAATAAATTAGTATGTGATATGAGGCTGAACAATAATGAACTGTAGCACTATGGACAATGTGTTATACTCAGTATAGACATGGGTTAACAGGGTTTTACAGAAGGGTTGTCTTACCATGCGATGACATATGCATTTATATAATGACTGTATTTTGAATTTCATTTATTATGTTTACAGACTATTTCTAAGAAGGGTGCACTGCTGTCGAATTATTTGACTTTCCAAATGATGAATCATAATTTCTCTCATTCAAAGTACTTATAAATAAGAGGTATGTTGATTACAGTACTTACTTAATCTTTGCTAATAGGACTCATTTTTGTTTTATGCTCTTTTTATTTGTAGCGTGTTAAATAGGCAGGTGTCTAGTATTGCTCAATAGACTGACTATCAATGTAAATTGTTTTTGTTAAAAGTGTTTCAATTCTTTGTATATACATAGCAGTATTGAAAATTAATCTATATTTTTTGATTTTATGTTTTGGTTTAACAGCCCTGATGATGTCCAAATTTGGACGAAACGCGTCGGCTGTTTGACATCTGTATTGATTAATGAACAACGAAGATGTACTACTGGTCACCATCATCTCTGTTGAAATAATATCAATAAAGAACATTTTGGGGAATCCAAATCTGTGAACCTTTTGATATTTCTTGTTGAATTTGGGTCGCTCCCTCAACTCATTGGATTTTGATTTTGGACATTATTGGATTTTTTCGGTGGATCCAAATGAGGTTTTGAGCGTACATTGGGTTGCAATTTATTTGAACTACTAAATGCATGAATTTGGTTATTTTCTGTGCTGACTTAGTTACCCTCACCGTCTTCTTTATATGAGTATTCATCTGAAGAGTAGCCATGCCCTTTAGAAGTCTCATTTAATTTCATTATATGATGGCTGTGCATTGGTTGTTGATGTGATGCAACGTCTGTGGCTACAAAAGAAATATAATCCTCCTGAGCAGGGCCTCGTGATATGAAGATGACAGGAAACTAACATTTTCCTGATTTTGTACCTCTTTGCCATAAACATTCTTCCCCCTCCCAGTCTACCGGATTATTGAGATGGGCTCATAAATACGAATGAAGCTTTGATCTGCACCTTCTCAATGAAAGGCTGAGTTAATCTGAGGGCTCTTGGTTTGGTATGCTAGCAGTGCTACTTCAATCTGACAGAATGAGACAACAAAGGATAGTGTGGTTGGGTGCAGCCAACACAGAAATGCAGTCGTAGAGTTGTGTGAAGGTGAAGTGTTCTTGTGTGTTATATAAATTGATAAAATGTTGGTTCCATCTGAAAACATAGACTGCTAAATCATCTCTTCCGAAATATAGACTGGAAAATGTTTGCCCTTTGAATAAGACCTATTCTCGCAGGTAATTAGGAGCTAGCATAACTAACTCTTTAAAAACCCAGTCCCTGCCACCTTGATCTTCACAAGTGATCAGCACTTCAAAATCAACCTCATACTACACCACGGCCAATCAAAGTGTAGCGACGAGACACTGCTCCAGCCAGGGGCTGCCCAATATTAATCAGAATTATTATTGCTTCAATTACTGACTGGTGATCTCATTATTCTGATTCTCCTGCTTCGTCCCAGTACTTCCATCAAGAGGTGCATCCAATCCCTTCAGACAGGCACCATACTGCCTACCTTAAAGAACAACAAATAACATTCTCCCCTATAGATGTGTCTATTTAGGATCACCCCCACGTAGAATCTCGTCAAGTCAACTATCAAGTTTCCCCAACACACAGCAACCAAGGTCGGGTACTGAACATGGAGGGTCCAAGGAACTGGACTAGAAAGAGGAATCAAACAGGGGTTACTGGTAACTAATTGGTAAAAAAATATTTTTCATCTCCTCTGAGTCTCAGACAGTGGTCTGACCATAGGGTGGAGGAGATGTATGAGCCTATAGGCGAGAGAGCCTCACATGGCTTTCCCCTGTTTGCTTGTACTAGCAGCAATAGAGTTGACCACTACATGGCATACCTGCTCCTGCAGATAAGTCCTCACAGGTAGTATAGTTCTCCCTGCCTTAGGGCTTTATGGCCTGCTGTAGAGGTGACTTGCCTATTTTGTATGCGGAGTATGTGGACATGGCACACAGGGATGTTGTGTTTCCACTTTTGTCTGCACCAAGACATTGGCAGTCTGTATGTGCTTTGGTGAGGGGTCCTTTAGGGTGGCACAATTCAAGTTGCTGTCCTCAAGGACCCTCTTTAGCCTCGTTGCCCTAGGTACCAGGGGTAGCATTTACTGTGGGCTTACAGTGAGTACCAAAGGAATTGCCAGATGGGAAAACAAGTGTACAGTTTCAGGAAAGAGATCTGGCACTAGGGACCTGTTAGCTGCAACCCAGTGCACTTCCAGTTGAAATCACTTTGAATACCAGGCATAAAGTGGGGGTGACCATGCACAATCAATGAATGAGGAACTCAAAAAGACGCGAATGCATGATGCCACAATTACACCAAGGTGAACTTCGCTGTTGTACATGGATTTTTGGGTGGAACAAGAATGCGTTGATATGGGTGGGTGTTTAATTTTAGGTTATTATGCTAGACAAGTTACATTGCATTTGGTGTAATTGTGGCATGATGTATTCCTGACTTTTTTAGTACTTCATTCATTAGTTGTGCTGATGGGTTCTCTTTAACCATCTTGTATTGTATCTACCCCTGATGAAGGAATCAGCCCAAAATGCATGGGGTACATACTTCGTACATTGATTTATGAGGAATATTGATCCCCCATGTGCTGCTGAGAAAAGCCTGGATTGGTATCTCTGAGAACTTGGTGATCAAAATATTTGAAGCATGAACATTTTTGGATTAAAATTGAGAGCTTGGAATAAAAATAAAGACATGATAAACTGGTACACATGGCAGTGCACCTTGTTTGGGGGACCCGACAAGTATCCAGCTGTTGACTCAAAATAAACATTTTGCCAGGCCTAAACATTCCTTTTTAATACAAATAAGTCACCCTTAGAGTAGACCCTAAACAGCTCAAAGGGCAGGGTGCAATGTAAACAAAAAGGTGGACATGTAAATTTAAGTTTTAAATGTCCTAAAAGTGAAAAACTCTCAAATTCATTTTTCAATACTGCAAGGCCTATCTCTGCCTCAGGATAGCATTGGAGTTATGCTATTACATTTAATAAGCTTTAACTTCCAAATGGGAAGAGGCAACCAGTTCATGTTTGGTGTCTTTGGAAACGCAAGGAAAACTCCTCTCTTATGGTAAAGTTGGATTTTAAATTACAATTCTGAAATTGTCACTTGGTGCCTGCAACCTATCTCTGGGTCACATGACTATGTGTAGTTGGCAATTGGGCATTGTGTATTCCTCCTAGACAGACACACAATAGGGAGCTTAAGTGTGCCTGGGTGTGCCACCAAAGGCAGGATTGGGGGAAGAAGCCTGGACACAGCCCAACGTATACTAGAATAGACTGTGTCCTGCCTCCAAGAAAATGGCTGTGTGCCCCCTGTAGTAAGTCTGGAGCCAGGGTAAGGAAGGCAGGGCATCTGTACACTTGAAAGGTAAACCCTCTAGAAGCCTCTCCCACTTCACAGGCAAAATCTGGTATTGGACTTCAGACACCAACTCTTCAGTACACTACTGTGGATGTGGATGCTCTGCCAGGAAGAAGGACTGCGGTGCCGCTAAAAGGACTGCCACTCTGCTGGATTGCTGCCTTGCTTTACTACTGCCTTGCTGGACTGCTGCTTTGCAGTGGTGACCTGCTGCCTGGGGCCCTCCTGCCTGTGTGAGTAAGACTGGTCCTGCATCTATTAAACCCAGGCACCAGAGTGACTCCTAGGGCTTGTTGGCTGGCCTCCTGACTTGAGCCTCTGAGACAGAAGCCTCCAACAACCTTGAACTCAGCACCTGGACATCCGTAAGTCCTACCCTGTCAAGTGGTGCCACCCTAGTCCTAGGCACTTGGAAGTTGGCCTGGATGTGCTCTGCCAGCCCATCTGTGAACCCAACCGACGGTTCAACCCCAAGCAGAACATGTTTCTCTCATCAGAACTGCCACTCTGAGAAGCTTCATCACCGCAGGCCCTAGCACCCTAAAGATCTCATTGATGGCAGCCTTGACAATGACAACATAGGTTTCCACATCAGAGCCACACAGCTCTTAGGAACAGGCGCATCGCCTTGACTGCACAAAGCATCCTTGATGCTGGACTTTTCATCCCAAGCCTTTATCAATGGGATCCTCGGTGACAATGCAGGACCTCGCATCGTACCTTTGCAGCCCCCCGAAACTGATGCATTGCCTCGGCCCACACGATGCATCTTTGGGGTGGGACCCCTCAATTTCCACAAACAGAATTTAAGATACTCTTTTTCAGCTACCTCAACTGGATCCTTGCAGCCGACCTGCACTCTATGGTGGTCAGCCTGTACTTTGTCCTGGTCTGGCGCAACCACATATCCACAGTTGGAGGTTTGTGCTTTTCGACGCTATTTTCACTGAAATGTTAAAACCTTCTTATCTACAGTTCTATCGATTTTTGTCATTTGGATCTTATTTTAATTGTTAAACACACTTTTATGTTCTAACCTGGTGAGGGATTCTTTTGTGGTGTGTTATCACTGTGTTACTGTGTCAAATGTTTAAGCATGGGCGAATTTTGCGGATCGGTGATCTGCAAATTCGCACGAATTTGGGGCCAAAAATCCGTGAATTCGTGGATTTTGCGAATTCGCAGATTTTTTATATAGTTGCCTTTTTTGTTGTCCCCAGTGACCATATGTGTGTTTTATGCCATCGCGCCGAAGGGCGCAGGGTTCCCTTGAGTGAGCTGTCCATCATAGTGGGTAAATGGCGGGAAGACGGTGCACACACTGCTAGTGTGTTGCGGGGCCAAACGGGTGGGCTTCTATGCGAGTTCACATGCCCCTTGTGTGTATGTCAGAGACCAATCAGAGCAGCAGACTAGGAGAAGGACACAGGAACTGCACAGGGATTGCGATCGTGAAAGTGAAGGATGCACTTTGCTTCCTTCACTTTCACGAGCGCAATCCCTGTGCAGTTCCTGTGTCTAGGGACTTCTTTCTCCTCATCTGCTGCTCTGATCGGTCTCTGACCTTTTTTACACACAAGAGGCATGTGAACTGCATACTTGTATGAGAGTTCACATGCCTCTTGTGTTTAAAGGCCAGAGACCGATCAGAGCAGCAGAGGAGGAGAAAGAAGCTGCCGGTCATAGGGGAACAGCACGGGGATTGCGCTTGTGAAAGTCAAAGATGCAGAGGCCTCTATCCAGCATCAGAGCTATTTTTCGATGGTAGAAGTGGGGAGAAAGCACAGCTGTCCAGCCTCGAGAAAGCTCACAATTTTTTTTGGGCTGATGAATGCGTCACTGAATTTGATCTTCAACTCGGGTACCTGCTTTTTTTATATCTTTAAGTGCTTCCTGTTGAGGTTTAATTTTTGTGACCGGCACCTCATTGCCTACTTGTAACTATTCTCTGACCCTGCTTCAAGGGTCAGAGCAGGGTCAGAGAATAGATGCAAGTAGGCAACGAGGCGCCAGGAAGCACTTACACGCTTACAGCAGCAGGTGCCCAAGTTGAAGTTAATTTCTTTGTAACCCTTTTGTAAAAGGTTACAAAGAAATTAGCTTCAACTTTTGCACCTGCTGCTGTAACCCTGTAAGTACTTGGCTGAAAATTCGTCCGTCTTGCGGATTCGCGGATTTTACCGCGATTTCATGAGATTCGTGGATCACGAAATCGTGGAAAATCCGCAAATTCTGCGAGCGGAACGAATTTTCAGCCCACACTTACAAATGTTGCACAAATACTTCACGCATTGCCTCTCAGTTAAGCCTAACTGCTCTGTGTCAAGCTACCCGAGGGTTCAGTACAGGCTAATTTAGGGTTTGCTTGTGACTTCATCTTAACAAGGATTGTGGATTCTGCTTGAGTAGGGTTTCACCCCCCACAACCAGTAGCCCAATTTCTTACAGACTGCACTACTAGTATCCAGATGCAGTAGGTTGGCAATTACCATGCCCGTATTGATTATATTAACATCAACCAGGGACAGTAGGCCGCCAGAAGAAACTTTTTAGAGCAGCCAGTTGATCCTTAAATGAGCGGGGTTTACAAAGACCAGTCTCTTGTTGCAGTAAAAATTCTAACCTATTTAGTCTGTCTCCCTAAATCCATCTTGTGAATTGAGTGAAACCCTCCCATCATCAACATATTCTTGAGGCGCCCTCAATCAAATTCCAAATAGCGTACTAGTATCTAGGTGCCGTAGCTGTTACCACTGCCCTTTGGATTATAGTAACACTAGCAGCCCGTCCCGACGTTGTCCGGGAGCAACAGGCTTCCCCGACCCCCCGCCCGCCCCGACATTTTCCAGCCTGTCCGCTGCTCACACCGCCGCTGGCCTGTCCGCTGCTCCTCACGTCAGCGCTCCTCCTCCGCGCCATGTCCGCCGCTCCCTTACCTCAGCCGCCGCTCCTCCAGCCTGTCCGTTGCTCGCACCGCCGCTGGCCTGTCCGCTGCTCCTCACGTCACCGCTCCTCCCCCACACCATGTCTGCCGCTCCTCGTTGCGCTCCTGGATGCCGCTCCCCCCGCGCTCCTGACGTGAGCACGCACGTCGCGGCCGGCGGGACTACTTTTTTTTTTACCGTAAATTTTTTAAATAACGTTTTTTTTTTTATTTAAGTAGCCTATAACCATCTACACACTCTGACGATTCCAACGGTGTATCGGGTGTGTGGATTGGCGCTGTGGTTCCCGAGTTTACCCGCCTCAAAGGCTGAAAAGTTCTTCCTTTATTATAGTAGTATAGATAAAGCAGGGACAGTAGGTCCGCAGATGGTTGACCTTGGCTTTTGGGAACTTTGTTTTTAGAAAGGCTTTATATTCTTGGTTAAGGGGGTTAGACAAACCAGGTCTCTTGGAGTAGTATAAGCGCAAAACTATTTGGACTGTGCCCAGCAAATCAATCTTGTCAATCGAGTTAAACCTATAGACTTTCCAAATCAAGAGACCAAGTCTTATGGACTGCAGTTTTGTCTGGTTCAAAGCAGACCCCCAGGTTGATATCCGGATTTACAATTTGCTGATCGTTTGAAGAAGTGTTAGGACAGTGTGGACCATCAGTGCCGTACATATCATTAGAACCCAGACAAAGATAAAGGTTTTTCAGTATCCTTGAATTACTGTTAGGAGGCTTCGGTCTATTCTGATTGTTCCTCCACAGAGCCGAAAAAAGGCTCAACCTGGGTGGGAACCAAATCCCAATGGTTTCTCAGAAAGATCAATTTCGTCTGAGAATCAGGGTCTATAGACCTAATTTTGGCACCTTCACAAAGTAATATCTCTATAATAAAGAGTTAATTTCCTGTGTCACTTACCAAAGATGCCACTTTGATAAATAGAAACATATTTTTGAAAATTCCGCATTATTAATCTTGCAGAACCCTCACAAAGTTAAAGCATTTGAACTGATACTTTATAAGAGTAATCTCTTGCAAAGCTGCTACTAATCTGCTCCCATTTAGAGAATTCAGGGTAGCCTTCCATTTTTGACCTGGATTTAAAGAATTTTCAACACAGGGCACCCCATCGGCTTGGCAAATGAATTACCCTCTTCGCCGAACTATTCCTACCCAGAGGTAATTTAGCAGGCATAGCAATACCATTTTGGCAATAAATAACAGCCTCTCCGTGATTTTTGAAACTGGAAGGTAATCTGCAGCAAAACTTAACCTCACCAAAGGACCGAGCTTTTAATTTAAGAGCCTGGTGATACAAAAGTTGAGTGTCCGATTCCAACTTTGAAGGATTTGCCTTGGCATAGTCGTATTTAATTTTAGATTTCTGGTCAGATGTGCAGCTTGATCCTCCTGTGATGCCCTTAGATTTCTTGGATGTTTTCCGAGTTCTGTGCCTGCTGTACAGAATAGGCAAAGTATGATTTTCTCAAATAGCTCCCCTCTTTTAAAAACCACATTGGGATGATAAGATAGATGTATATATGTTACCCTCTCTGAGCGAGACACTATAGGATTAGATTTTAACGTAGACTGGTTGGCCTCCGGTTGTACTGCAGTCATAGGCAGGGCCACTTGTTGCCATAATTGTTCCAATAAATCAATTAAGTGTTTTGAGGACTTAATGGGGCGAAGGTTCAGGGCATACCTTCAAAAGATGACTGCATCAAAGAAATTAAATTCTATGGGTATAACTCAGTAACACATTCGTTTTTGGGAATGTTATACAACCGAAAAGATCAAGTAGCCACAGCATACAAATTGACTTGCTTGTTGACTCATTTGTTGTAGGATCATGCCCAAAGTCCACCTTTGCACCCTAGTTGCACCTTACACAAATATATAGGCCAGGGCTTCTCCCCCTGGGAGTTCAACCGGGCTGCAAACTGCATTGGAGTTGCCCTAAACATGGGCAACAACCCAGACCCTGACCTTGGCCCTGCCACTAAGGCTTCAACACAGCTTCTTCCTCCTGGCACCTCAGGGACTTAAAGAGAGTGGGTAGATCCTGGCATAATCAACATCTTGAGGACTGAACCAGTCTTACCGTCAGTGAGCACCATCTGCAGCAGAGCCTACTGATCCTCAGCCTCACTCAGTCACTTTAATGTCCACCTCCGAGGCACATCAGAGAGCGTCTTCTATCTGCTTTCCTAATATGCTCCATGGGGCCACCTCCTGGTCTCAACCTTCTATCCTAATAATCACTTGTTATCTACTCACAGCTTTAGCTCGCGACAAACTCACCATGTGACTCTCGCAGCAATAGCAGCACCAGTGGCAAAATAAGAAGCCCCTGCTCACTTGCCCCAATCTCTCAGTGGCCAGTGGTCAGCACCCCACATCCGGTGAAAGCACAGGGACCAAGGGTCCTTCAATGAAGCAGCACAACTGCACAATAGCACAGTATCACAGCATAAGGCGCAGTGTCACAGGCATAGGCACACAATGTTAATTTAATTTGTATCAATTTCAGTTTACACCTGATATTTCTTCTAGAAAATATGAATACACCAATGATGTACGCCCAACTTGGTATATTAGTGGGGGTGATAAGGCTACTAATAATACATATCTTCTACAATTTTTTCAGCTCCAGAAATGTTTCTATGCTCCACTGCTTAATTTGTAAAGTATTAAGTGCCAGGGCTCTGACCAGGAGGTCACTGCAGCTTGTACCACCCATCGCCCTTGTCATGGCTGCTAAAACAACTACTAACCATCTCTCTCACATGTAAATGCGACAGTTCAGATTATTCCAGGTCCCCAAAGCTAAAGAGATGGCTGGGGAGGCAGGTATTAGCAATTTGTATATTGTATTCCTAAAGAACCGTTGTTATGCTCATCTCTAAATTAGATGAGCAGTGTCACCATGTGGTAGACTGTTCTAAGTATGGTGTTGACAAGTAGGTGCCGGTGCCGAGCACTGGAAAGCAGCAGCTCAAATTAAGCACTGCTATGCTCTGGAAAGAAAGTATAGTAAAAAGACTTGCCCTCAGCCTGTTTCCCCTCATTTGAAGAATCGTAGTCTTGTCTTGATCTTAAGCCTGTTCCGATGTAGCAAAAACAGGGTCATCTAAAGGTCACTCAGAACTCCTTGTTATCCCCTATTTTATTTATTTATATATTTATGTAGTGCCTTGAGACCCTTCCGGGTGAGTAGCGCGCTATACAAATTGTTCTGATTGATTGATTGAATACCCGAAGGTGTCTAGGTGCTTGTCGACCAACATCCTGCAGCCGTAAGGTGAAAAGTGCAGAATAATTAAAGTGATAATAAATATTTACTAAGGTTATGCCTCAAAGAACCTGGTCTTTTAACCCTTCCTAAAAGAGAGCAGGTCAGGGGAGTTTTTAAGTGTGAATGGCAGCTGATTCCACAATCTGGTAGTGATATTTAAAAAGCTATTTCCACCCCCGTTAGACAGTCTTGCTCTGGGGACCTCCACCAACATATGTGAGGCGGACCGCAGCATTCTGGTTGGTGTATACCAGTGAAAGTGGTCAATCCGATATGCAGGGCCCCGGTTGTGAAATGCTGTAAAGGCAATGCTAAGTGCCTTAAAGTTGATCTGTTTTTCCACTGGAAGCCAGTGTAGGGTATTAAGGTCTGCCTTTGCAGAAAAGTATTTTGGCAATCTAAAAAGCAGACGGGTGGCAGAGTTCTGTATTTGTATTTGGCCAGTTTGACCAGAAGGGCTTTATTAATTCCAATCAGAAGGCAGTTACAATAGTCCAGCCTTAATAGGACTAAGGCCTAAACCACTGTTTTCTGCAGGTCCAGTGGTATGAAAGGGAAGATTTTCCTCAGGCTCTTAAGCGAATAGCAGGCAGCTGAGGTAATTGCATTCACATGGTGGGAAAAGGACAGGGTGGTGTCAAAGATGACACTCAGGTTTTTTGCCTTGGCGACTGGTGAGGGGAGAAGGCCTAGTTCCATAGCCCACCAGTCGGAAGACCAGAGAGAGATGTCTCTGCCAAAAAGGATGAACCTCCGTCTTATTTGAGTTCAACTGAAGACAGTTCTCTGACATCCATCTACTCACATGTCCCATACAGGCGTGAAAGTTATGGACTGTGTTTCGAGAGTCATCTGAGATGGATACTATAATCTGGTTGTCATCAGCGTAAGACACCATAGCAAATCCTTAGGATTTGATAAGCCTGGCTAGAGGGACCACATAAAGAATAAGAAGAGTCGGGCTTAAAGACGGCCCCTGTGGAACCCCACACGGAAGATTGAAGCTCTGAGAGCTGAGACCCTCCATCTCCACAAATTGTTCCCGGTCTGAGAGGAAAGAATTGAACAATGATAAGGCGGCACCAACAATGCCTATTTCGTGAAGCCGATGTAGTAGGAGGCAATGGTCCACAGTAACCAAGGCTGCTGAGAGATCCAGTAGGATTAGGGCCGCCATGCCTCCCTTATCTACAGAGTGCCTGATTTCTTCAGATGCTATGATCAGTGCGAGCTCGGTGCTATGTCCACTTCAGAAACCATTGAGATGGATCCAGAATGTCATTGTTAAGGATAAAAGAAGTTAATTCTTGGTTAACGTATTTTTCAAGACTTTTTGCCGGTAGTGGCAGGCGGTCAATGGGACGATAGTTGCCTGGGTCTGCATTATCCAGATTGGTTTTTTTAATAGTGGAAGAATTGAGGTCTTTTCCATTTTTTAGGGAAAATGCCAGTTTTAAGAACACGGTTAAATACCTCTGTGACATGGCCTGCTATTGGCTCAATTGCAGAGAGAATAATCTTAGGGGGACACGGGTCCGACGGTGAGTCAGATTTGGTGACAGAAAGAGGTTTAATGACCTGCTCATGCGTTATAGGTGGAAACTCGGAGAGATACGCAGAGCCAGAGCTTCTCGAGTTCTTAGAAACATAGAAATCCAGACTTCCTGTGTCATGGGTTGGAACAAGTGTAAATTCATCATAGATACAGCGAACCTTACTGCAAAAGGTGGAAGCCAAGGTATCACAGAAGGTTTGATCTGGTATATTATCTTTGTGGACTTGAACATGGCTGAGTTTTTAGACTGTCGCAAACAGTTCTTTAGAATTATTCTTGGCATTTTCGATCTTTTCTGAAAAAAGTACTTAATTTTTGCAGTGTGGATCATTCCTTTGGAATGGGTTTTATTTAACATTTATGTCCATTCTTTGATACATCTAATCTGTTCTTACAGACTATACATGTTGTATGCTAACAGAACCTAACTTCTTTTCAGCTTTGATCAGCCTTAGAAAGAATTTCAAGATTTCTAACTAGGCCTTATCTCCCACATTCACACATATAATGACAGCTTTCTAGCTTATTTCTTTTGGGATTCCGTGAAGTTTACTCCCTAGATGTTATGAGTGGGCATCGTGTGGGGCAGACCAACTTTCCAAAATGGCAATAGTTGAAAGTGCACACTGATAGTTGGCTCCCAAGTCTATACCTGGTTCCACCCTGTGCCCCATCATAGCCAAACTCCTCAGTTACCAAGATAGGGACCAAATCCGATACTTGCCAGAGAAAAGCAAGATATCTGATACGCTGGCATGAACATTACATTTTATGCTGATTTCACTCAAAGCATCCAGGATTCCAGAAGGAAATTTGCTCCAGTACAGAAGAAGCTTAGAGAGCAGGGCATACTCAATGTTGTACCTGACACAGCTACTTTTAGAAGCTAATTCATTTCTCAATAAACACCTCAAGGATAGATGAGGGACCCCGATGACAGAGCAGTGTGGAGCAATGTGGAATAAGAGATTGGCGAAAAGTCAGGCATTGAAAATAAGAGAACAATGGAAACATTCAATAACTATTTCAGACTTGATTCTGGGCTCTGATTTGTCCTTCCCACCAAATTGTAACTCTTGCAACCAAGATGGTTAGATATGCCATTTGGTGCTAAGTTAGTTCCCCTCTAAGCTCATGTATATGACACATTGGTCGTAGATGATATAAATATATACTAGATGCTACTTTGGCCCCAGCTGATAGAATGGCTATATAGTATACCTGAAACATAGTGTATTTATGCATTGTTATGATGGTGTGATTGTTATGAATGGAGTTTTAAGGGATGTCGCTGGGTTGGTGGGAATCAGCATGTGAAGAAGGAAAGAAGGGGGTGTGGGCGGTGGCAATAACCGCAGAGCATGGCGGCAAATTAATACAGAGAAAGTTAAAATGCTGGGAGATTCACAACAGACACATACATAACTCATTTAGACACCAATATGGGATTGGCTAGAGAATACTCTACTCAATCAAAAAACCTGAAACTAGCAACCTGAAATATAAGAGGACTGGGCAATCAGCGTAAGTGTTGCTAGATATTTGCATATCTATCTCAGCATTACATTGAAGTTGTATATTTACAGGAAACACAGTGCCCTAGACAGATGGCCTGACTTGCTAAAACTTAGAGACAGTAACACTATTCTCCTCATTTTGTTTGTACTTGAGTGGGGTGGCCATATTTATTTACCGATGGGCCAAATTCAAGCAAATACCCATACTAACGGATAAAGAGGGATGCAAATTACATTGATTAATTCATATGTCTGTATTTCTTCCCACATGTGATGACACTTTATCAAACCTTGGAACTGTACACACTAATATGTGGAGGTGACCATAAATTGTATTGAACAGCGACTTAAAATGCACAAGGGAGTCATCTCAATTGCAAACTAGAGCAAGAGATGCACAGGCAGACATTGTGAGAGATAATGAGTTGCTGGATCTCTGGAGGGAGAGACATCCATGAGATCCAGAGTATACCTTTTACTTTTCAGTGTTTGACTCCTCCTCAATGTTGAATTTCTGGTTAGATGTCACGCGCTGGGCTTCTATGGTCCTGCACCTCTCACAATACAGACTGATCACTCCGCAGTGGTTGAAATGTCACTCCAATGATTAACAGCCACATTTAATATGTTGATAGCCCACAATCTTATTAGATCAGTTCTTTAGAGAAGATATAGGAGAAGCTACCCAAACGTATTTTGCTAACAAGACATTGGTTAATTATTTGGGTATGGTTTTGGAAGCATGTTCAACTGTGATTCGTAGTGAAATGCATCACAAAGAATAATGAAATATTGAACTCTACTAGGGCTCATCTGGCCAGGCTGGAGGAGGAGATACTCAAATTAGAGAAACAATGTACACCAATCATACTCTTTTAGCGTCCATGCAAACTAAACCTAGAGAATCAAAGGATCTGACGAGCAGAAAATTTGACTTTGAAGTGCATACTGCATGGCTCAGAAATATGGGAATGGGAACGCCCAGGCCACACATTGACATGAATAATCAAGCTGAAATGGACTGCTAATAATGTGTAGGATAGAAGGCGACTGAGTGGCATATAGCTCTGTTGAAATCTTGGAGACGTTCATGGCATTGTACCCTGACCTGTACTGCTCATGCACATCAAAGTCAGAAAGTAATATCTGCACATACCTAGATAGTGTGGCTGGAGCTTGAACATCATACCCTGCTGTCAGCCAATTACTGAAGAGGAGATCCAGGGGTGGAGTAGGGAGGTCGTTGGGGTTTGGGTTATAAACACTTACCAACTGGCAGTACCCTGGGAAGCGATGGCCGTCCTGTAGAAATCTAGTAAGAATATGCAAAAGAGATAATCTTGTTTCTGTTGAAAGTATACAAAGAAGCCTACCAAATAGGGGATCTACCAAAAACTATATGCAAGGTGATTTTCATCACACTTCTGAAGCCAGATAAACCATCTGATCAGTGTGGTTCATATTGCCCCCCTGTGCTTAACAAACATCACTAGTAAAATATTTATGGAAATCCTGGCAGACAGACTGTTGCCATTAATGCCTGCACTGATCATTTCAGACCAGCCTGGTTTAATCCAGGTTTAGTTAGGGCTGACAACCTGTGTACACTGTTTGCAACTATTCATCCTATAAAGTCAGATAAGGCTGTGCTGGAGATGTTCTTAGACACTGAAAAAGCTTTTGAAAAGATTGAACGGTCCTTTTTGTTCTTCATACTTGACAGAATGGGAGTAGGGAAGGGCTTTAAGCAGTGGTTCAAATTAATATGTAATGTGCCTAGAGCCAGAATAAAAGTGAATGACATGCTATCGGATTCCATAGTGAACAGTAGAGGGACCCGTCAGGGATATCCATTATCTTCCCCTATTTTTTCTCAGGCAATAGAACTCCAGGCATGCATATTAAGAGGACATGACATTGACTAGCAATGTGACTTGGGAGGCTAAACCTACTGATATCAGTCTATACAGACTGCACTATTCTTGGTCAAGAACTCTGACAACAATTCCATAACATGAGAAATGCTTTCATACGGTAGATTTTCAGGGCTAAAAATAAATTGGGCAAAGTCCATTATGGACGGTACCATTAACAGATTAGACCACTAGCCTAACATAGAATTCCCACTGAAATGGCAAACTGAACGACTAAAATATTTGGAAACTATGTATCATAACGACATATCCACCATTATTTCAGAGAACTATGGAAAATGCATGTTATCCCTTACAGATCTAGGGCCCGATTCCCAAAAATAATCTGAGACAAAATCCTAACTTTATGACTTTCTTTGTTCAAAGAAAGCATTTAGGAGTACTAAAGTTAGGATTCCTAACTTTACTACTCCTACACTGACAAAAATCCTAATTTTACGACGTTCGGTATTCATAGAAGGCATTTAGGAGTAATAAAGTTAGGATTCCTAATATTACTGCTCCTAAACGGAGAAAAATCCTAACTTTATGACTTTCGGTATTCACAGACGGCATTTAGGAGTACTGAAGTTAGGATTTCGAACTTTACTAGTCCTAAACAGAGAAAAATCCTAACTTTACGACTTTCGGTATTCACAAAAGGCATTTAGGAGTGCTAAAGTTAGTAATCCTAGCTTTACTACTCCTAAATGCCTTCTGTGAATACTGAAAGTCAGAAAGTTAGGATTTTGTCTCAGATTATGTATGCGAATCGGGCCCCTAGAATATGGATGGGTTAAACGTCCACTCACAGTTGCGGGCAAGATTGCATTAATGGAAATGGTGGTGCTCTCAAACTTTATGGACATTTGAAGAACATTCCCATTCCATTATTTTCATTTTGTTATAAGCCATTTTTGCCAAACTTCATACTTTGATGATCACACCTGCATGGGCTGGGAGGCGGCCCAGGATACACTGGGCCAAATTATTTGAAGAAGCCATATAACCTAGTTGACTTCAGAGTTCCGAAATGTGAAGTGTATTATCCAGTGGCACAGGCTCAATGAGGCCATCACTGAGTACCCAACTGTAGACAGGCCCCACAATACAACCTCGAGAGGGGTCTACATGCATCAATACCAATTAGGATGAGGTGTATCAAAATACACCTCAGCATTGTGGTGAGGTTCACATGGTAGAATGCACAGTTTGGGCCTGATCACGACTGGCTGCACTTAGTGGATACCTGGTCACATACTCCCCACATTCTACAATTGAACATTTCCTTTTGCACACAGTGAACATAACCTGACACTAATAGCACAGTTGAATACAAAGTATATGATAGGGATGGAGGCCTATTGACAAAATAAAAAGGTATAAAGTTTCAGGATTACTTGGGATCATCTGCAAACTGCTCAATAGAAACACTTGCAACTTAAGGTACCTATTGAGAGAAATGTTCACTTCTTTCCCAGACAAATCGGCCGAATGGGCGGCATTACGTTTTCTGCTGTCACACTCCTACCCCAATAAATTGGTCACTAGAATGTATAACACACTATTAAAGAAGATGGGTGTGATGAGAGCAAATGTAAGGATGTAATGGGCTCATGCCTGGGTGTTGAGATATTGGATAAGTAATGGGCCTACTGTTGTGAGCAGACCAAAGAGGTATACCCCAATGGTAGCTATAGACTGACACTTTGTAAATATCTGCACAGAGTCTATTACTCTCCTGTCTCTGTGGTTAAAGGAGGCTGATGCCTAAGTCATGTTGCTGAAGATGTTCAAGCATGGATTCAGATTATCTGCACCTACCTTGGGTACGCCCACGGGACTAGTTGATAGAGGCAACTGCGATAATTACTGAGGATTCACTAAATATTACCCTTATGTTGGCTGGGGTATATGAAAGAGACACAGAATTACTAGATGCAATGACTGCCAACACTGTACCGATGGGAAGACGAAGAGTGACAAAGACATAGGGTGGGGAGAGTGTGTCTAGCTTTAAAGATTGGCTTAAAGGTAAGATAATGTGTGTAGCTCTGCGCTATGACTTTGCCAGAAGCCCCTAGCCAAAGAGACCTCTCGAAGCCTTTGAGGATATACATAGGCAACTTCAAGGAACACGAGAACTAATATTTAAACTGATACCAAGACCACTGATGCTCTTCTGGGATGGAAAGTGATAATGAACCATTATTAAGATCTCTGACAACATTATTCTTTTTTTCTAACAAAGTTAAAGCGATCTATGACTCCTTCTCCCAACTACCAGATAAGGGCATAGATTTTAAAGCAGGTAGTTCCCCTGCAGCCCCTGATTCCTCATTACAAACATTCGAGGTTCCCGCAGCTGACAAGCTCATAAAGCTCTGTCGAAGTGTGAAGTCTGGCTCCCCCAACGATCCGGCTCTGGCCTGGGTCATCTCAGAGGGCCTGACAGCCCTGGAACCCCACATCAGACACGTCCTACAAACCTCCTTTTTCACTCAACAAGTCCCGATGGAGTGGAAGAAGGCCATAGTACTGCCAATAAGGAAAAAACCGAATGTAAGCATGGAGGTGCTGGAAAACCTCAGACCTATTTCCTTGTTGCCATACGTGGCGAAGGTGGCTGAGAAGGTGGTCAACACTCAGCTTACGGAACACCTGGAGAGATGGAATTTACTTCATCCCTCACAGTCAGGATTCAGGGCGGGCTACTCTACGGAGACGGCTCTCCTGCGAGCCACTGAGACTTTAAGAGCAGGGGCAGATGCAGGCCATACTATGGCCCTGATCATGCTCGACCTAAGTGCGGCTTTTGACACCGTAGCACATTCCATTCTGCTACGGTGTCTGAACGAAGCCGGGGTCGTTGGTCCTGCGCTGTGCTGGCTACAGTCGTTCCTCACGGAGAGATGTTTCCAGGTACAGCAAGGGACATGTCGCTCAGTGGAGATACCATTAGATCAGGGAGTGCCTCAGGGCTCAGCTTTGAGCCCCACTCTTTTCAATCTTTATATGGCCTCCCTGGCGAATGTGGTACAATCATTTGGGGTGGAACTGGTATCGTACGCCGACGACACCCAGCTGCTGATCTCCCTATCGCAGAACACCTCTAACACTCCTACCAACTTTAAATCCTGCATGCAGGCACTGGCTGAGTGGATGGACTCCCATTGTCTAAAACTCAATGGCTCTAAAACAGAGGTGTTGGTGGTGGGGGGAAAAAGTGAAAACTGGTCAGCTGAGTGGTGGCCGGCATGCCTGGGTCCTTCTCCCACACCCTGTGAGGAGGCTAAGAATTTGGGAATCTGGATGAATCCCTCTCTCTCATATGATGGCCACATAAGGCGTCTGGTGGGCAAATGTTTCGGAGTACTAAAGACCCTAAATAAAACCTTAGACCTCCTACCCTTAGCGGCCAGAAGGACACTAACACAGGCACTGGTGACCTCGCGGTTGGACTATGGAAACATTTTGTTCCTAGGGGCAACCGAGGGTAGCCTAGGCCGCCTACAAGTCATACAGAACTCCGCCGCCAGGCTGGTGTTAAGAAGACCTAGGAGAGCCAACTCGCAGAAGGCGCTGGATGCGCTTCATTGGCTGCCTGTGAAGAAACGTGTGCTGTTTAAGTGCCTCCTTTTCTGTCACCGAATTGTCTGGGACAGGTAGCCCGCTTACCTAAAGGATTTAGTCAGCCGTTATGAACCGACTAGGACCCTCCGTTCGGAGGGTGCCGGCCTGCTGACAGTCCCCAGGATAAGGAAGGCTAGATTAGGTGGACGATCCTTTGCGCTCCAAGCAGCTCAACAATGGAATAAACTTCCCCTTGTTTTGAGACTGGAGAACAGTGAAGCGCGGTTTAGGGCCTTGCTTAAAACACATCTTTACACGGCGTAGAGCATAGGATCGCATGTCATGCTGTTTCATTGATAGCTTCAGCGCGGGGACACGCCGCGATGGCGTTACTGAGCGCTTTACAAGCTCTTTTATTATTATTATTATTATTATTATTATTATTATTATTCCTGGTTCCATGTAAATAGGAGGTGATGCTGCCAGTATTGATTCCTAGCCTATCGGAGACAATATACTGATATGTTTATTATAGCACATCTAACTGAGTGACGGTTGGAACTGCTTTGACTGTACCAAAATATACAATACAAACCTTTTAATTAAAAAAAGAGTGCATATTGTAATCATATTTTGAAGTCCATAATGATGAGGAAGGTACCCCTGAGAAGGTAAAATTAATAACAGTTGAAGATTGGGTCCATCTATAGCAAGGCATAACTAAGCTTAGCACCACTGCTCAACGTAGAGACAAAGATGCTGTCTGGTGTTACCTGATACTAGATATGTTGACGGCAGTGGACCTGGAAACAGTGTGGTGAACTGGGGTCTGCTGAACATATCTGATGGCCATGTCACAAACTCTGGAAAGCAGTTTTAGTAGCGATTATACAGATATTAGGATTCCCCATGCCAGAGAAACATCTCTGCCCAAACTGGGCCTGGCACCTGAGTCTTTGTAGGGAAATGAGCTCACACTGATGGATCGGATACATTAGTTATTGTTCTCTGCAAAACATGAGATTGTGGGACACAATGGAAATACATAGTCTTCCAAATCGTGTAAGCAAACATGGTAACAAGTTGGTGAATTTTTGCAACCCCTTCTGTTGTATATGGCCAAAGACAATAATTAGGCCTGGGTGAAGTTTGCAGAGTTCTGCCCAAAAACTCCACACGCTACGTGGAGTTCTGCAAGTGGTAGAGTGCATTTGGTTGCCCAGTTTGCGTTGATTTTTAGCTGGGTGTTTGATCCACACTGGAAACAGCACCATGCGCAACACATGAGGGTGCTGCTTATTTCTGCTGCCCATGTGAAAGCTTTCTCAGCTCAAATGGAAGGTTTCTCAACGTGAGCTGCCGTGACCATCCACGACCGCCCACATTGAGAAATCTCGCTTGGAGGTGGTCTAGCATTGGAGTTTACTCGCTTGCCAATAAAACGTTGGGGAGCACAAGCGAGGAAAAAACTCAGCTTCATAGAGCAGATTTTTTCGCACCTAAGCGTGTTCTGCAGAGTGCAGAAAACTCCACAGACTGCGTGAACAGAGCGAAATTCACTGCCCAGGCCTAATAAGAATATGAAATGACATCATCTTTGAGCTGGAGTATATTTGGGTCCCTTTTTGCCATTAGTAGCTTTAGAAGTGAGGTTTGTGAGTAGCAATGGACTTACTCTTTTGTGTGTTGGTCTCCTCCCAAAACAACTCCTCCCTAGCCCTGTCTAAACCCCTCCTTACTCCTCCCTGATTCCTTCCAATTTTGTAGTAAGTATGCTTTTTTTTACAAGCCACTCCCCCAGTCTTTCCAACATTTACTAATAAGGGGTTGAATATGATCTCGCTAGGAAACCCCTCTGCACGACTCGGATCCTGAGGGCTGTCCTAGCAAATCACACTCCGGGAGTCCGAGCGACCGATTACAATGCATCGGTATAGTGACAGACTCTGTTTGCTTGGACTGCCATTGAATTCTATGGGAGCATGTATACTGAACGCGTACACAGGCTCCCATAGGAAAAATGGGTGGGTAGGGAAAAACTTTGCACGCTGTGGCAGGCGCTCCATAGTGCTTTCCCCACTGTGCATGCATGGAACTGATTCGGAGGGCCCCGGGTGAAGGGGGACCTGCTACAGCCCCCCAAAGTCTGATTCCAACTGCCGCTTTCGCAAAACCGAGTCGATACTGCTGTCCAAATTGTGAATCGTACTCACTCGTTCGGAAGTCAGCTCCATTGCGCGGTACGATTCAGCTGCAAATGAGTCTGACTTACAGGATCGGGTTCGGAAACGATTCCGTCGACGCGGACGAGATCTTTGCATCATACTTGGTCGTTCGGAATGGGGAACTATTCAGTCAGAAACATAGGCTCGAATTAGATTTGCCTGTTCTTGAACCCGTCTGAAGGCCTTCCTAGCGAGATCGTAATCGGCCCCTAAGTAGTAAAAGTACATGTGTGAGGACCTCCCCATGGAAAAGAGAGGTGGAGAATAATTAATGTAGGTTTGTGTATAGCATATTGCAGTACGTTAGTAGTACTACTAAATGTACTAAGTGTACTGCAAAATGCAGTTTGTGAATAGACCCCAAAGTCTTTAGACTATTTGTTGAGTTTACTTACGTACTCGTAACTGATACATACTTTAACATGCACAGGGGACTCTCTAATCAGTTGTTTATTTACTCTGTTTGTAAGAAGGCAAAGGATGGATCCGGTAGTAGGTGCTGAGCTAGTAAAGTTAAGGGGGGGGCTTGTTAGAGACCCGTTGAATGTTGGTTATTTTGAAAGTGTTGTAATCGATGACAGCTTTCCACAAGATTTTTAATGCAGGATTATTTCAAATATTTATTTTGCATCTGAAAAGCAAAAAATTATTGTATAACTGTAACAGTTATAGGAAATTGGAGTATTAGTTGAATGGGGTAACCATCTCACTCAAGTATAATCACAATCTTTGTCAGGGTGAACCATTAATGTAACCAAATAAACGTGAGCTCAACTCCTGGTAACTATGGCTCAAAGCAGACAGGCTTAACTTAGAGGCAATGCGTGAAGTATTTATTATGCAGTATCAATACAGTAATGAAGTTAAAACACAATGTAAGAAGAATCCCAAACCAATAAAACAAATAAATACTGTAAATTAGAATAATTAAAATTGTATTAAAAAGACAAAAATCCAATAAGGGGAACTGCAGATGTGAGTTTATAAAGTTGTAAATACCAATAGCATCAAAAAGCATTAAACGTCAACCATGGTCAACTGGTTATGATATGTTATGTTAATTTAAATTTCTTAAGCGCAACGGTTACTCTAGGGTGCCCTGGCGCTGAACACTGCCTCTCGAATTGCTGAGGTGTATGGTGATTATATGGTGAAAAGCCAGGTTTTCAGACCTTTCCTGAAAGAGAGGAGCTCGGTTGAGTTTCTAATGTGGAATGGAAGTTCATTCTAGGCCCTTGCGGCACATGTAATAAAACTCCTACCATCCCAGTTCACGTTTTTGACTGGGGGAACGATCACTCTTTTTGCACCCATGGAACGAAGGGACCTTCTGGGAACATACCATTGACACAGCTGTTTCAGATGGTCGGGGTAAACTTCCTTGAGGGCCTTTAAAACTGCTTTAAATTGAGTCAGTTGTTTGACTGGGAGCCAATGTAGTTGTTTTAATTCTTTCGTAACCGAGACAGACATAGGTATCCCAGTCAGCAATCTGGCCGCTGCGTTTTGCATGAGTTGGAGTCTGTTTAGATGTTTTCTTTGGTTATTCAGATAAAGACCGTTGTAGTAGTCCAACCACGACATAATAAATGCGGTGATCACTGTCCTGAGACTGTCTGCCGGTAGAAAATACATTATTTTCCTTATGATTTTAAAAAGAAAAAAACTCGCTGAGACAACACCATTTATCTGGTCCCCAAAAGTGAGTCTGTTGTCCACTATAACCCCCAGGTTCTTTGCTTTCTTAGTCGATTCGGGGAGGGTCCCCAATTCTTCCGGCCACCAGTCAGGTGTCCAGAGGTTCATGTTGTTGCAAAATATAATGACCTCCATTTTGCTTGAGTTGAGTTTCAAGCAATTTGAAGACATCCACTCCCTGACGGCTTTCATACAGTCATGGAATCTTTTTCCTGTTTCATCCTCTTGCCCATGCAGGAGTGACAGCACTATTTGCGTGTCGTCTGCGTAAGATTTCAATTGGAACCCAAAAGATCTTATCAGGGCTGCCAAAGGTGTCACATAAACATTAAAAAGTGTGGGGCCGAGGGACGAGCCCTGTGGTACTCCACATGGAAGGGAAAAATGTTTAGAGTGGTCTTTGTCGAGGTCCAGCGTTTGAACTCTTTCTGTGAGGAAAGATTTCAAGTGGTTCCAGGCGTTGCCCTGTACCCCGCCTTCTAATAACTGGTCCATCAAAACATTATAATGGACCGTATCGAAGGCCGTAGCGAGATCCAACAGTACCGCGTTACCTCCTTGGTCTAGGGCCTCTCTTATTTCCTCTGTGGATTTTATCAAGGCCCGCTCCCTGCTGTGCTCTGTTCTAAATCCCTATTGTGTCGGGTCTAGTATATTGTTTGCTTGGAGGAACGTGCTGAGTTGAGCATTCATAGCTTTTTCGATCATTTTAGCTGGTAGAGGAGGCTAGAGAAAGGTTGGTAATTATTAGGGTCATTGGGATCAAGATTTTGATTTTTAAGTAGTGGGAGAATGGATGCTGCCTTCCATCTTTTGGGAAACTGGCCATATTCGAATATGGTTGCGATATACCAGGACCTACGCAGGATTTGAGACCGACCATGATAGTGGTAGCTACAAAAACCAGGCTTGAACCAATCAGAGGATTTACCTTCAGACTTAGTCCAAAATCTTCAACAGGACAAGGTAGCAGGATGCAGAGAAGGAATGGTTCCAAAAGGTCACATAGCCTTTGGACAAGGTCCCAGTAAACCCTCTGACATTTGGTGGGAAAGCTGTGGGTGGGAGAAGTTAATATTTACCACCCAAGGAAGGTTCCTCCCAACTGGATGTTTTTGGCACCTTCGTACGGTCAAGATTTCTTTTTATGCACTTAAGTTACTTTTTTGGTGCTCACTTTCCTCTGGCAGGGAAAGGCTGCAGGCTGTAGCGAAAGAGAGTTCCATGAGGCCAGATATCTTGCTCACAAGGGACTGCTGAACTGGGTTTGCTGCTGCTGAAATACTTTGAGCTGTGAGAAACTGAAACCTCAGCCCAACATCAACGCACCTTTGAAAGATTTTTCAGACAGGTGTGGCAGTTGCGGGAAAGACCTCTTGTGTCCCTGTAGCTAGAACTGGAGAACAGGCTTATGGCCATTCGAGTCCACACATTTGCCCAGGATACTAGAGGGAGAGAAGGTACATCAGTGCTCGTTTCAGGACTCCAACAAGAGGTTCTGTCCTCTTCTGATTTTGCACAAGTTCAGTTGTTTTGTGACGAGGGAATTGGAGATGCTATATTTAAGCCTGGCACCAGCTTGTGGGTGAATACTGGCTCCTGCCTACCCAATACAGTGAAAGCTCCCAGGGTTAACCCTCCCCATGTTTTGTAAATTTCCTGTGTGCCCTACAGCAAATAATCCAACAGTGTCTCTCTCCACCTAAATCTAAGATGGTAAAGCCTTTCTGACCTTGTGCAGAGCCTGGGTGCCTGCCACAGAGGTGTGGCCAGGGAAATGAGTATCTCCTCCTCAGTGGTCACTTCAGAATAGTTCTAGGGGCAGTTTACTCCCTACTGTGATTGGAGCGTGGCTAATTGGGTGAATAAAGAAGTGACCTGTGCAGGTGTCATCTGACATCTGCCTGTGACAGGGAAGGCCCCTTTGGAGATAATTAAGTTTCTGTTCACTGCCAGAGTAACGGAAACACCTCCCTACACACAAGCCTTTGTCTTCTGTTCTGGGAGCAGTTTTAAAACCTCATCCAGGGTAAAGTACTCAAAGGGCTGCAGCTGGAGGCTAATGAAATTAAGTTTGCAAATGTTTAGGAAGGAAACATTTAACTTTCTATGTACTCTTTCCTTAACAAATCCAACATTAAATTGGATTTTTAATAATTATTACAAAGAGTCCTTGAAATATGTTTCTTAGCATGAAAATTCATTATTACATTAATATTATATTCCAGTGTTTTCCTATGGAACTGTCAGTCATGCTAAAGTGAAACTAGATTTTGGGGCCTAGTCATTGCAAGGACATGTGTATCATTATCTTTCAACGGGTCATACTTTTAAATACCTTACACCCTGCCTTCTGGGCAGTATAGCCTACTTAGGGGTGGCTTAATAATATTTAAAAGGCAGGCTAGACCTGTCAAAAGGGTTTCCCTTGAGAAGGGGAATTGCAGTATAAAAGCTGCTTTAGTCCAGATACTTGGATAGACCATGATTGCAGTCAACTAACAGCATTTAACTTACAGACCCTGGGTATATTTTGCACCATATACTAGGGAATAATAGGTCATTTAAATATGTCATTAAGGGGTATACCAATTGCATCACGTTGAAAGGAGGAGCACAAGCACTTTTCCACTGGTTAGCATGGGTAAAGTGCACTGAGGTCTACAGCCAGCAAAAACAGTCAACGCAATAATCTTAGGGGCACCCCATGTAAAGGATGGTCATTTCCAACAAGAGTCAATAATCGTAATCTAACATCAAGACATCCTTCGTTTTAAGCACTAACCTCAGCAGTAGCATTTCAAGATTGCACAGTAACAAATATAAAATAAAACAAATGATGCCTGCCCGCCCTTCTCATTCCAGCCAAACTTTGCTGACACTTCACATCAAAGATGAACTCTGGACCATGCTCCTCAAAATACAGCTTGTCTGCAGGTAGCCAGGTACCTGCTTAAGAAAGAAATTCCTCCCTGCTACACTCAAGCAGCCCCCTGCCCCTTTTCCCTCTTTCCAGCTACTTCACCCTCTGTGCTCTAGAATTGTTTTCCCTCCCTTCTCTGACTCCTCTGTAAGCTTTGTCCATTGTTTATTGCAAATCAAAACCCTGTGCAGAAATATATGAATGGATTCGTCCGCCTACATATTATGCCAGATCACAGCTGTTTCCATGGATTAAAGTGATGAATTATTGCTCTAAGCATGTTTCTCTGATTTAATACACACTTAGGGCCTCATTAGGATGGCGGTGAATCCGCATCCTCCGGGCCCGCGGAAGCCACCGCCGGCCCGGAGAATGCGGATTCACCGCCGCGGCCACATCAAACACCCACCGCCAGTTCAGGATGGCGGTGGGAATGTGGTGGGACCAGCGGCGGACGGCAGGTCCGTCCGCTGCTGATCCGCGGGTTTTGCCGGGCTATTTGGTGGCGGTGTCTGCAAGACACCGTCAGCCAAATTAGGAAGCATGAGTAAACATGCTTTTCCACGGTGGTTTTTCCGCCGTGGAAAAGCATGTGGACCTTTGCTTCTGGGGGGTCCTTGCGGGCCCCCAGGGTAAAGAGGGGGTGGGGGTGCACATGGGGGGTACCTATGGTACCCCCCTTCATTTTCATGCCCAAAGCGGCAGGCACCGCACGGTGCCTGCCGCTTTGTGCATGTAAATGTGAAACATGCTTTTTTAACCTTGCGGCGGGTGCTGCTTCAAGCAGCACCCGCCACAAGGTTAAAGATCCAGGATGTGACCGCCAGGGTGGCGGTCACATCCTAATTTGCATGGAGGGACCGCCGCTGCCCATGCGGACGGTCCCTCCTCCTCGGGGGTGGCGGACGGACGCTGGTCCGTCCGCCATCCTAATGAGGCCATAGTGTTAGTGGTAGAAAATACCAACTCTCATCTTGGCATAGGTTCAGAATTGATAGACAGAAAATACTTCAGGCACTGAGCTAGATTATAGCATTATGTTTAGCCTTAGCAAACATGTAAATTATTTGTCTGGTCACGGAGTATTGAGAATGTTTTGCTGGCTTTCAGACCAAGCTAGGTTGGGTAAATGGATATTTCTTGCTGCAGCAGTGTGGTGGAACTTTGTGATCTGGGCTGCACTGGGACCCATGCATTTTGTGTGACCCGAGGTGCAGACATCTTTGGTCATTCCACAGCCAATTGTGTGTAAATGCATCCAAGGATCGAGAGAGATAGAGAAGTAGACAAATATGGCTTGCTTACCTTCGCTATATGGCTGGTGAACTATGTCTAAAGAATTAATTCAAGACAATTTACTAGTTTCAGTAATTCAGGCCATAATTTATTTTTTGGTGAAACTTAGGGCCTGATTACGCATTTAGCACAGAGGAGCCGGCACAATGCCACCTCCGCTGCGCCAAACCTATGCAAGACCACCCAAGGACCGCCGACTGTATTACAAGTTGGAAATGCACAACTCATAATACGGTCAGCGGCTCTTTGCTATTTCCATTGTGGTCCCTGGAAAACAGTCACCGCAATAGGAACCGCAAAAAAGTTCCAGTACGGGCCGGACGTGGACGACCATGCCGTGCTGGAACTTCGTGGGGTACAGGCCCCCCTGAATGTATCCTCATGGCGGGGGGTCATGGGGGCCCTGTTGGGCCCTCTTTGTTCCTGCACCACCAGCCTTTTCATGGCAGGGATCTGCCAGGAAAAGGCGCCGGTCCAGGAACTTGTAATATGCTGAGCGGGTCTGCGCCAGTTCCCGCTCAGTATATCGCATTGTAGTGCTCCTGCACCATGCCAGCGAATGGCTGTTCCCGGGCACAGCCGATGGTTCACTGCCACATCGACTTTATGAGTCTTAATGCGGTGGACAGTGGACTGCCACTGCTGCGCCACTGTGAGTCTGGCAGTCAGAAGAACGCCAGACTCATAATCAGGCCCTTAGCTCCTTTTATCTCAGTTCTGCTTGTTTTCTTAATGGAAGATTGTTTTTACAATTTACTGTAAATAGCCTTTCCTTTTACAGATCATAGGGTATAATTTCTTATATACAGACACAGAATCTCCTTTGCAATGCCTTGCAATTTCACTTGCTATTACTCAATCTGAGGGAAGCTTTGTCATTTATTTGTTCTTGCTCCTAGAGTCTGTTCTTCTTGGGTCTTCCATACCTGTGAGACTAGTCTCTACCTTAGACGTTCATTATGGAAATCTATGTTTAACTCCTGTAGTCTGGGACATTCCATAGTCTGCATCCTGCCTTGTTCTCCTGCTCCAGTCCATCCTTGGTTCCTGTTTGGAGTATAGTAAAATAGAAGGTAGAAGTAGACTTTCTTTACTAAAAGAAGATGTGATGGACTGCGTTGTCAAGAGGCCCAGTTCTTGATACATCAACCTTTCCTTGACAAGCTTCCCTGAGCCCCTACTGGCTCTCTGACTAGGCTTGATTTGATATATTATTCAGAACCAGTTCACAACATTATTTGGAATGCATCATACATTTATACAACTTTATACTGTTGTAAACATGTTTGGAGTTTAATACCAGCCTAAGAAGATGGTAGGAACTTGTTGTTCCTTTGTTGTGCCTTACTTTACCACCCCTGCAATTTCAATATGCAAATAAAGGCCTTTGTACTGTATTGCTCTGGCTTGGCATTAGTTTTATGATGAGTAATTACTGGGATATGCCATGAAGGCGTTCCAATCCTAACACTGATTGTAAGTCACATTAACCATCACAAAAATGTTGCGATCTAAAATATAATTGTCAAAATATTACCAACAAAAATATTGTTTTTTCATACTTACAATGAGAATAACAAAAATATTGAGTTTAACAATATTGACAGTAAAAAATATAGTAAACTCCAAAGTATCTACCGTAAAAGTAACTGCTACAAATATAAATTGTTTTTAAAATATAGCATTCAAATATACCAAAATATCCACTTTCAAAATGGTAGGGGCCCATTACAATGTCAGTGGGACCAACACCGTCTTGCCATTAGTATCGGTCCCACTGGCATCTCTCACCGCAGTCAAATCGCCGCATGAGGATGCGGTCGGTCAGACCCCATTGGCCCAGGGACCGACTGACATGGAGCATGTCGGGCAGTCGGTCCGATTGCATTCCCCACAATGGAGGTGGTGCCTTCTCAGGCACCACCATGGGGATTACGATCTACCTTTCCACCAACCATTTCACGTTGGTTCTTCTGATGTGAAAAGGCTGGCAGAAAGGCTTTTTAGGGGGCCCTAGCAGGTCCCCTGTCCCTTGTGGCCCTCTGCTATGGGTTTATGGGACACCTGTGGTGCCCCATAAACATCCCGACAATGTGTGGCATGCACCACATGGTGCCTGCCACAGGGTACATGGATTTTTAAAAACATGCCTCTATGCGTTGGGGCTTGTACTGTGGCCCTTTTCCAGGCCGCAGCACAAGTCTCATTACAAAGAGCCATGTTTCCGACCGCCTCTTTGTCAGTCAGATCCTAATTTGGCAGGCGGGACCACCGACTACCTGTCAGTCGGTCCCGTTCCTGCAACATTCGCGGTCGGACACTCGTCCGACCACCATCATAATCAGCCCCATAGTTTAAAAAAAATACAATTTTATTACATAATAGAATATTTAATGTATACGTTCTTTGTCCCACTGAAAAGAAAGTACCTGCCAGTGTAAATAAAAAGTGACAAATGTGTTCTACATGTTAAATGATCACCTTACAGAAAACACATTGAATTAAAAAAAACATTTGAACTCAAATCTATTTAATGCTACAAGATATATTACATCTATTTCTTAAAGAGATACCTTTTAATGTCCTACATATTTGTTTTAAAAAAAATATATGATTCACAATAAATTAACATTTTCACTAATAATCCAAATATCACAAACCCAATCCCCCTCCCTCTGACTTGTTCGGATCACCGTGCTGTGAATTAGCAGATAACATTTTAGGAAGAGCCCCACCCGGTAGTCCATAAAAAAAGTCCTTAAGAAGAGCCTGGCATGAAATACAAGCCAGGGAACTTAATTCATCACTCATCACCTCGCTACCTGATTTAGCAGATAGGATAGCATTGAACAGATGGCGGAGGATTACTCCGAATGGGGGAGTATCGCCCTTGACAATACCGCCCCTGTAAAAAGCAGGGTCACTAACATCAAAAAGCCCTCCCAACCAAGTTTTGATGAGACACTCAGAGCCTCTAACCAGGGCTGTCAGGGTTAAGAGCGCTAATGACGCAAAGAATATGAGTTAATAGAATGAAAAAAATATAAACAATGTGTTGCAGAACATAAAAAGTTTGCTTTGGCTGCCAAATCTGTTTATTACTTAGATCAAATCAAACTTGCCAGCGACTCTAACAAAACCACCTTCCAAGCTATGAAAAACTACCCTTATCTACAGCTAGCAAATCAGAAGCTAATCGTCAAGATTTTAGCGACTCATTAGCTAGCTTCTTCCGGAATAAAGTAGCAGCCTTTTTTTAACAAATTCACCCCTAACAGTGCGTGTAGTTCTGATAATAAGCAGTCCCTAGAGGCGGTTGCCAGGAACATATGGGCCCATGCATCAAGCTGTTTTGCATTCGCAAACGGTGCGAATCGCAAAATTCGGCCGTTTGCGAATGCAAAAACCTTTTTTGGGATGCATCATTTTTTTTTCCATTTTTCGCAATTTAAGAAATCGCAATTTTTTGCGATTTCTCAAATTGCGATAGCATTTATGAAATCGCAAATTTTGCGATTTCTTAAATGCTATGCATGATTTTTTATTTGCGAATTCGCAATTTGGAAGGGGAAAATTACCATGAAGTAAACCTTCATGGTAATTTGCGAAAAGTTTCAAAAATGCAAAAAAATGCATTTTGGAAACTTCTATTTTACACACACCTGCCCTTGGGACATGTGTGTGAGTAAAATGTACTTACATGACATTTCAGGAGTGCAGGGGGGGTCCTTTGGACCCCCCCCTGCACCCTTGAAATTGCATTCTCATTTTGCGATTCCTTAATTGCGAATTCGCAAAATGAGAATGCCTTCCCATTGATTCCTATGGGCCTCTAGGCCAATAGGAATCAATGTAATGCAATTCCTTAATTGCGATTCGCAATTAAGGAATCGCAAATAAAGAAAATTAAGGAATCGCAAAAACTTTTGCAATTTCTTGATGCATAGGATTTTGCAATTCCTAAATTACGATTCCTTAATTTTCGCAATTTAGGAATCGCAAATTCCAACAATGATTCATGTGGCCCCTAGGCTTTAGGCAAGTTTTAGGCCACCACAGTAAAACAACTTGTAAAGGCCAAAAATCAAAGCTGGCTTCCTTCAGGACCCTAGCCCTCCAAAAATATTGTACTAAGTATCAGAGGCAGAGGCATTACACCTAACAAACATTTACACTGCTATGATCGAGTGTGATGTCTTTCCTTCCAATTAGAGGTCAAGCTCAGTTCTCCCCTTGCTAGGAAAAAGGTAATCTAAACCAGATGGATCTGAATCACTACCGTCCGATCTCTTGGCTTCCCTACCCTGTGAAGCTATTAAAGAAGGTGATGAATGAGTAACTTGACTTCTTCATAGATACAAACCATCTCCTGGGTGACACCCAGTTTGGATCAAGACAAGGCCACAGCACAGAATCTTTGCTACATAGGAAATCAGGGCAACATTGGAGGGGGTCAGAAATGCTGCCCTTGTCCTGTTAGACCTGTCAGCTGCCTTCGATGTGGTCAATCATGTGTTGCTGGTTGACCGTTAGTGGATCCTTTGGATGGAGGTCTCAGCGCTCGCCCCTCTACAGTCATTTCCCTCTGATAGTCAACAAGAGGTGGATGTTGGAGAGTTTAAATCAAGACCCAACTCTATGCCTTATGGAGTTCTGCAGGGATCATCTCTGAGTATGCTGATGTTCAACATGTATGTAACTCCTTTCGCTACACTTATAACATCTTTCAGCCTATCATTAGCATCTTATGCTGATTACACTCAAATAGTAGTTTCACTCTCCAAAGATGATGTTAACTCCAACGACATATTCAGAAACTGCATGAGTGCAGTAAGCAAATGGATGGACTGCAATTGTCTGAAACTAAAGTCATGTAAGATGGAGGTTATTCTGTTTGGGAATTACTCGTCCTTCTGGTCCCTGGCATGGTGGCCATCTAATCTAGGATCACTCCCCACCTGGCTTCGAAGGTAAATACCCTCGGGGTAGACAAAGACCTGAAATATAAAGATCAAGTTAATAAGGTCACCTCAGCTTCCTTCCGCACTTTCAGAGTGATCAAACAAAATGGAGTAATTCATACAATTTGATCTCTTAAAAACAGTGGTCATCGCTCTTGTCTTTACTAAATTGAATTACTGTAACAGCCTTTATTTAGACCTTCCCACTAAAATAAACAGCAAACTCTCCAGAACCCTGCTGCGAGGTTCCTGCAGAAAATCCCAAAATTCAATTCAGGGAAAGCAGCCATCAGCAAACTACATGGCTCCCAGTTAGGCAACATATCCTGTTTAAAGCTCTCTCTAGAGCCTATAGGACACTTCATGGGCAGTGTCCTCCTTACTTTAAGAAAAATCTAAGGGGTGCACGCCTGGCAGGACTCAGTGCTCCAGTTCTAGTAAAGTACCTAATGGTGCTATCCTTCAAACGTGCATCCTGGAGTGTTAGAGTTTCTTCTGGTCCATGGCTTTACTCTGGAGCTGTCTTCCTTTTGAAATCAAAACAGCTGCCTCCCTTTCAGTCCTAAGAGATAATTTTAAATATGATATATACATTATACTAACAATAGCTAAAGCCAATAACACATAACAAATTAGATACAGGTATATTTTAGTACATTGATATTATTGACAAATGTAACAAAAACGATATACTGACCCTTGATATTTTGTTCCACAATATTTTGCCACTGATGATATGTTGACCATCAAACGATAATCTGGAGTCAATATTCAGATATCACGCCCTACAGCCACATCATAGGAGAAGCCCTTGACCTTGATTTTCCTAGAGATCATATATACAAATGAAAAACAATAGCTCCTTTGAGCCTAGAACAACAAGAAATCAACACTGATATTGTCCAGTAATCACTGAGAGTTCCAGGTCCCAGAAAAAATGCCTCACAACTATTGGTGAATTGTAAGATCTCATCAGGTTCTTCTGAAATCTACTAAATACTTGGTAGCCTATTCACAAAGGACGATTTACATGTGCAATTCTACAGCTGCTCCAATGTGTAAATCTACAAAATTTAGATGTGTAAAGTTACTAATACTTACTTTTCACACAAAGGTAAAAATCTCTGACACCATAATGGAGATCTTTCTATAGGAATTGATAGGGAACATTTTTAATTCATTATTCTTTAAAAAAATATTACAGATATTTACAATAAAAAATAAACGTAAAATAATTTTAAATATTTGTTATTAACATAGAACTAATAAAATGAAATGTTACTGCACAGTACTTCATTAAGATAAGGGCTTGATTTAGAACTCGGTAGTCAGGTTACGCGGTCACAATGGTGACAGCAAACCCATCCACCGAAATATAAATCCCATTATATCCTATAGGATTTACATTTCAACGGACCGGTTATCTGTCACCGTTAAGATGAAGTAACCCGTCTCCCAAAATCTAGATCAGGCCCTAAAAATCTAAATTAATTGCTTATGCATCCAGGATGTGGAAGACCGTATCCATCAGGGTTGCCCCAACGCAGCTCAAGTTTAGAAAAAGACTTACCTCTCTAAAGAACGGTATGGGCACGATTAAGAGTAGGTGTGGGAGCGGGACCGCCCTGCTGCCACCCAGCTACCATACCCCCAAACCTGTGTGCCCGCCAGATTACGACTTTAACAGTCACTTGCGGATGGTTCTTTGGTGGTCTCATGGTGGTGCCTATGTAATAGGCACTGCAATGGGAACGTCAAAGACAGTATCTGCATGGCATGGACTGGCGCAGTCCATGCTGTGCAGGTACTGGGGTGCATGCACACAGTGGGCACAACATGTGCCCCTCTACATGCACCCATGGCACTGAGGCACAAAGGGGCCTTGTAGGGCCCACTATGACTCCTCTCCACCATGATTTTCATGAAGTAGGAACCGCTATGAAAATCATGGCGAAGAGGAAACTCTTAATATGCTTGGCGGGACTGTGGCAGTCCCACCAAGCATATTGCAGCCTCAAGACCACCGCGCCACCTCCAGGAATCACTGATCCCTGGCAGTTTGCGCGGTGTAATGGCGCTCCGACTGCCCTAGTTGTAATAGGATGGTCGGACCTCAGGTGCAGGGTGGCTTGACCACCACCTCTGCGCCCCCAACTAGTCTTGCAGGCTGTATGTCACAATGCAGTAATATCCACAACCCAGCCTCTTCTCCTTTTACTAATTGACTTTGTGCTTGACTTTCATCTTGTACAGGGCTCCACTGCCTTTTGGCTAGCTTCACACTATAGAAATACCATATTTATACAATTCTACATAAATATATAATTAATACATAGCTATTTAATGTATAACTAATATTTCATAGATAATGTATAGAATAATTTAAAAACATTCCCACCAAGTTACATTTGTATATTATTTCATATGTATTACATTCAGTTAAAAATTATTGCGAGAAAATGCCTCTTTTTATTTGGTCACTCCCATTTTTGTGGACTAATGCTCCGAGATTTTGAAGTTTGCACACAGGAGTACTGCTGCCCAGTCCCTAGTGTATGTGATCTGAACAATAAAACATTGTCAAATTGGATAATCCCTAATTGCCATGGTTAACTCTCAAGTAAGGTCATAGTTTATGGTGTAGGAAAACACACAAATGGCGTAGAAAGTTAAATGTCACATATGGATTGCTGCCCATTTTGTGCCTTTCAATAGACGGACAAGGAAAACATGACTCCAGACCTACATCAGTAGCCTGACTTCTGCAACTGTTAAACCTGAAGGAAGACCTGTCAATATAAACATTTTGAAAGGAGGTAAACCCTAGTTTGAAACATTAAACATCACCCCAAAGTAGGAGAGGCCTGTGGGCAAGCTGGACAGGAGATTGTTGCAGGGGAGCTAGCATGATGACCTGCTCACAGACCCAGTTTAGAGTGGGTTGCCATGTTGTATTTTACCATGATTGCTGCACTGTGGGATAATGTTTAGTTAGGTAAATGGAGCATGCTTCAAAAGTGTGAAGGTTTGCCCTTGGAAAACCTTGGCCATTGGCCGGGAAGTGTTCAGGAGTCACACATACCAACTCGCTACTGAACTGAACAAAAGTACCATCTCATCCCCAGCTCCTCACTTTCTGGGTTCGTAGCAGCACAGGTGAGAACTAGACCTACTGTCTCTAATCTATATAGAGACCTGAAGGGCTGGACCTGCTCCCACTTGTACCAATGGCAATGAAAGCTGTGCTGCCTGGTGGATTTTGAATTAAATACATGCTTCGTGAGGTCCTCCAATTGTGTGCTCTCTTCATTTGGAATATTTTGCGGCCGGGCCAGGTCGCAGAGGAACCCCCCTGCGGATGAGCAGGTCGTGCGATGATACTTCATCAACGCTATACAGAGCAGCATGTGATCTTGTCAGGGTGAAAACAGTACGGCGGCATATTTGGGAAGATGAAGCAACCCAATGTGGTTTTAAAAATTTAATGAGGAGAACAAGCAGCGGCACCCTACTAAAGACTTACCTTGAACTACAGATACCAAGAGGCAATGCGCCGTGAAGGGGCGGGAATACCACGCCCTAATAAGCCATGCATACTGCTGCTCCCTGAATGCCAAACCCGTGATCAAGGGCATGCTCCAATTGTGTGGTCTCTTCATTCGGAATATATATATATATATATATATATATATATATATATATATATGCTCTTTTTTAATTGTTTTTATTTCAAATGTCAAATTGATTTGGATTGTGTGACCAGTGTTTAGGAAATGCGCACCATCATATTTTTTAATTCATATCGAGCAGTGTGGTACATCAATACATTATTGATATGAATGGTCATACATATACACTAAAGTAACTCACCACATTTTGTATATGTAAATAATAATTCATGTGCAAAATCTATATGTATGCTTTTCACTTGTCTACATAAAGTTCAGCAATACAAAGTTTTAAAAACGTACCTTGTACAGTAGTTGTAGTGTCTAATTATATACTTCTATGTTGGCTTCTGTTGGGAGCTGTGTACAGATCATTTGCTCCCTTTCGGTAGATTGTAAATTAATACCAAGTCCTTCTTCACCACATTGCTCAAATCGTTGTCTCACAACTTTTTCTTTCACACAGTGTTTTTTATCCTTCCATTTCTTGTCTGAATGATTAACTGTTCATGACTCAATGCCAAGGACATTCATTTTGTCAGTGATTGTAGCCTATATTGCATTTTAGTTACAGAGCTCAATCTTAAGGAATGTGTGCCAAAGAGAGCTACCTGGTACTTAACCACATAATGTTCCAAAATATCAATTTCAGTTGCACTGAAATTGTTCTTTTTCTATTGCATTGTTGAAGTAGCAAAGCTTTCTTCCCTGTCTACCCTATTATTCATGTGTGATTTCAATTGCAAAGTATCCCCCTTTACTTCACTTTAATACTGGATCAAAAATTAAAAGTGCCCAATGAAACAAAATTACAGTTCGAAACTTTTGTTGAATGAAAGAACTTGCTTGAAAGTTTAACACATCTCTGGGTTCATTCCAGTAAATTTTGTTTTACACAGTACGGCTGATGTGAAAAATGCCATAGGTGTGTTAGTCACAGCTGAACTTTAATTGTGGCATAGATTTGTTAATGAACATTATTAAGTACAAATATACAATATGTCCCTACTGAATAATTATTCTAATTCAGGAAACAGTGTATTAATATTTGTAAGTGATAAGTATGATATTTTTATGTATTGTTTTCAATTTTGAAGGTATAAGTAACACTTTGCCACTCAAGTTGTTATTTAACAATCATTGATGCATTGTGGGAGTAGTTGTCCGTTTTATGCACCTAAATAGAAAATGTGCATGTTTTAAGTAATACAATCACTAAAAATTATCTAAAATGTTTTGCATAACATTTTTTATGAGGAATGCACTTCAATGTGTAGATTGTAAGCCTTTCAAATAAATACGTTTAAAAAAATTATTTAAAAAGAATATATCAGATGGACAATTATCTTTGTCGAAAACATATGAAATATGTGTGTATTACACACTCATTCATGCATTATTCATTCACATAGTGAGCCAAAAAAGGCATTCTTTTAGGCACACTTCACAAAGTTTCTATTAGTGGTTTCCACTGAATACATAACTTGCACACATATGCATAAATTATGCAACAAAACATCATTTGTGTTTTTGGAACGGTAAAGCAGGACCTAAAATATCCTGATGTGTATAGAATGGTCATACCCAGAATTCATTTTTTTTCTGACAATGTAAATGAAAAGGAAATACATGTTTAAGAAACACCCACAAACTTCTACAGTTAATACAATTTACTAAAAGCCTTAACTTCATTTTAAAGTTGGAATATAAGTCCAGGGTTAAAGTATGCACAATGATGGAGTAAATGGGGTGGGACTTGTGTGAAGGAAATCAGTTCACTACAAATTACCAAAAGGTGTGTATGTCAAAATAAAGGAGTCCTGAAAATATATTACTATGATGGAAAAATATTCAGATTTTAATATTCAAATGTGTGAACAAAGGGGAATACAACTACTGGTGTTAATTACATAAAAGTGTAACCTTTGCCAATTCCTATACAATACAATTATGTAAATGTACACTTGTTCATAAGTTTCATGAGGATAAGATATAGGGCCTGATTACGGGCTTTGGCAGTGATGCGCCAGCTTTGTGGTGCATGCAAAGAGGAGGGCACATATTGTACCACCAAGAATGCATCCCCATGGCGTCAGTGGCATGGGGGCCTTCTAGGCCCCTATTTGTACCCCCACCACCAGCCTTTTCATGGCTGGCTCACAGCCATGAAAAGGCTGGCCAAGCGGTAACTCGTAATGTACATAGCGGACCACCCCAGTCCCACCTTGCATTATAAATATCCCTGTCTGCTGCACCACCCCCGGCAAGCGCCGGTTCCCTGGCACAGTAGTGGCAGTCTGAATATTAAGGGGTCCATTCCGATGTCGGGCGGATTGCCTCCGACATCGCAAGCCCAAATCCCCCCCCCGCCATATTAGGATGGCGGGGGGGACGGCGGCGGTGAAAAACACCGCCCGCCTGTTTCCCGCCCCGGTCGCCTTGCGGCCGGGGCGGAAAACGAGTAATATGGTGGCGCCATATTACTATGTGCATTTTTCAATGCCGCTACAGAAAGGAATGCGGTGTTCACTCTGGGGGCCCCCTATGGGCCCCCAGAGTGAAGGCCAAAGGGGAGTGGCACACGGGGGGTGCCTGTGGTACCCCCCCTGCATTTACATGATCGAAGCGGCAGGCACCGTGCGGTGCCTGCCGCTTCAATCATTTAAATGCTTGCATTTTTTTTAACATTGCGGCGGGCGGTGTAGTGAGCACCGCCCGCCACAATGTTAAATTGAGGAATGCGCCCGCCACTGTGGCGGGCGGTCCCGATAGCCGATAGGGTGGCAGGCGGGCTATGACCGTCCGCCATCCTAATAACCCCCTAAATCTTCAAAAACGAAGTCTGCTCTCAGTGAGTTAACTAATATTCTAAATTCTACTTTGAGTCTTAAGCATAAGAATTTCTTAATTTGCGTGTTTAGTAAATTGGCCCCCAAGAGTTTAATTTCATTATATTTTTTGTCTGTATTATTTTGTTTTAGAATAATAAAATAATTGTGTAATAATTACACATAATATTTCAATTCCAAATATATATATATGTAATCATTTATATATTTTTAAAGTCAAATTAACTTTATATATATTGAATGTATTCCTATGTGGTATTATTTTAAGTCACTGCCTCCATTACTTCCTATGGAATATGTGGTAATACCTGTGAGTGTCCATCGGGCTTGGCATACTCCAAGGCTGAGCTGGAGTAATCTGCTCCTGTTTTGTCGCCTTTAGGGTTGCAAAAACTTTAGAAGATTAGTTTGTAGCTAATAATGTGTTTAATATTTTGGGGTAGGTATTTAGAATCCAGTGTCCCTTCCAAACCCCTTTTTACTTTTCCCTAAAACCCTCCTGCTTTGTAGTAGATATTATTGTTTTTAGAACAACTCCTCCTGGTCTCTCCCGTGTTTACTACTAAAAAGCAGACTTCCATTTGTGGAGATCTCTTCATTGAAAAAGCAGAGGTAGGGATTTCCACTCATAGTTCTCCGAGTTGAAGTAAGTTGAAGAAAGTAGCATTACAACATGTGGTTTTGAATTGGCCCATTGTTCTTTATACTGCTGTGTATGTCTAGAGAATTCTCAGAGTACGTTATAATGGCATTAAAAAATCGTAATGTGTGGTTAGACACATAATGAACAGGTGGGTCTGCCTGGTGAAAATGCTGACAACCTGCTGGATGGTAAATCACGGCCACACAGGAACTTCAGGAAATGAAGAGTGAGTTAAAATGGGGTGAATGGTCTCAGTGCTTAATTTGTAAAAAACATGTGTAAGGGTCCTTGTTGGAGACCATTGCAGCTTCCACCACACATTGTCCCTGCCAGCGCTGAAAATGACAGTGGTGGCCCAACTACTAACTAACCAACACACTCCTAGAACTATGGCAGTTCAGACCTTTCCAGACCACAAAGCCATGAGAGTGGCTTTGGTGACATGAATTAGTAATTTCTAATGTTTATTGAATTAATAAATAACTGTTGTGTTATTTCTAAATTAGATAAACAGCACCACCATGTGGGGGGCAGTCATAGGTGTGGAGTTGACAATTAAGTGCCGGTGCTGAGCACCGGAATCCACCGGCTCAAATTAAGCACTAAATGGCCTGTTCTTGCATCTGCTCAGATATTTTGGTTGATGGTTCACTATTGGATGGAAAGTTTTCTATTGGGAGAAAAGTTTGTTTTTATATGCTCTTCCTAGGGGAAAAATATTCCTGTGGAATTTCCTTACCCATTGGCTTATTATAGGGATATCCTCCATACACCATCCACAAGTGGATTTGTAAAATTCTAGATTTATCCTGGGTAGGGTAGATCCTTCATTTGTGGCCATGGTAATACTAAATTGGAATCTGAAGGTCCATGAAAATCAATTCCCAAATGGTCTTGTCTGTCCCTCCATAAAACCAGGTGGAAGTTTAAATCAGTAGTGCTTTCCTGCTGGTGGGAGTCACTGGTCCCCACCAGACTTTTCATAATGATTGGTGGCTCCTATCCAGAGGAAACTATGCCTACCTTCAGACTCCGGCCACTGCCAGTTTACATAAAGAGGGCTCTGATGACTTGCCACTTAACAATAATAAGTGCTGCAGTCATTCAGTGCGGGGCACATTTCGTCTATTAATTTCTTTTAGCAATAGCAAGTTGTTAAATATTAAATAAAAGTTTTTGTGAGTGATTTAAAGTTTCTATTGTCTGTGAACTAAATCAAGACTTTAAACTTTAATAGGTTTGAGAAATTGCTGAACTTTGAAATCGGAATATGTCAACTTAATGTGAAATCAAAGGCTCATTTAACTTTCTGGAAAGAGCCCCCTTGATTTTTCAGGTGGAAATTATACGAGGAGAAATTGAATGACCTTTGTCTGTGTTGTCAGCTGCAATGTATTTCTAGATGAGAGTGTCTTTCAAAAATATGGCCTCAGTGGTATAAATAAATCAGAATGCGAAAACACACTGCAGTTGAAAATGTGTTTTGGAACTGGCGTTTCTTAAATGAGGCAGCAGTAAAGGTATTTTCTCACCTACTTTTATTGCACTGATATTTTCAAAATCTTTCATGCTGTCAGAAATATGGTAAATTAAAATATGCATGATAATAGATGAAATATGTATTAAATATACATCAAAGTAAAATAGACATTGCGACGTATGCACAATAGAAATAGGTCGCACATGAAAGGGTTGAACAATGATTTTATTTCAAAGTCCCTGGAAGCTGCAGAGAATTAAAAAAAAAAATACATCTGAATATAAATCAGGGAAGAATATATAACAGGTGATTATCTAACATCGCCGGGGGCCAGACATAATTGCAAAGAAGGAGCTTGACATTTTAGCCTTTTCTTCTGAACCAGCTTGATAAACTGCCCACCTCCGAAGGATAAAAGAAATCTGAAAGTCTGCCAGTAAGTACCTAGTTTGCTTTATTACAAGTTTCTCCTACCTGAAAGAACGAAGATGGGTCTTGCGGTAATCTCCTAAATCAATGGAAAAAACGGACTGAGCCACAGAAATTGGAGTCTAAAAGCCAGATGGAGCAAGCCAAATTGCGATCGCAAACACCAAAATTCTGTGAATTTCGGCGTTTGTGATCGCAATTTAGCTGTGTGCAATGTAGAAAGGCAAATACCTACTCGCAAAATGAGGGATCACTAAAATTGCGCTTCCTTATTTTGCGCAAGCATTTAGAGAATCGCAATTTGCGATTCCCTAAATGCTATGCTAGTAGGCATTGCAAATTGCGATATTGCCTTAAGGATTCGCAAATAACCTCCAACTTCAAGTTGGTGCTAATTTGCGATTTCTTTCAAATAACCACTTTTTTGCTTTTTAAAAGTGCCATGTGGCACACATTCATGCCTTTAGGGCATGTATGTACGCCAAACGTGCTCACATGCACATTTCAGGAGTGCAACAGGGTGTCCCTTTGGAACCCTTGCACCCTTGAAATTGTGCACGCAATTTGCGAGTACCTATTGGGTACTCGCAAATTGCGTGCGCATTTCCCATTCATTCCTATGGGCCTCAAGGCCCGTAGAATTGAATGGGAAGGTATTCCTTGATTGCGACTCGCAAATTGCAATTTGAAATTTGCAATTAAAGAATATTAAGGAATCGCAAAAAATATTGCGATTTCTACTTACATGGCATTTTTCGAGTCCTTAATTGCGATTCCCTAAAAATCGCTATTAAGGACTCGCTAAATTGCTTTTTCCTACATCTGGCCCTATGTTCCCAAGCAGATTTACAATACATTTATTTTTCCATTCGTGACCAGAATCCCCACAGTAACTGGCATATGAATATTATGAAAACAGTTTCTTCTAGCCCACCGCCCACCGTGATGCATGACGGCCGGAAGGGATTAATTTCTGGTAGGTCCAGGAATATTAAGTGATTTGCCGAGAATCACAGGATGTTGAGCCGGCATCTAGACTCGAACCTGGTTCCCCAGCTTCGAAGTCAGCAACTTAATTCTTGTCATTATTAGCATGTGAGACATGTACGATTCCCAGAGTGGTTTGGTCTCAATGCGGCATTTCATCACACCTACTGTAGTATTTTTGGGAAACAATTTTTTGGTCTGCAGGTTCTTCCACTAAATATATGTTTGGCTGTGGTGGCACTCCACTCTCCCTACGTAGCCCACTGTAGTAGATTTTTGGAAGGTGTGCTTTATAACAAAAGTCACAAGTTAGGCAAAGTTTCACAACTTTGGCCACCCAGAGCAAATAACTTCTTGTTCGTCATTTTCAATAGCAGCAATTTTAAATTTCGAGGTGCTTGTAGTAAGTGCACTTTCAGTCCTGCCATCCAAGATGTAAGAGCAGGTAGAATAAGAAAATGTCATTTTCCTTATATTCTAAAAAAGCAATATTTGACTAATACATGTGAACAAGGATAGACTTATACAACAGCACTTAAGAATGCATGGGAACATTCTTCAGGAACATTCTTCTTCACAAAATATAGGGTCTGATTTAGGGTTTGGTGGTATGTACTCTGTCCTCCATCATGCCCGCTACCCTGATGGACAGAGGACCACCATATTTAGAGATTACCATGACCCAGTGTGATCTATGTACCTTCAGAGGAACAATGTTACATCAAATAACTAATGACCCCGACACTCAGGGAGTTTACTTCTTTGGTCTGTCTCATTATTTTCATTTTTGTGTTTATGGCAGGCAGAAAAAAAGATCAGACTATCAGCCTCAGCTAAATAGTGTGGGTGGTGTAGGTACCCTTTTAAAAAAAAAAATCTTTTTTATGGAGAAACAAATCCACATTACACATCACTTTTCCACATGAGCAGGAGACCATCCATCTTTCCATTTCCGGAACTGTACAACAGAAAATCTGAGCATTGAAAAGGAACATCCACATTAAGGGGTTGCAGGAGTCTTGTCATCATTTAGGGGTAGTGGGGGAGTACAAATATCTTCCCTGTAGGAATTCCAGGGCTCCCAAACTTTGTTCCATTTCCCAGGGCACCCTCTGGCCACATATACTGATTTTTCCCGGAACATGCACCAATCAAAATCCGTCTGTCATTTCCCTAATGTTGGCGGTTGGTGGGCCCCCCAGAGTTGTGCCATGTTCCTTTTGACCACCATGAGTGCTAGAGTAACCCATAGTTTCTAGTGGGAGGCGAGGTCAGTTGGTTCTCAAACATTTAGGAGGCAAGCGTCTTGCCTCGGGCTGTAGGTCTACTGCGAGCACCTCCCGAAGTGTGGGGTACCCTTATTTTAACAGCCAGAACTCTGTCAGGCTGTCGGACTAAACTTTCCATTAACAGAGCTGAGAGGCCACCGCAGATGTAACACTGATGGTCCACATGGTCCACATGACTCTAAATAGGGCTGACATACCATGAGTGTGAAGGACAGGGTACTCCACCAAGTTTATTTTTATTCCATCAGAGATTTGTTTTATTTGTCAAGCTCAAATATCATCCAGTGCTGAATACAAATTCTTGATGACATAAATTATCAATTAAGTCCTTGTTATCAGTTATTTTGAAGGATTGAATAGTTATCTGCAAACATTTTAATATACTGAATAACAACAGCAGGAAAACAGATTTCTTGACTGAGGCCACAAATATTCTTTTCTCTCTCCTTACAAACATCTTGGCCATTAACCCCACAAGGGATTTTGCTAATAAATATTCTGTTCACATGAAAATCATATCAAATATCATCAAATGTAATTGAACCTGGAAGTTGCTGCCCCATATCCTCCATACCAGTGTGCCAAAACAATGCTGTTTTATTCAAAGATATGCAGAATTCCACCAAATTGGAAATCAAACAATGGAATTAGTAATTGAACCTAGCTTTACCGCTGCATCACTAGCCTTTCTATGAACAGTAAAGGCAAACAGAGCTAGATAAATAAGCAACTCTGTTTCAGTTACAAGGACCCTGCAATGAAGTGGCCTGGCCAGTGAGCAATGGATTTATTAATCTAGCATCTCCAGGGATAAGAAAAAGAAAGTAATTCTCATGAAAAGCCTATAGAATGAACATGAGCAAAATACTTATATTGGTTCATTTTTGGGTATTTCTATCCCATCTACTACTGAACAGGGCAAAAGGAAGTAGTGGGGGCTCCAGCAAGAGTTCTGTTTTTACACCTGGGCAAGAGCGACGAGGGCCAGCAATGATGAGTCTCAATAACGTTAGAGTTTCTACTTGGGACAAAAAAGGGAAGGAGAGGAGAGTTTTAGGCTTTTATGGACTCTCAGAAGGTTTCCTAAAATGTCTGAGATTGCAGGGAGAGAGGTCTAAAGGGAGGAGCCCCAAGTGTGGAGTAAGTGTTTCATTTCTTCTTGTTTCTAGTTGGATGAATGTAATAGTTGGCCCTCCAGGAATGGCTCGAGCCTGACTCGTGCCCACGGCACAGCACCGTCTACGCCCTCGGTGCAATGGGGCTGTAGAGCCAAAATCGAGCAGGGCTAAACATGCAAAGAAGGACTCTTCTAATGCAGTTTTTAAAAAACAAAGAACTGCTAAATGTTTTTCTGCTTCAAGGTTTACCTCCAATACCTTTTCTAACAGGGCCTTTATAATTTTTCTACAGGACATGATTTTCTTTTGCATCAGATGTTAAAGCCAAACTAGGCCTCTGCCTCAGCTCTGGCTTCTATGTTTATTAATTTGCTAGCTTGTCTTCGACCTCTATTCAGATTTAACTGATATATTGATTAGATGATCTTTGGTGTGTTGGTCAATGTGTGCTTTCAGAAGATGCTGAATAGAAGATGTAGATCCCTCATGTCCAGTGAACAATGCCCGGCCTTTCAAAATGGGTTCATTCATCGACTGGTAACCAATGTTGGATCTTTAACTTTGGTTGATGCGGTCAATTCAATGCAGTCTGTGGATGAGACAAGCAAAGTGTTTTTTTTGCAGGCTGATACTTGTTTTCACCAGTGATGAGTAAAAGATGCTATTGCAAATATATAGCAGCGAAGAGCAAAGATCAACTGCAGGTACCAATATGACAGAGGGTGAATAGCCGCATTTGGAGGAATCCCCAAAACAAGTATAAGTATGGATGACTATCTTGATATCCCTATTGACAAGAGAGATGAAAGAAACATCAGTATTAAAAGTTTCTCTTAGGTTGTACCATTTCTGTGTGGGAAGTGGACTTTGGAAGATGAGCAAGATGGTGGTTCTAAAAAAAGGATTTTAATCATACTAGGGGCCTGATTACAAGTTCGGTGGTCATGGGACCACCAGGCCCATGGTTAAGGTGTGGTAGCAGTCGGGGACTGTCTCACCAGTAGTCCAACCACCGCATTACGACTACGGTGGTCGAACCATTTTGATACCATCACAACTGCCTGGGAACCGCAATCCCTGGCGGTGGTGCAGCAGTCTTGAGGCGGCAGTATGCTTGGCGGTGCCGCTACGGCACTGCTAAGCATATTACGAGTTTCCTCACCTCCAGCGGTTTCATGGCTGTGAGCCTGTCATTAAAATGGTAGCCTTAGGCCCATGGGATGCATGCGGGGGGCACAAGGTGTGACTCGATCTGTACATTATGCACCCCTTTTCTGCACTACAGTCCATGCTTTGCAGGAACGGGCTTTGATGTTCCCATTGCAGTTCTTTTTTGAAAAAAACGTGGTCCCTATTCTAAAAAAAATAATAAACAAGGGGAGATAATCATACACTAGATAGAAAGTATGACTTTTGTCCAGCCGGACAAGAATTTATTTTCATAATATATTTCAATAAGTAGCGTTTAAGAAACAATCAATAACAAGTGGGCACAGCCGTGACCCACAAAACACAAGACAGAACAACGAAAGGGATTGGCCAAAAGGCAAGCCAAAATGGGTCTGTATACTTGTACTCAGTTTACACAGACATATATCAACTTTTAAACACCATTGCACACTCTAATACAGCTTAATCTTAGTGCATAAGGTGTCTCGGTGTCGACGACGTTTCGATGCCCTTACTAAATACCAGGCATCATCTACAGGACAATAGAATTATACATTGTAGTCTTGACAGTTATATACTGCGCCTTTTTATGTTACTTTACATTCTATGGCAGGAGTTATAAACGAGTCTCACGTAATTCTGTGAGGCGCGCGGGCCTTCACAATTGAGTTAGTAAGGGTTGCTTGGCCAGCGGTCAGGGTATCAGTTCCACTTTTTTTAGTCTCAGAGCATCCCTGCGCAATCGCGTATGTTGGACGCCAGTCAGTGGGAAATGCACAATCACATTATTGTGGTAGTGGTGAGCCAGATTGCTTCATCTACTTCTGTGTTAACCCGAGAGACACTCGGGTTAACATGGAAGTATACAGAGCCATTTTGGCTTGCCTTTTGGCCAATCCCTTTCGTTGTTCTGTCTTGTGTTTTGTGGGTCACGGCTGTGCCCACTTGTTATTGATTGTTTCTTAAACGCTACTTATTGAAATATATTATGAAAATAAATTCTTGTCCAGCTGGACAAAAGTCATACTTTCTATCTAGTGTATGATTATCTCCCCTTGTTTATTATTTTTTTAGAATAGGGACCACTGTTCTCTATAATATGGAACCACTTTCTAGACAAAAACTCCATTAAGTGGACAGGAAACACTTATTTGGTTTAGTAGGTCTGGCTGTACTGGCCATAGGCTATGATTTATAGCGGATAGGGTGTGGTCTGAATATTTAAATCCCGTGTGATTTTCGATTTGCCTCAATAAAATGGACACTTAAGCACACCTTAGAAAAAATAGTGAGTGTCCATTTGAAATCATTTAGCATTAAAAGCCACTACTAACACAAGCGATCCCATGAACACCATTGTTTTGGCTCCCTACAATAATCGTGAACAGGGAGCTTTGTGTAAAGCAAATTTTTGAGTAATAAATATAGAGTGCAAAATAATATTTATGATGAATATAGTAATAATCAATGAATTAATGATGCAGCAGTTGAAAGTAATTAAAAGTTGTGTTTAGAAATGTGATCAATAATGCAGTTTAGCTATGTGAATGGGTAAAGGTTAAGAGCAAGGAGACAAAAAGATCTTTGAGTATCTAAAGTTAAAAAGTTATGATAATATTATAGAACAAGAAACTCATCTTATTAAAGAAGAATGGCTTGATATTATAAAAAGAGAGAAATGGGTTGGTGAGAGTGTCTGCACAAATCAATCCTGCAACACTAAAGGAGTATCTATAATTATAAAAAAAGCAGCGAACATAACATTACTGGGGGAGAGTGCAGACTTGAGGGGCAGATGGGCCATAGCCTATATAGGAACGGGTGATGTTTCACTATCAGTGGTCGGATATTATGGTCCAAACCCAGATGACCCAGCGCCCCTTCAATCCCTTTGCGAAAAATTGTTAACGTCATCTCTTCCAATCATACTAGGTGGGGATTTCAATATTCTATTAGATCTTAGAAAAACAGGCATCCCCCTGGTAGGGCTCCAAATCTTCTTAAAATGAGGGAATGTCTGAATAGACTTAAAGAGGATTTGGGTTTAGTGGATATGTGGAGAGTTAAAGGCGATATGATAAATAATTTCACTTACAGGAATTATAAGTATAGACACGCATCTAGGATCGACTTTTTCTTAATCGACAAGACTTTGAGCTTTAATGTTAAAAAGGTGTCTCATACACCAGCTCATCTCTCAGATCACTCACAAGTATATCTTGAATTAGCTATTAAGGTCATACTGGGTGAGAAAAGGTGGACTTTAGATCTCACCCTATTATTGGACCCAGAAATAATAGACAAGCTAAAAAATACCACGCTAAATTACTTTATAGTTAATAATGAGGGGGAACTCTTTAAGATCGTAATTTGGGATGCATTCAAAGCAGTTCTTAGAGGAGCCGTAATTAGCCTTCCAGCATTTAAGAATAAAGAGAACAAAACCAAATTAGTAAAGTTAGAAACTGACATAATAGAGAAACAAGGGAGGTTGGAGATAGCTTTTGACGAGGAAGGCCAGAGCAAAATAAGGGAAGATATTTCAAAAAGGAAACAAGAATTAGCATCATATTTGTAAGATAGGGTGTGGAAGAGATGGCAGGCTAGTTCCCTATCAAACTATGAATTCGGAGAAAACAGCGGTAAACTGTTATCATGGAAGCTAAAAACTGAGTCCAATAGAAATAAGATCTTGGCAGTTTATAAGGCCAATGGGAACCAAAAGGTAGAAGAAAGGGTGGATATAGAAGAGGCTTTTGTTGACTTCTTTAAGCTTTTATATGAAGAAGACCTTTCCCCTTCACCCTCCCTGATAGAGGCATATTTAAATAAATCACAACTCTCGAAACTGGATGTTGATTCTAGAGAATCCCTAAATGCAGCTATTACAGTTGAAGAGGTGCTGCAAGTAATCATGAGCTCGAAAAGAGGGAAAGCAGAAGGGCCTGACGCAATTCCTATTGAGATATCTCTAGTTTTGAAAGAGCTGTTGGCCCCAAAATTAGCAGACCTTTTTAACTCAATTTATCTAGAAGGTTATCAGATTCCTAATGCTTGAAATGAAGCTACTATTTGTCTGATATTAAATCCCGGGAAATACCCTTTTAAATGTGAGTCATATAGGCCCATCTCACTCCTCAATACTGATTATAAAATATTTACCCAGATTCTGGCACAAAGACTTGGGTCTTTTTCAAATAACTTAATCCATCAAGACCAGAAGGGCTTTATGAGGAGGAGACAGTTAAGTGATCTGACTCACCAACTGATTAGTGCCATAGATATTGCAACTAAGGAAAAAGTCCCCCTTGTGGTTTTTACATTCGATGCAGCAAAAATTTTTGACCGTGTAAATTGGTCATACCTTCAAAAGGTTATCCATCATTTCGACTTAGGGGGACATTTTTCAAGGGTCATCACAAATATATATTCAGCCCAGGTAGGCAAAATACTCGTAAATGGAAGAGTTTCAAAAGGTTTTCAAGTCAGAAGAGGTACAAGGCATGGTTTCCCACTTTCTCCACACCTTTTCAACCTTTACATTGAACCTTTAGCTAATATGATAAGATCTACTGAAGAAATTGTTTCTTTTAGTTTTAAGGGTTGGGCTCTGAAAGTGGCGTTATACGCTGATGATTTAATGATATACACGAGTAACCTGAACAAATCGCTGGCTGGCATAAATTGCTTATTATCGGACTTTGGGAGGTTATCAAATTAACCACTAAAAACCTGAAATTATGCATTGGAATATAACACTAGCCTTGACTGAGTCTAAAAATTAAATCAAATATTTGGGGAATGAAGTTCCAAGAAGCATCGAAGAGGTGGCACAAGTTAATCTTGATCTTAAAACCAAAGAAATGAGGAAATTGTTAAAATCATGGAGTTGTTTACATCTTACATTCCTGGGGAGATCAAATATCATCAAAATGGCTATCCTACCAAAGTTCACTTTCATATTCAATGCGATCCCTATTGAGTTCAATTCTGTGAGGATACGAAAAATACAGAGTGAAATCAATACCTTCATTTGGGCATCTAAAGGGGTAAGAATAGCCTGGAGAAAGCTATGTCAAAAGAAAAGTCGGGGGGTGGGATCGCCAGCCCAGATTTAGCCATGTATTATAAAGCCTTTCATCTTAAAAACATTATGATTTTATTTCTTGCCCGGGAGTCCTTTCCTGCCTATTGGAAAGCTGTAACTGATCACGATCAATGTCTTTATAAATTCGGCCATCCTAAATACTTTAAAAAAAATTAGACTGAAGGTATTAAGATCAGCATATAAAATGTGGTCAGAGATAAGGAAAGTCTGGAGGTTTTCGTATTACAGCCCCCTGGCCCCAAAATGGAACTCGCCGGGCACTCCAGAATGCCTGAAGGACGCCCTAGCAAGTCCTCTGAAAAAGGCAGGAATAGAGAGGTGGGGGGATCTTCTCGAAAATGGGAACCTTAAACACTGGGACGCCCTGCGGAAAGAACCAATAACAAACTATCAAGATTCAAATATTTCCAATTGGCCAGTTGGATCAGAGGACAAGTAACAATACTGGACCCGGGCAGTACGTTAGAGGAGAACCTACAAAAGAAAACAATTCTTAAGGAAGTCTCATTGTGGTACTGGCACCTGATCAAAGGTAATGAGGCCAATTTTGATACACCTGAAGACATTTGGAAGAAAAGCTTTCCGGATAAAGACGTGCAACATTCTTGGCAAGTATCCTGCACTTTTTATGGCACATTATTTTTTCTGCACCTCTTAGGAGAAATCATCTTTTTACTTTGCACACGTCATATTGGACACCCGAAAAATTGTCCAAGATGAACACACAGATGATGAAAAAATTTCCTAAATGCGGAGAGATGAAGGCCAACGATATACACATGTTTTTCACATGCACTCACCTTGACGTTTACTGGTATGCAGTCGGTAAGATTGTTGATAAAGCTCTTGATTTCAACGTCAAGGTAAACGCTTTCTCTATCATCTTTGGCATTTTAGACATTGCTAAATCTAGTTTTAATTTAAATAAAAAACAGAATCACTTGCTTTTTATGTCTATGCTATTGGCCAGAAGAGAGGTGTGGAAAAACAAGGAAGGCAAAAGAATCACATCAAGTGCCAGAAGCACCAGGAACAAGCGAAGCCTCCATTTGAAGATCCATCTGTAGTTCCATCTGATTGTCTAAAAAAGAGGCCAAGTCAGCAGTTTCGTCGAAGATTCTGGAGCGACCTTTGAAGGTAATGCAAAATTTGGAAGGGCCAGAGAAGGAAAATGGGATATTCATCTCTGATAGACGCTTCCGGAGATTAAGAAAGCCTTTCCTCCTCATCACCGTGTCTCTGGCAAAGTCTTGAGAAATTGAGATACGGTGGCCTTCCCAAGAGACAACTTTAATCTTCCGCATATGAGCCAAAATTTGTTCCGTGTGCTGATGAAGCAGCGGTTTAAAAATGATAGCCCTTGGTTGCGTAGCAGATTTAGAACGAAAAGTGGGGACACGATGTGCCCGTTCTAGCTCAAAGTCTCTTTGAAAAGAAATTTGCAGGGTAGAAGGCAACCATTGATATAAGAAGTAAATCATAGATGGTGCACCTTTCTCGGCTTTTTCAGGAAGGCCAAAAATGCGCAGGTTGGATCTGCGGTTACGGTCCTCCTGTTCAGTGAGATCTCTCCGCAATGCCGCCATTGAGCGCTCTAACTGTAAAAGAGATCTAGATTGCTTTTGCATATTATCCTCTGCGCCACTGATACGTGTCTCCATGGCAGAGACACGAATGGAGAGAGCTTTAAGATCATTCCTGATGGCTGAGACCTCCACCTGTAGTAAATCTGTATTAGTTTTGGTAGACTGCGCAATGTCATGTACATCATTGAGACGCATCAGAATAGCCTCCAGAGTGGAATTAGCATCTTTTTGAGAAGATTCAGGTGTAGGAGATACCTGTTTGAGTCTCTTAAGAGAAGCTTTCGACTCTTTTGTATCTTTAGCAGCCGGCGACAAGCCCAATTTGCCGCCATAGAGCCTCCAAAACAAAGGTAGAAGAAGCAACCACTTCAGAGAACTGAGGAAAATCAAAAGGCCAGAGGATATTGGTGCACTCAGTAGGCAAGGGGAAGAAAAAAGAAAAGAGCAAAAATATGAGAGCACACAGCCAGCAGGTATTGCAAAGTAATAAATATCGGCGGACTTACATGCACAAAAATAGAAATTTCATCACAATAATGTCAGGACCCTGCCGATATGAAGAGTACGCCTTCAGAAATTAAGAAACCAAAAAGCAGGTTACCAAAGAGCAGGTAGTATCAATGAAAGGCAATTGAGGCGCTCTGAAGAAAGGAAAAGTAAAAGAAAAAGAAAAAAAGTCCCATTTTAAAGCCACACAGCATGAAGAATGTAAAAAGAAGCCGTTATAAGCTTGCAATGGTTAATAGTAGTCACCAGCACCTGTTTGTCCGCATTCCGGAAAGATTCGTAACAATGGTACCTCCGTCTGTGAGGAAACTCGGAACTGCGTGTGTGAAGGAGAACAAGATGGCGGCCGCTCGTAGAAAACACCGAGCGCCACCTCAAAGTGACAAAATACAGGCACCAGCAGTTCTAGGGCGTAGGAAGGACTTCCAAACAGCACTCGGCACCTTCCGCCACATGAGGCTCCGTTTCTGCGAGTGTGGGGTCACTGGAAGCGGAGATGAACCTCCGACGGCCCTCGCTCGCCTCGGAGCTCAAGCGCAAACCGCCATTCCGTAGCGGCGCACAAGCCACGCCCCCGAAGCTTGCAGCTTCTTAATCATAGGCATTTGCTTTTCAAAATGGGATTTCTCTCTCTTTTATTTCTATTTCCTGCGCATACCATTAGTGGGTTTGGCAAAGTGCCGCATTGCAGGATGGGACATTGAGTTCCCTGATGAGCATCGTAATTCCCCTTGTAGGGTCCAGTAACATATTTTTCTTTTCTGCTTTTAAAAAACCTCTAGTGAGCTTCGGTATGTTCTGGAAAGTCTTTTAACTTGAAGGCATCTTGCGCTATACTGAAAGGAAGAGTTCCTTTCACAGCCCCTCTGAATCTCATTGGGGAACTCAATGTCCCATCCTGCAATGCAGCACTTTGCCAAACCAAATATATCAGAATATTAGTGCCCGGTTTAAATTGGATACTGGCTTTTGAAAAATGTTGGCGGTCATACAGTCTAATCCTTCCATAGGACATATCTTGCTGGGACAGTGAAATGGGTGATCAGGCTGCTGGTGCGTCAGCATGACCTCATATTAATGGGCTTTCATGAGGTGGGAAGATGTGTGGCATCAACACACTTTGATGCCTTAAAGTGTGCACCGCATGCCAGATGGCATGATGAATGACATTTGAAAGTGATGCACAAACATACCTCTTGTCCTTTTCCTACAGCAGGTTCATCAAAAGCACAGCTCTTGGCCTATTCTTCAAACTGGTCATCATCATCATGTAAAATGTTGTGGACAATCTCTCCAGGAAACGTATTTAAACAGAAATACCTAGAGAAAATAAAAAACGGCTCATTTTCAACATTGGAGCCAACGTTTCATAAATGAAATACACATAAGCAGAGAATTTGTAAATATCTGCTTTAAAAAGCAGTATGTCATTATTGGATTGCTATCAGAACAAGGGATTCCAAAATGCATGTGCTAAGATTTAAATCAGCCTAAAATAATGTCGTGGTTGAATGCTAGAACACTACTTGAGAATATCTATTATCGTTTTCCTTTGGTTGCAGGATTGGCATACATAATAGGCCACTCAGAATTGAATCTTCAGTCCTCAAGTGCTTTTGCATACATAAAGTGCCTCTCTTCTGGATACTATGTTTAATTGCATTGGAATCCGAGCACTCCATCTGTTCTGTAACAGGAGTAAAAGGGGTAAAGGAACAACAAGTGGTTCTCATCTTCAGGCGTTTGATGATCACAAGGGCAACAGGTCTTGACTCCACTATGCATTTAATAGCGCGAGAGGCAGGAATCTAAATCCTAATGTCATGTACCAGGTTTGAAGACAAGTAGAGTTCTCCCAGTCCAAGTCAATCTTCCGGCCACATAGCTTCTTGTAGAATATACACTGTAATTGACGGCCACTATTCTGTTTCGGCTTTTGATTTTGGACCTATAGGTTGTGACCTGTGAACTCTAGCCTCTGCCCTTCCGTGAGGTTTAATATTATGGGATTTACTGCAGTTTGCAGATTCATGGTGTTTTTTTAATTCTTGTGTAGTTTTATTTATTGTGTTTTATAACTTTGTTTGGCAATAGTATGCATGGGCCATTTTATCTGGAAAACAGAGAGCCTCATTTATGAAAAGTGACGCATCGCTGCATAAAAACAGCGATGCGTCACTTTTCATTGCGCCCTCCTAGCGAAATGCTGGATGCGTCATATTTCCAGTATGACGCATCATGTCGCAAGGAGTTACAGATACGTCAGTATTTCTGATATACCTATAGGCACAAAAGTGACGCATTGCTGGAATGTGTCACAAAAGTGACGTATTGCTGGAGTGCGTCACAAAAGTGACGCAACTCCAGCAATGTGTCCTTTCACATGAGACAAGCCCCATGTGAATGTGCCTGCATCAGTCTTCCGTCTGCTGTGAGTCAGGTGTAAGATATTGACGCATTTGCGTCCTAGAAGTGATGCAGTGAAATCTCATAGATTTCACTGCGTCCCTTCCGTCACAACGCCCCTCCTACATACATTATTCCTGGCACAGGTATAATGTGACGCAGGGGTTTACAAAGTGACGCATCTACCTAGATGCGTCACTTTGTAAATATGACGCAGCATGGCGCATCTTTTACCCCGCTGGTGCGTCACATAAAGTGACGCACCGCGGCGCAAAAGAGATGCAAGGGCTCATAAATAAGCCCCAGAATTTCCAATGTGAGGTAGACTTATACAATTCTCTTTAGGTACTCTCCAAGACATCTTGGGAACAGGTACAGACTGTTCACGCATTTAAAAGAGACCCATGTTTTAGCCTGTGGCTATAGAGGTGAATCGCTGTGCTGTTGGTACTCCAGAGAGCGAACAAACGCTAGGAAAGGATCCCTATGTCTGACTTGAATTTGAAAATAAATGTGATGATTCCACTCACAGAAGACAGCATGGCAGAGCTGTGTATGGAGCTGATTCCCCTTTACACCCAGTGGCAGCAAATAATAATGCAAGATTCAGCTTAATCGATTATGTAAGATTTTAAGCATTATCTGATTAACATTGTAGCAATTACTTGCTGTTTTTGATTGACCAGAGTAGTGAATACAACATACCTGTAGCTATCGTATTTCCGAGTACCAAAGTGCAGAGGCCACCTAAAATCAGACGTGCACCCTGAATATTGACCCTAAAATAGCGATTTGCCACAATATTGAGAATAAAATATCCAGAATAAAAGTAGTTCAAGTTAAGTAAGTCTAATGTGCCGCTCATTTTTAAACACTCCACTTGCCAGAAGGAAGGATTACAGAACGCTGTTCCCGGAGGGCTCATCATCAATCACTCTGCGCAGGAAAGGTCGCGCCGCTGGTGGGAGCTTCTCCGCAATCGGCGGACAGCCTGCACGCTCCCAGCGTGCACTAGACCTCAGGGCTACCTGTTGGCTTCACCGGGGGACTGCGAGGACCAGCAGCCTCTACATCTAACAGCTGGTGCCTCTTCCCCAGGTGGCCACGCCCTCTTCAGTTGCCTACTTACTTTTCGCGACACCCGCTTCGCGGGTGCCGCTCATTTTTAAACACTCCACTTGCCAGAAGGAAGGATTACAGAACGCTGTTCCCGGAGGGCTCATCATCAATCACTCTGCGCAGGAAAGGTCGCGCCGCTGGTGGGAGCTTCTCCGCAATCGGCGGACAGCCTGCACGCTCCCAGCGTGCACTAGACCTCAGGGCTACCTGTTGGCTTCACCGGGGGACTGCGAGGACCAGCAGCCTCTACATCTAACAGCTGGTGCCTCTTCCCCAGGTGGCCACGCCCCCTAATTGGCTTACTATAAACCGATCAGCCCCAAACGCAACGCGGGACGCGCGCGGGGAGAAGCGCGGGCGAAGCCCGGGTCAAGGGCGGGCCCGTTTAAGCCCGTTCAAGACCGGGCAGGACTGGACTGGGCCACCCAATTTGTAGCCTGTTTTTATATTCTGCCACTGACATTACATCTATTCAGGTATCGTTGACTTTCTGTTATTGGCCTTAGAAAATTCATTGTACTTTACTATTGTAACAAATCTTACGGTACAATGTCCCCGAGAACCACCAGGAATACTGTTAAAAAGCAGGCTCAATCCGCTGGTGAGGTCATTGGGCCAATTGACCAATTTATAACTAAAGCTAACGATGCTATTGAGCAGGGTATTATCCTACTAGACCGGAGGATCTCACAGGACCTGATGATTGCCAGACGCTCCTCAATGGGCTTACTGGCCACTGCAAAAAACCCCTTACGTCCTGTTGATCTACCTCCCCCAGTGACAGTGCATGCAGAAACGCACACCGTTCCCTGTACGGTGGACCTTTCTGCATCTTTAGACTTGTCTGAATCCCATCTCTCCCTTGAAAAAACTCCTGTTATCTTTGTTACTCAATTAGATAACACCCCTTCTTCCTCAATGGCTAGGGGTATACGTGAAGGAGCAATTCCCAAAAAACTAAAGAAGAAGACTATCACTAAGTCCCACCATTTCATCATTCCTCCTGCTACAACTATCCCTATAACTCCTCTTGCCTCTAACTCTTCCCCGCAAATCCCTAACCCTTTATCCCTCCACCATTCTCCTTCACTGTCAAATGTACACATAGTGGATTCTATCTCTGCTAACCCGAATACCAGCTGTACCAGCTCAAGTAGCTATGACAGCGGAGGAGATATGGTAAATGGTAACCTTACACCCAACATATATAGTAATGACAGCCTACTGCTCACCAGAATTGGTGATTTATTTAAATCCCACTTGGAACCCATAGAAAAGGCTTTACACATGGTTCAGTCTCAACTAACCCAACTGTCTCTTGAACTAACCCAAAGTAAAGGAAACAAGATGGATTCCAATTTGGCGCAAGGCAGGCCCACTACTTCAAATGCTTCAAACGCCAAAGCGTTAAAGCCTGTAACCTCTGTGCAGAATCCCAACCCTAATAAACAAAAAGTCTCTGAGAAGCCAATACAAAATCATTCCTCAGCACCTACAAACAAGCCGCAACCACTTCCAAAATCCTCTAACTCCTTACCGCCCCGCCCTGTAACCAATCCTAATCCACCAGTACCCTCCCAACCAAACCCTCCTTCTTCCCTTCCTACCTCTACAGCCCTTACTTCTGCTCCCACCCAACCCAATAACTCTACTAGATTCAACATCATTCCGAACAACCGTAAGAGAAGGACTCCCCCTATCCATCTCCCACCCGAGGCCTCTCCATATGTAGTAATAATGACTGGGGTTCCGGAACTCCCCCCAAACCAAGATGAACCGGTTTGGTCTTTAAAAAATAAAGTAACCTACTGGTTGTCCAATAATAGACCGCTTCCAACCTTTATGGACAACAGAGTTACTACAGTACGCAGAGTGCCTTGGTTAGGCAACATCCCAAAAAATATTCAGGGCGACTGCATTATAGTAAATTTTGAAGATCCCAACACAGTTGAGCATATTTGTTCCTGGGGCGATCAAACTTTTACTGAAGGGATAGCCACCTACAAACTGTTGTATTTCTATCCCCCGAATACACGACGTAATGCTGGTCCTCCTGGTCCTCCATGGTCCTGGACGAGGGTAGGAAACTGGGGCGGAATTAGAGATCGAGATCAGTGGTCGGGGTACGGCTTTAGCAATCCACCACCAGGCCACTTTAGCAACTGGAGAGGTCCATTACTATCCAATAGATACGATTGCCTGGATATGGTGGACTGACTACCAACTCTATCTATAACAGACAGCAGTTCCAACAGCGCTTCGCCCAACCCAAAAGACCCCTGTAAGAGCACTCGGATGGCTGGCTCTCTTTCGCCATCTCCGTATGGTACTCAGTCCGAGTCTTGTCCTCCCCAGCAACCCCTGACCCAACAGCCGTCACCTTCTTCCTACCAGGATTCGTGCCACACTTTGTCAGCTACCCCTGCAGACTCGTCTCTGAACCAACAACCTATTATTTCCCAACTTAGTGAGCTCAATTCTACCCTTTCTCTTTCTGCCACAACCACCCAGTCCTTGTCCCAACCCCCACACTCCTCAGCTGAACCCCAGTCTTCAGACTATACTTTCTCATCAACCCAGGACCTTCCAATTTTATACTGGAACGTAGCTGGCTTAAGGTCGAAAATCCATCTCCAGTCCTGGACAGAAATGACCAATAAATATAAGCTAATCTGCCTAGAAGAAACTTGGGCAATCGACCCTATTCACATCCAGGGCTTCAAAACATTTCATCTTCCTGCCTTACCGTCCGCTCATGGAAGATGCAAGGGCGGCTTAGCCATCTATACCTCCAACTTAATTCCTTTTACGATCATGGAAGTTCCGTTGGTCTCGTCAATTTTCCAAATCCTCAAAATAGTTCCTGACAATAACTCTTGTTACTATCTCATCAATATGTACAACAACTCTCCGCCTAGCGACTGTGTAAAATCTTTGTCGGAAATTACTCTATATTTACAAGATCAAAAAGCCATGAATCAACAGTTACAATGTTACGTTGTGTGGGGTGGGGACTTCAATGTTTATTTGTGTAACAATTATAACAAAGGTATTTGCGGGCTTCTAGACGAGCACGAAGCCCCTCTGGCCCACTTTGCCCACAGTACAGTTGGTCACGCATTCAACACTTGTATTTTTGCACTAGAACTTGAATTCGCGAACATTTTAGTGAGTCCTGCTGTAGAGTTCAAGACGACTTTCCACGGTAGAGGATCTACCACAATCATTGATTTTATCTTATGTTCCCAATCCCTAAACACCCGACTGAAGCAATTTATAACTGGCACCGATTCCTCAAGTGACCACTACTCAAATAGCATCACCATAGTATTAAACACTCCATCCTCAGCCCGCCCAAAAACAAGTCTCTTAGCGCAGCACACCCTGGAGATGAGTAAAATTAACGGCTACACTGTCAAGTGGTCGATGATCAATCCCACAGAGATCACCAGTAAGATCATCCAAAAAACCCTTCCTTTAATTCATCATTGCTTGGAGACGTCATCTTCCTCCCAGCTGATCCTCTCCAGCTTTGTCAAAATATTAGAAGTCATCAGACAAGAGCTTACTTGCCAACATAAGACTCATGACAACGATAAGGATTCCAGAGGGTGGTTTGACTCCCGTTGCCGTAAAGCTCAGCGTGCATTAAAAAACGCTCTACATAATCAGGCCAGGGACCAGCCCCTAATCGCCTCCTTAAGAAAAAACTATAAGATGGCACAACAATCCCGTAAACGGGAAATAAAAAACAATCTCTGGGCCCAATTACATCAGAGCACTCTAACCAAGGACTCCACCTTGTTTTGGAGAACAGTCAAGGCCCCTTTCCTAGCTGATGAAACTGCTATACAACATCTTGATGTGGCAGTACCCGCTGATAAATGGGTAGCACACTACTCGCAGATCTTCGGGGACCATACCTTGATAACCGAGGCTCCTAGACTAGTTGCGGAAGCTGTCACTAGTAACAACATCTACCCTATTGACCTCCACTTCGATCTAGTGGAGGTGACCGCAGCACTGACTTCCTCAAAGACCGGTAAAGCGCCCGGTCCTGACGGGGTCCCCTTAGACATATTTGTGAGCAACATAGATCTTTGGTCTCCAATTGTCATGCAGGTCATGTCTGCAGTTACTAAGATCGGCCTTATTGATTCTTGGTCCACCTCTGTGCTCCTACCCATATTTAAAAAGGGAGATCGGGACAACCCAGCCTGTTACAGGCCCATCTCCCTCTTGGATTCTCTAGGCAAGGTCGCCGGCAGACTAATCCTGGAGCGACTAAGGGACTGGGCCACAGAGAATAAGATCTTAACCGACTTACAGTTTGGGTTCCAGGAGGGTCTGGGCACTGTGGAACAGGCCTTAAACCTGACTTTACTTATGGGCAAATATGCCGGGGCCAAAGGCGGTAATCTTTACCTAGTCTATGTGGACTTGAGTTCCGCATTTGATTGCGTAATTCATTCCAAGTTATGGGCGATCTTGAATAATTTGGGCATAGATCTTGCACTGCTGAATTTCCTCCGAGAGCTATACTCGGATGCAAAAGCTTGTGTGAGATACGGCACTAAAGGGGAGCTTACTGAATCTTTTAACATCACAAAAGGCGTAAGGCAGGGATGCGTCCTTGCTCCATTCCTATTTAACATCTATACTAATGGACTGGAGCAAGCGATGCTAGCTGATAGCAAAGATCTTCCCTGCATAAACTCCCGCCCAATCCCTGCATTACTGTATGCAGACGATTCAGTCATCCTAGCAAGGACACCCAACCAACTTCAGACTCAACTAGATAAATACTGCCAATTCATGCTTTCTCTTGTTCTCACAGTTAATAAGTCCAAGACTTTCGTTATGAATATTGGCAAGAAAGTCAAAAAATGCAAATCCCTCTTTATTGAGAAGACCAGGTTAGAAACTGCCAACACCTACCCTTATCTAGGTATTCTCATTGATAAACATCTGTCCTGGAAACCTGCCATATCAAGTAAAAAATTGCAGTTCCAACGCACAACATCAGCATTGACTTCATTCTCTAGGAAACTGGGCAAGCCCGCCCCTACTGTGATTTTGAAGATCTATCAAGCTAAATGCATGAGCGTGGCTACATACGGGGCTGGAGTTTGGGGCTATGTGTCTGCAGATGAGCTTCAAATTATAGAAAATGATTTTCTGAAATATATATTAGCCCTCCCTCGTAGTGCTCCTACTTACGGTGCCCATGTGGAACTCGGTTGGGAGTATCTGACTGATATCATTAGATACCAGCCGATTCTACTATGGCACCGAATATGGACCCAGGAGCAATGTCATCTAACTAGGTCACTAATATCTGACTGTCTCACTCTGTCCCACTGGAAAAAGATTCCTTGGCTGTTATATGTTTCTAAATTTTTGACCGATCTGAATTGCCCTGCATATTTCACTGACCCTGAATCTTTATTGGACATACCTAGAAAATCCCTGAAAAAGTTATGTGCCGCCCACCTAAGCGACCTACGTCTGTGCTCAGAACTTGCCAAAAAGTCTAATGTACATTTAACGATGATTCAATCCTCCTATGGCATTCAACCGTATCTGTCTTTTTTTCTGTCAAATTATGAGAGATATGTGTTAACCAGATTTCGGTTTGATGTATTTTATCGCCTTGTTTCACTGCCTGTGCCCTCAGACTGGTCACGGGAATTAACAAACTGTCCTTGTGATGGTCATACTCGCCAGTCAACCCTGCATGTAATCCTTTTCTGCAGCTTTTATGAGTCCCCGCGGAAACGATGGCTGGTCCCACTTCTCCGGCACTTAGGATTGAGAAGATGCAGACCGGCTCTTTTGGCACTTCAATACTTAGACACCCCGTATGTTGCCAAAACTGTAGCCTGCTACCTCAAAGCTTGTTTGAAAATTCATTCCCAATTACTGGCAACTGTTCCCTAATATTTTATTGACTATTGTGATATTATCCTTGTGTATAGAGTGTCAGTGTTTATTTGAACTTGAATGATTTTTTCACTGCTTTGACGCAATAACGCCTTGCCTCTTTTAGTAATCAATGAGCATATCGAACTTTTATAATGTTGTAAAACATATGTTTTTAAATACACTTTTTATGATTGTAAATTCAATCGAAATAAAGTTACCTTTTTGATTTGATTTTTTTGAAGTCTAATGTTCGCTATTCATCTTGTCCCCCTTTCTTCGCTATTCATCTTGTCCCCCTTTCGTTCTTCTATCCACCTAACGACCATGCAACAAATGCCCAGAGCAGAGGACATTATCAGAACTCACATGATAATTGGGAGGGCAACCCGGGAAGGAGGAGAATCCCCTACAACCAATCACGAATACCCCCCTTCCGCCCAAACACATACGGCGATTCCCAGGGATGGGAAACTGTTCATAGAAGAGGGATGGGAAGGGGTGGATTTGAAAGAGAGGAACCATGGCCCCCGAGATTTCTTCAGCCACCATTCTTACCACTGTTTAATCATTATGAGTGTCTTGAAATGGTGGACTGACAATTGGCCTCCATAAAAGGGGCACAAACGCAATCAGCAGGGTATGAAAGCGGTTACTATGCACCCCCGACCGGTAGGCAGGAGAAATCCACTACTGGGTCTTTAGACCTGTCCCAGGAGCCACATAAAAGGGAAATTGCCCTAGAAGGCCCACCACTGGATGAGGGGCAAATGGATAGTGCCCCACAGCTTGAAAACATAAGACCCACGGCCAAACAATTTGACACCCAAAATACCCCACAAACCTTAAAAATTCTTTCCTGGAATGTGGCTGGCCTAACTAACAAAATAGATACGGACACATGGGCCGATCTAACGCAACCAACAAGCGTCTGTCTCTTCCAAGAGACCTGGACAAGAGAAGAGTCTTCCTTTGGGGGCTTCCAGACATATTCTATCCCCGCTGTCTGGAGTGGGAAAGGCAGACCTTCCGGAGGCTTAGCAACCTGGGTCGCTACGGACTTAGGATGCCGAGCTTCAAGATATCCAGTAGACTCGGTAGATATACTGGCCGTCCTACTTGAATGGCCGGGTCCTATTAAACTTTTGGTTATAAACATCTACTCTAGGCCGGTCAAAATAGCGTCCACCTCCAAAACTATAGAAACTCTGTCAACCCTTCTGGAAACCATCCCTCCGGAGATGTCTTATCTAATAGGGGGGGACTTCAACTCACACTTTGAGCCACTACCCTGGACTACTTGATGGACCCTCCCTAGAGGAGGATTCAAGTTGGCAGGTTCCTCAGACTGAAGCACCCCCTCCCAGAGCATGGACACCCCTTGCCATACAGATAAACACTCTAAACCTTACCTATGGTTTGAGAGCCTGTAACGGCCGCACTAGGTCCGACATCCCGTCCAAATGCACATTCAATAAAGCAGGGAGGCAATCCAGAACAGACCACTTCCTGGTACAATTGCAGGCATGGAAAAGGGTGGTGGATTTTAAAATAATACCCAGGCACGATAGTGACCACAATGCCCTGGAACTAGAGTATACCATCCCTTGGGTGACTGTGACAGGCGAGGAGAACTGGAAAGGAGGACATCTACTGGATAACAATAGGAGGCGGATAAAATGGGAAAAACTCGCCTCTAGTGGGGAAAAGCTTGCCTCACTCTATGCTGGGATTATTCCAATCCTTGAAGAGGCTTTTGACCTGTGGAATCCAGACTCTCCAACAGATAGAGGTGAGGACATAGCGCAAGTACATGCTCATTTAATAAAGAAGCTTGAAACTGATCTATTCAGCACAGGCCGACCTAGAGCACAGGGACAAACCAAGAACACCTGGTATAATAGCAAAACGAGACCTCCTACTCACCATAAAAGAAGGAGGTACTAGGGAGGAGATCCGCTCTAAAAGAAGTGCGTACAAATCGCTCATAGCTAACGCTAGAATAGAGTGGGACGTACAGCACTGGGAGAATCTATCGGAGTCCCTAGCTAAAAGGGACTCCCGCAGATTCTGGAGAATAATCAACCATGGGAGCGGGGATCTCCCCTCTGCAATCGAACCCAACATAGCGGCCAATGTTTGGCAGGATCATTTCCAACAACTATATGCCCCTGTACACGATGAGTTACCAACTTCCAATAGCCTCACCACATACACATCTCCCCCTTTCACTCTAAAAGATGTTAAGGCGGCCATAACGGGTCTTGCTTCTGGAAAGGCCCAGGGTTTGGATGGGGTGCCGGGTGATCTTTTTAGGCAGGAACCTGGGATTTGGGCACCCTACTTGATGGTTTTATTCAATGCAGTGCTGGGGGGAATGACAATTCCAGATACTTGGCTGGGAGCAGAGGTGGTCCCGATATACAAAAAGGGGCCGCCCCTGCTCCCCGCCAACTATCGCCCAATCAGCCTCATTGATGTAACCCAAAAGTTGTTTGGAAGATTAATCCTCGATAGGCTCCAGCGCTGGATGGACGAAACTGATATTTTAAGCCCTCTCCAGGCAGGTTTTAGGAAGGGAGTGTCAACTGTGGATCAAATACTCAGACTAAATATCTTATACTGGAAGACAGCTCTGCTGGAAGGGGGGTCACTGTATGCTGTCTTCGTGGATCTCCGTGCCGCCTTCGACTTGGTCCCACGGGCCAAGCTGTGGGCGGTACTGGGGGACATGGGCGTCCCTGGAGACATCCTCCAGATTCTTATCAGGCTACACACAGATAATTACGCCCGTGTAAGATATGGAAAGGGCGGTAGGCTGACAGATAGGTTTCCTGTCCAACGCGGGGTAAGGCAGGGCTGTGTGTTGGCGCCGACCCTGTTCTGTCTATTCACGAACGGGGTGATAGAACACTTATGTAGAATCCCTAACATCGATGCCCCGCAATTGAACAGCAGCAGGGTGCCAGCGATTATGTTCGCAGATGACACCCTGCTGTTGTCAAAAACACCAATGGGGCTACAGAGGGTTTTGGACGGATTTTTGGAGTTTTGTAATGAAAGGGGATTAGAAATAAACCCCTCGAAGACTAAATTCATGATCCTTAGTCAAAATCCCAAAAATAGCCCAAATCCCCGCTTGGGATCTACACCCCTAGAGAGAGTTGAAGTGATCGAGTACCTAGGCATAACCCTCAATCAAAACCTAACCTGGTTGCCACACAAAACCAAGGCAACCACAAAACTAATTCAGAGGGCTGGCGCTATCACAAGAATTGCAAAAAAATCCTCCCTTCGTCCACTGGCACCTGCAATAAACATTTATAAAGCCCAAGCACGAGGAGGCATCACCTATGGGGCTGAGCTTTGGGGACATACACCGCTACAGTCTATACAGGTCGCAGAGAACAATTTTATTAGACAATTGGCGGCCCTTCCTCTGAGTACACCTTTGCTCCCTTTGAGAATGGACTTAGCACTGCGTCCTATCACCGAAGAACTAAGCCTTAAACCTCTGACTTATTGGAGGCGGCTGTGGAGCAGCCAGGATTTGGGCCATTATAGAAGCGAACTACAGGAGCTCCTTAGATTAATTCAAGTGTCCAAAATTCCATGGCTCAAGTACATCAGGGACATGTGCACGACCCTTGGAGTTCCAGAGCTATGGTGCAATCCAGAACTAATGTCCGCAAGGCTCCCGAGGAAAGAACTCTCCAAATTGTTCTATAGCTTCATGCTACAAAGATCTTTGAGTCTAATCCGGGAAGGCTCTCTAACTGACAGTTTTATTAAAGTAAAAGACTCTTACAGACCTGAATATGTTTTAGATGCTATGTCCCCAGTGTACGTAAGGAAGATCTTCCTGCAGTGGAGATACGGCTCTCTCCCCTGGAGGTCCTTCACTAAAACCTGGAACGGGAATCTAGACTCGAGCAATTGTCCTGCATGTAATTACAAGCTGGAAAGTGACCTACATGTGGTCTTGTTTTGCAAAGCTTATAGCAAAATCAGGAGCTATTGGCTGGTCCCCTATCTAAGGAACCTGGGCTTTCGGACTTATGCCTCAGCCTATAGAGTGCTCAAAACTGACCTTGCCGCCCCAACTGTGTTTCTAATGGCGAAATTCTTGGCGGCAATGTGGAGATCACGGGCAAGAATCATAAGGGACTCCAATGCGGCACGATCCACAAGTTCTTAATCTAATCTAAAAATTTATTGTGTAACCATGAACTTTGATTTCTCGAATTTTAAAATTTCTGAATCCATTTTAAATTTTTTTAATGATTTAATGTTGTTTACTTGCATATCTTTTATGATCTCAACGATCGAAATAAAGATTTTTGAATGAAAAAATGTTCTTTTTTCCATTAAGTAAGAGGCAAAAGGAGAGTGGAAGCACGAAATAAGGAAGGAAATATGAACTCAAAGAAGGAAAAAAAGAATGAAAGAAAGCAGGAAGGAAAGGAGGCACAAATGAAAAATGTAAAGGAAAAGAAAAGACACGAAGGAAAGAATGATGAGGGATGAAAGGAAGGAAGGATGAAAAAAAAGGTTTGAAAGGAGACATGATGGCAAGAACAATTGTAAAAAGAAAAGAAGGAAGGAATAAAGAAATGTACAAAAGATGGATCTGGGAAAGAATGAAAGAATGTAGGAAAATAGAATGAAAGAAATAGTAAAGGAGGCATGGGAGTTGGATAGAAGAAAGGCAAATCAAAGGGAGGAAAGAAGACATAAAGGAAGGGCATATATAGGAAAAGAAACATTCATTAACAGAAGAGGAGAAGGAAGGACAAGGGGATGCTACGAAGAAAGAAAGAAAAAAGGCTGAAAAAGAATGGAAAGGTAGAAGCAATATGAAATAAGATAAAGAAGGACAGAAAGTTAGAAAGAAGGAGAGAGAATGAAAAAAGAATGAACAGAATACATGAAATACTGAAATAAGGAATAAAAGGAGAAAAGAAAGGAAAATAAATGAAAAAAGAAAGGAAAGGAAGAAAATATAAAGAAGTAAAAAAAAATGAGGAATGAAGGCCAATACTGATAAATGTGCATTTTTTTGCCAAATCCTTTAAAAATAGGCTTCAAAATCCATCATTTGGCAACACTAATTTTTTTAACTTTCCACAGCTGAACATTTGCAACAGGCCTTTATAATAAGTTGAGATCAGTGACTCAATGAGTGCCAAATGTTTCAAAGTGAGAAGCATTTTGTTCTTTTTCTTGGCTTTCCCACTCCCACTGGCAGAGACCCTCATCCTTTCAAAATCAGCACTGCCACGATCTGGGGTCAACTTTGACAAAGATGGCGCCAGCAAAGCCACCTGATTAACAGTGAGCCATGTCGAACTGTTGAAGTTATCTGTGGGAAAGATTGAAATGATAGAAACAGTGGTAGATTTACTGGTTGTGTAGGAATGTGTCCCTAACCTTCTCGAATCCTTCTCTGAGGATGCTAAGGACAGGTATGTGGCTGCTGACAATATGAAAAATTACCTACTAAAGTGGTCATTTTCCAGTGTTCACATCTGTTAGGATACAAAACTCTTTAAGAATTGGATATTGGAGGAGTTTTTATGATGGGTTTCTGCCCAAGCATATATCTTCCCCCATTAGCAGATACAGCCTTATGAGTTGAGAAACCTAAGCTATTAAGGCATCTAAATGTACCTGCATTTTTTCCACCTCCACCTTAGCAGAGTGACATTATCAGTGGCCGCTGGTTTAGAGAGGTGGTGGGGGGGGGGGCAGGGGAGGGTAAGGGGTTATAAAGAAAACAAAAGCTTACCTCATCATCGCCGATCGACAGCGGCTACCTCTCCTACTCCGAGCACGAACAGGAAGCCGACAGCCTCCCAGAATGCCCTGACCAATCACAGCGCTTTAAGGCAGCGTTGTGATTGGTCTGAGCGCCGAGGTTGGGTGCTCAGACAGGGATTGAGAAGTTAAGCATGTTCCCTACCCAGGCTGTAATGCACATGCAAAGTGCGAAAGACGGTTTGCACACTTAAGTGCAGCAGGAACCACTCCTCCTCACTGTCCCAGGCAAGCCCAGCTCCGCCCCATCCTGGCTGGTTCCAAAAAGAAAATGAAAAAGTAACATTTTTAACGTTGCGTTATTATCATTTTCTTTTTGTAGGCCAGCAGACCTCTAACAATGATAGCACTGGTGAAGAGAGACTTTTTTACTTACAAAAAATATATAAATTAACGTGCATTATTGATTTAGTTCACAGTGCTGCAGTGTAAAATGATTTATTACCCCTCCCCCACAATAATTTACATACCACATAGGATATATTTTCAGCCCTCTATCAGGAACCTAAGAATCAGAGTACATGCTGGTAATCCACACAAGCATGTTTCAGTAGCTAGTGCGCCTGGATTAGCTCAACAAATCGACATAACATGTTGCATTCGTTTTGCAATAGTTTTATGGGGAAACGCCCACTTTCCATATATTCAAACTGTTGTGACACAATGTGCCACAACACAAAAACTTGTGCATGCAAGGCTGCAAAGTGATGCAAATCAACTGGTTTGTCAGTCAGTCATTAACCACCAGATTCATCATTGTCCTCTTTTGTGATTCCTTAATAGCGATTCCTTAAGCCCTTCGATGCTGATGACGGAGCGGTTCCGTCATCAGCATCGGTTGGGCTGTGCTGATGACGGAACCGCTCCGTCATCAGTACATCCCTCGGGGGGAGCGCTGTCGCTCCCCCCCTGGGGCACCGATCGTGGTGGTAGTAGTGGGGGTGGCAGCGGAAGACTTTGCGCTGCTCCCCCCGTCCCCCCGCGCACTTCCTGGTGACGTCAGCGCGCTGTCGCGCACACCGACGTCATCAGGAAGTGCTAGACGCGCTGGAAGCCATTTGCTTCCAGCGCGTCGAGCAGGTAGGTCTGTTTCCTGCTCTCCGGTGGGGTGGGGGGGGCCATTTCTCGGTGCCCTGAGGCATCAGGGGGGAGGAAACACTGTTTCTTCTCCCCTGATGTCCCAATGCAGGGCATTCCTGGTTCAGGATCGCGCACAGCGTCGCGATCCTGCGCCAGTAATGCCCCCACTAGACACGAGGGATGTTTTTTTCTGAAAAGGAAGCGACCCCTTTGGCAAGGGTCGCTTCCAGGGGCAAAATATTTGGAAGTCAGACTTTTCTGCCCCCCCTGGGTCGACATCGCTCGATTTAGCGAGCGATCTCGACCCAGGGGGGGCAGAAAAGCCCACTGGACACCAGGGATTATTTATTTTGATAAAAGGAAGCGACCCCTTTGGAAAGGGTCGCTTCCTAGGGCATTTTTTATTTGTTTAGACTTTTCTGCCCCCCCTGGGGGCAGATCGACCGTTTTATTCGGAAATCTGGACCCAGGGGGGGCAGGAAAGCCCACTAGACACCAGGGATTGTGTTTTTATTAGTAAAGGAAGCGACCCCTTGGGCAAGGGTCGCTTCCAGGGCCATAAAAATGTAGTGTAGACTTTTCTGCCCCCCCTGGTGGCAGATCGCCCATGTTAGCGCGTGATCTGGACCCAGGGGGGGCAGAAAAGCCCACTAGACACCAGGGATTTGTTTATAATTGTAAAGGAAGCGACCCCTTGGGGAAGGGTCGCTTCCTAGTGGCCCATAATTTTTTATTAGACTTTTTTGGGCAGATCAGCCGTTTTTTGGGCCACATCTGGACCCAGGGGGGGTAGAAAAGCCCACTAGACACCAGGGATTTTAGTATATTTATAAAGGAAGTGACCCCTTGGGCAAGGGTCGCTTCCAGGGGGCATTATAAATATTGTAGACTGTTCTGCCCCCCCCCCCCCGGGGGCAGATCGGCTGTTTTTTTTACAGTTTCTGGTCCCAGGGGGGGATAGAAAAGCCCACTATACTCCAGGTTTTTGTTTTTTTATAGGGAGCGACCCCTTGGCCAAGGGTTGCTTCCTTGGGCCCATTTGTTTTCAGTATGTTCTGCCGTGTCTTTATTTGGCCTCTCTGCCCTCCATAGGGTTGCTTCCAGGGGGCCCACGTTTATAATGATTTAGAATCTTCCCCCCTTGGGGACAGACACCCCATTTGTGACATACCCTGTGACATAGCCTGTTGTAATGTGTGTTGTTTTTGTTTCTTCTAATGTGTATTGTTTTTTTTCTCTTTAGATTGTTGCAGTGTGCGGTTCCGTTACTGGTGGTTCTGTTGTTCTGCTGTTTCTGTAGTTGCATGTGTTTGGTAAGAGACCTTTTTTTTGTTCAATTGTAACGTAATTGTTTTTTTGCAAAGTGTGTAGTAATAAGAGTATGTTTGGTTTCTGTTTGTTGTGATTGTAAAACATGTTTTGCATTTGTTTTTTTTTCTTCTTTCTAGTGGGATATCGTTGCCTATTTGCTGTGTCTTTGCAGAGTAGGTGCTGGTGAGTGTAGTTGTGTCTTGTAAGTGAATTGTATATTTTTCTAAATATAGTTTTTTTTTAAAAATGCTTACATTTTTTATCTTACTTTGCGCAGTGTTGGGGTTGTTGAGTTGTTTGTGCAGACTCCTTTATTTGTAAGGATAATGGCTAGCCGCCGGATTACTGCTCAGCAAGTTGTTGGAATGCTTTTTGATTCTTCCTGGTCTTCCATGGTCCAGAGACTGACTCTGATTCTGAGCCAGAGGTGGGAGGTGAAGATTCAGGTAGTGAGTTTTCTCTACACATGGCTTCATCTGATGATGAAGACACTTTGAGTGCTGATGAAGCTACTTTTGGTGTGGATGATGTGCCTGTGGTTGGGGAGGACATTGCTGTGCCTGTGGTTGCGGAGGACATTGCTGTGCCAATAGTGCGGCAAGAGACATCTGGGCTGCAGCCTGGGGCTGCTAGACTTCCAGTTGGTGTAGTGAGTCAAGAGGCAGCTGGGCGGCAGCCTGGGGCTGCAAGACTTGACGATGAAAGTTCTGACCTCTGGGTTGCACCAGGCATGGTGCAGCCGGCATTGCCTGAATTTACTGGTGTTCCAGGGTGTAGGGTGAACACTGAAAACTTTTTGCCTATTGATTTTTTCAAGTTGTTTATGGATGATGTGTTTTTGGCAGAGATTGTAGAGCAGACTAATTTGTATGCTGAAAATTTTTTGAGGGTGAACAGTGCCAGCCTTAAACCCCACGCTAGAGCTACCCGGTGGACTCCCACAAATTTGGAGGAGATGAAAAAGTTTTTGGGTTTAACTTTTTTGATGGGCTTGCTTAGGAAACCATCAATGGCTTCATATTGGTCTACTAGTCCCTTGATGGCAACAGCTATATTTCCGGCAGTCATGAGTCGTGATAGGTATTTGCTTCTGCTTCGGATGATGCATTTTGTTGACAATAGTCTTGCTTTGCCACGAGATCACCCTGATTGTGACCGTCTTTTCAAGATTCGGCCTGTCATTGATCATTTTGTTGATCGATTTTCTGAGATCTTTTATCCTGGGAAAGAAATTGCAGTGGATGAGTCTTTGCTGTTGTTCAAGGGCCGCTTGGTATTTCTGCAATACATTCCTAGTAAGAGGGCACGCTATGGAATCAAACTGTATATGCTGTGTGACAGTGAGACTGGATATGTCTCTAATTTCAGGGTGTACACTGGTAAGGAATCCAGGATTAACCCCCCTGGTTGTCCGTCGACTTTTGGAGTGACTGAGAAAATTGTGTGGGAACTTGGTCGTGGATTTTTTAACAAAGGCCATCATTTGTATGTCGATAACTTCTACACTGGTGTGCGGTTGTTCAGGGAATTAGCCAAAGTGGACACTGTTGCTTGTGGCACAATCCGCTCAAACCGTAAAGGTTTCCCAAAAGAACTTGTTTGTCGAAAGCTTGCTCGGGGACAGTGCAGTGCATTGTGTTGTGAGGAGCTTCTAGCTGTGAAGTTTTCAGACAGGAGAGATGTCTACATGTTGACTACAATACATGATGAAAGCACTGAAGCGGTGACTGTTTGGGGTCAGGTTGCAGAAGTGCGCAAACCTGTGTGCATAATGGACTATAATAGGCACATGGGTGGTGTTGACAGAGTAGATCAGAGGTTGGAACCGTATGCTGCTCTTCGTAAGGCTTACATTTGGTACAAGAAGTTGGCTATTCATCTTTTCCACTTGGCAACCTTTAATGCTTTTGTTGTGTTCCAGAAATCTTGTCCCCAGTCAAACATGACTTTTGTAAAGTTTCAGGAGTCTGTAATAGGCAGCCTTGTTTTAGTGGAACAGGCAAGTGTTCCTAGAGTTGGAGTTGTGGAGGATGTTGCCAGATTGAAAGATCGCCACTTTCCAGATACAATTCCTCCTACAATCTCAAAAGACTTTCCCAGTCGGAGTTGTAGAGTCTGTTGGCGAAGAGGTTTGCGGAAGGAGGTTCGTATGTACTGCCCCGACTGCCCTTCAAACCCCGGGCTGTGTGTACCTGCTTGTTTTAGATTGTACCACACGCAAAATAATTTTTGGGAGTATCAATGAGTGGTAAAGTGAACTGGTTGGTCTTTATTCTTTAAAACTTATTGTTCAGTTTCAAAGTTTGCATTTGTGTAGTCTTTTTAAATTTAGTTGTTGAGTTAGTAGATTTGTATCAATTTGCAATTTGTTTTTGTTTTTCTTTTATTTTAAAAAAAAACTAAAGTATGATGTTGGTTTGCGTGTAGTGTCCATTGTCTGTGGACTTGACATTGTCACCATTGTCAAATCCACCAGCTTTTGCAAGGGGGGTTACCAGGGTTTTTGGCCCCGTGCTAGACGGCCATCTAGGAAAACCTACCAAACCCACACATTTCTGAAAATTAGACACCCGGGGGCTTCCAAGGAGGTATGTCTTGCGTGGATCCTCCAACGTTCCTTTACCCAGAATCCCTTGCAAACCTCAATTTTAGCTGGAAAAAATCTGTTTTCTCACACTTTTTTGGTGTGGGAAAGCGTGGCATCACTTGGCTCACACAAATTACCTCCCACCCAGCGTTCCCCCAGGTCTCCCGATACAAATGGTACCTCACTTGCGTGGGTAGGCATAGTGGCTGCAACAGGAAAAGGCCCAATTCGTACGGTGGAGACCAAAAAATTACCTTTAGCAAAACTATCTTATTTTTTGAGGGGCTCACCTGAGCTTTTGGCCCGGGGCTTGGCGGGCATCTTTGGAAACTACCAAACCCAAACAGTTCTGAAAACTAGACACCCAGGGGAGTCCAGGGAGATATGGCATGCGTGGGTCCCCCAATGTTTTCCTACCCAGAAACCCCTGCAAACCTTAAATTTAGGTTAAAAAACCCACTTTTCCTTACTTTTTTGGGTAGGATCTCGCTGCCGGCACAAATGTCCTACCATCCAGCGATCCCCTTGTTCTCCCGAGTAAAATGATACCTCACTTGTGTGGGTGGGCCAAAGGCCTGTGACTAAGGCAGGGGGGCTTCATTTGTAAAACTTAAATACTACTTTTTTCAAAATTCATTTTTGGCCTGTTCTGCTTTGGGGCACCCACACAAGTGAGGTATCCTTTTACTCGGGAGAAGAAGGGGAACGCTGGGTGGTGGGACATTTTTGCCAGCACGGAGATCCCACGCAAAAAAGTTTGGAAAAGTGATATTTTTATCTAATTTTAAGGTTTGCAAGGAGTTCTGGGTAGGAAAACATTGGGGGACCCACGCATGCCATACCTCCCTGGACTCCCCTTGGTGACTGGTTTTCAAAACTGTTTGGGTTTGGTACTTTCCAAAGAATACCACCGAGCCCCGGGCCAAAAACTCAGGTGCCCCCCCCAAAATCAAGGTTATTTTGCTTCAGGGTATTTTAAATTCACCACCGTACGATTTGGACCTTTTCCTGTTGCAGCCACTATGCCTACCCACGCAAGTGAGGTACCGTTTTTATCGGGAGACCTGGGGGAACGGTGGGTGGAAGGTAAATTGTGTGAGCCCAGTGATGCCACGCTTTCCCACACAAAAAAGTGTGAAAAAACTGATTTTTTCCAGCTAAAATTGAGGTTTGCAAGGGATTCTGGGTAAATGAACGTTGGAGGATCCATGCAAGCCATACCTCCTTGGAAGCCCCCGGGTGTCTACTTTTCAGAAATGTGTGGGTTTGGTAGGTTTCCCTAGATGGCCGTCTAGCACGGGGCCAAAAACCCAGGTAAGCCCTCTTGCAAAAGCTGGTGGACTTGACATTGTCACCATTGTCAAATCCACCAGCTTTTGCAAGGGGGGTTACCTGGGTTTTTGGCCCCGTGCTAGACGGCCATCTAGGGAAACCTACCAAACCCACACATTTCTGAAAAGTAGACACCCGGGGGCTTCCAAGGAGGTATGGCTTGCGTGGATCCTCCAATGTTCCTTTACCCAGAATCCCTTGCAAACCTCAATTTTAGCTGGAAAAATCTGTTTTTTTCACACTTTTTTGGTGTGGGAAAGCGTGGAATCACTGGGCTCACACAAATTACCTCCCACCCAGCGTTCCCCCAGGTCTCCCGATAAAAATGGTACCTCACTTGCGTGGGTAGGCATAGTAGCTGCAACAGGAAAAGGCCCAATTCATACGGTGGAGACCTAAAAATGACCTTTAGCAAAACTATCTTATTTTTTGAGGGGCTCACCTGAGGTTTTGGCCCGGGGCTTGGCGGGCATCTTTGGAAACTACCAAACCCAAACAGTTCTGAAAACTAGACACCCGGGGGAGTCCAGGGAGGTATGGCATGCGTGGGTCCCCCAATGTTTTCCTATCCAGAAACCCCTGCAAACCTTAAATTTAGGTTAAAAAAAACACTTTTCCTTACTTTTTTGGGTGGGATCTCGCTGCCGGCACAAATGTCCTACCACCCAGTGATCCCCTTGTTCTCCCAAGTAAAATGATACCTCACTTGTGTGGGTGGGCCAAAGGCCTGTGACTAAGGCAGGGGGGCTTAATTTGTAAAACTTAAATACTACTTTTTTCAAAATTCATTTTTGGCCTGTTCTGCTTTGGGGCACCCACACAAGTGAGGTATCCTTTTACTCGGGAGAACAAGGGGAACGCTGGGTGGTAGGACATTTTTGCCGGCACGGAGATCCTATGCAGAAAAGTTTGGAAAAGTGATATTTTTACCTAATTTTAAGGTTTGCAAGGAGTTCTGGGTAGGAAAACATTGGGGGGCCCACGCATGCCATACCTCCCTGGACTCCCCCCGTTGTCTAGATTTCAGAACTGTTTAGGTTTGGTAGTTTCCAAAGATGGCCACCGAGCCCCGGGCGAAAAACTCAGGTGCCCCCCCAAAATCAAGGTAGTGTTGCAATAGGGTATTGTAAATTCACCACCGTACGATTTTAACCGTTTCCTGTTGCAGCCACTATGCCTACCCACGCAAGTGAGGTACCATTTTTTTCGGGAGACCTGGGGAAACGCTGGGTGGGTGGAAATTTGTTGATCCACGCAGATTCCAGAACTTTCCACCACAGAAATGTGCGGAAAATGTGTTTTTTTTGTCAATTTTTAGGTTTGCAAGGGATTCTGGGTAACAAAACCTGGGGGTAGGCAGACGAGTCACCCCATCCCGAATTGCCATGGGTGTCTAGTTTTCACAAATGTATAGGTTTGCTAGGTTTCCCTAAGTGCTGGCAGAGCTAGGGTGCAAAAACAAAAGGTAGTCTTTTTGTCCGAAAAGTGCAAGATTTCACTGGGAAATTGAGGTGCGACCATGTTGCATTTTGCGCTGTTTCATGTCGCAGCCACTATGCCTACCCACGCAAGTGAGGTACCATTTTTTTCGGGAGACCTGGGGGAACGCTGGGTGGGTGGAAATTTGTTGATCCACGCAGATTCCAGAACTTTCCACCACAGAAATGTGCGGAAAAGTTGTGTTTTTTGGTCAAATTTTTAGGTTTGCAAGGGATTCTGGGTAACAAAACCTGGGGGTAGGCAGACGAGTCACGCCATCCTGAATTCCCCTGGGTATCTCGTTTTCAAAAATGTATAGGTTTGCTAGGTTTCCCTAGGTGCTGGCAGAGCTACGGCGCAAAAACAAAAGGTAGTCTTTTTGTCCAAAAAGTGCTAGATTTCACTGGGAAATTGAGGTGCAACCATGTTGCGTTTTGCGCTGTTTCATGTCGCAGCCACTATGCCTACCCACGCAAGTGAGGTACCATTTTTTTAGGGACACCTGGGGGAACGCTGGGTGGGTGGAAATTTGTTGATCCACGCAGATTCAGAACTATCCACCACAGAAATGTGCGGAAAATGTGTTTTTTTTGTCAAATATTTAGGTTTGCAAGGGACTCTGGGTAACAAAACCTGGGGGTAGGCAGACGAGTCACCCCCTCCTGACTTCCCCTGGGTGTCTAGTTTTCAAAAATGTATAGGTTTGCTAGGTTTCCCTAGGTGCTGGCAGAGCTATGGCGCAAAAACAAAAGGTAGTCTTTTTGTCCAAAAAGTGCTAGATTTCACTGGGAAATTGAGGTGCAACCATGTTGCGTTTTGCGCTGTTTCATGTCACAGCCACTATGCCTACCCACGCAAGTGAGGTACCATTTTTTTCGGGAGACCTGGGGGAACGCTGGGTGGATGGAAATTTGTTGATCCACGCAGATTCCAGAACTTTCCACCACAGAAATGTGCGGAAAATGTGTTTTGTTTGTCAAATGTTTAGGTTTGCAAGGGATTCTGGGTAACAAAACCTGGGGGTAGGCAGACGTGTCACCCCATCCTGAATTCCCCTGTGTGTCTAGTTTTCAAAAATGTATAGGTTTGCTAGGTTTCCCTAGGTGCTGGCAGAGCTAGGGCGCAAAAACAAAAGGTAGTTTTTTGTCCGAAAAGTGCAAGATTTCACTGGGAAATTGAGGTGCGACCATGTTGCGTTTTGCGCTGTTTCATGTCTCAGCCACTATGCCTACCCACGCAAGTGAGGTACCATTTTTTGTGGCAGACCTGGGGGAACGCTGGGTGGGTGGAAATTTGTTGATCCACGCAGATTCCAGAACTTTCCACCACAGAAATGTGCGGAAAATTTGTGTTTTTTTGGTCAAATTTTTAGGTTTGCAAGGGATTCTGGGTAATAAAACCTGGGGGTAGGCAGATGAGTCACGCCATCCTGAATTCCCCTGGGTATCTCGTTTTCAAAAATGTATAGGTTTGCTAGGTTTCCCTAGGTGCTGGCAGAGCTACGGCGCAAAAACAAAAGGTAGTTTTTTGTCCGAAAAGTGCAAGATTTCACTGGGAAATTGAGGTGCGACCATGTTGCGTTTTGCGCTGTTTCATGTCTCAGCCACTATGCCTACCCACGCAAGTGAGGTACCATTTTTTTTGGCAGACCTGGGGGAACGCTGGGTAGGTGGAAATTTGTTGATCCACACAGATTCCAGAACTTTCCACCACAGAAATGTGACGAAAATGTGTTTTTTTTGTCAAATTCTTAGGTTTGCAAGGGATTCTGGGTAACACAACCTGGTGGTAGGCAGTCGAGTCATCCCATCCTGAATTCCCCTGGGTGTCTACTTTTCAAAAATGTATAGGTTTGCTAAGTTTCCCTAGGTGCCGGCAGAGCTAGGGTGCAAAAACTACAGGTAGGCACTTTGCCAAAAAAGGGTCAATTTGTAACTGCAAAATTTAGGTGTGACCACGTTGCATTTTGCGCCGTTTCCTGTCGCAGGCACAAGGCCGAACCACACAAGTGAGGTACCGTTTTTATTGGGAGACTTGGGGTAATTCGGATTTGTAAATCAACTGTTATTACCAATTGAGCTTTCATGCATTTCTCCCTTTCAATGAAAGACATTGTGTAAAAAAAAATCTTTTTGAAAAATGACCAATAATTCTCATGCTGGTATGAGTATTCCCAATTTTGAAAATGTGCAATTATATACTGTTTCTGAACTCTATAATTTGTACACAATTCAGAAATACATAGGTGTCTTTCATACAGATTTTTCCATGTATACATTTTCAAGGACAAAGTGCTCTATACCCAGTAAATGAATAAATACCATTGCAAGTTGCTGCTCAGTTTTTGGATCTGGGTTCGTCGGGTTCTTGGTGAAACTACAAGTCCTATATATCCCCGCAACCAGGAAGGTCTAACGGATGTAACGGTATATTGCTTTCCAAGAGCTGTCAAAATTAGAAAAAGTTATAGGTGAAAACGTTGAGACAAAAGGCTGTTTTTTTCAACAAATTTTCAATTATTCCAATATTTAACTGTCAGTTTCTATAAAGAAACCTTCATGGATTTAGACAAATGACCCCTTTCTGAATTTAGAATTTTGTCCACTTTTCGAAAATGTACAGCTTTCCAGGATCCATTATTGCTTTCAAACTCATTTCTACCATTAACTGGAAGGAAGTGGAAAGCTCTAAAAATAGCAAAAATAGGCTATGTCCCAGAAAAATGCCAAAACTGTGTGAAAAATGTCGGTTCTCTGACAAAAGACTGTCATTCCCTAAAAGCTGAGAAAATGGAGATTTCAGTCCCACAAATCCTTTTTCGATAACATTTTCAGGGAAAAACCCAGAGGCTTTCATTTGCAGTCCGTTTTTCCCATTTTTCTGAAAAAAACTAAAAAATCACTGTATTTTGGTTAATTTCTGGGACCCCTCCAAGGGAATCCACAAACCCTGGGCGCCTTTAGAATCCACATGATGTTGGAAGAAAAGGACACAAATTTGGCGTGGATATCTTATGTGGTCAAAAAGTTACAAGGGCCTAAGCGCGCACTACCACAAAACGCCAAAAAAAGCCTTAGCACAGGAGGGGAAAAGGCCTAGCAGCGAAGGGGTTAATAATCGCTATTAAGGACTCGCAAAACGGGATTCATGTAGAAATCGCAATATTATTTGCGATTTCTACAGCTTCCTTATTTGCGATTAGCAAATTGCTAATCGCAAATAAGGAATGACTCCCCATTCATTCCTATGGGCCTTTATTGCTAATCGCAAATAAGGATGCGATTTCAAGGGTGCCAGGGGTGTCCAAAGGACACCCTGTAGCACCCCTGAAATGTAAATGTAGACTGATGTTGCGCACACACATGTCCAAAGGACATGTGTGTGTGTAACATACAACTTAGAAAAATGCACTAAAGTGCATTTTTCTAAGTTTTCGCTATTTACCACGAAGTCAGACTTCGCGTTAATAGCGGCCAAAAATAGCGATTTCGCAATTCTAAAATGGTTCATGAATTGCATTTAAGGAATCTCAAATAGAGATTCCTTAAATGCAATTCCTCGCAATTTAGCGATTTCGCAATTTGCGATTTTTGCATTTGGGGTGATGAATCCCAAATGCAAAAATTGCGCTCGCAAAGGGCCAGATTCTCAGAATCTGGCCCTTTGTCTTTATTGCGATTCTTCATCATAAAAGACATTCTATAACAAATTAATACAGAATCCATACGAGATAAAATTCATCATATACAGAGTTATAAAACCAAATCTAAAATCCAATATAAATAAATACATATATATTTACATTATAAAACCAACCCTAAAATAGTATTAAATATATGGATAAGCAATAGACTTAATACATATCAAATATAAAGGAATCTATGGTGAGAACTCTCCAATCCTCCACTAGTTTCCAGCAGCAGCCCCTACATTGATGGTCACAGCTTCAATCGATCCTTACGGCTGTACCCCTCGTTTTTCTTACGAAGAAGCCAAGCCCAGCTCAAAAACTTTGCTACTACGATTACAACTAGATTTGAAGTATAATTTTTCAGTATTCTACTTGCAACCAAAGCTGATCTTGTGCCCAAAAGCGAACATACAGGTTTTAACCAGATACGCCTTGGTTGGTGATACACAGGGCAAGCAAATAAGAAATGGTCCATTGTTTTCAGTGAGATCTGGGCAAAATAAACATTTATCGGTACCAGTAGAGTTCCATCTACTAGATAACCATCGTAGGGGTAAAGGGCCTACTCTGAACTGGTGATACAGTTTGCGATCGGGTAACTTCGTAATGATATCCCTGTAATCTTCCAGGAGAGGTTCATCCTTAATATCGAGGAAGACTGTTGTCATAGACCTACTAACATGAGAGGAGAATCTTGTAACTTTAATCATCTCCCAACACACAGCGCAGTAAACTTTTTTTGATGGAAACTCAGCTGTGTCCGGATGGGCACAGAGTTCCCCCATCCCCATATCTCACAACAGTGTCTTGATTTCAGACAGCCAGGGAATTTTGTGTGAGCAGCCCAGCCCCCTTACTTCCACCAAGGCTTTGGCATACAAGGAGAGCTCTGGAGTGGTCCAGAGACGTCTCCAAAATGCCAAAGGTGTGAAGCGTGCTACATCTTCAAGAGCCTGGCAGCCGAGATCTAACAACAGAGGAACACGGGGTGAAGATTGGGGTAGGCCTACTGTCTATCTCAAAAATCTGTTCTGGGCGACAATAGGTGGGGACAGATAGCTAAATCCCCAGATTTCTGCACCATACATAATCGCGGGCATAATTTTCGACTTATAAATTTTAACAATGGGGGCAATGGGCTTAGTTAGGGACAACCTATGCTCTTTAGTCAGTGCACCAGCTAGCTGGGTGTGCTTTAATGCTAGCATGTCAATTTGGGGCTTCCAGCTCAATTTGTCACTGTATGTGACCCCCAGGTGGGTAAAAACATCAGTCTACTCCAGAGGGTCGCCACCCATGTAAACACGTGCTCTAACAGACTTCGACCCATGGAGCACCATGAACTTTGTTTTCCCTACATTGACCTCCAACTCATGTTCATGGCAAAACACCTCAAAACGAGACAGTGCCAGTTGTAAGCCCTGTCTCGTTTTGGAGATAAGTAACGTGTTGTCCGCAAACATGAGGAGGGGGACTTTCATGCCAGTTAGTATCGGCGCGTCAGTCGGGAAATTTACAAATTACTGGACCATTTCGTTAATAAATAAAGAAAACAGGGTGGGAGCCAGCACACACCCCTGTCTGACACCATTACACACCTCAAACCTATCTGTGACCTCCCCCGGTTTACCCCAGTGAACCTGTGCGCAAGTATGTTCGTGGAGTTTAACCAGGATAGCAACCAGTTCCTTAGGCATCCCCTGATCCAAGAGTACTTTCCACACCTTTGCCCTTGGCACTAGATCAAAGGCAGATCTAAGATCCACGAAGGACGCAAAAAGCATGCCCCCACCTAAAAACACCTCCTCCAGTACAGTAACACAAATCTAAAGGCCTGATCCAGGGTCCCTATATGTGACCGGAAGCCCGCCTGTACGGGGTTAGGATGTCCGCTTCAGTCATCTAGACCTGCATTCTCCCTAATAGTAATCTTGCTATTGTTTTCTGCACTGCATCAATTAGACTGATTGGTCTATAGTTAGCCGGAGCAGAGCGATCACCTTTCTTGTAAATCGGTAAAATCTCTGCTCCGGACCAGGATTCGGGAACTGGTGCACCACTAGCTAGTGCATTTGCTAGTAAAGTTATATATGGAATCCATAGGTCCTGGTCGTGCTTGAATAAATCTGCCAGAATGCAGTTTGGCCCCGGAGCTCTGCCACTTGGAATCACTTTAAGCACAGACTCCACCTCTTTATGTGAAAACACCAATGGTTCAACATGACTAAGGGGCGGGACAACCTCAATGTTGCTATCAAGAACCTTAAATTGATTTCCAAAATAGGTTACCCAGTGCTGTGGCTCAACATGATTACTCAGAGTCAGTGATTGCGGGCAGTTCCCCCACTTAAATAAATGCCAAAAATGGGTCATATTACGACCATTGCAGGCCTGTAACAGCTCCTTCCAACGGTCATCATCCCAGGATTTTTTGGCTAGTTTCTGCACTGCTTTATAGGTGACCCTGCATTCCTATGGGCTTCAAAGCCCATAGGAATGAATGGGCATTACCGGTCGGTATTTACCGAATCGGTAAATACCGACTTTTACAGATTCGGTAAATCCACATCTGGATTTACCTACATCTCCCTCCTTATATTTTATCGATTCATAAATACCGAATCGGTAAAATTCGGTATTTATGAGTCGGTAAAATATATTTACCTACATCTGGCCCCATGTCCCTAATATCAGCACGGGTCCTCTCATTAGTAACTACCCTAGGCCACCGTACCCTTCTTTGGTCATTAGAAATAGTTGCCAACTCCTAGTCCATTAACCATTCCCTCATAGTGACCAAGTCTCTTGGAAGGCCCATACATCCGTGTTCTCTATGAAGCTTGCCCAATCTAGTGAGAGTAATTTGGATTCCAACCCCGCAATGTTCCAAGAGGACAGAGTTGCGAAGGGTCTCGGTGAACAGGGTCTCACCGATGGTCCCTGTTCAGGGACAATAGAAGACTCCAGCCGAGCAGGGGCCTGACAAAAATTACCTGCTCTGCCAGTAAGCTTTGCCCAAGAGGAATCACTCCCCCCACACAACTCCTTATGGGTGCCAACTGTATTCCTTCCATCCATCATCTTGACCCCAAGACCTTCAACCCGCAGTGGGGTGACACATCCACCCAGTCAGTCAATGTCTTCTAATGTGGATAGTAACTGAAAATGTTGCTGGTCTGGGTCGGATAGTCAACCAAATTGAAATCCCTATGGGGAACCCAGGCTTCCTTATATCTTGGGATCCTACGAGGGCTATAAAAAAAACCCTAGAGGTAGGATTCTGATGTCATCATCTGCGGGGGGGTAGAGGGCAACCGTCTCAAGGATATGTTGTACAAGGGAAGGAGACCTGAAACTCAATACCACACAGTCACCCACCAAGGATTTGTGAGAATGGCCAACCCAATTAATGCGCCGCACCATTTTAAATTAATCAAATAATGCGTTGCTAATCCCAGACTTTTTCCTCAAAAAGTAAAGAGCTTTTTTTTAAGGGTTGACCAGTGTTCGCGGGAACCCAAGGGAAGAGGGGGGACATTAGCTAAGATAATAGTATAAGGAGTGGCTTCGGGGGGGAGATGGAGGCTGGGAAGCATGTGGAGACCCCCTTCCAGCCCATCTTCATCTCTCCTCCCGTTACCTACTGCCTCGTTCTGCTGCACTGGTGGAGCCTTGGTGCCAGTATTTGGATTCGGCCGAGCTAGATCCAAAGCGCTTGACACCTGGGGGACCCGCTCAGGGTGCACTTGGGCGTTTGAAATATCACCAGCTTGCACGATGGTTACTATCCCTTAAGGTTTACTTAGCACCCCCCCCCCCCATTAGCCTGAGGAATAGATTGGCTTGGAATCCTTTGCTTACTTCTAGAGAGACATTGTTCAATTTTGTTGAGCCTCTCATCTACAGAGTCAAGTCTTTTAAGGATGGGGGCAATGAGGGCAGCTAACTGATCCTTTAGTATGCTGCACAGATTATCTTGATTAAATTGGACATTAGCGCCAACAGTGGGACTCACTACGGGAGCATTAACCCCTGTATTCCCAAAAACATATACCCCTCTATTTCCATTGGTGGCCACTGGTACAGATTGTTTAGCTAGGCAACGACCTTTCCTTTTCTTTATTGGTGGTTTAGCCCCTACCCCCCCCTAATGCTTTCCTCCCCCTTGTCTTAACCATGGCCGGACTCTGGAAACTACCCTGGGGTAGCGTAGTACCAGGAATGGGGCATTGAGACCTCACATAGCGAGTTAAGTTGAGTAGCCTCACCAGAGAGATCCACTTCAATACTCGATTGAGAGGGGGGTAGCTGGGCACAAGGCAAGGAGCCACCCCTAGATAAGACTGGCTACAGGGATAGCCTGTGTTCAGTTGCCTGGATCTCATGAATTAAAACTGATTCCGCTCTATTTAGAAAGGCATCTAGTGTACCCACCACCCTGTCCCCAACCTTTCTTATGCTCATGACTGCTAGACACAGGTTTCAAGAACCCCCAAAAGGATTCAACCAGGCTCCTTACACAATACAACAAGCAAATAGTAGTAGTCCCAAAGGATTGGTGCAATCTTACAGATCACGGCAGCAGATGTTAGTAATATGGATCGGCCCAGCCTCTTCTGGGCTCTGACGGCCGCGGATGGGCCCGCCCTTGGCCCGGGCACGCCCGAGCACGTCCCGCGCCGCGGAATGCGCCTCGTTATTTTAAGCGCCTCCGGGCGCTTGGTTATGGCGTCTTTCCGATGCATGGCCCCTGTGCACCCTGGGAAGTGAAGTTCCAAATTTCCCGTGCAGTGAGGATGGCGGCAGTTCGAGGTAGTGCGGCCGGACCTGCAACAACGCTGCAATGGCCCCAACAACAGCAGAAGCAACAGGTGTGGGCTAGGGTCTAGAAAGAAGAGTGTCCCGCGCCGCGGGAGGAGCCGCCGCGTTGTTTTAAGCACCTCCGGGCGCTTGGCTACGGCGTCTTTCCGATACGCGGCCCCTGTGCACCCTGGGAAGTGAAGTTCCAAATTCCCCGTGCAGTGAGGATTGCGGCAGTTCGAGGTAGTGCGGCCGGTCCTGCGGCAACGCTGCAATGGCCCCAACAACAGCAGAAGCAACAGGTGTGGGCTAGGGTCTAGAAAGAAGAGTGTCCTGAACTGGTTTGTCACTTTGTAAATATTTACTTACTAAATTGCATTGTCTTGGGAGATGCAGGCATGAAACAAGAGCTTTGTAAACCTGAGTCCAAGTGACTTGCCCCGAATCACAGAATGTTTAAACAAAGCAGGAACTCAAACCTGGTTCCCTAGTTTAAATGCGGGCAGCTCTGGACGTTAGGCCACACCTTCTCCTGTTAAATTAGTATTTTAAATTGTTCATTTTTTATAGCTTAAAGGAGTCTATCATACGGTAGAGGGATGAGAGAGAAAGTTCCCTGAGCGGTTCAGGGCACAGTATTAAAATGAAACTCTCTTCTAGAAGTCGAAGATGTTTTGAAATGGTTGCAAATGCTTCCTTTCTTTGAGCTCGCGCCTTCCCTGCTGCAGACAACGGCGAGAGCCACGCATTCAAAGCCTGCATCTTGTCCTGCAGAGAGAAAACAACATGGAGGTAAATGCTGTTGGAAAGAGGCAATAATAAAAACAGATCTGCAAGCAGTGGCAGGAGTCCAGATGTATTCAGGCTGCAGGAGGTCTTTGCTGTAAGCAAGCAAGATAGGCAGTAAAACGGAAGGCACTGCCAGGCGGCGACCAGCTCATCAGAGTTTATGGCCCAGAACCCGTGTTGGCCTCAGGCACTGAGCAGCTTGTAAGCGTGTTAGACGCCAGAACAATCAGCCGCTTTTCTTTCTGTTTGTCTTACTGATTGAGAAATGTCTGTTTACTCTTTTTGTCCTGTTTCCAATAAGTATTGACATTTTGTCTACCAGATATGGCTTGCGCCTTTAATATAATTGCACCAAAAAAGTGAAAATATGTATGTTAAGAGATTTACCCCCAGATGCATCAAGCATACATTTTGTGATTCCTTATTTGCGAAAAATGAGGAATCGCAAATAAGGAATCGCATAATGCAACGCATCAAGAAATTGCTAAAAAAATTGGGATTTCTTAAAATTCCTTAATTGCGACTCGCAAAGTGCGAGTCGCAATTAAGGAATACCTGCCCGTTCATTCCTATGGGCCTAGAGGCCCATTGGAATGAATGGGAAGACAATCACAATTTGCGAATCGCAAATAGCGATTCGCAAATTGAGATTGCGATTTCAAGGGTGCAGGGGTGTCCAAAGGACACCCTGGTGCACCCCTGAAATTGATCTGTGCTCATATGTTGCGCACACACATGCCCTTAGGGCATGTGTGTGCGCAACATGAAACTTTGAAAAATGCACTTTAGTGCATTTTTCAAAGTTTTTGCAAATTACCATGAAGTTGTACTTCACTGTAGTTTGCGTGCCCTATCAGCGAAATCGCTATTTTTAAACTTTAATGCATTGCATTTAAGGAATCTCAATTTGAGATTCCTTACATGCAAGTAATCGCAATTTAGCGAATTCGCAATTTGCGATTTTTTCATTTGGGATGATGCATCCCAAATGCAAAAATACCGGTCGCTATGGGGCAGATTCTGAGAATCTGCCCCTTTGCGAGCGGATTTTTGTTTGATGCATCTGGGCCTTACTGGTTTATTGCAGACTCACGCAGTGTAACACCATGGTATGTCCATACTGCGAGAAAAACCTCTGCATGGTCTTAGCAGAGGCAACAATTGTCGCAAAGTCCACAATACATTAAAAAATATTGACATAGTTTATAACACATTCATCAGCAGATATGGAAATTGTCATTTTGGTCTGCCTGAGTCTGCAATATCACAGTTTTCAAATAAGGACGAAGAAGAAGATCTTTTAACAAAGGATCACCCAAAGCAAGGCAAATGAAATTAAGTATTGCAGACTGAGAAAGAAAACATCTTTGCTTTACTGAACAAAATGGGACCCTCTTTGCAATCCAACATTGAACGTTCACTTGCAATACCACCACATGTGAAGCTGCTGCCGGTACTCCATCTACTTGCCTTGGGAGCTTTCCAAAGCACTTGTGCCTGGATGGCTGGTATTGCCAAGAGTACATAATCTTCTTCTTTTTCAATTGTACTCGATCCTCAAATAACTCCTCACTTTCTTCACTTTCCTTACTGTCCTAATATTCTTGCAGGACAAATTAAGACCAAGAAAGGATTTTGTCAGATTGCACCATTTCAGCATGTATTGGAAGCCATTGACTATACTCAATCAATTAGTGCCACCAGCACAACAAACATGAATATAGGAACAGGAAGCACAATTACTCCATCAATGAGCAAGCTATTTTGCATTCTCAATATCATTTCACTAATATTGTAGCAAAATATCCAAGAAGTGCCCAGGATCCATACATCTTTCATCGCTTGGAGTATAAGGAAATTGTGTACAGGTTGGCAATATATTTTTTATATGTCAGTTGAGATTAATAATATGTCAATAGATTTAATTTACCATTTAGGATACAATACATTATAGGAAAAAATAAATGAGAATATAATATTATGGGTCCGATAACGATGTCGCGGTTTCAATTGCGACCGAGTGACCACAATACACCCAATCGGAATTGAAACCGGCCGGTCATTCCGGCTGGCTTACAAAGGCCCAAGGAACCAGCTTGTAATCAGTATGGAATCTTTATGGACTGCGGTTTACGCCGTCCGGAATATGATGCACAGTTTCGAGCAGGAATTCCATGTCAGCCTTTCCAAAAAGAAAACCCTGTTGGAAAGTGGGTTTTGGGGCCCCTCGCAGGGCCCCCTTTCCTTGCATCCTCTGGTTAGGGGCTGAGGGGGCACCTATGGTGCCCTCCTGTTAATCTCTTCACCTTGTGGCAGGCACCTTGAGGTGACTGCAGTGTGGTTCAGGGATTAACACAATCTCCCATTTCTCTATGGGAGTTTATGTTATGGCCGGTTTACGGATGTAACACAAGCTCCCATAGAGAAATGGGAGAATGCGATCAAATATTTCTTATTTATTAGGTGACCAAGGTTATGCTCTCCATCCTTGGCTAATGACACCAATTCAGAATCAACAAAAAGAAGGTCAACAGAAATATAATCTGGCACCTAAAAATCCAGCATATCATTGAACGGCCAATTAGAATTTTTAAATTTAAGTTTAGCTATTCGGAACAATCAGGAGGTCAACGAGCATGCAAGCTACAGATGGTGTGTAAAATGATTGTTGTAAGTAACAGTCTTCACAATATAGCTTTCAGAGTTTCTATGGCTACGGAAGACGATTTGCCCTATGTTAACAAAGATATATCATTGTAACCAGGCAGACGACCGGAGCAGTTTGCATTGACAGATTAATTCCAAAGAATAATACTATCCCCGTGGCACGTTTGGTCCCACGGCCGGTTCAATTAAATTGAAGAATCTGCTCCATCACTACTACACTAAGTGGGGGTCATTTACTTCTGCCATCTACCACGATTGAGCAAACTATGATTAAGACCGTTTGTCAGCCCACCAGTTCGTCTCTCGTACGGGGAACCCGACCGAGTCCCTGTGTGAGTATTACCTTTTCCCCTCTCATTTTACTGGTGTCTCACTTGTTTCACTGTCTCACGAGGCTGAACAATCGTCATCAGATTGTCCCCATATCTCTTTCTCCTGAAGAGACCCTGCATTGTAGAAGTGTCGAAACGCAGTTGACTGTAGTTGAAAGCGAACCAGTTTAACAGCTCTGACTATTGTACACAGAAGCTGGAATCATTACTAAGTTAATCTTTGGTTGCATTTTTAAAAAATTGTGGAAACCAAGCTGTACACGTTACATGTTTTTCGCTGTTTTATGGTTCCATTTCATTTGGGGACACAAAAACACTATTGTTTTTTCTTGGTCTGTGTATATATCAATATGAATTCTACAGATCTTCTAAAAAGAATTAATGTGATCATAAAGACTGCAGGGCCCTCTTTCTTTCTGACATCACCTTAACCCGTTTTTGTGATTGCGATTGTGAAATGAAATGAAATATAGGTTTTTATAGAGCGCATTTTTGCTGTGGCGTCTTAGCGATTGCTGCCTCAGAGTACAACCGGAAAACCAGCCAGCCAGTTAGGTACGAGTGAATAGACAAGTTTTGAGTTCTTTCCTGAACTGTAGTAGGTTGTTTTGAATTCTAAGGTGCAGGGGCAGGGAATTTTATAGGCTTGGGCCAGGTGTTGGAAACTTCTACCGCCCCATTTCAATGTCTTTACCCTTGGGACTACAAGCAGAGATGCTGATGCAGAGCGGAGGCATCTCTGTGGGGTATAGCGCTTATTGTATTGGCTGATCTGGACAGGTTCTGGCCCATGCAGGATCTTGTGTACGATACACATAGATTTAAACTGGATCCTAGCTGAAATGGGCAACCAGTGTAGTTGTTCCCGAATGACTTGCCTTATGGGACTGAATTTAGGGAGTTTTATTAGTAGCCGTACAGCAGCATTTTGCACGCTCTGTAGCCTGTGTATCACACTCTCTTTGGTTCCAAGGTAGTTGCAGTAGTCAATTATTTATAAAATCAAGGCAGTGACAACCATTTTCCTAAGGGGCATAGGAATAAAAGGGAGGATCTTCTGAAGGATTTTCAAGGTGTTAAAACATGAAGAAGTAATGCTGTTGACCTGGTCTGATAGGGTAAGGGAGTCATCGATCAGAACTCCAAAGTTTTTTACCTTCTTTACGGGCTGGGGCAAGGCCCTGCTGTCCCAGGCCCCCAGGCAGAACTTCAGAGTGAAATGTCCCTTCCAAACATAACCATATCCATCTTCCCAGTGTTCAATTTTAAGTAATTATTCTGCATCCAGCTGATGATACGGCTCATGCAAAGGTTGAAACATGCTGCCACAATCTCTGGTTTCACAGCTAGGGAGACAACAATTTGCGTGTCGTCGGCGTAGCATATGGCTGTGAAGCCAAGGGAACATATGCGTTTAGCCAGTGGGGTAACATATACGTTAAACAGGGTCGGCGAAAGTGCTGATCCCTGGGGTACCCCACATGGCATGGTAAAGGGGGTGATCTATGCTCATCTAGCATCACAGATTGTTGTCTATTGTGCATTTGATTATTATCAACGCCGGAAACAACAACATCACCCCTTCGCAAGACCTCTGCAACTCCCTCGCCTCCTACTTCCACAACAAGATCGCGGACATACACAACAGCTTCAGCACTCAACCGACGCACGCCACGACTGAACCACCGCCCCCCACCACCACCCTCCGCGCCTGGACCCCGATCAGCACCGAAGACACCGTCCGCACGATGAACTCCATCCACTCCGGATCTCCTACCGACCCCTGCCCTCACCACATCTTCAACAAGGCCGACGCTGTCATCGCACCCCACCTGCGGGACATCATCAACACCTCCTTCGACACCGCCACCTTCCCGGAGAGCTGGAAGCACGCCGAACTCAGCGCTCTACTAAAGAAACCATCAGCTGACCCCACCGACCTCAAGAACTACCGCCCCATCTCGCTGCTCCCGTTCCCTGCTAAAGTCGTAGAGAAGACCGTCAACAAGCAGCTGGCCGCCTTCCTCGAGACGAACGGATCCCTCGACCTCTCGCAGTCCGCATTCCGGGCCAACCACAGCACCGAGACCGCCCTGATCGCAGCCTCCGATGACATTGTCTGCCACCGTACACTAGTGCAGCGACTCAGCAACGTCGGAATCCAGGAGAAGGCACTGGAGTGGATCATCTCCTTCCTCGCCGGAAGGACACAGAGAGTCCGCCTCCCCCCGTTCAGATCTGAAGCCACTGAAGTCATCTGCGGCGTTCCTCAAGGCTCCTCGCTCAGTCCAACCCTCTTCAACGTCTACATGAGCCCCCTCGCAGACATCACACGCCAGCACAACCTCAACATCATCTTCTACGCCGACGACACCCAGCTGATTCTCTCCCTCACCAACGACCCCGCCACCGCCAGAGCCAACCTTCACGAAGGGATGAAAGAGGTATCCGAATGGATGAAGAACAGCCGCCTGAAACTGAACTCGGACAAGATAGAAGTCCTCATCCTGGGATCCTCACCCTCCGCCTGGGACGACTCCTGGTGGCCCCCCGCCCTAGGCAGGGCTCCCAAACCAACTGACCACGCACGCAACCTAGGCTTCATCCTGGACTCCTCCCTCTCCATGACCAGACAAGTCAACGCCGTCTCCTCGTCGTGCTTCAACATCCTGCGCATGCTACGCAAGATCTTCCGGTGGATCCCCACCGAGACCAGGAAGACGGTCACCCAGGCCCTCGTCACCAGCCGTCTGGACTACGGCAACTCCCTCTACGCCAGAACCACCGCCAAGCTCCAGAAGAAACTCCAGCGGATCCAGAACGCCTCGGCACGTCTCATCCTGGACATCCCCCGTCGCAGCCACATCTCCGGACACCTGAGAGACCTGCACTGGCTCCCGGTCAACAAGAGAATCACCTTCTGACTCCTCACCCACGCACACAAAGCCCTACACAACCAAGGCCCAGGATACCTCAACAGCCGCCTCAACTTCTACGCTCCCAAACACCAGCTTCGATCGACCGGCCACGCCCTCGCCGCCGTCCCCCGCATCCGAAGAGCCACCACAGGGGGACGGTCCTTCTCCTACCTCGCCGCCAAGACATGGAACTCCCTCCCGACCCACCTCCGCCTGACCCAGGACCACCTCGCCTTCAGGAAGCAACTCAAGACCTGGCTGTTCGAGCAGTAGCGGACCCCCCTCCCCCAGCGCCTTGAGACCCTCTGGGTGAGTAGTGCGCTATATAAATGCTTTGATTGATTGATTGATTGATTATTATAGATTACTATGACAATCAAAATTGGAATGGACACTGGTATCTACTATAACCATTGGTTTTATTTGAAAACCCTCATTGACGCTATGGTTTTAACGATGCGGTGTATATTTTTTATCCGCCCCTCATCCAGCGTCATGGCATAGTCATCGGGTAATCAAATGACGTGCTATATGCCTGCCTCACCCAAGGCAACCTCTGGTAAATGTAGAAGTGTCCAGAAATTTCAGGGACAACCACAGAGGAATGATACGTAGAGCAGACAAAAAGAGTTGTTAAAAAACAGTGTCACACCAAAACCAGAATTTATTTTAAAGAGGTGGGCACTGGTGGTTAAAAAAATACTGCGATATATAGGATAACCAAGTTACTGGATTACCATGTGTCTCTTAAGGTAGGTCGACATGTTTCAGCTCCCCTTGGCCCAGCAGGGTCTGTGGAGCTTTTGTCAGGACAATACAAAAGGAGGTACTCACACAACTTGTGTCGTTTTCAATTGTTAATATGAGATTTTCATATTCAAATTCCTGCATTATGGGAACATAAATCAACATTATACTTTTCAATGACAAAGTCACAATTGCATATAGCACGAATACAAACAAACATAATAATTCGCAAAAACATACTCGGTCATTGTAATTCGCAAAAAAAGTTGTATTCTGGTGTGCAAAACACTGTAAGCACTGGAGCAAGTTTAAGCCAAGCAGAGAAGAGCAAATGGGTCTGAGTCTGGACACTGTCTGTCACAGTTGAACAAAATTGAAAAAAGTTTTTTTTTTTTTAAACGGAATAGTCAAATATCAAAGCGTACATAGCTCTATGTTAGTACCTACATACGTCAGTTGCGCAAGGCACAGTATTTCTTTTGCCAGGGTCCTAAAATGTGGCTCGTCTGGAGCATTTCTGATCGTACACTTCTCACAGTTTATCACATCAAGCAACCATCGCGCAAAATGCAGTGTTCTTCAGTAATCGCGCAAATTCAGTGTGGGAAATGTATGCATGCTAGAAAATATCTATGCAGTGTTCACAATTTATCACATCGAGCAACCATAGCGCAAAATGCAGTGTTCTTCAGCAATCGCGCAAAATCAGTGTGGGAAATGTATGCATGCTAGAAGATATATGCAGTGTGGCATACGTAGTGATCTACATGTATGCCGGGTGGTAGAGAATAATTCCGACAAGCTTACACTCAGCGTATATAATGTGTAAATACCTTCGTTAGAAGTGCATTCCTCCTCATCCGGGTGCTAAGGGTCGCCTTAAGTGGTCCGTGCTAAGGTAATTAAGACAAACAGTAAATTCAATAGTATAGCCCCATTGAGCCTTACTAAACGGGGAATCTAAACAGCAGTTGGGATGGTGGAGACGCCATTCTTACCCACGTGTAGGAGATCGTTTGCTCCTAGTGCTGACTCTGCCCCTGGTAGTGGGGGTGGCCTTTCTGCCTCGTCTATAACCTATGGCATAGAAATAGAAGAGGGGCTAACGATAAGCTCAGGGAATACCTAGAAGGTGGAGGCTCTGAACGTGAACACTATGTATACGTACTTGCAATTGGTATCTAGTCTGCGTGTTATTAATCAGTAATAGAGCGTAAAATTACCGAATGTGGACATAGATATTACTCTCTTAAGGTTATCAGCACGAATTTCTGGAATAACTGGTAGATTAGTTTACTTCCAGAAAAAACATAGTAATATTGAAATGTGTGGTGAAGTAGGTAGTGTCATCTAAGTGGATTGTTCTCCAGACCCCATTATAACATAAGGTTAACGTTAAGGTGGATAATGCACATTTTGGCTTAAACACAGATGTGCTTACCTAAGTCTTGGTTAAGGGTTAGGTGAAGAAACGAGGTCCTGTACAAATAATAACTTTAACGTAGTGATGTATCATAAACATATTGTCATTCTTTTAGCAAATTCACAAAATAAGAAGAAATATACTTAACGTGGAAAATATCTTCTAGATGTCAATTTCATCCTTCTAATTCCACACTGATAGCATGGATTGCTGTAGAGCTAAATTAATAGAACTGATGCCATGGGATATTGTCATTCATCCCTGATATGTGGGTTCTGAGACGATTCACCCACCTTTGTTCCTTTTCGAACAATATCTGTTCTGCATTGTTATTCTTGTCATGGAGCATTTCCAAGATGGTCCATCTTAGATCATCGCATGTATGTCCTGCTTCCACAAAGTGAGTGCAGAGCTTTGTTGTATTTTTCTTCAGTCTAATATTGCTCCTGTGTTCTCCTATACAAATTTTAACCTTTTTGCAGGTCATCCCTACGTATTTCCGTTGGCAGGGGCATGTGACTAAGTATACCACATGTGTGGAATTGCAATTCGTATGTTGTCTTTGAGTCCACACCAAAGTCGTAAAGTTTTAGTTGCGTTGGTAAATTTGCAAATGGCGCACGTTCCACAGGGATAATGGCCAGTAACAGGGGCCATATTTACATCTCTGATGGTGGATTGTGTTAATCTTTTTCTTGGGCGTGTGTGAACTAGCACATCTCTGAGATTTTTGGTCCTCCTATTTGCGAATCTTTGCTTAGGCAAGTTGAAGGTACCCGATGTGATAATACACCAGTTCTTCCTTATCAGTTTTTGAACATCATAGGTTGTCGGGCAGTAGGTGGTAACACAGGTTACAAGGTCTTTGATCGGTTCCTTATGGTTGCTCTGTAGAAGGCATTCTCGGGGCTGTTTTTTTTTTTTTTTTTTTTGAAAAACCTTTATTGGAGTAAGCAAGAAAATACAAGGATGGGCCTACAACCACACGGGCTGGCCGCTAAAGAGGAGTCGAAATACAAGATACCTGCCCGCAGAGGCAACAATCGACCAACAATGCAATACTCCCCACGAAATACAGGACAAAACAGATTTTATTTTATATGAAAGAACAAGCACACAACAAGGCGAAAGTATAGTACTGTCAGTCAGCCCAAAGGACGTAAAGGGGGTATAGCAGCAGGAGAACATAAACGGAGCTCCAAGCTCCAAGGAGATCGGGGGGGGGGGGAGGGGCGAGGAGATCAGAGGGGAGAACCGGAAACACCAGCACAACCCCTATGTAAAAGGTTCCAGGAACGCTCGCCTAGGGAGACAGGGTAATCTCAGCAGTGCCTACAAGGGGAGGAGTACAAATGTCGCCACGGTAGTCATTCCATTGACCCCAAACCTTCGTCCACGCCCTGGGTCTGCCCCTGGCCACATAGACAGTCTTCTCACGGAACATGGACCAGTCCATATTATCCTCCCATTTCGAGACGTCAGGGGGTCTAGAGGCCCCCCAGAGTTGCGCGATATCCCGCTTCGCAACCATATAACCCAGGGTGGCCCATCTGGTCTGGGCCACCGAATAATCGGTGGGTTCCCAAACATTCAAAAGACAGCGACGAGGTTCCGGACGCAGGGACACACCTGTCACCACAGCCATCACTTCAAGCACAGCCGTCCAATAAGCAGCCACCATCGGGCACTCCCAAAGAATATGCAAAAAAGTTGCACTCAAACCACAGCCACGCTTGCATAACCCGTCGGAGGAAAAGCCCATCACCACCAGACGCGGTCCCGTAACGTACACCCGATGAAGGATCTTAAGTTGAACCAGACGGAGACGAGCCGGAATAGCCACCTCCTTCGGGGAGGAGAGGGCCGATTGCCAGTCCTCATCATCAAGTTCCAACCCATCGCCCACCCACGCTTCCCGAAGTCGGACCAGTAGGTCGGCCCGATTATTAATCAACTTTTTATAGATCAGGGAGATAGTGCTATCAGGAAGATGCCCGTCAAGGATACGGTCTTCAAGGGGGGAAGAATCAGGCGGAATCTCACCAGGAGCAAATACCGAAGCAAGGGCGTGTCTGACCTGTAGATAACGAAAGAACTCCCGACCATTCAGGCCATAGTCAGCCTGGAGGGCCTGAAACGACCGCACAGAACCCTTAGAGTACACATCCCCCACCTTACAAATCCCAATCACATCCCAACGGTCGAAACCCTTGGTAGACCAGAGACCGCCCAGACGTTCCGAAGCATAAAGCGGTGTCGCCAACGTCAAGCGATCTTCCCAGCCCAAGCTCACATTCGCAGCGCGCCACACAGTCAAAGCAGTCAATGTAGGTCCCACAAGATGGCGCCCAGCGGAGCGAGAGTAAAGCACTCTGTTAAAATCACCTCCCGGAAGCTGAAGTTTATCCATCTCGAACGCCGGATTACGACCCGGCGAAAACATAACGTGATTGATAGCAGACAGGTGGGAGGCCCAATAATATCTCTTAATGTCGGGGAGCGCCATGCCCCCGTCATACCACGGGATGGAAAGTTTCGCGAGAGCAATGCGCGGACGCCCATCCCAAATAAGCTGTCTCTGAAGACTCTCAATCTCCCGAAAATAGGTCTTAGGGATAGGATCATAAAAGTTCTGGAGAGCGTAGAGAAATCGCGGCAATGACATCATTTTAAACAGGGCCGCCCGACCCAGAGGAGATAAGGGAAGTTTACGCCAGCGGGCAACGTCCAAACGTAGTCTAAGCAACGGGGGAAGGAGATTACGATCAAAGCGAAGGGACGAGTCCAAAGTAACAAAAATCCCCAAGTATTTGAAGCCATCCTGGGCCACCTGAATGGGAAGTCTACTCGGCAACGGAGGCAAGACACCAGATAAAACATATACACAGGACTTGGTCCAGTTAATTACAAGGCCCGAGTTAGCACCAATGGACGCGAGAACGTCAAATAAAACGGATAAAGACTTACGAGGGGAGGTAAGATACAAGAGGATATCGTCCGCATAAAGCGAGACACGGTCTTCAAAGTCCGGGGCCCAACGAATCCCTTTAAGGGACGGTTCCCACCGAAGCCAGGCCGCCAATGGTTCAAGAGCGAGTGCGAACAGCAGCGGAGACAAGGGGCAACCCTGACGGGTGCCCCTGCCCAAGGAGAAGGGAGCCGACACCCTACCATTCACCACAACTTGCGCCAGAGGTTCCGCGTACAACAGTTTAATCCAGCTAATAAACTCGCACCCGAATCCGAATTTCTCAAGAGTCGCCCATAAATAGGGCCACTCCACAGTATCGAAGGCCATAGAGGCATCCAAAGACGCCAAAATGGCCGGTTCCGTCAACAGCCCCGCCCTCGCTATCACGCCGTGAAGGCGACGTAGATTCAAAGCAGTGTTGCGATGCGGGATAAAGCCAGATTGATCTGGATGGACCAGGTCACCAAGAACAGACAGAAGACGGGACGCCAAAAGTTTCGCCAAAACCTTGGGTTCAACATTTAACAGGGATATAGGCCTATATGAGGAACAAAGGTCCCGCGGTTTACCATCTTTGGGGATGACGACTATCGTCGCCAAACGCTGATCGTAGGGAAGGATGTTCCGCTCTCGGGATTCTAAAAACATATCGCGGAGATACGGCGCCATCTTATCGGGACGTAACTTGTACAACTCAATAGGCAACCCGTTCGGGCCCAATGCTTTGCCCGAGCGGAGCGAACGTATAGCAGTAGCTATCTCATCAGCCGTAAAAGGGGAGTCCAAAGCAATACGGTCCAAGTCGGAGACACAGGGCAGAGTTATATCACGCAACAGAAGGCGAGAATCAGCCACATCCCTCACAGACACGGTAGCATACACAACACGGAAGTATTCGGCAAAACGGTCAACAATAGCAATCGGGTCAGTCACATTCTCACCACTCGCAGACTGAATCACGGGCACCACACGATTAACTCTTTCTTTCTTGTCCAACCACGCTAGGAGTTTACCCGCTTTATCACCCACATCATATAACCTGCCTTGTTGTTCTCGAAACATCACCTTTGCAGCGTCCGTGACCAGGGATTTATAGGCAAATTGTTTCAAACCCAGGGCGTGAAGTTTATCAGGTGTGACACCAGAGTCCAGTTCGTCCTCCAAAGCCGAAATCTCCCCCTCAAGGTCTACCACCTCCCTCTTCCCGGCTTTCTTAGCTTCAACAATCAAGGAAAGGGCCTGTCCACGAATCACCGTTTTAAAAGCTTCCCACAGGGACACAGCCGAAGAGACCGACCCCTCGTTGTCCAGGAAATACGCATCCATGGACTTGAGCAAGAGGCTACGGGTCTCAGGGGAGGAAAGGTACCATGGGTTAATGGGAGCTACTCGGCCCGCTGCCTCCACCCCAACCTCAAAACGAAGCCAGAGCGGCGAGTGGTCAGAGATACCCCTTGGCAAATGCAAAATCTCACTGACCGCCGACGACTGGGCCGCGGGCATCAGGAAATAATCCAGCCGAGACAAACTGCCATGTGCCCCAGAGTGGAATGTGTATTGAAGCTGAGTGGGATGCAACAGTCGCCAGCAGTCCACAAGGCCAAAGGTATCTAGAAACCCACCCAACCACTGCTGAGCAGCCGGAGTATCCCTAGGGGGATGGCGATCGTGAAGGCCGGAAAGCACCGAATTAAAATCACCGGCCAGGAAGAGAGTACTATTAGGGAGATCTAACAAGACGCGGCCCAAATCAGTGAAAGTAGAAGTCTGCAAACCCGGGGGGACATAAACATTGAAGAGAGATAGGGTGCGGCCCTCATATCTACCCACCAAGACCGCATACCTCCCTCGGTCATCTTGAATCACCTCATCAATTGCCAGGGGGAGGGAGGTTCGAACAAGGATACCCACACCCCTGGAACCAGAGGTAAACCCCGAGTGCGCCACAAGGCGGTAGCCCCACCTATTCATTGCACAACAAACATTTCCAATCAAATGAGTTTCTTGCAGGAAAACAATGTCCGGTGATAAACGTCGTATACATTTCAAAACCACACTGCGCTTAATACGATCTCCCAGACCGTTAACGTTCCAGGAAACGAATTTTAACCCTCTACCCCCATCCCATCCACCCGATCCAAGACCCCACGTCCATGAGCACGACATCAGAAACAGCAGCAAACACAGGAGCAATCCGCCTTGAAAACAACACACAGAAAAGAAAGAACTTCCCAACCCCCCTCCCCCAAACTGAAAAGGAACACCCCCCACCCTGCACCCCTGCAAAAAGCTAAAGAGCCACCCCAACCTGCAGTGTGCCTGTCGCCCTAGGACCCCTATTCTACACAAAGACCCCAGAGGAGGAAAGGCCCCCGTTCCACCCGCCCCCCGACCACACCAAGAACTAAAAGGAACAAACTAAAGACAAAATAATTATGCTGTAGAGGAACGCCGGCCAACACTCCTGAAAACGTGTTCAAAGTAAGACATGAGAGCCGAACAGTCAGATCTCCGCACCACCTTCGGCACCACCAGGGTGAGCGGCGGGCTCAGTCTCAGGAGGACGGTCAGGCAAGGAGTCCAGCCAGTCATTAACAACATCTGGTCGATCAAAGAAAAGGGTACGCTCGTTATACTCGACCCGAAGCCTGGTGGGAAAGAGCATAGCATAGCGTAGGCCCCGGTCCCGAAGACGTTTCTTGGCACCACGAAATTCCATCCGTTGTCTCTGAACTTGTTGGGAAAAGTCCGGGTAAAAGTTCACCGTGGCATTTTCAAAGGCCACCGGGCCCTTCACCCGCGAAGCCTGCAGGATAGCGTCCCGGTCTCTATAGTGGAAAAGCTTCGCCACAATAGGTCTCGGCGGGGCTCCCGGCTTACCTTTGCCCCCCGGAACACGATGTGCACGTTCCACTGTGAAAAACTTAGTAAGACCAGAAGGGGCAAGATGGTTCAAGACCAGATCTTCAACCAGGAGATCCACCGAGTGGGATTCTGGGTTCTCCGGTACACCAACCAGACGGACATTGCAGCGACGTGCCCTATTTTCAAAATCCTCCAGGCGTCGGGTCATGAAGTCGTTCACCCGACGGAGATTCCCAACCTCCGTCCGGAGCTCCGATACGTCCTTCGTGAGGCTGGATGATTTAATATCCAATGATTGTACCCTTTCATTCGTCTTGCCGAGATCAGCACGAATCAGATTCACTTCAATAGCCACAGTGTCAAGTTTATGGGCCAAGGCCTCGTACTGTAGGCCGATGGATTCCCTCACGCCCGAAATGGCGCCCATAATGTCCTGCAGGGAGGGCTCCGCCGACTCCTCCAAAACTCGATCAGACGCTGTAATAGGACCAGGCAGGGCAGCTCCGGGGGACCCCTTAGAATGGGTATAGCGGTCCATAACATTTGATTGAACCGGAGCTCCGCGCAGAGGTGTTTTCGTCTTGCGCGTCTCCCTGTCCCCTCTGCCCGCCATTTTGAAGATGCGTCACAAGGCGAGCCACCAGGGTCAACGGGCCCGATACTCAATTCGCAGGACCAAAGGTTCCAAAAAGGGCACCACACGGGTAGAGGTCGCCAAACCAGCAAATAGTCCACAGGAAGGCCCAACAGCCGATCTGCCTCCAAGTATCAGTCCCTGCACGACACGCACACTGTCGGCCCAAGTCGAAACAGAATCGAAACCGAAACTTAGGAGGGGGACCCACAAGGCTAGTTCTCCTGCCGCTGTTGTTCAATTCCAGGACGGCCACAGAACCGCACCCCGTCCCGGGCGCACCTCAAGGGCGGAGCCCAAAAGTTCAGATCACCATATCTCAGGAATCCAATGTCCAAATCGATTTCTGAAAAGTGCCAGGGTCATCAGCCAAACGTCCTCCACATGAATTCTTGCAGGAAATCAGGATTCAGTCAGGATAAAATGCCGGGAGCGGCGAGGGTCCGGAGAGCGCTGTGCTCAAGCGGCCATCTCGGATGCCCGCCAAGCTCCTCCCTCGGGGCTGGTTTTTGGCACGTTTTTTGCACTTGGAGATTGCCAAAGGAGTATAGTCTCTGGCTTGTAGTTTTTGACAGAGTACTCTCGCTTGTTGTTTATAGTCACTGTCTTTGCTGCAGTTGCGTTTGTGTGGTAAGAACTGGCTATAAGGAAGGTTGTCTCTGAGAGGTCGTGGGTGATAACTCAGATACGATAGGAGACTGTTCTTAGCTGTAGGTTTTGTGTAGGTCTTGGTCTCCAATTTGCCATTTTCAGAAAAAATTGTTAGGTCCAGAAAATCAATTTTTTGATTGTTTGCAGTAAAAGTGTACTTAAGCCAGCGATCTCTTTCATTTAGCCACTCTATGAACGCAGTCAGGTTTTTGTTGACATCCCAAATGAGCAAAATATCGTCGATATACCGTTTCCAGTATAATATACTGGAAACGTATGGATTTTCTTCATTTAAGACAAATTTTTGCTCAAACTGGCTCACGTACAGTCCAGCTACCGATGGAGCGAAGGCGCTCCCCATGGAAGTTCCATGGCACTGTAGAAAGAGTTGGCCATTGTATTCAAAATAATTCTCTTTAAGGGCCAATCGGCAGCATTCTAGAATGAAATGGCAGGGGGTCTTATGTGGCCAGTCTTCCAGGAAAAGTAGATCTTCAAGCATTTGCATCGTGTCATCCTGGGGCAGGCTCGTGTACAGGGATTCGACATCTAATCCAACTAAAATCATAGTATTAGGGTCGAATTCCCTGTCAGCTATCTGGATCAAGAGGTCACGGGTGTCCTGCAAATAGGTCGGGGTTTTCTGGACTAGAGGTTTCAGATACTCATCTGCAAACTTGGAGAGGGGCTCCAGCAGCGAAGCAATACCCGAAACTATCGGGCGTCCCGGTGGTGGGGACTTGTTTTTGTGAGTTATTATTATAGATTAGCCTAACTTTCTACCGGAACCGTTGTTTCTGTGACATCGTAATGTAGCCCATGCTATCAATGGCAATGTTGCTCTTTGATGCAGAATTTTTCCACAGAAAGTTTGCCTGACAGAGATCTCTATACCTTCAAAGGAGCAGCTGCCACATCGACTTCTTCAGGGTGGGAGTTTTCTTTTCTAAAAAATTAAACAAATAGTGGCTCTGACACCTTGAGTTCTTCTGCCAGCGTATGAGTGCCATTTTTATTTCTATTCGGCACTGCTAGGATTTTCCTCATGAACATCTGCCTTGAATAGGATGAACATTATGAGGGTCCCAGTAAGTGATCAGTGTCATGACAGGCCAGGGTTAAGGTGCCTCTAAGTACAATTGTGCAGGTGTGCCTCTGGTTAGCTGTCTGAGGTTTGCTGTATTGGAATGGCAGATGGTGCTGCTAATCATGTGTAAAACTCACCCCTGTTTTAGCAATTGTTGTTGAAAGTCATGATCGAGGTGTATTGTTAGTAATCTATGGTTGGTTCAGCAATGGAATCACAGTTTCTGTCAGGGAAAATGAAAGACATTCATGGGTAAAGTTATGTGAAGTTTGCAGACTAGACCCATTAAACAGTAGACCCATGGAATGGTAGTACTTGGAATGTAGAGGTTTAGAAGCAGAGCAGAAATCATTTATCAGTTGCAAAAGACACACAGATTGAATTTAAAAGTCCTGTAGAAAAAAATAGATGGAGGTTAAAAAAAAAACAAGATGCTAGATTCACTCAAAAAGGTCAGCCTACATTTAATAGCCTTTGGAAAAAAGCAAACAGCTTTGGGAACCTGTCAAATTTCACCACCTAGAACCACTTCAGACCTGGAATAGTTTATTCATGACATGACAAACCTGGATGTGACAGAAGAGTAAACATGATTGTAATTGTCATTTTTTTTTTTTTTATATAGTGCTTTCTAGCCCGATGAGGCATCTAAGTGGCAACACGCTGGTCCGGGATCAATGATAAGTGGTTAGTTCTTAGTTATTGTTTACTGTTAGTTATTGGGCCTAGTCTTGTGAACTCAAAGCAAAGCCTCCCATGGAATCATTCTGGTGTATTTGTGGTAGGCTAAATTAATAGTGGTTAGTTGTGATAATTAGTGGGGGTGTGAGCTCATGCACATAGTTGGTGGGATTAATAAATGAGTTAAAGAAGATTAGGTATTGTTAGGTTGAATATGTATGACTTTCAGAGGAAGGAGGAGATATTGTGATCTAGTAACTGCATTGAGGGATATTTGCAGAAGTAGAAAAATAGAGAGTAGATTAAACATGCATGAATCACAGTAGGGCGTGCTGAGAGAAAGGAGGCACACGGAGGTTGGAAGGGAAGGAGAGGGACATTTGAAAGTGAGAAGAGCAAAAGGAGTTGGGACAAACAGATGTTTTAATTAAAGGTCAGTTTTTAATGCCGGATTTAAGGAATGTAGGGAATATTTCTGAGACAGCCTGCAGTTTGAGAATGAAAGAATGTAGAAAGAAACAACATTATTTATTTGTGAGCCTGTGCTAGAATAGGAATGTTTGATATGTAAAACATCTCGCCGCTGCTAGGCTCTAGCCCCCTTATCCAGCTAGGTCAGCTGATCAGCTCAAGAGTTGAAAGAGAAAAATAATGGGTGGACGCATATGTCAAGAAATATCATGAGCTTTAGGCTGTACTCTGAGGAAGTAGTAACTTCAAGATTGTAGCAGTGTGATAATATTAATGGAAAATGATATACACATTGAAGAGGAGATTCGGCAAATGCTGGTGTTGTTTCTTTCTAAGTCATTTCCCTTGGTATCTGGCTGGCTCAACTTGTCTTTGAAGGCATATGGACAAATATTTCACTAATTGTACCAGAGGTTAGTCAAGCACTGCTAATCATTACATTCATATGTTTGGTTCAAGTTTGAGAAGTTTGGAAAAAGTTGACAGCTGGTGACAAGTAATGAGGTTAAGTGGCATCTAGACCCAAGTCTCCCATCAGGGTATTTCTAATGAAAGTTCAGGCGACCCTCCTTACTAATAATCTATTGTACTGATTTACCTCCTGTATGGTGTGTAACAAGAATTTAACCTGCCCTTGACTGAGGCATATAGTACTACAAAGGTGACTGGGCACCCTTGTCACTGCTTGCTAATTGTCCACCATCTTTCTGACTTACCTGACTTGGTTCTGTTGTTCACAAACCTATGTTTCGATCTCAGTAATACTGTGACCGTCCTGTCCGGCACAGAAGCGGTCGCTCCCCGCATTTCCTCCTGGTATCGTAGCGCTTCTTGTTCCACGCTGCCTGGGCTTTGCTTGCAATCATTTGGTGTCGCATTCCATCTCGCCACATTTCATAGCGCCGCATTATGCCTCGTGTTTAGACGCTACCTGTGCTTTGTAACTTAATTTGATTTGCCACATTTGTTAGAGCCGCATTGTGCCTGTAACTAGACGCTACTTGTACTGTTACCGCATTTCATTTGCCACATCCCATAGCGCTGCACTCTGCTTTAACGCGCTGTAACCATAGCGCTACTGTGTATTTTATTTTTGTGCTCACTGCTCGCCCCAACCTCTCCCTGATCACCGTTGTTTACTGCTGCTGCCATTTTGTTGTTTGTGCAGTCCCAGCCCCGTCCCTCCAATCACGCTCCCGCCTCCCTGCTGACCCTCCCTCCCACTAGGAGTAGAGGCCGACCCCACCCCCCCTGTGAGCTGTGACCGTCCTGTCCTGCACAGAAGCGGTCGCTCCCCGCATTTCCTCCTGGTATCGTAGCGCTTCTTGTTCCACGCTGCCTGGGCTTTGCTTGCAATAATTTGGTGTCGCATTCCATCTCGCCACATTTCATAGCGCCGCATTGTGCCTCGTGTTTAGACGCTACCTGGGCTTTGTAACTTAATTTGATTCGCCACATTTGTTAGAGCCGCATTGTGCCTGTGACTAGACGCTACTTGTACTGTTACCGCATTTCATTTGCCACATCCCATAGCGCTGCACTCTGCTTTAACGCGCTGTAACCATAGCGCTACTGTGTATTTTATTTTTGTGCTCACTGCTCGCCCCAACCTCTCCCTGATCACCGTTGTTTACTGCTGCTGCCATTTTGTTGTTTGTGCAGTCCCAGCCCCGTCCCTCCAATCACGCTCCCGCCTCCCTGCTGACCCTCCCTCCCACTAGGAGTAGAGGCCGACCCCACCCCCCCTGTGAGCTGTGACCGTCCTGTCCTGCACAGAAGCGGTCGCTCCCCGCATTTCCTCCTGGTATCGTAGCGCTTCTTGTTCCACGCTGCCTGGGCTTTGCTTGCAATCATTTGGTGTCGCATTCCATCTCGCCACATTTCATAGCGCCGCATTGTGCCTCGTGTTTAGACGCTAACTGTGCTTTGTAACTTAATTTGATTTGCCACATTTGTTAGAGCCGCATTGTGCCTGTGACTAGACGCTACTTGTACTGTTACCGCATTTCATTTGCCACATCCCATAGCGCTGCACTCTGCTTTAACGCGCTGTAACCATAGCGCTACTGTGTATTTTATTTTTGTGCTCACTGCTCGCCCCAACCTCTCCCTGATCACCGTTGTTTACTGCTGCTGCCATTTTGTTGTTTGTGCAGTCCCAGCCCCGTCCCTCCAATCACGCTCCCGCCTCCCTGCTGACCCTCCCTCCCACTAGGAGTAGAGGCCGACCCCACCCCCCCTGTGAGCTGTGACCGTCCTGTCCTGCACAGAAGCGGTCGCTCCCCGCATTTCCTCCTGGTATCGTAGCGCTTCTTGTTCCACGCTGCCTGGGCTTTGCTTGCAATCATTTGGTGTCGCATTCCATCTCGCCACATTTCATAGCGCCGCATTGTGCCTCGTGTTTAGACGCTACCTGTGCTTTGTAACTTAATTTGATTCGCCACATTTGTTAGAGCCGCATTGTGCCTGTGACTAGACGCTACTTGTACTGTTACCGCATTTCATTTGCCACATCCCATAGCGCTGCACTCTGCTTTAACGCGCTGTAACCATAGCGCTACTGTGTATTTTATTTTTGTGCTCGCCCCAACCTCTCCCTGATCACCGTTGTTTACTGCTGCTGCCATTTTGTTGTTTGTGCAGTCCCAGCCCCGTCCCTCCAATCACGCTCCCGCCTCCCTGCTGACCCTCCCTCCCACTAGGAGTAGAGGCCGACCCCACCCCCCCTGTGAGCTGTGACCGTCCTGTCCTGCACAGAAGCGGTCGCTCCCCGCATTTCCTCCTGGTATCGTAGCGCTTCTTGTTCCACGCTGCCTGGGCTTTGCTTGCAATCATTTGGTGTCGCATTCCATCTCGCCACATTTCATAGCGCCGCATTGTGCCTCGTGTTTAGACGCTAACTGTGCTTTGTAACTTAATTTGATTTGCCACATTTGTTAGAGCCGCATTGTGCCTGTGACTAGACGCTACTTGTACTGTTACCGCATTTCATTTGCCACATCCCATAGCGCTGCACTCTGCTTTAACGCGCTGTAACCATAGCGCTACTGTGTATTTTATTTTTGTGCTCACTGCTCGCCCCAACCTCTCCCTGATCACCGTTGTTTACTGCTGCTGCCATTTTGTTGTTTTTGCAGTCCCAGCTCCGTCCCTCCAATCACGCTCCCGCCTCCCTGCTGACCCTCCCTCCCACTAGGAGTAGAGGCCGACCCCACCCCCCCTGTGAGCTGTGACCGTCCTGTCCTGCACAGAAGCGGTCGCTCCCCGCATTTCCTCCTGGTATCGTAGCGCTTCTTGTTCCATGCTGCCTGGGCTTTGCTTGCAATCATTTGGTGTCGCATTCCATATCGCCACATTTCATAGCGCCGCATTGTGCCTCGTGTTTAGACGCTACCTGTGCTTTGTAACTTAATTTGATTTGCCACATTTGTTAGAGCCACATTGTGCCTGTGACTAGACGCTACTTGTACTGTTACCGCATTTCATTTGCCACATCCCATAGCGCTGCACTCTGCTTTAACGCGCTGTAACCATAGCGCTACTGTGTATTTTATTTTTGTGCTCACTGCTCGCCCCAACCTCTCCCTGATCACCGTTGTTTACTGCTGCTGCCATTTTGTTGTTTGTGCAGTCCCAGCCCCGTCCCTCCAATCACGCTCCCGCCTCCCTGCTGACCCTCCCTCGCCCCTCCCCCCGCCAACCATTTATGACAGATGCTTTTGCGCGCAGCGTTTACGCGCAGCGGACGCGCCCCATGCGCGCCGAAGGTAAGCCAAAGGTAAGCCCGTCTACGCCCGTCCGCGCCTGGACCGCGCCCAGCGCCAGACCCCCTGTTCCCCGCCGCACCCAACCCACTAGAGTCACATATGATGCCGCAACTCTCCTCGCCCTCAACCCCGGACGCACACCACAATGCTGCTTAGCCACCCCAGGACGTACCCATGGTCCTTACACCTGCCTCTCCTGCAAGTTCAATTGCTCCAGGACCCTCACCAAACCCTCCTCCGCCACACGCCGCCCCGACGCTAACCACCTGAAGTGCATCCTGATCAACACCCGCTCGGTCCACAGACACGCTACGGAACTCTGGGACCTACTCGACACTGCTTCACCTGAAATCGCCTTCCTTACAGAAACATGGATGAACACATCATCAGCACCCGACATCGCCATAGCCATACCGGACGGCTACAAGATTACCTGTAAAGACCGCACCAACCAAACAGGAGGAGGCATCGCCATCGTCCATAAGAACACCATCAAAGTCACGACCAGCACCAATGATAATCTTACATCCGCAGAACATCTCCACTTTCAAATCCACACAGACCCCAGGACCACACTTAGAGGCACCCTCATCTACAGGCCCCCAGGCACCCGCACTCAATTCAGCGATGACATCACGGACTTCGTCAGCCCACATGCCCTCGCCTTCGATAACTACATTCTTTTAGGCGACTTCAACTACCACCTTGAAAACAAACACGACAGCAACACCACCTCCCTTCTGGACAACTTGGCCAATCTCGGACTCAAACCACTCGTTGACGCCCCCACCCACGCAGCCGGACACACGCTCGACCCTATCTTCACCTCCAGCAAGCACATCTCCTTCAATCACACCACAGCCCTCCACTGGACGGACCACAGCTGTGTTAACTTCAGCTACAAAACCACCCTAAACCACAACCGCCCACAACCCATTCCTCGGAGAAACTGGAATAAAATCACCTCTGACCAACTCCTCACATCACTCAATCAAAACCCTCCCACCCTCTCATTGGACCCAAACCAAGCAGCCACCAATCTCAAGCAATGGATCACCCATAGCGCTGACGAATTAGCACCCCTGAAAAAACACCAGATCAAATCAATCAACAAAAAGGCTCCCTGGTTCAACGATGACCTTAAAAAATCCAAGAAGCTATGCCGCACCCTGGAGAAAACATGGAGAAAAAACCCGACCACTGACAACATGGCCACCCTTAAGGCAGCCACCCGAATACACCACCAACTGATCTGATCCGCCAAGAAATCAGCATTCAAGGATCGTCTCGACAACAACTCTCACAACAGCAAGGAACTCTTCAACATCGTTAAAGAATTCACCAACCCCACCGCAGCATCCAACGACATTACTCCTTCCCAAGACCTCTGCAACGCGTTATCCTCCTTCTTCTACAACAAAATTGCCGACATCCACAACAGCTTCGAGATCACTCCCAGCGTTCATCCCTCCCCACCCCCCTCAGATCCAACCCCGCCAACTAACATCCTTAGCGCCTGGAACCCAATCACCACTTAAGAAACCATCCGCCTAATGAACTCAATCCACTCTGGCTCGCCAACTGACCCCTGCCCCAACCACATCTTCAACAAAGCAGACTCCATCATCGCACCCCATCTCTGTGATGTCATCAACTGCTCATTCAACTCTGCCACCTTTCCGGAAAGCTGGAAACACGCCGAGCTCAGTGCCCTCCTGAAGAAACCCACAGCAGCCCCCTCTGAACTTAAAAACTACCGGCCCATCTCCCTCCTCCCATTCCCGGCCAAAGTCATCGAGAAAGCCGTCAACAGCCAGCTCGCCACCTTCCTTGAATCCAACAACTCCCTAGACCAATCCCAATCCGGATTTCGAGCCAAACATAGCACCGAAACTGCCCTAATTGCAGCTACTGACGACATCCGAACTCTACTGGACAACGGTGAAACAGTGGCCCTCATTCTACTCGACCTCTCCGCCGCTTTCGACACAGTCTGCCCCAGTACCCTTATACAACGCCTCAGCAACATTGGAATACAAGGAAAAGCCTTGAACTGGATCACCTCATTCCTCGCTGGGAGAACCCAAAGAGTCCGACTTCCCCCTTTCAACTCTGAAGCCACCGTAGTCATCTGTGGCGTACCACACGGATCTTCACTCAGTCCCACCCTCTTCAACGTTTACATGAGTCCACTCGCTTCCATCGCGCGTCAACACAACCTCAACATCATCTCTTACGCGACGACACCCAGCTTATCCTTTCCCTCACCAAAGACCCCAACACCGCCAAAACCAATCTTCACGAAGGCATGAAAGATGTAGCCAAATGGATGAATCATAGCCGCCTAAAGCTCAACTCAGACAAAACGGAGGTGCTCATCCTAGGATCTTCCCCCACTGCCTGGGACGACTCTTGGTGGCCTTCCGCTCTGGGCACAGCACCCACACCCACAGACCACGCACGTAACCTTGGCTTCATCCTAGACTCCTCTCTCTCGATGTCCAGACAAGTCAACGCAGTCTCATCCTCTTGCTTCAACATACTTCGCACTCTCAAAAAGATCTTCCGCTGGATCCCCCTGGATACAAGAAAGACTGTCACCCACGCACTGGTCACAAGTCGACTCGATTACGGCAACACACTTTACGCCGGAATCACAGCAAAATTACAGAATAAACTCCAACGCATCCAAAACGCATCAGCGAGACTCATATTGGACATCCCTCGCCAAGATCACATCACCGAACACCTAAAAGACCTCCACTGGCTTCCCGTCAACAAAAGAATTACATTCCGCCTTCTCACCCACGCACACAAGGCCCTCTACAATCTAGGTCCCGAATGCCTCAACACTCGCCTGTCCTTCTACAAGCCCACCCGCCAACTAAGATCATCCAATCAAGCCCTTGCCGTAGTCCCACGCATCCGAAAATCCACCATGGGTGGCAGATCCTTCTCCTTCCTTGCCGCCAAGACCTGGAACTCACTCCCCACTCACCTCCGCCTTACTCAAAATCACATCGCCTTCAGGAAAGATCTTAAAACTTGGATATTCGACAAATAATGATCCCCTTCCCCAAGCGCCTTGAGACCCTCTGGGTGAGCAGTGCGCTATACAAATCCCTGAACTTGAACTTGAACTTGTAGGAGGTTCACGAGGTATGATATTGTTAGGGAAAGTTACAGGATTTTAGATGATATTGATTTGTCCTGAGAAGTTGAATCTGCTGCAGGGAGCAGATATCTGCTTCAATGTCTTGTAGTTCCAGTGTCAATTTTCTTTTAGTGTTTGACTGTCCAGCCTCCTCTTTTTCTTCCTTCTGAGATTTGGCCCACCTCACCAGTCTCAAGACCCAGAATTGTGAGGTAAGTAAAAGAAGTTTACCTTCTCACTGGAAAGTAAAACTGAAGATGGATTGGCTTGGTCCAAATGACATTTGCTTGGCTAGTGGGAGCGAGGCAAGGTCCTGAACGAGTTGCATTTGCTCCTCTGACGTGCATTGGACATTATAACTTATTTATCTTCTTGTCAAAAGTGGTGCTTGGACCTCTACGGGCTTGTGCCTGCTACACACTGAACCTAGTGGCATCCTGCCTGTCTCCTGATCACCTCCTGCCAAGCCCATTCTCTCTTAGGCCCTGGACGGAAGAGACATACAGCTAGATTCATCAAGCTTAATTGCGCTCGCAAAGAGCCAGATTCTGAGAATCTGGCCCTTTACGAGTGCAATTTTTGCATTTGGGATTCATCATCCCAAATGCAAAATTCGCTAATAAAGAATTTGCACATTTGTGAGGAATTGCATTTAAGGAATCTCTATTTGAGATTCCTTAAATGCAATTCATGAACCATTTTGAAATTGCGAAATCGCAATTTAGGACCGCTATTTGCCACGAAGTCAAACCTCGTGGTAAAAAAAAAAAGTTGCATGTTACACACACACATGTCCTTTGGACATGTGTGTGCACAACATCCGTGTAAATTCAGATTTCAGGGGTGCTACAGGGTGTCCTTTAGACACCCCTGCACCCTTGAAATCGCATCCTTATTTGCGATTAGCAAATTGCTAATCGCAAATAAGGAATAACTCCCCATTCATTCCTATGCGCCTTTAGGCCCATAGGAATGCCTTTAGGCCCATAGGAATGAATGGGAAGTTATTCCTTATTTGCGATTAGCAATTTGCTAATCGCAAATAAGGAATGTGTAGGAATCGCAATTTATTTAGCAATTCCTACATGAATCCCGTTTTGCAAGTCCTTAATAGCGATTCCTTATGAATCGCTATTAAAGACTCGCAAAACGGCCCTTTCATGAATCTAGCTGATAGAGCTGAGTAGTGCTTTGGATTCTCCAATGTACAATGGGAAATATATTGTCAAACTACGTCCAGGCATCATATGCTTCATGTAAACGGTGCAAAGATCAACCTTCCTACTTTAAAATAGGAAATGCGTCTGTTTGTTCCAGTTGTAAAAAAAAAAAAAAAAAATGTTGTGCTAGAGTAAAACTCCTCTGTAGTTAAGTGGTTGATTTGATTAAAGGTGTAAATGGTTCCGTGAATAAGCAGCTTATAACATGCTTTGCCAGGAAAGGGTTTCATTTACCTAGCAATAGAAAAGGCATGGCACCGATTAAGGCTGATGGTGTGCATGTACCACTGAAAATACATATTTATTGTAAGACTGCTCACTATGGAATCAGCTCACCATCATATTGGCCTTCTTTTCAATTGCAGTTGTTCAGGCCTTTCTTAGATGAGGATGATTTGGTGGGCGCTATACTTACTGGACATGTTAGTAAAGACATGTTTAGAGATACATATAGCCTTTTGCATCTGTGCCCATGCTGTAAAAATGTATAACCACACTGCCAATCACGGTTTTAAACCAGACAGGGCACAAATAGCCTTTCATTCTTTGGCGAGAGTGAAGTTGAGCTGGACAAGATTGACACTTGATATCAGTTTGGAGCGCTTTCCAATTTGTTGAGTTTATGCCTATGAATCATGAGACTTTACTGGGCTTCAGGGTTAGGCCTGTGCCCAGTATAACTAATTGGGTGCTGAAGATTAAACGTGAGGAGATTTGAGATTGTATGCATGCCTAATAAGTCTAAATTCTTGTATGTATATGATGGACTTGTTCAGTTGTGACTGTGCCCGGGAACAGGCAGGGTTGTGCTAAAGATTTGGGACTGCACGCTGGAATTTGGCACTGCCTTTGGCTATTTGGAGCTTTGCCGGGTGTTTGTGGCAGTAATTGAGGATTGAGACTATGCCTCATTTAGGACTGAAGCTGGGTTTCAGAACATACATTGTCTCCACATTTGAGGTTGTAATTGGGATATAGGTGTACTTATACAAACATCTCATGGCATATGATGGTTATGCTTGCATGGCATAGCTACAAAGTGGTATTGTGCTTTGTGGGACTCCGTCAATCAAACCTAGCTTTTCACCTACACCTGTTTGCACCCTGAGATTTTTAAGCGCATACTTAGGGTGCTAAAAGTAAAAGTGAACTAAAAGTACTACAATCCAACACTCAAAAAGCCAGAATTCACTGAAGGTGTCACACATAAAAATCTTGCAAGGTTGCCTGGCAGCTATTTACTGGTGATTGCTGCCATCCTGGCATTTTCGAGCAGCACCCCAGTTTTTATATGTATAGAAGTTAAACTATGTTTTTACGTTCTTTAAGTGATTTGATGTTATGTAATTATACATGCTTCTATTGAAATCTTTTGTTAACTTTAATGATGTCATGTTGGAGTGGCAAAAGTCATGTGTTGTCACTTCCTATGGTGTCATCGGGATCAAAGGGGATGATATGTCACTTCTACTAATCCAAGCATGTTACTGAATTGACACTCCAGTCGATCATCTGTATTCTCTCATTTCAGTCTGGATCGGCTAGTGGAGAGAGCGAAGTAGTTTGTCGACCATTCCAACACTTCCTTTTAGTTTTCTGGAGACCAATGGAGGCAGCAGATCTGCCCACCCAACCAAAGCTCCAGAATAAAGTTTTCACTCGTTTAACTTCAGAATACTGTCAATTAAGGATTCGAATTGTGCGTTATATGTAATGGTGCTCTTGGAAGAAATATTGGAGACATTCATAAAGAAAGTAGATAGTCTTCACTCAACCATTTATTATGCCTACATATGAATGTAGATTTACTACTTTTTGGAACTGACAAACCTTTCCAGGAATCTCGACAGAAAGCTACCAGTCCTAAGTTCAAGTTGGTTTCCTTGGAAGGTCATGTGATATTTCATTTGGGATCCCATTCCTGCTGGTTGGAATTCTTTTCAGAGGACAACTCCAGCATGTAGGAAATAGGAGCCCATGTGATAATTCACATTTTATTTTCTCTGAGGGAAATTAACTTTCCTGGGGAAGGAACCCCTTCCCTACACCCGCAGTAAATCTAGGCGTGATTAATGCCCCTTCACACTCTGGAAAGAGATTTCACCAACAGTGTTTGGAAATAAAAATTCAACCCTTAAAAAGCTGAAAAGGGAAATGAAAGGAACTTGTGAATGCCCAGAAATTTAGTTGGTTTGTGCATGTCACCAAGAGTCCAAGGATAACGAGGGGGCATATTACCAAGCAATAGCGATAATTATCGCTATTGCTTGGTTGGAGACAAAAATGTATCCCCGACCTGCGGCGATTTTTATCGCAGATAAACCTTGGTATTACCAAGGTTTATCGCAAATGCGATAAAAATCGGCCGCAATGCATGAATTTTGCTGAAATGTCAGCGATATTCAGGCATTACCGAGCTAATGCTCTTAGCCATGTTATCCACCTCCCATTGGATAACATGGCTAAGAACTGCTCAGGGCAGGTGTTAGCTTTTGGAGATATTCGCGCTTAGCGCGAATATCTCCAAAAGTTGGTAATAGGAGATAGCGATGTTAGCGACTGTTTCCAGTCGCTAACATCTTGGCACGCCCAGTTTGCATGTCATTAGTGATGAATTTCCCTGACATGCAAAGTGGGGCCCAAGATGGTCGCTATCTCCTACTAGCTGTCGCTAACTGGTGTTAGCGACAGCTAGGTAATAGGGAGATAATTCTATCTCCGCTTTCTTGGCTTTTAAAGCCAAAAAAGCGGAGATAAACCCCCTTGATAATATGCCCCCATGCCTTTTATATTCCAAGTTCCCACCCCTTGAGTGAGATATAGGAGTACAGACAACTTCACACTCATGATGCAGATCTTCACACACGAAAATGGTCTGACACCTGCCAGGAATCCCTTTTTGAATTCCTGGTGGGTGTAAGTAATGTAAGTTCAGCCATAAACCTAGGTTTACGAATTAATTTAACTTTGCTAATCTGCTCCATGGATGTATACATTAGAAACAATCATAAATGGCTTTTTGTATGATACAATGTACCATTTCACCCTATTGAAATCCCTTATTTCCTACAGTTTTAAAAGAGTTGAGGAAGCACCTTGAGTCTGTGTTAAAATGACAGCATTACATCGAAAAGAGTTTGAGCACTTGTACACAACATTGAAAATCTTCCTGCTGCTAGACATCAGAAATGTTTTTAAATGACTACAAAGAAAATAAAAAGTACATGCCCTTTTCACTGGTATCTGCAGATGCCATACGGATTCTAACTGCCAATGGCGGAGAGTTCCAAGAATCAAAGCCTTGCATCTTGTCATGCACAAAATGAAACCAGCATGGAACTAAATACTTTAGGCTGGCGAAAATACAAACAGATCAGCAACACATGCAGTGCATGTTGGAGTCCAGATTTATTCAAGCTGCAAGGGGCTTGTGCTGTGAAGAAGCAAGACAGTCAGTAAAACACAAAATACCACCTTACAGTAACCAGCTCATCAGAGTTAATGCCACTCCTGACAACAAGCACTGCATTCAGCTCTTATGTTTTTTTGGTGGTGCCTTCTCAAGCAACAACTTCCCTTTCTCTTAGTCTTGCTGAATACAACATTGATCTCTGGTACACAGATCACGTATCACCTAAAAAGAACAGAGACACAGCTGTGGCCTCTAGGCAGCACCAAATATGTAACAAAAAAAGAATAACAAAATAAGTGCACTGGACCAAAATGTCCTTACTGCAGAATGCAGGGTGGCCGAATACCAAGCCTTCTATGGTTCTATTCACTAAGGTAAGTTTACATCTACTCTGTTCCATTTCTAGCTATAAATCTCCACTTTTTTGCTGTTCACCATTTCCGTGTGAAAATGTACACCTAGATGTAGACTTAAGAGTCTCCATCCGCTCAAGTGTGAGGGTTGAGACCCCTATGCCTGAATTTATGAGAGTAAAGGTACTATTAATAACTTTCCACCTGTTGAAGAGATTTCTGCTATCTGGGCAGAGATCTCCCTACAGAAGGTAATGGAGAAGTTTCACGAAAATTAATTTTAAATCATTTAAACAAAAAATTGTTTTAAATTAAAAACAAGTAAAGCACATTTCCCTAATTGCTGTTCATCTTAGGGTTTTGCGAAATGTGTAATTTTGTTTCGGGTAATTATGCAAAGTTTAACAAAATTACACAAAATACAAATGAGTCAGTCACTGCTATATTGTAACGAACATCCATCCTGTACGTCCACTGTAAATATTTACCGCAAATGGAGCATTTGTGGTGGGTTTCCACTTAGAATGGCATGCAATTACGCAAAGTGGTATAATGGCACATTTATGACATTTGGGGGCAGATTCCGATTTGGGAAAATGCCCTCCAAATAGCCGTACAGAGCTTTTTTCCCGTACGATTCGTATGGAGAACTGTACCCGTAAGTAAGACCTAGTACGATGTGTACCCAAAGCAGTTCTCCGTACGAATCGTACCGAAGACCGTACAACTCACTGATCCGTACGAATCGCATTCGGCACGCGCAGTACGCGACGTCCGTACGGATCAAAGCTGTATTTTCCGACCCAGCAAGTATGAATCGTATCGACAACACTCCATACGGCTCTTTTTCTACGGGAGCTTAAAACATCCGTAAGTCATATTTCGCCTCGAAATGCGTATGAAACGGACCCCCAGGTATGGTGTGTACACCCCATGATAGCACGGTATTGGTGCGTCGGGGTATAGTGCGTACACCCCTGAATTTCAGGGGTACGGTGCGTATGTCCCCGTGCGTACACCCCATGAATGTTGGCTTACGGCGCGTAGGGCTATGGTTTGTACCCCCCAAGGCCGTAGGTGCACGGTGCGTACACCCCATGCGTACACCCCTTGCGTTTAGGGGTACGGTGCATATGTGAATGTGTGGCTCTCCGTATGAATTGCCTATACTCGACGTGTTCCGTACGAATCGCGTATTCATTACCCGGTCCGGATCCTACTTGGCGGGTCGTACGGCTTGTTTACGAATCATACGGTTCACTGTGAGAGTCTAATTCATACGGATTTCGCCTTGTATTTCGTATGTTTTGCACGGATTCGGACGTGTTTCTATCCTACGGATCGTACTACGTGATTCGGACGGATTTGTACGATTCGTACGGAAATGGCTTTAAATACGAATCGTCGTACGGATTTGTTTCCCGAATCGGAATCGACCCCATAGTGTAAGAAGCATAATTAAATTGTGTTGGTGTAAATGAGATTTTACCTGAGGTACAGTTCTGCCACATTAACAAGGAACAACACACCTGCACTAAATCGTAAGATAGGGATACATTTTAAATAGTTTTTAACAGTTTTCATCAAAATATTGATTATATAAAATTAATTACAATTTTTATTTTCTCTATACCCCTCATTAGAGTATCATTTATTAAAATTTTTCCATAATCCTGAATGCAAGCTATGTATCAATTTATTGGCTTTCTGACATAATATCGATCCTTCAAACATTGATATACAAAGCTATTGGGAATTTAATGTTGATTAAAACAATATCAGCTCCCTATACATAACTATTAAAATCACTAATATCAAACGCACAAATATCATTTACAAAGAAACTGAAAATGTTAAATATCAAAAATATCGATTAGGGCAATGTTGATCTCAGTACTATTGCCAACAAAATGAATACATCAATAAAAATGCACCCAAAAAGAAAATTTTAACTTGAAAAAATTACTTCAAATGAGCCCAAAACTTTCAATAAACAACTATAACAAAAAAATATCAAATTAAACAAAAATAAAACAAATACTTCCCAAAATAGCGTAACCTAAACATATACATTTAAAAATACCAAAACAATTATTAAGAACTATAAACATATTTATTCATATAAATGTAGATATATAATAATTCAACTAAAGCTTTATTCAACAGTAAATGTCATAAAATCAGGTCACGTAAAAACGGAAATCCCAAGTTTTAAAAGAGATAAATGCAGTAAAATATGTGTTAAAAAAGAGGATTCGAAACACTAATAAACATGTACACAGTTTTGTTGTTACAAGTTGATGCAACTAAATGATAAACTGTTTAAAAAGTCCCAACATGTCTAAGGCGTAACTCATTGGTGTTAATGGAAAAGGCCTTCATTCGTCAATTTGCTGGAAGGTGCTTGGATCTGATTATCCACATCCAAATTAAAAACTTTGCCATTGATACTGCATACAATACAGATGGATCAGTGCACAATATTCTCATAGCTACACTCAACAGGTGAGTGCCCATGTTCCTGAAAATCGGTGCCAGACAAGCACTACGATCTGCAACATACGTGAGACATACAAACAGCACATGTGCGTATGTTTCTTCTGAGTCAACACAGTTTGGCCATTTATCATCGACAGCGGCAAACCATTTAGCTGTGAAAGACTTCAGAGGTGTGCAACCTATTGTAAACTGGAAATACAGTTTACGGTCTAGTGGTTTTGAGATGACGTCCCAGTAGTCCTCAAAACATGGCCTTGATTTTATTTGTAAGAACGTTCCTGTCAGTGTAGCGGCATCACTTGCTCTGTTAGTTTCTTGCACAATCAGTTCCCAATACCTTTGCTTAATTAAATATTTTGATGGAAACTCAGTACTGCTAGGGTCTTCCCACAATATTTGCATTCTTATACTGGTTAGGGAGCTTCTGATGTCACTCAACCAGCTAATTTTCTGGAAGTGACCAGCCTCCGTTATATCTTTAAGGACTTCTGCAAAAATGGCCAGTTCTACTGCACACCAGATTCTGCGCAAATAGAGGACAGGATATAGTCTTGCTATGTCCGCTATCTTTTCTGCCAAAATCATAAAGCAGGGGGAGCAAAGGAGTACGTTGGGTAAGGCTTTTAATCCCTTGTAGGAACTTGTTCTTAGATACAGCAAGAGGATGCAATTTCTCAAACTGCCATAACTCGGCGCCATACAGAACCGAGTGTCTTAGAGCTATAGATCTGTTGCACCGGGGTAAGAGGCTTGGTCAGCGATGTTTTGAATTCCTTAATCATGACGGCGGCCAATTGCCTGTGTTTAACTTAAAGGCCCTGGTGTCGATATGCGGCCTCCAGCTGAGTCCTTTATGCAAGGTGATGCCTAAATAAGTGAATACATCAACCTGTTCCAGGGGTTGCCCATTCATCACCATACCATCCTTGAACGACATATGTTGATTAAAGGCCATGAACTTTGTATTTGCTGTATTGATTTTTTGACCTCTCAGTGAGCAGAATTCTTCAAAATGCTGCAGCCCATGCTTTAACCCACTCGGTATTTTGGATAATATAAGCGTGTCATCCACAAACATTGGTATTGGAATTTTGTTGCATGCTAGCACTGGGGCATCTGTGGTAAAAGAAGCTTAAAAACGGACAATGCCATTAATAAAAAGTGAAAATAACTTGGCCGCTAGGACTCAGCCTTGGCGTACTCCTATCTCTACTGGGCACCGGTGAGTCTTGTTTCCCTGAGCCCCCCAATGAATTTGGGCAAAGTTATTTTCGTGGAGACGAATGATTAAAAAAGTAGATCAGGGGGCAGCCCAAGCTCCTGCAATACCCTAAACTGAAACTAAGTCGAAGGCAGACTTATGATCAACGAAGGCTGCATAAGTGCTACCTTTTCCAAGGGTCACAGTCCACCAGTAGATTAAAATGAACCGGAAGACCTGGTCAATGGTGCTTAGGTGAGCTCGGAAGCCTGCCTAGAGGGGGCTCAGGATGTCATTATCATCAATCCAAGTTAGAATTTTTGCTTAAACAAGTCATGCTATGACTTTCTAGATGGAGTCTATGAGGATTATTGGGCTGTAATTCCCAGGTAAATGTATCTCTTTTTTCATAAATCAGGACAATCTCCGCCCCTAACCAGGTATCTGGGATAGGAGATCCATGGGCGATGGCGTTTGCTAAGAGCATTATGTACTGGCTTCATTTGGCATTGTCCAGCAGAAAGAAGTCAGCGGGCACTTTGTCAATGCCTGGAGCTCTCCCACTGGTAACAGTGCTCACTGCAATTGTTACATCGGCTATGTTAAAAACAGTGTCAGATGGATTAAAATGAACTCAGGAAGGGTCATAATCCTTATTATCACTGTCTGCATATTGATCTGAGAAAAACTTTACCCACGGTTCAGGGTGCACATGATTTTGAAGAGATTGCCCTGGACCACCTGTGCCCTATTTTACCAGGCTCCAAAAGCTTGCATGTTCCTGTCATTACATGCTTCTTTTGAGTCCTGCCATATTTTCTCATCCCAGGCCTTTTTTGATGACAAGATTGCCTTCTTCTTATAGAGCTTCCTTGTGTATTGGACTCTGGATTGGTCTCCTGATCTTATTGCCCCCCCCAGAACACTGTGTGCTTGTTTGCACTCGTTATTGTACCAGTGTCGGTGTTGCTGACTTCCCTTTGCCTTAGCCAGGTGGTGTATATATACACATACACACACATACATATTGATGTGCATATATATATATATATTACCTACTGGCAGTCGCCAGTAGGTATATATAGTTAGGATTTTTTCTCTATGGGTTTTTTGAAAATTCTATGTCTAATAACTTTGGCGTTTGTGGACGGAATTGGCTGAAATTTTCAGGAAAATGGCACATTTTGTTTCTGAGCAGCCCTTGAAAATTTGGGGGGGGTTCGTCCAGTGGGGGCCGAGAAAAAAGGGGGGTCCCAAAACGTGTTTTTAACATTGAGTTTTCCATAGGGCGGTTGGCCTCACTTTTAGCCCGAACGGCTGAATGGATTTGCACGAAACTTGGCAAAATTGTAGGGACTGGTAGCCCGATGTGCCTTTTGTAGGTCTCAATATATGTGCTCCAGTGGATTTTGAGAAATTAACGTTTAAAAAAAGATATATATCTGTAACAGCGGACCGGGCAGCGGCCCAGGACGCGTACTTTTCGCGCAACGGAGCTTTGTGAAGCGAAGCTGATTGGTTCTCTGGCGTCTGTCAACATTCCAAACAGTCCGTAGCGGCCGCCATCTTGTCTCTCGGTAGGATCGAGAGACAAGAGGAGGCCAAAGCGAAGGGGCAAATGACCATAAGGGGGAATAGTAGATCCTCGCTGACCCCCTAGGTTTGATGTGGAGGTTTTAAAAGGGCCCCGCGGGGCAAAAAAAAAAAATAATAATAATAATCGAACGGCTGAATGGATTTGCACGAAACTTGGCAAAATTGTAGGGACTGGTAGCCCGATGTGCCTTTGCTAGGTCTCAATATATGTGCTTCAGTGGATTTTGAGAAATTAACGTTCAAAAAAAGATATATATCTGTAACAGCGCACCGCTTCGCGTACTTTTCGCGTTACGGAGCTTTGCGAAGCGAAGCTGATTGGCTCTCCGGTGTCTGTAAACATTCCAAACAGTACGTAGCGGCCGCCATCTTGTCTCTCGGTAGGATCGAGAGACAAGAGGAGGCCAAAGCGAAGGGGCAAATGACCATAAGGGGGCATAGTAGATCCTCGCTGACCCCCTAGGTTTGATGTGGAGGTTTTAAAAGGGCCCCGCGGGGCAAAAAAATAAATAATAATAATAATCGAACGGCTGAATGGATTTGCACGAAACTTGGTAAAATATTAGGGACTGGTAGCCCGATGTGCCTTTGCTATGTCTCAATATATGTGCTTCAGTGCATTTTGAGAAATTAACGTTCAAAAACAAGATATATATCTGTAACAGCGCTCCGCTTCGCGGAGATAAAATTATATCTGTATTACCTAGCTGTTGCTAACACCAGTTAGCGACGGCTAGTAGGAGATAGCGACCATCTTGGGTCCCACTTTGCATGTGAGTGATATTTATCACTAATGACATGCAAAGTGGGCATGCCAAGATGTTAGCGACTGGAAACAGTCGCTAACATCGCTATCTCCTAGGGACTGGTAGCCCGATGTGCCTTTGCTATGTCTCAATATATGTGCTTCAGTGCATTTTGAGAAATTAACGTTCAAAAACAAGATATATATCTGTAACAGCGCTCCGCTTCGCGGAGATAAAATTATATCTGTATTACCTAGCTGTTGCTAACACCAGTTAGCGACGGCTAGTAGGAGATAGCGACCATCTTGGGTCCCACTTTGCATGTGAGTGATATTTATCACTAATGACATGCAAAGTGGGCATGCCAAGATGTTAGCGACTGGAAACAGTCGCTAACATCGCTATCTCCTATTATCAACTTTTGGAAATATTCGAGATAAGCGCGAATATCTCCAAAAAGTAACAGCTGCCCTGAGCAGTTCTTAGCCATGTTATCCAATGGGAGGTGGATAACATGGCTAAGAGCATTAGCTCGGTAATGCATGAATATCGCTGAGTTTTCAGCGATATTAATGCATTGCGGTCGTTTTTTATCGTATTTGCGATAAACCTTGATAATAGCAAGGTTTATCTGCGATAATTTCTGACGGTAAAAAAATCTTTGCAATGCATCGTTAGGGATAAATATCGCTTAACTTTGGTAATATGCCCCAACGTCTGTTAACGTTCGATTCGAAGGAAATCAGGAATTGTTGAAAAACATTGTGTGCGCCATCTTGTCTTTTTTCAAATGCCACACTTTTGTCGTGCACGGCAGCCATTTTAGATGCCTTGACCAGACCCACTCTGTGCACGCTGTCGATCCTTAGCATGGCTCCCCACCCTCGCAAGCATCTCACCCAGGCAGTGGTCACCCCCGCTCTCTGTCTTATGCATGGGTAATAAACCTCCCCCCATCTGCGCTGCTCTTCCCTGAGAATCACACCCTGTGCCCGCCCGACACCTCCCTTTCGCCCTATTCACTACCGCACCCTCTGACACTCCTTTTCCTCTGTGTCCGATTGTCCAGGCCGGTCCTAGGCTATCAGCTAGCCCTGCAGATGTAGTTTATGGCCACAGCTGTAAAGAATCACCCCTCTTCAAAGGAGTTATAGTAGATCAAGGCCCACACTCGATGAGATCCGTCACAGCAGAAGCGTTGCTATTATCTGAAAACCATCCTGTATTGTGATTGGGGAGGGGACCGAGCGTGAAGCGGAAGATTCCAGGGATGACTCTTTGTACATCAAAGTTTTTACAATTATGTGTCACATTAAAAATATATAGCACTCCGACAAAGTAGTAAGATTATAAAACTTTAATAATTTATAAATATATACAAGAAAACTAAAATAGTAATAACATATAAACATTTTTAGGGAAAAACAACGAAGTAGCGGTCGGCTGTGCGAATAGTCCCAACGCAGCACAACGTCCAGATTTCCGCCGTGGGGCGTCGCGGGGGGTGGGTCATCAGTAGCAAACTGTTGTGCGAATAGTTCCAAGGCAGCAGAACGCGCCGAAATCTAGATGACACGAAAGTGATGTCTAGTAAGTTGCCACCCAGCAAATAACGGCGTGGGGCGTCGCGGGGGGTGGGTCATCAGTAGCAAACTGTTGTGCGAATAGTTCCAAGGCAGCAGAACGATGGCACCAAGGTGATGTCCAGTAAGTTGCCGCACTGGTTTTGGTATCCTACAATGCTGCTCCGAATAACGGCGTGGGGCGCCCCGGGGGAGGCGGCGTGAACGGGCCTCTCCAGGTGGAGTCTCATCTGTTTTAGTGGGGCGCCCCTTTACCGTTTCAGTTGCCATTCCGTCCGCTTTTGGTCCACTGTGTCAAAATCCGCCATTCAGCTGAGTTGCGCCCACTCTTGCGGTGCAGCGATAGGCGGCTGCCACAGGACTCTCAAAATGGCGGCAGGCTCTTTCCTTTTTGGGCGTGGTCCACTGAAATGGCCCTGGGACACCTTGGAAATCGGACGCTTGTCTGCTAGGTCTTGGACCCCATTCTCGAAAGCGTCCCCTCCGCCTTGAGAATTCATCAAAAGTTTTGGGGGCCCCGACTCCTGCAGGCTTCTGGTGGGGAGCGGCTGCCATGATTGCTCGCGGAATGACCACGACGGAGCTACGAGATGGTGGTGCTCTCATGCTGACGCCAGTTTAGTCTGAAACATCCAGAAACAAGGTGGGGCTTTCATCGTTTGGGGGAAAAAAAAAGTTTTCATCCAATGAAAAGTGTTGTTTTTAGGTCATATGATCAAGCCTTCCATCATTAGGAAACCAAAAGTAAAATGAACCAATGAAAAGTTTTATAAACAAGTCACATGACCAGTTATGCGGCATAGGGTATAAAATGCGGAGAAAATACGTTGGCACGTGAGGCGGCGTCAGTAGCGGACCGATGTGCGAATAGGCCGAAGGCAATACAACGCGCCAAGATCCGGATGGCACCGAGGTGGTGTCCAGCAAGTTGCAGCACTGGTGTGGCCATCCTACAATGCTGAAAGTCGGCGTGGGGCGCCCCGTTGGCCTGTGAGTTTGCGTCAGTAGCGGACCGATGTGCGAATAGGCCGAAGGCAGCACAACGCGCCAAGATCCGGATGGCACCGAGGTGGTGTCTAGTAAGTTGTCGCACTTCTGTGGCCATCCTACAATGTTGAAAGTCGGCGTGGGGCGCCCCGTTGGCCTGTGAGATGGCGTCAGTAGCGGACCGATGTGCGAATGGGGCCAAAGGCAGCGCAACAATATTTTCTGACTGACACCACAAGGCGCTGAGATGCCAAGATCCGGATGGCACCGAGGTGATGTCTAAGTTGCGGACTGATGTGCGAATGGGGCCAAAGGCAGCGTAACAATATTTTTTGTATGGAAGATACCACTAGGCGTTGAGATGCCAAGATTCGGATGGCACTGAGGTGATGTCTAGCAAGTTGCTGTACTGGTGTGGTCATCCTACAATGCTGAAACTCGGCGTGGGTCGCCCCATTAGCCTGTGAGATGGCGTCAGTAGCGGACCGATGTGCGAATAGGCCGAAGGCAGCACAACGCGCCAAGATCCGGATGTCACCGTGGTGGTTTCATAGTTGAGAGGCACTTCATCTGCAGTGGGGCGCCGAGATCCGGATGGCACCGAGGTGATGTCTAGCAAGTTGCTGTACTGGTGTGGTCATCCTACAATGCTGAAACTCGGCGTGGGTCGCCCCATTAGCCTGTGAGATGGCGTCAGTAGCGGACCGATGTGCGAATAGGCCGAAGGCAGCACAACGCGCCAAGATCCGGATGTCACCGTGGTGGTTTCATAGTTGAGAGGCACTTCATCTGCAGTGGGGCGCCGAGATCCGGATGGCACCGAGGTGATGTCTAGCAAGTTGCTGTACTGGTGTGGTTATTCTACAATGCTGAAACTCGGCGTGGGGCGCCCCATTAGCCTGTGAGATGGCGTCAGTAGCGGACCGATGTGCGAATGGGGCCAAAGGCAGCGCAACAATATTTTCTGAAGAGAAGACACCAAAAGGTGCTGACATTCCAAGATCCGGATGGCACCGAGGTGGTGTCTAGCAAGCTATGCAGTTGAGTTGTGTGCGCACTTGCGGCGAATAGGTCGAAGGCAGCATAACAATGTTTTCTGAATAGGAGACACCACAAGGCGTTGAGATTCGGTTACCACCGAGGTGATGTCTAGCAAGTTGCCGCACTGGTGTGGCCATCCTACAATACTGCTCCGAATAACGGCGTGGGGTGCCCGAAGGGGGGGGGAGCCGGCGTGAATGGGCCTTCCTAGGTGGAGGCTCGTCTGCTGTAGTTGGGCGCCCCTTTACCGTTTCAGTTGCCATTCAGCTGAGTTTCGGCTGCTCTTGATGCTACAGCGACAGGCGGCTGCAAGAGGACTCTCAAAATGGCGGCCTGTTCTTTGGATTTGGGCCTGGTCCACTAAAATGGCCCTGGGACACCTTAGAACTCGGACGCTCGATTTTTTTTTCCTTTCCTGTACATGCAAAAAAAGGTAAATGCCCGGTACGTTACACGCTTCATCTGCCACGATGAACTCTCCAGAGGAACCGAAAAAAAATATAGTTGTGGTAACTATACCATGCATCGTCATATGGAGAGGTGGCACCAATTAATTATAGTGCTGCATAAAAGAGAGATTTGGAGGAGAACCCCTGACCTGCTAGTACATTCATCAAAGAAGTGGCACTGAGAGCTTCAGAGGCAAGGGAAACGGTCCCAAATATTTAGAAGAACTTTGGAAAGATTAAAATGACATGTTTAGATTGTGGCAAATTAATTTCATGTGGACAGATGAGTGTTACTCTAATAAATACAGCATATGAACATCATCATAGTCGATGGTTGGTAGAGACATTTTGACTATATCCTGGACCTGCCCGTCCTCGCCCAAAATGGCGCCGGAATAAATGGGACTCGTAACTCCTTGTTGTGTACTGGTTGCAGAACCTTGAAATCACGAGATACGTATGCAGTTTTGAAGCACATGGCGGGCGGGGACGAGAATTGATTGAATATTTCGACATCCCTATTGATATTAAGTTCTGATGTGTTATTGATTACTGTACTGTTGAAAGTTCGAATTAACGTCACCCATGGTACTTGCCCGCAAATGTATATCTAGATAATTTTATTGTAACTGGCCCTGTCGTATTTTAATTATAAAATGTACGTCCACCGATTCCGTAACTGTTAGACACCTTAGTTCTTGCAACCTAATGGCCCGCCCGTTACGTTCCTCTACAGTGTAAATGTCTATTCATCATATACGATTACAGTTTGCTCTGTGGCAGGCCCACGTGGTTATAGGCTCGTATTTGTATAATGAAATTTTCACAATAAAGGTTTTTAAAAGAAAACATGGTAGTAGTATATACATTGGTAAAGTTTTTAATAATAGTGACTGTTTTAGAATCATTAAAAGGCAAGTGAAATAAAGCAGACCAATTACATGAAGGGTAAAAGGTATAATACGAAGGAACGCAGTAAAGATAAATGGTCAAGGGCTGTTGTGTTTTCTATTCCTGCAACATAAAGTGATCGATAAGAATCTCATATTCAGGCGTATCGGCGACTAAGACAGCAGGTCGACCCTCTTTTGCTCAACGGCTCCGTCATGGGACGAAGAAACGCTCTTTTTCTCGAAAAAAGAATATATTTTACTTGCAGGACAGTTGTAAAATTTCCGGGAAAGTACATTAGCCTGGAACATTATAACATATATTTAAGAAAAAATAATGTTCGGAAGTAATGAAAAGCGTAATTTTTAGGTCATATGACCAAGCCTTTCATCATTACAATAAGAAAAGTAAAATGAACCAATGAAAAGTTTTATTAACAAGTCACATGACTTGTTATGCTTACGTTACGCGCTGCGCGCCCCGGATGACTTCCGGATGCGCTAACGCGGCGCGTCATATGACGCATTACGCGACAACGCAGGTACAGAATATAGTCAAAATGTCTCCACCAACCAGCGGTCGGAACACAACCCCTTTCAGCAGGCTAAATAGTTCTGTTAAATGACAACAGAAGGGACAGGCAACAAGAACCATCAGTCAAAGAGGGGAGGGCTAGTTCTTCTCTACCGGGTTACATTGGGGCGCTACCGGAACTGATCGAATTGGTAGTCTACAGTGTTTCTGGATGTTTCAGACTGAAGCTGGGGTTAGCATGAGAGCAGCACCATTTCGTAGCTCCGTCGTGGTCATTCCGCAACCAATCATGGCAGCCGTTCTTTATCGTTATTTTGGGCGGGGTGGGTGGCGGAGCCGAGCTGTTTTGCAGCCATCATTGTGTGGAGTTCAGTTCATCTCACTAGTTTTGTATTTGTCATGAGGGGTTGTTCCTAATGTTTCTATTTTAGCGAGGTCAAAAAGAGATCCCATTAGTGGCCTACTGATTTTGCTCAATTCCTTTTCTTTTTTTTTACACGATTTTTCGTTATCTGCAAAGACTAAACAGAGTATTGCGACTCTGTGTTTGTTTGTAAATAGAGAATGAACCAAAGAGAACTAATTCTAAAACAGTAAATACTTGGATAACAATCAATCAAATGGAGAGAGAAGCAGGCACGACGGATTACAATGGGGGCAAAGGCCTGCGTTAACTACCTTTCACTATCTGCAAAGAGAGAGTACTCCTAATAGAAATGAGGGGGGGGGGCACCATTCAAAGCAGATCAGTGTGCATAAACACGAAAATGTTTTCACTTACCACGTACTTGACATTCGACAGCTTATGATATTTGCTATTAAAAAACCATTGAAATTCACTGAAAAAACCATAGGTTATAGACCATATATAGTTAGGAATTAGCATTTACAAAACCTTGAAAATTCACTGAAAAAACCATAGGTTATAGACCATATATAGTTAGGAATTAGCATTTAAAAAACCTTATTTTACTCACACAAAACCATTGAAATTCCATATATAGTTAGTTGCACTAACTATATATCGCGCACCCGCAATCCACTGCTGATCATGTCACATATTACATCATTCATGACATGGTCAGTGACATCACTGATGACATCACTGATGACATCTCAAATGACATCACTGATGACATCTCATTTGACATCATTCTTGTGCTAATACGACAAACCTCTTCAGACTCTAATATAACCTTAGATACACTCAGTGTATACAGACACTCACACACTGCCACTCATCCATGGAGTTACTCACACACCCAGTCAGTCATGCAAAGAAACAATCTCACCTCCATTTCTTCAACTATACAGTTAAACACACCTTACTTATTGAAACATATACTAACACATATTTACTCTCTTATACAATCCCTGATACAAGTTCACAATGATCGATACAACTACTCACTCATTCAGTGGCTCTCATGCACAGTTATTTATATATGCCAACTCTCACATGTACTGTGTTTTACATATGTACTTACTATGACATGTAGCATTGAGATATCCATTCACTCATCAATACACTCATGCACACAGTCAACTGCCCATGTAGCTGTTTCCACATGCACTCTTGAACTCATACACCTAGTGAATAAACTGCTCACACATCTATGCATAGAGTCACACACCTTCCAGCCACCCCTACACAAACTCAATCTCCCATAGAAATACTTGGGCAACCAATTAATAACACATATAGCCTCTCGTATAGCTAATGATCAACACATGCAGCAGTTTACAGAACAACAGACATAATGATGCACAAATTAAGACAGTTTAGTCACTAACCCATGCATTCAGTGAGACACATTTAATCACTCACTCATACAGTCAGTCACGCACCTACTAAATCCTTCATCCAGACACTTATACATCCACTCATTCTTCAATATGTAAAACATATTTAAACTTTACAAAAACACACAGACACTAGATGATGTCATCAGTGATGTCATTTGAGATGTCATCAGTGATGTCATTTGAGATGTCATCAGTGATGTCATCAGTGATGTCACTGACCATGTCATGAATGATGTAATATGTGACATGATCAGCAGTGGATTGCGGGTGCGCGATATATAGTTAGTGCAACTAACTATATATGGAATTTCAATGGTTTTGTGTGAGTAAAATAAGGTTTTTTAAATGCTAATTCCTAACTATATATGGTCTATAACCTATGGTTTTTTCAGTGAATATATATATATATATATATATATATATATATATATATATATATATATATATATATATATATATATATATGTGGAATTAACCACTATCAATGCAGTCTCCTCAGCAACTTTGGTAGAGCAAGGGGGTCATGATACTAAGGCAGTTATTAATTTATCGGACATAGTTCTCACTACCAAGGAAACTTCCCTTCTATCATTGGGTTTGTCCTACAGTCCTAAAGGCACTTTTGATTACGCTACAACTAAAGTCGACATATTTAAGTTTGTGCGTAAACTCAAGTTACGCAAATATTTTGCTGCCCGGGGTGGACCAGTCCACAATTCCACACATTCAATGTCAGTAACTGCTCCTATACTAAACATACCAGGTGATGTTGGTGATACTATCGTAACAGGAGCAGCACTTACACAGGAACTGTATGAGCTCCAACAAGAGGAACTATGTCCCATTACAGAAAGTCAAACTGCACTAGGGGGTGAACCCTTACCAAATGCCTGTCCAACCCACTTCAAAACAAAATCCAAGTTCTGTCCTCTGATGCTAAAGGACAATGTTGATATCTTCCATGATCGTGTTACCTCACAATTAAAGGAGCTACAGATTAGAACTGCCAATTCGATCAAACGCCACACCTATAGAGACAGAGAATACCACACTTTAATCAAAAAGTTGAGAGATAATAAGAACTTGGTGATCAGACAATCAGACAAAGGGGGTAACGTGGTCTTGTGGCCGCGGAAAATGTACTTGGAGGAAGCCCACAAACAACTCAATGACAGGGATTGTTATAGACGTATCTCTTTGCAGGACGCTATGCAAACAAGAAACACAATCTATTTGAAATTGTCTGCTTGGAGAAGCAAGGGCTTGATTTCGATGGATGAATATAAATTCCTTAAAAAGGATTATCCTGTGATGCCGGTCATCTATTTTATCCCGAAAGTGCACAAAAATCTGATTCAACCCCCTGGTAGGCCCATTATATCTGCTTGCAATAGCCTGTTGGAAAACATGAGCAGATACATTGATTTTTTCTTACAGGACTTTGTGAGAAGCCTACCGTCTTTTATCTTGGATACCAGTGATCTGTTGAGAAAACTACAAGATTTAGTATGGAGCCCTAATTATGTTCTGGTATCCATGGATGTGACTTCTTTGTATACCAGTATAATCCACGCTGATGGTTTGAAGGCCACACAACATTTTCTTGACAAAAGAGACATTGGATTTCAAGAACATTCAAAAATGTTATTTGATATGATCACGATCTGCCTTGAGAACAATATATTTTTGTTCGCTAACCAACTTTTCTTGCAGACCCGGGGAGTGGCAATGGGGGCCTGCTTCTCTCCCAGTTACGCCTGTCTCCATATGGGGTACTGGGAGGAGCAGGTCCTGATGAAACAACACACTGCTACCATGAATGCTGAGGTCAAACTTTGGTTAAGATATATAGACGACCTATTATTTGTATGGGATGGCACTGAGGATGAGGTTGTTGAGTTCATAGAAACATTAAATGCCAACAATTCTAATATCCACTTTACTAGCACCCTCAGTAGATCGTCTATTGTCTTTCTAGATGTGGAGGTCTTTGTTCATGCAGGAAAGCTACAGACCAAACTACATCGTAAACCTACAGCAGGGAACACACTGCTGCATGCAGATAGTCAGCATCCCGCGCATCTGATTCGTAGCATCCCCTACGGGGAGATGCTTCGAATTCGGAGGATTTGCAGCAATGATTATGATTGCCGGATGGCACAATCCCTCTGTAAGACACGATTCATGGAACGTGGCTATAGACTAGAAACTATAGATAATGCTATTGTGAGGGCCAATAAGATCGATAGAACTACACTCCTGGGCTCAGGTAGTGTTCGACCCAAGATTCCAACAGACAGGGCGGGCGAGGAAACAAGACTAATTATGACATACAATAGCCAACATAAAAGTATTCATAAAATAGTCAAGGACAATTGGTTCCTAGTCTCCAGTGACCCAAATATTGGTTCCCAGATGGGCAAACATCCTAGCATTACTTATCGTAAAGCCCGGGCCATGCAGGATAGTCTTGTGTCCAGTAGCCCCGAGGTAGCTGCAGCTTCATGGCTTAGTGGAAGCAAAGGATTTTTGAGATGCTCTATTTGTAAAGCATGTAAACACGGTATCAGTAAAACAGAGGTTACTACTCCTCTTTCTCCCTTTCCTATTAAAATCAAACAGAAATTAAACTGCAAATCTGAGTTTGTAGTTTACGTCCTGGAATGCCCATGCGGGTTGAGGTATGTGGGAAGTACTCGACCGCAAGTGCATAAGCGAATACTACAGCATTTGCGAGCTATCACCCACGCAGATGTGACATACCCTGTAGCCAGGCATTTTGAAAGTAAACATGGAAAGGATGTGTAGTGTAGTTCCTATCATCCCAATAGGCTCTGCGCATTGGAATAATACCTACAGCAGTAAAGGCCTAGACCAGACGTTAACTAGGTCTACTACTGTCGATACTAGACTTAAAGTTTTGGGTTTGCCAGCTTAGCTCAGAGTTCACTAGAAACTTTCTCGAATGTTCAAGGAGGACTTAACTTCCCTGATTAGACAAGAAGGGATTTAGTTTCTGACAACCATAGAACATGACAACTTTGCACTCCCCTAATCAAGAGTATATCTCGAGAGTCGTGTGAACAAAAGGCAATTTATTTTACTCAGTCAGTACGTGCATTCTTAGACTCATCAGATTGTAGAGAAAAGGAGGAGACGGGCGTGTTCAATAAAAAGGTGTTATTTATTGATCAGTCTCTTTTCTCGTACAAGAGAAATGGATCGATATTATTGCAATACTTATAGTTAAGTAAAGTGCATACATTAGAAGCAGAAGTATAAAATAATACTGTAAAAACATTGATATGGTTTCTAAGCCATAAGATGTTTTAAAATGAATAAAATATATTACATACACATATACATTTGACTAAACGTACTCAACTGGTGTTTCTAGATACGCCTACCCCGTGTACCTGACCTAAGTCTAATACGTGGGCGGGAATAGAAAGTTACAGTTTAAGTTAAGTTTGTTTTTGCCAAGTGAATAACTAAAGAATTCTCTGTGAGGGGTTATTCAGTTCTGTACCTGGAAGTTAGGATGAATGAGGAATGGTATCTCTCTCTCTGGTCTCGATATTCCAGGCTGCCTGCGAGGGCTACCCAGAAACGCCGGGGTTGGAATTCTCGGCAGGAGAAGTCAGCGCGTCTCTCAGCGCGTCAGGAAGGCGGGGCTGCTGCCAGCGGGGTCTGCTCTGCTCTTGGCTTCGGCAAGTATGGCTGCTCCGTCTCGTCACCACGCGTGTGTTTGCATAGGGCAAGATCGGTAATATTTATACCTTTAAGGTGCCGAGATTGACGTAAGGATGGACATAGATACGTCAATAAGGATGTCATACGACTTGCTCGTTAGCACATTCTTTTACTGAAGTTCTCGGTGAAATCAAAACAATGGCCGCAGGGTTTTGCCCAGGTTGTCATAGGTTTGATTTGTTATGAGAACTCCGTATGCCTTATCAGGGGCTGGAGGAATATCGCTTGTCTAATTAGATCGCAAGCGTTATGACCTAATCAGATAACACGTTCCTGTGCCGTAGTGTGACTGCGTCAGATAACGGTATCTGCATCATGGGGATTTTCTGCCTCATGGGCTGATTACTAGTTAACTTGTTAGTTTACTAACCAGAATAGGGTCAGGAATAGGGGGATCGATTCAGAACCTATAGGAATACATCACACCCACTCCACGCTAACTATGTACATATTTACTAATCTATGCATAGTATAACATAGTACAACATACTATAGAGTATAGTGTATACCATACCACCCCAAAATACATAAATGCATTTCGAAATTTTTCAAATATACGGAAAAATTGAAGACATATGTATTGTATGCACTCAAGCTGCAGAATAATGCCAAAGTAATCGCATTTGTATACATTATTGCTTATTTGGTATATGAGAATTACACATGAAATGGCTTCTTAATACAGAAAAAGGTTCGAGACCATTCCATCACAGAGTAAAATATTTATGACCGTATCAGCGGGCAGCTAATGTCTATAAGCTATCTAAAATTTAGAAACCTTAGTTCTTTAAGAATAGTTCTTACTTTAAGCAGAAGATAGTGTCCCGAAAATATGCAAAAATATTTGGGGCTGCTGAAAAATTGCTGTCCGTGAACTGGAGGGAAAATCTGTTCATGTGACTTTATTTTTAAAGTTGAAGGCCGAATTCAGGGAACGCCGTGTGCGAGCTTGCTCAAAAGTCTCTATTTCTGCTCTGGTGAGAACATCATATCATTTAGGCTTTCGAAAAAACTGTCAACAGCTTCCTGGGAAAGTTCCACTAACTTGGAAATAGGTGTAATCATGCATTCTTGCGCATGATTGTCTCCATTGACATTCTGATTTGCATTACTGACAGAAGGTCGTACCTGTTCGATGCTGCTTTCATCTTGAACTTCACTACCCATCAATCGTAGTGGTGAAGCTTCCACGAATGCCGTCATCAGGATTGGTAGCCTTTGAGGGCAGCACAAAGCATGAACCTTGATCGGGCTCAACAATGTTTCTGCATCCATTGGCGCATCCGATTGTAGCGTTAGACAGGTGTCCAACACGCATTCTTCTCCGCATAGCAGACACCTCAATACAGGTAAAACACATCTTTGCCACATTGGTCGAAATGATAGAAACCAAGTCATGTTCAGGTCTCTAAGCCGGGAGAGTCCCAGGATTTTTGATATCCGGTCCCGGTATCCAATGGCTAGGATTGTTTCTTCCCTTGTCGCAAGAGTTTTGTCTGTGACATGGTTTGCCATAACGAAAAATAAGGACTAAGAATAGGATTCCTGCAATTAGTCCCAGGATCAGGGGAAGTCCGCCAAAAATCGAATGGACGAAATCTGGAAAAATACCCAGTATGGCTTTGAATGGTGTTAATGCCATCGAAAATACTGTCTTAAATACCTTTGAGACCCCATTGGTATCAGAAATATTTAAGATATCATTCAGGATTTCCGCGAAATGTACGGGGGAATTAGTTGATAATAATGTATGTATCTCTGCAGTCGTCCTTGCGACTTGTAGATCATACGTTTCTTTTGATGACGAGAGCCTGGTAGGCGTCTGAAGAAGCACTGTTTTCATTCTGCTTAAAGTATCTATTCGAATAGAAGTAATTTTCAAATCGGGCCATGCCCTTGCCTCCCTGCCTGGGAAGGAGCTGGGGAACAATGAGCGTCCACAGCACTTGACCTTCGCAGTCGTAGTTACTAGATAAGGAGTCCCGGGCATAAGACTACAACATTTGTGGTCTACAATAAGAATGTAACTCCCATTATAGAGTCTTTGAAAGAATGGTTCTATTTCTGTTGCAGGTGCGCCTTGCTGGTGACATGAAAGGTTGTATGAATTCCCTTCACAGGCTCCATGCAAACTAATTCCGTTACACAGAAACGTGCCGTTTAGTGACATCGCACAATTATTGCCACTAAGAAACACTTTCTGTCCTTTATTACTGGCACATGCATGTGAATAGGGCAGGTTCCATGTTGTTTTAAGGTATCCTTTTCCCAATTTCTCGTACATGCCAGCCTGTATATATTTTTGGCAGTATTGAAACCTGAAGGTTGAGATTGGAATATTTATTATCCCATGTATTATCCATTCACTGACAGGTCGTTCTGACATTGTCATTGGTAATCTCTCAAGTTTCTCAATGCTCAGGATTGTATAATCAGCACCCTTCTGGGCCATACTGATTTGTCTATCAGTAAGGTTAAAGATATAGAATAGTGACGTTGTGTTGATTAAACGCCAAGGCACATAGCCTGAACGCAGATTTTGTAACGTCCAGCCAAGCTGTACAATAGAACGCAATTGAGACTGAGCGTGTTGTAATAACAGTAAGTCTTGCGATAATATGTCGATTGCTGAAGACACAATGCTGTCCAAAGAAAAAATTCTGGAGGACAGAGTCATTAACCCATTGTCCACTACAGAAAGTGATTTTTCCAAATTAATACGGTCAATTTCCCGTATTCTCTCTGCTGTCTCAATTTGAGTAACCTTCCAGGCCTCATTGTATGCTGCATATACAGAGGCTGCTATGAAACGCTTTTGACGCTGTTTGCGTGGTCCCAAAGTGAAATCACGCAAGTCAGCACCATCAGTAAGTAAAGTTAGGTGTTGCTTAATTTCTGCCAGTGTGGAAGTTTGTAGCCATTGAAGGCATAATTTGCCCACACTGTAGGTGGTTATTATCCCTGGGTGATGTCTTTGAGGATATCTAGGATCTGGCCTGGTCATTTTGAACCCCTGTGTTTTGTTCAGGAATCTGTCTTGACAGTTATTAGTATCTGTGGGCCAGATCAACCACTGTTTCCAATCAGGATGTGTTCTGTTTTGGTTTAATATATGGTTTACGTCTATCTCTTCATCTGTAGAAGTGTTGCTAAACATTGTTGGCTTTGGAATAGACGGTTTAATTAAATCTTTGATTTTGGCTAGGCCAAGACAGGTGGTTTGTTGAACAGTGTCATTTAAAAATATCATTTGTTCTGGGATCATGCAGGCTCTAAACAAAGCTTCTATACCCTGTACTTGCCAATCTTTGGTACCCCAAACACTTTTCAATTCAACATTTTTGTCCCAATAATCAAAACCAAAAGTATTCATTTTTTCAAAGAATGAGTCTGAATATAACAATTTTGTGTTGGTTATCATGGTCTTGGTCCCTGTTTTGTTTGACAATTTTAAATAAAATGTTTCAGCATTACTTGTGTTAAAACCTGAAAAATATGAGTATTTGTCGTAAACGGTTCTTGAGCTCCCTTTTGGAGGTGTTGCACAATGTTCCCATTGATTATAATTTAAAACATTTCTAGGTTGTGCAGATCTATGTAAAAAATGGTTACCATAGTGGTTATAACAGTACATACTATCATAATTTGTAGAACCCTGCAAATAATCATGTTTGGTAAATTTAGCAGACATTACTAAGTCAGACATCATATTATTAATGCTTTCGAAGTCCCAATCATCAGCAAATGAGTTTGGTTTTACAAAGTCACTCAAGGAGATCTTAATTTGGTGTGGATATTTCAGGATCTCGACCGGACCATAAATTTCATAGTCAGTGTTGTCCCAAGCTACCCCACCAGGTATCGGATTGGCTGTGAAGTTGGCTGAAGAAAGTTCTCTTTTCTCGACGTGTGAAGATGTGTGTGGTTTGAGGATCAAGTTGATTTTCTGACTTGCTGTGTCCATTTTAGCATATTTTCCCTCAATGAAGCGTCCCAAAGTTAGTACCATGATGAGCCAAAGTATGAGGATAAATGCACCAAAACCCACCCAAAATTCAATCTATGGAGAAATCAGATATGTTTCTTTCAGTTGTTTCAAAAGTTCTTTAGCTTTATCTTGAAAGGTTTTTGATGATGGCTGTGTCTTTGATTCACTGAAGCCTTCAGAGGAATCATCGAAGTTTATGAAGTAGCCGGATGCAGTTCTGTCAATTGTTCCAATTGGTTCAGGATTTCTGTTTCTTGCATTTTCGTTTGGTACTTCAGTATAGATTGGTGTGTCTCTGCTAAATGTTTTTATTTGGGATCTCAGAGGTCTTAGTTCTATTGCATTGTTGCATCGTCCATGTTGTTCTTCTGTAGGCGTTTCGAATGTGATGAGCCTTTTTGTTAGGACCTCTGTACTGGTAGCAAACCTTGGTGTTCTGCTACTTATTGGGAGTCCACTTGGCCTACTGTTTGTTATCGGCCACATGATTGTGGTTTTACCAGGTCGATGGATACAACTCGGTTCTCCTTTTTACCAGCAAGTGGCGGTAGTACAACTGATCTTGTCCCGTTGACAGACAAGACAGGAACTGCTTTTCTGTAAGAAGGCCCAAATTCCTTCTTTACCGCGATCTTCTCCCTGACTAGATCCCCGACTTTTGGAATCCAGACAGGTCTTGCTGGGACAGGTGGTGGTTCTTCAGTGGTTGTTGGCTGTTGTTTCAACTTTATGTTGCTCAGGTCTTTTCTTATTTTGTTTAAGTCCTGCAAAATAGCCAAACGGTCTTTGATGTCAAAGCTTTTTTCTTTCACCACTGAAGTCTGACTATCAATGTCAGAGATCATCATCCTAGTTCCAAATAATAATTCGTACGCACTGAATCCCTTCAGAGAATTTCTTGGCAAGTTATTGAGACTACGTTGGACACTTATTAGATGTTTGACCCACCCAGCTCCCGAACCTAATACCTTCCCGCTATAGATTGCTTTATGCCTTGGTTTTTTCTTTACACCATCCCGTACCCTCAGGAAGGAAGTGAGAAGATTCCCGCTGGGCTATGCTCATTTGGTCATGTTTTCCCCTCAGGCTTGAGGGCTAGAGTGGAGACAATGGTCAAACGTAGCATGCTCTTAGCGTATATGCCATTTAGACTCGCAAATCTTTGTATAGCAGTCCAGACGTCAGCCGAGTGCTGGTGATCTACATTATAAGTGGAAACTAGCCTGTATATGTTAATCGCAACCCTTCCTTTTTACTCCTGATTTTTACTGGAGTAAACCGACGAGGTATTAAACTGTTTCTCTCCCCACTGCGATCTCTGTTGCAGTTTGGGCAGTTTTTTACAAACATGGTGTGACGCAGGCTCATGCCTGGCCACCAGTACCGTGATTGTAATTCTTCCAGAGAATCTTTTAGTTTGAGGTGTCTGAGACCCTCGCCCATATGTGCGTCTGCGATTAACAAGTTTCTCCTGTCCATGTTTGGAATCACTCTATCCCCCACTCCAGGGATTCGAGCAAAAGGGACGGAGTTTGCATCGATTATGTATGTATAATTGAGTGGATAGTTGATCGGTAACGCTGAGCAGTCGCCTTTTGATGACGTTTTCACCGCCAGCACTGTTTCACCGTCAATGTATTTTAATGTACGCTTTTTTCGAACAACGGGAGCCGATTTAGTGGCTGCCGCTGCGGCTGTTTCAGCCAATGAATTCCCTGCAACGTGAACGCCATCACGCTGATGACTCAGTGAGTGTGTCACGTGAGTCTTTGGTAGTTCTTTTTTCAAAAGAGCTATTTGTTCCCAGAGCAGTTTCTGCTTTATTGGTGCATCTGTGTTATCTTTGTAACCGTTTTGAATCCATGTCTGCAAATCCTTGTTATATGATTTGACGCAGTAATATGAATCTGACACTATAAGTGTCGGGAATTCGCGATCCGCATTATCTAGCGCCGTTTTCAAAGCTAATATTTCAGTTTGTTGTTCTGAATTAGTTTCTACTGAGTGTGTCTTTGTTAATAGAGGTTTTAGTTTACCTCCGCGCCACACTTCTTTTGTAATCTCACATGTGGGGTTGTATGCTTGTTCTCCCCAAACGGAGGGTTGAGCATGTCCGTCTGTATAGATTACACAGGCGTAATGTCGTAATGGCAGAATGCTGATTGGCAGAGGGAATATTCTTTCATATTCTAGATTTTTCAACTCTTCTAGTTCTGGATCAAGGTAATAGTATACTTTGTCCGTTGTGATTGAATTCACCCATTGTATCCACTTTGGATTCAATGTTGTTATTGGTAAATTACACGGTGTTGTTAGTGCCTCAAAGGCTGATTCTGCTGTTCTGACTGTGATATGTCTACCGTCAGCTTGATATTTTTCTGTAGCTATTGCGGTTTGAACTGCATGAACAATTCTTTCTGTACTGCTGAACTTCTTTTCAGCTTCTGTGTACAAGTGTGATTTGAATGCAATTGGTACCTTTTCTCCCTCATTAGAGGTCAGGTATGTGAATCCGCATCTCCCTGGGATGACTCGAATCACAAGATTGAGTGTGTTATCACGTGTTTCTAATTTTGTTTTAATTAGCATGTCTGTTTGTAGGGATCTCAAAATTTCTGTGTGTATTTGAGTCCAATTGGATCTTTTAAAATCTGGTTTTATTAGATCATAAAGGGGTTTGACCCTTTCTGCGTAATTTGTAATGTATGTTCTTCCGAAGTTTAGGAAGCCTAGAATTGACTGTAAGTTTTTTAGTGTTCTAGGTGCTTGGAGTACGGCACATTTTTCTAGGAAATTGTCAGCCAGGCTTTTGCCTTCACTTGATAACTCATATCCTAAGAATAGGACTGTCAGATGGGCAATTCTGGATTTTTTAAAGTTGAATTTGTAACCCTCTGCTGCGAACCCAAGTATTATGGTGTTCACTCTCTTCAAGTGAGTCTCCAAGTCATCATCTGTTAAGTAAATGTCATCGACATAAGATAATGCTTCATCATCATATAGTTGTAGTAATTCTGTTACTCTCGCTGAAAATACCCCCGGGCTGTTCTTGTACCCCTGGGCTAACCGACAGAATTGTTTTTGAGTGCCATTTATTGAGAACGCAGTTAAATATCTGCTCTCTGGTGCTATGTTTTGACAAAAGAATCCATTAGAGATGTCTAATGTTGTTTTGTATTTTTTGCGCACTATGTTATTCATTAGTGCAGCACTGTGTGAGTTTTGCACTGCAAAAGTTTTGCAACATGTGTTAAGGTGTCGGTAATCCAAAACTAGACGATATGAATTGTCTGGTTTGGAGACCGGAAACAAAGGGTTGTTCATTTGTGAGGTGCAAGTTTCAATCACCCCCTGGTATTCTAGCTGATCTAGTATTTCATTTACCTGTTTTTTAGCTTCTTGCTTAATTGGGTACTGCCTTTGTGCAGTAGGTTGTGATTTTAACTGGATTTTGTGAGGAGGAGAATCCTCATCCCATCCCACATGATTTTTATATAAAGCAGGAGCTAGAGCCACTGCCCACTTTCTAGCAAGTGTGTATTTTTTATGAATTGGAATTTGATTTGAGAAGGCAGGCATAATTATTTCTTCGCCATGAGGGCACTCCCTGACAAACTCTGGTGGCCAGTCTTTTTCAGCTAGAAGGATGTCATAGCCCTTGGAGAGATTATCCCAAAATAGTCCCCTTATTTTCCTAGTCTTATCCCCCTCTATACGCAATGTTATTTCGTATATTTTGTGAGGTTTGCTAACTCTGGTGTCCGCAGTTTCCACTTGAAGATATTCATTCGTGTCCACTGTCTCCAGATGATTCATAAGGACTTTGCGAGCTGTGCTCACTTCTGCTGCACTGTCTAGCATTGTCTGAGCCCACTCTCCGTTTTTCAGTTGTGTCCTCAGTATTCTCGGCATTGTTAACTACCTTGATACTGGCTACCTTCTTTTTTGGAAATTGTAATTTCTTTTTTAGTTGAGCAGGTTCCTTGTCTTTGTACTTGGCGTGCTCTTCTCTTTGTTCTGATCGTCCTCTTCTTTCCGATTTCTGCGAGGAAGTCTGAAAAGATTGAGAGGGACGTGTATCAATGTCTTGATATCTATCAGGCTTTTTAATATTATCCCAATTTCTAAGGTTATATCTTTTCCCAGAGGGGTCACTCTGAGGTGACCTGTGTCTCTGGTTCGGAGATTTTTCTCTTCGCCTAGGAGACCTTCCTCGGGACTGGAATTTCTTTTCTTTAGGATTGGATTGTTTGTTTCCATCCCAGTTCTTTTTTGGTGATGTAGAATTATTATTAAAAAATATTTTTCCAGGACTTTCAATCAGTTGCGGTTTTACTGGTATTCCACCTAAACTATCTCTACCTAGTTCCTCATAGGATTTTTCTATGATTCTGGCAATTTCAGCTGGTTGGTCTGCTATATCTGTCTCTTTTAACCTCTGGCGGATCGCCACGTTTGCTGCTTCTCCTTTTATGTTGGCTAACAGTATAGCCGAGACCTGCTTGAAGTCTTTCAGTAATTTCATACCAAGAGTTAAAGCGGGTTCAGGACCATATTCATCTTGAATTTGTTTTAGCACATCTGGTACTTTACCTAGGCAGGACTGGATGTTCTGTGGTGTAATTTTATTTGTGTTCCCCTGGTGAGGGGTCAGCTGTGGAAGTTTAATCGCTGGCTGAATTGTTGAAGTCCGCATCACATATTGGACTAATTGTCTATGTATTTTTATTAATTGTTTTAGCTGTGTTAACAGCTCTGCTGCAGACATCCCTTCGATGTCTGGATGTGGTGTGTATCCGGCTAGGACCGGCCACGTTGCTCCTGGTCTACCTAAAGGAACGAGCCTGGTGATGTGATTATTATGTTTTAGGGCGCCATCAAATAAGAGCAAATGCTCTTGAAATTTGAGTGGTACTTCCACCTCCTCGAAAGGAGTGTACTCATTAGGAGGTTCCTCTATTTTGTAATAGTGGAAGTACTTTGTTACAGCATTTGGTGCTGGAAAATGTATCCATGAATAGTATACCTCTGTCTGCCGATATTCGATACTCGAGAGGACAGAGAGGCCGACGGTGTGGAAAATGAAATATGGAGCAATATCATTGTATTCCCTCCTGAAGCAGCCCACTTGGGAATAAACACTATTTTAAGTATCACGAACGATTTCCCAGCAACTGATGTGGCACGAGGAACTTCAAGGACCAGGTAGCAGTGCGACTACACGCCCACTGGGGCGGGTCCTAGTGTTGAAATACAGTTCCTCTACAGTTGTTGGGACTTTTGCTCAAGCCAGTGAACAAGGGCAGAGAGGTGCCCGAAACGCGTTTGGCCATTATTGAGACTGAAGGAGTGAACATGAATTTGCTGCTGTTCCACATTAAAGGATGGTGAAAACTCTCTGTGTGGTTGGCGTTTCCTTCGAGGGCAACCTTTTTACGTTGGAATGTTAGCGGCAGCTCGGCCGCGGAAACGCCCCTCTGCATGAAAGCGGACCTGCGGAGCCTGTAAAAGTCGGGACCCGAGAGGACAGAGAGGCCGACGGTGTGGAAAATGAAATATGGAGCAATATCATTGTATTCCCTCCTGAAGCAGTCCACTTGGGAATAAACACTATTTTAAGTATCACGAACGATTTCCCAGCAACTGATGTGGCACGAGGAACTTCAAGGACCAGGAAGCAGTGCGACTACACGCCCACTGGGGCGGGTCCTAGTGTTGAAATACAGTTCCTCTACAGTTGTTGGGACTTTTGCTCAAGCCAGTGAACAAGGGCAGAGAGGTGCCCGAAACGCGTTTGGCCATAATTGAGACTGAAGGAGTGAACATGAATTTGCTGCTGTTCCACATTAAAGGATGGTGAAAACTCTCTGTGTGGTTGGCGTTTCCTTCGAGGGCAACCTTTTTACGTTGGAATGTTAGCGGCAGCTCGGCCGCGGAAACGCCCCTCTGCATGAACGCGGACCTGCGGAGCCTGTAAAAGTCGGGACCCGAGAGGACAGAGAGGCCGACGGTGTGGAAAATGAAATATGGAGCAATATCATTGTATTCCCTCCTGAAGCAGCCCACTTGGGAATAAACACTATTTTAAGTATCACAAACGATTTCCCAGCAACTGATGTGACACAAGGAACTTCAAGGACCAGGAAGCAGTGCGACTACACGCCCACTGGGGCGGGTCCTAGTGTTGAAACACAGTTCCTCTACAGTTGTTGGGACTTTTGCTCAAGCCAGTGAACAAGGGCAGAGAGGTGCCCGAAACGTGTTTGGCCATTATTGAGACTGAAGGAGTGAACATGAATTTGCTGCTGTTCCACATTAAAGGATGGTGAAAACTCTCTGTGTGGTTGGCGTTTCCTTCGAGGGCAACCTTTTTACGTTGGAATGTTAGCGGCAGCTCGGCCGCGGAAACGCCCCTCTGCATGAAAGCGGACCTGCGGAGCCTGTAAAAGTCGGGACCCGAGAGGACAGAGAGGCCGATGGTGTGGAAAATGAAATATGGAGCAATATCATTGTATTCCCTCTGAAGCAGCCCACTTGGGAATAAACACTATTTTAAGTATCACGAACGATTTCCCAGCAACTGATGTGGCACGAGGAACTTCAAGGACCAGGAAGCAGTGCGACTACACGCCCACTGGGGCGGGTCCTAGTGTTGAAATACAGTTCCTCTAAAGTTGTTGGGACTTTTGCTCAAGCCAGTGAACAAGGGCAGAGAGGTGCCCGAAACGCGTTTGGCCATTATTAAGACTGAAGGAGTGAACATGAATTTGCTGCTGTTCCACATTAAAGGATGGTGAAAACTATTTGTGTGGTTGGCGTTTCCTTCGAGGGCAACCTTTTTACGTTGGAATATACATATATATATATATATGTATATATATATATATCCAATTAAAAACTGCTCACGCTGAGAAGTGCCACACATGACGTACTTTTTTTCTGCTTCTTTATTCAGTAGGCAACAGCAGAGCAAAGCGCGAGAGTCTCAGCAGATAATCAAGCCTCATACCAAACATGTTTCTGGAAACCTTTTTCCTTGTTCACTGGCAGACAACGGGAGACAAAAAAGCTGCGTTTAATTTTTGCTTGTATTTAAGATCATAGTACCGCCCACAGGGGCGTATGCAAAGATTGCATCTTTGTTCTTGTGGTATTTGAACAAGTGAAACTACGAGACCCAGAGTGCACTAATGCACATGCCCAAGGGGGCAGGATTATAAAATTAATCGCAGGTGCTAGAGGTTCTGCATAGCTGTACCTTCACCATAAGCCAAACCAGAGAACAAGGGGAATCCTGAAACGCGTATGGCAAGTGGCAGATTTCATGCTGGGATGCAGTACATGTTCATGCTGCAGCCTGCCAAGCAATAAATGGTGAAGTAAAAACATTGTGTGTGGTGTCTTCAATTGTGGGAGCAATTTCATCTGGAATATAAATATATATATATATATGTAGATATAGATATATGTATATATGCACACACACACTCAATATAATTCATATATAAAAAATAAACTATATATATTATGCTACAAAAATAAAACATACGTTTACTTTTACCAAATGAGGACTAAACTGATGAAAATAACTCAAACTATACTATACTAACCAATAAAATAACACTCTAAACAACTTTATCAACTTTAACGGAAAATGCAAACAAACAATTAAGCCAACATTATAAAAGCACACTAATTAACCTCTTCGCAGCGGTGTTAATTTTGCCGTGGTGCGAGGGGGGGCGGGGTTGGGCGTGGCGCTCTGGTACTGATAACGGCTCCTGGCCATCATAAATCATGGTGGGCGTGTTTTCAGGACGGCCGGGAGCCTTCAGAACTCTGCCCATTGAGTATTTCTCCCACACAGGTGGGGAATTAACCGCGCGTAGGCGGAGCGGCAACGTTCTGACAGCTCCTGGCCATCATGAGCACACGTCTACTGTGACTCATGACGGCTGGGAGCCGTCATGAGCATCGAAGCAGTTAAAACGATTATATACTCCAAAGAATGATAAATGCTGCAAGAGGAGGAATCTCTACCAGATTCTTTCAAGAAACAATTAAAACAGCAATACATCCTCTCAATAACTACAAATTGAAATTAGGTAATGCATATATTTAAATGAAAAATAACTGTTATTAAACAGAAAGATATAATGTAACAAAAAAAAGTAATGATAGAGCAAGGTCTCGAAGAGAAGAAACTTGCTCGGAGCAATCCGCTCATTTAACCCACTAACAAGTTATTAATACTGTTTTGTGGAAACTAATACACATTCACACAAACACTTTTGGGTTAGCAAAGCTTGCATATGGATGTACTAACGCAGATAACATTGAAGAAGGACTAATATCGCTTTAAACAGGAAATCTGTTTTGCGCATGCGTCAACTACATCTATGTAGTATGACGAGGTAACGCTTGGAGAGAAATCTGGCGCATGAGCAGAAGCTATTAACATGGCGGCTTGAAGACTCGCATGCGTGGCACCTGCTTATCTGAAATTAGAGCTGGCTATTTTACTAATGCTTACGCTGGGATAAGTCTAATAAATAAAATGGGATAGAGTAGAGGTGGGTGGTATACAGTGCAAACACTTATTTTGAGAAATCAACATCTGTCTTTTGACTTTTATCCTTATTACGTATTTGGGCCTTTCTCGCATAACTGAATGAGCTGAATGACGCAAAGTCTGCGCATGTCCACTGTAAGAAGTCATGAAGGTCAACGACATAGCAGTTGAAAGAGAGTCAAGAATGAGTGCCACAGCCTGGGAACGGATGGTGCAGAGTTCAACAGTGAAATGTTCCATTCATCGAAGTATCTTAATGTTGCCATACGGATACATGTCGTATATGGGAATAACACCTATGAATAAAAAGTAAGGGGTTGGGTTTGTGAACAATGGTTTGACTGAATTTCGGACATGTAAGCATAGTGTGATGAAGACCTCCCTTTGCCGGACCAATCAAATTTTGTACTTTCCTGAAATCGAAACATTAATGGCCGGAACATGCAGAATGAAAGGTATAATTAAGATAGCTTTAGTTAGTTAGATCTGAGGGAAGATGCTGATGAAGACTTGCTGAATGCTGGGGAGAGAAGCTGATGCTGTGGGATGCTGCATTACTAATAAAGAGCCAATTGCAGAACCTGAAGCAGAAATTTCTATTCTAATTTAATTGGATTAGATCCGAAGATTACGGGAGAATCTCGAGGAGGAAGACAGTGTCAGAGAGGGGTGCAGCGCAACCATCTGTATCTTAGGGAGGGTAACTATCCTGTCCTGCTTCCTGTCCTAAAGTCTTTGTCTCCTGAATCTATCTCAGGGGACCCACACCAGCCCTTTGGCCAGGAGGCTGGTCTTCCACACCATCCTTGGTAATGATAAATGTCAGTTATTCGTAATTTTTTAAAAATCTTTTCTCTCTATCCTCTCCCTTTCGGCATTGATTATTGCTTGAGTCAGAGATAAATGCATTGTGTTTATTGATTACATTTTCTCTCTTATGAATGATGGTGACTGCACTGTATTGCGATTATTCACATGTATCTGAAATTATAGATAAAGAATAAAAACTTTGCTAAATCTGTGGTGATTTACTTAAAAGTGTAGAAAAGTTAGTTGATTTATCACCATCAATAGTTCAACTAATGGTCCATTGACCAGAGGGAAGAACTTGTTGATCTGTGAAGGATTAGTTGGAAAAGTGAATAAGAGGTATTGAATAGACTAATCCTAAACAGGTTGTGGAAATTATATATAAAACTTGACACCTCCAGCGGTTTGTCCACTGTGTGTTTTATGGGCCCAGGTGAGTATATGATAGTGGAGTATCTGTTGTTGGTGAACCGCTGGATCAGTAACACACTCTGTCTCTTTTGCCTAATAACATGGACTACCTAAGGAAAAATAAAAACAACTTACACACTGACAAACTGACAGAAAAAATGAACTATAACAAAGTACCAAGAATATATAATAAAGTAGGTATGCATTTAAATTAACTTAAAAACTCTCCCAACTAACAATCAAGCCTAAACCTAAACAAACGTACAAACGAATAACATACTTAATTAATATATATTTTTTTCTCTTTCAACCAAAATGTCAGCACCTGTTCCATGTTAAAACAAGGTAAAAAAAAGCTTTAGCCCATGCAAAACATCCCAACAACACATTCAAGTAAGTAAAAAAATATTGAGTAACTGAATTAAAAAAAAATACTAATAACAAAGAAGCATCCTCAATTATAAGATACAATGAGAGAAGGGGTTAAATATATAACTTCGCAGAAAGGGAAACAAGCCATATGGGCTACACCTACAGCCAAGTGCGTCAACAGAAACCATAAACTGGAAATGTACTAAATATTATTCGTAAGCATGCTATGAGAGTGCAATTACAAAAGATACTTTTTTGATAAATGAAAAAAGAGCACAACCACCCCCTTAATGTTACAGAAAAAGAAGTTAGAGAAATCTTACAAGATATAAGAGAGGCAAGCACTACTTCCAGGAACCTACACGCACAATCCTGAAACACATACTACCCAAAGTCCCCATACAAACTACCACCTATTCCCACTTTAAAATGCTTAATTGCATACGCTAAACAAGCCACCAACCATAACCCACCTGCCCCTAAAACATTCCAAGCTATAGAAATACCTGACCATTTAAAAATAACACATAAAGAGGTACCATTCCTTTTACTTGACAATTTAAATAATGAAAAACGAATCGTAATTTTCTCCACAGCAACTTAATAAAACGTACCCAATGCCAAATCTGGATGATGGATGGGACCTTCAAAATGTGTCCTAAACCCTTCACTCAAATATACCACTTACATGGTGAACATGAAAACACCAATGTCCTTTTGTCAACTCTACTTCCAAACAAACAAAGCAGCACCTACTATGAACTCCTTCATAATATAAAATAACATACAAATAACTACTACCCCAGAAAATAATCATAGACTTTGAACAAGCTATGAGTCATACAAATCTAAAAATATACCCCACACAACCACACCAGGCTGTTACTATCACTTTAATGTTTATATGACAACACCTCCAACAATCTACAATAAGGGCTTAATTATGAGTTTCTGTGGTGTGGGAGTGGGCGGGCTGCCACCACGCTCCAGCACCGCTGAGACTTACCGGCACCTGCCTGCCATATTAGGACTTCAAAGTGGTCTAGCGGTTGGGCAGCATGGCGATCACATGGTGTAGCCCCCTTCAAAGGTGGCAGAGCCTTTGAAAAAGGCACCACAATGGGAACACCACACAAGGTTCCTGCATAGCATGAACTGTAAATTTTACAGGGGTGGACATGTTATGCACCCCTGTGTGCATCCACATGGTGTGAGGGACCAGGGGGCCCTATAGCGCCCCCTTTCTTTCCTCTCCGCCATGGTTTTCATGGCAATGGAACCCCCATAAAAAGCATGACAGAGAGGAACCCCGTATTATGCTTGGTAGGATCACGGCGGTCCCACAAAGCATATTGCAGCCATGGACCACCGCACCACCGCCAGGGAATGGAGGTTCCCTAAAGGCAGTTCCAGGGCGATTCGACTGGCCAACTCGTACTGGGGCGTTCGGACCTCAGGTGTGGCAGAGGCTGGATCACCACTACCGTGCCACCACGAGTCTGTTGGTCCATGGACCGCCAGACTTGTAATTAGGCCCTAAGTGTAGCGTGCTCTACTAAGAGCAAGCTCGTCTTTAAAATTACTCAATAGAAAGCCCATTCTACCAACAAAATGAAGAAAATATTTTCCCCTAATGGATTTTTTCGCAGATTCATGGGCTGGCAGATTGCATCATTCATGACACAGACACCAAGTCAAGGGCTAGATTCCATGGTGGAATCCATATAACATATAACAGCACCTTGGCATACGAAGCCAAAACAAACATTGCAATGCCTTTCAATCACTACTAGGCAGAGTTCAACGTATATAATACTAATTTATTGAAGCATTACAAAAAGAGCAAAGTTACCAAGAACTGAGAATGGAGCAATCTGTTACCCACTTTAAAGTCAACGGGCCTGAATATGATTTTCTCGGTCTGACCGCCACTGTGGAACTGGGTTCACTGCAGCCAACTAGCCGGTCTAACCGCTGTATTGCAAAGCATGTGGTTAGATAGAGGAGAGACCGCGGAGGTCCCACCGCCACTGCTAGCAAATCCTGAACATGGCAGGATAGGCCAATGTGCCTGCCAGAGGGTGGACCACCAGTGTAACCGCCAGCACAATTACCAGGTACCTTTCAGCTGGCGTGAATGTGGCAGTCCAACCACCACATCTAATTTGGCGGAAAGGAAGGGATATAAGATTGAAACTCACCTGTACTCACTTCCATACGTCCTGATCCACCATGGAGGTGATTTTACATGTCCTGCTACAGCTTTACATGCTAGATCACCTCCAAAACTGACATTGTCGCAGATGCAACTGATGGTAAGTTGTACTCTTACCTGTTTCCATAGACTTCTCATTAAATCTATGCTCTGCCATGTACCTGGCAAGGTGGTTGGGGTGCCTGGGCCAAAAATATTTTGTGGGAGCCTGTTCTGAAGTTGTTTAAATGTATAACACAAATACTGCTCTATGATGGCCTCTTTGGACAAGTCACTGACACTACATAGGCACACTCTATACAAATAGACATGTGTTTATCTCTTATAATCACTGACAGTGATGTGTACAACACATTGTGTCACTCAACAGCACCTCCTTATCAATATCACAGCTATCACTCTCTGTGACACCCTCACATTGCATACACCCTAGGTCCTGGTGTGAGATCAAAGATACATCTGTATGGATGTGTTATGAAACTCAAACATACCTTCCCGTTAGAACTCTGTTTCAGTAAATGGGATTACAAAAAAACAGTGTGAAAAGCATTGATAGGGCACATTGTAAACTCTCTGAATAAAGGGTATGCCTCTACCAGGGGGAAGGCAGAAAGGGTGGGGCCTTGACCACAGTCCATTTTGCATATGGCTTAAAAACTCTATGTGCACAGGATCTCTGGATTGAAGTCTACCAGGGACAACCAATAGCATAACCAAGTCCAATGAATGTGTAGATAATGTGTAAGTGCAAGTCATGAAAGAAAACACAGCACTAACAGCATTTGTCACATGTCTAAATAAAGTAGGTGTAAGGTACTCAGGAAAATGGACATATGTCAATACAAATGTCCACAAAGGTATGGCAATTTAACACCCTCCATGTGTAGATAACCAGATATCTAACTTGAACACATCAAACACATTTACAACCTAAATCATAGGAAGAAGTGTAACCTAAATGATATTGACTTTAGCCAGGACCAGCTGAAATATTTACCATATAGTATAAGACCCAATGCAATGCCAGCCCCAATTGGATCTCATCCCACATAGACATCCATTCAACATTTCCCCTTGTCCTATGTAAGACAGCATTGGGTCTAAGGTCAGATCATAATATCCACTCCAAATCGATCAGCAATAAAGGATTAAACAAAGACAACTGTACTCACACATCACTAACTGTACAAAAACATCCAATCAGTAGAAAAGTAATGGCATGACTAATGTCTTCCAAACTATGAAACTGTTTATTCAATGGATAAAAAATATAATGCATAGAAAGGCCAACAGCCAGTCCATTAGTAAACTCTGTCTTGGGCAGGAGTGGGTTTGGTTGTGGCAGGGTTTTTATTTCTTCTTTGGGGTATGGCTGCATTTGGGGGGTGGGGATGAGGATTTCCAGGGGTAGTTTGGGAAGTGGAAGGGATATGTTTGGTTTTGGGAGGGGGTTTCTTAGACGTCTCATGGGTATGGCTGGGTTTATGGGGCATGGGCATTAGATTTTCTAGGGGTGGGTTTAAATGTGGAAAGGATGGGTTGGGGTTTGGGAGGGGTTTTCGTGATCTGCTGCGGGGTCTGGCTGGGTTTACTGGGGAGGAAACTATATTTCCCTGGGGTGGATTGGGATGTGCAAGGGATGAGGTGGGATTTTGAAGATTTCTTTTAACTTTGAGACAGGGTGGTTGGCACAGGGAAAAGGTCAAGGGCAAACAAGACATGTTAACAGGGAATATGGGCAAGGAGGGAGTTGGGGTTGGGAGGTAGAGGGAATGGAAGTGAGAGGTGTGTGTGCTGTATCTTCTGTGTGTTTTGTAGGTATCTGTTGTGTGGGTGACTGTGAGCGTTTGCGTTTCTTAAATTTTTGTGATGTGAATGTGCTTGGTGTTGTGGAGGGTTCTGTGGCTGTTGGTGTAGTGTCTGTATGATTTGTGGGTGTTGTGAAGGGGTCTGTGGCTGTTACTATGATGTCTGTGTGAATGCTGGGTGTTGTGGAGGGGTCTGTGTCTGTTGCTGTGGTGTGGTATCTGGGAGTATGTTGGTGGTGGTAAGGGGGGTCAGAGGTTGCATGCATGTATTTTTAATGCGTTTGTTGTGTGTGTGTGGTGCTTTGGTCTGAACAAGTGTGTGCGTGCGGATGTGCTCATGTGCTTGGGACAGGTATGGGAATAGGGTACTTGGATGAGGAAGGGGAAGGGGATGGGGCAGAAAGTTGGGATGGGTGAAAAGCTGCTTTGAGTGAGCAGGCCAGAGCCTGAAAGACCTCTGTAGGACAGACATAGCACTGTGGATGCTTTCCAGGTAGACCACCATCTGTGTCTGCTGGCTGCCTTGCAACTGGATGCATTCAAGAGTGCCGTCTGACCCAAAGACATGGTCAATAGACTCCTCACTCAGGTCAATGGAGGTAAGAGGGGCAGGGGCTGAGGTACCTGCAGAAAAGGATATGGCTTCTCGTAGGGGAGCGAGCTGGCCAGCTGGTTGGTGGAAAACATTGAGAATGGCAATGGACCTGAGGGTGGTGGATGAGGATGAAGGTAGCACTTATGCTGTGGGGTCAACCTCAACTTGGGAGTGTCCACCGAAGGAAGACTCGGATGAAGATGTAGTTAAACTTGTGTCCTCCATGGCACTCCACACATTCATCTAGTTCCTCAATGTCTGTGCTGTCATATCCGGAATCACTGTGACGAGCTATGGCAACACTAAAGGTGGCCCCTTCTCTTTCGCTTGCCCTGGATAAATCTGAAATGACAGGTAAAATAGGTTTGTTGCAACTGTGTTCCACACCTGACCATCACATGTCAACAGAAAACATTTATTAAGTACACTTTTTACACGTGCTTCATGGTACATCATATAGGCTTCACCACTAGCAGGAGCCTATGCATGCATGCTACATAACATGCAAACAGTTGGTTCCACTTATGTAATAACCACAGACACCTTCAAGTTCAAAGGCATTGTTGGACTTGTCTATATTCCATCCTTATGGCCATACTAGGATAGTTGATCACCTTGCATACCTTGGCACTTGTAGTATACCAAAGTAAAATGATGTCACCAAATAGGATGGGTACACTTTTTACATGTACACGATGTACACATAAGGCCCTGACTTTAAGCAATTAATTTTCCTTAACACTCATCATGATGTCTTGCACGTCAAGTTAAAGGCCAATGTACCATCAATAGGTACTGTACCTGGCAACCTCTTGTACCTGGGAGCTACAGTCAGGAGTTTAGATAGTCTGCAGGTGCTACAGAATGCCGCAGCCCGGTTGGTTCTGAGGCTCCCGATAAGATCTGCCTCGAAGGCCGCGCTGCAGGCACTACACTGGCTTCCGGTCAGGAGTAGGATTGAGTTTAAGGCCCTGTGCATGTGCCACCGTATTCTGGGAGGCAAAGCACCTGGGCCTTTACAGAGCTTGATTACACAATACAGACCTGCTCGGCCACTTAGGTCTACAGGCACAGGCCTGCTAAAGATCCCGAAAATTAAAAAAACCCGCATGGGGGCAGGTCTTTCTGGTTCCTTGCAGCAAAGGGCTGGAACAAACTTCCGCTGGATCTGCGCATGGAATCTTCTGAGGCAAGGTTCAGGGGAAAGCTCAAGACGCATTTATTTAGGCAGTAATCTAAGGTACATTTGAGCACTTCTAGGGGGCTTGTTATTTTCACTCATCACAGCGCGGGGACACGCCAGTGTGCGTAACCAGGCGCTCTACAAACTTCCCTATTATTATTATTATTATTAGCAGACATCATTTCACATCCAAATTCTCATTGGCCACTTATTACACTTTTGACTTGAAACTTCTTCATATGTCCATTACCTGAAAAGTCTACTAAAAGCTGTACTGAAGTAATTTACCCATGTATATAAATGCTATTCTGGACACTGTGACCAGCCATTGTTCTACATTACTTTCGCTCCTCACATAGGTTTATTGACAGATTATAATAGTAAAGATATTTCATCGTCACACATCATATATAAATATCAATATTCATTCTAAAATGTTGGATGCATTTAACTTAAAACGTAATAGCAAATAACAGACAGATCATTCAAAGTGGAACTAGATTACATTTTTTAAAACATTAAATCGGTGTTTTAAAACCAATACCAATATTAACAGCATCATTAAAAAGAGTAATAAAGAAGGGTTATTCGAGTTTGGCTAATTGTCCCCCTCTAATAGCCCATGCTGCATGTGAAAGTATGGAAACTGCAACTTGGGCCCATTCAGTCTTACAAATCCTAAGGGCATTAACCCTATCCACGATTGTGAGTCTTTTACATAAAGGAATAATCCACCTCAGGCCTCGAAAAGTCTACTGGCCCACTCCCAATTGCCAGTAAAATGTTATCAGGTCAGCTATTATTAGCACCCTAGTCCCATCTGGAGTGAATTTCGGTTGGAAAGGAGCAGGTGTTCTGTTCATTCAGAAAGTGAATGAGCAATAAAGATGCCATTAAATATTTTTTTTTATCTTGACACATTTGCTGTCTGTTCAAATAAAGAGGTCAAATGTCAGTTTGTCTTTTTACTAACTGCTGCTTGGAAAACGGAGTTTATTTTTCTCTCTCTTACTAGAGTTAGAGGATTTTTTCAAGTGAGCTGTCTATAAGATGTCAGTTATTTTTCTCCAAAACATTACATTTAAATCAATAGGCTGTTAATTAAAATTGTAAATATTTCAAAATATATCAGGAATTATAAAAGCACATTTTTGTGTAATTAAGAAGTGTGATGCAAACAAAGAGTTAAATTGGAGAAAAACAAACCAGAAAACTTTACTTGGTAATATGCAGATGACATATTTACAGAAACTCTATTTTCAAACATTATTGTTTGTACACTATTTGGTTTTATCAGTAAACCTGCATTTCAGTGAGAAAATGTGTGCACAGTCCAATGTAAAATCTGCTGATTACAAATGACAGTGTGCTAACACTTCATGCTTTAATTATGTATTTATTAAAATGTATAGTTTTTAAACATTATTTAAGAAACATTCCTGCCCCAGCCCTGATGACAATGCTAATAATTAACTAAGAGGCAAGTCAGGGGTCATTGTATTCTGTGGCTAGATTTATAATATATTGAAAAAAAGTTTAATCTATTAAATCAAAGAGGAGATTTTTGTACAGCAGACATGCTCATCTCACATATTTGAAGGTGTTCTCATATGTGATAGTGAAGAAAATGGTAGCTCTATGAACTAAAATAGTTACCCACTTTCACATCATTTGAATCCAGTTTATGGGTCAACAAGAGCATTAAAAATAGGTTGAGAAGATTATTTAAGTCACTAGACCTGCAGGTCTCTTAACATTTTAATGATTTTTTGAGGCCTGCACCTACTTGGGAGACCTCATATTTAGGTTACAAAAAAAGCAAATGCTCATCCGTTTTGTCCATAGTAATGGAGAATTTGCAGTTTTTAGTACCATTCATTTTAGAAACGCAACCCTTGATAAAAACAGCAGTCAGAAGAATAGCGTACCTAAACTGGAGGAAGAGACTAAGAGCTTGGGTAGATCTAATGAAGTCCAAGAATTTTTCAGCTTTTGGTACATCTTTATACATTAAAAAACGATTTGTCAGTGTGCCTCTGGTACTATCCAGTTCGAATTGTAGGCTGGCCATTTCACAAACGTTTTGCTTAACCAATGCAGCAGCATTCATGCAAATAGACTCTGAACCTTCCCAGTATCCTACCAGTCTTAACTTTATCCATTGCTCTTTAAGATTCTTTAGCCACTGAATCCTACAAATAGCTTATTACGTGGCTAACATCACTACAATAGTGGTAAAGTTATCCTGTAGTCTATACACAAACCTAGTATAGAAGTGGCTTTAGGCCTGCAAGTTCAGCAACTGGGTAAGTTCCCAAGTCCAATATTAAGGGCAACAAAAGAGTCCCCTTCCCCATCCCTGTAATAGCTCTAATAGCTCTAAAGAATCACACATAAGTACCCTGGGAGAGGGAGGAGATGATAGCCTTCAGTGTATCTCTCACTTTCTGTCTTTCAATACCATGAAAGAATAGCATGTAATCAAAAAGTTTTGTTTAAACAGGTAGACAATACAGGATTTATGTCATCAGTAGGAGCCTGATCTATTTCCTCAAATCCTACCTTTGAAACGTTTTACATTTTCTGGCCACAGGTTCCTTCCAGCACACTCTGGCTATATCTGGTGGTATGTCACAACCAGTGTTCAGTGGTGTACTCAAAGACTTACTTTCTGCAATGTTATTATTATTATTATTATTATTATTTAATTTTATAGAGCGCGTAGTCACCCGTAGGTATCCCAGCGCTAGGATCAGTACGACTGAGGGGTCAGCGGGGACAGGGGGGGGGCAGTTTTAAGGAAAGAGGTGGGTTTTCAGTTGCTTCCTGAACCTTAAGTAGTTGGGTTCCGATCTAAGGTAGTGAGGTAGGGCGTTCCAAAGGCGTGCGGAATGGACCGAGAAGCGCCGCCCTCCTGTTCGGGCCTTCTTGACTCTGGGAGTGGCGATGAGATGTTCATGATCGGAGCGGAGGGATCTAGGGGCTTTGTATGGTTTGATAAATTTTTTTAGACTTGGGGGGCCATTGTTTTGGAGCAGTCTGTGTGCCAGGCAGAGAGCCTTGAACATCACCCGTTCTCTCACCGGAAGCCAGTGGAGACGCTTCAGAGCTGGTTTGGCCGAGGCTCTGGCAGGGGTATTGGTGAGGATCCGGGCAGCTGCATTTTGGACCCTTTGTAATTTGTTCAGGGTTGCCTCTGGGGCCCCTAAGTAGATGGAATTACTAAAGTCAAGCCTAGAGAGAATCAGGCCTTGAATCAGCAGTTTTTGGGAATTGTGGGGGAGTAGGGGCAGAACCTTTCGAATTGACCTGAGCAGTCCAAAGCACAACCCGGATACCTTATTTGCCTGAGTTGTGAATGATAGTTCCTTATCGAGCCATACGCCCAGGCTTTTTACTTCCGGTTTCGGGTCTGGGAGTGGGCCTAAGCAAGGAGGCCAGATGTTATGCAGTGAAGTGGGCCCCTTCTGACCAAGGAGGAGAATTTCAGTCTTTGACCCGTTAAGTTTCAGAGACGATCTGTTCATCCACCCTTGTATCTGTGTCAGACAGTTGTAAAGGTCCGCAGGTTGTTGTTTAGGATGAGAGAGGGACACCACTAACTGTGTGTCGTCAGCGTAGCTGACGATGCTCACTCCGAACGGGATGACAACCTCCTCCAATGGGGACATGTAGATGTTGAATAATGTGGGGCTCAGGGAGGAGCCCTGAGGTACACCACATTGGAGGGGAGTTTCGGAGGAGCAGGTGTTATTCTCCCAGATTTGAAAGGAGCGTTGACTCAGAAAGGACGATATCCAAGACAGAGCCGTTCCTCCAACACCGACACTCCTAAGTCGTTGAATGAGGAGCTGGTGGTTGACGGTGTCGAAGGCCGCACTAAGGTCGAGGAGGATCACTGCCACTGATCCTCCTTCGTCTAAGAGTGCTCTGGCCTCCTCCACCGCCATGAGGAGGGCGATGTCAGTGCCTTGCCCGGGGCGGAATCCCGTCTGCGAGCTTTTTAGACGGTTGTTGTTCTCCAAGAATTGTGAGAGTTTTCTGTTGACAAGTTTTTCCGCTATTTTGCTAGTTCCCGGGAGGAGGGAAATAGGTCTATAGTTTGCCAGGTCGTCAGGGTCAAGGGAAGGTTTTTTTAATAGTGCCTTGACAACTCCCGCCTTCCAACTAGGGGGGACGACCGCTTGTTGAAGAGAGGCGTTGATCAGTTGGGTAAGGAGGGGAGCGATCGTGGGTGCTACCTTTTTAAGGATGCGTAAAGGGGCCGGATCCCTGGGAGAACCGCTTTTAATGACTTGCAGTGTGTCTTCGACCTCTTCTGCCGTCACTTGTTCCCAGAAAGTGAGACAAGGGAGGGAGAGAGAGTTGCTGGCTTCTTCTTCCTCACTCGGACTCGTAGATGGGATGGAGTCGAGGATTTTTGGGATTTTCTCCTTGAAGAAATTGGCTAACTTGTAGCACTTTTCCTCATCGGCTTTGGGGTCTGGGGGGTCTCTTGGTCCCGGGTCAGGGATTTTGAGGAGTTCTTTTAAAATGGTAAAAGATTCCTTACTGGAACTAGTGGAGTGTTCTATTCTTTCTTGGAAGAATAGACTTTTGGTTTTACGGAGAGCAGTTTTGTAATTTTGCGATGCAATATGATAAACCTCCTTATTTTCATTAGATTTGTCCTTCCTCCAGGAGCGTTCCGTTCTCTTACATTCCTGATGCAAAGATTTGAGCGCCGGAGTGTACCAGGGGGCAGGAGCCACTCTTTTCGTATGTATGAGAGTGGTGGTATTGGGAAGGAGTTTATCTAGTGAGGATGTGACCCAGGAATTGAACTGTTCGTCGGCCGTGGTCGGGTCCGTGGAGAGGACAGGTGTGGAGTCTGAGAGCACGCTGGCCCATTCAACCGGTTCAAGCTTGTGCCAACGTCGACCCGTCACTCGAATTTTGGGGGGTTGGGGGGGTGCTATGGCACGGTGCCAGAAAAAGGGAACAAGGAAGTGATCCGACCACGGGAGAGGAATGGGGGGATCTGAGGTGATATCCCTGATGTTGGTCAGAACCGCATCCAAGATGTGACCCTTGTCATGGGTAGGTTCGTTGTTGACCAGTCGGATATCGAATGACCTGAGGTCCTTAAGGAGATCTGACACTAAGAAGTCTGTGGGGTCATTAAAGTGAAGGTTGAGATCACCCACAAGGAGAAAGTTTGAAGCAGAGGAGGCTAATTGTGACACCACGTCAATGAGGGCGTTGAGGAAATTCCCTGGTGTCCCTGGCGGGCGGTAAATCAACAGTCCTGAGATGGAGTGTGCCGGGGAAATTTGCAGGGCGAAATGGCAGCTTTCACAATCTATGATGTTAGCATTGCTAGTCCGGCAGGCAAGGTGTTCTCTGTGGATGATTGCCAGCCCCCCTCCTCTCCCTTTAGGTCTATGTAAGGTTTGGATAAGATAGCCAGGGGGAAGGGCATTGACAATATCCGAGTCCGTGCTAGCAGAAAGCCAGGTTTCTGTGAGGAACATGGCGTCCAAGCCATGGTCCTGTATTAGCAAGGCGATTTCATGCGCATGTTTCGCGAGGGAAAGGCAGTTGAGGAGGCCAATCTGTAGATCCCGCTTTCTCAAGCAGTGTTCGGCCGGGTTACAGCGAGCACAGTTAACGAAGGGTTTACCAACTGCATGGACGTAGTGACAGTCCTGATTCCTCTTCTGGTAAAGGGCTCGAAGCATGTCACTTGTGTAAACCACACGATCCTGCAGCGAATCTGGCAGAGTTCCTGGGCCTGGGTCCGGCTGGGCCCAGACGGGCCCAGACGGGCTTGCCTTAGGCGCGCCCGCTGCGCCCGTCCGCTGCGCGTCCGAGCGTTGCACATGGTCTTATACGGGAAGAGGGCATGGGGGGGCGTGGCCTTGGTAAGTGGGCGTGGCCTGTGAGCAGGCTCGCTCGCTGATGGCGGTGCTTACGATTTCCTACCCCGTGGCCGCGTTCAGATCGGCTGCACGGGTAATTAGTTACCGGATGAGTGCCTCAGCCCGCCTAGCAGGTGAAGGAGAAGTGCGTAATTTTTAAAATCAGTTCACACAAATAAATCAATTCACACAAAGTTTTAAATTTTTTTCCAAATTTGAGCAGAGCTCCCGGCTATGCCTCAGGAGTACAGATTCCAAGGAGGTCTGGGCGTTGGCGCTTTATATAGTCAGGGGGGCGTGGCCTTGGTAAGTGGGCGTGGCCTGTGAGCAGGCTCGCTCGCTGATGGCGGTGCTTACGATTTCCTACCCCGTGGCCGCGTTCAGATCGGCTGCACGGGTAATTAGTTACCGGATGAGTGCCTCAGCCCGCCTAGCAGGTGAAGGAGAAGTGCGTAATTTTTAAAATCAATTCACACAAATAAATCAATTCACACAAAGTTTTAAAATTTTTTCCAAATTTGAGCAGAGCTCCCGGCTGTGCCTCAGGAGTACAGATTCCAAGGAGGTCTGGGCGTCGGTGCTTTATATAGTCAGGGGGGGCGTGGCCTTGGTAAGTGGGCGTGGCCTGTGAGCAGGCTCGCTCGCTGATGGCGGTGCTTACGATTTCCTACCCCGTGGCCGCGTTCAGATCGGCTGCACGGGTAATTAGTTACCGGATGAGTGCCTCAGCCCGCCTAGCAGGTGAAGGAGAAGTGCGTAATTTTTAAAATCAATTCACACAAATAAATCAATTCACACAAAGTTTTAAAATTTTTTCCAAATTTGAGCAGAGCTCCCGGCTGTGCCTCAGGAGTACAGATTCCAAGGAGGTCTGGGCGTCGGCGCTTTATATAGTCAGGGGGGGCGTGGCCTTGGTAAGTGGGCGTGGCCTGTGAGCAGGCTCGCTCGCTGATGGCGGTGCTTACAATTTCCTACCCCGTGGCCGCGTTCAGATCGGCTGCACGGGTAATTAGTTACCGGATGAGTGCCTCAGCCCGCCTAGCAGGTGAAGGAGAAGTGCGTAATTTTTAAAATCAATTCACACAAATAAATCAATTCACACAAAGTTTTAAAATGTTTTCCAAATTTGAGCAGAGCTCCCGGCTGTGCCTCAGGAGTACAGATTCCAAGGAGGTCTGGGCGTCGGCGCTTTATATAGTTAGGGGGGGCGTGGCCTTGGTAAGTGGGCGTGGCCTGTGAGCAGGCTCGCTCGCTGATGGCGGTGCTTACGATTTCCTACCCCGTGGCCGCGTTCAGATCGGCTGCACGGGTACTTAGTTACCGGATGAGTGCCTCAGCCCGCCTAGCAGGTGAAGGAGAAGTGCGTAATTTTTAAAATCAATTCACACAAATAAATCAATTCACACAAAGTTTTAAAAATGTTTCCAAATTTGAGCAGAGCTCCCGGCTGTGCCTCAGGAGTACAGATTCCAAGGAGGTCTGGGCGTCGGCGCTTTATATAGTCAGGGGGGCGTGGCCTTGGTAAGTGGGCGTGGCCTGTGAGCAGGCTCGCTCGCTGATGGCGGTGCTTACGATTTCCTACCCCGTGGCCGCGTTCAGATCGGCTGCACGGGTAATTAGTTACCGGATGAGTGCCTCAGCCCGCCTAGCAGGTGAAGGAGAAGTGCGTAATTTTTAAAATCAATTCACACAAATAAATCAATTCACACAAAGTTTTTAAATTTTTTCCAAATTTGAGCAGAGCTCCCGGCTGTGCCTCAGGAGTACAGCTAAATAGAGTTTCCCAGACGTGACGATTTAACCCATGTGAAGGGTGATTTCTATGGATTTGGTCACCTCCCACATGTGGTCGGACCCATTGATGGCTCCCATATTGCCTTAGCGTCACCGCAAGCCAGAGAACAAGTGTACAGAAACCGAAAGCACTTCCATTCTGTCAACATGCCATCTTCATTTGAACATTGCAGAGTTGTGACATTAGCACGTATATGATGTTGTTCTGACGTATGAAGTGGACTTGGATTGTTCCTGGAAATGTCTGTCACAGACTTTGGATGTAAAAAACCTGTACCAAGACACCTTGCACAGTGATAGGATGGAAGTTAAGAGGGCTCCATTGGACTTGTTCCTTGTACCATGGTGGTCTTAATGCAATATGTGTGCCGTCATCTGCTCCAACACAGTGTTGTGTTTGGCTCAAATCATGGTAATCTGCCTCACATTGGCTAAATTCTCATTTTGTATGCACTGTATGTAGCTGTTAATGTGTTTACTCGTTGTAGGCTGCAATGCTTGTGGCACATGACTGACATTTGTTTGTGACATTCCGCCAGATGCAGCAACACTGGATTGGAATGACCCTGTGATCAGAAACATGTTGTTCTGCCATGTGTCTGTTTATTGGTTTAGATGATATGGGATTCCTTTTTTGAGTTCGGTAATATGTCTCCAACTGATGATGTAGAACTAATTTTATGTTGCCTATTATATAGCATATTGCCTGTTGTGCCCCTCCCTTCCATGATGTTAAGGTCTGCAACTGTAAATGTCATCACTGACATAGTATACTTGAGTGATGTTTGATGTGCTATGTTTCTGACATCATGTCAGCCTATGATTCGAACAATGAAACAACGAGGTTATGATACCGGAAACTTGAATGTTTGTGTTGGTGTGATGTGGTTGTGATCCTGAGTTAAACATTCCTCATGTCTATACTTACACAAGTAGCTTGTTTTGGCATTTTAAAGTTCACTTGAAGGTATATATACATTGTTAGATGTGAGAGATACTACAGGAGGCAATGACTTTGTGATTAGGGTATTTTTTGAAGTGAACAAGGTTAAAATAAACATTGTGCCAAACCAAATAACGAAAACCAAAAGAGAAGAAGTCAGTCATGGTGGATGAAACCATAGCTATCAATGCCAAATTGTGTAGAGTCCAGAGTCCAAAATAGTACTGCCATCAGAAAGGGAATGTGTCGAGGAATAATCTGCAAAGTGAATGTGTTGCACACACAGGAGGAAATTAGGTGCACGGTTTCTTACTGGCGATGGTGGGTTTGTTGCCACGCACACCTCCAGGATTGTTGGGTGAATGTCCCTCTTTTTGGTGAAGGGTGATCGGCTGCTGCAGAGACAGGAGGGGCTGCAGATGTGTCTTTCTCTGGCAGGACCTCCCTTCCTATGGGTGCAGCAGCTGTCAACAGGTTGGATGTAGGTTGACCACAAGCTGATGTAGGGGGTGGTAGGAAAGCCCTGCAGAGGGTGGTGCTGATGTCTCGCAGCACCCGAACAAGGGAGCCCATGTTGGTGTTCATGCCGGCCACCTCCTGGTGTATATCACTCTGCAGCTGCTTCATCTCCTGGATTTCCGTTACTGCTTGGTCCATCATGACTTGAGAGTATTGATAGGCTCCCAAGACTTGGTGGATGGCAGGCTGGGTTTGACTGGCCCCAGTGGGCTCACTCAGCTGGCCAACAGTTACCCTACCATGACCCCTAATCCATCAGACCTGTGCCCTTGACTCAGGCTGCACCCTCCCAATTGGCTGGTTCCTCAGAGCCTCAGTGACTGGATTAGTGATTGTCAACTCAGAATTCAGGACTTGGTGGCACAAATTGTTACTGGCTGTGCTAGGTACACAGGTTGGAGGGCAGAGATTGGCTGTGTTGTTGCAGCTCAGGTGAGAGGTGTTGTTGTTTGCACAGTGAGACCCACTTTTGCAGTCTGCCTAGGCTGACCAGATGTGCCAGGAAGGTCATTCGCATCCACATTTCCAGGAGTGTTGTCATCACTGAGGGCTTGATCCTGGGATGGAGTGGGAGTCTGCTCAGTGGGCAAGCTCTGGCCAGGTGCTGTGCCAGATAGCCCTGTTGATAAATAGAGAACATTGTTATTGTTAGGAATGTGGTATGTACATCCACATTGTTTGTGTCACAGTAATAGTAATTAGAAATCTAGGAAGAAACAAAATAGGTAGAGAATACTATTGTAATCTATTAAAGTTGTAGTGAACATGTTAACAGGACATTTGGAGGCATTCAATATATGCAGTAGAACTGAGCAACTTGTTAGATGTGCTGATATGTTGCATTTTAGAATAATGAGTAAAGTTAGTGGACAAGTGCACAGCTATAATTCAAATCTATTCAGCATTGCTTGATTTTAATATGTTCATCCACATATTATATAACATGATTTCTCTTGCTCCAATGCATTTCGGACATTGTCCTTCATCGGGGAGCATCTAGAAAAAGAACGACATACACACAGGTCTGTATATATACCTGATAAATTCAATTGGAAAAAATACGGGTGTGATGAATAAGAGCGAGCGTTATGTGGCAGTTAATTCGGAAACCAGTGTAGGAAACGAATAAAACATGGTAGTGGAGGTACGTGAAAAACGGCTTGATAAGAGAACTGCAACGAAAAATGGTGCTTGGAGGCGTGCAAAAGTAAAAAGTAAACGTTAACCCGAACCCGCGTAAATAAAGTTCACCCAAGTAGTGTAGAATAAATGGTACGTGATATGGCTGCATGCGAACGTTACCAGATTTAACCCAGCGTGTCAAACGCTAAAGATTTTAACTAACATGCTTAAAGAAGGGTTCTGTGAACTTACGTGAGTGAAAAATCACAGCAGCATCATGAGCGAAGTTTCAAAACACTGCGCCGTGAACAGGAAACTGACACGGAAGTGTAAATACGATGGAGTGCACGTGACACGGGGTCAAAAAACTAGAGCTAAACAAAGGACTAAAGGAAAAGTGTGGAGTAACGCGGCATATCTACACCAAGGGGTGCAAACCCGAGCGGTTAATGCTAGAAGTGAATAACAGGTTCACATATAATGATACAAAACGTTGGAGAATACATGAAATTAAAAATTAAATTAAAGAATAAAATAAATAAATAAATTTGCATGAATATAACAACAAGGAGAAAATCCAGAAGCGAGTACCCCAACCTGGGGATAAATGTAAGAAAATTTACAGATAACATGAAAATTCGATGCGTTCGTTAAGCCCATATGGCTTCATTGATTGCAGTCTATAAATCCAATGATTTTCTCTTTGGAGCAATTGTTTATTATCTTTTCCCTCTTCTTTGTTGATAACTTCAAGAATTGTGTATTTTAGTTGAGAAATAGAATGTTTCATTTCATTGAAATGGGTTGCTACAGTCGATTTCTGGTTCATGGTGCGGATGTTGGACTTATGTTCATTGAGGCGTGTTTTGACTTTGCGTTCAGTTTTACCGACATAGGTCTTTCCGCAAGGGCATTTCAAAAGGTAGACACAATTATTGGTATCACAAGTGGCAGTAACTCGTAATTGAATTTTATGTCCTTTCATAGGATGCGTGATTTCTGTGCCTGTTATTATGTTATGACAGTTATTGCAATTGTTGCAAGGTCTGGTACCGCGGAATTGAACGTTCAATGTTTTGGTCTCTTTGAGGAGTTCGCCTAAATTTTTGCCCCTGGTATAAGCGAATAGTGGTAACGACTTAAAAATGTCATTGAAGTCAGTCTCTAATTGTAGTAGTGGCCAATATTTTAGTATGGTACTTTTGTAGGTGGTACTAACGTTAGAAAATTTTGAAACAACGACCAGCCGGTCGCTTTTAGACTTTTGGGTGTTTTTTTTTAGAATCTCTTCACGCTTCATAGGTTGGATGAGCGTTTTGGCCGACTCCAAGATTTGATCTGGGTATCCTCTTGAGCGGAATCTCTCTGTCATTTCATTGATGCGTGTTTCTGAAGTGGTGGGATCTGACGTTATACGTTTGACTCTGAGTAGTTGTGATCTGGGTAGATGTCTTTTTAAGGATGGCTGGTGAAAACTGGTATAGTGCAAAGTGTTATTGCGGTCTGTAGGTTTTCTGAAAATGTCTGTGATTATCTGGTTATCCTTGAGTGTAATTCTTACATCCAAAAAAGTAATCGAGTTAGGTTCAATGTTCCATGTGAATTTTATTCTGTCGTCAGTGTGATTTAACGTGTCAAGGGCTGTTTCTAGGCTTTCTTTGGTATCCTTCCACACAATAAATAGGTCATCAATGTAGCGTACATACATTTTGAGGTTATTGTTCCATTCGGATCTTGACCAGATGTTAGTTTGTTCGAATTCTCCCATATAGATATTGGCGTAGACAGGAGCTGCAGAATTCCCCATGCTGGTGCCCACGAGTTGCAAATACCAGTTATCACGATATTTAAAATAACTATGGCAAAGTGTGAAAGTCATTAATTCCATCAGGAAGATTTTGGTGGCTTCGTCCAAGTTTAAATTTAAAACCGCTTGTTCGATGGCTTCTATTCCTCCTGCATGTGGAATAGAGGTGTATAGTGCACTGACGTCAGCAGTGCATAACCACAATTTTTCATTAGGATGAATGTCTAGCTCTTGTAGTTTGCACAAAAAATCAGTTGTATCTCTAATGTAGCTTGCCAGTGATTGAACCGTGGGTTGTAGTTTCCGATCCAGATACTGTCCTACAGGTTCATGAATACTGCCACATGTAGATACTATGGGGCGAATTGGTGGATTCATCAGATCTTTGTGTATCTTGGGCATGGCATATATCGATGGACTTTTAGGATGAGATTGCAGGAGAAAGTTTCTGGTTCTTTGGTCAATAATGCCCTGAGAATGGGCTTTGTCAATGATGGTTTTTAACTCTGTGGCAAACTGTTGTGTCGGATTACTGGGTAATTTCATGTAAACCATTTAATCAGAAACGTGTTCATGTAGTTTTTGATGGTACATCAAAGCGTTCATAACAACAATTGCGCCTCCTTTATCAGCTTTAGTGCAAATTATCTTGTCGTTGTGAGCTATAGATTTTAAATGATCTTGGTCTTTCTGAGTCATGTTCTTGTATGAGTTTTTGTTATAATTAAAGCTCGTCAAATCCTTTTTGATAAGTTGTTCAAAGAGATCAATCGTTTTGTGGCTTACTGGAGCCTGAAAAGTACTTGATGGTTTTAGACCCATTAGTGGGTCCTCTTTTTTCTCTCCTTGTTGGATAACGATGTTATCGAAAAAATGTCTGAGTCTCAATTTTCTGACTAGTTTGAAAGTTGCTATTTCTAATTCCAACAGGTTGGATTTGCTGGCAGGTACAAAAGAAGTGCCTTTCTGTAGTATTTGCATATCTTGACTTGTGAAGGTGTAGTCAGATATGTTGATGACCAACTGGTTGTCTTCGTTCATTTCTTTTTCCTCTCTTTCTCCTTTGGTAGAGTTACACTTCTTGTTTGCGGCATGCTTTTTTGTTTTGCCCCTCCGGGGTCGTCTTGTTCCACAACCTGTTCTAAAAAAGGAGTTGTTGTAGTATCAATTGAAGTACTAGGAATCGATTCTTGTATTCTTACAGTTTGCCGTGCTCCTAATGAACGACCTCTCTGTTGTCCAGATTTCTGTTGACGTTCAGTGAAATCCCCTTCCGACGAAGACGTGTCTGTATTTTGGGTATATTGACGAGATCTTCTTCTCTGGGGGTAAACTTCCGCCCAGGTATATACCTCATCTAACTTGTAATCAAGCGTGTCACGCCTGAACTTTCGGATTTTTCGATCGTTAATTTTGTTTTGATGTTTATCCAGTTGTTGTTTGATATCAGCTATGAATTCATCCCATTCTTCCGTGGGAATGTTCTTAGTCAGCTCTTCCCTGGTTTCTTTGATTTCTTTTTCAATTTCCATTATGATTTTGGATAACTCTTCCACTATTAAAAGAATCAAATCAAGGCTGCATTTATTTAGTATCGCATACCATCTATCTTGAAATGGTTTAGAGTTCTTGCACAAGGAAGGTTTGAGTGCAATTCGCAAGCCCCTGGGGATGCGCAATGTTTTATGGTATTTGATTAGGGTCGCTGCATGTAATGTCTGGTTAATCTTGCGTTTAGACAGATATAACAATTGTTTGGCGTTCTGTTCTTTACTCCTTGTTGTTGATGATTGAGTGATGTCGTCCTGAATTAATGCATAGATTTTATTTGCTTCTTCAATGCCGAAGGCAAACGTGTCTGCTCTTGCTTCCGTTGAGCGGGCTATGTCTTCAAAATTCATTATGAAATTTCTGGCGTGCCACCTGGCCGTTGGGTAGATCCACGTAAATAATGAGTAAAGTTAGTGGACAAGTGCACAGCTATAATTCAAATCTATTCAGCATTGCTGTTCAAAAGATAAGGTAGGTGCTCTCAGAGTGTCGTCCTCTGCCCTATGGACGAGTAGAGTTCACAGCAAAATGTGCTATCAATTGAAAATTAATAGCATCCCCTGGGGCACACTAAATGGCGATTCTTGCCTCCACAGTTTATAAAGAACCAAAGATAAGGAATATCTTTCTGACCAAATGAATTTTAATCCATTGTATTTGATTTTAATATGTTCATCCACATATTATATAACATGATTTCTCTTGCTCCAATGCATTTCGGACATTGTCCTTCATCGGGGAGCATCTAGAAAAAGAACGACATACACACAGGTCTGTATATATACCTGATAAATTCAATTGGAAAAAATACGGGTGTGATGAATAAGAGCGAGCGTTATGTGGCAGTTAATTCGGAAACCAGTGTAGGAAACGAATAAAACATGGTAGTGGAGGTACGTGAAAAACGGCTTGATAAGAGAACTGCAACGAAAAATGGTGCTTGGAGGCGTGCAAAAGTAAAAAGTAAACGTTAACCCGAACCCGCGTAAATAAAGTTCACCCAAGTAGTGTAGAATAAATGGTACGTGATATGGTTGCATGCGAACGTTACCAGATTTAACCAAGCGTGTCAAACGCTAAAGATTTTAACTAACATGCTTAAAGAAGGGTTCTGTGAACTTACGTGAGTGAAAAATCACAGCAGCATCATGAGCGAAGGTTCAAAACACTGCGCCGTGAACAGGAAACTGACACGGAAGTGTAAATACGATGGAGTGCACGTGACACGGGGTCAAAAAACTAGAGCTAAACAAAGGACTAAAGGAAAAGTGTGGAGTAACGCGGCATATCTACACCATGGGGTGCAAACCCGAGCGGTTAATGCTAGAAGTGAATAACAGGTTCACATATAATGATACAAAACGTTGGAGAATACATGAAATTAAAAATTAAATTAAAGAATAAAATAAATAAATAAATTTGCATGAATATAACAACAAGGAGAAAATCCAGAAGCGAGTACCCCAACCTGGGGATAAATGTAAGAAAATTTGCAGATAACATGAAAATTCGATGCGTTCGTTAAGCCCATATGGCTTCATTGATTGCAGTCTATAAATCCAATGATTTTCTCTTTGGAGCAATTGTTTATTATTATCTTTTCCCTCTTCTTTGTTGATAACTTCAAGAATTGTGTATTTTAGTTGAGAAATAGAATGTTTCATTTCATTGAAATGGGTTGCTACAGTCGATTTCTGGTTCATGGTGCGGATGTTGGACTTATGTTCATTGAGGCGTGTTTTGACTTTGCGTTCAGTTTTACCGACATAGGTCTTTCCGCAAGGGCATTTCAAAAGGTAGACACAATTATTGGTATCACAAGTGGCAGTAACTCGTAATTGAATTTTATGTCCTTTCATAGGACGCGTGATTTCTGTGCCTGTTATTATGTTATGACAGTTATTGCAATTGTTGCAAGGTCTGGTACCACGGAATTGAACGTTCAATGTTTTGGTCTCTTTGAAGAGTTCTCCTAAATTTTTGCCCCTGGTATAAGCGAATAGTGGTAACGACTTAAAAATGTCATTGAAGTCAGTCTCTAATTGTAGTAGTGGCCAATATTTTAGTATGGTACTTTTGTAGGTGGTACTAACGTTAGAAAATTTTGAAACAACGACCAGCCGGTCAATTGAAAAATAATAGCATCCCCTGGGGCACACTATACACACTATACACTATACACCTCTATTCCACATGCAGGAGGAATAGAAGCCATCGAACAAGCGGTTTTAAATTTAAACTTGGACGAAGCCACCAAAATCTTCCTGATGGAATTAATGACTTTCACACTTTACCATAGTTATTTTAAATATCGTGATAACTGGTATTTGCAACTCGTGGGCACCAGCATGGGGAATTCTGCAGCTCCTGTCTACGCCAATATCTATATGGGAGAATTCGAACAAACTAACATCTGGTCAAGATCCGAATGGAACAATAACCTCAAAATGTATGTACGCTACATTGATGACCTATTTATTGTGTGGAAGGATACCAAAGAAAGCCTAGAAACAGCCCTTGACACGTTAAATCACACTGACGACAGAATAAAATTCACATGGAACATTGAACCTAACTCGATTACTTTTTTGGATGTAAGAATTACACTCAAGGATAACCAGATAATCACAGACATTTTCAGAAAACCTACAGACCGCAATAACACTTTGCACTATACCAGTTTTCACCAGCCATCCTTAAAAAGACATCTACCCAGATCACAACTACTCAGAGTCAAACGTATAACGTCAGATCCCACCACTTCAGAAACACGCATCAATGAAATGACAGAGAGATTCCGCTCAAGAGGATACCCAGATCAAATCTTGGAGTCGGCCAAAACGCTCATCCAACCTATGAAGCGTGAAGAGATTCTAAAAAAAAACACCCAAAAGTCTAAAAGCGACCGGCTGGTCGTTGTTTCAAAATTTTTTAACGTTAGTACCACCTACAAAAGTACCATACTAAAATATTGGCCACTACTACAATTAGAGACTGACTTCAATGACATTTTTAAGTCGTTACCACTATTCGCTTATACCAGGGGCAAAAGTTTAGGAGAACTCCTCAAAGAGACCAAAACATTGAACGTTCAATTCCGTGGTACCAGACCTTGCAACAATTGCAATAACTGTCATAACATAATAACAGGCACAGAAATCACGCATCCTATGAAAGGACATAAAATTCAATTACGAGTTACTGCCACTTGTGATACCAATAATTGTGTCTACCTTTTGAAATGCCCTTGCGGAAAGACCTATGTCGGTAAAACTGAACGCAAAGTCAAAACACGCCTCAATGAACATAAGTCCAACATCCGCACCATGAACCAGAAATCGACTGTAGCAACCCATTTCAATGAAATGAAACATTCTATTTCTCAACTAAAATACACAATTCTTGAAGTTATCAACAAAGAAGAGGGAAAAGATAATAATAAACAATTGCTCCAAAGAGAAAATCATTGGATTTATAGACTGCAATCAATGAAGCCATATGGGCTTAACGAACGCATCGAATTTTCATGTTATCTGTAAATTTTCTTACATTTATCACCAGGTTGGGGTACTCGCTTCTGGATTTTCTCCTTGTTGTTATATTCATGCAAATTTATTTATTTATTTTATTCTTTAATTTAATTTTTAATTTCATGTATTCTTCAACGTTTTGTATCATTATATGTGAACCTGTTATTCACTTCTAGCATTAACCGCTCGGGTTTGCACCCCTTAGTGTAGATATGCCGCGTTACTCCACACTTTTCCTTTAGTCCTTTGTTTAGCTCTAGTTTTTTGACCCCGTGTCACGTGCACTCCATCGTATTTACACTTCCGTGTCAGTTTCCTGTTTACGGCGCAGTGTTTTGAACCTTCGCTCATGATGCTGCTGTGATTTTTCACTCACGTAAGTTCACAGAACCCTTCTTTAAGCATGTTAGTTAAAATCTTTAGCGTTTGACACGCTGGGTTAAATCTGGTAACGTTCGCATGCAGCCATATCACGTACCATTTATTCTACACTACTTGGGTGAACTTTATTTACGCGGGTTCGGGTTAACGTTTACTTTTTACTTTTGCACGCCTCCAAGCACCATTTTTCGTTGCAGTTCTCTTATCAAGCCGTTTTTCACGTACCTCCACTACCATGTTTTATTCGTTTCCTACACTGGTTTCCGAATTAACTGCCACATAACGCTCGCTCTTATTCATCACACCCGTATTTTTTCCAATTGAATTTATCAGGTATATATACAGACCTGTGTGTATGTCGTTCTTTTTCTAGATGCTCCCCGATGAAGGACAATGTCCGAAATGCATTGGAGCAAGAGAAATCATGTTATATAATATGTGGATGAACATATTTAAATCAAATACAATGGATTAAAATTCATTTGGTCAGAAAGATATTCCTTATCTTTGGTTCTTTATAAACTGTGGAGGCAAGAATCGCCATTTAGTGTGCCCCAGGGGATGCTATTAGTTTTCAATTGATAGCACATTTTGCATTTTAGAATAAGAAATTAAGATGCCATCTCCAGAAAATTTCAGCCAACACAGTGTAGAAGTAACGTGTATTTGAACATTGCAAGGCCTAATTGTGTAGAATACCGGAAAACACAAGTTGGGGGCCGACTACGATGTTGGTCAGAAAGGCTCCGAACGGTATTTAGTTCGCCCGAATCCGATTCGGAACCCACGTTTCCGACCGACTCAGAAACACATCCGACAAACCAATTACGATATTCAGAAATTGGTCGGTCATTCTGATTCGGTTCTGGTCGGCATTTGGAGAAACTGAGTCAGTTTGGAGCTAACTCAAAGGGCTCTATGGACTATATTTCTGACCGACGCATTCCGATGTCGAATTCGGTCAGCCTTTCCGATTGGTCATTCCAACACGGATCGGCTGTCAGAATCCAACTATGGAGGCATGTAGCAGGCCCTCCTTCACCCAGTGTCCTCTGTTTAGGGCCTGTGGGGGTACCCATGGGTCCCCTCTGTCCAACCATGCACGGTGTGGCAGGCACCTAGGATGCAGGGTTTTCTACGACCACCCCTTTTTTCAATGGAGCCCTTTTGTCAGTCGGAACACAGACTCCCATTGAAGTCAATAGGAGTCCGACTGAAAGGTTTTCGGAAACATTGTTATTGGCCAGTCGGACTCCCCGAATCCAATTCGGTCAGAAATTATTCCTAGACCGAGTCGCTTGGAATGCTTTCTGACCGACTTCATAATCAATCAATCAATCAATCAATCAGGACATTTGTTAAACACGCTACATACCCATGAGGGTCTCAAGGCGCTGGGGGGGGGATGCTGCTACTGATCGTAGAGCCAGGTCTTGAGACGTCTTCTGAAGGCCAGTAGATCTTGGGTCTGCCGTAGGTTGGTGGGGAGGGTGTTCCAGGTCTTGGCGCTGAGGTGGGAGAAGGATCTGCCGCCGGCGGTCGTTCTTCGGATGTGGGGGACTGTGGCGAGGGCAAGGTGAAGCGTAGCTTGCGGGTAGGGGTGTAGAAGCTGAGTTCTCTGTTGAGGTACGCTGGGCCGGCGTTGTGGAGGGCCTTGTGTGCGTGGATGAGGAGCTTGAAGGTTATCCTCTTGTTGAAGGGGAGCCAGTGTAGGTCTCTCAGGTGGGGTGTGGTGTGGCTGCGGCGGGGGATGTCGAGGATCAGTCGCGCCGAGGCATACTGGATGCGTTGCAGCCATCTCAGGAGCTTGGTTGACGTTCCTGCGTAGAGGGCGTTTCCGTAGTCCAGCCTGCTGGTGACGAGGGCCTGGGTGACTGTTCTTCTCGCTTTGGTGGGGATCCACTTGAAGATCCTGCTGAGCATTTGGAGGGTGTTGAAGCAGGAAGAGGAGACGGTGTTGACCTATTTCGACATGGAGAGGGTGGAGTCGAGGATGACCCCCAGGTTGCGTGCGTGGTCGGTGGGTGTCGGGCTGTTCCAAGTGATGTTGGCCACCAGTGGTCGTCCCAGGCTGAAGGGGTGGAGCCGAGGATGAGGACCTCCGTCTTTTCCGAGTTTCTTCATCCATTCGGCGACGGTCTTCATTCCTTCGTGGAGGTTGGTTTTGGTGGTGTGAGGGTCTTTGGTGAGGGAGATGATCAGCTGGGTGTCGTTGGCGTAGGAGATGATGTTGAGGTCGTGCTGTCGGCGACGTGGGCGAGGGGTTCCATGCAGATGTTGAACAGCGTTGGGCTTAGAGAAGAGCCCTGGGGGACACCGCAGATGATCTCGGTGGTGGTGGAGCAGAAGGGTGGGAGGCGTATGCACTGATGAGGCATTTAGTTATATAGCTAGCCTTAGTCATCATGTGAGGAGTGCAGAGTCAATGGGTTACCTGCGACTTCTTATCAGCTGAGTTACCTTCATGCCTTATATTTATTTGAGTTATAGTTTTGGTATGGTGCTACGCATGTGATCAATAGTTTCAGTTGAGGACCCCTGTGTTAACATCAAGCGTAGTAGCCAGACATGTCTATGATTAGAGCATTGTATGAACATTTCACAGTCCATGAGTGGTGAACATCAGTTGTAACAGGGCAGACTAGTGAGAATGGGCAAGATCTGCATCTTGCTTAGAGTTGCAGTACCATGGCCTCATGGTAGTTGTAGTCATTTCAATCAGAACTCCCCAACACTTGACAAATGATAACCTGCATGATAAGTGAACTTTAGTTGTAATAGGGCAGATTAGTGAGAATGGGCAACATCACTATTGCATCTTGTTTAGAGTTTAGTAACAGGACTCATTGTTGTTGTAGTCATTTCAATCTCGACTTCCCAACACTTAAAAATGGGTGGTTAATGAAATGAAATTAAATGAAATAAGTATTTATAAAGCGCGGTTGCTGCCCAAGGGCGTCCAAGCGCTGGTGAGAGGGGTATGTTTGCTGAACAAAAAGAGGTTTAACCGGGAAAATTAGTGGTGGGCGTTGAACAAAAAAGTTTTCAACTGTTTCCGGAACGAAAGGAGATCGGGGTTGGACCTGAGTTTAAGGGGAAGGGAGTTCCATTGTTTGGCAGCATTAAGGGAGAACATCCTACCACCAGCTCTAGCTCTTTTTATTCTCAGCACTAAGGCCAGTAAAGACTGACTTGATCTAAGATTTCTGGTGGGGTGGTACTGGGATATAAGTTGGCGACCAATTGCTGGACCCGTGCACCAAAAAGCCTGATGGGAGATGCACATCGCCTTGAAGGTTATCCTCTCTCGTACAGGTAACCAGTGCAACTTGTTCTGCCCCGGTTAGGCTGATTGTCTACGAGGCAGCTGGAGCAAAGTTCGGGCGCTGCAGTTCTGCACTATCTGCAGCTTTCGCAATGTGTATTCCGGTGCACCGAGATACAAAGCGTTGTTGCAGTCCAGCCGAGACTGAATTAGGCCCTGGACGGCTACCTGTTTTGCTTCCGTAGGCAGGAGAGGGAGAACTTTCCTCAACATCCGGAGGAGGCCAAAACAGGTTGCAGACAGTTTTGTGGCCTGAGTGTTGAATGAAAGAGCCTTGTCCAGCCAGACTCCTAAGCTCTTTATATTGTCCTTGGGGGCTGGAGGGTTGACTAGACAGGGGGGCCAGAGAGAGTTGAAACATTCCGGAGGAGTGGGTCCCAGGAGCATCAGCTCTGTTTTATCCCCATTAAGTTTAAGGGAGATTGATGTCATCCATCCCTTAACTGCCTCCAAGCATTTCAATAGTCCCGATGTAGATGATTGGCCATCCTCCTGCGCCAGAGAAACCACTAGCTGAGGGTCATCCGCATATGAAATGATTTTAATGCCAAACGGACGAACAACCTCAGCCAGTGGTTTCATATAGATGTTAAAAAGCACAGGGCTTAGGGAGGAGCCCTGCGGGACTCCACAGTTCAATGGTCTGCTTGTCGAGACAGTGTCTCCATCAAGGATCTGAAAAGACCGAGAGCTCAAGAATGATTCGAGCCACCGCAGTGCCCCACCTACTATTCCTACATCAGATAAACGGTTCAGCAAGGTGGCATGGCTGACCGTATCGAAGGCAGCGCTTAGATCAAGGAGGACCACTGCCACTGATCCCCCTTGATCCAAGATCCTTCGCGTTTCCTCAGTGACTGCTATCAAAGCAGTTTCTGTTCCGTGCTTAGGTTGGAAGCCTGTTTGAGTGGCATCTAGCAGCTGATTATTCTCGAGAAAATCCATTAAGTGGATGTTAACATGTTTCTCGAGAATTTTGCTCACCCATGGGAGCAAGGAGATGGGACGATAGCTGCTGGGATCCTCAGGATCGAGATTAGGTTTTTTCAGCAGGGCCCGGACCCTGGCCCTTTTCCATGCAGGCGGGACAATGCAGGAAGTGATGGAGGCATTTAAGAGATTCAATATCGTGGGAAGCACAACTTGTCTAGCCAACAACATTATCTCTGGCGGGGCTGGATCGCATGGTGATCCTGATTTTACTTGGTGAGCTAATCGGTCCAGGGCTTCGGAATCTAGCAAAGGAAAATGATCCAATGTCACTGGGGATCGAAGGGGCAGCACCTCCAGATTACCCTGTCCCATTGCCCTAGGATTAGTTGCTACATCCGGGAAAGAGGAGTAAATTAGGTTTACCTTCTGGTGAAAAAATTCAGCCAGATCATTACAGTGAGCTGAAGTTTTAACAGAGGGTCTAAGTGAAGTAGAGATTTTAGTGAGACTTTTTACTATATCGAAGATTTCCCTGGGTTTGGATTTAGCTTCCATGATCTTTCCTGAAAAGTAAGCAGAATGGGAGGATTTTACATCGTTCTTGTAGGAATTAATTGCCTCTCTGTATTGGGTTTTAGCATCAGGTGCGTAGTCCAGACACCACCTTCTTTCTAATCTCCTACAGAGGCGTTTTTTTTCTCTGAGGGATTTTGAAAACCAAGGGGCAGTTTTATGTAAACGTTTTGATGTGATTTTCCGGATAGGGAGGGTAACTTCAAGGGATGTTGATATCCAATCCTCGTATTCTTGATTGGCTATGCTCGGGTCCTCATTACGCGATGGGCAAGTGTGCGTCAGGTTGTGGAGCCAGAGGTCAAGTGGTAATCTGGACCAATTTCTAGAGTTCCTGGTCAGGGGGATGGGAGGTAGTGTTTTGCACGTTGTCCATGAAAAAGGGATAAGGGAGTGGTCTGTCCAGGGTAAACGAATGGGTTGACCGACCACTAGTTCAGTGCAATTGCTGAAGATTGGGTCTAAAAGGTGCCCTTTAATGTGTGTGGGTACATCGACCCGTTGATCTATTTGAAGGGCCGCTAAATCGTCCATCAATTCCATCGCTATATGATCGACGAGGGTGTCAAAATGTAAATTGAGGTCACCTAGCAGCGTAAAGTTGGAGCTAGTAGTGACCTGTTCAGCTGGAATGGCTGGGAGTAATTTGTGAAATTGTTTGGGCGGCCCCGGAGGACGATAGGCTACGATACCGGAGAAACAATTATTGGGGGGAAAATCAATACTGAAAGCAAGGCTCTCACAGTCTGGGATAGATTCGGGAGTGGTACGACAGTGATACTGCTCTTTCCATATAATAGCTAGGCCTCCTCCTCTCCCTTCAACCCGATCAAGCCGGGTGATTTGGAAGCCTAAAGGCAGGGCAGCTACAATATCTGGCTCGGAGTCTGGTGTCAGCCAAGTTTCTGTCAGGAACACTGCGTCTGGCATGTGTTCTTCTAACAGGAGAGCAATTTCCGTTCCGTGTTTAGGTAGAGACCTACAATTCAGCAATAGCATATGGTAGTCCTGTTTCATGACCCGCAACTGACTATCATTGAATGTGTGTCTACACCCTGGACAGATCGATGGCAATTCAGTGGCCATAAAAGTATGCAGACAGCCGCGCTTCTCCATGAATCTCATACTATGAAGGGTGTCTGAGCTATATACCATTGTGTGTGGGGGGTGGGATGCAGGGGGTATGGCCCCGGGTCCCGCTCGTTAGCGGACGGGCACAGACGGGCTTGCCCTTGGCGTGCCTTCGGCGCACCACCAGCGCGCCTGCTGCGCCCGTCCGCTGCGCGTCCGGAAGTGGCACATCTTAAAATAGGACAGAGAGGGGGAGGGGGGCGCGTGGCCTGAGGCAGTGGGCGTGTCCTGGGCTCAGGGCTTCGTCGTGGATGGTGGGGATCCCTCTACAACCCGCTGCAGCGTCTACACTCGGCTGCGCGGGGAGAGGTGATCGAGTAAGTCAGGGCTTTCCAGCAGGTGGGAACACAGTATAAAATACACAAAACCAATTTTACAATTAAAAAGTATGACCGCGGCTCCCGGCTTCCGCCTCAGGAGTTAGCAGCAATACCCTACAACGCGCGTGTGCAAGAGCGCGGTTTAAGTAATGGTGGAGGGGGGCGTGGCCTGAGGCAGTGGACGTGTCCTGGGCTCAGGGCTTCATCGTGGATGGCGGGATCCCTCTACAACCCGCTGCAGCGTCCACACTCGGCTGCGCGGGGAGAGGTGATCGAGTAAGTCAGGGCTTTCCAGCAGGTGGGAACACAGTATAAAATACACAAAACCAATTTTACAATTAAAAAGTATGACCGTGGCTCCCGGCTTCCGCCTCAGGAGTTAGCAGCAATACCCTACAACGCGCGTGTGCAAGAGCGCGGTTTAAGTAGTGGTGGAGGGGGGCGTGGCCTGAGGCAGTGGGCGTGTCCTGGGCTCAGGACTTCGTCGTGGATGGCGGGGATCCCTCTACAACCCGCTGCAGCGTCTACACTCGGCTGCGCGGGGAGAGGTGATCGAGTAAGTCAGGGCTTTCCAGCAGGGGGGAACACAGTATAAAATACACAAAACCAATTTTACAATTAAAAAGTATGACCGTGGCTCCCGGCTTCCGCCTCAGGAGTTAGCAGCAATACCCTACAACGCGCGTGTGCAAGAGCGCGGTTTAAGTAGTGGTGGAGGGGGGCGTGGCCTGAGGCAGTGGGCGTGTCCTGGGCTCAGGGCTTCGTCGTGGATGGCAGGGATCCCTCTACAACCTGCTGCAGCGTCTACACTCCGCTGCGCGGGGAGAGGTGATCGAGTAAGTCAGGGCTTTCCAGCAGGTGGGAACACAGTATAGAATACACAAAACCAATTTTACAATTAAAAAGTATGATCGTGGCTCCCGGCTTCCGCCTCAGGAGTTAGCAGCAATACCCTACAACGCGCGTGTGCAAGAGAGCGGTTTAAGTAGTGGTGGAGGGGGGCGTGGCCTGAGGCAGTGGGCGTGTCCTGGGCTCAGGGCTTCGTCGTGGATGGAGGGGATCCCTCTACAACCCGCTGCAGCGTCTACACTCGGCTGCGTGGGGAGAGGTGATCGAGTAAGTCAGGGCTTTCCAGCAGGTGAGAATACAGTTTAAAATACACAAAACCAATTTTACAATTAAAAAGTATGACCGTGGCTCCCGGCTTCCGCCTCAGGAGTTAGCAGCAATACCCTACAACGCACGTGTGCAAGAGCGCGGTTTAAGTAGTGGTGGAGGGGGGCGTGGCCTGAGGCAGTGGGCGTGTCCTGGGCTCAGGGCTTCGTCGTGGATGGCGGGGATCCCTCTACAACCCGCTGCAGCGTCTACACTCGGCTGCGCAGGGAGAGGTGATCGAGTAAGTCAGGGCTTTCCAGCAGGTGGGAACACAGTATAAAATACACAAAACCAATTTTACAATTAAAAAGTATGACCGTGGCTCCCGGTTAACATACCTGTTCGCAATATGCATTTGGGATGGACCATACATTTGCTAATTAACACATATTATGGATCCTGTGATTATATTTTTATATTAATACACTTACAGCCAGCATTCTAACAAGTGCCATGCAATGGAGATTGATACATGTGAACTTATATGCACCAATAAACATTGACTCTGGCAAACCGCCATCTCTGATACTGTTAGGCAAGTAGGTAGACAACCCAATAGCAAAAGCAGAGTTGGGAGCCAACAGGACATTGCGGTATTGTGACAGTTAAGTGTAACCTATCACTTTCCACTCCCCCAGATATTCCTGTCAAGCCCTCAGAATACAGGATGGGCAAGACATTCTCCTTCCAGGGAAAAAGTTTTAATGGGGGACCGGGATGACCACCACCAGTCCTCTGTGCCTCCAGGTGGTGATTGGAGGACAGGGAATGCATATTTATCCTGATGTTGTTCCACCTCCTCCTATTTTCCAGCTTTGTGTGCAGAGTGGTACCAATAGCATTCACTCAGTTGACTATCCTGTCCCATATTTCTATTTTCTTACTGAGAGGTGTATCTTTATTTATTTATTTATGAAGTTTTATATAGCATGAACATGACCCACAAGGGTATCAAAACACTTCATAATATACAGTTATTAAACATTAGATGATTGGGGTAATATACATACATTCGATATTCACCACTCAATACAAAAGAGGCAGATAGTGGTAAATGGGTAGCATAAGTGGCTAGTAGTCATTAAAGAATTAAAGGATGTGAATTTGTTCATTCGAAGCCTTTTTACTTCTTTTTTGAAGGAGGTAAAGGAGGAGATTCTGCGTACATCTGGAGGTTCCAAATCTTCTGTGGGATCCCTGAGAATGCTCTGCAACCAGTTCTCTTTTTATGGAAGGATTGTGGTTTCAGTAGTAGCAAACTCACACTTCGTGATTGTCTGCATCCTCTCGACCGCTCTAGCTTTTGTGCTAAGTAGCTGGGGGTATTGCTATGCAGGGCTTTATGGGTCATGCAGGCGATCTTTAGTTATATTCTTGCCTCGTAGGGTAGCTAGTTCAGAACTTTCAAGGTTGGAGAAATGTGGTTATTTCTTTTAGTTCCTGAGACCGGTCTGGCCGCAGTGCTAAGAGATGCCATCAGCGGGGCCAGCTTGTATTTTGGAAGGCCGCATAGAGTGGTGCTTCCATAGTCCAATGTTGGTAACACTAGGGCTTGTATTGTCATTTTAAGTCGGTCTGTGGGAGAAAAGGTTTAAGTTTTCTTAGGATACTCATCTGATGATTAACTCCCTAGGTGGCATTATTGGTGTGCGCCTACATATTCAAGTGTTTGTCTAGGATAGCTCCCAAGGATTTTGTGGAGTCAATGATGTGGGGAGCGCAGTCAAAGGAAGTTAGATGCTTCAGCCATAAGTCTATCTTAAGTGTGTGATTGGGGTGAGATGAGAAGGAATTCAATTTGTTTGGTGTTAAGCATGAGGTGGTTGCCAGTGGGCCAACTTTGAGTATTATGTAGAATAGCGTTGAGGGAGATGAAGTCATCTGGAGACGAGATTTTCATATACAGTTGTGTGTCGTCCGCATACAGGTGATATAAAATGTTTGCCGAGTTCAGTGCGTTTGCCAGGGGTTTGTTGAGTAGATTAAAAAGAATGGGTGAAAGTGATGAGCCCTGTGGAACCCTATGGTGACCATGGAGGGTTGAGAAAGTAATTGCTTCATCTTGATTCTTTGGGTTCTGTTATTTAGGAAGGAGGTGAACCATTGTAGCACTGGGCCAGATAGGCCCATCCTTCGTTCCAGGAGGGACAATAGGTTGTCATGCTTAACCGTGTCGAAAGCAGAGGATAAATCGAGAAGTATCAATAGACATGATTCGTTATGGTCTAACATTTTTAATATGTCATTCATTATATGGGTAAGTGCAGATTCAGTGCTGTGACCATGACGGAAGCAGGATTGGTGTTTGTTTAGGAGGTTGTAATTCTAGATGTGGTTGCATAATTGAATTTATACACATTTTTCCAGCAGTTTCCCCAAAGTGGGGATGTTGGATATAGGCGGTAGTTGTTGAGATCTGAGGAGAGGGAGTTGGCTTTCTTTAGTATATGGGTTGTTATCATTTTAAATAGAGAAGGAGGTAAGGGATCAGAGAAGTGATTGGAGGGGTTAATTGCTAGAAGAGTGTTATAGATTTCGTATTCAGGGATGGGCGAGAAGGTGTGCCAAGATGCATTGTTTTTTGGAATTTCAATTGGAATAGTAAAATGGTCCTTCATGTGTGAGTAAAATATAGACTTATGAGCAATAGTTTGTAGAAGGGCATTCGTGTTCAATGGATTTTGTCTTTTCTAGGAATAAATTGGCAAGCTCATCACAATTAGGGGTAGCCGAATCGCTTAGTTCCAATGCATCAGGAGTGTTGTTTAACGATTTCGGTTAATGGCTTGGTTCAGCTGGATTTTGAAGAAGTCTGCCTTAGCCTTTAGGATTTTCCGGTTGTATGTATTCCTCAGCACTCTAAGGTAATATAGGTGATCAATGGAGGGTGCTGATTTCCATAGTCGTTCAGCTGATTTTAGCTTGCGCCGATCAGAGTTTAGGTTCTCATTGAACCATGGTTTGGATATTTTGGAGGAAATGTTTTATTTTTGGGAGGGGCGATGTAGAGTCAAGAATTTCAAGCATAGTGGAATTTTAAAAGACTGTGGGGTCATGGATGTCAACCATGCCTGCTCTGAGGATCAGGGCAGAGTTGCATCGGTTTACCAGGGCGATGAGGTTAATATTTTGGATATTCCTTTTCCATTGTTTTGATTTTACAGTTAGGCATCTTTTTGGAATTACCTCAATATTGATGGAGAAGAAAGTGCTGTAATGGTTAGTCCAGTCACATGGGGTGATGGATTCTAATGATCCAATGTCCATTTTCGCTATGATGAGGTCTAATGTCTCTACCTTGTTGTGGGTAGGACTGTCACAGAATTGGGACACATCCTAATCTCACAGAAAGGATTTCAGACCGCTTACATCATGATCTCTTGTGTTATTCCAATGGAGATTGAAGTCTCCCAGGAAAATGTGCGGCACTTGTGAGTTGTTGTTGGAAGTTATGACTTCCATTAACTCATCGATGAACATCAGATGATCTCCCGGGGGTGGTATATTATGTGAAGTTTGCTGATGAGGCACTTGTCATCGGAGATGTTGATACAGAGATATTCACAGGAGGATAAAGAGATGGAGTCTGCTTGATTGACTGAGATTGTGTTTCGATAAATGCAGGCTAACCCGCCACCAGGTTTCACGGTTCTGTCTAGGCAGATTATATCATGACTAGGAGGGACCAGTAAGTCTAAGATGAGAGAGGAGGAACTATTTAGTCATGTTTCGGTAAGGACGATAATGTCCAGATCATTCGAGAGGATGAGATCGTAAATGTCAGGAGCGTGTTTGCTAGCAGATCTGCAATTGATGAGTGCACACTTCATCTTGCTGGTCGAATGGGTGAGACCAGTCTGCACTATGTTGATATTTGTGAGGTTTACTCTACTAATGAATCTGTAGTTGTCAGTGGGTTCTCTGTAGGGGTTGGTTTGAATGGATTGAATAATGCCACATAGAGACTTTCTATTGTCTGTAGGACTGGCATAGGATATGAAGAGGTCATATATGCCATTGTCAGATAGTTCAGCAGTGGCCCTCCCAGGACGAGATGGGTCATTGGGGGAAGCTATCGTACTCTGTCTAGTGTCCTCAGGTTGTGAATTCTTGGTGATATATCTGCTAGTTTGGTAACTGATTTGGGTCACGGTCGCACAAGTGGCTCTGTGTGTGTTTAGGAGTTCTTTGGTGATAGTTGATAGATTTTGCATTTCGTCCTTGAGATGGGATAGGCTGATGGCTAACTCATTGAATCGTGCAATCCAATCAGAGTTAGGATAATTAGTTATGTTTATATGCGTGTGTTCTATTATAGAGGGAGGTCCGCAAGTAACGTCTGGTATGTTGTACTTAGGCTCCAAACAATTGTGGTTGAATTCTTTTTCTCTCATCCATCATAAATTTCAACTCAGCCTCTGTAAAATTTGACATTTTGGGGTGAGGCATTACTACAAATTAAAGTAAGGGACAATACAAAAAACACACCAAGGTATATTAGAGAAAATACCTAAAACAAAAAAGGGTGTGGAGAGTGAAAACAGAATGAGGAAAAAGAAAAAAGGGCTGCCTTATCTCACAAAAATCACAAAATGATGTTGGATGTCCTTTGGGCTGCAGTTGAGAAGCAAAGGGTCATGGTCAGGGATGGGTGTGTTTTATAGTGTAATTTGCAGGCGCATCCACTTGGCCAAACGACATCAGTATTTGTTTCACGTGAACTTGAAACTCAGCAAATGTAACACATAATGTTTACTGCTTTTTGGAAGCTGTTGTCGAGGGACTGCTCTAGGGCACCGCGACCGGTGCTGACCTCGGGTGGGGAGGTCCTGTGTGCAAGTAGATCACGGCTTTAAAAGCACCTGCTGCGTTCCTTCCCTCCAGCAATTTTCAGGCAACAATAAAAATGTCAAGATGATTCCTGTGATTAATGTTCTTCCTTGAGAGAGATTGGAGTGTTGTCTAGTAGAAGTTTTAACTCATCGTAAGGTAGTGCATAGGGTTAATATGCATGCTGCAAAGGAACTGTACCATACAAATCACAAAGTGCATATAATGTAAATTGGTCAGTTGGTTACTGCTTGTGTCATAGAGATCCTTTAGTTACTTGCAGTTTATAAATTAAAATCCTAATCGATCCTCCTGGCTAAATTCACTTGAACTTAAAACTGTGTAAATACTATTTAACTGTTTCTCTTTCCCCTGTATTTCATTGTTTTTGTCTTCTCATTATATGTAAAGCACTCTGATATCTGTAAGGATCTCGTTCGCGCTATATAAAACCTTGAAAATAAATAAATAAATAAATAAATATAACAGTGAACTATTAACTGTCATCAAAGAACTGTGTGCAAACTGCAAAAAATAGAGTGGTATAATTTTCCCCTTTTTTTCATTATCCTAATGTTGAAAAAAGGGCTAATTTGAGTAGAAATAATTGTTTATTATTAAAGAGAACCTTCAACCATGGTGGTACGTATTAAATTCTGAGTGTGTGCTTCCCAAACCAAGCACTCTCAAACTATACTTCCTATCAGTATGGATGACATGCGACTCCTACACCTTGTAGTACTCTGTCTTATGTAAGTCTTATGATGTAAAGTGCTCTGATACACTATGAGTGATGCTATAAAACTAATTTAATGCATCTGAGAGAGAGTGGTTATGGAGACTTGTGGGACACTGTTAAAGGGTGGTAGTGAGGGAATCATGGTGGGTTGGTAACTGGGGGGTCAACAAACACTGTCTCACTGAGCGCACCAGCGCTATAGCCGGTCCTGCTGCTGTCTTGTGCGCCAGAGAAAAACTGGTTAATCACAATTGTAAGTTTTCCTGTTAATGTAGTTTTGGTGCTGCTTGTTTTTCTTGCCATCACTTTGAACCTGCTTGATAATGCTCAAGTAAAGTTTAATTATTGTTGAAGCAGGTCAACCACTTCACACTGACAAGACCCTGACCAGCAGATAAGCTGAAGATTTGATTTTCTGTTTTAAAATTGCTCTGAGATATTCTGCTGAGATGGTTATGCATAAGATGTGTACTGCACCCTTCATTGTATGTGAGCAGGTCAATTCTGAAAGTATAGGTTGTGCTAGGAAGGGGTGGTTGAAGTCTCGGAGTGGCTTGTTCAAAAGGAAGTGACGGCGGACAATGGCATCTGGATGTGTTGGGACCTCTGTGACCTAAATCAGTGCATTTTAATTCACAACACCTTAGCAAAAGATCCCATGAATTGTCCTGCTCGATAGGGCGCTGGCACATCAGTTCAGGGCACTAGGGGCTAGATGTAGGTAAATAATATTTACCGACTCTTAAATACCGAATTTTACCGATTCGGTATTTAAGAGTCGGTAAATATGAAGGGGGGAGATGTAGGACAATCCAGATGTTTTTTTTCCGAATCGGTAAAATTCGGTATTAACCGATTCGGTAAATACCGACCGGTAATGCCCATTCATTCCTATGGGCTTTGAAGCCCATAGGAATGAATGGGCATTACCGATTCGGTATTTACCGAATCGGTAAATACCGAATTTTACAAGGGTGCAGGGGGTGTCACTTTGACACCCTCTGGCCCCCCCAAAACAGGCTCAGTGCCATGTGGCAGGCATACATGCCCCAAGGGCAGGTCTGCCTGTCACATGGCAGAGGTGTGCATGCACACATGTGCATGCACACCGGAATCTGTATTTTACCATCAAATTGGATTTGATGGTAAAATACCGATTCGGTAAGGCTTGTGGGACTCAGAAGAGTCCCACCTACATCTCAAATTTACCGAATCGGTAAAAATACCGATTCGGTAATTTACAGAATCGGTAAATTTACCGATCGGTAAATTTACCGATTCTGTAAGAATATGCCCCCTACATCTCAAAATCCATTTACCGGTCATATCAATTGGTTGCAAGCACAATTGGATTTGCAAAGATTTGGGACCAGATGTAGGTACTTCATATTTCCCACTTCTTAAATACCGAATTTTACCGATTCGGTATTTAAGAAGTGGTAAATATGAAGGGGGTAGATGTAGGTATTTCCAGATGTGGAAATACCGAATCGTTAAGATTCGGTATTTACCGAATCTGGAAATACCGAATCGGTATTTCCTATTGATTCCTATGGGCTGTGAAGCCCATAGGAATCAATGGGCAATACCGATTCTGTAATTACAGAATCGGCAAATACCGATTTTTAGCAAGGGTGCAGGGGGTGTCACTTTGACACCCTCTGGCACCCCTGTTGTAGGCTTGTGTGATGTGTGATAAGATGTGCCCTTAGGGCATGTATGTGTGCCACATGGCAAAGGTGTACATGCACAGATGTGCATGTACACCTGCATCGGTATTTTACCATGCAATTGTATTGCATGGTAAAATACCGATTTTCAAAGCCCTGTGTCAATGTGCAACTTGGCACCTACATACCGAAAATGCATTTTCGGTAATTTTACCGACCGGTATATTTACCGATTCGGTACAATTACCGAAAATGCCTGTTTTTTCCACCTACATTTCAAAAACCAATTACCGGTCGGTAACGGCCGAATTCGGCCGTTACCGACCGGTAATTGGCCACCTACATCTGGCCCTAGATGTCTCGAATGGGGGGGGGCCAGGAAGAGGGCAAATCTGGAGAGGATGGGGTGAGGTAAGTGGGGCTGGGGCCAGGTATTGGGGGTGGGGGGCATTTTAAGGGTTAGGGGGCGAAGGGAAGTTTTATGGGCTCAGAGGAGTTCATGGAAGTTTATATGGCTCGGGGGTTGTGGACATTTTTAGGGCTCGGGCAGGGGTAATGTTTAGGGGTTAGGACAGTCGGGGGAGTTTCAGAAGTGAGGGGATAGTTTTAGGTCTCAGGCGGTGAGGAAGGGGTACTTTTTTTGGCCAGGGGGCCATTCTAGGCTCAGTGCGCATGCCAGGAATTGGGTTTAATTCTTGAGCTTCGGGGCCATTTTAGGTCTCAGGGTGGGGGGTTGAGGCTGGGTTTGTTTCTTGGTCTTGGGAGACCCTTTTAGGGCTCAGGGCGGGGGGGCTGAGGTCAGGGTAGATTTTTGTCCAGGGGGTGTTTTAGGGTTCAGGGCAGGGGTGCTGGGGTAGATTTTTTTCACAGGGTTTTTTTAGGGCTCAGGGTGGGGGCCAGGGGTTGGAGCAGGGGATGGGGGGCTCGGTTCAGCGTAAATCTTTGTCCTGGGGATGTTGTACGGCTTAGAGCGGGGTCAGGGTATAGAGGTAAGTTTTCACCACACATGTCTTTGCCCTACATGCCTTAACAACTCATATTTTGTTGTAAAGGCATGTGGGGTAAAGGCATATGCGTATTTAAGAATTGTGTGGTTAAGACTGCGCTGATCTGGCATGCGTGGTAGTGGCATGTGTGGTTCCACAACACAGTGGCAGCCAGGAGTTGATCCTGTACAGACTTGTGGCTGGATGCTTAGAATAAAGTACCTAATGGACTGTCAATACACGTATATGTATTCCAATCAGTAGATTATAATTTTTAAGGCTAAGTTATTAACTTAAAGTTACTGATATCAAAGTTTTTGGTCTCAGACATTATTTATTCACCCGAATACTGACATGCTGTCAGTGTCAACTGTGCAACAAACTAAAAAACGTATCTCTGTTAAGTAAATATACTCTCATATAATGTTGTTTAAATGTAATTCAATTACCAAACATATAGCCCAAAATGTATTATCTTTCGAAACAAAACTGCATGCTGCTTAATATTAGTTATAGCGGTACAAAAGGGGGTGGTTTTATTATATTAGTTATAGGCTTCCTGTAATCCTGAATATGATTGCTAATTTGTAATGACTCTGGTAGCACTAAGTCAGAACGTGTGTACCAACTGCTGTGCCTCCCCCTTACCTATTCCCTATATCACTGAACCACATGAGGAGAAAAGGGAAATTGAGGATATGAGGTCTAAGAAATTTTCGGACATGTTCCTCATGATGACCATTAGGGCTGGGGGGTGCAGATGGTAATTCATCTGGAAATAGAACAGCAGCTGTGGGACTTCTGGCAACTGAAGCACAATGAAGTAATGTGCAAGCAAGGGCTGTGATGCTATTGACAGATGGCAAAATGATCTGATTGGGGATTACAGTGGATTGGTCTAGAGCACGTGCTCATTCTGCCCTGGGGTGGAGGGACCGGCAAGAAAGAAATCCTACAATCACTCATGAAAGCTTGAGACAAACTGCAGTGTGGCTGTCTAAATGGCCTCCCTTTTATCCACACCCTCTGTGATTGATATTGCCAAGTGAGATGAAAGAAAGACTGGTGAGGAAAGCACAATGGCCCTAGGTGACACCTAGGAATGTTGGCCAGCAGCATGTCCAAAAAGATCCAATGTTGACTGCAATTCCAGTGATAATTGACTGGATAAACATTTCCAGTTGTAAGCTATTTAAGGCTGAGTGATTTGATTAGCCGATTATTTGAGCATCCTCACTGAAGTGTTTGAAAGGTACTCAGGTATAGTCCATCAAAGGGAGATGGGTCAGGAAATTGTCAGTGCTGCTTTTCTGGAGGTATTGTTGCCAAACGTGTAGAATCAATTGACCACCATATGTTTTGGATGGTAGACTAAGGAGCCGATTACGAGTCTGGCGGTCCACGAACCACCAGACTCATGGGGGTGCAGCGGTGGTTGTCTCCCAATGGCCTAATATGGGATGGGTGGGGGGACAGCCATAGCTCTGCCACAGCCACCAGGCAATGCCAAAGTCCTATTAGGCCCATCGAAGTTAGCAGAGTTTGGGTTACATGTATCAAAGAACATTTTGCTTTTCCTAAATGGAGAATTTTAGGTAATTGCTATTTAAGGAATAGAAAATGGTATGTAAGAAAATAGCGATGACCTAATAGCGATTCCTACAGAGTCGTAATCGCAATTAGGTAATCGCTATTAGGTAATACTACTCCATTCGTTCCCATGGGCCTAAAGGCCCATAGGTGTGAATGGTTTTGCATTACCTAATTTGTAATTACTTATTTGGTATTCGCAAATTAGTTAATGCAAAACCAAGGGTGTCCGGGGGCCTAAGCCCCCTCCGAAGCACCCCAAAAACAAAAATGTGCACTTGTAAACTAAGGGCATGTGTGCACTACATGATACTTTGAAAAGTGCATTTTTGTGCATTTTCAAAAATTGCACATGTTTAACATCAACTTGGAGTTGATGGTAATAGCTTTTCTAAAATGCAGTTTGCATTTAGAAAATGCTTGGTACATGACCTTAGAGAATCGCAAATTGTGATTCCCTATTTGTAGTTGCAATTTTAGATAATCGTAAAAAATTGCGATTACCTAAAATATACTTCCAAAGCCCTGGGAGAAGAATAAAGAGAATGCTAAATTGAAATTGGTGTCACTGAAATTACAAACTATGCAATAAGTGAATGGAAGAATGGAACCAACATTGGAAGGAGCCTGGCAGAGGCCCCAGAGTTAGGAGGTTATCAGCTTGACATTGGAAGCAAGCTACCCTGATAGTGCTTCCAATGCTTCAAGACTCCCACACCAACCTTAGTACCATCAAATCCCTCAGAATCCTTACCCCACCGTTTAGGCACCTGAGATAATATTATTGTATTTGCTATACTTGATACCTGTATATCAAGAGTAACCCATCAATGGTGAACACACCACTTTCCTTATTGACATGGGTGCAAGCAGCGCAGCTCCCAAAATGTCTGAATTCCTTTTCCATAACTCTCTTAGGAATGCCCATAGATGTAGCTGTTATTTCCAATGAAAGAGTTCCCCACCATATTACTGACTCCGTGTCAATTTCTCCTTTTTTCTTATTCCGACTGATCTGACAAACTTGCTAGGCAGGAGCATCCTCTGGAAGTTGACGTATATTGGGTTTTGTACTTCAGATGGAGGGGCATATTATCAGGGGCTTATTGCCGCCTTAACGGCCCTTTTTTTGCCACTAAAGTGACAATTTTTATCACCCCATTAGAAGCTGTTGCTAACAGGCGTTAGTGACAGCTTTCTGGCGATAGCAGCCGGAATTTCCACAGCCTCGCATGCCAGCAATATTTATCGCTAATGATATGCAAGGTAGGCGTTCCCTCTCAAAATCTCACATAAACTAATGCTAACACCACCTCGCCCTATTATCAAGGATGGCCCGGACCCGCGAAGCGAAAAAAAAACTTGCGTTGAGGTTCGTTAGCTGCAGGAACTTAAGCTCAGAAAAAAGCAGGTCCTAAAATTGGTGATAACACTTGGGGCCTCATCAATGAAGCTTTTGGTGCAGGACAGCTCTGCAAGCAATGTTACAGCGCTGTGGCAAAACTACAGTGCAGGAATGCGCACAATCAATAAGTGCGGATACCTGTGCCCCAGTCATGAAAAGTGTTGCTGGGCTGAGATAAGACAGCCTTGCAACACTTCTCACTACGCCCTTCTTGCAAAAGCATGGGTGCGCTGTAATCATTGGATAGCGCTCCATGACGCAAGTAATGACAGAAACGTCACAAATTCTGACTTATCTGCCTGCGCTAAAGTCACGCATTGTTGCAGTCGTGTCACAGCCATGAACCAACTCCAGCAATGCATGGGGCCAGCCAATCCCTGTGGCACTACCTCACCCTCACGCCTGCCTGATGGCAGGTGGAAGGTACTGACGCAATGCTGCTCATGAGGGGTGCCCGAATGTTGGTGCTGTTGGAGATCCATTGGTGGTGGTTGCACGCTGTGGTGTCATCGTGCGGAAACATAGGTGGATTGCTGGTGCGGAGGGAGTTGACGAGATGTTCTTCTGTGGCCTTCATCCAGCTGTAAGGGGGTGCGATGATTAAGTATGGGCGAATTTTGCGAATTTTGCAATTCACGAATTTGCGTATTTGCGGATTTGCAATCCGCAAATTCGTGAACTCTCGCGAATTTACGGATTTTTTTTGGGTGTTTGCAAGGGTTTCTGCCAGTTCGCGAGGGTTTTTTACCAGTTCGCAAACGCGAACTTACTTGTCGGGTCGCAACGGTCGCGACCATGTTGTTTTTACGTCTGGTTTATCACAGCACCCTCTGTTTCACCACTGCCACCCTCTGGCTCACCCATGCCACCCTCTGGTTCATCACTGCCACCCTCTGGTTCATCACTGTAGATTATGGGGGGAAAAGCACACCTGCCCTGCCTCAACTGACATGAATTAATTTGGGGCTGATGAATGTGTCACTGAATTTGAGCTGGCACCTGCTTCCTTAGCTGTAAGTGCTTCCTGATTAATGATGAGCTTGAACTTTTGCACCTGCTAAGTGCTTTCAGTTTTGTAAAATTCGTTAGCACACCTGCCCTGCCTCAACTGACATGAATGAATTAGGGGCTGATTAATGTGTCACTGAATTTGAACTTCCAGTCTGGCACCTGCTTCCTTATCTGTAATTGCTTTCTGTTGCAGTGTAATTTTTTTAACAGGACCTTTGTGGCATACTTGTAGCTATTCTCTGAGCATGCTGTGAGGGTCAGAGCCGGGTCATAGAATAGTTGCAAGTAGGCAACTGAACTCTGGAGGGGCCCCTCAGGAAGCACTACAGGGAATGGTTACTAATGATGAGATTGAACTTTTGCACCTGCTGAGTGCTTTCAGTTTTGCAAAAATTGTTTTTCTACAATTTCGCGTGATTCGCGGGGCGTGAATTTGCGCGAGATCGAATTCGGAAGCCGCGAATTCGTGCGAATATACGATTTGTTTTTTTGCGGCGTGTTAGTACGCGTGATTTTTTGCGTTTTCGCAAGCCGCTTGTAGCGCAACGACGCTAAGTTACCCTAGCGGTCGTACATGGGCGCGGCCATCTTATTTACGTGACGTATTTCCGTTTCCAGGCGCTATGTGTATTCTCGCAAAGTGTGCGGCTCGCTAGTACAAGTTCGCGTGTGATCGCGGGGGAAATCTCGCGCGAACTTACCCACGCGGACGTGAACGGGCGCGTCCATCTTGTTTTTCATTCATTGCTATGGTTCTGGGCATCCTTTCTGTATCCTCTATCAATCTCTGCCATCCTTTACTTGTTTGAAGTTTTTTTATCTATTTTACTTATTATCTATCCCTCTATTTTTCTAGCTCTATATTTTTGTGTTTTCTGCTACTTTTGGTTAATTTTAAACTACTTTTTTAAACTCTTTTCTTTTCTTCTTCCCCATTCTATTTCTTCTTTATTATTTACCTTCCTTTCTGCCCAGACCATGGTAAAGGGAGCCGGGAAGCAGCCCGAGAAGGGGAAGGGTCCCGCACCCCGTGCCCGGCTCCCGTGCGGGCGTTTGAGGGGGGAGCTAGTGATGCCACGGGAGATCTTTAGCACGGAGGAGGTGGCCGCACTAGTGTTCTTTGTACAACGCCGCCTCCCCAGGACCATCGCGGCAGGCGGCAAGATCGCAAGCGGCTACGGGCTCCGGGTGCGCCGGAAGCGGTGGAAGAAGGTGTGCCGGGCTATGTTTCAACACTCTCGGGTCCGGCGCACCTACAACCAAGCCACCCACCGTTGGACGGATCTCCTGGACCGGGAACGCGACTTGCTCGACCTGCTCTGCATCGAGATCCCTGGGCTTGGTGAGTAGTAGTAGCTATTTCATCACTACTCTGTTTTCTCCTGCTCTGTGTGGTATTATATTGCAAATTTTTGTTTTTTATCAAGAGCAATAATGCTGCCGATTACATTGTAGGTAAATTATGTTTCAAAATCTTCTGTGCATTTTAGGTGCACTGCTCTCCTTCTCAGTAGCGTTGCTACTATGCTTATTTGTTTTCGATTTTGTGTTCATTTCATTGGCCTGAGAAATTATGTTTGAGTGTAGTTTACAGAACTGCGTAATGCTAGACACTAAGGGGCAGATTTGCAATTACTGGTGCATCCCTGCAAAGTAGCAGGGATGCGCCAGTGGGCCCAAAACATCACCGAAGCGTTACGCATCTGTGCCGTAAAGGCGGCGCATTGCTGGAGTTGCGTCGCAACGATGGCGCAGCTCCAGCAATGCTCTGGGGTGCCCTAGCTCCCCAATGCTGTGTCAAGCCGTACATCTGCTTCAAGCAGGCGCAGGGTTTGAGCGACACATCATTGTCCTAAAAGTGACTGATTAAAATCTTGTAGATTTCCCTCAGCCACTTTTAGGATGTATTCCTGTGCAGGAGCGCCCTCCCTTGCGCCGGAACGCCCCCTGATGGCGCAGGGCTTCACAACGTGATGCATCTCCCATATGCGTCGCGTTGGCAATATACGCCGCACCATGGCGCCTCTTTTGTTCTGCTGCTGCGTCACAAAAGTCAAGCAACAACGGAGTTAAAGAGCCACAAGGGGCTTGTAAATCTGCCCCTACAGACTCAAGTCCAGTCCTTCCTTTGTACACCTGGCAATAAGAAGAAATAGTGGTGGTGGATTGATAGTTTGAGTATTTTAATGACTGGTTAATGTAGTAGGAAACTTTTTAGTGTTGTCACTGATCTGCAATTACGATGGAGTTTGTATGTCACTTCGCGTGCTGCGGACTGCTGCCTGCCAGTCCTAGGCGAACCTTTTTAGTACTTTGTTTAGTGAGTTACATATCTTTCCAAGTCGACGGTCCGCAAATCAAGCAATACTAATATCGTAGTAGACCACATGATATAGGTCAATATATCCGTGGAATAGTTGTCTATTTGCTATTTCGCCAAAATATTTTGTTATTGTTCTTTTGAAATGTTTGATTTGGTTGACAACAATCATCCATGTTTTCGGGTCTTTCTTTCTTTCATGTTGTACATCAGCTCCCCCCAGGGGCAAGAGGACAGAGGAGGAGGTGGTTGCTGCTGCTGCTGTACAAGGCCAGGATCGGCCAGGCAAGGGCTCCTTTGCGGGCCCCAGTAAGTTTTCATTTTAATATAGAGTACCTATTTTTTCCTAGCGTTCCTCATTCGGTTTTTTCTAAATCGTCTTTGATCTTCTTGTAGACTGTATCTAAATTCTTATCCTGCCTCTACTATCACTCCCTGTGGTATTACTAGATTATTCTTATTAGTCTGTCTGTGTAGCTAACTAAGATTACACAGTTGGCAAAAGGTGTCAAACGAAACTCCCATTCTAGTCATCAATAGCTCTATGAACTGAGTGCAGTCCTCTGGGATTGTCCATAATGTCTTTTCAAGTCTTCAAAATGTTTATGCTTTGAAAATTCCCAACAATAAAATGTGAATGACCACTAAGAAAGAATAAGATACTACTGTACTTTTGGTTTGGATAGGAGGACAATCCATACTACTACTGTTGCAGGGACAAATCTTCACAAACAGAACTATGGACACTAAATAGTGCATTGTTTATCAATTATAATAGGCGCAGGTAGACTTTCCACATACCTCAGTGATAACAGACTTTGAACTTAGAACCCCCAATCTCCTTACTGACTAGATAGTGTGGCAGAGTCATTTAGCTCCCGAATTCATCGATGATTGATCCCCAATGATGATTATCCAACGCAGGACAAGAGTACGGAGTCAGAGTCCAGAAGTGTCAGAGGCACGGACTCATGCTTGCAAATTGCAAAACCTTTTGCTCAGTCACTCTTGACCATAAACCATCTATTTAAGTTTTAAAGCTTTATTAAAAGTAAAAACATTTATTAAAAATCAAGTTTGTCATAAAACATAAACGGTTGATTAAAAATGGAAAAGTGCTTAGTGATTTATTTCACACATTTATTTTGGGTGAGCCGTGCCTTCACCTGGTTTGAACTTTAATTTTTCTTTTTGGTGCTGAATCGTTGGTCACTCCGTCCTAGTGATGATGATCTGATCTTGCTCTTGTTCCTAGAAGTGAAGCTTCTGTCTGTTATGAGAAAAATGGTGCGTGTTAAAAAGCAAGCATTCATCAGTTGTGCCAAAAAGTGCAGCAAGACAACACCCTTCCCTGGAAAAAGGAACATTTTTACTTTAGAGTAGACAGTCACAAATTATTAGATTGGTTTCTGTATTCACATTTCTTCATTCCTAGACAAAATACTAGTGAGTGGTGTATGTCTATGACATCTAACATTCTTAAATGTACTTTGTAGGTGGAACATCTGGTGCCGGGGTCAGCGCGGAGGTGGAGGAGGACACTTCTGGGGAGGAGGAGGTGCAAGTGCCGGAGGAAACTGCTGTGAGGGTTGCCACGGTAGTGGCAGGCAGTGGTAAGCTCTTATATTCCTTACTTATTGAGATTGCAGACTGCAGAGTGTGCTCTCTGCACGGGTGTAGTATATATGATGTACAGTTAAGTTACTATACTGTTAAGAAGACTTTCAAATTTAGAACAAAGTTTTTATCAACCAGGTAGTAGCCTCCTCTAAATGTACTTCAACTCAGCGGTGAATTTTTTTTCGAGAATCCAAATCAGATCTGAGATGAACTTGATGGATGGGATGAACGAAAAGCGAAAGAAGGGTGTAAGTAAGTGTGGAAGGACGAGCAAGTTAAAAGTAAGGATGACTGACAAAGAAGAATGATACGTGTTTGATTGGTGCCCGAGGTGGCTGGGAAGGAATATGATGCATGGCTGGGTGAAGGATGAAGCAAGGATGGGTGGAAGGAGAACAGCCTTGGTGGGTAAAACAGAAACTGTATGTGTGCGCAATATATCCTTTGGTTGAAATTCAAATGCAAGTCAAGCACGGATGTATGGCTTGCGGTTTCCCAAATAAAATGAAAAGGTTGTTTTCCCGTGAGAAAACGTAAGGTTTGTCCAGATGAGAGACATGAAGAAGAATGATTGACATATAGTTTGAATGGATGGATGCCTGGATCATGGTACTATCTGACTCTTAGATAGCATATGTGTATCTAGAGAGAGTAGACGGTCACTGGATGAACTAAGTGTTACTTTGAAGAGCATGTAATACCGCACCTGCATGTCCGTTCCAGTGTAGGAAAGGCAAGGAAAAGAAGTTTTAATTTTGTCCAAATACTACCATGAATAGTAGCAGTAGTTTGTATTGCTAGCACAGCATATATCTGGCTATTACGATGGCCACTCACTACCTCTGTTAATAAGTTTAGTAGAACTCGGTCATTCATGTGTGGATGTATCACTGTTCACTCAATAAAAAGCAAATCACCTAAAGTCATCCCATATGTAAGCAAATACATACCATGTGCAGTGATAGATAATCAGATTATTTATCTTCTTCATTTTCCTTTTCTAGTATTCATTGGCACTGTAGGGTGAAAGTTAAATTAATTAGGCAGTAGCCCTTGTAACAGAGTATTCTCAGTGCCACCCGTAATAGAAAAGTAAGAGCATCACCACCTGCATGTACTGGACCGGTACAGTAACGCAAGTCTGTCTCACTCATCATGGCGGGCGTCTGTTTTTCTCAGGTGCATGTTGACTGCGCTGGCATTATGCCGGCTTGCAGAAGTTAACGTACCAATTTTGCTAAACAAGAGAGAAGAAGAAGAATAAGACTGGTGTACTGTCATAGTCGACTCTAATGGAGTGAGTCCATAGTGCTCGTAGAATTGATTCCTTAAACTCCCACTAATGTTAGAGCAAGGATGAAGAAGTGGGAGGTTAGATAGATACTGGCCATAATAGTTATGTACTGCGCTTGCAAGTTGCTAGTTCTACTGTGACACAACTTTCTGCTGAATCATTTTGTGTTAATCTTAAAGAGCATTGGTTACAGACTATGTCTTTCTTTCTTCATATAGATGCTCCTTCCAAACCAACACGGAAGGAACTGTCTAAAAGGGCCCGGCAACGGAGGCTGGAGGAGGGGGACACGCAGTCGACCACAACATCGACAGGTACAGCTCCATCCTCCTCCGCGCTCCCTGGGTCAGCCAGTCAGCGCAGGTCTCCAGCGGTACGGAGCCGGGGTACCGCAGCCCCCCGCCACCGCCGAGCAGCAAAAAAATCAGCTGCCCCCTACAGCAGTACCAAAAAAAGGTTGCACCGCCTTTCACTGAGGGTGTCCTACCTCGAGCAGGAGCTGCTCAACACCAAAACCCTGCTCGAGACCCTCCGCAAGGAGCATGCCGACCTGGCCCGAAAAGTCAACAGCAGCCAGCAGTAGGAGGAGACTGTCCCTTGCCCCTTTTTTAAAGACTTCTGGGGGGTGGGAATTGGGAGTTGGGTTTTCTACTTTTTGGGACTTAGTTTTCACGGACATTCGTTGGGGTTCGGGAGGGGGGGTGGGTTGGGTCTTGCGGGAGATTATTTATGTTAGGGATATAAATATACTTTAAACTTTATCTTAGCATACGTGTTTTTACTTTTTTACTGCTTTTGAGGCTGGTGGGTGGGGGTTTAACAGTAAGTTTGTTTTCCTGAAAACTTAAGTGGCATCTTGTTTCAAGTTGTGTAAGTAATTGCCCAAATGTCTTCAAAACTAAGTGCCTCTCACAGAGTAAGTGAATTCAATAGTCCAAGGACCGTCAGTCTCTCGTCTCTCCTAATACTCCATTATACTACTTCCCCCCAAACGCTTATATTACCTGTAATTTGTGTTTGGAAATAGGGCTAGGCACAGGGCTGGCTGCACGGGAAATGGCGATTAAGGTTGGCAAACCTGGGCGGATGAAATGTCATCATTGCGGTGGTACTAGTGATGTTACACAGTGGCAGTTGCAGCATCTGAAAAAAAAGAAAATGAAACCTTGTTTGTCCTTACCGTAGCATTAGAACGGTACGATAGAGAATATAGCAGGTGACAGTACACTAGAACAGTGCCACAATGTATCCTAACAAATGGTAAAGTATTGAAAGTATAACTACTACTTGCGTTGAATTTCTTTGACATTGGCTACTACTACAAGAAATAGTACTGAAGGTGAAGGACACAGCAGCGTAATCATTTGCCACGCCTAGGAGGAGGATGTTCTTGATGAGCAATCAAGTTGATGGCGCACATGAAAATCTGCTTTCATTTGCCAATAGTCATGGGTCTATGTCAAGCTGAGTAAGATATATCCTCGGATTCCTACACCAGCCTGTTGCTATGACCTTATCCTCCCCAGCAAGTGTGTGGAATTATTGCTGTCATTTAGTCACACATCAATCAAAACCACACAGTCTGGGGGAAGAGGGTTAGGGTTTGGAAAATGGATGGGAAAGGGGGTTTTTGGGAAAGTTTTGTTGAGAGAAGAAAAAAAAACACTGCATGGACACACAATAATTGAAGATAAACAAATCTTTGGGTACAAAGCTATCCATAAATCTTTTAAGTGACATAAAGGAAGTGCATGCACTACTGCATGCATGGTTACTGAAAAGTAAGTAGTCCTTTAGACAACCATGAATGAAAGAATGCGACAGTACAGGGCTGCAGTAATTATGCGTTTTCACTTGCCTATCTCTGCACTCAGAGTAACACTTCGTACATTGAATTAGGTTTGAAAAATAGCAGAAGTAAAACCTATACAATGGCTGTAGGGATGAATTTAGAAGCAGAGATCAAAGAAATGCAGAGTCACACTCATAGAAGTTCACAGCAATAACATTACTTAAAAGATAATTAGAAAAGAACGGATACTGTATCTGTATGTTGTTGTAGTTGTCCTGTTGAATTTGGGAAGTTGCATGCATCCAACCATTCCTCTTATTAGCGGGACTCCTCCATTCCATCTGACGCTCCGTCAATCAATGTTGGTGACCAGAAGACACCCTGTTCACCCTGTCCACTGCCTGCCTGGCGGATGCTGAATTGCGGCTCGCTAATGTGAAACCTTACTTCATCCTTTTTTTCCCATTGCACAGGCTGAAACCCGGCCTGTAATTATTGATGGAAAAACAGGAAGTTATATTAGAACACCACTGACAAATAAATATAAGGTATGTACGCTGTGTAGTGCAAAAAGTCACACTTTGAGTTTCCTAATAGACAGTACAATATTTTTGAAAGTGCGTACTCTGTCTGAGTCTCCTTTTGAAGGATAAATAAGTATGGGCGAATAATTTTAGCGGATCTTTCCCCTCAAGCTAGGTGTACTGTAAACTGTGTTTTGGACCTTCCCAGCAGTGCTCCCAGACCCTTACTAAACCCAGTCGCAAAAATGTAGAAGACCCCCAATCAGATCTCAAAAACGTGCGATACTGCTACCTGTCAGAGGCCTAGTAGAAAATGGTGACCAAACGTACTTTGAAAGTAAAGTAGGCCCAAATCCCCCTTACCCACCATGGATTGTATTCAAACCACTTGCAAGCAAGCAAAAGTATCCATACCCAGCATTGCTCCAAGACTCGCAAACTCCCCCACAAACACCAGGAACCCCCACAAACAGCCCCTCGAAAACAGTAGAGTGAGCGAAATCTCAGAAAATGCAAAAACGTTTTCCCCAGGGATTGTCTCCAAAACACTTTCTTTCGGGTATTAGACCTTCCCAGCAATGGCCCCAGAACTGTCAACCCGGGCGAAAACAAGTTTAACACCCCCAACAAGCCAAAAGGCAAAACCTGGGAAAAGCCACATTTAGAAAACTTTGGGCCTACCTGGAATTCAGGCCAAATGCGCTCTACAGCTAGGCCCTAACTCCCCTTTTCCAACATGGATTTCCTATAAAACAAATGCAATCAACATTACAATGTGCCAACAGTGCTCACAGGCCACAACCCACCCCCAACAACCTAAAAGCCCCCAAACAGCACCCCAAAGACAAGCAAGTGATCAAAAGCGCAAAAACCTTTTCTGCTCCGAATTTCTCCAAACCACTTTTAGCCGGTATTACACCTTCCAAGCAAGGCCCCCAGACCCGTGAACCCGGGCAAAAACAAGTTTCACCCCCCCAAAAAGCCGAAAAGCAAAACCGGGAAAAGCCACACTTAGGAAACTGTGGGCCTACCTGGAATGCAGTCCAAATGAGCTCTGCAGCTAGGCCCTAACTCCCCTTTTCCACCATGGATTTCCTGTAAAACAAATGCAATCAACATTAGAATGTGCCAGCAGTGCTCACAGACCCCAAAACCCACCCCCAACAACCTAAAAGCCCCCAAACAGCACCCCAAAGACAGGCAAGTGATCAAAAGCGCAAAAACTTTTTCTGCTCTGATTTTCTCCAAACCACTTTTAGCCTGTATTACACCTTCCAAGCAAGGCCCCCAGACCCGTGAACCCGGGAAAAAACAAGTTTCACCCCCCCAAAAAGCTGAAAAGCAAAACCGGGAAAAGCCACACTTAGGAAACTGTGGACCTACCTGGAATGCAGTCCAAATGAGCTCTGCAGCTAGGCCCTAACTCCCCTTTTCCACCATGGATTTCCTGTAAAACTAATGCAATCAACATTAGAATGTGCCAGCAGTGCTCACAGACCCCAAAACCCACCCCCAACCACCTAAAAGCCCCCCAAACAGCACCCCAAAGACAGGCAAGTGATCAAAAGCGCAAAAACCTTTTCTGCTCCGATTTTCTCCAAACCACTTTTAGCCGGCATTAGACCTTCACAGCAATGCCCCAGACCCGTCAACTCACCCGCAAAGAAGTAGAATACCCCCACAAGTGCAGAGTCTTTCTTCATTGGGCGTAATCCAGCCATCTGCTTTGAGGGAAATAGGAGTCTGGAGGAGGAGGATAGAGGAGCAAGTTCTTGTGAACTTGTGAACCTGAGGAATGCAGACTGCGGCACCTTCAAATCAATAAGCAAATAAGTGTAGACAGTTCTGCTGATGGGCTTGTTTCTGTGATTAGGTGATTAAAGATTTTTTTATATAGATTTTGCAAAACAAAGAAAGACAGACACACAGGAATAAAAGTGAATAAGGAGGAAAAAGAAAGTTAGTGATTCATTGACTCATTTTCAGGGCTCGGTGTCAGGGAAGAAGAGCTCGTCCTCAAACTCTGCTAATTCAGACAGGAGTAGGTTAGTTAACAGGGAAGAACTTCCCTCAACTAAGTTGGTGTCCTCCTCGTCTTCTTCCTACGTGCATTCTCGTATTTTGTAATCTGGTGGTATGAAGTGCTGATTCATCTTGATCATTGTTAACCTCTCCACATTTTTGGGCGAGAGGCGGGTCCTTTTGGAAGTTACAATGCCACCAGCAGCACTCAAAACACATTCAGAAGACACGCTTGCGAGTGGGCAAGACAAGTAATTTAAAGCCAGGTTGGTGATCTCTGGCCAGTGGCCACACATCTGTTTTCCCATGCCAATACGCCAATGGGTCATGAGAAACATGGACCTCTGTTGAGTCATTCAGATAGGCCTGCACCATCGACTCAAGGTTCTCCAGGGTTCCTCCACTTTGCTTACTTTTTTTCTGGGACCATTTGAGAAGCAAACCCAAGCTGAGTTAGCCAATCCTCTTCTTCACACAATATTACTGTTGTGTCTGGTGCAGATGATACGGTTGCTGGTGTCGTTAACGGCTGAGAGGGAAAATCACTCACTTCTGCCACAGCCACAGATGCAGAAGTGGATTTTTTTGACTGTGGATGGCCTGCTGATGTACTGCCTTTTTCTTCAATTTTCTGCCGTTCTCTTTCAAACCGAGTGGCTGACACAGCTAGACAATGTTTGTACTTTGTAACATCTGCGTCATCAAAAGGAAAGAATACTCTGCCTGCCTCTGCCTTTTTGTACCGTGGATCCAGAATAGTAGCAGAAATGTAATGCTGTTCTGTCTGGATCTTTTCAAGACGTTCATCACGAAGTAGGCGCTGTAATAACTTCTCCGCCAACTCAAATGCTTCTTCCTTTCCATCTTTTTCAAACCTAGATGACACCGCCTTCAGTTGGTGCTCTAGCATGCGCAACAATGGGATAGCTTTTCCCAATTTACAGTCCTCCCTGCTGACTGCACACGTGAAGACCTCAAAAGACGAAGCATGTCTGTCAGGCTTTTAACTAGCTCCCATTGCTCCACCTGTATCCTCATGTCTATCATAGGTTTACCCAGTTTAAAGAAATACTGATCGACTACCGCATACTGCTCATACAGACGCTCAAGCATGTAGAAGGTTGAGTTCCAACGTGCTGCCACCTCCTGGATGAGTGCTTTCACTGGCACTTTACGTTCATGTTGCAGGCACCTCAGCTGCTTCCGGGCCTTAAAAGAATGGTTGAAATGTGTGCACATTCGGCAGGTGGTCAGTAACTCGGAGACTGGACTTTCTTCACTCAAGAATTTTTTAACAACCAGGTTTATACAGTGCGCCAAACACGGCACTCTGAAATAGTTACCCTTATCCATGGCCTTAACTACATTGGCGCCATTATCCGTGGAAACATAACCAAGCATGCGTTTTCTTGGGGACAGCCACTCAAAGACCTTTGTGTTAAACTCATGCAAAATGTTTTCTCCTGTATGAGTTTTCTCCATGGCAAACATGGCTATTGTTGCATGTTTCCGAGCAGCTTTATAAACTTTGTCCGTGTCAACACCTGCGTTTAGCTTTGCTTTAACCCCTGAAAAAGAGACCCAGTGTGCAGTGATGCACATGTAATCAGTGGCTGTGCAACTGGTCCGCATGTCTGTTGTCAGATGTATAGTGTGAACAGCACTCTTCTGCAAAGCTGCCCCAATCACATCCAGCACATCTTCATGTAGTGCTGGAACTGCAACTCTGGCAAAATAGAACCGGCTAGGAACCTACCATTTAGGGCAGAGCATTGCCACCATTTCAAGAAAACCCACCCCTTCCACAAAAGAAAAAGGGAGAAGGTCCAGCGCTAGCATTTTAGCCAGCTTAGTGTTATACAGACGCGCCGTTGGGTGGTTGCGTTCAAATGCCGCATCTGAAAACAACATGCTTCTAATGGTGGGCTGGACCATTTTACGGGATGATGATGACTTCTTCGACCCAGTTACGCTCAGTGATGATGAACTTTTTCGCATTGGTGTCTCACTCTCTCCCACACTCTCAGTGTGGCTCATATATCTTGCAGGGGGTGTGCTGCTGACAGGGGTACTGGGTGAAACTGAAGAAATGTTTGACGCTTCTTCCTCCTCATCATCATCAGATGAAACATCAACGGATACAATTTGTTGACTTGCAATTCGGGCTGCCTTGAGCTCCCTTAGGTGCGCATGCCATTTGACAGTGTGCTGTCTCTCAAGATGACCTCTCTGGCCTCCGGTACCATAGTTGGTTCCAAGCTTACCACGACTAACTCGAACCTTACAAATGGTACAAATGGCTATGTTTTCCCTTGTTGGGCTAACACTAAAGAAGTCCCAAACTGCGGACTTCAAATTTCTGTGGGGGCGGAGGAGGCGATACTGGGAATGCTAATGCCAGATGAAGTGGAGGACGTGTGTTGCCGAAATTTACTACGTTGTGCACTTACAGCACCACTAATTGAGGAAATGGAGGTCGAGGTGGATGGAGGTCCCTTCTGGCGAGAAAATATGGAAGCTGTAGGTGGTGGTGTACTAGTTAACTGCATTGGTGGTGGTCCCATTGACACGTCGCCATCATCACGCTCAGCAGCATTTCGGGATAGGGTAAAAATGTCTGTTTGCTGCATGCCCGCTGAGGCTGGAGTGACGTCTATGATGACTGCGTCGTCGTCGTGACAGTCTTCATCAGCAGGAGTATACGCCACTTCTTTTTCAGCGTCATCATCACACTCCATAACTATGAGACTTTCGGGGACCTTCCTTTTACGCTTAGCTACCTTTGTCAGATCATGGTGTGCCTCACTCTCAGACAGCACTGGTGGTTCCCAATTTTGATCCATATCATCAGAAGGAAGGGGGCTTGAAGAAGATGTAGACACCATCCTTGATCTTTTCCTTGCTGGGGATCTGGAAGACAATGAATCATCAGGAGGAGGGGCTTCCTCAGATGATATCTCGGCTTGAATGTCAATTTCCTGATGTGTCCCTACTTCGGGAGGAACAACTATTGTGGGCACTGATGCCGCTCCATGCACCTCTGCTTGCGCCTCTCCTTGCGCCGCCTCTCCTTCCACATGTGCTTGGGCTTGTACTTATACATATGGTTGTTGTTGCGGCTGTGGTTGTTAAACACTTGTCAGATGAGTTACAACAACCTGTGTTGATTGAGGGATGCTGCTACTTTCTTGCGATGAGCCAACATCACTGGTCGATGGTGATTGAACAACTATACTGGCTGCTTCTGCAGCATTCAAGGGCTTGGACCTAAGTTGGCGTGGTGGTGGTGGCACTGAGCCCAATGGAGCGGAGGTGCTGCTCCCAGCTTGGTCCCCAGCAGACCCCGCTGCTGCTGCAGGCGTACTTTTTTTTCCAAAAAAATGTGGCGGTCGTCACACCAGTCACCTTGGTAAGTGGCGCCACTTGCTTCTTCTGCTCCTTACTGGCAACTTTCTTGCTAGAGGAGCTACGGGCAACTTTTTTTGGGGCCATCTTCTTCAGATGTCAGAACAGCAGGCCGCAGTTGCACAAGTTGCAGAGTTGTCTGTGGCCACACGTGACGTTGTGCTGCACACACCGCAGCAGGACTTCTTCCTGGCACTGATGAGGAACGATGAGGCTGATGATTTGTCTTTCTGCATCTAAAAGCAAACGAAGCCAGAGGAACATCAGTTAAATAAATGTTGCATATGTAGCGCTTCAATTAATAGTTTGCAAGTAAGCATTTTTATTATACCCACCCCCCAAAATGGAAAGACCAATAAAATGCACCACTGACAGAGTACCCCTAGGCCCTGGGCATAATGGATGAAAGCATGGCAGACTGGGTGCAGTCCTATGACACAACAAAGCACACTGCCTGGATTCAAAATGGCCCCTTGACCCCCACCACATGGCCAGGCCCTGCCTGGACCAGGCCTCAAAATGGCCCCCACCCACATGGCCATGCCCCATCAACACCCCAGAAAATCGAAAAACACACAAAAATCACCACAATCCAATGCCATCCATGCCCTCCATGATGTTTACATTCAAGACACCCCACAGAAAGACTAGGCCCATGCACCACTGAGTGATTACCCCTGGGCAAAAGGCCCCAACAACAGCCAAAAAATCGAAAAACACATAAAAATCACCACAATCCAATGCCATCCATGCCCTCCATGATGTTTACATTAAAGAGACCCCACAGAAAGTCTAGGCCCATGCACCACTGAGTACCCCTGGGCATAATGGATGAAAGCAAGGCACATTGGATGCAGGCCTATGGCACAAAGCACACTGCCTGGATTCAAAATGGCCCCTTGACCCCCACCACATGGCCAGGCCCTGCCTGGACCAGGCCTCAAAATGGCCCCCACCCACATGGCCATGCCCCATCAACACCCCAAAAAATCGAAAAACACACAAAAATCACCACAATCCAATGCCATCCATGCCCTCCATGATGTTTACATTCAAGACACCCCACAGAAAGACTAGGCCCATGCACCACTGAGTGAGTACCCCTGGGCAAAAGGCCCCAACAACAGCCCAAAAATCGAAAAACACATAAAATACACAACAATCCAATGCCATCCATGCCCTCAATGATGTTTACATTAAAGAGACCCCACAGAAAGACTAGGCCCATGCACCACTGAGTACCCCTGGGCATAAAGGATGAAAGCAAGGCACATTGGATGCAGGCCTATGGCACAAAGCACACTGCCTGGATTCAAAATGGCGCCTTGACCCTCACCACATGGCCAGGCCCTGCCTGTACCAGTCCTCAAAATGGCCCCCACCCACATGGCCATGCCCCATCAACACCCCAAAAATCGAAAAACACACAAAAATCACCACAATCCAATGCCATCCATGCCCTCCATGATGTTTACATTCAAGACACCCCACAGAAAGACTAGGCCCATGCACCACTGAGTACCCCTGGGCAAAAGGCACCAACAACAGCCAAAAAATCGAAAAACACACAAAAATCACCACAATCCAATGCCATCCATGCCCTCCATGATGTTTACATTAAAGAGACCCCACAGAAAGACTCAGTCCATGCACCACTGAGTACCCCTGGGCAAAAGGCCCCAACAACAGCCAAAAAATCGAAAACACACAAATATCACCACAATCCAATGCCATCCATGCCCTAAATGATGTTGAAATTCAACAAAACAGTTGCATCATGCACCCATAACTAACCCTGGTCCTACTGGATACTGTGGCTACCCACAATATATTTTATTTAATGTTCTGAAAAAGTTCCAAAATTGCAGTTGCAGCAACTGTAATGCCCCAAACAAACAACATCAACTTACTTGTGAAATTTCTAATCCAAAAGTGATCCAAAGAAAGTCAAAAAGGCCTCAAATCCAAATATCCAGCAGCATCCACAAAAAGTAATCCTTCCAGGTCAAGATCCAAATCAAAGTGACCAGGACATGAACAAAGCACTGGGAGGAGCCTGCTGGACAGGAACAGGAAGTTGGAGACTGTGGGGCACTTCCTTCCTCCCACCCCCCCAAAATGGACTCCTTGCAAAAAAAAGTGCAGGCAAATGTCAACCTGAGGAGTTATTCTGATAAAAATCATCATTTTCAGAAGGTTTATGCTGCCTGCTGCTGGATTTCTTGTGCAGAATTGCAAATTTTGCAATTTCGCAAACGTGAGATTGTCGCTGCCCGCCGCATCTACGTGTTCGCAAGTGTTTACTCCCGCGATGCGTGATCATGGGCCTTTATGACGTACTCGCATTGACAAACTCTCGCTGTGCAAGGTGGCAAGCCGCGATGACGTAATCGCGGTCGACAAACTCCCACGGGATCCCGCAGCAAGATCCAAAATGGCGCAGCACACGCAAACATGGAGAAAAACAACTCTTCAAACGCTGAATGACGGTAAGTGAACGCCGCGCGCCGCAATATTGTATTTGTCAAGTGCGACCCCAAGCAAAAAAATCCGCTTCGTGCGAATTTGCGAGAGTTTACGGATTGCGAATTTGCCAAAAATCCGCGAATTCCACGAGCGGAACGGATTTTACGCCCATGCTTAGCGATGATGGCGGTGGCGACCGGTGTGCAAGGTGAAGACGTGATGATACCAATGTGGCTGCAGTTGAAGTTCACGCTGGCAGAGGTGACATGCTCGACCATGTGTCCTGCTATGTGGCCCATTACGGTGACTTTCTGCTTGTGTCTGATGTAGGGGACCTTCCACATGAGGGGGTGGTGTCTTAGTCACTGGGTTTGTCCAGGTGGAACCTGAGTTCACCGGGTAGGATGACGTCAGTGGATGGGAGACCTGGGGTGCAATGAGGTCTACAATGGTATTGGAGAATGGTGGGCCTGCACATGAGGGTGCCACAGAGGATGTTCTTTGGCCTGGTCCAGGTCTTGGAGTTGCCGTAGTCAATGGTCTACCTTGGGTCATTAGAGTGAGTGGTCAGTCAAAGTGTGCTTCTGTAGGTGATGGCAACGCCTCCTCTTTGACGGTCGGGGTACTCCTTGCGGGTGATACTGCAGCCGTCAGTTACAGCGATGTTGATGTCCGGTCCGGAGCAGAGGTTGGTCCTGGCAGGCAATGTCGTGTCCAGGGTTAATGGCGAAGAGTCTGTTGGCATCGTATCGGTGGATTGTCCAAAAGGAATGATCCTTGGTGCTGAGCGCGGTCCAGGGGCAGACGGACGCAAATGGCATAGCCTATGTTTGCCTTTGCACGGGAGACGACCATTACAACGCAGACAGTACATCATTAACAACGCAACTCTGACAACGCAGGTGCCTTAACATCGCATTGGAATACAACGCATTGTGAGTAATTTAAAGTTTTTTCGGGTGAGTATGGATTTTGGATGTAGAAATTTTAAATTGGGGGGGTAAAATATGAAAAGTGGGTTATGTCTAGGGGGAAAATATAAAAAACAGGGTGTGTTTTGGGGTAAAATATGAAAAACGGAGTGTGCATTAGTCTCAAATTAGATTTTTGGGTGTGTTGTGGGGGCTCAAAAAGAAATTCCAGCATTGCCGGTTGGGACTGTGGTGCAAACGTTAGTTTTGGGGTGCGCTCACTGAAGTTGGAACAGTGATCTTAACGTCTCCGCTATGCTACTCTACTGTTGCAATGTGCCTATTATCAGTATGCATTGGAATGGAATGCGATGTTATGGCATGCGTTGCAACTACGTATGTGCCTTTGGCACACAAGTGATACGCCCGTTGTGCATGGGCGCACAGTGGCCACCATTGAGAAATGCTTGGGGGGGCTGGGCAGCTGTGAGGTGGTAATCGCTGGAAAGAACACTGGATAGTGTGCGTACGCGAGGTGGTGTGATGGAGCAGGTGTTGTCATAATTAATTGGGGGAAGACTTACCTCTAAGCTGTGACCAGTGTCTTTGTAGATCCTGCTCTCCTGCGTCTGCTTCCAGGAAAAGGAAGTAGCCAGCCAGGCTCCCTCCCCTGAGTCAATCACAACACTGTAATGCGGCGGGGGATTGAGAATTGGCAACGGTATAAGTCATGCAGCCAGGTGCCGGAGGGGTGAGCATGTTCTGCATGGAGGCTGTAATGCAGCCTGCATTGCGAACAGGGAAGTGGGCATGACTGCTTTGTGGAACTTGAGTGTCCCGACCAAATAGTTATTGCGCACTTCAGTGGGCATGCCAATCCACCCATGCCCTGCTCCACCTTTGTAGCAGTCCTACCCAACCTCCCACCCCCTGAGGATACATAGCATGATTATATCATTAATTTATCCCTTGTATACCCCTTTATATAATGTTATTTTGGCTTCTCTGAACCCTCACTTCCCGCTTCCCGCTGCTGCTCCTCCTGCGTGTTCATACCCTCCAACTGCTCCCCGCCACTTGCCCAGCAAGGGTGGCATAGGCAAACCAGCAAATGGCCCTGCAATCCCGGTAGCAAATTCAAATCTAAATGCATTAGGCCTCTATGGCACTAGAGTGCCGTTGCACCTACTGCACAGTGATAGCCACTGGTAGTTCTCATGCACTTGGAAGCACCCCAGAACCCTATGCCACACACCCCCTGCTCCTGCGGGCCCTGGCTCATGCATGCCTCTCTCTCACACAGGCCTGAGCTTCCTTCATGGCCTCCTGCGGTTCTGTATCCCACCCTTGCATGGATGCCTGTTTCTCGTCAAGCCCACGCCATCTTATCTGCCTGCTGCTTCTGTAGAGCGGTAGTCTCTACCCTGCTTCTGCTGAAGGTTTACATCCCTCTCACCCTGCATCTCTTGCATCTTTCCTTCTCCTGCTGTTCGTTTTTTTTGTGTTTCTGGTCTAAACATACTTCAATTGTTTTTGTGTGGCCCAGGTTCCTATTGTTATATGTAATTCTGTATACCTGGGCATGGCGGGGACTTGAATTAGTAGCAAATATGTTGTACATGTTAATGTTGTTCTGAAAAGGGACCCTCAAAACCCTTTAGAGGACACTGGCTTTGTCCCCTTGGCTACAGGCCTTATTTATCTGTGGGTCCTTCCAAATACATAGCTATCACTGGGGGTACCCAGTCTTGTTATGGGCCCACTCTACCCCAATTACAGCCATTTTTGTTACTACAATACCATGGGAAGGGGCCCATTCCTCTTGCTCACTTTAGGCCCTAATGCACCCTTGCTACATCACTGTCCGTGATGGCATGGTGGTCACCAGCCTCTCCCTCCCTCTCCTCTGCAATCCCCTAGGCCTCCCCAACCCACTCTGAAGAACTCTGGTCATACACGCCTATCCTCCAGGCCTGCTGCACCTGTGGGCTCTTGCACACGTTGCCCCTCACCTGATCCCCCTGTGGTCCGGACTCTGTAATTCCCCAGTCAGTGCCCCCCACTTCCGCTGGACGGGAGACCGTGGCGCTTCCCCTAGTGGTCTCTAGTCCTTCGCACCCCCTCTTTTAGGCCTTAAGCTCCTGTGGGGCTGTGAGCTGTTCCTGGGTGTCCCCGTGCCATGCCTGCTGCTACTGTGATCTGGATCGACCCTGCACTTCCTGCTGCCCCGAGCGTATCACTGCTTTTCCTGCCTGTCCTTCACCCATGCACCCCCATGCAGGGATTTTTACTCCGTCCATGCTTGCCATTGCCCGAACATGAATTCACTCCAGCTATACTGCTTCTGCAGTCACACTCACGCCTGTTCCTCCCAACAAGGCTTGGCCCTGCATGTTCGGCTCAATGTCACATACCAGTCCCTGCATGCTTCACTTATTTATTTATTTTTATTTAAGCGATTTATAGAGCACGCAAAGACCCTGGGGTGTCTCGGCGCTTCGGACTAGGTAGAGGTTGCGCCGGCGATGAAATGTCTATTGATTGAAAAGCCAAGTCTTGATCTGCTTCCTAAACGCCAGTAGGGATGGGCATGTTTTAATATGATGGGGCAAGGTGTTCCACAGTTTAGCGGTGGCAACTGTGAATCTTCTGTCGCCCCAGGCTACTTTCTTTTTTTCCGGGGGATATGCAGAAGGTTGGCCGTTGAGGAGCGGAGGGTTCTGCTAGGGGTCTATCCACATAAGGCTTTCCTGAAAATGTCTGCTCCACTGTTATGAATGGCCTTATAGGCCAGGCAAAGGGCCTTGAACTTGCTATAGGTAACCAGTGTAGGCTTCTTACTATTACTGAGATTGGATGGTACTTGGGGGTGCCTGTTATCAGTCTTGCGGCTGAGTTCTGCACCATCTGGAGTCTGTTGGTGACCTTTTTCTGGGCGTTGATTAGCAGGCCATTACAATAGTAGATTTTGGACATGACTAATGTGTTGATGAGGGTTTTCCCAGCATTGGGTGGAAGGAAGGGTAAGATTTTTTTGATCATCTTTAGAGTATAAAAGGAAGATGAGACAATTGAGTTAACGTGTGAGGTGAAATTCAATTTGTCATCGAATAAAACACCTAGGTTTCTGACCTTAGACACTGGGGGACGTGGTGGGCCTAGTTCAGTAGGCCACCAGATGGGGGACCAAGCCGGATAGAGCTTGCCGAGTATCAAAACCTCGGTCTTGTCGGAGTTTAACTTTAGGCAATTTTGGGCCATCCAGGTGCTAATAGCAATCATGCCAGTTTGGAATGTGGCAGCAATTTCTCCTCCATTTTTATGGATTCCTAGCACCAATTGTGTGTCATTGTCATAGGAAGTTAGAGTCATCCCGTGGGTTTTGATGACCCTAGCCAGGTCCGACACTAGATGTTAAAGAGTGTCGGACTCAAGGATGAACCTTGTGGCACGCCAGATGGGAGAGTGAAAGGGGGGAACTTGTATTTCCAGAGACTCACTAATTGTGTGCGGTTAGTGAGGAATGAGGTCAATAGTTTTTTGGCCTTCTGTTTGATGCCTATGTTCGAGACACGGTCGATCAGCGTAGAATGATCGACCGTGTCGAAGACCGCTGACAAATCCAGCAGTACCAACACTGTCGTGCCCCCTTGATCTAAGATGGATCTAATTTCGTCTGCTGCTTTAATGAGGGCTGTTTCTGTGCCATTGCCATTCCTAAAACCGAATTGAGTACCGTCCAGGAGTTTGTTGTCTTCTATATATTTGGCCAGTTGTGTATTCATTAGTTTTTTTAATATTTTGGCAGGGAATGGAAGGCTTGTGATGGGGCTGTAATTTTTGGGATCTAGTGGGTCAAGGTACGGCCGAGTTGTGTGCCCCTATTCTAAGCCACCAAACCATTGCCTGCTCCTTATGCAGGTGTCTATCCCTTGCTGCTTCTCATGCAAATACTTGGCCGCTGCCTGCTCCTCTTGCAAGTAAAGTACCTACTCGCTCTGTGCTTTTCTTGCTTGTCGTATTGCCTGCTGCCCTGTTAGCCCAAAGACCTGCCTGCTCTTGTGGGTGTTTGGGCCACACCTGCTTCTCTTGCAGGTAACTGCCTCTCACACCCGTTGTCCACTCATTTCTTGACTGTCTTGCTGGCCGTTGACTCTTGTCTGTTCTTCCTCTAAGCTCCAGCCTCTGCATACACACCATAAAGGCACCTCGCCTAAGCCTGCTCTCCTTGCAAGTGCCTGGCGCATGCTTGCTTTTTACGGAGATACCTACCAGCCCACTCTCACTTTCCTATTAAATCGCAACCCTGCCTGCTCCTCATGCAGATACACAGGCCCGGTTGCGTAGCAGGGATACCACGGCAAATTGTCAAGCCCATTATCGCCGCGTTAGAGGACATTTTCCTGCCACTAATGCGGCGATCCCTAGGTATCACCTAAATGACTATCGCAATCACGTAGAAGTTAGCAGGAGTTTTCACTGCCGTTCCCTGGAACTATCGCCTGTTATCGACGTGTTGGTAATATGTTGTTAACAAAGCAATACATTTCAGGGATAGACAGCGATAACAATACTCCCACTAACTGGCGTTGGCGATAGTTATCGCCAGACATTGATAATATGTCCCGGAGTGTTGAAGAATACCTCAGAGAAAACAGAGGAAAGTTTTTGCATTATTATGTGAGTTGCTCAGAGGAAGCAAGCCCAGTTGTCAAGTCCCCTGAGTTAAAGAATTACTTTCACGTGTTTGACCATCCAGACTGTGGTCTACAGTGGCCAATAGTGTGGGATTGATTTCTTCGGTGGAACCACTAAAGGTGAGGGTTGATCCACAGAAGAGGGTACCTGGGATACCTCAATACCTCTTAAAACCTTAACTGGAGAAAGCCATCTGTCCTGTAATTCCTAAATTGATTGAGCATGGGATTCTAGTACCTATTGGTAGTAGATGTAACACCCCCATTCTCTGGATATGCAAGGTTAGGAAACAACATGTACAGATTTGTACAATACCTTAAGGTCATTAATAATGTGGTGATTCTAACTACCATTATCTCATGCATCCCATACATTGATCACTGGTGCAATCAATGATCTTTTTGAAAGCCCAAAAGGATTTGGACATATTAGTTTTCCCATGGGGATCTACTTTAATCCAATATGTTGCTTATTTATTGCTGGCATCTATTGTTTAGATCAGAGCAGGCAAGATTTATTCTATCTCTGTACCCAATTGGCAAAAAAGGGCATAAGACTTCATAGGAGAAACATGTATTTTGCCTTTCCTTTGAAAGAGTTGAAGACATCTGTAAGTTTCCCCTCCTATAACTGTTTCCGTGGTATGTACCACTTTGGAAACGGTGGGGTACTGCAGATTTTGGGTAAGGCCAAAATGGCAAAGCCTTTGTAAACATGGATTCGAAAATACACCACTGTACCCTTGTAATTGTCCAGTAAAGCCAAAAATGCGTTTGTAAGAATAAGGCAGGCGTTTACTTCAGCGTCTGACTTAGGGATCCCTCATTACACTAAACCCTTTACCCTGTATTGTTATAAATTAAATGGATTTGCACTTAAAGTATTGGTAAAAAGCCACAGTGATCAGAAACATATTTTCCTTCTTACTCCTCAGTTTTGGACCCAGACCCAGCTGGACTTCCACCTTGTTTATGATCTGTAAAAGCTGCTGAAAATCTTGCTGAGACATCTAAAAACACTATGTTAAGTTCTCATCTCCAGAACCCCGATTTGTCTTCAAAGGGAACTGGACTCATTTGCAGTCTTTTGCAGAAATAGAGGCCTAGAAACAATCCAGATATATCTAAGTTTATGGGGATTAATTCCCATAGAATCTACGGAGGCAAAATGAGATTAGAAGGTGCATTGGTAGAACAGACAGCTCAGTTTGATTACTTGGCTATTAGAATGTCAGATTCTCTAAAATGTGGGCAGCAAATTGATAAAAGCAAGGCTGGTCTCCATCAGGGTGCACTCCTAATAGTAGGAAACACAAGTCAACTCCTGGTGGGGCTGTGTCACCGGCCATAAAAGTCTATCTTGCCCCAGCAGTGTTGGCTGCCCTTTATGGAGCAGAGATTTGGGGATACACAGGTGCACCTATACTAACCATTGAGGAGAACAAATTTATTAAAGGCCCTTTTATTCAGCCACCATTGGTGCCGCTAAGAATCGATCTAGCCCTCCATCCCATTCATCTGGTATCCTTTCTTAAACCATTGTTATACTGGGTGAGGAAATGGTCCACTCCGGAATAACCATCTATAGAGAGGCACTTAGGGATCTGATGAACTGTGACACAACTACCTGTAACCCCTGGTTAAAGCACGTTAAAAAGTAGCTTGATTCACTTAATCTAGGAAAATTGTTGACTATACCGGATGAAGTTACTGAAAGTGATAGGCTGCTATTAACCCCTTCGACGCTGATGACGGAGCGGTTCCGTCATCAGCGTCGGTTGGGCTGTGCTGATGACGGAACCGCTCCGTCATCAGTACAGCCCTGGGGGGGAGCGCTGGCGCTCCCCCCCTGGGGCATCGATCTTGGTGGTTTTCTCTGGGGTGGCAGCGGAAGACTTTCCGCTGCCACCCCCTGGCCCCCCCACGCTTCCTGGTGACATCAGCGTGCACAGCGCGCGCCGACGTAATCAGGAAGCGCTGAACGTGCTGGAAGCCATTTGTTTCCAGCGCGTCCAGCAGTCAGGTCGGTGTTTGGTGCTCCGGTGGGGCGGGGGGCCGTTTTTCGGTGCCTGGAGGCATCGGGGGTGAGGAAACTGTGTTTCCTCTCCCCTGATGTCCCAATGCAGGGCATTCCTGGTGCACAATCGCGCACAGCGTCGCGATCGTGCACCAGGAATGCCCCACTAGACACCAGGGATTGTGTTTGGGCATATTTCTTTGTGCAGGAAGCGACCCCTTGGGCAAGGGTCGCTTCCTTTTTGGGCCATATTATTTATCAGACTTTTCTGCCCTCCCTGGAGCAGATCGGCCGTTTTTTTGGCCGATCTGCACCCAGGGGGGGCAGAAAAGCCCACTAGTCACCAGGGATTTGTTTACAATTGAAAAGGAAGCAACCCCTTGGGGAAGGGTCGCTTCCTAGTGGCCCTGGGGGCAGATCAGACGTTTTTTGGGCCGCATCTGGACCCAGGGGGGGTAGAAAAGCCCACTGGTCACCAGGGATTTTATTATATTTATAAAGGAAGCGACCCCTTGGGCAAGGGTCGCTTCCAGGGGGCATTATAAATATTGTAGACTGTTCTGCCCACCTGGGGGCAGATCGGCTGTTTTTTTTACCGTTTCTGGACCCAGGGGGGGGGGGGGGTAGAAAAGCCCACTAGACTCCAGGGTTTTTTTTTTATAGGGAGCGACCCCTTGGCCAAGGGTTGCTTCCTTGGGCCCATTTGTTTTCAAAAGTATGTTCTGCCGTGTCTTTATTTGGCCTCTCTGCCCTCCGTGGGGTTGCTTCCAGGGGGCCCACATTTATAATGATTTATAATCTTCCCCCTTGTGGACAGACACCCCATTTGTGACATACCCTGTGACATAGCCTGTTGTAATGTGTGTTGTTTTTGTTTCTTCTAATGTGTATTGTTTTTTTTTCTCTTTAGATTGTTGCAGTGTGCGGTTCCGTTACTGGTGGTTCTGTTGTTCTGCTGTTTCTGTAGTTGCATGTGTTTGGTAAGAGACCTCTTTTTTGTTTAATTGTAATGTAATTGTTTATTTTGCAAAGTGTGTAGTAATACGAGTATGTTTGGTTTCTGTTTTTTGTGATTGTAAAACATGTTTTGCATTTGTTTTTGATGTGTCCTTCTGTAGATGTAAGTTTTTTTTTCTTCTTTCTAGTGGGACATCGTTGCCTATTTGCTGTGTCTTTGCAGAGTAGGTGCTGGTGAGTGTAGTTGTGTCTTGTAAGTGAATTGTATATTTTTTCTAAATATAGATTTTTGTGAAAAAGGCTTACATTTTTTATCTTACTTTGCACAATGTTGGGGTTGTTGAGGTGTTTGTGCAGACTCCTTTATTTGTAAGGATAATGGCTAGCCGCCGGATTACTGCTCAGCAAGTTGTTAGAATGCTTTTTGATTCTTCCTCTGACCATGGTCCAGAGACTGACTCTGATTCTGAGCCAGAGGTGGGAGGTGAAGATTCAGGTAGTGAGTTTTCTCTACACATGGCTTCATCGGATGATGAAGACACTCTGAGTGCTGATGAAGCTACTTTTGGTGTGGATGATGTGCCTGTGGTTGCGGAGGACATTGCTGTGCCTGTGGTTGCGGAGGACCTTGCTGTGCCAATAGTGCGGCAAGAGACATCTGGGCTGCAGCCTGGGGCTGCTAGACTTCCAGTTGGTGTAGTGAGACAAGAGGCAGCTGGGCAGCAGCCTGTGGCTGCAAGACTTGACGTTGAAAGTTCTGACCTCTGGGTTGCACCAGGCATGGTGCAGCCGGCATTGCCTGAATTTACTGGTGTTCCAGGGTATAGGGTGAACACTGAAAACTTTTTGCCTATTGATTTTTTCAAGTTGTTTATGGATGATGTGTTTTTGGCAGAGATTGTAGAGCAGACTAATTTTTATGCTGAATTTTTTTTGAGGGTGAACAGTGCCATCCTTAAGCCCCACGCTAGAGCTACCCGGTGGACTCCCACAAATTTGGAGGAGATGAAAAAGTTTTTGGGTTTAACTTTTTTGATGGGCTTGCTTAGGAAACCATCAATGGCTTCATATTGGTCTACTAGTCCCTTGATGGCAACAGCTATATTTCCGGCAGTCAAGAGTCCTGATAGGTATTTGCTTCTGCTTCGGATGATGCATTTTGTTGACAATAGTCTTGCTTTGCCACGAGATCACCTTGATTGTGACCGTCTTTTCAAGATTCGGCTTGTCATTGATCATTTTGTTGATCGATTTCCTGAGATCTTTTATCCTGGGAAAGAAATTGCAGTGGATGAGTCTTTGCTGTTGTTCAAGGGCCGAAACAAAAGGGGATGATGGACGGAGCATTTGTACAAATCAAACACTCACCCCCAGTCAACTGATCTGGGTTTAATCCATCACCATTCTTTAGTTCACTCAGCCACCCAGTTCAGACATGGCTATATGCAAATCAGTCTGACCCTGTGCCTCCTGGGAACAGTCCAACCCGAACTGCCAAGCCATGTCTTCCCTGGACCGGAAACAAGCATCCTGGGACCGGTTTCGGATTCATAATCCTCATCAGCCAGGCTATCTTGAATCCAGTGGCCAAGTGTACAAGGGACTCACGTCTGAGCATACCCTGCCACACTTAGGGCGAACAAAGCGAAACAAAAGGGGATGATGGACGGAGCGTTTGTACAAATCAAACACTCACCCCCAGTCAACTGATCTGGGTTTAATCCATCACCATTCTTTAGTTCACTCAGCCACCCCTGTTCAGACATGGCTATATGCAAATCAGTCTGACCCTGTGCCTCCTGGGAACAGTCCAGCCCGAACTGCCAAGCCATGTCTTCCCTGGACCGGAAACAAGCATCCTGGGACCGGTTTCGGATTCATAATCCTCATCAGCCAGGCTATCTTGAATCCAGTGGCCAAGTGAACAAGGGCCGCTTGGTATTTCGGCAATACATTCCTAGTAAGAGGGCACGCTATGGAATCAAACTGTATATGCTGTGTGACAGTGAGACTGGATATGTCTCTAATTTCAGGGTGTACACTGGTAAGGAATCCAGGATTAACCCCCCTGGTTGTCCGTCGACTTTTGGAGTGACTGAGAAAATTGTGTGGGAACTTGGTCGTGGATTTTTTAACAAAGGCCATCATTTGTTATGTTATGTTATGTTATGTTATCAGGCATTTTTATAGCGCTCGGCTACTCTAAAAGAGTGTCCCGGCGCTTTTCACAGGCAACTTACAGTGTAAGATCAACATAACAGGTAAAAGCAGACCCCGAAAGAAAAGGAAAAAGAAAACCGTCTAAGCAGAGAGATTAAAAAGCCACGTCTTCAAATTCTTCCTAAATTGAAGCAGGTTGGCGGTGCTACGCAGTGCCAATGGAAGCGAATTCCACAACTGGGAGGCCTTGAGGCTGAAAGAGCGCCCCCCCGTGCGTGCCTTCCTCACGCGTGGAACCACGGCAGTAAAAAGGGATTCTGAACGCAGTGAGCGAGCCGGGCGATAGAAAACTAATCTTTTTTTCAGATATCCAGCACCTGAGCCAAAAAGAGCCTTGTGCATCAGGGTCATAGATTTGAAGACAATCCGCTTCCGAATTGGAAGCCAGTGGAGCGTCTGCAGCAACACAGAAGCCCGTGCCCGTGCTTGTTTGTCGATAACTTCTACACTGGTGTGCGGTTGTTCAGGGAATTGGCCAAAGTGGACACTGTTGCTTGTGGCACAATCCGCTCAAACCGTAAAGGTTTCCCAAAAGAACTTGTTTGTCGAAAGCTTGCTCGGGGACAGTGCAGTGCATTGCGTTGTGAGGAGATTCTAGCTGTGAAGTTTTCAGACAGGAGAGATGTCTACATGTTGACTAAAATACATGATGAAAGCACTGAACCGGTGACTGTTTGGGGTCAGGTTGCAGAAGTGCGCAAACCTGTGTGCATAATGGACTACAATAGGCACATGGGTGGTGTTGACAGAGTAGATCAGAGGTTGGAACCGTATGCTGCTCTTCTTAAGGCTAACATTTGGTACAAGAAGTTGGCTATCCATCTTTTCCACTTGGCAACCTTAAATGCTTTTGTTGTGTTCCAGAAATCTTGTCCCCAGTCAAAGATGACTTTTGTAAAGTTTCAGGAGTCTGTAATAGGCAGCCTTGTTTTAGTGGAACAGGCAAGTGTTCCTAGAGTTGGAGTGGTGGAGGATGTTGCCAGATTGAAAGATCGCCATTTTCCTGATACAATTCCTCCTACAACCTCAAAAGACTTTCCCAGTCGGAGACGTAGAGTCTGTTGGCGAAGAGGTTTGAGGAAGGAGGTTCGTATGTACTGCCCTGACTGCCCTTCAAACCCCGGGCTGTGTGTACCTGCTTGTTTTAGATTGTACCACACGCAAAAGAATTTTTGGGAGTATCAATGAGTGGTAAAGTGAACTGGTTGGTCTTTATTCTTTAAAAATTATTGTTCAGTTTCAAAGTTTGCATTTGTGTAGTCTTTTTAGATGTAGTTGTTGAGTTAGTAGATTTGTATCAATTTGCAATTTGTTTTTGTTTTTCTTTTATTTAAAAAAAAACTAAAGTATGATGTTGGTTTGCGTGTAGTGTCCGTTGTCTGACGGTGTGCATGGTTTGGCGCTTGGCTGCCGGTGTCTGTGGACTGCTGCTTGTCTGGCGGTGTCTGTGGACTGGTGCTTGGCTGGCGGTGTGCGTGGTCTGGTGTTTGGTTGGCGGTGTGCGTGCTCTTGCGCTTGCCTGGTGTTGTGTTTGGATTTGTCCTAGGCTGGTGGTGTGCGTGGAGTGGCGCTTGGCTGGTGGTGTGTGTGGAGTGGCGCTTGGCTGGTGGTGTGTGTGGAGTGGCGCTTGGCTGGTGGTGTGCGTGGAGTGGTACTTGGCTGTCTGTGCACGGAGTGGTGTTTGGCTGGCGGTGTGTGTGCAGTGGCGCTTGGCTTGCGGTATGGGTGGAGTGATGCTTGGCTGGTGGTGTGCGTGGAGTGGTACTTGGCTATCGGTGTGCGCTGAGTGGTGTTTGGCTGGTGGTGTGCATGGTCTGGTGCTTGAATGGTGGTGTGCGTGGAGTGGCGCTTGGCTGGCGGTGTGTGTGGAGTGGCGCTTGGCTGGTGGTGTGCGTGGAGTGGTACTTGGCTGTCTGTGCACGGAGTGGTGTTTCGCTTGCAGTGTGCGTGGAGTGGTGCTTGGCTGGTGGTGTGTGTGGAGTGGTACTTGGCTGTCGGTGAGCGCTGAGTGGTGTTTGGCTGGCGGTGTGCATGGTCTGGTGCTTGGATGGTGGTGTGGGTGGACTGGCGCTCGGCTGGCGGTGTGTGAGTAGTTACTTTCTGTTGGTCACTACACACACTGCTAGTTGAGTGACACTCCACGCAGTCCATCATTTTGTGTAGTTGCAATGTCAGAAATGTGGGCGTGTGAAAGTGATGGGCCCTTGAATGGCGCTGTCTGCTGGTGTGAGTGTTGAAATGTGATGGGTCCGCGGCTGGCGGTGTGAATGTTTTGTATGTGTCACACGTACGAAAGGTGTATGAATGGCCTGTAAAGAGGTTGGTGCCTTGACGTGGCTTTACAGCTCACGAGCTGTGAGTCAGTGGTTCAGTTTATCATACTTTCAATTATACGCAGTGTATTTCATTTTTGTGAAATTACTTGCGAATACAATTGTATGTACTGAATCATCACTCACCCTCGTGCCAAATCCAACCAGTATGTGTGTGCGCTTGCGGATTAGATGACTGTGCAGTAATATTTGTCTTTTATCTCTTTCTGAAGTAGAGTGTACCTTGTCCCTTATTGTGATTGTTGTAATGTGTTGCTGTTCCTTCCGGATGGTGTCAATGGTCTGGTTTGTATCAGGTATGAAAGGTGCGTGAATGGCCTGTAAAACGGTTGGTGCCTTGTCGTGGCTTTACAGCTCACGAGTTGCGAGTCACTGGTTCGGTTTTTATGCATTTATTTATTGACAGAGCATTTCATTTTTTGAAATATCTTGTTAATAAAGTTTTATGTACTGAACCATCACTCGCCCTCGTGCCAAATCCAACCTGTATGTGTGTGTCTTTGAGGAATAGATAGCCGTGCTTGAATGTTTGACTTTTGAGTAACTCTGTTAAGGTGTACATTATAGCTATAAATAACTTACTAAATTTAGATATTATTGTTAAAGCATGGAAGTATATGGTCATGTCTTTCTGGTAAATTCTATTGTTGATTTTTATCCACAATCTCCTGCAAACTTGAAATTGTCTGTCACAATTTCCATGTAATATTGTCCCAAGAATCGCACGCTCTCAAATTGAAAACTTAATTCTCCACCGTATGATTTGGACCTTTTCCTGTTGCAGCCACTATGCCTACCCACGCAAGTGTGGTACCATTTTTATCGGGAGACCTTGGGAAACGCTGAGTGGGAGGAAATTTGTGTGAGCCCAGTGATGCCACGCTTTCCCACACAAAAATTTGTGTAAAATCTGATTTTTTCAGCTATAATCGAGGTTTGCAAGGGATTCTGGGTAAAGGAACGTTGGAGGATCCACGCAAGCCATACCTTCTTGGAAGCCCCCGGGTGTCTACTTTTCAGAAATGTGTGGGTTTGGTAGGTTTCCCTAGATGGCCGTCTAGCACGGGGCCAAAAACCCAGGTAACCCCTCTTGCAAAAGCTGGTGGTTTTGACATTGTCACCATTGTCAAAACCACCAGCTTTTGCAAGAGGGGTTACCTGGGTTTTTGGCCCCGTGCTAGTCATTTCTGAAAAGTAGACACCCGGGGGCTTCCAAGGAGGTATGGCTTGCGTGGATCATCCAACGTTCCTTTACCTAGAAACCCTTGCAAACCTCAATTTTAGCTGAAAATATTAGTTTTTTCACACTTTTTTGTGTGGGAAAGCGAGGCATCACTGGGCTCACACAAATTACCTCCTACCCAGCATTCCCCCAGGTCTCCCAATAAAAATGGTACCTCACCTGCGTGGGTAGGCATAGTGGCTGCAACAGGAAAAGGCCCAATTCGTACGGTGGAGACTAAATATTACCTTTAGTAAAACTATCTTATTTTTTGAGGGGGTCAACTGAACTTTTGGCCCGGGGCTTGGCGGGCATCTTTGGAAACTAACAAACCCAAACAGTTCTGAAAACTAGACACCCGGGGGAGTCCAGGGAGGTTTGGCATGCGTGGGTCCCCCAATGTTTTCCTACCCAGAAATCCCTGCAAACCTTAAATTTAGGTTAAAAAACGCACTTTTCCATACATTTTTGGGTGGGATCTCCCTGCCGGCACAAATGTCCTACCACCCAGCGTTCCCGTTGTTCTCCCGAGTAAAATGATAACTCACTTGTGTTGGTGGGCCAAAGGCCTGTGACTAAGGTGGGGTGCTTAATTTGTCAAACTTTAAATACTACATTTTTTAAAAATTCATTTTTAGCCTGTTCTGCTTTGGGGCACCCACACAAGTGAGGTATCATTTTACTCGAGAGAACAAGGGGAACGCTGGGTGGTAGGACATTTTTGCCGGCATGGAGATCCCACGCAAAAAAGTTTGGAAAAGTGATATTTTTACCTAATTTTAAGGTTTTTCAAGGAATTCTGGGTAGGAAAACATTGGGGGACCCACGCATGCCATACCTCCCTGGACTCCCCCGGGGGTCTAGTTTTCAGAACTGTTTGGGATGGTAGTTCCGCCGAGCCCGGGGCCAAAAACTCAGGTGCCCCCCCAAAAATCAAGCTAGTTTTGCTATAGGTTATTTTAAATTCTCCACCGTACGATTTGGACCCTTTCCTGTTGCAGCCACTATGCCTACCCACGCAAGTGAGGTACCATTTTTTTCGGGAGACCTGGGGTAACGCAGGGTGGGTGGAAATTTGTTGATCCACGCAGATTCCGGTACTTTCCACCACAGAAACGTTAGGAAAATGCATTTTTCTCACAAATGTTTTAGCTTCGCAAGGGATTCTGGGTAACAGAACCTGGTGGTAGGCAGTCGAGTCACCCCATCCTGAATTCCCCTGGGTTTCTAGTTTTCAAAAATGTATAGGTTTGCTACGTTTCCCTAGGTGCCGGCAGAGCTAGCGTTCAAAAACAAAAGGTAGTCTCTTTGCCCAAAAAGGGCAGGATTTCACTGCGAAATTGAGGTGCGAACACGTTGCGTTTTGCGCTGTTTCCTGTTGCAGACACTAGGCGGACCCAGGCAAGTGAGGTACCATTTTTTTTGGGAGACCCAGGGGAACGCTGGGTGGGTGGAAATTTGTTGATCCACGCAGATTCCAGAACTTTCCACCACAGAAATGTGAGGAAAATGCGTTTTTTTGTCAATTTCTTAGCTTTGCAAGGGATTTTGGGTAACAGAACCTGGTGGTAGGCAGTCGAGTCACCCCATCCTGAATTTCCCTGGGCGTCTACTTTTCAAAAATGTATAGGTTTGCTAGGTTTCCCTAGGTGCCGGCATAGCTAGGGTTCAAAAACAAAAGGTAGTCTCTTTGCCCAAAAAGGGCAGGATTTCACTGCGAAATTGAGGTCCGACCACGTTGCGTTTTGCGCTGTTTCCTGTCGCAGGCACTAGGCAGACCCAGGCAAGTGAGGTACCATTTTTTTCGGGAGACCCAGGGGAACCCTGGGTGGGTGGAAATTTGTTGATCCACGCAGATTCCAGAACTTTCCACCACAGAAATGTGAGGAAAATGCATTTTTTTTGTCAATTTCTTGGCTTTGCAAGGGATTCTGGGTAACAGAACCTGGTGGTAGGCAGTCGAGTCACCCCATCCTGAATTCCCCTGGGTGTCTACTTTTCAAAAATGTATAGGTTTGCTAGGTTTCCCTAGGTGCCGGCAGAGCTAGGGTTCAAAAACAAAAGGTAGTCTCTTTGCCCAAAAAAGGCAGTATTTCACTGGGAAATTGAGGTCCAACCACTTTGCGTTTTGCGCTGTTTCCTGTCGCATGCACTAGGCAGACCCAGGCAAGTGAGGTACCATTTTTTTTGAGAGACCCAGGGGAACGCTGGGTGGCTGGAAATTTGTTGATCCACGCAGATTCCAGGACCTTCCACCACAGAAATGTGAGGAAAATGTGTTTTTTTGGTCAATTTCTTAGATTTGCAAGGGATTCTGGGTAACAGAACCTGGTGGTAGGCAGTCTATTCACCCCATCCTGAATTCCCCTGGGTATCTACTTTTCAAAAATGTATAGGTTTGCTAGGTTTCCCTAGGTGCCGGCAGAGCTAGGGTTCAAAAACAAAAGGTAATCTCTTTTTCCAAAAAGGGCACGATTTCACTGGGAAATTGAGGTGCGACCACCTTGCGTTTTGCCCTGTTTCCTGTCGCAGGCACTAGGCAGACCCAGGCAAGTGAGGTACCATTTTTTTCGGGAGACCCGGGGAACGCTGGGTGGGTGGAAATTTGTTGATCCACGCAGATTACAGAACTTTCCACCACATAAATGTGAGGAAAATGCGTTTTTTTTGTCAATTTCTTAGCTTTGCAAGGGATTCTGGGTAACAGAACCTGGTGGTAGGCAGTCGAGTCACCCCATCCTGAATTCCCCTGGGTGTATACTTTTCAAAAATGTATAGGTTTGCAAGGTTTCCCTAGGTGCCGGTAGAGCTAGGGTTCAAAAACAAAAGGTACTCTCTTTTCCCAAAAAGGGCAGGATTTCACTGGGAAATTGAGGTGCGACCACGTTGCGTTTTGCGCTGTTTCCTGTCGCAGGCACTAGGCAGACCCAGGCAAGTGAGGTACCATTTTTTTTGGGAGACCCGGGGGAACGCTGGGTGGGTAGTAATTTGTTGATCTACGCAGATTCCAGAACTTTCCACCACAGAAATGTGAGGAAAATGCATTTTATTTGTCAATTTCTTAGCTTTGCAAGGGATTCTGGGTAACAGAACCTGGGGGTAGGCAGTCGAGTCACCCCATCCAGAATTCCCCTGGGTGTCTACTTTTTAAAAATGTATAGGTTTGCTAGGTTTCCCTAGGTGCCGGCAGAGCTAGGGTGCAAAAACTACAGCTAGGCACTTTGCCATAAAAGGGTCAATTTGTAACTGCAAAATTGAGGTGTGACCACGTTGCATTTTGCGCCGTTTCCTGTCGCAGGCACAAGGCCGACCCACACAAGTGAGGTACCGTTTTTATCGGGAGACTTAGCGTAATTCAGATTTGTAAATCAACTGTTATTACCAATTGAGTTTTCATGCATTTCTCCCTTCCCAATGAAAGACATTGTGTGAAAAAAAATCTTTTTAAAAAATGACCAATAATTCTCATGCAAGTATGAATTTGAATTTGAATTTAAAAACATTTGTAAAGCGCTCATATACCTGGCGGTTTCTTGGCGCTAAAGGACAATTTGAACCTGAATGGAGACTACGGGAGAACTAAGCTGGGAAGGCTTGCAGGAAAAGGTGGGTCTTAAGAGCCTTACGGAAATCAGGATAGAGTGGAATAGATCTGATGGTTGGGGGAAGGGAATTCCAAAAGATGGGGCCAAGGACAGCAAATTTCGCCCCGCCCATCCTCTTCTTCCTAAAACGAGGAACTGATAGCCGTGACTGGGAGGAGGAGCGAAGCTCCCTTAACGGGGTATAGCTGGAGATTGCAGAGTTTATGAAGGCTGGGGCCGTTCCAGCACGAGCCTGAAACGCCGTACAACCAAGTTTGAAGAGGGCCCGTTCCCTAATGGGCAACCAATGTAAGTTCTTCAATACAGGGGTAGCGTGATGGAACTTAGGGAGACCATAAATGAGGCGGGCCGCTTGGTTCTGAACCAGCTGTAGGCGTCGAAGGGCATAAGCTGGAGCGCCATTGTACAGGATGTTGCCGTAGTCCAGCCTTGAGAGTACCATAGCAATCATGATGAGCTTAAGGGCAGAGGGGGAGAAGAATCTGGAGATTTTTCGGATAGTACGGAGGGTGCAGAAGCAGGAGGATACCACCGTGCTGACCTGGGAGTGCAAGGTGAGGTTTTGGTTTAACGTGATCCCAAGTGTTTTGACGGAACAAGAGGGAGAAGGGGGGGAACCAAATGAAGGGGGCCAAAATGTGGGGGTCCAGGGACTGGATGCACCACCCGTCAAAATCAGCTCAGTTTTGTCTGGGTTAAGTTTGAGGTGGTTAAAATTCATCCAGTCCCTGATGAAAATCATAATGGACTGAAAATTATGAATGGATTCAGGAGAATGGGACAAGTTAAAGATCAACTGGAGGTCGTCTGCATAATTGAATACAGTGACCTCCAGTTGCTGTAGAGCAAAAATAAGAGGAAAAATATAAAGGTTGAAAAGAAGCGGGGAAAGGGAGGAACCTTGGGGGACGCCGCACTGCACCCCACATGGAGAAGCAGAAAACCCCTCCAGGTGAACAGCCTGGGTGCGGTCCCTCAAAAAGGAGGTAAGCCAAGCTAGAGGGGGCCCACTAATGCCCGCTGCCCTGACACGGGTGAGTAAGATGGAATGATAAACCGTGTCAAAGGCAGCGGACAGATCTAGGAGGACCAGAGCCTGGGGACTGCCTTTATCCATTCCCTCCCTAAGGCTGTCTAAAACAGAGACCACAACCCTCTCTGTTGAATGGCAGGGGCGGAAGCCAGCCTGACAGGAGGCCAGGTAGCCGCTGCCATCCACGAAGGAACTGAGGACAGAGGCGACGTGGCTCTCCAAGATTTTACCCAGGTAGGGGAGGAGGGAAATGGGGCGGTAATTAGTGAGGGAGGTAGTATCAGCACCCGGTTTTTTCAATAAAGGGATGATGATGGCTGTTTTATGAAGATCTCTGAGGGAATTATTCAGGAATTCCAAGGGAGGGGAAGGACAGACCCGAAAGATTTCCCTTAGAATGGGTGCAGGGCAGACATCAGAGGGGGAGCCTGATTTAACACGCTCCATCAGAGAGGATAACATTTCTCTGGTCAGCGGGGGGATGTGGTCTAGGTGAAGCCTATTAGGGGGAGGATCCGGGGCAGGAGGAGAGGGGGGGGGGGGAATGTTAGCTTTGATATCTGCAATTTTCTCAACAAAGAAATTGTTGAGGGCATCACAGAGGGCTTGGGAAGGGGAAGGTTTAAGGGATGCTCTATCTGACAGAGCCAGCTCATGGACAGTTGAGAAGATTTCTTTGGACTGATTTCCGGCTGAGAGTATTTTGTCAGAAAAATAGTTCGTCTTAGCTGTAAGGATTGCGCTTTTATATGCATTAAGCATGGTCTTATAGTGGGCTTTTAAAGTAGGGCTATAGGAACGCCTCCAGGCGCGTTCTGCCTGACGGGCAACTAACTTCTTTCCCTTGAGCTCGTCGGTGAACCATTTATTAACGTTATGGGCACGTTTCACCGTGACACGTTTCAAGGGGGCCACTTGACTGCAGGACCTGGATAGCCAGTCATTAATAGCGGCAACCTGAGATGAGGGGGATAGTCCCTTTAGGACCGGATAGGCGGCTTGGAGGGAACGACAAAGGGCAGGAATGTCGACCTTGCTCCAATTGCGGGGCCCAGATATTCTTGGGGAGGGTAGGGCGCGCGGATCGGTGGGAGTCTAAGGAAAATGAAATCAAAAAGTGGTCTGACCAGAGGCAGGGAGTGACAATGGGGGGGGAGACCGGGATATTCAGTGCCCAAATTTGGTCCAAGATATGACCCTTAATGTGGGTAGGGACGGACACATGGGAAGTAAAGTTCAGACTGAGAAGAAGGTCTGTAAAATCTCTGGAGTCTGCGTCTTCCGCTGGATCAGTAGGCCAAAAATTGAAATCGCCAAGACCAAGCACGGAAGCATTATTAACTGCTAGTGTGGCGAGAAGTTCTTGAAACTCGGTCAAAAATGAAGGGGTATGGCGGGGGGGCCGATAGGCGAGGACACAGGTGATGGGGGTCTGGAAGGAAACAGATCGTATCACCAAACACTCCGCTCCCTTGATAGATGGGGAGGGGAGGGTTTGGAAATGGAGGTCCGACCGGGTAATTAAGGCGACCCCTCCACCTGCCTTGCCTGGCGGTCGATCGGCCCGCAAGGCGTAATAGGAGGAGGGTAATGATGTAAGAATATTAGGGAGAGAGTCTGGACAGAACCAGGTTTCTGTCAAAAATAGGAGATCAGGTTTATAAGAATCCAGAAACACAAAAAGTTCTAATTGGTGTTTCACCGCTGATCTGGTATTCAAGAGGAAAGCCGAAATAATGGTCGTGGGCCTCAAGGACTGGCCAGGTTCTGGTGGGGGGACGGGGAGAGGAGGGAGGAGAGGAGGAGAAGTCGGAACAGGGGAAGACGGAATAGAAAAGGGCCGGGCAAGACCGAGATTGAGGATGGTGGCCACTGAGGCGGCACTGAGTATTCCATGAAGTTGATAGCGGTGGAGTTCTGCTGAGGAATAAGTGTGGGATTGGGCATAATGAGGTGCCCCTTGCCCCGGCCGGTCGCGGACGGGCGCAGACGGGCTTGCCTTTGGCGTGCCTTCGGCGCGCTGACGGCGCGCCCGCTGCGGCCGTCCGCTACGCGTACAGTGAAAGCACATTGCTTATAGGAGGAAAGGTGAGGGGGGCGTGGCCTGTAGGAGGGGGGCGTGGCCAGTGGCCTCGGTGGAATGGCGGCAAGATGCTATGGCCCGCTGCAGCTCTGAGATCAGCTGCGCAGGACTGCCAGAGCGTAGATAATTAAAGTGCAAGTGCCCAGGAAGGGGAAGTAAGTGATTAAAATACAAGCAGTACAACAGATTTTAAAATAAATACAGTTTGCGCTTTCTCCCGGCTTCCGCCTCAGGAGTTCGATTTGTCTCTGCCTCGTGCTCGCATTCAGCGCGATTTTCAGTATTCCCAATTTTGAAAATGTGCAATTATATACTGTTTCTAAACTCTATAATTTGTACCCAATTCAGAAATACATAGGTGTCTTTCATACAGATTTTTCCATGTATACATTTTCCAAGACAAAGTGCTCTATACCCAGTAAATAAAAAAATACCATTGCAAGTTGCTGCTCAGTTTTTGGATCTGGGTTTGTCGGGTTCTTGAAGAAACTACAAGTCCTATATATCCCCACAACCAGGAAGGTCTAACAGATGTAACGGTATATTGCTTTCCAAGAGCTGTCACAATTACAAAAAGTTATAGGTGAAAACGTTGAGACAAAAGACTGTTTTTTTCAACAAATTTTCAATTATTCCAATATTTAACTGTTAGTTTCTATAAAGAACCCTTCATGGATTTAGACAAATGACCCCTTTATGAATTCAGAATTTTGTCTACTTTTCAAAAATGTATAACTTTCCAGGATCCGTTATTGCTTTCAAACTCATTTCTACCATTAACTGGAAGGAGGTGGAAAGCTCTAAAAATAGCAAAAATAGGCTATGTCCCAGAAAAATGCTAAAACTGTGTGAAAAATGTTGGTTCTCTGACAAAAGACTGTCATTCCCTAAAAGCTGAGAAAATGTAGATTTCAGCCCCACAAACCCTTTTTTGATAACATTTTCAGGGAAAATCCCAGAGACTTTAATTTGCAGCCCGTTTTTCCAATTTTTCCGAAAAAAACAAAAATTTCACTATATTTTGGTTAATTTCTGGGACCCCTCCAAGGGAATCTACAAACCCTGGGCACCTTCAGAATCCACATGATGTTGGAAGAAAAGGACGCAAATTTGGCGTGGATACCTTATGTGGTCAAAAAGTTACAAGGGCCTAAGCGCGCACTACCCCAAATCGCCAAAAAAAGGCTTAGCACAGGAGGGGAAAAGGCCTAGCAGCGAAGGGGTTAAACAAAAACTATTGAAAACGTGACCTGACCAGAATTTTGGCTGTGCATAGGGGGCACTCACTAACAGGGCAATTTATTTTTCATAAATGCTCGCCTATTTTTGAGACCTATATGGACAGGATATATCCACCAGTGGTGAAACGGGTTTACATACAGTACCGACTACCCCTAAGAAGCCTTACCTCTAGATGCTGTAAAAAGAATGGTGATCTGGAGAGTTGCCCCTTCTGCCCGCTAATAAAGGAAACAGAAGTTCACTTACGGCTATTATGGAAAAATAGATTTTAGCATGGTGCAACCTTAAAGGTGTAAGGCATTACTGGGAGGGAATGCATATTCTGAAAAGTGAAACGAATGAGTCGTTAGTATTTGCGGTTGCATTGTTTTTATGGGGGGCTTGGAAAATACGTAGGAAAAGTCTAATATCTGTGAACCTGTAATTATCTTTGCTTCTATGTAAATATTGGTCATGTTTTATGAATATAGTACCAGTGCCTAAAATTGATTGATGAAATGCTCTTAAATTATTATTTATATAATACCTTTATTATTCTTTTAACACTTTTATTTGTAGAATAGTATACTTATTGATGACAGTTAGTATGAAAGAGAGAATAACCGCTCTATTGTTTAGATTGAGTAATTTGGGCCATCTGACAAGGTGGAGCACATATTGGCATGAAACAAGGCCATTACAGAGGTTTATTTAATTTTAATTGCGGGTTTATATAGCGCTAGGAATCGACTCCCGGAGGAGTATCTCCACGCTTCGACCCCTGGGGAACCCGTCCTGGCTCACCCTGAGAGATGGTCCCTGATGGGTATCTCTAAGGTGCGACCAAGCATCCCCGGCGGTCTGGGGGGCCGTTGTGAAGATGAGGCAAGCTGATGCCCAGAGTTGCCGAGCGTGGTTTCTGACTAGAGTAGGCACCGAGGCGAGAATTATCGAGTCCGCTGACCCTGGTCCACGACCCTGCCGCGTCGGGAATCGAACCCTGGTCCCGGGCCGTTCTCTGCTTACGGGTCTGCCGCCTCTAACCAGTGAGCCACACTTCTCCTATGTGGATAGTGATAATCATGTTTCCCTAGATCTCCCATCATGCTCATCTTATGGACTATATATTATTCTAATGTATTTATGCATTCTTTTTCCTTTCTTGTTATTATTATTATCATGTTTTTCTTATCATCATTATGTATGTATTGTTGTTGCTGTTCGAATGTGTGCTAGACGACATTTCCCCGGTCCTTACAAGGAGAATCTTCTTACAATGGTGATACAGCACACTCTCTACAAGGGCATTTACAAAACACTGGGCCCAGACTGCATTGAGTGAACATTGCCCGTCTTGTTCGTACCATCGGGAAGATGATCTGCATATCATATTCTTCTGTAAGGCCTATCGAAGACCAAGGAAATACTGCTTTGTCCCCCTCCTCAAAAAATTGGGCTTTACAAGATACTTCCCAGCTTACAGGATTTTAAAAACGGACCTTAATATTTTGAATGTATTATGCAAATATACTCTCAGATGACATTGTGTTAATAACCACACACATATAGCCTTGAATGTATCAGCCATTTCAATCAAATATGGATGCACTCTTATATTAGTTTGAGGCTTCCTGTAATCCTGAATATGCCTGATAACTTTCATGACAAAAGCATAATTTGTGAGCTTAATTAGGCTAGTATTGCACATATAAAAGATATCTCCTCCTCAAGGCCATTCAGCACTTCCTCTGAGAAAAGCTCTTGCCACCTGCACATTAAATGCGTTTTAATTGAGAGTTTTTGCCACGTGACTAAGCTCCATTGATTTGTCAGGTGCCTTGGTAGGTAAGCAGCAGAATTACCTTGACCAGGCCGATACACCCCCTCTAATTAGTACTCCTGGAGCTGGAGAATCATTTTCTAAGGGATGGTTGGTTATTTCAATGCTGTTCCTTTAAACAAATGAATCACTGGTTTGTAGTCAGTGCTAACTTGTAATTGATTGCCATACAGGTATACATGGCAATAGCAACACACCCATAACATAACAATTGCGTCTTTTTGTAAGTGAGATTGTCTTAGTTCAGACTCTGTTAATGCTCTTCTGGCATAGACCTCTGGGGCCCACTGGTCTTCTCTAGCTGCAGCTACGATCATAGCACATTATCGTTGTGCTGGTGGACCGTACTTCCTTGGTGTTTTGGAATGCTTCTCGATGTTTGACTGTCCGTGCCCAAGGAGTTTCAATCTTTAGGAAGGTTTCTCAGTGAGCAGGTTTGGGGTAAAACGCCCACAGTAAATGATCATTCATAAAAAACTTTTGATTTCTGTGATGTTCTTGGGAGCTGCTGCTGTTTTGACAACTTGCATTTTCTATTGGTCTGGGATTACTCTCTTGGTGGTTAACCAGAATCCAAAGAAATTGATGCTTTGCCTGAGAAACTCGCACTTGCCAGAAGTGCCTCAGCCCACTTGCCTTAATCCTAGTCAAAAGGTCTCTTAAGCAACAAGTTTGTTCCTCTGTCGTGGTGGCAGGAAGAAGAATGTCATCGCTGACATTTAGGATACCTTGGAGTCCTGCCAGCATGTCCCTGATGCACTCTTCTTTGAATAGTTCTTCAACTCTCTCAATGACGTCAGCAGCTACTTGAGTCTCAAGTTCCCTTTCTTCCTCTGTCCTAGCATGGGATTCATTGATGGCACAGCACCACTAGCAGCACGGATTGGCCACTATGTAGCTTCACACTTTTCTCATTCAGGCATCCTATACTATCAAACACACCAGGAAACTCCTGCAGCACATCCGGAAATGGGACAGGATTTGTCATTGGCTCAGTAACACTGGTTGCACAGATTTTAAATGTCAATGTAAAATGTAAATCCAGTATTTGTAAAGTGCAAACCATTACCCGAAGGCGTCAAGGCACTGGAGGCCATCAGAAGATTAAGCAAGATATTTCCCAGAGTCACATGGAGCTGGGCTGACCTGCATCCGGCGCCTGGGATCAGTACCGTGAGCCCCCGTGTTGCGGAGTCAGCCGCCTTGGCCGCTGTACCACACCTCTTCCTTTGTCAATGTGTAGCTTCACACTTTTCTTTTTCATGCATCCTGTGCCACTGAACACACCAGGGAACTCATGCAGCATGTTGTCAATTGTGTCTCTTGCATTTGGAATGTGAAGATGGTGAGGCGCAGGGCTTCTGCAAGGTGGTCATTAAAAATTGGGCAGAGAGGGAACAGGCATCATGTGCAATCTTAGTTTGAAAAGTGCTGGCTACCTTCTGTGGCTTTCTGCTGCTATAGGTGTACATGCTAGCAGCTGTGGTTGTGAGGCTAGGCCGAGGGTCCATTATTGTTCGCAATCACATATGGCTTTGTCGCACATGGTGGCACCTTGGAAACCTGAATGTTGATATACCAGTGTGGTTACACTTCTGGTGATGTGGTAGATGTGTTCCTATTCACACTCCAACTCCCATCTGCCCCTTCATGTGGGATGCTCGCAGGTTTCACTGCCTTGTTCTGCATTTGATTCTGCAGGCGTCTACAAACTTGGTGTTGTTGGGGAACTGGAAAGCTTTGGAAGACTCTTGTTTATTCGCTGAAAGCTTTCTCGCTTCTCCATTCATTTGTCACCAGATCTGAAAGTTTGAGTTTGATCAATTTGGTGATATTTGGTCCATGTGTTTAGCTCGAGCATTGGAGAGGTCATATGATCTCACCAGTGCCAGCTTTGTTGGCAGTGGCATCTTGTCTTGTCTCAAAAATATCCCTTCTGAGCTGGTTTGAGTGGCACCCCTGGGTGACCTGTGCTCTGATCTCTTTGTCTGTGCTCATGAAACTGCACCTGCTGGCTAGCCTTTGGAGGCAGGAATAGAACATGTCAATTGTTTCTTTTGAGCTTTGCTTGGTATGGCCTACAATAAAACTCTCATAATTTGTGTTGGTTTAGGAGCTAAATTGTGCATGTCATTTAAACCTGGTGACAATTCTAATAGCAGTTTTTTTCAAAGTTTAAGGTGCAGTATAACTTATGGCAAGTTGATGGAGCCTGCAATGGACCTTGGAAAATGTAGGGCATAATACTGCATTCAACCATGTGATGGAGACAGTGTAAATTCCCAGAACTGGATCACCTTAGCGTGGTCTGTCAGGAGAGAAAATTGGAGCAGCATTGAGCTGGCTTGGAGCAGCACCTGTCCCACAGGTGATTCATTAGTCTTCTGCTGATGCACCACAGGGCGAGACCACTGCCAAGCATCATGCAGGGGTCGCCTCATTGTGCTTCATCAAATGGGCTGACCCATGTACACAACCTTCTAGGACAGAGGGTTCAGAAAAAGAGATTTCTCCCACTTTGAGGATGAGAGCAATTCTTCCAGGGAATACTGCACCACTGCATTCAGCCTCACCAGAAACCTGGAATTAATAATTCCAGTGAGTCCAGTGCCACTAGTTAAAGTTCTAAAAATCACCCTATTACTGAAACATCAGAGATGTTTTAAAATGTCCAGTAACAAAATGAAAATGAACCACATTTCCTTTTAAGTGACATTTTAGTTCAAAGGTGATAGTGATTGTGAATGTAGCTGCCAATGACAGTGAGGATCAAGAATCAAACCACTGAACCTTGTCTCGCACAGAGAGTAAACAAATGCTTCCAGCATGACAGCTAGGAACAGATCAGCAGCAACGTATTTATCCCAAGTCCGGATGTATTCTTCCAGCAAAGGACCTGTGCAATGAACATGCACAGAGCAGGAGACACTGGCAGACAAGGACAGCCTGTGCCAGAGCTCATGGTATGTTTGTTGACCGGGATTGACAGACCCAGCTGTTAGCCCTTCTGTAGGTCTTACTGAACACAGCATTGGTCTCCAGCGCGTGCATGGCAAAGTCCAAAAAACATCAGGCACTAGCTGTACGGATATTTACAGCCCCTAGGGGGAGCTGTGGATACTGGGCAAATTGATTACATTAAACTGATTCACTGTATCGAGATTAGGCAAGTTATATTTATGTTCCAAATAATAGACTCCCCCCTTCTGCTTCTTCATGACCTGATGGGTGTTTGTTCGGCTCCTTCTTAATCCTTTTGACGTTTGCACAGTGGTTTCAGTTATTTTGTATGCTAAGCCTTTGCAAATGTAAAACATACTGCATTTGATTTTCAGCTTGAAAGGATATATTTGACCTATGAAGTCAAATTAGAGCACGTTGATGGTGAAGAATATTTCTCTTGGAAAGTAGGTATCTTTTTTCGCTTGTTTTTCTCAAGCGTCAATATTCTGAAAGTAAAAACCTCAATTACACTACCTAAGCCGTACCGGTCAAAACTTGTCAATGAACGCTGGATACCTTTGAGAGTTGTCAGCCTGAGAAAGCTGTAAGTACACTGGAGCTGTCTTACGTTTTGAACTGTTTTTTTTTTTAAATGTATGTCCGGTTGTGAAGCATCCTTTGCCATGCTGCCTAGTTGCTCTTTGAAACGATGTGTTTTTCATGCTCCTTGCTTCCTTTTCATACTGCCTCTGTCTCCAGACTCAGGGCTTGGCCTGGGCTCTTATCAAGCCCTGTGGCCTCCGGGCTGTACAGGAGAAGCGCTGCATCCTATACCTTCCGAGCTGGAAAGGGCCTGTGGCACTATGCTGGGCGTCCTCTCCCTCACTGCAATCAAGGCTTGGAAAGCAAAGGGCCTGTATCAACAAGAGTGTGTGTGTGTGTGTGTGGGGGTGGGTGGGCAAGTGGTTGTGTGTCTGTGCGTGTGAGTATGTTTGCGTGCATGCATGTGAGCATGTGTGTGTGTGTGTGCGTGTGTGTGTGCATGCGTGTGTATGTGTGCAAGTGTTTGTCAGTGTGTGTGGGTATGTGTGTGTGCGTGTGGTTGTGTCTGTGAGCTTGTATAGGTGCATACGTGTGTGCAAGTGGTTGTGTCTGTGTGCATGCATGTGTTTGTGTATGTGTGCATGTGTATGGGTGCATGTGTGTGTGTCTGTGCAAGTGGTTGTGTCTGTGTGCATGTGTGTGGATGTGTGTGCGCGTGCATGTGGTTTGTCTGTGTGTGTGTAATTCGTGTGTGCACACACACACATATGTGCCAAGACTTGAGGGCACTGTGGGGATTGTCCCCACAGCGCTTTTGAAGTATTTCTTCACATAGTAGTCTATACCACACTACACTATGATTGAAGCATGTCTTCGAACCTCAGGCAACTCAACCAGCATCTGTCATGTACATCATTCTACCTCCAACAGCCTCCCAACCGTGAACCTCCAAAAGAGCACCCATGAACCACTGAGAATCAGATTATTTGTGGCCTCCTCAGGGATGCGAAGTGTTAAAGAAATGGTATAATATCATTGTCCATGGAGGTAAACTAATGATATGATAGTCAACTGTGACAATGTTACTAAAGGGAAGTAAATAAAATTACAAAAAACTTACTACGCCCCTTGATTGCTTAAAGGGTGGCCTCAATTGTGGCCAAGGTAGATCTAAATGAACATGGTTAGATAGGGCAAGGTGCCAATGATGATAAAAGATTTTACATCTGGCATATGTCTTCGAATGGTGCACAGACTCGGCCAAGTGGAGAACACTGCGGACTATGTCAGACCAGACTTACAACGTTAGATGCATGATATTACAATTTCCTATACATGTTATGAGGTGTTATGCAATCTGCTGTGGGTTTGGGGTATACAGGACTGGGGCGCTCAAACTGTGCTTTTATAATGTGTGGTGATGGACAAGAAAAATTGGTTAAACGGTGCTACCAGTGTAGAGGAGAACCCTAAAACCTCTAAAAAGGTGTTCGGGCGTAGGATACCTTGACACCATGCAAATGTTCAACAGGTACTGGGCACACGTGTGGTTAACAATTCTGATCATACAGTAGTTAGAGACAAATACGATTGACACCGGTAGTCTGGTAGAGCCAGTATGTGATGTGTATGTAGTTCTTTTTTTTCGATTTTACAAACGCCAGCCGACACGTGTTTCATCAACAGGGTAAAACCTGTGACTCATCAGGGCTGCAAGCGGCGCGGTACGAGATGTGGTATCGGTGATCGTACGAAAGGTAGAAGGATGGAGTTGAATGGAAAGTATGTAAGCAAAGTAGTCCAAGCGCGTGGCAGCCGGGTACGACTGACCGGAGGTAACCTAGGGTGATGGGTTACTGCCGAGCTGTGAACTTGAATGGGTGTTGAACATTTTATGAGGTGTATTGACAGATATTGCTATAAACATGCTCCCTTAATTTGGTGATATAGGGCTCTTCTACACTAGAACATTGTTTCATTCCTACCATCTGTTGTGCCTTATGGCAGCACTTGACTCCCCTGGCTTGTCCAGCGAGTTGGCATTTGGTGGACTTGGCCCATCTGGCAGGTTCACCCCTGAACTTTTTGCCTGGTATTATTAAATAATTATAGTGATGTCTTGGTTTCTGCGCACTTTCACTGTGCCCCAGTGGAAAGTGCGTGCGCACTCTGAGTACGTGGAGTGAGATAGGCCTGCCCTCCCATAGGAATGCATGGGGAATGTGTGTGTCCCTGGTAGTTCCTGATGTGTGGGGAGTGCAGGCTCGAGTTTGATATGTGTGAACTCGTGAGAGTGAATGCTGCACAATGGTATGTGCGGCTTGTAGGTGTCTAGTGGGGAAGTGCCACTTCTAGACATTGATGTGTGTATGCAGTGAGGGTGCTGGAGCGTGATTGGCTGGAGCTGGCTGGCATGCCAGGCTCCAGGAAGTCTGGATGGCTCTGCCCGGTGGTGAGTGTGAGATTAGCATGTTGATGGCTGGGGAGGAGTGCACCTGTGTCCTGAATGAGGCTGGGTTTTCCCCACACAATGCTGGCTCCACCCCCCTGGGGAACGACTGATGACCCAAGCCCTGCCAGTGAATAGAGAGAGTGGTTGAGCCCATCAACAGTACTCCCAGACCAGCTGCGACTGGTTCTTCCCCCACCCTGCACCTTTAGACGAAGGATTGCTCTGTATAAAAGGAGACTGTGACCTCTTGTAAAATGTTCTTGTTCCCAACTTGAATCTTGCCAGGGGCGTGCTGCTGCTTGGGCTCAGGGGAAGGCTTGCCTCACTGAGCCCTGCCCAGCCCCTGGACTGCTGAGATGCTGGATTGCTGAAGGACCTTGTTACTTTCTGTTGAATAGAAAAGAAGGGAACCCTGCCAGGGTCAATTTCAAGGTCCCACTAGGGGATCCTCACACTCAAACGAGGGGTGACAAAAGGTTACGTATAAGAGCAGACATTGATTCACATAGAGTCCAAGCATCTTTTTTTTGAAAAAATATATATGTATGTTTTATTTATCATTGATTAAGGTAAACTAGGTGTAAAGGGTTCCACATAGGTGCTTAGGGAATACATATATGCTTAGGGAATACATATAAAAACGTCCATAGAATGACAATCTAATATACAGTGTGTCATAAGAGTTTAGGAATAACGTACATTTTTTCAAGTTCCACACACTCCCACAGTCATCCACTGCAGATACTCTCACACACAACCTCAAGCAATACAATATTTACACATTCATACATAGATCATTAAGGAGATACATAGTGATCTGCAGAAAAAGATTTTCCAATGTCCACTAGACCTAAAACTGTAACATGGAGGCAATACACAATGAACAAGATGGTAAAGCATAGACTATATAGATGCCATCCAAGTGGGTCACGCCGACGCGCGTTTCGATGCTAAGCCTGATTAGGCTGCACCTTCATCAGGGCAAGGAGGGCCAAAGGAGGGGGCAGGGCAAGGACAGGTACACTCTTTTTCACACTGTGAGGGACAAATACTTTAATCTATCCGAGTTCGTAGGGAGTCGGATTCTACTCCAAGGAGATCACTGCATGGATATATGGTACATCCTTCATATGATGGATGGTCCTGAAGGGGAGGAGTAGAGGTCAGGAGTTCCACGGACTGAGGGATTCCTTTCTTTAAAGTACATTCAGGTCTGCATAGATGCTATTAGTTACATTCTAGGGCTCATTTTGATTCAAGGGTCCGCCCCAGAATTTTGAGGTCCAAAGCAAGGTTTTAGGGATACAGGGTAGATCTTCGTAATCAAAGCGGGTCAGGTCTGTTCCTCATCAGAGGTGGACTGAATCAGGGGACCCTCAAAAATGATGGGGCAGTCAAGCTCTCGGACCAATGGGTTCTGTTCTAGCCGGGAATACCGGCAGATGCACCGGGCGGTCCTTGTCCGGGGGTGGTAACGCGGACCGCGAAGCGGCGTCTTCTACGGGAGTCACTTGTTGCTTTCTGTGCCTTCCTAGCGCCTGGGAGCGCTGTATTTCTTTCCTAGCGCTTGGGAGCGCTTTATCCTGCTTATAGCGCTGGGAGCGCTGTATTTCTGTCCACAGTGCTTGGGAGCGCTGTTTATCCAAGCCGGTGCCCACCCGGCATTTGCCCCGTTCTGTGAAGGGTTCCTGGACCTCGCTTTATTTCTTATTTACTTCACGGAGGGAGCCTACCCCTCCTTTTGCCAAGATGAGATCACCGCCGCGGCCCCAGCTCTCCCTAACCCCGGAGAAAGGCAGCCTCCGGCATCCCCACCCGGCCGCGCTGGGATTGGCCCAGCCGGCCGAGCCCTCTGCCACGTCATAGGGGGAGGAGCTGAGGAATCAGGAAGCGGCGGGAGCCTACTCCGCGCTCCTGCTTGGCCACGGATGATCGTCGCCGCCCCCCCGGGGCTCCCTAAAGCGAGGGAGAGCCCCGGAGAGCAAGCGGAGGCTGCGGCACCGTTGCCGTCAGACCGGTGAGTGGAGAGAGGGAGAGGTGGGGCGTCGGGGCACATTGCCGGTGCCCGCCCCTCCCCTCCATTGCAAGCGCTTGGATGCTCAGAGGCCCGTGGGGCCTCACCTAATGCCGAGTCCCCCGAGAGGGACTCCACCTGTTGCGACCGAGCCCGAGAGGCTCAGGGGGGCAGTTCCGATCGCGAGTCCCCCCGAGAGGGATTCCACCAGCCCCCCCCCGTTATTCATGAGCCCGAGAGGCTCCAGCGTTGGCTACATTCCTTGAGAGCCCGAGAGGCTCAGGGGGCATTCCAGTTCTTCGAGCCCACGAGGCTCCACGCCCACAGTAGTTTTACAAGCCCAGAGAGGCTTGAGTGCCAGTTCTTCGTTTTAAGAGTCCCGAGAGGCTCTCCCTTGGCATAGTTATTCCTCAGAGCCTGCGAGGCTCCCACGATGCCCCTTATCATCATCTACAGCTGCCCAGCACTTTGTGGGCAGCTGCTACGTTTAGGTCTTGGCGCAGTGGCGCAACCTGGACCCTGGACTTTGATGTAAGTGCATGTTAATGTGATTTCTGCAAAGTGTTCTTTGCTGCACCTCTGAATGTGTTGATGATGCATCATGTGCCTTGTTCCTTACACCTCTGAATGTGTAGTTTATACATCATGTGTTCTCTTGTGCTGCACCTCTGAATGTGTTGTTGATGCATCATGTGCCTTGTTCCTTACACCTCTGAATGTGTAGTTTATACATCATGTGTTCTCTTGTGCTGCACCTCTGAATGTGTTGTTGATGCATCATGTGCCTTGTTCCTTACACCGCTGAATGTTCTATGCATCATGTGTGAAACTTCTAAGTTCTATGTTCTAAAAGTGCTATTTCCTTACCACGTGCTTATTCCTGACAGTGGTCCATGTGGCCCTGTCCTGTACATAATCCCCCTGTAAATTCTGCCCGTGCCACTGGCACATTGTACAGTATGTGTTCCTATCTAATGTGTTTTTGAATACAAAGGCTATTTTTACATATACCTGGTGTGGAGTTCCTTTTGTGGGGGGCCTTGAATGTTGTTGCTGGTGGGTGCGTGCGCAAATGCTTTACACATCGCCTCCGAGTTTAGCCTTGCTGCTCGCGCCGAGTTACCTAGAGGGTGAGCAGGGGTTATCTTGGCGGGTGACTTCCTTACCCTACCTTAGGAATGGTGGTTTCTGCCTGGCTTTGGCGCAAGCCTTAGCCAACCAGAAATCCCATTTCTAACAACATTTATGATCACAACCAGGGATGAGAGGTCAGCAAGCGCAGACGTGTCCTAGTTCTTCTGTTATCAGACTTGGGTTTAAGTTGGGGCATCTTCTCCAGTTTTCACTCCAATCTGGTGGAGAGGAATTGACAATATGTTATCTCTTTTTGCCTCAATCGCTTACAACCATTGAAGTAGCTTTCTTACCTGTGTGTATGCGCTAGTGCTCTTAATATGAACTTCTTTATCTTGGCTGCAGTTCTTTAAAGGATTTGTTGTTAACTAGACTCCAAATGGTTAAGTCTGAAAATACAAACGATCTGCAGTGATCATAACCCCTTAGTTATTGTCCTGTGGAGACCTGTCAAGTAGTCCAGTGAAACTGCAGAGAGCTGGAGAGTCATTTCTACCCGGGATAGTGGGAGCAGGCTGGTTTGGAGACCAGCAAACATGGCCAACCTATTGTTCAAGCTTTGTGATAATCATTTGACTTTGATTAACAATTGTTTACTTCCTCAGGGGGGCCAACCTACTAGTAAGGAACTCTATATTTTGGGCCATGTAATTAGGTCTCTTCTCACCAAGCCCCAGAAGCCTGTAGTGGATAACCAATCATTATTGTTTGACAGGGTGTGTACACAAGCATGCAATCGCCTCCATAGACTACTGAAGGAATAGAGAGGCAGTTGCAGAATGTAAAGGGAGTACAAGTTAGCCTCTTCTGCAGATTAATACTTAGGATACATTGGTTACTTACTGTAGGCTGAGATATACGTCTTTGTTCTGGCATACTGTTAACCATATTCAACTAGTTAGTTCTGGTTCTAGGTTTGTGAGTGTGAACATTTCCCCCAAATATGTGGGTGGACTACTTCCAAAGGATTTACCATTCAGGGACAAGTATAACAATTGGACCTGAGCACTTTTTTCAACTTTTCCTATTGATGCGGTGTTCTCCCTTGATGATGTGAATGAGGCACTACATAACAGCCCTGCTAGTAGAGCCCCTGACCCTCGCGGTGTTCCTATGTATTTATACAGGCAAAATCCTATTGGCTCCACTATTGACCAACTATATTAATTCTGCCTGCAGAAATTAAACTCCCCAGTTTTGCTGATCAGCCATTATTGTTCCTATATTCAAGAATAGGTCAAGTCCTAGCTTCTACCACCAATTTCCCTTTTAGATTTGTTAGTAAAAATTGTTGGTATGACCGTCCTTGATAGATTGACCCAATGGGTATCTGACAACTCTTTGTTGTCCAATGTGCAGTATGGGTTTAGAGCAGGGCTACGTACGATGGAGCAGTGCCTTCATTTGCATCCTATATGAGGCAAATACACTGTTGAGAAACGTACCTTAATCCACCTGCCTTTATGGCGCCTTTGATAGTGTGGTCAGGTCCAAGCTCTCTGGGTTATTGGAAACCCAGGGAGCAGACAAGGGTCTTGTGTCATTCTTAAGAGACCTCCTTTATGATCTTCATGCCTCTTTTAGATTTGGGGAGAATGGCGAGTGCACTAACTCTTTTAGCCCTGCTCTAAGGGTCCACAAGGGCTGTGAGCTGGCGCTAATATTTTTATTAAATATTAATGGGTTTGGGGGAGCCTTGATTGAGATGGGCCGAGATCAGCCCTGACTTATGCAGAGTGGTGGGGTGGTGGGGCCGGGTTAGGCGAGATTTTGATGGGCGATGATTAGGGAAAATTAAATAAATAATTTATCTTCCCTCCTCACCATCCGTCGAAATCCCCCCTCACCCGGCACCACCGCTTACCGCTCTTACCTCCATGGGCTGGGGCTGGCCGAGATATACCTAAGGTTAAGAGTAGGCCTGTGGACATGTCATTAAATACAGACAAACTGTTCTTTTCTCTAAAACTCCCAATGGGCTAAACATTTTGTTTAAGGCATTTGTTGGTTTTAGGGGTTAATTGTGTTTAGAAACCAATTTTACTAGAACTTTCATGATGGCGCGTGGTGCAAGGAACCTCAAATACCGTCCTGGGGATATCGATTGTCAGACTCAACGAATTTCCCTACTTGGGAGTCACTTTTTTGTTCACTGAGCTACTAGGCTCTGTGCATAGCGATGATGAGGCAGGGATTTAGTAATTTCTATTATCTGGCAGCTAAGACTGGCAAGAAATCTGTTACGTCACTTTTGGAAGAGTATAAGAGAAAGTGTTTACCGGTATTAACCTACGTGTTGGAGTGTGGGAATATAAAAAGGTGAGTGCTCTGCAGACAGGAAAACAGAGATTACAGACACATCCCAGCTAGTTCTGACACTTTTGCTATCCATGAGGAGCTTGGGTTACCAAATGTGTAAGACAACATAAACCTGGCTCCCCTAATGTTATGGTGCTCTATTTGGCACAACCCTCATGCCACGTTTAGCAGAGAGGTCATACAGGATTGTTTGTCTTGTGATAGGGGTGCACAGATCCTGTGACTTTGCTATGTTGAACGCTCCATAATTTTGAAGACCTTCCATTTTCTTAAATCCAAGTGATTTCAATGGTATGGATAGTAGCTGGCTAAGGAAATATTTTATGCCATACAAGTGGCAGGAAAGGGAAGCCTTGGAATTTGTTAAGCCCATCAATGCTGAGTACATCTTATTGATTCAATCTCCCAGGGGAGGCAAGGAGGGAGCCATATTTAGAGGTATTCAGTCAAAATATCAAGTTCGACAATGAAATATCAACAGCAAGAATATCGTGGTGAAGAATATCGACTTTAAGGTAAGAAATATCGATTTTTTAATTAGAGTTATGTATTTTAGTATATATTTTAAATGTATGTGATGTATTGTTTTGTATAAGTATTGTTTATGTTTTTATGTGTTACATTTTTTGTAGTTATTAATTTTATTTTAATGACATTGTGCATTTTTTTTAGTTCCATAGCAGGTTGTGGGTTTATAGGGGAATAGGGTGGGAAGTAATTTAGCTATAATAAATCAATTAATATTTTTTATTTATTAATATTTATTTAATTGAGATTTGATAATGGTAATTGTGTTTTTAATTTTGAGGGTGTATTTTAGGTGCGGTTTGGTGGGTTTATAGGGGTAAAGGGTGGGAAGTAATTTATTTTAATTAATTAATAATTTGTAGGTAATTAATTAATGACAATTAATCATGTAATTGTGTAATTAATTGTATGTGCGGGTTGTAGGCTTTACTCTATTGTAAAGAGTAGGAAGTCAATTATTTTTATTAATTAATAACTAGTAATTAATTAATTGACAATTAAATGTGGAAAATTGTGTAATTGATTTTAGTTGCGGGGTGTGGGGTTTTTAGGTGTAACGGGTAGAACGTCATTTATTTTTAATTAATTATGAATTAGTAGAGAATTTATATTAATTAATTAATTGATAATTAATTAAGGTAATTGTTAATTTTTGTGTGTGTGTGGGTTTATAAGGGTGAAGGTCTGTCGACTCCCTCTGCAACCTTCCCCCCACCCCACTGTTCTTACCTGTACGGGCTGCGCCTGTCCAGGTGTTACTCTTACTTGCATTCTGGATTTATGAATAATTTCCAGGTTTTGGTTTTCTCTGGACTACTAGAATATGATGCCAAATAAAATAGTTCATCATCCCATAAAGCCTGAGGCAAGCGTGGTGTCCGTCTCCATTTCTAGCATGCACCATATTGTAATCAGCCTCTCTTTATGTACATCTGCACACCTGCACCCCACTGCTCTTACCTGCACACGCCTGCACCTGGAACCGATACAGGGCTATCAAACTCTGCCTGCCAGCAACAACTCTGAGAGTATCCTGCACACCATTAAGACCAACTCTCATGACGTGCCTATTTCCACCAAAAGCGTCTATTTAGTGCAAGCACTGATCAAGCTTATCAAAGGGTGCTTACATTTAATGGAACAATGGATTCACCCTGCTCCTCCTAAGTGAGCTAAGCTGCAGCATAGGTTCTACTACAAATGAAAGGAAACTTTTTCAGAGGCACAACCCCCACCATTTGGACCTGAACCAAGTTTTGTTGATTAAGTCTTTAAAAAACACATTTGGTTGCAGACTATACACAGACAATAAGAGCTCCCCCATGACCGCAAGTTGGTTCTTTCCCTTTTCTTGGCTGCTTAATTTTCTTTATTTCTATTATCTTTTATATAGTAATATGAAGATAGAAGTTACATGTTAGATACTGTCACAATTGGCACAATTGGTTCCAATGACGCTACATAGACTGACCCAAATGCCTTTTATTGTAGGTCGCTCAACATGAGAACAATACTTATTCTGATATGTTACATCTGCTGTATCAAATTATATCAATTGTAAGAAACAGTGTCCAAATAGCAATAATGGAACAACTACTTTCTATCTATACTGACTATGGTGCTCTTTTCGTTGCAGTCTTGTTTCATTGTATTGTTTTGCAAAAACCAATCAAATTTATTGAAATCGGAAAAAAATATATATATTTCCCTGAACATGTTCTACAACCATCAGCATTCAAAATAATCTTTTAGTATTATGTCCTATTCCTAATTCCACTTGAGAATGATTCAGCATAAGTAATCCAAGTTGCTCCTATGTCATCTCATTTTGCCTAATTAACGTAAAGAGTAGGACAAGTACAAGTGGAAATCTCTGCCTGAACTTGTTGGCACCAATCCATATCACATTTGTGATTATAAGGAGTAGCCCTAGAGGTGTACTCTTTTACATAATTTTCCATGACTTTGTGAATCAGACCTGAAACATTCAACTTCCTATTAGTAAAAGTGAAATTAGGGCACAGTCCTTTCCAGTTGTACAATTAGTACATCTATTTTTCCTAAATATTCCCATTTGATTCCCATTTTAGATGATTTGGGACAAATCTGCTAAAGCGGAGGAGCATCGCCCCACACAAAAAATAAAATGATACTAACATAACATTATTAGCATTCTGTTTTTTATTGGCCCAGTTTGGTTTAAGGAGTGGGCCGGCCAAACATTCATGCACACTTTGCTTGATCTTCATCCAGGTTCTATTACAGCCTGGGTGGAGAACATGCCCAGGTCCCACTCCCTCTCTAAGTGCCAAACCACGGTGCTCAGACCAATCACGAGGCTGCTTTCAGCAGCGTTGTGATTGGCTAGGGGAGTCTGGGACCTTGGTGCTTCCTGTTCCTGCATCGTTGACAGTAGAAGAACAGAGGAGTGGTGGCGGCCAGGTGAGTGCAGTTTTCTTTCTTTTTTTCAAACACCTGCCTCACCACCATGGCCCCATAGCAGCCACCACTGAGTGTCATGGAAAACCACACTTTCAAACATTCATTTCCCACCTATGAGCAGGATTTACACGTTTCAAGATCTTGATATTTGTGGAGGAAATCTCTGCCCCTCTAAATGAATTTACACATTTTGTGAATTCCTGACAGGAGTATGTAAAAGAGATACATTTTATTGTAACATACCTTTAGAACCACATTTACCGTCTTTTTGCAGTGACTCCACTTGATCAGTTATTTAACATTCATTTGTGCCATTCTATGCTTTGCTTTTTTCTACTGACCTTCTACCCGAAATATTAAATTACTTTTATGAGCACTTTAATTATGTTCTCGACGCATCTTGTAGTGCATTCTACATTAACTAATCTGCACGGGCTTTTGAACAAGTAAACAATGTTTGTACTCCTGCAAGTAAAATATTATTTTTTAATTTTTTATTTTGCAGTGTATGGGTGAACGAAAAATAAACCTATAATGAAATTGGTGCAATGAGTACAGTTACAGGAGGCATATATCCAACTTTATTTATCAATTGTTTATTCTTATTGCATTTCCATTTTCTTCCTATTCTGTTTAATATCCATGCGACTTTTAAATCAGTTTTTTTTGTTTTTTTCTGCTTTTATTGAAACATTTTAAAGTTTGCTTTCTGCTTTGATGTAAAAATAAAAGTCTTCAGTGTTCTTGATTAGTGTGCTGCACAGTCCAATTATTCAAATCTATAATTATTGGCAGGAAACTGCTTTAAAAATCTTTTTTTGTTCATTCTTTAACCCCTCCTTATACATTTTTGTAAGATGTGACTATGTGATAACTCGTGATGCGGTTTTCAGAGGGAAACTAGCAAAGAATAAGTAGGTATTTATATCAGTAGAATTTGTAATGGTTTGCTTTAATATTCTTACATCCTATTCTGGTGTATATATGCCAAAGGTAAATTACATTTGAGATCTCTGTGATATAATCCCACATGGACAAGTCTTAATTCACTTCTGAGCCATGAAGTAGTTTGAAAATGTCAATAATTAACCACTCCTACATGATTAATATAGATTGTATTCTTTGGTTTTTCAAATTACCTGGCAACACAAAGGAATATGTACTCTTAAATCTAAAGTAGCTGATATACAGAAACATTTTGCAATATTTCCATTAGGAATATGGCCACTAATTTCCCTTTTGTGATAATGGAGTATTATCTACCCCATGATTTCAAGTCCTTTCATATGAGGTATAGCTAAGCCTACAGTCTGTGGCCACAAATTGGAGTTCCTTCAAATGCATGCCATCACGTCTGTTTTCTTCACATTAATCCAGATCTGTTCGCATTCTCTCACATGCTTTGTGGTAGTGATTGAGACATTGGGATGGGATCACGGCCACCATTACCATAAAATCAGAAGTCTAAGATGTTGTATGTTTGCTGATTCCAGATGTCTTTGTGCTATTATACCCGCGATCACCAGAATTCAGAAGTCATGCACTTCAATGATCATCACTTGCATTAATGTTTACACTTCCAAATTGGCCACATGTGCCCAGAAACCTTCCATCACTTTGTGGACACAGATCTCAAGTTTGCTTACTCTGCCTTTTTATTTCCTAAAAGTGATCCTGGAATACTTCGCATATGCCTCTGATTTTTCCACGCATGTGCAACAGTTTGTGTGTGCTCTTTGCCCTTCTTATCGCACAATAGCCGCAGAGTTTTGGACCAACTGCTTTGAATACGCTCAGACATTGCATTAGCCAGGCTAATTTTTCCCTTCCTTCCTAGAGATTACACCAGCTCAGGTGAACTTCCTAATGCGTGTTATGCTCTTTTGAGCCGCCAGGGGTTAATGAGAAAAGGGCTTTCAAATGTTTCTGAGGCTTGACCCTTTACTCTCTGGCTGAATGTCTTAGAGTTAGTCTACTTCAGGTGCACTGAACTGTCAACAGTTGGCCGTCCATCAATTTCTGATTCTGATCCTGATGGCCTTCAATCAAAAGTTTGCTCAAAATGATTGTTTTTCATTGAGCAGCGGGTTATTTGGTTAAATTCTAAGGGTTGGGTTTAGAGCACAGCAAAAAGTATCAGCTACTAGCTTTCAAGAGCATAAATGTTAATTACTACCTATTGCCCGCTTGTCCTTCACTTCAGTCTGAGACCTTGAGCGCTGGAGCTCTCCTGCTAATATGGAATTATTCTCCAATGACTCACCATATCCACGCTGACCTTCACATTCATAACATATTTGTGTTACTTTTTCAGGATGCTGAACCTTGGCATGCACTGGATCAGTGACTGAGCAACTGTGCACTAGTGTTCGAGCTATTTTTGCGTTGAGTATGTGCTAGATGACTACATATTGTTCTTCCACTGAGCACTGGTAATTTTGCACTGGCAGCCACTGCAATTGCAGTGCAGAAATGACCGGCCATGCAGTGCAATACTTATCAAAGGATGTACTCCCCTGATGTCCTAGATGGAGTTATTGATATGTCAAATCAGATGAAAATGTTTTCAATATATTTACTAGGTGTAAAAACAATCTGCAGTCCGTACGCATCAGAGGCAGATGTACTTTTGTGTCATATGACCATAAAGTGTGCCTTGCAGCGGATGTGCAGTCCCATGAAAATTCATAGTAAACTACCATATTCAGGGCTCATGGCTCCCCTGAAAATTGGAGAAATCTATGGTCTCCAGTGAGGAGGAATTAATCATTTCTTTCAGGGGGTGTCCTTCCAAAGCCCTCTATCTGTGTCATTGCCTCTTTGTACGTGTGCCAGAAGCAAGGAAGACTTATTGAGCTTGAAATTGACAAGTGCAAGCCTGCACATTATCATTAATTGATTTCTGCCACTTAGCAGAACATAATGTTGCTATTCCTGAACTTATAATTGCAGCTTGTCCAGTTCTAAAAAGGGCAAGTGTGAACTTGAAATCTGCACAATAAAATGGACATTTCTCGGTTCAACCCTCTTGGGGATCCTTTTCAGATTTTGCTAAATGCACACAATGTATTTTAGACTTTAAAATTCACCATAGAACAAAGATTTTACATAAAATGCCCAGTTTTGGACAAACAGTATTACCTGTCAATAAGGAGTGAGAGGGCAAACAGAGCTCTTCTAATGTATCAAACATTACAACCACATTATGAGGTCGTTTAGGTCCAGGTGCTTGTGCCTAACAATTTCAAATGCAATCTGTGGCTCCAATCCTTCCACATGGGATGACTCCTGGTGGCTCCCGCCCTCGGGAACCCCCCAACTCAACGGACCATGCATGAAACCTCAACATCATACTAGAGTCATCGCTCACAATGAATGGCAAGATAAATGCCGTATCCTCGGCCTGCTTCAACACCCTTTGCATTCTCCGAAAAATGCTCCGCTGGATCCCATCCGAGTACAGAAAAACTGTCACACACGCTCCCATTACGTCAATGGTCTCTACACCAATATTAACAAGAAACAACTTTGCAAACTCCAGACTGTCCAGTACGCTGCAGCCAGACTGATCCTAGACATCCCCTGTCGCAGCCACATCACTCAACACCTCTGCAATCTCCACTGGCTCCCTATTGGAAGAAGAATAACCTTCAAACTTCTCACTCACGCATACAAGGCCCTTCACAACACCGAACCAACATACCTGAATTGCTGCCTCTACTTCTACGCTCCCAAAAGACACCTCCGATTAGCTGACCTCTCTCTGGCCACCATTCCACACATCTACAAGACCAGAATGGAAGGAAAGTTTGTCTGCTACTTCACAGCCAAGCCCTGGAACAACCTTCACCTCCGGCAAGCTCCTACACTGCCCCAGTTCAGGAAGGACCTCAAGACCTGGCTCTTAGGATGACCCCAGCACTCATCTGACCCCCCAGCACCTTGATAACTTTGTGGCTGAGTAGTTGCACTTCATCAACCCCTGATTGATTGACTGATTGATTTCAGCACAAACACCTATTAGAAGTTGATAGCCAGTTGTGTCCATTTCTAAGTCTACATAGTCAGTTTCATGCAGGTCTCACTTAGTGGTACTACCCCATACAATTAAGGTGCTAGCAGTAATAATGTGTGTAGCACCAGCATAATACAGGCATAAATACAATTTGTGCTGGGATTCTCTTTGTAAATTAGGTGTGAGCACCTGGCACAAATATTGTGTGTGCTTACGTGTTTCTTGCACCTCTTTTTACTAGGTGGGTCTAAATAATCCTGAAGGTGTCTTGCCAAGGTTTGGCTACTACCACGCAACCAAAAGGGGCCGCCGTGCTCAGTGGGCACACTACCACCAGTCTGTGCCATGGTGCTCCTTTCAATGGGTGCATCAGCTGCAGACCAACACACTGCTCTATTGTAACAATTGTGCTGTTCCCAGGGCAAATGCAACCCTGAGCTGCCTTAGGAAGAGAGCCTTAGTGAACTGTGTCCTGGCTGTTTGAATCAAGTGGTCTGCTTTTCACTGCAATTCGGCAGACCTCACCTCCCTTTCAAGGGAAGGGAAGGTATCCCCCGCCGTCAAGAGCAGTAAAAGACTGTGCCAACGTATGGGGATAGCTGAGGGTCTCTTGGGCCCCTCCACCAAAGAAGTACGCTTGGGAGTACAATGGCTGTGAGACACTTCTATTACACTGGAGAAACAGATACCAAAAAAAGCCACATCCAGAATTGATGACAAAACAAATGGGTTAATGATAACTCTACATATTACAACGATGAAGGGAAGTGCTGGTCACGTGGTGCGACTGCGACGGAGGAGCTAGGTGTGGGTTGGTAGACATGACGGAATGACTATTATCTGAACTTCGAGGCCCAATTTACTTTTCTTACTTAGCCAGCTATCATGAAAACAAGGGGTTGTGATTCCCCATCCTGCAGTAATCACAGCAGCAAAGCATGCTGAAGCCGATATGGAGCATTGGCAACAAGCCACTCAGGAGGTACGGAAGGGCCGTCTGGCTGTAGCCCGGATTCCCTTTCACAGGGAAAGGAGGCAGAGTCAGCACTGGCAGCTTTCCTGCTCGTATGGAAGCTCGCAGGCAGGAGGATGCCAGTGCCAGGGTCAGTCAGACATTTCAGGGACTCCAGGAATGGGGAAAGGAAAACTTGAGTAAGCTGAGCCCCCCCCCACCCCTCCAGAGTATTCTCCTTCTAAATGTAGGCAAGCACATGTTTCTACCAAGGGTGGGGCAAAGCAAAGAAGCCTCTTTACATTAAGCAGCCTCACAAAAAAAAAACGTTTGCTTGACACTATACAGGCCGATGAACCAGTTAAACCCACTAAGGTGGAAATCAACGGTAGAGGAAGAGCTAAAGAAGCTTGGTGGATGAGGCAAGGAGCCTCTATCCCCTTGATACAGATTATGGCATTAGTGTAAAAGATACCCCTCTTCAAAGTTAGGGGGCTATTGCAGAGAAAAGTTCCACTAATGTCTGGGTAGAACAGTAAACTCATAAGGACCTTTTTACGGTTCTACCCAGATTTGATAAAAAAGAGGGACCCAGTAGAGCACAGCTGAGGAGGTCTGGTTGAGGGGGTGTACTGGGGGACACAGAAAGCCTCACAACAGTTATATTCACTGCACGTTTTCTTCCCCACACTCTCAGCCCTCTTAGTGACCCCCTTACTCAGTGTCCTACTAGGACTGGAGTCTTAAACCCTGTGTTTGAAGTTCAGAATATGAATAGGTTTCTTAAAAAAAAACTGGTTTAAAGCGCTGGCCTTGGAGGATGGAGCAAGACCTCTGACCCTCCTGGTCAGTGTCACTCCTAACGCCCGTGCAGCTCCACCGGTAAGGGCCTGCCCTTGAGCCCGAGCTCCTCGACAGGTAGGTGTTTGCGGCCCTCCTCCACCTGTAGGCTAATGCCTGCGCTTCCTCCTTGATGGTCTAATGGAAGAGCACCCTGATATTCTGCTCTGTTCTGTGTTCTATGTCTTCTCTTTTGCATTTTCTCTCCTGCCTCTCTATCTCCATTGCCTCTTTTGCCACCTTTCCACTTTCTCTTTTTTGCCTTTTTCCACTTTGCCACTTTTTTAGCTTTTTCTCTCTGCCTCTTTCCCTGGGTTCGGTCCCTCTTTCTGTGCTCCCCACTGCTGCTGCCCCCGCGGCCCATCCCCCAAGGAATCCTGGTCCCTGCCCCCCCCCCACCTGTGCGTCCTAAGCACCCTCCACCCTCTCAACCCCAAACGCAACAACAACTGCCAGCTCTCGGCACCCAGCAACACCCAAGGCCCGATCTCCTGCCGCCACTGCCGCCGCACCTTCACCCACCTCCGGACCCCAGCAGTAGCCCCAGACCACCTAACGCAGGTGTACACAAACCACTGTAGCCTCCTCAACGTATGCTCCCTGCACAGACACACCATAGAAATCTGGGACCTCCTCAACACTCACACGTCCGACATCGCCTTCCTCACAGAGACCTGGATCAAAGCCAGCTCTGTACCCGACATTGCAACTGCCATCCACGACGGCTACAAGATCCTGTGGAAAGACCGCCCCATAACCCAGCAGGGGGCCTCGCAATCATCCACAAAAGCTCCCTTTGCATGACACCCACGGACTCGGTCTACTCCCCACACCCCTTGGAACACATCCACTTCAAGATCCAGACCAAACCCAGAAGAACGCTCCACGGGACCCTCGTCTACCTACCACCTGGCTCGCGCTCTGTTCACCAACATCATCACCGAGCTCATTGCACCCCACGCACTCGCTTCTGCAGACTACATACTACTCGGAGATCTAAACTTCCACCTGAACAACCATGACAACACCAACGCTCATCTAGAAAACCTCAGCAACATTGGACTGAAGCAACATGTCTCCACTTCCACTCACACAGCAGGACACACACGCAACCCCATCTTCACTGGAGGAAACAGCATCTTCTTCAGCCACACCAAGGAACTTCTCTGGACTGACCACCACTGAATTCACTTCTCCTTCAGAAAACCCACTGCACCCTAGCATGCACCCAGCATCCCAGGCAGAAACTGGTACAAAGACTCCAAAGAACACCTCACGTCCAACCTCACCTGCACTCCACCCCCAATTATGACAGACACTTTGTTGTGCTTTGCTGTGTGTGCCTTCTTCGTGGTTCTCCTAATTTCCCTGCAACTGCTTGCGGTACCCGCTCCGTGGGTCCCGCTTCGCAGGGGTGTTTAACGCCGGATTGTGGACCTCGTACCTGGAGCTGGTGGGTTTTTGCATCAAGGAAGAAGAACTGTAGGCAGGGCTGCGAGCGTGCAGCGGGCTCGGGACTTCCACTCCCAGGAGCGCCCGCCGCCAGCCCAAATCGCCAGCACCTGGGCAGCTCTCCCTGCCTACGCCTTCCCATTGTTACTTGCCGTTAAAACAACCCCAGCGCCTAAACCAACGTGGGACGCTTTGCTGTGTGTGCCTTCTTCGTGGTTCTCCTAATTTCCCTGCAACTGCTTGCGGTACCCGCTCCGCGGGTCCCGCTTCGCAGGGGTGTTTAACGCCGGATTGTGGACCTCGAACCTGGAGCTGGTGGGTTTTTGCATCAAGGAAGAAGAACTGTAGGCAGGGCTGCGAGCGTGCAGCGGGCTCGGGACTTCCACTCCCAGTAGCGCCCGCCGCCAGCCCAAATCGCCAGCACCTGGGCCGCTCTCCCTGCCTACGCCTTCCCATTAACTCCACCCCTTAAAGGTCTTCTTCTGTCCCGCTGCGCGGGAGCATGCGGGAGTGACCGGGAGAAGCCCGGGACAAGGGCGGGGTCGTCTGCGGCTGTCCGCGGTCGGCCGTGGTTGGGTTGGGCCACCCCCCTTTGCTTTGCTTTTATATTTGTGTATTAATTGTTGCGATTTTATTGCATTGTTCCTTCACATATTTAAATCATGCCCTTACGCTCAGGTAAAGAACGCAACATACAGCTACAGACTACTAAGGGGGTAGTCTCTGGCACTATAGACGCCTTCATCTCCAGGGCCACAGGCATTTTAGAAAAGGAGATAGCTATGGTTGAAAAAAGGCTATCCATAGATTTGGTAAATGGGAAACGATCCTCCTTGGGAAGGTTAGCCACTATACCCAGCCCTGATGTTCGGGCCTCAAACTTAAGCCACCATCTTGTTGAAACAGTGGTGGATGTGCACCGTGAGATGGAGGGGGGAGGCCCATCTCTGACTTTGCTAGAGAATGAATTTAGCCATGATGTAATGCAAGACAGTGGGGGAGAGAGTAGTGTGCTCCTGGCCAGTCAATCCCAGTCAATCCCAGTCGGACTCCTCTAACGATGAGGATTTTCAAAGAATAATACCACGTAAAAGGAAAAGATGTAAGGGCCATCAGAGGGGGGTGTCACTAAGATCCAAAAATCCAATGCCTCACCACTTCCCACTCTCCAAACTCTTGATGCCATCTCCACCTCACATCCTGTTTTAGTTTCAAAGGGTCCTCCGTGTCAATCCCACATCCCCTTTGGCCCCTCAGACCCATGTCCCACCTGCTACAGTAGCGATGATAGCTTGCTGATTAAAATGGAAGCCTTGTTTAAAACTTTATTACTCCCCGTACTTGAAAGAACACGGTTGATAACCGCAAAATTAGATGTACTTGAGTCCACTGTTAACATCAATACTGGTCCCTTAAAAATGTTAACAAACTCCCAAACCATTATGGGGAATACTAGTTCTTCCTCGAGTAACCCCAAAGGCCAAAAAAATGTAAACTTAGGTAAAATTCCGCCTAATGCAATTCCTGGCTTATTACCAGCCCCTGGTCTTAATAAAAACAAGGGCTTAGCGGCAGGGGGGAGGGCTGGGAATAATGATACTACGATAGCATCAGTCCCCTTACAGCAGGTGCCAAAAAAGGCTCCCTATAAATCCAACCATCAACACCAGCCCAATAGTTCCACATCTGATGTGGCCACTCAGCTAAAAGGCGGTGTTCTGGATGCCGCAAGTACTTTGTCTCAGCCCAAATTAACCCAAGGTGCAAAAGGGAGCAGATTCAGCAACCATCCTACTCCCTTTGCGAAAGCTAACAAACGGACACCCCCATGCACAGACCTTCCCCTGGAAGCAACACCATATACGATAGTTCTAACCGGTGTTGCCCCTCTTAGGGAGGGCTCGAATGAATCTTATGAGGATCTCCGAAATAAGGTTGTATTTTGTCTTAAAAAAATCGCCCCCTTCCCCCCTCCTCTTCGACTGAAATATTATTTGTAAGAAGAGTCGAATGGGTGGGTCACTGTACCAAGGACCTAGAAGGGGACTGCATCATCATATCCTTTAAGGATCCCTGGGTGGTAGATTTTGTGCGTAGGGAAGCAAGGTTTGGGAGGTTGGGGAACGTGCAGACCATTGGCCTTGGGTATTTTTTATCCCAGACGTCCCTATGAGTTCCCTTCTAGTCACACCTTCCAAAAAATACCTGTTCGAAGATATCACTCTGATAGAACACCTCACATACCGCAGCTCCCATTATTGCATAATCGTTTTGAACCCCTCTCTGGCCTGGAGTGTATTGATTGACTTCACCCGGTAGGTGGCAAGGGGAGGGTTTTGGACAATCAAATAGATGGTGTGGAAGGAGTTGGCATTGAAGTGTCTATACAGGGGGATCTCAGTATAGAGAGGGATTCGGTGGTAGCTGCTGTATACCCTCATCAGGAGGATAACATGCTGGTGGATCCACAACTGAGCACAGAAGTACCTCTGGGAGCGGCTCATAGTGGATTGCATAGTATTATAACATCTGGTGAGGTTGCAACACTCAAATTAGCATCATGGAATGTGGCAGGGATGAAGGGTCGTATGGACTCAGAAGAGTGGTTGAATTTTATTGACACCTTCGATGTTCTTTTGTTTCAGGAAAGTTGGGCCCCCGATCCAATTTTTAGGGTAGGGTTCCTAAACTTTTATAAACCAGCAATTAAGGACAATAAGTGTCGAGCATCGGGGGGACTAGTGATCTGGGTTAAACAGTCCATTGGCTATCGACCAACGGAAATTTGTGTGGATAACCTGGATCTTTTGGGAATTAGGCTAAGTAAAGAAAATTGTCAGGACATTGTAGTCGTCAACATCTATGCACGTGGCAAATCGGGTGGGCGTTGCCCCAGTATCGTAGATGTGTTGGACTCATATCTTGAGGGAGTAGGGAGAGACAAGCTACTTGTTCTTGCAGGGGACCTCAATTGTACTTTCAAGCCGCTTTTTACTACAGAGGAGTACTTGGGGGTTGCGGAGGAGACTGTCTGGAATATCCCGATGTTGTCCCTGGATACTATCAAAAGAGGCTCCAAGGCAGCCTTACACTGGATGGGGCTGTGCCTAGATTGGGGGCTAAGGGCAACGAACGGTCGTTCAGCCTCCGACAAAGTTGGCAAACCCACTTTTGATAATGGGGCGAGGAAAAGTCGGATAGATTATATCCTGCTAAAAATGGAACATTGGTCACTTTTGATAGATATGGAAGTGGTGCCCCGCCCTGAAAGCGACCATAACCCCTTGTCACTTAACTTGAGACTTCCAGGTGGACTAGGCAAGCCCCCTTCTGCAGTTCATGTAACAGGGGATGCTCTTTTAACAAATGATAGAAGAAGGCTCAGATGGCCAAGGGTTGTGGAGAACCCGACCCTTCTTGATAGCATAATGAAGGCAGTTTTGTCGACCTTGAGCGTCATTTCGTCTCTTGCTCATAGTAGGGTCGCTTTTAATCTGATTTGCAACCTCCACGAACGGTGCTTTGCTCATCTTAAGGATCTTCTGACGATCCCACCAACACAAGGCACCATAAAGGTACATGGTCCCCGGGAGAAACGGTATAATAAAAACTGTAGGGAGGCACATAGCCGCTTAGTCAAAGCTGTGAAATCTAGGGTTTCTAGTGTTATAAAGGAGGCACGAACAATGTATAAAAGGACCCAGTGGGAGGTGAAAAGGGAGTGGGACGATTTACACTGGTCTGACCTATTGGATGCGTGCATATCTTCCAATCAGATTAAGTTTTGGGAAATTGTTAAGTGGGGCAGAAATTCTGACTCTCAAACCCCAGTTAACCATGTGCCCGCAGAAGCCTGGGTGGATTTCTATTCTGATCACCTCACGTCCAACCTCACCTGCACTCCACCCCCAATTATGACAGACACTTTGTTGTGCTTTGCTGTGTGTGCCTTCTTCGTGGTTCTCCTAATTTCCCTGCAACTGCTTGCGGTACCCGCTCCGTGGGTCCCGCTTCGCAGGGGTGTTTAACGCCGGATTGTGGACCTCGTACCTGGAGCTGGTGGGTTTTTGCATCAAGGAAGAAGAACTGTAGGCAGGGCTGCGAGCGTGCAACCATCCAACCATCAACACCAGCCCAATAGTTCCACATCTGATGTGGCCACTCAGCTAAAAGGCGGTGTTCTGGATGCCGCAAGTACTTTGTCTCAGCCCAAATTAACCCAAGGTGCAAAAGGGAGCAGATTCAGCAACCATCCTACTCCCTTTGCGAAAGCTAACAAACGGACACCCCCATGCACAGACCTTCCCCTGGAAGCAACACCATATATGATAGTTCTAACCGGTGTTGCCCCTCTTAGGGAGGGCTCGAATGAATCTTATGAGGATCTCCGAAATAAGGTTGTATTTTGTCTTAAAAAAATCGCCCCCTTCCCCCCTCCTCTTCGACTGAAATATTATTTGTAAGAAGAGTCGAATGGGTGGGTCACTGTACCAAGGACCTAGAAGGGGACTGCATCATCATATCCTTTAAGGATCCCTGGGTGGTAGATTTTGTGCGTAGGGAAGCAAGGTTTGGGAGGTTGGGGAACGTGCAGACCATTGGCCTTGGGTATTTTTTATCCCAGACGTCCCTATGAGTTCCCTTCTAGTCACACCTTCCAAAAAATACCTGTTCGAAGATATCACTCTGATAGAACACCTCACATACCGCAGCTCCCATTATTGCATAATCGTTTTGAACCCCTCTCTGGCCTGGAGTGTATTGATTGACTTCACCCGGTAGGTGGCAAGGGGAGGGTTTTGGACAATCAAATAGATGGTGTGGAAGGAGTTGGCATTGAAGTGTCTATACAGGGGGATCTCAGTATAGAGAGGGATTCGGTGGTAGCTGCTGTATACCCTCATCAGGAGGATAACATGCTGGTGGATCCACAACTGAGCACAGAAGTACCTCTGGGAGCGGCTCATAGTGGATTGCATAGTATTATAACATCTGGTGAGGTTGCAACACTCAAATTAGCATCATGGAATGTGGCAGGGATGAAGGGTCGTATGGACTCAGAAGAGTGGTTGAATTTTATTGACACCTTCGATGTTCTTTTGTTTCAGGAAAGTTGGGCCCCCGATCCAATTTTTAGGGTAGGGTTCCTAAACTTTTATAAACCAGCAATTAAGGACAATAAGTGTCGAGCATCGGGGGGACTAGTGATCTGGGTTAAACAGTCCATTGGCTATCGACCAACGGAAATTTGTGTGGATAACCTGGATCTTTTGGGAATTAGGCTAAGTAAAGAAAATTGTCAGGACATTGTAGTCGTCAACATCTATGCACGTGGCAAATCGGGTGGGCGTTGCCCCAGTATCGTAGATGTGTTGGACTCATATATTGAGGGAGTAGGGAGAGACAAGCTACTTGTTCTTGCAGGGGACCTCAATTGTACTTTCAAGCCGCTTTTTACTACAGAGGAGTACTTGGGGGTTGCGGAGGAGACTGTCTGGAATATCCCGATGTTGTCCCTGGATACTATCAAAAGAGGCTCCAAGGCAGCCTTACACTGGATGGGGCTGTGCCTAGATTGGGGGCTAAGGGCAACGAACGGTCGTTCAGCCTCCGACAAAGTTGGCAAACCCACTTTTGATAATGGGGCGAGGAAAAGTCGGATAGATTATATCCTGCTAAAAATGGAACATTGGTCACTTTTGATAGATATGGAAGTGGTGCCCCGCCCTGAAAGCGACCATAACCCCTTGTCACTTAACTTGAGACTTCCAGGTGGACTAGGCAAGCCCCCTTCTGCAGTTCATGTAACAGGGGATGCTCTTTTAACAAATGATAGAAGAAGGCTCAGATGGCCAAGGGTTGTGGAGAACCCGACCCTTCTTGATAGCATAATGAAGGCAGTTTTGTCGACCTTGAGCGTCATTTCGTCTCTTGCTCATAGTAGGGTCGCTTTTAATCTGATTTGCAACCTCCACGAACGGTGCTTTGCTCATCTTAAGGATCTTCTGACGATCCCACCAACACAAGGCACCATAAAGGTACATGGTCCCCGGGAGAAACGGTATAATAAAAACTGTAGGGAGGCACATAGCCGCTTAGTCAAAGCTGTGAAATCTAGGGTTTCTAGTGTTATAAAGGAGGCACGAACAATGTATAAAAGGACCCAGTGGGAGGTGAAAAGGGAGTGGGACGATTTACACTGGTCTGACCTATTGGATGCGTGCATATCTTCCAATCAGATTAAGTTTTGGGAAATTGTTAAGTGGGGCAGAAATTCTGACTCTCAAACCCCAGTTAACCATGTGCCCGCAGAAGCCTGGGTGGATTTCTATTCTGGTCAGTTCATGGACCCTGACCTAGAAATCGACGCAGTCCAATCCAGGCAGGTAATTTCTCTCACCCCCAATCAGGAGTTAAATTTCACGCCACTGGAAACTGAGTCTGCGCTCCGCCTGGTCCTAAGGGGGAAGGCGCCATGGATGGACTGCATCCCGGCTGATTTATTTAAGATCCACCCCCAGCTTTGGGTACCCTACATAACTACATTAGCGAATGCTATTGCCTTGGGGGCCAGGATCCCTGTGTCCTGGAAGGGGGCGGAGATTCTCCCAATTTATAAAAAAGGTGACCGTTCAGACCTGGGAAACTACCGTCCAATAAGTTTAATAGACTCACTGCAAAAAGTCATTGCAAGGATGGTCCTAGCTAGAGTCCAGGGGTCGATGGAGTTGGAGGGTATCTTGTCCCTCCTACAGGCCGGATTCAGATCAGGCACCAGCACCATCGACCAGGTCTTTAGATTTTGCATGATCTACTGGAAGGTGGTGCTGTTGGGCGGTGGAACGATCTATGCCGCATTCATTGATCTGAAATCGGCATTCGACCTTGTGCCAAGGGCCAAACTATGGACTGTACTTAGAGATTTGGGACTGCCATTAGAGATATTGGACATGGTCGTCAGATTACATGAGGGCACCTTTGCTAGGGTGAGGTGGGGAGGCCAAGGACCGGTGACGGACTGCTTCCCCGTAACTCGCGGCGTCCGCCAGGGTTGTGTCCTGGCACCAACACTTTTACTACTGTTTATTGACCAGGTGGTCAAATTCTTTGCAAACACACCCACCGATGCACCATCTTTGGGGGGGACAAGGTTCCCCATGCTCATCTTTGCTGACGACACTTTACTCCTCTCAAAGACTCGCAGCGGGTTGCAAACAGCTCTGACCCGCTTCGAGGAGTTTTGTACTGTCAATGACTTAAAAATCAATATAAATAAAACTAAATTTATGGTCCTAACCAAAAGTCGCCCCATTAGGAGTAAAGTGAGCTTGCACGGAGTGGGCCTGGATTAAGTCGACGTAATGACTTATTTAGGAGTCACCCTGGACTATCGTCTCCGATGGAAACCTCAGGTTGACACACTACACTTAAAATTTGCTCGCCTTACAGGTTGTCTTTTACAGGAGCAAAAAAGGTCCTTAACTAAACGTATCAAACCTGCACTTAAGATCTATGTCACTAAGGTAAGCTCCGCAATATTGTACGGGGCAGACCTTTGGGGACATATGGACCTATCAACCCTGGTGAAAGTTCAGAATAAATTTATGCGGAAATTAGTGGGTCTTCCACAATCGACCCAGACTAAACCGCTTTGTCTGGACTTGGGCTGTAACCCAATCAATGAAATGGCTACATATAGATTAGTAGCCATGTGGAGATGTGTCTGGACCTCTCCAGATCTAAGCCTTTTTGCAAGAGAATTTGAGGAAGTTAGATCCATCTGGGGGTCTAGCAGTATACCTTGGTTGCGTGAAGTGAAATTGATCCTGGATGAAATGGGCCTCAATCAGCTGTGGGTTTCACCGGGGTCTACTAGTTTTCCGTCAAAACAGGAATACAAAGCACTCTATTGGGCCTCTGTTCGCAAAGGGCTAGTTATTGCCTCAGATAGAGCCAGTCTAACAGGTTGGTGTTTGTGTCATAAACTAGACCCCCTCCTAGAGAATTACTCGGATGTCATAACCAAGCCATTAGATATAAAACTCTATCACCAGTTCCGTGTAGGTACTCTGCCCTTAAGATCTTTTACCAGGAACTGGTCCAATCGAGTGAGTGATTCCTGTCCTTGGTGCCCTGGACATAAGGAGAGTATGGGTCATCTCCTATTTGTATGTAAGGTCTATCACGTCCCAAGAAGTAAATGGCTAGGGCCCATATGCCGACACCTTAAAGTGAGAGGGAACGCAGAAGCCTTGTGGCACTTCGCAACAATACCTCTGAGGTGGTAGTGGTTGCCGTAGCAAAATTCCTGGGTTGGACATGGGCGATTAGATCAAGACTCCTACAGGCACCCTGATTTTGATTCTGTCTCTGTCTCCCAATTTTTTTTTAAACAGGTTTTACTTGTTTTACATGTACTAGGTCTTTATCGTACTGTTTAATTCTAGTATTAGTATTAGTGTAGGAATGAGTTGAAATGTCTTGAGATACATGAAATTGTAAATTGTAATTATGATGGTTTAAAAAAAAAAACTTCTTTTTAATTATATTTTCACTATGTATGCTCAATTTTATTGTTATTAATTGTCTTTTATGATTCAAAAAAATCGAAATAAAGACTTTAAAATCTGAAAACCTGACAGACACCCACATCATGGTAAGTAACCTCCACCAATGGATCATCAACTGCACCAACACACTCGCCCACTTTCAGAAGCCTACAGGACAACTCAACAAGAAAGCAAATTGGTTCACCATAGCACTCCTAGAATCCAAGTGCTCCTGCCGACGACAGGAAAAGACATGGAGAAACAGGAAAACTCCAGAAACTCGCACCACCTAGAAAAGAGCCACCGCAGCTCACCACCTACTCATTAAATTCACAAAGAAGAATTTCTTCCAAGACAGAATCCTCTCCAACACATACAACTCCAAGGAACTCTTCTCCATCATGCAGGAAGTTGCAAACCCAACAGCGATACAAAAGATGTCCCCCCTCCCAAGACCTCTGTAATAGACTAAGGTCCTTCTTCCACCTCAAGATCAAGATGCTCTACAATAACTTCGACGACCAATACCTCTGCACTGCCTCAACCCCAAGCGACACCACCCAACAGACCCTACTCACTTGGACCCCTCTCACAACAGAAGACACCCTAAAAACCATGAGGAGCATCCACTCCAATGCCCCTTCAGACTCCTGCCCGCCATACATCTTCCACAGGGCCGCCACAGCCATTGCACCCAAGCTAAGTTGAACCATCAACTAATCCCTCAAGGCCACTATATTCCCAGACAACTGGAAGCGTGCCAAAGTCAACCCCCTCCTGAAGAAACCCTATGCAGACCCGATGGACCTCAAGAACTTCAGGCCCATCTTGCTTCTTCATTTCACAGCCAAGGCCATCGAAAAGGCCGTCAACACCTAGCTAGCATACTTCATTGAAGCCAACAACATCCTAGGCAACTCCCAATCTGAATTCTGCAGCAACCACAGCACAGAGCCCGCCCTCCTCACCACCACAGACGATATCCGCACCCTCCTCGACCAAGGCCAAATGGAAACCCTCATCCTCCTGGGCCTTTCAGCAGCCTTCGACACTGTCTCCCACCGCAGACTCCACGAGACTGGCATCCAAGGAAAAGCCCTAGACTGGATAAGCTCATGGGCAGAACACAGAGAATAAGACTCCCGCCCTTCCTCTCAGAACCAATGGAGACCAGATGCAGAGGTCCCCAAGGATCCTCCCACAGCCCCACCCTCTTCAGTGTCTGCATGGCCCCCATCACAGCCATCGTCAGAAACCATGGCCTCAACATTGTCTCCTATGACGATGAGACCCACCTAATCCTCTCCAGCACCAAGGGAAACGACGTCACCAGGCACAACTTCCAAGAAGAGATGACAGCCGTCACAACCTGGATTAAGAACAGCTGCCTGAAACTCAACTCAGAGAAAACTGAGGTCCTCATCCTCAGCTCTAACCCCTCCACATGGGACGGAACCTGGTGGCCAAAAGCCCTCGGAAACCAACCAATCCCAACAGACCATGCGCTAACCTCAGTGTCATACTGGACTCATCGCTCACTGTGAATCGCCAGATCAACGCCATCTCCTCCACATGTTTTAACACCCCCGCATACTATGCTAAATATTTGAATGGATATCTGCAGACTCCCAGAAAACAGGCACTCACACCCTCATTACTAGTAGCCTCGACTATGGCAACACCCTCTATGCCGGAATCAACAAAAAGCTCCTCCGACAACTCCAGACAGTCCAGAACTCCACGGCCAGACTTATCTTCAATATCCCATAATGCAACCACATCACCCAACACTCACGGGACCTCCACTGGCTCCCTGGCGAAAGAAGAATAACTTTCAAGCTGCTCACACACACATATAAGGCCCACTATGAAATCGGACCACAATACCTCAACAACCGCCTCTCCTTCCATACCCCCAAGAGAAACCTATGCTCAGCCGACCTGGCCCTAGCCACAGCCCCACGCTTCTACAACGACAGAGCGGGTGGAAGGTCCTTCTCCTACATCACAGCCAAGACCTGGAACGACCTCCCCCTTTACCTCTGGCGTAGTTCGACACTGCATTAATTCAGGAAAGACCTCAAGACCTGACTCTTCAAATGATCCTATCGGACTTGCTCATACCCCCACCCCAGCGCCTTGAGAACCTAACAGGTGAGTAGTGCGCTTTACAAACCATAATTGATCCCCTATAGAAAAATGGGGGGGAGACAGCAGCAGGGAGCAAAACAGGAGCTCTGGTCGGAGAGGAGCTGGCACAAGTTAATGCGAGGAGGGTTGTGGGTGATGATAACCAAGCGTCAATTGGAAACTCATTGGAGATAATGCTGCAGTCGCTGCAGGGGAAGTGAGAAATGTCTGTGCCTCTTCTGCAACAAATCAAAAAGAGATCCGGGGGCGGTGAAAATCTCTTACCAAAAAAGTAGATTCACTAGCAGTAGGAACTCTGGCTCTTGAGTGTACTGTAGCTGATATAAAGGTGGCTGCTGCAGTGGTCTGGGAAGAGATTAAGGGGATAAAATCTAGAGAGAAAGAGCTCCAAGATAAACTTGAGTCCCTAGAAAACAGCACTAGGAGGAATAATATTAGAAATCTGAATATTCCTATAGGAGCAGAAGATGAGGACATAAGGTTTACTGTTGCCTTACTTAAAATAGCAGGTGTGGCAGATGCTCTCACCACAGATAGACATAGCAAGAATTCATAGGGACTCATTTTGGAGACACCAGGCAGGACCAAGCATAGGAAGATTCTGGTGAACTACTTAACGTACTCCTTAAGAGAGCAGATTTTAGCTAAGGCTCTGTAGCAAAAATCCCCAAAAGGCAGCGATTTCTCTTGTGAGATTTGATCCGATATCTCTCGCACTACTCTGGCAAACAGTGGGAGCTAGGAAAATGGATTGAGGAGTTTAAAAGATTAGGCACCACAGCCCAACTGAAATTCCCCGCCACCCAGAAAGTAATGTATAAGAATACAATGCATAGTTTGAGCATTACAAAGAGGCAGATAGACTGACTGAGACAAATAAAAGGCCAATTAATTTTACGAAGAATAATATGCGTGAAAGGATTTGAAAACTAAATTTTCCGGTAGTGTTCTACCCCTTACCTTTCTTTTTTTAATTATTTTTGTACACATTAGCAAATTAGCAAAGTCCTTTTGCAAAGACCCATAGGGCTCGTAGACGCCATGAACAAGCACTGGAGGGTTCTCCAGAGAGAGCATAGAGCGGTGAAAATTGGGTGGGGAGCATAAGGGGGGGAAAAAGACAAATAATACAAAACAGTCCCCAAACCCTATTTAAACTTTTTCTTCTAACAGTGGCCAGCAGTTTTACTATTGAGGGCTGTCAACCTCCTGTATTGAAAAAAATGGGGGTGACACTTCAAATTTTGTAATGGAATGTTAATTATCTCAGAGTGGTCAGATGTCGCAACAATTTGCTTCAATATATGAGAGATTTTGCAACTCAAATTATAATTTTATAGAACGGCCATTTAACTAGGAAGGAGTGTTTAGAGCTATTCTGGAGACAGAAATGGGTCACAGAGGTTATGTACGGATCAGAACTGTAATGTGAGAGGGGTAACAATTTTAATCAAATAAAATCTGGAGAAGAATTTTGAGAAGCAGTGAGATAGATACACCAGGCAGGTGGGCAATTGCTAATCTGTGTTTGTATCACAAAGGACATACAGAGGGTTTCCTGAGGTGGGATACTATGGCTCTAATGTAGAAGATAAAGAGCCATTAAATCCATTTGACCCAATTCTTATGGATAGTGATTTTAATACTATGATGGATATTAACCTGGATAAATCCAATAGAATTGGGGATTAGATCTTACCCCAAAATGCAGGTTTTCTTAAAATGTATAATGAAGCAGTGGGGTCTGGAGGATTAGGTCAAGGAACCACAGAGGGTACACTTTTCACAGCAAAAAATAGATCGGGACTTATGCGATGTGATCAAAGATGTGTGCCATGTTACTACCCACATCTCTGACCATGCGATAGTTCTATTATAAATGGAACTAAATATGTTGCATATAGCTAAGAGGTGGAGATTGGTTAGGGCATTGTTTTATATCCTGAGGTGGTGTAGCAGTTAAGAACATTCAATTTTTTCAATTTAAATATTGGTTCTGCCTCCCTGCTGACAGTCTGGCATGTCTATAAGGTTTCCGTGAGAAGGAGATGCATTAGTATCTCAGGCCAGAAGAATAGATAATACAGAAGGGAGGTGGAGGGGCTGAAAGTAGAACCGTGCAAGTTGGAAAACAGTATTTAGAACATCAACTAATAATGGAATGAAAACAGGAACTAGAAAGGATAATGTCAGTAAAAAGAGACCATCTATCGATAATCTTAGAGGTGTGAGTTAAGGCAAGATGGGAGGCAAACATGTTGCCCCATTTTGAGTATGGGGAAAACGCAGGGAAATTTTTGTCTTGGAAAGCTAGGACAGCCCAAGCCAGGACTGCAGTGCATGAAATAATAGATGAGAGTAATGGTTTAAGGGTTTCAAGCACTGAGAGCATTAAGAAGTATTTCCTCAACTTCTATACTGATCTCTATTCGGAGAACCTGATGGTGATGGAGGAATCAGTTGGGTACTGCTGTTGGGTAGAGCGAAGTTAGACCAAGAGATAGGACAACAAGACAAGAGGTTAGCCATACAGTCAAGTTAAGTAAGAAAGGCAAAGTAGCAGGCCCGGGTAGCTTTCCAAACAAGAATATTGGGCCCTAGGAGAAACACTAACCCCTTTCCTGACACAATTGTTTTTGGAAATTTTGTTGGACTGTTTGCCTCTTCCACAGACAGGGGTGGAGGCTGATGTTACCTTAATTTTAAAAACAGGAAAAACCCAAAACACTGCGAGTCATAATTATAGTCTCATATCGCTTTTAATCAGAGACTATACATTATTTGCTAAAATTCTGGCTAAGAGGTTGTGATTGGAACCTGGGGCTCTTGTGAGCATTGATCAGAAAAGTTTTATGAAGGGCAGATTTCTTCATGAATTGTCGCATGAGCTAATTTGCGCAATAGATCTAGCTTCAACGCATGGTATCCCACTAGCAGTTCTCATGTTAGATGTCACTTAGGCATTCAACAGGGTAAATTGGTCATACTTAGGCTCAGTTCTAGAACTTAATAACCTGGGGGAGAAGTTTAGAAGGGTGATCCAGAAAATCTACTCTATCTCCCCTGCAAACATTCTTATAAATGGGTGCACAACTTCGTAATTTAATATTTGGAGAAATGCAAGGCAGGGGGGCCCACTGTTGCCCCTGCTTTTCAACTTGTATATTAAGCCTTTTGTAAGGTAGCTCAGAGAGGAAAAGAAAATAGCTCCCTCTAAATTTGTTGAGTGGTAGAAAAATATCTCCTTGTATGCAGATGATGTGTTTGCATATAGCACAGACCTTCAAGTAACATTACCAGCAGTAGAACAGTAGAACAATTAGTTCTGGACTTTGGCAAAATATCTGGATATGTCGCATAATCCTCTAAAACAGAAATTATGACTTGGAACATGATGAAGGCCCCCATACAGTTCAAAACAAAGATGATACATCTGGGCATTAAAATGACACAGGCATTAGGTAAGATCCCGGAGGTAAACTTTAAAAACACAGAAAAAGACATCCAGGGCCTTCTAGCCGGCTGATCCTACTTACCATTGACATTCTACAGAAATGTTATCAAGATGATTATTTCGCCAAAATTTTCTTTTTTTTTTTAACTCAATCCCCTTACACTTCAGAGAAGAATGGTTAGACAGGCTCCTTTATCTGGGGGTCAAAAGGCCTGCATATCTCTTGGAAGAAACTCCAAAGGAGGCATGAGAAGGAAGTGATAGGTTTGCCAGACTTCCAGTTGTATGCCTTGACCTTTTAGCTGAAGAACTGTAAGTCTTTACTCAAGGAAACAGCTGCAAGGGAACTCCTTTTAAGGCTATGATGAAGGATCTTAGGAGTGGGGAATACCACTTTTATGTAAGCTTGGGGATGTACAATGCTACAAGAAAGTGAGGCATAAGGTTTTACAAGCTATGACCCTTCTTTGGGTACACATACGAAACGCAAAACAATTACAATACTCCAGCAGGTATGCGTGAATTTGGGGGTTCCCCGGTACATAGGAGTATCTGTTTGATAGAATGCCAGTCCCTATCAGAGAATCAAGGATTCATCTGTGGAGCCAGCTATTCCAAGCTGGAGAGTTAATTTCATAGGAGGACTTAATACAGGCAACTCAAGGTAAAATCACTGGCTTTAATCTTTGGCAGCGGAAGAGCTGAGCAGGAGATCAGAGAGATGAAGAAGGGAGTTTGAATGTCTTTTAATAACTGCTACAATGGGGGGAAAAATGAAGAGAGAGGTCTCCTGTTGGAATTGGGCAATGTTGGATACTGTGATGTATACTTTGAAATTGGATATGTTATCCAGGTCAATAAGGCGTTCAAAAATTGTGGGGTCTTTGGGAATGTGGTTGAAGAGAATGCAGTACAATCTATTGTCCTATGATTACACCAGATTTTAGAGCTTGGGATCAGGTTCAGACATAGTCGCACATACCTTCCCCGGGTTGTGATTCTAGGTCGCCATTTGTAAAACAGGGCATTAGTGTGGGGGCGAAGGACTGTCTTGAGACTGGAATTAAAATAGGTGAATGAGGACTAAAAAAACATACACAACATAAATAGATAAAATCAAGAGCTTAAACAGACAAAAGCATGCTTTGCCACTGTAACAGAACCTACAACAGAACCATAGGAACTACAAAAAGACACCACTGCTTCATGAACATTACTGAAGAAGACTGCCCTTCCAAATAACTCACTAAAACAGATTTCCACCATCCACAGTGCCTAAACACAGAAACATTACAATCACAAGACTTCTGTGACATCCCCAGTGAATTGATCTGAAAATGTATAAGGATTGAAAAGTATGTGAAGCAGAATGCAGACAACACCATAACAATGCATGACCTAACCACCACAGAAACAGACATCAATAAACATCCATCTATGCATACTTCCAATATCCTGTCACAAAAATACTTTGATATTATCATTGCATTCAGCCCATTAGGGTCACCATCAAACCCAGCACCACTAACAAAATGTAAAGATATCTGATGTAACTATCACTGTACATGTTGATGTAGAATAACGCACGCAGGTTTATTTCAGGATAAGAAAGTTAGCTTAACAACCACTGGACATCTACTCCTCCGTACAACTCTTCCCAACTGCCCCTCATAGAACCTATTTACAGAATCCCCAAACAAGGAATGCAGAGATGACATACCTACATTCTAACTTAGCCATAACTCAGAATACCACAATATCCTTTACTTACCCTGTGCAGGAGAGGTAGCCAGACGCCTACTGAACAAGTCCCTTGAACTAGGTTCATTCCCATCTGAGTTCAAAGCCTCTTACCTCAGACCTCTCCTAAAAAAAAAAACCTCAACCATCTGATCCAGTAAACTGCATGTGAATATCAAATGGACCATTCTTAGGAAAGAACATTTGAGAAAGTAGTATATACTCAACTTTAAAACTTTGCCAAACATTATGGCTTACTGTCAGACCAACTGCCCGGTTTCAAACTAGACAGAGGTACAGTCAGACATCATATCTATGTAGAATGATCTAAAATTCATTGTGCACAAAAATGGTGTAACTGCCTAACTTTTTCTGGGTTTATCAGCTGCATTTGACAGTGTGCACCACCACATTTTTTTAAAAAAGTTTTCTATTGCGCAAACTTGACCCAAAGCCAGGTATCAGAGTGCTTTACATGAGTACCAGTTGTGTTATATGAGGACACAATCATTTTAGTAAGGAACAGGGAGATTAAGTGATTTGCACAGAAATACAGGATGTTGAGCGTCGTTGCCAAGATTTGAACCCGGATCGCCAGATTTGAAGTCCACCACCCTAACCGTTAGGCTACATCCTTTCCCCGTTACTGCAAGGACTTAACAATATTGAATCTTGGAAAATTCTTCCTCCATCACCTCTTCACACACAGCAATGTGACATTCCTCAGGGTGCATCCTCTATATTACTCAAAATCTACCTAATCCGATTGAATCATCCAAGCTCTTCTGATACAGCTATGCAGATGACACTCAAATTATTTTACAAATGGACCCCCAAAGATCTCTACAATTCAAAACTCGATAACTACCTTCATGCCATAAACACACGATGGTGAATAAAGATCCAAAGCTCAATGCCACAAAGTGAGAGATTATGACATGAGGACAATGGCAAAAGTACCAGCCTACCACTGTATGAGCTAAGGAGCTTGAATCCCCTCTGACAACATCAATAAAAGTTAGAAACCTAGGAGTAACCATGGATTCAGAGCTATTCTTCATACCACATGGTAACAGCGCCACAAAGAGTGCCTTCTACTACTATGTCACAACTTATAACTTGAAAACCAATATAAACTGCAAGTGATCCTCACTCTCATAATCTCCGAGCTCAGCTATGCCAACAGCCTATACTTAGCTGCTCTTGTATTCATCATACGCAAAATACAACTCATCCAAAATGCTACTTCAGAAACTTTTCTCTGCCTTCACTTCAGTCTTGCAATCGCTCCACTGGCTACCAATAGCTAGAAGGGCAATGTTCGAGGCACTCCGCATTGCCCCCCAGAGCCTCTAAAGGAACAGGACTGCTCTACCTACAAGTTGAATCCAAACTGAACACTGCACTGCAGGCTTAAACCACTTATCATCATTCCAGTTTACCATCTGAAATCTGTAGGAGTTGCTGCTTTCTCAATACAAGCCGCTACTGGTCGAACTCACTACCAGTGAGTATTAAATGCACCACAGAACAAAGACACTTCCAAAGACAGTTGAAAGCGTGGCTATTTCCTAGGTGACAGCACCAATAGCATCCCGGCAATAGAGTCCAGAAAACAGTCAAATCCCCAGTTTACTACCCACAAATTGCAATTCAACCTGCAAATTTTTCATTATGTAGGTAAGCAAAAAAAGGACTGACCTACAGATCTCTGTGGCATTATTTAATTATGTACTTCCATATTTGAGATTTCGAGAACAATAATACTAAATCCATAATAAGGATTGGTCAGCAACACATTGTAACTCATACCTAAAAAATTTACATAACACATATCTGCTGCTGTACAGTACTGCACAGCCCAACATCAACAAATTAACAGGTGTGGAATAACTGAAGAGATCTTTCACACATTAGGAGACAGTTTTGGACGACTTTAATATAGTCCTTTCACTGCAGTCTCAAATATCAATACAATCTGATCACTTCTATACATAACACATGTATACCCAGATATGGGATGATAATAAAAAATATATAATTCCTAACAGATCTCCTCACTTCTCTCTCCCTCCAACCATGCCAGCTCAGGACAACAACTATACACAAAAGTATTTCAACAATTACTGAATTACCAAGCCCAACAAATTGAACCTGTAGGGAAACAACTAAGGAAGAGGAGAGCTGGGTAAGTTAGGCCTGTGATGAGGAATATTGGGACACAGAGTAAAGAATAATATATGCATGTAACTGGGTCATTTTCTCCGTGTTCCTCTACCTAATTCCAATCCTAACAGACTGAGCAATATCCAAGTTTTTCAAAAAGTTGCCATAAGGATTAAAAAAAATTAAACATATGATGAACCAAATACGTGTGCTTGGCCCTGTCTTTAATAATAGAACCAAAAGAAAAGTACATTTTGAGGGTTAACTTTCAGCCTGTAAGTGGTATGTGTCATAAACATATGGGGAGAGAGCCAAGTTGTGCATTGCAAATATGCTGAGGCCCTGATTATGAGTTGGTCGGTATACTGTTACCCGTGCGTAAATCCCTGTTTACGCTTTGGCCTGTATTGCGAGCTGTTAGGTATTTAATACATATTAAAATCATTGATGTGTTAAATATCTCAACCTTTGTTAAATTTAATGGTGAGAAAATCATTTGGTATTTACAGTATTGTGTTTTTTAGTGAGTTAAATACCAACATCCGCATGTTATTCCCTACCAACTAGTAATAGGTGTTATTTATCCTACCTTATATTTATCCCCGTGGTATTGGTTCTTATCAGGGCCTCAGAATGGTTCTTTGAAAGTGGCATAGGCAGTCAATATGCAACTTGTTCAGCAGCCCTGTACTGCTCCAGGTAAAGTAGCTCTTATTAGGTAACCCCTGATGGGAAACAACCTTTACAACGCAACTTTTACAACGCACTACCATTACAACGAAATTTTTACAACGCAAAAACCATTACAACGCATGTATTTACAACGCATGTTTTTACAGCGCAGGTACCTTTACAACGCATACCATTACAACGTAAGTATTGATAAGTATATAATTATATTTAAAATGTTATATGTTTGGGTTTTTTTAAGGGGTATTTTTAGGGTTCAGGGTCAGTTTTCAGTTTTTGGGTAAAGGGGTATTTTTAGGGTTCAGGGTCAGTTTTCAGTTTTTGGGTAAAGGGGTATTTTTAGGGTTCAGGGTCAGTTTTGGGTTTTTGGGTAAAGGGGTATTTTTAGGGTTTAGGGTCAGTTTTCAGTTTTTGGGTAAAGGGATATTTTTAGGGTTCAGGGTCAGTTTTGGGTTTTTGGGTTAAGGGGTATTTTTAGGGTTCAGGGTCAGTTTTGGATTTTTGGGTAAAAGGGTATTTTTAGGGTTCAGGGTCAGTTTTGGGTTTTTGGGTAAAGGGATATTTTTAGGGTTCAGGGTCAGTTTTGGGTTTTTGGCGTACAGGGGTATTTTTAGAGTTCAGGGTCAGTTTTGGGTTTTTGGGGTACAGGGGTACAGGGTAAAAATAAAATAAAATTACATTTAAATTAAATCAATTAAATGAAATTAAATTAAATTACATTAAATTAAATTAAATTAAATTATATTAATTTCAATTAAAAAAATTAATATATACTTACCAATACTTACGTTGTAATGGTATGCGTTGTAAAGGTACCTGCGTTGTAAAAACATGCGTTGTAAATACATGCGTTGTAATAGTTTTTGCGTTGTAAAAATTTTGTTGTAAAGGTACGCGTTGTAAAAGTATGAGTTGTAACGTCATACATCCCCACTGATGGAACTGGCCAAATGGACTGATCTCCTATGAGTAGAATAGGATGGATGCTCTGACCTACTAAGCCAAAGGTGGAGAACAAACGTTGGTCTGAGGAAAGAAGCTGTTCTATCAAATAGATGGTAAGGGCCCTGTGTACATCCAAAGAGTGTAAATGTTTCCTATCATCAGAAGATGGAGCGGGCAAGAAAATCAGCAGTCTTATGAACAATAAGTAAAATAGAGAGGATCTTTATTAGAAAAAGCATGGAAAGTCAAAAGTCAAATTAATCAGGAAGAAATTGAAGAAATGGTTCTTCTCATACTCTTTGCCCTGGGCAAATAGTCACTAAAGATAGTACATTGGATGAAATAAATTTTAAATCTAAGGTCTCTAGAGGCTCAAACTCCTGAAAACCTTGAAGGGCCAACCCTAAATCCCAGGAAGTGACAAGCCAGTGACACATCAGCATTCCTAAAAAGAAGCTGTTAATGAGCAGAGAGGCTATATCAGTTATGAAATTGTAAAAAGTAACACAGCAGTTGGGATACAGTTGGGATAGGGCACAGATGTGTAACATGCATCCATACTAATATTATAAAGAGAGAGCCCAAACCTTTGAGGCGGGTAATCTCAGTAACCACAGCACCAATCACAACACCTAATACAGCGTTGGAAAGGGCAGTTGCAGCAGAAGGACATAGGCTATGCAGACGGATAAAAAAAATTATTTAAAAAATTGCAAAAAACTACATCATCCAGAAGGCCGAGGGCCAAAATAACATCAAACAGGAAATGATGTAATAATGTGACTCACTATATTGAGACTGAGAGCCTGGAGCCAAATTGATCGTGAACAAGAGATATGCTATCCTGAAACGCGTAGATTTGTGCCTGCCTGCTTGAGAAACTCCATGCTGTGAGGATTAAATAAAAAAGCACGTAAGTGAAGACAAACGCGAGTTCGTCCCGTTTTTCTCCCAGCTGAGGGAATTGTTGGTCGATTTAAATGCGGCGTGGTTCTGGCGCGGGGATTTATGAACCAACGAGAGAGCGCTGCAAATTCTGGCGAAAAGGAACCGAGGGGTATCAATATATATATATATATATATATATATATATATATATATATATATATATATATGACATCAGCTTCTTTTCCCCACGATCTTCGCAGATAAAGACACGGCACAGCAACAGATAGCTTTTTCACTGAAATTATTTACACACCATGTGCATATATTTATATCCATACTAATATTATAAAGAGAGAGCCCAAATCTTTGAGGCGGGTAATCTCAGTAACCACAGCACCAATCACAACACCTAATACAGCGCTGGAAAGGGCAGTTGCAGCAGAAGGACATAGGCTATGCAGACGGCCACCATATATATTTAAAAGGTAAAAGAACCATGCCAGCAAAGTAGTCCCTTGTGGGCGAGTCTGCGTTCTGCTGTGGGCGTGTGCTGGGGGCGTGACAAACAATGGGGGCGTGTGGTACGTTCTGCCCTTCATGCCAAGTGAGTTGTAATAGCGCCGCATCAAGGGGCACACCGCTGGGGCTGTGACAAACACTGTGGGCGTGTGTCCGCGCTGTGGTCATGTTTCCGCCCTTCATGCCATGTGAACGGCCAATTACGCAATTGCGCCGCATCAAGGGGCACGCTGGGGGCGTGACAAACGCTGGGGGCGTGTGCTATGTTCCGCACTTCATGCCATCTGGGTCGTACATTAATCAGATCGTCTGCTGTGGCCGTGTGGCATCACAAAGGCGTTCATCTCGAAGCGTGGTAAGTAACCATTCGCAAGACTCCCTTGGGGGACTGCCCGTTGTCTCACACATACTGGGGGTGCCGAATGCATTTGAAAGGGGCGAACGCAGTGTGTGGCTTGGCCTTGGTGCGTCTAAAAAGCACTCGGGCCGAAGAGCGTTGGTGTGGGTCATAAAAAAATAAGAGCAGCAGGAAACAATCATTTAAGACTCACACAATTCTAATTGTTAGATGGTTGCTGCTGGCCCTCAAGCGGGGGCACACCCGACTGAGCGTGTCTGCGGGGACAATTACTGCAGCCTCTCATGCGCGCTGTTACTGAACTATCACATTAAACCAAATTACACACGCCTGCTAACATCAGCCAGGGCTGTAGCTGGGCTCAGGTGGCGGATCACTACACTAATTACATGCGCCTGCTAACATGAACCAGGGCTGCAGCTGGGCCTCAAGCGAGGGGACACGCGCCTGCTAACATCAACCAGGGCTGCAGCTGGGCCTCAAGCGGGGGAACAAGCGAATGACCGTATCTGAATACACATTACACAAATTCTATTTCATACCCGGACAACATCGGGACGGGCTGCTAGTCTAATACAAAATAGCCAACAAGCATTAATACATTAAACAAGGCAATTGCCTTTTCACTGGCCAGACTTTCACATTTGATCAGTTGGAGCGTGTAATGCTAAATTTCATTTTTCAGTTATATTTAGACAATTTATTTCAATACTGGTGAATGAAAGCAAGAACATGTGATAGAGAAGAGACCTGTAGATAGCTGCTAATGAGCAGGTGCCAAGATCTTCTTGCAAGCAATGTAAGAAGACCTTAGAAGAGAGACGTTTAACACTAACAGTAGTTGAATCTACTATTTCTCTAAATTCTTGCTTCAGTGTTCAAGTTTATTATGATATCGATCTCATATGGAGTTCCACAAAATTATACACTACAAATAAAACAAAAAATACATTGCCTTCAATAAATAGTTTTTCCTGTGTACGAGGCTGCCTCCTTAAAATATATTGTCATACATACAATACAGAATGCAGGGGAGAATAAAACAGTCATGTAAAACAACAAAGTGCAAAGTGCTACATACCAGGATCGAAATTAACAAAACATTCCTAAAAAGCAAGAGTAAAAATAGTAGGACGGATAAAACAAAATCTAAATATTACAACATGAGAAATGACATTCAAATTTCCTAGTAAACAGCAAAGAAAGTTTAAAAAAAATAGATAAATCGTATGACAAACCATTTCATTTGGTGGGGACAAGACAAATGAGTGAGCCCCATGAGCGGAATGAATGTTGAATTTGCTGTATGAAGGTCTTGGGAAAATACGCCTAGCCTTTTGCAACTCCGGACACACAAATAACACTGATTACAATCTTGAACTTGTAAACAACAAATTTAGCAAATTCTCTCCTCTTTTGGTATTTTGTCCCAAATACGGGAAATTTCTTTTAAGGGAAACAAATAGAGTCAAATCAAGAGTGTCAGCCTTCTAATCCTGTGAGGTAGGTTCCAAGTTAAATATTGCTGTGGTTTGTTCCCCAATGCACTCCCACCAACCACCTCATTGAGCGACTTGGGCTGACTTTAAGCAATATCTCTGGCCAAACTAATGGAGGTCACAGACTTCTTTATAAAAAGTTTCAATACAGACTTTGGCATGGGGGAGTCAGTGTTCCAGCTGAGGCCACATTAATTATTTGCTCACTCAAAAGACCTAAAAAATGTTGATTTTGCTTTCAGCTTAACAAACATTTCCACTCTCAAGGCTGTCCTAAGTGTACCCTCTTCCCCCCAAAGGAGGGAATTAACCCACCTCAAAACCGCTGCTAAGGATAAGATATATGAGGAGAGTAAGCCAAATTCAAGAAGTACAGCATGGGGTGTGGCCAGAGAGCTTGGATTTGGGGTAGGATTCGACTTTCGGCCTTATTAAAAGAAACCCAATAATTCATATACAGCACCTCAGCAGCTTAGGACAGAGAAGGAGAAATTTTGACCCTGAACACTGACAAAACATGGCCAAAGTGGCGTCTGCCGCAGATTCTGTAGAATCTGTACAGTGCACTAGCCTGGGAAAAAGCTCTTCTCACACAGAGTTTAATATGCTGGCTATCCCGCCCAGATTTTGACCGTTCCAAGATATTAATAGAAATCAACCAATTCCGGTTTTCCAGACCCCAACATCCACTGGTAACACCACTTTATTCTGAGCTCTTTCTTACGGAAGACCAAGATCTTGCTTTTGGCGATGTTGATTTTCAAGAAATGGGCTTTTGCATATTTGATCACGGCTTCCAAACGACGTGTCAAGCCAATAGGCATTAAATCAAGGATGGCCACATCATCCGCATATAATAAGGAACCAATGGACATTGTACCAATTCTGGGGGCATTGTACCAATTCTGGGGGCATCCCCCCTCACCAAATTTAGGGCACAGGGAAGATCAAATATATATAAAGAAAACAAGATTTGCTTGCATGGTTCAGCAGAAATGTAACAAGACTACACTTCTTTTCAGATGTTTAATAAATGTGCAACAATTCTAAAGCTTTAGTGGCCTTTAAACCTGCGCAAAATTTAAATCGCAAATGATTAATAAAATATAACTGTGCATGTTGAAGCTTACACAAGCATTAGCCGTTTCCTAAAAACATATAAGCATTAAGACACATATGCAGGCTAATTCACTTTCTCAAAACCAACATCAGAGCACATGAAGGCCTTAATCGTTGTCCACTGGCTTCTTTAGATTCATACTGCCATGCCAATCCCAAAAAAACAACATTGTGCAAAAAATGAATACCTCATTAGGGTTCAAGAAGGATCACAATGGGCTTGGAATTGCTCCAAGCATAGAAGTTTGACCATTGTCTAATTTAAAGCCTCAATGTCCTTGATCCAGGAGACAGCTGCATACAAAGGGTGACCTCAGTAAAAGAGTCCTGTGTCTCCAAAGCTAGCCTTTTCAAGTTCATGACTCCCAACCATAGGTGACAGAGAGCTGGTAATGACTGGTGTATATCAAAACAACAAAGGAGGGAGGATAGAGGTTTCTAAAGAATATAATCTACCTCCTATTAGACTTCATATAACAATGGGATTCTATCCTGTGTATCTTATTTTTTGTTTTTAATTGCTTTTATGATAGGTGAAAGGGGCTTTTCTCTGGAAATGTTAGAGAGAAGCACTATGTGTTTTTAAAATACCCCTCATACACTATGAGTCCCATAGTGTCATGCTTCATCATAGGGGTCTTCCTGTCCCACTATGGGGCAGGGCGTGCTATGACCTACGACTACGCGGGAGCACTTATTTGTGAAAGGACTATGTGTGTGGTGAATTATGTGAGAGTAATAGGGAAAGTGAGGAATATTACAAGATTAAAAATGGAGATTTAAACATTTCCTGGCTAGTGGAAAAAATACACTTTATTCAGTTCCATAGCTGGAACGTAGAGGGACGGGAAGACCCCTATGATGAAGCATGACACTATGGGACTCATAGTGCATGACTGGTGTATGACAGAGGCACGTGTGGCCGAACCATGCGTGCCACTAGAACGTGGTCCCAACCATAGGTGACAGAGAGCTTGTAATGGCTGACCTGGAGCTTGTAGTCATGACCAATCATGGCAGTAGATTGTCAATTGAATTAGCAATGGGTTCAATGGGCAACTGGGCCAGCAAGGAGCCACATTCAGATCATGCTCGTTTTGAATCTTTCCGAAAGGGGGAACAATTTCGAGAGAGTCTTTGGGCCAAGTCAGAGCTAAGATATCAATTCCCCAAGCCCTTCTAGCTGGGACGAGTTGTAAAATATTGGAAGCAGGGTGTTGGATTCTGAGACAAAGAGTTCCAGCAATGGACGACCAAACTGGGTTACAATTTCTTGGAATATGTATACTAGGCGTAGGTCGAGACAAAACAACAAGGAGTGTGTGAGTACCTTTGGTGTTTTAAATTCTGGTGTCAGATGTGTAGCCTCTGTGTTGTAAGTACAGCATCTTTGATTATTTGTGTTGCTCTCACCAAGGGGCAGGAGCATGAATACATTTCCCTCATCTTCAGTCTACCACAACTATAAAGTTTCAAATTTCTAGTGGATTGGGGTGGATTTAATGGTTTAAACAGTGCTTTTAAAAAAGGTTCCCACTCAGCCACAAATCATTCAATTTACATAATGAGGTTTGGCCTTTATCCGGTATCAGTAATTATAATTACAGCACATGTCAACAATTTATCGTTCACTTTTACTATTTTTTTTAGCCATTTAAATTTTATATTTTCACAGAACATATACTGGTTCAACATATAAGGCTGTTAGGATGACGTCAGTTCAGCTAATCCACAAACAAATACAGTTTCCGATTTGGCGCTAGATGTGGGTAATTTAGATTTACCGATTCTAAAATACCGAATTTTACCGATTCGGTATTTTAGAATCGGTAAATCTGATGTGGGTAATAATTCGGTATTTTTTACCGAATCGGTCAGATTTGGTATTTACCGATTCGGTAAATACCGAATCGGTATTTGCTATTGAATCCTATCGGCCTTGAAGCCCATAGGATTCAATAGCAAATACCAATTCGGTATTTACCGAATCGGTAAAAATACCGAATTGCAAAGGGGGACAGGGTGTCACTTTGACACCCTGTAGCACCCCTGTAACTGGCTTGTGCGCCATGTGGCACACAGACATGCCCTTAGGGCATGTCTGTGTGCCACATGGCACAGGTGCACATGCACAGATGTGCATGTACACAAGAATTCGTAATTTACCATGCAATTGTATTGCATGGTAAATAACGAATTCTAAAGGCCCTGTAGCACTGTTAGAAGTGCTACCTACATTGGAAAATACAGATTCGGTAATTTTACCGATCGGTAAATTTACCGAATCAGTAAAATTTACCGATTCTGTAATTTTACAGAATCGGTAATTTTACCGATTTGGTAAAATTACCGATTCGGTAGAATTACCGAATCTGTATGTTTTCAGTGCCCCTACATACCAATGTCAAAGTACCGGTCGGAAACGGCCGAAAATCGGTATTTTCGGCCGATTCCGACCGGTATTTTGACACCTGCATCTGGCCCTTGGCCTGCTATTTGATTACCCAGTGGAGGCTGGTGGCATTTGAAAGTGGTGAGGGTAAATGTTGGGGGTAAAGGTTGGGGGTAAGTTTTGTTTAACAAATGCAGTGAGGAAACCTGACAGACATAAGGAGGCTTGGAGGGGTCTCCCACCACCCCCAAGAAATGTTTTTAAAAAGAGGGGCAAATGGCCTATTTTAATGAAATTTTTAATAAAGAGTTTCATGAGAAAGCAAGGTTTATAAGCCAATTCTGAATGTGTACATTGGAAATATTTAAAGACAAATACTGCACCATATTTTTATGCAATAAATATGCTCCACAATTCCTGCCCCAACATGTTTATCTGGTGCAGACTTTTGGGACGTTTATGACAGGGCTGTTGGGAGAACCTCTGAACTTGGCGCCTAGCATTGCGTCATAAAGATGTTCATACTACAGGCACTTTGTGTTATGCATATTTGTAGTGTGCACTATTGCCCAGCATGGTATCCTGTTGCTGAAGCAGAAGCAGTCTGGGCAAAGTGGAGGACAACCCCAATTGAAGAGCCATGTCTCAAGTAGGGCGCGAACAAGCAAAACATTCCACCAAGCCACGGATGGCAGAATTTTGGGAAATTCCGCGTTCTACGTGGAACTCCAAATTACCCAAATTCCACAAGCGGAACGTGATTTACCTCCCAGGCCAAGTCTCAACTTCTGTCATAAATCAAGAACTGAGGAGGTTGCCCTGATGTGTAGGGGCAGGGTGTTCCAGGCTGTAGGATCGAGGTAGGAGACTACATGACAGTGTCTTCTGGTTCTGCCTAGGCAGGGGATTTCTGCATGTAAAAGTCCGGCTGAGCAGAGATGGCTGGTAGGTTAGTGGCAGCTGATGTGGATATTGAGGTATGCAAGGTCTATGTTGTGTAATGCTTTTAATTCTTGGCCTTTACAGGGCACCTTGAAAATGGTTAACATGTGGCAGATTGGGAAAACACAAAGGCGGCCAGACACCTGTCAAAATATGTGCAGCAACAAAGGAAAATAAACTACAATGCTCATATGTGAATTGAGTGGGCCTCTTGTCTGCACAGGTGAGATAAAGAAGATAAGATAAACGACACTCGTTTTGCTGTTAGCGCTCTGTTGGACTCGCGCTCACCTGCTGCCCTTGTTGAAGAAGCTCGCCGCACCCGCTCTGCGGGTGCCGCTTCGTCTTGGGACTTGTGCCGACTCTGCCTGTTGCCGTGGGGGCACTTAGGATTGGACTGTGGGACCAGCAAGGCTACAGGGCTGCGAGCGTGCAGGGACTACCTGACCCAGGTGTCCCTGCGAGACCGAGCCCACCTTCCGGTCCGCTCTCCCTGTAGCTCCGCCCCCCGCCCATCGGCGGGCCGTTAAAATCACCTGGAGCAGCCCCTGACCCTTGGGACACTCGTTTTGCTGTTAGCGCTCTGTTGGACTCGCGCTCACCTGCTGCCCTTGTTGAAGAAGCTCGCCGCACCCGCTCCGCAGGTGCCGCTTCGTCTTGGGACTTGTGCCGACTCTGCCTGTTGTCGTGGGGGCACTTTGGATTGGACTGTGGGACCAGCAAGGCTACAGGGCTGCAAGCGTGCATGGACTACCTGACCCAGGTGTCCCTGCGAGACCGAGCCCACCTTCCGGTCCGCTCTCCCTGTAGCTCCGCCCCCCGCCCATCGGCAGGCCGTTAAAATCACCTGGAGCAGCCCCTGACCCTTGGGACACTCGTTTTGCTGTTAGCGCTCTGTTGGACTCGCGCTCACCTGCTGCCCTTGTTGAAGAAGCTCGCCGCGCTTCGTCTTGGGACTTGTGCCGACTCTGCCTGTTGTCGTGGGGGCACTTTGGATTGGACTTTGGGACCAGCAAGGCTACAGGGCTGCGAGCGTGCAGGGACTACCTGAACCAGGTGTCCCTGCGAGACCGAGCCCACCTTCCGGTCCGCTCTCCCTGTAGCTCCGCCCCCCGTCCATCGGCGGGCCGTTAAAATCACCTGGAGCAGCCCCTGACCCTTGGGACACTCGTTTTGCTGTTAGCGCTCTGTTGGACTCGCGCTCACCTGCTGCCCTTGTTGAAGAAGCTCGCCGCACCCGCTCCGTGGGTGCCGCTTCGTCTTGGGACTTGTGCCGACTCTGCCTGTTGTCGTGGGGTCACTTTGGATTGGACTGTGGGACCAGCAAGGCTACAGGGCTGCGAGCGTGCAGGGACTACCTGACCCAGGTGTCCCTGCGAGACCGAGCCCACCTTCCGGTCCGCTCTCCCTGTAGCTCCGCCCCCCGCCCATCGGCGGGCCGTTAAAATCACCTGGAGCAGCCCCTGACCCTTGGGACACTCGTTTTGCTGTTAGCGCTCTGTTGGACTCGCGCTCACCTGCTGCCCTTGTTGAAGAAGCTCGCCGCACCCGCTCCGCGGGTGCCGCTTCGTCTTGGGACTTCTGCCGACTCTGCCTGTTGTCGTGGGGGCACTTTGGATTGGACTGTGGGACCAGCAAGGCTACAGGGCTGCGAGCGTGCAGGGACTACCTGACCCAGGTGTCCCTGCGAGACCGAGCCCACCTTCCGGTCCGCTCTCCCTGTAGCTCCGCCCCCCGCCCTTTACCAACTACTATAAACAGTGTTTGTTTCCCGCAGCGCGGGACGCAGCCCGGGGCAAAGACCGGGCTAAGAGCGGGCCGTTTGAGGCCGTTCGAGGTCTGAGAGGTCTGGGCTGGGCCATATCCCTTGGGTTTTTATATTAACTTTGTTTGTACTTGCGTTAATTCCTTTGTGCCCTTGTTCCCTGTTGTTTTTATGATGTGTTCACGGGGCAGTCGTAGCAAAACTGCCAAAGGCCTTAATAAACCCAGTGGGACCCTGGATGACTTCCTCACGAAGACCAATTTGGCCATCGATGCGGAAATCAATAAAATGCAGCACAGGGTTTCCCTAGAATTAGACGCTGCGCGTAAATTGTCTCTAGATATTGCTTTTTCCCAGAAATCATCCCTAGGAAAGCTGGCCTTAGCACTAACCCCCGAGCGTATATCTGGTCCTTGTCCCCTGCTTGCAGTGGCTGATATACACCACCCGCCACCCACTTTTCCTCCCGAGCAAGCTAAGGAATCTATTCTAACCTCTATGGAGGAGCCTGTACCACCTACTTATGTGGCTGGGATAAGCTCTCCAGTAAAAATTGTTATGCCCAAGATTGCTGTTAATGCTAGAAAGGTTGCCCTACAGCGGAAAAAAGTCTGGCTAGGTCTATTTTTGCTCGCAAAAAGGCTAAAATTGCGAGATCCCAGTTTTTTAATAGTCGACGACCATTGGGCACACTTGGGTTTGGGGAAGTAAAAGATAAAACCATCACAGCTTCACTAGGCAGTGACATCAGCCTTGTTCCAAGTGGTGTTGAGTTTGATCCCCCGGTGGTAATTTTCCAAGACAAGAATAAGGAAGGGCCAAATGAGGGTAGATTGAGTGTGGGAGAGGGGGATAGGAGGGGGGACGAGGAATTCTTACAAACTGTTTGGGACACACTTAAAAAGCTACTTACCCCCCTGGAACTTAGACTTTCCAGAATGGAAAACCATTTGCTAGAAATGGATAGGACTATAGTCACATTGGCTAGCTTTAGTCTTAAGCAAATGGAAGCTAGGCTCTCACAGGGTGAGGGTTCAATTTCCCAGCCATTAGAGTCAGATCCCCCGGCCCCCCTACCCCCAAGACCTAAACCTGTACCAAAACCTCGCACAATAGTTGGGGATAGCGCTATTACTACTTCTAATCCTAGCGTCTGTCTCCCGTCCCAGGATTCATTACCACCCAAACCCAGACAACAAGCTTGCCCTGCCAAAAATACAACACTATCTAATGCTAGGGCTCAAACTAGTTCTCAACTAAATGTAGCACGTTTTAAACCCAGGCCTCAACCTGTTGTACAACAGCCTAACCAATTGACTAATAAGAATTTGCCATCCTTAGAATCTAGCCGACCGAATTTTCGTGGTGGTTACATCGATCTACCACCAGAGGCCAGTCCATATGTTATCGTATTAGCTGGTGTACCTACTCTTGACCCACAAACAAAGGAGAACCTTTGGTCTCTTAAAAATAAGGTCACTCATTGGCTAAACAAGAATAGACAGCTACCTAGTCACCAAAGAAGTCAGGTTTTAATGGTGCGAAGAGTACCATGGGTTGGACCCACTCGCAAATCCATTACTGGTGACTGTATAGTGGTGTCATTTGCTGACCCCCACACAGCACAGCATCTTTGATTATGGGCCCCTTGTGAAGACGACCATTCAGTCGTTGTTAGACCTCTCACTTTTTTCTATCCTCCTCGACGGCAGCTTGGAATGGGAGGGTCTTGGACGACAATCCAAAAGCCCATGCACAGAGGAATTGGGAATGGTGGGCTTATTCAGAGAACCAGGTGGCAAGGTGTTCCTACATCAAATATGTTTGGCTGCTTGGATGAGGTCGATTGACTTGGGGGGGTGGATGCTTTAAAACATCCAGTAGATCTCATTCCGCCCCCCCAGGCACTACCCAGTATGGCTTGTTCCATGTCGCCTTCAGGCCCACGATTAACACTGGACATTGTTTATAATTCAGTTCCGGCTGAGTTAAGAGTTCTGGGACAATCTGAGACTCCTGGCCCTAGTAATCCAGTTAATGAAATTAAAATGGCCTCTTGGAACATAGCAGGTTTAAGGGGTCGCCTGGATAACGATGATTGGGTTGATTACATTACTACACATGATATCATCGCTTTCCAGGAAACCTGGTCAGTTGATCCCCTGTATAGAGTAGGCTTCTTACATTTTTATAAACCTGCATTGCAGGGCCCTAGGGGTAGGGCTTCGGGTGGTTTAACCATATGGATAAAAAACTTACTTGGTTTCAGCGTTAGGGAAATCCTGGTGAAGAACCCTGATCTCCTTTGTTTATCCTTAAGCAAGGAGAATTGTAAGGATATTGTTCTAATTAATATTTATGCCCGAGGTTGTCAGGGTGGTAAAAAGCAACCTATCCTTAATGACTTGGAAGACCTCCTAAATGAGCACAAAAGTGACCAGCTCGTTTTAGTGGCCGGTGACCTGAACTGCTCATTTGAACCCATCCTGAACTTTGTTGAGGACGTAGGGATGGATGATGATATTGTCTGGAATATTCCCCCGCTAGCAATAACTAAGGGAGTCAGGGGTACGGAGGCTGCTCTCCACTGGCTTGGACTCTGCCTGGAATGGGGGTTCCGGGCGGTGAACGGCCGTAGCCTATCTGACAAGGCGGGCAAACCAACATTTAATAATGGGTCTAGTGCGAGTCGCATCGACTACATATTGGTCAACATTGACTCCTGGGATACCGTAGTGGATATGGCAATAGAAACAGGGCCAGAGAGCGACCACAATCCGCTTTTACTTGTACTTAAGGTCCCGGGTCTAGGGCTCCCCCTGGCAAAAACAGCCTGTATCACATCAGACCTAGTCTTGAGTGACAACAGAAGACGGGTCAAATGGTCGAGGGTCATAGCTGATCAGGAGCTTGTCTGTCAAATAGAAGAACTGGTCCTAGATACTAGAGATAAGATGAGTGCATTACCACCTAATGACAAGGCAAAGCCCATTATTGTTGATCTCCACGAGGCATGTTTTGTGGCCATTAGGGAACTGCTCACTAGGCCATGTAGAAAACAGAAAGTGAAGCAACCCAAAGGTTGGTATAACAAAAATTGTAGAGAAGCCCACAGCATTTTAATTGCTGCTGTTAAATCTAGAAACACTCCAGACATTAGGATAGCGAGACAGGCCTACAAACATATCATTTGGGAAGCTAAAAGGGAATGGGATGATTCGTACTGGCTTGAACTTCTTAAAGCCTGTGAGTCGTCCAACCAAATTAAGTTTTGGGAGTTAGTCAGATGGGGCAGGGGCTCCGATTCACTTACACCTGAAAATCATGTTTCCGCTGCTAATTGGGTGGAATTTTTTTCCTCTCAATTTCAAGATCCTAATATTGTCCAGCTGGCAGGTGAGTCCGTAGTAGGGACCATACCAGTAATTTATGGGGATAGGCTTACCTTTTGTACCTCGGATACTGAACACGCCTTAGGCTTAATCCAGTCTGGGAAAGCCCCAGGTATAGATGCAGTACCAGCAGACCTTTTTAAACTGAATTTAGAACTGTGGGTCCCTTACATAACAACTTTAGCAAATTCTATTGCAGCAGGGGCAAGGGTACCACAATCCTGGAAAGGGGCTGAAATACTTCCAGTCTACAAGAAAGGGGATCGATCTTCACCGAAAAACTATCGCCCCATTAGCCTGATTGATACCATACAGAAAGTGGTATCAAGAATGGCCCTAGCTAGAATACAGGGGTGGATTGAGCGGAACAATATACTCTCCCCCATGCAAGCAGGGTTCAGATCAGGCACCAGCACCCTAGATCAGGTGTTTCGTCTAACCATGCTGTATTGGAAGGTGGTCTTTTTGGGTGGAGGTGTCATTTACGCCGCCTTTGTCGATCTTAGGTCGGCATTCGACTTGGTTCCCAGGGCTAAACTTTGGGATGCCCTTAGACTCATGGGCCTTCCACCTGAACTATTAGAGCTGGTTAGGCGCTTACATGAGGATAACTTTGCCCGTGTAAGATGGGGGAAGCAGGGTCAGGTGACCGCTAGCTTCCCTGTCGAACGGGGGGTTCGGCAGGGTTGCGTGCTGGCCCCTACCCTGTTTCTACTGTTTATTAATCGGGTGGTTGCTTTCTTTAGCGAAACACAAACAGACGCTCCCACCCTGGGGGGATCAAAGTACCCCATGTTAATATTCGCCGATGATACCCTGCTCCTCTCTAAGACCCGGAGTGGCTTACAAGCAGCTCTAAATAGATTTGCAAAATTTTGTACAGAAAATGACCTTCAGATTAATGCCGAAAAAACTAAATTTATGGTTTTTAACAAAAATAAACAAATCAAAAGTTCATTTTTATTAGGAGGTGTCCCAATCGAACAGGTCAAAGTCATGACCTAATTGGGCGTGACCCTTGACCATCAACTTACTTGGAACCCCCAGTTGGAGGTTTTAATTCTTAAATTTGTTCGCCTCACAGGATGCTTGCTGAAGGAACAGAAAAAAACCTTGACCAAACGCATTACACCTGCGTTAAAAATCTATGAGGCCAAGGTTAATGCAGCTACCCTGTATGGCGCGGACATATGGGGCTACAAAGGCTTGTCAGCACTAACCATAGCACAGAACAGGTTCTTTCGGAACTTAGTGGGGCTACCTCAATCGACACCCATAAAACCATTGCTTTTGGACTTAGGCTGCAGACCCCTGGATGAGATGGCACAGTATCGTCTTGTTGCTCTTTGGCGATGCCTGTGGACGACCCAAGAGCTTAGTCTTTTCGCTCACGAACTGGGCGAGATTAGATCATTGTGGGGTGCCCAGAAAATTCCTTGGTTGCGGGAGGTCAAACAAATTTTGTATTCTATGGGCCTCCCTGAATTATGGCTACATCCCGAATGTTCTGGGTTCCCTTCTAAAGCGGAATTTAAAGAGCTATTTTGGGCTGCAAAGAAATCTGCACTGGTCTCCCTCTCATCAGAAAATAGCCTAACGGGTCTGTTTTTAACACACAAAATAATACCGTCCCTTGAGCCCTATTGGGATTTGATATGCAAAACCCTTGACCGTAAGTTGTATCATCAGTTTCGGGTGGGCACTTTGCCGATCAATTCCTTTACTGCAAAGTGGGCAAAGAACTCAAGCATTAAATGCCCTTATTGTCCTGACCAGGTTGAAACTATTGGTCATCTGTTTTTTGCTTGCCCAGCATATCGATTGCCCCGACTAAAATGGTTGAGACCAATTTGTAAAACCTTAAATTGTGATGGGAATCGTACAGCCCTGTTGAAATTACGTGACATGCATACTGAAAAATCTGTGATCTGTGTTGCTAAATTTTTGGGGTGGATGTGGCTGATTCGCGCAAAGAATTTGTAACCCTTTTTTGATTAACTTGTCTTTCAATGGTTGTATATTGCCTGATGGCAAATTCTTTTATACCTGGGGTTCCACTATAAAATGTAAAAATGTTGATATGTTGAAAATGTTTTTATTCTGTGGTCTTTTATGAATTTTATTCGAAATAAAGACTAAATGAACTGAACTGATAAGATAAACGATGTATGCACAAAAAGGAGAGAGTGGGGGTGATGTTGAAGAGAAAAACGAGTATTGAGTACGTGTAGATGCAACTTTTCAGAAAGATGGGGGGGGGAAATAAATGTACATTTCCATCACAGAGAGACTGCAGAGGAAATTGTTGCGAAAGAGAGAATGGGAGTGATTTAGGCACTCTGATGAACATTTACATCAGTATTTTCCTCCTTTTCTAGAACCCCTACCTTTCGTCCAACTTAAAACACCTTGGATAGTGATCAACCTCTTTTTTTTTTTTACATCAGAGCCATTTGAATTTTCTTTTGCTTTTTAATTAACATGAATTAAGTCACCGAGAAATGATGGTGGTCATATTTTTGTTTTCATAATTAAAGCACCAAGAAGCCACTATGTGGCACACCAAGCTGCATAAATGCAATGACACAGTTGTTTTTTAAAAATTAATTTTGCTACTAAGTTTGAGTGTATAAACATTGTACCCATCTTCGTAAGAGTCATAAAAGGCCTACAGGGAAAACTAACTTTTCTTTGAAAGATATAGAACAAACAAGATGAGCCAAACAGAACAAATAGCTCTAATGCACAGCCCCGGTTTATCGACAGCGACATAGCCTTTCCTCTGCCAGTAAATACCTCTGGGACACAGACAGAACCCCTCTCCCGACCAGAGGCAGAGTTCTTGTGTTCTTGGTTCCATTGTGTGCTCAACAGGGACCTCTCAAGAAAATCTGAAAGGGAAGCTCCTTAAGGCATTCACTAGTGGATGGATCTTAGAGATGCCGCTAGAATGTCCTTGGTGTTCTAAACATACACACTTTCGAGTTGGGGCTTCCTCTGTGTCCTCCCCTGTGGTCTGACTCTTCTGTGTGGTGCACGCGCTATGAAGGCTACACTCAAGTTTGTGTGAAACTCACAGTGCTCGTGTCCTCAAACTAAAACTGAGCAACAGTTGGCGCTATGTGAGGAGCTGTTTAGTATGCCTAGACATTCAAATGAAGAGGTGCTATTGATAGAGTGCGCAGGTCACCGGACTAAAATGTTACCATATACGTATTGGGCCCATATAACTTCAATTCACCATATTTAATAATCGGGTAACCTTGCACTCTACTACCAGTAACCCTATTTCCATCCTATTGTATTTTCCAGTGTACCCGACTTACCAATTCACTGCTACGGGTACCTATGACCACAATGGATCAGGGAGCTAGCTGTAAAAGAAAGGCAGACACCAAAATACTCTAATTTCTCAATTTGCACTCATATAATAACCACAAACTCGGAAAGTTTTAAAACCTTTATCTAAAATTCGTCAGTTTCATTAAACATAAGGTTTACAGCAATTAAACTGTCAATAACTAAAATTATGAAGAGCACGTATCCATATAGGAAATAAATCAGACCAACCTTTTAGAATTCTAAAGGAAGGTAAGAACAGGGAACATGCTAGTAAGAATTGTAGGAATTTAGGCCAGACGTGGAGTGACTAAAGGACGGGGAAAATAAGGAACATGCTAGAATGTACACCCTTCAAAAGTGGGCACAGTATGGAAATTTAGTCAGTCTATGAAAACTCGAGGGTACCATATAACTATAGGGAAGGTAAAAGTGGAACACTCTAATATATCAGAGCAAACATTTCATTTAGCTAAGGGAAGGTAAAGAAAAAGGAACAACTATATTTCATGAACTGAAAGCAGGAATGTACTTAAAGGATGGGTAAAGAATGCAACATGCTAGAATAATAACTATAATGTATGACTTTTTCATTTGTCGGTGCAAAGAAAGCATGGAAAATCAATATGCAAGAGTACGTCTTTATTAAAGCAAAGAAAATAGGGAAAGATGCAGAATAGATTTCCCAGCACTATATTTACCTAGAACGGTGTGAAGACCAACCCTGGCCACGGGTCAGTTAAGGACAGGAGAAACCCCAAGGAAGGACAGTTGCCAGTAGGCCAGCAGGTGCAGAATGAACACCCCAGGACAGGACAGGAAAACCAGATTAGGATCAGGACAGGACCATCAAGGAAAGACCAGCACTCGCAGTTCGGTAGCAACGCCTGCGCTACACCCTCTCTGCAGCTATCAGTCAGAACCCCGATTGGGTTATCGAATTCTCCAACAAAGTGCTCCTCCAACACTTAAGGTTTTAAAACCCCGCTTGGGTCTGTGGAAATTACGGACAGAGTGCTCCGTAGCTCTCTGTATCAGTCACCCTTTGAGTGCGTTGGGTCAGTGACAGGTCAGCTATTCTGACAAGTCGGACAAATTCTCTAGCTAAACCTAGGCTAGTTATACTGTTTTGGGTCAGTGTACCACCCCCCAAATGTTGCAAATGTAAGAATCCCCAATTTCGATTGGTCCTCAGGTAGGACAGGTCTACACACTAACCAGGATTAACTTCTACAAGCCCCAATTTGCATCTTTTGGGACCGCCTATTGAATTTGGGGTTCCCAGTACCTATTCTACAAAATACAATGGAGAATACAAAGATTATATACAATTGTGACATCCTCTGGCGGAAGACTGTCATGCGCAGAAAGGCTGTTCAATATGGAGTATTCCCATCCCTCTTGCCCAAGGGTTACGATACATGAAAAGTAAAGGAAAACAATTTAGAACATAGAAATAAATAAATACACTGTATACCAGGAATCCCTATATGACTCCCCTTACTTTATATTAAATATAGCATTAAGATTAGTGCAAAAACGCACAGCAATGCAGAAAGCGGCAGAGCAAGCTTCAGCATGTGAGAACACAAAGCGACCAGTTTTAAGCTAGTGCGCAAGCGCAAATATTCCCGCCAGAACTGCGAGTACGTCACGTCACGTGAGTGTCGTGAGTGTGACCGACGCATGCGCAGACGACCTCCCGCCAAGCAGCGGCCATTTTAGTGGCAAGCGTATTAAGGTTAGTAAACACATAGGCAAGCATCACTGGGACACCCAAAATGTCACTATAAATGGGAAATTAGTGAGACAAACAGATTGATTTAATTAATTAAGGTTATTCGAGGTTCTTGAATACGAGCAAGTCGCTTTACGTGCCAATCCTTGCTCCATCACTATTTTGAAGGGACTTTCTCTGAAAGTTTCCAGCTTATGGGTGAGATGAAAGTGAATAGACGACCAAAAGATACTAAAGCATAATGAAAATAAAAGCAGAACAGTGCCAGATCACACTTGAAATGTACCAAAACTGATAGTAACAGGAAGGAGATTGGGCATAGAATAGGAAGCACGAGGGAGGCCCACTCATATAAAATACACCGAGAAGCAGGGACTAGCGCATACATACTTTCCTGCACATGCAGACATACACAAACAGTGGCGGCTCTTCTGCTAAGTCCCACTGCTTATAAGCAGTGTAAATAAAAGAAACATAAAATGATAATAACAAAGGTATTATCATTTTATGTTTCTGTGCTGCTTTGCGGGCAGGAGGGCTGCTCTGCTCTCAGGGCAGCGGAGGAGTATTTGCCGACTCCAAGTGTGCAATGACTGTTTAGCCGGCCCTCTGGGTCCAGCCAAACCAGTCATGCGCACTTCGCATGTTCTCCATACAAGCTACATTGCGGCAGGCATGGAGAACATGCCCAGGTCCCGATTCCCTGGCGGAGAGCCGATCCACGGCGCTCTGACCAATTACAAAGTTGCATTGCAGTGTTGTGATTGGTCAGAGGAGCCTGGGTGCTTACCAATCACAACACTGCTTACTAGACGTGACCCAACCTCACAGAGTCAGTCACCAAAGCTGATTACGCCTGGGAGAATGCTTACTGGTGCCCCCCCTACAGGCAGCTGTGCGGAGCACTCTGCCATTGATTTCAAGTCTCAAGCAGGATGGGACTGAAAGCTAACGCAACTGAGGTTACAATATAAAGTGATGGCTGCTCTGCATCATCTAGAGGTGGTGCAAGGAGTCCTGCACAGTGGCAGGCCAGGGCTAGATCACGGTAAGCCCTGGTTTTGCCAACATATTTTCAATTGTGCACATGTTTCAGTTAAAAACAGCCTGGCTGCCAGACACTCGCTAAAGCAAGAATAAAAGTGACAGCCATCAAGGCTTGACCAATTTTCTAATTACTATCATAATAGTCAGGGCACATGTCGGGGATACATGCGGGTGGACGGTGTCCACCCACTATTTTCACAGGGTGGATGCCATTCACCATTCCAAGAAGTTGGGCCGCACTGAAAAATGTGCTGAACTTGTCCCGGTGTAATTTGCAAACACCGGGACACATTCAGAAGCGCCTGCATGTTGTCGTCTTTGGATCTGCAACAACGTGTAGGCGGGGAGGGGGCTCTCTTATTTCAGACTCCAGCTGGGCCCATAACAAAGGCCGAATTTGAGGGGTCAATAGGCCTATTTTTGTTTGAGACTCCTGGCTGGGAGCAGTCAGGACCCTCATACCTAGATGTAAATTCAGCAGAGGGGAAACAAAGGCTCACACTTTGTAAGCACTTAACACATACTTGAGAGGCAGCTGTTCACTATGTTCAGTCCCTGTTTACCAGATAAGCATGCACTGTCGGAATGTCAGATGTTCTGGACTTTCCCAGTATTCACACAAATTAAATTGTATTTTTACAGGGCTTACTGCCCATGAATAGGCGTTGCAATAATTTAAGTACCGCTATTTTTTCTTGTATAGCGCTACTCATACCTATGCAGGGTGTCAGAGCGCTTTACATCACGCGTACTTAATATATATACAATAAACACATACCTTTGTAAATCAATGTGCAAGATGTGTTACATAAAACAGTGGGGGGTTACAAGGTGTAGAAGTCACATATTGTTCATAGCTCACTGTGCTATATTAGAAATATTACAATGCAAATGTAAGTAACATACAGATCTCTGTGTTCAAAGCAGTAACCCACTTACCTATCTACATTAAATAAAATCTGTCATTTGCATGTTACATGATGTGCTTTGCTGGAGACACATTAGTCCTCTAAGTTACTTTGAGTCAAAACTGAGGCTAGACTTCCGGTAAGTGCATTAGCCTCCAGAGTTATCTATATTTCACTCAGATTTACTGGGAACACACAGATCTCTGCAGCAGGTGCCTTAGACCCCCCAGACGATATTTTAAAATACAATCTTTGTAATCAATAAAGCAGAATACATTTGCTGTCTGTTTTTTCCTTTTTGCCGGTTACTTTGTGCCAGAGTTTTAAAAAAAATACATGTATAAGTTGAGGCCCAGATTTGCATCAAGGTTGAGTCACTCTTTTGGCACAACTGACCTAAAAAAAATTGGGCATTTACAGTACCACACAAATTCCATTTGTGTGGATTTGTAAACAAACCAAACAACTAACTCAAGGCAGCACATTGTCCTACCTTGCATTACGTTACGTCAGGTAGGCATTACATGGGTGGAGCTAGGGAGTTCCTGTGCATCCGTCAATATATTTTGACGCAAACCCATATTTACAAAGACTTGTAAACATAGGTTTGCACCAAACCTGTAAGTCTATCTGAGGATGGCATTACAAGGAGAAATATATCCATTTCTCCTCGTTAATTCTGGGATCACAGAATTTGGTCAATATGGGAAGCCAGGACTGATCCCAGATTTTCTGCTTGAACATTGTTCATTTCAGCAATTAGAGAGACACATCTTTATTTCTCGTATTTTAGGTTAATGCTTTGTCTTTAATTCTTGGCAAATTAGGTTGAAGTGCGAGTGGGAGGCATATGCTGCAACTGTGAACTTTTCACTTCAAATAAGGACTGCCTTTCTTAATTTTGCCTGCTCTTCCATGACCCGAATATTTAAGTTTTGTGCAGAAGTATCTAAATCTGTCATACCACGACAAAAAATTATTTCCAAAATTTGAAATTGTGTGCTTTATTTACCAGTTCCAATCACTAAAAGTTGAAGATTTGTTTTCGTTGAAAGGAAGACAAGTTGCATTTTTGTAACTCTGGAAATTCAAGAGCTCTGAATATGGCTTGGTTAAATTTTGCCACTGGGTCATGGAGCTGGGCTGTCCCAAGTCTGTTGCTCTGCAGGACATCGTCGATACCATTGCCTCAGACCCATGTTTCCAAAAAGCCTGGGAAATCAGCTGCATCAGGAAAATTGAAGGATTTTTTCCATGGCCGTTCCGGAAATGATAATGCCTCCCAATGCAAACTCACTGCTCTTTGGAATATCCACCATAAGCTCAGCACCACACCACCAGGTCGCCTCCTTTGCAACCACTGAATTTTAATCCCTTACTCACTTCAGGCGACTATTTTAGCCCTGTTTCACACAGGGCATTAGTGTGTCACCAAGATGAAAACCTGTTTGTGATGTCTGGATGCCGAAGCTGAAAGTATGGTTGCCAGGTGCCACTGGTGGCAAGTCACCAAGCTGCCAGATCGTTCACCACCTGTTGTTACCAACTCCCCCAGCGAAGGGACATGGTGTCACATCAGTAATGATTTCTGGGCACTGTCCGGTGGGCAACATATGCTCGTTGTCTCAGATGCCTTCTCAATATTACCCATGGTAGATATACTTCAAGTGACCACATTTGAGCACACTGATACGCACGTTCAATAAGGCCATTTGTCAAGCTGATGTGGAAGACACCATCCACGTACAGGTGCACTCCACACAGTATGACGCAGCAAGCACCTGCAGGCATTCTGGCCGGGAGGGCCTTACGAGACAACATTCCCCTCGCACCAGTCTGGGCCCATGAACCCATGGATGCTGCTGCCATGCAAAGAAGATGCCTACTGAACAATAATAAAGTCTACCATGCCCTGAGAACTATATAGTCTGATATTGAGGTTGGTGTTTGGGTCCTCGTCCCGAACCGATGACCTGAGGGGATGTTTTGGCTGCCTTTTGAATCATGTCCCCACCAAGCTGTTGCCAGAAAAGGCACCATGGTCACAACCAAAAATAAGGGTGTCACAAGGAAAGTGTCTGCCTTCACCAAGTGGCATTCTCCTTGCGCATCTAGTTCAAGATGGGATGGGCTAGACACTCAGATACCCGACGAGAAGTAGAAGGAGAGGGCCTAGACCTCGCCCAGACTGACTATACCCCAAATTTACCCCATTGTGGCATGGGATGATGCCCCCTCTCAAAGGGGTGCTAGACCTTCTGAGAGACTTGAGCATCCAAACATATCCTCGGCAGCCCAAGGCCATCCATACCAGATGAAACCCATCATCAGAAGGCCCAAGAAGCTGAATGACTATATGTGTGACTGAAGGAGGGCATCCCTAGTGACTTCACCTGCCACAGCCTGAATTCCTGCTGAACCACAAGTTTCAATTTTGTTATTTATTTGTTTGGTCAGGATTTTGGGTTATGTAGTATGGCACTAGGGAATGCCCAACACTGTATTTGCTCACATGCCTGCCTGCCCTAACCTCACTTTAGAAGTTAGGTTGAATTAACTCCTTTGCTGCTAGGCCTTTCCCCCTCCTGTGCTAAGCCTTTTATTGGCTATTTGGGGTAGGGTGCGCTTAAGCCCCTGTAACTTTTTGACCACATAAGGTATCCAGGACAATTTTGCGTCCTTTTCTTCCAACATCATGGGGATTCTAAAAGTACCCAGAGTTTGTGGATTCCCTTGGAGGGGTCCCAGAAATTAGGCAAAATACAGTAACATTTTTGTTTTTTCAGAAAAATTGGAAGAACGGGCTACAAATGAAAGCTTCTGGGTTTTTCCCTGCAAATGTTATCAAAAAAGGGTTTGTGGGGATGAAATCACCATTTTCCCAGATTTAAGGGAATGACAGTCTTTTGTCAGAGAATCAACATTTTTTACACAGTTTTTGGCATTTATCTGAGACATAGCCATTTTTGCTATCTTTCGTGCTTTCAACCTCCTTCCAGTTAATGGTAAAAATGAGTATGAAAGCGATACTGTTCCCATGAGGCACAGGGTCAGACTACTTTGCATATGGCCATGTCCACTCTGAACTAGGGTGGTGGAGTGTGCTAATGCATGAAGATGGATGAAAAATTCAATCTGCCCCCACCCCCATGGGACAGACAAAGCCAAAAGGTCGACCCTTGCCAAAACCTAATATCATGGGCATACTAAAAAGGCCCCCAACGGGAGTGACTCTTGCCCAAGGGGCCACTCCCCACTACATTTATTCAATTGGCCCAGTGGGCCAAATAGTTATTTTTTTTTTTTTTACATTTTAAATCCGCCCCCTCAGGTGGGCAAACAAAGCAAAAATAATGGCCCCCAAAAGGGGAGCAACCCTTACCTAAGGGGTTGCTCCCCAAAATAAAAAAAACATTGTGGGCTTGCTAAAATAGCCCCCAATGGGAGTGACCCTTGCCCAAGGGGCCACTCCCAGACACATTGGTCAATTTGGCTTGTTTTTTCAAAAAATAAACAAATTCTTTCCATTTGCCCCCAAAAGGGGAGCGACCCTTGCCAAAGGAGTCGCTCCCCAAAACAAAACAAAAAACATTGTGGGCTGGCTAAAATGGCCCCAAAGGGAGTGACCCTTGCCCAAGGGGCCACTCCCATGCCCATTCGTATTTTACGGCATATTAATAAAAAAAAAACAGATTCTACCCCCCTCGGGGGGCAGAAAAAGTCCTCGAATTTGCCCACAAAGGGGGAGCGACCCTTGCCCAAGGGGCCGCTACCCCAACAAACAAACACTGGCGGTCATTTAAAAAAAAAATCCCTGGCGTCTAGTGGGCATTTCTGCTGCACGACCGCGTGCTGACATCATTGATGACGCGGAAGTGGGGGCGGGGGGAGGCAGGGGAAGGTCTTCCCCTGCCTTCCCCGTGAGAAAAAGGCCGATAGACCACCCACGGGGGGAGCGCCAGCGCTTCTGCCGTGGGTGGGTGCCATGACGAGCTGAGCTCGTCATCAATACACTGTGACTGTGTGCCATGACGAGCTCAGCTCGTCATTGGCACACAAGGGGTAAATACACTGGGAATGTCCCTAGGTCGGGCACTCCGTTATCTAAATAACACTTGCAGTCTTTCAGCTCGTTTGTTCTCACGCAAGCGCAGAGAGGCCCAACCACCTCATGCTCTACACTGTGCAGGAACTATGTGAGAATTAACAATGCATCTTCCGTCCAACCCGTCACCCCCGATCCCACTCTTGTTACTTTTCTTATTCCATTGATGAGCCATTTTATTAGCTTTGATGCTTGGCGGAATCTGTCTACAGAGTCCTCTTCAACAGGGATCCTGAAATCTCATGGTGCCATTGTCCTGAATGACAACCCTGGTTAAGTGCATGTCCATCATCACTGAGCACTGAGCGGTCCTTCCTCTAAGTATCTCGACAGGAGTTGACTGTCCGGGTGTCAGTCTGTGAGATTCTAACTTTGGGAGATCCATTCCCCCTCAGGTGTGCCGAAAAATGCATAAGTCTATTGTGTAACAAATTTCTGGAAGGGTAACATGAATTTAAAGTTTATTACTCTGACTTTTTTCGTGAGCCTTTGAACATTCTGTGTTTAGGATTGAAAAATCCTTGCAGTTCTGCCACCTTTTTGGCCTGTTGTAGGACAAGGTCTCTATCATCGTAGTTTAGGATCTTTGCTATGAGGGCCCTTGATGGTACTCCCGGCATTCTCATTGGTGGGGAGAGGGTCTGGTGGGTGGGGGGGGGGAAATATCCGGTGCACACTCTCTACCATAAAGCATGTGGATAAACCAGTTGGTTTGAGGGCATTTTTTCCCAGCCTTCGAGGTATAGCCCTGGGATACATTCTTTTGCACCCTCCAGGAAGCCAACCAATTTCAAATTGCTTATTCAGAACCTCCCTTCCGCGTACTCCACCCTTATCTCGAAACAGTATGACAGGTAAAATACAGTTTTTAGTGTGGTTTTAAGGGTTCATCTCCTGATTTTCCTTTGTCTATTACTATATTGTTGGCCTTGTATTGATCAGATCTCAGTAAATTTACTTCCAGTGTGAGGGCATCTATCTTATTCTCCAGGGCTTTACCAAATATTTTGATGGTGGCTACATCTGTGTACCCATGGTATCAACTTGTACTCCAGTCTTGGCATCTTTCGTAAACGGATACACTTTTGTCTGCTGCACCACCCTTAGTTACTAGTCCTTTCCCACTCCCAGAGTCTAGTCCTTCACTATTATGATGTGCTCAAATGCCTACATCGCAATTCACTGTAACTCAGTCCTTCCTTAACTAGATCGTTTCAGGCCAGGCCCCCAGCTACACAACAAGAACTCCCTGTCTGTGGAAGGGCATGCATATCATCTGGAGACCACATCTCCAACGCCGGTTCAGCCACTCAGTCCACACCTTACCTCCTTGCACACTCCTGTACCCATATGTATGTCAGTGCACACCAAGGTCTCCAGGTTATTGAAGCTCACAGTTCCTGCCTCAGTGCTTGTGTTGGTTTTTTTTGGTGAGGCTCTCTTGTGATACATCTTGCCCTCTTGTCCCATCATTTCCATTGGATGATGCTACCAGGGAAGAGATGGGAGGGGAGTAAGACTTCTCCCTCCTGCCCTTATTGCTCTTTCTCCTTCGCATCTCTTCTTCTCCCCCTAATCTCTTCAGTTCCACTTTGCCTCCAATCAGAGCTACTGTCCTGGCCTGTGCATCACAATGGTGCCACAAAGGCCCTAAATAGCACAGCAATGCCCCAGCTCAGTATTCAGGGAGCCTGTTTGTACTCCTCATATCTGGGCAATGGGAAAAATAAAAAGAAATTGTGGAAGCCTCCCCTGCCAGTCAAGCCCTGAGGGCACATTGCCTCAGGGACCACAGCAAAGTCCAATTACCCTCTGGAGCCTCACCACATGTCTTGGCCCAATGGCAAGTGCATGTTCCGAACCGTTTCTTCCAAGAACCAGCTGGGTCTGATTGAGACATAGAGGACTCCAAGCCCCAGCACAAGAAACCAGACCATCTCATCGCTAACGTGCCCCCAGGATCAGTGTAAAGGGGAAACACACTCCTCCGCAGCCTCCAATCATCTCTAAAGTGGGTGAGGTCACAGTTGGAGTCTTGAGGCATGCCCGCTACAGACTTTGTCTGGTTGATGTTGGTCTCTTACAACTGCACTTCGGGGTAGCCTAGAAGTCTCAGCTCCCTAGTCTCTGGGAATCCTGTTACCTTGCGGTGTACAATTTTGGAACTTCTTGGGTACATGATGATCTAGGATACTGTCAGGATGGCAGGAGGTTGAGAATGATGTGCTATTGGTTAGTAATAATTGGTTAGTAAAAATACAACTGTTCAGTTGTATTATTACATGAACGCATCAATTCATACCACTTGTCAATTCTGCAAATTGATTTTCAAAAATCCTGTCTCAAAGTATTAAACATCCATAAAAATCGAAATAGTGTGTATTTTCCAAGCATGGTAAATTGCTGATACCAAGTTCATTAACTTTTAACAGAATGCAGTGAAAATACAACATGTCACGAGGATATAACCCTTCTTGAATCATTACAAGCTTTAAAAAACCAACCCCAGCATTCTGTTGAAATCGAAATGTGAGAAATTTATTTTCAATCTAGTTTGAAAATGAGCAGAAAGAAAATGCTAGACTTATCATACTCCATTGACTTCCATCAATGGGCATCACATGTGCAGCAGATGTGTGGTTTGTGACCAAGCCAAAACTGGGAATGAATCTGAAATTTAATGTAACGGTACTAGTTGTAACATCAACACTTTGGTATGTGTGATCCTACTGTCCTGCAACTTGGCCTATGAGGGTAAGACCAACCAAGACATCAATGAGCTTAATAGTCAATATATATCAAAAGTAAAACACCAATGGACTCTATGGAGGTACACATTGGCACAGATTTGCAAAATGTTCACACAACACAGAGTAGCACCCAAAGTAACTCTGCTTTATTAAGCTAGAGGGAGAGAGCAGGTAAGTGCCATATCTACTTGTATCCTGCTGTCTCCCTAATGCTGGTGCACAATCAGGCTGCCGAGCGCTATGCACACGTCTTTGCACCATAGTGCAAATATATCTGCTTGAAACTAGATGTACAAAATACTCTCCCAGTACAAAATACTATGCCTAGACAAACTTGAAAACTTCTCCCAATTTGGATGTGTGCTCTACAGTACCTCACACATGCAAACTGGTAAGAATTAGGAGAAATTAAATAGTTTTTTTTAAAAATATATTTTTATTGCAGAATCAGGAATAAACACATCCAACAAACCAACCCATACACCAACGGCACCCAGCATACAGTGCGATAGTAATACAATACACAGCCGAGTAGCCCACATCCCGGAGGCTGGGCGGCGCGTCAATGAGTCAGTTCACTGGAAGTACCTCGGTGCATGCCCTATTCGGGGCACAGGTCAAGTGTAACACTTAGTTTCTGCTTTTAACCCAGAACAACCAACCCACCCTCTCCATCTAAACCTAGGCCACTCCAATATCACGTCACTAATCATCACGACTATCATCCTGGGCCAACCGGTTCCGGGAGGTTGCCGCTTGCCGGCAAACCACCCCCTCCTCCGACTCCTTCCCAGTGCCCTCCCCCTCAACTGCTGCTAATGCGGGTTCCACCATCCCTCTCCTGCTCCAGGGTGACAACTATCAGGAAGTTTGAACAGCAAGTAGTCACACGGAATCCCTGCCTATAACTGATCAGTGTCTTCGCCTTCAGTTAGGTAGTCCCTTAACGCCTGCACCACCAGCTCCCAGGACCGTGCCAGTTCCAAGCTCTTCTCGTTACCAGTTCTAGTCGCCTGGCGCATTCGTAACACACTCTCACAGCTCGACCACTTCACCAATTCATTCCTCCACCTCCGTACAGACGGCCCCTCTTCAGACTTCCAATGCCAAGTGATTTCACGCTGTGCCAGTATCAGTCCCAACCCAATGAATTTGCTCGTAACCTTGGTCTTTTTGGTATGCGGGAACCAAAGAAGCAGGCATGCGGCCATGTCAAAGTCTACCTCCCGATCCGTGACAGCATTCAAGAGGTCCCCTACCTCAGACCAATAGTCCCCTAATTTCGAACAACCCCACAGCATGTGGTCAAGATCCACCTCAGGTTCTAGACACCGCGGGCACACGGCATCAATCACCTGGAAGTGTCGACGTAACCTCTCCGGGGTCAAATATGCCGTATGGAGCACAAAATAATGCACCTGTTGGAATCTCGCATTCCTCGTCCCTTTCCAGGTCCTGTGTAGCACCTGACCCCATACGGAGTCCGGGATTTGTCTACCGACGCTGGTCTCCCAACGCGACTTCAACTCAACCAACGGGGCCAGACCTGCATTTAACATCCTATTGTGGAGGCAGGTCACCGCCTTGACGGTGCCCGCCGCCATCACCACATATTGGCACACCGTCGTCACCTCCGGTTCAGCCAATCCACCCCCCCAATGCCTCTGCAGAGCCGCGACAACCGCCGCGTGTAACAGGAAGGTACCACTCGGCAGGCCGAATTGCTCTTGTAAGGTCTGGAACGGGGCCAGCGTCCCGTCCACATAGAGGTCTCCTACCATCTGCAAGCCCAGGTCCTCCCACTCTAATAATCGGGACCAATCACCTCCGTGCGGTAAGGCAGTGAGCATCCCCAACGGAATCTCCGGTGCGTATGGCCGGCGCATCCCAGCCCTCTTCAGGTACCTGTTCCAACACAATCTGAGTGTCCATTCCTCCATCGTGAGGTCCCTACTGGCCAGTCTCTGTTGCAGCACGATAGACGACAAGACATGCCTCTGAACGCCGACCCCCCGGCCACCTTCAGGCCCCCTGAATTCTCTGGCCACGTTCTGCGTCAGGACCTGGAGCTGCGCTGCCAGATAGTATAACTCATAGTCGGGGACGGCCATCCCTCCTTCACACTTGGGTCTCATCAGGGTGGTCAATGCCACCCGTCTGCGACCGTGGCCCCAGAGAAAGCCAGTCACCAACGTCTTCAGCTCCCTAAAGATACCCTGCGGGATCCACACCGGCAGCGTTCTAAAATAATAGAGGAGCCTCGGGAGTGCCACCATTTTCAACAGCGCCACACGGCCCAGTACAGACAGCGGAAGAGAGGCCCAGAAGTCCATACTGCCTCTCAGCGCCCTAATACAGCGCCCCACATTCCCCTCAAGGAGGTTCGCCGCATCATGGTAGATGCGCACCCCTAAGTAAACAAAACAAGAGGGTTCCCACACTACCGGCCTCGTGAGCTGCGGGCAGAGCGTGGTCTTCCGCAGCGGAAACACGCAAGTCTTAGTCCAGTTCACCCTGAGGCCCGAAAGCCTCCCGAACCTGCCCAACATGTCCACCGCGCCTTCTAGAGCCCTTCCAGAGTCCGCCAGGTATAGTAACAAGTCGTCGGCATACAACGAGATATAATGCGAGTCAGGTCCCTGCGCAATCCCGTCGAAAACGACTCCCGTTCTCGCCTGCGCCGCTAGCGGTTCCATTGCTAGCGCAAAGAGCAGAGGGGATAGCGAGCAGCCTTGCCTCGTGCCCCTACAGACCGTATAAACCGAGGAGACCAAGGTCCCCAGCCGCACCCGCGCCTTAGCCGAGGAATAGAGCACTCTCGTCCAGCCCCGGAACCCCTCCCCAACCCCGAACTTCAACAGCACGCCATCTAAAAAATCCCATTCCAAGCTATCAAACGCCTTTTCAATATCAACCGTCAGCACTACCGGGCCTGGATCCGCCATGGCAGCACTATCAATGACCCCAATCAGCCGACGGATATTCATCGAAGTGTTCCTAGAGGGGATGAATCCCGCTTGATCCCTATGCACCAAAGAGGTCATCAGTGGTAGGAGCCGGGTGGCTAGGATTCGGCTCAAGATCTTGTAATCCACAGTCAGCATAGACAACGGACGAAAAGAAGAGACATCCAAAGCATCTCTGCCCGGCTTCAGCAGGGACACAACTAGCGCCTCCGTCATAGAGTCAGGCAACCGCCCCAATTGTTTCGCCTCCGCGTACACAACCTGCAGTCTGGGTGCCAGCACGTCCATAAATTTGGCGTAGAACTCGATCGGCAACCCATCCACCCCAGGGGTTTTGTTCCGCGCCATATGACTAATCGCCCCTCTGATTTCCGCTAGGGTGACAGGGCCCCCCAGATCCCGGGCTTCCTCCTCATCCAATACCGGCAAAGGGATCTGATCTAAATAATCGCCAATGTCCGCGGTGTCCACTCCGAGGTGGCTGGTGTACAGACCCGTGTAGTAGGATTGAAAGCGCCCCAGGACCGCTGACTGCGAATAAACCACCTGCCCATCCTCCTGTCGCACACTCATAACCGGACATCCTCTAGGGTTCGGATCAGCCAACTTCGCAAGGAGCGTGCCCACTTTATCTCGCTCCTCATGCACTTTCACCGCATACAACTTATAATCATAGCACCGCAATCTCTCCATCTCAGTCGCCACCGCCTCCTTAGCACGCAACAAGCTGTCTTGCAGCTCCGGCTTCTCGGGTCGCTGCCGTTCCACCCCTCTCAGCACGTCCTCCGCCTTCGCGAGGTCATTCAGCACTGTTCCTCTCATAGTCAGAAACCGTCCCATACACACCCCCCTCACCACCACTTTCATCGCATCCCATTCAGTCGCTCTAGTCGCTGTCGACCCAGCATTGACCGCGAAGTAGTCGTCTATGCCCTGTCGGACCGTGTCACAGAACGCCGGGTCATCCAGCGTCTCTGGACGAAGTCTCCACGTAGGGACCGCCGATCTCGCCAGCTGCCACTGCACAGAAATCAGCAGGGGGTTATGGTCCGAGATGGTTCTAGACAAATACTCTGAGTGAATCACCACCTTCGCTAGAGACTCGCAACACAGCACCGAATCCAGTCTAACATGCAGATCATGCAGTGCTGAGAAGTAGGAGTAATCTCGAGTTTCGGGGTGCTGCGCCCTCCATACATCCACCAAGCCCCACCTCTCCTGCCAGTCCCGCCTATGGGTCGCAAGTCTGCGCACCGGGGAGTCTACCAAAGGCGGGTGTGACCTGTCCAACAGCACATCTGAAATGGAGTTAAAATCCCCCGCTAGCAAGATAGGGCCCGCCAAATAATACGCCAGTGAGTGCGACAAACCCTCAAAGAAACGTGCTTGATCAGCATTGGGGGCATAGATGTTACACAGCACCACTTCCCTACCACACAACCGTCCTTCCACCACCACATAACGACCCTCCGGATCTATCCTCTGACTCGTGACTTGGAATGGCGTGCCCGCTCTGATCCATATTAACACCCCTCTGGCAAACGCTGAGTAAGTCGTGCCAAACACCTGACCCCGCCACCTCCTCTGTAACGCCCCACATTCCTGCTGTGTCAAGTGAGTCTCCTGAAGCATCACTATCTGAACGCCCCTCCGCACCAAGTAGGCATGTACCTTGTGGCGCTTAACCATAGTCCGAATACCCCGGACATTCCATGTGACACATTTCAAATTAGGTAATGTCCCCATAGAGCATCAATCCCAACAGTGGCGCACGCCAATAAATGTGACCCGCATCGCAGCAATTGTACAACCCCTTCAAAACATACCCCGTAACTCCCATCCACCCCCTCCCCAGGACAGGGCCTAATAACCCAGCTTCAGCCCCGTTCCAAACCTCAAACACCCAACACATCACACTAATCTGTGGTCGACACCACAGAAGACCTTAAGGGTCTAATGAGGACTATGGAGCCCCGAACCAGGACGACAGAGCAACCACCCCGCGCCCACAGCCCCATACTGCTAATGCAGCCCCATACCTGGCAGTCCAATAGAAATCAGGAGTGTCCAGGCCTTACAGCAAGTTCAGCGGCCATGAGCTTCACCCATTAAAGATACCGTCTGACGTTTGTGGGGTAACCTCCGGCCCCTGCGCTCCCCCCACCTCCGAGTCGTCATCACCGGTCTTCTCACCTTCACCCTCCGAAGCCGAACCTCTGGAGGCGTCTTCTCGCTGCGAGCCCATGATGTTCGCCGTGGCCTCCAACGCACTCTGTCTATCAGCCAGCATTTGCGCCTCTCGCTCGGCCCTTTGGCGCCTATTCCGGGAGCGGATGCGCTGCGACTTCCTGACCCTGACCGGTTGCTCACGATCCCTGGCGGGCCTGTGTGCTCGATCCGTCCCAGCACGATACAGTTCCAGCCAGGACCATGCTTCATCGGGCGTTTGGAAAAAGTGAGTCCTGTCATCAACGATGATCCGCAGCTTGGCTGGAAAAAGCAAGGAGTATTGAATCCCTTCCTCTCTCAGCTCTTTCTTCACCGACAGAAAGGAAGCCCTGCTCCGCTGCACCTCCTGCGTATAGTCCGGAAATATCGTCACCTTGCTGTTGTCCACTTGGAAGGGCCCACGATCTCTCGCCCTTTGGATCAGCAGATCCCGATCCTTATAGTGCAGCAGTCTGGCCACCATCGGTCGGGGCGGTCGGCCCTCCAGAGGAGGCTTCGCGGGCACCCTGTGCGCTCTTTCCAGGGAGAAGAAGGGGGAGAGGCCCTCCGGCGCTACCACTGTGCGGAACCAGTCCTCCAAGTAGGCCACCGCATCACCCTTCTCAATTTTCTCTGGAAGCCCCACCACCCTCACGTTGTTCCGGCGGTTGCGTCCTTCCGCGTCCTCTGCTCGACGCTCCAGAATCGCCAGTCGATGGATAACGTCATCAAGTTTATGCTCCGCCGTGACCACCGCCGGTTTCAGCTCCTGGAGCAGTTGCTCGTTGGATTTCACACGGTCAGAGAGCTTGGCGTGGTCCGCTCTCAGCAGGCCAAGCCCAGACGCCACCTGCGCAATATCCTGGTGCAGCTCATCCTTGGTGGTAGTGATCGCGGCCAAAATGGCATCAAGACGGAGGTTCAGCCGCAGCTCCTGCGGCGAGGGCCCCGTTGGGAGATCGCCATCCGCGGCCTCGGACTGCCCGTCACCTCGCTCAGGAGGCGCAGCGAGGTCAGCCCCCTGCGCGGCCATCTTGCCAACGAGAAACGTGCCACCTCAGCCGCCTCTTTCACTGGCGGCCGTCGGCCGCAGTCCTTCCGGCCTTCCCGTCTCCAGGGCCACCTGGCGAGCCCAATGGCAGATCACAAGGTGCGCAGCTCCCCAATCTCCCGGCGGTGCCAATTGTCCTTCCTCTGCGCCCCGTCGCCAACCTCCAGCCCAGAAATGGATTCCGTGCAGCCCCACCGATATCCTCAGTGCATCACCAAAGTGCGGAGGCCAGGGGTGCGAGCCCCCTCAGAAGACAGATAGTCAGGTGTTGCCCCACTGGGCAGTTCGAGCCCACCGCCCCCGGCGGCACCGACCTGCGCGGCCACAGCGCACTGCGGGGTCCGCACACTGCCTTATCTGCCTCACCCCCACCTGCCTCCAACTGGGCGTCCAATCGCCCTGGGCAACCGCCCCCCCAGCACACAGCCAACTCGCCGTTCTCCTCAGTGTCCCGGTTGCCTCTGCTTCAACGCCCTCAGGGATGGGTCGGCCACAGATGTCAGCAGCGCCGCCACCGGTGCAGCGCGAGTGATGGCTGCGCTGTCCTACCGTCTGGGCGAGCAGGTGGGGGAGGGGCGCCGCTCACGCCAGGGCAGCGCCGGCGCTCTTCTCCGTTGCTCCGGTCTCGCTCTCCTGAATCCCCCACCGGTGCACCGCTTCGCTAGGGCCCCCAGGCGCCTCAGACCGCGCAGTACCCCACATCGCTCCGCTCTCCGTACTCTCGCTCTGTTGGCGCCGCCATCTTGCCTTTGTTCCCCAGCTTCACCAAGCGGGACTCCAGGTCCGTCCGCATGCAGCGCCCAGGGTCCCGACGGGGGTCAGATGCTCCCCGCTGGTCCAGCGACCCCACCGGAGCTCAGTTCCAGCCGCCAGGTAGTGTGGGGCTAGCTACTGCAGGATAAAGACGGGACTCGGCGCGGAGCAACTCGCTCACGCAGCCATCCGGTCGGCGCCTAAACCACGCCCCCCAGGAGAAATTAAATAGTTGCTCCTTTTTAACAACTGCTTCAAAGTGGAGTTATTTTTGGGTTCACAATTGTATCTACAATTGTTAGTACATAGGGTTTTGTGTCAAAAACCGTGGGTGGTTGCCTGGGAATGCTCGTGTACAACCCATGGAAAATCCCCCTGACACAAAGTACAGGAAAGCAGTATGACCAAAACCTTACACGAAGAATGAGTTCTGTTATCTTGTTCTCTTATTTTTTAAAGACTTTTGAATCGCTGACGAATACTAACATTTTCACAAATCATCATGGAAGTCCAAAAAGTGCTTGCACGACTCTCACGAAAAGCTTGGTGTGTAAAAGCATCTACGTGCTGAAGAAACCAACGCAGAACCAAATTTGGTGTTCATAAGTTGTGACTCTTCCTTAGATTTTGAATTAGTTTGGTTTCAGGAGTATTTAAAATCGGTATTCATGCCATTGCTATAGCAACTGTGCATTGAGAGCTGCACACATATTTAAAATGCTGAAAGTGGCTTCTGTTATGTGTGAAAAAATACAGCTGTATTCCCATTTATCTTTTATTCATATTATACTTTTTGGTGCGCTGTCATCAGAGCTAAAATGAGCATAATAACTCAGGCTGACATTATCTCTACCATTAAGAAAAGAGAGCTTGGTTACATCTCACTTCCCTGAATTTTATCCGAGTTATAAATATTCTTCATGGCCCATATGCCAGCCTTTTACAGTAAAAGCTCCACTTTTGTTACATTTTCATTCCCTGGTTTCCTCAAAGTTTTCCAGGGATTTACCTTTTCTCTGAAAGAGCCTAAATAAGGACATAGCTCCCTATCATGTTTAACTTTATAATTTTAAACATGGCTTTTTAAGTGTCTTCCATTTAACTTGGTTCTATATGTTGCTTTTCAAATTCCCTTACAAAGAGTGGGATAACTGTTACTTAAAACAGTAATAATTTTAAATCTACAGTTTTCATTTCTCTGGTATAACATGCTACGTTACAGAGAGGGCTTTGAAGTTTAATGGTGGCGAATGAAGGTGTTCATTGTTCTAGCACTAAATGTCCATTCTATCAAACTCAGAAGTATAATAGTGTATGTTAGACCTGGCTTTTTCAGCACGTTTACGCCAGACTGTTTGCTTTTTGGCCTCTTGTTTTTGACCCTGTTTTCTTGGTTTTAGGTCTCTTGGCTAATCAGTGATAAAGTGCATATGCTCGCTGTGTAAATTGCTATTATGGATTGGTGTTTCCATGATTGGCTGATTTTATTTACTACTAAGTCCCTAGTAATGTGTACAATGTGTGCCCAGGACCTGTACATCAAATGCTACTAGTTGGCCTGCAGCACTGATTGTGCCAACCACATTAGTAGCTTGTAAATCTGACTCGGACATGCCACTGCAGTGTCTGCGCACAGTCTCTACTGCCATTACGGCCTGCCAAGTGCACTCACTTGCCAGGCCCTATCCTTCCCTTTTATTCCATGTAAGTCACCCCTAAAGTAGGCCCAAGGTATCCCTGTTGGCAGGGTGCAGTGTAATTGAAAGGTAAGACATGTACTGATGTGCGTGCTATATCCTGATAGTGAAGTTAAGTGAAGTGAAGAATAGTGTAGTTTAGAATGCCTGAACTCAGAATATAAAAATGCATCTTTTAGTAAATATGATTTTTATATTGTGTGTTTGAAAATACCACATTTAGAAAGTGGGCATTGTGTTGCTTAGCCATTTTGTGTGTCTTTGCTGGTTTGTGGATTGACTGTCTGTCATTGGAGTGACAGGTGCTGGGGATGTGTATTCACTGTAGACAGCGACTGAGGGGGTTGAGGTAAAGTAAAGTAAAGTCCACATTTGTAAAGCGCACAATCACCCGTAAGGGTCTCTAGGCGCTGGGGGGCCGTCGGGAAGATTAAGCGAGCTATTGCCCAGAGTCACATGGTGCTGGGCTAACCTGCCGCCGGAGCCGGGGATCGAACCGTGGTCCCCAGATTCCAGCGTCAGTCGCCCTGGCCGCGGCGCCCTGCCTTTCCTGGATGAGTCAGGGCTGGGCTGAATAGGCCTGGGCTGCATTTAAAGTATGCCTATTCTGCCTTACACAATGCTGTCTCCACCTCCTGCTGGGAAGCTGGACCAGAGAGGACAGAAGTGATTTTACTGAGCACAGAGCCTCTCTGCCACAAGGGAACAAAGAGAAATGGAATATAACTATTGGGACCCAGACCCCCAAACTTTAGAATACTTCCGAACTCAAGAGGAACCTCTATCAAGGAGAAAATATGGGAAAGCTGAAGGAGAAGTACTGCCCCGTTGTTGTGTGCTGTCTGAGGTTGGCCTGCGGTGGCGGTTTCTGCCAAGGAGAGGACAAATACTTTTTTGTGTGCTGTGTATAATGCTTGAAGAAGATCTCCATGGGCTTGAAGTAGAGCTTGCCTCCTGTTCTGAGGTCTCAGGGACACAAAGACTTCAACACCAGCTCCCCTGAACTTCCTTGCTGGGAGTTCTGACCTGACATGACCTGACCTGCCAAGAGGTGCCTGTGTCTGTGTTGGGCCTCTGGAAGTTATTCCTGCTGCTGGGAGCTGGAAAAAAGATGCAACTACCGAAGCGCGACGCATCAGCACCCGTTTCAGATACATCGCTGCCATGCCATTGAAGAAAGCGACGCAGCGCATGCCTGCGGCTGGAGAAATTGCTGCACGCTGAATTCCGTGCACCGATCTCCGAAGTCCAAGATCACAGCACTAATTCCGTCGCAGGCCTGCTGTGCGGCTGCAAGAACCAACAAATCATGGAACCACGGCTGGTGAGACCAACGCATCATCATTGCCGCCACCGCCGCATCGAGAAGCAACATATCCCCGATCCCCACATCATACCGGGGCACCAAGTCTTCTAGAATGCTGGGACCGCAGTAAGAAACCAACGCATCACCTCCTCTTCAGTAAGGAACCGACGCATCACCTCCCCTGCGTGGCAGTATGTAACTGATGCATCACATTCCCTGGAGTAAGGAACCAACACATCACCTTACCTGGGCATAAGGAACCGACGCATCACCTTCCTTATGGCTGTTTTTGTTTATGATTTTGATGCATCCAAGGTACTTTGAATAGAAAGTGTCACATCTATAGTTTGCTATGGACCGAGCTGTTTTTCCATCCTAAAAGTTACATTTTGATTATTGTATTGTGGATTTTTGTTGTTTTCGTCTTGTTTGAATTAGATAAAGATTACGGGCCCGATGTAGGTAGGCAAATACCGGTCGGAAACAGCCGAAAATACAGATTTTCGGCCGTTTCCGACCGGTATTTGGATATTGAGATGTAGGGGCATGTTAAATTACAGAATCAGTAATTTTACCGAATCTGTAATTTTTCCGATTCGGTAAAATACCGAATTTGTAAAATTACCGATTCTGTAATTTAACATGTAGGTAGCACTGTAATGAATGCTACAAGGGTTTAAGAATTCGTTATTTACCACCAACTAGAAGTTGGTGGTAAATAATGAAAACCCTTCAAAAAGCATTTTTTTGCTTTAAAAAATGTGCCATGTTGCAGACATACATGCCCTAAGGGAATGTATGTCAGCAACATGTGCACCCATGCACAATTGAGGGGTGCAACAGGGTGTCAAAGTGACACCCTGTCCCCCTTTCAAATTCGGTAATTTTACCGAATCGGTATTTACCGATTCGGTAATTGCCATTGATTCCTATGGGCCTCGAGGCCCATAGGAATCAATGGCAATTACCGAATCGGTAAATACCGATTCGGTAATTACCGAATCATTCCGATTCGGTAATTTCAAAAGTAAAATTACCTACATCCCATTTACCTACTCTTAAATACCGAATCGGTATGATTCGGTATTTAAGAGTAGGTAAATTGAGATTACCTACATCGGGCCCTACATCTTTTTCTAAACTGGTGTGGTGACCATTTGTAGTGTTTTTACTGTATTACTGTATATGTGCACACATGCTTTACACACTGCCTCTGAGATAAGCCAGTCTGCTTGTGCCAAGCTACCAAGGGAATGAGAAGGGGTTATTTTAGAAGTGTATACCCCTTACCCTGACTAGGAAGAAGGGTCCCTTCTTGGACAAGGGTGCAAATCATTGCCAATAAAGACCTCCATTTCAAATTGTGTGACACTCATTCATTAACCTTCAAATGACAAGCACCATTGTGATGTTGCTCCATTATTTTTCTCGCAAATTTGGTTAATTCTATTATGTATTACACCCATGTAGGTTTCTACATACTCTGTTGCATATTTTCACAACTGGTCAGTTTAACGAAGTCGAAAAACTAATTTCCCCTTCAAGAGAGAAAACAAAAAGTTACATCTGTAAATGCCCGTTTGATCCACGTTTATATATGCTGATTTTCACATCAGCTAGAACGTCATCACAGGTATCTTCTTTCACATGTCGATTGCGGTTACACTACTCAGGGAGATTTGTAGGGTCATTCAAAGCTGGTGGGTGGCCTGTAGGCCCGCCGGGTTTGCATAGGTGATGGCCTTCAATCTTCTGGTGCATATCTCCGATCCTTCAGCGAAGCTGCCGATGTCAGGGAAACACTAAAGTTTGTGCGTGTCCTGCCAGGTCAGCAGCGGTGACAACCTCCAAGTTTCTGGTACAGATCTTTCTGCCTTTAGTGGAGTTGCTGGTGTTGAAGAGCCATGAAAGGCACCGAACTTTTGCCAAGCAGGTGGCATGTTTTTTGCAACTAATTATCAAACTTTTTTTCTTTTCAAGAAATAAACTCACAAATTAGGGGTTTGCTTCTTGAAAACAAAATATGGACCCTGAGGAACAAGACATCAGTGCCTCAGGGTCATTGCTAGGATTCCCAATTTCTCTGCCTGGTGCCGCCATACTTTGCATAGTTGGGGTAGGAGAGCCTCGAGCTTGTTGTTTTGGGAGTCTCACCTAATTCTCGCTTTCCTATCCTCTAAATAATGCCAGTTGATATTTCTTCCTTTATCTGTTTTAAAACTTCTTCTTCAGTCACTGATTCTATCTATGCCCAGGCGAAATTTGCACTATGAGGATTAATTAGCGTAATTTCACATTACTCTTGTTACTCACACTTCCCCAAATTATGCTGTTACGCCACATTACGTAATTACACTCAGTTCACAGTAAAAAGTTACCTTGAATTTGCCATTCACAGTGAAAATGTACCACAAACAAATGGTAATAACACGAATGACAGAGCATAAGCATCTTTAGCTTACTGTTCTTTATTTTTTTTGCACTATTTTGTTGTAGTGCAAAATGCATCCTCACATCTAAAATGGACATAAAGACTAATTTTGCAGTAAAATACATGGCAAATGATAGTTTTCCATTTTGCATAATTCTGTGTAATTTTGTGCAATTTTTCAAAAATGTTTCATAATTATGCAAAAACAAATTCCCTGATTCACCCATCGCTGGTTCTGTTATACTTGGGTTACAGTTGTTCTGTATATTTTGTCTTACACAATACTGTCAGATTGCACTAACCTTGTGCACAGGATGCAAAGGAAGCAATGCTCTTCTCCCTGTAGTGTTGTGCGGGGTCCCCAAGGATCACACGACACCGGTCATTTGTTCAGGTAACCTTTATTATATATATACTTTGGGGCACAGCTCGTTCTGCTTCCTGCCTCCTGTCCTCGCTCCCCTGGAATGCCTCCCCTGCCCCTTGACCGGATGTGGTGTCCGGTGTCCTGTCCCCAATGTCCCTGACCCTGTGGGTCCTAGTGCCCACCAGTCTGGTCACGACACTCCCACTCTCACCATCCCCGCTAGTGACCAATTGCTCTAGACATGAGAGCCAGAGGTAAAAGGCGGAAAAGGAGAATGGGACCAGAGAAAAATCTGACACAGAAGCCACACTCTGGCTCATAACATCTGGGATCAGTGAGGTCTGTGAGATGGAGTGGACTAATATAAAATAAGAGATTCTTTTAGTAACCTACCATTAGAGTTCTAAACATAGTTGTATTTGTGTGTATATATACCTTAGCAATATAACCAACATAATCCTTCGATAGGATACTGGGACTTGGTGAAACTAAACAGAAGTAAACATAAGTATTTAAAAAATACAGGTGCATCAACACCCTTCCCTATGTTGACAATACCTACCTCAATTTGTGCCGCATTATTACTAAAATGGGGGAGCCTGCCATTGAATATTTATGGGAGAGGTAATCTTATAAAAATGACGATACTTCCGAAAATAACCTTTCTGTTCAACACAATATCATTATCCTTTAACGCTAAAGATATTGCCAGTCTTCAAGGGAAGATTGGTTCTTTTATATGGGCAACAAAAACACCCAGGATAGCGTGGAAGAAGTTAAGGAGAGGGCTGAAGATTGGAGGTTTAGCATTATCTGACCTACTATCCTACTGTTATGCCTTCCATTTTAAGAATTTTAGACTTCTGGCAAATAAACTAGATTCATATGTGCAGGGCATGTTATTTAGGGCAATGTTATATGATATACCACAAGGACAGGAATTCTTTCTTTGAAAGTTTGGGGACCCCACATTTTACAAGAAGGTCCGACTGAAGATATTGTTGACTGCTCTTAAAAACTGGGGACATATTAGGAGAATACTGGGGATTCCATATTACACCTTACGATTTGTGACCCCTGATTGTTTGTTAGACCAACTGTCCCAGCCACTCAAACTAGCAGGTATTAGACTGTGGGGAGATTTATGTAAAAGTTCACAGCTTATGAGTTGGGGGTTCGTCTCTAATCTTACTAATGGGACTTTAACGAGGTTTAAGTTTTATCAGCTTTCTGGTTGGTGGGCAACACAATCATGGGGTAACGAAGAAGACACTATGCTTTCTGATTCTATCTCTAGAGTGGGCTCATGGAAACGGGAGGTTTCCTTCTGGTATAAAGCTTTTATAGTAGCAGGGGCCTGTTTGGACTCCGAGCTGGAGAATCTTTGGGGCCCAGTTCTCACAGAAAATGGGGAGGAAATTAGGAAAATCTGGTGCGATTCCTACACTCTATCTCAGACAGTGATTAAGCCAGCAAATCTCAGGAGGAATCATTTGTATACCACCTACAGAGTGTATTGAACGAGGGGAAACTGTCCACGATGAGTACAAGGTTATACTGTTGCCCCAGATGTAAAGATCAGGCTGTGGATGATCAACACATGTTCATGGGGTGTCCAAAGATTGCTCTATACTGGGCCAGGGTATGTGGCTTCCTGGAGGAGGTTCTATTAGGACCAATTGAACTTACCACTACTCTGGTCTTCTTCGGACTCTCATCGGATCATTGTATAAGTTCTCCCGCCGCAAAATTGCTATTCTATGTAATACTTATTGCCAGGAGGGAAATCTGCAGGGCATGGAAATCAGAGGCCCCACCCACATTTATGGACGGTCCTAAAAATATTATCACGACAAGTCAGTCTGATATGGCCTGCGATGAATCTAGCTGCGATAAGGTATGGGCAGCCTTGGAGACTTGGAGGATAAAATAACACCAGTCCTATGATTATGCCAGAGGTTTGTTGTCCGGTCCTCTCTAGTAACTTGCCTCTTGTTCAGTCAAGAGAACGGGAGTGGGACCAGGAGACAGCCCTTCCTCTGGGTGAACTCTGTTTGCCAGACACAGATATACCCAGGACGGCCATCGTTTTTGTTTGTGTGGAAGGCACAGAGGGACCCCATCTAGAGTTTATCAAGTCTGATGGCATGTATGAGGACACAAAAAATAAAAAATGTGTGCCGCTTTACATTCTTTTGAAAGACAAGCATAGTTTCAACTTGACATCTGTTGTATTGCACAAACATGAATATCATCAACCTACAGTTGTTCCCTGCTCTTAACAATGTCTACAGAGACTGAAAAACTAGCTCCTTGTACACAGCAGTCATTAAAATATACACAAATGCAATAGTCCTTTTTAGGATCTGCCCTTGTCCTTCACATCAAACTACATAACCCGAGCATTAAAAGGGCAGATAATTTTAACCCCATCTTAAGAGTTAAAATATAGTTCAGAGTCTCCTTTTGGGAATCATAGTTCACTGTAAGTGCACTGCTGCACAAGTATTCTTCACCATGCACACAGCCTGAATTCAGTCAGCTCCAGCTGCTCATGACTGCCAACATTTCCCTCTCTGAAAGTTAACTAACAGGAGCAGCACAGTGCATTAAACAAACTAAGCTTAATCAGTAGCTCCACCCCTGTATCCAGACAAGTGCTCTCCAAGCTATTCTTCTTTCTTCTACTTTCATCTTATTTGGTCTCACAATTCCACTGTTATAACATTTTATATCTGTTATGTACACTGGTTATCATCAGCCTATACAATTCAATGTCATTACCTACTCACTCATTATCAACCAGCTTTGTTCAGCTGGTCATACTCTCTCTTGAACCCGCCCTCCTACTCTCTCTTCAGATTAGGTATTTTGGGGCACATTCATCAAGCTTTTTACTGGTCGCAAATGGGTCAATTTGCAGAATAGGCCAGGATGCGACCAGTAAAAAGCCATTTCCGATGCATCACCCCTCAATGCATTCACAAAATAGGTAATCGCAATCTTTGCCATTGCATACACATGCTCTTAGGGCATTTGTGTGCGCCACATATGCACACAAATAATTTTGGGGGGAGCATCAGGGGGGCCTTAGACTCCCAGCACCCTTGCAATTGCATTCGCAATTTGAGATTACCTATTTGGTAATCACAAATTGTGAATGCTTTCCCATTTATTCCTCTGGGCCTTTAGGCCTATAGGAATGAATGTGAATGGATTCCTTAATTTGCGATTCACTCTTAGGGAACGTGTAGGAATCACTATTTATTTTGAGATTCCGACATGCATAAGAAATTGAAACTTCTAAATAGTGATTCCTTAAAAATCGCTATTAACCCCTTCGCTGCAAGGCATTTTCCTCCCCTGATCTAAGCCTTTTTTTGGTTATTTGGGTTAGTTCGTGATTAGGCCCCTGTAACTTTTTGACCACATAAGGTATCCACACCGAATTTGCCTCCTTGTTTTCCAACATCATGGTGGTTTTAAAGGTATCCAAGGTTTGTTGATGCCCCAAAAGGGACCCAGAAATTAGCCAATATAACGCTAAATTCGTTTTTTGGGGGGAAAAATGGGAAAAAAGTACTGCGGATGAATGCATCAGAAGATGTCCCCACTTTAAATAAACAAGGGGCAATAACTCCAAGATATTGAAAAAATCACCCACAGAACAGCTCAACTGATTTTTTTTATTTATTTATCATCATTAAATATTTTATCATTTTCTTTAAAAAAAATCAAACAGAGCACATAAATAATTTCATTCATGGAAATGCAAAAAGATAACAACTCACATAGAAACTTTGCACAAATATTCATGAAACACAAGAATCCAGCCCACAATTAACAATATTCAAAAAATAGAATTACACACTATATATCCTACAACCAAGTAGCAAATACATCAAGCACGTACAGTAAATCCAAAACACATTCAATTACAAAAAAATAACAAAAAAGTGATGAACATCAGACATAACAAAGGACAAAGATATACAATTCACACCTATACCATACAAAACACACACAAAAGAAAAGCGCAGATGCGCGTTTCGGAAAGTACCAAAAACATTATAGAACTTCCTTCTTCAGGGCGCACATTTCATGCTTTGATCAGTGTTCGTGACCCAGGAGTGGTCATCAAAGAGTAGGAGCATATTACAGTGTGCACATCAGGGCTGAAGAGACTGTCTTAAAACTCTAGGAGTACAGACTACAGTCTTAACCTGGAGTCTGGACGGAGCAGAATAGAAATCCTACAGAACGGTAGTTTCTGTATATAGATAAAAAAGATATACAGCAGCTTCCGAAAGCCGATGCAATGGAGTCACGAAAAGTCAATGTAAAGGCCCTCCCAGTCAGTTCAAGCCGGAAATCGGTAAGCTTGAAGCCTCGTTATAACCTTTTAAATTATTGAGCCATCGGTATTACAATAGAAATAGCCACTACCGGGAGCCCCGGGTGTGAACGAGAATTGCCGCAAAGTATATATAGTCAGGGGCAATTGCAGTCGGGACCTTGCTTAAGTATTCAGGAGAAAATGGGATTCTTGTGTTTCATGAATATTTGTGTAAAATTTCTATGTGAGTTGTTATCTTTTTGCATTTCCATGAACGAATTTATTCATGCGCTCTGTTTGATTCTTTTTAAAGAAAATTATAAAATATTTAATAATGATAAATAAATAAAAAATCAGTTGAGCTGTTCTGTGGCTGAATTTTTCAATATCTTGGAGTTATTGCCCCTTGTTTATTTAACCACTTGCACGCTAGCGGTTTTCCCGCTGTGTGCTGGAATTTTAAAATCAACATGTTGAGTGACGAGTTCACCTTGTCATCCGCACAGGGTAGGTAATGCTGATGACGAGCTGAGCTCGTCATCAGCATGGAAGGGGTTAAGGTGGGGACATCTTCTGATGTTCTATAGTTTGTCTCTTTCCCTTTTTATTTTATTTATTTATTTTAAAGGTTTTATATAGCGCTGGCTAGACCCGTAGGTATCAGAGCGCTTTACATGAGCATCAGATCATAGTTACAGGTTACATCATTACAAAGGTTACACAGAGTTATTAGAGCATGGCAACATAGTTACTTGTAAGGTCAAGATAAACAATAAACACAAATACAAAAGGGGAAAAGCAAGCAAGGGGAAAGATTCAGGGGAGGGGGAAGGAGCTAGGGAAGCAGACAGGTAATGAAGGCGGGAAAGAGGAGGGGAGGGTGAAGGACAACGCATGGAAAGAGGAGGGGAAGGGCGACGGGGACACAAACGGGTAGACGAGTCAAATCAACGTCCAAAGTCCAGTAAGCTGTGATCCCAGGGGAAGTGGTATCACTTCCCTATCTATGTTGCGGGAGGCTCCCTTTATGCAGTGGACTCTCTCAGAGGGGTCTCTTAAACTCCAAGGCCCACATACTGGATCCTTCCCCAAAAAGGGGAGAGGGAGTGCTTTGGCAAGGGGTGCCATACCATACCTCAGCTGTGAGTGGCTCCCTTGGTGCAGTGGACTCTCTCAGCGGGTACGCTGAGACTCCAAAGTATAAATATTGGATCTTTCCCCAACAAGGGGAGAAGGAGTGCCTAGTCAAAGGGCACAAAGGACAGGGGGCTAGGCAGACTAGCAGGCAAGGTGAGACATTCAGGGGAGAATGGATAGAAGCTAGGAGCTAGGGAGGTAGACAAAGGGAGAAAGAGTACTAAATGGGAACAAATTTAATGAATGAGTTATTATATAGCGCTGGCTAGACCCGATGGAATCCGAGCGCATTACATGAGGGACAATAATTTTGCAAATTACATCAGTTAAGAGTTACATAAGTATCAAGAAAAGCATTTAAAGAACATAGGAGACAAGGTGAATGTAGCAGGAAGGGTAAGGGGATAGGGTAAAGGGGTAGGAGGAAGACAAGACATAGAGACGAGGGGAAACTAGTTACAAAAGATACCAGAAACAACTTTTTGGGAGCATAGAAGAAAAGGAAAATTTGCTGAGGGCAAAAGGGGTAGTGTTAGAATTGGTTTTCTCAGGGTCCCTCTTTTGTTTATCTAGTTGTGGTGCTGAAATCACAATTTTCCTAGCTTTCAGGAACTGATGGACATTTATCAGAAAACCAATTATTTTTACAAAGTTTTAGAATTTTCCTGGGACATAGCCTATTTTTGATATTTTTGGGTTTTCAACCTTCTCACAGTTAATTGTAAAAAGGAGTATGAAGTTATTAATGGATCTTGGGTGGCTATACATTTCTGATAAGAAGACAAAACACTGAATTCAGCAAGGTGTCATTTGTGTAGATCCTTCAAGGATTTGTTATAGAAACTAACAGTTAAAAATGGGAAAAATTGAAAATGAGTTAAAAAAACAGCCATTTGTGCCAACGTTTTCAACTGTAACTTCATATTAGTATGACAGATTCTTTAAAGCAATATATGGTTACATCCTCTCACGACGCGGAGCACCGGCTGTGGAGCAATCACGGAGAACCATCTTTCCTCGGATGTAAGCGAGCCGGAGGACCTCGAGGAGGGATCGGCGGCGGCTCCCATGCCTGTAAACTCGGACGGACCATCGAGGAAGGCGGAGCTACATGACCGCGCTGACCGACAGACAAGGTAGGAGCGCCGGCACCCCCAGCGTGGCCCCACCAGCTGATAACGCCCTAAGACTGCAGCTCCCCAAGACAAAGCAGAGGGACATCGGGGATACCGCAATTTGAGGAGGTACGAGAAGCGGCTCGCCTGTCCTTAAAATGGCGGCCGCATAGGACTAAGTTAAGTCACACGAACAACTCGATCTCGCCAATCAGAAACCTCAAGGCACTGACATAGAAATAGGACTAGCAGCGTGAGCCAACGAAGGAAGACAGCCCTGTCCTTTCAGAACAGACAAGGAAAAGGGACCAACTAATCTTTAACTGAAACTGAAATAGGACTGACGCTGGGAGCAAGAAAAAGGAGACCTCCCAGAACCCACCTATGAAAGAATGTAATCGGAGATGGGACCAAGAGTAGCAAATGAAAGGAGACCTACCAAAACCCTCCCAATTGCTACATAACACTGATATAAGGGCTAATCAAGTTAATGAGTACTAAGAGAGAAAGGATCAAGGGCTAATTAAATTAATGAGTACTAAGAGAGAAAGGATCAAGGAAATAAAAGGAACTAACCAATCCCCAGAAGAATAAATGGAAAGAAAGAAAGGACCAATGGAAATAAAAGGAACTAACCAATCCCCAGAAGAATAAGTGGAAAGAAAGAAAGGACCAAGGAAAGAAAAAAGGGACCAAACAATATCAAGGGAAAAGAGAAAAATATTAACTTCAAAGAACTGATTAGAATAAAGTAATATTAACTTCAAAGAACAAATTAGAATAAAGTAGCATCACTAATGAGGACCAAACGAACCTGAAGATTCAATATAAATAATTGGCTGGAAGTCACTCACACCTCCTACATGCCTACAAAGGTTTAACAATAAGAGTAGACTATACCGTTAAGGAAACTATACTTTACATCTGGAAACCATAGTACTGAGTCACTTGATTTCTAGATCCCCTGGATACACCAGCTAGGAACTACTCAGTGCAAAAGTGTCAATAAGCTCTTGCAGACCCTCATTGTGGAGCGAACATGGATGGAAGATACCAAAGATCGCATGGATTCAACTCAAAGAGCATAGATTATCCTTCAAATTTATCCAAAAATGCGGCCAAAAAATTCAAACACAACACTTTGAGAAAAAATCCGGACATGCTGTTCTCTGACCCATATTATGATATAGTCAAAGGCAGCATGATGAACGACCTCATATTCTACACTGACAAAACAGCTAAATGGCGTAACGTCCTGACAGAAATGCTGTTCACTAAAACTATAAAAAACATACCATATGGCACAAAAATAACGACCTCATTAACTAAAAGAAGTAATACAGATTTATGCATTACCATGTATAAAACGGGAATTGTGCTGATACAAGCAACCAACAGAGAACTTGAGAAATTTGAGATAGCCTTCCAAAACTTAAAGGAACGCATAGAAGGACCAAGCTACCAGCAAAACATGACAGTACCGGATGCCACACTTGGAATCAACGATCTCACTACTAGAGACACCATTCAAACGGAAGGCCAGAACAACCAAATTGGTAACACCAGAGATTCAACAGAAAACACGATGATAATACCAGAGAATGAGATAGTAAGGACAGCGCTGTCCACTAATCCTCGAAATAAAGAGGAGAACCAGACCCTAAGGAAAGAGCCGCTGCCGCTAATGCACAACTCCAACGCGCCTGAAGATTGTACCCCAGCTACAAGTGAGTCCCGCTACGAAGCTATCGAAAGATTTAATGTAGATGATATGAACCCACTCCATCCCCCCTCGAAGATGAGACTTGAGCCCCAGAGACCCTCATCCACAAAAACACCCCTTACATCCCATAACATTAGAATTAATGGGGACACCTCTCATAGAACATCTTATAGAACCAGAACTCAGAACCAAATCAAGATTACTAAGAAAAGATCTGTGACAAACAGAACAGATTACTCACGAAGAAGGGCAAACTCCAATACCAATCCAGCTAGGGCCATCTCACATGCAAAATCATCCCGAACACAGAAACAACTCAAGGAACTTCAGAAAAACGTAGATAACCTGGCACAAAACTCGATGGAAATCTCACAGACAATTGGAAAAATCTGGGAGATGGCGATAAATACGCACACCAAGGTCTCACACATCCAGAATCTGATACTCAGACCCAACAGACCTAACAGGACCAAGCCCGTGTCTAATGAAGAAGCTCTGGCTCTGCTCCGATCTTATGAACAACCTGCCCGGAGTAGGGAGAAGAATATCATAGTAGTACCTACTGACCCCAATAGAAAGTCCAGAAAGAATGACAGGAAAGCAATTCACCAAAATTTAAAACAAATTCAGTTAGCCACACCCGAATCCGATAAGGGAAAATGCGTAAAATCCCAGAAACCTCTGAATTGTCTTCTACTTAACTGTCGTTCGGCAACGAAACATGCATCAGACATAGCTGCCCTCATCATTAATAAGGAGATTGACTTGGCCATCCTCACGGAAACATGGCTCAATGAATCATCATCTCCTACCATGGACCTCTTAATACCACCACAATATAACATCGTCAGGTTGGACAGACCAAGGAATGTAGGAGGTGGCATAGCTTGCATTCACCGCTCAGAGATCGAGGTCTGCCAATTCCAATCTGACCCCCTAGACTCTTGCGAATATCTTGGTATCAATGTAAGATCACCAAATAATCAAAGCTGCATCTTGCATGCATTCTATCATCCACCAGGAGAGAATGCAAAGTTCACGGAACAATTGATGGAGATCATAACGACCAACTCTAACTCGGATGCCAACAACATATTCCTAGGCGACTTCAACCTCCACTGGGATGACAGTAATGAGAAACTGGTCAACTCGCTTAAAAACTTCCTCAGCGAGCTAAAACTTATACAAGCATGCAACCAACCCACTCACTCACAAGGAGCGACTTTAGATTGGATTATTGCAAGAAAAGATGAGGCATCAATCCTCACTATAGACCCATGTGACTGGTCTGACCACCACATCATAACATTTGAGATACCGACAATGAAAAAGGGTAGGACCGTGCAACCACGCAAGCTCAAGAAACTGATCCGAGACACAAAAGAGGCTAATATTGAACTACTGATCGAAAGGTGTGAGAAAGATCTGAAACCACCGTGCAATAAGAAAAATGTAAACGAGTTGACGGATCACTATACAACCGCGATTGGTAACATTGTCAATGACACCATGCCCCAAAAAATGAAAAAGATATCTGAGAAACCAAAAAATCCTTGGTTTAATGAATCATTGAACGAGGACAGGCGCAAACTGAGAATGGCCGAAAGGAAATGGAGACAACATCCCTCCTCCCCGGAGCTGAAAGCCCTCAGGAAAACTAGAAGTGAATACAATAAAAAGATAATCAACTCCAAAAAAGAATTTATCCGATCGGAATTGGACAGTGCCACAAACAGACCGCGAAAACTCTTCGAGATTTTAAAACTACAGTCAAACAAACTAGCCAAAACAGTTCAAGAGAGGACAAAAACTCCCATAAGCTGCGAGGAATTTTCCATATTCTTCACGGAAAAATCCAAATTACTAGAGGTTGAACTCTCAAATGCAGCAACAAACCTCATGACCCTTCCCCCACCTAAAAATGAGGCCAATGTCGCAACAGAAGATCTCCAAACAAAAAATATGGCAAAATGGGATACATTTGAATTATATGACCAGAGAATGATCGCCAAAACGCTGGCGGAACTCAGATCGAACAACCACTATCAAGACCCTCTACCTGGAAAGTGTGTAAGAAAAATCAGCCACACTCTAGTCCCGATCTGGACCGAGACAATAAATGCCTCACTTGCACAAGGAACCCTCCCGGACTGCCTAAAAACAGGGCAGGTAGTGCCCATCATCAAAAAACCGACAGCTGATGCAACAGATCCGAACAACTATCGACCAGTGACCAACATCCCACTACTGGCCAAACTCATTGAGAAATGCGTACAGGGCCAACTAAGTCAACATATCGCAAAATTCTCACTACTTGATGACTGCCAATCAGGATTCAGAACAGGACACAGTACTGAGACTGCGATCCTGCATATTGTCGATGACGCCCTACAAGCCTTAGACCGAAATCAATCATGCCTACTAATCCTCCTAGACCTGTCATCAGCATTTGACACGGTTAACCATGAAGTGCTAATGACCAGGCTACAAAACAGGATGGGATTGTCCGGGAATGTGCTGAAATGGTTCAACTCCTTCCTACAAAACAGGACTCAGCGATTCTTAGTGAATCAAGCAATCTCTTCCCCGAGCCCCACTGCAATCGGGGTCCCACAAGGCTCAACGTTATCCCCAGATCTATTCAACTTGTATGTAGAACCTCTCACGGAGATTCTTCAACAATCACAGATATCCTATCACATGTATGCTGACGACACACAATTATACATAAAGATCGCCTCCCTTGAGGACATTGACTTAATGAACAATACACTAAAGAGAGCTCTGCAATGGTTAACAATGAACCATCTGAAACTAAACGCCCAGAAAACAGAATTCCTGCTAATTTCACCGACAAGGAGCCAACCTGAAGTTAAGGAATGGACTAAATTGTTAACGGCGTTAAATTGCGCCCCGACACTAGTTAACTCAGCCAAGTCACTAGGAATTACTCTAGATGAAAACCTTGACATGAAAGATCATATTAATTCAATGGCCAAGAGCGCCCGCTTCCACTTAAATTACTTAAGAAAACTGAAACCCTTTATCTCAGAGTCAGATCTAAAACTGGCTACCCAATCACTAGTTATCTCGAGGATCGAATACGGCTGCACCACACTAGCTGGCCTACCGAAAACATCCACTGCACCACTAAAAGCCTGCCTCAACGCAGCGGCTAGACTCATCACGGGAACGAAGAAATTCGATCATATATCTCCGCACCTGAAAGCACTAAACTGGCTTCCCTACGAAGCCAGAATCCAAATGAAGATGGCCTGTATTACACATAAAGCGGTTCACTACAACACGCCTATATACCTAGCCAAAAAACTCAAGCTATCAGGAGGTAACAGAACAACTAGAAGCGCAAAAGAGTTGCTATTGCGACCAGCCTTTTTCCACAAGAAAAAGACTTACAACAGAGCATTCTCTGGAGCTGCCCCCAGAATCTGGAACTCTATCCCGCCAAGCATCAGGAAGATTCAAAATACAGTAGCATTCAAAAGAGAACTTAAGAGCCACTTGATGAGTAAATACCCTACATAGTGATACCTACGGATTACTGAGACGAGCATTCACGCTACCAGAGGATTGTCCGCTTCATGAATGTTGGAAGAGCAACTCCTGACATCTGACTGTGTCCAGGTTCAAGCCGAGGCTAGACACATACTGCTACCTCATAGACTTGTGAACTGATAACTTTATCTCACTGAAAAAAAAAAAACAAAAAAAAAAACTATAAAACCTCTACCTCACTTGATTAATCTATCTATACTAACATATTATGCACTGGAATACCTTATAACTCTACCTCACCGAACTTGGTTCGAGACCAATGCTAATTGCACAGACATTAAGAACTTATATATCTAATCACGTCCATTCATTATATTGCCTTCTACCTCATATATATGTTGTTGTTATTATTGCTACTATAATGTCTATTTGCTATTCTTTCCTTGTTAAGCGCTCTGATACCCACGGGTCTTGTACGCGCTATATAAAACTCTATAAATAAATAAATAAATAAATAAATCCGATGGGCTCTTCTGGTTGTGGGGATATATAGGACTTGTAGGTTCACACAGAACCAATAACTGAGCAGCATCTTGCAATGGCTTTTTATTGGGTACTGGGTATATAGCAATTCATTTGTGAAAATATAAATAGTGAAAAATTGGTATGAAAGACACCTATTTATTTCTGAAATGGGGACAAAATATAGAGTTTAGAAACAGTAGCTATTTGCACATCTCCGAAGTCGTGGGTACCCATACTAGCATGTGAATTATTGGACATTTTTCAAAGTGACTTCTTTTTACAAATTGACTTACATTTGGAAGGCATAAATGCATTGAAAGTCAATAGATAATAACAGTTTCTCTACAATTTTGTGTTCCCCTAAGCCTCCCAGTAAAAATGGTACCTCACTTGTGTGGGTATGTCTAGTGCCCGCGAAAGGAAACGGCCCAAAACGCAACGTGGACATACCACATTTTTACAGTGAAACTGACCATTTTTTTTGCAAAGTGCCTAGCTGTAGATTTTGAGCCTAGCTCTGCCGGCACCTAGGGAAACCTAGCAAACCTATACATTTTCTAAAACTAGACATGCAGAGGAATGCAGAATCTGGTGACTTGTCTGGCTCTCACCAGGTACTGTAACCCATGTTCCTTTACAGACCTCAAACTTTGTAAAAATAAAAAACACATTTCCTCATATTTCTGTGGTGGAAAGCTCTGGAATCTGCTTGGATCCACAAAAATCCACCCACCCCGCATTCCACAAAGTCTTCTGAGAGAAATGATACCTCACTTGAGTGGGTAGGTGTAGTGCCCGCAACAGCAAACAGCCCAAAACGCAACGTGGACACACCACATTTTTACAGTGAAACTGACCCTTTTTTTGCAAAGTGCCTAGCTGTAGAATTTGAACCCTAGCTCTGCCGGCACCCATGCAAACTTAGAAAAACTGTACATTTTGTAAAGCTAGACACCCAGTGGAATTCAGGATGTGGTGACTTGTCTGGCTCGCACCTGGTTCTGTTGCCCAGAATCCCTTGCAAACCTCAAACCTTGTCAAAAAAGCAAATTTTCCTTACATTGCTGTGTTGGAAAGTTCTGGAATCTGAGTGAATCCACAAAACTCCACCCACCCTGCATTCCCCAAAGGACTTCACTTGTGTGGGTAAGCCTAGTGCCCGCAACAGGAAATGGCCCAAAACGCAATGTGGAAAAAACACATTTTTACAGTGAAAACTGATCCCTTTTTTGCAATGTGCCTAGCTGTGGAATTTGAACCCTAGCGCTGCCGGCACCCAGGGAAACCTAGAAAACGTATACAGTTTTTAAAACTAGACCCCCAGAGGAATCTAGGATGGGGTGACTTGTCTGGCTCTCGCCAGGTTCTGTTAGCCAGAATCCCTTGCAAACCTCAAACTTTGTAAAAAAAAAAAATGTCCTCAATTTTCTGTGATGGAAAGTTCTGGAATCTGTGTGGATCCACAAAATTCTACCCACACGGCATTTCTGAAAGGCTTCCGAGAAAAATGGTACCTCACTTGCATAGGTAGGCCTAGTTCCCACAGCAGGAAATAGCTCAAAATGCAACGTGGACACACCACATTTTTACAGGAAAACGTACCCTTTTTTTTGCCTAGTTGTAGATTTCGAACCCTAGCTCTGACAGCTCCCACAGAAACCTAGCAAACCAATATATTTTTAAAATCTAGACGCCCAGGGTAATTCAGGATGGGGTGACTTGCCTGGCTCGCACCAGGTTCTGTTACCCAGAATCCCTTGCAAACCTCAAACCTTGTCAAAAAAGCAAAATTTCCTCATATTGCTGTGTTGGAACGTTCTGGAGTCTGCGTGGATCCACAAAATTCCACCCACCTTACATTCCCTAAAGTACCTCACTTGTGTGGGTAAGCCTAGTGCCCGCAACAGGAAATGGCCCAAAACGCAATGTGGACACACCACATTTCTACAGTGAAAACTGACCCTTTTTTTGCAAAGTGCCTAGCTGTAGAATTTGAACCCTAGCTCTACCGGCACCCATTGAAACCTAGCAAAACTATATATTTTTGAAAAGTAGACATCCAATGGAATTCAGGATGGGGTGACTTGTCTGGCATGCACCAGGTTCTGTTACCCAGAATCCCTTGCAAACCTCAAACCTTGTCAAAAAAACACATTTACTCACAGTGCTGTGTTGGGAAGTTCTGGAATCTGCGTGGATCCACAAAATTCCACCCTCTCTGCATTCCCCAAAGTACCTCACTTGGGTAAGCCTAGTGCCCGCAACAGGAAATGTCCCAAAACGCAATGTGGAAACACCACATTTTTTGGGGGAAAACATATTTTATTTGTCAAAAACACATAGAGCAGAGCTCTGTAACCCAGAGGTTTCCGTAGCATCAACATAATTTATCATGACTTTGACACTTTTCTTATATATAGAAAGAATTTTGTAAAGGCTTGCAGTTAAATCAAAACAAAAGAAAAGAAAGAAGATACAATACCCCCACCCCATGGCACTGTTAACCAATCAAGATCATTATTTACAGTCAGAGCAACAATCCTACGCTCACTACAGTTAATTTCCAAAAAGGCTCTATCCCACTAGGTGTATACAAAAAAGAAAAATAGACACACCCCAATGAAGGGGGATTAGAGGCGGTCCGAACCCAGTGCTGGCACAGACTCCAATTCTAGTTCCCAATAGTCTGCCCAGTGCTTCCAGATTTTGTAGTGTTTCCGAGGGCACCTCCTCGCTACAAAGATGGAAGCCTCCAAGCCCATACCGAAGTCTAGACCCGTCTTCCAAACCGAGACAGAAGGCACTACTGTTGCTTTCCAGGCTCTAACAATGTTGCGTTTGGCCAGGGTGAAACCTAGGAGCATACGGTACCGTTTGTAAACGTAGCCTCCGATATCGCCCATGATGTGCAGAAGAACCAGCTTAGGTGAACGATGGAGGTCCCAACCCAAAACCTCCGACAGGCAGGTCATTACTCCCCACCAATACCGCACCAGCGCGGAACAATCCCATATGGTATGGAGCAAGGTACCCTCTTCATGCATGCAGCGAAGACACACCGGGGAAGTCACCAAGCCCGCCCTGTACAGCCTGACTCTAGTAAAATACACCCTATGACAGTATTTAAACTGGATAAGCCAAAAGCTCATCACAATGGCCGCCCCACGAGGGGAGGCAAGGGCCTCCATCCAGTCCTCCTCTTCAAGCAAGCCCGCATCACTCTCCCAAGCTTCATGGAGACGCTGCAGAGAAGGGGAAGTATGTGTAACCAGGGATTGATAGATTTTAGAGATCTTATGGTCCTGCAAATATCCCATGAAAACTTCTGCCTCCATCGGACTGAAGTCGTCCAACGCCTCCAATCCCGCTATGCTAGGGGAAATAGCATGTCAAAATTGCAGATATTTAAAAAATTGGGTATGTGGCATGTTTTCTTTTTTTTTTTTCTTTTTGGGAGAGTTTTATATAGCGCGAACTAGACCCGAACCGAATCGGGTATCAGAGCGCTTTACATAACACCAGTTACGTTACATTAGGACACACATTCATTTTTCTTAGGCACGGGGAGATTAAGTGATTTGCCCAGAATCACAGGAAGTTTGGCGTCGTTACCGAGCCTCGAATCCAGTTTCTCCAGGTCCGAGGTCGAGCGCCCTAGCCGTTAGGCCAACTCCTCTCCCCTTTAGAAAATCAATTAGAAAATATTTCTGCAAGTCCTGAAACAACTTCAGAACAGGCACCCACATAACATCCCCCAAAGTGGAGATCCCAATCGCGTCCCAGTCACGGAATCCAGGCAAGGTCGCCAACTGCGGCAGGCATCCATTTTGCCACAGTGGGGTCTCCTGGGTCAAACGGTTCCACCAAACCATCCTCCTTAACTACTGCCCCCCACCAAACCATCCTCCTCAACTACTGCCCCCATATCCGCAAAACAAGCTGTGTGGCAGCCAGCAAAGAACGCCGCAAAGGGGCAGAATATAGGAGCGTGTGCAGCGAGTGATGACCCATAAACCGTCGTTCTACAGCATAAGCTGGATCCAACCTATCCCCCTACCACCATTCATTAAGAACCAACAAGTGCAAAGTCATATAGTACGAAATAATGTCAGAAGTCGCAAGCCCCCCACAATAAGTGAACTGAAAACAGGTACGGAGAGCCACCCTAGCCACCCCACCCCCCCATAAAAACTGGCCCAAGACCATATTGACCAGGCGGAACCATCTTGGAGGGATAGGATATGGATGATTTTGTAGCTGATATAATAGATGAGGAAGACAGACATCTTAAAGATGGCCGAGCGACCATATATAGACAGGGGCATTTGGGACCAAGTCTTAATATCCTCGCGCACCCTGTTCCACACCGGCACCAGGTTTCTGTCCCGGCTGCGAATTGGAGAGGAACCAAGATATTTCATCCACCCGTGCATGACCCGTAACATGAGGCCCAATCACCAAGATCATCTCCTCCTCCCAAGACCCAAAGGGTGGACTTTCGCATATTCATATAGAGGCCAAAGGTCTCACCGAACCCCTGCATGATGCGCGCAGCCGCGGGCCAGTCATGTCCAAATTGGTACGAAAAAACAACACGTGATCGTGTACAGGGCTATGCGATCCAACAGTCCCTCGGCCTATTCAAGACCAGACACTTGCGCATCCATGCGCACCCAGGCAGCCAGGGGCACCATGGCCAAGGCGAACAGGTATGGAGGCAATGGGCAGCACTGCCTGGTGCCTCAACCAATAGTAAAGACCGACCAGATAGAACCCGCCACGCATACAGATGCCGTATGTCAGTATAAAATAGGGTTAGATAAGACAAGAAGCAAGGCCCTAAATTCAACCAGCTCAGGAGTGCAAATAAATAATCCCAGCTCAAGGAATCGAAGGCACAGTACATGTCCGCGAGCAACTGCGCCGCACGCACCCCTAGGCCCCTAACTGCTGCAATGGCTAGGTGCGCTCTGCGAATATTATGGCGGGTCGGCCGCTGGGGCATAAACCCGACTTGATCTGGATGAACTAGGGGACAGATAGGGGGCCGGAGCCGGTTGACCAATGCCTTGGCCAGGACCTTGGCCTCGGCGATGAGGAGGGAAATGGGGCAATAGGGCGCTTGGTGTTCAGGAGGTCTACTGGGTTTATGAAAGACCACCACCTCTGCATGCCACCAGTCACTGGGCAGAAGACCATGCTCCCTGGCTTCCTCCACCACATTGCAGTAGTGAGGGCCGAGTTTTAGGAAATAACTTTTAAAAAATTCATTTGGGAAACCGTTGGGACCTGGGGCTCTACTGGGGTGCAATTCCCAGAGAACGGCGCCCAGTTCATCCTCTGTGAATGAACGGTCCAGCTCCGCACTGACCTCATTTGACAGGTCCTTTGGCGAAAGATCATCCAAAAAAACAGCCTATCGCCTCTGCCGGCAGGGATTCCCTAGGAGTATACAGGTCTGCATAATACGCTTCAAAGCTCTCTGCAATGGCCGACGGGTCCAATATTGGTCCCCCATCCGGTCCGATAATGCCCGGGAGAACCAGGAAGCCTGACGCTCCTTGACACAATCTATGTAGTAGCTTACTTGACTTGTCTCCCCACTGGTATATCCTGCCTGGTGGGCTTCGTCGAGCAAGAGCGATGAGTAGCCTTGTTGTGCAAGCAGCAGTTGGCGGAAGACCAGCTGCCCCCCTTCGTCCCTGCTACACTCCTCCAAATCCATGACTGTAGCTTCAGCCCGAATGAGAGACTCCCTACGGACCTTGCGGGCCACAGCGCAGAAGGAGATGTCCACCCGCGAAGAGTGGGCTTCATTGCCTCCCAAAGAGATTCCGCCACAGGCACCGACCCTACATCATATGATAGGTATTGATCAATGGCCTCTTCCATAAATTCCCTGTAGTCTTCATTCTCAAGATTCCATGTCGCGAGGCACCACTGGAAGGGCCCACGTGCCAAACCGGCGCACAGGGTAATGGCCACCGGCGAATGATCCGAGAGCCCACGGGGGAGAATATCAGCCTCAACCATCCGGCTGGCAACCCCCCGGGAGTCAAAAATTCAGTCAATGTGGGAGAAGGAGTCGTGGACCGCTGAGAGATAAGTGTATCCCTGGATCGTACCATTCAACCTGCGCCACGGGTCAATGCAATCCTGGGCCATCACCGGGGAGTGGAGCTTGGTGGGTTGGCGAGCCAGAGGGGCCCGCCAGGCATCCACTGGTCTAGGACTACATCCTTTCATAAACAAGAAGAATCCTACTCGTAGTGAGAATGAGTATACCACAAGTGTGGGGACACTCAGTGTTGTGTTAAATACCCCTCACACACCAACAGGCCCCTTGGTGTCATGCTTCATCATTGGGGTCTTCGCACCCCTCTAACGGGATGCGGCGTGCTGCGACCAAACGACTACGCGGGAGCACTTGCAGTTGGACTATGTGTGGTGTGTGTGATGCAAGTGAAGGGGTAGTTAATGTGAGTGGTGGGGTTGGTGTGGGTTAAAAAGTACCTGGCTTGTGGGTATTGAGAAAAACTTTATTCGTTACCCCGAGCTGGCACTATTAAAAAGGGTGCAGGGTGAGGTAATTAACTGTTGTCACTATGAACAGTACCTCTAGTGTGCGTCAACATGTTTCGGAGCTGGTGCTCCTTCTTCAGGACGGGGGCACAACTTCCCACCTTACTCACGTATTTCTAACAAAGTGTATTATACAAAAAAAGTGCAGGACTATATACAGTGAATTAATATTAAATACAGGCTATAGTGTGCCTACAGCGGGTTTTGTTTCTGACCATGCACTTGCATGACCTACAAAGAAAATAAAAATAAAAATAAAATGAGTGTGGTGGCCCTGTAAGGGTAGCTCAACATGGTGCAGTCACCTGGAGCACCACATGGCATAGTCGCCCTGTAAAAGAAAGGACAAACAACACAGAACACACAGACACATAGATGGTAGGTTTGAAACATTTGGTCATACTCAATTTATGGTGATGGCTTGCTTCATGAGCATTTCTGGACGTCAGGGGTTGATTGCTAAATGTGCAATCTACAGGAAAAAACAGAGGATTTTCAGTTTGTTTACTCACTTTTTTGCTAAGAAAGAGGTGTTTTCTGCAGACTCATACTCACTAACTCAGGACCGAATTGGTCTCCGTGTTCCCCTCACGCTGCTCCGCTGATTTTAACCATGAAGTGGGAGCTGAGCGCTATATATGCAGTGAATTTCCAAGGGATACTCTCTTACTATTCGTTAATTGTCGGATCTGGTTAATGCCCATATTAGGCAAATCCGCTCCTCGTTACCGTCATACCATGTATGGCATGTACGGTTAACCGTGTGGTACCAGGTGTGTTTCTTGCCGGTTAGAGAGTGCGTGTCTCGGAGTTCAATGGTAATCACCTGCGTGTGCTAGTGGTAAGCCATGCGCACGCATGCGCCAGGAAGGTAGTGACATCGCGCCTGAGCACACCCGCCAGTGTTAGTGATTAGCGGGTAGTGCTGTGCGCATGCGCGTGTCTGGTGGAGACGTTGACAACGCGCATGCGTTTAGGACGGTTAACTGAAAGAAAGAGCTGTACCTTTGTGTGATATTCCCCAAACACTACAAGTGGTTAGCATTTTTTCGATAGTCAACCTTACACCCTGGCCACTAACAGATGCACAACGGAGTGTGCTTAATAAAGGACTAGGTTTCGTACCGACTCAAAAACCAGATGTGTTCAAATTGAACATAGAACTTCAAGAATTCACTAGGAAGCTGAGATTACAAGCATTCTTCCAAGACAAACCACCAACCACGGAGAGGACGGACACAGGCTTGAAACTGAAGTCAACCTTCACTCCTCCTGACTCCGCCATGCCAATAGAACTACTAGCTTTTGAGAAAGCTGTTATCACAGAAGTGAACAAGCTCAACATGAGAGATGTCAACGTCTATCACAACACCAGTGGAGAGGAACAAAGAGCAATCAGAGAGCTATCCAACAACAAGGAACTGATCATAAAACCAGCGGACAAGGGTGGAGCAATTGTCCTACAAACATTGGAGACGTACAACAACGAATTCCCCAGATTACTGTCCGATACAAGGAACTACAGAGTCCTCCGGGAAGATCCGACTGAGAAACTACGCATTAGAATTGGAGGCATGGTGGAAGAGGCACTAGCCCACGATTGGCTCAGTAAAAAAGAAGCAGATTTCTTACAACAGTCTTCACCAAGAATCCCATACTTTTACTGTATCCCCAAAATACAAAAAAACATTAACAACCCACCAGGTAGACCGATAGTATCAGGGATCGGCTCCATCCTTGAGCCCCTTTCCAAATTTGCGGACGCTTTCCTCCGACCCCTGGTACAATCTACCGACACCTACCTAAGAGATACAAAATCGGTCCTCCAACTGTTGGAGAGTAAAAGCTTCGACCCAACGACACAACTACTACTGAGCCTAGACGTGGAAAGTTTATACACTAGTCTACCCCACGACGAGACACTCCAAATAATAGAGGAAGTGCTATTTTCTAGCCAATGGAAGTACCAAACACCTCGAGGTCTGGTTCTGGAATGTATCTCCTTAGCACTGCAACAAAACTTTTTTCAATACGAGAAGACCATATACCTACAGAGCCATGGGACCAGTATGGGCAGTACTTTTGCTCCTAGCCTGGCGGGGCTCTACGTCCACCATCTTGAGCAGAACAGGATACTCCATACCGCCAACCCATACAGAACCCACATCAATACCTGGAAAAGGTATATTGACGACATCTTGATCATCTGGGATGGGGTGACAGATACAGCCATGGAATTCGTCAACTGGCTCAATAACCAGAATAGATACCTGAAATTCACCAGCACCATCTCCAACACATCCATGGTGTTTCTAGATCTCAATATTTATGCTGAGGGGAACAGACTGAAAAGTACCACGCATTTTAAACCCACAGCGAGAAATTGCTTACTGCGGTATGATAGCTTCCATCTCAGGCACCTCAGAGAAAATCTCCCTTATGGACAATTCTTAAGGTTGAGACGCAACTGCACAGAGCTGACCAACTTCAAGTCTCAGGCTGGGGAACTAAGAACAAAACTGTTACAACGAAAATACCCCACCAAAATCATTCAGAAAGCCATGAAGAGGGCCAAAAACAACCACCGGGATGCGCTTTTGGAGGAAAGAGTACCATCACCTGATGAGAAAAAAAGACCTATATGTGTCACCACGTACTCCACCTTGTCAAACGAAATCTCCAAAATTGTAAATAAACACTGGAGGATATTGAACTGTGGTAATCTCAATCTGGACAAACCAATGCATGCACATCGCCGTGGTAGGAATCTGAGAGACCTACTGGTACACACCAGAACCAAGCCTAATACCACCATCAGACAAACGAACATTGGAATACAGGGACACTTTCCTTGTGGGAACTGTAGTAGCTGTCACCTCACGAAGAAAAGCAACAAGCTAACATTCAGAAATGGCACCAATTGGGAACAGAGACAATTCACAAATTGTAACACCAACAACGTAGTCTACATGATCACCTGTCCATGCGGTCTGGAGTATGTGGGCATGACCACGAGACCGGTAAAAACAAGGATAGGCGAACATAAAAGCAATGTCCGTTGCAAAAAATCAACGACGAAAATGGCAACACACTATCTGACTGAACAACATGGTGTGAATGACCTGAAATGGACGGTTATTGAACACCTACCAACAGAAATGGGCCTTTTCCAAAAGGAACAGCGGTGGGTGTTCCGTCTAGGGACACATATCGAGGGATTAAATGATGATGTGCCCTGGGGGCAACTAACCAGCTGATATCTGCATGATAACCCGTGAATCAAAACCTATTTTTCCAGCCACGGTGGGAACTAACAAAAGAGACCAATCGAATTTGCCCCATACCATTAAGCAATGTAGAAAGAAACCATTTGCCAACAACGTTTTGCAAAACCACCACTATATAGGCGGTTAATACAGTCTCTGTGTCCCCTACTGTGGATATACCTCATAATGATCAAGACATATCCAATGATCGAAAAAATGCTAACCACTTGTAGTGTTTGGGGAATATCACACAAAGGTACAGCTCTTTCTTTCAGTTAACCGTCCTAAACGCATGCGCGTTGTCAACGTCTCCACCAGACACGCGCATGCGCACAGCACTACCCGCTAATCACTAACACTGGCGGGTGTGCTCAGGCGCGATGTCACTACCTTCCTGGCGCATGCGTGCGCATGGCTTACCACTAGCACACGCAGGTGATTACCATTGAACTCCGAGACACGCACTCTCTAACCGGCAAGAAACACACCTGGTACCACACGGTTAACCGTACATGCCATACATGGTATGACGGTAACGAGGAGCGGATTTGCCTAATATGGGCATTAACCAGATCCGACAATTAACGAATAGTAAGAGAGTATCCCTTGGAAATTCACTGCATATATAGCGCTCAGCTCCCACTTCACGGTTAAAATCAGCGGAGCAGCGTGAGGGGAACACGGAGACCAATTCGGTCCTGAGTTAGTGAGTATGAGTCTGCAGAAAACATCTCTTTCTTAGCAAAAAGTGAGTAAACAAACTGAAAATCCTCTGTTTTTTCCTGTAGATTGCACATTTAGCAATCAACCCCTGACATCCAGAAATGCTCATGAAGCAAGCCATCACCATAAATTGAGTATGACCAAATGTTTCAAACCTACCATCTATGTGTCTGTGTGTTCTGTGTTGTTTGTCCTTTCTTTTACAGGGCGACTATGCCATGTGGTGCTCCAGGTGACTGCACCATGTTGAGCTACCCTTACAGGGCCACCACACTCATTTTATTTTTATTTTTCTTTTCTTTGTAGGTCATGCAAGTGCAAGTGCATGGTCAAAAACAAAACCCGCTGTAGGCACACTATAGCCTGTATTTAATATTAATTCACTGTATATAGTCCTGCACTTTTTTTGTATAATACACTTTGTTAGAAATACGTGAGTAAGGTGGGAAGTTGTGCCCCCGTCCTGAAGAAGGAGCACCAGCTCCGAAACATGTTGACGCACACTAGAGGTACTGTTCATAGTGACAACAGTTAATTACCTCACCCTGCACCCTTTTTAATAGTGCCAGCTCGGGGTAACGAATAAAGTTTTTCTCAATACCCACAAGCCAAGTACTTTTTAACCCACACCAACCCCACCACTCACATTAACTACCCCTTCACTTGCATCACACACACCACACATAGTCCAACTGCAAGTGCTCCCGCGTAGTCGTTTGGTCGCAGCACGCCGCATCCCGTTAGAGGGGTGCGAAGACCCCAATGATGAAGCATGACACCAAGGGGCCTGTTGGTGTGTGAGGGGTATTTAACACAACACTGAGTGTCCCCACACTTGTGGTATACTCATTCTCACTACGAGTAGGATTCTTCTTGTTTATGAAACAGTGCCCGTGGAGTAAGAATTCCTACTTCTATACTCTACCTCCCTCTGATTGTTTTTTTCGTATCTAGGACTACATCCACCACATCATTCCATTTCCCACCAACCATTGGCAGGCCCTCTGGGATGTCAACTCATACGGTCACAAGTTTCTCTACCAGCCCCGAGGATAATGGCAGTGGGGCATAGACACTCCCCAATATCACAGACTCACCTCCCACCATGCCCTGGAGGTAAAGGTACCTGCCCTGCGTGTCACCCCACGTCTTAGAGTGAGTATAAGGGACCCTTCGGTGTATCAGGACTGCGACTCCCCTGGACCCCTGCACAAAACCTGAATGAAACACTTGTATGTACCCGAAGCGTTGGAAACACAGTGCCTTCATCCCCATGATGTGCGTCTCCTGCGACATTAAAATATCAGCGCTGGCTCACTTTGCTTGTTTAAGGATTGCTCCTCGCTTGATCTTATCCAACGCCCCCCTGATATTCCAGCTCAGCATGCGCAGGGACCCCAAAGAATCTAGTGGTCTACCCAACAGAGCAGCCATGGAACCAAAAACTCGTGTGACCCCCTTGCAAAAGCAGATAGTTTTGTGATAGGTAATTTTGATGTCTTCACAATACGGTTTGGACCCTTGCCTGTTGCGGGTACTTGACCCACCCACAAGAGATGCCCCCATCTGCCTCCTGGTGGGGGCAGAAAGACTGTGGCATCTTTTTTGGGGGGGGGGTGGGCATTGGCATACCCATTCTGGGCAGCCCCACACCTGAATTTTGATATTTTTTTTACCCCTGGTGCCTAGTGAGCTTTCTGCCACCTCAAGGGGCAGATTAAGGGCTATTGCTCCCAACTGCATTCTGGGGGCAGAAACACTGTGGTAATTTCTGGGGGTTGGGGGCATCAGCATGTCTATTCTGGGCAGGCCCCACCCCTCCATATGAAGAAAACCAAATCCCTGGTGCCTAGTGGGCTTTCTGCCTCCCCAGTGGCAGATCAGGGACTACTGTCCCCATCTCCTGGGGGGGGGTGAAAGACTGTGGCATTTTTTTGGGGGGGGAATCGAGGGTGCCTAGGTGGCTTTTCGCCCCAGCAGGAGGGCAGATAAGGGGCTATTGCCCTATCTGCCTCCCAGGGGGGACAGAAAGACTGTAACATTTTTTAGAGGGGTAAGGGTGGGGGCATTGACATGCCCCTTCTGGGCAGCCCACTCCCCCTACGTATACAAAAAGAAATCCCTGGTGGCTTGTGATCTTTCTGCCCCTCTGGGGGCAGATCAGGGGCTACTGCCCCTGTCTGCCTTTCAGGAGGGGTAGAGAGACTGTGGCATTTTTTGAGGGGAAAGGCGGGGGCATTGGCATTGCCATCCTGGGTAGCCCCGCCCCAAATTTGATGCATGTGCCCATTTATGTTAGTTGGTGCTAGGCTATGGAAGGCTTTGAAATGACATGAATGATGTTATCCGTCTATGATCTTCATTGTTTGTATTAAAATACTTGTAAAAGCCTTCCACAAGCTTGCCATTTCAACAATAACTTGTGGTTTTCAGGTTTTGTTTCTTCTTGGTTTCCAATCTCAGAAACCTGAAGTGTAAGTATTTTTCTAATATATTGTATAAGTGTATTATGTTTTATGCTAACGTCTGGATAAAGCCACTCACAGAAATTCCAATAAATAATGAATGAATGTCAAACACTAAAGAACTCTAGGGCTGTTGTAGAATTCCTTAATCACTACAGTCATCCTCTCAAAATCGATTAAAGTTGGAAATTTACTACATTCAACAGAGTAAATGTAAATGTAAATGTCGGAATTTGTAAAGCGCACAGCTACCTCCACCGGAGGTGTCCCGGCGCTGTCCGTATACCGCTTAGGAATCCTTCCTGGCTTTCCTGGGAAATGTCCACTCCTGGGCACCCCCCAGGTGCAGCCAGGCATCCCAGCACTTTTGGGGCCGTTGTGGAGACTAAGCAAGCTATTGCCCAGAGTTGCAGCGTGGGACCCATGATCAGAACAGGCACTGAGGCGAGAATATCCAGTCAGGGGAATTAATAAGCCGGAGACCCGCTGAGGCTGGAATCAAACCCTGGCCCCTGGCCAAAGCTCTGCATCAAGGTCTGCCTGCTCTAACCATTGAGCCACACTTCTCTAATGGTTGCAATTCAGATAAAAAGTTATTAGACTGAGTTTGTCTTTTGTCAGGAGGTGCAGTTTTGGCCATTTTTGACAGCAGTTGCTAATCACAGTAGTGATATAGAGAATATTAAATGTGCTTGTCACCAGGTTGGATTCTTCTGTATGTGTTGAAGGGAAAAGAAGCTTCTCTAAGTAAGTGAAAAGAGGTGTGTGAATCTTGCATTAGTTTAAATCACACATCTTAAACATTTCACTACACCTACATAATTCATAGATTAAGAACCAGCCAGGTTAAGGCACAACTGATACCTAAGTTCATTATATTTTTTCTCAAGCTACTGCACAATGAAGTCTCTCTAAATGTCCTTCAAACTTAAGGTTATATGCAATATAATGAGACATATTCGGATCAAGGAGTACCCTGCAGGTACTCGTAAGTGCATTTCACAATGTTTGCGTACAAATTTTTTCATTTTTTGCATGGGAACAGAAAATAAATGATACATCATTTAAGATTGCTGGTACAGATTTATACTAAAATATCAGAAGATACGCAACATGAAACATGATGGCATCTAGACTGAACCATTTCAAAAACATGGCCTAAAGGGCTGTGTTCCCCCAAAATCATAGTGCCCATCTTCCTATATAAGATAGAACATCACAATAAATTAAAATTAAAACAGGCCTATTGGATTTGTCAAAGATCACCACATCAATATATAAGGCAAGTCTAATGGCTTTGTCAAGGGATCATCTCAATAATAATATAAGACATACCTACTGACTTTCTTTAGGAGTCACAATGTCAGAATGAGACAAACCTATTGGCTAAGGGTCATCACAATAATAATATAAGGCAAGTCTATTGGCTTTATCAAGGGATTACCACAACAAAATATAAGACAAGCCTATTCGTTTTGTCACAGGGTCAGCACAATAAAGTACCAATTTCACTTGTAAGAAAATCACCATTATATAATTTCTGCCATTAACCTTGTTCAAATGCAATCATTATTGACAAGAAAGCATTGTAATGTTTATCACAAACTGCTGCCAGCAATATACTCTCAAGAAAATATTTAAAATCAATATAAAATGTGTCTGAGATTTCTTGAACCGCTTTAGGCCACAAAGAATGTTGCTATAGAACTGGCAGTAAACATGTGCAGTCAAATTTACCACAAAATTACTGAGCATGAGACTCGGGTATGGAAAGTCACCCACAATAAAGGAAAAAACTGGGTGTTCTAAAGCAGGCTGTCCTAGGCATTGTGCATAATAGACGGGCGGAAACCAATTGTAACAATTATGAAAAATATTCAAATGATTCAAATATACCTTTTTAACTGGCTTGTCAGGAATGATTTAAATGACTGCAATGCAGTTCCAGAGACACTATCCCCATGCTTCAACCATTCCAAAATGTACTGTTGGAAGGTACGACCATGTTGCCACAACAATATGGAAATGGGTGAAACAACAGAGGGGCATATTATCAAGGGATTTATCTCCGCTTTTTTGGCTTTAAAAGCCAAAAAAGCGGAGATAAAATTATCTCCCTATTACCTAGCTGTCGCTAACACCAGTTAGCGACAGCTAGTAGGAGATAGCGATCATCTTGGGCCCCGCTTTGCATGTCAGAGATATTTATCATTAATGACATGCAAAGTGGGCGTGCCAAGATGTTAGCGACTGGAAACAGTCGCTAACATCGCTATCTCCTATTACCAACTTTTGGAGATATTCGCGCTAAGCGTGAATATCTCCAAAAGCTAACACCTGCCCTGAGCAGTTCTTAGCCATGTTATCCAATGGGAGGTGGATAACATGGATAAGAGCATTAGCTTGATTATGCATGAATATCGCTGACTTTACAGCGATATTCATGCATTTCGGCCGATTTGTATCGCTTAGGAGATAAACCTTGATAATAGCAAGGCTCCTAAGCGATAAAAATCGCCGCAACACGGCGATAAAATTATTGCCGCTAAACCAACATAGCGATAATTATCGCTAGTTGTTGGTAATATGCCCCAGAGTTCTAGTCAGGGCCAAACAACTTAATATTTGTCCCCTGCCTACCTTATGAATTGATTAATTGATTAATCAGTCATAGTGGAGAAGTTTGATTAACCTCTGGGGAAGAAGCTTAGTTGAGGAAGGTTTGGTGCTACGGACCATTCTGTTTGAGGTAACAGAAATGCTCAGAACGTTATTTACTGAGTTAAGAATTGTACCTATTTGAACAGTCCATTTAAATTGTAACTTTTCACTAGGTTCGTGTGAAATTATAACTTTGACTGCACTTGTGTGCTACACTGACAACATACCCTCCACAAAACTATTTAAAGATTAAATTTCTCATGAAAAGTTTCAAGTGGTTAGTTTTTGTAGGAGCATTTTTTGGGGATAAAAGGTAGTCTATGCATCTTATCCTCATCAAAGCCCTACTTTGTGTAAGACTTTGCATTTAATACTTCACAGCTAGTCATGATGTAAAGCCCCTATGGACGACTCCATCTTATGTAGGCCCGAATCCTTCTTGAATAATTGTGGTTGCGATATTCTCAATCTTAGACAGTAAAAGCTTCCACGTTCCCTGATTTATGCAAAATCATTGTCATGTCTGCCATTAAATGTTAATGTTGCCCGACCTTATCTTTCTTAGAACTATGAAAGCATCAAGCTGTTTGATCAATGACATAGATACAACACTTGATGCAACATTGATCTGAATTAAATCTCTACTTTTCATTGGGTCAAGGTTGAACAAGAACACATACAGACATTTAGCCGATAATAGTGTAGTCTGAACTGACGTCCTTTACCTTATATGCTCATGAGGAGGAAACATCTTGGATGCACACCTTGATGCACATAATCTATGTCAGGCATTACTAAACATATGTAAGAAATGCAAAATTCTGATAAGATTAAATATAGAAGGACCAACATTAAATGGGAGTGCGGATACTTACTAAGGTATCCCTTGGAGTATTATATATTTTGCTCCTTATATTCCAGAAGATGATAGTATAATTCACAACAGTTCACTAAAAAACTGTATGATTTGGGTGAAACTTTATACATTCAATATGTATATAAACAGATGTACTAGCACTCTACAATATTAAGCCCTGATGAAGTTCTAAATGTAACTGGAATGAAACGCGTTGGTTAGACGTTGTTGACATTGGATATGAAAAGAGAAAGAATAAATATCTTTTTTTGGAAAATATTCATTGCATGTTTTCAGGACTATACATTTCTTACTGTGCATCCTTCCATTTGCTAACATCTCCAAAAACTGCTGGACAGTGGTATCGAACAACAGCAGGTACTGGATGTGTATTTCACAGGACTATACACTTTGTTTATACTTTGATTGAGGTGCGGCGATCTCAGTCTACCATTGTTCCAATTGTTTGTTTTATAGAAGGACTGCCACTTAACCACAGGAGAGGTCATTCACCCAGATTATTGCCTGACATTCTGCCAGAGACAGTCTCACCTACTGCCAGTACAGTTTGCACTTAGCAGATGCAGCATCTCGCCAGAAGCCCATATAGCTGAGTACTAGAGGAATACCGTAGCATGTGTTAGGCATTTGCAGGGAACAATGTCTTCACGCCTCTGCTGATAAAGGCAGCTTTGTGTGTCTCTTCTCCTTAAGAAACTCTAGACTACAAGTTACTCTGTCTTCCATGCTCTCTTATTATAGCGCATAGAAGTAGATGTTAGAGTGCTAGTCTATAGATGACATTTTAACAAAGTTTGAACTGTTTCTTTTATAATAATTATTTATAACATGCATTCTTACTGTTTTTATAATATTCTGTGTAGTTGTTTTAACCGTACTGAGAAACAGATTGTTCATGTAGTGATAAATACTTTTTACTTAAAGGTTTTTATTCTACTAAGTATAGTGTGTGTTTGTGTGATACTGTCAATAACAAAATAAGGTTTGTTACTGTTACTACTGTGCTCATAATCCCTTTATGGATTTGTCAGTAACCCAAAAGCAATACCTCTATTTCAATTACACAAAGAATAGTGTTCTGCATGACTACCATAACCTGTGTTTCACATTCTTCGGTGGTGCATTGAACCAAGTTCACCTGTGTCACCGGTGGGTGGGACAGTAAACCCTATAGAGGTATGCCAGAGTCAGAGCTTCTGCAACAGTTAATTGTGCACATTTAGAGAAAGTTTACTTATTTGACACACCACTAATTTTACCAAGAGGTTGTTAATAGTGTCCCAGGTGTCTTGCACAACTAAATGACTTAACGTTCCTTCAAAACTTGGTGGCTATGGGATTCTTTTAATTTCTTTTCATTTCATTTATACTATGCTTTTAAGCACAGTGCTTCACACCAAATATCAAGTCAATACACAAAGCATAACAATTCATACAAATGTCATAGTAACAATTGATCTGAAGAAAATGAAGATTAGGACGAAACAAAGAGAGTAAACAGTGCTTATACTAGATGTTGAGTTGAAAGCATGTGGTTGATTGCCTAAGGTGTGGATACCTGGGGACTGCACACCCACATTAAAAAGAGGTTCTGCCTCAACTTCCCCTTCTCTGTCTCCAATGCCAGGCTGTCTGCACAAGCAACAGAGCAGCCTCTCTTCTGTGTGACTACATTTTGAAGCTCGCCTTTTGGGCTCACACCCTGTTTAGCCTTTTTGCCAGGAGAAGGTTACACCTCTTCCAGTGGTAGTCCCTTTCTGGTCCTTCTTGAGAGTCATTCTCCCTCAGGAGAGTGGAAGGCTGTCCCAAGGTCAGCAACCATAAACAGTTACTGGAAAATGTTGCATAACAAAGTGGCAGCTTTCTAAGGTTGCCATTTGAGCAACATTTAGGAGTGGAGTGGTGTGGCTCACTGGTTAGAGGCAGCAGACCCGGAAGCAGAGGATGGCCAGGGACCAGGGTTCAATTCCCGACGCGGCAGGGTCGTGGACCAGTGTCAGCGGACTCGATAATTCTTGCTTCAGTGCCTACTCTAATCAGGGATCACACTCGGCAACTCTGGGCATTAGCTTGCCTCATCTCCACAACGGCCCCCCACATACACCGGGGATGCCTGGTTTCACCTTGGAGATACCCAGCAGGGATCATCTCACAGGGAAAGCCAGGACGGGTTCCCCAGTGGTCTACAGCACTGGGATGCCCCATTGCTGGGGTAGCCATGCGCTTTACAAGACAACATAACACATTTACATACAATGTGAATTGAGAATCAAGTTGGGTTTAATGCAGCAAAGTTTAATAACTTGAAGTATCATATTTTGTGTCCCTATTCAGAAGTTAGCACTTTGTCAGGCCACTAGCCTTTCTACAGTAAAAAACATCAATGAAGGGTTTTTACTGTCAGGACATGCAAAATTAGAAAAAACATCTAACTTTTATTACAATGCACTCTGCATTTAATGCTCAAAAGGCCCACCTTTGGGGTAACATATAAACCATAAAAAAGGAAGGTTTGTGCCTTGTCATTACTTTAAATGTCAAAGCTGAGCTAACAGTGTATAATTGCTCTGCCAGCCGGTAATGGAGAGCTGTGAGTCATGCCTTGCTTTGTCTCACTCGTGGTTAGGCAATAAATGCTGCAGTCTACGAGAGACACTTTAACTTAGAGGCCCTTGGCATCCCTGGCATCATATGCTAAGGATTTATAAGTAAGTTAGCTAATGCCAATTGTGGGTGAACCAATGAGACATATATCTTTTAAGGTCAGAGCAGTAGCACTGAGACCAGTTTGTCAGGACTCGGTGCACCTTAGAAGTTGAAAAACCAGCTGCACCAGTAGAGGTTCAAAACAGTTGGATCCACGCATTTGCATGGCGGAGAATCAAAAAAGGGAGAAAGGACAAGACCTTCAGACATGGGTAGAAAGGGAAAGAGACTACTAGACGAACAACAGGAGAAAATTAAACACATGAAGGAAAGACTTAAAAGAGACACCTTATGTAAACAGGAGGAGTGAAGGAAGTCAGAAGACATACAAGACCCGGAAACCACACAAGGGGTGAAATGCAGAGCAAGGAGTGCTACAGGATAAGAAAATACCTCAAATGAATGCCACCTGAGTGGACGAACAATGGGTAGGAGTGGTAAACAGCAGCCAATGGAGCCGAATGACTAAGGGGATGACCCAAAGGAGGCGGAAGCAGACGAAGAGCCCAATCCCTGGTTTGAGGAGTGGTGCGCCCCAGTAGTGTCCGCCATGGAAGAACCAATTAAAATATTGGAGGAGTTTGCACATATCAGAAGGGTGTTAAAGACCAGGGGGTGTTTAGAGAGAGGTTAGGGAGATTAACAGCTGACTAGCAGTGTTTGAACCTCCTTCTCAATAAAATATTATTTTGTTTTTCAGTTTTCTTGGCTTAACAACCAGCAATGGCATTGTTCCTATGGCACGGGGGAGGTGAACACTTAGAATGCTTCAGCACCGATCCTCCCTTGATACTACAGTTGTTGCCAAGTCAAAATTAAATGGGGGCTGGGAGGTACCTAATCAAAGAAGACTAAAGAGACACCAAATGAGTGTGAATAGTTGGGTTACTGGTTGAGGGGGATGAAACCCTGCTCAAGCAACCACCACTATCCTTGTCAGGGTGAACCACAAAAATTCATTAAGTTAACCTGTGCCTAACCAACTGGTAGCTTGGCACAAAAGCAGTCTGGCTTAATTTAGAGGCAATGTGTACATTTTTTCCGTACTCAATAAGTACAGAAATGAAAAAACAGCACAAGCAAAACCCCACACCAATCTAGAAAAATAGAGCACATTTTAATAAATAAAATTATACCATCATGACAATAATACAATCAATAGAACTGGAGGTATGCAATTTCAAAGTTTTAGGTAAATGTGGCACCAAGTTGCATAAAAATTCAAATTGGTTTATCTGCTCATGCTGTACTGGAACAATGTCACAAGTTCCTGCCACCCACAATGAAGCGTGGGCTGGGTACAGGAGTTGGCTCTAATTGGCAATCTGCCCAGTTATACTGAGAGTGACATGCAAGGTTCTGTGGAGTGTTTGTTCCGATGAGGGCGCATACCAGGAGCTGAAAGGTACTTATTTGAGTTGCGTCACTCTGCTTGGGTTCCGATGAGGCCACTGACCAGCAGCTGCAAGATGCTGTAATGCAAGGTCCTGCATCAAGAAGTGTTGCAAATGTTGGTTCAGATGAGGCCGCAGATCATGAGCTGCGAGGTGCTGCAGTGCAAGATCCTGTGTTGCACTGCAACATGTCACGTCGTGCTACATTGGTTTAAGGGAGCCCACAGTTCGGCCAGGAGGATTACACTTTGATGCCAGGCAAGGATCCACGACCGGGGGGCACCTCGTGGGGATTAGGACTAAATTCATCAGAGGCCTGCAGAATCACACAGGCAGGTCAGGTTGAGTTTCTGCAGCAGGGTAAATGCAGGACAGGCCTCTAGTGCTTGTTATGTCACTGTATCTCAGACCAGGAGGCCAGTCAGCTAGCCCTTGAAGTCACACTGATGGTTCTGTATTGAATAAGTAGGTGCAGACTTCCTTCCTCAGACAGCAGGTCTGTCCTTCTTACAGCAGGACAAGCTTTCAAGAGGCAGAGCAACAGAGCAGTCCTTCTTAGACAGGTCCAGGGGTGATCTCAAAATTTGGTCTGAGGGTCCAATATTTATACCTGTTGGAAGCTTTGAAGTGGGAGAAACTTCTTAACTTCCCCCTACATCTTGTTCTAGATTTTCTTTCTTTTCCCTACCATGGCTCTTAGGAGTTTGTGGTGAAGGACTACTCTGAAGTCCTCTGTAAGTGTTTGAGGCAGATTCTTTAAATCACAAGTATGGCAGGTGACAGTACGCCCCTCACATCAAGTTAGGTTGGCCCATCCTGCTAATACCCAATCTTCCTTAAGGGTTTTTCGATGCTTTCTGGCAGGAATACACAAAGATCTTCTGCCAGCTACAACTAGTTATGTAAGTCAGGGTACAGAATGAAGGCACCAAATGGTTAGGACGTGGAAATCCTAACTTTCAAAAAGTGAGTTACGTTCTATATTGGTGGCCAGGTGGGGCGTGAATAAAGCTTTACAAAAATAGAACCCGGCAATTTCATTTTTGCTGCTATTTATGTTAGCAGACTAGGGGCCAATATTTATAATCCTTGGTCCTGGCTACATTATTTCACCATGATTTATACATTTTTTAAGGAAACATCTCAACAATTTTATAAGTCTGAAAACGTGGTGATACACTTTCAAATCAATATTGCTCTGTGCTGATTTTCAAACGGTCAAAAATAAGACATTCATAAACAGTACATTTTGTCAAATAAAACAATTGTGCTTAAGTTCAGTACCTGTGTAAATCCAAACAATTATACTTAAATTCAGTGCCTCTGTGAAACACTGTCTGTTCATTATTCCAGAGCATTTAAAACCAGAACTCAGAAAAGAAACTAACCTTTAAGTCAGGAAGATTGTTTACCAACACAATTCAGGTACCAGAGTTTCTTTCCTATACAGAACAAGCAGTGATAGAGAGAAGGGACACAAATACTGAATATTTTCAATTTTTCTTCATTAATTTCAGATTACACTGGGTTATTGCCCTGAAGATAATCCCTTGAGTAGAACAGGGATTTGAAACGAGTCGGCGCTTTTTTTTTCTTCCACCTTGATGGAGACTGATTACATTAATCTCAGAATCTGTAGAGGGAACATGAACATTGAATTATACCCACAGATACCGAATATTCTCCTTAAGGAGAGCAACTCTCCAAAAGAGGAAACATGTTGGGTTCAAGGAGAGTGCTCCTTAATAGAATAGATGTATACATTACAAACTGCTGTAATTTTATAACTGTTAGTATGATTCACACAGGCACTGAATTTAAGTATAATTGTTTTGATTTACACAGGGACTGAACACAATTGCTTTATTTGACAAAATGTACTGTATATGAATGTCTTATGTTTTGACCGTTTAAAAATCAGCACAGAGCAATATTGATTTGAAAGTGTATCACCACATGCGTTCAGACTTATAAAATTGTAGAAATGTTTCCTTAAAAAATGTATAAATCATGGTGAAATAATGTAGCCAGGACAGAATATTATAAATATTGGCCCCTAGTCTGCTGAAATAAATAGCACCAAATGAAAAATGGTTGCTGGGTTCTTTTTTTTGTAAAACTAAGTGGCATTTTCAGAATTGTGACTTAAAATCTGACTTTGCCATTAAAGAGGGTTTTTAATTACAATAAATGTAAGATAAAAGCATTCCTACCTGCTCTCAATCAAGAGTTATCACTTATTAAATGCAATAAGGTAACCCAATGCTATCCTATGTTAGAGGTAGACATAACACAAGTTAAAACTTAATTTAACGAATTTAAGAGTTAACACTACCAGTACATGTAAAATATAAGTCCAACTATTTAAATACATTGTACCCTGCCCTGTTTAGGGCCTACGTTAGGGGTGACATGTGAATTAAAAAGGCAGATTAAGGCCTGGTAAAAGGGTAATTTGGTGAGGGCGAAAAGGCAGTTTAAAACTGCACACAAAATCCAATGGCAGGGCAGAGAAATTTCACAAAAGCTACTGAAATGGGTGCACGTGCACGTTCGCTAGAAGCATTTAATTTACAGGCCCTGTTTAAATGCAGTACTAGGGATCTAAAAGTAAGTTAAATGTGCCAATCAAGTGTTAGCCAATTGTACTAACAAAAACGAATTCAGCCCAAAAGGAAGGGTGAAGGGAAAGAGTCTGGGGAACTACCACCCAAAGGTGTCAGGCCTAACAATCTGGAACTGACTATTTTTATTATTTGCTTCTGAAAGTCATTTTACCTGATACCGTGTTCCATTCCTTCCAAGGGATACCACCTGACAGTATCAGTGTTGTAACTGGTGGTCAGTCCAATCAATAATTTCTTGCAGAAAACCCACCCTATCAGCCTTTTTCCATAACACGAAAATATCCAAAGCACACACCTGGTCACAAGGAACTTCATGTACAGTTATGTAATACACCTATTCTGTCATTACAAGTGCCCGTGGAGAATGTGATAACTATCACTCTTTTTAAAATCCAATTTCACTGAGACTTGAATTTAACAGGTTAACCTTTAAAATGTGGATTTTAATGCTTTGCACCCCAAAACTTGCATGTACTGGTATTTATCATACCTTTTCCCCTAGTAAAATTCGTCAGGATTCAAAGACAACATTGCATGGAATGTGGTAATTATCACAAAACTTGTAGTTCCAATCACTGTCCAAACAGGAGTTTGTGTTGGGATGGAAAAATAGCATAGACACATGTAACGTATGACTGCTGTACCATATATCAAGTTATAATAGGGTATCACTGGGCTCACAACAGCAACCTACACCAAGACACATTATGCACTTCAACCAAACATATGAAGAAAGAACTCCTAGCATAAACCCTACAAAGGTCAAATATGTCATTTATTGGCTGTTATGTCACCTATCAACACCCATTGTCACCAACTGCCTCACACTCAAATGTGTCTGCAAGACAATGGGCATGTCTACCATCCTAGAAGATTCACAAGTAATTTGAAGATTACCAAACAATTTGATACAGTAGTAGGGTCTCACTCTTTGTTGCAGTTGACACATTCTTCTAAAATAGGAACTTATGTACTGCACGCTGGATCAGAGTCTAGTCTGCGATGGATACAGCTAGTCAATATGGTTACACATCATGCTAAAAATGTCCTGCTTCGTATGTGCACATTCTTCTTGCATTATGTGCATAAATTCTAACAATCGTGAAGAATTGACACATTAATGGGTGGATATTGCAAACAGAAATTGCATACAAACGTAAATGATGCTCAAAAATATCTTATTTGATCACAAACTATTCTCAGCTTAGTCCACAATGTATACACTAACTCCCAACTATCAAATTATTTGGCCCTATAACCGTGATATAAGTTCGCCTTAAACCATGTTTCTTCTCTTTAATTGTCACAAATTTCTCACTAATTATTCATCATTTGCATCAAAATGTCAGCCTGTTTCATGTTGAATAAAAATACTCTAATCAGTTTGCTTCAAAAATATTACTACACTCATTTTTATTTCCTTTGCTGTTTGCAAATTTTGCAGTAGGGACGGTGGTGGTGACTGGTGAGTCTGTTCTGTCTGTTGTCATGGCAGGTGGGCACCCTGGAAAAGCATCACTCTGTATCTGAAGGGGGATTTCAGCCCACGAATGCACTGATCCTTTAGAGCCGTGACTGGAGTTCCCGATTTGCATTTGATTCCATTAGGAGCTCTGCGCCAACTGCCATACTTTTACGTGTGAAGGTAATTGCCTATTCAATACAGTGTGCAAAGGGTTTTAAATCATTATTGCAAAATGTGTGCAAAAATATTCTGTGGGTTAATCCCCATTCGGTTGCTCCAAAGGATTAATTGGGCTGAAAAGAATCCTACTGCCCAACTGGCTATCATTTACTGCTGGATCAATACAGCTACTGAAGGAAGGCGTTCGCCCAATTGGTCTATGGACCAGGGCAGTGTATTAATAGCAGGACTTGGTTTATTGTAGTGCTGCATTGCCCTTGCGTCGCGCATGCAAGGTAACAGATTTATCAAGCAAGGCGCTGCAATGCTTGGTAAATCTGGGGTAACCCAAAGCAGCACATGTCTCTGTCTTGCATTGCTATTCCACTGTTAGGCATTCCATGGGTGGAGTGTGGGTGTTCCTATACACCCATCAATAGGCTTTGGCATATTCCAAGATTTACCATGATTGGAAGAATCGGGAATACATCAAAATGCTATGCCTCCCAGGCGAGGAGTAACAAGGAAAAATATACATTCATTTCTCCTCGTTTTTTCCTCTTTCTACGAGTGGGGCATTCTGCAGCACAAAAAGAAATAGGTAAAAGCCTCAGAGGATTGTTTTTGTGCAGGAAGGTTGTTGGAATAATTGTAACAAAGGTGTAACTTCAGGCACAAAAACAATCCTGCCAGCAACACAAGCACCCCTGCACCATGGTGCAATGGTGTCTGTGCTGGCGTATGGCAGCACCTGGTGCCTCAGTAAAAGGAAAGTACAGGAATGTGCCATATAATGCTATTGTCCACATTCCTTTACTTTCAAACACAGTGCAGCAGAGCAACAGCTCTTGCTGTGTTGCACCGAGTGAAAGTTTGACAAATGTGGCACTTACTTTGTAAGGGAAGAGAGAATCCCATTGGCAACAAATGACAACAGTCTAATGCAAAATGTGTCAATAATTACACCAACAATTATTTATTTATTATTTATTTTTGAAATTTGTAGAGCGCGAACAAATGCCCGTGGGCGTCTCGGCGCTATAGACTCAGTGCGTGACTCTCCAGATGCTAGTTCATGAGATGGATTACTGGTTGAACAACCAGGTCTTTAATCTTTTACGAAATGAAAGGAGAGAGTGACTTGACCTAATCGACAGTGGGAGGGCGTTCCAAAGTCAGGCTGCAGTGACCATGAACCGTCTGTCTCCCCAGGAGATTGTCTTTGTGCGTGGTACTATTAATTGATGCAAAGTCGTGGATCTCAGTTGTCTAGGAGGGCAATAGAGTGTTAACTGATCTCTAAGAAACTCCGGACCTTGATTGTGTAAAGCTTTAAATGCAAGACAAAGTGTCTTAAATTTTATACGATTTTTGATCGTCAACCAGTGGTAGTTCTGGATCATTTGGGCAATTGGTTTAAATTTGGGGGTCCTGGAGAGCAGTCTTGCCGCGGCATTTTGTATCGTTTGCATTTTGTTGACAACACGAATTTGTGCATTGGCAAATAGGCCATTGCAGTAGTCCAGTGAAGATAATACCAGTGCGCTTACCAAAGTTTTACCGGCACTGTCTGGAAGGAACGGGATTATTTTTCTTATGAGTTTTAGCTTGTGAAATGCTGTTGCTGCTATTTGATTGGCGTGGGTGGCGAAATTGAGATGTTCATCGAAAACAACTCCCAAATTCCTAACCTTTGGGACAGGATTAGGCAGAGTTCCAAAAGATGAAGGCCACCAGGCGGGTGACCAGCCTGGGGAGAGTTTCTCAAAGATGACAACCTCCATCTTCTCGGAGTTGAGTTTAAGGCAATTGGAGGCCATCCAGTATCCAATTGCCCGCATGCCTTCTTGGAAGCGCTCCGCCACCTCTTCTCCATCATTATTGATGGCGAGGACTAACTGGGTGTCGTCGGCGTAAGAAGTAAGGCTCATCCCATATAATTTGATAACTCTAGCTAGGTCCGACACATAAATGTTAAAAAGTGTCGGACTTAGGCATGAGCCCTGGGGAACCCCACAGGGTAGAGACATATCAGCCGACTGGAAAGGTCCTAAGGTAACAGCCTGGGTTCTTCCAGATAAAAAGGAGGCAAGTAGGTTCTTTGCTCCCAGTTGGATGCCCATTTTTCCGACACGGTCGATCAGGTTGAAGTAAATCTTGAAAACAGTTGTAAATCTGTATTCAGATTAAGTAACACATCTATAAACTACAATGATCTATGCAGATAGCAACATGTTTTCGGAAAGGGTGCTCGGAAACCAGTGACATGGTGAAAACAGTGCAATGCTCAGTATATCACACATGCATAAAACATGTAAAGGTTCAAAAAAGTGTATTTGGCAGTAAAGTGTATGTAGAGACTCAGTAGGGAAAGCAGGTGGAAGAGAAAGGGCATCAAGGGTGAACCATATAAGTAACAAGCATTGGCAAAGCCAATAGTTTTCGGCAATGCCCTAGCTATTGGCCTTGTCAATGTGAATGTCTTTTAGCCATGTTGTCTAGCAGCACATCTGCTATTCAGCATAGCTGAAAGTCCTTGAAAGGACAGAATCTCAGGATGTTAAGCAGACACCGAGCCTCTTTGCCTCCCCATGTTGAGTTTATCGTCTTGCCCCTCTTAACACAAAAGCACCCAATAACATGGCCTGTGCTGGCTGCAATATAACGTTTTTTTCCGTGACTTCTTGTGTTTAACCCTCCCCATGGACAAGAAGAGCATGACCATGCATGCAAGGGATAAATGGTGACAAGAAACATGAGACAGACAATAGAGCAAGCAAATGGGAAGCCAGTTGGCAGGTGAAGCCTACAGATTAAGCACAAAATGTCTCGTTGAGACAGCACATCTGGTGTCTAGCAGAGACCTAAAAATAGCGCCTTGGCCCTGTTTACTTTCTGTCTGTGCAGCTGCTTTTCTGCCCATTGAAATCATAAGGTGTGAAAGGCAAGCCTTTGCAACCCCTGTGGAGCAGGCAGGGCCCCATCCCTCCAGGGGGGGCACAGTCTTTAACCCCTTGCGTGCTCAAGACGGGACATGCCGTCAAAGGTCACGGGCTGCGTGTGCTCATGACGGTGTGGTTCCATCATGCGGCTGCCGCTCCTCCCACGCAGCATTAATTCCCCGCCTGTGCGGACGAATTAATGAGCGGGCGGGCCAGAACGGAACCACGCCGTCATGAGCACACGCCGCCCGTGAATCATGATGGTGTGGTTCCATCACGAGCACAGCAGCGCCGCGCTCACACCTACCCCTCCTCCTCGCTGCGGCGAAATCCGCACCACGGCAAAGGGGACCGCATTCAGCCCAAGGCTAAAGCAGATCTCTGAAAAATGAGATACGTAGAGGCTTCTCATCATATTTCACATGCTTTTGTGTCACACCAGTGAAAACTGTTTAAACAACGACACTGCTAAGAAATGAGCAATGCAGGCTTAGCATCTGCGACCCCTCGCTACCCTTAATTGACATCCATGCACGATTTCCTTGATAATTCCGTCAAACATCAACAAACAAGCCCACTTTCAAAAGTTTGTAGTATTGTCATTGAGACAGATTGCAAGTTTGTGCTTATTGGAAAATGTTTGCCAGCATGTGATTTTCCAGCTATCTCTTTAATTAAAATTGTTGGTTTGATGGGCTTATTTTTACAGCCTCTGAGAAAGGCCCAATGGAGACTCCTAGAAAGAAAAAATTAAGTCAGTGTGAATGATAGATCTTGTCTAGGTTTTTTGTTTAATAGTTCAAAACGCGTTTAGCCGTTTATTGGCATAATGTTATGAGAAAGTCTTTTAGTGATTCCTTTTTTTAGGGGCACCTCACTAAGCATGTGGAGACTTGCCGAGAATTATGATGGTAAAAATTAATCTATTAAGAATAGATATAACCTGCACACCATTTAGATGAAAAACTCAGGTACGATAAACAAATTGCACGCATAAGGTGTGCTGCTTAGGGAAGGTCTGTGAATGTTGGTGCACGAGGAAAAGTAGCATGGCCAGTTGGCGGCGTGTTCAATTTCAGATAAATTACTTGCACAGCACAATTGACTTCACGTGTCCGAATTATCATTGCATAATTTTTCCCACATTTATGGTCCATATTGATCACAGACCGGTGTACCCCTGATGAAGGGCTTTCCGAAAAGCATTGGGAACAACGGCACAGAATATGATTTACGGAACATGATGTTAAAATTAATTGTACAATAAATGTCACATTAACTTAACACTGTTTGAAAAAGAAACATTGTCAATCTTTGTTTATCACTCTGAGAAAGACTGGCACATTGCTAGCTTTTAGGAAAGATCTGAAATCTTGGCTCTTCATTCAGTAGATCTCATGGGCGTCCGCAGACATTTTTCCAGGGGAGGGCAAAATGTTAACGTCATCACCATCCTCCGACATGATGTGTGCCAGGTGGGACACAAGAAACACTGGGGCGCAGAACTGGGATAGACTCAATTAAATGCCAGTAATCCAGGACATGTGACTGACCCTGCCACAGGCCAACAAACACCACCTGTAGGGAAAAACGTTAAACTTTCTGACAAGGTGCTTTATCTCTGTCTGCTAGGTGTGCAGACTTACGGGTCCTTGATCCAACACCAATCAAGGCTGTCTTCAGCACAATTCGATTTTTATCAGAATATTTTAAAACAGCCTATGATTAAAGCACCAGATTAAATATACTGTATGCACAGCGTATGTTAGGGATTATTTATAGCACACATATTTACCAATATTGGCTTCTTGATGCTAGAATTCATGATAACTTTTTTCCAAAGTTAAAGTACAATGTCAAAGTAATAAATAATGCATCAATCGCACACGCTAGTGATTCGCCAATGGGTGCTCCCTTTACTAAAATTCCCCAGGCATTGCTAAATTTTACACACATTCAATTAATTTATACAAAATAAAATGTATAGGTCCAAATATTAGCTATATTTTTTAAAAGAAACTTAGAGTCCCTCTACGTGTAGTCAATGTCAAACTGACAACGTGCCCACGTTTAGGGATACAATAATGGCCAGCTCCCTTATGCGGAAGCCCGGCACTGTAAATGTGTGGCACATGCGGCGCCCGCAGCGGGGCACATCACAGCTCCAGGGATGCTGAGTCTTACACAGTGGTCGAAGTGGGGGAAAATAGATGGGGAACAGTGGGCGGGAATAACCCAAGGATTGGATCTGTGGGTGGAGCCAGAGGTGTGGCCAGAATGCACAGACATCCCAATTTTTAGTATTTGTTTGGCATTTCACTGCCCAGTTTAATCAACCAATGGATACACATGATTATTTAAGGTTATAATGAGTTATTGACATTAAAATATATTCACAAAGTGGGATATGCTTCTAATCACAGAATGTACCTAATACGATAAAATGTGGAAACACAAGCCATTTGTCTCCGAGCCATGGAGTTTCTGTTATCAGCACTATTCCCTTTTTCCACAACAGCAGTTCAAACATGATTGGCAAAATATCCTAGTTTGCAAATGTTTTCTCAAAAATTATGGCTCTGCCATATTTGCCCCATAATGCAAGATCTGCTGCATGATCTGACCATTTAAACTAATAAATTGTTTGTAGCTCAAACATATCAAAAGTTAATATAAAATGTGACTTGTGTTGCTGCGGAGTGGATGGCCTATTGTAAAGGTTGACTGGTCACCTTTCTCACTGCTGCGTTTGTATGTTACACTGGTACTAATAAGGCAAAATCTTTCCAGAGACTGTTAGCATGTGCACACACGTCAAAATAATAAAATATCTGAAAATATACTGAATTACACTGCAGCCTTTTTTTTATGCATAATTTAGTCAACACTACGGCATAATGTTGTCATCCTTTGCTGCATAATTAATTCCAGTGGCCCCACAGCAGGCAGCACATGTTAAAAGTGCTTGTGAATGAAGCCGGGTGACTGTAAGTTTGCGAACTTTTGGTGTGCGTGCAAATCGTGCATTGCCCATCCCTGGTGAGTTGCAGCTACTACTGCTGAAACAAGGCCAATGGAGGTACCTATAGGTGAGGCAGACTGGCCTCAAGGGCTGGGCCAGCCATAGCACTGGTGGTGTCTTGTGCATTAATGTTTGTTAGTGCCCCCCAATGACCACCTCTGCCATGGATTCCCTCACTACCACCCTTTAACTGTGCCCCCCAAGTTTCCATAACCACTCTCTCTCAGTTGCTTTTAATTTGATTTACAGCGCCACTCATACCATTGTAGAGTGTCAGAGCACTTTACATCACACACATTACACGGAGACAATCAATATGCTTGTAAATCACTGTATAGAAAATGTAACATAAGACTAAGGACTACAAGGTGTAGGAGTCACCTGACAACCATACTAGTAGCCCGTATAGTTTTATAGTGATTGGTCTGGAGAAACATAATACCCGGAATTTAAAACGTAATACCATGGTTGGGGGTTCTCCTTAATAATCAGAATTGATTTCTGTCCAAAAAAACACTTTTGGGACATTAGGATAATCAAAGACTGGGGGAGGGGAGGGGGACATAACGCTCTAATTTATACCTTGCAGTTTGTATGCAGCTCTTAGATGACAGTTAATAGCTCACTGCTCTAAGTTAGGATGTTAACTTATAAACCGCAAGTAACAAAAGGATCTATCTGACAAAAGCAGTAGCCCACTGACCTATTTACATTATGTGCACTTTGTGATCTGCATGGCGCATGTTCTTTGCAGCCGGTACATTAACCCTCTGATCTACCTTTCCATGAGTCAAAACTTCCACTAGACAAAATTCTGATCTCTCTCTAGGAAGAACATTAATCACCAGAGTCATCATGACATTTTTATTGTTGCCGAAAATTGCTGGAGGCCAGGAAGGAGGCAGCAAGCGTTTTTAAAACCATAATATACTTGCAAACATGATGCCTCCACCTAAAGTCAGCACCCGGTGCGGTCACCCTGGTTGCACCGCCCTAGAGCTGGCCCTTCTCAAGGGTCCTGTGACCTCAGAGACTGTTGTTCTAGGGTGTGCTTCTTCATAGGCCTTCCCGCAAGACTGGAGGTGAACTTCAGTATGTATAGTGGTGGACAAGCCTTAAAGGTTAACCTACACTTGTCATGCTAGGGTCCACCTGCTGGTGCGAAGACACCAGGACTTCTAAGGTGTTGCGAAGCCTTCTAAGGTCTAGCATGTGATTGTGCTCTCGCAGGAGAGTGGTCTGGTGGACTGGTTATTAAGGCTGAACCTGGTTCCCAGTTCCAAATTCAGCAGCTCTGACCATAGTGCCACATCCTCTCCCCCACTGAACACCGTACTGCCCCACTGAGAAAAACTCCCACTGTCTTCAACTACAACCCAATTGTTGCCCGCTATAAACACCTGGATGCGGCTCAATTTAAATTACACACTAGACAAGAGCAATATGCGGCCTACAAAAAAAAAAGTAACAACATCCTGGAAAAGGCAAACACATAGGGAATGCAAAATTTAGCATACCATGGGAAATGTAAGCAGGAACAACATGGTTACCTTAATGCTTTTGCACTCACTATTCAGAAATCAGTGAGTGCTTTTGCCTGAAAAGTTAAGGACACGACTACAGGGCCCTGAATGGACCCATTTCAATGGCCATTGCTTATATCCTTACAAAACATAAGCAGTATGGTAAAAAGACTACACCCCTGGACGCAGAGCCGCAGCACACATTTTGTTTTCTAATCCACACATTGCAGTACCTCCAGGATTGGTGCACTAGTTCCAAGTCCAGGGAAAACAAAGACAAGAAAACAAAAATAGCACTTCACTGGCAAACTCTGTAAAAGTGGCGCTAATGTGTTTCAGTGTGAATAAAATCAGTTTGGCCAGTTTGTTACCACTCTGTCATTCTTTATTTAGTTATTTATCTATTTTTCATATTTTTAGCCTTTTATTCCCAATTCTGAACTTTGGAATACAAATTTCAGAAAAATATGACATTTCCAGAAAAAGCGTCTTTCTTTTTTGGATCCATTTCACAGGGAAGCAAATAAAAGAAAGGGGAGGAAAGAGAGTGAGAACCCCTGTTGAAGTCACGGTTTTCATGGGCATCCGCAGGGGGGGCAAGGAGGGTCGCTCCAGGGGGGGGGCAAGCGCCCCTCCTTGCCCCCCCCTGCGGACGCCCATGGTAGATCTGGTCTTCCTCTGCCTGCCCCGCTCCGCATCAGGTTAGAAGCGCTGGGACACTCCTCGGAGTAGCTGAGCGCTATACAAAACACGCAATAACATAACATAACATAACATAACATAACATATAGTTGCAGTGTTTACCTAGTAGTTAATTTGCTATCTAAATGGTAGTTGTATAGTTTTGTTCTCACAAGAGAAGGATTAATTCAATTTAGAGCACTGTAGGTGTTTGAGTAGTGCACCTTGCTACATGTGACAGGACCTGTACACATCAACCTATAAAGATTAATCTATGCCACCAGCATAAGACAGGCTGCAAGTCACACTCATGACACACAAATGGCATGCTGCCAGTCCACAGCTATCTGGAGCTAAAAGCAAGCATGTTTTAATGGATTGTGCAAAACACAAAGTGACCTTGGAATGGAAGTTTGTGTTTGCCTTATTCTTGCTGCTTCTCATCACCCCTACATATTAGCTCCCCAGGCACATTCGCCTACAGCTCAACTCAACTGGAGTTAGCAATTGGCAGGACAGCCAAGAGAACTTGTCTTAAAAAAAACACGCTCAACCTGTTTCAAGTTTGCACAAACAGTAATGACATTGTCAGCCCGCAGCTAGTCCCCGTGGGCACCCCCAGGGGAGAGGGCTCACTCATTTAAGTTCCCTTCAAATTCAGCCCTAAACAATTGAATCAGACGAAATAAATGTCACAGGTGCTTCATTAAATACTTGGCAAGACTGCAGCTTTAAAGAGGAGAACATGTCAGAGTTTGCTCTTGAGGAATTAAGCTGGTTGGCGGATCAATATCCTATTATTTAATAAATTATTTTTCTGTAGGACAAAGAATCCTCCATGGGCCCAGAATGCAATTGCTTTTTGGAAAGTTCGAGAGTATGCTTTGGATAAATGATGATCCACTTACTGGTCTGAAAGGAAAGCAAATAAACCATGATCCCCGAGCAAAGAGACCTGGAGGTGCGCACTGGGCTTAATTACACGCGGCTCACCTGTGGCGGTGGCGGCATTGCCACCTCTGGCGGCCTTCTGCAGGTAAATGAATTCCTCTCTGAAGCTAAATGGCAGATCAATGTTTCTTAGAATTGAGAGCATTCTTAATTAGGTTATAAATGGGATTCTTAAAATCATGTTATCAACAAGTGAAAAGGTAATTCAATTTGTTCTCCTTGTGTGGTTAGGGGCTTCCCTGGACCATGTGCTGGCAGCAATGCACCACTTCTAATGGTTGAAATGGGATTTTGTGAGAAAAAAAAATAATTATCGAAAGGATTAAAACATGCAGAGATAATGAACTTTCAAATGTCTCCCTAATTAAGCAAAACCAAGACGGCAATGGAGATTCTGTAGGGAACTGCATTTTTTTAGGTTTTGATCATGCCTGCTTCTTCCCTTTATGTGTAACTATCCACCCTCAGAACGATGGGGCAGATTTACAAGCCCCTTGTGCCACTTTTGCGTCACTTTTAACATGGGAAAAGTGACACAAAAGGCCCTGCAATGGGTTTTTCAATTGTGTGTATACCCATTGGCTGTAGGCACTAATAAAATCCAGGCCAGTTACATCGACTTATTTACAACAGAACATTTTCCTGTTTTCTGGACTGGTAGCAGCCTTTGCTCCTCTCATGGACAATGGGTGTCTCTGCTGGCAGTGAGTCAAGCAGAAGTCTAGCTTGATGTTTTCTTGGAACCAACACTTACAGGGCCCAATTCACAAAGGTCAATTTAGACCTGAATTCTAAGTTAAGGCCTGAAGTTTAAGTTTAGACCTCAAGTCTTAACTTACACTTCAGGTCTAAACTTAGATTTCAAGTCTAATGTTAAACTTCAGATCAAAAGTTAGACTTCAGTTCTAAAGTTAGACTTCAGGTTTAAACTGAGACTTGAGGTCTAAACTTAAGGCATAATTACGATGGGAGCCGGACCCCACACCAACAGGCCTTTGGTGGCGTTCCAACCGCCTGATTAATATGCTTGTGGTTGGACCCTATTCGGTCAGGCGAAAGACCGCCACCTCTGGCAGGATCTTAGAATGTCCAACAACAGCGGCGGTGTAGAGGCAGGCGCCGCCGTCAGGATTTGGATATCCCTAACTGACAGCCTTTTCATGGGGTGAACACTGCCATGAAAAGGTTGATGGAAAGAGATATTGGGAGGCCCAAAACAGGGCCCTCTCCCTTCCTAGGCCACTGAAAAGTGACACTGCAGCACACGTAGTGGGTTAATAAACTTGTTTCAATTCATTTAAATTTGGAGATCGGTTTGGGCTTCAGGTTAGGGTACAGGATGATTAGGCTGTAGGGTTTTAGGTTTAAACCTATAATAACTGATAAAACCCCACTGAAAGAAAAATAGCCCTCACCGGTGAAAACATATAAACACTGAAAAAACACCTGCACAACCACAAACTAAATGCCATTCAAAGAATGGAAAAAGAAAGTGAAAGTGTCATTTTGTTCTTACTGAAGGGGTCAATAAAATGTAACTTTGTTATACAAGCTAGCAGTAAGAAAGACTGGCTAACATTATTCTGCTTGAGTTTTGTTCTTTAGGGATGCCACTAAAATATTGTTTCTTTTACTTTTTTCAGTTTTATGGCCTTGGGTCTAAAGATGCAGGGTTTAGTTTCACGTTTTAGGTTTAGTTTAATTATTTTATAAACTGTAGAGAATCAGGACATATCAAACTCACATTTGATATTTTGGCTGCATTTGATTCTTTCACTGATAGGTAAAATGGCTAGTTTCATAAAAATCTTACCTAATATGTGTCCTCACATTTGCCCACAGAGAATGGGTAAAAACCCTTAATACATCAGACCATAGTTTCTAGTGGGTCAGTATTGATAGTAGGTGAATTGCCAACACCTCAGTCTTTAAACATTAAATGCAAGGTATAGTGACAAGTATATATATATATATGACCAAGCATCTGGGATAGTGGTGAAAACGTGACACCAGACTTTTGGATAACATGGAACGCAGTGTCACTTGTTATGCTCTGCAAAAAACGTTCTTTCCAAGTTCAACAAAGATTGGAGTGATATTGTTTGTATTGGTAGTGATTCAGCTATGTATATAAAAAAATTGTGTGATGACCTGACAAAATTGATACCCGAGCTTGAGTGATTCCCTGTAGGAGATCCTTGCCACTTGTTAGATGGTATGCTGAAAGCATCTTTACAATCTTCAGAGTTAAGGAGGGATGCTATTGACTTTTTAGTCCATTATGGTGCACTGTTTTCTTATGCCCAGGAACTAAAACGCGAATATTTATCATTTCGTGCTTTATGTGGCATCAAAGAAAGAGTCATCCCAACTGTGCCCCTTAGCTGGCGGTTCTAAGCCCAAGGGGCTATGAATGCTGAGAGGGCCTTTTCACAGAAGTTTACATGGGAAGGAAAGCGCGAGCGCACATGACTAAAGACTCACTGAAGAAGTATTGTATGGTGTACTACAATAAGATTAATTTGCAGAATTCTCTTTGGACCTCATAAACACTATACGTACACTGTCTATATACCATGTTCTTTCAGTGCAGAAAGCAAGCAATGATAAAAGCAAAACGTTCCATAAACACTGGAAAAACACATTTTCTGTCGTTTTTAGTGGCGTGAAAATGTGTAACCACTGATAACAACTGTTTTTTAAGATATTGAAAACACTGACAAAACCCCACCAGAATTTACCAAACATAGAAACTGAAAACAGGACAGCCAAAGGATGATGTAAAAAAGATGTAAGGGAAGGTGTTCTTGTTAGCTACCCTTGACCCTGTCGCTCCCCTCACTGACACCCAGCCCTCCTGTGCCCTGAGCCTGCTGCTGCTGCCGCTGGCATTTGGTCTGTGCCTCACGCATTGCCTGCACTCCGCTCTGCCATTTGTCTGTACTGCTCATCTTGCATTTCTGTGCCTGTATTTTTGTTTCTCTTTTTCAGCACTGTTGTCCTTCCCCCCTGTGCCCCCTGTTGCCTGCTGTAACCCCCACCCGCTCCCCCCTCGTTCTTCCCGCTGCTGCGTCCCTCTGGCCCCGCCCCCCTGCTTTCCCATTGGCCACCCCACTCCCGCCTCCCAGCTGCTCCCCCCTCCCATACCCCCTCATATGGAGGCCGCGCAGCAGTGAGGAGAGTGACCCTTGACCCTGTCACCAGGCAGGTCACTCCCCTCACCGCCACACAGCCCTCCTGTGTGCCCTGAGCCCGCTGCTGCTGTCAGTCGCAACTGTCTGTGCACCACGCATTGCCTGCACTCCGCTCTGCCATGTGTCTGTAGTGCTCATCTTGCATTTCTGTGCCCGTATTTTTGTGTCTCTTTTCCAGCACTGGTGTCCTTCCCTCTGTGTCCCCTGTTGCCTGCTGTAACCCCCACCTGCTCCCCCCCTTGTTCTTCCCGCCGCTGTCTCCTCGTGGTCCCGCCCCCTTGCTTTCCCATTGGCCTCCACGCCTCTCAGCTGCTCCTCCCTACCACACCCCCTCATATGGAGGGCACGCAGCGGATGCCACCCCTGAAGGCTACAAGATCACCCACAAGGACCGCACCAACGAAGTAGGAGGAGGAATCGGCATCGTCCACAGGAACACTCTCAGAGTCTCGACCACCACTGACGACACCCTCAGCATCGCCGAACACCTGCACTTCCAGATCAACACCGACCCCAACAACACCCTCAGAGGTACCCTCATCTACAGACCCTGACCACAGTTCAGCGACTCCATCTCCGACCTCATCCCCACACACACCCTCGCCTCCATGGAATATATCCTCCTCGGGGGCCTGAACTTCCTCCTCGAGAACAACAACAACCCCAACTTTTCCACCCTGATCACCAACCTCGCCAACCTTGGACTCAGACAACTCATCAAGACACCCACCCACTCCGCCGGCCGCACGCTTGATCCCATCTTCTCAGCAAGCTCCTACGTCTTCTTCAACCAGACCACCACACTCCACTGGGCCGACCCCCGCTGCATCCACTTTACCTTCCGGAAACGCACCACGCACCACCGCACTTAGCAGATGCCTCGCCGCTGCTGGAGCAAAGTCACTGAAGACCAGCCTACCCGCAGACCCGACCGACGTCGCAGCCCGCAACCTCAGACAGTGGATCAACGAATGCGCCAAAACCCTCGCCCCGCTCAAGAAACCCTCCAACACCCACACCAGCAAGAGAATCAGCTGGTTCACCGAAGATCTCCAGGCCTCCAAGCAAACCTGCCGAAAACTCGAAAAAAACTGGATCTGTGGACAAACTCCGGAAAGCTACACAGCCCACAAGAACTCCACGTACAGACACCACCACCTCATCAAATCCACCAAAAGGACCTCCTTCAAATATCGCCTAGACAACAATGCACACAACAGCTCTTCAACATCGTGAAGGAACACTCCAACCCCAGCTCCAACACCAACAACATCACACCTTCACAAGACCTGTGTGGCTCACTGGCCACGTTCTTCCACTGCAAGATCGCAGACATCCACAACAGCTTCAACACCATCACCACCTTGGCAACCGCTGATACCACTGCTCCCACGACCACCACCCGCACCAACCGCCTGCTCTCCTGTACCAACATCAACAACGAAGACACCATCAAGATCATGAACACCGTCCACTCCGGATACCTGGAAGACCCCTGCTCACACTACATCTTCAACAAAGCCAGCAGCACCATTCGCACCCCATCTCCAGAAAACCATCAACATCTCCTTCGAGACAGCTTCCTCAAGGAGAACAGCATCCTGGACCCATCCCAGTCCGGGTTCCGCTGCTACCACAGCACCGAAACTTCCCTCATTGCCGCCACCGATGACATCAGAACCCTGGTAGACAACTGAGAAACCACGGCCCTCATCCTCCTGGACCTGTCAGCCGCCTTCAACTCGATCTGCCACCGTACACTCCGAACACGCCTCCCTGATGCCGGAATCCAAGAGAAGGCCCTGGACCAGACCACCTCCTTCTTCTCCGGCAAAACACAGAGTGTCAGCCTCCCTCCCTTCCGCTCCGAAGCCACCGGGATCATCTGCGGCATACCCCAAGGCTCATCCCTCAGCCCAACGTTGCTCAACGTCTATATGGCACCGCTCGCCCACGTCGCACAATGACACAACCTCAACATCATCCCCTATGCCGACGACAGCTGATCCTCTCCCTCACCAAAGCCCCCCAAACAGCCCAAACCAACCTCCATGAAAGAATGAAGGCCGTCGCCGACTGGATGAGAAACAGCCGACTGAAGCTGAACTCGAACAAGATGGAGGTCCTCATCCTCGGATACACCCCCTCAGCCTGAGACTACTCCTGGTGGCCGACTGCTCTAGGAGCACCTCCTACACCCACTGACCACGCATGCAACCGAGGGGTCATCCTCGACTCCACCCTTTCCATGACGAAGCAGGTCAATGCTGTCTCTCCACTTGCATCAACACCCTCCACATGCTTCGCAGGATCTTCAAGTAGATCCCCACCGAAACATGAAGGACGGTCACCCAGGCCCTCGTCAGTAGTAGACTGGACTACGGAAATGCACTCTACGCAGGAGCCCCGGCCAAACTTCTGAAACGGCTCTAACGCACCCAGAACGCCTCTGCACGCCTGATCCTCGACATCCCTCGCCGCAGCCACATCACACTCCACCTGAGAGACTTGCACAGGCTCCCTATCAACAAGAGGATAACCTTCAAACTCCTCACCCACGCACACAAGGCACTCCACAACACCAGACCAGCGTATTTCAACAACCGACTCAGCCTCTACACCTCCACCCGACAGCTCCGCTCCTCAGACCGTGCCCTTGCCACCGTCCCCTGCATCCAAAGAGTGACCACCGGCAGCAGATCATTCTCCCACCTCGCTGCCAAAACCTGGAACACCGTCCCTATCCCCCTGCGGCTGACCCAAAACCTTCTAACCTTCAGGAGACTTCTCAAGACCTGGCTCTTCGAACAGTAGCTGCTCCCCTCCAGTGCCTTGAGACCCTCACGGGTATGTAGTGCTCTCTTTAAATGCTACGATTGATTGATTGATTGATTGATTAGGGTCCAATATGGTTTAATGATTGGAGTTAAGTATGAGGGTTTGGCTAAGAGATTGGGTAGGATTAAGATTATGGTTACTATATTGAAAGATGTAAGAGAAGGTATAAGAAAAAGGAAAAGTTGAAGCACATGGGTGGCACTTGGAGTAGTATGGGGTTTTTCTCTCATAAAACAGTAGGGAGAACATGGTGTAAGGTACAATAAAAGTTACGAGTAGGGCAATGGCTGGAGTAATAGGATTTAAGGTAAACATTAAAGTATTTGCATGCACAATATAGACAATATGCAAGTTTTATCCTTTATCCTATACCATAGATTTAAAAACAAAATTGTATGCGTACACACCTCTACGTTTTGTCTCTCTCTTGTTGCACTCGATAATGTTAAATATATTGATACATTTCAAATCTGTAACAGCAGAAAATAGATGTAGTTGTGAAACCATCAAAAGGCGTTTATCTTTAGCGCAGTTGTGCAATTTAAGAGGTGTTTGGTTATTTACCTGAAAAATAAATTTTTGTCCCTTGGGTGTGTGGGCATTTGGCATGCCGTTGGGTCTTTCGGGTAGTGTTTGAAAACTTAAATCACTCTGATGGTCAAGATAAAATCTGATGGTAATCCTTAAATAGTTTCTCACAAGCATCCGGGGTGTACAATGCATAAGTAGCCAATTCAGGTAATGTCTGACTAGAACAAACTGATGTAATATATATTTGACTCATTGAAAGAGTTTTTAAAAAATGCAAGGTGCTCCATTTCCCCAAAACACGCCTTTCATTGTTTTAAGCTTGTGAATGTTTTGCTCCTCTACTCACTGAGGCTTTCTAACCATACTTCAGCTACTGCTCCTTCTTCTAAAATAGCTTACTCATCACTGCATATGAACCTCTCTTTAATATGTAACTGGCCCAAACATGTGTCGGGTGACAAGACTGTTCTGTAAAATCCTCTTGGTGGGGGCTATTGGGCAAGCAGGCCTACTAGGCCTTAGTTGTGGGGGCTGGGTGTGTTTGCCCCAGATGTGAAGGTGTCTGTTCTACTTTGCCTCTGCAAAACTGGGAGAAGTACAACCCCTTCAGCATTTGACTCTCAGTGGCAGCGATGGTGAGCAGTCAAAGGCTTCTCTGTGGATAGTGTAGGGATGCAAAATCTCAGAACTCAACAATCACCTAGCAGTGGCTATTAGTTGAGAGGGGTGCATACCCCACTCAAAGACAATCCTTGTGAACCACAAAAGTCACTAAATAAACCAGTGTAATACTCTCTGGTAGCGTGGCACAAAAGCAGTTAGGCTTAACCTAAAGGCAATGTGTAAATAATTTACGAAGCACTCGAATAGTAATAAGGTGAAAACAAAACACTGGAAAAAACTCAATATAATTTCGAAAAATTTGATTAATTTACAATAAATAAAATATTTAAAAAATGAAAAATCCAATAGGTAGAACCAAAGTTTTTAGTGTAAATAGGCCCAAAAATGTACACTTGTGGTTATCTGATCATGCTAGGTGGATCAAAGTTACAAGTTCAGGTGGACTGCGATGGAGCATGGGTCAGAAATATGGACCAGGCTCATCCTGATGTAGAGTTTACCTTCTTTCACAGTCAAAGTCCATGCGAAGAGCCTCAGCCTGAACTTCGTGTTGGCGCAAGAGCCGCAGACATCTTTGTCGGTGCAAAGACCAGGTTTCCACTGGAGCTACGCATTGATGGGACACATGGACAGTCGATGATAATGCGAAGAGCCGGCCACCATCAGGGTTTCATATTGTCATAAAATGCAGACTGTTGGTGATGATGTAAGCGTTTGCTCGCAATATCAAAAAGCCCAAAATATCTGGATTTTTACCTGAAGTTCAGTCTTTGCAGTTTTGAAGTAGGAAAGTACATTCTGAAGCCAGCTAGGGTCTGGGACCTGGTAGGACGACTCTTGGGGATCAGGACTCACGTCAGCAGGTCTCAGGCAAGTCCAATTTGTGTTCATCAGCTGTGCATTGGCAGAGAAGGCAGCTCAAACCTTGGTGTTTCCCTGTAGCTCAAACAAGAGGTCAGCCAACTGACCCTGGGAGTCACAGCTCGAAATCTTGACTTCAAGGCAAGCAGTTCCAGTATTCCTTCTTCAAACCGCAGATCAGTCTTTCTTTCAAAATATTCCACAGGTCCAGAAGTGCTCTTATGAAAAGTACCAGCCTGTGTCTGAGGTAAATCTATTTGTCTACTCCTAAAGTGGTTCTGGACAGTTGTTCCCCTTCCCTTGGTTTTGGCTCCAAACTGTCTAGGGTAACAAAGGGCAGGACCTGCATTTGCTAGTGACAGAGCAGAACGCTTTGTAAGTCAGGAAGGGGGTTAAACTACCCTTTGAAGCTCAGGAAGGGCTGGGAGTACAACCTCCCAGGTCATCTAGCTCAGAGGAGGAAACTCCTTCTCCATACCCAAGGTCATGTTGTTCACTATCTGTAAGGAAAACTCATTACTGCACAGGAGAGCCATTATGCGTCATGTGACCCTGGACAGTGGCAGAAAGGTACATTTGGTTTAGGCGGAAAAATGTCAACTTTCTGTAAGTGGTATTTCCAGAATAGCAAGTTAAAATCCAATGTTACCATTAAAGAGGATTTGATTACAATGCAAATAAGTGGAAGAAGTATGTACCTATCTGCTGTCAACCTAAAGTTATCATTTATTAAGAAGAATAAGGTAACCCAGTGTTATTATTTGGGAGTTGCAGCTTTGGAATGGTGAAAAACGATTTTAGGTGTTTTCACTGTCAGTACATACACATTGAAATACACATGTGACTTATAGGTATAGAAAAAGAAGGTTTAGGGCTAGCAAAAGGCCAGATCGAAGTGGCAGTTTAAAACTGTATGACAGGCTGCAATGGCAGGCCCAAGACATATTTTACAGTGTTACTTTAGTGGGTGGTTCAATGAGTCTTTAGCCCTCTAGGAGAATTTATTTAAAGGCCTTTGAGGACATGTTGGAACAGTTACTAGGGACTTAGAAGTAAACTAAATGGACCAATTAGGTATATAGCAATTTTACCATGTTTAGAAGGGAGAGTCCAACTACTTTACCAATGTTTAGAAGTAGTTAAGTGTGCAGAATCTTAAAAATCATCAAAAAGCAGTCAGACTTAACTTAGAGGCAATGTGTAAAGTATGTATGCAGTACTTCAAACAGAAGTAAAGTGAAAAATGTACCCTCATAAATAACTCACGCCAATTCAATATACGCCATAGGGCATTTCTCACCCCCACAATGTCTTCACCGTTTCTACCCTGACACACACTTTGCCTGCCCTAGGTGCCAGACCCTCGAAGCAGACTTTAAACATATGTTTTGAGACTGCCCAATTGTCCACCAATACTGGGACTTGGTACATCAAACACCGAGAAGGTACAGCACCGCTTCACTTCCATAGCCTTTCTCTTAGCAAAAAGAGGGATAGCCATACACTGGCGTGCCCCGGGAGTGCCCACCGAGGCAACCTGGATAGGGGCCATGAAGAAGTGGGGTGCGGCAGAGGAGGAGGTACTGCGGGATGAGGAGGTGAGGGGAATGCGGAAACACCCAATCTCACTCGCATGGGCACAACTGATGCTCCGATTTTCCCACGAAACAACAAAAACATCCTGTGTTCATCATGTGCTTGCTGCGTTTGATTTTGTGTTCCATTTGCCTGAGTTGTTTTGATTCTATGGCCTGCTATTTTTCGCCAGGAAGTTCTTTACTCATTGTAAAATTTGTCATTTATATTCATATTTTTGCTTGTACAGTCTGTGCTTGCTGTGCATGAGATTGTGTGCCTTATGCTTACGTCGCTTTGATTCTATAATATGCTATTTTTATTTGTTCCATTCCTGTAACAGTTCTCTCATGTAGCGTAACTGGTTCTATTGTACAGTGCTCTGACACCTTCGGGTAAAGTCTGCGCTTTATAAGAATGCATTAAATAAATAAATACAATAAATAAATAAATAAACAGATGTTTAAAACTACCCTCTGATATGCCTAACTGCTCACCCACACTACCATCCTCACAGACAGCCTCCCAATCGCAGACTCCACCTGTATCCCCCCAGAGGCAGGCAGAAGATAACATATGACTAGACACCAACGCCTAAGTCATTACAATGAGACCACCTCAGATCTCCATGGGACACATAGAGCAACATGTTCACGATCCCCCCGTATATCTGATATAGTACCTTAGACTGTAACCACAATGAATCATATTACACCAACAACTCCGCAACAGTTTCCCCCAGTTCACCCCCAAGGTTAATGTTTTTTTTCCCAACATCAGAGGTTCCGATGCCGCTGACACCTCAATGGGAACATGCAAGTCCAACATCAAGCGAGACTACACCACAAGGCAACACGAAAGGAACACACAAAGATCTCTGAGTAAAATTGACATACCCGGCCTAGGGCTCAAAAATATCCTATCACCACATCAGAAATCGGTCATGGCAGAAGCTTCAGGACGATCATTATGCTATGTCTATAATGTTGAAACATGTAATAAGTGATAACTTCTGTTCTCTTTTCTTCTCTTTTAAAGTGATCTCTCGATTCATACTAATGTATTTTCAAGATGAAATGATTCTTATTGTCGGTTTGATCAGCGTAATGAGATAAAAAATCCCAACAAAAACAAATCTCACGGCAATTTATAAAATATAGAGTAAAACGAAAAAAGTTATTTGAGACCAAAATTACAAAATCTAGTGAATAGAACTGGAGGTGTGCAATATTAAAAGTTTTAGGTAAATATAGTGCTGAGAATGACAAAGTTCCAACTGTGTTTATCTGGTCTTGTCGGGCAGGGAAAACAAAACATCCACAATTGAGCGGGGAATGGATACAGGGACCAAATTAGGCCCGTTGGGCAAAGAACCTTAAATTCTGGTTGCAGAGCGTTGCGAGATCCCATGTCGAGGATGTATCTCGCAGCGGCGGTTCTGAAGAAGCTGAAGGTCTGCATTGTGACATCCTGTGTTATCATTGAGGATGCTGACAAAGTGGGGGGGACTTGCAATGCATAGTCCTGCATCGAGGATGCGCCTCACAGTGGCGGTTCGATGGAGCTATTATCCCCGATGTCCTGCGCCATTGTTGAGGATTCCATCAACAGGGGCTTGCGATGCAAATTCCTGTGTCAAGGATGCATTGCAGAGCCACAGCTCTGATGCAGAGCTGCAAGGAGATACACCACTCTGCATCTGTTCTGCCCAAAAGACCACAGTTTTTCCGGCGTAGAACTTTTAGGCCCATATTCAAGGGTCCAGCACTAGTGTGGCACCTCCTGGGGGACAAGACTCATAGCAGACAGAGTCCAGATGCTCGGTTCAAAGTGGTGAGAGCATGTTCTGACCCGGAGGCTCAGATAAGGAGGCCAGTCAGCTAGCCCTTCGAGTCACTCTGGTTTTCCTGGGTTCAAGATGCAGGTGTAGTCCTTCTCACTCAGGCAGCAGAGTAGCAGGGTATCAGTCCTTCTTGCAAAAGGTTTGTGCAGCAGTCCTTCTGTGTCTTCAACAAATCCAGAGGTATACTGAAGAGGTGGGTCTGAGCACCCACTTTGTATGCTTGTTGCCACCTTTCAAATAAGTGCCTCCCTGCCTCCTTGCCCTGGCCTCAGCTTGAATGGGGACACAAAAGACCAGTGTCAAATGTTTTGTGAATGTGCTAGGGCACATGTTTGGTGATATGCAAGTGTGGTAGTAGACAGCTCCGCTGTCATATCAAGTCAGAGATGGCCTATCCTGCCAACACTTATTCCCCCTTTGCCTCACTGTTGGGGAGCAATACACAAAGACCAAATATTACCTACACCTTGTCATGTGACTCAGGATACAAGCTGTTGGCAACAAACGGTTAGCACAAGTCAAATCTGACTCTAACATTAAGGAGGGTTTGAATTACAATTCTTTAGACACCAAAATCAATATTCCACCTGCTCCATTGAACTTTATTACTTCTTAAATGTAATAACGTAACCCAATGTTATCCTATAACAGAGGTAGACCGTGCACTAATAAAAAAAGAATGTAAGAGTTTTTTATTACCAGTGCATGTGAAACTTACATGTCCAACATTTTAAATACACTCCACACTGCCTATGGGCTGTCTGGGGCCTACCTTAGAAGTGACCTATATGTATTTAAAAGGAAGGTTTAGGCTGGCAAAGGTTTATTTTGCCAGATCAAAATGGAAATTTAAACTGCACACACAGGCCTACCTTAGGGGTATCTTATATGTATTAAAAAGGAAGGTTGTGGGTTTAGGCCAGGCAAAAGGGTTATATTGTCAGGTGAAAATGGCAGTTTAAACAATGGCATGAGACATGTTTAAAGGGCTACTGAAGTGGTTGGCATAATAAGTGATGCAGGCCCACTAATAGCATTTAATTTGCAGGCCCCAGGTGCATGGAGTACAACTGTACTAGAGACTTACAAGTAAATGTAATGTGCCATTTGGGTGTAGGCCAATCTTACATGCAATTTAGCATTGATTAGCAGTGGTAAAGTTCGCAGAGTCCTAAGGCCAATTAAATGAGTATCTCAAAAAATGGATGAGTAAGGCAAAATATTTTGGGGAACACAACCCTAAGGTTGACAGTTCTAACAAGCCCTGTTTCTTCTTTCCAACATTCACTTGAAGTCTCCTTCCTTCAGGAATGTCAGCAATAAACTTTCACTGTCTGTGAAATTAACCTTGCCTTCATATTGTGCCCAGGAACAGGCTGGAGGCTTCACAAATGAAATCCACAAGCTTCTATTACTGTAGCTCACTCATACTCAGAATGGTTGTACCACAAACGCCACATACACACTTGCATGACATGTACTCAGGCCTTTACCACTAGGATCTGGGTTAGCTCGTACAAAAGGAACATTACATGAGTAGGCCAATTGTCTGGAAATGGTTGGCAATTTTTTTAAGATTTCCTGAACAATTGAAGGAATAAGTAGAAGAGAAATCTCCTGAGATGTAGGTGGAACTGTTATTCATGCGTGAACTGGAGTTCACACTCATGCTCTTTCCACCACTCTAATGGCTTTATTCCTGCTCCCAGAATTGCCTATACTATGTGTATTGATTATTTCAGAAGTTTGGGATAACACAGTTTTCTGACTTTGCTTCTGAGAACTGGTAACTTACCAGGTCCAGGAAAACTAGACACAGTATTCCTGATTTGGCCAGAAGCAATTGTCTCCAGCTGAAGCAGGAATTACAGAGATCTCATAATGAGAGTCTCAGTCTTATTGTACCCTAGAATTGATACTGCTTGTTCAATATTTGGAGGTGAGAATGTCTCCATGGTGCAAGGAATTAGGTCAGCAATATGACAACGGTATAGTGGCCCAGCAGTTCTGCCACTTAACATCGGGTACTCGCGTAGACTTTAGACTTCAAGTCTAAGTTTACCCTTGTGAATTGGGCACTCTGTATTTGACCTGGAAATGGAGGATCCCTTCCCCTGCCTGCTGGAGGAAGTGCCAGGTGAGTTGTCCAAACCCTCACTTGGACCTCTTGTTATAAAGACTCGTCCCAAGACTATTGATGACAGTTTCCTGAACAGGCACTTAAGAACTATGCAGACTGATTTGTATTGAAAACTGCATCCTGCAGTGGAGCCTGATTCCTGGGGCCTGAAGACACCTGGAACTCGAAGTTTCAGAACAAATGATACCTGTTGCCCACTGGAAGTTGTCTGGGTTGCCTGGAAAAGTACTATTATGGAGATTGAGACTTGTTTTCAACTTTTGAAGACACAATGGAACGATTCTAAAGTGGACAGGCTTCATTGGAGCCAAACTGTTTGAGCAGTGAAAACAATTCTTGAGAATATATGTTTTGTGAAGAAGAGTTTATTAGTTAGGTTGGATTGAGGTCCACCACAAATAAGAAAAAGCACTATCTTGTGAATTCATAGAAAAACAATTTCATGGAATACCATCACGGAGAAATCATTTAATCTAAATTGTTTAATGGAAATGTTCAAAATGAATGCCATTTACCTTTTCTTATAAACTAATTCATAGAATGTCTTTTTGTTCGAAATTGCCTTTGGGTCTTACTTTCAGAAACAGTTTTGTCAGAGATATTTGTTTCAGTGCTTTACTTCAGGGATATTATTTCATATTCAAATCTTTCATATTGTCAAAAATTTCTTTGGATAATTTCAATTTACTGGTCCATCACCACTTGTATATCCATCCGGCACTGACCTCTCGCAACCCCTAAACACCATCAATCCCAGCCCCGTAAAAACCCTCGCCAAGCTTAAACTATAGTCATCCCTTGAGCCTAAAAGCCCTCTATACTAAGTATAAAATACACCATCTCTGAACTATAAAACCAATCACTTTCCCTAATTCCACCCATTTCTGAACTCTAAAAACGCTTTCTGATGCCTGAATACCACCCATCTCATACCCCTTAAAAAAATCTAAGCACAGCCAAACTCCACTGATCCCTGAACCCTAAACAACCCTCATCACCCTTACAAATCAGCTATTCATGGCCTATATAAACTCCTCATCACCCTAAACTATTCATCCCCGAGTCCTAAAACCCCTTTCAGCATCTAAACTCCACCCATCCCATAATCATTAAAATCCCTCACCACCCTAAACTCCACCCCATCCTCAACCCTAAAACCTCTTCACCACCCCAGCTGCTACCCATAATTGAACCTTAAAAACCCTCACCAGCCCTCCACTCTGCCCATTCATGAACTCTAAAACCCCACAACACCCTTACACTCTACGCAACTCTGAAACCTAAGAACACCTCGTATGCCTAAATTCCACTCATCAATGAATCCTAAAAACCCTCACCACATCTACCCTTAGCCCATCTCTGAACCCTAAAAACCTGTTTCTATGCCCAAACTCCAATTATTCCTGACCCCTAAAAATTCCCCATCAACTTAAACATTACCAATTCCTGGACCCTGAACCCCATAGTAGTCCTAAACTCCATACAAGCGTAATGCAGTTTGGGATTTTTCCTTAAAATTATCTTTCCTTTATAATGTTTCCTTTAAATTTCGATTATTTTCTGTTTCCTTAAAATCGGTTTCCTATGATTTATTTTGCTTCAATGTGGGTTCTCAGTTTTCATTTTTCAATAATTCACACACATCACCATCTTGTTGGGTCCAGTTAAAGGTTTCAGTAATTTAAACCTAAACTCAACCCCTGCAAGGTATGGCAGAAAGCACAGAGCAGAACAGCTTAGCTTAGAGAAAATGAGAAAGCATTTAGAAGTACCACAAGAGTTAGAAAGTCAAACTCACAACAAAAATCCCACTAAGTTTTATAACAATAGAGAATAATTTAATGAACAAAATGACACCAAAATGAGAAAATAATCTAGTAAGGGAACATAAGATGTGAATTTTTGAAGCTTTACTTAAAAATAGAGCTAAAAAGCGGAAAGGACCAATGCGGTCAACTGGTCGCTTTAGACCAGGACACTGGCTCAACCACAATAAAAAGCAGGATGGCTACATAAACCAGGTTTGATCTGTCCAGAGGTTTTTCTTTGGGTCTTTCTTCTGGAAGACACCATCCATCAGCAAGGCAAGACAATAAGTTTTATCAGGGAGGGTTCCATGACATGAATGTGTTTTGGATGAGGTCCTCTGAAGCTATTAATTTTGACTGGATAAGCTCAGTGTAGGAACAATTTAACTTACGTGCCCAGTTAAGTCCTCTCACCAGTCAGATAATTAGAGCTTTTGCACAGTTAAGATTCCTACCTTTGGGGGGGCGTGGCTTGGCTGCCGCGCAAGATGGCCGGCTAGTTGCGGAGCTCCGCCGCACTGGAACGCTTCTCTACAGCTCTCCTGATGTGACGGGGACGGTTTTCATCGCAGAGCAGCGGTTTCTACACCGGAACTATTGGTGAGCACCCGGGTCCTCTCTGTTGCCTGGACAGTGCCGTTTTTCGACTGCAATTCGCGATGTTCATATCGCGCACTTCACGGCCGCCATTTCGCAGCCTCTGCCTCACCGGCGCTCTTCACGCTCTTCTCGCCTGATAAGACTCGGTCTTAGCGAGTAGCTGCATTTTGGATGTAACGTCTTGGGTGAGCACCACGATATTATTGCCTCTACTCCCACTATTTTTCTTTATCATTTTTTTTTACCTCATGAACTGCTGGTTACTCAGGGGGCCGCCATTTTGACTGCGCAGCAACGAACCTTCGTACTCTCCCTCACAAGTATGAAACAACACACAAGTTTACGCCTACAATGTCTGTTTCTTGTGTAGGGGGCTAGATGTTTACCTGCCTGCTGCATGTTCTCGACTGAACGGTTGTTAGTGTGCGCCCCTCCTGAGTACTGCATGAAGCTCTTCACGGAGTGCCTTTCGCAGATCCTGTAATGAGTCTCTACGCCATGATATGTACGGTCCTGCCACTTTGAGGATATTCCTGTCACTTCTATTAGTGGAACCTGTCGCCCCTACATTTTCTCCGATTTCAGAGTGTAAAGCGGCACTTGTCATCTCTTGACCTTCTGTTTCTCTAATACAATGTGCTGCTTTCCCTGCTAGACTGTGGTGTGCTTCTTTCTGGATCCAGCGGTCCATTCCCAACGGCTCATTGGTTATAGTTGGACCCATGGACTTGTCCTTACTTCCTACTGCCTCCTCTTCGCCACAGGGGTTTTACTTGTCTACCTTTGCCAGTTCTTTTTTCATCGTTTTTCATCTCCTATGGTGAATCTGCGCAAACCTAAGTTTGTGTTCCGTCCTTCTAAGACTCCTACGGCGCCTTCTTCATCCTTGGGTGCCTCCTCACCACTTGTCAACATGGCGACATCCTCCTCTCAACGTTCTTCTTCTGCTCATTCATCGTCATCCAGAACACCACCTTCTGAATCATCCAGTAAAAGACTGAAACAGAACTCTCCTCCACCAGATTCTCCTCCTTCACCTTCCATGGCATTAATTCTGGAGGAGATTCGTGCGTTGCGTCCCTTCATTGAAGAAACGAGCAGAGACATGCAACATCTGAAGGACAAATGGGAGGTTATGGACACTCGCATCTCTTCCATTGAGCAACAACTTCCGGAGGTCCACTCCAATTCACAGCGTATAGACTCTCTGGAAAAGACTGTTTTATCTTTACAACGCCACACAGAGGATTTGGAAAACCGAAATAGGAGGAACAACCTTCGCCTTTATGGTCTACAAGAAACTCTTGAGGGTGATGATCCAGTCACTTTCTTCACCTCTTTCCTTCCGAAATTAGTGGATTTACCGCCTTCCACGTCCATCAGTATTCAGAGGGCACACAGACTGGGTCCCCGTTCCTCCACGTCTACGAAACCTCGAGGAGTTATCATCCTCTTTTTGAAGTACACTGACTTGTTATCCATTCTCTCTGCAGCCAGGACCAAACGTCAATTATCCTGGCAAGGTCACCGTCTCTTCATTTCTCAGGATGTTTCTAATGTCACTGCTGCTAGGCGTAAGGAATTCCTAGCTCTTCGGCCTTCATTGCGTTCTCTTGGTGCCCGATATGGATTGTTCCATCCTTGTACCTTCAAAGTCACACATCAAAACAAATCTTGGTCTTTCCAGGATCCTGGAGAACTCCGTAATTTCCTTCTTCTGCATAACAACGATGGAATGGACTCCTCACCCTCAGCTAGTGGCTGATTATAGTGCTTTTGGTTTTTGGTCACCTGTGATGGTTCTGCAGTTGTAATGTTTTTCATAGCTCTTTCTCATTGCAGCTTCTCGTTCGTTCTTGATTCCACTTCCTTTTTGTCTTCTGTGCTCCCTTACTGTTGTTGACCATGTTTTCTATTGCTCCTCTGGTGTTTAACCCATGTAACTTCCTTGTTTTCCTTGTCTCCTTTTTTACAGATATGTCTTGGATATCCCCTTCACTGTGCTCTCCACCCTTGTTCTGTTGTGACGTTCCGGTGCGGTCATGCCTCTGTTCCTGGTCTCCCTGTCTTGTTACGCAGCACCACTTCCCCGCCTCCCTTTCTGTATTTCCCCCTTCAGGTATGTTCTCTGCAGACATCCTTTTGGATTTGTTCTGTCTTCTATGCATTTTCTCTTTTCTCTTTTCATCTCTTTGCTCTACCTCTTCTTCCTATCTTCTGTTATTCCCCCCCTTTTTCCTTTTTCTCATCCTCCCACCTATTTTTCATCCTACTCCTTTATTAGTTGAAATGGTTCTTATGTTTTTTAATTCACCTTATTACATGTACAGTATATTTCTGCACCTGTTGTTTTTGAACAGTTTTTTGAGTTTTCATATTTAAAGTTGTTTCATGGAATGTGAAAGGATTTAATCATCCTATTAAGCGGCAGAGAGTACTTTCCCACCTCTCCTCTTATAATCCTGATATTGTCCTTATCCAAGAAACCCACCTTTCTGACGCTGAATCTGTGAAACTTAAAAGACTTTGGGTAGGAAATGTTTTCTTTTCACCTGCTTCTCAGAAAAAAAATGGTGTTGCTATCCTAGTTCACAAACGTCACAAATGTAAGGTACTACTTGAGGAGAGAGATGAAGAGGGACGCTGGGTTTTGGTTAAATTACTTATCAATCTTATCCCGATCACTTTGTTGAATGTTTATGGTCCTACATGCTTTGATTCTTCCTTTTGGCCCTCGATCACAGCAAAATGTATCCAATACAAGGATGATTCCTTTGTATTGGGTGGAGACTGCAACCAGATTGTTGACCCCTTTTTAGACCGCAAATCCTCTGTTCGTTTCACACCTCACACACCCCACAAGCAGTTCCTTGATACCATTTCTCAAGTTCATCTCATAGACTCCTGGAGACTCACACATCCTGACTCCTCAGATTTTTCATTTTTCTCTCCTCCACACGCTTCATTCTCCCGCCTAGATTATATTTTCCTCTCTTCCTCCTTGTCTCAAAACCTTCTTTCCTCTTCTATTGAGCCTATTGTTATTTCTGATCATGCTCCTATTATTACTGTCTTTGATCTTCTTCCTCCTACTCCTAAATCTTCTCGCTGGCGTTTTAACTCCTCTCTTCTTACTGACCCTCTTTTTTCTTCCTCCTTTCGTTCTTTCACCTCAGAATTTTTTCAGATCAACTCTACCCCTGACATTCCTTTGCATCTCCTTTGGGACTCTTTTAAAGCCACAGCCCGTGGTTTCATTATAGACTTTGTCTCCAAAAAAAAGAAAGCATTCCTTCAAAAACGCAAGGTCGCCCTAACACACATAAAGTCACTGGAACACCAATTTTACACCTCCTCTTCTCATCAGATGTCTCCTGACCTTCTTCGTTCTAAAATTGCCTTTAACAAACTCACTACAGATTCAGCCTCTTCCTATCTTCTCCGAAGTAGTGCTCGTTACTATGGTGGACGTAACAAATCAGGTAAACTCCTTGCTAACTATCTTAAATCACGAAAAGAACGTACTCTTATTGACTCTATTTATTCGCCTTCTAACACTCTTTTACATACTGACAAAGACATTTTGGAACAATTTCACTCTTTTTACAAATGTTTGTATACGCCTGAGCATCCTCCTACTCCGGATCTGCTTCAGTCCTATTTTGAACGTTTACCTACTCCTGATACTTCCCAGCTTGACTTTTCTGCTCTTGATTCTGACCTTAGCCTCTCTGAATTATCCACTGCGTTGCTGTCCCTCACCAAAGGTAAGACCCCCGGCCCCGATGGTTTCCCGGTTGAATTTTATCTCCATTTTTCCGACATCCTTTTACCTCATCTTCTCCTTCTCTTTCACTCCTTTTGTTCCACCGGCCTGGCTCAAGGTTCCTTCCAGGACGCTACTATTTGCCTCATCCCTAAGGATGGTCGTGATCCCAAATTTTGCAAAAATTACCGACCAATTTCTTTGGTCAATGTAGACTATAAACTGTTTGCTAAACTTCTCGCTCTCCATCTGGATCCCCTTTTACCACACCTCATAGGGAAAGAACAATGCGGTTTTGTTAAAGGTCGTCTCACTTCGGACAATTCCAGACTTTTCCTCAATGTCCTTAGTAAAGCCTCCTCCCTATCTATTCCTTTGGCGGCCATCTCAGTTGATGCCGAAAAGGCTTTTGACCGAGTTGATTGGTCTTTCTTGATTGCCTCGTTGAAGTGGCATGGTTTTGGCCCGAAATTTATTTCCTATGTTTCCTTAATCTATTCTATGCCCAAAGCATCTGTTTTAGTCAATGGTCAACTTACTTCCCCTTTTATACTTCAACGCGGTGTCCGCCAAGGTTGTCCTCTTTCCCCCCTTTTGTTCATTCTGGCTCTTGAACCCTTTTTGACCTCCATTCGTAATAACCCTTCTATCTCTGGATTTCCATATGGGCCCCATCAACTTAAACTATCTGCATATGCGGATGACATCCTTTTATTTATTTCTGACCCTACTACCTCCGTTCCCTCCTTGCTAGCCGAATTTGAATCCTTCTCTTTGGTCTCTGGATATAAAATAAATTCGGATAAGACGGAGATTCTTCCCTTAAATAAATTCTGCCTCCCACATTTCTTTTCTTCCACTGGTTTTGCTTGGAATAGTAAGCACATAAAATATCTTGGTGTTCTCTTTTCCAATTCCATTTCATCTTCGGTTCGGCTTAATATGGATGCAGTTTTTTTTAGGATAGACGCCCTGCTTTCTTCTTGGAATCCCCTTTTCCTCTCGTGGTGGGGACGTCTTGACTCCATTAAAATGATGGTTGCCCCTATTTTAATTTATCTACTCTCCATGCTCCCGGTCCTTATTCCGGCTCTGTATTTTCGTCGTATTGACTCCATCTTGTCCAAGTTCCTCTGGAAACAGAAAAAAGCACGATTGTCACTCTCCTCCCTTCGTAAACCCAAATTTAATGGTGGCGTTAATTTTCCGGATTTCCGTCTCTACCATAAATCCTTTTCTCTCCGTCAAGCTTCTCGCTGGTTGTCACAAGACATTTCCCTTTTTTCACCTCTTTGGCTATCTGTTGAACGCGACCTCTTACTCCCATATTCGTTCCAGGAAGCTCTCCACTTTACCGCTAAAGCTCCGTGTCTTATCTCCCCTTTATTTAGACACACTTCCTCCCTTTTACGACCATTGATTTCAGCTGCCCCTATTTCTCGTGAATCCTTTTTGTTATTACCCTTATGGTATAATTCCCTCATTCTCATACGCAACAGACCTATTGCCTGGTCTACTTGGAGGTCGAAGGGTATAATCTGGGTACATCATCTTTTCGATGGTTTATCTCCTCGCTCCTTTCCTCAATTTCAATCCTTCTTCCATTGCCCTACCTCCTTTGCAAAGAAATACTTCCTTCTAATGGAAACGGTTCTTGACCGATACTATTCTCTGGATTCAGCCATCCCTCCCTCGTCATCCTCCTCTCTACTTACACTTCTATCCAACGTTCCTAAAGCTTCTCTTATTTATAGATATTTCTCTGCTCCTGATCCTGCTCGCCCCAAATCCAAATTGGAACTCTCTTGGGAAACTGATCTCAATTCCACATGGCCAATTTGTCTTTGGGATAAAATCTGGGCGAAGTCTCTGAAGACTTCCCGTAATGCCTCTCTTACTCAATCACTCTTTTTCTTCTATCATAGACTTTACTTTTCTCCACTCTCCCTGTCTCGCTTTCTATCCTCTTCTACTGCTAATTGCTGGACCTGCAATGCTACCAATGCAGACTCCTTTCATCTTTTCTTTCTCTGTCCTTCCGTTCGCCTTTTCTGGCTACAGGTGTGGAATCGTATTTCTCATGTCTTTCATTTCTCTGTCCCTTTCTCAGCCTCCTTAGTATTTCTAGGAAGTCTGTCTGACTCCCTTGATCTCCCTTCGCACTCACGAGGTCTCTTCGATCTCATGCTTGCCCTTGCCCTCCAACACATTTCTTCTAATTGGAAGTCCCTGAATAAACTATCCATAATCTGTTGGTGGAACTTGCTTTGTCACTCACATAGGCTCGACGTTGCCTTTGCCACCTCATGTAAACCCTCTCGTAACGTTGATTTCTACTGGTTACCTCTCACTCTCCATTTGGATCAAGCTGCCAAGAAGAAACCCTCTCCGTTCTCATGTGCCAATTTTAAACCCCCTTGAATATTTGTACTCCTGCTTACCGATACATTCCTCAATGTTTCACTTATGCTGTTTTATTAGCTTTATGCTTAACTTATTTACTGCCTTTAGACCGTATATTTGCAGTTCTTGGTGCTTTTACTGTACTGTTCTTGTACTTGTTGCTTATCATTATTGCAATTTTTGCATTTTTGCCTTATCTAATGGTTTTTCCTTACTCCCCCCTCCCCCCCCCCTTCCCGTCCTCAACGAAAATGTAAAATGCTTTGTTCCTTACTTATGACATTAGCTTTCTTATGATTCTCTCCTCATATCTCCTCCTCTTCCTTTATTATGCTGATGTCACCTTGTTGTATTGATTATTTATTCTCAATAAAGCTTTCAAACATAAAAAAAAAAAGATTCCTACCTTTGGACTAGGCTGCAGGCTCTCTCCAAAGAGGGCTTCACAAGGCTGATACCAATCATGTATTCTGGCACATTTCTGGATTTACCAAGACGGAAAACCTGCGAATTTGTCAAAATGGTATACATTCCAGATAAAGTTGCAACGAGGAGAAATATCTTTATTTCTCCTCGCATTTCCTATTTCAAAGTGTGCTGCACACTCTAGTACACAAAAAGAAAAACGCCTCTTAGGATTGTTTTTGTGCAAGTAGGTGTCCTTTCCTGCACAAAAACAATCATGGCTGCAACCCAGGCACCCTTGCACTGTGATGTGAGGGTGTCTGTATTGGCACTAGGCCGCACTGAGTGTGCCAGCACTGACAGAGCAGAAATACATTGCATTTTGCTGCATTAAATAATGATGTCTGGCCCTAAGTGGTTCTTTTCCAAGGGATATACCAAAACTGTTTTATCAGAGTTTGTAAAATGCCCTTGAAGACTTTTTTGCTAACTCAATTTTCTTACAAGGCTTTTGATAGAAATTATGGTTTTCTTGACAAAATGGCCCCCTTTGGCCGCTTTCATCTCACTTCAGGTCCCTTGTTGCAAGTAATCCTAGTAGAGATTTTTTGTGTGTGCAGAAACATGTACCCCAACTCACTAGCTTAAATCCTAGCAAACTATATTCTTTTTAGTGTATATTGATAAAGCAGTCTCTACATCTGAAACACTCATATAGGTTATTACTCGATATTTTACTTACAGTTAATCTAATAAAAATATAATGTTTAGAGAGACAGTGCATTTTATATGACCGATATATTGAAGTAAATTTCTGTGAATCAAAATAAGGTAAGACAAAATGTCAAGTTTTAAATTATATGAAACGTAACCATATACTATTTTTTAAATTATGACTGTTGAAAGTAAAATGAAAAATGATTACATGCAACATTACATTTTATTAATGCAAAGAGGCCTCTTCAGAAATGTAAATTTACAAAGGAGTAAAATTATATGTGTACATCTACTCTTACTCTGTGCAGTTAATTCACTACTCTTGGCTATTCACTATTTCTAAGTGAAAATTTATTACACAGGGGTGTAAACAAGTGTACACAGGGGTTGGAGCCAAATTGAAGAGTGAGTACTAGGGACAAAAAGGGCCAAGAGTTAGTCCAGCACCACACATGGCCAAAAAGAAATGGAGAAAGGGATTTGCACAAGGATCAGCATTGTGAGTTGTGTGATAATTATCACACCCTTGCAGTCCTCCCCTGATAAATTTCAGAAGGTTACACCTGACAAAATGTATTTGGGAAAAGGCCCTAAAAAAAGGCACAACATGAATATGTGTTAAAAACCGATTTCTCATGTTATGCTCTATTTTCCTTTTAAATTCGCGTGGTAAATACTTCAAGCTGGCATAATGGTATTTGCCACCCTATTTTTATTAACTCCTAATGAGGGTCTAAGTTGTAAACTTTCATGTGTGAGGATCTCCCCAAACAAAAGACAAGAGAGGTGGAGCTTTAGAATAGTATGTTTGTGAATTGCACTTCGTAGTAAGTAAGTAGTACTACAGTAGTACTACTTCACATACTACAAAAGGCAGTTTGTGAATGGGTCCCATAATACCTATATATTGAATTTATAATAATGTGTAAGTATTACATTCATTTTCAATTTGATATTCATTCTGGATTTCCAGTAAATACTCAAAAATATTCCATTTGCATGCAAATGAAGGTTCCTGCTAAAAGGTCAAGAAGTGACATCTTCGCTATACAGTTATCGGATTACATATTTGATGACACCTACCATCTTCTGTGTAGAAGGTACTAAGTTGCCAAAATAGCTTTATGAAGCTATTTTTGGGAATTTTTGGGAATGGGGGTCATTGCATGAAATGCAGAAACAATGTTTAAATTAGTCACCAACTCAATCAATTCGATCTGCCAAAGCCAGCCCTCCATATGACATCCAACTATCATATGGAAAAGATTACAGTAAGAGGTCTTTCTTTGAAATTCAATTTCTGCATCTTCAGAGGGGTTCAATATAATCTCATTACTATCCTTAGTTGATTAAAATTTACATTTAGGTTTAGAAACATTTTTGTGATGTTCCAGGGGTGGGCATAGTTTGCGAAGTAGCGCTACGCGTAGCTACGCAAAGTGCACTCCGCACTACCAAAGCTACGCGTAGCACTACGCGAACTGCGTAGTAGCATGTTCGCACTGTGCAAGATGTCATTTTCAAGGATTGCACAGTGCGGACATGCATCCGGCACTGTGCAATCATTGAAAACGGCATCTTGCACAGTGCGAGCTGAACTTTTCTGCCTCTCGAGTAGATTTTTACTCGAGCTGCAGCTTTCTCAACGAGGACTGATAGTTTCTCATAGCGAGCGGTCGCGAGCATGCGCGACCACTCGCAATGAGAAACCTGACCTCCCCGCGTTGAGAATCTCACAGGGAGCTTTATTTTCCATGCTCGCGATCGGCAACTTAATATCGCTGATCGCGAACAAGGAAAAAGTCTCGCGAGGATGTCATTTTGCTTGCTCGCTGTCGCCAACTTGACGTTAAGGACCACGAGCAAGCAAAAAATGACTGCTGCACTAAGCTACACAACAACGCCACGCATGTTTGCACTGTGTTACGTGCAGCTCGCGTAGTGCAAAGTTGCGCAAACTTCACAAACTACGCGAGCATAGCGTAGTGCTTTGCCCAGGGTTATTCCAAAGATAGGTAGACAACACTGTGTCAGAGATTGTAGCACCTAGATATTTCTTCCAATCTAATCTGTGTTTTCCTAGGCTATAGAGATTCTCCTAAAAAATATGTTTACATATCTTAGAATGTAAGCTTTATAGGAGGAAAAATGTTTATTCATTTTGGCAGTATATTTTACACATGACACCACAACCAGAAAGGGCAACAATGCCTTACCTAGAGTAATATCATTTCATAATTCACTTTTAGGGAAACAATTCAATTTTTGTAGAACATTTCAATAGACAACAGACTTTCCTCTCATGACCATACTTGAAAAGAAAATGCTTTTCAGAAACCATAAATTCCAATATAGTCTTTTAGCAGGAGGACACATTTCAATTTTATTCTAAAGAGATTATTTTGTGATTAAATTGAGAGTAATCTAAGGTTTCTACAAACATGAGAGAACATCAAGCACTTTGACCGTATCAAACAATATCAGCTAAGAGAAGAAAATGTTACTTCCTCTTATGTAAGACCCAATCTGGAGTTTTAGAGTCATGTGTTATCACCCAGTGTCTGGTATTGGACATTATAAATGACCTGTGGTAATTTTTAAGACTATGAAATCCAAAGCTACCTTTTGAAGTGGGAATTACATGTTATTGTCAGAATATTGATGTGCTCCACAATTGGGACCCAGATAATGTTAAGATATTGTTAATTGATAATTGACAGCTGTTCTAACATTTTATAGACCAGGTTATCGTTATGATTTTTTAAAGATGTAATAGCACTTAAAAACTCATAGCCCCACTCTGGAACATCTGGTTGCGCTTGACCGGGACAAAGTCAAAGTTTTAGGCCAACCATAATGTTGTGGTAGGTCTCAGTCCAAATTTTACCTACTGAATTAGAACTGTTTCTGGAACTTTTTCTGCTGGGGTCCTTCAATGCTCTTCACCAGGCCGGAATCAGTGAGGGTTTGCCGAATTGCTTTTCAGGGAGCTCCCAGTCAAACTCTGGATGTCGGACCTCTAGAGCTTTTCAGCTGGATGAACCAGCCGGTCAGCCCAACTCGGTATTGAAGTTGGCCGGCTTGTCTCTCGTGGTTGAGTCGATCTCCTTATAGAGCTTTCTTCCAAAGTTGCTAAAAACTTCAGGAACTTGTTACTTAAGTTCTTCATGGGGGTCCAAAGAGCCCAAAACAAAATCCAAGGGTCTGGAATCTCCTACATAGTCCTTGAAAGGTTGGGGCACAATTCCGAGAATGCACCTGAGCAAAACCCCTACAAATCCACTAGACACACTCCAGGCAGGGGAATCTTGGTGGTGATGGTGCAAGTGAGCTCTATTAACCTGGAGCTTGCACTCTTCATTCATTTTGAAGCAAGGCACATCCAAAGTGCTGTAGTTCCAGATAATGCAGCAGGTGAAGTCAGTCAGATTACAGGGCCCAATTGTGCAAATCAAGGGGCAGATCGAGAAGGAAGTGCCGCAGCATGGCACCGCAAGCCCTTTGGCTGTGCCACCCTGCAGCACTTCCGAAGCACGGGGATGGAACATATTTACATACATTGTGCTTCCCCCTGCCCTGGCGCACAAACTGCAGCCAATGCGCCAGCGCAGGCACCCTTTCACCATGGTGCAAGAATGCCTGCGTCGTGGGGAGATTGTTTTTGTGAAGGAAGGGGCACCTTCCTGCACAAAAACAATCATTACAGGCATTTTCTTCTTTCAATGCGTGCTGTAGAATGCAGCACGCATTGAAAGAGGAAAAAACGAAGAGAAATGAAAACATTTTTCCTCTTAGCACCTCGCTATGCCACCTCTAGGGTGGCGTAGCATTCAGCTGCATCTCCAGATTTACGATTTCTTGTAAACCTGGAGATGTGCCTTGTTCCATGGGTGTTGCGTGGAATCACTCACAGCAACACCCATTAAACACCCCTTCAACGCAAAGTGCTGCGTGTGAAGAGGCCGTATTTACAAGGAGAGGAAAAGTCACGCAGAGCGGCTTTTCCTGTCCTTGTAAATATGAGGAGCCCCCTGCGCCTCCAGTACATTATAAAAAGTGACGTACTATTGGCATAGGTAGCTTGTAAATCTGCCCCAGTGTTTCCAGTTTGGCAAGCCTTCTCCTTCTTTTAGTTTCAAGCAGCTTATCCGAGAGGCTCTGCTCCTCTCAGATATTTATTCAGTGTTCTCTGGGGCCAAGCAGGGGAGCACCCCTTTCCAATTAGGTGCAAGACAATACCCCAAAGCATGACCACTTCCTCCAAAGTGTGGCATAATCTTTTCCCAGAAATATCTATTCTTCCAAAATTCAATATGGCTGAAATCTCAGCAGAGAAGCAAGAACTAGTTAAACCAACCTCCAGTATGGCTCATCTCCTTAGATCTCCTCCCATACCATCTGCAGACTCCTGCCTTAAGACTCTCATATGGCTTGGTCAGAGGAATGCGGGTAGCTGGACTGGGTATTCCTTGCAGGTCCTATTGCTTCCTTGCAGTTTCCTGCTTTATATATTTACATACCCCTCCCCCCAGCTTTGGCATTCCTGTGTAGCAGAGCTCTTTCCAACAGATAGCCTCTCTCTGGATGAGCCACTCATCACATCCTCAAAGCAGCCTGGCTAATCCTCTGGGAAGACTGCAGGAAAGTTGAATTTTTCCTTTCAGAGAAGAAAGTATTATAACTTCTTTTCTGTATATTTTGGGATAAATTCAACAATAGCATATTGTTGGATTTATTAATATCATCCTCATAAGTCCTTGATTTATATTTTCTTTAATATCTGTCAATAGTTATGCATTCATACACTATTGGCATGTTATCCTGCCACTGCTTGCTGTCATTGTTTTGATGATTGTTTTTCTTATGGTTATTGTGTTGTGCTACTGTTTCCATTTGCATCTATCCTTTGTGCCAAGCTGGCCCATATCTTTGGAACCTTATCTGTTTCCATATGTCTCTGCTTTCTGAACATGTAAAGCTCTCTGAGACCCACATGGGTCATGTTCACGCTACGTAAAACCTTTAAAATAAAATAAATCCTAGGGGCTAGGCATCCACAATGGGGAAACAGCAAAGTGCAGTTTCTCCATCATCAGAGCATATAAAACATCTTTCATAAAGGCCCTGTTTATAGTGTCATGCCCCGACCCTGAGACACCTAGGAGAGACTTTAGAGGTACTAAATATGCAATAGTGTATATCCTCACTCTACATTGCTTCCAGTACCAAAGTCGATTTTGGGAGGCTCTTTACTATAATGGGAAAAGTGAAATGTACAATTTCACTATCTAAAGGGCATATACAACATCTTTAATAATGGCAAACTTTATCATGACATGACCCTCCACCCCTGGAACACCTTAGGGAGACCCTGCAGGGTACCGAAAATACCACTATGTTGTAGTGTATCACTTTTTAAGTGCTCCTACTATCAAAGTCGAGTTTGGGCGGGCGTGGCTTGCGCGCCGGCGGGTGAGGACGGCTTCTCCGTGAGCTCCGCTACGGACCTACTCTGCGGATGCCGTGAGAGCTGTTTTCCCTGTCCATCTCGGACCTGAAACGGCTGCAGCTACGGCGGAACATCCAGAGAACATGAGGATGCTGTTTCCGGACGTTTTTATGCAGCGATGGTGTTTCTAATCCTCCACGGTAATTCCTCTCTTCTCTATGACGTGAGCGGCCGCCATTTTGGGACACTGCGCTCCCATCTGACTTTTTTTTTTTTTTTTTTAATTCTGATTCTTCTACTGCTATGAGGGATTCCTGAATATATCGCTTCACCACTGGGCTGTCTACAATTGCTTCTTGGATTTAATAGCATTTTCTGACCGGCACTGCTTGTTCTTTGCAGCTTTTCCTCATGTTTCGGTGTGTTCCTCACAGGAATGCGTGCCGCCATTTTGAAACGCTTCCTTTGCTGGTTTTAAGATATTCTCATGAATGCTCCCAACCAAAGCAGTGTCTTTGCTAATGCTGTTATACCTTCAGAGCTAATACTTCAATAAGACATCACCTATGTTACTCCTTATGGTGGCGCTTACGTTCTGTCACTGCCCTTTTATGAATCTTTATTGAGATTTCTTTTCAAGTTCCTATTTCTGCTGTGCGTGTGCTTTGGGACTTCTTGCTCTATAATACCTGCTTTTAGTCGCTCGTCTTGAGTGCCATTTTTCTTCGCCTTCAAGTGGTATTTTGATCTCAGTCGTACCACGTACTTACCATGAACTGTGTCAATCTTGCATACCCAGCCTTTCTGGTTTATTTATCATTGCAGACATGGCAGCTGACTCTCATACTTCGAAATTATCTCAAACAGGTACCAAACCTAAAAGACTTAAAAATGACCCGTTCATGTCTGCTACTAATGCTCGTCTCAAGCAAATTGAGGATCGCTGGGTGCTTATGGAGAGCAAGGTTTTACTGTTGGAGCAAAGAGTGAGCAACATCCAGGATGCTTCAGTTAAAATTCCATTGTTGGAGCAAGAGATCCATAAGCTTAAGCTACATACAGAGGATTTGGAAAATCGTAATCGGAGAAATAACCTACGTGTTTATGGTGTTCCGGAAAATTTGGAAGGGCCTGACATGGTGACTTTCATACGCAAATTTTTACAGGAACTTTTGAACCTCCAACCTGCGTCACACCCCCTTAACATCCAGAGGGCACACCGTCTGGGCCGCATTAACTCGAACTCTAGTAAACCTCGTGGCCTTATTATGCTTTTCCTAGAATTTACGAAGTTGATGTCTGTCTTAAAAGCCGCCAGACTCAAGAGACGCCTTCAATGGTCCGGCCATAACATTTTTATTTCACAAGATCTCTGATCAGCGACGAATGCCGGACGCAAGGAATTTCTGAACCTTCGTCCTCTCATGCGACAGCTCAACATTCAATACGGCATCCTTCATCCATGCTTTTGCAAGATCACGCACAATGGTCGCACCTCCTCTTATGATGATCCTCAAAAGCTCCATGCTTATCTTCAGAGTGTTGTTCCTTCGAATATGGACAGTGCCAGTGCCATCTAATGTTCCTCCTGCTGACTTCCTCTTTTGATACTTTTTCCTCTACTGCAGCTATTCTCGTCTTCTTTTCATCCTCTTTTATGTCTTACATATGATCTTTGTTCTCATTCATGAGGCTTCGCTCTTACATTCTACTCTCTTTTTCTATTTGTGTCCTTTATTGGTTGCTCGTGGGGACATGTCCCCTGTCTGGTGTATCTATGCCTCCTTCGTTTCGGTTGCTCTATCTTTCTCCGATCAGGCTTCTGTGCCTTGATCAGTATATTCTTCTTTTGCTTCTATCTCCTCTGCTTCTTTACTCTCCCCTTTTTTCTCTTTCCCTCCCTTTTTATTCTTTTCTAGATTGCCTTTTCTTCTTTTTATTTGTTCTTTGTTTCTCTGTTCCTATGCGGTCTTTTCCTCGATTGTTTTCTTTCATGATGTCCTTTTTGAATCGTAGTCAGTCATGTTTTTGTTCAGAGAGTTTTCTGGAAATCTACACCTCATGTGTTTTTTGTCTCTGTTATTCCCCTTTTCGTAGTTGTTCCCTTACCATGTGTTCCATTCATGTGTCGCCCATCTCCTCCTCCCTCCATGGTTTGTAAATTTGTCTCCTGGAACGTGCGAGGTCTTGGTCATCCTGTCAAGCGTCAAAAGGTATTGTCTCATTTATTTAAACTTAATTCACAGGTTGCTTTTCTTCAAGAAACGCATTGTTCTGATGTTGAATCTCCAAAGTTGAAAAGACAGTGGGTGGGCCAAGTTGTATTTTCTCCTGCTGTTAATAAAAAAGGGGGGTCGCTATCCTATTTCATAAAGCTTTAAATGTACAGATTGTTTCTACTCAAAACTGATGATGAAGGACGCTGGGCAATGGCTAAGGTGATTATCCATAACAAGACACTGGTGTTGTTAAATATTTATGGTCCGACACGTCCTGACCCTAAGTTTTGGAACAATATTAAAACTTTGATTTCCTCCATTGATTCTCCTGACTTCATTATTGCTGGTGACTTTAACCAATGGTTAGACCCTTTCTCAGATAGACTATCTTCCAGTAAGTTTCAATCAGATAAGTCCCATAAGTGTTTTCAATCGGCCATTGCCTCGCGTCTTTTATTTGATTCATGGAAATTATGTAATCCTGATGTGTTGGAATATACCTTTTTTTCTAATGTTCATCACACCCGCTCTAGGATTGACTATATTATGGTTAGTAAATCGTTACTCCCCTCAATCCAAAATTCTGTGATTGGCTCCTTCTTTATTTCTGACCACGCCCCTGTTTTTACCTCACTTGACCTCTCCCTTATCTCTTCCAAATTCAGTCGTTGGAAATTTAACTCCTTTCTTTTATCTGACCCTGTTTATATGAAGAAAAGTGTGGAATTTTTGGAAGAATTTTTTTCCTTTAATAATCCCTCTGACACATCCATTCCTAACAACTGGGATGCCTTTAAGGCTGCTTTCAGGGCGTTTACTATCTCCTATGTGGCTAACAAAAAGAAACTCAATAGGAAAAAATATGAGGATCAACTTCAGAAAATCAAAACCCTAGAACATATGTATTTTTCCTCTAAATCCCCTTCCTCCCTTCAAGATTTAATTTTTGCCAAAACAGAACTGAATAAGATTATTACTAATGAAGCTTGTAACGCTCTTCTCAAAATTAATTCCAAATTTCATGGTGGCCAAAATAAAGCGGGGTAGATGCTAGCAAATTATTTGAAAGTAAAGTCAGAACGTAAAAATGTAGGTCCTATTTTTAATGATTCTCTACACAAACTAGTTTCAGCGGATGAGGATATCGCTGAAGTTTTTCATAATTATTACCAATCCTTATATACTGATGATACGCATCCGTCTGATGTTAATTTAACATCCTTTTTTGAAGGTCTTCCTTCTCCCCCAGCCATCCCAGAAGAGTTTGCTCTCTTGGAAAAAGACATTACTATCCAAGAAGTAACTCGGGCCATTCGCTAAAAAAATCCAAGGCACCTGGTCCTGATGGCCTTCCCGTTGAATTTTATTCCTCTTTTCATACCGTTTTTGCTCCAAAACTTTTGCAACTTTTTAACTCTTTTATTTTGGATGCGAAGGCTTCTGGTTCATTTTTGGATGCGTTAATCATCATCATTCCCAAACCTGACAAGGATCACTCCCAATGTAAAAATTATCGCCCTATATCTTTAATCAATTATGATTGTAAAATTTTTGCAAAAATTTTGGCTGTACGTCTTGATTCCCTTATCCCCTGTTTAATCAAAACTGATCAGGTAGGATTTGTAAAAGGTAGACTTGCTGCTGATAATGCCTGCATGTTCTCCAATGTCATTTCTCACAGTAAAAAACTTAAAATCCCCCTGGCAGCTCTTTCCTTAGACGCTGAAAAGGCGTTTGACCGCATCAACTGGCAATTTTTGTTCCATACCTTACAATGGTTTGGTTTTGGTCCTTCTTTTATCTCAATGGTCAAACTCCTTTATTCCTCACCACGTGCTAGTATTTTTGTTAACAATCAATTTTCAATTTTTTTTCCTTGTCTAGAGGTACTAGACAAGGATGCCCCTTATCCCCCCTATTATTTATTTTATGTCTGGAACCTTTCCTAGAAAGAATTAGATCTAATCCCAAGATTTCCGGTTTTAAATTATCCTCTACTGAAATTAAATTGTCAGCTTATGCAGATGATGTGCTGGTTTATATGTCCAACCCTGAATCCTCTCTTCCCCCTTTTTTGGAGGAGGTCCGTTTATATTCCTCTATATCGGGTTATAAACTGAACCTGTCCAAAACTGAAGTGTTACCACTTAACGCGTTATGTTATCGATTCATGTTTAATAATAATGACTTTGCGTGGTGTCCCACCAAAATTAAATACCTGGGTATTTGGTTTGCTCCTTCCCTGAATGAAACCCTCAAGCTTACCTTTGCCTCTCTTACACAAAAACTCCAATCCCTTCTTCAAAGTTGGTCACCCTTATTTCTCTCATGGTGGGGTCGTTTAGACACGATTAAAATGATGATTGCTCCACATGTTTTATATACTGTCTCTATGCTCCCCTTTAAAATTCCCCTTTCTCATTTCTCCCGTATAAATTCTCTTTGCTCCAAATTCCTATGGAATAACAAACATCCTCGTATAGCCTTGCACAAGCTGATGCGCCCCAAATCCGAAGGTGGCATTCGTTTCCCTAACTTTAACTCATATCATTTGGCCTTCCTGATTAGACAAGCTTTTTCTTTGGCCTATGACTTTCAGGATACTCCCATACCTGCCTGGGTTCTCCTTGAACACTCTCTTTTGAAGGATTTTTCCTTTCAGCATACTGTTTTTATGTCAAAGTGTTCTTTTTTGACCAACTTTCCTATTCTAAAATATTCCCAAACTGTGTTATCCAATTTATTTTCCTCTCACCTTTCCCCATTGCAATGTTTTTTAGCTTCAGTTGTATGGTATAACAAATTCCTTCATTACAAATGTAAAACATTTTATTTCAAACACTGGAAGGAAAAGAATATTGTATTTGTTCATCAGTTTTTTGTTGATGGCTCTCTCCTTCCCTTTTTGCAATTACAAACCTTATTTGACTTGCCCTCTTCCTCAATTAATGAATACAATATTATAACATCTGCTATTTTATCTCATTTATCCTCCCTTTCACCTCCAGCTACATTTCCTTCTTTTACCCCTACCTCCCCTTTATATCCTTTATTCTCCAGCCATCAACCCAAAGCTGCTCATGTTTATTCAATTTTGACTTCGACTGTTGGTGATCGTCTCAAATCTCCTGTTGAGATTTCATGGGAATGTGACTTGGATACTAATTTCCCTGTTTCGCTGTGGGATCGTATCTGGTTTAACTTGTTTAAGACATCTATTGCTGCTCGAATTACTCAATCTTTGTTTTTTATTTATCATAGAGTCATAATTACACCTGTTACTGTTCATAAGTTTTCCAAAACTTCATCTACATTGTGTTGGTCTTGTTCTAAAGAGACTGGAACACTTAAACTTAAACACTTATTGTATGCATGTCCTCTTGTCATTTCGGAAGAAGGTTTGGAGGACTTGTATGAGCATATTCTCTTGTTCCGCTCAGTTATCCTTACAGAATGTATTTCTTGGCTCGTTATCTGATGATGTTGATATTTTATCTCCTTCTGCCAGATTGTTAGACCTGTTCATCTCTATTGCATTCAAAGTCATTCTATCGTGTTGGAAAGATAATTCTAAGATTTCTGTTCATACCTGGTGGAATTTTGTATGCGATGAACATAGGATCTCTATTGCTGCCTCTTCTTCTATTCCCCTAAAAATTAAATCTGATCTTCTTTGGCTTCCTTTCACATCCTATTTGTCTTCCAATTCTCCTTCTTGAATGCTTTCTATTTATTCCCACAGACATCTCTCCTTTGCTTTTCTTATATTATTCTTCCCCTTCCCTTTCTATTTCTTTTCTTCTCTATCTTCATTCTTTTTGTTCTCTTTCTGGTTCTTTTTCCTATCTCCTTCTTTCTCTGTCTTTTATATACCTCTTATCAATCTACTTAGTTTTTAGTGCATATGTTATGTATTCCTTATTTATACGTATTATTTACCTGTTTTCCTAAAAAGCAATAACATGTGTACTGTTATTATCTTTAAAATACTCAATAAAAATTTCTTAAACTAAAAATAAAGTCGAGTTTGGGCACTATTTCCATTGAAAAGCATTGCTGAAACACAGGGCTGCTTTTAAAATGACATCCGGCTTGCAGCAGTGCACACATGCAAGTGCATAAAGGGCTTCTGCCCCTAAACTGCCATGCCCTATCATATAATAGGGACTTATAGGCAGTTTTAACCCCCCTGCCCTATTATCTACAAGGGACTTATAGGGTAGGTCCTGCCAATTGTAAGTGTACCCTAATATATAGTGTACCCTCATGTGTGTGTTGTCACTGGGTATTCAACATATCACTGGCCTTGAGCCCGGTTAGGACAGTCAGAGTCAGACACCACCAGTACCAGTCAGCAAAAAATGGGGGTGCACTGGGCAAACAGGATGACAGTGCAACACAAGCAATCACATTTTAAGTGCAACAAAAATACCAACTGAAGTGAAAGCATTGTCTACATACAAGCAGTGATGATGGAGGCATGTACATTTTATAAGCAAGGGGGGAAGAAGGGTTCCCTATGAAGTCCCACATAACATGATTTCTATTGCCTAAGACAAAGAGCCAACGCTAACTTGTTGACTGACGTGCACCATTAAAGAGCCATCTCAGTGTTCCTTGCTCATTTTCTAAGGCATTCCACTAGTGCTTGATGAGCCATTGCCATTCATGCTAATAATCATGTATTCGGGGTAGCCCACAACTCAGCTGAAAGCAGGTCATCTCTGGAATCACAGTTATTCTGAGTCTGAAACCTAGATGTCTGCCAGGTAAATAAATTAGTGGCTTCGACAAAATCTTTCATTCGATGCATTGCTTCTTACCTCTGGTATATCAGGGCACATCAAAAGGAAGTGGTCTTCATTGTAGATATTTGCTAAGGATTGACAGAGATGTTCAAAGCACATGTTGGTTTAGCTGATTTCTCTCATATATCAACCAAAATATTGATGACTTAGGCCAGATTCACATAATTTTGTAATTGCCTACCAGTAATAGCATTACTTTGAGTCCTTCTCTCACTGTGATGGCTCATACACTGAGGTCCCTGTGCCGCCAAATACTATCCGTTCCCCTACATAGAAATCCCTCACCCCTCCATACTTCCTATCCCATACCAAGCCCAAAGCACCACACAGTTGGACTCTCGGAAAAGGGTGGGAGGGAGGGCCCAAGTCATCAAGGCGAGATAAGCCTGGCCTTGCTGTTCTGTCTGGCTCCTCGTTGGGAATCATGGCTTACTGGTTCCAAGATCCAGTGCCAGATTTCTGCTCTTCTGCTGCAATGGAACCCCTGAGTTACCAGTAAAGGAAGCAAAGTAACTAAAAATAATAGCATTTCTTTGTGTATGTGGCAAAGTGTTTGTGAGTGATTGAGAGTAAAGAAGATTGAATAAGAATGAGTGTGTATTTAAGAGTGTCAACGAGAGTGAAAGTGAATGAATCTGAATCTGAGGGAGTTTATGAATAAGTAAAGGTAGGTTCAATGAGTAAGTGAAGGGTTGTCAGTATGTTAGAAGGAATGAGTGAATGCTGATTGAGAGAGGGAGTGGTAGCGAGTCAGGAGTGTACCTATAAATGGTGCAGCTGGTGCAGTTAAACCAGGACCAGGGTGAGAGTGTGTAAGTGTGTTTGTGAAAGTGAGAACCAGTGGGTATGAGTATGTTAGTTTCTGATTAACAGTGAATGGGAGTTAATATGAGTGGGAATGAGTAAGGCAGACTGAGTTAAGTAAGAAAGTGAGTGGGTGAGGGAGTGAGTATGAATATGCGAGAGTGTGAGTTAGAGTAAGTGAAGTGGAAGTGAGTGAAGGTGAGATTGAGTCACTATGAGTGAGAGTGAGAGATTGTGAGTGACTGAGAGTGTGAATGTTTGCATGTTTTATGATTATGAGTGTGTCTCTGGCCATGGCATATTCAATATAATTCTGGGCTTATGGCAGCACCCAAGGGCACACGGTGCCACTGTCATACAATAGATACGTTTTGGCATGAGAAAGGACTCCCTTGGGAAATTGCAGGCCTTCCCACACTTGAAGTAATTCTTATCATAGGGGCCCCTGTCCAACAATGCTGGCACTTGGATACTGGAGGAAATTCTTGTCATGTGACATTGGATATGGTGCAGGGGATGGCATCCAATGTAAAATGCTGGTGCCGGCAGCCCTTACATATTGGGGCTGAGGGGGAAGGTTGGAGGAAACAAACCATGGGAAAAGTCTGGCTCTGAAATACAGGAGGTTATTTTGACATTCAGGCCACCCATGGCATATGGGCAGTATCAATGGCAAAATTCTGGTACTGGAGTATAATATGTAATTCTTGGCAAGATGGAGGTACTGATAACAAAATGCTGCCATTGCCACAATGAAGGCAATTCTTAATACATGTGTAACTCTTAAAGCAAATTTTGAGAAGAAACAGTAAACTCCTGGCAAGTAGTATGCCCCACCAGTCTCAAAGATCATCAGCGGTCATTGATCACTACATACACAATCTAAAGGTTCATTGTTGCTCTAGCAACATGGTGACCACAATAGACAACTTATGGCCCTAGGATATATATGGATTATGTTCAAGTGCTCAAGTGTTCTGACTGTCATTACTTCATTTATTCATTCATTTTATTTATTCATTCTGCCATCCATCCATCCAACAATTAATTCTTCAATTGAGCATTAACTCTAGTAGCCAGGATACAAGGCAAAGAATCTTAAGAGTTGTATTTATAATGTCTCGAATAAAGAGAATGGAATACAACTGCACAATATAATATCATGGAAACGTGTGATATTTCACAAACAAAACACTGGACATGGGCATTTGCTCCAATACATTTATTACCTAAGACAAACTTTGCAAATGATCAACAGCTTCAAAAAGGAAAAGCTGTAGATGGGAGTCTGAAGTTAAAAACAACACAATTCTAACTTTAATGTATGTTGTGTATGGGCTATGTCAACGGCACATTTCTGGAACTGGAATATTGTATATAATTCTTGGCAAGAGGTGTAACCCATTACAAAATGTTGGCATTGGCACAATGAAGGTAATTCTAATATATGAGGAGCTCTAAAAAGCAAAGTTTGAGAAAAAGAGGTGAACTCTTGGCAAGCGTTATGCCCCACCAGTTTCATAGATCACCAGCTGTCACTGATCACCACATACAGAAACTAGAGGTTCATTGTTGCTCTTAACAAGTGGTGACCTCAATGGACAACATATGATTCCAGTTTATATATGAATTATGTTCAAGTGTTCGGACTGCCATTACTTCATTTATTCATTAATATATTTTATTCATCCAGTCCTCTATCCATCCATCCATTCATCAATTCATTCTTCAATTCAGTATTGACCCCTATAGCCAGGACACAAGGCACATTTTGAAAAAAAGAGGTTAATTCCTGGCACCACATACAGAATCTAGAGGTTCATTGTTGCTATAGCTCAATGGACAACACATGACCACAGGATATATATGAATTAGTTTAAAGTGTTTCGAGTGTCATTTCTTCATTTATTCACTCATTAATGTATTCATCCATCCATCAAGTCATCCTTCAATTCAGTATTAGCTCCAGTAGCCAGGTCACAAGGCAAAGAACATTAGAGTGGTATTTATAATGAGTCCAATAAAGAGAATAGCGTACAATTGTGCAATATAATATCATGGAAACCAGTGATATTTCACTGAAAATCACTGGATATGGTCGTTTGTGCAGATATATTTGTTACCCAAGGCAAACTTTGCAAATGAGCAACAGCTTCAAAAGGTAAAACATGTAGATGTGAGTCAGAAATTAAAAGTAAACCAGTTTTCACTTTGTTGTATCGCCTAACACACTGCACAGACAATGTTTCTGCCTCTGCTTTTTAATTAGGTGCCTAATTATGGTGAACATTATTTTGTAGCTGAAATAGATCAATTTTAGCACATTTGTCCTATTGAGGTGACATTTTCCCAGGTTGTTCAACTCATTAATTGTCAGGTAATGCGTGCAGTTTCGATATGTCTTGCTTGTTCTCGTTTTACAAAACTGTAAATTGGTATAACTATGAAATCAAGTATAATTAAAACCTGAAAATATCATTGAAGAATTTACATTTCAGATAGTTCATTGACACCCTCAACTGATCCATGAGGCATTTATATGATTATTTGAGATAGTTACACAACTAATTAAAAGTTAGGAGGTCTGCTACTGAAGTTGTGAGTTTCAGGGTGGAGTCTATTCCTGTAGTTTCTTAGCGGCATATTATGAGCTCAACAGTTGATCGAATTGTTCCCAATTTGATTTTCTGATGGTCTTGAGTGATGACACATCTGGTCTTGATCACTCCTGGTCAAATACAGCAACTAAAAACTACTTAGCAAGTCCTTATTTTTTATTTCAATACATGTTCTGCAACATGGGTAGTGTAGCACTTTGAAATTAAACAAAAGGTCAACCATTTCAATGGTATTGATAGAAAGGCATAGCATGGAGGTAGAAAGTAAGAAAAAATTGTTTTGCAACATTGATTCTAAAGTGGTGATTCATAATTTCTTTTCAGAAGAAAGTATATGAGGATTGAGCCTTATGGTCTTTTGTAGGACATATTAAACTACATTATCTAATGAAAATAAATGAAGATATGGATGATATGTGGGCACATCTGCTATCGTTTCTAGGTAACAATTGGAAATCACTTGTTCACTGGAAAGAAAGTTCAATACCATGTCTAACATTAGATAAAATGAATGAGTCGTTAGTCAGAGCTCCAATGTGCTGAATGTAGGAGGCACTGTGAAAGTGCTCACAATCAAATTGGGGGCCTCATTGAGAGTTTGACAGGAGACCCGCTGTCCATCAGGGTGGTGCAAGTCATTACATCTGCCACTCCGGTGAGCTACTGCATGCCATATTTAGAGATCTCCACCGCCTTATGGATATCCCTGTGATTTCAAAGGGACCATTGCCTGGATGGCTCCTCTGAAGGGACTGAAACTTTACTGAGCATCCTTTATGTTTCATGCAGCTGGTCAACAAACGTTCTAGTTGCAAGCCAGGTGTTTGTTTGTGTAAAACAACTACCAATGACTTCTACACCCTTTGACGTTATGACCAGGGTGTAGGGGTCATTTTTCTATTTTTCTGATCAGGGCCGCCAGGTTCACCCTGGATGGCCAGAACAGAAAAAAAAGTACAAGAGACTATCCACTCTCAATAGGGCGGGCAGTCAGTGGTACTTACACCAAGTTCATCATGCTGTCAGTGAAAGGTTTCCACCAGCGGAGCCAGCAAGGAGATTGCCGGCAAAATCATGGTGTCCGCCTGATTTTAACCAGAGTGAATAGACCATCAGTATGGTAGACATGGTATTCTGCCATGTTTGTGGTGGAGTATCCTGTCCAACAAACTCAAAAGCTACTACAAATAAAGCATATTGAGTACTAGTTAGCTGTTCATCTTTCCCCTGTTGATTGCTTCATTCAGTTCACTTTATTCAGGAATTTAAAAGCTGAATGTTTCGCCCTGATGGTGTAACTTTTCTGCTGAGGGTGTATTTTTATTCCACAGTAGGACACACAAACACTACAAACTCATTAATAATTTAGAAGGCCCATCTGGAGCCGACGAAAATACTGTTGACTTCACCCAGTTCTACATTTCTATAAATCAACAACAACAGACATTTCAGAATGTTGCTTTGTGGGATGGCATCTGCTTCGGTTTTCAGATGTATTGTGACATCATTCAGTGGATGGCTCCTTTAATGGTGGAAGAAGGATTTATTTGTCTATGGAAAGGCTGTACTTCTCTTTTAATGCCAGTTTATATCTAATTGCCTGCAGAGAGCTATTGAGGGGTCCCAGAGGCACACTTATGATGTGTAACGGATTATTTTAGGAATGCTCGTCCTTTATTACGGCAGTTGCAACATTTAGACTTCCAAAACAGTAAAAAGGCTTTAAATGTTTTAACCATGGAATGACTTAGTCTCCCAAAGAATTAAGTGAAGCTGTGCATGTTGCAAAGTGTCTCTTAATTAAAACACTATATAATTTGTGTACAGAATATTTTTCTCTAGGCGAAAGAAAGGACAATATTAGTAGCAATTCATTCCAGTATTTACAAAATAGTGTCCTTGTGATTCCATGCAAGACCAAGTAATAATTTAAAAAAATGATAATACCTGACAAATATGTATTTTTCTTTCTTATTAAATTTTTGTCTTTCTATAGATTGTGGACCCCTTTTTGTCAACCTCTTTGTGTTAAAATGGCAAAATAGCTAAACAATGTCATATGTGGCGCCTAATTTATTGTTTTAAAAATGACTATGATAGTTTCTACGTAAAATACATTTCCAGGCATGAAACTTATACATTTGATATATGTCTCCAATATGTCCAAGGCTCGAGCAGCCTACCAACTCATGGTTCCGAGCACCTGAGACATAATCCTTGATCATTCGACACATGAAAGTAAAATATGGTCTGATAGGGAAGCACTGCTAGCTGTACAAGATTGAACAACTTCTGCAAATTTGAAAGGGTCCTTTGTATGCATTCTGGAATTCGTGGAATGCAGGTTCAATTGGTCTATTTCCCTGTCCATTTCGTCGCCGTATTGCCTTGCTAACAGTAACATAATAAACAAATCAATTATATTTAAATGGGTTATCTGAAAAATACTTTTGAGAAGTGGTGACGCCATAGCGTAGCCTGAGTTTGACTTATAGATAACCCATTAAAGTATTTTGTAGTGATTCAAAAGATTTAAATTAATTGCCTTAAGAAAATGTGGTAGCTCTAGCCAAGGATTGCAAAATGTGTTCTGAAGGTCTCATTACTTCCACATTAAATAATATTGACATGTAGTAGTGGTATTCTCCAATATCGCTTGATATAAGTATACTGAATAAAATGCTACATGAGGCTTAGAATTCACTTCTTAAAAAAATTGGATTCCCAAATTTAAAGAAAATATGTCAACCTCGCTGAAAACAATGTAGAAAGAATGGCTCTGGGGCTCAATCTTGGGACGGGTGGTAAAGCCTTTTTCTTAGAGCAAGCCAATAATACAATAACCTGTGTGGGAGCAGCCAGACTCCTCTCCCCCAAGAGGGAAGAGTTAATTCATAGACACTCCTGGAACTCTTGCTATTGGCAGATACAATTTGAGAGTAGTACATTCTTCTTGTGGAAGTAGCTTAATATTACGTAGAAGGGAAGCACCCAAAACATGCACAGTAATTTTGGTAAATTTACCATTTTGTAAAATATTTTTCTTGCCAAAGATCCTGACAGTAGCATTCATTCGCTAATCAATGCGGTGCCCTCTACATGTATCCACTGTTGTCTAAATTACGTTACGCTTGGGATTATCAAACGATATTCCGCTAAATTGTTTCTGTCTGATTTCATTTGATACAAATAACAGAACGATGGTGGAGGGCTGGAGGGATGTTTAAAGACCAGGCCTAAGTTCTATCCCCCGAGAGAGCTACATATACAACAAACAAACTTAGGGGTCTAAACTAGAAATCCTTTAGTGATTTCTTTACAAGCTATCCTAATGTCTCAATAAGTCCAAAAGGAAGTAAAAATCAGATTAAGCTAACAGACCAAATCACCACAATATGGGACACCTGTGATTGTCAATCCACCTCATTAAGGATTCCCATCAATGTCTTGTATAGATCAATATTCTCATCTGGTAATCCTACCAGGGTATTGTATCTCTTGATCATTGAGACAGCCAGCATACCCCATGGTCGGCTTGGGGTAATGACCCACAATCACTTAGTTGTACCACATGATGTTGATATGATGGGAAGGTGCAGTGCAAAAATTATAAAAGTAGTGATTAAAAGAGGATAGGGAGCTTAACGAAGGATTATTTATTGGGCGTAAGCCCCTTCCGATTTAAAAACAAGAACAGTGCAAAACAATAATCGCAGTTCAAACAAATAGCTGCGAGAGGGCCAACGTGTTTCAGCCTGTCGTGGCAAAGGACCATAGGCTTTCTTCAGGCCCTCTGTTCTACGTTAATGCTACTGCCTAATTGTGACTAAATGTGTGAAAAAATATAATACAAAAAACACACAAGTGAATCATCAACAGTAAAGGATATAGTGTTCCTTCAACTATCTGAATTCCTCTTCGGCACCTGGTGTATTGGTAACATCTGTTGAAGACAAACAGACAGGTTAACCCCAATCAGCTAACAAGGTCTGTTAGATATTCACTCTGTTACAGTCTTTTTAAATGTTAATTACTCACCCATATGTCCGGGGAAAGGACCTCACCTCTTCCTGGACCTGGCTCAGGATATGTGAGACCCCGCTCTGCAAGAACAAAAACAACCCCGCACTTAGCATGGGCAGAGAGAGCTAACTCTGATCTGCTCTGTCCATTAGTTATGCCCGGGGTTCCATAGTAGTCTGCACGCAGAGCAAACCAGCTTGTATCAATCAATCCCAACCTAAGGACTTCACCCCACAACCACACAGCTACTGCCTGCAACATTATGGTTGTATCATACTTTTAAGTCTAGTGTGGTGTAGCTTAACTTGTTCCACGTTTATATCTGAATAAAAAGTTTGAATGAAAAAAAGGGGGGTAGGGGGTTCCCTCAGTTTACAGTAGATGACTTATCTTCCTTTCCTTGCTAGTTATAAACAGAGGGAAAATGAAAAGAGCAGAGAAAAGAAGTAAGAAGAAGCCCATTTGGACTGTGTGCCTACCTGTCCGTCGTTGTCTCGGTCTGTGACTGAGTCAGGGGGAGGCACTGGGCTCTCGTAAGAGCTGCAATTTCACTGGTCAATACTGTTGCACTTACATCAACATTTTGACACCAAATACATTTTGTGTTAGAAATGTCATCAGTGCTGCTGTCTGGCTTTACAAAGTGCACCACCACTTTCCATCGCAGAGGTGTCTGGAGATATGCTTCGTCAATTTAGGTCTAACTTTTAAAGTGGCATTAGAAGAAGTTGGTTGGTGTGTTGTCACAGAGCAGTATTCCTTCTGAACACCGTTCTTGCCTTACCTTTTTGCAAAGAGCCTATCCAAAGTACGAGAGACAGAAGTGATGTTTGCAAAAGCTCGTTTTAGAGAAATTTTTTTTCTTGAGAAGCTACTCACAAGCCCACTAACAGTAGTTCTCAGAAGGTTCAAACCTACTGGAATCAGACACTGGTAATCAGGCTGAGAGATTTTCAGAGAATTCTGTAGAATGGAAGTGCGGTCAGAACATATGCCAGGTTTATTCTACATTTGATGCATTGAGACAGTCTCCAGATCCTTGCCATAGGTATTGATCACCCTCCCTAAACCTTTCTTCACATTTTGAGTGTTATCTTGCCCTGGCGATAGCCATTTGCTCAGTGTCTGCATTATTTCTACAACATATCACTAGGTAAGTCTCCTTTAACTTTTTCTAGCTGCAGCAGCTGATTACATAACTACCTGGCTTCTTATTATGTTCTTCACATTGTGTCCATGGTATGCTGTAATTCAGAGTCCTCTGCCTGAAACTAGCACCTGACTCTCCTAGGGCTCAACTTGTATTAGCCTCAGTGGTTTCTGGTGTTTCCATCTTGAAGGAGATGTTTGCCTGCTCGTCAACTCTAAGAACTTAGGCAGGCCATTGATTGAGGGTGCTTAGCTCCTTTGCTCTGTGAAGAGTGTGTGCAAAATGCAATGAGCATCAAACCACATGACTGCATATTCTGGAAGTTTGTGGTCTGTGCCTCGGAGGAACTCGGCTGAAGAGGAGGTGAGCCCAGTAGTGATTTCTAATGCAGATTCTGGGTCCACTAGGTTTGCAGTAAATGGCTCAAATGAGATCATTCCAGATGGTGTTTGAGGAAACATATAGAATATAGAGAATGTATGACGTTACTTAGCATGCCTTTTCTACGAAGTTTTTACTTCGCAAATGACTTTACTTAGCAGTATTTTATTACCCATACCATTACTTCGCCAACACAATTAAAAGCATTACATTGGCATTACTTAGCAGTACATTACTTCGCAGGATTTTACTACGCATAAAGATTCTTTTTAAAATAATGTTTCTCTACACCAACACTCCCCTCCACGTCCCCTACACTTCCCAAAACCCTAAATCACTACCCTACACTACACATATACTACGTCACTACCCTAAACCCTAAAACACTTCCCCTACATTACACATACACTACAACACTACCCTAAACCCTAAAACACTTCCCCTACACTACACATACACTACAACACTACCCTAAACCTTAAAACACTACCCCCTACACTATACATACACTACAACTCTACCTCAAACCCTAAAACACTACCCCCTACACTACACATACACTACAACCCTAAACCCTAAAACACTACCCTACACTACACATACACTACAACACTACCCTAAACCCTAAAACACTACCCCTACACTACACATACACTACAACACTACCTTAAACCCTAAAACACTACCCTACACTACACATACACTACAACACTACCCTAAACCCTAAAACACTACCCTACACTACACATACACTACAACACTACCATAATCCCTAAAACACTACCCCCTACACTACACATACACTACAACACTACCTTAAACCCTAAAACACTACCTCTGCACTACACAAGGGTACTGATTTTGTGTTCATGGGTAATCGATATGCTGATGAAGTTGCACGTTACTGTGCCGAGCAGGGATACTCATTTACTGAAGGGCGCAGGAAAGGACCGAGTTAAGCATGATGCTGGAGGTGGCTGATACCTGGGAAGAGTTGAAGAGCATGCAGGAGCAGGCGTCAGACTATGAGAAAAGGGTGTAGGGAATGGCTGGTTGTGTCAAAGGAGAGTTGGATTTGTGGGTTTCGGCTGATGGGAGAGTGGTGTTGACAAATGAACTGGTGAGTCCGATGGCACGACAGATACATGGTCCTGTGCATCTGGGAAGAGATGTGATGATGCGTGTGTTCAGACAAACTTGGTACAACCCGAAATTCAGAACGGCTGCGGAAGCAGTATGTCAGAGATGTGTTACATGTCAACAAATGAACGTTGGGATAAGAACACCAGTCACAATGAGTCACATTGGGAGGTCCGGCGGACCTTTCTATAGGATGCAACTGGATTTCATTGAGATGCCGAGGTGTAATCGCCTCAGGTATGTTTTGGTGATTGTGTGTGTGTTTTCCAGGTGGGTTGAGGCATACCCAACTCGTAGGTGCGATACACTCACAGTAGCAAAGTTATTGTTGAGGGAACTGGTGCCACGTTTCGGGGTTCCGACCTCTTTGGAATCGGACAGAGGGAAGCATTTTAATAGCGAAATTGTGAAAATGCTTTGCTCCGCACTGAACATTGACCAGAGACTGCATTGTAGTTACCGACCAGAGGCTTCTGGCATAGTGGAGCAAATAAATGGAACTCTCAAGGCCCGAATGGCGAAAGTGTGCTCATCCACGTCCCTGAAATGGCCAGACGCATTACCGTTGGTGCTAATGAGCATGTGTAGTACGCCAGACAGGAGGACAGGACTCTCACCTCATGAAGTATTGATGGTGAGGGCTACGAGGCTGCCATCTATCCATACAACAGCCTTGCTAAATATCACAGATGATCTAGTTCTTGATTATTGCAAGGGACTTTCTGATGTCATCCATTCTGTGTCTCTTCAGGTGCATGCTGCTAAAATTCCGGCTTCTAGAGACCTTTGTCACGATCTGTGCCCGGGTGACTGGGTCCTGGTGCGGAAGCACGTCAGGAAAAGCTGTCTGGATGTGCGCTTGAGAGGACCGTTTCAAGTTATCTTGGTGACGAACACTGCTGTGAAGTGTGGAGGATTGCCAAACTGGGTCCATGCTTCTCACACCCGACGAGTCCCAGCACCCCTGGAAGAAACAGCTCCTCTCGTAGATGAAAATCCGGATGTGGAAGAAGATCCACAGGAGGGGACAAGTCAAGCTGTGGGGGTGTCTGAAGAAGCCGGTTACTCATCTGATCGAGCTGAAGGAAATCACGACAACAGTGACACTGAGTCTGCCTCTGAATGGGGAAGTGGCTGTGAAGGTGATTTGAGCGCAGAGCAAGCTGAAAGTAGTGATGAGCAGGGTGTGCAAACGAGAAGCAGAAGAGTGAGAAGCGCAGAGGCTCATTGGCCGGAGAGGCGGAGGCGATTGAATGTGAGATTGGCCTCCGAAAGAGATCTTGCCCCTGTATCTGAAGAATCTGACCAGGAAGAAGGAGAACAAGAAACCGAGCAAAGAGGTCCGAGAAGGTCAAGGAAGGTGAGAGTACCTTGTCGAAGATACGCCACTCCTGAGTGGACCTACCCTGTGACAGATGCCCAGTGTACTGAGGTCAGAGAGGGTGAGGGCTGTGACAGTGACCAGTACGATCCCAAATGTTAAGTTGAAAGTTGTGCTGTTGGTACCAGGACTTGGGATCGAAGGAGTACTGACACTCACCATTCCTAATCCCCCTTACCTAAGCAAGATACGTGATTTAATCCTGGATAGACTGATTTTTCCTACATTTGGTCCTGAAATACCATCTTACGAAGCGGTTGTGCTTCGCATGGAACTTCTGGATTATGTGCTAAGTGCAGTTGGAGCAAATATCATTATTGATTATTAAAGACTTTTGTAAATAGCTGTTGAATTAACCTAGAGCTGAGTGAAAGAAGAAGAAATGTAGGGACTTTCCACAGAGGACGGAGGAGGGTTAGGGTTGTCTGTTGTTGATGCAAAAGAAGAACTGAAACGGGGATTTCTGCTTTCAGGGGTGTGGTTCGAGAGACTCAAATAACCAAGAAAGAGACTTTGGGTTGTTGCTGAGAACTAACTACATTGTTCCGAGACCATGGAGGCTGGAAACCCGACTCGTAGGGCTAAGTGCATTGTAGGCACCCTTGTAGGAGGAGTAATACTCTTTATTTTCTTAGTAGTTATAGTTTCCTATTTAGTACTACACGAGCAGGCAGTGAAGGTTGAGGGAACACCGACACCTACCACTCCAAGCAAGAAGGATGTCAAGGTAGGGGCAGAGAAGGCTTTGCTAGCAGAAGAAAGTCGTAGGTTACATACAGATCTGTCTAAAGGAAATTTTGGGCAGAATGCGTATGCAAAGTTGATGTATGAATACATTGATGCGATGGATGCGAAAGACTGCTATGTGTGTATGCAATTGCCGGCTTCAGTAGATGAGGGTATTAGATACCATAACCTTCCATTGACATATGGAATTTCATGTAGTTTGCTGCTTAGCATATTTTATGGGCGAAACCATTTTGAGTATTTCTTTTCGAATTATGATGCTGTGCTTCCGGAAGTCCCTGCTTATAAACACTTGAATAAGTTCGATTATTATAAGTCAGAGGACAGACTTGGATATTTCTTCATTCCAACACAAGAGTTAGACACCTCATATGCTCACCGACACAATTTGACGTGCTTGTTATCAGAGACAGAGAAAAAGTTCATAGAACAAGTTGAGGACAGGTACATGAAGCAAAAACAGTTGCGAGATTCAGGGCAAGGTAAAGTAGATTGGATGGAAGAGGAGAAGCAGCACAGGTCAAGAGGGAGTTATGGTCCGATAGCTCTAGATGAAGTGCAGAAGGGGAAGTTGTGCATTCACAGACCACAGACGTATTATGAAAATGTGTATGTGGGTCATACTACATGTGAACACACTTTAACACTGGAGTATTACACGAAGGATTTCTTGAAGAGTGTGGTGTAGGTGATTCCTACAGTTTATTTTGTCTGCGGAAGGAATGCGTACGTGAGATTGCCGGAGAAGTGGTATGGAACGTGTTATCTAGCGATTATTTTCCCCAAGATTTACCATACTGAGGATTTTGCTCTCCTAGAGGGAGGACATCAGACGAGGGTAAAGAGAGGTGAAAGTGCTGGTGCGATAGTTGGGGATGTGTTTGGAGCAGTGATACCCATGTTGGGAGTGATTTTGAATGACGTGAAGATACGACGGTTGGCAACTGTGGTGGATGAACTGTCAATGAGCACAGCTAAGTCATTAGTGTTGGTTGAGGGTGAGATGTTGTCGATAAGGACGATGGTTTTACAGAACCGTCTTGCCTTAGATGTCCTTCTAGCAAAAGAGGGAGGAGTCTGTAAACTTTCGAAGGTACAGGAATGTTGCACTGTATATTCCAGACAATTCCAAGGATCTGGAGAAATATATAAGTAACATTACTGCGATCCATTATGAAATTGAAGATTTGACGCAAGAGAACGTGTGGGAGAAGGTTGGCAAGGGATTTGGAAATGTTGGAAACTGGTTTGCAAATCTAGGAAGAAGTTTCCTTGGGTTTGTGTTGAAACCCCTCATCATAGTGGTGGCATGTGTGATTGGGTTGTGGGGGTTGGTAAGAGTGTACAAGTGGTACAGATCAACTAGATTGGTGAGATCGATGACAGTGCAAGAGCAACGAATGGAGAGACTGCAGGACAGCCAATATCGAAGCTTGAGAGCGTTGGAGATGCTCAAGCGAGGGAAGGTGGCGACGGGCTTTGTTTAAACTCGGTTCTTACCTTCAGGGATGGTGTGATGATGGTGATGACACAGGTCATCAAAGGGGGGGACTGAGAGAGCGCCAAACAGAAGTGAAAAATTGTAGGGGTGCATCATATGTACAAGTAGTCAGCACCCACATATATAGGGGACTTACTAATCGTGTTCAAAATGTAACGTAGAATTGAAGATTGATGTAATTGGCATTAGTAATGCATGGAGAGCTAATGTTAAGAGTGAAAATCAATAATGCCGCTTTAATTTAGAGATGTCGTTTGATGCGAAGCTTTTCACTAATAAGAAGTGCATTTTAATAGATCATCATTGTGCATTTAGATCTGCTTTATTAAAATTCATAGTGTATCTTTTAAACGTGATAAACTTGCTTGAAGTAGATAAATGTATTTTGCTTTAAAGTTGGAGGCTTAAGGAACGAAAGATTGTTCATGTTAGGATGTTGGGCCTATAAACGTGCAGAGGCCCAGTTCATGGAAATGGGGTGGGCCTGATCGAAAATGACTTGCTTAGCATTAAATCGTGGAAATGTTTTATGAAGAAAGCTGCTTTTAGCTAAAGTCAATTGTAACAGTAAGAATGTGTGAGTCGATTCACATGTATTCCTTTGCAGGTGCAGGACCAAGTAGACAGTGGAGTAGAAGGGCCCATTGTGTATGAGCGTTAGGATGCTAGACTCAGACATGGAGGAGTAGCCGAGGAATTTAAGGAAGCAACTTGAAGCGAAGGAGAGTCTGGGACCCAAGGACGTCTTAGCGGACAAGGATGGAGAGGTGCCATAATGGAAAATTCTGGAAACCAACACCTTTGAGAGGGGCGTACCTGAAGGCGTGTCGTTCGTATTGTGGGGTTTTGTATTAGGGACAGCACCCCGAGGGTGGAGGCAGAGCAGATGGGCTGAGAGGCGAGAGGGAGCGTTTGGTTGGCAGAGAGCTTAGCTATGACTGAAGAGTCTCTAGACTAAGTAGAGAGAAAGTGAGTGAACTTCTTTGGAAGTCACCACTGCTGACACCTTTTATTAGGTTGGGCTATTGTTGAGTAGGGATGTCACTTAGTATAGTGTAGGGACAGATAACCTGATTTATACATTTTCCAATGCATACCAGAACTCAAGTTATAGCAATTCTTGTTAGCCTGATGATTCTCGAATTGATTCTTGTTTTATTCATAAGCCGTCTGAGACTTTTACGTAGGATTATGTTTGTATTAGTACCTGTTTATCTTCTGAACCTTTTGCTGAGGTGTTTATACCTTCAGTTGTTTTTGGTTATGTAATAAACCTTCAAACTTAGTCCTTAGTCAGTGGTTCTTGGGGGGGAAACAATGGGAATCGTTGAAATTTGATTGACTATTGGAGGATAAATTGCCTAATTCATTTTATGACAGGTAAAAAGGTCCAGTCGACCTGTGACGGGATTCTGGAGAATGGTAAGCAGACTCTAGAAGTAAAATCCCGCCCTTACACTCCTTATGAGAAGAAGGGCTGCTTCCATTGTACACTGAACTTCCATTTGTTGAAACAACCCTGGCATTTCCAATTAACAACATTGGAGCTTTATTTGATGTGCAAAATCCTTATTATGTACTCCTAAATGAGACATGAGTTTGAGAGGTCCCTAAGCTATGGCAAGATAGGTAAATCAAAAGCTGCAGAGATGACCACTACTTCAGGCTTCAATTCATGAGCAAGTCCCTCCGCCCTCTTTCTATTCAATCATCCTTCCGTGCTGTAGAAGGAGTGGTGGCGTTTTAGGCAGTGCTTAATTTGTATATAGAAAACAAAAGAAAATTGCCAGGGTCCTGCTCCGTAGGCCACTGCAGCTTGCACTAGACATTACCCATGCCATTGCCAACACAACTACTAACCATCACACTCCTACAAGTGTGACAATTCAGACTATTTCAGGCCTCCAAATCATAGGAATTGCTTCGGGGGCAAGTATTAGTCATTTTTAGTGAATATTTATTAACAGAAAACTGTTGTGTTCATTTCTAAATTAGCCAAACAGCTCCACCATGTGAAAGGCTGTCATAAGGGCCGGTGCTGATAATTAACCGCTTAACCGCGGCGGCAATTCGGCCGCAGTGCGGCGGTTTAGCAAAGTGGGCAGGGCCGCGTCGGCCAAAGGACGTTCGCAGCACTACGGAGAGAGTGCTCACGATGGCCGTTGGCCGACGAACGCATGCAAAGGGTTGAGTGCGGGTGCTGAGTACTGGAAATCACCGGGTCAAATTACACACTGGTTTTAGGTGTTTTATAATCTATTGTTGCAGGGTTCAGCACTCTGTGCTGACAATGGTAAGCAGCAGTGGTTGTAATTGAGGACGGCGACTCTGTCAGTGAGCAATTCCAGGCCAGCATTTCAATAAAGAAATCCTACAAATTAAGCACTACTAACATTCCTATGCAGAGTGGGCATGCCTGGTGAGTAATGGCAGCACTCTGCACTACAACTTCATTGCATTTTATTTTCTGGCAACAGAGATGTTGGAATACCGATAAACAATGTTCCTGGCAATGTATATGTATTTATTTTGTTTCCTTGTTATTATTTATTAGTTTATTATTGGTTTATACAAACCATGTTAGCAAGTAAAAAGTATGGTACTGCTCTTAACATTATCATTGCAATTTGCAAAAGATTTCAACTTAAAATTAACCATCTTATTAAAATAATCACAAAATTCACAAAAATGTCAAATCACATTCTTATCGTAGGGATTCATTAGAACAGTATTTTAAGTACAAGAAGTAAATATTTCCACACAACATTTCTCAAAGTACTCACAAGAGAGCAAAATGTACATTGATCTTTCTATCTCCATAGGGGATATACACAAATGGTAGTATTTCCCTTGGCATAGCATCTCATTAATGTTCCTTCCAGTGGAGCAGAGTTTATCCTATGACAGAACTACACTTGTCTTCTGGGCAACCAGTGTCTTGTACTGTGTTCAAACCTTTCTCAGAGGTACATGCACAACTAGTTGCTGTCAAAAAAAGTGCTGCTGGGCACCATGGCCGACTCTAACGTCCTGGTATATTCAGGGCTGGCTTTCACGCTGGTCACGCCTGGTGCGGCATTCTTTTTTGGCACGCCCACCCCATGACCTCCTACTCTGGTTCTCATCCTCACCTGACAAAAGTGCCCCTCACCTCTCCATTGCCCCTCTCTCACAAGCGTTTCATTAGTTTTAAAGTGCTGGCAAAGGCTGGCTTCACTATTCCACTCAGCTATCAACATAAAATAAAGGTCTGTTCTCTGCAGCAGGCATATTCACCTTCTGCACTACTTTATGGCAAGTCATAACTACCTTTGACAAGACAAAACTCAGATAGCAAGTAAGATAGCAAGATAGATAGCAAGATAGCAAAACTCCCTAGCAAGAACATTAATCACAAGAGTTACCATGACATTTTTATTGCTGCCTGAAAACTGGATGTACAAGGAACTCTACGACAGGTGCTTTTAAATCATGTTATTTCTAAACACAGCACTCACTCCTGAGGTCAGTGCCCCCCGCCCCGCTTTCAGGTCACACCCCCCCCCCAATGTGACTGCACTGGACACACTGTCCTATAGCCAGCCCTGGGTATATATCACTGCAAAAACTGCCCCTAAAACGTGTGTTTTTTTGTCAATATATTTGAAAATCGTGGTGTAAAATGCAGCATCTAATCTCACAAAACACTATGGGGTCGATTCCGATCCGGTAAAATCCCCGTCCGTACGAATCGTATCCGGAGCCGTTTCCGTACGACTCGTACAGACGCCGTACGACTGGACGATTCCGATCCCGATCGGCCGACCCGGACGCGATTCGTATGGTACACATCGATTCGTACGGAAAAGCGCACGATCACCTACACACCGTACGGCGCGTACCCCCCATGATCGCAGGGGTACGCGCCGTACCCCATGCGGGGTACATGCCGTACACCCAGCGTACATGGGGTACGTGCCGTACACCCACTGTACATGGGGTACGGTGCGTACCCCATGTACGCTGGGTGTACGGCACATACCCCGCATGACCACAGGGGTACGGCGCGTACCCCTGCGATCATGGGGGGTACGTGCCGTACCCGGGGGGGGGCGTTCCGTACCTGTTTCGGCGCGAACTCTGCGTTTATGACTGTTTTCGGCTCCCGTAGGAAAAGGGTCGTACGGCGCGTACCCGACACAAATCGTACTTGCTGGGTCGTAAAAACGTGCCGCGATGTCGCGTACAGCGGGTTCCGAGTGAGATTCGTATGGAGATTTGAGTCGTACGGAGTCCTGTACGACTCGTACGGAGTTCGGCACCTAGTACGGATCGTACTTCATCGTACGTACGGGACGTCTACGGATACGATTCGTACGGGGAAAAAACTCTCCGTACGACCATTCGGAGCGCATTTTACCGGATCGGAATCGACACCTATGAAGGGTGTTGGACCTACTACGTTCGATTGTTCAATGGTGCAAAGTAGGGCTGGGGTGCAAAGGCTGATGTAGGTGCAAAGTACATTAGTTGTTTTTATTTTTAATCTCTCACTGATCAAGAGTTAAAAAATGTAATTATGCATGGGATGCCGTCGATATCCTGCCAGAATCAGGCACCTGAGCCAAACTGTGAAATTATAAGTCTTGCTTTTTTTTTCATTTACATTTTATGTGCTTTTTCTTGAATTTGACTCCCTACATCAATCAATCGATTTAACTTTATTTGATTCATACAAAGAATCATAAAAGTTTGCAGTTCAGTACACATTTAAAAAGAGCAAGTTATTCAAGTCAATAAAAACAGATTCAATAAAAAATATTTACATATTTAGGGTGCATCAGTTTAAAACTTCCTTCTGGTGATAATGGACCTCAAAAACCTTGCCACTACTATACATGTAAACAAATCCGGGAGCAATTGTAAAAATAAGTAGGCTGGTCTACATTGTCTAAAATTTAAAGATTTCATCAGAGGCTTGATAAAAGTAGTCCTTAAGTCAGTATAACATTTGCACACAAAAATACATGAATAGTTGATTGTTTGGAGATCTGGTCACAAGGACAACATGTTAGTCGACAAGAACAATTATTTGAGTTAGGGAAACTAGTCAAGCGGTGGAAAATATCCAGTCTGAAACGTGTCAAGACAGATCTGTGATGGGCGTTTAAAACATCGATTAAGTATGGGTGCATCGTATAGCAGGTCAGTACCATTTGATTATGTTGTGGGGTGGGCTTCACAGGTTCCAACGTTAATCTATTTTCCTCCAAGTTGCCCAAACATACTCTTTTTAATGATTCTCTAGATATATGCAATAAAGATTCAGGCTTTGCATAGTATTCAGAGTGGCAGATATCATGCATGGAATTGTTTTACATATTTGAACCAAGTTATTTTCCTTGCATGATCAGCACCGCAGCAATCCCTACGTAACATTCCACCACCCTCCATCTAGTTTACTTTTTTTTAAAAACATATGTGTATTTTATTTTTATAGTGCAGCAATAACACAGGAAAGCATTGCACAGGGTATCAGAAGTAATTTCACAACACAAGAAGGTTGCTAACAATAACTTTAACATTGATCGCCAAATCCTCCCACCACCACTCTCATCCCAGACATCTGTCAGCCAGGACAGCTTCATAATAAAAGGAAAACGTAAAGTCCAATGCAGCATCTCATATGAACACATCACACATATACCCATTATGACATGTCCTTGCTCTGCTCCCCTCCCTCCTCCATCAACTCCAGGGAGTAGTAGGCCATCCGTTCACCCCATATCTTATTAAACTTATGGGTGAAGCTCCAGCTGGTGTATGCAACTTTTTTTCTGCCACCATATACACATCCATGCCCCACTTCCGCTCCTGTACTGTGGGGCTCTCACCTACTCCCCAGTACCAGGCTATTTCCCTCTTTGACATCACCAGGCCTAAGCCACGGAACAAAAATCTTGGACCGTGGCAGGTCAATGTCATTGGGAATTCCCAGAAGGATAGATTTGGGTTTTAGCGGGGCACTTCTGCCAGGATCCTACTGAGTTCCTTAGTGATTGCCACCCATTGTTCTTGGATTAATGGACAGCCCCAGATTGTGTGGAAAAAGGAGCCTCAATGTGACAATGTGGGTTCTGTGCCTTCCCTTTCACATGTAGTCTCGGTCTATCATAGTACACTCTGTGAAGGATTTTAAATTGAATTAGATGTACCCTTGCTTTTATTGCCACCTCCCTCGGGTGCATGAGGGCTGCCTCCCAGTCACTGTCCTCCAGGTCACCCAAATCTTCAATCCATTCCTCTTGCAGCCTATGTAGAGTGTATGGTATGTTCTTGTTTAAGGTTTTGTGAGATAGAGAGACAGCACCCATTCCCAGCTGCTCTGTAAGCAGCCGCCCTTCCAATAGAGTGAATTCTGGGGTGACTTCTCTAGGGAGCCCCTCAGCCTGCCAGGCATGTCGTATTTGTGCTTATTTCAAAAGCTGGTAAGCATTCATTCAGAATTCATGCTGTAGAGAGGAGAAGGGGATGATATCTCTACCCTCTAGCAAATCCACTACCTGGGAGATCCCAGAAAGGTCCCAGACCTCGAAGCCCTTCAATTTCTGCATCTCTGGTAGCCAATTTTCCTCCCATAGGGGTGTTTCCGGAATCAAAAGCATATATTGCAGGCAAAGGTTCCTCAATTTGACTTTCACCAAATCAAAGGTGCATTGTTGCCACTAAAACTTTACATGCATAGTTAGGAAAGATAAGGATTTTAGAATTTCCACTACGGACTTCCCCAAGTCGATGCACTTCATGAGAATCATATCTCTGTCCTGAAAAATCAGAAATTGTGCTATTTGTGGAACTACACTATTATTGAGTCTTCAACCCCCTCTGGGAAACCCACAAACCTCAGATTGTTTCTTCGGTGGTGGTCCAGACCATTCATCATCTACTTGTGAAGCCTCTGAACTGTGTACTCCAGCTCTGAAATCCTGGTTTTGGTTGCTGTTACCCTTTCGGCAACATTGCGGAGGTCCTGGCACAGAAGGGATACCTTTGATCATTCTTCACTCACCCTATACTCCAAAGTCTTGCAGGAAGTTTGGATCACTATAAGGAGGGCAGCATTATCTGGCATAGGTTGCGGAGGTTCCTGTGGCGTGAGTTTGAATACTCTTGTGTAGCGATCTGGCAAGGAGGTTTGGCTTCTTCGTCCTTGGCCCTCTCCAGGAAGTTTGGCAGTGTGCTGGGATGTCAGTGTATGCACGTGTCTTTGCGGGTGGGTCAAGAGTATTGCTCTGGTTTTTGTGGGGTATTGTCCCACTGCGCAACTGAGCCAAGTGTCTGTAGGTGGGGCGTTAGTGAGGCAGGTTCGGGTGGGGGGGTTATCTTCTTCCTGACTGTCCAGTATTATGCTACGCCAGGTCACCTCTCAGAGGTTAGTCACAGAGGGGCATCCACATAGCCAGCTTTGATGGAGATGGAGAGTAGGGGGACCCTTGTGCCATGTTTGCCAAAAATCCACAGCTGGCTGGCTTGTGGGTGTTTTCTGGCACTGCCACCCCTCGCACTGGGTACTGTTTGTACAGATCAAATGTCTAATTTGCTACGGGGGGTCCGTGGATGGAGATACTGGGATTTGTATGTCCCCTTATGGCCCAAACAGAGATGTACTGTGTCAGGCGCTCTCTGCTATGAACATAGGCCCCAGGGGGACCCCCTCTTCCTTACTCCTGTGCAGAGCCATGGGGCTGGTCCCCAGGCTGGCTGGTAGCTGTGGTGGGATACAGCCTCTCTTAAGTCCCACCTGTTTGTTCCCACTGAGTTTCTGACCAGGCATCTATGCAACGGGGGTGGAAGGAGGAAGCGCGTTGCTGAGGGGTATATCTCTCCCTCTCCTGGCGCTATATCACTGTTGAATTCAGTGCCCAGTTCTCACCCTTTCAGTGCAGATTATCCCAGGGTGTAGGTGGTGCTCGCCCCCACCTCTTGCCTCTTGGTTGTCATCCTCTGTTTAATGCAGGGTACCAGCACGGCAGGGTCGAAGCCAGAGCACTTTGCAGCCCCCTCCTGGGTCCAGTCTGCAAATAGTAGAGGGGAGTCACAAACGATGCAGGAGCTACTGATAATGCTGGGCCGAAATCTGCCTTCACCATACCCCAGAGCACGTCCTCTGACAAAGCTTGGTTGTGGAGAAGCAAGGGTGGGAACCCCGAGCTACATATGGCTGTTCTCTGGGTACCATGGCAGTCATTCTCCAGCGGTGGCCGATGACTTATCAAGACCCTCCAAGGTCCGGCTGCCAATTAGTCCTGTTCTCAGCCGATGTAACAACCCTTCCCAAACGAGCTCAATCTATGCTACCATCAGCTGCAGTAGTCTTGTCTTATGTAAATGTTTTTGTTTTTGAGCTTGTAAAGCGCACTGCTACCCGTCCATAGGTTTCCTGGCGCTGTATAACTCTGGGGAACCCGTCCTGGCTTTCCCTGTGGGATGGTCCCTTGCTGGGAGTCCCCAAGGTGGAGCCAGGCATCCCTGGAATTGGTGGGGCCGTTGTGGAGATTAGGCAAGCTAATGCCCAGAGTTGCCGAGTGGAACCCCTGATTAGAGTAAGCACCGAAGCGAGAATTATCGAGGCCGCTGACCAAGGTCCACAACCCTGCCGCGTCGGGAATTGAACCCTGGTCCCGGGCCGACTTCTGCTCTCGGGCCTGCCGCCTCTAACCAGTGAGCCACACTACTCCTACTACTTATCCACGCTGACACCGCTGCCCTTTGCCGACATCACAGCTGCTCCCCAGGCATTAGGGGACAATGGTGATGATTGTGTGCAGTCACAACTATATCTGCAAGGATATAGCAGGATTTGTGTCAGGTGGGTGTGGGGCTTGTTCAGTGAGCATTTGACACAGTCGCCATCTTGACCTCCCCCGCCTAGTTTACTTTTAGTCAGTCTCACTGGAATTATGTGATTCTGGGCCATGGCATTTTCTGTACAAGTATGGATTTGCTTTATTTACCTCATGAGTTTAACAAAAAAAATTGCTTCTAGCTCAAACAGATCAAAAGTTACTAAAAGGCAGATAAATGTTTAGCCACACAATAGAAAAACCATTGCAAAGATTGGCTGGTCACCTTTCAGTTGCTTAGTGTGGTATTGGGGTGTTAAACTGGTACTAATAGAGTTGAAACCTTTTCCCAGATTATGTTAATATGTGTAAAAATGATAAAATAATGATGTAATATTTTCACAAACTTATGCCAAATAATTTCTTTTTTTCCCTGCATAATTTAGCCAACCCTGCAGTATAATTTGGGCTACCGCAGCCACATTATTCCAATGGCCCTGCAAATGAATGCTAAAGAATTAGCAAACTAAGACACATTATGCAGCAATTTATTTCATGTGTTTTAATTAGGTTTCACTGATTTTTTTCTGACTTTCAAATATATACTGTTAAATGAATTTGCTGGCAACATTTACAAAATTAGAAAAAAAACACAATTAAAATTCTTACATTAGCTGCAGCAATAAAGAGAACATTAAAAGAGATTCTCTTTCCCCACCCTTGACTGTGAACACAAATTGTGCGAGCTCAATTTCAAAGACACATGTCCCTGTGTCGGGAGAGCCGGTCATTGGAAACGCCTTACCATCTGCTTATCATTTCTCTTCCTGTTGTTAAACCGCTGTAGCATATTTACCGCCATTTTCTTCTCCCCTAAATTATTTCTATAGGCCAATCAACTATGTAACATGACAAGCACGAGATGATAGCGCTGTCTCCTTCCCCCCGGCTGGAGCACAGAAATGCCACGGCAGCCATTCATCGGAGCAGCCATCACGTGTAATGGGCACTGCTTCGTCGCCCTGCCGCGCGCGCCCCGCATGAAAAGTGACCCGACTGGGAACCATTGGAATATAAAAGCATCTGACTTGAAAACTAACAGTCTGGAGATCCGTCAATACCCTGGGAAAGGGACGTAGGGAGAGAAGCTTTTAATGCAGTGCTTTGCAAAGCTCCTTTCGAGCCCATGACTGAGTTTATATAAATCAATGCAATTCGTTTTGGCACTTTGTACCATGTGGTGCACGTGCAAAACATTTGTAACTCAGCCCCCTCTAAGAGTAGTGACTGATAGGTGTTAACACATAGAAGTCAATATGGGGACATCAGAGGTAGCAGCTGCTACCCCTCCCCTGGTACCCCGGGCAATGACCTCGTTACCAAAGATGTCGGGCCATGATGGAAGTGTCACGGGCTGCTCTAGCCTCATGCTGGCCCTGGGCAGGGAGCGTAGGTAGGGGGCCCCAGAAGAGGGGGTCCGGGTGGGGTGGATGACCCCCGGAGCTCAGGAGGGGGGGTCAGGGTGTTAGGAAGTGGAACAGAGCCGGAGGCCGCCAGATCCCTGCCAGGGGCCGCCACGCAAATTTGTATCCATCCTCAGAAGATTATTATATTAAGGATATATATTGTCTTGGAGGCCCCTGGGGTTTGGTGGCCCTGTGCAGGTGCACAGCTTGCACAAGCCTAAGGCTGACCCTGGAAGTGTCAAAAGGAGATATACATAAAAAATGGCTTCAAAGTTTTTTCTCTTGCATTTGCCTTTCAGTATCCAATGGGATGCCACTGAGAGACTAAAGAGGGTACAGGGGTTAAATATGTGATCCCATTAGGTGTCAAAGCGCTACTCTTACATTTGATTTTAGTGGATCTATGGGAAACTATTAGCCAATTTAATGCCACTCAATTTACTGATTTCGGAAGTATGAATGTCTGGATTGACTTGGACAGTGGCTGCACGTGTGACTTCTGCATGTGTACATGATGTAATGTGCCATGTGTCAAAGTCACGAAAGCTGTCAGTGTTGGGATTTGTAGTCCTACTCAGTTTTCTAGAGGAGTGGGATCGCATGCATGTCTCAGATTAGTTTGATGATGCATCTGCTATGTATAAAATGAGGATAACTGCAGACATATGAATCTGTATTAATAAAGCGCTACACTGTGGGGCAAGGCGCTAGCTTGAGTAATGAACAAAAACCCTGAGGACATTATTAAAGCAACTTCTTCCTGTTCCTCATTATGATAATCAATTAAATCCAACCTTATAACAAACTCACCACATCAGTGTCAAGTCAAGTCAGAGAGACTTGTATAGCGCACATATCACTGGAAGGTCTCATGGCGCTTGCGGAGATTCCAGAGACTGGAGGTCATACCACATCCCTCTAATCTTTTCAGAAGACTCCATTGCCTTGATTAAGAAAGGGTTAGAATGTGGGGAGGTACAGGGCCGTTTCTAGGTTTTTTGCCGCCCTAGGCGAGAATTGAAAATTGCCGCCCCCTCCCTTTTTCTACCATCACTCTCTTCCCGCGTCATCCAGGCTAGAAGAATATATATATTACATGCTGACCATCCTCCACAGTTGGAAATGCGGCACTGAATACACATAAGAAGCAGCACGCTTTTTTGATGACTACACATGTATCTGTGTATTTGACAGTCAATGCTTTCCCCTGCACGTTTTCCATAGTTCGCTTGGGCACACAGCAGGCACTTGTCAATGATTACCACCTCCCCAGCACCTGCAAAAGGATCAATCATGCTTTCTGTAAAGTTCATCTTTAGTGTATTACAAAAAATGTGCTCCAAAGACTAAAGTGTTTGTGGAAATAAGATTTGCATGCTGAATAAACCAAGGTTTGCGAGTAGACACTATTGCTATGTGATGGCAATACATATACTGATTACCCAGAGCACTCAATAGGCAGTGTGCTCAAGTATTATTTCGAACAGCGGTTTCATCTGACATTTGGCTTCACTGTTGAACTGTTCTTTGGAGCTTTGAGTTATTGGCGATTTAGCACACCAAATACACCTCATTAATGTGACGGGAGAGGGAGACAGAGAGGGCGGCAACAGAGTAAAATAAGGTGGAAATCTATTACTGCCTCAAAGCATCCCAAGCCACCATAGGCATACCATTCTTTTTCTTTGAAGGGTCGTGGCTTACTTTAAACAATGCCTTGAGTGCTTTGCTTAGAGACACTTTCGGGGTGAGTTCTTGCTTGATTCAATAAACACGAGAGGTTAGGGGTGAAGCTGGGGGATGTCCTTTGCAGAGCGTCGTCTAAGGCACCTTCCTTAAATTGGTTGCGGTGTCTAAGGGGGAGTGCAGGTGCACAGTCTAGAGCGCCGCCGCCTTTTGAGAGTTGTGTGCAGTGAGTGATGAAGTCAACCTGGCCGCTTTGCATTCTTTCCAAATGCGCAGGGGTCTGTGACTCACTGACTGGAGCGTGGGTGGCATCGAGCAACAGACTGACACCAACAGCCCCACTGTGGGCTTTACAAGGCAGGCAAGGCTTAATTTAAGACCACAGGCCCACTACTCTCTGCTGAACAGAACTGTACCTCTGTCTGTTAGATTACTGTCTGTATAAAATGTCGCAGGCGGATAAGCGCATACTTGACAACTTCTATGACGACACAACTTCTTAGTTCACCAGTGTCTCTGGGGCCCTGAGGACGAGCTCAGCCTCGGAGACTCACAGGCCTCATTTACAATTTCAATTACGTCATTAGGCCTTCACAGTGATCATACATAATACATACATTGCTTGCATCCGAAATATATATTTTTACACCCACCCACGTTCGCAGCGGCCTTCGCTGACTGCGCTAACTCACGGGGGGGGGGGGGCACTGCTCTCGGGGTAAAAGTCACGTCGTCGGACGGTACGTCCACGGGCCGGGAGACGGGACAAGAAGACTGTGTGGCAGGCAGGTGGCAGCAGTATTAATTACTTAGTCATTTTAATTCACCATCCAGGCACCAGAGCAGCGCGCCAGCCAACACCTGCACACAGTCCCTCCCCTGCGCGCCGAGAGAGAGGGTGGTGCGCGTCACCGGCGTAACAGCAGGCTGCTGAAGCACTGCTCACGGATTGGTCAACAAGGTTGCCCAGGGCCGTCATTGGTAGCGCTATCCCGCGCTACAAGATTGAAGGCCCAGGGAAGTGGGGACCCACACTTACACACTGTTACTAGTGTGTCCCGCTCCACACACGCGGCGCCGCTGCGCAGCAGCATCATGTACAAACAGCAGGTGCGCTTGCACAGTGCACTCCACCACTCGGAGCTGCTGCTGCCCGCATGGTTTTTGCCGCCCTCCCAATTTTGCCGCCCTAGGCGGCTGCCTAGTCCTGCCTGATGGCTGAAACGGCCCTGGGGAGGTATTTACCACAACTGGTAAATACAGATACCTGTAGCTGTGTCATTTGTTAGGAGGAGTGTAGGAAGGTAGATCCCTGACTATGGTTGCCCCCAACTTTTTGCCTGGTGTTTTGCTGGTTTTCTGACTTAGTGACCTGGGGCCCTGCTATTCAGGACCCCAGGCCCACTGCTCTCTCTGTTAAAATGGATTCCATGTACCTTAGGTACATATCTAATTGGATACTGAGTCACCTTATCAGTCCCTGTACAGTGTACCTTAGGTACCCAGGGCATAGGTGTACCCAGGGCCTACCAGGGGCTGCAGCATGTATTATGCCACCCCTGGCTGGCCATCCAAATCTGACACAACTGGCTGCACGACAGCTGGGGCAAGGTGGTGTAATCACCCTTTGCTTTAGATATAGTATTCCTATATCTAAACCTAAAATGGACACCTATATTCCTATCAGTCACTCCTATGGCAGGCCTTAACAATCCTGAAGGCAGAGTGCGTGGAATAAGGTGAAATGGTGCTCTGGCATGAGCTGAGCCCGTTTGCAGCTTGCGGAACCAAGTCCTAATAGCTGTTCCATGATAACGCATACCATATACTCTTAAGTGCATTATAATCCTCGCGGTTATATGCCAACTCTGGTATCGCTTTATCAAAACATGTCGAGTAAGGTGTCATACGAACTGGAATACTAACCCCTCGCCAATTCTGGCGACGGGGTTAGCATTCCACCCTTCTAGAGGGACACGACATGTATGTAACCTGTAACCCCGGTTAAAGTCAGACATAGCCTTAGCTCCACAAAATGGATGCTGCCACCGAGACACAAGTCTGCCCTCCTGCTGCTGGGAGTCCTCCCAGAGCAGGAGGCAAGGACAAAGGGTTTCCTGCCAGGGGCGGTGCCAGCACCGTCCCAGACAGGATTTTGTGTATCCTAGGTAGGCAGGGCTTTAGAGGAAGGTGACTGCAAGTGGTACCCCGGTGCTCACTATGCATAGGCCGGCTGGAACCAGTTCCAGGGACACTCCAGCCCCTGACCTGGGGAAAGCCCGCCAAAGGAGAGGGGTGTAACCACCACCCTCCTAGTCCCACCCATAGGGCAGGACTTAGTCGCGTGCCAGCCCCCTTTTTCAGGATAAAGGTAGGAACTGGCCCCCTTCCAAATCAGATCATCTTTGAATCCTGAAACTACTTTCTACAAGAAGGAACTCAAGACTCTTCTCAAGATTTCTCCCTTGTGACTAAGGAGTAGTCACCCTGCAGCAGCAGGCACCAACCAAGTATCGCGGTTTGTTGCCAGTCTCTCCTTCGGATCAAGACTGCTCCAGCACGACGAAAAGCGGCTTCCCTGGCACCTCTGACCTCAACCTACATCATCAGCCCAGCTGTGATCCGTGGGTGCGACGAGACCTCGAGGGACCGGCCATCTTCAGAACTGCACGACGCTTGTCCAGCACGACTCCCGAGTGACCCTCGACTGAGTGCTTTGGGGTAAGAGAAGCCCCGACCCTGAGCAGCTCCAGTACCGAAGTTCAGCCCCCCTGCATCAACGAGATCTGCGTGGGGCCCTTCTGCTCTTTGCTGCTCACCGCGTTGTCCAGGTCGCTTGCCCGTTGGCTAGTGGCCCTCTCACGACGCTCCACGACGACAAACACTGCTGGTCTGGTTGCTCCAGACTAGCCCTTGCTCCCCTCCAACAGAGGAGCACCCTGGACCCTCCTGGTCCACTCAAGACGCCATTTTAGGTCCACCGCGTGGGCCTTGCATTTGCCAAGACTTGTTGCCCAATCCTGGGTCCAGTGACGTCAGCAGCAGATACCTTCGTGGGACAGCTCGCACCTCCATCCTGGTCGCCGACAACGCCTCCTGGTCCGAGAGACTGCAGAGCCCAGCAGCGCCCACTCACCTGGTCGAGGTGACTTCGTCCGGTGCCACTCTGGTGCCCACCTAAATCACTGGCTAGTGATTCAGAACTTGGTCCCCTCTGCTTTCAGGTCTTCTTCTTCCCTGATCCAGGCTTGGATCACCACGAACTCTCTTCACTGGCCGCCTGCCAGCAACTTCTTTCTTCAGGCTCCTGGTTCTTCAACGAGGGTTTCCGACGTAACTTCAACCCTATGCAGCCGCAGCCCCTGGGCTAGGTAAACCAAGTACTCCGGTGCTTCAGCATAGTCCAACACCCTAAGTGTTCGGATCCACCCTTGTTTTCGACCCACCTAGTCGGGTTCGCCCGAGAACACTAACTTTGTGACTACTAGCCTCCATAGACTTTTTCCCGACTTACGCGTGAGAGTTCCCACTCTGCACACGACGTCCACAGGCCTCCTGCAACTAATCTAAGTGTTTAGCATTGTAGGACTAGCGTTTCTAAAGTCTATGAGAATAGTTACTTACCTGCTAGTAGTTCGCATTTCACTTTTGTAATATATGGTTTTTCGTGCCCCTCGGGCATTTGTGTAAATTGTGCGACTTAAAGTATTTTCGTAAGAGTTTTGTTGTGTGCTTAGCTCCCTCTCTCATAAAGAGCCAAGGTAGTCTTGTTAGAAATAAATATACGTTTATTTTCATAACAACTTGTGTGGTGTCCTTTCACTTGGTGTTCAAGGGGTAATGTGATGGTAAAACAGCTGGCTTAACACGCCCTCTAGAGTATTAGCCTTAGACTGCTCGTATCCATGCTACTAGGATAGCTGGTCTATAAGGTTGACTTACAACCAATCATCAATAAGGGTTGTTTGGACTGATACAAAGTGCTCACTAGAATAGTGAACATTATATATCAGGCCAACTTCTCACAAGGAGTAATTAACATATCCCAAGATCACAACACTTTCCCCAAAGGTAAAAGTTGAAGGAAAAATCTATGTGCCACTTTCAAGCACACAGGCCACTTAGGCTGGGAAGGTTTATTGCAGACCAGGTCAAAGAAGGCTCAATGTACATGTAGGTCTCTATCGGTCTGTGGGTTTTCAGCCTTCAGGAAAAAAAAGTGTATTAATTATGTAACTTCTTTATCTGCATTTGTGTATCGTTTGAACTTCTCTTTAGAATTTAAATCATCAGTCGTGGTTTTGGCAATCGGCTTGAATTTCTTGTTGGTCACAAACAATGTATTTCGAACAATAGATCACTGGGTCAAAGGAGCATACAGTGGAAAAGCCCTCATTATAATGGACAGAGACAATGTGTAATGGAAGTAAACAGACAGCTGAATGACAGAAATACTTATGTGGCGTTATAGTTCTGTCTAGTTAATGAGTATTTACTAATCATAGAAAATGCACTATATAAAACTGAAAAAATGGGAAGAGCTTCTTCAAAAATAAAAGCACATTTGCATAATGAGATCTTACCATTGCAATATTGCACCACATAATGAAAGTGCACAAAAAGTCTGAAGTCCATCAGGTAGACCAATAATTGCAGGTGTAAACTTTCCTTTTCAACCTTTAGCTTGCTGTGTGTACCTATCATTGAAAACAAGGGTTAAAATACTTGACACTTACTTGATACAACTGATTGTGTGAGCCAACTGAGATTAATAGAATTACCAGGTGAGAGAATACTTTTATTTAAATTTGATATACAGGGGCACATGCATCAAGGGTTTTTGCATTCGCAAACGGTGCGAATTGCAAAATTCGGCCGTTTGCGAATGCAAATACCTTTTTTGGGATGCATGAAGCTTTTTGCTTTTTTCGCAGTTTAAGAAATCGCAATTCATTTGCGATTTCCTAAATTGCGATTGCATTTAAAAAATCGCAATTTCGCGATTTCTTAAATGCAATGCATGATTTTTTTTAAATTGCGAAATCGCAAATAGGTAGTGGTAAATTACCATGAAGTTAACCTTCATGGTAATTTGCGAAAACTTTCAAAAGTGCACAAAAGTGCATTTTTGAAAGTTTCATTTTACACACACACATGCCCTTGGGGCATGTGTGTGTGAAAAATGTACTTAAAGGTACATTTCAGGGGTGCAAGGGGGGGGGGGTCTTTGGACCCCCCTGCACCCTTGAAATTGCATTCTCATTTTGCGATTCCTTAATTGCGAATCGCAAAATGAGAATGCCTTCACATTCAATGGAAAGGGATTCCTTAATTGCGATTCGCAAATTGTGAATCGCAATTAAGGAAAATTAAGAAATCGCAAAAAAAATTGTGATTTCTTGATGCAAAGCCGTTTGCGAATTCTTAATTGTGATTCCTTAATTTTCGCAATTAAGAATTCGCAAACGGGAACATTGATGCATGTGGCCGACAGTCTCTTCATGCTGCTGAAGCTTGAATTTGAATCATCAAGGATGAAGGTCTGCATTAAATATCTAGTAAAAGTCAAGCAGGAGAAGCATGTTTCTAAGTCGTGCGCACTATCACACATCATCCCTTCTCAGACCCAATCTAAGAAACAGTCAGACATGGCCCAGAACCACATTCTGATCCTGTAATGGTGCCTACCCGAATTCCTCAGCCTGAGTCTGCATTGTCTACATGTGACATTGGCTGGGAAGTTTAAAAAAGGCTGCCTCTTTTGGCACACAAATTGCCTTATACAAAAATGTTTTTTTATACCAGATTTTTCGCCTTTAACACTGCAGATTGCTTGAAAATGTAAATGCTGTACCACGTTCCAGTTTAGAAGAATCCCATCCAGTTAACCACATCATCTCGATATTACATGCTTATTATCCCCTCTGTAGCTATGGTCAAATTTGATATAGTTAACGTAGCCTATATGAACAATGCAATGGATGTTTCCAGGATTCAATTGGTCTTCTTCCATGTATACCATGACCCACTGTGCATGTGTACACAGGTATTGACAAAAGAGTTTTCTAAAGTAACTATAGGATAATATTGTGGCGAAAACCAGAATACACACATTGCTGATCCATCCTGGGCTGGTAGAAGTGGACGAGCCCTTGTAAACTCGTCAGTATTCTCGGCTACAGACATTGCTTATCTGATCGATAAGGTTATTTCCTTCATGCTCTAAACCATTTCTATATTTCTTTATCATTTCTTTGCTTTATTTCTTTTCTTTATCATCAGTTTCCGATATGTCCGTAAAAAATAATTAACTTACACTATAAGCACCCATGCGCTGGACAATACCAAACTTTAACGCACAGGTTCTAAACTTTGCAGAAAAATGACACACCAAGGTTTTCAGAGGGGTGCACAGTGGTGACATGTTTCCATACCGATAGCCTTCTGAGCCTTTAACTTACCTTGAAGAAATACACGTCACAAGACTGAAACTCTAAGAACGTATTCATATCAAACTAACATAAACAATGTGAAGAGGATGATCGAATGTGATAACTTTTTTTAAATAACTTTTTTTATTATCAGGGTCGGACTGGCTAGTGCAAATCTGCATTGCCCGAAGGACTGGTCTGACAGATCAATGTAAGGGTTGGTACTTGTTTTATGGTCTGGTGGGGCAGTTTATGCTGTTTATTTCTCTGATATTACCACAAACATTGCCAGCAACTAACCAAAATGAATGCAGTTTCCTATACTGCAAAACGCTTACACAGATTTTCTTTACAGCGTTCAAAACTTCCCTGTTTTGCAAATGTGGATCACTTTTTTGGCTATCTGATTTGCTAATGGGGGCGACTTTTAATTTGGTGCTCGGGCCTATTTCCTGTTCCAGTTCGACCCTTCTCACAATGCTCAGATTACTTACCAGCAATCTTCATTACACAACGCTTCATCACTCGTCCCAGTACTTATGTAGATGAGTAATGAAGATTATCTGTAAGTAATCCAAGCACTACCTCCTCATCTTCTTACTCGCCCCGTTCCTTATGTGGATGAGGTACACCCAAGCAAAATCACTCCTCTTCACCCTAAATATGAGTTCAGGGAGATCTTAAATGCTTAAATAAAGGAAATACATTTTTTTTTAAGTTTGAGTTTATTGAAACCAAAACAGGAACAAAAATGAAGAAAGCAGGTAAATTGGTATAGCTATACAAGTTATATGACAAAGACCTAATTGATAAAAAAAACAATATAAAGTATAGAAAAACACAGAAGAAATCAGACAAAATTTACAAATAGAAAATAGCATCGTAAGTATAACCATATCAAGAGATAAGGAGATAAACATAACATTGTCAAAAGATAATTAGTAAGCAATTAAAGAAATGATAAAAAAAGGCAATGGAAGGAATTCAAGGTGGTTTTCGCACATCATCAGAGTGAGAATTGGAGGAGGAGGACGGGGAAGTAAAACGAGCCATCCAGACTAGATCCATAACACAATGTGCAAGTGTTGTGTTTAGTGAGAATTCTTCGATGTATAAGGCATCTGCTGAGTTTTTTTGCAGAAGAGTCTTGACTTTGTGGCAAGTACTTGCAGGTTTTACTCCTTTTCAACACTGAGTCCTGACAATGGTCTTGAAGACCTGTTGCGCCATCTGAGACCAAAACGCTGATAGTCTGTCCTATTTAACATCATTGCTTACACCTTAGGGCGTTCTAGTTCTTCTTCAAAAGTTGAAAGATAATGATTTGAATCATATGGATTGTGGATTTCTGAACCTGTATAGTTAAGAGGATTTTGCACTTTCTCAGATCCCCAAATTGACTGGATGTTAAATACTTATAGGGATCATTAGATGGCATCAGTTTTGTTATACTGATTTACTGCTGTATATAATATTTATGTTTGTATGGACATTATGTAGAACAGAAATAATGTTATGATGATGCATTCTCTATAAATAAATTCATGTTCATAACAATAAGTTTGTCAGTAGCGTACATGAGTGATTTACTTATGCCATATAGTTGGATCATATTTTTGACCAGTATATTATTGAGTTGAGCATAAATAATTCATCCAGGAACATATGTTCTCTGTAGAACACTTTCTAGAAGTGGCCTTTCTAATCAATTAATGAGAGATCCCTCTTTTCCACAGGAGAGGGTTTGTCACTGTGAATCCAATTATTGGACACATCATGAGGCTGCTCCATTGTAAGCCACTATTGCAGCTTGAAGTAATTTCAACCATTCTCCCATGTTAACCTATGGGAAGAGCAAACCTCATAGGTAGTGAGACCACATATGTGTATTCTTCACTACCTGGGCAGGGAACATGTGTGTACCTGCCCCTCCTTTCACCTACCCCTTGCTTCACCCAGAAGACTTACCCTAGAGGTGCTCTTGTGGTAGTGAAACGTCCCCTCAAGAAGGGCCAGTGGTCTAGAAAGGCCACTCTGAGCATATGTGAAATTGCGCACATACAGGCCTGCAATAGCTAACCTGACAGATCTTTAAAAACCTCAAAGGTGCAAGTGCGCACCCGTAGGCCTTTAATGGCAGGCATGAGGCATGTTTAAAAACATCAAGTAAGCACCACTTCCTACCGTGTATAGAAAGGATGCGCACACTTTCACACTGCATTTACAGAAGGAAAGTGATCAGAGACCTAAGCCACTAAGAGCAGACCTCCTATGTAGGGAAAACCCACATGGGGGTTTTGCACAACTTGAGCAGGGAACACCCATGTGTACCTGTCCTGCCTTTCGCGTACCACTTGATCCACCCTTATTACGGAAGTTATAATGAAATGGGCAAGATTTTGGCTAGTTATTTGAAGTTCAGTAAGCAAAATCACATGCTAGAGTCAGTAAGAAATTATATAGGGCTTACTGTCTTCAAGGATTCTGAGATTCTTGTGGAATTTGTAAAAGTATTATCAGTCACTTTACATGCCTGAAACTCCTCCCCTGCCTTCTCAGATAGAAGCCTATTTGCAAAATTCCAGGAACTCCCTTAGTGAACATGGAGACTTTCCATCCTTAGAATCAGACATTTCTTCATCAGAGATCCTTTGTGCACTTCAATCTTTTAAGAAGAACAAATCCCCTGGTCCAGAAGGCTTCACGGTCACATTTTTTTCTTCACTTCTCTAATCTTCTTCTTTCTAGACTATTACAAACTCTCTCAATTTTTCTCTGTGTCTGGTTCTACTGGGGTTCGTTCTGAGAGGCTACGCTTTGTCATATGCATAAGGAAGGTAAAGATCCGACTCTTTGTAAAAACTACAGGCATATTTTGTTTGTCAATGAGGATTACAAATCTTCGCCAAATTACTAGCTTTATGCCTTGAACCCTTCCTTCCTTCAATGATTGTTAAGGAACAGTCTGGATTTATTAGAGGTCGGCTTACCTCTGACAATTCTAGATTCTTTTTTAATGTTTTGAATAAGGCTTCTTCTCTTTCATGTCCTCTAGCAGCAATCTCTATTGAAGCTGAAAAAGCATTTGATTGCATTGACAGGTCCTTCCTACTCAAATCCCTAGCCTATCATGAGTTAGATTCCTGTAGTAAATTACTTCTCTGCTGTTCTTCACTGAATAGAATGTTCATGACATCATAGAGTGCCTGGGTGACTCTCTGGCTCACAGTGTCAGTTGGTCAACTCAGGCTGAGCTGCTGGAAGCTTGCTCCTGGTGGGGTTATATCTGTACTTCCTATCTTGTCTTACTCATCTAACCTAGAAGGGATCTACAATAAAGGATTATCTAACCTACACAGTTGGACTGTGCATCTTCCTTTACTACAACTTGCCGACGATTGTCAACAGGATGAACCTACGGGTGAACTAAGGAGAAAGGCCAACTAACGAACCAAGCAACTACAAGAAAAGGAACTTAACACATTAAGAATTTTAAAAACTTCATATTGAAACTAAAAGGTAACACCCAGCTGACCCCACCAGTGTCCTGTTCCACCTGGACAGCCTGCACCCTGGGCGTGTGTTTTTCTTTGACGTTTGCTGCTAACCTGCGTGAGAACTGGACTGATTGCCTTCATGTGTGGTCAACTTTCTGTGCAGAAAGTGCTTTCAAAGTGATTGTGTATCTTGGCAGTGCTGTCCTGAGTGAGCAAAAGGAACATTTTACAGCAGCACTCAGCAGTCTCTTTGTGGATTGGCGTTTGTCAAGACTGTTTGTCACCTACTTTACAGCCTGACTCATTCTCTAAACAGTCTCTCCAGTCAAAGGTTTCACTGAAGTACAACAAGCTTGCCCACCCGTGCTACGTGGAGTGCTTTTACAGAGTATCATGCTGTGTGTCTTGTTACTTGAGGAGCGTTATCCTCTTTGACAATGGATCATTTTGTCATTCGCGGAAGAGTCTCTGACAAAGGCAATGTTGGCGTGTTTTCAATGATAGACATTGTGAGAGGCGGCACCTCTGGCCAACCGATGCACATGTCAGGTAGAGTGGTGACTGTGGCCGCGAGTTTCCGGGTGAGTGAAAGTATTTTAGTGTTCAACTCTGGATGCTTTTGCAGTTACTGTGGCACGGCAGTTTAACCGCTATCGTTCTAACTGCTCGCGAGTCTCCCACTGCGCACATACCCTCCACGCGCGCAGTCCTACCTGTCTCGAATCGCCTCCAGCCATTGTTTGTGACATCTGCCCCACTGTCCGGTCGACACTTTGTCATTGCAGTGAACCATCCGGCGGAGGCGTAACAGCGTGCCGCCATGTTGGTCCGAAACAGAGCGCTGTCCCAGTTTGTCAGTTTAAGCATGTCTGGTGCTGTGACTTGCGACATGGTGCTCGAAGTATCTGTGTGGAGTTCCTGGTGTGGCTACCTCTTGCACGCTGTGGCCTTTAACTTCCTGGCGTTAAAGTCACGAAGCGTGCCGGCACCTAGCGTGCCTAACATGGTAACGATGGCAATGATGATGTGTATACGCCTCAGTGCCGCCGACCCGACCAGTGATGGGACACGAGCAAAGTCATTCTCAGACCAGCACCATGAACATTACAGTGAAATCTATACCCGTTTCAGAGTTACTTGCGGGACTGCACTAGGGACAAGGATAACTTTCCCACAACTGAACGGATCTCTGAATCAAGATCCTCCGGCGCTAAAGACCTCGGGTGAGAGATCGCTCACCGGAGCTCAAGTTCTTTGTCTTTGATGGTGGTGCTTAGCATCTCATGACATGTTGTCATGCACGTGTGGTCCTACAGCTTGAAACTCTCTCTAGGGTGTCTAGTACTTTGTGTTGTATTTCACTGGCGCTCAAATCCTTTATTTATTTCTTTTGAAGTGCTTGGCAGTGTATTGATTGCAGCTATTTTGGGCATTGTTTTTCTTTGAGTTGCATTATCTTTGTGGTGGTTTCTGGTGTGTTTGCCCTATTGTGTGTATTTGAGGCTATTATGGAAAGTGTATTGAGAGCTGTTGTGACTGGAATGTTTCCTAGGGCAACATCTTTTAACCCTATGGTGTACCCTTCTTTGGGGAGGTTGTGTGCTTGTGGGTAGTCCATGCCCTGTTTCCTAGGGTGATGTTGAATCTTATGGTGTACCCTTTGTAGGGGATGTTGTAGTTTTTGTTCTCCGGGGTGAGTATCCTGTGGTGTACCCTACTTTGGGGAGGTGGTAGTGTTTGTGGGTAGTCAATGTCCCATATCAGTTCCCAGGGTGAATTTCCGGAGGTGTACCCTATTTAGGGGAGGTTGTGTGTTTGGGGGTAGTCAATGCTCGATTTTAGTTCCCAGGATTACTATCCTGCGGTGTACCCTATTTAGGGGAGGTTGTGTGTTTGTCGGTAGTCAATGCCCCATTTTAGTTCCCAGGATTACTATCCTGCGGTGTACCCTATTTTGGGGAGGTTGTGTGTTTATGGGTAGTCAATGCCCCATTTTAGTTCCCAGGACTACTTTCCTGCGGTGCACCCTACTTAGGGGAGGTTGTGTTATTTTACAGAGTTAGTATATATTTATTTTTGAGATTTGTAAAGCGCGAACGAATGGCCGTGGGCGTCTTGGCCCTATAGACTCAAATGCGTGACTCTCCTGATACAAGTTCCTGAGATGGATTACTGGTTAAACAACCAGGTCTTTAATCTTTTACGAAATGAAAGGAGAGAGTGACTTGACCTAATCGACAATGGAAGGAAATTCCAAAGTCGGGCTGCAGTAACCATGAACCGTCTGTCTCCCCAGGAGACTGTCTTTGTGCGTGGAACAGTTAATTGATGCAGAGTCGTAGATCTCAGTTGTCTGGAAGGGCAGTAGAGTGTTAACTGATTTCTAGGAAACTGCGGACCTTGATTATGTAATGCTTTGAATGCAAGGCAGAGTGTCTTAAATGTTATACGATTTTTTATCGTCAACCAGTGATAGTTCCGAATCGTTTGGGCAATTGTTTTAAATTTGGGCGTTCTGGAAAGCAGTCTTGCCGCGGCATTTTGTATCGATTGCATTTTATTGACAACCCGAATTTGTGCATTGGCAAACAAGCCATTGCAGTAGTCCAGTAATGATAGTACGAGTGTGCTTACCAAGGTTTTACCTGCACTGTCTGGTAGGAACGGGATAATTTTTCTTATGAGTCTTAGCTTATGAAAAGCTGTTGCAGCTATGTGATTGGCGTGAGCGGTGAAATTGAGATGTTCATCGAAAACAACTCCCAAATTCCTAACCTTTGGGACAGGAATGGGCAGAGTTCCAAAAGATGAAGGCCACCAAGCGGATGACCAGCATGGGGAGAGTTTCCCAAAGATGACAACCTCCATCTTCTCGGAATTAAGTTTAAGGCAGTTGGAGGACATCCAATATCCAATTGCCAGCATGCCTTCCTGGAAGCGCTCTGCCACCTCTTCTCCATCATTATTGATGGCAAGGACTAACTGGGTGTCATCGGCATAGGAAGTAAGGCTCATCCCATAAAGTTTGATAACTCTAGCTAGGTCCGACACATAAATGTTAAAAAGTGTCGGACTTAGGGATGAGCCCTGGGGAACCCCGCACGGTAGAGACAGATCGGCCGACTGGAATGGTCCTAATGTAACTGCCTGAGTCCTGCCAGATAGAAAGGAAGCAAGTAGGTTCTTTGCTCCCAGTTGGATGCCCATGCATTGTTTTTTTTGGTGGAGATTGGCACTATGTTCCGGTCGAAGTCAAGTCAAGTCAAGTCAATAGATTTATATAGCGCTCTACATACCCATAGGGTCTCAAGGCGCTTGAGGAAGGGTGGGGAATTACTTGTCGAATATCCAAGTTTTAAGTTGCTTTCTGAATGCTAGGTGGTTCTGAGTAAGGCGAAGGTGAGTGGGAAGTGAGTTCCAGGTTTTAGCTGCCAGGTATGAGAAGGATTTACCTCCCATGGTGGTTTTGTTGATGCGAGGTACAGTGGCAAGGGCTTGGTTGGAGGACCGTAGCTGACGGGAGGGGGTGTAGAAGGAGAGTCGTGTGTTGAGGCATTCGGGTCCAAGTTCGTAAAGTGCTTTGTGTGCGTGGGTTAGGAGGCGGAAAGTAATCCTCTTATTTACGGGGAGCCAGTGGAGGTTTTTCAGGTGACCAGAGATGTGTTCTTTACGCGGGATGTCTAGTATGAGCCTGGCTGAAGCATTCTGGATGCGTTGGAGTTTTTTCTGGAGTTTTGCGGTGGTACCGGCGTATAGGGTGTTTCCGTAGTCCAGGCGGCTCGTGACCAGTGCGTGGGTGACCGTTTTTCTAGTTTCGGTGGGGATCCAGCGAAATGTTTTTTTGAGCATGCGAAGAATGTTGAAGCAAGATGATGAAACGGCGTTGACTTGTCTGGTCATCGAGAGTGAGGAGTCCAGGATGACGCCCAGGTTCCGTGCGTGGTCCGTCGGGATGGGTGCTTTTCCAAGGGCCTCTGGCCACCAAGAGTCATCCCAGGCGGAGGGGGAGGAGCCTAAGATGAGGACTTCTGTTTTGTCTGAGTTCAGTTTCAGACGGCTGTGCTTCATCCACTCGGCTACTTCTTTCATTCCTTCGTGTAAGTTGGTTTTGGCGGTGTTAGGGTCTTTGGTGAGTGAGAGGATCAGTTGAGTGTCGTCAGCGTAGGAGATGATGTTGAGGTTGTGTTGGCGAGCGATGGCCGCAAGGGGGCTCATGTATACGTTGAAGAGGGTGGGGCTGAGTGACGATCCTTGTGGTACGCCGCAGATGACTTCAGAGGCCTCTGACTTGAATGGAGGGAGGCGGACTCTCTGGGTTCTTCCGGTGAGGAACGAGGTGATCAATTCCAGTGCTTTTCCTTGGATTCCGACGTTTCTGAGGCGCTGTAGAAGGGTGTTATGACAGACTGTGTCGAAGGCAGCGGAGAGGTCAAGGAGGATGAGGGCGACTGTGTCTCCATTGTCCAGTAGAGTTCGAATGTCGTCTGTTGCTGCGATAAGTGCGGTCTCAGTGCTGTGTTTGGCTCGGAAGCCGGACTGTGAGGAGTCGAGGGATTTGTTGGTTTCAAGGAAGGTGGCGAGCTGGTTGTTGACAGCTTTCTCGATGACTTTGGCCGGGAATGGAAGAAGCGAGATGGGGCGGTAGTTTTTGAGTTCGGTGGGGTCAGCTGTGGGTTTTTTCAGAAGGGCGCTGAGTTCTGCGTGTTTCCAGTTTTCCGGGAAGGTGGCGGAGTTGAGGGAGCCGTTGATGACATCTCGGAGGTGTGGTGCTATGATGGAGTCTGCTTTGTTGAAGATGTGGTGAGGGCATGGGTCAGTTGGGGATCCTGAGTGGATGGAGTTCATCAGGCGGATGGTGTCCTCAGTGGAGATTGGGTTCCAGTCGTTAAGGATGTTCAAGGGGGGTGAAGGTCCTGCAGTAGGTTGAGTGGGTTGGTCTCCGGGTCGGTTGTCGAAGCTGTCGTGGATGTCTGCGATTTTGTTGTGGAAGAAGGAAGCTAGGGAGTCGCAGAGGGCTTGGGAGGGGGTGATGTCGTTGGAGTTGGCTGATGGGTTGGTAAATTCTTTGACGATGTTGAATAATTCCTTGCTGTTGTGGGCGTTGTTATCTAGTCGGTCTTTGAATGCGGCTTTCTTGGCAGACCGGATTAGTTGGTGGTGTATGCGGGTAGCGTTTTTGAAGGCGTCCCTGGTGCTGGTGTTTGGGTCTTTTTTCCAGGCCTTCTCGAGGGAGCGACAGAGTTTTTTCGATTTCTTAAGATCATCGTTGAACCAGGAGGCGTTTTTGCTGCCTAGTTTGATTTGACGTTTTTTCAACGGTGCTAGGATGTCGGCGCTGTTGGATAGCCATTGGGTGAGGTTAATGGCTGCTTGGTCGGGGTTTGAGGAGTGGGCGGGGGGGGTTAGAAGAAGCGATGAGGAAATCTGGTCGATGGTGATTTTGTTCCAGTTTCTTCGCAGGGTGGGTTGAGGATGGTTGTGGATTGTGGTCTTATTGTAGATAAAGTGAACGCAGCTGTGGTCCGTCCAATGGAGATCTGTGGTGTGACTGAATGAGACATGTTTGCTGGAGGTGAAGATGGGGTCGAGTGTGTGACCTGCAATGTGGGTGGGGGTAGTGACAAGTTGTTTGAGTCCGAGGTTGGCGAGATTGTCCAGAAGGGTGGTGCTGCTGCTGTCATTGCTCTTTTCCAGGTGAAAATTGAGGTCTCCCAATAGAATGTAGTCCTCGGAGGGGAGGGCGTGTGGGGTGATAAAGTCAGTGATGTCGTCACTGAATTGTGCACGGGGTCCTGGAGGCCGGTAGAGGAGGGTGCCTCTGAGTGTGGTCTTGGGGTCAGTGTGGATCTGGAAGTGGAGGTGTTCGGCGCTGGCAAGGTTGGCGTCAGAGCTGGTTGAGATGTTGATGGAATTCTTATGGACGATAGCGATGCCTCCTCCTGTTTGCTTGATGCGGTCCTTATGGATGATCTTGTATCCTTCCGGGATGGCAATGGTGATGTCTGGGGCTGAAGAGGCATTCATCCATGTTTCTGTTAGGAAGGCGACGTCCGGTGAGATGGTGTCTAGTAGATTCCAGAGGTCGATGGCGTGTCTGTGGACCGAGCGGGTGTTGAGCAGGATGCATTTTAGGTGGTTGATGTCAGGTCTCTGTATGGTGTTGGTGGATGAGGAGTTGGTTTTGGTGCCGTCGAACTTGCAGGAGTTGCAAGAGAAGGGTCCATGGGTGTGTCCAGGAGCGGCTTGGACGCAGTTGAGGGAACGGCCGGCGTTAAAGGCTAGGAGGGTGGTGGCATCGTAAGTGATGCGAGTGGGCTGGGCATTACGGGAACCAGGGGGTCTGGCGCTGGGCGCGGTCCAGGCGCGGACGGGCGTAGACGGGCTTACCTTTGGCGCACCTTCGGCGCGCCCGCTGCGCGTGAACGCTGCGCGGAAGTTCATCAGTCATATAAGGAGTTGGGGGGGAGGGGCGAGGGCGGAGCAGCTGGGAGGCGGGGTGGATATCCGGGGAGGGGAGACTAAACAACAACAAGGTAGTATACAAAATGGCAGTCGGGGCACACACTTGCAATCACACGCTAAAAGTTACTATTAGGGCACAGGGAGACACAATAGTTAAAGCGAGGCACCTCAGATAAAGCTCAGCGTTGCAGCGCGCTGTGCTAGTATGCTAATTAGTCCGAAATGGACTAGTGCTACTCTGCTCTGCTGAAATAAGGAGCGCTATGTAAATAAATGAGTGGACAAATCGGGCGCAGCACAAAGCAGCTAAATGATTAAATGAGCAATCAAATTGGGCACACAGCACAGCAGATGAATGAACGATACCGCAGTGAGGTCGGGGAGGCAGCGTGATGAGGAGCGGCCGTCTCTGACGAGTCAGGAAGTCTACCTGCTTGGAACTCGTGGACAAGGGTTTCATGTTGGTAGTACTTTGAGTTAGGAGCCTTATCATTTTTTCAGTGTCAGCATGCCTTTATCAGGGGAGTTTTTAGTTTCTTTCCAGAGTGTTTTCTCTGGCAAATTTTTCTTATGGGGCTTACACTCTTCTGGTTGTCTGGAGTGAATTTTACCCTGTTGTGTCTCTCTCAAGGATCTGTGTCTATGCTCGTTTTTGTTTACCAGGGTGTTTACCCTGTGGTGTACCCATGTATGGGGAGGTTGTGAGCGTGACCACCTTGCTTTGCTGTTTTGGTCTTAAACCATGCTGTTACCCTAAGGGAGGGGGATGTGGCATATAGTAGCAAAATGTAGTTGTTTTCTGTTCTTCTACAATTTAGCATCTTATTTTATTGCTGCTCATGCTAATGATACCTCATACCGTACATGTTGTGCATTATTTGATTTGTGTACTTCATTTTGTACTTTCATGCAAATGTTATATTTGAGGTATCTTGCCTATCTTTCTCTTTATTCTCCTGTCATTCCCTAAGGAAAGAGGATGTGTAGTAAATTACTTCTCTGCTGTTCTTCACTTAATAGAATGTTCATGACATCATAGAGTACCTTGGTGACTCTCTGGCTCACAGTGTCAGTTGGTCAACTCAGGCTGAGCTGCTTGGAGCTTGCTCCTGGTGGGGTTATATCTGTACTTCCTATCTTGTCCTACTCATCTAGCTTAGAAGGGATCTACAATAAAGGATTATCTAACCTACACAGTTGGACTGTGCATCTTCCTTTACTACAATTCCCATTTCATATCGCTTGTTTTCTTTACTTTATCAATCCCCCATGGCTTCGGTTTTAGTGAATGGGAAGATCCCTAGTTAGTTCCAATTAAGTTGTGGTGTTTGTCAGTGTTGTCCTTTATCTTCTCTTTTATTTATACTTGTTTAGGAACCTTGCCTATCCCGTATCAGAAATAACGCTGAAATAAATGGTTTTCAATATGGAGCCAATCATTTAAAAATGTCAGCCTATGCTGACGACATACTTCTTTTCATTTTCACTCTTGAGTGGTCTGTTCCGGCTCTTCTTCAGGAAATTGATCCCTTTTCCTCGGTTTTCCAGATACAGGATTAATTCTGACAAAACTGAAATCATGCCTCTTACTAAGTTTACTTTTACTCATTCTTTTATTGCCATGGGATTCCACTGGAATATCTCCAAAATTAAGAATTTGGGCCACCCCTTCCATTAATATTTCGGTTTCGGTGAATGTCAATGACTGTCTAGATAAAGTTAACAAACTTCTTTCGCCTGGAATCCTTTCTTTCTTTCCTGGTGGGGTCATATGGACTCTATCAAAATGATAATTTCACCCATAATTCTATATACCCTTTCCATGATCACTTTTAATATTCCTGCTACATTGTTTAATAAATTAGACTCTAAACTTTCTATATTCCTTTGAATAAATAAAAGAGCCAGAATTTCTCTGCCTCCTCTTAGGAAGGTGGAGTCAATTTCCCTGCCATAAGGCTTTCTGACTCCGACAGGCCTCTAGATTACTTTTTATGCTGCAAACCTTGTTTACTCCTTTATGGTTGGATATTGAATGCTCTTTTCTAGCTCCTTTTCTTCCCTGTGAAGTTATATCTTTCTCGGCTAAACCTTCCATCAGTTTTTTCTTCTCTTTTTAAACACATTTGCACTATCCTAAAACCAATTTATAAATCGAACTATATAACTCATGAATCTTTCCAACAGTCTCCATTATGGTATAACACTCTTATTACCATGAATAAAAAAAAATGCTATTTTGGAAATCCTGGAGGCAAAGAGGTATTTGGGTCAAAGCTTTATTTTCCCATAATGATCATCTCTCCTTCTCACTATTTTAACACTTATTCAAGTGCCTGTGTTGCTTTTCACCTACATTTCTCCTTCTCATAAATATTCTTCTTGATGTTCTTCATTTATTATCAAGTGCTTTCCCTTATTCCTCATCTCTCTGTTCACTTCTTACTTCTGTTCCTAATGCTTCACCTATCTATAGACTTCGCTTTTTATCGTGTGTCAGATCCAAAACGAAGTTGGAAATGCAGTGGGAATTTGATTTGGGATGTACTTGGACTCTTCCATTTTGGAATAAGATTTGTGATAAACTTTACAAAGCCTCCAGAACAGCTTCCACTTCTCAATCTTTGTTCTTTTTCTATCATAGACTATACCTCACCCCTTCCTTACTAGCTGGATTCTTCATGGGCTCATCTCCTAAATGTTGGTTATGTTGGTGCTGTTCCACTGTCCTCCTACAGCCTGCTTCTGGGGAAAAGTTTGGTCTCAGTTATCTTTATTGCTTCATTTAGGTTGACCTTTAACTCCCCTGATACTCTTTTTGGGTAGTCTTTCTGAAGACATCCACTCAACACATAGTCACTTACTTTTATTAGATCTCATGCTCGCTCTTGCCTTTCAGCAAATCTCTATCATTTGGAAATGTTCATCAAATATTTCTTATAAAGCCTGGTGTAATAAAGTTTGTCATTACCATACCATACTGCCTTTTTCTCTTTTTACTGTCCATCTGCTAATAGAGTTTTATATTGGTTACCTTTGACTTCCTTTTTAGATGATGCAGCTCATAAGTTTCCTATTGTACTCCAGGCAGGTCGCTCCCCACGCCACGCAGCTCCACCTGACTGCGCCCGTACTCCTGAGCCCAGCTGCTGCCTGGTGTTGAGTTCGAGGCCCGCCTCCACCCGAAGGTAACCACCTGCGCCTCATCCCCGATAGCTAGTGGTGAGCCAAAGGTTTGTCACTGCTGTTTTCTATTGTGCTCCATTTCTGTGCCCTGCTATCGTTTTTTGTGCCCCATTTTGTGCCCTGCTATCATTTTTGTGCCCCTTTTTGTGCTCTGCTATCGTTCCTTTGTGTCTAAATTTGCGCTCTGCTACTGTTTTTGTGCCCCATTCTGTGCTCTGCCATCGTGCTTATTGTGCTCTTTTTTTTGTGCTCCGTTATTGTTTTTATTGCATACCTGTACTGCATCTGCCCCTCTTTACTTTACTGGCTCTTGCCTTCTGTCTCTGTTTACCCACCTTCTCTCCCCTTCGCCGTCCTTACCCACGCCCCCGGCTCGCCCATTTGTCGCTCCCCCCTCCCAGCTGCTCCTCCCTCCCACCTCCCCTTCATATTGCGGCCACTGCACGGCTGAGCCGCTGGTGCGCCTAAGGCAAGCCCGTCTGTGCCCATCGCCAGGACCCCTGGCCCCCACGGATGCAACAGCGCCCTACTGAGCTACAATGCCAGCACCCTCCATGCGCTCAACAACGGCCGAGAACACACCTGCTACCGAGCCACCCCGAAGCGCACCCATGGACCCTTCACCTGCCGGAGCTGCAGCTTCACCAGCATCCAGCCAGCCAAACCGCCAACCAAGGAACCCAACCACCTCAGATGCATCCTTCTCAACACCCGCTCCGCCTGCAAACACGCCATTGAACTCTGGGACCTTCTCGACTCCACCACCCCGGATGTCGCCTTCCTGACAGAGACCTGGTTGACCGCCGCCTCAGCACCCGACCTCGCCAGAGCCATCCCGAAAGGCTACAAGATCACCCGCAGAGACTGCACCAACGGAACAGGAGGAGGAATGGCCATCGTCCACAGGAACACCCTCAGAGTCTCGACCAACACCGGCGACACCCTCAGCACCGCCAAACACATGCACTTCCAGATCCACACCGACCCCAACACCACCATCAGAGGAACCCTCATCTACAGACCCCCGGACCTGTCCACAGTTCAGCGACTCCATCACCGACTTCATCAGCACGCATGCCCTCGCCTCCACAGACTACATCCTCCTTGGAGACCTGAACTTCCACCTCAAGAACAACAATGACGCCAACTCCGTCACCCTGATCGACAACCTCGCCAAACTCAGACTCAGACTGCTCGTGACAACACCCACCCATGCCGCCGGCCACAGGCTCGACCCCATCTTCACCGCAAGCCCCCACGTCTCCTTCAACCACACCACGAAACCCCACTGGACCGACCACCACTGCATCCACTTCACCTTCAGGAGGCCCACCACGCACCGCCGCACTCAACAGATGCCCCGACGCTACTGGGGCAAAGTCACCGAAGACCAGCTAATCACCACCCTCACCCAGAACCCACCCGCTGAATCCACTGATCCCGACAACGCAGCCGGCAACCTCAGACAATGGATCGACGACTACGCCAACACCCTCGCCCCAGTCAAGTCACCCTCCAACAGCCACACCAGCAAGAAAGCCACCTGGTTCACCAAAGACCTCCTGGCCTCCAAATGAACATGTTGGAAATTGGAGAAGAACTGGCTCCGCGAACAATCACCAGACAGCTACACAGCTCACAAGAGCACCACCTGCAAACACCATCAAGTCATCTGAGCCGCCAAGAGGGCCTCCTTCAAGGACCGCCTATATAACAACGCACACAACAGCAAAGCGCTCTTCAACATCGTGAAGGAACTCTCCAACCCCAGCTCTAACACCAATGACATCCCGCCTTCGCAAGACCTTTGCGACTCACTGGCCACCTTCTTCCACCGCAAGATCGCCGACATCCACGACAGCTTCAGCGCCACAACCACCCCGACAACCAGCGCACCCACGACCACCCCCCGCACCAACTGCCTGCTCTCCTGGATCAGCTACAACGACGAGGAAACCAGCAAGACCATGAACACCATCCACTCCGGATCACCGTTAGACCCTTACCCTCACCACATCTTCAACAAAGCCAGCACAGCCATCGCACCCCATCTCTGGAGAGTAATGAACATCGCCTTCGAGACAGCAACCTTTCCGGAAAGCTGGAACCACGCCGAGATCAACTACCTACTCAAGAAACCCAAGGCGGACCCCAAGGACCTCATCAACTTCCGACCCATCTCCATGCTTCTGTTCCCGGCGAAGGTCACCAAGGAAATCATCACACAAATAACTGACCCGCTACCTCGAGGAGAACAACATCCTGGACCCATCCCAGTCCAGTTTCCATAGCAACCACAGCACCAAAACCGCCCTCATCACCTCCACCGATGACATCAGGACCCTGCTTGACAACAGAGAAACAGCGGCCCTCATCCTCCTGGACCTGTCAACCACGGTCTGCCACCGCACACTACGAACACACCTCTATGATGTCGGAATCCAAGAGAAGGCCCTGGACTGGACCACATCCTTCCTCTCCGGCAGAACTCAGAGCATCTGCCTCCCCCCGTCCACTCCAAGGACACCGAGATCATCTGCAGCATACCCCAGGGCTCATCTCTCAGCCCGACGTTGTTCAACATCTACAAGGCACCCACGTCGCCCGATAACATGACCTCAACATCATCTCCCACGCTGACGACACCCAGCTGATCCTCTCCCTCACTAAAGACCCTCTCACTGCCAAAACCAACCTCCACAAAGGAATGAAGGACATCGCCGAATAGATGAGGAACAGCCGACTGAAGCTGAACTCAGACAAGACGGAGGTCCTCATTCTCGGCCCCACCCCCTCAGCCTGAGATGACTCCTGGTGGCTGACGACCCTGGGAACAGCTCCAATACCTACCTGCCACGCACGCAACCTAGGGGTCATCCTCGATTCCTCCCTCTCCATGACTAAACAGGTCAAAGCCGTCTCCTCTTCCTGCTTCAACACCCTCCGAATGCTCTGCAGGATCTTTAAGTGGATCCCCACCGAAACGAGAAAAACTGTCACCGAGGCCCTCGTCACCAGCTGGCTAGGGGTCATCCTCGATTCCTCCCTCTCCATGACTAAACTGGTCAAAGCCGTCTCCTCTTCCTGCTTCAACACCCTCCGAATGCTCCGCAGGATCTTTAAGTGGATCCCCACTGAAATGAGAAAAACTGTCACCCAGGCCCTTGTCACCAGCTGGATAGACCACGAAAACACCCAAATGCAGGGACATCAGCCAAGCACCTGAGACGGCTGCAACGGTAAACATCGTTTACCACGAAGTTTTTACAACGCGGTACCTTTAGCACGCATCCCTTACAACGCAATTCGTTACCACGACTTGCGCTGGAGGGCGCTAAAGGATTAAAAATAGTAAATTTACTATCCCAACACCTTCCCTAGGGTCCACGGGGACTGGTGTTAGAATAGTAAATTATACTATTCGAAATCCGCGCCCCCAACGCAAGTCGTGGTAACGACTTGCGTTGTAAGGGATGCGTGGTAAAGGGATGCGTTGTGACGGTACGCGTTGTACCGTCATACATCCGGCTGCAACGCATCCAGAACGCTTCGGCACGCCTGATCCTCAACATCCCCCACCGTAGCCACATCACACCCCACCTGAGAGACCTGTACTGGCTCCCCGTCAACAAGAGGGTAACCTTTAAGCTCCTCCAACACACGCACAAAGCTCTGCACAACACCGGCCCAGTATACTTCAACAGACGACTCGGCTTCTACACCCCCACCCACCAGCTCCACTCCGCCGGCCTCGCTCTCGCCACAGTCCCTCACATCCGAAGAACGACCGCCGGCGGCAGATCCTTCACCCACCTCGCCGCCAAGACCTGGAACCAACCTACGGCAGACCCAAGACCTACTGGCCTTCAGAAAACTCCTCAAGACCTGGCTCTTCGATCTGTAGCAGCACCAACCCTCCCCCCCCCCGCGCCTTGAGATCCTCACGGGTATGTAGCCCGCTATACAAGTGACCGGATTGATTGATTAAACTGCCAAGAATTCTCTATTTCTCTGCTATGGGTGTTAATTTTGCTATTCTGTGTTTGGCTTGTAACAATATATTAGATCGCTATTTTCTTTTTTTCTTTTCAGGTAATATTCTATGCTGCTGTTAACTTGGTCTTCCTTTATCCGTTCCCTCTCCTTCCCACCCCTCTTTTTTTACCCATCATATTTCAAGATTGTTGAACAGCTTCAATTCTTAATGATATTTATTATGAATTTCATTCTTACAGTTTACACAAGTTCCTGTATATTGTTTCAGTCATGTTAATATTTCTTTCAATAAAGCTGCTTTAGCTTAAAAAAAATGTATGAAACTGCAGATAACACATGTTAAGACATGTACTTCTGATTCTTATGAGGAAACGATAGAGAGTATAAAAGGTACAAAGCAAAGGCTTCTCTGCTCAGCTAGCAGGATTCTAACTTTTTCACATATAAAAGCCAACGTGAAAATGAGGCTTTGGTCCTCGCACATGAAACGGCCTGTACATCTTGGTATAGCATAGCAGTACATTATGAATGTGGTTTACATACAGCATAGTGGACAAAAAAGTGCTGGGAGGCAGTTCTGCCAGGCCTGCCTGCCTACCACATCAGTTCCTCCCATCATGCTCTGGTCTCTCTACGTTGGATGATGGCCTTGTGCAGCACCAGCTAAAAATCCTGATCTATGGAGTTCGAAACGCTGCCAGCAGTGGATCTCACCCCTAACTCCTCCGAATCCTCCTTCAGGTCATCAGGGTGGGTGGCACAGCTTTAGGCTGGCCTCGTGTGGTGCTGTACCGGAGGTGGTGAGGCCATCTTGAATCCTCTCAGCATCAAAGAGGGATGGGTTCCCCTTCTAAATGATTTCAGGGCCATACACGATTTTAACCGCACCAGGAATAGAACACCCTGCATGTTGTCAATACACATATACTTATTACTTTATGTCTTAAGATGTTCCATGCAATATTGATATTCTTTAATCGTTGCCTTTTCAATGTTGCTACTTGATTCATACTTCATGGAAGTATATGCTTTAAACATGTAACTATATTCAATACTTGTGAGGCACACTAATGCCCCAGGGCTATACAAATACTATGTAAGTCTACAAAAATACATAAACAAAGAAAACAATTAATGCAATGTTTGTACCATAGTCTGGTGGATCTCACCCAGAATTTCTACAAACATTTTACAAAGTTTTTGGGCTTGAAGTGGAATACATACCTTTAAAGTTGGCAGCAATCTGCTTCTGATTGATCCTATTCTGATATCTCTGCAGCTCCTTCCCTTACAGGAGTTGCATTAGTGCTCTGGTTCAATCCCACCACCTATGCACAAGCAAGGTGGTTAAGGTAACGTGGAGACTTATTAGTGATGTGTCACCCATTATGCTTCCTACCTGCATTCTATCAAAGACTTTAAACAAGAGGGGGCAGAGAGGTGAAAGTGCCACTGGAAAGGGGTCTGAGGACTTAATTGGGCAAGCAGTGGGAGTCCACTGGACTGTGATGATAGTCATCTGAAACAGATCACCACCAACTCTAAAGCTTTGTTCCACTTTTTGGACCACATAAAAACGTCTGAAAGACATGTGGTGAGCTTGGGCGCTGTAATGGTGCATTTTCTTTCTGATGTTTCTATGGTCGAAACTGAAAATAAAATACTGTGTTTCTGATTTCCTCATATGTCATATGAATGTCCAATTAATGACTACCCTTAGGAGGAAACTACCAGCTCTTACCAGGCAACCAGTTGTCTCATTCATCTCGGTGGTATTTTAACTAAAATTGGGGCTGTCATGAAACTTTCCACTCTGATAGTGCCTTGCTCATAGGCATGAGCTAGAAGTCTATTAGCAACCGAATGATAGTGCACAAGCTGGCTTTTGTGAAAAAGGTCTATAAGCGATAAGGAAGATGGTCCAGGTCACGTAAAGTGCAGCACTGGTTACTTTTGCACTAACCTTTGCACTAATGATTTATGTATAAATGTTATTTGCACAGACAGACCAGTTTAAACGTTTGCGTCCAATGGTAATTGTAAATGTTGTCCGGTGCAGAAATGGCAGGCGCCATTAAAGAATGACCAAACATTGCTGCAATTTATGTGACATGGCCAAAAAATGCGAGAGATTATTAAGGTATGACGACGAAAATGAAGGGGCAAAACAAAATAAATAGTAACACAAATGCAAAATAAACGTTAAAAAATGGACGATGGAAAAAGAGAGAAAATACAAAACGAATAGAAAGATGAAGCTGAAATACAAATGTGCAGTGTGGACCATCTGTCCTACCACCACTGTTTGCTGGTGTGGCTCTTCTTTCAATTTAAATGTAAGGGTGAATTGCTGGAAATAGAGCATTATATGCTAAGATCTCCCATGATGTCTCATTATTGACCTTTCTAGCATAATATGTATAAGGTTATACCAGAGCATCCCTAAGAGAGAAACATGTACAGCGTGAAGGCTAATCCCCAATGCAAATACACGCCAAGGCACTTCAGAACAAAGTATTTGGCAGCATTAGCTAGAAAGTGAACAACATGGACTGAAAATACACTGGAAAAGAGCATTTTTCTGATATTACAATCTATTACCCTGCTGAAAAAAAATGCAAATTCTCAAATGGACTATGCAAAGTTCCAGAAAACAAGGCGAATTCGAAATGCACACTATCCTTCACATACAGCAGTGAATAATCTTCAACAGATGGGGGTAATTTCACTGCCATTACCATTTGGAAAAAAGACAGCGCGAGGCTGCCAGAAATGAGGCACATGTCACAGTTTTACTGATGTGGTTTAAAGCTCAATATTTCCATAGTTTTCTGCAGCAGTGAACCAGATACAACAGCTAATAGAGGGAATCTGTAACCAATAGATGCCGCCAGCCAGTGAGTAAACACCTGCAAATATCGCACACCAAAGGGTGAGCACACTAGTCACAGGGAGAACATGCGAGTCACGGGGCAAGCCCACGAGTCACCGGGCAAGCACGCGAGTCACAGGGCAAGCACGCGAGTCACCGGGCAAGCACACGAGTCACAGGGCAAGCATGCGAGTCACAGGGCAAGCACGCGAGCCACAGGGCAAGCAAGCGACCCACAGGACAAGCACGCGAGCCACAGGGCAAGCAAGCGAGTCACAGGGCTAGCAGGAGAGTGACAGCGCGAGCATGGGGTCACGTGACCCTGCATTTATAGACTGGGTCAACAAAGTATGAACACACTCATGTGTATTTTATTTTACATATTTAATATAGTGCATAACTAGCTACAAGAGGAAGGTGGATCAATAATGACATTTTGAATGCAGCAGGAAAATTAGACATAGGGGACCTCATGTATCACAAGATTTTCACTCTCTCCAATCTTACACTATACAAGATGGCAGGCTTTTGCAAGGGAGGCTTATGCAAGGCTTAAAAGCAGTGATTTAAATGTCACAAAAGAACAGCAGGCATTCACCAAATAGAGTCTGAGGCAAGGGATGGAGCGACCGCTGGAGGTGTGGCTGGCGTCCTGCTAACAGGGAGGTGCAGTGAACTCAGCTGAGTGATAGTGGGCCTGCACTGTATGATCGTGCCCTTTCACGCTGTAAGCGCCTTTAAGCTTTACCCTGCACTGAGCTTGGCCTCTGCGGTGCAAGTAGAGGTGCCTGGAATGGGACATAAGTCCTTTTAGAGTCATCGACTTGTAAATATACATTCCTATTATGTGTGCCAGTGCTGCAGCGAAATAACTATTCAATAATCGACATCATTTAAGAATTTTTCTTTTATAGTGAACCCCTAACGAGATAGTTATTGTAGTAAATATTTGTGGAACTTTGCTGCCCAAGGGTAATCTATGGACACCGTGGTTTGGTAACATACGAGATTATTGCAACAAAAGCATGTTTAATCTCATCATGCAACAAGTCCTTATAATTAGATTGAAAAAATCATTGGTTTTGCCAGTGATTGCTATGAGCCTCTAGACTACTACTAGCAATTGAGAAAGAATGAGTACTTGTGATTATATTGTATAACTTTATGTCTTATTTTAGTTAAGCCTTGGTTCAAAGTTAAAACCGAATCAATCTTCACTGCTTGTCAACAAATTGTTCTAGTTCAAAGAGCTTTATTTCGATAAAAACATATCTTAAAAGCATAAATACATCTCGACAATTTTGGAACCATAAAAACAGTTTGTTAAAACAACCTTAATGACTATTGGATGGTTAAAACAATTAGAAAACGATTAGAAGGTGCACATAATCCATTCTACAATCTCTACAAATAGTCAAGTACAGAAAGCACGTGGTCTCAATTCAATATAACAGTCTTTAAAATTCATATTAAACAATAGTTTTTAGCCTTTGAGATCTGATGGACCAAGCCCAACTTAAAAACTTTGCGATACCGCATACATAAAGTGAGCGAGTATCGGATTTAAGAATACGGAGTGCCACAGAATATTGCCTGGTGCCTAATTCTTTACAGAGAGGCTTGAGCCAGCACTTCCTTGGTAATTGGTACAATGGGCACGCAAACAAAAAATGGGCCATTGACTCTACCTTCGTAATGCAAAAGGGACAGTTAGATGTAGACCATCCAAAGACATGACCTCTGACAGGCCGTCTGCGTACTTGGCTAGCTCACGAACGCGCCACAACCGAGCCCATAGTAATAATGTGTAATCACCACTGGGTATGGGTTCCCACGCAGTAAGGCCAAACCCTGCCTTAACTATAAGTATCACACAACGTGCCAATACTGCCAAATCACTTCAATGTGCTATTTTTGTTTACTGCATCTGATTTTAAACAGAATGCAACCGAGACTTTTATCATAGAATTAATCCATTCAAGATTTGCATTTTATTTACAAATATTTTTCTTTTTCATATTTTTCAAACAAACGTGTTTTTCTTTACAAAAACTTTGTTGAAGCACAAAATAACACAAAACATGAACATTAACACTGGAACACTCCGGTACACTAAGATACGCTGTGAACCGCCCGCCGATCGCCAGACAGAAACAGAGTCTTGACGGCGAACACGAACCGAACTACCGAACCAGGGACAACAAGATACCTGTGCAATAGTGGTCCCGCTCCGCGGATAATGATGAATTCACTGAGGCACATCTAGCTGCAACTTAGAAAGCCCACGGTCCTGAAGAGAATTCCAGAACCTAGGAATTCGAAACGCGTAGACCCCTACACATCACGTTTTATACGTGGAAGCCACAAGATATTCTGAATGTACTCGCTCTAAGAATAGGAAGTCAAACTATAATTGAGAATCTATGGCTTCATGAAACAAAGTGTATATAAATTGTAAAAATTGTATGTTCTTTTAGACTGATAATTGGTTGAGTGCGTGTTGAGTATGATGGATCATGTCCCCCAGTATGAATGAAGTATGAAAGGAATGTCTCATAATTAATGTTCATGTTTTGTGTTATTTTGTGCTTCAACAAAGTTTTTGTAAAGAAAAACACGTTTGTTTGAAAAATATGAAAAAGAAAAATATTTGTAAATAAAATGCAAATCTTGAATGGATTAATTCTATGATAAAAGTCTCGGTTGCATTCTGTTTAAAATCAGATGCAGTAAACAAAAATAGCACATTGAAGTGATTTGGCAGTATTGGCACATAGTAATAATGGTCATAGTTTGGCGAGATCGGATATCGAATGGCATTCCAAATCCATGAGCAGGGGGATCATGGGCGTGCTCTGAGGGAGCGCCATTAAGTCCTTAAAGAACTTATTTTCCGATCTCGTCAACAAGTCCACATTTCCCAATCCCCACAGCTCTGCTTAGCTTTGTAATGGCTACCACCGGGGCTATGGGTTTGAATGTTGAGCAACGCTGTTCTCGAAGGATAACCCCCCTACTCTTTTATGACATAATAACATTTTCTGTAGGTGGGATGTCCACTGCATATTATCAGAGATACGGATGCCAAGATAGTCGAAAACTGTGACCCTTTCCAGTGGGACATGGTTCAGAACAGGGGCCTTAATATGTTTTTTTGGTGGGTTTATTATCAAGTATTTGGTTTTATCGGTATTTATCGTCAGGCCTCGCATAGTGCAAAATGCCTGAAAGCTATCTAGGAGAGTTTGCAGGCCAACAGGGGACTTAGAGATAAGCAGGGTGTCATCGGCGAACAGGATTGTTGGGACTTTTTCGCCCGCATGGGATGGTGCATCAGATGGAGTTTGCAATAAGTGCTGCAGCACCCCGTTCACATATAAAGAGAACAGGGTGGGAGCCAAAACACATCCCTGGCGGACGCCCCTGTTCACCGGACTTCTGCCAGTCTTTTGCCCCTGCTGGCCCCATCTTACCTGCACGAAGTTACCTTCGTGCATCCTCACTAGTAGTAATAAAATATACCGGGGGATCCCCATGTCCAAAAGAACTCCCCACAGGGACCAGGTCAAATTCGGCAGTTAGTGTGTTCAGCTGTATGGCCCATTGTGACCACCTCTTTATAGGCGGTAAGTTGAGAATTGGAATGCCCCTTCTAGTGTCATCCTCATCAGTGTCCAAGATATCCTCAGCTGCAAGGGGCTCGAATGTACAATTCATATCCCCCGCAACGAGAACATGCACACCACTGGGTCGCTGCCTAAGCATTTTTTCCAGGAGGCTAATCTCGGGTGATAGGGCTCCTCCTTTCGTCCCACGGGCATATATGTTGTAAATATCCAATGTATTGCTCTTGCGCCCTTTACTCAGAGACAGTGCCAAGATATCAGGGGAACTGCTTTGGATCTGTGTGATCTGGCAACCCAGCAAAATGCTCACCCATTTCAGGATCCCACCCGAAGGGCGACCTCTACCTGATTGCGAAGGTACTGCTGGAAGAAAGAAAGTGGTGTACCCAACTTTGTGGTGAGGAACCAGGCTCCACGTCTCTTGAAAAATGCAAATTGCGTGAGAATCAATGAGCTCATTCCAGTCGGGTAACTTCAATTTCTGCAAAATGCCAGCTACGTTCCAGCTCAGGATCTTCAAAGGGATTGCATCTACGGCCAGTCCTATATGGTTTTGGGGATGGACTAATGGGGGGCTACCTGCCTCCCGGGTAGATACTTTGGTACTGCTTGTCTGCCTAGAATAATCAGAACAGAATGAGTATCCAGGCCCGCCGGATTGTCCCTGGGAAAATACACCCAAGGAAGGCGGTACGTGACAAGAACCTGCCATAATATTTACCTGAAGATCATACAAATCCTTGCTAGGGAGTCCCCCGTCTAAATCTTTCACTTGGATGTTCGTATTATTCCTTAGACTGTGAGGATCGTGTCAATACCTAGAGTCAGACCCGTAAGAGTTAAGATCAAAATGGGCATTGTAAGGTGTTACATGCCAGACGGGGTGATTGCTATAAGAAGGATTGCTGAAGGGAGGATTGTCCTGCCACCACCCTCCTTAGAAGGACTGGGGAGCATACTGTTGCTGGCAGTGCACTGGACGAGAATAGAAATAGCCCAGATCGTAGGTTCTAATAACACTGCCATCATGACAACTCTGCTGGGAACATATAAACCCTGCAACTCTGGCATCTTTAAAATTTACCAGAATGCAGTCCCCTGGGATATCCTTGGTCCTATTCCCGACCCAATGGGTTCTTCTCACATGGAGGATCTGACCATTCATATGGGGTTGCAATGGTCTATTATTATTTAACCAATGAGATGTTTTGTTTTTGAGTTCTTGGAAAGATTCCTGCCTGCCGGGTTCTAACTGCGGGACTCCAGTCAGGACCACTACAAACGGCAAACACTGTGGTGGTAAGTTAACATATCTGGTAGTTTGTTGGGATGGCACTATCTTGCTTGTCTCTTGGCACTGCATCAAGCTACCATTGTCCGTCAAAGAAGGTTTACTCAGATTATTAGCAGCTTTAGGGCTACGAGCAGGTGTCTGTTGTGGGGCAACTTTCTTCTTCTCAATACGTGTGGTGGAAGATGCAGATTTGCTGGCTCCCTTCGCATTGTTTTGTGCACTATTTGGAGCTCCCAAGATGACACTAGGCTGGGGTCTCGGGTTAACATCGATGTTTACTTTGTCCTGCGGAAATGTAGGCATAGTTACAGAATCTAACTCGGGCATCTTCCCATGTTCAAGAACTTCTTGTCCTGATCTGGAATGTAATTTAATCAGTGTTTTAAGAGAAAAGAAATTATCAAGGGTCGTTTGTTCAAATCTATCAATTCTTGCTGTTAGTACCTTTACCCTTTCTAGTATCGGGAGAACAAGGGATCTTACAACTTTCTCGAATTGGGCCAAGGGGGGGGCCTGTACTGCAGACTCTGTGGGAATAATAGGGGTTGCGGGTGATATGGCTGGCTGGGGTCCGTTGCCGATAGATATACTGCCTGTCGGCACTTCAAGACCAGTGGCCCGCTTTACTGGATTCCCCACCCTCCGTTTTCCCTTCTCATTGTTGCTACAGTTATGTGCTGCAGCCCGAACTTTTTCGATAGATTTCTGCCAACCCTCCTTCTGGCCACTACCTGTTCTCTTTCTTTTACTTAAAGTAGTATTAGACTTGGAAGGGACAGGATTCTCAGTGGAGATTTGAGGTGTCCGGGCAGGGCTAGGAAGACACCCAAAATTGTGTTCCTCGTATTCAACACTTGTACTCACAGAGGCCGATGGGTCCCGAGGGTCCTGCCCAGGTGAGTTATTAACTATGACAGGACCCTTGGTCTCCACCTCCTCGACAGTACACCCAATAGAGACATCATGGGGATCTAGTCCAATACTGGTCTCTAAGGTGGGGGTCAGTGAAACAGCTAGCGCCAGTAACCCTAATGACGAGCGCTTATTTGATAGTATCTCAGTAGAAATCCTTCGCTCAGTCATAGCTATTTCCTTCTCCAGAACAGAAAATGCCAGCGTGATAAAATTATCTAGTGTGCCACAAACAACACTCCCTCCCCCCACCCTTTTCTCGCGTAGACATTGGCATTTATAAAAGGTTACTAAAAAAGATGTATAGTTAAAGCCAGTGTCACAGTAGATGATATAAACCACAAATCAATTATGGAGTCTAAGGGGGGTGGCCCAGCTCGGCCTCCTTCGGCCTGTGACGGCCTTGGACGGTCCCACCCTTGTCCCGGGCTTCTCCCAGGACGCTCCCGCGCGGTCCCACGCAGCGGAAGCGCCGGTACAAGATGTAGAGCTCGTGGCGTCCTGTGGGCGGGGCTGGCAGCAAAGGCGGGACCAGAAAGTATGGGTCAGGCAGGGACTCCTGGGATAATGAGTCCCTGCTCGCGCCTGTCACAGCCCACAGGAAGAAGGAAGAACACCCCGCAGTCCACAGATCCTGCACACCCAGATAAGATGAAATTGCACTCCCACCAACGCTGAATGCGAAGCGGCACCCGCGGAGCGGGTGCTGCGAGTTGTAGGTGAAGTCCAGACCCGGTGAGCAAACAAAGAAGTGGACTCCTACTGTACTTTGTCAGACATACTGAAACATGACACGATGTATCAATGAAAGGGGGCCACAGAGTTGTGTTTCTTCAGATAAATAAATAAAACGTATCGATGCTCTTTTTTTTTGTTTAAAATGCTTTATTGAGGTTGTAAAACAATTAAGAACATCAGTGTAAAATGGTATCATAATAGGAGCAAATAAAAACTTGGAGTGTAAGACTAAGCAAATTGACAAAATGTCCAATAAAAGAAAACAATACTTAGTAAAAAAGCATGTTGGAGAATTTTAACTGAAAAGAAGAAAGAAGAAAGAAGAAGAAAGGGAAAAGAAGAAGAAAAAGAAGAGAAAGAGGGAGAACAAAAAAGAAAAAAGAAGAAAGGGTAAGGAGAGGAAAAGAAACATCATTAAATCAAGAGTTATGCATAAAGTGAACAATACAAATTAATAATTACAAAATTCAATTTAACTTTCTAGATAAGAAGGTAGTTAAAGGTAACCACAATAAATCTCTCTTAATTAACAAGGAGGTGGAGTTTGCATAAGCTCTATCCATTCTGTGATGATGGCATAATAAATTCCACCATGCTTGGAAAGAAATAGTAGAAGTATCCTTCCAGTTAACAGTAATAATTTGAAAGGAAATTGCTAAGAAAAGGTTAATGAAAGAACCTACATCTTTATGATTTGCGAAAACAGGGGAAAGACTGCCCGGGAAAATATGGTTGATGTGAAAGGGTACATTAACTTGAAGGATATCGTTAAGTTTGACGCAAATAGCGGTCCACATGCTGTTAGTGCGAGGGCAATGAAAAAACATATGTATAAGATCCGCAGCAACATGACAACATGACCAACATTTAGGGTAATCTAATAAACGGAAACGGTGGAGGGCACAAGGGGTCAGAAACAATCTATTGTAAAAATAGTATAGAGTTTGCGTTGTGCTGACAGAGCGGGAAGTAGTGTGAATTCTGGACCAAAGCAATTCCCAGGTATGTACAGGAAGGTCAAGACATAGGTCTTTTTCCCATTGAAGTTCTAGGGGAGATTTAACTCTGGGGGCAAGGGGATGGGAAATTAGTTTATAAATGGTAGCTGCCTTAAATGTATTTGAACAATCAATAGGAATTGGAGAGGGAGGGAATATGTCTGAAGAGGTAGTGGGGTTGGAGCGCAAAGAGGCGTAATAACTAGCAAGAATATCAGTGAGTGTAGTGTAGTGAGAAGCATGCTGTGAAGAGATATGATAGAGGGATTGAAGGGCAGAAAAGGGCAAAAAGGTACCATCTTTCATCAGTTGATGAGGGGTAAAAATGCCTTTATCAATCCACTCCTTCCAAAGCAAAGCACGATTATTAATCTTGAAGTGTTTATTATACCAAAGAGGAACATTGTGGAGAGAGAGTGAAAAGATGACTGCGAAACGAAGAAAGAGCCAAAGCTTTAGAATGAACTAAAGTAGGGAAGGACATACGTGTAGGAGGTAGAGTAATTTCAAGGGCAGAAAGAAGAGAAAAGGGAGAGTATTGGGCCTGTTCCAAAGCACTCCCTGCTGTACAAGAAGAGGAGGCAGAATCAGAAAGGAATGTCCATATTTGTTTCAAGGTGAAGGCAGAATGATATCGTTTAAGATTGGGAAAATCAACACCCCCTAAATCTTTAGGGAGTTGAAGTCGAGCTAGTGACAGTCTGGATTTGCGATTGTTCCACAAAAATGTGATGAGAATAGTGTTAATGGTACAAAAGAAAGTATTAGGAAGGGATATGGGAAGCATAGAGAGATAGAAATTAATAATGGGGAGAAGCATCATTTTAATTGTGGCCAATCTACCTCACCAGGATAGAAAAAGTGGAGACCAACTATCAATAAGGGCCGAAGTCTTTGTACACATTTCGGTAAGATTAATTATAACAATGTCCTTAATGTTATTGCAATAGAGAATGCCAAGACATTTAATGTAAGAAGAAGACCATGCAAAACCAGAGTCGGTGAACATAGAGGGGAGACAGAATTTGTTGAGGGGTAAAATTTCAGATTTATCAATATTCAATTTGTAGCCGGAGACAGTAGAATAATTGTTTAAAAGAGAGAAAAATGCTGGTAGAGAAACAGATGGATTTGAGATGAAAAGAAGGATGTCGTCGGCGTATGCAGTGAATCTAATGTCAACATTCCGAAATTGAAAACCTGTATATGATTTGGAGCGTCTAAAAGTTTCTAGAAAAGGTTCAAGGGCAAGAATGAAGAGAAGGGGAGAAAGCGGACAACCTTGCCTGGTACCTCGAAGAAGAGGGAAATAACTGGATTGACAACCATTAACCCAAACGGAAGTGGTCGGAGCTGAATACAGTACCTTAATCAATTCAATGATAGTGGGACTAAAGCCATGCCATCTTAAAGAACCAAAAATGAAGTCCCAGCTTACCCTGTCAAAGGCTTTTTCAGCGTCGAGGGTGATAGCTGCAAGGGGGAGTCAGATTTTGAGGCAAGATGAATGATATTGAGGAAAGTGCGAGAATTATCTGTAATTGAACGACCTTTCACAAAGCCTGATAGATATATGTTAATTAAATCAGGTATAACTTTATAAATAACGAAGGGCGAGGAGCTTAGCGTAAATTTTGCAGTTGGTATTAATGAGGGAAATTGGTCTGTAGTTCTTACACAGGGTGGGGTCTTTATCCTATTTTGGGATAAGGCAGAGCATTGCTTGCGTGAAGGAGCCCTGAGAAACACCAGAAGATAAAAAGGAGTGTAATAGTGACAATAGATGAGGGATCAGAAGAGCTTTAAAATCTAGGAAAAATCGAACTGTGAAACCGTCGGGGCCTGGTGTTTTGTCTTTAGGCAATAAGGATAACGCCTCAACCAGTTCCACAGCAGAGATGGGCGTATCTAAGGAGGTTAGGTCTGGAACATTATCAGGTGGTTTGGGAATAAATTGGAAAAAGGCGTCTAATAGGTCAGAAGAAGGAGAAGTTTCAGGTGTATATAGGGAGGTGTAAAATTTAGAAAAGCAATCAAGAATGGAGGTGTCAGATAAGTGTAAAGTACCCGAAGAGTCTTTAAAAGAAACAATTTTAGACTTTTGTTTCTTTTTCTTTTTTTTTTTTGTAAAACCTTTATTTGTACAGAAAGGATATACAAGGCTGGGCCTACAACCGATCTGGCCGGCCACGACAGGTTAGAGCAGTCAAAAATTCCAAAACAATAGTCACAGAATCAGAGGAAAAGTGTACATTCAATATAGTCGCTAAAAGAGAGGGAGAAGTATGAGGATCTATACGGCCAGCAATCAGGAGTAATATAGGTTAATTTTATAATATAATGATAGGGCGCATGGCAGGTTCAGCGAGAACAAAACAATATCCGGATACCCCGCACAAATCATTAACAGCCATAGGATAAAGGGCAGCAATGTAGAAATGGCAGTACTATACACATCGGTAGAAGGACAGACGTAGGAAGCACAAATCAATATGCAATCAACAATAACTTGGTGTACCCACCACCCAATAGCACTGGGATACAGAACAGGGGGGCCGGAATAGTAATATCATTAAAACTAGCCCGCCATACTAACCGGGGGAGAAAAAGAAGAGGGGAGGGAGGAAGAGGGAGAAGGAAAGAAAAAAAGGAAAGAAAACACAGATTAAAAGAGAGGAATGCCGCGTCGGAACAAGCTCCCCATAGCAAGGAACACACGTAGGAACAGGGGAATTGCAACGATGAGGGCATGGGAGTCGCATCGGAAGCAGCAGAACTTTAAGAAGAGGAACAGCGACGTCACATATCCCACCCAATCATACCACGGGAGGCAAAGGATAGACGCGGCACCCCCATAAAGATATACAAAAGGGCCATAGAACAAAAGAAAATAAAACAACAAAAAGACCCAACCCACCCATCCCACCCAGCACCCCTGCAGAAGGCTACGGCCTACCCTCCAAACAGCGCGCCTGTCGCCCTAAACCAGAACCCGAAATATAGTGGAGATAAGAGAGAAAAGAAACAGAAGACAAAAAAAAGATACAGAAACAAGATAGTAAATAGGAGGGAGGAGAATGAGATCAGAAATAAATACGGTCGGCTACAGCCCTCCACCCAACCATACACTACAGTACATGTGTACCAGAACGATATAGACTCGAGCACAACAAAACTTCCAGAGAGGTTTCTCATAACACTATGAATATGGGCAACTCCGCTATGAATTCGTATACCAATAATCTTTCAGGGGACATGCATCTCACCCCAATCCCTTCTTCACTGCATTTACCACCCACCAAATAACAGCCTGAAGCGTGCAATACGATGCGAGGCAAGCACACAAATGAAAAAGAATACAATACAGATGCTGGTCAGAAAGGTCAATGAAAAAGCAAGTGAATAAAAATTCAAATAAGCAATCCAAATATATCAGCAACAGCCACAGGGGCAATGAAAAACAGGAGTGCAGTCTCGCCGTTCGAGAAGGCGGGAATATACTGGCGAAATAAAAACAAGACCTCATCAAGGTAAAAACAAGCAGCAGTCCGCCATCTTTCCCAGGCACCCGGGGATGATCGGGACCTCGCACAGTATCTAAGTCTCCAGTTTCCGAACATAGAACAGGAGGTTCTGAAGCCGCCGATGTACAAATCCGTTGGTGGATAGCAGCACCATATTTCGGAACCATCGAGGGGGGTGAGGCAATGGTATCACCGAGGCAAGAAGGGACCTTGAAGGAGCGTTCACCCAAGATGGCGGTGGATCGGGACAAGTCCTCAGGAGCACCGGGGGCCAAGGTCGCATATAAAGATCTCAAGGCAGCAAGAACTTCGCCGACTGTAGGCTCACGTCCACATGGCCATATTTCTGCGCAATCGAGCAGCCGGAGATCGCCATCAGGAGGAAATCCACAGCTCCAAACTGCGGCAGCCATTTTGTAAATTCAACCCCTTCTTCACTCTCCGCCACCCCCGGAGCAGTCTACAAATGTAGGCCTTTACAGATGTCTGGGGGGGTCCCGGCAATGACCACCGCGGTGCAGAAAAGAGAGCCCCACCAAGCGGAAGGTCGCTTATGCTCGAGCCGGCGCTCCTCAAAAGTATAGCTCGAGCGCGAGGGTCCAGGGTCGATGGACGGAGCGGCAGCGGGGAAACCCCTTTACACGGTTAGTCCATGGAGCACCGCGCCCCGCACCAGCCTCACGGCCATCAAGGCAGGCCCGGTTCAGGATCACCGGGGATTTCTCACAGTGGCTCTCTCTCGTGGTGCAATCTCTCGGCCGGGGCCAACAGTCACCACAACGCCAGGTCGGATCCAGCAGGCAAAGCCCCGGTCTCGGCTTCACAAAGGCCCCGGTTTCCGCGAGAGGGCACAACTCCGGAACCACCGCAAGTCGGAGCCTCCAGGTCAGACGGTGAGTGGGAGCGAAGTGTTGCATTTCTCTTTCTTCGAAAATGTATCGTCTCTGGGCAGGATATGTAGCAGGATATGTGAGTCAGGCCAGAGGGCTGACGGAGCCGAGCTACAAGGCGACCATTTCGCTCGCGAGCTTGGCTCCTCCCCAGACTTTTGTTTCTTAATCTTTAAATAGTTCGCTAAGGATCTGCCAGCTTTGTTGCGACCACCATACATCTTAGAGTTAAATTTAAGGAGAGTGTTACTGGCTGAGTCCCAGGAAAGCTTATTATATTGCATCTTAGTTCGAATAAGAAGAGGTAAAATATCAGGAGAGGAAACAGTGAAATATTTATGCTCCAGAGCTTTAATTTGCTTAAGAAGTGAGAGGGAGTGAGAAAGGGCTTTCTTTTTCTTACGTGAAACATAATCGATAATAAAGCCTCTGGCTGAGGCTTTGAAAGTGTCCCAAAAAGTATGAAATTGTGAGACGGAGGAGACATTAAGTTGAAAACATTCTTGAGAAAAGGCTAGAAATTGTTCAGAGAATTGAGAATCTAAAAGAAGAGAATTATTGAAGCGCCATCTTTTGGAAGCAGAGGAAGGAGAAGGATAATCCATATCTAGAATCACAGGGGCATGGTCAGATATGAGAATGGAGCCAATTTCTATCTTATTCAAGTATTGGAGTGCGGGTTGTGTGAGGAAAAGGTAATCAATTCTGGAGTGTGACTTGTGAACGGGGGAAAAAAGGAGAATTCAAGGATATCAGGGTGAGAAGTGCGCCAAGCATCTATAAGTCCCCTATTGGTAATAGTCTTGGAGAAACCTTTTTGCATTCTGTTAGGGACATATCTAGACTGAGATTTATGGTCAAGGAAGGGGTCCATTAATTGGTTGCAGTCCCCACCCAGAATTAAGTGTTCGGCAGAGTGGGAGGAAAGGAGAGTGGAAAAGTCAGCCCAAAGGGAAGTATCAAAACCAGTGGGACCCTAAACATCACAGAGAGAGAAAGGGTGATTGTTAACTGTAACATCTAAATATAACCATCTATCATTGGTATCAGCATATTCATTATGTAGAACAACATTTAACGACTTATGAAACAAAATAATAACACCATTCTTGTTATTAACAGCAGGTGAACAAAATATCTCACCAACCCAATACTTGCGTAACATAGATAGATCTTGGGTTGTAAGGTGAGATTCTTGTAGCATTGCAATTTGACAGTTCAATCTGGCAAGATGTGAAAGCACTCAATGCCTTTTAATGGGATTGCGCAATCCCTTAACATTCCAAGTTATAATGCGTAGTACTTTCATGAGAAAGGAGTAAAAAAGAATAGAGGATTAAAAGAGAAAATAATACGAAGAAAGAAAGAGACAGAATAAAAAGGCTAAAATAAAAGGAGAAGAGAAAAATCCAGAAAGAAGAGAAAGAAGATAAGAGTGGTAATGGGAGCAGTTGTAAGGAATTGAGTGGAATGTAAAAAAATGGAAGGATACTTGAAGAGCGAATGAGAAGATGGATGAACAGAAAGTAAGGAGAAGCAAAATAACCAAAATGAAACAAGAGAAGGAAAGAGAGTGGAGCAGGGGGAAGAAAAGAGAAAAAGGCAGTGGAGGAAAGAACTCCACCAGAATGGATAGCAAGAAAAAGATGACCGAGAGCCCGTAGACCCTAGTCAAGGAGCAATGCAAGAAAAAAAGCATTAGTGGAGGAGGGGGGCCACGAAAGACAGAACAGCCACACAAAAGAGGAGCATTGAGAAAGGAATGTAATAAAATGGGACAGAGAAAGGAGAGGGTATATAGTGGGAAACAAATTAGATAAGTCGGATAAGGAATTACATGACGAAAAATACTAAAAAGGGAAGGAAAATAGGAGGGCTTACCATACAGTAGGGAGGAGCGGGGCCAAGGAGCAGTACAGCGAAAGTAGGGCATACATGAGGGCAACATTTGAAGGGGCGGCACCTGGTAGGGCAAGGAAGGCACACCTGAAAAGCAAAGGGGAATTGATAAGGAAATGGTTAAAAAGTAATAGAAACAAAACCGCAGACAGTCAACATAATGACAATAATAGGAAACAGTAAACTAAGACAAACTAAGGAGAAAAGAGTCAATTATCATGGTTTGCTAAGTTCCATCTGTTCTCCTTTATGGGAGTGGATAAACTTGCGAAGGTCAGCCAGATCTTCAAAACTCCAGGATCTTTCTTTGTATGTGACCTTGAAGAAGCAGGGGTGAATCAGTCCGTAGCGGGCATTCATAGATCGAAGAGCAGGTCTCAAATCAAGAAATTCCTTCAGACGGATGGCAGTAGATTTAGAGACATCTTGACTAAAGAAGATTCTGTGCTCTGACCCAAAAAGTTGTTTGTGCTGTTTCGCTGCGTTAATAGTGGCCATTAGATCTGAATAAAGGAGGAAATAGGCAATAATGCCATGTGGTTTGGAAGAGGCAGAAGCAGTCTGAGGCCCAAGTCTGTGCGCTCGTTGAATGTTGAAGTCCGTGGTTTTGGGAAGACCAACAAGCTGGAGGACTTGAGTTTTCAAGAACAGTATCAAGTCATTACCTTCAGAATTTTCTGGAATACCGTAAATGCGCAGATTGTTGAGCCTGTTTAGATTTTTCAAGTCCTCCGTAGTCTTCTTCAATTGATTGACTTCCTTTCTGAGAGATTCAACAGTATTAACCACGTCTTGGGCATCACTGACCTTCTGCTCGACATCTGAAAGTCTGGAGTCAAGGCCGGTCCATTTCTGCTCAATGTGTTGCAGGGAGGCGGCCGTTTCAGTCATGAAAGGTCTAATAAGGCACAGCTCCTCCATAATGTCCTCCAAAGTAAGTGGAAGAGGCGACTTGGAGGGAGAAGGCGGATCCTGTTTAAGGCGTTTGCCAGTAGTAACCTTGGTGTCTTTACGAGCCCCAGAGGAAGAACCCTGAGATTTTTGTGAGTGATCCACATTTGCATCCAGTGAAAAATGAGTAAATCAGTGTTGCGTCAGGGTTTGAGAGGAGGCGTCAGAGAAAGTCCTCAGGAGGAAAATGGAAAACTGCAGCAAAAAATGAGAAAAGGTAAACTTTCCAGAGGAGCAGCGTGAAAAATAGCTGCGCCCCATAGGAGTATGCGAGTGCCTCAAATAGTGTATCAAAGTCATTAATGGTGCTCATAGAAGGCAAAAAAGAGTAAAGAAAAGCCTTCTGCCCCTTAGAAAATGTCAAGGTGAATTATAAAAGGCAGACAGTATGGGCAAAAGAGCAGAGGCGGCTTCGTAACATTGCAATAAAAAAAAAAAACAACCCCTGGAAGTATGAAGTGAATGCATACAAAATGGCGGCCGCAAAGCTCTGAAAAAACCGGGAGCGAAAAGAAAGACATAGAGACCACTATAGGGTCTGTTACTTGCCCAGACACTCTCCATGTGTTTCGATGTCCGGAACAACCCGCCAAACGAGGCAGGAAGGCGCAGAAGCTGTCCCTGTTTGAGCGAACGTTGCTCGATGCGGTGGGAGTCCTCAGGAGGCGGCCATTTTGTTTCACCGCGCGCCGCGTCTCCGTATCAATGCTTTTTGTCCACTGATACATTTGCCTAAGCTTTGAAACGTTACCACCTGCCCTTGACAGTCAGTAACTATTTACACACTGAAAGCTACAAGTCTGGGACACCCTACACTGTGTGAACAACAGCTAACAACAGCGGGGGGACAGTTTTCCTTCATAAAAATGGCAAGGTTTTGCATTGCTGCCGCGCTCTCTCTCTGTAAGAGAAGGGGTTGCAACGATTGCATCTTGCTAAAGCAGATACAGAGATGAAGGCCGTTTTTCCCATTGCAGGCCTCCTTCTCTACATCCGCATCTGGTTGCAAGTATTCGGAGAAAGTATCTTGCCTCATAAATATTCATCTGATGAATTTGGCGAATAATTGCATCCAGTTTTTTTTACATGTGAGTAGCTTCCATTGGTGCCACATGGAATGTGACACCAGGGCCCAGAGGCATAAGGGGCCCGATGAACCCTGATTATTCTGTCTTTAATTTAATCATTTTAACAGCAACCAGGGGGCATTTCCTTCCATGCACTATGGCCCATAACACACTGGATACACTACTGCCTTGTAATGCTGTGCCAGATTGATGCACCTCACTGAGGGTAAAGAACTGACCACGTTACAATACGTATATTTGGCTCATGGAGGAGAACAATGTTAAATAGGACTAGGCTTTGGGTGAACAGGACTTTGAATTCCATATGTACACAAACCGGTCCCTTCTAAGATCCTCCAATGTCTCATCCCTAAGTGTGATGGCTCTTCTGATCTGCACAAAGCACAGCTGTGGCATAACTCTGGTTAGCATTCTTTTTCCTTTTTGCAATAGTTCGTGCTTTTAAGTCAATGCTTTACCTTGCTTTGCACTTACTACATTTATAAAATGTGTTGAGTATGCCTGGCACACAGTCCCCTAAAATGCATTGCAGAGCAAACAGGTCTTACTTTACTTACTGTAAAAAAGTGTATGTACTCCACCAGGTTATGTCAGATTTGGGTCCTGAGGGGATGCATTTATTTGTTGAAAGTTTCAGTAGAGAGGTCAGAAGGCAGAACAATGGGTTCTAAACTTCAAAGTGTGAGGCCCAGGACTAACACCTCCAAATTCCCTCCAACACCAACTGTAATTGACTTTTTGGGTGAGAATTTCATGTATCCAGCACAGTAATGCCTTTACATTAATGCCTCTTTTTATTAACACTTTGGAAACAATTAGATGGTGTCACTCAGATCTTCCGTTTAGCACATAACATCAATGTTTCTTCTCTCCTAAATACCATTGGCCCAACCTTTGGGAATCCTAATATGGTCCAGTGAAAGTAGTCTGCATCCTGTATAAAGCTGGTAGCTTTCATCCTTCAGGTACAAGTTTTACATTTTCAGAGAAAAATGCAATTAATCGCAAAATATTATATCCATATCGGTAAACATCACTTACAACAAAACTTTTACAACGCACTACCATTACAACGCGGTCATTACAACGCAAACCATTACAACGCATTGCGCTGGGGGGCGCTCTAGGATAGGGAATAAGTTTAATTTACTATCCAACACCTTCCCTAGTGTCCACAGGGACTGGAGTTGGAATAGTAAATTAAACTATTCACTATCCAGCACCCAAAAGCGATATGCGTTGTAATGGTATGCGATGTAAAAACCGCGTTGTAAAGGCAGGCGTTGTAATAGCCTGCGTAGTAACGTCATACATCCATAAATATCACCAACATGCTGACGTTCTTCTATTTATCTTGTGAATACTAATATTTGGTGATAGCTTATATTTATGTGAAGTTGCTGCTTAGGTTCTGTCATACAGGGAAGATCCGTAGCAAAATGGGCAGCGGTTTTATAGCAATTACGGCAACAGCGGAATTCCCAATGTAGTCCTTTGTCTCTTTCTAGTGTGGTACATCACACCTACTCTGGACATGCCTGCCAGACACTTGGCTACTTGGAGCCACCGCCCCATTGTTTATAGGTGAGCTGAGTAAGCAGGCTGAGGAGGTGCAGCAGGACCGATTAGGGGCCCGCGATAAACCGTGGCTAGGGGGTGGAAATGAGAGCGGGTGGCAAGTGAGCCCATGAAAAGGCCAGGCGCAGTTTGGTCAGCTTAGTTTCAAGTGACCAATTGACAGGGGCCTCCTGTGTGTGCCACAAGATAAAGGGTGTGGGTGGTGGCCCCCCAAGAGACATGTGCCTTCGCCATTGCCGGCAATGGTCATGAAGTGGGAAGAGGCCCGAGGCAATGTTCCTAGTTTGCGGAGGTGAGCGGAGTTGGACATGTGAAGGTTCCACGTAACAAAAATAGACAGGAGTTGGGACATTGTACCGAATGGAGTTCCGCTCCGCACTGAGTTTAGTCTCGTCAGGCACAGGCATTATAGCCTGATTTCGAGGTTGCAATATGAGTCATAGGATTCTATGTCAGGACCCGAGACTCAGATTATGCTTAACTCTTCCTTATTTTATTGTTCAGAAGCCTTAAGAGAACAAACAAGAACAAAAGACTACACATCCCATTAGTCTTTGTAATGTTAGCAAAACAACCATGGAGGCAGTCCCATATAAACTATATAAAAGGGCAGCATTTCCTCTTTCTTCACTGCTCAGCAGCCAGATAAGTGCCTTTCTTTGATATTGCTTATTTCTGGGCTTAATATTTGAATTTGAGAAGTGTAGTTTGTGCTTATTGAAAATAAGTTTGGGTGCTTCTTTTTGTATTAGTTTGTCACTCGGCGAAAGCTCTGTCAGTTACAGCCGCCACGTTCCTTAGCCCGACTTGTGTGGCGGGCGCCTTGTGCCTTTATTCTTGCCTAATCAAAGCGTTTGCCCGTGCTTGTGGTGCTGGGTGCTCTGATCTGCTCTGATCTAAAGAGTGCGGCACCAGCAGGTGCTTTCTTTCCTTATGGCCAGTGTTAGTGCTGCCCTTAGAGGGTGCTTTCTTCTCTCCGGCCAACGTTGAGGTGCATCGACAGCCTCTTTAGAGGACGCGATGCACGCACGCGAAGAGACGGAGGAAGCAGGGAATCCCAACACATTCTTGGTGTGACTTTGCTCCCATCTGAGTATGCGAGTGACAGTTTCCGGCCTTCGCCAGCCTGTCAGATCTGCATGTGCTCAACGGGAGTCAGAGTCCCTTTTTCTTTTTCCCTTACTTGTATTATGGTGTGATAGCTCCAGTACAGCTGTTCTGCCGTGGAGTGCTAGTTCACTCGGTCATTTGAAGTTCTGCTATATTATTTTTACACTTAAGTCTTTTTGATGATATGCTTCCTGTTTGAGGCCTTGGTAGCACAGCACCTTTGCTATCTAGTGGAGCAAGAGTTGCTCTTTACCCTCTTACCATGGCAGGTGAACTAGATTCATGGGAACCCGCTGAGGAGGAACATCCTCTTCTCCCCATTCACATGGGTCTAGTGGATGCTATCGATGCATCCCTGGAGAGGGCAGTGTCCTCATCCCTAGAACCTTGAACAGGGGCATAATATTGAAATCATGGTTCGGCGGGGTAGTCACCTCTACTGAATGAGACTGGGGGAGCCCAAGGTGGATGCAAGAGGACCCTCCAAGGGCAAAGCTAAGACCAAGACTCCGGCCAGGACTCGGAGAGCTGCTTCATCTCCGGATGCCTTTAAGAGGCTGTGCCAGGCATGTCTTAAAAGACGCCTGGGTTCTGGCAAGGTGCTTGAGGATTCCCGGGCGTTAGAGACCCCGATGATGGTTCCTGTCCCCAAGGGGGGCATATGACGGTACCGGGGAAGACACAGATGTCCCTGACCCGGACTCAGATTATGAGCCTGGTCCGAGCAGACCCTGGTGACTGGAAGGCAGTGCCAAGAAATCCCAGTTGGATGTACCTCATTCTCAGGACTCGGCTGACATCTCTGGTATGCTGAACACAGAGAATATAGATCATCCCCGCTCTGCAAATTGGATACTGGCACCCCTCGTGGCGTCTTATGTGGCTAGCTGAATTTGGAAGCCGATGGACCGAGAGGTCCATGGTCAACTTAAGGCACAGTGCCCCTGGTCATCCCTACCAGATAAGGTGGCTTGCACTCCACTGGCGTAATGAAAATTGAGGGGGCCTTCCTGCACGGTATGAAGAGGAGCCCCCTCCAGGCTCAATCAGGAGCTCTCTGGCCAGAGTGCCATGCGGAGGGGGCCCCCGGAGCTTAGAGCCCCCACGCACCGCGGGTGCTGCGGGGGCCTGTGTTACGCCCCTGTTGCACCCCAGACATTTATGCCAGAATGGCCACATTTATCAGCAAATTTATCAAAGACCCTAAGAAGGGTCTGGCCCGCTCCTGGCAGTCCTGCCAAGATAAGATCTTGGATATGCTGGGGCCACTTTCCAAGATATTGGACATGGCAGATGATGCCAAGGAGACTGACCATCTGATAGACCCCGCAATTCTCTATGGATGGGCAAAAAGGCCCCTATGTTTCCTCAGCAATGCGGATTGTTCATTATCTACTAAGCGCAGACACTCACTTCTAATTAAGATTGTGCCTCGACTTGGAGAGTTGGCCTCTACTGAGGCTGGATCTGTTGTGACCGGAGGTCTCTTTGGAGATCCATTTATTAAAGCGTTATCTTGCTTTGTGAATACCTTCTCCTCCTTGGACAAGGCACAGCAATCGATTAAAAAAGTGTTTAGTCAGCACATTTTTTGGGGGGTGGAAGAGGTAGGTTGCACTCCTCCAACCATCCTTCCAATGCCAACCACCACAAATTGCAGACCAGGAGATCTATGCAGTGCCAGGACCAATGAAAGGTCAGAGGGTTTTACCCATCGAGAGGCCGCGGGAGAGGTAGCGGGGAAGAAGCAACCCAGAGGAGCCAACAATGTACCTGGTGGTCCCATCAGCAAGGATTACCCCTTTTTTCCTACCAGAAGTGGGGGGAAGACTACAGTGGTTAAGACACAATTGGACAGCAATTACAGGGGATGCCTGGGTTTTACAGATGGCTATGGGTTTCTGTTCGATTTGGGGGTCTCTAGTTGGCAGAGGTAGGTACCTTTGACCGAATAGGGACCCTTGCGTCTAGTCAGGGTAAGGGGGTACACACCTAAAATAACCCCTGCTCACCCCCTTGGTAGCTTGGCACAAGCAGACAGGCTTATCTCAGAGGCAGTGTGTAAAGCATTTATGAACACATACAGTAACCCAGTGACAACACTTCAGATGGACACCACACAAGTTGTAGTATAAAAATAAGTATTTTTATATAGACAACACAAGACCACAAATGACAAAAATCCACAATACTGTACTTTAAAAATGGTAGAAATAGCTTAGTTCTCTTTAGATGGTAAATGCGACACTTAAAGTTCAATGTACCTTTGGATGTGTAACGCTATACAACAAAATTGTTGCAGGGAAGGTGATGCGTCGGTTCCTTACACACAAGAACGGTGATGCGTCGGGTCCCTACTGATGCGTAGGGGATGTGTTAGTTCTTCTCGGTGTGGGGAGGTGATGAGTCTGACTGCGCTTCCGTGGCGATGCGACCAGCACCACTGTGATGCGATGAAGATCCGTGCAATGAAACAAAAATGGCGTCTTCTCCTTGATGCGACACGATGCGTGCACACCCGACAGTGGTGCAGCGACTCAACGATTCTTCTGAGTCGCGACAGGCCCTGCGACACGCTTCTCTGGTGATACGACGGCATCTGATGTGACGGCGGCACTCTTCTCCCGGTGATGCAAGACCCTTCTGCGAGGCGAAGCGGCAGTGGCAGCACCCTTCTTGCCCCTACTGTTCTTGTGTTGGCTTTACCGTTCTAGCGCCTTGATGCCCTTGGGCTAAGTTCGCGCTTTATAAGACCACATTCATTCATTCCTTCTTCAGTGATGCGACGACAGCGGCTGGGGCGGCGACATGCTTCTTTTTTGTGAGTCGCGCTTCCAGCTCCTTGCGACACGCAGTCCCTCAGAAAGCCCAACACAACTGCAGGCACTTCCAAAGAACTCTTGGGGAGCTGGTGGGTGAAGTCTGTAGTCCCTGAGACTTCAGCAGGAGGCAAGCTCTATCTCAAGCCCTTGGATATCCTTCACAAGTTGAATAAAAGTAGCACAAAGTCCTTTCGGCTTTCTTTGGCAGTCAGGTAACCAAGGCAGGCCATTCCCCAGACAGCACTCAGCTTAGGGATAGTCAGCAAAGGTTTCCCATAAGTGATCTAAAGTTCTGGGTCACCTCTTTTATACTCGTTTTCCCTTTGTTCTCTGAAGGCAGAGAGGCCTTTGCCTAGTCCAAACCAGTTCTGGTCAGTCCTGGAACACTTGGTTGACAAGACTCCTTCTTTCCTTTCACAGTGTAGGTCAGGGACATCAGACGCACCACAGGAGGTGGAGCCAGCATTGTGGAGGGAAGGCACAGCCCTGTTCAGGTCCCAGGTGCAACTCTTCCCACCCATCTACATGCAGATCTCTCTATTCAGCCCTGTGCTGACTCACCCTGTCTCCTGGAATCCCCCAGCCCCTGTCACTCAAACTCCAGACCAGGAATACACAACCTAGCAGAGGCAGGCCTGGATAGTTAGGTAAAAAATAGCTACTTTCTAAAAGTGGTATTTTCAAACACAGAATGTTAAAAACAACTTCATTAATAGATGTAATTTATCATTCTGAGTTCAGGCATACTAAACTCGAATTTCTACCTAGTTCACTGAGTCAGTTAAGATTATAAGATGTAATAATCAAACTGCTCATTCTGGCCTATGGGGAACAGATAGGCTTGCAATAGTGAAAAACGAAAATGTCTGTAATTCACTATTAGGACATGTCACACACATCAGGGCATGTCCTACCTTTTACCTACAATGCACCCTGGCCTTCGGACTACCTAGGGGTGACTAATATGCAGAAAAGGGAAGATTTAGAGACTGGCAAGTGGGTGCACTTGCCCAGTCTACATGGCATTACCAGACTGCAAACAGGCTCTGCTATGGCAGACCTGAGACACACTTTCACAGGCTGCTTCTGTGGGTGGCACGACCAGTGCCGCAAGCCCACCAACAGCATTTGGTTTACAAACCCTGGGCACACTCAGTGCACTGTACTAGGGTCTGACAAGTAAACAAAACCCACCAATCATGGAATCACTAATCCATACCTCAATTTACCATAGGGAGCACTTGCACTGTGGCACTGGACAGCAGTGGCACAGTGCCCAAAGCATCTATAACCAGCAAAAACACATGAGGCAACAGCAAAAAATGGAAGGGAGACCCACGCCAAGGTGGCAGGTCTAACAGTTTCTATATAGGGCTCCTTGGAACTCCGCACCAACGTTCTCGCCCCCACACCTCTTGTCTTCTCCCGAGAAAAGGTGCAGGTGGTAGACGAAAAGGGTCCATCATGAGCACATCCCTTCACCCTGAAGGTTTCTTGAGCAATATCTTTCTTGTCGAGAAGAAAGACAAGGGGTTCAGGCCGGTAATCAACATCTGGGATTTCAACCAGCGAGTGTTGTACCGCCACTTCAAAATGGAAGGTACCTTCTTAGGGATGTACTCCTGCCAAACGACTGGTTGGTTTAGATCGATCTGAAGGATGTGTATCTTACGGTCCCTATCTTTCCACTTCACAGATGATTCCTCCAGTTTCAATGGGGCAAACTCATATACGAATTCACTTGTCTATCATTTAGTCTGTCATCTGCTCCTTGGTGCTTCACCAAGGTTTTAAGGTCAGCCGTGGAATGGCTCCGGGCACGAGGCGTGCACCTCATTGTATACCTGGGCGACATTCTTTTGATGCATCAGGTGGAGAGCTCCGTGATTTCCCAAGTCTGGATTTCATACTGAACGACCAAAATCGTTCTATGTGCTGGTGCAAAGGTTGACATTCTTGGGTTGTGAGGTTGACATGGTACAGAAATGCCTCAGATTGCCCCATCAAAAGATGCGTTTGATTCGTAGAGAACTGAGGCGGACCCTGCAGAGAGAAAAGTTCTCGTACCACCACCTAGTTTGAATCGTTGACCTCCTGTCTTCTTCAATACAGGTGATCTTTCCAGGGCCATTGCGTTACCAGGCCCTACAGCTTCTAAAGATGCAACATCCGCATCGCGGACTCCTACACACAGGAGATATCCCTATCTCAGGAAGTGCGGGTGGCGCTCTACTGGTGGCTCGAGCATATGCCGGCCTGGATTGGAAGGGCCATTTTTGGTTCAGCCCCAGACCCGGTGACCGAGTCAGATGCCAGTCACCAAGGTTGGGGTGCCCGCTGTGGAAATCTTACTACAGGTGGGCATTGGTCCGAGCATGAGCAATCACTACACATCAACTGCTTAGAGCTTCTGGCCAGATCATGCGCAATTCAAAGTCTGGCTGCCAACAAGGTCTCCTGTGCCATTCTATTGAATATGGACACTATCTTTGCAGTGAGATATATCAACAGACTAGGGGGCACGTGCTCTAAACTCATGTTTGATCTGGTCAAAGACTTCTGGAACTATTGCCTGACTAACAGTTACTGCAGAGTACCTTTCAGGGTCTCTCAATCCTGACACCTTCAGGATTACAGTGTCTGAAACTGGATCTGGCGATCTTTCAGAACCTGATGACCTGGCGGGGTCCTTGTCAAGTGGATCTCTTCATGTCATGCCCCAATTACCAGATTCTCAGTTTTTTCAGCTGGCACCGGCACTCTCTATCAGAGGCGATGGATGCCTTTCTTCAAGATTGGAGCCTGTTTCGAGGGTATGCGTTTCCCCCGTTTGACATGATACCCAGGCTCATGGCTCTGGGTCGGAGACAGAAGGCTGAGGTCATAATAGTGACACCACATTGGAAATCTCAAGTCTGGTATTCAGTTCTTCTGGAACTTTCTATGGATTTTCCAATCCAACTTCCCCTGACACCTCTTCTGCTGATGGATGCGTGGGGCAACTTGCACTCTCTGTTTCGACAGGGCAGCCTTATGGGTTGGAGGATTAAAGGGCTTCCTCCCTTATCAAGAAGGCATGGGCAGAATCTACTGTAAGCGGTATCGATCTTCCCGTAGGAAGTGGACATGCTGCTGTTTGCACGGGGTTCAGATTAACCCTGGGCGTAGTGGGCGTAGTGGGGCTTCGCGAAGCTACGCGAAGTGGGTGAGAAACTACGCCCACCTACGCACTTCGCGTAGCCCCACTACGCGCCACCCGCCTCCCTCCCGCCCTCCCTAAATACTTAAATTAAATTTTAGAAATGATTAAACACCACTTACCTTGTCCGCCGCGTCCCCGGGGCTCCCTCTCGTCATCACGCGATTCGCGCCGCTGTTATGGATAGTAATGCGCATGCGCGGCCGCCCGCGCATGCGCATTTCTCACGAGAAATGCGCATGCGCGGGCGGCCGTGCATGCGCATTACTATCCAAGACGGTGGCGCGAATCGCGCGATGACGAGAGGGAGCCCCAGGGACGCGGCGGACAAGGTAAGTGGTTTTTAATCATTTCTAAAATGCAATTTAAGTATTTAGGGAGGGCAGGAGGGAGGCGGGTGGCGAGCAACTTCACTACGTCCGCGGGGTGGGCGTAGTGTTGCCTGCTACGCCTACTTCGCAAATGGCGAAGTAGGCAACACTATGCCCACTCCGTGGGCGTAGCGAAGTACTACGCCCAGGGTTAGTTCAGATCCCGTGGGGGCCGATGTGGTCCATGTAGTAAACTACCTATCTGAGTTAGTTGACAAGGGTTTGGCCTATCGTTCGATTAATGCTAGTCATTCGGCGATATCTGCAGGTCACTTGTCAATTCAGGATGTCCCTGTGGGGGAGCACCCTCTGGTATGACGATTGATGAGAGGCATACCCCTTTCCTTTCCGCCTCTGTCAGGGTACTCCTCTTTGGGGGACGTGAATTCAGTGCTGCACTTGCTGCAATCTTGGCAGGACAACTCTTACCTTTCCCATAAGTAGCTAACAGGTAAGCTAACAATGCTCCTTTGTCTTATCTTTTGTAAACAGGTTTCGGATGTCCGAGCCTTGGGGGCTACAGCACAGGTGTTCACACCGGAGGGGGTGTCATTCACTGTGGCTCGCCATACAAAGTCTAAAACTAGGGTGGTTCACTACCCGGCTTTCACGTGTCATCCAAAATTGTGTGTGGAGTGCTGCCTTAGGGCATATGAAATGATGACGGAAGAATACAGACCCACAGGGGTGTCTCAACTTCTTATTTCGCTCAAGAAGCCTTTCAAGGTGGTGACAGCTGTCACGATTGCCCGCTGGGTGAGATGGGTACTCCAGGAAGTTGGTATTGATACGACAGTCTTCAGGGCTCATTCAACATGGGGAGCCATAGCTTCCAAGACTTTTGACTTTAGAGGGTGACTAGAGGACATTCTTAGAGCAGCGGAATACCTTTTATTTTAAACCCATCTTGGGCATGGCTTCTCTTTTGGTAGATCAGCTTTGAACTAGCATAATCTGAGCCTTCGGTCCTGACATAGAATATAACATTTCCTAGCTATTGTGAAGGAAAGTTTCAATTCTATTAAGGATGCGGAGGTGAGGATTATCCCACCCAATGGATTTGTTTTCCGTCCCTCACTGGCAGTGCGCAGTCTAAATGTCATAACTCAGGAGGGTTACAGGGTAATGTTTAGATACAGCTATTCTGCTTGATGATTTGATGATTATTGTTGGTTGCTTAACCTGCCTTTTTATCGTTGTCACAAGGATACCATATGTTTATCATTTTCTGATGCTGACTTCTTGTCTTTGCAGGATCAGAGCAGAAACAAGACTAGTGATGGAAAAGCGGGATCTGTTGTTTCGCCCGAAGAAAGAGGAAGTGCTGTCCCATGATATTGTTTATATGGGACTGACTCTATGGTTGCTTTGCAAACATTACAAAGACTCAAGGTATTTGTAGTTGTTTGTTGTTCTCTTAAGGCTGCTGAGCAATAAAATAAGGAAGAGTTAAGCATAATCCTCGCCTCAGAGACTTAATAGAATTGAAACTTTCCTTCACGATATCTTGGAAATTTTATATTCATATTCATCTTTGCTGTCACACATACCTTGTTGCGAAACATCCAATGGGTCCAGCAGTGTTATACTGCGTGCTGGCTTTTCTAAGCGCGACAACTACAGATCACGGCATTATTTTGAGGGCTTTAATTGAACCGTAACCGAATTGGGCTGCATTTACGGTGTCCAGTACCTAGAAAAATTCAGCCCAACATCAGGTTTCTTTTATTGCTTTTATGGTCAAGTTAGTCTACAAATAATATCAGTACTTCCAGGCGCAGGATAGCGTAGGCCATGATTTGCAACAGAAAGAAAACCCGGGATGACAGTGTTGGCAGCACAATAGATAATCTTAGCGTGAGGAGAGGAGGTGGCGAAAAACTCAGAGCTGACGACTTGGGTCTGGCGCTGAGGACCCAGGTTCTAGTTTTGGCGCCGACTCAACAAATAGACAAATGGTGGCAGAAAACTGGTGTGTAAACACTGTCACAACAATGCACCGGCTGACGGGCAGCATAGCGTATATCAATCATAACCCTGCCAGAAAAATTGTGTGGCCCTCGCAAACACTGCTCCTGCCACAAGATTCTGGCAGAGATGGGGGATAGAGATTGAAACAGCGTGACCTTTTAGAGCAGGATGGCACAGAGTAGAGGTGGCTATGGCAAGGATCTGTCAGGGATCATGGTGCTAAGGCGAGACCCAAGCCCCAAACATAATTGCTAATGGAATTAATTTTTTTTAGCTGTCTTTGTCTTTTTATTTAAAAAAGTGAACTCTGTGACTTTCTGTTACTCACACTGCTATAAGTATGTCAAACAAATCACAGCTTTAGGATTTGAGCGGATTTGTCCACTGTTGTCTTTGCGGTGTTCTCGCTTTAGTGCGCCTTTTTTACACGTTCACATGGTAATTGATCAGGAGACTCTCCATCTGCTTTTAGCTTATGTGTCTTTGGGTAATGACTGGAGATCCAGGTAGTACGGCAAAGCTCATAATTTAAATTGAGCCAGTGAGTCACGCATGTGCCAGGGCTGGCAAGGACGTGGAGTTATAATCCATATGTCGGCAGTGAGCTAACTCAAATCATGCAGTTTAGAACAAAAAGCTCTCAGTCCACATGCGAAAGCAGGCATTAAAATACTGGCAACAACGTGGGTCATTGACCCATATACAGCCCTGGCATCGGGTCCAACCACACAAAGGATTTATTGAGTACCACATCCATGGTTATTAAATACTATTAGAACATTGGAATGTTGGGAGCTCCATTGCAGACAATGGAGTGCTCCTTGCTTCCACGGGCCGGTAAAGGCCCGCAGAGCAACATTCTAATGTTCTACAAAGGCTTCTCGAAGTTCGAGGGGATTTATATCCCCTCGAGCTTCGAGAAGCCTTTGTTTAATTTGTTAGAACATTCTGCCCCCTAGTGGCAGAATGTTCTAATAGCCTTATAGCCCTTCGTAGCAGGGCTATACGGCTATTAAAGTCCCGCTGTTTCGTTAAAGTCCCTCGCCTTCGGCTCGGGCCTTTAACGATTCAGCGGGCCTTTAAAAGCCGGTATAGCCCGCTATGGCGGGCTTTAAGGCTATAATAAATACTGCCTGTTGTAGTTTCAAACCACACGTCATGGCCTGATAAACCATACTGCGAGAGGATACCAGGAACCAGATGGGGTACACTTGTTGGAAGTGGGTATGAGCCTGTTCCTCCTCATCGTTGGGGAGCACTCAAGTTATTATGCTTCAGCTGGGGAGCATCAGAAGGCGAGTAGGTGGGTGTGCTGCCTGAGGTCGTGAAACCATAGGCAGCATGGTGGGGACAGCACACAGGGACAGCAGAAGAAGCGCAATAGCCACGCGTCCTTGGGATGCCTTGTGGCAGGGTCGCAGGAAGCAGGCTTTGGGTCAGCATGGGGTCAGCAGAGGGCGGACAAGGCACTTGCAGCCTGGGTCACACATAGGGCCGCCCACAAAACTTGGCTGCAAGGTGTAGCCTAGAAGCCACAGGAGAGGTTCTAGAAACTGGCTGCAAAGGGGCATTCACTCAGGGTGCTGTCACAAGGTGCTGTTATGGACTGCTAGACTTGAGCTAGAGGCACATTGGGGCAATGATGACATTATGCGTGTTTAAACTTGAACTGTGTCAATATGTGAATAAAGAGAAGCTGTGGCTGTTTTCCAACATCAGAGGCTGTTTTCCTCTGTTACTTCAAAGCAAGGTGGGGTTCATGTTTTGGCGGGGGGAGGGGTTCGAGACCACTCACTCATTTGGGAGGGGTTATAGCCTTCTGTTTCTTCTGCTATCATGCAACAATAATTTTAATTTACATCATGATGACACAAGAACATTATGGATAAAGAACATTTCTTTTCAGAGTTTTTGGGTGCATAGAAACGTTTCCACAGATTCTCGGACATCGAGTTCTTGAAGTCAGTGCTCTTAAAGGTATGTAGAAACATCATTTGATTATATCCAAGGCATTGAATGATACCAGTTTGTACAAAATCAGCTGCGACCAACATTTTATCCCGCTTGTACTACATTTTATATAATCCATCGAATGTGCTTTATAATCAAACCACTCACCCACTTGGGAACTGCAAAGCATTTTAAACGCTATATTAGTTTCGACTATTTTTGATTAAATGTTTATTTTTGGGGGCGAGCTGTCGATCATGTTTATCTTATATTTTTCACTGCACTCGATAACATCCTCCTGTTTGTCAATGATTCAAAAGCTCCTATTTCTTTCTTTATTGTGGTGATGCATTGTTCCAAAAGCCTATTGTGCTTTGTTCGGGACATTATTCCGGTAAAGCACACATAAATCTGGTTTGGTACAATTTCTGAGCAAAGCAAATATTCTCAATGAAAGTAAATGAGGTAAATAAAAACTGTGACTTGGTACCTGATCACACAACTTGGACAAATGAGGCCATATAACCGAAGGTCAAACGCATTAAGGCATGATAGTGCTGTGGTTCCCAAAATCCGGACCCTGTGGTTTTCCCGATATCGAGGTCCAATACCCGTGTCACGAAACCTCAACGTACCGAGACGATTTTGGTGTCTACGAACCGATAATGATTAGGACATCATTCCTATGTATTTGCGTTACAATCGAGGGTTGCCAACACCCCTAAATCACAGTTTCCGTCCCATCCCTTAAACTCCATTTTGTGAACGGCATCCATCTTGCATCTTGCCCTCATGATAAGTCAATTAAAGGTCGAGCTTGATCCAAATAGACACGTCCACCTTTCGTGACTTTCCCCTGACCTGTCCCAACTGACTCCACTGTCTTCGGCCAAACCTGTTTAGGCAGCTCCTCGCCCAGTGGCCGAATACGATAGCATCTACGCATAACATTCCACGAACCATTCACTACATACAGCCCATGTTTCCTTCAAACACGCACCTGTCCCCGTATCTTGTTTATGGCCCTTTTATGGCTGGGTTGTACCTTCCTTTATTGGTGGTTCATCTATATCTGATGGGAGTTCCCGATCCAACTGGGTAATCTATCAGCAAACTGGACATCTAAAATATGGGCTTGCTTACATGACTTCGCTCTTTGTATTGTTGTAGAAATATGTGTGTTGCCATACCATAAACTCAAGAATTCTTGCTTGAAGCCATATATTTGATATATAAGGAGACGGCTGGTTCTGTAAAAACGAACAGTCTCCCAAGAACCTACTCTCTGTGTGGTGTACTTCTGGGACACGTGTTACTTAGTAGCTACCAATAAAACTTGATCTTTGACTGCGACTAGAAGACTACGTGTTTCTGTGGTCCGGAACAAGGGAACTCAGAGGTCTTCGGGTGTTATCCCCTGACACCAGCGGGTTCCTAAAAACCCGTTACCTCAGTTGGCGCCCAACGTGGGGCGATATCAAGCGGTGACGGTCCAAGCCAGATGTTCGTGAGGAGCTTCGTGTGAAAATTCCGGAGGACGGCCAGCCACTTCAGCGACCCCTGTATGTCGACGTGGTTCCGAAGGTCTTTGCTGCGAGGTTCCCCGCGTCCCGACGGCTACGAAGGACTGCTGCCCTGACTATCGCCTTGTTTTGGACCCAGTGATCCTTGGTAGAGCGAAACGATAGACGAGTCTTCTAGCGACGTCATCGATCTTCAAATACTTCAGTTAAGTATAAGTGGAGCGTCTCCTAGTCCTTAGTTTGTTCTTAGTTTTTGGTATCCTTGAGATACGACTTGATTTGGAACTTGCAAGCCCCAAAGCCGAAGGACTCGTGTATTCACGAGAAATATCGTAACAGATAATCCTTTGAAGTTTGAAGCTAGACCAGTGAGCGAAGATGCCTGGTTTTAGCAAACTTGGAAACTTGTTTTGTCTTGGTTGTAGTAAGGACTCCCAGTTGGAAGATTCTTGTCCGGTTCCTCCAATTGGAACTCCAATGTATGAACTCTATGTGAAGCACGGCGTAGGTCCTATCACATATAACGAGGTATGGATAAAATACACCCGCAAGGATGGTGTTTTAAAATGGCCCCAATATGGTAGTTTCGACCAAGAAATATTAGATAACTTAGAGGTCAAATTGTTCAAGAAGAAAGCCCGGCCGGCAATGTTTGACTCTTTCCGCTTATGGCGCAAGGAAGCCAAACAGAAAGAAATAAGACTAGCAAAAAAGAATAAAAGAGGTATGTCAATGGTGCAAGCTGCCGTTGCATACAGAGATAACGAGGAAGAGCAGGAGAGCGAACAGATGCTTAGGAGCAAGAAACTAGCGATAGATAAATGTTACCCAATGCTGCCAAATAGAGGAAAAGTTCAACAGGAAGGATCCAAGAAAGATCCATTGATGTCCCACCTATTAAATTCTCCGCCACCCTATGCACAAAATGCCACAGCACCTCCGCAACCTTTCGTTGCACCTTTGGTAGCTGTAATACAGGCTCCTTTACCGCACTCACCAGCTACTCTTCAGCTGGCTCCTGTTTCTTTGGCACAGCCTCCTCAAGGCTCACCGATCACATCTATTTCTCCTACCGCTCCTTCTAAAATTTCGCCTAGCGCACCTTCTAGTCTCTCTGATACTCGTTCTACGAACATTTCTGTTTCTGCTTTGCGTGACTCTGTTCTACTACCAGCTATTCCTCCACTTTCACCTTTCGTCTGGCATAAAATGGCCAGCATTGTTACTAACTTTCCTTCACCACTTTTTCGGTCGCCTAAAACGACCCCTAACACGGAACGAAGACAATTACGAAGCCAAATGCCTGATTATCAGGAAAGGGAAACATTGAATAAGTTAGCACGAAATTGGGCTATGGATACAGCGAGATATGATGTAGAGTCTGTCATGAACGTTTTCCGTCAATGGGATGAACCAACGCAAAGATACGTCTTTGAGCAGATGTGTGTTTTCCTGTGTGAGGATTTGGAAGATAATGGTCAGAAGAGCAACCTGCAGGAGTTGTGTAGGTTACGATTTAAATTTGGGGAGGGTATGATAGTTGGTCCCGACGTTGAAAGAGCAGTAGAGATATTATTATCACATCGAAGTACAGGTGGTAATTCTGGGTCATCCTCTGACAGTGGTACGTATAGTAGGAAAAGAGCGAGACAGTACCCTATGAGAGAGGTTCCTCCGGTTTGGAGGGAAGGTGATGCAAACGCAGTTCCACCGGTTCTGCCTCATTTCCAGCGTGTATGGGTACATGTCCCCTGGAAAAGATCTGAAGTTCTAGCACTCAAGCAGACACTACCCGATCCCCGTAAAAACCCGACTGGGTATTATAAGGAGTTGTCCCAAACTGCAAGCTCATGTATAATGAATTTAGCAGATATAGACATGTTGTTTGGGAACATTGTTCCACATCCTTTATGGAGTAAGATACGTCATACGGATCATGACCAAGAATTAGGTGACTCATGGGCAAACATTGCGACTACAGATGCTAGACAAATCGGTGGTTTCAAGCCTGAGCCGTTAATAGCTGAACTTCCTGGTAGAATTATCGCATACATGAAGACAATTATGCCTGAAGTACGTGTAAACTGGGACAAGCTATCCGCGTGCAAGCAGAAGAAAGACGAGAATGTGTCTGACTTCTTCACGAGATTTGAGGAAACCTTCACTGACCATAGTGGTCAGGATATGGCTACCGAGGGTGGCCAAAGACTGTTTGTAGACAAGTTTGTACACAATTTGCTTCCTGAATTGTGTGCTAAACTAAAAGACTCAGAAAGTGCTTGGGCTGTCTCTACGTCAGCGCAGATTCTAGCAACAGCCCAATACTATGAAAATAGGCGTAAAGACGAGTTAGACAAGGCAGACAAAAAGACGAAAGATTTGAAAACTAAAGTTCTTCTCCAACAGGCCTATCAGCCTCGTATGGCTAGCCAGCCTAATTATCAACAGAATCAGCAGTACTCTAGAGACGCGCAAGGAAACGAGCTTTCCCATCAGCGTCCTACGTATGGCCCGAATCAATGTGCGTATTGCAAAGAAGAGGGCCATTTTAGGAATAATTGTCCGGCTCTTGCACGACGTTTAAACGGTGCACAAGGTGTAAGGGAAAGAGGTGTTCAGCATGCCTCTAGAGGTAGAGGCCGTGGAAATTTCACTCAGAATATAACTTCTTTTCCACCTCAGAAATCAATGAATAGCTTTGATCAACAGGGTAATTCATCGTCCAAGTCAGCTCAGTACTATACTGACGACTATTACACTGAACACGACAATGAGGGTAACGATCGCTAGGACAGCCATGGACAAAGAGAGGGAGTTGTTTCAGTTCCAGTAGATCAGGATGGATCTTATGTCGAGGTAATTACCTCAGGAGTGTCAGAGCCATTTCTGCTGGATACTGGTGCTACAAAAAGTTCTATTATGCACTCAAAACTTCCTGGCGCACCTTTGTCTGGCGAAATGAATGTCTCAGTAGGCTTCTCTGGCGCCCCTGTTAGAAACCCGATCTCTAGTCCTGTTTCCGTTTCTGTTGGCCCCTGTGAATTAGAAGCACCCCCCATTCTTACAACAGGTTGCGGTGAAAATTTGTTAGGATTGGATTTGCTAAAGAGGTTGTACGCGACTTTGTACTGTTCTCCCTCGGGAGTACAGCTTACTTTAGGGAGAAAAGTCATTTCTCCAATGTACTTGTCAAAAGAAGGTATCCCAACCGAATTGTCATCACTTCCAGATATACTATGGGCTAATGGTTCCAACGATGTAGGTCGTTTAGAGATAGCACCGTATGTCATAACTTTGAAAGCAAACGTCAGATTGCCACGTATTCCCCAATACAAAATTTCTAACGACTGCGAACAGGCATTGTTAACGATCGTTTATGATTTGGTCGATAAAGATGTTATCGAGGAAACAACAGGAAACATTTGTAACAGTCCAGTTTTACCGGTCTTGAAACGTACTGATCCTTCACAGCCCCCTGTGTATAGGTTTGTGATTGACCTCCGAGAAGTAAACAAGGTAGTTATACCGCAGTTTCCAGTCGTCCCGACATTACTGCTTTATTGACAATGGTTCCAGCTTCAGCAGCTTGGTTCTCGGTGATTGACCTGAAGAACGCTTTCTTCAGCATCCCGATCGCCGAAGAGAGTAGAGACCTTTTCGGCTTCAATTTAGGAGGACGAAGCTTCCGCTTCAAATGCGCTCCTCAAGGCTACTGCGAAAGTCCATCAATATTCAGTCAGGCTCTGAAAACACAACTAGACACAATTGTACTGCCAGATGGGTCAACATTGATTCAGTACGTAGACGATCTACTGATCGCTGCAGACACTGAAGAGATTTGCAAGGAAGCTACGTTGTCGCTATTACGTCACCTATGTGACATGAAGCACAAAGTCTCCCTTTCAAAACTGCAATTTTGTCGACAAGAAGTAACCTACCTAGGTCACATCTTATCGAAGGAGGGAAGGAGACTGACACCAGAAAGAATACAGGCAATCACAGAACTAAGTGCCCCAAGGACACTGAGAGGTGTCCGAGCTTTTTTGGGCATTACATCGTACTGTAGACAATTGATACCGAATTTCTCACTACTAGCCAAACCCTTACTGTCACTACTCCGCAAAGACACGCCTAAACCTATGCCTTGGTCTGAAGATTGTCAGACGAGTTTCCGCGAGTTGCGCGATGCATTGTGTTCGGCTCCTGTGTTGGGAAACCCCAACTACAGTAAGCCTTTTACATTGTATGTCCACGAAAAAGAAGGTTGTGCATTATCAATCTTAATGCAACTCTTTGGGGACAAACAGCGCCCATGCGCGTATTTTTCGGCAACTCTGGATCCAGTGGCTAAGGCACTGCCAAGTTGTCTAAGAGCAACAGCCGCAGCAGCTATCTGCATTCGACAGTCTGCTGGATTAGTCATGAATAACACTCTGATCGTTATGGTTCCGCATGCAGTAGACATTTTACTAAATAGGACAAAGACACAACACCTTACTAGCGCTCGACTATCCAGTTACGAACTTACCCTGCTAGCAAGTCACATCCATATAAAGAGGTGTGATACACTCAATCCCGCTACGTTATTACCCATCCCGACAGAGACAGACAAGATTGACAAGCATGACTGCTGTTTCAGGACAGAGGAAGAGACAAAAGGGAGAGTAGACTTACAGGACACTCCCCTTCCCGAATGCAATGATACTCTATGGGTTGATGGTTCATGTTTCAAGTTGCCGAATGGTGATACGACTACAGCATATGCCGTAACGACGTTACACACCATTGTAGAGACTGCACGCATTCCCCACAGTTCTGCACAAGCTGCAGAGTTGATAGCGCTTACTAGAGCATGTGTGCTGGCGAAAGGAAAGCGAGTGAATGTGTACACTGACAGCCAATATGCCTTTGGTGTGGCTCACAGTTTTGGGAGATTATGGCGTGAACGTGGGTTCCTTACGTCCCATGGTGCAAAGATACAACATGGCCAGCTAGTTAATGAGCTCCTTGAGTCACTCACCTTGCCCCTACAAGTCGCCATTATAAAATGTAGTGCACACAGAAAGATTCAGGATGATGCTGGCCGCGGAAATGCATTTGCAGATGAGGTTGCGAAAGGAACTGCAAGGAACACAATGAATCGGATGTATGTCATGGGTCCCGCTAGATGGACTGCTGATGTAGGAATGTGTGAGGACACCATTGAAAGCGTAAAATCAATACAAGCCGAGGCCACTGAGAACGAGATGAATGAATGGAGAGAAAGCACAGGTAGATTGGATGCGAATGGTTGTTGGGTCGAACTATCGGAACACCAGCGATGGTTACTACCTAATGCATTCGTACTTGCAGTGGTAACGATGGCTCACGGAATGGCACTCATCAATTCGAGAGGAATATGTAAACTATTGGCCCCAGTATGGCAGAATAGCAATATCCCAAAGTACGCAGAAAACGTGGTCAGAAAGTGTATGGTATGTTTGAAGTACAATCCCGGTAGGGGAACGCCAACTCCAGCTGGTCATTTTGCGCCTCCAACGTATCCGTTCGAGGTTTTGCAGCTAGATTTCATCCACATGGAGAGGTGCAACAACCTGAAATATGTTCTCGTTGTTGTTTGCGCCTTTTCAAGGTGGGTGGAAGCGTACCCCCTTAAGGACAACACCGCCTTATCAACTGCCAAAGCCCTTGTCAAAGAGTTCTTCCCTAGATTCGGTATGCCTAGAATTGTCTGGAGTGATAACGGAAGTGAATTCGTAGGATGCGTGATGAAGAGAGTGTGTGAGTGTCTAGGCATACACCAAAAATTCCACTCTGCGAATCACCCCCAATCGGCTGGATTAGTAGAATGCTACAATGGCACTCTGAAACTCAAACTAGCCAAAATCCAAGCCAGTACAGGTCTTAAATGGCCTGATGCCTTGCCTCTAGCACTTTTGTCAACCAGGACGACTGTCCACTCCAGGTTAGGACTTAGCCCCCATGAATCGGTATGATTCGGTATTTAAGAATCGGTAATCGGGGATTACCTACATCTGGCCCCAAATTTCCTAGTGCACATTTAAGTGCAGATATGCCCATTTTAAATGCATTTTTTTTTACATTTGCGCATGGTTGCTATCAACTTTGAGTCAATGGTAATTGCATTTCCTAAATGCCAAATTTGCATTTAGGAAATGCTTTGTACAGGTGCTTTGGGAATTGCAATTAGGTAATCCCTATATTGCCACTGCATAGAAATCACAAATTGTGACCGCGATTTGGCCTTTGCACATAGGAAAAGGCCATTTACCATTTCTTAACGGAACGCAATGGTGATTCTGCCTGTTAAGGAGTGCTAAATGGCTTCGTACTTCTGGCCCTATGCCATTTGTTTTTGAGCTACTTGGATACTTTATTGGGTTAAAGGTGAAATTCAATCTGACCAGACAGACAATTTACCTTGCAGGTCCCCCTGATGCCTGGAGTTCTAGAGAAAAATCATTTCCAAAGATTCAAACTTTTTTTATGGTGCACAAACCACTTCAGGAGTACCGGTATAAGGCCCTCAGGGGAATACACTTTGATGCTCTCAGGGTGACTGGCAGTGGCCCATAGCAAAATCCAGTCCAGGTAAAGTTGCTAGTTGTTAGACCTGGCATCTTTGGCGTGGTTTTCCCCTTTCTTTTTGCCTCTACCTCCTGTATTTTTGATGCTGTGCTGGATTTCGTTTTTGCTGGTTTAGATGCTTTGGACACTCTGCCACTGCACGGGTGCGGGAAAGTTGAACATCACTGCGAGTGTCGTCGCAGAGCCTGTCGTCGCTGGGTGAGATCGCCGCACCGCTTGCTTGCGGACCGCATCAGGTCGCTGCGAGCATCGTCGCAGAGCCATCGCATCGAGGACCTGCGAGAGAGAGGATCACCGCTGGATCGCGCATCGTCGCCCCGGAGATCGTCGCAGCCCCTACGAGATCGTCGCATCGTGCCTTTGCGAGAACAAACTTCCTACGGAACCTAAGCACCGGAATCAAAACCAGTGGCCTTCCTCCCCATACAGACCGAATTCGTCGCAACACGCCCGCTGCTGCAGCGAGGCTGTCGCAAACGCCTCCCCAGGGTCTCAGGAGCAACGCATCGCTTGTTTTCCACCGCACCAGCTTCTGCTTTTGGAACTTTGTTGCAACTAAAAGGTACAGTGAGTAAACGTGACGAAGCGGTCGAGAATTTCTCGGCATGGATCCGTTCCTCCGCAAGTCAGATATCGCATACCAAAGCAAAGATCCGCCCACGAGCCACTCCGGCATCTCCATGGTATACTGAACAGCTTAAAAATCAAAAAATAAACTGTAAACTGTTGGAAAGATTGTGGAGAAGGGAGTACTGCCCCTTGGCTAAATCAAAACTACGAGCTGGGCAAAAAGACTATCATGCTGCTATTAAAATAGCCAAGGGAAACTACTATGCAGATAAGATCCTTAAAGCAAAAAATAATAGCAAAGAAATATTTGCCATAGTTAAGAGCTTCACATCACCGGTGGCAGAAATCCAAGCAGCCCCCCCCTCGGAGGAATGGTGTGAAAAATTATCCACTCATTTTCTCGACAAAATAAAGAAAATTCAGGCCAGCCTTAAGACTATTGGCCCTGCCCAACTCCCACCTGCCCAAGCTACTTATGAACAGATTACCTCCCACCTCCCCCCACTCCTACCATCATCACAAAAACGAAAGAAGTAATGTGCTCTTTCGCAGAGGTAGAGGTGAAGGATGTACTGGCCATTCTAAAGGCGCTCAAATCAGGCTCTCCGGCGGACCCCTGTCCGGCCAGAGTGTTGAGCGGAGTGGCGGAAGTCATTGCACCGATTGTTACTGATCTGGTTAACAAATCCCTCACTACGAGTAACGTACCATCTCAGTGGAAGCAAGCCAAACTTCTTCCACTTATAAAAAAACCCTCTGCAGACCCCCTGGATGCATCTAACTACAGACCCATCTCCCTGCTTCCAGCAATAGCCAAAGTATGTGAGAAAGTGGCATTCCGTCAGCTCGAGAGGTTTGTGGAATCTACGGGGGCATTACACTCAGCCCAGTCAGGTTTTCGCTCCACCTTCAGCACTGAGACCGCGCTGGTGGAGGTCACCGAGGCTATTAGGGATTGTTTGGACGGGGGCGGCAGAGCGGCCCTAATTTTATTGGACCTCTCTGCCGCGTTCGACACGGTCCCTCATGCCCAGCTAATCTCTAGACTAGAGGATATTGGCATCACTGGTGCCGCTCTCACGTGGGTTAAATCCTTCCTCACGGACCGCTCTCAACAAATCTGGCTCCCTCCCTACCAGTCATCGATTAGCGGGGTGGACACTGGGGTCCCCCAAGGGTCGACTCTAAGCCCCCTGCTCTTCAATGTATATCTGACACCCCTGGTATATCTTGCAGAGAGTCTGGGTGCCAAAATAATGGCCTACGCCGATGACACCCAGCTCCTCTTCACGTGGGACAAGAGCAACCTTGACACGTTGAGAGTCCAATCCTGCTTGTCCTCAGTATTTGCTTGGCTAGCCAAGGCGGAGCTCAAGTGTAACGAGGACAAGTCGGAGATCCTCCTGTATGGCCAACTCCCGGTGGGATTTAGGGAATCCATCTGGCCCATTGGACTGCCTTGCCCACCTGGAAACTGTGGAGTTGCTAAGAACCTTGGGATATGGTTCGGCGCCGACCTGTGCTTTCGAGACCAGATCTCGAGACTGGCGGGAACCTGTTATGGGACATTGATCACCCTCCGGAAGTTCTTCCCTCTTCTTCCCCAGGAAGCGAAGGAAACAGTGGCTAGAGCACTCATACTGTCGCGCCTGGATTACGCTAATGCACTTTACGCGGGCGCTCCTGATTTCCTGCTTCGCAAATTGCAGGTGGTCCAGAACGCGACAGTAAGGCTCCTATTCAACATCCCTAAATGCCATAGTGTACGAAGACAACTGGCGGATCTTCATTGGCTTCCAGTTGCTCTCAGAGTGCGCTTCAAGGTCCTAACACTGGCCTTTAAGGCCTTACACGGTCCTTGCCCACCATACCTCAGTGCCAGGTTTGCTTTCTATCAACCCCTGCGACAATTGAGATCGGCCTCTCTCAGACATCTGGTCACTCCGAGATTTAAGAGAGCTCGTCTGGGAGGAAAATCCATGACGGTCATAGCTGCTCAGCTATGGAATAGCCTCCCTGACCATTTGAGACACACGACTAACCTCATTTATTTTAAAAAGCACCTTAAGACTCACTTATTCAAGCAATTCATGTAAATGCACATATCCTCTCTTGTTATGTTATCCCTTTGTTATTTTCTGACACTGAATCCCTCTTCGCGCCAGGACAGTCTTGACTAGCAGTGCGCGCTACAAGAAATATATAACATATATAACATAACTTTTCACGCATCTCTAAAGAATTTTATCACAACCTAAAGAATTTTATCGCAACCTTAAGAACTCTTTTGAAACCATATTCTTGAACTGTGTATGTTGGATTTTTGTCGTTTTGGTCTTGTGTAGTTTAGATTAAATACCTTTATTTTTCTAAACTGTTGTGGAGTCAGTTTGTGGTGTTTTCACTGTGTTACTGTGAGTGTTGGTACAAATACTTACACATTGCCTCTGGTTAGCCTAGACTGATCGTGCCAAGCTACCTAGAGGGTGAGCAGGGGTTATCTCAGCGGGTTTCCTCCTTACCCTGACTAGAAGCAAGGGTCCCTATTTGGACAGTGGTACCTACCCCTGCCAACTAGAGACCCCCATTTCTAACACTAGTGGTCAGCTGGTTACTTCCACAAAAAGCCTCTTGCAGCATATTATGTCCCTGTAGATGCAGAGGAAGTCAGTCAACTAACCCTAGGAGTCCACTTCTTCAGCCCAGGTAACTGAAGTAGCAGGTCCAGTCCTTCAGGACACCTTGTAGGTCACAGACAGCAGGTCCAGTCCTCTTCTGATCTTCCACAGTTCTACACCTCTGACAAAAGCTGGGAGAGGGTCCAGCTTGGTAGAGTTCACCAGCCTGTGAGTGGGGCAGTTTTGGCTCCTGGAAACACCCTAACAAATGGGAGTTGCTGGAGGCAATCCCACCCATTTTTTCAGTAGTTCCCATTTACCTTACTGCAAACAATCTCACGTGGTCCTCACTCTCAAAATACAAGATGAAGAAACCCTTTTCCCCTTATGCAAATTCTGTGTACCCAGGCAGAGGTGTGGCCAGAGTAATGTGCAGTCCGCTCCTCTGTGGTCACACAAAACTGGTTCTAGGTGTAGTTTCCTCTCCCCCGGTTTAGTGCCAACCTGGCTAGTGGAGCACAAGTTGATGTCTTTGCAGGTGTCACCTAACATTTAATTGTGACAGGGAGGGTCCTTTGAAGTAAATTAAGTTCTTTGGCCCACCCCAACTGCGCTTCCTGCCAAGGACAGAAATCACCTCCATACTCCCAAGCCATCATCCTTGCTCTGGATGCTGTTTTCACAACTAATTCTGGTGGCCAAGGACATGTTAGGCAGTTGCTGCAGAGCTAATGTAAATTATCCTCCAGCAGCTTCGGACAGGATAAAGGTACATTTCTTAAAAATACATTTCCCATATATTTATAAGAAATCTGACTTTACCTATAGCTTTTTATTAAATATACAAATACATTTTAGAATGGTGTCTGTAGCTGGCTCAGGTCAAAATGTATAAAGTGTATGATCCAGGCTTTTCCTATGTGCCAGCTACCTGATCACTGACAATCCCATTTTGGGGATAGTCACTTGGATATGTGCCATTTCTAATGTCACTCATGTAGTTTCCTCTCCCCCGGTTTAGTGCCAACCTGGCTAGTGGAGCACAAGTTGATGTCTTTGCAGGTGTCACCTAACATTTAATTGTGACAAGGAGGGTCCTTTGAAGTAAATTAAGTTCTTTGGCCCACCCCAACTGCGCTTCCTGCCAAGGACAGAAATCACCTCCATACTCCCAAGCCATCATCCTTGCTCTGGATGCTGTTTTCACAACTAATTCTGGTGGCCAAGGACATGTTAGGCAGTTGCTGCAGAGCTAATGTAAATTATCCTCCAGCAGCTTCGGACAGGATAAAGGTACATTTCTTAAAAATACATTTCCCATATATTTATAAGAAATCTGACTTTACCTATAGCTTTTTATTAAATATACAAATACATTTTAGAATGGTGTCTGTAGCTGGCTCAGGTCAAAATGTATAAAGTGTATAATCCAGGCTTTTCCTATGTGCCAGCTACCTGATCACTGACAATACCATTTTGGGGATAGTCACTTGGATATGTGCCATTTCTAATGTCACTCATGTTCCACTGTTGAATTGTATTAAAACTACCTTGTGGGCAAGAAAGTGGACATATGGGTGACATTTAATAGGTTTTCCTATGAGTCAAAAGGGTGATTTTGACAGTTCTGTGCAGCAGAATTCAAGCTGCTGCTGTCAGGCCACTAAAGTTAGTTCTAAAGTCATGTTTTTAGTGCTATTGTATTGGGTGGCACAAAAGGTGCTGCAGTCCACAAGTGGCATTTAACTTTCCATGACCAGACTGTATTTCTGCACTAAATAGTATGGCCTTATAGGGATATTAAATGTGCCAGTCAGGTTTTGAGCCAATTTCAAATGTTCCAGGGGTCGGAGTACACTCACAGAGCAGTGGCTAGCAGGGTCCCAGTGTTAGAGTTCAACATTACCAGCATGTGATTCCAAAACAAATGAAAAACTATCAGAGGCCACTCAAAAAGTGCTCACTTTACAACAATAGGTATTATTATAATCATGAGGGTCCGACACTTTGTAATCATTTTTACAGACTGTCAATAACAAATTAGCAATGTCACATATTTTATTAAGACACAAAGGTTCCTTAGCAAAGATTTGTACTATCTTCTGATGACCCACACATATTTTAGGTGTCACAATGAGGAAGCAATAAATGATGGAAGAACATCCACTTATTGCGTGGTGCCCCTGACCATAGGTTTCACTTCTGAATTAGTGCTGAGCAGATGCCTGGTCAATATGGCACAAATGCCAGTATTTTTATATCCCTGCCACTGGTGCATGAAACCAGAAGAACCACAAGGACAAGCATGAAGGTGATGCCTCCAGATGGAGGCATATGGAGCTCAAGATCTTGAGTAGCACAGACACCATGGGGTAGATTCCGATTTTGGAAAAACCGCTCAGAAAAGCCGTTCGGAGCGTTTTTCCTGTAGGAATCGTACCCTGCAACGTCCCGCGTACGTACATCGAAGTACGATTCATACCAGGAGCCGGACTCCATACGAATCGTACAGAGACCGTACGACTTGAATCCCCGTACGAGTCTCCATTGGAACCCACTGTATGCGAGATCTGTACGGCTCGTGGCTGGTTTATACGACCCAGCAAGTATGATACGTGTCGGGCACCTTACGGCCCTTTTTTACGGGAGCTGAAAGCAGCCATAAAAGCAGAGTTCGTGCCGAAACAGGTACGGAAAGGCCCCCCCGGGTACGGTGCATACCCCCCACGAACGCAGGGGTACGCCCCGTACACCCAGCGTACATGGGGTACGGTGCGTACCCCCCATGATTGCAGGGGTACGCACCGTACCCCATGTACGCTGGGTGTATGGGGCGTACCCCTGCGATAAATGGGGGTACGCACCGTACCCCATGTACGCTCGGTGTACGGGGCGTACCCCTGCGATCATGGGGGGTACACCCCGTACGGTGTGTATGTGATTGTGCACTTTTCCTTACGAATCGCCCTTACCTGACGTGGACCGTACGGATCACGTCCTGATGCCCCGGTCCGGATCATACTCGTCGGGTCGTACGGCGTGTGTACGAGTCGTACGGTGAGGGCTCCGGATACGATTCGTACAGACGTTTTTTTTACCGGATCGGAATCAACCCCCATATGTCTTTTGTACTTGTAGACACTTTGCTAGATTATGATGAGTACATTTTGGCCACTGTGACTGTAGAAACAAACGCGTGCCTGGTTGTTACGCCTCTCTCACTTACAGGCAATCTAAAGATTATTTAATATGGCTTTGGTTATCTTGTACATTTCCATGGGTTAAGCTACTGTCAGTGCTGGTTTTATTTGTCAGATCATCTGCACTGGCTTCCTGAACCAATACGCAATAAATGGCTGTGGGTCGCTCTGATCACTCCTGAATTGTTTTCAAAGAGCTTTAGTTTAGATCTTTCACCTTGGATGTTGGTAAAGAGGGCATAACTGTGTGTTGCTTCAATGTCACTCCTGGGTACCCTTTAAAAAGTTATACTCTGTCTGTGTTTCTCCTGTAGAGTACTATGATTGCCTGTTACCCAGTGTGTACCTGGGGCTTGTTCAACAGCTGTGACTGTTACAAAATATAATACATTTACAGTATGCATTAGGACTCGCTCACCTGTCTCTCTTTGTAGTACCCTACAGGACACCCCACTCAGACTACCTATTTCCAGCACATGCCTGTGCATCATGCACTTTCTGCTTACCAAGTGACATCATAGATTCGCCTCAGCTGACATCATTCAATGCATGCCACAGGCTAACCCTCTGTTACTCCTGGATTGACTCTACCGAGACGCTTCCTCCTTCTACAGAAATTAATGCTCCCTATCCCTGATTGTTCTTTCGTTCACCACATACTGAGATGCTGCAACCTAAGTGAAGATAGGGACACGGGATGCTCCTCTGCTAAGGTGAAGGAGCCTCGCCCCACTGCACTTTGAGAAGAAAAAAATTAAATCATTTTATTTTTTGCAGGTTTGGGGCAGTGATAGGGTGGGTTGGGGCTGGAGGCACAGATGGAGGAGTTGTTTGTGCACACTAAGTGCACATGACTGCTTGACTGGCCGTCTGGGACCGGCCAAACAGTCATGCGCACTTAGCATGTTCCTCACCAGGCTGCATTACACACCCTTGTGGGGAACATGCCCAGATCCCCAGTCCCCATCTGAGCGCTGATCCACGGCACTCAGACCAATTACAACGCTGCATTGCAGCACTGTGATTGGCTTAGGGGAGCCAATCACAATGCTGCATTGCAGCGTTGTGATTGGCTATGAGGAGCCTAGGTGCTTCCTGGATCCCGGATTTCAGAGAAGCGAGGAGAGACGGCTGGCAGAATTGGTAAGTGGTAATCTTTTTTTATTATATCCACCCCATGCTAACCCACTTCTCCCTGCCCCTTCACCCTCATTCCCTGCCAGCCACTACAGGATAGGAGCACCTCTCTGGTTCATCCTGCACAGCAGTAAAGTGCTTCCCACATAGGCCATGTTGCAATTCACAACTCTTCTGACCCTGCATTGCCCCCACGGTCTTGCTTATTTGCCTTCTGATAAAGCAGATCATCGTCCTGACATCTCAATCAATCAATTAGGATTTATAAAGCGCTTCTAATCACCCGACAGGGTATCCCGGTGCTTGTACCTATACCTATATACTTGAAATTACAATATAATGGAATGGAATGGCCATTAGGTAAGGTATTTAGTGTTTCTATCCTATCATCCCAAGAAACTTCTCTACTGTGGAGGTAAAATAGTAAATCTATACCTCCTTTTGTGCACGTACCTTTCGATATTTTGTTCCCTAAACACTAGATGTGCTTTGACTGAGCTTATTAATTTGTAAAGGCAAGATGAATGGTGTAATAATGGCTAGCAGTATGGAATTATCAGTCTAGTGAATAATTGGACTAGTAGTTTTTGATTCCGGGAACATCATGTGATACCTCCAGATCCTTACTGTCATGAGGACTGGACCTCTCGTTCATTGACCATGTGTTCATGTCAGTCATTCTTGATAATTTCCCTCTTAATCACAATTTGATCCATGTAAAGATTGTGAGCATTTGCTCGGTTCTGGGTACTCACGGTCTCTTCTGGAGACAGAAAGCCTCTGCCAGTTCTATGAAGAGGTGGAAGTTATAAAGGTGTGAATTTAAAGGATCAGCAACAGAAAGTATGGGTGCATTTTACAGATGGGACCAGATGCACGACGTCTGGAAACTACTCGGACCTTCACCCATTTAACTTACACTTGAATCGTTTGGATTCAGAGATCACGGCTCCTTGAGAAAGGGTGATTTCCGCCCGAAATGCATTGAAGTGATGTTTTGGAAATTACCATATTGACAAATTGAAGTGAGAAATAAAGGAATTGAATATGCAATGCTAATATTTAATGAACAATAAAGAAACACACTTCAAAATACAGTGGAGTCTGTCTTTCTGACGAACCCAATCGGAGTGCCCAAAGCAGGGATGCGCACATAATTTATGAGCACACTTATCAGATGAATGTTATCTAGCGTAAATGGACGGTTACGCTGCCTGCAGGAGCACCCGCACCTAATTAATTCTTGAGAAACATGTAAAAGGATATCATCAACAATACTAGCTGTGCACCGCGCCTACAGATTTATTTTACAGGCGATTCTAAATATCTCACGTGAAGAGTTTGCAGATAGAATATTTCTGTGATAGTAGAGGGCTTGAGTGTTTTTAATTTAATTTTTATAGATTTTAATAGCTTCTTGATACTTAATTCTGCTAGCAGCGGAAAAGTCCTTCCTCCAAATTCTTTCGTATCTTTTACATGTCTGTTTAAGCTGGCGTAGTTTATAAAAATACCAAGGGTTGTTTTTTCTCCCACCTTTTCCGAAATTTCCTTTTTAGGGAGGACAGAATTAAGTGCAAGATCAATCGAGTTATTAAAATTATCACTGGCAACAATAGGGTTAGGGTGAGATGAGGGAGAGGTATCCTTCAGATTGCTGATAAAAGTATCTAGCGGGAGTTTTAACCATGTCCAAGCAATTTTTGTGACTCTTACAGTTCGTACTTTGTCATCCGGTAAAGTCCAATTAAAAGGAAGTAAGAAGTGGTCTGACCATGGATTAGGGATAGCATCTTCTACCAAAAGATGATTTATGTTGGAAAAAATAGGGTCCAACAGATGGCCTTTGATATGAGTAGGGCTGTTCACTCTTAATACGAATTGAAATATTGCCAGTTCCTCGTCCAATTCTACTGTACGGACTGATAAATCATCATCAAAATGCAGATTAAAATCACCCAGAATTGTAAAATGAGGGGAGGCACTGGCTAAATTAGCTGCTACCTCGGGTAAGTCATTCTTAAAAAGCCCAAGGGGGCCTGGAGTGCGATAGACCAAAATCCCCGAGAAGGTGAGCGTGGGGGCTAACTCAATCACCTCAAATTCAGAAAACTGTTGGAAACTTTTCTTTTTCATTAATCTCCTCGTAGCTTACTTGGTATCTTAGCGCTGGGATGCGTCCGGTAACCACGCGCTTTACAAATGCTCCTTCATTCAATTTCATTTCATTTCATGTTCAAATCGCGATATTTACAAGGCAGCCACAGGATTTTAGCGGACGTTATATTTTGGCAAAAACTGCGGTTTTTGCCAAAAATTAACATCTGCTAAAATCCAGACTTACCTATGCTATACATAGGGGGTGGATTATGCTGATACGACCGCAGGGTCGTATCAGCAAGGTTATCACCGTTTTGAAGGGAACATCGCTGGAAAGCCAGCGATGTTCCCTGCAAACGGCGATAATCTCGCTATCCCTGGAATTTTTATCGCCTTGGAGAAACGCGTTGTTAATAACACGCTACCAGGGCGATACATACCAGAGATAGCCTGCGATGAAAAATGTATCGCTAAGCACGGTCAGCGATAATTTTCGCTGGCCGTTGATAATATGCCCCTTAAAGCGTTAAAATACAGTGAGGTAAATGCAAGATATTAAAACAAGTATGTATGCCTGTATTTATATGTATTATCATATAAAATCGTGATCTATTAGCATGCAGAAGTTTGTTTTAACTTCAACTTATATGTCAAATGTTTTCTAACACTTTATAATTGAAATTAACATTTCGCTTGTTTCAAAGTATGTCAGTGTAATTGGATTTTATTTTTAATAGGGACAAAAGCCACCACATTTTACTTGTGTGATGGTAGTTTAGAACTATTATTTTTACCATTAAAATGTGTCTTGCTTTCATCTAAAATGACCTAATTTGTAACCTTAAACTGACGGCATATTGCGATATAACATTCAAGTTCAATGTATAGTTGTCATCCAAACCTTGTTATCTTCCATCAAAAAAGTACATTTATTTAGATTACAGCACAACAGCTAAGAAGCCCACTTTCTGCACATATCAGCATTTGCATATATCATAACGTTAGCAGTAAAACTGTGTGATGCAATTGTATTGTCGCTGAGTTGGATTAGTGACGAGGTAAAACACTTCAGGACATGCAAAAACTGTGGGGCATATTACCAAGGGCCTTATCGCCGCTTTAGCGGGAATTTTTCCCACTAAAGCGGCGATAATTTTATCGCCCTATTACCTAGCTGTCGCTAACACCAGTTAGCGACAGCTAGTAGGAGATAGCTATCATCTTGGGGCCCACTTTGCATGTCAGCGATATTTATCGCTAATGACATGCAAAGTGGGAGTGCCAAGATGTTAGCGACTGTAAACAGTCGCTAACATCGCTATCTCCTATTACCTACAAAGGCGTACTTTTGGAAATATTCGCGCTAAACGCGAATATCTCCAAAAGCTAACGCCTGCCCAGAGCAGTTCTTAGCCATGTTATCCAATGGTGGGTGGATAACATGGCTAAGAGCATTAGCTCGGTAATGCATGAATATCGCGGACTTTTCAGCAATATTCATGCATTACGGCAGATTTTTATCGCTTTTGAGATAAACCTTGATAATAGCAAGGTTTATTTGCGATAAAAATCGGCGGTGCTCGGCGATTATGATATTGCCGCTAAGCCAACAAAGCGATAATTATCGCTGGTTGTTGGTAATATGCCCCTGTGTCCTGCTACCATCAGCAAAATACTAGGATGCACAATGAGAACTGAGCCTGAGCAGGTGGTAACTGTGCTACTGTGCTTTATTTGTGCATGAAAAAAATCAGGAGGTAAATTCCATCAGAATAGTTTCACCTTCGGATTTATCATGGTGCTTTAATCCGATTCGCTTTACTATTGGAGTTTGTATGTATAATTCCCGTGCAAATATGACAACATCTCCAAATACAAAATGTAATCTGTAATTCAGGTCTGATGCGTGCAAAATCAGAAATTTTGTTGGATTGGTTGAACTCCTCGTTGAGGTATGTTTCTGGCCATTTTGGAACTGGCTCAGCTTCTATCATCCACAAATGTGCAAGTTTGTCAGAATAATCAGGCTTGATTGGCGTGGGCAGTATCCTCACCCTGAAAACAGGTTTGGATTTTCTACTGTGTGAAAAATAAAACACAATACATGGGAAAGCCTAAAGTCCAGTTAGCATTGATGGCAAAATGGGAACAGAAAAGCAAAAGGACTGGAGGCAATTAACATAACGTGTAATTGTAAAGCGCACGTTCCCCCATAGGTATCTTGGCGCCGAATAACTGGTGTTTATTGTTACCCAACTGAATAGTACACATTTTATTGACCTCAGATGGATGAAAGGCTGTGTGGACCTACCTGCCAGGATTTGAACCTGTGACCATGAGGTCGATCACAGTCCCTTGCAGTGGAGTGTGCAATTGCCATTTCAACTAACCTGAGCTCTTGCTAAAAATTCGTCTCAACATAGTATATATCCATTTTCTTTCAATACAAGTCATTGCATCTTGATCACGTGACCAAAACTTGTTATACTCAATGAGAAAGTATCAAATGTGCAGGTGTCAGAGTATTCCCCTGAAGAAGCACAAAACGGCCTTAAGGAGAAGATCTCATTTCTGCACCAATACTGGCACCATTGTTCTCACAAAACCCCACTTCCTTTGCCAGGTTTTAAAACAAGGTCAAGCTGTTTGGAAAATGTGCAAGGTACAAGACTGAGCCATTTGGCTTCGGGCCTACCAGAGGCATGAAGGTTTGCACACATATTCAGTGTCACAGGATGTTTCAAGCTATATAAACTGACATACATATATGATTAATTGACTGCTACATTCACAATTACATATGTGATTGCTAACACAGCAGCTTAAAAGAAGTACAAAACGAGACAGGCATCTTAAGCTTGTTTTCAGACCTGTAAATTGCAAGAATAAATCAGTTTTCAAGATGGAAATGGGGGAGCCTCCGAAATTGATGGTTCTCTTGTGAAATGTGTTTTTTTCTAAGGGGAAACATATGTTTGCTGATTAAAACCAGAACAAAGTTATAAAGTGCGTTCGCTTTCACATGCATAAATACATACATATACTCCTTCTAGTGTTTTAAAGGATAGTGCTCTCCACTAGTGCTCTCTGTGCTTCTGAGAAGCTGTAGTAGGTTCAAATTCCCATAACATCTCATACACGTTTGCTCAATGCTTTAAGACATAAATGTACTCAAATTTAAACGTCTGCCTATTAGCAAGATATCTTGTGAAATGTCAAATTCTTAAGGAAGAATCTTGTAATCATGAAGTAATAATAAAAAGAGAACTAACAATTTTTTTAAACGAAATATGACAAATATTACAAAATAGCAAGTTTGAGAGTCATTTTGAAGAAGAAAAGGAAATAGAAAATGTAGCAATTACTTCGTCTAAAAGGCATAATATATTTGTATTTGCTAAATACTTTGATGAAATATATTTAGCAAATACTACTACGACTAGTACTAATAATAATAATCATAATGAATTAAAAAACGAATCAAAATATGTGTAATACGCATTTCAAAATGTACTAAGATACATTAATAAAGATATTGCACGGTGGAAAACAGCATGGAGCAAGACGTGCTGTACCTTCCCCTCAAATAAACATATTTAAAAGGTACAAAATAGCACACATACTTATCCTCTCCAAAAAAATAACTCTCGCTCAAGAAAACACAATCACCAAAAACATGCCTGCTGATAGAACCCAGTACCTACTCCAACTAACACCAGTCCAAGTACAAGACAAAGGAATGCTTCTTCATTGCACTCCATGCCCACCCACTCCCTTTGAAAGCAAGCCAATGTCCTGTAGAGAGAGGCTGAAACTCAGACACAGAACCAGTGAAGTGAAACCAGTTTGCAGCATGTACAGTGGGTTAAACCAAGATTGATTATTGCTCCAGCAGCAGTAATCAATCTTGGTTTAACCCACTGTACTTCAACAAATAGGCCAATAGACCTTAGACGTCTTATTTGAGAAGATCAGGAGCAAAACATCACATGAAGAGTAACCATAATTTCTATCTAAAGTTTAGTCAATAATGAGAATTGAAGGAAGTTCAAATTGCTCCGCTGCTGTTCGCCCCTTGCTGGGGGCCAAGCTAAAAAGTTTTGGGTGCCGGGAGGAGGACTACACCTCCCAGCGTCCCCTGCGGCATTGCGAGGCTGCCGCCAATGCCGTCACGTCCCTAAGCGCCAGGAGGCGCCAACAAAAAGCCACAGGAGCTCCGGCAGCGTGGGATGCCCCCGGACGAAGCCCAGGCCAAGGGCGGGTCCGTCTGCGCCCGTCCACGCCAGGACGCAGCAGGGTAGGGCCTCCGTGCCTGTATGACCTAATACGACCATAAGGAGCCTATCGTTTGCTTTGTTTGACCGCTGCTATTACTACTTAACATGGGCAAAAGGAAACTACCTATGCCTGAAGGAAAATTACCCCCTAAAACTGCTCTGATAACCAATTATGTAAAAAGTGCAGTGGGCATTATAGACAGTGAAATTGTACAAGTTGAGGAACAATGGCTGCTACCAAAACTGCACTCAATGCCGCGTTAAGGGAAAATGTAAGAGAGGCCGAGGTTGGATCACGAACATGTGCGCAAGAGAAGGGTATAAAGACCAATGAGAAAGGACTTAGTAGAAGTCCTGAATCTGACTTTAACCCCGTCGGCGCTGATGACAAAGCCAGCTCGTCATCAGCGTTACCTGCGCTGCGCGGATGACGAGCTGGCTTTGTCACGATCAAGCCATTTATGAAATTCCCGCGCACAGCGGGAAAACGCGGTAGCGCGGAAGGGGTTAAACACTCTAATGGTCTGCTAACTAGACACTCTAACCCTTGTGTGTTTATCTCTCCACTAGAGATTACTTTGTTGTCTAGTGTTACTTCGCCAATATCCCTCCCAGCAAAAAAGAAAAAGAATCAATCGGAAATTGTTACTATCCCCCTGATGGAAGAAACGGTTGAGGGGCAGGCAACTAAGTCTATATCTACCCCTATAATAAAACTTAAACCAAAGAACAAAAGGGGGGTTACTAAACCTGTTCCTAAAGGGGTTGTTTGTAAAAAGGATAGCCAGGTGGAACATGATTAGGAAAAGTTATTTAAAAAACTTTACGGTAAATTAGATAACATTGAAAGAATTCTTATGAAATTAAATCTTTACAGAAAGACGTGAATTTTCGAACAGGTTTTGGCTCTTAATAATCAATTGCCAAATACAAAAAATAATATTTCTTTTGTCATAGGTGCAGATCGAAATCTACTCGGCAGAGCTATAGTGCATAGGGACTGTGTTATACTACTATAGATAAGGCGGCACATAGAGAGTTACAGGAGAATAATAGGTCATTTATTAATAAAGAAACTATTGTACGACTGGCTGTAGGTCAGAGAATGGATAAAGAAGTCAGGGGCATATTAACAAGATGTGCGTTAAAAAACGCACATCGCACATTTCACTATCGCCGGCTATCGGCGGATTTTTTCGCCGTCTTAGTGCGATATTATCAACGCGCAACACATAGGCGATAGTAAATCCTGCGCTAGCCGGTGATAGTGAACATTAGCGCGTGAAAACAAGTGTTGTTTTCCTAATGTGTGCCTTGATATTATGGGGGGGTGAATTCAGCTTTATGATCCACACCCCCATGTTAACAATGCATAATGCCTGGGCAGAACAGGCGTTGGGAGACCGCAGGTCTTTTCCTCCCAACGCCTGCCTTGGTGATAGGGTGTTCCCACCTCCAACCACATTTTACATGTGGTTGGACGTGGGAACGCCCACTTTGCAAGTCATTAGCGATGTTTCTCGCTGACATGCAAAGTGGGCTTGTGGCAGGCGTTGCAATGCCCATGTTAATAGGGCGCCGGAAGTATCGCCGCTTTCTCGGCGAATTGTGCCGAGACAGCGGCGATAATTCAGCTTATTAATATGCCCCTCAATTCTCAAGACAATCTTCATTCTGCTAGGGAACCTAACAATTTGCCTTTATCTAGTAGAGTGCTTCCTGGTGAGGACGACCCCAACCGTAAAGTAGTGTTAAATCTTCCAGGCTACACCATATGTTATTGTTTTAAAAAACGTCCCAAAGCTAAATACAAACCAGAAAGAAACATATGATACATAAAAAAAATCAAGTAGTCCACTGGTTTGCTACAAATAGAGCTGCTGGGGCGCATATCCTCTACCAAGATATAATCCTGCTAAGGAGAGTCGATTGGGTGGGCGATACCAAAAAAATCGTGTGAAGGAGACTGTATTGTGGTTAATTTCCGAAACCGCAGGCTGTTGGGCAATTTACTAAATCACTTTGTCGATAATTATAATGGATTTTGTCTAGCGTCGAAAGATTGTATTACGGCAGTCCCACTTGGCTTCTTTTACAAACCCATCCCAAATAAACAACCTATAGATATCAACCGATGTTAAATTTTCCTTTGTATAATAAATACTCTCCACTCTGCAGATGTAGTGAAGTGGACTGACTCAGACGGACAAGGGGTGAGCTAAGGAGACCAAACCTGGGTGATAAGGCTAAGTTTTGGTTGCCCGATATATATATAATTATACAACCAGAGGGAACAGGCGAAGTGGACCATGTGTGTGGCAGCGAAGATACCCCTAATGTAATAAATCCAATCATTAATAATGAACAAAAAAATCAAGTGGCCCTGGGTTTTCAAGAGGATATGGCTAAAACTCATACTCATGTCATTAGACACCAACTAAACGGCAAACAGGAGAGCGGTAGGATCTTGTTACCCAGTTGCGAAATATTTAAATTTATGACTTGGAATATAGCGGGCATTAAAAATAAACTCAAGGCCGAGGATTGGTTAAAAATGTTAGCTGGATGTACGATCATCTTAATCCAAGAAACATGGTGTACTGAGTCTTTGTTTATAGATGGTTTTCAGATGATCAGTACCAGTGCTAGGCCGTCAATCATGGTAAGAGCAAAAGGTGGTCTCGCTACCCTGATTGCGGTCACTTCACCACTAGCCTTCAGTAAAGTCTTTGACACGTCCAAATATTACCAATTTTTGGAACTTCGATCGCTAGAAAGCCAGGCATTTGTTATTATAAATTTTTATAACGATGTTTTTAAAAATGCAGTAATCGTTTTTAAAGCCTTTATTCTTATCTAACAGACTTTTTAATTACAAACATGCTTTCAGTCTTATTTGTAACTTAGGAAATGCAAAAATCATTAACTCCATCCTCAGATATGTACAATGCGCATGGTTATAGGTAGGGAAAGGGTAGAGTTAGAACATGCTGACTGTGAATGATTGAAGGCATGTGATGACCTGAGGTATGACATCCGGTCAGGTGCATGCTGCAGATTATCTGTTTGCAGCATATCTCCTCGTCACCTCACTAATGGGCAGTGCATTCCAGGAGCCCTGACGGACCCGCAGCAAACCTGCTGAAGGCCTGAAAGTGAGTGGCCACGATTACGATTGGACGGTGGTAGTGGTGAGCCTAAGACAGTGCGGGTATGCTGGGGTGTGGGTGGCAAAGCAGCAAATGCGCGCGCAATTGCAATGTGAAGAAATCTGCGCATGTTGCATGCTGCGCACAGCCCCAACCCCCGCAGATTTTCTGAACCGAAACTGAATCCATCCAGGCAGCCTGGGCAGGCCCGCAACTGCGCAACATGAAATCTAACTAAGAGCCGTGGGCCCGCGGCCACTCATCATCAGACACTGACTGCATCAATCAATATGAAAACATATAACCATGGCACCAGCCAGGCCCTGCCCTGCCTCACCTGCACAGCTTTATTTTTAACTCATGATGATTAGGCCGCCGCCTCCGGCCTACCCCAGGCCATGCCTCACCTGGTGGCGCTTAACTCTATGTACTGCACAGTGCAGAGCAGTAGTCTACTCCACCGAGTCCACTGACCTCAATGTGGCCAACGTCATCCAGGTCCCGCTACTTTGAACGGAGGCTGGCTGGCATCGAGGACTCGGACTGTGGTGGTGAGCCTGAGGCAGGCTCATACACACCCCAGTTTGCTGGGGTGTGTGTGGCAAAGCAGCGAATGCGCGCGCATTGCAATGGAAGAAAATCTGTGCATGCTGCTTGCCCCGCACAACCCCAACCCCCGCAGATTTGCTGAGCCTGAAGTTCCTGAACCGAAACTGAATTTCATCCCAGTAGTAGTACTGATCCATCCAGACAGCACTGCCGGGCCGGCCCGCAACTGCGTGACATTGACTACTGGCAACAACAAACTAAGGGCCGTGGGCCCACGGCCACTCATCATTAAACCTGCCAATCAACATAAAAAACAGTAATCACGGAGCCTGCCAGGCCCTTCCCTGCCTCACCTGCGCAGCTTTATTTTTAACTCATCAATCATGATTAGGCCACGGCCTACCCCAGGCCATGCCTTGCCCTCACCTGGTCCGCCGCCGCCGTTGAAGTTCAACCACCAGTGGATACTCGGTGCTGGACGCGGTGCAGGTCATGGTGGTGAGGTGTGGCCGTGCGGGTATGCTGGGGTGTGCCGTGGCAAAATTAAAGCAGCAAATGCACGCGCATTCAATTGCAAAAATCTGCGCACGCGTCGCTGCCTCTGCTGCGCACCCCTGCAGAAGACCAGCCCAGGCAAAGCCCTGCCCTACTCAGTGACCCGCCCACTGGGCCGGCAACACTGATCCGTGGTCGCTGGGCCGGTGGATTGAACAGAAGTGTTGTGAGAATCGGAGTCATGTCGGTCACAGTGAAGTCCTTCAACATGATCTTCAGTCCCAGTCATAAACAACACAACAAGTACGAGTTGCGGTAACTAACACAGTGACAGCAGCACCTACCGCACAGCAGCACACGCTCCCTGTGCCAGTGCCACTAATTATAATCAATTACTGACGTGCACTAAATGCCTGACTGTAGACCCGGCCCTGATAATTAGGTGCCGGTGCTCAGCACCGGCAAACACCGGCACAAATTAAGCACGGGACTTAAGAGAACGCTAGACAGTAAGAAGCTTGTTGCCACCCACTGATTCCAAAACTTTCCATCCAGTGGTGGCTGGCTTGTACCGGGGATGGTGTGGCCCGAGGGATGGGGAGGGGGAACAATATAAATAAATCCACTTACCTTCATAGCATGATGTCCTCCTCTCTCAGCTGTCTCCCAGGAAGCTCTAACTAAAGGAAACTGCACTACCCAATCCTGGCGCTGCTTTTACCCCTACATCACGGCTACCTCATTTACCCTGCAGCATCACATGTGCCCCACTCCCCCAGGTCCTTCACTTGCCCTAACTCCAATTTACTTCAGTAGTGCTCACCGTACAAACTTCATATATCCAATTTGCTTTTAACCATACCCATACATGCAAAACCAAGGCTATTAGTCGCTGACACCCACAAGTAACTACTAAAACACATCTTAAAGTGTGAGTGCACACAGGCACCATAACAGTGCAAACACAAAATATGTAACTCTCACACTACCGACCTCCATTACCAGGGCCACAGTGTACCCTGAGATATTACAGCCTTATTCATCAACGGGCCGTTTTGCGAGCCCCTAATAGCGATTCATTGCGAATTGCTATTAAGGACTCGCAAAACGGTATTCATGTAGGAATTGCTAAATAAATAGCGATTCCTACACATTCCTTATTTGCGAGTAGCAAATTGCTAATCGCAAATAAGGAATAACTCCCCATTCATTCCTATGGGCCAAAAGGCCCATAGGAATGAATGGGGAGTATTCCTTATTTGCGATTAGCAATTAGCTAATCGCAAATAAGATAGCGATTTAAAGGGTGCCAGGGGTGTCCAAAGGACACCCTGTAGCACCCCTTAAAAGCAAATTGAAACAGGTGTTGCGCACACACATGTCCAAAGGACATGTGTGTGTGCAACATGCAACTTAGAAAAATGCTTTTAAAAGCATTTTTCTAAGTTTTTGCTATTTACCGAGAGGTCTGACCTCTCGGTAAATAGCGGCCCAAAATTGCATTTTCGGAATTTTAAAATGCTTCATGAATTGCATTTAAGGAATCTCAAATAGAGATTCCTTAAATTCAATTCTTCGCAAATGTGCGAATTCTTAAATAGCGAATTTTGCATTTGGGATGATGAATCCCAAATGCAAAAATTGCACTCGCAAAAGGCAAGATTCTGAGAATCTTGCCCTTTGCGAGTGCAATTTAGCTTGATGAATTAGGCGGATTGTCCTTTTAGGATGAATGATGATACCACGAACAATATTAAAAGTTTTAAATGATTTTGTTCTTAAACGAGGCTCTTACATTAACATACTTTCATATGCTATTTTGTGATTTTTTTTAACAGAAGAAAATCTGCTATGGTAGGCATTAACAACTTTTCCAGACTGAGTTATTGGCACATTAACTGTGCCCACATGCCATCTGTGCTACACACTCTTTACTTGACAAACAAGTCTAGTAAGGCAGAGTAACATTAAGGTTTAAATAATGCCTATAAACAGACAAACGGATCTGCCTCCACAGAGAATAGATTTTATAACACAACCACTTAGAGAAGAAGTCTCCTGACATAAATACAAGAAAACAATCTAGCAATAAAAAAAGCATTCCTGCTGTGGCAAATAGGTTTAGCATATGTCCCCTGATGGTTGATGTGCTTCAGAAACGCCTGGTTGTCTGTTCTCATATACCATTAGTCATAATCAAGGAAGAAAAATGAATGAGGGTACAATGACCAGCCCCTAGCTCTTTCAATTTGAGAAGATCCTTCTTTCCTCCTGCGACCATTCCCTTACTTCAACCCCGTTCCATTACTGCTCTCCCTCCTGCTGCCACCTGTGATCAGAATCCAAGATGAGATATTAGAGACACTTCTTTGCGGGAAACATCCTTTACAACGAAACTTTTACAACGCAGTGCTTTTACAACGCAGGTTTTACAACGAAAACCATTACAACGCATTGCACTGGGGGGCGCTCTAGGATAGGGAATAGTTTTAATTTACTATCCAACACCTTCCCTACTATCCACGGAGACAGGAGTTGGAATAGTAAATTAAACTATTCACTATCCAGCACCCCAAAGCGCTATGCGTTGTTACAGCATGCGTTGTAAAAACTGCGTTGTACCAGCATGCGTGGTAAAAGCATGCGTTGTAATGTCATACATCCCCTCTTTGCTCAGATTACCTGATTCTCCACTAAGGTGAACTCTAGATATGACAGGTTACTGGAATCCAAGCTTCGAAATTGTCTGGGGCATAATTTAAAAGGGGATTGCACCACCAGAGCATCACTTTTACTGACTTTCCAGTGGAGCAATTCCCTGCTCCATTTTTAAAAAGTGGCATTAAGTGACTTTTTGTGGCTTAGCGCTGCTTTGTAGATACAGTGCCCTTTCACACAGTTTTCTGCATGAAAGGGGCGTGCAATTGGTGTTGTTGTGAGCGTTCCACCGCAACACGCATTGCTTTTTGACACTGCCCCAGATTTACAAGGATGTGTAAATCTGAGGCAGCGACACAACCTAACGCAATGAGAAAGCAGGCGCAGGATTGGCGCAACGGGAAGAAGTACTTCTATTTCTCCTTATTTTTGCTTTTCTTGAACACATAGAAAGAGCAAAATGCCATTAATGATTGTTTATGTCTTCCACATATACAATCATCCCAGCCACGCAGGCACCATTGCACTATGGCGCAAGGGTGTCTGTGTTGGCGCTAGGCAACTATTTTTAGTGCCAGCGGTAGGGGAAACACAGGAGTGCGCCGTATTCTTGTAAATACGGCGCACCCATGAGTTTTAGAAATGACGCAGCATGTCACTCACAAATTTGGCACAGCGCCACGCTGCACCATTCCCTTGTAAATATACCCCAGTGTCGCAGTGTGACAATAGATGATGCAGAAAGAGCTGTAAGCGTACACAAACTCAAGGTACTATCTGAATGCAAATCTGTCAACCAGTCTTCTGCAATTGCCCTAGACTGAGTCTACACTGCGGATAAGCAAGATATTCTCACTGGCTGAAGTAAAACTTGACCCACATCCATGCCAAAAAACACCCAAATGAATTCGAGATGCTTTGAAAGCACAAACTATGACTTTGTTGATTCAGAAGAAATTCATGGACGGTAGTGTTTTGCAGGCCTCTCTTCTCCCAGCTCGGGACAGAAGTTGAACAGAACAGTGCTGTAGCACTTCCTGGAACTGAAGAAAATATCCTTTTGCTACTTTTTCGAATATCCAAGCATATTAAATTGAAGATTGCCAAACTTTAAGGAAGCTTTTCAGATGGCTTGTGGCAGGCAGGTTTTTGGAGGATGGTTGGCAATAGATTAAAAGCAGGATCTTTCAGATGAGGTCTCAAGTCCCGAATCCTTCTAAAAAAAGGCTGATTGGTCCCTCTAGATAAAGGAACCAAATTAAAACCGCTCCCACTCAAAAGCATGTCGAACAGGCATCATCAACTACTTGTGATATTCAGCTGATTTTTAAACAAATCTTCCATTTAGACACTGTAAGGTTTTCGTGTTGTATCCAGGAGGTGCATCAGTAAGTTCCTTCCATGCACTCATCCAGATATAACAGTACATATCAAAAGTGGAGCCCGAGGCAGCTGCTGCTGCACATAAGTAATTTAATGGGATGTCAGAAAGTAAGCTAATTTGCTGTTTTGTAGTGGATAGAATAGGACTTTAGTCTTCACCTTGATTCCACTCTACCATGAGGAAGTCTCTTAAAAGCGACTACACCACATATATTGCATAGGTGTTTGAAAAGCAAAACCGGAGGCAGAATAAACTTGCTTTATCCCCACTTCTAATCTTCTGTCAACTGGATCTGATGGAGAGATGTCTTCAAAGATCCTAGTCCCCTGAGAGAAAAGGGTGGTCATGAGAGAGTCCAGTTCCTAAAAAAAGGAAACTCTTCTGCAAACTGAGAGAGTGGTTAGCACTTAAGAAAGAACCTAGGCAATGCAGGCCTCTAAAATCCTTTCCATCCCCTCACAATAACTTTATGAATAGTTCAGTGTAGTAGCAAAATCTTAGATTGCCTATTCTGGAAAAAAATCTTCCTCGTCTTCCATCGGGGCTTACTCTGGAAAACATAGGTTATTACGGTTATGTGAAAGGACTTTACTGATTTCAGGAACATACACACAAAGGCCCCTGAATTCACTTAGTACAATTTTTGCATTTTCTGAGCTAGGTCATTATCCCTATTTTGCAATGTTGCAGCTACTGTTTGATTGATCAATTGATGCAGTACTGTCATAGATGTTAAAGCCTGAGGAGTTTGTTCATTATCAGTATCAAGAGGCTGATTTAGACAGAGGCAACTAACAATGATATCTCTTCTTTAATGTGAGCAAGGCTTCCAATGCACACCAAAAAGGCAGTAAAGGCACCATTAGTCACAGGCTCAAAGAACAGACAACACTTCCTCATTTACATGGCCTACAACGAGAGGAGGTAATATAGCTCATTCAGATCTCTCGAGACCGTCTGTCATTGTATCATCAAGCACTTGTGGCAGTGTCTCACAAAAAAACTGGTTGACACCAGGCCTTTTGCTGAAGCTTCCCTGGTACATAGCTTCTCTACCCACAATAGCCTCCTGCTTGGCCACACACCATATTTGGAAAGCTTTTGGGGAGAAAAACAAGAAAGACAACTCGCACAGGTTATCCATGAAAATATCAGAAAGAGAAATTAGCTCTGACGTCCAGCCGTAGGGCTTCTCCATCCTCAGGGCCATGTAGAAATCAAAAATATGGGTTGTTTGGCACGTCTAATAATCAAATATTTTAAAAAAGAATACACAACACACGTTCAGACAAGGCTACAGAGAAGGTATGCTGCAGAAATACAGGTGAAAAGGAAGTAGTTTTGGTGGTCTTTGATTCAGCACTATGTAATGGAGCCTGGCTCTGGTAAGAGATGGTTGGAAAAGAATATTTTGTTTTCAGTAGATTTCTTAAACTATTTAATCACAGTTGACAAGCTTTCAAGTCATACCTACTACTACCTCCCCAGTGCAGAAGATAGAAACGTCTCGTCGCGGGGATGGGTAGGGGGGAGGGGGGCAAGGGGGTGTTAAAATCACCAGTGCCTGAACCAGAGCATTGCCCCATTTGTAATCTCATCAGTAGCTGAAGCAGAACCAGCTCCTCCAACACCTAACCATAATATGCTGATGTGACTGATGCTCCAGGCGCTGTGGCCGTAGGGGCTAGGTGGGTCATGTGGTCCGTCTAGTGGAGAAGGCACAATGCAGGATGGGAGGGACACCGTTGGAAAGGACAAACTCTTCCTTTTCCAACAGTGCCTCTCACTGATGGACTCCAGCTCAGAGATCAAGATCGATCTGCAATCTCCGTGAAAGAATCCACCACTAATGCCACAGATATGTTTTTGGGAGGGGGATGGTCCCATGGGCATAAAGGGTGACCTCCCTTGGGGGGGCAAATCAATTTTGGTCATTTTCCTTTCCCTGGGCTTGGGGTCAACCATGCTCCAGCACCCCCTGATTTCCCACCAAGGAAAGGGAAAATATCACTGGCCACATTTGTATTGTGGTGTGTGCGGTGCATGGGTGTCTTGTGGCATCCCCCAGAAAAGAAACAATGGATGGACGGAATGCTGGACAATGCAAACATTCACCCCCAGTCACAAGGATCTGGGTTTAATCCATCATTCTTTTGCTCACCACACCACCCCAGTTTGGACCCAGCCATATGCAAATCAGTCTTGTACATGTTCCTCGTGGGAACCGTCCAGCCCGAACTGCCAAGCCAGGTCCTCCCTGGACTGGAATTAAGCATCCTGGGACGGGTTTCAGGGCATCACCCTTCATCAGCCAGGCTAGCATGAATCCAGTGCTGTAGTGAGCATGGGACCAATGTCTGGGCATACCCTTCCCACGTAGCGTGACATATGGAAAAGAAACAATTGATGGACGGAATACTGGACAATACAAACATTCACCCCCAGCCACAAGGATCTGGGTTTAATCCATCACTCTTTTGCTCACCACACCACCCCAGTTTGGACCCAGCCATATGCAAATCCGTCTTGACCCTGTTCCTTGTGGGAACAGTTCAGACCGAACTTTCAAGCCAGGTCCTCCCTGGACCGAAATTAAGCATCCTGGGACAGGTTTCAGGGCATCACCCTTCATCAGCCAGGCTAGCCTGAATCCAGTGGTGTAGTGAGCACGGGAACCACGTCTGGGGATTCCCTTCCCACTTAGGGCGACATATGGTAAAGAAACAATTGATGGACGGAATGCTGGACAATGCAAACATTCACCCCCAGTCACAAGGATCTGAGTTTAATCCATCATTCTTTTGCTCACCACACCACCCCAGTTTGGACCCAGCCATATGCAAATCAATCTTAACGCTGTTCATTGTGGGAACAGTCCAGCCCGAACTGCCAAGCCAGGTCCTCCCTGGACCGGAATCACGCATCCTGGGACGGGTTTCAGGGCATCACCTTTCATCAGCCAGTCTAGCCTGAATCCAGTGGTGTAGTGAGTAGAGGACCCACGTCTGGGCATACCCTTACCACTTGGAGCAACATATGGAAAAGAAACTATTGGTGGACAGAATGCTGGACAAAGCAAACATTAAGCCCCAGTCACAAGGATCTGGGTTTAATCCATAATTCTTTTGCTCACCACACCACCCCTGTTTGGACCCAGCCATATGCAAATCAGTCTTGACCCTGTTCTTCATGGGAACATTCCAGTCTGAACTGCAAGGCAGGTCCTCCCTGGACCGGAATCAAGCATCCTGGGACCGGTTTCAGGGCATCACCCTTCATCAGCCAGGCTAGCCTGAATCCAGTGTTGTAGTGAGCACGGGACCCACATCTTGGCATACTCTTCCCACTTAGGGCGACATATGGGAAAGAAACAATTGATGGACAGAATGCTGGACAATGCAAACTTTCACCCCCAGTCACAAGGATCTGGGTTTAATCCATTATTCTTTTGCTCACCATACCACCCCAGTTTGGACCCAGCCATATGCAAATCAGTCTTGACCCTGTTCCTCATGGAACAGTCCAGCCCGAACTGCCAAGCCCAAAACCGGTCCTAGGATGCTTGTATCCAGTCCAGGGAGGGCCTGGCCTTGCAGTTTGGGCTGGACTGTTTCCATTGGGCGCAGGGTCAAGATGGATTTACATATGGCTGGGTCCAAACTGCAATTGCATGATGAGCAAAAAAACTATAGATTTAGGCCCAGATCTCTGCACTGGGGTGAATGTATGACACTGTTCTGCATTCTGTACATCGATTGTTCTTTTTTCATTTGTCACCCCGAGTGGGACGGGAATGCCCAGATGTGGGTCCTGTGCTCTCCATGCCACTGGAGTCAAGATATTCTGACTGAAGAGGGGTGAAACCCTGAAAGCGGATGCTTGTGTCCAGTCCAGGGAGGACCTGGCCTGACAGTTCGGGCTGGACTGTACCCATTGGGTGCAGGGTCCAGACTGATTTGCATATGACTGGGTCCAAATTGGAATGGCATGGTGAGCATACAAAGGATGGATTTAGGCCCAGATCCCTGTACTGGGGTGAATTTATGACATTGTTCTGCATTCTGTCCATTGATTGTTCTTTTTGCATTTGTTACCCCGAGTGGGATGGATATGCCCAGGCGTGGGTTTCGTGCTCCATGCCACATAATGAGCCCCTGGCACACATCCCCATGGGCAGATTTGCCCGGGTACCCTGTTGGGGACCACTTTGCATGCCTTTCTGCCAAGCATTTCACGGCGAATTCCAAACCATGAACTGCTTGGTGGAAAGGCAGGTCGAAATCTATTCACCATCACGATTCCAATCTGCTTTCCCCACCACCACCATTGTGGGATCCTAGATCCTGGAGGTCGTATTGTGGTGGTCCCACTGCCACCTTCGTAATCAGGCCTGAGGGCCGATACAATGGCAGGGGTCGGACTGGCATACATAGGTACGATGGTACCAGAACCACTGTATTCTTTTTTTTCTTTTTTTAAAAAAAAAACCTTTATTTAGCATGAAAGAGAATACAATTACAGGCCTACTAGCCTCTGGGCCGGCCAGTTACATATCTGAAAAACAGTATAGTATAACACAGCTCATCAGCCGACAACCAAGGGTCCGGCAGCAATGGTGCATGATGTTGGTCAAATCTATAACGATAAGATATGGAAAGGTTTCATTTTTAAAACAAGCAAACAAAAACATCGAAGAAAAAAGAAAAAGAGGCTGCAGTCTAAAGTGTCGTGTCTGTTCCATACGATACGGGGAGAGGCAATCAAAGACAATATGGAAATCAGGAGAACCTCCAGGAGAAAAAGAAGGGTGTGGGGAAAGGGGGACCCAGAGCCAGAAACATATCAATAATGTGACACAGGGGGGAGCCGAAACGTATAATCAAGGGGAACAAGAAGTGTCAGGGGGATCAAGGAAGGGGGGATCACATATCTCCCCACGGTATGAGTTCCATTGGCCCCATATCCTACCCCATTTTTTGGGCCTGCCACGGGAGATATAAACAGTCTTCTCTCTGAACATGCACCAGTCCACATTTTCCTCCCATTTGGAAACTGATGGTGCCCTCTGAGAGCCCCACAATTGTGCAATGTCCCTCTTCGCAACCATGTTTCCCAGTGTAACCCACCGAGTTTGAGCAACAGTGCAATCGTTCGGTTCCCATATGTTCAACAGGCAGCGCCTGACTTCAGGTAGCAACTCAACAGTCGTCACCTCACTCATCACCGCATGCACTCTAGACCAAAAAGACACAACTGCCGGACATTCCCATATGATGTGAAGGAAGGTAGCAATCATACCACAGCCACGTCGACACAGTCCATCCTCAGAAAAACCCATATGCATCAGTCGCGGACCCGTGACATATACTCGGTGCAAAATCTTCAGCTGGACGAGTCGCAGACGCGCCGGAATCGCAACCTCTTTAGGAGAGGATATCGCAGCCTGCCAATCCTCATCATCCAATTCCAGCCCATCTTTAGTCCAGGTACTACGAAGCTGAACAAGCAAGTCTGATCGAGTATTGATAAGTTTTTTATAAATAAGGGAGATAGTGCTGTCTGGAATATGTCCGTCCAGCACCCTGTCCTCCAGGGGGGAGCTCTCCGGAATATCAGAACCGGTTGGAAAAACAGACCCAATGGCATGACGAACCTGGAGGTATCGAAAATATTCCGAGTCATTCAAACTGTATTCCTGTTTCAATTCAGCAAAGGTCTTAACTCTATTCTTAACCCAGAGGTCACCTATCTTGTTAATACCGATGAAGTCCCACCTATCAAAACCCTTGGACGTCCACAATTCACCAAGCCTCTCCGCGGCAAACAGAGGGGTCGCCCTGGACAGCTTATCTACCCATCCAGTAGCCGCGGTCGCGCTGCCCCACACCCGCACAGCCACTTCAGTGGGTCCCGTCAAGTTTTTCCTAGCGCCCCGAGAGTAGAGAGCCCTGTAGTAATCTCCCCCGGGTAACAGCCACCGGTCCATCCCGAATGCAGGATTCGAGACTGGTCCGTACATGGCATGGTTCACAGCACTCAGCTGAGATGCCCAGTAGTATCTTCGTACATCAGGTAACGCTATGCCCCCATCGTACCAGGGCAATGTAAGCTTAGCCAACGCAATACGGGGTCGGCCAGCCCAAACTAGCTTTCTCTGGAGGCATTCGATTTCACGAAAGTAGCCAGCCGGCACTAAATCAAGTGTGTTTTGTACGGCATACAAAAAACGGGGGAGAGACATCATTTTGAACAGGGCCGCCCGTCCCAGGGGGGACAAGGGTAGACCACACCATGCAGCGACGTCCGACCGAAGCCGGGCGAGTGGAGGCAACAAATTACGCTCATAGCGTATCACAGGGTCAAGTGAGATATAGATCTCTAAATACTTAAAGCCAACACTAGAGACCGGGATCGGGCATACTCGGGGCAGAGAAAGAGGATCACCGGTCAGCGGGAAGATACACGAATTGGACCAATTGATAACCAACCCGGAGTTACGTCCAAAGGAACTCAAAACATCAAAGAGGACTCCTAGTGACTTACGGGGGGACGTCAGGTACAGTAAAATATCATCGGCATACAATGATATACGATCTTCGAAGTCAGGGGACCACCGAATACCCTTTAGCGAAGGCTCCCAACGGAGCCAGGCAGCAAGGGGCTCGAGCGCAAGTGCAAACAATAACGGTGACAAAGGACATCCCTGCCTTGTGCCTCACCCGAGAACGAAGGGCTCCGAGACTCTACCGTTAACTAAGCCCGGGCGTAGTGGGCGTAGTGGGGCTACGCGGAGCTACCCGGAGTGGGCGTGCAACTACGCCCACCCCCGCACTCCGCGTAGCCCCACTACGCACCTCCCTCCCGCTCTCCCCTACATACATTATTTAAGATAAATACCCTTAATTAAACAAGTTTAAAGCACTTACCGTGTCCGGGGCTCGTCCGGGGCTCCCTCTTGGAATCGCGTCCCGTGTTGCATACCAATGCGCATGCGCGGGTGGCCGCGAATGCGCATTTCTCCCGAGAAATGCGCATGCGCGGCTGCCCACGCATGCGCATTGGTATGCATGACGGGACGTTATTCCAAGAGGGAGCCCCGGACACGGTAAGTGCTTTAAACTTGTTTAATTAAGGGTATTTAGCTTAAATAATGTATAGGGGAGAGCGGGAGGGAGGCGGGTGGCGGCCGACTCGGCTACGCACACGGAGTGGGCGTAGTGTTGCCGGCTACGCTTTCTACACCAAATGCGTAGGAGGCAACACTACGCCTACTCCGTGGGCGTAGCCGATTCGGACGCCCAGGCTTACCGTTAACCACAACCTGCGCCAACGGCTGCTCATACAGTAGTTTGACCCATGCAATAAACTTCGGACCAAACCCGAACTTAGCAAGAGTAGCCCACAAATATGGCCACTCAACCGTATCAAAGGCCATCGAGGCATCGAGAGAAACCAAGATGGCCGGCTCGCTGAGAGTCCCCGCCCTCGCGATGACGCCGTGAAGACGACAGAGATTGAGCGCAGTATTGCGTTGGGGGTTAAAACCCGACTGATCAGGGTGAATCAACTCGCTAATCACCGTAACCAGTCGGTTAGCCAAAAGTTTCGCCAATATTTTGGGTTCAGCATTCAAAAGTGAGATAGGGCGGTACGATGAACAGCGCTCGCGGGGTTTACCATCCTTAGGGACAACCACAATAGAGGCCAGCCTCTGGTCCCTGGGAAGGGATCCAAGGTCTCGCGATGCCGCAAACATACGAAGCAGATACGGCGCCATCTTATCCGGGCATAGCTTGTATAGCTCAACCGGTATACCGTTGGGACCAGAGGCCTTCCCCGAGCGAAGGGAGCGTATAGCGAGCGTAACCTCGTCAATGGAAAAATCAGCCTCCATTAACACTCCGGTAGACTCCGAGAGACTAGGCAACTCAAGATCACGAAGCAGCAAGCGTGAGTCCTCCTCCGGCAAGCCCGAAACCGGCGCGTATACAACCCGAAAGTGCTGGGCAAACACCTCAACTATCTCAACCGGGTCCAAGACTCGCATTCCATCGACTTTCTCAACTACAGGCACAACACGATTCATCCTGTCTCGCTTATCAAGCCAAGCAATCAACTTCCCTGCTTTATCACCCACATCATACAGACGCCCCTGCTGCACACGATTCATTGCCGCAGCCCAGTCAGTCACCAAGGCCCTATAATCAGATTGCTTAAGGGCCAAGACATGCAATTTCTCAGGTGTAACCCCTGTTTCCAACCGTTCCTCCAGCACGGCAATCTCAGACTCCAAGTTCACCACCTCCTCATTTTTGCGCCACCTCTCACCAGCAACCAAAGACAGGGTCTAACCACGGATCACAGTTTTATAAGCCTCCCATAGGGAGACCGGGGAGGACACCGACCCCTCATTTTCAGCAAAATAAAAGTTCATACACTTGACCACCTCAGATCTGATTCCGGGGTTGTGAAAATGCCATGGATTGATCGGGGCAATACGGCCCCCAGCCCCCAGATGTATATCGATGTGGAGCCATAGTGGGGAGTGATCCGAAATTCCTCTACCCAAATGCTTGATTTCACGCACCGAGACCAACTGCACCACCGGCACAAGGATATAATCCAGTCTCGAGAGACTTCCATGGGCTCCCGAGTGGAAAGTATACTGAAGCCGGCCAGGGTGCAGTTGTCTCCAACAGTCTGCCAACCCAAAGGCGTCCAAGAATTTACCCAGCCATAGCTGCGATGTAGGGAGGAGCCTGGGAGGGCTACGATCACTCCCACCATTCACCACAGAATTAAAGTCACCACCCACCACAAGCAAGCCATCGGGCAGGCCCAGAATCACCTCACCTAAATCGGTGAAGGTAGTAGACTGCAGGCCAGGCGGAACATAAATAGACAGTATGGAAATCAACTTCCCTTCCCATCTCCCAATAACAGCTGCGTATCGGCCTCTATCGTCCAACACCGTGCCATCTATCCCCAGGGGGAGGGAGTTCCTAACCAGGATACCAGCCCCCCTCGATCCAGAGTTGAAGCCGGAATGAGCCACCAAACGGTAACCTCGTCTGTTCGGTGCATGACATGTGTTGCCCACCAAGTGGGTCTCCTGGAGCAAGACCACATCCGGGGAACATCTCTTCAAATATTGTAGTACAATCCCACGTTTTATCTTGTCCCCAAGACCATTAACATTCCAGCTCAACACCCTAAGTCCCTCACCCCCCATCCCAGAAGAAAGCGGACCGCTCTCCCCACCTCGAAACAGTCACATGATAGCAAATGTAAAACAAAGCACAGCCTAGAAACAAACAAAGAAAAAGGAACCCCCCCACAACCCCCAGTGAACCCATCAAACGCAAACCCCCCTCCCTGCACCCCTGCGGTAGACCTAAGAGCCACCCCAACTTGCAGTGTGCCTGTCGCCCCATTAAACTAACCTACACAAAAGAGAGAGAAATCCCCAGAGGAGGAAGATCCGTCAAACCCCCCCCCACCCCCGGGCACGCACACCATAACAGAACATAGTCTCTGAGCCACTGCCATGGAATCAGGCTCGCCGATGTAGACTCACTGCTCCTGGTCCTCCAAACCTCCTTCAGCGCCTCTCGAGTTCTCCGGGCCCTCTTGGCGCGTCGGTAAAGTGTCCAACCAGTCACTAACCACCTCGGGGCGGTCGAAGAAGAACGCACGCTCTTCATGCTCAATTCTCAGGCGGGCCGGGAAAAGCATAGCATATTTCAGCCCCAGTTCTCTGAGACGCCTCTTCACACCCGTGAAGCCCATACATTGTTTCTGGACTGCCTGGGTGAAGTCCGGGTAAAAACTGATCGATACATTGTCAAATTTAGTGGGACCGGTCGTTCGTGAAGCTTGCAGGATAGCGTCTCTGTCACGGAAATTGAAAAGCCTGGCAATTATGGGCCGAGGAGCGGCACCTAACTTCGGCTTACCACCCGGGACACGATGAGCTCGCTCCACTGCAAAGAACTTACTTAGGCCTTTTGGTGCCAAATGTTTCAGCACGAGGTCCTCCACCAGGATATCAACAGGCAAATCAGCAGAGTTCTCCGGGACACCCACGATGTGGACGTTATTGCGTCTGGCCCGGCCCTCAAAATCTTCCAGCCGATTGGCGAACAGATCACAAGTAGTCCGAAGATTGCGGACAGTGGTCTGGAGATCCGAGACGTCCGTGGTCAAACTAGCAGTCTTGATATCAAGGGATTTGACAAGCTCGTTGGTTTTCCCTAGGTCCGCTCTATTGAGGGTGACATCGTATCTATCTTGGCCGCCAAGGTTTCATATTGCTGGCCCATGGTGGATTGGACACTCGCAATAGCGCCCATAATGTCCTTCAGAGTTTGCTCCTCGTTTTCAGGAGTGCCATCACCGGCTTCCTCTAGGGCACCACTCGACCCGCCCGGGGAGCCCCTAGGTCGAGTAAAGCGATCGATGGTCTGAGATTGGGCGACCCCCCCTCGGGACGGGCCTCTAGCGGCGCGCCTCTCGACGACCGCCCTGCCCGCCATGACGGGCAATGAGCTCCGACTGGGTCCGTAGGATTTAGCCAAAAGAATCTCCGTCTCGGCGAGCTCGAAACGGTGAGAGGGTAGGGACACAGCGATGGCCGAAAGTTGGCAGTGAGAACAGAGCTGGAGTGCCGATCGACGACTGGGCGTTCACAACAGCGACCAAAAACGAAACCGAAAGTACACCAGGGGCAGAGGGCGTGGCTCATCAGCCGTTGTTGTTCGATTGCCACCTGGGTACCTCGGGGACTCAAGCCCCCGGCTGGCATACGATGTAGGCCTCGAATTCCAGAGTGCAGTAAGTCCGTTATCCGGCGGCCAAATCGAATCTGGAAAAAGACATGGACATCAGCAGGGCATCAATAAAAAGTACCCGTCGTCATAATCAGGATCATTCGCAGGATAATCGCGGGAGGCGGAAAGGGTCTCGGGAGCCCTTAGCTCACGCGTCCATCTTGGAATCGCGCGAAGCTCCTCCCTCCACTGTATTCTTAATTAAGCCTACAGTGTCCTGTTGGATGACTTCTGCCCAGTTCTTAAGTCAAATTAAGGAAGGGAGCTCTGGGACCGCTTCTGATACAGAGACAGCATCTGAAGGACAGGATCATGGATCGAAATCTGAAAGCAATTTTACAGTTAGTAGAATTTCATCAGATGATGACTCCTCTTGGTTATTATTAAGAATAATGCCATGAAGCAAAGTTGTGATGTCTCTTCACAAGCACAATCTGCGATTTTAATTCTTCCAACTATTTATGGGTGATGTGCTCTTTGAGGAAATAGTGCAGTATAAGAGATAGTGTGCTAAGCAGTTTTTGAGGGAGCATGGAGGCATTCTGGCATCTCATTTTCGAAACAACTGTGGATCCTCACTTCCCTTGGGAAGTCAAAAAAGGTTTAGACCTTACATTGCCAATATGAATGTTGCACAATCATCAGTGCGGTCTTAGTGGTCTTGTCTTACCCACCCACCTTTCCATCTGTCATGGAAAAATAGCCTTTCGCCACTCTGGATGCGCCGCATTTACAATGCGGCGCACTATTGTGCAAGGATGGTAAGATGCGTGACTGATCTTCTGACGTAAAGGCAAGCACGATGCAATTACAGCAATGGTTAGCAATGCCTATTCCTAACATGTTGCGTCACTCTTTACGCCTGCTTCAAGCAGGCATAAGGTTTTGAGGCAGTGGCGTCGTAAAAGTGATGCAGTGAAAACTTATAGATTTCACTGCGTCACTTTTACGAGGCTTTCCTACTTCGGAACGCCCACCCTGCATACATTATACCTGACACAAGTATAATGTCGCGCAGGGCTTAACAACGTGACGCATCTCACTAGATGCGTCACTTTGTAAATATGTCACATAATGGCGCATTCTTCATGATGCCGCTGCATCACAGAAGTGACGCAACGGTGTTGTAAAGATGTCGCAAGGGGCATGTAAATCTGTCCCAGAGTGTATCACATTTGTTATTAACTATTTAATTTCAATCCATTTTTGGTTTCCAAATGTAAGCAAGTGTGGGAAAAAAGAACATATTTTGCAAACTGCTGACTAAATCAAATGATATTATGGGTAATCCTAAATTTATGGTTTTATAAGTAACCACTAAATTCAAATTCCTAGGCACATTGCATATATACATAGCTTTCCTTCATGCCCATTTTTCATTCATTAGATTTGATTTTATATATTGATGCACAGTCAGTACACAATGGAAAGCAAAGTATTCGCTCTGACTCTGTTGATGGCTCTAAGTATTGTGTTTTGGTGAGCCAACAAAACTAAATATTTCTGCAACTGGAGGCCATCTGAATAACAAATTACATATAAAAACCTATTCTTTTTTTTCCTACTCTAATGTCATTTACTTTTGACTTCAATGATTAGTTTTCCTGGGAAATCTATGAGCAATCTCCACCAATCACCACATGCTGAATTCCATCTTTCCTATTTTTAGAAACGTATATCTCTCTTGCTTCACTCATGGGGTTCACAACTGATTCCACCACAACCTAAAAGTAGGCAGAAACTAAAAAAATAATAATAAAAAAGTTTCTTACGAAACTGAAAAACCTGTAGTAAAAAATTATATCTTTTTACAACTCTGCATATTCCTGAATGCTGAGAAAAGGGTGTTCTGAGTATAGCACCCATTTTTTTAATACCACTTTTAGAAAATACTCACCGCACTAGCTTTCTACTTTGCAAACAATTAGACCCCATCGGGCTTAAATCTCATAATACATCATTTGAATATCACAGGGCACTTTCCCCAGGAATATACACTGAGTTAGCACGCATCCACCAGTGCCCTGAAATACATACAAAAGGTTTAGGAAGCACACTAAACCAGTATGCACATATATAAATCCCCCCACAACCCCATTAAAAATAAAATGGTAAAGGAGTATTGCCCCACTTAAAATCCCCCCACAGCCCCTTAAAAAATAAAATGGTAATTTATTGAGATTTTATTTTTCGTCCCTGTTGTTACAAAGTCCTGTGCCCTGGGCACCCCCCAACTTTTTGCTGATTGATACTGGTGGTAACTGACTCTGACTGACCCAGGGCTCTGCCTGACCAGGCCCTGGGCCAGTGCTATTCTGAAAGAGACACATTAGAATACAGTTAAAACTCCTACATTGTGGAGTAGTGTGTCTCACTGGTTAGAGGTGGCAGACCCGGGAGCAAAAGTCGGCCCGGGACCAGGGTTCAATTCCCGGCACGGTCGTGGACTTGGGTCAGCGGACTCGATAATTCTCGGTTCGGTGCTTACTCTAATCAGGGGTTGCACTCGGCAACTCTGGGCATTAGCTTGCCTAATCTCCACAACGGCCCCATCAATTCCGGGGATGCCTGGCTCCACCATGGAGACTCCCAGCAGGGACCATCCCACAGGGAAAGCCAGGACGGGTTCCCCAGAGTTATACAGCGCCAGGAAACCTACGGACGGGTAGCAGTGCGCTTTACAAGCTCAAATACATTTACATTTACATACACTAGGGTACACAATGGTATGGTGGGGTACCCCTGTGAATTGCATGACCTACCCTATAGGCCCCTACTATATAATAGGGCAGGGGGTTGAAACTACCTAGAAGTCCCTAGTACCCGAGGGCATGGTATTCTAGAGGCCAGCAGCTCCTTTGCAATTGCATGTGTGCAATGCTGAAGCATGAGGTCAGTTTAAAAGCAGCCCTGGGTGCCAGGACTGCTTTTAAAAAGTAAATTGTGCCCAAACTCGACTTTGGTGTTTGGGGCCCCTAAAATGGATAACGTACAATGTTTTGGCATATTAGTGACCCCCAGGGTCTCCCCTAGGCATCCCAGGGGTGGGGGGTTAGGTATTTATAAGGTACACCCTTATAAAATGAGTTTGTATATGCCTGGATAAAGTGAAATTTCACATTTCACTCCCCACATTGTGGTAAAGTGCTGCTCAAGTTCGATGCTAGGAGCACCTTGTAGGGAGAATCTGCAATATTTCTACAGTATCTGAATCCCTAAATTCTCCCCTAGTTGCACATGGAGTGGGGTTCCTGTAGATATAAGACACGTACTTATAAAATATGTTTTTGTAAGTCCTGGTGCTGGAAAAATGTCCAAATAATTTTTCCCATTGCAAATCCCCTGTTACATAGGTTAACATGGTAGGACGTTATTGATTAATAACTCTTGATAGGAGAGGGCTAGAAATGCCATTCAAAGACTTCCCAGAATGGTATTAATAAATCCAACAATATCATGTTGTTGAATGTCTCCTAAAGTGTACATACAAGAAGTTATAAGACTTTCTTGTTTGCAAGTCCAAGTTCAGCCTTCCAGTGGTCTGCCCTGATTGGTCAGAGTTAAGTGGATTAGCCAGGCTGCCTTGAAGAGGTGATAAAGTGCCCCTGGGTTAACCAGCTCTGTTGGCAGGGCAGTGTGCTGTTTCATAGGAATGCCAGACCAGGGGGAGGAGTCGTAAACTATGTTCTTCAAAGAGGAGAGTCGAGACCAGTGTCATTTACAGCTCCGAACTTCCCACCGTAGGCAGATGGTAGGATTAAGGAAGGTATAAGCAGATGCAGGGGGGGGTCTGAGTAAATTAGCCATCCATGGAGTGTGTTTACCAGCTCTTACCTCCTTGATGGAAATCAGCCACTATGGATTTGGAGATTTGATGCACTCTGGGACAAATTAATGCCACACTCTATAGGATGTGGTCATATTTTTGAGGAGTTACCCTGCTCCCATTGGTCAGAAGTGACCTCCTGCTTGACCCAGAGGACTTGGAATAAGTATCTGAGAGGGCCAGAGCCCTCTAGATCTGCTGCCTGAAACTTACTGAAGAAAGACAGTGCCAAGCTGAGAAGTTTTGATGTGCAAAGGTTTTTAAGGCCTGACCTCTGAAAACTGCACCATCTGAAACCTCAGCCCTGTGGATTATTTTGGTAAAAACGAACTAAAGAGTGGACTCCCTTAAAGCTCAAGGGTTTAAAAGAGTACATCTGGAACATAAGTCCGCACCTTGGAGAACCACCAGTGGATTTGTAAGAGTTTTTTACCAGTGGATTGTGGGAACTGAAGTCCTCAACTTTCGAGGACCATCTTGGAGTTTCCAGCCCCTTGGAGCGAGTTTGAGACACTTTGGGAGCCCTTGAGGAACTTCAGGAAGAAGTTCAAGAAGTTTGGACAACTTTGGATCAACTTTGGAAAAAAGCTCCGTAGAGGGACCGACTCAACCTAGCCAGCCAGGCTGCCTGCCGTCAACCGCAAGCTGGCCAAGCCAACCAGGTTTGTCCCGCTAAAAGCTCCCTCGCTCCAACTTCCAAAGATTGACTGGGACTAGAAGAAAACTGAAGCCGCCGAACCCTCACCGGAACTGGCTACATGAGAAGCATCGAGAGACCCCGCGAGAAAAAGTTCCAGAAAAGTTTTTAAGTCCGCTCGTAGAAAAGGTGACTGGGAGCAACCGCGAAAGCCAAGGCGCCTGCCTTCCATCACGTGCCGGTCTGGATTCCTGGGTTGCCCCGCTGAAGCAATCATCAGAAATTTTTTAAATCCGCTCCAGGAAAGTTGACCAAGACCTCGTCACAAGTCAAGCCGGCGAACCCTCACCTAATCCGTACTGGCTGGAAGGTTCGAGGAGCCTCAAGGAGAAAAGCTCCAGAAAAGTTTTTAAGAGTGAAGGTAGAAACTGAGACCGGGCAGTACAAAAGGGGGTGGTGATGGACGGAGCATCTGAACCAATCAAACATTCACACCCAGTCAACAGATCTGGGTTTAATCCATCACTGTTCTTTAGCCCACTCTGCCACCCCAGTTCAGACATGGCCATTTGCAAATCAGTCTGACCCTGTGCCTCGAGGAAACAGTCCAGCCCGAACTGCCAAGCCATGCCTTCCCTGGACCGGAAACAAGCTTCCTAGGACCGGTTTCTGGCATTTCAGCCGTCTTCAGCTAGGCTTGCCTAAATCCAGTGGCAAAGTGAGCAAGGGACTCACGTCTGAGCATACCCAGCCAACTTATGGCGAACAAAGCGGTACAAAAGGGAGTGGTGATGGACAGAGCATCTGAACCAATCAAAAGTTGACCGAGACCTTGTCACAAGTCAAGCCGGCGAACCCTCACCTAATCCGTACTGGCTGGAAGGTTCGAGGGGCCTCAAGGAGAAAAGCTCCAGAAAAGTTTCTAAGTGTGAAGGTAGAAACTGAGACCGGGATCTGCCATGAGCTGTAGCCGCTCAGGGCTCCATCGCCCCCGGCCTGGAACTTTGACTTTGGCCCAGTCTATCGCAAGCAGGTATCACAATATGGTGCTATAATCTTCTAAGTGCTATATTTTAATAAATCTTTGAAAATTCATATCTCTGGTTCCCTACCTTGGACTTTTGTCGTTTTGGTGTCATTTTAAAGATAACAAATATTTCCTATTTTTATAAATTGGAGTTGGATTTTTAGTATGTGTGGTGTCTTAATTATTTACTGAATTTGTGTTTTTTTTTGCTTTACATACCTGTCCTTGAAGTTAAGATTGCCTGCTCGCAACCAAGCTACCAAGGGTTGAGCATAGGAATAATTTTCTAGGACCTATGCTGGCCTTATTGCCAGTGGCAGACCTACATTTGCCCCTACCATTAACCCACTTTCCAACACCCGTCCACAACCAAGCTTCAGGACGAGGGTGGTGTTGCTGCTGAGTGACAGCAGTAGGGTGGGCTGTCTATGCACTTATGTTTAAAGTGCTCATATCTTCTTTGTTGGCTTTATTGAGACAGCCAGTCACAAAGCCACACATGTGTACTTTAAACATCTCTTACCCAGCTGGGCCAGAGTCAGTGCAGGCCTCCAGGGCACTGCTTAGTGCTGAGTGAGGCTGCTCCCTCCAATCAGGGCGCTTCTCTCTCAGCATGAGAGCAGCACCCTGATTGGTCAAGGGAGTTCCAGGCTCCAGCTTCCAGTTCCTGTGGTGGTCCGGAGCGGAGGACTTTGCGTTCGCCCAGTAAGTTTTTATTTATTTGCGTGCGCAGCCCCCACCTAACCCCCTAGATGCCAGCCGCTACTGCTTCTGAAACATACGTACCTAATGATTGGTGGTTGATTGCACTTCTATTATCAGTAACTGCTATCAGGCTGCTACAAATAAATGCTAAGCACAAGCAGCAGCCTTCATAATGACTTCCCAGCACACCACAAACACATTCACTGCAGTTATTGATAAACGCAGCCCACTGAGTCCATCAATTCAATCTTCTGCTAAAGACCGATTAGGACGTTTTAATTTGGCCATCTAGAGAAATGCAGAAAAGCCTGTGCAAAATTAGTCAATCATGTTCTTCATTAAAAACAAATCCTCTCTTTCCCAGGAAAGCAATCAAAATACGCTCATTAGGCTCCTGATATAATTCATATAAAGGGCATTTTCCTTCATTTCTTTAAACTATAATCATCCCAAGTGCTGCATCAATCCATATAGGCCATGTTCATAAGTTATGTTATCATTTAGACAACCCACTTGTTTACCTTGCCAATGAATTTCTGTTTCTACACTTAAATGGCAAAGGTCAAGCCATTGTGTCCTTGCAGCTGTTGCATATGATGTCTAAAAGTTTGTATTAAAGTTATATGTGACAAAGATTACTTTGAGAATTAAATCCGCATGGAGAATTTCATCCACCTCCGTCGGGCACGAATTTCCTCTAGTGACTAATGCTCTGGGTTTGACACTTCCAGGACAAATGAGGGGACTTTCCAGTCCTACATATGTACTATTACTTGCCCTCTTTTCATTGTGCAGCAGTTTATCATCTGCTACCAAGCCAGCTAACCAGGCCTAGAAACCTTGAGAAGTCTGTTACGAGCCCTGTGATCCTGGGCTTGTAACGGAGCATTCTTCCCATCTCCCAGCGGTTGGCATATCTCCCTCCATCCACACACAAGAAGTGAAACTCAATACGCATATTTTACAGGTACCAGCTACACTATGGTAGTAATCGTGTTTGTTTTGCTCTGTTCACAAACATTCAAGGTTGCAAACCTCAATGTCTACTGAAGGTATACCAGGTAAGCTAATTTGGTTGGAAGATTGTGGCCCTCAAGTCATAGGTTTGCAAGTATGAAATGACTTTACAATTCGCAAAATGTACTTTGTGACTTATTGTGAATTAGGGGATGGAGATGGCATGAAAGTGGCACCAGCTGGTACTATTTTCATAGACGCCCACCACATCATGAGTTAGGTTATTTCAAGCTCTGATATCTACAGCAGTAGTGGCTAATTTGTGCCAATGACTGCTAGAGAAATCCATCAGCACTCTTTTTTGGGGATCAGAATTCTTCCTGCCCCTCCCATGGGTGTCAGCCCCACAGGGCTGCTTAGCCTCTTAAAACCATCTTGTGGTACATGGCGAGGTGGTCTGTCTTTCCTTAGAAGCCCACAGCCCGCCCAGGGCAAGACATCTCTTATTATGTCATTATTAAGTATGTGTCGCCCACATGCTGAACTGTGTCGTTGCACAGCAGGGCACACGTCCTAAAAAACAGAAATGGGGGGCTAACCAAGTTAGGCTCTTTGCAAGTCACATCATGGCGTGGGTCATCACAGCATGTAACATCATTGCACATGACATCACATGTGTCTTCGCTGGATGGGACATCACAGTAAGTGGCATAAGAACTCATGACCTCACAGGAAGTGACATCTCAAGAAGTGACATCAGATATTAAGACCACACAAATATGTTTAGCAGGTCTATCCTGAATACATTTGAGCACATTATGAGATTTAACAAATTAGATTTTGCTTCAGGGTTGTGCCAAACAAGCAACTCGAAATCTGGACCTCAACTTATGCATTTTTCTTTTAAAACTCTGCCACAAAGACATTGACAACAAGGAGAAATGTGGCATTAAATATATTCAGCTTAATTGTTTGCAAAGTCTGCATTTTAAAATACCTTATAGTTTTAAGGCACCTGCTGTAGAGATCTTTGTGTGCCCAGAACATCTCGGAGTATAATAATAATGGACAGATAACTCTGGAGGTTAACACTTATGTTGGAGAGATCTCTGTTTTTATCTAAACCCAGTTTTAAATCAAAGTAGCATAGAGGGTAAATATATTTCCAGCAAAGGGTGCGCAGTCATAATATCGAATTTCAAACATCGACCTACACTAATATTGAGTTTTTAATATCGTAGGGACAGAATATTGAAGTCAAGAATATCGTTGACCAGAATATCGACTTTAAGGTAAGTAATATCGATTTTTTTAATATCGAAGTAAGTAATATCGAAGTAAATAATATCGTTAGCAAAAATATAGTTGTAAATAATATCAATTTTTTTAGTGTTATGTATTTTAGTATGTATTTTAAATGTATGTTTCACATTTTTTTAAAAGTGTTTTAATTATTTTTAAATATATGTATTAAATATTTAGAAAATAGTAATTCTTTTTAAAGGAAATTTTGTGTTTTAGTATCAGAGCGAGTTGTGGGTTTATAAGGGAAAACGGTGGGAAGTAATTTAATTATAATTGATTAATGAATATGTTTTTTATTTATTGCCATTGATTGTTAATTTATTGGTAATTATTTATTAATTGGTAATTCATTTATATTAGTTGGTTAATTTATAATTATAATAATTATAATACATGTATTATACATTTTTATTTATTGTTATTGTTAATGTATTTATTGTAAATTAATTATTAATTGGTAATTCATTTTAATTAATTTATTAATTGGTAATTACAATAATGAAGTCGTTTTTTATGTATAGCGTGTTGTGGGCGTACAGGGGAATGGGGTGGGACGTAATTTAAATATAAATAATTAGTTCATATGTGTTTATTTATTGTTATTGATTATTAATTTATTGTTAATTAATGATTAATTGGTAATACATTTTGTATTAATTGGTTAATTAAAAATGATATTATAATCTATTTATTATATTTTTTTATTTATTATTGTTAATTATTTGTTGTCAAATAATTATTAATTGGTAGTTAATTTGTATTATTTATTTAATTGATAATTACTTTAATGATATAATTTTTTATGTGTAGCGCGTTGTGTGTTTATAGGGTAATAGGGTGGGAAATAATTTGATGTTATCTAAGTAAATATTAATTTAATTTAATAGGTATTTAATAATTATTTTGTTAAATATTTATTAATATGTTATTTATTTAAAAAAAAAAGTATAAATATGTTAATTTAACCCCTACGCGATCCTACATTTTCCCTACTGTTGTACTCACTGGAGTGCGAATAGTAATTTTTAGCCCTCCACTATCCAACACTTTCCCTACTATTGCACTCACTGAAGTGGGAATAGTAATTTTTAGCCATACGCTATCCAAGACTGTCCCTACTGTTGCACTCACTGGAGTGGGAATAGTCATTTTTACCCCTACGCTATCCAATACTTTCCCTACTGTTGCACTCACTGGAGTAGGAATAGTAATTTTTACCCCTACGCTATCCAAGACTGTCCCTACTGTTGCACTCACTGGAGTGGGAATAGTAATTTTTTTCCCCTCCGCTATCCAACACTTTTCCTACTGTTGCACTCACTGGAGTGGGAATAGTAATTTCTACCCATCCGCTATCTAATATATTTTTATTTTTTTTAGCTAATGTACTGCATAATTATTTAAAAAAAGATTTAAAATATTTTTTTTAAATTTGTTACATATATTTTTTTAATTTTTATTTATATCATTATTTTATTTGTATAGATGTATTTATAAATTATTTAAAAAAATAAACAATTAATAAATTATTAAAATAAATATGAAAACATATTAATAAGTACATATATATATATATATATATATATATATATATATATATATATAATATATTATATCAATCCAATTTTTGGCGTAATAAATGCACACTCGGATTCCAGGATAAGTTTCGGTAGCTGTTTTAATGCTTGCTCGTTACGCGTTTCGTCAGAACGACTTGAACAATGCGATGCAGCGCGTGCTACGAAATTCGTTTTATTTATTACATTGTTTACTTAACTCGGATTATCCATATGCCGGATTTTAGCACCCCCCACCCTGCCCCTCCCCCGCCCCGCCTCTCGGCCCCACCGCAACTCCCTCCACGGGCCGCGGCTGAGAAAGAGAGCGAGATGTCGGAGCAAGAAGGAAGCAGCTGCACCCTTCTGGCTGCTGCAGTACTGTGCTTATGTGCCCACCATGGCATGCCAGCGCATCAGCCAGCACTGCCAGCTTACTTGCCACCAAATCATCGTGATCGCAGTCTGCCCAGTAAAAAGATGGCTTGACTGATAGCATAGTAGCAGTGTCACGCACCAACAACTATGTATGTGAGAAAAATATTTTCAAATAGATGCTAAGGTTCTGAAGTAAAAATGAAAGGGCATTGTTTGTTTCTTTTTTTTGCCTTTTCCACCTACTCGTTGATGTATTGATAATGCTACAATTTGACGGTCATACATTACAAAAAATAAATACTGCACAATGCTTTTGCACAGAGAAGCTAGGTAGTAAACCAACGCTGCTGAATTATTTCCTGAGCAGCACTGTTGCATAGCAAATACAGATAATATTTTAGCACTAATGGAATTGCAACTAGTGAACCAAGACAGAAGCTCATGCTGCAGTTTATTTTAGCGGGTTTGTATATACAGGCAGCTGGTGAATTAACTGGGGCGGGCGCCATCAGGATAAGTCAGCAGTGCCAGCGGAGGAAGTGAGCAGTAACAGCAGTGATGTGGGCATCAGCGTCCTGAGAAAACAAGCATGGGCAAAGCCAATAGTTTTCACCTAGTAGAGCTATTGCCTTTGGTAGTATTCTGTAGCCATGTTGCACCATACCTGCCAACTCACAAGGTCCCACAGTGTGATACACAATATCGGCTCCCATTGCACGGTCACACGGTGATGAGCCGATTTCACAGTGTGGCAGGTAAAACGAGCAGAAAACCACTGTAAATAGTGGTCGGCACCAGCCTCAGCAAGATTTGTTTTGGGGGGGAAAGGTGGGGGGCTTAGTGGTGGGGCTGGGTTCAAAAGTGCTTCCTAGGTACTTCTCAGCACGAGGCCATCCCCATTCAAGGGCCCTCGTCCTCCTCACACTGAGATTGATCTACAAATTGGTAGCTCTGCTGTACAGCAGCGCAGATGTCTTGCAGAGTGGCTAAAAATCTTTTTTAATTGTGTTTAGCCACACTGCAAAGCATCCGGCTGCTGCACAACATGGCTTATTTGCCAGAGTCAATAGTTCTAATATGCAAGACCTATTTAACTTTGCCAATGATTGTTTGAATTAGAGGTAAAAAAACGAGGGTACTCTGTGAGACTAAGGGGCAGCCGCCCGCCATCCCGTCGTACGGAGGGACCGCCCGCCATAAGGACGGGGGTCCCATGGCTGCCATTAGGATGCACCCGCCACAGTGGCAGGCGCATCCAGCATTCCTGACATTGTGGCGGGCGGTGCGCTCAGCACTGCCTGCCACAATGCCAGGAAGGCATGTTGTGCACTTCCATGCACACCATGGCACACACCGCGCAGTGCCTGCCACGTTGTGCATGGAACTGCTGGGGGGTACCAAAGGTACTCCCCATGTGCACCCCCCACACCTCTGGAGTCCCTGGGGGCTTGCAACGGGCCCCCCAAGCAGGCTCCGCATGCCTTTCCGTGGCAGAATTGAAAGGCATTCTTCAAAGCACATTGTAAAATGGCTGGCTGTGTCAAACAGACACCGCCACCATATTGCAGCCTTTTCCGCACGGTCGCAAGTCGATCAGGGCGGAAATGCGGTGAACGGTCTTTCCGTCCGCCGCAGACTCCCCAGCCATAGTAATATGGCGGGGGGTAATTTCTGCACGGATGGCGGGCGGATTGCCCACTCCGGACCAGCAGTGACTACTGCCGGCCCGGCGGGGGCAATCTGCCCGCCATCCTAATGGGGCCCTTAATTTTCAAAAAGAGCAGTAGAAATATGTATTAGCTATTTGCTGAGACAGTGACCAGCCCCCTCCACCCCCCTGATAATAGAACAACTGGTACAGGATATAAATGACATAAACAGGCAGCACTACAATACACGTGTGAATTGAGGATAGAAGCCGACGACTGAAAGAGTTTAATGACAGGCTAGTAATAAAGAGGTGACCTGGTAGAGGGGGGTTGTGATTGGCTTTGCAAATGAAACTCAAAATGATGAGCAAAAGAAAGCACATAAGTTACTTAACAAGCTACAAAAAAGATGAGTGAACACAAAAAGATGGGAGACATAAAAACACATTTTTGTCTATTTAAAGAAGGACACCTACAGAGTAGCAGGAAACAATTTACTGTTAACATTCATCATGGGATATCGTTCTCTTTAATCTATTTAAACTAAATAGGAAATTTCTGGAAGGGGCATTTTTTTCCTTACGGGCTTCAAATTAGACTACAAGGATTTGTTTGCGTTTAAGATAATCCTGTGCTGTGACGGCACCATGTCATGATCGGCTTGTTTTAGGAGGGTCTAGCTGGCAACAGCAATAGATGATATGCTTGGTGAGATTGGGGGAAGAGGAGTGTTAGCAGTAGTAACAGGTATAAGGGAAATGTGGTGGGGCAGCGCAGGGGGAGCGCGGTGGGGGCAGTACGAGGGGGCTGTAACAATAAAAAAAATATACCTGCCAGTCTGCTCGCCGATCTGCTTACCGGCCTTCTCCTCTGGGCACAGGCAGAAGCTCCCAGCTTACCCTGAGACCAATCCTGAGCCTACGCTCACCATGAGAGCAGTATCAGGATCGGGCAGAGCAGGTTTCTTTTGTGCTCCATCGGGAGCCTGTGCCTGCTGATCTCTCCACCAAGAAACACAGCTGAGTTGAAGAGATGTCAGTGCGCATGACAGTTTCGCCATCCTAAAACAGCCAGACAAACCATCATGTGCAATGACAGCAGGGCCCACCACTCCTGCTCCCCGCGCTGCAGTGCTGTGGCCCACCCCACCGGACGAAAAATAAAATGATCTGCATACAGATCAATTTAGTTTTCGTTTGCCCCTGCGGGCAGTTGGGGGACGTTCCGCCGCCAACGCGGAGGAGCCACCCCTGAGTGTTAGTGCACACACTGCTGTGGAGAAATGCCTCCCAGGCAGGCCATGGAAAGACAATCCGGCAGCCTGAGAGGCAAAAAAAGAAGCAAGGCAGTCAAATGGATCGCTTCACTCTTATATGTGTCCCGCCTGTCCAACAACCCCATACAATAGAAAACTGTGATCCATACTCAGATGCCAATAGGGGACAGGATGTGGCATTATAGCCAAAGCTGCCATCATTGAAACAGGGGAGCCAGGTTCTAGTCTTGGTTTCAACTCAACATCCTCTGATTCAGAGAAAAGTGCCTAATCTCCCCATGCCTAACCCCAAGAAAACATGAAAGTAACGTATAATGGAATGTCCCAGTGCCTAAAAAAAACAAAAAACATGAATGCAATGTATCTGGTGTTCTTGTAAAGTGCTAGAGTTCGCGCTAAATAACACCAGAAAAAAAAGAATAAATAACACCGGGGAGGCAGCAACATCGGGAAGGGAATGGAAGTGTCAGCTTAGCCAGGGCTGGTCAATAAAGAGGCACCAAAGTGCAGTAACAAAAATGCTCACAAATGGTAAGCAATGGGCAGTCTGCAAGACCCTTGTTATCTATCCACAATAGTGTCGCAAGTGAGAGTGCATGTGCAAGCAGTGAATGAGCTGTTGCGGACTTGACCTAGAAATGGAGCACCTGTACTTATTTATTTTTACAAATTAAGGACTGCAAATGACTCTTGTTATGGGAGACTGTAGGGGTGGACTTAGCAGGAAATAACCACGCATGGTTTCAGTTGAAAAATTGTGTGTTCCAAGACTTGAATCGATCTCCTATTCGACATTTCCTGGAATAAGCTGACAGTAGCTAGTCATTCAGTTTGGGGTTCATTCTGGTGTCACAGAACAGCACTGAAAAAGTTTTCAGCACCTCTACTGAACTTACAATTGGTAAGTTCACTGGCAGAAATATATGAGACAGGCAAAATCATACATATAGGACATGGAGCAACAGCTTTTCTAGGTCATGCAGTGGACATTCACCCCAAACGCTGCTCAGTGGATGAGATGTCTCAATGCTTACACGTGATGAGCAGACATAAAATTGTCATTACTTCTCAGAACTAATTTACATGGTCACTTTCCTTCTTCCCCTTCATATGAGGACTGCGCAATCAACAACATTTTCTTTTCTTTCTCCTTCGCATGATTGCTCCTTTTGGTCAACTATATGCTATCCTATGCTTCTGCTGCAAGAATATTTCTGCTGCTCAGGGACTAATTGTTGCAAGTTGTTAGTGATTCCATCTACGCTGATCAATAAACGAGTGGCAGCCTTTTTGCGCAGCTCTAGTCTTCCTCACAATTTAAACCAACTGGGCTTTTTGCTTAACTTCTCCCCTTGGGCTTGGTCTTGCTACTTATCTTCTGCTCCAACTGGCAGATGCATCAACGTAGCCTTTTGCTATTCCTAAATAGCGATTTTTAAGGAATCGCTATTTAGGAATAGCAAAAGCCTATGCATGTAGGAATCGCTATTAAAATAGCAATTCCTAAACATTCCTTAATTGCTACTCGCAAATTGCGAGTCGCAATTAAGGAATGCTGTCCCATTCATTCCTATGGGCCTACAGGCCCATAGGAATGAATTGGAGATTGCATGAGCAATTTGCGAGTACCAGTAGGTACTGGCAAATTGCTCATGCAATTTCAAGGGTGCAAGGGTGTCAAAATGACACCCTGTTGCACCCCTGAAATTGATCTCTGCACATATGTTGCACACACACATGCCCTAAGGGCATGTGTGTGCGCAACATAACACTTTGAAAATTGCACAAAAGTACTTTTTTCAAAGTTTTAGCAAATTACCATGAAGTTCAACTTCATGGTAATTTCCTACTCCTATTAGCGAATTCGCTATTTTTTTGACTTTCATGCATTGCATTTAAGGAATCTCAATTTGGGATTCCTTAAATGCAATCGCAATTTAAGGAATCTCAATTTAGAGATTCCTTAAATTGCGATTTTTGCATTTGGGATGATGCATCCCAAATGCAAAAATACCGGGAGCAAAGGGACAGATTCTCAAAATCTGCCCATTTGCTCTCGGTATTTACTTTGATGCATATGCCTGCAAATTGTGTCATTTGATGACCATGTTGGGCTACATCCTCTCCTGGCTGAATTTTGTGGTTATTGAGCCTTTGCTGTGCAGGTGTATACTTCCATCACTATTTTCATGCCACATATTTTAATAGGTTCTTGCTATTTTTGTGAGGTCATTTTGGTGTTTGTGAGCTGAATTTGCTGATACTGCTCTGTTCCGTGCTTCCTCACCCACTGTAAGGGCAAAACTAAACCTTTACAGCGATTCCTCAAGACAAGCAGGACCCACATTAAAATGGCTAGCGATTCACTTATCTGTGCTAAAGCTCTCTCCTTTGGTGCTAAAACTAAGTAGCCATTTAATGATCCACTCTCTCCTATTGATTCATCTAGTAACCTTTTTATAGATACAATTTTGGATGGGGTACCGGGCCTCCAGACTTTTATGCTATTAATGATGATTTGTAACAGATTGAAGATTGGTGGATTGCTATGCAGAGCCGGATGGTTGAGATGGAACAAAGTATCAGTACTTTGCAGGACATTTCTGTGAGGATTCCTTTCCTAGAACAAGAGATCTCACAATTTAAGCTACAAACAGTGGATTTGGAAAAAAGAGTTGTCACAATAATCTTAGTCTAGACGGCATGTCAGAAGCATTTGAAGGTCCCAATCTTCTCGAATTTTTACAGAAGTACATCATCTGGTAAGTCTTAATCCTCAATATTCGAAACCTCAAGGCATTATACTGGTTTTTCTAAATTCACAGATCTTTTTCATGTTTTGAATGCTGCTAAAGCTAAAAAGTCTCGCATAGGGGCCCATTAGGATGGCGGGCCGATCGCCCCCGTCAGGCTGGCGGTAGCCACCACGGGCCTGGCCGGGGCGATCTGCCCGCCATCCTACCCGGAATCACCCCCGCCATATTAGTATGGCGGGGGTGACCGCGGCGGACGGAAAGACCGTCAGCCGCTTGTCCGCCCCGGTTGCCTTGCGGCCGGGGCAGAAAAGGTTTAATATGGTGGCGGTGTCTATCAGACACCGCCAGCCATATTAGCATGGGCATTTTCAAATGCCTTTCCATGGGAGGAGACACCCTGCTGGGGCCCGTTGCGGGCCCCCAGGGACTCCGGGAGGGGTGTGGGGGGTGCACATGGGGGGTACCTATGGTACCCACCAGCATTGCAAAGTACAACGTGGCAGGCACCGCCCGGTGCCTGTCACGTTGTGCTTTGTAATGCACTACACGTATCTTTAGCATTGCGGCGGGCTGTGCATTCAGCACCGCCCGCCGCAATGCTAAAGATACAGGATGCGCCTGCCACTGTAGCGGATGAACCATTTGAACATTCATAATCCTTCATCTGTATTCCTGCAAGATAATTAATGAGGGGAGTAGTACATCTTTTGATAATCCTGCTAAACTAAAAGCATTCCTTCAGGTTATCTCCTAACATGCAATAGAGACCAATATTCCAAAACCTTAAGATGCTTTTTAGTCTATTTCTCTTCTGTAGGTTTTTCATATTTGTCTTTGCTCTGTTGTCATTATTGTCATGGTGTTGACTCATCAGATTCACCTCCTCACTACATGTTTTTCCGTAATCTGTTTTTTTCCTCTCCTTTTACAGTTCTCTTTTTGCCAAGTCTGTTTTTCTTTCCTTTTCTTCTTTTTCTGAGTGCTTTTTTGATATTTGCCTTTTGTTATGTTCCTATTGGCTTACTTCACCATTCATGTTATTATGTCCTGTTTCTTTTCTTGTGTGTACCGTATGTATAATTTTGTCCCAGGGAATGTTCGTGGACTAAAAAGGTACTTTCTCATCTCTCTAAACTTGAATCTAGAATTGCCTTCTAAAACGAAACACATTGCAATGCCTCTGAATCTCTTAAATTAAATTGAAGAGACAATGGGTTGGTCAGGTTTTCTTTCCACCAGCGATAGATCGTAAGATTAACAGTAAAGTATTATACTATATAACCAGGGCCTGTAACCCAAATGTTACAAGTGGACCCGCAGCTGATTTTGCTACCCCCAGAAGGAGCCTTACAAACCTGACTCAGGATTTTGCATGCAGGACCTGCAGGCACAGTTTACGGTCACCTCAACTAGGCATTTCCAACTACTTGTCAAGCCTTAAACACCCCTTTTATTACATACCAGTCACCCCTAAGTTAGGCCATAAATAGCCCTAAGGGCAGGGTGTTGTTTAAGTAAACGGTAGGACACGTACCTTTTTGTTTTAAATGCCCTGGCAGTGGAAACAACCCAAATTTGTTTTCACTATTGTGAGGCCTGCTACTCGCATAGGTCAACACTGGGAATTCCTTAAATTCAATTTTTAAGCTTAATTCCTGATTGTTGAGGAGTAGTTGCTTTGTGTTTTATATAATTGTATTGGTAATGACACGTCTCCTTTAATGGTAAAGTTGGATCTGGTATTGCTAATCTAGAAATGCCACTTATAGAAAGTGGACATTTCTCTGCTCTTAGCTCTCTTGTATGCCATACAGCTTGTCTCCAATACACCCCTGGTATAAGGTGACAGCTACACTTTGTGCATTTCCTCTAGACAGCCACAAGTACAGGACACTTAGCTATATCTGCATTCATCTGCCATCTGATGGGCCTTGCAGGGCAAGTCAGATGGCAGGAGCTGAGACATATACCTGAATAGGTAGTAGTCTGGCCTCACACAAAACACTGATTACCCCCCACAGATAGGCTGGCAGGCAGTGCTGGACTGAAAGGAGACTTGTGCACCACAAAGGCTTTACTTTGTACTCACCTTCACTTCAAGGACTCATTGATTAAAAGTATTGAGACCAAGACCCCCCCTCTCATTAGTACACTTTGAGGTCCTTAGTAGGCTCTGCCAGGAAGAGGAGATGTGCTACAAGTGTGACTGGCACTATGCTACCTGCTCTGCTGTGTTGGCCTGCTGCCTGCTGCCTCTTGTGATGTATTCCTATAGGTTCTGTATCGATCCCCCTATTCCTGACCCTGTTCTGGTTAATAATTAACAAGCAGCCATCCCACGGTACAAAAAAACGTTATCTGATTAAGCCACACCACGGCACAGGAACGCGTTATCTGATTAGGTCATAACGCTTGCCATCTAATTAGGCAAGCACTATTCCTCCAGCCCCTGATAAGGCATACGGAGTTCTCAAAACAAATCAAACCTATGACAACTTGGGAAAATCCCTGCGGCCATTGTTTTGATTTCACCGAGAACTTCAGCAAAAGAATGTGCGAACAAGCCCGTTCGTATGACATCCTTATTGACGTATCCATGTCCATCCTTACGTCAATCTCGGCACCTTACAGGTATAAATATTACCGACATTGCCTTAAGCAAACACACGCGGTGGTGACGAGATCGGAGCAGCGAGACGTGCTGAGGAGCCCAGCAGAGAGCGAAGCCCACACGCGCTGCCCCGCCTTCCTGACGCGCTGAGAACGAGACGCTGCTTTTCTCCTACCGAGAAATCCAGCTCCGGCGCTTCCAAGCAGCCCTCGCAGGCAGCTGGAATATCAAGACCTGGGATAAGAGATACCAGCCCTCCATCATTCTAGATCTCAGGTACAGAACTGAATAACCCCTTGCAGAGAATTCTCGAGTCAGTCCCTTGGCAAAACAAACTTAACTTAAACTGCTACTTATCTACTCCCGCCCACGTATTAGGCTTAGGTCAGGTACACTGGGGTAGGCGTGGTTAGAAGCACCAGTTGAGTACGATTAGTCAAATGTATATATGTATGTATCTATTTTATCAGTTTTAAATATCATATGGCTTAGAAACCATATCCATGCTTCTGCAGTATTATTTTATACTCCTGCTTTTATTGTATGCACTTTACTTAACCATAAGTATCGCAATAATATCGATTCATTTCTCTTGTACGAGAAAAGAGACTGATCAATAAATAACATCTTTTATTGAACACGCCCGTCTCTTCCTTTTCTCTACAATCTGGTGAAACTAAGAATGCACGTACTGACTGAGTAAAATAAGTTGTCTTTTGTTTTCACACGACTCTAGAGATACACTCTTGATTAGGGGAGAGCAAAGTTGTCATGTTCTATGGTTGTCAGAAACTAAATCCCTTCTTGTCTATCCAGGGAGGTTAAACTCCTCCTTGCCTATTCGAGAAAGTTTCTAGTGAACTCTGAGCTAGCTGGCAAAACCAAAAACTTTAAGTCTAATATCGTCAGTAGAAGACCTAGTTAACCTCTGCCCTAGGTCTATACTATTGAAGATATTATTCCAATGCGCAGAGCCTATTGGGATAATAGGAACTACACTACATGGCGCCCAAACGTTTGGATAGGCGATAAAACTAACGCAAGACATTAGAGTAACTCAGTCGTGCTTTTTCACACAGAACCCCTTTTTTCCCATAATACTCCAAAGACGTCTGGAGTGGGTGAAAGGTTATATCCGCCAAACCTCGCAGGAGGAGACTCCTATGTATGGTTCTTGGTTTAGTCAACGTTGAAGGATACACTGTTCCAAAATATTGTGCATCTAATCTTTGTTTCAATAGAAACCTGATCTGCAAACAAACAGAATAACCTTCCTGTCGGTAAAATGATAGACAGTGATGAAGAAAGGGAGACAGCTAGAATAGCAGCTGAACTCCTAGTAGCAGACAATACTCTGCTGGAAAATGACCCAAATGCAATACTCATCCCGGTCAACATAAGGAAATCTATAACCTTAAAACTTATAGAAAATGGACTGACATCGAGAGGTGGTACAGTCATATTCGTAATTGAGGCACACGAATATCGGCAGACAGAGGTATTCTATTCATGGATAAACTTTCCAGCAGCAAACGCTGTAACAAAAGAGTTCCACTATTATAAAATAGAGGAACCACCGGATACCTACACTCCTTTCGAGGAGGTGGAAGTACCACTCAAATTCCAAGAGCACCTGCTCTTGTTTTATGGCGCCCTAAAACATAATAATCACATCACCAGGCTCGGTCCACTAGGTAGACCAGGAGAAACGTGGCCGGTCCTAGCCCGATATACACCACATCCAGACATTGAAGAAATGCCTGCAGCAGAGCTTTTAATTCAGCTAAAACAACTAATCAAAATACATAGACAATTAGTCCAATATGTAATGCGGACTTCAACAGTCCAACCAGCAAGTAAAATTCCACAGCGGAACCCTCATCAGGGTAACACAAATAAAATTACACCACAGAACATACAGTCCTGTCTGGGTAAAGTACCCGCAAAACGCGAGCAAATACCCTTCTGGCTAGCACAAAAAATCACTCAAATAGAGGCGGTGTTTCCAGACACCACCCCGGTAGAAAAACACAGGATTCTGACTATCTGTCTTCCAATGGGAATCGCACCACACGTGGAGGACTGTGACACTTGGGGTACAGTCTTTGCTTCCATATACACAAAAACACATGGTGTACCATCCATGTCAGTAATACCAGATGTGCTAAAGCAAATTCAAGATGAATATGGTCCAGAACCCGCTTTAACTCTTGGTATGAAATTACTGAAAGACTTCAAGCAGGTCTCGGCTATATTATTAGCCAACATAAAGGGAGAAGCAGCAAACGTGGCGATCCGCCAAAGGTTAAAAGAGACAGACATAGCAGACCAACCAACTGAAATTGCCAGAATCATAGAGAAATCCTATGAAGAACTAGGAAGGGATAGTCTGGGTGGAATACCGGTAAAACCTCAACTGATTGAAAGTCCTGAAAAGGCATTTATTAAAAATAATTTAAACACTCAAAAAAAGAGCTGGGATGGAAACAAACAATCCAATCCTAAAGAAAAAAGATTCCAGTCCAGAGGAAGGTCTCCTCGGCGGAGAGAAAGATCTCCGAACCAAGGACGCAGGTCTCCCCAAAGTGAGCCCTCTGGGAAAAAATACAACCTTAGAAATAGGGATAATATAAAGAAACCTGATAGATATCAAGATAATGATACACGTCCCTCTCAATCTTTTCAGACTTCCTCGCAGAAATCGGAAAGAAGAGGACGATCAGAACACAGGGAAGAGCACGTCAAGTCCAAAGACAAGGAACCTGCTCATCCAAATAAAAAGTTACAATTTCCAAAAAAGAAGGTAGCCAGTATTAAAGTAATCAAAGATGCCGAGAATACTGAGAACACAGCTGAAAAACGGAGAATGGGCTCAGACAATGCTAGACAGCGCAGCAGAAGTGAGCATAGCTCGCAAAGTCCTTATGAATCATCTGGAGACAATGGACACGAATGAATACATTCAGGTGGAAACTGCAGATACCAGAGTTAGCAAACCTCATAAAATATATGAAATAACATTACGTATAGAAGGGGATAAGACTAGAAAAATAAGGGGACTATTTTGGGATAATCTCTCCCAGGGCTATGACATCCTTCTAGCTGAGAAAGACTGGCCACCAGAGTTTGTCAGGGAGTGTCCTCATGGAGAAGAAATAATTATGCCTGCCTTCTCAAATCATATTCCAATTCATAAAAAATATACACTTGCTAGAAAGTGGGCAGTAGCTCAAGCTCCTTCTTTATATAAAAATCATGTAGGATGGGATGAGGACTCTCCTCCTCACAAAATCCAGTTAAAATCACAACCTACTGCACAGAGGCAGTACCCAATTAAGCAAGAAGCTAAAAAACAGGTAAAAGAGATCCTAGATCAACTTGAATACCAGGGGGTGATTGAAACATGCACCTCACAAATGAACAATCCTTTGTTTCCTGTCTCCAAACCAGACAACTCATATCGTCTAGTTTTGGATTACAGACACCTTAACTCATGTTGCAAAACCTTTGCAGTGCAAAACTCGCATAGTGCTGCACTAATGAATAACATAGTGCGCAAAAAATACAAAACAACATTAGACATCTCTAATGGATTCTTTTGTCAAAATATAGCACCAGAGAGCAGATATTTGACTGCGTTCTCGGTAAATGGCTCGCAAAAAAGTTTCTGCCGTTTACCCCAGGGGCACAAGAACAGCCCAGGATTATTCTCAAAGAGAGTAACAGAATTACTACAAACATACGATGACGAGGCATTATCATATGTCAACGACATTTACCTAACAGATGATGACTTGGATACTCACTTGAAGAGAGTGAACACCATAATACTTGGGTTCGCAGCAGAGGGTTACAAATTCAACTTTAAAAAATCAAGAATTGCCCATCTAACAGTCCTGTTTTTAGGATATGAATTATCAAGTGAAGGCAAAAGCCTGGCTGACAATTTCCTAGAGAAATGTGCTGTACTCCAAGCTCCTAGAACACTAAAAAATTTACAATCAATTCTAGGCTTCCTAAACTTCGGAAGAACATACATTGCAAATTACGCAGAAAGGGTTAAACCCCTTTATGATCTAATAAAACCAGATTTTAAAAGAATCAATTGGACTCAAAAACACACAGAAATTTTTAGATCTTTACAAACAGACATGTTAATTAAAACAAAATTAGAAACACGTGACAACACACGCAATCTTGTGATTCGAGTCATCCCAGGAAGATGCGGATTCACATACCTGACCTCTAATGAGGGAGAAAAGGTACCAATTGCATACAAATCACACTTGTACACAGAAGCTGAAAAGAAGTTCAGTATTAAAGACAACATTGTTCATGCAGTTCAAACGGCTATAGCAAAAGAAAAAGACAACGCTGACGGTAGACGTATCACAGTCAGAACAGCGGAGTCAGCCTTTGAGGCATTAACAACCCCATGTAATTTACCAACAACAGCGTTGAATCCAGAATGGATACAATGGGTGAATTCAATTACAACGGACAGAGTAAAATACTACTTTGATCCAGAATTAAAGGAATTAAGATATCTAGAATATGAAATTACATACCCTCTGCCAATCGACATTCTGCCTTTACAACAGTACGCCTGTGTAATACATACAGACGGGCATGCTCAACCCTCAGTTTGGGGAGAACTGGCTTACAAGGCCACATGCGAAATTATAAAAGAAGTGTGGCGCGGAGGTAAATTAACACCTCTACTTACAAAAACACACTCAGTGGAAAATAATTCAGAAAAACAAACGGAAATAATAGCGTTAAAAATGGCGCTAGATAATGCCGATCGCGAATTCCCGACACTTATTGTGTGCGATTCGTATTACTGCGTCAAATCATACAATAACGATTTACAGAAATGGATTCAAAACGGTTACAAAGATGACACAGGTGCAACAATAAAGCAAAAAGTGCTTTGGGAACAAGTAGTTCATTTGCAAAAAGAACTACCAAAGACTCACGTGATACATACACTGAGTCATCAACGTGATGGCGTTCACGTTGCAGGGAATTCATTGGCTGAGAAAGCCACAACGGCAGCAACTGAATCGGCTTCCGTAGTCAAGAAAAAGCGTGCAGTAAAACACATTGACGGTGAAACTATGCTGGCGGTGAAAACGTCATCGAAAAGCGACTGCTCAGCACTACCGATCAACTATCCACTCAATTATAGATACATAATCGATGCAAACTCAGTCCCTTTTGCTCGAATCCCTGGAGTGGGGGATAGAGTGATTCCAAACACGGACAGGAGAGGCTTGTTAATAGCAGACGCACATATGGGTGAAGGTCTCAGACACCTTAAACAAAAAGATTCTCTGGAAGAATTACAATCAGTGTACTGGTGGCCAGGCATGAGCCTGCATCATCAGATTTTTGTAAAAAACTGCCCAGACTGCAATAGAGATCGCAGTGGCGAGCGAGGAGGACTATTACCATGGCACATCGCTCCAGAAAAACAACAACAACAATAATAATATACCTATCACGAAAAAGCGTTATATTGACATAAAAAGACTAATTTCCACTTATGCAAGTAAGACCCCAGCACTCGGCTGACGTCTGGACTGTTATAAAAAGATTTGCGAGTCTATAATGGCATATACGCTAGAGGCATGCTACGTCTGGCTGAATGTTTTTTCTTCTTGCCCTAAAGCGTATGGAAAAACATGGCCAAATGAGCATAGCATAGCGGGACTCTTCTCACTTCCTACCTGAGGGAACGGGATGGTGTAAAGAAAAAACCAAAGGCATAAAGCAATCTATAACAGCGAAGGTATTAGGTTCGGGAGCTGGGTGGGTCAAACATCTAATAAGTGTACAACGTAGTCTAAATAACCTGCCAAGAAATTCTCTGAGGGGATTCAGTCCGTACGAATTATTGTTTGGAACTAGAATGATGATCTTAGATCTTGACAGTCAGACTTCAGTGGTTAAAGAAAAAAGCTTTGATATCAAAGATCGTTTGGCTATTTTACAGGACTTAAACGAAACAAGGAAAGACCTGAGCAACATAAAGTTGAAACAACAGCCAATGACCACTGAAGAAAAACCACCTGTCCCAGCAAGACCTGTCTGGATTCCAAAAGTCGGGGATCTAGTCAGAGAAAAGATCGCGGTAAAGAAGGAATTTGGGCCTTCTTACAGAAAAGCAGTTCCTGTCTTGTCTATCAACGAGACAAGATCAGTAGTACTACCGCCACTTGCTGGTAAAAAGGAGAACAGGGTTGTATCAATCGACCTGATAAAACCTCAGTCATGTGGCCGATAACAAACAGTAGGCCAAGTGGACTCCCGATAAGTAGCAGAATACCAAGGTTTGCTACAAACATAGAGGTTCAATCTAAGAGGCTACTCACATTTGAAATGCCAACAGAACAACAACAAGGACAATGCAACAATGCTATGGAACTTAAACCTCTAAAAACCCAAATAAAAACATTTAGCAGAGACACACCAATCTACAATGAAGTAACAAATGACTATGCTGCTGCAACAAAACACACTAATAAAGCAAACAGCAATCCTGAAACAATAGGAACAATAGACAGAACGGCATCCGGTTACTTCATCAACTTCAGTGATTCATCTGAAGACCTGAGTGAATCAAAGGAACACACATCAACAAAAACCTTTAAAGATAAAGCTAAGGAACTTTTTCAACATCTGAAAGAAACCTATCTGATTTCTCCATGGATTGAATTCTGGGTGGCCTTAGGTGCAATAATCCTCATACTTTGGCTCATCATGGTACTATGTTTGGGACACTTCATTGAGGGAAAATATGCTAAAATGGACACAGCAAGCCAGAAAATCAACTTGGTCCTCAAACCACACACATCTTCACACGTCGAGAAAAGAGAACTTTCTTCAGTCAACTTCACAGCCAATCCTATACCCGGTGGGGTAGCATGGGACAATACTGATTATGAAATCTATGGTCCGGTTGAAATCCTGAAGTATCCACATCAAATCAAGGTCTCATTGAGTGACTTTGTAAAACCAAGCTCAGTGGCTGATGATTGGGACGTTGAAAGCATTAATAATATGATGTCTGACCTAGTGATATCTGCTAAATTTACAAAACATGATTATTTGCAGGGTTCGTCTAATTATGATAAAATGTTCTGCTATAATCACTATAGTAATCATTATCTGCATAAATCTGCACAACCTAGAAATGTTTTGAATTATAATCAATGGGAACACTGTGCAACCCCTCCAAAAGGTAGCTCAAGAACTTTTTATGACAAATATTCATATTTTTCAGGGTTCAACACAAGCAATGCAGAAACATTTTATTTCAAATTATCAAATAAGACAGGTACACAGACCATGCTTACAAACACTAAATTGATATATTCAGACTCATTTTTTGAGCAAATGAGTACATTTGGTTTTGATTACTGGGACAAAAATGTTGAAGTAAAAAGTGTTTGGGGTACAAAGGAATGGCAAGTACAAGGTATAGAATCATTGTTTAGAGCCTGCATGATCCCAGAACAAATTATATTTTTGAATGACACTGTTCAACAAACTACCTGTCTTGGCCTAGCCAAAATCAAAGACTTAAACAAACCGTCTATTCCAAAGCCATCAATGAACATTAATAGCTCTATAGATGTTGAGATAGACGTAAACCATATATTAAGCCAAAACAGAACACATCCTGATTGGAAAAAGTTGTTGATCTGGCCCACAGATACAAATAACTGTCAAGACAGATTCCTGAACAAAATCCAAGGGTTCACATTGACAAGGCCAGACCCCAGATATTCCCAAAGACAACAACCAGGGATAATTACCACGTACAGTGTGGGCAAGCTCTGCCTTCAATGGCTACAAACATCCACACTGGCCGAAATTAAGCAACACCTGACTTTACTTACTGATGGTGCTGACTTGCGTGATTTCATTATGGGACCGCGCAAACAGCGTCAAAAACGCTTCATAGCAGCCTCTGTATATGCAGCTTATAACGAAGCCTGGAAAATAACTCAAATTGAAACATCAGAGAGAATACGGGAAATTGACCGTATTAATTTGGAAAAATCACTTTCTGTAGTGGACAATGGGTTAATGACTCTGTCCTCCAGAATATACTCTTTGGACAGCATTGTGTCTTCAGCAATCGACATAATATCGCAAGATTTACTGTTGTTACAACACGGTCAGTCTCAATTGCGTTCTATTGTACAACTTGGCTGGACGTTACAAAATCTGCGTTCAGGCTATGTGCCTTGGCGTTTAATCAACACAACGTCACTGTTCAATATCTTTAACCTTACTGATAAACAAATCAGTATGGCACAGAAGGGTGCTGATTATACAATCCTGAGCATTGAGAAACTCGAGAGATTACCATTGACAATGTCAGAACGACCTGTCATTGAATGGATAATACATGGAATAATAAATATTCCGATAACTACTTTCCAGTTTCAATTCTGCCAAAAATATATACCGGCAGGCCAGTATGAAAGGTTGGGTAAAGGATACATTAAGTCAATATGGAACTTGCCCTATACACACGAATGTGTCAGCAATAAAGGCCAGAAAGTGTTTCTCAGTGGCGATAATTGTGCAAGATCACTGAGCGGTACACTTCTGTGTCAGGGTATTAGTTTGCACGGAGCCTGTGAAGGGACTTCAAATAACCTTTCATGTTACCAGCTAGGCACACCTGCAACACGAATAGAACCATTCTTTAGGAGACTCTCGAACGGGAGTTACATTCTAATTGTAGATCGCAGATGTTGTAGTTTGCTGCCCGGAAAACCTTATCTCATAAATGTGACTAGGAAAGTCATGTGCTGTGAACATGTATTGTTCCCCAGCGAGTCTGTAGACAGGGAGGCAAGGTTATGGCCCGATTTGAAAATTGCTTCTATTCGAATAGATACTCTAAGCAGAATGAAGACTGTGCTCCCACAGACGCCGACGAGGCTCACGTCATCAAAAGAAACGTATGATCTCCAAGTTGCAAGGACAACAGAAGAGATTCATTCATTGTTATCAACCAATTCCCCCATACATTTCGCAGAAATACTGAACGAAATCTTAAATATTTCTGATACCACTGGGATCTCCAGTGTATTTAAAGCAGTGTTTTCGGGTGCTTTAACTCCATTCAAAGCCATCCTGGGTATTTTTCCAGACTTTGTCCATTCCATTTTTGGCAGACTCCCTCTCCTTTTAGGACTAGTAGCGGGTATTCTATTTTTGATCCTGTTATTTCGCTATGGCAAACCGTGTCACAGACAAAACACCTGCGACAAGGGAAGAAATGATCCTAGCCATTGGCTACCGGGACCGGGTGACTAAAATCCTTGGACTATCCCGGCTTAGAGACCTGAACATGACTTGGTTTCTTTCATTTAGACCAATGTGGCAAAATTGTGTTATGCCTGTATTAAGATGCTTGCTATGCGGCGAAGAATGCGTGTTGGACACCTGTCTGGCACTACAATCGGATGTGCCAATGGATGCAGATACCTTGTTGGGTCCGGTAACGGCTCATGCATTATGCTGTCCCCTGCGGCTACCAATCCTGATGACGGCATTCGTGGAGACTTCACCACTACGATTGAGGGGTAGTGAGGTTCAAGATGAAAGCAGCATCGATCAGGTACGACCTTCTGTCAGTTATGCTGGTCAAAACATCAATGAAGGCAATCATGCTCATGAATGCATGGTAACATCTTTTTCCGAGTTAATGGAACTTTCGCAGGAAGCTGTTGACAGTTTTTTCGAGAGTCTAAATGATATGATGTTCTCTCCAGAGCAGAAATAATGACTTTTGAGCAGGCTAGCACACGGCGTTACCAACACCCTGAATTTGGCCTTCAACTCTGATAATAAAGTATCATGAACAATTTTTTCCAGTTTACGGACAGCGGAACATAATTTTTTCAGCGGCCCCAAAATATTTTGCAGTTTTTCGGGACACTTATCTTCTGCTTAAAGTAGAAACTATTCTTAGGGAACTAAATTTCTATTTTAGGAACTTTAGAGACATTAGCTGCCCTCTGGCATGTTCATAAATATTTTATTTTGTGATGAAATGGTCTCGCATTTTTTTTCTCTTCTGTATTAAGAGCCATTTCATGTGTTATTTTTCAATATTTTATTAATAATGATGTATGAATATGCGTGATTAATTTAGCATTTTCTACTGCTTGAGTGCATATAATGCATATATTTATCTTTTAGTATACTTCATGGTTTAAAAATGCATATGAATGTATTTTGGGGTGGTACGGTATACACATGCTCTACTAGTATATTTACTATGCCTAGATCTTGTAAATATGGACATAGTCTGCGTGGAGTGGGTGTGATGTATTCCTATAGGTTCTGTATCGATCCCCCTATTCCTGACCCTGTTCTGGTTAATATTTAACTAGCAGCCATCCCACGGTACAAAAAAACTTTATCTGATTAAGCTACACCACGGCACAGGAACGCGTTATCTGATTAGGTCATAACGCTTGCCATCTAATTAGACAAGCACTATTCCTCCAGCCCCTGATAAGGCATACGGAGTTCTCAAAACAAATCAAACCTATGACAACCTGGGAAAATCCCTGCGGCCATTGTTTTGATTTCACCGAGAACTTCAGCAAAAGAATGTGCGAACAAGCCCGTTCGTATGACATCCTTATTGACGTATCCATGTCCATCCTTACGTCAATCTCGGCACCTTACAGGTATAAATATTACCGACATTGCCTTAAGCAAACACACGCGGTGGTGACGAGATCGGAGCAGCGAGACGTGCTGAGGAGCCCAGCAGAGAGCGAAGCCCACACGCGCTGCCCCGCCTTCCTGACGCGCTGAGAACGAGACGCTGCTTTTCTCCTACCGAGAAATCCAGCTCCGGCGCTTCCAAGCAGCCCTCGCAGGCAGCTGGAATATCAAGACCTGGGATAAGAGATACCAGCCCTCCATCATTCTAGATCTCAGGTACAGAACTGAATAACCCCTTGCAGAGAATTCTCGAGTCAGTCCCTTGGCAAAACAAACTTAACTTAAACTGCTACTTATCTACTCCCGCCCACGTATTAGGCTTAGGTCAGGTACACTGGGGTAGGCGTGGTTAGAAGCACCAGTTGAGTACGATTAGTCAAATGTATATATGTATGTATCTATTTTATCAGTTTTAAATATCATATGGCTTAGAAACCATATCCATGCTTCTGCAGTATTATTTTATACTCCTGCTTTTATTGTATGCACTTTACTTAACCATAAGTATCGCAATAATATCGATTCATTTCTCTTGTACGAGAAAAGAGACTGATCAATAAATAACATCTTTTATTGAACACGCCCGTCTCTTCCTTTTCTCTACAATCTGGTGAAACTAAGAATGCACGTACTGACTGAGTAAAATAAGTTGTCTTTTGTTTTCACACGACTCTAGAGATACACTCTTGATTAGGGGAGAGCAAAGTTGTCATGTTCTATGGTTGTCAGAAACTAAATCCCTTCTTGTCTATCCAGGGAGGTTAAACTCCTCCTTGCCTATTCGAGAAAGTTTCTAGTGAACTCTGAGCTAGCTGGCAAAACCCAAAACTTTAAGTCTAATATCGTCAGTAGAAGACCTAGTTAACCTCTGCCCTAGGTCTATACTATTGAAGATATTATTCCAATGCGCAGAGCCTATTGGGATAATAGGAACTACACTACACTCTAACCAGACCTGTGAGAAGGTCTAGACCTGTTCTCTACAACCTTTTGCAACCTAAGTAACTCCAAAGGCTTATTGACTTTCCCCCTGTTGAGGAAATCTCAGTGCCATCAAAGATTACATTCGAACAAACGACTGCTGCTAGGCTATGGCCACTTGTTTTCAATCAAGCTTGAGAAACCATAGCAAACATTTGAAAGAAATTGGGAATATTAGTTGAGTGAGTGAGAACCCACCTCAAATATTATTCAAAATCCTTGTCAGGATGAAACACACGTCACTATATAGACCTGTGTTAACCCTCTTGTAGCTTTGCACAAAAGCAGTCAGACTTAACTTAAAAGTAATGTGTAAAGTGTTTACGCAGTATTCAAACAGTAATAAAGTGAAAGCAAAACACAAAAAAAACAATTTAGAAAAATAGAGTACATTCTAATAAGTAAAAGCAACAATACAGCAAATAAAAATCAAGCAGAACTGGAGTTATGAACGTTTAACGTTAAGGGTTCAAAATCGCTCCAAAATGTGTTGTGGTGTCTCCGGAGCCAATCGTGGTCATCTGATTGCGCTTGACCAGGACAAAGTCAAAAGTTTAGGCAGACCATGGAGCACAGATCAGATACAGGGATCAGGTTTGTCCCAGTGAAAGCTTTTACCTTTAGGCTTGAGTCCTGATTTGGATTGCGGCAGATGAGTTACTCCATCACAACGGTGAAAAATATTCCATCTGCCATAATATAAATACTATCCTATGGGATTCATATTTCAGCGGACGGGATATCTGTCACTGTTTACAGTGATGGAGTAGCCCATCAACCGAGATCTAAATCAGGCCCTCATCAGGGCAAGGCAGCAGGCTGTGGCTGAAGTTGGCGCCATGTCATAGGATAGCCACTGGACATGGTCGTATCTGGTAGGAAATTTCAGAGCAGGAGAAATTAGAATCTTGCGCCCAGAGATGATCCATCCCTGGGCAAATATTTTTTGCTCGTATGCACAGATGTAATCACTTCTTTGGAGATCGGGTTCTTCCATCGGGGAAAGGCTGCAGGCTGTAGTCGAATAGAGCTCCATGAGGACACCTTCCTGGTGAGGTCCAGCTGAATCTGATTTGCTGATGTGGAGATGAACGTAACAGGAGCAACCTGAATCTTTGGCCTAGCGGTGATGTGCCTTTGTCGGATTGACATGGTAGTTTAGTCCTTATCCCCTGTCAGTTTTCAGAGGAAAAGTTGGAGGAAAACAATTCTATATCACAGGTTTCAGAAAATGTCTGGAGGAGTACATTTTGACACCAGCGTAGGGTCCCAAACCTTGGGGACAGCACTTGAGGGTCAAGACTCACTACAGCACAGGCCAGCAGCAAACTCTTGGGCAGTTACAGTTGGAAGTGATCAGCTGGAAATACAGACAAAAGGTCTCTTGAAGTTTGTTGTGTCACTGGAATCCAAACAGGAGGTCAGTCAACTTACCCTTGATGTCTCGTCTTGAGTCCAGGGTTCAAGGCAAGCATGTCAGTCTTCACTGGGGCTGCCACATGTATTTCCAGTGTCAACCTGTGGGTAGGGAAAACTCTTGCCTGCTCCCTGAGTGTTGTAAGAACTGTATTTAGACATTCCCCACTCGCTGAAGCTTGATTAGGTACTGAGCTAGTCCATGTGTCCATCCAGGGATGTGGTTATACAAACAAATGCTCTACTGGAAGAGAATACAAACTACAGAATTGGGGATTGGGAGCAGAACAAGAGGTCCAGTACCCTAGCTCCCAAGAACAAGTATGTAAAACACAGGGGTAGCTGTTTCTGAAAAAGAGCCTGGCCAATTAGGTGCAGAAAAACAAAATAAGGGTGGTAGAAGTTGTCTCAGGATGGATGTATAAGTGGAGGGGAATTTCCTTATTGGGAAAAGTTGCCCTCACATATCCGTGAAGGTGTCATGCTTCTTCATTGGAGCATTTTTGCTCCTCGTGGGGTCGGCGCTGCAACACCTCACAGGCCAGTGAGTTAAAAATACCACAATGGTATCCAGTAAAAGAGGATTTGTATCCATGGGTCGACCAGAGACAGTAAAAGCTAAACTCTTACTTTCCACTAATGCGGAAATTCAGTTTGGTCAAAAGCATTGGTGAAGTAAATCGGGTCGACCTGTTTCACACCTATTAGCCCAGAAGGGATCCTCAGCATTTTATCAGTACCAAATATAGTGTAAAATGTGAAGTTTTTCCCTGCCCAGAGTATGGAGATTGAAAAAAGTATGTAGGGGGTGTTAAAGGGTAGCCCCCCTGTATCTTAGTCAGCATAAGACTAAGTAGTTAGGTGTGTGAATTGTTTTTTAAAAAAAATAAAACATCAGTCACCTAAGAGAATCTCCCACCTTAAAGAGAAAGAAGAGAAACAAGTTGTAAGAATATATCAGCCACAAGGAATATATATTTGCTAGATAATAGTGGCACCTGAGTGAAACGGATGTGCTACATGTGCAGGGGATTTCGTATCTCTGCTGTGTGTCACTCACACATGAACAATTCAAGTGTGAGTGACCAGTGGTCACGTGCCTGGAGAATTGTACTATAGCATTAGCAGGACCACATAGACGTATCCCACATAACACACACACAAATATATATGAAGGAAAGTTGAGGAGTGCTATCTCGCTTACCCTCTGAAAGTGAAGGAAAGTGTCTCTGAAGTAGTAGCAGGTGTGTGCTACATGAGACCTGTTGGATGAGGTAATAGGAAGCGGCCCAGGGTTACACGTTGAAAATTATATTTAGAAATAAAGGAGTCGGGCAGTTAAGGAGAAATCCTAGCCACCCATCAAGATGTACTCACAGTGTTCTCTGGTAGCAGTCGTCATAGTCACCTACCCACGTCTGCTAACCTGGAAGTAACTGGTTCCTAAGATCAGCGGAGTTCAAGCAGTGCCGGTGCTGTCAGTCTGCCTGCCGTCTCTGTGTCAGGTGAACCAGAAGACCGGGCCTGAGGCATGGGTGGGGGTGTGGCCTAGATAGAACAGCTGATGGCAAAGTACTGTGACAGCCATCTTAGAGGGGTAAAGTGTATCCTAAAAAACTCAATGTGAACACCTCTACTAAGAGAGAAAACATGAAAAAAAAATGTTTTCAATGAGACATGACTATTCCATTAAATCTAAGTCAAAATTCCTAATTCCAAGTATGGGATTGAAAATACTGCAAATATTGCAAATATTTTCATTTTGTATTTCAAATCATACATACAAAAGAATTATCATTTTCTGGTGAATAAACACATCCAAAGAGTAAAGGCACAGTGAAAAAGAGATTATCAGGGAGCCATGACATAGAAAAAGTCAATGTTTACAAAATGTACAAAGTATACATAAATCACCGGAACTCTTGGATAGTTAAATTTAGCAATTAAAACCCAAAGTTTCAAAGCTTTGGAGTTTGAATATCCAACAATGAATGTCAGGCGTGAGCGTGAATCAAGTTGACGTTTGTACCCTTAACTGGATGAATCAACTGGAGTCTTCATCAGGACGGAAAGAAAAGGTAGTCTCCTATAAGGTAACAAAGGTGTCAGTCTTAGCTCAACTTTCTAAAAGTGTCATTTCTCTGATAGTACTAAAAAATCCGACTTGACCATGAGGTTGGATTTTGAATTAGTCCTTAAATAATTGTTCTAGGTGCTCCTAAACTGAGGTTAAACCTGATAATGTGTTGTAGTGTACCCCAGTATATTCCTGTGGAGAGCCAGCCCTACTACAGTAGAAAATGACTTAGGGAGGGGGTTCAATACCAGAAGATGTAAAACATTAAATATGCATGTCCTACCTTTTACATACCATAAATCTTGTCCTGTGAAAAAGTAGGGCCTACCATAATGGTGATTTGTAAGTACTAAATAGGATGGTTTAGGCTTGGCAAAGGGTTTATTTTGTCAGGTCGATATGGCAGTTTAGAACTGGCTACAAAGGCTGCCAAGTCAGACCCGCAAATATGGTTTATAGTGCTACTTTAGTTGGTGGCACACTGAGTGCAGCAGCGCACGAGCAGCTTTAAGTTTCCAGGACCATGTAGTACCATATACCTGGACTTATAATTAAATGTTAGGGTTTCTGTACAAAATTATGCTCAACCCTGTTCTGAATGATAAATAATAATGTTGGTCTCTGTATTAAAACCTTTGTCAGGTAATGAATAGATAACATATGATTTTCCTATTGAGTTTGCCAGTGCTTGTTCCTTTTGAGTTTTCCAGTGTTTGTTTTTGCTGAAATGTCAGGCCAATACAAAAAGGAACACTTGGTTGTTAAATTTCATTTGCATAAGCTCCAAATTGTTGGAAGAGATAGTTTGACAAAGTTGTCACATGTGCATTGCAATCTCTCCCACCCTCCAGTTCAACTATAAAAGTCCTGACCGAGCGTGCAAAGGCGCTTATGCAAATTTTTCCCTTTCTTACCTGAAGACGGGGATCCTTCTTCCAGTGAGTCCTCCGTCTGCGCCTCTTCCTTCATGAGGGTTGTCAAGGCAATGACAACGCTGACAGCGTGGTCAACATCTTCCGGTCCGGCGTCGTTCCTCTTCCCCTCACATTGCGGAAATGCTTTATTTTGTTTCTTGGGTCCTCCGGGAAATGCGCTCTAACCTGCAACAAAAGTAAGGTTTATAGAATTAAAAGAGACACACATTTATTGCGCGCAAGAAAACAAGTAAGTTGACATTAAAACAATTTGACTTTAATCCTTTTTTGAAGCATTGCGCAATGTGTTTGAAGGTGAAAAAGACTTAAGAAACAATTACTTCTTTTCAAAACAAAAATAATAAATACAACTATTGACAGTTCCAGAATAACAAAAATAGAGTACTCGAAAACCAAAGTATTCTGTTGGCACATTATGATTACAAGCAATCGTGGATGGAGATATAAATCAAGCTAAAGGGAAAACTGTTATTTACATTGAAGTGCAGAAAGAGGAAACTTCAGGAAAAAATTTGAGCGTCAAGAGAAAACAGAACATTAGGATTTTATTAATTAATCCGTTGTATAAATAGTCATAAGTGAGTTTTGCTTTTCTGTAAGGACAATATCATTCTTGGAAAATCACTTTTCAATCTAGGTACATTGGTGACTAATTTTTTAGGAATGTTATTGTTTCTTTGCAGGGGTCTATGTCAATTAAAAAAAAAACTGCTTCTTGTCAAAAATTAAGATTCTGGTGAAGACATAACCAGAAGTGAAAGGTATATTGCTTTATTTTCGTGGTGCATTGATAGCATATGAGCGTAAAAGACAATTGCTAATATTCTTTTGTTGTTTATTCTTTGTGATTAGAAATACAGACCTTAGATGTCAGGATCTTCCTAAGCAAGCAAAGCAGAATCTTGGAGTGTCTCTTTCTGTTTATTATTTTATCCCAATTCCCCCTTCCCTTGGGGGTTTAGTCTTGTTTGGCTGTATTTCATATTCAGTCATTCAGGAGTACATTTTTAGGGGCAGAAGAGAAAGATCTGCTCGTCTCTCAAGTGGAACAACCTGGATTTTCAGGTGAGTGAAGGCTATAACAGAAGCGTAAGCCTTCAAAAAAAATAAAGGTTCTCCTTTAGAGACATGGATGAAGAAGACGTCAGAATCGATGGTCAGGCAATTGCTTAGGCTCTCAGTGATGATGTCGAAAGAAATAATTGTGTAACTGTAATGTTACAACAGATGCAGTTAGAAATTGATAAGTTAAAACTAGAGAATCAGATCTTATGTCAAGTAGTGGTGAGTTGCAAACCTAGAGAGTCTTTGTGGGAAAATCCTTTTTCCTCCACTTTTTCTAATTCTACAGAAAAGGGAGCTTTTTTGGTGATAGTAGCAAGTTTAATGTGTTTGTTAGCCAATCTCAGTTGAATTTTATATGTAAACCCCAATTATTTCTTACGGAAGCAACTAAGGTGGCTTTTGTACTTTCTTATCTGGTTGGTACTACAGCAAACTGGTCTATACCATACATTGACAGAGATGATCCAATTTTACATGATTGACCCATGTTTAAAAGAACTATGACTACATTATTTGCTAAACATACTTACATTTAAGCAAGTGATAATGAGTTACTTAATTTAAAAGAAGGAAGCAAAGATCTGTTAACTTATGTCACCTCATTTGACAGGTTATTAACAGACACCCAGTGGCCTGTGGAAAAGCGCACTTCTCTATTTTATAGAGGTTTGTGCGATGATCTAAAAGATGCTCTAGCACACATTGTAGACTTACCTGAAGATTACTCAGAGCTTGTAGACTTAGTTGTTAAATTAGACCATTGCTTAGGAGAAAGAAAGGGTGATAGGACACGAATTGAGCCTAGATTCTCAGTAATAAACATGAGAAAAAGGATTTGGAGAGTAAAACTACAGAACCAGAACCAATGCAAATAGGAACAGTAAAAGGGCCTTTGTCAAATGATGAAAAGGATAGAAGAAGAAAGTTAAACTTATGTTTATATTGTGCTCGTTCAGGACATTTTGCAAGAGATTGCCCAGTCAAACCTAAAGTACCTAAGAAGACTAACGCTTTAATTACCACCACTAAGGAGCAGGAAAACTAAAGAACTCGTCAAGAATGGGGGTCGTGGAGGAGGAGCTTCGCGGGCATCCAAGATGGTCGCGTGAGCACAGAGCTCCCCGGACCCGCGCCGCCCTTCACAGATATCCTGACTACATCCTGATTTCGAGGACGGGCTTTTGTTCGTACATCCTTGCTGATCTTCGTACCTTTTGAAAAATCGAATTTGGACGCTGGGGTCCACTTTTGCATCGTCTCTACATTTTGTGGCCTACCCCGAGGCGGACCGGGGGCTCGGTTGCTTGGCAGGCCGTGGAGTAGTGGAACAACAACAGCTGAGGGGGTCCCCTCTGGTCGACCCCTCCTGACTTTCGGTTTCGTTTTCTGCTCCCGGCTCGGATTGGCAGAGGTGTAGCCCTGATCCACCTTCGGCTGGCCTGTTCACTTTGCTGGTTGGCGCTGGCCCGACTGACTGCCCACAACCCGGGCCCCTTTTTTTGTGCCTACAACCATCTGATCTGGTCTTGCTGACTGTCTGGACACTCCACGACCGGCCATTTTCACCAGGTCGCGGGGACCCCTTCGGGGTCCCTTTTCCAATATGGCGACTGGACCGCCTCTGGAGAAGCGTAAGACAAAGGCACCTCTCCGTGGTGGCCAAACCCAGACGAACATTATGGATCACTACTCTCAGGTCAAGGGGTCGCCTGGGGCTGCGGGCCGCGCTTCGGATAATCCTAAAACCGTCCTTTCGGCTTCTTCGGAACCATCCTTACAGGACGTCATGGGTGCCATTGCCAACATGCAGGCCTCTATGGGACATCAGTACGAGGCCCTAGCCTCTAAGATCGACACGGTGGCTGTTGACATTACGCTGATTAGAGCGGATCTTGCGAAGACTAATGAGAGGGTCGAGTCATTGGGCTTGAAGACTTCTAGTCTTACTGCGGATGTCACAGAAGCCCAGACTGAGATCGGCAATCTGCGTTCCTCGCATGACTTGATGGCTCGTCGTCTCGAGGACTACGAAAACATGGCCCGTCGCAACAACGTGCGCCTTATTGGTGTCCCGGAGAATCCCGAGATCCTGGGGGTTGAGTCGACCTCTTGGTGGAGGACTTGGTTACCAACTATCTTTCTCCCGCTGGACTCAGCAAGTTCTTTGTGGTTGAACGCGCTCATCGTGTCCCTGGCGGGAAGGCTAAGCCGGTTGCTCCCCCGAGGCCCATTATTGCCAGGTTGTTCCACTTTCGAGACCGGGATGCTGTTCTGCAGGCCTCATGGGACAAGGGCCCAGTGAATTTTGAAAATGCCTCCGTTTCTTTTTATCCTGACTTTTCACCGCTTGTCCAGAAGCAAAGACTTGGATTTCAGGGAGTGAAGAAACGAATGCGGGACTTGGGTCTCAAGTACGCCTTGTTGTTCCCTACCAGGCTTCGAGTTGAATATCGGGAACGTGTATTCTTTTTTGATCGCCCCGAAAATGTCAGTGACTGGCTCGACTCTCTGCCTATAAAAGATGAACATACTGGGTACCCCGAAGGCGCCGACGGGGGTGTGGCGGAAGGAGGATTTTACCTGTGGATCCTGGCGTCTGAACTTTTCTGCTGTTTCAGCTCAGTCTGGACTTGGGTCTTCTGTTAGACCTAGATCAGCCTGGGGGTGGCGGGGGGTGAATGGGGACCCTTCCTCCTCCTGGGTTCTTTGCGTAGCTTAGTTTAGTAATGGGGCGACAGGCACACTGCAAGTTGGGGTGGCTTATTAGTCGTACGCAGGGGTGCAGGGTGGGGGGAGTAACACGTTCAAGTTGGGGGGTGGTGGGGGGTGTGTGTATGTTTTTGTTTACTCACGAGGCATCGTATTGTTCTTCTCATCTGCCCTGATCATGGGGTTCTATGTGGGTCCTGCTCTGTCTACTTTTCGGGGATGGGGGGTGGCGAGTTGAGACTGTTATCCTGGAATGTCAATGGGTTAGGGGACAGAATTAAGCGGAGTATTGTTTTGCGATTCCTTAGGCGTCATTCTCCTGATATTGTCCTCCTACAGGAGACGCATTTAATGGGCAATGCGTGTCAGGCAATGAATAGGCGCGGCTATCGGTTGGTGGCCCATGCGGTGTTTACTTCTGGGTCCAGGGGGGCTGGTATTCTCATTCGGTCCTCTCTCCCTTTTGCAGTTGACGATGTGAAACTTGACGATAGGGGGCACTATGCGGTGCTCACTGGTAGGTGGGAGGGGAAGACATTATCCATACTTTCAGTTTATGTCCCCCCGGGTCTGCAGGCCTTAACCTACGCGGATCTGTGTAGAGTCCTTTTGGACCTTCCGGAGGGCCTTCTTATTTTGGGTGGGGATTTGAACTCGGTTGTTTCTGGCTCCTTTGATCGTCACCCTCCCAGAGATCTACCCAGGGCACAAATGTGGTTGAGTGATTTGCTAGAGACCTTTGGGCTTGTGGACGCCTGGAGACTATTACACCCTACACAGTTGCAGTACACCTTCCACTCTGGGGCACACAGCAGCCTTTCCAGATTGGACTATTTCTTAATGCCAGCGGTCCAATCCTCCTCCATCGGAGAAATCCGTCAGCTCCCTAGGGGTATTTCCGATCACTCCCCCTTATGGCTCCGGTATGAGTTTGGGGCAGGCGATGAGGGAAGAATTGCTCCTATTAATCCATGGTACTTTCGCAATCCCAAGACCCGTTCGGAACTTGTAAAAGCTATTGAGCATTATTTTGACGAAAATGTGGGGTCTGTTTCTTCTGCTGTTTCGCTATGGGAAGCATTTAAAACTGTTATCCGTGGTCAGTCCCTGTCCTTGATTGTCGCTGCTAAGGAGGCCGCCAATGTGGAGGTTGTGCGATTGGAATCTGAGATAGCCGCTCTGGAGGACGATCTTCGGTTGGGCGTCTCCAGTATGAAGTTGCACTCCCTTGCTTTGAAACAAGCTGACTACAAGGCTCTGGTAACTGATGCTGCGAAAGTGATGTATAGGGAGCAGCAGGGACAGCTGTATGATGTGGGAGACAAAGCGGGTAATTTGCTTGCGTAGTTAGACAAGAGGGCGAGGGTTTATCATGTGGTCCCTGTGATTGAGTGGCTTGATGGAGAGTGTGTCACTGATCCAGCTGGGATCGTTCAGTGTTTTGCGGACCACTTTGAGACTGTATACACCTCTGTTTGTGATAGGGATGAAGAGGACTCCCGATTGTTGTTGCGGGACATTGCTTTGCCTCGCCTTTCTGACGCTGACAGAGACCTCATGGATGCTCCACTTACAGTGGATGAAGTTGCGGTGGCTATTCGTTCTCTCCGTTCGGGTAAGGCGATGGGCCCCAATGGTTTGCCCATTGAATTGTACAAGGTGCGACCTGATAAAATGGCGCCCTACTTAAGGGACATGTTCCTCGAGGCTCTTGAGTCTGGCTCCCTCCCCTTGGACCAACGACTCGCTACTATCGTAGTCATTCCTAAGGAGGGTAAGCCACGGGATCGTTGTACTTCGTACAGACCTATTTCTTTGCTCAATGCCGAACCTAAAATTTTGGCTAAACTATTAGCGAATCGCTTAGTCACTGTGATCGGGGACTTGATCCATCCAGCTCAATCCGGTTTTATCCCACACCGCAACACTGCTTTGAATCTGCGCAGACTCCACGGAGTTCTCGCGAGAGCCGGGACGCTTACTGAACCGGCCATTTTGGCTTCTCTTGACGCTACCATGGCCTTCGACACTATTGAATGGCCCTACCTTTGGGCGGCCCTCTCGAAATTCAGGTTTGGGCCGGGCTTCATAGCCTGGGTGAAACTTCTTTATGAGAGTCCCCTGGCCCAGGTAGTTGTTAATCGAAGAGTGTCATGCGTTTTTACGCTTGGACGGGGTACCCGGCAGGGCTGTCCGCTGTCCCCCTTGCTCTTTGCTCTCGCTCTTGAACCTTTGGTGGAGTGGCTCCGTTGGGAACCTTCTATGCGGGGCATCCGATGGTCTCCTGATTTCGAGGATCGAGTCTCGCTATACGCAAACGACATCCTCCTATATCTCACTTCCCCCAAAAAGTCCCTTAATGTACTTTTTGATGTTCTGACCTCTTTCGGAAAGAACTCCGGTCTTTTTATTAATTGGGCTAAATCCTGCGTCTACGTTTAGGCGAGGGATCTCCCTCCACTGTTGCGTAGATTTCCGATTCACGTAACTGAGGCCGGTTTTAAGTACTTGGGGATTTATGTTTCCTTGGACCCCTCTAAGCGCTACGAGCTTAATTTATTACCCCCCCTTCAGCGGCTCACGCTCGATGTGGCTCGCTGGCGTAGGTTGCCGCTATCGCCCCTCGGTAGAGCGGCGCTTTTTAAAATGATGTCTCTGCCTCGATTTTTGTACGCGCTTCAGAATTCCTTTGACCAGATTGCCTCGGGTTATTTTCGTGAAGTGGAGAGGCTACAGAAACAACTTGTCTGGGACGGGCGTGCCCGTATTGCTCTCTCTAAACTCACGCTTCCATGGTATGATGGCGGTATAGCCCTCCCGGACATCAGACATTATTACTGGGCATCCCAGTTAAGTGCGATTAATCATGCGACTTACGCACCAGGCCCTGCCCCGGCGTTCTCCATGGATAGATTTATTCTGCAAGGGGGGACCTTCAGCAGAGCGCTGTACTCTGAAGGACTCCGTGGAACATTGACTGGTCCCACTAAGATTGCAGTGAGAGTGTGGCGTGATGCGACTGCAGCCTTGGGTTTGTGTGGCAGGTTCACTCGGGCCACCCCTTTGTATGATTCGGAATGTTTGGGCCATTTGTGGAAAACGAAAGGCTTTGATAAATGGGATATGATTGGTATCAGCAGAGTGGGCGATCTGTGGTCGAAGGGTACTGTCAAGACCTTTGACGTGCTTCAAGTGGAGTATGAGCTTGGTGACAATGAATTCTTTAGGTACGCCCAGGTCCGTCATGCTCTGTTGTCGGTGTTTGCTGCGGGTGATGATATTCCTGAGTCTTCCCCTCTGGAGGACCGCATTTTGGATGGTCATGTGCCCGACAGCACGATCTCATTGATTAATAAAAAACTCATCAATTACAGAGCTGACTTGCTTGTTCGCCTCAGGGCTGCGTGGTGTGCGGAAGGACTGGGGTTGGATGATGAGGACTGGCAGTCTGCTTTGTCCTCGCCCAGGGAGGTAGCCATTCCTGCTCGTTTAAGGTTCGTCCAGCTTCTGCTAGGATCTTCCTAAGCAAGCGAAGCAGAATCTTGGAGTGTCTCTATCTGTTTATTATTTTATCCCAATTCCTCCTTCCCTTGGGGGTTTAGTCTTGTATGGCTGTATTTCATATTCAGTCATTCAGGAGTAAATTTTTAGGGGCAGAAGAGAAAGATCTGCTCGTCTCTCAAGTTGAACAACCTGGATTTTCAGGTGAGTGAAGGCTATAACAGAAGCGTAAGCCTTCAAAAAAAATAAAGGTTCTCCTTTAGAGACATGGATGAGGAAGACGTCAGAATCGATGGTCAGGCAATTGCTCAGGCTCTCAGTGATGATGTCGAAAGAAATAATTGTGTAACTGTAATGTTACAACAGATGCAGTTAGAAATTGATAAGTTAAAACTAGAGAATCAGATCTTATGTCAAGTAGTGGTGAGTTGCAAACCTAGAGAGTCTTTGTGGGAAAATCCTTTTTCCTCCACTTTTTCTAATTCTACAGAAAAGGGAGCTTTTTTGGTGATAGTAGCAAGTTTAATGTGTTTGTTAGCCAATCTCAGTTGAATTTTATATGTAAACCCCAATTATTTCTTACGAAAGCAACTAAGGTGGCTTTTGTACTTTCTTATCTGGGTGGTACTACAGCAAACTGGTCTATACCATACATTGACAGAGATGATGCAATTTTACATGATTGGCCCATGTTTAAAAGAACTATGACTAAATTATTTGCTAAACATACTTACATTTAAGCAAGTGATAATGAGTTACTTAATTTAAAAGAAGGAAGCAAAGATCTGTTAACTTATGTCACCTCATTTGACAGGTTATTAACAGACACCCAGTGGCCTGTGGAAAAGCGCACTTCTCTATTCTATAGAGGTTTGTGCGATGATCTAAAAGATGCTCTAGCACACATTGTAGACTTACCTGAAGATTACTCAGAGTTTGTAGACTTAGTTGTTAAATTAGACCATTGCTTAGGAGGAAGAAAGGGTGATAGGACACAAATTGAGCCTAGATTCTCAGTAATAAACATGAGAAAAAGGATTTGGAGAGTAAAACTACAGAACCAGAACCAATGCAAATAGGAACAGTAAAAGGGCCTTTGTCAAATGATGAAAAGGATAGAAGAAGAAAGTTAAACTTATGTTTATATTGTGCTCGTTCAGGACATTTTGCAAGAGATTGCCCAGTCAAACCTAAAGTACCTAAGAAGACTAACGCTTTAATTACCACCACTAAGGAGCAGGAAAACTAAAGAACTCGTCAAGAATGGGGGTCGTGGAGGAGGAGCTTCGCGGGCATCCAAGATGGTCGCGTGAGCACAGAGCTCCCCGGACCCGCGCCGCCCTTCACAGATATCCTGACTACATCCTGATTTCGAGGACGGGCTTTTGTTCGTACATCCTTGCTGATCTTCGTACCTTTTGAAAAATCGAATTTGGACGCTGGGGTCCACTTTTGCATCGTCTCTACATTTTGTGGCCTACCCCGAGGCGGACCGGGGGCTCGGTTGCTTGGCAGGCCGTGGAGTAGTGGAACAACAACAGCTGAGGGGGTCCCCTCTGGTCGACCCCTCCTGACTTTCGGTTTCGTTTTCTGCTCCCGGCTCGGATTGGCAGAGGTGTAGCCCTGATCCACCTTCGGCTGGCCTGTTCACTTTGCTGGTTGGCGCTGGCCCGACTGACTGCCCACAACCCGGGCCCCTTTTTTTGTGCCTACAACCATCTGATCTGGTCTTGCTGACTGTCTGGACACTCCACGACCGGCCATTTTCACCAGGTCGCGGGGACCCCTTCGGGGTCCCTTTTCCAATATGGCGACTGGACCGCCTCTGGAGAAGCGTAAGACAAAGGCACCTCTCCGTGGTGGCCAAACCCAGACGAACATTATGGATCACTACTCTCAGGTCAAGGGGTCGCCTGGGGCTGCGGGCCGCGCTTCGGATAATCCTAAAACCGTCCTTTCGGCTTCTTCGGAACCATCCTTACAGGACGTCATGGGTGCCATTGCCAACATGCAGGCCTCTATGGGACATCAGTACGAGGCCCTAGCCTCTAAGATCGACACGGTGGCTGTTGACATTACGCTGATTAGAGCGGATCTTGCGAAGACTAATGAGAGGGTCGAGTCATTGGGCTTGAAGACTTCTAGTCTTACTGCGGATGTCACAGAAGCCCAGACTGAGATCGGCAATCTGCGTTCCTCGCATGACTTGATGGCTCGTCGTCTCGAGGACTACGAAAACATGGCCCGTCGCAACAACGTGCGCCTTATTGGTGTCCCGGAGAATCCCGAGATCCTGGGGGTTGAGTCGACCTCTTGGTGGAGGACTTGGTTACCAACTATCTTTCTCCCGCTGGACTCAGCAAGTTCTTTGTGGTTGAACGCGCTCATCGTGTCCCTGGCGGGAAGGCTAAGCCGGTTGCTCCCCCGAGGCCCATTATTGCCAGGTTGTTCCACTTTCGAGACCGGGATGCTGTTCTGCAGGCCTCATGGGACAAGGGCCCAGTGAATTTTGAAAATGCCTCCGTTTCTTTTTATCCTGACTTTTCACCGCTTGTCCAGAAGCAAAGACTTGGATTTCAGGGAGTGAAGAAACGAATGCGGGACTTGGGTCTCAAGTACGCCTTGTTGTTCCCTACCAGGCTTCGAGTTGAATATCGGGAACGTGTATTCTTTTTTGATCGCCCCGAAAATGTCAGTGACTGGCTCGACTCTCTGCCTATAAAAGATGAACATACTGGGTACCCCGAAGGCGCCGACGGGGGTGTGGCGGAAGGAGGATTTTACCTGTGGATCCTGGCGTCTGAACTTTTCTGCTGTTTCAGCTCAGTCTGGACTTGGGTCTTCTGTTAGACCTAGATCAGCCTGGGGGTGGCGGGGGGTGAATGGGGACCCTTCCTCCTCCTGGGTTCTTTGCGTAGCTTAGTTTAGTAATGGGGCGACAGGCACACTGCAAGTTGGGGTGGCTTATTAGTCGTACGCAGGGGTGCAGGGTGGGGGGAGTAACACGTTCAAGTTGGGGGGTGGTGGGGGGTGTGTGTATGTTTTTGTTTACTCACGAGGCATCGTATTGTTCTTCTCATCTGCCCTGATCATGGGGTTCTATGTGGGTCCTGCTCTGTCTACTTTTCGGGGATGGGGGGTGGCGAGTTGAGACTGTTATCCTGGAATGTCAATGGGTTAGGGGACAGAATTAAGCGGAGTATTGTTTTGCGATTCCTTAGGCGTCATTCTCCTGATATTGTCCTCCTACAGGAGACGCATTTAATGGGCAATGCGTGTCAGGCAATGAATAGGCGCGGCTATCGGTTGGTGGCCCATGCGGTGTTTACTTCTGGGTCCAGGGGGGCTGGTATTCTCATTCGGTCCTCTCTCCCTTTTGCAGTTGACGATGTGAAACTTGACGATAGGGGGCACTATGCGGTGCTCACTGGTAGGTGGGAGGGGAAGACATTATCCATACTTTCAGTTTATGTCCCCCCGGGTCTGCAGGCCTTAACCTACGCGGATCTGTGTAGAGTCCTTTTGGACCTTCCGGAGGGCCTTCTTATTTTGGGTGGGGATTTGAACTCGGTTGTTTCTGGCTCCTTTGATCGTCACCCTCCCAGAGATCTACCCAGGGCACAAATGTGGTTGAGTGATTTGCTAGAGACCTTTGGGCTTGTGGACGCCTGGAGACTATTACACCCTACACAGTTGCAGTACACCTTCCACTCTGGGGCACACAGCAGCCTTTCCAGATTGGACTATTTCTTAATGCCAGCGGTCCAATCCTCCTCCATCGGAGAAATCCGTCAGCTCCCTAGGGGTATTTCCGATCACTCCCCCTTATGGCTCCGGTATGAGTTTGGGGCAGGCGATGAGGGAAGAATTGCTCCTATTAATCCATGGTACTTTCGCAATCCCAAGACCCGTTCGGAACTTGTAAAAGCTATTGAGCATTATTTTGACGAAAATGTGGGGTCTGTTTCTTCTGCTGTTTCGCTATGGGAAGCATTTAAAACTGTTATCCGTGGTCAGTCCCTGTCCTTGATTGTCGCTGCTAAGGAGGCCGCCAATGTGGAGGTTGTGCGATTGGAATCTGAGATAGCCGCTCTGGAGGACGATCTTCGGTTGGGCGTCTCCAGTATGAAGTTGCACTCCCTTGCTTTGAAACAAGCTGACTACAAGGCTCTGGTAACTGATGCTGCGAAAGTGATGTATAGGGAGCAGCAGGGACAGCTGTATGATGTGGGAGACAAAGCGGGTAATTTGCTTGCGTAGTTAGACAAGAGGGCGAGGGTTTATCATGTGGTCCCTGTGATTGAGTGGCTTGATGGAGAGTGTGTCACTGATCCAGCTGGGATCGTTCAGTGTTTTGCGGACCACTTTGAGACTGTATACACCTCTGTTTGTGATAGGGATGAAGAGGACTCCCGATTGTTGTTGCGGGACATTGCTTTGCCTCGCCTTTCTGACGCTGACAGAGACCTCATGGATGCTCCACTTACAGTGGATGAAGTTGCGGTGGCTATTCGTTCTCTCCGTTCGGGTAAGGCGATGGGCCCCAATGGTTTGCCCATTGAATTGTACAAGGTGCGACCTGATAAAATGGCGCCCTACTTAAGGGACATGTTCCTCGAGGCTCTTGAGTCTGGCTCCCTCCCCTTGGACCAACGACTCGCTACTATCGTAGTCATTCCTAAGGAGGGTAAGCCACGGGATCGTTGTACTTCGTACAGACCTATTTCTTTGCTCAATGCCGAACCTAAAATTTTGGCTAAACTATTAGCGAATCGCTTAGTCACTGTGATCGGGGACTTGATCCATCCAGCTCAATCCGGTTTTATCCCACACCGCAACACTGCTTTGAATCTGCGCAGACTCCACGGAGTTCTCGCGAGAGCCGGGACGCTTACTGAACCGGCCATTTTGGCTTCTCTTGACGCTACCATGGCCTTCGACACTATTGAATGGCCCTACCTTTGGGCGGCCCTCTCGAAATTCAGGTTTGGGCCGGGCTTCATAGCCTGGGTGAAACTTCTTTATGAGAGTCCCCTGGCCCAGGTAGTTGTTAATCGAAGAGTGTCATGCGTTTTTACGCTTGGACGGGGTACCCGGCAGGGCTGTCCGCTGTCCCCCTTGCTCTTTGCTCTCGCTCTTGAACCTTTGGTGGAGTGGCTCCGTTGGGAACCTTCTATGCGGGGCATCCGATGGTCTCCTGATTTCGAGGATCGAGTCTCGCTATACGCAAACGACATCCTCCTATATCTCACTTCCCCCAAAAAGTCCCTTAATGTACTTTTTGATGTTCTGACCTCTTTCGGAAAGAACTCCGGTCTTTTTATTAATTGGGCTAAATCCTGCGTCTACGTTTAGGCGAGGGATCTCCCTCCACTGTTGCGTAGATTTCCGATTCACGTAACTGAGGCCGGTTTTAAGTACTTGGGGATTTATGTTTCCTTGGACCCCTCTAAGCGCTACGAGCTTAATTTATTACCCCCCCTTCAGCGGCTCACGCTCGATGTGGCTCGCTGGCGTAGGTTGCCGCTATCGCCCCTCGGTAGAGCGGCGCTTTTTAAAATGATGTCTCTGCCTCGATTTTTGTACGCGCTTCAGAATTCCTTTGACCAGATTGCCTCGGGTTATTTTCGTGAAGTGGAGAGGCTACAGAAACAACTTGTCTGGGACGGGCGTGCCCGTATTGCTCTCTCTAAACTCACGCTTCCATGGTATGATGGCGGTATAGCCCTCCCGGACATCAGACATTATTACTGGGCATCCCAGTTAAGTGCGATTAATCATGCGACTTACGCACCAGGCCCTGCCCCGGCGTTCTCCATGGATAGATTTATTCTGCAAGGGGGGACCTTCAGCAGAGCGCTGTACTCTGAAGGACTCCGTGGAACATTGACTGGTCCCACTAAGATTGCAGTGAGAGTGTGGCGTGATGCGACTGCAGCCTTGGGTTTGTGTGGCAGGTTCACTCGGGCCACCCCTTTGTATGATTCGGAATGTTTGGGCCATTTGTGGAAAACGAAAGGCTTTGATAAATGGGATATGATTGGTATCAGCAGAGTGGGCGATCTGTGGTCGAAGGGTACTGTCAAGACCTTTGACGTGCTTCAAGTGGAGTATGAGCTTGGTGACAATGAATTCTTTAGGTACGCCCAGGTCCGTCATGCTCTGTTGTCGGTGTTTGCTGCGGGTGATGATATTCCTGAGTCTTCCCCTCTGGAGGACCGCATTTTGGATGGTCATGTGCCCGACAGCACGATCTCATTGATTAATAAAAAACTCATCAATTACAGAGCTGACTTGCTTGTTCGCCTCAGGGCTGCGTGGTGTGCGGAAGGACTGGGGTTGGATGATGAGGACTGGCAGTCTGCTTTGTCCTCGCCCAGGGAGGTAGCCATTCCTGCTCGTTTAAGGTTCGTCCAGCTTCTGCTAGGATCTTCCTAAGCAAGCGAAGCAGAATCTTGGAGTGTCTCTATCTGTTTATTATTTTATCCCAATTCCTCCTTCCCTTGGGGGTTTAGTCTTGTATGGCTGTATTTCATATTCAGTCATTCAGGAGTAAATTTTTAGGGGCAGAAGAGAAAGATCTGCTCGTCTCTCAAGTTGAACAACCTGGATTTTCAGGTGAGTGAAGGCTATAACAGAAGCGTAAGCCTTCAAAAAAAATAAAGGTTCTCCTTTAGAGACATGGATGAGGAAGACGTCAGAATCGATGGTCAGGCAATTGCTCAGGCTCTCAGTGATGATGTCGAAAGAAATAATTGTGTAACTGTAATGTTACAACAGATGCAGTTAGAAATTGATAAGTTAAAACTAGAGAATCAGATCTTATGTCAAGTAGTGGTGAGTTGCAAACCTAGAGAGTCTTTGTGGGAAAATCCTTTTTCCTCCACTTTTTCTAATTCTACAGAAAAGGGAGCTTTTTTGGTGATAGTAGCAAGTTTAATGTGTTTGTTAGCCAATCTCAGTTGAATTTTATATGTAAACCCCAATTATTTCTTACGAAAGCAACTAAGGTGGCTTTTGTACTTTCTTATCTGGGTGGTACTACAGCAAACTGGTCTATACCATACATTGACAGAGATGATGCAATTTTACATGATTGGCCCATGTTTAAAAGAACTATGACTAAATTATTTGCTAAACATACTTACATTTAAGCAAGTGATAATGAGTTACTTAATTTAAAAGAAGGAAGCAAAGATCTGTTAACTTATGTCACCTCATTTGACAGGTTATTAACAGACACCCAGTGGCCTGTGGAAAAGCGCACTTCTCTATTCTATAGAGGTTTGTGCGATGATCTAAAAGATGCTCTAGCACACATTGTAGACTTACCTGAAGATTACTCAGAGTTTGTAGACTTAGTTGTTAAATTAGACCATTGCTTAGGAGGAAGAAAGGGTGATAGGACACAAATTGAGCCTAGATTCTCAGTAATAAACATGAGAAAAAGGATTTGGAGAGTAAAACTACAGAACCAGAACCAATGCAAATAGGAACAGTAAAAGGGCCTTTGTCAAATGATGAAAAGGATAGAAGAAGAAAGTTAAACTTATGTTTATATTGTGCTCGTTCAGGACATTTTGCAAGAGATTGCCCAGTCAAACCTAAAGTACCTAAGAAGACTAACGCTTTAATTACCACCACTAAGGAGCAGGAAAACTAAAGAACTCGTCAAGAATGGGGGTCGTGGAGGAGGAGCTTCGCGGGCATCCAAGATGGTCGCGTGAGCACAGAGCTCCCCGGACCCGCGCCGCCTTTCACGGATATCCTGACTACATCCTGATTTCGAGGACGGGCTTTTGTTCGTACATCCTTGCTGATCTTCGTACCTTTTGAAAAATCGAATTTGGACGCTGGGGTCCACTTTTGCATCGTCTCTGCATTTTGTGGCCTACCCCGAGGCGGACTGGGGGCTCGGTTGCTTGGCAGGCCGTGGAGTAGTGGAACAACAACAGCTGAGGGGGTCCCCTCTGGTCGACCCCTCCTGACTTTCGGTTTCGTTTTCAGCTCCCGGCTCGGATTGGCAGAGGTGTAGCCCTGATCCACCTTCGGCTGGCCTGTTCACTTTGCTGGTTGGCGCTGGCCCGACTGACTGCCCACAACCCGGGCCCCTTTTTTTGTGCCTACAACCATCTGATCTGGTCTTGCTGACTGTCTGGACACTCCACGACCGGCCATTTTCACCAGGTCGCGGGGACCCCTTCGGGGTCCCTTTTCCAATATGGCCATTGGACCGCCTCCGGAGAAGCGTAAGACAAAGGCACCTCTCCGTGGTGGCCAAACCCAGACGGACATTATGGATCACTACTCGCAGGTCAAGGGGTCGCCTGGCGCTGCGGGCCGCGCTTCGGATAATCATAAGACCGTCCTTTCGGCGTCTTCGGAACCATCCTTACAGGACGTCATGGGTGCCATTGCCAACATGCAGGCATCTATGGGACATCAGTATGAGGCCCTAGCCTCTAAGATCGACACGGTGGCTGTTGACATTACGCTGATTAGAGCGGATCTTGCGAAGACTAATGAGAGGGTCGAGTCATTGGGCTTGAAGACTTCTAGTCTTACTGCGGATGTCACAGAAGCCCAGACTGAGATCGGCAATCTGCGTTCCTCGCATGACTTGATGGCTCGTCATCTCGAGGACTACGAAAACATGGCCCGTCGCAACAACGTGCGCCTTATTGGTGTCCCGGAGAATCCCGAGATCCTGGGGGTTGACCTCTTGGTGGAGGACTTGGTTACCACCTATCTTTCTCCCGCTGGACTCAGCAAGTTCTTTGCGGTTGAACGCGCTCATCGTGTCCCTGGCGGGAAGGCTAAGCCGGGTGCTCCCCCGAGGCCCATTATTGCCAGGTTGTTCCACTTTCAAGACCGGGATGCTGTTCTGCAGGCCTCATGGGACAAGGGCCCAGTGAATTTTGAAAATGCATCCGTTTCTTTTTATCCTGACTTTTCACCGCTTGTCCAGAAGCAAAGACTTGGATTTCAGGGAGTGAAGAAACGATTGCGGGACTAGGGTCTCAAGTACGCCTTGTTGTTCCCTACCAGGCTTCGGATTGAATATCGGGAACGTGTATTCTTTTTTGATCGCCCCGAAAATGTCAGTTACTGGCTCGACTCTCTGCCTATAAGAGATGAACATACTGGGCACCCCGAAGGCGCCGACGGGGGTGTGGCGGAAGGAGGGTTTTACCTGTAGATCCTAGCGTGTGAACTTTTCTGCTGTTTCAGCTCAGTCTGGACTTGGGTCTTCTGTTAGGCCTAGATCAGCCTGGGGGTGGCGGGGGGTGAATGGGGACTCTTCCTCCTCCTGGGTTCTCTGCGTAGCTTAGTTTAGTAATGGGGCGACAGGCACACTGCAAGTTGGGGTGGCTTATTAGTCGTACGCAGGGGTGCAGGGTGGGGGGAGTAATACGTTCAAGTTGGGGGGTGGTGGGGGTGTGTGTGTATGTTTTTGTTTACTCACGAGGCATCGTATTGTTCTTCTCATCTGCACTGATCATGGGGTTCTATGTGGGTCCTGCTCTGTCTACTTTTCGGGGATGGGGGTGGCGAGTTGAGACTGTTATCCTGGAATGTCAATGGGTTAGGGGACAGAATTAAGCGGAGTATTGTTTTGCGATTCCGTAGGCGTCATTCTCCTGATATTGTCCTCCTACAGGAGACGCATTTAATGGGCAATGCGTGTCAGGCAATGAATAGGCGCGGCTATCGGTTGGTGGCCCATGCGGTGTTTACTTCTGGGTCCAGGGGGGCTGGTATTCTCATTCGGTCCTCTCTCCCTTTTGCAGTTGACGATGTGAAACTTGACGATAGGGGGCGCTATGCGGTGCTCACTGGTAGGTGGGAGGGGAAGACATTATCCATACTTTCAGTTTATGTCCCCCCGGGTCTGCAGGCCTTAACCTATGCGGATCTGTGTAGAGTCCTTTTGGACCTTCCGGAGGGCCTTCTTATTTTGGGTGGGGATTTGAACTCGGTTGTTTCTGGCTCCTTTGATCGTCACCCTCCCAGAGATCTACCCAGGGCACAAATGTGGTTGAGTGATTTGCTAGAGACCTTTGGGCTTGTGGACGCCTGGAGACTATTACACCCTACACAGTTGCAGTACACCTTCCACTCTGGGGCACACGGCAGCCTTTCCAGATTGGACTATTTCCTAATGCCAGCGGTCCAATCCTCCTCCATCGGAGAAATCCGTCAGCTCCCTAGGGGTATTTCCGATCACTCCCCCTTATGGCTCCGGTATGAGGTTGGGGCAGGCGATGAGGGAAGAGTTGCTCCTATTAATCCATGGTACTTTCACAATCCCAAGACTCGTTCGGAACTTGTAAAAGCTATTGAGCATTATTTTGACGAAAATGTGGGGTCTGTTTCTTCTGCTGTTTCGCTATGGGAAGCATTTAAAACTGTTATCCGTGGTCAGTCCCTGTCCTTGATTGTCGCTGCTAAGAAGGCCACCAATGTGGAGGTTGTGCGATTGGAATCTGAGATAGCCGCTCTGGAGGACGATCTTCGGTTGGGCGTCTCCAGTATAAAGTTGCACTCCCTTGCTTTGAAACAAGCTGACTACAAGGCTCTGGTAACTGATGCTGCGAAAGTGATGTATAGGGAGCAGCAGGGACGGCTGTATGATGTGGGAGACAAAGCGGGTAAATTGCTTGCGTGGTTGGACAAGAGGGAGAGGGTTAATCGTGTGGTCCCTGTGATTGAGCGGCTTGATGGAGAGTGTGTCACTGATCCAGCTGGAATCGTTCAGTGTTTTGCGGACCACTTTGAGACTGTATACACCTCTGTTTGTGATAGGGATGAAGAGGACTCCCGATTGTTGTTGCGGGACATTGCTTTGCCGCGCCTTTCTGACGCTGACAGAGACCTCATGGATGCTCCACTTACAGTGGATGAAGTTGCGGTGGCTATTCGTTCTCTCCGTTCGGCTAAGGCGATGGGCCCCAATGGTTTGCCCATTGAATTGTACAAGGTGCGACCTGATAAAATGGCGCCCTACTTAAGGGACATGTTCCTCGAGGCTCTTGAGTCTGGCTCCCTCCCCTTGGACCAACGACTCGCTACTATCGTAGTCATTCCTAAGGAGGGTAAGCCATGGGATCGTTGTACTTCGTACAGACCTATTTCTTTGCTCAATGCCGAACCCAAAATTTTGGCTAAAATATTAGCGAATCGCTTAGTCACTGTGATCGGGGACTTGATCCATCCAGATCAATCCGGTTTTATCCCACACCGCAACACTGCTTTGAATCTGCGCAGACTCCACGGAGTTCTCGCGAGAGCCGGGACGCTTACTGAACCGGCCATTTTGGCTTCTCTTGACGCTACCATGGCCTTCGACACTATTGAATGGCCCTACCTTTGGGCGGCCCTCTCGAAATTCGGGTTTGGGCCGGGCTTCATAGCCTGGGTGAAACTTCTTTATGAGAGTCCCCTGGCCCAGGTAGTTGTTAATCGAAGAGTGTCATGCGTTTTTACGCTTGGACGGGGTACCCGGCAGGGCTGTCCGCTGTCCCCCTTGCGCTTTGCTCTCGCTCTTGAACCTTTGGCGGAGTGGCTCCGTTGGGAACCTTCTATGCAGGGCATCAGATGGTCTCCTGATTTCGAGGATCGAGTCTCGCTATACGCAGACGACATCCTCCTATATCTCACTTCCCCCAAAAAGTCACTTAATGTACTTTTTGATGTTCTGACCTCTTTCGGAAAGAACTCCGGTCTTTTTATTAATTGGGCTAAATCCTGCATCTACGTTTTGGCGAGGGATCTCCCTCCACTGCCGCGTAGATTTCCGATTCACGTAACGGAGGCCGGTTTTAAGTACGTGGGGATTTATGTTTCCTTGGACCCCTCTAAGCGCTACGAGCTTAATTTATTACCCCCCCTTCAGCGGCTCACGCTCGATGTGGCTCGCTGGCGTAGGTTGCCGCTATCGCCCCTCGGTAGAGCGGCGCTTTTTAAAATGATGTCTCTGCCTCGATTTTTGTACGCGCTTCAGAATTCCTTTGACCAGATTGCCTCGGGTTATTTTCGTGAAGTGGAGAGCCTACAGAAATAACTGGTCTGGGACGGGCGTGCCCGTATTGCTCTCTCTAAACTCACGCTTCCGTGGTATGATGGCGGTATAGCCCTCCCGGACATCAGACGTTATTACTGGGCATCCCAGTTAAGTGCGATTAATCATGCGACTTACACACCAGTAAGCATGGGCGGATTTTGCGGATTGGCAATCCGCAAACTTGCGTATTTACGGATTCGCAATCCGCGAAGATCCGCGAACTCTAGCGGATTTGCGGATTTTTTCGTTTTTTGTGTTGGCGCGTGTTCGCGCCGATTTTGGGACAAGTTCGCAATTGCGAACTTACTTTTCGGCTTGCAACGGCCGCGACTATGTTGTTTCTACGTCTGGTTTATCATCACAGGTTCACAGCACCCTCTGTTTCACCACTGCCACCCTCTGGGACACCCATGCCACCCTCTAGTACATCCTCACAGGCACCTATTAGGTTTATTTATTACTGTAGATTATGGTGGTTGAAAAAAGCTAGCACACCTGCCCTTCTTCAACTGCCATCAATTAATTTGTGTTTCATTAATGTGTCAGTAATTTTGAAAGTTCCAGTCTGGCTGGCACCTGCTTCCTTCCTTATCTGTAATTTGCTTTTTGTTGCAGTGAAATTTTTTTTTTACAGGACCTTTATGGTGCTATTCTATGAGCCTGCTGTTTGGGTCATAGCAGGGTCATAGAATTGTTGCAAACTCTGGAGGGGCCCATCAGGAAGCACTACCTTGAATGTTACTAATGTTAAGTTTGAACTTTTGCACCTGCTCATTGCTTTCATTTTAGCTAAAATCGTTTTTTTTGCAATTTCGCGCGTTATTTGGGGCGCGAATCCGTGCGAGATCGATTTCGGAAGCCGCGAATACGTGCGAATACAAAATTGTTTTTGTTGCGACGTGTATGTTCGCGTGATCTTGCGCGTGTTCGCGAGGCGCTTCTAGCTATTCGTTTGCCAAGTTACCCTATCGGTCGTACACGGGCGCGGCCATCTTGTTGGCGTGACGTAATTCCGTTTCCGCCCGCTATGTGTAATCTCGCAAAGTGTGCTGCTCGCGAGTACAATTTCGCGCGTACTCGCAAGGAAAATCTCGCGCGAACTTACCCACGCGGTCGTGAACGGGCGCGGCCATCTTGTTTCTCATTCATTGCTATGGTTCTGGGCATGCTTTCTGTATCCTCTCTCAATCTCTGCCATCCTTTGCTTGTTTGAAGTTTTTTTGATCTAATTTTACTTATTATCTAACCCTCTATTTTTCTAGCTCTATATTTTTGTGTTTTCTGCAGCTTTTATTTACTTTTAAACTACTTTTTTAAACTCTTTTCTTTTCTTCTTCACTATTCTATTTCTTCTTTATCATTTAAGTTTATTTCTGCCCAGACCATGGTAAAGGGAGCCGGGAAGCACCCTGAGAAGGGGAAGGGTCCCGCACCCCGTGCCCGGCTCCCGTGCGGGCGTTTAAGGGGGGAGCAAGTGGTCCCGAGGGAGATCTTCAGCGCAGAGGAAGTGGCGGCACTGATCTTCCATGTCCAGCGCCGCCTCCCCAAGACGATCCTGGGAGGCGGCAAGATCGCGACCGGCTATGGCATCCGGGAGCGCCGCCAGCGGTGGGAGAAGGTGTGCCGGGCCATGTACAAGATCTCTGGGGTCCGGCGCACATATAACCAGGCCACCCACCGCTGGACCGATGTCATGGACCGGGAGCGGGACTTGCTGGACGCGCTCGGCGTAGAGGTCCCCGGGCTTGGTGAGTAGTAGTAGTAGTACATTTACTACTCTGTTTTATCCTGCTCTGTTATTTGCAAATCTTTGTTCTTTACCAAGAGCAATAATGCTGCCGATTACATTGAGGTAAATTATATTTCAAAATCTTCTATGCATTTCATTTTCAGGTGCACTGCTCTCCTTCTCAGTAGCCTTGCTTGCTACTATGCTTCTTTGTTTTGTATGTTGTGTTCAGAAGCATTTCATTGGCCTGAGAAATTATGTATCAGTGTACTGTAAAGAAAAGAACTGCGTAATGCTAGACAGTAAGGGTCATATTTTCAATTACCGGCGCATCCCTGCAAAGTAGCAGGGATGCGGCAGTAATTGTGTGCCATGCCACCACCACCCATTGGCCCAAAACGTCACAGAAGCCTTACGCATCTGTGCCGTAAAGGCAGCGCATTGCTGGAGTTGCGTGCCAACGATGGCGCAGCTCCAGCAATGCTCTGGGGTACCCTATCTCCCCAATGCTGCATCAAGCCGTACGTCGGCTTCAAGCGCGCAGGGTTTGAGTCATGCATCATTGTCCTAAAAATGACTGATTGACATCTTGTAGATTTCCCTCAGCCACTTTTAGGATTCGTTCCTGCGCAGGTACGCCCTCCCTTGCGCCGGAACGCCCCCTGATGGCGCAGGGCTTTACAACGTGATGCATCGCCCATATGCCCATATGTGTTTTTTTTTTTAATATATACGCCGCACCAACACCATGGCGAGTCTTTTGTTCTGCCGCTGCGTCAGAAAAGGCACGCAACAATGGAGGAAAATCAGCCGCAACTTCCGCAAGGGACTTATAAATCAGCCCCAACAGACTGAAGTCCAGTGTCCTTCCTTTAGACAGTCACATGGCTATCAGAAGAAATAGTGGCGGTGGTGGCGGGTGGATTGATAGTTTGAGTATTCACTGATCTGCAAGCAGGATGGACTTTGTCTGTCACGTGTTGCGCACTACTGCCTGCAGTGCCAGGCCTAGGCAAACCTCTTTAGTAGTCTGTTTATTGAGTTACATAGGAACTTTCTAAGTCAACGTTCCGCAAATCAGGCAATACGAATAACGTAGTATACCACATGAGATAGATCCCGTGGAATAGTTGTCTATCTATTTGCTATTTTTCCAAAATATGTTGTTATTGTTCTTTTGAAATGTTTGATTTGGTTGAAAAATCTCATCCATGTTTTATGGTTTTTCTTTCTTTCATGTTGTACATCAGCTCCCCCCAAGGGCAAGAGGACACAGGAGGAGGGTGCTGAGGATGCAGGCCAGGATCGGGCAGGCGAGGGCTCCTTTGCTGGCCCCAGTAAGTTTACATTTTACTAAACAGTACCTATTTTTTCCTAGCGTTCCTCATTCGATTTTTTCTAAATCGTCTTTGATCTTCTTGTAGACTGGATATAAATTCTTATCCTGCCTCGAATATGACTCCCTGTGGTATTACTAGACTATTCTTATTAGTCTGTCTGTGTAGCTAACTAAGATTGGACATTTGGCAATTCCATTGGACTCCCATTATATTCAGCAATACCTCTATGCACTGTCTCCTTACTGACTAGATAGTGTGGCAGAGTCATTCAGCTCCCGAAGTCACCGATTATAGATCCCCAATGATCTCTAGATTATCGTACGCAGGACAAGAGAGTAGTACGGAGTCACAGCACAGTCAAGAAGTGTCAGAGGCACTCATGCTTGCAAAAATTCCAAAACCTTTAGCTCATCCACTCTAGTCTAGAGGAACAAAAACCACAGAGTCTATTTAAGTGTAAAAGCTTTATTAAAAGTAAACACATTTATTAAAATCTACTTTGTCATAAAACTATTTAACTGTAAACGGAAAAGTGGTTAGTGCTGACGATTAATTGGACACATTTCTTGTGGTCGAGCCGAACTCTCACCTACTTTGAACTTGATCCTGGTCGTGTTCTTAGGACTCAGGAGTCAAGCTTCTGTCTGTTAGGAGAAAAAGTGGTGCGTGTTAAAAATCAAAAGCAAGCATTCATCAGTTGTGCATAAAAGTGCAGCAAGACAACAGCCTTCCCTGGAAAATGGGACATTTTTACTATGGAGTAGACAGTCACAAATTATTACATTGTATTCTGTTTTTTTAACATTTCTCCTAGACCAAATATTATATAGTAGTGAGTGGTGTATTCTAACTTTCTTAAATGTACTTTGTAGGTGTAACATCTGGTGACGGGGCCAGCGCGGAGGTGGCTGTGTTGGACTTGGACTCGGAGGCCTCTGGGGAGGATGCGGCGTTAGAAGAGCTGGTGGCCGTTCCTGTGGGGGATCAAACGGTGGTGGCGGAAACAGGTAAGCTATATATTCCTTACTTATTGAGATTGAAGACTGCATAGTGTGCTTTCTGCACGGGTGTATTACAATTACAAATCAACCAGGTAGTAGCCTCCTCGAAATGTACTTCGACTTAGCTGTGAAGTTTTTGGTGAGAAGAATCCCAATAAGTTCTTAGACGAACGTGATGGATGGGATGAACGAAAAGCGAAAGAAGGGTGTAAGTAAGTGGGACGCGAACTTGTATGATGGCTGGCAAAGAAGAACGATATGTGTTTGCTTGGACCCAGAGGTGGCTGGGAAGGAAAGAATATGGTATGGTGCATGGCTGGGTCAATGATGAAGCAAGGATGGGTGGAAGGACAGCAGCCTGGGTGGGTGAAACAGAAACTGTATGTGTGCGTATACTTTGAATGAATGGATGCCTGGAGCATGGTATTCTCTGACTCTTACATAGCAAATGTGTATCTAGAGAGAGTAGATGGTCGCCAGGTGAAGTAAGTGTTACCTTGAAGAGCATGTACCACCGCACCCGCACGTCCGTCCCAGTGCAGGGAAGGCAAGGAAAAGAAATTGTAAATGTGTCCAATACTACCATGAATAGTAGCAGTACTTTGTATTGCGTTTGCATTCACAGCATATATCTGGTTATTACGGTGGACACTCCGTACCTCTCTTAATAACTTTAGTTTACTTGTAGTACGTCATTCATGTGTGGGTGTATCACTGTGTTCACTCAATATTAAGCAAAGCACCTAAAGTCATCTCATCTGTCATTAAATACGTCCCATGTGAAGTGATAGATAATCAAATTAGTTAGCTTCTTCAGTTTCCTTTTCTAGTACTCATTTGCACTGTAGGGTGAAAGGTAAATTAATTAAGCAGTAGCCCTTGTAACAGAGTATTCTCAGTGCCACCCGTAATAGAAAAGTAATAGCTTCACCACCTGCATGTACTGGACCGGTACAGTAACGCAAGTCTGTCTCCATCATCATGGTGTGCAACTTTTTTTCTCGGGTGCAACTTCACTGTGCTGTGTCCATGTCATTCTGCCGGCTTGCATAAGATAACGTACCCATTTCCCTAAACAAGAGAGAAGAAGAAGAATAAGACTGGTGTACTGTCATAGTCGACTGTAATGGAAGTCCATAGTGGTCGTAGAATTAGTTCATTAAACTACCACTACTGTTAGAGCAAGGATGCAGAAGTGGGAGGTTACATAGATACTGTCCTCAATAGTTATGTACTGTGCTTTCAATTTGCTACTTGTACTCTGTGACCCAACTTTCGGCTCAATCACTTTGTGTTATTAATAAGGAGCATTGGTTACAGACTATGTCTTTCTTTCTTCATATAGTTGCTCCTTCCAAATCAACAACAAGGAGGGAGCAGGCTAGATTGGCCCGGCAACGGAGGCTGGAGGCCACAGTCGCCGAGTATCGGCGGCTGGTGGCCCTGGAGGAGGAGGAGGACACGCAGTCGAGCGGGGCAACATCTTCGACTGTGACCACTGCATCCTCCTCCGTGACTAAACCAGCGGGACCGAGCCGGGCTAAGAAAGCCGACCGCCACCGCCAAGCACCCGAAATACCAGCTGCCCCCCACAGGAGCTGCAAGGAACGCCAACGCCGCCTACGAGTCCGCATGTCCAACCTGGAGCAGGAGGTCCTGAGGTATAAGACCTTGGTTAAGGGCCTCCGCTCCGAGCTTGCCACCCTCCGCAAGGAGTATGATGCCCATGCCGCATCATGCACCAGCACCAGCACCCTCCAGTAGTGGAGTGTCCCTTGCCCTTTTTTTATAGACTTTTGGGGGGTGGGATTTGGGAGTTGGGATCGTTTTGGGACGTTTCAGAGACAATCGTTGGGGTTAGGGTGGGTGAGGGAGATTATTTTGTTAGGGATAAATAAATATATTTTTCAACTACTTTATCTGACCATACCTGTTTTTTACTGCTTTTCAGTCTGGTGGGTGGGGGGCGGGGGTGTAACAGTAACTTTGTTTTCCTGAACAGTCGTAGGACTTTAGTAGTACAACCGTCAATCTCTTGTCTACTCCGAAATAATACTCCATTATACTACCTCCCACCAAACGCTTATCTTACCTGTAATTTGTGTTAGAAATTAGGGCTAGGCCCAGGGCTGGCTCCAGGTGAAATGGGGATTAACGTTGTCATTCCTGGGCGGGTGACATTTCCTCATTGCGGTGTTACTAGTGGTGTGACACAGTGGCAGTTGCATGCCTATGGAAAAAAAGAAAACGAAACCTTGTTTGTACTCCTTACTGTAGCATTACAACGGTTACGGTACGATCGAGAAAATAGCAGGTGACAGTACACTAGAACAGTGCCATAATGTAGCCTAACAAATGGTAAAGTATTGCAAGTATAACTAGTACTTGCGTTGAATTTATTTGACATTGGCTACTACTACTAGAAGATATAGTACTGAAGCTGAGTAAGTCTAGAAGATATCCTCGTATTCCTTCACCAGCCTGTTGCTGCTATCACCTTATCCTCCCCAGCAAGTGTGTGGAATTATTGATGTCATTTTAGTCAGACATCAAGCAAAACAACACAGCCCGGGGGAAGAGGGTTAGGGTTTGTAAAATGGATGGGAATGGGGGTTTCTTTTTGGGTAGGTTTTGTTGAGAGAAGAAAAAAAAAGCAGAGCATGGACAAACAATAATTGAAGATACAGAGTTTACAGACAATCTTTGGTTACAAAGTAAAGGTAAGCACATGCAGTCACACTCATAGAATAAAAGACAACAATGGATACTGTATCTGTATTGCGTATGTTGTTGGAGTTGTCCTGTTGAAATTGGTAAGTAAGTTGCATGCAGCAAACAATTCCTCTTATTGGCGGCACTCCTCCATTCCAGCTGACGCTTCGTCCATCAATGTGGTGGTGACCACTGACAGAAGAGACACCCTGTCCACTGCCTGCCTGGCGGATGTTGACTGAAACCCGGCCTGTAATTATTGAACGGAAAACAGGAAGTGCTATTACAATACCACTGATAAATAAATAAAAGGTATGTACGCTGTGTGGTTCAAAAAGTGACACTTTGATTTCCCTAATAGACAGTACAATATTTTTGAAATTGCGTGCTCTGTCTGAGTCACCTTTTTAAGGATCAATAAGTATGGCCAAAATATTATAGCGGATCTTTCCCCTCAAGGTGGGTGTACTACTGTGTTTTAGAACAAAATTTGACCTTCCCAGCAATGCTCCCACCAAGACCCTTACTAAAGCCAGTCGCAAAAATGTAGAAGAACCCAATCATATCTCCAAAAACGATGCCTAGCAGAAAAATGGTTACAAAACGTACTTTGAAAGTAACAGTAGACCCAAATACAGACCGTGGATTGTATTCAAACCACTTGCCTGCAAGCAAAAGTATCCATAGCCAGCATCGCTCCAACAGTGCTCTACAACAACAGAACCGCGTTGCAATAGAACCCCCCTAAACACATGCAATCCTGCTGCTAGGGCTAACCCTAACGAACCCTAACTTACAAAAAGTGCAAAAACTGGTGTTTCCTTATGGATTTTGTCCAACAAACTTCTAGCCGGTATTAGACCTTCCCAGGAATGCCCCAGGCAAGACCCGCCAACCCACCCGCAAAAAAACACGCGACACAACACCACCAAACAGCGAAAAAGCTAAATCTCATACTTACAATGTCTCTCGGCCTTCGGTCCAAACGCGGCGCTGTGCAGCTAGGTCGTCATCATCATCAATCATCATAACTCCTGTTTTCCACCACGGATTTCCTGAAAAGCAAATGCAATCAAGATTAGACTGTCGCAGCAGTGCTTCGACAGAGACCCCGGCCGCAACCCACCCACGAACAGCAGGAAGCCCCCCAAAACGCTACATTGAGCAAGATGTCTGAAGAAATGGCAAAAAAAAGGCTGTTCCTTATGGATTTTGTCCAAAACACTTGTATCCGGTATTAGACCTTCCCAGGAATGCCCCAGGCAAGACCCGCCGGCGCCAACCCACCCGCAAAAAAACACCCGACAACACCCCCAAACAGCGAAAAAGCTAAATCTCATACTTACAATATCTCTAGGCCTTCGGTCCAAAGTAACGCGCTGTGCAGCTAGGTCATCATCAATCATCATAACTCCTGTTTTCCACCACGGATTTCCTGAAAAGCAAATGCAATCAAGATTAGACTGTCGCAGCAGTGCTTCGACAGAGACCCCGGCCGCAACCCACCCACGAACAGCAGGAAGCCCCCCAAAACGCTACATTGAGCAAGATGTCTGAAGAAATGGCAAAAAAAAGGCTGTTCCTTATGGATTTTGTCCAAAACACTTGTATCCGGTATTAGACCTTCCCAGGAATGGCCCAGGCAAGACCCGCCGGCGCCAACCCACCCGCAAAAAAACACCCGACAACACCCCCAAACAGCGAAAAAGCTAAATCTCATACTTACAATATCTCTCAGCCTTCGTTCCAAATGCCGCGCTGTTCAGCTAGGTCATCATCATCAATCATCATAACTCCTGTTTTCCACCACGGATTTCCTGAAAAGCAAATGCAATCAAGATTAGACTGTCGCAGCAGTGCTTCGACAGACACCAAAAATTACACACAAACCCCCGGAACCCCGCCAAAGAGCACCTCAAAGGCAAGCAAGTCAGCAAAAACGGCAAGAAATTTCCACCTCATATTTGGTCCAAAACACTTTTGTCCATTATTAGAGCTTCACAGCAATGGGCCCAAAACCGTCAACTCACCCGCAAAGAAGTACAACACCCCCACAAGTGCTGAGTCTTTCTTCATTGTGCGTAATCCAGCACTCTGCTTGGAGGGAAATCGCAGTCTGGAGGAGGAGGATAGAGGAGCATGTTCTTCAGAACTTGTGAACCTGAGGAATGTAGACTGCGGCACCTTCAAATCAATAAGCAAACAAGTGAAGACAGTTCTGATGATGGTCTTGTTTTTGGGATTAGGTGATTAAAGTTTGAATTAAATTAACTGTGCAAAACAAAGAAAGAGAGACACAAAGCACACAGGAATAAAAGTGAATAAGGACGAAAAAGAAAGTTCTTGATTGATTGTCTCATTTTCAGGGCTCGGTGTCAGGGAATAAGAACAAGATTTCGTCATCATACTCTGCGAATTCAGGCTGGATGAGGTCAGTGGCACCGAACAGAGAAAAAATCCCCTCATCTACGTTGCTGTCCTCATCGTCTTCATGTGGCGTGCTTTCTCGCACTTTGTAATCTGGTGGTATGAGGTGCTGATTCATCTTGATCATTGTCAGCCGCTCCACATTTTTGGGCGATAGGCGGCTCCGTTTGGCAGTTACAATGCCACCAGCAGCACTGAAAACACGTTCAGAAGACACACTTGCGAGTGGGCAAGACAAATAGTTTATAGCCAGGTTGTAGAGCTGTGGCCACAATTGTTTTTTGCCATGCCAATACTGCAATGGCTCCTCATTAAGAAAGACCACTGTTGAGTCATTCAGATAGTCCTGCACCATCGACTCAAGGTCATCAACTGTTCCTCCACTTTGCTTACTTTTTGCTGTGCCTGTGACATTTTTTCGAGAACCATACCCCATCAAACTTAGCCAATCCTCCTCCCCAGCCACTGTTAGTGTTGTCATTGTGTGTGGTGCAGATGATCCAGTTGCCGGTGTCTTTAAAGGCTGAGAGGTCACTTGTGCCCCAGCCACAGGTGCAGAAGTGGATTCTTGTGACTGCGGATGGCCTGCTGATGCTGATGCTGATGTACTGGCTTCTCCTTCAATAACCTGCCGTTCTTTTTCAAACCTCTTGGCTGACCAGGCTAACCAATGTTTGTACTTTTGAACATCTGCATCAGCGAAAGGAAAGAATGCGTTGTCTGCCAGCGCCTTTTTGTAGCGTGGATCCAGAATAGTAGCACAAATGTAATGCTGATCTGAGTTGATGTTTTTAAGACGTTCATCACCACGTAGGCGATGTAATAATTTCTCAGACAAAATGAAATGTTTTTTTTTTTTTTCATCTTTTTCAAACTCAGAAGAAACCGCCATCAGTTGGTGCTCCAGTATGCACAACAATGGGATAGCTTTTCCCAAATTACAGTCCTCCTGGCTGACTGCACGCGTGAAGAACTCAAAAGGACGAAGCATGTCTGTCAGGCTTTTAACTATGGCCCATTGCGCCTTACTCATCTGCAGGTCCTCCTTCTGAGATGTAGCCTCTGTCAAGAAATAGTGATCGAGTACCGTATACTGCTCATGCAGACGCTCAAGCATGTAGAAGGTTGAGTTCCAACGTGTTGCCACCTCCTGGATGAGTGCTTTCACTGGCATTCCACGTTGAAGTAGCAGTCTCCGCAGATGCTTCCGGGCCTTAAAAGAATGGCTGAAATGGTTGCACATTTTGCGGCAGGTGGCCATTACCTCGAACGCTGGACTCTCTTTATCACTCAAGAATTTTTGAACTACCAGGTTGATACAGTGCGCCAAACACGGCACTCTAACATGGTGACCCTGTAACATGGCCTTAACTACATTGGCGCCATTATCCGTGGAAACATAACCAATCTTGCGTTTTAGGGGGGATAGCATTGACAACACCTTTTTGTCAAACTCTTCCAAAAGGTTTTCTGCTGTGTGACTTTTCTCCAAGGCAAACATGGCTAGTGTTGCATGTTTCCGAGCAGCTTTGAAAACTTGGTCCGGGTCAACACCTGCGTTTAGCTTTGCTATAACACCTGAAAAAGAGACCCAGTGTGCAGTGATGCACATGTAATCATCGCCTGGGCCACTGGTCCACATGTCTGTTGTCAGATGTATTGTGTGAACAGCACTCTTCTGCAAAGCTGCCCCAATCGCCTGCAGCACATCTTCATGTAGTGCTGGAACCGCAACTCTGGCAAAATAGAACCGGCTCGGAACCTTCCATTTAGGGCAGAGCGTTGCAACTAATTCAAGAAAACCTACCGCTTCTACAAAAGAAAAAGGTAGAAGGTCCACAGCTAGCATTTTAGCCAGCTTAGTGTTATACAGACGCGTCAGTGGGTGGTTGCGTTCATATGGCACCTCTGAAGTAAGCATTGTTCTAATGTTGCCCTGGACCAAGCATTTACGGGCTGATAATGACTTCGTTGACCCAATTTTGCTCGCTGGTGAACTTTTGTGCGTTGGTGTCTCACTCGCTCCAACACTCTTAGTGTGCCTCACATTGGGTGTGCTGCTGAGAGGGGTACTGGGTGTAAGGGAAGTGTTTGACACGTCTTCTTCCTGCTCGTCAACATCAGATGAAACATCAACGTTTCCTTGATTTTGGCCTTTCTTGATCGCAGCTAGGTGCGCAAACCATTGGACAGCGTGCTTTCTGTCAAGATGACCACTCTGGCCGCCGGTACCATAGTTGCTACCTGGCTTACCACGACTAACTGCAAGCTTACAAAGGGTACAAATGGCAAACCTTGGATTTTTGGGACAAACAGTAAAGAAGTCCCAAACTGGGGACTTGAAGTGTCTGTGGGACCTGGAGGAGGCGGCGATACTGGTGGTGGTGGTGGTCATGAAGCTAATGCCAGATGAAGTGGAGGATCTGGATTGGCCAACTTTTGTACGTTTTCCACTTTCACCGCCACTAATTAAGGTCGAGGTTGACGCAGGTCTCTTCTTGCCAGAAAGAAATATGGAAGCGGGACGAGTTGGTGTACTACTTAACTCCAATGATTGTGGTGTTTCCACTGCCTCCTCATCGACAACATCATCATCATCATCATCACGCGCAGCAGCTCTTCGGGCTAGGGTCAAAATGTCTGTTTGCTGCATGCCCGCTGGGGCTGCAGTGACCTTTATGATGACTGGGTCGTCGTTGGCAGAGTCTTCATCAGCAGCAGTATCCGCCACTTCTTGTTGAGCCTCATCACACTCCATAAGTCTGAGACTTTGGACGAGCTTCCTTTTACGCTTAAGTACCTTTGTTGGATCATGGTGTGCCTCACTCTCAGACGGCTGTGGTGCTGGTTCCCAAGTTTGATCCGTATCATCAGAAGGAGGTGTGCTTGAAGAGGATGTAGACACCACCCTTGATCTCTTCCTTGCTAGGGTTGTGGAAGACAATGAAGGATCATCAGGAGGAGTGGCTTCCTCAAATGATACCTCGCCTTGATTGTCGATTTCCTGATGTGCCCCTACTTCGGGAGGAACAACTATTGTGGGCACTTGTTGTGACCCTCCATGCACCTCTGCATGCGCATCTCCTTGCGCTGCCTCTCCTTCCACATGTACTTGGGCTTGTACTTGCACATGTGATTGTTGTTGCCGCTGTGGTTGTTCAACACTCGTCAGATGAGCTACAACAACCTGTGTTGATTGAGGGACATTGCTGCTGCTTTCTTGCGATGAGCCAACATCACTGGTCGATGGTGATTGAAGAAGTATACTGGCTGCCTCTGCAGCACTCAAGGGCTTGGACTTAAGTTGGCGTGGTGGTGGTGGTGGCACTGAGCCCAATGGAGCGGGGGTGCTGCTGCCAGCTTGGTCCCCAGCAGATCCCGCTGCAGCTGCTGCAGGCATACTTTTTTTTTTACTCACAAAAAAAGGGGCGGGCGGCACACCAGTGTCCTTGGTAACTTGCTTCTTCTGCTCCTTACTGGCACCTTTCTTGCTAGAGGAGCTACGGGTTACTTTTTTTGGGGCCATCTTCTTCAGAGCAGGTCAGCAGGCAGCAGTTGCACGAGTTGCAGAGGGTTCTGTGTCCAGACGTGACGTCGCGTGACGTTATGCTGCACACACCGCTGCAGGACTTCTTCCTGGCACTGGTGGTTCTATTGAGTCTTCTTGTGCACCTAAAAGCAATGGAAGACAGAGGAACATCAGTTCAGTTATACACCCCAAAAAATCGACAAAACACAGAAAAATGAGCACAATCCCATGCCATCCATGATGTTTACATTGAAGACACCCCACAGAAAGACTAGGGACATGCAAGTATGCAACACTCACTACCCCTGGGCATAAGGGATGAAAAGTAGGCAAGATAAGTGCAGGCCTCAGACACTGCCTCTCCTCAAAATGGCCCCCTTACACCCCAAGCACATGTTGCCTGTACCAGCCAGCACTCAAGATGGCCACCACCACCACCCACATGGCCAGTCCACATCAACAGTACACCCCCAAAAAACAGAAAAACTGCCAGAAATCACCACAATCCAATGCCATCCATGATGTTTACATCAAAGAGAGTGAGACAACACCACAGGCACACTCAGTCCATGCACCACCACCACCCCTGGGCAAGCAAAAGGCCACACCAGCAGCCCCCCAAAAACGACAAAAAACAATAAAATAAGCACAATCCCAGCCCATCCATGGCCTCAATTATGTTTAAATTCAAGAAGACACCCCACAGAAAGACTAGGCCCATGCAACACTCACCACCCCTGGGCAAAGGGCCACACCAGCAGGCCCAAAAAAACGACAAAAAACAATAAAATCTGCACAATCCCAGCCCATCCATGGCCTCAATGGTGTTTAAATTCAAGAAGACACCCCACAGAAAGACTAGGCCCATGCAACACTCACCACCCCTGGGCAAAGGGCCACACCAGCAGGCCCAAAAAAACGACAAAAAACAATAAAATCTGCACAATCCCAGTCCATCCATGGCCTCAATGGTGTTTAAATTCAAGAAGACACCCCTCAGAAACACTAGGCCCATGCAACACTCACTACCCCTGGGCATAAGGGATGAAAAGTAGGCAAAATAAGTGCAGGCCTCAGACACTGCCTCTCCTCAAAATGGCCCCCTTACACCCCAAGCACATGTTGCCTGTACCAGCCAGCACTCAAGATGGCCACCACCACCACCCACATGGCCAGTCCACATCAACAGTACACCCCCAAAAAACAGAAAAACAGCCAGAAATCACCACAATCCAATGCCATCCATGATGTTTACATCAAAGAGAGTGAGACAACACCACAGGCACACTCAGTCCATGCACCACCACCACCCCTGGGCAAGCAAAAGGCCACACCAGCAGCCCCCCAAAAACGACAAAAAACAATAAAATAAGCACAACCCCAGCCCATCCATGGCCTCAATTATGTTTAAATTCAAGAAGACACCCCACAGAAAGACTAGGCCCATGCAACACTCACCACCCCTGGGCAAAGGGCCACACCAGCAGGCCCAAAAAAACGACAAAAAACAATAAAATCTGCACAATCCCAGCCCATCCATGGCCTCAATGGTGTTTAAATTCAAGAAGACACCCCACAGAAAGACTAGGCCCATGCAACACTCACCACCCCTGGGCAAAGGGCCACACCAGCAGGCCCAAAAAAACGACATAAAACAATAAAATCTGCACAATCCCAGTCCATCCATGGCCTCAATGGTGTTTAAATTCAAGAAGACACCCCTCAGAAACACTAGGCCCATGCAACACTCACTACCCCTGGGCATAAGGGATGAAAAGTAGGCAAAATAAGTGCAGGCCTCAGACACTGCCTCTCCTCAAAATGGCCCCCTTACACCCCAAGCACATGTTGCCTGTACCAGCCAGCACTCAAGATGGCCACCACCACCACCCACATGGCCAGTCCACATCAACAGTACACCCCCAAAAAACAGAAAAACAGCCAGAAATCACCACAATCCAATGCCATCCATGATGTTTACATCAAAGAGAGTGAGACAACACCACAGGCACACTCAGTCCATGCACCACCACCACCCCTGGGCAAGCAAAAGGCCACACCAGCAGCCCCCCAAAAACGACAAAAAACAATAAAATAAGCACAATCCCAGCCCATCCATGGCCTCAATTATGTTTAAATTCAAGAAGACACCCCACAGAAAGACTAGGCCCATGCAACACTCACCACCCCTGGGCAAAGGGCCACACCAGCAGGCCCAAAAAAACGACAAAAACCAATAAAATCTGCACAATCCCAGCCCATCCATGGCCTCAATGGTGTTTAAATTCAAGAAGACACCCCACAGAAAGACTAGGCCCATGCAACACTCACCACCCCTGGGCAAAGGGCCACACCAGCAGGCCCAAAAAAACGACAAAAAACAATAAAATCTGCACAATCCCAGCCCATCCATGGCCTCAATGGTGTTTAAATTCAAGAAGACACCCCTCAGAAACACTAGGCCCATGCAACACTCACTACCCCTGGGCATAAGGGATGAAAAGTAGGCAAAATAAGTGCAGGCCTCAGACACTGCCTCTCCTCAAAATGGCCCCCTTACACCCCAAGCACATGTTGCCTGTACCAGCCAGCACTCAAGATGGCCACCACCACCACCCACATGGCCAGACCACATCAACAGTACACCCCCAAAAAACAGAAAAACAGCCAGAAATCACCACAATCCAATGCCATCCATGATGTTTACATCAAAGAGAGTGAGACAACACCACAGGCACACTCAGTCCATGCACCACCACCACCCCTGGGCAAGCAAAAGGCCACACCAGCAGCCCCCCAAAAACGACAAAAAACAATAAAATAAGCACAATCCCAGCCCATCCATGGCCTCAATTATGTTTAAATTCAAGAAGACACCCCACAGAAAGACTAGGCCCATGCAACACTCACCACCCCTGGGCAAAGGGCCACACCAGCAGGCCCAAAAAAACGACAAAAAACAATAAAATCTGCACAATCCCAGCCCATCCATGGCCTCAATGGTGTTTAAATTCAACAAAACAGTTGTATCATGCACCCATAACCAACCCTGGTCCTACTGGATACTGTGGCTATCCACAATATAATTTATTTAATTTTCTGAAAAAGTTCCAAAATTGTACTTGCAGCAACTGTAATGCCCCAAACAAACTTACTTGTGAAAGTTGATTTCTAATCCAAAAGTGATCCAAAGACAGTCAAAAAGGCCTCAAATCCAAATATCCAGCAGCACCCACAAAAAGTAATCCTTCCAGCTCCAGATCCAAATGAAAGTGACCAGGAGATGGACAAAGCACTGGGAGGAGCCTGCTGGACAGGAACAGGAAGTTGGAGACTGTGGGGCACTTCCTTCCTCCCCCCCCCCCCAAAATGGACTCCTTGCAAAAAAAAAGGCCATGCAAATGTCAACCTGAGGAGTGATTCTGATAAAAATCATAATTTTCTGAAGGTTTATCCTGTTTGCTGGTGATTTTCTTGTGCGAAATTGCAAAATCTCTATTTCGCAAGTGCGAGATTGTTCCTTTCCGCCGCAACTACGTGTTCGCAATTGCGAACTCTCGCGAGGTGTGCTGTGCAAGGTGGCAAGCCGCGAGTACGTATTCGCGGGCGACAAACTCCCGCGGGAACACGCAGCAAGATCTAAAATGGCGCGTCACTCGCAAAGAAAAACAACTCGGCAAACGCTAAAATGACGGAAAGTCAACGCCGTGCACCACGCCGCGCGCCGCAACCAAGCAAAAAATCCGCCGCGAGCGGATTCACGGATTTTCGACAAATTCGCGAGCGTTCGCGGATTGCGGATTTGCCGAAAATCCGAAAAATCCGCGAGCGGAGCGGATTTTACGCCCATGCTTACACACCAGGCCCTGCCCCGGCGTTTTCCATGGATAGATTTATTCTGCCAGGGGGGACCTTCAGCAGAGCGCTGTACTCTGGAGGACTCCGTGGAACATTGACTGGTCCCACTAAGATTGCAGTGAGAGTGTGGCGTGATGCGACTGCGGCCTTGGGTTGGTGTGGCAGGTTCACTCGGGCCACCCCTTTGTATGATTCGGAATGTTTGGGCCATTTGTGGAAAACGAAAGGCTTTGATAAATGGGATATGATTGGTATCAGCAGAGTGGGCGATCTGTGGTCGAAGGGTACTGTCAAGTCCTTTGACGTGCTTCAAGTGGAGTATGAGCTTGCTGACAATGAATTCTTTAGGTACGCCCAGGTCCGTCATGCTCTGTTGTCGGTGTTTGCTGCGGGTGATGATATTCCTGAGTCTTCCCCTCTGGAGGACCGCATTTTGGATGGTCATGTGCCCGACAGCACGATCTCATTGATTTATAAAAAAAACTCATCAATTACAGAGCTGACTTGCTGGTTCGCCTCAGGGCTGCGTGGTGTGCGGAAGGACTGGGATTGGATGATGAGGACTGGCAGTCTGCTTTGTCCTCGCCCAGGGAGGTCGCCATTCCTGCTCGTTTGAGGTTCGTCCAGCTTAAGACACTTCACCGAGTGTATATCACTGGGCCTTGTCTGGTTCAAATGGGTTTTTCAATTGATGGGTTATTTAAGCGTGGCTGTGGGATGTCTGGTACCTTTCTCCACATATTGTGGGAATGCCCGGAGGTGGTTAAGTTCTGGTCCCGAGTACACGATGTCATGGAGAGTGTCACGGCGGTGTCCCTGCTGCCCGAGGCCAGGCGTTGTTCGTTGAATGTTTGGGAGCCTAATGACTACGGCTCGGCACTGATTGTTTGGGCGACCCTTGGGAATATGGTCACGAAAAGGGACATTGCCCAGCTCTGGGGTTCACATAGACCGCCCACCTTATCTAAGTGGAAAGAGAACATGGACTGGTGCATGTTCCGAGAGAAGACTGTGTACCTTTCCCGGGGACGGCCCAAGAAATGGGTTAGAATCTGGTCCCAATGGAAGGCCTATCGTGGTAATATATGTACTCCCCCGCAGGATGTATCAATCAATCAATCAATCATGGACATTTATATAGCGCACTACTTACCCGGAGGGTCTCAAGGCGCTTGGGGGGGTGGGTGCTGCTACTGCTCGAACAGCCAGGTCTTGAGCTTCTTCCTGAAGGAAAGGTGGTCTTGGGTCAGGCGCAGGTCGGTCGGGAGGGAGTTCCAGGTCTTGGCGGCCAGGTGGGAGAAGGACCTTCCTCCTGTTGTCGATCTTTGGATGCGGGGGACGGCGGCGAGGGCGTGACTGGCTGATCGGAGGTGGCGTTTGGGAACGTAGAAGTTGATGCGGTTGTTGAGGTAGCTCGGGCCTTGGTCGTGTAGGGCTTTGTGTGCGTGGGTGAGGAGACGGAAGGTGATTCTCTTGTTGACGGGGAGCCAGTGCAGGTCTCTCAGATGTCCGGAGATGTGGCTGCGTCGGGGGATGTCGAGGATGAGTCTGGCTGAGGCGTTCTGGATCCGCTGGAGTCTCTTCTGGAGCTTGGCGGTGGTTCCGGCGTAGAGGGCGTTGCCGTAGTCCAGTCGGCTGGTGACGAGTGCCTGGGTGACCGTCTTCCTGGTCTCGGTGGGGATCCACCGGAAGATCTTTCGTAGCATGCGCAGGATGTTGAAGCATGACGAGGAGACGGCGTTGACTTGTCTGGTCATGGAGAGGGAGGAGTCCAGGATGAAGCCCAGATGTACCCATTGATGTGTCTTCGTCCCCCTAATTGACATTCACTCTTCATCTATTGTCAATGATTCAGCTTGTTTCCTTGTCCGCCCCTATCCCCGTACTAGCCGATTGAAATGTATCCATCTGTCTTTTGAGCTCTGCCCGCACGGACCCATAATAATGTACTATTATGTTTTTGCCTTGTGAGGTTTGGTTTGTTTTTATGTATGTTTGTTTAATTTCAATAAAATATTCAAAAAAAATAAAAAAAATAAAAAGGAATGGGGGTCGTTTGCACGAGTAATAAAAAATATAAGATCTCCCAATATTTAGCAAAGGTTGTGCCACGAATACCTAGATATTTTGTTATTCAAGTCATTTTAATAATCAGTACTCATTTGCGTCAATCAGTCCCACTTTTACTAGATTAAGGAGCCACAGGAAACTTTATGGACATGAAGTTAGCTAAAGAATTACATGTTCCTACAGAGTTGAAAACTCAACCTGAGGCAGTTTGTTCTGTAGATGGATCATCTGGTATGATAACAAAGAGTACATGTCCCATTATAATGGTGTGTCAAAATGGGCCTACAGAAAGAGTATGTTTTGATCTAATCAAAATGCCTAATTGTGGGCTTATTTTAGGAGTACTTTGGTTGATCACACATAACCCTAAAAAAAATTGGACTTCACGAACAGTGAGTTTAGATTCTTCTTATTGTCGAGCATCATGCTATCAAGAAGCTCCTAATGATTTCATGACGGTTTTGCATTATGCAAGTACTGTGAAACTTTCTCTTGTCATTCCATCTGAATACCCAGATTTTAAAGATGTGTTTGATCCTGTAAAAGCGTCATCATTACCACAACATAGATCACATGGTTGTCGCATAGATCTTATACCTGGGGCTCCTTTACCGAGTAGTAGAGTGTATGCTCTTTCAGAAGAGGAGACTAAATATTTGATAACTTACCTAGATGAGTTGTTAGCATCTGGTTTCATTAGGCATTCATTATCCCCTGTGTCCTCGCCACTATTTTTCATTCCCAAACATGATGGATCTTTACGCGCCTGTATTGACAAGGCGACCATTAAAAATAAATCTCCACTGCCTCTAATACAAGTTCTTCTTGACTGTTAGACCTGACTTCATTGGCGTGAGTCTCCCTTCCATTTTTGACGGATTGCCTCCTCTGTTTTGACATATTTTTGCTGGTTGTATGTTTTGGGCCCTGTGCCACTGCTAATCAGTGCCACAGTGCAAGTGCTCCCTATGTTAAATTGATATACTGATTGGATTCCATGATTGGCGTATTTGATCTACTGTGAGACCCTAGTACAGTGCACCATGTTTGCCCAGGGCTTGTAGAGCAAATGCTGCTAGTGGGCTTGCAGCACTGGTTGTGCCACCCACAGAAGCAGCTTGTAAAGTGTGTCTCAGGCCTGCCATTGCAAGGCCTGTATGTAGTCTGTGACTACCATGTCGACTTGGCCAAGTGCACCCACTTGCCAGTCCCTAAACCTTCCCTTTGCTTCATATTAGACACCCCTATGGTAGGCCCAAGGGCAGGGTGCATTGTAAGTATAAGGTAGGACATGCTCTGATGTGTGTAGCATGTTGTAGAAGTAAATCACAGCCATTTTCGTTTTTCACTATTGAAGGCTACCTGGTCTCATAGATTAGAATGGGCAGTAAAGATTGTTACATCCCTACAATCCTAGCTGACTCAGGGAACATGGTAGAAATTCGAGTTTAGTATGCCTGAACTCAGAATAATAAAATACATCTTTTAGTAAAGTTTATTTTAATATTCTGTGTTTGCAAATACCACTTTTAGAAAGTAGGTATTTGCTTGCCTAACCATTTGAGCCCGCCTCTGCTGACTTGTGTATTCCTTGTCTGGGTTTGTGTGTGACAGGGCTGGGGAAATTCCAGGAGACAGTCTGGGACAGCTCAGTGGTGATTAGGGAGATTTACCTCCAGATGGGAGGGGGAGAGTGCACCTGGGACCTGAATAGGGCTGGGCCTTCCCTCCACAATGCTGGCTCCACCCCCTGTGGCTTGTCGGATGTCTCTGCCCTGCACAGTGAAAGGAGAAGGGGAATCCTGTCAACAGAGTACTCCAGAGCTGCATCTTCTCTCCCCTGTGCTGGCTCCACCTCCTGTGGGGCGTCTGATGTTTCTGCCCTGCACAGTGAAAGGAAGAGAAGAGTCATGTAAACACAGTGCTCAGGAACTGGTTTAAACTAGGCAGAGGCCTCTTTGCCTTCAGAGAACAAAGGATTTTTTGGTATAAATATTGGGACCCAGTCCCACAGACTTTGGATCACTTCTGGAACAAGAAACCTTTCTGCCAAGGAGAAGAACCAAGGAAGCTGCAGTAGTTTGGACTGCCCCTCTGCCAGTGTACTGTTTGCTGGGTTGGCCTGCAGTGGTTGCTTCATTGCCAAGGGAAAGGAGAAGGAACTTTGTAAGGACTTTCATCTACAGAATATTCTCCAAGGGCTTGAACTGTGCTTGCTTCCTGCTGAAGTCTCAGGGCCAAAAGACTTCACCTCCAGCTCCCTCCAGAATTTCCTTGCTGGGAATTTTGACTCCAGTCACTTGCGTGCCGCTGGGAGCTGGAAGCGCGACGCATCGAGAAGAAACGTGTCGCCGCCGCAGCTGAAATCATCGCAACGCCGGAGAAGCGAGAGTTCGTCGCATCTCCCTGGAAGAGTGTGTTCATCGAACCTGTCTGCTGTCGCATCACCGGAGAAGCGCGACGCATCGAGAGAACTGTCATCGCATCACCGGAGAAGTGCATCGCAGGGCCTGTCGCGGCTCCAAAGTACAGAGTTGTCACAAGGCTGCCAGGGCGTCATCACATCGCCATCGCATCGCCGCATCAAGGGCGCCATCTTCTCGCATCGCAACTGGATCATCGCATCGGCATCGCATCACATCAAGGCGCCATCTTGCGCACCGCAACAGGTCGAGAATCTATGCATCACCTCCGCACCGGTAAGGCTCACGACGAGTCCCCTACTCTGCGCAAGCATTGAGGAAGGACGCAACCGTTCCCCCGGGTCACGGAACCGACGTATCTCCCCCTTTGGTGAGCCTTTTGTTCACTTTGCGTGCCGCATCCAAGAACTTTGTTGAGAACTTTGTCGCATTTACCATCAACTTGAATTAAGAGACTTTTATCATCTTTTAGGTAACCTTTAGTATAGTATTGTGGATTTTTGTCGTCTTGTGTTTACGTCTATATAAAGAATACCTATTTTTATAAAACCTGTATTGTGTCCATCTGTAGTGCTATCACTGTATTACTGTGTATATTCATAAATGCTTAACACACTGCCTCTGAGATAAGCCTGTCTGCTCGTGCCAAGCTACCAAGGGGGTGAGCAGGGGTTATTAAGGAGAGTAATCCCCTTTTCCTGACTTAGAAGTAAGGGTCCCTATTTGGACAAAGGTGATAACCATTGCCAACTAGAGACCCCCAGATCTAACATTGTTGGTCAGCGGTGAGGATTTGGACTTTGCATTTGTGTTTCATATACAGTAATTGGTGTACACTACTAGTGAGTGCAGACCAAACGCTACCACATACTTTTTTTGAATCCTTTTTCTTTTGGGCCCTGTGCCACTGCTAATCAGTGCCACAGTGCAAGTGCTCCCTATGTTAAATTGATATACTGATTGGATTCCATGATTGGCTTCTCACCGGAGTGGACAATCTGAAAGCGGCCACACCCAACCAAATATTGGGCAGAGAGAGCAAGGGCATGCTATGTGGGACATAAAAGGAGCTCTGCAACAAGAAAAGCAGGGAGAGGCGAGGACGAGAAGTGGCATAGAGCTGACATCGAGACATGACATTGAGAAAGGACTGGTTTCACCTACACTAATTCGGCGGCCATCTTTGAAGGTAGCCTCGATCACACTTTACATCACTCACCTTTCTTCTCACAACCTGCTCCCTCATACCTCCTTATATCTTTTCTTACCATTCCTCACCTCATTTTTCACCTACTGTACCCCCCTCACCACCAGTTATCCTCACTACATATTATTTTATTTTATTTATTTATTTTATTTCTACCCCCTTCCTGATTGAACTTTGATCTACACACTAAACTCTATAAGGACATTGTGTGCATTTTATTAATTTTCGTTTGGATTTGTTATTTCACTGTTGTTCTTTTTGATTCGCACCACATATTTTTCATCTTCTCTAATTCTTTTATTATATGACTGTGTATTACGAAATATCCTTCTTCCACTAGGTATCCTATTTTTATCATGTGCTTTTAATTTATTTGTCAAACTTTTCAATTTTAATTCTTCAATTTGTTTTTGATGATATCTCCCTCTTTCTCTTAACATTCTGCCTTATTATATATTATGTAGTTACCTGCTCCTCCCCATTTGTGGTTCCTCTACTCTGCTATCTTTATTAAATAACTATCTTCTTTCTACTCACTCCCCTTCTCTTTCTTTCTTTTTGATCCACTTTTTAGTGATTTTTCTCCTCTTTTATTTCATTTTATTTTACCTTTACAGCTTCCCTCAGTTTTATCATTCATCCCATTGACTCTCTATTCTAGACTACCTTCTAATCCATACCCCCCTCTTTACCAATTATTATTTGCACTTTATTTTGTATCGTTTGGATATATTATTCTACTGTGGCGCTTTTTAACCTATTTCAACGTTAATTCGTGTATTCCTTGACTGTTCACTAAGGTATATTCTCTTTTTGTTATGTATTTTGTTATTTTGTATATTTTGATGCTCCTCTGTTTAGACCACCCTCATTTCCTATCATTGTAATTTATTTCAAGTTATTGTTCAGATTGCCCTCTATATTATATCCTTTTGTCACTATGTTTTTGTTTTCAATGTGTATCCTGATGTTACTATGTGTAGTTCACCATTATGTCCTATCTTTATAATTTGTTCAGGCTATATTTAATTCCTTCCCCCCCTTTATAGCCTTATCTTCTTATCTTCTTAATTCTCTTGGCTGCCCTTCCTTACATCGTGAAATGTAATTTATATGATTATGTCGCCTCCTTACCTAATGTGCTTATGTTTACATCCTTACATCGTGAAATTGTATTTCCTACGATTATGTTGCCCCATCACCTATTGTGCGTAATTGAAACCCCACCCATACCTCTCACTGTCTGAGTCTGCTTTGGATTCATAAATCGACCCCCGCTTCCCCCATAAACCACCTTCTATCTTCACTTCGAGGACCAGTGCGTTCTAATCTACTGTGCTTCCTCTTTCTCCCCCCTTCTTTTCTCCAAATCATGCCTCCACTCACTCTTCCACCATCAATCTCAACCCCACACATCTCTAAACTCGGCCCTAACTCTTGGACCATCCTCTACCCTCCCCATCTCTCTAAACATGGTCAAAAAAATTCAAACACAAACTTCTCTGTCCCCACCCAGAACATTATTTGCTGATCACCATAACAGCCTTAACTTCCCAATTATCACCAACCTCATCTTCTTCACCAAACGACCATCTAAATGGAAAAGCTTATTTCTACGTCACCTCCTGATCTCCAATTCACGCAACATCCCATATGGTCTAAAACTCTCCACTACACCATCTTCTTCCTTTCCAGGCAAAATAGATATCTCCATCTTCAAATCTGGAACTATACTCATCCAAGCGTCTGAAAAGCACCTCGACATCTTTGAACAACACTTTTGCGCTATATCCCAAACTCTCACAATATCTTTGAATCCTGCCCTCTCACCCCCTCTACCCCTAGACTCATCACCTCCCTCTCATCCCCGATACCATTACCTCGTCTCTCTGACCTACCCCAACTTTTATTGCCCTCCTCTCCCTTCACCTCTCCCTCCCCCATCGCCTCTTCCTGATTTTCCCCTCCCTCTCCTACTCCCAATGAACAACACTTTAGCACTTTATCCCAAACCCTCGCACAATCCCCGAATCCTGACCTCTCACCCCCTCTACCCCTTGACTCATCACCCCCCAAATCATCCCCATCCCCCTTACCTCGTTTCTCTGACCTTCCCCAATTCTTATTGTCCTCATCTCCCTTCACTTCTCCCTCCTCCCTATGGCCTCTTCCTAATCCAATATGCCCTAGTATACATGCCTCTCCTTTCAACCTCCTCTCCAACATCCCCCCTCCTTGCACCACATCATTCATCCACACAACGATACCACCTGCATCCCCCAATTACCATATGATCTCCCCCGATTCCAAAAACACACTCTACTCAACGCTCCTCCCTCCACTTGACTCCCTTCCCGCTTCTCCCTCTGCCTCTTACCTCCTGGGACCCCCATGTCCCATTAATACACTCTCTTCTATGCCCCTCCCTCCCCTTAACTCCCACTTCCCTTACCCCTCGGCCACCTATCCCCAGATTCCACCCTGTTCTAATAATACACTCTCTTATATACTCTTCCCTCCCCCTGACTCCCTTATCAATTCTCCCTCTGCCACTTACCCCATAGTACCCCCCCTTTACAACTACACACTCTTATCTATGCTCCTCCCTCCCCTTGACTCCCTTACCACACCTATCTCTGACTCAGTTCCCCACTCCCCCTTAACTGCCCCCACATATCCCCCACAATCACCCTCCAACACCTCCATGCTTTCTTCTACAACTCACAATCCAACAAATACAACACCACCTCCTACTTTCTCTATGCCACTTTCACCGAACTGTCTGTTCAAAATGAATACCTACCCTACATCCTCCTCTTGTTCACCTCTGCTCTCCAAAAAGGATCCTCCCCCTCATTATAATCTCACCCCCCCTCCAGACTTTCCTCCTCATCATCCACAAGTTATCCCCCTCTAAACAACCCTAACTCGACCAACAGCCCAATAAATACGGATCCACAGCACTCATCAACACACACACTGGCTTCCCCTACCATTGAACTTGTCCTAATGTCCCTCATCTTAGAACTCTCCTCACTCAGAAGCGATATCTCATTCCTTACTAAAACCATCTCCCCGCACAACGACACTCTCCTCAACACACCCACATATTGTCCGCCAAACTATATCCCCAACAAAAACACTCCTCCTTCTAGCTACTACACAAGCAGCACCTTACCCACTCAACCTTCCTCAATCGTACCTCCCTACAATACTTACATACCCACACTGCCAAAACGTGGTACTCATCCAATACCCTCTGAAGCTGACAGTTCCACTAACTTAACTTCTAGCAACTACACAACCAGCACCTTACCCACTCAACCTTCCTTAATCGTTCCTCCCCACACTACCAACATACCCTCACCGCCAAAACTTGGTATTCGCCCGATAACCCCTGAAGCTAACAGTTCCACTAACTTAACTACCTCTCCCTCACCACCCTCGTCCACTATCCCCCCTACTCAACAGTCTACCATCCCAGTTCTCTTAGGAACTAGCAGACTCACCCTTCCTCCGACCTCCCCTAGACCACCCCAACAACTTAGACCTATTCCCCCTTGTCCCCCTACAACTCGCCCAATAACCTCTAAAACTAAAAGTTCCACTAACCTAATTTCTTGCAACTACATAACCAGCACCTTACCCACTCAACCCTCCTTAATCGTCACTCCCTACAATACCAACATACCCTCACCGCCAAAACTTGGTATTCGCCCGATAACCCCTGAAGCTAACAGTTCCACTAACTTAACTACCTCTCCCTCACCACCTTCGTCCACTATCCCCGTACCCAATTGTCTACCATTCCAATTCTCTTAGGATTAAGCAGACTCCCCCTTCCTCCATCTTCCCCTAGACCACCCCAACAACGTAGACCTATCCCCCCCTGTCCCTCCTCCAAACTGCCCGACCCCACTCCCCTCTGTTGCATGCTGATTAATTGCAGATCCGCCTCCTGCCACGGTACTGAGATTGCTGAAACCATTCTTAGTGAAAATATTGACATTGCATTCCTAACTGAAACCTGGCTCACCGCCCACTCCACTCCCATCCTCGACTTGCTTATCCCCCCTGGTTACTCTATCATTAGAAAAGATAGAATCAAACAAACAAGAAGAGGACTCGCCATAATTTGTAAAATTGAACTTAACATCTCGCTCGTTCATCTGCAAGACCCTTCATCCTTTGAATACCTTTGCGCTGATCTCATTATGCCGGACTCCCCCACCACCCGGTTGCACACTATCTATCATCCCCCTGGAAATAACATCCCCTTTACAGAAGAGTTGACTGATCTTATCATACAATCATCGCTCTCACATTCTCATAATCTCTTCCTCAGTGACTACAACATCCATTGGAACAAAAGTGATGATCCTACTGTCATCCTATTTAATGATACCATGGACATCACCAATATGACCCAACTCTGCCATTCTCCCACCCATAACAAAGGTGCCACCCTTGATGCTATTATGACTAACAACGACCTGGCCTCCCTCTCAAATATACTTCCAGTAGACTGGTCTGACCACTACCTTATCCTCTTCACCATAAATAGATCCATGACTCACCCTGCCCCCATCAGCTCTTTACCTAAGAAATCCACACGCAACCTACACCTTATTCCTCCTGGCGCATTGGAAGCCACAATTAAGGCCCACTTACTTCTACCCCCTCTCTCTGACAGCACCACCGACCTAACTAACCATTATAACAATTCTATTCTTGATGCCCTCGACCTAATTGCTCCAATCAAACTCAAACAACAAAAAGACTACCCTCCTAAGTCTTGGTTCAATTCTGAACTTAATAACAAAAGACGGACCCTTAGACATTCTGAACGGGTCTGGAGGAATCATCCAACCGTTGACAATATGGGTCTCCTTAGAACTGCTAGAGCCCAGTACAAAAAAATATCTTTCATGAGAAAGCCTCCTTTCTACGATCACAAATTGATCAAGCCAGAAACCGCCCTAGAGAACTCTTTAACATTGTTAAAAAACAAACCTCCACTGGCCCTCCTAAAATATTAGCCTCTATTGAAAGATGCGAAGAAATTGCCAGTTTCTTTACGAACAAAATCAACAAGCTCGAACTATCCTTCTCTTCCCTCCCACTCTCACTACAACCTACTCCCACCCTATACACCCTCCCCAACACTCCTAACTCTCCTCCGTCCACTGTTTCCACACCTCTTGATCCCTCTCATCCCCTCCCTGCTCTCCCCCAACAAGATACCTTTCCGAAAATAAGCCCCCCAGCTAAAAACAATGCTTCATGGAATGATTTTAGTACAGTATCTGAATCTACGATCACTAATATCATTGCCAAACTAAAACCCTCCTCCCACTCCAAAGATCCTCTTCCCGCCCTTTTGGTTCAAGAACTTAAATTTATCATTGCCCCTATATGGACCAAAATCATCAACTCCTCTCTCTCCACTGGCTGTGTCCCCACCTCCCTTCAGCTTGGTCAAATCTCACCCATTCTCAAAAACACCACTGCTGACCCCAATGACCTTAACAACCTTGGCCCTATCTCTAACCTTCCATTCCTCTCTAAAGCCCTCGAAAAATGTGTCCTATTGCAATTAGAGAAACATATCGCCTCCTTCAACCTCCTTGATGTTTTTCAATCCGGCTTTAGAAAGGGATGCAGTACAGAAACTGCTATGCTAAATATCACTGATGACATTCTTCGCTCCCTAGACAAAGGGGAATCCTCATTACTAATCCTCCTCGACCTCTCAGCTGCATTTGATACCGTCCACCACCCCACCCTTCTCAACACTCTGAAAGACCGGTTCGGATTCGATGGCAATGTATTCAAATGGTTCTCCTCATTCCTTCAAAACTGATCACAGCAAATCAAGCTCAGCCACTTTCTCTTTAAACCTCAACCCGTCTCACTCGGCGTCCCTCAAGGATCCATCCTCTCCCCAACCCTATTCAATCTGTTCATGAAACCACTCACCCTCATCCTCAAACAAGCTAATATCAATTACCACCTCTATGCCGATGACACCCAATTATATTACAAGATCAAATCCCACAAAGACATTCTCCACCTCAATGAGACCTTGACCAGAATTCAAACCTGGTTCCATCGGAACCATCTCAAACTGAACCCAAATAAAACTGAAATCATCCTTTTCTCCTCCAAAAACAACTCCCTTCCCATTCAACTCTGGATAAAGGACATTAAAGCTCTTAACTGCCCACTCTCCACCTCTAATTCTGTCAAATCCCTAGGCATCAGTATTGACCAGAAACTAAATCTCATCCCCCACATTAAAAATGCATCAAAAGTGCACTTTTCACCCTTCTCCAACTCAAGAAACTTAAACCATGTATTCCAGCAGACGATTTCAAACTTGTTGTCCAATCGCTTGTCCTTTCCAGGATTGACTATGGCAATGCCACTTTGGCTGGCACCCCTAAAATCCATCTTGCTCTGATTAAATCTGTCCTCAATCTAGCTGCGAGACTCATCTCTGATTGTAAAAAATGTGATCACTTCTCCCCTGTCCTCAAAAATCTTAATTGGCTCCCAATAGAAGGAAGATCCACCTACAAGATTGCCTGCATCACTCACAAAGCTCTTCACCAAAACACCCCTTCTTACCTTACAACGAAACTACACAAAGCAGGTTGCTCCAGGTCCCTGAGGAGCACATACTCCCTTGTCTTGATCCCACCCAGACTCAAATGTCAAAAGACCAAATCCTGTGCGTTCTCTGAAAACGCTCCTACAATTTGGAACTCTCTCCCTAGGGATCTTCGCTGCAACCCCTCTTACCCTCTCTTCAAAAAGGAACGCAAAGTACTCCTTCTCAACAAATACTGGGGTATCTAATGTTACTGACTCTGAACATGTCCACTCCTCTCTCTTCCCTTGTCCGCTCCTCTTCCCACCCCCTCTCAATCCATTCATTTTTCTCACTCCCCCTCTCTTCACCCCCCTCTCTCTCCTCACTTTTAATATTCACTTTCCACCTAATGTTATCTCTCTGTTTCTTTGCCCCCTTAGCCCTGTTGAATGGATTATCATACTGTAACTCTTTTTTGCTTAATTGTTAATTTTATCTCATTATGTTCACCATCCTTGTAAAGCGCTCTGATACTCTTGGGTCCAGTAGCGCTATATAAAACCTTTGAAATAAATAAATAATAAAATAAATAAATTGGCTTATTTGATCTACTGTCAGCCCCTAGTACAGTGCACCATGTGTGCCCAGGGCATGTAGAGCAAATGCTGCTGGTGGGCTTGCAGTACTGGTTGTGCCACCCACAGAAGCAGCTTGTAAAGTGTGTCTCAGGCCTGTCATTGCAAGACCTGTGTGTAGTCTGTGACTACCATGTCGACTTGGCTAAGTGCATCCACTTGCCAGTCCCTAAACCTTCCCTTTCCTTCATATTAGACACCCCTATGGTAGGCCTAAGGGCAGGGTGCATTGTAAGTATAAGGTAGGACATGCTCTGATGTGTGTAGCATGTTCTAGTAGTGAATCACAGCCATTTTCGTGTTTCACTATTGAAGGCTACCTGGTCTCATAGATTAGAATGGGCAGTGAAGATTGTTACATCCTACAATCCTAACTGACTCAGGGAAAATGGTAGGAATTCGAGTTTAGTATGCCTGAACTCAGAATAATAAAATACATCTTTTAGTAATGTTTATTTTAATATTCTGTGTTTGCAAATACCACTTTTAGAAAGTAGGTATTTGCTTGCCTAACCATTTCAGCCCGCCTCTGCTGACTTGTGTATTCCTTGTCTGGGTTTGTATGTGCAGGGCTGGGGAAATTCCAGGAGACAGTCTGGGACAGCCCGGTGGTGATTAGGGAGATTTACCTCCAGATGGGAGGGGGAGAGTGCACCTGGGACCTGAATAGGGCTGGGCCTTCCCTCCACAATGCTGGCTCCACCCCCTGTGGCTTGTCTGATGTCTCTGCCCTGCACAGTGAAAGGAGAAGGGGAATCCTGTCAACAGAGTACTCCAGAGCTGCATCTTCCCTCCCCTGTGCTGGCTCCACCTCCTGTGGGGAGTCTGATGTTTCTGCCCTGCACAGTGAAAGGAAGAGAAGAGTCATGTAAACACAGTGCTCAGGAACTGGTTTAAACTAGGCAGAGGCCTCTCTGCCTTCAGAGAACAAAGAATTTTTTGGTATAAATATTGGGACCCAATCCCACAGACTTTAGATCACTTCTGAAACAAGAAACCTTTCTGCCAAGGAGAAGAACCAAGGAAGCTGCAGGAGTTTGGACTGCCCCTCTGCCAGTGTGCTGTTTGCTGGGTTGGCCTGCAGTGGTTGCTTCATTGCCAAGGGAAAGGAGAAGGAACTTTGTAAGGACTTTCATCTACAGAATATTCTCCAAGGGCTTGAACTGTGCTTGCCTCCTGCTAAAGTCTCAGGGCCAAAAGACTTCACCTCCAGCTCCCTCCTGAATTTCATTGCTGGGAATTTTGGCTCCAGTCACTTGCGTGCCGCTGGGAGCTGGACGCGCGACGCATCGAGAAGAAGCATGTCGCTGCCGCAGCTGAAATCATCGCAACGCCGGAGAAGTGAGAGTTCGTCGCATCTCCCTGGAAGCGTGTGTTCATCGAAGCTGTCTGCTGTCGCATCACCGGAGAAGCGCGACGCATCGAGAGAGATGTCATCGCATCACCGGAGAAGCGCATCGCAGGGCCCGTCGCGGCTCCAAAGTACAGAGTCGTCACAAGGCTGCCAGGGCGTCATCGCATCGCCATCGCATTGCTGCATCAAGGGTGCCATCTTCTCGCATCACAACTGGATCATCGCATCGGCATCGCATCGCATCAAGGCGCCATCTTGCACACCGCAACAGGTCGAGAATCTACGAATCGCCTCCGCACCGGTAAGGCTCACGACGAGTCCCCTACTCTGCGCAAGCATCGAGGAAGGACTCAACCGTTCCCCCGGGTCACGGAACCGACAAATCTCCCCCTTTTGCGAGCCTTTTGTTCACTTTGCGGGCCGCATCCAAGAACTTTGTTGAGAACTTTGTCGCATTTACCATCAACTTGAATTAAGAGACTTTTATCATCTTTTAAGTAACCTTTAGTATAGTATTGTGGATTTTTGTCGTTTGTGGTCTTGTGTTTAAGTCTATATAAAGAATACCTGTATTTATAAAACCTGTGTTGTGTCCATCTGTAGTGCTATCACTGTATTACTATGTATATTCACAAATGCTTAACACACTGCCTCTGAGATAAGCCTGTCTGCTAGTGCCAAGCTACCAAGGGGGTGAGCAGGGGTTATTAAGGAGAGTAATCCCCTTGTCCTGACTTAGAAGTAAGGGTCCCTATTTGGACAAAGGTGATAACCATTGCCAACTAGAGACCCCCAGATCTAACATTGACTAGTTAAGTAATTCCACAATTTACACCAAGTTGGATTTAAGAGGGGACTATCATTTGGTCAGAGTGAAAGAAAACGATGAATGGAAAACCGCTTTCAAAACCAAATTTGGCTTATATGAGTACACCGTTACACCTCGTCGAATGAGATGGTTAAATCTCTTTAGTGCATTTGATTTCGTGATCACTTATAGACCAGGAACACAGAAGCTGCAATCAGATATTTTGGCCAGGTATGGTTATACAAATGAGTCTAAAAAAGACACAATAGGTCCTCCTATCATTCCTTCTCAAAAAATATTGCCACACATCACTCAAAATGATTTTTTGATGGCGGTTAAAACAGAACACCTAAAACTGAAATGCACAAAAATGGTTAAAAAATTCCAGAATTCTATCCATGAGGGTTTATTTTATCATAAATCTCTCTTGTATTTGCCAACCGTAGAATTACAAGAAAAAGTTATTTCGTAGAATCATAATTCAACCTTGGCAGGACATCCAGGTTACCAACAAAAGTTAGACTGTTGTAAACAACATTTTTGGTGGTCTTCTATGATGAAAGATATTAAAGAGTATATTAATATTTGTCCATTTCGTTCTAGGAATAAATCTTTACATAAAGCAAGAACTGTTTTTTTACAACTATTATCTACTCCTCCAAGTCCCTGGCATACTATTAGTGAGGACTTTATTACCAATTTGCCTACAGCAAATAAATATACAACTATATTAGTGGTAATAGACTATTTATCTAAAATGGCACATTTCATACCATTATTAAAACTTCCTACTGCGTTAGAATCCACAAATATTTTTATTAAAGAAGTAGTACGATTACATGGTTTGCCAACTAAAATTGTAACAGACAGGGGAAGTCAATTCGCCTCACAATTCTGGACAAATATATGTAACACTCTAAACTAGGAAATAGCTCTTTCCACATCTTTCCATCCAGAAACCAATGGTGAAACGGAAACAGCTAATCAGACATTATTACAAACTTTGCGATGTTTGATGGCTGAATTTACCAGCGAATGGGATAAAGCATTAACATTTGCAGAATTTATTTATAATGACAATATGCATTCAGCCACTCAATGTACACCATTTTATTTTCTTAAATGGTTCCAAGATCATTACCTATAACAATAACCTAATCTCTACAGAACGTCTCAATCAGTTACTAGATATTCAAGAAAAAGCAAAGATACATTTACATAAATACAGGAATGTAATGAAAACAAAGGCTGACAAACGTAGAAATGATTACCAAATTGGAAACAAGGTGTGGCTCTCCACAAAGAATCTGAAAATATTAGGACCTAAGAAATTACAACCAAAATATATAGGGCCATTCCTTCTAACAAAGATTTTAAACCCAGTAACTGTCGAATTAGAATTGCCTCCTGAATATGCTGTACACCCTACCTTTCATGTGTTAAAACCTTATAATCCCGATACAAGATCAGACCCCCACCTCCCCCCATACCCATTGATGGCCATTTAGAGTATGAAGTTCAGAAGATCTTAGATGCAAAAAGAATTCAGGGAAAGTTATTTTATCTGATAGCATGGAAAGGCTATGACGATGCAGAGAACTCTTGGGAATCAGTATCTTTTGTTCATGCACCTAGGTTAGTGAGACAATTTAATCTACAATATCCACAAAAACCTCGTCCGGTCAGACGGCCTTTGAGGGGAGCTCTGTATTAAAACCCTTGTCAGGTTATGAATAGATAACATATGATTTTCCTTTTGAGTTTGCCAGTGCTTGTTCCTTTTGAGTTTTCCAGTGTTGGTTTTTGCTGAAATGTCAGACCAATACTTAAAGGAACACTTGAGTGTTAAATGTCATTTGCATAAGCTGCACGTTGTTTGAAGAGACAGTTGGACAAAGTTGTCACACGTGCATTGCAATCTCTCCCTCACATTGTGAAAAGGCCCCACCCTCCAGTTCAACTATAAAAGTCCAGACCGATCGTGCAAAGGCGTTTAGCTCGTTTTTCCCTTCCTTACCTGAAGTCCGGGATCCTTCTTCCAGCGAGTCCTCCGACGGCGCCTCTTCCTTCGTGATGGTTGTCATGGCAATGACAACGTTTACAATGTGGTGAACATCTTCCGGTACGGAGTCGTTCCTCTTCCTCTCACATTGAGGAAACGCTTACTTTTGCTTCTTGGGTCCTCCGGGAAACGCGCTCTAACCTGCAACAAAAGTAAGGTTTACAGAATTAAAAGAGACACATGTTTATCGCACGCAAGAAAACAAGTTGACTTTAAATCAATTTGACTTTAATTTGTTTTTCAAACAATGCACATTGTGTTTGAAGGTGAAAAAGACTTAAGAAACAATGACTTCTTAAAAAAAAATACAACTATTGACAGTTCCAGAATAACAAAAATAGAGTACTCAAAAACCAAAGTATTTGTTTGGCACATTATGATCACAAGCAATCATGGATGGAGATGTTAATCAAGCTAAAGAGAAAACAGTTATTTACCTTGAAGTGCAGAGAGAGGAAACTTTAGGAAAACATTTAAGCTACAAGAGAAAACATAAGTATGGAAAATCATACTTTTTAATCTAGGTACATTGGTGACTAATGTTTTATGAATGTTACTATTTCTTTGCAGAGGTCTATGTCAATTTAAATAAAAAACTGCTTCTTGTCAAAAATTAACATTCTGGTGAAGACATAACCAGAAGTGAAAGGTATATTACTTTATTTTTGTGGTGCATAGATAGCATATGAGCGTAAAGGACAATTGCTAATTTTCTTTTGTTGTTTATTCTTTGTGATTAGAGATTTACCGCTATATGTATCAAGCTATTTAGCATTCGCAAAGGCCGAAATTCTGCGCATTTCGGCCTTTGCGAATGCTAAATAGACAAATGGAATGTATCAAACAAGTTTGATGCAAAATAAGGATTAGCAAAATTTGCTAATCCTTATTTTGCGATTGCACTTAAGGAATTGCAAATTTTGCAATTCCTTAAATGCAATGTATCAAACAAATATTATGGAAAAAATGCCATTAAGGATTAGCAAATTACCACCAACTTCTAGTTGGTGGTAATTTGCGAATTCTTATCAAAAAGCTTTTTTGAAAAAAACCAAAGGTGCCACATGACGCCCATACATGCCCTTAGGGCATGTATGTGCGCCATATGCCCCCAAATGTCTTTTTCAGGGGTGCAGCAGGGTGTTCTTGAGACACCCCTGCACCCTTGGAAAAATCCCTAATTTGCGATCAGCAAATTGCTAATCGCAAATTGCACTTTCATTCCTATGGGCCTCTTGGCCCATGGAAATGAAGGGGTAATTTGCGAATGACAATTTGCTAATCTCAAATTAGGAATGCTAAGGAATCACTATTGGAAAGCGATTTTGTACATACATACCGTTTTGCATTTCCTAAATAGCGATTCCTTAAAATTCGCTATTTAGGAAATGCAAAATGGTTTGTTGATACATATAGCGGACAGTCCTTAAATGTCAGGATCTTCCTAAGCAAGCGAAGCAGAATCTTGGAGTGTCTCTTTCTGTTTATTATTTTATCCCAATTCCCCCTTCCCTTGGGGGTTTAGTCTTGTCTGGCTGTATTTCATATTCAGTCATTCAGGAGTCAATTCTTAGGGGCAGAAGAGAAAGATCTCCTCGTCTCTCAAGTTGAACAACTTGATTTTCAGGTGAGTGAAGGCAGAGGCGTAACGAACCTTGAGGGGGCCCCCTGCAGGGTACGTGAAGGGGCCCCCTCCGGACTCAATCTAGAGCTCCCCAGCAGAAGTGCGGTGCTGATGGGGCACCTGTGTTACGCCCCTGAGTGAAGGCTATAACATTAAATTGGGAGAGCTCACGTACTTTACCACTGATTAGCAGGAGTAATGTGTGCAGAGCCCCATGGCCAACAGAAAAGGTTCAGTGAAAGACTGCAAGTGTCTGGGGGAATGCCAAGCAGAAGAGGGTCATATCCATCAGCGTTCAGACTAATGTGAAGGGGATTATAGGCTAAATGGTGGCAGGTACTGCACCATTTTCCATGCACAATTCTTTTTTGTCATGATGCAGGTCCTGTGTCGATTCTTCTGGGTGTGATCTCTTGTTTTTGGTGTGTATCGATTGAGAGGTAAATACACAAACCTCCCACACAAGTTACACACTAAGTTCGTCATTGTTGGACTTAGCCTCTCTGCAAGGTCATGCCCCAAAATGTTCAGACCCCCCCTACCCCGTTTTGTGAATTTAGTTTTAGTTCCCATTAGTACTTGGTGCACTTTACCACTGCTATACAGTGCTGAAGTATGTGGGCTCTCTCCTTTCAAAATGGTAACATTGGCTTTTACCCAATTGGCACATTTAATTTACTTGTAAGTCCCTAGAAAAATTGTACTACATGTACCCAGGGCCCATAAATTAAATGCTACTAGTGCGCTTCAAACACTTAGTTGGCCACCCACTCAAGTAGCCCTTAAAACCAATCTCAGGTCTGCCAGTGCAGCGCGTGTGCACCTTTAAACAGTCAATTTGATATGGCAAAATACACTGGTTGATGGTGGTGAAACTCTTCTTAAGCAGCAACCACAATTTATTTTCTCATGGTGCAGTCACAAGCAAACCTTAAATTAACCTGTGGTCAACCCTTGGTAGCTTGTCACAGAGCAATCAGGCTTAACTCAGAGACAATAAGTCCAATATGTATGCAACATTTTAAACAGTTATACAGCAATAAGACACCACAAAAGGAGCCCACAACAGAGTTAGAATAATGGAGTAATTTGTAATAAGTAAACCAGTACCAAAATGACAAAAATCCAGTCAGTAGAACCAGGGATATTCAATTTTAATTTGTTTTGTGAAAAATAGCAGCAAAAGGTGTGAAGCGAAAACTATAGATATCTGGTCGTGCCAGACTGGGACAAAATGACAACTTCAGGCTGACTACTATAGAGCGCAGGCCAGCTACAGTGACCCAGTTAGGCCTGTTGAACAGAGTACCTTAAATCCTGGTTTGTGGGCCATTGCAGGGATCCGGGTCAAAGATGCGTTGCACAGTTCCAGCAATGAGTCAGTTCTGAAATGCGACGAGACTGCAGTGCAAGGTCCTGTTGCATCGTCATTGAAGGACCCGTCGACGAGGGTTGCGATGCGAAGTTCGGAGTCGGGGATGCTTTGCGAATTGGGGTGATAAGTTGATTCTGAGGTGCTGCATGGCTGCGATACTGAGTCCAGCATTGTTGTTAAAGCTGTTGTCAATGAGAGAAGAGAGGGCCTGCACCAAGAATGCTTCAGGCAGTGGTGATTCCAAAAGAGGTGCAGGGTGCAGTGACAATGAGAGTCTTTGCGACTGGTCTAATCCATGCAGCAGTGGAGATGCCTCAGTTCTGCTCTGGGTAGTGGTGTGCAGCAGAGGAGATGCTTTGGTTTTGCTGGATCCAGAGAAGATGGCAGAGTACATTAGGCCCGGTTCCAAGACTTGGGTGGCACCACTTGGTAGGGTTGACACACAGATGGCAGAGTCCAGGTGCAGGAGCATGGCTGTCGGGGCCTTCTGTCCCTGAAGCTCAAGACAGGATGCAAACCAACTAGACCTTTGAGTCACTTTGGGGTTGTGGGTTCAAGATATACGGGCACAGCCCTTTTCACTCAGGCAAAAGGGCAGCAGGGCAGCAGCACAGCAAGACAATAATCGAGTAGGGAAATTGTCTGGTAGAGTGGTGGTTCTTCAGCAGCTCAGCAGTTCTTCTTCCTGGCAGAGTATCCACAGATCCAGAATAAATCTGGGTAGTGAACTCCACTCCACTCGCAGAGTTTGAAGAGTTTTTCGCACTCCGCGTTCTGGAAAACTCCACCTCCCAGCGAGATTTTTACTTGTTCGCAATCGTCAACACCAAGTTGGCAAGCGTGAGCATGGAGATTTCTCAGTGCCGGCAGTTGGATTTCTCATTGCGAGAGGTGCATATGCACTCGACCGCTCGCATTGAGAAACCGTCCGTTCGCGTTGAGAAAGCTGCCGCTTGAGCAAAAAGTCTACTTGAGCAGCAGACAGAAATCAGTGCCCGGTTGCACTGTGCATGGTGGCATTCACAATGATTGTACATTGAGGACGAACACCCGGCACTGAAAATCACTGTGAACAGCATTTATCTAACACACTCCGCCACTTACGGAGCTCCACGTAGCACAGGAGAGTTTTTTTGCACTTCGCGGAGTTGTGTTTTAATCCTAAAATTGACCTTATGCATGGATTTTAACGAATTACATTTTTTTAAACATTGTGGTTGTTTTATCTGAAAATTTTAGCTACTGAAATAAAGTATTTAAATGAAATGAAGTCCTCTTATAATATAAGTAGTTATTTGTTTGTATTAATATTTTTATTGAATAATAATTATGTATATTGTGTAATAACTATTTATTTTAGTCATAATTTAGGTGGGGGCTGCTGGATCCGGAGAGTTGTAGGGTGGACATTGTGTTAGGTAATAATTTATTTACTATTGTTAATTAATTATTTGATTATTAAATATGTAAATTGTGTTATACTTATTTGTTTCTAGTTATATTTTAGGTGTGGGCTGCTAGGTTTAGGTGACGGTATAGTGGAAAGTTAATTAAGTACTAATTAAAAAAGAACTGTTTTTAGTGGCAAGCAAATATTGCAGTGATAGTAAGCATACAAAATATATTTAAAAAAACATATTATCTTAAAAATGCAATCTAATAAAATCCTGTCTTATTGTCTGATGTTATGACAGAGAAAAATGTTCCCAGCCTCATATAAGCTTCCTATGCTGATTTCTATGAGTTCAGCCCTTATCTTTTGTCCCATGTCTCTTAGGAAAGTGATAACATCTAGAAATCGTGCTTCAAAATGTCCTCAGGCATAGTGATTCTACTCTCTAGCAACAAGCTAAATAATTGGCTTTTATTTCTGTGTTACATTGTATAAAACGGCTTCATGTTTACCAAGATGTTCGTGAGAGTTATTCGCATGTGTTGCATACTGCTGTAATGGAAATTCTGTTTAAAAAAACCAAATGGCCTACACATAGTAGACTGATAGGTCCTGACTGGCTTCATGCTCACCATTAGGAACTATTTCCGTTGAAAGAAACGTTGATAACCTCAAACTAAATAAGGGTGTTGATCTCTACCACACTCATACACATACTGCTAGGCATGTAATATGACCTGGGTTTCATTTCAAAGTTATGAAACATGCACCTGGACCCTTAAGGGCAACCTATGGGATTTGAATGCATCCACACTGTAATTCTTTTATCAATAACTGCTATGTATCCTTTGAGAGAAATTAAAAGTGTACAAATTGAAAATCTCTAATTTAACATGTGTATTACCTCACTTCATTGACAGTGTAGGGAATGTTCATGTTTGCCTGAGACTATGGTGGCAGAGTGAGTTTAACATGGTCAATGTTCTCCCATCCAAAATGGCTGGCTGATATACAGATGGGGTTAAAAAATTTCAGAATCACTCACTTTGACTGGCTTAATTGTCACATAGTGAACTGGCCTTGGAGTGAAATGGATAGTTAGGTTGGGCATTTGAGTTTGCCTGTAATCCACTCAGAAGGATAATAGAGTAGTTATAATGATTTTGTTCTGCCCAGGTTTGACTGAAGCAGGAAATGAGATTGGCAACATAAATCCCAAAGAAAAAGATGGTTGTAGGGATGTGGTAGTCAACCACTGCCTACAATGCATACTATACTATACTGCCCCCACCACATGCAGGAGGCATAGATATCTTCCATAGTAACAGGTATTAACTTGTGTAAAAATGCAAACACAATAACGAAATACTGTTCACAGACACGATAAAAAGGTTCTGGTAGTCATATTTTTATAGCATTTAAGGTATTGTTATTGCACTGATCCAATGAGTTCCAAGGAGTAGCCGAACGTGTTACATAAACAATAAATACCTCAGTTAGTCTTTGTTGGGCCAGCCTATGAAATGTTGGCATGGTGCTGGCACTGCTTCTGCCACTCCGCTTCAGCAGGCATGTCACATTTGGATGCAGCCACCTATTTTTCTTGAAGAAACAGCTATATCCATGGTCCACAAAAACAAATCAATGATGACAGCTCTGCCAAACCATGACGGCAAAGTTTGAGGGCATTGTGGGTAGGAAAACTTAGTAGGATCTACACAAAGCACACTTTTAAGAAATCCTGTGGTTGTTTAGTTTCAAAAAATGTCTGTGGTTTGTAGGTTTGCATGGGTGGTGCTAAAGCATGGCCCCCAATACTGCAGCTACACCTATTGCTTATCTCTAAATGTAGCACTTTCTGGCCTTTTGTGTTATGGTCTCTTTGCCCACCTAAACAAGTGGGGTAGAGTTCTTATCGGGAGACATGTGGGAACTCAGGGTGGTAGTAGATTTGTGACTCTCTGCAGATTCCAGCCCTTTCTGTCACAGAAATGTAAGGAAAATGTGTGTTTCTTACCATAGTTTGACTTTTGCAAGGGCTTCTGTGTAAAATGTCTTACTCAGAGCCACAAAAGTCATGCTCACCTGGACTCGACTGTAGGTCTAGTTTTCAAAAATGTGCACATTTGCTATGTTTCCCAAGGTGCCGACTAAGCTATGGCCAAAAATCCACAGCTACCCACATCAAAAATAAAGCATCAGTTTTCGGTGGAAAAATGTGATGATTCTATGTAGAGTTTTGGCCCATTTCCTGTCGCAGGTCTACCCATACTTTTTAGGTACCATTTTTATCAGAAGATTTTGGGGAATGGTAAGTGGTAGTAGGTTTATGGGCCACTGCAGATTTCAGAACTTTCCATCACAGAAATTTATGAGAAATATGTATTTTCAAGTCAAAATTGAAAACCATCTGACCTCGCGGCCCCTTCCAGCACAAACAGAACTCTTCTTGCTGAACTTGATGGTAACTCTTTCAACAGGACTAACCTGGTCCCTATCCTATGTCTGGCCCACGATCCATTGCAGTTGGTCTAAACTTTTTACTTTCACCTGATCTCACACGATCAGAGCAGGTGGCGAATTGTGCTTTTAGGTGCTTTACTTCCCTGAAATCTTTACAATTCCATGGCTCTTGTTCTACTGCTTGGAATTTTTGTTGTTTTGGTTTAAAATAATGTATAAAATGTTACTATATTGTTCTAAATTGGTGAGGGATTTTCCTTGTGTTGTGTTTTCACTTTATTACAGCTGTTGTGCTGCATAAATACTTTACACATTGCCTCAAAATTAATACTGAATGTTTTGTGCCAAGCTCCCAGAGGGTGAATCACAGGTTAATTTGGGATTTGCTTGTGTTTCACTCTAATAGATATTTTGTTTCTTGAGCAGGCTTTCACCCTCCTCAACCAATAATCCAATTTCCAACACTGCACGATTTGCTCAAGCAAGCCAACTACCAAAAAGAGATGGAAGCAGTCATTCGGTAAAAATGTGCTCTATCGACTTTACATCCAGTGTCCCCAGTTAACAGAAGAATTTGGGTCTGAAATAAATTGGAGGGATACAAAGTGAGCACTCTGTCTTTGCTTGCTGACACACATGCCTGCTTTCTGAGTTGGTCGATCCTGTCATGGTTGCTCCGCCGCACAGACTGCGCTTGTGAAGAGACAACACGATTGCAATCATCATGTCTCTCAGAAATACTGCAAGACGAATCGTCAGTCGTGGAGTGAAAAATCACTTCCTGATTCTGCTCCATTTTCAGCTCCCTCATATGCCGTATCAGTATCTGATACTCCATAACCCAAGTTAGGGCCTGGGCAGCAGTTAGCCACCTAGATGCCATATCTGTTGACTGAATAAAATCTTTCTGCTTTATTGTTCTAAATCAGTAGATGGGTGTGTGTGGGTGAGATGTGTGCAACAGCAAATAAACACATCATTACTTATCTTGTTCGCAGAATATGCAGGTTTACCAAAGACACAAAAAAGTCACAGTATTACTTCACTTTGTCACATACCCAATACCACAGCATAGCTTTGTCATGGCTTATGCAAATCTTTAGCATAGGGTTACTGCTGGGCCTTTGCCCGTATTAAACTAACTTCCTAAAGCCAAAAATCTACATTTGATCTCAAGAAACACACATTTACCTATTCATCTTTGTGTGCAGGTGTGCTCCTTGTGGAAATACACAATGCCAAGACCAGAGCACCCAATTATGTAAAAAAGTTGACTAAATTATGAGCTAAGAAAGGCAATTTATGAGCATAATGCAGCGCATTTTTTCTTATAGTATCACTTCATTATTTTGACCTGGTCACAGATTTCACTCCATGTTATCACTGGTATAGCAACCAAATACAGAATTAGGCAACTGAAATATGACCAGGGCCTTCCATTGCATGCTAAAGAAACGCTTCCATCTATGTACATTGTGACTATTTTTCTTTATAAATGTGTGTATTCTCATGGGCGTCACAATCGACATTGCAGAGAAAGCCACACATATAATGAAAAAACAAGTCCCAAAGGGAGTTGACCCGGGTCCTTAGAGCCAACCTCCACCTACATTTCCTTCATATTTTTGGGGAAATTAGTGTTCTCCCTGGCGGGGGGGGGAGTACGATTGTAAAGCTCACCTTTCCAAAATAAAATGTGGACCCAGCAGGAGATCAGCCTGTATGTCAGGAGTACCAATCTCCTTGCAATTTCAATATACTTCCCCTGTTTGCACGATGACGCCCCCGGACCCCTGAGCAAAAAACACTTTATTTTTTTTCATTTGTCTCCAAGAAGGGTTGGCTCTGGGGGAAACAACCTTTACAACGTGGTCATTACACCTCGATACCTTTACAATGGGGTTGTTACAACAACTGTATTGTTAGTATGCGATGCAATGACATCTCAAATCTTTAGAACGAATTTCACTAGGGGGCATTGAGGTATTGGAAATACATTTCCAACACCTTCCCTACTGTTGCGCACACTGGTGTAGGAATAGTAAGTAATACTATTCCAAAGTCCAGCGCCCCCCCTAGTGGAAGTCGTTGTAAATTGCATACTAACTACATCGCGTTGTAATGTGCCATATTCGTCCCTGGTGGCCTCTTGGGTTACCTGGCTGTGCATTGTGGCATCTCCAAAATAGGGGAGGTAATTTTAGACATTTTTTCTCCAATGGAGTGGTAGAGATCACTCACTTGCTTCTTTCGGCTCCTCTGGTGTTGAATCTGTGACATTACAGATGGGCAGGAAAGGAGGCTGATACAGAAGCAATTCCAAAACTCCCTAGCCGTTTGTTCAACAAAAAGGACTCTTCTGGTGCTTGACCAATGGACGCACTGGAGAGGGGATGCGTGTGTTGCCGTTGGCCGACACCTGCACAAAACGAGTTGAGTGCACATTCATTCATGAGTCTGCTACTGATGTCAACACCATTGTCAGTTCAGCTACTAAATACACAGTCAAAGGATGAACATCCACATATTTTTTGAATAGCTATGGCATCAGAAGTCAGAATATTTCACACCACATAACTCACATGGTCATGCCCAACAGAGTGATGGGTATGCAAAAGACACTAACATAGCACAACCACCATAAAGTATCCAACATGACCAGTTTCACCACGAGCATGGGACAACGGATCTACTTCACCATTGCCAATGCAACTAGACTATAAGGAAATGGGATATTAATTGAGAGGGTTGAAGCCCCACACAATTAACAAATACAATCTATTTATTTACTTATTTGACAGTTTTATAGAGCACAAACCAGACCAGTGAGGGTATCAGATCGCTTTACAGGATTATGGGTGGTATACAAAGCGTTAGGAAGGGAGGGACCACTTGGGTAAAATAGGTGGATGAATTATCCAAGAAAATAAAAAAGCACGCAGTCTAAGGTCCTAGTTACATAGGGATACAAATTAAAACAATTCTTGTCAGGGTGAACCACAATAGTCACTATATAAACCTGTGCTTAACCGTTTAGTAGCTAGACATAAAGGCAATTAGTTTTAACTGAGCAGCAATGTGTAAAGCGCTTATGCAGCACTCATACTGTAATAAAGTGAAAACACAAATAAAATCCCATACCAATCCAGGAAAATGGAGCAAAATCAAATAAATAAAATCGCACCACTGCAAGAATACTCCAAACAGGAGAACCGGAGATATGAGTTTTCATAGTTTTAGGTGAAAATAAAGCCAAAAAAGCACCATTCTTGGTTATCTGGTCACACTGGGCTAGGGAAAGTCACAAGTTCGGCTGCCTGCGATGAAGCACAGGTCGGATACAGACACTCGGTTCATCCCTATGAAGAGTTAACTTCGAAAATCTGTGCGGAAAGCTGCTGTTTGCATTGGTGGGTGTCGCAAGGAGTGCCTTGCATACAGTCGTCATTTTGGCATGAAATACGGTCTTTGCAGGAGCTTCGTATTGCACTCATTGCAGGTTGTCAATTCTTGGTGCAAAGAGGTCATTTCATTGTTGCTTGGAGCACAAAATCTTCTGTATCTTCACATTTTCTTCAAGTGGAGTACACTCTAATGCTATTCAAGGGTCCAGGACGTGGGGGCACCTCTTGGGTATCAACACTCACTTCAGCAGAGGCCAGCAGAAGGGCTCAGGCAGGTACATCTGGTGTTGGTAACCTACGCAGTTGCAGGGAGGTCTCTAGAAGCTTGTTTTTTCCTGGTAGCTCAAACAGGAGCCAGCCAATTGCCCCATGAAATCACTTCTGGGGAGTAAAGGTTCAAGGCAAACAGAGCTAATCTTCCATTTTCAGACAGAAGAGCAGTCCTTCTTCTGAATCTTTCACAGGTCAAGGAGTGTTCTGATTAGACGTTCTGAAGGTGCCACTTATATAACCTGGTGCCAGCCTTTGTGTGGGGAAATTCCCTTAACTAGCCCCTATACTGGTTCTAGTAATTTCTTTCTATTCCCCTGGTCCTGGCTCCAAACTGTCTAGGGTGATGAATGCAAGGACAGGCCTGGTGTTGGTTCCTTTGTGTGTGCTGCAGGCAGGGCCATTTGAAGTGTAATCAGTAGATGGCACAGGTCCTCCCAAGCCACACTTTCAAGAAGATACTCTCCTCACATCTAGGTCTATTTTATCCAAATGTCTGAAAAGTATACACAACGGGAACACCATTCATAGTCATGTGACCCAGGACAGTGGCAGAAAGGAACAGTTGGCTTGGGGAGAAAAATAACAGCTTTCTAGGGAGACAGTCTTGAAGCAGTGAAAAACGACTAAAGTGGTTGGCAAAATGTGTGCTGCCCACTTGTTACATTTAATTTACATTTATACCATCACCTACAGACTTATAAGTAAAACAAAAGTGCAAATTGGGTGTATGCCGCTATTTACAGGGGCGAAAATAGTACACAGAGTCCTTATGCCAACAAAAACGAGTTCAGCAAAAATCAGGGCTGAAGGAACAAAGTATGGGGGAATACCACACTATGGATGTCAGATATAATACAGACATACCCCCTCCACTACCGTAGATGGCATATCTTGTCGTTCAAACAAGACAGCCTGTCGAGGCAGACTATGAGAGGATGAGAGCTATGTAAATGTAAATGTAAATGTGCTGGACTTGTAAAGCGCACAGCTGCCCGTGAGCGTCCCGGCGCTTGCTTAGGGAACCCGTCCTGGTATTCCCCTGTGAGAAACCCCGGCAGGGTGTCCACAAGGTGAAAGCCAGGCATCCCGCCGCGAGGGGCCGTAGTGGAGATTAAGCAAGCTATTGCCCAGAGTCGCAGAGTGTGACCCCGTGAGTTGAATAGGCACCAGAGCGAGAATTGTCGAGTCCATAGCAGAATGATCTTGTTGACTGTGCAGACTGGTGGGTCACTGGGACCACTAACATGTCCAAGATGCTCCGACAACCTACAGATTGCAATAGGTAAAATATAGTGTGGCTGTGTTGTAGGGTGTACTGTAGGTTACATCAACACCAGATGAGCAGCAGGCAATCAGTGCTGCTCTGCCAGTGATTGAGAGCAATGAGGCGCCAAAGAGGAGCAGTAGAGTAAGGGTGGAGGGTCAAATTTCCTGGTGCATGAGAAGGTAGGGTGGTCAAGGTGAAAGCACAGACACAGGGCCTACGAGTGAGAGGCCAGGTGCATGCAGCGGTATGGAAATAAACACTCTTATGTTCTGGTGATGACAGTGCTATGGCTACCTATTGAGTTTGTTTGTAATGTCTTCTTTGTTTTGTACTTTCAGCCCATCACCATTGAGTATTAGCAAGTCTTGAGACGTTTTTTGAGCATCTGTTTAAAATCAGGAATATGTTTACAAGCATACACTTTGTATATGTACATTTATTTTGCAATTCTTCTTTTGCTTAAATGTACTAGACTACTTCAGTTATAGGCTGTTACAGTGCTGCATGACCCATCCACTCTCACATCCAATTGGTACCCGGCCTGCTATGCTCTAAATGAAGAGCTGTCTACTCTACCGTTGACTAAAAGTCGAATTGTTCCCAAAGAGGGTGACACAGATATCTCTGTACAAAGATCACTTTGTCAATCTTGTAACCATGATTTAACCAACCCTTCTAGTACAACAAAGCGGTAACAAGGCTAACCTATTTCTTCAGAATAATAGAGCTATTACAACAGACTTTGCTCTAGAGGTTAAATCACAAATTGAGCAACCTCCATAGGTAATTATCACTCAAACCGAGTCGTTTTCATAGCTGGAGGTTAGAAATGTGCCATACAATGCAAGTTTGCATTGGCACTTGCACCAATATAGTGGTTAAAAGTTATATTTGCACTGAGTGGATCATGAACATTATGCACTGCCCTTTGCCATCACATCGCACCACTAAAGGATGCACATAATCTGCCCTCTGCCCACTGTTTAATTAAGTTCCATTATAATATTGATAAATACATCTTTCTTATTTCCATTTTCTGAACAAATCACACCCACTATGATATTCCATCATGAGCTGTTTTCATCTTCACCAAAAGGCCATCACACAAATGGAATTATCAGCAGCAGTCTCCCCTGGAGGCTGCATAATACTTAGAACAGGTTGATTGCAGGAGCAATTTATTACATGTCAGTGATAGGTCTATCTTTTGAATTTTTTTATGTTTTATTGACATACTTAAATATTTAACGATGAAGCAGCAGCATTTATGCTATCAAGTCTCCCAGTTGGCTTCCTGACAACTTTATATTTGCAGCTTCTTATCAAAAGAGATATTTCTGCGACAATATATTCCCGGTTTGTACTTGTATTAAAGCAGTTGTCAAGTTCTGAAAGCATCTGATGACGATGATGAATGAGCCAGTGGTCCTTCATCGTCCCCTTCCTACATTTTTCTTTAGTGTAACTTGTTATCAATCAAACTCCTGCAACACATCTACTTCCCTGGGCTTGTAGAGAAATTATATATATGTCCTTGGCTTCAGCCACCCGTAATATAATCATTGGCGTTTCAGTTTAACCTTGTCCCGATGAGTATACATATTCCACATTTCATCTTATCTTGTCATAACTAGAACATTATTCACAATGCAGGTAGGGGCAAGTCATAAGCAAGTAAATCCCCATAGGGACTGTCATTTATAATGTTACTCAGGGTGAATGAAATTATAATTACAATGGCAAAGGTTTACAAAGGGGGTAAACTTTGCAGCTTCACAAAGTTGCGAACTTGTCAACTTGCGAAACTTTTTGTTATCCCACAGAATGTCCTTCTTTCACCTGATATTTGTTTTTAGCTTATCCAGCATCATTAAATTGGTGACGCTGGTCAAACATTTTATATTTACATTTACATTTTATTGGCATTTTCAACTCTTTAACTATAATAAGAGCATTTGACAAGCAAGAATACATATCTTTGGTCACAGTATCAAAGCTACATAAATATGGAGACCAAGAAGTGTGGTCATTATACATCACCTCGGGCTGGTTTTATGAGAGGCTACTTATCAAACATTTCTCAACAACAACTCACCATTGAGAGTGAGGTTCTGATTTCATGGAAAGGTGCAAGAGAAAAGATCTTTTACCGCATAATATTCTTTGCTTGAGGTATTCTGTTAGCAGTCTATGTAGATCAATATACATCTACAGAGCGGAAGAGTGGACTTGCATGTACACATCTCAACACGAAAAACACCACAAACATATTTCCAATAGCTTAAACTTGACATACCAACATGTGGACTTGAGCTCGTTTACAATTCCATCTATGGTGAAAAAGTGCAACTATGGAGAGCAGGAGTGCAGGAACTGTCAGTGGAGATGTCATAACTGTATACCCCATGCAATAAAATGTAATTGGCCTGAGGTCACAGGCACATTTTTTCAGTGTCCTTGCCAATTCATCTTGGTGGCATTAGAACTGAGTGTGATTCTCACCATTACTTTCTAAAAAGGAGCTGATATTTCAGTCAGGACATTCTGGGCTGATACAAAGTGATTCTCAACATGTGCTTTATTGCCAACTAAGGCCTGTTGAGATTTCACCACATCTTAGTCCAGTTTGTGCCCAGTTTCCTTTTGAGTGCTCCTTTTTTTGTTTTCATTCCTTTGGAGAATTCTTCTCCTCTGAGTCTCCTTGCAACACCCTGACTCCTGCTGCTGTCTCCAGTATCCAGAATCTTCTTGGTTCTCCATTGTCTTAGTGGTCGTGACGTTTCTTCTTCTGGCAGGCAATTAACGGGGAGTTTGTCAGCTTCACCCTGTGATTCACATTCTCCAATTAGTCCACAGCGGTGAGTGTATGCAGTGGTATATTTCTCAATATTCTCGTGATATCTTAATGTTGATGACTCATTTAATTGAAAGTAATTAACTGTGACGCTGTATACCTAAATGGTGGCATGGTTTGCAGGGTATTGGAAACACTTATGTCAGAGGTACTAACCTTGTACTCTGAATCCAGCGGAAGTTATGCACTCTTCCGTCTCTCCACACCTCCACCATGGACCACATTCAGCAAGAATTTCAAGGCCAGTGGTAGAAACAGGGAGTAGGTAATGGGATGCAAAAGGGAAATAGAGACACTGGACACCATCAAACTGGCCCGTCATCACTGCTACTGGGCAATGGTGGTTGCAAGGTGAAGTGGACATCTAAAGGAAAATCAGAACGATGGCCGATTCACGGAAGTAATCTGCGACGAAAGTCTAACTTTATGACTTTCGGTATTCACAAAGGGCATTTATGAGTAGTAAAGTTAGACGTTTGGTCTAAGTTTAGATCAAAAAAGTTTAGATCAAAAGCCTAACTTAGACCAAAAGTCTACCTATAGTAGTAGTAAAGTTAGACTTTTGGTCTAAGTAAGAGTTTTGGTCTAAACTTAGACCAAAAGTTTAACTTTAGTATTAGTAAAGTTAGACTGTTGGTCTAAGTTAGACTTTTGGTGTAAACGTAGACCAAAAGTCTAACTTTACTACTCGAAAATGCTCTTTGTGAATATCGAAAGTCGTAAAGTTAGACTTTTGTCTCAGATTACTTCTGTGAATCGGGCCCGATGATAGTCTAGCATATAACTGTAAGAGGAAATAGATGTACCTTAGATGTATTTCTGTGTAACCACTCTGTGCACTCTGATGTTAGGCTTGTTATTCCTGAAACAAAATCATACAAGAGGTGTGGACCTTAGATACAGATTCATTATCATTTCTTCGCTTTAGGAGGATAACTAGCTCAATCTTCATAAATATAAATTTTCTGTGGAAGATGAGCTTAGCTCCTACTTGACTGGTGTCGAGGCAAAACGTAAATAACAGGCATTAATATTCTGTTGATCTTATCTTAGCAATTAATATATTCCTCACTAGAACGTTGAAAACTTTACGTGTGATCACATATGCATATCGTGTATTTTTCTGAAAATTCTTCTTGCTTGGTCACAGTATTAAATCCCAAATGTCATACAACAATCATGGAACCATTAGATATGTACAAAGTTAAATGTTCAAAATATTTCAAATTAATGTTCACAACACAACTTGACTTTCAGAATACTTCTCAGTACTCCAAAACGTTTTTTCACCAAATGCCAAAGGAACCAATTATTCTTTGAAACAGGAAACCGTAAATACGAGTTACAAGGTCTTTGCTACAGTAACATTGTATAATTAATGCCTAGCAAGGATGTCATGAAACATGACAAAGTTATACCTAATTATCCAAGCTAGCCATTGCCATCTTCAAATTAGGAAAGTGTTCAGGGACTGCAGGCAAATGTAGCTCGTCATGTAGTGCATACTCCAAAACATCACACCAAACAGTGCCATTACTCTGCGAGGACTGCCAGCCTTTCCTCCTCTGAAATGAACGTACCTTGAGCAGGATTGGAGCTTTGCTCCCCTAGCCCCCACCCCACCCATTGCAAAGTGGTAGCCATACTTTCTTTCATGCTTCCTGGGACTTGACGACCTCAAATTAGGACCAATAATGCTTCCTTTCCTTCATCTGCTTCCATGTATTCTCTTGGTCAGTTACCTTAAGCTTGCATATCATTCGAGCATTAGTATACTCTGTGTCTGGAAGGCTAGATGCAAATACAATATTTGGCAAAACCATATGAGCATTCGATAATACTCACCACATTACCAATGCATACAATTTAGAACATCATACTACGCAAAATAGATAAATCCTAAGTGATGTTCTCACATTTTTATATGCTATGGGCTATTAGAAATTTCCAAAGCCACATAAATAATTTGCTTGAGTCAGGAATATTATTAATGGCAGACGACTCGTTATGTCACTTAGGTTCCAAACGACTAAAGCAGCAAAGTTCTGCACACAGCCATTTCAAATTCTAATTTGTGCAACACTAGAAAAAATTAATTGTTCTGTAATTTCCTTGAGGTTATAAAAATTCATAAAATATATGTTACGCAGGTCCTATAGGCGCAGGTGCTATATACTGCCTTTTTCTGTCAATTCAATGCCCCACCTTACAATCAGAAAAACTGAGGGTTATATGACAAAATATCAACCAGCGCAATATCGAATTACCATAATATTGCCAAAAAAATTGTTTACTGTAAGAAACTGGGTTGCTCTTTGAGAGTGCAACAAACGCAATCCTTGTCAGGGTGAACCACAAAAAGTCACTAAATTAACATTACATTTTAATAATTTATTTGACACCAAAACAACAAGGATGAAATGAGTGCATGTGGAGTTTTTCATTTTTAAAGTTCAAGGTATAAAATGGCTCCCAACAGATCAAAGCGCCAACCGCTGACATCTAGTCACACGAGACCAGCTTAAAGTAAAATATTATGGCCGACTGCAATGGAGCAAAGGTTGGAAAGAAAGTGTATTGGGCCCCATCATTGCTTACCTTCGGACTGAGAAGAAATCTCAAAGAAATGTGTTCTGAGAGTGTAAAGTTCAGGGGGCAAGGCAGCAGGCGATTTCCGAGGAGAAATCATCCTCGTCGGGGAGCAATTTGATGAAATTGCAGTGAAGAATCATTCATTTAGACGGGCCTTATGACGGCAGTCCAACCAGTGTATTATGAGTTGCAGTTTGGAAGACCGCCGCCAGCGAACCACCAACACCGCCAGTCAACTCCACCCATTGGGGCTGCAGAATGGGCCAATTAGGCTGTGGAAAGCTAGGACTCGCCCAATTACGAGTTGCTTTACAGATGGTGTGACCGTGGTGGTCCAACCACCATATCTGAGATGGCCGAAAGGAGGTATTTAAGGCCGAAACTCATCTCCCCTCACCTCTGCACGTCTTTTGCCATCATAGAGCCCAAAGGATACATACTGCTGCTAATGTTCCTGGTCGATCATGTCCAAAACCCACTCCATCGTGGAAGCAATCAGCGGTAAGTCATGCAACAGTGTTGCTGTCTGCCCATTCTGAACAGGTGGGCCAGGACCATCATCCAAGTTCACCTTTTCAGAAGCATTGTCATCACTAAAGGCTTCATCCTGGGGTCAAAAGGAACTCTGTTCAGTTTCCAACCTCTGTGCAGGTGCTGTGACGGATCAACCTGTTGAGAAATAGAGAACATTGCTACTGGTGGAAGTGAGTTATCCACATCCATGTTGTTTGACTCAAAGTAAATGGGGACCTAGAATGGAACAAAATAGAAAGAAGTTATTGTTGTCATCTATTTTTGTGGAGTTGAAGTTGGTTACTAGACATTTAAAGACACTCAATCGATGTAGTATGTATGTAAGTTTTATTGTGTGTAGTTAATTAAAACCTTTACAATATTGTTGCATAAAAAGACATGTTTTTAAAAAAGTACAAATTCTCGAGTGGTTAAAAAGAAATCTTTCTGGAAGTCCAAGTATTTGATATAATGTGGAAGGTGTTTCAATATAACTGTTCGTTACACTTCACGCATCCAGATTCAAACCTTTGGTTTCCTTTTTCTCAATGTTTTGTATTAGCTGCAGTGCCTTCTGGCAAAATCTAGCGGCCCTACAAGCTGTCTGCAATTGATGGCTGTTCAGTGCTAGCATGACGGCCGGGCGGCATGTTCTAATTTGAAAAAAAACGGAATACGTGAAGGAGGTAGTAACGTCTCAAGTTTTTCAAAGAGGGACAAATGCACAATATGTGCATCACTGATTCTTCCTTTTGTCCACAAAGTCTGCAGTCAGGGGTCGACCATGTTTGCTTCCATGCTGGTGTGTGGTCTTTTAGGATGGAAGTTCCCAGCCTTAGGTTTAAAAGAGTTTTTTGGGCGGCCGTGGATATGTGGTTGACTAATTAGGATTGCGGCTCCATTTTCCCATACATGGCCAACACCGTCCAACCGTGTTTTTTCTTTGCTGTTGCGGCTTTATCTGATAACCATGATCTTTGCTTTGCAGCCCCGTTGGTGACTTTTTTGAAAGCCGCAAAGGTTTGGTTTGTGTTCCATGCCTTTTCCAGCTTGAGATCTGTCAACTCGGTTCTGGCTGAGCATCTGGCTTGCAACCAGATTCTGGACCCCAGCCAGAACGGCTTCCGGTCAGGACACAGTACCGAGACGGCACTTCTTTACATCTTGGAACACCTTCGCCAGGTACTTGACTCAGGTCACACTGCAGCGCTTATATTATTAGATCTAAGCGCTGCCTTCGATACTGTGTCCCACCAAATACTTATCCAACGCTTACAGGAGGCGGGAGTGACTGAGGTCGCTCTCCAATGGTTTCGGTCCTTTCTGGCTGACCGTACTTTTAAAGTGGCTATACCACCTGGCCAATCCACCACTTACCCCCTGAAGACGGGGGTTCCACAGGGATCTTCGTTGAGCCCTACAATTTTTAACCTCTATGTGAAACCGCTGGCCGGTGTCGTCAAACAGTGGGGTCTTACGATGGCCTCATATGCTGACGACACTCAGCTAGCGGTGACACTTAGCGGAGACCCCGAGGTAGCAGCTTCGAGATTCCGTGCGGGTCTCTTGGCAGTAGCCAGCTGGCTTCGCACCAACTGCCTTCAGTTGAATGCCACCAAAACTGAGGTATTGGTCTTAGGGAAGCACGCTGAGCTATGGGGCAACCAGTGGTGGCCGTCTGAGCTTGGTGTCACTCCTATTCCAGTGACTGGAGTGAGAAATCTAGGAGTCTGGGTGGATTCTGCGCTCACCTTCAGGGATCACACCAAGAAGGTGGCTGCCACGTGCTACGGAATACTGCGGGGTATTAGGCCAGTCTTGAAGTACTTTGATCCCCCTACCAGACAGCTTGTAGTCCAGGCCGCAATACTATCTAGGCTGGACTACGGCAGTTCATTGTTGTTAGGGGTGAATCAAGCGGAAGCCTCAAGGCTCCAAAGAGTACAAAACGCCACGGCACGAGCCATTGTGGGCCTTCCCAGACACTGTTCAGTGTCTGGAACCATTTCGGCCTTGCATTGGCTCCCGGTCAGACAGCGAATCATGTTCAAGGCGCTGTGTCTGGCCTTCAAAATTTTGAAAACTTCTTCGCCACCGGCACTTGTCACTCTACTCACGCCCTATGTGCCGTCGAGATCTTTGAGATCTGAGGGGCTTCATCTGGCTGTCTGTCCACGCTTTAGGTTGAGCAGGATGGGTGGCCGTTCTTTCAGGGTACTAGCGGCAGGCCTATGGAACTCGCTCCCAGTTCACATTCGAGCTCTTGAGGATATGTTCGCCTTCAGGCAGGCGATTAAAACTTTCCTCTTTCCAGTTTCTAGCTAAATTCTTTTGTGTGTTATGTTACAGCATCTGTCAAAGCGCCAGGACGCCCCTTTGCTGGGGCAGCTGTGCGCTATAGAAATTTTAATAACATAACATAACATAACATAACAGATCTGACAGGGCGTTCTCACATACAGTTTTCCAGTCGTTTTTCGACTTTGTCTGGTTATTCATCTCCATCCAACAGAGGCCATGAGCGTGTCCTCTTGAGCTGCTCTTAATTTCCAGCATGTTTTTAGGATGGCCGCTTGTCTGACTTGGTGCTGATCTAGTAGACCAAATTCCAGACGAATCTGTGATTGGGATACGAACCTCGGGATCTGAAAGATGTGTTTAAACAGCTCTGATTGTTGTGTGTTCAAGAAGTTTGCATCCTTTCCCCTGTACAATTCCGACCCATATGTGAGAGATGGTAAAATCTTGGCAGCTATTACCTTCAGCAGATGCGAGTTGGATGGACAATGTATTGCGATTCAATTTTGTTTTTAATAGATTTAGGGCAAAACGTAGTGTGTGTGCCTGAGCCTTTCTGTGCAATTGATGGTCTTTCAGAGTCCACCTGGCATCGACCACTATGCCCAGATATTTGTACGAGGCAGTCTGCTCTATTGTGTTGCCTGCAATGTGCCATTTAAAGGATTTCTTCTCTGGCCGCAAGGCAAAACAGACGATCTTCGTTTTTTTGTAATTGATTTGCAAGCCATGTGCACTGATGTAATCATGGAGCTTCGTGATGGAGCGTTGTAGGCCCATCGGGGTCTGACTGCACAGTACGATGTCGTCAGCGTACTGTATGCTCCTAATTTTGTGCTGGGCTTGCTTCGGGGGATCGCTTTCTACCTCCGCGATGCACTTGTCCAGGTCCGCTGTAAAGATGTTAAACAGCGTTGGTGCCAATACACAGCCCTGCTTGAGGCCAACTTGGGTGGGTATTTTTCCAGTTATTCTGTCGCCGTTACCTAGTTTTATTCTTACCCAGGTAGATGAGTATAGATTGATGATGGCCTGCAACAGCTTTGATGGTATTTCCCAAGAGGCCATTTTTTGCCATAGTGCCTCCCTCGGGACTGTGTGAAACGCTGCTTTTAGGTCGACGAAACACATATACAGCTTGGTTGTTTTCTCCCTTGCTTTGTCGACCAAAAGGTTTAACGCCAGCAGGTTGCATAGTGTGTTGGTTCCAGGCCTAAAACCTGTCTGCGTGATCGGGAGGATTTTATTCGCACAGACCCAGTCTTCTAAGGCCCTCAACAGATTAGAGGCGTAAATTTTGGCCTCGACGTCAATGAGCGCGATGAGGCGATAATTGGCTGGATCAGATCTTGTGCCTGCCTTGAAGATTGGGTGTAGGATGCTGCCTCTCCATGATTGGGGAATACTTCCGGACTGAAAGGCGATGTTGTATAGAGGGGTAAGATGTTCCGCCCAGAACTGGTGATCTTGTTTGAACAGGGCGTTCGGTAAGCCGTTCGGGCCTGGGGCACCCTTGGATCTCAGATTTTTGAGTACCTTTTCTACCTGCGATGGCGTTATCCAGTTTGCGCCAAAGTGTGAGTCTGCCTCTCGGTTATTTTTTTAGATGTAGGATCTGCTGGGCTGGACTCCATGCTAGAATGTTGTTACTTTGTGTTTGTTCTAAATACTGTATCCAGTCTCCCTCAACTATGTTGGCGTTGAAGACCGGAGCTGCTCCATTTGCAACTTTGTTAATATCTGCCCAAAATTTCCCGTTATTGTTTGATTTACTAGATGCTAATAGTGATTGCCAGATACCAGTTTGGTATTTTGATTTTTCTAGCCACACTTCTTTTTTGTAATTTTGCCTTAGTTTGTAAATTTGATTGGCTGTGTCTTCACCCTTTGTCTTGGCTGTTGCTTGTAATTTTCTGATTTCTTGATTTAGGGTCCTTTTGTTACGCAGTATGGGGCCCAGGGACACTTGAGGGGCTTTGCCTGAGGTTGTTTGGTAACTATGAGGTTGTTTACCAAATCTCTCTGTTAATTTTGTAATCAGTCTTTCCCAGTTGTCCCGGTGTGCGGATGGGTCGTTTCCGATCGCTTCCGTATGGGCGTTTTTAAGGTACGTCATTATCTCTTTGTTGTTATTGTCGTTCCACACAAGTCTCTTGAGATTGTAAAGGCTTGGAGATTCGGTCAAGACTTTGCATGCTGCGGCCCTTTTGTGTTCGATACTGAATTCAAATGCTTGCAAACTGTGGTCGCTCTCCAATTTGTGGATGATTTTGTAACTAACGATAGATTGCAGGACCACTAGATCCACAATGGTATAGTCCAAGACTGAATGAGCCTGTTTGGCTATTCTAGTTGAAGATGCTGGTTGGTCTTGCAAACATTAAAGCACACTGTTGGCCGATCTTATCCTTTTTTCGATGGTTTGTTATGATGCTTGGGATTATTCCGCCGTTCCATTTGTTTTGGGTCATGGTTAGGGCGTGGTCCTTTTGGAGCAAGAACATGCTCAAGTCACATGACACAACCATCACCGCCTGCGGGTAGATGGATTGCATGGATTTGATGAGGGCTTTTAAGGTCAGGATTTTCTCCACTTTGTTCTTGGAGTCTGGATGTAAATAGATGTTGCAAATTATCATTGACAAAACGTCTTTAGCCCACTGTGTGCCTTTGCCGGGATCTTGCTTCAGCTCAATTTTGATGCACTGTATCCATTGTTGGCCTGTGTCGATGTTAACATAAGACCAAGCAATGCCGGTGTTCAGATAGATTGATAGGCTTCCGGCGGCCCTTCCCGAGAGGCCTCTTTTGGTTGCTTGTAGTTGGATTTCATTGAAACCGTCTATTTGCTGGGAAGCCATTAGCCAGGTTTCTTGTAATAGTATGATGTCAAAAGTTTTTAAGAATGACATTAATTCAGCATCGTTGGTTTTGCCCCCCAGGCCATTGATATTCCAAGAGCAGGCTTTTAGGGTCGGTTTTCATGCTTCCCCCGTCCTTGCCACCGATGAATTTTGTGTTGGAGGTAGAATTTGCCGGCATTCTTTGGATCCCCCTGTCTGGCCGTGATGGATGATACGTAAATTGGAACACAATGTGAGGTCAGTGAACCACTGGTCCCATCCTTATGTGCACACAATATATTTTCCTATGAATACAGGAATTTCAAACTTTTTCATCAGTAGTTCATATTGTTTTTATTCACTTTCTGTTTCATAAATCAATGATTATTTGCTACTATATTTGCGCATTGTTGCTCTTTTTCTCAGAGCATACTGGTATTTCTGAATTCAAATACATCAACATCCAATGCATTTCGGGGCCATTCCGTGCCCCTTCATCAGGGATACTGCGTCAAAAAGGAGAGAAAGGTACCGTGTAAGTGTGGTAAGTATCAGTAAGATATGCGAGTCATGGGACAAAGTTGGAGTGTCTTATTATCGGGTCACCCTTATTAAAACCATGTTACCAGTGTGGGTGTGAACGAAAAGCGGGAAAAAAAGAAAAGCGTCTTACTTGTATTTGAGGGTTGTAGTTGTTTAAATCTAAAAAGGAAAAAATGTGCGTGGCGGGTTATTTCCTAATGTCGGCAGATAACGTGTACATGGTTACATGCAGTCATCCTTTCAATCACCAATAAGCCACAAGACCTTGGACTTATTTGAGAACAGAGTGAAAAAGGATTTAGCAAATATTAAACATGGCCAAAAGCGCCACAGGAACATGACACAAAAAGACAGGGACACTCTCAGAAAACTATCCCAAAACGATCAAATTATATGTACCAAAGCTGACAAAGGGGGTGCACTAGTCATTATGGATAGAGAAATGTACGAACGGAAGACCATGGAGCATATCCTGGATACCACAACTTATATGAGACTGGATAACAACCCCACAGCAGAGTACATGAAGACTCTGCAGAACATCTTGGATAAAGCGCATGAAGCAGGCACAATCAATGATAGGACTAAAAACTTTTTGATTAAAACTAACCCCAAGAGTCCTACACTTAGAATGGTACCAAAAATCCACAAGGATTTAAAAGACCCCCCTATGAGACCTATAGTCTCCACGTGTGGAAGCCTACACGAACCAATTGGCCAACTCCTGGACAAATATTTACAACCGACGGTACAGTCAATGCGGACATATACCAGGGACACCACACACTTCATCTCAAAGCTTAATGAGCTTCAGATTGACCCACAAGATCACCTAATTTTATGTACTGCTGACGTCCGAGCCCTATATACTTCCATACCCCACTCACTGGGGATAGAAGCTATTGAGCAAGCGCTCCTTAAAACAGACCTAGAAACTGACTTCCAAATATTCCTGATGGAACTGATGATGTTTGTACTATATCAGAGTTACTATAAATATAACGACTGTTGGTACCAACAATTGATAGGTATGGCAATGGGCAATTCTGCGGCACCAGTATACGCCAATATCTTCATGCAACAATATGAGGAAACTCACATCTTCGCGAATGAAGAATGGACAAAAAACCTATTGCTCCTAACCAGATATATTGACGACATTTTTATCGTCTGGAAAGCATCTGAAATCGAATTACTACAACAACTGGAAAAATTCAACCAGATCGACGAACGGATCCAACTCACATGGCAAACCTCGAAAACTACAGTGAATTTCCTTGATGTCAAAATCACCAGAAGTCACAACAAGTTCGAAACCGACCTTTTCACTAAACCAACAGACCGGAACAACATGTTGCACTTTACGAGTTTCCATGAACCCAATCTCAAGCAGCACTTACCATATTCCCAAATGGCACGAGCCAAAAGGATCACATCAGACCCCAGTAGATCTAAAGAACGCATTGAGGAAGTGGCCACCAAATTCATACAACGAGGATATCCTCAAAACGTCATCGAACAGTCCAAAGACAAAATTGCCAAAATTGAACGATCCAAACTTCTAGTTACAACTGAGAAGAAGCAACAAACCAGAACAGTGGTGGTTTCAAAATATTCCACAGCCACAAGGAGATTCAAACAGATCATCAACCAACACTGGCCACTGTTGAACCTAGAACCGGACTTTGGACAAATTTTCAAAGAACCACCCCTATTTGCTTTCTCTAGGGCCCAGAATTTGGGTGAACTCATCCGATTTAAGCCTACAAAAAAACAGAAATTTACAGGCACCAAACCATGCATGAACTGCGGAAATTGTAACTCGATTATTAAAGGCAACAGTATCAACCATCCAATGAAAGGTCATAATATTAAGCTCAAGGTCAATGCAACATGCGACTCGAGTAATGTGATCTACGCTTTAAAGTGCCCATGTGGGAAACTATATATCGGTAAAACCGAACGAAAAATCAAAACGAGACTCACAGAGCATAAATCAAACATTCGACTGAAATCAATAAAATCATCTATAGCTATGCACTTCGTGGAAGCGAACCACAATATTTCACAATTGAAATTCATTATTCTTGAAACAGTATCAAGAATTGAAGGACGTGACAACACCAAATTCCTGCTCCAATGTGAGAATACTTGGATTTATAGACTCTGTACCCAGAAGCCATGCGGGCTTAATGACAGAATAGAACTTTCCTGTTATCTTTAAAGAAATTGCTTGGCCGAGCAAGTATAATTCTCCTGTGCTAATGTACTGTGATATAACAGTCAGATATCAGCATGTTGACATACTTGTTAAATACTGTTTCAAATGTGTCTGATTTAATTCTGACATCACCACACAAATGTTCGTTTTTAATTTTCAATTTTAATTTTGTAGTTGCCATATTCTTATTATGTATCGTTTCCCAATTCCTCACGTTTAACACATCACACAAGCCATATACGCGACACCCTGATCACTAGAAACCGATACCGCTACCTCACCACAGAGTCTTTCTTCACTCCCTATGACCATGAGACCAAGACCACATGACCCCCTTAACAAACACCGACACCGGCAGTTAGACTGCATCAGCGCCGAAGTAAGGAACGCCGCCAGGCAGAACCTTCAAACCTTTACCAAGGTTAGTTTCCTTCTAACAGTTTCAAGCATGGATGACTGCATGTAACCATGTACACGTTATCTGCCGACATTAGGAAATAACCCGCCACGCACATTTTTTCCTTTTTAGATTTAAACAACTGCAACCCTCAAATACAAGTAAGACGCTTTTCTTTTTTTCCCGCTTTTCGTTCACACCCACACTGGTAACATGGTTTTAATAAGGGTGACCCGATAATAAGACACTCCAACTTTGTCCCATGACTCGCATATCTTACTGATACTTACCACACTTACACGGTACCTTTCTCTCCTTTTTGACGCAGTATCCCTGATGAAGGGGCACGGAATGGCCCCGAAATGCATTGGATGTTGATGTATTTGAATTCAGAAATACCAGTATGCTCTGAGAAAAAGAGCAACAATGCGCAAATATAGTAGCAAATAATCATTGATTTATGAAACAGAAAGTGAATAAAAACAATATGAACTACTGATGAAAAAGTTTGAAATTCCTGTATTCATAGGAAAATATATTGTGTGCACATAAGGATGGGACCAGTGGTTCACTGACCTCACGTTGTGTTTTGATTACTTAACGCCGAGGGACACCTGACGTTGCTTATGTGGCACCTCTAAACTTGAATGAACTTTGCTGAAACACCGCTGTGCACCCCAGTACACTGTTTTTTGATACGTAAATTGGCCCATTCCCCTTTGTTGGTTACCATGCCACCGACGGTCCCCCGGAGAATTCCGCACTTCTGGTTTAGATCTTTTTTCCGCCAGAGCGGCTAGTGGGCCTGGGTATCTTTCTGGCGGCACTGGTTTTATTTCAATTCCCCAGTTGGCGAACTCATCTCTTTATCGCCACACTTCTTTGGCGATTTCGGGGTCCTTCCATGTTGCCACTGTCATTTCTCTCCCGTTTGTATTGGGAATTGTTTTAAATTCAATGCTATCAATGTGAGTTGTGTTCACATATTTTAGCGCCTCGAACGAGCTGGTGAGTTTTAGAATAGCACTCCGGTTTAAGATGTCGTGGTTCCCCCTTGAGTTGTGATGCGGTATTAATTCATGCATTGTTGAGCCCACCGGATAGGTAGTATCTGGCTTCTCATTCTGATTTAAGGAACAGAATTGGTTGTTTGGTGTGATAACTCTGTCTAAACTGCCCTGATTTGGGGCGATCAACTGCGTTTCCAGCTCGATATCAAAGGCCGCCTGCTGTGGTCTTGAGTCCACTGGGACTTGAGTATGGGATCTTAATTGATACTCTATTGCAGGTGAATTTTTCTTTGGATGCCAACACCGTGTTCGAAAAGTAGTGTGGGATGGTTTTCTGTTCTGCGTACTGTTTCGGCGCGGAGGAGCCGACCGCCAATTGCATTATTGGTTGGGGTTGTTTTGCGATTGGAATACTTTGATTCTCAATGGCGACTGTTGATATAACTTCCGGGGGCTGAGTAACTGGAGGGCGTATCAGCCCACAGACCACTTGCTCTTCCTGGTCCGCCTTGGGTGACTCTTTATGTTTTGCGATGGGAATGCTTTGGTTCTTAATGGCGACTATTGAGGTAACTTCCTGGGACTGAGTTACTGGGGGCCGTGTCAACCCCCGGTCCACTTGCACTTCCTGGACCGCCTTAGGTGACTCTTTATGGTTTGGGCCTTGCAATCTTGTACCTGTAATTATAATAGGGTTGGGGAACCTTCTGGCATCTTTATTCCCCTGGTGCTTTTTTGTCTTGCTTTCCTCAGTCTCTTGCGTTCGCGCTTTGTCAGTGGGATAATTTGGTTTGTTTGCCCGTTGGGTGTTGTTTCCGGGACTTCTCTCCTCAGATTTTCAGACTCTGCCATACTTCTGTAGGGTTGGATTCCGTTATTTTCGGATGTCCCGGAAACATCTTTCCCTATGTTGGCTGAGTCCGAAGTACCTTTTTGATGGTATGTTGTGGCTTCGGTGGTTAATTTCTGGGAGGCCGTATGGCGAGGTGGTGTACGGCCTTCAGTTTTGTCCACCCTTGAATCCTCGCTATCTGAAATGGCGCTGGAGGTTAAGGTTAACAAGCTTTCGGGGGAGTTTCCAGTCCCAAAAGTTTCAGAGGAATAGTGGATGTTGTTTGGTTTGTTTTGAACCTCTACCAGAATGTCGGTTAAAATTGTTGGTAAAACTTTAAGATGGTTCATTGTATCAGAGCACTGACATTCATGGTACGTTGTGTGTGGGTCTTTCTGTACCCGTTCAATGAGAGAATTTAGCTCGAGAATCTTTTTATCTATGCCCGCGACGTGCGTCGCTAAGATTTGCAAGATATCTATCTGGGATTCCAACTTTTCAGAATGTTGGAGTAGAGCTGTTGAGATGGTCTCCATCATATTTATGAACGGCGGCCACAATGGTGCATACACTGGTAAGCTATTGTTGGCTGAATGATTTGGGTCTTTGGGGCTACTCCGAGATTTGTCCCTTATTTTGTGTCTTGCTGAACCCAAGGCTCGTGTTTCTCGAAAGTCTGGTAGATCTTGTTGGTCTCCACCCTGACCCATATCGGGGGTAGGTGTATGATTGGCCGTTCTGATCCTTTGCTCGGGGCCCTTAGGGGAAGTTATTGTGCTTGATGTAGAAATGTTATGCCCTCGGTATGCTCGTCACTTGGCATAACATCAGAGATGGGGTCGCCAACTTCCTCCCTTGTGTTTATTTGGGCATTCACCTTGAATTGATTCATCCTTTTGAATGGGTTCTTTTGGAGATTGTCCCAGGGATGATGTTCGTTTTAGTGGGAGTTGTTGCTCTGGGTATTGTTTTGAAGCTGCAAGGCTTTTGTTAATGAAGTCACCGATTGAGATCTTCTTTTGATGTTGATTGCGGTCATTAAATTTTGTTCCTGCCACACTGGCGGCACTGGTAGTGTGGCTGAGATTAAAAAGTCTGTGATCTTAGCGTTCCTAAGGGCTGCTGTCTTCTTTGGTGTTTTGACGGTGAAGTCACTGACAGTGATATCTTTCGCCTGTTTCGCCTCTAACGTATCCTCTGTTGAGTCCTCGTCAGATGTGAGGTGAGTTCTTCGCTCATTTTCCGGCGTAGCGGTTGTTTGTTTTTGCTTAATTTCACTATGGGGTCTGTTCTGATTCTCCCTGATCTCATGATGAGGATACAATTATGGTATTGGTATTTAGAGGACTTGCCTCCTGCTCCTTGTGACCTCTGGATAGCCCTGTTACGTGGCTATGACCGAGGTGGTGGAGTCTCGGCTGGGGACACTGGTAGAAGTGCAATCCTTTGTCATATAGGGAGCGGTTAAAGCGGGCTGCGCAGATTTTGGGAATCCAATTACTGTGGACAATCGGCTGAGCGTTGGCAGGGTCAGGAATTATCCAGACTTGTTTTACTCACAGTGGCCGCTCTGGCTCTGCTACCACGCCACGCTGCTCTCCTGCTCCTGCGAACACTGTACGCCTCCGTGCTGCTCTGTCTTGCTCTGCTCTGAGGCGTTGATACGTTGATAGCGTGCTGTCCTTCTATCACTGCCATTAATCTGCCGTTAATCAACTTTATCTAGCATTCATAGAGTTCATAGATAGTCATTGAAGTGAGCAATTGCTTTTATTAATGTTTTGGGAATACTTTAAGAATACATTGCGCCGATAATGCCAAAACACCAATGCTGCCCCTCTCACTGGTAGCACTGCATGCTGAGGTCCTGAGGGTCCTGTCCGCTTTTTGTCCGTAGCCTGGTCCCCCCTCAGGCACCGCAGGGCTAAACAACCGGGTGGTGTTAGAGGACAACGGAAGACTGGATACAGGGAGACGCCGTAGTGTACGCAGCCCAAGTGGGCCGGTTATCAGTTTCTCCGTGCTCCCCCTGGTCTACCGAGGGCTCTGCTGGAGATCTGCTGGGTTTCCCGCCCCCACCGGGTCGTTCCCGCGTTTACCACGGCAGCGGCTGTGGCCGCGAGAGAGGCCACACAGGATCAGGATCGGGGGCGAGAGCGGGAGCGGCTCAGAGCAGATTGGATCTCTCGAGCCCCCTCCTGCTCCCGCTTGCCTCCCGGCTCCACGGCACGAAGAAGAAGAAAGAAGAAATCCACCGATTTCGGCTCCGGTGGGCTACAGGAAGCTCCCTCAAGCATCGTGCACGCACAACTGGCGATTGCTCAGCTCAGCTTACTGCTGACCTCTGGCGGGGGTAGAGATGTAGTAGATTTCATCAGCTCATTAGATTTGCAGATATGTGACATTTGGCTTGACGGATAGACTTGGCATCTCCACAACTCTGCTACAAACACAGTGTAGTCATAACATGTGTATTTCTCCATTCGAAGGCCTAGATGTGTATAATACAGGCAAAGACACAGCTTGCTTGTTTATTTAGCATCTTTCATCACGTGAGAAGTGCAGATTCAAGGATGGATTTGTCCGTTGTATCGTTCGGATACTCATTTCTTGTTGTTAAAAAAGACGGGCGCTGTCCCATAGACGTCCTTGTGAATCCGAAATTAACCCGCGGTGCCACTTGAGACATTCTCGGTGAGTGGGCTACCACTGTGAGCCGGAAATTTCTATCTTTGACTTGTCTGTTTTTTGTAACACTGAAAGAGTAAATGCTGACCCTTAAAATCTGGGTTTATGTGTTTGCAGAAGCTCCATGCCATTCCCTCAGGAGCACTGCTGCGCCTCTACTCCTTCATTCGTTCAAATGAAAAGGAACTTCTGAAGTGTAGTTTCGCTCTTGAAATCTGCGGAACTAACTCCTTTTTGCTTGTAAGTATTGGTCAATAGGGATGAGCATTTATTAAAACACCCCCCAGGGGTGGTTGCAAACAGGTACTGTGGATTCACTGAAACATCCAGGGTGACCTCCTTGCGCTGTTAGTTAGCCAGCTCCTGAAAATAATTTCTCTACTCAGGAACATGAAACCTTGGCAACTAACTCGTTATTTTGTAGGTAAATGAAGACGTGAGCCTCTTGGCTACGTTTGCCTCTTTCTCCACTTTTCTACCCACAAGGGCGACAGTTGTGTAAACATCATGAGTGGCTATGTATTGTTCTTTGTAGTGGTCCAATGGGATTCCAGCCATGAGTTTTTCGTTCTCTTCTTTTATAAAATTATTTGCTGGAACTTTTCTAGATGCTTTGCTTTGAGCTCATTGTTCTTTACCAGATATGTTGCACAAACTGCAGAATAATTCACATTTACTGTTTGGATAAATTGCTATTATTGTTTACACCAAGAATATGGATGTACAATGGAAACTGTTTTTACTTATTTCAGATTGTATGCTGTTTCTTCACACTTTTCCCCTCTTCCCCCACTCTGACTGCCCTGATGAAGGTGTGGCCGTAGACCTGGCCTGGCACCGAAAGGCGCGTTGCCGTTTTATAGTCTGTCCTGCCATTTTTTTTGTCACCTGGTCTCCCATCTTGTCATGGAGAGCTTTATTTGGACAGCAATTTAGTGCTACATCTGACTTTGGAAGGATGATGAGTTTGAAACAAATGAAGGATGTTTGGGTATGTTTGATATGTATGGGTATTTCTAAATGAGTGTGTTTGTTACATAGTTTGATTGTAGGTATGTGGGTGTGTTTTGGGGCGTGTGTCGAATGATTTCTTGTACTAAATCACTGTTTAGTTCTGATTTCTCTGATATGAAATGGTATACTAAAAATTTAATGTAAAAGAAATAAAAGAATGTTTATACTTTATATTATGTGGTCTTGTTTCTGGTACTAGTGAGCTCATCGCTGCACTTTGCAAATTCAGGACTCTAATTGAGCCGATATATTAAACAAAGGGGGCAGGCATTTTTCTGTGTTTTGAAGTATCTGAATTTTCCCCTGCCTATCTGCCCCACATCATTAACTTCAGGGGCCCCCTTTTTCTATTGACCAGATTCAAGGGTTCGCCTGGTACTCCTAATCTGCTGAGTTTCCTTCATGACTTCCATATATTAGGGATACACCATTGTTAGGGTATCACTCATGCTATCAATAGTTTCAGTTGATGAGATTAGGACACCATCAAGCAAAGTATTCAGACATATATCTGAGTATGAGCATTGTCTGTACATTGCACACACCATGTTGAGTAAAGATAAGTTGTAAAATGGCAGACAAGTGAGAAGTAACAAAAGGAGTGTGGCATCTTAGTTAGAGTTGCTGTGACAGGGCCTCATGATAGTTGTAGTCAGTTCAATCTCACTTTATCAACACATGACAAACGGTTAGTGTACCATACCTGTTGGCAACATGCATTTGGGTTGGACCGTACTTTGAAATATTCACACATATCATGGGTTCTGGACTGATATTTGTGTGGTAATCCAGTTACAGACAGCATTGCAACATGTGGGGCAGTTGGATACATGTGCTCTTATATGCAGCAATACACATTGGCACAGACAAACCAACATCTCAGATACTTTAAATATTGCATGTTAGAAAAGTAGATAGCGAACGCAATAGCAAATGCAGAGGTGAGAGCAAACAGGACATTGTGAGATAGTGACAGCTATTGAAGTGTAACTTATCAGAGTCCACTCCCCCGGGTATTCCTAACAAGTCCTCAGAAAGCAGGATGGCCAAGACCTTATCCTCCCAGGGACATAATTGTAATGGTCTACTGGGAGGGCCACTGCAAATCCTCTCAGCCTCCAAGTGCTGGGTGTTGTATTGGGTACGCACCCTCAACCTGAGGTTGTTCCACCTCTTCCTAATGTGGACCTGAGTGTGCTGGGTGGTACCAACAGCATTCACTCCGTTGACTATCTTGTCCCCTATTTCAGTTTTTCTACTGAGAGGAGTATGCTTGCCTTGGGAACCAACAATGTGTGGCTCTGCTTTAATTATTTCATCCACAATGACTGTCAACTCAAGCTCAGTATAGTGTGTGTTGTTTTTATTTCAGGTATGATCTAGAAATAAAATGTGAGTGACTATTTGAAAGGAAAAACAAAGTGATACAGGTAAGAAGGGGCAAAATAAAAATTACAGGTGTAGGAGAGTGCTAAAGTGGAAGATCAAAAAAGGGGTGCCTTATTTCAAAATACACAAGACGGTGGTGCCTGTCTTGTGAGCTGCAGAGGATGGTGGTCAGGGATGGGGTGTGTTTTATAGTTTGATTTGCAGGCTTGTCTATGTGGCCAACACACATCAGTTGTGTGTTTTTTAAATCCATCCAATGGTCACTGTTGAGGTGTTTTTGTTGCGTGGGTACCATGACGGTGTACCACCGTTGGGTAACTTCCATTTGTTAACCGCTGCTGGGAGACCACCAGTACGACTGTGTAGTCATAATATGCTCAGTGGGTAGACCGAAGAGCTGATGGCATCGGTGTATGCAATGGCAACATTGCAGACTGCTGCGGTCCCGGTGGGAAGAGCATCATGGCCACAGTTCGCTTTTCAAACAGCATAAGTCGTAATACGGCTGGCAGACTGCCAGGACAGTGATGCCATAGATGGTGCGGTGTTCAGGCGATCGGACCACCAAACTCATAATCAAGCTTTTTGGGGAAGTTGAAAATCTGCAGCATGAAGAAGCTGGAGGCTGTAAATTCTTGAAGGACAAGGGGACCCAGGGGGTAGCTATGGACCATGGGTAGCAATTATTTTAGAAAGGCATAGGTCCTAAGCAACAGTTTGGTAGTACAACAATGTAATATAGACCACAATAGGCTCTATATATTTATTTTCCTGGTCCAGCCGGACAGGAAACTTTAATAGTTAAATAAACAACAATCTTATTTTCGATACTGGTACACAGCAATAAGTCATTGCAGCGCGACACACTCCTGTGCCGTACCGTGGAAAACAGGAAAGAAGAGTAAGATGATAGGAAAGGGTGCATCAGGCAAAAGAGAAGAGCGGACAGGTCACTGTTTTGAGTCAGAACATTTTTAACAGTGTATCCTGAAGTGGTGCAAACAAACAATACACAATGAATATACTGTATGCCCACTTAAAGGAGTCGACGTTTCGATCCCGCGCTCAAATTAACAAGGGATCATCATCAGGACTTAATAAATTGTTTGCCTGGTTTACTCATTGTATTGCGCCTAGCGCTTAATATTGTAAAATAACAAGCGCATAGAAGGGGCGAACGTATCCTTCGTCGTTGTTGGAACGGTGCGTGGGACCGGTGGCATCCGAATCCTCTTGTTACGAGCGGCGGTGCGAAAAATGTCACTTCCCGCTGTTACGCTCACGAATAGGGGTTAGGGAGGGGCTTGATGGCCAATGCCGAAGGCACACTCGGATGAACCTTTCGGATCGTGGCACAGTCCACACGAGCGGATCATTGAATTCGGATGACCGCCTTCGGCATTGGCCATCAAGCCCCTCCCTAACCCCTATTCGTGAGCGTAACAGCGGGAAGTGACATTTTTCGCACCGCCGCTCGTAACAAGAGGATTCGGATGCCACCGGTCCCACGCACCATTCCAACAACGACGAAGGATACGTTCGCCCCTTCTATGCGCTTGTAATTTTACAATATTAAGCACTAGGCGCAATACAATGAGTAAACCAGGCAAACAATTTATTAAGTCCTGATGATGATCCCTTGTTAATTTGAGCGCGGGATCAGAACGTCGACTCCTTTAAGTGGGCATACAGTATATTCATTGTGTATTGTTTGTTTGCACCACTTCAGGATACACTGTTAAAAATGTTATGACTCAAAACAGTGACCTGTCCGCTCTTCTCTTTTGCCTGATACACCCTTTCCTATCATCTTACTCTTCTTTCCTGTTTTCCACGGTACGGCACAGGAGTGTGTCGCGCTGCAATGACTTATTGCTGTGTACCAGTATCGAAAATAAGATTGTTGTTTATTTAACTATTAAAGTTTCCTGTCAGGCTGGACCAGGAAAATAAATATATAGAGCCTATTGTGGTCTATATTACATTGTTGTACTACCAAACTGTTGCTTAGAAGCTGGAGGCTGTAGCACATGAGAGTTCCTGGAGGTGTGACACCCCTTTGACAAAGGACCACTGAACAAGATTTGCTGTTGTGAAGAAGAAGGTACCAGGAGCTGCTGCATAGACAGACCGAACAGCAATCGCCTTGGGCAGATTGATGAGCAGATTGGTCCGGGTCTTCTCTCAGTACTCAGACCAGTTTTTAACCAAACATTTTCACATTTCCAAGTTTTGGATTTTGGCTATCGAGGCACCTTTAACAGCAGCACCAAGAGTTGAGGACTTGAAGGGCACCACTTGGAGGGTTAGAACTCACTGGTCCAAGTGAGGGTATAAGATGGTTGTAAGCCTTCTTTGTCCTTGAGACTCTGATCAGGAGGCCCACCAACTTGTCCTCGGAGTCCCTCTGGATTAAATTGATGATATAGGGTTCAGGCAGCAGGTCAGGTCCCTGAGGGTTGAAGTCATGCACCAGGTACAAAGCTGTCCTTCCACGATCAGCAGGTATTTACACATTGCCTCTAAGTTAAGCATGACTGCTTTTCTGCCAGGCTACTGGAGGGTTAAGCCTGGGTTAATTTAGTGACCTTAGTGGTTCACCTTGACAGGGATTGTGGCTGTTGCTTGAACAGGTGTCAACCCCCCTCCATTCAAATAACAATCCATTTTCTCCTGCACATGAAACTAAGGGCCTAAGTTTAATGTTTTGGTGGACAGAGTTAATTCTATCGGGAAACAGAGTAAATCACTCTGTTGTCCTGACACACTCCTTGCCCACCAAATATAGAAATGATCACCAAGCAGGCTGTCATTTCATAAGCATTGACAGGAACTGCTGTCAGGGTGCTTTCTGTCAATTTATGTTTTTTTTCATTTGATGCACAGCTCTGTCAACACGATGGAGCAATAGAGAAAATCTCCAAAAAGGATTTTCTTTGGGGAACTAAAATAAAAATAATTTTTACTGCCCCTAACCAGCAGGTTTTTCCTGGGGTGACGGGCAGTAAAAAACATCTATATGTCTACCCATCTAAATTGGGTGGGCAGACCTATAGCCAATTCTCTGATGACCTGACAGAGTAAGGGATGTCAGAGAATTAGCAATATGTTCACCCATCCAAAGTTTGGACAAGTGGAGAGTAGTTTTCACCATCACCATACTGGTACATCTGCTTTTAAATTTGGCAGACCACCATGTTGGTGGTAAGTATACTCCATCGCTGTTGTGACAGAGTATCCTTACAGCCAACATATAAATTAGGCCCTAAGTCTCACGGTGCACTATTTTAAAGATACTTGAGTTGGCGGACTATGCCATTCTGGCCACAGATGGCAACTCTTCTTTCAAATACCATGGTGGTATGTATACAACAGCACCATGGATAAACAAACCAAACAGATAGCATAGTGCCTTTTAAGCCACAGTGTGACAATAAAACACAAAAAGACAATTACAACAAATATTCAAAGTAGAAATGGTGCGTGTGTGTTGATAACCATCAAAGATACATTTTAATAGTCCATAGTTGCCCGTTATTTGTTATTCGTGTTGACTGCTTATCGACCCAGATCCTGGATCTATGAGTTTCATCAGAACTAAATTGATAGGGGGGCACAAAAATTGCTATTATGCTCACTCATGTGGTGTAAAGATCTTGAAAAATAGACACAGAGAGTGAGCAGAGTAATTATGTAAATAGAGATTTAATCAGTTCTATACACTTGCCCTCAAGTGTATTATAATAATACTTTCCTGGCATTTACATGAGGGTGCTGTCTTTGGGCATGTTTTTCTGCCACATTTTACCCATAATAGAGAATTTCAGGTAACATACCTTAGATGCACTTATTTTTGCGCATTGATTACCACCTTTTTGTGTCATTGCCCTATGGTTCTTGATTAATACAGATATTAGGATAAATATATATATTATAAGTACAAAGTCGTTCAAAGTATACATAAAACACATATTTCAAAATAAATAGTACATGAACATTTTTTAAAGAATATATATATGTATATATAAAATGTATACAAAATATTTTACTATATGAATGACATTAAAGTGTGTTATGAAAATTTACAGTACATGTTTGAAATTATTAAACAAATATATAAATATATAACAATTCATAAAAATTTGAAAACATGTTTTAACACTTTTTCTATGTAACAAAAAAACTGTGTAGCATATAAACTATATACATCTGTGTGTTTCAAGGTTTAAACAAAAGTGTATTTTAAGTCGATAAAGCTATATTTTTTATTTATGAAAACATACAAGCCTGCCATAACTCTATAAGCTACAACAACTTAATACTTTATCTTTATAATTCCTACACCTCTGTACAATAAAATGTTCACTAACGTTCACATTTAACTAATATTATATGCTATACCCACTCCAATCTACGGCATTTTGGGGAAAATATCTGACAGTAAAGGGGTGATATTTACTATTTCCGCTTCAATATAAAGCATTTTGGTGAGACATTTACTAGTATTCAATCAATCAATCATTTTCTTGAGATGATAATCTTGTGTCACAATATTTTGTTCAAACACTCTTAGTAAACCTACACAGCATACAGATTTCCCTTGGATTGGGCAAGAAGTGCATAGCTAGGTTTGGATGTGTAGTAATGCCATTGTCTTTTTGCTTTCCTTTTCCCTCACACCCACCCTCTATTGTGTGTTTGCTTCCCCAAACCCACCTGTCTACCCTCCATTATCAGCTTACTGAGCCAACACCTCTGGACCACCATAAGTTGTCAGCTTGCTTCACTACCCCATCCCTTCCACTTTGGTCAAAGTGCTTCTCTAGCTCCTCCTACCCGCCCTCCATTGTCAATTGCGTCCCCACCCCCTCCCGCCCATCCACCATTGTCACCCTGCTTTCCCAGTCCCTTCCGCCCACCCTCTATAGTCAGCTTGCTTGACCAGCCACTCCCACCCACCTTCAAACTTCCGCCTTCTATTGTCATGTTGCTTAAATAGATTAATAATATTTCATATGAATCGAATTATCTCTTTCTGTGATAGTTTTAAATAATGGTTAAAGTTTCACGTAAGCTGATAATTTCACTTTCTCTTTATTGTTTTTAAACAATAAGCAAGGTTCCACGGAATGTAAGTAAGTAAGGGTGCCAAGGTCTTTCTCTAATTGTTCATTCTGAAAGATCCAACAATGGACATATATGTTATATATACTAAAAACAGAATGTGAAGACAAAAGCGTCATGCCAGAGTTTCGCGACAAACGCCATACAGAACGGTATGAGCTTTTTCTGCTGAAGGCTACTGAAGTCACAATTAGCAGTTGCTAAGTGGTCTTATCACCCTGCCTGCAGACACAGACAAAAAGAGCTTAATGATTTGAAAACTATGTTACAATATTATTGCTTAGTCAATCTTTTGGTAAATCTTAGTACCACTATTTGGTTAATTTTTATTATAACATATATTCCTGTTGAATGCACCGGGATAGAAAAGAATAGCTTTGGATAGAATTGGATTTGTTAGGAGAGGATAAAATAGGATAGACAAATACATTTATGAAATGCATCACTGATTTCCTAGTATTCCTAAATGTGCCCATCTACAAATGTTCCCTATCACATCTCAGAGGATTAATTGTTACCTAGAATTCATCTCAATCAAATAGTGCTCAGTGATGTGTGGGGTGGTTGCAGTCCAATTGGCTTTCTGTCTCAGGTTGGCACATTCACTAGGCCTAACACCGCTCCACTCACGGAGGATGCAGATTTTGGCAACTCCACGCTCCCAGTAGAACGCGAAGCTTCCAATAAACTCCATACTCCACAACGGAGTGGAGTTTTTGTTTCTAACATGCTCAAAATGTCCTTTTGCCGCTCGCTTGAGATCACCCACAAGATTTCAGAGCTTTCCAGGAGTGCCCCAAGATTTGTAAGCCGGCCGCATGCTCCTGTGAGATTATGCAGTCACCAGTGCGTCATTCGGCCATGCCAGCGACTTCCGGCAGGTGTTTTTTGATGTACGCAGTTCTGAACTTGCAGGATCTTCAAGGCCTGCAATCTGGGGATGATTCTCTCCTTGAGAAGCATCACAATTCTCCCAAAATGACTATTTGGACTCAAAAACCTTCTCAAATGGATGGTTGACGTTTTTCGTGTGTGTGAGGAGTCCATTATTTCACATTTTCTCTAACAGGAAGGAAGTGCCCCAGAGTCTCCAGCTTCCTGTCCCTCTCCTGTGGGTTGGTCCAATCCCTCACAGAGCAGCCAACAGTACTTAGTCCAGCTCATGAATCAAAGAGAAAGAAGATTCTTCGCATTAGCAAGAGGAGGTTGTATGCTACTAAATTTTTTTTATGTAAAGGTATATACCCAGGCAGACTTTTAGTACAAAAGCTGGCTATTTAGAAAAACATTTATAAACACATAATGATAAAATTAATGCAATGGACTGGATTGATATCAAAAAAGATAATTTTTAATATAAATATAAAAGATGAATAGATACATATAATTCAATAAAAAAGATTACACAATAAGAGTTCTTATTACTTCATGTGGCTTTTCTTCAATATATGTAAATAAGACATATCGATATACATAAAAAAAGGCTTTTTCTTAAAAATTAATTCTCTGGTTATGGAGAATAGGGCTGTGTGTCAACGCGTTTCGACAAAGTCTTTTGTCTTCATCAGGACAAATGGATATTCAGCCACTTTTTCTAAATAGAATAAAACAAAATTTAAATAACATTTAGATCACAGTGCATTGCTATTTTTTGTATTTACAAAGATAGAATATAATTCAGTTAAAAAAAAAAAAAATTCTTTTCTTAGCCAGACTTATGTTGTAGTACAAGTTGAATGAGGACACATAGTTGGAAAACATACATATTTCATGGTTTTAATAATCAACAGTTCATCTCAGTCGTATTGATGACGAAAATATTCCTAGACATACATGTTCGATAGAAATTGGCGCAACATTTTTGGAATTTCACATTTCAAAATACTACCTATAGCTATAACTAAAAGAGTAAGCTATTTAAAAAGGCTTTATTCAATTTATCTAACATATGTTTGATTTTTTAGTGGGGGACGACCTATGTTTAAGAAGGGAAAGGCGGGGCATTAGGCTAGAGGTTAATATTATTAATGAGACAGATTCATTATACATTCGCTGGACTGTATCAGCAGGATATCTAGTTTGGAAAACAAGAGTTAAAGAAATATGGTGAAATAAATCTGAGTCTCTTAGAATTTATATTGCATCGACTTAAAAATCAAAAGACAATATGTTTTAAAAAAGACGGACTCAAAAAGAACCTTCCTTGATTCATTAGGTTTATCTCTTATTAATTGCTATTCTTACCTAAAAAAGATTATGGACCGATAGGTTCGAGGTAGATGAAGGGAGTAAGGCACCTTTCCTCTAATATCCGGAGTCGGTATGTGATAACTGTTTAGAGAAAAACAATTACGATGTATAAATTCCTATAACAATTTAATAGATGTTTTAGAGTTCTCCCTATTTCAGTTAGTCTGTTCTGTTGGATAATATTCTTACCTGTTTAGACAGTGTTCACTGCTTCCATCTTACTTCTACCTACAACTACTTTTCATCGTCTTTTAAAAGAGAGGGAAAACCCCAAGCGTTCTTCGTTATTTCCATCAATAAATGGCGTAATAATTGATAAAGCTGGTTGTCCGTTTAGCTAGAAGAAATATATGGGTTTGTGTCAATCGCTATTAAAAGATCACTTAAAGGGTCTAAGGAAACTTCTCTTTGCTAATATTTACCTTTCACATTCATTGAGTGTTCAGAGAAACGCGGTAATGGGCAGAAACCGTTGCGTGTCTTTGCTCCGCTTTCGTTAACAGAGGGCTGTAATTCAAAATGGATGCCTGTTGACCGGAACACGCCCACTAGATAGAAAAGGGATACCATAAACCACTAGATTAAGATTAAGGTCTAAGTATAATGGGGGAAGTCTTGATAAAATTCCGTTTAGGTCATACGGAATTACGTACTAACAATGCAGAGGTTGTGCGGAGCTTAACGAGTTCTTACCGTTGTGAAATGCGCGGAGCTCGAAACGTCTCTACCTCCCTCAGTAGTTCGTGTAGAAAAGGGTGATTACGTGTAGTCCTTTTACCACTGCTATTTATTTCCTGGGTAGGCTCCGCCCTTATTTAAAGCAACACTTTGTTTAAATAATTACGGGTTAGATATCAGGATCATCGTTTTGAGATTTAAAAAAAAAAAAAAAAAAGGGGGACCATCAGGGTTAAAAAAGTTTTTTTCATTACACTTGATTTCTACAATAATATGACAACTGCCTCAATGGTGTCATATTATTGCATTTTCCCACGGCAAATCTTGGTTCAATCCATGGTTGAAAGTCCCAAGGGTGAAGATCCAAAAAACCTCTCTTTTTCTACGGATCTCATCTCCGCCTTGGTTTTTCTGCAAATGAATTTTTTCTAGAATACGCCATTTCAATTCTTCAGGTTTGTGTTTATATTCTATGAAATGGTTTACCAACGGAGCTGTGATCTTCTGTGTTTTAATAGCTGACCTATGTTCGGTTAGCCTGGTCTTTATCATGCGGGACGTCTCACCCACATATCCAAGATTGCAGGGACATATGAGCAAATACACAACATTTTTTGTGTTACAGGTCCAAAATTCCTTTGCTTGAATTTTTGTCTTATTGAACTCCATTGTCTCGCCCATTATAATGGTATCACAGGATTGGCAGGAACCACAGCGTGAGGTGCCCTTGATGGCATTTGCTCCATCAATCGATTTCTGAATAAAGGGAGTACTTCTAGTGTTGCCCTTATGTCGAGAATGGACCACTTGATCTTTTAGGTTTTTGTTTCGCCTGTGGGCAAACATGGGTTTCTGTAGTTTATGCTGGTTGTCTAGAACATTTAATAGATGCCAATTTGAGTTTATTATCTGCCTGATTGTAGAGTCCATAGTTGAATGTTTAGTAATACATACTAATTTCGGATCTGCCTTCTGTTTTTGTGAATTCAACAGAGTGTCTCGATCATAAAATCTCGCTCTCTTGTATGCTCCTCTGACTAAACGATGTGGGTATCCTCTTTCAATGAATTTTCGCTTCATAATTTCAGCTTGGGTATCAAAGTCTTTTATACTGGTACAGTTCCGCCTTACTCTCAAAAATTGAGAGAAGGGGATACTGTCCTTCTGGCATCGCGGATGGTAGCTTTTAAAGTGTAAAAGAGTATTTCGAGCGGTAGGCTTCGTATACAAGTCCACTTCGAGAGCACCTTCTTGGTTTTTAATATTTATATCTAGAAACTCAACTTTAGATTCATTAATATGTGCCGTAAACCGTAGGTTTTCATCTGTTAGGTTTAGCCACAGAAGGAATTCATTCAAAGTCTGTTTCCCATCGGTCCAAATAAAAAAAATGTTGTCAATGTAACGATACCAATGGGAAACAGACTCGAAAAAAGGTGCCACCTCATTGAAGATGAATTTGCTTTCGAAAAGGATCATATAAATGTTAGCTATCGACGGAGCTATTGAAGCCCCCATGCTTACACCTTTGATTTGTAGAAATAAGTCCTCACCAAATTCAAAAAAGTTCTCTTTTAAGACTAAAGTCAAGCAGTCTTTAATGAATGACTTAGAGCAGGGGATCTTGTGTAGATCGATGAACCACATTGTGGCCTCAATTGCTTCTGCCTGGGGTATATTACTATACAGCGACTCCACATCGAGAGTCACTAAGATGTCATTACCTTCATTGAAAGCTAGATTTTCAACTTTCGCAATTATGTCGCCAGTATCTTTTACATAAGATTGCGAAAGAGAAATATAAGGGCGTAAAATTTGATCCAAGTATTTCGAAAGGGCTTCCAGAGGGGTCCCGATTGTAGAGACAATTGGTCGATACGGTGGATTTTTTTGGTCCTTGTGGATCTTAGGCAATCCATATATACAGGATACCTTTCTATCTGATTTATTTAGGAATTCGTATTCTTTTTTATTTATTGTACCTTCATTTACAGCTCTTGTGGTTAACCTGTTTATTCCAAAAATGTTGCGCCAATTTCTATCGAACATGTATGTCTAGGAATATTTTCGTCATCAATACGACTGAGATGAACTGTTGATTATTAAAACTATGAAATATGTATGTTTTCCAACTATGTGTCCTCATTCAACTTGTACTACAACATAAGTCTGGCTAAGAAAAGAAAAAAAATTTTTTTGAACTGAATTATATTCTATCTTTGTAAATACAAAAAATAGCAATGCACTGTGATCTAAATGTTATTTAAATATTGTTTTATTCTATTTAGAAAAAGTGGCTGAATATCCATTTGTCCTGATGAAGACAAAAGACTTTGTCAAAACGCGTTGACACACAGCCCTATTCTCCATAACCAGAGAATTAATTTTTAAGAAAAAGCCTTTTTTTATGTATATCGATATGTCTTATTTACATATATTGAAGAAAAGCCACATGAAGTAGTAAGAACTCTTATTGTGTAATCTTTTTTATTGAATTATATGTATCTATTCATCTTTTATATTTATATTAAAAATTATCTTTTTTGATATCAATCCAGTCCATTGCATTAATTTTATCATTATGTGTTTATAAATGTTTTTCTAAATAGCCAGCTTTTGTACTAAAAGTCTGCCTGGGTATATACCTTTACATAAAAATTGTTTTACCTGACCCAGGAGTCCTATCCATATCAGGGGGTCCTTGATACCTACAAGATGTATGCTACTAAATGCCACCAAGAATAGAAGAAACCTGTGGAATCAGACGCTTTATGCTGTTCTGCACGTTTTACAATACAGATAGATGCAATTCAATAGGTAAGATTTTACCCATCTTGCAGCTCGCCAATCCCATAGAGAAAATACTTTATCTGTTAAGTGATATTTTAGGCCACACAGCAAAAGCAACTGTTTTTTATCTGAGGGAAAGCTAGGATATCCGTACAAAACTCCATGATGCTTTGCAGCCCAACAGACCATTGTAGTCTTTGTATATATTTTTTAGAAAGATCACTTTTATGTGTTAAAAAATGTAAGTATGGTAATTTTTAACACATTTTTTATTGTATCACATATTGTGTTTTCTTTGCATTATGTTACATTTTATTCTTTATACATCTTATAATGGTTGTGTGGAAGACAGCTATGTTTTACATTGTGGGCCAAAAACAATCAATCAATCAATCAATCAATCAATCATGTGCCTTTTATAATAATAGACCTTTGTCACTGTAATTCAGAATTCTAGTGACCACGGGAACAGTTGGCAGAGGAGGTCTAGCCAATATACAGTGAGCACGCTGTAGAGTGTAAAGGTGTGGTAGATCTTCAGGAGCTACCCATCGAATGATATATTGTTGAAGAAAAGTAGTCAAGTTGGGTCCCTTAATCCTATTTATCAGCACCAACGTCCAGGTATTCCACCTGGATCAGCCTTCCTAATCCTTTATCCGTCTAAGATCCAAGACCTATTTTTACACTACTTCAATCATCAGTGTTTTCAGTGCTTTGCGAAACAAGGCGAATGAAGGTTGCCCTCGGAGTTCAAGGGAAAGGGAATTCCATAGCCTGGGTGCAACAGTAGTGAATGCTCTACCTCCCCATTTGGCTTTTACAAACCTAGGGACCTCCAGAAGATTTTTATTGGAGGAGTGGAGGGATCGGCCAGGATGTCAATGTTCAGTATTTACTGATGTCAGATTTACTATATACAATTCAGCAATATTTTGCTTGCTTAGGTCAACCTTGGATATCAGTTCATATCAAGGTCCTTGCTCACTCTCTGAGCTCCATCACTAATCCTTCCAGAGTCCTTAGTTCCAGGCCTTTTTCAGTTGACCTATGTGTCTGTTTCAAGAAATCTAACCTCATTCCACATTCAAAGACCTTGCTGCAATATCATATTGCTTTATTACACATAAGGGAGGGAGAGCCAGGCCATGTAAAGAAATGTCCGGTATTGTTAACTGGTTAGTGGTCTCACCACTGGTTAGCTTTTTTGTGATCCTTTCAATATCTATGCTCAAGGGTGAAAAACACTTTCATGTTCATAACTGTGCTGAGTTATTTCCCCTCCTGGAGTCACAACATCCAACGCTCACTTCCTCATCCTGGTGGACCTGGCAATATTCATCTGGCACTGATGCTTGTCAACCAGCTAGCACATCTTCTTCTGTGTAGCTGGATATTGAATACGCATGGCCTCCTCCACTGATATTCCCATTACTATTTTCATAGGCAACTAAGAATCCACAGAGCTCCTCTCCCTATAGTCTCAGGTCGCTACTCTGCTTTCTCTTCACTTTTAACCACAATCTCCAGAGTATGGTGTTCAGCCCTTCTTTTCTTGTGCAACTTTGCTTCTTTGGCTGATCTTCATGTAGTTTTTCCCATGTTCTCTCTTGCAGTTCTAGGTGACAGATAACCTTCACAGCCCTCCCTTCGAGTGTCTTTCGAACCAGTTTCATTCCAGTGACATCTCTCAACTCCATTCTCTTGACTCAGTTGCCATCTAAATACAGTGTCGCTAGAAAAGCCTCTCCAGTGTTGTAGCCTAGCTAGTCTATGTTCCACCTGCAAGTCCTCTGGAGTCTCCAACATCAGACAGCATCGGTGTTTTTTCAGCCGTGGCCCTTGCAGGTAAGAACGGTGGGTCTTGGTGGGGGGATTTCGAGTGATGATGGTGAGGGAAAATTAATTTCCCTCGTTATCGTCCGTTGAAATCCCCCCCACCCAGCCTCACCACCCCTCTGCTCTTACCTGCACGGGCCATGGCTGTGTATTATATTTTGGTCCTTGATCACAGACAGGATTAGCTAGTACTGGTGCTGCCAGTAAGGTCTGCAGGAGCTTCCAAGCTACTTCCACGCCCCCATTAGCAAATGTCTGTGGTGTAGCACCTAATACACATCTGAATATACAAAGCCATACCCTTTCAATTTCAACCCAGTCCCTGTCAGAGGATGGTTGTTAAAATGTCCTCTACACTGATTAGATGATTGCTCACACATTCAACAAGGAACAGCTCATGCATAAGAAACTTGCAAAGATTTTGGGAAAAAAATCACAAACATTGCAGAGGAAATAGGTTGTGACTTTGCAAGTCCACAAATGTGATTTGAATGTGCTTGTTTTCTTTTCAATTAGCTGCAGAGATAGAGGGCCCGATTCACAAAAGTAATCTGAGACAAAATCCTAACTCTACGACTTTCGGTATTCACAGAAGGGATTTAGGAGTACTAAAGTTAGGATTTTGTCTCAGTGAAACTTAAGTTTTGGTCTTTTTTTTTTTATGTTTTTATTATTTTTAACATATATATTCCCCACCTCCACTCCCGGACAGGTAAACAATCTGCACATTAACATCATGAGCTTTACATTATGCTTGTCATACTTACATATTCATTATAGAAAATGTACAGAATATATACCAGGCTTCACGGAAAACAAACTAAAACAATAACATAAATACATTACAGCATTAATAATAAATTAGTTTTGTAAATCTCGCCAGTGTGTGAGAGGAGTCCAGATTTTCATACCCCTTTTGCGTCGCCGTCTGCCTTTCCGCTTATATATAGCTACATTTAAGACAAACTTAAGTTTAACTGAGACAAAATCCTAGTCCTAAAGTTAGGATTTTGTCTCAGATTACTTTTGTGAATCGGGCCCAGAGTGTTCCTGCTAAGCAGAAGCATTTTCATTCATCGTTTATATGAGATAGACAAAACTGCATTTCTTTTCCAAATCAAACAAGAAAAAACAGTGTAGAAAATTGCCGGACCATTGCAAGTTCTGTAATTAATAACTTATTTATAGCAATACATTTAGATAAGCAAAAACGTTTTGTGCTCCTTTCACAAGTCATGGATAAAGGTATTTTAATATAGTGAATAGTCCAAAAACTGAAAATTGCAAAGAACTTTACAACATAACTATGTCTGTAAAAAAGAGATGAAATGAATAACTTGCTAACAAAGAAATCTGAAAGCTGCAACATTTAATTAGGAGCTATAAAAAAGCTCCATTTTGATTTGCAAAACGGAGGTTGGAAAACACATTTTGAATTGGAATAGCTGTCAATTTGTGAATACAAATGAGGTATAATATGTCAGTTCAAAAACCGACAGCTTGATGATTTATGGAATTTATAAATGAAGTACTCGTTTAAATGAGAAAGTATGCTCGACATGGTGTTTTACGTTGCCTACAGTGCAAATGAAATGAATAGGTGAGTTGAATTCAATACGTTTTGAGGCATAACAATACGACATTATTGGATGTCAAGTGCCCTCTCAAGAGCTCTAATTTATTTCATGGATTGTCTGAGAAAAATCCATTTGCAGGGAAACCAATCTTTTGATCCTATGTGTTGTAAAATTCAGAAGCTTCTGAGTATGTATAAGAAGAGATTTTTCCAGCAATTTAAATTAGTTATACAGCTGTTTGTGGATGCTTTGTCAATAAAAGCATACCATTAAGAATCAGTCCTGCTTTCTTGAATTAATGGCGAAACTCTCACAGCTATGGTGAAATCTTGCTGACCATTTTCTCGGCAGGTACCCAAGAAGCTAGTTAAAGGTCAGATACTCAGAGGTTCTTACTCAAGATAAAGTACCCCTTTGGGTAATATCAGTGCTGTTTGTTTTAGTTTTTGGCTAGTGAACCAAAATGGGAAATTGATTTGGAGAAGCTATTGCATTAGTATTTTAAGTGTTGTGGGGGCAACAACAACAATCGTAGTATGTTCCATACAGTGGTCAATTTGTAAAATAAAAAGTGCCAGGGCACTCCTCAGGAGGCAGCGCTAACAGGAGAAATGTGCTGGTGCAAACTGTCTGCAGACTAGAGCCCCAGAACTTCTTATTCTGGAGAGGACTTGGCCTAATGGCTAGAGCTGACGATTTTGGAACTGGGGACCTTGGTTCGAGTCTTAGCGTGGAATCCTGTGATTCTGGAGAAAATCACGTCTTCCAAATGAGTGTGTCCTTAATTGGTGCTATAAGCGCTGGTACTGAGGATTAGGTGCTGATGCTGAGCACCGGAAAGCACTGGCTCAAATTAAGCACTGGTTCCATCATTTCTTCTCCTGAAAATAAGTGCTTCCTTGAAAGCGATTTTTGTTGGAGCGCACATCGTGGTAAGCATGACACATGGATGTTGCTTGGAACAGGAGTCATGTGTTCCCCAACAGAGGAACTAAAATAATTCTCAAATTCAGTCCTTTTTCTATGTCATTGCAGTCTTTGAGGATCCTAACCTTCACTGTACATCAGGGGGTTAACAGAAAGAAAATACACCATAAATAGAAGGGGCACACAGGAAAAAGATCAAGTAGGAAAGAGGTAGCTCAACTGATATTGTTACACAATTTCTGATTTATCTAAAGCTTAAGAGTGTCATTTTACATTAAATGCTGATGTAGATCTGCCCTGACTGTGTTATTTTGAGTGATGCTCCAATTGTATCCTCATCACAGAGCACAGATGGTCCCCTTTATCAACACAGCAGAGGTACAGTCACAGTGCTGCAAGGACATGGCCACATGCCATGCTCTGCTGGTGTTAAGGACCAAACAGGTTCACTGTGCACCTATGCTGGCAGCGTTTCAGCCAATTACTGAATACATTGGTTAAAACATATCACCAGGAAAACAAAATAATCAATTTAGACAAGGAATGTTCTAATCAGATCAGCTAATAAAATATGTAGACTAGAAATCATAGTCTTTTTTGTAAAAACTAGGCCTGGGAAAAATTTGAATTGTAGCAGAGTAAATTTAGTAATTTCAGTAATTACTCTTTACTCTTGTGATGCAAAATTGCCGAAATGACGCAATTACAACAGTTTGAGTAATTAAGAGTAATCTGAGGAGAAAAATCCTACTGCAGGAGCACTGGGAAAATGAACTGAGAGGGAGCGAGTGACTGCTTGATACGGCTGTTTGTGTTCTGTAGCTTTTAGCACTATTTTCTTAGCTCAGTTCGCATCATCTGGTTCCTTTTGGATGCGAGGGTGTATTTTGCACTATGAAAATTATTTGTAAATAATGGATACACTTCTCACACAATTACGCATAATCACAAGTAATTTTACCGTAATTACAAATAATTACCGTAGAGAGAATTATGCCAATTGCCCACACCCCTAGAAAAAGCTTCAAATGAAGGGATGTTACTGCTATGACCAAAATTTAAAAACTTGTACAATATGCCAGTAATATTTTGCTAAACACCCTTTACTTCACCCAATGGATTGACCAGATTTTAGCATAGGGATTTTCACTCTGAAAACACATCAAAGTGTTCAGCTGTGGATATGTACACAGATGAAGAGAATAATCGTGGTGTTTCAAATAAAAATGTCCTACTTTTATTTATGTCCACATTTCCTGGTATCAGGCAGTGGATGCTTCTCAGCCATTCAATTCTTCTCTGTCACCACATGACGAAATTGATGCGTTTTTTTTCTGTCTTTCTGAATCGATTTCAACATTTAAAAAAATCCGTGTTTATAGTGGTCCGATACTTCTTTTCTCTAAACTGATCACTGCCCCCCAAGGTGAAATTGTTTCTTCCTTTACAGGGTAATATTATGGTATCGTATCTGTTCTATTTTTTTTTTTAAATCTTTGTTTTTAATTTCAGAACATTTAAAGTATCGTACATGTTCAACTTATGATTAGCACATGGCGTACATTACTGTTCATTCTAATGTTAATATAATATCACACAATTATCTGCAGCTAGTTTTCTGCTGTAGGGCATATGACCAGGTCCCCCCATACTTGAATGCTGTGTATGTTACCCAGCAGTAGATGCTGTACCAATACCCATCCCAGTGCCTTCTTTGTGGGTCTGCTATGCCCTGTAGCTCAAGCAGGTATGTATGAAGCACTGCCGTATGTCGCGTGGCCTAGTTGTTGGTGGCTGTAATTATGCATATAGATCACTGCTCATGTTGTAGTGTGTCAGGCTGTTCAGCCATGCCATTAATGTTGGCGGGTGTTTGCTGCCCCTGCGTACATAGTGCAGCTAAAAAAACATTGGTCAACGGAATTGGGATATCATGGAATAGATATCTAAACTGGGACAGTACTACCATTTTGATTATCGCTAAGAGACAGTTTTAGCCATCTCTGGATTTTACCCGCTAGTTTGTCTATTACCAGGCCATAGTTAAGCAGTATAATTTGATCATCAATCTAGACAGCTTCTCTGGCTGACTCTTCAGTCATAAGAGCATGTCAAGCAGCTTGCTTGCATGTAATGATTTTGGAAGTCTGCCTTGCCATTCCAATGAAAACAAGCATTGGCATATGCAATAGGTCTCGCTTTTGGGACCTTATAGGTATTTAGTTATGCAGCACAATATCCTTGGTGCAACAACATCAACTGTTGCATGGCTAAACGCTTATAAGGTCCCAAAGGCGAGACATATTGGCTATGCCAATGCTTGTTCATTTTGATCTCAGGTCAGCTTATTTCATAACTTGTCAGCATTTTACACGTCAAGATCCCGCTTTGTGACGTGCCAGAGGTTGGCATTACTTCGACCCTGCTGCATGTTGTTGACATTCCTTCTGCTTTTATCGCCGTGCATGTAAACACTACACTCAAAGCACTGTGTAATTGAACTCTACGGGAAGATTGCTGCGATACGGTGACTGTATTTTTATCTGGATGTTTTTGCTTTAGTATTGGCATGTGTAGTAACAAAAAAGCAGTTTCCTATATGCCTTAAGCTTTGATGCAAGCAATTTAAAAACAGTTTGGACAATTAAACTTGAATAAGTTGAATATTCGAAAATCGTCAATCAATAAAAAAGAAAGCCAAACTAACAATTTATTTGCAGATGTGTGTCTGTGTGCACCAGGACCAGCTGCTTTGTCATCTTGTGTTGATAAAAGATAGCGGTCTTATCCGCGGGGCGGGAGAGGCACCCCACTTTGAAGTCTCCGAGACTGCAGGATGCACGCGGGGTCAGGGGCAGCACACAATGTCATTTCTTCTGAAGTTATCCATTGAGTCATCGGTGCTTAGGAGGCTTCTGGACTAACTTCCATCCGAACCCCTAACTTTGACCCTCTTTGACCTATGAACAGAATGTCTGTTTGATTAGCTAAAAAGTTTGCATGAGTCACCCGCATGAGCGAACCTTGACCTGTTCCCAGGCCAGGACGCTCCCCCACTGCTCCAGCACTCCCTGCTGGTGCTGTGCCCTCTGCCTGCAGCCCCTCGCTGCTGTTGGGAGTTCGAAGCCCTCCTCCACCCGCAGGCTCGCCTCATCCTTGGTGGCCAAGTGGTGTGCGGTAAGTATTCGGTCTGTTCTGCTGCTTGTCTCATTGTGCCCTGCTTCGTGTTTGATTGATTGATTGATAAAAATTTATAATGCGCAGAACAATAACCCGCAGGTATCAAGGCGCCTAACAATAAAATCAGAAAGTTGAACAATTCATCCTTACACATAGGCTTGCAAAAAGAGGCGAGTTTTAAGGGCACTACGGAATGTCTGTAGCGATGGCAGGGACCTAAGATCCAGAGGGAGATCATTCCACCACTTAGGAGCTAGAGTGGAAAAGGCCCTACCACCCCATTTGGCTCTTCGTATGCGAGGAGCAGACAAAAGCAGTTTCCCGGAGGAACGCAGGTTCCTTCCAGGAGTATAGTGGGAGATGATGGAGCCCACTCCCGAGTCACTGTTTTTTGTGATGGCTCTGTATGTCATGCATAGGACTTTGAACCGTACTCGGCATTCTACCGGAAGCCAGTGCAATGTTTTCCTGGCCAACGTGGCCGAGCTGCGTCTGGGAACATCCAGAACGAATCTGGCTGTGGCATTCTGAACCACCTGTAAGCGCTGCAGGAGGCTCCTGTTTAGCCCCGCATACAGCGCATTACAGTAGTCTAGGCGTGAGCCAATGAGTGCAACAGCTATTTGTTTTCTGGACTGTAACGAAAGGTATTTCCTGATCCTTCGCAGGGTATGGATTAAGCCCCAACAGGTGGAAATGGTTCTACTCACCTGTCTGCCCATATCCAGGGCAGGATCTATCATCACCCCAAGATTTTTAGCAGATGTTGTGGGGGAAGGGCACACTCCAAGCGAGTCAGGCCACCAGCTGGCTGACCAGATGTTTTCGTTCCCTCCAAACACCATCACCTCAGTCTTCTCCCCATTCAGTTTAAGAGAGTTCTGAATCATCCAGTGACCAACCGCCTCCATACAAGATCTAAACTTGGAGGCAGTCTGCACATCTGAATGGGAAAGAGAGACGAGTATTTGGGTGTCATCGGCATAAGAGACTACCTCCATCCCGAAAGTTCTTATTAGTCTGGCCAGTGGGGTCACGTAGATGTTAAATAGGGTCGGACTAAGAGCCGACCCTTGAGGGACCCCACATAGCACGGATCGGGATGGAGATAGAAACTCACCCAATTTGACTCTTTGTTCCCTCCCAGCAAGGAAAGAGGTCAGTAGATCTAGAGCTGCGCCCCTCACCCCCACATCCCTCAGACGAGATGTAAGTACTGAGGGGGAGAGGGTATCGAAGGCCGCAGTTAGATCCAACAAGACCAGGAGGGTGGTCTGGCCCCCATCCACTGTCGTGCGGATGTTGTCAAGCACGATGGTGAGGGCCGACTCGGTACTATGTTCCCTCCTAAATCCATGCTGGGAGGAGTCCAAGCAGCCTGAGCCTTCCACAAAGGCCGCGAGGTGCTTGTTCAGATGTACCTCAAGCATCTTCGCAGGGGCGGGAAGCAACGAGATCGGACGGAAGTTTTTTAGGACCTCCGAATCAAGGGAGGCCTTCTTTAGCAGAGGTTTAACTACTGCTTTCTTCCACTCCGAAGGGAAGACACCATTTCTTATAGCTAGATTCATTATTTCTAGCAGCGGTGGTAAGAGGGTCTCCCTACACTGCTTGAAGATTTTCAGAGGGCAAATATCCAGGGGGAGCCAGATTTGATCTTATCAGTCAAGATTTCTAGATCTTGCAGAGTCAGAGGTGGAAAGGAGTCCAAAGTGCCCAATGGGGAGACGTCGGTGGTAGGCAAATTCGTCTCAGCCAAGACAGTAGACACACTAATACAGGCTCTTTGTTTCTCAAGAGCTAGGTGGATATCCTGTATTTTAGTGTGGAAAAAAGAGGCAATCCTATCACATAAATCCTGCGAAGGTACGACAGGGTCAAGGACTTGTAGATTGATTAAGGAATCTACGATTTTGAAAAGCTCCTTCGGTGAAGACAACGAGGTTGTCAGGGATACAAAGTAGTCTTGTTTAGCCTGCACAATCTCAGCCTTATATTTCCTAATAAGGAGTTTGTGAGCTTCTTTATTCTTAGGGTCCCAGCTCGAATGCCAGAGCCTCTCCTTCCTTCTCACTTCTTGCCTGAGCAGCCTGAGAGAATCTGAGAACCATGGGGCAGATGGTCTCTTTCTGGCTCGACGGCGGGTCTGCATTGGGGCCAATTCATTCAAGGCCTCCGTGATAGTCTGTTCAAAATGGCCAGCTGCGGTCTGTACACTGTCCATACCCATAGTAGAGAGGCTGGCAGCCCATGGCGCAAAGGAGTGGCTGTTGATGTTCCGGAAATTTCTAGCCATTTCCATTATGTGATTCCCTTTTTTGTTTCCATCCTCCCTGTAATACTCCAAGTGGAAAGGAACTGCAAGGTGATCGGACCAGGATAGATGCACCGGGTGTTTGCTAACTTGCACTTGTACTGTATTGTTGCCTGTCATCTCTGTGCGCTACGTTGTTAATTGCTGCCTGTATTTGTTGCCTGGCCTTCTCTGTGCGTTGTTAACAATTGCCCCTATCTGTTGCCTGCTTCTTTGTGCGCTGCCTCAGTTTATTGCTGCCTCTATTTTCTCTAATTGCTGTTGCCTGGGATTTTATTTAATTGCCCCCTGTGCCGTGCATTAAGTTTTTCCCCTCCCGCTCCCTGCATTCCTCTCCCACCGCTGCGTCCCCTGTGTCCCCGCCCCCCTGGTGGCCCAGTGGTGGGCGCTAAGTATTCGGTCTGTTCTGCTGCTTGTCTCATTGTGCCCTGCTTCGTGTTTGCTAACTTGCACTTGTACTGTATTGCTGCCTGTAAGTACTGTATTGCTGCCTGTAACTCCCCCCCCTCCCTGCATTCCTCTCCTGCCGCAGCGTCCCCTGTGGCCCCGCCCCCTCCTCTCCCATTTGCTTCCTGCCTCCGAGCTCCTCCTGCCTCCCTCCACCCCTTCTTAATGCAGGACGCTGCGCGGCGAGGGTGCGAACCTGTTCCCAGGCCAGGACACTCCCCCACCGCTCCAGCACTCTCTGCTGGTGCTGTGCCCTCTGCCTGCTGCCCATCGCTGCGTTTGGGAGTTTGAGGCCCTCCTCCACCCGCAGGCTCCCGCCTGCGCCTCATCCCTGGTGGCCCAGTGGTGGGCGGTAAGTATTCGGTCTGTTCTGCTGCTTGTCTCATTGTGCCCTGCTTCGTGTTTGCTAACTTGCACTTGGACTGTATTGTTGCCTGTCTTCTCTGTGCGCTACGTTGTTAATTGCTGCCTGTATTTGTTGCCTGGCCATCTCTGAGCGTTGTTAACTGTTGCCCCTATCTGTTGCCTGCTTCTTTGTGTGCTGCCTCAGTCTATTGCTGCCTCTATTTTATCTAATTGCTGTTGCCTGGGTTTTTATTTCATTTCACCCGCCTTAAGTTTTTCCCTGCATGTTCACCGCATTCCTCTCCCACCGCTGCATCCCCTGTGGCCCCGCCCCCCTCCTCTCCCATTCGCTTCCCGCCTCCCAGCTGCTCCTCCCTCCCTCCACCCCTTCTTAATGCAGGATGCTGCGCGGCTGCGCGCAGCGCTGGAGTGCCAGAGGCAAGCCCGTCTGTGCCCGTCCGCGCCTGGACCGCGCCCAGTGCCAGGACCGCGCCCAGCACCAGGACCCCTGGACCAGACCTGGCCCCCTATCACACCAGACCCAGACTCAACTACGACGCCGACTCCCTCCACGCTCTCAACACCGGCCGAGACCAACGCTGCATCCAGGCCTCCCCGAAACTCACCCACGGACACTTCTACTGCCGCAGCTGCAATTTCACCTGCGACAGAACTACCAAACCATCAAGGACCAGACCCAACCACCTCCGCTGCATACTTCTCAACACCCGCTCCACACGCAGACACGCCGTCGAACTCTGGGACCTGCTCGACACCACTGCCCCGGACGTAGCCTTCCTGACCGAGACGTGGTGGAACAACTCCTCTGCACCAGACATCGCCATTGCCATTCCAGACAGCTACAAGATCACCCGCAGAGACCGCGCCAAAGGCATCGGAGGAGGAATTGCCATCGTCCACAAGTCCAGCATCAAGGTCACCACCCACGCAGATGACACCCTCAACACCGCCGAACACATGCACTTCCAGATCCACATCGACCCCAACACCACCCTCAGAGGAACCTGGGCCCAGTTCAGTGACTCCATCGCCGGCCTCGCCAGCACCCACACACTCGCCTGCACGGACTACATCCTCCTCGGGGATCTGAACTTCCACCTCGAGAACAACAACGACGCCAACTCCACCACGCTGATCGACAACCTCACTAACCTCGGCCTCAGACAACTCGTCACGACACCCACCCACGCCACCGGCCACACGCTAGACGCCGTCTTCTCCACAAGCACCCACGTCACCTTCGACCACACCACGGAACCCCACTCGACTGACCACCACTGCATCCACTTCACCTTCAAAAGACCAACCAAGCACCACCGCACCCAACGCCTGCCTCGCCGCTGCTAGAGCAAAGTCACCGAAGACCAGCTGATCACCACCCTCTCCCAGAACCCACCCACCTACCCCACCAATTCAGATGCCGAAGCCCGCAACCTCAGACAGTGGATTGACGATTGTGCCAACACCCTCGCCCCTCTGAAGAAACCCCCCAACAGCCACGCCAGCGAGAGCCACCTGGTTCACCGACGAGCTCCTGGCCTCCAGGCGTACATGCCGGAAACTGGAGAAGAAATGGCTCCACGAACGAACACCGGACAACCACGCAGCCCACAAGGACGCCACCCGCAGACACCACCACCTGATCAGATCAGTCAAGAGGTCCTCCTTCAAAGACCGCCTGGATAACAACGCACACAACAGCAAAGAGCTCTTCCGCATTGTTAAAGAACTCTCCAACCCCAGCGCCAACGCCAACGACATCCCGCCCTCACAGGAACTCTGCGACTCCCTGGCCATCTTCTTCCACCACAAGATCGCTGACATACACGACAGCTTCAACAGCACGACCGACCTGACCTTGCCAGACTTCACCCCTACTCCGAACACCAACAGCGCCAACCGCCTGACCTCCTGGTCCAGCGTCAGCGTCGACGAGACGCGCAATATCATGAACTCCATCCACTCAGCTTCTCTGACAGACCCGTGCCCACACCACATATTCAACAAGGCAGACGGAGCCATCGCATCCCAACTACGGAAGGTCATCAACATCTCCTTCGAACAGCGACATTCCCGCAAAGCTGGAAGCACGCCGAAATAAACACCCTCCTCAAAAAGCCCAAGGCGGACTCCAACGACCTCAAGAACTTCAGGCCCATCTCCCTGCTCCCGTTCCCGGTGAAGGTCATCGAGAAAATCATCAACATACAACTGACCCGCCACCTCGAAGACAACAACGTCCTGGACCCATCCCAATCCGGATTCAGATGAAACCACAGCACCGAAACAGCCCTCATCGCCGCCACAGACGACATCAGGCACCAACTAGACATCGGCGAGACATTAGCCCTCATCCTCCTGGACCTATCGGCCGCCTTCGACACGTTCTGCTATCACACTCTAAAAACACGCCTCCAAGAAGCCGGTATCCAAGAGAAGGCCCTCGACTGGACCACATCCTTCCTCTCCGGCAGATCCCAGAGCGTCCGCCTCCCACCTTTCCGATCCGAAGCCACCAACATCATCTGCGGCGTCCCCCAGCCTGACGCTGTTCAACATCTACATGGCCCCCCTCGCACAAGTGGCCCGCCACCACAACCTCAACATCATCACCTACAGCGACGACACTCAGATCATCCTCTCCCTCACCAAGGACCCACACACCGCCAAAACCAACATCCACGACGGAATGAAGCCCATCGCCGACTGGATGAGGAGCAGCCATCTGAAATTGAAGTCGGACAAGATGGAGGTCCTCATCCTCGGACCCAAGCCCGCGGCCTGGGACGACTCCTGGTGGCCGACCACTCTGGGAACAGCAGCGACACCCACCGACCACGCACGCAACCTAGGATTCATCCTCGACTCCTCCCTCTCCATGTCCAAACAGGTCAACGCCGTGTGCTCCTGCTACAACACCCTCCGCAGGCTCCGCAGGATCTACAAGTGGATTCCGACCGAAACAAAAAGATAGTTGACACAGGCCCTCGTCAGCAGCAGACTGGACTACTGCAACGCATTCTACGCCGGAATCCCAGCAAAACACCTACAACGACTACAGCGCATCCAAAATGCCTCCGCCCGACTGATCGTCAACGTCCCTCGCTGCAGCCACATCAGCCCCCACCTGAAAAACCTACACTGGTTCCCCCCGACAAGAGAATCACCTTCAAACTCCTCACCCACGCACAGAAAGCACTCCACAACGCCGGACCAGCCTACCTCAACAGCAGACTCAGCTTCCACTCCCCCACCCACCAGCTCCGCTCCGCCAGCCTCGCTCTCGCCGCCGCCCCCCGCATCCAACGAACAACCTCCTGCGGTAGATCCTTCTCCTACCTCGCCGCCAAGACCAGGAATACCTTACCTACCTACCTACGGCAGAACGAAGACCTACTCGCCTTCAGAAGACTCCTCAAGACCTGGCTCTTCGAGCAGTAGTGCATCTCCCCCTTCCTCTTAGCGCCCTGAGACCCTCACGGGTAAGTAGTGCGCTTTACAAATTTCTGATTGATTGATTCATATTGGCGCCTGATCTTTATAAAAAAGAAAGGAAATGAACCAGTTTGTTTATAAGTGTGCTTGCGGTATCTCTTCTGCTGCACATTGTTAATTGAAAGAAGTACACTTTGTAAATAAAGGTGATTGAAACCTCCCTCCCCAGTGCTGCAGAGCCCACCAATGTAAGACCTGCCCATGTCCAGCCAGAGCAGCGTCAGAAGTGCCACCGGCTCAGTCCTAGCAAACAGAGGGGAGCCCCACACTATGGAATGCCACAAACTTCATAGACCTAAACAGTGTTCAATCAGCTGCTTTGCAGCCACAACTCATATCCCCAAAGCTAAGCAGATACTCACAGCCAATAACGGTCCAGTGTATCCGTGCAATTTCAAAGGTACAGACAGTAAATAAGGGTCACGTTTACCCCCTCAGAGAGAAGTCTGTCATACCAGGAGCAGAACCCTCTAGGTGCTCCCCAGGCAAAACGTGTATTCCTTCTAGTTGGCTAAAAGAAAAAACGAACCGGAAGTAGTAGGGAAAGCGGTGTGCCCTGCGGGCAGCACTCCTCCTTCTTGCAATTACATTTTACAGTCAAAAAAATGTTTGCAATAAGTTACAGGAACCCAGAATCACAGGCATTGGCAATGCTCGGTGGGGAAACCAGCTGCATAGGTCGTTGTGACTGGTCTTTAAAAACGTGCTTTGCGAATTGTGTCAGACTCACTTCCTCTTCTACTCTGCCGCACTATTGTTTCAGCAGCAGCCGCTGTCGCCAGGGTTACAGGATGCACACAGAAACACACACATGTCAAGCTCAAACACAAGAGAAGCACATGCTGCCGTCCTGGTAAGGGTGGAGTGCGGAGGCTAGTGCAGGTGTGCACACGTTAGAGTACCCCTCAGTTGCAGTGCCCTATGCTTCCTTTTCAAAAACTACCCGCTGTTTCGCTGCCCATCGCTCTGTCAACTTTCTGCCTACTGGCGCCCTTGAGTTTTATACGAGGAACATCGTCTGCACTGCGGCAGCCAGGCAGTGATATTCTGCAGGGGAGCAGGTATCGGATAGACAGAGTGGGTCGGAGTCTGAAGTCTGCCTGTCCGTGCCTCCACATTGCCCGCTCGCGCCGCTTACCTGCTGTGCCCGCTGGATTGTGCTCGGAGCGGCGACTCTGCCTTCTCACTCCGCAGGGATGTATGACCACACTCCCGGGAGTTCACCCTGCATGTGGGCTTCACGGATCCTAAAGGGGGGCCCGGAACCTACGACCTGCCATCTGATACCAACAAACATTGCCCAGGTAAGGAGGGCCGCTAGGGACAATTCTAAGCTGTTTCAATCTTGAACAAGTCACGCGCCTCGCGCTGAAGGAAAAAAAAAGACGAGGAGAGGAGGAGGCAGCAGGGGGAGGGAAGAGAGGAGGGGGCCTGCGCCTGATTTCTTGCGGGAGCGAGCAGGAACCATCTGTTTGTAATTAACAGATGGTTTGAAAGCTCGCTCCCGCAAGGGAATCGTCAAACAAGCACACATTGCCATTCGAAGCAATGCAACGAGTGCACGTTTTTGGCAGCAAAACTGAATCGATTTTTTTTAAAGGTCTTTTCCTAAGGAGCGCATGCGCGCTGTGTAGGCGAGACCTAAAAATGAGCCTCCAACTAGAGCTACATCACTGTATAATATAGCTCATAGTTTGGTACACCAAGGCCACCCTCTTTCACCAGAAACTTTATATTTATGCACCTGTCAGTATTCCAAATACAGGTAAGGAGACATAATCTTTCAGCCATCTCAGCACTTACATCTTTAAGTTAACTAAATATTAGTAGCCATGGAGATATAATTTTTGCCAATGCATTCCATCTTATTACTGACAGTGGCAGAGTTCTCCAAAATACAACCATTCTCATTATGGTCAATAATGTCGACCAGTCATTACCATTTATGATATCTGAGTCTTTATGATATGTTCGAACTCCAAAATAATGGTACACAGTTGGCCTCTAACTGAGGGCACTGCATGGCAATGGAAGTATCTCTTCACTTGCTGTTGGATAGATGGGAAATATGCAAGATATGTTTAGCTTTTCTGTGTTTTATTCACCTGAACTCATTGATCCCTGATTTCATGGGATCAGCTCCATTATCAAAGTACAAACAGCAGCATGTTATCTGCATATAGTGAGACTACATGCATGTCATCTAATACTCTTGTTCCCCTATTCCTTTGATCCCCTAGCTGTATCTTTCCTTCAGCAAATATTAGCAAACTGTTTCTTGGATAGAGCAAAAATCAACAGGAACAGAGTACAACCCTGGCACATCCCCATCTTTACCTTGTATGAGTGCGAAATGACATACAAAATAAATACACTAGCATCCCCGAGATCCAGTTAAGGACGCCAGTTCCTAAACCTATCCATTACAGGGCAGTAAAGAGGAACCCTCAGCTATGCTTATCAAGCACCTTCTTCAGGTTAATTGTGATATCCCCAGTCAACTGTATTGGGGTGCAGTCAAATACGTTCAATGAGATTTTCTACTCAGGCGGCAACTTTCTCACCATGAATGATCACTAAGCATGGGCGGATTTTGCGAATTGCAAATCCGCGAAATTGCGTATTTACGGATTCGCAATCCGCAAAATCCGCGAACTCTCGTGAATTTTGCGGATTCCTTTTTTTTTGTGTTCGCAAGTGTTTCTGCCATTTCGCAAGGGTTTTTTACCAGCTCGCAAACGCGAACTTACTTGTCGGGTATCAACGGTTGCGACCATGTTGTTTCTACGTCTGGTTCATCACAGCACCCTCTGTTTCACCACTGCCACCCTCTGTTTCACCACTGCCACCCTCAGGCTCACCCATGCCACCCTCTGGCTCACCCATGCCACCCTCTAGTTCATCACTGTAGATTATGGGGGGAAAAGCACACCTGCCCTGCCTCAACTGACATAAATGAATTAGGAGCTGATTAATGTGGCACTGAATTTGAACTTCCAGGCTGGCACCTGCTTCCTTATCTGTAATTGCTTTCTGTTGCAGTGCAATTTTTTTAACAGGACGTTTGTTGTATACTTGTAGCTATTTGTAGTAAATGTTGAGAAAATCCAATTTAATTCCAGTAGTTTAATGATGAACAGCAGCACAGTACTTCATCCATCAGATAGATCTCTCCAACTCCTGACATTTCATAGCATAACAATTCTAAATGGAATTACAGGATAATGTGCATGTGCTGGGATAGAAGATACATTCTACTTAAAAGGGAAGTATCTACAATAACAGAATTAACTAATAAAAGGGAAATGTACAATAGGATGTAACACATTTTCCCCCTTGAGGAAAATTAGGAGAAGAACAGAAATTGAAAGAAATGTGATATCAAAATGTTTCACATTAAAATGTACATTTAGAAACTCTTCTGACATTCCACACCTTACCATCTTGTGTCACAATACTGTTGCGATAAACTTTTATAATTTTCATTGGTTTACCAAACTTAGTTTCACCCTTGGATACATAACCTGGTTTGCGAATTCTCACATAATCCCCAACCATAAATGTAGGTTGTTTGACTTTCATATTGGCATCGTATCTGCATTTACATTTGTCTTGCTTAATTTCTACATTGCGAGCTACATCACTGATGTTTATATCTGATTTATGACACTCACTGCTCTTTTTGAACCACCATGGACACAATTTGGATGCTGGATCTCTACCTTTCAATAACCTGAAAGGTGACACTTCTGTAGTGGAATGAGGTGTTATACGATATAACCACAACTTTTCTCTCAATTTCTCTTTCCAAAGTCCCCCAAAACCACGTGCCCATAATATGTCTTGTTTGAGAACTCTGTTATATCTTTCAACTTGTCCGTTACCTTGTGGTTCATATAATGCAGTGGTACAATGTTTTATGCCATACGATTTTAAAAATTCTAACATCTCGAACGATTTAAATTGTACTCCATTATCTGTGATGATACACTCAGGAAAACCTTCTCGAGAAAAAACTTCCCTCAGAAACAGAATAACACTGTTAGTGCTGGGATGATGCACCAATTTGACTTCGGGCCCTTGGAGTGGTAATCAATAGCAACAATAGCATACCTACATTCTTGAGGCAAAAAATTAAAAGGACCAGCAATGTCAATTCCTAATTTCTGCCACGGCTGGTCAGGCCACTTCACTGGTATTAAAGGTGCAGGATCACATTTACACGTCTTATCACTTTCAATACATTCGGGGCACTCTCTTACAAACTTATCTACAAATCGGTCTACCCCCGGCCACCAAAAATGTGATCTAATTAATCTTTTCATTGAAGACATACCTATGTGACATTCATGACTCATTTCCAAAATGATGTTCCTTATTGATGTAGGAGGAATACACTTCCCCCCCTGAATAATAGATCTCCTTCTGAAACTAATTCCTCTGCAACATTGAAAAAAGGTATTACTTCAACCTGGATTTGACTTTTGGACGGCCAACCCAAATTGACGTAATCTCTAACTTGACACAAAACAGCATCTTCACTCATGCTTTTCTTCCACATCTCCTCAGAAATAGCATTAAATTCCTTTGATACAGTTTCAGTTATACTAACCACGACTTCTTCATCATCAGTTTTTTCCACACTGGTACATAGTAGTCTGGACAAAAAATCTGCTGTTACATTAAGTTTTCCTGGCACATACTCTATGTCAAAACAATGTTCTTGTAAGCGTGACATCAACCTAGCAATGCAAGCTGTCGCTAAAAGACCCCCACCAGGAGAAAGAATACTTACTAAAGGTTTATGATCAGTTCTAATCAAAAATTTTGCTCCCCATATATAGTTACGGAAATGTTCCACTCCCCATACGCATCCCAACAACTCCTTTTCAATGACTGCATATCTTCTCTCTGTAAAATTTAACGATCTCGAAGCGAAAGCAACATTCCACTCCTCTTTTCCTGAACGTTGAGATAAAACACACCCCAAACCGTAAGAACTAGCATCTACAGTCAATACACACAGTCTATTTAAACAAAACGGTTTAAGGGTGGGTGCAGAAACCATATCCACCTTTATACCTTCAAAAACATCTTGTTGCCTACTACCCCACAGAAACTCCACATTCTTTCTTGTTAATTCTCTCAAAGGCTCCACTTTGGTGGCAAAATCCTTGATAAATTTACTGTAGTACTCACAGAGTCCTTTAAACGATAACAATTTATCCTTGCAATCCGGCGCTGGTGCTTTCAAAATGGCATCAATCAATGATTTCTTGGGAGACACACCATCACTAGACACAGTATGTCCCAAATACTCAACCGTCTTTTGGAACAATTTACACTTTGTGCTCTTAATAGTAAGTCCAAACTCATTCAAAACCTTACACACTCTTCTGAGATGCTCCAAATGAATGTCATCACTTTTAGAAAATATCAAAATGTCATCTTGAAAACATTTGACAAATTCACCCATGTCCCTGAAAATATGGTGCATAGACCTTTGGAAAACTGAGGCTGCCGAAGCTAAACCAAACGGCATACGTTTGAACTGGAAAAGACCTTCTGGTGTGACAAATGCCGTCAAATGCCGCGATTCATCTGCCAAAACAACTTGGTGATACGCAGATCTTAAATCCAAAGTGGAAAATACCACTGCCCCACCTAACATACTCACCATTTCATTTATGTTGGGCAGTGGATGGCAATCTACAACAATATTTGCATTCAACGCTCTCAAATCAATACAGAGCCTCAAGGACTTATCTGGTTTACGTGCTAAAACAACAGGCGAAACCCACTCTGATGATTCTATTTCTTCTATAGCATTACTCTTCAGCATCTCTTTTAACGCTTCGCTCAATTCTTCCCTGACATTAAGCGGTACTGACCTAAGTTTTTGAACAACGGGAGATGCGCCTTGTTTAAGCTCGAGACATGCGTAAAACCCTTTAATCTACCTAGTTTTTCAGAAAAAACATCAGAAAATTCTTTGGCTAATAATATCCCCCCACTGTTCCCATCTACAACATTCACATTCTCCATTTGATACAAAAACTCTTGTAAAACCATTACAGGATCCTTATTGCGAGGATTTAAAACAATGATCAGCTTCTATTGATCTTTCCACCCCAGAACATTGATTCCTTTTACAGCTACATATAATTTTATATATGCTGATTCATTTTTGAAATAAATAGTAGAAGCAATATAACCTATGAAATCTATGGTGTAACCATTAAAACCCCGTGCAATAATATCTGGAGGACAAAAATCTCCCTTGGACAATTTAGATCCATACTTTTCATTGAAATAGTCCTCCGTTATAATTGTCCAAGGAGAACCGGAATCTGCCATTAACTCTAATTCAACATCCATGAAGCTGACCAAACATTTAGGAGAATTTAATATGTCAGCACCTAGTGCACTAATATTCACTAACGTAACAACAATCCCTCTTTCTTTAAGACTCTCATCACAACCGACATGTTCACAACGAGAACAAATAACCTCAGAATCAGTATCTTCTTTCACACATGAAAGTTCATTATTTTTAAAAATTTGAACTGTTACCCTTGTCATTAATCTTTCTCTTCCCATCTCTACACGCCTTAGAGAAATGCCCTATTCTCCCACACTTGTTGCACTCTCTTCCAATGGCAGGGCAGAATTTGAAAGAAGCCACATGACTGTAACTCCCGCATCTAAAACATACAACACGATTTTTCCCAAAATTCTTGTTGGTTGAAGCGTTTTTTGTAAAGGTGTTCATAGCACATATCTCATCAGTTGATTTATCATTCCTTCCACTTTTTATATTAGTTTCCTCTATGGTTTTCATCCATTTATTGCTTTGTTCAAACGCTTTGGCAGTGTAAATGCTTTCTTGTAAGGTTGGATTCCCCAAAATCCACAATTGCTCTTGAGTTTTTTTGTTTTTTACATTTACCATGATTTGATCTCTGATCATTTCATCAGTCATATTACCAAAATTACATGACACTACCAATGCTCGCAACCCTGTTAAGAAATCATCAAAAGATTCATTGTCTCTTTGTGCCCTAGTATAAAATTTATAACGATTTAAGGCAATGCTTGTCGTAGGTTTAAAACGTGTTTCCACGCGAAGCATAGCTTCATCGAAAACACCGGAATCCCCAGGAACAGGTGGTAAATTTCTAAACACAGCCTGTCCTTCTGACCCCAAACAATGAAGAAAGATATTTTTTTTTCTTTCATTCCCATTCCAAGGTAAAACTACTTGAGTGTGTGTATATTCAAAACCCAAAATTTCAGCTCCAAAGTTCCAAATATGAAATCCAGAAAAATTCGATAAAAAATCAATTAAATGGGTGCACTACACATGTGCTGCAAAAGTAGTAGAAGTAGTAAATGCTTGACACCCTCGTCGCCAAATTTGTAGTAAATCTTGAGAAAATCCAATTTAATTCCAGTAGTTTAATGATGAACAGCAGCACAGTACTTCATCCATCAGATAGATCTCTCCAACTCCTGACATTTCATAGCATAACAATTCTAAATGGAATTACAGGATAATGTGCATGTGCTGGGATAGAAGATACATTCTACTTAAAAGGGAAATATCTACAATAACAGAATTAACTAATAAAAGGGAAATGTACAATAGGATTTAACACTATTCTCTGAGCCTGCTGTGAGGGTCAGAGTAGGGTCATAGAATAGTTGCAAGTAGGCAACTGAACTCTGAAGGGGCCCCTCAGGAAGCACTACAGGGAATGGTTACTAATGATAAGATTGAACTTTTGCACCTGCTGAGTGCTTTCAGTTTTGCAAAAATCCAAATATCCAGCAGCATCCACAAAAAGAAATCCTTCCAGGTCAAGATCCAAATCAAAGTGACCAGCACATGAAGAAAGCACTGGGAGGAGCCTGCTGGACAGGAACAGGAAGTTGGAGACTGTGGGGCACTTCCTTCCTCCCACCCCCCCCCCCAAAATGGACTCCTTGCAAAAAAAAAGTGCAGGCAAATGGCAACCTGAGGAGTTATTCTGATAAAAATCATAATTTTCAAGGTTTATGCTGCCTGCTGGTGGATTTCTTGTGCGAAATTGCAAATTTTGCAATCTCGCAATCGCAAGATTGTTGCTGCCCGCCGCATCTACGTGTTCGCAAGTGTTTACTCCCGCGAAATTGTATAGTATTCTAGTTGGCAAGTGCGACCAAGCAAAAAATCCGCTTCGCACGGAATTTTCACGAATTTTCTGCAAATTCACGAGAGTTCGCGGATTGCGAATTTGCTAAAAATCCGCAAAATCCGCGAGCGGAACGGATTTTACGCCCATGCTTAATGATCACGAGCGCCTGTGACGACCCACGTTGAGAAAATCACACTAGGGGATGCCAGTCCTCGCTCACCAACTTGCCATTGGCAAGTCGCGTGCGAGAAAAACTCGGCTATGTGGTGGTTGGAGGTGTTTTGTTGAACTCTGCGTTACAAGGTTAAACCAAAAAATAGATGTCCGATCCCTCACAGAATGGTCAACAATACCTAGTCCTGCTAATGAATAAATGAGAAAGAAGACTCTACGCATTAGTGAGGGTTGTTTGCAAGCCACTAAATACCATCCAAGAATCGAAGAAACTCAATGGAATCAGACAAATGCCTCTGTGGCGAGAGAGGGGACATGGAACACTTTATGCTGTCCTGCAAGTTTTACAACAGAGATGGATCCAATTCAATAGGTACGTTTTCACGCAAGGAGCAGCTTGATAATCCAGTGGAGAGAATATTTTACCTGTTAAGTGACATTGTAGCCCACACAACAAAGCCAACAGTTTTTTTTATCTGAGGAAAAGCTGGAATACCTGTATGAAAGTCCAGGATGCTAAGCAGCCCAACAGACCATAGGAGTCTTTGTATATATTTTTAGAATCAAAAGTTATATGGGATTTTAGTTTGTTAAACATTGTAAGTATGATCATTTTTAACACACTTTTTATTGTATTACATATCACAAATTGTGCATTTTTGTTGCATTTTCTTATATTTATTCATTATATAACTTATACTGGTTATATGGAAGACAGCTATGTTTAACATTGTGGGCCGAATGCACTTTAATAAAATCAATCAATAAATCAATGAATCAATCATGTGCCTTTTGGAATAATATACCACTGTCACTGTAGTTCAGAATTCTAGTGACCACAGGCTTTGGCAGCATACCTGACAGAGGAGGCCTAGCTGATACACAGTGAGCATGCTGTTGCGTGTAAAAGTGTGGTAGACGTTCAGGAGCTTTCAATTGTATGATGCAGAAAAGTTGGGTCCCTTAATGCGATTTGTCTAGCCCACTGCCCTTATCTTCAACCTGAACAGCCTTATGAACCTTTTATCCTTCTAAAATCCAAGAACTATTTTTGCAGTGCTTCAATCACCAGTTGTAAGTGCGCCAAGAGAGAATTCAGATTGCCCCAGTTGTTCAGTCAGTGTCCTTTCATATTTCAATATAAGGCTCTTATCTTCCACTGCTAAGGCAATATTGTGCTCAAGGGCTTCACATGTAGCTGAGAAGGTATCCTATACATTTTTCAATTTATCATGTGGAAATTTCATTTTTGCTTTTAAATGTATTTGCTAAAGCACTCTGCACTTTGTGCTGTTCTGCAATTTTTACAGGGATTTAAGGAAATCAATTTTACGCCCTCTTTCTATGTCTAACAGACTGTACTCCTATAAAACCGCCTTTTACTTTATCTGTAATTTGGAACATGCTTTAATATGTAATGCGGTTATTGCCTTCACTCAATTGGCCATCAAGCGAAGGAAGGAACTCTTATATTTGGAATCATTGATTTATGAAATGGAATAGGTTGTATAATTTATGATTTGAAAACTTTGGTCTATTTTAAAAATATTAAATGTATTTTAAGCTTTGATAGTTTTTATGTGCTGTTATGTAAAATTGAGCGATTGCCATGGTGCACTTATACTATCGTTAAATATGTGCTTTTAAATAATTTTATTAGGGGGAAAAAGCTCAAAGGAGAATGTACTTCGGGGGAATAATTTGACCATTGTAAAACGTGAGACGATTTGTTTTTCCTTTATGTAGAATGCTTTTATGGATATATTCTCATATACCGAATCAAGCTTGTTTTGACTTTTTTTTTTATTTGCTACTGCTCCCATGGTCTCCTATGGTGGACATTAGATGGTCAGGGAGCACTCCAGGTCTCCGCATTATGCTACTTGTGAATATCAGTTCCCCCATCTAAAGTAAGATTTAAGTCAATGTTCAGTATTTACTGATGTCAGTTATACTATAGACAAATCAGTGACATTTTGCCCTCTAAGGCCAACATTGAATGTCAGTTCATATCAAGGACCTTGCTCACTCTTGGAGCTGTATCAGTAAGCCTTCCGGAGTCCTTAGTTCCAGGCCTTTTCAGAGGTCTATCCTCACTCCACATTCAAAGACCCTTTGCAAAATCCTATTGCTTTATTATACATAAGGGAGGGAGAGCTAGGCAATGTTTGAGTAAAGGAATGTCCGGTAGTGTTAACTGGTTAGTGGTCTCACCAATGGATACCTTTTCAGTGACCTGCCCCAAAATCTATGCTCAAGGTTGCAAAACGCTTTCATGTTCATGCCTGTGCTGAGTTATTTCCCCTTATGGGGTCATGACACCCAACCCTCACTTACTCATCCTGGTGGACCTGGTAATATTCAGCTGGCATTGATGATTATCAACCAGCTAGCACACCTTCTTCTTCTGTGTAGCTCGATATGCAATACGCCTGGCCTCCTCAGCTGATACTCCCATTACGTTTTTCATTCACAACTAACAATCCTCAGGTCTTCTGGGTCATCTCCACTCACTCTATTTCTCAGGTCAATACACTGCTTTCTCTTCACTTTCAACCCCAATCGCCAGAGGTTTGTGCTCAGTCCATCTTTTCATGGCTTCTTTGGCCGATCTCCATGTAGTTCTTCCCATGTTCTCTCTTGCAATTCCAGGCAACAGATAACCTTCACTGCCCTCACTTGGAGCATTTTCCAAACCAATTTCATGCCATTAACGTCTCTCAACTCCACTCTTTTGACTCATGTGCCATCTAATTACAGTGTACCCAGCAAAGCCTCTCCAGTATTGTAGAACGTCTATGCCCACTTTCAGTTTCCACCTGCAAGTTCTCTGGAGTCTCCAACATCAGACAGTATCGTTATGTTTTATTTTGGTCCTGGATCACGGACAGGATTAGCTGGTACCGGAGCAGTCAACCGGGTGGGCTTCCATGCTACTCCATGGTCCTCAGTCCACGCCCTCATTAGCAGATGTCTGTAGCATAGCACCAAATACACATCTGAATAGACAAAGCCATATTCTTCCAATTTCACCTCAGTCCTTCTCAGAGGAAATATTTAACAGAATCCTTCACTACATTCATGGGAATTCAGTAATCTGTCACTGGGGGCAGGCGTCAGGGGGAACATTTCAGACTTGCCCCAGTTGATATGCAGTCCGAACAATGCACCATATCAAGTTATTTCTTGAAGAATGAGTCCCAAGTTACTGCCAGGATTCCTCACGGACGAAAGGATATTGTCTGCATATAGAGTGATGAGTTACAGGCCTGTTTTGAACGGCAGACCTCAACGGAGGTGCTTCCCCTGTAGGTGACCCACCAAAGGAACTTCTTTGAACAAATCAAAGGTACGTCCATGGGAGCAATTTTTGCCCCAAATCTGGCCGTACTTTTCATGGACCAGTTAGAGACCAATGTCATTCTTACTCCATCCAACCCTTTCTTCACAGGTATAGGTTTTTGGCGGAGGTATATTGACGATATTTTGATTATTTGGAAACAAGATGTCGATTGCCTGTGCCAATTCCTCCATTGAATGAATAACAACTGCCTAGGGCTGTCATTTACCATCACCACGGACAATGATTCTGTTGCCTTCCTAGATCTTACCATCTTTCACAGTGAAGGGCACCTCCTCACACGTCTCTACCGTAAACCTACTGAGAAAAATACACTTTTGGCTTACAGTAGCAATCATACTAGAGCCTTAAGGGATTCTTTGCCATATTCTCAATTTTTAAGGATCAGGCGTAATTGCTCATACAAGAATGATTATTTCCAGGAAGCAGCAGTTCTGGCATCCAAACTCAAAGAACGTGGCTACCCTAAAAAAATCGTTAAAACCGCCTCCAAGAGAGCATGGTACTGCCCCAGAGATGTTTTGCTCACCCCCAAACCAAAAAAAGGAATTGAAACGTATTGCATGCGTGACTACCTTTTCACCCATTTCACATGAGTTGAGGAAAACTATATTGAAACAATGGCCGATCATTAACTCAGGTGCCCTAAACATTGATAAACCCCTTTTTGCCTTCAAAAAGAGTAAAAATCTAAAAGACCATCTTGTAAGGGCGGCCATACCATGCATACCTTTGCCTCTACTCTTGATACTGTATGGGGGTCTGTCCCCCATTGTTGGTCATTCAAAATGTGGGGGATGCAACAACTGTGATTTGACTATAGAAGGTAAAAGTTTCACATTCAATAACATTACTGTGTACAGCCATGCATTTTCAAATTGTAACACACCGAACGTGATTTATCTGGTCCAATGCCCGTGTCTGAAAGTATACATAGGGCAAACAACCCAGAAGGTCAAGACCCGAATTGGACAACATATGAGTCGCATTCGATGTGGAACCTTGAACGCCCCACTGGTTGAGCACTATTCAACATACAAACACACCGAGGATGAACTAAAGTGGACAGTTCTGAAAGTACTGAAATTACCTCCGAGAGGCGGTAATATGGGACAGTTGTTAAACAAAGAAGAACTAAAATCCATCATCCAATTCAATTCCTTACAGGATGGACTCAAACGATCAGAGGATTGGACTAATCTCCTATGAAATCCTTGTACTCAAATATGTCTCTAGAAACTCACCCAAAAGACACTGACAGGTTGTGTCCCTCCTTGGACCTTACATTAATCCTGAATTGTCAATTGAATTGTTCTTGGAAAAGTGTTATGACTGATGTTAAAATGTCACTTTGAGCACCTTATTCACCCACTGAAATATGTCCGCCGTTTATTTTTCACCTTCTCACCATTCCAAAATGGCGCCCACGGTTTTGGCAACCGGCAGACATCCGGTGGTGGTCCATCGTTTGTTTTCACCATAACTCACAATGCACGCAATATATGCTGCCCTCCACAGAGCCATTGACAACCAGCAATCCTGCTAAACCGGAAGGGACTCTTTGCAGCCCAACTCCGACTTCCCATTGAGGTAAGTTTGCACCTGTTCATTACCGACGGCCCTTGTACATCCCTCCAAGGTTTTACATTGGACCTGATCTCTGCCAATTCCCTTCGCAGGACCAACTCCCAACCGGACTGCAACAACTAGCAGCCGATTCGTGCCACCAGCCGACCAGGCTTGTATTTTCAAAAATAGCACAGGGCACTCCACCACTCTGATAGGTAAATCACTTCGCCCTATGGCTCGATATGTTTTCACGCATAAAGACCACCACGCAATTAAGCATGTTTCCTCTTCGCAGGACACTCGATCAGCGACAGGAATGATCCACAGACGTCCTGCTGTGCCGCCTTGACTTCACAGAAGCCTCAAACAGGCTCTCTGTGCCCACTATCAGGTAATCTCCATGCCTTGTATATGAGCCTCCGATTAGTCAGAGACCCTTGAGTCTCTTCGGAACACCTAATCTAGTTACCTCTGCCCTTAGGTGCATCCGACCAGCTACAAGGCAATCCGATTCCGATGACTCACTCTCCACCCGCGAGCAGGTCAGCATCGCTCCCTGCCTACAATTCCCAGCCGCAACCCTGAATCCGTCACGTTAATTCACCCCTCACAGTGCCTCACTCAAAACGGCACACTAGTCACCGCTCTAGCGTTCACCAGCTCCAAACACCCACTTTTTCCGGCACCCCACCATGAGCCGTCCTTATACAGGCACTTTTCACACTGTCGAGGCTGCCAGAAATATGAGTATAATTACGCCTATGCCCTTTCGAGTAGCCACCCTACGTTCGGTCCAGTTAACATGTTGGCACCCAGCATTGTTGTGCACCAATTTAATTTTCCCCCCACGGGAAACGACGGCGTGTGAGCACCATGTCACAGAATTGCAAAATCACTCTAAATATGTCTGACATGCTGATTTTTAAACATGAATTATCCCTGTGTTAAAATTGTTTCCCCCCCCCCCTGTCCCCTTTCCTGTTTATTCCCACAGGCCTCTTTTCAAATACTCAGGCAAAAGTAACTAATGTAGTCCTGAAGAAGTTTATTATTGGAGATAGGGATCGAAACGTCACGTCGACTGTGTTAACAGTACTGCATTTTCTCCTTGTACATTATGGTTTGCAGTCACTGTTAGGTTGAGCTTACACAAGATTGCATTGTTTTGTAAGCCTCCTTTCGCTCCACTCTTCTTGCCTGTCATTTTCCCCATGTATTGTTTTCACTCCTTGTCTACTTGGTACAGGCTTGTGCCCAGTTTTTTTTATCTGTGTCGTGTCTTACTTATATGCTTATCTTGGCTTTATTCCAAAAATAAAAAATCCTCTGTCCGGCTGGACCTTGGATTGAATATACATAGTTCTTATTCAAGCCTATGCTTATTGCTTTTGAACCTTATTCGTATAAGTTCAGGACCGTTGTCTTTTTGAATAACCATTAACTACCCGAGGTCCTCAACTACCTAGACGGGTCCCCTTGTTGTTTATCGAACTACATGGCGCAATCGCTGGATTACAAGGGCCTAAATCCCCTTGCCCACCCTAGTCGGGGGCGGGTCAACCCTAGCACTAAGTTCTTTCTCCCCCCACACCCTTCTGTTATTTTCCTCCCTAATTGTATTTTTCCAGCATGTCATCTCATGCACCCTTATACACAGATGACTATATCAAACAACTCTGCTCACGTCCCTCACTTTTGTCTGAGACACCAGAAACACCCACTCCAGTGAACACTTCAACCCCAGATCAGCTGGAAAAGCTTAAGAAAAAACAGGTCCGCTTAGAGCTTAGGATTTTGATGTTGACTGACTACTTAAAAGCAGAAGTTATTCGTTTAGGCCTACAGGTTCGCAACGTCCCAGGTATCTTCACAGATAACCCCAAATACATCCAAAATTTCAGCTACATAGGGACAACTTGTTCACGTCATTGGCTAGTCCTTGGCATCGACATCGCCACAGAAACTTTGAAATCCCTAGAAGTAGAAATCTCCGATATTCTTAAACAAATATCTGATTCTAATCTCACAACTGATGCCAAAAAACTGTTGGAACAGATTGACAGAACTGTCGCAGATTTCCACAGAATAGAACAAAACAAGAAATCAAACAAAATTAAGAAGGACGTCAAATCTTACAATATAGAGAGCACATATCCGTATCTGCAGAAAGACTTCTACACAAATAAATTTTATCCACGATACCAAAATAGTCGTCCTTGGGGTCATTACAACAAACGTCAAAACCTTGTAGGTTTTTCTGATACTTCTGCCGATTCGTCCGATAGTTCAGACCCAGGTGATGGTAGTAGTGTAGCCAGAAGAGGTGGTGCACATCAGAATACTTTTTTAGCCAGAGGCGCTCAGGACCCACCACAACGTGGCAGAGTAAAGAAAACCCAAAGAAGGTACAATCCACCTGGAGAGCGGAAGACCCGCAACAACTACTACCAGTGGTAGTTCCAGGTCTTAGCACCCAGAATAACATTGATACAATCCCGATTTTCAGTCTATCAACCCACACCTTGGCAGAAGACGAGCTTTCATTGCTCAAAAAGGGCCTCTCTTTTGTCCCTACAGTTCCACCTAACTTCATGGAACTGCAGACAGAGCTCATGAGATTTTTTAGGCGTATACGCCTTCAGGCTTTTTTTCAGCTGCACCCTACAGCTGATAAACATACCAATACCCCCTTCCGCCCACCTTCAACCTTCCTGTCTTCATCTGGGATGATTCCAACAGAGGTTGTAACTTTCGAGAAAGTTATTCTGAAAGAACTCTCCAATCTTCAGAATAGGAAAAAATTCATCCCTTACAATATCTCTTTAAAAGAAAAACAGGCAATTGGGCAATTGAAAACTAATAACGCCCTAATAATCAAAAGCGCTGACAAAGGGTGAGAAATAGTGCTCCAAGAAAAAACAGCCTATATCGCAGAGATCCAGTGCCAACTTGATATTAAAGACCACTACAAATGGTTGGCGCATAACCCCACTAAAGAGATTCAGGCACTAATTCTTAAGATTACCACAGAAGGATTAGAGGCAGGTTTTCTCTCAAAAAAGGAATTCAATTTCCTCAATGTGAAGACCCCAAGAATCCCTGTTATATACACACTACCTAAAGTGCACAAAAATACAACTAATCCACCAGGGAGACCTATAGTCTCAGCATGCGGGTCAATCCTCGAACCACTTGGCTCATACGTTGACTACTTCATTAAGGAATTTGTCCCAGAAACACAATGTTATGTTAGAGACTCTATGAACATGATAAACATGATTGAGCACCATTCCTTTGATCCAATAGAAGAGACTCTAGTCACCATGGACGTAGAGTCTCTCTATACAAACATACCCCAGTGTTGGACCCGGCCTCATGGCGTGGTCCTACCCCTCCCGCATGGCGGGCCCAGGACGACATCGGCCCTCCACCCAGCATCGGGCAGCCCTTTGGCCCGACACTGCACGCCCCAACATTACTGGTCCGGCCACCATCCCGGACCCCCACTACCGACCTGGCTCCAGCGTGGGCCCCTCACGACCTAAGCACGAGGCCGCGCCCGACTCCATCTTGGGCCCACCACGTCACGACCACGTGGCCTCGGCCCCGGCCCAGGCCTCAGCACAGCCCAGACATCGAGGCACCAAGATCCACCCAGGTGGTCGAGTGGCCACTCGACAGATCCCGGAGAAAAGGGTGTTTCGATGGCCCTCCAGCCATCCCCGGACGCCTGGTTTCGATCGCCTTCCGGCCTCCCTGGGCGCTGGCTCCACCCCCCTGCTGGGTGTCTGGACACCATCATTCCGGCCCCTCTGACCCCCAGGCGCGAGGGTCCGGACATCAAAGGACTCCAGTCCTATATCTGGGCCAGCCCTGGATTAGGACGTCAGTTGTATCCTGGACTGGAAAGCCCTGCTGACGCTGTCACGGCTGACCCCAGAAGAACTAATTTTTCCTGGAACCTGACGAGAACTTGAGGGCCTGCTGGCGCTGCCGCGGCCCACCTTTGCTGAAACATCTTGAGAGCCTGCTGGCGCTGCCGCGGCCCACCTTTGCCGAACCATCTTGGGAGCCTGCTGGCGCTGCCGCGGCCCACCTTTGCCGAACCCTCTTGAGAGCCTGCTGGCGCTGCCGCGGCCCACCTTTGCCGAACCATCTTGGGAGCCTGCTGGCGCTGCCGCGGCCCACCTTTGCCGAACCCTCTTGAGAGCCTGCTGGCGCTGCCGCGGCCCACCTTTGCCGAACCATCTTGAGAGCCTGCTGGCGCTGCCGCGGCCAACCTTTGCCGAACCATCTTAAGAGCCTGCTGGCGCGGCCGCGGCTCAACCTCTCGGAACCCCCGGCTCGAGGATTGAGAGCTGTGCGCAAGGTACCCCTTCCTACACCCCAACCGAGACTGTCCCGCTACCCTGATCCCCTCTTGCGAGACTTTACAGACCCCTCGGTCTGCTTGTACATATCGCTGAGAACCAGCAACCTTTATTTCCTGATAAAGCTTACGAACTCGACCTCTGGTGTGGTGTCCATTTCTAGTGTGTGGTTACTCTGCTGTGCGATCCTAGGAGAGGGCCCTCACCCAGGAGGCCTCTCAGTAACACTCGGCTACTTCTTAACGGAGAGGTGGACCTAAGGGTGGTCAGTCAGACATCTTCTGCCTCCCCCGGGGTCGCCTTTCTAACATTGGTGGCAGGCGACGGGATCCGAGCCGACGCAGATCGTACGAGAGAGTAATTCACTCACTACCGAGAAAAACACACCGCGACCATGACTACTCAGGAAACCAGACCAACAACGGAATTCCAGAAAGGAAAGATGGAAGATTACAGCCACAAGGAATTAAAACAATTTTGCAAGGACCTAGGCATCGCTACCACGGGCCTCAACACCAAGGAGGACTTTAAATCAGCCCTGCAAGCCTGGGCGGACGCCGATAACGTGCCGCCCCAGAATGAAGATAACCCGGGCCCGAATAGACGCCCGGAGACCGACGCGAACACAGCGGGGGAAAGACCCGCAGACCTAGACACGGGCCTCCCCCATGGAGACGCCCGAGAACGAGAGAGGAACCGGCTCCACGAGTTGGAGCTCGCCCGACTCCGACAAGAAGGAGAGATACAGCTGGCAGAAAGGAAATTAGCCCTCGAGCAACTACGGCTGGAAGGAGACCTAGAGGAAAGGAGAAGACAACGAGACCTCGAAGAAAAGAAACTCGTGCTCGAGCATGAGCGCGGCCTCAAAGAACTGGAAATCAAGGCCAAGACAACAGAAACCGGCACCGCCGGGGGTAAGACCTCACCCCCGCCGGGGGACACGAAGGTGCACATACCCAAGGAGGTCGTCAAAGAATACTATAAGAACGACGACATCCAACAGTGGTTCAAAGCCTACGAGGTCGCCATGACCGCCCATCGAGTACCCCTCAAAGACTGAGGCGCCGGCTTATGGGGGAAGTTCATCAACGAGGGGAGAGACGCCCTGCTAGAGCTCCCCGACGCCGAGATGACCTCGTACGAACACATGAAGACCGCCCTCCTCACTCGCTACGGACTCACCCCCGAAATGTACCGGCAGCGATTTCGAGACTGTAAAAAAATCCCCGGTACCACTTGGGTGGAGTACGTGAACTTTTACAGCAGAGCCTTCGAAGGGTGGATCAGAGGCTGCCAGGTCACCACCTACCAGCAGTTGGTCGACCTCATCCTATGGGAGCATCTTTCCAATAATTGCTTCGTCGAACTCCGGCAGCACCTTCTTGACAGCAAATTGACGGAGCCACGAAAACTCGCTGTCGAGGCGGATAGATGGGTGAGCAACCAAGATCCCCGGAGTCCGATGGGAGACTACGGCCGGGTATCCCCGGGGAACCACCGACCCCGAGGCGGCAGAGGAGGCCAGAGCAGGGGCCGAGACACCCCCGCGGGGTCATCCCCTACCTCCCAGTCGCCATCCCTGGGTTGGAGGGGAGGCCCCCCAGCCAGGCCCGGGCCCACCCGAATGTTACGTGCCACAGATGCTAGCGACATGGCCATTATGCGAACGACCCTCTCTGCCCGATGAACCAGCGACCCGGCACCACCGGTCCCCCGAGCCGCCAGATCGTGGCCGCCGCCCTGAGTGCAGAGGGAGGCGAAGAAGAGGGCGACGACACCGAGCAGGCCGAGTGGGAGCCCGCAGCCATGATCTTAGCATGCCTGGGTGATCGAGACATGATCCCCCGAGACCCGATCCCAGGTAACACCCAGAAATACCGCCAATGGGTCACCATCAATGGACGTCGGGCCGAAGCCCTCCGGGATACTGGAGCCAGCGTGACGGCGGTCCGCTGCCACTTGGTAACACCAGAACAAATTCTCCCCAACGTCTTGTGCCCAGTTGGGTCGGCTGACAACTCTGAAAGTTTGTGCCAGATGGCCCGCATCCCCTTCGAGTGGGGAGGGGTGTCGGGCATGCTGAAGGTGACTGTCCGAGACGATGCCCCCGTGGACTGCCTCCTCGGGAACGACCTGGAAAGTTCCCTCTGGGCCGGCGTAGAGCGGAAAGAGCATCTGGGGATGCTAGGCCTTCCCGAGTGGGTTTGTGCGACCACCCGCTCCATGTCCGCCCGGGCCTCCCCCCCAACGGAGGAAGCCACGATCGAGGAGCCGGAGTGGCCCGCACCTCCACCGCCCGCCGTCCCTGAGGATACCGACTCTGAACCCGGCCCCCCGGGGCCCAGCCATGAGGAAATCACCGAGCTCGGCCACCTGCCGGAACTAGCTCAGTGGCGCCAAGAAGGTGACCCCACCCGCGAACAATTCCGACAAGAACAGAGCACCTGTCCCTCCCTTGAGGGAATTCGACGACAAGCCGCCACTCAAGCCGCTGGAGACCCTGCGGGGACCCACTGGGTCTATTGGGACAACGACCTTCTCTACAGTGAGCAGAAGATTGCCGAACTAGGGGCCAGCCGGGTGCTGGTCGTTCCCCTCCGATTTCGAGACTTCCTCTTGAACTTAGCACATGATGTGCCCCTCGCCGGGCACCTGGGGCAGGACAAAACTTACAGCCGCCTGGTGACTCATTTCTACTGGCCGAAAATGCGCAACGATGTGCAGATCCTGCCCGACCTGTCAAGCCAGCGGGAAGAGCGGGGGGAAAGTCAAAGCCCCGCTCCAGCCGTTTCCTGTGGTCACCACCCCCTTCGAGCGAGTGGGGATAGACATCGTGGGGCCCCTGGACCCCCGCACCCCTCAAGGGCACCGCTTCATCCTCGTGCTGGTGGACCATGCCACCCGATATCCGGAAGCCATCCCCCTCCGAACCATCACGGCCCCAGTAGTAGGCCGGGCCCTAATGGGGATCTTCTCTAGAGTCGGCTTCCCCCGCGAAGTCATGAGTGATCGGGGCACAAACTTTATTTCCAAGTATATGCGATCCCATGTGGCAACAGTGCGGGGTCACATATAAGTTCACCACCCCGTATCACCCCCAAGGAAATGGACTTGTGGAGCGGTTTAACCGAACACTGAAGGGAATGATCAAGGGCCTCGAGGAGCCACTACGACGCAAATGGGATGTTCTGCTGCCTTGCCTCCTGTTCGCGTACCGCGAAGTACCACAGAAGTCCCTGGGGTTCAGCCCCTTCGAACTATTGTATGGGCACCCGGTCCGGGGCCCCCTCAGCCTGGTCAAAGAAGGCTGGGAGACGGCTGCCCGAGGAGCTCCACCAGATGTCTACCAGTACCTCCTGACCCTCCGCAACCAGACTCGGAAGTTCCGGGAACTTGCCGAAGCCAACCTTGAAGCCAGTCAGGAGGAGATAAAACGCTGGTATGACCAGAACGCCTCGTCCATCGAATTCGAACCGGGCCAGCAGGTCTGGGTCATGTCCCCGGTTGAACCTTGTGCCCTCCAAGACAAGTGGACGGGGCCCTTCAAAGTGGTGGAGCGCAAGAGCCCTGTCACCTATCTGGTGGACATGGAGTCCCCCCGGAACCCCCTCCGGGTTCTACACGCTAACCGGCTCAAGCCGCACTTTGCCCGCACTGAACTAAGCCTGCTGTTAGCGACCGATGAAGGAGCTGAAGACGACTCCGAACCGCTGCCAGATCTCATGAGCACCACTGAGAAGGACGGCTCCATCGAAGGGGTCATGCTCTCCTCCACCCTGACCCCGGAGCAGCACCATGACTGCCGGCAGCTGCTGGGGCAGTTTGCAGATCTGTTTTCCCTCACCCCTGGAGTCACCCGGTGGTGTGTCCACGATGTAGACACCGGAGACAGCTCGCCTGTAAGACACCGAGCTTTCCGAGTGCCTGATCGAGTTCGGGCCTGCATCCAGTCCGAGGTGGCCAAGATGCTAGCGCTGGGGGTAGTCGAACCCTCCGACAGTCCGTGGGCCAGCCCAGTTGTCCTGGTCCCTAAAGCCGCCGCCCCCGGCACGCCCCCGGAGCTCCGGTTCTGTGTTGACTACCGGGGGCTGAATGCCGTCACCAGGACCGACGCCCATCCCATCCCCCGGGCGGATGAACTGATCGATCGCCTGGGGGCTGCGAAGTATCTCAGCACCTTCGATCTCACGGCCGGGTATTGGCAGATCGGCCTCACCCCTGGAGCGCAAGAGCGATCAGCCTTCTTGACCCCTGATGACCACTACCATTTCAAGGTGATGCCCTTCGGCATGAAAAACGCCCCGGCCACCTTCCAGAGACTCGTGAATAGAGTGCTGGCCGGGCTAGAAGAGTTCAGCGCCGCCTACCTAGACGACATTGCAGTGTACAGCCTCCGCTGGGATGCACACCTGACCCACCTCCGGGAGGTCCTGTCGGCCCTCCGACGGGCCTGACTAACAATAAAGGCCAGCAAGTGCCAGATCGGCCAAGGGTCTGTGACGTATCTAGGACACCAGGTGGGAAACGGCCGGGTGGCTCCCCTCCAGCCAAAGATTGACGCCATCCGGGCCTGGGAGCCCCCAATCACCCAAACAGCCGTCCGAGCCTTCCTGGGGCTCACAGGATACTATCGGCGCTTCATCAAAGACTATGGAAGCATTGTGGGGCCCCTCACGGAACTGACCTCCAAGAAGCTACCCCAGAAGGTGTGCTGGACCCCAGAGTACCAAGCAGCCTTCGAGACTCTAAAGACTGCCATGTGCACCGCCCCTGTGCTCCAGGCCCCCGACTACAGCCGAGAGTTTGTGGTCCAAACCAACGCCTCGGAGCACGGCATTGGGGCGGTCCTCTCACAAGTAAACCCTGAGGGAATCGACCTTCCCGTTGCCTTCATCAGCCGGCGGCTGCTAGCCAGAGAACAGCGCTGGAGCACCATCGAGAGGGAAGCCTTCGCCGTCGTGTGGGCCCTAAAGAAGCTCCGGCCCTACCTCTTTGGCACCCACTTCCGGGTCCAGACCGACCACCGGCCCCTGCGGTGGTTGATGCAGATGCGGGGCGAGAACCCGAAACTGTTGCGATGTTCCATCTCCCTGCAAGGGATGGACTTCACTGTGGAGCATTGCCCCGGCAACGACCACGCCAATGCTGACGGCCTCTCCAGATTCTTCCGCCTCGGCGAGGAGAATCCCCAAGAAGATGGGTGACTCTCCCCTGCCTTCAGCTGGGGGGGACGCGTGTTGGACCCGGCCTCATGGCGTGGTCCTACCCCTCCCGCATGGCGGGCCCAGGACGACATCGGCCCTCCACCCAGCATCGGGCAGCCCTTTGGCCCGACACTGCACGCCCCAACGTTACTGGTCCGGCCACCATCCTGGACCCCCACTACCGACCTGGCTCCAGCGTGGGCCCCTCACGACCTAAGCACGAGGCCGCGCCCGACTCCATCTTGGGCCCACCACGTCACGACCACGTGGCCTCGGCCCCGGCCCAGGCCTCAGCACAGCCCAGACATCGAGGCACCAAGATCCACCCAGGTGGTCGAGTGGCCACTCGACAGATCCCGGAGAAAAGGGTGTTTCGATGGCCCTCCAGCCATCCCCGGACACCTGGTTTCGATCGCCCCTCCGGCGTCCCTGGGCGCTGGCTCCACCCCCCTGCTGGGTGTCTGGACACCATCATCCCGGCCCCTCTGACCCCCAGGCGCGAGGGTCCGGACATCAAAGGACTCCAGTCCTATATCTGGGCCAGCCCTGGATTAGGACGTCAGTTGTATCCGGGACTGGAAAGCCCTGCTGACGCTGTCACGGCCGACCCCAGAAGAACTCATTTTTCCTGGAACCTGACGAGAACTTGAGGGCCTGCTGGCGCTGCCGCGGCCCACCTTTGCCGAAACATCTTGAGAGCCTGCTGGCGCTGCCGCGGCCCACCTTTGCCAAACCATCTTGGGAGCCTGCTAACGCTGCCGCGGCCCACCTTTGCCGAACCCTCTTGAGAGCCTGCTGGCGCTGCCGCGGCCCACCTTTGCCGAACCATCTTGGGAGCCTGCTGGCGCTGCCGCGGCCCACCTTTGCCGAACCCTCTTGAGAGCCTGCTGGCACTGCCGCGGCCCACCTTTGCCGAACCATCTTGAGAGCCTGCTGGCGCTGCCGCGGCCCACCTTTGCCGAACCATCTTAAGAGCCTGCTGGCGCGGCCCAACCTCTTGGAACCCCCGGCTCGAGGATTGAGAGCTGTGCGCAAGGTACCCCTTCCTACACCCCAACCGAGACTGTCCCGCTACCCTGATCCCCTCTTGCGAGACTTTACAGACCCCTCGGTCTGCTTGTACATATCGCTGAGAACCAGCAACCTTTATTTCCTGATAAAGCTTACGAACTCGACCTCTGGTGTGGTGTCCATTTGTAGTGTGTGGTTACTCTGCTGTGCGATCCTAGGAGAGGGCCCTCACCCAGGAGGCCTCTCAGTAACGCTCGGCTACTTCTTAACGGAGAGGTGGACCTAGGGGTGGTCAGTCAGACATCTTCTGCCTCCCCCGGGGTCGCCTTTCTAACACCCAGACATCTGCACTACTAGTCATTCAAAAAATTCTGGAATCACGTCCCCGCCCGCACTCAGTTCCAAGTACATTCATCTTGCAACTTCTTGAAGTATGCCTGACAAAGAATTTCTTCATGTTCAACAATAACTTCTTTGAACAAATCAAAGGTATGTCCATGGGAGCAATTTTTGCCCCAAATCTGGCCGTACTTTTCATGGACCAGTTAGAGACCAATGTCATTCTTTCTCCATCCAACCCTTTCTTCACAGGTATAGGTTTTTGGCGCAGGTATATTGACGATATTTTTATTATTTGGAAACAAGATGTCGATTGCCTGTGCCAATTCCTCCATTGGATGAATAACAACTGCCTAGGGCTGTCATTTACCATCACCACGAACAATGATTCTGTTGCATTCCTAGATCTTACCATCTTTCACAGTGAAGGGCACCTCCTCACACGTCTCTACGGTAAACCTACTGAGAAAAATACACTTTTGGCTTACAGTAGCAATCATCCTAGGGCCTTAAGGGATTCTTTGCCATATTCTCAATTTTTAAGGATCAGGCGTAATTGCTCATGCAAGAATGATTATTTCCAGGAAGCAGCAGTTCTGGCATCCAAACTCAAAGAACGTGGCTACCCTAAAAACAATCGTTAAAACCGCCTCCAGGAGAGCATGGTACTGCCCCAGAGATGTTTTGCTCACCCCAAACCAAAAAAGGAATTGAAACGTATTGCATGCGTGACTACCTTTTCACCCATTTCACATGAGTTGAGGAAAACTATATTGAAACAATGGCCGATCATTAACTCAGGTGCCCTAAACATTGATAAACCCCTTTTTGCCTTCAAAAAGAGTAAAAATCTAAAAGACCATCTTGTAAGGGCGGCCATACCATGCATACCTTCCGCCTCTACTCTTGATACTGTATGGGGTCTGTCCCCCATTGTTGGTCATTCAAAATGTGGGGGATGCAACAACTGTGATTTGACTATAGAAGGTAAAAGTTTCACATTCAATAACATTACTGTGTACAGCCATACATTTTCAAATTGTAACACACCGAACGTGATTTATCTGGTCCAATGCCCGTGTCTGAAAGTATACATAGGGCAAACAACCCAGAAGGTCAAGACCCGAATTGGACAACATAGGAGTCGCATTCGATGTGGAACCTTGAAGGCCCCACTGGTTGAGCACTATTCAACATACAAACACACCGAGGATGAACTAAAGTGGACAGTTCTGAAAGTACTAAAATTACCTCCGAGAGGCGGTAATATGGGACAGTTGTTAAACAAAGAAGAACTAAAATCCATCATCCAATTCAATTCCATACAGGATGGACTCAACCGATCAGAGGATTGGACTAATCTCCTATGAAATCCTTGTACTCAAATATGTCTCTATAAACTCACCCAAAAGACACTGACAGGTTGTGTCCCTCCTTGGACCTTACATTAATCCTGAATTGTCAATTGAATTGTTCTTGGAAAAGTGTTATGACTGATGTTAAAATGTCACTTTGAGCACCTTATTCACCCACTGCAATATGTCCGCCGTTTATTTTTCACCTTCTCACCATTCCAACATGGCGCCCACGGTTTTGGCAACCGGCAGACATCCGGTGGTAGTCTATCGTTTGTTTTTACCATAACTCACAATGCACGCAATATATGCTGCCCTCCACAGAGCCATTGACAACCAGCAATCCTGCTAAACCGGAAGGGACTCTTTGCAGCCCAACTCTGACTTCCCATTCAGGTAAGTTCGCACCAGTTCATTACCGACGGCCCTTGTACATCCCTCCAAGGTTTTACATTGGACCTGATCCCTGCCAATTCCCTTCGCAGGACCAACTCCCATCCGGACTGCAACAACTAGCAGCCGATTCGTGCCACCAGCCGACCAGGCTTGTATTTTCAAAAATCGCACAGGGCACTCCACCACTCTGATAGGTAAATCACTTTGCCCGATGGCTCGATATGTTTTCACGCATAAAGACCACCACGCAATTAAGCATGTTTCCTCTTCGCAGGACACTCGATCAGCAACAGGAATGATCCACAGACGTCCTGCCGTGCCGCCTTGACTTCACAGAAGCCTCAAACAGGCTCTCTGTGCACACTATCAGGTAATCTCCATGCCTTGTAAATGAGCCTCCGATTAGTCAGAGACCCTTGAGTCTCTTCGGAACACCTAATCTAGTTACCTCTGCCCTTAGGTGCATCCGACCAGCTATGAGGCAATCCAATTCCGATGACTCACTCTCCACCCGCGAGCAGGTCAGCATCGCTCCCTGCCTACAATTCCCAGCCACAACCCTGAACCTGTCACGTTAATTCACCCCTCACAGTGCCTCACTCAAAACGGCACACCAGTCACCGCTCTAGCGTTCACCACCTCCAAACACCCACTTTTTCCGGCACCCCACCATGAGCCGTCCTCATACAGGCACTTTTCACACTGTCGAGGCTGCCCGAAATATGAGTATAATTACGCCTATGCCCTTTCAAGTAGCCACCCTACGGTCGGTCCAGTTAACATGTTGGCACCCAGCATTGTTGTGCACCAATTTAATTTTTCCCCCACGGGAAACGACGGCGTGTGAACACCATGTAACAGAATTGGAAAATCACTCTAAATATGTCTGACATGCTGATTTTTAAACATGAATTATCCCTGTGTTAAAATTGTTTTTTCCCACCCTGTCACCTTTCCTGTTTATTCCCACAGGCCTCTTTTCAAATACTCAGGCAAAAGTAACTAATGTAGTCCTAAAGATGATCCCGTGCAGGGCAAGCAGTTGCTTGTATGCTTTATAGCTGCCCAAGAATCCATCAAGTCCCCACGCCTTCAAGCCATCCATTGGGTCTATCGCTTGAATGACATCTTCTTCCATAAAGGGCTCTGCAAGAAATTCCTGATGAGCCAAACTGACCCATACTATGGCTATTACATCCAGATAATTACTGTCCATAGTGCCTGCTGCAACTCTTGATGTATACAGGTCCGAATAGTAGGTAAGTACTGCTTTTTGTGTGCCAATGTTGTCCCATATGTGTTTGCCATTTGGGCCCTGGAGAGCTGAGATGTATGTCAGGCGTCTTGGGGGTTACAGTAGTCATGCTGGTATGCGGCCTGGCCTCACACCCTCCCCATACCGTTTTGCTACTGCAAATTTCCCCAGGCAATATGCTTTGCGTTCCGCCACCTGGTGATAATAAGACAACAACATGGCCCAGTGCTTTAAACTTGTCCACCAGTGCTGCAGTACGTGGTTTTAATCTAATGCAGTTAATTGTGCCTCCATTTGCGACAATGTTCGACGTTGATCTCTAAGTATCTTGGCATTCTTGGATATGCAGACCCCCCCTTATATATGCTTTAAAAGCCTCCCATAGTGTGGGTTTGGTTTTCACCATTCCCACATTAAGCTCAAAGTATTCTACTATTGCCGTGCTTAACTCGGATTGGAATAGTTCATCCTGAAGGGCCATTTCTGGGAATCTCCACTGCTGCTCGACCCCTCCCACCCGTGGAATTCGCAACTTCAGGAAGACTGGTGCATGATCGGACAGTGTTTGTGGCAGGTGCTGCATCGAATAAATCCATGGAATCAGACTGGGCGCAAGGAGCTCATACTTCAGGTGGGTTCATGAGTTAAGCGGGGGGAATAAAGAGAGTATATAGCTTGCGCGGGGTGTTTGTGTCACCAAGCATCTGTCAGCTGATATGTTTCCCTGAGATTTGTCAGTGAGCGCCTGGTCCTGGGTTTTGCATCTGGTGTGCTTGCTGTCCTGTCCTGTTTGGGATCAAACAGTATATTAAGGTATCCCAAAGCATATCTGCTCTGCTTCCATTCGGTCCATAAAAAATCCCGGGTAATGGGCGTTTGGGGCATAGACATTGACCATAAGTATTTTGTAACCCAGTAGGCAGCCCTTCACTAACAAGTATCGCCCTACACTATCAGCACTTACTGCTACCAACTGAAATGGCACACACTTATGGAAACTCCCCTGGCATATACTCTGTAACTGGCAAAGTATCAATGTGGGCCCCAGCCTGCAGCAAAATTGGAAGTTGTATTGGGGTGCAAGTGCGTTTCTTGAAGAAAGGCAATGTCAACCTGATGTCTATGTAAATAGTGCACCACCTGCTTACTTTGACGTGTATTGTTCAGTCCCCAAATATTCCAGGTCATTAGCGTGATGTTCGCAAAAGGGTGGATCCACACATGTGTGTGATGGATCTTTTTAGGATCTTTTTAGTAACATTTGTACGATCTTAACAACAATCATAAAAATGAATACCATTGATATAGTTTCAACATGTCAAACCCCCTTCTGCATCCACCCATCCCCATACCTTCTACTACGGGGAAAAACCCATGGCCCAAGATAATACTAAACATTTTGAATGTTAAAAAGAGATCAATACAACTTCTAAGTACTAGTTTGCAACCAAACTCGGGGGGCAACGCTACACGGGTTCCCCGACCTTGCATGATGTGTGATAAGCAGCTTTACTTGCCATGCAATAGGCATCCATACTCATGCAGCCCAAGATGACATCCAGTCCCGCACCCTTGGTGAATTATTTACATTACAGTGTGAACCCTGGAACAGACCCACAATACAGTTAGCAAGCAGAAAACAGGTCCAAGCTGGTACCAGAGTTAGAATCAGGGTGGGAACGGTCCGGAGAGGTAAGTGGGAGAGGGAGCGGGCATCCCGCTGTCCCCTTGTGGTTGTGTCACCGCCACTCAACTATAGGAAGCGCAGGCACGTTGCACGGAGCGCTGCTGTACCGATTGCTTTCCAGTAGCTTATATTTATCTTCGTATTTGAAAACAACAAGGGAACCCAATTAAGTCGAAAGGGACCTTGGGGATAATGCTATTCAAACAACAATCATCCCTTTAGGGAAAAATATACAAACGAAATAAATATAGACTCAGTCGTAGCTATATTGTTTTGACTTGTCCAGCCGGACAGAGGTCTAGTATTTACTTTTGGTTGAATATAAGGAGTGTCACAAAGTAGGGCACAAGCCTGCACCCTACTTAACACATGTGCAACAGACATTCAGTGACACAGTACTGCACCGACTGTGCATGAAGTAAATCTTAGCACCAATTTTATGTTGTAGAAATGTTATGTTCTGATGTACCGTGACATTGTGTAATTACTGGTACTTCAAACCACAAGTTTTTTGCCTACAAGCCCTTTTGTTCCAGTTTTGTCACTGAATGTATGTTGCACATGTGTTAAGTATGGTGCAGGCTTGTGCCCCACTTTGTGAATTATTGTGTAACAGTCCTTATATTCAACCAAAAGTAAATACTAGACCTCTGTCCGGCTGGACAAGTCCAAACAATATAGCTACGACTGAGTCTATATTTATTCCCTCTGTATATTTTTTCCTAAAGGGACCATTGTTGTTTGAATAATATATTTATCTTCGGGCGTTGCTGCCCAGAATTGGCATATGGTTCAAATAACGGGCGGGGGAGCCGCCTGAGTGGATTGTAAGCTCTTCCAGTTCTGGTGCCTTTTCAGTACGTTGCTGTGCGCAGTTCCAGTACAAGACAGTATACACTCTCGCCAGGTTTCTTGTATTCTTGTTCCTACCTGGCACGCCAATTTGTGCCTACAGGGATGATTGTGTGGCGCTTGCTGTGTGATATGTCATATAGGCCAAATTGTAGGAGCTACACGGCCATCATCCTGTTGTGCGTGCAGCCATATATCACTGAGCAGTTGTTGGTATCAGGCCTGTCTGACAGTGCAACAGGGGCAATGTGGATCGGATATGGGGAAGGGGAGCACACAGCCAAACGAGCATGGCCCAACGGCTGGCCCCCAGGCTCACCCATAGACCCTGGCACCACAGGGCCTCTGGAGGTGTTACCAGTCAGCCTTACCTCCATCCAGTGCCAACTACGGCACTGTGCTCCCCTCAGTCAGTCTGATCCCTCTGCACCGTTGCCTATACAGGTCACTCCAGAAGCAGCCCCAGCCCGCCGAGTATTCAAGGTTTATGCACCCCGCTCCTTCCATCACCTGGTCTGATTCACCGATCACCACAGGACACGGCAACTGTAAGTCTCCCACATGCCAATCACAGTTCTGCACTGTCTCTGTGGCTTCTCCCAGGCCCAGAAGGCCCACTGACGTCGTCGGGTGCTGCAGCAGCTGCAATTGTACCTGCACCAATTTTCAGGTGTCTCTAGTCTTCTCCGCTCATGTTACGGCTCATCCCCATTGCACTGCAGCTGCCTGGGTGGCCTACAAGGCCCACTGCAAGGTCAGGATCTCAGGAGTTTGAGGAGCTCCGAAGCTACGTGGCCACCTTGGTTGGCAGCTCGGTCACATCCCCATTGAATCTGTTGTTTAATAATGGAATGAGCAAGGTTTTTGGTGTGCATGAAATTAGGACTTGTAACCAAAGCCTGGGTTACCTCTTCCATTAGGGCTTCTGTCCTACAGAAGAGGGCTTAACCATATTTTGGATTTCAACTAGTGTTCTGTCAGATTTTCATAATGCCAATCTCAAAGATATGGGAATACATGAAGACCGGCTTTGGATTGGTTTTGGGGTACCAATAAGTTACATGATAGTGTGCACAGTAATGAAATCATTGGAGATCCACTGATCAACATTTCAATGTTGGAGAGGGAAGATGAAAGTGATCATGCATTTGGTAAATTTCCCCGACTGGCCAGTTGGAGGAAGTATCATCAGAGATGTCTAATCGCAACTTGAATCTTTGTCAGCAATGCCTTCTATAATGATACTGAAACACAGCTAGATGAGTCTACCCCAGCATCAAGGTATCTGCAACGAAAGAGTCCTGCTTTGTTCCCGGTTGTTCATAATGTACTCTGAGAATGCATGGACCCATTACCTAGCTTTAGGGTTCACTGGCATCAATATTGAAGAAGCAAGAATAGAAAATAACTTGGAAACTTGTCTGTACCTACTCTGTCCCACTCTACAGAAATTGTGACTTGCATTGAACACATTGACTAATCTGTGGCAAATGGAACCCTGACTCTCTGATGTATGACAGGTGGTGCTTCTTCTGATATAACCATCTCAGAGGATTTGCATCTCTGCAAAAGCTGTTGAGCAAGCCTTACAATCACAGGCATTCACTTGCAACAATGCACCACTAGAAACATCATCCTAGCAAGACCCAGTGTTTTGGATGAACAACCATAATGATTTCAAGGCATGAGGATAAAAAACATTGAATGGCGAAGTGCTTCAGTCTGACCTTATTTAGTTGAGAGCTAGCATTGCTTGGACTGGAAATGCTGCTGAATTTCTATGAGCTGACTTATCTTCTACAAGAGTGGTCTACTACTTCCTTTGATTTCTAAAGAAATAATTTATTTCTAATTTTTATAGACTGGCAATGTTTTTTTCATTAATATCATGCCCTTTTGGTCAGCTGAGGGTGAATGGTATATGCATGTCACTATTGAAATGGATCTTGTATCATGCAGTGGTCCATTGTCTCAATGCTCGTATTTATGGGGGAAGGACAGCCACAAAGCAGTTGTAAATGGAGGTGGGAAATTTGTGGCTTTTGGAGCGTAGTGACTTCTCAGCATTCTCTACCACTAATTCTACTATTAGAAGAAGACACTGTGTCTTAGAAGACAACCTCTTTCTTAACCAAAATAATGAAGGCTAATTCTTAAGTGTTGACAGATAATGGATTGCAATATGAATCAGATATGTGACATTTAACACAAAATGTATTGTGCAGAAAACAAAGAGAATATCATCTTCCAAATTTCATCAGCAATGAAACTTTCAGTGATGTTATGATGCTTCCAATGAAGGATATACCAAAATCAGTAATACATCAGATTTTAATCTCTGGACCTTTTTGGAAGCCCAGGACTTTACAATAAATATAAAATCGCAGCTTGTGACATGCAATAAATGCCAGTAATTCCACAGAAATGCACTGTTCTGGCTGTTACTTACAACCCTGAAGTGATGGATGGTAATTTCAATGGATGCTCTAATGGATCTACCACCATTTAAATCAGTACATAAACCCTCCTTATAAGACTCTCACTGATTCTCATTGTGCGCCAGGCACCAGATTACAGTGATGGTGCGGCTCTTAATACTTTTTTGAATGTTGCTGCATATCATTTTTACATTGAGAATGTCTGTCAAGAAAACCTTTTGATTGCTCGAGGAAAGGGTGAATCCTCCCTATTATAAAGGGGTCACCCTGCTCAGATTAGTATGTGTGAACAGTGTCAAATGCCTTCTTAGGAGACTACTAGTTAGAGGGAAAACAGCATAAATTATTGATTTTGAAGAATGAAATTGAGTAAACAGTGCACAGCAAACTCCTCCTGACATCAGGAAAATAAAAAGAGCCAAGCAAACCATGAATAGAATCTAGAAGAAAATGATCCAAAGCAAAATACAGGGGCAAAACTGACAGCAGATGGATGAAGATACACAATATAAATCAGGGTAAAAGATGCATTGCAAAACATCTTATTTTTTTAATGTCTCCTTTGTAGATGCTTTAAACAGTAACTGCTATCAAAGAAAAAGGCTCTCTTTGATATTTGGTTTGGAACCTCAATAATTCTCCAGAGGACTCACCACTATCTCAGAATGGCCTGTTTTTATGGTTAGTTCCCGCCAGTTTCCAGAAATTCATGGCATTCATCTGACAATGACAGGTTTGATATTCTGTACTCTGTGCTGGACTCTGAAGTTCCACCTTCATGCTTCATGTTATTTGCTTCATGTAACTTGCAGAAGGTTGTTACCATGAGCATTGAAGACCAGAATTTTCTACGTGTGCAGCCTTAGAATAGGCATTGCATCTCAAAACGAGATGAAGGAGTGTGTGGAATGCTGCTTCATCATCTGAACTCAAGCAGTCTCTGCACTCATGTGTCAGCTTGCATGTTTAGGGATGACACAGTCACTTAAGTAAACATTTATCCTGTATATTCATGTAGCTAATGTTTTGTCATCAGCCACAGTGAAATTATAAAAAGAAAAAGAGACATACAGGACATTGCCTGTGTAAGAAATTAGGTTGTTGGTTGATTGGGGTTGGGGGATGATCCCTGCTCAAACAGCAACCCCAATCCTTGGAAGAATGAGTCAGAAGCCAACCCTAAATTAACCTGTGCTCAACCCTCTGGCAACTTGTCACTGAACTGTCAGGCATAAGTTAGAGGCAATGTGTAAAGTATTTGTTCAACACTTCAAACAGTAGTAAAGGGAAAACACCACACAATAGGTTCCCACGTCAAGTTAGAAAAAGAAAGGTATCTTTAATAAATAAAAAAGACCAAGGCAACAAAAATACAATCAGTCGAACCGGATACTGGAGCGTAGTCTATTAGGTAGGTATCTACCAATAGTAATGAGGCCAAAATCACGATACTAGGTCCAGTCAAGAGCTCAATAAATGATTTCCTTGCTCAACCCTTGGTAGCTGGCTGTGAAGAGGCAGGCTTAACTTAAGAGACAGGTGTGTAAAGCATTTAAAAACACCAACCTATTAAATAAGTGAGACACAACACAAAATAAAAATCTAATACCAATTTATAATAGGTTATATTTCTATGAACAAATAGATACCAAAATGACAAGCATCCAATATAGGGAACCAGAGATATGATTTTTTAAAGACTAAAAGTAAAACTAGCGCTTAGAAGCAAATAGCGCTCAAAGGGTCAAAAGAAGGGCATGCTGGACCAGGAAAAACTCCCAGAAGTGTTTTTTGAGGCAGGAAAGTGGTCCACAGCACCAACCAGGGGCTCAGATGCTCTGGTTTGCCTCATGGGGTTGGGGAGTATAACTCCCACAATATACTTTTGCAAAATTTGATCCAAACATCTCAAAACTTCTGGAACTTCTTCGTGAAGTTCCTCCTTGATTGTTCAAAGTGTCCACAACACCAATCCAGGGGTCTTGAATCTCTGAGATGGTCCTTGGGATGTTGGGACTACAATTCCCACAATGCACCTGGTCAAATCCTTAAAAATCCACTGGATGCACTCCAGCATGGGGACTCCTTAGTAGAGATGATGCAGGTGGGCTCTGGTAGCCTGGAGCTTTCAGAGAGTCTACTTCTTAATCCTTCTTAAAGAAAGGCAAAGTCCTTAGGGCTGTAGTCCCAGAATGTTCAGCAGGTACAGTCGTTCAGAGTGCAGACCTTTAAGGTGCAGACTATTTTCCAACAGGGCAGTCCTTCTCCTTGCAGTTTCAGGCAGCAGATTTAAGGAGCTATGCAACCCTCCCATATGTATTCACAGTTTCTGGGAGTCAAGCAGGAGGGGACACCGCTGACTGATTGGATGCAGGGTGTCACCCAGGTGTATGACCACTCTGTCCAAAATGTGGCATGTCTTGTCCCCGAAAGCACTATTCTCACAAATTCCAACATGGAGAAAGACTCTCCTTTGTGGTTAGATATAGCTAAGCCAATCCATTGGTGTGGCTAAATTTCACTAACACAGCTTTTTCAACCCCTTGATTAATCTAATTACCGAGGCTCCTGTGTGGCTGGGGTGCAGGATGTGGGGGTCATCATGTGCTGGTCCCAAACTGCCATTCTCCCTTTGAACAGCAGTTTGGCGTCTGCAGCAAACGTTCTCCACCCATAGGAAATCCATTCTCTACTCTGACAGGACACTTCACACCTCATTAAGCAGCTCTGGCTGTGACTGCTTGGGAAAGGCTGGCCAATCAGGTGAGAGCAGCTAGAAAACTGGATTTTGGCTCACAGAAAAGAAAGTTTAATAACTTATTTTCTATATTAGTTATTACAAATCTAACTGTGGCAAATTGTTGGATTTATCTTAACTATTATGGTATATGTCTCCTATAAATATCTCAATGTTAGCCTATGGAGCCATTCACTAGAATGGGGAAATATTGAATTGGCATTTTTTCGACCACCAGGTCTTATAAAAGATCTTGTATAATGTCCCTGCTTATAGTTACAAGGCATCCTAGCCTTGGGGCACCTAGGGGATATCTTAGTGGAGAAGTGTGGGTCAATGGTTAGAGCAGGCAGACCTCGATGCAGAGCTCTGGCCAGGGTCCAGGGTTCAATTCCCGCCTCGGCGGGTCTCTGGCTCATTAATTCCCCAGACTGGATATTCTCACCTCAGTGCCTGTTCTGATCATGGGTCCCACGCTGCAACTCTGGGCAATAGCTTGCTTAGTCTCCACAACAGCCCCAAAAGCGCTGGGATGCCTGGCTGCACCTGGGGGGTGCCCAGGAGTGGACATTTCCCAAGAAAGCCAGGAAGGGTTCCTAAGCGGTATACGAACAGCGCCGGGACACCTCCGGTGGAGGTAGCTGTGCGCTTTACAAATTCCGACATTTACATTTAAGGGTGACATATGTCAAAATAAGGTCGTTTGAGACTTTGGAAGTACCTCTAATTCCAAAGTCAAAATGCATATAATTTAAATTTAAAAGCTGCCTGCAAGGCAGCGCTGGCTTTTAAAATGCCACAGGCGGCACAGTAGCGCACACTCTAATACAGGAAATCTACTTGGCCTCAAAACCTCCCTGCCCAACTATATACTAGGGACTTATAGACAGTTTAAGATCCCCTTGCCTTATTATATAAGAGTGACTTACAGGGGTCTGTCATTGCCAATTATAATTATACTTAACCATGTACATTTAATCCGCGCACAGTCCCTCGGTCCGGTTAGCAGAGCTCAGGGTACAATAAGAGTCAGAAAACCTGCACCTAGTGGCCAAAATAGGGGCAAAAATGAAGGTGGGGGCCTCTGGAAGCAGGTCCTGATTTCTCACACCGGAGTTAGGCAACTTTTGAGATTTCAGTAAAAATAGCGTCAAAAAGCACAAAGCACCAACTGTGCATGTTTGGTTGAACTGGACTGGGACAAAGTAACAAGTTCAGGTGACTATGATGGATTGCGGGCTGGCTGAGCAAAGTACCTTAAACATAAGGGTGGATGGAATATGTAATTCCAACAGCGGAATTGGAGGAATTTAGTAATTCCGCGTTACTCATTTAATGCAGAATCACTAATACATTCTGCTTCTCCGCCATCAGAATTAGTCAGCACTGTAATTGGTTGTAAATAAGCATGGGCGGATTTTACGAATTGGCAATCCGCGAACTTGCGTATTTACGGATTCGCAATCCGCAAAATCCGTGAACTCTTGCGAATTTGCGGATTTTTTTGTGTTCGCAAGGATTTCTGCCAGTTCGCGAGGGTTCTGTACCAGTTCGCAATTGCGAACTTACTTGTCGGCTCGCAACGGCCGCGACTATGTTGTTTCTACATCTGGTTCATCATCACAGGTTCACAGCACCCTCTGTTTCACCACTGTCACCCTCTGGTACACCCATGCCACCCTCTGGTACATCACTGCCACCCTCTGGTTGGTTTATCACTGTAGATTATTGGGGTGAAAAAAAGCAAGCACACCTGCCCTGCTTCAACTGACATGAATTAATTTGGGGTTGATTAATGTGTCACTGAATTTAAACTTCCAGTCTGGCTGGCACCTGCTTCCTTATCTGTAATTTGCTGAACTCTGAAGGGGCCCCTCAGGAAGCACTACAGGGAATGGTTACTAATGATAAGATTGAACTTTTGCACCTGCTGAGTGCTTTCAGTTTTGCAAAAATCCAAATATCCAGCAGCATCCACAAAAGTAATCCTTCCAGGTCAAGATCCAAATCAAAGTGACCAGCACATGAAGAAAGCACTGGGAGGAGCCTGGTGGACAGGAACAGGAAGTTGGAGACTGTGGGGCAATTCCTTCCTCCCACCCCCACCCCCCAAAATGGACTCCTTGCAAAGAAAAAGTGCAGGCAAATGTCAACCTGAGGAGTTATTCTGATAAAAATCATAATTTTCAAGGTTTATTTTGCCTGCTGGTGGATTTCTTGTGCGAAATTGCAAATTTTGCAATCTCGCAATTGCGAGATTGTCGCTGCCTGCCGCATCTACGTGTTCACACGTATTTACTCCCGCGAAATTGTATAGTATTCTAGCTGGCAAGTGCGACTAAGCAAAAAATCCGCTTCGCACGGATTTTAAGAATTTTCGGCAAGTTCGCGAGAGTTCGCGGATTGCGAATTTACCGAAAATCCGCAAAATCCGCGAGCGGAACGGATTTTACGCCCATGCTTAGTTGTAAACAAGTCTGGAAGAGGGAGCAGTCCCTCTATGCTTGAAAACCACAGCAGATTAAACTTAAAAATGCAGTGATTTGAACATAGAGAGACTGCTCCCTTTTCCAGCCCTGTTTAAACCACTGCAGTGCAGTGCATACCCCTAAGTATGTAAGGGCAATGAAGAGTATGCAGTGGGGTGGATGCCACTCGGTGCCCTCACATTCTGAGGGATATGCACTGCACTTGAGTTTTTTGACACTTTTGTATTTATCATAATAAGTACACAATATTTTTGTATCTATACTTTTGACACAATATTTTTGTATCACAATATAGTTGTTTTCGATATTGTGACAGTGATCCACTTTCATGCCATCCTAAAGTTACAAAGGTTTGTACACCTGGGATTGTGTGAAATCGCTATGCCTACCAAAAGATAGCTTAACGAGGCAAAAAGTATTTGTTTCTCCTTATAATTTTCTCTTTCTTTGGGCCTCATTAGGATGGCGGCCGGACTTTGCCCGCCCGCCATCCTCGTGGTAAATGGGACCGCCCGCCATAAGGGCAGGGGTCCCGTGGGGGGTATTAGGATGTGCCCGCCACAGTTGGGGGCACATCCTGTATTTTTAGTATTGTGGCGGGCGGTGCTCTCTGCACCGCCAGCCACAATACTAAAAATGCTTTGCAGCATTTACATAAACAAAGCGTCAGGCACCGCGCGGTGCCTGCCGCTTTGTTTATGTAAATGTGGGGGGGTACCACAAGTACCCCCCATGTGCATCTCCCCACTCTGCTTCACTCTGGGGGCCCTCAGGGGGCCCCCAGAGTGAACACCGCCTGCCTTTCCGTGGCGGCATTGCCGCCGCGGAAAAGCATGAAACACAGCCCATGTTAATATGGTGACGGTGTCTAATAGACACCGCCACCATATTAATCATTTTCCGCCCCGGCCACACGGCGACCGGGGCGGAAAACAGGCGGGCGGTGTTTTCTCCCGCTGCGGTCCCCCCCGCCATTGTCATATGGCAGGGGGAATTCAGGGAAGGATGTCTGGCGGATTGCCTAATGACCCCCTTTGTGTGATGCATTCTGCAGCACACATAGAAAAAGGAAAATGCCTTGAGGGATTATTATGCCTTCCTGCACAAAAAAAATTATCCCTGTAATGCAGCTACCCTTGCACCGGTGTGCAAGTGTGCCTGCATTGGCGCGAGGATGCCTTAAGTGCACTAGCAGTGGACTGCAGTTGTGCAACATATCATAGTAGATATGTAGCATTTCTGCTCTCCCCTTCATGCAACGCAGCACAGCATGTGGCCTTGCTGAACTGCGTTGCGTGAAAGGTTCAAAAATCTGGGCCAAAATGTTTACCACTAGGGAACACATTGGGGAGGAGCAGGTAGTGTTCCAGACTGCCTCGTTCTAACGACTCTGCAAATGGGAAGCTGTCACTTGCCATCCCAACTCAGGGGTCAGTAAAAGATCATGGGCTTGCGACCACAATTGTGATAAAACAAATCACTTCCCAAACTGCAAATAGAAGGGTAAACGATTATTTGATGTCTCCTTCTATTTACGATTTGGAAAATGCACTTTTTGTAAAGACTTTCCCAGTTCATAAAAGGGCTTTTGCATATTGTGTAAAGCTTTGTTGTGATCACAAACGCTGTGAGATTGCAAATGATGGTGTTTACAACTGGAAGACGGCTTTGCACATCTCGCCCTTGGTGTTTAAGATTAAATATATGTTATAATAGACAAAAACATGCTTATCTTATGATAATTCTTTCCATATAATTGAAATATGCTAGGTCGTCAAGCAGCCCCACACCTGTGGAATACCCAAGTGAAGGTATTCTTCACATGGACATCTACATCGCTGTACTTTGGTGTTTTAAAAGAATCCATCACCAAGATCAATATAATGCCATTTTAAAGATGATAAAAGTAGAGCACAGAATGTCATATGAGTTTTCAAGGACTATTCGTCCAAGGCTTTTATCTGCAGAAAACACATATCAGCATGCAGAGTATTTCTTTGAGCCCGATGCTCCAGGCCCACTGAGCAGAGGTTACGATGACTAGTATTTATTGCAGTGATTGGTGATTTTATCGCTATTCACAGTTTTTCCGAAAATAACTGGAATTTTTGGGGGGATTGTAGACATAGCTTGCCTAATTACAGTACATATTTGTAGCATTATCACTGAACTAGGAACTAGGAAGATACCTTTGCGATGAATCGAGATATTTTTTTTAGCACTTTCCAGGTGCCAATCAACCAGTGGCATAATCCCGGAGTGTCCAGTTAGGGTTCAAGAGGGGCAGACCAACTATCCATTTTTCAGATAACCTCAGACTATGTGAATGAGCTTCATTTAGATTGATATGTTGCATGCATACAGCATTTCTGTACCCACTTTGGAGATTGCGGGCATATTCGTAATGCTTTTTTGGTCCGGATCACTACATGTCTGTTCGGTTGTGCACAGTCGTGGAATTTTCGTGTCAATACACATGCCCCGTAAAATCACTTTTAAATATTCAATGTCCGACTTTTTGAAAAATGGCACCCGCACATGTGCATTTCTTGCGAGGAATGCAAATGCACGGGCGTCCATGCAGTTTTCAAGTAGAAGGCGCAATAGAGGAAGAGGGAAGCCTGGGGACGCCGCCGATAAGGTAAGCTATTTTAAACTGTTCTTTTTTAATGTTTTAATAGTGCTGGCGGGAGGCAGGCAGCGTGTAGCAGAGCTACCCGGAGCTACACGGAGTGTGCAGACATTGGTTCCGTCTCCGTGACACTCTACGTAGCCCCGCATTGTCAGCGAATGAGCTGGAAATTGGCACGTTGCTCTGCTCATGCTGATTTTTAGCTGCAGCTTCAGTAGATTTTTTACTCGAGATGCAGCTTTTTTACCACGAATGTTCGCTGCCTTTCGCGTTGTAAAAAATCTCGCCGGTTGCTCTCCTATCACCCAAAGATCTTGCTAGGGGACCCCAATTCTAGCTCGCCAGCGTGTTGTTGGTGAGTCGCGTGCGCAGAATTTGGCTGGAACTCGACGTAACATGCATAACGCAGAGTGGCCGAAACTCTGCCAACTCTGCAGGCAGAGTGTAATTTAGCACCCATCCCTAATTGTGTAGTGAAGCCCAAGGTCTCATTCTTTTAGAAGGCTATATAAATGTGTTGTTGATGTTAATTGCGATATTTTTTAACATTTTTGTAACATATATTCAGTTTTGGCTTCAACTGTAATACGTTACCTAAAGACATCATTACATAAAGGCGTTGCATTATTATTTGCAACGCCAATACCTCAAATTATCAGTAATGCGAGACCTATTGCATTGTTGGTTCAGCTGCTGTGTTCTAAGTTTTGGGGTGATCGGTCAAGCGGGGGAGAGAAAAAAGGGGGCCCCCCAAAATGTGTTTTACCCATATTATGTCTATGGGGAACTTTCTTTTTTTGAACACGATTACAGCCCGAACCGCTAAACGGATTTACACCAACTTTGGAAGAAAGCTAGATGTTGGTCCAGAAAGCATGTTTTTGGTGATTTGGTGTGAATCCGTTCCATAATTTTAGAGATATCTAAGTTTAAAAAATATAGATATCTGGGAGCCCAAAACCCTACTGAAATCCTACTGAAATTTAATTGGCTACCACACTTCAACCAGGAAGTGTTGGCAGTCATTTTGGGGCTCGGCTGAACCGAGTCCCCAAAAAAATGTAAAAAAATAAGAAAACGGGGCAAGGTAGAAAAATCATGGCCCCCTAGACCTCTTGGAGGGATCCCACAGGGCTGAAAATGGCCCAGGAGGATCCCTGGGGGATGAGGTCCCCAGGGCCAAAAATGGCCCAGGGAAGGGGAGCCTTGCAGCCGCCCTCCCCATTCCTAACATGCATGTCCCCGGAGGATGGAGTCCCTGGGCCAAAATCGGCCCAGTGAAGAGGGGCTACAGAGCCCCCCTTCTCTATGAAAAAAACCAAAACAAAAAAAAAGCCTGGCAAATCACTGGAGCCCGCCCAACACTCTGCAAACACGCTTTCTCGCTCACTGCTGGTTAGGGGATGAAGCCCCCTGGGATGCTGAGGGCTCTTTGGGGCCAACAAGACCTCCTGTTACCTTCAGTAAGTGCCACACAGTGGGATTTCTGAGAGGTGGTCAGAGGCCGCGCCCCCTTTCTCCACTACGCTACTAACACACCTTTCGGAAACACTTCTGGTGGGGGGATGAGATCCCCTTGCCTACTGAGGGCCTCAGGACTAAAGTGGACTTCTATCCCCAAGCAGCATTGCACCAGGTGGCATGTTTGTAGAGGATGGGTATATGGAGGTGTGAGTGGGTGCATCAGATATTCTGTGGATGATGTCATCAGTGATGTCACTTGAGATGTCACTATAACTGCTCAACTTCTCTGGTTTTGTACAAGTGAAAGCTGAGCTGATAGGAGACACGTTTCAGCTGATTAGACAACCTTTCCCAGCTGAAACATATCGCCATTTTTGAGTGCTCTTTATATACTAATTAAACACTGAATATGGAAGAAATACTTCGTATTCCCCGCCTGTATTTTTCATACTAATGCAATTTTTCAAGTAACATATATATAATACATTGAACTTGTCCATAAACATTCATAATAGTGCAACTTACATGGGTCAATGTTATTTTACTTGGCACACAATATAGACTCCCCATATGTAGAATTTAAGCTTTTCATTCATGCACTTGCAGCACAGGAACAGTCTCACACAGAACACAAACAAAGTGGCTTCACCACATAAAGTCTGTGCCACTATAGTAGTTTCCATCCAAGCCAATCCTCCCCAAAAATTTTGATTTCCAATCCTCATCACTCATAACTATAACTTGCACCTTCCAAGGCACTGCTAATTTCACACATATTATATCACTCATGACATGTTCTATGACATCATTGGTAATATTAGGGCAACATTTCCTGGAAAATTATTAATGAGAAAACTGCACTTTACGGGTTGTGACTTATAGATACCTTAGGACAACTCTAACTATAACTGCTGAATTTCTATGGTTTATGAGTGTAAAATGTGAATCAAACTATAACATGCCTGTAACCTTTGATTTTTTTTACTGAATTTCTAAGGTTTTAAACATTTCATTTCCTAACTACAATGCCCCTATAACCTTTATTTTTTTCAGTGAATATCTATTTTTTTTTATTGTGAAGTAATATTTCATTACCATAACTGAATCCAACCTCTGCTGGACGTGGCCTTCGGTCGTGCGCAACAGTGTGGTTGGCCACAGGGCCGGACCTGTGGTCAGGCCCTACATTCGAAACCCCACATGCATACTACCCCACACCACACCCAGCCTTTGGCCGTGCACTCACAGGGTTTGCCACATGGGGGCAATGGGCCACTTTGCTTATTATCTAAAGCACAGGGTTCGGAAGGATTTGGATAAGGAGACCTATAATTTGCTCTGAGCTGAGGCCCCTAAACCCTCTACTGAGGATAAGATTAGGCCTAGTTTTCAGAGTTACGCTATGCAGAACCCTGCAAAGTGACCGAAAAACTCCCCTGAATATGGGGAGTTCTGCAAGCCTTAGAGTGCATTAGGTTGTGCTGATTTTTAGCATTTGGTGTTTATCCCACCTTGGAAAATCAGCGTGAACAAAGGAACTGCTTCTTTATGCCACTCGAGTAGATGGAGGGTTTCTCAATGCGAGCGATCATGACCATCTGCAACTGCCTGCATTAAGAAATGTACCTGGGAGGTGGTCTAGAGTTGGAATTTCCTCCTCGCTCACCAACTTAACATTGGTGAGCATGAGTGAGGAAAAAACTCTGCTCCGTGAAACCCTGCATGCTCCATGGAAAGCTGAGTGCGAAAAATTCCGCAAACAGAGCGTAGATCATCTCCCAGGCCTAGATAAGATTTGCAATACCCACAATCTGGACCAAGAGCTGATAACACTTTTGTTCAAATTCAGGAAGGACCTTAGAAAGGTAATTGTGGAGTGCCTTAAACAGTATCAGGACAAAGTCCTCAACATCCTAGGTCCGCGTAGCCACATCCACGATATGGCCAAAGAGGCCAGGAGCAAGAGTGGAAGAGTTGAAGCATTATTCTAGATCTGTTCAGGGGTTGAGTACAACGTGCCATCTGCATTCTGGGCAACGCCTATGTAGGTTTATTAACAGAGAGGCGTGAAGCAGTTCTCATGTAGATAAATCCTAAATTGGCTAACCTGTTAATTAGATAGGACGTGGGAGACTCCAAAAGACTCCTCTTTGGGGAGAGTTCCATAAAGTCCCCAGGGAAATATGTTACCCCTTTTAGTGCCTCCAGTAAGGCACAAACTAACATGACAGGCTGACAGGAGGGGACTGGCTGTCAGCAGCGGTGGCTTCAAGTCCCAATTTTACGCACAAGAACCAAGGAACTATGGTAACTATGGCAGAGGATACCACCTTAATTCAAAGATTTACCCCAAAGACGGAGAAGCTTGAGATCCCATGGTGGAAGATCTAGATCTTCGGGTTCCAGATCACAAGGTGAGGAGTGTTGGTTTTTCCCAGGTAAAGGTTGGGGGAAGGTTGAGATCTTTATTTATAATTGGGAGAAAATTACAGGAGATGCTTGGGTTTTAGAAACAGTCATTGATTTCAGGATAGATTTCTGAGAGTTACGAGTTCAGGTCAGGCAACCCAAAGAGTTGTCCTTAGATGCAGAGATGATTCTCATTGATTCGGTGATGGCCCAGATGGTAGAAAAAGGAACTTTGACTAGTGTACAAGATCAAGAAAGGGCAGGAGGCTTTGTGAGCACAATTGTTTTAGAAATTAAGAAGGACAAAGGTTGGCGTCCTGTCCCAAATTTAAGGGAGCTGAACAGTTCTCTAACCTACAGGCATTTTGCAGTCAAATGATTGGTTACTTCACAATACCCATGGACAGGGACAGCCAGAAATATCTGTAATGCAGCGGGAGGGGTGTTCTTTACCAGTTCCTCTGTCTCCCTTTCAGTCTGGCTGCAGCTCCATGGTGTTTCACCAAGGTGTTGCCACCAGTGGTAGCTTTCCTCAGACAGAGAGACTTTCAGTTACTCATTTACTTGGATAACATTTTGCTAATGTCCCAAGACATGTTTGCAGGGTATGCTCAGACGTGAGTCCTTTGCTCACTTTGCCAGTGGATTCAAGCTAGCCTGGCTGATGAAGGGTGTTACCCTGAAACTGGTCCCAGGAGGCTTGTTTCCGGTTCAGGGAAGAGCTGGCTTGGCAGGTCGGGCTGGACTGTTCCCATGAGGAACAGGGTGAAGACTGATTTGCATATGGCTGGGTCTGAACTGAGGTGGCGAAATGAGATAAGAATGATGATGCATTCAACCCAGATCTGTGACTGGGGGTGAGTGTCGGAAAAGGTCCAGCGTTCCGTCCATCATCTCGTGTTTGCTTTAAAAATAATCAAAGCATACCACAATTAACATATTAAATAATAAAATTGGTGAAAGAAATTTCTTATATGATTACTTAAATAACTTCCCCCATTCCTATACAAACTAAGCAACACACATCTAAAATATACCTTAACAAATATGATAAGTTCACAATTAATATAATTTTCAATTAAATAATTAATAATAAAGTAATAATTAATTATCAATAAATTATTTCTTTCTTAAGTTCCCATCCTGTACCCCAACAACACAACAACCTGAACCCAACATATCATTTATGAAATATCCTAATCACAAAATGTACATACTTAATGATCAATTAAATCATTATCAATAATTAAAATTAATTATTATTTAATCATCATTAATTTTCTTCCCACCCTATACTTCTACAAATCCAACAACCCACACCAGACATAACATTTAAAAAATATCTTAATAACACAATTTACATAATTATTTATCAACTAAATAATTAATAATACTTTAAATTAATTATTAGCTAATTATAATTCATTTACTTCCCATCCTGTCCCCTTATAAACTCCACAACCTGCACCTAAAACGTAACTTAAAAAACAGAAATGAATTGCATAATTTCCATAATTAATTGTCAATTAAACAATTACAAATCAAAAATGTATTATTTATTAATTTACATTCATTTACTTCCCATTTTTTACCCCTACAAACCCCACCAACTGCAACTAAAACTTCACCGAAAAAGTGAATTAATTACACAGTTTGCATAACCAATTATCAATTATATAAATAATAATTATGACAAATAGCTAATTATAAATAAATTACTTCCCACCACATAACCCTACAAAACACTAAACCTCCACGACACAAAAAAATACAATAATATGAAATTCAAAATCAACTCAAATTATACACACATATTAAAACATATACTATTAAAACATATACATACATACATGCCTGATGCATGGTACATGGATGTGTGAGGGGGCACCACATGTGGCCCAGAGGGGAAAGGGGGCCTGCTTGGGGCCTCCAAAGTCTGTTTCCATCTGCTTTTCTTGGCGGTCGGACCACCTTGAAAAGGCAGTTGTAAAAGGACATCCTAATCCCTACGGCGGTGCCTGCACATGCACCACCTCCACCGTAGGGAATCGAGTCCGACTGCTGCCCAGACGGGATCCTTGAGCCTGTTGGAGGTGACTGTCTTCACCCCGACATAATCGTTCTAATCGCTAGTATTGTAATCTGGTGGTCAGACCAATATCTTGGATGTCAGGCAGAAAGCCACCTACTATAATTAGGGGCTATGTCTGATTCCGTTTTCTAGCCTTTTTTCAAGAATGTAAACAGTTATGTGTAGTGAGTTGTAAGAAAGCATATGAGAGCCATATCCATGATTTCAGGGCACCTGGTGAACAACAACTGCTGTTGTCCTATGTGAAACCCCATAAAGCAGTATCTACAGCTACCTTAGCCAGATGGATGCATATGGTTATTAGTGAAGCAGGTGTAGATCTTTCCAGGTTTGGTGCCCCCTCTTCCATGGGCACTATGGCTAGTAAGTTTTTACTACTGGTCCATTACCTTAGATCTTAAAAGTAGAAGTTTTATCAAATGCAATTACGTTTGCAAAGTTCTACTTAAGAGCTCTGCATGGATGTCCTTAAACATGCATAATGGTAGCCTCTGGTCTTCATTTAACATACTAAGAGAAATCTTGATTTCATCAAAGACAATGAAGGCTATCATTATCCCACCCTCCTCGTCTTTGAGGAAAGAGAGATAAAATGGGGGAGGTACATAAAAAGAAATAAATAAAAACCACAAAGTTTGATGACATTGGTTTGCATATAGTTTGCTTAGTTTATTTTATTATTTTTCCATTTTCAGACACTTAGGGGGTCATTAGGATGGTGGACCCTATCGGGATACAGGACCGCCCGCCATAAGGGCGTGGGTCCCGTGGGGGCAATTAGGATGCGCCCGCCACAGTAGCGGGCGCATCCTGTATTCCTGTCATGGTGGCGGGCTGTGCCACAATGCCAGGAAGACATGTTGTGCACTCCCATGCACAACATGGCAAGCAGCGTGCTGTGCCTGTCATGTTGTGCATAGAACTGCTGGGCCCCCATGTGCAACCCCCTCCCCCCCAAGTCCCTGGGTGCCCGCAACGGGCCCCCAATGTCAAACACTGCATGCACTCAGCACCGCCCGCCACAATGCCAGGAAGGCATGTTGTGCATGGAACGCCCCAGAGTCCCTGGGGGCCCGCAACGGGCCCCCAATGTCAAATACCTCATGCCTTTCCATGGCTGCATTGAAGCCACAGAAAGGCATGTCCCCGCCTGCATAGTAATATAGATGGCGGTGTCTAACAGACACCACCACCATATTAAACCCTTTTCCGCCCGGTTAACTCGTTGCGGGCGGTGGCAATCTGCCCGTGAACCTAATGGGCCCCTTAATTTTAAAGCTTATCAGAAGAAGAAGATTTCATCCTGTTTTGTCACAGCCTAAAAGAGGAGGATGACTGCATGCACTGCATGCGTATAGTTTTTGAACATTGTAAATGCTTTTGAAAGTGCTGATGTTCTTTAAAGGGGTACAAAAGGGGGTGGTGATGAACGGAGCATCTGAACCAATCAAACACTCACACCCAGTCAAGAGATCTGGGTTTAATCCATCACCGTTCTTTAGCCCACTCTGCCACCCCCTTTTGTACCGATGTTCTTTAAAGGACTGCATGTTAGGGCAGCAATAAATAAGTATTGAATAATGTTAGCCTCCATTGTCTTTAATGAAATCAAGATTCTCTTAGCATGTTAATTGGAGAATTACCATTCTCCTCCCAGCTCAGAAAAATTCAGATCAGTTACCTGATTCTCAGATTTAACAACTTCGCTCCCACTTGGTTTATGTTTACTGTGACCCGCCTTATTGAAGCAGGTGAGCCCACTTTTTTATGTTTTGTGCCTTTCACCTCTACTAAAATGCTGGTGTGTACTCTCTCTGATTAGTGAGGAAAGTAATTCTGATACTTGTCAATCTATGTGTATATCCCTCCTGTACCTAGAGACGAAACACCTGAGAGAGCTGTGCTAAAGAAGACCTTGCGTTCCACCTTCTCTCTCTCAATCCTGCATTCCATCATTTGGCTTTGTCTTGTATGTCCTGTGTGGTACAGGTAGCGTTACCTTCTGGAAAGTGAAGAGGATTGTCAGAACTTGATGTATAACATACGCAAAATCCTTTAATTGGCTGAATGTCGCAATGTCGACCACTAAAATATTGGGGAAAAAAATTGTTGATTAAATATTGACTACAAACATATGAACTTTCAAAATTTTCTATAGAAAATACTATGATATTAACATAAAGGGCTCGATTACGATGTTGGTCGGAGTTCCCTCCCACCGACACCACAATTACAATGCAACCACACATGCTGTGGTCACACACTCCCATCCTGCAGAAACACAAGCTCCCATAAAGAAATGGAAGGTTGTGACTGACTGCTTTTGACACAGTCAGCCACAAATTACTACTAGATCGGCTAGGAAACTGTGGGGTCACAGGTCTGGCTTGTGACTTTTTAAAGTCCTACTTAACGGATCGAGAGCAGGTAGTAAAATTGGAGAACTTTACATCCCATCCTTTCTCACTTTTAAGCGGAGTTCCGCAGGGATCCTCATTGAGCCCTACCCTTATTAATATTTATGTTTCCCCTTTGGCCAACTTGACAAGAAGCTTTGGATTCTCCCTGACATCCTATGCTGTCATTTCCATTTGAAAAAATTACCCTGGGTCAGAGCTTAGATTACTTGACTGCATGCTGGCTGTCCAGGACTGGATGGGCAGTAACTGCCTTAAATTGAATGCAGGAAAAATAGAAGTCCTACTTTTTGGACCCCAATCATCTTTTTGGGCCCATCAGCCTGGTCAGCTATCATGGGTCCTATCCCTCTTCCAGTGGATAAGGCTCACAATTTGGGAGTGAATATTGATTGTAAAATTAACTTTACAGACCTGGTAAACAAGCTCACCTCATACTCTTTTATACCCTCTGAATAATTAAAAAAGATTCTGCCTTTTACACCTGCCAAATTAAAAACCCTAGTCACCTCTCTAATCTAAAATAGACTACTTTAACTGTCTGCTTCTGACCTCTCACAAGTACAACATTAACTAACTTCAGGTCCTGAAAAATGCTGCAGCTAAACTGTTGCTAAAAATTCCCAAATGTTGTTCAATGACTCAAGACATTGAAAATTTGTATTGGCTTCCCATTAAACAAAGAATCATCTTTAAGGTGTTATGTCTAGTCTATAAAGCACTTCATTATCTCAGCCCTGACTTTCTGAATCATAGTTTTAAATGGTATCTCTCTATCGCTCATCAAATGCTAAATTAGCAGTACTTTCGATATTCAATCAAGTACTGTGGGGTGGAAAGAGCATTATGCTGGAAGCATCCAAAGCATGCAACACACTGCCTCTCTGTAAAACAACCCCAGTCTCCTTGCCTTCAGAAAAGCTGTGAAAACTTTGTTATTCAGGCATTAGTAACTTTACGATCTCCTGACACTCTTAGCGAGCAGTAATGCGCTCTACAAATCCGTATAACACAGCATAATATAACAATCCCTGCCCCGCGTGGCAGGCACCTCAAGGTGCAGGGATTAACAGGGTGGCCTCATAGGTGCCCCATCAGCCCTCGACTGGAGGCTGGAGGCTGGAAGGAGAACTGCGCCATATATCACATATAACAATATAATATGCATAAATATTGTTTTCCAAACAACACAAAAAAGAGACAAAATATAGACGTTATAAATATGGATGAAAAAAATATTGATAAAACACATTAAAAGCATGCATAAAGGTACAAACACAAACAATAAAGATTTATAAAAGAAACATATAAGTGGCAACATTAAAACATAGATTAATTAAAAAAGTAATGTCTACTTAATGAAAAAAAAAAAAATCTAATTCAAGTATAGAACCAATTACTTTAAAAAATACAATGGTTCTCAAATAGAAAACCTCAATTTGTAATTACGGGGTTTAAATAGAGCTGATACTAAACAATCAAAGCTGCTGCCCAACCTCCTTAAGAACAGAGAACATTACTTTGCAAGACAGAAACAACTATTATGCAACCTCAGAACATGACAACCCTGACTCCCCAAGGAAATCATGGTAACAGATCTAGAACATTTTCATTTCATTACTCATGCATACCCAATAAGTTATATAAGCTATACTCAGCAAAGCTTATCAATAGTTATTAAAGCATTGTGATTCTTGTGTAAAACACATGTGCTGCTATAATCAATAGAAGGTAACAGAATAATGTGATCAGCTTTACAAGAAATGGTGAAGAAGATGAATAATTCAACCATTGCGCTATAGCAGCAAATAAATACTGGCATATAAGTAATATACAAAAAATCAAAGATATTCATCTTAATCTTGGTAAGGTCTTTGTAAGTACCTGTAATACACTAGAAACAGAGGGGTGGGGTAGGAGGAAAGGGAAGGGGTTTAGTGGACACATAAAAACTTTTTTCATTTCAGTTACAGCAACTAGAAAATGGCAATACTTAGTGAGACCACGCTATCATCACATGCAAAGAGTCACTCTCTCTCTCTCAAAATTCTTTTTAGGAGCATATTTTTTAAGACACTCACGATTCTTTTTTTCACTGCACATTGGTCCTGAAGAAAGCCCACCTGACACACCGGTGCAAACAAGGGCTGAAACATGTCGACCATTTTTAGCACACCAGTTCATTATAGTGCGTGAGAGTCCTAATCACTCTTAAAACGCACAACAAAGATATTTTTAACTAACTCAAATCCAGACCTATTAAAGTCCAATTCTGGCTGTACGAGTATTTTATAGATATTACCCTTTCAAATATATCACTGATCACTACTGTTTTTAACCAGGGGTATTCCTCCGGTGGAGGCTGCACAATCATTAACCCGATGATGATGCAGACACGTTTCAATAGGCAGAGAACCAAGGTATACTGCCCCTTCCATCCAATAGACACGTGTTTGAGGGCTTTTAAATTGGGACACGTCAGAGTATTGCATACCCAGGTTATGCAGGACAAGTGATCCTTCTCCATTAGATTTTTTGTATACTATGTTTAAGGAAGCTGAATGGATCACACCTTCCTTCTCCCTCTCCTCTTGATGATTCCATATAAGTAATATACTCTTTTGTGCTTCTGCCTTGCTCTTCCTCACAAGTTTTGTCTGGGGTGTGGCATTCCCCCAAATCCATGTAGGGTGATCTAGGTCCCATTACCTGGGGTTATATATCATCAGGCTGGGCATCCCTCAGGGAGGCAGTCAGGAATCAGCTGGGCTGCAATTCCGACATGTAGAGACCTTGCAGTGTCAGCGAAATGCTTCTCTAACTAAACAAGTTGGTGATGTTGTATATATAAAACACAACCCTCATGTTGTAATGCCAAAGCCTTAGTCATGCCACTATTGTTTAGTTTATTATGATAGTTCTGTCACTTCCTGGACAATAACAAGACATCAACATTTGCACAGTGAATTCTATCCCTTGTACAAAATGTTCCCAGTATTGTGATAGTGTGCCTATGAAGTGGAAATGTAAGGAATGCAGTTCCAGGGAATATTATCCTGCACAGATACGTAAGCAAATGTCTGTCTAATGTCACCGTGTGTAAGAAAGAAGGCAACTTTAGAAACGCAAGCATGTAAAATGGCGGGGTTTCGAACCATCCCTATGCCAACCATGTGACACTAACATTAAATCAACTGAAGGGTGACAAAACTCCTTCAATGGTTCTCTTAAAGGACACCACCCCACTCATTACCAACATATTATTTCTTTTGGGACTTTGGACAAAACAATACCTATTGCAACCTCTCTGCCCTGAAGTATCTCAACAAACTAAACATGCATTCCTACCAAATATATATATTCATGAAGCTTTCGGCTTATTTCTCCAACATCGAATGAGAAAATCACACAGATATCCGTATAAAAAAGTGCGTTATTGCAGACCCCTCCACCCCCCTAACAGACATGTTTTGCCTTACGGCTTTGTCCCTAGCATGCAATGAAAAAACAGATAGTACATAGAGTGCTCACAAATTGGTAAACAAAAAAAAGGTGCTGTAAATCCTATTTTCCTGAAATCATATATAATTTAAATCAATATAAAAATTACAAATAACGATTACATGAAATAAAATGACATAAATAAATAAACATAATAATGTGTTTGAATAATTACATAAAAACAGAATAGATTCTTGCTAGTACATTAAAAAACCTTAAAAAATGAAATGTAAAACATTGCAAATAACATATTATTCAATTACACACACTACCTGTATTCCCAAAGAATATAAATAATTAAAAATTATCACAGTTCTGTAGCTATAGATGATCTAAACAAGCCACTCCTCAACCACAGAGCAGAATCCATATCATAGTTTCCCAAAAATATTCTCCATAAAAATACAAGTTTCAAACAGTAAGTAGATTTTATATCACTAAAAAAATCTAATTAAATATGGTAAACCAAACATCAAAGGAAAGTATTAAAACTGTTGGAAATGAAAAATGTCAATATATTTCCTTAAAAAAAACATTTAAGAAATGCTGAAATGATTTTAAGGAGTGACCTTCTGTACCTGCAAAATTAAAACACTATACATGTCCACCTGCTCCCCAAAACAATCAAAATATTATTAATGTACAAAAGTGCACTAAACAATTCAACCCTTTGCTAATAACATCAACTAATCTGTTAATTACTAACTAATTACCCCTTAATGGGCCTATAATAACACATCAAACATGCACTAACCTAGTACTAATATACTATTCACATTAACAAACACATTTTCAAACAGCACATTTCACAAAAACAAAATTAAACTACACCACGCCTTCAATTTTGATTAAAATAATTAAGAAAGTAAAAGTTTCTTATCTGATTTGATGAAACAGGAAGTCACAGTCTAATGGCATTCAGTGGGAAATGAAATGAACAACTGAATTACTGTTGCCAAAATGGCTGCAAAATGAAAAGGAAAAAGGTACAACAAATACTTTGCAGTCAATGTATAACTATATTTCCTTTGTGAAGAAAATCTGAAAGAGAGAATTTTTGTTTACATAGAAGTATGTATAAAAAAAACTGGAACAAAATTAACTAGCATCACTGTTTGTTAATTATACAATTTGATGAAAACACTATTTCTAATTACCTAACATAAAACATATTTGTGTGAAAATGTGCTCCTAACTCTCAAATATATATAAATATTTCTCTGTGTATAATTACAGTATATGTAATATGAGAAAAGTAAGATTATTTTTACTTGAAAAGAAACTTAATTGTGTAATTCTGAGTAACTTTATTTTTATGTTATTACATTTAAATACAATAAATCATTTTAATATGTACACCTTAAAATACATAAAGGCCAACATTTAAAAAAATGCATATTACAAATATAATTATTAAAATGAACATTTTAAAAATGGAATTTACAATTTACATAATATCAAATAGTTCATAATTAAAACACTACACTTTCAAACCCCAAAGTGACACACAGCACATTTTACACACCAAAAATAGCACCTAACAAAACTCATCTTACAAAAAACAACATCAAAACAAAATTAAAATTAGAACATTAATGCTAACTATATTGAATACCCCAATACATTATTGGAAATTATATTTTAAACAATGATATTATTAACAGCACCATAAAAGAGGTATACTAATCTTTATTAGTACGTCTCATGATATTTTGGAAGTCATAAAATTGTGGGTGTTTTTTATATCTTAAATAATATTTGCTTTGTAACATGAACATTTTGCAGTTAGAATTAGAAGCAATTACAACTATGTTTTTCTATCAAAGGTAGAACTAGGCTTCAATCAGAACACAACCCATCTTGGTTTTAGATTTACCTGTGTTTTCAATTCTCATTAACACCACTTGCAGTAAAATGTGCACAGATGCTTTGTGTCAACACCGCTGTTCTAGAGATGCAAAAGGGGAAGTCATTTCGTGGTGTCACAGTCTAATATCTCTTCCTGCTCGGCATACTGAATTCTTATTCATAAGGCTGCTATTCTTTATTTATCCAAATTTGTGCTAAAACGTCTAATGACATTAGATCAGAGGAGAGTCATAAATATTCATTAGGGGGAATATACTAAGATGATGGTATTATATGCCATTTTATATTGGTGTATTATGATTGATGATACATTGTTACATTTGCTCACCCAATGCTGATTGTGCAATTGCCATTGTCTTCTATGGCAAATTTGTCTTTAAAAGGAGAGGTTTTTGAGTGTTAGCTAGATCTTTTTGGATGCTTCCCTGAGGCTCTAGGGATGCTGTCCCATTTTCTATTGATTTCATGCATATTCTGGGCTTAGACTATTGCCCAGATTTTGCCATGCTGCATCTACCTTAAATGATTCCTGAGTTTCATGCTTAGTTTCATGCATATAAATGGTATACTTTTTGATTGACTTTGATATTTTGCCTTCTGTATGATAGCCCTTCATGGCTTCTGAATTTCTGATCCTCTCGCAAGCCTTTTGAGTCGATGCTTATTTTTATTGACTGTTATTTTTGATGTTTTTTTTTAATCTTATCTTGAGGGACCCATTTCCTTATCTTGGCTTGAGGAAAACACGGTTTCCTACCCTGCATTAGGGACTTTATTTCTAACATGTCAGAATATCAGAACTAGTACCATCAGTTTCCTCCTAACAATGTTGTGGTCCAAAGATATTTTCGACTTGATAAGCAGGTACAATGCCCTTTTTAGTAATAAAATAAAAATCATCCTAGTAAATCAGTATGATTTATCGGGACCATAAGAGCAAAATAAAGACTAATTCCTAAAGAATTTGCTTTGGTGGTTTTGAAATCATTCTGAAACTAAATACTGTGATATAGTTTTATTTGAACAGCAAGCGCATCCACCATACACCTACAATGCACACATCAATCTTTCAAACATTAGAAGGTATTGGCGTGTTATGATTGATGATGCATTGATACATTGGCTCACCCCTACTATTGTCTTCTATGGCATATTTGTCTTTAAAAGGAAAGGTTTTTGAGTGTGAGACAGATCTTTTTGGTTGCTTCCCTGAGTCTCTAGGGATGCTGTCCCATTTTCTATTGATTTGATGCATATTCTGGGCTTAGACTATTGCCCAGATTTTGCCATGCTGCATCTACCTTAAATGATTCATGAGTTTCATGCTTAGTTTCATGCATATAAATGGTATACTTTTTTATTGACTTTGATATTTTGCCTTCTGTATGATAGCCCTTCATGGCTTCTACATTTCTGGTCTACTCTTGAGCCTTTTGAGTCGATGCTTATTCTTATTGACTGTTATTTTTAATGCTTTTTTAATCTTCTCTTGGCTTGAAAAAAACATGACTTCCTACCCTGCATTTAGGGACTTTATTTCTAACATGTTAGATTATAAGAAATAGTACCATCAGTTTCCTCTCAACAATGTTGTGGTCCAAAGATATTTTCGACTTGATATGCAAGTCCATTGCCCTTTCTATTAATTAAATAGAAATCATCCTAGTAAATCAGTATGATTTATCGGGACCATAAGAGCAAAATAAAGACTAATTCCTAAAGATTTTGCTTTGGTGGTTTTGAAATAATTCTGAAACTAAATACTGTTATATAGTTTTATTTGAACAGCAAGCGCATCCACCATACACCTACAATGCACACATCAATCTTTCAAACATTAGAAGAAAAAAAATGTATCAGTTATCCACCTGTGTGTCATAGGACTATGATCTGGTCCAATGGTTCTCTCACATTTCCCCCAATTCAACTGCTTATCAGAAATGTATGTTGTAATAGTGTGTCTAATTCCTCACTAACTTTACATGAAGAAGTAGGAAGCTGGACAGTTATCAGTAGCAGCTTCAGCTGCCCATAGGGGTAGAATGAAAAACATTCCTGATCCAGTCGTGCCCCTGCAGCGGTTATTAAACTGACCTGGTAGAGGTTAATAAACTGCCACTGCTGAGCAGCTTACCTTCCACCAAATGTAGTGCACTTTAGTGGTAAAGAATGGGTCAGAGAAGAAACTGAAGTGGTATGGTTTACTGATTTTGTGCAGGTTGAATTTCTCATTGGCACACCAATATAGAACCACACCAAATTATTCCCTGTAGCCAAGTGTGCATCTTTTCCTGTGTGGGACCTTTGGCTGTAGGGAATTAACCGATGCTAGACTATAGACATGCACAAAATAGTCCTGCAACAGATCCGGAAACCTCAAACTTTGGGCGAGGTCAATACATGTTAAATGATTTGCGAAGTTTTCCACCTACATCTGCCTTTGCAGGCAAAATTAACATTTCACTGACCCATAGGAAATGCATACATTTATGTGCCGAACACTAACACCTGTAATGGCGGTTTCCTCTTGCACCCGAATCTTTCAGCCCGGCCCCGCCCTCTGTCCTCGCTCCGGGGAGTACATTTGATACTGTGGTTGGTGTGGCGCCTCAGTTGACTCCACGGATAGCCTGCCTAGTGTCCCTTACCGCCTCTCGGCCGTCGCTGCGCACCTCCTCCACCTCGCAGTGACCATCATTGCAAACCTACTTACCAACAGCAAGGCCTGCTCCTAGGATCTGGTTCAAGCCCGGGAGAGTACTGGGGCGGCGTTCGGGTGCCCTGTTGCCTCCATTGCAGTTTGCTGGTACCTGGCTGCCTTCTACTGGGTTGGAGGGGACCACAGGGCCTCCCCCACTTTCTGCCATCTTCACGCTTACCGGCCTGCATTCTATGGACGTGGCACTGGTGGGCTCCCCCGCTTGCTGACCGGTAGACTGCCTGAGCTCCCGGGTTGTGACCCCTTTCAGCTTTATGGGATGAGCCCTCCTAGTCCTCCCGGTCGTAGCAACACAAGGATACTGGCGAAAATCTCACCCGGCGTTTTAACCTCAAGATGGTGCCTGAGAAGGAATGGACCTGCTTTTTGAATGATCCGAAGCAGATCCAATGGAACTTTTACCGTACTACCTACTCCCTACCCCTCCCCGCTCTACTCCTCTCCACTTTCCTGCTACTGACCTCTGCCCTCACCTGTCCTGGCCCTAAGTCCCCACCCTATTTATCTGTGAATTTTCCCTCGTCATTTGAGATCTAGCTATTTTGTCTGATGCCCGATGGAGCTACCTGGTTTAGCTATAGGGGAGACACATCGGGGATTCCCTCCTTGGACGTCACCTACCCAGTCGGTCTTTAGCCAGACTTCCTTACATCTCTCCTGTTGTCTCTTCCCGCATCCTCCCTCTATTTATGTCTCTCCTTCTCTCCTCTCTCAATGTATTGAGACGTAACTATTTTGTCTGATGCCCGATGGAGCTACCTGGTTTAGCTATAGGGGAGATGGGCCGTGGACTCCCTCCTTGGTAGTCACCTACCCAGTCGGCCTTTAGACAGACTTCATTTCGTCTCTCCTTGTTGTCTCTTCCCCTATCCTCCCTTTCTCACTTTCCCTGCCCCCTCCCCTCTACGTTCCATTTATTTTGCCCTCCATGTTCTTTAAATGTTTTTCCATTGAGACCTAGTTATTTGGCCAATGCCCGGTGGAGCTACCTGATAGCTATAGAGGAGATGGGTTTTGGGACTTCCGCCTCGACCGTCACCTATCCAGCTGGACTTTGGGCAGACTTTCCTTCCTCTTTCTGCCGTATCTCCCTCTTACCCCTTTACCCATGCCCCCTTCCCCTCTACAATTCACTTATCTCGTCTGCTATGCTCTTGTAATTGTTTGTCTAGCAACTGATGTAAATTGGAACTGATGTAATCTTGTAATTTAGTGGAACCTCATATAAAGCGCTCTGCTACTTCTGGATCAAGCCAGCGCTATATAAAACTGTTAAAATAAAAATAAAAATAAAATAAGATGTACTCCTCTTCTATACATAGGTTAGTGGACTGTCCACATGGCAGACAATCTGAGTAGCAAGGCGGAAATATGCAATGGAATATTTTTTTAACTTTATTCTTGAGATGTCAATATGTTTCCTCATTGAGAAATGTCCCACCTAGAGCCACTTAAAATATTGAGATCTACTCATTCCTCACTCACCATCAAAAGTTTGCTGCTTTTGTTCCTGCTCTTTGCAGGTGCAAACTCGTGTGTAGGTGTGCCTTATTTGTAGAGGTATTGTGATGCTGCTATTGGAGAGTTGTTGCTTTAAGGGCAATCTGCAAATTTTAGCAAATGACAACAGAAATGATTGTGTTATTCAGGATCAGGGTCTGAGTATGATGAAAGCAACTTGGTCCTATGATATTCAAAGGACAAGCAATGTGGAAGTCAAGCAATTAGAGCAGAGTAGTCCGTTTGTATTCTCAGGGCCGAAATTGCAAAGGAAGGTCATAAATATGCAGGTCGATGACCTCGCACGGCTGCAAATTCATGAATTTCTGAGAATCACACATCTTCATAGAAAGCTGCATTGTCACCACTTAGGATATGCCTGAACATTAGCATTTCCACCTGTAAAACTGTATATGTTGCACAAAGACTCTTACTGAAATATAACTGCTATCGTCCAATTTCATCTTTGTTTGCCAATTTCCTTTTTCCACCGAAAAAAAACATTTTTACCCCATGTACTTGGTCTTGTTCCCTTACCCCACCTACTTTCAGCAGGAGTAAATCTCTATTTCCTAGGCTGAAAGGGCTGGAGAAGACTTCGTGAATACGCTCAAAGGCACATTTTTGTTCTGTTCCCAAACATTCCATATTTGGTCATACCTTGGCACACCAAGAAGGATTTACTAATGTGCAACAACATGTGACTGTGGAGTAATTTCGTGCTTTATTCACCTAGCAGAGGCGTCTACTTGCCATTACTCTGGGTGCATCAGAAGATGGAAATAAATGAGAGAAATATAACTATGTAATTTTTTGTAATGAATCGAAGGAGAAATGACATCTGCTTGAGCAACGCTATGTTTCATTGTACGGGCATTATTAGCACTGTGGGCTTTTTCACATGTCAATTCCATCAAAGGCTTATGAACCAAGTTAGTGAAGAATAATGTTAAAATAAGGGCTACTTTGATACATCTTTTTGGAAATCCGTTTCATCCACTTGAAAGAGAGGGAAAAAGTACTTTTTTTCTTCCAAAATGTATTCCATATTTTAAAGAATATTTGACAGGAGGCAAGAGAGACCACAGGCTTAATACAGAAAGGGTAACATCGATTCTGGCTGTTCTCATGGATCAGGTCAGCCTTTCTCTTTGTTCAAAGGGTTCTTAAGATGTGGCTTGAACAGTAATTCAAATTATTTTTCTTTCTGGTGCTTTTTCTGGGAAGGAATTCCCTGCACTTGACACCAGTTTGTGAAAGGACTCAAGTTGGCGTTCACATTCAGAGAATTGCGTTCCACTGAACATTTCACGTTCTGTATCTTCCCTTAATTTGGACTATTGTAACTCATTTGGCTAAATGGATTTCCATGGTCTGTTTACCTCCAAATTAAGCAATGTTGTTAACACACATATGTTACACGGCCCCCAGTGTCAGTTTCATCACTTTATATATTCTGGTAAAATGATGAAAAGCAGGCAACAAACCACATTTTAGTTCTATTTAGGAATGTTTGGGGAATTTGCAAGTAAATAGAAGTATTAGAGACTCTTGCATTCAATTAATCGTACTGTCTACTTCACTCCTGTTCTTATTACGCCTCACTTACCTCCCTCCGCTCTTCTTCCTTTTTGCCAGGGTATTTTAGATTTTCTCTGAGGTGTCTGTAAGTGCTCTGTAGAACATACTGTTCCACCTTCTGGGTGCAAGTACTAAACAAGCATTTGCAATGCAATAGGGCTCGCAATTGTGAGATTTTGAGCTATTAGCATTGTAAATGACAATGCCTTTTACGTAAGTGCCTAAAAAACAACACATGAATAAAAGACATTTTCATTTACAATACCAATAGGTCAAAGTTTCTAAAATGCGAGACCTATTGCATTGCAAATGCCCTGTGTCTAAAGAAAGGTCTGCGTCCGGTATTAAAGTGAAAGTGTGGTATGGGAGCTCTTATCATAAAAAGCATTTGTTTGGGAAGTTGACAAATGCTTTTTTTTGTTGCAAAAGCACCCTGTGAAAGCAGGCATGGCGCGCTGAATGCCTGATTGTTGCAGGAAAGCATATAGCGCCTGCAGTCAGAGAAATACCCCCATCCCAAGAGCTATGCAACAAAATAGCTGATTACTTTGAGGAAAAAATTGACGCTATTCAAAATGATTTTTCACCCACCCAAGTTAGCCAATTCTTAAGGGGTCACCCTCCAAAAGCACCCCCTGAGTTTACTCTAAAAAAAATTTCGCCGGTTACCCTAGACCAAACCAGAGAGGCTATCTTGGCATGCAAATCCGGGTCGCCCTCCGACCCCTGTCCCCCAAAAATTTTGCACCAACTCATTGATATGGTAAACCCAATAATAAATAATATTGTCAATTCCTCTCTGGCCACGGGCTGTGTTCCTCGCATATGGAAACAGGGAATTGTTAAGCCCCTGACGAAGAAAGCTAACAAACCCCCGTCAGATCTCACCAACCTTCGGCCAATCTCACTTCTACCAGCCTTAGGCAAAATTACAGAACATATGGTACACAGGGAGCTCAAACAATATCTTGAAGCTCATAATATACTACATCCGCAACAATCTGGTTTTCGTCCCAATCACTCCACCGAAACGGCATTGATCGAGCTCACTGACTCGATTAAAATGCTCCAAGACCAGAAAATGAACGTCGTCCTCATCCTCCTAGACCTTACTGCGGCGTTCAACACCATCTCTCACACCATCCTGCTCAGCAGATTGGTAGATATAGGGATTTCCGAAGTGGCCCTAGCATGGATAAAATCTTTTTTAACCGACAGATCCCAAACCATCGCTCTTGGTCCTTTCCACTCCAATGAGAAAAGAGTCTCCTCGGGGGTCCCCCAGGGTTCCATTTTAAGCCCTCTCCTCTTCAATGTCTACCTCATCCCTCTCATATCCCTCATTGAGTCCTTCGGCATTCCTGTAACATCGTATGCCGATGACACCCAACTCATCGTACCCTTGGAGAATAATACCACGAATGCAGAGCTGAACCTCAAAAACTGCTTAACAGCTGTCTTCCAATGGATGGATTTAAACCACCTCAAATGCAACTCCAGCAAAACGGAGATCCTCCCCATAGGAAAAAATACCACCTTCTGCCCAGCCCTCTGGTGGCCAGAAAACTCCGTTGCCCCTCCCAAGACCGTAACCACTGCAAGGAACCTCGGCGTCCTGTTTGACACTGATCTATCCTTTGACCACCACGTCAGGACCGTAGCGGGCCGATGCTTTGGTATCATTAAGTCCTTGAAAAAATTCTTCGACTTTCTACCGCTTGACTCCAGAAAAACGGTAACGGTAGCCCTAATAATCTCACGCTTGGATTATTGTAATGGTCTCCTTGCTGGAGCCAAAAAGGCCACACTTAGCAAACTCCAGAGTGTCCTCCATACCGCAGCCCGACTCGTTTTGAAGCTGCCCAGAAAATCGTCCATCTCCGCTGCCTTAAAATCTCTGCACTGGCTTCCCCTCCATAAGAGAATATTTTTCAAAATGCTGCTTGTCACCTTCCGGGCTTTCAATAGATCCGGCCCACGTTACCTTACCAAACTTTTCCCCCATTACAACCCGTCCAGATCTCTGCGTTCCTCCCACGACAACCTTATCCTCCCTGCCAAGTTCAATCTGAAGACAAAAGGTGGCAAAACCTTACACCACTTGGCCTCTAAAGCCTGGAACCTCTTGCCCAAAAACCTGAGATTCGAAACCCACGAAAAACCTTTCAGAAAATTGCTCAAAACATGAATCTACAGCCTTAAGGATGATTACATCAAAGCCGTCATATAACTTTCTTTTCTCCTTACCACTTGGTTTGATCCTCTACCGGGAAATGTCAGCGCCAAGATGCTCCTTCCGGAGCGACCGTCGCGCTCTACAAATACCATCACAAATTCACAAATTCACAAATTCACAAATACATTAAAGAAAATAGTGCTTACAGACGTACAGTGTAACAATTGAAGTAAAAGGGCCAGTGCTCATGGGAGGTTACAACTGAATACAAGGCAGTAATAACGAGGAACTAACAAGCCTATTAACAAATCAGAAGGTAATGTTGATTATTTGTTGGACCCTGGCTGTCGTTAGCCCAAACATATCATGGGCCTGATTCACAAAAGTAACTTTACACTTTGGAGTAAGTTTACTACTTTTGATATTCATAAACTCCAGACTCGTTACCTTTTTGCCAGGCCTAAACCTAACTTTTTAATGGATATGTCATCCCTAAGATATGGCCTAAAAAGCCCATAGGGCAGGGTACACTATATTTAATAAGTAGAGCATGTGATTTTAAGATTTTCATATCCTGGTAGTGAAAAACTCCTAAATTCACTTTTCACTACTGTAAGGCCAATTCCCTCATTGGATATTATTGTGTTATCTTATTATTTAATAAGTGCTAACGTTTGATTAGGAGCAGGTAGGAATCTTATGTTTGGAATAAAATGGATTGTATTTTAAAACCCCATTTAATGGCAAAGTCAAACTTAAGTCACAATTAAAAGAAAATCCAATTTTCCAAAGTTGGCTCTATCCTGCCCTAATCCTTTATTGCCTAGTGCTAGTTTCAAATGTCATAAGACAGCTTAGTTGTTGTTCTTTGTGTATTCTTCACAGACAGTCAGATAATGGGTGACAAGTTGTTGGAAGGATGGGCCCCTCTTTCCAGAATGATTGGGGAAAAAGCTGTTCCTCCCCCACTAACACTTCAAAGGGCTTCCTCCAGTACACAGAGGAACCTGACACTAGCTTTTTGTCACCCCAGACTTGATGGAGCCTTGGGAGGGGAAGGGAACAATTTTCCAGAACCAGATTTGGGGGTAGCCTAGATGATTCCCCTCCTTCAAAGGATGTCACTGGGTATAAATATTGGACTGTTAGAACACCATTAAGTACACTCCTGGACCTCTGTTAGACTTCAGAAGTACTGCCTTGTACCCCAGAGCTCCTACCAGAAGACTGTGCTGCTGCTTGAGGCTTGTCTTGCACCGAGTGAGTTGCTTGAGGCCTGACTTGCTGCTTGAAGGAGAAGCGGACAATCTCCTTGAATAAAAGACTACCAAAGTGACTCCAAGGGCTAAGTGGCTGGCATCCTGTGTGAGCTACGGGGACATACACAAGCTCCAGAGACCTTGAACCCTGCACCTGGCCTCTGCTGGAGTGAATCCTAACCCCCCAAGGTCCTGGGGTGCCTTTCTGGTCAGTCTGAGTTTGTGGTAACGCCCTCTACGTTCTTCTCCGAAGCAGCAAATCCTGTTCAGCTGGACCTCTAAGCTACTGTACCTGGCTTTATGGAGCCCTCTTTGGATACAGCTTGCAGCTTCATCCTGCTGGAGGTTTTCAACTTCCAAAAAGTTGATTAAGGGCCCGATTCAGTTTTTGGTGGATGGGTAACTCCATCACAACGGTGACAGATATCCTGCCCGTCAAAACATAAATCCCATAATATCCTATGGGATGTATATTTCAGCTGACGGGATATCCGTCACCGTTGTGACAGAGTAATCCGTCCATCGAAATCTAAATCAGGCCCTAAGTCTGAAGGTAAAAAACTTTACCATGCTTGACGACAACAGGTCCCCATCAATGACCTTGAAAGCCTGGAAATCCAGTTCTCCCACTTTGAGGTTTTTCCCGCCATCCTTGATGGCATCACCAAGAATTTACCCGGCGATCCCTGATGATGACAACTCCTCCTTTGACACAGCCAGCTGCCTTGCCCAAAGAGTTGCACTTTTCTCCAGGATTTTTTCTAAGTCCGAAGCTAAGTTGAGACCTTGCCCAATCTATTTTGTGTATCCAACTTGTGTTCCATCGCAAAGGCCTTAACGTTTGAGTCTGCCCCAGTCTTGCATGACCAGATACCGCAGGGGATGCTTTGACCTTTTAAGCTCTAGATCTTGCTAAAAGCTTTAAAAGTTCATACCTCCAGCTCTACTAATTCAATTTAATTTTTTTCAAGGTCATTTTATTAATTACATTTTTTAAACTGGCATGTGATTTTTCTTGTGTTGTGTTTTTGTGCTGCATATATACTTTACACATTACCTCTAAATTAACCCTGATTGCTTTTGTGCCAAGCTATCAGAGAGTTAAGCACAAGTTAATGTATTGACTTTTTGGTTCACCCTGACAAGGATTTTGTTTGTAGTTAGAGGAGGGTTTCCAACCCCTCAATCTATAACCCCAATTCTTAACAATGTGTAACTCACAGCTCTAAATAAAAGAATGATCATCATTCAAATAAACGTAAATAAATACCATTTGAAATAAGCATTATTCACTGAAAAGAAGTCATCAAATTCTGACATTTGAGACATGCAATTCATCACTTGCGCAACACATCTGCTATTAAAAGTAGTGATTGTTTTCAAGTCCACACCCATCTCCAGGCAGAAAAACATTACAACAACAACCAATGACAGCCAGGCTGACCACATGAAAAAGGAATGCACACACCAAAATTATTTTCCTCCCTTCACTATGTTGTTGAACCTGTTTGTGGGTTTGTCCCTTTTTTTAGAAGGAGTAGGAGAGTGAGTTTGAAAAGTAAAGTATGCACATCTTTGGTATGTCCAGAGAAGCTGATAATTTCAGATACCACTTCCCACTTGTTGTGATCTTAGACATGATTGCTGAATTGGAGCAGGTGCAGGATTTACTAATGGGCCACTCCCAGACTATCCTAGCCTATGTACAATTATTAGCTGCACTCTGACAATGTTGGCATCTCACAGGAAAGCCAGTCCCAATGTTTGCATCACGTCCGTAGATGGATCACCGAAGAGTGCACCAGTATATTGCCACAGTCACTGACAGAAAGGCAATGGAAGGCAAGGTCTTTTATGCCTTTGCCCACTTCCCTCATGTGCTAGGTGCCATTAAATGCACCCATATAGCACTTTAGCCACCTCACCGCATAGCACATCTTGACCATAACCGACACCGCTGGCACTCTGTAAACCTCTAGGCTATCTGTGATGCCAGGGACTGTTTCACAGATGAATTTGCTGTCTCTCCTCAAAGCACACAAGACAACTTAATTTTCTAGCAGTCACCTCGTACACGTCATTTTGTTTCTGGTGAATTTGGTGAAGAGGATTATTGGTAAGTAAACACACCTCATACTGGTATTGAATTGGCATCAGGGGTGACCATTTAAGCACTAACCCAGAATGACTACAACACAATTAACACACATTATTACTCTTCCCACACTGCATGTAGGTAGATAGGTAGGTAGGCATAATGTAGGTTGATTAAAATAGAGGGCTTCCCCCGGCTCTGCTACAAGGCTCATCACAGAATCGAAAAGAAACAATCACAGCACCCTGATAAGAAATCCCTCAACCGGTGGCCTACAAAAGCAAAAACTCAACTAAGAATTGCTTGGATTACCTTCACAGATCTACACTTCAGTACCCCAGCTACTTCCCTTTATAAGCTTGAACTTTCAGTAGGCCTTAAATTCTCCATAAGCTCCAGCACTTTACTACTAAAACCTCAGAGATTCTTTAAAAAGTAAACCCATAACAGAGCCTTCTTGGGCATCGCACCAAGTATTTTGAACTCCCTCCCCGCCCTGGATCAAAGAATGAACCATTCATTCTCATCCTTCAGTTAAACTATTACCCATGAGCAAATGTCTGCACTAGACCCTAAAAACTCCCTTTCCGAGCAGTCTATACTCATCAACCACAACTGAAGATTACAGCTAGCCTGTTCTACTATTGTCCTTATGATTTCTCTGTGTCAACACTGAGTGGATCCCACCCTTATTGGGGATGCTGCCTTATGAATCCTTTACTGCCCTGGATCATGAAATGATGATCGCTACTTGCTTTTATGTTTTTGTTTTGCCTGATCTAATTGTCCTATCACTGAGATGATACCGCCCTAAGCTGGGGTGTTGCCTCAGACTGTACTGTTCTAGATTATGACACCAATTTTACCACTTACTTATTATGGCATTGTCTTGTTTAATCTATTGGACATAACACTGAAAGGTCACCATCTTCTTATTGGGGTGTTGCTGTATCTTGTAATGCTTTAACTACTCAAATTTTTCTACATGTTTCATTGCATAACTATATCCTCTCTAACAATTGTAAAGCACTCTGATACCACGAGGGCCTTGATCACGCTGTATAAAACTCTTCAAATAAATAAAATAAATAAATACCTTTGATACATCATTATTGTCAGGTGATGCTGGAGTTTCTCACTATCCCTATCTCCTCACACCCTACAGATGTCCAACCACAGTATCTAAGAGGATGTCAATATGTAATAACATGAATGTTTATTCTTTGGTTTCTTTGTCAAATATACTGATCAGTTATTGTCATTAGGGAAATGCTGACAATGTGTACCTTTAACTAACCTAAACGATATACATATGCAATATTAACTTTACAGGTTCACACATTTTAATGAATATTGTGTTAAACTGTTTTAGTCCATGAGAATACCACTTCCACATCTTTAACAATGCTTTCCAAGCTGGTGAAATAAATGTTGCCTACTCTAAGACAAACCGTCTGCATAACCTGTTGTGAAGCTACATTTCCAATAGGTTTAATGTTTAGAAGAAAAGATTCATCTCTCACCTAACCTTTAGATTATTTGAAATGGGGGAAACCTCATCCATATTGTGAAATAGAAAATAGTTTCACTTCTGTTTCACATACTTTGTAAGATGAAAGCACAGAATATATTTTATTTTTTATACAATGGCCACACTGTCAGGAGGAATTTAAAGGCTTTGTATTACTAAACATTACATTTAACAAGGTCCATTTGCTTTCCAAATGCATTTTATTGATTTTCTAGCAGTAAAATACAGCTTCCATTCAGTACGTAGATATTGCATATGAATAGAAACAAACCATCAAAGAAAACATCCCCACCATAATGTCTTTTCATCCTCCCTCCCTCCCACCCTTACCGTATACGACATTCATTATCCAGGTGCCAGAGTAGAATCACATGTAGAGAACACTAGGGGCTTATTTATGGGAGGGTTACGCCACTGGGGAATCACTTTTTTAAATGCTCCGGTGGAGCAATCCATTCAATCATATCTATGAGGCGATGCAAAGCCACTATCCACGACTTTGCCTGATCTCATAGATATGGAGTAAGACAAAGCAGCACAAGTCCCTGACCTGCCTTACTCTGTGTCAAGGAGGCGTTCCATGGGCATTGCAGTGAGTTTTCCCACGCACCACCCATGGATTTTGATGCTGCCCCAGATTTACCTAATCTCGTAAACCTGGGGCAGTGCCAAAACCTTACGGCTCCCCAGAGCAGGCGTAACAAGGAGAAATATTATTATGTCTCCTTGTTTTTTCGTCTTTCTATGTGTGCTGCATTCTGCAGCACACATAGAAAGAGGAACACACCTCTCTGGATTGCATTTGTGCAGGAAGGACTCTTCCTCTACAAAACAATCATGCTTGCAATGGAGACACCCTTGCACCATGGTGCAAGGGTGCCTATATTGGTGCAATGTAGCAAAGTGCGCTCCAGCGCAGGGGGAAAGGACAGTAATGCACCATATTTCACAAATATGGTGCATTCCTGCCCTTTCACATTGGTGTAGGGCAGCACAGCAAGAAGACTTTTGGTGCTGCTTTATGCCAGTTCCTCATAAATGAGGCCCTAAGGGTCTACAATGTCACAATAGTGCAATGGTCCACAACTTATTCTATCAGGCATCAAGTGGCATCCTCATGTTAGACCTTACTAAATCAATTTAGTGCTTGTGATTTCGGAGGGCGGTCAGCATACCTCGTGCATCATCCATATACAAAACAGTCTTAAAATTTACTCCGGTCTTTATATATGTGACCTTTCATGTTTCCAACTGTCAGCATGTCCCAAATATGCCAACACCATGTGTGTCATCGGGACACGTTGTCTGTTTCCAATACTTGGTGATGGTCATCTATACGCAATTAACAGTAATTAGTATATCAGACGCCAGTGTTTCAGAGCACCTTCTTGTCGACTTTCTGGGTGCATGTCTAATGCTGTCAATGGGGGCTCAGTGGGCACTCCTGTAACGTCTGTATTTGTGGATAAGACTTATTTATAGGAGTGTTATAACTTTGGGCAGTTCCACCCAACCTGGAGAGGCTCCCTCATGATTTCACACCCTCTCCAACATAAATTATTCATGGTCTGTGGGAACATTTTGTGTAGATTGTCTGGTGTTTGGGACTAACCTGTCATTTGTTTGAGGGTTGACTTCCTGTGATAAACCGATTTCCATTTGAAATCTTTATTTCGATCACAAGATCATAAAAGATGTACAAAATACCACATTAAGTAAAATCACAGAGCATAGGTAAATCATTACTGTTGGATACATGGGAAATTTAAAAAGAGAATACTAATAAAAGGGGGTAACAGGGAATCAAAAAATGTTTCAAGAATCTCCAGCCATCTTTAGCAATCGAGTTCGGGTGTGCCACATTGCCGTTAAAATTTTTGCCAAAGCAAAGACAATTGGCGGCGATAAGTCTGTCTTTAAAACTGTATAAGCAGGTAAAAATGTTCTAAAACCCAAGTTTTTTAAGAGGGGGGCAAGCCAAAATTTCCTGCTTTTCTGGTAGGCTCGGCAGAAGAAAATCACATGCACCTCGTTCTCCTTTATATGCTCACATGCCGGGCACATCTCTGTGGGAGACCGGCAGGACCATGCTTTGGTAAAAGAAAACCACGGAAGGGTCCCATACCTCCATTGCAGGAATAATTTTCTTGTTAAGGCAGGAGTCATGCGATCCAAAACACTTTCAAGGTTATACAAGTCTTTGGTTATAATAAAGCGGTGTGTCAGAGATCCCTCTCATGCGCTATCGAGGGCTCGAAGGAGCATTTTATCGTAGTATGCTCTGGAGAGCTCTTTCCTTGCAATCCTCGTGCTTGTGTTTTCCGGGTCTAACCATAATTCTGGTAGTCCGAGGGTTTCGCAGGTTCTCTTAATGTATTTTAACCAAGGGATTTTGGTGGCGTTGGGTAATAATAAAAATTCCTGTAGCTCAGATCTATAGGAAGGAAGATCTTGGCTGCTCCAAAGACGGCGCCAAAATGTAAGTGGTTTGAGCCCTAGTTCCTCCGTGATAGGCCTCATACCCAGGTCCAGTCGCAAGGGCAGAAGTGGGGTACTTAAGGGAAGGGCTGTCAGCTACCTCAGAAATTTATTCTCTGTGGTTAGCAAAGTGGACGATGGAATGTGGCCCCACAACTCTCCCCCATAAGTAACACCCCCGTGCCTGTGCCTTATAAATTTGAATAGCAGGGGTAAGAGGGCGGTATGATGACTTAGTCGCAATTCTCATAATACCACCCGCCTTCTGGGCCAATTTCATATTTGCCTTTGTCTGGTGTTCCCCCCACGTTAAGTTTTGGTTTAGAGTTATCCCCAAGTACGGGCAAGGGACTTGGACGCTTGAAGGACGTGGGGTTTAAGATCAAAAATTTTGTCTTTTGGGGGTTAATTTCAAGTCCCCTATCAGTACAGAACTCCAGGAAACCGTCCAACACCCGCTGTATGCCCATCGGGGATTTGGACAGCAGCAGGGTGTCATCCGCAAACATGATTGCGGGCACCCTGCTGCCGGTCAATTTTGGAGCGTCAGTATTTGCAATCCCCGTCAGGTGCGCGATTACCCCGTTCACAAAGAGGCAAAACAGGGTCGGTGCGAGCACGCAGCCCTGTCTCACCTCTCTGCGAACGGGGAATCTTTCGGTTAAGTTGCCACCTCTCCTGCACCTGACGCGTGCAAAATTATTTTGATGTAACTTTATCAAGACCGCAAGAATGTCTTTCGGGACGCCTAACTCTTCCATTACCCTCCACAATTTTGATCTTGGCACCAGATCGAAGGTGGCACGTAGGTCCACGAAAACCGTGTACAAGGTGCTGCCCTTGATCAATGCAGTCCTCCAATACATGAGGTTTAATCTAAATATTTGGTCAATTGTGGAGACCCCCCTCCTAAATCCTGCCTGATATAGGCTCAGGGTATCTGTCTCCTCAATCCAATTCAGCAAGCGGTTCAATATTAGCCTACCGAAAAGCTTCTGGGATACATCGATGAGGCTTATTGGGCGGTAGTTGGCTGGGAGCAGAGGGGATCCCTTTTTGAATATTGGGACCACCTCTGCTCCCAGCCAAGTATCCGGGACCTCCATTCCCCCAAGGACCGCATTAAATATCAACAGGAGATAGGGAGCCCATATCCCTGGCTCCTGCTTGAAACGATCCCCTGGGACCCCATCGAGGCCCGGGGCTTTGCCTGCTGCCAGGCCCGCAATTGCTACCCGGACTTCTTTTTCCGTGAAGGGTTCACCCTCCTGGCCACTCGCTATTGTGGAGTGGGGTATACTCAGGGCAGCGTCTTCTACTGCATATAGGGACTGATAGTGATTTTTCCAGACACTCGGGGCAATGTTAGGTTCAATTGCCGACGGGAGGTCTTCTGACCAATTATTGACCAACAGCCAGAATTTGCGAGAGTCTTTGGTGGCTAATGCACCGGAGAGTTTCTCCCAATGTTGTTGATCCCATTCGGCCATGGCATTTACCAGCAGTATCTTATATGCCCGTCTTCTGGCTTGTATCTCCTTCTGGGATCCACGCACCTTAATTGCGAGTAGGAGTTCACGTTTCGAGTCCCGGCATGTGGCATTGTACCAGGACTTTTTCTGCAACCCGCTGGTTCTAACCGCGCCTTTTGCAAAGAGATCTGACTCTAAGGTACTTATTACCTCTTCGTGGGTTCGCCATAATTGGTCTCTGTTTTCCCCATTAGCGAGATCCCTGCCAAGAACAAATGCCTTTTCCAGCACAGGGGTAATTCTTGCGTAGAGCCTTGGTAACTTATCAGCACTTGTGGCCAATTTTCCCCACGTGACTCTCCTCCTATTATTCTCCAACAATAACGCTGTCTGTACAGTTTCTTTGTCCTGTCCCGTGTCCTCGATGCCTGGCATGGCATATTAAAGTTCGAGGGCGTTGTGGTCACTGTCCCCTCTATCCAGTACCCTAAAGTCGATGATTCGTGACCAACAAGATAATTGAACAAGGACATAATCTATTCTAGATTCCCTTCCTGCTTTATTGAAGGTGCATTTGCTTGGAATGTCTGATTTAATACGCCCATTACAGGCCCTTAGGCCATGATTTAAGGTAAGGGCAGTAATCTGCAATGCAAGGGAAGTCCAAGCTCTTAATGGAGGTGCCACCGTGGGAGGTATCAGCCATCTTGAATCCTCCTCTAGGGAGGGTCCATCAAGAAGGCCAGGCCGTGGCTCGTATTGTGAATTCAAGTCCCCTCCAACCAGGTATGGGAGGTCTCTTGGGATTTCGCTCAAGAAAACCGAGAGTTCCTCTATAGTTTTAGATTCGCGTGATAAAGCTACAGGTCGCGAATAAACATTTATTATCAACAATTTGGAGGAGTTTGGCCATTCTAACAAGGCAGGTAGTATGTCTTCGGAATCGACTGTTAGCCATCTTGCCTGACAACCTAATTGAGAGGCTACCCAGGTTGCCAACCCTCCTGACGGTCGTCCCCTTTCCCCCCATTTAGTGGGTTTTGAAAACACTGCAAACCCCGAGCATGTATACTCCTCCCTTGCCCAAGTTTCCTGGAAAAGACAGATACTTTTGGTATTAATAAAAGAAGCCCAGTCTGGGCAGTCCATTTTATTGCCCAACCCAGCTACATTCCATGAAATCAGGTTGAGTGTTGGAGGTCTTGGAAGTAATGAGACAGTGCCAGAATTATCATTCTCTTTTGTGGGGAGATTTACCATTAGATGTTGTGACGGTTCCCCCTGACCCACACCTGAGTTACAATCGTTGCCCAATGTATCTACTATAAAGTAACCAAGGACCTGGCAGTGTGCAAGATCATTAGGAGCAGTTATCACTTTTCGTGGGACCTGGGGTTGTTCACAGGAGATAGTTATATCCTCACTACCATCTAGTCTGTGGGATTGGTGGGGATCCCCAACTATAGACTCAGACAGTCGACCATTTCGAGGCTGCTGTACCTGTTAGAGGTTGGGAGATAAGCGGGCTGATGAATTCTATATGGCCCCGGGACTCCTCTCACTCTCCCCCCCATCCGCCCCTCCTCCTAATGCTGGTCTCCCATCCTTCTTCGTCACCATTTGGGGGTACATATTCAGGGATCATACGCCTGTGATAATGAGTGTCCCTCCTCCCCGCACGATTGCTCTCCCACTCTTCCAGTAGATCTTGATAATGCCCCTATCTCTGGTCTTCTAGTGAGTACATATTTGAAGGGTAGAAGAATGAGAGAGGGAGAGACTGAATGAGACTCCCTTGGTCATCCTGGTCCCCACTGCAGATGTAAGAGGCTGTCATGGGTTCTCTAAAACTGACCACCACACAGTCACCACTGGTTGTTTTTCTCGTATTGCCAACCCAGATAGTCCGTCTCACCATAAGGACGTCGCTAGTCGTGCCTTGCGGAAGAGGTCTATAAATAGACAACCAATTGATGACTTTATTCTTAAGGGAAGCAGTCGTCTCAATAACGGTAGGTTTTAGCTCAGGTACATCCACCAGAATTACTGAAAGGGGATGCCTCAGGTGGTAAATTGACAGGTTTAATTTTGCGAAGATTATTAGGGATATTATCTGGGGGTTTTGAGACACTATGCAATTTATCGGAGATGTGACATTACCTTTGGGGTGTGAAGTTATATTTTGGGGGCAGAGTGGTAGACCCTGAGTTTGTATAGGTAACTTCGTTTTATTTGTAGTGGCCACAGGTTGCGGGGTCTTGTTCTGATTGGATTTGTGCTGTGTGTGTTGAGAAGTAGCTTGGCCATTCTTTCTCGTTAGAGTTGAGGAATCAATACCCTTTTTAAGCTTTGATTCTAACCCCCCTTTGTCTCCCTTGGTGTCTGTTTTCAGGCTGTCTGCAAGCTGGACTGAGGATTTTTCAATGATGACCAGCCTGGCATCGATCTTTATCAGCCGAGCTTTAAGGGGGCCTAGGAGAGACCTAAAGAGTGTACCTATACCTGCAAGTGTTATGTCCTCACTAGAGGATTCCGTTGAAGTATCGATGGAATGAGAAGATGTGCCCCTAGGAATAATGGTTACTGGTGGGGCCTCCAGCCTGGTATTGGGTGGTTGGTCAAGGGTGTTACTACCAAAGGTAGCATCACCCTTAGTGGGGATGGGCTTAGATGTTTTTGACTTACATCCTCCCTTAGTTTGCCGCCCTTTCTTCCTTTTTTGAATTGCTCCCTCCCTTGCACCCCTTAAGAGATCCGAAACATTCTCGGTAATGGTGACAATGGCTGAGTCGATGTTGGGGGTTGGAAGTGGGATGGGTGGTATTTGGCCCATCGGTAAGGTCATTAGGCTCATGTCCTCGAGATCATCTAGGGCCTCCCTAGTGAGGTCTGAGTTAATAGGAGACTGATTAACCCCAGGACCCTCATGGTTAAAGTTATTAGGCTCTGGCCTTCCTTCAGGGGTCTTAGCCAGAGCCATTGGGCCCATTGATGATCTCCGTACCCAATCAATTTCCTGGGAAATGCGTCTTTCAAGTACAGTGATTTCGTCTATCAAGAGTGATCCCGCCTTGACGAAGTAATTATCGATAGGACCTTTAGCGGCTCCTGCCAAGGCCTGTGACGCTTTACTTCTAGTTTCCCTGGTGCACATCTCGACCCCAATGTGGTCAGGGCCTGGTGGCTGGTGGGATAATAGAATAATCCGACCAAGGGGGGTGGCCGGTCCTGGTCTCTGCCGTCCTCGAACGGCCTCAAACGGCCCGCCCTTTGTCCGGACTTCGCTCCGCGCTTCGTTCCGCGCGCATCCCGCGAGCGTGGGTATTGTGGTGTTTATGTATGTGTGTGCGCTGTGGGCGTGGCTACAGGGAGAGAGGGCCAGGTGACGACAATTGGCCTCGCAGGGACTCCTGGTAGTTCGAGTCCCTGCCTTCACGCTCGCAGCCCTGAAAGCTGCCACAAGCCCCCACAGAGTGTCCGAGTGAAGCGGGACCCGCGGAGCGGGTCCGGCGAACTGTAGCGTTGGTCCTCGGGAGGCAGATCAGAGCAGTAGGGTCACTGTCCGCAGCTCCGCTTTATCCCAAGAGCAGGCAAAGGAGAACCCACCGGTGCAAGGAGATGAAGAGCTTTTAACAGCAGCTGGTGCGCTGTGGGCGTGGCTACAGGGAGAGCGGGCCAGGTGACGACAATTGGCCTCGCAGGGACTCCTGGTAGTTCGAGTCCCTGCCTTCACGCTCGCAGCCCTGAAAGCTGCCACAAGCCCCCACAGAGTGTTTAGGTGAAGCGGGACCCGCGGAGCGGGTCCGGCGAACTGTAGCATTGGTCCTCGGGAGGCAGATCAGAGCAGTAGGGTCACTGTCCGCAGCTCCGCTTTATCCCAAGTGCAGGCAAAGGATAAACCAATTTGTTATATTTATAAATATCCCTCAACACTCTTTCCTGTCTATGTGTGCTGATGGTGTGTTGGAGTACCCTTGTCCATGTATGCATTTATGTAAATGGCAGAGACCCACCCCTTAATAGCCATATATGACGTGAGAAGTTTGTTGTCCTCTTCCTGCTGTCAAGTTACCGCTGCCCTTACTTGTGGGTGAAGGTCTCAATGTTGTGTTTGTTGATACTGGAAACGTTGGGCTCGATTCGCAAAGGAAAAATGAGATGAAAGTCTAGCTTTATGACTTTCAGTATTCACAAAGGCCATGTACTACTCGTAAATGTCCTTTGTGAATACCGATAGTCATAAAGTTAAACTTTCGGTATTCACAAAGGGCATTTATGAGTAGTAAATGCCTATTGTGAATACCAAAAGTCGTAAAGTTTGACTTTCTTCTTACTTTACCTTTACGAATCAGGCCCGTTATGTCTCAAGAAGCTGGCATGTTTTCTTATAGTCAAAAAAGGATCTGATTTCCCCCTTTAAAAACACGTCTGTTTTCATTCTACAGTCTCCCTCCTTCAAATGTGGATGAGAGATCACCCCTAGTGTCAGAATGAAGTCTGAATTATCTAGTATGGGGGTACGGGTGAATGGGAAAGTCATTATGGCGTATCGGACAATCACAGCGTCCCATGTATTCAACAGTCTACTAGAGATTTGGCGACAGTATGCATTTTGGGGTCTATGCTTGCAGGTAATTCAGATTACATCCCATAATGTATGTCCCACAACAAACCGGTCCATATAGAACCAATATTTGCAGGATTTTCACCTAGACCATTGACCTCATATTTGCAATTTAGTGGCTCGATGATAGTGGAGGATATGTCCAGGCCCCCCTTCTCCCACAGGGCCACCATTTCTTTAGGCACTCCAGGAGTTTTGCTCTGGCTTTGGTTTTGCTCTGGCAGACAAAACTAATAAAGGAGTGGGAGAAGTTGTCCAGTGTGAAGCATGATATGTATAAGGGTAGAGCCTGGAAGAGGTACACAAGTCGGCGGATCAAGGTCATTTTAATTGCCGCTAACTGGCCTAAACACGAAACATATTGGTTGTTCCACTTCTGCATTTCAAGTTTCATGTCCTTCGGTAGCTGAGGGATGGTGGCACCCCAACTGGAAGCTGGCAAGATTAACCCCTAAACAGTGAACAGCCTTAGAGGTGACTTTGAAGGGTGCGTTGCCTTTTCAAAATTGTATCTCCAGAAGTGTGCGCCCCAACGGTACGAGCTCCAATTTAGAGTGATTAGTTTTATACCCCAACAGGTAAAGAATGCCAGGGCAATTCCACAGTAAGGAGCACGTCATCCAAGAAAAATTAAATCTTATGTCCCACTCTCCTGAAAAGGTTGCCTTTCATTGCTGGAGTCTTGTGGATCTTTATAGCTGGGGATTCCATGAGCAGTACATATAATAGGGAGGACAAGGGGCAACCCTGTCATGTGCCACACTGCAGATAAACATTATCAGAGAAGGAACCTCTCCAAATCTGCAATGGTTGAGCACCACCTCCATAAAGGGCCAGCACACCCTGTAGAACGCCTTTTCAAAGCCCAGTGCTAGCTGTAAACATCGGATGTGCTTTTTCTTGGTTTTGTCGATAAGGTGGGCTATACAGCAGCTGTTGTCAAACTTTTGTCTCCAAGTCACAAATACTAATGGCTCCTCTTGAATTAGGTGAGGGGTAATGGCCAGCACTTCATGCATATTTTGGTATCTATAGAGAACAGAGTTAGGGGTCTGTAGGCTGAGCAGTCCAAGTGGTACTTACTTGGCTTGAGGATCACCACTATTTTGGTTTCTTCCATTGCTGTGGTACCTCTGTGAATGATGTGGAAATTATTAATGGTGTCTTTCAACAGTGGTGTTAATTTCCCTAAATCGAGTTTGTAGAATCACCCTCTGCACCCATATGGCCCTGGAGTCTTATTTCCTTGGAGAGATTTAATGGTTCATCTAATTTCGTCCTATCAATTGGGAAGTCCAAATCATTAATTTGGGATTTATTGATGCTCGAGAATGGGAGGCACATAGATACTGTTGTATTGCCTCAGGTAACACTTCAGTTTATTTATCGAGGTTAGCATAAAATTGTTTGAAAAGGTTAGCGTGTTGCCTTGTCTCATGGATTATTGAGCCTGTTGATGTCCTCCGACCTATAGTGGTGTCTTTATTTTTCCTCTTTTCCTCCCTTTCAACATTATCATTTGGTTATTGGCCATAAAATTCTCAATTGTAGAGGATATTTTTGCACTATTGGCTGCATCTTGTAGAAGATATTTCCCTAGTCTTCAATGCCTGTCGAGACAACCCGAATGATCCACACTGAGCTCCAGCCAGACAGGTGTATGGTCAGAGACTGTTTTGGTCCTAATCCCTGCATCTGTGATTAGGGGCATGTTGTCTCCTGAGACAAAGATCATGTTGATCCTTGAGTACGATTTGTGCACATTCAAGTAGAACACATAGTCCCTGGCCACTGGGTGTAGCCATCTTCACGAGTCCACCAATTCCCATCTGACGAAAGGTCTTCTGGGTTTCAGCCATCATTTCCTGTGGGTTGCCCATGTTGTCCTAGATCTGTCTATTGCTGCCTGCATGACTGCATTAAAAGCTCCAGTTAAGAGTGTCATCCCCTCCTTCAAGTCCCCAAGTCTCCGAAGAAATTTTGTCAAGAACCTATCACGAGCTTCATTGGGGCGTAAAGCGTGGCTGTTGTTATCTTAATACCCTGTAGTGTGTCCTTAGGCTTGATGTACCATCCGTGTTGGTCACTAATGACCTCAGACACAGCCAAGTTGAAGTTATTTGTCTATAGAATGGCTGTGCCGCAAGTTTTATGTGCTGTGAGTGGAATTCCTGTGGATAGAGCTTGGAGATGAATCGATGGGAGCCATCCTTTTTGAGGTGTGTTTCCTGTAGTATGACTATTTCTGCTTTGTGTAGTGAAGGAAAGTTGTCGGTTTTTCGTTCACTTGAAAGGGAAATTAAGCCCCTGCATGTTAAGGGATAGGTTCTTGAATACTCAACAGACAAGAGGAGCCTGTGCACTGAGTGTGTACCTGGAATGTAGTGTGTATGAAGACCTATCCGGTAATCGAACGTTAGTACCCCAACTTCAGCAATAGCATCCACCCTACCTGCATCCCCAAAACAGGAACAATCACATATATAAGAAACAAAAAAAAACACATGCACAACCCCTGGTTTGTTCATTACCACTGACAGCGAGGGTCCTCGTGAAAACGATATTGGTAATAATTACACTGTGGAAGCATGTAAGTCCTGCCTCAGACATTGTGCAGGGTTGGTGTTAGCCAGGTCATTGGGCACAGCCTGTCTTTGTCATCGAGCCTGGCCACGGTTCAGGTTGGTCAAGTTTTCTGGTTGTCCATGCCTGTCCTTTCTGCTACATGTTGTTGATGAGGTTTTGGAGAGCATCCTCTATTTCCCTCTGTATTATTGTGCTCGCAGTCCAAGTTGTCAGGTTGCTGGCTGGAACCTATGAAGAGTATTTTAAGACCCTCCTCCACTGTCACATCATAGCATTGCTTCCCTTACATAGTGAAGGCCACTCCACAAGGGAATGTCCAATGGAATCTAATCTTGCCCTTGTTCAGTGCATCCATAAATAGTCATAGTTCACAACATTTTCCCAAAGTAGTCTGGGATAAAACTTGGATCAGATTCTGTGCCTTTCCACTAAAATGGAGGTTGAAAGTTTTCTGCACCTCACGTAAGATGGACTCCTTTCGTGGTAGGATGATAATTTGGTCACTATGTTGCACTGATGTGCACTGGCCATTTTATGTCTAAGGCCCACTCAGTAGATCCGTTCAAAGCCAATGGTTTCTTCCTCTTTCCTATGCAAAATCTGGGTGAACAGGGCGTGGACATATGCCTTGATGTCAGTGCTTTCAACTTCTACTGGAACATTATGAATCCGTATCTTCTGTCTTTTAGCCCTATTTTCTAAGTATTTGTATTCAAGCTGCAGGGAGTTGAATTGATGTTCCAGGCTTGCATCCTGTCTGTGTGGGAGACCTGTTCCTGTGACAGGGTTTGGAGGTCTCTCTCCATCTCCAAAACCCTGTCCCCAATCTGGTCTGTATCCTTTCATAGGGACACTACTGCCTTGTGATGGTCCCAGGTCAATGCCTGCAGTTCTGCCTTCAGGTCTGACCGTCACTCGTTCCTCAAGTCCTGCAGGAAGGATTTCATAAGGACATTATCTTCACCTCCCTGTACAGCTGCACCCGCTGCAGGCACATCCGCTGCCAGGCTTGTTTTAGGTGGATCCTGGCCGTGCTGGACCCAAAGTGCGAGCAGGTTGGATCCTCAATTTTTAAATGATTAGGCAGCATTTAGGTAACCAGGAGAGCGGCAAGCTCAGGGAAACCACAGACGCTGTAGAAGACATGCCACTGGAAGCACGGGTATGACCAGGCAGCACAACCCCCAACACCAGAGAGGCCTCCCCAGCAGCGAGCTGAAGTTCAGATGCCAAAGTCCACTTGGCCCAGAGGAGTTGTTCTGGGTTCCAGGGCCACTGCTCCTCCTTACTCAGCAATGAACCCCCATACGATGAGCCAACTCCATGGCAGTCAGTGCAGTCACATTGTTAATGGAACGTTCCTTATGGCAGTCTATGTTTTATAGCCTGCTCACATCACTTGGTTCGAGCCCCCCGCCAAGTGTTGTGCCTGCTGCCATGTAGCATGATGGAGCAAATCACTAAAAGGTCCATAAAGAGGGGTGGTTAAGAGTGTAACCTTTGGTGTTCACCAGGGGAGATCCAAGGATTCTCACTCAGGACCCCTACTGATGCTGCCGCCAATGCCGCAGCAGCTGCCCCCAGACCTTCTGTTGCAACAACAGTCCAGGAGGGGTTGGGAGGTAGGCCCGCATTCAATTCAAAATGAGCTTGAGGATCAGTTTGTCTGCCACATGCCCACTTACCTCGGGGGTGCCGCAATTTTGTCAGCACAGCATTCTGGGCCCACGTTCGAACAGGCAGGGCAGGGAGCGCTGTTGCCACCAATTCTTTTATAGTCTGAGGGCTGCTGTGCTTCGGGCCAGTTTGAGGTGAAGCAAGAAGAGTTTTTTCTGGAGCCATGGTACCTCTATTACTGTTGTATCCGTAAGGGCAGTGCAGAAGCTCAGAGGATCCCATCCGGCATCTTGGGCAGCTATCCAAACCCACAAAAAATCCCTTTTTGTGTTTGGACCTCTCCAGTGGACTGGCTGGCCAAGCATCACCAGTTGAGGACCAAGGAAAAAGAACAGACATTCTCCGCTCATGGGCAGGCATGTCCCCTTGATACCACCAGCAAAGAGAAGGAGGAACCAACCAGCAGCATGAGTAGTGCACCTACACAGAAAATAATTGCGAACCACCAAGAGACTCCCGGTGGAGGTTGAACAGTCTTCTGGGAGGGGGGGTTTGAAAGTGGGCACTGCCAGCCAGCAAAAGGAAGATTTAGGTTCTCCTCCTGGCCTCCTAGAACAAGATCAACAAGTGGTGTCCCTAGAGTAGGCCTCAACACCATCTGGGCCTGCCGCTATTCACTTCCTAACTATGGAGACTCTACTTCCATTGGGGCCTACAGCTGCACCCCCTGTATCTTCATCTGATCTCAGTGCCCTCCTGGAAGATCAATAGTTGATAGACATTTCTGACCCAACACACCACACCCCTCTTGTGATGCATCAACCTTTCCTCTTGAATCTGCCCCCACATCACCTTCTTCTCCTCCTTGGGCCTTCCCCTGACACTCCACACTCATCTTGTGCCACCAAATTCCTTCCCCTTGGCTCCGTTCCATAGGCTGCATTTAGGATGATGATGTCAGTTGTTGAGGGTCGAGGAGAGCCTCACCGGGAAATCTGGGACTTTATGGGAGAGGTTTGGAGGCTCTATGAGACGATGTCTGGGCAGCTGCAAACACTAACTGCCACCATCTCCTCATTGATTACAGCTATTGTTTCTCATCGACCTCTACAACCACCCCACTTCCTGTAGTCCTGTCTCCTAGTTCGTCTGTTGTCACTTTTTCTCCTGCACCGCCTTGTGTTCTCTATTCCTGCGGGATGTTTGGTCGTGTCAGGCCAGAAACATAACAACTGTATCTGAACAGAATCGTAACATTATTGTTAAAACAGTGAGTGAGGATCGCCAGTCACTTTTGACCTCCAGCCAATACTTCTGCATGTACGTTGAAACTGGAGTATTCAGAATTTTTTACTTTGGACCTTTTATTTACTTCCATTTTTTTATTTGACTAATCCCCTCCACTATTATGGTTCCCTGTTACCTCAGGACTTGAATGGTTTTAATTATGTCCCTTTTCCAGGACGTTTGGTTTTTCCAGCTTATAAAAAATGTTAAAAATAAACACATTATCTATCTTGAATGAACTATGCATAATGTATGATCCTTTCTATGTACTTCCAAGAACGTGCTTGTTTAGAAATTGATTCTATGTGTCTGTTCAAATTTGCAATGGGTTACCATTAAAAAAGTAGAAATGTTATCAATCAGTGGATTTATATAGCGCAACGTATCACCGAGAGGTTATCCAGGAGCTTGAGGGGCATGATGGTTAGGGTGACTCAATCAAACAGCCAGGACTTAAATGCTCCCTGGAATTCCAGAGGAGAGGTGGAGGTGGTAGAGAGGTGCAGGGCTGTAGCTGCAGAGAAAGGTAATTCCAGGTTTTTGCTGCAAGGGAGTGGAAATTGCTATAAGTGGAAACTGTTAAAAGTGGAAACTGTAGCAAAATGCATTCAACATAGATGAAAGTTTGACACAGGTTTGTGGTGTTAAAGTGCTCATAATTGTATTTAAACAAAAAGGGAGAACATTATGTGAACACACCTCAAACGGAAGGTTTCTCCTACTACTCTGCCTATGCAATGCTGGTAGTGACGGTCTTCATGCCAGTGATCATGTTCTATAAATGTGGGATGTAGGATACTTGTAAAACGCACTGTTACTCTACCCGAGTGTCCTGACGCTGTAAACCGCTGGGGAACCCGTCCTGGTTTTCCCTGTGAGATGGTCCCTTTCTGGGTATCTCCAGGGTGAAACCAGGCATCCCCGGCATCTGTGGGGGGCTGCTGTAGAGATGAGGCAAGCTTAATGCCCAGAGTTACCGAGTGCGTTCCCTGGTTAGAGTAGGCACTGAGGCGAGAATTATTGAGTCTGTTGACCGTGGTCCAAGATCCTGCCGCGTCGGGAATTGAACCCTGGTCTGGGCCGTTCTCTGCTTGCAGGTCTGCCGCCTCTAACCAGTGAGCCACACCACTCTAGGTGGTTGTCCAGGTAATACTTCACTTGGTGAAGGTTGGGGGTCTCGGGGTATTGGTAGGGGGGCAAGGGTAGTAGGTGGGGGTACATAGTGTGCAGTTGTCTGTGCTTAATCTCCTCCATGCATTAGATGTGAAGAATAACATTGAAATCTTTTGCTTATTGCCTCTATCTTCATGGCCAAAGCATGGTATCTTGCACTCTCTGCCCTATACATTCTTAGCTGCTCTTTGTGCATCTTTGTCTTGTCTTGGTAACATTATCCATATATCTAAATATATACATGGAGTTCAGTATCTATATAAAAGCCCCTTGGTTCTGGTGAATCCAACCTTCGTATATATCAAATGAGAAAGGAGGAAAGGGGCTGTGCAGGGATGTATGAGGAATATACTGCTGCCCAGCCAACAAATGGCCTTCGGTCTTTAGGGTGTTAAGGTGACAATGCCCTCCTTTTCATCCATGTCCTCCTTGAACAGCTCCTGCCCATCATCCTACCTTCTCCTCTTATTCTAGGGCAGAGCTTTCTGCAGATTTTGTTGCTTGGAGGAAGATCAGATTCTCTATTGGGATTGTCTGCCCTCCTCACTTATAGATGGGTCAACATCAGCATCAGGGTCAGAGTTGGTAGTACCTGGAAGAACAAGATTGCTACAGAAGAAGTACATCACATTCCAGGATCAATGTTATTACACAACACATTATACTAATAAATATTATCCTTGAAAAGCAACATTTAAACTATAAACATATTAGGCTAAGTGACCATATGGTAAGAAGCTTTGAAGCAAAGAAGAGACAAATACAATGGCCTCTTGTTGTCCTCGTGTAGCCCAAACATGAGGTCATTCCTATGACTGTTGGAGTCCACTTCTTTGTCCTGGTACAAGAGGTAGAGCAGATGCATTCTTCAAGGCACTTCTCGGGTCACAGACAGCAGGTGCAGTCTCCTCCTTTTCTTCCACAGGTTCACTCATGATCTGAGGAGGCTATAGTGAGTGCCACATTTATTTCCAGTGCCAGCCTATTGGTGGGGGCAACTAGTGGCCTCTTCCTAACTAATGGGGTAAAGGTTCCCTGGTATGGCTCTATGCACTTTTGTAGCACTTCCTGTGTGTTTTACTGTAATCAATCACATTGTGCCCCTCTCTGATAAAAACCAACATGGCAGAACCTTTCTTCCCTGTGCAGCGTTATTGGGCCCACCCAGAGGTGTGACGAGGGAAATGAGCAACCCCTCTTCTGTGGTCACCCAAAACCACTTCTGGGGCAGCTCCTCTCCCACTGGGTCTGGTGCCTGATTGGCTAGATAGACAAAGAAAGGGGAATGGGGAAGGTGTTAGCTACATCTACTTGTGACTGGGTATCCCCTTTTAATTTTAAGTTTCTGAGCACAGCCCCACACCCAGGGCCTTTTTCTCAGCTCTGGAAGCAAGTACACACCTCATCAAAGAGCTATGCAGCTCATAGGTGACTATTAGTAGCTAATACAAATGGGTTACTAGAGGCTTTAGGAAGGCAAAAGGTAACTTTTCTAAAACAAAACACAATATGACCTGACCCTACATCAAGAACAGATTCACTTGGATTTAATGCGTATCTTTAGCTCCCACAAATTTTGTGTGCTATGTTGGCAGTTATTCATATACTGTCTCCCGCAATGAATCCCTGTTCCATTTGTTATTCTGTTCCCTCAATGTGCAACCCAACGAGTAGTGCAACACAAATTCTAATAAATGAAAAAATGAAAAAATGTGTGAAAAGGTATGGAGTGCCTCACGGAAATAACACCATGGGAGTCCACTGTTAGGTTCTCACCAGTGGGCTCGGGTTCTCATCATTAGCACATCCATACCAAAAACAAAAAAAAACAAAGATAATGTGCAGGTATAGTGAAAAGGTAATAAAACCAGTGATGGGTTTTACTGGTAATATGAGCACTGGGATGAGTCTCCCTAGTGCTTGTAAAATCTGACCCCAAATAAGGTGGAACCTGAAACTTTAGACCCACGTTATTTGCAATTAAAAATGAGCTAAACCTACACTAGCTAATCCTATTTTATTCTGTGCTGTGGGTTTGCTCACGTTAAAAGACACTCTGTTGCCTTCTTCCTCCATAGAGGGCCAACATGTTTCATTGCCGTGGATAGTATTAGGCAATTTCTTCAGGGCGAGGGTCAGTATTCACCACTCTGCATTCATTTCATATGTAGTTACCTAGGGAACATATTTAAAAATACAGACAACACATCGTCAGCACAACACACTGGGACATTGAATCCCTTTCCCTGCCCCATTGGCCACACGAACAGCCTTTGCATATTTACCGCTTTGATGCCTAACTTTGGCATAACGGTGACCCTCTTCGTTATCACATTAGCTGTCGATCCCAGTGCTACTTTCTGTTAGCCTGGAGAGAAAGGAAAAGCCTTACCAAGATATGCCCTTTTCCTTGTCCATCCGATATTTATATCAACCTGATGGATTAGTCCCCAATATTTAGAGGTTTACGCAGTTTCCATTTCACGACAGGAAAAAGACATTCGGAAACTGTGAGACGCGCTGGTGTTGATGTTAATGATGTTTCTCGCATTTTTCGTATGTAATACATGTAATGTATTAATTCCAAAACAGGAGACATTGCCCAATAATGTCATTCTAATTGGAACTTTATCAAACGATATATGCACTCCCTTCTTAATTAGTGTTCTGATGGACGTTGAGTATCTGTACACCAGCATTCCCCAGGAAGCCACGCTGGTGGCAGCAGCACGGGCCCTGGGGAATTGCGAGTGTTTCTATGATGTCCGTCAATCGTTTGTCCTACAATGTATGAAAATAGCTCTCACAAGGAACTTCTTTGCATACAAGGACCAACTGTACCTACAGGTGTCGAGCACTTCGATGGGGGCAACTTTTGCCCCCAGTCTGGCCTGCATCTATGTGGGCCAGTTTGAAACTAACTACATTTATCATTCTATGAACCCCTTACAGACCAATATTGGCCTTGTGAAGAGGTTCATAGATGATATTTTATGTATTTGGAATGGCACGGAAGATGACCTCATAAAGTTCCTGAATTGGTTGAATCATTTGGATCCCAGTCTTAAATTTACATGGCCCTATAGCAAGAATTCAGCGGTCTATTTGGATCTGGACATCTATACAGAGAACAACAAACTCATGACGAATGTCCATCAATAACCCACGGAGAAGAACTCTTTGTTACATTATAGGTCTTATCACCCTCGCGCCTGTCGCGACAATTTGCCGGTGGGTCAATTCCTGCGGTACCGCAGGAATTGCTCCCAGGTTGAGATATTTGCAGAACAATCGGAAGAACTGGCAGAGAAATAGACGTAAGTGAGGGGGGTTCTAAGATGGCACCCATGTTAGCACGGCAATGCAAGGGCGCGTGTAAACCAGAAACCACAGCCGGTACATCACCGGGAGAGTAAGTGGGCAGTATTGATTAGGCGGCGATGAAGACGGCTTTTTAAACGGCACGATTTCTTTGCTCTAATGAGTGGACGAGTTAGGATACAGCACTTGCACCGACCCGGTAAGGAGAACAGGGTAGGGACCGTATCAAGGGCAAATTCATGACATCTTTAGAGGCGACAAGTATAAGATGGGGGGTTTTAAAAGATGCGAAAAACATCGTTAACAGCAAAGCCAGCGCGTCTCACAGTCTCCGGATGTCTTTTTCCTGTCGGGAAATGGAAACTGCATAAACCTCTAAATATTGGGAACTAATCCATCAGGTTGATATAAATATCGGGTGGAATAGGAAAAAGAGCATATCTTGGTAATGCTCTTCCTTTCTCTGCAGGTTAACAGAAAGTAGCACTGGGATCGGACAGCTAAAGTGATAACGAAGAGGGTCACCGGTATGCCAAAGTTGGGCATCAAAGCCGTAAATATGCAAAGGCTGTTCGTGTGGCCAATGGGGCAGGGAAAGGTATTCAATGTCCCAGTATGTTGTGCTGACAATGTGTTGTCTGTGTTTTTAAATATGTTCCCTAGGTAACTACATATGAAATGAATGAAGAGTGGTGAATACTGACCCTTGCCCTGAAGAAATTGCCTAATACAATCCACGGCAATGAAACATGTTGACCCTCTACGGAGGTGGAAGGCAACAGAGTGTCTTTTAATGTGAGCAAACCCACGGCAAAGAATAAAAGAGTGTAGGTTAAGCTCGTTTTTAATTGTAAATAACGTGGTCCTAAAGTTTCTGGTTCCACCTTATTTTGGGTCAGATTTTACAAGCACTAGGGAGACACATCCAAGTGCTCACATTCCCAGTAAATCCACCACTGGTTTTATTACCTTTTCACTATACCTGCACATTATCTTTGTTTGTTTTTGTTTTGTTATGGCTGTTCTAATGATGTTAACCTGAGCCCACTGGTGAGAACCTACCAGTGGACTCCCATGGTGTTACATCTGTGAGGCACTCCATACCTTTTCACAGATTTTTTCATTTTTTCATTTATTAGAATTTGTGTTGCACTACACGTTGGGTTGCACATTGAGGGAACAGAATAACAAATGGAACAGGGATTCATGGCGGGAGACAGTATATGAATATCTGCCAACGAGGAAAACTAAATTTGTTGGAGCTAAAGATACGCATTAAATCCAAGTGAATCTGTTCTTGAAGTAGAGTCAGGTCATATTATGTTTTGAATTATTGAATAGGGGGTTGACCTGATCCACACAGAACCCCTATAGCTCCTTGTTGAGTAAAAAACCTTTCTAAAAGCACCTGTATACCTTGATCTTTGTTCTACTATCCACTCTTGTTCCCCAGATGTGGATGTCTATCTGTAAACCTTGTCTTATGGGGTGATGTAGTGCAACTCGTAACAAGCTACTATGATCTTGCACACATACTGTGGGGTTTACACCGACACCCCTCTTACACTTAGGACATCTAATTGCAACTTGAGGAGGAATAAAGTGTATTAAAATGGTTTATGTATGTATGTGTGGCTTATTGTACCTCCCATTGAGAAACTGTTGTTGGACTTCCTACATGCAGTGTATGTCAGGGTGATGTGTCTTCATTATGTTGTAATAATTCTGGATTAGTGCTACAGTGATTCCCCCTATAACCAATATAAGCCTTATGTGAGGTGTGCTTACTTGCAGAGAAGCCACTTGTCACCAAATTTACCAGCAACCAAACAACATGTAATAGGTGACTGACGAAAAATGAAGCTGTTGTGTGTGCTTCTGGGAAAGACAGCCTTCATATCTGTGAGGCAGCCCTTGGCATCTTGGACAGCGTGCCTGTTGATAGGGTGCCAGCAGTGTCTGTTTTAAAGGTGAGGCGTGAGGTGAGGTGGCTGAAGTGCCACATGAGCTCAGTCAATGGCAGCTGGCACAAGAGGAAAGTGGGCAATGGCACAAAATAACCTTGCTACCCTTTGCCTTTCCACAGGTGACTGATAAATTGGTGTACTGATCAGTTGATGCATCTCAGTGCCTGATGCAAGCATCAGGACTGGCTTGGCTGTTAGAAGCCAAGAAGACCCGGTTGAAAGATCCAGTGGCACATTCAATGACACAGTGAAGGCAAAAAATGAGTTTTGGTGTGTGCACATCTTTTTAATGTGGTGAGCCTGGCTTTGATTTTTTTTTTTTTTTTTTTCTTTTCTTTTGTCCTCATTTATCACCTTGGTTTCAAGTGAGGTCGCCGTCTGGAACACTACAATCTGTCTCAGGTTAAGAACCAGGCAGGGTATGGTTATAGATGTCTCTGAATGGACCGACACCCTCAGATATGTTATGTCCTCAGGGACCATCAAAAAGGAAACCAAGAAGGGAGTGCAAACACTACCTTAGCCAGAAAGAGGTGCAAGTACAACCAATATCTCCCAGAAGATGAATCCGGGCTCTTCGGGTTCAATATAGCACCATTGGTGAGTAATCATCGGACCGGGAAAAACAAAAAAAAAAAAAACCTGTTAAGTCAATGACCCCAATCCAATTGGTGCCAAAATGCTCTCTTAGCTGGGTTACCAGATCTTGCTAGATCAACTCTAGACACTTGCAAAACTGAGATCTGCCTGTCGATGTGTGAGGGCGGAACAGAGTCTTTCCACTTTTTGCAAATCTCTCTACGGGCAAGTAGGATTGAATAAAACAGGAGACTTTTTGCATGCCCATGAACCTCTGCCGATAGCCCAAAGATGACAGTAGAAAGGTCTAGGGTGATTTGCCTTCCTAAGGATTCAGAGAGAGTGTGGCATATGGCATCCCAAAAAGGAAACAAACGAGGGCATTCAAAGAACATGTGGGCATCTGAAACCGCTGGTAGAGCACATTTAGGACAAACCACAGGGTGAGCCTGGCTTTGATTTGTTGTTGTTGTAATGATCTTCTGCTGGAGATCGTTGGGAGACTTGTAAAAGATCATTACTTTCATTAGCAGATATTTTTCAAGTGTTGAATTCAATGTTACTTATATCATCAGCATTTAAAAACGAATTTACAGTAATATATAAACAAACATTAAAATAGGGTGGTCAGCTGTACGCGCGCCTATCCTGCTCCACTCCAGAACTTCCGAGGCGTCTCCGGGAGCAACGCTGTTTTTTAAAACACTCTGACATTTCTTTTGGAAAGTTTTAGCCGCCTACCTGCGCAGCTCATCAGCGCTCCGGACCTAGCGCTCCAGTCCTTCCTGGCTGGCCCTGTCCTGCACGCGACCCAGACCGCCTCCGCTGATCGCCCCCTCCTTGCCTGACTCGTGGAGTGGGACGGGCGGCTCCACCATCTTGGGCGGGTCTGGGCTCGGCGCTGCTGTTCTTTGGCCCCTCCCCCTTGCCACGCCCCCTGATCCTCCTCCCCATGTGTCCCTTTTTTATGGTTGCCCAGTCCCGGCCGCGCAGCGGACGAGCGCAGCGGGTGCGACGAAGGCGCGCCGAAGTTGCGCCTAAGTTAAGCCCGTCTGCGCCCGTCCGCGACGGGCCGGGAACAGGGGCCAGGCACTCTGCTCTTTTTTAGGTGTACACCTCAGCTCAACTTATCGCTCTCACTGCTGTCTCCCCACCCCCACCTTCACTCTTGCGACACCTTGACACACTTGGTATTCTTGTCCCTTCCCCTCTTCACCCGACTCCGGTTCCTTCTAGTCCCACTCCACCCGCTGCTGACCCCCTTCTTGTCCCTTGCTCCCCCCTCGCCCCTGTCCCTACTGTAGCTTCTGCTTTACTGCTTAACACCCGTTCAGCTGTCAAACATCAGACAGCTCTCTTTAACCTCCTGACCACTGATTCCCCGGATTTCCTCTTTCTGACTGAAACTTGGTTCACTGCCGATTCCCTTCCCGACCTCCTAGCCATTCTCCCTGACACCCATTATGCCCTCCGGGCTGATCGCCCGGACGGTAAGGTGGGGGGAGGGGTGGCGATGATCATTCGATCAACCCTCAAATTTCAACTTCTCAATTACCCCCCCATTCCCAATGTGGACTACCTTGTGGCTCGCTCTCTCAATATTTCTGCCCCCCTCACTGTTGTCCTTGTGTACCGTCCCCCTCAATATATGCCTTCCTTTGTAGCCTCCCTTCAGGACCTTTTGGCCACTCTTGCGGTCAACAATTCCTCCGTCCTTCTGCTCGGCGATTTTAATTATTGGCCGGGCGACCCTAGGGAAGACCTCCCCTCGAAAGATTTTTCCGGCACTCTTCAATGTCTAAACCTCACATCTCATGTCTCAGTTCCTACTCACGCCCAGGGTCACATCTTGGACCAAATTTGGTCCTCACGTCCCATTGTTTCACTCCTTCTCATATCCCCATGCGTTTGGTCGGATCATTTTATCATTTCCTTCTCCATCCATTTGGGAGCGGTCAACAAGCCCCCCCTTCCAAAAAACATCTTAGCTCGCAATTGGAATCGGTCCGACCTTGACTCCCTCTCGCTCACTTTGGCCTCCTCTGCTCCCAACCTCACTAATCTTCCACTTGAATCCCAGGTCAACGCTGTTGGCACATGGCTTTCCTCTTCGTGCGATCTAGTCGCCCCGCTCAGAAAGATCAAGGCGGTTCGTCCTTATGACGCGCACAAATGGTTCTCTCCAGAACTTAAAACACTTAAACTCGACCTTAGGCGGTCGGAACGCCACTGGAGACGGAACTATTGTTCCTCTCTGCGCGCCAAATACAAATCACTCCTCACTGAATATAAAAAAGCGATCCTAGCTGCTAAAACCGCATACTTCACTGAGAGAGTAGCTCTCGCGGCCAATAAACCCAGTGAAATTTTCTCTCTGGTCCACAATCTTGCCATCTCTGATCGCTCACCCCTAGTTTAGTCCCCTCACAGTCCCTCTGCTCTTCACTTAACGATTTTTTTATCGACAAGATCGTGAAGATTAAAGCCAACATTCCTACAGTGTCTCAACCCCGTCCCACTTGTCCCTCCATCTGTCCCTCTTTCTCTCTTGCTCTTTTCCCTCCCATCTCCACCGATTTATTTTTAAAACTTTTGGTCAAAATCAAGCCCGGCTCTCCCGCGGACTGCGCGCCAGCACGCATTCTTAAAACTCTCTTCACCAACTGTTCTGCTCCCCCTCTTGCTCTTCTTAATTCCTCTTTGGCTCTTGGATCTGTCCCCTCTTCCTCCCCTCTTCCTTTAAATCCGCTATAGTCCTCCCTATTCTAAAAAAAAACGGTCTAGATCCCTCTCTTCCTTCCAATTTCCGTCCCATTTCTCTTCTTCCCTACCTCGGCAAGATCCTTGAAGCTCACGTTACTTCCTGCCTCTCCACTTATATAGAGGAGAACGGCCTCCTTGCATCCCATCAGGCGGGATTCCGCCCGGGCCACTCCACGGAGATGGTGGTCCTCGCAGTCTTGGACGAGCTCAAGGGGAAAGCCGATTCTAACCTCCCCAAGCCCTGGTCCTTCTCGATCTGTCCGCTGCGTTTGACACGGTTGACCATTCCATCCTTCTCGACCGTGTCAGCACAGCGGGCATTCGGGGCGCGGCCTTTTCCTGGCTGGCGTCCTTCCTTCGGGATAGGTCCCAGGCAGTTCATCTCCCCGGTTTTTCTGCTCCTCCCCGCCCAGTCACTTGTGGCGTTCCCCAAGGCTCCTCTCTTTCCCCCCTCCTTTTCATATTTATATTCACCCCCTCATCACCTCTCTCCTTGAGCTGGGGGTCTCGGTGTACAACTACGCAGATGACCTTCAGCTCGTCTTTGATCTTTCTTCTACCCCTGATTCTCTTCCCAAGTTCTGCTCCACTTTAGTTTTTATTTCTGACTGGATGAGCGCTAACCATTTGAAGCTCAATCCAGACAAGACGGAACTTGTTCTCACTGGTGGCCCCTCCAACCCTTGGTCCCCTGCACATTGGCCCCTTTCTTTTGGTCCCCCCCCGGTGCCCGCTTCCTCTGTCCGCACTCTTGGTATTAAAGTCAGTCATGACCTATCTATGCACAGTCAGATCAGCTCCGTCGTGTCTTCTTGCTTTCTCTCTCTTCGTTTAATTCGGAACATTTCACGTTTTTTTTCTACTGATGCACTTAAATCCATAGTCATGGCCCTTGTCATCTCCCGCCTTGACTATGGGAATGGCCTGTACGTGGGCATACCTGCTTACGAATCCCACCGTCTACAGGTCATTCAAAATCAAGCTGCTCGTCTTATCCTCTCCCTCTGTGGAAAAGTAAATTTTGCCATGTTCTGTGTCCCTACGTGTTCCCCATCTTATGTCATGTGTGCATGATTAATATGCATATGTATTCCCCATGATCGATTAAAGACGCAATTACAGTTGTGTCCATCTCTAGTATGCCAGTTTCCAGTTCTCGTGAAAGCTACGAGTATTAGGCCTATGTAAAGTTACGTTGCCACGTTTTTCAGTGTGCACGTTATTTCATTGCGAAGTCCCCGTTTCTAGGCCTCAAAAGGGCCCGGACACCAGATTCAGCTCCTGTCTCCTGAACCCTCGCTGAGGAGCGATACAGCCCCCACCTGTATCCCTGACCCTTCACTTACTTCCTGCCTCACAGTGCCCGGCTCGGCCTGGCTCTGCCTGCCAGTCTGCCAAGAGTATGTTATGATTCCAGTTATCAGTCCAGCTCTCCTTCTCTGCATTCCTAAGCTACTGAATCGCATCAATAGTTTCAGTCATCGTCTAGCCTTTACGTCTCCATGTAAGAGAAATACTGTATTTATGGTCATTTAATATTCCTCAACACACACTACATGTAGAATAATGCATGCACCAGTCTTAGTGTCTGTTAGCCTTTGCCCTGATAACTTTTGGATTCTATCAACATGTTCTCTAAACATCAGATACTAGATAGTGTTTAGGTACATGTCGCTCTGACTCTCCAGACTTTCGTCTCTCCTTCTAGCGCAGAAGTCATAGCCCCAGCTTCTCCCTAGTAACACGTCATCGTCAGTTTGCGCGCACCACTAGGTTAGAGGTCCCGGCTCCTTAGGTAGCCCCCTCCATGTTCCCGCCCCATTTATGACATATTCTGTTACGTCTACATCACATGTCTATGTATACGCCTCCTGTTACACCCACTTTCATCCTTATCTTTCGCGACTGTTGCTAACTCCACCCACTGTCACACCTACTGTATGTACTGTAATGCAATTGTTTTAGTATATATACTTGTGTATTGTTATTAAAAGCCAGCGCGCTCATTCCAGATCCTGCCCGACAGCTGTCGGGGCCCCCCTGTTGGCTAGCCATCCCAGATCTTGCCCGTGCAGGTTGTCCTGTTCCTGTCCTTTATGCTGTATTAAAACCTGCAAACTCCTACTACCTCGAATCTTGACTCTTATTTATTGAGCTATCTGTTATTATGTCCAGTCAAAAATAGAGGTATTATTTATTTATTTACCACATAATGGCGCCCGAACAGGGACTTGCCCTTTCCCCACGCGCCGGTGAAGCCACGCAAGCCCCCTGATCCTCTGCAGCCGTGACGGAACCATACCGTGCACGTGCAGATATTTCTGCTTCAAGTATCCCTCAGGCCCACGGAGGAGACGGAGGTTGCGGTCCAGCATCCAGACGAGGCGGTGGAGGAACGCGGCGAGTCCCGACCAGAGCCCAAGCCGAGAGTCCAAGGTCCGAGGTATCCGGAGGCCCACCCGTAACAGAAGTCCGAAGTTCGTCCGTCCGACGTCGTAGCAGTCCAGTCCAGTCCGAGGCCTTCCGTTCTTGCTGCCCGGTGAGTACCGTTGCTGGGGTAGTATCTAGACAGGGTCAATCTAATTGTCTCTGGTCCGTGGGTTTGGGGTACACAGATCCAACACGAAGTGTCCACTTAGGTGGATGCGGGTCCTGACGTGTCTCTTTATGAGACCGGTAAGTTTCGTACTGTTTTAGCAGTGCATCTAGTTTCTGTTCTAGTCCGTTCTGTTCTCGAGAAATTCATGTATTCTGTTTTCAGTATTCCAGGTAGTATTTTGTCCGAACTGTTATTTTAAATGTCATTCATGTATTTCAATGTCGTGGTATGAAAGTGGTGTAATTATCGTGTTCATTGTGTATTGTGTCTAGACTCCAGCCCAGTCATGCCTTTGTTTTCTAAACTACGTCAGTTAAAAACTAGAAAAGGTCTGTTAGAAGAAGCAGTTCCTGTCCCGCCTAGGGACAGTCCAGGTCATTTTATGTATCAAAAGCATGGCATAAGCGCCATATTATATCTAGATTTATGGGTGGAGTACACCAAGAACTTAGAGGAAAAGTACAGATGGCCCGTATCGGGTACATGGGATGCCGAGTGCATCATGCGAGTAGAAGAAGTATTATGGAAAAAGAAAGCCAGACAGTCACAGAAAGATGCCATCGAGTTATGGCGCAAAGAATCTCATAAAAGAACCGAAAAAGAAATCAGAAAGTCAGAATTAAGTAGAGAATCCACAGAAAGAGCCCAGGAAAGGGAACTAATCGAGATAGGTGAACGAGTTAAAACCGAACAGTCAGACAGACAGAGAAATGCCCTTATTAAGGGTATGTACCCTCTTCTTGCAGAGGGCTTGCCAAAAGCAACCCCGGAGGCATCCAGTAATTTTCCGCCACCCTTAGTTCCGACCAAGCTACGTCACAAACAGACCGCAGCTGATATTTTTCTCTCGTCCTATTTGGACGACACAGTCCCAGAATATGCAAATCCTGTTCCACCAGCTCCTGTAAATAATGTAAATCCTGCTCCTCCAGTCACCGGGGCACCTGTTGCAGTACCTGCTACGGTACCCCCGGTCCAGCCCGTAGTACAAATTCCCGCTACTTCAGTCACTCTGCCAGCTCGAAGAGTATCAGTCGACGATTCCAGTATAGGGGCCGCGGGAGGAGGTCCTCCTGATACCCCGCCGCCAAGTAGACGTTTAGGAGCAGTCGAGTTACATGAACGTGCGTTACAGCGTACGCCTAAATATAAGTCCATTGCAGAAATCAGGCGACTTCTTACTGAATGCTGTTATGATCCAGTCCCAGGCGAGGATAGTATGGTTATATATTCCGTACGTATAAGGCAGGTGTCCGAGTATTTGGTCACCCTACCGAATATGAAAGAAGATCTAGACAGAATCTATCGTTTCATTCGTACAGGACAAGATCCAGAAAGTATTGCTGAAGTCATGTCTCTCAGAAAAGCTGAGATCCAGTTCATGCTATTAAAGTTTCTGATCAATTGTTTAATACGGGAACAAGATTCCCCGACTAAAGATCCGACCGAAATGAGAATTCTGACAAAGTGGAGTGATAATATAGCCGAGGGTAAGCACAAAACACTCAATAGTATAGAGAGTATGTACAAGAAAATACGTAAAGAAATAATAAGGTTACACGAACAACGCAAAGAAGCACAAGTAAGCGAGAAAGAAAATGACTCTTCTACTGAAGAGGTAGACGACGAGAATACCGCCAGAATAGCGTATGTAGGTAAATCTAGAATTCCAGACCGACATTTACGCCTAGAACACAAGAAAACTGTTCATCTTCCAGCACCAGAACAAGGTTCTCTAGAACAAGTATTTCAAGCTACCGATCAAATTCTGAAATCACGAATCGGTTATAGTGAATTAGGTACCATGCATGAACAAGAACTAGCTCGATCAGCAGTCCGATGGATTACTGATTCTACCACTTTTCCAGACAAAATAGTGGCACAAATGTTTCTGAAACTGCCCCCAGCCGAGCAGCGACTGGTGGGTATGTATATGATCCAACACCTCATTACGCTGTATGAGGGTCAACATTCTGATCCAGGTCCGTTACATGATGTCCTGAACGAGTTACTCCAGTATAGATGGAAAGGTTTAGGTACTGATTTAATTAGTGTCATTCTAGGACAGCGCCACAAATACAGAACGTTTTTGAATCCGCATTTTGTTCATGTCTCACCTCCAGAAAGTAAACCGTTTTACATAGATAGACAGCATCCGTTACGAGAAGTACACCCAGTTAGGACACCAGATGGTGAAATGCAACGAGTATTTGTTTACACCCCAGTTACCAAGATGGAACTCTTAGAGATGAAGAAATTAATTCCCTGTCACGACAAAGATCCAGCAGGGTTCCACCGAGAATTAAAAGACATGCTCCGTATGGGAGAATACACGTATCCAGATATTATTAAAATGTTAAAAGTCCTGTTGCCTGCAGGCATATATGAAAAACTCAAGGAAAAGGATTGGGAGGTGGGAGAGAAAAAGATCGATTGGACAGCTCTAGAAGCTGAAGATAAGATACGAGTACCAGGTACCGGTCTTGGAGACAAATGTAAAGAATTACCAGAATTATTGATACAAGTTTTACCTAGATTATTAGCCACTAAAAAGGAAGACTGGGATGCGATCTCAGCCTGTAAACAGAAACAAGACGAAGACACTAGTGATTTTTATTCCAGATTTGAGAAATGCTTTATAATAAACAGTGGTTTGAAGACGAGTAGTGAGTCATACCCTCATCTTTTTGTTACTAAATTAGTCGAGAATTCAAGTCCACAAGTTAAAAATCGAGTTTTGAAAGTCGAAAGTACATGGCAAGCTAGTACTCCGTCCCAGATGCTCCAGATGCTTCAGTATCACCAGAATAGAATCAGAGAAGAGCAAGAACACGAGAGAAGACGTATGAAAGACACGAAAATGAAAGTACTAGTTGCACAATCTGTTCCTCAAGACAGTCAGAAGAGGGGTCCGAATCAAGCCAGTCATCCTGCAGCTCCCGTTAAAGGGACATGCAATTATTGTAAACAGCCAGGTCATTTTATAAACGAGTGTGCAGTTCTGAAACACAACATAGCCACTGGTAAAACTAAAGAAAGACCACGTCCGCCTAGACAAGAACAAGTTTCACAGACTTCTCAGCCGCAGAATGCACAACAGACAGTTCCAGCACCGCAGCCTATCGCTGCAACACAGCATGTTACACAGCAGATGTACCAGTATGCACAATCCGAGTATCCAGAATATCAAGCGTACTCATGAAACAGCCTAGAGAGGGAGGTAGGCTTGCCTCTCATCGAGATTCCTGTAGATCAAGAAGGTCCCTATGTTCACAGTCAAGTATTGGGGAAAGACAGAAAGTTTCTGATTGATACAGGGGCAAGTAGGACTACCATTAGTCACGACGAGGTTCCAGGGGCTCCGCTCTCAGGCTCTAGAAATGTTTCCCTTGGATTTTCAGGAAAGCCTATTGTAAACGAGATATCAAAGCCAGTTACTCTTGAAGTAGGTCCATTGTCCCGAACTACTGATCTATTGCTTACGAAGTCATGTCCAGAAAATTTGTTAGGCATTAAGACACTGAAAGAATTAGGTGCAGTTATTTGCTGTTCCCCAGAGGGAATACGTTTGTTTTTACGTGACTTCAAGGGTCACTATGTTTTACGAGATTTTGATCCGAGATTGTCTAATGTTCCGCAGCATCTATGGGCGCAAGGTCCAACTGATGTTGGCTTCATGCAAATCACACCCCATCGTGTGACTCTCAAGCAAGGTATAGTCTTGCCACGAATCAGACAGTACAGATTGCCACCTGAGGCTGTAGCAGCCTTATCCAAAATTATTGACGAGCTCATTGCTCAAGGAGTAGTTGTAGAAACTGACTCCAATGTATGTAATTCTCCTATCATTCCAGTCATGAAACGTACTGATCCAAATGCACCTCCAGTATATCGATTAGTGATTGATCTTCGAGAACTCAATAAATGTATTATTCCTCAGTATCCAGTAGTCCCAGATATCTCATCTCTATTGACAGCCGTTGATTCTGAGGCTACATTTTTCACAGTCATAGACCTCAAAAACGCATTTTTCAGTGTTCCAATTCATCCGGACAGCCAGTACCTTTTCGGTTTTTGTTTAAATGGAAGGAGCTATAAATTCACACGAGCTCCTCAAGGTTTCACAGAAAGTCCTAGCATTTACAGTCAAGCACTTAAGAGACAACTAGACAACATTCACATGCCAACTGACACTGCCCTGCTCCAGTATGTCGATGATCTACTGATCACAGCCCGTTCTGAACATGCTTGCGAGCGAGCATCACTTACAGTTTTGTACTTCCTAGCCGAGATGGGGCACAAGGTGTCCCCTTCGAAGCTTCAATTCTGTGTCCAGCAAGTGATCTACTTAGGCCACTTACTGTCCAAGTGGGGTAGGCAGTTGACACCTGACCGTATCCAGTTAATAGCGAGTCTTCCACAGCCCAAGACACAGAAGGAGGTACGTGCTTTTATCGGCCTTACTTCTTATTGCCGACAATGGATTCCTCAGTATGCATTTCTAGCCAAGCCACTGATACAGTTAACGACACAGGAGGCAGCCGTATCGACTGTCCTCCCTTGGACATCTGAACATACACTTAGTTTCAATGAGTTAAAGAAAGCCTTATGCCAAGCTCCTGTTCTAGCTACACCGAACTACAGTAAGCCTTTCACACTTTTTGTCACAGAACGTGATGGTACAGCATTATCTGTTCTTACACAAGATCAAGCCGGACAATACAAGCCCTGTGCTTATTTTTCGAGCACACTGGATCCAGTAGCCCAGGCTCTGCCTGCGTGCCTCAAGTCAGTTGCAGCCACAGCACTAGCTATCAGACAAAGTGATTCCATAGTATTAGGACATTCCTTGACAGTACAAGTTCCACACTCCGTGGAAGTTCTTTTAAACCGAACACAGACTCAGCACTTGACAATTGCACGTTTAACAGGTTATGAACTGACACTGTTCCAGCCACACATAGAAATCAGACGCTGCAATGTTCTGAATCCTGCTACACTGTTACCGTCAGTTACTTCAAATCCTGCCACACATGATTGTGTGGAAGTTGTTAACACTATGACAAAGCCAAGACAAGACCTGACAGATATTCCATTACCAGATCCCGACCTGACACTTTATGTGGATGGTTCATGTATGAGAACAAGTACAGGAGAACTAGTAGCCGCGTATGCAGTGACCACTGACACTAAAGTTATTGAAACACACCGTATTGACACCCTATCTGCTCAGGCAGCAGAGCTAGTTGCTCTGACTCAAGCCTGCATACACGCCAAAAACCTGAAAGTTAATATTTACACAGATTCACGCTACGCATTTGGAGTCGTACACGACTTTGGAGTGCTCTGGCAAGAGAGAGGTTTCATGACTTCTCATGGAACCAAGATTCAGCATGGTCTCCTTATTCAAGCTCTGTTAGATGCAATACATTTACCGACATCTATTGCTATCATGAAGTGCAAAGCACATACGAAAGTTACTGACATTATTTCCCAAGGTAATGATCTAGCAGATCGAACAGCCAAGCTTACAGCACAGACACCAGACATACCAGTTAACAATACACAGACATCCACTCTAGAACAGACTACTTGTATGACAGTTAAGGACCCTACTCAAGATGTCATAGATATCCAGTTACATGCTACCCCCGAGGAAATCAAGAAATGGTCCGAACAAGGAGGGGTCCAGACAGATCAGGGATGGTTGACGAAGGGAAAAGCCACATGGTTTCTCCCCGACTCTATGGTTCAAGTCATTATCAATACCGCACATAGTCCTGCACATTTAGGAGAAAAAGCCATGATAGACAGTATCCAGAACATTTGGTTTAACAAGCATTTACGAGCTGCAGCCAAACAGAAAGTCCGTACTTGTATGATATGTTGTCAATTTAATCCAGGTAAAAGTGTCCCGGTGGAACAAGGTGGGTTCCAGCCCCCTGACCACCCTTTTGAAGTCCTCCAGATGGATTATATTCAGATGGAGCGATGTCGAGGTTTCAAGTATGTCCTTGTAGTTGTATGCGCTTTGTCCAGGTGGACAGAAGCATATCCAGTCCCAGATTACACAGCCGCGACCACTGCCAAGCAGTTGGTTCGTGAATATTTCCCCCGTTATGGACTCCCAAGGGTCGTATATTCTGATAACGGCCAGCCCTTCTCATCTGAATTAATGAAGCACGTTTCCCTTTTGTTAGGGTACCAGTGGAAGTTCCATTGTGTACGCCATCCAGAAGCAGCCGGTCTCGTAGAGAGACATAATCAAACCTTGAAAATCCGCATTGCCAAAGTATGCAAAGAAAAAGGTGTAGACTGGTTAGTTGCCCTGCCAGTCGCTCTGTTCTATATGCGCATGGTCGCACATTCCAGATCAGGTCTGTCCCCTTATGAGGTCGTATTCGGCCGCCCCCGAATGTATGGGGTACACCTAGACCCCGAAGTATTACAGATGTTTCCAGTAATATGCTGACAGATTACCTAGCTTCCTTGATGTCTGCCCTCCACTCTTGTCGTTCACAGGTTGCCGCCGCATTTCCAGACAATACCGAGGTGAAACCGCATGAAATCGTTCCAGGAAGTCTAGTGCTTGTCCGGAATTTCGATCGTTCAAGTCCGCTGGAGCCTCGCTGGAAGGAACCGAAGCAAGTCCTTCTGACCACCCGTACGGCCGTGAAGTTGGAGGGCCGTAAGGGGTGGGTCCATCTGTCTCACGTCAAGGAATTTCATGGACTAAAACCTAAAACTTTTGCCAAGGATTGCATTTTACCTAAAGACTGCCAAAATACTATTCTCAAGGACTGTCCCGCAAATGACATTGATACCAAGCCTCCCCTGTTAGAGGAAACTCCGCAGCAGGAGTATAAAAAGATGCTTCGGTCTAGTAAAATAAGTCAGCCAGTTTAATTGTCTAAGTCCTCCCCTAGGTGAAACGGTTAGACAGGTATCTGACATGTATGAAATAGACCCCCATAGTGAGAGAGTTAGTCAAAACTCAATCCGATGTATCGTTTTTCTAAGTTTTATATTGTTTCTCAGCCTAATGGTTACCTGCACGAGTTATGCATTTCATTTATGTTTTCCAATTTCTCATGTAAATATGTTTTCTAATGCTACAGTAGAGCACACGTTTAGTGATCTACCTCCTCACGAACTATCTTATCGTCTTGCTATGCGCAACAATTCATTTATCCGTATGTTACATTATTCACACCAGACCAGCAATGCCACAAATTGTTGGGTGTGTGGTCGACTCCCCCCTTTCCAGACACCGAAGGGAGTTCTGCCACTGTTTCCTTATCCATTTTCACATAATGGCTCATGTGGAGCCTGGTCCATGTTAACGTCATCCTCAACTGATATGTCCCTTCTGAACAGTACATGTTTTCCAGACAAGCAAGGTCTTCCCCACAGAACAGGGTTAGATCTAGAAAATGAAGTTTATAATTTGGGTAATTATTCTTCGAATTTCATGGTCCTGAATGTTCAGTCTGATCCTACTCCAGACTTACCTGCTATTTCAGTATTACCAGTCAAAGGCGAATTATGTGTCAGAAATAATGGTTCCGTACATGTAGGACATAGTGATTGTACTACTATTGTCAAGTATAGTGACAGTGGGAAATCTATTTTCAAAGCTTCACGTCATTCTTATTTTGTTTGTGGTCAGACCGCATATGTTCGTCTGCCCCTCGATTGGGAGGGAACCTGTTACATTGCCTTCCTACTGCCACCAGTTTTCCTAGCCCCATCTGATTATCATAGAAACACACATCTAGTACACATTAGACATAGAAGGGAGATCGAGTCCCCGATTGTCGACCAAACTGAAACTGCTCTAGAACAGTATACAGATTTCAATAGAGGATTCTTTTTCTTTATAGGACCTATCCAGAATAGTAAGTTAATACGTAGATTAACCAGAACCCTTGAAGCAGTAGTTAATGAGACTGCCTCTGCTCTAGGTAACTTAACCGAAGAGCAATCTGCTATGAGATTTGTCGTGCTCCAGAATCGTCTCGTTCTTGACGTCATACTGGCCGATAGAGGAGGAGCATGTAGAGTCATCGGATCTAGTTGCTGCATTTTCATTCCTAATAACGCGCCGTCTGTTTATTCAGCTATAACCAGACTTCATAAAATTGCCCATCAGTTACACCAGAATCCAGGCACCTGGACATGGTCCGGTTGGTTTTGGAGCATAATTTCTGCCTGGGGATGGAAAGTATTGTCCTTTCTAGGTATTGCAGTAGCGATCATATTCAGTTGCTGCCTCTGTATACAATGTGGCCCTGCGATTTGCGGCATTTGTGCTACCTCTTGTATTCCTAGTCCCAAGTCCCGTCCTAGATCCCGTTCCAAGAAAATTCGAGACGAGCAAATGATACTGTATGAAATGATAGATGGTATCATGAATATTGATGTTTCCTGATGGAAACGTAGTGACAAGGAGGGAATGTGGAAAAGTAAATTTTGCCATGTTCTGTGTCCCTACGTGTTCCCCATCTTATGTCATGTGTGCATGATTAATATGCATATGTATTCCCCATGATCGATTAAAGACGCAATTACAGTTGTGTCCATCTCTAGTATGCCAGTTTCCAGTTCTCGTGAAAGCTACGAGTATTAGGCCTATGTAAAGTTACGTTGCCACGTTTTTCAGTGTGCACGTTATTTCATTGCGAAGTCCCCGTTTCTAGGCCTCAAAAGGGCCCGGACACCAGATTCAGCTCCTGTCTCCTGAACCCTCGCTGAGGAGCGATACAGCCCCCACCTGTATCCCTGACCCTTCACTTACTTCCTGCCTCACAGTGCCCGGCTCGGCCTGGCTCTGCCTGCCAGTCTGCCAAGAGTATGTTATGATTCCAGTTATCAGTCCAGCTCTCCTTCTCTGCATTCCTAAGCTACTGAATCGCATCAATAGTTTCAGTCATCGTCTAGCCTTTACGTCTCCATGTAAGAGAAATACTGTATTTATGGTCATTTAATATTCCTCAACACACACTACATGTAGAATAATGCATGCACCAGTCTTAGTGTCTGTTAGCCTTTGCCCTGATAACTTTTGGATTCTATCAACATGTTCTCTAAACATCAGATACTAGATAGTGTTTAGGTACATGTCGCTCTGACTCTCCAGACTTTCGTCTCTCCTTCTAGCGCAGAAGTTATAGCCCCCAGCTTCTCCCTAGTAACACGTCATCGTCAGTTTGCGCGCACCACTAGGTTAGAGGTCCCGGCTCCTTAGGTAGCCCCCTCCATGTTCCCGCCCCATTTATGACATATTCTGTTACGTCTACATCACATGTCTATGTATACGCCTCCTGTTACACCCACTTTCATCCTTATCTTTCCCGACTGTTGCTAACACCACCCACTGTCACACCTACTGTATGTACTGTAATGCAATTGTTTTAGTATATATACTTGTGTATTGTTATTAAAAGCCAGCGCGCTCATTCCAGATCCTGCCCGACAGCTGTCGGGGCCCCCCTGTTGGCTAGCCATCCCAGATCTTGCCCGTGCAGGTTGTCCTGTTCCTGTCCTTTATGCTGTATTAAAACCTGCAAACTCCTACTACCTCGAATCTTGACTCTTATTTATTGAGCTATCTGTTATTATGTCCAGTCAAAAATAGAGGTATTATTTATTTATTTACCACACCTCCCTAAATCTTCTCATATTACCCCGGTTCTCAAATCACTTCATTGGCTTCCTGTTTGCTTCAGATCCTTTTTCAAATTGGCCTGTTTAGCTTTTCGGGCTCATTCCCGTTCTGCGCCCCTGTTCATCACTTCCCTAGTCTCTTCTCATGCCCCGGTCCGCACTCTTCGCTCTTCCTCTCTTTCTCTTCTCCATATCCCTCGTTTCCGTAAATCCAGAACGGGGGGCACTCGGTTCTCAGTCCTGGCCCCCCAGTTCTGGAACAGTCTTCCTCTCTCTATCCGTTCCATTCCATTCCCATCTATACACACTTCCGCTAAGCTCTTAAAACCTTCCTCTTTTCTCAGGCATTCCCTTCCTAATCTCCCTGGGTTCCCTCTGTTGAGTTCTGATCAGGTCCCCAGCGCCAGGAAGCCGCTCGGCCACCGTGCGCTTTATTAAATACTTTATTCATTAAATGATGGATTTTTTATTTAGACCTGTGAGGTAAACATTTTAAAAATATTTTATAATAATATTATTTCAAAAAAATAAAAATATGTTATTTACAATACATTTATTTGCATTTGCTTTAAATATAAAATATGGTTAATAATTTCGATAAGTGTTTTTATTTGCAGGTCAGTATTTTACCATTAACCTTTCACAAACATTTATTTTATTGGTATTTGCTCTGTGATTTATGTTACCATAAATATTTATGGAAGAGTGTTGCAGTGCCAGTATTTGACCATGTGTGGTGCTTGACTTACTACTGTTTTGTATTATTCCCATAGTAACTTTAGAGTTGCAGTTTGAAGATCTTCATCCTAATATTCTTCATCTTAATGGTTTTGTGAGTGGATGTAATTCCACTCAAAACCCCTCCTCCCCCCTCTAATTAAACCTCCTCCTTGCTCGTCCCAATCCCCCTTCCCTTTTTTTAGTGAGGCAGACCCTTTTTCCAAGAGACTCCTGACCACATTTACTGCTAAAACGTATAAAACGTATACTTATGTGTGCAGAGACCTCACAGTCAGGGCAGAAAATTCAGCACATAAAAAGATTGGGCAGGTGGATGCGTAAACTCCACAGGAAGATTTTCAATAGCATTTTATAATACGTTTGTAGTACTGCAAAATGTACCACAAAGTGCAGTTTGTGAATCAGACCCTGAGTGTTATTTCCTGCTTTGCGCTTGCAGATGTTATGGTATTGCAAATGGGGGACTGATATTGTACGTTAATATGTGTTATTCTGTATGGAGTAAAATTATTATTTTTAATTTGCTTGTTGTGAATGTTGATTCCAGATAAATATCATTTAACTTATAGAAAACGTTGTTTTGATTTTGCTTTTGCAGTACCCACTAGAAAGCTCAAATGTTTTAAATGTTACTATTCAATACCCTCTAAGCTCACTTTATCTCCATCCCAACTCTGGACTGAATATTGACCACTAACTCTTGGGGCCATGTTGGAAATTAGGTGACTGGTTGGGTGGGGTGGAGAAACCTCACTCGAGCGGCAACCACAATCTCTGTCAGGTTGAAATCCCAAATTAACCTGTGCTCAACACCCTGGTAGCTTGCCTCAAAAGCTTAGAGGCATGGTGTAAAGTATCTATGCAGAATTTCAAACAGTGATGAAGTGAAAACAACACAAGAAAAATCTCAAACCAATTTAGAAAAATAGAGTAAAATGTAATACATTATTTAACACAAAAATGACAAAATCCAATCAATAGAACCAGGGATATATAATTTTTAAGATTTAAGTGAAAATAGTGCCTAAAAGCACAACGCATCAGCTGCGATTATATGGTCATGCAGGAAAAAGTCACAAGTTGAGGCCAACCGCGATGGAGCATGAGCCAGATACATGTACGAAGTAAGGATCTTTGAACAAGAGTACCTTAAATCCTGGTTGCAGAGATGTGTGATCCCACATTACAGATGTTGTGCGCTCCTGCAGTTCTGAGGAGCTGCGCACTGCAATGCGAAATCCTACGTCATCGTTGAGGGTGCGAAGGGCTTGTGATGCGAAGTCCTGCGTCCAAGATGTGTCACACACCGGTGGTTCTGAAGAAGTTGCGGGACTTGCGATATGGGATCCTGTGTCGTCGTCGAGGATGCCGTTAACCAAAGGCATTAAGGATGCATTTTGGAGTGTTGGTTCAGAGGAAACTGTAGGCTGTGATGCAAATTCCTGAGACTGATTGTGTCGTGCAGCGGCGATTCCAAAGTGGAGCTGCAAAGATGTGTATTGCGCTGTGTCAGTTCTGCCCACAAGACCACAGCTGGGATGGCAGAGCACCTTCCTGTCCACCACCAAGGGTCCAGGACTGGGGTGGCAGAAATTAGGGGATACGACTCAAAGCAAACTGAGTCTAGGTGATAAGTTCAAAGTGGACAGAGCCAGTCTGTCCCCAAAGCTTTTGATCAGAACTGGCCCTTGAAGCCACACTATTTTTTCAAAACACAAAAGTTTGCAGAGTGTGTCCAAAACATCAAAATAACCATTCAGCAAACTCTTCTGTCCTCAAAGCAATCGATTCATTAGTGGTATGAAAACAATGAGATCTCTGCCAGGCAGTCATACTTCTCACATTTGGGTGGACTGTCCTCGGCTAGGAGGCCATAATATCAGCTGACCAGGTGGTCTAATGGTTTGCCCACCAAGCTCTGAATTACCCGTTTAAAACATCCTTTTTTTAAAGTAGGCCTTGAGTTAGAACCTTACCATAATGCTGAGAACAAGACAGATTTGGACTGCAGGGATTTTAGATGAGACTAGGTTTGATAAGATGGTGGTCTGATCTGTTTTTCTCTTATTTGTGTCCTCCAGATGTCTCTATTTGCACTGAGGCGACAGCTGAACAAACATACTCAGCAATGCTTTTGCTGCCATCAAATTCAGTTTCTAAAATAGACAAGAATTGCTCAGATGCTTGTAGGCAGAGCAGAGTTGCAGCAATAATGCCTTGTTTCATCAGAAAGGTTTATTCTCTTTGCATGATTCAATTTGACTCAGCCTGTCACAAAGCAATACTTCATGCAAGATATATTTACAAAGTATTTTTCTAAATGTACTGTTCAATATTAACTTCTTTCAACAGCCATTCCTTTTCATAATAGGTGAAATATAATAAAATGTTTCCTGAGCTGGGTCACAGGTACACAGTCAGTAAATCTAAGCTCTCTCTAAAGGTTATATGTGTGTTAGAATGACAATCAAGTAAAATAGTACTACCATTTGCACACACTTTAGGATACAAGCTTGCAGGACTGAAAAGAATAATACATTCACAAAAGAAATAAGAAGCGAGCAGATTGTTTGGCGTGCATTCTTTGATATGCATTCAAGTTGTATCAAGACAAGTGTGTTATGGCAAGTGTGACATGGCCAGCCACCATTTGAGCTCTTATAAGCATTTTCTTAACTGCACCACTTTAATAAAAATGGCTCTACTATAAGGCCCTGATTACCAGTGCCTGGAGGAGTAGGTGCTATTAACTGCGCCTAAGAGAATCACACTCCTGGAGTCTAAGAATTGTTTCAGTGCAATATATTCAACTTATCCTGAGTTTTGGGGTACTAATATACAGATTGGAGTGCTTACAACTCTAAAATCTACACTCCGGCATGTCACTGTAAATATTGTACTTCTTTCTCCTGTTAAATACTGCAATGGTTGCTTCTCCTTCTGGGCTCAAAGGCTACACCCTCCAAGTTTTCTGGCAGGTTTTTATTATGCCAAGAGTCAATAATAATCTGTCATTCACTCTTGGCATAATAAAAAACATACCACCCAGAAACATCCTGAGACAGTTTATGACACTATGATGGCTGGTGCAGGTGTAAAAACTCGCCAACACCAGCCACCGAAGAGATTATCCAGGACAGGTGAAACCCCAGCCCTGGCCCTCTGTGAAGTGCTAAAGAGTCACAGCTAAAGGAAGCCATGGGCTCTACAGGCTTCAGCCCTGCGGTGCCCGTGGCTGCACACCAAGCTACCTGTTAGCCCGCTCTTTGCTAATTCACACAGAGTTAGGAAAGGGTGGGGTGAAGAGCAGCAACTGAAACCTAAAATCTGCGACTGCGCTGGTTCGAGGTTTCAGTTTCATGCTCCAGCAATGGAAGCAAAAAAGAGCAGGGGGCTCATTTATGAGCCCTTGCGTCACTTTTACGCCGCTGGTGCGTCACTTTTTGTGACGCACCAGTGGAGTAAAAAATGTGCCTTGTTGCACCATATTTACAAAGTGACGCATCTAGGTAGATACGTCACTTTGTAAACCCCTGCGCCACATTATACCTGCCCCAGGTATAATGTATGCAAGGGGGGCGTTTTGACGCAAGAAAGCGTCATAGAAGTGACGGAGTGAAATCTATAAAATTTCACTGCGTCATTTCTTGGAAGCTAATGCGTCAAGACTGACGCAGGCACTAACAACATGGGACTTACCCATGTGAAAGTACACATTGCTGGAGTTGCGTCACTTTTGTGACACACTCCAGCAATGCGTCACTTTTGCGCTTACACATATACGTCAGAAATACTGACGTATCTGTAACTCCTTCCGACATGATGCGTCATACTGTAAATATGACGCATCGTTAGTGTCGCAGGGAGAGGGCAGTGAAAAGTGACGCATCGCTGTTTTCATGCAGCGCTGAATCACTTTTCATAAATGAGGCCTCGGGAGTCTAATTGCCACATCTACAGGCATCAAGGTAAGTAAAGAAATTATTTTATTTGTTGTGCGCGTTTGTGTGTCTGACAGATCGTGAGTGTATGTGAGCATTCCTCTGTGTCTGTGAGTGTGTGAGTGACAGACTCAGTGAAGTAGTACGCTAGAGTGAATGAAAATGTGTGATCGGAAAAGTGAGTCCAGATGAGAATGAATGAGAGTGAGTGTGAGAATGACAGTGAGTGTAACTGAGTGTTACTGTGTGTGAGACTGAAGAGTTAGGCTTAGTGAGCAATAGTCTGAGTGAGGCAGAACGTGAATGAGACTGAGAAAGTAAAAATTAGAATGAATGAGACTGAGTCAGAATGAGTGAAAATGAGTGTGACTGACTGAGGATGCGGGACACTGACTGAGAATGAGTGTCAGTGTGAGATTGAGTTAGTCAAATGAGTGAGAATGAGTGAAAATGAGTGTGACTGACTGAGGATGGGGACACTGACTGAGAATGAGTGAGTCAGTGTGAGATTGAGTTAGTCAAATGAGTGAGAATGAGTGAAAATGAGTGTGACTAACTGACGAGGCGGGACACTGACTGAGAATGAGTGAGTCAGTGTGAGATTGAGTTAGTCAAATCAGTGAGAATGAGTGGGAATGGGTGAGAAAGAGTGAGAATAGATGAGTCACGTGAGATTTACTGAATCAGAATTAGTGAGACTAAGTGAGATTAAGTGACACTGGGTGAGTGAGAATGAGACAAAATGAGTGAAGCTTCGGGAGACTGACTGAGAATGAATGATGCTCAGTGAGTCAGAATGAGAGAATCAGAATGAGTGAGAATACGTGGTAATGTGTCTCCATGCACCTTATTTTGCAATCAGGACTGATGTCAGAGCTCTGCATTTCAGCATTCCTGCAGCATCACGTGTGTGTGTCTCACCCCCAGGGACAAGGGAGCAGTTGTGCTTGGAATGGGTTATGTTATCACCTTGGTGGCTGGAATCAATCACATTTTTTGAGCCCGGTCAAAATGTCCTCTTTACCTGTGTAACAGCCTGATTTTGGTAACTGTGTGATGCTCTTGTTACGTGAAACTCGCCAAATTATGCTATTATGCCACATCCAATTATTATGCAAGTTCGCGGCAACAATTTACTGCAAATGTGTCATTTGGTAAAACATTTTGCTGTGAACGCACAGGAACAATCTGACGTCACTCTAATCAACACCGTTCAAGGCTGTTTCATGTGAAGTAAGAATATTATGCTTGCCGGTGTGCCTTAGTGCAGTATAAGTGGATTGTAATGAAGTCATATCAAGTCACATGCTACTGGTTGGGTATGTCCTCATAAAGTAAGGAATGGGATGAAGAAGAGGAGAAGTAGGTTACTTCTTTGATTCTACCCCACCCCCACCCTTGTTTAAACGTTTCCGGGGTTATTCTCTCAGCTGCAAGCTGAGTACTGCTAGGATGTCCCATGTGTCAGCATGCCCTTTTTAGCCAAAATGGAGCAGCGTGGCTGGGAAAGGGGCAGCAATAAAATTCAGGAATTTATTTGAAGAAGCAAACTGATTTGTGGATGGTACCTGTCTGGAGGAGATGCATCCTCGTGCTATAGTAAGTCCTGTGACATGGAACAGAGAAGCAGAGTTATGATACTTCTAAGCAATGCAACCATTGGCCATTGAGGAAGGAAGAGCTCCCATCTTTTTTGTATACCTTCTTTCCCCTACCTATCGAGCCAGTCTTGCTACTTTTTTGCCACAGACCTCCTTAGCTGCACTTTTCTGGTCCCCAAATAATGGTTTCATAGGTGCGATTACATTTGGGAACATTTGTATGTTTAAACATTCCCCTAATACATCTGTATGACAGTTTGAAAAACAGGGTTTGTTAGTATTTTCCCACAAACATGGTAAAGTTGCAGATAAACACATTTTATTTTTAAATGACCAATATATTATTATGCCAGTTCATCAAACTGAGCTAGATTACCATTTGAACTATTATTATATTAGAACTACAGATTGTCAAATTGTGTTTTTTTGCACTCTTCTATTACTGACCAGAACATTACATTGATTACAAAAAAAAAAAAAACCCCAGTACATATAAATAATGCTGTTACCAATCAGAACGGAGAATCAATAAAAAATTGATGAAGCTACTATCAAAACAAGGTAAAAACATGAGTAATAGTCTTAAAAACGTAGGAAGCAATCCCTGTAGCATAACACTATTCCAAAAAAGAATATATACTGTACAGCCTGCAATCTACAAATAACAATTAGAGAATAGACGCTATTTTCTCTATATCAAAAAAATAGGTTGCCTTGAGTGAATTCGCTATTGTCATAATCATGTAATTCACTAAAATTTAACGAAATCCCCTTATCCCGTAAATTCCACCTCCTCAATAACCAAACACATTATAGGCGCTTAAGTGCCACAATGAAGAATCTACCTGCTAACTACAGAAACCAAAGTCTGTCTTGTCCTGTAAGCGCAAATAATATAAGCACGCAAGTAGAATCACTCAAATACTTCACCCTCATGGGTTTATTTTGCCTCAGAATTAGGTACAGTTTAAGCGCTTCCCTTACCACCAAGTACCTTGTAGGCACCTAAATCGCCTCAATGATGGATCTACCTCCAAACTGCAGAAATCGAAGTCAGTTTTCACTCGTAAGCGCAAATAATACCAGCACGAGAGTATAATCATTTATATGCATTCCCTTCGTGGATTTACCTTCCCTTAGAATCATGTGTTTTTTTAAATGATTAAATCGCTACATTTACCACCAAATACTTTGTAGGCACCTAAATCGCCTCAATGATGTATCTACCTCCAAAACTGCAGAAATCGAAGTCTGTCTTCACTCGCAAGCGCAAATAATACCAGCGCGAGAGCATAATTATTTATATGCACTCCTTTCGTGGATTTACTTTCCCTTAGAATCAGTTGTTTTATAAATGCTTAAATCGCTGCATTTAAAACATTTACCTCCAATTATAGTATCAAAGTCTGTCGTTTCACATACGCGCTAAACAACATAAGCAAGTGCATCCCACCATACTAAAAACTACAGAACTAACAGCCTGATTCATGTACATGCCGTTTTGCGTGTCCCTAATAGCGAATCATAGCGATTCACTATTGAGGACACGCAAAACGGCATTCATGTAGGAATTGCTACTTAAATAGCGATTCCTACATGTTCTTTATTTGCGAGTAGCAATTTGCTACTCGCAAATACTCCCCATTCATTCCTATGGGCCAAGAGGCCCATAGGAATGAATGGGGATTTGCGAGTAGCAATTTGCTACTCGCAACTGAGATAGCGATTTTAAGGGTGCCAGGGGTGTCCAAAGGACGCCCTATAGCACCCCTATAATGCACTTTTGGACAGGTGTTGCGCACACACATGTCCAAAGGACATGTGTGTGTGCTACATGCAACTTTGAAAAATGCTTTTAAAAGCATTTTTCTGAGTTTTTGCTATTTACCGACAGGTCTGACCTGTCGGTAAATAGCGGCCCCAAAAGTCCAAAATCGCTATTTTGTTTTGTGTCATGAATAGCATTTGAGGAATCTCTATTAGAGATTCCTTAAATGCCATTCCACGCAAATATGCGAATTCTTACATAGCGATTTTTGCATTTGGTATCATGCAAAAATCGCACTCGCAAAGGGCCAGATTCTCAGAATCTGGCCCTTTGCGAGTGCAATTTACCTACATGAATCAGGCTGTAAGTCCGTTTTCGCTTTCAGCGCACCTAAACAGAAAAGCGCCTCACTCCCAATCACTGGAGTGTGCAGAGCCAAACCACCATCAGGTGTTTACATGGGAAACTCCTCCCAAAACCACCGCGCCAGAAGAACTTCACGAAGAAACAACAGAGGTATATGCAATTAACATTAATTATCAAAGATATATAAACACCTCCCACCGTCGGGCAGTTTATCAGTCTTTGCCCGAACCATCACATAGCTAGACGGACTATCCCGCTGTCGCCGGACATAGTGAGCCCTGCCGATCATCGTGAGGTAAGACGCTGCAACAAAATGCTAGGAATAAATAGCAGTACCCCAGTTTTCCAACCATTTATTAAAATAGAACTTAACACGCTTCCCTCTTTATGTCCCCAGGCAGGGAGATCTTTTAACATCACCTCCCCATCCAGCTAAAATTTTGGAACATCCTGTTAGCGCCATCCACGCTTTCTGAAATAGAAGACCTTGCAATCACTGGTAAGATTAAAAGAGTCAGAGAAATACTCTAGCCTGATCGGTCCAAAGATATAGATACAATTCTTGCATTCTCTCCTTTTCTCTTTTTTGGACCCTCAGAATATCACGTCTTAACTTATATGTAGCCCATGATCACATCAAAGATCAACAAGTGGGCTCACGAAAATGAAATCAAGAATTACAGACATCATAGGTAAGATCAAAAATAAGTCTAGATATACTAAGTCCACCACTGTGTAAGAAACTGAATTCAATTAAATCACTGCTAAGATCATAACCAATGGATACAATTCTGGCTTTACACCCTTTTTAAAAAACAGATACTAGACGTCACTGAGGTGGATTCCGACCTAGGGAATCTTATCCGGCATTTCTTCATTTAAAGGGCTCCGGCCAGCGGGAATTTACTACTTGGGTCCTGGTCAATCAGGTAAAAACATTACTAAACAATACCTGTAAACTGACTCTCTCATCGGGAATATATATAAAAGCAATAATTGAGATAATTTTATACCCAAGCTCCTGTAACACTGGATCCAAAACGAGTTACCTAAGAAGTAGAGAACCGTCTTGACCAATGTCAAATAAGTTATCTTTATTGTAAGTATTACAGACGTAAATAACAAACCGTTATTTAAGAAAAACACCCACAAAATAAGAGAAACAAATAATTGTATTTCCTCTGCCCTGTATAAAAGTAAGTTAAAATAATTTTCATGTCATTTGGTCGTTTTTTCATCAATACAGCATCATAAATAAGCCCTCAAAAGACCATTCGCTTATCTCCTCCTACACTAATTGAGTGGCTATACGTTGTCTGAAGCATATCAAATGCTCTCCAAACTACTGAAGTAGGAAATCTTCTATAAAAATATCTTAATCTATCACTGTAATCTCGTATCCCACTTTTTCCAATTCCCAAGTTAAGACAGATGTCTTTTTGGACTCAGAGAGAACTTGTAAGGAAATGACAAGAATAAAATTGAACAATGGAAATTACTGTTGTTTCCTAAATCTGTTAAACAGAAACTGGACTAAATGGCTGTATAGATTAAAATTGAAGATATTAATAAACTTGTCTAAATTGCATAAATTGTGTCATTATGTATATATAATCTATGTATATTTTCACTCTCTAGAAATTGTGTGGCTACTCCATGAAGAAGGCGCTGGACGCCGAAACGCGCGTAGAGACTCATTTCTCGCCACTGATTTATCACTGATGAATGTATATTTTTTACTTATGTTTTCATTTGTTTTTAGAATCTTGTATGAAATTTTAACTTTTATGATTGCGTTATAATAATGATTTATTAACTGTGTAATTGTTAAATAAAAACACTCAAGTCTTACAGTCAGTCTCAGCCAATTGTTCATTTAATTCACCATTAATGTGTTTGAGAAATTAGTTGCCTAGGTTGTTGCCTTTCAATTGTATTGATTACAGCCCCCCCACTGCAGTGTTGCGGCTGGCGAAAGTAACGTTAATAGCGACTGAGACATATTTAATTTCCTGAGAAAAGAGAGAGGAGGACTTAGAGAAAAGAGGGAGCGGTGAAGAAGGTGGGGAAGAGATCACAGAGTATGGGATATGATGAAGCAATCACACTTTTGATAAAGTAATCATTTAGTATTGCCTTGTCCAGTTCACAGACTCTAGAACATATTCCCTAAAAAGGTGTCATAGCATATTTGATATTTGATATTTGAAGGAGTATTTCTAAAGCGCGGCGGTCGCTCCGGAGGGAGCATCATATGCGCCTCGGAAAGACTGAATACCAACTTCCGTGTGATTCAGTTTACCGAGAGACCACCTATCCTTAGAAATTGTATATAGATATTGTGAATAAACTACCTTGATGTTTGAGTGAGCCATGGGAACAAAATTGCCACAGTGGACCAATAAGAGGTAAGCAGATGCTAATGAGATCAGTACAACAGATTCATTTCCCAAGTCCTGAATAAAGACCTGTGCTGACAAACAATGATGTGCTTGGGAGTTTTCAAGGAAGGCGACTGGGTCTCGATCAAACACAAATGAAAATGCAAGTCTAAAGCTCTGTTTGATGCTGACCCACTGAGGGTTGTGATGAGCGAAGGACATATGGTGACTGCTCGGCGTTCCGGAAAGTCCATCATGAGAAACTCATCACATTTCAAGCACCCTCCTTAATGTTTGTGGGCTCCAGATGTTAGAAGTGAGACATGGCCACCTGAGAGTCCGGAGAGCCCAACTCATACACCTGCCTCTGCATCACCTGTACCCAGAGTAGGCCTCTCTCCTTCACCTCACCCTCACACAATGAGATCTGGAATATTGGTTTGAGCACCTCGATGATTCATTGAAGAACTATAATGTATATATGTAATATGTGTACTTTTTATTTAACAAAGGGGGGCATGTAGTGGCTTGTGAATATGAATAGCAGGACCCTTCTTGTCCCTGATGGACTCTGTAGGAGAATGATGTAGTTGGTTTGGGTGTGGTTAATAAAGTTTATGACGCTGTGCGTGCAATTAACGGTTACACTCTGAAGAATAAAGATGTGCACTACAGAGCTCCATGTATGGAATGTCATTTGCATGCTACAGTGCTGGGAAGGATGTTACAGGGACCAGCACTTGATTTCTCTCATCGGACTTTTACCCAGAGCAAGACAGAAAATTACACAAAAGGGGGGAAAGGAAGATGAAGGGAAAGACAGAAAAACAGCGAGAAAGGGAGAAAGCATAGTTGAAAATGAAGCTGCATAAGCAAGATAAATGGGTCAGAGTAGTAGTGGCAGAATATGGACTTACCACCTTGGTAATCAGCACCTTGTTGTTCGTAGCTCTGGCCAGGACTGCTGTTCAAAACACTGGACTCTATCAAAAATGTAATTAACTTTATCAGAACACTGCATCACGTCCGAGCATCTGAACATCTGAAGTACCAATGCAGAGAGGCACAGAGATCTCACAGTGCAGCAGGATGGGCAAGAAAGAAATGTAGGCACTGTAGGTTTGAAGTACTATTGGACAATGCTGTTTACCAAGGCCAAGATAGTTAATAACTTCAATTAATGTATGGACCTCTAAATTAAACATCCATAATTCATGACGAATCAGACAAAGATAGCTCAAGTCATTTCTTGAAGTAAATATATTTCAAATTCTAAGGGAAAGAAGACATTCCTAGCTCATCTCTAATCGGTACTCCTCAACACTGAATACTGTTTCCCATTTTCACCAACACAGCTTTTCCCATATCTGCAAATCGTCACTGCAAACCTTTCTTTCACGCCGACATGCTTTTTTTGACACAGCTGTAACTTGGTACATTGTCCTCATGTGAGAGTCATCCTCGTTGAAAACCTATGCAAAACATTCCCTCACGTAGAACAAGCTTCTGATTTCTCATTGACGCATGTGGCACAAATGCTGAAGAAAATATGCAAAAATCTGTCAGCACAGGCCATAAGCTGAAAACTCATAGAAGACGAGCCAAGGAACTTTGGAAAAAGATCTAAAGAATTTAGCAAGGTGCCGCTAACTATGACCACGCCTGCCTCGCATATGTCACTTTGGGGGTTCAGGAATTTTTTTTTCATTGTCATACCTTTATCCATAGCATTAGAGAGAAAGGCAGGGAAGGGACAATGGTCTAGCAAAAGAAGCATTGTAAAACAGTGAGAATGGGAAAAAGTAGGGATGAAAAAGAACCTGCAAGAGTGAGACAAAGAGAAGAGGAAGTGTAGAGTGCTAGAAGCAGTGCTTAATTTGAGCCTGAGATTGCAGGTGCTTCCAAACCGCACTCATTTTTGGGGTCCGGCAGTTATCATTCCTTATCAGACGTTGACCCAGAGTAAGTGAGACATTAACACAGAATGGGGAAAGAAGAAGAAAGAGAGAGTTGAAAAAAGCAGTGATGAAAAAGAACCCGAGTGAGATAAAGAAACAGGAAGTGTCTGGTAGTGGATTAAAGGGGCATGATGTGAAATAAAGATCACTCAGGCTTGGTATTTGACACCTTGACGCTTGATAGTATCGGCTGCTGGCTTCTAAACAAAACCTTGGGCCCTGCACTTATTATTTTACAAATTAACCATTGGGCGGTGGAAAGAGGCGGGGGGGGGGGCGGGGGAGAGGGGGATCAAGACAAGGCACACATAATATCCAGCCGTGATATAATTCAGCAACACTGGTAGTGGGCTTCTTAGACAAATATAGACCCCTTCACTTTGTGCCAATTAAATACAATCCAGGCTTGTATTTAGAGACAGTCCTGATGACAGTGGGAACTCTTGGGATGCAGCCAAGTGAAGGCCTTCAAGAATGGCATTTCATGGAGAAAGACTTGTGGGGAGCTACTGCAATAAACGTTCAAATATAAATATAAAAGATGTACTTGAAATGGCAAGTATCACAAGGTGTACACAGCAGGATAATTGTACCCTGGTTCGGATAAGCCATATGTCCATGTAGCAGGAATGCAGACACTAAAACATAAGACCCTTAAATAACATGTGCCTTACATTCTGGCATAAACTCTTGTGTGACTTTAAGTTGTACTTGGCTTCTGTAGAGTTTTTATGCATCCCAGTGTCAGGGTTCCTGTTCACCTGTTACGAGAGATTTTCATCAGATTCCTTTGTGACATTGGACTATATTGGTTCTGGTGAGTTACTGAAGATTATCATCATTTGCATGGTAATACCCAGATGTATGCCTTCACTATCCTATTTTTGCTAAACCTGTTTTTGTTGGCTTTGTTATTCTCTGCACTTTTCTCCTGCTAACCAGTGTTAAAGTGCTTGTGGTTTCCCTTCCAAAAGTGTCAAAATTGGTATACACCTCATTGGTACCTTTAATTTACTTGTAAGTGCCTAGCTTATGGTACTACATGTACCTGGGTTCTATTTAATAAATGCTAATAATGGGCTGCAGCAGTCACTGTGTCACCCGCTAAAGTAGCACTGTAAATGACATATTAGGCCTGCTGTGTGCAGTTTTAAAATTGCCATTTCAACTTGCCAAAATAAACTCTTGCCAGGTCTCAAGCTTCTGTTTTTAATACTTACAAGTTACGCCTCAGGCAGGGCACTTACGGCCACATGCATCATTGTTACATTTTGCGATTTCTTAACTGCGAAAATTAAGGAATCGCAATTAACCAATCGCAAAATGCTATGCATTAAGAAATCGCAATTTTTTTTGCGATTTCTTAATTTTCCTTAATTGCGATTCACAATTTGCGAATCGCAATTAAGGAATCCCTTCCCATTGATTCCTAGGCCCATAGGAATGAAGGGGAAGCCATTCTCATTTTGCGATTCGCAATTAAGGAATCGCAAAATGAGAATGCTATTTCATGGGTGCAGGGTAGAGTCCAAAGGACCCCCCCTGCACCCTTGAAATTAAACTTTAAGAACATTTTTCACACACACATGCCCTAATGGCATGTGTGTGTGTAAAATGAAACTTCCAAAAATGCCCTTTGTGCATTTTTGAAAGTTTTTACAAATTACCATGAAGTTCAACTTCATGATAATTTACCTCTTCCTATTTGCAAATTCGCAAAAAAAAATGTTAATGTATTGCATTTAAGAAATCACAAATTGCAATTCCTTAAATGCAATCGCAATTTAAGAAATCGCAACATAATTGCGATTCCTTAAATTGAGAAAAAAATAATGCATCCCAAAAAAGGAAATTGCATTCGCAAACGGCCGAATATTGCGATTCGCACCGTTTGCGAATGCAAATTACCTTGATGCATGTGGGCATGGTATTTAAAAAACAGACATGTATATCTGAAGTTGTACATGTCCTGGCTGTTAAACAATTTCCAAAATCGTTTTTTCAACATGTCAAAGCTGACCTCCCAGAGACTAAAATTGGCTTCATCTTATTACCTTTACTAAGGGCTAAATTCAATTTAGAGGAGCAGGACCCCAGAAATGACTTCAAGGGCAAGTTGGCTGACTTTCTGCTTGAGCTTTAGGGACACAACAACCTTTCAGAGGCCTTTCCTACTTTCCTGCTGACTGTACCCAACTGGGCCTGATTGGTTCCTTCTGCTGGCCTCTGTGGGAGTGAGCCCTGAACCCCAAGTGCTGTTTCTCAGATCCTGGACCCTTGGATGGAGTCAGAGTGTACTTTTGCCTGCCCAACTGAAGGTTTCACTAGAGCCGATGCAGATAGACACGGAGCGATGCATGGCCTCGCATTGCAGAAACGCGCATCTTCTTAACAGCCATTTCCAGGCCCCGACTGGCCATAGCGGGCACTGGGCAATCCCCCGGTGCGCCACAAGGGTGGGGGCCGGTTTTGGGCCCCTGGGGGCCGTTTTATTACAGGGCTATGCTGCAAAAACGGCCCTGCAACAAAATCGGCCAAAAACCGGCCCTAGCATAGTGCTCGGCGGCACCTCCAACCTCCCCCCGTTTCCCCCCCCCAGTGGGGAGGAGGGGGGGGTGGGCCATCCGAGCACTTTGCCAGGGCTGGTTTTGGTTCCCAGTCCGGCCCTGGCCATTTCACCGGATATGACACAGGACCTCACAATACAGCACCATACAGCAACTGATTGGCAACTTTGCTGGACATGAGAGCAACATAGGGCCTCGCAACACAGCACTAGCTCCTGATCGGTGGCTTCACCAGTTCTGACTAGAGTGACGCAGGATGACGCCCAGCCTCGCAGCACAGCACTATCTTCACATCAAAGTCAGAAGGTAAAACTTCCTGCTGGATGAACCTGCCCAGTATCCGGCCCACACGTCATCATGGTTGGCCTAAACTTCTGACTTTGCCTCAGTCCCGTGTGACCAGGTACCACAATAGGTAATATTTCTTTTACCTAAAGCTTTAAAACCTCATAACCAGGCCGGAGCAAAAATTGTATTATGCCGGAGTAATCAGAGTTTTTTCAGTAATTACGTCTTAGTTTTGGGATGGAAAATTACTCAAATGATGTGTTTATTCAAGCTTGAGTAATTTGGAGCAACCATCCAGCTGCAGGAGCACAGGATCAACAAACTAAAAGGGAGCGAGCAGCTGCTGGCCACTGCTGTTCATGTCCTGTAGCATTTAGTGCTGTTTGCTTAGCACAAAATGCATCATTGGGCCTATTTTGGAAGCAAGAGTACATTTATTTTTTTTACGAGTAACTTTAAAGATAAATATGAGTAACTGCTATAGAGAGAATTATGTCAGTTACGCCCACCACTAGTCTGGTTCTACTGATTGGATTTTTGCTGTTCTAATCACCTATTTATTAAAATATCCTCTGTTTTTCTAACTTGGTTTGAGTTTTTTCTTGTGTGGTGTTTTCACTTTATTTCTGTTTTCTATGAAAACTTTACACATTGGCTCTAAGCTAAGCCTGACTGCTTTATTGCCAAGCCACCAGAGGTTTAAGCATCACTGATACTAAGTTGAACGCATTGCCCCTACCCAATTATAAATGTCACTACCATCTCATCAGACTCCTGCTTTGGCCATTAGCAGTTGTACTGCTTAATTGTTTGAGTGGAAAGCTGTGATGGATTAAGGCTATTTAGTGGCAGATATGAACATTGGAATGTAAGTAGCTAAAAGCTGATGGTACATTTCTGACTGGCTCCTACGAACTTCGATAGTAGACCCTAAGGGATCAATGTAATTCTGCGGACTGATGCTTAGGTTTTCTGTGGCATACTGCGTTAGCACGGGAATGCAGTGGACCTTGGAATGAATGTGGGTGAGTGTTTCTCTGGTGGTTATGGTTGGTTTGTAGAACATTAAGAAGGCAGTTTAGCTTGGAGAAATCGAGGAGCAGGAAAGGAGCTGTGGAGGGATTCTGCTTTCAGCTGGACTTCTTGTACCTTGCCTTATTGAAACACCTCATTTTGGTGATGAGCAAAAAACTGGACTGAGGTTTTGGCAGACTTCAACGCAATTTAGAAACAGGATTGTATGCGTTTTAGGAATGTGCTAGCCTTTCCAAATTTAAGCACTAGAGAGTTCGGAGTGTCCAACACATGCTGGAGGTGTGTCTGTCAGTGTGTTGTTGGATTTCAGATTCGTCCAGTGATACCAACGCTCTCTCTTTTGTGCATTGGCACCATGGTCCCTGAGTGAGGAGCGTCCAACTCACCTTTGCATTTTTCAAAACTAGGCCACTTGCTTCTTCTTTTGACACTGCGGGGATGTATGACGGTACAACGTGTGCTTTTACCATGCGTACCGTTACCACGCAGGTTTTACAACGCAAGTCGTTAAAACGACTTGCGTTGGGGGGCGCTGGATAGTGGAATAGTTTAATTTACTATTCCAACTCCAGTCCCCGTGGATAGTAGGGAAGGTGTTGGATAGTAAATTAAACTATTCCCTATCCTACAGCGCAAGTCGTTGTAACGACTTTCGTTGTAAAACCTGCGTGGCAACGGTACCGCATTGTAAAAGTTTCTTTGTAAAGGATGCTTCCCAACTGCGGCCATTCACAGCTTGTGTGAAGCATGGTGCTGCCTGACCGATGTGGAGCAGGCCCAGTTGGCGCGGTCTTGTGACGTAGGTCTCTTCCCTTGTGTCTAAATTGCAGCTTGCACGTGATTCTGCTTATGTTGTACACTACGGCATTTTGGTTTAGTCTGGAGTGCATTCGAAAGACAAATACAGAGTTGTTGCCTCTTGTGGAAATTCTAGATAACTTTTTTTAAATCTTCCAGTTTCATCTTCTAAAATGTTGGCATGTATGCTGCTGGTTTTGTTAGCGTCTTCTTTTGGTTGCCATGCAGAACTACTGTGTAAATCCTGTAGCCACGTTGTTTCATTTCTGTCAGGAGTTTCAATCCTTCCGGCCTCTCTTTTACTGCCTTTTGGTTTTATAATAAATCGACAATCTTCCAAGGGTGAATCTGCCAACTAATCCTGTAATGCTCTAAATAGCACAGTAGTGTGGAAACAGTAGGGGCTAAACAGTGAAGCTGCTGCAATCCTGAAGACTAAACACTTTTTCTAATCAAAAACATAAGATGTGCCAGCCTTCTGCCACTGTGTGCCAAAGGCCACACATGTTGTTCCAGTGCCAAATGAATTCTGGATAATACAAATATTTTCTGAACTATCTAACTGAGGCACATGCTCAGTCTTAATATGGTAGAGTCTCTCTCTTATCTTTACCTTACACAATACATCAGTCTTAGCACAGGGTTGCAAAACACCGTGTTCACTGACTCGCCTATCACATGCTTGTTCCATTTAATTTCTTGTCAAACTTTTCTTCAGCATTTTTCTCAAGGAGTAGTCCATGTGTCAAAAAAATACAAGGCATCTGCAGTTATGTGAATGTTGGAATGGATGAATACGATGGCAACAGGGCCGGACTGGGAACCGAAACCGGCCCTGGCAAACTGCTCGGCCGGGGTGAGGGGTGGTGCAGCCTAGCAGTTTGCGAGGGCCGATTTTGTTACAGGGGGCTGATAATGGCGACCTCTGGTAACAAAAACGGCCCCTAGGGGACCAAAACTGGCCCCCATCCTAGCGGCCCACCGGAGAAATGCCCAGTGCCTGCTACGGCCTTTCCGGCCCTGGACGGCAATGAATACCATGATATATGCAGGCCCAACAAAGGCAATACCAATAAATACAATCTCAAATGTACGCTGTAACCTATGCCCGCATAACTACGCCAATACTCATCTATGCACTATCAATATATGCCATAACCTGTGCCCCCACAACAGTGTCTACACCAGCGTTAACGCTGTCAATGTATTCCATATTCCATGAGCAAATGAGCAAATGACAATGTTTTTACCAGTAAACACAATGTTGATGTACGTAATGCCCTATGCAAGCATAACTGTGTCAATACCAGTAAGGACAATATTGATGTGCGCTATGGCAACTGCATGCACAGTGTTAAGAATGGCGATAAAAATTCTACCAATAATTGCCAATGTTCCTCTAATTCTGTTCTTAGAATCCAACAACATCCTCAACACATCTCAATCCGGCTTCTGCAGTAACCACAGCACAGAGGCCAACCCCCTAGCCACAACAAACGACCACCGCACACTAATCAACCAAGGCCACGCGGCAACCCTCATTCTACTAGACCTCTCAGCAACCGTCGACACCGTCTCCCACCGCACACTAGCCGACAAACTCCATGACCCCGGCATACAGGGATCTGACCTAGACTGGATCCGCTCCTTCCTTCCATGTACATTTCAAAGGAGCTGCCTCAGCACCCTTACAAATAACTTCTCACCAGGCTTTTATCTTCATAGACCTCTTAGCACCTGGGCAGGGAGAAAACACATTCTGGAACCATTTGTGGGTGAAAACTCTAGAAATTCTTTCCACTTCAAAGCTTGCACCATGTATAAAAATAGGACCCTCAGACCCACTTTTCAGTGCACTCTTGGACCTCCAGAGAAAACTCAGAAGTATTGCTGTGTATTTCAGAGGACTGACCTGCAGCTTGAGGTCTGCTTTATACTTCAGAAGACTGCCCTGCTGCTTCCAGAGGCCTTCTCTGCTGCTTGAAACCCGCTTTGCACCCTCAGAGGACTGCTCCGCTCCTTGAGGACTGCCTTACTTTATGAACCCAAGACTACCAGAGTGATTCCAAGGATTAGTTGGCTAGCTTCCTGTTCTGAGCTACAGGGACACAAAAAGCTCCAACTTAAGCTCTGCACCTGGACCTTGCATGAAGTGAGTCCTACCCTCCAATTAGTGACCTCTCAGTCCTGGACCCTTGGAAGTGGTGGAAAATGTACCCAAAACCAAAAACTGGGACTTATAACATTTTCTGCCAAAAAGTGCTCTGAGAACTGACAAGACCAAGACATATCTGCTTGACAATCTACCCTAAGTGCATTACTGGTCAGCCTAACTTCGCAGTAGCCGCAGATATGTTCTTCGATGCAGCAACACCCCTCACTGAAGGCTTATCTGGCCTTAAAGAGTCCTTTGTCACCTACGGCCTGCAGGTTTCTCTCCATTGGGATATTCAGCTTCCAAAAAAGAAAAAAGTCTTAAAGTAGAATTTATAACTATGACTTTGTCCAGAAGCCTCCCATACAACGTCTACTCCTCGGACACCGTTGGCTGCCTTGCCACACTGAGCTTTACCTACTCAGGCATTTTTCCTCATAATTTCTTTTAAGTGTGAATGTGAGAAAAGATCGAGCCCAATCCACCTTGTCTATTCGAACCATGATCGATTGTGGTCAGTCATCACTTTTTGCTTTGCTCTGGTTTCATTCAAATAGATGTCCATGGTTCGTGTTATGATCCTTTATGCACTCATTTTTACTAACAACTTTAAAAATTCATAACTCTAGGTCTACTGATTGGATTTTTGAAAAATAATTTATTACAATTTACTTTATTTTTAAAAATTGGTGTGGGGTTTTTCTTGTGTTGTGGTTTAACTTTTTTACTATTTGTGCACTGCCTCTAAGTTAAGCCTGACTGCTTTTGTATCAAGCTTGTGGAGGGTTAAGCACAGATCAATTTATTGACTTTTTGAGGTTCACCCTGACAAGGATTGTGGCAGTTGCTTGAGGAAGGTGCACCCCTCAACCAGAAACCCAATTTTAAAAAACTGTGGATTTTAATGACTATTTTGAAAATGTTACTTTTAGAAAGTTATACTAAAAGAGAGGAGGGTGGCACAGCAACCCCTTGTGAACTTGGGTATTAGTATGAACTAAAGCACACTTTAGAAAGTTGTCATGTTCCTGCCTAAGCCAAAATTGTCTTTTCCACCATTGCTCTGGGTCACCTGACTGTTGATAGCGCCCCTGTGATGTGATGTGTATTCCTGCCTGATAGTGGACAAAAGGGCAGTGAGTGTGGAGAACATTGTTCCTCTTCTGAGCAGGAAATCCTAGAGGGTTGGCCAAGCCCCTTTCTGAGTTTCAAAGGGTAGCATGGGTTGCTTGAGTGCTGAACCCAGCTTCTTCCTGGCTTCAGAAGAGGTCTACTATGTTGTTAGCAGAGGCACCTCATTATTCGGCCTGCTTGCCCTTTAATTCTCTAGACATATTGGAACCATCTTCAGGGGAAAGGAAAGAACTGTCAAGAACCATTTTTATAGTTAGACAAAGGCACGCCCCCCACCCACAAGCTGGCATGGGGCATAAATCTTGGATTCCCAGAACCTGAAATCAGAACACACTTGGCCCTATGAAGATTCAGAGGGACTGTCCTAATGTGTGAAGAAGGAAGACTGGACCTGGTTGCGTTACACCCAGGACCCCAGAAATGACGTCAAGGGCAAGTTGGCTGGCCTTCGGCTTGAGCTATAGGGACACAACAAGCTTTCAGAGGACTTTCCTGTATTCCAGCTGACTGGACCCAACTGGGCCTGATTAGTTCCTTCTGCTGGCCTCTGTGGAAGTGAGTACTGACACCCAAGTGCTGTTTCTCAGATCCTGGACCCTTGGGTGGAGCCAGAGAGTTCTTTTTCCGGCTCAACCAAAGGTTTCACTAGAGCCGACGTAGACAGACACAGAGCGATGCATGGCCGCGTATTGCAGAAACGCACATCTCCTTATCGGCAGTATCACCGGATATAACACAGGGCCTCACAATATAGCACCGTACAACAACTGATTGCCAACTTCACTGGATCCGACAGAGAGCAACGTCGGGCCTCACACACAGCACTAGCTCCTGATCGACGGCTTCACCAAATCTGACTAGAATGACGGAGGATGATGTACAGCCTCGCAGCACAGCACTATCTTCGCATCAAAGTCAGAAGGTAAAACTTCCTGCTGGATGAACCTGGCCCTGTATCCGGTCCACACGTCATCATGGTTGGCCTAAACTTCTGACTTTGCCTCAGTCCTGTGTGAGCAGATACCACAGTAAGCAATATTTTTTTTATCTAAATCTTAAAAAAATTATAACAAGGCCTTAACAAAAATGTTATTATGCCGGAGTAATCTGAGTTTTTTTCAGTAATTACGTATTCATTTTAGGTTGGAAAACTACCAAAAAATGTGTTATTTCCAGATTTAGTAATATGGAGCAAAACTCCTATTGAAGGAGCACACGATCAACAAACTAAAAGGGATGCCAGTGGCTGCAGGCCACTGCTGTTCATGTCATGTGGCATTTAGTCCTGTTTGCTTATCACAAAATGCGTCATTTGGGCTCATTTTGGAAGCAAGAGTACATTTTACAAAATAGCACTAAATGCTGGATTAAACTTCTTTCATAATTACACATAATTACGAGTATTTTTAGCATAAATATGAGTAAATACTATAGCAAGAAATATGTTAGTTACGCCCACCCCCATAATTCTGGTTCTACTGATTAGATTTTTGTTGTTCTGGTGTCCTATTAGAAATTAAAATATCCTCTGCTTTTCTAACTTGGTTTGAGTTTCTTCTTGTGTGGTGTTTTCAATTTTTCTGTTGAGTACTGTATGAAAACTTTACACATTGGCTCTAAATTAAGCCTGACTGCTTTATTGCCAAGCTACGAGAGGTTTAAGCATCACTGATACAAAGCTAAAAGCATTGTCTCCACCCAGGGATAAACATTGCTACCATCCGAGACTCCCGCTTTGGCCATTAGTAGTTGTACTGCTTAATTGTTCGAGTGGAAAGCTGAGTCAGATTAAGGCTACTTAGTGGCAGATATGAGCATTGGAATATAAGCAGCGCCAAGCTGATGCTATATTTCTGGCTGACTCCTACAGAGGGGACTGCTGCATCCTATAACTACAGTACATTACATCGGGACCACCTGCACCAGGAGACATGGAGAATGGAGGGATTGGCCCTCGATAGTACACCCTAAGGGATCACAGTAATTCTGTGGACTGAGGGACAGCACTAATCCTTAGGCTTTATGTGGCATACAGCCTCAGCAAGGGAATGCAGTGGACCTTGGAATGAATGTGGGTGAGTGTTTCTCTGGTGTTCATGGTTGGTTTGTAGAACATTAAGAAGGCAGTTTAGCTTGGAGACATCGAGGAGGAGGAAAGGAGCTGTGGAGGGAGTCTGCTCAAGGAGTTAAATGCTTCTTTCAACTGGACTTCTTGTACCTTGCCTTATTGAAGCACCTCATTTTGGTGACGAGCAAAAAACTGGATCGAAGGTGAACTGAGGTTTTGGCAGACTTCAACGCAATTTGTAAACAGGATTGTATGCGTCTTCTGAACTTGCTAGCCTTACCAAATTTAAGCACTAGAGAGTTCAGGGAGTCCAACACCCGCTGGAGATGTGTCTGTCAGTCTGTTGTTGGATTTCAGATTTGTCCAGTGATACCAACGCTCTTTCTTTCGTGCAGTGCCATTGGCACCACTGTACCTGAGGAAGAGAGTCCAACTCACCTTGCATTTTTCAAAACTCACCTGTATGCTTCATCTTTCGACATGTGGCCACTTGCAGCTCGTGTGAAGCATGGTGCTGCCTGACCGATGTGGAGCAGGCCCAGTTGGCGCATCCTTGTGAAGTAGGTCTCTTACCTTGCATCTAAATTGCAGCTTGCACGTGATTCCGCTTATGTTGTACACTGTGCCATTTTGGTGTGGCCCAGAGTGCATTTGATAGACACATACAGAGTTGTAGTATCTTGTGGAATTTGGCGGCTCTTATAGGCTTGTCAGCAGTAGCAGGCACACCCTTGTTAAATGTCGGGATTGTGGTCAGAAGTTGAGAGTCATCAGCGATAGGCACGCTTCTGAGTTGCAAACACTTTGCCTGTCGGATTTGGTGATTGATTTTTTCCGGTGATAGGCACACCGTCAATAAGCATTTTTGCGAGTGGCATGAGACATTTTACCTGTCATCCTGTGTATCTTTCTTAAAGCTTTTCTCAGTGACAAGGACACTAAAATTAATTTGAGTGTAGTGGTATTGTGTGAATCAAAATATGGGAGATTGTTCCCAGTGACTTTGCAGCATATCGGTTGTGGGGTAATTCTCTCCTTGTGTGTTTAAAGTTATAGTACACAGACATTTTAAGTAGATATTTTGTGAGTAGAGCAAATAGAACGTTTTGTTTTCTGTTTACATATTGTTGGGTATATTACTGGCAAATGCAGCATGTTGTGACACCTCCTTTCCTTTTATCGTCTCCAGGTGAACCTTTAATTAAATGGGAAAAGTGGAAAAAAGTATTTTCAAGGTATGCATCTAATTTGACTGCGGGAAGGAAGGCATCATTGCGGTTACATTGTTTGGGTTCAGAAACTCTTTGGGTTCCGAAGATCAGGACATTTATGATCACCTTCCTAATTTGTCTGAGGAGAGTAATAGTTTGAATGAGTATGAAGTTTGTCTGAGAAAACTAGAGTCTCCTTTTCTTCAAAAAGTGTCGTCCATTCTTTTTCATTTTGGTAAATAATACATTACAAAAAAAGGGGAATCTGTTTAAGAGTATAATACTGCACTAAGGAAGTTAGCTGCAACATATACGTTTGGGTCTGGGAGATCAGTTTATGCTTGGGTGCAACAATGATAAGGTGTGGGAAGAGCTGTGGTAATGGGATAATCCAACACTTTCAGAAAGGATCAGTGTGGCTAAAAGGCTTGAACACAGTCTAGCATGCATGTTGATTTTAAAGATAAATGCCTCAGAGAATGCTAATGGTGGGTGTGTTTCTTTTTTGGATAAAAAGGGATTTGAATGACAAGAGCCAAAGTGACAAAGTGGTGAGATGTCAGAACAGGATTAAACAAATCTCTGGTAAATGCTTCAGATGTGGGACTGATGAAAAGTTCTGTGTAAATTGTGTTTGTTTAAGGAACATCTCAGAAAATGCTGCAGAAGGAAAGGTGATGAACGTAGGATCAATGAAGTGTTACATGAAGGAGATGATTGTTAGGAGATAATCCTGCAAGTTCCAAACAAAGAAGGTGATGGGCCACATGATTTTTTTATGGTGGAAGGAAAACTTGCAAGATGCTTTTTGATTCAGGGACAAAATTGATGATTATTTCTAATGATGTGTTTATTGATGGGTTGAAAAGAAGAGTGCATTTGTGTAAGCCTGATGTTAGATTGACAGGATATGGTGGTGAGCCCATTACATTGGTGGGCTAATTTCAAGGTATGGTTGAGGATTTAGGAAGTATGGCTATAGGAACATTTATGTTGCAGAAAAAGGTGACGCTGTTATAAGTTGGTTTCACCAACAGGACTTGGGTGTCATATTGGATCCCAATTCCAAACCGTCCATCGGATTATGATGTGAGAGAGATTTATATATGTGATGTGAGAGAGATTTATATAGCGCACGAATGCCCAAGGGCATCTAGGCGCTCATAGTGGCGGAAAGAAGCCTGAGTTCCAAGGTGTGAATAATTTAGGTTAAATTAATTTGAAAAAAGCCATGTCTTTAAAATCTTTCTGAAACCGAGTAGCGTTGGACAGCTCTTGATGTTTATTGGAAGTGAGTTCCATAGTTTTGCTGTGCCCAAGACAAAGCTTCTTCCGGCCCAGTTGACTTTCCTAAATTTTGGAGTCCGGAGGAGTTTGCTCTGTGCTGAGCGAAGGTGTCTTGGAGGATTGTACCAAGTGAGATGTTGTTTCAGGAAGGCTGGTTCCCATACCATGTAATACCTTAACAATAAGCGCAACGAACATAGGCAAAGGCAAAAGCAAAGGCAAAATATCCAGCAAAAGAAATAAATAAATAATTACAGCGAAAAAGAAGCTCAACCCACCAAAGTGAGATCAAAAAATTGCTCAATTTCAAAACCTCCAAACCATTTAAAGAAAACACAAGGCAAGATTTCAGTAGCAGTATCCACATGCCCAACTGAAGCAATTACTCCCCAATATCCACCAGACACACAAGCTAATAAGCAAAGAGAAAGCATAAACAAACAGCCTATGAGTGACTTGCCGAGCATAGCAGAGGAGGGTGGTAAAAAAAGCTATAACAAACCGGAAAAGTCCCCCCCTCAATCCGAAGCGACAGAAGCAAAAACTCAGGGAGGACAACTCCTAAAAAAAAAAGGAGAGCAAAGAGAGCAAAGGGAACAAGTCATATCCACTTATAGCCTGCGAAACAGAAATTTCCTAAAGCAAGAGCAGTACCCTAAGGGGATATCCCCAAGAGAGCTTAAAAAAAAAAAGCTCAGAAAACAGATCAGAGACAATAACAAGGCAGATTCTGAAGGAGGACTGACTACCCTTAAAGAAAAAACAGTATTCTCGTCTCAAACAAGAACCAAAATAAAAGTGACACCCTCTCTAAGATCTTATTTTAAAATACAACAGCTTCAATCCACCCAAGACTGTAAGCAGGTTAAACCTCTATCTCACGAACTACTACCTACAAGGGTGGAAGAAGAAAGTTGTTGTTGTCCCAACACAGTACTACCACTAACCCGAGCTGAGACTCCACAAGTTTTATTGGAATTAGATAAAGGAGCTTCACACAGTACAAAAAAAGAGAGCAAAAGTAAGAACAAAAAAGGTGTCGTATCAAAGTGTTTAGAAGACTGTTGGAAAGGTAGCAAGGAAACTAATTGGAGAAAGAATACAAAGCTTCAAGGAAAATACATGGCGGAGAGAGGAGAAAAGGAGGACTGTGTTGAAAAAACACAAGAAACAACAAAATATGTGGAGGAATCGCAAGGGGGATCACAAGGGGGGGGAAAAAGACACTCAACATCCCAAGAAAAATCAAACAGAGGAACTCCTTGAAAAAATATGGACTGAAATGAGAGAAAAATTCGCAATCTCTGAAGCTAAACAAGACAAAATACAGGAAGCTTGTGAAAAATTGGACAATAAACTAAATGCCTTAGGCGAGAGAGTGACGCTAGTAGAAACTGAAGTTGTCGCCTTGGGCAAAACGATGGAAAAAAATCGGAAAGAAAAAAATTCTCTGAGACAAGAAACTAAGATAATGAATGAAAAAATGGAGTCACTAGAAAACCAAGCAAGAAAGAATAACATAAGAATTCTAAATGTTCCGGAAAATAAGGAGGGATCAGACATGAAGAAATTTGTAGTAGCATTACTAACAGAATTTTTTCCCTGGGCAGATGAGGCACTTTTACAAGAGGACATCCAAAGAGCACATAGAGACCCATTTGGTAAAAACAAGGAGAGGAAGACCCCGAGGAAAATACTCGTGAACTTCAAAACATACCTACTAAAAGATAACATCTTGGGAGAAGCATTGAAAAATGGCAACTTCAACAAAGAGAACTGGACCTTTAGAATAAGATCAGACATGTCGAAGGCTTCCCAAACCAGGCAATGGGAGCTAGGAAACTTAATGTCAGAACTTCAACAACTAGGTGCTACGGTACAAATGAAATTCCCACCATCCCTCAGAATAATGTGGCGGAATAAAATGAGAAACATGAAAGAACCGGAAGAAGTCAGAACATTCATTGAATTTATGAGAGATCAGAGAAGAGCAGAAGAACCGCTGAGTTAACGAGAATCCCTTGAATAAACAAAAACAATATCGACTAAAAACAAAAAAAAAAGAGGTGTAAGGCTACAAAATAATACCATGAACAAATCAGGAAATCACGGGGCAGGGAAGCACAGCCGGTTATGAAGATAACCAAAGGAAAAGAAGAAGGAGGCTTCCCCGGGGAGGGCAACACTCAATTAATAAAAAGAAAACACAAAACATCACGAAAAGAAAAAAAGGGTGGGGCGCAAAATAGGGAAACCCCCCCCCCCCCAAAAAAAGGCCTCATACGCTGTATCAGAAGAAGAAACAAAATGAAGATTTCAAACAACAATCTAAATTCCATACAGAAATGGAACAATGGGGAGTATAACTAAAGACATCAAGATACTATCTAGGAACGTAAACGGGCTAAGGACAAAGAATAGGAGGAACAAAATATTAGAATATATCAAAACATCAGAATCCGAAGTAATAATATTGCAAGAAACACATCTCCTGAAAGAAGAATGGGCACAAATAGCAAAAAAATTAGGCTGGATAGACACATACGCTTGTACTACACAACAATGTAACATCAAAGGAATCATAATAATTATAAAAAAGTCTCTAAAAGCTGTCATTGATTCAGTAGAAGTGGACAACAAGGGAAGATGGGCAATAGTCAAAATAAAGATCGAAAACACACCACTTACGATAGCAGGATACTACGGTCCAAATCAAGACGACGCAGATCCCCTACGAAAACTATACTCACAGCTTTTATTAGCTACATCACCTATTATCTTGGGAGGCGATTTTAATCTTGTGATGGACCCCAAACTAGACAGGTCACCACCAGGAAGACAGGCAAACTTGCCCAAAATGAGAGAGTGGATTGCCATATACAAAAAAGATCTTGAGCTGATCGATATCTGGAGAGGCAAAGGAGAAATCAAGCAACCGTACACTTTACACAACAAAAAACTAGGACACAGGTCAAGGATTGACTACTTTCTTATTGATCGAGATTTATCCAACAGTGTGGTAAGTGTAGTACACCTGCCAGCGCATATTTCAGATAATTCGGCTGTCCAACTAACATTACAGATTAAGAAAACAGAAACTATAAAAAGATTTACAGTGGAAAGAGCAATACTACAAGATAAACAAATAATAAAAGAACTAGAAAACGAAACTTTAAATTTCTTTGAACTTAACAAAACCAGCACCACAAAACAGATAATTTGGGACACATATAAAGCCGTGGTAAGAGGAAAGTTATTGAGCCTAGGTGCTTACAAAAATAAAATGCAAAAGCGCGAAATATCAGAACTGGAAACTAACATTACCACTCTAGACTCCTTATTATTAAATGAACAAGAAACAAGTAGAAAAGACGAAATACATCAAGAAAGACAGTGCGAGAAAGAAAAATTAGAAGACATCCTCGAAGAGAGAGTGCGGAAAAAATGGGAGTCAAGCAAATTATCAAAACATGAATATGGCGAGGGATGTGGAAAGTGGTTGGCGTGGAAACTCAAAACAGACCTAGCCAAAAATAAAGTAAGGAGTATACATCAGGAGGGACAAACAACACAAAGCACGGATGATGAGACAATAAAACAAGAATTCAGGATTTTTTTCGAAAAACTATATACCGAAGATACAAACCCGCAAGTTTCACTAATTGACTCTTATCTCGAAGATGTTTCAACATTGGCATTAACAGACGAGGAAAAAACAGAACTAAATAAGGAAATCCTAACAAGCGAAGTGGAAGAGGCCATTAAGAGTCTGAAGAAAGGAAAGGCAGCGGGACCTGACGCTCTACCAAACGAGTTCTATATGGAACTAAGAAATATTTTGCTCCCACACATCACGGACCTGGCAAACTTGATTCTTAAGCAGGGAAGCACCATACCAGATTCCTGGAATGATGCGGTTATCACCATTATCCTAAAACCCGGAAAGGATCCGGCCAGATGCGAATCTTATCGCCCAATATCTCTGTTAAACACAGATTATAAAATCTTCACAAAAATAATGGCGACACGATTGGGAAAAATGTTGCCGAAACTTATAAACACCGACCAAAAAGGTTTCGTTAAAGGGAGATAATTGCACGAAGTCACACAAGAACTATTGACTGCAATAGATATAGCTACGCAAAAGAATATCCCCCTTACTATATTAACTGTCGATGCCGCAAAAGCATTTGACAGAGTGAACTGGGCTTTTTTAGAGAGAGTCATGGCTAAAAATAACATAGGGCAGCCCTTTATGCATGTGATAAAACAAATATACAAGACACCAAGATCTAAAATTCTAGTCAACGGCTGTCTCACTGACGATGTGAAAATCGGTAGAGGAACAAGGCAGGGATGTCCTCTCTCACCCCTGCTTTTCAATTTATACATTGAACCGCTTGCGAACAACTTAAGGAAAGCCAAAGAAATCACTACATTTAAACATCAAATATGGGAGAAGAAAATTGCATTATACGCAGACGACTTAATGATTTTCACGAACAACTATCCGAAAGCCAAATCCAAGATCGAAGAAACTATTAGTGCCTTTGGAAAGGTCTCAGGTTACTTAGTGAATCATACAAAAACGGAAATTATGACTTGGAACACCAAGTTTAAAAGTTCAAATATAAAGAATTAAATAAGATACCTGGGAATCTTAATAAATCATGATTTAAATAAAATTACGAAACGCAATATAAACAAAGTGGCAGCTGAGGTGAGAAAATTGCTCAAGATTTGGTCCACCTTACCACTTAGTTTGATAGGAAGATCTAACATCATCAAGATGTCCATTGTACCAAAATATACATTTCTGTTCAATACAATCCCTTTTGAATTCACGAACTCATTGCTAAAAAAAACACAAAGCGAAATTGCAAGCTTCATATGGGCCTCGAAAGGCATAAGAATTTCACCAAAAAAACTTCGAAGAAGAAAGCAAGACGGAGGACTGGCTAGCCCGGACTTATTGGAGTACCATAGGGCTTTCTACTTTAAAAACATCTGAGTGCTACTTAAAAGCTATGAAAATTACCCAATACACTTACAAGTAATGACAGATTCAGTTGATCACTTTTTATTCAAATTTGGACACCCCAAGTACTTCAAAAAGATTAAACTGAAGATTCTAAGGGAGGCAGCAAAAGTCTGGACCCAAATAAGAGGAGTCTTAAATATCCCATACTACAGTGAGAAAGCACCTATTTGGAGCTCACCAGGAACTCCAGAATGCCTAAAGGACACTTTGGCAACTCCATTAAAGATAGCTAACGTGAACTATTGGGGACAGCTACTGAATGGTTCAACTCTGAGAACATGGGCAGAACTACAAAATATTACTAGTAACTCAATTTCCAAATTTAAATACTACCAGATTCTAAGTTGGTCTAAAACAATACCCATATATAATAAAGAAAATGAAAAACTCGAAAAAGAAATAGTAAAACATACACTAATATCAAAAGAAGTGGCAAAATGGTACTGGGCATTAATAACAGCTGGAGACAGGAACCAAAACATTGAAGATCAAATCTGGGCAAAAGACTTGTCAACCGCTGACTTAGACTTAATTTGGGAAAAATCAGTGGAGAAATGCTGGTCGACACTAAAATCTGCATCACTGAAAAGGAATCATTTATATACAATACATCGAGCATACTGGACCCCGAAAAAACTCTCGAAATTCAAAAATGCAGGAACAAAGAAATGCCCGAAATGCGGTAAAGAAAAGGCAGACGACATCCACATGTTCAGAAGCTGCCCCATGTTAAATGAATTCTGGAATGAAGTTGGTAAGACACTGAGCAAAATCATGAAGAGAGAAATAACTGTAAGTACCACTCTTACTCTTTTCGGGATAGAAGAAGCAGTCAGTAGAGGGGGGTTAAACAAAAGCCAAGAAAACCTGCTCTTTGTATTAATTGTACTTGCAAGAAGGGAAATCTGCATTAAATGGATAGGAGCATCTCCTCCAACACACGGAGAGTGGATGAACTCAGTAGTAAGAATAAACAAATTAGATAGAAAAGGAAACAACAGCAAAAGTTTTAAGTATTGGGAAAGTTTTGAAAAACATATAAATCCTAGCGCAGAGTAGAAACATCAGTCCTATGATTAAGGCGAAACAACTTCTGGTTAACAAGTATGGTACTTGTTGAGTAGCTATAATAGCTAGCTCCCTCACGTCTCGAAACCGAAGTTTAAATTATGTGATGTTTCAAGGATACTCCTCTACACTCCCCAGACAAGAGAGACCAAGGGGTAGAAACGGAACGAAACAAACAAAGTTAGAGGTAGATACCTGAAACTTCGACCACATAAAGCTTCGCAACATGAGGATTGAAAAAAAAAAAAGAAAAAAAAAATACCTTATATGCTAGACAGAGGGTTAAAATCTATTCTGTTTTTCATGGGGAGCCAATGGAGTTTTTTTAGGCCTTCCAAAATGGGGTGAAATTTAGGGATGTTCAATATTACTCTGGCAACTGCGTTTTGAGTCCGCTGGAGCTTGGCCATATGCTGTTTTTGGATGCCTAAGTATAGGGCATTTCCGTAGTCCAGTCTAGCCAATGCTAGAACTGTGACTAAGGTTTTTACTGCTTCTGGGGGAATGAAAGTGCATATTTTTCGTATGGATTTTAAAGTCAGGAATGTCATTGATACAACTTTGTTGACCTGATGTTGAAAGGACAATTTGTCATCAAAGATGACGCCCAAGTTCCTCACTTTTTGAACTGGGGTGGGGAGCGCGCCCATGCTTTGGGGCCACCAGTTCTGAGCCCAAAAAGAGGTGTCTGATCCAAATAGTAGGACCTCTGTTTTAGTGCCGTTCAGCTTCAGACAATTCGACCCCATCCATAGGTTTATGTGGTACATACATTGTCTAAAGGCTGTGTCTTCATGGCTGCTTGAGATTGACACCACAATTTGGGTGTCATCGGCATAAGATATTAATTTAAATCTATATTTCCTGATTATATTGGCCAGAGGAGTTATGTAAAGGTTAAACAACGGAGGGCTCAGCACAGAGCCCTGCGGCACTCCACATGGGAGCGTAAACTCCTCTGAGCGGGAGCTGCTGACATGGACATATTCATATCTGTTGTTCAGATATGATTTGACCAATTTTGGGGCAGAGTTCTTGACTCCTGCTTCTTCGATCCGTTTGAATAGTATGTCATGGTTCATGGTGTCAAAAGCCGCCGACAAATCCAATAGGATTAGGGCGGCTTTGGCTCCCGTGTCCAGAATTACCAAGATCTCCTCTGCTGCCTTAACCAGGGCAGTTTCTGTACCATGCCCTTGTTGGAAGCCATACTGGGAGGAATCCAGTAGGTCTGCCAAGGAAATAAAGGTTGTTAGTTGGGAGTTGAGCATTTTTTCTAGTACTTTGGCAGGGAAAGGAATAATGGCTATAGGTCTATAATTACTTGGATCATTGGGATCTGAGTTGGCTTTTTTTAGTAAAGGCAGAATTGACACAATTTCTAGGCATCTGGGAAGACGCCAGATGTTATGACTTCTTTGTTGAGTGTACTGAGTTGTTCACTGAATGTGTCTGGTGCCATGTGGAATATAATGGGTGGGCATGGGTCCGATGGTGCTCCAGATTTTATGGATTTGATAGTTTGTGTTGTTAAATTAGTGCTCGTGGATCAAAGGAGTCTATTATGCCAGTGGGACATAGGATATTTGAAGCAGAGGTGGTTGGCATGTCGTCATCCCAGTCTGAGAGGGATTTGAAGATGGTGAGCACTTTGTCCTTAAAATATCATGCAAGTTGGTTGCAGAAAGCTACGCTAGTGTGTTTTTTTTTTAGGTTCTGGGAGTTTGAAAAGTTTCTTCAGTGTTGAAAATAATTCTTTAGTGGAATTGCCTGCTTGTTATATTTTTTTCTGAGAAGTATTTACTTTTCTTGTCCATTATCATCTTTTTATAAGTGTTCTGTGATTGGGAATATAATTCTCTTTCAGCAACAGTATAGTTGCCTCTCCAGCGCCGCTCGGCTTTCCTACAGATCTGCTTCTGTTTGCGCAAGGCATCGCAGAACCAGGGTTCAGATTTCTTTGTACGCTTGCTGGTAACACTCTTTTCCGGTGCCAGCAGGTTTATTGCGGACTTAACCCAGTTGTGAAAACTGTCTGCCCGCTAGGTTTGACTCTGGTTTCGGGTCAGGATAGGAGGATGCAAGGGTATATTGTAACTGATGGGGGGTAATGTTCTACAAATTGCGTCTTTTGAATGTCTTGTGGGAGATATGTGGGTTGGGAATGTGGTGTGTGGTGATTACCATGAATAGGATGGCTCTGTGATCTGACCATGGCACTGGAAACACCTCTGTTATTTTAAGGTGGGGTTTAGATCTAAATAACCCAATAAAGGTGTGGCCAGCGTCATGTGTGGGGTGCATGACTTTCTGCTCCAGCGCTGCATTGGCCATTACCTCTAGTAGTGATAGTGTATTATGGTCTTCTAAGTCTTCGAGGTGATAGTTAAAATCACCTAGTATGCAATAGCCCTCAGAGTCAGTGCTGGTGTCTAATATTGGGCTTATGATTTCTTCAAATTTACATTTGTTTTTCGTGCATGGAGGTCTATAGAGTAGTGTTCCGTTGAAGGTGTAATTATCGCTTAGAGTGATACGGAAGGAAAGCAGCTCCAAGTCTGAGCTGCTGCCTGCTGGGGAGCCTTTAACATCCAGAGGTTTGTTAGCTATGATCGCTAGGTCGCCACCCCGTTTGGATGGTCTGTCATTTTTTATAATAGAGAAACCTTGGGGTATAGCTAAGGCCAGATCAGGGTCTGAGGTGCTATTTGCCCAAGTTTCTGTGACAAAAGCCATGTCCACTTCATGAGCAGGCAATAATTCAGTGAAGTTGACGTTATGTTTTATCAGAGTGCGGGTATTAATAAGTAATCCTGTAAAGGTTTTGGAAACCGATATATGCCTACGCAAGACATCGTCATATTTGAAGCAGGCCCTCATCTTTGTGAAAAGAAAGAAACTTAATATTGCAGTGAGGGCAAGACTTTGGCTCTTCTGAAGGGTCGATCTAATGGCGTGGGGATATGAGATTAACTTTATCGAAACTCTGAAGAAAGGAGTTAGTATATATCAGTCTTGTCTCTGTTTTTGGGGTGTCGCAACCAGGGGTTCTGGCCCTGGACCCGGTCCAGGCAAGAATGGGCGCAGACGGCTTGCCTTTGGCGAGCCGGCTGCGCGTCTGCTGCTGTATCCTGCTTTTATGTAAATGCAGCAGTGAGTTGGCGCGCAGGCAAGAGGCTGCCCCCTTTGACCCGGAAGTCAGTCGGAGTGCTTCTGGTTCGACCAGCCCTCCACAACAAACGGCACCAGCCGCGGTGGAGCAGGGATTATGAGATAATGTGAATGTCAAAGTTGTTGAATGCAGTAAAGAGGTCACGTGTCAATCTAGTGTATTTTCTGATGAATTCCCTGTAGTGTTAGTTGATTCTCTTGGGTCCATTTTCCAGAGAGCCATGGAGAGCATTTTAGGTGGTTATCTGGTGTGAAGGTATATCAAGATTATGAATATGTATTTTCAGTAACACTTGTGAGGAGCATGATGAATGTGTGCATGCTGTTTTGCAGAAACTGTATGAAAATGGTTTGATGCTTAAGGTTGAGAAATCCAGGTTTCATAGGAAAGGAATTGGAGTTCTTTGGAGACACCTTATGGGAGAATGGTTTAAAGCCAAAGCTTGAGTTGGTGGAATCTATTGCGGAGATGACTATTCCTCAGAACAAGGAGGAATTGGTATCGTTTTTGGGACTTGAGGAGTTTTACTGTAAATTTGTGAATACATCTTCAAAGAAGAAGTTTAAGTTGAGAGGTTTGCTAAAAAGGGATGTGGAGTTTAAGTGGTGTGAGGAGTATGAAAGGCAATTTTTTGGCAGTTGCAGAGTGCCCACAATTTGAAAAGCTATTCTCTTGTTTTAGATAATGTAGTTTGCAAAAACGGAGTGTGAAGGGTTTAGGGGGAACCTGTATTCATGATGATGGAGGAAAAGAGAGAACAGTGACTTTCATTTCATGTGCCTTAAAACCTGCCAAATGTAGATATTCTGTGATTGAGCTGGAGGCTCTTACCATTTTGTGGGCGGTGAAAAAATTGGAGAGCTTTCTGTGGGGCAAAACATGTGTTATAACGATGAATCATAAACCACTTAAATAAGTGTTTATGAACAAAGTGGTTGATAATGTGTGAGCAGAATTTCAAAGTGGGTTGTGTCATTACAGGAGTATGAGTTTCAAGCTGTACCTATTCCTTGGAAAAGCAATCTGGTAGCAGATTGCTTATTGAAGATGATGAAGTATGATGAATGTGATTGTGTTTTTGAAGAAGATGTTTTGGATGATGAAAAGGTCTGTTTTGTGTCTGAAGGTGTAATTTGTGAGGAGGTTTGGAAGAAAGAATTGGGAAGTTACAAAGTACGATTGGTAAGTGGGAAAATTGTTGTGTCAAAAATTAGTTATTGTGCTGTGAGTTAAGCTCATACTGGAGTGTCAAGGAAGAACTGTTGAGCGACTAAGGGCAAGTTTATAGAGGACTCGTTTGGTTCCTCCTGTAGTGATGAGAGGTGATTTTATGAAAATTGTGCATGAAGGTCATCAAGGCATTTGAAGTAGAGAGAGAGCTGCGTGAATGTATAGACAGAGCAATGAGTGGCAAGATTTGTAAGACTAGGGAACAACCCATGGCTGTGAGAATTTCCCTAAAAGAGTATGGAATTAACTGTCTTTAGATATTTTGGTGCCTCTCAATAGTAATGAGCAAACTAGATGCATTTTTGTGGTGGATTTGAATTCCAGGTGGCCTGAGTTTGAAATGGTGAGTGAAGTAACGTCATCAAGAGTGATTGAGTTTTTGTCACAGATGTTTCCACTTGAAGAGTTAACTAATTTCCTATTGAGTGCTAACGGTGTGCAATTCTTATTAAGAGAGACGCCGGAGAGTGCATAAGAGATCTGTATTATATCATCCAGAAACTAATGGTGCTCTGGAAAGGATGGTGTGCGCCATTAAAGAGACGATACAGTTGGCGAGAAGTGCAGGAAGGAATTGGGTGAGTGAGTTATGTAAATGGTTGGAAGTGTATATGGTGACTCCTCATGGTACTATGGAGAACACACCCTCTGAATTACTGAGAGGCAGGAGGGCAAATTCTGTTTGGCCACTTGCATGGATTAAAGACTATGCTACATCAAATGAAAAGGCGGAGGATGATGGATGGAAAGAAAGAATGCTAGTAAAGACAATTGCTAGTAAAGTGTTTACGGACAAACGAAAAGCTGCAAAAAGTGTTAATGTAAAGGTGGGAGAAGTGGTCAGGGTAAAAGTGCCTGTCATGCATGGAATGTTGATTATCAAGGTTTTCAGCAATGTAGTAAAACTGGAAGAGAGATGCATTTGAAATCTTAATAGGATTGTTAAATCTTCAAAGACCTGGTGAATGGTGTTACACGAGAAGAAAAATTGGGGCGGGAAGGCATTTGTGACAACAATGACATATGCAGGAAAGTGAGTTGCAGGAGAGCATTTACATGTGAAACCAAGCAACCTGGGACTATTTAATGTATAGTTAATTTACTATTTAGTGGGATACGCTTTTTTTTAATTTTGTTTATTGTTGTGGGTGTTTGGTGAAGGAGAGATGTGTGGCATTCTGCCTTAGCAAGGGAATGATGGATGAGTGTTCCTCTGGTGTTTACGGTTGTTTTTGAAGAATGTGAAGACAGTTTAGCCTGGAGACATGGAGGTGCAGGAGCTGGAGCTGTGGATGTAGTCTGCGTAAGGAATTAAATATTTATTTCACCTGTACTTCTTCGTGCCTTGCCTTACCAGGACACCACACTTTCCTTTGGTAGTATGTGCTAAAAACCCTGGATAAAACTCTTTTTCTGAGGAGTGCTTGACACCTCAGGTAAGGTAATATTAAAGATTAATGGTTTGCCACATGCTGCGGGCTGACATAACTTCCTATCCCCCCACCCTAGGAGGGAGGGAGAAAGATGCCAATGCAAAAAGCCACTGCAAGGTGGGAGGAAATGAAGACGGAGGTATCTCAGGTGACGAGGAAGCAGGGGTTACCATACACACATAGGTGGCAGGCTTCATGGCCAACACAGTTCAAACCTCAGTCACTGACTAACCATTGGGGATTGGAGAGCAAGTCCCATGCATTATTCCAGTGTGCAGGAGCCTGACACAGCCATCTTGTAATAAATAAATCTTTAGACCATATCGAGAAGTCTACTGCTTTCCTCTCTCAATATCAAAACAAGGGCCTAAGATCGATAAATCAGCAGCCTAAGCGAAGGCACCTGGTAGTATGTACATTTCTTTCAGAAGGGTATTTTTTAACACATTTTAAGAGACAAAGATATTGGAGACCCCAGACACATCCATTTTGCAGACTGTGGTGGCTGTTGTGTAGGACCTGGGGGTCTTCAGGTTTGCGAAGAGGAGAGATCATGTGTGTAATTGCATGTGCTCTTCAGAACCAAATAATACGTCTTAGATAAACATACACTCAGTTTACTAATGATTGCTGCATCATATTTATAAACGGTCCTAATATAAACAACGGTTTTGTTATATTTCAAGTTAGGGGGTGTTAAAATAACATATCTGTACGGTACAAGGTACTTCATAAGTAGGCTCGCATTGAGAAACCATCCATCACGTTGAGGAAGATGCCGCTCGAGTAAGAAATCTAGTTTCAAGACATTTGGAGCAACATTTGGAAAGAGCTCCCTAAGGTGACCGACCCAACACCGAGGGTCAAGCCATCTCCCTTCAACCGTGACCAGGCCTGGACTTTAGGTTCGTCCTGCAGAAAGTTTCGGAGCTCCAGACCAGTATTTGTCCCGGGCCTCAGAGAATGTCAAGCAGGTGAACCAACACCAAATGTGCCCTGACGAAGTGTCTTGTTCGATGTCGAGAACAAAAGTTTCAGAAAATTACTAAGTTTGAAGGTAAACTTTTGAGCAAGCGCTCCCGGTTTGTGTATCCAACCAGGGCTCCAATGCAGTCACTCATAACATGATGTCCCAAGGTGGCACTATGTTTCTAAGCACTAGAACGTTTTTATTCTTTAAAAAATCATACTTCTGGGTCCCTACAATGAATCGTTGTGATTTTGGTCTCTATTTGTTCATAAAAATATAATCTATTGTTGTAAATTGGAGTTGGAGTTTTATTGTCAGTTGTGTGTTACTTATTTAATGTATTGGCATTTTTAAAGGCTTTACACACCTATCTCCTAAGTTAAGCCTGCCTGCTCATTGCTAGTTACCAAGGGTTGAGCAAGGGATTAATTTATTGAGCCCCTAACAGAACCCTTTATTGTGTTTGTGACCTTAATACTAGTGGTAAATCACTACTTATCACTACTAATAATCCACTTTCCAACACCTATTGATTTCAGACAGTTTTTCCATTTGTCTCTTCCTCCTACTTTGCACTTTTGTTGCCTTTCTCTCTCTCTTGTTGTAGTTTAAAGGTTGTAGATGAAAAATAAGTACTGGTCCCAAAAAGAGTGCAGGTGTACCATGTCAGCAATCACTGGCTCAAATTAAACACTGCTCTCACATTTCCCATAAATCCTTTTCAAATTTCATTGTACATCCTTGAAGAGCATAGAGTATTTGAAGTACACCATCACCCAATTGTATTTTACACATCTATGGAGATGCGTCACGTTGTAAAGCCCTGTGTCACTTATACCTGCATCAGGTATAATGTATGCAGGGTGGGCGTGCCGATGCAAGAAAGCCTTGTACAAGAGATTCACTTATACGATGCCACTGCATCAAAACCTGACGCCTGCTTGAAGCAGGCATAAGGAGTGACGCAGCATAATGGAAATAGACAGTCCGAAGCATTGCTGGAGTTGCGTTGTGTTTGCGACATGACTCCAGCAATGCGTCGTCTTTACGCCAATAGATGCATTACGCATCTGTCCATCCTTGCGCCACGGTGCACCACATTGTAAATGCGACAGATCCTTGGTGGTGCAAGGGTTTGTTACGTGGCTCAAATTAACTGGCACATCTCTGCTAATGTGCAGAAATGCGTCAGTTCTGGGAAATCGGCCCTATACTCTTTTTCCTGCATGAAATCTTTGAGACATGTCAGAGGAACACATGACCTGACCCACGTAGGTAAGAAGATAGAGACTCCTTGATGTAAGCAGGTACATGCCCCCCACCCATAACATTCATGAAAACAATGAATAATAAATAAGAAGGTACACATCTAATCCCTAATATTCAGGCACTACCAGCCTGGCCCATTTCATGCGCAAAGATCCCCTTGGCTTATTAGGGCCCGCATGCACGAAATGTACACATGAATATCAACAAGTACCTACGTTGTCCTCGAAGTGGACATTTGTGACTGGGCCCTTTCCCTCGTCACAGCTAAAGCGACTACAAGGTATGTCTACAACAAAACACTGCCTCGCCTGTAACCTCTCCTGGATCCATCCCCCAGATCCTCACCCTCAGGTCACTTCCACAGACCAAGTTAAAGAAGCAAATGGGGAGAATTGATTACAACTTTTTCCTTTTCAACTAAAGCCTCGTGGCCTTCATTAGATTTTGGTGAATGTTATACTTTCTCATAACAGTAAATGTGCTTTAATTGATTCTTAACCCTCGAAATTCTAGAACCCCAGAATGCTTTCATTGCAATTTTATAAGTTGAGCCATCGATTTACAAACGTGAATAAGTATTGGCTGGTAAGGGCTGGGCAAAGCTTCAACCAGCCCATTCAGTAAAACAGGCACCCACATGAGCGCCGAAAATCAGATCTAAGATCTATGAAAGGCAAGCACATTATTTAATCCATTGCTGCCCTCAGTTGTAGGCACCTTGAAGAATAGTGAATCACACTTGCGCCATATTTATTTCACTATTGAGAAGTTTTGTAGAGTGCTGCACAGCCCTGTTAGTGGCTTCAGAGCGCTGCGGGTGTAGCAGCATCTGCACATGTCAAGAAGTCGGAATTTGGGGTCAAAGGGGGAAGGGTGGACCGGTACTCAGTATTCTTCAGTTACTTGCCCATCTTGTTTCCACCACACTTGTAGGTGAGGTGGAACAGTTCACCTTTGTTGTCACCAAGAACAGAGTCTATACAGCACTTTCACATTCCTTGTGTAGCATTTTTGCAATTTCTTCCCTGAGCTACTACTCAGTAAACCCTCGAGTATTAGGCTCTGTGTATATCAGGTGTAATTTCTGTTTCCCTTACTAGATTTACTCACTTTCTTTGAGCAGAAACTGTCGGAGCTGCATGCACTGAAGTAGCAACAGTCTGACTTTAGAAACTACACGAACAATACATTAAGTCAGTATCTTAAGTGCTATATGTACGACAGGGGCGTTAATAACAGGTTTGTTTTGCAGATTTATACAGCACGAACTCGACCCGAAGGTATTGGGGCGCTTTACATGAGCACCAGTTACGTTGCACAAGGACACACTCATATTTTTGGTAGGCGCAGAGAGATTTGGGGCCATATGTATCAAGCCTTTTGCGAATCGCAAAGGCTGAAATTCGCAGAATTTCGGCCTTTGCGAATCGCAAACGTCTTTTTTGCATGTTTTGGGATGTATCAAATATTCGCAAAATAAGGAATCGCAAAGATTTGCGATTCCTTATTTTGCCATAGCATTTAAGGAATCGCAATTTTGCAATTCCTTAATTGCTATGTATGTAGCATTTTTGGGTTGCGAATTTTGGTTAAGAATTCGCAAATTACCACCAACTTGTAGTTGATGGTAATTTGCAAATTCTTCAAAAAATGCACAATTTGGCATTTGTGAAGGTGGGATGTGATGCACACACATGCCCATAGGGCATGTATGTGCGCCATATGCACACACATGTACATTTCAGGGGTGCAGCAGGGTGTCTTTGAGACACCCCTGCACCCTTGAAATAATTCTCAAATTGCGATTAGCAAATTGCGAATTCGCAATTTGAGAATTATTTCGCAATCATTCCTATGGGCTTCCTGGCCCATAGGAATGCATTGGAAATTATTCCTTAATTGCGAATTCGCAAAATGCGAATTCGCAAATAATGAAGGTTAAGGAATCGCTAAAAATTAGCGATTTTCTTCATACATACCATTTTTCGATTTCTAAATAGCGATTCCTTAAAAATCGCTATTTAGGAATCGAAAAAGGGTTTGTTGATACATATGGCCTTGAGTGATTTGCCCAAAATTACAGGATGTGGAGTCGAACCCGAGGCTCAAACCTTGGTTTCAGCTCCAAAGTCGTCAGTCTTGCCTTGAGACCATATCCTCTCCTCGGGTGTGAAGATTTGACACATAGAATCCCATATGAAAAGCCATAATTCCTAAAGGACTACATTAAGCAAGGAAATGATTATGCACTTGTGTTTTTGGGGGAGCTTTATATAGAGCGAACTCGATCCGAACATGTCAGAGCACTTAACATGAGCACCAGTTCCGTTACAGATCCGGACACATTAATTTTGTTAGTCACTGAGAGATGAAGTGATTTGCCCAAAATCACAGGATGTTGAGTGTCCCTGCTGATGTTAGTCCACCCCTCAGTGGCGTAACTAGCACGGGGGCGCCCATGGCAGTCTCTGCGCAGTGAAGAGTGGGAGGGGGGTGTGCTGGTGAGTTTTACCGCCAATTGCCACCGAGCCCCGCAATCGCATTGAGGTGCAGGGGGGGGGATTGCTGTTGCCGCCCTAAGACGGCAGGTGATGGGGGAGGCCGGCACCCCAAAAACTCGTGCCGCCCAGGGCAGACCGACCCGCACCCCCGAGCTACGCCACTGCCATCCCTATCAATCAGGAAAATTATAAGCTTGCTACACACCCGTGAGGGTCTTAAGGCGCTAGGGGGGGCGGTAAGCAGCTCTTCAGTCAAAGAGCCAGGTCTTGAGAGTCTTCCTGTAGAAGTTCAGAGAGGGGGCGCGTCTGATGTCGATCAGAAGCTCGTACCAGATCTTGGCCGCGATGTAGGAGAAGGCTCTTCCACCTGTTATGTCTCTGTGGATGCACAGGGTTCTGGAGAGGGCGAGGGCGACGGATCGGAGATTTCTCTTGGGTACGTGGAAGGAGATTCTGTTGTTGAGGTATTGGGACCGGTGTTGTGGAGGCATTTGTAGATGTGGGTGAATATCTTTGAAGTAACTCTCTTCTCAACCTGGAGCCAGTGGAGGTTATGCAGGTGTTGGGTGATGTGTTTGTGTTGGGGGATGCCAAGGACGAGTTTGGCTGGGGTTCTCTCGATGGTATGGAGTTTGTGGAGCAGAGACTTGTTGATCCGAGTGCAGAGGGTGTTTCCGTTGTCCAATCTGCTGGGTATGAGTGCGTGGTTGACGGTCTTCCTTGATTCGATGGGGATCCATTGCTACTTCTGTAATTCATTCACCACTGAAAACCCAGGAGAGGTGCATGACTCTTCTAGAATTGATGAATCTGCGACAATGCCCCTCGAGTTTGGTGGTTTTCCACTCCGCCAGTAATCATGGAGTACCAAGGCTGATGCATACATGCCAATAGATCCGAATCAGATGGGAGACTCCCTATTTTTAAGCATAAAATGCTTTCTTTGGGCTGTCTACCGCTTGAAAATGCCTCTGTTTGAACAGAAGTTAATTTCTAGATTACTTTTTTAAATCTACCAGTTTCATCTTCTAAAATGTTGCCATGTATGCTGCTGGCTCTGTTCGCACCTCCTTTTGGTTGCCATGTAGAAGAACTACTGTGTAAATCCTATAGCCACGTTGTTTCGTTTCTGTCAGGTCCTGTCTTGTTCTTGTGCTGCTCTAATCCTTCTGGCCTCTCTTTTATCCTCTCTGGCCTTTTGGTTTTTATAATAAATCTTCCAAGGGTGAATCTGCCAACTAATCCTGCAATGCTCTAAATAGCACAGTAGTGTTGAAACAGTAGGGGCTAAACAGTGAAGCTGCTGCAATCCCGAAGACTAAACATTCCTTCTATTCAAAAACATAAGATGTGCCAGCCTTCTGCCATTGTGTGCCAAGGCCACACATGTTGTTCCAGTGCCAAATGAATTCTGGCTAACACATGTATTTTCTGAACTATCTAACTGAGGCACATGCTAAGCCGTATTATGGAAGAGTCTGTCTCTTATCTTTATCTTACACAAGACATCAGTCTTATCAAAGGGTTGCAAAATACCTTGCTCATTGACTCGCCTATCACATGCTTGTTCCATTTAATGTTTTGTCAAACTTTTCTTCAGCATTTTTCTTAAGGAGTACTCTATGTGTTAAAAAAAACAAGGCATCTGCCGTTATGCGAATGTTGGAATGGATGAATACGATGTCAATGAATACCATGATATGTTGAGGCCCAACAATGGCAACACCAATAAATACAATGTCAATGTATGCCATAACCTATGCCCTGCATAACCATGCCAAAACTCATCTATGCACTGTCAATAAATGCCATAACCCGTGCCCGCAAAGCAGTGCTGACACTCACATTAGCAAAGTCAATGTATTCCATAATCCATGAGCAAATGATAATGGTTCTACCAATACGAACAATGCTGATGTACATTATGACCTTTGCAAGCATAACTGTGCCAATACCAGTAAGGAGAATATCGATGTACGCAATGACAACTGCATGCACAATGATAAGAATGTCGATAACAATAGTACCAGAAGCTGCCAATGTTCCCTCTAATTTTGTTCTTCTGTGTGTGGCAATGAAGGGCCTCTGTGCACCGCAGCCAAGGTTATGTGTGCTAAAGACTAGTGAAAATTGTCTATGCAGGTGAGGACAGTGTGCGAGGTTCTAAAATTACTGCTGTTTACTCTGATGACTGTTTGTGTGAAAATAAATGCAAAATTATTCATTTAGCAATATGTAAACCATTAGGCAAATGATTTAATGTAATTGCATTGCAAACCAATACTCACATCTGCACCTTGTACTGTGTGCTCACCTTTGCCAAAAAGCCAAAGCCCCCAGAAATGGTCTTATTGCCCTATCTTAATGTTTTCATGAATTTCTTTAACTGCATTTTACCTCTCTGTTGATGTAGACTGTGATAGGAAGAAGTGATAAATGTGAATAGGGAGCCTGGCTTAGCCTCTAACACAAAATATAAACAAATCCATTCTACAAAGAGCTGAAAAAGCATTCGGAAGTTGTGGGTTTTACTGGTAGTTCAAAAACATATTGCAATAAAGGATGCATACTGAAAATTCTAATCCTACTTATAATGACATGGGAAACAACCTTTACAACGCAACCATTACATCGCACTACACTTACAGTGCTGTCATTACATTGCAACATCCTTTACAATGCATGTCACTACAACGCAGGCATTACAACACATACCATTACAACGCTTGACACTCCATCACATGTCACTACAACGCAGGCATTACAATGCATACCATTGCCATGCATACCACTGGAGTTAGAATAGTAATTTTTAGCCCCTACACTATCCAACACTTACCCTACTATTGCACCCCCTGGAGTTAGAATAGTAATTTTTGCCCCTACACTATCCAACACTTACCCTACTGTTGCATCCCCTGAAGTTAGCATAGTAATTTTAACCCCAATACTATCCAATACTTACTTTAAATGCAATGTAATGGTATGCGTTGTAAAGGTAGTATGCGATGTAATGGAATGCATTGTAATGGTAGTTTTTTAAAATGCAATGTAGTGCAATGCGATGTAATGGAATGAGTTGTATTGGATACTGCGATATAAAAACTGCGTTGTAAGTCCATGTGTTGTAAAAGTATGCGTTGTAACATCCTACATTTAATGAAATGGCCAAACAACAAGTCCCAGAACACGAAGTGCAGGGAGGCAAGAGGTGTTACTCATGAGGTGTCCATTTCTATGCTCATGCTCATTGGCAATTAACATTTTTTGCCAGGTCTAGCTCTGCCTATTTAAAAGGTTCAAATCCACTGATTTCCCCATCCCTTTCCTAGACATCAGCTATGGTGATTTGACACGAGATATCCAGCTATCAGAGGGATTGACACCCGCCCCCAATGTTATTATGTTTAGCTAGGCTTCTGCCTTTGAGAGAAGTGTTTCAGAAGCCCCACAGAGCTTTGCAGGTAGTAAACCACTGCCTTTGTTTACTGTTCATCAGGCACATTTTACTTTAAGATGGCAAGGGGGTCATTGTGATTAGCTCAAGCAGAGCTGTTGTGGATTATTACCACTGTTGCTCCCTGGCTAGACAGTTCAGTTCTTTTAAGTACCTCCCTACAATACAGATTTGTAGCAGACTGTTAGTGTTGGCATCCTTGAGGTAGTTTCCCCTGACATTTTGCCTCTACCTCCTGTATTTTTTATGCAGTACTGGATTTTGTTTCTGCAGGCTTAGATGCTTTTAGCACTTTGCCACTGCTGATCAGTGTCAAAGTGCAAGTGCTCCCTGTGTAAATTGTGATTACAATTGGTTCGCCCTGATTGGCATATTTGATTTACTAGTAAGTCCCTAGTAAAGTGCACTGAGTGTGCCAGGGCCTGCAGATCAAATGTTACTAGTGGGCCTGAATTTGTAAAGAACAAAAACAATTGCTAATACTGAGGGTCAACAAATCGCTAGAAACGACTGCACACTGGTGCACCTGAATGTATCACAGAGGCACCTGCTTTATAAATTGCAAACAATACTTTTTAATTCCTTTTTTCGCAATTCTCATAAATTTTTACATGAACACAATTTTAGTACATGGGAATACAAAAACATATATATACACAATATTTACAAAAGGCAGAGCAAAACAACGCAATTATCACACAATATTTACATATGAAACACTCTTGGCCAAACCAATCACACAGCACATCTTTCACACAACAACAAGACTCATGTGGGAAATTAAACAAAAAGGGGAAATTAAACAAAAAGGGTAGTGGGTGGGTCTCGATGTCAAAATGTGGCTTTCAATGATGTAAAACAAAGCCAAGTATAACTAAGTGAAAAATTGTCTTTAAAGCAACGTAAACTCGGGGTCAAACTAAGATCCCCTATGAATTTAATGGATGTCCTTAGAGTTGCTTTCACTCCAATGACCCGAGACCACATGGGTCGACGCGTTTCGAATCTCGTGAATGTCGAGATTCTCCTCAGGACCAGAACTGTAAACAAAATAAAATAAAACATGATTTTGAGAATTGGGACCTAGAATACGAGCATCTCCCTATTTTACACCATGCAGACGCAAGTACCTGTAGTTTCTCACGCTTGGAAGCCACTGGGGCAGTATTCCCTGCCGGAGATATTTTGCTGGAGCTGAAGAGAGATAGAATGAAAATAGCGAAAGGTCTCAGTGGGTGCGGATTCATACTTCAACAGCATACACACACTCTCTCGAGCAACCACTCTTACCCGCTATAATTCAATTGCGGTTCTTCTCTGTCCGTTTCAAGCGAGCTGCCCGGCATGCGCCCGCTGAAAAAAACAGAGTAGCGCGTTCAAACACTGAACGGATGCATCTACTGGAAAAGGTTGCTAGGGGCATATACGAGGGCCAGCACCTACCTTGGCGGGTAGCTTAAAATTTCTTCCGCCTCGTCTCATTCGGGGTTTGCGTGTGACTGGGAAGTTGCTTCCTGGATGTTATCAGTTGAGGCCACTCCCTCGTAGGAATTCTGGGGGATGTAGTTTGGAACAGACGTTCCTCCGTAGTTCCTTCGCACCTGGTCCCCGAGGCCGTGGTGGCTTCGCCCTGGTGTTACATGGCGTCTACCCACTTGGTTTATAGATCTCAGAGATCTCATTGAGTCCGCTGAAGGCACTGTTATATTTCATAATTAGCAGCGCTTCGCGCTGACTTAGCTTAGCCTCCACATCTCCTCCTCGCGCATCTTTTTCGATTTTGGACAAGACAGTCCATCTGATGTCCGTATTCGTGTGATTTTGAGTTTGCCAATGATTGACTAGTGGCGCGTTCTCGATCTTGCGATGGATCCTTGATTTATGCTGTGTTATCCGTTGTCTTATCTCATGTGAGGTTTTTCCAATGTAGACCTTAGGGCAAGGGCATACTATAGCATAGACTACATTACGTGTTTTACAATTAGTAAAAACATCATGCCTCCAATGGATGTTGTTAAAGGAAAACACAGATTCCTCCATTGTTGTGTCACAACAGGTACACGTCCCGCACTTGTGATGTCCTTTAATTGGTGGTAGACCAAAAAGGCTCCTCACTGTGGGTGCTTTGCTACTAGGGAGAGCCGCTCTCACTATGTGGTTGGCCACGCTTTTGTCTTTTTTATAGGCAAATAGCGGAGGAGTCTTGAAATCTTCATGGAGATCCTTCAGTAGGTGCCAATTAGAAATGATCAGTTTCCTGTGTTGGTTGACTGCTGGACCAAAGGTGGTAACACAGACTATCCTTTTTAAATCTTGTTTGGCTTTTTTCTGGAGAAGTGTTTCCCGCGGGGTCCACCACGCTCTTTTGATGGAATTTTTCAGTAATTTTTTCGGGTAGCCTCTCTGGATTAAGCGGTCTTTCAGTTGGTTGGCGTGCTCAAAATATTCCTCTTTGTTTGAACAGTTTCGACGTATCCTTAGAAACTGCCCAAAGGGTAGGTTCTGTCTTAGGCTGCGGGGATGGTTACTGGTGAAGTGTAGCGCTTTATTCCTGTCTGACGGCTTTCTAAAAAGGGTGGTACATAGACTGCCTTCCACAGGTATTATTTTGACATCCAAGAATGTCATGGACTCGTTAGAGGCTGTGCACGTGAACTTGATGTCATTAGTTCTTGTATTCACCCAGTCGACAAATTTGTTAAGTTCTTCACGTTTTCCTGTCCAAATGAGGAACACATCATCAATGTAGCGCATATAACTAGATATGCAATTGCTGAATGGATTATTATTATAGATGAATTTGTCCTCAAATAGTCCCATAAACATAACCGCTAGTTCCGGTGCGAAAGGGCACCCCATCGCTACGCCCCTTATTTGATAAAAGAACTCGGAATCAAATGAAAAATAGTTTTTTTGAAGAGCGAAGCTTGCCAATTGCATGATGAATTCTGTCGGGACTCTCATTGGTCTTTCCCTGGTTTCGAGAAACACGTATAATGTCTCCAAGGCCTGGTCTTGCGGGATTTGAGTATAAAGTGATACCACGTCCAAGGTAACTAGCAATTGGTTATCACAGTCAAACTGAATTGTTTCAATCCTGTTGAGGAAGGCAGTTGTATCTTTTAGATGTGCAGGAATGGTTTCAATAAAGGGTTTCAGGAAGAAGTCGATATATTTTGCCACTGGCTCTATAAGGGAATCGCAGCCTGAAACTATCGGGCGGCCTGGTGGGTTGACTTCATCCTTGTGCATTTTGGGCAGCACGTAAAAAACTGGAATCCGAGGGTTTTTATTTTGTAGGAATAGCATTTCCTTTTTGCCTACAAATCCTTGATCGTAGCCCTTTTGTATTATATCAAAGAGTTTATCCTTAAGTTCAAGCGTAGGGTCCTTGCCTATCCGTCTATAACACTGGTTGTCATTTAATTGCCGATGTACTTCCATCTTATACTTGTTGATGTCCCAGATGACAATCGCTCCTCCCTTGTCCGCTTGTTTCACCACAACTGTAGTGTCATTCTTGATAGACATTAATGCATCCTTTTCCGTTTTGGGGAGATTATATTTGGTATAGCTTTTCTTTTTTTCCATTGCCGAGATACCTGATAGAATTGTACGTTCAAATGTGAGAACTTCCTTCGGGACTTTGGAGCCCATAGGGCAGAATGTAGACTTCCTTTTAAGGCCTGTTACTTCCATAGGTTGTTCTACTTGGGAGTCTTGAAAAAAGGTTTTTAACCTAATTTTGCGACAAAACTCGAGCGTTTCGAGTTTCATCTTGACAAAATCAGTAGGTCTTGTAGGTACAAAATTAAGGCCTTTAGTTAGGATGGCTGTCTCCGCTGTAGTCAAGCTTCTATCCGATAGATTGAATATGGGCGATTTACTTAGCTCCTGTAATATTGTCGGCGGGTTCTCATTTCCCATGGCTGTGGCTGTGCAAAACGGACCCGTCCCCTGCCTCTCTGCTGGCCTCGTCCTAAAAAAGGTTGTTGATTTTGTTGCTGTTGTTGTTGGTCTGGTTGGTAGCCCTTTTTATTTGGTTGACCCCTGGAGGTATTGTCGGTGTCACTTCCCGAGGAAGAGGATGTGTCTGAAAACGTCAAGAAGTTACGGCGTGATCTGCCTTGATTGTCCTGTAGAAATCTCCTTGACTCAGACTGTTGGTAGAAGTCTCTGTTTAGATACGGATACACGGATTCAAGGGAAAAGTTCTTTTTGTCCGAGTCAAATTTATTTGTTTTTTGTGTCACCGTATAGTCTTTAAAGTCTAAGATTTCTTTTTCAATTTTCTCCAGTAAGGTTTTTGAGTCCGTGATCAATTGATTATTCTCAATCTCTCTTTGAAGGGTTGTGATCTCTTCCAATTCTTTGATTGATATCCTATGCGCTGTCTCTATTGTAAGGACCATTAGATCCCTGCTGCACTTGGTTTCGATTCCACTGAAACCTTTCTTGTAATCTGGGTCGTCTGTAAAAACCACAGGAATATTACGGATTTGAAGGCCTGATGGAATGGTCCCTGCCTTTAGATGTTGTAGTAAGAAATGGCCATGCAGGTCAGTTCTAATTTGTTTCTTGCGTAGGCGAAGTAATTTATCTGACTCGTTTTGAGTGTTCGCAGTCAGGCTAAGCGCTGCTGATGCAAAAATAGGGGGGTCTCGTATCAAATTCTGGATGTGTTCCTCGCTGAATGCAAGGGTGTCTCTTTCAGCCATCACACAACGTGCATTCAAAACTGCAAACAAACTCACAGTGAAAAAAGAAAAAGTGAAGAAAAAAGGCTTACCACCATATACAGTTGTCCATCAATGGACCACACTACTACCACCGTGGAACAATAAACCCTGTGGCAGCCACTTTTCTGCCCACCAGGACCTCGCGAGTAAGCTACCCGCACCAAAGTCAAAAAACAAACGAGGGTCTTGACTCAAAACTCAGCAAAGCTGAGTCAATCTGAATTTGTAAAGAACAAAAACAATTGCTAATACTGAGGGTCAACAAATCGCTAGAAACGACTGCACACTGGTGCACCTGAATGTATCACAGAGGCACCTGCTTTATAAATTGCAAACAATACTTTTTAATTCCTTTTTTCGCAATTCTCATAAATTTTTACATGAACACAATTTTAGTACATGGGAATACAAAAACATATATATACACAATATTTACAAAAGGCAGAGCAAAACAACGCAATTATCACACAATATTTACATATGAAACACTCTTGGCCAAACCAATCACACAGCACATCTTTCACACAACAACAAGACTCATGTGGGAAATTAAACAAAAAGGGGAAATTAAACAAAAAGGGTAGTGGGTGGGTCTCGATGTCAAAATGTGGCTTTCAATGATGTAAAACAAAGCCAAGTATAACTAAGTGAAAAATTGTCTTTAAAGCAACGTAAACTCGGGGTCAAACTAAGATCCCCTATGAATTTAATGGATGTCCTTAGAGTTGCTTTCACTCCAATGACCCGAGACCACATGGGTCGACGCGTTTCGAATCTCGTGAATGTCGAGATTCTCCTCAGGACCAGTTCTGGTGAATGTCGAGATTCTCCTCAGGACCAGTTCTGGTCCTGAGGAGAATCTCGACATTCACGAGATTCGAAACGCGTCGACCCATGTGGTCTCGGGTCATTGGAGTGAAAGCAACTCTAAGGACATCCATTAAATTCATAGGGGATCTTAGTTTGACCCCGAGTTTACGTTGCTTTAAAGACAATTTTTCACTTAGTTATACTTGGCTTTGTTTTACATCATTGAAAGCCACATTTTGACATCGAGACCCACCCACTACCCTTTTTGTTTAATTTCCCCTTTTTGTTTAATTTCCCACATGAGTCTTGTTGTTGTGTGAAAGATGTGCTGTGTGATTGGTTTGGCCAAGAGTGTTTCATATGTAAATATTGTGTGATAATTGCGTTGTTTTGCTCTGCCTTTTGTAAATATTGTGTATATATATGTTTTTGTATTCCCATGTACTAAAATTGTGTTCATGTAAAAATTTATGAGAATTGCGAAAAAAGGAATTAAAAAGTATTGTTTGCAATTTATAAAGCAGGTGCCTCTGTGATACATTCAGGTGCACCAGTGTGCAGTCGTTTCTAGCGATTTGTTGACCCTCAGTATTAGCAATTGTTTTTGTTCTTTACAAATTCAGATTGACTCAGCTTTGCTGAGTTTTGAGTCAAGACCCTCGTTTGTTTTTTGACTTTGGTGCGGGTAGCTTACTCGCGAGGTCCTGGTGGGCAGAAAAGTGGCTGCCACAGGGTTTATTGTTCCACGGTGGTAGTAGTGTGGTCCATTGATGGACAACTGTATATGGTGGTAAGCCTTTTTTCTTCACTTTTTCTTTTTTCACTGTGAGTTTGTTTGCAGTTTTGAATGCACGTTGTGTGATGGCTGAAAGAGACACCCTTGCATTCAGCGAGGAACACATCCAGAATTTGATACGAGACCCCCCTATTTTTGCATCAGCAGCGCTTAGCCTGACTGCGAACACTCAAAACGAGTCAGATAAATTACTTCGCCTACGCAAGAAACAAATTAGAACTGACCTGCATGGCCATTTCTTACTACAACATCTAAAGGCAGGGACCATTCCATCAGGCCTTCAAATCCGTAATATTCCTGTGGTTTTTACAGACGACCCAGATTACAAGAAAGGTTTCAGTGGAATCGAAACCAAGTGCAGCAGGGATCTAATGGTCCTTACAATAGAGACAGCGCATAGGATATCAATCAAAGAATTGGAAGAGATCACAACCCTTCAAAGAGAGATTGAGAATAATCAATTGATCACGGACTCAAAAACATTACTGGAGAAAATTGAAAAAGAAATCTTAGACTTTAAAGACTATACGGTGACACAAAAAACAAATAAATTTGACTCGGACAAAAAGAACTTTTCCCTTGAATCCGTGTATCCGTATCTAAACAGAGACTTCTACCAACGGTCTGAGTCAAGGAGATTTCTACAGGACAATCAAGGCAGATCACGCCGTAACTTCTTGACGTTTTCAGACACATCCTCTTCCTCGGGAAGTGACACCGACAATACCTCCAGGGGTCAACCAAATAAAAAGGGCTACCAACCAGACCAACAACAACAGCAACAAAATCAACAACCTTTTTTAGGACGAGGCCAGCAGAGAGGCAGGGGACGGGTCCGTTTTGCACAGCCACAGCCATGGGAAATGAGAACCCGCCGACAATATTACAGGAGCTAAGTAAATCGCCCATATTCAATCTATCGGATAGAAGCTTGACTACAGCGGAGACAGCCATCCTAACTAAAGGCCTTAATTTTGTACCTACAAGACCTACTGATTTTGTCAAGATGAAACTCGAAACGCTCGAGTTTTGTCGCAAAATTAGGTTAAAAACCTTTTTTCAAGACTCCCAAGTAGAACAACCTATGGAAGTAACAGGCCTTAAAAGGAAGTCTACATTCTGCCCTATGGGCTCCAAAGTCCCGAAGGAAGTTCTCACATTTGAACGTACAATTCTATCAGGTATCTCGGCAATGGAAAAAAAGAAAAGCTATACCAAATATAATCTCCCCAAAACGGAAAAGGATGCATTAATGTCTATCAAGAATGACACTACAGTTGTGGTGAAACAAGCGGACAAGGGAGGAGCGATTGTCATCTGGGACATCAACAAGTATAAGATGGAAGTACATCGGCAATTAAATGACAACCAGTGTTATAGACGGATAGGCAAGGACCCTACGCTTGAACTTAAGGATAAACTCTTTGATATAATACAAAAGGGCTACGATCAAGGATTTGTAGGCAAAAAGGAAATGCTATTCCTACAAAATAAAAACCCTCGGATTCCAGTTTTTTACGTGCTGCCCAAAATGCACAAGGATGAAGTCAACCCACCAGGCCGCCCGATAGTTTCAGGCTGCGATTCCCTTATAGAGCCAGTGGCAAAATATATCGACTTCTTCCTGAAACCCTTTATTGAAACCATTCCTGCACATCTAAAAGATACAACTGCCTTCCTCAACAGGATTGAAACAATTCAGTTTGACTGTGATAACCAATTGCTAGTTACCTTGGACGTGGTATTACTTTATACTCAAATCCCGCAAGACCAGGCCTTGGAGACATTATACGTGTTTCTCGAAACCAGGGAAAGACCAATGAGAGTCCCGACAGAATTCATCATGCAATTGGCAAGCTTCGCTCTTCAAAAAAACTATTTTTCATTTGATTCCGAGTTCTTTTATCAAATAAGGGGCGTAGCGATGGGGTGCCCTTTCGCACCGGAACTAGCGGTTATGTTTATGGGACTATTTGAGGACAAATTCATCTATAATAATAATCCATTCAGCAATTGCATATCTAGTTATATGCGCTACATTGATGATGTGTTCCTCATTTGGACAGGAAAACGTGAAGAACTTAACAAATTTGTCGACTGGGTGAATACAAGAACTAATGACATCAAGTTCACGTGCACAGCCTCTAACGAGTCCATGACATTCTTGGATGTCAAAATAATACCTGTGGAAGGCAGTCTATGTACCACCCTTTTTAGAAAGCCGTCAGACAGGAATAAAGCGCTACACTTCACCAGTAACCATCCCCGCAGCCTAAGACAGAACCTACCCTTTGGGCAGTTTCTAAGGATACGTCGAAACTGTTCAAACAAAGAGGAATATTTTGAGCACGCCAACCAACTGAAAGACCGCTTAATCCAGAGAGGCTACCCGAAAAAATTACTGAAAAATTCCATCAAAAGAGCGTGGTGGACCCCGCGGGAAACACTTCTCCAGAAAAAAGCCAAACAAGATTTAAAAAGGATAGTCTGTGTTACCACCTTTGGTCCAGCAGTCAACCAACACAGGAAACTGATCATTTCTAATTGGCACCTACTGAAGGATCTCCATGAAGATTTCAAGACTCCTCCGCTATTTGCCTATAAAAAAGACAAAAGCGTGGCCAACCACATAGTGAGAGCGGCTCTCCCTAGTAGCAAAGCACCCACAGTGAGGAGCCTTTTTGGTCTACCACCAATTAAAGGACATCACAAGTGCGGGACGTGTACCTGTTGTGACACAACAATGGAGGAATCTGTGTTTTCCTTTAACAACATCCATTGGAGGCATGATGTTTTTACTAATTGTAAAACACGTAATGTAGTCTATGCTATAGTATGCCCTTGCCCTAAGGTCTACATTGGAAAAACCTCACAGGAGATAAGACAACGGATAACACAGCATAAATCAAGGATCCATCGCAAGATCGAGAACGCGCCACTAGTCAATCATTGGCAAACTCAAAATCACACGAATACCGACATCAGATGGACTGTCTTGTCCAAAATCGAAAAAGATGCGCGAGGAGGAGATGTGGAGGCTAAGCTAAGTCAGCGCGAAGCGCTGCTAATTATGAAATATAACAGTGCCTTCAGCGGACTCAATGAGATCTCTGAGATCTATAAACCAAGTGGGTAGACGCCATGTAACACCAGGGCGAAGCCACCACGGCCTCGGGGACCAGGTGCGAAGGAACTACGGAGGAACGTCTGTTCCAAACTACATCCCCCAGAATTCCTACGAGGGAGTGGCCTCAACTGATAACATCCAGGAAGCAACTTCCCAGTCACACGCAAACCCCGAATGAGACGAGGCGGAAGAAATTGTAAGCTACCCGCCAAGGTAGGTGCTGGCCCTCGTATATGCCCCTAGCAACCTTTTCCAGTAGATGCATCCGTTCAGTGTTTGAACGCGCTACTCTGTTTTTTTCAGCGGGCGCATGCCGGGCAGCTCGCTTGAAACGGACAGAGAAGAACCGCAATTGAATTATAGCGGGTAAGAGTGGTTGCTCGAGAGAGTGTGTGTATGCTGTTGAAGTATGAATCCGCACCCACTGAGACCTTTCGCTATTTTCATTCTATCTCTCTTCAGCTCCAGCAAAATATCTCCGGCAGGGAATACTGCCCCAGTGGCTTCCAAGCGTGAGAAACTACAGGTACTTGCGTCTGCATGGTGTAAAATAGGGAGATGCTCGTATTCTAGGTCCCAATTCTCAAAATCATGTTTTATTTTATTTTGTTTACAGTTCTGGTCCTGAGGAGAATCTCGACATTCACGAGATTCGAAACGCGTCGACCCCTGTGGTCTCGGGTCATTGGAGTGAAAGCAACTCTAAGGACATCCATTAAATTCATAGGGGATCTTAGTTTGACCCCGAGTTTACGTTGCTTTAAAGACAATTTTTCACTTAGTTATACTTGGCTTTGTTTTACATCATTGAAAGCCACATTTTGACATCGAGACCCACCCACTACCCTTTTTGTTTAATTTCCCCTTTTTGTTTAATTTCCCACATGAGTCTTGTTGTTGTGTGAAAGATGTGCTGTGTGATTGGTTTGGCCAAGAGTGTTTCATATGTAAATATTGTGTGATAATTGCGTTGTTTTGCTCTGCCTTTTGTAAATATTGTGTATATATATGTTTTTGTATTCCCATGTACTAAAATTGTGTTCATGTAAAAATTTATGAGAATTGCGAAAAAAGGAATTAAAAAGTATTGTTTGCAATTTATAAAGCAGGTGCCTCTGTGATACATTCAGGTGCACCAGTGTGCAGTCGTTTCTAGCGATTTGTTGACCCTCAGTATTAGCAATTGTTTTTGTTCTTTACAAATTCAGATTGACTCAGCTTTGCTGAGTTTTGAGTCAAGACCCTCGTTTGTTTTTTGACTAGTGGGCCTGAGGCACTGATTGTGCCACCCATATGAGTAGCCCTGAAAATGTATCTCAGATCTGCCACCGAAGTGTCTGCAGGCAGGTTCTAAACTGCCATGTGGACTTGGCTAGTGCACCCACTTGCCAGGCCCTAACCGTCCCTTTTCTTACATGTAAGGCAACCCTATAGTAGGCCCAAGGTACCCCCTGGGCAGGGTGCAGTGCATGTGAAAGGTGGAACATGCACAGGTGTGTGTGAATGTCCTGATAATGAAGTACTGGCAATTTCATTTTTCACTATTGAATGGCTAACTGCCCCATAGGATAGAATAGGAAATACTTTGTAACATCTTACAAGTATAACTTCCCATTGGGACATGATAGAGAAATAAAGTTTAGGCTTTCTGAACTCAGAACTTAATAACACATCTTTTAATGAAGATGATTTTTGAATTGTGTGTTTGAAAATGTGACTTAAGTAGGCAAACGTTTGTTTAACCATTCTGTGTGCCTCTGCTTGTTTTGTGATTTGACGGTTGGGGTGTGGAGTGACAGGGGCTGGGGATGTGCTTCACTGTAGACAGCCACTGGGGGGTTGAGGTGTGCCTGGCCCTTCCTGGATGACTCAGAGCTGAGCTGAAAAGACCTTGGCTGAATTTATCGTAGTGGGAGGAGTTTTCCTTGCACCAAAATAGGGCCTGACTCCCTTGCACAATGCTGTATCCACCCTTTGTGGTCATACTGCACCAGTGAGGACAGAACTGATTTGGATTGGGCTTCGAGACCCTTGCACAAGGAGAACAAAGACATTTTGGGGTATACGTATTACACCTGAAACCCCAGGACTTTAGATTACTTCTGGACTCAAGAGAACCCTTGCCATGGAGAAGAGCTGAAGAACTGTGAGGAGGAGTACTGCCCCTTTGCTGTGTGCTGTGTGCGGTTGGCATGCAGTTGCCATTTCTGCCAAGGAAAGGACAAAGACTGGAACTTTGCTTGAACCTGCTTGAAGAAGATCTCCAAAGGCCTGTGTGTGCTGGCCTCCTGTTCTGAAGTTTCAGGGACACACAGACTGCACCCCCCAGCTCCCCTGAACACTATTGCTCAGATTTCTGACCTGCCTCGAGGTGCCTATTCTAGTTTTGGGCTTCTGGAGGTTTTTCCTGCTGTCGGGAGCTGGACGAAAAGAAGAACTGAAGAAATTGAAGCATTGCTCTTTTTGCAGCTGTTTTTCCGACGCAGCACTGCTGTGCGAGAAGAATCTCCAGGCATAGCCGCGCCACTGCCGAAACCGACAGAGCGTCTGTCGCAGCTGCAAGAACTGACCCATACAGGGATCTCAGCTGAAGTAACCGACTCAGCCACTCACTGCCACCGCATTGATCGCCAACGTGTCCCGGATTTCCACACATCGCACCTGTGTGGCAAGTTTTCCCGATGCATCACTCACCCATGGACCAGAATTGTCTAGGAGTTAAAGCATCACTTTCCCCAACAGATTGGAGTCGATGCATCACTTCTCGTGTATGCAGCAAAACTGTTGCATCGCCCCCCATGGTCTCAGGAACTGACGCATCGCTTTGTTTTTCGATTCTTTCCTTCTCTGTGGCTGTTTGGCCTTGTGACTTTTGACGCATCTACAGGTACTTTGTGAGAAATCACCCATCCATAGTTTTCTATGGACCAAGTTGTTTGAAAAGTTTTTAAGGTCATATTCTTTTTACTGGTATGTTTGATCTTTGTTATTTTTGGTCTTGTTGAGTTCAGATAAAGATACTTTATTTTTCTAAACTGGTGTAGTTTCCGTTTGTGGTGTTACCACTGTATTACTGTGTGTTTTGAGTACAAAACGTTACACATTGCCTTTGGGATAAGTCTGTCTGCTCATGCCAAGCTATCAAGGGGGTGAGCAGGGTTTATCTAAAGTGTGTATCCCCCTTTTACTGACTAGAAGCAAGTGTCCCCATTTGGACAAAGTACCTACCTCTGCCAACTAGAGACCCCCATTTCTAACACAGGCCCTACGATTGAATTATATCAAATATAACACGGTAACACCATCAGCCTATGAGAGAGGTAGGCTTTGTAGTAGTGAAAAACAAAAAGTCGACTTTTTACTACCAGGGCATGTAAAACTAAAAGGTATATGCCCAACCTTTTAAATACTCCTCACCTGCCCTTTGGGTTGTCAGGGCCTATCCTTGGGGATTGCTTACATATATGAAAAAGGAAGGTTTGAACATGGCAAAAGGTTTACTTTGCCAGATCAACATGGCAGTTTGAGAACTGCACACAGAGGCTGCAATGGCAGCCCTGAGACATGTTTGAAAGGCTAATTAATTGGGTGCCATAATCAGTGCTGCAGGGCCACCAGTAGCATTTAATTTACAGGCCCTTAGCACAGGAAGTGCCACTTTACTAGGGACTTTCAAGTATTCAAGTACATTAATTATGCCAATTGGGTATAAGCCAATCCAATCTGTTTTAAGGAGAGTGTACAAGCACTTTAGCCCTGGTGAGCAGTGGTAAATTGTGCAGTGTCCTAAAGCCAATAAAAACAAAGTCAGCAAACAGGAGAGTTGAAGGCAAAAAGTTAGGAGGAAAATCACGCAAAGGATGTCAGGTTTGACACTGGAAAAATGGCGAGCAATTATATATATGTGTGTTTTATGTGATAAGAAATATATGATTATACAATTATTTTTAGGCTTAATGATAAAAAAAGTATAACATCAAATTGTCTTGACAGCTCTATCCAAGTCAGCAAAAAGAAATTAGGAAACAGTATGTGCTGCATCAGGAACAAAACATTAGGCATTTCAAGATGTAATTTTGTTTTACTCTTCCAAACCGGCAAGGAAGAAAGCGTTTCCTTCTAATCAGATTCTATTTTTCCTTCAGGAAAGTGAGGATCAATAGAGCAGAAGAATCATGCGGACTAGCCATTGGCAGATAATTGACGCAATGGATGGATCAGTTAGAGGAGAATGAGAAAAAAATGGGCCTGACTATTTCAACAAGAGTCACCATGATTAGGGCAATAGACTTTGCTATGTTAGCCATCCAAATAAAGTGCCACAAGGGACTAAGTCGATATGTATCAAATGACCTAAGGTGGTAGGAAATAGAAAGCAATCTTTGGAAGGTGTACAAACATTGTATATCAAAACACTCATAGCTTCCTTTCCTAAAGTCAAAAGGATGGAAGATCTATCTCAAATAACCTTGTATAGTGGAAAACAACAGGATTCACCTTAATTTAACCTTTTGGATAGCTCTACAACATGCATTTTGTGTTTGGAGAGCCAATTTGAATACACATCTGTGACGCTTTGCCAGGAGGTCAAGTGAGGATATCCAGGGGTAGAGGATGCTATTTGTTGTGGTAGAAAAATACACCGGTACACCAGACAGAGTAGTCTTTAAACAGTAATAACAAAGGAACCCTCCAAGCACACTATAGTCTTTATCAAGTGTCCACTTAAATCCGCCTTCTTATATGTAGAGGTTCAGTCAGGGCATTCCGATATGTGGTCTTCCAAATTTGTTTATTCACAAGTTCATGTTTCAATTCAAACGAAAACAGCTTCAATGAAAACAGCCAACACGTGTTTCGTCTTGCTAACTAAAGCAGTCGACTTCTTCAGGGCTCCAACCCCAAAAATATTATATAAGTATGGCTAAGATGTTAACTACAGCAGAATTACCCACAGCTGCTCAAAATTAGAATTGTTAAAAAGTTATACACCCATAGCCAAGACCCGTGTCAGACAGAAAAAGAGAACAAAAAAGCCAAGTCCCAAGAAGATTCGTCACCCAAAGTATGTGCTCCAAGCAGAGAAAATTACAATTCCTAATACAACAAGGTCTACCAACCTTATATTCCACTTAATCTTCAATGAAATATTCCTCAATGATATCCGCCTTCGTATACACGTTCTGAATCAATCTTTCCAATCCCTATAATAAATTAAACAGCAGCGGTCGTTTCTCAAAATAAATAATCAATCCAGTCACTATACCACGCGCAACACAAACAGACCTGATATAATACCTCCCCACCATCTAGTTCACACTCCATCCAGTATGTGCATATACTTCTATGCTGCCTAATACACTCACCAAATTCTACCAAGCTATTAACTAGTTCCCCAAAAAACCTGTTAAGGTACTACCTACAAATATCTTGTGCCATAAGCCAAAACTTGCTCACCTTATTAAAAGTTGTGGCAAACTCAGTAATTTCGAAATCACACCCCCGATAATTTTCAAAGGCAATTCCTGCAATAGATCAAATACGCATCATGTATTTATCACTGTCCACAACCACCTAACATTTGTTTGCGTGGTTGATATACGAGCGCTCCCAGCTCACCTTTAGGTTGTCCGTATCTCAAGGACTTCCAAAATCCCAACTATAATGTAATGTCCGCAATAACAATCCCACGAGTGCGCGTGCAATTCCTGCAATAGATCAATTACGCATCATGTATTTACCACTGTACACAACCACCTAACATTTACTAGCGTGGTTAATATACTAGTGCTCACAGCTCAACTTAAGATTGTCCGTATCTCGAGGACTTCCAAAATCCAAAATATGTAGTGTCCGCAATAACAATACCACAAGTGCGCGTTCTGCAAGTCAAAGAATAAAATATGTACAATCTATTCCTAATGTCAACCCTCAAATCAGCATCGTATCTCCCGTCATAAGTAACTCACCACTGTAAACGGCAGCTCACCTGCAAGTAACGCCGGCGTGGTACTCGGGCGCCATGTTGGGTAGGTCTTAAATACTGTGCACCTATAAGCGCCATCTTGGACTAGTAATGTATACAGTTTCCATAATCACCAGCATTGTCACTCCTGTTCTAATCAAGGATAACCTACCATCCCCATTTCATCATCACTTCAAGTATATGCCGCAAAAGCCTACAATTCGCTTACATCACAAGTAAAATAATTACGCGTAGTATCGCGATACCGTCTCAAAATCTCATCCAGTAGTTTGTACATCTATCGAATGAGTAGTTAAAGTATCACTGTACTCAAAAGCCTACAATACGCTTGCATCACAAAATAAAGTAAAGTAAATACGCGTAGTATCGCGATGCCATGTCAAAATCTCATCCAGTAGTTCGTACATCTATTGTGTGAGTAGTTCTAGTATCTCTGTACTCAATACAAATACGTGATCAGGAGCAACATTAACGTCCCATAGTTGGGACGATATTTCACAAGCATAATTCCTGTCAACTCACCTAGAAAGGTCAAAATTATAATTAAATACGCGCCTCTCCCCGCAGGGAAACTGCTGTATTATAAATATTTTGATGGACTATGTATCCACTTCATAAGAGTCCAAAGTACATCTATCCTATGAGTATTTCTAGTGTCCATATTTCACAAGCATAATTCCAGTCAATTTACCTAGACAGGTCAAAATTATAATAAAACACGCGCCACTCCCCGCATGGAAACTGCCGTATTCTCACTAGTATGATGGACTGCATGTCCACTTCATAAGAGTCCAAATTATAAAAAGATTGTTAAATGCAAATAATCCCAAACTACGCGAGTTAGGGAGTCGCCAAGGGTTTCCCAACTCATAAGATAAGATAAGATAATCTGTGTCCCAATGACAACCAATTGTATCAGAGAGACATAAAAATCGTGCATCCTCCAACAGTAGTAGCCTGGTAGAACTTGGTAGAGTTTATAAATGAAGCTAGAGTCAATACAGTCACGTATCAAATCAAGTAAAAAGAGATTTACAAAGAAGAAATAATAAATAAAATTAATAAAGGACAGAGTATTGCAGAAGAGAGGTAGAGAAAATGAAGGGTGTCAGCCTGAGAAAGAGCACAAGCGAGAGGCACCATATAGTAAATGTCTGCAGCTATGTAAATCTCAATACCTCCATACTACCACAATCCCATAACCACCTGCCTTTTTACAATAGTATTCAAACACTATATCCAACAGTCTAAATAGGTAATTTCCTTCCTAATAATCGGTCCTAGTTCTAGCATATACAACCTGCGATTTACATCTATCTAATATTGTAATATGCAAAAACATGTTTCCAGTACCCCTATAATTAATACATGCTACTATTAGCATCTAGTTCCTTATCCAAGTAGAAATCCATCACTAAGTATTTCACAGATGACATACACTCACAGCTACTTAATTATCATAAAACAGTACTATATACACTATATACATAAAGTAAAGAAACAGTACATTCACAGTAGATACCTAATCCTGTCCCAGGTTGTATTGAAATTCATTGTCTGTATTCATGCCAAGTTCTACAGCCCTAAGTTTCATAAGCCAAAGAACTTCCCGTCTCCTCAGTTTCGGTTGTCTATTACCACCCCTGGGAGCATTTTTCACATGTTCTATGCCATGGAAGCTAAAAACATGATCCTTCACGTTCTCATGATTGCGTACAGCATGGCACGCAATCGGGTATCGTGTATCCCCATTCTTGAGGGCTCTGAAATGTTCCATAATTCTATCTCTCAGTCTCCTAATCGTGCTTCCACCATAGATCATTCGGCAGGAGCACACTATCACATTTTTACTCAGTGATAAACGGTAGCAGATCATTATCTGTTCTTAGCAAATGCCAATATCTATTCAGAATTGAATACAGTTTACCATTGTCAGAGCTATAATTAGTAATCATACGCACAGTACCCACTTGACGGTTCTTAGTATCAGGAAACTTTGTTCTTAATGTAGCAGTACGCCTAAGATTATTTGCTCTGATTACAGCTCTCTTGATCACTCTAGGATCATAACCCCTCGCAAGAAATCTACATGACATGTCTTCTAGGTTATATCTGAAGTCACGCTCCTACCGTTTATCACTGAGGAACCGGGTCTGACATTTAGGAGGGATTTAACATTGGTCAACATAGTCAGCCCAAGCTATCCGGATCAACGAGAACAAGTGACGTGGCTGTCAAACAACCTGAAAGGCTTCTACAAGTGTGGGAGGTGTAGCTCTTGTAGATGGGCCAAGAACAAAGTTACTGTCTTCAATTACAATGATACAGGCACGCATACTATGAATATGGTTATTAACTGTGATACAATGTACATAAAAATGTGATAGTATGCTCCTGCCGAATGATCTATGTGGGAAGCACGATTAGGAGACTGAGAGATAGAATGATGGAACATTTCAGAGCCCTCAAGAATGGGGATACACGATACCCGATTGCGTGCCATGCTGTACGCAATCATGAGAACATGAAGGATCATGTTTTTAGCTTCCATGGCATAGACCATGTGAAAAATGCTCCCAGGGGTGGTAATAGACAACTGAAACTGAGGAGACGGGAAGTTCTTTGGTTTATGAAACTTAGGGCTGTAGAACTTGGCATGAATACAGACAATGAATTTCAATATAACCTGGGACAGGATTAGGTATCTACTGTGAATGTACTGTTTCTTTACTTTATGTATATAGTGTATATAGTACTGTTTTATGATAATTAAGTAGCTGTGAGTGTATGTCATCTGTGAAATACTTAGTGATGTATTTCTACTTGGATAATAGATAATAGTTAATAGTAGCATGTATAGATCTATATAGATCTTATAAAGCGCTTGTGATTATCGAAAAAAGTAAATATTTTAAAACTCAGATTGACTCTGCGAAACACTCCTCAAAAGAGCTGTTTTCAATTATAAATAAACTAACGGTCCCTAAGGCTTTAAATAAGCTAGGCAGTCAACAGTTTGTTGATGACATGGTGTCCAATTTCAAAAGTAAAGTGCTGGATGTTGTTGGCAATTTTAAAGATTGTTTGAATGCCCAGCCAATTTCCAATACACAGACCCTGCCGGTCGATACGTGCAGGTTTCTGGAATTTTCCCCGGTGTCAGCTGACACAGTGAACCATTATATTCTGGCCTCCAAATCAGGCTCTCCATTGGATCCGTGCCCTCCAGCTTTTTTGATAGAACTTGCGGATTTGGTGAGTCCTGTGCTGGCAGACATTTTTAACAAGATGTTCTCCTCAGGCAGATTTCCTATTAGTTGGAAGGAGACCTCTGTTCTCCCGCTTCTTAAGAAAGCCACTTTAGACGCCTCCCGGACATCGAACTACCACCCTATTGCACGCCTCCCTCTCCCAGCCAAAATTGTGGACAAGATTATGAGTGTCCAATTGACTCAGTTTATCGAGGATAATGGGCTGTGGGACCATTCTCAGTTTGGGTTCCGCAAAGAGCACAGTACTGAGACGGCACTCATCAAAGCGGCCGAAGAAATTAGAGCGGCTATGGACAGTGGAGGTACCACGGCATTGATTTTGCTTAATCTCTCTGCCGCGTTCGACACTGTTGATCCTACTCTCCTGATTCACCGACTAAAAACTTTAGGTGTAGAAAGCATGGCGTTGGCTCTCTTGGCCTTCTTTCTATAGGAGAGGAGATCAACGGTGTCGCTTGATGGGTTCAATTCGGAGTCTTATGTGCTGCCTTGCGGGGTGCCACAGGGTAGCTAGCTGAGCCAACTGTTGTTTAATGTGTATGTCACTGAAATGGCTTCTCATTAACATCTTACGCAGATGACTCCCAGATTGTGGTTGCAGCTCATAGAAAACAGAGCTCCCCGGCTGTGCAATTCCATGACTGCATGGCCGCCATTAACATCTGGATGAGCAGACGCTGCCTCAAATTAAACTCCGATAAGACGGAAGTGTTGATTTTTGGCAGCCTACAACCTGCGTGGAGTAATCTTTGGTGGCCTGCAGAAATGGGATCGCCGCCCATTCCATCGGATAAGACCAGACATTTGGGCATCCTGTTTGACAACAGATTAACATTCATTCAACAAACAAATGCTATTGTCTCGGCTTCCTACTTCCTGATAAAAACAATTAAGAAGATTCTTCCTTATATCCCTGAAGAAACCAAGAAAGTGGTTATCACCTCCCTTATACAATCCAAATTGGATTACTGCAATGGACTCTATCTGAATGTCCAGAAGCAGTGTTTGAGGAAACTTCAAGCAGTCCAAAACTCTGTGGCTCGCCTTTTGCTGAGGCTTCCCTGGCATAAATCCATCGCGGGAGAAATTCGAAAGCTGCATTGGCTGCCAGTGGTACAGAGAATCAAATTCAAGGCGCTCTGTGTGGCCTTTAAAGCCTTGAAACACAAAGGTCCGTTGTTTTTGCAGGAACTCTTTATGTGGTACGAGCTAGGTAGATCACTCCGGTCCACTGGTGCTAATCTTCTAACTGTGCCGAAGATTCGGACTCTGCATTGGGGAGGTTGGAGTTTTCACTACGGCACTTCCAAGTTGTGGAATCTGTTGCCACCTGAGATTAGGAAGACTAGCTCTCTCCTGAGCTTTAGAAAATACCTGAATACTTGGTTGTTTCAGTGAGAGGAGTCGGTCGGGGTTCTGCTCTTGGTTTTTTAGTGCCGAGACACCATTTTTGGTATTTGAGCGCTTTATAAATGTCACTATCATTATCATTATCATTATCATTATTAATTATAGGGGTACTGGAAACATGTTTTTGCATATTACAATATTAGATAGATGTAAATCACAGGTTGTATATGCTAGAACTAGGACCGAATATTAGGAAGGAAATTACCTATTTAGACTGTTGGATATAGTGTTTGAATACTATTGTAAAAAGGCAGGTGGTTGTGGGATTGTGGTACTATAGAGGTATTGAGATTTACGTAGCTGCAGACATTTACTATATGGTGCCTCTCGCTTGTGCTCTTTCTCAGGCTGACACCCTTCATTTTCTCTACCTCTCTTCTGCAATACTCTGTCCTTTATTAATTTTATTTATTATTTCTTCTTTGTAAATCTCTTTTTACTTGATTTGATACGTGACTGTATTGACTCTAGCTTCATTTATAAACTCTACCGAGTTCTACCAGGCTACTACTGTAGCAGGATGCGCGATTTTTATGTCTCTCTGATACAATTGGTTGTCTTTGGGACACAGATTATCTTATCTTATTTTATGAGTTGGGAAACCCTTGGCGACTCCCTAACTCGCGTAGTTTGGGATTATTTGCATTTATCAATCTTTTTATAATTTGGACTCTTATGAAGTGGACATACAGTTCATCATACTAGTGAGAATACGGCAGTTTCCCTGCGGGGAGTGGCGCGTGTTTTATTATAAGTTTGACCTGTCTAGGTAAGTTGACTGGAATTATGCTTGTGAAATATGGACACTAGAAATACTCATAGGATAGATGTACTTTGGACTCTTATGAAGTGAATACATAGTCCATCAAAATATTGATAATACGGCAGTTTCCCTGCGGGGAGAGGCGTGTGTTTTATTATAATTTTGACCTTTCTAGTTGAGTTGACAGGAATTATGCTTGTGAAATATTGTCCCGACTATGGGACGTGAACTTTGCTCCTGATCACGTAGTTGTATTGAGTACAGGGATACTAGAACAACTCACACGATAGATGTACGAACTACTGGATGAGATTTTGACACGGCATCGCGATACTACGCGTATTTACTTTACTTTATTTGGTGATGCAAGCGTATTGTAGGCTTTTGAGTACAGTGATACTTTAACTACTCATTCGATAGATGTACAAACTACTGGATGAGATTTTGAGACGGTATCGCAATACTACGCGTAATTATTTTACTTGTGATGTAAGCGAATTGTAGGCTTTTGCGGCATATACTTGAAGTGATGATGAAATGGGGATGGTAGGTTATCCTTGATTAGAACAGGAGTGACAATGCTGGTGATTATGGAAACTGTATACATTACTAGTCCAAGATGGCGCTTATAGGTGCACAGTATTTAAGACCTACCCAAGATGGCGCCCGAGTAGCATGCCGGCGTTACTTGCGGGAGAGCTGCCGTCTACAGTGGTGAGTTACTTATGACGGGAGATACGATGCAGATTTGAGGGTTGACATTAGGAATAGATTATATAGGTTATATAGACGATGTCTTCTTGATTTGGCTCAATAACCAAGACCTGAAAACTTTTGTCGACTGGCTTAACACACGTGATCCTTGGTTGAGATTCACATACACAGCTGACAAGGAAAGTATTGACTTCCTAGACCTCACGATCTTTTCAGAGAATAACCAAATCGAGACAAAAACCTTTAGAAAACCGACTGCCAAAAATAGCTTGTTGTCCTACAAAAGTTATCACCCTCAACCGCTCAGAGACAACCTACCTTACAGCCAATTTTTGCGCTTAAAAAGGAACTGCAGTCAGAAAAAGGATTATCAAACACAATCACGAGCCCTGAGTATCAGATTACAACAAAGACACTACAAAAACAGCACAATATTAAAATGCCAAAAAAGAGCCCAGAACCAGCCGAGGGAAAACCTTCTAACATCTTTTGAAAAAACTGAAAATAAGGACCTCGTAACCTGTGTGACCACATTTGGCCCTGCAACATACCAGGTCAACAAACCGATCAGTAAGAATTGGCATATTGTAAACACTGGCAAATTCAACTGGCCAAAACCCCGTTTTGCAAATAGACGTACAAAAAATCTACGTGACATGCTGGTTCATACCCGTCCAAAACAGAAAAATCCAACGAATCAGATCAGAAACATAAACATGGCTCCAGTGTCAGGCCACTACCCATGCGGTTCTTGCACAGCTTGTACTTCTACATCCATTTCTAAAACATTGCTATTGTCACCAACATTCACGTGGACCCAGCGACAACATAGCAACTGCAACTCTTCCCATGTGATCTACATGGTCACATGTCCATGTGACAAAAAATACATCGGTATGACCTGCAGAAAGGTTAAACTGCGCATAGGTGAGCACAAAAGCAACATACGCTTAAAAAAGAACACAACCAAACTATGTGCACATTTCATCGAACAAAAACATAGTATTGAAGACCTGAAGTGGACAGTTATAGAAAAAGTTCAAGATAATACACCCAACGTTGAAAAAGTGTTGTACGAAAAAGAACAAAGCTGGGTGGACCGCCTTAAGACGAATAAAAATGGTTTAAATGATGATATTTGCTGGCATCACTTCGCACGCTGATACTAGCAGTTTGTTAATCTGGAAATTTAGAGTCCACTTAGTGTTCTGACACTCATAACCCTATGAGACTCTAAGTTCATCCCGTCTACAAATGTACTCCCTAAGGAACAGGTACAGTCCGTATCCTTTACAAAGGATATATATATTTTTCAAATATAAATTTCTTTGATTCAATGCCTTAATAATTACGAGACCATGATGTAGATAACCTATAAATTACTTATTAGGCATACACATTTTTAATAATTACTTTTGAAGCTGTTCTTCGGTTGTATACAAAAGTCTCATTTCTATCTCTATGATTAGCGTAGTTAAAACGCCATTGGAAACGTGCTCTTGGTGTCCAGGAGGCAGAGCCAGCACAAGACGCGGAACACATTTCCGCTGCGGGTAAGTCGTCCCTCCACCGCCCTCGCTCATCCACAACTTATAGCACCAGAGTGACTAATACCTTGATTCTCTGATACTGTTATAGCCTGGGACCTCCTGAGGGAACCTTTTTCTAAACACAATTAAGGTAAGACCTCACATGGGGTATGACGGACTTCCTTACCATTACGTAAATGTGCCGAACACTTATCATCCCCGTTTTCTCTATCAGGTTCGCACACTCAAGTTCACCTGATTTAGAGGTATGTCACATTCCTTGCAATTTACATGTCGCATTAAGTCGCCACCATTTACTCGCCAACATGTCCCTATTGTTCTCAATTTCCTAAAAACAGCATGCCACAATTGAGCTTGCATGAAAATGGTACAATGTTTTTCCATTTCTTCTTTTTAACCGCACTTTGGTAAAATGCCACTAGTGACCCCAACCCTCTTTTTCTTAAAATTTACAGGTGACTACATAGAACCACGTAAGGGTAAGATTGTAAATTACACCTCTACCCCCCTACATCACAAAGAGTGATAGGTAGATCTCTGTTTATTGTTGTTTTTTGTCCTGACGAATGCTCTTAGACCCACGGGCCAACAGAGCAGAAACATGTCGACGTTTTGTCAATACTTCTAATATATGCTATGGATTCCTAATTTTCCAGCGAGCATACCAACTTCTTTTAAACTAGTTGTCCACCGATACTAATAATAAAGAGTATCTTAATCGGTTGGAAACTATTTTATCCCTTTTTGTGCCTTTTCTGTTGGGGTTATTCGAATTTTTTATCTCTGGAGACTGCCACGAAAAAACCAGAGAAAGCCTCGGGCGAGGCTAGGCAATACACAATTTTGTCAAACCCGATGATTGCTGCCAAAACGTTTGTGTGGGGCGGAGAATAAGATATACCGCTTCTCGTTATACACAACGTTTATGAGGGTTTCACAATATATTTTACAATATATTTCTCTTGGTATAAGTGGTAACAAGTGTCCTATCCATTTTTGATAATCTCTACTGAGTTCCGGGGAACAGATAGGACAACCTTTCCTCGTCCCTCTATTTGATGTATTCATTAGGAATAGATTGTACATATTTTATTCTTTGACTTGCAGAACACGCACTCGTGGTATTGATATTGCAGACATTACCTTATATTTGGGATTTTGGAAGTCCTTGAGATACGGACAACCTAAAGGTGAGCTGGGAGCGCTAGTATATCAACCACGCAAACAAATGTTAGGTGGTTGTGGACAGTGGTAAATACATGATGTATAATTGATCTATTGCAGGAATTGCCTTTGAAAATTATCGGGGTGTGATTTCGAAATTACTGAGTTTGCCACAACTTTTAATAAGGTGAGCAAGTTTTGACTTATGGCACAAGATATTTGTAGGTAGTACCTTAACAGGTTTTTGGGGAACTAGTTGATAGCTTGGTAGAATTTGGTGAGTGTACTAGGCAGCATTGAAGTATATGCACATACTGGATGGAGTGTGAACTAGATGGTGGGGAGGTATTATATCAGGTCTTTTTGTGTTACGCGTGGAATAGTGACTGGATTGATTATTTATTTTGAGAAACGACCGCTGCTGTTTAATTTGTTATAGGGATTGGAAAGATTGATTCAGAACGTGTATACGAAGGCGGATATTATTGAGGAATATTTCACTGAATATTAAGTGGAATATAAGGTTGGTAGACCTTGTTGTATTAGGAATTGTAATTTCCTATGCTTGGAGCACATACTTTGGGTGACGAATCTTCTTGGGACTTGGCTTTTTTGTTCTCTTTTTCTGTCTGACACGGGTAGTAGCTATGGGTATATAACTTGTTAACAATTCTAATTTTGAGCAGCTGTGGGTAATTCTGCTGTAGTTAACATCTAAATGCCGGCAAGATAGAAGCATTTTTGGCGCCAAGACTAAATACAATAGTCTGGATTGCGGTTTATCCCTATTACTGAATAGTACAGACTCAGCTGAGCTGTGCCGCTACATGCTGAGGCAATACAGCGGGTCTCCGTAATACCGTTATTCGCTTTGTGAACACCTTCCATCAAGGCACCCTTTTTTTTATGAAGCTAAGAATTGACTATACAAAGGTGTGGCCTTTCCATTAGTTCCAAAGGTAACTTCAGCTATTTCCATGCACCCAAATAACAGGGTCGCTCCTGTTCTATCCAAGGTCAGAAGTTTGTGCAAAGTACGTTGAGTCACGAATTCCACAACCCAAGGACCTGGTACCTGGGAACAGTCCTGTCTCAGTTAATACTTGGGGAGACAATATGACCCCTTGGTTACGACAGAATTATTGTTAGTCTTGAAAAAGGTGGCATTTATCAAGAATAACCCACCGAAACGCGTCGACGCTTCGTCAAATTGTATAATTCAAGACTCCCTCATCGTTGTAGATACACTGATGACTTACAGATACGACATCGATGTGAATACGTAGGAGTCAGAATATACTTTGAGTACTGTACTATTTTGAAGTCTTACTGTTTCTGTCTTTCTCACCAATTATGCGGGTCATAATTGAATGTTATGTAGTTTATGTTCTGTATTGAATTGTTTTTATTTAAAACTCTTCAACTGTTTTTAGCTCAAGAATATATTGTATTTTAAATGTGATTGTTCAATTGTTTGCACACATAATAAATTGTAATCCTCTTGTCGATTTAGTTGTTGTTCTATGGATGATTTCTTGTGATTTAGGTTTTGAATTTTACACTTTACGTTATATAGTCCTGTTCAAGGGAATTCCTTTTCCTGGTTAACATCTTAGCCATACTTATATAATGTTATTTGGGTTGCAGCCCTGAAGAAGTCGACTGCTTTATTTAGCAAGACGAAACACGTGTTGGCTGTTTTCATTGAAGCTGTTTTCGTTTGAATTGAAACATGAACTTGTGAATAAACAAATATGGAAGACCACATTTCGAAATGCCCTGACTGACCCTCTACATATACGAAGACGTATTTAAGTGGACACTTGATAAAGACTATAGTGTGCTCGGAGGGGTCCTTTGTTATTATTGTTTCCACCAAGTGGATTATATTGGGGCTGTGGTAACCAGCCTCGCATCAACTTCCTGGAGCACCATATTGTACTATTACGTTTATAACTACTTTCCCATTACTAGCTGAGCGCCCTAGTTTCTCAACTGGTTACCATAGAGGATATTATTATAGTCTTTAAACAGCCTTTACTGGAAACACAACCTGGCGTCAGTCCTCTCCAAGATGCCAGGCACAACTGACCCTCTTGTAATTCCATTCGCCTCAAAAAATCTCAAAGGAACATCCAAGATAGAACACATGGAAGTGCACTTACATCGTAAACACTATTCCTGGTTTTCCTTTTGGTTGCCCTGACACTGCTTTTTCTTCTCCATGGTTCACAATTCATGGATGCAGTGATAGAATCCCTGCCTCATCACCACTCTGTGTCAGGATCATGCTGACCACTAGGCCAGGATCTGAGTGAAGAGAATGACCTTGTACTTAAGAGGAAGGGAGACCAATATGAAGAACACTCATTTATTTGGCTGAAGTGCATTATCTGTTGCTGCACATTTCCACTGAACACTCTTTAGTATAGCTATTATGCGGTATTATGCAGCTCAGAAATTACACTTCCATTTCTGATTTCAGTACTAGTTTGTTAATAGATTGCATTCACTTCATTTGTATTCAGTAAACAATGAACATATTCAAAGCATGGTCTGTCCATGAGAGAGGTCATGTGGACTGGTTTAAAATAGAGCAGTTTAGCTACATCACCAGTTCTGATAAGTAACATGCGACATGTTCATGCCAATCAGAGTTGTACAAAACCTATAGAATCAAGAGGCTATCTGGCTAAAGTAGAACTCGCATCTAGATGAGGATTAAAATCTCCTAAAATTAAAACTCTGTTTCCCAACTCTAATGTAGTGGTACAAAAATCATTACACCAATTTAAAAGAGCAGTAGTGTACCCAGGTGAATAATATATGCAGAGTGTGTATCTAATGTGCACTTAATAGCTAAGTGTTCAAACAGTTATTACATTTTATGAAAATGCTTACACTTGAGTTGCTCTGATTAGACAGCTGCAACGCCTCTGTCCATCTTCCTGTCCGTTGACCTGAAATAAATTATGTAACAAAGCAGAATGCTCACATGTAGCATACAGCGCCACCCATCAGCAATTTGGCCTCAACATCTAGGCTCATAACAAAATGTCTTTTGTAAAATGGAGAATCTATGGGCAATCATGGACTCAAATCTCTCCCTCCAAGAACCAGTTAACCACGTTAATGTAAACCAGACAATACAAATCATATAAACAGATAGATGAACTTATTGGGTGGGTAGGTAATGGGTTGGTTCCGAACACAAATTCTACATGATGAGATTCCTATGATGCATTAGTCATACTAACGATTCTGCTAAAAAGTCCAATCCCTGTGCTCGCCAACCTTAATTCTTTAAGGATTGCTCTTCTTAAATTACAAAGAGCTCAGAATGCTGCTGTAAGACACACACATCTGCATTCATAATAACTGTCACCACTGTACTGGCTATATGCCAAGAACAGAGCTCTGTGTAGACCTAATTATAATGGTCTTCAAAGTCATGAATAACTCCTCTGCAAATTGCCGCTCCTTTATCCTGTGCAGATATCTCCCACCTTGCAGCCTGCTATCTTGACCTCATGATCACCCTCAAGCCTCCACGTGTGACTTCGAGATTCAGTCCTTCCATGTATTGGGAATGCTGCTCTTTTGCTGAAATGCCCATTATCATGTCACTAGCCTACTTCAACACTGCTCTCAAAGATCACCTCATGTCCGGATAATCATTATCCATCTTAATGACCAGCTATTGGTTTTTTTCTTTCTTTTTTGTCCTCATCTCACCTTTAAGCACTTTGCAGAATGTTACAGCCGTTGTTATGGACCTGGGCTCCCTCCGGCCGACTGCGGATACTTAGGTCCCCAGACCAACTCCTTGTGCTGGAGTTTTAAGGTGTAATCACAGGACTGGGAGCCTTCGCACTTCAGTATCAACACAGTCTCAGATCTCTGCACATGGTGATAAGAGGTTGCCAAAGGCTATTTGAGGCGTTACCAACACTGGCAATATCAAGGCGAGCCATCGCAAATGCAGAGTTCAGCCATTCTTCTATTCTTGGGGGATTGGGATCTTTCCATTTCAGGCAGATTTCCCTGTGCGCTAGTAGGATTAGACATAGTAAAAGTCCTCTATCCCTTGCTGCCAGATCTTTTGTTGATGAGCGGTCGTCAGCAAAAAAGACTAGAGTCGCATTAACCATGATGTTTGTACCGAAGATCCTGCGCAGGTAGCCTTCAATCCCTTCCCAAAATGTTACCAACTTTACACATTCAAAAAAGACTTGGATGTCATTTGCTTTGGGGCCATGCATCTATAACCTTTCGGCTCGGGGGTTGGGGCAAATTTTGCTATTTTAGCTGGAGTATAATAGATAGGGTTAGTTACAAAGAAATGTTTTTTCTTAAGGCTAGCAGATTTGGTATATTTGTGTAGAAGATTTAAGGAAGGCTCTAATAACTCCTCTATTATGGATTTAAAGGGGGATGGTCTCCACACCAAAGCCTGAGATGGAATATCTTTGTCGCCTGCTTCAACCAATTTCTTGTACCAAATTGATACCTCTCTCTTAATCCGATGGTCTGACATAAAGAGGTGCTCAGTTTCCCAATCTCCCATTATACCCCCGCTCTCTGCCTCAAACCAGGATTTCAGTTGTAAGAACTTAAATTTGGAGAACCCAGGGCCTATCTTAGCTTTCAGCATTTACCACGAAAACACCCCATTGGTATCCCCCAGGTCTGACTAGATGGAAACTCCCGCCCCCTAATAGGGGCAACCAAACCATTTTTAAGGCAAAGAGGAGTCCCTGGGGAGTCCCAAATGGGGGTGTGGTCCGGATGAAATGAAATGAAATGAAAAAGAATTTCTAAAGCGCAAGGCTGCCCTTGAGCGTCCCAGCGCTACGTGTACGCTAGTACCTTATCTTGCACCTAGTCCTTACTTTGCACCAGATTTCTAGTGCATTTTTCAGGACCTTCAGGCGCACCTTCTTAAAAAAATGTTGTGCTCCAAATTTATAAAGAAACCCTTCTGTTCTGCCCCCTTCAACATTGCTTGTCAGTTCACTGAGAAGGAACCCCCAAGATGAAGTTGTGGGTTTCGTTAGAAGCATTCTGATGGCTTTAAATTGAAATGCCACCAGATACCAACTAATATCCGGAAGGGCTAACCCACCTTTAAGCAACCTCTGCCTCAATTTCTTCCAGGACAGCCTCACTCCCTTATCTCCCCAAATAAAACTTCTGATCTTGCTCTGTATTTTGGAGATGTCATGTTGAGGAAACCTCGGGGGGACCGCATTAAAGATGTATGTTAACTTGGGGAGGACAGTCATTTTAACTAAATTCACATTGCCAAAAATAGTCAAAGGAAGATTTTTCCACCTTACGAACAGGCGATCCAATTCATTAATAACTCTTTTCAAATTCAAGGGAGCAATTCTATCCAGATCGCTGACTATAGTAATGCCAAGGTATTTAAACTCTGGGCTGGTCTGCCCCGTCCAGTGTGTTATATTCCAGCACATTACCTTCGTCTTGGAGGAGTTGGCTAGATATTCGGAAATTGAGCCAAACTCCCCCAAGAGGGCCTCCACCCTTGGCATTGTTACTTCTGGATCGCTGGTGTAAAGAATAATGTCGTCCGCATATAATGCTCTTATTGATGTATACTGCTGAGATTTAAAGGGCTGAATCCGATCGTCAAGCTTTATTGCCTGAGCCAACGCCTCTATATATATATCGAACAGCAGGGGAGGGATGGGACAACCCTGCCTGGTTCCCCATTGAATCTCAAAGCTAGAAGTAAGCGTCCCATTTACCAATATTTTTGCGGAGGCTCCCTGATAACATTGGCTGTGCTTATGGATAAACACGGGGCCTATGCCCATAGCCTCCAGAACCTCCTAAAGATAGGACCAACAAACCCTATCGAATGCCTTGGCGGCATCTAAAGCGATTAACGCCAAGGGTTCAGATCTTACTGTGGCCAAATCGGTATTGCCAATGAGGAGTTGTGTCTGTTACTGAATGAAACGCCCAATAATAAACCCCTTTTGATCGGAACTGACCAACCCAAGGACCAATTTGGCCAATCTCCCTGCCAAAATACCCATAAAGATTTTATAGTCAGAGTTTAGCAGGGAGATTGGCCGATAGGAATCATCCCTCAACGGATCCTTCCCAGGCTTAGGTATTAATACGATGGTCGCCTCTCGTCATGAACTTGGTATTTGCCCCGATGAACTATAGATTGATTGAAATAGGGAACCCAATGTTGGCGCTATCTCCTCCTTGAGAAGTTTGTATATCTCGTTCGGGAGGGCATCCAGACCTGCTGCTTTCCTTTTTTTAGATAACTTTATTTGCATTTTAATTTCCTCCAATGAGATCGGGGAGTCCAAAAGGTCTCTGCCCTCCTGCGTTAGGGACGATAATGATTTAGTACTCAGCCAGGTCTGGATTTGATTTTCTGAGGGTTTCAAGTTCTCCTTATAGAGATCTGTGAAGAGAGAGAGAAGGCAGTTCTTTATGTCCTCTAGATCTGTGGATTTATCTCCACTGTCACTAATAACTAGCTCGCTTATATTGTTTTTAGTGCGGTCCATTCTGGCCTTCCATGCCAGCAAGGCATCAGCCTTCTCGCCATATTCGAAGTTCTCCATATTTTTATTTAACCATTGGGCCCTACATTTCTCGTCTAACTTGCCTCTATAGTCCAACCTAGCTGTCTCCAGATCCTCCTGTACTTTGCCTACCCTTTCGGGTTGACCGCTCCCTAACAAGAGAAGATCTGCTTCAAACTTCTTAATTTTATCTTCTCTCAGTTTTAACTCATGGCCTTCAATTTTGTTTTTAGAAGATATAAGACCATGTAACCTACCTCTAAGATTGTCCTTAAAGGCGTCTCATACAATTCCTATAGATGTTGAGCCGATGTTAATCTAAAAAAACTCCAAAGAGGAGGCTTTGATGGCCAAGATAATTTCGGGGTCAGTTAACATTCTCCTGTTAAGAGTCCACCTCGTCTGAGCTACCTTCGTTATTCTTTTGCATGAAAATAAAACAGGGGCGTGATCCGAGAGGTGGCTGGGGAGAATAGAAATAGCAGCGGTTTTAGACAATGACCAGCTATTGTAACATTTTTGGCGTTTGTATGTTTTTGAATCTTCTGTTTTTATTGTCTGATTTACATTAACGACCCATTAACCACCCACTCAATAACTTCATCAACATGTTCCCATTGTACCAACTGCTTAGGTACCATAAAATGTTTGCCATGTACGGCATTTTGTGCATGCTGATGATGAAATAAAGTTAAATAAAAACCTCTCGATAGGAATGAGAGCAGTACACTGACTACTGTTAGATTTCGTACCTCCTTCAAAACAATGTGCACAACACACCAATCTTACAGCAAGCCAGGCTATGTAGACTAAAAGGTTGACGCTTAACCCAACTTTCCCTTTTGTTCCTGTTAAAGTTCATTTCAGAGTTTGAGTTCCTACATGTAGGACAGACTCTGCATATGTTAGTAAGGGTATACACCCATTACAACGCATTTTTTACAACGCACTACCATTACAACGGAACTTTTACAACGCAAATACTATTACAACGCATTTATTTACAACGCATGTTTTTACAACGCAGGTACTTTTACAACGCATACCATTACAACGTAAGTATTGGTAAGTATATAATTATATTTAAAATGTTATATGTTAGTTTTTTTTTAAAGGGGTATTTTTAGGGTTCAGGGTCAGTTTTGGGTTTTTGGGTAAAGGGGTATTTTTAGGGTTCAGGGTCAGTTTTGGGTTTTTGGGTAAAGGGGTATTTTTAGGGTTCAGGGTCAGTTTTGGGTTTTTGAGTAAAAGGGTATTTTTAGGGTTCAGGGTCAGTTTTGGGTTTTTGGGTAAAGGGGTATTTTTAGGGTTCAGGGTCAGTTTTGGGTTTTTGGGTAAAGGGGTATTTTTAGGGTTCAGGGTCAGTTTTCAGTTTTTGGGTAATGGGGTATTTTTAGGGTTTAGGGTCAGTTTTCAGTTTTTGGGTAAAAGGGTATTTTTAGGGTTCAGGGTCAGTTTTCAGTTTTTTGGGTAAAGGGGTATTTTTAGGGTTTAGGGTCAGTTTTCAGTTTTTGGGTAAAGGGGTATTTTTAGGGTTCAGGGTCAGTTTTCAGTTTTTGGGTAAAGGGGTATTTTTAGGGTTCAGGGTCAGTTTTCAGTTTTTGGGTAAAGGGGTATTTTTAGGGTTTAGGGTCAGTTTTCAGTTTTTGGGTAAAGGGGTATTTTTTGGGTTCAGGGTCAGTTTTGGGTTTTTGGGTAAAAGGGTATTTTTAGGGTTCAGGGTCAGTTTTGGGTTTTTGGGTAAAGGGGTATTTTTAGGGTTCAGGGTCAGTTTTGGGTTTTTGGGTAAAGGGGTACAGGGTAAAAATAAAATAAAATTAAATTTAAATTAAATTAATTAAATGAAATTAAATTAAATTAAATTAAATTAAATTAAATACAATTACATTAAATTATATTAATTTTAAATAATATACAATTAAAAAAATTATATATACTTACCAATACTTACGTTGTAATGGTATGCGTTGTAAAGGTACCTGCGTTGTAAAAAAATGCGTTGTAAATACATGCGTTGTAATAGTATTTGCGTTGTAAAAGTCCCGTTGTAACGGTATGCGTTGTAAAAGTATGCGTTTTAACGTCATACATCCATTAGTAAGTGGATATACATGCATTGATAACTAGAAAGCTTTCATGGGTGATAATTATATTGTCTGTATTAAAGATCACATTGTCCTTTTATAAAGTGCTACAATTACAGTTTTAGGATAAGAGCTGACTGGAACAGAAGAAGAGAATACAAAGCTTCAGCTGCCTGCACAGAGAATTTCTATCATCCTGATAGAGGAATGTGGACAGAATTGTCTCCAGCGTTATCTGGACTCTCTGATATTCTGGAACTACTTCAAAGGCTAGAAAGGATAGCCTCTTGGGAAAGGAAAAGTGGTCCAGGTCTGGTCCAGGGGATCCTGCTTGCCTGGTAAAACGTATTTTCTTAGCCTGGAGAGTAAAGAAGGACCTGGAGATAGAGGAAGTTGCATCTCTGAGCAAGACAACTAGTAGACCATTGGTAGCTATGTATTTTTTCAGCCAGCTCAAGTGAATCCTGTCTCCCGTGTCTGGGGAATGGATAGTTGGAGATGTCTCAGAGGAAACTCAGGAACTAGGTGCAACAGGGCATTTTGTGGGTCTTGACATAGAGTTAAGAGTACCTTAGAAAACATTTCTGAAAGTTCAGATGATTTTGGAGGATGAGAAAAGATGGTCCATAACATTTCGAAAATTTTGGTTCATACAACGTTGTCATCTCTCGGGGACTAGTAATAGATTCTACAACCCTCACCCAAAGGGTTCCGGGAATACTGTTCGGTTATTTCTGACCCCGCACTTATGAATAATGAGGTTGTTGTTTACTCTGGGATACTGCTACATTCTAACCTGCACTGAGAGTTTTCAAAAGGAATGGAGTTTTGCAATGGGAATTCCATTTTGTAATTTCACATGTTTAGCTTGTCCACTATCAGGGGGAATCAGAAGTGTTTTATTTACATATCCCTTTTTTACTTTTGACTTGAAAGACTGTTTGCGAATTAGTTTGAACGTGTAATGGGGGCCCAGAGCTACCAAAAAAGATGCTGCTCTTCCGGCAACATATTGGAGGAAGATCCCCCTTTGACCCAAAAAATCGAGGCTAAAGCAGGGCCACGAAAAGTTTTGTTCCTTGCTCAAACGTGGCTGGCTTTGTATTTCTCTGCTACTGCTGGTTGAAGATGGAATAGTGAAATAAGTAGTGAATATACACGGTCACATGAAACTTCGCAACTATGTCGGTGTTCGTTCGACTCAATCTCATTCATTTAATGACAATAATCGCATTGTCAAATGTAAATGTTAAAAAGTTAAAATGGAGTCCCTGGCACTTACCTCATATCCATCTTTGGTCTCAGCTCATCGTGTGACACGCGGTAAGCAGGATCCCATCACCTAGCGCAGCTCAGCGAATTGTGAAACTTCAATGAGCTATGGTCAACCCTGATGCACACGTCACTTGAGTATTTATAAAATGCTGCATATTGCAGTAATGCAACGAGTGCCTTTGAGTGAAAGTAACTGCAGTCTTTGGTGCCAAATACATTTGGAAAAGAGACAGTGTCGTAATTGTAGTAATGTAACACTGAAAAGTAATGCAGTAGCAATGCATTAATACAGAAGTATTGTAATGGTAACCTACTGCAGCAGCAACAATAGAGGCTGTAAGAAACATGGACACATCAAATGTCCGCCGTATTATAGTGAGTAATTTAAATTAGCTTGAATCGTTTACAGAGAACACTGTGCAACTGTTAATGTGTACGTTTAGAGTGAAACATATATATAATGTATCTAGGCATTTTACTAGCCCGTAGAGGCATGTTGCTGCCTTTTTCACAACTTTTCAATTGGCACTAAAGACATAATATGACATTGTGAAAAATTTGACTGAACGCCAACAAATATATCCCTAGATCTGCTCCGACACAAATCACATTTTACATGTGGGTTTTTTAAATTGAGCAAATCCCGTTTTCGAAGTCATAATCCTACCACTCCCAGTCCTCTCAATCAGGAGTGGTGATTGGCCACCACCATAAAAATGTGCACAAGTATCGAACGTAAGGTGAAACAACTACAGCTTCCAAAAAACATTAAACAACAGAGAAACACGTCTTGTAAGGGGTCAGGAAAAGCTGACAGTCACAGAAAAGGTGGCATGAGCTATGCATGGCAGCCACTGCAGGTGGGTCTGGAGTAGCCTTAGTATCTACTGCACAGCAATGCAGCGTTACAGGGTGTTGCATGGCAGGATGTTTCAAAGTAGGCACCCAGTGGGAGAAAGTGGCATCATCTTTCTCTTGCTCATTACGTTTTTCATAATATCACCCATGAGAACCCTTGTTAGGATATGAAACTATTGCTTGCCTTTTAAAACCCTATACATACGTGTAAGACATTGGGTTACTGGTTGAGTGGAAGGTGGAACTCTACTCAAATAGCAACCACAATTTTTGTCACAGTGAATTCACAAGCAAACCCTAAATTAACCTGTGTTCCACCTTCGGGTAATTTGGCACAGAGCACTCAGGCATAACTCAGGGGCAATGGGCAAAGTATTTGTTCAACATTTCAAACAATATTAACATAAAAATATTACATAAGAAAAATTCCACTTTAATTTAGAAAAATAGAGTAATTTCTAATAGATAAAACAAGAACAAAACAACGAACATCCAATCAGTAAAACCGGAGATAAGCAGCTTTAAAGATTTCAGTTAATATAGCACAAAAAAGCATAAAGCGACAACTGCGGATATCTGGTCATGATAGACCAGGACGAGGTGCAGGCTGGCTACAGTGGCCCAGGTAGGACGGCTGTACAAGAGTACTTAATCCTATTTGTGGATTGTTACGAGGTGCCCCATCTAGGATGCGTTGCACAGCCGAGGCGATGTGAGGTCCCTGTCGGGGATGTGTTGTGCAGCGTCGGTTCCGGAGAGCTGTGAGGCTGCATTGCGAGGTCCTGCGTTGTCATCGGGCAAAAGAGGAGGTATGCGATGCGAAGTCCTGCGTCGAGGATGCATTGCGCACTGGCTGTTTTGGAAGAAGCTGCATGGCTTGTGAAGCAGAGTTCTGCGTCATTGCGGAGGATGCGGTGGACAAGATGATTGTGATACGTGGGCCTGCACTGAGGATGTGTCGTGCATCGGTGGTTCCTATGTGGACTGCAAAGGCAGTGTGGAGTCCTTGCATCGAGAATGTCCACGCAGTATGTGTTTGTTCTACTCAGAGTTGCGTCGCACAGTAGAGGGGATGAGTCAGAGCTGCTGGATCCACAGACGGGTTGGCAGAGCACCTCCAATGCCACTTCTAAGCATTCAGGACTGGGGTGCCACCACTTGGGAAGGCAGGGCACACAGTTGCATAGTCCAGGTGCTCGTTACAAGAGACTAGCCCTTGGAGTCACTCTGGTGGCAGTCCTTTCCTCAGCATAACAGTCCTTCCTGACAGAGTCTTTCATACGTTCAGAAGTGTACTGAAGAGTTGGTGTCTGAGGTCCAATATTTATTCCTGATACCTGCTTTGAATTGGGAGAAGCTTCTAGAGGTTTACCTTTGAAGGCAAGGGTTTCTTGCCTCACCTGCTCTAACTCCAAAATAACTACAGGGGTATACAAATATTTGTGTGAAGGCAGGACACAGCCTATTCAGGTGTACATGGCGCTGTTCCTAACTCTGCCCTCTCATCCTGCAATTGATGGCCCATCCAGGCACATCTAAGCTCTAGGAGTGGGTAGGGCTCGCAGAGTTTTACTAAGTTGCTGAAAAACTCCGCCTAATTCTGCAGAGTTCTGTAGGAGAGCGGAGTATTGCTCGGCCATCCCCCGCTTTTTGTAAAGCAGAGAAGAAGGTTTGTTTCAGCAAATTCAATTCCGTGTTTCATTTACAGCGCCTGACAAGAGGTTATAATTATTGTTAAAATCCTATTATAATTTTTTGCAACAACTGCAGTAAAGTTAAGGTGTATATGTCCTTAAGAGGACCCCCGCTAACCTTAAGTTATCTCCAGTCGCCAGGGAGGCCATTTTGGGTGGGGAGCAGCTCCCGGCACTGGAGAGTAGGTTGAGTCCAGGCTGTTACAGTGCTTCTTTTGCCTCCAGGTGCCAAAACTGTGTTAATATTGTGCCCGCTACACTTCTCCTATGAGGTTTGAGACTCCACAGTCATGTCAACTTCTGATGACTCAGGCCCAGCCCAGGCCATGCGAACCTTCTCCTGCACATACGGCACCACATCCATGTCCGGTTCCTGTGGAACAAGTGCCTGAGCAGGCCAAAGCCACCCTCCTTCTCTGTGAGGTGAGTGCTGCTGCAGACTCCTTTCCGCTGCTATGGGGTGAGTGCAGCGGGCCAGGAGCTGCAAAGCACAGGCTGGCTCTCCTGTGTCTCTCGCCATCTGCTACTTCCTTTCATTAAGCACTTCCAGGGCAGAATGTCATGTTGAGCCATGGGTGGCCCATTTCGGCCAAGGAGCTTATACACTGGGCTGGTTCTGGTGCATTTCCCTTCCAAGTCATTTACTCTTAATTAAGCCGAATCACAAACAGACGGGCACAGACACGCGTGGCACGCAGCCCTAGAATCTGCCAGTAGGTAAATTAATGAGGAGGGGGTAGGAGTCAGTAAATTCCGCCATGCTGTGGATACAGAGTTTTTGCCAAAATCTGTGCTCCAAGTGGAGCGCAGAGTAACACAACTCTGCACACTCAGTGGAGCAGGGTTTACTGTCCACCCCTGTGAAGCTCTCTATTGGCTCTCAAGGAGGAAAACACAAAGTTCAACTGCCAACTACACCTACTCATGTGACCGAGAGACAGGCTGCAGGCACTAAATGGCTATGGCAGAAAAATGTCAACTTTCTAAAGTGGCATTTTCAAAATTGTAACCAAAAATATGACTTCACCATAAAAGAGGATTTTTTTCTTACAATTCCAAAGACACCAAACATAAATAATACCTGTTCCCATTTGAAAGTTACAGCATATCAAATGTAATGAGGTAACACTGATGTTATCCAATGGGAGAAGCAGTACTTACAGTAGTGAACAACGAATTTAAGTTTTTCACTACTGTTGGAAGGGCCTTTATTAGTAGGGGTAAGGAGGTTCCTATCACTAGTAATAAGGCCACAGTCCCAATCTAAGGTCCTGTCAAGGTCTTGATAAGTTATTCCCTTGCTCAAACTGTGGTAGTTGGCTGTGAGCAGGCAGGCTCAACTTAGTAGACAGGTGTGAATAGCATTTAAAAACACCTATCCCTTAAATAAATAAGTAAGACACAACACACAGTAAAACTCCAACACCAATATATTAACATAAACACTATTTTTATGATCAAAATGACTTCAAAAGTACACATATCCAATGTGGTGAACTAGAGATATGATTTCTGTAAAGTTTCAAAGTAAAACTAGCGCTTAGAAGCAAATAGCACTCAAAGGGTTAAAAAAGGTCAGGCATGAGTGGGAAAACATCAAGAGATTAGGCCACCCACAATGTAACACTTTTACACTTACTTCCAGAAGTGTTTCTTGATGCAGGAATGAGGTCCACAGGACCAACTAAGGGTACAGAAGCACAGGTTTGCCTCTTGGGGTCTGGGACTACAACTCCCACAATGTTCCTGTTAAATACCCCCCCCAAAAAAGGTTAAGCTTTACAGCTGGAGTTGTCCTCATTGTTGATGTTGCAGGTAGCCCTTCCAGCACTGTACTACCTGTTCCTGACCATGGATTCCACTCGTTATCCTTTAAGACAGGCAAAGTCATTTTGCTGTGAAACCTTGTGAATGTGGCAGGTGCAGTCCTTATCAGTGCAGCCCTCTCTTGCACCATCCAACGGTTCAGCAGAGCAGTCCTTCTTCTCCAGGTGTTTCCTTTGTGTCTTTGAGGGTCCACAACACCAATCCAAGGTTCCAGAATCTCTGATTTGTCCCTTGGGAAGTTGGGACTACCAACAATGCACCTGGCCAAATCCTTAAAAGTCCACTGAACGTTGCCCAGCTGGGTTCTTCTTGGTGGAGATGATGCAAGTGGAGCTTTTTTAAACTGTTGCTTTCAGGGAGCCCACTCCTTCAACTTTCAGAGGAAGGCAAAGTTATTTTTCATCTGAAGACCAAAGTGTGCAGGAGGTGCAGCTTTTATGAGTGTAGTCATCTCTTATGCAGTCCAAGGGTCCAGCAGGGCAGTCCTTCTTCTTCTTTTAGTTTCAAGGCAGGTAACTGAGTTGCCGGGCAGCTCACCCGTCCGTCTGCATCCAATGTTCTTCAGTGACAAGCAAGGGTGCACCCCTGAACAATGGGGTACAGGGTGTCACCCAGAAGTATGACGGCTTCCTCCAAAGTGTGGCATATTCTTGTCCCAGAAGGCACAGTACTTCAAAATTCAAAACAGATCAACTTTCTCCTGGAGTTTCAGATCTGGCTAACCAAATCCACTGGTGTAGCTACCTTTCCCTAAAACTCCCCTTCCAGCCCCTCTGCTAATTCAATTACCGGGGCTCATCTCTGACTAGGGGCGCAGAATGTGGTGGTGAGCCTGTGTCCTGTCCTTGCTGTCATTCACTCTTTGAAGAACAGTATGGCTACTTTATACACATCCTGCCTTTTTCTCTGCATCTTTAGATCTCCTCCCACCATATGTTCTTTGTCTCTATGAAGGCCACTTCACACCTCATCCGAGCAGTTTGGTTCAGCCTGTCAACAAAAGCTGGCCAATCAGGAGAGGCTGCTGGAAGGCTGGATTTTGGCACAACAGAAAAGCAAGTTCTATAACTTATTATCTGTGATAGTTATATTAAATCTAACCCTGACAAGTTGTGGGGTTTATTTTAAAAATCACGTTAATACTTTGAAGCATATTTGTAGCTCCCTCCTGGTAATAATTATACTTCATTAAGGGATTTCCATTGTAGCCTATGGGACCAATGTGCTACAACGGAGAAAAATGAAATGTACTGTTTTTCTGTCACCAGGGCATATACAACATATTTTGAAAAGTCCCTGCTTATGTTTTACATGGCACCATACCCTGAGGGCACCTAGGGTGAACCAGAGGTGACATGTGTAAAAATAAGGTAGTTTAAGATTGGGAAAGTAACTTTAATTTCAAAGTCGAATTTGCATTTAATTTTATTTTAAAAGCAGCTGGAAAAACAGGACTACCTTTAAAATGACAACAGGCAACAAAGCACTGCACACTTGGGTACATTAAATCTATTGGGTCTCCAAATCAACATGCCATAACATATACTCGGGACTCACAGGTAGGTTGTCAGTACCAATAGTAAATGTCCTTTTAATCAGAGCACAGGCACTGCATCTGGTTAACAGAGCCCAGGGCACAATTAGAGTCAGGAAACTCGCATCTAGTAGTCAAAATGGGGGTAAAAAAAAAAGTGGGCGGACACTGCAAAAAGCCCTGATTTCTCACAACTACCCGGTCTTGTCCTATTTTACTACACCCTGCCCTGAGGACTGTTTAAGGCCTACCCTAGGGGTGACACTTGTATTAAAAAGGCAGGTATGAGCCTGGCAACAGGCTTGTTTGGCCAGGTCAAAATGGCAGTCTAAAACTGCACACACAGGCTGCAATCGCAGGTCAGAGACAGGTTTCCAAGGCTACTTAAGTGATTGGCACAACAATTAATGCAGGCCCACTAATAGCATTTAATTTACAGGCCCTGGTTACATGTAGTGCCACTTTATCAGGGACTTATGAGTAAATTAAATATGCCAGTTGGGGATAAGCTAATGATACCATGTGCTAAGGAGTGTCCACACGCACTTTATAACTGGTTAGTAGTGGTAAAGTGCACAGAGTCCTAAGGCCAACAAAAACGAGATCAGAAACATATGGAGGAGTAAGGCAAAAAGTTCAGAGAAAGACCACCCTAAGGCGGGCAGATCTAAAAATAAGGTGGCGCACATAGGTTATTTATATGAATTGAGTGGAACTCTGTCTAAGGAGGGCATATGCAGAAACTTTACACTTTACAAAAACTCATAAATTATAATAATAATTTTCAGTATGTGCCACTCTCTCAACTCATTGGTTCTCATTAGCATCTGTCTCTCTTGCCTATGGCAATTCAATCATATATTGGATAAACTGAATTGAATATAACAATTCTCTGGTATTACACAGCACTTGTTCAAATATTCTGTCATATGCTGCATTTAAAAACCTCCGTAGGCTTCATCTTAAATCCTCAGGAGTTTAGGAGGAATGTAAATCTTACTTGTGGGGTGACCGCCCCCCCTCCACTGAGTAGATATGCCACCTGCTCTGACTTGACCCCCTTATCCTGAAGATGTGAACTAACAAACTAGGGGCCTAGATATGAGTTTGGTGGTGTGAGGCAGGGCGTCAGTGCCCCACACCATGAAACTGACCGCTGGTTGTCCAGCAGATTACAAGTTTTCTCGTTGTCTGGCGGGTGGTACTTTTGCGTTCCCAGGAAATTGCCTTTGAAAAAGCTCCGCAATGAGAATGCCAAAGCAAGTTCCTGCATGGCATGTACCGTTAAGTCCATGCTGTGCAGGAACAGGGCATGCATGCAGACAGGGGGGCACATCACGCGCCCCCCTGCATGCATCCCCAAAGTCTTAGGCATCAGGCAACCCTGTAGGGCCCCCTTAGTTTCCTCACACCACGGAGTGAACACCCCCATGAGACTGCGCTAAACATATTGTGGCCTTACACCTCTGATCCCTGGTGGTTGCGGCCTTCCCTTAGTGGTCTGACCTCCGAAGTTGTAATTCAGTGGTAAGTCCTCTGGTGCAGCGGTGACCACATCCTATGGACCGAGAAGCTCATAATCTAGCCCCTAGAACACAGGTCACCCTGTAAACCGTTTCTCTCTTCCTAGTAGTCAGTGTGTAATGCGCCCTAGTGCAAGAAAGAAAATGCCCCCCTCCTCCCCCCCCGGTTGCTGTTTGAATTGTAAAAAACAGCAATGCTCAGGTTTTAGTGGTCTTCTCAGGGCTCTGGGCCCCAGTGTCACTGCACCGGCTGCACTAATAGAAGTTGCACCTCTGTCTCCTCCTTCTTCTTCTCCTTCATCTCCCCCAATCAAGTTGTCAATTTCTTGCACGTTTTAACTGCAAGAAACGACTACATCTTGATTTAATGTTTAGTTTTATTCACTATTTTTCCCACGCATGATACTACTTTTTGCACTTATTCCTACCTCATTGAAATACTTGTTACAACATTTGTATATGCATAATGCAATCAGACCACTTAGAAAGTGTCTCAATAGAGCTGTAGAAAGCACTATGTAAACCTCAATATTATGTATGGGTACCAGTCTGCCTCACTCTGTGTGGTACATATTGAATTTACTTGCCTCATTTATCACTATCACTGCAAAGCACTCAGACAGCCATTTTGGATTATTTTCAAGCTACCGAAAAATAATAAACATGTAATAAATAAATAGTATACCGGCTACTTTATCTAACCTAGGACAAGAAGGCGCTTTCTAATACCCTACCATGCTCTATCAAGGTCACTGACCTGCATAATGCAAATGCAATGTTTAGGACTTCTCCAATGAAGGATTAAATCAGTTTGTAATACGTAGCATGCATGTCCTCCCCACCATTACGTTTTACACCAATATCCTTCCAAAACGACCTCCATTTGTTTATTTATCACCAAGCCCCTCACGGGTGAAATTCTACCAATTTATTTTACAGTGATCGATCGTATTTAACCGCTTGGTAGATTGCCTATAACTCCCCCATGTAACAGAAAGAACATTTCCAATATCACCCTCCCTTTCCTTAACCCATCTATAATATTTATCGCCATTTGCTCTCACTCCCTAGACTGTGACGGGATTTTTTGAGCTCTATTTTCCCTTTGTCTTTTATTACTCAGGAGACATTTGCAAATCTAGTCTCCGAACAAAACCTTTCTTGCCTGAAATGTAGTCCTGCATTTGCATTGCCAATAACTTGCAGAACAAATAAATGACTCCTCTCTGGTAGAGCAACTTGCTCTTCAATTTACTTTATTATGGATGCTCAAAAACATTGTGTTTTTGTTTGTATTCTCGTGGGAAATCAGAGGTGGAAGCTTCTACACATATCGTATTAGCCAGTGTTTGTGTGATATTTTCGAAATGCACAGATCTCCTGGTTCAGCTAGTTATTTTGCATTTTAACATCAATTGTTTTGCACTTAGAACACTCTGTCCAATTGATCCCCCTGCTGGCAGCCTCCACACCGATGTTAGTCACTTTTCTTCTTGGAATGATAGTCATCGCATGGTGCTGATAAGGTGAGGGGAAGATAAATTAGACCACAAAGGATTGTTTTTCAAGTTAAATGAATATGTGCTGGAGGGGTATACAGTTCTCTTTCTAACGCTACACTGCCTCACCCACGCTGCAGAGAGCGTCCACGCCCTCCACATATTAAGCTTTATTGTCTTTCTCTTTTTAGCATATACGTAGGAACGTTATGAAAATACACATTCCACCAGAAGTAAAGGAGATCCATAACCGAAGAAGAAGGGAAGAGGTTGACACAATTAAAAAAATTACGTGCAAAAAAAAGCAGACCTTAAATCATAAATTAAATATATGCACAGCCAGAAAACTGAATTTAGTTTTATAGTTGGCATAATGTATAGAATGGTACCATTTCTAAAATCAATACATATCTGTGAGAAATCGGATTACTGGTTAAGTGGGATGAAACCCTACTCAAACAGCAAACACAATTCCTGTTTGGTTAAGGCACAAGCAAACCCCAAAATGACCGGTGCTCAACCCTTTCATAGATTGGCACAGAGCAGTGAGGCTTAACTTAGGGGCAATGTGTAAAGTATTTATGGATCCTTTAGACAGTAAATCAGTAAAAACACAACACAAGAAAAATCCCACACCAAGTTTGAAAACATGTAGTGAAATGTAATAAATCGATAAAAGTGCAATTAGTAGAGCAGGAGATATACAATTTTAAAGGTTTCCTGAAAATCAATTGTTAAGAAGACAAAAAGCTCCAACCACGGTTATCTGGTTGCGGTAGACTGAGTCCAAGCCATAGGCTCAGGCTGACTGCAATAGACTGCAATAGAGCACTGGCAGGTTATATAACTGAGTTTAATCTGCTGAAAAGTACCTTGAGCCTTGGGCGTCGAGATGCAAAGTACTTGTATCTAGCTGCATGGGGCAGCATTGAAAGTTGTCGACAAGGAGCTGTGGTGTCCACTTTGGAGATGCTTTGTACAGTGGCAGAATTCAATGAAGCCGTTGAAGGGGGCTTGCGATGTGATTTTGTGCTTTGTTGTCGAAAAGCCATCAACAGGAGCTTGTGAGGACTTGTGCTGTGCTACATTGGCACTGAGAACAAGATTCGTCACACTGGGCTGATGAAGATGTCAAGCTGTGCCATTATCAAGGAAGCCTTCTGGGTTGGTGGAGCCTTGCACTGTGATGCATCGTCATTTGGGACAAAATGCGTTGTGCTGAGCCAGTACCAGTGGAAAGTTGAGTCGCGCTACGTTTATATGTGAGTAGTGTGTTATGTCCACGTGGTTTTGAACAGGTGGGATGCTTGTAAATGTGGGATGCTTGTAAAGCGCACTGTTACACTACCCGAGTGTCCTGGCGCTGTAGACCGCTGGGGAACCCGTCCCGGTTTTCCCTGTGAGATGGTCCCTTTTCTGGGTATCTCCAGGGTGAAACCAGGCATCCCCGGCATCTGTGGGGGGCCGTTGTAGAGATGAGGCAAGCTTAATGCCCAGAGTTACCGAGTGTGTTCCCTGGTTAGAGTAGGCACTAAGGCGAGAAGTATCGAGTCCATTGACCCTGGTCCAAGACCCTGCGGGAATTGAACCCTGGTGCCAGGCCATTCTCTGCTTACAGGTCTGCCGCCTCTAACCAGTGAGCCACACCTCTCCAGGTGGGGCGCCAACTGACCATTGGAGATTTCCCGGATTGCTGCGTCCACACAGGCAGGCTAGGTTCAGCAGAGCAGCTCCCAGCAGCAGAAAAGTGCTGGTACAGCACAGCAGGCCTTGGCAGCAAAGCAGTCCTTGGTCAGCAAGCAGCTCAGCCGGGCAGACTTCACAGCTGGGTAGTCCTTCTTCCTGGCAGAGTCCAAATGTCCATAAACGATCTGAAGAGTTGGATCTGAGGGTTCAACATTTATACCAGGTGCCTTCTTTGAAGTGGGAGATGTTTCATTAGCTTCCCCCTAAAGAGGTGTCTGGAATTCCCTGCCTCCCTGCTCTGGCCCCGGTCTGTCTGAGGGCACAAGAGGCTATTGTGCAGTCATTTTTAGTTAAGCTTAACCAGTGCCTGTCAGGTGAAAGTGTAGTAGGTCACAAGCGGACAGCCCTGACCCCCTATCAAGTCAGAGATGGGCCACCCTGCCAACTTCCAGACCCTCCTTTGTGATAATGTCTAGGAGGAATACACAAAGGCGAGCTGCCAACTGCACCTAGTCATGTGACCCAGGAACAGGCAGCAGGCAACAAATACTTAGACAGGAAAATGGCAAGTTTCTAACAGTGGCTTTTTCAAAATTGTGACTTAAAATCCAACTTTACTACAAAAGAAGATGTTAAATGACAATTTCTCAGATACCAAACATGACTTACCTACCTGTTTATAATCAAAAGATAGCACTTATTAGATGTAATAAGGTACCCAATGTTATCCAATGGGAGAGGTAGGCCTCACTGTAGTGAAAAAAAAAACATCTAGTCCATTTTTTACTATCAGGACATGTAAAACTTGAAAGTACAGATCCAACTTTTTAAATACACTACACACTGCCCTTTGGGCAGTATGGGGCTTCCCTAGGGGTACATTACATGTAATAAAAAGGAAGGTGTAGGCCTGACAAAAGAGGTATTTTGCCAGGTTGAAATAGCAGTGTAACCCTGCACACACAGGCTGTGATGGCAGGCCTGAGACATGTTTAAAATGGCTACTAAAGTGGGTGGCACAATAAGTGCTGCAGGCCCACTAGTAGCATTTAATTTACCAGCCCTATGTATATGGTATATCGCTTTACTAGGGAGTTATAAGTAAATTAAATATGACAATCAGGTGTAAGACAAGTTTGCCATATTTTAGGGAGTGAGCACACACACTTTAGCACTACTTAGCAGCAGTACAGTGCACAGCAAGCTAAAGTCAGCAAGAATAGGAGGATTGAAGCCAGAAAATTGCCAAGGATGTTAGGTCCAGCACGTGCCCCCCCAGTTGATGTCACAGAGAACTAACTACCCAAACCCATAGGAATTCCTAAAGCTAAGGAAGAAGAACCTGGAGAGACCATCAGCATTGGCGTGGTCAGTTCTAAGGCAATGCTCCGCTCTAAAGTCCATTCCCTGTAGGGAAACCTCTACAGTTTGGGATACTCACCATTTATCTGCATTTGCACACGCACCTACCTGCTGACACAGCGCAGGGGCATCGGCTCCTGGCGCTGTAACGAGTGCCGTGAGGGAAACGACTTAAAACCTTTGGCAGACCGGGAGCGCCGGGAGACTCCCGGCTACAGTCCCCAGCAGCCCAGGGGGCGTCGCACCTCCCACACGCCACCTGAGCGCCCGGAGGCGCTACAAAGGGGAGAGCGCTCGTGAGCCCCCTAGGGTTCATTTGCACACGCACCTACCTGCTGACACAGTGCAGGGGCATCGGCTCCTGGCGCTGCAACGAGCGCCGTGAGGGGAACGGCTTAAAACCTTTGGCAGACCGGGAGCGCCGGGAGACTCCCGACTACAGTCCCCAGCAGCCCCGGGGGCGTCGCGCCTCCCACACGCCACCTAAGCACCCGGAGGCGCTACAAAGGGGAGAGTGCTCGTGAGCCCCCTGGGGTTCATTTGCACACACACCTACCTGCTGACACAGCGCAGGGGCATCGGCTCCTGGCGCTGCAACGAGTGCCGTGAGGGGAACGGCTTAAAACCTTTGGCAGACCGGGAGCGCCGGGAGACTCCCGACTACAGTCCCCAGCAGCCCCGGGGGCGTCGCGCCTCCCACACGCCACCTGAGCGCCCGGAGGCGCTACAAAGGGGAGAGCGCTCGTGAGCCCCCTGGGGTTCATTTGCACACGCACCTACCTGCTCACACAGCGCAGGGGCATCGGCTCCTGGCGCTGCAACGAGCGCCGTGAGGGGAACGGCTTAAAATCTTTGGCAGACCGGGAGCGCCGGGAGACTCCCGACTACAGTCCCCAGCAGCCCCGGGGGCGTCGCGCCTCCCACACGCCACCTGAGCGCCCAGAGGCGCTACAAAGGGGAGAGCGCTCGTGAGCCCCCTGGGGTTCATTTGCACACGCACCTACCTGCTGACACAGCGCAGGGGCATCGGCTCCTGGCGCTGCAACGAGCGCCGTGAGGGGAACGGCTTAAAACCTTTGGCAGACCGGGAGCGCCGGGAGACTCCCGACTACAGTCACCAGCAGCCCCGGGGGCATCGCGCCTCCCACACGCCACCTGAGCGCCCGGAGGCGCTACAAAGGGGAGAGCGCTCTCTCGCCCCGCGAGTCGCGCGCGGGAGAAGCCCAGGACAAGGGCGGGGCCATCTGTGGCCATCCGGGGACAACTAGGGACGGGACGGGCCACCCCCCTGACATCATGGGTAAGAGAAAATTACTAACATCTCTAATAGGGGAGGGCCAAAGCGAAAGTACCTAGAAATACCTCTAGTATCATCAACTATCTTACCACTGCTGTAGGAGAACTGTCTAACCATATTGCTGATACAGAACGGGAACTGGGATTAGAGGGAGGTCAGGTGGATACAGTGGGTGAACTTGTTCCCCCCACTAACTGCATCCCTCTGGAACCAAGGGTTATTATAGATATTTGCAAACCTACAACGGCACAGGACCCGATCAATCTACCATCCCTGGAGCTGACGGAAACTGTTGTTATTCCCCCTGACATTGTTAATAATGAGACCAACCCTAAGGAGAGAAGACCTACTATATCACTAAAGAATCATGGGAAGAGGCAACATAAAAATGCAATACAAACCAGCAATACTACCAACACAGAAGGACTGCTGCTTACCAGTGACCTAGAGGAGCACCTAAGAGTATTAATCGAAAAATTTTTACCGAGAAACTCAAATCTACCTTAATCCGAATTTCTACTGACATAATTGAAACGCTCAAAGATTGTGTAAATGGACTAATGAAGAAATGTGACCGCATTAATAATTTCTTACATATTCACGAACATTCACTTAGTAAACAACCTGATGCATCTGTATTTGCCCCACAAGCGATTGTACCCATGATATTGGAAGCTAGGGAAACTAAAGGACCATCTTCTTGCCCGAGAATGCTAGACACTGAGAGTCTCACCATCTCCCCGTCTACTGAACAAGGGAAAAATGTCTCTAGGATACTCCTAAGTGGTTCAGGGACACGAGGCAAGTTAGCTAAGACTAGGCAAGAACTACCCACCAGGAACACGGGGGGGGAGGACAACCTGCCTTAGTGCCGCCAGTTAATCTCCCCCCAGAAGCTACTCCTTTTGTAGCAATCCTGGTAAATGTCCCGCCTTTAGCTGCAGGAGAGGTGGAATCTCCCGAAACACTGTTACATAACACCAGGAAATGGTGCAATGAGAATTGCTGCGGAGAGAAGAACATAGCTAACAGCATCAGGATGGGCAGAAGGGTGGGCTGGGTAGGCTACACTAAAAAACATCTAAAAGGCGATTGTATTATAGCGAATTTTAATAGTCCTAATGTGTCTACTCGCCTTTTTTGGGATGCCTCAAATTTAGACCCAAATGATGTGAGCATCCGTGCAATGCCCCTGGGCTTTTTTTACCCGCAGGCGACTCGGCCTTTCGGGGGGGGGGGCTGACTAGGCAGACAGGAAATAAGGAACACCAAGATGGGAGAACTAAAAACCATGCCACTCATGAGCATCCATGGGTTACCCAGAAATCCTGGGGACGGGCGCCGGTCAGGAATAGACACAAGTACGAGCCCAGAGAGAACTTAGCCCTTTCTAACAGATTCACTCCTTTAGTCAACTTAGAGGAAGTAGATTGACTAAATTGTGAAACCTCCCTGGGGGCTAGTCCTGGCGAAAACAGAGCTAGTATGCCTATAGAACCTGCCACGCTCCCAGATTCCAGAGCCAGCATATTAACATCTACAAGGGATTGTATAAAAATGATGACCTGGAATATTGCAGGGTTGAGCTCGAAAATGAATGATCCAGCATGGTTAAACATGGTAAAAGAATACGACATTATAGCTCTCCAAGAGACCTGGGCCAGGGACAAGGGTTTTTGGCTTGACGGATACACATCTTTTTTTGTCCCAGCTGAAAATTCACCAATGGGGAGAGATAAAGGTGGTCTTATGCTCCTTGTCTCAGTTAATATTGTTGGCAGAGTAAAGGAACTTGACAGCCCATCAAATAACTTTATGCTGCTAGAAATCTTGCTACCAGACCATAATAAGTTGGTTCTCATAAATTGTTACAATTCTATGCAAGGGGGGCCCCTAAATTTCAATCTTTATTCTTTGTCAGAATTCTTAACTGATTACAAGCATAAAAATCCACTTTTGTTCAGTTTAATATGATGGGGGATTTTAATGTTCATTTGTGTGCTTTTAATTGTCAGTATAAGGATTATGATGGCCCTGACTTACTACTCCACAACACTTTGAACACAGTGCCAAGGGCGAGGCTATGGAAGAACTCCTGTCATCTAATGATTTGTTTGAGGTGTGGTTTCTAAACCAGGGTGACCGAGTTGTTACATATAAAGCTCGAGATAGCGAGTCAATTATTGATTATATATTCTTGTCACCGGGGCTGTTACATTATGCAGTGTCCTACAATGCCATGGGTATAGCGATCACAACCCGGTTATACTCATTCTGGATGGGACCCTCTGCCTCTTGAACAAAAAGTCCTTTACTAAGACAACGATAGATGTAAAGAGTAAAGATCAGGGAAGGAGACTGAAATGGAGTAAGGTGTGCCCTGAAGACTTTTTTAGCATTATTCAACAAAAGGTGGCTAGGGAAATAAACATCTGTAAAGATCCGACAAACTTTGGGGGAAATGTAATAGCAGCATTCGAGGCTATTTGTGCACGGGTATCCATGGAACTGACAATTAAAACCAAGCGGAAAGCCGCTCCAGTTCTAGGCTGGTTTGACCAGAATTGCTCCAAAGCGCATAGTCCATTGATGAAAGCACTCAAAAACAAGCCTAGGGATAAGCTGTTGGTCGCAAACCTTAGGAAAGAATATGCATCGACCCTGCGGGAAAGAAAAAAGACTATCAAGAAAGATGCTTGGGACTCGTTAATGGAATCAGCCACCATGAAGGACAGCTCTAAGTTCTGGGCAATTATTAATAATCCCTTTTTTGCTGAGACAATAAATACTGTCCTAGAAACAAATATTGAGGAAGAAGGCTGGCTAAATCATTTTAAGGAAATTTATGGGAGCAATAAAGTACAGGAGCCGTTTTTGTTACCAACCAGTTTGCATCCTCTGCCACCTTTAAGATTTACAGTAGCTGAGATCGAGGTTGCGATAGAGGGCACAGCAGGGCGTAAAGCCCCTGGCCCGGACGGGGTTCCCTCCGATATGTATAAGTCCAACGCTAAGTTCTGGGCGATTTTACTTGCAAATGTTTTTAATTCCGTTTCTGAACTAGGTTTCCCAAAAACATGGTCCTGTTCAACTTTCATCCCCATTTTCAAGAAAGGCCAAAGGGGTGATCCCAGATGTTACAGGCCGATATCTTTATTGGATTCCTCTGTCAAGATCTTGGGGAAAGTGCTCCTAGCCAAAATAACACAGTGGACGACGGATAATGACATCTTATCCAACGCCCAATATGGCTTCAGGTCAGGTAGAGGTACAGAGAACCAATGCCTAAACTTAAATCTGATTGTGTCAAAATATACGAGGGCAGCCAAAGGTTCCATTTTTCTAGGTTTCATGGACCTGTCCACAGCCTTTGACCTGGTCAACAGGTCAAGGCTGTGGACTATGCTATTGAACCTGGGGCTTGATGCATCCCTGGTATATTTTTTATCAGAATTACATAGATATCTGAAGGCTACCATTAGGATGACACAGGAGGGCAAATGTACGGCGTGGTTTAAATCTGGGAGAGGTGTACGCCAGAGTTGCATCTTGGCCCCCATGCTCTTTACGTTGTACATAAATTCCCTGGAGGAGAGGTTGCTAACTGCGTCCCTCGACATTCCGCGTATGGGAGGTACTCCTACACCTGTACTCTTATACGCGGATGACGCTGCTCTGGTAGCACGTACACCTCTCGGGTTGCAAAGATTGCTTGACTCCTTTGGGGCTTTCATGAATTTGCTTGATCTAGTAGTGAATAACTCCAAATCCCATATAATGGCTATTGGGGCCAGCAAAAATGCCACCAAAACTTTCTACTGCAACAAGGAAGTCATTTCAAGTGAAAAGGTTTTCACATACCTTGGGGTGGTATTTGACAACAAGGGGCACTGGTCCCCGCAACTTACACCAAAGAGAAAAGCGGTTAGAAGCTCCGCTAATGCAATCCTAAGCTTCACAAGAAGACTAGGGGGGAAACCATGTGAAGCCTCGATAGCTATTTACAAGGCAAAGACACTTTCAATAGCTAGGTATGGTGCGGGCCTTTGGGGATATGTGAAAGGAGATATTATCCAAAGGGAGGAAAATACATTTCTTCGTTACCTCTTGGGTCTACCCCAATCGACCGCTACCTTTTCGGTCCACCGGGAGCTGGGGATGGGATATATCAGCGACACTATAGCAATGGCACCCATCCTACTCTGGATCAGAGTTTGGATTAACACTAATGTTACCTTGAACCATAAAATACTTAAGGACTGCTTAAACCTAAATAAGGCTAAGGACATTCAATGGTTAGCATACATCAAGCGGACAGTAATAGAACTGGGGCGTCCAGAGATCTTTTTCAATCCTTCTGGACTGAAAAAGGCAGACCTGACTTGGGTTAAAATTAACTTCCCTAAATACAAGGAACTTGAGCGGGAGGAAAAACAACTAAGTAAACCCACTGTCAGGGCCCACTATATGTTAATTTCCTGCCTATCCGTTCAACCATACTTAGCAGTCGTCACTAATCCATTCCATAGATGGCTCTTAACAAAGCTCCGGTTTAATCAGATCCATACGGTCCTAAGCGAACAAACTGGGTGGACCAAGCCTGAAGATGCGGCCGTATGTAAATGTGATGATTTTTCATCACAAGACACTATGCACTTCATGCTGTTTTGCACTTTCTATCACGATGCCAGAAGGAAGTTTATTGTTCCCCTGTTGAAAGAAAAAGCATTTATACAGGCTAAACCTGCTTTACTTTTTTTGCTACTATTGGAATCACCTGTAACAATGTATAGTGTGGCAAGTTTTCTTGTTGCATCCTTTCGAAGTAGGAAGAAGAGACTTGCATTGTAGTCATGGGGGTTTTCAGGATAGCTGTATTATATTGACTATGAATTATGGTTTTTAAATGAGGAAACCTTTTATATGTTTTTATTGTTATTATACTATACTTGAATGTACTGTATGCATTTTATGAATTGTTGAAATGTTTTTATTGTGTATAGCATACTTTTATGATTTTTGGAAAAATCGAATAAAGTGGTTATGATGATGATGATGATATCTGCATTAGACATCTGAGGGGTCTGTGGTCTGTCTGAACCCAGAAGTAAGCCCAAAACAGATATGATCTTCATTATTTCAGTGCCCAGACAACCGCAAATGCTACCTGTTGAGGTAGACGCTCTTTATTCTGCTGTGAGAGTACAGCCCCTGTGCCATGCTCTGTGGCATCCATCTGCATGAAGAATTATTGGGAGAAGTCAGGGCCCTTGAGCACAGACACCATGTACATGACTTCTTGCAGGGTGACAAAAGCGTTTTGGCATGCCTCCGTACCAGATCACCTGTCTGGGCTGCTTCTTAGAAGTCAGCTTTGTCAAGGAAGCAACAATGATGCCATACCGCTTGACAAATATCTTGTACCCGGGGCGGCCCAAAAAGGCTCTCACGTCTATCTTGGGGGGTTCCCAAGCTGGAATGGTTTGAATTTTGGCCTGGAGGGGATGGGACCTTTCCCTCTCCAACTTGATGACCCAAGCGGTCCTCCCAGCTGGAGCTGAAGACCATAATGCCATCTATGTTTCTCCCTGCTCCTCTTCCCAGCCAAAGTCATTAAGAAGGACATTAACGCTCAACTCTCCAAGTTTATTGAAGCCAACCACTTCTTGGACTCCTCTCAATCCAACTTCCGGAGCAACCACAGCACCAAGACGGCACTCCTCACTGCCAATGACAAAATTCACTCCCTCCTCGACTAGGGAGAAACAGAAGCTCTCATCCTCCTCAACCTCTCGGACGCATTCAACACTGCCTTTCACCGCACCTTAATCACAAGACTCCAAGATGCCAGCATCCACAACAAAGCCCTTGACCGGATCCATTCCTCGCTCACTGGTAGAACACAGTGAGTCAGACTTCCCCCTCTCGGAACCCAGAGACCAACTGTGGTCTGCCTCAGGGCTCCTCTTTGAGTCCCACGATTTTCAACATCTACATGCCCCCGCTTGCAGCAATCGTCGTGAGCCACAGACTCAACATCATTTGCAATGCTGATGACACCCAGCTGATGCTCTCCCTCACCAAAGAGCCTACTATCACCAGGAACAACTTTCACAATGGGATGAAGGTCATCACCACATGGATGAAAGACAGTTACCACAAGCTCAACTCGGACAAGACCAAGGTCCTCATCCTGGGGCCCAACACCTCCGCTTGGGAAGAATCCTGGTTGGCCGCAGAGTGAGGAACCTCCACACACCCGCTGACCACACACAAAACCTCAGCATCATACTGGACTCTTCGCTCACCATGAACCACCAGATCAATGCCATCACCTCATCATGCTTCCAAACTCTTCACTTGCTCCATAAGACCTTCAGATGGATCCCCACTGAGGCCAGAGACATGGTCACCCAAGCACTCATCAGCAGCAGACTCGACTAAGGAAACACACTCTATACAGGCGTCACCCGGAAACTCCTCAGGAAATTTGAGAACATGCAGCAGCCATACTAGTCCTAAACATACCCCACTACAGTCACATCTCTGAACATCTGTGAGAACTTCACTAACTCCCAGTCAACAAAAGAGTCACCTCCAAGCTCCTCACACAAGCCTACAAAGCCCTCCACGATGCTGGAACAGCATTTTTGAACCACCTCCTCTCATTCCATGTACCCACCAGCCACCTCCGCTGTGACCAACTGGCCCTTGCCACCGTCCCTTGGATTTGCAAGACCAGGACCGGAGGAAGATCCTTCTTCTACCTCACCGTCAAATCCTGGAATGTCATGCCTCTCCACCTCAGCATATCCCCATCTCTGACACCATTCAGGAAGGATCTCAAGAACGGGCTCATCGAGTGAATCAAGGTGCCCAGTCAGACATGCAACCCCCTCCCAACACTCAGCGCCTTGACACCCTCATTGGTGAGTAGCTGCTCTTAGCAAGCACTGATTGATTGATAGATTGATAAGTTTACTGCACTGAACAGGGCCGGAATGGGAACCCAAAGCAGCCCTGACAATTTTGATGGACCAGCCCCCCAGCTGCTTTTGTTACTGGGGCCAATATAGCAGCACCGCTGCAAAATGGGCCCCCAGTAAAAAAATAGCCCCCACCATTGTAAAATCGGCCCCCATCCTTCGAGCCTCCCGGGAAAATGCCTGATGCCCGCTATGGCCAGTCCGGCCCCGGCGCTGAAGTTCTCAAACCCTGTCAGGGTCTGGGTTACCAACCTCTGAAAGGTGCGGCGATATTCTTTAACCAGAAGGGCTTCACCCAAAACTGGAAGTGGCCCTCTGGGGTAGAAACACAGACCTCTCTTTGGCCCCTCTTAGTTAAGCCAGTACCCTGATGTCAGATCAACCCTGCAGAGGAACTTGGCAGTCTCCAACCGATTAGCTGGGGGATGACCTGAGTGTAAGTCTTAGTGACTGAGTTGAGCCCTCGCTAATCCCCACAGAACTGGAATTCCGGGATGTTATCTAGATGGTGCAGCCTTGGGGACCAGCACCACTGGGCTGGATTAAGAGCTACTTGAGGGCTCAATAACACACATTTCCCGCATTTTGGAGACTGCCTTCTTTATAGAAATTATTCTTCGCAGGCATATTATCCCCGAAGGCAATATCATGGGTACACCATGTAGTGAGCCCTGGATTTACGGAAATGAGGGAGGCAAATTTCCCCAATAAATAGTGACAATCCCTCTGTTGCTCTATGGTCAAGGTTAGGGAGAATCTGACACCCTCCACTGACCAATTGTGTTCCTTGGAAGAAAGGAGGTAGGAGAGACGTTCGTGCTCCTCCTCCACTCTTTCAACTGCAAATAGCTGACCAGATCCTGAGGGCAGGGCTGGACTGGTGATGCCAGGCACCAGGCAATCCGCCGGTAGGCCAGAAGGGGTGGGGGCCGGTTTCTTCACAGGGGGCCAGTTTTGTTATTGTTGCCAATTTTAAAAAAATCGGCACCCTGCCAGCAACAAAATCAGAAAGCCGTCCTGCTAGGCTCCGGCCTGCATCCTACATCCGTGACAGGGAGACAAACTCTGTCTCTCTGCTCTGCACAGTGCACTCTGACCTCTGCTAAACCTGAAAAAAGCACAACTGTCTTTGGTGAGGTAACCTCATCTCACGAATGGCAGTAGTGCTTTTTACCCACACAGTTAGAGGTGCAGTAGTTGGGTTGAATTTAGAAGGGCGTGTGCTTCACACACGCACTACTAAATTCAACCCAAGTTACCATGTGCTAAATTGTGCAAGGGGAAGAAAGTAGTGCAGTGCTATATTTATTAAAAATGTTATACAGCTGCTGTCATCCTTGCACTGATGCAGAAACATCAATAAACATTATTTGAGTTAACCAATATAAATTCATTTGAATTGTAATCCATACGACCTAATACAACTTTCGATTCAGATTTATTTAGAATACACACATTTTAGCCTTAATATATTAGTTTTAAAGATACAATAATTTAGGATTGCCCTAATAAAACAAGTTTCTTTTTCTACCTTCTCAAATGATGGCAATTATGCTCGTGCACACTGCGCAGGTACAAAGTGCGCGCAGGCCGTGCCCCTGTACACTTTGGGCGCCGCGCGTGACCTGGGGCACTGATGCACCTAACCTGCCTTAATGAAGGCAGTGACATAGGAGGGGGCGCAGATCATTCATTGGTGTGACGTGCGAGTCTGACCAAAGTTCTGTGCCTCCTCCCCAAGTTCGCCTGCTGTAACTGCAGAGAAGTTAGATCACTGGGTCTCCGACTGCACTTCACACGCAACTGGCAACATAAGGTAAGTAAGAAAGCAATACATTTTTGGACATCAGTGTTAAAAATGTTACGTACACTGCCAGTATAGGTAATGCTTTTCACACGAGTAAGTTCAGGGTTGATGCACAAAGCAGTTGTAAGAGGGTAGCTTTGACACTGAGCTGGCCCAGCTTGAACTTTACACTGACCTGCGTCAGAAATTTGGTTGCTTACTTTTATGGTTCCCATTAGGATTGGAGGCATTTCTTGACTGATTTAAAGGTAAAGTGATGGTTGAAACCTACAAATGAAAACTGTGCTTAATCATGTGCAAAAAATGAAGTTCTAGGCAGTGACGTAGGTGCGTGTGTACCAGTCAACAGGCCTTAGTGCAAGCAAAGAAGTGCCCCCCCCCCCCATAGGCATTTGTTTGAAATGGAAATACAGCACAAATCAGGGTTCAGTGGACCTCTAGGCCCCATGCATTCGCACCTGCTGTACCAATTGATCCTACGCCTAAGGTACGACGGGCAAAACATGTTCCTACCTCTGTGGTTACTACTGCTGGCACTGCCAAAGGAATCCACTGGCAACAGGGTCGGGATGATCTGAAAATCAATCTGACAGTGCAAGAAGGGCTGGACTGACAACTCAGTGTATTGGTCGGGTTTTTGTCTGACAGTAAGTCTGTTGTATGATCGGGTAGTCCGCTTTTTACTACTGATTTCACTGATATTATCACAAGCATTGCCTGCAGCAAGCACACAGGGCCTGCTCTAGGGCAGTGCGATCGGTGCCTGACGCCCTGCCTGCAAGTATATTTTTGTTTTAAAAGCACCTGCTGCCGCATTCCTTGCTTCCAGCAAATTTCAGCTATCAATAAAAATGTCAAGATCACTCCAGTGATCAATGTTCCTGCTGGAGAGAAATTGAAGGTTTGTCTAGTGGAAGTTTTAACTCATTGTAAGGTAGTGCTGTGGGTTAATATGCTTGTTGCAAAGAATTTGTACCATGCAGATCACAAAGTGCATATAATGTAAATAGGTCAGTGGGTTACTGCTAGTGTCCCAGGGATCCTTGATTTACTTGCAGTTTATAAGTTAGCATCCTAATATAGCATAGTGGGCTATTGACTATCATCAAAGAGCTGCATGCAATCTCCAAGATATATATTAGAGCTATATATATATGTCTTTTTGCCCTGTCTTTCATTATCCTAAACTTGCAAAAAGGGTGCATTTGGGTACAAATCTATTATTATTATTAAAGAGAATCCCTAACAATGATGTTATGTTTTAAATTCAGAATTTGTGCTTTTCCAAACCAAGGACTCTTAAACTATGCTGCCTGCCAGTAGAGATGACATGTGACTACTACACCTTGAAGTCCTCTGTCTTATGTAACATTTCTTTAGCCTTATTTATACATGCATGATTGTCTCTGTGACAATGTCTGTGTGATTTAAAGTGCTCTGAAACTCTACACCGCAGTGGCGCTATAAAACTAAATCAGAGAGAGTGGTTACAGAGATTTGAGCAGCACTGGTAAATGGTGGTAGAAAGGGAATTTGTGGTAGATGTGGTCATTGGGGGCTCCGACAAACATTGTTGCACAGGGCGCCACCAGTGCTAAAGCTAGCCCTGCAAGCACACATGCATGCGTCGCAATAACTTGCCAAACCCCTCTACAGTTTGTCTCTACAAGTTCAAAACCGCCCAGATTGGCACATGTGGAAGACTTTTAGATGCCTGATTTCATAGTGGGAGGTCACTTTTATTTTGGTGCTGGACCTATTTTCTGTCCCAGTATGACCGTGGTTGGGGGAGAAGAAAGTTAGTTTGTTTATTTCTCACATGACAATTGTACCTGCAGGTAGCTGCCATCTCAGATTCTCACCAACAGCATAGCGGCCAAGGTTTCAGGTTGCCATGTGTGGCATTTTCATTATTTTAGTGTAATTATGAGTGTCATTTCAAATACAAATCACAGTCTGTCAGAGTATAACTACCACCCTGCCTAGATTGACGTATGTATTCAGAGGGCAAAGCATGCCACAGGTGTTCTCAAATTTCCAGGATTTTCCCAAAAGAGATTGAAGATTTCTGCTATGGAAGGGCCACTGCACACATGTAACTATTCCACATTCTATCCCCTACCACTCTCCTACAGCAGCCGTGCAGGTTGCCACAACGAGTAAAAGGCCACAATATCTGAATGGCTCTTTTTATGTAGCCTTGGAGGAAAGTTCTATATGATCCTCAGGGGTAGGAGAGGGGGGTGACATCGTCTTCGGCTGAACCTTCTTTCCACCCTAGTGATGCCCGTAAACATTTTTGTTGGCTCTTAGGTCACTGTGCACTTTACCACTGCTAACCAGTGGTAAAGTGTTTGCACTCTTTCCTTTAAACATGGTAACATTGGCTAACATCCAATTGGAAGGATTTAATTTATGTGTAAGTCCCTAGAAATATAGTTCTACATGTACCCAGGGCCTATAACTGAACTGCCACTAGTGGGCCTGCAACACCTATTGTGCCACGCACTTAAGTAGCCTATTTAAAGATGCGTCAAGGCCTGCCATTTCAATCTGTGTGTGCAGTTGTAAAACTGCCATTTTGACCTGGCAAAATTAATCTTTTGCTATGCCTAAAAATATTCTCTTTTAATGCATATGTCACCACTAGGGTAAGCCCTTCCTTAACCGTCCATAAGGCAGGGTGCAGTATGCAGAGTGCAGTGTATTTAAGTGGTTTGGTATGTACTTTAGGTTTTATATGTCCTGGAATAGGCGAGGCTCATTTCATACCCTTGTTCTTTGTGTGATTATTGGAATTTTTCACAATCCCAAGACTTCAGTGATGTAACATTGATGGCAGCCCCCCTACTTTGAAAAGTGTTTCAGTGCCACTTGCCTGGGTGCCTTTGTGTGGACCTTTCATGTTTTTCTGGACTGGGTGCCATGTGTGACATTTCCATGCTTTCTGGGTGCTTATGTGTGATGTTTCCATGCATTCTGGTCTCAAGTAGGAGTCAGTTTTTGGCTAAAATCTAGGTGTACCTTTGTTAGTATGTAGTGTTTTACATCAAAACCCATGGATGGTTACTTGGGAACTCCAATATCTCACTAATGAAACACCCTCGTGACACACATTAATGCAAAGTAGTGTGGCGTGCGATTGAATATAAATCTTGTTTGAGATGAAGTATGTTATTATGTTTTTACAGTATTTCATATTAGGGAAATTGCTGCAGGTCATGTTAACTGTTTAAAATGTCAAAATGCCCACAATCATAATGTTGTGCACTGTTGCACTTTACATAAGAGGCTTTATTTTAGCACTGTTTACAAAACTCAGGATATAAAAATCATTTTATGTTTGCACATTGTCTTGTATATTTCTTCCTCTAAACCTTTGCATAATTGTTTGAGGTTAAGTGTGTTGTTAAAAGTCTTTTTACTATTTTATATTAAGAATAAATCGGTTATATTCAAATTCATGTTTCATGCTCGACATTTCATTATTTGGTGTTTTCTGTAAGAATGTCTGTGATTTATGTCTGTTTTGACTGGGTATCTTGGGGCAACATAAGGTCATCATTTACTATGCTTTAAAGGTTAATACAATTAAATATGTAATGAAAAATCTGTTAAAAATGCATTGTTTTGGCCTTTCTGTCTCCAATATTTTCTTGGGGAGAGAACCCCCCAAACTCCCCATAGTAGTGGTAGCTCACAGAGCTTGCTCGCTACACACCATATGGGGGCTGGTTTCACTTATACTTCTTGCTCTCTGATTCACTACATGTATGTCTATTTTTGGTGCTCTCTGTAAGAACGTATATGGGTACAAATGACTGGGTAACCTGGTGCTCTTGAAGGTTATCATCCACTATTTACTGTGCTTTGAAAGTTAATACAATTAAATATGTAATGAAAAAAGTGCTGTAAAATGCACCATTTTGGTCTGTCTTTTTGCAAAAAAATTTGGGGGGGGAGAACCCTCCAAAACCCCCCTGATAGTGCTCTGGCTCACTCGCTTTGCCCTGGATGGGGGCTGGTCTGGAAAATGTGCCAGGGCCACTTTCAGTTCCCGCCCTGCCTGAGGGGCTTTCTTGTGAGCTTGCTCCCATCCCTCCTTTACTAGGTTGAGAGCCCCTCTTACACCTTGACCGTACAAAGAGTTAAAAGGAGCTAAACCCAACTCCCTTCTATGGTACTTTCCTGTAAGCAAACAACAGGAATGGCAGGAGGACGTCCGACTTCCACCTCAAGGGCTCTGACAGCCCTATGATCATGCCTTTGAGGGTCTTGTTGAAACTTTCAACCCGATGGTTTGGAGATGATAGGGCATTAAGAACTTGTATGGGATTCAACATTAATCCTATATGGTCTTCATGTACGCGGACATGAAGTTGGTACCCCAGTCAGATAGTACCTCCTTGGTAACTTGGTAACTTACACTAATGTAAATATCCCCGTCCGTTCCCTGGCCACTACGAGTGCAGTCACTGTCCTCAGAAGTATAGCTTCCGGATACTGGATGGCATAGTCCATAAAGACTAGGATGAGCCTGTTCCCTAGGGCTGTCTGATGTCCAGAGGCCGAATATGGTCAAAGCTCACCCTTTTAAAGGGAGTGCCAACAACTGGAAAGGGAACCAAGGGGGCCTTGCACTTCCCATCTGACTTCCCACTGGCCAGGCAGGTGGGACATGAGCTGCATAATGCATCTAATGTCAGCTTTACCTGGGGCCAATAAAAGTGTGTGACAAGTCTGCCAAATGTCTTGTTTTGCCCTAAATGACTTTCTGGGGGAACATTGTGAGGAAGCTCAAGTAGGAAGATCCTGTTGCACTGGGGAACCACCAACACATGGGTTGCACCAGATACATCCCTGTGGACCCTGGTGCTGAGCCAGTGGTTCGTCTTCCTAAGCAAGCTACCTGGGATCTGTGAGCATACTACCAACCAGGTGTTGGCACAGCTCAGTAAAACACAGACTTAACATGAGCTCCTTTGCCATCAGATTGTACAGCCACTGTAAGTTCTTCACAGCACTGTCCTTTACCCAAGCATCCAGTGCCTTGCAAACGTAATACACACAATACACCCATCATTGAAGGGAAAGCTTCTGGCAGTCCCTAACCTGCTGCCTGTACTTTTCTGGGGAGAAGATACTGACAACCATGAGAGTCACTATGCAGTGACTCTGGTTCCCTTTGAAAGGGGAGGGGGGTCTCAGGTTCCTTGAATGTAGCTGTGATTGCATCCACACCTGTGGTGCACCGTCAATGTTCCTCCTGACATCCCCAATGCCCCTGCACCACTGTCTATATTACGGCATGGGCACAAAGGAAAACTGTTTTCTCATTTCAGAGGGCCATGCCCCCATGCAAATGAGGGATCACCCCAATAAGATTGAGCAGGTGCACATGTAGTACCCCTGCAATCTGCATTACAGGAGGCACTGCACATGCATCTGCAGCCTCTCCTTTGATACTAAAATTCCCTCGGGTGTGCAGAAAGCGGAAACATGTGCCTGTTGCATCCCTGAGGCACTTTGTGGTATACAACCCCTGTGGTCTCCATCGACAATGATCGATATAGCAAGATTTGTGTGTTGTCCTTTCTAATCCATTCATTTATGCTGCTCTCTCTCCTCTTCTGCCTTCCCTACATCAGTCATGGTAGCTACATGTGTGCCTATGAATCTAAAGCCATGTTCCCTCTCCACATTTAATTTATGTAGTTCAGGCCTTGTTCCAAGGAGGATCCAAAGTACAAATTGGAGTGCAAATGTTTTTAGACCTGATTTAGCAAAAGTTGCCACCATGAAATGTTCACAAACATTGTTTGCCCGCACACAACCAGGTTCCCTCAACACAGTGACTAAAAATATATTTGCACATTATTTCCTATATTTATTATAGGTTCAGTGCACAAAAAATGCCTGGTGTCCAGCTTCTAGTATATATACACACCCTAATAGGATAATAGGAAATATATGCATTCTAATGTAAAATGCTACAATGCAAATTGAAAGAGGCATGCAATCTAAAGCGGGGTGAAAGAAAAAATCTTGAAAGGAGTGAAAGAAGGTAGAAGGGTGAGAATGAAAGAGGGGGATAAAATGGAAGGGGCATAACGCAGGCCCCTGAAGCCCCTGCTGTGCAGGGGGGGCCACACAACCAACCTGGGGCTCACAACCCTTCAAAGGGGTCAGCATTAAGCCAATGATATTTCTGAATCTTAGTTCTGTTCTGAGCGAGAGAAGACCATGTCTGGACATGGCAGAGGAGGAAAGGGCATGGCAAAAAGGGACCCCATGAGACACAGGAAGGTGCCTCAGGACAACATCCAGGACATCACCAAGCCTGAATTTCGCTGCCTAGCGTGCCATAGGGGAATCAAGTGAATGTCTTTGTGGAGTTTTGAGGTGTTTTGCTCAAGGTCTATCTGGAGAATATGATATGGGACACTGTCAACTACACCGAGCAGTCAAGATATGGGAGACTCAAGAGCCCCTCATCACATTCTGCATCATTTTATGACACCCCACTGGAAAAGGGTGTACACCCATCTTTATGCATATACTTGTCTAGATATCTCCGTATATCTCACCGACATCACGGTTATTAGGTCCCACTGTCGTCACTTACACATCTCCGGCCTATCCTCCTTCACCCCTCTACCCCTCCCCCTTCCTCTGCATGCGCCCCTTTAATATACGACTAAAGCATGCCACCTAGATTCTCAATATACCTCGTTTACTGGGCATTATACTGTATGGCTAAGGTGCAGCTCTTTGCCCTAAGTTGTACACCTATAAGAAATGTTAATAAAGAATTACAACACAAAAAAAGGAAAAGGGTGTAGAAAGAGCAACACCTGAGACATGTCAGAGATTATGAATGTCTATTGTATGGATGGAGATTGGAAACTTCATGAAAACTGCCGCAAAAGTAATAATAACTTATTGTATAAAGTTACAGGAATAAAAGAAGAAAAGGAAAAAAGAGGGAAGCCTATAAAATCATATATTCAAAATAAACTAGTACAAATTTCAGAAAAACATTATCATTTATTACATATTAAGAAAAATATTTAAAAGAACAATTACGCTCAAGACAAAGGGTTGGCATACAAAAAAAACATTTCATAAACCAAACCAGTGGCTTAACAAAAAAACATTACATATAACAGAAACAACACAAACAAAAGTAATGTGCCCTTCAAACAAATTATACCCACAAAAAGCGTCGACGGCATTTCGACCGCTGTATTAGTGTGCGGTCATCATCAGGACTTGAATTTGCTTGAGCGTTACATAGCTGTACAGAATCAATAATGATTACATTAATAAATATAGGCTTCTTCAAAGGAAAAAACTTTAAGTACAAAGAAAAGCTTTTCGGGGAGAAAACTTAGCACAGTCCCCAAGTGACAAGAAAAATGAAAAATAGGAAGGAACTACCACCACACCAAAAGTGATGTCCACACCGAACAAATGAAATATATAACACAATATATAGAATCACCTTATGATTAAAATTGGCGGACCATCCGATGATCAATATTTGTCAATTCAATTCCAACTCTAAATAGAAATATATAGACCGGAAGGTTGGAATTAATCAAAATTCTACCAGGATATCGAACTTGATGTTTTAATCAAAATAGCAGATGCGCTTACTGGAAGGAAAATCCAAATTGGATACTACGCATCCGTAGATAGTGGTCCAATATCCACTTGGTTCCGCGCCCAATTAATCAGCTAAAAACCAGAAGAGAAATAATGGTTTATCCCCTTGTAATGACAAACTTATTATCAGCACAAGGGCTCTTTTACACAGAGTAGTTGCTATAAACTGTTAAAAGCAACTGCACTTGTTCAACACGATCATGAGAGCTCATGTAACTCACTTTTAAATTGGAGTAAGTATTCAATGAGAACAAAATAACTTTTTTTACATAAAACAGTTGCTGTAAACCGTTGAGACCAGCAATGGCATGAACTAACCAAAATCGTGAAAACTCGTGTTCCACGTTTTTTTAAAAAATTGCGATAAATGTGAAAGGCACTTAGAAATAGATATCAAGCTGTGTGCACCCGAGGTATACACCGCCTCACAGTGCGATCAATTGACAAATATTCCCGCATAGACCAAAACTCCAATACCGGGTGTGCTTCTAAAATAGACTGAATTACAAAAAAGGCGCAAAGGGGGCTGAAGAAAACTATTAAACCTGAGCGCACAATGGCTTTGCAATATGAAAGGCACTTAGAGATAGATATCAAACTGTGTGCACCCGAGGTGTACACCGCCTCACAGTGCGATCAATGGACCAATAGTCCCGCATAGATCAGAACTCCAATACTGGGTGTGCTTCTCAAATAGACTGAATTGAAAGGGGCTCAAGATAACTATTAAACCTGAGCGCACAATGACTTTGCAACAACGCTCAGACCGTGTGTTCAATACATTATACTAAAATCCTAACACGCATGATTATACTATAAAGTGATCACCCTAGTTACTACTGGAGATATGTCGTCAATGGACAATAAAGCTAAAGCTTACCGTTATTTGCGTCTTCAGCCGGACAGTATTATTCCGTCCACGCTTCGTGAGTAAGTTTAGCATGTGGCGCATCAATAGTCAAAGAAATAAATGATGGTACGGAAGCGGAATCGGAACTACCCGCTGCATACAGAGACGCCATCTTAGATCAGGGTAAGTATATAGTATCCGCAGAGCCCGCACCACAATCAGTCCTATATTAAGAAGGATAGTTGCATGAACATTTTCAGGGCCACAGTGGGAGCCAATTACATAATGAGTCTTCAGAATACCTGGCAATCAAGAAGAACCACCAGAAACATCCAATGCAAACAGAAGCGTCATCTTAAGTCGGGATAGACGTATAATATTAGCAGAAGCCAATACAAGTAAAAACTATCCAAATAGGCGCCATCTTAAGTTGGAAAAAGAACGCATTGAAATAGAAAGGGCAGCCCCAAACTGCCATCCATATAGAAAGTACAGTACAGTAAGGAAATACTCCCAGCTGAATATTTAAAAAGGAAATTAAGAAAGGGAGGAGAGAGCAGAATCCAAGGATTTGCAAGCATTTTCCTTTGAGCAAGTCTACTCACAAAGATACACAACAAGCATAGACATTTCATAATCATGTATTGTACCAAAATAGAATAGACACAATAGGATACAGTGTATTTGTTATCAAAGGTTAAATCATATATCCTATATACAGTCCACATTACAATATTAGCAAGTTCAGACATGGAGGCCATTCATAGCAATGCACTCTCATACACAACGTTGGATGTGTTGCAGTTGGAAAAGCTGCGTAAATCATGGTGGATATTTCTATGAACAAATTGTTTGGTGTTCATACTGGAACAACACATAAGGCAGCGGCCGCACTTGTAGTGTCCCACTAATTTATTTAAGCCCCACATTGAAGTAATGCTGGGGCTTTCAAGAGGAGGCAGAGCCACCCGGACCAAATGGTCACGGAGGTTCTTACCCCTCTTGTAAGAAAATAACGGTAGCTCTTGTGTAATCCCTGTGGCCTTTACCAGAGGCCAGTGTCGTTTAATATTTGTTGAGATCTGGTTGCTACGAGTACCAAAAGTAGTTACACAGGGAATGCGAGTCATCTGCTTTTTAGCTTTGGGAATCAACAGAAAATCACGGTGATTATACCATGCTCGTTTCATCGAGCGCTTAATCAATTTACGGGGTAACCACGCTGTCGTAATTTCTGTGATAGAATGTTATGTTATGTTATTTTTTCTTGTAAAGCGCTAACAATCAACCTGAGTAGGATATCACGGCGCTGTAGTAGTTATAAGGAATGGTGGTTTATCATGGGTAATATCATTTTAGTCTGGTTTAGGGAACAGGAAGGTTTTCAGGTGCTTCCTAAATGCCAGGTGGCAGTCCATCAGTCTGAAAGCCACGGGCAATTTGTTCCATTTGGTTGCAGCTATGTGGGAGAAAGCTCGCTCCCCCATCCTGGCTCTCTTCATTCGAGTGGTTCTAGCTCTAGCCGTGAATTGAGAGCGGAGATTTCTAGTTGGTGCATAGAACTGAATCCTATTTATAAGTATCTGTGGGCCTGTGTTGTGCAGTGCTCTGTGTGTTATACACATCATTTTGAAAGTTGCTCTCTGCCTCATTGGCAGCCAATGGAGCTCTCGTAGGCAGCTCTTGGCTGAGTCAAACTTTCTTTTCTTGCATATGGCCTTGGCCGCCGCATTCTGCACTAATTGTAGTTTGCTGAAGAGATATTCTGCCATGCCTACAAACAAGGGGTTTCCGTAGTCCAGCCTGCTCATCAGTAATGACTGAACCAGGATCCTTCTACACTCTATGGGAATCCAGGGGAAGACTCTTCTGAACATCTTTAACATGGCAAAACCTTTGCCGCATATTGTAGATACATGAGATTTCATAGACAGGGTGGTGTCGATCATTATTCCCAAATTCCTTGCTGTTAGTGTCGGAATTTGGGGGGTACCCAGGGATACTGGCCACCAGCTGTTGTTCCACAGTTGAGTGTGTCCACCGAACAGCAATATCTCTGATTTGTCTGCGTTCAGTTTCAGGCAATGGCTATACATCCAGTCAGACAGTACGGTGAGACAATTAATCAGCCTGTCCTTGGGATCGTTCTTCTCATCCAGGGTTACAATTAGTTGGGTGTCGTCTGCGTAAGAACAGATATCGACACCCCATTTTCTTCCTATTGCTGCCAGGGAAGACACAAAAACATTAAACAACGTTGGGCTCAATGAAGCCCCCTGTGGGACCCCATATTTGATGTTCCGGTGCGTGGATGAAAAATTAACCATGCGCACTGATTGCGTTCTGTCCGACAGAATTCATTGCAACCACCCCAGTGCTCTGTCCCGGAAACCTTTTGCTGCCAAAGTTCTTAATAGCAGATTGTGTGGTACGGTATCAAACGCCGCCGAGAGATCCAATAATATCAAGGCAACTGTTTTCCCCTGGTCTACCTGCATTCTGATATTATCCAGCACGGACAGGAGTGTGGTCTCCGTGCTATTGTTAGCCCTGAAACCCGTTTGTGAAATATCTAATAAGTTATTGGTTTCGAGAAAACTGGATAATTGCCTATTGACCAGTTTTTCTAGAACTTTAGATAGATAGGGTAGCTGAGATATTGTTCTATAATTGGCAGGATTATTGATGTCTAGGCCTGCTTTTTTTTAGAAGAGGGGTAACTATGGCGTTCTTCCAGCTGGTTGGGAATTCCGCAGCTTCTAGCGAATGGTTCAGCACTTGAGCTACTGCTGGGCAAATTATAGGGGCGAGTTGCGAAAAAATATGGTGGGGACATGGGTCTAGTGGGGAGCCTGATTTAATTTCTAGCATTACTTTACCCACTTCTTCTTCCGAGAATGGGCCAAAGCTGAAACAACTGATCTGAGGGATGGGTAACTCATGGGCCTCTAAACCATCCGGTTTAAAGTTGGAAAATGACGAATAAATTGTGTCTATTTTCTCACAGAAAAAGTCATTCATTTTATCGCTGCCTATTTGCGAGGGAGTCAAAATAGATGAGAGGCTGGTAGGACTGCATAGTTCTCTAACTATTTTGAAGAGTTCTTTAGATGAGTTTTTATTTTCTGTTATTCTGCGAGAAAAGTATTCCTTCTTTGCTTTCCTAATGGCTTTGGTGTATAGTATGAGTTCTTTCTTGTATGCCAGTCTGGTGTCTTGAGTTCTTATTAGTCTCCATTTGTGTTCAAGCGATGTACATTTCCTTTTTAATGTCTTTAGTTCTGGCCCATACCAGTTTTCTGACGTAGTACGCCTGGGTTTGATATTAGAACGAGGCACTGAACAATGTTCGAGTGCATTCGTGATAAGGTTCTGGAGATGGTCTACTTCTTCGCTGATATTAGTTTTTACTGAATAGGAGTAGGTAAAGTGTTGCTGAAAAGCTTCTCCTGAATTTTTTTTCCAACTCCTATTTTGTGTCGCTGCCGGGTTTGGAAGTCTGGTGTTTTTGACAGGTAGGTGAATATTGAACTCAATCATGGAGTGATCTGTCCAAGTCAATGATTTTATCCCTTTAATGAGAATTGAACTTATATTGGAGAATATCAGATCTAAAATGTGTCCAGCTTTGTGTGTTGGTTGTTTGATTCTCTGGGACAGCTGTAAGATATCCATATTCTCTACTTACTGTTTTGTTAGGGGATTATTACTATTATCATAGTGAATGTTAAAGTCCCCTAGGTGTCAGGAACTGACCTCGCGCCTACCGAACTACACATCCCATGATGCTCGGGCCTCGGACTACATCTCCCATGATCCTTTGCTGCACCTGGGTTATAGCGAGTCTGAGCGCCGGAGCGAGTGTACTTGATTCTTACCTGTACCCTGCGGAAGCGCTTGCTGCTCGTTTTGCTGTAGAACTTCTAGATGCAGAGTCTCCCTGAAAGTATTGCCGGCTTGTGATATCTTCGTCCTGGTAAAGTACCGCGCTTTTCCTCAGGCACTTCGGTGTTTGCTTTCGTGAGCGTTTTCAGCTCAGTGACTTGGCTTGTGCTGGTGTCCATCTTATTTTGGGCGTTTGAACTAAAGACTCAGTTTGAGGAGGAGTGGCAGCGAGTTGGCTGTTGTGTTGTGGATTCAGATCCGTCCAGTGGCGGAATGTAAGGGGGGGCTCCTCCACATTACCGTCATGAACTCATGACTATTGGATTTACTGTTTTTTGGATTACAAGTACCAAAGCGGACGGCGGTAGTGCTGGAACTACGCCCTGCCGTGTTTGGTGTAATTTATGACATTTCCTGCGTTTGGGCTTATCAGCGGTGTGGATGAAGGAATCTATATCGCTGGCTTATGATTACTTTGGAGGTTGTTTTGAGCATGTGGTTAATACCTCAGGGGTAGGTCACTTTCCCTAGTGTTTAATACTCCCATTAATACTATGATAATTATAGACTCTAATGTTGGTATTTATGTTGTTTAGGGAAGGCAAGAAGGAGGAGTATGTGTTGGCTGGAAGCTCAAAGGGCAGAAAAGGGCAGGTGACATAACTTTCCTTTTTAGCAAGAATTGAATGAGAGTAGGTTTAAAGAATTGTAATAACCTGTGTGCACTTTGTTTTACAGCTTCCCTTCCCAGCAGCCCCCTTCCTTTCCTTTCCTTGGTTTTTCCCCTTTTGGGGTTTTTTCCCTCACCGTATCACCTGAACACCCTGTGATTACATATTCGGGGTGTTCGGGAGGTCCAGAGGTGGAGCTTTATCACGGCGCACCGATCCTGCGGAGTGCCAACCTTGACAGAATCAAGTACCCTCGTATTTCACTCTGCCTGGTTGGTTTGTCGTGATAAATGGCGTCCATGGAGGATGTGTTGCATGCGCTGGTACTAGTGCAGCAGGAGTTGGCTTCCTCCAAAGCTGAAACCGCCGCGCAGCGAGACAAGGTAGAACAGTTGTCAAAAAATCCTTTTAATGCGTCTTCTGCTGCGTCTTCCATACAGGTAACGGTGCCTCCACCCATTCCTTTGGCCAATCCCGAAAGGTATTCAGGGGACCCATGCAAAATACAGGTGTTTTTAACTTAGGTATTGATGCATTTTTCATGCAAACCAGCATCGTTCCCTACCAATCATTCAAGAGTGGCATTCGCCATATCCTATTTAGTAGGGGACGCAGCCAACTGGGCGGTACCGTTAGTTAAAAATAATGATGCCATCTTGTCAGACTGGTCGGCTTTTAGAACTGTATTCGAAAAGGTGTTTGATCGCAGGGCTACTACGTTTAGCGCAGACAAGGAGCTCCTGGAGTTGAGACAGGGAAGGGGCGAGTTAATCACCTATTTGACTAAGTTCAACAAACTGGTGGCAGAGGCTGAGTGGCCTGAAGAGAAGAGGATGTCCCTTTTTTACCAGGGGTTGAAGGAAGACCTAAAGGATGTAATAGCTCAGGTGGATCCTCAACCAAGGACATGTGTAGACATGGTTAATCTGGCATTGCGATTGGATAGCAGGATGACAGAAAGAGGGGGCTCTAGGAGAAGATGGGAAAAAGGATCGTTGTATGTGGAACGTTCCCCTCGTAAGGTGTCAGGGGGGATGGATAGCACCCCAGAACCGATGGAGATAGGTGCACTCAGAGCCCCGTTGTCCAGAGAAGATAGGGAAGTTAGGAGAACGCAGGGGTTATTTATGTAGTGCGGAAAAAGGGACATTATGTTCGTGAGTGCCCTTCCAAGCCAAAGACCTCCAGTGTTAATCGCTTCAAGAAAGTAGCGGTATCTACCACAGGGTTCGAGGCAGAACAGTCAATGGACAAGAGACCAGGAGTGGAGGAAGAGCAGGAGTGGAAATTCACTTCTCTATCCACTGTAGGGATAGGAGAGACTGAGTCACATATTGTTATAGGATGACCCTGGAATGTGTTGGTCATGTTGGATTCCGGAGCCACCGGCAATTTTATTGATGATGGCTTGGTGTCTCGCCTGTCCTTACCACGTATTCCAAGAGATAACCCTGAGGAAGTGTTGGCTGTGGATGGACAGCCGTTGAAATCCGGACAGATAACGGAGAAAACCAGTGAGGTAGGGCTGTCGGTTAGACTGCAAGGGATCATACACTCAGAGTCATTATCCTTAAACATCATAGCGGCTCCCCAGTACAAGGTGATCCTAGGAATGCCTTGGTTGTGTCACCACAACCCAGTTGTGAACTGGAAAACTAAAACATTCCGGTTTTTGCCCGAGTATTGCAGAGAACATATGGTGAACTGCCTTTCTTCTCACATTGCTGTTCTGACTTCCTCTTATTCTGCAGCCACGGCGGTAGAAACAAACGTTCAGCTCCCGGGTGAATATAGTCTCTATAGCGACGTGTTCAGCGAGAGCAAGGCGGAAACCTTACCCCCTCATAGGGAGTACGATTGCCGCATTGATTTAGTGGAAGGGGCCACTATTCCTTCTTGCAGGGTGTACGCGTTATCTGTGCCGGAAACTACCCATTTGAAGGAATACATAGATCACTGTCTCCGGCTAGGGTTCATTAGGCCTTCCCGCTCTCCTGCTGCCTCCCCTTTGTTCTTCATAGCGAAAGCCAAAGGGGATCTCAGGGCTTGTGTAGACTATCACGTCTTGAACAGGAACACCGTGCGGAATCGTTACCCTCTCCCCCTCATTTCTGTCTTGCTCGACCAGGTGAGGGAAGCGAAGATCTATACCCGGTTGGATTTACGGGGGGCTTATCACCTGGTCAGAGTCCGCGAGGGGGGACGAGTGGAAAACAGCGTTCAAGACGCGATACGGGCTCTACGAGTACCTGGTGATGCCCTTTGGGCTGTGTAATGCCCCAGCGGCGTTTCAGTTTTTTATAAACGACGTGTTGAAGGATTATGTGGATCAATTTGTAGTAGTGTATAACGATGATATACTGGTATACTCACAGAACGAGACAAGTCATATGGCTCAAGTAAAAAAGGTATTGGACAAGTTGAGAGAAAACCGACTGTACGTCAAGTTGAGCAAGTGCGAGTTTGGGGTCAGCGAGGTGGAGTTTTTGGGGTGAATCTCAGTTCTAAAGGGCTGCAGATGTCAGACAGGAAGGTCCAGGTGGTGCAGGAGTGGCCAGCCCCAAGGAATGTGCGTGAAGTGCAGAGTTTCCTGGGGTTCTCCAATTATTATCGCCGGTTTATAGTACACTTTTCACAGACAGCAGTCCCCATAACTAGATTGCTGAGAAAAGGGGCCCCTTTTGTATGGACTGAAGAGGCAGATGAGGCATTCCTGACCTTAAAAAGAGCTTTTACTACTGCTCCTGTGCTGGCACACCCTGTATTGGAAAACCCGTTTGTGGTGGAAGCCGACGCTTCGGATGAAGCGATAGGAGCGGTTCTGTCTCAGAGAGACCCTCTCACTGGTCAACTCCACCCCGTGGCCTACCTCTCCAAGAAACTGAGCCCTGCTGAATATAACTATACCATCGCGGAGAAGGAACTCCTAGCCATTAAGAGGGCTTTTCAGGAATGGAGGCAGTACTTATGGGGGGCGTGTCATGCGGTAACAGTCTACACTGACCACCGAAACCTTCAATACATGACCTCCGCCAGGCACCTAACGCACAGACAAATGCGCTGGATGCTTTTCTTTGCGGAATACAATTTCGTGGTGACATTCAGACCTGGTTCAGACAATAGAAAGGCTGATGCGCTGTGAGGCAACAGTTGCCTAATGAACAAGAGAAAGAGAACCAACATGCTATCATCCCCACAGCTAAGGTGTTGTGTGTGGTACGGGCAGAAAACTTTCTGGAAGAAATCAGGAACTCTAGATCTGGGGCAGCTTGGGAGCGCTGGACTGCTGGGGCTCCCGGAAGGGTGTTGAAACAAGGTCTCCCCCTGCAAGGAAAATGTTTGTTCCTTCCTACTATGGAGTTACGTAAAAAGGCTTTTGCGTGGTGTGACGTAGCACCCATGGCTGGTCACCCTGGTGTGACCAAAACAGTGAACCTACTTAGACGTCATTTCTGGTGGGAGTCTTTGGGCACGGATGTATCTCAGTGGGTACAAAAATGCGAAATATGTGCGAGAGCAAAAGGGGAAAACAGCAAACAAAAGGGCTTGTTGATGCCCATGCCTTCGCCTGCTCGCCCATGGCAGAACATAAGTCTGGACTTCATCACAGGCTTGCCCTTGGATCAGGGGTGTTCGGCAATAATGGTGGTGGTGGATAATCTGACCAAAATGGGCCATTTCATCTCATGTAAGAATCTCCCTACAGCAGGACAAACTGACCAACTATTGGCTTCTCAGGTCATACGGTTACACGGCCTCCCTCAGGTGATCGTGTCTGATAGAGGACCACAGTTTGTGGCACGCTTTTGAAAAACGTGGTGTAAGGCGTTGGGCATCGAATCGGCTCTTTAGACCAGCTTCCATCCACAAACGGACGGGCAGACCGAGAGGCTGAACCAGACATTGAAGAAATATTTACGTTGTTACTCCAGAGAGGCGCATGAATCATGGGTAGACTTATTGTGGATGGCCGAACTGGCCTATAACAATGCATGGCATAGCTCCACTGGTATGTCTCCTTTTAAGGCCAACTTAGGATATGATGCTAATACGATGCCAGTAGACATCCCTGTAGGCGTCTCTAATCATCCCTCTGTACTGGCACACGTTCAGGCCCTGAGAAAGGTGCATAAAGGCGTACAGAAGCATTTGCTATGGGCTAAAGAGGTGTACAAGAGGTGGGCGGATAAACACAGAAAACCTGGTCCCCTGTTTAAGGTCGGAGACAGAGTGTGGCTCTCCACCAAAAACATTTGTTTTAAGTTGAGAAGTGTGTTCCACCCACGCTACATTGGTCCATATCCGATTGTTCGGCAGGTTAACCCTGTGGCATATAGACTGAGGTTGCCCGGCTCTTTGCGAATCCATCCTGTGTTCCATGTGCACCTTTTGAAGCTGGCTCACTCGGCACGACGGGTGGCACCGCCGCCTGTGGATTGTGATGTAGGGCTGGAATACGAGGTGAAGTCCATTCGCGATTCCAGGCTTCGCAGGGGCGTGCTTTTGTATCTGGTCTCCTGGAAGGGTTATTCTGCGGAGGACGACTCGTGGGAGCCATGGAGCAATGTACATGCTCCGAGAGCTGTTAGATCCTTCCATTTGCGGTATCCCTCCAAACCGGGTCCTAGGAGGCGCTTGGGAGGAGGGCGTACTGTCAGGAACTGACCTCGCGCCTACCGAACTACACATCCCATGATGCTCGGGCCTCGGACTACATCTCCCATGATCCTTTGAGGCACATGGGTTATAGCGAGTCTGAGCGCCGGAGCGAGTGTACTTGATTCTTACCTGTTCCCTGCGGAAGCGCTTGCTGCTCGTTTTGCTGTAGAACTTCTAGATGCAGAGTCTCCCTGAAAGTATTGCCGGCTGGTGATATCTTTGTCCTGGTAAAGTACCGCGCTTTTCCTCAGGCGCTTCTGTGTTTGCTTTCGTGAGCGTTTTCAGCTCAGTGACTTGGCTTGTGCTGGTGTCCATCTTATTTTGGGCGTTTGAACTAAAGACTCAGTGTGAGGAGGAGTGGCAGCGAGTCGGCTGTTGTGTTGTGGATTCAGATCCGTCCAGTGGCGGAATGTAAGGGGGGGCTCCTCCACATTACCTTCATGAACTCATGACTATTGGATTTACCGTTTTTTGGATTACAAGTACCAAAGCGGACGGCGGTAGTGCTGGAACTACGCCCTGCCGTGTTTGGTGTAACTTATGACATTTCCTGCGTTTGGGCTTATCAGCGGGCTGGATGAAGGAATCTATATCGCTGGCTTATGATTACTTTGGAGGTTGTTTTGAGCGGGTGGTTAATCCCCCAGGGGTAGGCCACTTTCCCTAGTGTTTAATACTCCCATTAATACTATGATAATCATAAACTCTAATGTTGGTATTTATGTTGTTTAGGGAAGGAAAGAAGGAGGAGTACGTGTTGGCTGGAAGCTCAAAGGGCAGAAAAGGGCAGGTGACATATCTTTCCTTTTTAGCGAGAATTGAATGATTGTAGGTTTAAAGAATTGTAATAACCTGTGTGCATTTTGTGTCACAGCTTCCCTTCCCAGCAGCCCCCTTCCTTTCCTTTCCCGTGTTTTTCCCCTTTTGGGGTTTTTTCCCTCACCGTATCACCTGAGCACCCTGTGATTACATATTCGAGGTGTTCGGGAGGTCCGGAGGTGGAGCTTTATCACGGCGCACCGATCCTGCGGAGTGCCAACCTTGACACTAGGAGCAAAATATTTTTGTTATGAAGACAGACCGGCATGATTTGCGCAAGAAGCTGAGTACTGAAGTCAGACGTGCAGCCTGGTGGATTATAGATAATAACACCGCCGAAAAGAATATTGGTATTTATGGATACTGAAAATGCCATAGCTTAATGGCTGCTGGTCTGTGTGATCACCTCTTGTCTGCAAGTGAGGGAGTCTTTAAACAACAAAGCTAGCCCACCTCCCTTTTTTTTCTCCCTGTTCAGATTAAGAATTTTATAATCAGCTGGGAGGGCCATTGCAATATCCGGGGTGCTGTGATTATCAAGCCACGTCTCAGTAATGAAGGCTAGATCCGGTTTATCAGTATACAGGATATCCCAGATTTCGATTGAATGTTTTGGGAGGGATCTTGCATTGAGATAAATACATCTCATTGCAAAATCTGGGGTGCTGGTATTAGCAGGGCAACACCAGCGATCACTCTCCCACTTACAGTTCTGGCATCCGACTGGCCCCATAGTATTCGAGGGTCCCAATTGTACACATGACGTTGGGTGTATTTCGCCTGTGATGTTAAACTTCCTAAGCTCACTGCTTGAATATGTAATGGCACTTGTTGTCAGATTCGGTGTTTGGCCGGTCGGTTGTGCAGGGGTTATAGCCCCTGGTCCCGGCCTGTCGCGGACGGGCGCAGACGGGCTTGCCTTTGGCCCGCCGGCTGCGCCCGTCCGCTGAGCTTCCGGGATGATGGCTCCATTTTGTAGTGTCGAGGGCGGGAGGGGCCGAGCACTAGTCTGCTCGCCCTGCTCCTCACCCAAGATGGCGGGACCCCAAGCAGCACCTACTCGGCTGCGGTGGGGGTGGTCTAGGGATGATTCCGAGTCGAGTTTGCCAGTTCAACTCTGCATCGGTGCGCAAACAGGGAAAGACCCACCGCTATGGCCCGGTGACAATTAGATAGCGAGGTGAGCAGTGAATAAGTGAGTTGTTTACACGATAAAATCCAATTCCAATTTTAAAAGCAACAGTAGAATTAAGCAGCAGTTTCTCCTTACTAGTCCCGGCTTCCGCCTCAGGACGCTTCGTTGAACACACCACACACAATAGCAGTCATTGGGGGTGTGAATAGATGGGCTTTTGTAGTGTCGAGGGCGGGAGGGCGGGAGGGGCCGAGCACTAGTCTGCTCGCCCTGCTCCTGCTCCTCACCCAAGATGGCGGGACCCCAAGCAGCACCTATTTGGCTGCGGTGGGGGTGGTCTAGGGATGATTCCGAGAATCTCAGCCTCTCGGAAATAATCATCTTTAAAGTGACAATTTCTCCGAATACGGAGAAATTGTCCAAAGGGGAGGCCGTCTCTCAGTCCTCGGGGATGGTTACTTGAGTACTCTAAAAGGGTATTGCGGGCTGTAGGTTTAGTAAATAGTTTAGTTGCCAGCCTCCCTTCATTCGGAAAGATAGTCAAATCCAGAAAGTCTATTTTTCTGTTACTCGAATTAGATGTAAATTTCAAATCCTGAGAACAGGAGTTCAGCCAAACTAAAATGGAATTTAAGGAGTCATCCGCGCCACCAAGAAAACTGCTTTCAAGGAACGACTGGACTACAACGCACACAACAGCAAGGAACTCTTCAACATCGTTAAAGAGCTCTCCAACCCCAACGCCGGAAACAACGACATCACCCCATCGCAAGACCACTGCAACTCCCTCGCCTCCTACTTCCACAACAAGATCGCGGACATACACGACAGCTTCAGCACTCAACTGACGCACGCCACGTCCGAACCACCGCCCCCCACCACCATCCTCCGCGCCTGGACCCCGATCAGTACCGAAGACACCGTCCGCACGATGAACTCCATCCACTCCGGATCTCTGACCGACCCCTGCCCCCACCACGTCTTCAACAAGGCCGACGCTGTCATCGCACCCCACCTGCGGGACATCATCAACACCTCCTTCAACACCGCTACCTTCCCGGAGAGCTGAAAGCACGCTGAACTCAGCGCTCTTCTCAAGAAGCCATCAGCCGACCTCAAGAACTACCGCCCCATCTTGCTCCTCCCGTTCCCTGCAAAAGTCATCGAGAAGACCGTCAACAAGCAGCTGGCCGCCTTCCTCGAGACGAACGGACCCCTCGACCTCTCACAGTCTGGATTCCGGGCCAACCACAGCACCGAGACCGCCCTGATCGCAGCCACCGATGACATCCGAGCACTGCTTGACAACGGAGAAACAGCAGCCCTCATCCTCCTAGACCTCTCCGCGGCCTTCGACACTGTCTGCCACCGTACACTAGTACAGCGTCTCAGCAACGTCGGAATCCAGGAGAAGGCACTGGAGTGGATCACCTCCTTCCTCGCCGGAAGGACACAGAGAGTCCGCCTCCCCCCGTTCAGATATGAAGCCACCGAAGTCATCTGCGGCGTTCCCCAAGGCTCCTCGCTCAGCCCAACCCTCTTCAACGTCTACATGAGCCCCCTCGCAGCCATCGCACGCCAGCACAACCTCAACATCATCTCCTACGCCGATGACACCCAGCTGATCCTCTCCCTCACCAACGACCCCGCCACCGCCAGAGCCAACCTTCACGAAGGGATGAAAGAGGTAGCCGAATGGATGAAGAACAGCCGCCTGAAACTGAACTCGGACAAGACGGAAGTCCTCATCCTGGGATCCTCACCCTTCACCTGGGATGACTCCTGGTGGCCCCCCGCCCTAGGCAGCGCACCCAAACCAACAGACCACGCACGCAACCTGGGATTCATCCTGGACTCCTCCCTCTCCATGACCAGACAAGTCAACGCAGTCTCCTCGTCGTGCTTCAACATCCTGCACATGCTACGTAAGATCTTCCGGTGGATCCCCACCGAGACCAGGAAGACGGTCACCCAGGCCCTCGTCACCAGCCGCCTGGACTACGGCAACTCCCTCTACGCCGGAACCACCGCCAAACTCCAGAAGAGACTCCAGCGGATCCAGAACGCCTCAGCACGACTCATCCTGGACATCCACCGTCGCAGCCACATCTCCGGACACCTGAGAGACCTGCACTGGCTCCCGGTCAACAAGAGAATCACCTTCGGTCTCCTCACCCACGCACACAAAGCCCTACACAACCAAGGCCCAGGGAACCTCAACAGTCGCCTCAACTTCTACGCTCCCAAACGCCAGCTCCGATCGACCGGCCACGCCCTCGCCGCCGTCCCCCGCATCCGAAGAGCCACCACAGGGGGACGGTTCCTCTCCTACCTCGCCGCCAAGACATGGAACTCCCTCCCGACCCACCTCCGCCTGACCCAGGACCACCTCGCCTTCAGGAAGCAACTCAAGACCTGGCTGTTCGAGCAGTAGCGGACCCCCCTCCCCTAGCGCCTTGAGACCCTCTGGGTGAGTAGTGCGCTATACAAATGCTCTGATTGATTGATTGGGTTCCAGTCCAAATGAAGAAAATGTCATCTATGTAGCGCCGCCAATTGCGGACGCTATCAAAGAAGGGATTTTGGTCGCAGTCAAAAATAAATTGTCTCTCAAAGTCGTCAACAAACAAAATGGCAAAATTGGGGGCATAAGAACCACCCATTGAGGTCCCCTTAATCTGTAAATAAAAACGTCTGTCAAACTCAAAATAGTTCTTAGTCAGCGATATCCGCAAGAGCTCAATAATGAACTCAGTCGGTACGGGTACCGGGGCAACCCGCGTGTCCAATACCTTGCGGATTACCTCAATACCAGCAAGTTGGGGAATGTTGGTGTATAGGGACTCAAGGTTCATTTTGCTATTTTGTTAGTCTTTTTAGTTTGTTCAATATATTCGAATTCCGCAATGGATTTAGTAACCTTGTCAAGTGCTACCTTGGCATCGGCCACCACATTCCCCTCGGATATTCGTCTCTCAAGGTCAGCAATAATTTCAAGCTCTTTTTTACTATGTTCTAATGCTGTATCGATGCCATGCACTAGCCAATAGCGAGAGCATGTAACACCGATATGACTAAATCCTTTTCGAAACTTAGGATCCTTTGTGAATATAACAGGAACATTCCTGACCTGTAATCCAATAGGGATGACGTCTTTTTTTAGGTATTCCGTCATCATTAAAGCATGTAATTTGTTCGTACATGTTTTTTCCGGCATTGTTCTAACTCGTCTAACAGTGCTTGTCCTTCATTAGCAGCAGGTGTTATTACTGCTGAGCCCAACAATGAGGGGCCATTTTTGATTCTCGAGATTATCCCACTTTGGGGCGCTTTAAAAGAAATATAGGTGTAATATTTTCTGATTCATCTGCCAGTTCTGGCGATGAGAGTGATCCTGGTACCAGTTCCCGCCCTGGTCCATCTAATCTAAACTACCTCCCTCCACCACCTCCTTTTTTAGAACAACGGGGGAGGGGGAGGGGCAGAATCAAAACCCAAACACCACAACCCAACAGCCCAATGCAACATTGGAACTTTCAATAAGGGGAGAGACAGACTCGCAGGAAGTTTTATCAGTGGGGACCCCCCCAACAATAGAACATGATTGTTCTGCTGGTGACACTATTCCAATTTTTAACCTCTCTCAACATTTGTTGTCCTCAGCCGAGACTTCTCTTTTATCTAAAGGATTAAGCTTTGTGCCTACTGAAAAAACATGTTTGTTTTGATATCCAGTTGGAACTTCTGCAATTTTTCTGTAAATTGCGCGTTAAAGCTTTTTTCCTGAATAAGAACACAAATATATTTGAGAGTCATTCTGGACTGAGGCCTCCTTCGGTTTTTAACCCTCCTACTAATAAAGTTCCTATTGAATTGTTGGCCTTCGAGTCTATGGTCTTAAAGGAGGTTTCTGATCTAAACAAAAGTTTCGAATACATTCCATATAACATCTCTTTAACTGAACGACAGGCATTAAAGAATCTGAAACTTAATCAGGATGTAATAATTAAGCCTGCCGATAAGGGGGGTGGGATAGTTGTGTAGTCCATGGCCAATTACAAGACTGAAATAAAACGCCAATTGGACAATACTGATCACTACCAACTTCTAAAAACCAACCCTCTGTCTGAAATCCAAAATATGATTGTGGAAATAACTACAGGCGTGAATGCTGATGGCTACTTGACCGAAAAAGAATTTACATTCCTGGAATGCCAGAACACCACGTACACCTGTCCTGTATACTCTTCCGAAGGTGCACATGAACTTGCATGATCCCCCAGGCCGACCCATCGTATCTGGTTGTGGGTCGGTCCTGGAGCCATTATGTAAATATATTGATGTATTCATAAAGGACTTTGTGTCTGCCACTCGCAGCTATGTGAGGGATAGCGGCAATATTATCTTACAACTTGATGAAATGCAATTTTGCCCTGAAAATGAGTTGTTGGTGTGTATGGACCTTGAGTCCCTATACACCAACATTCCCCAACTTGCTGGTATTGAGGTAATCAGCAAGGTATTGGACACGCGGGTTGCCCCGGTACCCGTACCGAGTGAGTTCATTATTGAGCTCTTGCAGATATCGCTGACTAAGAACTATTTTGAGTTTGACGGACGTTTTTATTTACAGATTAAGGGGACCTCAATGGGGGCTTAATTCTTATGCCCCCAATTTTGCCATTTTTTTTGTTGACGACTTTTGAGAGACAATTTATTTTTGACTGCGTCCAAAATCCCTTCTTTGTTAGCGTCCGCAATTGGCGGCGCTACATAGATGAAATTTTTTTCATTTGGACTGGAACCCATGACTCCTTAAATTCTTTTTTGGTTTGGCTGAATTCCTGTTCTCAGGATTTGAAATTTACATCTAATTCGAGTAACAGCCAAATAGACTTTCTGGATTTGACTATCTTTACGAATGAAGGGAGGCTGGCAACTAAACTATTTACTAAACCTACAGCCCGCAATACCCTTTTAGAGTACTCAAGTAACCATCCCCGAGGACTGAACGACGGCCTCCCCTTTGGACAATGTCTCCGTATTCGGAGAAATTGTCACTTTAAAGATGATTATTTCCGAGAGGCCGAGATCCTATCACAGAAATTGCGACAGCGTGGTTACCCCCGTAAATTGATTAAGCGCTCGATGAAACGAGCATGGTATAATCACCGTGATTTTCTGTTGATTCCCAAAGCTAAAAAGCAGATGACTCGGATTCCCTATGTAACTACTTTTGGTACTCGTAGCAACCAGATCTCAACAATTATTAAACAACACTGGCCTCTGGTAAAGGCCACAGGGATTACACAAGAGCTACCGTTGTTTTCTTACAAGAGGGGTAAGAACCTCCGTGACCATTTGGTCCGGGCGGCTCTGCCTCCTCTTGAAAGCCCAAGCATTACTTCAATGTGGGGCTTAAATAAAATGGTGGCTGGCTTATGTGTTGTTCATAGAAATATCCACCATGATTTACGCAGCTTTTCCAACTGCAATACATCCAACGTTGTGTATGCTATCTGGTGTCCATGTGAGTTGATCTATATTTGTCAAACGACCCAGAAACACGGGTTGGACAACATAAAAACCGCATTCGCTGTCAGACAGAAAACGCACCCTTGGTGGCGCATTATCGTGAATTTAATCATGGCCCGGCCGATATGAGGTGGCAGGTCATTGAAGCAGTACAAGTTTCGGCACGAGGAGGCAGTATTTCGAACATTCTGAATAAAAGCAAATGCCGCTGGATGCTTCGTTGTGATAGCATTAACCTAGGGCTTAATTGCATGGAAGAATGCCATTCCATTATCACTAGCTGATCTTAGAAATCAGCATTTCTGTGTATACACGATTTCATAGCATGCCACTTTGTGCTGTCTACATTTTAACTCTTGAGAGTGCATTGCTATGAATGGCCTCCATGTCTGAACTTGCTAATATTGTAATGTGGACTGTATATAGGATATATGATTTAACCTTTGATTACAAATACACTGTATCCTATTATGTCTATTCAATTTTGGTACAATACATGATTATGAAATGTCTATGCTTGTTGTGTATCTTTGTGAGTAGGCTTGCTCAAAGTAAAATGCTTGCAAATCCTTGGATTCTGCTCTCTCCTCCCTTTCTTAATTTCCTTTTTTAATATTCTGCTGGGAGTATTTCCTTACTGTACTGTACTTTCTATATGGATGACAGTTTGGGGCTGCCCTTTCTATTTCAATGCGTTCTTATTCAAACTTAAGATGGCGCCTATTTGGATAGTTTTTACTTGTATTGGCTTCTGCTAATATTATACGTCTATCCCGACTTAAGATGACGCTTCTGTTAGCATTGGATGTTTCTGGTGCTTCTTCTTGATTGCCAGGTATTCTGAAGACTCATTATGTAATTGGCTCCCACTGTGGCCCTGAAAACGTTCTGAGCCCCACCCTCTTCAACGTCTACATGAGCCCCCTCGCGGCCATCGCACGCCAACACAACCTCAGCATAATCTCCTACGCCGACGACACCCAGCTGATCCTCTCCCTGACCAACGACCCAGCCGCCGCCAGAGCCGACCTGCACGAAGGGATGAAAGAGGTAGCCGAGTGGATGACGACCAGCCGCCTGAAACTGAACTCCGACAAGACGGAGGTCCTCATCCTGGGCTCTTCACCCTCCGCCTGGGACGACTCCTGGTGGCCTCCCGCCCTGGGCACCGCACCCAAACCAACAGACCATGCACGCAACCTGGGCTTCATCCTGGACTCCTCCCTCTCCATGACCAGGCAAGTCAACAACGTCTCCTCGGCGTGCTTCAACATCCTACGCATGCTACGGAAGATCTTCTGGTGGATCCCCACCGAGACCAGGAAGACCGTCACCCAGGCCCTCGTCACTAGCCGACTGGACTACGGCAACGCCCTCTACGCCGGTACCACCGCCAAGCTCCAGAAGAGACTCCAGCGGATCCAGAACGCCTCTGCCAGACTCATCCTCGACATCCCACGAACCAGCCACATCTCCGGACACCTGAGAGACCTTCACTGGCTCCCCGTCAACAAAAGAATCACCTTCCGCCTCCTCACCCACGCACACAAAGCCCTACACGACCAAGGCCCGAGCTACCTCAACAGCCGAATCAACTTCTACGCTCCCAAACGCCACCTCCGATCAGCCAACCACGCCCTCGCCGCCGTCCCCCGCATCCGAAGAGCGACTACAGGAGGAAGGTCCTTCTCCTACCTGGCCGCCAAAACCTGGAACTCCCTCCCGACCGACCTGCGCCTGACCCAAGACCACCTCTCCTTCAGGAAGAAGCTGAAGACCTGGCTGTTCGAGCAGTAGCGGCACCCCCCTCCCCCAGCGCCTTGAGACCCTACGGGTATGTAGTGCGCTCTATAAATGCCATTGATTGATTGATTGATTACAACTATCCTTCTTAATATAGGACTGATGGTGGTGCGGGCTCTGCGGATACTATATACTTACCCTGATCTAAGATGGCGTCTCTGTATGCAACGGGTAGTTCCGATTCCGCTTCCGTACAGTCATTTATTTCTTTGACTATTGATGCGTCACACGCTAAACTTACTCACGAAGCGTGGACGGAATAATCCTGTCCGGCTGAAGACGCGAATAACGGTAAGCTTTAGCTTTATTGTCCATTGACGAAATATCTCCAGTAGTAACTAGGGTGATCACTCTATAGCATAATCATGCGTGTTAGGATTTTAGTATTATGTATTAAACACGCGGTCTGAGCGTTGTTGCAAAGTCATTGTGCGCTCAGGTTTAATAGTTATCTTGAGCCCCCTTCAATTCAGTCTATTTCAGAAGCACACCCGGTATTGGAGTTTTTATCTATGCGGGACTATTGGTCCATTGATCGCACTGTGAGGCGGTGTACACCTCGGGTGCACACAGTTTGATAATTATCTCTAAGCGCCTTTCATATTGCAAAGCCATTGTGCGCTAAGGTTTAATAGTTATCTTGAGCCCCCTTCGCCCCTTTTTTGTAATTCAGTCTATTTTAGAAGCACACCCGGTATTGGAGTTTTGGTCTCTGCGGGACTATTTGTCCATTGATCGCACTGTGAGGCGGTGTATACCTCGGGTGCACACAGCTTGATATCTATTTCTCAGTGCCTTTCTCATTTACCGCAATATTTTTAAAAACAACGAGGAACATGAGTTTTCACGATTGTGGTTAGTTAATGCCATTGCTGGTCTCAACAGTATACAGCAACTGTTTTATGTAAAAAAAGTTATTTTATTCTCATTGAATACTTACTCCAATTTAAAAGTGAGTTACATGAGCTCTCACGATCGTGTTGAACAAGTGCGGTTGCTTTTAATAGTTTATAGCAACTACTCTGTGTAAAAGAGCCCTTCTGCTGATAATAAGTTTGTCATTACAAGGGGATAAACCATTATTTCTCTTCTGGTTTTTAGCCGATTAATTGGGCGCAGAACCAAGTGGATATTGGACCACTATCTACGGATGCGTAGTATCCAATTTGTATTTTCCTTCCAGTAAGTGCATCTGCTATTTTGATTAAAACATCAAGTCCGATATCCTGGTAGAATTTTCATTAATTCCAACCTTCCGGTCTATATATTTCTATTTAGAGTTGGAATTGAATTGACAACTATTGATCATCGGATGGTCCGCCAATTTTAATCATAAGGTGATTCTATATATTGTTTTATATATCTCCTTTGTTAGGTGTGGACATCACTTTTGGTGTGGTGGTAGTTCCTTCCTATTTTTCATTTTTCTTGTCACTTGGGGACTGTTCTAAGTTTTCTCTCCGAAAAGCTTTTCTTTGTACTTAAAGTTATTTCCTTTGAAGAAGCCTATATTTATTAATGTAATCATTATTGTTTCTGTACAGCTATGTAACGCTCAAGCAAATTCAAGTCCTTATGATGACCGCACACTAATACAGCGGTCTAAACGACGTCGACGCTTTTTGTGGCCATAATTTGTTTGAAGGACACATTACTTTTGTTTGTGCTGTTTCTGTTATATTTTTTTTTATATATGTTTATTATTGCAGGAAGAACATCTTCATCAAATTTGAATACAACAAGGAAAGAAATAAAAAAAAAAAGGAAAAAGAAAATACAATTTCTCCTTTAGCAGCTAAAGCAGGGAATAGGCATATATAGTTTCAAAATTGCTTTTTAACAAACCATAGTTAGGACAACAGATTTAACGCTGGTCTCTGAGCATAATTACAGTTAAGAAAAAAAAGTTCCCCACATTTTTTCTTTCTTTTTCAAGGCGTTGGGTCCTCTAAGTCTTGCTTTTGTGGCCATAATTTGTTTGAAGGACACATTACTTTTGTTTGTGCTGTTTCTGTTATATGTAATGTTTTTTTGTTAAGCCACTGGTTTGGTTTATGATATGTTTGTTTTTTGTATGCCAACCCTTTGACTTGAGCGAAATTGTTCTTTTAAATATTTTTCTTAATATGTAATGAATTATAATGTTTTTTCTGAAATTTGTACTAGTTTATTTTGAATATATGATTTTATAGGCTTCTCTCTTTTTCCTTTTCTTCTTTTATTCCTGTAACTTTATACAATATTTTGCAAAATGTCTGTGACTTCTCTACCTGAACCTTTTGTTGGGTATATCAATTGTATGTCCCTGGTTCAGGGTTGTTGGACTGCCCCTGTAGTTTCTTAGTGGCAAAAGTAATAATGACAGGCAGCCAAAATTGCTTTCTTATTAGCAGGGAGAACTAATCTTTTCAACCACATTTTTAAAAGCGATTTTATTCTAGCACGCTGTGTTACTACCTGCCAGAAAGCTATTCTTCTAGCTCATTTTAGACGGGAGTTTTCAGATTTCTTTCTCTCTTCTTCCCCCGGGCCCCCATTTACTCCTGATCTGCTGAAAGCAGCCATCAGAGCAAAACATTACTTTAAAACAGAAAAGCAGAAAAGGAATGCATTATTGATGTCCCTGAAGGATTAGTTCAGGATTGCGAGTTTTATTTTGCTTGTCTTTTGTTCAATAAATAATATTTTAGCTCACCCCTCAGCTGTTGTCCTAAACTTCCATGCTTACTTTTTGTTGTTAAACTTGTATTTAGCCTTGCTATAAATCCTTCCTAATAAGTATGGTATCGCAGACTGCTCTAGGTGAGAAGAAAGCACAATTGCCTAAAGCATGAAAAGTTTATGAAAGCATAGTATTGACCTTCTCAGTTCACAGTGTTGCCACCTGTAGAACTGCTGTTGAGTAGCTTGCTAGGTTTGCAAAAGGTTAGTGTGAGGCCATAACTTAATGCTGGCCCTCTGGATGTTCCTTACATTGTGGCCAAAGGGCAATAATTAGCACCTGTTCTAAGTATTAAAATACATGTACTACAGGGAAAGCGAAAACATGGCGTTTGGTGCAGAACATGACAGGGAAATTTGTAGAGCGCACTTTTATTTAAATTTTTTTGCGTTTTATATAGCGCGACTAGACCTGAAACATCCGGTATCGGAGTACTTTGCATAAGCGCCAGTTTTTTTACAGAAGGACACATTCATTTTTGTTAGGCACAGGGAGATTAAGTGATTTGCCCTGAATCACCGGATATTGAGTGTCACTGCCGACTCAAACCCGCTTCCCCACCTTCGAGGTCGACCGCTCTAGCCGTAAGGTTACGTCCTCTCTGCACTTACAGATGTTTATTGGAATTCACCTCTTTGGTACCCATTGTATCTATATTGGAAGGATGAAAGGCTCAGTGAGCCTGCTGGGATTTGAATCTATGTCTGTGAGGTCAAACAGAGACCCCTTGAGTAGATACATTCGTGTATTGAGCCATCAGACCCATCCAGTGGCCTAGCCACACAAGCTGCCTCATTATTAGTGGTGTTGGAAGGCCCTGTACCTGGTGATGTGACAAAAGTCACTAACATCCTGGCCAAAATGTGGTATCAAAGTTCAGCTCCATTAGCTGCAGTGCTGGGTTGATGATCTCTAGCATACTTGTGGTGTGACATCCTGCTCCTCATTTCATCATGCTGGCAGACCCAGGTTATTTTCCTTCTCATGTGGCTCGTGTTACAAGTCCCTTGGCATGTGCTTTACATACTTTTTGTGTTGGTCTTTAGGAATCCACCCAGAGTAACACATTTTTAACATGGGTGGCTTTTATCTCTGGCAAGGCCAGGCCTAGTAATGGTTGTCTCAGCTGAGCTATAATTGAGTGCATGCTTTCTTTCTCATATCCCATAGAATGGGGAGGAGCATTGCCTACCGCCTCTCCCAGACAAAATCCAAGGAGCTTATCATGACTGGGCCCTCTTAGTCCATAACAGAGGGAAGTAGGCTGTGTGAGTTTTATGTGGATACAAGAAGCATGTTGTATGCCTGTAGGAGGGTTGCTGTGTCTGTGTATGCAGTCTTTAGACTGTAGCTTGCTCAATAGAGGTAATGGTGGCATTAGGAGTGCCTCGTCTGCATTTCCAGTTCCGCCTAGAATATGGGGAGCCTGCAATGGCTATGGAAACCAGACTGATGGTGCACATTTTGGGATGCTGGTTTCTGTCGAGCTCAGAAACATCTAGTGAAAGAAGTGTTTTGTAATAATTGAATCCCTTCGAAGGCTTCAGTGCAACTTTGAATTTGAATGGCCACTTGGTTTGTCTCCCACTGCACTTTTACCATGTAGAAATATTTGTTGGTGAACGGGGTATGCAGTCTCACAATCTTAAGTGTCGGCTAAACATTGAAGCCTACTGTTTCCAATACGTTTATATACTTACCCCTTGAGTCAGCTCATGATTGGGTGACTTTGTGGTCTAGTTTATTTCCCTGCTCCTATTCTTGTGTTTGTCCAACCCAGGAGCATCAAACTTCAGACCTTTCTCTGCAGTTCAGATGAGGGACTGTTTTTCCTTCACTCTTTCTCCTTGCTCTGCCTTCTCTGCCTTCTCTCTCTTTTCTTTATTATCCTTCTTTCCGGTCTCCACCCAGGGGTCACTTAGCCCACAGCCACCTCAGCCCACTTTTGCTTTTAGGACTACCTACATGCAATCATTGGGCGCCCATTTAAAAATGATTTTTAAGCATTCAAAGATGGCCTCCCACACATTTGAATGCATGTTTTGTGCAGGCCCATGTCCAATCACCGCCTCAAATTAAGCACTGGTAGGACCTATTAGGTTTGTAAGTTATAGTTCCATCCATGAGCTCTGTTCAGCTGCACAAGTGAAAGAACTGAATGAGGAGGGGGTTTATTTAGATACTTTAGGACTAAGGAAAATGAATACTATTTCTCAGGCGTGAAAGAAAACACAAAAAGACTGCCTGACATGCAGAGGAGTTGTCTTATTCAGACATGCTGCTGTGACTACTTCTTGCTGAGAGGGGTATACAATATAGGAGACCTCTTGGGAGTGCCCAGACTGGCCTATGAATCATAATTTTCAACCAAAGAGTTTTTCACTGTCTTAGCTTGACTCCGGAGAAAATACGGAAGCCTGCTTATTTGCCAGATACCATATGAGGGAAGAGTTCAAAGTGCCTATGAGGCAGACCCCTTCTGATAAAGTGGAATGCATGAGGTATTCTTTCTACCCCACATAATGATCCCCTTATTATTGTATGCCTTGAGGCGTGTAGGAGTTGTAACAGTGCAAAATCCAGCACTCTGGGCTCACGAATGTCATAAAGTGGCAATAAAACATGTCCTATTATACACTGAGAGAGCGCAAATCAAGAAAAATATACAAGTGCACCATATTTACAAGCACGTTGTGTTAGTTTAGTAAACATTTTATAAGAGTGTCGAATCTATAGAGTGAAAATATATAATAGTGTCTTATTAAAATAGAATACTTATATCAAGTGTAAAAAGCTAATGTAGATGTTTGTAGAGATGTTAGAATGATGTTGAAATCTCATGTTATGTGGCTGTTGTAGGGGAAATGTAATTCTGCTAATGTAGAAATGTGTAGGCCACATGGCAGTTCACATAGAGTACAAGATGCTGTTACACTCTTACACGATGGTGGATTTTGATGTTATTGTAATTCAAAGTATTATCGATCATAGAACTGAAAAATATGTTTTATAGAAGTGTTTCATATAATCATTGTGTGTAATAAGTTAGAATACTGTTTAGAAGAAATTAAATGTTTTACAGAGTGCACATGCCCGTTCATGTAATTCTAACAGGCCTGAATAGACAAAGTCATTTCTTTTGATCTGCATGTGCTCGTTAGAGAAAGGTCGTGTTAGGCACAAACTGTGGAGCCTGTTCGAATGGTTTACGACTTAAAGATATGGTGGAGGCCGGAATTTGGGGCCCACAGTACAAGTGTCTGTTTGCAGGTGCGAGGAGGTTTTAATCAAGAGAGTGATGAATAGACTTTTGTTCAAGAGAGCCAGGCACAGGCCTGGAGGAGTCTTCAGGAATTTCCTGGGGGTACCGCCTTGCCGGAGAGGAACTTGGGAAGCAAGGTCAACGCTAACGATGGGCCCAGAGGAGTACCAGCATGGAACATACCAGAACCAACACCACGTGAGGGGCATCTCTAAGGGGTGTCTCCAAAGGGCGTTTCTATTGTAAATGTGATTTTGTATTAGGGACAGTACCCCAGGGTGGAGTTAAGGCAGATGATCTGAGGAACCTAAGAGAGCGGATGGGTAGGCAGATAGGGAACTGCGAGACATCGTTTTTGGAACAAAGACTAAGGGAAGTGTGTGTTCTTCTTTGGAAGTCACCACTGCTGACACCTTTTTAGGTTAAGATCTTGCTAAGTAGGGATGTCACTTAGTCTAGTGTAGGGACAGTCTAATCTGTTTTTCTTTCCTTTCTGTAAATGACTCATAAGCTACAGCTTGTGTCTATTCTTGCAACTTTGATGATTTTTGAATTGGTTTTGGTAATATTCTTCTGCCGACTAAGAGCATTTAGAAAATTCATGTTTGTATTGATACCCGTATATCTTTTGAACCTTATATTGAGATGTTTGTATCTCCAGTTAAGTTTGGCTTTGTAATTAACTTTTAAACCTTTTAAGCTTAAGTGGTTCTTTAGAGTGGCGTAAGTTATTAACTGATTGACCTAGTAGTGGATTGCCTTTTACTCTATGACAGGTACCAACGGTTCAGTCGACCTGAGTTGGGATCTAGATCTATAACAATAGACCAGAAATCCCGCGTTAACAGTTGGTAGCAGAGTGAGGATGGTTACCTTCTTGAGGAAGGTGATCTAGACTAGGTTAAGTTTACCCCAAGGTCCCTAGAGATCGAGAGGTGGCCCGCCGAAGAGGGTGCTGACGGCGCGAGAGAAAAGCAGCAGAATCGGACGAGAGTGAGTATAACAAGGGTCATGCGTGGACAGATTGCGGTGTTTTGTGTTGTATCTGTATTGTAATGTCTTGCGGAGTTGAATGCCTGTAGAGTGAATGAGAGAGGGTTGTGAGCGCGCGCAACCTGGCAAAATCTTAAGTTCGGGGAAGAGCTTAAGTGGTTCGGGTGTATCGAACATCCAGAGTAGTTGTCGACCAGAGAAAAGGGGGTCATGAGGTACCATTGATCGCCCGCAGGACCGAGATAGGGGGAATGCAAGAGTGAGTGTGTGGGTAACGGACGCAGTTCGAAAGTTACCGGGTGCAAGTAACCTATCAGAGAAGGCGATTGTCTGGACGGACACGGAAAGACATTTCGTCGGTTAAGGTGACAATTACAGTTAGACTGTGGACGTACAGTCAAGGAAAGTGATCGCTTGGTCGGAAGTAATCATTTTTCAGAAGTATGAATGGGACGCATGCATGACCGGGAGACGAGCGGAGAAAGGAGGGGAACTGCTGCAAAAGGGGGACGAGTGACGTCAGCGAGAGCCGCGCTGTGATAGGGCGGTCGGTGTGAAGCCGCGCTGAGACGAGTGACGTCAGCGAGTGCCGCGCTGAGATAGGCCGGTTGGTGTGAAGCCGCGCTGTGATAGGGCGGTTGGTGTGACGTCAGCAAAGAGCCGCGCTGTGATAGGCCAGTTAGCGAAAACCGCGCTGAGATTGGTGGATTGTCATCAGGAAGTAAACGAACGCGGAGAAAAATAGAAATCCGTAATTTTTGAACATGAAGTGTTTTAAATGTTTGAGAGGGATTTTTAAGAGAAAAAGAAGGGAATCTTATTGCGGGGAAGAGGCACCGCCGGAGGGTACACCAGCTCACTATATGGCAACGAATGTTGGGTTGCATACTATACTGTGGCTTGGGACTTGGAGTAAGATTACAGAGGGGAATGAGGAACTGACTTTTCCGAAATACGGAACGTTTAGATTAGAAGTGTTACATCAGTTGAAAGCAGTTATGTCCTCATTGAGACCTTTGCCTAGACCAACACAGTTTGAGGCGCTTAATGCATGGATTAGGGCGGCGCACGACAGGAGTCAGAACAGACGCCAGGAAAGGGTACGGCGATCAGTGAGGGCAGTGCAAGATGCCAAATGGGATGCGGAAGCCAAGAAGTGGAGGGTACAGGTGATTGAGGTGGATAAGTTGTACCCCATGAGAGAGGTTACAGGTGGAAAGAAACCCTTAGAAGAGGATGATGAGAGCGAGTCGGAGGACGGTCTAATAAATAGGTTGTTGATAGATAAACCACCTCCGGACAATAGGGAGATAGAGGGTACGGAGCTCTCAAGGAAAGGTAGGGTTGACATAGAAGAGAACAGGCCACTCCCCATAACGGATTGGGTACCTACCAAAGGTGAGGAGACACCTCAACATAGTCCTATACAGAGAGTAGTCTGAAGGGTTGTGGTGCAGAAGATGCCAGCAACAGAGAGGGTTGAGTCTTATGGATTGCCAGATGCTCTTCAAGTACCCGTTACCATAGGTCCTGTAGTGTCGGTTTACCACCCAGAGAAAGGGAGAGAGAAAGAGCAGGTACGGCTAGAGAGAGAGAGAGTTGAAATGGAGAGAAGGAATAACACGACAAATGCCTGGAGGCAATTGCCGGGACCGATAACGTGGAACACCCCATTGGAGTCAGCAGTGGATCCCGTAACAGAACAGGGGGTCAGAGAGGACCGATGGACCTGAGGGGACCACGGCCGAAATCCTACAAAGAGTTGAGGGCTGACTTGAGGGAATGGGATGGGTCCACAGGAGTACCGAGCAACAGGTCAAGAGCAGAACCAGAATGGGGAAGTCAAGGAAATGGAATATTATCTCACTGCGGGGCTAGCGAAAGCAGTCAGGAGTGGGAAGGTAAAAGTCAGGAGAGTAGAGGAGTTACACGTCATGCAGACAGAGGAAATGGGCAGGAACAAAGAGGCAGAAGTACGGAGTGTGGAGAGACATCTCGTCCCATACAGAGAGAGGGAGACCAAGGGACCCAAGAATACAGAGAGAGGTTTAGGTGCACTCACCATGCACCTAATGATAATGTACAGCACTGGAATCGTGGGAACACGGGGAACAGTGAAGGATCTTGCCATGCGTCGAGTGATCAGAGGTCACAGGCGAATTGTGATGACATGGGGGATAATGGAATGTCTTACCATACACCTAGAGAAACCATGCAGAATGAGAAAAATGTGATTATGGGAAATAGAGGAGTGTTTCATCATACACCCAGAGAGGATGGAACTGCATGGGACCTGGAGAGATGGGAGCAAGGGAGGACTCCCCATAACTCGCCTGAGCCTAGACGTAGGACTCAGAGCTGTGATGGGAGAGATGTAAATAGACTCTCTAGAGATGGCATATTGAAAGCTGTGATAAAAGCCAAAAGACTCGATGTGACCAGCTTAAGATCTGATTTGGACGATATAATAGATGGTACATTGTCTTTAGAGAGGATTGACATGTACGAACAAGATGAGCTACTGTTTATGGCAAAGGACATCACTCGAAAGGCCAGAGCAACTCATGAGAAACTGTCTGAACTGGCAGACAAGTATATGGTAGATCTGTCCAGAACCAAGGCATTACAGGGTAACCACAGGTTGCATTATTCAGATCAGGACTTAGATGAGAGGAGGACAACTGGATTAAAGACACACATAAGGGAGTTGATCACAGGAATAAGAGCATGGAGAGATCTGGATAAATGGGAAGAGAGGTGGTCCAAAAAGGGAACTGTTAGGCGAAGTGTGAATGTGATGTCTCCGGAGGGAAGACTAATGCAGATGGAGGCATTCCCATTACGAGAAATAGCGAATGGGAATTATGTACACGTACCCTGGAGTAGGGGAGATTTGGCTGCCTTCACCAACTCATTTCCGAAGTTAAGGGAGAACCCTGTAGAGTGGTACAAGCAGGTAGAGAGGTTTGTGAAGATCTCAAAAGTATTGTGGATTGATTTGAACACCTTGTTTGACATTGTGGTCCCAGGAGACTTGTGGATAGCATGCAAGGTTAGTGTCGAGTGGCCAACTGCAGAACCAGCAAGGGATACTCGTACTAATGGACCGTCAGAAACAGTAATGTTAAAATACGATAGGGTAATGACATGGCTGAAGGAGAAGGTGCCACCACAAGACATAGATTGGGTAAAAATAGACCAAACAAGACAGGAACCAAAGGAGACAGTCCACGAGTATTATGAGAGATTGCTGAAAGCATTCAAACAATACAGTGGACTAGATGTAATGGACCCCAAGGATATAGGACAGTTTGTATCAAAGTTTGTTTTGGGGTTGAGACCTGATATTTGTCTGATGATTCAGCAGCATTTAATTTGTTGGCAAAACAAACCCTTGGATGAGATTTTGAGATAGGCAAGATATTGCAGTGACGAAATAGAGTCCAAAGCAAAGAAATTAAAGGAGAAACTGATGATGGTGCAGATGCAGTCAGCTGGAAAGGGAGGACAGCAGCAACAGGGAACAGGGACAATGGGACGGAAATCAAACAATCAGAATAAGGACAACGAGGAAAATCCGAGACCTAGAATAGACTTTGCTACATTGAAGAAAATGACAAAGTGTCATCAGTGTCACCAGGTGGGACACTGGAGACGCGAGTGTCCCTATAACCCTGAAAACGGAGAACTGGAAGTTCTAGAGGAGGAAGTTCAGGAAGTTCCAGTCCAAAGGGTGACAGTGACAAAGGGTAAGGTGGCCAAAGGGGGGATTTCGGCTCCACGAGCTCAGTTCCCGCAGCCACCAAAGATTACGACAGGGGGAAAGGTTTATAGACAAATGCCTCTTTTCACAGGTAAAGAAGAGTGTTACTACGTTGATCCATTGACGGGACGACGTGTAAGTAGAGAGGAGGACTGTACCCTCGGGGCAGTTCTAGAAGTGGATCAAAGAGGACCGTTTGTTGAGGCTGAGGTGGCAGGGTGTCCTACCACATTCTTGGTGGATACTGGAGCTACTCGATCAACTTTGAGATCGGGAGTGGTTCCAGATCTACCAATGTCGGGGGAAACGATTCAGGTGGTAGGAGTTGCAAATAGGAGAATGAATAGCCCTTTGACGGAACCAGTATCAGTGAAAATAGGAAACTACACCGATGAACATCAGTTTGTAGTATGTGATTCTAGTCCTGTGTGTCTGTTAGGAAGGGACTTATTGTGCAAACTGAACTGCACAATATACTGCATACCTCAGGGAGTAGAGGTACAGACTACAGACGATGATGCTACCTTCAAAGTTGTAAATTCGAGAACATGCATAGAACTGTATCCTATCCTGACAGTGGAGGAGCTCCCATGAGATTTACGAGATGCAATGTCATCAGAGGTATGGGATTTTACTGGAGAAGAGATAGGACTGATCAAAGGAGTAGAACCAGTGAAGATTATGGTTAAACCAAATGCTGAATATCCAAGAACGCCCCAATACAAACTGACCCCGGAGACGATTGCAGGAATAAAACCTGTAATCGACTCTATGATAAAACAGGGAATACTGAAGGAAATCGTGGGAAGTCCATGCAACTCCCCGATTATGGGTTTGCAGAAACCTAGTGGGAAATTTAGAATAGTGCAAGATCTTCGAAAGATTAACAACATAGTTGTTTCATGTTGTCCAGTGGTACCGAATCCATCAGTGATATTGTTTCAGATACCATTCCAAGCTGAGTGGTTCACAGTGATAGACCTTTGTCAGGCTTTCTTCTCAATCCCATTGGATGAGGAGAGCCAGTACCTTTTTGCTTTTAAGCTGGAAAATCGCGTTTTAACATGGTGTCGTATCCCACAAGGGTATACAGAAAGCCCATCAATTTTCAACCAGCTGTTGAAGAAAAATCTTGAAAGTCTGGTACTGCCGCAGAACTCGGTTCTGGTCCAGTACATAGACGACCTACTTGTTGCGTCAGAAACGGAAGAAGCTTGCAAGACAGATACCATTGCCTTGCTGAACCATTTAGCTGAAAATGGACACAAGGTATCTCCGAACAAATTGCAGTACTGTCTGACAGAAGTACAGTACCTGGGTCACAGGATAGAAAAAGGAAAGCGCAAAGTGTCACCAGATAGGATAGAGGCGATAATGAAGATGAACGCGCCTACGACACAGAGAGAAGTTAGGATGTTCCTAGGAATGGTTGGTTATTGCCGACAGTGGATAGCTAACTTTTCACTGAAAGCAAAACCTTTACAAAAACTGACGCACAAGGAGGTGAGTGATCCGGTACCATGGGACAAGGATTGTTTGATGGCGTTCCTACAGCTGAAAGAGGACTTGTGTCGTGCTCCGGCTTTGGGGATGCCTGACTATGAAAAACCATTTTCACTTTTCTGCTGCGAAAGGGAAGGTTGTGCTTTGTCAGTTTTGGTACAAATTCATGGAAATGCCCGCAGACCAGTTGCATACTTTTCGGCTACCTTAGATCCAGTAGCCGCAGCGTTGCCCGGATGTCTTAAATCCGTTGCTGCAACAGGTGTCAGCATTGAACAGTGTGAAAATATTGTCATGGGACACCAGTTAGTGGAGTATGTACCTCATTCTGTAGAACTGTTAATGACCAGGACCAAGACACAGCACTTGACCAGTAGTAGGTTCACGCGCTACGAGCAAGTTATACTTGCTGCGGAGAACGTGACCCTTAAGAGGTGCTCTGTTTTGAATCCTGCTACATTGATGCCACTTCCAAATGATATTGAAGGCGAGGAATGTGAAGATCATGACTGCCTTGATGTGACTGAACTATGCACGAAGCCAAGACCAGATATCGTGGATGAGCCGTTGATCGACCCTGATGAAATTTTCTTTGTTGAAGGCTCATGTTTAAGAGACGATACTGGTCGGTTGAGAGCAGCTTATGCTGTTTGCACCATTACTGGAGTTGTGGAAGCCGCTTGCCTGGAAGGAGTACACTCCGCTCAGGTAGCAGAAATCATTGCATTGACGCGTGCCTGTATAGCAGGTAGCAAAATTAGAGTCACCATTTATACGGATAGCCAATATGGTTTCGGTGTGGTTCATGATTTTGGGCAGTTGTGGTCTCAGAGAGGTTACATGACCTCCTCTGGTTCGCCTATTCGAAATGGGGAATTTGTGCGACTGCTGTTAGAAGCATTACAAGGTCCAGCTTCAATTGCAATTGTTAAATGCGTAGCCCACACCAAAAATACAGATTTTGTGTCGCAGGGCAATAGATATGCAGACGAAGTTGCCCGTTACTGTGCTGAGCACGGATATTCTTTCACGGAGGTGGAAGTAGGTGGGGCTCAGGAAAAGACAGAGTTAAATATGATGCTAGAAACAGTTGATACTTGGGAGGATTTAAAAGAGATGCAAGAGAATGCACCTGATTGTGAGAAAAAGGCATGGGAAACAGCAGGTTGTGTGAAAAGTGAAATGGACTTTTGGGTTTCAGCAGATGGTAGGGCAGTATTACCTGAGGAATTTGCGAATCCCATGGCACGACAGATACATGGTCCAGTACACTTAGGAAGAGATGCCATGCTGAGGGTATTTAGGCAGACTTGGTATTGCCCTAAGTTTAGGATTGCAGCAGAAGCAGTCTGTAGGAGATGCGTTACTTGTCAACAACTGAACGTAGGGAAAAGAACACCAGTTACAATGAGTCACATTGGGAGGTCTGGGGGGCCTTTCAACAGAATGCAATTAGATTTCATTGAGATGCCAAAAAGCAACCGCCTCAGGTATGTTCTGGTGGTTGTATGCATATTTTCCAGATGGGTCGAAGCATACCCTACACGCAGGTGCGACACACTCACAGTAGCAAAGTTGTTGCTTAGAGAGTTGATCCCGCGCTTCGGGGTGCCGACCTCCCTGGAATCAGATCGAGGAACTCATTTCAACAGTGAAGTTGTGAAGATGCTTTGCTCTGCATTGAACATTGATCAAAAGTTGCACTGCAGCTATCGACCAGAGGCTACTGGTATCGTGGAGCAGATCAATGGCACTTTGAAGTCCCGAATAGCCAAAGTATGTTCATCGACTTCCTTAAGTTGGCCTGATGCTCTGCCCTTGGTACTTATGAGTATGCGTAGCACACCAGACAGGAGGACAGGTCTCTCTCCACACGAAGTTTTAATGGGGAGGGCAATGAGACTTCCGTCTGTACCGACTACAGCTTTGTTGAATATTACAGATGACCTGATCCTGGACTACTGCAAGGGTCTGTCTGACGCCATTCATTCTGTGTCTCTTCAGGTGCAGGCTGCTGAAGTTCCATCTTCAAGAGATCTATGTCACGACTTGTGCCCAGGTGACTGGATCCTGCTGAAGAAGCACGTCCAGAAGAACTGCCTAGACGTGCGTTGGAAGGGCCCCTATCAAGTTATCCTGACGACGAATATCGCTGTGAAGTGTGGAGGGCTGCCAAACTGGATTCACGCTTCCCATACTCAAAGAGTTCCAGCACCCCTGGAAGAAACAGCTCCTCTCACAGATGAAAATCCAGCTGTGGACGGCGAACCACTAGAGGGGATCAGTCAAGCTGTGGGGGTGTCGGAAGAAGTTGGGAGCGCTACAGAACAAGAAGAAGAAGGACAGGACGGCAGTGAAACTGAAGTTGCCACAGAAGGAGAAAGTTGCTGTGAATACGGCTCAGACCCAGATCAAGCCCAGAGTGATCAAGAACTGAATGGGAGAACAAGATACAGGAGAACAAGGCGTGGAGAAGATAGTTGGCCTGAAAGAAGGAAGAGGCCAAGCTTGAAGCCAGCTCCAGAGAAAACTCTTGCCCCTGTATCTGAAGACTCGGATTTGGACGAAAGTGCACAAGGACAGGAACAGGAAGGTCCGAGAAGATCGAGGAGGGTGCGAGTGCCTTGCAGAAGATACGCTACTACTGAGTGGACCTACCTCGCTGCAGATGTCCAGTGTACAGGGAACTGGGAGGGTGAGGGAAGTGACCCTGATCAGTACGGATCCCATCATAACAGTGGCAATAGTGTTGTTGATACCGGGAGTGGAAGTTGAAGGGTTGCTGACACTCAATATCCCCTATCCTCCTTATCTGAGTGGAATAAGAGACCTGGTTTTAAACAGAATAGATTTCCCGACTTGTTGTCCAAGGAGGTCAATACTTGGGGAGGTCCTTCTTCGTTTGGAAATATTGGAAGCCGTGATTAGAGTCGCTGGAACACGTATAATTTCGGATTGCTAAAAGACTGTGTGAAAGACTTTGTAAATAAACAAATTGAGAGATAACCTAGCGCCAAGTGGAAGAAGAAGAAACTAGGGACTTCCATTTAGTGGACGGAGAAGGGCTAGGGTTGTCTGTTGCTATAGAACACAAAGACTGATCTTGCGGAGAAGATTATCAGCTTCCAGGTGTGGTTCGAAAAGAGACATTGTGCTGTGAAAGAAAACTGGAACTACACTGTTTGAGATCATGGAGGTTGGCAACTCGAACCGCAGGGCCAAATGTATAGTAGGCACACTTTTAGTGGGAGTGATTTTTCTTATAGTTTTAGTAGTTACTATATCATATATAGTGGGGCATGAAAATGAAGAAAAGGCAGCAAAGGAAGCAAAAATGGTATCGACACAGAAACCTACTATTGCTGGTAAAAAGGGGGACAATACAGAGAAAGATAAAGCTTTACTAGCAGCAGAGACTCGTAGGTTACACGTAGATGAATCACAGAGAAATTTTAAATCGAATGCATATGCTAAATTGCTTTATGAATATATCGATGTTATGGAGGCTAAGAATTGTTACGTTTGCATGAAATTGCCAGCCTCTGTAGACGAAGGTATCAGATATCATCATCTTCCATTGACTTATGGAATCACATGTAGTTTGTTGCTGAGCATATTTTATGAACGTGATGGGTTTGAATACTATTTTTCAAACTTCGATGCTATTTTCCCTTAAGTGCCGAACTACAAGCATTTAAATAAGTGGGATTATTATAAGAGTGAAGACAGATTACAGAAATTTTTCCTTCCCTGGAAAACGTTAAATACTTCACACGCCCGAAGAAATAATTTGACTTGTAAAGTGTCAGAAATTGAGAAAAAGTTTGTAGGGCAAGTGGATCATCGATACCGGAGACAGAAGATTTTAAAAGCTTCAGGTCAATGGAAAACAGATTGGACCGAGGAAGAAAGGACACACCAAAGAAAGGGTAGCAATGGTCCAATAGCTTTAGACCGAGAGAAAAAGGGGAAACTGTGTATACATAGGGGTGAAACCTACTATGAGAATGTGTTTGTGGGAAAAGTGAGTTGTGAACATGCTTTCCAATTAGAATATTATTTGAAAGACTTCTTGAAAGAAATGCAGGTGATCCCAAATGTATATTTTGTCTGTGGAAGAAATGCATACGTGAAACTACCAGATAATTGGTATGGATCATGTTATTTGGCAATTGTCTTCCCCAAAATATACCATGCTAAGGATTTGGAAATTAGAGGAAGAAGGGATGTAAGCGCTGAGGAGGTAGTTGGAGACGTCTTTGGTGCTATGTTTCCTATTTTAGGGATAGCACTAAATGATGTCAAAATAAGAAGATTGGCAACAGTTGTAGATAGGTTGTCCGCTAGTACTGCTAGATCACTAATGCTGGTGGAGGGAGAAATGCAATCGATAAGGGCAATGGTTCTTCAGAACCGACTTGCTCTAGATGTTCTGTTAGCCAAAGAGGGAGGAGTCTGTAAGGCTTTGAAGGTCCAGGAATGTTGCACTTACATTCCAGACAACTCAAAACCTTTAGAAACGTACATTCGGAACATTACTGAAATACACCATGAAATTGAGGATTTGACAAAGGTAACAGTGTGGGAAAAAGTAGGTCAAGGAATGGGTAAAGTTGGAGGTTGGTTTGCCAACCTAGGAAAGAATATTATTTGGTACATACTGAAACCTATCATCATAATAGTGATTTGTATAATCACTTTGTGGGGATTGGTGCGGCTGTACAAATGGTATAGATCAAACAGGTTGCAAAGAACCATGAGAAGGCAAGAGAGGAGATTGACTGCGATGCAGGATAATCAGTATAGGAGTCTGAAGGCTTGTAGGGCACAGCTGAAATTTACAGACCTAGCCCTGTTGTTGGCACTCCGGACCCTCACTATGAGATGGAAGTCCCTTAGGCCCCCAGCCATAGAGGTGTGGAGATCCGATATGCTGAAATGGGGGAAGGCGGGGAAGGCGGAGGCTATGGAATTGCGTAGGGAGGAGGAGAAGGGCCACCGGAAATACCCTGTAGTACAAGATTGGGATCGCATGCTGTTGGAGCTGGAGGATGAGGACCTGAGTTTGCCTGGGGAGGAGGGTACCTGAGTGCTCAGTGGGGATGGAGGGAGGAGATATGTGAGGCCGACTGCCTAGATACACTGGTGACCACACCTATGACCTGTAATGTCCACTTACGCCATAACATCATTATTAGACGTGCGTTATGAAGCTGTACATGGGTATGACCAGAAGACGGGAACAGGGTGGGGGGAGGTGGGAGGGAACAGGGAACAGTTGGGCGATACAGTATCCTACTGACGTGTACTAAGTGATATATGTTACTCTGATTTGATGTCTGGAATTTTACGAACCGGGATTTACGATTTGATGTACGGAGTACTGCGCCACAGTTATGTTTCAGAAAACGGAAAAGACTGACAATATGTTAAAAGAAAAATGTCTTCAAATGTAATATCTGATCCAGTCATGAATAAAGAGTTTAAAAAAAAAAAAGGAGTCTGAAGGCTCTAGAGATGATGAAACGAGGGGGTACTGCAACGACTTCAGTTTGACTCAGACCATACCTCAGGGATGGTGTTGTGATGGTGATGACTACTGAAAGTCATCAACGGGGGGATTGAGAGAGCGCAAATCAAGAAAAATATAGAAGTGCACCATATTTACAAGCGCGTTGTGTTAGTTTAGTAAACATTTTATAAGAGTGTCGAATCTATAGAGTGAAAATATATAATAGTGTCTTATTAAAATAGAATACTTATATCAAGTGTGAAAAGCTAATGTAGATGTTTGTAGAGATGTTAGAATGATGTTGAAATCTCATGTTATGTGGCTGTTGTAGGGGAAATGTAATTCTGCTAATGTAGAAATGTGTAGGCCACATGGCAGTTCACATAGAGTACAAGATGCTGTTACACTCTTACACGATGGTGGATTTTGATGTTATTGTAATTCAAAGTATTATCGATCATAGAACTGAAAAATATGTTTTATAGAAGTGTTTCATATAATCACTGTGTGTAATAAGGTAGAATACTGTTTAGAAGAAATTAAATGTTTTACAGAGTGCACATGCCCGTTCATGTAATTCTAACAGGCCTGAATAGACAAAGTCATTTCTTTTGATCTGCATGTGCTCGTTAGAGAAAGGTCGTGTTAGGCACAAACTGTGGAGCCTGTTCGAATGGTTTACGACTTAAAGATATGGTGGAGGCCGGAATTTGGGGCCCACAGTACAAGTGTCTGTTTGCAGGTGCGAGGAGGTTTTAATCAAGAGAGTGATGAATAGACTTTTGTTCAAGAGAGCCAGGCACAGGCCTGGAGGAGTCTTCAGGAATTTCCTGGGGGTACCGTCTTGCCGGAGAGGAGCTTGGGAAGCAAGGTCAACGCTAACGATGGGCCCAGAGAAGTACCAGCATGGAACATACCAGAACCAAGGGGGCTTCTCTAAGGGGTGTCTCCAAAGGGCGTTTCTATTGTAAATGTGATTTTGTATTAGGGACAGTACCCCAGGGTGGAGTTAAGGCAGATGATCTGAGGAACCTAAGAGAGCGGATGGGTAGGCAGATAGGGAACTGCGAGACATCGTTTTTGGAACAAAGACTAAGGGAAGTGTGTGTTCTTCTTTGGAAGTCACCACTGCTGACACCTTTTTAGGTTAAGATCTTGCTAAGTAGGGATGTCACTTAGTCTAGTGTAGGGACAGTCTAATCTGTTTTTCTTTCCTTTCTGTAAATGACTCATAAGATGTTTGTATCTCCAGTTAAGTTTGGCTTTGTAATAAACTTTTAAACCTTTTAAGCTTAAGTGGTTCTTTAGAGTGGCGTAAGTTATTAACTGATTGACCTAGTAGTGGATTGCCTTTTACTCTATGACAGGTACCAACGGTTCAGTCGACCGGAGTTGGGATCTAGATCTATAACAATAGACCAGAAATCCCGCGTTAACAACACCAAGCTGAAACTTCAGTCATAAATCAGTTTTTCGCTGACTACAACAATGGTAGAGAAGATTTATCAATAGAGATGCTCAAACACTCAAATTGGAGAATTCCATTTGACCTGGGCAGATGGTAAGACGTCGCCGGTCATGCCATAATAAGGATGAGCATTTGTGCACCTATTATAGTTGTGACCACTGTTATATCATCTATAGAATGGCCACCTTACTCCAGGTCATTACGGACATTACTTTTCACCTACAAATCATTAATGTAATTAGTTCAATTGAAGCAAAACAAGACTACAATACTAAAAATGCATTAAGCCATCACACACAAGTTCAGGACTGGATGACCTGGAGTGAGGTGGTCAAAGAGTGAGACTGTGGTAGAGTGCTTGTGTGGAAATAATCATGTGCTGTCAAGAAAAGGTTGTGTGTTAGCTTATGTAGCATCTGGAACGTAAAGGTTATTTGAACATTGAAATGTTGAGTGCTTAATTGAAGACAATGGATTGCTCCCAGCTTCAAATGCCTGGTAGAAGTTCAGAGTATTAACATTCCAGTGTTTGTTCACCGCTGTTGCGGTGAACAATGGACTAATGGAGCTCGAGGGGATTTCAACCCCCCTAGGGCTCCATGAGGCCTTTATTTACAAATTTGAACATTCAACCCTCTAGGCGCGCAATGTTCTAGCTCTACCAGCCATTAAAGTCCTTCAGCTTGGGCCTTTAACCCAGGAGCAGGCCTTTGATGGCCAATAGAGTCTGATATGGCGGGATCTAAGGCTATAATATAGCCCCCTCCCCACAGCGCCTTGAGACCCTCACAGGTGAGTAACCACACTTTACAAACCCTGATTGATTGATTGACATAGTGTTCAACAAATGTTGGGCAACATGTAATAAGGTTTTTACCAGTCGCAAGTGGGCTGATTTAGTAAATCAGAGGGTTTGCACCAAGTAAAAATCATTTCGCAGATGTGTTTGGAAATGATTATCTAGTTAATGTTTTTAAGAGTTGTGTTTTGAGCAAACCTTTCAAATGCAGAATCGTTACCCTATGTATCTAGGGTTTGCAATCTGAATTTCTGTTGCGGTCAATGGTAGGTTGTGCTACACCAGACTGTCAATTCTGGTAATGTGCAGGGAAAACTGATGAAACACATACTCAAGAGGGCCAGATGTACTTTTGGAAGCCAGAGAGTTCACATAGTAATTTCTTGATAGCACAAGATATTGTACTGGAGGCCTAAGGTTCACAGTGGACCACACTTAGTGCGCGTCTTGCATGTTGGGATTCGTGGGGCCCACTTATGGTGTAAAATTATGTTTTTATCTGACATTTACGCAGGACCTACTTAAGGTGTTTTTTATATATATATATGAATTGAATTTGGGCTGCCTGAACCGCCGCTAACAGATTATGTCAACCAAGCTAGGTTGTTGCTTATATAAAGCTAGAGTGTTTCACCATATGTGGGACACTCACAGTCATATAGCGGCAGGCGAGGGGAGTTATAGTCATAGTAACTACAGGTGTCATTCGATTTTAGCGATGGGAGTGCCATAGGCATTGCAACTGGCAACAAACAACAGAAATGGAGACGCCCCATTGCTGGCCTCTCATTGGCCAAGGATTCACCTATCGAATGGCAGGACTGTTTAAAAAACTGTGCCCTTACATCGACGGCTTTTCCGCACTAATGAAGGCAAAAGCCAGAAACGCATCTGCAGATACCACACAGCCTACATATGTCCCGTGAGTGCACCGAACATCTGTGTTTTGCTGTTTAACAAGCGGGTTCCACTACCGCTTTCCGATTGCACCCACTGTGAGTTCAGCTGGCCCCAGCTGGAATGCTGTTTTTTAATTCAATTTGAGCTGCCGGAACTGCCGCTAAAAGATTCTGTCAACCAAGCTAGGTTGTTGCTTATATAAAGCTAGGGTGTTTCACCATATGTGGGACACTCACAGTTATATTTCGGCAGGTGAGGGGACTTATAGTCACATTAACTACAGGTGTCATTTGATTTTAGCGATGGGAGCGCCCTAGACATTGCAATTGGCAACAAACAACAAAAATGGAGACGCCCCATTGTTGGCCTCTCATTGGTCAAGGATTCACCGATCGAATGGCAGGACTGTTTAAATGACTGCGCCTTTACATCGACGGCTTTTCCGCACTGATGAAGGCAAAAGCCAGAAACGTATCTGCGGATACCACAAAGCCTACATATGCCCCGTGAGTGAACTGAACATCTGTGTTTTGCTGTTTAACAAGCAGGTTCCATATATATATATATAAGAGCCAAGTTATGAACGAAACGCGTAGGGTTGTTTGTTTGGAAAATAAATCTCTAACCTGAACAAACTAATTGCTGTGGTGCGACCCGTTGCTTTCTGTAAGGAAGTGTGGTTAATAATGATGGCGAGTTGCTCGCCCGCGGGGTAACGCACAGCTGACAAGCAGCGCCAGGACCGCGAATTGAGCAGAAGGTGAAAAAAAAAATAACAAAAAAAACACAAATATATATATATATATATATATATATATATATATATATATATATATATATATATATATATATATATATATATATATATATATATATATATATATATATAAAAAGTAGTGCCCTCAGTAGATATCACTCACGGGGGGATTTTACACACAGTTCGTCACCGGTAACAAGAGATGTCAGCATGCCTCCACACTCAAATAACTGCCATACGCGTTTCAAGCACCCCTGTGCTCTTGATCACTGGCTGACACACGATGGATGCAGGCTGGCTTGGCACACATATTTATTTAATTACAGGTCCCGCCCCTGTGGGCGTAAGCAAAAAATGGCCTTATGGTCTATGTAGTCCATTCAATGTCCTGCCTTCAACCTTAAGCCGAAATTACATCCCCAGTGGGCATATTCATGAGGCACTGTTTAGAAATATATTGATTTATTTATCTATTGCACCATATATAACGGGAAGCCAACATTTTTGGCAAACACCTGCAACGGGCCATCCCGTTTACAGTACACACTGTATATATTTCAAGAATTATCACCCAAACCTCACTTGAAAAACAGCCTTGTGCCCTAAACCAATACTCATTCTACGAAATAACTACTAGCCTATATATATCGCTGAGCCCCAAAAAACTCCTTCCTGCCCCTTTCTCTACCCATTTCTTAGCCCTAAAATCTCCTTAAAACCCTTCGCCCTCTAAACTAATTATTGAAACAGTGCAACATCCATCCCTGCACCCCAAAAAGTAATTAATAATGGGTGCAATATCTGTTATACGGTTTTTATTAATTAAGTAAGACTGTGCTTTTGGACAATATATTCGTCAAAATATGGGGACTGAGTCCATACAAATAATCAGAATATGTCGGCCCAATTCCTGGCTAGCTCACAGTGTGCCATCCAGACCCCTACATCTAACAGGGTACCCAATGGTGTCTGCAACCTCAGAACATAACCACTCTAATTACCTCAAGGATGGAAACAGATGTACCCATGCATTGTTACCTCAGGCATGCTCAAAAGAGAGACACAGAAATACACAAAATGGCATTTCAAACATTTATTGAAGCAATTCGATTCTTATGTAAAATACATGAGCGGCAATTATTAGTAGAAGAAAATATCACAGTAATATTACCAGCTTTAAAAGAATGGTGAAAATGATGAATAATTCAACTGTTATAATTATAGAATATATATCATATTGACACTCCAACCTAGCACTACCTATATTATAGAAAGCATAGTGAGAATGCATTCTACTACATCGCTTGGAGAAGCCTAACCCCCCCATTTACTTGTATGTGAGTGCTCTTCTGGTGAGATAGGCCAGACGCAGTTTATATAATAAAAACTGTTTCGATTGGCACTGTGTCTGAGGTCCATTGATGGTGTTATTGTTTGTCTTTCCGATACTAAACTGTCTTCTAACGGACAACAAAATGCACGGGCAACATGCTTAGTGTTCTTTTGTCTTTGATAGAAATGTGCCCATGTTGTGAAGAAATGTGCTTGGTTGCAGAACACCTTCTGAGTCTGTTATCATATAAGTGTATAGTGTGCAAAAAATCACTGTCGAAAAAAGATGTCAAGTTTAAACGTGAACTTGTAAAAATGGACGCTTCTGTGCAGAGGCCCTGTTGAACCCCGCAACATACCCATCCCTGAGCCCTAAAAACAAATCAGAAAACCGGTGCAATATCCATATCTGCGCCCTTGTCAAGTGGTCAGATAGGCCTGGTTAGGAACACCGCCATTTTACATGCTCATGTTTCTTAAGTTGCCTTCTCTGTTAAACGCGGTGACATTTGACATACATTTGCATGCATGAATTCTCTGAAACTGCATTGCTTACATTTCCACTTTGTAGTCACACTATCATGACACCTTGAATATTCACTGCAAGGGATAATGTTGGATGTGCAAGTGTCGTTGTTGTTATTGTCCGCTAGGCACAGAGCTATCATCCCAGAATAAATACTTGCAGCCTGACAGGAATTTCAGCACAGCGGCATTTGTGTTGTTTATTAGATATACAGAACCACTTTCTTGTTTAGATCAGAGGAACACTCCGCTGACATTGTGAGGTTGCTGCCTGTCAGTAATCCAGCCCAGCAAATTTCTGTTGACCTCTGCAAGAAGGGTTGCCTGGCTCTACACCAAGACGAGCACCCTGATGACACTTACCCACAGGCAATGGGAAGTTAAATCACCAGGCAGGGATTTGGCAGATCACCCACCTTAGGCAAATCTAGGTTAGGGAGTGCAAGGTAGGAGCACACTGTACAAAGTGCTTATATGACAATGTATATTCACTGTTCTGGCACAATGGTAGAATTAATAATCTTTTTCACTGTATGCCAATTATGATATTCTGTTTCCTTCTTTTATTAATTGCAACACATGTATTTTACTCCAGAATCACAAAGCTTCAATAAATATTGAAACTGCAGGTTGTGTATTTCTTTGGGTATGCATGAGAGTCCTAACGAAAAGGTCCTGATCTGATACCACAATATCCTTGGGAAGTCAGGGTTGTCATCTTCTGAGGTTGCATATTCTATCTGTTACCTGAGTGGGTTTGGGGTACTGTGGGCTAGCATGACTACAGGCCATCATATCCTCAGGGAGTAAGTCCAAGGGGTCGCTCACTACTTATCCTACCAGCGTGTAGCCCCAAAGCGTTGTGGTCCTTGAAGTCAGCATCAGCGAGTGCGCCTCTGCCTTGGTCTTGAGGAAAAAATCAGTCGCGTTGGCCATCCCTGGACACGTGTTTCGAGGTTGTTGCCTCTCGTCAGCAGGGAGTAGGAATGTATATAGGGGTGCTGCGTAGGCTGCCAAAAATATCCTCAGGGAGTGATCGGAATCCGTCTGGCACAATCTTGACATTTAAGTTGTCCAACAGACATACAGTTTTTACTAGGAAGTATAAAGCCATGCAACACACAAAAAGAGAATTAGTACCTGGACACAATAGTCACACCTGCACCCTAGAAACTAATTATTAACCCAGTACAGAACCCATCCCTGGATCCTAAAAATGAACTAATAACCCAGTGTAAGAGCCATCCCTGTGCTGGAAAAGCTACAACTAATCGATAACCCAGTGAAACACCCATCCCTGAGCCCTAAAAACATATCAGTAACCAAGTGCTCCTCCTATCCCTGAGTGATAAAAGCTTATCGGAAATCAGGTGCTCATCCCATCCCTGCACACTAAAAACTAATTAATAACCCAGTACAAACCCTATCCCGTGCCCCAAGAACGAAACTGTACTCCATTGCATTACGCATCCCTCAGTCCTAACACCCAATCTGTAATGTGGTACAACACACAGCCCTGAGTCCTAAAAACAAATCAGTAATCCGGTAAAACTCCAACCCTTGAGCCCTAAAAACTTATCAGTGATCAGGTGCTTTTCCCATACCTAGGCCCTAAAACCTTATCAGTAAACAGGTGCTCTTCCCATCCCTGAACACTAAAAATGAATTATTAACCCAGTGATAAACCCATCCCCTCACCTCAATAACTAATCTGTACACCAGTGCAACACCCATCCCTGGGTCCTAAATACTAATCAGTAACCTTGTGCAACACTAATCCCTGGATCTTAAAAACTTATCAAAAACCTGGTGCAACACCCATCGCTGAGTCCTAACAGCAAATCAGTAACCCGATGCGATATCCATCCATGCGCCCTAAATATGAATCAGTAACCTAGAGCTATAAACACACAAGTACCCAAAAAACTAATAATCAACACAATGCAATACCACACCAGAGCCCTAAAAACAAATCAGTAACCCAGTGTACAACCCCTCACTGCACACTGAAAAGTAATTAGTAAACCCATTTCTGCACCCTAAAACCTAATCAGTAAGCTGGTGCAACACCCACCCCTGAGAACTAAAACAAATCAGTAACCCAGTGCAATACTCTCACAGGCGCCCTAAATATGAATCAGTACTCTAATGCAATATCCACACCAGTACCCAGAATGCTCATTAAAAACTCAATGCAATAACCACACCTACACCATAAAACGTATGCTTAACCTTATGCAATACCCCCATCTCTGCACCCTGCAAACTAGTCAGTGAACAGGCACAATACTCATTCGAGTGCCCTGAAAACTAAACAGTACACCAAAGCAATACTCATTTCTACAACCATAAAACTAGCCACTAACCCAGTAGGACCCATCTCTGTGCCTAAAAAAATAACTAGTAGCCCAACGCAATTTCCACACCGATGCGCTAAAATGTTATCATCAACCCCATCCCTCCCACCCTCCCACCCTAAAATGACATTTGTATTCCAAAACCCACCACTGTATCTGAAAAATAATCAGTACCCTGGTGCAATACCCATCCATGCACCCCAAAAACAAATCAGTTATCTGGGGCAACACCCCTATTCTACCCTAAAAATGAATCAATTACACAGTGCAATACCCATCCTTGTGCACTAAAAATGAATCACTAACCCGTTGCAATACCCATCCCTCTTCCCTGCAAATTAATTAGTAACCTGGTGCCAGTGGAGGCTTCTCCTCTATGGCGGAGGAGCGTCACCCCACTGCTTTCTAGCAGTGCGAGAAAACCAAAATATAAAAGGGTAATAACTTTTAGGTACTACCATTTTATGTTTGCTTTGCAGGCTGGCATGTGAGGGAATTGGTCTGCTCTCAAAGCAGGGCAGGGAGGTGTGGTTTGCCCACTCCTTAGTGCGCAAAGACTGTCCAGTCGGCCCTCTCAGGCTGCCCAAAACAGTAATGCGCAATTTGGCCTTGTCCATGCAGGCTGCATTGCAGCATGCATGGAGAACATGCACACCCCTCTAGCCCTTGGCTGAGCGCCGCTTCATGGTGCTCTAGACCAATCACAATCCCTGTATGCAGCGTTGTGATTGACATAGGGGAGGGAGCCTGGCTGCCTGTTTTCTGTTCCTGTCGGAGGCAGGAGAGTAGGAGTGGTGAAGGCACAGACCCGGCGGAAAGGTAGGTTTGTCATTATTTTTTTTAAATTATGACCCTCGCTTGACCTCCTCTCTGCCCGACCCCCCTCGACCGCCCCCCACCCACAAACCATGCTGACCGCTACTGCCTGACGCAATACCTAGAAAGGCATCCTGCACACTAAAAACACACTAGTAGTACCTAGGTGCAATATCCACCCTATCTTCTTAAAAATTAATTATTAAACAATACAATATATATGCTCAATCATTCTGAATAAAACTTAAACAGCTGAACAAAAAAACATATTTACATTTTTTAAATTATCAATAAAAACGTATATGTTACAATAATGCAGATTAATGCACTGCCCAAACAATCACTCTAAAACCCAACAACCTAATAAACACTAACATAAATGATAAATAAAAAATAATAAAAGCATAAGTTAAAAATAAAATTGCAAAAAGAAATTCAAAAATATAATTGCAATTTACAATGTAATACACTTCCCACTTTGTTCCCTACAAAACAATCTATAAAATCTACCACCCCCCAAAAAAATAGCATAATATAAAAATTAGTATCAATCAATCAATGAATAAAATGTATTGTTTATTTAGACCATTGGCCTTTAAAACAGTACAAACACAAGAAGATGATGGACGGAATGCTGAAACTTTTCAGACACTCACCCAGTTTGAATCCATCATCGTTGTTTAGCTCCTTTCGTCACCTCAGTTCAGACCCAGCTACATGCAAATCAGACTTGCCCATGTGCCTCATGGGAACACTCCAGCCCGAAATGCCAAGCCAGGTCTTCCCTGAACCGCAAACAAGCATCCTGGGACTGGTTTCGGGGTATCACTCCTCATCATCCAGGCTATCTTGAATCCAGTGGCAAAGTGAGCAAGGGACCCACGTCTGGGCATACCCTGATAAGGATAAGGTGAACAAAGCAAACACAAGGAAATGATGGACGGAGTGCTGATACCTTTCAGACACTCACCCCTAGTCACAAATCTGGGTTGAACCCATCATCGGTCTTTAGCTCATTTCGCCACCTCTCTTCAGACCCAGCTATATGCAAATCAGTCTTGACCCTGTGCCTCATGTAAACAGTCCCATGTTATGCAGAATGGATGTGTACAGTGTCTTTACATCAATTGTACATAGTAAGGTGCTCTGGTCGTCTTCCAGGTTAATAGACCGAATCTTAGGCAAAAAATCATTGGTGTCTCTGACATATGTGGACATTTGTTGTACCAAAGGTTGCAAATACTGATACAAATATCTACCGATGGGTTGGTTGAATATACCACAGGCAGACCCAATGGGTCTGAATGGAGGCCGTGTGAGATTTTTCTGCATCTTAGGCAACATGTAGATTTTAGGGCTCTTGTGGCTATCCATCATTGAGAATTGTTTGTTGCCATTGGTGACTGTCCCATTTATGACTGCGATACCAAGAGTGATTAAGAGAACCATTTTAAACTCAATAGGATTTTCTTCCAATTTCATGTATGTTAAACAATCTTGAATATGTTCTTGGACATTCTGTCGGTAAAAGGCTGAATCCATAAATACAAGGGCTCCTCCTTTTTCTGCTTTGCTGCATGTAATGGCGGAATTATTTGCGATTTTTTCCAAAATACCCCGTTCTTTTACTGTGAGATAGATTTGCTTCGTTCTTGTGCTTTTGAATATTTTCAGCATGTCTAGTTTTGATCAAAGTTTCAAAGAAATCCAATATTTTCAGAGTAACCGGAGGTATGTAATTACTCTTAGGTTTCAGTACTCTGAGAGTGCCAACTTCTGTGCGGGGTTGGTTTCTATTCTTATTGCTTGGATCTCTGTGCCCATAGTGACCTGGGCCCAATTGCTTCTATGTAGCTCCTGAATTAGCCTTAGAAGGTCTTTTGGGATATCATGTTTTTCGATGCCTCCCATGTGCAATTTCTGTCTACCAGATCAAAAGCTGTGCAGAAGTCTACGAAGAAGCAAAATAACTTCCCCCTCTGCTCAACAGACTTCAGGGCAATGGACCAGAACCAGAAGCAGTGGTCAAGTGTACAGTGACGTTCCTTGAAATCCCTCTGTTTTGGCGGCACTATATAATTCAAGTCAGCCCACTCCTTCAAAATTCCCATGATTATTTTTGCGATTACCTTTTCTGCCACGTCTAGAAGATTTTCAGCCTACAATTATTTTAGTTTTTATATCGCCTTTTTTGTGAATCGGCCTGATAATTGCGCTTCTCAAGTTTACTGGTATATCCCCCGTAATCACCCTATAATTTGTGGGAGCATTTATATCTCACTTTTTGTGAATCAGCCTGATAATTGCGCCTCTCTCGTTTTCTGGTATATCCCAGTATCCAAAATCTAGGTAAACAACCTATACAGTAGCTCAGCCCACCAATCCGGGAGGGTTTTTATAATTATTGCAGGCAGGCTACCGGGTCCGGATGAGCGAGTCAGGGTTAATCTTGAGATAATACTTCTAATGTTAATTAGTGAGAATTAGGACGTCAAGTTCTCTCCCACTTTATTCTGTTGGGTCACTTGTTTCCCTACGAGATCCTCTTTTTCACCATATATCTCCTCTAGATAATCCACCTAAACTTCTTATTCTACCACACACTTCATCGTCCCCTGCGTTTTTCCTGATCCTTCTTGTATTAATTTACCAAAAAGTTTTATGTTTTTGGTTTCTATTGCTTCTAACGTATGTCCCCAACACCTCTCTTTATGATCGCTTTTCTGGTCTCTGATTAAGGATTTATACTTTCTCCTTAACTTAATCAGAACACTATAACTTTCTATTTCATATCTTACTTTGAGGTTTCTTTCCCCTTTCCTTATCTGCGCCTTTAGATTCCTACATTCCTCAGTAAACCATTTGTTTTTCTTACTATGGTTATTCAGAGCTTTCACATTACTTGTTCCCTTTCCTTTTAGAACTACTCTAAAGCACTGTACCACCTGTCTAATTATAGTCTCATAGAACTCAGGGTGTATTGTTGAGGCGTCCTTCTATGTTGTGTTTTGCTGACAATTAAACCGTTTTTCCATATGTTCATCTGTTAGTCTGGTGGTCAGTCGTTTTAAATAATCCTGAAGAGGGATCACCTTTTCCCTCTGCATCATTTTGCCTCCCAGTCATTTTAATTTTAGAGGACGGTGATCACTTCCCTCTTCAAACCCCACTTGAAAGTCCTATATTTTATTAAAGTTAGAGGCAAGCATGTGTATATATAGACAATTGTGCATAATTGCTGATCAACCTTAAAGGTCTGTTGTGCTGGGCAATCATATTCCAAACTGCCATATAGACAAAATTAGCCTTTTGAGCCCAGAAATGTTCCCAATTCTATAGCACATTTAGATTATTTGTTTTTAGGACAATGTGCCACCTTTATATTGTATGATTTCAATATTTCTTTAGACCATATATCCACTTTATTTGTGTCTAATTTATGATTCAGATCTCCCATCAGTATCAAAATATTTTTCTGGTAAATTTTACACAGTCAACATCCTCCTTCATCCTTCCCATTTCAGTCCTATACTCCTTAGACCGCTCCTCTGTATATATACTATTATCAGCTTTTCGTTCTTGGAGTATGGGTCCTGAAGCTCCACTTTACCAGCTACCAGTCATTTGCATCTTACTAATAGTGGTGACACCTCGCTGACTATTCTGGTGGATATCAAAAGACCACAAGGACGTCGCCCCGGCGACTGTGACCACCAGTCCAGCACCAAAGGACCCTCTTCGACGCTCCTGAAAACGCCTGCAGCCTCACAACCAGGGACCCCCCCAAACACGACCAGCTGAGGGTAAGATTTCCCGACATCAAAAGACACCCCTGCATCCGGCGCCCCACGGCCCCCTGTGCCCAACTCCTGGGAGTCTACCTAACCTATTATTATTATTATTATTATTCTGAGTTTTGTATAGCGCCTGGTTACCAATAGGCATCCCAGCGCTTACCAGAACATAACACTACTAGGAAGGTGCAGGGATTAAACGGAAAACAAAAAAGTTTTTAAAAGCTTACGGAAACGAAGAAGACTAGCCTCCGAGCGCAGATGTAAGGGCAATGAGTTCCACAAGGAAGCCACATTTATTGAGAACCTTCTGCCACCAGTTCTTGCCTTTTTCACCCTGCCCACCTGAAGAAGATGTTGGTGGTCAGAGCGAAGTGAACGAGAGGCCTTGTAGGGCTGGACCATCTCATCCAGAATGGGTGGACCGACTCCGTGCAGAACTTTGTGGGCAATACAGAGTGACTTGAATTTCACCCTGTCCCTCACAGGGAGCCAGTGCAATGCCCTCAACGCTGGACGGGCAGATTGACGCCTAGGGAGACCCGTCAAAAGCCTGGCAGCCACGTTCTGCACATGCTGCAGTCTATTCAGGGTAGATTCGGGTGCGCCCAGGAATAGCGCATTGCTGAAATCCAGCTGCGAGATGATAAGTCCCTGGATGAGGAGCCTTCGGGTGGTCACTGGGAGCAAGGGCAAGATCTTCTGGGCTGAGCGGAGCAGTCCAAAACACACGCCAGCGGTCTTTTTGGCGTGGGTTTTAAACGATAGGTCCTGCTCCAGCCATACCCCCAAGCTCTTGATCTCCTGCTTGGGGGGAGGCATCGGACCCAGACAGTCTGGCCAGCTGCTGGGGGACAAAGATGGAGAAGAGTTCCCCAGCAGCATCAGTTCCGTCTTGGAGCCATTTAACTTTAGGGCTGAGCTGCACATCCATGTGAAGATCTTTTCAAGACATGAGTGCAGCCGGTCGGGATGGTGCGCCGACTGGGAAAGGCCAACCACCAGCTGAGTATCATCAGCATAACTGATGATTTTAATACCCAGCGGCCGTACCACACTCTCCAGGGGGGCCATATAAACGTTGAATAAGGTAGGGCTCAATGAAGAGCCCTGTGGCACACCACACTGGAGAGGGGTTGACGATGATTTTTCCTGGCCTTCCCACACCTCAAATGTACGACCTTCTAAGAAGGAAGCGAACCATTTGAGGGCCAGACCCGTGACCCCCACCCCCGACAGCCGTTGGAGAAGCACCAGATGGTCCACGGTATCAAAAGCAGCGCTGAGGTCCAGGAGGATCACTGCCACTGATCCCCCCGAATCCAGCATGCTCCTTGCATTCTCCACGACCGCCAGTAGGGCGGTGTCAGTCCCCTGACCGGGGCGAAAACCCGTTTGGGAATCGCCCAGGAGGGAATTGGCTTCCAAGAAGTTTGAAAGGCGACTGTTCACCAGCTTCTCCGCCACCTTACTGATAACCGGCAGCAAGGAGATTGGCCGAAAGTTGGCGAGATCGGCGGGGTCGAGGTTAGGCTTTTTCAAAAGAGCCTTAACCACCGCCCCTTTCCAACTAGGGGGAACTACCCCATGGGCGAGAGACAGGTTTATCAGGTCCGTCACAGGGCCGGCGATGGTAGATGACACCTGTTTGAGATATTTAATAGGTGCTGGGTCTTTCGGGGAGCCACTCTTCATAGACCTCAGAACTGCCAAGGCTTCCTCCTTAGTAACCGGACCAAGGGAGGCCAGCTCCACCAATTGCAACTTAAGTTGAGAGCTGGAGTTGTCCTCCACAGAGGAGACCTCACCTAGCCGGGGAAGGGAAGCTAATATATTGTCGATTTTACTTTTAAAGAACGAGGCCAGTTCTGTGCTTCACATCTTACCTCTCGAAGTGGTGGTCGCACTTGAAGAATCTCCTTCCCCGAGCTTGCAACCTTTGTTCGTCTTGTAGCTTTCCCATTGAAAACCATTGGGCGCCCTACGGCACAAAGCACCCTGAACCCAGCCCGGCCACCCTAGTGCCCCTGGAAGTGCAGCATCTGTTCTATTTTACTTCCCCTGAGTAAGTGACCAGGAGTTCAGCTCCCACAGCCGCGTGGCCTGCCTGCTAGCAGCCACCAACCAAAGGCCCCCTACCCGCCATAGGCTAACATTGGGCCTACTCTCTCTGCACCCGGCTGCCCCTGTGCCGCTGAACCTGGGAGACCCCTTAGTCTTGCCCCAGAATCTTAATCGAGTACTTACCTGAAAACCGATAACCTACATTTTCTCCAATGGGTAACATTGACTGGTTTTCAATTGGAAATTCTTCTAAGAGTCGAGTTTTGAAACTTTTAAATATTCACGAAAAATCACCCGATCAACGAAAACAAAATTACTCACCTGTCACCAGGAGAGATCCCAGTGCTGGATCTTTGTGCCCAGCACTGACCCTAAAAATCAATTACAAATGTGATTTTCCGATAGCTTGATTTTCCTCAATAGGATAACATTGGCTGTTTTTTTCCAGAAATTCTACTGTGTCGATTTTTGAAACACACAAATATTCCTTAAAAATCGCCTGTTTTACAAAAACAATTTCTTTCAACTGTTTACAGGAAATGCACCAAGGCTGAATCCAGGATCCAGCCCTGAGTAAGAGAATCCTACGCAAAGTAATTGAAATTGTATTTACTTAAACAATCCCCATTGAGCTGAATGTTATAATTGTGTTTAACTTGTGTTGCATATTGCAACAACTGTATCTATTGCATTGAAAAGTCTATTGCTATTTGAAAGTATTCAACTGTAGCATCTCATTCTGAGAAAGTATTTTTATACCTACTTCTGGTTCTAAAATAAAACAACAATATATTTTTATATACAAAACAATTGGCCTAAAGTTCAGTTCTTGCGTGTGTGAGACCATTTGCTGACTGAATGTGTACAACAAATGCTTTACACTGTCCTCTGATACTGCCTTACTGCTCGACCAAGCTACCACTTTACAGAGTAAGGTTATATCTAACTTTAACCTCTGCCAAACCTCTGGGGACTGTGGACTCTGTGCACACTGTACCTTACTTTGGTCCAGTATATACAGAGCCACTTTCTTACAGGCAGTGCACTGCTGGTTGGGACATGAATCCACCTTGAATGCTTTGGGTACTTGGGGGTTAATAAGCTCTCCTGTTACCTCGAGTAAGTCCCACATAGCCTGATTGTTGAGAGGGTATCAGTGGCCACACCCACTATCTCCACTACTCTGCAAATGCTCCTCCTGGTGCATAACTGGTGCGGTGAAGAAGTCCACTTTAGTCTTGAGGCCTCAGGAGGCAAGGGGACATCATTCCTCAACCTGTAATGCTTAGAGAGGCACGTTTGCAGAGTTGGGGAGAAAGGGGTAATAGCCTCTGACCACCTCTTAGGAATCCCACTGTGTGGTACTACCTGGGGGTAAAACGAGGCAATGATGGCCCCTAAGTACCCTCTGTAGCCAAATTGCAGCTTGCCAGGAGCCGCAATTGCAATGTGCTTCAGAAAGCGGGCGAGGCCTCGGGCATCCTGGCTTTGGAATCCCCATCCCCGGCGCCAGGCACTTTTGGAATGGGAGGGGGCCACATGCTCCTTGGGCAGGCTACAGCCCCAAGGACCCCGCCCTGGGGCCTGGCCTTTCTTTTTATTTTTAAATCATTGTTTTAATTAAAGTAAGGGGGCCGCATGGCCCTGCTCCCTGCGCCGAATTTGGCCCCAGAGACCCCATTCCCTTGGTTCTGCCCTTTGTTTATTTATTTCCAAAAATATTATAAAACGGGAGGGGGGCCACCATCCCAGACCACAATACCGGGTGCCCTTGGTCCACCCAGTGCACCCAGTGGGCAGGTTATCATGTAAATGACTCTTTCAGTGTTACAATTTGTATGTTTCTTGAGGAGCCATATCTTGCCTGTTCCTAGGTCAATTTTGTCAGTTTTGATGGCCTGAGGGCAGACACTACATGAGCCACAAGGGTAGTGGCCCTGTACTGGTGGAAGAACCCAGAGTGTTGTTGGTCTATCTCTCTCTTGTACTCTAGGTCTAGTGTGAACCAGACTGTCACGCAGACTAGGTGCTCTTTTAAAAGAGAACAGAGGTAAAGGGATGTTTGTGTCAGTGATGTTGAGAATACTCCAATGTTTACGTATTGTTTTCTGAATTTTGTTGGAATGAACACTGAATGTCCTTACAAATGTGAGTCTCTCTAATGGTGGTTTCACTGGTCTCCTTTCCAGGAGTGCCTCCCGATTGTTATTGGAGGCACGTTTCCAGGCTCTTTTGACTAGATGTTTAGGGTAGAAGGACTGATCTTCAAATTTGAAGAAGTTCTCCATCATGGCTATTTTAGCACATTCCAGAATGAAACTGACAGGAGTAATACTGTCCAGATCTCGCAAGGATAATAGTTGTCTGACGGTCTCTAGGGTTTCTTCCTGCGGTATACAGGTATACAGCGACTCAACGTCGAAACTAACCAACAGGTCTGTTTCGACGTTGAACTGAATTTCTGGTAACAGTCTCAGAACATCAGCTCTATCCTGTAAGAATGTGGGCATTTCTTTCACCAGAGGTCTGAGAAAGAAATCCAAAGCAGGCTGTCCTGGAGAAAGGACTTGGCTTCGTCCCTACGAACAGAGGTGACCCATTCCAGATGCGAATGGAACTCGAGAAATTCTTCAGGAAGGTACGCCTTCATTTTTTCTTCAAAGATAAGACTGATCCCGACAAAACTAAGGATGACAAACTTATCAATACAGGGCTACGCCCTAAATCGACATTTACCCCCCTGGCTCACCAAGTTCCATCACAGGTAACTACCTTTGAACAAGCAGTCACACATGACGTTATGGGGTTACATGATGGAGTTTCCCACAGTTTTCACAACCTTCCTAAGAGGGAAAAGAATGCCCTCATGAGTTTGTCCAAAGATCCGTCCATAATAATCAAACCAGCGGACAAGGGAGGGGCCACAGTCATACTTGACATGGTCCAGTATCGACAAGATTGTCTGAGACAACTGAACAACACCCAATACTACCGTCGACTGTCTGAAGATCCGACGTCACGACTACTCACAGTAATCAAGACCTTAGTAGACGAGGGCAGTATAGAAGGATGGATAACACCTCAAGAGGCTAGATTCCTGGTGACACACAATCCGGTCACACCTGGTTTCTATTGCCTCCCGAAAATACATAAAGCCACCAGACCACCACCAGGACGCCCCATTATTTCGGGGATTGGATCACTCCTGGAGCGCCTCTCCACTTTTGTGGATTTCTTTCTCAGACCTCTGGTGAAAGAAATGCCCACATTCTTACAGGATACAGCTGATGTTCTGAGACTGTTACCAGAAATTGAGTTCAACGTTGAAACAGACCTGTTAGTTAGTTTCGATGTTGAGTCGCTGTATACCTGTATACCGCAGGAAGAAACCCTAGAGACTGTCAGACAACTATTATCCTTGCGAGATCTGGACAGTATTACTCCTGTCAGTTTAATTCTGGAATGTGCTAAAATAGCCATGATGGAGAACTTCTTCAAATTTGAAGATCAGTTCTTCCTGCAGATCTCTGGAACTTCTATGGGGAGTATTTTTGCCCCGAGCCTCGCCAACCTTTATGTCCACCAATTTGAACAGGATCATGTTCTCAACCATAGCAACCCATATTTACATCAAGTGTTGCTATGGAAGAGATACATTGACGATATCCTGGTGATTTGGCGAGGCTCCGCAACAGAGATTCAATCATTCCATCAATGGCTTAATGCCCAAAATCAATACTTAAAATTCACGCTCGAATTCAGCCATGAAAAACTACCCTTCTTGGATGTGTCAATCTTTCCAGAAGCAGGGAGTCTACAATGCGAGCTTTACACCAAACCTATGGCTAGAAACTCCCTCCTCGTGTACAGTAGTCATCATCCACGCTCACTACGGGCCAATTTACCAGTAGGCCAGTTTCTTCGAGTCAGAAGAAACTGTTCATCTATGGAATTGTTTGACAAACATGCAACCAAACTGTCCCCCCAACTTCAGGAACGATATTACCCTAAACATCTAGTCACCATTAGAGAGACTCACATTTGTAAGCACATTCAGTGTTCATTCCAACAAAATTCAGAAAACAATACGTAAACATTGGAGTATTCTCAACATCACTGACACAAACATCCCTTTACCTCTGTTCTCTTTTAAAAGAGCACCTAGTCTGCGTGACAGTCTGGTTCACACTAGACCTAGAGTACAAGAGAGAGATAGACCAACAACACTCTGGGATCTTCCCCCAGTACAGGGCCACTACCCGTGTGGCTCATGTAGTGTCTGCCCTCAGGCCATCAAAACTGACACTGTTGACCTAGGAACAGGCAAGATATGGCTCCTCAAGAAACATACAAATTGTAACACTGAAAGAGTCATTTACATGATAACCTGCCCATGTTCCTTAAGATATATCGGATACACCACTCGAAAAATCAAATTGAGGATCGGTGAGCATAAGAGCACGATTCGCTGTCATAAACAATCAACACGATTGACCGATCATTTTTTGACCCACAAACACACTGTAGAAGACATAAGGTGGTTGATTCTAGAACAGCCGTTTAGCCCACCCCACATCAGTGATGTCTCCAGATTCTTATTCATCAAAGAACAAAAATGGATTTTTTCCCTTAAAAGTGACAGTTAGGGACTTAATGATGATATAGCATACATTTTTTGCCCACATATGAGGAATAATGGTTCACTACGTGGTAGCATTTGGCAGATCACGTTTTTTCATAGGGCTTTATAATGTTTGAGCACAATTCGTGTATATGTTCACACCATCCAAGTATTTAGTGGCTGCATCCTGTGGGCTATACTTAACATCATCCTTCGCTTAGAGACACTATCTAAACCTGTAGTGCTCTGCCAGTTGCGGACCCGATCACGCTAGTGCACATGCGTGTGTAACTAGCGTTACCGCGCATGCGCGAGTGTTAGCGTCTCTTTCAACATCATTAGCGCAGGCGCTGCGGCGCAGAGTGGCTTAACCAATGGCGCTCTGCTTCTGAGATCGGCTCTGACACTTTAACGCTGCAAACAACGATACGGTGAAATCAATTATTCAATTAATTCTGGCATAAAAAGGCGTGCTTGCCGTCCGTTCGGTACCTCCACTCCCACTCGGAAGCCGGCGAGAGGTACCGACGGACAGGTAGGCTCATGCTCATGGTGAAGTAGTGTGGCTCACTGGTTAGAGGCGGCAGACCCGAGAGCAGAGGACGGCCCGGGACCAGGGTTCGATTCCCGGCGTGGCAGGTTTCTGGACCAGGGTCAGCGGACTCGATAATTCTCTCGCCTCGGTGCCCACTCTGATCAGCGATCACACTCGGCAACTCTGGGCATTAGCTTGCCTCATCTTCACTAACGGCCCCACCAGACCGCCGGGGATGCCTGGTCTCACCCTGGAGATACCCATTAAGGGACCATCTCTCAGGGAAGCCAGGAAGGGTTTCGCAGCGGTCGAAGCGCCTTGGGACCCTACGGGTAAGTAGTGCGCTATATAAATGCCTATACATTTACATTTACATTTACATGCAGATTTCTCTAATACCTATTGCCTAGCAGGGAAACTTGTAAACTTTGTTCCTTCCTTTGTTTTCATAGTTTGGTAGTAACTTACGGTGGGTCTCTACATCCTATATGTTGAACCCCTCCTTTTACTGGGTTCTTGCCTGATTCACCTTTTCTGGACAAGCATTTGTCTGGTCATTTGGTATGTCAGGGAGGTGTCGATTTTGAGAGCAACTGGGTATAGATAAAAATTATTTTTGGAAGTTAGCAAAAGCTTAGCGATACACCGCAATTAATTCATTCTTGCGGTGTTCCAGATTTTATCATTTCTTCCATTTTTAACACAGCGGGGCCTCATTTTTCCCGAGCGGGTGCCGGGTGAGTTGAGGTGAGTTCCCACATAATGCTGGGTGAGTATAATCATTCTACAATACTATTGTGACCATTGTCATACAAACCAGTAGGAGAGTTGCCTTCTGCTAAACAAGGAGACTTTCTGCTCTTGTTTAAACATGTGTTGTTTGTACTGTTTTCTTTGTGACTTAAGGATCAATGTAAACACAATTTTTTTATACCACATATTGTGTGCACTATCTCTCCTATTTGTAGGAAAGGACGATTTACTCAGTTTTCCACCAGTCTACATTGGGGACCCAAGTTCCTGGTAGGAATATTTTGATTTGATATTGCCTTGCTTCACTCTCACAGTATCACTTACTCTGCAGTTGCTATTAGACCACGGTCCTGAAGAAAGCTGGATAAAATTAATCCATTTTGCTGAAACATGTCGACCACTCTGCACTGCGCCTCTATATAGTCATATTTTCAGACTATTTGGCGTCATTTTAATCTTGACACTAGAACAGAGCCTATTAAACAAATTTTCTGTTCTAGTAGTTATTTTTATCTTTATCACTCACCTTTCACACAGCACTGCACACCATCAGTAGAGGTCTACCTCGGAAATCCATCTCTGCACCATCACTTGATGGGCTGGGCGAGATTTGGATCTACCATCCGTATCCCACGTGATGATATTCTGCCACAATGGTGGTCTGATGGGAGTTTTCAGCCTCATGTAATTTCTTGGTGTTTCATGATCCTTTTTAGTTCTTAGTTTCAGAACAGCACACATCTTCTCTGACCTCACATCTCTTGTTTATTGTTCGAGTTATTGAGACCTCCAAGCTATGCCATGGCTGCAATTGAGATTGAACTGTGTTGTTTACAAGAGTTGGGTAACACGCTTGCACAGTATTTCAAATGCAGCGAAGTCGCGGATGCGAATGAGAGACTGCTGTGTGATATGTCTCTCATAAAGGATCTGGCAACTGCTATTCTTTGAGAGTTTTGAGTCTTGCAACATGATTGTTTTTGCTTTACAGTTTAAGAGCAAGCCTGTTACGCTAATTTGATTGGTTAGTGAGTAACGAGTATTCCAGGCGAGTAAAGTTCTGTTATTTTATTGGAGAATGTTCCATTGTGCCATAGTTACCGCGCCCAGTATTACTGGTGGATAAGATTGTGTCCGAAGTGAGTGTGTGTGCCGACAGGAGTGCTTATTAGTATGTTGACTTTAAAAGTATCTGTTTGGTGCACTACATCGCACTAGGTAACGTGCTATTGTGACTAAGGGTCTGAAAACGATGCCGGTGAACCTGCTACCAGCAGGCTGCCGGTGGCGGGTTCACAGCCATCGTAAGGCCTTTTTCCGCCTGACAGATCAGGGTGGCGGGCAGTGTGCCTGGCGGATGGAGAGCCCGGCGCCACTGGTCTGACAGAGGCAATCATTACAGTCACCTGTCGGCCCCACCTGCATCCCTAGATTGGTGACGGTGCCTAGCAGGCACCGTCTGCCTCATTAGGATGCTGCATTCCCGCCAGCCTTTCTATGGCGGTTCCTCCGCCATGGAAAGGCTGACGGGGATTGAATTTTTGGGGCCCATTGCAGGCCCCCTTGTGCAGGGGTACATTCTTATTGCACTTGGGGGGCACCCCTACATTTGCCTGAACCATGTAGCAGGCACTGCATGGTGCCTGCCACATAGTGCAGGAAAAAGGAAAACCTGCATGTTTAACATTGCGGCGGGTGCTGCAGGCAGCAGCACCCGCTGCAATGTTATTAATGCCCTATGCGACTCCCTTGGTCGCTTTGTAATTTGAGGTGCAGGACCGCCACCATATAGGCAGGCCAGGCGGTCCCAATCCCCAGGACGATGGAAGACGGACTTAAGTTTGTCTGCCATTGTAATCAGCCCCTAAGTCTTTTCTTTGTTAGATTGCAGGTGAAAACTACTGAAACCTGCTAGATGATACTTTCATCGGTCTTGTGAGGTAATTCTTTTGGTTTCTAGAGCTTTTAAAATCTAAATACACAGATCAGTGTGTTCAATAGTTTTTTTATATGTTTTTTTCAGAAACAGGCACCAGTTTCTTGACCTGAGGAGAACCCTGATAAGGAAACATGACAGGGTTCGAAACGTGTTGACCTACTGTGAACCATTAATTATATGATTTGGAAAATAACATTGTAATCCAAGACATTATCCAATGTCAAATTCTTTAAATCATATCCTGGTTGTCACAATTATATTTTTTGCAGAGGTGCCTTATTCATTAATCATGACAGCAATGTGATAAATTTCAAGATTGTATTAAAAACGTTATTGATAATAATTTTCAAGTTCTTGTTTGGATTTGTAAATAATGTGAACTGTCTTTTTGTTATGTCTTGTGAGTCATCATTTGTTTTGCAGTGACATTGTCAATTGTTGTTTGTTTCAATAGTGTTTATGTTTTTTGTACTGTCTAGATTAATGTTGATACATTTTAAACGGGATCTTCTGTATGTGTCAACAAATGGTCAAATTATACTTATATATATATGTAACTAAAAATCAAGAAATAAATGGTGACTGTTGCTATAGAGTAACCCATTCCATGCGTTGGATGGGCCCTGGACGTCCAACGTCACAGTGGACGGGTGCGGAGGATGGCCAAGGGCCGTCCGAACCCCGCCCACTGATTAATCTGCCCGCACGGTGGCGGAATTCGCGCCTCAGTCAACGGGTTAAAGCAGTCACAAACAAAGTAAAATTACAAAGAATTTGTCAGTTGCATTTCTTGTTTGTTTAAACTCGTTTATGGGCTCAGCTTCACTGGCTCTATGAGCTTAACCCCTTTGTTTTGCTTAACTTTTTAAAAGTGGCAGTTTCAGAATTGTAATCTAAAATCCAACTTCACCAGATGTTTGAATTTTAAAATTTTGATTCCATAGACCCTAGGCTTGAAGGGTTTATTTCTTTACAATTGGATATTACAAATGTAATAAGGTAATTCCAATGCTATCCTATTGTGGAGATAGGCCTTGCCATAGTAAAAAAACTAATTTGGGAGTTTTTCACTACCAGAACATGTAAAGCTTAAAAATGGAAGGTTTGGCCTGGCAAAAGGGTTGTTTTGCAAGGTTGACATGCAATGTAAACTGAACACACAGGCTCTGCAATGGCAGGTCTGAGACATGGTTGAAGGACTACTTCAGTAAAGTAAATATGCCAATTGGGGTGAACCAATATTACCATGTTTACAAAAGAGAGTACAACCCTTTAGCATTGGTTTGAATTGGAAAATTGTGCAGAGTCCCAAAAATTAGATCAGAAAATTAGAAGAGGAAGGCAAAAGGTTGGGGGGGAAGACTACCCTAAGGCTGTCAGATCCATCCCCCACCAAACCATAAGGCGGTAAATGACAAACATTTCAGAGTTGAAAAGCGGAGTTCACCAGCTCTGCATTTCGATCCTGAAAATGCACACCCAAAAAAAGAAAATACTGAAAATAAATCACATGAAATATTGATCAGTCAAAAAAAGGGGAACATTTTCTACTGTAGTGCACTGTAGATGTTCTAAGTCTGCTATAGCTTATAAACGTCTATTGGTCCTGTCCCTTCTGAATGGATGTGGAGCTAAATCAGAAACCACTGAAGAATGTCTTCGTTTATAAAATAAAATGCACAGAAAATTTAGCACACCTTGTCACCATATTAAAAACTCAAATCCAGACGGAGTTTCATAATGACTAACTATTCTGAAATGCATTTCCAATGAAATTCATTAGATGCCAATTATCTCAGAGATATTAATTGCAGATATTCTGGAAGCCTGTCTAAAATGTATTATTCAGTCGAACAGAAAAACAAGCCGTACTTTATGCTGCTTTCTGAAATGTACATTGGCACCTCTACGAAACCCTTAGTTTGTGTGTCTCTTAGGACAGCTCAAGAAAATAGGGAGGTTATGAGGAAATGGCTGTAGTGGCCAGATTAAGCACAACATGACTAATTTGTGGAAAAGATGATAAAGGATGAACAACTCTGTATATTCCACCTAAGGGTTTGGACTGCCTCTAGTGCCAGAACAAAGCTTGATTTATCTTTTTTAATAGAAAAACTAATTCATCACTCTTTTTAAGCATGATGGTAAAAATCCTACTTGTAGTATTGGCATTACACATGAGCACTGGCAGCACTCAGTTAAGACCCAGACTCTGCCAGTTTTGAGTTGATTTCCGTCTTCGGTAATTGGAAAGCTAAAGTATTTCACCACCTCAGACAGTGGCACATGATTGCTTATCACGAGACATTTAAAGGCATCTGGTGCTCCTAGCTGGAAACGCAGCAGTATTTGTTGACATATCTAATGAATGCAACAGAAGAACATAACACAATAGCATACACAAAGCAACAAAATGACATAAGTATAATGCAACAGGGCACAACACAACAGGCTAAACAGAATGCCACAAAACCTCATAGTACAACGGTTGTATGAAAAGAACAATATTGAATGGCAAGAATATTGTGTACAAAAATATTGTGTCTTCATACTTGGTATGTAAACCTCAAAACTATTGCGGAAAATAATATTGACAAAAAATACAAGAAGTTTGTTTTTCTTAAATATTAACTTAAGAGTAATTTATTTAAAATATCAAAGTAGCAAAAAATAACACAATATAATAGAAATAGATAGAAATAGTTTTTATTATATATTTTTGTAAATAAATAATATACTTACCTATTTTGTTGCTTAAGTGTCTTTTGGTGATGTTGTGGGTTTGTTAATTTCTGTAGATGCTGTTAAGAAAAAAACATTAGTTAGCTACGTTTAACTTTTGTAAATAAATTAATTACTTTTAAATAGTTTACTTTGTTGGTTAGGTTATATACTTACTTTTTGACATATTTTTTATAATGTTGATTTTATTATTGTTCTATTTGTAAATCTTTGGGGTATATTCACAAGAACGTGTGATGACTACCGCACGAGTACTGTAACGCAACTTTCAACATCGCAGCCTATCGTGGGAAGAAAACTCTGTGACAACGTGGAATTCACAACACGGCGGTAGCATGCGATAGTTTGCCGAAACGGCTGCAAATGTCCGCGACACAACCACCGTGACAGAGATAAAAAGATAAACCCCAACGCGTGAAAACCTGCAATGGGCAAAAGCGTGATAACAAAATAGTGATAACCAGCGTGCGGGCAGCAAAACTCACGCGCAATGCGGGGAAAAGCACAAGAACAGCATACCGAAAATGGCACAGAACAAATTCCATCAACAGTGGAGTACCACAGATACACCCTGGACAACTGCAGAGGACAACATGTATACCACAACATCCGAGCACCGTGGAAGAACAGAACCGACATGAAAGAGACCGGTGGCAGAAAAATCAGTGCCGTAGGAGCGACAACACCCACCGTGCAGCATACGCACATAAGCAGTGCACCTCGCCCCTGACAACAACCCGGTACAAACAGCACCCACAACACATTTAAACACAGGACACAACTGGTTCAGCAAATGTGCACAACCTGGCAAATAACATCTGAAATCGCAGAGAAACGTAACATGACAATGTACAAGTACAACCTGTAACCTGCAAATATGTTTTATTAACACATGCAGTGCATTTGGACATCTTCTACTGTCGCATGATTGCCGTGGACGGTCACAATGTGACGTGCTCATGAGAAGTAAGTATCAATGATGGTGTTTCTACTGGCCATTCCTGCCACTGCTGCAGTAGGATGTGGGCCACCTGCCCCATCACCAACATCTTCGGCCGGTACTTCTGGAACTGAGAGCCATGGGCTCCTGGTGTGAACACAGATGTTGTGCAACACACAACATGCAACGATCAGATTGCGCACAATGTCCGGGCTGTACAGGAGCTTCCTACCTGTGCCATCCAGGCACCTGAAATGTGACTTCCACATGCCAAATGTGCGTTCCACGATGCCCCTGGTGCATATGTGGGCCGCATTGTACTGCCTCTGGGTAGGTGTGATCGGGTCTCGTAGGGGTGTCAACATCGAAGGGCAGAGTGCATATCCTTGATCACCTGTGACAATGCAGGGAGAAAAGAGTCAATACGTGGTTCGGCAGGATGTGACGGCAGGCCCACTAATCCAGTGACGCATGTGCTGGCTGTGTGTGGGGTAAATGTGAGCCAGCCAGCAGGGAGTAGCTGATGCTGGCAACAACTCCAACAGTCATCAGACACTCTGAAATGCAATGTCAGAACTACAAGGGGTGATGACATGAGTCTCACAGAGCTAGTGGCCCTGGATACACAGCGGGCGACATGGGCCTATCGCCACGGGATGCTGACCTGGGGGAGACTGGGGTAGGGTCATGTGGGCAGTGCAGTGCCACAAATGTGTCATTGCTGCACGTTCAACTGGTGTGTGGCTGTGGTGCCATGAAATGTCTGTATTGGCTGCAGGGGTAGTCCAGGATGACCATGGAGTAGTGTGGTCGTGTCTGGTAGGTGGTCGTGTAGTTTGACATGTTGAATGTTGTTTGGTCACGTATGTGGAAAATGACAATGTATATGTACATAAGCGGCGTTCATTTGTGTTCACTCATTACCAACTGCATGTACCCTAAGACTCCGAATTTCGAAGCTGAACGTACGAAAGCTTTGTATGATATAGAAATACGTAATATAATGGGGATAGACATAAATTGACATGCTGGCTAGATATGTTGAAAAGGGAGGACTGTTAAAATCTGGATTGTGGCGTAAACATTATCGTCGCCATCTTGTCCTTTTCAGATCCATACGTGCGCGTAAGCAGCAACCATTTTGATTACCATGGCCTCTCTGCCCACTCCCGATAGCCAGCGTCTCTCTCTCCCCCTCACTCCCCAGCCTCGCAAGCATCCCCGACAGCCCCCGGTCTCTCATGCATAGGCCATAAAACCCTCTTCCTCTGCGCGACCCTGCTCTAAAAGTGACACCCCTGCCTGACCGACACCCCCTGCATTCCTCCCAGGAACACCCTTCCCCTCTTCTGATGACCCCCCCCCCCGGCTACACCTGGCCTCTCGACCCGGTCCCAAGTCATAAAACAAAGCCTCATGGATGTACCCCCCTGGCCCCGCATAGCAAAACGTGATACACCAACCGAAGTGCCCGATCTTATCGCCTGCCCAACCTTAGATCTGACCACCCCCTCTTGCCCTCGTGTCCTGTTGGAATGTCCGGCTGCAAGATTACAATCACATGTTACATTTGGGAGGGGAAACGACATCCGAGCGACAGGCATGGGAATAGGCCTGAAGCTGGGATTCCAAACGTGCCTTTTCGTACTTCAAAGTTTCTTTATTGCAATAAGGAATGTTTGTGCATCATAAACCTGTGTATAAAAGACGGAGCCTCAGAGAAACTTGTTAGAGCACCTCTTGAAGACATTGTGCGCGTGTCCGAAATGACAGGCTCTCCTCATGAGAAATAAAAATCTGTTCTTGCACTCCCGCTTCCAGCGCCCGTCTCTTTATTTGGTAACTGATCGTAATGGGAACTAAGAGGCGTCTTGTGCCAGCAGCCTGGGCATCGGTTGTAATTTGGGCTGTTTTTCCTTCAATTGGCGTCCCAACGCGGGGCCCATCAGCGACAGAAGGTCCGGTAAGAGAGGTCCAGACGATGGGGTGAACATCTGAACGATTGGAGTATACCTGCCTTGAGAGGGCCCTCGTCCGGCTACCGATTGAATGAACTTCACCGATTCCGAACGGACCTCTCACAAGCGACCTACTGTCCTGACTGGGATCCCACAGGAATGCTGCGGTAAAAACATGGAGTAAGAGAACGATCGGGCGCTGGAAAGGGAAGGCGAAGAACTGTCCACACGGTCCGGTCTGGGTAAGGTTAAGTAGGACGTCTTTACGTCCGATTGATAGGATGACTTTATCCATCTGATTGATTGATTGTTTATATTGGAATCGGTATTTAAATACTGGTATTGTTCATTGATTGGTTCATTTAGCCTTGGTTGCTACTTGAAGTATTGGTTCTCTTTGAGACATTCTCTGTTTGCAAACAGCGACGAATAGGAACGTTCCTCTCTCTTTGCAAATAGTGATGGATATGTAATGCGGACTTTTGTCCCCCGTTGTAATCCGTCATGCCTATTTTTCTCCCCACTGATTGATTGATTGCTCTGTTGCTCTTTGAGACATTCGCTGTCTACAAACGGGGAAGAATAGGAATATTCTGTCTCCCTTTGCAGATAGTGAAGGGTAGGTAATGCAGACTTTTGTCCCCATTGTAATCCCTCATGCCTATCTTTCTCCCCACTGATTGTTTGTTATCGATTTTTATCGATTATCGCTCTTTTGAGATATTCCCTGTCTACAAACAGAGAAGAATAGGAATATTCTGTCTCCCTTTGCAGATAGCGAAGGATAGGTAATGCGGACTTTTGTCCCCCGTTGTAATCCGTCATGCCTGTTTTTCTCCCCACTGATTGATTGATTGTCTGGACATTTATTGTTCAAGGAATAGTTCTTTTGAGGTATTCTCTGTTTGCAAATAACGTGGAATAGAAATATTCTGTCTAGTCTTTGCAAGTAGTGAAGGGTAGGTAATGCGGACCTTTGTCCCCTGTTGTAATCTGTCATGCCTATCTACTCCCCACTGATTGGTAAACTAGTTCCACCTGGACCATTTATTAGAGGTAGATCATCTGGCTCAACCGGAGGGCGCCCCTAATAAAAAAGACATATGTAAAATACGAAGTAACCACCGTATCCTGTTAACATAAACTTTAGCGCAAAAACACACTAGAAAAGGAAGGAAAAAGAAATCGAGCAAAATCAGTAGGCCACTGATGAGTTTTTGACTTCGCTAGAAATAAGAAACGTTAGAAATAGCCCGCAATAAGAAACATGAAAGTGGTGAGAGAAGCCAAGCTTGATATCACGGCAGCCACGAGGTAGCTAGGCTCCGCCGCCCCTCACTGCTCCAAACATGTCTGTCCCACCGCCCGCCACGCCCAATAACGGTAACATAAGATAGATACAAGTCAGCAGATACCTACCCCCATTCCGGAAGCTCCCGAAGTGCAACAGGTCCACGGTTACGCCCATCCGGAAGACGAGGCCTCGAAACGTGCAGGGCGGGGCCCGGCTGGCCGCCATCGGCCGGAGAGCCCGTGGGGTGGATGGCCCGGAATGTACTGGTCTTCCCATCCTCCTCTTCTGGCGCCTTGCAGGCCACGGGGGGGGGATGTCTTGCTTATGCCTCCGACCCCCCCCTCTCTCATCGCCTGGTCCGGCCATCACGAATGTCAGCGCCAGAAGACGGCGTGGGGTGCACTGGGAGGGAGAGGCGACGCGGACGAGCCTCTCCCACCTCCCCAGGTGGAGGCCCCTCAGCTGAACCCCCAACGCTCCACTCACCCGACAAGGGTTCGTCCACTCTTGCGGTGCAACGCCACGCCCGACAGGCTGGAGTCCGTCTACTCTTGCGATCCAGCGACTGCCGGTTGCCGCGGAACTCATAAAATAACGGTCGACTCTTGGGAGATTGGGCCTGGCCTGCAAGGATGGCCAGGTCGCTTGCCAGCTAGAAAATGAGCCCCCCGTCCAGAAGCGTTCTCCTCAGCTTTGAAGATTCTATGAGAGCTGCAGGGGCCCCCCCCCGATGGGGAATGACCGACATGATTGCCCGCGGAATGACCAAGATGTAGCCATGAGACGTCGGCGCTCTCATGCTGGCGCCAGCCTCAGTTTGAATGACCAAAATCCTGCAGACTACCAATTTGATCAGTTCCGGTGGAACACCAGTATGACCCGGTAGGAAAGATTGTTGCCTCCCTCCCCCCTTTGACTGATGGTTCATGTCGACGGCCCCTTCTGTTGCCCTTTAACGAAACGTTTGGACTGCCGAAAGAGGCTCTGGTCCAACCACGAGTTGGTGGAGACATTTTGACTATACTTGGACCTGCCTGACCTCACCCAAAATGGCGCCGGTACAAATGAAACTCGCAACTCCCTGTTGTGTTCCGGTTGCTCAGCCTTGATCGCATGGCGGGAGGGGATGGGTACTGATTGAACACTTGGACAATGAATTGATGTTAAGTCCTGACACGTCATTGATTACCGTATTATTGAAAGTTCGAATTTTCGACACTTATGGTACTTGCCCACAATGAATTTTCGATATGATTTTATTGCACTTTTCGCACCTTTATGAAATCAACGGTCACCGATTCCGTTCAAATAAATATCCCCTCATGTACAGTTCCAGTCTGCTCCGTGGCCGGCCCACATGGTTGTAGACCCGTATTTGTGCACCAACATTTTTGAATAAAGGTTTTTTTTTAAAAGCAAACATAGTTGTAGCGCTTAGATTGGTAAGTTTCGAATAAATGGCCACTGTTTCCGATATAAGTAAAATACAGGTGAAATGAAGCAACTCGATTACTTAAAGGTTAAAAAGCATAGTACACAGAAATATTGCAAATGTGAATGGTCCAGGTTTGTTGTGTGTGTGTTTTTATATATATTTTTATTTTTGTGCAACGTAAAGCAATCGATAAAGGTCCCGGTATTTAGCCTTTACTTTATGCGCCACATGTATCAGGGAAGTTGTTTCAGATGCCCCTAAGCCACTCCGAAGGAATGCCACCTAGCCCCTCTAGTTTCCGTGCCTGATGAACAAAAAACGACCCTGTACCACTGTAGACCATCCCTCCTCCTCGAAGGAGATCACGAGTTCGCCCCCACTTTACACTGACTGCCCTTTGTTTTGACCCTTCCCTACACACGATCCGTAATACCACACTTGGGCGATCTATGCAATACACAGTCCATCAATGATTATCTCTCCCGCACTACCGGTCCCTCTGGGCTTGAACGCCGAGATGAAAGGGACTGCATCCCGCGGAGATAGGTCGAGTATGTGGTAAGTAAAAGCATTTTCGGGTTTATGCGCGCTGATGTGTTATAAAACGCTGCCCCCACCCCTTCTTTTTCCCTTCTTTTCTGCAGGTCACTTCGGAACGTCGACTAGAGTATGGAGAAGACCTACGCAACACGCCATGGTTCCGCACAGAAAAATTGTATATTGTCTATGGGGACTGCCCTAAGAACGTGACGAATTTGTGTGATATGAATGCACGCGTGTATGCCCTGATGTGTATAGCTCGACTGAATACACGTTGCACACGTTTGGAGTGATAAGAGAAATGTTTTATGTATGACTTAAGCGATGATCGAACGGCCGATGGAATGGGGAAGAGGGGTCTGAACATGGTACCTATACACGACGAACAAACAAAGATATAGCACTCCCTTACTTAGAAACGTCTCTCAAGTTCAAGTTCAAAGATGCTTTATTCGGTTTGTAAAAAAAATACAACCATATAGCAGCATACACAGAAGGGAATTTTTAACACCATACTAAATTAAACTATCTCAAAAATAATCTTACATAATAGCACTCATGATAAAAACATTTTAACAATATTAAAAATGCATAGTCATAGGATCAACAAATTTGGCAAAAGAACTTAACAATCCTACGATCTTTGGTTATGTGTAAATATACAATTTAAAGTGCTAAGTATTATCTCGAGATTAGTATATGTGCAAATTAACAATTCTAAAGTGTATATCCAAATAGCAGCACCTAAACTGACTATTGGCTTAAAATAATAATGAATAACCTGCAGGTAATAAGATAATCCTACACAAGAAAATATTGGTAGCAGCAATTAGTCCAACAACAATATATGTGCAAAATGCAATTATGTGATTCAGCAGCATCGAATTCAAAGTGCACCGTAGTTTTGTGCAAAATACAAATACGTAGTTCAGCAGCATCAAGTTTAAAGTGCATAGTACAATTAACAACTAACAAATTTCATACAATGATTGATTTTCTTGCAGAGATACATTTTAAAATATAAGTAGCCACATAAAAGCATACATCTGAGGACTCTAGATTAAATACTAGTGACATTCCTGTTTGTAGATGATGCGTATTATATTTTAAAAAGATGGGTTTCAAGTAATATTTCCTTAAAAAAGTATAAAAAGTACAAGATAGTATAAAGTGACATGTGCTCTGCTTTGATTTACCATCACATGGGCATACACAAGTTCCAGGTTTTTTGGGCACAGGAAAAGCCACAAGATGATGCGCAATTCCTAGGCGGAGACGGGTTAAAACAAAACGGTGGGATGGAATACTAACTGTTACAAGATAAGTTCGAAAGCCAACATTAATATTATGTCGTTGGTAAAAAATTAATGTGCTCTGTTTAGTATATTTTTCCAGCCTGGTCTCTTCAGCATATTTCATAAACGAGACCTTCAACTCCCGTTTTGATAAAATAGGGTCCATTGTTAAATCATTATAAATGTCCAGTCCATATACAGTTTTATACCAATAATGTATATGCTTCAGCCAAGGAATGTTCGATCGGCAATCAAGTTTAATACAATCTGTTATTACGTCCTGTGTGAACCTGGTTTCCTCCTTTACCCATATTGAGCGCCACAGGGATAGAGGACGAAGGGCAATTAGATCACTGATGTAGTACATATCTAATTCCTTGTGTATTAACTCTGTCGAAGCCATAACTGGAGCACAAATTAATCTTTTTAAAAAAGCATTCTCCCTCACCTGGATAGATTTAGTACACTGTGCATCATACCCCCATACTCCAGCCCCGTAGATAGCAGAGGAGATGCATCTAGCGTTAAAAAGGGTTAACATTTCACGAATTCTGCGATCCCCTAGTTTCGCTGCGAATCTAAAAATACAATTTGTATTCCGGGCCATTTTGAAAAGGACACTATTTTGTTCATTTGTCCATTTCCCATTACCCGAAAAATTGATACCTAAATAGCAAAAACTATTAACAGATTCTAATTTCTCTCCATCTAAGAAAAAAGGTTTGTGTTTTCTAAGTTTCTTACCACAAACCATGGTGACGGTCTTCCCTTTGTTAATTTTCAAAGTCCTGTTCTTAATAAAAATTTGAAATTGGTCAATTAGTTGTTGTAGACCATTCTGTGTCCTAGAAAGGAGGACCGTATCGTCCGCATATAAAAGGACAGGGACGGGGTTACCATTTATAGTTGGAGCATCTGCATTAGTCAGTTTGAGAAACGTATCCACATGATTAATAAAAAGTGAAAATAATAAAGGAGCTAATACGCATCCTTGACGGATGCCTCGCTTGACTTCAAAAAAAGGGGTACACTCTCCATCTATTCCAAACCTTACTTTGCATGATAGATTACTATACAGGCGAGCTAGCAGATGGATAATTTCAGTAGGGGAACCCATAGATATTAATATTGGCCAGAGCAGTGCGTGTTCCACCAGATCGAACGCGGAACTCAAGTCGGCAAAGCATAGATAAAGATTACCTGATTTTGCTTTGGTATACTTGCCAACTAAGAGTTCCAGGTTCACGCACTGCTCCAGTGTTCCTAATCCCCTACGAAACCCATACTGCACTGGAGACAGAATGTTATTCTCCTCGGCCCAGGCTTCCAATCTCACTAAAAGGACTCAACTAAGGATTTTAACTGTCGAGTCCAAAAGAGAGATTGGACGATAGTTCCTAGCCTCTGACCTGGGTCCTTTTTTTATAAAGGGGTATAATAATTGATTGGCCCCAGGTCAGTGGCAGATCATCTTCCACCGCAGCATTAAAGTAACGAGTTAGGATTGGTGCCCATAATGTTATTTCATGCTTATAAAAGTAAATGGGTACCCCATCGGGCCCTGGGGCTTTACCACCCTTACTTTTTTTAATTGCATCTATCACTTCATTCATAGTTAAAAACAACTGCATTTTCTTCCAGTTAAAACATAAAATCGACCCATCAATTTTAAGATCCGAATTAAAAATCTCTGAGAAATGTACAATCCATGCAAGACAACTGACATGGGAACTAACCTCAGGGGTATTTTCGTTCTTTAAGAATGGGCCATTTATTGTTTCCCAGAAAAGTTTATGATTTTTAGTTACAGCGGCCATATCAAGTTTATTCCAGGCCTCGTCCTGTAGCTCCCTTTTCCTAAGTGCCAGGGCCAGTTTATAATTATTACGTTCTTCTCTGACTCTTTCTTTATTTCTAGGTCTAGCATTCAATACACTTTTTAGTCTATTCAGAGTCTCAGCACAACTTTTATCAAACCATACAGTTTTCTTTCTTTTAACCCTTCTGTTTCTTTTTAACAGGGAATTTTCAACTGTACATGTAATTTTCATAAAGTTGGAGAGAACATCATGCGCTATCACATTAGGGGCAAGGCAATATTCAACCTCTCTGGTACATTTACAAATAATATCCTTTGTTAATTTATTGGGGTCAATTTTGATCCATTTAATTCTTGTTCCATTTGGTCTCTCAGCGGAAATCCTGTGCACAGCTTAACTACTCACAACACTTTTTTGACCCCAGCCCTTTAATTCCATAGAGATGCTGTTATGATCACTCACCGGCTGCTCTATTACCCAAACATTGGTAAAAATTAAACCACTAGACACCAGAATGTGATCTATATTAGTATGGGCATCTCTCCCCCTAAAAGTTGGACAAATTTCATTATTTTTGTTTTTTATACAATCAAGCAGTTCCAAATTAAACTTGGCTATTAAATTATTCAATGCGCTGCCATAGTTACTGTGCGGGAAATGGTTAACATAAACACTGTCACCCCCTACATAATCCTCGTGATGACCACATATCCCCTTCCGGGCGTATCTGCAGGCTTGAATGTTAAAATCACCTGCCCACAGAACTATATAGTTATTCTTAGAAAGAGAGATTGCAGCTTCAATAGCATGTTCAACATCGGGGACAATCCTATCACGTTTGGGGCCCACAATGTTGTTGTAAAAATTCACAATTATTAAATCCCTACCATGGCTATGTTTTAGGCGCAATATAGACGCATGCTGACAGACTATAGAGTGTTCCCCAAGAATAAATTCTGTCAAGTTAGTTGAAACTAAAGTCAGTAAACCTCCCTTAGCTCTACCAGCTTTCGAAGCCACTGCTGCCACATTGTAGGAGCTGTAACCTTCAACTTCTAGTAATCCTGTATGCCATGTCTCTTGTAGACAGATAATGTCATAGCCACATGTGATGAAGTTGTCCCAAAATATAGTACCTAATTTGGAATTAATTCCAGCTATATTCCAACTGTTAAATACAAGCGAGTCAGCATTACTAATCTCTGTACTTTCAATGTGATTAGACAAAACTGAAACTTCTAAACTTGCAATCAGAGGAACATTAGCGTTGTCATTGGTTACAGTTGATTCATTATCTGCAACATTGCCTATACATAACTCAGTACATGATGAAGCTACTTGCGTCTCAGTTATATTATTTACCCAGTTTTCATCACCCTGCTCTTTACCCTGAGTAGATGCTAATGTATCACCTGTTACGGTGCTTCCAGAGCTCGGGGTCGGGGGTAGTTCGCACAGTCAGTCATTCTCATCAAGTGAACTGAGCAGCTGGAATCTATTAAAAGTCTCTCTCTCTCTCTGAACCCAGCGACTGGGAGGGTGGCCTGAAGCAGAAACTTGGTGGGTTATTGCAGTATGACAAAATATGACTCCAACCGGCACCCCAAATAAGCAACCAAGAATGACGTGCACCCATGAGTAAATTCATACGGTAACTAAATAGGGAAAGGTTCAGGAATATTCCGGGGTGAGGTTTACCCAAGTACCCTCCTCCTGGAATACTAGGAATATTGTCAATGTTTAAGATTTACCACCTCCTTCTTGCACCCTCATAGACATGAAACTCAAAGCTTCCCCATTGTTCTCCCGACTGACACCCTCCGTTGCCTCAGCCTGGATACCCATTCGCTAAAAATGATTCGAAGATCCCACCGTGAGTATTAGCCCAACCAGGTTAGTTCCCGAACAATTGACAAAGGTGTAAGTATTTGCAACCGAGGCCACCAGCAAAGGCAGCCAGATGAATTAAGTAGGATACTAAGGATGCGCAGCATGCAGGAAGAAATCTTTTTGGCCAAGTACTGTTCTATGTTTTGTCTGGGATTTTTGTATATAATACATGTACTATTCCCCCCCGCCTGAATTCATGTAGACGTAATGTATGGATCTACGTCGTCCCTCAGCCTGTGTTTCTGTATAACTTGACCCCTGCTGTTCTGTGTTGTGTGCGCACTAAATGGCCTATTATTGTACACGTTTCTCTCTCTCTCTTTCTCTCTCTCTCTCTCCATGTCGTACGTGTACCAAATAGTTCATTTAAAATGCGGACGAATCTCTCTCTCTGAGGGTCCCCCTGTTCCCTCTTCCTTTGTGTGGTAACGTTGTGCCCCGCCGGCACAAGCCTAATTGGTTTTTTAACACAAAGGTGTTCGGCAAAATTGACAGAAACTAAAACAATTGTAATTTGCCATATTACTACCTCTCCTTTCTGTAAAATGATGGAACTTGAATTGGCTAAGAAGGAAAGGACAGGTAAGACGACTGATGTCCCCTAATCTGGCCTTTTTTATAGGTGGACTATATGTCAGTGGCCTTCTGTTCTCAGTTCGTTAGAAACACGATCCCCAATGCCCAGATTGCCCCACCTCTCTGCACCCAAGTACGGATGTCCAAAGCGTCCTCGTTTCTCCCGATTGACCCCAGCTCCATATCCCGAAGTATAACTGATGACCCTGATTAACCGTTGCTCCTCGAGAAATGAATGTTTAGCCTCTGTCCCTCTCTCATGATGATAGAAGACTGCCAGGGCTTGGGTTAGAAAGACGAGTCTCTACCGAAGGATCCGATTTCGAGTTTGATGGAATACGCAGTTGATAGGAGTCTGACTTCTCTCCATATACATCATGAACGAACGCCAAATAGACTTAGTACAAACTCAGTAGAAATGCCCGCATACATACTCCATAGTGATAACTTCTGACCGTGACCGATGAACGTCTCCCCAACTACTTAAGATTGGGGGCGGAATTGAAATGTATAAATGTCTTTTCCTGCCAGTTCTCTAAAGCTTGTTTTGTACCCATTCAAAGATACACAATCACCGGAGGAGAGGGGCCAGACGTGACGCACAGCCTAGCCGCAGATCATGAAGCACATGTGACCTCGACCAAAGGTGGAGCCGCAGAGCAACGAGACGTGGGACGAGGCACTACTCTCAAACACGGAAAATGAAAGGATGGAGGGCTGCCTTGAAGACCTCTGCTTGCTGACCCACGTGTGCCAGAAGTCCCCGCCCCTTTGAGCCCGATTGATGGGCCTGCCTGCTTGTTATCCTTTGCTCCCTTGGTTTGTCTCAAAGATCTGATCCCACTCCGCCCTCTCTTCTCTCGATTATCCGACCACCCCCCTTTTTTTTCACATGGATTTTGACTCAGCGAAGAAGAACAGCATTTAGGTAGTATAGGGTTTGCCACGGAAGGAGAAAGAAATGCAGGTCCCCAGCATGAGGCACCCTTAAGAAGATTAGTTAGGAAACAGGACTGTGGTCTAACAGCAGAGGACAGATCGCACCCTGCGACGTGTAAGTATGGATCCGAGCTGGACCTATAGCTCCACCGCCGGTGCTCAACAGCGCCAACGGAAGAACACGAACTACTAGAGCCTACCAGTGATGGCTCGCTGCTAAAAAGACACTGTGGCGAAGACCCCCCCCTCCCCTTTCTGAACTTTCTACCCCCCCCTGACTACTTGCTTGTATTGAACTGAATTCCTCCCTCAACCACTTTGTATTGCTTTCAAAATGTTTCATCGGTCACTCTTGACTGCACATTGATACCGCCGGAGAGAGAGTCAGAACATAGGTTCCATAATGTGTCGGAACATTTCCTTGATTGACTCTGACTGAGTAGTATACCAATCTCTAGACTCGTATATATATCACGACAAATGTAAATTCATCTGTATTGCACCTCATCTATCGCATCGACTGCACATGGTTATATGCAATCCGCCAGTATTGACAAACGCTATTTCATTGACCACACATGGCTATATGTACACCCCGTCAGTTATGATAGACACGGAAATGAACTAACTTATGTTAAAAAGCGGCGACTGTGGAAAATGACAATGTATATGTACATAAGCGGCGTTCATTTGTGTTCACTCATTACCAACTGCATGTACCCTAAGACTCCGAATTTCAAAGCTGAACGCACGAAAGCTTTGTATGATATCGAAATACGTAATATAATGGGGATAGACATAAATTGACATGCTGGCTAGATATGTTGAAAAGGGAGGACTGTTAAAATCTGGATTGTGGCGTAAACATTATCGGCGCCATCTTGTCCTTTTCAGATCCATACGTGCGCGTAAGCAGCAACCATTTTGATTACCATGGCCTCTCTGCCCACTCCTGATAGCCAGCGTCTCTCTCTCCCCCTCACTCCCCAGCCTCGCAAGCATCCCCGACAGCCCCCGGTCTCTTATGCATAGGCCATAAAACCCTCTTCCTCTGCGCGACCCTGCTCTAAAAGTGACACCCCTGCCTGACCAACACCCCCTGCATTCCTCCCAGGAACACCCTTCCCCTCTTCTGATGACCCCCCCCCGGCTACACCTGGCCTCTCGACCCGGTCCCAAGTCATAAAACAAAGCCTCATGGATGTACCCCCCCGGCCCCGCATAGCAAAACGTGATACACCAACCGAAGTGCCCGATCTTATCGCCTGCCCAACCTTAGATCTGACCACCCCCTCTTGCCCTCGTGTCCTGTTGGAATGTCCGGCTGTAAGATTACAATCACATGTTACATTTGGGAGGGGAAACGACATCCGAGCGACAGGCATGGGAATAGGCCTGAAGCTGGGATTCCAAACGTGCCTTTTCGTACTTCAAAGTTTCTTTATTGCAATAAGGAATGTTTGTGCATCATAAACCTGTGTATAAAAGACGGAGCCTCAGAGAAACTTGTTAGAGCACCTCTTGAAGACATTGTGCGCGTGTCCGAAATGACAGGCTCTCCTCATGAGAAATAAAAATCTGTTCTTGCACTCCCGCTTCCAGCGCCCGTCTCTTTATTTGGTAACTGATCGTAATGGGAACTAAGAGGCGTCTTGTGCCAGCAGCCTGGGCATCGGTTGTAATTTGGGCTGTTTTTCCTTCACGTATGCATCCCACAGTTGTGCATTGTGCTTTGGAGGCTTTGGGATGTGGGGTGTGTTTTGATTTGCTACTTACCAATGAGCAGTCCCGTTCCATATGTGCCATCCTGGGAGCGCTGGTTGATGACGGACTGTCGGAAGATGAAGGAATCATGCACACTGCCTGGGTAGTTGGCGGCGACATTGGTGAAGAGTCCTCGGTGGTCCACTATTGCCTGCACATTGATGGAATGTGTGTGCTTTCTGTTGTGGTAGTGGTGTGCAGTATCGGCATGGGACACAAGTGGGACATGTGTGCAGTCCATTGCCCCCAACATGGCTGAGAATCCAGCTATGGCGTAAAAGCCTTGCTTTGTCTCCAGCTGTTCCTGCGCAGTGTTGGGGAAGTGAAGGTACTGGGGTATGAAGCTGAAGATGGCATCCAGGACAGGTGTGATGAACTTTGAAAGGGCTGGCTGTAGAACCCCTCCGACTTTGGCAGTTGTTGGTTGGAAGGTACCAGAGGCCAACAGGTGCAGCACAGCCAGCAGCTTTGTCTGCGGAGGGATGTCGGTTCTCCGCTGTGTTGGCACCGTCAACCTGTGGCCGATGTGGGTCATGATGCGGATGATGGTTGTTTTTTTGAGCCTGTAGTGGGCAGTGACTTCCTCTGGCGTTAGGTCTGTGAGAGTGGTGTGTTTTTGGTAGGTCCGCTGTCTTACTCTGTTCTGCCTCTGTGGCGGTTCGGTGGGGGGGGGGTGAGTCCGGGTCCTGGTGGTGGTGGCGGTGGGTGTTGTGGGCCTGTTCTTCAGGTATGGCTGTGTGCGGGGCTCCGTTGCCTACTGCAGGTAGTCGTCCGCCTTTACACCTGCTTGAGGCAGGTGTTAAATACCTGCGGCTAACGCAGCTTATCGCCTGTATATGGTTCATTTTGTGGATCTGTCAGTTCAATGTGAAAGTGGTGTTGTGATTTTTTCGTATGTTTCTGCACGGGAACGCCTACTCTGCATCTCATTACGGTTAGTTGGTGGTGTCCGCCGTGGTGTTAGGTTTTGTGGCTGTTACCGCGGGAATTCTGACGTTGTCTGCTGTTTGCACCGACTTGTGAATGGGGTGTTAGTTCTATCTCCACTTTGTGATGTTAAATCTGTGATATGTAAAGGAAAACATGTTATAGTTATTTTTAGTAATATTTTTATTTATTTAATTACAAAGTTTTGTGTTTACCTTTATTGAGGGATTATCGGAATAGTTGTATGTGTAGTTGTTCTTCGTTCTGTGTTCTCTCTCACAAAGGTTCCCTCTTTCCCCGTGGTTGTCCATTATACGGTCAATTTTATGTAACTCTGATCCTCATGTAAAGCGCTCTGATACCTCCTGGTCTAGCCAGCGCTATATAAAACTCAAATAAATAAATTAAAAAATTTTTACCATTTTATTTGTTCCGCATTTGTTATATTTATTTATTGTTTGTTTTATTTTGTTGGTTGTTGTTATTTTAATTTATATGTAGATAAATGTGGTATATTTTTATATGTTATATATATTTGTGTTTGTTTATTTTCGGTAGTTGTGATAATTTTTAACACCTTCGGTGATCATGACGGCCTGGAGCTGTTATGAGACACAGTGGGCGTGTGCTCATCATGGCTCCAGGCCGTCATGAGCACACGCCCCGAATATCCCTCTGGTGTGGGCACCAGAGGGATTCCCTTTTCAGATAAAGAACCTCGGGAGCTGGGGAAGAGCTTCCCCAGCTCCCGAGGCCTCCCCTGTTTCAGTGAAATGCTGATCAGGGCGCACGCCGCGCTGACGTCATTTCACTGAAACCGAAACTGAAATGAGCCTTTAGGTTCATATCAGTTTCACTTTCTACGTGCTCAGGGGGGCTATCTCAGCCCCATGAGCGCATGGAAAGACAAGAGAGGTATCGCTGGAAAGAGGAGAATCTCCCCTTTCCAATGGTACCCTCCCCACTGCTTGAGGATCGCCCCAGAAGGACGATCCCCAAGCAGGGATCTACCCACCATCCTTGGGCAAGGGCCTTTGCTCCCCCCAATTAAAATTGTCACAATTTTGTCTTTTTGCCCAGGAATTTTTTTTTAGAATATAAAATAAGGGTGGGGGCTGCTCAAAACAGGCATTCCCATGCCCCCACACCCCTGCAAACATTACAGCCGTTCTACCCCCCTGGGGGGCAGGTGCATGCAGGAGCCCTCAAAGCTGTCCCTCTCTGGGGCAGAAAGCCCCCAGATGGGAGCAGTAGCCCCCAATCTGCCACCCGGGGGCAAAAAGCCCACTAGACACCAGGGATTTTCATTTGGCATATTTAAATTAGGGTGGGGGTGCCCAAAATGGGCATGCCAATACACCCCAGCTACACCCCAGCTATATAAATGACAGTCTTTCCTCCCCCCTGGGGGGCAGATGGGGGCAGGAGCCCCCAATCTGTCCCCCCGGGGGGGGCAAAAAGACCACTAGACATCAGGGATTTTTTTGGGCCAATTCAAATTAGGGTGAGGGCTGGCCAAAATGGGCATGCCAGTGCCCCCACCGCCGCCGCAAAAATGACAGTCTTTCTGCCCCACCTAGGGGGCAATAGCCCCCAATCTGCCCCTAAGGGGCAGAAAGCCAACTAGAAACCAGGGACTTTGTCTGTATTCATGTAGGGCTGGGGGCTGCCAAAAATGGGCATGAAAATACCCCATCCAAAGAAATTCAAGTCTTTCTGCCCCCCGGGGAGCAGATGGGGCAGTGGCCCCTGATCTGCACCCAGGGGGGGCAGAAAGCCCACTAGGCGCAAGCAATTACGGCGGGGGCTGCCTAAAATGGACATACCTCTCAAAGTAGCCACAGTATTTCTGCAACCCTTGTAGGCATATCGGGGCAACCACACCATCCCAATATCGCCCCCAGGGTGGCAGTAATGTGCCTACCTGTGGATTTTGGGCCCTAGAGCCGCCGGCATATACGGAACCTAGCAAACGTATACATTTTTGAAAACTAGACACCCAGAGGAATCCAGGATGGGGTGACTTACCTGGCTCTCACCAGGTTCTGTTACCCAAAATCCCTTGCAAACCTAAAGATTTGTCAAAAAAACAAATTTTCCTCAAATTTCTGTGGTGGAAAGTTCTAGAAGCTGTGTGGATCTACAAAATTCCACCCACCCTGCATTCCCCAAAGTCTTCCGAGAAAAATGGTACCTCACTTGTGTGAGTGGGTCAAGTACCCGCGACAGGCAAGGGCCCAAAACCTATTGAGGCAACATCAAAGTTACCCATCACAAACCATCCTAGTTTTGCAAGGGGGTCCCGTGAGTTTATGGCCCCAGGCTCCCCTGCCATCTTGGGAAACCTTCCAAACCCACATATTTCTGAAAACTAGACACCCAGGGGAGTCCAGCAAGGTATGGCTTTCGTGGGTCCCCCAATGTTTTACTACCCCGAATCCCCTGCAAACCTCAAATTTAGCTGAAAAAGCCATACCTCGCTGGACTCCCCCGGGTGTCTTGTTTTCAGAAATGTGTGGGTTTGGTAGGTTTCACTAGATGGCAGCCGAGCCCGGACCCAAAAGCTCATGGGACCCCCCCTTGCAAAACCAGGTTGTTTCGTGATAGGTAATTCTGATGTCGCCTCAATAGGTTTTGGGCCCTTGCCTGTCACTGTTCCTTGACTCACCCATGCAAGTGAAGTACGTTTTTTCTAGGAAGTCTTAGGGGAACGAGGCGTGAATGGAAATTTGTGGATCCACACAGATTCCAGAACTTTTCACCACACAAATGTGAGGAAAATGTGTTTTTTTGCCAATTGTTTAGGTTTGCGAGGGATTCTGGGTAACAGAACCGGATGAGAGGCAGTCAAGTCACCTCATCCTGGATTCCCATGGGTGCCTAGTTTTTAAAAATGTATAGGTTTGCTAGGTTTCCCTACGTGCCAGCAGAGCTAGGGTTCGAAAACTACAGCTAGGCATTTTGTTGTTATTGTTATTGTTATTGTTATTGTTATTTTTGATTTATAGCGCGCTCAATCACCTACAGGCCTCTAAGCGCTCTGGAATCGATGGTAAACAACAACCTTGACAGTACAGAGGGCATCCACTGGCCTACGTGGCTCACAGGGCTCTCCTGAACAACAGCGTTTTCAGCCCCTTTCTGAAACGTAGGAGGTTTCCTTCCTTTCGTAGTGGCTCAGGTAGTGTGTTCCATAAATGCGGAACCAGCACCGAAAAGGCTCTACCGCCCTTGGTGGCAAGTTTGTACCGAGGGCAGACTAATAGCTGAGAGTCTGAGGACCTAAGAGCTCTCTTCGGGCTATACATTACCAGGCGATCTTTGATGTAAGCAGGTGCCATGCCATAGATGGCTTTATGGGCGATGCACAGATTTTTAAATTCCACTCGCTCCTTAATAGGGAGCCAGTGGAGGCTTTGTAGCAGGGGGGATGCTTTAGTGTGTCTTGGCTGTCTGAAGATAAGACGAGCGGCATCATTCATCACCACCTGTAGCCTATTTATCAAGGTTTTTGGTAGGCCAAGGTAAAGGGCATTACCATAATCTATGCGTGAAATCACAGTGGCTGCGACGATGGAACGTAGCATAGATTGGGAAATGATAGGCACTAATTTCCGTAGCTGTCGGATGATATTAGTACAGCTGCCCACCACTGAAGAGATTTGGCTGACCATAGAGAGGTCACAATCCAGTTTGATCCCCAGGCTCTTCACGTTCAAACTGGGTTTTGGTGCTGGACCTAACTCTGCGGGCCAGTAGAGGTCACACCATGGTGAGGTGGTAGATGAAATAACCAAGACCTCAGTCTTGTCTGGATTAATTTTTAGGAGGTTTCCTGTCATCCACTGGACCGTGTGTCTCAAAATATTCTGAGTGTGGAGTTGGGCGGTGTTTGTATTGTCAACACTCAGCAGCAGCTGCGTGTCGTCTGCATAGTTATATACGGTGCAGCCCATGCTCGCCAGGGAGGCAATCAGAGGCTGCAGATATAGGTTAAACAGCAGTGGGGATAGGGCCGAGCCCTGAGGTACCCCACATTCTATTTCTCCCACGGCGGAGATTTCTTCTCCGAGTTGTATTCTTTGTGTCCTTCCTGACAGGAAGGACGGCAACCACTCGAAAGCCCGGCCTTTGATGCCAAAGTCACTCAGCCTTTCCAGTAGCAGCGCATGACTGACGGTATCGAACGCCGCTGAAAGGTCTAATAAAATCAGGGCGCTCGGTTTTTTACCGTCAGCCAAGCCTCTCAATTCATCCAGCACCGAGAGCATCACCAACTCGGTGCTGTGGTGTGCTCGGAACCCTGCTTGTCGTTCGTGAAGCAGGGAGTGGGACTCCAAGTACATGGACAAAGATTTTAATACATGTTGCTCCAGTACTTTAGAGAGAAATGGTAGCTGAGAGATCGGCCTATAGTTTTTTAGTATTGCGGGGTCTGCGCCAGGTTTTTTCAACAGCGGTCTTACCCGCGCTTCCTTAAGTGCTGCTGGTAGTTGTCCTAATTCCAGGGATCTATTTAGGAGATGGATGACATGCTCCTCCAATAGTGGACGGGCTGCCTGAAAAACTTTAGGTGGACAAGGGTCCGCTGGAGATCCAGATTTGATTCTGGCCATCAACTGCTGCAGGCTCAAGATGTCAATCTCTGGAAACAGTGTGATGGCACAGTCAGTTTGATTTTGGGGGATTATAGGTGTAGCCATTCCATTAAGCGGCCCATTTTTTATGTCCTGGATGATGGTTCTTACTTTCTCCAAGAAAAAATCCTGAAAGCAATTGCAGTTTATGGGAGACTGAACGCTGCCTGGTTTTTTGGTCAACTCCGACAGGATTTTAAAAGTCTCTTTCTGCACGTTGACTGCCTTACTTAGACGGGATTCGTAGTACTCGGCTTTGGCAAGGATGATGTGTTTTTTGTATGCGTTCAAGGAGGCACGGTAGAGGTTCCTGGCTGAGTCCAGTTTAGTTTTCCTCCAGCTTCTTTCTAGGGCTCTAAGTTTCTTTTTATGGTCCCTCAGTGCTGGCGTGAACCAAGGGGCATCCTTACCCGGGCCTTTTAGCGCCTTCATTTTTATTGGCGCTATCTGATCAATAGCTAGTGTCAGGGAACGCGTTAAATCCGCGTATTGCTGATCTAGACTATGATCTAAGTTCGGGAGGCAATCTCTGGGCAGGAATACCTCGGTCAGGGTCCTCAAATCGACCTCTGCCCATTTGCGGGTTTTCCTAGCCTCCAATGTTGGTTTGACTATTTGGCCCTTAATACTTAGCTCACAGGAAATTAGGTAGTGATCAGACCAAATACATGGGGCAACTTCTTTCAGCGTTAGTGAGGGGTCTGTAGTCCATACCAGGTCAAGGGTATGACCTTTGGTGTGCGTGGGGACATTCACGATCTGTTTAAAGTTTAGCGCTGACATCAAAGTGTCCAAATGGCGCATAGGAGCGTCCCAGTGAGGTTTATCCCAGTGCAAGTTGAAGTCTCCTGTGACTAAGATTTTCGAGTAGCGAGTACAAAGGTCAGATATGATGGGGGCGAATAAGTCCTGAAAGGTTGGGGTTGCGTTGGGAGGGCGATAGACCGCTAACACCACCCAGCATGAGCTGTTTACTGTGACTTTCACCCCAAGCAGATCAGCCAAGTCGACTGTCTCTGATAGTAGGATTTCTACTGACAGCATCTTTTTGAAAATCACAGCTACCCCTCCTCCCCGTGTGTTTCCTGGGCGGTTTTGCCATAAAGCATCATAGCCGCTGGGGAGGGCGGCCAGGATGTCTGGCATTGAGCTCTCACTCATCCAGGTCTCTGTTAAGGTCAGTATATCAGTGTCGTTGTTTTGCAACAGGTTATAGACCTCGACGTGGTGGCAGTGGAGTGATCTGGTATTTAGATATGCTATTTTCAGGGTGGAGAATGCATCTTGATGTATAATGTTCAATGGTTTGTAGATAGCATGTGTTCTTAGTATCTTCAGGGTGTTGTTATCAAGGCAAGCCTCGCCCTTATCCAGATTACGTAGGTCTTCCGAGGTGTAGGAGCGCATTAGTCCAGAGATCCCTGCCCCCGAGCCCGTCCGTGCGTGGACGGGCGCAGACGGGCTGGACTCTGGCGCGACTCCGGCGACGCTCCGGCGAGCCCGCCGCGCGTGCCCGCTGCGCGTCAGCATGGCTGTCTTAAATACTGTTCTAGCGTCCTTCTGACAACTAGAGCATCCAATCCTTGCTTTGGATCCTTGCCCTCACCAAAGATGTCTGCCGTTCAGGCAGTGTGGTGCCCTTCCCTGATAGAAAAGCTCAGCTCTAAACACAGTAATGTGGCGAAAACGGGTGCAGGTATGCAATCACAATGATTTTTAAAAGCAGGGTACAGTGCCTAAATAATACAGCAAAAAAACGGACAAAACGGGGATTTTTAAAAATTCAGTATTTCGCTCTCATTAAGTGTACAAGTAATATACATTTAGCGGAATCACCTCTGATCTGTCCAAGAGGCTATTCCCAAGTAGTTGGCCGCCTAATTTGCCTGTCTTAAATACTGTTCTAGCGTCCTTCTGACAACTAGAGCATCCAATCCTTGCTTTGGATCCTTGCCCTCACCAAAGATGTCTGCCGTTCAGGCAGTGTGGTGCCCTTCCCTGATAGAAAAGCTCAGCTCTAAACACAGTAATGTGGCGAAAACGGGTGCAGGTATGCAATCACAATGATTTTTAAAAGCAGGGTACAGTGCCTAAATAATACAGCAAAAAAACGGACAAAACGGGGATTTTTAAAAATTCAGTATTTCGCTCTCATTAAGTGTACAAGTAATATACATTTAGCGGAAACACCTCTGATCTGTCCAAGAGGCTATTCCCAAGTCAAAAAAGGGTCGTTTTTCACTGTGAAATGGTGGTGTGTCCACGTTGCGTTTTGCTCTGCTTCCTGTCCCGGGCACTGGGCCTACCCACACAAGTGAGGTACTGTTTTTCTCTGAAGACTTTGGGGGATGCGGGGTGGGTGGAAATTTGTGGATCCAAGCAGATTCCAGAACTCTCCACCACAGAAAAGTGAGGAAAATATATTTTTTTTACATTGTTTTAGGTTTGCAAGGGATCCTGGGTAACAGAACCTGGTGAGAGACAGACAAGTCAGCCCCTCCTGGATTCCCCTGGGTGTCTAGTTTTCAAAAACGTATAGGTTTGCTAGTATTCCCTAGGTGCCTGCAGAGCTAGGATTAAAAAACTACAGCTAGGTACTTTGCCAAAAAAGGGTCATTTTTCACTGTGAAATTGTGGTGTGTCCACTTTGCGTTTTGTTCCATTTCCTGTCGCGGCCACTAGCCCTACCCCCACAAGTGAGGTACCATTTTTCTCAGAAGACTTTGGGAAACGCGGCGTGGGTGGAAATGTGTGGATCCATGCAGATTCCAGAACTTTCCACAATAGAAATGCGAGGAAAATGTGGGTTTTTTTTACATTTTATTAGGTTTTCACAGGATTCTGGGTAACAGAACCTGGTGAGAGCCAGTCAAGTCACCCCATCCTGTATTCCCTTGGGTGTCTAGTTTTAAAAAATGTATAGGTTTGCTAGGTTTCCCTAGGTGCCGGCAGAGCTAGGGTTCCAAAACTACAGCTAGGCACTTTGCAAAAAAAGGGTAATTTTTCATTGTGAAAATGTGGTGTGGTCACGTCACGTTTTGAGCCGTTTCCTGATACGCCTTCCCACACCAGTGAGTTACCATTTATATCGGGAGACTTCGGGTAATTCAGATATGTAAAGCAACTGTTATTACCTACTGACTTTCTATGCATTTCTGCCTTCCAAATGAAAGACAATGTGTAAAAAAAGAAGTAATTTTGAAAAATTATCGATAATTCTCATGCTAGTATGACTATTCCCAATTTCAGAAATGTGAAAATATCTACAGTTTCTAAACTCTATATTTTTTTCCCATTTCAGACATACATAGGTGTCTTTCATACCAATTTTTACATGTATACATTTTCCGGGAAAAATTGCTATATACCCAGTACATGATAAAAAAACATTGCAAGTCGCTGCTCAGTTTTTGGCTCTGGGTTTATCGGGTTCTTGGTGAACCTACAAGTCCTATATATCCCCACAACCAGTAAGGTCTAGCGGATGTAACAGTATATTGCTTTCAAAGAGCTGTCATGATTAGGAGAAGTTACAGGTGAAAACGTTGACACACAAGGCTGGTTTTTTTCAACTAATTTTCATTTTTCCTATATTTAACTGTAAGTTTCTATAAAGAAACCTTGAAGGATCTACACAAATTACCTCTTGCTAAATTAGGAATTTTGTCTACTTTTCAAAAAAGTATAGCTTTCCAGGTTCCATTATTGCTTTCATACCCATGGCTCCCATTAACTGGACGGAGGTTGAAAGCACAAAAAATAGCAAAAATAGACTATCAGGTAGATTCATCAAGCATTTTTGCGAGCGCAAACGGTGCAAATCGCAAAATTTGGCCGTTTGCACCCGCTAAAATGGCATTTGGAATTCATCAATGGTTCATGAACTCGCAATTTGAAAAATCGCAAATAATTGCGATTTCTCAAATTGCGATCGCATTTAAGGAATCTCAATTAGAGATTCCTTAAATGCTATTCAGTAACCAATTTTAAATTGCGAATTCGCAATTTCTGGCCGCTATTTACCACGAAGTCTGACTTAGTGGTAAATAGCGAAAAAATAGAAAAAAGCACTTTAGTGCATTTTTCTCAATTGCATGTTACACACACACATGTCCTTTGGACATGTGTGTGTGCAACACCTGTGTAAATTTGCATTTCAGGGGTGCTACAGGGTGTCCTTTGGACACCCCTGGCACCCTTGAATTTGCATCCTTATTTGCGATTAGCAAATTGCTAATCGCAAATAAGGAATAACTCCCCATTCATTCCTATGGGCCTTTAGGCCCATAGGAATGAATGGGGAGTTATTCCTTATTTGCGATTAGCAATTAGCTAATCGCAAATAAGGAAGCTGTAGGAATCGCAATAAATATTGCGATTCCTACATGAATCCCGTTTTGCGAGTCTGTAATAGCGATTCCTTATGAATCGCTATTACAGACTCGCAAAACATGCCGTTGATGAATCTACCTGTATGTCCCAGAAAAATGGCAAAACTGTAAAAACATGTGGTTTTCTGACAAAAGTCTGTCATTCCCTAAAATCTGGGAAAATAGTGATTTCAGCTCCACAAACCCTTTTTTGATACCATTTGTAGGTAAAAACCCAGACGCTTTCATTTGCAGCACTTCTTTCCCATTTGTCCCCCACAAAACAACATTTAGTTGTATTTTGGCTATTTTTTGGGTCATCTCCAGGGGAATTCACAAACCCTGGGTACCTTTAGAATCCCCAGGATGCTGGAAGAAAAGGACACAAATTTGGTGTGGATACCTTATGTGGTCAAAATGTTACAGGGGCCTAAGCGCAAACTCCCCCAATTAGCCAAAAAAAGGCTTAGCACAGGGGGGAAAGGCCTAGCAGTGAAGGGGTTAATTTTGTTGTGTTTGTTTACTTATATGTTATTGCATGTTTAATGTATTTGTTTACTTTTTTTTATTGTTTTGTCATTAATGTTTTGGTATGTTTGAAATATTTGGTATATTTGAATTTATTATATTGTTGCAAATGGTATTTATTTATTTTTAAATTTAGTTTTTTATATAGTTTATGTGTATTTTATCGATGTTTGTGTTGTCGATATTGTTTATATCAATGCTTTTGATGTGATTAATATTTTAAATTTCTCAATATTTTTCTGTCTTTATTTTCGTTGTCGATATTTTTGTTATCAAGATTTTTTAGTGTCATTTCTGTTTTGTGTATTTTGTATCGATAGTTTTGTGTATGATATTGTTGTCTCGATATTTTTGTAGTGAGATGTTTTTGGAGTTGATGTTTTATCATTGATCCTTCAATTTTCTGCACAGTTCAAGAGCTAAGGAAGTGGCCCTGATGTGCACATGGAGGTCATTCTTAAGACCCAGGTAGAAAGAAAGCACGACCCCCTGTTCTGGTTCTGTGTATGTGGAGGAGGGGTTTGTGCAAGTAGGACTCTGGGTGAAAGGATGTGTCTGTTAGGTTTTTTAAAGTGTATGTGGTATGTCGGAGCACTATTGTGTAATGCTTTGTATGTGTGTGTGAGGAGTTGGAAGAGTACTGGTTTGTGAATTGGGAGCCAGTGGAGTTCTTTGAGTTACAGGGTGATTTACATGCTGAGTGGGAGGTTGATGGTAAGCTGATCACTGAGTTTTGTATGGTCGGGAGTCTTCTTGTTAATTGAGTGTTGTTTTCTGATTTAAGGGTGCTGTCGTAGTCCAGCGTGCTGGTGGTGAGGGCTTGGGCAACAGTTCTGAAAGTGTTGGTCTCTGCCTAGCTCATCTCTAGCACATATATGTGACTGCGAACATTTTTCCAGATTTTCAGCAGTTGCAAGTGGAAACTGGGCAAAGACAAATCTGCACATCCTGGCCTCATCAATATTGATCTACTATTCACATCTTAGTGATGCTTTTCTCACTTAAATTTGGCTTGAATTTGCAAAAAGTTGGTTGAATATATTTCATTCAAAGGATGATGAATATGTCCTCTATTTGTACATCAGTGCATGGTGGCACAACGTCCTGAACCATAAGAAGCAAAGGTGATCACCCAATAGAGTGCTACCCAACACCTATGCTACAAGCATCTAGGTGTTTTGATGCGGATGCAACGTCCAGCTCTCCCTACAGATGACCTTAGACTTTTTATTCTCTGATTGATGCTGAGGCATCATCAACTACTATCACCAGGAACAAACAGTTATGTAATTGATTTCGGAATTTTCTGCTCTTTTTTTAACTGACAAATAATAGTGGTTCCGGAAATGTTACCGCTGATCACCATGAACAAACATCACAGGAGTTATGTAATTGATTTTGGTAATTTCTGCTCTTTTTTAATTGTCAAATAATAGTGGTTCTTGAAATTTTACCTCCGATTATTGTTTTGGATGAAATTCCTAATCATGCACGACTTCTAATCTGAATATTAATTTTCATCAAATTAAGCCCTCAGCAAACTTCCACAATAATGCCTCCGCCCTAGTTAATTTTGCGAAAAAGTTGGGCAGGTGACCTCCACTTGAGTTACTACAGATAGACAGATCCAAGTGTGTCTCGACGACCATGAATGGCACTGGGATCTGGGGATACTCTGATCTTCAGGCCCTCCACATTGTCGAAAACTTGTTCTTACAATTCATATTGGCAGTCCCGGGTAGTACCTCCTCATACGTCTGTCACTCTGAATTGGGTGTGCCATATATTACAGATCTTATAAAAGTGGAACCAATCCTGTTATGGCACAGAATAAGGACATCTGTAGAAACCAACCTCAACAAGGATACCCTAAATTATATTTTTGAACAGGATGGTGTTTTAAGAATTGATTGGCCAAAATATGTGCAGGATTTTATGCATGATCTAGGCCACCCAGAGTTCTATACTAAGCCGAGCACAATGGACACTTTGACAAGAAAAGTGTTAAAAGTGAAAGGTTTAACCTCACTCGAATCCCTCAGACTAAGTATTGTATAACCAGAAGATCTTAACTATGCTTAGCATTTAACCATACCTCACATTAGTCTGTAGCATGTATGGCAGACTCCTTTTGACAAGATTTAGACTAGGGATACTGCATAGACTAATGAGTTTCCCAGTTATGAATGATTGGTCGAGAGTTATGCAACTGTGCCTTTGTCACAATTGCTCAGAGTCATCAACACTTCACGTGGTTCTATTTTGTAAATTTTGTAATATGCAAAGGAAAAAATTGATTTTACCCCTTTTAAAAAAAGCTTGGTTTAGACAATGTTGTCCTGCCTTTTCAGTATGACAGTTTTTCGAGAATCAATATATAGTATGGTTTTTATTAATGTATTTAAAAAGTATATTGAAATGTAGGAAATCAATTTTAATGTGACTGTCTGATTGTCCAAAATCAATTTATGTAGAGAGGATCCAAGCAAGTGACCTTCAAACAAATGAGCACTACATGATTCAATGTACAATGTCTATTTATTTTCCTGTGTTTTGCTGTGCTATTTTGTGCAATACTTATGTGATTTTATGTGCTTTTATGACTCTCTAAATAGAAATCGAATAAAGCTACATTTTGATTTGATTTGATTTGACAGGTCGATCATTTTGGAAAGCAAACACTTTGCAGAGAATATTAAACAGGAGAGACAGAAGAGGAAATATTTAAAGAAATCAGATTTTTTGAATAATTCAGTTTCCAACTCCATTTCAAAAGAGGTATATTCTTGTTTTAAAAGTGTAGCCACAGATAAAGATAAAGCCTACCCTCCTTGACAAGAGTTTTTGGGTGGGTTTCTCCCTAGGTTGGTGGATACAGGGTTCACTTCTCTGGCTGGTCATTCCCTTCAGACCCTACTACAATGTTAGTTCAGATACTCCAGGCATGTGTTTTACCCACAGAGAAGAAAGGGCGGACACTGTGTTTTTGGCTTCTGTGGTGGGCAAACTAAGGAACACAGGGTAAGATTCCTCTCTCTCCCGTTTGCAAAAATCAGAGACTTTTGAGCTTTCTTTGTGCAGGAGTGGGTAGCTATTTCTAAAGAAGCTTGGGTCAACTTCATATAAAAGGAGCAATATAGAAATGCTCCAGGCATCCCTGGGGTTTTATCAGCAGTAGGTTTCCAGGTACAAACAAAAAACATGCAATTCAGGTTAATGATAACCTTGAGGGATCTCAATCATTTTATGGTTTACTGCCACTTCAAACTGGAAACAGTAATTTATTTAAGGGATATCCTGATTACACGGGATTCAGATGGTGCATTTGGATTTAAAAGACACATTTTTAACAGCACCCTACGTTCGCCAGTACATTAAGTATCTCCAGTTCATTTGGCAAGAGCAAACATACATGCTCAAATCCCTTTCCGTCAGCGCTGTGGTGTGTCACCAAGCTTTTGAAACCAGTGTTGGCTGCCCTCAGATTCCAGGGACTGAGATTGATAATGCATTTGGACAACATGCTTCTCTCAAATCAGCTGCTTATACTAAGCCAGGTTCAGCAGGTGGAGGTTTCAATGACATGGGCTCATAATTACCATTGAAAAATGGGACATGATCCCGCCAGAGGATGGATTTTTGGGTTTCTTTATGGATTCAAAAAAGGAGTATGGATGCTTCCAGCAGCAAAGTGAAAGGGATCAGGAAGGACTTAAGGGGGTGTTAGCTTAGAGACTGATTTCTATGAGACACTTGGTGAAGTTAGTAGGCTGCTGTCTTCATCCAATCAGGTGATACTCCCAATGCACGATTATTATTTACATAAGACATTTGCAAAGGAGTCTAGCTTACTCATAAATAGTTCTATTGGAATCAGAGGCAAGTACAGAAGTGGGTTGGTAGCTAACACATGTAGAACCCTGGAATGGCCATGCGACTTTCCCTATGTAGTCAGATCTAATGTTAGAATCACTTGTAAGTCTCTCAGGATGGCTGGGCCAGGAGTGGTTTTTTGGACTGTAGGGAGATTATTCAAGACGGAGTCCTCAAAGCACATACATTTTCCAGAGCTTCTTGCAAGCTCCTTTGCGATTCAAAGCCTGGGAAAAAGCTAGGTAAAGTGTGTTGTCCTCCTTCCTATGGACAGTGTGACTGCAGTCTGGTACATCAACAAGTTAGGAGGGGCACGATCAAAGCTGCTGATGGAATTAGATGCTGGTGGAATTAGCTTGAGTTTTGTTTCAAGCAGAGTGTATCACTGGTTGCAGAGTATCTACCGAGGTCAGCCAACATGGTGGCGGACTGCTAAGCAAATGAGGTGTGGGACATCAGCAAATGGAGTTAAGAATGGCATGTTTTCAGGACTTTGGAGAAAGTTCAAGCCCCTTTTAGTACAGATCTGCTTAAATCTAGATGGACAACTTAGCTGGACAATTTCTTCAATTGAAAACTGGTTCCTGGGGCTTTGGCAGCAATTTTCTTTCCAGGATTGGTATTGAAAGATGCATTATGCATTCCTGCATTGCCATGATCTCCATCTGCCTGACTCAAATACACAGGCAATCAGAGAAGGTAGTAATGGTGAGACCATTGTGGAGGAGTCAGCCTTGATATCCTACTCAGCTACAGCTGTCAGTGAATTGTCCAATCCAGTTGCCAGTTTTTTCAAAGATGTCGAGGAACCCCTACAGACAGACTAACAGTCTGGTGCTACAAGGAAAATGGATTCTAGTGGCATTGTGCCTTTCAGGCTGTTTACAAATGTGCCAGGGCTTTCAGATGAAGCTTCAGGCTACATCAGAGCTTCATGGGCAACAGGCACTGGCAGGGCTTAGTAGTCAGCATGGGAGGTATGGTATTACTGCGGTATTGAAAGGGTTATGGATTCCATTTCATCTGTTGTTATGGGGGTGCTGAATTATTTAGCATACTTGGTGGTAAGATAGAAATGTAACAGGACTATTAATAATAATAGGTCCGCAGTGTTGGGTGGTCACCAGAAGGTCGATGGAAAACCAGTTTGGAAATCAGTTGCTGAAAGGGGTAAGGTGTATTAATCCTCCCAAACCAAGGTCTAAACTGCCAACTTTTGGAGAATTTTCCTTGAAGCCTGTTAAGCATGTGGCAATGCATGTTGTTAATAAGCTTTGAACATGTTAATACGAGCCTCCATTCTTTTAATAAAATTGCAGATCCTCCTAGCCAGTTGTGAAGGAGAGTCCTAATTTTATATGAGATAAGGATAGAATTATGGGCATTGTAGTAAGTTGAGGCGCTGTGTAAGAAAATACTCGATTCAGTTGTTTTTATTAAAAATCAGGATTCTTCTTAACAACTGACTAGGAGAATAGCAGATTCGGGGCAGCTGACCCCGAGGGTATGGCCCCCTGGTTGGGGATTGGGAATTTTGGTGGACTGGGTTAGGGCTAACAATATGTCCTTGGGTGGATTGAGCTCTAGCTAGTTGCATCCCTAAGCCTCAATTGAGTAAGAGGGCGCAGCACAAACCACTGCCAACTTGGTAGTGTGACAAAGACTGCTTTAATAATGCAGGTGTCCAACACAAACATGTATATCACCCTAGGTAAATCACCATAAAACTATAAACACCTCACTAAACATCCATTTTGACTGACTCCCGGCACTACCCCCACCACTCAGTACCCGCTCACAAATTCTCCTGACTCGTCTGCCTGACACTCTACCTATTCCCTACATTCTGAATTTAATTTACTTCATATCGCTACAAACTATCAACTTTTTTGCCTTCATACAACTACAACTTACTTCATCCCTCCAGCCTTTCAAATTGCTCTGCTCACTTAAACAAGCAATAAACCCAAGAAAACAACTTGGCAAGCTGCCAATAAGACAAACCCAAAGTGAGGTGATTTTCTGCACCCCCGGGCAACCTCAACTTGTATAAGCCAACAAATTTGGAACCAAACCTCCTTTATCAAAGCCTCGCTCAACAGCTTCAAAATATAGATCCATCCCTGTGGATAATAAATCATCTCCATCACCACACAAAAAATGGTGCCTCTTCCTATCGGGATTCTGGATTCTCAACTCTACTAAACTTCCTAAACACCCTATTAATTTTTTGTCGCATTTTGTCAATACCTGCCAGCCTGTCTGCCCCACCTAATAGAAAAGCTGTCACCTCAGATCCATCCCCGTGGAGAGACATCTTCCCTACAATAACCTTTCTTTGTATTTGAAATCTCTGCCCCAGTTCACCAGCTACAAATACCATATGAGGTACTCTGTTAACATTGTTTTCTTCCATTGTTCCCCTTGGTCTCTTTTGACATTCTTAAAAATATTTTACCCCCTATGCGTGCCTCTCCACCATTAACTTCTTACCACTCCTCCTCCTTCCTTGCTCTGATACTTGAAATACCTAAAAAAACACATCCAGATCATTAGCAAGGAAATATAGCACCACCTCCATTTCATACCAACTCAGTGTGGGTTGGGAACCCACCACTCTACATAGAACCGATCCTCCATTACCTACCCAACCCCTTTTCCCTCACCAAACCTTCTAACACTGTACTTCTCAATTCACCAATTGTGGGCATGTAACCCCATGTAACTTACCAAAGAAGGCAATACCCGACAACTGACCTGAAATCATATCTTTCGAACAACCTTTCTCTATCATTTCCAATATAAAGTGTATCACATCTTCATGACTCTTCCTTCCCTCTTCTTTGTGCCCTGACTACAAAAACTTCACTCCAGGCCTATATAGAAGCGGTTTGTGCGGACCACATCAAAGAACCCAATGCTAATTGCAAAACCCTCATACATCATCTGACAATGGTGTTTTCTGTTTGTCCACTCCTGCAGCGAGCCCACAGAATCTCCTACACTCCCAACAAATAAAATTGCACTCACTCCTCAAAAACCCGCTCCGCTGTAAACAGGCATCGTAGAACACCTCGGGCACGCTCGGTGCCATTGGGTAGGGTTCGTTGATGATGCATGCCACCAACTAGGTTGGTGGGTGAGGGCTTTCATTAAAAAAAATGTTCTTTCCCAGAGCCGGAGGGTCTCGGGCTCAAAAATTCCACAGACTCGATAATTCTCGTTCCGGTGCCTACTCGACTCATGGGGTCACACTCTGCGACTCTGGGCAATAGCTTGCTTAATCTCCACTACGGCCCCTCGTGGCGGGATGCCTGGCTTTCACCTTGTGGACACCCTGCCGGGGTATCTCACAGGGGAATACCTGGACGGGTTCCCTAAGCAAGCGCTTAGATACCGTGTCGGTGATTTGCGATATATAAATACATGTACATTTACATTTACATTTACACAGTCCTTAAACTTTAGCTAGTTCTCCTTGATTGCATAAACATCAATGCATGCCATAAACGGGCATCACAGTGACACTCCGGGTCGTGGGCCAACAGGGGGCGCACACACACGTCGAAATCCAGGTCATCTACTGTAACGTTGGAGAGGCAGAGATCCATGGACCACTCGAATATGCACGAGCGACAATGGAACGCAGGTGACGTCCGCAAGGCGGAAGCTCAGCCAGTAACTTATCCGCAGTACTGCCAAGGGCAGTGCCCCCAGGACATGCAGCAGACGTGCTCGGTACAGCTCCACGTGACTGGAGTCGAGCATGTGTCCGGGATGGTCTGCCATTGCGTCAGTGGCTCTGCCTGAAGCAGCACTGGCTTGCCCTGCGCCAGACCTGTGGATGAAATGGCATAGCTTGGTGCAATGAGAGTGTCTGTGTGCAACGGGTGCAGGCCTGGTATGAGGTGAGAGCACATGTGAAGGCCATTACCCACACGCTAACTATGACCAAGGACTCCTGCATGTGGGATGTGTGCACATTGGTCCCACGTAGGGCAATGAGTAGTGTGGGAGTCACAAGCAAATGCTATTGTATCGGTCAGGGGATGCTGGCAAGTTCCTGCTCGGAGTTGCAGATATGCTACCGCCAGATAGTGCAGACAAAGGACCTTTTATCCCTACAGTAACTTCACCATCTGCATGCATACAGGAGATGTACAGAGGCCTGTTGTGGGTGTGGTGAGATGTCTGCGACCCTGGGAATCTTGGATGGTATGCTCAGCATGTGGCACATAACCGGCCCCACTGTGCATTATGTTGCCACACAGCTGCTCCTCCCATGAGCCCCCTCACATGTGTGCGCTGCACACCTACATGTCCCCGTCTGTGCGGGCCCACTCTCCTGGTGCATGCTACATCGGCTACTGTGGCCCTGGTGGTGACTACACCCCAACACTGAGACACACTTACCGCACTTCCTGCATGAGGCCAGGTCTGAGCCACGCCCTGCTGCCCCTGCCGAATCAACACACCCCTTCGGTGACGTGACGTACGCCGGACCAGCACATGCCGCTTGTGCATGCAGAGGGGTGTGTGCACAACAACACTTCCAGGGTCACTGCCAATGCTGAGGTGACATGGTAACGTCGGCTGACGAAAGCACACTGTGCCGTTGCAGGACCAGTGCCCATCATGCTGACACAATGACCACACAGACACACTTGTTCAGATGGCGTAAATGGCTATGTGCACGTGCACACGGCCACATTTATTAGCAGGCACACATACCGAGTGACACCTGTGTTGGATGTGTGTGGGGTGTGTGCACACCAGCCGGCAATGGCTGCCTGGTGCAGTCAGAAATCTACAACAGTGTACATCGTAAAGGACACAACCATTCAACCATAAAGGCCCATGACTTGTGCTCCACAATTAGTGGCCCCGGATGCACAGCGTCCTGCACGGGCCTACTGCCACGGGCTGGTGACTTACGGGGCTGGGTCACGAGTTCAGAGCAGGTTTCCGTAGATGTGAAAGGAGCGTGTTACAGAGTGTCTCGGTAGACAGTGGAAGGTGTAGCCCAGGGCATGATACAGAGGGCAGGACCATGCTGAAACAGTCACTAGATGAATGGAACAGACACATGTCAGGCACCAAGTCCGGACCAGCCGGATGTAGATGCAGGAGACCACCAGGTCATAGACTCAGCCGCCACCAAGGCCCAACCAGAAAGTGTCCATGACTCATTGCGCACAGAGTTAGTGTCACCAGTGCTGTTGGGGATGCCGCCTGCGGTGAGGCGTGTCCAATGGTGATGAATCCTCCACATCTTACCCAAGACACAGTTCCACATGTGGGACCTACTGGACCGCAGTGTAGGCCTTAGGCAGCGGTCAGCACGAGGCCACAGACAAATGGTGTTGATGACTCCAATACCACCATCACAAAGGTCATCCAATACATCAGGAGAAGGGGTCCCGGACTTGACCAGCACAGAGTCAGTGGGCCCAGATGCACTGCGGCCGGAACAGGCACACCACCACGGGACGGTGACTTGCGGTGCAGTCAATTTGGCCATGCGACCTGAGCGGGTCCTCATCAATGTCCGAGGTGTATGTGGCGGATGGTTGCGGGGGACAGCGGAAGGTGTCCTCCAGGTCATGATGCAGAGGGTGGAGGCTGTCCGGAAACAGCAAATTGAAGAATGGATTGCCACGGCATTGTTTTGCCACATAGTCAGTATCACTGACATGATGGTCACGACAAACCCAAGTCCATGGACTCAGTCGCCCCCAGAGTCCAACCAGAATGTGTCGTAGGTCTCAGGAAACAGACTTAGTGGTACCGGGGCTGGAATGGGATGCAGTCTGTGATGAGGCCTGTACAATGACATCAAGTTTGCCATAAATTAATCAAGGCTGAATTCAAAATTGTGTGTGACTTACTCGACCGAAGTGTAGGCCTGAGGCAACGGTCAGCACGGGCCATTCACCGAGTGTAGCCGGCTTAGGTTGGATGGCCCCACTGGCCTGCGTAGTTCAAGTGCAGTGGCACCACGTGTTGCCGGCTTGAGCTGAACAGGCTTAGTGGCACCACGTGTCTCTGGCTTGCGTTGAACAGGGTTAGTGGCACCACGAGTCGCCAGCTTGCGTTGAAGAGGGTTAGTGGCACCACGTGTCGTCGGCTTGCCAAATGGAATTATGCCTCAATGATCGAAGGGGGTCTGGTGCTGTGGCCGCTGCCAAGGACTCGGGGACACTGCAATTCAGAACTCAGGACACAGTTCCACATGTGGGGCCTACTGGGCCGATGAGGACACCGGTGGAGTATGTAAATGGGAAAGGAGTAATGTAGGCCAGCGTCAGGGGGGACCGCGATGGCCTGCGGAGGCTTGGAGCTTGCACCAGCATGTGTTGGGCCCTCTTTGATACACGCAGGTGTAGGCAGGTGAGCGGAGCCTCATTGGTGCGCTGGGTAGGCATGAGTGGTCTGGAGACCAGCGGCCCGGGGTGCAGCAGGCGCACAGGGATGCATGCCCGCCATGCTCGGCGAAGGACTCATGGAGGGCGGAGAGGCGCTGCCCTGCAGACGCGTTGTCCATTAAGAATGAGAACCATTGAGCAGTGTGAGGGCTTTTTGTTCACACTACTACGCAGGCCTGGCATACGCAAGTCCAACCCACTATGCACGTGCATGCAGGGGGAGACGTAACATGCGACATTTCCGTTTTCTGCCCCACAGCCTGTGGGGACATGGCAGCGTCCACTGGCCACTGCACTCCATGCACCAGCAGTTGCTCACCACAGGCCACACCTGGCATTTGGTAGGTTCACATTCCTCGGTCACTTACCGTTCTCGCACACGCCTGCTCCATGCCTCTCCTCACATGCTGCTATCGCATGATCATTGTCTCCGTGGCATCTGTGGGTCTTCAGGAGCAGCTCTTGGCTGGGTTCCCTGTCATGCTGTGGGTAGTCGTCCTGCTTAGCACCAGCAAAAGGCAGGTGTTAAATCCGTGCTGCTACCACGGCATATCGCCTGTTTTGTGGCTCTTCATGGATCTGGCATTTTGTTGTGGTTTTTTCGTGTTGTTTTGGACGGGAACGCCTACTCTACATCTCATTAGGGTTAGTTGGTGGTGCCCACCGTGGAGGTAAACTTTGGGGGAGTTATCGCGGGAATACTGGTGATGTCCGCAGTTTGCACCAGCTTGTGAAAGTGGTGTTAGATCTATCTCCACTTTTGATGCGGTAAGGTGGGGATAAATCGGAGTTACGTCCTTCTGAATATACCCCTTAGAATGAAAAACTAGTGCCATTCGCACATCGAACTGCATTTCCCCAAAGCTCAGTTGTGCACTATGTACTACTGTGCACTGGGGAAATGGGGGCAAGGTTAATTTGTCACATGACATTCCCACAGGTAAGTGTGGAAATCTAGGCCTGTAGTTTGCCAGGTATATTACTGCCGATGTTTGCAAAAAGGAGTAGCACTTGCTAATAGAAGTGTAAATATGGTCCATATTGATAACTTTTCTTTGTGGTTCGCCCCAGGGTCTTTGCCTCTCATCCTTCATGGACTCTCTTCATTATGTGCATCGCCTCTGTGTGTATGTAGTTTAGACCACCTTGCATCTCAAATTCCAATCCACCTGCGTGGCGCTTCCAGTTTACAGCAGTAATGTCAAAGTGAGGCATGGGTTTGCTTATTTCATTGCATAGAACTGCTGCTAAAAGCATCTTTCCTTGCCACTGCAGGTCCCCTTTATTGCACCGATTTCATAAAGCAGTCATTTTATGCTGGCGGGGGACTGCCTGACTCGGCATTTCCCACTGCACATCACTACAGATTTAGGTAGTTTCACAAAGATAATACAGTAGTCTTGACATATGTTTATATTGGAAGGTGTGATTTTATTCTCTGACTCGGCAGAAGTCACCCAAGCTGTAAATTCCCCCGCGCTGGTTAATTTTATTTTACGGCTCAATGTTCAGCCATAGCCTGCCGCCGTCCCACCCTCCTGCTAAAGATACCTCTTTATTCACACCCAAGAAAATGATGAAAATAGAGGCACTTGAGCGAACGTTGCTGCTTTCTTATAGGTTGTTTCTTGCAAATAGTATTGTGGGTTTTTGTGCAACCTCAGGTCATCGCATACTGTTCTCTTTTTTGCTTTATTTTACTCTTAGTTTGAATTAGCTCACTGCCAAGAATTTTTAAAACACCAGCAAAGTGAAATGTTGACGTTTGGGTGCCCCCTTTCCCATAGTTTTAAGTGCATTCTTTAGGCTATTGTGCCTAGTATGCCACCCTTAAGGGTGCATTTTTTGGTGGTGCCTTAAATTGGCTACATGCAATGACTTTAAGACAGCAATTTCCATGGTCTGAACTGTGAGTGCGACCAAGCATCCTTTATGTTTGGAATCACTGATAATCGAAGCAGGCATGTCTGCTTGAAGCAGCACGGAGTGGTGAGTCTTTGTGGATGGTAGAGCACTCTTTCAGTCAGTAAATAAATGATTGTTGGATGGAGAGGTTTAGGGCCACATGTATGACCTTCAGGGTTTGCAACTCGTAATTTGCGATTTTTAGCGACTCACAATTTGCGAGTCGCACAACGGATGTAGAACAGTGCCTCAGACACTGTTTGTGATTCCCAAATGGGACGCAAGGGACCTGCATCATTAATATTCATGAGGCAGGTCACAGTATGTGACCCATTGGGAATGGTCTGTACTCACAGACATAGTGGTCTGCTGAGTCAGCAGACCACTATGTCTGTGGCTGCTTTTTAAATAAAGCAGTTTTTTTTACTGCATCCCATTTTTCTTAAAGGAAAAAAGGATGCATTTAATAAATAACAAGCATTTGCAATGCAATAGTTCTCACATTGCTGAAAGTTTGAGCTATTGGTGTTGTATTATTATTTGCAATGCAATAGATCAAACTTTCAGTGATGCGAGACCTATTGCATTGCAAATGCTTGTTTAATCTTGATCTTACCTCTGGATCCTGTATTGTTCTTCAACAAGCCAGTGCACTGTAGAAAAGGGCCTAAATGTTCCCTCTCCAGATAGCGACATAGGGCCAGATGTAGGACACCAAATACCGGTATTTGGTTTTTGAGATGTAGGGGGCCCAAATTGTAACGATTCTGTAAATTTACCGATTTGGTAAATTTACAGACTCGGTAAAATACCGAATCGGTAAATTTACTGAATCTGTAAATCTAGATGTAGGTGGCACTTAAAATAGTGCCACAGGCCCTTAAGAATTTGTTATTTACCATGAAATACTATTTCATGGTAAATAACGAATTCCTGTGTACATGCACATCTTTGCATGTACACCTGTGCCATGTGGCACACATACATGCCTTTAGGGCATGTATGTGTGCCACATGTCACACAAGCCAGAATCAGGAGTGCAACAGGTTGTCAAAATGACACCCTGTCCCCCTTGACAATTCGGTATAATTGCCGAATCGGTATTTACCGATTCGGTAATTGCCATTGATTCCTGTGGGCCTCAAGGCCCATAGGAATCAATGGCAATTACCGAAACGGTAAATATCGATTCGGTAATTACCGATTCTTAACGATTCGGTAAATTTTAAAGAATATTTACCTACATACCATTTACCGATTTGTAAATACCGAATCGGTAAAATTTGGTATTTACGAATCGGTAAATGCCATTTACCTACATCTATCCCATAGATGGGTGCAGCATTTCCCGACAGGAGTAGGGGGAGGGTGTGCGATCGAGGAGTCAAGACATGGCAGAAGCTGGCCATCCAAAAGAATCAATTGGTGATATCCTTAGGGAGAGAACCAAGCACTGAAAGGAGGGACAGATGCACAATATTAACCAACCAAAGAAAAGACATTTTAAAAAACAGCCCAACTAACCAACCAAAAGTGGTGGGTATGTCCAAAGTACCCGATAGCCCATATACCAAATACAGCATGCCTGCTGCCCAGGTCCAACCTAAAAATGAAACATTTTCTTTTCATTTTTTACAGTGGGCAAAGGTCCGTGAGACCACTGCTTAGTCTAAAAAAAATGTTGCCCCCCCATTTACAATGGGGAAAGGTGACCCCTTCCCCTGGGCACCGCTCCCAAGCCAACAGACCACGCACGCAACCTGGGCTTCATCCTGGACTCCTCCCTCTCGATGACCAGACAAGTCAACGCCGTCTCCTCGTCGTGCTTCAACACCCTGCGCATGCTCCGAAAGATCTTCCGCTGGATCCCGACCGAAACCAGGAAGACGGTTACCCAGGCACTCGTCACCAGCCGACTGGACTACGGGAACACGCTCTAAGCGGGAACCACAGCCAAACTACAGAAAAGACTCCAGCGCATACAAAACGCCTCCGCCCGACTCATCTTGGACATCCCCCGACGCAGCCACATCTCCGGCCACCTGAGGGACCTGCACTGGCTCCCCGTCAGCAAAAGGATCACGTTCAGGCTCCTTACCCACGCACACAAGTCTCTCCACGACCTGGGCCCCAAGTACCTCAATGACCGCCTGACCTTCTACACACCCACCCGCCAGCTACGCTCTACAAGCCTCGCCCTCGCCGCCGTACCACGCATCCGAAGAGCCACCGCCGGTGGAAGATCCTTCTCCTACCTGGCAGCAAAGACATGGAACTCCCTCCCCATCCACCTCCGGCTGACACAGGACCATCTCGCCTTCAGGAAACAACTCAAGACCTGGCTGTTCGAGCAGTAGCGCACCCCCTCCCCCAAGCGCCTTGAGACCCTTCCGGGTGAGTAGCGCGCTATACAAATGCTATGATTGATTGATTGATTTGTGAATGGCTCATCAACAATTTGAATTTGGTGGTAATCTGCAAATATTTTGCACCCTGGGCGCAAAACATTCATACATAATAGTGTAACTTACTATTAGGAAAGGATGTCCTTTACCCACTCCCTTCCAAGAGCGACTCACAAACCCTATTTTGCGAGTCAGTAATAGATTACTGACTCACAAGTTGGGGTTGGTGCATAGGAAAATACATTTTATCTGTCGCAAACGGACCGATGGGTCATCTACGACTGGTAAAATGCATCACACATCTGTCCCTTAGATCCCTTTATTTAGAGGAGCAAGTCAGAATTGATATACACAACAACACAGTGTTTTCCTGAGCAGAGAACATGATAGTGGAAATGTGAGTATCTGGAAAGAAATAATATCCTATATTCAATGTAGTGAAATTAGTCTAGAAGTCTTAGGCACTGTTAAATGTCTTTTTTTAGCAAAACCAGTGGCTGTGCTAACAAGCTGCTGATAGGGATATTTTTTATTCTCTGTACCATGCACCTTTGTGCGCAGCAAATCCTCTTAACAATATCATTGTCTCACATTCCACCTGCAAACATATGAAAACATACAAGAACAAACAGAAAAAAGCACAAACAATGTAAGTAAGTGATTTATTTGATGTTGGTCGTCACCCACTTCAAGGTGTCACAAAATGTACCTATACTCACCCCACTGTAGCTAGTAACAGTACAGACAGGCTTAACGTATGACAATGTTCAAAGGATATGTAGAGTACCCAAACAGTAATAAAGTAAGCACACCAACCAATGAAAATCCCAAAACAAATTAGAAAAATAGAGTAAATTTAAGGAAAAAGAATGACACCTAAAGGAAAAAAAGACAACTGGAGATATGTTTTTTTAAAAACATTTCAGTGAAAATAGGACCAAAAAGCGCTACGTTTCAATGAAGTCGTAGGCCAGGTTCTAGCCACGATTTCAGGCCAACCGCAATGGAGTTCGGGTCAGATACACCAAGTGGGTTCAACCCAGTCAAAGATTGATTTTACCTTCTGACTGAGGGACCGATTTATAAACCTTTTGCTCTGGGTGTGTGTCACAAAAGTGATGCAAACCTGTGCAAAATGTTTTTGTTGGATTTACTTTCCTGTATGAAACTTGTTTTGCGCTGGAAATTTGGCAAAAAGAAATGTGGAGAAAAAACATAAACATGTCTGTGTTTAAGAGCTGAGGATCCAGATGAGGAGGCATCTAAATGATCAGGATCAAGAGTCCTCACACCATTCTACATTTGAGAGCCCATACACATACCCCCTTGCTTCACATACAGCAAAAAATAAAAGATCTCCGGCAGTCATTACGTTAGGCATTACAGCACCGGCTCGACTAGGACCATGCCCTAAGATGAAGCATGACACTCATCTGGGTGCGTGAGGGTTCTTGCTCCTGAGCATTCACTTGCCCTCATTTGGGTCCTCAGCTCTTAAGCACTGACCTGTTTTTGTTTTTTCACTTGATTTCTTTAGAAACTGCATACCTCTTGCTGTTACCCAGTTACTAACAATAGGAGAGGTGGTTTTGCACCAAAAATAATACCACTTTGCAGCATCCTTTAAAAGGAGAAATGCTTTCTCCTTTTTTTCTGACTTTGCATGCCGGCTGCACTGTAAAGTACACATGCAAACTAGGGAAATATTTCGAGCTTGTCTAGGCCTTATACTAGACTTCCAGTATAAAACCTATTCTAGACTCTTACAGACACCCTTGCATTATGGTTCCATTGTGTGTCAAGGCATTTGCCAGCCTAATTGTGCACAGGTGGTAAATGGAGAGGAGAAGAGTGCCATATCTCTGCAGATATGGCACTTTCCTCCTCTCTACCTGTCATGCAGTGCAGCACAGCAACTTTATGTGCTGCCTTGCCTTGTGTGACAGGGTTGTAAATCTGGCACTCAGTCTTTTTTTATGGCGCTCAAAATCCTTTAGCGGGGTAAGTTTGAAACTGAATCCACCAAAGTTGCTTATAAATTGGACACTTTTGCCGTAAGGTTCTGCCGACGGCTCCAGAGGAATCAGAAGTCCAAAGATTTTCTATCTTCCAACTTTTCAGGGTTTCTGAAGCAGCTACTCTGGGCCACTTTGAAGCTCCTCGGACCTCAGAGATATCACTTATGTATCAGGACTCATTTCAGCACAAGCCACAAGCAAGGTCTTTTCGAGGTACAGTTGATACTGGCCAGTATCTTGCAGCTTGTTGTGCACCTTTTAGCCACTCAAGAGGTCAGTCAATTGAAACTTGGAGGTCACATGTTTGTCCTGTGTACAAGTGGAAAAATGAAAGTATACAAAAGGTTCTGGATAGAATGCATGAATTTATCTCAGCTACTGGTAATTAATCGGGCCTGTATTCCAGTCAATCATTATTTTGGACACCATGCCACCCAGCAGAATAGCAGAATTAGTAATTTAATCTGTATTCTAGTTTTCCCAGTAGGGCAGCCAGAGCCTTCCACAGTGAAAATAGCATTTGGACCTTGTATGGACATCGCAACAATAGATTTCTGCATATTCCATTTTTAATACCATGTGCCCAAGCTAGTAGGAAGCAAGTCCTACATAGGGGTGACATTATTATTTAAAAGGAGGGTCTTTCCTCTGTCAAATGTCTGTTCATGACATGTGTGGCTGCACATTTAAACTGCAACAGTCAGGCTACAATACTAGGCCTGAAGCCATGTTTTTCTTTGTTGCACTAGTGGATGATACAATATGTGCCACAGGATACAGATGATATGTAACTTTCCATGTCTTGGGTGTATTCTGCACCATTTACTATGGTAGTATGGGAGAGCTAGATATGTCAACGGATTAGCCGTTTTTGATATGTTTTAAGGGTCAGAGTACATACACTGGACAGCAGTGTCCCAGTGTCCGGAGTCTAAAAACCAACAATACAGTACAGAATGCGGTGACCATGCAAGAAAGGGGCATTTTGTCACAAATGTGTATTCCAATTCCCGGTAACAATACAAACCCCCCAAAATGTTTTATTTATATGCCTTATTCATTCATCAGGGCTTTAGAATGGACAAAAAAGCAAGGTACACAACATCCAGGGACATTTGCAGCTTCCACCAATCCATAGATGTTATCCTTTTTCGATTTCTAAATTTCTACCAGGGATGTTTCTGTAACATCAAACTGGCCAACATGCTGAGTAGCCATACTGGATGATATATTCAACAACCTTGAAAGATCCCATTGGAGCAGAATCAAACCACTGGCTCCAGCTGCCCCAGCAGATGGAACATCTCAGAGACAGAGCTCCAGATAGGTCTGTAGTGACCTTAAAAAAGTACAGATATGCAAGAACTGAACATAGCTAACCTCAGGTCATGCAGTCCTGGTGGGCTGGGGGCAAATGGACTCTCTGTGTCACATACTGCCACAGCAGGATCTTATTGGCTATTTCGTGGGGCAGGACAAGCACCAGGTCCTTTTCACACCAAGCATCCGAGGGCCTGCCTACATATGACTGTCATAGAAAAAGGATGGGGGTGAAAATTGATTCAGAAATGAAGAAGCTGGCATTAGTCTTCCTACCAACACCGCCATGCCTAAACAGCCATCATGAGATGACAAGGATAGCTACATGAGTCTTCATATCATTGCTGCTGTACGTCCCCAGTGCATTCTCATTACTGCGCCTCCCTGCTTGAACAGTGATGATAGGAGATAGGAGTTAGGAGATGGGACATCAAAATCTTAAAATCAACATTTCCAAGGATGTACTCATGAAAAAATCTAGAAACGCTACAGGCGAGTCCATCCCTTACAGGACATGTCGATGAGCACAGTCCTTGGCACAGGTGGTGAGGGTTTGACTGTTCTTGGCTCTGACAAAGTGGCGGTTGACACCAGTGTGTGATTTGAAAAGGTTTTTTATATATCACAAGGTAACAACTGTATTGAAAAAAACAACCAGCCGACACGTGTTTCGTCACAAGGAGTTATCCCGTGACTCTTTAGGGCTGTTCCAAGTCGGAAGAGGAAGAAGAGCAGGCCCCAGGTGACTGGTGATAATTCCAACCCGGTCTGGGGTGTGCGACGAGCTTGGGATAAAAGCAAGGTAGGTGGTGCTGCTATCAGTTGGAATAAAACTGCGGGTCCTGAGTAGAGAGTCAGAAGCGGTTCGATCAATGGTGCCCCAGGAAAGAGTCCGTGGGCTGTGAGATCAGATGAGACTGCCAAGGCGGGTACACGGTGGCGGTCAAAAGGCAATTAGTGCTGCAACCCAGAAATAGGTGGGTAGGCATCCAGTGTTTGCAGAAGAGCAAGGTGGAATTGCCAGAGGAATTGCGGTGTGTGGGAGCCGGGGAATGAAGCAATACTTGTGATCCGGGTAGGGACACGTGGTGCGGCGGGTTCGTGGTGAGGCAGGTTCGCCTGTGTGGCTGAGGACAAGCGCTGTGTACACGGTTGTCGAAAAGCTAGTAGCGCCGGACAATAAAGCAGTACTTGTGGTCTGGTTCGGGACACGTGGTGTGGCGGGTTCGCGGTACGGCGGGTCCACCGGTGGTGTGACATTTGTAAAGGTTGTGGCTAAAGCTCCACAATGTTTGGATTATAAAACCTTTGAAGAGTGTGTTGTTTGCTATTCACCCACTCTGAAATAAGGAGAGACATAAAGAAGTAAGAAAGACATCACTGTGCTTCCAGTGGAAAACATTATTTCACAGTCATCCACCTTGCTTACAGCAGCGGGCAATGGAGTGCACTTTTTTGTGAACATAGTGTCAAGTTTTTGGTCCAGCTGATTTCAGTGAAAGGGTCAATTTCAAGTAGACACCAATATATTTGCTTTTCTGTAATGCACACAATTACCAGTGACAACTGATGACCTTAAAAAGTGGAAGGCTAAATCCTTGACTCAAATTCCAAATTGGGTTTGAGGGGTTCACCCACACTTCCTTATATTCAGTGTTATTCTCTTACTCATTCTCACTCAGCTTCGTTCACTTACTCTTATTTGCACTAGAACTAACTTTTACTTATTCCGACTCCCTCAATCTTACTCAGTCTCATTGACTTCATTCTCTCCCTGACCAATTCAGTCTATCTCATTTTCTCTTAAGCTCACTCAGTCTCACTCATTCTGACACACACAGTCTCACTCTGACTCATTCATGCTCACTTAGTCTCACCTAGTCTCAATCTAACTCATTAATTCTCAGTGATTCATTCAAGTCCCACTCATTCTGACTCAGTTAGTCTCACTCTGGCTCAGTCATACTCGCTCAGTGTCTCTCATTCCCACACATTCTCTCTCATTCAGCCTCACTCACTCTCACTCACTCTCACTCTGACTCACTCAGTTTCTTTCATTCTCTGTCAGTGTAACTCATTCCTAGTCTGTCTCAATAAGTCTCATTCATTTGCACTTACTCTCACTCACTCGGTCTCTCAATCTCACTCAGATTTACACATTCTGATTCACAAAATCTCACTGTAACTCATTCATTCTCACCCAGTCTCACTCATTCTCACTTAGTCTCCCTCTGACTCACTCAGTCTCACTGATTTACATCACAGTTTGATTCACTCCCACTCACGCTATCTCAGTCTGACTCACTCATATGCACTCAGTCTCACTCATTCTAATTCAGTCTCAATCTGACTCGCCCGGTCTACTCATCCACTGGGTCACACTCATTCTGATTCACTGAATCTCACCTTGACTGACTCATATTCACTCAGTCTCACTCAGACACACTCAGTCTCACTTACTCATTCCCTCTCATTTTCACTCATTGTGACTCACTATTGGAAGTGGAGGTCTCTGTCGCTTACCGCCGCCACGAAATGCTGGTGGCATGAGTTTCCGACCCCACGCTTCAACGTTAGTCTAAGTACGGACACCGTCTGAGATAGCCCTGCTCATCTCCTTAGTTATAATCCCAACCACCACTCTTAACCAACAGTTAAGCTCACTCCAAACTGTTTCCCAAAAGGTTAGGCTAGTCGTATTACTAGAAGCCTAGAATCACACACGTTGCAAAAGGAAACAATACTGCAATGTGTAACGATATTTTCTTATATGGTGCAACTGAGAAACAATGCCATACGTAGCGCCACAGTCATGTACTTTGCAATTGAAGGAGTAATGCAATGCGTATTACCACCAGCCTACCCTGGACCAGGGAGAAACAAAGCAATGCGTTACGCTGCAATCTTGTACGGTGCAATGAAGAAATAATAAACTGTGCTATGTTATACACAGATACTGTGCACTGAAGAAATAATGCAATGCACCACGTTACAATCAGGTTATATGCAAGGGAGAAATAACTTAGGGCGTAATGCATCAAGCATAAAGTTAGTCAGGCACAAATGAGGTCAGGCGTCATATGACTGTTCGATAGTTTATTAGTGGCAATAATGCAAAGTGTTATATGACCCCAATACTGCCCCATCTCGGGTCAGCACAGGCTGGGATCCGAGCCGAAGCAACGGCTTGCACGGCTGAATGAAGCGGGAGGCTGAGAGTGTGTCCTTCCGGGCCCGCACCCCACCCCAGGTGTTGATCCATGTTACATGGGGGGCGCGATCCCACTCTCCTCTCTGACGTCAGCGACTTGGGCCTTGATCCAGAACTCCGTCATGGGCTGCTGCTGACTGACTCCGAGGGCCCCAATCACTCTGGCGGTCTACGTCCACACCAAGACCTGCGCTCAGCACTGTGGGGACTTTACTTCACTTCAGTGCACACCCTCACCAGGTACTACTCACCAGCATCTCCGGTTGCACTTCAACACGCACACCGCACGTCCGAGACACGTCCGAGACTCGCCTCATCTCTGGTGCTCACCAATGCTCCACTTGCACCTCAACACGCACCCTGCGTGTTCGAGCCTCTTCTCTTCTCCCGGTGCACACGATGTCCAGGCACTCCTCACCAATGCCCTGGCTGCACCACGACATGCACTCTTGCGCATACGAGTCTCACCTCATCTCCCGGTGCACACGACGTCCAGGCGCTCTTCACTCACGCCCTGGCTGCACCACAACTCGCACACTGCAAGTCAGAGTCTCGCTTCTTCCTTTGGTACACACGAGGCCCAGGTGCTCTACACCATTACCTGGGCTGCACCACGAAACACTCGCAGCATGTCTGAGTTTCCTTTGAAACTCCAAGTGCCCAAGATTACAAGACACAACTTGCGAAGGTCTCAGGCTAGACAAAGCACACACACCCACGGTGTATCTGAGAGTCTTCTCTGGAAACTTTTATATTCCTGTGTTTCCAAACAGGGAGGCAGCTCACTTCAGTCCCTTGGGGTTACAAGACACAGCACAAAGCACAGTCTTCTTCATGCAGGGGGACCCAGCGCCTCCAAGCACAGTCCCCACAGCCTCTTCCTTAGTTAGAACAGCAAACTGCAGACCAGCCCCAGATCCCAAAGCAAGGATTGGTCTATCCACAGAAGTCTCTTCAGTTGCTCCTTCTTTAGCAGAGGTTCCTCTTGACCACATAATGGGTCCAAGCCTTTTCAGTCTCAATCCATATTTGGTTCATTCCAACATTTAGGGGTTTCAGCTCTCATAGTTACACCCCTTAATGTCTATGAAGTTTGTATGTGCTCAGGGGTCCCTGACCCATCCCTAAATCAGTTCTGGGTGTTTCCCTCCCAGTGTCACCTCTCTCCCTTTGATACTGGGGGGTCTGGATCCTTAATCACTCTGCAAGAGATGGATCAATTGGTTTATAGCACCAGCCCAGGCCTTTTCACCTCCTGGGCTTCTCCCCACCCCTACTCTCCAGATGCAGGGCAGCCTGGTGGCATCTCAACTCCTCCCTGGGCCAAGACTTCTTCCAGCTCCTCTAACAATTCAATTCCAGACAGACAATCCATATTTCAGAGACACAAATAAATGCTCATAACACAAACTCACCCACTTTCTAAAAGAGTGGTTTATAAACATACATTGACAAAAGCACCTACACATAAAGATGCATTATGACACTGTGAGTTCATACATACCAAAATTCACCTCTCGATTATAAACTGACGGAAAACTAGGCTAACAAACACAACACCCAGCATCCCCCATTCTGTCCTATGGACAGAATGGCCTTTCAGCAGTGAAAAACAAAATGGAGAGTTTTTCACTGCCAGAACACAACGCACACCTCAGCTTGTGTTCTGCCTTTAACTTACATTGCACCCTTGCCAGGGGACACCTGATACCTACAACAGGGGTGCCCTATGTGTATGCAAAAGGGAAAGTCAGGCCTGACAAGTAGTTGTACTTGTCAGGATTATATGCTGAATTAGCATTCTGCGTGCAGGCCCTACACTGAAGGCCGGAGTTCCCTTCTCTGTGCGCCCTTGCATTACTAGCCCTTGCACACACAGTGCACATCACTAGGGACTTTTATTAGTAAGGCAAACATCCCAATCATGGCTAACCAATCACCATTACATTTTACATAGGGAACTCCTGTACTTTGACACTGATCAGCAGTGGCAAAGTACCCAAAACATCTAAATTGGCATCGGGAAAACGGTCTAGGGGAAAGTAAAACGTTTAGGGAACTTGAGCCAAAAAGGCCAAGTCCTACACTCACTGAATCTCAGTCTGTCTCACTTAGTATCACTCATTCTTAGTAAGTCTGACTCATTCTCAGTCAGTCTAACTCATTTCCTCTCCATCTCACTCACTCAGTCTCACTCAATCTCACTCTGACTCAGCTAGCCTCACTCGTTCTCTGACTCACTCAAATACACAGTAACACTCAGTTACACTCACTGTTATTCTCCTTCAGTCTCATTCATTCTCACTTGTACTCTTCCCATCACATATTCTCATTCACTGTCAGTCACCTACAAACAGAGACACAGACATGCTCACACATACACATGCTCTCTCGCAGACACCCACGCTCCCCCAGACTCACATAACACCTAAAGGTTTTTGGTTTTTTTCTAACTTTTTGTGCACCTCACAGATATCCTGTTTGGACACCTGCTCCTTTCTGCTTCCAGCCTTAGAGCATGGAACTGAAAACTTAAACCTGCTTAGTCGCAGATTCGAGGTTTCACTCTTTGCTTTTCTACTCACCCTTTGCCAAATTTGTGCGAGCTAGGAAAAGGAAAGAGTGGGGTGACAGGCTGATTGGTGTGTAGCTACAGGCACTGTAGGACTAAAGCTTACAGAGCCCATGGCTAACTTTAGCTGTGACGCTTTGGAACGTCCCGAGTTGGGAGTCACTGTGGGGTGCCAGGGCCTTGAGGTCAGGGCTGGGGATTTGAGCAACCCTGGATAATCTCTCTGATGGCTTGTGTAGGTGACTTTGTACACCTACATCAGCCATCACACAGTATCATAGGCTGTCTCAGGCTCTAGGTATTATGGTATGACTGTTATTATACCAAGAGTGATTAATGTATTATTATTTATTCTTGGTGTAATAAAAACTGGGCAGCATACTACAAGGGAATAGCCCTTTATCCTAAAAGGAGGAGCCACACTGACCATTAGATGGAAACATTAAATATGAGCATCCTGTATACTGCTCGGAACTTGTAGTCCTGTGCAGGTTTAGAGAGACCGATATTCTCTAACAAACAAGACTAGTCTACTGTAAAGATTAGAGATCCAGATATACTCTAAACAGTGTAGTGCAGACAATAGAGGCAGATATGGTCTAAAAAGACTTCAATGGAGCAAACAAATGTAATCCTGACTCTTTACACAGCTAAGAAAACAGACTACACTGCCTCTAACTGTTTCAATAATAGATGTTATTATAGTTCTAAACACTGGTGCTTATTTTATAGACATCAACAGGGTGAAAAAGGTGAGTGGATTCATGTACATGGTCTAGTGATCAGTCCATTGAGAAATATTATCAGTTGTTTTCACAAAAGGAGAGCGAGAGCAAGTCCTAGTTGCATTCTCAGCAAAAATATACCATACACCACAAGGCAACTAGGGATATAGAGGCGAAAATAGAGAGAAGCTACTTAAAGGGCCTACTAAGACATCTAAAGATTTTAGAGTAGATGCCTCATGCACTAAATAGTGGCATGCTAAATCATTGGTGCCTATCCACACCCTGGTAGGATAATAAACTAGGGCAGACTTGACCAGAGTTGGGAGTTCTTATATAAAGTACTTTTCTGGATAAAGAAGGGATCCAGGAAGGTGAAATAGTAGCTTAAGATGCCTTAGGGTATATCCAATAGGGACATAGATTAAAACAAGTACAGGGTTTAATTGAGTGTTATTGTCTCAATTGCCCCTGATTTTTGCCAACATGTTTTGGCCCTCACTACGAGCCCACGAGTAAGGACTGACTGTCTGCGTCTCGAGGCGTTCAATGCAGATGGCCAACTATGATTTAGTCATCATGACGATTCATGGAGATCACAACTAGGTCACCAATCACGGTGGACCTGAGGACTTTTCTTGCCTACACTAAGTAGAGGAGCATTAAGGCCATGATGACATGCAGCTTCGAACTCTGAACCTTGGGATATGAGAATTTGTATCCAATCCACAGCCACATTTCAGTTTCCCTGTTGTCATTTTTACTGATCACTGATCCATTACCTGTCTTCTCCACTTGCATCTATGATGCTGGAGCTTACGGGCCACCTGCTTTTGAAAACAACCGCCTGATTCTTCTAGCCGGTCTTGAATGGTGTCTCCATTCTGTCCTGATGAAGACTCATCAACCTATACTTGACTAGGGGGTTGAAACGTTGACTGTCTCTATTCAATTGTCAAGTACAGACAACAGAAATAGATTGTCTGTGCCACCTAGATACTATGGTCATGTGTAAAATGTGCCTTTGCATGGCTGGATAGGTTTCTATCAGTCTTTTGATATATTTATTGCACATCGCCTTTCCTTTCCTACAACCCTCACAAGTGCACACTTCTTCCTGAGCACCTTCTCATCCCTTCCTTCTGGAGCACCTATGTTTTAGAAATGCACAGGCAATAAATGCTGTCCGCTTAATTTAACAACATGTTTTGAAATATGAATACATTTTACTGATTGATTCAGTCATGGTGATGTTTTGATCTTTATACTAAAGTACTTTCTACTGTGACCATTATTTCTTGTACAACTTTCTGAAAGTGGCATTTTCAAAACTGTAACGCAGAATCTGACATTACCATAAGAGTGGATTTTTCATTAAAATTCCAAAGACACCTGCCCCCATTTGGAAGAAACACTTATTACCTGTAATGAGGAAACTCCAATGTTAGCCTATGGGACAGGCTGGTCTTGTAATCGTGAATAACACATTTAGGAGTTTTCACTATCAGGACATGTACAACTTAAAAGTACATGTCCTACTTTTTAAATACCCCTATTGGGTGTTTAGGGCCTACCCTAGGGGTGCCATATGTATTGAATAGAAAGGTTTTGGCCTGGCAAAAAGTTTATTTTGCCAGGTCGAAATGGAAGATTAAAACTGCACACACATGCTGCAATGGCAGTCCTGAGACATGTTTGAAAGGCTACTTAAGTGGGTGGGACAATCAGTGCTGCAGGCCAACTAGTGGCATCAATTCACAGGCCCTGAGTACATGTAATACCATTTTACTAGGGACTGATAAGCAAATTAAAAATGCCAATTGAGGTTAAGCCAATGTTACCATGTTTTAAGGAGTGAGCACATGCACTTTAGCTCTGGGTAGCAGCCCTAACGGCAACAAAAATTAGATCAGAAATATATTGAGGAGTAAGGCAAAAGGTTTAGGGGAAGACTACCCTGAGGCTGACAGGTCTAGCAGCAATAAATAACCAGACTGTACTTAGTGCTAACATTTTAGTAAGTGTCTCAATTACTCCAGTATTCAGCTGAAACTAGTGGTGGGCGGAGCTCATGGAGTTTCACTTTGAGGAATTCTACTGAGTTACATAAAAACTCTGCAAGATTCTGGGGCGTTTTGCCAACAGGCAGGAAATATGCATGTTGCACTGCTCCTAATGGAGCTTAGTACCAGTAGTTCGAGCAGTGCTGAACAATCAGCGCAAATGGCACCATGTGGTGGGCAATGGCCTTTGGCCATTTGAGTTGATTTTGCTGCAAAGCCGCAGCAAATCTACTCGAGAAGCAGCCCTCTGATTGTGACTGCCTGTGAACACCTGCGACTGCCGGCATTAGACAATGGTGCTAGGGCACGCCAAATCTCTTTCACACTCGCATTTCTGGAACCTTGCTGGAAAAACCAATACACCACGGGTCGACTGGTGAAATGTTGCTGGAATTCCACATTACAAGAGTAATGCAGAAGTGCCAAATTCCACCAATTCCACCATCCCTACTGATAGCACAATTACATTGCCTCTCCAGGCCATCCAGTCCCACCGCATCCCTGCCCTGAAAGCGCCCCTCCCCTGTTACTGTTTAATGTGAGCTGGTAGCCTCTCAGGTGCTCAGGTTGTTTCCAGTGTGTTGAATTCACCAGTCAATGTGCCCAGTACTGCTCGCCTTTCCATAGTCATGGTTGCACAGTCCTTTGGGTGAGGCCAAGCCCCCCTGCCAACTAGGACACTTCTGAACCTTCCACTCTCAGGAGCTGGCCCACTGTTGCTCTTCAGAGGACTCTTCAATGTTCAGCACCCAGCATGTCTCTGTAAGGATCGAAGGTGATGGAGCTTCCCCTACCAGAGAAAAACTATGAAGAACGGGTGTCCTCAGGAATAGGTGATGCCTTTGTTCGGAAGGTAAATGGTCACTGGGCGAAAAATCTCATCGCTTCATCAGTGTGAGAGCTGAAAGATCCTGGTATAGCATCAGCCTGTGTCCTCGGAATTGCAGTGGATGAATGATTCTGGCTTTGTGAAGGATAGTTTCTTTGAGTTAAAAGTCATGAATGCATACCAGGATGTCGACTCGATGGATATTCTCCGGTCCTGTGAGACCCACCCATGATCCCCGTCAATATGTATCTCCCTGTTGGATGGTGTGTCTAAGATCTGAAGGAAACGGGCCCTTACATTTACTCCAATGCCTGCACCCTCTGCCACACTCCTCTGTTGCAGGTATTGGTCCATCTCAACTGGTTTTCTGGGTCCTCTGCATGGGCCAGGAAAATTGATCTGTTCATCTCTGAGACACATAACTTCCTGTCAGAGTTGCTTGATTTCTTTGTCGAAGCTAATCTTGTGTTCCCTAAGGGTAGTCAGGTACCTGAGAACCTTCCTTAACTCTTGTGAACGGCCTCTTTGAATTGACTGGAGATCATCTTGAAGGGAAACAAACAAGGCCTCTAGAAGCAATCTAGTCTCCAGATCCTCTTTGTCTTCTCAGTCTGGCAGCTGCTCTGGATGTGGGGGTGGGGGCCGTTCCCTGAACAGGCCCCCGGCTGGCTTGGTCAACATCTCTTTGAAGGATCATTCCTTTTCCGTCCGTTCCGCAGCCATCATCACCATAGGCCCTGGATGTCATGTTCTGCAGGAGGAGCTCTCAGCCTCAGGATTTCTACAATGGATGCCAGGAGGAGCATTCAGCAGGTATGCAAGAGCCTCATGTCGTCGGGCATTATCTGTGCCAGCCTGAGAACACTGTCAGGGACCCGGTCTTGCTTCCCTGCCTCTATCCCTTTTGTTTTCCCTGTGTGTCAGACCTCTGCCTCAGCAGGGGGGCTGCAGCCTATCTCCACAGGCCTCCACCACCAGCCACTCAGGCTGGCCCCTTGGGTCCCATGGAACTCCTGGGGCTTGCAGTGTTCAACAGGTGCCTTCCACCAGGGCCTCTCTCACCACTCCAATATATGGTCAGCTCTTGTAGTCACAGCAGGCCTCTCCACAGGGGGGATTGCAAGTGTCTACTGGCGGGTCTGAGGCCGCCCGTGGGGCTAAGGCCCAGATAGAGGTTTCAAGCTTGTGGACAGTTACAATGCTTGTGTCAGGTTTAGGTAGGTTTTATCTTTTTTAGTGGGGCATGTGCACAGGCCTCAGCGAGGTCACAATCAATCGCTGCCTTTCTCACAACTTCCCTCAGTCAAGTGCCGCTAGCCATAAAGGTCCCTATAGCGCCACAGTCTGAGGCCAGTAGTATTCAGCAGCAGCAGAGCCTGAGCCAGGATGTAAATCCTCAAAGGGTCGTAGACCGTCTCACTCTGACAAAACCAGGGCCGACGTCATCCTGAGGGCTATTTTAATAGCGATGTAGCCTGTTGCCCTAGGATCTTGAAGTTCATGGTCAGCTGGCCCCACTGACACGCGTGTCAGGGGCCCCTGGGCAGGAGCGAGTCCCGGTTGTTGGGTGGTCGCTCCTGCCTCTAGCCATGGGCACCAGAGGTAATGCATTCAGGTCATGGTCTATGCAGCATTCTTTGTTGTCCACTAGGGCAGGATGCTGCTGTCAGGTTTCCCCTTACCCGGGTCTTTGAGAATGTTGATGACCCTGGGGGGCCGCATCCACCTGACTTGGAGCACCATGGTTGATGTCCGTGTGTCGTTCCCTCCCCAGGCTCCTATCTGTAAGGTCATTGCCTCAAAGGCGCCTTAACTGCAGTTGAGGGTAAGAAAGCACCTCAGGTCCCTCCAGCAAGGGGATATGCCCACTACACCTATGCCACCATCAGCATCAGTGGCCAGGTCACCAGGGCTGCAGCAAACGGGCCACGGCTGGCACGCAATTCACTGCGCAGTGGTCGCTGCAATGTTATTTCTTTCTGGGTGGTCTCATCACCTCTGTGTCGCAGTCAGAAAGGTGAGTCCTGCTTCTCCCACCAGTGACTTTTGTTGCTAGATAGGCCCTAGATTAGAGGGAAACACCTTAGGGCTTCAATTGTGCGCTGGGAAGGTTTGGCAAGAGGGCCCAGTTGGCGGCAGTAATGGAGGGAGGAGAAGACACATCCTATCTGTCCACCATCAAGGTCAAAACCCAATAGTTGGGATAGGAGAAGAGCCTGGTGCCAGAATTGGTTGATCACCATCCTCTTTAAAAAAATTCTAAAACAAAAATAAATTATCCCTGACAACATGTAGGCTTTCTCCCCTCAATGAGGGGAGTGGCAGAATTATCCAAACCTACAAACTGCCACCTGCAGGGCAGAAAACTTTAAGGGCACTACGGGTGGAGAGTATGACCTAATGTCATGGTGGGTTCTGCCCCTGTTGTTGTGTTTCTATCTAGGACCCTAATTCGATATTCCCGGTGTATGCCCTTATATGGCTATAATAAATAATATCCTTAAAGAGGCATAAGAATCATATCCATATTTAGTAATAGCCCATGCAGTCCAAATACGGCATGACTACTCCCGTAGACTCCTAAAAAGTACAACACGTTCTTTAAACAAACCAAGCCTCCAGCAGTCCGGGAAATCCCCCTGCTCTTGTTTTGATTTGCACAAGAACTCCTAGAGTCAGAAAGAACTGTTAGTTCTTGGTGACGTCTTATGTCCAACCTTACGTCAAACCCGGCACCTTTCAGGTATAAATATACCAACAGTTGCCTTAAGCAAACACACAGTGGTTTGGAGCAGAGCGGCTATCTACTTGCCTGAGAGCCCAGCTGATGCGAGAGCCCACGGATGCCGCCCCTCCCTTTTGACGCACTGAGAAAGACGCTGTCTTTTTCTCCAGCCGAGAAAATCCAGCCCTGGTGTTTCCAGACGCCCTTGCGGGTTGCTGGGATATCGAGTTCTGAGAGAGAGATACCAGATCTCCTACATTCTATTACCCAGGTACGGAGCTGACTAAACCCTTGAGAGAATTTTTGATTCAGATCCTTGGCAAAACCAACTTAACTTAAACTGCAACTTACTTACTCCTTCCCACGTATTAGGCTTAGGTCAGGTACACCGGGGTAGGCGTAGATTAGAAGCACCAGCTGAGGACGTTAGTCAATGTATTGATGTATGTATATATTTTATCTATTTTTAAGTATCATATGGCTAAGAAACCATATCAATGCTTTTACAGTATTATTTTATAATACTCCTTTTACTGTACGCACTTTACTTTATACTAAGTATTGCAATTGTGGCAATTCATTTCTCTTGCACGAGAAAGAAGACTGCTCAATAAATAACACCTTTTATTGAAAACGCCTGTCTCTCTATTTCTCTGCACTCTGGTGAAACTAAGGGGCCGATTATGATGGCGGACGGACCTGAGTCCGTCCGCCACCATAGAGCAGGAGGGAACCTCCGCATTGCCTGCGGAGTTCCCTCCTGTGCAATTAGGATGTGACCGCCACCCTGGCGGTCACATCCTCTATTTTTACCATTGCATACAAATGCAGGGGGGTACCATAGGTACCCCCCATGTGCACCCCCACCCCCCCTTCACCTAGGGGGCCCGCAACGGGCCCCCGCAGTGAAGTTACACATGCCTTTCCACAGCGGAAAACCCGCCGCGGAAAAGCATTTTTTAAAGCCCTTCCTAATATGGCGGACGGTGTCTGAGAGACACCGCCACCATATTAGAGCTTTTCCGCCGCGGTTGTAAGCCAACCGCGGCTGAAAAAATGCGGACGGAAGCCAGGACCCACAAGCCATCCTAATGTGGCGGTGGGTCTTTGGTGGGTCCGCTGCGGTTTTTCCGCATCCTCCGGGCCGGCGGTGGTTTCCGCCGGCCCGGAGGATGCGGAAAAACCGCAATCATAATAGGCCCCTAAGAACGCACGATTGACTGAGTGAAATATTTGTCTATTGTTTTCACACGACTCTAGAGATTCTGAGGGAGCAAAGTTGGCATGTTTATGGTTGTCAGAAGCTAATCCCTTCTTGTCTATCCAGGGAAGTTAAACTCCTCCTTGTTTACTCGAGAAAGTTTCTAGTAACCTCTGAGCTAGCTGGCAAAACAAATTAAGTCTAATATAGTCAGTAGAGACCTAGTCGACCTCAGTCTACGTCTACACTGCTGTTTATATTATTCCAATGCGCAGAGCCTATTGGGAATATAGGAACTACACTACATGGCGCCCAACGTTTGGTAAGGCGATAATCTAACGCAAGACATTAGAGTAACTCAGTCGTGCTTTTTCACACAGACCCTTTTTTCCCGTAAATACTCCAAAAGACGTCTGGAGTGGGTAAAAGGATAAAATCCGCCGGAACTTAGTAGGAAGGGATTCCTATGTATAGTTTTTGATTTAGTCACCGTTGAAGGATACAGTGTTCCAAAATATTGTGCACCTAATCTTTGTTTCCCTGGAAACCTGCTCTGCAATCTTTCATTAAAACAATGTCAACCAATGGCGAAAGCAACGAAACCGGTGAAGCTGCAGTAGATGCAAATCAACCGGGTTTCGATGTTACAGGGTTTAATGAAAATGAACCAGGTGCAATTATCATCCCGGCAAATATAAGAAGAACTATAACTATTAAACTTATAGAAAACGGACTGACATCACGAGGTGGTACAGTCATATTCATGGTAGAGGCCCATGAATATCGGCAGACTGAGGTATTCTATTCATGGATACACTTTCCAGCAGCAAACGCTGTAACAAAAGAATTCCACTATTACAAAATAGAGGAACCTCCGGATGAATACACTCCTTTCGAGGAGGTTGAAATCCCACTAAATTACCAAGAGCATCTGCTCTGGTTTAAAGGCGCCCTAACACATAAAAATCACATCACCAGGCTCGGTCCACTAGGTAGACCAGGAGCCACGTGGTCGGTTCTAGCCAGCTACACACCACATCCAGACATTGATAAAATGTCAGACCGGGAAATTTTAGCTCAGCTAAAACTATTAATTAAAAATACATAGACAATTGGTCCAATATCTAATGCGGACTTCAACAGTCCAACCAGCAATTAACATTCCACAGCTGACCCCTCATCAGGGGAACACAATAAATAACACCTTTTATTGAAAACGCCCGTCTCTCTATTTCTCTGCACTCTGGTGAAACTAAGTACGCACGATTGACTGAGTGAAATTATTGTCTATTGTTTTCACACAACTCTAGAGATACACTCTTTATTCTGAGGGAGCAAAATTGTCATGTTTATGGTTGTCAGAAGCTAATCCCTTCTTGTCTATCCAGGGAAGTTAAACTCCTCCTTGTTTACTCGAGAAAGTTTCTAGTAACCTCTGAGCTAGCTGGCAAAACTAATTAAGTCTAATATAGTCAGTAGAGACCTAGTCGACCTCAGTCCTACGTCTACACTGCTGTTTATATTATTCCAATGCGCAAAGCCTATTGGGAATATAGGAACTACACTACATGGTCGCAGTGGATTCCTGCACGATATTTGTTTGGATGTGGCCCCAGCGCTCGGCTGACGCCAGAACTGTTATAAAAGATTTGCGAGTCTTTATCGGCATATACGCAATTGGCATGCTACATTCTGACCAGGGTCCTGCGTTTAGCTCTCGAGCTTACAAAGAGGCCATGGCCAGCATGGGCATTGCATTGCGGTACTCTTCTCCATTCCATCCCGAGGGAAATGCGGTAGTGGAAAGAAAAAACCGTGACATAAAGCAATCTATAACGGCGAGGGTATTAGGTTCGGGTGATGGGTGAGTCAAACATTTAACAAGTGTCCAGCGTAGTCTTAACAATCTGCCAAGAAATTCTCTAAAAGGTCTCACTCCCTACGAACTATTGTTCAGTACTAGAATGCATATCCAGGACTTAGATAGTCACACTTCAGTGGTAGAAGAAAAATGCTTTGATATCAAAGACCGTTTGGCTGTTTTACAGGACTTAAATGAAACAAGAAGAAACCTGAGTAACATAAAGTTAAAACAACAACCAACAGCCACTGAAGAAAAACCACCTGTCCCAGCAAGACCTGTCTGGATTCCAAAGATTGGGGATCTGGTCAGAGAAAAGATCGCGGTGAAGAAGGAATTTGGGCCTTCTTACAGAAAAGCAGTACCTGTCTTAGCTGTCATCGGAACAAGATCAGTTGTACTACCGCCCCTTGCTGGTAAAAAGGAGAACCGAGTTGTATCCATCGACCTGGTAAAACCACAACCATGTGGCCAATAATAAGTAGTAGGCCCAGTGAACTCCCAAGAAATAACAGAATACCAAAATTTGCTACAATCCAAGAGGTTCAAACTGAGAGACTAATCACATTTGATAAACCTACAGTGAATAGAAAAGGACTATGCAACAAAGCCATGGAACTTGTGCCTCTTGAAACCCATATTGCAACAGTTTGTCAAGAAACACCGGTCTACAACGATGTAGCCTCAGACTATGCTAGTGAAGCAAAGAAAAATCCAAAAGCAAATGAAAATCCGGAAGCAATTCCAACAATTGACAGAACTGCATCTGGCTACTTCATCAATTTCGATGACTTTTCCGGAGATCCAAGCGAGCATGAAGAAACGCCAGCAACAAAAACTTTCAAAGACAAAGTAACTGAACTCTTTCATCAACTCAAAGAAACATATCTGATTTCTCCATGGATTGCATTTTGGATTGTGTTAGGTGTACTTTTCCTCCTGCTTTGGCTCATCATGGTTCTATGTTTGGGAAAATTAATTGATGGAACATATAGTACATTGGACACAGCAAGTCAGAACATCAACTTGGTCCTAAAGCCTCACACATCCTCTCACATCACAAAAAGAGAACTGTCACCAGTGAACATCACAGCCAATCCAATACCCGGTGGGGTAGCATGGGATAAAACTGATTATGAAAATTATGGCCCGATTGAGCTCTTGAAATATCCACTCCAGTTCAAGGTTTCATTAAGTGACTTTATAAGACCAAGTACTTTCTCTGATGATTGGGACTTTGAAAATATTAATAATATGATGTCAGATTTAGTAATGTCAGCAAAATTTACAGAACATGATTATTTGCAGGGTTCATCAAATTATGAAGAGTTATATTGTTATAATCATTTTGGTCATCACTATTTGCATAAATCTTCACAGCCTAGAAATGTTTTTAATTGTAACCAATGGGAACATTGTGCAACACCGCCTACAGGCAGCTCGAAAACATTTTATGAGAAATTCCCATACTTCTCAGGGTTTAACACAAGTGATGCAGAAACGTTTTATTTTAAAATGTTAAATAAGACAGGAATGAAAACAATGTTGACAAATACTAAATTGATTTATTCTGAAACATTTTATGAAAACATGACTACATTTGGTTTTGAATTCTGGAAAAACAACATTGAAACAAAAACCATCTGGGGTACAAAAGAATGGCAGGTCCAAGGCCTAGAAACATTATTTAGAGCCTGCATGATCCCAGAACAAGTAATATTCTTGAATGACACCATTCAACAGACAACCTGTCTTGGCCTAGCCAAAATTAAAGACTTAAACAAACCGTCAAATCCTAAGCGCATACCTGATAGGAATAGCACTACAGATGTGGAGATAGACGTATCCCATATTTTACACCAAAGCAGAACACATCTTGATTGGAAAAAATGGTTGATCTGGCCCACAGACACAAATAACTGTCAAGATAGATTCCTGAACAAAACACAGGGGTTTAAACAGACCAGGCCAGACCCTAGATACTCCCAGAGACAACATCCAGGGATAGTTACAACATACAGTGTAGGGAAACTCTGCCTTGAATGGCTACAGAAATCCACACTGGCTGAAATTAAGCAACACTTGACTTTACTTAAAGACGGTGCTGACTTGCGTGATTTCATACTGGGACCACGCAAACAGCATCAAAAACATTTCATAGCGGCCGGTATATACGCTGCATACAACAAGGCTTGGAAAGAAACACAAATTGAAACAGCAGAAGAAATACAAGAAATTGAGCGTATACATTTGGAAAAATCCCTTACTTTTGTGGACAATGGGTTAACGACTCTGTCCTCCAGAATATATTCACTGGACAGTATCGTATCATCTGCTATTGATATAATAGAGCAGGACTTACTAATGTTACAACATGGTCAGTCCCAATTACGTTCTATTGTACAGCTTGGCTGGACGTTGCAAAATCTGCGTTCGGGCTACGTGCCATGGCGTTTAATCAACAAAACGTCATTATTCTCTATCTTTAACCTTACTGATAAACAAATCAGTTTGGCACAAAAAGGAGCAGACTATACGATTCTGAGCATTGAAAAACATGAGAGATCACCATTGACAATGTCAGAGAGACCTGTCATTGAATGGATAATATATGGAACGATTACAATCCCAATAACAACTTTCCAGTTTAAGTATTGCCAAAAATATATACCAGCAGGCCTGTATGAAAGGTTGGGTAAAGGATACATCAAGCCAACATGGAAATTACCTTATACACACAAATGTTATAGTGAAGGGAAAAAAGAGGTATTTCTTAGTGGTAATAATTGTAAAAAATCACTAAGTGGTACACTCCTGTGTCAAGGTATTAACCTGCATGGAGCCTGCGAAGGGTCCTCGAATAACCTTTCATGTCACCTGCAGGCACTCCTGCAGCACAGATAGAGCCATTTTTTAGACAGCTTTCCAACAGCAGTTACGTTCTAATAAGTGACCACAGCTGTTGTGGAATGGTGCCAGGAAAAGCCTATCTCATGAGCGTTAGTTCCATGGTCACTTGCTGTATGCAAGTATTGTATCCAAACAGCAATCCAGACATGGAGGCGGCAATATGGCCTCGTTTGAATATCTCTTCTATTCGAATTGATACTATAAGCAGAATGAAGTCTATTCTTTTACAGACAACTGTGCCTTTAACCTCTTCCAAAGAGAGGTATGAACTGCAAGTTGCAAGGACAGCAGCAGAGATACATTCCCTATTATCAACAAATTGCCCCATACATTTCGTAGAAATGTTAAGCCAAATTTTAAACATGTCTGATACCAGTGGCATCACACATGTATTTAAGACAATTTTTTCGGGGCTGTTAACACCCTTTGAAACAGTTCTGGGCATCTTTCCGAATTTTGTCCATTCTGTCTTCGGCGGTCTGCCTCTACTTTTGGGACTCGTAGCAGGAATTTTTTTTTTTGATCCTTCTGCTCCAATATGGCAAGCCAAGCCACACACAAAACTCCAGCAACGATGGGAGAAACGATCCTAGCTATACGCTACCGGGACCGCATCACTAAAGTCCTTGGATTAGCCCGGCTAAGAGATCTAAGCGCAACCTGGTTTCTTTCATTCAGACCTATCTGGCAAGATTGCATCTTACCTGTGCTTCGATGTCTGCTATGCGGAGAAGAATGCATTTTGGACATCTGTCTTACACTACCATCAGCAGTACCAATGGATACAGATACCTTGCTAGGTCCGGTAACGACTCATGCATCGAGTTGTCCCCAGCGGCTACCTATTCTGATGACGGCATTCGTTGAGACTTCACCACTACGAGTAGGTGGCGGTGAAGTACGAGAGGAAAGCAGCACCAAACAGGTACAACCTTCTGTGAGCATTGCTGATCTTGACATTGATGATAGCAATCATTCTCACGTATGCACAATCTCAGCATTTTCGAACTTGGTCAAACTTTCACCTGATGTTGTAGACCACAGCGTTTCCTGAACTCTGAATTTGGCCTTCAGTTTTTGATAAACACAGCTACTGAAAACAATTGAAACTATTTTTTTCCCTTGAGAGCGAAATAATTTTTTTTTCACTTTCAAAATATTTACCCTTTTTTTGGCACAAAGTACTCTGCTTAAAGTAGAGCTATTCTTATAGAACAGAGCTTCTATTTTAGGAACTCTAGAGACAATATTTTACCTCAGCCTCTAGCACATGTACAGCATTTGTATAAATATGTGATGGAATGGTCTCGACCTTCTTTTCTGTATTAAGAGCCATTTCATGCGTAATTTTCGCAATTCATTCAGCTGATATATATATATGCATTTAACTGAATGATAACACTGCTGAAAAGCGTACAGTACCAATACTCATTTTCGTGTATTTGCCATATACCATTTCAAATGCAATTTATGTATTTTGGGGTGGGTTGGAAAACACACACGCATCGTTATGTTTAATATTGCTTAGTTTTTAGTAATGATGGACATTAATTCGTGGAGTGGGTGTTGTGTTTCTATCTAGGAACCTAATTCGATATTCCCGATTTATGCCCTAATATGGCTATAATAAATAATATCCTTAAAGAGGCATAAGAATCATATCCATATTTAGTAATAGCCCATGCAGTCCAAATACGGCATGACTACTCCCCTAGACTCCTAGAAGGAACAACGCGTTCTTTAAACAAACCAAGCCTTCAGCAGCCCGGGAAATCCCCCTGTTCTTGTTTTGATTTGCACAAGAACTCCTAGAGTCAGAAAGAACTGTTAGTTCTTGGTGACGTCTTATGTCCAACCTTACGTCAAACCCGGCACCTTTCAGGTATAAATATACCAACAGTTGCCTTAAGCAAACACACGGTGGTTTGGAGCAGAGCGGCTATCTACTTGCTTGAGAGCCCAGCTGATGCGAGAGCCCACGGATGCCACCCCTCCCTTTTGACGCACTGAGAAAGACGCTGTCTTTTTCTCCAGCCGAGAAAATCCAGCTCCGGTGTTTCCAGCCGCTCTTGCGGGTTGCTGGGATATCGAGTCCTGAGAGAGAGATACCAGACCTCCTACATTCTATTACCCAGGTACGGAGCTGACTAAACCCTTGAGAGAATTCTTGATTCAGGTCCTTGGCAAAACCAACTTAACTTAAACTGCAACTTACTTACTCCTTCCCACGTATTAGGCTTAGGTCAGGTACACCGGGGTAGGCGTAGATTAGAAGCACCAGTTGAGGACGTTAGTCAATGTATTGATGTATGTATATATTTTATCCATTTTTAAGTATCATATGGCTAAGAAACCATATCAATGCTTTTACAGTATTATTTTATAATACTCCTTTTACTGTACGCACTTTACTTTATACTAAGTATTGCAATTGTGGCAATTCATTTCTCTTGCACGAGAAAGAAGACTGCTCAATAAATAACACCTTTTATTGAAAACGCCCGTCTCTCTATTTCTCTGCACTCTGGTGAAACTAAGTACGCACGATTGACTGAGTGAAATAATTGTCTATTGTTTTCACACGACTCTAGAGATACACTCTTTATTCTGAGGGAGCAAAGTTGTCCTGTTTATGGTTGTCAGAAGCTAATCCCTTCTTGTCTATCCAGGGAAGTTAAACTCCTCCTTGGTTACTCGAGGAAGTTTCTAGTGACCTCTGAGCTAGCTGGCAAAACTAATTAAGTCTAATATAGTCAGTAGAGACCTAGTCGACCTCAGTCCTACGTCTACACTGCTGTTTATATTATTCCAATGTGCAGAGCCTATTGGGAATATAGGAACTACACTACACTGTGTTGGTGGTGGCAGAAAATCTGCTGTAGATTTTTGGGGTAAGGTTACAGTACGATACCTGGATGGGCCAGTCTCCATCCCGGTTTTGATGTACATCAAAATACCCCTGGTGTCTACAGGGCGTTCTGCTCCACTGGGGAGGACAGACTGGAGGTAAATCATCCACTTGGCCACCAATGGGTCAGGAAGACTGTCAGAGCCTTTAGGGGTTTTTACATACATCAAAACATTATTTTTGTCTAGTGGGCTTTCTGACCATCACAGGGAGAGCATATTGGGGGTAAAGCTCCCCAGTCTGCATCCTAGGGAGGGTTTAGGGGTAGAGGGTATGGGCCAATACCTGGATGGATCAGCGCCACATCATTTGTTTATATACATCAAAATAGCCCTGGTGTCTAGTGGGCTTCTTGCTCCCCACCCTGGGGGTACAGAAAGAGTGTTGGGGTTTTTTGCGGTTGGTGTATAGTCTGCTGCCTGGATGGGCCAGTTCCACTACATTTTTTCTGCACTTCAAAATCCCCTTGGTGCCTAATGGGTCATCTCTCACTTCCCTCCTTCCCAGAGAGGGTATATTGGGTGTAAATGTCATAATCTTGCCCCTGAGGGATAGGAGAAAGCTTGGGCCAGTACTAGGGGCATACAGCCTGATGCAGGATAAAAAAAAGCTTCTGTTAGTGTGCTTTCTACCCCTCCTGCCCTTCTCCACCCCCCCGGCTAGCCCCCCAATCGCACATGCCAAGGAGTGCAGAAAAACATGTCCCCCTGTGGGGAAGCATCAGGTCATGTCTAGAGGGCTCCTCCCCATGTGCGCCATCCCTCGTTGCTACTGGGTGGATCCCTGCTTGGAGACTGCCCTCCTGCATTGATCACCAGGCAGGGATCGACTAGAGAAAGGTACCATTGGAAGAACAACATTCTCCCCTTTCCAAATGTACCTTTCCCACTGTGATCAGTACTTGTGCGGGGTTGGGGATAAGCACCCAAGACCTGATATTCTGCCTTCAGTGCTGAAATGACTGCACTGCTTTTTACTTTTACTATCTCTGACCTCAGCAAGCATGGCATGCTGACAATAACCATTTTTGTAGTGCCAAATATATTAAAAAAATGCTTTTTTTCAGAGCAGGTGGACCCTTCCAGCAGGTAAAATAATATTCTTTTTTTGTTTGTTTTTCATTGAGAATATATATATTAGCCAAGTCTAAGCTGACAACGCGCCCGACTGCCGGAAGGGGGAAGGGGGTGACACTCGGCGAAGACAAGGTAAGCGGGAAACCCTTTTTTCACGAACGGGAGGGAAATGCATAAAAGCCTTTAAGCAAAGCGCAACAAGCAAGATGTCGGTCAGCCCGTGACAAATCACTAATGAGAAGCGTGAACTAAATCAATACCATTGTAGTATGATTTCAATGAAAATCAGGTTGAGAAGACGCATATCTCGCTAAGTGAGTCACGACAATTACAGCATAAGGTGTATAACACAGCAAAATAAAACTTACTATTGGCAAAACTCCAAACCAAACAAACAAAATGGAATCACGTGATGCAAAAAGACAGACCCTGTTAGACAAGCCTGAATTCTTTGAAACAGGGGGGATACAAGGAATAGACCCCAGAATCAACAAAAAGACTGATGCAAAGACTAAACTGAAGAATTGGGAGAAAATCTCAAAAAAAGAGATCAATAAATGGTGGGAAGTTACCACGCTAAAAAAATATATAGAGGTCCAAAGAGTGCCAAGAGGCCTGAGACTTCATCTAATGCCAAGCCATCAAGACTCGAGCAATGATTTACTACAGGAATGGGGTGAATACCTGCTCTGCACATCGCTTGGTCTAATGAACATATTAGTCAAGCATATTGAAATATCGCTACAAAAAATCAAAAATCAAGTCCAAGAAATGGAGAAAGAAATCGCAACACTTGATCTAACACCTGATTTAAAAAAATTTAAAACGGATTTGGAAAAGCAAATTGAGGCCCATGAAGACTTAGTACAAAATCGCAAATGCGTAAAGTTTATGAGAGACAAAAAGGATTATAGCGAAGGACGAATCTTCACATATGCGAGAAAATATGATCACCTACAGCAACAAAATTATAGCCCAAGTAATGCGAGCACTTCGGATAGTTTATCATCAAATGAATCTGTGGAACAAAGTGATGAAGAAATTACATCAGCCAGAAAGCAGTCTTTTTTGGTGGATATGCGGCTAGTCCTGCAGCAACGACAGTGGGAACAAACAAGAGGATTTCAGCCGCCAAATAGAGGACGTGTCCGTGGAAAACCACGAGGCAACAAACAAGGAGAGGAATAAGGGGCAACCGGCGAGGAAAGAGTGGGAACTCTTACACGCAGTATGAGATTGAAAAAAACATTCTAGAGGAAGAACAAGAATTGACTGTCATCAACCTATCAAGTTGTCAATTAACAGAACCAGAAAGCACATTATTGAAGAAAGGCCTGAATTTCTGCCCGAAAGTGCATTTAGATATAGCACAAACGAGAATAGACATATATAAATATGTGCGCAAGATCAAACTAGCCAAACTCTATAAGGAGAAAGAGATTTACATTTAAAAAAACGCGCCATTACCCAAAGGTACAACGAGTAGTATTTTACTGGCCCAAGACGCTGAAAGTTATATGACATTGATGAATTTGAATACTGTTAGCGAATCACAAGAATTTACATTAGAACAGACCTGTACACAACTTGGAGCTGGCTTGAGTAAAAAAAAGCGGAAATCACGTTTTTACCCGCAATTTCCACCGGGCAACAAGGTGGATAGCTTTCATGAAGCCGTGATACAGGATATTTATAAATTGAAAAAACAGTGCTATTTTGACAACCTAAAAATTGAGGAACGTAAAGCGTTAACAACATTGAGTCAGGATAAAACCATTGAAATTAAAATGGTGGATAAAGGCGCAAATGTTATCATATGGGACAAATTGGAATATGCAAGAGTAGCCCATGATCAACTACAAGACAAAATGTACTATAAGAAATTAACAGCTGACCCTACCAAGCAAATGAAAGAATCCTTGGATAAGAAACTAAAAGAATGGCTAGACTTAGGTTTGATTGACTTTGATGAACATAAATATCTCACAGTGGATGACCCGGTGACTGCAACTATGTACTTTTTGCCGAAGGTACATAAGAATCGAACACCACCAGACCACCAGGGCGACCAATAATCTCCGCCATGGGTTCCCTGTTTGAACCAATAGCAAACTATCTGGATTTTTTCTTGCTCCCACATGTTTCAAAGTTAAGTTCTTTCATAAAAGACACGACGGACATGTTGAAACATCTGAATGGAATTCCCGGGAAATCTTTGTATAAATAAGTATCGATGGATGTTGTATCCTTATATACGAATATAGATCATGAGGTGGGAATTGCAGCTTGTAAATTCTTTCTCCAGGACAGAAATATGCACTATTCAAGTCAAAATACCATGCTGGAAGAAATTATGAGACTGTGCCTGAACCAAAACATCTTTTATTTTGGAGAAAAAATCTACGCCCAAACAAAAGGCGCTGCTATGGGTTTTTCTTTTAGCCCAAGCTTTGAAATGGGCGTGGCAAGCAGAAAACGACATTATGTTGAATAAAGTGATACTGTGGGTACGCTTTATCGACGATCTTCTCATTGTATGCGGCGGTTTAGAAAATGAATTTAAGGAATATTTCAAAATCCTCAACTCATCACCTGCTAATTTCAAATTTACATATGAACTAAGTAACAACAAATTAATTTTCTTGGACACTGAAATTTACATCAAAGACAATGAAGTACACACGACCTTACACAGGAAGAAAACCGCAACCAATGCGACACTGCATGCAAGTAGTTTTCATCAGCCGTGTTTGTTTGAAAATATTCCTTATGGAAAGTTTTTAAGAGTGCGGAGGATATGTTCAGAAGAATCAGAATGGGACAATCAAAGTATGTCCATGAGCAAAAGATTTGAAAACAGAGGATATTCAAAAGGTCACATAAAGAAAGGTTGGGAAAGAGCAAGCCAAAAGGAAAGAAATAGCTTATTGCAAACAAGGAAAAAAGAAGAGAGTGGCAAAGATGTAATAAGATTCATAACAACCTTTTCGAATGAATCTAAACAAATCAGGAATATTCTAAAGAAAAATTGGAAGATATTAAAAAAAGACGCAACCATTGGTCCTATTGTGGGTGATACACCACAAATAACATATCGCCGAGCATCAAATCTAAAAGATCGTTTAACGAAGAGCCATTTTTTCAAAGAGGAAAAGAAAGCATGGTTGAAAGGAAAAGGTTTTAAAAAAAGCTTCAATTGCAAAGTTTGTCAAATATGTAAACTCATCCAAGAAATTATGTTGGCAAATGGAAAAATCTGTAATATTGATGAGTTAATTACATGTACAACACCATATGTAATTTATGTAATTGAATGTCCGTGTGAACTAAAGTATGTGGGCAGCACAAAGAATGAACAAAAAAAGAGGATTTTGGAACATGTTAGGGCAACTGTTCATCAGGATAGAAGCAATGCAGTTGCCAAACACATGGAGTCTCATCATAACAGCGATTGGAAACGTTTAAAAATCTATGGCATTGATACAGCAAAAAAAACACTGAGAGGAGGAAATAGAGAGCTCATGCTGAGAGAAAAAAAGAATCAAGATACATTCTTAACCTACGAATAATGATTCCGTACGGTCTGAACCAGAGCGAGGAAATGTATATACATTTGTAAATAGACTTTGGGACTGGAAATATCATGAACTCATGTAACATAGGCAGAGGGTAAACAGCTACGTCGCTCTTTTTTTGCATCATATCACAATCATGTCCAAATTGGAAATGTATTAATTATTTGAGTTTAGTGCACAACAGTTTTTGTAATTAGAAAAAAGAAATTGGTAAGTGGTACATATGGTATAACCAAAAGACATTGGTAATATGACTACGGTCAGTAGTGACAAAGGAACAATTTGATGGACTAATGTTGGATTAATGTTGATAATGATTCTAAGGCCACTGGAGGCATTAATTGAAAAGGATGAAGTAAAAAGAAATGAAGGAAAAAAATGATGAACTAAATCAATAATATAATGAAGAGCGAGTATGAACTCGAGGGTTCGCTGTAGAATATGAGCGGATTATATCATTAATTAATCTAATCATTTACAACTTATCAAGCATTACAAATTGGTTAATTTTAACATTGAATACTATTTTGCTTTTTAGTTACTGTTCGTAATTTTCACTGTTTTGTAAATAGCACTACAATAACCATAATGCCTTTCCTAGTAAGGGGGAGGTTATCAAGGTAACTCATGATCTTTAAAAACGAATGGAAAGAGCAGGGCGGCACCGTGAACAAGATCTCAGTTAGAGATTGAAACGCGTTGGTGTTTGTAGTGTATGGAGTTTGTTCAAAATAAATACCTGGAATTTACTTCAAAGGAGTATTGTTGTGCGATCCAACTTCTTTTCCTTGTGGAGCGAGATATTCGAATATATATATATATATATATATATATATATATATATATTACCTACTGGCGGTCGCCAGTAGGTATATATAGTTAGGATTTTTTCTCTATGGGTTTTTTGAAAATTCTATGTCTAATAACTTTGGCGTTTGTGGACGGAATTGGCTGAAATTTTCAGGAAAATGGCACATTTTGTTTCTGAGCAGCCCCTGAAAATGTTGGGGGGGTTCGTCAAGGGGGGGCCGAGAAAAAAGGGGGGTCCCAAAACGCGTTTTTCCCATGTTAATTTCCATAGGGCGGTTGGCCTCACTTTTAGCCCGAACGGCTGAATGGATTTGCACGAAACTTGGCAAAATTGTAGGGACTGGTAGCCCGATGTGCCTTTTGTAGGTCTCAATATATGTGCTTCAGTGGATTTTGAGAAATTAATGTTCAAAAAAAGATATATATCTGTAACAGCGGACTGGGCAGCGCTCCGCTACGCGTACTTTTCGCGCAACGGAGCTTTGTGAAGCGAAGCTGATTGGTTCTCCGGCGTCTGTCAACATTCCAAACAGTCCGTAGCGGCCGCCATCTTGTCTCTCGGTAGGATCGAGAGACAAGAGGAGGCCAAAGCGAAGGGGCAAATGACCATAAGGGGGCATAGTACATTGTCGCTCACCCCCTAGGTTTGATGTGGAGGTTTTAAAAGGGCCCCGCGGGGCAAAAAAAAATAAAAATAATAATAATCGAACAGCTGAATGGATTTGCACGAAACTTGGCAAAATTGTAGGGACTGGTAGCCCGATGTGCCTTTGCTAGATCTCAATATATGTGCTCCAGTGGATTTTGAGAAATTAACGTTCAAAAAAAGGTATATATCTGTAACAGCGCACCGCTTCGCGTACTTTTCGCGTTACGGAGCTTTGCGAAGCGAAGCTGATTGGCTCTCCGGTGTCTGTAAACATTCCAAACAGTCCGTAGCGGCCGCCATCTTGTCTCTCGGTAGGATCGAACAGCTGAATGGATTTGCACGAAACTTGGCAAAATTGTAGGGACTGGTAGCCCGATGTGCCTTTGCTAGGTCTCAATATATGTGCTTCAGTGCATTTTGAGAAATTAACGTTCAGAAACAAGATATATATCTGTAACAGCGCTCCGCTTCGCGGAGATAAAATTATATGTGTATTACCTAGCTGTTGCTAACACCAGTTAGCGACGGCTAGTAGAAGATAGCGACCATCTTGGGCCCCACTTTGCATGTGAGTGATATTTATCACTAATGACATGCAAAGTGGGCATGCCAAGATGTTAGCGACTGGAAACAGTCGCTAACATCGCTATCTCCTATTATCAACTTTTGGAAATATTCGAGATAAGGGCGAATATCTCCAAAAGCTACCACCTGCCCTGAGCAGTTCTTAGCCATGTTATCCAATGGGAGGTGGATAACATGGCTAAGAGCATTAGCTCGGTAATGCATGAATATCGCTGAGTTTTCAGCGATATTAATGCATTGCGGTCGTTTTTTATCGTATTTCCGATAAACCTTGATAATAGCAAGGTTTATCTGCGATAATTTCTGACGGTAAAAAAATCGTTGCTAAGCATCGTTAGGGATAAATATCGCTTAACTTTGGTAATATGCCCCAACGTCTGTTAACGTTCGATTCGAAGGAAATCAGGAAGTGTTGAAAAACATTGTCTGCGCCATCTTGTCTTTTTTCAAATGCCACACTTTTGTCGTGCACGGCAGCCATTTTAGATGCCTTGACCAGACCCACTCTGTGCACGCTGTCGATCCTTAGCATGGCTCCCCACCCTCGCAAGCATCTCCCCCAGGCAGTGGTCACCCCCGCTCTCTGTCTTATGCATGGGTAATAAACCTCCCCCATCTGCGCTGCTGTTCCCTGAGAATCACACCCTGTGCCCGCCCGACACCTCCCTTTCGCCCTATTCACTACCGCACCCTCTGACACTCCTTTTCCTCTGTGTCCGATTGTCCAGGCTGGTCCTAGGGTATCAGCTAGCCCTGCAGATGTAGTTTATGGCCACAGCTGTAAAGAATCACCCCTCTTCAAAGGAGTTATAGTAGATCAAGGCCCACACTCGATGAGATCCGTCACAGCAGAAGCGTTGCTATTATCTGAAAACCATCCTGTATTGTGATTGGGGAGGGGACCGAGCCTGAAGCGGAAGATTCCAGGGATGACTGTTTGTACATCAAAGTTTTTACAATTATGTGTCACATTAAAAATATATAGCACTCCGACAAAGTAGTAAGATTATAAAACTTTAATAATTTATAAATATATACAAGAAAACAAAAATAGTAATAACATATAAACATTTTTAGGGGAAAACAACGAAGTAGCGGTCGGCTGTGCGAATAGTCCCAACGCAGCACAACATCCAGATTTCCGGCGTGGGGCGTCGCGGGGGGTGGGTCATCAGTAGCAAACTGTTGTGCGAATAGTTCCAAGGCAGCAGAACGCGCCGAAATCTAGATGACACGAAAGTGATGTCTAGTAAGTTGCCACCCAGCAAATAACGGCATGGGGTGTCGCGGGGGGTGGGTCATCAGTAGCAAACTGTTGCGCGAATAGTTCCAAGGCAGCAGAACGATGGCACCAAGGTGATGTCCAGTAAGTTGCCGCACTGGTTTTGGTATCCTACAATGCTGCTCCGAATAACGGAGTGGAGCGCCCCGGGGGAGGCGGCGTGAACGGGCCTCTCCAGGTGGAGTGTCATCTGTTGTAGTGGGGCGCCCCTTTACCGTTTCAGTTGCCATTCCGTCCGTTTTTGGTCCACTGTGTCAAAAGCCGCAATTCAGCTGAGTTGCGCCCACTCTTGCGGTGCAGCGATAGGCGGCTGTCACAGGACTCTCAAAATGGCGGCAGGCTGTTTCCTTTTTGGGCCTGGTCCACTGAAATGGCCCTGGGACACCTTGGAAATCGGACGCTTGTCTGCTAGGTCTTGGACCCCATTCTCGAAAGCGTCCCCTCCGCCTTGAGAATTCATCAAAAGTTTTGGGGGCTCCGACTCCTGCAGGCTTCTGGTGGGGAGCGGCTGCCATGATTGCTCGCGGAATGACCACGACTGAGCTACGAGATGGTGGTGCTTTCATGCTGACGCCAGCTTCAGTCTGAAACATCCAGAAACAAGGTGGGGCTTTCATCGTTTGGGAAAAAAAAAAAGTTTTCATCCTATGAAAAGTGTTGTTTTTAGGTCACATGATCAAGCCTTCCATCATTAGGAAACCAAAAGTAAAATGAACCAATGAAAAGTTTTATAAACAAGTCACATGACCTGTTATGCGGCATAGGGTGTAAAATGCGGAGAAAATACGTTGGCACGTGAGGCGGCGTCAGTAGCGGACCGATGTGCGAATAGGCCGAAGGCAACACAACGCGCCAAGATCCGGATGGCACCGAGGTGGTGTCCAGCAAGTTGCAGCACTGGTGTGGCCATCCTACAATGCTGAAAGTCGGCGTGGGGCGCCCCGTTGGCCTGTGAGTTTGCGTCAGTAGCGGACCGATGTGCGAATAGGCCGAAGGCAGCACAACGCGCCAAGATCCGGATGGCACCGAGGTGGTGTCTAGTAAGTTGCCGCACTGTTATGGATATCCAACAATGCTGAAAGTCGGCGTGGGGCGCCCCGTTGGCCTGTGAGTTTGCGTCAGTAGCGGACCGATGTGCGAATAGGCCGAAGGCAGCACAACGCGCCAAGATCCGGATGGCACCGAGGTGGTGTCTAGTAAGTTGCCGCACTGGTGTGGCCATCCAACAATGCTGAAAGTCGGCGTGGGGCGCCCCGTTGGCCTGTGAGTTTGCGTCAGTAGCGGACCGATGTGCGAATAGGCCGAAGGCAGCACAACGCGCCAAGATCCGGATGGCACCGAGGTGGTGTCTAGTAAGTTGCCGCACTGGTGTGGCCATCCTACAATGCTGAAAGTCGGCGTGGGGCGCCCCGTTGGCCTGTGAGTTTGCGTCAGTAGCGGACCGATGTGCGAATAGGCCGAAGGCAGCACAACGCGCCAAGATCCGGATGGCACCGAGGTGGTGTCTAGTAAGTTGCCGCACTGGTGTGGCCATCCTACAATGCTGAAAGTCGGCGTGGGGCGCCCCGTTGGCCTGTGAGATGGCGTCAGTAGCGGACCGATGTGCGAATGGGGCCAAAGGCAGCGCAACAATATTTTCTGATTTGAAGACACCACAAGGCGCTGAGATGCCAAGATCCGGATGGCACCGAGGTGATGTCTAAGTTGCGGACTGATGTGCGAATGGGGCCAAAGGCAGCGTAACAATATTTTCTGTATGGAAGATACCACTAGGCGTTGAGATGCCAAGATTCGGATGGCACCGAGGTGATGTCTAGCAAGTTGGTGTGGTCATCCTACAATGCTGAAACTCGGCGTGGGTCACCCCATTAGCCTGTGAGATGGCGTCAGTAGCGGACCGATGTGCGAATAGGCCGAAGGCAGCACAACGCGCCAAGATCCGGATGTCACCGTGGTGGTTTCATAGTTGAGAGGCACTTCATCTGCAGTGGGGCGCCGAGATCCGGATGGCACCGAGGTGATGTCTAGCAAGTTGCTGTACTGGTGTGGTCATCCTACAATGCTGAAATGTAGTGGGGCGCCCATTTACCGTTTCAGTTGCCATTCAGCTGAGTTTCGGCTGCTCTTGATGCTACAGCGACAGGCGGCTGCAAGAGGACTCTCAAAATGGCGGCCTGTTCTTTGGATTTGGGCCTGGTCCACTAAAATGGCCCTGGGACACCTTAGAACTCGGACGCTCGATTTTTTTTTCCTTTCCTGTACATGCAAAAAAAGGTAAATGCCCGGTATGTTACACGCTTCATCTGCCACGATGAACTCTCCAGAGGAACCGAAAAAAAATATAGTTGTGGTAACTATACCATGCATCGTCATATGGAGAGGTGGCACCAATTAATTATAGTGCTGCATAAAAGAGAGATTTGGAGGAGAACCCCTGACCTGCTAGTACATTCATCAAAGAAGTGGCACTGAGAGCTTCAGAGGCAAGGGAAACGGTCCCAAATATTTAGAAGAACTTTGGAAAGATTAAAATGACATGTTTAGATTGTGGTAAATTAATTTCATGTGGGCAGATGAGTGTTACTCTAATAAATACAGCATATGAACATCATCATAGTCGATGGTTGGTAGAGACATTTTGACTATATCCTGGACCTGCCCGTCCTCGCCCAAAATGGCGCCGGAATAAATGGGACTCGTAACTCCTTGTTGTGTACTGGTTGCAGAACCTTGAAATCACGAGATACGTATGCAGTTTTGAAGCACATGGCGGGCGGGGACGAGAATTGATTGAATATTTCGACATCCCTATTGATATTAAGTTCTGATGTGTTATTGATTACTGTACTGTTGAAAATTCGAATTAACGTCACCCATGGTACTTGCCCGCAAATGTATATCTAGATAATTTTATTGTAACTGGCCCTGTCGTATTTTAATTATAAAATGTACGTCCACCGATTCCGTAACTGTTAGACACCTTAGTTTTTGCAACCTAATGGCCCGCCCGTTACGTTCCTCTACAGTGTAAATGTCTATTCATCATATACGATTACAGTTTGCTCCGTGGCAGGCCCACGTGGTTATAGGCTCGTATTTGTATAATGAAATTTTCACAATAAAGGTTTTTAAAAGAAAACATGGTAGTAGTGTATACATTGGTAAAGTTTTTAATAATAGTCACTGTTTTAGAATCATTAAAAGGCAAGTGAAATAAAGCAGACCAATTACATGAAGGGTAAAAGGTATAATACGAAGGAACGCAGTAAAGATAAATGGTCAAGGGCTGTTGTGTTTTCTATTCCTGCAACATAAAGTGATCGATAAGAATCTCATATTCAGGCGTATCGGCGACTAAGACAGCAGGTCGACCCTCTTTTGCTCAACGGCTCCGTCATGGGACGAAGAAACGCTCTTTTTCTCGAAAAAATAATATATTTTACTTGCAGGACAGTTGTAAAATTTCCGGGAAAGTACATTAGCCTGGAACATTATAACATATATTTAAGAGAAAATAATGTTCGGAAGTAATTAAAAGCGTAATTTTTAGGTGATATGACCAAGGCTTTCATCATTAGAATAAGAAAAGTAAAATGAACCAATGAAAAGTTTTATTAACAAGTCACATGACTTGTTATGCTTACGTTACGCGCTGCGCGCCCCGGATGACTTCCGGATGCGCTAACGCGGCGCGTCATATGACGCATTACGCGACAACGCAGGTCCAGAATATAGTCAAAATGTCTCCACCAACCAGCGGTCGAAACACAACCCCTTTCAGCAGGCTAAATAGTTCTGTTAAATGACAACAGAAGGGACAGGCAACAAGAACCATCAGTCAAAGAGGGGAGGGCTAGTTCTTCTCTACCGGGTTACATTGGGGCGCTACCGGAACTGATCGAATTGGTAGTCTACAGTGTTTCTGGATGTTTCAGACCGAAGCTGGGGTTAGCATGAGAGCAGCACCATTTCGTAGCTCCGTTGTGGCCATTCCGCAACCAATCATGGCAGCCGCTCTTTATCGTTATTTTGGGCGGGGTGGGTGGCGGAGCCGAGCTGTTTTGCAGCCATCATTGTGTGGAGTTCAGTTCATCTCACTAGTTTTGTATTTGTCATGAGGGGTTGTTCCTAATGTTTCTATTTTAGCGAGGTCAAAAAGAGATCCCATTAGTGGCCTACTGATTTTGCTCGATTCCTTTTCTTTTTTTTTACACGATTTTTCGTTATCTGCAAAGACTAAACAGAGTATTGCGACTCTGTGTTTGTTTGTAAATAGAGAATGAACCAAAGAGAACTAATTCTAAAACAGTAAATACTTGGATAACAATCAATCAAATGGAGAGAGAAGCAGGCACGACGGATTACAACGGGGGCAAAGGCCTGCGTTAACTACCTTTCACTATCTGCAAAGAGAGAGTACTCCTAATAGAAATGAGGGGGGGGGGCACCATTCAAAGCAGATCAGTGTGCATAAACACGAAAATGTTTTCACTTACCACGTACTTGACATTCGACAGCTTATGATATTTGCTATTAAAAACCATTGAAATTCACTGAAAAAACCATAGGTTATAGACCATATATAGTTAGGAATTAGCATTTACAAAACCTTGAAAATTCACTGAAAAAACCATAGGTTATAGACCATATATAGTTAGGAATTAGCATTTAAAAAACCTTATTTTACTCACACAAAACCATTGAAATTCCATATATAGTTAGTTGCACTAACTATATATCGCGCACCCGCAATCCACTGCTGATCATGTCACATATTACATCATTCATGACATGGTCAGTGACATCACTGATGACATCACTGATGACATCTCAAATGACATCACTGATGACATCACTGATGACATCTCATTTGACATCAATGACCACATCACTGATGATATCATTCATGTGACAATACAATGCATCTCCTCACATTTTAATATAACCTCTGTTTCACCCAGTGTTAAATACAGAGTATAATTTTTGAAACCATTGACACACCAATACTAGTTACTACATACGTACTCACTGATTCCTACGTCTACACACACATTCACTCATTCACCCATACAATCATTCATACATACAATCACTCATCTTTACAACACTATCATATGCACTCATACACCTATACAGACACTCACACTCTGCCACTCATCCATGGAGTTACTCACACACCTAGTCAGTCCTGTAAAGAATCAATCACACTTCCATTTTCTTGTCTATACAGTTAAACATAGAGCACCTTACATTTTCAAACATATAGTAACACATACTTACTTTCTTATACAATCATTGATACAAGTACACATTGATCTGCACAGAGTCACACACCTCCCAGCCAGCCACACACACACTCAGTCTCCCATACAAATACTTGGACAATCAATCAATAACCCATATAGTTAATCATATAGCTACTGATCAACACATGCAGTAGTTTACAGAACAACAGACATAATGATGCACAAATTAAGACAGTTTAGTCACTAACCCATGCACTCAGTGAGACACATTTAATCACTCACTCATACATTCAGTCATGCACCTACTAAATCCTTCGTCCAGACAGTTATACATCTACTCATTCTTCAATATCTAAAACATATTTAAACTTTGCAGAAACACACAGTCACTGGATGATGTCATCAGTGATGTCATCAGTGATGTCATTTGAGATGTCATCAGTGATGTCATCAGTGATGTCACTGACCATGTCATGAATGATGTAATATGTGACATGATCAGCAGTGGATTGCGGGTGCGCGATATATAGTTAGTGCAACTAACTATATATGGAATTTCAATGGTTTTGTGTGAGTAAAATAAGGTTTTTTAAATGCTAATTCCTAACTATATATGGTCTATAACCTATGGTTTTTTCAGTGAATATATATATATATATATATATATATATACCAATCACGAACCGTCCTGTCGCAGAGGGAGCACTTACAAGTTGGTGCTGGAGTCGGGACCAGGACAGGGTCCCGTGTTTAATCACTCACGAAAAAATAATCCAGCACTCCGCTCGTTAGATGAAGTTAGATTTATTCAGCACACTGTTACAGCCTACACGTTTCGAACCTGATGGTTCCTTCTCACGGCAGTGTTATACAGTTGTCCTACTTCACTTTTGTTATTTATATGTGTGCAATTAGAAGTGCATTGTGGGACATGCAGTTTCGTGCCATATTCATTTCAATGATCATTTTTGAACGCAGTCTGAACATGATTTAAATTACTGCCTTAATGCATGTTTAAGCTTTTACATGTTTACATTTACATTAATTTCTAAATACAGCATTTACATGTCGGCTAAGTGCCCTTTTGCTGAAATTATTGTTAAGGCACCTTGTCCTTCTAGCACTATTATGGTGACTAGGCAGTGTTGTACGCTGTGCACAAAAGTGGATCTCAATAGTCCTCTTTATTGAACTTTCTGGTTTAGTTCATGGTTTATATGTGCTTACAGTCTCAATATCTCGGGCTGAGTGCCCTTGCCACTGCCATTTAATGGTCACCAAAGAATGTTCATTTGCACCGAGCAAAAGGGCAGAAGTTCATAGAATGTATCAATTTTGTTTCCAGGATTCATGATTGGACAGAACTTCGATTTGTTCTTGAACTCTGTGGCTCTCCAGCATATGAATTAGCAAACCAAACAACGGCTTCACAAATGACTGACACGCAAATATTAAAGGAAATGGATGTAACAACAGACAAAAGGAGAGCCACAGAGTTCAAGAACAAATCGAAGTTCTGTCCAATCATGAATCCTGGAAACAAAATTGATACATTCTATGAACTAGTGCTGGCAGACTTGGAAAAGATGAAACAAACAGAAAACACAAGCAAAGAAATTCTATCCAAACTGGAACTCCTTGCTATACAAACTTTGAAAGCAAACACAACGATTGAGATAAAACCAGCCGACAAAGGCTGAAATATAGTAATCATGGAGAAATAAGATTACGTAGAAGAAGCAATGCGACAACTGGGGGATACAAAGAATTATGAATGCTTGACCAAAGACCCGACACCAAGATTCAAGAATGAACTAGGAATCAAATTGAACGTATGGAGAGAAGAAGGATTAATAACAGAGGAAGAAAGGAAGTTCCTTATGGTAGAATATCCAATCACGCCTACCATATATTTTCTTCCCAAGATCCATAAGACTCTCAACAAACCTCCTGGGAGACCAATAATCTCCAGCTGTGGCAGCCTGTATGAACATATGTCAAAATACGTTGACTATTTCCTATCCCCTATAGTACCAACTCTCAGTTCGTACATAAAAGACACTGGGGACTTTTTGCGCATCTTAATGAATACCCAAGAAAAATATCATTCACTCAAACTATTTGTTGGTAATATTAGGTCCGGCGCATTCCTTATATTGTAGCCCTCCAGTGGGCCAAGAGACACAAGAAAAGCATGGTTTATTTGATTCATTTCTCACGCTGTACCAAATTAATTTTGCACTAAAACTCTAAAAGGAAAAAGAAAAAAAGTGAAATTGAAATGAGCGATTCAGTATTAACAACAGTGGATATGCCAGCCCTCATAACCCTTGTTAACCTTGACATATTGGATGAGGAAGACATCATAACTCAAACTACTGCCTGTCCACAAAAGGGATCAGGGTTGAGGGGCAAGAAACCACCTTCTCGGTTTTACCCACAGTTACCACAAGGAAACAAAATTGATTTATTTCAGGAAGCTGTAATCCAGGACATTTATAAAATCAAAATCAAAGGGTCCAAGTACAGTGACAATCTTAAAAAGAAAGAAAGGATGGCTTTAAAAAATTTGATGGATGACAAATCAATAACAATTAAAAGTGCAGATAAAGGCGGAAATATTGTCATCCAGAATACTACAGAAGCCCATCATCAATTAAAAAACAAACAATATTACAGGAAATTGACAACTAACCCAACATCTTTATATAAGGAGAAATTGGACAAAAAGATCAATCAATGGAAAATTGATAACCTTATTGATGATGAAGAGCGTACATTTCTTACAAAAGACCATCCAGTGACAGCAACTGTGTACTTCCTCCCTAAAGTACATAAAAATCCTAATAAACCACTAGGACATCCGATTGTTTCAGCGAAGGGGTCTTTAATGGAGCCGGTAGCAAGTTATATCGACTTCTTTTTAATGCCTTGTGGTAAATAAAATATTACCCTGTCATAATTTCCTTAAATAAACAAAGTGTCATGCATTAAATGAGAGGCAGAGTCCGTGGTATCTGAGTCAAAGGGCTTTATTCTAATAACTCGAGTTAAGGGAGAATCTGTTCCATCACCTCTAAGGTTCAGGAAGGGTCTTCTAAACATTATTTTCTGATTACATATTTATACGTGCAATCTTGTACATAGGAGAGAAAAGAAGATAAGAGCATGTGGGCGTGCATGAGGGTGTACACTCGATGAGCATAGGTGAGTCATAGGTGGGTGGATACATGGAGGGGGGGTTGCATGGCAGGCTGGAACTTTGCCCTACTTGTGCGTGCAACTTGATCATGACATGCAACTGACGTGTGACTGGGGGGAAAGCTGACATTCAGTCTAGTAGAGAGGCCTTTAGTGTCAGGGCGACCAGCACGTCTTGTAATATCTGATATCTTGAGTCCGGGGATGTGTTATCTGAAGCAAAGGTCGCTCATCACTAAGAGCCAGAGAGGGCATATATTTCTTCGTGCATTGCATGGGGGCCGTGGGCTTTCTACGGATGCAAGCTCTGTAATTTACTTAAACGGAGACAGAAAGGCTAGGCCCTTTCTCTGCAGACTGGTTCTGTTTACCTTCTTCACTGGGCAGGAATGTGATTCTGTACAACAAGCAGATAACTATTTTGCAAAACACTGTCTTGGCACCCCGTGCTGGGCCTCGGCTGAGCCAGAGGTATGCAAGGTCAGGGATACGTAACTGCAGCTCTCAGAGTGTCTGGAGACCTGGAGCCCTAATTCAGAAACAGGCTCAGGCTGAGCCACCAAACGGGTTCATCGTGACTTATTTAAAAGTGCACAATGCAAATACATGGGCCTTAAATGCTAACTTAATATTTCTTACATGGGAGACTTGATGACTGGCATCCTAATGCAGGACGTAAATGCAGAGGCCTTGTGATTCAGGCCACTTAAGGGAAAATGCATGGATGACATGCACATACATTAAACATAGGGTACACGCAGGGGACATATTGGTCATGTAAAATGTCATTTTCCTCATTCCCTCCTTGTCCCCTACGTTACCCTTCAGGACACATCTATATTCATGAGACCGTATATTTGATCATACAGCATCATTTGTTCATCTTTGATCCTTTGTACACGTGGATGTGGTACACAGGCAGTCGCACACAGGCCGCAAATGGCCGGGCCACACTGCAGACAGAGACAGCAGCCGAATATCATAAGCAGTATCATTCCTAGGAACGACAACACTTTCCATCCCCAAGCCGCTATTACACCACAGAGCCAACTGGACCAAGTCCATGTGCCTGGGTCTTGATGTATGTCATGAGCAATCTTGTGGAGTCTTGTTATTGCTGCATACACAGATGGCGCTTTATTAGGGATGAAAATGCAGCAACTGGAGCCGATCACTCTACAAGCCCCGCCCCTATCCGCCAGGATGACGTCAAGAACAAGGAGGTTCTGAAGAACAACAAGTCTCATAGCGGACTGCTCCTGGGTCAAATTCGCCAGAGCAGAAGCAGTCACATTCACTACTGCTTCCAGAGTCCTTGTTAACCTGCGTATCAGTTTACTGTTTTGGACGGGACCTATGAAGAAAAAGAATCCTTTGTTGAAATCTGTATATTGCTCCCAAGCTGTTTCAGTCTGATCGATCTCTGAGGCATCGGTCTCTCTCCTTTGTCTAACATGCTCTAGTCGTTAATCTCGATGATAATGGGATGGGGCTAGAAAGACTGGTGGCAGCAGGAACGCTATATAACATGTCCCACCCCAGTCTGGGGGCAGTTGTACATAGGCTGTCTGACCGCAAATGAAATAGGTATGGCGTGATGTTTTGAATGAAGACTGTCCTTTATCGTTAAACTCTACTACAGTTTTACACTCGCTGTGTCCCATATGTACTGAACCTTTCTTTCTAACACATAAATCACCTTTTACTGGTAGGACTGAAATAAATGGTGGACCTATATTTTGCATGGGCTGAGCGTTCAGCATTATAAAACTAACGGATGCATTTCCTTGCTCGTACTCTTCATTTTCTAGATCTGTTCCCTTCCTTTGGGGAAATCCGTCTTTGTCTGGAAAACATGCCTTATTCATTACTTTATTCAGGTTTCCATATATCCATTCATCTTGGTATACTATGGACTTTTTGTCTAGTGAGGTCATTAAGGCAAACCATGCTCCGCACGAACCATTGTGGGAGAACGGTAAAGGGAAGAAGGGCAGAACTCCCTTCGTCTTTTGATAAGGTGGCAGTTGGCCACATACCCAGCAATCAGTCGCATTGCTGGTCTGATGAGAACGGTATAACATTCGAATGAAAGTATTGTTACGCAGGGCAAGTCGATATGACAGTTCATGAGGTGGCAGTTCACTGAATGTATGCTCTACGGTGTTGTTAAGGGAAGAGTGCATATGTGAGGCAAAAGGAGGAAAGAAAACATGTAGTATTAAACTAACACAGATTATAACGATACACAAAAAAATAGAATAATCAAAGAAACTATACATCTACTATGTAATAGCTTACAGTATTTCTCTTTCATTTTGCTCTTTTTACTATTGTCGTATGCGATCTTATACATGTCAGAAATCTAGTGTAACCGATTCACCACCTAGTGGACTTAAACAATTAAACTTCGTCTGACTTACTAGATCGTAACTTAGACCTATACTCTTGCTGTGGAGTCTTTTCTAGCAAAGGCGGCGCAAGCGGCGCAAAGTCTTTAATGTCTTTAATGTCTTTTCAAAAGTACCAGATTGTCCAAAGTATCTCTTGCAGTGATGAGCGTGAAGCCATCCCTTTCTTCCCTCGACCTTAATCGCAGTCCTTGTGGTCAGTAACACCAACTTCGGCGTCTTCCAACGTGGCTCAAGGGGGCTTGATCGATCAAAATTCCGGACAAACACGAAATCCCCAGGGACTATGGCGTGTTCCTTGACCTGGGTGTTGTCAGGGAAGGCGGCAGCAACCTGTGAACGACAAGAGAGTAGTGCAGACATCAAGGAAGCCAGGTAATCTGTCAGCATGTTACTGTCAACATCAGTTATTTTCTTAGGCATAGGCGTACCCCACATATTTGGCGGTCTACCGAAAACTACTTCATACGGGGATAGGCCTGTTCTGGAATGAGCTACCATGCGCATGTAAAAGAGGGCAACCGGCAAGGCTACCATCCAATCCATGCCTTTTTCTGCACAAATCTTTGCTAGTTTCGTCTTGATTGTCTGATTATGTCTTTCTACAAGGCCTGCTGCTTCAGGGTGTCGTACACAATGGAACTTCCAATTATATCCTAACAGAAGAGACACTTGTTTCATTAATTCAGAGGAAAATGGCTGGCCATTGTCTGAGTAGATGACACGGGGCAATCCATATCTGGGGAAGAACTCACGCACCAATTGCCTGGCGGTTGTCACAGCAGTATAATCTGGAACTGGATACGCTTCTGTCCATCTAGATAGTGCACACACAACTACCAAGACATACTTGTAACCTCTACATCTGTCCATTTGGATATAATCCATCTGGAGGACCTCAAAAGGGTGGTCAGGAGGATGAAATCCGCCTTGTTCCACCGGGATGCCTTTACCTGGATTGAACTGGCAACAGATCATACATGTTCGTACTTTCTGTTTCGCTGCTGCACGCAGGTGCTTGTTAAACCAGATATTCTGTAAACTGTCTATCATTGCCTTTTCTCCCAAGTGTGCTGGACTATGTGTTGTGTTTATGATTACTTGTACCATGGAATCTGGAAGAAACCATGTGCCTTTTCCCTTAGTCATCCAACCTTGGTCAGTCTGGATCCCTCCTTGTTCAGTCCATTTCTTTATTTCATCTGTAGTGGCATGTGTCTGTATGTCGAGTACATCTTGAGAAGGATCTCTGACTGTCATACTTGTCATAAGCGCTGGGATGCTCCCGAGTGGCCATGCGCTATAAAAGAACCTTTTAATAATAATAATTTAATAATAATAATACTTTTTGTCAGTAATGGTACTTCTGTCCTTGTCGTGTCTGTTGGTGTCTGGGCTGTAAGTTTAGCAGTTCGGTCTGCCAGGTCATTACCCTGGGAAATGGTGTCTGTAACTTTGGTGTGCTTTGCATTTCAGGATAGCTATGGCTGTAGGTAAATGTATTGCTTCCAACAGGGCTTGAATAAGTGGGCCGTGCTGAATCTTGGCCCCATGAGAGGTCAAGAAACCTCTCTCCCTCCATAGTACTCCGAAATCATGAACTACGCCAAAAGCATATTGTGAATCTGTATAAATGTTCACTCTTAAGTGCTTAGCTCTTATGCAGGCTTGTGTCAGAGCGATGAGCTCTGCTGCTTGTGCTGACAGTGTGTCTATTCTTTGTGTCTCTATGACTTCAGTAGCAGTGGTCACGGCATATGCTGCTACTAACTCTCCTGCACTCGTTCTCATGCATGATCCGTCTACATAGAGTGTTAGGTCAGGGTCTGGAAGTGCAATATCTGTCAGGTCTTGTCTTGGTTTCGTCACTATATTCATTACTTCCACACAGTCATGTGGTGGTGCATTTACTGTACTTGAGGGCAAAAGTGTAGCAGGGTTTAGAATATTACATCGTCTGATCTCTATGTGTGGCTGAAACAATGTCAGTTCATATCCTCCTGTCAGTCTCGCTATAGTCAAATGTTGTGTCTGTGTCCTGTTTAAGAGAACCTCCACTGCATGTGGTACCTGTACTGTCAGGGGGTGTCCCAGCACTATCGAGTCACTTTGTCTTATGGCTAGGGCTGTTGCTGCAACCGATTTCAGGCATGCAGGCAGAGCCTGGGCCACTGGGTCTAGTGTACTAGAAAAATAAGCACAAGGCTTGTGTTTTCCTGCTTGATCTTGTGTGAGGACAGATAACGCTGTTCCATCCCGTTCAGTTACGAAAAGCATAAAAGGTTTACTGTAACTAGGAGTCGCTAGAACTGGCGCTTGACATAATGCTCTTTTTAATTCCTCAAATGCCAAGGTATGTTCTTGTGTCCAAGGGAGGACAGTCGAAGACGCTGCCTCCTGTGTTGTCAATTGTATGAGTGGTTTGGCTAGATAGGCATACTGGGGAATCCATTGCCTACAGTATGAAGTGAGGCCAATGAAGGCCCGTACTTCCTTTTGTGTCTTAGGCTGTGAAAGAAATGAGCTGTATACGGTCTGGTGTTAGCTGTCTACCCTCCTTGGACAGCAAGTGTACACCACTTGCTGTTCACAGAATTGTAACTTTGAAGGGGACACTTTGTGCCCCTTGTCAGCCAGAAAGTGTAAAACTGTCAGTGATGCATTTTCGCAGTCTGGTTCTGATCGTGCTGTGAATAGGAGGTCGTCTACGTATTGGAGTAGAGCTGTGTTTGGAGGCATGCTAATACTGTCCAGCTGTCTTTTCAATGCCTGACTGTAAATGCTAGGACTCATTGCAAGAGCGAAACTCCTGCCAATTATTCTGTTTACACTACGAGGGAAAAACTATTCATTTGCAAGCATGCCTTATCTGAAGTCAATGAAGCTCAGTGCTGGCTGTAAGGAAGAGCAACTTGACCCCCTCCTTACATAAACATTTCTCCGCGGCTCAACAAGTTTTTTTTTTGTACACTGCCTTCACCTTCATCGTGATGTCACCCACAGGGCGGTTCCTCCACCCTTTCAAAACTCTGAGAGCTAAGAACAGCTGCCAAGTTACTGAAGAGAGAGCTTGGTCATATTGCAAGCATTCTTAATCTGCAAGCGAAGGAAGCCTGAGTCAGTTTATATCAACAAATGTCCGCGGAAAAGAATTGGAGTATGGCCAATAATAACAAGACAGGCACTGCTCGGCGCTCCAAGAGGGAAAAGCCCTCCCTTTACAAAATATCTTTCCCTGGGAGCCAGGCCACCTCAAGGTCGAAAAACACATTCTCTGTAATTTAAAACACATCTGTACCCAGGCCAGAGAGCTAACCAACATTCTCTAACTTAACTGAGGCAAATTCAAAACGTGATAAAAAGCATCCTAAAATCAGTAATTAATAAGGACATATTTTATTTATGTGTATAATATTTTATTTCGTAACCTAGACACATGCTAGCATTTTAAAATAATTATATCATAAAATATTGTTACTAGCTGAAAAGGAAAAAAAGGAAACAGAACAACATGACATGGAAACACATCACATTTTACTTTTTGAAAATAACATGTGAAACACCATAATTTTGCATTGCAGAACCAAGATTTTCATAATTAAGTGTGCAAGCTCTTCTATTCCACCTATTAAAAGGGCCAGATTCTACATTTTTCAAAAAGCCATGTTTTCTAATTGAGTGGATTAACTGTCACACGCTATTCTAAAGGGCAGCTTGCATTGGGAAAAATATTAATGTATATTTTGTAGAACACATTTTAATTTTTAAAAAAAACACACGGTTGCATTACACTAATTAAAAGCACATTCTATGATGGGTCTGTTTTATATTTTCTTCTCAACCGTGAAAACATTAAAGCACCCTCCGTGCAAACCCTTATCTCAATCCGACTGGTTTATTTACAACTTACCGACCTCTGAGTCAAACACATTAAATCAAGTGTTCCAAGGCAAACCCACACAAATACACGGACGCATTTGAAATAGAATGTTAAATGAACACTTCTTTACTCTCCATGCAAGACGTTACCATTCAGTCAGCAAACTGACAAAGCACATAGGCAGACCCAGCAACCAATGAAAAAGTTAAATCAAACCATCAATCAACTAAATACTCACTGACTTTTAGTGTCAGCTCACATAACCATGCATGTTAAACAGCATGTTAAAACAAATACTGCCTTCTCAATACAAGATAGTAACCCTTTGGCAGCTGAAGCACAATCTTTCCCCAATGACTGCAGTACATGGGAAAGTCATGAACCCATCTCTCCACGTTATCACATAACACGTACGCACATCTTCAAAACGTTTTCTCCAAGCACTTGAAAGAGATCCAGCTCTCTCCTGCCTAACGTAATGATAACATGCTCTGCACAAACCATAACTACATGGCGCTATTCACAAGCCATATTCACAAGAAACTCAACAAGTTATAATAATGAAATGCTCTTCATAAACCATATTTACAAGGAGCTATTTACAGTAACAACGGCATTTCTTTCTCTATCAGCCTGTTCTAATTTGACCCATTCCCTCTCCTCCCGTAGTTCTTTTTCTTTGGCTTTTTCCGCTGCTTGTTTAGTCCTCTCTGCTTTGTTCAATTCTTTCTCTATTCTCCTATGTGACTCTTTGCGCCATAATTCAATGGCATCTTTCTGAGAGGGTCTTGATTTCTTTTTCCATAGCGCTTCCTCTACTCTCATAATGCATTCAGGATCCCATGTTCCCGAGACAGGCCATCTATACTTCTCCTCTAAGTCCTTTGTGTAATCTACCCATAAATCTAAAAACAAAATGGCGTCTAGCCCGTGCTTATTATACATAAAATGACCAGGTGTGTCTCTGGGCGGGATGTTGACTGACTCTTCTAGTATACCTTTCCTGGTCCCTATCTGACGCAATTTCGAAATCAGCGGCATGTTGAAACCAACACAATGGAAATACAATACACATAGAATAGACTGAAACAATCAACAATCATTCACACTACAACATTAAAACACTAAAACAGATACAGTCTAACCTGATACATGGAATAAAACACATACTTGAAAACAGTTAACTTTATGCACTGGAATACAGTACAACCATACCGGTCCCAAAAATGAGACACGTCTTTACCGTGCCCACGTTTACCGTGGACCCGTCTTTACCGTGCCCACGTTTTACCGTGGACCCGTCTTTACCGTGCCCATGTTTTACCGTGGACCCGTCTTTACCGTGCCCATGTTTTACCGTGGACCCGTCTTTACCGTGCCCACGTTTTACCGTGGACCCGTCTTTACCGTGCCCACGTTTTACCGTGGACCCGTCTTGACACGTCTTTAACTTGATGCGTTCCCCATAGTGGTACTCACCGGGAAGCAGAACTCGAAGGCCTCGGAAACTTGATACTTGATACCACGCATGCGCCTCGGAACAGGTGGGCCTTCGGAACCTCGGACCTTGCTCTCTCACGGGTTGGGCTCTGGTTGGGATGATCCGCGATCCTCACCGCCTCGTGTGGACGCCTGGTCGCAGTCCGTCTCCTCCGTGGGCCTGAGGGAGTAAGCAGGAAATCCCGCTGCGTGCACTTCGGAGTCCGTCACGGCTGTAGAAGGGGGCAAAGGCTGGACCTACGTCACCGGCGTGTGGGGAAAGGGATTAGTCCCTATTCGGGCGCCAGATTAATGTGGTAAATAAAATATTACCCTGTCATAATTTCCTTAAATAAACAAAGTGTCATGCATTAAAGGAGAGGCAGAGTCCGTGGTATCTGAGTCAAAGGGCTTTATTCCAATAACTCGAGTTAAGGGAGAATCTGTTCCATCACCTCCAAGGTTCAGGAAGGGTCTTCTAAACATTATTTTCTGATTACATATTTATACGTGCAATCTTGTACATAGGAGAGAAAAGAAGATAAGAGCATGTGGGCGTGCATGAGGGTGTACACTTGATGAGTCATAGGTGAGTCATAGGTGGGTGGATACATGGAGGGGGGGTTGCATGGCAGGCTGGAACTTTGCCCTACTTGTGCGTGCAACTTGATCATGACGTGCAACTGACGTGTGACTGGGGGGAAAGCTGACATTCAGTCTAGTAGAGAGGCCTTTAGTGTCAGGGCGACCAGCACGTCTTGTAATATCTGATATCTTGAGTCCGGGGATGTTTTATCTGAAGCAAAGGTCGCTCATCACTAAGAGCCAGAGAGGGCATATATTTCTTCGTGCATTGCATGGGGCCGTGGGCTTTCTACGGATGCAAGCTCTGTAATTTACTTAAACGGAGACAGAAAGGCTAGGCCCTTTCTCTGCAGACGGGTTCTGTTTACCTTCTTCACTGGGCAGGAATGTGATTCTGTACAACAAGCAGATAACTATTTTGCAAAACACTGTCTTGGCACCCCGTGCTGGGCCTCGGCTGAGCCAGAGGTATGCAAGGTCAGGGATATGTAACTGCAGCTCTCAGAGTGTCTGGAGACCTGGAGCCCTAATTCAGAAACAGGCTCAGGCTGAGCCACCAAACGGGTTCATCATGACTTATTTAAAAGAGCACAATGCAAATACATGGGCCTTAAATGCTAACTTAATATTTCTTACATTGGAGACTTGATGACTGGTATCCTAATGCAGGACGTAAATGCAGAGGCCTTGTGATTCAGGCCACTTAAGGGAAAATGCATGGATGACATGCACATACATTAAACATAGGGTACACGCAGGGGACATATTGGTCATGTAAAATTTCATTTTCCTCAGCCTTTCATTTTGATTTTGAGTTCCTATCTAAGGGACACCACAGATTTATTAAGACATCTAGAGGACCTTCCATGGCAAACATCATATCGCCTCATAACAATGGATGTGACATCCCTTGACAACGACATTGGCTTACTAGCATGCAGTTTCTTTCTTAAAGAACATGATATCCAATTTAAACTCCATAACCAGATGTTAATGGACATGATAGATATGTGCCTCACACAGAATGTCTTCCTGTTTGGAGAAGAAATATACCAGCAAGTAAAAGGATGTGCTATGGCATTCTCTTTTAGTCCGGGATATGCGTGCCTTACCATGGGGTGGTGGGAACAACAGATTGCATGGCACCCCAATAACGACAGATTTGTAAATAAAATCACAAATTGGCTAAGGTACATTGATGATCTCCTGATTGTATGAGATGGCACGGAGGAGGAATTTGAAGAATATTTTAATCTCCTAAATGCAACAGAGGCAAATTTCAAATTCATATACTCTATCAGCAGTGAAAGAGTTATATTTCTGGACACAGAAATCTACATTGCCAATAACAAAATAGAAAGCACCCTACACAGGAAGAAAATATCAACGAATGCCACTTTGCACGCCAAGAGTTTTCATAAAACCACGGTAATTGGGAATATCCCATATGGGGAGTTTTTGAGACTCCGGCGCATCTGCTCGGAAGAAAAGGAATGGATGATTCATAGCCAGAACACAATCAGAAGATTCAAACAACGAGGCTACAAGGAAAATACCATCCAAAAAGGATGACAACGAGCGAACGATAAAAAACGGGAAGACACATTGAAGATGAAAAATCAAGTATCTAATGAGGAACAGTCTACGAGAGATCCAGTTAGACTTATCTTGGATTACTCGAGGGAATCCAAACAAATTGTCCAAATTCTAAGAAAAAATTGGAAGCTATTACAACTTGACTCCAAGGCTGGTACAATTATAGACAAACATCCAAATGTCACCTATAGACATGCCCAGAATTTAAAGGACAAATTGATACATAGTCACCATCGAAAACTGGGCAGAAACAAGGGAACTGAATGGTTGAAAACCAAAGGCTTTATTAAATGTCAAACTTGTGAAGTCTGTCAAATTGCCAGAAATACAAGAATGGCAATCTTGGCAAATAACAAAACATGGCAAATTAAAGAGTTGATCACATGCAAGAGCCAGTATGTTGTATACGTAATCGAATGTCGTGCTCACTAAAATACATCGGTAGCACAAATTGTGAGTTAAAAAAACGGATACTGGAACACGTACGAGCAACTGTGAACTGTGACAGAAGCAACGCAGTTGCAAAACAAATGGAACAAAATCATGAGGGGACTGGAAATTGTTACGATTTTATGCACTTGAGATGATCTCCACCCATGAGAGGGGTGGAGATCGGGAAAGGAAATTGAGACAGAGAGAGTCACGACAAATTTTAAACTTTTGAACTCTCACCCCGTGGGGTCTCAATCAGAGTGAGGAACTGTATATGTATCTTTGAGGGACATGCTTTTTTGTTTTCTGTGCAGTTTGAAATATCCTGCTTATATTTGTATTATGATAATTAATTTTATCTTTTCAAAAAGACTCTTGATTTTTGAAAATCGTAAATTTTACTTTGGTGTGCAGACATTGTTTTTCTGAGAAAACGAATCCTATAGAGTTTTAGTGCAAAATTAATTTGGTACAGCGTGAGAAATGAATCAAATAAACCATGCTTTTCTTGTGTCTCTTGGCCCACTGGAGGGCTACAATATTAGGAATACGCCGGACCTAATATTAACAACAAATAGGTTGAGTAAATGATATTTTTCTCGGGGATGCGTCACTAATAGCGCAAACCCCAATATGGACTTAAATATCCATTATGCCCACTGGAGGGTTTCAAGTATAGGAAATTGGCAACTTGAATGTTATGTAAGAACAGATAGCAATAGGTAAAGCCTGCCGTAGTTCACCAATTTCATCATACCCCTAGAGGGCGATAAAATGACCTATTAGGTAGCGAGTTTAACTCGCCTTTGCGGTGTCCCCGCTATACCAGCTGAGACACGTAAAAGCGTTTATAATTATTGGATTCAATATCATTTCTTAGGGAAATGTCTCTCGCTTTGGCTCGTAGAGCTAGATTTTCAAATCCTTGAAAATAAAATTTGGAAATACAAATACCGCTATTGGTTACCGGAAATTAAGATGTATTATTTATGACAGCTGGCAATTAAAACAAATATGGTTTTGCTGGGAAATGAGTAAAAGAGCAAAAAGTTAGCATTTTTTGATCGGCATACATCATTGTAAATACATTGTAAATATAACAAACTACGGGTACCACAATCCTTTGGTCAAGATGACATCACAAGTCACATGATGTAATGTGGAGTGTTTTTAATAGTTGAATTTGAATCGACAATTTGTAACTGTGACCAAGTTATCAGGGGATAACGAAACGCATTGGTTTTTTGGTTATGACCTGGGAGTTGCCTTTTTTCTGATGAAATAAGCAATAAAGAAGATCTGTGAATAAAGTGAAATCCTGCGAGTGCGAGATTCATTACCCACTTTGCAAGAGAGGGTGTGTCTGCATATTATTGCAGCAAGGCTCTGCCGAGGATCCCGCACCGGAAAGAGAAGCGCCATGGGTCCAGAGCTCGGATCTACCTTTGTTTGGGATGTATATATATATAATTCAATATATTGCAATAATTCTGTTATAAGCCTTCCTTTTGTCCCTGATTTCTAATGGACCTTCCCTTTTGACAGCGTTGATCAGTGCAGTTTTAGCAAGACGGCATTCCTTGTTATACCAAGGTTTGCCTGTGGCTTTTACATTGGTCATGCCTGCACCTTTTTTAGGTATTTTAGTGAGGAGTACTAATAGTTTACTGAAGAGGGATTTATGCAATTTAATGAAATCTTTAGGGTCACAGCTGTACGGACAGTATAAACTTAGGGTGTCCGCAAATGTGCTATATATATTGGCTAATAGGTTCTCTTTTTCCAATACATAGGCCCATTTAACCGCCCTGCGGTTATTACTAAGGACAGTGTTGTCTTTTATAGCTGAGGATGCTGAGCTATGGCCTACCTCCGTAGCTTCCGACCCCTTTAACATTCTTTGTTGAAAGCTTGTTTCCAAAGGAAAGTGGTCACTTTCGTATCTCTTTTTAACATTTAGATCTTCTGTGAAAGGCCACAGGTCAAGAGAGACTATGACATAATCTAATTTACTTTCATACTCATGTCTCTTAAAAGTAGGGGCTTTCGGGCTATCAGATGGCATTCGCCCATTACATGCTCTCAGGCCATGGGAAGTCAGCAACCTTGTGATCTGCAAAGCCAATGCAGTGCCAGCCACCATTCTATTTTCATTCAGGGCTGGTATTCCATTGGCAGTGTCCTCGTCTTCGAACAATTGTACTATATCTGTAATTGGTTCGAAGTTGCAGTTCAGGTCCCCACACAAGATAACACTTGCGCCTAGTCTTAATGAGTCCATAAGTGAGTCTAGCTTCCCTATACACAATGATTCCTTATGGGAAGACTGGGGGCTGTTGTATACGTTGAAGAGGTAGATCACCCTATTGTCTGCTGTAGTTACTTCCAGACTGAGAATGTCTGGGGAATCAGTTTTAAGCATTTTTATGCCTATTTTGATAGATACACTGATCCACACTAGTAGACCTCCAGATGCACGACCTCTTGTGGAAGGCACAGCCTCTATTTGGTAAGTTTTATAGCCAACCCTGTGCATCTGTACTGTGGCCCATGTCTCCTGCAACACACAGATATCAAAGGAATTCATGTATTCGTTCCAGTCGGGATCACATAATTTCGCGCGCACCCCCGCTATATTCCATGAAACAAGTGTAAGCAAGGGGGATCCCTCCTTTGGACCATAGAGTGCTACAGGTAAGACAGCAGTCGATCTACTAGTAACTTCATCTTTACTTGGACCAACAACATCTAAGCCCACCATAGGACCACTAATCACTTTGTCTTCATTATATCTTACTATACATGGGTCATTTTCAATTCCTCTTACATCATCTCTACTTTCTAACCTTATTTCAGGTATAAGCAATGGAGGTCCCTCTTTTCTTCCAAGAGACCCTGTGGGTGGGATAACAATCAAGCTACTATTCACATCATCAACTGTTGCAACAGTACATAACCCTGTCTTTGAACAACCAGTACCCATTTTTTTATACGACCTCGTGGTGCATAGAACATTTTCAATCCTCCCGACATCCTCTGCGCTCTTTAAACATCAATCACATTCCTCCATACCACTGAATGCCTCAAACCTATTTGTTAACTCTAAAGGAGTAAATGGCATCAAATGAGTCATGTTACCATTTTCTCCTATATTGCGGCTTATCGGTATGGTATTCCACCCATGAATCGCGGGAGTTGGAACTGACTGGAACATATAAGCGGGATTCCTGGCAGTCTCCATGTAGGAAAAGTGGTTGGTAAGGTGGGTGTTGTTATTTAAATATTGAGGGGGAAACACTGTGGCTCTTGGATAAAAATACGTCAAGGGACGTGGTATAATGCAATTATTTTCATTACCAAACGGCCAATTCAAAATGTACTGAACAGCTTTTCTGTCCCTGAAGTTTATAACAACAGTGTCACCCCCTATATCCTTTGTTCTTCCACCCAGCCAAGACAAGCGACGAACATGGACTATTTCACCATTCACCTGGTTAGGTTTGGGTCTGTACAGTGATAGCCAGTGCATGATCTTGTTTTTTAGTTGGGAATAGCCTTCCCGTTTGCCACTTGGGAGTTCTGGAACCCTGGTAAGTACAACCACATATGGTAGCGCTTCCGGTGGGAGTTCCATAGGTGGTCTCCTAGCCTGTCCCCCTCTTACATAGTTGATCTCGTTCTCTTCTAGTCTTGGGGGTCTATTTGTAATGATACTTGGTTCCCTTACCTGGGTGTTGGCTGGAGTATCATTGTTACTGATCGATGTCACGTTAGGTTTACCCATAGTTGTTACTGGCTGTTTAGGCTTGGGTTTGTCAGGAGGTTTGCTAACAGATGATGACGCACCTGCGAGCAAATGGTTAGAAGCAGCTGGAGTTGCTGCTTTCTGATTGTTGCCAGTAGTAGAAGATGTTACAACCACCACATCTTTTGGGAGGGTATGCAGTGACGTAGCAATTTTTTGTGGCTGTGACACTTTCAAGGGCTCTGGTGACCTTACAGAATTCCCAATTATTGTCAAATCCCCTTCTATTTTTCCCAACCTTAATTCTATTCCCTTAAGTCTTTCAGCTAAGGCAAGCATATAGCTTTGCACAATTAGTTCTATGTTGTCCAAAAGAGTCTTCGGGAAGGCTGGTTGCAGACCTTCTTCCATTGGAATATCCGTGATATCTGGCTCTATGACAGCTTGGGGGGATGGTATCGGGAGTGTTGGGATGGTAGAAACAGATGCTATTGGTTGCTTGATGGCAAGTTCTCCCATAGTCATGGTAGTAGCAGGGTTCATTTTCTTCCCAAATTCAGTATGACTTAATTTGGGCTTGTTTGTATTGATTATTTTTCATCTCCTTTTAGGAGGTGGAGGCCCATGTAATATTTGTGGCAATGGCCCCAAGTTTTTTACCTCTCACTACCTTGCCTGGTCTAATTGTAGGCGAGATCATAGTTTTGGGAGTTTTAGGTGTACCAGGGAGGTCATTTGTCACAATTGGTAGTTCTGGTTGAGTTTGCATAGGTGACACAGCAGGAGTTAAGCATTCTTTAAGTAGTAGGGGCACACTAGCAGTTGGTGATATGTTGCCTGTCAATGTGATGTTCAAGTCGTCTTCCAAGGTGACAGACATTATAGGTTCAGAGAGGTAGATATATATATTCACTGAAAAAACCATAGGTTTCACACCATTTATAGTTAGCTGGAAGTTTTACTCGCATAAAACCATTGAAATTCCCACGTTATAGTTAGTTGGACTCACTATAACTTGCGCGTGCAATGCACTGCTGATGATGTCACATATTACATCACTCATGACATGGTCAGTGACATCACTCATGACATCACTGATGACGCCATCCAGTGAATGTGTCTTTCTGAAAAATAAATATGTGTTATATATGTATATGTAAAAGTTGATGGAAGAATAAATGTTTAAATAAGTGTTTACCTGGATGTTTTTTTAAACAAAATTGATTGGTTAACTGGCTTATTAAGTGTATCTTAGTGAATACATATATTAGTGAGTAATGTTTAAATATTTAAATATATGTATTAGTGTTTCACTTTGTGTATAAGTGGCTGCATGGGTTGGTGAGTAGCTACATATGTATGTATATGGGTTATTAGATGTTTTTCTTAGTATCAGTATGAGTGTTTGTATGGTTTGGTGGGGGTATTACTTAGCACATAGATGCATAAATGACTGACTCTCTCTTTGTATGTGTTTTGAAGACAGCATATGTGCAGGACTGTATGGGTGGATGAGTGTGTATATGTGTGTGTTAGTGAGTGAATGACTGTCTCACTAGTGTCTTTATCAGAAACTACATGTTTTAATCTAGTATATGTGAGTATTGATGTAAATAAGTGAGTATATGTGAGAGTAAGAGATTGTAAGAGTTCCTGTTTAAATAAGTATGTGTTTCTATAAGTGATTGTTTAAGAAAGTAAGTATGTGTAAGTTTCCTTAGAAGTAAGGTGGTAGTGTGTGTATAGCTGTATATGCAAATAAATGGATGTTCAATAGTTTACTTGCATGTGTGAGTATGTGTGAGAGTAACTTTTGGATGACTGTCGGTGTGTAACAGGATGTATAGGTGTATCACTACATATGATGAGTGAGTATATGTATGAGTGACTATATAGAACTGTTGGTGAATGAGTGCATGTGTATATAGATGGTGGAATTATTGAATTGGTTGTTGTAACTGGTATGGGTATCTCAATTTTTTTGAAAATTTTAGTTTCTATTTTTGAATATGTGTTTCAAGGGTTACATTACAGTGAAAGGAGGTCTGTCACTCTGTCACAAGGATGGTGTCATCAGTGATGTCATGAGTGATGTCACTGACCATGTCATGAGTGATGTAATATGTGACGTCATCAGCAGTGCATTGCACACGCAAGTTATAGTGAGTCCAACTAACTATAACATGGGAATTTCAATAGTTATATGCAAGTAAAACTTCCAGCTAACTATAACTGGTGTGAAACCTATGGTATTTTCAGTGAATTTAATAGGTTTTTTAAATGCTAATTCCTAACTATAACTGGTGTGAAACCTATGTTTTTTTCAGTGAATTTCAATGGTTTTTTAATAGCAAATCTCTTTAGGTATGAAAAGTAATATTTTTTTTATAACGAATTTTATATTGTATAATTAGGTAATATTTTTTTTTTAAAATTAAATATTTTTTGTCCGGAGCGCTCCCGGGGCGCGTACCGGTGAACGCACGGGTAAGCGCAATGTTACGGCGCGCCTCGGGGCGCGTACTGGTGAGCGTCCCGATAGCGCTATTGCTGCGAACGAAAACAACATCGTGACGTATCGCGCAACCGCGTGATGCGTCATATGACGTACTGCGTAAGCGCACCCGGAAGCACGCGATCGCATACGATTGCGCAACGTCTTGACTCGCTTACGCCACGCGCCCCGGGGCGCGCCCCGGGGGGGGGCGCGCCCCGGGGGGGGTCGCGCCCCTGGGGGGGGTCGCATAAGCGCGTCGGTCATGTGATCTGAAAATAACACTTTTCATTGGTGCAGATCAGTTTTGGTTTCCAAATGATGAAATCTTGGATCATGTGACTTGAAAATAACACTTTTCATTGGTTCAGAACAGTTTTGTTTTCCAAATGATGAAAGCCCCCACCTTTTTTCCTTACTCTGACTTTGTCCTTTGACTGAGGAAGACCTGTTTGGAGTTCTATCTCTACTCTTTACTAGTATGAAATGGCTACAGTAGCAGCAACAGCTGGAGCATCTGCCCCACCACCACCACCATTTAAAAGACCACCAGAAGATTACATTGGTGGTCAAGAGGAAGAGGAGGGGGATGATGAAGAGGAGGCACAGACAAGGGAGTTCCTGCCTGAAGATAAACAGCCCTACAAACCAAAAGAGCACTTTATATGGGAGTTCTACAAAATCCCAAGGGGTTTTAAAAAAGTAAACGCTGCAAAGGTGACTTGCTTGATTTGTGGTGCTGAGCTGTCCAGGGGGAACCCTAACAAAAAATATTCCTTCGGGAATCATACCATGATTCGTCAGATGATGTGTTGGCATCCAAACAATTACTCTAATGCAGAGTTAAGGGACCTCTGCAGTAAGCTACCCCCATCAACGTCTAGACCCTCAACATCAAAACAACCCACTCCATCGGGTCAGGGGGCAAGAGACACATTGGCTACTATTCAACCTAAGTTTGCCGATTACAAAATCGTGTGCAAATATTGTAACAAGACACTTTGCTATGGTGAGCAAAGTATCGAACTTATCATGGTTGCTGGTGATAACCATAAGTGTCCAAGAAAACCCTAATTTTTCCAGATTTTTTTTTTGCTCCAGTTGAGCCATTTACAATTCCCTGTTTTTTGTTTCTCCCCATAAAAAATACAAAAAAAATATAAAAGTGTTCAGAAAAGCCAAAAAAAGTACAAAATGATCAAAAAAACAAAAAATATATAAAACAACAAAAAGAAGAAAAAAAACAGTTCTTTTTAGAACTACCTTTACTTTATAAAAATAAACCTATATTTTTAAAGAATCTCTGTCAATCTTTTTTCTGCAGGGTACGCGTACCGGTACGTGCCCCGGGGCGCGCACCGAGACGCGCACCAAAAAAAAAGAAAAAAAAATTAATGAAAGAGTTAGCATGAGGGAAGAACACAAAGAGAGTAATGTTAAGAGAAAGAGAGCTAGAGGGAGAAACACAGAGGGATTGTTTATTACATAGTAAAAAACAGAGAAGGTGTAATAGAGTGAAAGTGAGAAAAGTAAAATGACTAAAGGAGCGAAAGAAAGGAAGAGAGAGGAAGAAGACTAAAGTAGAGATAGTGGGAGATTGTGAATGGGTGTTGAAAGAAAAAGAAAGGACAGTAAGAAATGGAGAATGAAGGGTAGTGGCGGAACCAGGATTAATGAAGAACGGTGAAGGAGGGTGAGAAAAGACCAGTTAGTGTAAGTAAAGAGGGGTGAAAGAGGGTGAAAAATTGAATTAAGATAAGACATGGGGAGTGACAAAGAGAAAGGACAAAGAGAGTAAAGGAAACAGTGCCTGAATGGGTTTGAGTGAAACAGCAAAGAAAGGTAAGTAATGCAGTGTGTGTGACTTATAGGGATTCAGTGGGTGTATGTCGGGATATGGGTGTGTACGGTGTGTCTGTGGGTGTGGGTGTGTGGGGTGTTTTGGTGTGGGTGGAGGTGAGGGTGTGTGAGATATCTGTGAGGGGTGTATGGGTGTGGGGGGTATGTGGGTGGGATGTATGTGTGTGTATGGAATGTGTGTGTGTGTGTGTGAAGAGTGTGTGGGGGGGTGTGTGTGTATGAGGTGTGTGTGTGGTGTGTGTGTGGGGTGTATGTAAGAGGTGTGTGTATGTGTTGGGAGGGGGATGAGGTGTGTGTGTAGGAGTGAAGTAAATAATTAAGAAAAAGAGAATGAGTGAAGAAGTAAAGGAAGGGAACAGAGGGTAAGTGAAGTAAAGAATGGGAACTGAAAGAAGTTGAATATGAGAGGGGAAATAGGGAAAGGGGAGTAAACATGGAGAATAAGTGAGGGAAGCATAGTAAAGAAACAGGAGTGAAGTTCGTTGAGAAAATATTAGTGAGGTTAAAGCAAAGGGTGATGACAAACTACATTTTTTTAGTCACACTTACCATATAATTAATGTAAACTTAATTACATGTTTTTACTACACTTTGTATCTGTGAAAGCAAGAAGAAAAAATAAGTTATAATTAGTAAAATATGTATTTTAAATTAAAAGATACAAATGAAGAGGTTAAAAATCATAACAGTGTATTTAGAAATAAAGTAAGAGTGAAGGACACAGAAAGGGAAATAAAGTAAGGTAGAAGGACACAAAGAAAGAAAAAGAAATAGAAGGAGAGCAAATTACTTAGAGTAAGGAATATAGATTCACTGACAGAGAGGAAGAGAAGAACAGAGAAATGAACTGAAGGTAAGAAAGATACTAAAACAATGTGAGTTAGCAAAACTAAATCAGGAAACAGTAGTAAGTAAAAAGATAATGACTGAGACAGAAAATAGTCTAATTAAGGATGCATTTAGAAGAATGAGGAATTGAAGATAACTGAGAGTAAGTGAAGAACAGTCATAGAGTGAAGGGATGAAGGGAGAGAGGATAATATACAACGATTGAGGGAAATGGAGTGAGGAAGTTAGTAGACAGACACACTAAGAGAAAAACTGAGTGAGGTGGAGTACAATGAGTGAGAAAAGGAAATGAGTAAGGGAGCAAAAAAAGGAAAGAGAGGAGAAGATGACTAAAACAGTGGTACTGAGAGAAAATAATTTGGTGATGAAAGTAAAGAGAAGGACATTGAAAGAAAGGAAATGAGGGATAGTAATGGAACCAGAGTAAAAGAAATGGGATGAAGAACAATGAGAGAGGAGCAGTGAAGTTGTTGTAAAAGAAATGATAGAAGGTAGATAAACACAAGTGAACATAACACAAGGAGAGTGAGGCACTGAGGACATAGAGGTAGTGAACGAAAAATAGAGAGAAGAGGTCGAAAGAAAGGAGCAAACAAAGATAAGCGAGGGAGAGTGGGTGATTTATAGTGATAGAGTGCGATAATACTGCTGAGAGAGTAAACAGGAATTACTAAAAGAGTAAAGGAGGAAAATACGGAAAAGGGAAGTAAAGCAGAGAGACTGAAAGCTGAAAAGTTATGCAAGGGAGAGAGGCGATGCAGACAGTTGAAATGAGAATGAGGGGTTGTCAAAGAAGTAGAGTAAAGGAACGGGGGTTACAGAGAGTGAGAGAAAGACATTATAAGTGAGTAAAAAGAGCTGAAAGAGGATGGAAAAAGGAAAGTGAGTGTCAGAGAATGGGAATACAATTTAATTTACACAATCCAAAGTATAGAATAACTTGTACAACATGTTACATAGTTTATTTTTGCTGTTCTCAGAATATATTGAATTTCACTTAAAACAGTGAGTTCAAATTACTCATCATATGACAGCGGGGAAAAAAAACCACAATCTAAAAGATTGTGTTTTAAAAAAAACCTTAGATACTGACAAATGACAAATGTACACTAATCTTTGATTGACTTACTTTTCCTTGAGGCCAAATAGTGTTTCATGGAGGTCCTTTTCTCGTTGCAAAGTACTCTGCTGTTCACTAAAAAAGTCCATTTCATCGACTTTCTAGAAGAAAAGCTCCAAGAACATCTGAAATATTTTCATTATTTTCATAGACTCCTTTTTTTCAGCCATGACTCTTTACTCATTCCTGTACCTTTCCTTTTGGCCAAATAGTGTCAGATGTATGATTATATTTTCAAATTAATTCTAAGAAACTCTGAAATTACCTTTTTTCCGACGTTCTGAAAGAAAGGCTCATACAACATTTTCACAATATTTAAGTATTTGTAAAACCATCTCTGACTCACTCATGTTCATCATTTCGTATAATACTAATATCACTTACTATGAGATCTGTAGTAAAGGAAGATGTCAAGATCCTTTATAGTACAGAAGTAAAACCCCACCAGGAGCCAGCTGTTAGCAGCTCAGCCTGAGTTAACCAACTGCCACAGTCAGGTATAGAGAGACACTGTGAGCCAGAGAGTCACCCAGGCATTCTATGATGTCACAGATGACATAGTACAGTCTATCTAGTGAAGAACAGTGGAGAGGACATTTACTACACATCCTCTTCCCTTATGGAATAGGAACAGAACAGAGAACACAATAGGCAAAATACCTCAAATGCAACATCAGCAGAAAAGTACAAGAATGAACCAAATGAGATGTTCAAAGATAACATTAGCATGAGGTATCATTAGCAGAAATGTGAACAAAGAAAAGTAAATTTAATACTATATGCCTCATCCTCCTCCCTTAACGAACCAAAGCAGCTAAGCTAAGTGGTCACACTCATAACCTCCCCACACACATGGGTACACCACAGGGTAAACACCCTAGAACAAAAGTGAGTGTAGACGGAGACGCTATAGAGAGACACAATAGGGGTAAAATTCACTCAAGACAACCCTAAGAGAACAAACCCCTTTCACAAAAATTCACCAAAGAAAAACACAATCTTTTCAAAGAACTAGAGCTTCCCCTGATAAAGACGTGCTGACACTAAAGATATGATGAATTCACAGCTCAAAATCTTACCAACATGAAACCCTGGCCTATGAGTTACAAGAAGATAGACTTAGACCAGAACATAGTGCACAAACAGTCTCCACCAAAAGCAGGGGACAGCGCAAAGTAGAAACTCTGAGATTAAAAAAAAAACACAACCTCCCCTAAATAGGGTACACCACAGGACAATAAACCTGGGAACAAAAATGGGGCATGGACTACCCACAAACACACAACCTCCCCTATGTAGGGTATGCCACAGGACAATACCTGGGAACCAAAAATGGGGCATGGACTACCCAAAAAAACACACAACCTCCCCTGTGTAGGGTACACCACAGGACAATACCTGGGAACCAAAATGGGGCATGGACTACCCGCAAACACCACTACCTCAGAAAACTAATAGAAATGGGGATTGACTACCCACACACACACACAACCTCCCCTATGTAGGGTACACCGCAGGATAGTAAACCTGGAAACTGAAATGGGGCATTGACTACCTACAAATACACCGACTCCCCTAAGTAGGGTACACCGCAGGATAGTAAACCTGGGAACTGAAATGGGGCATTGACTACCCACAAATACACAACCTCACGCAATAAGGTTACAACTAAGGATACTCACCCTTGGAACTCAAAATAACAACATCCCCTAGATAGGGTACACCATAAGGTTCTACATGAGCCTAGGATACAAACATGGGCATGGACTACTCACATTCCGTCAACCTACCATAAATAAGGTACACCAGAACAAGAATGACTTATGAACACTGACTCTTAAAATAACACCTGTACTGTTACACTAACCGCCCACACAACCCCAACTACACAAAAGAAGTGAAAGCAGGCATTGTGAAAACAGTGAAATTGTAAAGCTCCTCATAAACTTTCTCACAAAGGATGTCCCCACCCTTTCACACAAAACTAAATGAAAGTAGGCATTGCACACAGAAATAAACTATATGGTCCAACACGAACCAATGCATCGGCACACTCCAAACATACAGCAAGGTGTTGACTAAGACAAAATATGCAGCGAGAAATGAACAATAACAGTAAACAACAGATAACACCAGCTCCGGTGAGCGATCTCTCACCCGGGATCTTCGTACTCAGTTCTCCGCAGTCGCCACTGAAATTCGCCACCAACGTAAAATGTGATGCTCAGTTCTTGTGATCGATACTTCACCCAGGGTCTATGCTCCCCGCAGTCCCCACTGAAATTCGCCAGAAAACTATAATGATGTCCAGTCCATGAGGAAAGTCCCTTCCATTCCGTTGCACAGCACCTTTCCAAACGATACATCTTGTTTTTAAACTGTCACCCAGCCCGTCCTCATATGAAGAAAACGCAACACCAACCATAAATGCAGGCCGGGAGACAGATTGCAGTGATTGCCAAACTGAAGGAACACGTTCAATGATGTGATGCATTGACAAGGAAATAGCGTGAACCAGGGAGAAATACAAAATGGTGGCACGCATATCTGACGCTGTACAGGAAGGCTCGCAGCAGAAGCGTGCGTCAAAGCGTCAAGCACAGCAAAGTATTCGCGTGGAAGGCGGACGTCACAAGAGGAAAACAGCAGGCATCATGAAGCCGGTAAGACTGCGCGTGTCGAGTGCTTGCACGCGATGTTGTGTCATGGGCTATTTTAAATTCAGCTGCCAAACTGCCACGAAGCCGGGACAATACATTGAACCCCAAAATCGGGAAAATTAAATAAGTCAAGCAGCGGCTCGAAGACAGCTCTAGACCAAGTTTCTCCACACATGCGTGTCAGCCCATAACACACATTCGCTGAACAACACTTGCTCAAAATAACGTATGAGCTTACCAACAGCGCCGCTTCCGTGAACACTTTCAAGTCCCTTACAAAGTTGTGAATACGCACAAGACACAACGATTTCTTTTTCTCAAGTCTTTTCCGCTTCCCTCACAAGATGAAGGCCAGATGAAATGAATATACACAGCAGGGCTCAGAGAGTGTTGCCGGAGAAACTTGGGGTGACAGCAGACATCAAAGCAATAGACCGCAGACACAGGCAGAGTAGGCAAAGGCTGCTGTAAAGTCTCATAAATAGACCGCAGACACAGGCAGAGTAGGCAAAGGCTGCTGTAAAGTCTGAAAAAAAACGTACAGGTTGCATGCTGTCCATCCACCAACAGACATCAAAGTAAAGACACAAACCCAGGGTACAGGCTGTCCAGGTGGAACAGGACACTGGTGGGGTCAGCTGGGCATTACCTTTTAGTTTCACTTCTCGTGTTCAAAGTTCCTGATGTCTTAAGTCCCTTATCTTAAAGTTGCTTAAATCCTTAGCTTGCCTTTAACCACAGTTCACGCGTAGGCTCATCCTTTTCAAAAACGTCGCCAAATTGTAGTAAAGGAAGATGTCAAGATCCTTTATAGTACAGAAGTAAAACCCCACCAGGAGCCAGCTGTTAGCAGCTCAGCCTGAGTTAACCAACTGCCACAGTCAGGTATAGAGAGACACTGTGAGCCAGAGAGTCACCCAGGCATTCTATGATGTCACAGATGACATAGTACAGTCTATCTAGTGAAGAACAGTGGAGAGGACATTTACTACAAGATCCACTTACAGTACCTATATGACAAGTCAATTTTTAATATTACCTGGATCACTTTTACTCAGAATATATTTTTAAACAGCAAAATAACCTTTATTAACTGCTCCCGTCTTCATAGGCCAATTACCTTTACTTACATTTTGGTTGTAAAAACACTAGGTATGAATTTTTTAAGCCAAAAGGCAAACGTTGTTTGAAAGTCAAATGAGTGTGGTTACAGTGGGTCCAACCTTTACAACTTTTTAAATAGCATGTGTAATGCCCTGATGTTGTAGAAGGACCGTCATGGAAAATAATAGCTACAGTTGCAAAGGTTCTTCCTGATATTGATAACTGAGAAGCCACGAACTTTTTAACAGAAGTTGTCAATTTAGTTCCTTCAGGTCTACATCGTTGGACCATTAAAATGACATACTGACCATAATTTTGTAGAAATAATGTGGACAGCATTGCAGACTTACATTGGGTACACACCATATTGTGATCCGCTGCTTTAACTAGATTATTAAAAGGCACTGATTTGCGGTCTGGTAAAGTCAAATATATAAATCTTTCAGTGTCTATTCTAGTAGTACTTGATAAAGTACAGTTGTCGCACTCATGCTACCATTGATAAGAAAGGCTAAAAAGATTTTTTATATCTACACCTTCATCTTCCAAAACATCAAACATATACATTAAAAATTCCTGACAATCCTGCTGAATATTCTGTGAAAATCGATTTTGACCAGAACATATGTCTAGAAGATTTCGAATTTCTGAAACACTTTCTATTTTTGCTCTATCACTGCTACATTTCTCAAACACGGAATTCAACAAACAACAGAATCTTTGATCCCGATTTTCAACAATCTGTTCTTGTATATTTTGAAGAAAAAAAGCAACATTAACCACTACATTAGCATAGCAGTTGACACCAGAACTGTTTTCAAACTGAAATCCAACAACATCTTCAACAGAATCCTTTTTCTTTCTCCTTACAATTACAGTTTCATCTACTTTTTGTCTTTTTGCTACTACCTCACTGCAATTATTCTCATTTCTTCTTTTTCGGCCTACCACACGTGTTTCAAACAGAGGATATTGAGGCAAATGTGGAGCATACTCTCTTCTTAACCTATTGTATTCTTTAACACAATCTAGATCTGCACAAATCTTTGTTTCATCACACTCAATCAAGTACAATCCTGATAAAGTTCTGACTCGTGATAATGCCACATATGCCATACCCTCTTAAAACACAGAACTTCCAATGTTCACCAAAGCACTATCTACACTTAAACCTTGAGATTTATGAATTGTCACCGCATATGCCAAACAAATAGGAAACTGTTTTCGGCGAACATATAAGTCTTTCACAAGCAAAAATCTAGCTGAACAACGACAAATTTGTTCTATTTCATCAATGCCATCAAATTTAATTTTTAAAATTTCAATTCCATCTCTATTTTTGTAATTCACAAAACCAACAACATGACCCATTGCTCCATTTACCAGACCTCTTTCAACATTTAAATTCCTTCTCAAAATGATACGACAATTTAAACACACATTCAGAGTCTTTTCAAAACCAGCAGTTTTAGATATAGTCTTCTCTAATGAATCCAATTTTGATTTCAAATTTTCAGACAAAATAATTGTTGCTCCCATGTGTTCAATTTTATCTATAGCTTCCAGTTTCACTATCTCTTCATTTTCTAACTTTAACATTTTGTTGTTGAACATGGAACATTCTTTCTGAGTTGGCATCAAACATATGCCAGATTTCTTCTCGTTAATTTTCTTAAAAATATTCTCTGGAAGAATGTTTTCATTTGGGTACAAATATGAAATTAATCGTCCATGTAAAGCTTCTTTCCCTTGCTGACTTACTTTTCCGATTCTTACATCTTGTAGAATATTTTTATAATCTTCATCCTTTGCCTGCCACATATTTTGAAGCAGTTCTGCATATTTGAAGTTTAACCATATATTAACGTTTCCAATGCTTCCTAGGCCCTTCCTGGTATCTTCATGCGTGAGCATATTGAACACAGGTTGTCCTTTCACTGGAGTCAACTGCAGTAGATCTCCAAAAACAATAATATGTTTTCCTCCAAATAAGACATCATAGTCTGTTCTAAGAATTTCTTGCATTCTCAAATGCACAAAAGCAAGCATTATATTTGACACCATGCTTACTTCAACAATGATAAGAAGTTTCATTTTCTTCAGGACTCTCAAAACTTCGGAACACGCATCTCCAGATAGCTTGTGATATTGCAATTTGTTATCATGCTCCACTGGCAGCATCAGTAAACGATGTAAAGTAATCCCTTTAATATTATGTGCTGCCAGCCCAGTTGGAGCGGTAACAACACAAGATAGCGGTGATTCAGTCCTTTTCTGCAGATAAGTTGCAATTGCTTTAATCAGAACACTTTTTCCAGTTCCCGCTTCTCCACTTACGTACAGTTGGACTGGTTTAAATGATGTACATGAGCACTCTTTTTTCTCATGAGTGAATCCATGTTCAATCTGTTCTGTGACTTCGTCATATATCTGTTTCTGCCCAAGGTTTAGTTGTTTCACCAAATCTTCTAAGTTAACTACATCATCTTGAGCTTGTTCCATAGCTCTTTCCACCTCATCCATGGCAGTGGCAGCTTCATTTTGAATAATTGATCCTCCAAGTGGATCCTGACTCAATGAAGCAGAACTCTGACTGTCTTGAGAACTGTCTCTGGCAATCTCTGCAGCAATTGTGGTTTCTTGCTCTATTTCTTCGTTCAACATTTGCAGATAATTTGGAAAAACAGGACATTCTATGGTATCCTTGGTTGCATTAAAAGAATCTTCGTAACAGAGAAAATCACTAAGTAGTTCCTCTTCTGTACGCCATGGCTTAAAGAGTTGCAAAAGAGCTAAATAGTAAAATTCCCTTTTCTCTGGATTTTCGCAACTCAATTTTCGATGATTAATCAAATGGCCTTTTTTCTGTCTCACTAGACATCCTTCACACCCAATGATAGCATATATTCCATTGTTAATATCTTCTCTGATGGTTCTCTTATAAATATAGTTTTGCAGAACTTCATACAAACAACTGTTCTCAAGATGCCTACTTCTATTTGGATAGTATGTATCCAACATGTTTGTCTTCAAAATATCTGTACTTTCTGGTTCTTTCTCCGCCAAATACTCTATTTCTTGTACAGATTTCAAAACTCGATTTCGTGTTGCAGCAAGACCTAGACTCACCCAAATGATGGTTCTAGATTTGGCATAGAGACTTGCTGATGACAATCGATCAGAACATTCATATGCTCCAATTTCTCGATGCGACAACATCTTCAGACTGTAACTGTATAATTTCTTGCTTAGACTCTTTTCATGTGAAATGTCCTCCCACATTTCCTTCAGTTCTGTCTTTTCTTTTTATGTGATGTAAGACGTCACATATCGAGCCACAGCAATAGAGTTGTCAGCAACGAATTGAATATCCATGTTAGCATTCCACATGGACAAAATCACCGGGTTGTAGTCGTTGATGTACTTGGACTCTTCGTTTCTTTTTAAATTGTATGTATTATTTGGTGATTTCCTCGTCACAGTATGTCGCAGAGAAGACATCAAATTATTTACTCTTCCTTTAGAAGTCACTGGTCGTGGAAAGCCGAAACGACATTTTGTGTAGAACTTGTCCTTGTTTCTGAATTTTCGACGACAGTACTTTCCACAACGATGGGATTGAAAGCGTAAAACTTGTTGCCTTAAACTGTTTTCTTCGCTAGTTTTCGGAGCAGCACATGTTGAATACTCTTTAATGAAGCTCATCCCTGTCTCATCCGAATCTGTTCCAAATTTGGGTGCATCTTTAATCCACAACAACATATGTATATGAGGAGCACCTCTCGCTTGATACTCCTTTCTCCAAAAGAAATCCAAAACCTCTCCAAGGGGAGGATTTTTTTTTGTTTGTAATAAAAGACATCATAGATTCAAATCTATGATTGAAATATCTGCACACATTCACTGGATCCAAAGAACACAGTTCTCCAGCAGTTTTGAATTCTATATTTTGAATATTTGCATTTGCCTCTCGTAGAAATTGAAGTAAGTCATCCCATGCATACTCAGCACAGCTAAGAGTGAGGAACCATGTAGGAGTTCCTAAGTTTCTTAGCATACATTTCAATTCCCCATGACGACGGAACCAATACTTATTTGTACCACGCTGACATGCCATGAGATTGATTAAATGAGATTCCAAAATATTATCTTGCAGATTCACTTTCTCCATAAAGTCCCTCGCCGAAACATTTTGCAAATGTGCTCCACTTTTCAGTATATGGTTTACTGCATAAGAAAGCCCAGACAAGTCACTTTCATACAGTAGATGAAACAAATAGGGAATGCATTGACGAAACCTTGGATCTTCAGCATATAATCTTACAGTTCGATATTCAGATGCAGGAATTTGAAGTGGTCGATCGTCATATCGTCCACCTCGACCTGTTGGAAATAGCTGTGGAAAACAACGAGCTTCCAAACTTTCTTCCCATACACTAATGGGACTTCCTTTTGCTGCTTTCATTTGAAACAATTCAATTGCATTCCCCATTACTTCTTTGGAATGCAAAGGATGAACAGTATAATGTTCATATATTTCTTCACTTCTAGACACATCAACTTTTTCAATTTGGCCGCCTGAACAATCACTGTCTTCATCTGCAGCTGTTTCCTCTGCGGCAACAGATACATCTTTGTAATACTCATTGTTTTTGAGTAAATACAACGTTGCCTTTTTGACTTTCCTAACATCCACTAAATCTTGCCAGATTGTCTTACTCTTTGTCGGCACCCCATTAACTAGAATAACTAAAGGTTCCTCTTCTACTTTTTCTATACCAATTGTATCAATATTTTTTTTTAAATCTAGAGGCAAATAAACAACTCTTCCCTTTAATCCTTTCTGCAAATCTGTAGGAGGCAATTTCCCTATCTTAGGCTCCATGCGAACAATTGCCTGAAAAGGATGGACACATTGAATCAAAATAGACTCATATGTATTTAAATCCATCAATTCACGGGGAATGTCTACCAACTCCAGATTATTATGAACAGCTCTAGCAGGCATTCTGTTTTGATTTAATTTATCATAACAATATTTACAAATACGCTGATCAGAACTCAAATCAAAACAATTCTCCACCCACAAATAAGTTGCAAAATCCTTTCACTCATAATTATTTATCTTTTCACTTTTTACGTATAAATCAACTAATCTAGTTTGATGCTTATAATGACTTCGTCGACAACACACACAAGTAAAATTCGGCCTTTCACTTGATTTCACCTTAAACCTGGTAATTTCCTGCTCAAACTTTTCTGTACATTGTCTTCCACATTACCTTGAATTGCTGTGTCAATTTCTACACTGTCCTCTTTTTCACCAAAATAACAAATCTCAATTTCTTCACAAATCTTCTTCACATCTAATTCAGTTCCATGCAAAAGAGCACTGTTTAATTGTTTAAGCTTAAGTGCTGGACTTTTTGCATAATACAACATTCTCACTAATTTCCTCATTTTGGTATGATGCACTGCTAACATCCTAAAATGATGAAAAACACTCTGACAGACTTTTCTTGAAAGACAAGCCAGTGAAAGCCCTTGCAAACCTGTGTTTTCTCTCACTCTGCAAGGATCTAAGTCTTGCAACAACTTCACTTTCTGCTTTAGACTTTTCTTACTATATGTCCGTAAGAAATTACAAAACAAATCAATTGATTCCTGTCGCACATTACAAATACGACTACACTTCCAAGTGTACACTGAACCCTTAGTACGTCTCCCTAAAACTTCATCAGTTAACACCTCTTCTGGTTCTCTAGGCACAAGTTTCTCTTTTTCAATCGGACAACCGTCTTTCACTTCATACGCTCGACCACTGGTGTCAACTGCATGCACTAAATCATTCTCCTGGAAGTAACTCTCCTCATTAAAAAATGGCTCACAACTTGAACTGTGCATCCATTCTCCTGAAAAAACTTTACAAAAATTAGTCCGATTAATTACTCTTTTCCATCTACTGTTTGATTTGAAAACATCAATTGTCTTGTTAAGTGTCCTAATTCTATTAATTATTAAAATAAATAATTTTTTCCTAACTTTAAAGCCTGATCAACAATCTTCTCGACACTTTTCTTTTTCTTATAAAAAGCAGCTCTCTGTTTACCTTTCCTAATGTTTTTTAACAAATTTAAAACCACCCTATTGCGAAACATTCGTTTACAAATGTCTCTAAACTGATTCTGCCTCCTATTCCTATACATATTATTCTCTCCTGCTCCAGTTGTATGATTCTTTGAGGGTCTCTCCTTCCTTTTCAAATTTACTCTCTCATTCTCTTTTTCTACATGCAGTCCAACATTTTTTTTTTATCTACATATGTTCCGTAAGAAAGACTTAGTTGTCTTACCAGGAGCTTTGTTCCTGTTTTTTTAAGTGTTTGTTGTGGAAGAGTGCTGTAATTCCGTTGCTGTTTTTGTTTTTTTGCGGTTATCATGTTTTCTTCTCCTTTGCCTTGAGGGCATCTTTCCTTACTCTTGAAATCTTGATTTCAATCTGTGTTAAAGAAAAAAATAGCACATTATAGACCACTATTACCAAACAACAAAGCAATGACAAAAAGGAAACGGTCTATTCAGGGTTACAGATCAGGTGAGGATTCTCCAGGGGTGCAGAAGAGGTGAGGCCTGTATTGAAGAGTGTAGTGGAAGACAGCTCTGTCCACAGGTACAAAGAAGATGAGACCTGTGTCTAAGAGTGCAGTAGGGGATAGGCTTCATGAAGTCTAGTCCACTGCACTCTTAGACACAGCCTTCACCACCTATGCTTCCCAGGAAAGGCCTCTCTCCCACTACAGTCTTGAACATAGGCCTCACCTCCTCTGTCCCTCTGGACATGCCTCACCTCATCTGCACAATCTACTTCCTAATCTGAAGTAACACAGGTGACATTATTGTGAAAGGATGAAATATATGTATTTAATCATGCAGACATTATTTATTCCTTCTCAAAAATCTAAAACTCATTGATTTGCACCAAAATCGTTTTTTAAATAAAATTTTAGACACATACTGCAGGTCCTATGTACAAGCATTCAGTGTCCATGAGTACAGTGGAGAGGACTGACCTCCTCTCACCCTTGGACAAGCCTTACCTCATCTGTGTCCTCTGGACAGGCCTCAATGTATTGAGTATAAATGATGGTAACTGGGTGCAGATGAGGTGACGCCTGTCCAAGGGTGTAAATAAGCTGAGGCCTGTCTAAGGATACAGATTAGTTGAAGTCTATTCAGGGTTGCAGTTGGGGTGAGGCATGTCCAGAGGGACAGAGGAGGTGATGCCTGTGTTGAGGAGTGTAGTGGACGAGAAGTCTGTCCACGGGTACAAAGAAGGTGAAACCTGTGTTTAAGAGTGCAGTGTGGGATAGGCTTCATAAAGTCTAGTCCACTGCACTATTAAACACAGGCCTCACCACCTATACTCCCCAGGAAAGGCCTCTCTCCCACTACAGTCTTGAACACAGACCTCACCTCCTCTGTCCCTCTGGACATGCCTCACCCCAACTGCACAATCTACTTCCTAATCTGAGGTAACACAGGTGACATTATTGTGAAAGGTTGAAATATATTTATTTAATCATGCAGACACTATTTATTCCTTCTCAAAAATCTAAAAGTCATTCATTTTCCCCAAAATCGTTTTTGACATCACATTTAAGAAACACAGCACAGCACCTATGTACAAGCATTCCATGTCACTACTAAAAGTTCACAATTTTACAAAATACAATTCCTCTATGCAAACAAACTCAATGTGCTTCCTACACTGAGTTAACACAGGTAACATCATTCTGAAAAGGTCAAATGTATTTCTTTCAGCATGCAAACACTATTTATTCCATCTCAAAAATGTAAAACCCATTCATTTTCCCCAAAATCGTTTTTGACTTCACATTTAAGAAACACAGCACAGGTCCTATGTACAAGCATTCCATGTCATTACTGAAACCTCACTATTTTACAAAATACAATTCCTCTATGCAAACAAACTCAATGTGCTTCCTACACTGAGTTAACACAGGTAACATCATTGTAAAGAGTCAAATTGACGCCTTTGTCTAAGAGTGCAGTCGGGGATAGGCTTCATAAAGCCTAGTCCACTGCACTCTTAGACACAAGCCTCACCACCTATGCTCCCCAGGGAAGCCCTCTCTCCCACTACAGTCTTGAACAAAGGCCTCACCTCCTCCGTACCTCTGGACATGCCTCACCTCATCTACACAATCTACTTCCTAATGTGAGTTTACACAGGTAACATCATTGTGAAAGGGGCAAATTTATTTATTTAAGTATGCAGACACTCTTTATTCCTTCTCAAAAATGTAAAAGCCATTCATTTTCCCCAAAATCGTTTTTCACATCACATTTAAGAAACACAGCACAGCTCCTATGAACAAGCATTCCATGTCACTACTGAAACTGCACAATTTTACAAAATACAATTCCTCTATGCAAAGAAACTCAATGTGCTTCCTACACTGACTTAACACAGGTAACATCATTGTGAAAAGGTCAAATTTATTTCTTTAAGCATGCAGACACTATTTATTCCTACTAAAACATGTAAAAGCCATTCATTTTTCCCAAAATCGTTTTTGACATCACATTTACGAAGCACAGCACAGCACCTATGTACAAGCATTCCATGTCACTACTAAAAGTTCACAATTTTACAAAATACAATTCCTCTATGCAAACAAACTCAATGTGCTTCCTACACTGAGTTAACACATGTAACATCATTCTGAAAAGGTCAAATGTATTTCTTTCAGCATGCAGACACTATTTATTCCTACTCAAAAATGTAAAAGCCATTCATTTTCCCCAAAATCGTTTTTGACATCACATTTAAGAAACACAGCACAGGTCCTATGTACAAGCATTCCATGTCATTACTGAAACCTCACTATTTTACAAAATACAATTCCTCTATGCAAACAAACTCAATATGCTTCCTACACTGAGTTAACACAGGTAACATCATTGTAAAGAGTCAAATTGACGCCTGTGTCTAAGAATGCAGTCGGGGATAGGCTTCATGAAGCCTAGTCCACTGCACTCTTACACACAAGCCTCACCACCTACGCTCCCCAGGAAAGCCCTCTCTCCCACTACAGTCTTGAACAAAGGCCTCACCTCCTCTGTACCTCTGGACATGCCTCACCTCATCTGCACAATCTACTTCCTAATCTGAGGTAACACAGGTGACATCATTGTGAAAGGGGCAAATGTATGTCTTTAAGCATGCAAACACTCTTTATTCCTTCTCAAAAATGTAAAAGCCATTCATTTTCCCCAAAATCGTTTTTGACTCAACATTTAAGAAACACAGCACAGGTCCTATGTACAAGCATTCCATGTCACTACTGAAACTTCACAATTTTACAAAATACAATTCCTCTATGCAAAGACACTCAATGTGCTTCCTACACTGTGTTAACACAGGTAACATCATTGTAAAGAGTCAAATATATTCCTTTAAACATGCACACATTATTTATTCCTTCTAAAAAATGTAAAAGCCATTCATTTTTCCCAAAATCGTTTTTGACATCACATTTAAGAAACACAACACAGGTCCTATGTACAAGCATTCCATGTCACTACTGAAACTTCACAATTTTACAAAATACAATTCCTCTATGCAGTAAAAACTTTTTACCAAGCATTATCAAAAAGCATGACACAAAGCAACATTAAAAAACCACAATTTGCTTCCAAATCTTCTCCATAGAGTATACAAGTCTCTATGTATATTAAATGAATCATTACTCACCTTTACAAATGCTTTAGAAGATTGAGAACAGTGTCAGACACACACACCAATATTTCTTTAGCAGAGCAAAAGGTATGTACTCCAGGCACTGCAACCATGAATGGCACAGAGAACCTCTAATTCTACACACATATTGCACATGATAACCAATCAAAACTCTTCCCTCTCTATTTTCAAACCAACACCCTTCCCCCCCTCAGCCTTTTCTACCTGTTACCATAGCAACTCCCTCCTCACTAAGCTCTCAGGGTTACAAGTTTATTCTACAATGTTGCAAATGAACTAAGCAAGGATGTTTGACCTCTCAATACACCAGATTATCAGCTGCAATCTTTCTTTAAATGACTTTTTCTTAACCATTCAAATTGCTTCTTTCACAGAACAGAACCATGCACCCTAACTTCCAGTTTTCAACTATCTGAATCCACCAATCATTGCTTGTGATTGAAGAGCACTGAAACTCCACAGTTTTTTTTTCAAACTCATACTGTTCCAACTGCCATTTCATTCCCACACTTCATCTGACTGCACCAGAACCTCCTCTTACCATGTATTCTGTATGGATTATTGGACATAGCTACATCCACTGGGCTCAAAGGTATGCAGCTACCAGAAATTTCCACAACCTTGACTTACCAAATGTAGACATAAAATGGATTGGCCAAAGAGGATTGAGATGTCATCAATTGAAACCATTGGTAAAAACCTTTTTGCATCTGCCACACCCTAACCTTATAATTCTGCACTGTGGTGGAAATGACTTAGGCACTTTGACTGGGGTAGGTCTGGAAATGCTTTTAAAGGACACCTTTGAGCAATTGATGGCACTTTTTCCTCAAACTGCCTTGGTATATTCCAATATATGCCAAAGACAGAAATGGAAGTGGTCCAACCAATTTTGTCCACAATTTGAGAAAGCACGGAAACATGTGAATAAATCTGTTTCTGCTTACATGAGAGACTATGGAATGGGTTCAATATACAACAACAACTTGCGTTACAACATGCAAGATATCTACAGAGGAGATGGTGTGCACTTCTCAGATGAGGGGAATAGAATATTCCTCCTGAATATAAGACTGTGCATTGGAACCTACTTGTAGGTACCTAAATCAGCCACAGAACCCAAAAGCTCTTTTCAGAGCTACCCTACCTCTGATCACTCCAAATGATTATATTTTTCTAACTTTTTTCACTGTTTTTCACTAAAGTACGCTCCCCGGTACGCTTCCCAGTGCGCGTACCGGGCGCCCCCCCGCGAAAATTAAAGAAAAAATTGTTTTTTTGGGCCTATATGGGCCTCCTAAGCCCCCCTCAGAAAACCTAGGGGGTCAGGGAGTGTCTACCATGCCCCCTTTTACCCATTCCCAACGTTGTTTGTCCTCCATCTTGTGTCTCAATTCTTCCGAGACACAAGATGGAGGACTCCCGTTGCGTTTACCGGTACGCGTACCGGGGCGCTCACCGGTAAGCGCTCCCAAAAAAATGTAAAAGTTAATTTACATAAAAACCTCTGTAGAGATGTTCACCAAATATAGAATAAGCCATACTACATACCAGGCCCTACCATTTTCCCAAATTTGATGGAATTCCATTGAGCCATTTGAGCTGTAGCATTATTTGTATTTGTACTGGGTTTTGTATCGCGCCAACTCACCGACAGGTCTCAAAGCGCTACTAACCAAGTGCAGCAACAAGAAGCAAGATGAATATATGAGAGATTCTAGAGCTAATAACCAGATACTAGGAAGTAAATGCGTCTTTGAAGAGTAGAGTCTTCAAAGACTTCCTGAAGTGGAGAAGGTTGGACTCTCTGCGAAGCACCTCCGGTAGTTTATTCCAGATGATCGGAGCCTGAACTGAAAAGGATCTGCCTCCTTTAGTTGCCAGCTTAAAGCGTGGGCAGGACAGCAGGAAAGAACCGGAAGATCGCAGGGCGCGCTTAGGTTCGTATATTTCAAGTCTCTCTTTTATATAAGCTGGCGCCTGTCCGTGGATTGCTTTGTGGCAGATGCACATGCTCTTAAATTCAACTCTTTGCACCATAGGCAACCAATGAAGCCTATAGAGCAAAGGGGAAGCATGAGTCCGCCTTGGCACTCCAAATATCAGGCGCGCTGCGTCATTCAGAGTGACCTGAAGACGGTTGGATAGATTTTTTGGGAGGCCAAGGTATAGCGCATTGCCATAATCGATTCTCGACACTATTGTGGCTGAGACAATGGTTTGAAGCATATTCCGTGAGAGTAAGGGAACAAGCTTCCGCAGTTTCCTGATTAAGTTGGTACAAGAACCAACTACAGCGGACACTTGGTTAGCCATCGAGAGTTCCTGATCGATTTTCATGCCGAGGCTCTTAACGCTAGGACACGGTTTTGGAGTGGGTCCGAGTTCTTGTGGCCAAAACAGATCGTTCCAGGGGGAGGTCACGGTTGAAACTACGAGAACCTCCGTTTTGTCTGGGTTGATTTTCAATAAATTGGACGACATCCAGTTTACTGTAAATCGTAATATATCTTGGGCCATGGACTGAGCCGACGGTGTATTGTCGATACTCAGCAGCAGCTGAGTATCATCGGCATAGTTGAAAACTTTACAGTTCATATTTGCCAGGGACTCTATCAATGGCTGTAAGTACAAGTTGAATAGGAGTGGAGAGAGCGCAGAGCCCTGCGGGACTCCACAAGATAAGGCACCCTCATCGGAGACCTGATCTGCTACCTGGATTCTCTGCGTCCTCCCAGATAAGAAGGCTGTTGGCCATTCAAGGGCTTGCTCTCCTATCCCAAACCGAGCCAGTCTGCCCAGAAGCAATGCATGGCTGACAGTATCAAACGCCGCTGAAAGGTCTAATAATATCAGGGCGCTTGGCTTTTTACTGTCAGCCATGCATCTGAGCTCGTCCAGCACAGACAGCATTACCAGTTCAGTGCTATGGTGGGCACGAAAGCCAGCTTGCCGCTCCTGGAGAAGATGGTGAGATTCCACAAGGGATGACAAAGATTTTAGCACGTGCTGTTCCAACACTTTTGACAGGAATGGCAACTGAGAGATAGGTCTGTAATTCTTCAGGCTGGATGGATCTGCCCCGGGCTTTTTTAACAGGGGTCTGACGCGTGCCTCTTTAAAGGAGGTTGGTAATGCGCCAGTAGCTAGTGAGGTGTTTAGGAGGTGTAAGATCTGATCCTCTAGGATCGGGATTGCTAGTCGGAGAATGTCGGGTGGGCACGGGTCGGCAGGAGAGCCTGACTTGGTGGATGCTACAAGTTGTCTCAGGATGGTATGGTCAATTTCGGGGAATCTAGTAAAGGTAGGGGTTGAGGGATTTAAAGGAGGCAGTTGTTCGGTGTGTGAGACTGGATTATCCTTCTTAATATCGGACAAGATAATCGCAACTTTTTCGAGGAAATATCCTTGAAAGGTATCACAGTTGATCGAGATATCGATCTTTTCCTCCTTCACACTTAGCTCTTTCAGGATTTGAAAGGTTTCTCTCTGGATGTTTGTGGCGTTGTTTATGCGTGTCTCGTAGTAGTCCTTCTTAGCTAAGACGATAAACTTTTTGTATGTTTGAAACGATATTCTATATAGTTCCCTATCAGTGTCCTTTTTGGATTTCCTCCAGCATCTTTCGAGGCAGCGGAGTTTTCTTTTATGTTCGCGTAAACTTTGGGTGAACCAAGGGGCTCCTTTCTGTGCACCCTTTACTCTTTGTACCTTTTCGGGGGCTAGCTCATCGATTGATTTCCTGAGAGTAGTCGTTATCGCATCATACATTGAGTCAAGGTCAGAATCACCTTGGGAGACTATGGAAGTCTGTTTGTATTTGGACAGAGTTTTGGCCAGGGTGTCAGAGTTCACTTTTTTCCATTGGCGCACTTTTTTAGTTTTTAAAGGGAGTTTAGCCTGGGAATTGATTGGCGGTACGTCGTACAGTATTAGGTGGTGATCCGACCAGATACAGGGTGTAATACTTGTAATGGCCGCCTTTGGCATGGAAGACCAGATAAGATCAAGAATATGGCCTTTTTTGTGGGTTGGAGCTTCCACAAGTTGTACTAAACCAAAAGAGGTCATAGTAGTCTGTAATTTCTGGGCTAGCGGATCTTGGTCGCTTTTATCCCAGTGGACATTGAAATCGCCAGTTACCAGGATGCTTTTGTAACGTGTGCATAGGTCTGATAGTATAGGGAGAAAGAGGTCGTTGAATTTTGAGGTACTTTGGGGTGGGCAATACACTGTTAGGATGGTAAAACAGGAGTTGTTCATAGTGATTTTTATCCCTAATATATCGACGGTACTTATGGTCTCCGATAAGATTTTAGTTACCGTAAACTGCCTTTTAAAGATCGTTGCTACACCCCCACCTCGGGCCCCCTCTGGTCGGTTGTGCCAGATCATATCATACCCACTAGGAAGGGCGGCGATGATATCCGGGGAAGAGGCATCACTCAACCAGGTTTCGGTGAGTGTCAAGAAATCAATAGTCTCATCTTGTAAAAGGGTGTAGATTTCCAGGTGATGTTTCTGCAATGACCTAGTATTAAGGGTAGCTAGCTTGAGGGGGGGTGGAGGACTAGAGTTCTTACCGCTAGGTATGTGCAAGATGTTAAATTCCTCTAAGGTGGCACATGTAACGGGAGATAGTGTATAGCTGTCAGATTTCAATACTAGGAGGTCCCCTGAGGAATAGCAGGTGCGTGTACCAGAGTCCCTAAGCCCTGTGCCCGGTCGTGCGTGGACGGGCGCAGACGGGCAGGACTCTGGCACGACTCCGGCGCAGATCCAGCGCGCCCGCTGATCGCGTCCGCTGCGCGGAGTCATCTCTGCCCGTTTTTATGGCGCTTGGAATCGCGTCACAAATTACAGCCTGACCCAAGATGGCCGCCAAAACCGGTGCTCTGCTCTCGGCGTCAACACTCGGCCGAGAGCAGGTCCGGATCGGAAAAGGAGGGGGTGACAGGGGTCTAAGGCACTATTGAGCGCAAGGGGGGTCAACAGGGGGGTCGCAAGCACCTATTGCGATCAGGTGCAACAAAGTACAAAATTACACAGTTTCAATTGTTAAAAAACAGATTAAAATTCAGAGAAGGCAAGAGACCTCCCGGCTTCCGCCTCAGGAGGGTGAAAGTGCGTGCAAGTTAGAATTACCGGCACTCTCCCTTCGCGTCCCTTTTATGGCGCTTGGAATCGCGTCACAAATTACAGCCTGACCCAAGATGGCCGCCAAAACCGGTGCTCTGCTCTCGGCGTCAACACTCGGCCGAGAGCAGGTCCGGATCGGAAAAGGAGGGGGTGACAGGGGTCTAAAGCACTATTGAGCGCAAGGGGGGTCAACAGGGGGGTCGCAAGCACCTATTGCGATCAGGTGCAACAAAGTACAAAATTACACAGTTTCAATTGTTAAAAAACAGATTAAAATTCAGAGAAGGCAAGAGACCTCCCGGCTTCCGCCTCAGGAGGGTGAAAGTGCGTGCAGGTTAGAATTACCGGCACTCTCCCTTCGCGTCCCTTTCATGGCGCTTGGAATCGCGTCACAAATTACAGCCTGACCCAAGATGGCCGCCAAAACCGGTGCTCTGCTCTCGGCGTCAACACTCGGCCGAGAGCAGGTCCGGATCGGAAAAGGAGGGGGTGACAGGGGTCTAAGGCACTATTGAGCGCAAGGGGGGTCAACAGGGGGGTCGCAAGCACCTATTGCGATCAGGTGCAACAAAGTACAAAATTACACAGTTTCAATTGTTAAAAAACAGATTAAAATTCAGAGAAGGCAAGAGACCTCCCGGCTTCCGCCTCAGGAGGGTGAAAGTGCGTGCAGGTTAGAATTACCGGCACTCTCCCTTCGCGTCCCTTTTATGGCGCTTGGAATCGCGTCACAAATTACAGCCTGACCCAAGATGGCCGCGAAAATATCCTGAGTTAAATTACATGACAAAAACACATCTGAAGTGTTAGAATTTACAACCAATTAAAATGTTACTGTCATTTTCTACTTTTTTTTCCTGACATTTGATTGGTTATGTACATGAATATAAATGAAAAATGAGAGGGAAACACTGCCGTTTTGACTACAACTACCTGAGGTACATCTTGAAAGGATTTTCACATTTTTTCTTCTTCACCTCTCTGTAAAGTAAGTTGATAATTTGTGAGAGGCACTTTAAGTTAATTTGTAAAAACGTTTTCTGATAGTTATTTACTGTCCCTCTGCTATAGTTATAGATAGAGATAGGCTTCTCTGCTATAATTATGAATTTACTTACACTTCTTCACAGGCACTTTTTTATATTTCTACTTCCTGCCTGTTACCATACACTGCCCAAAGTTAACTTCACTGTTAAAAAATCAGAACTACCTGTCTGAACTTAAACCCAACAGTGCCCTAACTCTACTGATAGAGTTATTTTTTATGCAATTTACAGCAAGAAAATGGAAGATACACCACAGACCAACAATATTTCTTTCGAAATAACTGATGAGCAGATTAATTTCGGAATAACTGATGAAGAGATTGTTGAAGAAGATTTATTTGACTTCCTGGATGAGTCTCTTGACCAACAATTCATAGACTGTTTAGATAATATGGAATCATGCAGTACAAATTTGGAGGAGATTTCGGATAATGAAATGTTGCAAGTGTTATTAAATTATGAAAATTCAGAATAATAAATTAATATTTAATAATTAAAAATTGTTTGAGACATTATTCATTTTTATATCTAATTCATGAAGTACTACCAAAATGATTATGTTTATATTATAGTATAAAGTGAAACTTACAGTATACTGTGCAATTTTAAAACATCATAAGGGTGTGTGTGTGTGTGTGTTGGGGGGGGTGAGGTGTGTGTGTGTGGGTGTGTGGGGTGTGTGGGTGTGGGTGTGGATGTGTAAGGTGTCGGTGTGGGGGTGTGGGGTGTTTGGGTGTGGGTGGAGGTGTGCGTGTGTAAGGTATGTGTGGGGAGTGTGTGGCTGTGGGGGTGTGGGGTTGTGTGCATGTGGGTGTGTACGGGACATACTTGTAGGTACCTAAAACAGCCACAGAACCCAAAAGCTCTTTTCAGAGCTACCCTACCTCTAATCACTCAAAATTATTTTTTTACACTACTATTTTCACTATTTTTCACCAAAGTACGCTCCCCGGTACGCTCCCCGGTGTGCGTACCGGGCGCTCCCCCCGCAAACATCGAAAAATTATTATTTTTTTTTTTCACCTGCGGGACCCTTTTATGGCCCCCACATCAAACCTAGGGGGTCAAGGGGGTCTACCCTGCCCCCTCTTGGTTATTTCCCCCTTTGTTTTTGCCACCTCTTGTGTCTCGATCCTAACGAGACACAAGATGGCGGCCGCTCCGGACTGTTTGGAATGTTTACAGACACCCGAGAGCCAATCAGCTTTCCGTGCGCAAGTCGCGTGGCGCGCCCGGAGCGCTCCTCGGTGCGCGTACCGGGGCGCGCTTATAGATATATATATTTTTTTGAACCTAAATTACTCGAAATCCTCTGGAGCACATATCTTGAGACATAGCAAAGGCACATCGGGCTACCAGTCCCTACAATTTTGCCAAGTTTGGTGAAAATCCATTCAGCCGTTCGAGCTAAAAGTGAGTCCGACCGCCCTATGTAAATTAACATGGGGAAAACACGTTTTAGGACCCCCCTTTTATCTCGGCCCCTGCTTAACGGATCCCCCCCAAACTTTCAGGGAAGGACCGGAGTGCCGCGACGCAAGGTTGAGGAAAATTTCAGGCAGATTTCTCAACCGGCGCCAAAGTTATTCCCAATAGAATGTTGCGATTTCCCTACGGAAAACAATCCTAACTATAACTACCTACTGGCGACCGCCAGTAGGATATATATATATATATATATATATATATATATATATATATATATATATATATATATATATATATATATATATATGTATATAGATTTAGATATATATATGTATATATATATATATATATATATTACCTACTGGCGGTCGCCAGTAGGTATATATAGTTAGGATTTTTTCCCTATGGGATTTTTGAAAATTCTATGTCTAATAACTTTGGCGTTTGTGGACGGAATTGGCTGAAATTTTCTGGAAAATGGAACATTTTGTTTCTGAGCAGCCCCTGAAAATTTGGGGGGGTTTCGTCCAGGGGGGGCCGAGAAAAAAGGGGGGTCCCAAAACGTGTTTTTAACATTGAGTTTTCCATAGGATGAATGCAAACAAACTCAAATTGAATGCAAGCAAGACGGAAGTCATCTTCTTTGGCAAACATACTCGGCCCCCCCCAAGTCTGTGGTGGCCCTCCGAAATGGGTATCCCTCCTCTACCCAGCACCAATGCGAAAAATCTGGGAGTAAGATGGGATGAGAGTCTCTCCTTTTCTTCACATATACAGCAGGTCTCTGCGTGCTGTCTCCATAAACTAAGAAACCTTCGCAAATTTCTGTCCCTCCTGCCTGAAGACTGTCGCAAGTCGGTGGTCCATGCTACAGTCACTTCCAGACTGGACTACGCAAACGGCCTCTACCTCGGCCTACCCAAATATCTGGTGCAACGACTGCAGATCGTGCAGAACGCGGCTGCGAGACTGCTAAAAAACATCCCTTTTAAACAGCATGTCTCTCCGTACTTGCGCGATCTGCATTGGCTCCCTGTAGCCTGCAGAATCAAGTTTAAAGCTCTAACTCTGGCGTTTAGAGCCCAAAAGGGGACCTGCCCCTCCTATTTAAAGCTTAGACTCCCCAGATACTATCAGGAGAGATGCTTGCGCTCTAATTCACGAAACCTGCTCTCCATCCCCCGCGCCAAGAGAGCCAGACTCGGAGGCAGATCTTTCTCTGCCTGCACGGCGACACTCTGGAACGCCCTACCGGTCAACATCCAACTGGCTCCAACGGAAGCCAGTTTTAAGAGGCAGCTAAAGACCTGGCTCTTTTCCCAGAATAACTAAACACTCTCTCCCCTTTCTCCGCCCATTCCTACCTGGAAAAACGATCACTCAGCGCCGGGACACCTCCTTGTGAGGTAGCTGTTCGCGCTTTATAAATGCCGGTATTATTATTATTATAGGGCGGTTGGCCTCACTTTTAGCCCGAACGGCTGAATGGATTTGCACGAAACTTGGCAAAATTGTAGGGACTGGTAGCCCGATGTGCCTTTTGTAGGTCTCAATATATGTGCTCCAGTGGATTTTGAGAAATTAACGTTTAAAAAAAGATATATATCTGTAACAGCGGACCGGGCAGCGCCCCGGTTCGCGGACCTTACGTGTACCGGAACTTCGCGTAGCGAAGCTGATTGGCTCTCCGGTGTCTGTCAACATTCTAAACAGTCCGGAGCGGCCGCCATCTTGTCTCTCGGTAGGATTGAGAGACAAGAGGAGGCCAAAACAAAGGGGGAAATAACCATAAGGGGGCATACTAGATCCTCCCTGACCCCCTAGGTTTAATGTGGAGGTTTTAAAAGGGCCCCGCGGGGCAAAAAAAAAAAGATTTTTTTTTGTTTTTTTGCATGGGTAGCGCCCGGTCCGCGAACCGGGAAGCGTTCTGGGCAGCGTACTGCAATGAAAAATGAATGATAGACTTTTCAAATACTGTATGTTAATTGATTGTTGGTTTTGTTGATTATTTTTTATTTTTTTTTATTTTTTAAGCAATTATTTATTATTGTGATTGTGTTTCAAAATTTAATAACATTTCTAACATTTCACTGTCTGAAATGTCGTCATTTTCATTGAACATAGCTTGTAATCTATGAGGGTGTAAAATGTCCTTAATATTTTTCAAATGTTTGTTCTCTCTTTCACAGATTGAAAGTATAAAAACAAAAAGTGAGTAAGTTAACGACAATTATAAGGTAAATGTTTTGTACTCTTTTTGTTACATTTCTATCACATTCACCTACTATTAGTTCCACTGCTTCATTTCTTTAACCCTCAGTTTCCTGCCTTTGCTACTTTCCTCATTCCTTTCTCTATTACCTACTTACTCAACTCCTTCCACTCTTTTTCTCAGTCCCTCTCTTCTCATAGTTCCTCACTCTTGTTCACTCACTCCGTCTCTATTACTCTTAGTGTCTTTGACTGATCACTTTTTCACTACTTGTTCATAATGCTTTCTCTGTGTAGTTGAAGCACACTAAGGGGCATATTATGAACACAGCCAATAAAATTATTGCTCTTTTTATTGGCAGAAAACTGGTGCAAAAGTGGTTTTAGTGGCAGTTTTCTGCCGCAAAAGCAGCTTTAGCGACACATTTCTGCCAATAAAAGCTGCAAAACTTTTATTGCATATGTTGATGATATGGCTCTATGTTACTTACATTTCTTTGCTGTTTCAATTAATCTTTTTCTGTTATTTTTTGTTTTCTGTTTTCTATTTTTTCTCTCTGTTATTCTTCATGTTTTAATCTTATTTTGAACATTCACTCACATTCTCCAAGAAACTCTTCTTTGTTAATGTTATACTCTCTTTTTTTTTCTTTCACTTCGTTATCTATTTTGTTTTTCACAATTATACCCTCTTCCGTCTTTTCTTCGATAAATAGATCTATTAAACAGTATCTCTTCTTTAGTCCCTATAGCTGTCTTTCTTTTAACATCACTCTCTGTTTACTTTCCTTATACTTACTCTATTTTTTTATTTATTTATTTTTTGGTTAGCTCCCGGTCCGCGTACCGGGAAGCTAACCGGGAAGCGAACCAAAAGAAATAGAGCTTGCCAGAGTGCTAAACATTCTAGCAATTTTTTAATAACGGGGAGGTAGTTCTGAAAAGAACTTTTTTTTTTATATTTTTGTTGTTTTATATATTTTTTTCTTTTTTGAACATTATTTGTTTTTTTTGTATTTTTTGAACACTTATTTGTTTTTTTTGGTTTTTTTCAAAGGGAAAGAACAGAAAGAGGCATTGAAAAAGGCTCAACAGGAGCAAAAAAAAAAATTAAAACTTGCTGCGTTTGGAGCATCGGTGTTTCTCGAAATCCAAATGAATTAATTTCAGACTCATGTTTGCGCATGAAATTAAAGTGCCACAATATAAGCATGTCAGCTTCATATGGACAAAATTTTTTTGAATATTTGGCACTGTTTCGTTGGCCTCTCCAAATGTGAGAGAGATATCAGTAGATGTTCTTGTCACCGAAGTTGGGGGGTTCTGTTGTAGTTCACGCATCTCTGCACGACTATAGTTGTTTGGATGCCACCTCTGCATATGTCGGTGCATCGTGTGATTTCCATAACTGTATTTTTTATTAGTGCCCCGGGATAACTTTTCTTGGCAGATAAGGCACGTAGCATAGCGTGCATTGACTTTTTTCTCTCCTGGTGGAATGGAAAAAAATTGCCAGATAAAGCTAACTTTGCGATGAGATACCCGGGGTAACTCTTTGACAAATCGTGGTCCCTCTTCTTCCTCTCCGTCTTGTTCTTCCTCTTCCTCCTCTGTGTCTCCAATAAACTGTGCAGGTGGTCCTCTCTTCCTATGAGGAGATGGTGGTGGTGGTGGTGGGGGTGCAGAAGCTGAAGCTACTATTGAAGCCATTTTTTAATCAGAGCAAATGATCAGGTCTTCCTTTCTCAAAGTTGAAAGTCAGAGTGAGAAAAAAGGTGGGGGCTTTCATCATTTGGGAAAAAAAATAGTTCTAAACCAATGAAAAGTGTTATTTTTAGGTCACCTGACCTAGCCTTACATCATTATGAAACCAAAAGTGAAATGAACCAATGAAAAGTTTTATTAACAAGTCACATGACCTCTCACGCTCATGTTACGCGCTGCGGAACGCGCCCCGGTTAGCTTCCGGGTCGCTGCGCTTCGCCCATCGGTCCGCGCCCCGGGGCACTTCCGGGTGCGCTAACGCGGTACGTCACAAGACGCATTACGCGGCAACGCAATACGTCGCGCTTTCGCGACGCGCCGCAGTTCGCTTCCGGGGAGCTGCGTTTCGCGCCTCGGTCCGCGCCCCGGGGCACTTCCGGGTGCGCTAACGCGGTACGTCACAAGACGCATTACGCGGCAACGCGATACCGTCACTATGTTGATTTCTTACCGGTTCGCGGACCGGGTCGCGGCATCAATTTGAGCTAACGGAAAGCTTTCCGGTTCGCGGACCGGGAGCGAAACAAAAAAAAATATTAAAATTTTTTTATTAATAAACATATAAAATATATTTTTGGATTTAAAGAAGAATACATTTTACAGCTATAGATATTAGCTTTTAAAAAACCAATGAAATTCACTGAAAAAACCATAGGCTATAGACCATATATAGTTAGGAATTAGCATTTACAAAACCTTGAAAATTCACTGAAAAAACCATAGGTTATACACCATATATAGTTAGGAATTAGCATTTAAAAAACCTTATTTTACTCTCACAAAACGAATGAAATTCCATATATAGTTAGTTGTACTAACTATATATCGCGCACCCGCAATCCACTGCTGATCATGTCACATATTACATCATTCATGACATGGTCAGTGACATCACTGATGACATCACTGATGACATCTCAAATGACATCACTGATGACGTCACTGATGACATCTCAAATGACATCACTGATGACATCACTGATGACAACATCCAGTGACTGTATGTTTCTGTAAAGTTAAAATATGTCTTACATATTGAAGAATGAGTGGATGTATAAGTGTCTGAACAAAGGATTTAGTAGGTGCATGACTGACTGTATGAGTGAGTGATTAAATGTGTCTCACTGAGTGCATGGGTTAGTGACTAAACTGTCTTAATTTGTGCATCATTATGTCTGTTGTTCTGTAAACTGCTGCATTTGTTGATCAGTAGCTATATGATTAACTATATGGGTTATTGATTGGTTGCCCAAGTATTTGTATGGGAGACTGAGAGTGTGTATGGGTGGCTGGGAGGTGTATGACTCTCTGCATAGATGTGTGAGCAGTTGATTCACTAGGTGTATGGGTTCAAAAGTGCATGTGGAAACATCTGTATGGGCGGTTGACTGTGTGCATGAGTGCATTGGTGAGTGAATGGATATCTCAGTGCTACATGTCAAAGTAAGTACATATGTAAAACACAGTACATGTGAGAGTTGACATATATAAATAACTGTGCATAAGAGCCAGTGAATGTGTGAGTGGCTGTATGAATCATTGTGAACTTGTATCCAGGATTGTATAAGTGAGTAAATATGTGTTAGTATATGTTTGAATAAGTAAGGTGTGTATAACTGTATAGTTGAGGAAATGGAGGTGTGATTGATTCTTTGCATGACTGACTAGGTGTGTGAGTAACTCCATGGATGAGTGACAGTCTGTGAGTGTCTGTTTTCACTGAGTGTATCTAAGGTTATATTAGAGTCTGAAGAGGTTCATCGTATTATCACATGAATGATGTCATCAGTGATGTGATCAGTAATGTCAAATGAGATGTCATCAGTGATGTCATCAGTGATGTCATTTGAGATGTCATCAGTGATGTCATTTGAGATGTCATCAGTGATGTCATCAGTGATGTCATCAGTGATGTCATTTGAGATGTCATCAGTGATGTCATCAGTGATGTCATTTGAGATGTCATCAGTGATGTCATCAGTGATGTCACTGACCATGTCATGAATGATGTAATATGTGACATGATCAGCAGTGGATTGCGGGTGCGCGATATATAGTTAGTACAACTAACTATATATGGAATTTCATTGGTTTTGTGTGAGTAAAATAAGGTTTTTTAAATGCTAATTCCTAACTATATATGGTGTATAACCTATGGTTTTTTCAGTGAATATATATATATATATATCTCCAAAAACGTAACTCTCAAGTGAGATTGAGCGCAAAAAAGGGAACACAGACACTTTGTATAGCTGGTACCAGTTTCTTTATTCACGGTGAAATACAGTGGTGCTTCTCTCTGACGCGTTTCGGACACAACGGTGTCCTTAATCACATGATGTGCATAGTTCAGAAACGGAGTTTTAAAGGGACTATGGCGCTTACAATGACGTAGACCTGCACTGGTAAACTTAGAAGACATACTATATAAAACTGCTTTTTCCCTCCAAATCGGAACAAATTCCATACACATGTCCACGCTGCTGCAATAAATTCCTGTACAAATACATATTGCCTGGCATATACTGCATAAATATAGCAACCTGTTAAGACTTTAAATGTCTTTGCCTTCGTTTTGTATTTTACTAAATCACACATATATTCATATTTCACCCAAATTGCAAAGGTACATCCCATCTTAAAAACTATTCAGTTATCCAGATAAATGTGCAAAATGCAATAAATTAATACAGACAATATTGGTTTATACTAAATAAAACCAATAAATGTACACATGTAGAAAAAAATCATTGACAACATGCAAAATACGCAGTAGTGCAAAACAGGCAAATTCATTGTCAATGTTGTGCTAATCTGCTCTTTTGTACAGACAATGCTATAATCATGTGCAAATACGCCAGTTCCAAACAGTTTCATAGTGCAAATACCATAATTGTTCTAAACAGTAAAGTGCCAGTACCAGTCACAGTATTCAAGCGCAATAAAGTGCCAAATGTACAATAATTGTGCAAAACATTTGCAAAAATACGTTAAAAAATCCCGGATGAATGACGGTAGTTATTAATATCATAAATATATACAAGAACTTCATCCTAATTCACATCCTAGGTCAGCAAAGAAAATAAATCATGTCAGTATTGTCAATACAAATACAAATTGATATAATCGATATCTACTAGAATGTGAACCATAATAGAAATCAAAACATGCCCACTGGGGAGTAAGTGTGCAGGGAGCCCCCTGTCACTATTACATTCTATTACGCAACATAATGTAACCTAAAACTCATGGATGTTAGAACAGTCTAACTCGCATCGAAAAAGCAATCGTCGAGTGGGAATGGTTCTGAGAAGATCCTCATTAAGATACTTCTGGGGTGCTTAAAAGAACCCATAGGTTTCAGGCACATTATAGTTAGAAATGAGCATTTAAAAAACCTTAGAAATTCACTGAAAAAACCATAGGTTTCAGGGGTGCTTTAGTTAGCTGGACATTTCACTCGTACAAAACCATAGTAATTTCTCTGTTATAGTTAGTTCTGCTAACTATAACTTGCGCCCCTGGAATGCACTGCTGATGACGTCACATATTACATCACTCATGACATGGTCAGTGACATCACTGATGACATCACTGAAACCTATGTTTTTTTCAGTGAATTTCTAAGGTTTTTTAAATGCTAATTTCTAACTATAACATGCCAGAAACCTATGTTTTTTTCAGAGAATTTCAAAGGTTTTTCAAATGCTAGTTTCTAACGATGCCTACAGAGATAGGACATGTGAAGAAAAAAGAAAAAACGCACAGAAAGAAGCAAAAGAAATGCAGAAAGTAGCACCAGAAGTCCACAAAGACGAAGAAAAGTGCAGGAAGAAGCATGACATGTGCAGAAAGAACCAACAGAGTAGCAGAAAGAGGCCTTGTTACAAAATCATCCGTGCCCACAACTTTTTCAGACGGGTACTGGTGGTAACTGACTCTGACTAACCAGGCCTAGAGCCAGTGGTATGCTAAAAGACACTTAGAATACAGTGAAAACACCTACATACACTAGGGAGCACTATGCGTTGGGGTACCCCTGTGATTAGCATGACCTCCTCTGTAAGGCCTTTGTACATAATAGGGCAGGGGGATTAAACCTACCTCTTAAAATGTGCTACGGGGCACGTTTACACAGTGGTGGAGGGAGGGGGCCTGAGGTGACATGTGTGCAAACACGCCCTGTGGCCGTTTTAAGTTGGGTGATTAAGTCCTCTTGAATCCTGGCAGTCCCTGTGGTCCACCTAGTCAACCAGGTACCTCCATTAAGTGCCACAGATCTGCATTGCAGAGAGTTGTAAAAAGGGGCATGGTCTGGACCACCTCTCTGCAACGCAGGCCTCTGGCACTTACTGGAGGTACCTGGTGGGCTAGTTGGCCCTCAGGTGCCCTCAGGATCGAAGGGGAATTAATGCCCCAACTTAAAATGCGCCACAGGGTGTGTTTGCACACATTAGCCAAGGCCCCGCCCCCTCCCTTCACCACTGTGATAATGTTATCGGCAGCACTCACCCACACTCACTTGAGTAACATTTGTTGTAAGCGCTACAAGGACCATGAGACCGGGGGATCGGCCAGCCCTCTGAGGCAGGACTTTGTTTGAAATAAGTGGCGTACTACAGTGCGTGTGTTGCTGCAGAAATTTAGCCTGTGATGAAGGGTAGGAGCCCGAAACGCATTGCCTTACAAATCTTTGCTATTGACACTCTACCTGTTTCAGCTGCAAGTTTTTATTAAAATGTACAGAAATACTCACCTGTGTGGGCATCATCAAAGGTACCCTTTTTATTGTATATAGATATATATATATATATCTATATACAATAAAAAGGGTACCCTGCTGAAGAAGTAGAACCCATCTGTGGGGAAATGGCAGCACTACAAGTCCCAGGCGGCCCATCTGTTGGCGTGATATCACAAAAGCATGAGACTTGATGTGCATGTGACAATCTACTTAATATGCCCGTGATCAAGGGGAAGGATCCCCCAAACGCGTTGGGCTTCGGCGCGTCCATCTGTACCTGCTTGAGACTGCGGGACCCGCCTGCAATCTAGTGCGGTTCCGTTTGTTGGACAAACTTGAGCGTTTATATATATATATGTATATATATATATATATATATACATATATATATATATATACATTTACGAATTATGCTCGCTCCGAGCTTTGAAAACCCGAGTGCTCAATTATTAAAAGAATGGGGTCAAAGTAAATTATCTGCATCGATGAACTTAGTTCACATACTAATAAAACATGCAGCTATTGACCGAGCAGAAATTTTGAAAACTATCGAAATGATTCAAGAGGAAATTTCAAAATCACTGAAACTGAGAACAGTAAAATGATGGACAGACTTAAAAAACACGAGGACAAAATCAAAGTCTGAAAAGTGAGTACATTTGCCCGTGATCAAGCTGATTATGCAAATGGACACATTTTTACATTTCCACGTAAATATATTGACATCAAACGCCAACAATTCAGTGTGAAAGGAAACAAACAGCAAACTCACCTAGCGAATGCCGCCGTAGGGGAAAATGGCAGTAAAGATGATGACACTTCCAGTATAGACTCTAACACCCTATCCAGTGCCTCTAGTAGTGGCTCACTAAGAAATGATCAACCTGGAACAATTTTAAATCTAGAGGAAGAATTAGATTTTTTAGTCGCGGAAAGACTGCGAACATTACGACCGCGACAAAGGAATGCAGTAAACAAAGGAAGAAACAAAAAAAGATGAGAGAGACGAAGGAGACAAAAACAAAAATACACAAAAAAAGAAAAAACAAACATGGCAGAAGCAGAAGAAGTAAAAAATAATTCTGTCATAAATCTTTCCGATATCATTTTAACTAAAGCGGAACAACAATTACTTTCTCTCGGCCTCAATTTTTGTCCTGCACAACCCTTTAAATATGCTTCAACGAGAGTTGACGTTTTTTGTTTTATACGGAAACTAAAGCTCAAAAAATTCTTCGCTCTACAACAAATGAAGACCAATTCCAACATACCTACTTTGAATACGGCAAGTGCTGGACCTTCGGTTTTAGCTGCAGATGTCCCAATTCTGCTTGATATGCACGATTTAAATCTGGCAACTAACTCACAACCAATGGGTCCCGATGTGGACACAAGTACCCAAAGGAGATTGAGCAAAATAAACATGGCACAAAAAGGAGCTGTCGTCACTCCATTCAAAGGCAAGTCCAATTTTGTCCCGTTAATGGCCAAGGATGCACTGGATACATTCCATGACTGTATCACTACAGAAATTAAATCGCTATATAAGAAAACAAACTATTGCAAAAGACAAGCGTTCAACCAACAACGGGCCAACTATTTTGCATTAATGAAAAAAACTCAGTACCAACGCCAATATTGTGGTAAAAACTGCGGATAAAGGAGGAAATATTGGCTCATCACAACTGCACTGCGCTCGCATTTAGACGCGTTAGCGCCTTTAATTTACCTGTTTTTGTCCTTTTATTCTGCTGTTACTTTAAAGCACAGTTCTCCCCTGTTTTTAATCCCACTTTGCATTGCCGCTTTATAATTGTGCCATTCACCGCTATTTTTGCGAATCGGACCCTCGCGCTTTCAAATTGGTGGGCGCCATCTTGGTTGGGTGCTAGGGAAGCGCTGCAACACTTCGCGCTCTAGCAGTCAGGTGGACTGGCTAGAGGCAGTTCTTTGCATTCTCCATTTAAGGGGCTTGAGGTAAGAGCATTTCTTCTGGCTCATCACAACTGCACTGCGCTCGCATTTAGACGTGTTAGCGCTTTTAATTTACCCGTTTTTGTCCTTTTATTCTGCTGTTACTTTAGAGCACAGTTCTCCCCTGTTTTTAATCCCCCTTTGCATTGCCGCATTATAATTGTGCCATTCACCGCTATTTTTGCGGGTCGGACCCTCGCGCTTTCAAATTGGTGGGCGCCATTCTTGGGTGGGTGCTAGGGAAGCGCTGCAACACTTCGCGCTCTAGCAGTCAGGTGGACTGGCTAGAGGCAGTTCTTTGCACTCTCCATTTAAGGGGCTTGAGGTAAGAGCATTTCTTCTGGCTCATCACAACTGCACTGCGCTCGCATTTAGACGCGTTAGCGCTTTTAATTTACCCGTTTATGTCCTTTTATTCTGCTGTTACTTTAGAGCACAGTTCTCCCCTGTTTTTAATCCCCCTTTGCATTGCCGCATTATAATTGTGCCATTCACCGCTATTTTTGCGGGTCGGACCCTCGCGCTTTCAAATTGGTGGGCGCCATCTTGGGTGGGTGCTAGGGAAGCGCTGCAACACTTCGCGCTCTAGCACTCAGGTGGACTCGCTAGAGCCCTACATTAACCAGACCGCATGGCGCGCAGCATGTGCGCCGCAGTAACGCCGGAGTCATGCCAGAGTCCAGCCCGCCTGCGCCCGTCCGCGCTGAGGACGGACGGGACGACTGGACGGCAGGTCAGGATAAGGTTGGCCCTTCGACACTGAAATATTCACTACAGGAGATACTGAGGCTTAAACCTCTTGCATTGTCATGCTCTCATAAAAGCTCCCCTGACGATCTTCTATTTCCTACAGGGTGCGGCTGCTTTCAGGTAGGTCCCGGGCGCTCTAATTTACCTTCCCCTTCCTATCCCATAGAGTCCCATGTTGAGTCGGAATCAAGTGCGTTGAGTGAAAATTGTATTCTTATCAACGCTCGCTCACTTATATAAAATAACATTGTCTTCAAGGAGTTGGTACTTGAGAGGAGACCGTCGTGGGCCTTTGTTACTGAAACGTGGGCAAAAGACTCTTCAGGTCCTGACCTTGTCGAAGCGGTCCCTGAAGGGTACTGCCTGGCACGTCAGGACAGAACGGGCCGCGTAGGAGGCGGGCTGGCCATCCTGTATAAAGATAGTTTTCACTGTCATACGATACCTCTCTCTGATCCCAAGGATGCTTTTCAAGCGTTATATTTCTCTCTTACTGACTCCCATAATCCCGCATTCAACGGGATTCTGGTCTATCGCCCGCCTGGTCCCAGAGGAGACTTTGGTCAGAAGCTGCTTCATGTTATTGAACCTTATTTTGGCCGCGAAAATCTTACTATTCTAGGAGACTTTAATTTTCATTTAGAGATGTCGGAGATTGACGACACTCTTTCCCTGTTGGAAGTTATGTCAGCCTGTGGACTCACCCAAATGGTGAAAGGGCCCACCCACCGAGCGGGGCATACGCTCGATGGGATTTTTTCTAATGACCAGAGGCTGACGGTAATGGATCCCTTCTTCCTTTCATGGTCAGATCATCTGGCTGTTCCCTTCAATCTGGCTTATCTGACCCAAGACATCTTTAGGAAAATTCCGAGTACGACGGAATTACGTAGGGATTTTAAAAACATCACGGATAGTTCCTTTAACCCTTGGACACTTAGTTTGTCCACATCCCAGGAGAATAATATTCAGTCGGCGGTCTCACAATATGAAAAGACCATTAAGGAGGCCTTGGATGAACTGGCTCCCATTCGGCCATGCTACTCAGCCAGGAAAAGACCTTCAGCCCTTTGGTTCTCAGAGCATTTAAGACTCCTCAGACAGGAAGCCAGGAGACAGAAGCGCTTATGGCATTTTAGCTGGGACCAAAAGGACAAGGAAGCCCACAAGATCTTGATAAAGAAATACAAATTGGAAGTGATTAGGACCAAACAAGAATACTTCACGGCCCTTACAACCTCACTTTCTTCTCCTAAAGAGCTCTTTAGGATAGTGGACTCTCTTACAACCCTTCAGACCCCGGACCCAGTAATTGCATCTCAGGAGCTCTGCGATAGTATAGCTTCCTTTTTTCAGTCTAAAATATCGGACATTTACATCGCCTTGGAGTCGCAGAGATCTCTTACTACCGAGCCCCCAGCTCCCGCTGACCTGGTCCCCGCTCTCGCGGAGAGACCCCTGTCGGGAGACTTTGAATCCTTTCCTTCCCTCTCTCTACAGGATTTAGAGATCCTTCTCAATAAAACTAAATCCGGCTCCCCGCTAGATGTCTGCCCGCTAAAGATCCTCAAGCAGTGTAGAGAATCCCTCTTACCCCCTCTTTTTGACATCATGAATAGGGCGATGAGGGATGGCATTTTTCCCCAGCAGTGGAAAAATGCTGTAGTAAAACCTTTGCTCAAGAAATCTTCTCTTGACCCTGGGGTATTAAAAAACTTTCGCCCCATCTCACTGCTCCCGGCTCCCGCGAAGATGTTAGAAGCTCATTTAAATAAACATCTTGCTGCCTTCGTGGAGAGTTCGGGCTGTTTGCATCTTTCCCAGCATGGTTTCAGGAGGGAACACAGCACCGAGTCTGCCCTCACCATAGTGCTTGATAATATCGGCACGCGTGTGGATGGGGGACAGACCTCCCTCCTGATCCTTTTAGACCTCACGGCTGCCTTCGATACCCTTTCTCCCTCGGTTTTAACATCTCGCCTGAGGGAGATTGGGGTTCAGGGGGCGGCCCTGGGGCTCCTAACCTCTTTCCTCGATCACAGAGAGCAAAGGGTGATGCTGGGTACATTTCTATCTCCATCCCTGTCTGTGCAATGTGGGGTTCCGCAGGGGTCGGCATTAAGTCCGACCCTTTTTAACATCTATGTGACCCCCCTTGCCAGACTAATTCGATCTTTTGGGATGGAGGTAGTTTCCTATGCGGATGACACGCAGATCCTCGTCTCTCTCTCCCAGTCAGTTACGTCGACTGCCTCCAATTTTAGATCTTGTATGGAGGCAGTCGGCCAATGGATGATTCACAACTCATTGAAACTGAATGGGGAGAAGACTGAGGTGATGGTGTTTGGAGGAAAGGAGGAGATATGGTCAGCTGAGTGGTGGCCAGACTCATTGGGAGTCTGTCCTAATCCTACCTCCTCAGCCAAAAATCTTGGGGTTATGATTGATCCCATCCTCAGTATGTCCCAACAGGTTAACAGGACTGTATCAACCTGTTGGGGTATCATCCGCATACTAAGGAAAATTAGGCACTACCTTTCACAGCAGGCAAGGAAACAACTCGCTGTTGCTCTCCTTGGCTCCCGTCTGGACTACTGCAATGCGCTGTATGCAGGACTGAATAAAAGTCTGCTGCAGCGCTTGCAGGTGGTCCAGAACGCAGCGGCCAGATTTGTCCTGGATCTACCTCGCTGTGCCTCGGCTACCTCTGCCAGGAAGCAGCTTCACTGGCTTCCTGTTGAGGACCGTATACTCTTTAAGACCTTGTGTATGGTCTATAAGGCCCTAGCAAAAAGCAGCCCTACTGGAATTGGATCCATCTTGTCTCGTTATAGTCCAGGTAGGAATCTTCGTTCTTCCAACCGACTGCTTCTCTCAGTTCCACGCATCCGGAAAACTAGATGGGGTGGTAAAGCCTTTTCCAATCTGGCCCCAAAGTGGTGGAATGCCCTCCCATTGGAATTAAGGTCCCTTCCCACTTTACAATCATTTAGAACTGCCCTGAAAACTCGTCTTTTTGTGCAGGCGTACCTGTAGTTGTGTTCTGCCTTTTTGATCTTTTTGGTTAGGCGCCTTGACACCTTCGGGTTTAGTCGCGCAATATAAATTGCAAATAAATAAATAAATAAAAATAAATATTGTGATATGGCCTAAGACTGACTATACTAATGAGGCCTATAGACAACTTCATGATATTGAATGCTACACAAAATCCAACAATAAGGAATATTCAAAAGCCAACGAAACTCTTTATAAACTCCTGTTAAAATGGCGTAGGGAGGGCCTCATTTCAGGAGATGAGTTCAAATTCAAGCACAATGAGTTCCCAGTCTTACCAGTTTTTTACCTAATACCGAAAATCCATAAAGGTATCAATCCCATGCCTGGAAGACCGATAATCTCTACTATCAACAGTGTGGGAGAGAAAGTTGGACAATATATAGATTCCTTCCTACAAAATCAAGTGAAGAATTTGCCCAGTTTTGTTCGGGACACCAGTGACTTCCTGAAAAAAATAGATGCAGTTGAGTGGCAGGACGACATGTTATTAATAACATTGGACGTGGAGTCCTTATATACCAGTATGGCCCATAAAAATGGCCTTAATGCTGCTAGTTATTTTTTAGGACTGAGAACTGTGGAATACTATGAACACAACAAAGTTGTACTGAGCTTAATGGATTGGTGTCTTAACAATAACTACTTTGCATTTGGTAAAGAAGTGTGGAGACAATTGAGGGGTGTTGCGATGGGGGCCTGCTTCTCCCCCAGCTACGCGTGCTTGCACGTGGGCTGGTGGGAGGAGCAGGTTCTCAACATCACGCATAAGGTCTGGATGAATGAAAAAATAATCAAATATTTGCGGTATATTGATGATATTTTTATTGTGTGGCAAGGGGACGAGGAAGAAGCTGTCTCCTTTATTGAGGAAATCAACAATAACTCCCTGAATTTTAAATTTACATCACATATCAGTGCAAAACAGGTAGAGTTTTTAGATGTTAAAGTGTATATAGATGATTCCAAATTACAAACCACACTTTTTAGAAAGCCTACCGCAGGCAACACCACTCTGCATGCTTCCAGTTTCCACCCCAAGCACACCATTAATAGTATTCCCTTTGGAGAAATTCTGCGGCTTAAAAGAATATGTAGCTCTGCTGATGACTTTGAAAGATGTGTGAGGGAATTACGAGACTGGCTCAAAGATCGAGGATATTCGAACGCTACGTTTGATCAAGCTTTGGCTAAAGCTAATACTAGAACCCGCGCGAGTCTCTTCCCTGTTGAGTCAATCAACGATGACACCGTAGAACAGAATCAGACAGTTGATGTGAGGTCTAATGTATGTTTCAGATTCATCACAGCTTTTAGTGATCAGGAAAATACCATCAGGAAAATTATCAACAAGAATTGGCCTATTGTCTTCACGGACAATGTCTTAGGAGCCATTTTACCACCCAAACCCATGGTGACCTTTCGCAGAGCACGCAACATGGGAACAATTCTGGATCAAACTAGTCCAGAATTAAAACAAAAAACCAATTGTCTGGCACCAGCAGCTGGGTTTCGAAAATGCTCCAGTTGTAGAGCCTGCAAGTTTGGTGTCAATAAGACCCACTACTGTACCCCTTTCAGTTTGGAAGAAATTCCGATTGTAGGTAATCATACCTGCAAAACGGAGTTCGCTGTATACGTCCTGACGTGCTCCTGTGTCCTCAAATATATTGGGAGCACCAAACAACAGGTGCACGTCAGGATCTTACAACATTTACGTGCTATTTTGCACAGCGACCCTTCCTATCCAGTGGCGCGCCACTTTGAAATAAAACATAATAAAGATGTCAACTGTTTATCGTACTATGTAGTGGGAGCAGTGCCCAAACTTCGCAGAGGTGGTAACAGAGAGCTCAACCTAAGGCAACTGGAGTCTAGCATGATCCTCGAGTTTGACAGTAAGTGGCCCAACGGGCTCAATAATACCGAGGATCTGCACACTTTCTTATAAAATGACTCATTATATTTGTAGGCCTATTCCATCTTTCTGTTGATATGAGTTCTGTGAGCCCAGTTAGTCAGGTTCCCTGTTGCCTAGGGGGTTTAAAGTATATATAATGGTTTTGTGTGTTTTTGAGTTTTGATCAGTTTCTTCCCCCTGGCTAGTCAGGTTCCCTGTTAGCCAGGAGTTGTATACTTTCAGTTCTTCAGCTCTTTTGTGTAAATATATTGAATATCCAGTTTTTTCTAATAAGATCCTTTTTAGCACTTTTTTTATTCACAGGGTGTTTTTTTAATCAGTTTTTATGATAAACTCCGTATTTAATATGAAATCTTTTTATCATGCTTTATTATCTGACAAAATGTGGTTTTATCCTAAATTGTTTAGAAAGCATGAATTTAACATATTTATACAGGTTGTTTTATCATTCACTATAGCACTTTACTCTCTAACGTTTTCACATGTTAGTTAGCTTTTTTTGCACTTTAGACATGAACTGTTTTGCACTGTTAAGATCACATTGAAATGTACCCTCCTACTCTAGCTCTTTTTAGCATGTGGTGCTCGCAAGATATATTATGTAGGAATTTGTTATTTTACCCTACATGTTTACGGATTTATCCGGTAATAAGTGGAAATTGTAAATATGTACTCTGCTTTGAACAGATATTTATATTGTCAACCTTGCGTATTTGCACAGTAAGAACTACAATGTTCAACATGTTGTTTATGTCTATAGTCACATGACCTGGGTAGAGGGCTGGGATAGGCGGGCCACCTAGCAGTATAAAATCAAACAAGTTACAAACAGTAATTGCATGTGAGCAAGGGCTTGCTTAGCCCGAAACGCGTTGTGCACTTTTACCAGCTGAATTGCTGAAATAAAGAACCTGTAACTGATCCAGTGGTCCGTCTCCTGGTTATCGCTTCGCCGGTCCGTGTGGGGATTGGAAGTGGCGTGGAGGAGTTTTCGTGTATATATATATATATATATCCAAAACACCTTCCAGAAAGAAGAGTCTGAGGCCACTTGGGGGGAAATACTTTGGAGAAACTTTATTGCAGCAAAAGCACAGTGGCGCGGGCGGGCGTATGCATTTCGGCCGTGTGGCCTCCTCAGCGCCCAGCATGTAATGAGGAAGAAGAAAGCGCCTCTCAACAGTTCTGCCCCACCATGTTCAGGTGAAAACTCAGGTTAGCTCCTCCCCCTAGCCGTAATCAGTGTCACCTGCTCGGGTACTTCCATGTGGATAGGAACTACTGGTCCCAGCATGCAATGTTCTGCCAGGAACATCAAATGTCAGTGGGGATGACAGAACTGCAAGGCAGCAAAACTCCACGTGTCCCGCACTGCCTGCCACAGCCAAAGTCCTCCTTGCTCTCCCCGTTACCACACAACCATCACATCCAGGTACGTTAATCCACGGGGACCCGTGCGGCAGTGCGCCGAGTCCAGAGCAGAGTTCAGTGACTCTACCACCGCGTCTCTTCCTCCTGTTTGCAGTGGTGGGCTTGATGCTGTCCGAAGCCTCGGAAAAAAGGGAAAAGATGCACCGGAGCACATCACAGACAGTAAGATCAAGCCACCAAATGTGCAGGAGCCCCAGTAGCACTACACTGGCAAGGTAGTGCAAATTAATCCAAAACGCCTTCCAGAAAGAAGAGTCTGAGGCCACTTGGGGGGAAATACTTCGGAGAAACTTTATTGCAGCAAAAGCACAGTGCCGCGGGCGGGCGTATGCATTTCGGCCGTGTGGCCTCCTCAGCGCCCAGCATGTAATGAGGAAGAAGAAAGCGCCTCTCAACAGTTCTGCCCCACCATGTTCAGGTGAAAACTCAGGTTAGCTCCTCCCCCTAGCCGTAATCAGTGTCACCTGCTCGGGTACTTCCATGTGGATAGGAACTACTGGTCCCAGCATGCAATGTTCTGCCAGGAACGTCAAATGTCAGTGGGGATGACAGAACTGCAAGGCAGCAAAACTCCACGTGTCCCGCACTGCCTGCCACAGCCAAAGTCCTCCTTGCGCCCCCCGTTACCGCACAACCATCACATCCAGGTACGTTAATCCACGGGGACCCGTGCGGCAGTGCGCCGAGTCCAGAGCACAGTTCAGTGACTCTACCACCTCGTCTCTTCCTCCTGTTTGCAGTGGTGGGCTTGATGCTGTCCGAAGCCTCGGAAAAAAGGGAAAAGATGCGCCGGAGCACATCACAGCCAGTAAGATCAAGCCACCAAATGTGCAGGAGCCCCAGTAGCACTACACTGGCAAGGTAGTGCAAATTAATCCAAAACGCCTTCCAGAAAGAAGAGTCTGAGGCCACTTGGGGGGAAATACTTCGGAGAAACTTTATTGCAGCAAAAGCACAGTGGCGCGGGCGGGCGTATGCATTTCGGCCGTGTGGCCTCCTCAGCGCCCAGCATGTAATGAGGAAGAAGAAAGTGCCTCTCAACAGTTCTGCCCCACCATGTTCAGGTGAAAACTCAGGTTAGCTCCTCCCCCTAGCCGTAATCAGTGTCACCTGCTCGGGTACTTCCATGTGGATAGGAACTACTGGTCCCAGCATGCAATGTTCTGCCAGGAATGTCAAATGTCAGTGGGGATGACAGAACTGCAAGGCAGCAAAACTCCACGTGTCCCGCACTGCCTGCCACAGCCAAAGTCCTCCTTGCGCCCCCCGTTACCGCACAACCATCACATCCAGGTACGTTAATGCACGGGGACCCGTGCGGCAGTGCGCCGAGTCCAGAGCAGAGTTCAGTGACTCTACCACCGCGTCTCTTCCTCCTGTTTGCAGTGGTGGGCTTGATATATATATATATATATATATATATATATATATATATATATATATATATATATATATATATATATATATATATATATATATATATATATACACACAAATTACCTACTGGCGGTCGCCAGTAGGTATATATAGTTAGGATTTTTTCCCTATGGGATTTTTGAAAATTCTATGTCTAATAACTTTGGCGTTTGTGGACGGAATTGGCTGAAATTTTCAGCAAAATGGAACATTTTGTTTCTGAGCAGCCACTGGAAATTTGGGGGGAGTTGGTCCAGGGGGGGCCGAGAAAAAAGGGGGGTCCCAAAACGTGTTTTTAACATTGAGTTTTCCATAGGGCGGTTAGCCTCACTTTTAGCCCGAACGGCTGAATGGATTTGCTCGAAACTTGGCAAAATTGTAGGGACTGGTAGCCCGATGTGCCTTTTGTAGGTCTCAATATATGTGCTGCAGTGGATTTTGAGAAAATAACGTTCAAAAAAAGATATATATCTGTAAGCGCGGACCAGGCAGCGCCCCGGTACGCGTACTTGACGCGTAACGGAACTTCGCGTAGCGAAGTTGATTGGCTCTCCGGTGTCTGTCAACATTCTAAACAGTCCGGAGCGGCCGCCATCTTGTCTCTCGGTAGGATCGAGTGACAAGAGGAGGACAAAACAAAGGGGGAAATGACCATAAGGGGGCATAGTAGATCCTCCTTGACCCCCTAGGTTTGATGTGGAGGCTTTAAAGGGGCCCCGCTAAGCAAAAAAAAAAAATTTTTTTTTTTTTTTTTTCGTGGTTAGCGCCCGGTACGCGAACCGGGAAGCGTTCTGGGGAGCGTACCACAATGAAAAATGAATGATAGACTTTTCAAATGCTGTATGTTAATTGATTGTTGGTTTTGTTGATTATTTATTTATTTATTTTTTTTAAGTTTTTTTTATTGTGTTTCATAATTTATTAAACTTTCTAACATTTCATTGTCAGAAATTTCATAATAATCATGGAATATAGATTGTAGTCTCTGAGGTTGTAAAATGTCCTCATTTGCAAGGAGGTTATCTACTGCTTGTACACATTGCAGTAGTTCTTGGTCCCAAGTTTCATCCATAAATTCAATCTCATTTGGATCAATGATTTCTGTGTTGGACTCTGGAAGGACAATTTCAAATGAAATGTTTTGTTCACTTTCCATTTTTCCTGAAAATTGCATAAAAAAAATATATATTAGTAGAGGTAGGGCACTGTTGGGATTAATTTTAGATAGGCAGTTTTTAACAGAGAATTTATCTTTGGGCAGTGTATAGTATCAGAGTGGAAGTAGGAATATAAAAAAGTGTATCTAAATTTATAAGTACTACAGAGGGATAGTATATAACTAACAGAAAAAGTTTGCCATATTAACTTAAAGTGCACAATATACTTCAGTTTTAAAAATAACAACTTACCTTTAAAAAGAAGTTGAAGTTATTAATGAAAATCCTATTGAAATGTACACCAGGAAGTAGTAGTCAAAATGGCTGTGTTTCCTTCTCTTCCTTTATATATATCCGGGTACATAACCAATCAAATGTCAGGTAAAAAAAGTAGAAAATGAAAGTAACATTTTAATTGGTTGTCAATTCCAACACTTCAGATGTGTTTTGTGAAGTAATTTACCTCACGGTATTTAGAGAGGTCTACAGGCTAAATGGCTAAATGGAATTCCAATCAAATTTGTGAAAATGGTAGGGATTGGTATGTAGTATGAGCTAATCTATATTTGGTGAAATTGTCTCAAGTGGCTTTTGTGTGAACTACTTTCCCACCTTTTTTGATGGTGCGCTTCCCAGGAAGCGACCCGGTACGCGAACCGGTGAGCGCCCTGGTACGCGAACCTTAAGCGTAACGGGAGTCCACCATTTTGTGTTTCGGTCGAATTATGATACAAGATGGAGGGCAAATAATGTTCAGAATAGGTAGAAGGGGGCACGGTAGACTTATCTTGACCCCCTAGGTTTTGTGAGGGTGGCTGAGGAGGCCCATATGTGCGAAAAAAAAACATTTTTTTTTTAAAATTTCGCGAGGTTAGCTCCCGGTACGCGTACCGGGTAGCGCCCCAGGGAGTGTACTTTGTTGAAAATTAGTGAAAAAAGTTAGAGTAAAATAATAATTGTGAGTGATTAGATGTAGGGTAGCTCTGAGAAGAGCTTTTGGGTTTATGGTACATTTTGGTACTTATAAGTAGGTACCAATGCACATTTTTAAATTCAGAGTGAAAACTCTGTTGCCCTCATCTGAGAAGTGAACTCCATCTCCTCTGTAGATATCTTGCATGTAGTAACGCAAGTTATTGTTGTACAGGGAGCCCATTCCATGGTCTCTCATGTAAGCTGAAACAGATTTGTTTACATGCTTCCTCGACTTCTCAATTTGTGGACAAAATTGGTTTGACCACCTCCATTTCTGTCTTTGGCATATATTTGAATATACCAAGGCAGTCTGAGGAAAAAGTGCCATTAATTGCTCAAAGGTGTCCTTTAAAAGCATTTCCAGACCTACACCAGTCAAAGTGCCCAAGTCATTACCTCCACAGTGCACAATTAACAGGTCAGGTTTTGGCAAATGCATAAAAGTTTTCACCAATGGTATCAATTGGTGACATTTTAATCCTCTGTGGCCAAACCACTTAATTTCCACATCTTGTAAATTGAGGTTAGGTAAATTCCTGCTTTCAACGTACCTTTGAGCCCAGTGAATATAACTATGACCAACAATCCAGACAGAAAACATGGTGAGAGAAGGTTCTCCTGCAGTCAGATGAAGTGTGGCAATGAAATGGCAGTTGAATAAATGTGAGTTTGAAATGAAAAAAACTGTGGAGTTTCTGTGTTCATGAAGTAGTAACAGTGATTGGTGGATTTTGATTGATGAAAACAGAAAGTTAGGGTGTACAGATGTGTTGTTTGAAAGATGTATTTTGAGTGGTCAATAAAAAATCATTAAATGAAAGAAAGCACTGGATATGCAGGTGCACTGAGAGTTCAGAGTTCAATTGCAACATTGTTGTGTGAATTTGCAAACACCAGAGTTTCTCCAAGAGGTGGTTGCTATGGAAAATAGGCAGAAAGGGCAGAGGGGGAAGGGTTTTCATTTGAAAAAAAGTGAGGGAAGAGTTTTGATTGGGTGACATGAGAAATATGTGTGAAGAATTACACCATTTCTGTGCTTTTGATAGCTGCAGACTCTGGAGTGCATACCTTTTGCTCTGCTGAAGACAAATTGGTGTGTTTCTTAGACTGTTTTCAAACTCAAAGTATTTGCTAAGGTGAGAAAATATTTCTTTACTTTAGATAGAGAATAGTGTGCTTTAAGGAGAAAATTATGATTTATGTGGCGCAAATTGCTTGTAAATATGCTCTCACATGTGCATGGAAAATTTTGATTTTGAATGTTTGTGTGACATAGCCATGTTAAAAGTGACGCAACCATGCTGGAAAGCCAATCAAAAAATGATTTCATGTGTTTTAATGACATTTTAAGTCATTTTCTGATGTGCAGTGTTTAGAAATTATGATTTGAAAATCGTTTTTGTGGAAAAGGAATTGTTTTTAAATTCATGACAAGGATATAATGGTGTATGGTTCTTTATAAGGCAATTGACTGTCCTTGATGTTATTTTTCTCATTTTAGTGTAAGACCTTTCTCTGTGGCGCAAATTGCTTGTAAATATGCTCTCACATGTGCATGGAAAATTTAGATTTTTAATGTTTGTGTTAAATAGCCATGTTAAAAGTGACCAAACCATGCTGGGAAGGCAATCAAAAAACGCTTTCATGTGTTTTAATGACATTTTAAGTCATTTTCCCATGTGCAGTGTTTAGAAATTATGATTTTAAAATCGTTTTTGGGGAAAAGGAATTGTTTATAAAATCATGACAAGGACATAATGGTGTATGGTTCTTTATAAGGCAATTGACTGTTCCTGATGTTATTTTTCTCATTTTAGTGTAAGACCTTTCTCTGTGGCGCAAATTGCTTGTAAATATGCTCTTACATGTGCATGAAAATTTTAATTATCAATGTTTGTGTTACATAGCCATGATAAAAGTGAACCAACCATGCAGGAAAGCCAATCAAAAAACGCTTTCATGTGTTTCAATGACATTTTAAGTCATTTTCTCATGTGCAGTTTTTTGAAATTATGATTTGAAAATCGTTTTTGGGAAAAAGGAATTGTTTTTAAATTCATGAGAAGGACATAATGGTGTATGGTTCTTTATAAGGCAATTGACTGTCCCTGATGTTATTTTTCCCATTTTAATGTCAGACCTTTCTTTGTGGCGCAAATTGCTTGTAAATATGCTCCCACCTGTGCATGGTAAATTTAGATTTTGACTGTTTATGTTACATAGCCATGTTAAAAGTGACCCTACCATGCAGGAAAGCCAATCAAAAAACGCTTTTATGTGTCTTAAGGACAATTTAAGTAATTTTCCCATGTGTAGTGTTTTGAAGTTATGATTTGAAAATCGTTTTTGAGGTAAAGGAATGTTGTTAAAATTTATGTTCGCCATATGCCCCCAAATTTCTTTTTCAGAGTTGCAGCAGGGTGTTCTTGAGACACCCCTGCACCTTTGGAATAAATTCCTAATTTGTGATGAGCAAATTGTTAATCGCAAATTGCACCTTCATTTATATGAGCCTCCTAGCCCATGGAAATGAATGGGTAATTTGCAATTAGCAATTTTCTCAAACAAATTTGGAATGGTAAAGAATCGCTATTTATTCCTTAAAATTCGCTTTTTTGGAAATGCAAAATAGTTATATGATACATATGGCGGTTGATGTCTAACAAGATAAGAAGCTTATGGATACATTTATGATGACTGGTGCAATGAAGTAGAAATCACTTACTTCATTGGTAGGCCTTTACAATAAATTATCTCCTCTGTATTCTTCATCAAGCGTAACTTTAATCTGCAATCCTGAGTAGGCCTCACCTTAAACAAACCTCTGGATAGGCCACATCTTATTGTCATCCTGATTTAATCATTTATAATGCTAGGGACAGATTTATGATAGGTGTATACCTCTTTTGTGCCACTTAGAAAACATTGTCCATGGGGAAATGACTTAAAATGTCATTAAGACACATGAATGTTTTTTTTTTAAACGTTTGCAATTTTTTTGGGTCACTTTCAACATGGCTATGTGTCTGAAACAGTCAAAATCTAAATTTGCAATGCACAGGTGGGAGCATATTTACAAGGAATGTGCTTCATGGGGAAAGGTCTTATAATGTAATATGGGAAAAATGACATTAGAGATACTGAAATGCCTTATAGAGAAGCATACACCATTATGTCCTTGTCATAAATTTGCAAACCATTACTTTTCCCCAAAAACGATTTTCAAATTATATTTTGAAAACACTGCACATGTGGAAATTACTTAAAATGTCAATAATTCAAAATTTGTGATTCCTTAAATGCAATGTATCAACAAAAAATATGTAAAAAATGATATTAAGGATTTGGAAACTACCACCAACTTCTAGTTTGTGGTAATTTGCGAATTCTTTTCAAAAAGCATTTTTAAAAAAAAAAAAAAAAAGGTCCCATATGACGCCCATACATGCCATTAGGGCATGTAGGTGTGCCATGTGCTCCCAAATTTCTTTTTCAGGGGTGCAGCAGGGTGTTCTTGAGATACCCCTGCACACTTGAAAAAAATCCTATTTTGTGATGAGCTAATTGCTAATCACAACTTGCAACATTAATTCCTATGAGCCTCATAGCCTATGGAAATGAATGGGTAATTTGCAATTAGCAATTTGCTCATTGCAAATTAGGAATAGTAAAGAATCGCTATTTATTCCTTAAAATTTGCTATTTATAATATGTAAAATATTTTGATGATACATATGGCAGTTCATCTGTAACAAGATAAGAAGCTTAGGGATAGATTTATGATGAGTGGCGCATCACCAGGGATGTGACAGTCATCCTGCGCCACTGTTCCGCCACCCATGTTGTGCTGCATTTACAATGTGGCGCAGCATGGGGCAAAAACGGCACAGATGCGTGACGCATCTGTGCCGTAAAGGTGGCGCATTGCTGGAGTTGTATCGTAAGTGCGATGCAGCTGCAGCAAGGCTCAGGGGTGCCCCATCTATACAATGCTGCGTCAAGACCTATGCCAGCTTCAAGCAGGCGCAGGGTTTTGAAGCAGCTTTCTCCTATCTGATTGTAAATGCGGCACACCATGGGTGGTAAAGCAGTGGTGCACATTAACTGGTGCATGCCTGGGGATGTGCCATTTAATATAAATCTGCACTTTAACATTTGAGTATGTGCAGGGGACACAGAGTCGTTGAGGCTTATCCAAGGTTAAGAACAGATGAGTCCTGTTCAGTGAAAAATTAGACATAGGCTTCACCTGCTCAGCATCGCTGGACATGGCTAAATAATAGCTGCAAAATGTTACTCTTGTTAAATAATTTTACTATTATAATCTGTGAGATTTGTCTCTTACTCTGCAACATCTCATTGTTGTTGTCTTTCTTTAAAGATAAAGACAACCTCAACATGAGCGACAATCTGCAATCAGTTGATTTTGACCTCATCATTGAACTTGTAATTGAAACATCAGTGGATGTTGATCCATTGGATGATTTAAATCCTGAGGATGAAGAAGAGCGTGATGAGGATGCAGATTTGTCCGAATTATATGATATAGGATGGGAAGCTGACCTGCTTGAGCCTTTGGAATTATAAACATTTATTTTTAAAATTTATAATCAATAAAAAGTAAAAAGGTAAACCGTTTAATTTAAAAATAAAGACACCTTCAAAAACAGGTTATGTGTAGTGTCTTCAATAAAATATTAAAATATGCTCATAAAATTAGATCAGATTCACATATAAAATAGCATAGGTAACATAAATATAAATGTCATTTCTTTTCTGGTATTTCTGTATTGTAAATTTGCAAGGACTAAAAAATCTTCTATTTAAAATGTCAAGTAGTGTGTTAAGTTTTTGATCACTGTTATTGTTTTACTGTTTGGTAATAATGTTTAATAACATTTTTTATTATATTTTTCCTCAGATTCAACTGCAGATCATTTCAAAATTTAAATATGCCTACAAAAATAAGAGAGATAAAGGCTGCAAAACGTCAAAGACAGCAGGAGAAAAAAAAAACGCAGCAGTCCTCTAACAAAAAGATTTCTCAAGCCATGAAGAAAGCACCGGGTAAGAGCTCTAAATATTTCATAAGAAATATTTCTAATAAAAAAAATATTAGTACAGAAAATGTTTCAATCCATAACATGAGAAGAAAATCAAATGGAAAGAAAAGGACAAATGAAAATGTTACTGCTAGAGCAAGAGATAAATCTGTGCATGATAGTAGAAGGAAACAACAGTTTAGGGAGATTCGTAAACGAATGTTCCGTAACAGGATAATTGGCAATTTGTTAAAAAATATTAAGAAAGGTCAACAGAAATTAGTTTTTTATAGGAGAAAAAAAAAAGTTGAGAAAGTTATTGATCAGGCTTTTGAAATTAAACGTAAGTTATTTATTTTGATAATCAATAGAATTAGGAAGCTAAACAAGGCAATTTTTGATTTCAAAAGAAATAGTAGATGGAAGAGAATAGTTAATCGTAGTAATTTTTGTGAAGTTTTTTCTGGAGAATGGATACATAGTTCAAGCTGTGAGGCATTTTTTAATGAAGAGAGTTATTTCCAGGATAATGATTTGGTGCATGCAGTTGACATCAGTGGTCGTGCTTATGAAGTGAAAGATGGTTGTCCAGTTGAAAAAGAAAAACTTGTTACAACAGAGGCAGAAGAGTTGTTAGGTAATGAGGTTTTAGGAAGACGTGCTAAGGGTCCTGTGTACACCTGGAAGTGTAGTAGTATTTGCAGTGTGCGACAGGATTCCATCAATTTGCTTTGTGATTTTGTACGGACATTTAACAAGAAAAGTTTGAAGCAGAAAATAAGGTTGTTGCAAGAATTAGATCCTTGCAGAGTGAGAGAAGTGACAGGTTTGCATGGTCATTCACTGGCTTGTCTTTCCAGGAGAGTATGCCAGAGTGTTTTTCATCATTTCAGGATGCTAGCAGTGCATCATAACAAAGTGAGGAAGTTAGTTAGACTGTTGTATTATGCTAAGAGTCCAGCAATTATGCTGAAACAATTATGCGCTGCTCTTTTGCATGGTTCTGAAATAGATGTGAAGAATATATGTGAAGAAATTGAGTTTTGTTACTTTGGAAGTAAAGAGGAGAATGTTGAAATTGAGCAAGAAGTAGAGGGTCATTTGGAAGATAGTGTACATGTTTCCAGTACAGATAATTTCCAGAGGGAAATTGCGACGTTTGACATGAAATCAAGTGAGAGGCCTAATTTCACTTGTGTGTGTTGTAGACGCACTTATTATAAGAATCAGACTAAGTTAGTGGATTTATATGCAAAAAGTGAAAGGGAAAATAATAGTGAATGGAAGGATTTTGCAACATACTTGATGGTAGAAAATTGTTTTGATTTGGGATTGGATCAACGTGTGTGTACTTATTGTTGTAACAAATTAAAACAAAACCAGATGCCTGCTAGAGCAGTTCATAATAATCTGGAATTGGTTGAGATTCCTTCTGAATTGAAGGACTTAAATACTTATGAATCTATTTTGATTCAAAGTATCCATCCCTTTCAGGCTATTGTAAGAATGGAGCCAAAGACAGGTAAATTGCCTCCATCAGATTTACAGAGAGGATTAAAGGGAAGAGTTGTTTATTTGCCTCTAGATTTCAAGAAAAACATTAACACAATTGGAGTAGAAAAAGTGGAAGAGGAACCTCTGGTTATCTTAATTAATGGGGTTCCGACAAAGAATAAGAAAATATGGCAAGATTTAGTAGATGTTAGGAAAGTTAAAAAGGCAACATTGTATTTGAAAAAAAATAATAAATACTATAAGAATGTATATGTTGCAGAAGAGGAAGTAAGTGAGGAAGAGGATAGCGATTTGTGTGCTGGTCAAATTGAGAAAGTAGAACCCTCTACTAGTGAGGAAATATATGAACATTATAGTGTTCATCCTTTGCATTCAAAGGAAGTCATGGGGAATGCTATTGAGTTGTTTCAAATGAAACAAGCCAAAGGGAGTCCCATTAGTGTTTGGGAGGAAAGTTTGGAAGCTCGGTGTTTCCCACAGCTTTTTCCAACAGGTCAGGGAGGAAGATATGATGAGCGACCTCATCAAATTCCTGCTTCTGAATACCGGACTTTGCGATTGTATGCAGGAGATGCTAGGTTTCGACAATGCATTCCTTATTTGTTTCATCTCCTGTTTGAAAGCGATCTGTCTGGACTGTCATATGCAGTGAACCACATCTTGAAAAGTGGTATACACATGCAAAACATCTCGGCAAGTGATTTTATGGATAAAGTGAATGTCCAAGATAGTATTTTGGATTCTCACCTGATTAATCTCATGGCGTGTCAGCGTGGTACTAATGAGTACTGGTACCGTCGTCATGGTGATTTAAAATGTATGCTGAGGAACTTAGGTACTCCCACATGGTTCCTCACTCTGAGTTGTGCCGAGTATGGCTGGGAAGACTTACTTCAATTTCTACGAGAGGCAAATGCTAACGTAGAAAACATCGAATTCAAGACACCCGGAGAACTGTGCTCTTTGGATCCAGTCAATGTATGTAGGTACTTCAATCATAGATTTGAAGCTATGATGTCTTTCATCATGAATAAGAAGAATCCACCTCTTGGAGAGGTGTTGGATTTCTTCTGGAGAAAGGAGTACCAAGCAAGAGGTGCTCCTCATATACATATGTTGCTGTGGATCAAGGATGCACCTAAATTTGGAACGGATCCAGAAGACTCAGTGATGAGTTTCATCCAACAGTATTCTACGTGTGCTGTTCCAAACGCAAAGGAGAAGAAAAGCCTAAGAGAAAAAGTTCTGCGTTTCCAAAGCCATCGATGTGGAAAGTACTGCCGTCGTAAATTCCGAAACAAAGACAAGTTTTACACCAAATGTCGTTTCGGCTTTCCACGACCGGTGATTTCTAAAGGAAGAGTAAACAGTTTGATGTCTTCGCTGCGACATAATGTGATGAAGAAATCACCTAAAAACACTTACAATTTGAAGAGGAACGAAGAGTCCAAGTACATCAACGACTACAACCCGGTGATTTTGTCCATGTGGAATGCTAACATGGATATACAGTTTGTGGCTGATAACTGTATGGCTGTGGCTCGGTATGTGACGTCTTACATCACCAAAAAAGAGAAGACAGAATTGAAGGATATGTGGGAGGACATTTCCCATGAAAAGAGCCTCAGCAAGAAGTTGTACAGTTTCAGTCTGAAGATGTTGTCGCATCGAGAAATCGGAGCGTACGAATGTTCTGACCGGTTGTCTTCAGCAAGTCTCTATGCCAAGTCCAGGAGTATCGTTTGGGCGAGTCTTGGTCTTGCTGCAACGCGTAATCGAGTTCTCAAACCTGTGCGGGAAATTGAGTATTTGGCGGAAAAGGAGCCAAACAGTACCGACATTTTGAAGACAAACATGTTGGATACATATTATCCAAATCGAAGCAGTCACCTAGAGAATGTTTGTCTGTATGAGGTTCTGCAAAATTACATGTTCAAGAGGAACATCAAAGAAGATACTGAGAAAGGAGTGTATGCTGTAATAGGAAGTGAGGGATGTCTGGTCAAGCAAAGAAAATGCCACTTGATAAACCATCGAAAATTGAGTGGCGAATCTCCTGAAAAAAAGGAGTTTTTCTATTTAGCACTTTTGCAACTTTTCAAGCCTTGGCGTGCAGAAGAGGAACTGCTTGGAGATTTCCTCTGTTACGAAGACTCTTTCAATGCCGCCAAGGAGACCATAGAATGTCCTGCTTTTCCCAAATATGTAGAAATGTTGAATGCGGAAATTGAGCAGGAAGCAACGATTGCAGCCGAGATTGCCAGAGACAGTTCTCAGGACAGTCAGAGTTCTGCTTCATTGAGTCAGGATCCACTAGGAGGACCTCTTATTGAAAATGAAGCTGCCACTGCTATGAATGAGGTGGAAAGAGCCATGGCACATGCTCAAGAGGATGCGGTTAACTTAGAAGAGTTGGAAAGGCAACTCAACGTTGAGCAGAGGAAAATATATGACGAAGTTACCATGCAAATTGATCATGGATTAAGTCATGATAAGAAAGAGTGCTCATGTACGTCGTTGAAGCCTGTCCGACTGTACGTGAGTGGAGAAGCGGGAACTGGAAAAAGTTTCCTCATTAAAGCAATTTCATGCTATTTGCAGGAAAGGACAGAGTCATCGCTGTCTTGTGTTGTCACTGCTCCAACTGGACTGGCAGCACATAATATTAAAGGGATTACTTTACATCGTTTACTGATGCTGCCAGTGGAGCATGACAACAAATTAGAATATCACAAGCTATCTGGAGATGCTTGTTTTGAAGTTTCAAGAATCTTGAGGAAAATGAAACTTCTTATCATTGACGAAGTAAGCATGGTTTCCAATGTCATGCTTGCCTTTGTGCATTTGAGGATGCAAGAAGTTCTCAAAACAGAGTATGATGTGTTATTTGGTGGCAAACACATCATTGTTTTCGGAGATCTTCTGCAGCTGACACCAGTGAAAGGGCAACCTGTGTTCAAAATGCTCACGCATGAAGATACCAGGAAGTGCCTAGGCAGCATTGGCAACGTCAATATATGGTTAAACTTCAATTATGCTGAACTGCATGAAAATATGCGTCAGGCAAAGGATGAAGTTTACAAGACTATTCTACAAGATGTTAGAATTGGAAAAGTGACCGAGCATGGGAAAGAAGCTTTACATGCACGATTACTGTCAAATTTATATCCAGAACAAGATGTTGTGCCTGAGAATATTTTTCAGAAAATTACTGATAAGAAATCTGGAATATGTTTGATGCCAACTCTTGCAGAATGTGCCAAATTTAACAACAAAATGTTGCATTTAGAAAAGCAAGAGATTGTGAAAGTGGAAGCTATTGATAGAGTAGAGCATATGGGATCAACAATTATTTTGTCTGAGAATCTGAAAACAAAATTGGATTCATTAGAGAAGAGTATATCTAAAACTGCAGGTTTTGAAAAGACTCTGAATGTGTGCTTGAACTGCCGTATAATTTTAAGAAGGAATTTACATGTTGAAAGAGGTCTGGTAAATGGATCAATGGGTAATGTTGTTGATTTTGTGAAATACAGAAATAGAGATGGAATTGAACTTTTAAAAATTAAATTTGATGGCATTGAGGAAGTACAGCTAATTGCTCGTTGTTCTGCTAGATTTTTGCTTGTAAAAGACTTATATGTTCGCCGTAAGCAGTTCCCTGTTTGCTTGGCATATGCGGTGACAATTCATAAATCGCAAGGTTTAAGTGTAGACACTGCATTGGTGAATATTGGCAGTTCTGTGTTCAAGGAGGGTATGGCATATGTGGCATTGTCACGAGTTAGAACTTTATCGGGATTGTACTTGATTGAGTGTGATGTCAGAAACATTTGTGCAGATCTAGATTGTGTTAAGGAATACAATAGGTTAAGAAGAGAGTATGCGCCACATTTGCCTCAGTTTCCTTTGTTTGAGAAACGTCTGGTAGGCCGGAAACGAAGAAATGAGAACAATACTGGGGAGGTTGTAGCAAAAAGACAAAAAGTGAATGAACCTAAAATTACAAGCAGAAACAAAGAGGATTCTGTTGAAGATGTTGTTGGTTTTCAGTTTGAAAACAGTTCTGGTGTCAACTGCTATGCTAATGTAGTAATTAATGTTTTGTTTTCTCTAAAAAATGTAAAAGAAGAGATTGTGGTCAATTCTGATCAAAGATTTTGCAGTTTGTTAAATTCTGTGTTAGAGAAATGTACCACTGATAGAAGAAACATAGAAAGTGTGTCTGAAATTAGAAATCTGTTAGATAGATGTTCAGGCCAAACACAATTCTCTCAAAATATTCAGCAAGATTGTCAGGAGTTTTTAATGTATATGCTTGATGTATTACATGCTGAAGGTGTAGATGTAGATCAGCTGTTTGGGCTTTCTTATCAATGGCAGCATGACTGCGAGAACTGTATGGTATCAAGTACTACTAGTGTAGACTCAGAAAGATTTATATATTTAACTTTGCCAGACAGTAAATCAGTCTCCTTTAATAAGCTAGTAAAAGCTGCTAATCACAACATGGAGTGTAGCCAATGTAAATCTGAAATGATGTCCACATTATTTATACGAAGATATGGCCAGTACGTCATTTTAATGTTCCAACGATGTAGGCCTGATGGAACAAAATTGACAACTTTAATAAAAAATTTTGTAGCTTCGCAGTTGTCAATATCAGGAAGGACTTTTGTAACTACAGCAATTATATATCATGACGGCCCTTCAATATCATCAGGACATTACACAGCTTATTTAAAGTCTAGAAATGGCTGGTCATTCTGCAATGATTCTGTTTTAATTTTCAAAAAAAAATTGCCGTATGACCTTAAAAACTCTTACCTGGTGTTTTTAAAACCAAAATTTTAGGAAAATAATCTCGGGATATGATCTGTGGAATTTCAAGAAGTTCTAATGGCTCCTACACAATTTGGCCTTGAGGATAAGTGTAGTTCAGAGACATAACTTCTAATCATAGGATTGGACATCATGGAGATGTATGTGCACTTTAAATGAGTTCAGAAAAACTGTTTCTTTTCATAAGCTAATTGAAGCAGCCAATCAAAACATGGAGTAGAGGGAATGTAAGTCTGCAATGCTGTCTACTGTTTTACATTGCTTTGTGATTAAAAGTGATGTAGAGAATTAAATAATTGTAGTACTCATAGAGGTAGTGTAAGTCTGCTTCATATTAAGCAGTATCAGTGTCATAGGAAATGTAGAACATGACTGAGCAACAAGGGGAAGATATTACTATTCCAGGATTGTGAAAATGATCTTCAACATTTTAATTCTGAAAGTTGCGGAAATGCCAAATGATGGGATTGGCTTACAAGAAATCCAAGAGTTATAAATATCTCTGACTAGATTTGGCCTTGTGGAAAATAGTGGTAGAGAGCAAGAAGTCATTTATTGCATGTAACGTGTTTTTAAAAACGATGGAGGTTTTCTTTCAGAAAGTGGCGGGCTGAAAGTAATAACAGCACAAAAGAGTGTAAGCTGTTCATAGGACATCCTTGGACGTCATGGAAAGTAAGTTAACTTTAAGGAGTTCTGAATTTTAATTTCTGATGTTGTATGGGTTTTTTAAACACAATCATTTTGATTGTGTTTTTTTTTCCCCGCTGTTACATGATGAATACCTTCAAGTCACTGTTTTTAGTGAATTTTGATACATTCTGAGAACAGCAAAAATAAACCATTTAACATGTATAATTAATTCTGTACTGTTTGCATTTATGATGTATATGTAGAACTGTGTATGAGGCATGGAGAAGGTGAGTTTTCTGTAAGTGTTAAATTTATTGTATGCAGTGCTGCACTTCTACGTATTCTTTCATATGCTGGACTACATCTGCACAATGAGATACCTAAGCAAAGGAAACACAAGTGATGTGATTGTGAAATGAGCAAAATAAATTGCACATATTTCAATTACATCACCTGTGTTTCCTATCATTACGAATCACATTGTGCAGATCAAGTTTAGGTCTGTCCAGGGAAACATAGGAGGTTTCTACTTTGTTGAAGAGTGCAGTGGACATGACTCACTTCATTAGTAGACTTTCACAGATATTATCTCCTCTGTACACTTCAACAAGTGTAAATCTCATCTTGAACTCTGAGTAGGCCTCACCTCAAACAAATCTCTGGATAGGAGACATGTTATTTGCATACTGAAGCGACACTTTTCTGAAACAAGAGCAATGCAAAAGATGCACCATGTTTTAAGATAGGCCTCACTTCATCTGCATCAAGATACTGTTAGTTTAAAATGTATATCTTTAGGATTGTGTAGAGGACCTGGAGAAGCAGAAGCTTCTGTCAGTGTCAAAGTTGTTGAAAAACTATTTGTCCTTCAATATTTTCCCTTGTCTTTTGTAATTTTTAAATACATATTTTAATTTTTTTCAAATGTTGGTTCTCTCTTTCACAGATTGAAAGTATAGAAATAAAATGTGATTAATTTAACGGCAATTACAAGGTAAATAGTTGTACTCTTTTCGTTACATTTCTATCACATTCACCTACTATTAGATCCACTGCTTCACTTCTTTAATCCTCAGTTTCCTGCCTTTGCTACTTTCCTCATTCCTTTCTCTATTACCTATTTACTCAACTCCTTCCACTCTTTTTCTCAGTCCCTCTGTTCTCATAGTTCCTCAGTCTTGTTCACTCACTCCATCTCTATTACTCTTAGTGTCTGTGAATTACTTTCCCAACTTTTTTTTTTTTTGGACCGCTTCCCGGGAAGTTGCCCGGTTCGCAAACCAGCAGCGTTATGGCAGTCCACCATTTTGTGTTTCGGTCGAATCAAGATACAAGATGGAGGGCAAATAATGTTCAGAATGGGTAGAAGGGGGCACGGTAGATGTATCTTGACCCCCTTGGTTTTCTGAGGGTGGCTGAGGAGGACCATAGTTCTTCACTCTTGTTCACTCTCTCTGTTTCTATTAATGTCACTGTTTATGACTGATCAAAAAAATGTTTTTTTAAAAAGAACAGTAACTATAAGGGAAGGAAATAGACAGTTATGTTAAAAGAAAGACAGCTATAGGGAGTAAACTAAGGATACTGTTACCTACAATCCACTGCTGTTGATGTTACTGACCATGTCATGAATGATGTAATATGTGACATCATCAGCAGTGGATTGCGGGTGCGTGATATATAGTTAGTACAACTAACTATATATGGAATTTCATTGGTTTTGTGTGAGTAAAATAAGGTTTTTTAAATGCTAATTCCTAACTATATATGGTCTATAACCTATGGTTTTTTCAGTGAATTTTCAAGGTTTTGTAAATGCTAATTCCTAACTATATATGGTCTATAACCTATGGTTTTTTCAGTGAATTTCATTGGTTTTTTAATAGCTAATATCAAAACCTTTACAATGTATTATTCTTTAAAAAGAAAAATATTTTTTACATGTTTTTTATACAATTTTTTTTTTATTTTTTTTTGTTTCGCTCCCGGTACGCGTACCGGTTAGCTTCCCGTTAGCTCAATCCGGAGGCGCGACCCGGTACGCGAACTGGTAAACGTTCCTTTTGCGCACCTCTCGCGTTACAAAACAACATGGTGACGCTTCGCGTCAGCATGACGTTTCGCGTTCTCGCGTAATACGTCATATTACGTGCTACGTTCGCGTACCCGGAAGCGCACCGGTACGCGAACCGGAAGCGATCCGCGGCGCGGCGCCGACCGCGTAATGTAAACATAGCAGGTCATGTGACTCGGTAATAACACTTTTCATTGGTTCATTTCACTTTTGGTTTCCTAATGATGTAATACAAGGTCATGTGATCTAAAATGGACACTTTTCATTGGTTTAGAACTTTTGTTTTTCCCAAATGATGAAAACCCCTCCTTCTTTCATCACTCTGACTTTCATCTTGGTGAGAGAAAGACCCTTTATTGAGACTTTGAGATGGCTTCATTAGTAGCTTCAGCTGGTGCTAGCCCACCACCTCCACCAAATCCAAGAAAGAGAGGACCACCTGCAGATGTAATTTTGCAAGAAGAGGAAGAACAGGAAGAGGAGGAAGAGGAGGAAGAGCATGAGTTTTTGCCAGAGGAGCCCAGGAGGTACAATCGAAAGGAAAATTACATCTGGCAATTCTACAGAATTCCTGAGGGGCAAAAGAAAGTGAATGCACGTTACGTGTTTTGCCGCATATGCGGTGATAGATTGTCAAGGGGCACTGATAAAAAATACAGTTATGGCAATCATACTATGCATCGGCATATGAGTAGGTGGCACCCAAATAATTATAGTGCTGCCCAGCTACGTGACGAACAACAAAATCCCCTCCCAATGGCAAGAAGATCGGTGGTTCCAGAGGTGTCGGGACCAGAGGCGAGGGAGATGATTGCAAACATCCAAATGTTGTTTGGGCACGTAAAGCAAGTGTGCGTGGAATGTGGCACTTTCATCTGCTACAGAGAAAGTAGCATCACTTTGATTTTGCGAGCAATTCAAAATCATATTAATGTTTGTACGAAACGCACCAAAAAATAAATTCTTTTTTTTTTTTTTGCTCCTGTTGAGCCCTTTATAATGGATCGTTTTTGTTTCCCCCCCCCCCCAAAAAAACCAAAAGAAATTTTAAAACGTTCAGAAAATACAAAAAAAGTAAAAAAAAATTCAAAAAATACTAAAAAAAATATAAAACAACAAAAACATAAAAAAAAAAGTTCTTTTCAGAACTAACTCCCCATTATAAAAAAATTGGTAGAATATTTGGAACTCTGCCAACCTCTATTTCTCTTAGTTCGCTCCCGGAGCGCTACCCGGTACGCGTACCGGAAGCTAACCAAAAAAAATATTTTTTAAAAAAAAGAACAGTAAGTATAAGGTAAGCAAACAGACATCACTGATGACATCTCTTTGACTGGCCAAGGTGAGCTGGTGTTCTCCGCCTGTCAGAGCGGGTCACTGAGCACACGCCATCTTGGTCAGCTTTCTAGTTGATGTTGTTAAAAATGCTCCTCCCTATTTAAGGAGAGGGTAATGTGAGTGTGAGATCACTGAGATTACCCCGCTGTGCGCCCCACGATCGCTGCATGAAAGGAAATAGCGCGATTTAACCTGTTTTTTAAAATTAGTGAATTGTTTTAGCATCTTTACTCTTCTTAGTTGGGTAATTCATTTTTAAGCTCTTATTCCGCACTTGCACTTTGACTGGACAAGGTTAGCTGGTGTACGCCTGTCAGAGTGGGTCACCCAGCACACGCCATCCTGGTCAGAGGTCTAGTTGTTGTAAGAACGCTCCTCCCTATTTAAGGAGAGGGAAATTCAAGCACGCAGCGGGCGCGGCAAAAGCAAGCCCGTCTGCACTCGTCCGGGTGCCGATCGCGCATAGCACTAGCCATGCTGCCGGTCAGGAGTACCTTTTAACCGGGAATGCCAGTCTTCGTTACTCAAAGAAGCAACTAATCTCCATAGGTGAGCAGGGTGGCATGGGGTCCAAAGGCGAGGAACTGAGCGAAGGAAGAGCTACCTCTGTGAATCGTACGCCAGATAGTACTAAATGTGGCTTAATTAATGTTAGATCCCTGATAAAGCATTATCAGGAGATCTTTACCTTGTTGGAATGTCATAATCTGGCCGCATTGTGTTTAACTGAAACATGGACATGATCTGATTCGGAAGTTGAGCTGGGGCTAGCTTGCCCCTGGGCTATAAAGCCTTTCATAAACCACGGTTAGTTGGGAGAGGAGTGGGAGTGATCTATAAGGGTAAATGGAATGTTGTCCCTATTAATGTTGATGAAGTGGAGGGCACCGAATTGCTAGGGTTCTCCCTCAATGATGCCAAAGGGCAATTGTTTTCTGGCATTGTGTGTTACAGACCCCCTGGAGGACTGAGCCCCCAGTATTAAGCACTAATTGACATTTTTATAATATATCACTCACCCATTCAAAAATGACTATACTGGGAGAATTCAATCTCTGGGAAAATGGGAATCTAGGCCCGGCCTTGAAAGAGCTACTACAAGCATGTGAGAATATAAACTTACAACAACTGGTATTACAGCCAAAACACCAGGGAGCCCATGTCTTAGACTTAACATTTGCAAATCACACAGAGGTAGAGATATCACCTCTATGCTGGACCCAATTTCTGTTAACACTTCCCAGAGTGAGCAATAGAATGACTCATTCTGGGAACAATCGACAGGGAAGGGAATGGACTAAGCTGCTGAAAATTAATCATACCGCATAATTTACTGAAAACAACTTATTTGATGCCAGCAAGTCAGTGGAAGAAAACTATCACAACTTCAGTGATCAGATAAACCACACTCTGGACCAACTGGCACCAGTGAAAAAGTTAAAAAACAGGGACAAACCATCATCCCCATGGTACAATGAGGAGTTAAAGATACAAAGGAGAAACTGTAAACAGGCAGTAAGAAAGTGGAGGAAACTCTGAGGAAAAGTACAAAATAGCCTTTAAAATAGCATTGGGCACATATAAAGGAACGATTGCTAAGGCAATAGCCGAATATTATGAGGCAGGCGGGCGGGCGGGCAATGTCGGGTCGGGCCGGGTCGGGCGGGGGGGGACCAAACAAATGCTCAAAATGCAGCCCACAGCCCCTTCTGCCCCCGGGCAACGCCGGGGAGGGCTGCTAGTTAAACTGTAAAGCAAGAACTTTGAACCTTTGAGGCGGGTAAACTCGGGAACCACAGCGCCATTCCACACACCCGATACATCATTGTAATCGTCAGGGTGTGCAGATGGACATAGGCTATATAAACTATAAAAATATGCGTTATTTAAAAAATGTACCTTAAAAAAAGTAGTCCCTTCGAAGTAGCGCCGGTAGCGACCTGGGTGCTGACGTCAGGAGCGCGGGGAGGAGCGGCGTCCAGGAGCGGCGGACATGGCGCGGGGGAGGAGCGGTGATGAGCGGCGGACAGGCGGTGAGGACCGGCGGACAGGCGGGAGGAGCGGCAAGGAGCGGCGGAGCGATGAACTGAGGAGCATGGGGGAGGAGCGGCGGCTCAGGTAAGGCTCCGGGGACCCACGGACAATGTTGGGGCAGGCGGGGGTCGGGGCAGCCGGGGGACGGGGCGGGCAGGGGCCCGGGCTGCTGGACAATGTCAGGGCGGGGTCCCGGGCTGCTGGACAATGTCGGGGCGGGCGGGGGTCATGGAAGCCTGATTGCTCCCGGACAAGGTCGGGAAGGGCTGCTAGTAGTTAAATAAAATAGCTCCGAGTGTTTTCTCTGGGTCGCCACTGGACCCTCTCCCACATAGGATGTGGAGATAATTAAATCCAGAGCTCTTTACCATGCTCCGCCAAATTTGTTGCCAATCATTGAGTAGCGGAGTGGTCCCAGACTGTTGGAATTAGGCAATGGTGACCCCCTTACTCAAGAAAGCCACACTCGATTCCCTTTGCCCATCGAACTACAGGCCTATCTCCTTGTTGCCCTACCTGGTAAAAATCCTGGAGTGGTCAGTTAGCAAAACCCTGTCATATTTTCTAGAAGCTAGCCACTTGCTAGATGAGGTTAAATTTCGGTTGCGACCTGCGCATGGAACGGAAACGGCTTTAGTGACAGTCCTAGACGAACTCAGAATGCGAGCTGACACCGGCCAATAATTCATATTAGTGTTATTGGATATATCAGCTGCATTTGATACGATCAATCACAACATTCTGTTAAAGAGACTTTAAACTTTGGAGGTTGGAATTAAGGGCATGGCAGTGAACTGGTTCCAGTCATACCTGTTAGGCAGACAGCAGGCAGTGGCTATTCCTCCCTTTGTATCCAGAAAGAGTTCCATCCAGCAAGGGGTCCCTCAGGCCTCGGCATTAAGTCTGATTCTATTTTACGTATACCTGCGCCCACTTATTCCTATTATTAAATCCTATGGAATAGAATTAGTGAACTACGCAGATGATACGCAACTTGACTTCTCAATGGAAGGGAATCAGGCAGTATCATTGGATAGATTCCACGAGTGCATGCGAAGAACTGCTAACTGGCTTAGGGACAACTCCCTACAGTTTAATGGTGACAAAACTGAAATTGTGTACTGTACGGCAAATAAAATATCTCGCCCACTCCCAGCCGACTTCTGGCCTAGCCCCATAGACAAACCACTAATTCCATCTAAGACAGTGCGTAATCTGGGGGTGCTGTTTGACAATAGTCAACAAATAGACTCCCAAGTAAATAATACTGTTGGCACCTGTTTTTCTTTGATAAGAGCTGTACGGAAAATACTTCCGCGGCTGCCGTCTTCCTCAAGGACACAGGTGGTGAGGAGTGTCATCTTGGGTAGGTTAGACTATTGTAACGCTCTTCAACTGGGAGCACCAAATTCTCTGATAATGAAACTGCAGAGAACTCAAACAATAGCTGCCAATTTAGCTTTAAAGAGACAGCATATGTCTTCTGTGTCTCTATCCCTGAAGGATCTTCATTGGATACCGATTCTGCAGAGAATACAATTTAAATCACTTCGCATTGTCTTTAAAACAGTACACGGAATGGGGCCTAGACCACTGCAGAGCAAACTTACCTGGTATATTCTATCTAGAAACCTTCGCTCATCAACAGCAAGACTGGTGAGAACAACTAGATTGATCTCAGACAAACAGAATTTGCTGCCCTTTAGAAAAAAACTGAAAACATGGCTCTTCCCCAGGGGAAGAGTGAAGTACAGTTGTAGCTCTAATTACTCTAATCTGGCATGGTTGTATCTACGCACAGTGAATGTATGGTGACCCCAGCGCCAGGATACATGTCAGGTGACAGTGCGCTATATAAGTCCTGCTTACATAACATTACATTACATCACATTACATCTATCGTGCCCCTACATGGCAACTTAATAAGAGTCACCAGTATCACATTGTAAGCCATATAACATTAATTAGAGGGAAGATGTAGAACATAATGCCTCAACTGTATGCACTTAAGAACCCTTGTCTGAGTATATTATATAGCAGCTTTAAGCATTCAAATGACAAAAAAGAACCTTCTTCAAATAGTTGGCCAACAGTTTTCAATAGAGAATCACCCCAATTGCTTACATATGCATTCCTAACAAGAGTCGTGAGATTGGGATTAAGCCATGTGCATGGGTTGATAGTTCCAAAACTAATATGTAATATCTTACCATAAGAGTGGATTTTTCATTACATTTCAAAATACTCCTGCTCCTATTTGGAAGATACACTTATTACCTGTAATAAGGTAACTCCAATGTAATCCTATTAGAGAGGCTGGCTTTGCAATAGTGAAAAACACATTTAGGAGTTTTTCACTATCAGGACATGTAAAACTTGTACATGTCCTGCTTTTTAAATTCATCCCACCCCGCCCTGTGGGATGTTTAGGGCCTACCATAGGGGTGACAAATATATTGAAAAAGAAGGGTTGGGCATGGCAAAATAGGTTGAAATGGCAGCTAAAAACTGCACACACAGGCTGCCTTTGAAGTCTTGAGACATGTTTGAAAGGGCTGCATAAGGCCCTGAGTACATGTAGTACCACTCCACTAGGGACTTATAAGCAAATTAAATATGCCAATTGGGGTTAAGCCAATGTTACCATGGTTTAAGGAAGGAGCACACACACCATTGCACTGGTTAGCAATGGTAAAGTGCACAGAGTCCTATGTCCAAGGCTGACAGGTCTAACAGCAACAAATAATCCGACTGTATTTAGTGCTAACATATTAGTAAGTATCAGGGGCTGCTCCTTCATTTGAGCAGATGAGCATCTCCCCACAAGCTCCAAGCTGAAAAATAAAGTTTATTTATTACAGTTTTATTTTTCATTAGCCCGTTCTGAACTGTCAGGACGAGGTGGGGCAAGCGCTGATGAGTAGCAGCAGCAGGGAGATGTGCACTTTAAAATGCGCATGTCCCTTTGTCCGGCCATATTGGGATGACCAGCCAGATATGTGCATTTTAAAGTTCTCTAATCTAGCTGTCTTAGACAGGTGGGTGGAGCTTGTGGAGTTTCACACTGAGAAATTCCGCAGAGTTACATAAAAACTTTGCGAGATTCTGGGGGGTTCTGTCTACATGTGGGAAATATGCATGTCGTGCTGCTCAAGATGCAATTTAGCACCAGTAGCACGAGCAGCACTGAAAAATGAGCATAAACTGCACCATGGGGTGCCCAAGGGCGTGCGGGACCACCTGTGAACACCCGTGACCGCCTACATTAGAAAATGGTGCTGGTGGACACAAGATCTTTCTCGCTCGTCTTTCTGGAAAAAAATCTGCCATGCAGTTATTGGTGGAATTTAGCTGAATTTCACATTACAAGTGTAATCCGGAGATGCCAAATTTCACCAAGTCTGCCTCCCCTATTGACAGCACCATTACATTACCTCTTAAAAATAATACATCTTTGTGACCATGACTCCATCAATTAAGTGCTGGTGAGAAGGCTTTTTTCTTCTTTAACTCTTTGTACCCCACCAATCTCTTTCAGGCAAAGGCACCTCAAGGTCAGCATTAACTGTTACGGGTCAACTGTATTTGTAAACAGTGAGCCCATGGATACCAGGGGAGAGACCAACAGGATTGCATTCAGATACAGAGCCCTAAATCTCTGCACTCCAGGGTTTTCAGAGTAACGGCGGAGGGGAAACAGGAAAAAAATGGGATCTATGGCATTCTCAAATATATGGCCCAAAAGAGGGTGCACTACTTGGAGCTCATTTTTTCATTTACAAATGAACAGACACAACTTTCTCACAGAGATGCCACCTAGAAAGTGGATGATACAAAGGGTCTTTTATTTTTTAAAGTTTGATTTTATTGGGAAATAACAGGAAAAAGAACAGCAATGTAATGAAAATTACGAATCCTATTTGACATAAAAGTGATATGGATAAAAAAAATATAAGAGCATTATAGCTATCAAGCTGTACACAAAGAAGAGTATACACAGTAATAAAACAATAGGTGGAAGGGCAGGGGGAGGAGAGCAATATATAATTCATTCATTTACAATATTAAGAACAAATAATAGAATAATAAATGATTTAACACTGTAAGCATAACAATACTTACAACTAAAAAGCATGGAATAGATATAAAATTACAAATATCTTTTATTCATAAGAAGAAAAGAGAGGCAAAGTGTGAAATTAAGGTGGCTTCCGTACTTAATCCGTTACATTAGCGACTTTAGCAATAGAAGAGGTGGATATAGATAAAAATGTGTCTAATGGGAGCCATAAGAGATCTATTTTAATGGCTAAAGATATAGAGGATACATAATTAGTGTTTAATCTAGGATGAAAACACAGAGTATTCCACCAGGATATAAAAGATACATAGGTTATTTTTATTTTTTAAAGAGCCATCCCTATCGTTGGCGCTAAAGGTACTGGGGCCAAGGGGTAAGTGGCAACTTTACCAAAATTGTATCTGTCTTAGTACAAAAAAGTGGAGTGGGGCCATTGTCCTTGCTTCCATTAGAGCCCAGGTCACCCTTGCTGTTTTACATTTTTTTTTAACACTAATGGGCAAAAAGCATAATTTGTGCTGCAGTACAGTGGCCCCAGGGCCCGTGGTATGAGGAGCCAAGTAAACCTCAATCATGACTCTACTGCGTCTCTACACTTTTGGGTATTAGTGTGCGTTATAACTTACAATGCCATTTCATTTCGTTTTAATATCCTCCTTTGCTTGCATTAAGGCTCAATGCAAACTTGCTATGCCAGTGTTGCTTTTAGGCTCAGAGCAATGGCTCAAGGGAAAGTAAAATGTAAGCAGAGTAGACACAATAGTTTTGCTTCAGAGAGATGGCAGGGAGGTGGATGTGGAAAGGTGGCACCCCTGTTTTTAACAAATGGCAGATGATACTATCCGCAAGCAGTACCTATCATGTTATGCTATGTTAGCGTCTATTTCTAGAGCACACAATCACTGGGGAGGTCTTTAGGTAATGAGATATCATAAGTCCTTAATACTGGTAAGCTTGTATAAACAACCAAGGGGAATATTATCAAGGGGGTTTATCTCCGCTTTTTCGCTTTAAAAGCCAAGAAAGCGGAGATAAAATTATCTCCCTATTACCTAGCTGTCGCTAACACCAGTTAGCGACAGCTAGTAGGAGGTAGCGACCATCTTGGGCCCCACTTTGCATGTCAGTGATATTTATCACTAATGACATGCAAAGTGGGCGTGCCAAGATGTTAGCGACTGGAAACAGTCGCTAACATCGCTATCTCCTATTACCAACTTTTGGAGATATTCGCGCTAAGCGCAAATATCTCCAAAAGCTAACACCTGCAATGAGCAGTTCTTAGCCATGTTATCCAAGGTAATACCAAGGTTTATCTGCGGTAAAAATCGCCGCAGCTCAGCGGTAAAATTTTGTCTCTAACCAAGCAATAGCGATAATTATCGCTATTGCTTGGTAATATGCCCCCAAGTCTTCAGGAGTTGCCTAAATGTGGTGTGTTCTAAGCATGGGTGGAAAATTCGTTCCGCTCACGGAATTTGCGGATTTTCCGCAATTTCGCGATCCGCGAATCGCGCGAAATCGTGGCAAAATCCGCGAATTGGACGGATTTTGCTCAGGAAGCACTTACAGAGTTACAGCAGGTGCCCAAGTTGAAGCTCATTTCTTTTTAACCATTTACAAAATGGTTACAAAGAAATTAACTTCAACTTGGGCACCTGCTGTAACCCTGTAAGTGCTTCCTGAGCGCGCCTCGTTGCTTACTTGCAACTATTCTCTGACCCTGCTCTGACCCTCGAAGCAGGGTCAGAGAATAGTTACAAGTAGACAACGAGGCTCAGTGAACAGGAAGCACTTAAAGATAAAGCAGGTGCCCGAGTTGAAGGTCAAATTCAGTACCTCATTAATCAGCCCCAGAAAATCACTGGAGCTTCATTCTCCCCATCTGCTGCTCTGATCGGTCTCTGACCTTTTATACACACAAGAGGCATGTGAACTCGCATGGAAGCTTTGCCCGTTTGGCCCCGCCCACACACTAGCGGTGTGCACCGTCTTCCCGCCATTTACCCACTCATGTGGACAGCTCACTCAAGGGACCCCTGCACCCTTCGGCGCGATGGCATCGTAACACACACATGGTCACTGGAGCTTCTTTCTCCCCATCTGCTGCTCTGATCGGTCTCTGACTTTTTATGCACACAAGAGGCATGTGAACTCGCATGGAAGCTTCGCCCGTTTGACCCCACCCACACACTAGCGTGTGCACCGTCTTCCCGCCATTTACCCACTAATGTGGACAGCTCACTCAAGGGACCCCTGCGCCCTTCGGCTCGATGGCATAGTAACACACACATGCTCACTGGAGCTTCTTTCTCCCCATCTGCTGCTCTGATCGGTCTCTGACTTTTTATGCACACAAGAGGCATGTGAACTCGCATGGAAGCTTCGTCCATTTGACCCCGCCCACACACTAGCGTGTGCACCGGCTTCCCGCCATTTACCCACTAATGTGGACAGCTCACTCAGGGGACCCCTGCGCCCTTCGGCGTGGTGGCATAGTAACACACACATGGTCACTGGGGCTTCTTTCTCCCCATCTGCTGCTCTGATCGGTCTCTGACTTTTTATGCACACAAGAGCATGTGAACTCGCATGGAAGCTTCGCCCGTTTGGCCCTGCCCACACACTAGCAGTGTGCACCGTCTTCCCGACATTTACCCACTAATGTGGACAGCTCACTCAAGGGACCCCTGCGCCCTTCGGCGCAATGGCATAGTAACACACACATGTTCACTGGAGCTTCTTTCTCCCCATCTGCTGCTCTGATCGGTCACTGACTTTTTATGCACACAAGAGGCATGTGAACTCGCATGGAAGCTTCGCCCGTTTGACCCTGCCCACACACTAGCGTGTCCACCGTCTTCTCGCCATTTACCCACTAATGTGGACAGCTCACTCAAGGGACCCCTGTGCCCTTCGGCGCGATGGCATAGTAACACACACATGTTCACTGTAGCTTCTTTCTCCCCATCTGCTGCTCTGATCGGTCTCTGACTTTTTATGCACACAAGAGGCATGTGAACTCGCATGGAAGCTTCGCCCGTTTGGCCCCGCCCACACGGTAGCGGTGTGCACCGTCTTCCCGCCATTTACCCACTAATGTGGACAGCTCACTCAAGGGACCCCTGCACCCTTCGGCGCGAAGGCATAGTAACACACACATGGTCACTTAAGACAACTCTTCTGGCACTTTAGGCAGCTGTAGTGCAGGAAAAACACTATACATTTACCTAACGAGGTAGCACTTACTGATTAGCCAGTAGAAAGTACTCCAGTTAAGTATGGTGCAAAATCGCAAAAAAATCCGCGATTTCGTGGGTAAATTCACGAATTCGTGGATTTTTTGGCTAATCCGCGAACCGCTGATTCGCAAAATTCGCCCATACTTAGTGTATTCCACACCAGTGGAACCAAGACAGAGAACCTATGGCCTCCCATCCTATGTATCTTATAGATGGGGGTAGCCAGGTAATCTAGGTGACTTGATCTCAGTTCTCTTGTCTGACAATATTTTATAATTCGAGTTTTCATGAAGCCCGGCAGCTCAAATTCAAATTCAAAGCCTTAAGCGCTGTGCAGCATGCTTTAAATCTGCATCTTTGTGCAGCAGGCAGCCAGTGGAGGTCCTTTGTCACCCGCAAAATAGAGCCCCCTCTAGACAGATGAACTATCAGCCTTGCAGCCGGGTTTTGGATTAACTGAAGCTTACGCAAGAGGGATTTCTGGAGGTCCAGATAGATAGAGTTCGCCTAATCAATTCTGGACATAACAAGAGCCGTGATAACTCGTAAGAAATGTCCTAATCTTTCTTATCCAAAAAGTTGCAGGAAACCGGCCAAGGTCACTGCACTGACCTGCTGTTTACATGAGACGTCATCATCAATCATCACCCCCAAGCTCTTTACTACCCTTTTCGGAGTGGGAGGAGATCCCATCTCACTTGGCCACCACACCGGCTTCCAACAGGAAGTTCTATTCTTGGTAAGAACTATCTTGGTTTTGACCAAGTTGAGTTATAGATGATTATCATTCATCCAACCCCGGATGAACAGCATGGAGTTTTGAAAGCTGCCTAGCTGCAGCACTATCATTGATCGCAAACAGCAGTTGCATATCATCCGCGTAATTGAAGACGTTCAGTCCCATCATCTTAAGTGACCTAACCAAAGGTTGAATTTAGATGTTGAACAAGTGGGGGAAGAGATAGGACCCCCGGTGCACTCTGCAACTCACCTTAGCCTCTATGGAGAAATAGGGGCAGAGTCTAACCGATTTGGATCTATCCTTCAGGAACGATATTGTCCAATTCAATGCTGCACCCCGTCACCCCACGGCCAAACTTGATCCACCAGCAAAGTGTGGTCCACCGTGTCAAAGGCCGCCGACAGGTCTTGTAGCATCAGAGCTTGTGTGTTTCCCTTATCCGCTTCTCTTCGCATCCCATCCATCACTGACGTGACCACTGCTTCCGTGGAGTGAGCTGGTTGAAACCCCGCCTGACACGGGTCTAAAAACTCCGACTTCTATATAAAAGCACAGAGGTGGTGAGCAACATGGTCCTCCAAGATTTGAGCTAAATATGTGAGTACGGACACTGGATGAAAGATCTTCGTATCTGAGGAATTTGCCCCCACTTTCTTAAGAAGGGGTACAATAACTGCTTTTTTTGAAGGATTTAGGTAGCATGCCCAATTCGATGGAGTGGTTAAGAAATTGATCATTGGTGTTGTTAGTGAAGAATGTGAAGCAGCACTGGAGCCTGGGGTCTGTGGTCCCCACTGCATCACTATTATGACCATCTCACGTTAAAAAGAGTGCATGGTGGTTATGTTCTCATCTAGCATTAAAGCTCATGGCACTTCTGCAGAAAAAAGGGGAACAAAATATAGGAGGTGCTTTGTTTCTTCAAAGAGACAGAGAGCCTGTTGCAAGATTGGAATGATGTCAAGGCAAGGTGGGGAAGGGTTGAAAGAGGCAAAGGTGATAGGCTGCTACTCAGGGCATCAATTGCCATTGGTGCAGCAGATACAGTTGCATTGGGGCCCAGAAATGTGAGGTGTAAGCAACACCCCAATTATGGGGAGTAGTGTTTCTGGGTCAATTGCAGCTTTTGTTTGATGTATTTGCTACTTAGAGTGGACAATGAGCTACAGAAGAAGTACCACTGAAATGATCTCATATGCCCCAACCCCTGCATTCAGTCCAGCCAATCCCACTCCCCCAATCCTTGTCATAACGTTTTGGAGGGGGGGCATGACTTCAAAAGATCTTGGTCAGGGGGGTTCAAAGCAAAAATGTTTGAAGACCTGTGCTCTGAAGTGTCAGCACATCTACTCATGGTTATTCTTTAGAGGAATAATATACATTTTACAGAATGTGCATACCTCTAGCTACTGAATCTGGAGACACTTTGGAAATAGTAAGTAAAAGACACAGGTTCAGCTGCTGACCTCAAGAGGGATCTCCAAAACACCCAAAAGACACCCATGTTTAGGAACAGGTATTCCTCTTTATCACCACTTCCCCAGAACCACCAAGATTGTACCCCTCTATGTGTTGGACAACCTGCTGCCCATGTCAGCTGGCCATGCATATGGAGGTTGGCATCAGATAATGCTGCTATCTAGGAGAATCAGCCTCTCAACCAACACTTCTTTGTGCTGGATGATATTGCTGGCTACTGTCCATGAGATAGCTACCTCCATTAAAGACTCCCTCAAATGATGATTGACAGGTAGACCAACAGCTTGATTTACATTCGAAATCTTACTAGGACATGGCAAAGAGGCACAGAGAACATCGTAGAACAATCAAGAAGAGTGTGCAAACAACATGTCTTGTTCATGGTGATGAAGGCAAGAAGAAAAACTGCCTAGATCACTCTTCACGGACAATGCATGCAGGAGATTCCACAGATGCACCTCAGTGTACAAGGAAGATACCACCTGTGTCGGCTCCACCAGCATCACCTCCACCTGCACCACCACACCATCTCAAATTCAAACACCACCATCTCAACCACCACCAACACACCCAACCACAACCAAACCACAAACTCAATCATTACAGCTGGAGTGTATTAGGGGAATCACCCTCCAAAATAACGGTAGTTTTGTCACCATTTTCCGTTGTATTACTGTATGCAAAAGAAACAAACTGGGGTGGCGTAGTGGGCAAAAGAACGATGGATTTAACCCAGATCTTTTGACTAGGGGAGAATGTTTGCATTGTCAGCATTCTGTCCATCATTTGTTTGCTGTAACACTTTTCTTCCTAAGTGGGATGGGTATGCCCAGACGTGGGTCCCTTGCTCACTGTGCCACTGGATTCAAGCTAGCCTGGCTGAAAAGGGTGACATACCCATAAACCGGTCCCAGGATGCTTGTTTCTGGTCCAGGGAGGACCTGGCCCGGCAGTTCGGTCTGGACTGTTCCCATTGGGCACAGGGTTAAGACTGATTTGCATATGGCTGGGTCCGAACTGAGGTGGCCTAGTGGGCAAAAGAACGATGGATTTAACCCAGATCTTTTGACTGGGGGAGAATGTTAGCCATATCAGCATTCCGTCCATCATTTGTTTGCTGTAACACAGGAGGTGAAAAGGCCTGGGCTGGTGCTATAAACTAATTGACCCATCTCCTGCTGAGTGATTAAGGATCCGGACCCCCAGTATCAAAGGGAGGAAGGTGACACTGGGAGGGAGACACCCAGAACTGATTTAGGGAGGGGTCAGTAACCCCTGAGCACAAACGAACTTCAAAGACATTAAGGGGTATAACTATGAGAGCTGAAACCCTTGAACGTTGGAATGAAACAGATATGTCAGTCCGACATAGCTTGTGATAGCACAAGCTATGGTAAGGTTTGGGCGGCCCTTGTGGCGTGGCGGAACAGATGACAGTATTCCTATGATTTCACCTGGGCACTGTTGGTTCTTTGCCTCCAAAACATCACAGGGTCATCAGGATAGTGTGAAATTGAGTGGATTAAGAAAACAGTTTCTGCTAGAGGGGCTCATCACTTCTCTCTATCCACGGGTCTCAAACAACGGAGCCGGAACATCCTGAGCAGAGGAGAGAGGTCGGGATTCTCCATCTAGAACACCCATATTGGTATATGAGGAATACAAAAAAAAAAAAGAATGAAACAGATATGGATTGAGACTGAAAAGACTTGGACCCATTCTGTGGTCAAGAGGAGACTGCTGTGGAAAGACCAATCCGTGATCTGGTGCTGTTCTGCAGTTTGCTGTTCTAACTAAGGGAGAAACTGTTGGGACTGTGCTTGGAAGTGCTGGGTCCCCCTGCTTGAAGAGGACTGTGCTTTGTGCTGTATCTTGTAACCCCAAGGGCCCGAGGTGAGCTGGCTCCCTGTTTGGAAACACAGGAACATAAAAGATTCCGGAGACGTCCCAAGCAACACAGTGTGCGTGAGCTTTTGCAGCTTGAGACCCTCAGAAGTTGTGCCTTGTGTTCGTGGGCTCACAGGAGTAAGCTGAGTCTTGGACACGCAGGGTGCTTGACGTGGTGCAGGCCAAGGCATTGGTGAGGATCGCCTGGTCTTTGTGTGCACAGGGAGATGAGGTGAGATTCAGACGTGCAGAGTGCATGTCGTAGTGCAGCCAGGGCGTTGGTGAAGAGCGCCTGCGCATCGTGTGCACCGGGAGAAGAGGAGCGACTCGAACACACAGGGTGCATGTTGAGGTGCAGAGGCGTTGGTGAAGAGTGTTGTGTCATTGTGAGCACCAGAGAAGAGTTGAGTCTTGGATGCGCAGAGCGCGTGTCGAGGTGCAACCTGAGGCGCTGGTGAGGAGTGCCTGGGTAGTGTGTGCAACGACTATGAAGTAAGTCTCCACAGTGCTGAGGGCGGGTCTCGGTGTCCACTGAGACCGCTGGAAGGAAGGCCAAGCCATTGGGCCCTCGGAGTGAAATAGCAGCGGCCTGGACTGGCAGCCACAGAGGAGCTCAGCCGCCGGCCCGAGTTCGCGGTACCCTGGGACGGCGTTCTGGATCAAGGCCCAAGTCGCTGAAGTAGGAGCGGTGAGTGGGGTCGTACCCCCTCAGGTAACGTGGGTCACCACCTGGGGTGGGGGAGCAGGCCCGAAGGGACGCTCTCTCAGCCTCTTGCTTCTATCAGCTGCGTGAGCTTGTTGCTTCGGCTCAGGTCTCGGCCCGTGCTGGCCCAAGGAGGGGCAGTACTGGGGCCAGAGTAAGAGGCAGTACGTTTGTGTAATCATTGATCCGTATTGGGGGCACTGTTAGCGGAGCACATAAACTGTCGTATTACACTTGGCATTATTGCTGCTAACGAACTATCGAACTGTCGTATGATGCCTGACCTCAATTGTGCTTGATGAAGTACATACTTGGTGCGCTACGAACTGCTTTATTTTTCACTTGCAGAGTACATGATTGTAATGTGGCGCATTGCATTATTTCTTCATTGCACAGTTCATGATTGTAGCATGACGCATTTCTTTGTTTTTTTCTGGTACAGGGCATGCTTGTAGTGATACGCATTGCATTATTCCTTATTTGCGAAGTACATGACTGTGGCACTACTTAGGCATTGTTTCTCTGTTGCACAGTACAAGCGAATATCGTTACGCATTGCAGTATTTCTTTCTTTTGCGACGTGAGTGATTCTAGCAATATAACTTGCCTAACATTTTGGAAATGGTTACAAGTGAGGTTAATTGTTGGCTAGAAGCGGTATTGAGATTAGAACCTACCAACCCACCAGAAAGAATACTACCCATTCTTATATGTTGATTTTGTATCTTGTGAGTCTATTTGTGGAGACATCATTGGGTTGCTGTGAGTGTGGTTGCACATAGTGTACGCTCGTGCATTGAGATAAGCTTGGCTGCTTGTGGTAGAACCGAGTCACAAGAACACAATACATTTTTTTTTAAATAACAATAAAAGGGGGCAGGGTAGAAACACCCAGGCCCCCAAGGCCTGCTTAGGGGGTTCCACAAGGAGCCTCAGGGCCAAAAATTGCATTTTTTTAAAATAATTTTGGCGGAATTCACGGTGGGGTCGCAAATCCCACCAAAATTATTTTTAAAAATGAAGCACGGACTCCCGCGCTTCATATAAATGAGGTTACCGGGTGGGCCAGGGGTATTGCCCAATTAATAATAGCGAGGGCCCCCTAAGCCCCGGGGACCGCCACTTCCACGGGGCTCTGTTTAAAAAAAAAAGAAGAGCTCCCCCCACACGCCCCAGGGACCACCACCGCCCAGGTCTTTCTAAATGAAGGGGGTGGCCCTGGGGACCGCCACCAACCAGGGTCCTGGGGTGCCCACCCCTGGAACATTGTTGTCCTGGGGTGCCCACCCCTGGGACATTGTTGTTTGCTGTGGCAGGGAGGGAGCTGGGCGTGTGGCCATTCAAGTTCATTTTGCTGCCAAGCAGCAGCAAATCTACTAGAGAAGCAGCCCTCTAGACCGGGACCACCTGTGAACACCTGTGACCGCCTACATTATAAAATGGTGCTGGTGGACACAAGATCTTTCTCGCTCGTCTTTCTGGAAAAAAATCTGCCATGCAGTTATTGGTGGAATTTAGCTGAATTTCACATTACAAGTGTAATCCGGAGATGCCAAATTTCACCAAGTCTGCCTCCCCTATTGACAGCACCATTACATTACCTCTTAAAAATAATACATCTTCGTGACCATGACTCCAACAATTAAGTGCTGGTGAGAAGGCTTTTTTCTTCTTTAACTCTTTGTACCCCACCAATCTCTTTCAGGCAAAGGCACCTCAAGGTCAGCATTAACTGTTAAGGGTCAACTGTATTTGTAAACAGTGAGCCCATGGATACCAGGGGAGAGACCAACAGGATTGCATTCAGATACAGAGCCCTAAATCTCTGCACTCCAGGGTTTTCAGAGTAACGGCGGAGGGGAAACAGGAAATAAGTGGGATCTATGGCAGTCTCAAATATATGGCCCAAAAGAGGGTGCACTATTTGGAGCTCATTTTTTCATTTACAAATGAACAGACACAACTTTCTCACAGAGATGCCACCTAGGAAGTGGATGATACAAAGGGTCTTTTATTTTTTAAAGTTTGATTTTATTGGGAAATAACAGGAAAAAGAACAGCAATGTAATGAAAATTACGAATCCTATTTGACATAAAAGTGATATGGATAAAAAAAATATAAGAGCATTATAGCTATCAAGCTGTACACAAAGAAGAGTATACACAGTAATAAAACAATAGGTGGAAGGGCAGGGGGAGGAGAGCAATATATAATTCATTCATTTACAATATTAAGAACAAATAATAGAATAATAATAAATGATTTAACACTGTAAGCATAACAATACTTACAACTAAAAAGCATGGAATAGATATAAAATTACAAATATCTTTTATTCATAGGAAGAAAAGAGAGGCAAAGTGTGAAATTAAGGTGGCTTCCGTACTTAATCCGTTACATTAGCGACTTTAGCAATAGAAGAGGTGGATATAGATAAAAATGTGTTTAATGGGAGCCATAAGAGATCTATTTTAATGGCTAAAGATATAGAGGATACATAATTAGTGTTTAATCTAGGATGAAAACACAGAGTATTCCACCAGGATATAAAAGATACATAGGTTATTTTTATTTTTTAAAGAGCCATCCCTATCGTTGGCGCTAAAGGTACTGGGGCCAAGGGGGTAAGTGGCAACTTTACCAAAATTGTATCTGTCTTAGTACAAAAAAGTGGAGTGGGGCCATTGTCCTTGCTTCCATTAGAGCCCAGGTCACCCTTGCTGTTTTAAATTTTTTTTTAACACTAAGGGGCAAAAAGCATAATTTGTGCTGCAGTACAGTGGCCCCAGGGCCCGTTGTATGAGGAGCCAAGTAAACCTCAATCATGACTCTACTGCGTCTCTACACTTTTGGGTATTAGTGTGCGTTATAACTTACAATGCCATTTCATTTCGTTTTAATATCCTCCTTTGCTTGCATTAAGGCTCAATGCAAACTTGCTATGCCAGTGTTGCTTTTAGGCTCAGAGCAATGGCTCAAGGGAAAGTAAAATGTAAGCAGAGTAGACACAATTGTTTTGCTTCAGAGAGATGGCAGGGAGGTGGATGTGGAAAGGTGACACCCCTGTTTTTAACAAATGGCAGATGATACTATCCGCAAGCAGTACCTATCATGTTATGCTATGTTAGCATCTATTTCTAGAGCACACAATCACTGGGGAGGTCTTTAGGTAATGAGATATCATAAGTCCTTAATACTGGTAAGCTTGTACAAACAACCAAGGGGAATATTATCAAGGGGGTTTATCTCTGCTTTTTTTGCTTTAAAAGCCAAGAAAGCGGAGATAAAATGATCTCCCTATTACCTAGCTGTCGCTAACACCAGTTAGCGACAGCTAGTAGGAGATAGCGACCATCTTGGGCCCCACTTTGCATGTCAGTGATATTTATCACTAATGACATGCAAAGTGGGCGTGCCAAGATGTTAGCGACTGGAAACAGTCACTAACATCGCTATCTCCTATTACCAACTTTTTGAGATATTCGCGCTAATCGCGAATATCTCCAAAAGCTAACACCTGCCCTGAGCAGTTCTTAGCCATGTTATCCAATGGGAGGTGGATAACATGGCTAAGAGCATTAGCTCGGTAATGCATGAATATCGCTGACTTTTCAGCGATATTCATGCATTGCAGCCGTTTTTTATCGCATTTGCGATAAACCTTGGTAATACCAAGGTTTATCTGCGGTAAAAATCGCTGCAGCTCAGCGGTAAAATTTTGTCTCTAACCAAGCAATAGCGATAATTATCGCTATTGCTTGGTAATATGCCCCCAAGTCTTCAGGAGTTGCCTAAATGTGGTGTGTTCTAAGCATGGGTGGAAAATTCGTTCCGCTCGCGGAATTTGCGGATTTTCCGCAATTTCACGATCCGCGAATCGCGCGAAATCGTGGCAAAATCCGCGAATTCGACAGATTTTGCTCAGGAAGCACTTACAGAGTTACAGCAGGTGCCCAAGTTGAAGCTCATTTCTTTTTAACCATTTACAAAATGGTTACAAAGAAATTAACTTCAACTTGGGCACCTGCTGTAACCCTGTAAGTGCTTCCTGAGCGCGCCTCGTTGCTTACTTGCAACTATTCTCTGACCCTGCTCTGACCCTCGAAGCAGGGTCAGAGAATAGTTACACGTAGACAACGAGGCTCCGTGAACAGGAAGCACTTAAAGATAAAGCAGGTGCCCGAGTTGAAGGTCAAATTCAGTACCTCCTTAATCAGCCCCAGAAAATAACTGGAGCTTCATTCTCCCCATCTGCTGCTCTGATCGGTCTCTGACCTTTTATACACACAAGAGGCATGTGAACTCGCATGGAAGCTTTGCCCGTTTGGCCCCGCCCACACACTAGCGGTGTGCACCGTCTCCCTGCCATTTACCCACTAATGTGGACAGCTCACTCAAGGGACCCCTGCACCCTTCGGCGCGATGGCATCGTAACACACACATGGTCACTGGAGCTTCTTTCTCCCCATCTGCTGCTCTGATCGGTCTCTGACTTTTTATGCACACAAGAGGCATGTGAACTCGCATGGAAGCTTCGCCCGTTTGACCCCACCCACACACTAGCGTGTGCACCGTCTTTCCGCCATTTACCCACTAATGTGGACAGCTCACTCAAGGGACCCCTGCGCCCTTCGGCTCGATGGCATAGTAACACACACATGCTCACTGGAGCTTCTTTCTCCCCATCTGCTGCTCTGATCGGTCTCTGACTTTTTATGCACACAAGAGGCATGTGAACTCGCATGGAAGCTTCGTCCGTTTGACACCGCCCACACACTAGCGTGTTCACCGGCTTCCCGCCATTTACCCACTAATGTGGACAGCTCACTCAGGGGACCCCTGCGCCCTTCGGCGCGATGGCATAGTAACACACACATGGTCACTGGAGCTTCTTTCTCCCCATCTGCTGCTCTGATCGGTCTCTGACTTTTTATGCACACAAGAGCATGTGAACTCGCATGGAAGCTTCGCCCGTTTGGCCCTGCCCACACACTAGCAGTGTGCACCGTCTTCCCGCCATTTACCCACTAATGTGGACAGCTCACTCAAGGGACCCCTGCGCCCTTCGGCGCGATGGCATAGTACTACACACATGGTCACTGGAGACAACGCTTCTGGCACTTTAGGCAGCTGTAGTGCAGGAAAAGCACTATACATTTACCCAACGAGGTAGCACTTACTGATTAGCCAGTAAAAGTACTCCAGTTAAGTATGGTGCAAAATCGCAAAAAAATCCACGATTTCGTGGGTAAATTCACGAATTCGTGGATTTTTTGGCTAATTCGCGAACCGCTGATTCGCAAAATTCGCCCATACTTAGTGTATTCCACACCAGTGGAACCAAGACAGAGAACCTACGGCCTCCCATCCTATGTATCTTATAGATGGGGGTAGCCAGGTAATCTAGGTGACTTGATCTCAGTTCTCTTGTCTGACAATATTTTATAATTCGAGTTTTCACGAAGCCCGGCAGCTCAAATTCAAATTCAAAGCCTTAAGCGCTATGCAGCATGCTTTAAATCTGCATCTTTGTTCAGCAGGCAGCCAGTGGAGGTCCTTTGTCACCCGCAAAATAGAGCCCCCTCTAGAGAGATCCCCCGGATGAACAGCATGGAGTTTTGAAAGCTGCCTAGCTGCAGCACTATCATTGATCGCAAACAGCAGTTTATCATCCGCGTAATTGAAGACGTTCAGTCCCATCATCTTAAGTGACCTAACCAAAGGTTGAATTTAGATGTTGAACAAGTGGGGGAAGAGATAGGACCCCCGGTGCACTCTGCAACTCACCTTAGCCTCTATGGAGAAATAGGGGCAGAGTCTAACCGATTTGGATCTATCCTTCAGGAACGATATTGTCCAATTCACTGCTGCACCCCGTAACCCCACGGCCAAACTTGATCCACCAGCAAAGTGTGGTCCACCGTGTCAAAGGCCGCCGACAGGTCTTGTAGCATCAGAGCTTGTGTGTTTCCCTTATCCGCTTCTCTTCGCATCCCATCCATCACTGACGTGACCACTGCTTCCGTGGAGTGAGCTGGTTGAAACCCCGCCTGACACGGGTCTAAAAACTCCGACTTCTATATAAAAGCACAGAGGTGGTGAGCAACATGGTCCTCCAAGATTTGAGCTAAATATGTGAGTACGGACACTGGATGAAAGAACTTCGTATCTGAGGAATTTGCCCCCACTTTCTTAAGAAGGGGTACAATAACTGCTTTTTTGAAGGATTTAGGTAGCATGCCAAATTCGATGGAGTGGTTAAGAAATTGATCATTGGTGTTGTTAGTGAAGAATGTGAAGCAGCACTGGAGCCTGGGGTCTGTGGTCCCCACTGCATCACTATTATGACCATCTCACGTTAAAAAAAGTGCATGGTGGTTATTTTCTCATCTAGCATTAAAGCTCATGGCACTTCTGCAGAAAAAAGGGGAACAAAATATAGGAGGTGCTTTGTTTCTTTAAAGAGACAGAGAGCCTGTTGCAAGATTGGAATGATGTCAAGGCAAGGTGGGGAAGGGTTGAAAGAGGCAAAGGTGATAGGCTGCTACTCAGGGCCTCAATTGCCATTGGTGCAGCAGATACAGTTGCATTGGGGCCCAGAAATGTGAGGTGTACGCAACACCCCAATTATGGGGAGTAGTGGTTCTGGGTCAATTACAGCTTTTGTTTGATGTATTTGCTACTTAGAGTGGACAATGAGCTACAGAAGAAGTACCACTGAAATGATCTCATATGCCCCAACCCCTGCATTCAGTCCAGTCAATCCCACTCCCCCAATCCTTGTTGTAACGTTTTGGAGGGGGGGCATGACTTCAAAAGATCTTGGTCAGGGGGGTTCAAAGCAAAAATGTTTGAAGACCTGTGCTCTGAAGTGTCAGCACATCTACTCATGGTTATTCTTTAGATGAATAATATACATTTTACAGAATGTGCATACCTCTAGCTACTGAATCTGGAGACACTTTGGAAACAGTAAGTAAAAGACACAGGTTCAGCTGCTGACCTCAAGAGGGATCTCCAAAACACCCAAAAGACACCCATGTTTTTAGAACAGGTATTCCTCTTTATCACCACTTCCCCAGAACCACCAAGATTGTACCCCTCTATGTTTTGGACAACCTGCTGCCCATGTCAGCTGGCCATGCATATGGAGGTTGGCATCAGATAATGCTGCTATCTAGGAGAATCAGCCTCTCAACCAACACTTCTTTGTGCTGGATGATATTGCTGGCTACTGTCCATGAGATAGCTACCTACATTAAAGACTCCCTCAAATGATGATTGACAGGTAGACCAACAGCTTGATTTACATTCGAAATCTTACTAGGACATGGCAAAGAGACACAGAGAACATCGTAGAACAATCAAGAAGAGAGTGCAAACAACATGCCTTGGTCATGGTGATGAAGGCAAGAAGAAAAACTGCCTAGATCACTCTTCACGGACAATGCATGCAGGAGATTCTACAGATGCACCTCTGTTTACAAGGAAGATACCACCTGTGTCGGCTCCACCAGCATCACCTCCACCTGCACCAACCCACCATCTCAACCACCACCAACACACCCAACCACAACCAAACCACAAACTCAATCATTACAGCTGGAGTGTATTAGGGGAATCACCCTCCAAAATAACAGTAGTTTTGTCACCATTTTCCGTTGTATTACTGTATGCAAAAGAAACAAACTGGGGTGGCGTAGTGGGCAAAAGAACGATGGATTTAACCCAGATCTTTTGACTAGGGGAGAATGTTTGCATTGTCAGCATTCTGTCCATCATTTGTTTTCTGTAACACTTTTCTTCCTAAGTGGGATGGGTATGCCCAGACGTGGGTCCCTTGCTCACTGTGCCACTGGATTCAAGCTAGCCTGGCTGAAAAGGGTGACATACCCATAAACCGGTCCCAGGATGCTTGTTTCTGGTCCAGGGAGGACCTGGCCCGGCAGTTCGGTCTGGACTGTTCCCATTGGGCACAGGGTTAAGACTGATTTGCACATTGCTGGGTCCGAACTGAGGTGGCCTAGTGGGCAAAAGAACGATGGATTTAACCCAGATCTTTTGACTGGGGGAGAATGTTAGCCATATCAGCATTCCGTCCATCATTTGTTTGCTGTAACACAGGAGGTGAAAAGGCCTGGGCTGGTGCTATAAACTAATTGAACCATCTCCTGCTGAGTGATTAAGGATCCGGACCCCCAGTATCAAAGGGAGGAAGGTGACACTGGGAGGGAGACACCCAGAACTGATTTAGGGAGGGGTCAGTAACCCCTGAGCACAAACGAACTTCAAAGACATTAAGGGGTATAACTATGAGAGCTGAAACCCTTGAACGTTGGAATGAAACAGATATGTCAGTCCGACATAGCTTGTGATAGCACAAGCTATGGTAAGGTTTGGGCGGCCCTTGTGGCGTGGCGGAATAGATGACAGTATTCCTATGATTTCACCTGGGCACTGTTGGTTCTTTGCCTCCAAAACATCACAGGGTCATCAGGATAGTGTGAAATTGAGTGGATTAAGAAAACAGTTGCTGCTAGAGGGGCTCATCACTTCTCTCTATCCACGGGTCTCAAACAACGGAGCCGGAACATCCTGAGCAGAGGAGAGAGGTCGGGAACACCCATATTGGTATATGAGGAATACAAAAAAAAATATGGATTGAGACTGAAAAGACTTGGACCCATTCTGTGGTCAAGAGGAGACTGCTGTGGAAAGACCAATCCATGATCTGGTGCTGTTCTGCAGTTTGCTGTTCTAACTAAGGGAGAGACTGTTGGGACTGTGCTTGGAAGTGCTGGGTCCCCCTGCTTGAAGAGGACTGTGCTTTGTGCTGTATCTTGTAACCCCAAGGGCCCGAGGTGAGCTGGCTCCCTGTTTGGAAACACAGGAACATAAAAGATTCCGGAGACGTCCCAAGCAACACAGTGTGCGTGAGCTTTTGCAGCTTGAGACCCTCAGAAGTTGTGCCTTGTGTTCGTGGGCTCACAGGAGTAAGCCGAGTCTTGGACACGCAGGGTGCTTGACGTGGTGCAGGCCAAGGCATTGGTGAGGATCGCCTGGTCTTTGTGTGCACAGGGAGATGAGGTGAGATTCAGACGTGCAGAGTGCATGTCGTAGTGCAGCCAGGGCGTTGGTGAAGAGCGCCTGCGCATCGTGTGCACCGGGAGAAGAGGAGCGACTCGAACACACAGGGTGCATGTTGAGGTGCAGAGGCGTTGGTGAAGAGTGTTGTGTCATTGTGAGCACCAGAGAAAAGTCGAGTCTTGGATGCGCAGAGCACATGTCGAGGTGCAACCTGAGGCGCTGGTGAGGAGTGCCTGGGTAGTGTGTGCAACGACTATGAAGTAAGTCTCCACAGTGCTGAGGGCGGGTCTCGGTGTCCACTGAGACCGCTGGAAGGAAGGCCAAGCCATTGGGCCCTCGGAGTGAAATAGCAGCGGCCTGGACTGGCAGCCACAGAGGAGCTCAGCCGCCGGCCCGAGTTCGCGGTACCCTGGGACGGCGTTCTGGATCAAGGCCCAAGTCGCTGAAGTAGGAGCGGTGAGTGAGGTCGTACCCCCTCAGGTAACGTGGGTCACCACCTGGGGTGGGGGAGCAGGCCCGAAGGGACGCTCTCTCAGCCTCTTGCTTCTATCAGCTGCGTGAGCTTGTTGCTTCGGCTCAGGTCTCGGCCCGTGCTGGCCCAAGGAGGGGCAGTACTGGGGCCGGAGTAAGAGGCAGTACGTTTGTGTAATCATTGATCCGTATTGGGGGCACTGTTAGCGGAGCACATAAACTGTCGTATTACACTTTGCATTATTGCTGCTAACGAACTATCGAACTGTCGTATGACGCCTGACCTCAATTGTGCTTGATGAAGTACATACTTGGTGCGCTACACACTGCTTTATTTTTCACTTGCAGAGTACATGATTGTAATGTGGCGCATTGCATTATTTCTTCATTGCACAGTTCATGATTGTAGCATTTCTTTGTTTTTTTCTGGTACAGGGCATGCTTGTAGTGATACGCATTGCATTATTCCTTATTTGCGAAGTACATGACTGTGGCACTACTTAGGCATTGTTTCTCTGTTGCACAGTACAAGCGAATAACGTTACGCATTGCAGTATTTCTTTCTTTTGCGACGTGAGTGATTCTAGCAATATAACTTGCCTAACATTTTGGAAATGGTTACAAGTGAGGTTAATTGTTGGCTAGAAGCGGTATTGAGATTAGAACCTACCAACCCACCAGAAAGAATACTACCCATTCTTATATGTTGATTTTGTATCTTGTGAGTCTATTTGTGGAGACATCATTGGGTTGCTGTGAGTGGGGTTGCACATAGTGTACGCTCGTGCATTGAGATAAGCTTGGCTGCTTGTGGTAGAACCGAGTCACAAGAACACAATACATTTTTTTTTTTAAAAACAATAAAAGGGGGCAGGGTAGAAACACCCAGGCCCCCAAGGCCTGCTTAGGGGGTTCCACAAGGAGCCTCCAGGCCAAAAATAGCATTTTTTAAAAATAATTTTGGCGGAATTCACCGTGGGGTCGCGAATCCCACCAAAATTATTTTTAAAAATGAAGCACGGACTCCCGCGCTTCATATAAATGAGGTTACCGGGTGGGCCAGGGGTATTGCCCAATTAATAATAGCGGGGGCCCCCTAAGCCCCGGGGACCGCCACTTCCACGGGGCTCTGTTTAAAAAAAAAAGAAGAGCTCCCCCCACACGCCCCAGGGACCACCACCGCCCCAGGTCTTTCTAAATGAAGGGGGTGGCCCTGGGGACCGCCACCATCCAGGGTCCTGGGGTGCCCACCCCTGGGACATTGTTGTCCTGGGGTGCCCACCCCTGGGACATTGTTGTTTGCTGTGGCAGGGAGGGAGCTGTGCGGCTCCGATCCTGTCATAGCAAACACTGGTTTGGATTTTGGAAGCGAGAGCAGGATTCTTGCTCTCGCTTCCAAAATCCAAAGCAGATTGCTTTTCAACAAGGGGTGCTACATGTTAGCAGCTCCCTGTGTGGAAAAGCAATGCCAGCTCCTGCAGGAGGAAGGGGAACCGGCGGGACTGTGGGGGCATTGGGGCTCCCCCCACGGTCCGCAACAGAGTGGCTAGGCCCCGGGGGATGGGGTCAGCACCCCTTCCCTGAAAAAAATAATAATAAAAATTTTTTTAAAGTGAAGGCCGGCTGTGGGGGGTGATGCCCCAGGGGCCATAAATGGCCTAAGGAGGAGGACCACGCGCCCCCCATTCAAATTTAAAACAAATATATTAAATACTGGCCATGCCCCGGGGATGGGGTCCCCGGGGCCGGAAATGGCCTTGGAAGGGGGCTACGTGGCCCCCTTCTTTTTTTTTTTTTATTTAACAAATTAGGGGTCAGGCCCTGGGGGTTGGGGTCCCCAGGGCTCAAAAAATAGGAAAAGAAAGGGGGCCACACAGCCCCCATTCTAAAAAAAAATAATAATAATCTGCATTGCGCCGGAGGCCCCGCCCCCTTAGTGCATCATTCTGCAAACGTGCCCGGTGGCGCTTTGTAAGTTGGGGAATTCATTTCCATGAATACTGGGCGTCCCTGGGGGCTAAGTAGCCCACCAGGTACCTCCAGTAAGTGGTCTGATGCCACGGCCCTTTTTACACCTCTCTGCAACACAGCTCTGTGTGGCGCTTACTGGAGGCACCTGGTGGGCTAGTTGGACCCGGGGACCCTCAGGATTCAAGGGCACTTAATCCTCCAACTTAAAACGCACCATGGGGCGCATTTGCACAGTGGTGAAGGGAGGGGTGGGACCTGATGTGACATGTGTGCAAACACGTCCTGTGGTATGTTTTAAGTTGGGGCATTACTGGAAATAAAGCATTAATCTCTCCCTACACTAGCAGGAACGTGAAATCCTTAATCAAGCATTCTTCAGGGCAGGATCAGTTAAGGTGTAAGCGTGTGAAGTCTTCCTCAGAAGTCTCTCCACTTCAGTTGGGTCAAGAAGCATATAACTCGTTCTAAGATGCTCTCTTTCCAAATGGCTGAGAAGAAGTGGGGCTCTTTCCTTACATACAATACTCCCAATATCTCAGGTATCTGCCCAGGATGCATTTCAGGTCACGCCATGCAATCAGGCCACATTCTTGTGGGTATTTTTCCATGACTCTGCAATTTAGCATGATGACCTTTATTCCCAGGCCCTCTCCGGTGAGATAGTACAACAGTTCTCCTTGTCAGCGTTAGTGTCAAGGCCTTGAATCCTAGGAGTCGTACGATGCTCAATGGGTTCCACCTCCTAATAGCCCCAAGGTCTGAGTGAAACAACAGACTTGATGGGGTGATCAAGTGAGTGAAGGAAAGCATGGGAACAGCAGGTAGGGAGATCTGTAACAAGTGTAAATCACTATAAGCACATAATACATTGACCAAGATAGACAAGAATACCTCTATACAATGCTTTGTCCAGGGCTAATTCCTGTAAAGAAAAATAACTGTTCGGATGTCCTTGAACAGGTGTTCAGTGCGAAGTGCAGCTACTAGTTATCCATGGGTGGAACAATAGAATCAATGACAATTCTGAGTAACTCTACTCAAGTGAGGTGATACATTAAATATGTGCAACATACCAAAAGGAACCATTAGAGGCTTTTAACGGGGGGGGGTGCAGAGCTGCTTCCTGGAAATTCTCGACAAGCCCTTGTTGTAGAAAAGACAAATAAACAAGCCAAGGCAATGGCACTGTTACTTATAACGCCAGAGGTTTAGCAAACTCCAATGAATTGCATATACATGAAATACTGGCTGAGGCTCCAATCCATCTTGAAACCTTCGCAAAGCACACAACTTCAAAGTGCACGATGTCTCAGAAAAATAGAAAGAACCCCCAATTCCCCTTGAGCATTCAAAGTACCACCAGGCCAGCTGTTGGAAAGACAGTGTTCTTGCTCCAGCAGGAATTACAGATGAGCCTTCTTGGCTATTGCTGGGATTCAACACCTCAATAAGAGGAAACAACGGGAATACGAAGTGCTTGGCACCTTGCAGGCAGCCGCGTACCAATGTGTGCTACCGGTTTCTAATGTACAGCTTTTGCGGTATTCCGTGACTGAGTTATTGCTGTGCTATAAAGTGCACACTCAGAAAAAAAAGGAAGAGGCCACTCGATTAGCCCGCAAGAGCCAGATCCACGGCTCATCTAATGGGGCTAAACAGTACAGAGTGTAGCTCCCGCATGTCTTTGAAAATGCAGAGTCAACACAAAGAATATACCAAAGAACAAGAAGTTTGTGGTGCCGAGTGCACCCCTACCAGTCCTCCTCACGTCCTTCTGGAATCTCGGCTCTGAACCTGGAATCAACGGCACCCGACCAGTGATCTGGAAGCCCTCATATTCCCACTTCCTGGAACGTGGTGACATCACAAGCGTCACTAAACCAGCCCCTCATGGGAAGTGTGGTACTTCCTTGTACACTGGCAGAGGCGATGCATGTGCGTCTCAGCAGTGTTCTCCGGCGGCCGCCAAGATGCGCAGCGACAGTTAGCTCCAAAGGTGTCATCTTCTCTCCTTGCCTAAGTCCTAAAACAAAGACATTATTCTAAGCAAAAGGGCGCTTCTTCCACATAAACGTGAGAAAGAACAAAATCATTCATGCACATAGAATTTAACTATTAATTCTAATGCGAGAGCTTCCAGGGAAAATGCATTTCAGGTCTACAAAATTCTACTCACATAAGAAGAATGAGACATGAGCTTCACAAAGCTATATAGAAATTGAGACATATACAGTTAATATTTTCATTTAAAAATAAAACATGATTATTAAACACATTCAATATTAATATGATTGTCAGTTGAACAACACAAACGTTTCCTGTTAGTGTTTTCTGCTGTTACATTTCTTTTCCACTGAATTCTTCACATATTCTACATTTTGGCCTAAGCACATCACATTCATGTTTTTACATTACAAGATCCTAACACTTAGGTTAACACAACAAAAGCTTATATGGGGATGCAGTCTATGTATGTATTAATAATGCACCCCTACAATGAAAAATGGATTTTGCGCTACATAACCAATGATGTGATAAAACGATTACCCCCTGAAACAACAAAGGACACAGGGGCATATTACCAAGCAATAGCGATAATTATCGCTATTGCTTGGTTAGAGACAAAAATTTACCGCTGAGCTGCGGCGATTTTTATCGCAAATAAACCTTGGTATTACCAAAGTTTATCGCAAATGCAATAAAAATTGGCCGCAATGCATGAATATCGCTGAAAAGTCAGCGATATTCATGCATTACTGAGCTAATGCTCTTAGCCATGTTATCCACCTCCCATTGGATAACATGGCTAAGAAATGCTCATGGCAGGTGTTAGCTTTTGGAGATATTTGCGCTTAGCGCGAATATCTCCATAGGTTGGTAATAGGAGATAGCGATGTTAGCGACTGTTTCCAGTCACTAACATCTTGGCACGCCCACTTTGCATGTCATTAGTGATAAATATCACTGACATGCAAAGTGGGGTCCAAGATAGTCGCTATCTCCTACTAGCTGTCGCTAACTGGTGTTAGCGACAGCTAGATAATAGGGAGATAAAATTATCTCTGCTTTCTTGGCTTTTAAAGCCAAAAAAGCGGCAATAAACCCCCTTGATAATATTCCCCACAGTTTTAATATACTTGTAACGTGAATCGTAGGCTTTTAATTTGATACAAAAGAAAACAACTTGAGCTTACAGTTTAACCAGATATTATTTCGATTTGCTTTTTCACTCCACAAATTCCATTATTTCTATAAGCCAAGCCTGAAGCCTGAACTCCCCTGCTGGCTCATTTGTTTCTACCATCAGACCTGTTTGGCACAAGGCACTGTCAAGACTGTACAGACGATTCTGTTTTCTTCGTTCTTTTCTGTGATTTTGTTTTATTTAAAGAACTTCTAATTGTGCACAGGGAAGCATCTAAACTCTTGCTTTCTGTTGGTTTTCCGATACTTTCCTTCAGGTTTTTTAATAACACTCTCATCCTTACATGAAAGAAAGCCTGCTTACTGTAACAGCAGGAGCTTCAAACAATTCTAACAGCTTTCAAAAAATTAAGTCTAGAGAGATCACCTAGAGAGAACAGGATGCAAGCAGAGATTTCGTATTTGGCTCAGTCATAATGCTCTTCCCAATGTAGTTCTTTGAGGTGACACAGCCAACAAACAATTGTATTTTATCTTTTTACATGAAAAGGCTCACTTTAGAACATGCTCATTTTATATTCTTTGAATATGAAACGTTTCCAACTCAAACATTGACATGAAGGGGCAGATTTTCTTACATTTTACTCAAAGCAGGGCATGTTTACTAAGATATGGTGCATGTCTGCTGTCGCCTAGCGCCGGTGCACTCTGTGCTGCATAGCACCAATGCACACACCGGTGGTGTCTGCATTACAGGCGGTACTGTTTTTGTGCAGGAAGAAATGCCTTCTTGCACAAAAACAATCATTAAAGGTATGCCCTTTTTCTCTGTTTGCTGCAGAATGCAGCACGCTCAGAAAGAGTAAGTAACAAGGAGAAATAAAGATTTTTCTCCTTGTTACGTCTGATGGATGTATGACGTTACAACGCATACATTCACAACTCATACCATTACAACAAAACTTTTACAATGCAGGATCCATTACAACGCATGCCATTACCACGCAGATGCTATTACAACGCATGCCATTACAACGTAAGTATGGGTAAGATTTTTTTTTAACTTTAATTCATGGGAATGTAATAGTAGTGTAAATGTTGGCTAGTGTAGGGGTTAAAATTACTATTCTAACTCCAGGGGGTGTAATAGTAGGGTAAGTGTTGGATAGTGTAGGGGTTAAAATTAAATTAAATACTTACCCATACTTAAGTTGTAATGGCATGCGTTGTAATAGCATCTGCGTTGTGATGGCATGCGTTGTAATGGCATGCGTTGTAATGGCATGCTTTGTAAAAGTTTCGTTGTAATGGTAGTGCGTTGTGAAAGTTGCATTTTAATGGCTGTTTCCCCGTCTGGGGGTAGCTTTTCGATGCATTACCAGGTTTAATAGCTTTAATAAATCTGGGAATGTGCCAAAATCCATGGGTGGATGCATGGGAACACCTATGATCAACACATGGAATGCCTCACCAACACAAAGTAACGCAGGGCAGTGCAATACAATGTGCTGGCTTGCGTTTACTAAACCAGGCAAAGCCAGACAAAGTGGCTTTGAGTAGTTTAGAAAATGCCAGAAGAGGTTTTTGAGTCGTGCTTTGCCATAAAACCTTTGTTTGCCCGATTTTCTTTTATTGAAATGTAACCGATCATGCACAAGCCAATAAGATAGCTATGTGGTATCGGGCATCTGGTTCGTAGATCTATATGCGCCCCCAACTCATAGCTCTGACTTCTGTCAGGCAAAGTATTGTGTCATCCCCTAAATTCAAAGTCTACTGGATGAGAAGAGTTCTCTTACAATCTTTGTAAAGCACTTATATGTTGTTGGCCAGGATTACTTAGCTTTTTCAGAATTTCCAGGCCTGAGTCACACAGTTTTGGAAACAATAAACTAGGGGGCATATTACCAAGCAATAGCGATAATTATCGCTATTGCTTGGTTAGAGACAAAATTTTACCGCTGAGCTGCGGCGATTTTTATTGCAGATAAACCTTACCAAGGTTTATCGCAAATGCGATAAAAAATGGCCGCAATGCATGAATATCGCTGAGAAGTCAGCGATATTCATGCATTACCGAGCTAATGCTCTTAGCCATGTTATCCACCTCCCATTGGATAACATGGCTAAGAACTGCTCAGGGCAGGTGTTAGCTTTTGGAGATATTCGCGCTTAGCGCGAATATCTCCAAAAGTTGGTAATAGGAGATAGCGATGTTAGCGACTGTTTCCAATCGCTAACATCTTGGCACGCCCACTTTGCATGTCATTAGTGATAAATATCACTGACCTGCAAAGTGGGGCCCAAGATGGTCGCTATCTCCTACTAGCTGTCGCTAACTGGTGTTAGCGACAGCTAGGTAATAGGGAGATAATTTTATCTCCGCTTTCTTGGCTTTTAAAGCCAAAAAAGCGGAGATAAACCCCCTTGATAATATGCCCCTTTGTTTCTGTGAGCCAGCATTTCTTACTCCTTGAAAATCGTGAGAACATCACACTTACACCTGGAGCATGACACAAATGCTCCCAGGAAAAACTGTGTAAATCTAGCCTGGAAATTTCACTTTAGTACTCGAGTAAGACAGGAGTAAGACACAACTCCTTATTAAAAACGTTTCTTGACTCACGCTCTCTGAGATTGTCCTTGTCATCATATGACTGCCACCCTGCAATTTGTTAAAAGAAAAACATTCTTAAAATAACTTTTTATTTGTACTCATGTTGCTGCTGAAGTGCATCATGGGATGCTTTAGATTCTAAAGGTTTTTCAAAAACATTTATTAATACCAAAAATGGCATTTAAAAAATGTCATTAAGACCACTTTTCCTCTAAGTGGAGAGATGTGGCGCTCTCTAGCAGCATACTGCGCACTCATTGCAAGAGGGAGCATTTTGATGCAAATGCAAATGCTTATGGCAGCCGGAATCACTTCTTCTGGTTCTATTTGATGTTCATTCTTGGTGTACAAGGCTACTGACTGATATATTCACTAATTTCAATGGTGTACAAGTAGAGAGTGCCTTCTCTGCATTTCGTTGATGCAGCAGGATGTGCTGTGGATATCTTTATAACTATGCTTTGTGCTGGGCTCTGATGCCAGAAGTCTTCATAACAGGATCACTCAGCTCTGCACTAACTCAGAACACTGCATTGCATATTAGGGGCACTCACCCAACAGACTCTGCTGTACCTTAGGACTGCTAAGGGCCTTATTATAAGTTTGGTGGTCTTCAAATGGCACTGCCATCATGGCGGTCCCAGAAAGACTGCCAAGCCTGTGGTGAGCCCACCCACCAGATTATGACTTTAATTGAGGACAGTGCTGCAACGGTCTCACAGGGCAGCTGTGTTATGCTCATAGGAGAGCAGCAGACCACTGCTGTGAGAATGCCTGCAGCATATTCCTGCACAGTGTGGCATGCACCATGTCATATATGGCAAACCGTACAGGAACAAGGGTGAAATTCCATGGGCACAACGTACACCCTCCCGTCTGCACCTCCCAGACCCATGTGCGGCTGGAGGGCCTGTTAGGGCCCTCCTACCTGCATCTCTACCACCCTGTTCATAGTGGGCTCTCTTCCATAGAATGGGCTGTGGATATTCAAATTGGAATATGCTTGGCAGTGCCACATCGGCACTGACAGCATTTTCAGGCCCCTTTCCGCTCCACCACCACCATGAGATCTAGGATCCTGACAGTGGTCCCACCACCACCATCGTAATACGGTGGGAGGACCTGTGGGCCGTCTCCATGAGTACAGAGGTCCCAGGACTGCCATATTCATAATTAGCTCCTAACTCTCCACACTGCATCCCATTTGTTGAGTTTTTTGGCTTAATTTGTGAGACAGCCATAAGTTGCCAAAGCCACTTTGCAACATAGGAGGAAAGGCTAAAACAGCTAAGAAGAATAATATCAAATCCGGATGCAGGAAGAGTTTGGGAACTAAATACTAGAAACACCATCCCACCACACTGTACCATATCCTTGGTACAACATCCGAGCACTCTGAACTGCAGCTAATTCACAGGCACTAGTCCACCTATCTGCAGTGCAATCCATAGATGCTATCATAGAGAATGCATTTCAACTCGTACGCAATACTGAACAATTACTCAAATGACACCATCATACCTGAATCCAAGAAGGCAGAGAATCTTGGATTTCTAGTGGGACACAGAACTTGACCTTAATGTCCAAACGAATCACACCATCTTCACCTGCACCTGAATTATAAGAATGCAAAAAAAAATTCCCGTTAATCCAACGGCCTGCATGCAAACAGATAGGTCTTGCCCCAGTTATGTCCAGAGTGGACAACTGTAACTCGCTGTACTTGGACTCGAATGAGAACATGCAATATAAACTTCAGGTGGTGCAGAATGCATTGACGAGACTTGTCCTGGACATTCCTAAAAAACAGTCTGTGGGGAAGGCACTGGAAATCCTTCATTGGCTCCCCATCAATAAACGCATCAGGTTTAAGTCACTATGTATAGTACATAGGGTACTTTATCTCCCTCACCCTACAAGATTAAAAAAACTTGTTCTGATGGCATTCCCCTGGTAGACCTTTGTACTCATATCTCCAAGTGGGGCTTGCGTTAAAGAGAACCAAAAGAAAGAAGTGGGGCGATAGAGCTTTCTCTGTGGCCGCAAGCAAACTCTGGAATTCTCTTCCCTTCACCTTTGGAGCCAACCCCCTTCTCTTGCCATTCATGAAGGCTCTTAAGACTTGGCTATTCTCCGCCTGATTCCTCAGCTGGGGCAGTTTTATTGGTGTATAGGTTGTCCCCTGATAAACGGCTAGTCTTTAGTGCCTTGATGCCCTCGGGTGATTGTTGCGCTCTATAAATCTAAAAAAAAAAAAAAATCAAATCACACCACTTTGTGCACTGAAACCCCTCTTATCAGGAGCTGCTGATGCTGTTTACAACTCATAACCTAGAGAGCAGCGAATTTAGGCAGAGGGCAATTTTGGTGGTGGGGTGCAAAGAGTTACAACGTATCCTGTTCTTCTTTACTGTCCCTGTGCACCTAGAAACACAATTATGTTGCTTGACCTGGGGCTACTGCAGATGTACACAACTCAAGGGATACTTTACGTGTATTTTCACTTGTAACCATATAATTTGCAGTGCTCCAGACTCCTGCCCCTTCTCAACTTTTTGAAGAAAACATGTAATTAACAATACCTAAGTGGCTTGCTTAAGTGTCTACGGTAGGGGTAGGCAAAATATTCTGTTACACTTACGGAATTGGTGGAATTTAGGCAACTCAGCATTACTTTTCAAGACTGAGTTCTGGACAAATTGCCACATGACGAAATTTTTCTCCCCTGAGGCTCCAGAATATGAGAGCTGGTGAGCAAGAGTTGGCATCCCCTAGCATGATTTTCTGATGTGGGCAGTTACTGGCATTTGCGAGTGGTTGTGGTCAGAGGGCTGCAGGTTGAGTAGATTTGCTACCGCTCAGATAGATTTGCTACTCGAGCGGCAGCAAAATCAACTCGAATGGCCACGCGCACTTGCAAGACACATGGTGCCGTTCGCACTGATTTTCAGCACTACTCGCGGTACCGACGCTAAATCAGCGCAAGCTGCATATTTTCTGCCGGTTGGCAGAATTCCGCCGATTCTCGTGGAGTTTTTCTGTAACTCTGCGGAATTCCACAGAGTGAAGCTCCACTAGTTCCGCCCACCTCTAAAGTAAGGTGTGAGGGATTTTACACTTTGTTGCTTTCTTTGTAACAATTTTGACATCAGTTTCCTCCACAACTTATTGTTTCTGCCTTGGTGCCATGAAGCAGTTGTAAAAAGGTGTGTATTATAGGTTTGTGGTCTTAAAAAATCCACTGCTTCTTTCTTGCAGCTTTGCTAAGAAAACATGCAGCTATTTTGTGTATGCCAGTCACATCCAGTGTCTATGTTTGTTTGGGGGCATTATACATTGCATGTTTTTAGGTCTGGCTTGATAGCACAGAAATTGCCAGACATTAGGTGATCTTCATGACAAGAGTTTTAACTGAATGAGAGACTTTAGCCATTTATTGATCTTCCTCTGTAGGTGGATTTGACTGTAAGAAGTTGTGTTCTTCAGCAGAAAAATATGGTACGCCTGAGTTTGTTATGGTGACAAGCCAATGATCAAGGCTACAGACCTGATTGGTTATTGGAGAAAGGTTATGTCAGATTCCATAGGTCCTATCAGTTTATTATGAAAATATGACAAACACAGTGAGCTTCAATTAAATATTGTGGAAATCATATGGTAATGTTACATTTTGTGGTATGTGCATTAAAGTACTTTTACTTTTTGAATAAAAATACTGACTGTGAGCTGACTTATTGTTGGCTATTTGTGTGTGTGGCTTAGGTCTGAGTTTCAAGTCCAAAATACCTCTCTGAGTCTTGGCTGCTGTGCTTCCCTTTTACACTGTGAATTCTATGAAAAATGTACTAGGAAGAGGCTTGCATTTGGAACTCTTTGACAAATGCACAAGGAATTGGTTTGTAAACTAAGAACTCTGTACTATCGACAATTGAAAAAACGTGTCTTTGTAAAGTCCTTGATAAATAGAACAAGGAGAGGGAGGGGCTATACAAAGTTTAGCCTTAGATATCTTCTGTCATTGCCCTCTGCTCTGGTAGTGCTAGAGGAATCTCAGTTTCATTGTACATTGTAATTCTATGTTTTGTTATCTATCTTGTATCAATTAAGTTACTTTGGGACTGATTCACAAACTGTATTTTATAGTATGTAAAGCAGTACTTCAGTAATGCTAGTTACATATGATAAAATGCAATCGACAAACCTAAGGCCGGAGACCTCAACCTTTCCCTCTGCTTTTCAAATATTTACTGCAAGTTGGTCTCCACCATGGAACCAGAGATCTCTCCATAAAAAATTTGGTAAGGAACAAAGGAGTGCTGGAAAAATAGGGAATAATTACTACAACATGGCAGGGGATAAGCCCAATGAAAGTCACGAAGTATACCTCTAAAGTGACATCAGCCCAAAATGTGTAAAAGGAGCTCAAAAGTACTCCAGGGCAAATTTGAAGCAGGTAAGCAGTGCACATGGCCAACCATTTATTTACTGGTTCATGGTACCCACCACACACAGTGTTGTCATAAATGATGAAATTTAGGATGTCATCAGTGGTTTTATAAGCATTGCATGACAAGGGCATGAGTTATAGGTATTTCAATGTGTGAGGTAAAGCTACTCAGTTAACTATAACTGGTGGATTTCGGTGTTTTTTTTACTTCAAAATTTAATTTTTTAACTGACATTTTCACCTAGCTATAATTTCACTTTAAATTTTGTTTTTTTCAGTGTATTTCTAAGTTTTTTTTAATGTCAAGTAAGATATTATTACTATTCCTAACTATAACATCACTTTAACCATTGTTTTTTGTCAGGGAGTTTCTAGGCTTTTTTTAACGTAACGTAAGAATATATTTCCATTTATATTATGCCAACACAGCCTTTTGCCCTGTGTTGTGTGGGGTTGGCTGCAGTGCCTGTGACAGGCCATACACCTCTCCCCTGCAGGCAGCCAACCCCCGCTGTGCATGGCCAAAATGGAGTTGACAGCAGTTTCTGGCCCCTGCCAAGGTCCTTCATCCACCCTCCATTCAAATGTATGTGAAAGTGTTAAAAGTGATGGGGAATTATTGATAATTTTTCAATGTTTTTTTTTTATATCATAACTATTCAGAAAAACATCATAAGGAAAATATATAAATTATTGAATTCATATTGCTTAACCCAACTTACTAAATATTTAATAAAAATAAAAATGTGATTGTAGGTGGGTTTTTTAATTTAATTTAATTATTAGTACTTATATATTAAATTCATATATTTACATTAATATTTGTTAATTCACATTTCATTGGATGGGGGTGCATAAACTGCTACAGCCAAAAGGGGTGCATAAACTGCTACAGCCAAATCAGGGAGAAACGCTGTCACTCCTACCTGGGAGCCCTTGCCAAAACGCCTTCACTGCCGCCATCGACGCTGCTCCACCGCTGCCAGTCTCCTCCCCCCGCCGCAGCCTCTCACCATCAGTGCTGCCGCAGAGTGGGGGAGTGGGAAGACTACAACTCCCAGCGGTCTCCGCGACCGGAAGTCGCGTTGAGGCGGAGCGCGCCAGGAGGCGAATAAAAACGGACCTCATCTGCTGTGGTGTGGGTGCATAAACTGCTACAGCCAAATCAGGGAGAAACGCTGTCACTCCTACCTGGGAGCCCTTGCCAAAACGCCTTCACTGCCGCCATCGACGCTGCTCCACCGCTGCCAGTCTCCTCCCCCCGCCGCAGCCTCTCACCATCAGTGCTGCCGCAGAGTGGGGGAGTGGGAAGACTACAACTCCCAGCGGCCTCCGCGACCGGAAGTCGCGTTGAGGCGGAGCGCGCCAGGAGGCGAATAAAAACGGACCTCATCTGCTGTGGTGTGGGTGCATAAACTGCTACAGCCAAATCAGGGAGAAACGCTGTCACTCCTACCTGGGAGCCCTTGCCAAAACGCCTTCACTGCCGCCATCGACGCTGCTCCACCGCTGCCAGTCTCCTCCCCCCGCCGCAGCCTCTCACCATCAGTGCTGCCGCAGAGTGGGGGAGTGGGAAGACTACAACTCCCAGCGGCCTCCGCGACCGGAAGTCGCGTTGAGGCGGAGCGCGCCAGGAGGCGAATAAAAACGGACCTCATCTGCTGTGGTGTGGGTGCATAAACTGCTACAGCCAAATCAGGGAGAAACGCTGTCACTCCTACCTGGGAGCCCTTGCCAAAACGCCTTCACTGCCGCCATTGACGCTGCTCCACCGCTGCCAGTCTCCTCCCCCCGCCGCAGCCTCTCACCATCAGTGCTGCCGCAGAGTGGGGGAGTGGGAAGACTACAACTCCCAGCGGCCTCCGCGACCGGAAGTCGCGTTGAGGCGGAGCGCGCCAGGAGGCGAATAAAAACGGACCTCTTCTGCTGTGGTGTGGGTGCATAAACTGCTACAGCCAAATCAGGGAGAAACGCTGTCACTCCTACCTGGGAGCCCTTGCCAAAACGCCTTCACTGCCGCCATCGACGCTGCTCCACCGCTGCCAGTCTCCTCCCCCCGCCGCAGCCTCTCACCATCAGTGCTGCCGCAGAGTGGGGGAGTGGGAAGACTACAACTCCCAGCGGCCTCCGCGACCGGAAGTCGCGTTGAGGCGGAGCGCGCCAGGAGGCGAATAAAAACGGCCCTCATCTGCTGTGGTGTGGGTGCATAAACTGCTACAGCCAAATCAGGGAGAAACGCTGTCACTCCTACCTGGGAGCCCTTGCCAAAACGCCTTCACTGCCGCCATCGACGCTGCTCCACCGCTGCCAGTCTCCTCCCCCCGCCGCAGCCTCTCACCATCAGTGCTGCCGCAGAGTGGGGGAGTGGGAAGACTACAACTCCCAGCGGCCTCCGCGACCGGAAGTCGCGTTGAGGCGGAGCGCGCCAGGAGGCGAATAAAAAAGGACCTCATCTCCCGCGTCGCGGGAGCGCGCGGGGCCGCGCCGGGCTAAGCCCGGGCAAAGGGCGGGCCCTCTGTGGCCCTCAGGGGACTGAAGGAGACGGGGCGGGCCACCACCCTAAGTACTTCCCCACTCCAGTACCTTCGTAGAGGAAAGGGGCAGTAACCACTGTTCAAAGATGACCAAAACAACTAAAACACCGATGGCGACAAGATCTACCAGCAGACTAAAAACTGTGAGTACACCTTTGCCCACTATAACCGCCATAGATATAATGCTGCAAAAAACTATCAACGTTGTGGCGGATGCTATTCAGAACACCGAGAGGAGACTCTCCTTGACACCTAATCTATGCTTCCCTGATCTGTCTGCTCATACTACCTATGACGATCAAAATCAGGATGACACTATCTCATCCCAGGAGTCTCTACTAATGCAATCGTTCTCGGAATTACCTAGATCACACATTAAGGAAAAACCCTCTAACTCTTTTTCCTTGGAGTCATTAGCAAATAATCAGGATAACAGTCTTATGATCTTATCTAACATCGCAAAAAATGATCAGCAGACAACGGATATTCCCTCGACACTGGAAGTTCGCACCGAGGAAAATGCCTTACCTGTCATTGTTTTAACAGAATCACAATCACTAAAACATCACAAAACTCCAAAGATCAAACGGAAAAAGTCTAGAGCTAAATTCCCTATGAGGAAAATCCACCTACCTCCGGGTAAACCCAAACGGTCTCTCAAAGACATGTGGCAGAAGAAAAGCTTAGTGGAACTCACTGGACCAAAATGTGGGGGACCCCTTCCAAACTCCCCAGATCTATACGACACAGATGGAAAATCTAAGTCCAATTCAGGAATTTCTGTAGTTAATGAGGAAACAGGTCACATTGATAAGAAGAGTACCATGAGTTTCCCCTTCATGAGAGAGATTGAAACTTTAATTAAAACACTTCTTCAACCTATTAGTCATCAGATAGATAACATAGAAAAGGCTTTGAGTAAATTTGAGAGGACACAAAATGATATATCTTCCAGTATTCTTAGATTGCTCAAAACAACTAACATTTCTTCTCTTTTTGTTCCCTCATCAACTACACTTAATGTAAAAAATTCCAAAAAAAATGGCAACTCAGTAAAGAACACAGAAAAACAAAATAAATCACAATCACAGAGCCTACCCACAATAGACCTAACATTAAAGCCTCAAACAGTCCCCAACCTCACTGTGAATATAACGACTCCTACATTCAATAAACCAAATAACCAAATAGACGAGGATGATGATGACAGTGAATGGGCTACAGAGGGACATCCACCAAAAACAAATACAGGTGCACTAAAGAACAAGAATCGCACGGCCTCTCCTAAAAATAACACCCAATCAAAAGAAATAGGAGCTCATCCTACTAAACCTACCATAACAAGTTCACTATCACATATCAATCTACCTCCACAGGCTAACCCCTACACAATAATCATGATTGGGGTGCCCAAAGTCGACGTCAACAGGGAGGAAACGCGGGAGGAATTGAGGAACAAAGTAATGCAATGGCTCTCTACACATAGGCCTCTCCCTCAAAATATAATAGGCACTATACACCAAGTCAAAAGAGTAGAGTGGGTGGGCACTCGTTTTAAATCCACAGAGGGTGACTGTATTGTGGTCACCTTTAAACATCTAGGACCGGCAAAATTCATCGCAGACTGGAGGAGCCCGGGGACAAACAGCTTGATTAGGACTATGGGATTAAGTTATTTCTATCCAGCCCGATCAGATACATGTAGGAATAAAACCAAATATAACTACACCCAAGAAGGACGCCATATGACACAGCCAAATTTCCAACCCTGGCTGGTCCCTGCCCTACCCCGATTTGATAGCCCAATGGGTTTAGACCTCCACCCATACACTCACCCATGGGGAATTAAAGCATACAATCACCAATCAATTGAAACAGTTGAACGGCAAAGGCACGGTTTTTACCGTGCCTATAACCCTGCTACTGTACAATTTAATGAATATGAGTTTCCTACTGCTAACAGATACGATGCTCTCTACAACCACAACCAATTGGACGAGGTTGACTGACTGTCATCTGTCCAATTCCATGATACACTTCCCGATAAAGCAAGGAATCCCTCAGAAAGCAAGACTAACGCAGTAAAAACATCCGCCTCCCATGTAGTTTGCTTAGCAAATTCCACCCCCACGACGATATCGAGCTACATAGTCAGCCCCCGAGCAAATCAAGCTCATGCTCCGTCAGTGAACGAAGTAGGTAGTCCATCTAAAACCATAGCCTTACAACCTTACTCATCACTTGAGAACTCAAGGTCTAAGCATGTGACAGGGACCATCCCAGAACCACGCTCCCACTCCAGCATAAATCCAGAACTTAAATCAGAGCATATTATTTCTAATCCTATCAAAATACTGTCCTGGAACATTGCCGGATTGGCCTCTAAAATCAATGACCCATTATGGGTGGCCTTTGTTAAGAAGTATACCATCCTGTGTTTCCAGGAAACCTGGTTGATAAATGGCAACACCTTCATCGAGGGATTCCAAAGTTTTTTCGTCCACGCATCCCCTTCACCTAGTGGCAGGGCAAAGGGGGGCCTGGCAATATTTATCAGTCTGTCCCTTAAAATGCAGATTAATCATGTGCAGATGGATAGCAGGAGTATTCAGATCCTGACACTCAGAAGGGGGAAAAAAGTCATAACTTTGATTAATTTCTATAATTCTGTCGCAAATCCAAGTGACTGTAACATCGACAACCTTGTAAATTGTCTAGCTGAAAATTGGACAAAATTACCACAGGACAAAATACTCCTCGGCGACTTCAATACGCATATTTGCGGTAACCCTCTGTTGACAACTCTGGGATCGTTGGGCTGTGGTCTTAAAACAGGCCCCCACTTCACACACTGCCAACGTGGATCAAAATTGAACACTTTAATGGATTCCACGAATATGACCATGGCACTATCTCTGAAAGAGGACTCCTTTACCTTTGAAAATCCCACCTATAAAGGATCTGAGTCAGGGTCCATCATAGACCACATCCTTCTTTCTGCCGGTGTGGCCCAACAGGTTCTAAAGTTCGATATTCTTGTGAGCACTTATAGTGATCACAACCCCTTACATCTTGAGCTACAATGCGACTCTTTCATACTCCAAAACAATATCAAGGATCCAGGGGTACTTAAGTCGGTTAATAACAACCGTCGCTTGAAATGGAATCTGATAAATAGTGACAAACTGTATGAGATTGTTGTCAAAGACTGTGAACCTGAACTTAAGCTCTGTGCCACAGACTCTGCTTCACCTGAATGCGTTCTATCCGCCTTTGCAGTGGTGTCCAGAAGGATAGAAATTTTTCTGACTGTAACTGCCAAGGGAACACCTGCTCAACACCCACGATGGTTCGATCATGCCTGTTCTTCTGCTAACCGCAAATTAAAGGCTGCTCTTAAAAACAAACCGAGAGATTTAGCACTGGTAAAGGCCCTTCGAGCAGATTACAAAAAAGCACTTGCCTCATGTAAAAAATTTATAAAAACTAAAACATGGGAATCTCTGCTCGATCCCTCAATTCTGGGCAACAGCTCAAAGTTCTGGAAAATAATTAATAAACCTCTTTTTCACGACCCGACCGCTGAGAGTCTCGGCACAGTCATATCAGAGAATGACTGGATCACCCATTTTGGTTCTATCTTTAAGAGCGAAGCTCCACAGACAACAAAATCACCTCATCCCCCCGAAAGCAGCCCTCTACATTTTTCTATTAAAGAAATTGAACTAGGGATTCTTGGTCTCTCTAGCAACAAAGCCCCGGGCCCCGACGGTCTTCCACCAGACCTATTTAAATCCAACATCACCTTATGGGCCCCAATTCTTACATCTGTCATTAACGCCGGGGTTGAAGTGGGAGCCCCTAAATCCTGGGGAGCATCCACTATCGTCCCGGTATACAAAAAGGGCGACAGAACAAAAGCAGTTTGCTATAGACCTATCTCCCTGATAAACTCTGTTGCGAAGGTAGTGGGAGGGGTACTCTTAAACCGGCTGAATGCTTGGGCCAAGCAAAATAATATAATGACCCCAGCACAGTATGGATTCAGACCAGGACATGCAACAACTACTCGGTGTCTGAATCTATACCTAATAAGTGGTAAATACACCCAAGCAAGAGATGGAACATTGTATATGGCCTTTATGGACCTTTCTTCGGCCTTTGACTGTGTAGATAGGAGTAAACTATGGGAAATCTTGCAAAACATGGGCGTCGAAAATAATCTAATCAATTTCCTGGCTGACCTACATAGCGACACACGTGCTAATGTACGGTACACAAAAGACTTGAAAGTAACGAGAGATTTTAATATTAACCGGGGCGTCAGACAGGGCTGTATTTTAGCACCTCTCCTTTTTAACTTGTACATTAATGGACTCGAGGATTATCTGGTAAAAACTGACACAGACTACCCTCGTATTGGGAAAACAGGGGTGCCGGTCCTGCTATACGCGGACGACGCCGTTTTGATGTCCAGAACCGCATTAGGACTTCAAAAGTTGTTGGATTCTTTCTTCCAATTCATGTCATCACGTGATCTGAATATTAATAATTCCAAATCTTTTATTATGACGGTTGGAAAAACCCCCAAAAAACGATACCCCTTTTCGGTTAACGGGGAAAGTATACCGCTAACAAAAACATTTTCATATTTAGGGGTACTATTTGACCACAAACTTTCATGGGGCCCTGCTATAAACAAAAAGAAAGGCGAGTTATTACGAACCAATTTTGGAATATTGGACTTTGCACGCAAATTAGGTAACACCCCAGTGTCCGCCATAATGAAACTATATCAGGCAAAAAGCGTCGCAGTGGCATGTTATGGGAGTGAGCTGTGGGGTTTCTCATCAGTAGAAGCTCTGGTAACACTAGAAAATAATTTTTTGAAACAGGTCCTGAGCTTACCTAAAAGCACCGCTAACTTCTCTGTACATGAGGAACTGGGCTCACCGTACCTAGGAGACAAAATTGCTGCAAACCCCCTGCTCTGTTGGTTAAACTGTTGGCGCAATGCATCTATACCGCTGACACATAGTATCCTTGCTGAAGCCCTCACTTGGGAAGGACATCTTAAGATACCCTGGATGAAGTATATTAGAAACTGTTGCAAAGACCTGGGCAGATTGGATCTATACCTAACACCACAGCATACCACAAAGAATGATGTTGATTTTGTAAAAAATACTTTCCTGTTAAAACGACAACTTGTCAGGGAAGACATCGAGATGAAGAAGTCCAGTGTTAGGAACCATATACTAACAAAGACATGTGTGTTCTGTGAACCATACCTATCATGGAACATTTCTAGATACGACCGCTTTCTGTTGAGCAGATTCCGATTTGGTTTCTACCACTTGCTTTTAGCTGTGCCGAGTGGAGCGCATAGAGGTCAAGTGTTGCCAGCTTGCGGCTGCGACAACCTGTCTCCGCAAGACTTGGCTCACTTTTTATTTCTGTGCCCTTATTATTCGATTCCAAGACAAATGTTTTTAAAACCCTTGCTTACAAAGTTGAATTTTGTACAGATCAAGCCTGCACTTTTATATCTGCAGATGTTGCATGACGACAGCACCTTTTTTATCTGTAAGTTTTTAAAAACAGCCCGGAAGGTCAGATTAAGTATGGAAGGATGATTCCAAGACGACCTGCACTAAACACGAAATCATGTCTTGAACAGGCACATTTATTTTTACTGGTCTACTGCATTTTTAACTCTCTCGTGAATTGCTTACTTTTAAAAATGTTTATAAAAATTTTTGAATGAATTGTATAATAATGTACTTATGTGCTTTTATGACTGCTTCTATGACAGTCGAATAAAGGATTTTTGATTTGATTTGATTTCATTTCATTGGATGCGTTAACTTAATATACTGTAACATTTTATTTTCCAGTTCCAGGTTAATTATTGTCACTATTCTTTCCTGTAGGGAGATGGATATCCTCTTAATAGTAGTTGGTTAACATTCTCTGATGTTGAAGGCGCCACTTCTTCATTTGAAGAGGTTTGAGATATGCAAGTCTACACTAAGGTCTAAATCTCTACTGGGAAAAGAATAAAAGTGGAGAGTTACATGATCACCATATCTTCACTGCAGAGACTTTTTTATTTCAATCTCAAAATGCATGTTATTGAGAAAGCAACCAGGGAATAGCTGTGATTTCATCAAATGCGCATTTTGAGCATATTCTTCTGTTCTGCAAATGTGTCATGAAGTGTTTATAATCAAGTATCACAAAAATACATTCATAATGGTTATATATTTCTGCGATTGTTTAAAATGTTCAACAAGTATCTGCAAGAACAATCAAACACCCTATGTTTATTGTTTAGTTTAGGAGTAATTCCAGGGATGTCATAAACACTTTGATTGCTCCCGTAAGATTCTATTGTTTTCATCATTTGTCTCTTCTGACTCTTCTATGTTTAAAACTTGTCCGTTGAGGCTTTCCTATTTCTTTCATTGAAAGAATGATATACTCAGAAATGTCTCTTTAGATTCCTCTATTTCTTTTTAGTGGAACGTGTAAAGCTTTTGAAACCCATGCAGTAAATGCTACTATCATCATGTCCGCTGACTCTGTAGGCTGACATATTCTTTGTTCATGTTTATTGGACACAGACATTATAAGATCACTAATTACAGTAGAATGAGCACAGTGCCTAGAGACAGTCGCTTCAGGGTTACAAAATGTAACGGCCATGTTACAATTTTTCCCTCCCGTTTTCACTGTTCATTAAATTCTGGTCCGCTTTTAATTTTATCTTGTGATTTTACCACTCAATATTGTGTGCTCTAGAATAAAAAAAAATGTATCAATATTTTAAAATGCATATTTCATTTCTGTTGATCCATGAGTGCATTATTCATTAATGAAATACAGGTTAGAGTTCCACTGCAGTCCATTAATCCATCTTATGGTACACATTGTAAGCAGGAAACACTTTCTATGCAAGATTGCTGGAAGGGTTGTGTTGGGGTTGCAGTCCAATTAGATATGCTAGTTCAAGTGAGTGCATTGAACTAAGGGCCATATGTATCAAGCCCAAAATCGTTCGCAAATGCCGAAATTCGCAGAATTTCGGCGTTTGCGAACACATTTTCTGTAAATGGTATGTATCACACAAATCTGCATGCAAAATAAGGAATCGCAAAATTTGCGATTGCTTATTTTGCAATTGCATTTAAGGAATCACAAAGTTTGCGATTCCTTACATGCATTGTATGAAGCCCAAAACATTTGCAAAATGCCTTTAAGGAATCGCCAATTACCACCAACTTCTAGTTGGTGGTAAGTTGCGATTTCCTTGAAAAATGCACATTTCAGCATTTTTCAAAGTGCCATGTGACGCACATACATGCCCTTAGGGCATGTATGTGCGCCACATGTGCACCCATGCACATTTCAGGGGTGCAACAGGGTGTCCTTTGGACACCCTGCACCCTTGCAATTATTCTCAATTTGCGATTTTCAAATTGCGAATCGCAAAATTGAGAATACCTTCCCATTCATTCCTATGGGCCTCCTGGCCCGTAGAAATGAATGGGAAGGTATTCCTTAATTGCAATTCGCAATTTGCTAATCGCAATTAAGGAATACTAAGAATTCGCTAAAAAAAAAAGCGAATTGGTACATACATACCAATTTGTGATTCTGAAATAGCGATTTCTTAAAAATTGCTATTTCAGATTTGCAAATCGGTACTTTCATACATATGGCCCTAAGTCCTTGCACCAGGGTGTAAAGGTCTGAGCCCTGTGGCTCCTGGCCCTCCTGCCCAGATTGTGACAGGCCTGGGAGTAAACAGACACATTAGATTATATGCAAGTATATATTTTCCTTTGTGAACTGGGCTTATTTTCTTTCTAAAAGTTAAATACTGGGAATGATTTATTTTTCAATATTCTGCACTCTGTGGAGCTGTTTGGCATTTGCTCTTCTTGATTTACTTTCTTTTTTGCTAAGCTTTTGATATTTAATTCCTGATACAACACAGTGGTAGTACCTCTGACTTTCCTTTTAAACTTTGGGAATGTCTTGCTTCAGTCTCATGATGATAAATAATAATATGGTACTGAAGCACATGAACTGGAGTTGATGAATCTAGAGAATCATCCTTAGACCTGGACCTCTTATTGGTACCTAATGGCTCTTGGCCCACCCCCAGCCTTGGCTACTATGGCCAAAAGCTTTGCCATTACTGTTGGTGTTGCACTTACCTTCTGCCTGCATTTCAACAAGATAGCTGGTACAGCGTTCTCCATTTTGAAGAGTTGAAGGAAAATTCTTACTTTCTGTTGGACTTTGACGTCGTTTTGGACACGTTAAAAACATATGGACATCATCCGCACTGATCTGGAGATACTTTGGGCACTTTGGCGCTGGACCTTTCAAGAATTTGGATAGCTTAAGGGCAGACCATTACAACCTGTGATACAAAAGATATGGTTCCTTCTTAAATTTGCACTGTAGTGTACAAAATGTCATGAGATACTTGCCAAAAATCTTCAAGATGTCTGCCAGGCAAGTTCACTCCCCACAGCTCCGTTGGTAATTTAAACTCTCCCTCTTCCAAGTCCAGCAGTAACCAGTAAAGAGTTGCCACCTCTTTCTTTTTTGCAATTTTCGTCCATTGTGTCTTTTCCAGTTCATTGGACATGCCCACATCAGTCCCGATGGTTTGGTGCCAACTTTTTTTTTGCCAGCCCATTGTCTGTGAGTGTATTGATCTCATCCCAGGATAGCAGAGACCCTTCGGGTATTAACTGTTCCCAGCGCAAGATACCTGCCTCTATTAGAGGAGTTGACAGAGAATCTCTGGTCCACCCTGGTGACCCCGGAGTATTCCAAATGGGAGCAAGAGCACTGAAGTAGCTGATCTTTAAGGCCTTCTTGACCTTAACCCAAGTGCCAACTAAGCTGTTTAGTATTTTTAGACGAACTTTCTTATAAAGTCTCAGCTCTCCATATTTGTATAAGAAACCCTTACTCCCTCTCTCAACATCTGAGAGCATCTCCTTGAACATTACGCCGACATCTGAGCCATCTGGTATCTCCATAAGCATTTTGCCTTTCCTCAATGAGAATTCCCTTGCGTACAGAAGTAGATCTGGGAGGCATAATCCCCCTTGCTTTTTTTTCTATGCAACTTCGTCCACGATATTCTAATGCCTTTCGAGGCCCAGATAGAGGTATTTAGTTTCGACTGAAGAGTCTTCAAGCTATTTTCATTGAATACCAGTGGAATGTTCTGTAATAAAAAGATTATTTTAGGCAGCAGCATCATTTTTATTAAATTAACTACACCAAGTTATAGGTAAGTAGGCCCATCCCCTTAAGGAGTTGTGTATTTCTTTCGTGATTTTTTGAAGGTTCGTTTCTGCAATCTTGTCAATATTTTGGGCACACCAGGCGATTCGGAGAACATGGCGGCCGGCTTGTAGCGGGTCGCGGAGTTTCCCGTAGGTCAGGAGCACAACTGCATTAAGAATATACCCCAAGGCTTAACGATGATGTAATTATGATGGAATTATATCCCGGAATGGGACCCCAGAAAATACAAATCAGAAGTAGTGGCTGCAACACCTCCCCTCTGACTCAAAAATGTTAACTTTTTTCAGTTCAGCTCTCACCCGTGTTGATTTGTATGCCTCCTGATGTCGCGGTATTCGTAGGCCAGCGTCTGTGTGGTGGGTGCTGCTGGGAGCCTCGGCGAGAAGTGGAGAAGCTGCGGCGGTGGAAATCACCGTCCCAGGGCAGCTGACGCTGCGGTGTTGTCCGGAGAAGCCGCAGGCATCGTGTTTCCAGACAGGCTTGCAAACTGGGACTTGGATGGAGGGCCGTGGTTGGGCTCCCCTTCCATGGTGCTGGAGGGACTACAATCTCAGAGTCTGAGCCGGAATCAGAGACAGCAGCTGCAGAAGGTGAAAGCCAAGGTGGGGGAGCCAGGAGTGGAAAGTTTGTGCAGAGTCCCTCGGGTGAGAAAGGGAGGTAAGCTATAGCAGCAAAGGGATACAGAGAAAAAACTTGGCTGCATGTCAACAGATCCGGGGTGGGTGTGATCTAGATATTCCCTAAGGAGCTCAAAACTAAGTACACATATGGTGACTCCCAGGACGACGAATCCACACAAAACCTTGAGGCACAGCAACCCAGGAATCAGAAAAAACTTCCATTACAAAATAAATCAACTAAGAATTACCTAGAGGCAGGCAAGCTTAAGGCTTTCTGTAAAAAAAAGAGTGTACCTGTGTCTTGACAGACCCCCAAATTAACGCCCTCCTTTAGAAGCTATTTTAAAGCTACCAACAGGAGAGAGCACTGCGTACAACACCAAGGAGTCTTCGTACTCTCTGAATAACATCCCTACGTCCAACCGTTTTCATCTACTTATGGACGAGGGAGGTCTACAGGAAGAGAACGGATGTATGACGTTACAACGCATACTTTTACCACGCCTACCATTACCACGCAATTTTTACAACGCAGGATCCATTACAACGAAGTACCATTACCACGCATGTATTTACAACGCATATACCCTTACAACGCATACAATTACAACGCAAGTATTGGTAAGTATATAATATTTTTTAAAATGTAATTTAATTAAAATTAATATAATGTAATTTAATTTAATTTAATTTAATTTAATTTAATTTAATTTAATTTAATTTAATTTAATTTATTTTAATTTAATTTAATCAATTTAATTTAATGTAATTTAAATTTAATTATATTTAATTTTTACCCTGTACCCTTTTACCCAAAAACCCCAAACTGACCCTGAACCCTAAAAATACCCCTTTACCCAAAAACTCACAACTGACCCTAAACCCTAAAAATACCCCTTTACCCAAAAACCCAAAACTGACCCTGAACCCTAAAAATACCCCTTTATCCAAAAACTGAAAACTGACCCAAAACCCTAAAAATACCCCTTTGCCCAAAAACCCAAAACTGACCCTGAACCCTAAAAATACCCCTTTACCCAAAAACTGAAAACTGACCCTAAACCCTAAAAATACCCCTTTACCCAAAAACTGAAAACTGACCATGAACCCTAAAAATACCCCTTTACCCAAAAACCCAAAACTGACCCTGAACCCTAAAAATACCCCTTTACCCAAAAACCCAAAACTGACCTGAACCCTAAAAATACCCCTTTGCCCAAAAACCCAAAACTGACCCTGAACCCTAAAAATACCCCTTTGCCCAAAAACCCAAAACTGACCCTGAACCCTAAAAATACCCCTTTACCCAAAAACCCAAACTTATAATATTTTTGATAAAATGATATACTTACCAATACTTACGTTGTAATGGTATGCGTTGTAAAGGTACCTGCGTTGTAAATACATGCGTTGTAATGGTATGCGTTGTAATGGATCCTGCGTTGTAAAAATTGCGTGGTAATGGTAGGTCGTTGTAAAAGTTGCGTGGTAAAGGTTGTATACCGAAGAGAACAGCTTACAGGGCTAAGTAGTGGCTGACAAAGCAGAGAAAACCACAGTGGCAGCGGAGGTGGAGCAGAGAGCCATGGGTAGTCCCAAAAAAACAGACACACCACAGGCGTCCCTAGATAAGACTAAAGCTGGACTTGCCTGGGACAACTTGGAAGAGCCTGAGGCAGTACAAGCGCAGACTGGTGATACTATTAACTGCAGTCAGTCACAGACAATGTGTGATAAACCAAAAACCCTTGCGAAGGAAGAGAGAGATAGATTCCTGATTTCAGAAAGCAACCAAGTAGACATTAAAAGTTCAAGTGAAAAACTTGAACTTAAGTTTGACTCACTTGCTGTTAGGACTACGGCACTGGAACTTACTGTAGCTGAACTAGCAACCCAGACGGGGGACAACACAAGGAATATAACAGCACAAAAAGAGAAAGAGCTGGAAATGCAAGATAAACTAGTCTCATTAAACAACATCTGCTTACTTAAGGTGCCAGAAGGGGTGGAGGGGAGCAAACTGAAAGAATTTGTAGTAAAGCTAATAAAAAAAGCCACAGTTTAAAAAAGGAAATTCTTAATAAAGCTCTTAAACTAAACTGTTTATTTGCAGAAAAAGTAACATTCCAAATCAGATGCCTTGGCAATCACGGCCTCTAGGCAATGAGAGCTGGGGAAACTACTTGACCCTCTAAAACAACTGGGTGCTACAGAACAATTACAATTCCCAGCATTGTTGAAAGTAATGCATAACAACAAAATAAATGCTGTTATTTAGATGAGTGGAAGATGGTGAGAATTTTCTACAGTCCATATCAGGGGGTGCAGAGGGAACAGGAATAGAAAAGTATTAAAATCCTGGAGTATGAAAGTTTGTAATTCAGTATTAAGCGCCTGACCTGAGGGAGGGGGGGCACAGGGCTAGGTAGAGGCCATAGAAGAGGAAAGTGGGGGTTCTCCAGGGAAGGGATCACTAATGGGGGTTCAAGGGGGCGAGCACAGGGTGGGGAGCAGTTGTAAAAAAATTAAAAAAGTCATCAGAGTAGAATGTTTCAACCAGAGAAGATAACAAAGAAATGGCTTGTTCACTGGATAATCAGAATTTCGGGTTAAAGGTGCTCTCCTGGCACTTGAATGGTTCAAGGACAAAATATAGGATGGATTTTTCAGTACCTAAGAGATACTTTGGAACAGATCCTTATATTGGAAGAGACACACCTGTTAGAAAGTGAGTTAAAATCCTTATGTAAATCTAGAACGTGGATTCAGGATGTGATCTGTACAACGCAACAACGCTAAATTAAGGGAGTTGCAATCATTATAAAACAAAACTCAGCTATTGCTCGAGAGTCCAGCACGGTGGATAGGGTGGAGAGATGGGCTATAGCTAAAGTTAAATGCCATGCATTCAAGTATTCAGTGTCAGGATATTATGGCCCGAATACAGATGACCCGGCTCTCTTTAAAAACGTATTTTTTGAATTGTTAAATTACACAGACCGGCTAATACTGGCTGGAGATTTTAATGGGGTCCTGGACCAGGCATTAGAAAAATCACAGAGGAGTAGAGCTATTCAAAACTACATAATGGGTGCATTGATAAAAAATGCGATGAAACAGCTAGCCTGGTATGATGTATGGAGAAGTAAAATGGGCAAGAAAATAGGTTACACCTTCTACAATACAAAATGCGGTCACAAGTCCAAACTAGACTACTTCCTGTAGAGTACAGTCTTAAAGAAGTGGGTTCAGGATGTCAACCACGTGGGGGAACATCTTTCTAACCACTCAGCAGTGACACTAACACTCAAGGTACCAGTTAGACTGACCCCCAAGAGATGGACCCTGGAGCGTGCTATTCTTTTGTAGGAGGGTATAACTAAGAAGTTAACGTTAGAATCAAAGGCCTTTTTCCAAACTAAGGGGGTCATTAGGATCGCGGACGGACTTGAGTCCGTCCGCGACCCCAGAGTACGAGGGAATGTCCGCATGGGCTGCGGCGTTCCCTCTGTGCAGATAAGGATGTGACTGCCAGGGTGGCGGTCACATCCTCTATCTTTAACATTGCGGCGGGTGCAGCTTTAAGCTGCATCCGCCGCAATGTTAAAAATGCATGCACCGCATTTGCATGCACAAAGTGGCAGGCACCGCGCGGTGCCTGCTGCTTTGTTCACGCAAATGCAGGGGGGTACCAAAGGTACCCCCCCAAGTGCACCCCCCACCCCCCCTTCACCCAGGGGGCCCACAACGGGTCCCCGAAGTGAAGGTCCGTATGCCGGACCTTCACTTCACTGGAAAAGCCGCCGCGGAAAAGCATACATTTTACACCATCCTAATATGGCTGGCGGTGTCTGATAGACACCGCCAGCCATGTTAGAGCTTTTCCACCGCGGTTGTAAGCCAACCGCGGCGGAAAAGCGGCTGACTGAAACCAGGACCCACCAGCCATCCTAATGTGGCGGTGGGTCTTTGGTGGGTCCGTAGAGGATTTTCCGCATCCCCCGGGCCGGCGGTGGCTTCTGCCGGCCCGGAGAATGCGGAAAATCCTCCATCATAATGTGCCCCTAATTTAGGTACTGCCCCGATACAAGTGGTCTGGAATGCGTACAAAGCTTTTTAAGGGGTCAAATAACCTCTCTACAATTTGCTAGGCATAAAAAGTATAAAACAGAATTTGAGGGGATAGAAAAGGAAATACAAGAAACAGAGTATAACTTAATTTCACACCAGAGTACCTCTTCGGATGAGAACATGTCAGTAAAGCTAGAGTCTCTTAAATCAGTCTTGGCGGCTGTCCTCGACTCAAGGCTGAAAAAGAAGGGGCAAGCCAGTAAACTAGCTCATTTTGAGTATGGGGAGAGATGCAGAAAGCTTCTGGCATGGAAGACTAAACAAGACCTTGCTAGAGGTACCATTAATGAGCTGAACTCTGCTGTTCCGGGAAATATACTTAAGACCACAGATGACATCGAAAAGGCCTATCAGTTACATTTTGAGGAAGTCTTTCATGAAGACTTAAATGTCCAAGAAGGGGAAATAAGAAAGTGGCTGGGTCAGACCCCTGAATAGGTTTGCTGAAGATAAATCTCGTTATATGGACATGCCTATATCAAGTGTTGAGATTTGGAAAGCCATAGATTTGGGCAAATCCGGAAAAGCTGCAGGCCCATCTGCGGAACTATACAAAAGTCTAAGGGAAGTTCTTATCCCTGTTATGACAATATTATTCTCTCACATCTTTCAAGAGGGTGGGGATATACCACCCTCTTGGAATGAAGCAACAGTTGCGTTAATCCTCAAACCCTCTAAATCACCGCGCTCATGTGACTCATATCGGCCTATCTCTCTGCTCAATATTGATTATAAGATCTTTACAAAATTATTGGCAGAGAGGTTGAACGGAGTAACAGAGAGCCTACTCCATAGGGATCAAAAGTTATTTGTTATAGGGAGAGGAAGGAGGGATCTCACCTACAACCTGATCAGGGCAATTGATATAGCAACTCTATACAAAACCCCCTTAGCTATAATAACCATAGACGCCACAAAGGCTTTTGATAGAGTAAACTGGACCTATTTAAAATATATATTAAAAGAGAGTAACTTAGGAAAAAACGTATGCAGGTCAGTTTCTTTGATATATCAGGCCCCTATAGCTAGAATTCTAGTGAATGGGAACCTCTCTGCTCCAGTCAAAATTCAGAGAGGCACTAGGCAGGGTTGCCCACTATCTCCAATGCTTTTCAACTTATACATTTAGCCTTCGGCTGAAAAAATTAGACACCCAGGTATACCTCCCTTTAAATTTAAGGATTGGGAAAAGAAGGTGGCGTTATACGCCGATGACTTAATGCTTTATACATCAGACTTGTATGCCACAATCCCGCTAATATATAAAGAAGCACAGAATTTTGGGAGAGTTTCGGGATACGAAATAAATGCAGCTAAAACTGAATGTATGGCATGGAATTTGGGTGCCTTTGTTTATCCAACAAAACAAGCGATTAGGTATTTAGGAATAGTGATTACCCAAAATATTGACAAGATTTTTACATGTCCTGCTTGTTAAAAACTCTTAAGTTCGTTTCTCACTACTGCAAGGCCTATCTCTCCTGTAAGATAACTTTGGAGTTGCCTTATTACATTGTATAAGTGTAATGTTCAAATGGGAACTGGTGACCCTTTCACGTATGGTTTCTCTGGAATTGAAATTTAAAATCCTTAGTTATGGTAAAGTCAGATTTTAATTTACTATTTTCAAAAAGGTAACTTTTAGAAATTTGCCATTTTCTTGCCTTAGCCATTTGGCGCCTGCAACCTGTCTCTGGGTTGCATGAAAGGAGTTAGATGACAGTTGTACTTTTTATAAACCTCCCAGACAGTCACATAAAATGGGGAGCTTAAGTATGACTGGATGGGTTATCACTGGAAGAATGGGTGGGAGGAGCTGGTCCCAGCCCCACTTACACTTGAATACACTGTCTCCTGTCTCCACACAAAGGGATGCATAACCCTTGTAGTTAGTCTGGAGTCAGGGCCAGGAAGGCAGGGCACTTGTGCACTTCAAAAGCATGCATCTAGAAGTTATGGGCCTGTGGATACTCTGCCAGGTAGAAGGACTGGTGTGCTGTTACAAGGATTGCCATTCTGCTGCTCTAAAGGAACTGCACTGCCGCCCTGCTGCCCTCTTGCCTGGGGAGGAAGAACTGGTCCAGTAACGTTATCTTCAACCCAGGACCCCAGAGTGACTCCAAGGGCATGTGTGCTGGTCTCCTGATCTTAGCCTCAGGGTAATAAAAGGCACCCCAACACATTCCTGTACCCAGCTGCTGTGAGTTCCTGACCTCCAAGTGGTGCCCTTCAGGTTCCGGACCCTTGGTAGGGCTCAGGGTACTTAACGGAAGCCTTTGACCTTTTTTCCAATGGAACGGGTCAGTTTGCACAGAGACTGTGCCGCCCGCGCTAAAAATCAGCACCAGCCGAACAAGACTATTGGCACAAAAACTTGAGAAGGAAAAGCCTCAACAAGACTAATCTGGGACTGTATTTGACCTGTGCTCTATGTGGTCAGACTGAACTTTTGAAAGGTGCGCCCTGGTGCAAACAATGAAAATGTGCAATATTCATAATATTTAATGAAGTGGCCTGGCGCACTGCTACAGTTTTCACATAGATTTATATTGATTTAAAGATTGTAAATAAAGTTTTTAGGTGCTCCAACAAGTGGCGTGACCGTCCGTACACGTCGTAGTATCAATTCGGTTAGTGCGTTACATTAGAGTAAACGCATCCTTGAGGCTAGGCACACTTAAGGGGTTGGTCAATAGAAGACGAACTCCATTCAAATTCAACTGGAAATTATTTATTGTTCATATTTCCATAAAGTTCGATTACTTTTCAATAACTTTTTCAAAAAAACTGTTCATAATTAATTTCAATGATAATTTCAATCCCAAGACGATAGTCCTTATTACATGTTTCTTACATCATGCTCCGATGCATTTCGGGTAACACGTACCCTTTTTCTAGGAGCGCTAGAAGTGTAACAAAAAATGCTTTTATCAAAGGGTTCACAAACGATGAAACATGGTATACATGAAATAAGATGAGTTACGTGCATATCAATTGTAAACATATCATGCGGGAGTGCTCAGTGGGCGGGGTGGGTGTGACGGTGGGGGGTGGTTGTGTATCGGTCAATGAACAGGACAGTGCGTGGTAATTACACTTACGTGTCAGAGTACAAGAGGCTCAATGGGGTCCTGGAAAAAGATAACAGCGCATGAAGTTTGAAACTTTAAAATAGAGTCAGCGTTAAACATGGTTAACGTGTCTCTTAAGGTCAGAGCTCCGACTTACTTGGATTAGTGGGCAGTTTGGTAAACGCGGAGGTTCGGGACTGTCAAGCGTGGTGAGGTCCGGTAGACTGGTGAACCATCTGGTGTGTTGGGGAAAGTAAGCGGAAATGGGTTCATAAACACAGAGGTGGGACTAATAGTTGACGATTTCTGTGTCGGCCATGATGGAAAGGTAAACTGGTGTGCTTAAACAGTGAATGTTCAATGTATACAAAAGATAAACCAATAATACATATTCAGATGAAGAGAACAAAGGATTACAGGTGAAACATAAGTACCAACAAAGGTATATATAAGAAGCTGCTAAATTCTACCCGGTCATTGAGCCCGTAAGGCTTCAGTGCCTGTAGTCTATAGGTCCAGGCAATCTCGCGCTGGAGCAGTCTTTTGTTGTTGTCTTTGCCTTCTTGTAAGTCAACAATTTCTAGAACCAAAAATTTGAGTTGAGCCACGGTGTGCTTATATTCCATGAAGTGCATCGCAATGTTGGATTTTTGGTTCTTGGTCCTGATGTTTGATTTATGTTCGTTAAGTCGAACCTTTATTTTTCTTGTTGTTTTTCCCACGTAAATCATGCCGCATGGGCATTTCAATAGGTAAATCAGATTCATCGAATCGCATGTGGCATTAACATGTAGTTTGATTTTAAATCCTTTCATGGGATGGTTGATGCAGTTACCCTTTATAACATTATTACAGCTGTTGCAATTGTGACAAGGGCGTGTGCCGGTACTGGAAGTTTGAGGGATCGGTTCTTTGGATAGTATTTCTTTTAGGTTTCCAGATCTTGTATATGCAAAAATTGGTGGTTCTTCAAAAAGATTGCCAAAGTCAGGTTCTGATGCCAGTATTCTCCAATGTTTTAAGAAGATGTTTTTGTACGTTTTGCTTGCAGATGAGTATTTGGAGACAACAACAGTTCTGTTGTCTGATTTTTTGGTGGATCCCCGTAGGGCTTCATGTCGTGTGATTTCTGACACTTTCGTTATGGCTTCCGAGATGCATTCTTGGGGGTATCCTCGGTTGAGGAATCTCTCAGCTGTTTCGTTCAATCTCACTGTGCAAGTTGTAGGATCAGATACTATTCGTTTGATTCTTAGCATCTGGCTGAAAGGGAGATTCCTTTTGAGTGATTGCTGGTGGAAACTTGTATAATGGACAGTGTTGTTGCGGTCTGTGGTTTTTCTGAACAGGTCAGTTTGCAATCCATTTTCTGTGATTCTGATCAGTACATCAAGAAAGGTAATTTCATGTTCATTAATGTTCCATGTGAGGATTATGCGATTGTCTTTGGTGTTTAAATCGGTCAAGGCTGATATCAGATTTTCACGGGTGTTTTTCCAGATGAAAAAAAGGTCGTCAATATAACGAAGGTATAGGATCAAGTTGTTCGACCAATTCGGGTTGGCATATATGTGGTTCGACTCAAATTCTTCCATGTAAATGTTGGCGTAAGTCGGTGCTGCGCAGTTGCCCATAGACATTCCCGACATCTGGAGATACCACTGCTGGTCATGTTTAAAGTAGCTATGGTATAAAGTAAAGATGAGTAATTCCATAAGTAGAGTTTGCATAGGGTCTTTAATGTCACTGTTGAGCAGGGCTTTTTCTATGGCTTCGATACCCCCTCCATGGGGGATAGAAGTATAGAGACTGTTCACATCTGCGGTGCATAGAATTACATGATCCTTTGTAGTAATGTTGAGGTCAGAGAGTTTTTTTAGAAATTCTGTCGTATCTTTGATGTAACTTTTTGAATTCTGTACAATTGGCTGAAGGTAACGATCTAATAATTTCCCAGTCGGTTCGTGGAGGGATCCTCTCGTGGGCACAATCGGTCGGAACGGAGGGTCCGTTGCATTTTTGTGGATTTTGGGAAGCATTGTTATTGTTGGACTTTTGGGGTGTTCAACAATAAGGTATTTTTTTGTCCGGTCATCAATGGTGCCTTCCTCAAAAGCTTTGGTGATTATATTTGAAAGTTCTGCTTTGTATTCATTCGTAGGATTACCTTGTAGTTTGGTATAAGTATCGCGATTGCTGATATGCTCTCTGATTTTGGCATCATACATGCTGGTATTGAGGACGACGATTGCGCCGCCTTTGTCGGCTTTTAGACATTTGATGGTTTTGTCACTTGCAATTCGTTTTATAGTATCTTTATCCTTCATAGTGATATTCTGTGTGATTTTTTTGCGAAAATTGATCTTAGAAGTGTCTTGTTTCACCAGGCTTTCAAAAATGTCAATACTTTTATGACTGCACGGTGGTATGAATGTACTTTTGGTTTTCAGACCAAGTAATTGGTCGGGTTTGTTATCAGTGGTTGGTGGAAGAACTTTTTCAAAGAAATGTCTTAGACGTAATTTACGCGTTAATTTGAAGATGCTTACATCCAATTCGAGAAGGTTTGTTGAAGTGGTTGGGATGAATGATGTTCCTTTTTGGAGCAGTTTGATTTCATGTGTACTTAAGGTGGTGTTAGAGATGTTGATAACTAACGATTCTTTTTCACCTTGTTTCTCTTGGATACCTGAGGCTGGGCTTTTTCTTGAGTTTTTTCCTGATCTTTTTCCCCGCCGGGGTCGTCTATTTCTTCCTGGCCTAACTCTAAAAAAGGCGTTGATGTAGGAGGGGTTTGGTGAGATTTAGCGGCTGTTTGTTGAGGATCGCCGGGTGTTTTTGTCGTGGTCGGTGTAGGAGTGGTTTGTCTTGGTGGGCGATTGGTGTTATCGCTCCCTGATGATGATGTGTCAGTGTTAGGATTGAATGGTCTGTTGCGACGGCGTTGTGCATAAACGTCGGCCCAGGTATATACCTCTCCTAATTTGTAGTCGAGGGTGTCTCGACGAAATTTTCGAATTTTTCTTTCATTCACTTCTTTAGTATGTTTATCCAGTGTCCTTTTCAATTCATCCAAGGTGGTAGTTAGCTCTTCTGGTGAGATCAGTGTCTTCATTTCCTCTTCTATTTCTGTGATTTCTTTGGTCAGTTCTTGTAAGATGGTGGACAACTCTTCAACGATTAATAGAATGAGATCTAAGCTGCATTTGTTCAAACTTGCGTTCCACCGTTCTTGAAACTGTTTGGAGTTTTTGCATAGTGAAGGTTTTAATGCGAGGCGTAACCCTCGGGGAATGCGTAGGGCTTGGTGATATCTGACCAATGTGTTGGCATGAAGTTTTTGGTTGATTCGTCGTTTTGACAGATAGAGTAATTGTTTCACACATTGTTCCTTCGTTCGGGTTGAAGTCGTTTGAGTGAGGTCCTCATTGATAAGTGCATATATGCGTTCTGTTTCATCATTTCCAAAAGCCAGGGTAATGGCACGGGCTTCGGTGGTTTTAGAGATTTCTTCGTATTGCATGGTGCAATGGTTGAGGGCGTGCTGCCTGCCTCTGGGGCGGTGAGAAAATGCTCAATATTTAATGAAGTGGCCTGGCGCACTGCTACAGTTTTCACATAGATTTATATTGATTTAAAGATTGTAAATAAAGTTTTTAGGTGCTCCAACAAGTGGCGTGACCGTCCGTACACGTCGTAGTATCAATTCGGTTAGTGCGTTACATTAGAGTAAACGCATCCTTGAGGCTAGGCACACTTAAGGGGTTGGTCAATAGAAGACGAACTCCATTCAAATTCAACTGGAAATTATTTATTGTTCATATTTCCATAAAGTTCGATTACTTTTCAATACATTTTTCAAAAAAACTGTTCATAATTCATTTCAATGATAATTTCAATCCCAAGACGATAGTCCTTATTACATGTTTCTTACATCATGCTCCGATGCATTTCGGGTAACACGTACCCTTTTTCTAGGAGCGCTAGAAGTGTAACAAAAAATGCTTTTATCAAAGGGTTCACAAACGATGAAACATGGTATACATGAAATAAGATGAGTTACGTGCATATCAATTGTAAACATATCATGCGGGAGTGCTCAGTGGGCGGGGTGGGTGTGACGGTGGGGGGTGGTTGTGTATCGGTCAATGAACAGGACAGTGCGTGGTAGATACACTTACGTGTCAGAGTACAAGAGGCTCAATGGGGTCCTGGAAAAAGATAACAGCGCATGAAGTTTGAAACTTTAAAATAGAGTCAGCGTTAAACATGGTTAACGTGTCTCTTAAGGTCAGAGCTCCGACTTACTTGGATTAGTGGGCAGTTTGGTAAACGCGGAGGTTCGGGACTGTCAAGCGTGGTGAGGTTCGGTAGACTGGTGAACCGTCTGGTGTGTTGGGGAAAGTAAGCGGAAATGGGTTCATAAACACAGAGGTGGGACTAATAGTTGACGATTTCTGTGTCGGCCATGATGGAAAGGTAAACTGGTGTGCTTAAACAGTGAATGTTCAATGTATACAAAAGATAAACCAATAATACATATTCAGATGAAGAGAACAAAGGATTACAGGTGAAACATAAGTACCAACAAAGGTATTTATAAGAAGCTGCTAAATTCTACCCGGTCATTGAGCCCGTAAGGCTTCAGTGCCTGTAGTCTATAGGTCCAGGCAATCTCGCGCTGGAGCAGTCTTTTGTTGTTGTCTTTGCCTTCTTGTAAGTCAACAATTTCTAGAACCAAAAATTTGAGTTGAGCCACGGTGTGCTTATATTCCATGAAGTGCATCGCAATGTTGGATTTTTGGTTCTTGGTCCTGATGTTTGATTTATGTTCGTTAAGTCGAACCTTTATTTTTCTTGTTGTTTTTCCCACGTAAATCATGCCGCATGGGCATTTCAATAGGTAAATCAGATTCATCGAATCGCATGTGGCATTAACATGTAGTTTGATTTTAAATCCTTTCATGGGATGGTTGATGCAGTTACCCTTTATAACATTATTACAGCTGTTGCAATTGTGACAAGGGCGTGTGCCGGTACTGGAAGTTTGAGGGATCGGTTCTTTGGATAGTATTTCTTTTAGGTTTCCAGATCTTGTATATGCAAAAATTGGTGGTTCTTCAAAAAGATTGCCAAAGTCAGGTTCTGATGCCAGTATTCTCCAATGTTTTAAGATGATGTTTTTGTACGTTTTGCTTGCAGATGAGTATTTGGAGACAACAACAGTTCTGTTGTCTGATTTTTTGGTGGATCCCCGTAGGGCTTCATGTCGTGTGATTTCTGACACTTTCGTTATGGCTTCCGAGATGCATTCTTGGGGGTATCCTTGGTTGAGGAATCTCTCAGCTGTTTCGTTCAATCTCACTGTGCAAGTTGTAGGATCAGATACTATTCGTTTGATTCTTAGCATCTGGCTGAAAGGGAGATTCCTTTTGAGTGATTGCTGCTGGAAACTTGTATAATGGACAGTGTTGTTGCGGTCTGTGGAACGATTGTGTCCACGAGAGGATCCCTCCACGAACCGACTGGGAAATTATTAGATCGTTACCTTCAGCCGATTGTACAGAATTCAAAAAGTTACATCAAAGATACGACAGAATTTCTAAAAAAACTCTCTGACCTCAACATTACTACAAAGGATCATGTAATTCTATGCACCACAGATGTGAACAGTCTCTATACTTCTATCCCCCATGGAGGGGGTATCGAAGCCATAGAAAAAGCCCTGCTCAACAGTGACATTAAAGACCCTATGCAAACTCTACTTATGGAATTACTCATCTTTACTTTATACCATAGCTACTTCAAACATGACCAGCAGTGGTATCTCCAGATGTCGGGAATGTCTATGGGCAACTGCGCAGCACCGACTTACGCCAACATTTACATGGAAGAATTTGAGTCGAACCACATATATGCCAACCCGAATTGGTCGAACAACTTGATCCTATACCTTCCGAGATGCATTCTTGGGGGTATCCTCGGTTGAGGAATCTCTCAGCTGTTTCGTTCAATCTCACTGTGCAAGTTGTAGGATCAGATACTATTCATTTGATTCTTAGGATCTGGCTGAAAGGGAGATTCCTTTTGAGTGATTGCTGGTGGAAAATTGTATAATGGACAGTGTTGTTGCGGTCTGTGGTTTTTCTGAACAGGTCAGTTTGCAATCCATTTTCTGTGATTCTGATCAGTACATCAAGAAAGGTAATTTCATGTTCATTAATGTTCCATGTGAGGATTATGCGATTGTCTTTGGTGTTTAAATCGGTCAAGGCTGATATCAGATTTTCACGGGTGTTTTTCCAGATGAAAAAAAGGTCGTCAATATAACGAAGGTATAGGATCAAGTTGTTCGACCAATTCGGGTTGGCATATATGTGGTTCGACTCAAATTCTTCCATGTAAATGTTGGCGTAAGTCGGTGCTGCGCAGTTGCCCATAGACATTCCCGACATCTGGAGATACCACTGCTGGTCATGTTTAAATTAGCTATGGTATAAAGTAAAGATGAGTAATTCCATAAGTAGAGTTTGCATAGGGTCTTTAATGTCACTGTTGAGCAGGGCTTTTTCTATGGCTTCGATACCCCCTCCATGGGGGATAGAAGTATAGAGACTGTTCACATCTGCGGTGCATAGAATTACATGATCCTTTGTAGTAATGTTGAGGTCAGAGAGTTTTTTTAGAAATTCTGTCGTATCTTTGATGTAACTTTTTGAATTCTGTACAATCGGCTGAAGGTAACGATCTAATAATTTCCCAGTCGGTTCGTGGAGGGATCCTCTCGTGGACACAATCGGTCGGAACGGAGGGTCCGTTGCATTTTTGTGGATTTTGGGAAGCATTGTTATTGTTGGACTTTTGGGGTGTTCATCAATAAGGTATTTTTTTGTCCGGTCATCAATGGTGCCTTCCTCAAAAGCTTTGGTGATTATATTTGAAAGTTCTGCTTTGTATTCATTCGTAGGATTACCTTGTAGTTTGGTATAAGTATCGCGATTGCTGATATGCTCTCTGATTTTGGCATCATACATGCTGGTATTGAGGACGACGATTGCGCCGCCTTTGTCGGCTTTTAGACATTTGATGGTTTTGTCACTTGCAATTCGATTTAAAGTATCTTTATCCTTCATAGTGATATTCTGTGTGATTTTTTTGCGAAAATTGATCTTAGAAGTGTCTTGTTTCACCAGGCTTTCAAAAATGTCAATACTTTTATGACTGCACGGTGGTATGAATGTACTTTTGGTTTTCAGACCAAGTAATTGGTCGGGTTTGTTATCAGTGGTTGGTGGAAGAACTTTTTCAAAGAAATGTCCTAGACGTAATTTACGCGTTAATTTGAAGGTGCTTACATCCAATTCGAGAAGGTTTGTTGAAGTGGTTGGGATGAATGATGTTCCTTTTTGGAGCAGTTTGATTTCATGTGTACTTAAGGTGGTGTTAGAGATGTTGATAACTAACGATTCTTTTTCACCTTGTTTCTCTTGGATACCTGAGGCTGGGCTTTTTCTTGAGTTTTTTCCTGATCTTTTTCCCCGCCGGGGTCGTCTATTTCTTCCTGGCCTAACTCTAAAAAAGGCGTTGATGTAGGAGGGGTTTGGTGAGATTTAGCGGCTGTTTGTTGAGGATCGCCGGGTGTTTTTGTCGTGGTCGGTGTAGGAGTGGTTTGTCTTGGTGGGCGATTGGTGTTATCGCTCCCTGATGATGATGTGTCAGTGTTAGGATTGAATGGTCTGTTGCGACGGCGTTGTGCATAAACGTCGGCCCAGGTATATACCTCTCCTAATTTGTAGTCGAGGGTGTCTCGACGAAATTTTCGAATTTTTCTTTCATTCACTTCTTTAGTATGTTTATCCAGTGTCCTTTTCAATTCATCCAAGGTGGTAGTTAGCTCTTCTGGTGAGATCAGTGTCTTCATTTCCTCTTCTATTTCTGTGATTTCTTTGGTCAGTTCTTGTAAGATGGTGGACAACTCTTCAACGATTAATAGTATGAGATCTAAGCTGCATTTGTTCAAAATTGCGTTCCACCGTTCTTGAAACTGTTTGGAGTTTTTGCATAGTGAAGGTTTTAATGCGAGGCGTAACCCTCGGGGAATGCGTAGGGCTTGGTGATATCTGACCAATGCGTTGGCACGGAGTTTTTGGTTGATTCGTCGTTTTGACAGATAGAGTAATTGTTTCACACATTGTTCCTTCGTTCGGGTTGAAGTCGTTTGAGTGAGGTCCTCATTGATAAGTGCATATATGCGTTCTGTTTCATCATTTCCAAAAGCCAGGGTACTGGCACGGGCTTCGGTGGTTTTAGAGATTTCTTCGTATTGCATGGTGCAATGGTTGAGGGCGTGCTGCCTGCCTCTGGGGCGGTGAGAAAATGCTCAATATTTAATGAAGTGGCCTGGCGCACTGCTACAGTTTTCACATAGATTTATATTGATTTAAAGATTGTAAATAAAGTTTTTAGGTGCTCCAACAAGTGGCGTGACCGCCCGTACACGTCGTAGTATCAATTCGGTTAGTGCGTTACATTAGAGTAAACGCATCCTTGAGGCTAGGCACACTTAAGGGGTTGGTCAATAGAAGACGAACTCCATTCAAATTCAACTGGAAATTATTTATTGTTCATATTTCCATAAAGTTCGATTACTTTTCAATAAATTTTTCAAAAAAACTGTTCATAATTCATTTCAATGATAATTTCAATCCCAAGACGATAGTCCTTATTACATGTTTCTTACATCATGCTCCGATGCATTTCGGGTAACACGTACCCTTTTTCTAGGAGCGCTAGAAGTGTAACAAAAAATGCTTTTATCAAAGGGTTCACAAACGATGAAACATGGTATACATGAAATAAGATGAGTTACGTGCATATCAATTGTAAACATATCATGCGGGAGTGCTCAGTGGGCGGGGTGGGTGTGACGGTGGGGGGTGGTTGTGTATCGGTCAATGAACAGGACAGTGCGTGGTAGATACACTTACGTGTCAGAGTACAAGAGGCTCAATGGGGTCCTGGAAAAAGATAACAGCGCATGAAGTTTGAAACTTTAAAATAGAGTCAGCGTTAAACATGGTTAACGTGTCTCTTAAGGTCAGAGCTCCGACTTACTTGGATTAGTGGGCAGTTTGGTAAACGCGGAGGTTCGGGACTGTCAAGCGTGGTGAGGTTCGGTAGACTGGTGAACCGTCTGGTGTGTTGGGGAAAGTAAGCGGAAATGGGTTCATAAACACAGAGGTGGGACTAATAGTTGACGATTTCTGTGTCGGCCATGATGGAAAGGTAAACTGGTGTGCTTAAACAGTGAATGTTCAATGTATACAAAAGATAAACCAATAATACATATTCAGATGAAGAGAACAAAGGATTACAGGTGAAACATAAGTACCAACAAAGGTATTTATAAGAAGCTGCTAAATTCTACCCGGTCATTGAGCCTGTAAGGCTTCAGTGCCTGTAGTCTATAGGTCCAGGCAATCTCGCGCTGGAGCAGTCTTTTGTTGTTGTCTTTGCCTTCTTGTAAGTCAACAATTTCTAGAACCAAAAATTTGAGTTGAGCCACGGTGTGCTTATATTCCATGAAGTGCATTGCAATGTTGGATTTTTGGTTCTTGGTCCTGATGTTTGATTTATGTTCGTTAAGTCGAACCTTTATTTTTCTTGTTGTTTTTCCCACGTAAATCATGCCGCATGGGCATTTCAATAGGTAAATCAGATTCATCGAATCGCATGTGGCATTAACATGTAGTTTGATTTTAAATCCTTTCATGGGATGGTTGATGCAGTTACCCTTTATAACATTATTACAGCTGTTGCAATTGTGACAAGGGCGTGTGCCGGTACTGGAAGTTTGAGGGATCGGTTCTTTGGATAGTATTTCTTTTAGGTTTCCAGATCTTGTATATGCAAAAATTGGTGGTTCTTCAAAAAGATTGCCAAAGTCAGGTTCTGATGCCAGTATTCTCCAATGTTTTAAGATGATGTTTTTGTACGTTTTGCTTGCAGATGAGTATTTGGAGACAACAACAGTTCTGTTGTCTGATTTTTTGGTGGATCCCCGTAGGGCTTCATGTCGTGTGATTTCTGACACTTTCGTTATGGCTTCCGAGATGCATTCTTAGGGGTATCCTTGGTTGAGGAATCTCTCAGCTGTTTCGTTCAATCTCACTGTGCAAGTTGTAGGATCAGATACTATTCGTTTGATTCTTAGCATCTGGCTGAAAGGGAGATTCCTTTTGAGTGATTGCTGCTGGAAACTTGTATAATGGACAGTGTTGTTGCGGTCTGTGGACCGATTGTGTCCACGAGAGGATCCCTCCACGAACCGACTGGGAAATTATTAGATCGTTACCTTCAGCCGATTGTACAGAATTCAAAAAGTTACATCAAAGATACGACAGAATTTCTAAAAAAACTCTCTGACCTCAACATTACTACAAAGGATCATGTAATTCTATGCACCACAGATGTGAACAGTCTCTATACTTCTATCCCCCATGGAAGGGGTATCGAAGCCATAGAAAAAGCCCTGCTCAACAGTGACATTAAAGACCCTATGCAAACTCTACTTATGGAATTACTCATCTTTACTTTATACCATAGCTACTTTAAACATGACCAGCAGTGGTATCTCCAGATGTCGGGAATGTCTATGGGCAACTGCGCAGCACCGACTTACGCCAACATTTACATGGAAGAATTTGAGTCGAACCACATATATGCCAACCCGAATTGGTCGAACAACTTGATCCTATACCTTCCGAGATGCATTCTTGGGGGTATCCTCGGTTGAGGAATCTCTCAGCTGTTTCGTTCAATCTCACTGTGCAAGTTGTAGGATCAGATACTATTCGTTTGATTCTTAGGATCTGGCTGAAAGGGAGATTCCTTTTGAGTGATTGCTGGTGGAAACTTGTATAATGGACAGTGTTGTTGCGGTCTGTGGTTTTTCTGAACAGGTCAGTTTGCAATCCATTTTCTGTGATTCTGATCAGTACATCAAGAAAGGTAATTTCATGTTCATTAATGTTCCATGTGAGGATTATGCGATTGTCTTTGGTGTTTAAATCGGTCAAGGCTGATATCAGATTTTCACGGGTGTTTTTCCAGATGAAAAAAAGGTCGTCAATATAACGAAGGTATAGGATCAAGTTGTTCGACCAATTCGGGTTGGCATATATGTGGTTCGACTCAAATTCTTCCATGTAAATGTTGGCGTAAGTCGGTGCTGCGCAGTTGCCCATAGACATTCCCGACATCTGGAGATACCACTGCTGGTCATGTTTAAAGTAGCTATGGTATAAAGTAAAGATGAGTAATTCCATAAGTAGAGTTTGCATAGGGTCTTTAATGTCACTGTTGAGCAGGGCTTTTTCTATGGCTTCGATACCCCCTCCATGGGGGATAGAAGTATAGAGACTGTTCACATCTGCGGTGCATAGAATTACATGATCCTTTGTAGTAATGTTGAGGTCAGAGAGTTTTTTTAGAAATTCTGTCGTATCTTTGATGTAACTTTTTGAATTCTGTACAATCGGCTGAAGGTAACGATCTAATAATTTCCCAGTCGGTTCGTGGAGGGATCCTCTCGTGGACACAATCGGTCGGAACGGAGGGTCCGTTGCATTTTTGTGGATTTTGGGAAGCATTGTTATTGTTGGACTTTTGGGGTGTTCATCAATAAGGTATTTTTTTGTCCGGTCATCAATGGTGCCTTCCTCAAAAGCTTTGGTGATTATATTTGAAAGTTCTGCTTTGTATTCATTCGTAGGATTACCTTGTAGTTTGGTATAAGTATCGCGATTGCTGATATGCTCTCTGATTTTGGCATCATACATGCTGGTATTGAGGACGACGATTGCGCCGCCTTTGTCGGCTTTTAGACATTTGATGGTTTTGTCACTTGCAATTCGATTTAAAGTATCTTTATCCTTCATAGTGATATTCTGTGTGATTTTTTTGCGAAAATTGATCTTAGAAGTGTCTTGTTTCACCAGGCTTTCAAAAATGTCAATACTTTTATGACTGCACGGTGGTATGAATGTACTTTTGGTTTTCAGACCAAGTAATTGGTCGGGTTTGTTATCAGTGGTTGGTGGAAGAACTTTTTCAAAGAAATGTCTTAGACGTAATTTACGCGTTAATTTGAAGGTGCTTACATCCAATTCGAGAAGGTTTGTTGAAGTGGTTGGGATGAATGATGTTCCTTTTTGGAGCAGTTTGATTTCATGTGTACTTAAGGTGGTGTTAGAGATGTTGATAACTAACGATTCTTTTTCACCTTGTTTCTCTTGGATACCTGAGGCTGGGCTTTTTCTTGAGTTTTTTCCTGATCTTTTTCCCCGCCGGGGTCGTCTATTTCTTCCTGGCCTAACTCTAAAAAAGGCGTTGATGTAGGAGGGGTTTGGTGAGATTTAGCGGCTGTTTGTTGAGGATCGCCGGGTGTTTTTGTCGTGGTCGGTGTAGGAGTGGTTTGTCTTGGTGGGCGATTGGTGTTATCGCTCCCTGATGATGATGTGTCAGTGTTAGGATTGAATGGTCTGTTGCGACGGCGTTGTGCATAAACGTCGGCCCAGGTATATACCTCTCCTAATTTGTAGTCGAGGGTGTCTCGACGAAATTTTCGAATTTTTCTTTCATTCACTTCTTTAGTATGTTTATCCAGTGTCCTTTTCAATTCATCCAAGGTGGTAGTTAGCTCTTCTGGTGAGATCAGTGTCTTCATTTCCTCTTCTATTTCTGTGATTTCTTTGGTCAGTTCTTGTAAGATGGTGGACAACTCTTCAACGATTAATAGAATGAGATCTAAGCTGCATTTGTTCAAAATTGCGTTCCACCGTTCTTGAAACTGTTTGGAGTTTTTGCATAGTGAAGGTTTTAATGCGAGGCGTAACCCTCGGGGAATGCGTAGGGCTTGGTGATATCTGACCAATGTGTTAGCATGGAGTTTTTGGTTGATTCGTCGTTTTGACAGATAGAGTAATTGTTTCACACATTGTTCCTTCGTTCGGGTTGAAGTCGTTTGAGTGAGGTCCTCATTGATAAGTGCATATATGCGTTCTGTTTCATCATTTCCAAAAGCCAGGGTACTGGCACGGGCTTCGGTGGTTTTAGAGATTTCTTCGTATTGCATGGTGCAATGGTTGAGGGCGTGCTGCCTGCCTCTGGGGCGGTGAGAAAATGCTCAATATTTAATGAAGTGGCCTGGCGCACTGCTACAGTTTTCACATAGATTGATATTGATTTAAAGATTGTACATAAAGTTTTTAGGTGCTCCAACAAGTGGCGTGACCGTCCGTACACGTCGTAGTATCAATTCGGTTAGTGCGTTACATTAGAGTAAACGCATCCTTGATGCTAGGCACACTTAAGGGGTTGGTCAATAGAAGACGAACTCCATTCAAATTCAACTGGAAATTATTTATTGTTCATATTTCCATAAAGTTCGATTACTTTTCAATAAATTTTTCAAAAAAACTGTTCATAATTCATTTCAATGATAATTTCAATCCCAAGACGATAGTCCTTATTACATGTTTCTTACATCATGCTCCGATGCATTTCGGGTAACACGTACCCTTTTTCTAGGAGCGCTAGAAGTGTAACAAAAAATGCTTTTATCAAAGGGTTCACAAACGATGAAACATGGTATACATGAAATAAGATGAGTTACGTGCATATCAATTGTAAACATATCATGCGGGAGTGCTCAGTGGGCGGGGTGGGTGTGACGGTGGGGGGTGGTTGTGTATCGGTCAATGAACAGGACAGTGCGTGGTAGATACACTTACGTGTCAGAGTACAAGAGGCTCAATGGGGTCCTGGAAAAAGATAACAGCGCATGAAGTTTGAAACTTTAAAATAGAGTCAGCGTTAAACATGGTTAACGTGTCTCTTAAGGTCAGAGCTCCGACTTACTTGGATTAGTGGGCAGTTTGGTAAACGCGGAGGTTCGGGACTGTCAAGCGTGGTGAGGTCCGGTAGACTGGTGAACCGTCTGGTGTGTTGGGGAAAGTAACCGGAAATGGGTTCATAAACACAGAGGTGGGACTAATAGTTGACGATTTCTGTGTCGGCCATGAAGGAAAGGTAAACTGGTGTGCTTAAACAGTGAATGTTCAATGTATACAAAAGATAAACCAATAATACATATTCAGATGAAGAGAACAAAGGATTACAGGTGAAACATAAGTACCAACAAAGGTATTTATAAGAAGCTGCTAAATTCTACCCGGTCATTGAGCCCGTAAGGCTTCAGTGCCTGTAGTCTATAGGTCCAGGCAATCTCGCGCTGGAGTAGTCTTTTGTTGTTGTCTTTGCCTTCTTGTAAGTCAACAATTTCTAGAACCAAAAATTTGAGTTGAGCCACGGTGTGCTTATATTCCATGAAGTGCATCGCAATGTTGGATTTTTGGTTCTTGGTCCTGATGTTTGATTTATGTTCGTTAAGTCGAACCTTTATTTTTCTTGTTGTTTTTCCCACGTAAATCATGCCGCATGGGCATTTCAATAGGTAAATCAGATTCATCGAATCGCATGTGGCATTAACATGTAGTTTGATTTTAAATCCTTTCATGGGATGGTTGATGCAGTTACCCTTTATAACATTATTACAGCTGTTGCAATTGTGACAAGGGCGTGTGCCGGTACTGGAAGTTTGAGGGATCGGTTCTTTGGATAGTATTTCTTTTAGGTTTCCAGATCTTGTATATGCAAAAATTGGTTGTTCTTCAAAAAGATTGCCAAAGTCAGGTTCTGATGCCAGTATTCTCCAATGTTTTAAGATATGTTTTTGTACGTTTTGCTTGCAGATGAGTATTTGGAGACAACAACAGTTCTGTTGTCTGATTTTTTGGTGGATCCCCGTAGGGCTTCATGTCGTGTGATTTCTGACACTTTCGTTATGGCTTCCGAGATGCATTCTTGGGGGTATCCTTGGTTGAGGAATCTCTCAGCTGTTTCGTTCAATCTCACTGTGCAAGTTGTAGGATCAGATACTATTCGTTTGATTCTTAGCATCTGGCTGAAAGGGAGATTCCTTTTGAGTGATTGCTGGTGGAAACTTGTATAATGGAAAGTGTATTTACAACCTTGTTCCTTGAGGTCGTAATAGAGCAGGCCAACAGTCGCTCTGTCCTGACCAGACGGTGGGGGTAGGTGTTATCGGCTCTGACCGCACGCCGAACGGGAACCTGACCCACTTGTGCAGGTCCCACAGGAGCAGACTGCGGGGCACCTTAGGAATCCCCTTAGGGTCGCTTCAAATTGGCAGGACCTGTTGGCCTGCTCTATTACGACCTCAAGGAACAAGGTTGTAAATACACTTTTTCTTTAATTTTTCACCGTGTAGTACTGTATTAGGTCCTGAAGAATTGCCAACCTGGCAAGAAACATGTCGACCTGACCAGAGGGTCGTAGATATCTTGCTCTGTACCTCCTCAGCACATATTTCCCCTCCCACCATTTTAATCAAGGGCGCCAACCACGCCAATAAAGTTCATTGTGGACTGACTCACCTTTTTTAATTCACCACTTTTTCCCACGACTACACCTCCACCTGCCCTCTTACTCGCATGCACCATATGGCTGGAACAAAAGATCTCCGATAAAGAGCCCCTTTACGGGTGCCCGTCAGACATTGCAGCGCCAGTCTGACGAGGAGCAGAACCCATATGATGAAGCATGACACCTAGCTTGCTAGGTGTGTGAGGGTTTTAGTTCCAAAAAGGGAATTCCCCCCTTTTTTCTTTTCTACGCTCCCACCACACCACACACACTCATCCTTTTCACTCACTCTGGGGAACTTTGTACCCTTCTTGTGCTACTAGTTTTCCGGACATGTACACTGGACCCCGTTAAATATTGTCCGCTCTTGGTTCCCCCTTTTTGTTGATGATTAAGTGATTTGCCCAGAATCACAGGAAGTTAAAGGTCCCTGCCGAGGCTCAAACCCTGTTATCCCGTTCCTAAGTCAGAAGCTCTAATTGTAACGCCACATCCCTCACCCTAAATACTCTGTGGCATATTATCAAGGGGGGCGATAGGCACTTTTCGCCGGTTTAGCGGCCGTTTTCAGCCGCTATGCGGCGAAAATTCTGTTGCCTCATTATCAAGCTGTCACTAACAGCAGTTAGCGACAGCTTGAAGGCGATAGCGAGCGGTTTGGGGCCCGCTTTGCATGTCAGCGATATTTATCGCTAATGACATGCAAAGTGGGCGTACCCAAACCGTTAGCGGCTGAAAGCAGTCGAAAACATCGCTATCGCCTATTCACAAGGCTGGCGTAGCGATGGAAATATTCCCGCTATCGCCAAAAACTAACGCCTGCTCTGACCAGTTCTTAGCCATGTTATCCAATGGGAGGTGGATAACATGGCTAAGAGCATATCATCGCTAATGCGAGAATATCGCTATATTCTCAGCGATATTCTCGCAGTACGTCGCTATCGCTGGATATTTTAGCGCAATGGAGAAAAACGTTGCTAATAGCATGCTTTCTCCGCTAATATATCCAGCGATAGACAGCGATAAAAAAAAGTCACTAAGCGCATTTAGCGATACATTTCGCTAGTTGTTGGTAATATGCCCCTCTCGGACTTATTTACAAGGCCCTTGCGCCACTTTTGCATCATTTTTAACATGGGAAAAGTGACTCAAAAGTGTCGCAAGAGGCTTGTAAATCTGCCCCTCAGTTCTTGCGGAAATCTCCACTCTGCGAGTAGCTTACGCCCTTGAGACAGGGTTGGGACTCAGCGTATGGCTGCCTGCAAGCGATTTGCCAAACTTTGTACCTGCTCCATAATGCTGCACTATAAATGAAGAAATGCTGCATCTCGAATCCAGGCTACCCAACCCCAAAGACTGTAGTCATTATATCAGTATGTTGCTGGGAGGACAGATGGAGATGCCATCACTGTGATCAGCTATGCCTCAGAACCACAGATAAAGGTCTCCCAGGGCCCCTTTGAGGCCATTCAATGCATGGCTTCTCAGTGCAGGACAACCTGCAGTAGAAAGGGTGGTGTCGACTTTCTGCACCAACTGTGAACTCAACCCCTCCCCGACCTTTCATTTGTGCTTTGCTGCCTTTTTCTCCTGGGGGGAGTTGAATGTGGGGACTGCAGGGGAGGCCTCTCTTCATCAGCTCTTCATAAAGAAGTGAAATGTTCAGGAACCAGTTGCTGGTGCCCACACTTTAGCAAATACATTCCAGTCTTGAAGAAGCAAACTGCAGCAATCTTCCTCTCCAAAGGGAGAGGGCTGCACAGTAGCTCCCAGAAGAGACAGCCTGTACAGTAACTCCTCATACCCAAGGGAAAGCTTGTGCCTGAAGAGAAACAGCAAGTGTAATGTAAGATGTAGCATCCTACCAGCATGGGTACTCATAAATGAATGCGAAACACAAGGAGTTAAGTATGACACGTCTTTATTCCTCAGTGTGTAATTATGAACTCAACATTCTAAACATAAACTATTCCCTACGTAGTCCATCAGAAACCTAAAGGGTCCCATCATCTCTAACTCACAAGACACTACCTCGCCCACTTGCTAAATAAAAAATAACTATATATATATACACACATTACAATTCCTCAATAAGTTGTCATGGAGCTCTGAACAATGCCCAGATTGTGTCCTCTGAGGCTGGGAAGACAGAAGAGAAGTGTCCATGGCTGGCCAAGATGATGTAGGGACGGATGCCATCAAGGGGCCGTCTACAGACTCAATCGAACTAGTCTCATCTCTGACATCAGGTACTGGAGAATGATGAGGCAGATGCCTGAAAAGTCTGTAGCTGTGCCAATACTTGTTCACCATAATTTAAAGTTGTGTTCTTGGCACATCGATGCTTGTCAGCTGTCTGTCCCCTGGTCCGATCATAAAGTAATTCATTTTTCCTTAAACCTAGACCAGAAAAAAATGGTTAGGGCTCCTCGGGAGGGGGAGCGCCCTTACCAGGATTGGGAAAAGATCGATATCGCAGAACTACACTCACTGCTTGGCACCACTACTTTAGAATTAGATAAGGACTGCGACATAGCCTCACACCAAGTAGAGAACTGGATCAAATCTGCAGTGTTTGCAGTCGCCCCCATCAAAATCAACAAACAAAAAAGGAATAAACGATCTGAACCTTGGTTTTCAGAGAAATTAAGACTGCAAAAACAGACTTGCAGGAGGGCAGAAAGGAGATTGAGGGCCAACTACGGGACAAAGGAGAAAGTTGATTATTGCAAAACCTTAGCCACTTATAAAAATCTGATTATGGAAGAAAAATCTGCATTTTTCGTAAAAAAGATCAACGAGTCCAAAGACTCGAGTAAAGAATTGTTCGCCTCGGTAAAGAAACTTACAGAGCCCGCGACCAAACAGGTCGCTGGTAGCACAGACCTGCGCAACAAATTATGACAGTGCTTTACGGACAAGGTGCGACTTATTTACGATTCTTTCCCGCAGAGGCCCATCGTCCCAGATGCAGGGGGTGCTAGACAAAATTATCACCCCACTCAGGACAGTCACTCAGACCTCAGCCCCCCTATTCCCAAATTTAAGTTTTCAGTCCCCTCGGTCGAAGAGATCAGACTTCTGGTCCTGTCCACCAAATCCGAAGGCCCTATGGACCCTTGTCCACCCAAGGTCCTACACATGTTCCCAGAACTGCTGAGCTCCCAACTTCAGCCACTCTTCAGCAACATAATTCAGTCCAGCTATTTTCCTAAAACATGGAAGGCAGCCTCGGTACTTCCATTACTTAAGAAACCTAGCCTTGACCCCTCAATTCCAGCCAACTTCCGGACAATTTCAAGAATTCCTTTTCAGGCTAAAATCCTTGAGACACTGCTGAACTCTCAACTGGCAGGTTTCGTCAGGCACACGCATGTCCTAGATGACTCCCAATATGGGTTCCAGGAGGATCACGGGACCGAGACTGCCATGGTGATGCGGAGGAAATCAGGAGTATTCTGGACGCAGGAGGGAAGGCCGCTCTCATTTTGTTAGATTTGTCGGCGGCCTTCGACACTGTTAACCATGATATCCTCATAAGCAGGCTGAAAGACATAGGCCTTGACACATCTGCCGCCAACTTGCTGGCCTCCTTCCTAGAAAACATAACCTTCTCAGTTCAGCTGGGGAAATTTGTATCTAGGTCCTTCAGTCTGCCCTGGGGAGCCCCAGGGCTCGTCTTTGAGCCCGTCCCTTTTTAATTTATATGCTGTCCCCTTAGCTAACATCATCAGGAACTGTGGGTTCGTCCCACTATCGTACGCGGATGACACCCAAATAGTGGTGGCAATCTCAAACAATACCACTGAGACCGCGGATAGATTCAGACTCTGCATGGACCAGGTCAGTCACTGGATGCAGGACAACTGCTTAAAATTAAATGATGATAAATCAGAGGTTATGCTACTGGGGGCCGATCCGGACATCTGGTCTAACCTCTGGTGGCCAGACAGCCTCGGCAGATGTCCTTCGCCGGTGGACAACGTGAGGAACCTAGGTGTCATATTTGACTCCAAACTAACCTTTAAAGCACAAATAAACAACCTCTCCTCATCTGTTTGGTATACGCTGAAACTCATTAGGAAACTGTTGCCATACATTCCACCCGACACCTCCAAAACCCTGGTTACCTTGTTAGTCCTATCTAAATTAGATTATGGTAATGCTTTATATGTAGGGCTACAAAAAAAGCTGTTACTAAAACTGCAGCGGCTGCAGAACGCGGCAGCCAGGCTGGTTCTAAATATTCCTAAGTTCGAATCAGCAGCCAAAAAAATGAGAGGCCTTCACTGGTTCACTGTAGAAAAAAGAATTCAGTTTAAGTCAGCCTGTCTAGCTTACAAAACACTGCACGGTTCAGGCTCACGATTCTTAAAAAGAAACCTAAAACCCTATGAACCGACTAGGACTCTTAGATCCAGCAGTGCCAAGCTCCTCATGACTCCCAGATTCAAACAACTAAGGTGGGGGGGGGGGGAGAAGCTTCATAGGCAACACGACAAAAACATAGAACAAGCTTCCCGTCGAACTGAAAAACAGCCCCTCACTTTGGTCCTTCCGAAAGAACCTAAAGACCTTGATTTTCTCATCTTAGCCGGAGGGTGCACCAGATCCACCGTCGAGCATCTTAATCTGACAGCGCCAAGACGCCCTCGGGCATTCGAGCGCTCTACAAATCTCAAAATCAAATCAATCAATCAATCAAATCAGCATACACTTTCATCTTTTGCCGATGGCATGTCTGTTTAACAAAGTTTACCATCTGTTGTAGATCTTCTGTTGGTCCATTGCTGTAATGTGATCATCATGGCTCTCCCGTCGTTGAATGAGAAGTTGAACGGTAAGCCCGAAGAGCAGCATGGAGTGCAGAATTCAAAACAAACTTCTCTAATGTAGGACGTGGGACAGTCTTTTTAAGTGTGCTCATAATAAGCGTTCAACAATGCCATTTGCATGTGCCTAAAGAGGTGTGCTTTTCTATTCATCACATCCATCAAAAGCGGATCTCCTAGGGACCCCGCACCGCTACGGACCCTTAAGGAAGTCGCCCCAACTATCATCCCTCCCCTCACTAAGCTCATCAACGCCTCTTTTCAACAGGGAGTCGTCCCCCCTAGCTGGAAAGCGGCCGTCGTTAAGGCGCTGCTAAAAAAACCTTCCCTAGATCCAGCTGAACTGGCCAACTACCGACCAATATCCCTCCTCCCCGGGACCAGTAAGGTTGCCGAGAAACTGGTGAATAAGAAACTCTTCCAGTTTCTCGAATCCAACAAACTGCTAAAAAACTCGCAGACAGGCTTCCGCCCTGGACAGGGCACCGACATCGCCCTCCTGGCTGCAGTGGAGGAGGCCAGAACGCTCTTAGACGAAGGAGGATCAGTGGCAGTGATCCTCCTCGACCTGAGCGCGGCCTTCGACACTGTCAACCATCAATTGCTGGTCAAACGGCTCAAAAAGGTAGGAGTAGAAGGTACCGCTCTGTCCTGGCTTTCCTCCTTTCTGGCCCATCGTTCCTTTCAGATCTGGGAAAATAACACCTGCTCCTCCGACACTCCCCTCCAATGTGGTGTGCCTCAGGGCTCCTCCCTGAGCCCCACATTGTTTAACATCTATATGTCCCCATTGGAGGAGATCGTCACCCCGTTCGGAGTGAGCATTGTCAGCTATGCGGACGACACACAACTAGTCGTCTCCCTTTCCCACCCTAGCCAGCAGCCAGTGGACCTATTCAATTGCTTGAAGGAGATCCAAGGGTGGATGAACTATTCAGCCTTAAAACTGAATGGTTCTAAAACTGACATTCTTCTTCTGGGCCAGAAAGGACTCACCTTCCCTGTGAACATCTGGCCACCCTGTCTAGGACCCCCCCCTGTCCCTAAACAGGAAGTAAAAAGCCTGGGAGTATGGATCGACACGGACCTTACATTCACCACGCAGGCAAAAAAAGTAGCAGGCACATGCTTCGGCCTACTCAAATCGATGAGAAAGATCCTGCCCCTCCTTCCATCCACTTCGCAAAGACTTCTCATCCAAGGCCTCATACTGTCCAGGCTTGACTATAGCAATGCTATATACCTGGGCGCCCCCGAAGCAACCCTAAACAAATTGCAGAAAATTCAAAACGCGGCCGCCCGGATTCTCACGCATACTCCCGTCAGAGCTTCGGCCAAACCGGCCCTGAAATCCCTTCACTGGCTCCCAGTGAGGGAACGAGTAACATTCAAAGCCCTAAGCCTGGCCCATAGGCTACTGCAGAATCAGGGCCCCCCCATTTTGAGGAAATTTATACAACCCTACAAAGCCCCCAGATCTCTTCGATCAGACGAGGAGTCCTTCATTACCGTGCATAGATTTAAGAAGGCCCGCACGGGTGGTAGACGTTTCTCGATCCATACAGCGCGTCTATGGAATGCCCTTCCTCGAGACCTGCGGAAAGAACCGAACTACCTGAGATTTAGGAAACTACTCAAAACCCACCTGTTCCCTTAAACCATAACCACCCCGATTCAATATCGCCTCTGCTTATATTGATTATGTTTAAAATTACTCATGCCTTCTTTCTCCCCCTTGCCTCCTCTGGTGTAGGGTTCTTCAGCGCTGGGATACCCCAGGGTGACTACGCGCTCTATAACATTTTTTAATAATAATATTCCTTCACAAAGAGATGATTAGGAAAGTCTCTGAATTCTTGGCTGTTGAACGGTGGGCCATTGTCAGACTTTAGAATTGAATGTACACCCCTTGTTGCAAAAATGCCATCCATCCTCTCGCTGACTCTTTCTTGAGTGGTCGTTAAGAGATCTTCTACTAATGGAAAACTGGAGTATTAATCGATAAACACCATCAGGTGATGTCCATTGTCAAGAGGACCAAAGAAATCAACAGCTAATCTCTTCTATACATGGTATGGAAAATCAGACATATTCAAGGCATGTTAAGTGGTTTTGGGAGATAGGAAATTACACAATGGCAGGTATTCAACTCTCTTTCAACTCGCTCATCAAGATAAGGAAACTAAACTTGATCTCAGAGAGCTTGTTTAGTGGCAACGATTCCACGATGTCCTTCATGGGCCACTTTAATTACTTGTCGCAGACTCTCTGGTATGACATAAGGCAATACCTTCAAGAGTAATAGACAGTTCATCTTTCACATTTTTGAACTTTTGATATTCTTTTTCATCTGTGAAAGGTTGAGGGTGCTGTTTCCAGGATTGATGTACAATAATGTATTTTAGCTTCAACATGTCACTATCTTTGCTCATTGTAGCAATGATTTGTTCTAATAAAATAGCAGCAGGCGTATTGGATGAAGTTACTGTAGGCTTCGAACACTTTGTAAGGAGTACCAAGTCACAGGCCCTCGTGATCAGTGGTCAGCAGGGATTTGATCTTTCCCTGGTCGGTGCACAATAGTGTAGTCATATTTCTGTAGTCGTAAACCCAAAGATGGTAAGCAAGGCTTGATGATCCATCAAAGAGAGAAAAGGTTTACCATATAGGAATATGTGGAAATGTTCATAAGCCTACACCACTGCTATGCTTTGTTTCTCCAGTTGCGAATAGGTGTGTTCAGTTTGTGACAAGATTCTGTATATGCTTCAAAATGTTTTTGAGCATTTGGGTGTCCCATGTCTTGCGCAAGGATGACTCCCATCATGACTGGGTTTGCATCATCATGGGCATGAAACTTTGACCTCTGGTCCAAGGCCAGCACTCTCCCCAGCAGTTTTGGCTCACAGTCGACTGCGGCAGTGCAGAACCCTTCTTTGAGCATGGTTTGAGCCAGCAGCCCATTCCTGTGCCTCAGGTTCACCTTTGCCTGCCATCCTTGTATTTCCCCATTGTTCAGTTCCTTATTTATTGTATTCCACACTGTTGCTTATTGTTTACTGTATTACTGTGCATTCTGTGTTTTTTTTCTTTCCACGCTGTACTTGTTAATTTCTTACCCGCTGCCCCTGCGGCCCTGCCCCCTGACTCAGCCCCGCTCCTGCCTCCCTACCTCTGCTCTCATCCCCCTTTCCTACTTAATGGCATCCGCTGCGGGGGAGCGAACGTGAAACCTTGACCTCTAGTCCAAGGTCAGCACTCTCCCCAGCAGCTCCGCCTGACTGTCGACCGCGCCAGTACACAGCCCTTCTTCGAGCAGGGTTTGAGCCGGAAGGCCGTCCCTGCGCCTCAGGTTCACCTTTGCCTGCCATCCGTGTATTTCCCCATTGTTCCGTTCCTTATTTATTGTATTCCTCACTGTTGCTTATTGTTTACTGTATTACTGTGCATTATTGTGTTTTTTTCCCCACGCTGTACTTGTTAATTTCTTTCCTGCTGCCGCTGCTGCCCCTGCGGCCTGCCCCCAACTCAGCCCCTCTCCCACCACCCTACCTCTGCTGCCGCCTCCTCCCCTACTTAATGGCGACCGCTGCTGGGGAGCGTGCATGAAACCTCGACCTCTGGTCCAAGACAAGCACTCTCCACAGCAGCTCCGCCCCACAGCCAACCGCGCCAGTAAACAGCCCTTCTTCGAGCTGGGTTTGAGCCGGCAGCCCGTCCATGCGCCTCAGGTTCACCTTTGCCTGCCATCCGTGTATTTCCCCATTGTTCCTTTCCTTAATTATTGTATTCCTCACTGTTGCTTATTGTTTACTGTCTTACTGTGCATTACTCTGGTTTTTTCCCCACACTGTACTTGCCGTTGCTGCTGCCCCTGCGCCCCGCCCCCTGACTCAGCTCCGCTGCTGCCTCCCTAACTCTGCTTCCGCCCCTCTCCCCTAATTAATCGCGACCGCTGTGCAAACGCAAACAAGTATGCACCCATCCGCGACCCGACTGCGGCAGGAACCCTGGATCTCCAGGACCCCGCTGATACAACCCCGCCGAACTCCACGCACTCAACCCCGGAAGACACACCAACTGCAAAAGATCCTCGCCTAACACCACCCATGGAAAGTTCTCGTGCAGATGCTGCCGTAGATCCTTCACAATCAACAATACCACCACGATCGCCGAAGGCCTGCCTGATGCACGCGCCACCAAAACCCAGACATGCATTTTCCTCAATGTGTGCTCCCTGCACCAACACGCCATAGAGATCTGGGACCTGATCGACACCCTCTCGCACCGACGTCGCCTACTTCACAGGAACCTGGACCAACGCCACCGCCGGCCAGACATTGCCACTGCCATCTCCGATTGATACAAGATCCAGAGAAAGGACCGCACCCACCGCCTAGGAGGAGGACTCACCATCACACACAAGACCCTCACTGACTCTCCATATTCAGCACGAGCAACCCCCACTCCAACACAGAACCCCTCCACTTCCAGATCCAGACCAACCCCAGGACCATGCTGCGCGGCACCCTCATCTACAGACCACCGGGACCTCGCACCCAGTCCGCAACCACCATTGCCAAGCTCACCGCACCACATGTCATCACCTCCACTGACTACATATTACTTGGGGACCTGAACTTCCACCTCGACAACTGGGACGACCCCGACTCACCACTCTTCTCGACAACCTCGCCAGCTTCGGACTTCAGCCACACCACCCAGACCCTCTGGATGGACCACCACTGCGTCCACTTCACGTTCAACACCACCACCGCATCCAAGCCTGCCCTCAAAACAAAGGAACTGGAGCAAGGTCACAGAGGAACACCTCAACACCACCCTCCTCCGAGACACCCCCAGCGCCAGGACCAACACCAACTCCGCAGCCACGGAATTGCACCACTGGATCTCCTGCTGTGCCGACAAGCTAGCATCCCTCTGCCACCCCGGCAAACAATGCCGCCTGGTTCACCTCAGAACCACAAGAAGCCAGATGTTCCTGCAGATGCCTAGAGAAAACCTGGCAAAACTTGAAAACCCCAGAAAGCACGGAACAACCACAGGGACACCTTGAATGACTACCACCAATGCATAAGAGACACCAAACGGACCTTCATAAGAGACAAAGTCCTGACCAACGCCACCAACGCCAAGGAACTGTTCAAAATCATACAGCAGTTTGCAAAACCCCTCAGTGAAGCCACAGACGTCACACCTTAACGGGAACTCTGTGACAAACTCAGCTCCTACTTCCATCTGAAGATCAAGGTTCTCTATGAAAACTTCAGCGAACTGACGCCGGACACCACCCCCCCTACGCCGATAAACCAACCATCATGACCGGGAGTCACGCCACCATGGAACACATCACCGCGACAAGGAGTAAAGCCAACTCAAGAGCCCCAATGTACCCCTACCCACTGCACATATTCAACAGGGCCGCTGCCGCCATCGCACCCGCACTAGGATGGACCACCAACACCTCTTTCATGTCAGTCATCTTCCCAGACGACTGGAAACGGGCGGAGGTTAATCCCCTCCTCAAGAAGCCAACGACCGACCCAACAGACCTGAAAAACGACCTGCCCATCTCTCTCCTCCCTTTCGCGGCCAAAGTCACTGAGATACTCGTAAAAGCACAACTGACAGCCTTCATCGAAGAGAACTCTATCCTAAATGCCTACCTGTCTGGATTGCGCAGCAACCACAGCACCGAGACCGCCCTCCTCGCGGCCACTGACGACATCTGCATGCTACTCGACCAGGGACACACTGCGGCCCTCATCCTTCTAGACCTCTCTGCAGCCTTCGACACCGTTTCACATCGCATGCTCGCAGCCAGACTTCACGACGGAGGGATACAAGGAGCCTCCCTCGACTGGATACAATCCTTTCTCCCCTGCCAAACCCAGAGGATCAGACTCCCTCCCTTCCGATCTGAACCCAGTGATATCAACTGCGGAGTACCACAAGGATCATCACCCAACCCCATGCTCTTCAACATATACATGGCCCCCCTTGCCCACATCGTCAGACAGCATGGGCTCAGCATTGTATCCTATGCCGATGACACTCAGCTCATCCTCTCACTGACGAAAAATTCTAAAGACACCGGACTATGCTTCCAGGAAGGAATGAAGAACGTGGTGGACTGGATGAAAGACAGCTGTTTGAAGCTCAACTCAGAGAAGACTGAGGTCCTCATCCTCGGACCCTGCACCTCTGCCTGGGACAACACCGGGTGGCCCTTCTCCCTCGGGAACCCACCCACCCCTACAGACCACGCATGAAACCTCAGCATCATCCTCGACTCCTCCCTCTCCATGAACCGCCAGATCAATGCCGTAACCTCCACCAGTTTCAACTGCCTGCACATCCTCCCCAAGACATTCAAATGGATCCCCCCCCAACTGCAGAAGGACCATCACCCACGCGCTCATAACCAGCAGACTGGACTACGGCAATGCCCGACACGCCGGAATCAACAGAACCCTTCTACACAAACTACAAACCATCCAGAACGCCACATCCAGACTCATCCCCTGGACACCGCGTCACGAACACTTGACCCAACACCTATGAGACCTCCACTGGCTCCCCGTTGAGAAGAGGATCACCTTCAAACTCCTTACCCATTCCTACAAATCCCTCAATAAAACTGTACCCAAGTACCTCAATGAGAGAGTATCCTTCCACGTACCCAAGAGGAACCTCCGCTCCGCCGAGCTCGCCCTGGCAGAGGTCCCCCACATCCGCAGAAACAGAACAGGCGGGAGAGTCTTCTCCTACATCGCAGACAAGACCTGGAACAAACTCCCTGTGAACATAAGACACTCCCTGACCCTGCACACGTTCAGGAAGGACCTCAAGACCTGGCTCTTTGACTGATCTGGAGTTGCTTCCTCTCCCCCCCGCACCTTGAGAACCTCACGGGTGAGTAGCGCACCCTATAAACCACTGATTGGTTGATTGATTGATCATCAGCAACCTGGGTATGGAGTTTTGGTTCAAAGTAGGTCATGTCAGTGGTATGCTCAATTGCAAGCCTGACTTTCTTAAAACTTTGTTCGCATTTGTGTGACCAGTAAAATTAAGCATTTCTTTTGGTTAAGTCTCTTAAGGGAGGCTCAGTGGACTAATGCATCCACTGCAGGGGCCTATGTTCGACCTCATGGTCACAGGTTCCAATCCTGGTGGGTCCACTCAGCCTTTCATCCATCTGAGGTCGATAAAATGAGTACCATTGAGTTGGTTAACTGTAAATATTTGTTATTCAGTGCCAAGATACCTCGTTTGGGGTGAACGTGTGCTTTACAAATGCTTATGTTATGTTAAGGGAGGACTTACTATGGCAAAATCATGTCTGTACCTGGAGCAGTAACTGGTCATGCCAAGGAATGAGCGTAATATGGTAACATCTTGTGGGAAATTGGTGACTGACAAAGCTTGTACTTTAGCTGAATCTCAGATTTCTCAGCATTCAAAGTTAAACCTGCATCAGCTAGTAAAGGACACACTTGTGTAAGTGCTTTCTCAATTTCCTTTTGTGTAGCTCCGAAAACTAATATGTCATCTCTGTAATTTAAGGCATTCATGACATATGTATGATACGTCGAATTAGATTTTGAAAAAGTTCAGTAGTTGATGGCAGACCTAAACGTAAGAATTTATATCTGAACAAACGAATATGGGTAAAAAAGTTACTAATGTAACTGCATTTGTCTTCGAGATCTAATTGATGATATCTCTTGTTCTGATCAAGGCGAGAGAAGACTTTAGCACCATTTAGCTGTGTGATCATGTCGCCAAAGTGCAGACCTGGATGTCTTTCTCTTTCAATTGCCTTTTACGTTTGACTAATATCAACAAAGATGCGTACAGCTCCTTCACTGTCCTTGTTGGGCACTGCCACTATTGGCAAAACCCGCAGAGTAGGACCAGTAGATCGTTCAATGATATCATGCTGTAGTAATAGCTTAAGCTCTTTCTCAACAGCTTTTTGTAGATGAAATGCAATTTATTGAAATAGTTCAGCAACAGGAAGAATGTCCTCATTGATATGCAGCTGCACTTTCATGGTCGTAGGTTTCCCCAATCCATTAAACAACTACTGGAACTGACTTACTATTTTGTGATGAATATTCATGTGGTAGCTCATAGATATCAGTCTCATATCAGCAACAGTATTGAAACTGAGAAAACAGGCACTTGTCGCAGTACCTTGGAGTACATGAAAAGGTGCAGCTTGTAGATCAGCATGTTCCTCAGCTCTGGCAGCCATGAGAACTCGCTCCAGACTAAGGGTTTCTCTTAGCATTCGTCATCTGAAAGAATCTGACAGACATCTATCAATAACTTGTAGACCTATAGCTTCTTCATTCTTGAAATATTGAACTTCCAGTGTTTGATTAGCTTCCCAAGTCTCTCAAAAGATTTCTCGATTGTTTTACCAGCTTTCTAACCTGTCCTAACGTGTATCATCTGCTATAGACCTCTGTGGGTCTTTATGCTAGCCCAGCAGCAGGCGCTACTGGAATTGTTTTCCAATATGGCCGTCATTCATAGCCATTTGGTGATCCTTGGGGATTTTAACCTGTGGCTGAATGGCACTTTGAATACAGGCTTCCTTAATATGATTCACTCGTGTGAGGCCCTTGGTCTCTCCCAGCGAATTCTACAGGCTACCCATACAGGAGGTCCTCGTCTGGATCTGATCTTCTCTGAGACCAACCTCCTCACTGTTGGGGATGTGCTACCTATGGCCTGGACGGACCACTCTCTGATTATGTTTTTTGTAAAGGCAGGCACACCTATAGCAGGGACATCTGGTCAAGCAAGGGAGTATGTCAGCAGGGACTGGAAGTCCCTCACTCGGCAAAAGGTGTATCACCCACGTTCATGGTTGAGGAATGCTTTGCCCCCGCCTCACAGGCTGAGGTGAATTACGCTGCCCTTTGCTTGAAGATTACTTCGGTGCTGGACACCTCTGCTCCTTTTAAACATCATACAAGCAGGGGTAGACCCTCTGCACCCTGGTTTACAGACAGCCTCAAAAATTTGAGACTGGAATGTAAACAAGCAGAGAGAAGGTGGAGGCATGCATACCTGGACAGAGACAGGCTGGCTTGGAAAGCTAAGCGGGGGGACTACAAGAAGGATATTCATAGAGCTAAGGCAGAGTACTTCTCGAGGGTGATTCTCGATGCCCCGAACAGCTCTCACAGCATTTTCAATATCCTGAATAGTCTTTCTAGTCCAGAGTGTGCCAAGAATAAATTCCCCGCCTCTCAGGAACTCTGTGAGAACCTAGCTAGGTTCTTCCAGGAGAAAATCAAATTGATTATAGATTACCTGGGGGTGGAGCAGCAACAAGCTTTGGTCGAAGCTGACTGTGGCAGCCTGTCGACTCCTGGGGCAGTTTGTGAACTGGGTGGAGTTGAGCCACTTGCAGAATTTGCACAGCTGTCTGCAGAGGAATTCAGGGAAGTGGCCTTTGGTATTACATCCGGGTCTCCGCTCGACCCGCTCCCACTAAAAATCTAGAAGGAGTACGAGCTTGAGGTCTTACCCACGCTTCAGCTGGTGTGTAACCAGTCGCTTGCTATGGGAGTGGTTCCACCTCAGTGGAAACAAGCGGTGGTGACCCCCTTACTGAAAAAGCCCACCCTTGATCCGGACTTCCTTAAGAACTTTAGGCCTATCTCGCTCCTACCCTATCTAGCAAAAATTGTAGAGCGGGTGGTGGCAGGCACCCTCTCCAGACATCTTGAACAGCACAAGCTCCTGGAGGACGTTCAATTTGGCTTCCGTCCAGCTCATGGCACCAAGACGGCCCTTGTGACCGTGCTGGATGAGCTACGTTGGCGGGCAGACAGGGGACAGGCTGGGGTTTTGATCCTGCTTGACCTGTCTGCGGCCTTCGATACGGTGAACCATGACATTCTGCTGGATAGGTTGAGAGAGGTAGGAGTTGCAGGGAATGCCCTTGGGTGGTTTGAGTCCTTCCTCCAGGGTAGGGAACAAGCTGTGTCCCTTCCTCCCTTTCAATCCTCCTTCTCTACCATCTTGCATGGCGTCCCTAAAGGCTCGGCAGTTAGCCCAATACTTTTCAACATCTATATGAAGCCCTTAATAGCGGTCATCAAACAATTGAAGATCGAAATTGTTAACTACGCTGATGACTCGCAGTTGATTCTGTCCTTGGAGGGAAATGAATCTACCTCCTTGGAGGAATTTCACAACTGCATGCGAGCCACAGGGGAATGGTTGAAAGCCAACTCTTTGCAATTTAACACAGGAAGACCGAGGTGTTATACTGCCCAAGGCCCAGGATACAATCTCTTCTACCCAGCAACTTCTGGCCAAAGGATTTTTCTCCATTGGTCCAGCCTGTGAAGGTGGTACGAAATCTGGGTGTAATGTTCAATAGCGACCTCACCCTAGATGCGCAGGTCTCAAAGGTGGCAGCTGGCTGCTTGACCATCATTCGCCTCCTGAGAAAAATCCTGCCCCTCTTACCGCCCCCTGCTCGGATAGAGGTGGTGCATTGCACCGTGCTCAGTAGGTTAGACTACTGCAACGCCTTGCTGCTGGAGTCCCCTAGCTACCTTATGGATAGACTCCAGAGACTCCAGTCTGCAGCTGCAAAATTAGCCTTAGGGTGGCCAACTAGATCTTCCTCCTCAGGGGCTCTGGCTCAGTTGCATTGGCTCCAAGTGAGGCAGAGGGTGACATTTAAGTCCCTCTGTCTGACCTTTAAAGCCCTCCACGGGTTAGGTCCTGCCTGCCTTCAAAGGAAGTTTTCATGGCATGTGCCGGCCCGCAACCTACGCTCCTCCTCGGCCAGGTTGGCGACCGTACTGAGGTTTAGGAGATCCAGAGCAGGAGGTAGATCGTTCAGTGTGGCTGCGGCCAAGCTCTGAAACTCTCTTCCCACTGAACGTAGGCAGGTCACCGGCCTTCCTGCTTTTAGAAGTCAGTTAAAAACGTGGCTTTTTCCCCTCTTTTCCTAATCCTTAGCCTGTGATTTGTTGCCCCTCCTTTTTCGGTCGAGTCTGCCAGCGCCAGGATGCCTCTCGAGGTGATAGCGCGCTCTATAAGTGAAATAAATGAATAAATAAATAAATTTCTGTCAATTCTGACTGAAAATATATCTTTTGTGTTCGACATTTGGCATTGGATTAAACTTGAGATTTAATGCTTCTTTGACTTGAAGGCATGTGACTTAGGCAGTTTGCAGTAATTTCTTTATTACCCCTTTTACTTCTTCAGAGGCATGGTTTTTAAGATATTTGAACATTTTTTTGTTATCTGATTCTTCCAGTGCATTGCTGAACCACTCAAACATTTCTATCCAGGTAGTCCATCTGTCACGAATAGTCTGCTTTTTAGCAATGTCAGTTTTTGGAATATGGCTGCTGTGTACCTCGCTCCCCTTGCTATTGATCTGGAAAGTATTTGCTGTTAAGACAGCGCTAGATGTGCTCTGTACCTCCCACAAGTACTGGCTCTGTATTTGAACTGGATTCATTTGGCTTAGTCACCAGATGCACTGCACCTGCTTCCTCTTCTACAGTAACTACTGGTGTTGTTTCTGGTATCTGTTCTACACCCTTTTGCATGGTATCTGGTTTCCACTGTCTTTAGTGCTGGTCTGTATTTGGGTATTTTTGATGCAAGCGCTTTCTCACCATTGTCTGTCATGGCTTCTATCTCTTCTCTGTACCTGGTTGTTACCGCCTTCAGCGTTATCATTCCATTCGATTTATAGTTTGAGCTGTGTATTAGCGCAGTACTTCTTTCAAGGCCTTAGTAGCAGATTTCTGGCCAATGATGAGTAAACTTCTTAGTAAAGTTTTTATTATCTTCAAATGCTTCACGGTGGCTGGATTGGGCTCTACGACTCCACATATGCCAAATGTCGATCTTCATTTTGACTGAGGTACATGTGGCATGCAATCACTGACAGAATATCGAAATCAAAAAATCGACATACACAAATATCGAGTCAAAAATATCGAAATACAAAATATCAACAGCCTATCTTCAAACAGGTAAGTACCAAAATATCGACTCCAAAATATCGACTTACAAAAATATAGACAGTAAAAATATCGATTTTTTTTAAATGTCTTAAAATTAAGTTAAAAAAATATATATAAATATATTTAATATAAACTTAGAAATAATTATTAAATAAATGTAATATTAATAAATAATTAATATAAAAAAATTTTATATCACCAAAAATAATACATATATATATATATAAAAACATATTATTAAATAAACATATTAATATAATATAATTTAATTTAATTTAATTTCATTAAATTAATTTAATTTTACTTTATTTTTACACTGTACCCCTGTACCCCAAAAACCCAAAACTGACCCTGAACCCTAAAAATACCCCTTTACCCAAAAACTAAAAACTGACCCTGAACCCTAAAAATACCCCTTTACCAAAAAACTAAAAACTGACCCTGAACCCTAAAAATACCCCTTTACCCAAAAACCCAAAACTGACCCTGAACCCTAAAAATACCCCTTTACCTAAAAACCAAAAACTGACCCTGAACCCTAAAAATAACCCTATACCCAAAAACTAAAAACTGACCCTGAACCCTAAAAATACCCCTTTACCCAAAAACTAAAAACTGACCCTGAACCCTAAAAATACCCCTTTACCCAAAAACCCAAAACTGACCCTGAACCCTAAAAATACCCCTTTACCCAAAAACCCAAAACTGACCCTGAACCCTAAAAATACCCCTTTACCTAAAAACTAAAAACTGACCCTGAACCCTAAAAATACCCCTTTACCTAAAAACCAAAAACTGACCCTGAACCCTAAAAATACCCCTTTACCCAAAAACTAAAAACTGACCCTGAACCCAAAAAATACCCCTTTACCCAAAAACCCAAAACTGACCCTGAACCCTAAAAATACCCCTTTACCCAAAAACCCAAAACTTAAATTTAATTCCCAAAACCAATTACTTTTATTTACTAAGTAAATTTTATTTAATGGTCAATTATTAATTAATTAACAAATTTATTTAATTAACATATTTAATTAGTTATTATTAAATTACTCCCCACCCTATCCCCCTATAAACTCACAACCCACTACAGAAATTAATTTACTAATTATTATTTATTTATTCTTTAAATATTTATAATTACCAATTATATTTTAATTATTTACCAAATAATAATTAATTAACAATTATTATTAATTTACATATGTAATTAATTAAATTTAAATTACTTCCCACCCTATTTCCCTATAAACCCACAACCCGCTAAAAAAAATATAGTAAAAAGTAATGATTTATCAATTATTCAATTATTATTAATTACCAATTATAATTTAATTAATTAACAATTATTAATTAATTAACAATTACTATTATATTACATATTTATATAATTATATTTAAATTACTTCCCACCCTATTCCCCTATAAACCCACAACCCGCTAAAAAAAAAATATAGTAAAAAGTAATGATTTATCAATTATTCAATTATTATTAATTACCAATTATAATGTAATTAATTAACACTTATTAATTAATTAACAATTATTATTATATTACATATTTATATAATTATATTTAAATTACTTCCCACCCTATTCCCCTATAAACCCACAACCCGCTACAGATTTATATTACACAATTATTACAAATTATAAAACACCTAATTTGACATATTTTTGTTGTCTATATTCTATCTACTCGATATTATGTCTAGTCTATATTTTTGAATCGATATTTTTGCTATTAATATCGATAGTAATCGATATTTTTGTAGTCGATATTATGTCTGGTCGATATTTTGTCTAGTCTATATTTTTGACTCGATATTTGTGTATGTCGATATTTGTGAGGTCGAAATTATGTCTGTGTACCGTGGCATGCACAAGCAGTTTACTAGATCACAGCAAACTCTCTGGGAGAGTACTGTCGATCTTCTGCCTATGTATCTCCCATCTTGTCACCAGTTGTAGCATCCTCCCCAGCTGGGGAACTCATAAATGAATACACCACATACAGAGCTTAGTATTACACATCTTTATTCCTCAGTGTGTAATTGCAAACTCAACGTTCTAAACACAAATTCTAATCACTGAACCCGAACACTTATGTCATAGTTCTACGGAGTCAATCAGGAACCAAAAGGGTCCTGTCGCCACTAACTATCAAGAAAATACATAAGAAACAGACAAATACAGTCAGTAAGGAAAGCTCTCTGCAATAGTACACCCCACCAAGGAATAGAACCAGTCCAGTGGACACCTCCACCCACAATACAGACTGACAGTGCTGTACAAGGAGAATGTCAGCCCCCTGATCCAATCCCCATATATTCTTTTTCACGGGTTCTCACAGAGGCGGTGCACAAGTCGCGGCAGAAGTAGCATGACCGTAATGGATGGGGTTTCTGTGTGGCTTTTCACTGCCTTTTGACTTGTAGGACACTTTTCCTTTTCACCACTCAGTCAGTATCTTAGAACAGGCCTTTTATCCCATATTCTGACAAAGTCACAGATAATTCTGGCATACAGTTGCATGAAGACATAAAGGCACCTAATTAATGTGGTTTGATGTTGGGAGAAAAATAATGGAATATAAATAGGAGAATAAAGAACGGGAATCTGCCGTAAGTTTTGTCTTTTGAAAAACATTTAGCATCATTGTATTAGTCTTCATGCAGAGAAATACCCTGGTTAAGGAAAACTGCATTTATCTTTGTTTCTGTCCTTTAAATGCTAATACAGGAATGCAGGGCCGAACATCAATGTAACTAGTTTGATAATTAGGTTACTTTCTAAGTCACTTCTACATGCATTCCAATTTGCATTTTGGTATTCAGATCTGTTGTGGTTGTTTTTGTAATTGCATGTTTATATCAGTCTATGAATAATGAATCAACTATTTAGACAAAGAGCTGTTATCTGCTTTCCCTAGCAGCTGCAGGGCATGCATTTTTTTGTGTGTACACTATAACAACACATGTGCACTCCTTGTTGTTGGCATCCTAACTGGGTGTCATGGTGCACTATAAGGTCAACATTATTATGCTGTAAATGATATAGCATTTGAATATACAATTTGCAAAAATGCATCCTTTTTGCCATTTCTAGCAAACATTTCTTTTGGGGAGAACCTGCTTGCGCACCCTCCTTCACTGGTGGGGCCCACTCGCTGCACTCGCTGGCTATCAGTAATAGAGGAGGCTGATCTAACAACATTTGTCAGAGCTGCTTTCAATTCTCAGTAAGGCCCTACTGTTATACATGTTCATGCTGTATTTATAAGACAGGGAACATGGTGCTCGCCATGGTGAGGGTTCTGCTAGCTTCCCTGGGAGAAGGTCGGTTAAACAGAACGTGCAGTGACTTAAAAGGTGTGGAACTAGATACTCACTTAAGTGTAAACAATGCTACTGTTTCCGTGGCCTAATTTCTGTGTAAGACTGCTCTGACAAATGCTGAAATTTACGCTGATGTGCAGGAAGCCAAAACATCCGTTTTTTAGGGTGAATACTCATATAATCCTGACTAGTTGGATATATTTCCAGCACCCACATTCACCCTGGAGGAGACAGTGACAAGGAAGAGTCATGGTGGGAAATTCAGACAATGAGGCTAGATAAACGGTGAGCTGTCATGGGGGTCGGACACAAGTGATACCTGTCATGGGAAGATGTGCAAGACGGTGGATGATGTTGGCCCATTTTCCCTCGGTGAAGAGAGGCAAAGTGTCTTGACATTGCCTAGGCAAATTTTCACTCTCATGGCACCCGCAGACTGAGCTTCTCTCCTGCCGCTGGATGTGGCTCTCCTGCTCTTGCCTTAATCAGCCATTATGATTTGTGTGTCAGACCGCCCTAGGACTGCCGATGCCACCAGGGAACTGCCGTTACCTGGTGGTGGTGCGGCTTCAGAGGCTACAATATGCTTGCCCTGACTGCCGTGGTCCCACCAAGCACAATACAAGTTTCTTCTCTGCTAAGGTTTTCATGGCGGTTCCATCATCATGAAAACCCATGCAGCGGGAAATCAAAGGGGGCCGCACAGGGCCCTCTGGTGCCTTGCGCCATGTGTATGCACTAAAGGGGGCACAACATGTGCCCCCCAGTGTGCATGCACACTAGTTCTTGCACAGCATGGAAGTTACAGTCCATGCCATGCAGAAAAATTCTGAGACATTCCTATTGTGGTGCCTTTGTCAAAGGCACCGCCACCTTTGAAAGAGTCGTCACAACAGGAACCACCTCACCGTCCACCCACCAGGCTACAAAAAAATGTGTAATGTGGCGGGCGGGCTGCAGCGATTCTTGGCGGTGCTGGGATGCCGGCTGTAGCAGTCCACCCCACCCCGCACTTCAAAAAGTCATAATTGAGCCCTGGGTGTGCTTCACTCATTTAATGAGTTTGGAAGGATCATAAAGAATTTGAAAGGATGACAAAGAAACATTGGTAAGTTGGATCAGTGCGTGGGACAACACTTACATGGTTTTGTGCAATAGAAAACAGCAGGAGAAATCAGATTTTTGCTCCCAGAAGTGATTTCCAGTTGGCTAATGAGAGGATGGTCAAGACTGTCACATAAATAACGTTCTACCTCCATCTATTGCATAAATTACAATATTTGTCCTTATGAGCAGATGTTCCGATTATGACCCTTCTGTTGTGTCCGGATTTCCTATTAGCCACCAGAGGCCCTTGCCTACAGGTGTCAATATACCTCAGATATACCCTTGAAGATGACATGACCTGTGAGGGGACGCATGGTACCAGAATATTGTAACAATAATAGAGTCTGCTCTTCTTCTCCACTGAACTGTACATTGTTATGACATAGCTGGTTTGGTGTTCTGGCTGGATCTAACAAACATGTCCAGAGATGGTAGAAAAATCAGAGATGTGAATAGAGGTTTTGCCAGGCTCAGCATGGCTCCACGGAAAGGGAATACAGGGATTGGGGCAAGTCTCAGGCACCTTCTGATTTGACTAATGGGGAGCAATCCCTCTTTCAATCAATCAATGCCCTTTATATGGGCCTTAATGGAAAGACTGGCATGACTGTCTAGGCAGTGGAGAAGTTGGAGGAGTTGTGCATTTGGGTGTTGCAGGTAGAACGGGTGGCTGTGAGCTGACAGCCAAGTTCCTCTTTGATGCTTTTGGACCACTGGGGTCTTTATTATGGGCTTGGTAATGCGTAGCAGACATTTTCTGAAATGAGTCAGTGGTTATCATCAGTTGGGGGAAAAGGGAGTGCAACATAGTTGTGTTAATAATGCTGATAAGCTCTGCATGTGAGTGTGTTGTGGAGTAAGAGTAGACCCTTCAGAAACTATATGGCACAAGAAGAGCATAAAATAGTAGAAGGAGACACAGAAGAAAATAGAATGCATTCAAACCAAACTACCCTGTTTTTGGCCCTGGTGATGACCCGCATTCAAAATAATTTTATTGGGGTTGAAATTTTAACTAATTTGCTAGAGGTCTGACTTTAATCAGGATCAAGTACAATAGATAGTGGCCGTGCACTGCGTGTGTTTATACGAGTAATTTAGGATGTGAGTCGTGCTCCTTAGGATTACTCCCCGCTTAGGAGTATGTACTAATACAGAAGGATTGCGCCGGCACTGAATAGTGCAAGTGTCTCCTAGGGCACAGACGAATGTGCGCTGGACTCGCCAGCTATGTTGTGATCAATAAAGTTTTTCAACAAAGTCTTTTTTCTTTTTCACTTTTCATAAGTATTTTATTCATACTCATAGAAATTGTTTTTTGCAAATGTTGAGGATTTGCTTTACCACAAATTTTGTATATCCAACAATTGTGATTTTCCTTCCAACTTATTTTTCAATTGTATTTCAAATACATTCCAATGCATTTCGGCCTAGTGGCCTTCATCAGGGAAATCTGTGAAACAAAGGATGTGTCTATCACTATATTGTACATATGAATTTTTAGCAATGAACAATGTTTGTAAAGAAAGATATCGACATGTTATGATTAAGATCGTATATGATAACAAATACACAGTCACTTTCGTTTTCCTAACATGAACCCTTTTCACTGTCTTATAATCAATGTAGCTCATAGCTAATACATAAAATACCCTACACGATCGGTATTCCCTTATGTTACACATCTGATACAGGGGGTCGGTAACTTACTTTCGTGATACTCTTAAGATTACCGATGTGGACATTTGGTGGTTATTGAGAGTTTACCGCGTATTTAAACGCACAGGTTAAGTATTAAACACGCTGTTAAATTAGGCATACTCGCTAAGAGGTTTTGACGCTCGAAGGAAATTCTTACCAGAATGTTGTGATCTAAACGCTCGGACGCTCTGTCTGAACTGCTGCTCTCACCGCGGCAATGTCGGCGTGTGACGTGTATGGGGTGTGTTTACATAAAGGATTGCGCGCGCTATGGTAAACACATATATCATAACAATTTCCAATATGCAAGCTTTAATCTGGAAAAAAATGAAGAAACAGACAACAGAAAGGTCTTGTTAAAACGTGAAAATCACTGGATATACTATTTGCAGACTTTACGCCCTTATGGGATGAATGAACGGACTGAATTTAGTTGCTACTTATGATTTATTTATTTTCCAGATCATGAATTACTACGATTGAAATACCCGGTAGATATTATAAATGGCACCATGTGTTGTGTTATGTTCAACCAGCTAAGGAGACGCCACTGTTGTATGCCTAATACATCATCCGGCTACAATGTTAAACACATATATCATAACCATTGGTGACTAATAATCAATTGCAACATCATGCTCAGCACATAACAACGAATAATTCATGATCTGGAAAATAAATAAATCATAAGTAGCAACTAAATTCAGTCCGTTCATTCATCCCATAAGGGCGTAAAGTCTGCAAATAGTATATCCAGTGATTTTCACGTTTTAACAAGACCTTTCTGTTGTCTGTTTCTTCATTTTTTTCCAGATTAAAGCTTGCATATTGGAAATTGTTATGATATATGTGTTTACCATAGCGCGCGCAATCCTTTATGTAAACACACCCCATACACGTCACACGCCGACATTGCCGCGGTGAGAGCAGCAGTTCAGACAGAGCGTCCGAGCGTTTAGATCACAACATTCTGGTAAGAATTTCCTTCGAGCCTCTAAACCTCTTAGCGAGTATGCCTAATTTAACAGCGTGTTTAATACTTAACCTGTGCGTTTAAATACGCGGTAAACTCTCAATAACCACCAAATGTCCACATCGGTAATCTTAAGGGTATCACGAAAGTAAGTTACCGACCCCCTGTATCAGATGTGTAACATAAGGGAATACCGATCGTGTAGGGTATTTTATGTATTAGCTATGAGCTACATTGATTATAAGACAGTGAAAAGGGTTCATGTTAGGAAAACGAAAGTGACTGTGTATTTGTTATCATATACGATCTTAATCATAACATGTCGATATCTTTCTTTACAAACATTGTTCATTGCTAAAAATTCATATGTACAATATAGTGATAGACACATCCTTTGTTTCACAGATTTCCCTGATGAAGGCCACTATGCCGAAATGAATTGGAATGTATTTGAAATACAATTGAAAAATAAGTTGGAAGGAAAATCACAATTGTTGGATATACAAAATTTGTGGTAAAGCAAATCCTCAACATTTGCAAAAAACAATTTCTATGAGTATGAATAAAATACTTATGAAAAGTGAAAAAGAAAAAAGACTTTGTTGAAAAACTTTATTGATCACAACATAGCTGGCGAGTCCAGCGCACATTCGTCTGTGCCCTAGGAGACACTTGCACTATTCAGTGCCAGCGCAATCCTTCTGTTTAATCAGGATCATTCATACCATTCTCTAATTCTGAGTTGTGTTATCAAATTTTACATTTATGTCAGCCACTATGCATTGTATATAGCACTTACACACTTTATTTCACTTATTCACGTGTCACTGGTTCGTTTCTTTGAGCACTTTTTGATGCAATGTATTGACATATGGCTTTGTATATATTCTGAGTATAATCTCATTGTTTGCAATAATAAACTCAATTAATTTCTCTATAACAAACAGTTAGTCGATAGCCTTCTTCAAACTGCCATGGAAGAAGAGGCCTGCACTCCCCTTGAGGGGGCCATTGTTTGTGTTTGGTGTATTGGAAAATAGAATGTAGGCACACACTAAAAGAAAGGGAATACATTGAAGAAAGAGTCCAAGATCCCTCAGAGAGAAAGTACAATAAGAAACACTGGGGCATAATTTATCAAGGCCTTGAGTAGCCCTTGCACCAGACCAGGTGGTGCAATGGTGACGCAAAACCTAAGTGACATTTATTAAGCCCTGCAAGGCCACCTTACATGGTCCTGAATTACTCGATAGAGCTAGTGTAATGAAGGCAGCGCAAATTGCTGCGTTGCATTACACTGCGGCAGGAAGGTGTTCCATGGGTGGAGCGTGGGTATTCCCACCCATCCACCCATGGATTTTGGCACCACCCCAGATTTAGTGGTAGTCCTGGGAATGTGTCAAAATGTTACATCTCCCCATGTGAGGCGTAACGGGAAGAAATATCTATAATTTTACTCGTTTTTCTCTTTCTACATATGCTCTCAGGATTGTTTTTGCGCAGAAAGGCTTCCCTTCCTGCACAAAAACAATCCTGCCTACAATGCAGGCATCCCTTCAACATGACGCAAGCATGCAGGTGTTGGAGCTAGGCAGCCAAAAGTGCACCAGCATTAGGAAAGGACAGGAATGTGCTGAATAATGTTAAAAATGACACATTCCTGCCCTTTGTCTTTCGTGCAGGCAGCAAGGAGGCTTGCCTTGCGGAACTTGAGAGGTGATGAGGAGGCTCTGATAAAACACAACTTATGTCCTTGGGGCTCACACACTGCAAGAATGGCAGAGAGACAGAAAAGGGAGAGAGTGCTCACATCATTGGTATGGAAAAAGGATGGAGGAGAATGATCTGGTTGTGCAAGGCAAGAGCAGAAGAGGGCACAGAGTGGATGAGAGTACAATGGCTGTGAGAAAAGATACATGGGAAGAGACAAGAAATAAGTTATACCAAAGGGGATGCTGGACGGAGCGTTTGAGCAAATCAAACACTCACCCTCAGTCAACTGATCTGGGTTTAATCCATCACCATTCTTTAGCTCACTCCACCACCCCAGTTCAGACATGGCCATTTGCAAATCAGTCTGCCCCTGTGCCTCATGGGAATAGTCCAGCCCGAACTGCCAAGCCATGTCTTCCCTGGACCAGAAACAAGCATCCTGGGACTGGTTTCGGATTCATAATCCTCATCAGCCAGCCTATCTTGAATCCAGTGGTAAAGTGAGCAAGCAACCCCCGTCTGGGCATATCCTGCCAACTTAGGGCGAACAAAGGGATATCAAAGGGGATGATGGACGGAGCGTTTGAGCAAATCAAACACTCACCCCCAGTTAACTGATCTGGATTTAATCCATCACCATTCTTTAGCTCACTCCACCACCACAGTTCAGACATGGCCATATGCAAATCAGTCTGACCCTGTGCCTCATGGGAACAGTCCAGCCCAAACTGCCAAGCCATGTCTTCCCTGGACTGGAAGCAAGCATCCTGGGACCGGTTTCGGATTCATACTCCTCATCAGCCAGGCTATCTTGAATCCAGTGGTAGAGTGAGCAAGGAACCCACATCTGGGCATACCCTGCCAGACAGGAAATAGCCTGGGAGAGGTGCACTGACTAAGAGAGAAGCCAATCAAGAAATGGGTATTCCCTAAGATGTAGTTGTGAGAAAGTTGAATATTAGTTGGGATGATGCTGGTCCACCACAAGTAATAATGTCACTTTTCTTGTTAGGTCCAGTAAAGTTTTCAGTAAAATGAAAAAATGTGTAAAGCATTTAGAAGTACAAAACAGTAAAAAAGAGGAAAACAAAAGCAATATAAATCCCACTCCAATCTAAAAAAAACTAGAGAAAAATGTAACAAACAGAATGACACCAAAATGACAAAAATCCAATGAGGGGAATTGGAGATGAGAATTTTTAAAAGTTAAACTTTTAAAACAAAATAGTTCCAAAAAGCATTAAGCATCAATGATGGTCACCTGCTCTTGAGTGGTACCTATGTGTGATTTAAGACCAACCGGGGTGGAGTGCTGGTTGGATACAGAAACAAGGTTATTCGAAGTCAGACGTTTTACATTCTGACTTAGTCCCAAATTACAAGAATTTGGCAGAGATGTGGCATTCGGTGCAAATCGCCGCACCACCGCTCCGCCAAAGCTCACACTGCCTGCCCGCTAGGTTCCAACTTATTCATAGAGAGATTTATTATTACCATCCCAAACAAAACAATACTGGGCAAAGATTTGGACTCTGAGGAGTCTGATTTACTCATCCCAATCCAAATGAGGCGACACTGGGGAAACCATTGGGCTCTGAGTGTATCAGATTTACTATAACTCCTCAAAAAGAAGCAGCTCTGGGAAAGCATTGGACTCTGGGAGGTATACGATTATCTATTATCACTCCTAAGTAAGCACCACCGGGGAAAACATGAGAAGAGGCGGTCAGGTTGACTATTGTCACTTTAAACTATGCATCAATGGGGAAAGCGTTGAACACTGGAGGATGCTCAGATTTACTAATCCCACTCGATACAAAGCAACATTGTGAAAAGTGCGGGTTTCTTTGGGGATGGGCAGAGGGGTGCAGGTTCACCATTCTTACTCCAAACTAAGCAACATTGGGGAAACTGTGTACTCTGGGGGTAGGGGAGATTTACTGTTCCCTATTGAAATTTATTAACTCTGAGGAAGATGTTAGACTTGGTGGGGTCAGATTTGCCCTCCCACTCCAAACGAAACAGACTTGGGTTACACATTGAACTCTGGAGAGGTCAACTTTTCTATTTCCACCCCAAAATATGTCAACAATGGGGAACATGTTTGATTCTCAGGGTGGAGGGGCACTGTTAATAATAACACTCCAAACAAATCAATGTTAATTATTGTTCTTCCATTGATATTAGGAGCCACACCATTTTTTGTGAGGAAAGTGGGTATTTTTTGTTGTTTTATTTCTCATGTTTAGGATGAGGAAACCCACAATGTATGTTTTTAAGCATGTAGGATATATAAACAAATGGGTGGGTATATACAAAGATCTAATATTAGTTTACAGTAGTGTGCTTAACAGAGAAATTAATACATTTATGAATACAAGTGTTATTAAGTGCAGCGGTTAGCCAGGAATATGGTGTCATGCTTCTAGTGGAATAGGAAGCAGAGTCAGACTCAAGTAAAAACAATTCAGCACAAAAAGTGATGGCTTCTAAGACTTTAACAGACCTTAGTAAGATTGAATTCGGATGTGATGGGGAAGGGCAATGTGCTCCAGGCTTTAGTAGTTGCCACCAAAAATGAGTGGCTGTCATGTGAGCTTTTTTAATTCGGCACTCATTTCGACTCCTGCCTGCATATAATAATTTAAGGAACTTTATCAGGGATGTGGAAGGGGTACATATTTGGCGTAGGAATTCCACCAAGTTTACTGGCGTAGCATTTAAAGAAAATAAGGCTTCAAAATAGAGATTAAATGATGTTTAGGATTAAGATTGTGCAATGTTTTCTGACAGAAACATAATGCTATGAACAGGCTATCAGAAAGGAAGCAAATGGAGATGTTTGAGATGTGCTGAGATTTTAGATTGTTTGCTTAGGCCGAGAACGAGGTGGATGCAGTATTTTGGACTCAATGGATTCTGGCTAGTAGATAGACTGATAAACCCACAAATAAAATATTGCAGCAATCTAATTTAGATGTAACCAGGGCCTGGACCAAATCATCCTACCAGAATTGGGAGCAAGTGACATGATGATTTCATGACTTTTATTGTGAAATAACATTTAGATGTGAGGGTCAAAAGAAAGATAGTTGTGAAACAAAATGCCTAGATTTTGGGAAACAATGGCAACGTGGGGAGATACTGGGAGAAAAGGATACATTATTTTGTTTAGCTCACTAGCAGAGGCAGCAGCAGTCAATTCTGAAGGCTGGGTCTTGAAATATCTTTTTTTTGCTTGATTAGCTCAGATTTCATCATGTTAGTGTTGTAGGTGACACCGGCAAGGTCAAAACGTTACAGACTAGTATTGGTATCTCGTCAATAGTGCTTTTAACACAGTACAAAAAGGAATGGGTAGGCATTCAGTGTTCTTAGATGCAGAGAGGATGCGTCAAATTTGCTTTGACTAATGATCTCGCGGACTGGAGCATGGATTAAGGCTTTTGGAGAGGAGAGGGAGAACTCCAAATGGACAGTCAATTGGCAGGTGGCACTACTGCTATATAAAAAGATACACATTTTTACATATAGATATAGGGAAGGGTGCAACCTAAATAAGGAGGCCCATCTGATACCAAACTGTAATGACTTTCTGTGAGGAGGGGGACCCGGCCTTGGCCTCCCACTTGCCGTGTTTTCCACTGAATCTCAGGACCGACGTCTCACAGGGACCAGGAAAGCATGGTTTAACTCTTCCTGATGCCTCTCGTGTGCAGAAAGAACACCGGCCTTTGGATAGTGGAAACCAACGGAAACAGCGGAAAGTGAGAAGGGAGGTGGAGCAACCATCTCGTAAGGAGGACCCAGGAAACCCAGAAGACCCCAAGATCCTCAAGGGTGTAATGTTGTGAGACTGCGATGTTAGCAGTCTAGTGTACAGCGCACGTAGGCGTGCGCACACGCGTTGGCGTACGCGATGCCGTGTGTTTTATAAATAAAGGAGGCGTGGCCCAGGAGTTAGTCCGGACCACGCGGAGCAGTAACTTGGTGTCCGTGTCGCTTCATTACTGCAGCGCTATATGCAATGCGCCCGCGCGACACCGAGACACGACAATGGCGACGAGGACTTGAAAGAAACCATGCTGTGGCTCACGGACCGCTCCTGCATGAGCCCGCACGTGTGCCCGCGCGCAGCCTGCGTCTGGAGCCCAGATCGTGGTGGGCCCGGCTGGACCGCCCTGCCCCAGCTACGGAGATCAGCGAGTGGCGGCCCGCAGCACCAGTGGCCCCACGACTGTGCCCGAGCTGCGCGGGGGGTGGAGGCGCCCCTTGTTGATTGCGCCCTGACGCCATAAACCTGCATTGACCTGCCGCACGAGGGTAAGAGGCGCTGGCGGCCCACCTCCACAGAGGGACAATGCCTACTCAACCCCGCTTCCGCTGAGAGGCGCCCCATCACCGCAGGCGGCCCCATTCATTGCCGTCCAGACGACACACGCCCTGCCGGGCGTTTCCTCGGCGTACCCCCTCAAAAGGGGGCATCCTTCCTCTACGCCCACGGCGCCAGTGCCCTGCTGGAAGCGCGCTGAGAATCTCCACGTGCCAAGATGGCGGCCATTCCACCCATAGAGCCATTTTTGGTCGACGGCGCACCTGCTTCCCTGGCGCCACGGACTGGACAGAGCGTCTACAATTCTATTTCGAAGGTGCAGGTACTGCGAGAGAACGACGTAGGGAGCTCCTTCTTCATCTAGGAGGGAAGGATATCCACAGAATTTACAAGACCCTAGTGGAAGCTACGCCTCACACTTACGTCACACTCCTCAATGCGCTCAACGCACATTTCGAGCCCATGGCCAGCAAAGATTATGAACGTTTCATCTTCCGGCAAGCGCGGCAAGAAGCGGAAGAGTCCCTAGACGCATTCCACGGCAGGCTGAAAGAACTCGCCAGCACATGTGGTTTCCGGGACGAACAAGAAGAGATACGTGGCCAAATAATTCAAGGATGCTACTCTTCCAACTTGCGAGTGAAGATCCTCCAAGAAGATGGAAAACCGCTAGCAGACATCCTAAAACTGGGCCGCTCCAAAGAGTTGTCCCAAGCGAGAGCATCACACATGGAGGCGGCACACCACAGACCGGTCAAGGCTGAGCAAGTCCACGTGGCTGAACAAGGGAACGTTGTCCGGCGCAAGCCGCGGCAGTTTGAAGGAAAGAAGCTGCAAGAACGTCGACAAACGACCCCAATCCCGCTGATCGGATGCTTCCAAACGGAGCTACAGCATCAAGGCCGGAAGGTCCAGATGACCGTCTACGTAACCCAAGAAGGCAGCGGCATGCTCCTCAGCGGACAGACGGCGGAAGAGCTCCAACTGATCTTTTACGCAATGGCAGTACTGGAGGAGGAACTAGATTCAATTCTCGAAGAATTTGAGGACACATTTCGAGGCATTGGGTGTCTGAAAGGAAAGGAGGTGTCCCTCCACATAGACCCGTCCATCCAACCGGTCGCCCTCAGGCACCGAAGAATAGCATTCCACCTCAGGAAGAAGGTGGAGGAAGAACTAGAGGCCCTCGAGAAGCAGGGCATCATCGAGAAGGTCAGCGTGGCCACCCCGTGGGTATCACCAATCGTCGTGGCGCGAAAACCTAAACAGCCGGGACAGGTCCGTATATGCGTAGACATGCGCCTACCCAACGCGGCAGTCAAGAGGGAACGACATTTAACACCCACCATTGATGATATCCTGGGGGAATTAAATGGCGCAAAGTGGTTTTCCAAGATGGATCTACGGTCCGGCTATCATCAATTGCCGTTGCACCCAGATTCCCGGTATATCACCACCTTCTCCACCCACGTGGGCCTCCGACGTTATCGACGACTCAACTTCGGCATCTCCAGTGCCGCGGAAGTCTTCCAAAACACCATCAGGGAAGTGCTAAGCGGACTCCCGGGGGTCCTAAATGTCAGTGACGACCTGCTCATATACGCAAACACCATCGAAGAACACCACCAAAGATTGAAGGGCGTGTTACAGAGAATAAAAGAGTCAGGCCTAACACTGCACCGGGAGAAGTGCCAATTCCTCAAGAATAAGATCAGTTTCTTCGGATACACTTTCTCCGACCAAGGGATCGCCCCTGACCCAGACAAAGTCAAAAATGTGCAATCAGCCGCAGCCCCGACAAACATATCCGAGGTACGAAGCTTCCTGGGTATGGTAAACCTCTGTGGGAGGTTCATCCCAGATCTATCCAACCTCACCAGACCTCTTCGGGAACTCACCAAGTCAGCCACCCACTGGCAGTGGGGCGATGAACAAAGCGCGACATTCCACAACACCAAGGCCGCATTATCAGCGGAGAAGACCTTATCGTACTTCGACCCGGCAAAACCGACCAACATCGCAGTTGATGCCAGCCCCTACGGCCTGGGAGCGGTACTGACACAGCGCCAAGGGGAGGAAGACTGGGCGCCCATTGCCTACGCCAGCAGATCGCTGACCGAAACAGAGCAACGGTACTCTCAGATTGAGAGGGAGGCAATTGCAATTCATTGGGCCTGCGGACACTTCCACGTGTACGTATACGGACACCCGTTTACTGTCTCCACCGATCACAAGCCTCTAATCCCGCTGTTCCGAGGGTCGGTCTCCAAACCACCTCCCAGAATAGAGAAGTGGATCCTGCAACTACAAGAGTACGACTACCAACTGGAGTTCAAACCGGGGGCGACAAACCCCGCAGATTACCTCTCCAGACACCCCCGAGCAGCAACTTGCGGAGAAAAGGAAGATGCAGAGGAGACGGAGGAGTACGTAAAGGCAGTGATAGAGCGATCCAGGCCACTACCCATGAGCATGGACATGATCACCGAAGCAACCCGCAACGACGAGGTCCTTCAACTAGTGGTGAAAGCCCTACAGGCCAACGACTGGAGAGCCCTTCAAGCATCACTCAGCAAGAGGACACCACAGGCGAGGAACATCTTAGAAGCACTACTGAGAGTACGGGAAGAACTGTCTGTGGACAACCAAGGGTGCCTACTAAGAGGTCCCCGAATCGTGATGCCAATGAGCCTAACCCAACAAGCCAATCAAACTCGCTCACCGAGGGCACCAAGGCATGGTGAAAACCAAGAACAGACTCCGCGCGAAAGTATGGTTTCCGGACATGGACACCAGAATAGAACGGACCGTAAAAGAATGCCAATGGTGCCAGGCGGCAGGTCAACCGGAATGCCCACCCCCGGTCATCACAGAGGACAACCCGCAGAGACCCTGGGAGTGTGTTAGCGCAGACTTCGGACACCTGCCGGATGGGAGACACATGCTGGTCATCATAGATGACTTCACGAGATATCCCGAAGTGGAGATTGTGACAACGCTCGCAGCCAAAGAAGTCATAGCCAAGTTTGAGAAAGCCATCGCCACCCATGGCATTTTCGAGTGGGTCAAGACCGACAACGGGCCTCCCTTCCAGGGACAAGAGTTTGCAGACTACCTCGCGGATTGGGGAATCAAACACAGGAAACTGACGCCCCGATGGCCTCAAGCCAATGGAGAGGTCGAGAGGTTTATGCGCACTCTAAACAAAGTCATCCGGATCGCCCACAATGAAGGAGCCCCACTGGAAAAGGTGATATACTCATTCCTCAGGGAATACCGGCCCACGCCACATTGCACTACAGAAGCTGCCCCAGGCCCGACAGCAATGGGAAGGATAGTAAGAGACACAATCCCCAACCATCCTACCTGGACTCCAAGCTGCGCAAACCCGCAGAAAACATTGTCCAACCGGAGCAGGTCAAATGACTACGCCAGCTTCCGACGGAGGGCCAAAGCACCGTCCATCAATGAAAGAGACCAAGTCTATATGAAGGACAGATATCCGGGAAGCAAGTTCAGGCTCCCATTTGAACCCCGGCCTTGGACAGTCACGCACCGCAATGGCACCATGGTGACGGCCCAGCGAGGAGGAGAGACCGTCACGCGCAATGTCTCATTCTTCAAGAAAGCATCCGAGCCAACAGAGGATCACCCCCGTCAGGAATCCAGCCAAGAGTCGCCCAACCGGCCAGAAGAGAACTACAGTCCACTCGGAAGTGAAAGCAGCCCCCAGGGTGAGAGCTCAGCAGCGGGACTGTTTGACGCTGTGACGCCGAGAACGACCAGCCCCCAACCCACCACGGGAGCCCAGTTCACCGGAACCACACGTCAAGAGACCCCCAGGAGGGTATTGTTCCGGGGGGAGGCAGCGGGGTATGGGCTGAGAAGAAACCCGGCCCGCCTTCACACCTGGCAGACTATGCAGTGGGCTGAGCACAGACTCCCGAGCCACGAGACTGGTAACTGGCCGGATGGCCCCCATCATTCTTTATACTGAGTTTGATACGTGGTGACTTTTGAAGTAACTGTTTTGTATTTTGTTTCAATTAAAGGTTGAAAGGAATGTAATGTCGTGAGACTGCGATGTTAGCAGTCTAGTGTACAGCGCACGTAGGCGTGCGCACACGCAGTGGCGTACGCGACACCGTGTGTTGTATAAATAAAGGAGGCGTGGCCCAGGAGTTAGTCCGGACCACGCGGAGCAGTAACTTGGTGTCCGTGTCGCTTCATTACTGCGGCGCTATATGCAATGCGCCCGAGCGACACCGAGACACGACAAAGGGAAGACGGAGCCCAGCTATAACGAGGAAGGTGGAAGCCGCAGCGGATGAGGAGAGGAGCCCAATCGCCCCACGAAAAGAAGATTTCCAAACTGGGAGCTTAGCTGACGCTGAGCGAGGAAACGAGGAAGCTGACGGAGCCCCTGAGAGCTGGGCTGAAGATTGGTGGACGCCCCCGGAGGACACTCTCAGTCCGCCACAACTTAGGAGAGTTGTGGTACGTGTGGCAGGCAGAGAAGGGGAATAAAGGGCCGGGAGGAAGTGTGTCCAGGGAAGGAAGGGAGGGGGGCACAAGGAGCAACACAGGGAGTTTTTTTGATGTATGCCTGCCAGTCACAATGAGCACACTTCCCTTAGCACCTAAACCGCCCCTAATGAGCATCCCCCATGGTCTGAGCTTTATGTTTCCGTTGTCATTGATGCTATTGAGTTTCATATGCCAAAACTAAGGGAGAAACCCTTGTTGTACGTTGCATGCGCGCACTCCCTGAGACCGACAGAGCTTATCTGTTGCATGTACCTGATCCCTGAAGACCAGGGACTAGAAACTGGCTGTTAAACTGATAGAGCGCGCGAGGCCACCCGACCAATAGTTTTCGCCGTTTCCGGCTTCAGGGCCCATATACTTTCAAATCACCATATACATTAATCAGGTGACTTCACGAGCTCTACCAAGTTGATGTGTGTGTGTTCCCTGCTAATAATTTTCAATGCACCCGACTTACCATCCACCGATGCGGGTACCTAATGACCACAATGAATCAGGGAGCTAGCTGTAAAAGAAAGGCAGCAAAATACAAACCCAAACAATAACATTCAAATACTGTTTAAATGACCACGGACAACTGTAAGTTTTAAAATGTTTATCTAAAATTCATTATTTTCTTGCATGAGGTACAGTAAAATAAGGCAATCAATAACCAAGATAACGTAAATTATATAGGCATAAAGAAATAATGACAGGGTAATCATTCAAATGTAATATGAAATGCAGATGGAAAATACTATAAAATCTCAGAAATGTTTAAGCATGGACAGTTTATGCATGAATAACTATGGGAGGGCCTATAAAGAGTAACACGCTTCACTTAAGGTGAATGGGCCTTTGAACAATCTAGGCAATGAAGTTCTAGACCATATCAGAAAATTACAAACTGCAATGCAAAATATAATTTTTAACCAGTGAGAAGACATAGGAACAAACCTTTGAAAAATATGTAATTGATTTTCAATAGTTGCGGAAAGGCATGGAAAATATAACATATGCAATGATGAACTTTATTAAAGCAAAAGTTAGAAATTCAGAAGGTGCAAGATTTAAGAGTTTCAGAGCAATATTTACCTAGAAAGGTGTGGAAACCAAACCCTGGCCACGGGTCAGTTTAAGGACAGGAAACCCTCAAGGAAGGATACCCCTCAAAGGACAGCAGGTGCAGAATGAACACCCAGGACAGAACAGGATACCCTCGGAATAGGAGTCAGGACAGGACCCTCAAGACAGGACAGCAAACCCTCAGGACAGGACCCTCTTCAGGACAGGACCGGAACCCACAGTTCGGAAGCAACGCCTGCGCTCCACCCGCTCTGCAGCTATCGATCAAGACCCCGATTGGGTCAGCGAACTCCCAGCTAAGTGCTTTGCCAGCACTTTAAGGTTCAGTAGAACCTCAGTCTATGGTCAAATTCGGACAGAGTGCTTCGCAGCGCTCTGTATCTTCAGTCACCTATTGAGTGCGTTGGGTCAGTGACAGGTCAGCTAAACCAGACAAGTCGGACGGTTCACTAGGTGAACCCAGGGTAGATATACAGTTTGGGGACAGTGTACCACCCCCCAATGTTGCAAAGTGTCAGAATCCCTTAATTTCGATTGGTCCTAAGGTAGGATTTGGGTAACACACCAATCACAACATAGTGTTTCAAGCCTACATTTGCATAATAGGGTACCGCCTAACTAGATTGGGGTTCTCATGAGAACTGGTGCAGAAATACAATGGTAACTTTAACATTGTTGCTCTGTGAGCACATATGATTGGTTCAGCCGAGTTTTCGGGTCGTTTCTCAGGAGCATCTTGCTCATCACTGCCAACTGGCTGTGTTCCATCAGTCAAGGTCTGTCATGCCTCGGCAAGTCGCGCAGGCGCAGAGGGACCTCCAAGATGGTTCTCGGCACAGACAAAACCCCATTCCCCGCGGTACATGAAAAGTAAGCGAAAACAAGTTAATACATAGTAATGTCATTATGAAAACACATCACAGGATTTATACTTTTAACTCATCATCAAGAAATAAAACTATTGCGTTTAAATGTTAGCCACATTGATACAGTCACAAGAGCAGTGGCACGAGCAGTACCACATGATAAGCACAGCTATGAATTACGCATGCGCATAACTTTCCCTCCACTTCTGCAGACGCGTCAGGACACGTGAGTGTGGCTGACGCATGCGCAGTAACTAAATACAAGCGGCGGCCATTTTAGATGACTCGAGTAAATTATTTTAGTAAAACACATGTGCAAGCTTCACGATCCTTATCCAAACTAAACATAAATGTTAGTAGAACATACACTTGTTACCGTATTACACATAAACGAGGTTCTTGACTTCGGCAAGCCGCAAAATATGCGAAGCTTTGCTTCATCAATCCCCTCTTTGATGATATTTACTATCATCACAAATTATAATGGAACCAGATGCCAACTTTCTTTCACACTTTATAAAGTTCTATCTCTTCCAGCAACCGTTCTAACTTTTCTCTCTCAGTTTTAGTAGGGTGAGAAGTCTTCACCTTTTTGTATATCTGATCATTCACTTCCTCTAATTCAATCTCATCCACACTTCGTTTCACTCCTCTTGCATTTACCTCGTGCTTTTTGGTGCGCTTGCGGTATTTACAGCACAAGAAAATGGAAAGTATAATAAGACCTATAATACCAATTGGCATCAGAATTTTGAACAATAAGCTTTTACCTATGCTAGCAAGCCAATGACCTACATTTGAGAGACCATCTACCAGTCTCTTCCAGGCACTATCAACCTCGAGTGGTTTGAGTTCTTTTGCCAAATTAGTAATGTTTTTCACATATCTTTTGATCTGTACACTTTTATCCGGAATATAAGTGCAACAATGTTGCGCCTTCAACATCCGGCAGACTCCGCCCTCTTTCGCTAATAAGGTGTCAAGAGCAAGTCGATTCTGCAAAACCATTGATCTGATCGCAACCATTTCAGTATTGACCAGCAGAAATCCATGAGCTGTTTCAGTAGACAGCACATCTACTATAGTAGACAATTTGCAAATTCTGTGAGTGTTCAGAACCACTCCCACTCCAGGTATCAGTGCACTGAAAATACTACCCATAATTTCACCTATACTTTCTCTTTTACTACGCACTAAGCCATTAGTATCTTCATTGCTTCCAGCTTTCCCATTCACATGGTATATTTTCGGGAAGACAATACCAAAGTAGCAGCTTCCATACCAGTGATCCGGCAATTTGAAATAAGCCTTGTCCCCACAAATATAATAAATTCCAGGAAACACAGGCTCTGACCCATTTTTGAAACCCCAACCTCCAATTACCTTGTAATTATGTTCGCATTCACTGGAACCAATGAAAACATTATTATAATAGCTAGTCTTCTCGCGGTGAAGACATAGCTTGCCTTTCTTTTCAAAATCCAGCAACAGAGCAGGACCCGCTCCACCAGATGAGGTGCCTTCCATGTTCTCTGCCCACTTTGGCTTTTTCTGACTTTCGTCATTAGCCTTCTTTTGAATTTTAATTCTTCTTTTCTCTGCCATGTTCAGGAACATCTTTTCCTGCTCACGCAAAGAACAAGTCAAGTTATCTCTGTGTGCGTCTGCTATGTCAATGTTACCTATAGTCAGAAAGTAGTCTCCCATATATCTTATGGTGTCACTTTTGGTATGTACAGGATTCAAGTTCCCACGTATAGGAAGTTCAGAAAAGATCACGTCATTGTTAGAGTAATAGTACTGTAACGGTCCTCTTTTGTAAAATAAACTAGCTAAAATGCTACAGGAGATTCCATATGTCAATGGCAGGTGATGGTATGTCACGCCTTCAGCCACAGAAGTAGGTAGCTTCATGCAGACATAGCAATCTTCAATTTCCATAGTCTCTACATAGTGTATTAACAAGTTTGCGAAAACATTTAAGTGTGTCTTGTTCTTAACTCCATGATAATGTAGTCCTCCCTCATCTGATGCTTCTAAGTTTTGTTTTGTTTGTCTCAGGGCTCTTTCATGTCTTGCTACACTCTGTGTTGTTAGCTCCTCACTGTCAGTATTTACAACTTCAGTAGGGACAATGTTAGTATCTTTACTTACAGCAAAGGGAATGAAAATTGTTAGTCCTATCCAGATAACTATCAGTACTACTACACTACATATACACACCTTGCAACACGTCTTAAAACGGCTGCAACTAGGTCTACCATTCACTGTTGAATCAGACATTTTGGCTCAGAAGGAGTTTCTCGACCCCTCTTTTTGGCTTTACACAACTAGCTTACTTTGTGCAAATTCACGGTGGTTCGTCTTCTTCTTCAGCTGAGTACTCAGGGACGGGCTCTCCGTCGCTCACGTCAGTTATATCAAGATCTTCAAGTTCTTCCAAAACCAGTGTCCATTCAGGAGACTTGTACTTTTTGTTTTGTCTTTTTATTCGTTCACTCCTTCTTTTGGAAGAGTCTTCTTCTTGCTCTGCTATCCGAGCACTTCTTCTTGCTTCTGCACGTTTTTCTTCCACTGTCTTTATCCTTAGTCTCAATCTTTTTACAAACCTAGGCTCAAGGTTGTTTCTTTTCTTTAGTCTCTTAGTCGGTACTTGGACTTCACTTTCTTCTCTTATTCTCTTGTTCTCTTTATCTTGTGGTAATTCTTCTCCACTTTCTTCTTCTACTTCCCCTATCTGGCTAGTTCCAGGGCTAGCATCAAATTCTTCTGCCTGGTTGCTAATCTGGCCTTGTTCAGGAATATTTTGTTTTTGGCTTTCGATTGTCTTTGTTTCTGTTTCTGTTTCCTGAACCCGTTCTTCTAACCCTCTCTGATCCTGTTCAAGCACTTCGATCTCTTGATTTTCTTCTGCTCGAACTATCACGCTATTTCTAGTCTCTCCTTTATCTGCATCAGGTGTTAGCGGTGGTGTATCGAACACCTGCTCTGTCCCTGTCTGACCTTCTCCTTCCTCAGTTTTGATGTGAATCTCAAGCGGCTGAGGTTCTTCGCCTGTGCCTTGCTTTTCCTGACTTGTCCACTCTCTACCTTCACTAAGTCGCTCTCTTGTTCTGATAGGATCTTCGGTCAGATCAATCATCGGTATCCATTCTTCTGGCCATATGCTTGGCAGCTCGTCTTCAGCTACTCCTGGCTCAGTTTCCTGGACCTCTTCAGCAGGCTGGATTCTTGGCAGTTCGTAGTCAACTACTCCTGGGCCAACGTCTGCTGTTCCTGCAACCTGACTGGTGCTGGGCTGCTCGTTGTCAGCTGCTTCTGGACTGGCTCCTGCAGGGTCCTCTGCTGGTTGCCCTTCTTCTGCAAATTCTTTGTCTGGTAATACCTTCTGGGTGTGTCCAGCGTGGATCCACTGGGGAACACCTGTGACCTTCACTGCAGTGGTTGTTACCAGGATTACTTGGCGTTTCTTTCCCCACCTTGGTGCCAGACAATTAGATCGAGTGTGCTTCTTTATTTTGACCCAGTCTCCTGGAACCAAGTTGTGGAGAGGAGTCGTTGGATTGAGGATGCCGTCGTCTCCAATCTGGCGAGAGATAGAACGCACTTGGTCACCCAATCTTCTGCAGTATTCAAGCACCAAATCATCAGTAATACTCAACAGTTTGCTTCCTGGCACCCATGCTTGTCTCATCACTCTTCCCATAATGATTTCATGGGGACTTAGGCCTGTCTTGCGGTCAGGAACACTTCTCAGTCCCATTAGGACCAGAGGCAGGGCCTTCACCCAGGTCATGCCAGTAGCATCTGTCAGCTTTGCTAGTCTGTTTTTGATAGTTCCATTTACTTGTTCCACTATTCCAGAAGCCTCTGGGTAGTATGCACAATGGAGTTTCTGCCTTATTCCAAAGGCCTTACAGAGTTCAGCCAGTATTTCATTCTGGAAATGTCCACCCTTATCTGATTCAATAATGTATGGTATTCCGAATCTAGGTATCAGTTCTTTTAGTAAACACTTCGCTACTGTCAGTGCGTCACTTTGGGGAGTAGGGTAAGCTTCTACCCATTTTGAAAATACGCAAACAATGACAAGGACATATCGTTTCCCTTCACAACGGGGCATGGTGATGAAATCAATCTGTATCCTTACAAAGGGACCCCCTGATCTCCCAATCTTGCTCAGTTCAACCATTGTCCTCTTGCCTGGGTTCATCTGTTGACATGACAGGCACCTCTGGCAGAGGGACTCTGCTACCTTCCTGAACTTCTTACTGTACCAAGTCTGTTGAAATACCAGAATCATGGCATCCCTACCAATGTGTGATCCTTCATGTATTAATCTTGCCATTGTGCCAAGCAAGTGTCGGGGTAACACAGGCATACCAGTTGGGCCCAAAATCACACCATCCACACGTCTCGGTCTACACCCATCCTCCTTCCATTTCTCTCTTTCTTGCCAAGGAGCCGATTCCTGCCACTCTCTCACTTCATCCCATGTAGGCACTTCTTCAAACACCTGAAGCTGGCAGCTGGTTCCTGGCCCCCCTCGTTTTGGATTTACAATATACCGATCTTTGGCACACCATTGGGCCACTCGATCAGCATAATCGTTTCCCAGTGATACTTTGTCCATGCTCTTTTTATGAGCAGCACATTTTACCACTGCCAGTTCTTTGGGCAACTGGATGGCCTCTAAAAGGTCATGAACAACCTTTGCATTCCGAATGGGAGTACCTGAGGAAGTCATGAATTCCCTCTGTAGCCACAATTGGCCAAAGTCATGCACAACTCCATAACAGTACTGACTGTCAGTATACACTGTTATGCGTAAGTCCTTCCCAATTTTGCAAGCTTTTATCATAGCAATCAATTCGGCTACTTGTGCAGACTTGATGTTATATAGGTAACCTGCTTCTTCAATTTTTGTAAAAGAGACTACTGCATAAGCAGCACTCAGGCCTCCTAGTTCATGTCTTAGACAGGAACCATCCACAAATAGTTCTTTATCATGTTCAGGCAACGGCGTTTCTTTTATGTCTGGGCGTGGTTTAATACTGAACTCTGTCAGGTCAATGCAGTCATGTTCATCATCATCCCCACCTTCCATTTCCAAGGGGTCGGGGAGCAAAGTGGCAGGGTTCAGAATACCGCACCTAACAATGCTTACATTTGCTGCACCCACAAGAATCCTCTCGTATTTAGTCAGCCGACTAGGGGTGAGATACTGCGTTTTAGTTCTGGTCAATAGAATTACTACTCCATGCGAAACATACACAGTCACAGGATGTCCCATGACAATGGACTCACTTTGTTCTAAACTTGCACAGGTAGCAGCTACTGCTTTCAGACAGCCTGGTAACCCAGCAGCTACTGGGTCCAAAGTGGCAGAGAAATAGGCCACAGGCCTTCTGGTCGTGCCATGTTCTTGAGTCAGGACTGACAATGCGCAATTATCGCGAGTGTCACAGAATAAGGCAAATTCTTTGGAATAATCTGGCATTCCCAACGCAGGGGCTGTACACAGACAGTTTTTCAGTCTTGTGAAAGCCATTAGGCTTTCATCGTCCCACTCTACAATATCTGGCATTCCTCTCGTGGTCATTTTTATCAAGGGCCTGGCTAAGGCTGCAAATCCCAGAATCCACTGCCTGCAGTACCCTAATACACCCAGGAACATTCTGACATCTTTTTGAGTACGGGGCAACTGCATCTTTTGAATTATTCTCACTCTTTCTGATGTGACTTTTCTGACACCCTTTTCTATCTGGTGTCCTAGATATTTCACTGATTTCGCACAGAACTGTAGTTTGTCAGGGGCCACTTTATGCCCTTTCTCACACAGATGATTTAGGAGGGCAATGGTGTCAACTACACAGTCCCTATGACTTTTAGACGCCAGTAGAAGGTCGTCTATGTACTGCACTAACACAGAGTTCCCAGGTAAGATCAAAGTCTCTAGAAATTTTTTCAAGATCTGATTAAAGATAGAGGGGCTCTCTGTATACCCTTGAGGGACCCGGTTCCAACAATACACGTGACCCTCGAAGGCAAAAGAGAAAAGAAATTTGCTGTCGGGGTGCAGGTGTATCGAAAAGAATGCATGACATAAATCAATCACAGTGAACCATTCAGCATCCCAAGGAATCTGGTACAATATCACTGCAGGGTTCGGGACAATAGGGCAGCAAGGAACTACAATTTTGTTAACCTTTCTCAGGTCTTGCACTACCCTATACTTGCCACTAGGCTTTTTGATGCCCATAATCGGTGAGTTGCATGGGCTGCTCATCACTTCCTGTATGATGTCTCCTTCTAATAATTTTTGTATTTCCAGAGTGACACCTGCTTTCACTTCAGCATTCATTCGGTAGGGCCTAGTGTTAGGATATACTGCATTGTCCTTGATGGCTATCTGTATGGGGTCCACATCTTTCATCAACCCCACATCTTTTCCAGTGAAATCCCACACCTCTGGCTTTACTGCTTCCTGGAGTTCTTGGGGCAAGTCCTGCAGGGTCAATCTTTTAATTTCTGAGTCAGGTCTAAGTAACAATAATTTATAAATGCCATCTTCATCTGGGGTCTGTATTTCAACACCTTTTGGTGTGCAAAAGATGGTACAGTTCATTTTGCACAGCAAATCACGACCCAGTAGATTCACTGGACTGGTGTCACAGACGACAAATCTATGCATCTGTTTAAAATTTCCAATTGAAATCTCCATTGGTTCGGTAACAGGAGTACTAATCAATTGATTAGATACACCCACTACTTGGATATTTTCTCCCGAGAGGGGTAGGTTTGGAACGTCCACTGTTCTTACAGTAGAACGGGTAGCGCCAGTGTCCAACAGAAAGGTGACATCATTTCCGTCAACCTTTCCTTCAATATATGGTCCAGACTGGTCTACCGGCAAGGAAGCGCCAAGTACGCACTCCTCGTCCTCCCCTCTCAGGCCCCGTCAGTCCTGATCATTACAAAGGAAGGTATCATTTAGCAGATACTGCGAAGTTGCTGTATTTCTGTTCTCCCCGCTTTCCCAAACTTCTATCTCCTCACCCTCTGCCTGTCTTCCCCTGTATACCTGTTTGGGTGCTCGAGGCACCTGAACTGTTTTTACCTGGGGTTGAGTCTTTCTTGGTCTTTCTTTCTGCGTCTGTGGAGTTAAATCAGGAGTTTTTGCATTATCATCTAATAATTGGGGACACTCGTTACGCCAGTGTCCAATTTCGCCGCACTGATGGCAGGGAAATTTCTTCATAGCCTCTTCCCTGCTAAATTTGGGCCGGGGCTTTCCTCCACCCCCTCCCCCAGGACTTTTGTTCTCAGCATTCTTAACCATGTTACTCAATTGTTTTTCCTGCTGTTCTGCGAGCTTCACCTGAGCCCACATCACCTTTTCCTTAAGGGCCTTTTTCTTTTCTGCCATCTCGTCCTCGCAGTACTTAGCGTACCGCAGGACCTCATCCATTTTCTTAGTATGCCAACAGATTTTATTATCTTTTATCCACTGACAAATTTCAGGTCTTAAACCATTTACAAACCTGTAAATAAAGTGCGTCATGTCCTTCAAATCGATGTTATCAATACCACTGTATGTTTTAAATACCTACAATAACCTCTCATAGAAGGAGTGCACTGTCTCGTCCCTTTCCTGTGTTGTTCTATCTATTTTTGTCCAATCAGTTTCTTTTGCGGGCACCTTTTCTTTCAAATGCTGAATTACCTGCTCATATTTTCGCATGACATCCTTTGATGGCTCCCCTGTTTCCTTATTTCTTGGGTACTCCTCACTGGGCCAGTCTATGGCTATTTTACACTGGGTCCACAAATCTACCGGAACCACAATGTCGAAAAACCCATCCAGGTCTTTCCACAGACATTTCTGTACCTTCACGAACCTCTCCACCTGCCTGTACCAGTCAACTGGTTTCTCTCGTAATTTTGGAAAATCGTTCGTGAAGGACACAATATCCTGCCTAGACCAGGGGACATGCACATATTTCCCTCCTGGAACTTCGCGCATGGGGCATAACTGCTCAGGTTTTTCTACCTCCCTTAAAGCAAATTCAGGAGTCACTTGTCGGGAGCGAACCTCTTCCCTCTTTTTCGCCCACCTGCTTCTCCATCTTTCCACATCTCCCCATTTCTGCAGTACCCCCATTAATTCTTTAATCTGCAGCTTTTTTCCCGCCACATTCAGGTGCTCTATATCTTTGTCTGAGAAGTCTGCTCTGTACGGTTTCTGTAAGGGCTTGGATTTTGAGATATCTACCCCCATACTAACTGCTGTTTCGGTCAGTTTTTCGTGGAGCACTCTGGTGTTCCTTGTAAAGCTTTTACATATGAACGACAATTCTTCTTCAGAGTAAGTGTTCAATCGATCCAACCCCACATTCCCTGCCATTAATTCTTCTATTTCTACCCTCAGCTTGTAGAGGTCCAAAGGTTTCGTTTGTGGAGTTTGTTTTTCTAATTCACGACTCCAACTCTCAATTTCATCCGGAGTTACCAGAGAGACATTCCTAGTACCTGTTGCTGTCTCTAATTTAATTTCTTTTGTATTAAAAGGGTTATATCTCTGCTGCAATCCCTTTCCGGTCGGTTTGTTTGGCAAGTCCAAGAACGCAACTTCAGACTCGCACTCACTGGACTGATCATCTATGATTATCGGTTCCTGTCTCGGGGGTGCCATGACTGGGGTCATAACTGGAGTAATCGGATTTCCCTGACCATTTCCGTATAACGGGACCACCGGTCCAATAGTTACTGGAATAGTCAATGCCTCAGGACTGGTATTTAACTGGGAGATTTTCTGAATTATTTCTGTCCTTTGTCTAGTTAGAGCCTCTTGCTCTTTTTCCACTAGTATCCTTCTTAAAGTTGTGTCATGTAATATCTGTGGGGTCAATGGAGGAGTAAAACTCGGGGCAGTAGGATGCGTTTCACTTGGTCCTCCACCATAATTTGGTTTCGGGAATAAAGTCCCAGTATTAAAGGACCTGCGCTCTTCCCCGTATGGAGGTTGAACAAAAGGCAGTCCTGAATTCGATGGTTTCTCTTCGCTTTCATACAGGGGTCTGGGAAGGAACATTTTTGTACGTGAGTAATTTTCTTCCTGACCTACGGGCACTTTGGGATATATATCCCTTGTTTCCGTCGGTTCGGGTTTCTCAAAATAGGGTAACCCTTGACCACCCCCTCCCAGTCCTAGGGACCTGTCTTCTTCCTTGAGGAAGTGGCGTCGGGGAGCATCTCCTACACTGGAAGGACGGGTTCCCTCATTATAAGGTGGCGGACTTCTGGTACAAATGTCATCTATCAATTCATCATCTGATTCCCCCGGGGCCCCCCAATGCTTACACTTTTCAGTACTTTTCTCACCCGCTGCAGGGTTACGACATGCCGGCATCATGGGGAACAGACCCTCAACCATCATGCTCTGCCTCCACTGTTTCATCCTTTTATCCCTGGACTCCTGTTTCTGCCTGGGGTACCACTTGGTCAAACCCTTGTCCATTCGGGGTCTTTCTCTTTCAAAAGCCTCAATCTCCCATTCCTCTAATGCCTCATACTGCGTTAGTCTCGGTCTGGGATGCAATTCGTTCATCCGAGTCCTTAAATTAAATAGGATCCTACCATTGAAAGTACCATCTAACGGAAAAGCCAATACTCCGTCATCTTTTGTGTACTTCACCCAATTCTCCAACCACACACAGGTATTGTACCCTCGGTCAAACATCATGAATGAGGCAGGAGTATTAGGTGGTGGGACAAGAACACCTTCTCTAGATTTAATCGGTTTGTCCGTTTTAAAATAATTTTTCACCTTACTTATAAGGGACATTTTTCTCTTTGTTCCGTACATAATATCGTATCTATTAGTCTTCCACTGATCCCTTTCAAACCCTAGGTGCCTTGGATCAGGTCGAGTTCCTGTAGTCTGCGAGTGCCACATACGACTTCTCCGCTAAACTTTGTTTACAAACTACCTCCAATCAGAACGCACTTCAGAAATTCGTGCAACCAATGGGTGCGCGACTCTAAATAATCTCGGCCAATGGGTGCGCGGCCCCTTCGTGAGATAGTTCCCACGCTCCGGCGCTCACCCCTCCTTTACAAACTCAGCTCCGCTACCCGCCCGCTGCTTCCACCAATCCCAGCGCGGCACAGAGTGACGTCAGAGACGCTTCGCGGCTGACCCCCTCCCTTCACAAGGTAACGGAAACTTTCTTTCTTTTAAAGTGCTCAGTGCTTGGTTATTTTACAACAAATACACATTCGCCACAGTGCTCAAGTGTCTAGACAGAGAAAGAATTGTTTTACTGCAAGTAAACTACTTCCATTTACTTTTCACTCGCTGCGGGCAGATCTCTTCCGCCTACCCTTCACTCTAGCATCGGTGAACCTGTTATTCCCCTAAACTCATCCACTTCTTTCCGGGATATAATCCGAGTTTAAGGTTTCTCAGCGGACCCCTCTGCTTTCACGCTAGCTCCGAGGAACCTGCTACTCTTCCGATGTGACCCTTACTAGGTTACGCCACTATGGGAATTTTGCCAATGAACCCCGTTACTGTCATTTATTCACACATGTATTCAGAAAAACCCTAGTTAGTGCTTCCCGGTTATCCTAACCTGCACCTAACTTTCCTCGAGCCTGTGACCTCAGGACAATGGATTCTATTCACCACTTGCCCTTTCAATTCCCCGGGGAGTTCGGACAACATGAAACGATACGGTTTACAAATGCATGGATTAGTACATATAACAATATAAGAACAAGAATAATAACAATGCAAAAATTCATGAGTTTCAGCAGCGTATTCACAAGAGAATGATCAGGTCTCTTAGAACAGCCGCTCTTCTAGCAGCATCAATATACTAGCAGCTTCCGACTCAACTAGTCCAACTAATCCCTGCCTTACTCTCAACTAGTCCCTAACCATCCTCTAGCTACCAGAAAACTGATAGAGCGCGCGAGGCCACCCGACCAATAGTTTTCGCCGTTTCCGGCTTCAGGGCCCATATACTTTCAAATCACCATATACATTAATCAGGTGACTTCACGAGCTCTACCAAGTTGATGTGTGTGTGTTCCCTGCTAATAATTTTCAATGCACCCGACTTACCATCCACCGATGCGGGTACCTAATGACCACAATGAATCAGGGAGCTAGCTGTAAAAGAAAGGCAGCAAAATACAAACCCAAACAATAACATTCAAATACTGTTTAAATGACCACGGACAACTGGAAGTTTTAAAATGTTTATCTAAAATTCATTATTTTCTTGCATGAGGTACAGTAAAATAAGGCAATCAATAACCAAGATAACGTAAATTATATAGGCATAAAGAAATAATGACAGGGTAATCATTCAAATGTAATATGAAATGCAGATGGAAAATACTATAAAATCTCAGAAATGTTTAAGCATGGACAGTTTATGCATGAATAACTATGGGAGGGCCTATAAAGAGTAACACGCTTCACTTAAGGTGAATGGGCCTTTGAACAATCTAGGCAATGAAGTTCTAGACCATATCAGAAAATTACAAACTGCAATGCAAAATATAATTTTTAACCAGTGAGAAGACATAGGAACAAACCTTTGAAAAATATGTAATTGATTTTCAATAGTTGCGGAAAGGCATGGAAAATATAACATATGCAATGATGAACTTTATTAAAGCAAAAGTTAGAAATTCAGAAGGTGCAAGATTTAAGAGTTTCAGAGCAATATTTACCTAGAAAGGTGTGGAAACCAAACCCTGGCCACGGGTCAGTTTAAGGACAGGAAACCCTCAAGGAAGGATACCCCTCAAAGGACAGCAGGTGCAGAATGAACACCCAGGACAGAACAGGATACCCTCGGAATAGGAGTCAGGACAGGACCCTCAAGACAGGACAGCAAACCCTCAGGACAGGACCCTCTTCAGGACAGGACCGGAACCCACAGTTCGGAAGCAACGCCTGCGCTCCACCCGCTCTGCAGCTATCGATCAAGACCCCGATTGGGTCAGCGAACTCCCAGCTAAGTGCTTTGCCAGCACTTTAAGGTTCAGTAGAACCTCAGTCTATGGTCAAATTCGGACAGAGTGCTTCGCAGCGCTCTGTATCTTCAGTCACCTATTGAGTGCGTTGGGTCAGTGACAGGTCAGCTAAACCAGACAAGTCGGACGGTTCACTAGGTGAACCCAGGGTAGATATACAGTTTGGGGACAGTGTACCACCCCCCAATGTTGCAAAGTGTCAGAATCCCTTAATTTCGATTGGTCCTAAGGTAGGATTTGGGTAACACACCAATCACGACATAGTGTTTCAAGCCTACATTTGCATAATAGGGTACCGCCTAACTAGATTGGGGTTCTCATGAGAACTGGTGCAGAAATACAATGGTAACTTTAACATTGTTGCTCTGTGAGCACATATGATTGGTTCAGCCGAGTTTTCGGGTCGTTTCTCAGGAGCATCTTGCTCATCACTGCCAACTGGCTGTGTTCCATCAGTCAAGGTCTGTCATGCCTCGGCAAGTCGCGCAGGCGCAGAGGGACCTCCAAGATGGTTCTCGGCACAGACAAAACCCCATTCCCCGCGGTACATGAAAAGTAAGCGAAAACAAGTTAATACATAGTAATGTCATTATGAAAACACATCACAGGATTTATACTTTTAACTCATCATCAAGAAATAAAACTATTGCGTTTAAATGTTAGCCACATTGATACAGTCACAAGAGCAGTGGCACGAGCAGTACCACATGATAAGCACAGCTATGAATTACGCATGCGCATAACTTTCCCTCCACTTCTGCAGACGCGTCAGGACACGTGAGTGTGGCTGACGCATGCGCAGTAACTAAATACAAGCGGCGGCCATTTTAGATGACTCGAGTAAATTATTTTAGTAAAACACATGTGCAAGCTTCACGATCCTTATCCAAACTAAACATAAATGTTAGTAGAACATACACTTGTTACCGTATTACACATAAACGAGGTTCTTGACTTCGGCAAGCCGCAAAATATGCGAAGCTTTGCTTCATCAATATAACAAAATCCTATTTTTTTTAATTTCCTTCTTGTTTACTTTGGCTTGTTGCACCCTATCACGTAATACTTCAACACTCCTGGGGATGTTGAAGGAGTATTACCATCTAAAGCTCTGACCATCTCAACAGTAATACTTACCGCTCCCTCCTTCTTTTCTCCCTGTGACTCCTGGGGACGTCCCTACATGGATACTCTGGTTAAAATTAAGAAGACTCCGGGGAAAGAAAACCTACCAAGAAGAAGAGAAAGTATTTACTGTGCCCTTTTCAATTCTTGTTATTGCATACCTCAATAAACCACACCAAAAATAAGCCGCATATTAAGCCTTAGAGATTCTTTTTCCGCTCGTCCCTCTCACACTTCCTTTGAACATTCTCTTTGATTGAGAGGCAAGGATTAGTGTGTGGATTGTCAACCTTGTTGAATGTTAACTATGCCAACGGGGGTTCTCATTCTTCCTTCTGTTTCCTTACTTCCTTTTGGAAATACTCTCTTTAAGCCAAGAACATTGGAAAATCACTTGCTCTTCCATTTAGGTTTTAGATCAATTCAGCATTTAACGTCAGAAGTGGACTGGCATTTCAATCATCCTCTCCTTGAATTGTTTGTTTTATATTTTATACAATAAACATTTGTTATTTAGCACCAAGATGACCACGGGTGAGCGGGTAACGTTATGTTACTTTTTTATGAGTCATTGTTGTCTTCCTTTCTTTAGTGTCAGGAAGCCTATGGTAACAGTGTACTTTATAAACAAAATTAGGAAATAAATAAAATAAATTGCCAAGTGCATAGAGTTGATAGAGAGAGTAAAGATGAATTCTTTTAGAGAGCAGTATTGTATCTGGCACCGTAGCTTGCTGCCACTGATGAGAATTAACTTGGTTTTAGTATGGTTGAACTTAAGATATATGCAGATAACCAGGACTGGATGACTTGTTACCAGTGTCTTAGGTGGTGTAAGCCCATGGGCAATGCCCATCTGAGGTCTAATTAAGTGTGGTCTGCATACTCGTCAAGTATAAAGTCTTACTTTGCTAGTGGGCATTATAAGAGCAAAACCTTAGTGGAGGGTGTTTCTTCAAATAACAGCAATTACTTTTTTAGTCTATGGCATATTCTGTCACTAATGCCAATCTCTGTAGCAGGCAATGTTTAAATACTACTGAAAAACCTACCAATTCACAGACAGCAAGCCATGCATACAGACCAAGCAAAGCAGAGGAGACACTGGCCATACTGCAACAAGCCAGCATCAATTGTTAGATTTGCACCGATAGCCCTTCGCTTTCGAGTCTCACAATGTATTGTGGGGATTATACGCATATAATTCACTGTGTTTGGACACCACTAGGCATAAACACGATCCACAAGCACAAATAAAAATGTACTTTTAAAAGTGTGCTTGGGAAACTGAGAGCAGTCACTCATGGAGAACGTTTCTGGAAACCTAAAAAGATACAGTAAAAAATTGTGCTCACTCACACGCAATGAGCCAGTAATACTTCCAAAAATGTTACTTTAATCAGACTGATTAAAGAGTGTTGTGATTTTTAGCAAAACTGCCAGTTTTTCCATGTCTACAATTATATCATCACTAATCAGGGCCTATTTGAACATGCCTAGAGTTACACATGTGTGATGAAAGTGTATCTTTTCATACAGATTTAAGCCTTTCTGAACAGAATTTTCTCTTTGGTGTTCATTCAGCAGCAGAGTATGAGGTTTTACCTGAGGCAGTAGCCCCCAATCAGCCCCGGAGGGGGGGGGGGGGGGGGCAGAGAGCCCACTAGATACCAGGGCTTTTTTTTTATTGATTTTGGGCTGGGGGATGCCCAAAATGGGCATGACAATGCCCCCACCCCAGTGAAATTCCAGTCTTTTTGCTCCCCCCCCTGGGGGGAAGATGGGGCAGTAGCTCCCAATCTGCCCGGGGGGGGTGGGGGGGCAGAAAGCCCATTAGAAACCAGGCACTTGTTTTTATAGATCCAGGGGTGGGGGCTGGCCAAGATGGGCAGGCCAATGCCCATACCCCCCAAAAAAATGCAACAATCTTTCTGTTATCCTGAGGGGCAGATGGGGCAATAGCCCCTGATCTGCCCCCTGGGGCGGGGCAGTGAGCCCACAAGGCCTCAGGGACTTTTTTTTTAATAATGTAGGGGTGGGGGCTGCCCAGAATGGGCATGAGAATGCCCCACCCCAAAAACAAGTACCACTGTCTTTCTACCCATCCCTGGAGGCTTATTGGGGAAATAGTCCCTTATCTGCCCCCCAGAGAGGCATAAAGACCACTAGGCCTCAGGATTTTTTTTTATGCAGGCTGAGGACAGCCCAGAATGGGCATGCCAATGCCCACATCTCCCCCCAAAAATGCCACAGTCTTTCTACCCCCTGGGGTTCGGATGGAGGCAGTGGCCCCTGATCTGCCCCTGTGGGGGGCAGAAAGCCCACTAGGCACCAGCGATTTTGCTTTTTTTATGCATGGAGCAGCCCAGAATGGGCATACTAATTCCCCCAAAGCCAAAAAAATAGCCACAGTCTTTCTGCCTCCCTTGGGGGCATATTGGGGTAACCCTTACCCCCTGATTTCCCCCCAGGGTGGCAGAAAGCCCACTAGGCACAGACTTGTTTTTAGCAAAGTGGCCACCTGTGGATTTTGGGCCCCAGCGCAGCCGGCACATAGGGAAACCTAGCAAACCTGTACATTATTTAAACCTAGACACCAAGGGGAAACCAGGCTGGGGTGACTTGTGTGCCTCTCACCAGGTTCTGTTACATAGAATCCCTTGCAAACCTCAAACTTAGTTAAAAAAAAACACGTTTTCCTCACATTTCTGTGATGGAAAGGCATTGTGCCCGCGACAGGAAATGGCCCAAGACGCAACGTGGACACACCTCTCAAACCTATAAATTTTTTAAAACCAGACACCCAGGGAAATCCAGGATGGGGTGACTTGTATGGCTCGCACCAGGTTCTATAACTCAGAATCCTTTGCAAACCTCAAAATTTGTAAAAAACAAAAACAAATTTTCCTCCCATTTCAGTGGTGGAAAGTTCTGGAATCTGCGTGGATCCCCATAATTCCACCCAACCCGCATTCCCCAAAGTCTTCCGAGAAAAAGGGTAGCTCACACTTGTGGGTAGGCCTAGTCCGTAACAGGAAACGGCACAAAACACAACGTCGACACCCCACATTTTACAGTGAGAACTGACACTATTTTGCAAAATGCCTAACTGTAGATTTTGAATCCTAGCTCTGCCGGCACCTAGAGAAACCTAATAAACCTATACATTTTTTAAAACTAGACACCCAGGGAAATCCGGGATGGGGTGACTTGTCTGGCTCTCACTAGATTCTGTTACCCAGAATCCCTTGCAAACTTCAAACGTTTGTTAAAAAAAACACATTTTCCTAACATTTCTGTGGTAGAAAGTTCTGGAATATGCGTGGATCCACAAATTTCCTACCACCATGGATCCCTCCAGGTCTCCTGATAAAAATGCCCTACAAACCTCAAATTTAGCTGAACAAAAACACATTTTCCACATATTTTTGAGTGAAATCACGGTGCCGGCAAAATTGTCCTTCCCCAAAGCATTCCTCTCAGTCTCCTGAGTAAAATTATTCCTCACTTGTGTGGGTGGTTAGGCAAGAAAGAGCCCAAAACTTGGGGAATAAGGGTATAGCACTGAGAATTCCAAGCGCTAAATTTTTTTTTAAAATACGTTTTTATCCAATTCTGCTTTGGACACCCACACAAGTGAGGTATCATTTTACTCGGAACACTAAGAAGAACACTGTGGGGGTAGAACATTTGTGTTGCCACTGTGATTCCACACAAAAATATGTGGAAAATATATTTTTCAGCTAAATTTGATTTTTGAAGGGTATTCTTGGTAAGGAAACTTTGGGAGATCCACGCAAGCCATACCTCATTGGACTCCCCAGGATGTCTAGTTTTCAGAAATGTGTGATTTTGGTACGGTTCCCTAGATGGCCCCGAGCCTGGGGCCAAAAGCCCAGGTGCCCCCCCCAAACCAGGTAGTTTTATTATAGGTAATTTTGAAGTCTTCAAAGTACGATTTGGGACATTTCCTGTTGCAGCCACTATGCCTACCCACACAAGTGAGGTACCATTTTTATTGGGTGACCTGGGGGAATGCTGGCTGGTAGGAAATTTGTGTCAGCCCAGGGATCCTACAACTTTCACACACAGAAATGTGAGAAAAAATAGATTTATTTGAACAAAATGTGAGGTTTGCTAGGGATTCTGGATAGGGTAATGTTGGGGGACCCACGTAATCCATAACTTGCTATACTCCCCCTGGTGTCTAGTTTTCAAAAATGTGTGGGTTTGGTAGGTTTCCCTAGGTGGCCGCCGAGCCCGGGCCAAAAATCAGGTTGTTTTTTATTAGACAATTTTGATGTCGCCTCAATAGGTTTTGGGCCCTTGCCTGTCGTGGGCACTTGACCCACCCACGCGAGGGAGGTACCATTTTTATTGGGTGACCTGGGGGAATGCTATGTAGAAGGAAATTTGTGGATCCACGCAGATTCCAGAACTTTCCCACACAGAATGTTTTCAGCTAAATATGAGGTTTGCAGGGGATTCTGGGTATGGAAATGTTGGGGGACTCACGCAAGCCTTACCTTGCTTTACTCCCGTGGGTGTCTAGTTTTCAGAAATGTGTGGGTTTGGTAGGTGTCCCTAGATGGAACCCCCACTTGCAAAACCATGTTGTTTTCTGATAGGTAATTTTGAAGTTGCCTCAATAGGTTTTGGGCCCTTGCCTCTCGCGGGTACTTGACACATCCACACAAGTGAGGTACTAATCTTCTAGGAAGACTTTGGGGAATGCGAGCTGAGAGGAATTTGATGGATCCACACAGATTCCAGAACTTTCCACCACAGAAATGTGAGGAAATCTTGTTTTTTTGTTCACAAATCTTGAGGTTTGCAAGGGATTCTGGGTAACAGAACCTGGTGAGAGCCAGACAAGTCATCCCATACTGGATTCCCCTTGGTTTCTAGTTTTCAAAAATGCATAAGTTTGCTAGGTTTCCCTAGGTGCCGGCAGAGCTAGGGTTCAAAATCAACAGCTAGGCACTTTGCAAAATAGTTTCAGTTTTCACTGTAAAATGTGGTGTGTCCACATTGAGTTTTGGGCCATTTCCTGTCATGGGCACTATGCCTACCCACACAAGTGAGGTACCATTTTTCTCGGAGGATTTTGGGGAATGTGCAGTGGGTGGAATTTTGTGGATCTACGCAAATGTTTAGGTTTGCAAGGGATTCTGGGTAACCGAACCTGGTCAGAGACCATCAAATCACCCCATCCTGGATTCCCCTGGGTGTCTAGTTTTTAAAATGTATAGGTTTCCCTTGGTGCTGGCAGAGTTAGGATTCAAAATCTAGAACTAGGCACTTTGCAAAAAAGGGTCAGTTTTCACTGTGAAAATGTGCTGTGTTCAAGTTGGGTTTTGGGCCGTTTCCTGTCTTGGGCTCTAGGCCTACCCACACAAGTGAGGCACCATTTGTCTCGGAGGACTTTGGGGAACGCTCGGTGGGTGGAACTTTCCACCACAGAAATGTGAGGAAAATGTGTGTTTAAAAATAAATAAATAGTTTTGCAAGGGATTCTGGGTAACAGAACCTGGTGAGAGCCAGTCAAGTCACCCTAACCTGGATTCCCCTGGGTGTCTTGTTTTAAAAAATGTATAGGTCTGCTAGGTTTCCCTAGGTGCCGGCAGAACTAGGGTTCAAAATCTACAGCTAGGCACTTTACAAAAATAGGGTCAGTTTTCACTGTAAAAATAAAGTATGTCCATGTTGCGTTTTGAGACGTTTCCTGTCGCGGGAACTAGGCCTACCCACAAAAGTGAGGTACCATTTTTATCGGGAGACTTAGGGTAATACAGAATTGTAGAGCAACTGTTATTATCTATTGACTTTCGATGCATTTCTGCCTTTCAAATGAAAGCCAATGTGTAAGAAAAGAAGTCATTTTGAAAAATGACTTATAATTCTCATGCTAGTATGAGTAATCACAATTTCGGAAATGTGAAAATATCTACTGTTTCTAAACTATATTTTGTTCCAATTTCAGAAATACATAGGTGTCTTTCATACCAATTTTTCCATGTATATATTTTCCCAAATTAGTTGCGATATACCCGGTACATAATAAAAAAACATTGCAAGACGCTGCTAAGTTATTGGCTCTGGGATCGTCGGGTTCCTAGTGAACCTACAAGTCGTATATATCCCCACAACCAGAAAGATCCAGCAAATGTAACGGTATATTAAGCAGCTGCCATATTTAGAAGAAGTTACAGGTGAAAACGTTGACACAAATGGCTGTTTTTTTCAACTAATTTTCAATTTTTCCTATATTCAACTGTTAGTTTCTATAAAGAAACCTTGAAGGATCTACACAAATGACCCCTTGCTGAATTTAAAATGTTATCTACTTTTCTGAAATCTGTAGCTTTCCAGGATCCAATATTGCTTTCATACCCATTTCTATCATTAACTGGAAGGAGGTTGAAAGCACAAAAAATGTGTAAAATATGTTGGTTTTCTGACAAAAGTCTGCACGTCCCTGAAAGCTGGGAAGATGGTGCTTTCAGCAACACAACTCCTTTTTTGATACCATTTGCAGGGAAAAACCAGATGCTTTCATCCATAGCCCTTTTTTCCCATTTTTCCCAAAAAGCCCAAAATTGACCTGTATTTTGCTGGGTCCTCTTATGAGGAATCCACAAACCCTGGGCACCTTTCAAATCCCCATGATATTGGAAGAAAAGGGCGCAAATGTGGCATGGATACCTTATGTGGTCAAAAAGTTACAGGGGCATAAGTGCGAACTACCCCAAATAGCCAAAAAAAGCTTAGCACAGGGGGGAAAAAGGCCTAGCAGCGAAGGCGTTAACACCATGCAACATTCATAAAAAAACTTCTTTTTCGATCAACACAAAACCTCACATAAGAGAAAAGGCTGTGGGTGGCAGAGATGATTTGCAATAATATTAGTGAGATGCAGCTATGTGACAATATTGAACGCACATCACTATCCCTGAATATCAGATGGAAACACATTTTTGAATTTCCACTAGTCTGCCTTTGCAATGTAAGTGAGCTGGCCAAGCAGGGCATGAACAAGCTGAAAATGGATCATAAATTAAAAAGGTGCTCCGAACAGGGACTCCCAAAGTATGTTTGGCCAAGGGCCTCCAACATCCTTAAGATGTCCCTGCCTTTGGAAATGTGGGATTGCATAACAATCCAGGGGTGGATGCATGGTAACACCCACACTCTAACCATGGAATACCCTCTCATGCGAGGTGGCTTTGTGTTGCTTAATAAATCCCACTATATGGTTTATGTTGCTTTGTGTCACCTTGTGTCACATTGCATGATGCAAATGCAATAAAAGCCAGTTGTAAATTGCTGTCAGGCAAACAGGAACCACTGAAAAAGTGGGTGGGGTTGATCATGGTAACTTTTACCCCATTGATTGGAGGGGTGCCCAGGAGTCCCTCCCTCCCACACACTGATGAAAGGCATAAATGTTGCACCTCCAGGAACCAACTTCATTACATTTTCTGGATCTATGGAATATCAGAAGAGGATTTGACCTGCTGTCTGTGACCTGAGAGGAGCCCTGAATGCCTGGGCCTGTTCCCTTTTGTACCAGGACAAAGAAGTGGACTCCAAGGTTCAGTTGGCTGACCTCAGGTGTAGCTACAGGAAGACAACAAGGTGCAAGGGAAATCAGGGGAAAACATGGCGGCCAGCTAAATAGTCGGTCGTGAGTGCCTGGGAGAAGGTGGCGTGCTTAGGGTGAAAAGCAACCTTTAAACGCGGCGGCGGCGGCGGCGGAAAAGAAAACGTAGAATTACGGAGAGCTCACCTGCCTGACAGATCTTTGTGGGACCTTCTGGGAAAATATCATCGTGGTCAGGTGCAGCAGAGGTGTATGGCGGCGCGGGACACCGATCGTTCACCTGAGCAGGAGGAGGCGGAGCCTTTAGCGGAGCTCTCCGTGCGGAATGAGCTGTGGAGCAGGGCGGCTGCTGAGTTAGGGAGAGGCAGGCGAGCTGCAGCCAGGATTCAATATCGAGTCGGAGGGGCGTCAGGAAGAGGCATTGGTAGCGGTGAGAAAGAGAAGGAGGCCGAGGGAGGGAAGCACACGGTTAGACTCTGCATACCAGGAACAGGGTGGGTGGACAAAAGCAAGGGGGTAAGGAGGGTAGTAAGGAGCCAGCAACCTCCCTAAATATTCGAGATGGAATAAAAGGCATAAGTCAAACTACAAAAGAGGCGAAATTAGAGACCTCTAGATATATTTTGAGGAGTGCTGGTAGGGGCGCAGGGAAGGAAGATACAGTGAATACAGTGAATATACAACAAGATGGTGGGAATAGGTGCCCCAGGGTTCAGAGTCTAGGAAATAAGGACAATTTAGGAATAAAATCAAAGACCTTTAGTAAGAAAAACACTAGGCAAGATAGTAAGGCAGGGATATTAGATAAGAAAGTAAAAATAACTCCCTCCCTAAATACCTTCTTTAAGCCTATGCCAAGAACCTTGATACTACAGAGGGACTCCACTTCAGAGATAGCTACACCAAAATTGTTAGAAAAATCTACAAAAATATCTACAAACGAGCGGACAAGTGGGAAAGATTTGGTGAGTGGCAGGGAACAACAGGCGGCTGGGTTAGAAAATAATTTGTTAGATTGGACTGAGCATCTGAGCCCAAACAGTTATCAGGTGTTAGATATGGAGGAGGAAAAACAGGAGGTAGAAAAAGTTGACTGGGGGAAGGTGGTGGAGGAGGTATTGAGAATGCAATTCAGGGTGAAAAAGAGCCCTCTTCCACTGAATTAGCATGCAGGGTTGGGGAAACAGGGAGTAATGGAGGATCATTTATGAGTCTACCTCTGATGGAAGATCTAGACAGTACGGTTATTGCCCTCTTAAGCCCTTGACCGCGGCGAAAATTCCACCGCGGTGCGGGTGATTTATGGCGTGGGCGTGGTTCGGACGGCCCCCGGCCGTCCTCCGCACACGCCCACCGTGACGTCGAACGGCCGCTGGCCGTCCGACGCATGGAAGGGGTTAAAGAAGTTGGATATGGATGTGCATAAGGGTTTTGAGAAGGCAAACCAGGAAGGGATCAGGGAGGTATGCGGTCTTTCAGAAGCTAAATTTGATGAGTTGAATGTACGCACGGCAGCGCTTGAGATGGAGGTTAAAGAGATCAGAGGGCAAGTGGAGGAAAATAGTAAAGAGCTGGAAGAGGTCAGATTTAGAGAGAGGGCGAATGAGGAAAGGTTAGAAAGATTAGAAAATATGCTACGTAGAAATAATCTAAAGATCTTGAAACTTCCAGAGGGGAAAGAAGGGTCAGATATAAAAGGGTATGTGGTACAGATGTTAAAGGCAGAGTTACAGCTGGAGGAAACTGAGGAACAGATTGCTATAGACATGCAAAGGATACACCGCGATCCCTTCAGACTGAATCCAAATCGCTCTAAGCCTAGAAGGATTCTGATAAATTTTCTAACTTATAGTCTAAAGGAAAGGTCCTGGCAGCAGCTCTGAAAAAGGGAGCACTGATGGTGGATGGTAACAGGGTTGAGGTCAGGTCACATCTCTCTGTTGTAACCGCAAACAGACAGTGGGAGCTTGGTAAAAGAATTGAGCCTCTCAGAAGTTTGGGGGCCACTGTCCAGCTGAAATTTCCGGCTTTTTTAAAAGTTATGTGGAAGAACAAAATGCATACATTTAGGTTTGTTGAAGACGGCTTTCTGGAACAGTGTCAAAATGGTTGTATTTGAAATATATCTAAAACATGAGTTAAAGTAGGTTAATGGGAGGATTTAGTACCTCCGCCGCGTTGAGGTTTATTGTTTGTAGAGGAAAGGGGAATGTGTCAGAAGCAACCACCTTTTAAAGCAGGCACTCGAAGGGCCAAGGTAGGGCCTTAGAAAGTTGGTTGGGTTTTCCAGGGAGGGGCGGTGGGAGGTAGAAGGATGGGGGGGCAGGGGAGGGAGGAGATGGGGGGGAGAGGGGATGGTCATGGGAAAAAAAATTGAAAAATTCCTCAGAAGCTGTATTCTCACCAAGTTGGATTATGAGTTGTGGCGCGGTGTGTTATGAAAGGAGGTAATACCACAGAGGTGACTCTAATGTCATGGAATGTGAATGGTCTACGAGTTAAGTTAAGAAGGGATCTGATTCTGAAGTATTTGAGAGATAGCTTAGCACATATTATAATTTTGCAAGAGACTCATTTAACAGGGGAGGAAAGTAAGAAAATATATGGGACACAACGCTGGCTGAAATATGCGTTTTACACGCCACAAACAGCAGTTACGAAAGGCATCGCAGTATTGGTTAGACAGGGATTAGACTACATGGTTGAGGGTGAGGTGGCGGATGTTAAAGGTCGTCAGTCTCAAATTAAGAGGTCAAGTTTATAACATCATAGGATATTACGGCCCGAATCAAGATGATGTGGGTCCGTTAGATGAACTGGCTAGGGAGATAGTGGTTCGCTCGGGTAAAATTGTTCTTGCAGGTGATTTTAACACAGTTCTGGACCACAAGCTAGATAGATCATCTAACAGCAGGGCGTTAGTTAATAGTAAAATGTCAAATAGAGTAAGAGGATTGATGGACCAGCTAGGTCTATGCGATGTTTGGAGACAGAGGGCAGGTCAGGCAGTAGGTTTTACTTATTATAACAAAAAATATAGTCATAGATCACGGATTGACTATATTTGAATAGATTTGAGATTGATGGATAGTGTGAAACAGATCAATCATGTAGGGGTCCATATATCAGATCACTCAGCCATTACTTTGATTTTAAGGATAGAAGGTGGTGTTTTTTGTTCAGTTTGGAGGTTAGACCGCACTGTGTTATATGATTATGAGGCTTTGGAGAAATTAAGACAGGTAATGGATTGTTTTGTTGAAGTGAATGTGGGTTCAGCAAAAATTGATGTTGTCTGGGAGACGTGCAAGGCTTTCCTTCGGGGGAGGCTGGGAGCTCTGGGTGCAGCTAAAAGAAGAAACTATTATAATAGAGTTGCTGACCTGGAAAAGGAAATTTGTGTGCACGAGGCAGAGATAGTGAGAGCAGGGGGATGTAAGGCAAAAGATAAGAACTTCCAAGAACTATAAAAGTTAAAAGGAGAGCAGGATACGGTCTTAAGTAACAGGGTTAAGCAGATATGGGAAGCCAGCAAATTGGCGCAATTTGAGTACGGTGAAGGTTCAAGTAAATTTTTAGCGTGGAAGGTGAGGAAAGATCGGATACGAAATATGATTAAGGAGGTAAAAGTGGGAGAGCCAGAGCGGATTATTACTGATACTAAAGATATTGTAGATGCTTTTTATAAGCATTTTGAAGAAGTATATAGTGAGGATCTCTCTCCGGATAAACAGGCAGTAGAGCAGTGGGTGAAGGAATTGAAACCTATATCAGAAGAGTTTCAGGAAATTTTGAATAAAGAGATTTTGCAGGGGGAAGTTGTGGCGGCAATTAAGCAGGCGAAGAAAGGGAGGGCACCTGGTCCGGATGGGCTCCCCGCTGAAGTATATAAGGTTTTGATTGGTAGCTTGGCACCTATACTAACGAAAGTGTTTAACGATGTTTTTCTGGGAAAAGCTGCTCTCCCACTATCATGGAATGAGGCAAATATTATAGTACTTCCTAAACCTGGGAAGTCTCCAAAGTACATGGACTCGTATAGACCAATATCGCTCTTAAACTGCGATTATAAGTTATTTGCAAAGATCATGGCGGACAGGCTGGGTAGATTTGTTCCTCAGATAGTACATGTGGATCAGAAAGGGTTCATCAAAGGCAGGTATTTGAAGGAGCTAACCTTCTCGCTTATAGGTAGCATCGATGTGGCAGCTACACACAACCTCCCCTTGGCGGTAATAGCTTTAGATGCCGTCAAGGCCTTTGATCGGGTGAATTGGATATACTTGAAGGCCCTAATAAACCATCTAAAAATGGGGCCAAATTTTAGTTCAGTTGTGGAACGGATCTATCAATCTCCCATCTCAAGAGTACTTGTGAATGAGACATTAACCCAGCCAATTAAGGTAATGAGAGGCACGAGGCAAGGGTGCCCTCTATCTCCTCTCTTGTTCGATCTTTATATTGAACCGCTAGCCTGCAGAATTAGAGAGGCAGAGAGGATTCCCCCTTTTGAATTCCAGGGATGGTCAAAAAAGATCGGGCTATATGCGGACGATATAGTCATACTAACTGCAAACCTCCAGCAGTCGATGAAGTCTATAGACAAGATAACAAAGAAGTTTGGGATGGTTTCTGGCTATCTTATAAACAAAGATAAAACAGAGGTTATGTCCTGGAACTTAAGAAAGACAGAAGATATAGTGTGTAAATCAGAGATAAGATACTTAGGGGTGAAAATAACACAAGACCTAAGAGATCTTACTAAAGTTAATTTCGTCAAGGTTTGAGAGGATGGGCACACCTGCCGCTAACAATATATGGCCGGGTTAATCTAGTTAAAATGATGCTTTTACCCAAGATAACTTTTCTGTTTGATTCCATACCGCTTCTTTTTGAGAAAGATTGGCTTATAAAGATGCAGAGTGAGATAGGATCATTTATCTGGGCATCTAAGGGGTCCCGCCTATCATGGAAAAAGATCAGGAGGAAACTCTTGAAGGGAGGATTGGCGGCCCCTGATTTCCAGATTTATTCTTGGGCTTTTTTGCTGAAGAACTGCAGAATGCTTTTAGCCACCCCTGGGAGATCAGATAATGATAAAATGTTCTCTGCTGTGCTGAAATTGGAGGGGGTAAAACAGAATGGATTCATGTATAAATTTGCCGATCCAAAGTACTTTAAAAAAATAAGATTAAAAGTGTTGAAAGATCTGGCGATGGCTTGGTATAGAATTAGGAGGGCAACAGAAATACTATATTTGAGTAATATGGCACCGATATGGGACACACCAGGAGCACCGCCCTGGACTAAGGATGCACTGGCAATGGCACTGAAAACAGAAGGTCCCCAGAGGTGGGGCGAACTTTGTATGGAGAGTAGCTTAGCAACTTGGAGATACTATGAGCAGAAGTGGGGACATACATATTCTGAGTTTAAATATTTACAGATACAAAGCTGTGCGGCCGGGAAGGAAAATTTGATTGGTCAGTATAATGAATTTGAAGAACAGCGGGCTACGGAGACTCAATATAAGAAAGAGGTGTCAAAGTGGTATTGGTCAATAGTGGAGCTGGAGGATGGACCCTTTACACTACCGGAGGCCTTGTGGGGAGAGTGCTTGCCTAGGATCACTACAGAAGATCAATGGCAAGTAACTATGTTGATTCTATACAAGGTGGTAAAACCCGCAAATTTAAGGAGAAATCACTTGTTTACCCTCCACTGGGCATATTGGACTCCTCGAAAATTGGCAAAGTTTAAACCCGGCGGAAAGGTGGCATGTCCCATATGTGGCAGCTTAAATGAAGATGATCTACACATGTTCGTTACATGTCCGGAACTAAAAGTCTTGTGGGACGCTGTAAGTAAGTGCCTGTCAACCGCATTGGGCCTCCAGATTGAGGTAAGCCCTGAACTTGTTATGACTGGAAGAGTGGACCTTCAAGGTAAGTGCCTGGATGATAAAGCAAAATTGGTGTTTTATTGTGTACTGGTGGCCCGGAGAGAGATCTACAAGATGTGGGTGGCCGCAGACCCTCCCTCAGAACTAAATTGGTTGAGAGCAATGAGAACTATAGCCAGGTTAGACGTGGTGGATCGGCAAAAAAAAGATATAGATTTTGGACTCCTTTTCTTTTATGTTTTGGGTGATGGGGGGTTTAGGTAAAGGTAAAGGTTTAAAGAAACGAGTCCTATGATTAAGCCTTTCCAAATCTCAGTGGATTCCAGGCTAGAGGTAGACCGGACAAGGTGGTGCATTACCCCCTAAGAGTCAAACAATCCTATTATATGAGATGAAGCGCCCAAGGGTGGTATCGTGAAAACAGGGGCGAGGAGAGGCGAATGAGGACAACAACAAAAAAAAACAAGGTGCAAGAATACTTTTCCTGGGAGTACCCGGCTTGCCCAGCGGCAATTGAACCTGGACTGAACCCTGCTGTTGGCCTCTGACTGATACCCTGCGAGACTTGAAGGGCTGAATGTACTGTGCATTTTCCTGGTCGCAAATGGCCCATCAGGTTGTTTGCAACCTGTAAAATGCCTTTTTCCTTGTACAAACCCTATTTTTCAAGTCAGTAACCTGTTACCAACTGGCAAAATAGGGTTTGCGAGACACTATGAAGAAGGGCTGTACCAAGGGCATCCCTTACTAATACCAAGTCACAGGGGGGTGTACAATTGTTTAGGTGACCAGAATGCGGTCACAAAACAATCCCACTTTACCACCTACTTCAAGTAGGTGGCAAGTTAGTCGCAAACCTCTCCTTTATGAATGGAAGCAAAAACATTTTTTAAGAGCAGTCAATGGTCCAACGGGAGAATGAGCTGCAGTTAAAAAAAAAAGTTGCTTTATTTAAACGCAAACACAGATATGTGGTCTGCTGTCTCCAGCAGGCCACCATCCCTGCGTTATTGCCCCTTCCCAATGGGTCGCAAATTGCGACCTGCCTCATCAATATTGATGAGGCATGTCAATTGCGACCCCATTGGGAATCGCTAATGACCCATTAGTGCATTTCATTTTGCGAGTCTCTAATTACAGTCACAAAAAATCGCAATTAGAGACTAGCAGTATGGACTGGTCGTACATCTGTCCCCTAGTGTCTCCTCTGAGGTTCGGAAAGGTTTTAGAAGTTTACTCCTTTGGTGGATAGTGATTTAACAGATTTATTAGAACCCAGCAAAACTATTTGATGTATCCAACCCCTGCTCCATCGTGGTCAGTCAAAAATTCGGCCTAAGTTCCGGACTACAACGACAAGTGTCTATCAATGGCTCTTTGTACTTCTTGCCACTTTTTCTACTTGAAAATTTTAAAATGCATATTGCTTTGCAATCTGACTTTTTTACGGTTTTGATGCTGCATAAATAATGTATCCATTGCACTGAATTAAGCTTGTCTGCTCTGTGCCATTGCTACCAGAGTATTGAGCTCAGGTTAATTTGGTGGCTTTGACAAGAGTTGTGATTATTCTTTAATGACGGTAGTCACCCACTTCAAATAGCAATACTTTTTCCTACAAAATATGTTGCAGATGCGCACAGTGCAATGTTATACATCTTTCTGTGTGTGTGGGTGTGTGTGGGTGTGTGTGAGTGTGCGTTACCTTTGCATTTAATTCTTCAGTCTTTAGCATTAACACTGAACGTTAGCTACCTGCATATACTGCATGGAACTTGCATGTGTTTTCCTCCCACAATGGATGGAATATAATTCAATGTCACTGGGCCACATGTCTCCAAGCATTCTAGAGTTAATTACATTAGAAAATAGGAAAGAGAAACCAGTTTTCTCTGCTGACAATGTTAATTGGTTTTCAAACCGAAATAAATGAGTTGGCTTTAATTATCTAGCCACAATTAAAGGCATTGCTTTCGCATTAAACCGTTCTCTAAGTCAGAAAGGCTACATTAAAAAAGTTTAAAAAAACACAATGAAGTCATTATTTGTCCGATAATGCAGAAGCGTTAAGCAGCAATTGAAAGTAATTGAAAATAAAGCAAGCCTTCCACCAGGGTACAATATAATTTTATTTTCATAATTCTATTTTCCAAAATCAGATTGAATTCAACTTTATATAAGATTAAAAGTTATCTGAAGGAAAACCATCATGACGTGTGATGAATACATTTGTTATATTCCTGCAAGAATGTAGGTTTGTAAACCGAAGCACACAACATTGCTGTAGACCCTGACACAGAGTACAGATGAATGCACAACTGATCACATGCATGCACTATGCCTACAATTATGCACTCACAGACCTAGACATTTACAAACACCAAGCATACACACTAGGAAATACACACACACACCCATTAAGTCAACCTGGTGATCAGCCCATGCTTGTTGGCTACTAAAGAATGGATGGAGTGACATTTCCTCCACTTCAACACCAACAGTACAGATATTCTGACATTCTCAAAGACAAAATCAGCAGAGATCACTTCCAGCGTTACTGTAGAACGGGGTTCATCTCTTTGACAGGAAAAAACAGCACACTATATGATAAATCTCTTTGATTTAGACATTTTCTCTACCCAAGATCAAGCAATTAAAAAAATGATCACTACCACCACTACAACATACCTCAAATCTGCTACACACTCTCCACCCTCAAACAGATCCTCCTCATTCAGGAAAATGAGCTATCTTGATGTTTTCATTGCTCTGTCTTTCGCATCGCACCACTCAAGACATTATATCAATTTAGTGGAAGACTATCAGAGTCATCTACAGCCCTCTTTGATCTATATTTAAGTGGATCCCTATCAAACAGCAATCATACTAAATACACTTTACTCAAGAGAAAGATCTGCCAAATCCCTGTAGGGTAGCCTAACTCCCTGTTACCTGTTGGTAAGTGTCATTAAGCTGCCCATCTTGGTGGAGGGCTAGGCAGCAAAACTAAAGACCATTGCCTTTATTTTTGAGTCAATTTGAGAAAAGGGCCATTCCTTTCTGGAGAAAAGATGGTCAGTCACAAAGACCAAAAAGTCAAGGCAGTAACTGGAATTAATAATACTAAACACTTTACAGTTCACCATAGGATATAAAGTGTTGAATTGCAATTTGTTTTGAAATTGTGTTTAAAAGAAAGTTTAGGACTTTATTTAGTGGCGCAAGGCATTTAATAGAAAACAATCTAATTATCCCACAAGAGACATTAAAACGGGTAAGAGTCGTATGAAAAATGTGTAATATTCAATGTCAGAATTTAAGTATTGCTGAATGGAAGGTTAATCATGGTATTTATGTATAGTTGGAACTTAATGATTGAAAGGAAAGATGCATTTGCTGTCTGCGAGAAAGAAGGTATCTGTCAACTAAATTGTAGTGTAGCTCCTATTTTCCCAATAGGCTCTGCGCATTGGAATAGTACCTACAGCAGTAAAGGCCTAGGCCAGACGTTAACTAGGTCTACTACTGTCGATACTAGACTTAATTTTTGGGTTTGCCAGCTAAGCTCAGAGTTCGCTAGAAACTTTCTCGAATGTTCAAGGAAGGAATTAACTCCCCTGATTAGACAAGAAGGGATTTAGTTTCTGACAACCATAGAACATGACAACTTTGCTCTCCCCTAATCAAGAGTCAATCTCAAGAGTCGTGTGAGCACAAGGCAATTATTTTACTCAGTCAGTACGTGCATTCTTAGTCTCATCAGAATGTAGAGAAAAGGAAGAGACGGGCGTGTTCAATAAAAGATGTTATTTATTGATCAGTCTCTTTTCTCGTACAAGAGAAATGGATCGATATTATTGCAATACTTATAGTTAAGTAAAGTGCATACGTTAAAAGCAATAGTACAAAATAATACTGTAAAAACATTGATATGGTTTCTGAGCCATATGATGTTTAAAATGATTAAAATATATTTACATACACATATACATTTGACTAAACGCACTCAACTGGTGTTTCTAAATACGCCTACCCCGTGTACCTGACCTAAGTCTAATGCGTGGGCGGGAATAGAAAGTTACAGTTTAAGTTAAGTTTGTTTTTGCCAAGTGAATAACTAAAGAATTCTCTAGGAGGGGTTATTCAGTTCTGTACCTGGAAGTTAGGATGAAATGAGGAATGGTATCTCTTTCTCTGCTCTCGATATTCCAGGCTGCCTGCAAGGGCTACCCGGAAGCGCCGGTGCTGGGTCTCTCGGCTTGAGATAGCAGCGCGTCTCTCAGCGCGTCAGGAAGGCGGGACTGCTGCCTGCGGGGTCTGCTTCTGCTCTCGGCTTCGGCAAGTATGGCTGCTCCGTCTTGTCACCACGCGTGTGTCTGCATAGGGCAAGGTCGGCAATATTTATACCTTAAAGGTGCCGGGATTGACGTAAGGATGGACATAGGTACGTCAATAAAGATGTCATACGACTTGCTCGTTAGCACATTCTTTACTAAAGTTCTCTGTGAAATCAAAACAATGGCCGCACGGATTATCCAGGTTGTCATAGGTTTGATTTGTTATGAGAACGTCGTATGCCTTATCAGGGGCTGGAGGAATGTCGCTTGTCTAATTAGATCTCAAGCGTTATGACCTAATCAGATAACACGTTCCTGTGCCGTAGTGTGACTGCATCAGATAACGGTATCTGCATCATGGGGGTTTTCTTGCCTCATGGGCTGACTGTTAGTTAACTTGATAGTTAGTTTAACCAGAATAGGGTCAGGAATATGGGGACTGATTCAGAACCTATAGAAATACACGACACCCACTCCACGCTAACTATGGTCATATCTACTAAACTATGCATAGTATAACATAGTACAACATACTATAGAGTATAGTGTATACCTTACCACCCCAAAATACATAAATGCATTTCGAAATTTTCAAATATACTGAAAAATTGCAGTCATATATATTGTATGCACTTAAGCTATGAATTAAATGCAAAAGTAAACACGCATTTTATGCATTATTGCTTGTTGGTATATGAGAAATACACATGAAATGGCTCTTAATATGGCTATACAGAAAAAAAGTCGAAACCATTTCATCACATAAAATATATTGTGAACATACCAGCGGGCAGCTAAAGTCTATATAAAGTCTATAAAGTATCTAAAAAAAATAGAAATCTTAGTTCTCTAGGAATAGTTTCTTACTTTAAGCAGAAGATCAGTGTCCCGGGAAAAAATATATAGAAAAATATTTTAGGGGCTTGCTGAAAAAAGTTGCTGTCCGTGAACTGGATTGTAATTGTTCATGTGACTTTATTGTTAAAGTTGAAGGCCGAATTCAGGGAACGCCGTGTGCGAGTTTACTCAAAAGTCTCTATTTCTGTTCCGGAGAGAACATCATATCATTCAGGCTTTCGAAAAAACTGTCAACAGCTTCATGGGAAAGTTCCTCTAAGTCGGAAATAGGGGTAACCATGCATTCATGCGCATGATTGTCTCCATTGACATTCTGATTTGCATTGCTGACAGAAGGTCGTACCTGTTCGATGCTGCTTTCATCTTGAACTTCACTACTCTTCAATCGCAGTGGTGAAGATTCCAGGAATGCCGTCATCAGAATTGGCAGCCTTTGAGGGCAGCACAGTGCGTGAACCTTGGTAGGAACCAACAGTGTATCTGCATCCACCGGCGCATCCGATTGTAGCGTCAGACAGGTGTCTAACACGCATTCTTCTCCGCATAGCAGACACCTTAGTACAGGTAAAACACACCTTTGCCACATTGGTCGAAATGATAGAAACCAAGTCATGTTCAGGTCTCTAAGCCGGGAGAGTCCCAGGATTTTTGATATCCGGTCCCGGTATCCAATGGCTAGGATCGTTTCTTCCATTGTCGTCAGAGTTTGGTCTGTGACATGGGTTGCCATAACGAAAAATAAGGACTAGGAATAGGATTCCTGCAATTAGTCCCAGGATCAGGGGAAGTCCGCCAAAAATCGAATGGACGAAATCTGGAAAAATACCCAGTATGGCTTTGAATGGTGTTAATGCCATCGAAAATACTGTCTTAAATACCTTTGAACCCCAGTGGTATCAGAAATATTTAAGATTTCGCTCAGGATTTCCGCGAAATGTACGGGGGAATTGGTTGATAATAATGTATGTATCTCTGCAGTCGTCCTTGCGACTTGTAGATCATACGTTTCTTTTGATGACGTGAGCCTTGTAGGCGTCTGAAGAAGCACTGTTTTCATTCTGCTTAAAGTGTCTATTCGAATAGAAGTAATTTTCAAACTGGGCCATGCCCTCGCCTCCCTGTCTGGAAAGGAGCTGGGGAACAAAGAACGTCCACAGCACTTGACCTTCGCTGTTGTAGTTACTAGATAAGGAGTCCCGGGCATAAGACTGCAACATCTGCGGTCTACAATAAGAATGTAACTCCCATTATAGAGTCTTTGAAAGAATGGTTCTATTTCAGTTGCAGGTGCGCCTTGCTGGTGACATGAAAGGTTGTATGAATTCCCTTCACAGGCTCCGTGCAAACTAATACCGTTACATAGAAGCGTGCCGCTTAGTGACATAGCACAATTGTTGCCACTAAGAAACACTTTCTGTCCTTTATTACTGACACATGCATGTGAATAGGGCAGGTTCCATGTTGTTTTAAGGTACCCCTTTCCCAATATCTCGTACATGCCAGCCTGTATATATTTTTGGCAGTATTGAAACCTGAAGGTTGAGATTGGAATATTTATGATTCCGTGGATTATCCATTCACTGACAGGTCGTTCTGACATTGTCATTGGTAATCTTTCTAGTTTTTCAATGCTCAAGATTGTATAATCAGCACCCTTCTGCGCCATACCGATTTGTCTATCAGTAAGGTTAAAGATTTGGAATAGTGACGTTGTGTTGATTAAACGCCAAGGCACGTAGCCTGAACGCAGATTTTGTAACGTCCAGCCAAGCTGTACAATAGAATGCAATTGTGACTGACCATGTTGTAATAACAGTAAGTCTTGCGATAATATATCGATTGCTGAAGACACAATGCTGTCCAATGAAAAAATTCTGGAGGACAGAGTCATTAACCCATTGTCCACTACAGAAAGTGATTTTTCCAAATTAATACGGTCAATTTCCCGTATTCTTTCTGCTGTCTCAATTTGAGTAACCTTCCAGGCCTCATTGTATGCTGCATATACAGAGGCTGCTATGAAACGCTTTTGACGCTGTTTGTGTGGTCCCATTATGAAATCACGCAAGTCAGCACCATCAGTAAGTAAAGTTAGGTGTTGCTTAATTTCAGGCAGTGTGGAAGTTTGTAGCCATTGAAGGCATAATTTGCCCACACTGTAGGTTGTTATTATCCCTGGGTGATGTCTTTGGGGATATCTAGGGTCTGGCCTGGTCATTTTGAAACCCTGTGTTTTATTCAGGAATCTATCTTGACAGTTATTTGTATCTGTGGGCCAGATCAACCATTGTTTCCAATCAGGATGTGTTCTGTTTTGGTTAAGTATATGGTTTATGTCTATTTCTTCATCTGTATCAGAGTTATTGCTAAACATTGTTGGCTTTGGAATAGACAGGTTATTTAAATCTTTGATTTTGGCTAAGCCAAGACAGGTGGTTTGTTGAACAGTGTCATTTAAAAATATCATTTGTTCTGGGATCATGCAGGCTCTAAACAAAGCTTCTATACCCTGTACTTGCCATTCTTTTGTACCCCAAACACTTTTCAAATCAACATTTTTGTCCCAATAATTAAATCCAAAAGTATTCATTTGTTCAAAGAATAAGTCAGAATAAATCAATTTTGTGTTGGTTATCATGGTTTTGGTCCCTGTCTTGTTTGACAATTTAAAATAAAATGTTTCCGCATTACTTGTGTTAAAACCTGAAAAATATGAATATTTGCCATACACGGTTCTTGAGCTCCCTTTTGGAGGTGTAGCACAATGTTCCCATTGATTAAAATTTTAAAACATTTCTAGGTTGTGCAGATTTATGCAAGAAATGGTTACCATAATGGTTATAGCAGTACATGCTGTCATAATTTGTAGAACCCTGCAAATAATCATGTTTTGTAAATTTAGCAGACATTACTAAGTCAGACATCATATTGTTAATACTTTCAAAGTCCCAATCATCAGCAAATGAGTTTGGTTTTGCAAAGTCACTCAAAGAGATCTTAATTTGGTGTGGATATTTCAGGATCTCGACCGGACCATAAATTTCATAGTCAGTGTTGTCCCAGGCTACCCCACCAGGTATTGGAATTGCTGTAAAATTGGCTGAAGAAAGTTCTGAAGAAAGTTCTTGTTTCTCGACGTGTGAAGATGTGTGTGGTTTGAGGACCAAGTTGATGTTCTGACTTGCTGTGTCCATTTTAGCATATTTTCCCTCAATGAAGCGTCCCAAGGTAAATACCATGATGAGCCAAAGTATGAGGATAAATGCACCAAAACCCACCCAAAATTCAATCCATGGAGAAATCAGATATGTTTCTTTTAGTTGTTTCAAAAGTTCCTTTGCTTTGTCTTTAAAGGATTTTGGTGATGGCTGTGTCTTTTGTTCACTGAAGCCGTCAGAGGAATCATCGAAGTTGATGAAGTAACCAGATGCAGTTCTATCAATTGTTCCAATTGGTTCAGGATTTTTGTTTCTTGCATTTTCACTTGGTACTTCTGTATAGATTGGTGTGTCTCTGCTAAATGTCTTTATTTGGGTTTTCAGAGGTCTTAGTTCTATTGCATTGTTGCATAGTCCTTGTTGTTCTTCTGTTGGCGTTTCGAATGTGATGAGCCTCTTTGATAGGACCTCTGTACTGGTAGCAAACCTTGGTGTTCTGCTACTTATTGGGAGTCCACTTGGCCTACCGTTGGTTATCGGCCACATGTTGTGGTTTTACCAGGTCGATGGATACAACTCGGTTCTCCTTTTTTCCAGCAAGTGGCGGTAGTACAACTGATCTTGTCCCGTTGACAGACAATACAGGAACTGCTTTTCTGTAAGAAGGCCCAAATTCCTTCTTTACCGCGATCTTCTCCCTGACTAGATCCCCGACTTTTGGAATCCAGACAGGTCTTGCTGGGACAGGTGGTGAATCTTCAGTGGTCGTTGGCTGTTGTTTCAACTGTATGTTGCTCAGGTCTTTTCTTGTTTTGTTTAAGTCCTGCAAAATAGCCAAACGGTCTTTGACATCAAAGCTTTTTTCTGTTACCACTGAAGTCTGACTATCAAGGTCAGAGATCAACATCCTAGTTCCGAATAATAATTCGTACGGACTGAATCCCTTCAGAGAATTTCTTGGCAAGTTATTTAGACTACGTTGGACACTTATTAGATGTTTGACCCACCCAGCTCCCGAACCTAATATCCTTTCTATTATAGATTGCTTTCTGTCTTGGTTTTTTCTTTACACCATCCCATACCCTCAGGAAGGAAGTGAGAAGATTCCCGCTGGGCTGTGCTCATTTGGCCATTCTTTCCCCCCCCCAGGCTGGATTGCCTGAGAAAAAGAAAAAAATGGTCGAACGTAGCATGCTCTTAGCGTATATGCCATTTAGACTCGCAAATCTTGTATAACAGTCCGGACGTCAGCCGAGTGCTGTTGATCTACATTATAAGTGGAAACTAGCCTGTATATGTTAATCGCAAGCCATTCTTTTTGTTGGTAATATTATCCGCCTTGCTACGACGAGGTATTAAACTGCTTCTCTCCCCACTGCGATCTCTGTTGCAGTTTGGGCAGTTTTTTACAAACATGGTGTAGTGCAGGCTCATGCCTGGCCACCAGTACCGTGATTGTAATTCTTCCAGAGAATCTTTTAATTTATGGTGTCTGAGACCCTCGCCCATGTGTGCGTCTGCGATTAACAAGTTTCTCCTGTCCATGTTTGGAATCACTCTATCCCCCACTCCAGGGATTCGAGCAAAAGGAATGGAGTTTGCATCTATGATGTATGTGTAATTGAGTGGATAGTTGATCGGTAACGCTGAGCAGTCGCCTTTTGATGACGTTTTCACCGCCAGCAATGTTTCGCCGTCAATGTATTTTAATGTACGCTTTTTTCGATCTACGGGAGCCGGTTTACTGGCTGCCGCTGCGGCTGTTTCAGCCAATGAATTCCCTACAACGTGAACGCCATCACGCTGGTGACTCAGTGAGTGTGTCACGTGAGTCTTTGGTAGTTCTTTTTTCAAAAGAGCTACCTGTTCCCAGAGCAGTCTCTGCTTTATTGGTGCATCCGTCTCATCTTTGTAACCGTTCTGAATCCAGGTCTGCAAATCCTTGTTATATGCTTTGACGCAGAAATATGAATCTGACACTATAAGTGTCGGGAATTCGCGATCCGCATTATCTAGCGCCATTTTCAAAGCTAATATTTCAGTTTGTAGTTCTGAATTAGTTTCTACTGAGTGTGATTTTGTTAATAGAGGTCTTAGTTTACCTCCGTGCCACACTTCTTTTGTAATCTCACATGTGGGATTGTATGCATGTTCTCCCCAAACTGAGGGTTGAGCATGTCCGTCTGTATATATTACACAGGCGTAATGTCGTAGAGGCAGAATGTCGATTGGCAGAGGATACGTCTTTTCATATTTTAGATTTTTCAATTCTTCTAGTTCTGGATCAAAGAAGTAATATACTTTGTCCGTTGTGATTGAATTTACCCATTGTAACCATTCTGGATCCAATGTTGTTGTTGGTAAATTACACGGTGTTGTTAATGCCTCAAAGGCTGATTCAGCTGTTCTGACTGTGATATGTCTACCGTCAGCTATGTCTTTTTCTCTAGCTATTGCGGTTTGAACTGCTTGAACAATTTTTCCTTTGTTGTTGAATCTCTGTTCAGCTTTTGTGTACAAATGTGATTTGAATGCAATTGGTACCTTATCTCCCTCATTAGAGGTTAGGTATGTGAATCCGCATCTCCCTGGGATGACTCGGATCACAAGGTTGCGTGTATTATCACGGGTTTCTAATTTTGTTTTAATTAGCATGTCTGTTTGTAAGGATCTCAAAATTTCTGTGTGTGCTTGAGTCCAACTGGATCTTTTAAAGTCTGGTTTAATTAAATCATAAAGGGGTTTGACCCTTTCTGCGTAATTTGCAATATATGTTCTTCCGAAATTTAGGAAGCCTAGAATTGACTGTAGGTTTTTTAGTGTTTTAGGAGCTTGGATTACGGCACATTTCTCTAGGAAATTGTCTGCCAGGCTTTTGCCTTCACTTGATAACTCATATCCTAAGAATAGGACCGTCAGATGGGCAATTCTGGACTTTTTGAAGTTGAATTTGTAACCCTCTGCAGCGAAACCAAGTATTATGGTGTTCACTCTTTTCAAGTGAGTCTCCAAGTCATCATCTGTTAAGTAAATGTCATCGACATAAGATAATGCTTCATCATCATATAGTTGTAGTAATTCTGTTACTCTTGCTGAGAATACCCCCGGGCTGTTCTTGTACCCCTGGGCTAACCGACAGAATTGTTTTTGAGTGCCATTTACTGAGAATGCAGTTAAATATCTGCTCTCTGGTGCTATGTTTTGACAAAAGAATCCGTTGGAGATGTCCAAGGTTGTTTTGTATTTTTTGCGCACTATGTTATTCATTAGTGCAGCACTGTGTGAGTTTTGCACTGCAAAAGTTTTGCAACATGTGTTAAGGTGTCGGTAATCCAAAACTAGACGGTACGAATTGTCTGGTTTGGAGACCGGAAACAAAGGATTGTTCATTTGTGAGGTGCAAGTTTCAATCACCCCCTGGTATTCTAGCTGATCTAGTATTTCATTTACTTGTTTTTTAGCTTCTTGCTTAATTGGGTACTGCCTTTGTGCAGTAGGTTGTGATTTTAACTGGATTTTGTGAGGAGGAGAATCCTCATCCCATCCTACATGATTTTTATATAAAGCAGGTGCTAAGGCCACTGCCCACTTTCTAGCAAGTGTATATTTTTTATGAATCGGTATTTGATTCGAGAAGGCAGGCATAATTACTTCTTCGTCATGAGGGCACTCCCTGACAAACTCTGGTGGCCAGTCTTTTTCAGCTAGAAGTATGTCATAACCCTTTGAGAGGTTATCCCAAAATAGTCCCCTTATTTTCCTAGTCTTATCTCCCTCTATACGTAATGTTATCTCGTATATTTTGTGGGGCTTGCTAACTCTGGTATCTGCAGTTTCCACTTGAAGATATTCATTCGTGTCCACTGTCTCCAGATGATCCATCAGGACTTTGCGAGCTATGCTCACCTCTGCTGCGCTGTCTAGCATTGTCTGAGCCCATTCTCCGTTTTTCAGTTGTGTCCTCAGTATTCTCGGCATTGTTAACTACCTTGATACTGGCTACCTTCTTTTTGGGAAATTGTAATTTCTTTTTCAGTTGAGCAGGTTCCTTGTCTTTGGACTTGGCGTGCTCTTCTGATCGTCCTCTTCTTTCCGATTTCTGCGAGGAAGTCTGAAAAGATTGAGAGGGACGTGTATCAATGTCTTGATATCTATCAGGTTTTTTAATATTATCCCTATTTCTAAGGTTATATCTATTCCCAGAGGGTTCACTCTGAGGTGACCTTTGTCTCGGGTTTGGAGATTTCTCTCTTCGCCTAGGAGACCTTCCTCTGGACTGGAATTTCTTTTCTTTAGGATTGGATTGTTTGTTTCCATCCCAGTTCTTTTTTGGTGAATTATTATTATTAAAAAATATTTTTTCTGGACTTGTAGTCAGTTGCGGTTTTACTGGTATTCCACCTAGACTATCTCTGCCTAGTTCTTCATAGGATTTTTCTATGATTCTGGCAATTTCAGCTGGTTGGTCTGCTATATCTGTCTCTTTTAACCTCTGGCGGATCGCCACGTTTGCTGCTTCACCCTTTATGTTGGCTAGTAATATAGCCGAGACCTGCTTGAAGTCTTTTAGTAATTTCATACCAAGAGTTAAAGCAGGTTCTGGACCGTATTCATCTTGAATTTGTTTTAGCACATCTGGTATTACCGAAATGGATGGAACACCGTGCGTTTTTGTGTAGATGGAAGCAAAGACTGTACCCCAAGTGTCACAGTCCTCAATGTGTGGTGCGATTCCCATTGGGAGACATATAGTCAGAATTCTGTGTTTTTCTAATGGGGTGGTGTCAGGAAACACCGCCTCTATTTGGGTAATTTTCTGTGCCAACCAGAATGGTATCTGTTCCCGTTTAGCTGGAACTTTACCTAGGCAGGATTGGATGTTCTGTGGTGTAATTTTATTTGTGTTCCCCAGGTGAGGGGTCAGCTGTGGAAGTTTAATCGCTGGCTGAATTGTTGAAGTCCGCATTACATACTGAACTAATTGTCTGTGAATTTTTAGTAGTTGTTTTAGCTGTATTAACAGCTCTGCTGCAGGCATTCTTTCGATGTCTGGATATGGTGTGTATCCGGCTAGGACCGGCCACGTTGCTCCTGGTCTTCCTAAAGGACCGAGCCTTGTAATGTGATTATTATGTTTTAGGGCGCCATCAAATAAGAGCAAATGCTCTTGGAATTTGAGTGGTACTTCCACTTCCTCGAAAGGAGTGTACTCATTAGGAGGTTCCTCTACTTTGTAATAGTGGAAGTACTTTGTTATAGTATTAGCTGCTGGAAAATGTATCCATGTATAGTATACCTCTGTCTGCCGATATTCGTGTGCCTCGATTACGAATATGACTGTGCCACCTCTAGGTGTCAGTCCATTTTCTATAAGTTTTAAGGTTATAGATCTCCTTTTGGCGACCGGAATGAGTATTATATCCGCGTCTGCTGCTTGCATGGTAGCATCAGCATCTGCTATTTCAGTAGCTAATCTAGTAACCTCTCGTTCTTCATCGCTGTCCATTTTGCTGACAGGATGGTATTATGTTTATTTGCAGATCAGGTTTCTTTATGGAAACAGAGATTAGATGCACAATATTTTGGAACTGTTTTATCCTTAAACGTTGACTAGACCAAGAACCATACATAGGAGTTCCCTCCTGCGAGGTTTTGGAGGATATTATAACCTTTCACCCACTCCAGACGTCTTTGGAGTATTTGGGAAAAGGGGTCTGAGTGAGAAAGCACGACTGAGTTACTCTAAATGTCTTACGTTAGTTTTATCGCCCTTTCCAAACACGTTGGGCGCCATGTAGTGTAGCTCCTATTTTCCCAATAGGCTCTGCGCATTGGAATAGTACCTACAGCAGTAAAGGCCTAGGCCAGAAGTTAACTAGGTCTACTACTGTCGATACTAGACTTAATTTTTGGGTTTGCCAGCTAAGCTCAGAGTTCGCTAGAAACTTTCTCGAATGTTCAAGGAAGGAATTAACTCCCCTGATTAGACAAGAAGGGATTTAGTTTCTGACAACCATAGAACATGACAACTTTGCTCTCCCCTAATCAAGAGTCAATCTCAAGAGTCGTGTGAGCACAAGGCAATTATTTTACTCAGTCAGTACGTGCATTCTTAGTCTCATCAGAATGTAGAGAAAAGGAAGAGACGGGCGTGTTCAATAAAAGATGTTATTTATTGATCAGTCTCTTTTCTCGTACAAGAGAAATGGATCGATATTATTGCAATACTTATAGTTAAGTAAAGTGCATACGTTAAAAGCAATAGTACAAAATAATACTGTAAAAACATTGATATGGTTTCTGAGCCATATGATGTTTAAAATGATTAAAATATATTTACATACACATATACATTTGACTAAACGCACTCAACTGGTGTTTCTAAATACGCCTACCCCGTGTACCTGACCTAAGTCTAATGCGTGGGCGGGAATAGAAAGTTACAGTTTAAGTTAAGTTTGTTTTTGCCAAGTGAATAACTAAAGAATTCTCTAGGAGGGGTTATTCAGTTCTGTACCTGGAAGTTAGGATGAAATGAGGAATGGTATCTCTTTCTCTGCTCTCGATATTCCAGGCTGCCTGCAAGGGCTACCCGGAAGCGCCGGTGCTGGGTCTCTCGGCTTGAGATAGCAGCGCGTCTCTCAGCGCGTCGGGAAGGCGGGGCTGCTGCCTGCGGGGTCTGCTTCTGCTCTCGGCTTCGGCAAGTATGGCTGCTCCGTCTTGTCACCACGCGTGTGTCTGCATAGGGCAAGGTCGGCAATATTTATACCTTAAAGGTGCCGGGATTGACGTAAGGATGGACATAGGTACGTCAATAAAGATGTCATACGACTTGCTCGTTAGCACATTCTTTACTAAAGTTCTCTGTGAAATCAAAACAATGGCCGCACGGATTATCCAGGTTGTCATAGGTTTGATTTGTTATGAGAACGTCGTATGCCTTATCAGGGGCTGGAGGAATGTCGCTTGTCTAATTAGATCTCAAGCGTTATGACCTAATCAGATAACACGTTCCTGTGCCGTAGTGTGACTGCGTCAGATAACGGTATCTGCATCATGGGGGTTTTCTTGCCTCATGGGCTGACTGTTAGTTAACTTGATAGTTAGTTTAACCAGAATAGGGTCAGGAATATGGGGACTGATTCAGAACCTATAGAAATACACGACACTAACATATCACGTTCGGAGTCTCTCCCTCTCTCTCCTAACACTCAGGGGCAAATGGCATGGCCTGTGTGTGTGTGTGTGGGGATTGGGGGTGCATGGGGATGGGTGGAGGGATGGTGCGGCCGCAGGCTGCATACATTAAAAAAATAAGAATAAATTATACTTACCTCACCGCCGCCAGGTCCCTCAGCTTCTTCCCTACTCACCTGTGTCTGACTCCAGGTCAGAACAGGAAGCAGGCAGCCAGGCTCCCACCCCTAAGCTAATCACAATGCTCCAAAGGAGCGTTGTGATTGGTCCTAGCACCATGACACAGCGCTCAGCCAGGGGCTGTAGGGTGGACATGTTCTCCATGGAGGTTGCAATGCAGCCTGCATGGAAAACAGGGGAATGCGCATGTCTGGTTTTGGCGGCTCGAGAGGGCCGACCAAACAGTCATTGTGCACTCGTGAGTGGGAAAACCACTCCTCCCCTGCTGCTCCATAAGCAGCGCTACCCCGTCCACCTGCCCACCGGCAAATAAAAAGATAGAATGTTAGGAACTAAATGTTATTACCATTTTATGTTTTTGCTTCTTGCACTGCAAGAACGCTGTAAGGTGGCGCTCCCCTGCCATAGCGGAGGAGCTGCCCCTGCTCACATCCCCATTCACCTGTCAGGCTATATTAGTTAATTTGTTTATGCTGAACAAATTGGCCTGGTTAGCTCAGAAGGGAAGTTGTGAGATTCATGTTGCTATTGCAGTAGTCCTGAGAAAGTCAGATGACTGTTCTTTGACAGGGCGACATGGCTCTAGACACAGAAAATCAACTGTCTTATCAGAGAGTAGGGGAGGCTCTAGAAGGGTGCCCCCCCCAGCGATATGATTCAGAATTTAGGGGTCATCCAATCTGAATTGATCACCTTACAAGCAAGATATTCAGATCTTGTTAACTGAACTCCCTAGGTGCAGTCCTCAAAAACATTCTTGGGGGTCACCAAACTCAAGTGGTGGACTTGCTAAACCTAAGTTATTTCCACCACCCCTTTTTTGCAGCCCTTACATCTTTGAAAAACAGGGTTTAATTCACCAGGGGTCACTACCAAGAATCTGGGATTCATATGAGTCCTGGTAATGTAACCTTGACAACCCTGAGAGCTGTCACTTTAGCCCCGCAAAAAATGCTCACTGAGGACCATTAGAAATATTCAATTTTTATGAAACAGTGACAACTAAAATTTATCTGTAGCATACAGTGTTTACTTAAGACTCCTTTAGGGTTGCGTTTATCTTGTCCTCACATGCAAGAAGTTGAAAAGGAACTGCTACGTTTGAAACAAGGGAACAAGGATTTAAACGCCTATCTTTCGAATTTCAGAAAAACTAAGGGGGTTTCGTCCAAACAACAGACGCCAGGTTGGACATATAAATGCTATAAAAAAGAGAGGGAAAATCTGGCTGTCAATTTATCAGGCAGCTATTTATTTGAGCAGGCAAAAGCTTAGACCATGGGTTCTTCAGCTTAGTGTGTCTTAATCACAATGCTTTATACTGTTAGAAACTTTTGAAAAACATTTTACTCATGTCTGAGTCAAATACACATCTATTACACAACAACTGTGATACTTATAAAGTGCATACATAATTGAAAACCAATGTGCAACAAAACATGTGCAATCATAAATATTATGCAAATTTTTTAAACAGTATGCAAAATTACACCAGCAGATTGTTGATACAAATAATATAGAGCAATTCCATAGGGCTCTTCAACTTGGCAACATTTATGGGACTGCTGCCACAAGGGATGCATGCTACTTTGTGGGGTACATTTAAATTTGAAGCCCTCTTCAGAGGTCAAAAGCATCTCTAAATGCCCTTTGTGGCCAAAAAAGGTGGGAAATGCCGACACGTTTCCAATCCCGAAGAGAAATCACTGGATTTTGATCAGGCTGAGGCACAGTGTAACCTGAAGCTGTAATGGTGCACTTTTTGTGCTTCTCATGTAACGTTGATGCCACGTTTCCAGGACAGTTATGTCATCGGGAGGAGACTGGAAGAGTAAACATTCAAGTTTGTTTTCAACACGAGTCATTCAGTGAAACTTTCACCATTGCGGAACAGTTACCACGCTGATTTTAAGCGCGTGCGCTAGAGGCAGCCGGTGTTCAGCTGTCGTGCTGTTCTAAAGAATAAGCTGTTTCTTTTAAAATGTTCTAGGTGCTGATTTCCATAACAGTCCTCCAGCCGTTCGAGTCGATCGACTGCTGGTGTAATTTTGTATACTGTCTAAAAAAATATGTATATTTTTTGTGATTGCACATGTTTTGTCACACATTGGTCAAAATTATATATGCACTTTCAAAGTATCACAGTTGTTGTATAATAGATGTGTATTTGACTCAGATATGCTAAAAAAACAAAATCAAAAGTGTCTAACAGTATAAAGCATTGTGATTAAGACACACTAAGTTAAAGAACCTGTGGTCTAAGCTTTTGCCTGCTCAAATAAATAGCGGCCTGATAAATTAACAGCCAGGTTTTCCCTCTCTTTTTTATTATCTTTCGAATTTCAGCATTCTATTCAGATAGACTAAATAGCTGGAAGAAAAGAGAGCTTCACTCTATATAGAGAACTCTAGAGTGACCTCAAGGATGCATTATCTCAAATTGCCTCTCCTGCAGAGGACTGTGATGAGTTGATCAATTGTGTGGTAAAAATAGATCACAGAATAAATGAGAGAATGGGAGAAAGGTTTAAAGGTGTTACAAGGGCAATTGTGATTCACAAAGTGAAAATGGAACAAAGTCTAAGACAGAGGAAAACTGTGAGTCTATGCAGATTGGGGTAATCAGAGTCCCCTTGCCAAAACACACGAAAGATAAGCTCAGAAGCCTGAATTTGTACCAGGACTATTGCCATTGAACAGGACTCAGCTCCAGATTCTTCAGGAAACTAAGGAACTCAGCAGATGACAAGACCAATTTGTGGAGGAGATACTGTTTTTGGCTTGCCCATTATTGCAAGTATCAAGGGCAATGTCCCTAAACATCTAACCACTGCTGTTATGTTGGTATTAACAATTAAAGGTTTTGCCTATCCTATGAGACTCTGGGCTACCAACAACGTCCTAGATTTTTCATTTTCTAAAGCATTAACACTACCTGTTATTCAGAGGAGAATCCACAAGCCTTTATTGCTGTAGATGGTTCAGATCTTTCTTCTGGCCTCATTACTCTACAAATGGAGCTATTAATATCGCAGTGTGAGAACAGACACACTGAGTGAACTACTTTCAATTTGATTGATAGCCTTTTATTTGGAGCTATACTAGGGATTTCTTTGTGGAAGGTTCACAACTCCAACATTTATTGGCAGTTAAGAAAAATCACTATAGAGTCTAAGGGGGTCATTAGGATGGCGGGCGGATTGCTCCCGCTAGGCAATAGCATAGCATCAAAAACTGTTTATGGCAGTCACCAAGCTTTCAATTTTGTCCAGAGTCGATCTGTTGAATACGATTTCAAATCTCTGAAGCAGGCGAACCAACCGAGATTTCCTTCTCATGGTTTTTCTGTTAACATTGCCAAGACTGTCAGATTAGTAATGGTTCCAATACCAGGCCTAAATCCTATTTGGATTTTTGGAATCACGCTTTTCTCCTCCAGCAATGCTTGGAGGTGTGCTAAGATGCAAGAGGCATATAGTTTTGCTTCCACGTTGTAAATGTACAGGAATTTATATAGCGCAAATCACCGAGCGGTTTCTAAGCGCTTGCTTAGGGAACCCGTCCTGGTATTCCCCTGTGAGATAACCCCGGCTGGGTATCCGCAAGGTGAAAGCCAGGCATCCCGCCGCGAGGGGCCGTTGTGGAGATTAAGCAAGCTATTGCCCAGAGTGTGAACCCGTGAATCGAGTAGGCACCGGAGCGAGAATTGTCGAGTCCATGGACATTTTAGGACTCAAGACCCCGCCGAGCCGAGAATTGAACCCTGGTCCCGGGCTGACCTCTGCTTCCAGGTCTGCCTCCTCTAACCAGTGAGCCACACTTCTCCACTGGGTTGATCAGGGCTATCAGTCTGTAGTTTTCAGCCCAGTGCAACTTCCATTTTTAGATATTGGGTGGAAAATATTCCCTTTCCAAGAATTTGGTGTCCTGTTCTGGCTGAAGATGTGATTGAAAAGAGGCTTGAAATACTCAGCCCAGTAGCCTGAAGCTTGCTTAAATAATGCTTTGGGGAGACCATTTGGTGGAACCGCTGCCTCAGTCTTCAGTTTTTTAAATATTGCTTCTGTAACTTTTGCATCAGTTAGTGCTATGGGTCCTTGTGTGGTTGATTATGGCATTTCCCTTTCTGGTTCCTCGCTTTCCTGACATTGAATACTTGAGGTTACAGCATTGTTCATTCCCTTTAATATTTAGCAGTCAATATGAGTGACTGGGAGGAAGCATTAGGATTGGCAGAACTTGCCTACAAAAATAATATTCATGCTTTAACTGGAGTTTTTTTCTTTGCATTGGACCAATGTAGTTCATCCAAAAGCAATACCTTTGTAAAGAAGAAAACTCTATTACTCCATCACTAAAAGAACACTTGGAAAACCTTCATAACATTTTAAATAAAGCCAAAAATCAACTATGGAGAAGCATTACTAACTGCAAAAAGTTAGCAGACAAGCATCAAACACAAAAGCCAGATTACCAAGCAGATGCAAAAAGAACAATTTTCACCCTAAGTGGGATGGGTATGCCCAGACCTGAGTCCCTTGCTCACTGTGCCACTGGATTCAAGCTAGCCTGGCTGATGAAGGGTAATACCCAGAAACCGGTCCCAGGATGCTTGTTTCCAGTCCAGGGCGGAATTGGCTTGGCAGTTCGGTCTGGGGTGTTCCCATGAGGCACAGGGTCAAGAATGATTTGCATATGGCTGGGTCTAAACTCGGGTGGCAAGGTGAGCAAAAGAACAATGGATTTAACCCAGATCTCTTGACTAGTGGTGAATGTTTGATTTATTCAGCATTCCGTCCATCATTTGTCATCAAGTTTGGTTATCCAGGGGGGAGGAGCCAAGATGGCGACCTGAACGGACGTGTGGTCGCTCGGCTCCACCGGCCCTGAAGACCCGCGCCTACATCCTGCCTGTGATCCTGGGGTTTCTTTCGCCCGACATACGCGGGACACGGAGCTGATCCTGACGGTGTCCCTCTGACCTCTCAGCCCGCCCGGAGTCTCGAGCTCTGGGAGGATCGTCTTTGCCCCGGACCTCCGCCCGCTCCCTGGAGCCTGCCGGACCTCGCCAGTCTCGAAGAGATACTCTGTTGCGGTGGCTGCCTGTACTGAAGGAGTGTTTTCGCCCGTCTACAGCCTGGCCCGTGCCCTGCGCTCACTGTCCTGCCGAGATCGCACGGAGCAGCTCCGACACGCATATGTGAGGGCTCGCACGGATTCCTTTGTTTGTGGCCGCCATGATGCCGGTCTGCTTTCTTCTCAGCTGCGCTGATAGCCGGTGAGCTCGAACTGCCCTGGCTGCCCGCCGCACCATCGGATGCCCCTTGCTTATGCAGCGCACGGGAGGGGGTGTAGAGTGTTGTAGGGCAAACATCCACTTCCCTGTCGGGGACTGTGACCCCCGTCTCTCCCCCCCTCCCAACACCCCGTGGACTGCTGCTAAGATGGCGATGCCTGATCACCAACGGGGTGGAGATGGCGCTGGGACCTCTTCCTGGGGTGGCACGTGTGCATTGGTACGGGGAACCGTGTTTGAGCCCTCCACTGAGGCTGGAGAACCTCGAGTATCGCAGCCGGACTGCACCTACAGGGAGGTGTTGAATATCCTGAATGAGGTACGGTCGGAGATGCGGCGTACCTATGCTGTGCTGCTTGAGAAACTTGAGGCATGTATCCCTGCTGAGAGCCGACCGCAAGGGGTTCACTCCCGACAGGACCCAGGTCTGACTTCGTTGCAGCTTGCCAGCCCCTCGCTACCTCCTGTTACTATTGTGTCAACCGATGGAACGAATGCTGGAGCCTTTGAAGATTTGTTGCCGCTCGTCGACACTGCTGTTGCAACAGTGTTTCCCCTTTGTTCTTCGACTGGCTGTCTGCCTCGTGTACCGGCCTGGCTGCGCAGTGCATCGCTAGCCTGTTCTCCTGCCCTGTCCCCTGCTCCTTCCTTGACTAGTTCCGTCTCGTCGTTCAGTGACTTTTGTCATCTATACGCTCTGGAAGTACATTTTGTTGTTGGACTACTATCTACGGGGGACAGGCGAAGCTCCCTCAACGATGGTGCGCCTCCCCCATCCTCGAGGCGGCCATGTTTTCACGTCGAGGCGGACTGCAGTGAACTGCCAAGTTGGTTGGGTTTCAAAGTGCCTCCTAGATCGGGCCAGGGCTAGACGATCCCCTGATCGCATTCATATACTGGCGGGTGGAGGCTAAGACAGACTTGATATGTGTGTGGGACACTGGGTATTCTTTGCTGTCTCTCCCCAATGATTATATCTCGGATGAAGTTCTCTGGTAATTGATATTGGGGTGTAGGATGTTTAATGGGTCGGCGGTATCCGAGCGTGTACAATCGGTACAGCGTTGGGCGGGTTCCTGGTTGTGTCACTGTCTTGCCGGGTGGGGATTGGGGTTAGAATGTGGTACGTACTGGCTGCTTGGCTTATATTTACGATGTAGATTGTTTTCCCCCGTCTGTCTCTATTATAGTTAGTGGTTGTTTTGCTTTCCAATCAAGGCATCCTTCGGGTGTTGCGACCTTTGTCAATGGCACAGTCGGCGTCATACACTGGCTACCCTGATTTATTGCTGGATATCGGCTCCGCCACGTTTCTCTGGTTCCTGTTGGCTGGTCCTGGAAGCTTATTGTGACATGGGGGTTATTTGTATATGGTAGCGTCCATCTTGCTCTCCTTTGTCTGCACTCTCATTACGGCGGCCATCTTGTCCCTTTGTCCTGACTGGGGAGGGCTTTTGCTGGGCGTCATAGTGTAGTGGTCGCTCGCGACCGGTTTAAAGATGGAGGTCTCCGGGGCTTCACTCTTGTTGGACTACTGTTATGTTTCGTACTGTGCCTCCTCTCTGGCGAATGTAGTGGTCGTGGCTCCCCACGTCTGTTCTTCTACTGTTGCTCATTCTGGTGATTTCGCACGTGGGGTGTGACTGGGTGTATCCTGCTATGGCCCATATGGACGGGGTGATCATTCAAGTACTGGCTCGGGGTCCGGGGTGCATCTGTTTCAATTCTTCATTTGGTGGTGTATTTTTTGATATTATTGCTTCACTCGATGCTGGGGGCTATACATGGCTGGGGGACCGAGAGTTTGTTAATGTTGGGGCTCCTCCTCCCCCGTTTCCTTTCTTTTCGGGAGTGATAGACTAGCTTGTTCTTTTCTTCCTCCCGATGCTTCAAGTGTGATAGCTTTCTTTTCTTATCTTTTCTTCTTCTTTTCTATTCTTTCTCTGTATTTCGGGTTTCTTTACTGGGCGACAGGCACTTTGCCGGGGGGGGGGTAGGCCGTAGCCTCCGGATTGTTGCAGGGTGGGGGGGTAGATTTAATTTTCCTTTTTAGTTTCTATGGGCCTTATTTTTCTAATTTCTGCGCTTTCTTGTTCTGGTTTCTGTTCTGGGTCTGCATTAGAGGTTAGTAGGGAGTGGGTGGCGCTGAGGGTAGTACGTAACTGTGGACTGCAGCTCTTATTGTTTTGTATGGTACTGCCATAATGACGGGGTGTTCTTCCTAATGTTGTTCAAATTGATGCTGCCTGCTCATGTTTGTGTAACTAATGTCTGGACTCAGATCTTCTTGATTTTATTCTTCACTGATTTATATTTCTTCACAACTTTAAAAATGTAACCTTCAATACTCCTTTTCCTTGGCGACATGACTCTATTCAATGCAACTGCTACTGATTGCTGCTATCTTGCCTGATGCCGCTGTGGGACCGCGTTGCTCGCACCTGTGCTTAAAGTTTCGTGGCCGGCCTGATGGTTGTAGGCCCGTATTTGTTCTCTCTTTTGTGCACAATAAAGGTTTTAAAAAAAAATAAATAAAAAAAAAAGTTTGGTTATCCAACAAAAGCTTAAAATTAGAAGGACGATGCAAACTTTAGCCAAAAATTTACTGGAGTCCAGTAGCCGCGAAATTGAATATACCGGAATATATTAAAATCCACACAACCTTTCATGTTTCTCTACATAAACCATTTATGCAAGCAATTGACCAGAGCCACCTCCACCTCCTATCTCTTGCAGCGAACATAGTGACCATCATGACTATAAGGTTAAATCCATCGAAGCATCAAAATTAGTTGATGGAAAAACTTTTTTGCCTAGTAAATTGGAAGGGTTATGGTCCTGAGGCAAAATCGTGGGTCCATGCATTTTGCACCTAAAACTCAAACAGACCTAACCTAGTAGAAAGATACTTGGGAGAGAGGGGTACTGTCACATCTTGTGTAGTTTATGGACCAAAGAAGCAGACTCAAACAATGGCCAAATCATTGCTGTTGTAAACTAGACATACTTAGAAAACCCGTTGATAAAGGGATCCTAAAAACAAATAACTTTTGATCACTGCCCCTGTTCCTGTGATGAAAGTCATAGCTGTGTCTTGCCCCTCTCCCATGAATTAACAATGGTTCTCTTGGATCACTGAGACTCCACTGTAACCGTTTCTATACAAGAATGGACCAAAGATTTCACAAGACTTGCAGCAAGATTTCAGGGGTCACATGACGCAGCGGTCATCTTTAGTTGTGGTCTATGTAAACTGAACCCAAAGCAATGGCCTTTGATTGGCTTTGTCTTTCAGCATGAGAGGAGTAACAGGGCGAGTTGTCAGTGACATCCAGTGAGCTACATACCCACTGAAGCACTTGGAAAGGTACGTCTTTGATGAATCCTTATTCCTGGTGTATGAGTCAAGCACTGAGTCCGAAGTATGAAACCTGAAAGATATTGACAAGAACAGTCAAGTGGGAATCAAAAAACCTTGCATAGAAACAAACACTATTTTGAAATATAATGTGTGTAAGTGTTTATTTTATGAAATGCCCAGTGGACAAAAGATGTACATGTGAAGATAGCTTATTTTTTTAAATACAGAAGTACCAGTTCTCAAGCAAAACAAGTCACGGCCGGCATGACTCGTGGGTGCGAGTCACACGGGGGTTCGCGAGGGTTCACAGGGGTATAATTACAATTTAAAAAAATGTACCTTCCTGGGTCCTGCGCCGCCTCAGCTCCTGGCCGAGTCCTGCATTTTGCTGCTGCTCTCCTGAACAGGAAGAAGCACCAGGCAGCCTCCCTCCCCTCCCCAAAACCAATCACGATTGGTGGGGACGGCGCCCAGCCGGGCGCCTATGGGGAGGCCATTTTCTCTATGTAAGCTGCATGCAGCCTACATAGAGAAATGGCAGAATGCACATGACTGGTTTAGTCAGCCTTCCAGTCAGGGCCCACAGCACTGGGCTAGCCACTCCTCCCCAACCCGACCAACCAGGCATACCCTTCTGCTTTCTCGCAGTGTGTGAAGCAGAAAGATAAAACGGTATTTAAAATACCATTTAATGTTTCTGCTTCCCACACTGCGAGAAGGCAGTGGGACGACGCTCCTCCACCCTAATGGAGGAGCCGCCCCTGTTGCCAACATTATTTTTGGTACAATCCGCTAAAAGGGTAATTCAACTTCTGAAGGGAAGAAAGTCATTCACAAAGAATTAATGTACCTGAAAACTTGACAAAGTAAGTTGATTAACAATACCAAAGGATGTACAGTTTGCCAGACAGATGATTTAAAGTTTTTAAAAGGAAACTGAAGAATTTATTCAGTGGCAGCCTAATTACAGTTGCATGTCAAAAAAGTGTAATATGCATGAACTGATTTATTGCTGAGTGAAATATGATTTATGTTGTTTTTGTAATCTAGGAACTCAGTTATTTTCTACAAAGAAGCATTTGCTGTCTATGAGAACTGAAGGAACCAGTCAGACAAATGTAATAATCAAGATAATGTCTTCCGAGTCCTTCCTTCCTCTCCTACCCCTTCCCCCTATTGGGCTGTACACATCAGTCGGTTACATAAAAAGGATTGATGAGGCTAGCTCAGAAGGGAAGGGGTGGGATTCATGTCACTCCTTCAACAAACCTGTTAAAGTCATGTGAGTGGTCCTTAACATTTCCCCAAAAGAATTAGGGAAATACATTTTTAACCACTTCTCAGTTTATTTAGGAAAAATACTACAATGCTGACATGCTGAAATAGTTGTTGCCTTTTATTTCACTGTAAGGACACACTAACGCTAATGTGTAGTGTGCCCTGTGTTTATATATCAGCACCCTGACCTGTAGACTTGCAAGGTACACTTTAGGGGTAACATGAATACATACACGTAGGCTCAAATATGTGGGTGGTGGATCTAGACAGTGCAGCTCACATATGACATTTTACTTTTAATACCATTGGTGCATGTAAGTCACCTTTTTAAAATGGACATATAGAGAAGTTAAATAGGTCAAGTACAGAGTTCCTAGGTACAGTATATTTTAGATGGGTATCATGGGCCATTTACAAATATTTAACAGTGAAATGTGCACAGAGTTCTAAAGCCAACAAAATTGGAGCACCACAACAAAACTGGGTTCATTTCTTACAGGCACTTTCTAGTACTTTAATAAATTGCATTTGTTTTCTCAAGGTCAAACATTCGGTACTAATTCTTTGGGCACATATCTGAGTATATTTGTTTTGTTATGTGAAACAACAGTGTAGTGCACTTACACCTGATTGATGATTATTGTTAGAGGAAACTTAGTGGCATATTTACAAAAGTAAACTTACACATGAGTAAATCTACACATTTCAATGTACACTTACACTATGTAATTAAGTCTCTACTTTTAGTCATTCATCATTTACAAGTGTACATTTACTACAAAGTGGAGACTTACACATCTCAATACCCAAATTCAGGAGAGGAGCAATATTTATGAGCATAAAGTTACTACTTGTAACTTATCACAGAAAGGTAGAGACCTCCACCACTGGGTTGGTTATCTCCCTATTGTAAAGTATAGAGAACAGTAAAAAAAATGTTAAAGATTAAAAAAAATAATACAAATATTTTAACAATAAATATGAATGGAACTTTGTGATCTTGGTGGACTATGGTTTGATGTGTATGTTGGAAACCCCCTGGATGTAGCAATCATTAATGGTGTCACAAATGTGCTGTATTGTTTCTACCATTGACTTAAATTCAATAAAATTGATTATGAAAAAAATATATGAATGAAAATGTATTAAATGCATTTATTTTAAATATTGATACAATAAAAAAATCTATTCATTGTATTTTGAATTCACGATTTAATTTATTTAAATATAATATATTACTTACATTTTTTTAAATATGTATTTAAAAACTCCTCATAATGTAAAATGTTTATATTTATTATGTATTAAAAATTAATAAAAGTTATACATGACATTAATTTTAATTAATTTACTTTTTATCAGAATTTGCACACAGGCTCCATAGACTGCAACAGTAAAAGAGGCTCATAGGCTGCAGGACTGCAGCTGCTCCCTTTCGGTTGGGCACACTCGCATATGTGCGTGTGTGTGCGAGGTCAGTCAACCTAGGGCTCCCTCAAAACACATTCACTGTGCTCACTCAGGTCACAGAGACTCATTCACATGGGTATTTCGTGTTCTATCGGAACTTTCTAGGTGTAGAACTTTCATATGCTCACAGTGAGTTAGTTAGCGATATGCTGCGGATGGTGGCTACTCAGACTCAAGAGTCACCTTCATCAACAGCTGAGTTGTTGTGGCTCATGCAGCAGTTATTCAGTGTGGTAAGGAACAGACACCATGCTAACTAGTGTAGATTCTTTATTAGAAAGCCCAATCAAGTATTTGTTTCTCCATAAACAATGCAACCCTACTGTTCCACTGCTTAGAAGCATCACTCCCCTGCACATTTTCTGCCCTGCCCCCTTACAAGAAAGTGGTCATTGCCCTTTAGGATCAACTGATGGTAAATTCCTGAACCTCCGGGAAAGTGCTACCTCCCGCTCTACAGGGATGTATACAAGAATCTAAATGTAAGTGATGCAGTGCTTGACATGAGCCTTGCTTCCTAGAAGAAGTCAATTTCTATGACAAGAGAAGGAAATGTCTGTGAAACCTCCTTTCTGAGCAATTCTTCAAATACCAAAATCCATCCCGTTTCATTTTTCTGTGTGACCTGCATCCAAATGCCTCAATTGACTTCTATTTGACAAAAAACTAATGTTAGACTTGTTAAGATGCAAATGGAAGGAGCCTGCAAGGGACCCATTGGGGCGAGGGTCAGAAACCTTTCTGTTTCATGGTGATAAGCCATTGGCGCATATGATTTAATCTGCATTCAGTGTTAAGTGATACCACCTAAAATGACAAACTGTGAAGCTAAGTTGCTCTCCTGAATGAATTTTCATGATCTCTCAAAATATTTTAACATTAAATCATAAGTTAAGGATTTCCATTTAACATGTACTGGACCTACGAACTACACCATGCTGTTCAATGACGCTTTTCAATATACAGACTCCGCAGTTAACAAGACTGGTGAATCAAACAGCTAAATGCAAGGTGTTGATGAAATTGTGTAGATGGGATTCCCGTTTCCTGTTAAGAACATGTAGTCACCTTTGGTATGAAGTTGTAGTGTTTGCCTTTCACTTTCCCTTAGAACACATGAACTTCTGAAATATGAAGTACGTATTCTGTTTGTTTCCTTTTAGAGCGTGCATCCTGTATTATTGTTTGTTACCAGTTAATGCATGCAGTCAGTATTTTATTTGTTTCCTGTTACAGCATGCATCCAGGTCTGATGTATGACAACAGTTTATCTTGTTTGTTTCTATTTACAGCACACATCCAGGTCTGAAGTTTGACACAAGTGTATATTGTTTGTTTGTATTTGCAGCACACATCCAGGTCTGAACTCTGGAGTATGACAACAATGGGGCATATTACCAAGAGCAATATCGCCGCTTTAGCGGGAAAAATTCCCGCTAAAGCGGCGATAATTTTATCGCCCTATCACCTAGCTGTTGCTAACACCAGTTAGCGACAGCTAATAGGCGATAGCGGGCATTTAGGGGCCCACTCTGCATGTCAGCGATGATTATCGCTAACGACATGCAGAGTGGGCATGCCAAGATGTTAGCGACTGGAAACAGTCGCTAACATCGCTATCCCCTATTACCAACTTTTGGAAATAATCGCGCTAAGCTAAGCTAATGTACTGAAGTTCCCACTGAGTAACAACTTTTTAAAATGTATTTTTCATTTACGCTGCCCATTATTTTATGTGTAGATACCTGACAATGAAAGACCTAAAGGACGTATAGAATATTATGGGGCTTATTTATGAGAGGCTTGCATCACCAGCATCACTTTTGTTTGATGCTCCGGTGGCACAAGCGACTCAACTATACCTATGAGGCGGTGCAAAGTCACCCTGCATGGCTTTGCATGACCTCATAGATATGGAGTAAGACATAGCAGAACAAGTCACTGTGTTGCCTTACTCTGCATCAAGGAAGTGTTCCCTGGGCTTTGCCTGGGGTTCCCACGCAATACCCATGGATTTTGATGCTGCTCCATATTTACAAAATCACGTAAATCTGGGGCAGCTCCAAAAACTGGTGCCTACCCAGTGGAGGCGTAACAAGGAGAAATGTTTTAATTTCTCCACATTTTTTCTCTCATTCCATGTGTGCTCACACAGAAACGCCTCTCTGGATTGTTTTTGTGAAGTAAGGTGCCCCTTCCTGTACAGAAACAATCCTGACTTTGTTGGTGCTAGGCAGCAATTTGTGCGCCAATGCAAGGGAAAAGAGACACTAAAGGTAGGTAGCCCACTTCCATTAATACCCCTACATTTAGCATTTAGGCAGCATCCCTGAGTCTTGCAACTCAGATTCAATGGACAGTAGAGCTGCTGGCCTGAGAACTGAATCCCTGCTGCAGAATTTTGGTGCTAAACCCTACCTGTTGCCTTAAGGACTCTACAGTTGTGGTGTGCTGTGTTGTCCTGCAACTGTGAGGGTTCCAAGAACTCTGGAGCCCCATCAGCCTTTTACAAATCACCAAAGAACTCCCTTGGAGTAGTAGTCCTACTCCCCTTCAGTCAGCCATCATTAAAAGTCCGGCCTGTTGAATTGCTGCTCCCCGGTCGACTCCAATGGAGCACCCACGCCAGAATACGTGTATCTGCTCCAGAGGGTCAGATCTGTTACCCCACCAAGTGTGAATACACCAGAACCTAATGGAGCCATGTTGTATCAATAGCCAGGGTACAAGATCCCCTGCAACCTACAGAAAAGCGAGGACTCCAATCTGGGCTCCGACTGCTCAGGAAGCAAGGACCCATCATGGCATCTCAAGACCTAGTATACCCAGTTCTTGGGTGGCCCAGCTGTCCCAGAATCATTCCTGAAACCTGCCTGCCCCTGACCGCGAAGACAAATCGACACACGCCACCCGGCTGACCTGTCTGCTTTGTACCTTGCCCATCCGACCTTGGTAACAACAGTCCTGCTGTGTTCCCATGGTCCTGAGGCCCTTGCTACCTGCTCCCTTGAGTGGGACCCCTTGGACTGAGGGATCAGAATCGATCTCTGATCACGTAGTATTGATAATCGATATGCTAGGATTAGCATGGTGTCCCTAAACCCTACACTTTAGGCACGCATATAGTAGCATAGCGGTATTTTCCTTAATTTAGCTTCACACCACGTTACGCTATATGAATACCATATTATGGCCTCACATAATGTCGTGCATACACAGGCCCTATTCTCCTTTTAGCCCAAAGTCCTGCTCCTGGGAAAGAAACCAACTGTTGCAGAAACTGCTGTTTCAGCTCGTTAGAACCGACAAGGTCGTAGTTTGCTGAAGAAGGGCCGATAAGCACATTCTGGGAGGGGTGCAGGGTGGACCGTCTCTGGGAAGACAGAAGGGAGTCAGCCGTCTGACCTTGCTAAATCCTGCCTGAGCGAAACCAGGAGCTCTTTGTGTGCCTTATATGGGGTTTCCTTTTTCTGTACCAGCCTGTACCAATTTGTATTTTTCCATGTTGGGCCATGATGATGCCAACGCAACTGTATATATGTGATGTGCTGACAATGTGCCAGCAGTCTTCTTGGCGGACCTCGTGGGTCAGGTCGCAAGGAGCTCCTCTGGCAGAGTTTGTGTTTGTGTAATAAACGCTTGAACCTTCTGCACTGCCGACCGACTGATTATTGGTAATGGGAAGGGGATTTGGTAATGTAATGATTATTGTTGGGAGGTGGTAATTTATTTCTCGGTACTTCAGGACGTACCTTTAAGTCACTTTTTGCAGTTTGTAAAGCAGCTCCTTCTTCTTAGCTCACCAGTTACCAACAGCCTTAGCCACCTGCTCCCGGCCGAATCCAGGATGCTCCAGAGAATGCGCTGATGGAACACTGGACCTGCCCTTGCTACTTACCTAAATCCCGAAGTTGAACCTTGAGATCCAACTGTGTGGTTTTATATGCATTCCTCTATTTTCCTATTCATTTCAGTAATGCATAATTGCGCACTAAAGTAATTCATTTTGCGTAATTTCAAAATTGCTATCTTAAAAATGACACACTGTAGAACGAAGTACTTTGTCTGAAAAATGATATACAATCAGTGATATTTTTGGTTAATTGGTCTTGGGTTTATTTTTGAGTGTGTTTCTCATTTATTGCCTCTGTGAGTACAACAAATACTTAGCACTACCTTCTGATTAGCCTTACTGCCCGCCCACACTACCACAAATAGAGTGTTTGTGTTATCTACTTTTGCCTCTGCAGACAAATCTGGGTCACTCTGGGCTTGCTACACATTGTACTTCATTTTAGTGCACCATATAGAGAGCCAGCTTCCTCCAAGCATTCTGTCACCTCTGTCTGTTTCCTGATAGATCAGGGAGTCATAATTCAAAATGTAACATTTATTACATTTGATATGGAACTCCACAGAGCTCCACAATGAATAAAATACAAAAGTATCACATCAATACCAATCACAGTCACAATTCAGTGTACGGATACAAAAAAACATAAAAAATCTTAAAACATACCTTTAAGAAATTGGGTTATTAGGTGAGAGTGATGGATGCTCCACCTATATAATAAACACAATCTATGTTGGTGTGAACCAAAAGAGTCACTAAACAAACCTTAGCTTAACCCCTCCCATGCTCATGATGAGCTCAGCTCGGTTGCCGTGTGCTCATGACGAGCTCGCCATAACGGCTCCAACGCCCGCACACGAGGCTAATTCCCCTGCTGTGCGAGCATTCCACGGAAACGGGTGTGGCCATGACGAGCTCAGCTCGTCAAGAGCAACGCGGCGCTGTGTGCGCCCGCCGCACCTCAGCACCGGGGGAAAGACCCCCGCGGCCAAGGGGTTAACCTTCTGGTAGACTTACACAAAAACCATCAGCCTTAACTTAGAGGCAATGTGTAAAGTATTTGTGCAGTACTCACCAGAGGTAAAGTGAAAACACAACACAAGAAAAATCTCAAATCCATCTAGAAAAATACAGCAAATGTCAATATGTACAATGACACCTAAATGACAAAAATTCAGTCAGTAGAACTCGAGTATTAGTTTCAGGTGAAAACAGCAGCAAAAATCACAAAGTGTCACTCGAGGTAATCTGGTCACACTGGACCCATGTAAAGATCAGGCCGACCACAATGGAGTGTTGGTCGTATAAAGGGACTAGATCTGCCTCCCTCAGGAGTTACTTTTCACATCCATGTGAGAAGCTTTGCATTGACAATGGGCCGCGAGGTGGTAGTTGTCAGCTGAAAAAAAGTCTGTTTAAAAATCTCCAGGACATCTTGATCAGGGGAAAAACAATGTGCCCCACACTTTAGGCCCTTTTGCTCTCAAGTATAGAAAGAATACACACCACACCACTGAAGAGCCATTCTGAGCCATATGACTCTGGACACTGCCAGAAAAACACATTTGGTTTAGGTAGAAAAATGGCAACTTTTTAAAAGTGGCATTTTCAGAATAGTATCTTAAACTCTGGCTTCATCATTAAAGAGGATTTTAAATTAGGGGGCCTTCTCTTGTGCCCTGGAGAGATAACCACCGGAAGCCGCTGTAGAGGTGTGTGTTATAAAGCACGGGACCCCTATGGTCCCTAAAAAACTCCATAATCTAATGATGTAACTGATTGAGTGGGGTTAATAATGTTCATGATGGCATACATGACAGAACAGTTAACGGTTACACTAAGAGATATAAAGACATGTAAACTGAGCTCCTTGTTTGCCATATTTGTTTTACACATACCAGGCTGAGAAGAATGCAATCGAGTGCCTGAACTTTCTCAAATAGAATTTGAAATGGGTTGTTGATTTGACAGCCCCACAGCATGTGATGCATGTGACCATCATCCCCCTCCCAGAAACGTCTCTTGCATCACCAAATCAAATGCAACAAGACAAGGTCAGGCATCCAAAGTGGCCACAGTTGTTCATACCAGATTCTATTTTGCCTTCTCCTGAACTTACAATTCTGTAGTCCAACTGACAACTTTGAATGCAGCCCTACACTAATCTCTCTGAGTATCTCCATTATCCTAAGAATGATTTTTCACAGTGAAGCAGTCATAATACTAGGGGTTGGCGTAACTTTACGGAGTTTCACTACGCAGAAATCCCTGGAGTCACATAAAAAATCCAAGAAATTCAGCGGGGCTCAGCGAGGGCCCCGGAGTTCAGCATGTTGTGCTGCTTGCACTGATTTGCAACATCAGTATCTTGTTTCATGCTGCAAAATCAGCTCAAATTGCACAATGTGGCGTGCCAGATAGCGCATCTTGTTTCTGCCACTCAAGTAGGTTTTCTGCTCAAGCAACAGCTTTCTCAATGTGATCGCGACCGTCCATGTTGAGAAACCTTCAGGAGGTGTTCTAGCACCCCAAAATCCTGCTAGGAGATGTACATTCTCATTGGCCCTCGCCAAATTAACATTGATGCGCTCTGTGCAAGAAGAATTGCAACCGGTTGGTGGCGTATTGCCGGAATTCAACCAACCGGCGTTCCAAGCATAATGCGGAGTGTGCAAAAGTCAGCAAATTCTGCCAGCAGTCAGGAATTATTCACCCACCCCATGGAGATGAAATATCCGTCACCACAAGGTTACTCTGAAAATTATCTCAAAGCAGCACTCTCAGCTTGTAGAGTATCTCATTTGGCACCATTCCTGCTTTGCCCTTATTGAGTCACACTGCTTCTAATTTTATGTTCCTACTTAAAGCTGCATGACACTGCAACTGTAGCGCCTCTTTCTCTCATTATTTTCAATTACCATGCAGTGTTTGGGCCATATATATATGGTGTTCTGGGCTTCCCTTTTTAACCCAGAGATGAATTTGTGATTGGGCTGGAGACACAAAGACAGTTCTTTGCACATTAAAACAACCACATCTAACACTGCTCATTGTTTCACAAGGGCTTTTGGACAAATGTGAATTCTCATGTTTTGTACAGCTGGACATGACTGAAGGTCCTTCAGTGGTGGTTTTAGATATAACACATGTCTTAGGCCATGCTAGTCGTGCCAGACCAAAACCCTGCCTTGAGACATGGCAGAGGTCAGAATAAGGCTAGAAATGAGACTAAGACTGTGAAAGCGGGTCAAGAGAGACTTATGTCTAGTCCTCTATTATTAGATTCACCACTAAAATTTAAATTGGATCAATACAATAACATGGAGCTCATGCTACAGAAATTCTCATCTCTCCCCAATCTGCCTTGAGGGTGAAATATCAAAATCACAAAAACTCTCCTAACGTTTAAGTTCAAAAATTTCCTCTTCCCTAAGACATCACACACTTGGGAAATCAGAATTGCAGCGGCAATCAAAGAATATTCAGTCTCCCGGAAGGAGTGAAAAATGCAGCAAATTTATATGCAGGGTTGCTGAAATCTTGGATCCCTCATGCAGTGAACATATCCTCATGAAGAATTTGAAATCGAGAGAGCACAGTTTCTTTGGGTAAAGCTCTTGTGGAATCACTGAAAACCATGAAATACATGAGAGCAAGGATCTTCAGACCTCTTAGATGCAAACGTGTTGAAGAAATTTTTCAATACATAATCTGGCATGGAGAAAAAATTGGTATCGCTCTAGACTTTGCAAGGACAGAAAGCAGTGTAGGAAAGACTTTCTCAACCTATGGAAGCACTTTAGGGATCTTTCAGTCCTTCATTAGCTTGAAGTCCCATCACACTTCAAAAGCATCTTTCATTACAAGCGTAAACTCTTCAATGATCCAAATAGCCTTACGAAGTTTTTATTAGGAATAAGGCACTCAGAGGTGGATCAGTAAACAACAGTTTACATAACAGCTCCTCCACCAATTGGCTTTGGATACCTGTACCCTGCCAATCAATAAGTATCCTGTTGCAAGTACTGACAAACTAACATGTTTTGTGTCACAAGGGTCTTTGTTCCTGGACAGAATCTCAGGTCTTTGAGGGTCTGTGGGGATTTTCTATCACATTTTTTGATATAGATACAGCTTATGTTGTTTATGGGATGTTTTCTCTCAATCATCCTGATCTATTGTTGTCTGGGGTATCCACTGTGCTTTTTTGGTGACCTAAGTAGGTTGCTCCAAAAATAATTACTAGATTTACATATCTCTACTGCTATGCCCCTCTATGCTTTTCTTCCATCAATTGCGGTTGCATCTCCAGTAAAGTAGGGAGATCTATACATTTAGATATTGTTATATCTTTCAGTGTTTACGAAAGTTGAGATTGGATTGCAGTTTATTATGATGCTTACTGTTTAGGGTCTCCTTCTGGCACTCCCTCACTCCATGTTGTTAGCAAAGAGTGGGTTTGAGAGCCTCCGGGCTCTCAATGGTAAGTAGTGTGGCTTTGATTTATCTAGTTTTGTATTTGTTTTTATTCAGTTCTCTTGTCTCCTTACTCCCACTTTCCCATCTATTTCCTCATCTCCTCCTACCAGAACTGACTCAGATCACAATTCCTTGCCTGTACCTTTTTGGTATACCATCCTCGCACCACATATTGCTATGCTCACTCTAACGGGATGATGGTGGGAATTCCAACTCAAATAGCTTCACCTAGCTTAATGACAGCTAACACTAAACAAATATTGAAAGTGCTCTCATTGAGCACAAATGGTTTAAACTACCCTGTCTAAAGGAAAAAAATAGTTAATTATTGGCCTAGCCTTCAAGGATACATCATTGATGTTCAGAAGAGTGGAATTGGCTTTAAAGCCAAAGCAAACTCTAAATATGCATCACTAAGTGATTGTTTTTCTCCAACCACTCACCATAAAGAAATTGGGGTTATTATTTCTTAAACTACCATTTGTTAGTGTCCCAAAATGCCCATTTCAAAATAAGACAACTCTATATCCTGCACTGTGCCTTCTTAAGTCCCAATAAAGATATCCATTACTTTCACCGCACCAATTGTATAGGTACCAACAACTTGACTCATAGTCAAGAAAATGCAACTCACCCAGAAGTTAAGGTGTGAGAGGCTGTTTAAATTTCCACAGGGAAAAGGCCTCCAAACGACTTCATCCGGGTCGTTGGTAATTCTACATGGGCCTGGATCGATGTGTACCCAAGATGGCGGACTCAGGGAAAGTCTCCCAAGCTCTGGGCGCAAATGCACACTTCAACTGTGAACCCGTGAAAAGAAGTCGCATTCAGCTATGCGCATGTTGAGTGAGGATAAATTTGTCCTGAAGATTAGCTTTTCTACGGCACATCTGCTCTTAAGACTAAGAGGCAGTGTGCAGGTGTCTCAGAAATGTGTACTTGCAAAAACGAACTTTTTCAAATGAGTAGTGTCTCGTTTAGGTGCTTGTGTGTAAGCCTTGATAACTTGAAGTCAGCAAGAGTTACCTTTTGTGAGTTGTGTTCCTGTAATTTCTTTCATGAAAAAACAGCATCGGTTGAAGTCGCCTTACTTGAAGTAAGTTTTCGAGTATATATTAAAACCTTTAAAGGATAAAGACTAGGGATGGGTGGAATTTGCGTAATCGCGTTACGCAAATATCCGCGAACACGCAGAAATTCCGCGAACACGCAGAATTGCTTGTTCGCGATGCTTTTTTACTGTTCACAATCGCTGTTTGCGTGCTCGGGGTAAATATCTCGCGAACACGCATTCGAGAACGCAAACAAGCAAACAATTTCGCGAGGTCTGGAACACAGAATTTTGGGCAATTTCGCGTTTTCCGCAGAACGCAAAATTACACAAATTACACAAGTTCCGCAAATTCCGTGAGCGGAGCGGAATTTACTGCCCAGGTATAATAAAGACTCACTTCAGACAATTCTGTGTGAGCAACCGAAAGAGTCATGAACATTAGTGCTTAAGCAACAGAGTAAGCTCAACATTAAAGCAGTTATTGAGTGTTCAAGCGGAAGAGAGAAGAGGTGAACATTAATCTCAAGTTTCTTTTTCAGCTATGTTCAGACAAGCTATTGCAGACTTGATTTCTATATTAGCAACTCTGAAAGGAATACATGCTCAATGATCCAAACTTCAACTGTAAAACTGTAATGAAAACTACTAGACATAAATGTATATCAAAATCTTTCAAGAGAGAGGCAATTACCACTTAGAATTGAGGTAAAGAGTAAGCTTATATTAAGTTATGTATTGGTCTGGGTAACGATTGATGAGTGAAAGAATCAAGAGATAAGCTTAGAAATATGCAAGTGACTGAAAGGGTTGTCTGTTGACATATGCCATTTAAAACTGTTTCATTTGATAGAAAAGATGAGGTACCAGTAGAAAAGGCACCAGGTAAAGCCACAAATCGGTGTCAGTCTCTCTTTCTTCCCCACCCCATTTCTCCCTCTCCTAAAAGATAGTTGCTAGTAGCAGAGTTTGGGACTTGGGAAATTACTTCCGCTCTCATGAAAGTCTTGACCCAGGTACGTAGTTCTTGACACTGATGGTGTTTGTCCCTGTTGCCTAGCCAATTACGTGGAACTATTGCTCATGATCTGGTCTTGTCCCTCATTGACAGCGTATTGAAGAGATGGCATTATGCACTTGACGTGCTGTTTGAGGACTGTTGTGACCTATACTTGGTAGGCATGCCTCCTGGGGCTCCACTGCCATGCTTGAAAACACAAGACTGCAACCCGCTTCACAGACCTTGCCCAACTACTAGTAAAGTGGCTGATCACTCATAAATGGAAAGCAGCCAACCCCCCAGCAGCCTCTGCGTGGGTTCTATCCATGTTGGCATGGGTCCAGGCAGAGAGTGCACTGCTGCACCAAGAGGAGGTGATTGGCCTTCGTAAATACCCCATTTCTGTGACGCGGGTTACGATTTTGGACGAGCTCTAGGAGGGGACTTTAGCTGCTCCCCACTTCTCTTGAGGGCTCCAGCAATCTTCTTCCTCTCACTTCCCTTTTCACACTTTTCATGTATCCGTTTGTAATACCTGGGTCCCTCCTACTACTTGACACAAACTTGGGCAGCCTCAAAGGTACCCCCCAGATTCCCTACCTTTGTGATGTACTATTCAGTCTGTCAGTTAAACGAGTGCTGTCCTTAATTGGTTTCTTTGTGTTTTCATTCATTTATTTTCTACTCATTGATGCGGCATTACATTATTGTTTGCAGTCAGGGCCCGCCTTAGCGATGGTGGCGCCCAGTCCAACAATGATTTTTGGCGCCCCCCACACCACATAACCGCCTACGCAGATTCTCTCACTACCACCAGGTAAAAGTTGAAGAACTGTAATCTTCATTCTCAGGGAATACTTACTAATAAAAAAGAACTTGGCACAGAAGCTGAAAATATGAAAAGACATCTTTATTAAATTTAATAAGTGAGGCCACGTCACACAGAAGCCGTAGCAACTGAATGAGGTAGTCTGAGGAATACAGAAAACAGAGGCCTTTTATATGCTTAGGGTTACAAACTTCAGCATACAAGTAAGGGGCAGTCCTAGCTTTTGCAAGCATGCAAAAAATGCCTAACATGGACATGCAAGGTCTGCCAAACGACAAACCCATTTTACAGTTGTCCGGCCCATAATCAATCATACCCAACATTCTTCTTTATACAAGCCGGACAAACCCATAATAAAAGGACCACAACCCATATCATAATCAGACCATAAAAAAAGGAACAGAAAACAGATAAGAAGCAGGATAAGGGGTGTGTGTGTGTGCATACCAAACTCTACAATGTCCTGTGCTTTGATCCTCAATCTTGATCAGCTAAAGGGCAGGAACTGGTTTAACAAGGTCAGCTTCAGGCAACAGGGTCAGTTCACTCAGGTCAAACAGGAGTCAGCATGAACTCGAGCTAAGGAGTACATGTCCTCAAACGACTAGTTTCAGCCACAATCATGGCCTATGTGAGGGCAACCACAAAATGGCTGCCATACACAAAATGGAACCCATGGGTTCAGAATTCACAGAACCTCAAAGTGCCCCTCATCTCTCCAATCAGAAGATATTGCTAACACATCACCGCCCCGGAGTTCAGTGCCCCCTCTACAGGTCAGCACCTAGTGCGGCCGCACAGGTCGCACTGCCCTACAGCCAGCCCTGTTTGCAGTTACTCTCTTTGGCACCTCTGCATTCCATAAGATCTCTGTTGTGTGTATTTTGAAATACCTTTTTCTAATTTCACTATCACTGTTCATGTGGTCCTAGCTGGCGCCTGTTTACAGGTACATAACATATATTGGTCATGATGTCATATATTGCTGTACTTTATACGCATGCTCTTTTGAACACATGACGTCTATGCACACCTTCTTATAATATAACAATTTTAATGTATTGGAATAATTATGCAAATTGAAATAAAAACAATTTAAAAAAAGAAAGATGACAATAAATTTTATATCAGTAACATGTATGCACTAAGCAGTGAGAACCCAGCATTGGGGTCTTCCCTAAACAAAGTTTTGTCAACTTTACCACATAAACTTGGCATACTATTATGGAAAGACTTTAATCCCCCAATTAACAGAAATCTAGACAGTGTATCATATGTGAAATTATGACCTACTAAATTTCATGCCAACTGCTGAACCCCTGAATATCACACAAATTGATAGATGTTTAGTTGTCAAATGATGCTCCCCTGACAGATTTGGGGGAGTTTTGGCCACTTTGCTTTACACATGGAACACGAAGTTCCAGTCAAAATCCACCAACTGCCACTTGGTAGACTTTTTTTTCACATGCGGCTTGCCAACAGTCAGTTGGCGAGCGTGAGTGAGATTTGGCATCCCCTAGCATGATTTTCAGTTGATAGGAGGGCACTCGGCAACATTTCCTCATCACAGCTGGTTGCGACCATTTGCAGTCAGAAAGCTGCAAAATCAACATGAGAAGCAGCACCCTCTAGTGCTCCACAAGGTGCCATCCACACTGATTTTTAGTGCAGAATGAGCTCCTGGCACTAAAAATCAGCACAAGCAGCATGATGTGCTTAATTCCGCCAGTTCAAAGAAATCTGCTGAATCTCGCTGAGTTTTCATGTAACATCGCAGAATTCTGCAGGGTGAAACTCTGCAAGTTCTGCCCACACATAAAGCCCAACCGGTAGTGAGTCGAGTTTTATTAACAGCCCCATGATTCTGACTCAAGTATGGACTATTATTTCGTAGATCGGCTTCTTCAACAAACTTTTTCCCCTAGTATTGAACCAATAATAATATCTGATCATACCTGTATTTCACTGGAGCTGAAACCTAGTACGCTCTAACCTTCCTTGAAACACAGAAGAATGAATTCTATCATTGCTGATAATGAAGAATTGAGACAGGTGAATATCAATCATTATATAATGATATAAATGATAACAACATAGAGGAGACACTTACCAAACCTTTCTGCGACACTTTTAAAATCACCTTTAGAGGTTGCATGATTAATATGATGGCCACCAAAATTAGAGGGATCAAAATAAAAATATAGACGTACACTCAATCACACTAAAGGCTCCGCACCCCTCCTAAAATCGAAGAGCCTTATGTACTAAATCAACAAAATATGAATTATTAGTATGTATAAGTGGGTTTCAATGAGAAAAACTGAAAGAATGATTGAAAAAAACAAAGTTGAAAGATATTTAGCAAACTATTTAAAATTCAGTCATTAACATAGCAGCTGTGAAGATTCCCTTGAAGCGGTGAAAATTCCCTTGATAAACATTCACTCCCATACACTCAACCATCCATCCAAGTAGAACACCTACTAGAAAAACTATTTTCAACTTGATTTTGGTGCAGCTTGAGTAAAGAATCTACTCGGAAAGCAGCCCTCTGCCTGCGACAACTTGCGACCAACCATGTTCATAAAATCTAGCCGCAAGTCCTCCTAGCAACCTGACATCATGCTAGTGGATGCCAAATCTCACTTGTGTTCGCCATCTCACATTCTGTAGCCTCTCATTTTTCATACTGTCATTGCGCTGCTCCAAAGCTAAAAAAACTCTGCCGCGCGGTGATTGGCGGATTTTGGTACGAACTCCGCGTTACAAGAGTAATACGGAGTCGCCTAAATTCTCCAATTCTCCAATTTTGTTCATGGAAGTAAAATTCCACCCAGCTGTAATCTAGATTACAAAAAGTAGGAGCCTATGCTGATGATGTGCTTCTCTTTATTGATGCGGTTAAAAGTGCAATAGCATACATTTTGGAGGCGATAGATGACTATACTATTATATTTGGCTGCACCGTTAACAAAGAAAAAACACAGATATTTCCTCTTAAACTTTATTATTTCCCTTCAGTTAAAGAAAATTGAATCTTTATTGTTTTAGTTAATAAAAACCATAATGTTATTGCTATTTATGCTTGTACAGGAGATCAGGGCTGGCTTTAGCGCTGGTGGTACCCGGTGCAACAATCGTTTTTGGTGCCCCTACACCCCTTGAACACCTCTTCAGATTCCCTCACTACCACCAGGCAAAAGTGCCCCACATCTCTCCAAGCATAAGTTATTGCTAAACATAGTGCCCCCACCACAGGTCAGCGCCCAGTGCAGCTGCACCGGTCGCACTGCCCTAAAGCCGGCCCTGCAGGAGATTCGGTGTCTAGCTTGCCTTCTTTTCTTTAAATTAATTGCATTCAGAATGAATTCTCCTTGAAGTTACCTTTGGCTTATTTCTTTTCGGTTTGTGCAGTTTAGCTCCAAAAAAGGACTTTTTTTGTAAGCACATTTATTTTAAACCTCCAAGAAAGGACTAAGTATGTGATGCACATACTTCAAATACAATCCTGTTTGAATTAAATATATTTTCCATTGCATTAGGGAATCAAGGGGCTCAGACTCATTATTTTATTTTTTTGTCTCAGTAAATCTGTCCATTTCCCTTGCACAACAAACTGCACTATCCTTCAAGTTCTATAAGAGTGTGGGCCATATTATCAAGAAAGGGTGATACATTATCGGCGCTTTTATCGGCAGGAAACTGCCGCTAAAGCGCTGATAATGGGCTTGATAATATGCCCTTGTGAATTCCCATAGAAGCCCAGGTTCTGGTGTTAACCTGGGCTCTATTGGAATTCACACGGGCATATTATCAAGCCCATTATTGCCGCTTTAGCGGCAGTTTCCTGCCGATAAAAGCAGTGATAATGTATCGCCCTTTCTTGATAATATGGGCCCCTGTTTTCTAGAGAGACCAGCAATTTAAAATAAAGTATCCAATGGCGCTATAAGTGTTGCTTATCATACTGATATTGGATAGAGCATCATACGCAGAATAAGAAGAAATTATGTATTCTAGCATGGATGTCCTTATAATGTCTGCAATTAGCAGGCATATCTTTCCCGAGTTTATTATATTATATGCAATCGCAAGTGCATCTATTTTATTATAGTCCTGTTCTTTGAGGAATTGTAAAATCATGGATTTTCTTCGCTTGTCAACCCCTATGTGCGGATGGAATATAGGAGAGGGAATGTTCTGAGCTCATCCTCTTTCTATATTGCAAATGTTCTCTGAAGCTTGAGTCATAACTCAAGTGCTCTGTCTGTTTCCATTAGAGCATGCGGCTCCCGCTGAAGTATCGCAGCAGTATTTCATATTTGTTACCGTCTAAGTAACAGCCAGCTCTAAGTATAATAGTACTTCCTGTTTATCACCTACAGCATGCACCCAGATCTGATGTACAATCGCAGTAAGCTGAACTTGTTTCCCCTTAGAACATATAATTTGCTCCAAAATATATCTGCAGTGTTTTTGTTTTTCATTGGAGGGAACCCTGAATACTGTAGTATAATCGGTGTTCTCTATGTTTACTATTTGATGTGTAGCCAGCTCTGTAAGTTCAAATGTAGGAGTTTCTGTGTTGGTGTCTGTTACAATCCAAAAGAAGCCCAGACCTAGCCATAGAGTAATAGGTAGAAGGTTTATTAAATATAGTTACAGGATACTCAGATGGTAAATAGTAGATAGAAAGTTCAGCCCCATCAGGAACAGCCTCCTTGCTGAGCAGCCCACCCACTCTAACTGTCTCTCTGTCAACCACACCAGGTACTGAAGCTGTTCACTACATCATCAAGCATTCCAACATTCCAAGCACATTACATTCATACTGTAGGAAGGTAGATCCCTGACTATGGTTGCCCCCAACTTTTTGCCTGGTGTTTTGCTGGTTTTCTGACTTAGTTGACCTGGGGCCCTGCTATTCAGGACCCCAGGCCTACTGCTCTCTCTGTAAAATGGATTCCATGTACCTTAGGTACATATCTAAATTGGATACTGAGTCACCTTATCAGTCCCTGTACAGTGTACCTTAGGTACCCAGGGCATAGGTGTACCCAGGGCCTACCAGGGGCTGCAGCATGTATTATGCCACCCCTGGCTGGCCATCCAAATCTGACACAACTGGCTGCTTGACAGCTGGGGCAAGGTGGTGTAATCACCCTTTGCTTTAGATATAGTATACCTATATCTAACCCTAAAACGGACACACAGATCTCCTATCAGTCACTCCTATGGCAGGCCTTAACAATCCTGAAGGCAGAGTGCTTGGAATCGTGTGAGATGGTGCTCTGGCATGAGCTGAGCCTGTCTGCGGCTTTCGGGATCCATCCCTTAGCCGTTTCCATGATATCGCATACCATATACTCTTAAGTGCATTATAATCCTCGCGGTTATATGCCAACTCTGGTATCGCTTTATCAAACCATGTCGAGTAAGGTGTCATACGAATTGGAATACTAACCCCTCGCCAATTCTGGCGACGGGGTTAGCATTCCACCCTTCTAGAGGGACACGACATGTATGTAACCCCTAACCCCGGTAAAAGTCAGACAGAGCCTTAGCATCCACAAAATGGATGCTGCCACCGAGACACAAGTCTGCCCTCCTGCTGCTGGGAGTCCTCCCAGAGCAGGAGATAAGGACAAAGGGTTTCCTGCCAGGGGCGGTGCCAGCACCGTCCCAGACAGGGTTTTGTGTATTGTAGGTAGGCAGGGCTTCAGAGGAAGGTGACTGCACGTGGCACCCCGGTGCTCACTGTGCATAGGCTGGCTTAAACCAGTTCCAGGGACACTCCAGACCCTGTGCTGGGGAAAAGCCCGCCAAGGAAGTGGGTGTAACCACCCCCCTCCTGGTCCCACCCCTAGGGCAGGACTTAGTCGCGTGCCAGCCCCCTTTTCCAAGATAAAGGTAGAGACTGGCCCCCTTCCAAATCAGATCATCTTTGGAATCAAGATACCACTTTCCACGAAAGGACTTCACGATTTCTTCCTCAAGATTCTCCCTTGTGGCTAAGGAGTAGTCACCCTGCATCCGCAGGCACCATCTAAGAACACTGCGGTCTGCTGCACGTCCTTCCTCCGGAATCCGACTGCCCAGCTCGACGAGACACGGCTTCCCTGGCACCTCTGACCTCTACCCACCTCTACAGCACAGCTGAGAACCGTGGGTGCGACGAGACCTCGAGGGACCGGCCATCGCCAAGACTGCACGACTTCTGCACAGCAAGCCCACCGAGTAATTTCCTGGTGAGTGCTTTGGGGTCCGAGAAGCCCCCACCCTGAGCAGCTCCAGCACCGAAGAGCAGCCCCCCAGCATCTCCACGATCGGCGTGGGGCCCTTCTGCTTTCTGCTGCTCACCGCGTTGTTTGGCTACTAGCCCGCTGGCTTGTGGCCTTCCGAACGACGCCCGACGACAACACTGCTGCTGTTCTGGTTGCTCCAGACTGGCCCTTGCTTCCCTCCATCGGAGAAGTACCCTGGACCCTTCTGGTCCGGCTAAGACGCCATTTTAGGTCCACCGCGTGGGCCTTGCATTTGCCAAGACTTGTTGCCCAATCCTGGGTCCAGCGACGTCGACAGCAAGAACCTTCGTGGGACAGCTCGCACCTCCATCCTGGTCGCCGACAACGCCTCCTGGTCCGAGAGACTGCAGAGCCCAGCAGCGCCCACTCACCTGACTGCGGTGACTTCGCCCGGTGCCATCCTGGTGCCCACTTAATCACTGGCTAGTGATTCAAGAACTTGGTCCCCTCTGCTTTCAGGTTGCCTTCTTCCTTGATCCAGGCTTGGATCCATCGAACTTTCCTTCACTGGTCGCCTGCCATCAACTTCCTTCTTCCAGGCTCCTGGTCCGGCAACGAGATTCCCGACGTCTTTTCAGACCTATGCAGCTGCAGCCCCTGGGCTAGGTAACTTCGGCACTTTGGTGTCCCAGCATAGCCTCACTATCCAAGGGTCAGGATCCACTGTCGTTTTCTCCCTACCAGGTCGGGTTCGCCCGTGAACACTAACTTTGCCTTTACTAGCTTCCATAGACTTTGTCCCGCATCCCGCGTGAGAGTGCACACTCTGCACCCGAGTCCCCTAGGTCTCCTAGAAGTAATCTAACGATTCCCTAGTCAAGTCCTAGCGATTCCAAAGCCTATTAGTACTGTACTTACCTGCTAGTAATTTCGCATTCCACTTTTAGAGTATATGGTTTTTCGTGCCCCTCGGGCATTTGTGTATAACGTGCTAACTTAAGTATTTTCATAAGAGTTTTGTTGTGTGCTTAGCACCCTGTCCTCATAAAGAGTACAGGGTTGTTGTGATTCTAATAAATACATTGTTTATTTTCATAACACTTGTGTGGTGTCCTTTCACTGGGTGTTCAAGGGGTAATGTGATGGTAAACAGCTGGCTTAACACGCCCTCTAGAGTCTTAGCCTTAGACTGCTCGTATCCATGCTACTAGGATAGCTGGTCTATAAGGTTGACTTACAACCAATCATCAATAAGGGTTGTTTGGACTGATATATAGTGATCACTAGAATAGTGAACACTGCACATCAGGCCAACTTCTCACATTGGTGAGCAGCGGTTGGGATTTGAGCTTGCTGTTGTTTTACCACACATGCCCTAAGAATATCTTGTGAAAGATCACATAAGTACTAAAGGTACATATAACTTAGCTTAGAATACTCTGAGTTCTACTGAACCAGCTGTTGTAGCTCCTAGGGCCTAGCACACCCTAAACTACAACTCTAGCAAGGGATCAGTAGGCAAACATATAGTGTAGGTAAGTGCACCACTTACACCTCACTAGAAAAGCATGTCTACCCAGGGAGAATCCACTGAGACTCCCCTGGTCAGTGTTGACCCTCCACAGGTCACTTCAAGATATGCAGCTCTCAGTTTCCAGGAGATGAGACAGATCTGTGTCTCCAGGAAACTGAAGCAGGGGTCTAACCCCACCATTCCCTTTCTGATAGGTCTCTTAGAGACATATGATGCCAGAAAGCTTTCTCAGTTACATGAGAACATGCCAGCCTTAGAGGGAACCTCTGGGGATCCAGACCTCCCCAACACTGCTACTGCAGTTGAGGAGGAGGAGGATCAGGAGGAACTCTCTGGGGATGAGGTAGACAAAGGTCTTGAGGTAGTCAGAAGGCTAACCAGGGCCAACTTAGACTTACTTGGGCTAGGATCTGGGGGACCCCCAGTACTAACCCAAAGTGGGCCTAACCTTGGAGTTAGGAGAGATAGATCTCTTTCTAGGGACTCCAATAGATCTCTGCACTCTAATGCCTCTTCTCAGGGGAGAAGGAATCCTCCACAGAGGAGATTTACTTCCCCTCAGAGAAGGGAGCATGAAGCTAGGATGAGACAAGCTGAACTGAGGATTGAAAGGGAAGAAATTGCCCTGGCCAAAGAGAAGCTTGCCCTGGCAAGAGAGCAGCAGATGAGTGGGTTAGCTCCCACTGGTGGCAGCAATCTCCCAAGAGATAGAGAGAAGGGTTTAGATACTAAACACCTGACTAAGATAGTGCCCCCCTTTAAGCAAGGGGATGATATCCAGAAATGGATGGCTGCTCTGGAGAGGGCCTGCACTGTGCAGTGCATTCCCCAGAGTCAGTGGGCAGCTATACTGTGGCTCTCCTTTGATGGTAAAGGTAGAGATAAGCTCCTCACTACAAGAGTAGAGGATGCTAACAATTACCAGGTCCTGAAGAATACACTGGTTGATGGGTTTGGCTTAACCACTGAGCAGTACAGGTTGCTGTTCAGAGACACCCAGAAAACTCAGTCTCAGGACTGGTCTGACTTTGTTGATTGTGCCACTAAGGCTTTGGAAGGCTGGCTACTGGGTAGCAAGGTTACTGACTTCACAGGATTGTATAATCTTATTATGAGAGAGCAAGTCTTAAATAATTGTCAGAACCAGTTATTACACCAGCACCTGGTAGACTCTGATCTGACCTCTCCACAAGAATTGGGTAAGAGGGCAGACAAATGGGTCAGAACCAGGATTAGGCCCAAGAACCAAGGTGGTGACCAGAAAAAGGAATCAACCAAGCCTCAAGAGAAGGGTGGGAATAAATCTACAGATCAAACCACATCAGGGCCCCAAAAATCCTCTGAGGGGGGTGGGTCCCAAAATCCTTCCAACAACCAGAAGAAACCCTATTGTTATCCCTGTAAACAGGTGGGTCATTTAAAAACTGACAGCAGTTGCCCAAAGAATAACAATAAGGAAAACATACCCCCAAGTAACATTCCCAAGCCTCCTGTTACTACTAGTAGTAATCCCCCAGGTGGTGGGAGTGCCCCCAAGAATTTGGGTGCATTTACTTTGGGAGTTCCTGGGGACTCTGGCCTAACCAGGTCCCCAAACTTAGATACTCTTGTCTGTGAGACTGGCATGGGGTTTGCCAACTTCACCACTTGTCCCAACACTTTGGGCAAGTACAGACAGGAGCCCCTCATCAATGGAATGAAAGTTGAGGCCTATAGAGATACAGGGGCTAGCATCACCATGGTGACTGGGAGTCTAGTCCCCTCAAGGCAACTTTTACCTGGTGCCACATACCAGGTGGTAAACATTGATGGAGTGAAGAAAACTCATCCCATGGCAGTAGTAAATCTCAGCTGGGGAAGTGTCACTGGCCCCAAGAGAGTGGCAGTGTCATCCAACTTGCCTGTAGATTGCCTACTGGGGAATGATTTAGAGACCTCAGCCTGGGCTGAGGTAGAGCAAGAAACCCATTCTAGAATGGTAAACTTCCATGGTAAGGTTAGTGGGGCAGTGTTAGCCACAGCCCCAGTCCAAGATGTCCTCCCTGAACAGGTCAGGAGGGTTGTGCCAGTCACAACCCAATCTCAGACAACTTCCTTCCCAGAACAGGTTGTCAAGGCTGTAATGGTAACAGCCCACACCCAAACTGAGCACCCTCCTGAAAAGGTTGGTAGAGTTGTGATGGCCACAGCTCAAACTCAGACAGATGATAGTGTTGTGAAGCCTGAAACTATGGATCACTCCACTCAGACAGAGAGCATTGAGGAGGAAGAGAAATCTCCCTCCCACCAGACTTTAGGAAAAGATCAGCCTCCTCAGGGAACTGATCTGACCCCTTGTGAAGAAACTGCCACAGAGGTAGTCAGGCCTAGCCTGGCAGAACCCCTGATGTCAGTGGACCCTTCCAAGATGGGACCCAGTCTGGAGCAGGTAACCTGCCCCTCTCTACCCTGCCTCAGTCAGCCCAGGGCTGTAGAGGTCAGGGAGGCCAGTGGTGGACCCCAAAGGGCCCCCTGTCCAAAGGAATTCCCCAATCAGCAGATTAAGGGCGCTGAAGCTAGTAGTCCTAGCCAAGTGAAAATAAAACCAACTCCTGAGGGATCCCCCTTAAATTTAGTTAGGGACCTCCCACAGATGGACACTGTTGGGCACAGCCAAACCTGGGACCTGAGGGCCCCAAACCTGACCTGTCCCTCCAGTAAGCCAAACAGAGGGACCCAACCTCCAGCTGTAGGTAGCCAGAGGTTGACCCTGAGAGCCCAAAACAACTCAGTCTTGGAAAGAAAGGCCTCTATGGTGGAAAATGATTGGAGGAAGCTGAGCCCAAAATTAGTGGAGCCTCACTTCAGTACTCCATTTCAGCACCAGCCTTTTCCTTTGCCAAAACACACCACAGGTAGAGATTCCCTATGGTGGAGACCCTCAGATACCCTTAGGGTGAGGGATTGCTTAGTGGACCATGAGATAGGGGGTAACCATGCCAGTGCTGGTACTTCCTTATATGGCCACTCAGGCAATATAGGCTTACCTGGCAAGGCTAGCCTTATCTCCTTTCGTTTGGGGGGGGGTTATGTAGGAAGGTAGATCCCTGACTATGGTTGCCCCCAACTTTTTGCCTGGTGTTTTGCTGGTTTTCTGACTTAGTTGACCTGGGGCCCTGCTATTCAGGACCCCAGGCCTACTGCTCTCTCTGTAAAATGGATTCCATGTACCTTAGCTACATATCTAAATTGGATACTGAGTCACCTTATCAGTCCCTGTACAGTGTACCTTAGGTACCCAGGGCATAGGTGTACCCAGGGCCTACAAGGGGCTGCAGCATGTATTATGCCACCTCTGGCTGGCCATCCAAATCTGACACAACTGGCTGCTTGACAGCTGGGGCAAGGTGGTGTAATCACCCTTTGCTTTAGATATAGTATACCTATATCTAACCCTAAACGGACACACAGATCTCCTATCAGTCACTCCTATGGCAGGCCTTAACAATCCTGAAGGCAGAGTGCTTGGAATCGTGTGAGATGGTGCTCTGGCATGAGCTGAGCCTGTCTGCGGCTTTCGGGATCCATCCCTTAGCCGTTTCCATGATATCGCATACCATATACTCTTAAGTGCATTATAATCCTCGCGGTTATATGCCAACTCTGGTATCGCTTTATCAAACCATGTCGAGTAAGGTGTCATACGAATTGGAATACTAACCCCTCGCCAATTCTGGTGACGGGGTTAGCATTCCACCCTTCTAGAGGGACACGACATGTATGTAACCCCTAACCCCGGTAAAAGTCAGACAGAGCCTTAGCATCCACAAAATGGATGCTGCCACCGAGACACAAGTCTGCCCTCCTGCTGCTGGGAGTCCTCCCAGAGCAGGAGATAAGGACAAAGGGTTTCCTGCCAGGGGCGGTGCCAGCACCGTCCCAGACAGGGTTTTGTGTATTGTAGGTAGGCAGGGATTCAGAGGAAGGTGACTGCACGTGGCACCCCGGTGCTCACTGTGCATAGGCTGGCTTAAACCAGTTCCAGGGACACTCCAGACCCTGTGCTGGGGAAAAGCCCGCCAAGGAAGTGGGTGTAACCACCCCCCCTCCTGGTCCCACCCCTAGGGCAGGACTTAGTCGCGTGCCAGCCCCCTTTTCCAAGATAAAGGTAGAGACTGGCCCCCTTCCAAATCAGATCATCTTTGGAATCAAGATACCACTTTCCACGAAAGGACTTCACCATTTCTTCCTCAAGATTCTCCCTTGTGGCTAAGGAGTAGTCACCCTGCATCCGCAGGCACCATCTAAGAACACTGCGGTCTGCTGCACGTCCTTCCTCCGGAATCCGACTGCCCAGCTCGACGAGACACGGCTTCCCTGGCACCTCTGACCTCTACCCACCTCTACAGCACAGCTGAGAACCGTGGGTGCGACGAGACCTCGAGGGACCGGCCATCGCCAAGACTGCACGACTTCTGCACAGCAAGCCCACCGAGTAATTTCCTGGTGAGTGCTTTGGGGTCCGAGAAGCCCCCACCCTGAGCAGCTCCAGCACCGAAGAGCAGCCCCCCAGCATCTCCACGATCGGCGTGGGGCCCTTCTGCTTTCTGCTGCTCACCGCGTTGTTTGGCTACTAGCCCGCTGGCTTGTGGCCTTCCAAACGACGCCCGACGACAACACTGCTGCTGGTCTGGTTGCTCCAGACTGGCCCTTGCTTCCCTCCATCGGAGAAGTACCCTGGACCCTCCTGGTCCGGCTAAGACGCCATTTTAGGTCCACCGCGTGGGCCTTGCATTTGCCAAGACTTGTTGCCCAATCCTGGGTCCAGCGACGTCGACAGCAAGAACCTTCGTGGGACAGCTCGCACCTCCATCCTGGTCGCCGACAACGCCTCCTGGTCCGAGAGACTGCAGAGCCCAGCAGCGCCCACTCACCTGACTGCGGTGACTTCGCCCGGTGCCATCCTGGTGCCCACTTAATCACTGGCTAGTGATTCAAGAACTTGGTCCCCTCTGCTTTCAGGTTGCCTTCTTCCTTGATCCAGGCTTGGATCCATCGAACTTTCCTTCACTGGTCGCCTGCCAGCAACTTCCTTCTTCCAGGCTCCTGGTCCGGCAACGAGATTCCCGACGCCTTTTCAGACCTATGCAGCTGCAGCCCCTGGGCTAGGTAACTTCGGCACTTCGGTGTCCCAGCATAGCCTCACTATCCAAGGGTCAGGATCCACTGTCGTTTTCTCCCTACCAGGTCGGGTTCGCCCGTGAACACTAACTTTGCCTTTACTAGCTTCCATAGACTTTGTCCCGCATCCCGCGTGAGAGTGCACACTCTGCACCCGAGTCCCCTAGGTCTCCTAGAAGTAATCTAACGATTCCCTAGTCAAGTCCTAGCGATTCCAAAGCCTATTAGTACTGTACTTACCTGCTAGTAATTTCGCATTCCACTTTTAGAGTATATGGTTTTTCGTGCCCCTCGGGCATTTGTGTATAACGTGCTAACTTAAGTATTTTCATAAGAGTTTTGTTGTGTGCTTAGCACCCTGTCCTCATAAAGAGTACAGGGTTGTTGTGATTCTAATAAATACATTGTTTATTTTCATAACACTTGTGTGGTGTCCTTTCACTGGGTGTTCAAGGGGTAATGTGATGGTAAACAGCTGGCTTAACACGCCCTCTAGAGTCTTAGCCTTAGACTGCTCGTATCCATGCTACTAGGATAGCTGGTCTATAAGGTTGACTTACAACCAATCATCAATAAGGGTTGTTTGGACTGATATATAGTTATCACTAGAATAGTGAACACTGCACATTAGGCCAACTTCTCACACATACTGGCTGAGCAGCAGGGAACTGGTAACTATAAGGGGAGGGAAGCTTAAAGAGAATTCAAGTCACCACAGACTTGTTGCCTGTTGGACACACAGCAGGTACTGAAGTATGCTCATAATGGTTATGTTGTCTTGCCTGAGAGCCTGTTCCATAGTATAACTAGTCTTTCATTCTTTATTGCCTCCATTGGAAGGCATCAGAATGAACAAACTGTAGTGTTGCCGGGTCGTGGCAACACCATGACGTGGTTCGGGCAGAGGAGGAATGCCAGTATACCCCTGCGCCAGTAAGTGCAGTGGTTAAGTGGTGTAAGGTAATAAATAGCCCAGGGAGAGGGCGTGGTTAGTTATGAGACCCACCACTGTACCCAGATTGTATGTGGTGATACTTTGGGGTAAACCTGGGCCTACCAACGCACACTACACTAGCGGTTTCGTTCCTTGCGTGTGTTCTCCCTTGCTCACCCAGCTTCCCGCAGTCTCTTGCCGGGCCCGGTCACGCCACCAGCACTCATGGGGCTCCCGGGGCTGGTTGAGGAGGGCCAACAGAGTCTCCCTGGCAGACACTGCTGCTGGCAGGGTGAGTCGGTACACCTTGCCCTGCTCCGCTGATCCCGAGGTTGTGTGGTTCCTTTTCGCTCTGTCCTGGCATGAGGGAAAGTCCTGCTCCATGGGGAGAACGCCTCACCAGCAAGGCAGCATGGTAGCCACCCCTGCATTTCTCTGACACACCAGAGCACCCAGCCCAGAAGAAAACCCCACAAGGGGCATACAAAAAGGACGGGAAAGCAGCACTTTAAGACTCCCAGCCGATGAGGAGCCTCAACAATTCAAAAAAAGTATTCAAAAGGTCAGTGCATCTGGCCCACTCTACTATGGGGAACACCCCCTGAACACACCAAAACCCAAAGCCTGTGCAGTTCCTTACTTAACAGCCAGCACTACAGCTGCTCAACCCCCCGGACTCTAACCTCCTTTGCCCTCCCCAGCCACCCCTTGCTGTGATCAGCCACATTGCTGCCGTCCCCCATTGAAAATGTTCATGATCACTGGACATCCACCCTCCCAGGCTGCTCGCTGGAAAGCATGGGTGGGGTGCGTAGAGAACTACTTTGAAGCTATCGAAGCCCCTGCAGGCCCCTATATTTAGGAGGAGCCGACATCCATAAAATATTGAAGTCAGTGGTCAAAGCTGGTCCCCCAAGAAACTACGCACCTTTAGGGATGCCATCTTGGCACACTGATCTTACAGGAGCCCAATATATCCATGTGGGACATTCTGACCTTAGGGCACGCTAGAGATGTCTGCAAAGCTTGAGCTACCCACATTGGCCCGCACTCGTCTACCCATATCAAAGAAGAACGTGTCAATGTTGTCCAGAAAAGTGTGTTGACAGGAAAACCAGGATGTTATGTTAGATGGGGTTTTGTAAAGCGCACATACAGGTTTCTTGGCGCTGTGAAAGTGACTAGGTGAGTGCAGTTATGTGCCCTAGATAACTAATTGTAGGCCAAAGTGAAGAGCCAGGTCTTTAGCTGTATTCTGAACCGCAAGTAATCTCCCTCAAGCCTGAGGTGACCGGGTAGAGCATTCCAGATCATGGGACCCAAGAAAGAGAACCTGGTCCCGCTGACGCGTTTGCGACGGATCCGCAAATCCTGCCGAAAAGCTCCTCCAAACATGGACTACACCACAAAAAGTGTGACCTCCTACAAAGGAACATCACTTTCTTCAGGTACTGCTTCTTGGATAAAGGCATTGGCCTCGACCACAACAAAGTAAAAGACATACAAGAAGCCCCAACCCCGTCAGGATTCTTCAGTTTCTTGGGCATGGTGACATACTGGGGGTGTTTCATTAGGAACCTATCAGAATTCACCCGCCCGCTCAGGGTCCTCCCCCCAACTCACCCAACCCCATGAGTGTGGAGACCAGAGCAGGAAGAAGCGTTCAAACAGACAAAGGCCACCCTGCCTACCAATACCACTCTGGCGTTCTTCAACCTCTGGAGAGAATCACAACTAGTGGAAGATGCTAGTCCCACTGAGCTGGTTGCAGTTCAGGCTCAACAGCAAGATTGTGGAGAATGGGCCCAACCGCACAGTCAACCAGCAGCGCTATTCCCAAAATAGGGCACAAGGCGATTGCCATCTTATGGGGCTTCTGGTCCTTCTACATTTACCTGTACAGCCATTCCTTCTCCGTCATCATTGACTGTAAGCCACTGATTCTTATCTTCCAATGGTTCTTGTCAAGGTCTTCCCTGAGGACTGAAAAGTGGATCCTGCAGCAGCAACAGTTTCAGTTCACCTTGGAATACTGACCTGGCACCCGGAACCCAGCTGATTACTTGTCCATGCATGCTCGACCAGCCACTCTCCCAGAGGCCGCAGCAACTGAAGAATATGTGCAGATGATCATGGATCACTCCAGACCTCTCCCGCTGTCCCTGGTGGAAGTAATGGAAGCCACCCAATGTGATGACTGCTTACAAATTGCTTCAAGGCAATCGCCACTGGTGATTGGCAGCCGCTGCAATACCAGAAATTCTTCTGCACAGAGTCCGCCCGGGCAGTCCTCAAGGCATTATAACATATCTGCCAGGAGCTGTCAGTAACCATGGATGGGTGCCTTTTGAGAGGTTCGCGACTCGTACTACTGAAAGCCTCACACATAAAGCATCACTCCTGTCACACAGAGCGACCCAAGGCATTGTGTAGTCTAAAAACTTGCTCAGGAGCAAAGTTTGATTCCCAATACTGGAAATAGAGAGTAGAAGCAGTCGTGGAAAGTTGTCTGGTCTGCCTCGCTACGAGCCCAGCTGACCGCCCTGCACTTATCATCACTAGGGGTGGGCATAAGTCGCGTAAGAGACTTATGCGGAGAGGCACAGGGATTGAACCAATCTCCGCACTCTCCGCATAGTTCCGTTACACGACGCCTGCCTCCCGCCCGCCTCCCGCCTGCCTCCTGCCCACAGTATTAAATAACATTAAAAAGCCTTAACATAACATTTAACATAAACTTACCTTATCGGCGGTGAATCTGTCTCCATCGCGCCTTCTTCTGGGAACTACGGATGCGCCGGAGCCTGCGCATGCGCATTCCTCGCCAGGAATGAGCATGCAGTACAAGTTCACCACATAATGTTGCTAATTGAAACAGTTACTGTGCTGGAGTTTTTAAAAATTTTCATAGGAACCGTTAATGATAGCTACAGAGTCTGGTAAAGAGTTGTAAAGAGTTAGCCTCAGTGTTATACTTCTGGTTTTAAACATTTTTTCAAATTTTTAATTGTAAGTATGATAATCACACTAAATAATAGTGAAATGTTAGAACATGAAGTCGTATATACTTTGTTTTTATTAACTTTTATTAAAACAAAAAAAAATAACTAGAAACATAACTTAAACATAATGATTTAATAAACAAAATGTGAGATGGAGTCCAATGGAAGGAGATAGGAAACCTGCAAAACAAAAATGAAAATAAGTGTTTAAAATTAGATCGATGTGACTGAATGAGGTCAAAGATCACAAATTAAGGTAACACTTGGTCAAATTAGTTAATTTGCACGTCTGCAGTGTGCCTGATACATTCCACCTCTCTTATAGACATGTCTGTACGGAAGTGCCTACTGCATCAGATTTACAGTATGGGCTAACAGGTCTTTAAAATGATTCAGAGATGAGACAGAATTAGGTGAGAGATCACGTCATTATGCAGGACAATATTTTTAATTTAGAATGCATTTAAACGGAGGCACTGTGTATCTAGACCGCTCTGCTTACCTTGTGTAAACACTGTGACCAACAGAGTTCACAAATTGAACTCAGCTTTGGTTCTACACTGGAGACTAATACATTCAGCCTTGATTTTTTTATCGTGGAAAGCAGCTTCCATAACTTTAAAAGAGAAAGAGAAACAATGTGAGAGAGAGTGAGAGAGAGAAAGAGAGAAAAACGACATTAAATGTGTGAGAGAAAAAGTAATAGATGGAGCAGTTAATACTGGAGAAAATCTTTGTAGCTCACTGTTTTGCATTCGTTGTGTGTTGAAGCACGTGCCGGTTCATAGTGCACCCTCCAGTTTAGTTATCTGAAAGATAGTATAGAGTTAGTAATAGTATACTACATACAACTGCACAAGTATATTTTTGTCTAATGTCTCTGTACACTTAGGAAACTGTATTTCATCAACTTCCACTGCAAGGAGGTATTTGTGCGATGTTTTTCTTCCAAAGTATTATATCCCATGCACTCCCACTGCATAGCAGTGAGTTCTCATTACTGCGTACCTAGACTGTTGCATCCCATTGATTCCCAGAATCCGGAGGTGAGTGCTTCTACTTGCACACTCAGGGGCAGATTTATAAGTTCTTGTGCCATGTTTGCGTCAGTTTACCATGTTAAAAGTGATGCAGAAGTGGCGCAAGGGGATTATAAATCTGCCCTTCAGACTGTTGCAGCCTATCCACTTCCAGTGCCCGGAGGTAATTGTACATTTGTACGCAGTCAAACTGCTCTCCACCCACAGGTGACTTCTGGTTGCTTCTGAAACAAGCTTATTTGCTCACCTTGTGCCATTGGTGTGATTTAAAGAGGGTGCACCACGTGTCCAAGCAGCCTTCTCAGATGTTGTTACGATGGCCACGCATCATCGCAGAATCCTCGAACGTTGAGCTTTGGAGTTGTTGGGGGAGGGGGACGCCAATTTGTGAAACATAATCTGTAAGATAAAAAGGAAGATAACATTGTGCGTCATTTTTTTATCAAAGAGTGAGGAAGTGAAAGAGTGACTGAAAAGAATATTTGCAGCTCACCTTTCTGTTACTGGTGTGTCGTTCACCACGTGCCCTGAAGCTTTACATCTAAAAGATAGTAAAAGAAAGATGTTCTGAATGGTAATTGTTACTATCTTTTTTTTGAAAACAGGTTTTATTGGCTGTAAAGAAAAATAAAACATACCATGCATAGCTCTGCCATCCAGAGTCAAATGCCCTCATCAATGCAACAACATCAACGGTAGCCATTTTCCACAATGATGCATATTAGCAAGTGTACAGAAGCCAAGGAATAGACCCTCCCACAACCCCTCCCCCTCATGTGCCGCTGCCTGCTCCACAAAAACAAATTGGATCGTAAATGAAGCGTGCCAAGTACACCAATGCACAAACAACAACATCTCGGTTGGCAACATATCAGATACTCGGGAGGACAGAGTCTTCAGGCGGTGGGTCCAGCTCCAGTCCCCGATAGTCCGCCCACCTCTTCCAAATTTTGAAGTGCTTTCGGGGGCAGCCCCTTGCAAGAAAGATAGGTAGTTCGAGCCCCATGCAGAAGGCCAGCCCAGCCTTCCAGGCCACAAGCGAGGGGGCTCGGGGTGCCTTCCAGGATTGTGCAATGTCCCTTTTGGCCAGCGTGAGTCCCAATAGAAGTAGGTGACGCTTATATCTATTGCCCCCCACCCCCACCATAACATGTAGCAGGGCCAGCTTAGGGTCCCTCTGAAGCTCCCAGGCCAGAACCTCACTGAGACATTGGAACACTCCATCCCAAAATCCCCTCAGCGCCCCACAATCCCAGACCATGTGTAGCAGTGTGCCTACCTCCGTCCCGCACCGAAGACAGTTGGGAGACGCCACCAAGCCCGCCCTCCACAAGCATTGCCGGGTATAATATGTGCGATGTAGGTATCTGAATTGGATGAGCCTCAAACGTGTGATATTGCCGCCCCTCTGGGACCCTCCATCGCCACCACCCAATCCTCCTCATCCAGGTCCCCTACATCCTATTCCCAGGCAGTTTTAAGTCTTTGTAAGTCCGAGGAGCAATGCCGCACCAGAGTCTGGTAGATGCGTGACAACTTCTTATCCGGTAGGTCCCCCATAAAGAGTTTAGCTTCCAACGGACTGAACTCAGGGAGTCACTCAAGCCCCGCCAAGTATGGCCTCAGGGCGTGTCGAAACTGGAGATACTTAAAGAACTGGGTTTGAGGCATTCCAAACTCATCCCGCAAGTTGTCAAACGACTTGAGGACGCACCCCGACATACCATCTCCTAAAGTAGAGATGCCGATCGCGTCCCAGCCCCGGAAGTCCAGCAGTCTGTCCAACTGGGGCACCTGGCCATTGCGCCACAGCGGTGTCTCCTGGGTAAGAACGTTCCACCAGCCCATCCTACGGAGGGCCTGCCGCCACACCTGAAAGACCACCTGCATGATAGCGGGAAGGGACTTCCTGAGCGGTGCAGAGTACAAGAGTGTGTGCACGGACGCGGTGCCCATCAAGGCCCTTCAACCGCGTACGCCGGATCCCCCCTATCTCCATACCACCAGTCATTTAGGACTAAGAGGTGGGGCGCCTGATATACGAAAGCACGTCAGAGTTGGCCAGGCCCCCAGTGTATGTCGAGAGGAAGCACATCCGCAGAGCTACCCGCGCCGCATCCCCCTCCCATAGGAACTCGCTCAGTGCCGAGTTAAGGCGCCAGAACCAACAGGGCGAGATCGTCAGCGGGTGATTTTGCAACTGGTAGACCAATCGCGGGAGCGCCACCATCTTAAAGATGGCCGACCTTCCAAGTATAGATAGTGGCATCTTTGACCACACTTTCAGGTCTTCCCGAGTGTGGTCCCACACTGGGCTCAGGTTACGCTCACGGGCCACCGCCGTGTCCTCAGACAAGAAGACCCCCAGGTACTTCACGCCAACCGTGGCTAATTGAAGTCCCTGTGCCCAGTCCCCCACAGACTGTGGGCCTCCCAGCATCCAGAGCGTGGACTTCTCCGGGTTCATGTAGAGACCCGACGTTTCACCGAAGATTTGAAGGATACGCAGGAGTCTTGGCCCAGAGCGAGTCAAGTCAGTAAGGAAAAACAACACGTCATCGGCGTATAAGGCTATCCGATCCGTGAGGCCTGGCGACAACTGAAATCCCTTAAGCTGGGCGTCTATTCGCACCCAGGCCGCGAGGGGCTCCATGGCCAGCACGAACAGGTAGGGAGAGAGCGAGCAACCCTGCCGCGTCCCCCACCTAATAGTGAAGGATCGGGACGTCCCCCCACCCACACCGAGGCTGTGAGGTCGGTGTAGAGGAGTCGCACATATGCCAGGAAGCGCGGGCCGAGGTTGAGGCGCCCCAGCAGAGCAAACAGATATGTTCAGCTCAGGGAGTCAAACGCCCGGTCCATATCTGCAAGAAACAGTGCCGCCTGCTCCCCCAAGCGCCTCCACGCCGATATCGCAACCTGGGCCCGTCGAATGTTATGACGGGTGGCTCGCTGTGGCATAAAGCCCGCCTGATGCGGGTGGACCAGTTCCGTAATATACGGCTTCAGCCGGTTGGCCAATGCCTTCGCCAGGATCTTAGCCTCTGTATTCAGTAAGGAGATCGGGTGGTACGACTCATGGTGCTCCGGGGGTCTCCCTGGTTTCAGGAACACCACCACCTCCGCATGGCGCCAGTCCCGGAGGAGCGTTCCAACCTCGCACGCCTCCTCTATCACCGGTCGGAAGTGAGGGCTCAACTGCGTCGCAAAGCGCCAAAATAATTCACTGGGGAACCCATTAGGCCCAGGCGCCTTACCCGGGTTTAGTTCCTCCAGAACCTCAGCCAATTCGGTATCTGTCAGTGGACGGTCCAGTAGGTCACGAGTCTCGTCTGACACCTTCCTCGGCGGGAGGTCATCAATGAATCTCTGTACGACCCCCGCCTCTAGGCATTCCCGGGGCACATACAGCTTCTCATAATAGTCCGTGAAGCTTTCGGCAATCACAACAGGGTCCAAGATAGGATCCCCACCTGGGCCCACTATCTGGGGCAGTGGCTGGGCGTGCATGATGCCCTGACATAGGCGGTGTAGCATCTTGCAGGACTTGTTGCCCCATTGGTAAACCCGACTGCGTGTCGCCAACCAGGCCTGCCGTGCCTCGTCCAAGAGCACCACAGTATATTGTTGTTGCGCCAATGCCAGCTGCCTCCTAGCCGGCCCGCCACCGTCCTCCCGACCCCTGCGCTCCAGCATCTCAAGTTCTGCCTCCCGCCGCACCAGGTCACTCCGCTTCTCTCTCCTCGCCGCCGCATACCATGAGATGTCTACCCCTCGCAAGGTGGGCTTCAATGCCTCCCAGAACATTGCCGGGGAATCTACCGGGCCCGCATTGGTGAACAAATAATGGTCCAGTTCAACCGTCATATGGGCGTGATAGGCGTCTTGCGTCAAGTGCCAAGCAGACATCCTCCACCAAAACTGTTGCCCAGCACGCCCGTGCTCAGCGTCACCAATAGTGGCGAGTGGTCGGAGAGTGCTCGTGGCAGTATCTTCGCTGACAGTACCCTGTGGGCCAGTTCCCGCGGGACAAATACATAATCTAATCTCGAAAACGACTCTCGCGACGTGGAGAAATAGGTAAATTCCCAGCGGGACCCCTGCTTATGTCGCCATGTGTCTACCCAGTGCATACCCGTGGCCAAAGCCCGCAGCTTAGTGACGGGACCTTCCGACCTCCCGGATCTTGGGCGACGGCTGCACTGCACCACCGATCATTCGTTATGTCCATGACGTTGTTCCAGCGCACCCCTATTATGGACAGAACCGTGGGCATATCAATCCAGAGGGACAGTATCTTCTCTACTAAGGGCCACTGTAGTGGCGGTGGGCCATAGACACTACCAAGGATTACTGTGTCCCTCCCCAGGACCCCCTGCACAAAGACATATCTACCCTGCGTGTCCGACCAGGTGTGCTTGTGTGTAAACTGGACCCATCTATGTATGAGGACCGCAACCCCCCTGGAGCCCCTTGTAAACCCGGAGTGGTATTTGAGTCTAAAGCCACATCTCTGAAGGCACAGTGCGTTCGAACCCAGCAAGTGCGTCCCTGTTCACCTTGTCCAACATTCCCCACACATTCCAGCTCAAGACTCGCAACCCGCCTGGGCCTATCTGCCCTCCCTCTTTAGCAATAGACATTGACACAAAACATCAGATAATACCCTGGCAAACCGCCTGCACATCTGGTGTATCTCAAGGCAATCAGTAGGCAGCTTTCCCGGCACGACCCCCCCTCCCCCAAAAAACCAAACCCCCAACTCCCCCCTCCTACCCCCACCCCGCACCTCCCAAACATGGAAGCACCTGTCGTGGTCAGGTCATGGCCCCATCCCCAACGGGGAACCACAAGCCACCCCTCCAATGGATACCCCTGCGCCAGCCCATGAAGAACTAGGCTGTCGCTCCCTCCCCCAACTAGGCCAGGTGTGGCTTCCAGCCTAAGCAATGTAGCACCTGGCCATCCAAGTCAGGCACAAACGGAGAAGTGCGGATCAGGTCCCCCACAGTCAAGGCACATCTTCTTGTCTTTACGGCGGCTCTTCATCTTGGCGGGGGGTTGATCCATGGTGCGAGCCCCGGCCCGAGTGCGATCTCCTGCGGCGTCGACGTTGACTTCGGAGGCCCCCCTGGCAATACCACTCGAGGAGGAGTCAGAGTCCCCCCCTCTCGGTGTGTTGACTTTGAGCTTCACAGTTTCGTCCGTCCACTGGAACACTTCTTCCGGAGTATCGAAAAACAACGTGCGGGACTGGAAGACAACCCGCAGCTGTGCCGGGTAGAGCAACGCATATTGGATCTTAAGGCCCCGTATCCGGGCCTTGGCCGCGGTGAAGGATTGGCGCTGCTGCTGCACTAGCTTCGTGTAGTCCGGGAAGATGAGAATGGTGGCATTTCCGTGAGTAAGCGTACCTTTCAGTCGTGCCTGTCGCAGGATAGTGTCCCGGTTGGCGTAATTGAAAAATTTAGCGCTCATCGGTCGCGGGCGCGCCCCGGCCGGGGGCTTCTGCATCAGCGCCCGGTGGGCCCTCTTAACCACGAAGCAGCAGGAGAGGACACCCTCCGGAATCCAACTTTCCAGCCATTGTGTAAGGAATTTCTCTGCATCGCCCCCTTCGCAGTTCTCTGGAAAGCCAACAAAGCGGAGGTTATTGCGCCGGGCGCGCCCCTCCGCATCTTCAGCGCACAGAACCAGACCTTTCTGAGTTTTTTCCAGGGCCAGGACCCTCTTCTTAAGAGTAGACACGTCATCTTCCACCACCGATATCCGCGTTTCTGCCCCTGTGATGCGCTCCACGGCGTTCCATAGGTCTTGGCGGAGGAGCATAACGTTGGAGCCAACTGCGCCAATCTTAGCATCCAAGGCGTCTCTCGATTGCGTAATCGCCGCCAGAATTGCTGCATTGTCCGGTACCTGCGCCTCTGTATATTTATCTATCGGCCCTTGCTTGCCCTGGCCGCCGCCAGCTCCACCCCGCGTCATAGTGCCTGTTGTAGGGGAGCCAAGCTGTGACTTGAGCCCTTCGGGAAGTTAGCACACAAGTATGCGGCCGCCAAGTCCCAGGACTCCCTCCGGAGGTGAGTCCCACCAGCCACCGTCTGCTCCAGACCACAAGGAACTGCCGTGTGGCCCCACAGTGAAGAGCTCACGCGAATCAGATTTCAGCCTCCTCTGCCGCACAGTCTCCAGAACTGCAGCCCCTCTCCTCTCGTTTCGCAATCTGCGACTCTGCCACCCTCCCTTTACAGGTCATCCATGTCACGCATCCAGGCAGAGGGCAGCCCCTTGTATCCACAATGCGCCACTACTGCAGTTCCGGCTACTGAATCAAGCGCTGTGCGTCACCCAAGGAGCTGCTCACAAGCTGCGCCTACCTCCACAGCTCGACCAGGCCCAGGCTCCAAATGTGCAGTGTCCCATCCAAGCCCAGCAGCCAGGGCCCTGAGGGGGTCAACAGCCCACTGTGGCCGGGCGACACCAACTCTCCCCGCAGGCTCCTCCAGCTGTCCCCAGGCACTGTGTGACGTCCCCGCCGGGGCCCGACCTGACCCCCGAGACCCCGGGCACAAGTCCCTCCACTCACCGCCTCTCCTCATCTGCTCCAGTGGTGGCCACGCTATCCATGCAGGGCAGCCTGCAGCAGGACCCCAGCGCCGCTTCACACGCACGGGGTGTCCCCACCGACCCAGAGAAACTCCCGGCCGTGATCCCACGCAGGTCCGGCAGGAGAGTCATAAGATGGCGGTCGCTCCCGCCGGCCACCCCAGGTCGCCGCCTCCTTCCTCGCCCCGTGGAGGCTACCGCTCCTCAGCCACTGGGTCCCCCCACTGCCGCACCACAGGCAAGAGGGCTCCGGTAAATCACCCGGTCCCCAGGAGCTCAGGCACGCCCTTATGCCTCTCGCCACCGGCACTAACAGGCTCGCCCGGCCAAGCTCACCAAAACCGGGCACGCCGGGCCGCACTCCCCTCGCTCCGTCACCAGGCTGCCACTCCGCACCCGGGACCAGGATCACACCAATTCCGCACCCGGACAGCCCCTCCAGGTGCGGGGACCGTACTGCCTTGCAGGATGCCCTCATAGATGGCCAGGGCAAGGATTCACGGTCAGGATATCTTCAGGCTGGTCGGAGCTCACGCTCTACATGACCGCCATGTACGCCGGCTTGGCAGCGCCCCCTAATTGTTACTATCTTAATGTGGAGTAGAATTACATTGCCCTCTCACACACCTTCCCTCCAGTATTTAAAAAACAACTATTTGTACAGTTCCAACTTGTTTAATAGGCTTCGATTTTTGAAAAATTACTGTAATAGTAATGTTCTTATCCGTTTGTGAAAGCAAATGGTGCGCAGTGATACACTTGACCGATTCTAAAAACGTTTCTGCTATTGGAAAAAAAAAATACAAATGAAATAAGATACGGTATATAGGACTGTAGGCCTAAATCACGGGGTCGCCTTTTTGTATCCAGTCTTCTGCACCCCATCTACTCCCTCCGCTGCGCACCCAGGCCTCACTGCTCACCTTTTCATGGACAGGGCACTTTGTACATCATGCAGTCCCGCTCTTTCACCAAGAAGTCTCACATATGGTGCAGAGTCTTGATATCGCTATGGCTAACGTCATACTTGTACTCCCATCATCATCGCAGGTTCCTCACCCGCTCATTCCTTGCGATACCACTAACTCAGTGACCAAAGAGGCCATGCACGTAGTGGTGGGCCCCCTTACTCGGTGGTTTGGGCCTACATGAGGCATCCGAACCACTAGGACGGGCCATCTCAGCGCTTGGGATGGGAGCAACTCTAAAATGGCGTAGAGCACATGCGCCTGCCTTTTTTATTGGTAGGGTCACGTGTGTAGTGACGCGTGCGGTGGGTGGGGGTGGTGTTGGTGTATTCCAGGTGTGAGGGTGTGTGTGTGTGCCATTCTGACAACTAGACCTGGAACTAAGAAATCACTACAATGGAAATCTGGGCAATGATACGTTTTTGTTTTTTCCTGGAAGCGTAAGCGGACTGACATGTGCCAGTGCTGCCCGAGGCTCTGAACCATGATTCCGGAGCTATGGGCGTGGTTCCATTGTGAGTCATATGAGAAATCAAGTGATTCGGGTGTCCGTCTTGTAGTGCTGATGTCACCCGGGTCTTAAACGCAAATGTGTCATTATATCTGTAAAGTCCTACAACATGGCCAACATGGAAGGTACGGGGTATCACTGACTCTATTACATTCACAGTTGTGCACGTAAGAGATGGTGGACATGAGGCATTTCTGCTTATATGAATGTTTGTTGTACATTCAGGGGAGTGTTGTAGCTGTAGTAATACAGGGCTATGAAAGCTTTAGTATGCAGTTTTTGACACATGAAGTGCAGCTAATATATATACGTATGTAGTCATTCGGGTATACTGTGGAAGTTGGTGCTGGAAATCAGTGTTTGAGCCTCTGAGTCGCGTCCACATTCTGCTATTGAAGAGAAATTACGTAATCTACGCGTGCCTGAAAATGTACTGTAAATACGGTGGTCATGTAAAGTGTTGATATAGTTTTGGGTTGACTTTGCGCTATATAAATATGCTGAAAAAAAAAAAAGAAATAGAACACATTTATAAATTGACTATACAGTTTCTTTGCAGTATTGTAAGGATCCATTTTGTATGTTCGTATTTGTAGAATGATCTAGAGAAAGTTATATAATCGAAGTTTTTGTTATTGGCAGAGGTAAGATGGTTGCATACTCTGTTTATAGCACAATATAATGTGGTAGGGTGCAGGAGCAGCATTTTACAAACATAATAAGTACACTGACACAGATAGATAGTTGAAGTGGGTATGGGCATGTGTGCTCAACTCCATTTTAATACGTTTCTGTTGGTAAGAAGTAGAATAGTAATCATGATAGCATACACAGATATTCAATCATAAACGGTTTATAAATTCTGCTGTACAAAGGTAGGAGCATTATATGTGAAATAATACACAGAAGATTCTATTGTAAATGGTTTATGAGTTGTGGTACTCTGAGGTAGGGGTGGTTTGTCTAGAGCCTGCGGTGATGCGTGGTTCAAGCAGAACGCACTGGTAAAAATGTCTTTTGCAACTGAATTTTGTCTTGATAAGGCCATGTGGCGATTATTTATGGTGCACTGAGTTAGTTGTATGTGTGGTGCTCAGCGTGTGCTTACCCTGCGATGGTGCGTGATTCTAGCAGTCTGTACTCAAAATATTGAGTGTTGCATACTAGTCTGCATGAACTTTGAGGTTAAAAAAAACTACCATCAATGGTTCTCAATTGCTCTGCAAACTAGATCTACTGATGGCTCCCCATAACAAATTAAACGATTGCATTTCACGCAGTGCATTCTAACTTTCTCAAAATGGGGACGTATGTCTGGTGGCGTTGTTGAAGGTGATACCCCAGAGGTACTTGGTATTGCCGGTGGTGTAGGTACATTTTGGCGCTGTGTTTTACATTTTTGTAAACATAGTTCACAGGATGTAGGGATTAAAGGGGCTTGCGCATACTTGCAGTTCCACAGGAGTATTTTTTGTCTGTGCCTTAAATAAATCGAGGCTAAATTCTCTACTGTCTGTAGTGTAGACCCAAAGCTGAATTCAAGTTGTAAACCCTGCTGTCCACAGAGTAGATCTTAGGGTGGACTGCATTATCTGCAATCATGATTGAAATGAAAGATAGAACATTTATGTAGCGTAATTTTTATTATTCAACTAAATCTATAAGTGATATAAAATAAGTTTTTGAAGGAAGCATAATAAAGGGATTTTGTGTAGGTTTGATAGGTGTTATACTTAGTTTGGTTTGCACTGAGTTAGTGGTATCTGAAACAACAAGGTTCTGTGGAGCCTTCGATGATGCTTGGTGCGGGCAGGCTGTACTGATAGTAATGTTTTTGTGTTGTGAATGGTGCCTTAGCAAGGCCACGTGATAATGATTTTTGGTGCACTGAGTTACCAGTCCCTTTGGTGCCTAGCGTGTACGTATCCTGCGATGATGCGTGGTCTGGGGGGGCACAGTAATTAGAGTAATGTCTTTTGTCGATTGGATTCTGCATGAATTCCACTTAAAAGTTAGTAGTATTTTTGGCGCTGAGCTTATACGATAATGCGTAATGCAGGGGGGCTGTAATGGGGGCAATGTTTTTTGCCTAATGAATTCTGCTTTAATATTGCTACGGGGAAATGACTTGTACTGCAGTGAGTTAGTGGTACCGAATGAACTCAGCTTGTGCGTACCCTGCAATGATTCGTGGTTCGGGGCGTCGCAGTGGCATAATGTCTCTTGTCTACTGGAATGCGTCATGTACAATCATCATTCTACCTGACTGGTGAGCCCTCAGAAAGTAGATCGAAGGCAGTAGTCATCATTGACATCAAGAAATTCTTTTTGTCACATACTTTAACAAAATCTGAGGGCACAGTACTATAGTCTCTGCCTTAAATAAATCGAGACTGAATGTTATGTTGTCTGTAGTGCTTATGGGCCACTGGTATCAAGTGGTAAACTCTTTTGATCGCAGTGTACATTTGAAAACAGAACTCAGTACAGTCATTGAGGAATGTTTTTTTTGGCATCCTTTAACAAAATAGTATTTGCCTTACATACATCAAGGACGGGTCTCCCTAGGCGTCAATCTGCCCGTCCCGCGTTGAGGGCATTGCACTGGCTCCCTGTGAGGGACAGGGTGAAATTTAAGTCACTCTGCATTGCCCACAAAGTTCTGCACGGAGTCGGTCCACCCATTCTGGATGAGATGGTCCAGCCCTACAAGGCCTCTCGTTCACTTCGCTCTGACCACCAACATCTCCTTCAGGTTGGCAGGGTGAAAAAGGCGAGAACTGGTGGCAGAAGGTTCTCAATAAACGTGGCTTCCTTGTGGAACTCATTGCCCTTACATCTGCGCTCGGAAGCTAGTCTTCTTCGTTTCCGTAAGCTTTTAAAAACTTCTTTGTTTTCCGTTTAATCCCTGCATCTTCTTAGTAGTGTTATGTTCTGGTAAGCGCTGGGATGCCTATTGGTAACCAGGCGCTATACAAAACTCAGAATAATAATAATAATAATAAGGATAAGTTGAATGCTGTCCGTAGTGTAGATGGAAAGCTGAATTGAAGTTGCGAACCCTGCTGTCCGCAGTGTAGATCGAAGGCAGTAGTCGACACAAATATCGATGAATGTTTTTTTGTCACAGTTAACAAAATCTGAACACACAGTACAATTGTCTCTGCCTTAAATAAATCGAGAATTAATTTAATGTTGTCTGTACTGCTGATGCGATTCTGGTATGTAGTAGTGAACTCTGTTGATCGCAGTGTACCTTTGAAGGCAGTACTCAGTACAGACATTGAAGAATATTTTTTGTTGCATCATTTAACAAAATTGTCTCTGCCTTAAATAAATCAAGCCTAACTTCAATGTTGTCCATAGGGTACATGGGAAGCTGAATTCAAGTTGTGAACCTTGCTGTCCGCAGTGTAGATCGAAGGCAGTAGACAACACAGATATCGAGGAATGCTTTTTTGTCACATACTTTAACAAAATCTGACGACATAGCACAATTGTCCCTGCCTTAAATAAATCGAGACGGAATTCAATGTTGTCTGTAGTGCTTATCCGCAACTGGTATCAAGTTGTAAACTCTACTGACCGCACTGTAGATTGAAGGCAGTAGTCAGTACAGATATTTGGGAAGAATTTTTGTCACTTATTTTAACAAAGTCTGAGGACATAGAGTAGAATTGTCTGTACCTTACATAAATCAAGGGTAACTTTAATGCTGTCCATAGTGTAGATCCAAAGTGAATTCAAGTTGTGAACCCTGCTGTCCGCAGTGTAGATCTAAGGCAGTAGTCGATACAAACATAAGTCTGCGGTGCTGTGGTGCTGAGTTCGCAATGGGCCTGTATCGAGGAGGCACGTGGTCATGGCGGCAGCCACGTGACAAGGTGAGGACCTTCACTGTGGTGGAGTCTCTTCTCTTTGCAAAAGTGAACCATGCCCAAGGCGTAGCCTAATTATTCATAGTCTTAGGCTGACGTTGCATACGTTGGACCAGCCCACTCTGCTTCTGCTTCAAGGGGGGGGTTGAAAAATGTCTACATGACCGAAATTTTCCCCAGTGTCTGAGATAATATGGTTGAGTCCACTATGCAGTACACTACACGTATCAATAGTATATCAACACACGGAATAATTTTTGATTTCTATAGTGATTTGTGTATAGCATTTCACCGGTAGTCTTGCCATTGTGTACATTATTGTTGATGTGCGAGTTCCTTCCCTTATTCATAGTTGGTTGCTACATCTCTGAACATAGTTAGTGTGCTGTTGAGGGGATATATTATTTTGGGAAGGTCCGTTGTCCTATTTTACGCTGCCTGTGAAGTAGTAAAGAGGGAGGGGATAGGAGGGGTGGTTGTAGTGGTGGTGGCACTGTATAATTAGTACCTCTTTCACATATTGCTCTTTAAATATGGGTGTGAGTTGGATGTAATTCACACAGTACATAGTCGACATCCTTACACTAGTTAAATGTTGATGCTAATTTGTTAGTGGCAAGTGGAACTATTGACTGTTTTTTTAGGGAGCATTGCAAATTTGGTTCTTGTTGAAAATATGGGGAAGTGTTCAACATTATAATTAGGAATTGTCATTTAAAAAACCTTTGAAATTTACTGAAAAAACCATAGGTTTCAGGCAGGTTATAGTAAGGAATTATCATTTTAAAAAACCTTAGAAATTCATTGAAAAAACCATAAGTTTCAGGGGTGTTATAGTTAGCTGGACATTTCACTCATACAAAACCATTGAAATTCCTCCGTTAGTTGTACTAACTGTAACTCTCGCGCCCACAATCCACTGGTGATGATGTCACCTATTACATCATTCATGACATGGTCAGTGGCATCACTCTGATCGGGCTTCCTCGAGGACGTTACGTGCAGTCACTTATGTGGGCCTCCGGCTATATTTGAAGATTATAGATTGAAGCAGACAAATCTTGGAAACTCAGGAGCAGGAGGCATACTGGACGACATTCAATCATTTACTTTGTGATAATTGGTATCCCGCGTATGAGTACCTCTTCATAGTGATTGACCGGCTGTATACACGTTTCTTCTAAAGAAATTGTGCCAGGATTAGAGGTTTTTGGACTTTCTACAGGCAATTCTAAGCGATGATTCATGGTGTTGAGTTGCTTGAGGTGCTGAGATCGGTGAGTGTCAGTACCTGGCTGAGAAGTGTTGGACTTCCAGACATTATATTTAGAAACACCAGTTTGTACCAATATAGAGGGCCTTGTACCTGTTCTTTCAGTATTAATTTCCCCCCCGGATGGAGTGGCCCTGTTTAGGGCTCTATATCTGGCATGTCCTGATGAAGGTGGCATTCTATCAGCTTGCAGTCACCGATACGCGTTGACCACTGCCCTGAGAACATCCTGCTCTTTTGCAGTTCTTGTCTTTGGTCATCCCAATTACATTGTCATTCTGGAGTTGTGTTCCCCAGATATGTTATGAATGTGAAGGTTTGTCTGGATATGTGTGAGTTGGGTTTGAGTGAGTTGTTGTGATGTATTGTTTTTCTCTTCCCGGGTTCATTTGATTAGATTGAATGTATTGTTCTCTTTATTTGTGATTATCTATGAATGTATTATCTATGTTGAAAATGTTAAAAAAAGTATCTAAAGATATGTATATTTATGACAATACATTTGATAAAAGAAATTAAATTTAAAAAAAATATATTTTTTAGAATTGTTGGAATAATTTGTCAGGTGGTTTATTAATTTGGTTTGGGTGCTCACAATATGTATTTGGATTAATTCCACAGTAGAAGAATTTTGGTCGTGAGAGAGACTATTATTCTGTAATGTCATCACTGATGACATCACTGATGACATATCTTTTTTTTTTATTGATAACACAAGCAAACAAGAGTTACACAGAATCAATTAAATCAACAAAGAAAGCAACAATCACGGTAATATTAGAAAAAAAAATTCAAAGCATATTTCGACTAAATCTTCAATAACAAATCAGATATACAATATAAAAAGGAAGAAATACATAAAAAGAAAAACAGCAAGAGCAATAACCTTTCCTTCTCCTTTCCTTCAATTCACACATGAAAAAAAGTTCCCCAGATTTTTTCTAGTTTCTTAAGTGACTGAGCCCCTCTTTTTCTCGCTAGAGAGAGTTCCATGTCACTGATGACATATCAAATGATGACATCATCCACGTGACAATCATATACACCTCATCATACACTAGTATAATCTTTCATCACTCACTGTAAAATACAGAGTACCATATTTGAATCCATTGAGACAGCAATACAAGTATCTAAAAACCCACTCAGTGATTCCTTGATCTACACACATATCTAATCTATTATTCGCTCATATATGCTGTGAATGATCAATAGAACACTATCAAATATACTTATACACCTATATCAACATTATACACCAGCACACATCCTATTCACTTATGCAGTCATCCTACTCACTTATGCAAACAATGGATCATACTTACATTTACTCAGTTACACACTTATACAAACACCACTTCATTTATTCATATAGATAGTAACTTATACTTAGTGTGTTATAAAATCACTATGACAAGTATACAGTTATCTATACAGTCACTCATGCAATTAATGAGTTTAACGTATACTTATTTATATACAACAACTGCCACATACACTGCTTTTAATTTTTTTCTACTTTGTTCGACATGTAACATTGAGAAATATATTTGCTCATCACCACACTCATAAAGATATTCACTCGCCCAAACAGCTATTATAACATGTAGTCTTAATGTCATATACCTACTGAATTAACTATTCTCATATCTTTGGGCAGTCACAGATCCCCCAAGGACCACACACATTCACTCTCCCATACAAATAGTGTGTTAACTAATCAATACCTAATATAGACTTTCACGTAGCTAGTAACCAACTGGTGCAGCAGTTTACACAACAATTGACCAAGTAATATAGATATTCACACAGTTTAGTCACTTTCCAATATATTTACTGAGACACTATAAATTACTCAAGTAAACAATCAATCACACTGCTACTAAATCCTCTATCAAGATATTTATATATTCACTGATTCTTCAATGCAGTTTGGTGTATATATAATACATATTTAAATAACAAACCAAACCACATTCACTGGATGATGTCATCAGTGATGTCATCAGTGATGTCTTTGACATGTCATCAGTGATGATGTATGAATGATGTAATATGAGACATCATCACCAGTGGATTGCGGGCAAGAGAGTTACAGTTAGTACAACTAACTATAACAAAGGAATTTCAATGGTTTTATATGAGTGAAATGTCCAGTTAACTATAACACCCCTGATACCTACGTTTTTTTCAATTAATTTCTAAGGTTTTTTAAAGGATAATTCCTAACTATAACCTGCCTGAAACCTATGGTTTTTCCAGTGAATATATATATATATATATATACACCAGCAATCTTCACCACCTCCGAATGAACGCCGAAATGAAGACACGGACCCCAGGCTGTCGGCAAGGTAGATTTATTGTTGACCTCTCAACGGGCGACGCGTTTCGAGCAACAAGTGCTCTTGTTCACACACCGTACACCCGGTCAGCTGACTGATTATATACTTATTTTTTAAAGTGATGTTCCACCTCTCAAGTGAATCACATGGTCACATGATAAACATAAAAGAAGTACTTAATGGTACACCACGATAATTCATTGTGGAAACAAGGTACAATAATATTTCAGCATGAATGCCTGATCACACAAGAACTGTACAATAAACCAATGTAAGTTAAACAGTGTGGCCAATATAATCGTTGCAGGAACATAGAAAAGTTAAAGATAATATATACAAATAAATATATATACATCCATCTACACTATCTACATAACAATTCATCTATATACATAGTACTATTAACAATCATGACCAAAGTTGATCATATTCTTGTTACAATACTTATTTAGTACTAACGGGTTTAAATATTACATTCCCTTATCCTGTATTCGAACATACTTCCCTATTAGATGGGATAACTGTATGAAATGGCCTCTTGTGGATTTAAAAATCCTATATATATAGATATTTTCTCACAAATTGCCCCTTAGGAGTCGGCACGCTCGAGGCTGCTCTCTCTCCACAGGTGAGTTTTGACAGGACACTCTCCCTTTCTTTATGGCCGACGCGTTTCAAGTATAAAACCCTTCTTCCTGGGCACATCAGGAGAATAACGGCAATGAGGCTCTTCAGGTATAATCCCTCTTTTATTTCTTTATTTCTGTTTTTCCGCCTATAGTCAATCACAAGGCATTATGGGACTTGAAGTGCACACATACATTACAACCCAATTAGGCGCAGTTGAGTTACTCCTTTAAACAATCATAGGGGATAAGTCCTGCAAAGTTCACCGTGCATTAAAGATGGCTAGTCCTGTTCTACTTCAAACTGTGCAATCCTCACAGTGAGCAGACCCATGGCGCTGCAAGCATGGAACTTTCAAGTCGCAGACCCCGCATGGAAATCCCGCTCCGTGAACGCCCAAACAATCCAAGGCACACGGATCCCAACAGCAGCAATGGTGACACCTGACCGTGACCAAGGGCTGGTCACTATGTTTTCTCACAAATTGCCCCTTAGGAATCGTTAGGCTCGGGGATGCTCTCTCTCCACAGGTGAGTTTTGACAGGGCACTCTCCCTTTCTTTATGGCCGACGTGTTTCGAGTATAAAACCCTTCTTCCTGGGCACATCAGGAGAATAACGGCAATGAGGCTCTTCAGGTATAATCCCTCTTTTATTTCTTTATTTCTGTAGTTCCGCCTATAGTCAATCACAAGGCATTATGGGACTTGAAGTGCACACATACATTACCACCCAATTAGGCGCCGTTGAGTTACTCCTTTAAACAATCATAGGGGATAAGTCCTGCAAAGTTCACCGTGCATTAAAGATGGCTAGTCCCGTTCTACTTCAAACTGTGCAATCCTCACAGTGAGCAGACCCATGGCGCTGCAAGGATGGAACTCTCAAGCCGCAGACGCTGCATGGAAATCCCGCTCCGTGAACGCCCAAACAATCCAAGGCACACGGATCCCAACAGCAGCAATGGTGACACCTGACCGTGACCAAGGGCTGGTCACTATGTTTTCTCACAAATTGCCCCTTAGGAGTCGGCACGGTCGGGGCTGCTCTTTCTCCACAGGTGAGTTTTGACAGGACACTCTCCCTTTCTTTATGGTCGACGTGTTTTGAGTATAAAACCCTTCTTCCTGGGCACATCATGAGAATAACGGCAATGAGGCTTTTCAGGTATAATCCCTCTTTTATTTCTTTATTTCTGTAGTTCCGCCTATAGTTAATCACAAGGCATTATGGGACTTGAAGTGCAGACATACATTACAAACCAATTAGGCGCCGTTGAGTTACTCCTTTAAACAATCATAGGGGATAAGTCCTGCAAAGTTCACCGTGCATTAAAGATGGCTAGTCCCGTTCCACTTCAAACTGTGCAATCCTCACAGTGAGCAGACCCATGGCGCTGCAAGGATGGAACTCTCAAGCCGCAGACTCCACATGGAAATCCCGCTCCGTGAACGCCGAAACAATCCAAGGCACATGGATCCCAACAGCAGCAATGGTGACACCTGACCGTGACCAAGGGCTGGTCACTATGTTTTCTCACAAATTGCCCCTTAGGAGTCGGCACGCTCGGGGCTGCTCTCTCTCCACAGGTGAGTTTTGACAGAACACTCTCCCTTTCTTTATGGCCGACGCGTTTCGAGTATAAAACCCTTCTTCCTGGGCACATCAGGAGAATAACGGCAATGAGGCTCTTCATGTATAATCCCTCTTTTATTTCTTTATTTCTGTAGTTCCGCCTATAGTCAATCACAAGGCATTATGGGACTTGAAGTGCACACATACATTACAACCCAATTAGGCGCCATTGAGTTACTCCTTTAAACAATCATAGGGGATAAGTCCTGCAAAGTTCACCATGCATTAAAGATGACTAGTCCCGTTCCACTTCAAACTGTGCAATCCTCACAGTGAGCAGACCGATGGCGCTGCAAGGATGGAACTCTCAAGCCACAGACGCCGCATGGAAATCCCGCTCCGTGAACGCCCAAACAATCCAAGGCACACGGATCCCAACAGCAGCAATGGTGACACCTGTCCGATACCAAGGGCTGGTCACTATGTTTTCTCACAAATTGCCCCTTAGGAGTCGGCACGCTCGGGGCTGCTCTCTCTCCACAGGTGAGTTTTGACAGGACACTCTGCCTTTCTTTATGGCCGACGCGTTTCGAGTATAAAACCCTTCTTCCAGGGCACATCAGGAGAATAACGGCAATGAGGCTCTTCAGGTATAATCCCTCTTTTATTTCTTTATTTCTGTAGTTCCGCCTATAGTCAATCACATGGCATTATGGGACTTGAAGTGCACACATACATTACAACCCAATTAGGCGCCATTGAGTTACTCCTTTAAACAATCATAGGGGATAAGTCCTGCAAAGTTCACCGTGCATTAAAGATGGCTAGTCCTGTTCCACTTCAAACTGTGCAATCCTCACAGTGAGCAGACCCATGGCGCTGCAAGGATGGAACTCTCAAGCCGCAGACTCCGCATGGAAATCCCGCTCCGTGAACGCCCAAACAATCCAAAGCACACGGAAATTGTCCAAACTCTTTACCAGCTCTGGTCAGCTCCTATCTTGAAAGTTTTGTGGTGATTGGCCAAGTGGGGGCCGAGAAAAAAGGGGGTCCTAAAATGTGTTTTCTCCATGCAATTTCCCATGGGACATTTAGCCACAGCTACAGCTCGAACGGCTGAACGGAATTACGCCAAATTTGGCAAACAGGTAGTCCTCAGTTCCGACTTGTGCCTCTTGCTTATATGGTGTCAATTTGTTCAGTAGTTCTTGAGAAAATTACAGTTAAAGTAATTTATATATCTATGGGCGCGGTGGATCCGCAAAGTGTGCGAGGATTGTCATCGTACCATAAGTGCACCGTCCCGATCACACGCTGATTGCTGATTGGTTGTCAAGTGGTGTTAAACATTCAAAACCAGGAACTGTTGGCAGCCATTTTGTGCCTCGGTAGAAGCGAGGGTGAGGAAGTCAGTGCAATATGTGTGCAAAACGGTGAAAGGTGGCAGGGTAGAAATAATGTTACAGTTTTGCAGCAAAGGCGCTGGAGTCGTGCACCCTACAGATTATGAATCGTGCATCCAGGGCGTGCACACCAGGGGGCCGCACTGAGCGCTGCGCTGGGTGCGCGGCTTTTATTTTTCCATAAAAATAGCCCCTATCAGTAATTTCTAATATTCCTGGGACCGTATCCCCTAGGCCTTATAAAAAATGTTGGGGATCGTTGGGGGAGCCACAATGTCTCCAAGGTCCCGCCGGCTCCCCGCATTACTTTTAAGATGGGAAAAGTGACACAAAAGTGGTGCAAGGGTGTTGTAAATCTGGTTTGGATTTTGAAAGAGAGAGCAGGGTGCATCTGTAGGGTATGTGCAGGTTAGTGTAGGGGTAACAATTACTATTCTAACTAGGAGGGTGCATCTCTAGAGTATGTGTTGGATAGTGTATGAGTAATAATTACTATTGCAAATCCAGGGGGTTGCATCTGTAGGGTATTTGCTGGATATTGTATGAGTAACAATTACTATGAAAAAGAAAGGAGTTAAAAGGGAAGGAGACACACACTTTCACGGTGAACTTGGAAGAAAAGAAAGTGACGAGAGATGATTTCCGACGTGTTTAGGCTTGAGAGCCTGGTTAATCATTAAATGGGGTCTGGCAGATAAGTGCTTACTCATTCTGCAAGAAGCCTTTCGGGGTCTTGCGAAAGGAAGTCATCTTTATTAATTGCCTCTCGCTGCGTGTACTTGCAAGGTCATCTGATTTGCTCGTGTGTTAAAAACAGAAACTTTCTACAACTCTTTTTCATTGGTTGTGAAGCATTGTAAGAAGACGTAGTACCGACCATTCCCTTTCTTTGCGCAGATTTTGAAAAAAATTTGATTGGCTGTTGTGTGGTTAACTCTACGTTCCTGATCTTAATGTTGATTGGTTTATGTTTTTATGTGATGTTACGATACCCTCACCATGTACGTAGCCCATTTTGTGACGTACTTTATTTTACAATGCGTTTCAAACCTTCCTTGATAATATGCCCCCAGTTGTGGTAGGGTGTTTTTAATTCAAACTGTCTACTGTGCTTACGAGTTTGTTGACTGTGAATGTATTTAAAAATATGATTCTTTTTTCTACTCTATCATAATTTTGCTGACTTTTCTCCTTTAGCGTGGAGTACTTTGTCCTTTCATTAAATGTATAATTCTTCAAACCATCCTTGAAAGAAAAATGCTCAAGTATCACGTGTTGGACCACATTTATTTTATTTGAGCATATTCACTCATTCCTTATGTTTACATTATATAAGTGTTGCCCCATCATTTTTATTTAAATTTTGGATTTTTTTACTTTCAGATAAAGTACAATAGAAGTGCTACGACAAACACTGCCTCACTACTTCATCTTTCTTTTTTTATGTACATTTCATTTCAATATTACATTTAACAATCATTTCTAAAAATGGAAAGAATTATTAACATTTGAAGCCTCAATTATATTATTTTTTTCCAAAAAAGTGCTTGCAAAGATAATCGTTCTTCATGAGTGAAAATTGGTGAAAGCACGACTCAATATAAATACCTTTAGCCCATTTTCACTCTAGAAGATATAGAGTATTCTCTTTTATTCCAAAGTATTTAGTTTTATCGTTGATACTTTATTCATACTACATTTTTCAACCATCAAGAAATACTTGCATACTAAAGAAAATAGTATTTATTATGTTTTGAAATCCTCTGTTGAAAGTCCCCCAACTCCAGTTGAAGGATCATAAAGTTTTATATAAATTAAAATATACATTAACAATATGATCCCTCTGTGGAAATGAAAGATAAATTCAAGATGATGGTTTCGCTCCAAATTATTACTTTGCACGTAGTAATTAGTTAATTAACTTATATTTCTTGTAATAGTTGTTTCGTCAACTTATTATATCACATTTAAACTTAATCATTGCACATTCTATAATCATTTACATTTTTTGCTTTCTTTTTAAAAAATTTCAAACATATACCCATTCAGATAATTTACCTCTCTTCGATATTCTTTCCTTCCTTCATCGAAACTCATCCAACTCCTCTAGAAGGAAGATAATATTTAATGTATTTTTAAATATATATTAACAATATGTTCCCTCAACCCGAATCATTACCTTGCTCGTAGTTTCTTCGCCCATATTGATTCTCTGAAACTAAACTAATTTCCCCACGGGTGTGGTTTATATACTTTTTGGTTACTTAACACTCTATGGGATCAATGTATTGCTCCTCCTACTTTTAAGTCACGTTTTTCAGTTGACCGGTGTTCTCATTTCCCCTGTTTTAGTGCGTCACGTGTTTATGTAAAGATTCCTTGGCTAAAATACATAAAAACATCATGTGAGAGTCTAGGGTTCTCAGAATTATGGACTGACCCAGCAAATGCATCTGCCAGGATACCACGCAAAGTTCTGTCAAAGGCTTATTATGATCTAAAACTAACTATTGCTCTAGACAGCAAGCGTAAGGGTTCACTGACGACTCTATTTATTCAAACTAAAGACTCCTACTGCCGGGAAAGTGTACTGGATGGGATGACCCCTGTGTTAACCAGAAGGTTATTTCTCCAGTGGAGATATGGCACACTGCCCCTTAGGTCTTTCACCAGTTCCTGGACATTGCCACCAACCACAAAGCAATGCCCGACATGTGCTCTCGCTGATGAAAGTGACCTACATGTGGTTCTATTTTGCAAGGTCTACAAAGACATCAGAAAATACTGGCTTGTCCCCCTTATCAAAACTTTGGTTGCAGACAGTTCTCTCCCATGTACAGAATTTTAAAAACTGATGTTTCACCCCCAACTGTCTTCGCACTGGCGAAATACCTCACAGCTATGTGGTTTATCCATACCCGCATCTTGAAAGCGGAGCCGGGCCCATAACAATCTCATTTTATTTTATTTTCACTTCATTCATGTTTCCTAGCCTTTCGCGGACGGACTACTTTTATTTTGCTAGCCCTATTTTTAACTAATGTTTTAAAATGATTGTGATTATTTGTATATCTTTGATGGTCTAAACGATCGAAATAAAGATTGAAACTTGTTTATGTAAACGTGCCTCTTTCCATACTTTTTAACTTTCGTATAATTTCTAAAATGCTTTGTTTAAATTTGTTTTTCTTATTAAAGCATTTCTATAGGTTACTATTAACATTCATTCCCCTTTTTTTATGACTTATCATTCTAGTAACTTCCCTTTTTTTGTAAAACTTTTTTTATTATTCTTCGTTACCCTAAACCTCTATTTTCCCTGTATCCCGTGCCAGAGATACTCTGTATTAAACTTTGAGTATTCTAATTTATTTCCGACTATTAATTTATTTAATTCCATTTCTGCGAGTTTTAATACATTTGTTTATCTAATATTTTTTATCTTTCTTTATATACTGCAAGGGTTACTGTTATTTGCGTAGAATCACACTATGAATCAGTGTCCATTTGGCAAAATTGAGAGAGAATGATTTGGTTGATTGATGTGTTTACAGTTACATAAGTACGTACAATCTTGCAGTAAGCCAGGCTTTAGGGTATGCACTGCTTCAAACTACTATGCATTATGCATGTAGTGGTGTAACCAGCTTCACACTTGTGCTTTAGGCCTACAATTTCCCAGTCACTATCTATATACTCCAGCAAACACAATGTGACTGTTGTTGCAATTTCAAAATGTTTTTTTCAGTACCTTGCAGTAATTCATTCACTAAAGTAAGAATCAACCAATTAAGAATTCACCCAGTGTCTTTACTTATATTAATGTAATCATTCAGTCAGTAAGCATGTACTCATGCAGTGAGCCAGGCTTTGGGGAATGGAGGGATTCAAAGTGCTATATATTATGCATGTAGTGGTGTAATAACCTTCACATTTGTGCTTCAGGACTTTAATTTGCGTTTCTCCACCGCACTGTCCTGCTAAATTGATTTTTCGCCTTGGCATTTGTTTTTTTGTATTTTATATTCTGTTTTTATATTCTGTTTGGCATTCCTTTGCGCCCCTTGCCCTCTGTGCCCCCCGCTCCCTGCTTCCCGCCGCTGCTCTCCTGCGGCTCGCCCTCCTTTTTGCCTTCTGTGTCCCGTCCCCTCCCACTTCGCCTCTTATGGAGGACACCGCGCAGAAGCACAGCGGACGCGCGCAGCGAGCACGCCGCTGGCACGCCAAAGGTGCAACTGCCAAAGGCGAGTCCGTCCGCGCCTGGACCGCGCCCAGCCCCAGAACCCCTGCACCCCGCGCCCCCAGCAACGCCAGACTGCACTACGACTCCAGCACCCACCACGCACTCAACCCCGGACTATACCACCCCTGATGCCAGGCCATCCCGAAGCACACCCAAGGGCCTTTCACCTGCCGGAACTGCAGATACACCAGCATCCAGCCTGCCAAACCACCAACCAGAGAACCCAACCACTTCAGATGCATCCTCCTCAACACCCGCTCCGCGCGCAAGCACGCCATCAAACTTTGGGACCTCCTAGACTCTACCTCCCCCCACGTTGCCTTCCTGACGGAGACCTGGCTGAACGCCACCTCAGCACCTGACATCGCCATAGCCATCCCACAGAGCTACAAGATCTCCCGCAGAGACCGCGCCAATGGAGCTGAAGGGGGAATCGCCATCGTCCACAAAGACACCCTCAGAGTCTTGACCAACACCGACGAAACCCTGACCACTGCCGAGCACATACACTTCCAGATCCACACCGACCCCAAAACGACCCTCAGAGGAACACTCATCTACAGACCACCCAGACCACGACCACAGTTCAGCGACACCATCGCCGACCTCGTCAGCACCCACGCCCTTGCCTCCACGGACTACATCCTCCTCAGGGACCTGAACTTCCACCTCGAGAACTACAACAACGCCAATTCTACCGCCCTGATCGACAATCTCGCCAACCTCGAACTCAAACAGCTCATGACAACACCCACCCACACCGCTGGACACACACTGGACCCCATTTTCTCTGCAAGCCCCCACGTCTTCTTCAACCACACCACCGTACCCCACTGGACCGACCACAGATGCGTCCACTTAACCTTCAGGAAACCCACCACACACCACCGCACCCAACAGTTGCCACGACGTAGCTGGGGCAAGGTCACCAAGGACTAACTGACCACCACCCTCACCCTGAGACCACCCGCCGACCCCATCGACCCCAACACCGCCGCTACCAACCTCAAACAGTGGATCAACAACTGCGCCAACACCCTCGCCCCTCTCAAGATCTCCACCACCAACCACACCAACAAGAAAGCCGCCTGGTTCACCGAAGACATCCAAGCACACCTGTCGGAAGCTGGAGAAGAAATGGCTCCACGATTGATCACCAGACAGTCTCACAGCCCACAAGAACGCCACCCTCAGACACCACCAACTCATCAGGACAGCCAAAAGGACCGCCTTCAAGGACCGCCTAGACAACAACGCACACCACACCAAAGAGCTCTTCAGCATCGTGAAAGAACTCCCCAACCCCAGCTCCAACACCAACAACACTCCACCATCACAAGACCTGTGCGACTCCCTGGCCACCTTCTTTCACCGCAAGATCACCAACATCCACGACAGCTTCAACTACGACATCCACACACCCACCACCAAGACCACCATCCCCGCAACCTCCACCCACACTAGTCGCCTGACCGCCTGGTCCAACGTCAGCGATGAAGACACCATCAAAACCATGAACTCCATCCACTCCGGATCCCCATCCGACCCGTGCCCTCACCATGTTTTCAACATAGCCAGCACCACCATCGCATCCCACCTCCGGAAAACAATCAACATCTCCATTGAGACAGCATCCTTCCTGGAAAGCTAGAAGCACGCCAAGATCAGCGCCCTTCTGAAGAAACCCAAGGCAGACCCCAAGGACCTCAAGGACTTCCGGCCCATCTCCCTGCTCCCGTTCCCGGCAAAAGTGACAGAGAAAATTGTCAACAAACAGCTAACCCGATACCTCGAAGACAACAACATCCTGGACCCTTCCCAATCTGGCTTCCGCAGCAACCACAGCACCGAGACTGCCCTCATCGCTGCCACCGACGACATCAGGATCCTGATGGACAAAGGAGAAACAGCCGCCCTCATCCTCCTCAACCTGTCAGCTGCCTTCGACAGGGTCTGCCACCGCACCCTATCAGCGCGCCTCCATGATGCCGGAATTCAAGAGAAGGCCCTGGCCTGGACCACATCCTACCTCTCCGGCAGAACCCAGAGCGTCCGCCTCCCACCCTTCCTCTCAAAAACCACCGAGATCATCTGCGGCGTCCCACAGAGATCCTCCCTTAGCCCGACGCTGTTCAACATCTACATTGCACCTCTCGCCCATGTCGCACGACAACACAACCCCAACATCATCTCCTACACCGACGACACCCAGCTGATCATATCGCTCACCGAAGACCCCCACACCGCCGAAGCCAACCTCCACAGAGGAATGAAGGCCGTTGCCGACTGGATGAAGCAGACTGACATGACTGGAAGGACAGCAGACTGAAGCTGAATTCAGACAAGACGGAGGTCCTCATCCTCGGACCCACCCCATCAGCCTGGGACGACTCCTGGTGGCCCACATTGCTAGGCATAGCCCCGGAACCCACCGACCACGCACGCAACCTGGGGTTCATCCTTGACTCCACCCTCTCCATGACCAAGCAAGTCAACGCCATCTCCGCATCCTGCTTCAACACCCTCAGAAGGATGTATGACATTACAACGCATGCTTTTACATCGCATGCCTTTACAACGCTGTTTTTACAATGCATGCCTTTACAACGCATAGTGCTTTGGGGCGCTGGATAGTGAATAGTTTAATTTACTATTCCAACTCCAGTCCCCGTGGAATAGTAGGGAAGGTGTTGGATAGTAAATTAAACCTATTCCCTATCCTAGAGCGCCCCCAGCGCAATGCGTTGTAATGGTTTGCATTGTAAAAGTTGCGTCGTAAAGGCACTGCGTGGTAAAAGTTGCATTGTAAAGGATGTTTCCCCCCTCAGAATGCTTCGCAGGATCTTCAAATGGAGCACTCCCGACACGAGAAAAAACGTCACCCAGGCCCTTATCACCAGCAGACTCGACTAAGGGAACGCCCTCTAGTCAGGAACAACAACCAAGCTCCTGAGATGACTACAATGAATCCAGAATGCCTCGGCATGACTGATCCTTGACGTCCCCCGCCACAGCCACATCACACCCCACCTGAGAGACCTACACTGGCTCCCCGTCAACAAGAGAATCACCTTCAAACTCCTCACCCACGCACACAAAGCGCTACACAACACTGGACCAACATACCTCAACAACCGACTTAGCTTCTACACCCCCACCCGCAACCTCCACTCTGCCATCCTCGCCCTTGCCATAGTTCCTCGTATACGGAAAACCACTGCCGGCAGCAGATCCTTCTTCGACCTCGCCGCCAAGACCTGGAACGCTCTCAATACCAGCCTACGACAGACCCAGGACCTGCTGGCCTTCAGAAGACTTCTCAAGACCTGGCTCTTCGATCAGTAGCAGCCACCCTCCACAGCGCCTCAGGGGTATGTAGCGCGCTTTACAAATGCATTGATTGATTGATTGGTTGACATGGGGTCTCCAACTAGTAGCTCAGGAGCTACTGGTAGCTCACCAGCACTCTGAAAGTAGCTCTCAGAGGTGAAGCCAAACTAAGCCAATCTCAGAGATTCTGTGTATATTAAAGAAGGTAGTACTGCTCATTTCACTACCTTTAAGAGTTACAGACAGCCAAACGAATGGCACAGCCTGTTGATAACACTCAAACACACACTGTGGTGGCGAATCAATTAGGGATGTATAGAGCCCAGTACTCACCTGTGACGGTTTACAGGCGCTGGGAGAGTATGTGGGGGGAATTTGTCCAGCTTTGGTGATTCAAAAAGCTAGGTCTTATGGGTCTTCCTGAATGCTTTCAGAGTGGGGGTTGATCTGATGGTGAGGGAGAGTTCATTCCAGGTCTTGGCCATGATGTAGGAGATGGGTGTGCTTCGTGTCTGGTTCTGTGGATACAGAGGATTTCGGCCAAGGCCTGGTCGGCAGAGTGGAGGTTTCTTTTGGGGATGTAGAAAGAGATTGAGGTATTGGAGTCTGGTGTTGTGGAGGGCTTTATAGGTGTGTGTGTGAGCAGCTTGAAGGTCACTCTTTTTTCGACGGGGAGCAAGTGGAGTGCTCGTTTATGCTGGGTAATGTGGTCTTGTCGTGGGATGCTGAGGATGAGTCTGGTAGCGGTGTTCTGGACAGTCTGAAGTTTGTGGAGTAGAGATGTGTTGATTCCGGCATAGAGGGCGTTCCCGTAGTCCAGACTGCTGGGGATGAGTGCTTGGGTGATGGTCTTCCTTAATTCGGGGGGTGGGTCTATTTGAAGGTATTGCTGAGCATGTGGAGGGTGTAGAAGCATGTGGAAGCTGCACCGTTGGCCTATGGGTCTGTCACACAAAACATGTTTATCCACTTTAAATGTAAGTTGGGGAGACTTAGTGCTGCGGTAATACCATTTGTGGCACACTGCATGTGATGATTTGAATTTTACTTGATTAGAAGCATTTAATATTGATAAACGTTTTCCTAGCATTCTGCTGCTAACTTGACCTGGAATTCCTTGGTGGTTACTACTGATAATTGTGCTTAGGGTGGTCATAGTGTAATGTTAATAAATACCCTCAGCACAACCCCTACACTTTACAAACATCACTACACTACCCTAAACCCAAAAACACTACCCTCAGCATGAACCTCTACAGTACATAAACACCACTGCACTATCCTAAACCCTAAAACACTACCCCTTACAGTACACTAACACCACTGTACTATTCTAAACCTTTAAACACTAGCCCTAGCACGACCCCCTACACGCAGGGTCATTTTTACTCTCCTTATAAATATGGAGGAGCCACCTGCACAACCAGTACATCACAAAAAGTGACGTCCTGGTGGCGCAGAGAGCTTGTAAATCTGCCGTTGAATTTTTTTCATTTCTCCTCATTTTTTCTTCCACTATACGCTACAATGCACAGCATACATTGTAGGAGAAAAATGCCTTCACTGATTGTTTTTGTGCAGGAAGGTGTGTCTTCCTGCACAAAAACAAACTGTTGTCATTTGAGATGTCATCAGTGATGTCATCAGTGATGTCACTGAACATGTCATGAATGATGTAATATGTGACATCATCACCAGTGGATTGCGGGCGCGAGAGTTACAGTTAGGACAACTAACTATAACGGAGGAAATTTAATGGTTTTGTTTGAGTGAAATGTCCAGTTAACTATAACAACCCTAAAACCTATGTTTTTTTCAGTGAATATATATATATATATATATATATATATATATATATATATATATATATATATATATGCGAAAACGATCCCCTACTTCAGGTGCTTTGGCAGCACAATCAGGACATGAACCACACGGCAAGTAAGTTTCTATAGCGTGATTTTATTCACCACCAAACAGACATGACGCGTTTCGTCCGGTGAACCCGGACTTGATAACATGACATGCTGTGACTCCTTAGTGCCTAAATACTCTTCAAGGTTGTACCCAGCTCCTCCCTCTTGCATATGGATATAGAAAACAGACTTTGCGTGATGTTCACCTTCTATACAACCATTATAAATATATTTGTATGGCTATTATCAAAATGCAACAAAATGCAGTGCAGCAAAAATGCAACAAAATAAAGGGCAAGTGCCCATATTATTACAATACATTGATTATTGTAATTACCGCCTTTGTACATTAATTGTATATATACATCACTGTTTTCATACCATATGACATGATTGGGGGTACACTCAAATATTATAAAACATATGTGCATACCCAAAAGAATAAGTTTGAATTAAAAAACGTATTTATGATTTAAAAAAAAGACATTATATACTAGCGGTTAGTAATATTTAGTAGGCGATACCAGATACAAGAATATCAACATAATAAACATGTAGACTCATGATAAATGTTTGTACTTAGTATGTGTATAGATGTATCATTCCTAAACTAATGCTAGTACTATTTAACAGTGATAAGTGTAAAAGTGAAGTTTATTTCTTAATAATTCATTTATTTTTTCGCAAAAATTATACATCACATTTAGTTTGTGATCGCAATGTCAGAAGGATGAAAATACCAACATACCTGGAATATCATGTGCAAAATAGCAAAAAACGTAAACTTCCCACTCTAAGACACCAAATAAAAACTGGTAAAACAAAGTAAAACCAGCTAAAATCCAGCATAAATACAGGTAAAAGTCCACATTAAAAACCATCCGCACAGATAAAAATGGTCATGGTGTAAAAGACTCAAATTTCATATGTATTAAATATGTATAAATATGTATAAAAATGTATAAGAAATATATATACACTTCATTCAGAATCAAATAATTAATACAATATATATTTCATTTTGAATCAAATAAATAATACATTGTATACAATAACTCTTTATGGAGAATTCAGATCTAAATATATTTCATTGTGTTCAAAACAGCTATTAGCAGCACAACAGTTGTTTAAATGAAGATTATTTGTAAGACCAGTTTAAAAGCTAAATAAAAAAGCTTTATAAAAAGTTATACAAATCTTCCCCTGTATTCAATCCGTTTGGTATTTTAGTGTCAAACTGCATGATGTATTGACTTTCCAGTTGCCGTAGCTTTTTATCCCTGTTGCCTCCTCTTATATTCTTAGGCACCGTATCAATCACAAAATAAATTCGATCTTTAGGATTGTTATTGTGTACTAATTTAAAATGGCGTGCCACAGGGTAACTGGAATCTGAGTTGACAATAGCACGTAAGTGTTGTCAAATGCGATTAAAAACAGGTAATTTAGTACTGCCTATGCACCTAAGTTTGCAAGTGCATTCCAACATGTAGACAGCAAATTCTGTTTTACATGTAAAAAATCCTTTCAGCTGATACATTTCAAGGGAGAAAGCATCCTGTACTTCCCTATTGTTCATGCCGAATTTACACGCTCTACAAGAGCTGCATTTGAAAAATCCCTTTCTGTTAGATAACCAATCCAATTTATTTTTAGTTGGAGTCTCGGGCATAGATCTGTCTAAAGCATCCCGCATAGATGTAGCCCTCCTATATGTGATACTCGGGGAGTTCTCAATTTCAGGTGCCAAGGTTATATCAGATTTTAAGATTGACCAATTCTTGGCAAATATTTGTCTCACCCTCTTATGTTGACAGTTGTAAGTGGTTATCAATCTGATAGGTGTCTTTTTAATTGTTGTTTCCTCCTCTGAACACTCTAAGACCATTACTTGGCCGGTGTCTTGGTACGGTGCCTTCTGGGAAGCCTCCAATTTTAATAAAGCTTTCTGTAAATCATCCATTCTGTAACCCCTTGCTGTAAATCTCTGCACTGCCTCCTCTAGACAGACTTTTAAATCATCTTTGTTGCTGCAGATTCTTTTTCTACGTCGAAATTCTCCGTAGGGTATGCTTTTGATTAGGTGTCCTGGGTGAGTGCTACTTGCATGGAGGATGGAGTTTCCAGCAGTAACCTTTCTGTGGAGTTTTGTGTTAATCATATTGTTAGAAATATATATTTCCACATCGAGGAACTCGACCCTCTCCTTATTGATGTTTACCGTAAATTTAGGATCCAGGTCATTAACATTGATGATATCTACAAAAGTCTGTGCTGATTCCACAGAGCCCTCCCATATCACACAGACATCATCAATGAACCGCCACCATGCAGCGATGTTATTTGGGAATTTCTCCTCCAGAATGCGACCCAGGACATGCTCCTCCCACCATCCCACATGCAAGCATGCAAAGCTGGGGGAGAAGCATGCCCCCATTGCCACACCCCGGAGTTGTTGGTACACCATCCCATTAATTAGAAAGAAATTATTCTTAAGGCATATGTTAATCATTTTGAGCAGCATTTTGTTGTGTTCATTTAGTTTGATGTCACGTTGAGATAAATAATGTTTGACACCTTCCAAACCTTGTTCATGATCAATGCTGGTATATAAAGAACATATATCCATCACAATAAAACAGTAATTTTCACACCAAGTTATTCTTTTTAGTTTTTCGAGAAAATGGCCCGTATCTTTGATGTATTAATCTAGAGATTCTACATAGTCTCGAATAAAAAAATCTACATACTTAGATATGGGTTCCATTAGGCCTCCCTGTGCTGATATAATGGGGCGTCCTGGTACTGGATTGGCTTGCTTATGGACTTTGGGTATGAAATACAGTGTAGGGGTGATCGGATAATCTATTTTCAAAAAATGATATTCCTCCTTGTTGATTAAACCCATTCTTTTCCATTGAACCAACTCCTTAAATACCAGTTCCTTGACTATTTTTTATTCATTGAAGGAAACTTTTTTATAGCATAAAACATCATTTAAATGTCTATTAGCTTCCTCTATGTAAGTCACTCGAGGCCAAAGGACAATGTTGCCCCCTTTGTCAGCATTTTTCACAATAATATTGTCACTGTCCTTGATTTTCTTTATAAGTTTGGTGTATTGCTGTTCACTGTAGCTTCTATTAGGTTTCTTATTGATGATATATATATATATATGCAAACCAAAACTCCAGCACTTCCAACGGCGAACTGGAGAAAAACGGACCACCAAGACGTTCAAATGGCAGATTGAATGTTTATTTCACCTCCTCATTCCATGACGCATTTCGGGCATTGGGTGCCCTTGATCACATATATATATATATATATATATATATTCACTGAAAAAACCATAGTTTCACACTCGTTATAGTTAGGAATTAGCATTTAAAAAACCTTTGAAATTCACTGAAAAAACCATAGGTTTCACACCAGTTATAGTTAGCTGAACATTTTACTCATACAAAACCATTGAAATTCCCACGTTATAGTTAGTTGGACTCACTATGACTCGCACACCCGCAATCCACTGCTGATGATGTCACATATTACATCATTCATGACATGGTCAGTGACATCACTGATGACATCACTGATGACATCTCAAATGGCATCACTGATGACATCACTGATGACATCTCAAATGACATCACTGACGTAACTGAAGTGGAGTGCAGTGAGAGAGGAGAGGAAAATGAGTGAGAAAGCAAAGAAAGGGACGAGAGGGGAAGGGAAGTGAAGTAGGGGGACTGAAAGAAGGTGAGTGTGGGGAAGGAGAGTGAGGAGAAGGAGAGTGAACATGGGGAATGAGGATCAGTGAAGAAAATGTAGTAAAGGAACGGGGGTGTGGAAGGGTAAGAAAAGAGCTGTGATGTTTAGGAAGAATGGAGATACAGACTGGATAAAGACAAGCGAGTGTGAGACAAGGTGAGTAAGGTAGTGAAGAGACAGAGAAAGTGAAAGAAAAAGTGAGAGTAGAAGACGGAGGGCCTCATTTATGAGGCCATGCGTCACTTTTACGCCGCCGGAGCGTCACTTTTTGTGACGCACCAGTGGTGTAAAAAACTGCACCTTGTTGAGTCATATTTACAAAGTGACGCATAGATGCGTCACTTTGTAAACCCCTGCGCCACATTATACCTGAGCTAGGTATAATGTATGCAAAGGGGGCGTATTGACGCAAGGAAGGGTCGTAGAAGTGACGCAGGGAAATCTATGAGATTTCACTGCGTCACTTTTAGGACACCGTTGCGTCAAAATCTTGCACCTGCCTCACAGCAGGCGTAGGACTGACGCAGGCCCTTTCACATGGGGCTTGCGCCATGTAAAGGATGCATTGCTGGAGTTGCGTCACTTTTGTGACACACTCCAGCAATGCGTCACTTTTGCGCTTACAGATACGTCAGAAATACTGACGTATCTGTAACTCCTTGCGACATGATGCGTCATACATTAAATATGACGCATCAGGAATGTCGCAAGGAGAGCGCACTGAGAAGTGACGCATCGCTGCTTTCACGCAGCGATGCGTCATTTCTCATAAATGAGGCCCTGAGTGAGAGAGGAAAGAAACATAAGTGAGGGAGTGTAGCTGTGTTATAGGGAGTGAGTGTGATGGAAGAGGAGTGACAGACTAAGGGGTCAGAGAGAATGAGGCTAACAGAGAGAGAAAAGAGGAAAGGGGAGTGTAGAACTAAGAGGACAGAGGGAGTAAGAGAATGAGTTAGTGAAGTGGAGTAAGGAGAGTAAGGGAAGAGAAAAGAGTGAAGGAGCCAAAGAAGGAAAGAGACAGGAAGGAAAGTAAAGGTTAAGGTCTGAAAGAAGGTGAGTGTGGGAGTATGGCTGAGTTATAGGGAGTGAGCGTGACAGAAGAGGAGTGAGAGACTAAAGGGACGGAGAGAATGAGGCTAACAGAGAGAGAATGAGGGAAGGGGAGTGTAGAAGTAAGAGGACAGACGGAGTAAGAGAAGGAATTAGTGAAGTGGAGTAAGTAGAGTAAGGGAAGGGAAAACAGTGAAGGTGTAAAGAAAGAGAAGTGAGAGGAAGGAAAGTGAAGGAGAAGGTCTGAAAGAAGGTGAGTGTGGGAGTATGGCTCAGTTATAGGGAGTGAGCGTGATAGAAAAGGAGTGAGAGACTAAGAGGACGGAGAGAATGTGGGTAACAGAGAGAGAGTGAGAAAAGGGGAGTGAGTAAGTTAGAGGACAGAGGGATTGACAGAAGGAGTTACTGAAGTGGACTAAGGGGAGTAAGGGAAGGGAAAAGAGTGAAGGAGCAAAGGATGGGAAGAGAGAGGAAGGGAAGTAAAGGAGAAGGTTTCAAAGAAGGTGAGTGTGTGAGTATGGCTGAGTTATAGGGAGTGAGCGTGACAGAAGAGGGGTGAGAGACTAAAGGGACGGAGAGAATGAGGCTAACAGAGAGAGAATGAGGTAAGGGAAGTGTAGAAGTAAGAGGACAGAAGGAGTAGGAAAAGGAATTAGTGAAGTGGAGTAAGGAGAGTAAGGGAAGGGAAAACAGTGAAGGAGTGAAGGAAGGGAAGAGAGAGGAAAGAAAATAAAGCAGAAGGTCTGAAAGAAGGTGAGTGTGGGAGTATGGCTCAGTTATAGGGAGTAAGTGTGATAGAAGAGGAGTGAGAGACTAAGAGGACGGAGAGAATGGGGGTAACAGAGAGAGAGTGAGAGAAGGGGAGTGAGTAAGTTAGAGGACAGAGGGATTGAGAGAAGGAGTTACTGAAATGGAGTAAGGGGAGTAAGGGAAGGGAAAAGAGTGAAGGAGTGAAGGATGGGAAGACAGAGGAAGGAAAGTAAAGGAAAAGGTCTGAAAGAAGGTGAGTGTAGGAGTATGGCTGAGTTATAGGGAGTGAGCGTGATAGAAAAGGAGTGAGAGACTAAGGGAACGGAGAGAATGAGGCTAACAGAGAGAGAATGAGTGAAGGGGATTGTAGAAGTAAGAGGACAGAAGGAGTAAGAGAGGGAGTTAATGAAGTGGAGTAAGAAACTGCACATTTTAATTGGTTGTACTTTTGAACACTTTGAAAGTCACATAACATTCACCCATCCCCCCAGTGCTCATTCCCCTGTTACCATGGTGACTCCCTCCTCACCCAGCACACAGATCAGAAGTTCATCATACTATGTTGCAAAAAAAAAAAGCAGCAAGGGTGTTTGACCACTCAATGTACCAGCTAATTATGTGCAATGTTTCTTGAAATGACTTTTCCTCAACCATTGAAATGACTTCTTTCAAAAAACAAAAGCATGCACCCTAGTTTTCAGTGGAGAATGTTAAGAAAGCACCAATCATTTTTTGTTTTTCAAGTGCACTGAATCTCAACCACTTTTTTACATAACTCCTACTTTCAAACTGCCATTTCATTTCCACAACTCATCTGAATACAAGCACATCTACCTTCAAGATGCCAAAAGTCTGGTTTGTGGGTCATAGCTTTGTCCACTGGAGTCAAAAATACGCAGCTAACAGAGGTATTTACAACCTTGATTTACCAAATGTGGACATTGTATGGATTGGACAGAGAGGATTGAGAAGTCACCAATTGATACCATTGGTAAAATCCTTCATGCATCTACCACACCCTGACCTCATAATTGTGCACTGTGGTGGCAATGACCTGGGCACTTTGACTGGGGTAGGTCTGGAAATGCTTTTAAAGGACATCTTTGGGCAATTGATGTAACTTTTTCCAAAAACTGCCTTGGTATTTTCTAATATATGCCAAAGGCAAAAATGGAACTGGTCCAACCAATTTTGTCCACAGATTGAGAAAGCGAGGAAACATGTGAATAAATCTGTTTCTGCTTTCCTCAGAGAATATGGTATGGGTTCCATTTACCACAACAACTTGCGTTACAACATGCAAGACATCTATAGGAGAGATGGTGTGCATTTTACAGATGAGGGGAATAGAGTTTTCCTCTTGAATATAAGACTGCATTGGTACCTACTTGTAGGTACAAAAAACACCCACATAACACAACACCTCTTTTCAGAGCTACTCTACCTCTAAGCACTCTAAATTATTGTTTTACTATAATTTTTTACACTGTTTTTCCCTGTGGTGCGCTCAGGGTGCGCGTACCGGAGCGCGCACCTGGGAACGCACCCAGTGCTTACCCCGCGAAAGTTAAAAAAAAAAAAAGTTTTTTTGCCCTTCAGGGTCCTTCTAGGCCCCCCTCAGAAAACCTAGGGGGTCAGGATGTGTCTACTCTGCCCACTTTTAATTATATCCCCCTTTCTTTTTCACCTCGTGTGTCTCGATTCTACCGAGACACAAGATGGCGGACTCTCCGGCTGTTTAGAATGTTGACAGACACCCGACAGCCAATCAGCTTTCCGCTCGCGCACTCCCGTAGCGCACCGGGTGCGCTCCCCGGTACGCGCACCTGTGAGCGCTTGGAGAGCGCTTTTAGATATATATATAGATATATATATATATATATATGTGTTTTTGAAGTTAATTTTCAAAAAAGACCACAGAAGCAATTTTCAGCAAATATAGCAAAGGCAGATCTGCGTACCAGTCCCTACAATTTTGCCAAGTTTGGCGTAATTCCGTTCAGCGGTTCGGGCTGTAGACGTGTCAGACCGTCCTATGGAAATTAACATGGGGAAAACATGTTTTGGGACCCCCCTTTTTTCTCAGCCCCCACTTCACGAATCCCCCCGAAACTTCCAGGGAAGGAGCGGAGCGGAGCTGGCCAAACTTTTGGAAAATTACACACAAATTCCTCAAGCGGCGCCAGAGTTATTCCCAATAGAATGTTGCGGATTTCCTATGGTAGCCAATCCTAACTATAACTACCTACTGGCGACCGCCAGTAGGTAATATATATATATATATATATATATATATATATATATATATATATATATATATATATAATGAAATGATTTTTCAAATTGCAATTTTTATATATTTAAATTGTCGATTATGAAAGTCAATTCGGATACATTTCAAAAGGCATGTTATTTATTGGAATAATGTGTTCGTTTATTGGGATTATCCCAATATGTGCCATGACAAGTATGTCTTTTATGTTGTTTTCTTTTACACGCTGGTGTCCAATCAAATGTCTTAAAACTTCAGCACTTGCACTTTAAATTTTGCCCACGCCCTCCATGGTGTCATGTGACCAAGGCCTCTGTGCAGGCCGAAACGTTATGCTGGCGAAGGTGCTATTAAACTAACAAACTCACCTGAACTCTGGGTCTTCGTGTTCTTTGCTGTGTTGGTGTTCCGGTGATTGCGGACCTGGCCGATAATTTGGAACTCTGAACATATATATATATATTTGTGTTGGGGCGTAAGCACTGAGGAAGGCTTGTGTTAAGCCGAAATGCATTTGCTGCTGCCAACTGATACCACCGAGAAATAAAGGGCTTCCACATGACCCCCCTCTGGCCTCCGCGCTTCTCTTTTTAAGGGAAGTGGTTTGTGTATATTTTCGCGCCAAGCCAGGAGCGCTTACGGATGGCCCTGCTGACAAGAAGACACGAACGAGACTGGCACCGCGCTGCTTGCAGTGCAGTTTTTTGCTCGAGGGATCGAGATAGTTTGTTGTCCACCAAAGCAACAGGAGAAGGAGTGCAAAAGGTGGTACTTACCCCGGGACGCTGTGTGCTTACACTGCTGTCCTCGCATAGCCAGAATCTCTCTGTGATTTGGTCCAGCAGTCCGAGGGGACTTGAGGAGGAACTTTGGGACACGGAGGTTTCATTTATAAGTCCCACCATACGAGGCTGTAAAGGACATTGGAGCGGACATTGATAGACTGTCTGCACCCACACCACCGGCCCAGCTGCAAGACCATGTTGCATGCTGGGAGTTGAAGTCTCTACATACCCACGTGACTTCCAACAGGTGAGCCAACGCTTAAGGGGAGGAGTACAATGTCGACTGCAGCACTCGCAAAACAGCCTTGATGGAGATATGCGTGACTTTGTGTTGGGGCGTAAGCACTGAGGAAGGCTTGTGTTAAGCCGAAATGCATTTGCTGCTGCCAACTGATACCACCGAGAAATAAAGGGCTTCCACATGACCCCCCTCTGGCCTCCGCGCTTCTCTTTTTAAGGGAAGTGGTTTGTGTATATTTTCGCGCCAAGCCAGGAGCGCTTACGGATGGCCCTGCTGACAAGAAGACACGAACGAGACTGGCACCGCGCTGCTTGCAGTGCAGTTTTTTGCTCGAGGGATCGAGATAGTTTGTTGTCCACCAAAGCAACAGGAGAAGGAGTGCAAAAGGTGGTACTTACCCCGGGACGCTGTGTGCTTACACTGCTGTCCTCGCATAGCCAGAATCTCTCTGTGATTTGGTCCAGCAGTCCGAGGGGACTTGAGGAGGAACTTTGGGACACGGAGGTTTCATTTATAAGTCCCACCATACGAGGCTGTAAAGGACATTGGAGCGGACATTGATAGACTGTCTGCACCCACACCACCGGCCCAGCTGCAAGACCATGTTGCATGCTGGGAGTTGAAGTCTCTACATACCCACGTGACTTCCAACAGGTGAGCCAACGCTTAAGGGGAGGAGTACAATGTCGACTGCAGCACTCGCAAAACAGCCTTGATGGAGATATGCGTGACTTTGTGTTGGGGCGTAAGCACTGAGGAAGGCTTGTGTTAAGCCGAAATGCATTTGCTGCTGCCAACTGATACCACCGAGAAATAAAGGGCTTCCACATGACCCCCCTCTGGCCTCCGCGCTTCTCTTTTTAAGGGAAGTGGTTTGTGTATATTTTCGCGCCAAGCCAGGAGCGCTTACGGATGGCCCTGCTGACAAGAAGACACGAACGAGACTGGCACCGCGCTGCTTGCAGTGCAGTTTTTTGCTCGAGGGATCGAGATAGTTTGTTGTCCACCAAAGCAACAGGAGAAGGAGTGCAAAAGGTGGTACTTACCCCGGGACGCTGTGTGCTTACACTGCTGTCCTCGCATAGCCAGAATCTCTCTGTGATTTGGTCCAGCAGTCCGAGGGGACTTGAGGAGGAACTTTGGGACACGGAGGTTTCATTTATAAGTCCCACCATACGAGGCTGTAAAGGACATTGGAGCGGACATTGATAGACTGTCTGCACCCACACCACCGGCCCAGCTGCAAGACCATGTTGCATGCTGGGAGTTGAAGTCTCTACATACCCACATGACTTCCAACAGGTGAGCCAACGCTTAAGGGGAGGAGTACAATGTCGACTGCAGCACTCGCAAAACAGCCTTGATGGAGATATGCGTGACTTTGTGTTGGGGCGTAAGCACTGAGGAAGGCTTGTGTTAAGCCGAAATGCATTTGCTGCTGCCAACTGATACCACCGAGAAATAAAGGGCTTCCACATGACCCCCCTCTGGCCTCCGCGCTTCTCTTTTTAAGGGAAGTGGTTTGTGTATATTTTCGCGCCAAGCCAGGAGCGCTTACGGATGGCCCTGCTGACAAGAAGACACGAACGAGACTGGCACCGCGCTGCTTGCAGTGCAGTTTTTTGCTCGAGGGATCGAGATAGTTTGTTGTCCACCAAAGCAACAGGAGAAGGAGTGCAAAAGGTGGTACTTACCCCGGGACGCTGTGTGCTTACACTGCTGTCCTCGCATAGCCAGAATCTCTCTGTGATTTGGTCCAGCAGTCCGAGGGGACTTGAGGAGGAACTTTGGGACACGGAGGTTTCATTTATAAGTCCCACCATACGAGGCTGTAAAGGACATTGGAGCGGACATTGATAGACTGTCTGCACCCACACCACCGGCCCAGCTGCAAGACCATGTTGCATGCTGGGAGTTGAAGTCTCTACATACCCACGTGACTTCCAACAGGTGAGCCAACGCTTAAGGGGAGGAGTACAATGTCGACTGCAGCACTCGCAAAACAGCCTTGATGGAGATATGCGTGACTTTGTGTTGGGGCGTAAGCACTGAGGAAGGCTTGTGTTAAGCCGAAATGCATTTGCTGCTGCCAACTGATACCACCGAGAAATAAAGGGCTTCCACATGACCCCCCTCTGGCCTCCGCGCTTCTCTTTTTAAGGGAAGTGGTTTGTGTATATATATATATATATATATATATATATATATATTGGGAACATCCATGGGAAGGACACAATGGAAATTGTAGCATGTTGTGGTAACTACCGTTATTTTCTTTTCACTAAATGATGTCACTGAGTTTTGGAGGATGACCTTATTTCGGCTGTGAATTTGAACATGCTGTATGATGGAAAGGTCAAAATTATGTTGACACATATGGTTTTGGTAATAATCGCAATAGTGTAAATATTTTGAAAAAGTAAAATTAATTCTGAAGTAATGCTCGTTCTGGGTGCACAAATGTAAAAAATGTAAAAAATTATTATACAATACAGGTTTAGCCACATTGTAACCATGGCATTATCTAGTTTCAACCTGTACCTTAATTGAATGACACGCCCAGTATTGTGTGCATATATAAACGCCCTAGATTCTAATGCAGATGTAGTGAACAAGGCGGCAACGCCGAAACGCGTCTAAGCAGACACTGATCTTTGAATAAAAGTTTGGATTCAGATCCACGGAGTCAGCGCCTTCTTCAATCGTACAAGCATGGTATGAAAGAATATATATATATATATATATATATATATATATATATATATATATATATATATATATATATTTATATATATATATATATATATATATATATATATATATATATATATATATATATATATATATATATCCAGTGACTCCGTTACTCCTCAGCTTTTGCACCCTAGACGGAGACGGATCACAAATTCGTGCTGAAGTTTTCTGTATTGCTTGGTCGGTCTGACGCGTTTCGGCTTGGATGAGCCTTGATTATATATATATATATATATATATATATATATATATATATATATATATATATGTGTACATGTACATATATATATAAATATACATTCATATATATATATATATATATATATATATATATATATATATAAAGAAAATGCGGAGCACTCACAGGATCATATGAAAAGCTATTTAATCAAAGCAGACGTGTTTTGGCTATGATGCCTTCCTCAATGCTTTATTAATTAAAAATGCACTAGCTCACAGTCATGGGTGTTTAAAAATGTCAGGGTCTTACTCCCAGTGGAACATTTCAAGTTGTAGACAGCAACAAATGGTTACATGATCTTATGCTGAATGTTCTATTTCATAGCAGCCATGATGATGTGATCACTCCATTTATATCCCAAATGGTAGCCTCTTATCATAAAAGGTAAGATGCATCCGTACACGATCTTTCCTCAATAGGCATTAGGACACTTAAGGGCTGTGGCATTCCAAATGGCCCTCATTGCTCCATCCTGCCTTGAATATGTTGTGAACCAGTGATCCCTATATATATCCAAAAAGACACTTGCAGCACATAACCAGTAAAGTTTAGAACTTCTAAACTCTCTCTGGAGTGCGGGCTTTACTGGCGCTGTGTCACAAGTATCTTTTGGATATTTACGGGGTTCATCATTAATGGAAGAAAATGGCACTTGCATCAACTGAGTTCCAAAGTTTTAATTTATTTTGGCATAACACATCTTTGGTAAGGGATGCCATACCAGAAATATTTTCTTTTTTGTTGGTCAAGTATATGAGCAACAACAAGGAACAGCACTGGGTACCTACTTCGTCCAAGCTGCACTAATCTACGTGTGAGCTGGTGGGTGGAGCAGGTAGTCTTTGACTAACACAAACAATGGGCCATGCATATCATTTTGTGGGTAAGGTTAATTGATGATTAATTTTTGATATCGCAAGGAAATTAAAATCATGCACAAGTGTTCATTGTTGATCTGAACACAAATTATTTAAATCTCACCTACATGAGTAGGATGAGTGCAGAAAAGTGTGAGTTTTTGGATGTGGAACTAGAGTTGATTAATGGATTGATTACAACAAGGGTACATAAAAATGCCACAGCTGGCAATACTACTTTGCATGTTTCTAGCTGCCACCCTGGCAGCTTCAGGAAAAGCATCCAATATGGGGAATATTTGAGGGTAATGCAGATATGTAGCGCAGATGCCAATTTCAAAACCATCAGCACTGACATGAGCAAAGGATTTAGTCAGAGGAGCTACAGTAAGGATATTCTAAGAACAACACTTCAGGGGAAGAATAGACTTACACCCCATGAGGTATCGCTTAAAAGAAAACCGATGACAGAAGAAAAATCAAAACACACTGAGGTATATAGCATCTTCCAGCCCAGACCAACATTCAGGGCATAAGATTTTGTCAAAACACTTACACCTTCTGAAAAGTAATAGTCATAACCTGTAAGGTCCCCAGTAAACCACCCATTACTTATAGGAAGGCAAAGTAATTGAGGAACAGGCTGGTATAGAATGACATCAGAACAAGTAGCACCTCATGGTTAAAACCAACCCAGGGATTGTATAAATGCAGTAGATGCAAGGCCTTCAATCACGGTGAAAATATCCCTTCTGGTCACACACCTTTTGGGTATGCACTTAACATTTACAAACAAATCATTGCAAGAGTGAATATTCATACACATGTTAAAATGTGGATGTAACAAAATGTACACTGGTAGTACTATCTTACAGGCACTCTGGAGCATCTTACAACATTTGCGAGCTATAAAGAATAGGGACAACAGCTACCCACTTGCGACACATTTTTGGAAAACACATGAAGGGGGCATTGATTCTTTTTGTTATTCTATGATTGACATGATCCCCAAAAATCCATAGTCGGGTAACAGGGAGAAAACTCTCAACAGACTTAATACCAGATATATTTTAAAACTAGATGCTCTTGAACCTAGAGGATTGAAAAAGAATGCTGATTTACAAGTGTTTTTCTAACTTTTCTCTCTTCTTTCAAGGTGCCGTTTTGTTCCATACTCATTCTTTGTTATACTCTATCTTCTATTTTAGGACAAACTAACAAGAAAGCATTAATTGTCAGCAGTAAACAAGGAGAGTAGAACCTGGTTAAATATCTCCAAGCCATTTGGGTGTACTGGATAAGGTACCTGGTTTTTCGTTTTGATTTTTCTTTGTTAGTTTGTTGAATAGTATTAGTCAAATATGGAGACTACTGCTCTAATATTTAGGCTACCATTTTGTTTCTCTATAACCAAAAATGAGCATGCACGATTGAATGCTCACTCTATATATATACATATCTACATTAGGTACACAACATTGTTAACATTTGCAAACATGCATGTTGCAATAAGCTCACAAGGGCAAAATTGGACAGACGTAAATGCTGCATAATTGATATCAGCTGGTCCGCTTGGGCTAAATATTCTGGGGCAGTGTATCGCATGCTTGGTGCACAGACTGCTATATTGTTAAAGCCCCATGAGTTTGTCCACGTGGGCTTAATGTCTAAGCCAAGTAATTTAGTTGCATACTTTGCATGTACTGCCATTTATATTTATAGACAATAGTCTGACCTTTATAGACAATCTCACTGACCTTGTCAGGGAACTGCTTCCCTTCCCGCACAGCTCCGCTAGGTAGCTGCTGCCCCTGACCCTGGTTGGTCTGAGTTCGAGGTCCTCCTCCACCCACAGGCACCCGCCTGCATCTCATCCTTGGTGGTCCAGTGGGGAGCATCTCTGCTCTGCTGTTGCTCTGCCCTCTGTCTCTCGGCTTTCTGTGTTTCTGATCTCTTTTTCCTTCCTTGCATACTGTCAGGAACCTAGGTTCACAATTGAAACAATGGGGGCCATTACTGGCTTCAGAAGAAAAAAGAGTAGGGGTGAGCGCAAAATCCGTTCCGCTCGCCGATTTTGCGAATTTTCGGTAAATTTGCGATCCGCGAACTCCCGCGAATTTACCCAGAATTCGCAAATCCGCAAGCAGCGGATCCGGGGGCAAAAGTTGAAGCCTGTTGTGTAACTATTTTACGATGGCGCCGGCAAGCTGCCGGCGTCATCCTGAAATAGTTACTAAGTTAGCTTCAACAGGAAGCTCTAATAGATAAAATAAAGCAGGTGCTCGAGCACCTGCTTTATTTTATCTATTAGTGCTTCCTGTTGAAGCTAACTTAGTAACTATTTCAGGATGGCGCTGGCAGCTTGCCGGCGCCATCCTAAAATAGTTAAAGGAGCCCAAGAACAATCGTGAGCGTTGTCGAGGCTGGGCAGGTGTGCTTTCTTCCCAAATCTACAGTCGAAAATCAGCTGTGATGCTGGATAGAGGCCTTTGCATCCTTGACTTTCACAAGCTTCTTTCTCTTCATCTGTTGCTTTGATCGGTCTCTGACGTTTTATACACACAAGAGGCATGTGAACTGGCATGGAAGCCCTGCCCGTTTGGCCCCGGCCACACACTCGCGGTGTGCACCATCTTCCCGCCATTTACCCACTATGATGGACACTTGAAGCTCCAATTCATTGACGCATTCATCTGCCCAAAAACAATCGTGAGCATTGTCGAGGCTGGGCAGGTGTGCTTTCTTCCCAAATCTACCGTCGAAAATCAGCTGTGATGCTGGATAGAGGCCTTTGCATCCTTGACTTTCACAAGCTTCTTTCTCTTCATCTGTTGCTTTGATCGGTCTCTGACGTTTTATACACACAGGAGGCATGTGAACTGGCATGGAAGCCCCGCCCGCTTGGCCCCGGCGACACACTCGCGGTGTGCACCATCTTCCCGCCATTTACCCACTATGATGGACACTTGAAGCTCCAATTCAGTGACGCATTCATCTGCCCAAAAACAATCGTGAGCATTGTCGAGGCTGGGCAGGTGTGCTTTCTTCCCAAAACTACCGTCGAAAATCAGCTGTGATGCTGGATAGAGGCCTTTGCATCCTTGACTTTCGCGAGCGCAAGCGGGAAGAAAAAATAAAAAAAAAATCCGCAAATCCGCAGATCCGCGGATTTTGCGGCTCAACAATACGCAAATCCGCAAAATCCGCGGATCGTGGATCCGTGAAATCCGCCCATGCCTAAAAACGAGTACAAAATTCCCTTTGGAATCGTGATGGCCAGTCCTGATGTGAATTGTAAAGAGAACTTCCCCTTAAGATGGCTGCCTGCACTTTGGTTAGAGCTACAGCCTTTCTGCAGTGAGCGCATGATCCTAAGCCCAGCTGAGGCTTGTCCTCTCCCTCAGCTGTGCGCACTTCACCAAGACCATTGTGAGGTTAACAGTGCTTGGTTCTACGTCTGTGTTAGAGTAAGAGTAGTTAGGCATTTTAAAAGAATTACCGACTGAAGATTTCAATACCTAACTTCGCGTCGGTTTTCCGGTTCCAGAATTAAAGAAAAGCTTTCTACTCGGAGAGTCCTTCACAGCTCTGTTCCAGTCACATTCCTGGCATTCTTTCATCGCTATGGAACTCTGCCTGTCACGACCGCCTAGCTGAAAAGCCTACGATATTTTGTCTGTTCACAAGCGCATTGTGTAGCTTCTCAGGAAAATAAGACATTCCAATTGAATGTTACCAAATAAGAACTGTTTGAAACTCAGAAATAATATATTCAGCCTCCTAAGACTTACCTGAAAAAGCAGTTTCAGTTTGTTTTTCGTCGTTTTCAGATTTTCCTGAATAAAGATAAAAGGTTATTAGTTTAAAAACAGCACAAGCACAGGTGCCCGCATACTGTACCTGAAACCAGAGGCGGACTTGGTACTGCCACACCCCTTAGCTACACTGCTCCCGAAGGGATTCCCACGCGACCCCCAGGATATCCAGACAGTATCTTCCACATGCTGGGCGTGGGAGAAACTCCGGAGGCTACTAAAACTGGATATACTCTACTCCCCACTCCTCCCACTCCCTAATGCACACTGGCTCCCAATCACCGGTGAAACGGTGGTACGTACTACACTCTCCAAATTCGGCTTACATACAGTGGGTGACCTGTTCCCAGACGGACATGCCTTTAGTCTGACGGAGGACCCCCGCTTCCTAGATCGCAGCTTTATGGACTCCTTTGTACTGTCCCGACTGCGATTCTTGCTACGGGCTACATTTCCCACCTTCCTGCTGGCTCCGGAGGAGGCGCTGCCTCTGACGACTATCATCCAGCATCCCTCAGGGGCACACATGGTTACTAAACTTTACAGACTTAGCGTCGCAGCCACTCCCGCAGCTGATGCGAAAGTCCGACTGGCGTGGGAAAAAGATCAAGGGAAGCCAATATCTGATGTAGAGTGGGCACAGTGCTGCGCAGTAACCAAAAAGGTGTCACTAAACAGCAGGCACAAACTCATTCACTTTAAATTCCTGAGGCGTTTGTATCACACCCCTGCATTAGCCCATAAGATAGACCCCACTCGCTCTCCTAATTGCCCAAGGTGTAAGGCTGTGGACGCTGATTTTGCACACTTATCGTGGACTTGCCCCAGTTTACGTGACTACTGGCTACAGATACACACCACATTTGGTAAAATACTGGGTGTCCCCCTGGTTCCAGCCCCTGAAATTGCCATGTTGGGCTATGTGACAAACTTTCCACAGGCAGTCCGTAGACTCGTAACGTTGGGCTTCTTGTTGGCTAAGAGGGAGGTGGCCTTACTTTGGTGCTCCAGGAGAAGCCCAACTGTACAGTCCTGGCTTAAGAGCTTGGCATCCTGCAATGTTAATTGTGTTGAATATTCCTCCACCATCCCTACTGCGTCTAGACCCTTGGACATATGGGGACCGTACCGCAATTACATTGCTAAACTCACGGCGGAACGTCAGGCACAATTGGACAATCAACTGTACCCAGAAGGGGTGGGCTAGCACACGTTGTTGTTAAACTCTCTACGCTGTTACTGAGTACTGTATGTATATGCCTGGTGGGAATGGTATTGAGACCGGGGCTCTTTGATGTCTGTGAATCATTGCCGTGGACGACCCCCTCCTTTTTTGGTTCAACATTTGCTACTGTGCCGAGGTCTGTTGAAATTGGGGTACTGCATTGTAAGATGGTGTGTGCTTTTTACATTGCTGATGGTTTATGTGCGATGATTGTGAAAATGACAAATAAAGTTAAAAAAAAAAAAAAGATTTTTAAGCATACAGTAGTAATACTAAAACATTTGTTTATATTTCAACAGGATATAGCAACACTTAATACATATCATAGAGAAGCATATCTTATTCTGCATTAAACAAGGAGAGAGGCAATAGCCAAGTCTATTAGGGGTACGTTGTTTTAAAGAATCACCAGATATATGCAGAGAATTGTTTAGTGGCTAGATTGTAGCAATGTGTTTATTTAGGTAACAGTATCCTAGTTGCTGAAAACTGCGTAACAAGAATACTAGAAGTAGTAGTTTACAGAAGACACCAGATACCAGAAGACGAGGCAGTCTCTTCTCTGTCCCATTTCCCTTCCCCCCCGGGAATTCTTTCATACTCCCAGAAGAACCTGGGGAGCGTGGAGGGAAGCTTGGAGGGGAATTGGAATCCTGCACCATTCTGCTCCTGTGAAGTATCTGGGAAAACTTCAAGAAAGACGCTCTGACACATATTTTCTGCATTTTGTCACCTTTTGTCTCTTTTCTTTCACTCTTGCCTCTTTTCACTTTTTGCACCTTTTCCCATGCGTGTCGCTGCCGCTGCTCGCACCCTGCACCCCTTCCTCCTCTAGCATTGTTTTCCCACTTTTCCACCTTCCCACTGTCCAGCCCTCCCTCTCACACTACCTAATGGTGGCTGGTGTGTGGCCGCACCACTGGAGCGCAAGGCAAGCCCATCTGTGCCTTTCCGTGCCTGGGCCACACACAGCACCATGGACCCTGGTTCTCTGACCATCCACCACTACGACGCCAGCACCCTTCCTGCCCTCAACAGCAGACACCACTCCACTTGCCACCTCACATCGCCGAAGAACACCAAAGGCCTAATAACCTGCTGCAACTGCAGGTGCACCTTCACCAGCTTCCGCACTCCAGACCGACTGACCACACGACCATCAAGAAGCGGAACCAATCACATCAGATGTATCCTACTCAACACCCACTCCCTTAAAAGACATGCCATGGAGATCTGGGACCTACTCGACCCCACCTCCCCCGATGTCACCTTCTTCAGAGAAACCTGGATGAACTCCAGCTCTACCCCAAACATCACAACCGCCATCCCCGAGAGATACAAAGTCATCCACAAGGACCCCTTCAACTGACCCAGAAGAGGCATTGCCATCATACACAAAGACACCCCCTGCCTCACAACCAGCTCTGACAATCACTCAACGTGGAGAATCTCCACTTCTGTTGTATAGCATTTTAGGACCCTAGTGTAATTTTCCCGATTCATGCCCTTATATAGGTATAAATCACCTTGTCCTTATACAGGCATTGAAATCATAACTATATTTAGACATAGCTCATGCAGTCCAAATACAGCATGGCTAGTTCCACTAGTTTTCAAAATCCACAACGATTTCTTGGAAAACTCGGCTTCAGCAGTTAGGGACTTCCCCTTGCTTGAATATTGATTTGTCCAAGAACTCATGGAGTTTTCAAAGAACTGAGACTCTTTGATGACGTTATTATGTCCACCTTTACATCAAACTCGGCACCTTCAAGGTATAAATATGCCCAAACTTTCCCAAGCAAACACACAGTGGTTTGGAGCAGTTTGACTATCTACTTGCCCGACGCATCTCGCTACAGCAAGTGCCGAAGGAAGCCGACCCTCCAGCAGACGCACTCAGAGAGACGCTGTCTTTTCTCTTGCCGAGAAATTCAGCTCCAGTGTTTCCAAGCTACCCTTGCGGGTTGTTGGGAAATCGAGTCCTAAGACTGACCTCCTTCATTCTAAACCAAGGTACGGAGCTGATTAGACCCTAAGAGAAATCTTGGATAGATTCTTGGCAAAAGAATACTAAACTTATGCTACACCACACTTACTTCTTCGCTCGTACTAGACTTAGGTTAGGTACATCGGGATAGGCGTATTTTAGAAGCACCAGTTGAGTACTTTTAGTCTTTATTTATTTATGTATGTATGTTATGGCTTAGAAACCATACCATGCTTTTACAGTATCATTGTATAATACTCTTCTTGCCTTACGCATTATACTTTACAGCCAGTATTACGATTGTAACCGTTCATTTTTTCTGCATGAGAAAGAAGACTGTTCAATAAATGCTTTTATTGAAAACGCCCGTCTCTCTATTTCTCTGCACCTCTGGTGAAACGAAGCATGCACGATTGACTGAGAAAAATATCTATCTATTGTTTCCACGACTCTGAAGATCAGTTTTATCTTGGGGAAACAAAGTTGTCATGTTTATGCGGTTGTCAGAAACGAATGCCTTCTTGTGAATTTGAGAAAGTTTCTAGTGACCTCTGAGCTATCTGGCATTCACAATTAAGTTTAATATATTCGATAGAGACCTAGTAGACATAAGTCCTACGTCACATCTGTAGGATATATTATTCCAATCCCTATTGGGAATATAGAAACTACACTACATTGCGCCCAAGGTTTGGTAAGGCACTAATTTAACGCTAGATACTAGAGTAACTCAGCCTTGCTTTTCACAGAGACCCCTTTTTCCCGTAAAATACTCCAATAGACGTCTGGAGTGGGTTAAAGGATAAAACATCTGCCATAACTGAGTAGGACAAAAAATCCTGTGTATTAGTTTTTGGTTTGTTTCAACGTTGAAGGTTACAGTGTCCCAAAATATTGTGCACCTTATCTTTGTCTCCTTGAAACTTGCTCGGCAAAACTTTCCACAAAATGGCCAACGAGGATAATCCCGGGGCCAGTGGGACTGCAGCGTCTGCAAACAGACTGGATTTAGACGTTACAGGTTTCCAACAAAATGACCCGGATGCTATAATCATCCCGGAAAACCTAAGGAAAACAATAGCTATAAAGCTTATGTTATGTTATGTTATGTTATTGTGTGTTTTATATAGCGCTCAGCTACTCCGAAGAGTGTCCCGGCGCTACAAACCTTAAGCGGTGCCAGGCAGGTGAAGGATAACCGACTCCACTGAACAAAAAGCCAGGAATAAGCTCTTTCCTAAAAGCTAAGAGGTTGACGTTCTTCCTCAGAGAGACCGGCAAGGCATTCCACAATTGTTGCGCCAGGCGTCTGAAAAGGCTTATAGAAAATGGCATATAACCAAGAGGTGGTAGGGTTATATTTGTCATAGAGGCACATGAATATCAGCAGACAGAGGTATTCTATTCATGGATTATCTTCCCTGAAGCAAATCCAACAACACTTGTGTTCCACTTCTACAACGTAGAGGAACCTCCAGAGGAATACGTTCCTTTCAAGGACATTGAAATTCCACTAACTTACCAAGAGCATCAGCTCTGGTTTGAAGGCACCCTACAACATCAAAATCACATTACCAGGCTCGGTCCACTAGGTAGACCAGGAGCAACATGGCCGGTACTGGCCAGCTATTCACCACATCCTGACATTGAAAGAATGTCCGATGTAGAACTGTTAGCTCAGCTAAAACAATTAATTATAATACATAGACAATCGATACAATATGTCATGCGGACTCTAACAGTCCAACCTGCTATGAGAATTACACAGCAAACCCTTCATCAAGGGAACACAAATAAAATGACACCACATACTATACAATCAGTCATTGGTAAATTACCCACAAAAAGGGAAATAAAATACATTCTGGTAAGCTCAAAAATTTACTCAGATCGAGGCAGTATTTCCCGATAGTACACCTCATGAGAAACACAGGATTCTAACAATCTGTTTACCAATGGGGATCGCACCACACCTGGAGGACTATGACACTTGGGGTATAGTCTTTGCTGCAATCTACCCAAAAACTCATGGTGTACCATCTATGTCGGTGATGCCAGATGTCCTGAAACAGATTCAAAATGAATACGGGGCAGAGACTGCTTTAAATCTCGGTATGAAGTTACTGAAGGATTTCAAACAGGTCTCAGCTATAATATTAGCTAATATTAAAGGTGAGGCAGCATCTGTGGCAATCTGCCAAAAACTAAAATAACTTGATGTAACTGAGCAACCATATGAACTTGCCAGAATAATTGAAAAATCCTATGAAGAACTAGGTAGAGATAGTTTGGGTGGGAAACCAGTAAAGCCCGAACTAACAGAAAATCCTGAAAAAGTTTTTTTTATTAAAAACACACTCACTACTCCTAAAAAGAAGTGGTAAAATACTAGACAGACACTTCTTAAAGAGAAGCATTCCCAATCCAGAGGTAGGTCTCCTCAAAAGGAGCACTCTGAAAAGAGATATAATCTCAGAAATAGGGATAATTTGAGAAAACCTGATAGATATCAAGATACTGATACAAGTTCCTCTCGTACCTTTCAGACTTCCTCATAGAAATCCGAAAGAAGAGGACGATCAGAACACAAGGAAGAACGCGTGAAGTCCAAAGATGATCAACACGTTCCAAAAAATAAGAAAACTCAATTCACCAAGAAGAAGGTAGCAAGTCTAAAAATCAGACATGCCGAGGATCTTGAGGACACAACTCAAGAACGGGGAGTGGGCCCAGACAATGCTGGAAAGCGCAGCAGAAGTTACCATAGCTCGCAAGATCCTGAAGGATCATCTGGAGACAGTGGACCTGAATGAATACATTCAGGTTGAAACTGTCGATACCAGGGTTAGTGTACCACATAAGTTATATGAAGTAACACTCTGGATAGAGGGGGACATAACTAGAAAAATAAAAGCACTCTTTTGGGAAAAACTATCTAAGGGTTATGACATCCTTCCAGCTGAAAAAGACTGGCCACCTGAATTTGTCAGGGAGTGCCCACATGGCAAAGAGATCATTATGCCAGCCTTCACCACTCATAATCCTATTCATAAAAAATACACTTATGCCAGAAAATGGGCTGTGGCCCAGCTCCAGCATTATATAAAAATCATGTGGGATGGGATGAGGATTCTCCTCAACAAAAGATCCAGTTAAAAAATCAACCTACTGCTCAGAGGCAGTATCCAGCGAAGCAAGGCGCTAAAAAACAGGTCAGGGAGATCCTAGATCAACTTGAATACCAAGGGGTTATTAAAACATGCACCCCGTCCATGAACAATCCTTTGTTTTCTGTCTCCAAACCAGACAATACATATCATCTAGTTTTGGACTACAGACATTCAAATTCTTGTTGCAAAACATTTGCAGTACAAAATGTACACAGTGCAGCACTGATGAACAACATCGTGCGCCAAAAATATAAAACCACATTAGAAATTTCAAACGGTTTCTTCTGTCAAAATATCACACCTGAAAGCAGGTATTTGACCGCTTTCTCAATCATGGGGACACAGCGCCACTTCTGTCATCTCCCCAGGGATTCAGGAATAGTCCAGGGTTATTTTCAGCCAGAGTGACAGAGTTACTACAAACGTATGATGATGAGGCGTTATCGTATGTCGATTACATCTATCTTACAGACGGTGGTTTGGAAAGGCACTTGAACAGGGTGAACACCATAATACTTGGCTTCGCCTCTGAAGGATACAAATTCAATTAAAAAAAATTAAGGATTGCCCACCTCAACGTCCTATTCTTAGGATACAAACTTTCAAGTGAAGGCAAAAGCCTGGCAGCAAACTTTTTAGAGAAATGTGCGCTGCTCCAACCTTCAAAAATGCTAAAAAACGTACAGTCTGTTCTAGGATTCCTGAATTTCGGAAGAACTTACATTCTAAACTACGCGGAAAGGGTTAAACCTCTCTACGAATTAATCAAACCTGATTTCAAACCTACTAATTGGACTCAAAAAACACACAGAAATGTTGCATTCACTGCAAACAGACATGTCAGCAACAACACATTTACAGACACGTGTAATCCGAATCATCCCAGGGAGATGCGGATTCACATACTTAACATTTAATGAAGGTGAAAAAGTACCAATAGCTTATAAATCACACTTGTACACACAAGCTGAAATGAAACTCACTTCAACAGAAAAAATTCTGACAGAGGTTCAAACTGCAGTATCAAAAGAGAGAGCCCTCACGCAGGGAAAACGCATAAAAGCCGTCACTCCTGTACCTGCCTTAGAGGCAGTTACAAAAGCAAGCATTCCGAATGCAAAAGCTTTACATCCGAGATGGATACAATGGGTTAATTCTCTTGCTGCAACAGACTTTGAATACGTTTTTGACCCCTACTTGAAAACTCAAGAATTTCTACAATATGAACAAGAATGTCCTCTGCCTACTGAGATTCTGCCTCTAGAACATTACGGACGTATATTTTATACAGACGGATCAGCACAACCCGCGATTGGGGGAAATAAGCTTATAGTGCTGCATGCGCGATTGTTGAAGGTCGCTGGCGCGATGGTAAATTCAGACCTATGGTCACAAAAACTCAATCCCTAGGAGGCTGTACAGCTTAGCGAGCTGAACTACAGGCTTTCAAGATGGCGCTTGAAAATACTGATCGCGAATTCCCCACACTCATAGTGTGCGATTCATATTACTGCATCCAATCTTATAATGAATATGCAGAACTGGGCTCAAAACGGTTTCAAAGATGCAAAAGGTGGCACGATTAAGCATAAATTGCTTTGGGAACAAGTAATTCTGTTACAGAAAGAACTACAAAAGACTCACGTGATCCATACACTGAGTCATCAGCGTGATGGTGTTCACGTTGCAGCGAATTCATTGGCTGATGAAGCCGCGAAGGCAGCTGTGCAAACGGCTTCCGTAGCTGCAATCACTCGTTCAAAAACAAAAATAGACAGCAAAATAATGCAGGCTGTCGCCGCTTCAAACAAAGACAGCGGTAAAACGTTACCAAAAGGCTTTCCACTCAAGTACTCATATATAACTGATGCAAATAATGTTCCTTTTTCTCGAATCCCTGCAGTGGGGTATAGAGTAATCCCAAATATGGAACATAGATTAGGACTAATTTTAGCAGCACATGAAGGACTTGCCTCTGCACACGCAGGTGTTTCCGCCACGGTGTCATTATTAAAGCAAAGATACTGGTAGGCGCGCATGAGGAAACAGACACGAAACTCTGTTTTGGACTGTGAAATCTGCCAGAAAATGAATGTTTCAACTGTAAAAGCCCAGCGCAGACGCCCCTTTTCATTTCAGATAAACCACTAGCATGTGTTTACCTGGACCACTGTGGTCCCTTACAAAGGGATGGCAACTATAAATATATCATGGTCGCAGTGAATTCATGCTCAAGATTCATTTGGATGTGGCCTCAGCGCTCTGCTGATGCCCAAACTGTTATAAAAGATTTGTGAGTCTTTATCGGCACATAAGCAATCAGCACTAAGTATGGGCGAATTTTGCGAATCAGCGGTCCGCGAATTCGTGCGAAATCACAAAGAAATCCGCGAATTCATGGATTTTCCCACGAAACTGCGGATTTTTTTGCAATTTGCACCATACTTAACTGGAGTACTTTCTACTGGCTAATCAGTAAGTGCTACCTCGTTGGGTATATGTATCGTGCTTTTCCTACACTACAGCTGCGTAAAGGCCCAGAAGAGTTGGCCAGTCACCACGTGTGTCTGTAACTTTGGGGGAAAGGGAGGGAAGAGGTTGCATAGCCTAGTGTGTGTGGGGCCGGGCTTCTGTGCGAGTTCACATGCCTCTTGTTTATAAAGGGTCAGAAACCGATCAGAGCAGCACATGAGAAGAAAGCAGTAAGTGCTACCTCGTTGGGTAAATCTATCGTGCTTTTCCTACTCTACAGCTGCGTAAAGGCCCAGAGGAGTGGCAAATCACCACGTATGTCTGTGACTTTGCCACCGCGCACATAGGCGCCGAGGTCCCTCGAGTGAGTTGTCCATCACAGTGGGGGAAAGGGCGGGAAGAGGTTGCATAGCCTAGTGTGTGTCGGGCCGGGCTTCTGTGCGAGTTCACATGCCTCTTGTTTATAAAGGGTCAGAGTCCGATCAGAGCAGCAGATGAGGAGAAAGCAGTAAGTGCTACCTCGTTGGGTAAATGTATCGTGCTTTTCCTACACTACAGCTGTGTAAAGGCCCAGAAGAGTGGCAAGTCACCACGTGTGTCTGTGACTTCTGCCACCGTGCCCATAGGTGCCGAGGTCCCTCGAGTGAGCTGTCCATCACAGTGGGGGAAAAGGAGGAAAGAGGTTGCATAGCCTAGTGTGTGTGGGGCCGGGCTTCTGTGCGAGTTCACATGCCTTTTGTTTATAAAGGGTCAGAGACTGATCAGAGCAGCAGATGAGGAGAAAGCAGTAAGTGCTACCTCGTTGGGTAAATGTATCGTGCTTTTCCTACAGTATAGCTGCGTAAAGGCCCAGAAGAGTGGCAAGTCACCACGTGTGTCTATGACTTTGCCACCGTGCCCATAGGAGCCGAAGTCCCTCGAGTGAGCTGTCCATCACAGTGGGGGATAGGGAGGGAAGAGGTTGCATAGCCTAGTGCGTGTGGGAAGGGGCCAAATGGGCGGGGCTTCTGTGCGAGTTCACATGCCTCTCGATCATAAAGGGTCAGAGACCAATCAGAGCAGCAAATGAGGAGAAAGCAGTAAGTGCTTGTCACTGGAAGTACAGAGGGATTGCGCTCGAGAAACTTGTGGATGCCTAGACCCCCATCACGGATTACAGCTAATTGTAGACGGTAGATCTGGGGAGAAAGCACACCTGCCTAGCATCGTGCTCACTAGATTCTTGGGCTGATTATAATGCGTTACTGAATTTGAGCTTCATCTCGGGCACCTGCTTTATTTATCTTTAAGTGCTTCCTGCTGAGGTTTAATTTTAGTGACAGGAGCCTCAATGCCTAATTGTAAGTATTTTCTGACCCTGCTTCGAGGGTCAGAGCAGGGTCAGAGAATAGTTGCAAGTAGGCAACGAGGCGCCGCTCAGGAAGCACTTACAGGGTTACAGCAGGTGCCCAAGTTGAAGTTAATTTCTTTGTAACCATTTTGTAAATGGTTACAAACAGATTAGCTTCAACTTGGGCACCTGCTTTAACCCTGTAAGTGCTTCCTGAGCAAAATTCGTCCCGCTCGCGGATTCGCGGATTTTGCCGCGATTTTGCACGATTCGCGGGTCGCGAAATTGCGGAAAATCCACAAAATCCGCAAACGGAACAAATTTTACGCCCATGCTTAATCAGCACGCTACATTCTGATGAGGGTCCTGCGTTTAGCTCTAGAGCTTACAAGGAGGCCATGGCCAGCTTGGGTGTTGCATTGCAGTACTCTAGTCCATTCCATCCTGAGGGAAATTCGGTTGTGGAAAGAAAAAAAACGTGACATAAAGCAATCTATAACAGCTAGGGTATTAGGCTCGGGTGACGGGTGAGTCAAACATCTAATAAGTGTCCAAAGTATTCTTAACAATCTGCCAAGAAATTCTCTGGGTGGAATCACTCCATATGAAATCCTTTTTGGTACTAGAATGATGGTTGAAGACCTCGATCATCATACTTCAGTGGTAGAACAAAAACCCTTTGATATCAAAGACCATTTGGCTGTTTTGCAGGACTTAAATGAAATAAGAAGAAGTCTCAGCAACACCATAAAGAAGTCAACGACCACTGAAGAAAAACCACCTGTCCCCGCAAGACCTGTTTGGATTCCAAAAATTGGGGATCTGGTCAGAGAGAAAACAGCAGATAAGAAGGAATTTGGGCCTTCTTACAGAAAACCAGTACATGTACTAGCAGTCCACGGATCAAGAACAGTGTTACTGCCGCCCTTTGCTGGAAGAAAAGAGAACCAGTTTGTATCAATTGACCTGGTAAAACCACACCATGTGGCCGATATTAAGTAGTAAGCCCAGTGGACTCCAAAGGTGTAGCAGATGACCAAATCTTGCTACAATCCAAGAGGTTCAAACTGAAAGACTCATCACCTTTGAAGAATCTGCAGTGAGGAAAGAAGGACTATGCAACAAAGCAATGGAACTTGTGCCTCTTGAGACCCAAATAACAGTTTGTCAAGAAACTCCTGTCTACAATGATGTAGCATCTGACTATACTAATATGTCAAAGGAACAAACAGCTCCAGCGATTTCAAATAATCCGTATGCGAAACCACCAATTGACAGAACTGCCTCTAGCTATTTCATCAACTTTGATACGTTTTCTGAGGATCCCAGTGAGTCCGATACTACACCAGCAAATAAAACTTTCAAGGAACAAGTAACAGAACTTTTTCACCAGCTTGCAAATACATATCTGGTTTCACCATGGTTTGAATTTTGGCTTGGGTTAGGTGTACTCTTTCTCCTACTATGGCTCATTCTTGTTTTAAGTTTGGGAAAGCTGATAGATGGAAAATATAGTAAAATGGACACAGCAAGTAAGAACATCAACGTGCTCCTGAAGCCACACAAATCATCTCATCGTGAGCAAAGAGACCTGTTGTCGGTAAACATCACAGCCATTCCTGTATCTGGTGGTATAGCATGGGACAGAACTGATTATGACATATATGGTCCTGTCGAGCTGCTGAAGATTCCACACCAATTTAAGGTTTCCTTGAGTGATTTTGTTTCACACAGTACATTTTCTGATGATTGGGACTTTGAGACTGTTAATAACATGATGACAGATTTAGAAATGGCAGCACAATGTACAAAACATGAATACTTACAAGGTTCATCTGATTATGAACAAATGTATTGTTTTAACCATTATGGTCACCATTATTTGCACAACTCTGCAAACGCTAGAAATATTTTAACTTATAATCAATGGGTACATTGTCCAACACCACCAAATGGTAGCTCTAAAACATTTTAGGAAAAATGTCCATACTTCTCAGGCTTTAATGTCACAAATCCAGAAACATTTTACTTTAAAAATGTTAATAAGACAGGCATGAAAAGTATGTTGACTAAAACCAAAATTATTCAGCAGCCTTTTATGCTCGATTGTCCACATTAGGTTTTGACTTTTGGAAAGACAACATTGAGACAAAAACTGTCTGGGGCACAAAAGACTGGCAGGCGCAAGGGATAGAAGCCCTATTTAGAGCCTGCAACATCCCAGAACAAATAATGTTTATAAATGAAACTATTCAACAGACATCTTGTCTTGGCCTGGCTAAGATAAAAGACTTAAACAAACCGTCCATACCTAAGCCCACACCTGATAGTACTGGAACTACACATGTGGAGGTAGATGTAAATATTTTACAACAAAACAGAATTAATCCTGAATGGAAAAAATGGTTAATCTGGCCCACAGACACGAATACCTGTCAAGATAGATTCCTGAACAAGACACAAGGGTTTACAGTAACTATGCCAGATCCAAGATATATCCAGAGACAACATCCAGGGATAATAACAACTTACAGTGTAGGAAAACTGTGCCTTGAGTGGCTACAAAAATCCGCACTCCCAGATATAAAACAAAACTTAACTTTACTTAAAGATGGCATTGATTTGAGAGAATTCTTACTAGGACCTCGCAAACAACGTCATAAACGTTGCATATACGTAGGTATTTACGCTGCTTATAATGAAGCATGGAAAGTCACGCAAATGGAAACTGCAGAACGAATACGAGAAATTGATCGTATTAATTTAGAGAAAGCTCTCTCTGTAGTTGACAATGGGTTAACAACTCTGTCATCCAGAATGTATTCTTTGGACAGCATTGTATCCTCTGCCATAGACATAATGGAACAGGACTTGCTCATGTTACAACATGGACAGTCTCAATTGCGTTCTATAATGCTGCTAGGCTGGACGTTACAAAACCTTCGTTCAGGCTATGTGCCTTGGCGTCTAATCAACACCACGTCATTGTTTACTGGATTTAACCTTACAGATAAACAAATCTCTTTGGCACAGAGGGGAGCAGACTATACGGTGCTGAGCATAGAAAAACTGGAAAGATTACCATTAACCATTTCTGAGAAGCCAGCCGTTGAATGGATAATACATGGCACCATCACAATACCAGTGACGATTTTCCAGTTTCAGTATTGCTTAAAACACATACCAGCAGGCCTGTATGAAAGGTTGGGTAAAGAATACATAAAGTCGACCTGGGATTTACCATGCACACACAGATGTTGGAGTGGGGAAAAGGAGGTATTTCTTAGTGGTAAAAATTGCAAAACCACATTGAGCGGTACACTTCTGTCTCAGGGTATTAATTTACATGGAGCCTGCGACGGTTCTTCAACAAACTTATCGTGCCACCTGCAGGGTTCCCCAGCAGCAGTGATAGATTCAATTTTTGGGCAGCTTTCCAATGGGAGCTACATAATGTTGAATGATCACAGCTGTTGTGGAATGATGCCAGGAATAGCATATCTAGTTAGTGTTTCAGCCAGGGTCACTTGTTGTATGCAAGTATTGTTTCCAAAAACTAAGACAGACGGGGAGTCGCCACTATGGCCTTCACTGAACATCTCTTCTATACGAATTGATACTTTAAGCAGAATGAAAGCCATTCTTTTACAAAAAACTGTGCCATTGACCTCGTCCAGAGAGACGTATGATCTGCAAGTTGCAAGGTCCTCTGCGGAGATACATGCCTTATTATCAACGAACGTCCCCATACATTTTGCAGAAATGTTAGGTCATATCTTAAACATGTCTGATGCCAGTGGTATTGTACATGTATTTAAGACGATTTTTTGGGGACTGTTAGCACCCTTTGAAGCAGTCCAACGCATTTTTCCAAACTTCGTGCACTCTGTGTTCGGCAGCCTGCCTCTCATTTTGGGACTCGTAGCAGGGATACTATTTTTGTTACTTCTGCTCCGATATGGCAAGTCCAGTAACCAGCGATACGCAGATTACCATGGAAAACACTCTTCTGGCAATGCAGTATCTTAAGCGCATAACACAGATTCTTGGCTTGACTCGTTTGAGAGATCTGAATACCACATGGTTCCTATCGTTCAGACCAATCTGGCAAGATTGCATCTTACCTGTTCTACGATGCCTGCTTTGTGGGGAGAAATGCGTGTTGGATATTTGTCTGACACTTCCATCAGCACTGCCAACGGACGTTGACGCTTTGCTTGGTTCGGTAACGGCTCATGCAATGTGTTGCCCCCAACGACTACCAATCCCGATGACGGCATTTATTGAGGTGTCATCGGAAATTCCAGCTGAAGGTGAGCTACGTGGACCAGCAGGCACACAGGTACCATCTACTGCAAACATTGCTAATGCAACTGACGCTGATGGCGATGCTTCTCATCTGTGTACGATTGATCTACTTAATGAAGTGGTTCAACTTTCACCTACTGTGGTAGACGATTTCTTTGCCAGCTTAGAAGATTTAATGTTTTCTCCTAACATCGAGAATACTTTTGAAATTTACACACAGCGCTCTACCAACTTTGAATTTGACCTTCGTTTTTCAAAACAAGTACTTCTAACTTTGGAACTCTATTTTTTCTATGATTTGATTTGACTTTTTTCCAAAAATGAACTTTGGCACAAAGTAATCTGCTCAAATTAGAACTATTCTTAGAGAACAAGAATTCTTTGAGTACTTCCTAGAAACAATATTGACCTTATCAATAAACCAAAACAGCTTACATATTCTGCTATGGGATGGTCTCAACCATTTTCTTCTGTATTTAGAGCCATTTCGTAAACGTAATTCTTTATGATTTATTCAGTTAGCATTGCCAATATCATATTTTATGCTTACAATGAAATCATTGCTTTTATATGCGTACAGTATTAATGCTCATTTTCGTGTGCAACCATTTAAAATGCATTTTTATGTATTTTTGGGTGGGATTGTAAACACATGTCTTAGATATGTTTTAGTGCTTACATTTTAGTAATGTCGAACATAATAAAGTGGAGTGGGTGTTGTATAGCATTTTAGGACCCTAGTGTAATTTTCCCGATTCATGCCCTTATAGAGGTATAAATCACCTTGTCCTTAAATAGGCATAGAAATCATAACCATATTTAGACATAGCTCATGCAGTCCAAATACGGCATGGCTACTTCCACTAGTTCTGAAAATCCACAACGATTTTTTGGAAAACTCGGCTTCAGCAGTTAGGAACTTCCCCTTGCTTGAATATTGATGTGTCCAAGAATTCATGGAGTTTTCAAAGAACTGAAACTCTTTGATGTCATTATTATGTCCACCTTTACGTCAAACTCAGCACTTTCAAGGTATAAATATGCCCACACTTGCCCACGCAAACACAGGGTGGTTTGGAACAGTTCAACTATCTACTTGCCCGACGCATCTCGCTACAGCAAGTGCCGAAGGAAGCCGACCCTCCAGCAGTGAGAGAGACGCTTTCTTTTCTCTTGCTGAGTAATCCAGCTCCAGCTCCAGTGTTTCCAAGCTACCCTTGCGGGTTGTTGGGAAATCAAAATCCTGAGACTGACCTCCTTCATTCTAAACCAAGGTACAGAGCTGATTAGACCCTAAGAGAAATCTTGGATAGATTCTTGGCAAAAGAATACTAAACTTATGCTACACCACACTTACTTCTTCCATCGTACTAGACTTAGGGTAGGTACATCAGGGTAGGCATATTTTAGTAGCACCAGTTGAGTACTTTTAGTCTTTATTTATTTATGTATGTATTTTATGGCTTAGAAACCATACCATGCTTTTACAGTATTATTTTATAATACTCTTCTTGCTGTACGCATTATACTTTACAGCCAGTATTACAATTGTAGCAGTTAATTTCTTCTGCATGAGAAAGAAGACTGTTCAATAAATACTTTTATTGAAAACGCCTGTCTCTATATTTCTCTGCACCTCTGGTGAAATGTAGCATGCACGATTGGCTGAGTAAAATATCTATCTATTGTTTCCACGACTCTGAAGATCAATTTTATCTTGGAGAAACAAAGATGTCATGTTTATGCGGTTGTCAGAAACGAATCCCTTCTTGTGAATTCGAGAAAGTTTCTAATGACCTCTGAGCTAGCTGGCACTCACAATTAAGTTTAATATATTCGATAGAGACCTAGTAGACATAATTCCTACGTCACATCTATAGGATATATTATTCCAATGAGCAGAGCCAATTGGGAATATAGGAACTACACTACACTTCCAGAACAACACAAATGCCACCCTCCACTGCACCCTCGTCTAGACCCCAGACCTTCCCTCAGTGAAGCCATAGCTGACTTCATTGCTCACCACGCTTTCACCTCAACAGACTATATCCTCCTCTGAAATCTCAATTTCCAACTGGTCAACCTCAAAGAACACAACATCTCATCACTACTGGAGAACATCGCCACTATTGGACTCAAACATTGGGTCACAACACCTACCCACTCAGCAAGACAAACACTCTATCCCATCTTTTCCGCAAGTAACAACATTGCAGTCAGCCACATCTCTGAGCCACACTGGACCGGCCACCACTGCGTCCACTTCTCCTTCACCAAACCCATCATACGACACCACGCCTACCACGATCCTCGCAGAAACTGGAACAGGGTCACCAAAGACCACCTCACCATCTGCCTCAGCAAAACCCGACGACAAACACCCACGGCTGCCAACACCTCAGCAAGCAACCTCCACCGCTGGATCTCCGACTGCACCAACACCTTGGACCAGCTCAAGAAACCGTCTGGCAAGCAGCCCTTTAAGAAAACCCGCTGATTCTCCTTCGCCCTCCAAGAGTCCAGGTACACTGTTGTGGGGAAAGATACGATGTTCTCCATGAAGTTGTAATATAATAAAGTATATTTATTGTAAGCTACAGGTATCAGCTGGTGTCCCTCTCCAGGCTAGCAGGCAACTGCCACACCAGGCAAAGAGAAAGAACACGGTAGTAAGAAAGAATCCAAAAGGAATGTACAGATTAAAGGAACAGTGTCAAGAAAGTAATATAAAAGAAAACAAGATACAACATACACCTGCAGACAGCTCAAGAAAAGGTGGAAGAGCCGCAAGATCACAGTAGAATACACAGCCTTCAAATCCACTGTCACCGCACACCACTGCCTTATCAGAGCAACAAAGAAAGCAGTCATTGAATAACGCATCAATGTCAACGCACACAACGGCAAGGAAATCTTTACCGTGGTCAAAGAATTCGCCAACATCAGCACGGAGAAAGCAAGCATCCCCCCAACCGAAGACCTCCGGGACAACGGTGCCACCTTCTTCCACCGCAAGATCAAGGAGATCTACAACAGCTATGCAACTCAAACCCCACACACCCCACTCGCAACCACCACACCCAATGACTTCAGCCCCCAGCAGTCATTGACCAACTGGACAACCCTCACCCCGACGACACTTCCAGGATCATGATGAGCATCCACTCTGAAGCCCCTTCGGATCCCTGCCCTCACCACATTTTCAACAGTCGGCACCTCCATTGCACCCAAACATTGGTGCACCATCAACTGGTCCATCGAGTCCGCAATATTTTCCCAGAAGACTGGATGCATGCAGAGATCAACCCCTGCTGAAGAAACCTTCTGCCACCCTGACGGAACTCAATAACTACAGACCGATCTCTCTGCTCCTCTTTCCATCGAAAATCATCAAGAAAGCCATCAATAGCCAAGTCTCCGAGTTCGCACAGGATTAGCACAGTGCCATCCATGTTGAGCTGTAGAACAACAAAAGCCTTTTACCACTCCAGCCACAGTATTACAGCTTTGAATTGGTAAAATACCAACTAAACCAACCTAAAAGAATAAAAGCAACCCCTGACATGTGTTTCGCTACCATTATAGCTATTAAGAGAGGTTTAGCTTTGTCTAGACATAAGGGAGCACCCAGTACAACAATACCCTTTCAAGCTTTTGTCATTTTACAGCTCGGCGTGGATGGCACTGTTCTAATCCTATGCTTAAAGACTCTGCTGTAGAAATGGCAAAATACATTGTCCGTTTCTATCTGGGCATGGATGGCACTGTGCTAATCCCATGATTAAAGACTTTGATAGAAAAGCTGACATTTGAGTTGAGCAAATTTATTGTGTCACTAGTGTTGTATGGTGCTCTATGAAGGAGCCGCTCTCCACTTAAACCTCTGCTTCTTTTATATATATATCATATACTCCTATATGTAAGTAACTCGCCACCAAAGACAAGGCTCCTGCCTTAGTAGAAATGGCGAAAAGCAGACCCAGATTTCGTGCTTCAGAGTGCTTTGTTTCTCAGCCAGCCAGCCGCCATAACGCGTTTCGCTTCTGATGAAGCTTGATCATATACTCCTATTGAACACTGCGGGTCCCCAGCAGTGCATAATTTCTAAAAATACAATTGCAGGTTGAAGCATTCCTGTGATGATGACTGGACACAGGAAGGTTATTTCTTCAGTAGTTTTATTCCTTGAAGAATCCCATCCATAAGCAAGCAGGCATTAGGAGATGACCAGAGTACTGATCTGGTTTACATACAAATCTCCCCCAAAGAAACCAATGACATAGATGAGATTCCACCTTTAACATTCTATATGACATATTATCATTCTACTCTAGCACAGCAACTACTGAGCGGAATACCACACAGGTGTTCAACGTTTTTCTTGGGAGACCAGTGCCATTGGTACCCAATGCAGGAATATCTGAATGCCAATGATGTCTAAACTTGATTCCATTTCTTGCCTCTTTCTTCCACTTTTTATTTCACTCATGAAGGCTCAATTTCATCCGTGCTTTTTATTTTTGTCATTGTTTTGCTATCTTTCTTTACCTCCTTCTATCTCTTCCCTCGTTTGCCTCTCTTTCTCTCTTCCTCTGGGTCAAAGTTTGATAAGGAAAAATAAGTCCTGGTCTATAAAAATGATTGTCAATAACCAGTACCTGCAACCACCTGCACAAGTTAAGCTTTGTATAAAAGTAATGTAAATATTCAAGCATGCAATAACAAACACAGTTTGCATACAGTGCATTTAATACACACTTATAAATACTGAATACTTTGCTCTTGCTGTGCTCTTGATCTGAATAGCGAGCCATGTAGAGGCACAGAAAGTCCTTTGAGACCATGCCCTTGTTAACAGAATGGTGCTCGGAGGACAAGAGCTAATTTCTTCCTCAATAGCCACAGATCCTTCGCCTCATTAATCTCCCCCACAAAGGCCATTTTGAGTGTTTATTATTCTGCACATGAGAGCTCATCTTTATGTCTTTCAGCATTGTCTCTCTTCAGAGTCCAGTTCTGCCCTCAGTGCTAATCATGTTATGGTCCATTGAAAGCTGCAGCTTGCTCCAGCATTAGCTAGCTCATTTAAAAGAAGGCACCCTTCAGTGGCAGCCCCTCTCTGTTTCCTCTCACAAGATTACATATGCTAATAATTGGAGCCTTTCCTTCCAGCTTTTGGTCTTGGCTGCGGTTTCTCTTTTCAGCTGGCCTTTTTATTATGATTCTGGCAACATGCTTTGAAAATCCAAAATCTAATACAGTAAATAAATGTTATGCTGACTTCACCTGACTTTCTATTCTTTTTTTTTTTTTTACAGCTAAGCACTCAGAACGTGTGAATTTATTTGATGTAAGTATCATACACAATTCCTGTTATCTAAATGAAGTATTATACAGCAGGAGTGAAAAGTGATCCACGTTTCAAATAAGTAAAAAAGAGTCTATATGCAACTGTGTAAAAGTTTAATCTGTTGTAAACATCCAGCCAGATCTCTCTGCTTTATTTGACTAATAATTTCGGGTGTATTCCTTCAGTTGTTATTAATGTCATGATGTTTCCCAGGCAACATAGTCTGATGTATTAAGTCTGATGCAATTTCACTCTTTGCATATGGGAAGCATCAGTCTAATAAGCTGGGCAGGCTTTATGAATAGAGGATTTCAGTAATGCTTTTTAAGGTGCAATGAATCCAGGCTGTATATTTTCAAATACACTGGACTTGCATTCAATACACTACAGCGAATCTAGGTACACGATTCAAAATTCAAAGAATACTTTATTATTCGATTAATCAAAATCATTACTGTATAAATCAGGCAAATAAATAGATAAATAAATACAATAACATGATAAAAAAACATCCTTGCACGATAAGGGGGGGAGGTGTGCAAATACTGGGCTACTGGCTAAAATGTTGGAGCCCTTCTTTGTGCAGTGTGCAAAGAGCTGCTTAACAGACATATGAAAAGGATTGTCAATATCCCACTTGAGGCCACGAGTTAGTATGCTTGTTCTGCAGAAAAACGTATGCAAGGGTTGTTTGGCATAGCGCTTAGAATTACACTCTTGCTATGGATGTTATCAGTGCAAAGAGGAAAATGGTTTGCAGGGCCTAATTGGGGAAAGTGATTAGTGCAAGAACAAGGGCTTGTTCAAAAGGTTATTTTAGCGCAGCAAGTGAACTTAGGTTGTCTTAGTCCAGTGTTGCAGTGGTATGACTGGGAGGCCACGTCACACCATCCCCAAGGGCAGCAGGTGTTTGAGGCTGGCGGGTTTGTTAAGGCAGGTAAGATGCTTCCTGTGGGGCCGGTCGACTGCCTGGCAATACTATTCAGGAGATTTCTCGGTGATCTCTTGAGTTTAGGCAAGCTATCATGGCTTGTGTACAGGAACGCACCTTTGCCTGGTTCCAAAAGGACAGAAGCCAGCGGTGGAACAGGTTTAAAGTTGACCTGCAAAGGCAAATGATGTGGATTGCGTCCTCCTTTGGTTGACTGCACAGCCTAAATGGAGGCTCTCATTCAGCCCTTACCCATGGTGCTGTGTGCATGTTAGAAGTGAGGATGCCTAGGCGTTGTTTTAAAAAGTTTACCCTTATCCCTGCTACTAAAAGCTTCGCACAAGTATTGCTGTGGTTTTAGGGCAGTGTAACTGTTTAGCACCGTCCATGCGTGAGCACATTTCTCGGGGATGCTCTATCCTCCAGGGATGAATTCAATGTTGATGTTTTGTGAACAGTACTTTGGAAGTTTCGAGGCTAGGTAACATGAACCACAATTGTGCTAGCCCAAACAGGTCGATTGATCTTTTGAGATATTATCCAGTTGCTGAATGGGATTTGTTTATTTTCAGCCAAACATGATAGTAAATGCAGAGCATCTTGCTATTAACTGTTTGGCTAGACCAATTTCTAACCTGGTTTGGGCAGGTGAGGTGTTTCTAAGGAGTTGGCAGATTTCCCTATAAATTCTTGCGATTGTATTGTCCAGAGTTTTTGAGACCCTGCCCTGAAGAGCTTTGCTTGCATATGCCAGGGTTGGCACCACCTTAGCCCTTGCTGTTTCTAAGACACACTGTTCAGTTTCCTGAATAGCACCCTAAGACCTGCTGCCACTGCGAGCCCTTTTTATTTCCTTTTTATTTATTCTATTTGGGGCTTAAAGTTTACATTACTATAAAATGTAAGTCTGAGATATTTATAATATTGACTTCATCGACATTGATGGAGTCAAGAAACAAGTTGTTTTTCTAAAACAGTTCACGGTTTTGTTTTTATTGGTGTTGATTCTCAATCCATTTTTTTCAATGAATATTCATGGGTGGCACTCAAAAGACATTGCATCCCAACCTTTGTGTCGCTGACGAACACCAAGTCATCCCCTCAAGACCTCAAGACCTGGCTCTTCGGATGATCCCAGCACGCAACAGAGCCGCCACCCCGCCTTCCCCCTCAGTGTCATGAAACCCTCGCAGGTGAGTAGCTGTGCTTTCCCGGCCCCTGACTGATTGAATAAAGTCATCAGCAAAGAGGAGATTTGAAAGAGAATGGAACCAAGCTTCGGGGCAAGGAAGTTAACCAAAAACAAGACTGCAGCAAGGTCTGCCAGAAATAGGTTGAGGAAGAGTGGAGGCTAGGACACAACCTTGCTTGAGCCCACAGGATGGTGGAATGGCCCAGGAGGGGTTAGCCCTGCTGCCCAGCTTTATTCTAACCCAAGTGTTTGTATGTACATTTTCAATCGGTCCTAGGAGAACCAGTGTTGGAGACCAGTTTTCTAATTTGCTCTAAAGCATGTTCTAGTTAACACAATTGAAGGCGGCCTTGTAGTCAATTTAGCATAGGGAGACCGGCAATTTGGCTGTTTTGGAAGTGTCAAGCAGTAGGGTCAGTGCCATGATGTTTGTCAGGCTCCCATTTTTTTGCTAATCCCATCTGGTTGTTCGGGATGATTGAACTTGTATTGGCCCAGTCAAGCAGCTGCTCCAAGAGGATGCCCACGTTATACTTTACCTAATTGTTAATGAGGGTTAACAGTCTATTGTTTTCAGCTTTTGATTTGTGACCTGAGGTTCCGTGATTTCGAACCAGACTCCATTTTGTTTGAGTTGTTCAAGACCCCATTTTTGTGTTGCCCTCACGTAGGCCGTGGAGGTAACTGAACGAACAAAGTTGCATGGGCCTCATTGTTCATGTATGCATTAACAGGCCCTTTTCTGACTTGTGAGTAAATTGCAGAGAAACTGACCTCTTCACCTGAAACTGACCTCGCAAAACCAATTTCCCTTAAGTTTGATTCTTGTCTAAAATTGCCAATCAATGTTCAGGATATCGTTAACTTTTAGTTTCCTTGCACATATCTTATCCTAATCAGCATCTGAATTGTTGCTTTCTTTACGACTTTTCATTACATGGGTAGTGCTTTCAATTATGGGTTTGTCTGGGTGGTGGAAATTGAATTTGGGACAGTCCTAATAATTAACTTTTGGGTTGGGTTACTGTAAATTGGGTTTTTGTTAATGTGATACTCAGTTAGAAAATGTGTCCTATTGGTCAGAATTTTGCGCATTGGGTGTACATTTATAATGAGAATATGCTGTATAAAAAGCGATGTCTTGCTCTATGAAAATTGAGCAGTTTCCTGAGTTGTATATCGTGTTGTATTGCTTGGTTTACTGTTACTAGCTGCAGCTAATAAATTTGATCTCTGACGCCACCTAGAAGTATTCCGTGTCTCTGTTTGCCAAGACAGGAGAACCCGAAGACTTTGGGCGTGTCCCTGGCGCCGCTGGGTTCTGAAATCCTTCAGACCTCCCATGAAAATGGGAGCTATAATGGACCCTTTGCAAGATGCTGCAATCGTTGCACCTGAAGAGCATGATTGAATAGAGAGGCCATATACTCTGCTCACCGTGTCTGTCAACTGAGGCAGCCCCTGGACATGCTGGTGAGTCCGCTGTGCTTGCGTTGTTGTTAAAGTGTGCGGGGAGGAAGATGACCCAGGCATCATCGGAGAGGTTGGATTCCGAGCATGACTGTGATATGTTTTTAGGGTGTTAACAGATCGCCAGAATGCAGTGAGGTTATGATTCTTGGTATCCCATATGGGCTTGGCCCCGAAGGATTCTGTGTTTCCCTCTTTTTGTTCCAGGCTGCCCTTTTTAGCTCCTTTTTCTTGATCCTTAAGTTGGCGACTAGAGTTTCTTTGTGATGGAGCTGCTGCAGTGCTCGCGGGGCTTTGTTGACTTCTTTCTTCAGAAGTTTAATGTCTCTGTTTGTACACTTGTTCAAGCCATGCGCAAGATGGCCTGTTTATGGGGGGTCGGTATGAGGTTTTTCTTCTGAGGCATGTTGTTGGGAGAAAGAATCTATGAAAGCTTCCTAGTTTTCACTTGGGGACTTCCTGTTGCTCTGAGTCAGTTGTAAGTGGTTGTCAGCTTCCTGTTCCAGTAATTCTATGGTAGTTGAGGTCCAAACTCCTGGGGCAGATGTTCGCTATCCATTCTTTCACCCAATTTGAATGAGTGGACTTGCTGTAATAATGACAGGGATCCAAACTTGTATACGATCAGAGAGTTACCGTTGGTGGAGTGGAAGGACGTGGCAAGTGGAATATCTGCTGGGTAGCGGCCATTAAGGGTCCTAAATATCCAGGTGTTCCAGCTGCTAAATAGGTTAAGGCTCTTTGGGTCCCTCCTCCCTAACTCTCTATTTTTCTTGTTTTGGGATGTTCCCTTGGTGCTCTTGTGCCTCAATGAGTTCGCTCTTTGGTGAAGGACCTAGCAGATACATATTGAATTTGCCTGTTACTATGATTATAAAGTGTGAGTGGGACTCCCCTACTTTGAGGAGGCTTATGCACAGCATCTTCAGGGTCTCTGCGTGGTCTTTGCAGCTAGGTGGTGCTTAGAGGTTTACTAAAGAAACTGTGATGGCTGTGTGCCCCTCTTCCATTGTTATGTGCAGTATTTGGAGGTTGTCTGAATCAGTTTTTTGCTCTCTTTTGCTGGCTTTGATCCCTGGAGACATGTAGATTGTGAGACCCCCTCTGCTGCATCCAAATTTACCTTTTCTGGTCACCAGGATTATGTTGTGTGAGAACTCCGGGATGGTGATTGGTTCTTGGGCCCAAGTCTCCTGGAGTGGGACCATCGAGAAGGTTTCGAGTAAGGTAAGGAGGTTCAGTCTTCGAGCGTGCTTGCCAGGCCATGTATATTCAATGAGAAGAGTTGGAGAGCAGGTGTTTTGGGTACCGTGGTGTCGGCTTGAACTGCCCCAGGTCACCTTGTGGACTGTGGCTTGTTTCGTGACCTTGCACTCCATCCCCATTCTTTTGTAGCAGACCCTCTCCTGAATAATGGAATGAGAATTAGGGTCTGATTAAGTCACTTTTTCCAGCTTTGGTGGGTTTGCTTTTAGTGCTTTTTTTTAGCACTGAGTAGAGTTTTGGTGGTGATCTCGTTTTCCATGACTCAGTGCCTTAGGTCCTCTTTAGCTGGTGTGGGTACCCTGGTCTAAGTGTCTTTCCATGATCATACCCCAGGCCAGAATTGGTTGCTTTCATGCTGTACCTTGTCTACCATGTCCAGAGAGCGCCAGGTGACTTTGTTGAGATTATCTGATGCCTTTAATTTGTACTTAAAACTTAGGTATATGCGATGTCGGTAAAGGTACCCACTTCAGACCCTCTCAATGGATAAGCATATCAAGTGCTGTATCTATGGGCTAGATGTACGAAGATTTTATGTGTCACAAATGGCTTAGCGACTGAAAAAGTGGTTATTCGCGTTGTATGAAAGCGAATTGCAATTTGAGCTGGGAAACTCTACGTACATACTGATTTGCGATTTCCTAATTGCGATCCACAAAACAATTGTAATTTAAAAATCGCAAATCTGAATGCTTGTACATCTAGACCTTAATCTTTATTCTGAAAGTGCTCAAGAGAAAGCAGTAAACAGGCAAAATAAAAATGAGCATGCCAAGATGGTGTCAAGTTAATATCAACACCCGAAACACAGGTTTGTAGGAAACACATCGTCGAAAGGCAATGTTGCATCACGTAAATGTATGATGTCATTCACCACATCTCGAACCAACTCATAAATGTGCTATGTGTCTCCACAATAAAATAGAATTCCAAAATGGCAGTGATGCAGAGACTGCAAACTAAGGAACCCTGAAGTTTAGCCCTATGACACATGGATAAATATGTGGATAGGGGGAATTGGGGGGAGTCCGGGAGGGAGTTTGAACATGTACTCCCAGATATGGGGACACCAGCAATAGGGAAGGGGGGGCTTAAGAACGACAATGTATTAAAAAAGATAGCAATGCAAAGGAAAGCCCTGTAATGTACTAAGATGTAAGTATAAGGGCGGGTTTGATGTGAAAGGAAATAAAATATATTTACTAAAAAAATGGATGAATATCTGGATAGGAGACCAACAATGAGAATAGACTCCAATGAGTAGCCTTTTCAGTCTTACAGAGTACACAGATGATTTATAACATGGCCCTCATCTACCTTTACATTTTATGGAGATTATATTGACCAATGGCCATTCGTTTTTTCATAATGAGACCAGCATTTGAAATGGTTACAAATGAAGAGCCAGCAACTCTTCCAAGAATACACTAAAACCATTAACAAAGTCCCCAATGACTTTCATTGTAGATGAATATTTCTCTACTATATTGCTCATGGGTCGGATATTAGTAATGGGATCACATACAAGTACCTATTGAACATCAAATGTGTGGCTGTTACTTCTTGCGTTTAGGACATTTTACACATCATAAATGACACATTTTCTGTTAGCAAATTTACTTTATGAAATCAAAATGAGCATATTGCTAATAAAAAGTTGGCACTAAGCACTCAACAGAAACTATAAGTGTAAATATAATAAACATTTGAGGTTGATTTTATATATGATAATTGTTTTTAGGATCAACATGGACAGAATTACGTAACACTTACCATAAAGAGGATGCGTTTTTACATATTGAAATACAAACTTAAAATTGGTAATCATTTTTAATGTAGACTACAAATCACAATAGAAAATATCTGTGAGCTGAACAGCATTCGCTGAACAATACCTACATTTTTCAGGCACGCAATAGAAATTTATATATTACTCTTCTTTATACAAATTATTTCATAATAACACATTGAGCAAATACTTGGGATAGATTATTTACTAATATCTCCATGTTCTCCATTAAATACAATATGAAGTACAATGCAGTAAGAATATGGGTGCCTAGCCACCCTCACGATTCAACATAAATTGATTAATCATTTACTCTTATGATCCATAAATATACAGCGTAAATAAACTTTAGTATTTCAGATAGTCTGTTTTTTAAGTTTCTTTTGATTTCTGAATTAACCAATAAAACAATTACGAAAGTGAATATGTTATATGTATATCTAATTACCCCTGAAGATTTTCCAACTGTTATGGGTGAAACTAGATGGATGATGGGGACTCGTGCATGGTATGCAGAGAAAATGCTGAGTAATGAATTAAAGAAGGACTTTGAAGAGCAATTTTATGAGTGTCTTTGGAGCTAATCAATTATGGACGCTAAATGCTAAAACGCATAAAACTAGTTAGATTAAGTGTCCTCAAATCCCCAAATAGAATGCACGTTTGCTAGTCTTCAGTTTTTTATTTTGGATAATTGAATGTGGTTTCCTCTTAAATTTGCACCACAGGGGGATTTTGTCACAGCAACAGTTTGTGAATAAATCAGACAGATGTGTATTCCGGAGCAGTCAGGTTAAGGTGTAACATGCTATTCCATACACATCTTGTTTCAACTCTCAGTCTGATATGCCACAGCGTTGCTCATGAAAGTTTTCTATAAGCATGCGCTGGTGATTATTGTTTCTCCTAAGATAACATAGAAGCACGTTTCTTCTTCTCTAAATGATATTTTGTGTACATACTCCACCTATCAACCCTTTTGCTGCTTTGTGCGAGAGGGGTGAAGTGATGGTTGTATTTTTCTATCGGAATATGCTGGTAATTAGAATTTTTTTTCTCTGAGCATGCAGTAACAATTCTCATGGGGGGGCGGAGCTTGCCAGCGCTAATGGAGGACGCTTAGGTGCTGAGCTCCGCGCCGTCGCACACAAGATCCTGCAATTAATCCTACATCGACGGGCCCAGACAAGTCCCGGAGTGAGTGTTAGCCCTCTGATGTGACCATCGGCAGCACACACCGCGGAAAAATGGAGCCTTGAGGAAGAGCTGCAGCGCAGGTCAGCTCTCTGGCGGACTAGGCCACAGTCCCCGGGCTTGCCTGGGGAGCTGCCCGGCGTGCGTCACCATGCGTGCGGCTTTATCGACGAGGGCGGTCCCGGGCCTGACGGAACCACGACGGAGCAAAGGACGCTTCACTGAAACGGCCGGAAATTGTAGTGACAAGGGGTGAGACCAGATGCAGCAGCACACAAGTGCGGAGGGGAACCCTGCAAAGCCCGACTGCTTGCTACGAGGGTGTGTGGGCCTGAGGATAGCTGAGCACTGGGCCGCAAGACCCTTGGGACCTTCAAACTAGGCTACCCGGAGACAGCTGCACGACTTGGGGGCATGGACTGGCGCTGAGGGCTTTCAACGAAAATTCGGTCAGGATACACGTGTGGTGCCCCCTGCAGGAGACGGGCCTTGCCACGCTTGGACTAGCCCCCACATAGCAATCAACTCAGGGACGGGTGAGGCCCGGTGCATGAGAGCGGAGACGGACACAGGCCGACAAGCGGACACGGAGTGCGACCACCCACCTGGGGGAGGGTAGCGAGGACTGAAGTTGCCGGTCTCCAGCCCCCCCCGCCACCTTGCACTAATACGTTGGAGTTCCTGACCTGCCCCCACCACAAGTCTAGCTCCAGTGGAGGGTCACGCGTATACTGGGCCTACAAGCGCTACGTGGGGCGAAGAAAGACTGTGCGGTACTGCTGGGTCTTGGAGGGAGCCTGCGGCCTCTATACTACGGTGGTGACCCCTCCCGGTTGCTACGCTGATGACATAGGTCCCCCTGGGTGTGGGGGCTGGTGGCTGCAGCATTGCCCCACTCCGGGTGACGGCCTGAGGGATCGCGTCTTTACAGCTGCGGTGGACAACTAGTCGAATAGTGAGATCCCACCGCCCTCACTGCGACCATAAAAGACCTGTGTGTTCCTTCAGCACATAAGGGGGAGGCGCGTATGGATTAGCTGGAGCACTCGGGCAAAGAACTGGTAGCGAGGGCCTCGAGTTGTGACCTACTGCTAGTGGTGCACTGAACGGGGATATAGAGTCGCAGCTACCCAAAGAAACGAGAGCAAAGGAGTCAAATGCGACCCAAGCTCCGCCGATCCACGAATCGCGTATAAGCCAGCAAACCCAGGACACAATCGGGTGTGCGCAGCTGGGGCTGCAGGCAGAAGGTAGGCCTGACATACTAGAAGCATTGCGGCCCTTACATTCCACTCTGCAATTTTGGACATCAACTTGGAGAGCGCTACACAAGTTAGACACCAGACTCTGAGGGGACTGTGGAGTGGTTGCCTCTACAAACACACTAAAGCAGTTTTTCGCCAGACCATTGGCTGGAGTGCCACGCCGAAGTCCACTGCTAAACACGTACTGTGAAGCCTGAAGTCTCAACGACTGACCTGGCCGCCATGGGCAAGGGCGACAAGACTCAAACTAAGCTGGCGTTCGCCCAGCGACGGTCGAAGGTGCTGGAGTCTCAGGCGTCTGAACCAACGCAACAGAGCAGGGGACCGGAGGGCTCACTGTATTCCGACATTAAAGACCTGCTGGTGACGATGGAGAAAGGCCTAAAGGCCTACAGGACAGCATAGCGTCAATTGGGTCTAAGATCGACGCCCTCATGTACCGCATGGATCGCGTGTTGGAGAGGGTGGACAAGCACGCGGAACGTCTCAAAATGTCGGAGAGGCGATTGACCGAAGTCGAAGAAGCGCAAACTGAGCTGGACAAAGACCGCAAACAGCTCAATAGACTACTCCAGATCATACAAGATAAGTCGGAAGACTTGGAAGCTCGCTCAAGGCGATCGAACATACGCATCACGGGGGTTGCGGAGACAACTCACACCGGGAAAATGGAGCTCTTTGTGGAAAAACTCCTGATCACCCTGCTGGGAGACGACGTCTTCTCGCCAATGTTCATCGTGGAGAGGGCGCATCGCACGTGGGGCCCTCGCCCGCGCCTGGGTGCCCCCCCCGAGGCCAATCATCGATAAACTACTGAATTACAGGGATAGGGACACTGCGCTGCGGGTTGCAAGGGAAAAAGGGAAGCTACAGTTTGAAGGTATGGACGTCTCCCTGTACCCCGACTTCACCGCGAAAGTGCAGGAGGAACTGCAACACTTTGCTCCATACAAGCAACAGCTGCGTGACCTGGGGCTGGATTACGCCATGCTGTATCCGGCCAAACTGCGGATCAACAGACAAGGACACTCGCACTTTTTCACGGACCCTAGAGAGCTCCAAACGTCACTGAAGGTGTGGACCAAGGAACAGAGGAGCAGCCCCAGGAGGCAAACTGGAGAGCAAGACAATAACAGCCATCTGGATGAGCAGGAATAGAATAGTCGTCATACTTTCGGGCATTATGACTGCTGGGCTTGTGGAAGACTGGACAACGTTATCAATACTGGAGCCCATGCGGCAGTGAACTTTGCCAGAAGATTAGCACCAAATTACGAGACCCTAGGGGGCATGTGAGTGGGCTGCAGACTCAGGCCTGGGTGAGATCTTTTCATTATATATATGATGGTTTGTAGACTGGGGTTATCAACCTGTCTTTAGCGGAAGTGGCTCCCACATACAATACAGTGCAGATTACTGTTCAGCCCGAATGATACTGTGAGGTGTGCAAAATGAAGAGGGTTGGCTTTAGAAATCACACTGGGGCGAGTTCTGAGCTCACGTTGACAGACAGCAATGGGGTGATGGTGCTGGGGCGGTTTGGAGATGTGCATAGTAGCAGTGTTGTTATTTGCCTTCCTGGTGACCTCTGCCCTAGCGCTTTAAGCACTGATGGTCTCGAAAGGGGCCTGTTGGGGATTTTTTGGATTGTTTCTGGGGGGTTATTTCATCATGCTAGGCCAAGTTGGGGTTGGTCTGCTGTGGGTGAGGGAGGGAAGGTTTCAGAGAATGGGGAAAAGTTATTGTACTAGTGCGGATACGCCGAGTTCCTCGACACCAGTTTTTGATACAGCTTATTACAATGCAACACACGGTCTCAGCGTACCAATTACTAGGCGCGCACAGAGGCCACACACCCAAGCAGCACACTCGATTTACGCTAAGTCGGGGACATGACAGACAGCGCAGGGAATGCGACTCCATTTAGGATAAGATAGCTCACGTGGAATGTGTGTGGTTTAAATGACCACAGGAAGGTGCACAAAGTGCTCAGCTACCTGCAGCGACATCATGTAGACCTGGCTTTGTTGCAGGAGACACACTTACCGAATAATAGCACAATGCTAAAATGTAGAGGTTTGGAGGGCAATATTGCAGTGGCGGGATTCACAACTCATGCCAGGGGGGTCATGACGTGGGTTAATCCAAAGTCTAAAATGACACAACACACTTTAGAAGCGGATACAGAGGGAGGATATGTAATCTCTAGAAGTACTGGCCTAGGTATGTCCATGATAATTGTTAACACATATGGTCCCAGCTACGACTCCCCCAACTTTTATAAAGCCCTGGCGAGCAGAATGCGATGCTACGACCCTAGCGACCTTTGGTGGGGGGGGGGGCATATGAACCTCACTGTTGACCCTGCCCTGGATAGATCTGCGGGCCCATATCGCAAGCCAGCGGCCGCTGCAGTAGAACTGCAGGATGCAATGATGCTTCTGGGCCTGGAGGATGCTTGGCGGTCCCGCAATCAGACACAGGGTGGCTACACCCACTACTCGGCGTATCATGATATACATACAAGGATGGACTACTGGCTAGTTCCTTGCTCTAAGTTAGATGCGATAGGTAAATGCAGTGTACTTCCTAGGACGCTCTCTGACCATTCGCCGGTACTCCTGGATCTGATAACTAAGGGCAAGTCCATTCCACCATTCACTTGGCGGTTCCCGCCATATTCTTTATTAGATCCGGTGTTCAGAGGGGAAATAGCGGAAGCAATTGAGACATTTTTTGAAACAAACATAGGATTGGTCGATAGTCTTCAAACTGTCTGGGAAACCTTTAAGGTATTTATACGAGGAGTGGCGGTGTCCAAGCATTCAGGCGTACTGAAGGCCATTTGGGCGTGTTTGGCGGAAATTGAGAAACAACTAGAGGCCCTGGAGAGGCGGCAAAGAGATAACGCTGATAGTGAGGTGGGAGGGGAAATCAAAACACTTCTGACGGAGTTCCACCATGAAGCAGACAGGGAGGTAAAGCACATGGGAAAGTACGCTATGGCTAGGGTGTATGGAGAGCGTGATAGACCAAGTTCGCTGTTAGCCAGGATCATAAGTGGAGGGAGAAGACGCCAACAGATAACAGAGTTAGCATCAGACTTTGGGGAAGCACTAACTGACCCGATTGACATAGCAGCTGCCTTTAAAGATTATTATGAAACCCTGTACACGTCTAGAGTGGGGGACCTTGAGGACGACATTGAGGATTACCTGGGCCATATCGACATCCCTAAGCTAACGAATGCGCACAGGGAATTCCTCATGCTCCCAATTGAAAAAGATGAAATAGCTGATGCTCTGTCTAGCATGAAGTCTGGAAGCGCCCCCGGTGTGGATGGACTTACGGCAGGCTTCTATAAAACTTTTAAGGACCAGCTGATACCGCACTTGTCAACTCTCTTCGATGACATATGTGTTGATTCCATGCCGGAATCAATGAGGGAGGCACTTATAGTTAGTATCCCCAAGCCAGGCAAGCCCAGGGAGGAATGTAGCTCTTTGCTGAATGTGGATGCTAAGTTGTACGCAAAGGTTCTGGCCACTCGACTGGCTCTCTTGGCACCTAGACTGGTAGCTCCGGAACAAGCCGGCTTCATTCCAAGCAGGAACTTAACGTATAATATCCGTACTGTATTGGGCACAATGCAACATGTAAGACAAGACAGAAAGGCACTCGCAGTTTTCCTAGATATGGAGAAGGCCTTCGACTCGGTTGAGTGGAAATTTATGAGAATGGTCTTACAACGCATGGGATTAGGTCAGCCCTTTTTACAGATGATAGGGTCTCTATACTATAGACCTCGAGCCCGGATCAGAATTAACGACCTGGTGACTGATTCCTTCCACATCACTAGAGGCACCAGGCAAGGATGCCCTCTCTCTCCTCTCCTTTATGCCCTAGTGGCGGAGCCTTTGGCGTGCGCCCTACGGGAATACCACGGCAACGAAGGCGTGTGCTTCCCGAACTACAAAATAGTGGTGTCAATGTACGCAGATGATACTTTGCTATACGTACGCGACCCGGACAATAACTTATCCTCTGTCCTAAGAGAAGTGGTCAGATTTGGCGCGCTATCGGGACTCCGAGTCAATTGGTCAAAGTCACTTGCATTTCCCTTGACCCCTATCACACAGCCTATCGAAATGGAGTACCCACTTACATGGACTACAGATCCAATTAGATATCTGGGGGTTCGTCTGCATACGGACCCAGATACCATATTTAGTGCAAATTATGGAACAGCTTTTAGTAAATTGGAAGATGATGTGACAGTCTGGTGCAGACTTCCGCTCTCTCTACTGGGGCGGATTGCTATAATGAAGATGGTAGTGCTCCCCAGATTTTTATTTATGACTATCCCGATGGTGCTACCTAAAATATTCTTCCAGAGACTGCAGCAGACAATGACGAAGCTTGCATGGGCGGGTGGTCAACCCCGCGCGAAATGGTCGCTACTCACACTGCCATACAGAATGGGGGTCTAGGTGCCCCGGACCTGGAGCTGTATTATCGAGTGGCACAGGCTGCGCATTTACATACGTGGGTGCATGGGGATCGGGACATACCGCATGTTAAGATTGAAACCCTGTTTGCCAGCCCTCTCTCCCTCCCGCACACGATTTTTGAGCCGACTGACCGCAGGACGGGGCATCTGGATTTGTTAGCGGCTACAAATCATGCGTGGCACAGCCTCCTACAGGGGCAGAATGAGGCACTGCTTTACTCCTCCGTTATGCCAATCGACTGGATCAGATGGTTGCCCCCGCTGCGAGAGAAGGGAGTGATAGTAAACATGCTGAAACTTAAAATAGTAACGGCTGGTGACCTGTTCCATGATGGAGTGGCAAAGACATGGGAGTAGGTGGTGGCAGGCATTGCCGCACCGTCACTCTTGATGCGCTTCCAATTCTTCAGAGTCAGACATGCTCTTTTGGACCTTTTGGGGGGGGGACATGGCAGAACCACCGGAAGTTCACGAACTCACGTATGTCATAAAAAATGCGAATTCACCGCAAAAGCTGCTCTCTCACTTATATAATCTATCGCAATCCCACCGGGAGCACACGTACACCAAAGCGCGGCTGGCTTGGCAGTCAGAATTACAAACGGCACTAGATGATGCCACTTGGACATATTGTTGCACCAACATCGAAAAAATATCGATGAACGGCAGGCACAGATTGGTACACTTTAAATTCATAAATAGAATACATTATACACCGGCTAGACTTTTCAGATATGGTCTCCGCGCCACAGCAGATTGTGAGAGGTGTCATGCCCCTGAGGCTGGCTTTCTGCATCTAGCATGGCTATGCCCGGGGATAAGTGATTTCTGGATAAAGATCTTTGAGGAAATTAACAATTCTCATATGGCCTTTTGCTTTGTTGGTATGGTTGAATTTGCTTGTGTTCCAAATTATGAGCATGCACTGATGGTCAGTAGCTGTTCTCTGAGAATGTGGTAATGAGATGTTTCTAATAAATATGCTACTTTTATATATTTATTTCTGTTTGCAGCATAGCAGAGTCTGATCCCTTTCAGACCATATAGACTTTTTTGATTTTAACCCACCTGGTTTTTGGACCTCTGATATGTGTGAGTCTCTCTAATTCAGACGCACTCACTATAAACTTCTGTAAAATGGAATGAACTGCTGGCCACCAGTGCCCATCTATCAAAATAAGGTCTATTGCTAGCTGCTGAGTTATAAGGCTTTCGGCCTTTTAACTCTGAATAGGAAAAAAGCAACCCAAAATTGTTTTTGAATTTTTTGGCTTGTAAGTAGGGGGCAGTTTGAGTCCCATGGCACTCTGACCTTTGGACCCACCTATCGGCATATTCATTGTACCATGGAATACAAAAAATGTGATGAACGGATTGCTCAAATTAATCTCAACTACTGGTAGTCACTCTGGGCTTAACAGAGGTCATCATTGTTTTTGCTCGCCATAGCATCTAAGCAGGACTGGGCTGGGAAGGCAAACGAGCCCTGGTAATTATGTCAGACCGGCACCGGTGGGAGGCTAGGGAGGGATGCTGGTCAGAAACACTGCTGCAGCGCATTTGTTACTGGGGGACGATTTTGGAGCACTGCTGCAAAAACGTCCCCAAGTAACAAAAAGGGCACCCACTAGTCCAAAAATGACCCCCCGCTATTCCGGCCCACCAGGAAAACGCCCTGTGCCCGCTATGGCCAGGCCAGCCCTGCATCTAAGACAGGTAATAGCTATATGCAAATCTGCCTTGGTCCTTCTCCAATAGGAACTGATCAGCCCGAACTAGCGTGCCAGGTCCCCATGAATGAGAACACAAGCCAACCTTGTTTCATTTCTCCCTATTGGTGCCTCGACAGTAGGATGCAGTTAGAATTCTATGGCACAGTGAGCATGGGACATACATCTGAGTATACCCATCGCCTGAGGGTGTTACACTAAGAGAAATAAAAAAAATGATGACCTGATTGCTTGAATTAGTCTCAGCCACTAATAATGTACTCTGGGTCACAATCCAGTCCACCATTTTTTGCGCACGATTCCACTCAGAAAAGAGTCTGCATCGGCCCTCTTGCAATACCAAATAGATCAGTCCGAAAATCAGGTCCCCTCCGAATGTGAACACAAGCACCTCCAAACCAACAGACTGACATACGACAGCGCCGCCCTCAAAGCACTCAACACCGAACCACAGCCCGCCTGCTACCAAGCCACCCCTGGATGCACCCATGGACCCTTCAGCTGTCAAGCCTGCAAATTCACCTGCCTCAGACCCCGTACCCCGCCCGCCAAAGTAAACAGCAACAACAACCACCTCAAGTGCATCCTCCTCAACACCCGTTCCGTCCACAAGCACGCCATCGAACTCTGGGACCTTCTCGACACAACAACACCTGACGTCGCCTTCCTCACGGAAACCTGGATGAACGCCTCCTCAGCCACCGACATCGCCATAGCCATCCTGGACGGCTACAAAATCGCTAGGAAGGACCTCATCAACAAAACAGGAGGAGGGATCGCCATCATCTACAGGAACACCATCAGCCTCAGGACCAACGCCGAAGACACCATCTCCTCCGCCGAGCACCTACACTTCCAGATCCACACTGACCCCCAGACCACCCTCAGAGGAACACTCATCTACAGACCACCGGGCCCACGCACACAATTCAGTGAAACCATTGATGACCTCATCAGCCCGCACGCCCTAGCTTCACCAGAATACATCCTCCTAGGAGACCTGAACTTTCACCTGGAAAATAGCAACGATAACGCGACCACCACCCTGCTAGACAACCATGCCAACCTCGGATTCAAGCGACTGGTGGACTCCCCCATACACCTCGCTGGCCACACCCTCAACGCCAACTTCTCCGCCAGTAACCACGTCGCCTTCCACCGCTCCACAGGACTACACTGGACCGACCACAGCTGCATACACTTCACTTTCAAGTAGAGTACTTCCCACCACAACACGTATCGGATCCCCTGCAGATGCTGGAGCAAAATCACCGCTGACCAGCTCACCACGTCACTGAGCCAGAACCCACCGGCCGACACCAATTTACCCGACACCAACAACGCAGCTATCAACCTCGCACAGTGGATCACCAACTGCGCCGACAACCTCGCTCCATTGAAAAAGCCCCACAGCAAGACCACCAGCAGAAGACCCTCCTGGTTTACAGACGCCCTCAAAGCCGCAAAGGGATCCTGCCGAACACTCGAAAAGACCTGGTGCCAAGAACGGACAACTGATAACCTGACATCCCTCAAAGCCACCACCCACGAATACCATCAGCAAATCCGGACCACCAAGAGGACAGCGTTCAAACAGAAACTGTACAACAACACCCAGAACAGCAAGGAACTCTTCAGCATTGTAAAAGAGCTCTCCAACCCCGACACCAGCAACAACGATGTTACCCCCTCGCAAGACCTCTGCAACTCCCTCGCCACGTTCTTCCACCGAAAAATCACAGACATACACAACAGCTTTGGACCCCAAACTCCACTGCCGGACATCAAACCAGCGACCCCCAGCATCACCATCAACTCCTGGGCCCCCATCAGCAGAGAAGACACCATCCACATCATGAGCACCATCCACTCCGGCTCCCCCTCCAACCCATGCCCCCATCACATCTTCAACAAAGCCGGCACCACCATCGCACCCCACCAGCGGAACGTCATAAACAGCTCCTTCACATCAGCAACCTTCCCTGAGAGCTGGAAGCACGCAGAGATCAACACCCTCCTGAAGAAACCCACAGCAGACCCCAAGGACCTCAAAAACTTCCGTCCCACCTCTCTCCTCCCCTTCCCGGCTAAAGTCATCGAGAAGACCGTCAACAAACAACTGACTGCATTCCTCGAGGACAAGAACTCGCTCGATCCCTCTCAGTCCGGATTCCGAGCCAACCACAGCACCGATACCACCCTCATCGCAGCCACCGACGACATCAGAACCCTAATAGACAACGGGGAAACAGCCGCCCTCATCCTTCTGGACCTCTCCGCAGCCTTTGACACCGTATGCCACCACACCCTAATACACCGCCTCAACAACACTGGAATCCAAGGAAAGGCCATGGAATGGATCACCTCGTTCCTCTCCAACAGAACCCAAAGAGTCTGCCTCCCTCCCTTCCGGTCCGCGGCCACCGAGATCATCTGCGGCATACCTCAGGGTTCTTCACTCAGTCCAACACTCTTCAACATCTACATGAGCCCCCTCGCCACCATCGCACGAAAACACAACATCAACATCATCTCCTACGCCTACGACACCCAGCTGATACTCTTCCTCACCAACGACCCAGCCATCGCCAAAACCAAATTCCAGGAAGGAATGAAAGAGGTAGCAGACTGGATGAAGCGCAGCCGCCTCAGGCTCAACTCAGACAAGACGGAGGTCCTCATCCTCGGTCAATCCCCGTCTGCCTCGGACGACTCATGGTGGCCCACGGTGCTGGGAACCGCACCAACACCCACGGACCACGCACGCAACCTGGGCTTCATCCTGGACTCCTCCCTCTGGATGACCAAACAAGTAAACACCTTCTCATCCTCATGCTTCAACACCCTGCGAATGCTCCGAAAAATCTTCTGATGGATCCCCACCAAAACCAGAAGAACAGTCACCCAGGCCCTTGTCACCAGCTGACTGGACTAAGGTGTGGAAAAGTAAATTTTGCCATGTTCTGTGTCCCTACGCCTCATCCATCATGTGTTATGTGTGCATGATCAATATGCATATGTTATTCCCCATTCTGATTGAAGACGCAATTACAGTTGTGTCCACCTCTAGTATGTTAGTTTCCAGTCCTCGTGAATACTACGAATATCAGGCCTATGTAAGTAATGTTGCCACGTTTCCCAGTGTGCACGTTATTCAATTATAAAGTCCCCGTTTCCAGGCCTCAAAGGGCCCGGACCACAGTTTTCAGCTCCTGTCTCCTGAAAGCCTCGCTGAGGAGCGATACAGCCCCCACCTGTATCCTCGACCCTTCACTTACTTCCTGCCTCGCAGTGCCCGGTGCACCCCGGCTCTGCCTCTGAGTCTGCCAAAAGTATGTTATAGTTCCTGCTATCAGTTCAGTCCTCCTCCTCTGCATTCCTAAGCTACTGAACTGCATCAATAGTTTCCGTCATTGTCTAGCCTTCTCGTCTCCATGTTAGAGAAATACTGTATTTAATGGTCATTTAATATTCTTCACGCACTACATGTAGAATAATGCATGGTCCAGTCTTAGAATCAGGTTAGCTTTTCCCCTCATGACTTCTAGCTTATATCAACACGTTCCCTAAACATTAGATACCAGATAGGGTTTAAGTACATGTCGCTCCGACCCTCCAGACTCTAGTCTCTGCTCCTAGCACAGAGTTCGTAGCCCCCAGCTTCTCCTAGTAACACGTCATTGCTAGTTTCCGCGCACCATTAGGTTAGAGGTCCCGGCTCCTTAGGTAGCCCCCTCCAATGTGTCCGCCCATTCATGACATATTCTGTTACGTTTTGCATCACATGTCTAAGTAAACTCCCAGTTACACCTACTTTTACTCTTATCTCTCGCGACTGCTACGCGTCACGCCTTCTACTCCACCTACTGTTACGCCTACTGTAATGTAATGCTATGTGTTTGCGCTATGTATATAAGTCAATGTTATGTTATTAAATGTTAGCGCGCTCATCCCAGACCTAGCCCCAGCAGCTGCTGGGTCACCCTATGCAAGGTTGTCCTGATCCTGTCCTTATGCTGTAATAAACCTGCAGAAACTCCTACTACCTCGAATCTTGACTCTTATTTATTGAGCTATCTGTTATTCATTCATTCATCCAAAAACAGGGTATTATTTATTTATTTACCACATAATGGCGCCCGAACAGGGACTTGCCCTTTCCCCACGCGTCGGTGAAGCCACGCCGACCCCCTGACCCTCTGCAGTCGTGACGGAACCATATTGGCCAAGTGCAGATATTTCTGCTTCAAGTATCCCTCAGGCCCACGGAGGAGACGGAGGAGGCGGTCCAGCATCCGAACGAGACGGTGGAGGAACGCGGCGAGTCCCGACCAGAGCCCAAGCCGAGAGTCCAAGGTCCGAGGTATCCGGAGGCCCACCTGTAACTGAAGTCCGAAGTCCGAAGTCCGAAGTTCGTCGTCGTAGTCCAGTCCCGTCCGAGGCCTTCCGTTCCGTGCTGCCCGGTGAGTACCATTGCTGGGGTAGTATCTAGACAGGGTCAGTCTAAATTGACTCCTGGTCCGTGGGTTGGTGGTACCCAAGCCCACAAACGAAGTGTTCACCTAGGTGGATACGGGTCTTGATGCGTTCCTTTATGGGACCGGTATGTTCCGTACTGTTATAGCAGTGCATCCAGTAACTCTAGTCTGTTCCGTTCTCGAGAATTCTGTTCTGTTTCTGTTTTCAGTATTTTCAGGTAGTATTCTGTTCGAACTGTTATTTATAATGTTGTTTAATGTATTTCCAATGTCGTGGTATGCCTGAATTGTTTTCCCAATTGTTATTATTTTTCGTGTATTGTATTGTGTTCCGATTCAAGTTTAGAATGCCGCTCTTTTCCAAGTTACGTCAGTTAAAAACTAGAAAGGGTCTGCTGGAAGCAGCAGTTCCTGTTCCGCCTAGGGACAGTCCAGGTCACTTTATGTATCAGAAACATGGCATAAGCGCCATATTGTATCTAGATTTATGGGTAGAGTATACCAAACAGTTAGAAGAAAAGTATAGATGGCCCGTATCGGGTACATGGGATGCCGAATGTATCATGCGAGTAGAAGAAGCATTATGGAAAAAGAAAGCCAGACAGTCACAGAAAGATGCCATCGAGTTATGGCGTAAGGAAGCGCATAGAAGAACGGAAAAGGAAGTCAGAAAGTCAGAGTTAAGTAGAGAATCCCAAGAACGAGCCCAAGAAAGAGAATTAATCGAGATAGGTGAACAAGTTAAAGTCGAACAGTCAGACAGACAGAGGCATGCCCTTATTAAGGGTATGTATCCTCTCCTTGCCGAAGGCTTGCCAAAAGCGACCCCAGAGGCACCCAGTAATTTCCCGCCGCCATTAGTTCCGACCAAGCTGCGTCACAAACCGACCGCAGCTGATATTTTTATTTCGTCCTATTTGGACGACACAGTTCCAGAATATGCAAATCCAGTTCGCGCTCCACCTGTCCCTGTAAATCAGGCACTTCCAGTTCCTCCAGACACCGGAGTACCTGTTACGGTACCCCCGGGTCAGCCTGCTATACAAGTTCAGCCCACGTTACAATTACCGACCCTGCAAGCACGAAGAATGTCAGTCGACGATTCTAGTCTAGGGGCCGCAGGAGGGGGTCCTCCTCAAACCCCACCGCCACACAAGCGTTTATCAGCACTCGAATTACATGCTCAAGCATCACAGCGTACTCCAAAAAGTAATAAGTCTGTTACAGAAATCAGACAAGCCCTTGCCGAATGCGTCTATGACACAGTCCCAGGCGAGTATAATATGGTTTTATATTCCGTACGTGTAAGAAGGGTGACCGAGTATCTAGTCACCTTACCAAATATGAAAGAAGATCTAGACAGAATATATCGTTTCATCCGTACAGGGGATGATCCAGAAAGTATTGGCGAGATTATGTCCCAAAGGAAAGCCGAGATTCAGCTCATGATATTAAAGTTCCTGATCAATTGTCTAATAAGAGAACAAGATTACCCGTCTAAAGATCCCGCCGAAATGAGAATCCTAACAAGGTGGAGTGATAATATAGCCGAGGGTAAGCACAAGACCATTAGTGCCATGGAAAGTATGTACAAGAAAATTCGTAAAGAAATAACAAGGTTACACGAACAGCGTAAAGCAGCACAAGTAAGCGAGAAAGAAAGTATCTCTGATCCTGAAGAGGAAGACGAGAATCCCGCCAGAATAGCGTATGTAGGAAAATCCAGATTTCCAGATCGCCATTTACGTCCAGAACCTAAGTCTATTTTTCATCATCCAGCACCAGAACAAAGCTCTCTAGAACAAGTATTTCAAGCTACCGATCACATTCTGAAATCACGAGTCGGTTACAGCGAATTAAGTACCATGCACGAACAAGAACTAGCCCGATCAGCAGTCCGATGGATTACTGATTCTACCACTTTTCCAGACGAAATAGTGGCACAAATGTTTCTGAAACTGCCCCCAGCCGAGCAACGACTGGTGGGTATGTATATGATCCAACACCTCATTACCCTGTATGAGGGTCAACATTCTGATCCAGGCCCGTTACATGATATCCTGAACGAGTTACTCCAGTACAGATGGAGAGGTCTAGGTACCGATTTAATTAGTGTCATTCTAGAACAGCGTCACAAGTATAGAACGTTCCTGAACCCGCATTTTGTTCATGTCTCACCCCCAGAACGTAAACCATTCTATATAGACAGACAGAATCCGCTACGAGAAGTCCACCCAGTCCAAGGGGCGGGTGGCGATATGCAACGAGTGTTTGTATACACTCCGATATCAAAGATGGAACTTCTTGAAATGAAGAAATTAATTCCCTGTCATGACAAAGATCCAGCGGGGTTCCATAGAGAATTAAAAGACATGCTCCGTATGGGAGAATACACTTATCCAGATGTCATTAAAATGTTAAAGGTCCTGCTGCCCGCAGGGGTGTATGAAAAGTTAAAGGAAAAAGAATGGGAGGTGGGAGAGACAAAGATCGATTGGGCAGCTCTAGAAGCTGAAGACAAGGCACGAGTACCAGGTACCGGTCTTGGAGATAAATGTAAAGAATTACCAGAATTATTGATTCAAGTTCTACCCAGATTATTGACAACTAGGAAAGAAGACTGGGATGCAATCTCAGCCTGTAAACAGAAACAAGATGAAGACATTAGTGATTTTTATTCTAGATTCGAGAAATGTTTCAGTATTAATAGTGGTCTCAAGACAAGTAGTGAGTCATACCCTCATCTTTTCGTTACCAAATTAGTCGAGAATTCAAGTCCACAAATTAAAAACCGAGTTTTGAAAGTCGAAAGCACCTGGCAAGCAAATACTCCGTCCCAGATGCTCCAGATGCTCCAATATCACCAGAATAGAATCAGAGAAGAGCAAGAACACGAAAGAAAACGTATGAAAGACACGAAAATGAAAGTGCTAGTTGCACAATCTATTCCTCAAGACAGTCAGAAGAGGGGTCCGAATCAAGCCAGTCATCCTGCGGCTCCCGTTAAAGGGACCTGCAATTATTGTAAACAGCCAGGTCATTTTATAAACGAGTGTGCAGTTCTGAAGCACAACATAGCTACTGGTAAGACTAAAGAAAGACCACGTCCGCCGAGACAAGAACAAGTTTCACAGACTCCTCAGTCACAGAATGCACCACAGACAGTTACCGTACCGCAGCCTATTGCTGCAACACAGCACGTTACTTCACAGATGTACCAGTATGCACAGTCCGAGTATCCAGAGTACCAGTCATATTCATGAAACAGCCTAGAGAGGGAGGTAGGCTTGCCTCTCATCGAGATACCTGTAGACCAAGAAGGTCCCTATGTTCATAGTCAAGTATTAGGGAAAGACAGAAAGTTTTTGATCGATACAGGGGCAAGTAGGACCACAATTAGTCACGCCGAAGTTCCAGGGGCTCCGCTCTCAGGCTCAAGAAATGTTTCCCTTGGATTTTCAGGAAAACCCATAGTTAATGAGATTTCAAAGCCAGTTACTCTAGAAGTAGGTCCATTGTCCCGTACTACTGATCTGTTACTTACTAAGTCATGTCCAGAAAATTTATTAGGCATTAAGACACTGAAAGAATTAGGTGCAGTTATTTGCTGTTCCCCAGAGGGAATACGTCTGTTCCTACGTGACTTTAAGGGTCACTATGTATTACGAGATTTTGATTCAAGGTTGTCTAATGTTCCGCAGCATTTATGGGCGCAAGGTCCAACTGATGTAGGTTACATGCAAATCACACCCTATCGTGTGACTCTCAAGCCAGGTGTAGTGTTACCACGAATCAGGCAGTACAGATTGCCGCCTGAGGCTGTAGCAGCCTTATCCAAAATTATTGACGAGCTCATGGCTCAAGGAGTAGTTGTAGAAACTGACTCCAATGTATGTAATTCTCCGATCATTCCAGTCATGAAACGTACTGATCCAAATGCACCCCCAGTATATCGATTAGTGATTGATTTACGAGAGCTTAACAAATGTATTATTCCTCAGTACCCAGTTGTCCCAGACATTTCTTCCCTGTTAACAGCCATTGATTCCGAAGCCATGTTTTTCACTGTTATTGACCTCAAGAATGCATTTTTTAGTGTTCCAATTCATCCAGACAGCCAGTTTCTTTTCGGATTTTGTTTAAATGGAAGGAGCTATATGTTTACACGCGCTCCTCAAGGTTTCACAGAAAGCCCTAGCATTTACAGTCAAGCACTCAAGAGACAACTAGACAACATTCACATGCCAACTGACACTGCCCTGCTCCAGTATGTCGATGATCTACTGATCACAGCCCGTTCTGAACGTGACTGCGAGCGTGCGTCACTTACAGTTCTGTATTTTCTAGCCGAGATGGGGCACAAGGTGTCACCTTCGAAGCTTCAATTCTGTGTCCAGCAAGTGGTATACTTAGGACACTTGCTGTCCAAGAGGGGTAGGCAGTTGACACCCGACCGTATCCAGTTAATAGCGAGTCTTCCCCAGCCCAGAACCCAGAAGGAGGTACGTGCTTTTATCGGCCTTACTTCTTATTGTAGACAATGGATTCCCCAGTATGCATTCCTAGCCAAGCCATTGATACAGTTAACGACACAGGAGGCAGCCGTATCGACTGTCCTCCCTTGGACATCTGACCATACACTTAGTTTCAACGAGTTAAAGAAAGCCCTATGTCAGGCTCCAGTTCTAGCTACACCGAACTACAGTAAGCCTTTTACACTTTTCGTTACAGAACGCGAAGGTACAGCATTATCTGTTCTCACACAAGATCAAGCAGGTCAATACAAGCCCTGTGCTTATTTTTCGAGCACATTAGATCCAGTCGCCCAGGCGTTGCCTGCGTGCCTCAAGTCAGTTGCAGCCACAGCACTAGCTATCAGACAAAGTGATTCTATAGTTTTAGGACATTCCCTGACAGTACAGGTCCCACATTCAGTAGAAGTTCTTTTAAACCGAACACAAACTCAGCACTTGACAATTGCACGTTTAACAGGTTATGAATTGACACTGTTCCAGCCACACATAGAAATTAGACGCTGCAACGTCCTGAATCCTGCTACACTGTTACCATCAGTTAGTTCAAATCCAGACACACATGATTGTGTGGAAGTAGTTAACATTACGACAAAGCCAAGACAAGACCTGACAGATATTCCGTTACTAGATCCTGACCTGACACTTTATGTGGATGGTTCATGTATGAGAACTAGTACAGGAGAACTAGTCGCCGCGTATGCAGTGACTACTGACACTGAAGTTATTGAAACACATCGTATTGATACTCTGTCCGCTCAAGCAGCAGAGCTAGTTGCTCTGACACAAGCCTGTATACATGCCAAGAACCTGAAAGTTAATGTTTACACAGATTCACGTTACGCATTCGGAGTTGTACACGACTTCGGAGTGCTCTGGCAGGAGAGAGGTTTTATGACTTCTCATGGAACCAAGATTCAGCATGGTCTCCTTATTCAAGCCCTATTAGATGCCATACATTTACCGACATCTATTGCTATCATGAAGTGCAAAGCACATACGAAAGTTACTGACATTATTTCCCAAGGTAATGATTTAGCAGACCGCACAGCCAAGCTTACAGCACAGACTCCAGACATTCCAGTTAATCAGACACATATTCCAGATCTGACCACATGCATGACAGTTAAGGACCCTACTCAAGATGTCATAGATATACAGTCACATGCTACTCCCGATGAAATCAAGAAATGGTCTGTACAAGGAGGGGTCCAGACAGATCAAGGATGGTTAACGAAGGGTAGAGCCACATGGTTTCTCCCCGATTCTATGGTTCAAGTCATTATCAATACCGCACATAGTCCAGCACATTTAGGAGAAAAAGCTATGTTAGACAGTATCCAGAACATTTGGTTCAACAAGCATTTACGAGCTGCAGCCAAGCAGAAAGTCCGTACTTGTATGATATGTTGTCAGTTTAATCCAGGTAAAAGTGTCCCGGTGGAACAAGGTGGTTTCCAGCCCCCTGACCACCCTTTTGAGGTCCTCCAGATGGATTATATTCAAATGGAGCGATGTCGAGGTTTCAAGTATGTCCTTGTAGTTGTATGCGCTTTGTCCAGGTGGACAGAAGCATATCCAGTCCCAGATTACACAGCCGCGACCACTGCCAAGCAGTTGGTTCGTGAATTCTTCCCTAGATATGGACTCCCTAGAGTCGTATATTCTGATAACGGCCAGCCATTCTCATCCGAACTCATGAAACATGTTTCCCTTTTGTTAGGGTACCAGTGGAAGTTCCATTGTGTACGCCATCCAGAAGCAGCTGGACTAGTCGAAAGACATAATCAGACTCTGAAAATCCGTATAGCAAAAGTTTGTAAAGACAAGGGTGTGGACTGGTTAGTAGCTTTGCCAGTCGCTCTGTTTTATATGCGTATGGTCGCACATTCCAGATCAGGTCTGTCCCCGTATGAGGTCGTTTTCGGCCGCCCCCCTAACATGTGGGGTACTCCTAGACCCCGAAGTATTACCGATGTTTCATGTAATATGCTGACAGATTACCTAGCTTCCTTGATGTCTGCCCTCAACTCATGTCGTTCACAGGTTGCCGCCGCATTTCCAGACAATACCGAGGTGGCACCGCACGAGATCGTTCCAGGGTCCCTAGTGATGATCAGAAATTTTGACAGATCAAGTCCGCTGGAACCACGTTGGAAGGAGCCACGTCAGGTCCTCTTGACCACCCGGACTGCCGTCAAGTTGGAAGGCAGGAAGGGGTGGGTCCACCTTTCTCATGTAAAACTTTTCAAAGGATCAAAACCAGTCCTCAAAAACATTTCCAAGAACATTTCCCAGGATTCGAAGGATTGCCAGAACATTGTTTTGAAGGACTGTCCCGCACAAGACACTATTACAACCCCTCCCTTGTTAGAGAAAACTCCGCAACAGGAGTATAAGTTAAAACTCAGGTCTAATAAGTCAGCCAGTTTGATTGTATAAGTCCTCCCCTAGGTGAAACGGTTAGACTGTTTCTGACATGTATAAAATAGACCCCCATAGTGAGAGAGTCAGTCAAAGCTCAATCACATGTATCGTTTTTCTGAGTTTCATATTATTCATCAGCATAATGATTTCCTGCACCAGCTATGCTTTCTATCTGTGTTTTTCAGTTCCTCATGTAAATATGTCTGCTCATGCTACAGTAGAGCACACGTTCAGTGATCTGCCTCCTCACGAATATTCATACCGCCTCGCTATGCGTAATAACACATTTATCCGTATGTTACATTATTCATACCAGGCCAGCAATGCCACTAATTGTTGGGTGTGTGGTCGACTCCCCCCTTTCCAGACACCGAAGGGAGTTCTGCCACTTTTTCCTTATCCATTCTCACACAATGGTTCGTGTGGAGCATGGTCCACGTTAACGTCATCCTCAACAGATATGTCTTTTCTTAACAGTACATGTTTCCCAGACAAGCAAGGTTTCCCCCACAGAACAGGTTTAGATTTAGAAAATGAAGTATATAATTTAGGAAATTATTCGTCGAATTTTATGGTTCTGAATGTTCAGTCTGATACTACTCCAGACTCACCCGCTATTTCAGTACTACCAGTCAAAGGCGAATTATGTGTCCGTAGTTATGGTTCTGTACATATAGGACATAGTGAATGTACTACTGTTATCAAGTATAGTGACAGTAGGAAATCTATTTTTAAAGCTTCACGTCATTCTTATTTTGTTTGTGGTCAAACTGCATATGTCCGTCTGCCCCTCGATTGGGAGGGAACCTGTTATATTGCTTTCCTACTGCCACCTGTTTTTCTAGCCCCACCTGACTATCATAGGAATTCTTTCTTAGTACACACTAGACACAAGAGAAATCTCCCGATTGTCGATTATACTGAAACCGCCGCAGAGCAATTCATTGATATAGATAAAGGTGTTTTCCCTTATTTAGGTACAGTTGTAAATAGTAAGCTAATCCGTAGGTTAACAAGAACCCTTGAAGCAGTAGTAGATGAGACTGCCTCCGCTCTAGGTAACTTAACTGAAGAGCAATCCTTTATGAGAATTGTCGTTTTACAGAATCGTCTCGTCCTTGACGTCATACTGGCCGATAGGGGCGGGGCCTGTAGAATTCTCGGATCTAGTTGTTGCATTTTCATTCCGAATAACGCGCCGTCTGTTTATTCAGCTATAACCAGACTCCATAAAATTGCCCATCTGTTACACCAAGATCCAGGCACCTGGACATGGTCCGGTTGGTTCTGGAATATAATTTCCGCCTGGGGATGGAAAGTCCTGTCCTTTCTAGGTATTGCAGTAGCGATCATATTTAGCTGCTGCCTCTGTATACAATGTGGCCCTGCGATTTGCAGCATGTGTGCTACCTCTTGTATTCCCCGTCCCAAGCCCTGTTCTAAATCCCGTTCCAAGACAATTCGAGACGAGCAAATGGTACTGTATGAAATGATAGACGGTATCATGAATATTGATGTTTCCTGATGGAAACGTAGTGACAAGGAGGGAATGTGGAAAAGTAAATTTTGCCATGTTCTGTGTCCCTACGCCTCATCCATCATGTGTTATGTGTGCATGATCAATATGCATATGTTATTCCCCATTCTGATTGAAGACGCAATTACAGTTGTGTCCACCTCTAGTATGTTAGTTTCCAGTCCTCGTGAATACTACGAATATCAGGCCTATGTAAGTAATGTTGCCACGTTTCCCAGTGTGCACGTTATTCAATTATAAAGTCCCCGTTTCCAGGCCTCAAAGGGCCCGGACCACAGTTTTCAGCTCCTGTCTCCTGAAAGCCTCGCTGAGGAGCGATACAGCCCCCACCTGTATCCTCGACCCTTCACTTACTTCCTGCCTCGCAGTGCCCGGTGCACCCCGGCTCTGCCTCTGAGTCTGCCAAAAGTATGTTATAGTTCCTGCTATCAGTTCAGTCCTCCTCCTCTGCATTCCTAAGCTACTGAACTGCATCAATAGTTTCCGTCATTGTCTAGCCTTCTCGTCTCCATGTTAGAGAAATACTGTATTTAATGGTCATTTAATATTCTTCACGCACTACATGTAGAATAATGCATGGTCCAGTCTTAGAATCAGGTTAGCTTTTCCCCTCATGACTTCTAGCTTATATCAACACGTTCCCTAAACATTAGATACCAGATAGGGTTTAAGTACATGTCGCTCCGACCCTCCAGACTCTAGTCTCTGCTCCTAGCACAGAGTTCGTAGCCCCCAGCTTCTCCTAGTAACACGTCATTGCTAGTTTCCGCGCACCATTAGGTTAGAGGTCCCGGCTCCTTAGGTAGCCCCCTCCAATGTGTCCGCCCATTCATGACATATTCTGTTACGTTTTGCATCACATGTCTAAGTAAACTCCCAGTTACACCTACTTTTACTCTTATCTCTCGCGACTGCTACGCGTCACGCCTTCTACTCCACCTACTGTTACGCCTACTGTAATGTAATGCTATGTGTTTGCGCTATGTATATAAGTCAATGTTATGTTATTAAATGTTAGCGCGCTCATCCCAGACCTAGCCCCAGCAGCTGCTGGGTCACCCTATGCAAGGTTGTCCTGATCCTGTCCTTATGCTGTAATAAACCTGCAGAAACTCCTACTACCTCGAATCTTGACTCTTATTTATTGAGCTATCTGTTATTCATTCATTCATCCAAAAACAGGGTATTATTTATTTATTTACCACAAAGGGAACGCCCTATACGCAGGAACCACCGCCAAACTTCAGACTCGGCTCCAGCGCATACAAAACGCCTCCGCACGTCTCATCCTCAACAACCCTCGACACAGCCACATATCCACCCACCTAAGAAAGGTCCACTGACTCCCCGTCAACAAGAGGATCACTTTCAGACTGCTCACCCACGCACACAAAGCGCTCCATAACATGGGCCCCGACTACCTCAACAGCCGACTCTCGTTCTACACTCCCACCCGCCAGCTTCGCTCCACCAGCCTCGCCCTCGACACCGTCCCACGAATTCGCAGAACCACCTCCGAGGAAGATCATTCTCCTACCTGGCAGCGAAGACCTGGAACTCCCTCCCCACTCACCTACGACTGACCCAGGACCATCTCAGCTTCAGGAAGAACAGTAGCAGCGGCCCCCCAGCCCCCCTAGTGCCTTGAGACCCTCACGGGTGAGTAGCACGCTTTATAAATGCATTGATTGACTGATTGATTGACCAGTTTAGGCCTGTTTGTAATTTCTAGTATGTCAGTATGGTGCAGATTAATTCTGTGGCACAGTGAGCACAGGATCCAACTCTGGCCATACCCATCACCATGAGGAAAACAAAAATATGATGGATGAATTGGTTGAATTAATGTAGCAACTAGCAATCAATAAGGCGTGCAACCTGGTCTGTCATGTTTTTGCCGATTGTGCCACCTCAGACAGTAACCACCCATATGAAAAACATTCTTGGTGTTGATCTAATGGGAATAATCCCGGCTAAATTAGCTGGCCAAATTAACAGGGCATCAGAAAAAAAAATTCTCATTTCTTTATGACTATAATTTTCTTCTGTAGTGCATAGCAGTGACTCTGTGGTGCTTCACTGTACAGATGTAGTGCTTCACTTTATTCACACAGTATGTGAAAGGTGCACCAAAATAATAACTTTGCATTGGCTCAACAAAGAGGAAACATGAATGTCTCTTCTATATGTTGAGAAAAGGTCCCAAATGCAATCATAATATCAATCTACACTCCTTCACATAGTTTGGATTTTGAAGTATTTTCCTTAGTCAGCCTTTAATGAGATGTGGGCTTTAAACCAACATTGTTGGGCCAAGTTTAGTAATATGCTGGCCAGCAGGTAGATCAAACGTTCCCACGTAGTAGGCCCATTTAGAGTGTATTATGCAACTTGCTGACCAGTTCCATTTGGAGTAGCCCTGGGCCCTGCAGTTGGCTTCTGCATGGCGTGAGTCTTGACCCCCCAGGTGCTGTTCTTGAAATCCAGGAATCAATGCCTCTGTCTCACAAGACTTCTCCTGCCAACTTGAAGGCCTGGCACTTAGAAACTTTTTAGCTTTGAGACCTCTGGAGGACCGGGACAAACCTGTCAAGTTGTTCCAACGTTGCTACTGAGCTGAAGATTCAGTTTTTTCTCCGCAGAGGCAAATCCGATTCAGCAAAATCTTGCATGTAAGGTATTTGGCCTGTGGAGCCCTCTTTGGCTTATAAAGGGTTTCGAGCTGGGAAATAGTGTCTGAGTTTGAACATAGAAATCTTGACCGGGTGAATGTGAATTGTTGCAGCATAAAGTTTTCTTGCCAAAAACCAACGGCTTCACCTGGACCTCATCCAACACCTCGCCGACTCTGTGGAGCCCTCCTCGGCTACAGTACCTCTGTTTGCCCGCTGAGGAACCTGGGCTTCCAGTTTTGAGAGTAAGGGCCTTATTTATATGAAGGTTGATGACCCCTTTCTCTACCAGGGAAGCAGAGTAAATTACCCCATCGCCGAGGGGCTCCCCACCTAAATTAGAAATGATTGCCAAGCTGGCTGGCATGCCAATGAATTGCCATTTTTGCCTTCCTGCAGAGTGCAAGCCTACTCCCTCTTTGAAAGGTCGACCCTGTGACCCACACCAGCATAAATGTTGTGTTAATCATATATAAATTGGTCTTATGCATTTGATATCATGCTGAGTACATACAAGTGATCATGTCTTAGGAGAAAGCTAAATGTATGAAAAGGAGAATTCATCAGTGATATTTGCAAAATATGTCCAGCTCACTGTTTTTGTCCAAAATGCTTGTAGCTTGCCTAACAATTGCACACAAAAACAGAAATAGTCTGGAATTAACCAGCCGAGAACGTTTTTTTAGAATTGTTTTCATCACATTAAAGCAAAAAGCTTCATTTTACATCCAATAAGGACAGGGTACATTTGTGTAAATGCGAATATAATGTTTCCCTAAAGGACGATGAACCACGTGTCCAAAATAAGATTTGATCTAGTGAAGTCGACAATAAGAAAAGCCAATTTACTAACAACAATCTAGCTTCAAACTTTTATGAAAATGACTCAGCTAAAGATTATGATTCATATCAAGGCTTATGGTACAATATTTGCACAGCCAATTAACCCAATTGTTAGGCTTTGAAAGGCGCATTTAAACCAGGCTGCAGTTGTTGTTTACTAGCAAAGGGATTTCATATATGAGCCATTGACGGGCCCGCCTTTGAAGCTTGGCTGCCAGGCAATACGTCGTCTTGATGCGACATTTTCGCGCCGCATTTCGTAATTGAAGCTAATTATAGAAGAAACAATGAATCGTAGTCCATGAGGCTGATCACTTCGCGGTGCCGTCCGGAGTGCATTTTAATTGGAAGCCACATTTCAGAAGCAGCTTACTTTGTGGCAGGTTTATTTTTCATTATTTACTCCACGCTTTAATATTTAATATCGGGCAATAGCAGCTCCGCTCTTCGAACCAAGCAGCTGCGGGCGCTCAAGTTTTACAAAGTCGCTGAAGGTTGCAGGCGGCGGAAGTGGATTGGCATATGTAATGTTGAGTCTGTTGGGTGCAAGAGAATAAAGTTTATCGTTTAAAAATAGGAGACGGAATCACTTCGCCTCAAACCAGGAAACGCGGTTCAGTCCACTGGCTTAGTTGGCAGGATTACTTCACCAATTCAAGCCTTCATCCTCACTGACTCCAACGTCGGTTTCGATCGCAATGTTGTGGAGCTCTGCAAGTAAAATTCTGGGGAAAATTGTGCAAGCAAAAATCTTACATACTAAGAGGCAGATTTACAAGAAACTGACACATCTGTAGAGATGCATCAGTTTCCCTGCGCCAGCCTGTGATACCTTTGCACCACCATGGATGCGCTGCATTTACAATACGGCGCACCACGGGGCATGGATTGACAGATGAGTTACAAATTCTGATGCATTTGTTGGCCCAAAGTCACGCATTGCTGGTGTCGTGTCGCAAGCACGATGCAACTCCAGCAATGCTTGTTGAGGCCTATGCTTAATGTACTTCATCGCTTAAAACAGGCTTAAGAAATGATGCAGTGAAATCTTGTAGATTTCACTGTCTCACTTGAACGAGGTTTTCCTGTGTGGGAACGCCCACCCTGCATACATTATACCTGACGCAGGGCTTTACAATGTTACGCATCTCCCTAGATGCGTCACGTTGTAAATTGTCTGCATTTTTTATGCCGCTGCTGCGTCACAAAAGTGACGCAACGGTGGCGCAAAAGTCTTGCATGGGACTTGTAAATCTGCCCTTGGGTTTGTGCATCTCTGAAGAAGAGAAAATGTACACTAGGGCCCAGATTACGTAATGGCAACATGATTTCCCATTTACCTGGGGCCACAAAGACCTTTCCACTTACAAGGTACTACCATGTGCTGCGAGATATCGGCTCCGTTCACATGGTCACTGGTGAGATGCCAGAAACCCATGTTGTGCACACAACGAGCTGGAAACCCGTGCAAATAGCAGGTTTCCACCTAATTGTGTAGAAGCTCAACTCAGACAATGTCGGGTTTGAAACCTCTGCAGGGCATCAGCTGCATCCTCAGAAGCTATGTATTTTACACGTTGGAGGGGGGAGGTGATACATCTAAAGTGTCTCAGGCAGTGCTCGGCACAAAGCCCCGCCCCTTACAAGGCACACCTCCTCCCTACAAGGTGAAAAATGTTCACAAGTTACAGGTCTGTGCCATGGTCTAATGCAAATGAGGGAACACCCTCTGAAGATAGCACTTGCATAATATTTACACCAGCGCTATCAATATTATAGAGGGAGCAGCACAAGCATCTGCAGCCCCTTCTATAATACGTTACTATAATACTGTAGTGCTCTGGGAGGCACTGTGCATAATATGGCCACTGGTAAACATCAGACCAGAGACATCACTTTTTAACGGTGAGCACAATTCACACACAAAATAATGGGCAACTTGGTGATGGTGCTTTGGAGTACAATCCCATACTAGTAAATACTGAATTGTTGTAGGGCCTGCAGTGGCCTTTCCATTATGCTTACCACTGGTCAATGCTTTCCAAACCTTGACAAGCAAGACTGCCAAATTGCAGCTCAATAACACTTCCATGCGTATGTCCATTCTCCATTAAAATAGGCAACTGCACATGTGGGTTCATTCTTGGAGTTCGTATGTGCACGAAAAGAGTTAGTTCTTAGTGCTAATATGTGTGTGTGCACAGCCAAGATGTGCACATGATGTCGTGTCTCTTCACTTGACCTCAAGTACAGAAAAATTGAATGAACAATCCATAAACACAAAATCGACACAAAGACTAAACGGCTGATAAGTTGGAAATGCATAAATATTGACAGATTTGGTGCTCTAGGCAAAGTTACATTTTGTTCCTTCCTTTATTGCAAAGAGGCCACTTTGCTGATATCAGTCAGCCAATAGCACACTTTGCTGATGGCCCCCTACGCAACATCTTAATATTGACTTTCTCTATAAGGAACACTAAAGGCCTATTAGGATATCTGGCCGCCTGGCGGTGGCGATCCGCCCACCAAATATCCTTTTTCCACCCCAGCCATATTGGTATGGCGAGGGGCACTGTGGCGGACGGAAAGACCGCCAGCTGCTTTTCCGCCAGTCGCATTGCTGGCTGGGCAGAAATGGCAGCCAATATGGTGGCGGTGCCTTGAAGGCACCGACATCCATATTAGCATGCCTGCAGTGACATGCCTTTCCATGGCGGAGACTCCGTCATGGAAAGAAATGCAGAGAATGACTTTGGGGGCCCGTTGCGGGCTGCCGGCAGGAGTGGGGGCCCGGATGCCTGCTCTTGGGGGGTAGCCTCCTTCATTGGCATGCACAAGGTGGCAGGCACCATGCGGTCCCTGTCACAACATGCATATTTTGCATTAAGGCGGGTGCAGCTGACAGCACCGTCCGCTGCAATGTAAAATTTCCTGGATGTGACCAACAGGGTGGCGGTCACATCCTAATTGCCACAGCGGGACCACTGCACCTCTGGCGGTCGGTCCTGTTTACCGTTACGTAATAGGCCCCTAAAAGTTTACACAAACACATGTATACTGATGTAAAAATAATCCAATCTGCCTCTTATTTCTGTCTGCTGAAACGTATTCATAGTAACCCCTACCTAGGCACTGACATGCATGTTAAATGTGCAGTAAACCTTTTTTTAATTCAAATTACAAGTGTACCATCATACGTCTACTATTAATGTCTTTGCAAGGTTGTAATCTGACACTGCTGTACAGTAGTGCCACATCACCAATAAATGAAAGGAAATTCTGAAAAGAATGTTACTTACAAGCTAGTCTTCATTTGAAACTAAAGATGTTGCAATACCATGATTATGGGCAAGAGAAATGGAACAAAGTGCCCCCTGCCACATGGATATCAGCACTCACTGAGGAGGTCCATGATCATTTCGAGGAATCAGGGTGAAGACCGGGTTCGTTTATAAAGTTTTGGTACTCTGAGGTGACTTGCAATATCCTTATCATGTTTGGCAGGAGGTAGTTAATCTCTGATAATGCATGGCAACACCATCACCTTTCTCACAAACTACCTAAATCCTTGCTGCTTAGCTCTCATACAAAAGAGAGAGCATGTTTGCAAACATGAAGAATAAAAATATATTCTTTATTGCAAAATTGAACAATTCAAAAAGCTGTTAGTTGTTGCAAAAATATATTAGAGGCAGTTTAAATCAAGTCAGTTTAAAGAAAATTACAATAGAAACATGCAGGAAGATTCTAACTTTACTATCATTACCCAAGGAGTGTAAAAAAAAACATTTTGTCATAGAAATCTACTTTCTACTTGACATTGTGCAGCTAGAAAAAGGGAGTAGAAGAAAGAAAATCAAAATTCATCTTTGTTCTTTAAACAGAAGCTTTAATTATGCTTTGTGACTTAACCTGCCTTTTCCCTGGCTGCTGGCTGTGGCAGCAGGCATTTCGGTATGAGAAGTCAACAGTAATAAGTTATTACAGTTGAGTACTGAGGTAATTTCTTCATAATCCGCAGGAAAGATGAATCGCAAGTCACCGATTATAAAGAAATTAGAGATAGTCTTTTATGCGGCTATATCAGAATCCCATGTGCTTAAAAGTAATTCCAGTTCTTGTGATCGATATGAAAACACCTTTAAAAAATGAGCTTGTTTCCAGAAAACAAAAACAAAGAGACAGATTTACAATAACTGGCGCATCCCTGCAGATCATATGGGATGCGCCAGTTGTTTTGCATGACATTAAGAACCCCATGCGCCACCATGGATGCGCCGCATTTACAATGCGGCGCACCGTAGCACAAGGAGAGACAGATGCGTGACGCATCTGTCAGCGTATAGGTGACGCAGTGCTGGAGATGTGTTGCAAGAGCAACGCAACTCCAGCACTGCTCAGGGGCATCCTATACTTGCAATGCTGCGTCACTCCTTACGCCTGCTACAATAAGGCGTAAGGTTTTGACGAAGCATGGTCGTAAAAGTGACTGAGTGGAATCTTGTAGATTTCATGGCATCACTTTTACGAGTCTTCCTTGCGACTGAACACCCACCTTGCATACATTAGACCTGGCCCAGGTATAATGTAGCACTAGATGCGTCACGTTGTAAATCTGTTGCATAGAGGCGCATGTTTTTTTACAACGCCGCTGCGTCACAGAAGTGACGCAACAGTGTTGTAAAGATGACACAAGGGGCTTGTAAATCTGCCCCAAATTGTCTAGACATGCATGCAGTTTGCTCAAGTGAGTCAGGGCCAACAAGTGTAGTCCCGGCTCAGGACCATACATGATGGTCTGAGAAAGAAAAATCTAGTGATTGTTGCCCTCTCCTAAACAGGGTACAACAACAGTTACTACAAATCAGTAGCCAAGGAGCAGATGGCATGCCAGGTCAAATGATTGTGCTGGCAGAGCCAGATGAAACTCTACAAGTGCGGACCTCGTGAAATGGAAGGCAGGGGAACCAGAGGCATAATGGGCTAGGAGAACCACTGCTCTATGATTTCTCCCAGTCTGCTAAAACTTAAATTGGTGCATAGACAGAATATCGAGTACAAAATATCGAGTTGCACAAATATTGAGTCATTAATATCGTGGGTCAGAAATATCGACTGCAAGAATATCTTGGTCAAAAATATATCGACTTAAGGTAAGTAATATTGATGTTAAAAATATCGAAGTGTTTAATATTGTTTGCAAAAATATCGTTGTTAAAAATATCATTTTTTATTATTATGTATTTTACTATATATTTTATATGTATGTGTTGTATGTGTTTTTGTATAAGAATTGTTTGTATTTTTAAAATATGTGTTACATTTTTAGTAGTTATGAACTTTATTGTTTGAATTTTGCTCTTTTAGTCCTGTAGTGGGTTGTGCGTTTATAAGGGAATTGTGATTTAATTAAAATTCATTTATCGATTACATTTTATTTATTAATATTTGTTGAATTGAGATGCTAAAGTGTTAAATGTGTAAAGTAATGTATTATTAATTAATTAATAATTAGTTATTAACTCATTTTAATTAATTAATTGGTAATTAATGATGGTAATTGTGTAATTAATTTTAGGTATCTGTTGTGGTGTTTAAGGAGTAAAGGGTGGAAAGTAATGTATGTTTAATTCATGAATTAATAATTGGTTGTTAATTAATTTTAATAAATTAATTTGAAATTATAGTAATTGTGTAATTAATTTTAGGTGTGTGTTGGAGATTTGATAGGCGTAAAGGGTGGGAAGTTTTTTGTGTTTAATTAATTATGTATGGTTGTTAATTAATGTTAATTATTTGATATTTATTTTGGGCAATTGTTTATTTTTTGTGTGTTTTTTTACTTTTTAAGGGGTAAGTGGTGGGTATTAAATAAATTGTAATTATTTAAAGATTAGTTGTTAATAGTAATAGTTTTTAATTTTAAAATAAGTTTAATTGTATTTATTATTTTACAGTTTAATTTAGGTGTGTGTTGTGGTATTATAGTATTAACATAAAGCAGATATTTACCATCTCTTAGCTGAAGAAAAACCATGTGCGGTGTTTTTAACGGAGACCTGGCTGCATGATAGTGCAGGTCCCGATGTAGCCGCCGCCTTGCCCTCTACCTATGCTATTGCTAGAGTAGATAGAGTAAGACAGGTTGGAGGTGGTATTGCCGTAATTTTTAACAGGGAGTTTAACTGTGACCTTGAAGTGGTTAATATTCCTGGATGCGAAGCAGCATTTTTTAAAATTTCACTAAACCCAAATTTTATGTTCTCTGGTTTTTTAATTTATCGCCCTCCTGGAAATTGTAGTGTTTGGGCCGCGAATTTGGCTAATTTCATTTCGCCTTACTTTCTTAATGCCCAAAACCTGACTATATTGGGTGATCTAAATCTCCATTTGGAGGATAAATCAAATAGTACAGCTGTGAATCTCTTGGAGGATTTTACTACTCTGAATATGACACTGCGAAATGAGGGCCCTACCCACAAAGCAGGACATTTGTTGGACCCCATTATATCCAACATCCAGGAGTTAAAATGGCTAAAAACTGACCCTATTTGTTGGTCTGACCATTTTCTAACTCTCTTTAGTATTACCCTCAGAGAACCCAAGCAGCCATGCTCCATCCGGCCTCCGATCCTTATGAGAAACTGGAAAAGGCTGGACCTGACGGAGCTGCAGAACGCACTAAAGATATCCCCCCCTGTTCTGGGTTGTGATATGGATAAAAATGCGCTGGAAACCCATACTTGGTTGGAGAGGGCAGTTGACACTTGTCTACCTATTGCCAGGTGTAGAGGGAATGTTCACCGCCTACCGGCTCCCTGGTACACTGAAGAACTTAAATTAGAAAAAACTAAGTGTAAGGCACTCAAACGGAAATGGCGCAAACACTACGACCCTCTAAAAAAAGAAATATACCGTAAGGCCAGAAACCTTTATCACTCGGCCTGTACGAGAGCCAAAGCCTGTTATGTAACAGAGACTATTAACACTGCTGCTAACAAAGCACGGACTCTTTTTAATACAGTCAAGGAACTAGCTGGAGCAAATTCTATGGCTGCTGCACGCCCCCTTACCACCCAAAAATGTCAAGATCTTGCCACTTATTTTGTGGAAAAGATTGAGACCATTATTGCCAATATCAACCCTCCGGTGAGGGATGGCAGAGAAGTTCCGTCCCCAGTTAGATCAGTAGGATACCGGCTTGACTCTTGGCCATCCATTTCCTTGGACACCCTGAAATCCTTAGCTATTTCCATTAAGTCAGGCTCTCCTTGTGACCCTCTCCCTATTAGCATTCTGAGCCAACTTGATGACTTTGCTCTGAGGATCATTTCTGAGACATTAAATGCCTCTATTCATCTGGCAAAAGTCCCAGCGTCCTGGAAGCACGCCATGGTCAGCCCTCTGCTGAAGAAGCCGTCTGCTGATCCCGAGGTGCTGGCCAACTATCGCCCCATCTCCCTGTTGCCTGCTTTCTCAAAAATTTTGGAGAAGCACATTCACGGTGTACTTACCACATTCACGGAGAATAACAACTTACTCCACTTCTCCCAGTCAGGTTTCAGGGCTGGTCATTCCACCGAGTCCGCCCTCCTGGGAGTCACCGAGAAGATCAGGGGGCTCTTGGACGAGGGGCAAACGGTTGCGCTTGTCCTGCTTGATCTAAGTGCAGCCTTCGACACCATCTCACACAACAGACTGCTTACCAGACTGAGTGAGGATGGTGTCGGAGGGACAGCGCTGGACTGGATCGAGTCCTATTTGTGCAACCGGACGTTTCAGATCTCGCCCTCTCAGGCTCAGTCAGACACCTTTGTTTTGCCCCATGGCGTGCCTCAGGGCTCAATTTTGAGTCCGCTATTTTTTAACCTGTATCTCCGCCCTCTCGCCGATCTAGCAGAGCGAGTAGGTCTAGAACTCATGACCTATGCGGATGATTCGCAGATTATTTTTTCTCTCACCAACTCGGATCCTTCATCCCCCTCTGCGCTGAAATTAGGTCTTCATGAAGTCTTCAGCTGGATGTCAACGAACCAGCTGAAGCTCAACGGGGAGAAGACGGAGATCCTTCTCTTAGGTAAAAATAGAGACCTTTGGCAGGATACTCACTGGCCGCCATCTTTGGGCGCTTTTCCTATTCCAGCTACCCATGTCAGAAACTTAGGGGTGCACATCGATGACACACTATCGATGAAACAGCAGGTCAACAAAGTGGCTGGTACTTGCTTCACTATCCTCAAATGGCTGCGGAAGATTATCTGGATGCTGCCTGTTGATACCCAGAAGACCGTAGTCAATGCCCTCATTACATCTCGGCTTGACTACGGTAACATCTTATTCCTGGGTTCCAACTTAGCCGTGATCAGGCGGCTTCAGATAGTCCAGAACTCCGCAGCCAGGCTGCTGTGTAAAATCCCCAGGACAGCAAGGATTTCGAAGCATCTTAAGGACCTACACTGGCTCAGGGTGGAGAACCGGGTTCGGTTCAAAGCCCTGACCTATATGTTTAAAATTAAGGCAGGAACCGCACCAAAGTATTTGCAAAAATTAGTTAGGCCCTACTCTCCTGCACGCAATCTCCATTCTTCAAATGGAGCAAATTTTGTGGTTCCTAGATTTAAACTGGCCAGAGTAGGAGGGAAATCCTTTTCCCATCTGGGACCAGTCCTTTGGAACTCCCTTCCCCCAGCTCTACGAAAGGAGGAGAACTTTGCCAGTTTTAAGAAAAGCGTTAAAACCTGGCTTTTCAATAAATAATTGTGGTCGCTGGCCGTGTTGCTTTCTGTGTTGTCGGTCTCTTAGTCCTGGCGCCGGGAAACCCTTTGTGGGTATCTGCGCGCATTATAAATGCAAAAAAAAAGTGTGTGTCTATTGGTTTTTTCATTAATAATGTTTTTTTAATTCATTATTCATTATGTTAAATGTGTAAATAAATATAAATAAAAATGTTGAAGTGTTTAGTTATTGATGTGGTGTTATAGGAAATAAAATAAATACATTGATCTTTTAATGAATTTTTTTGTTTGTAGATATTTTTTAGTTTAAAATAAATATTTTGTCATAAATGTACTTATTATTTTACTTTATATAATATTTGTAGTTTTTTGTTATAGGTAATTAGTATTATAATATGTGTTCTTTTTATGTGTTTAATATATATATATTTTTTTGCATTGTGTTTATTAATTTTTATTATTTGTGTGAATAGTATTTTTTTTTCTCTGCTGTCCAACACTTTTCCTCACTGGAGTGGGAAAAGTAATTTTTACCCCTCCGCGAGTCAACATTTTCCCTATTTCTGCAAACACGGGAGTGGGAATACATGTTTTTACCCCTCCGTTATCCAACACTTTTCCTAATGTTGCATTCAGTGGAGTGGGAATACTAATTTTGGCCCCTCCACTATCCAATATTTTCCCTACTGTTGCACTTTTTGGAGTGGGAATAGTAATTTTTGCCCCTTCGCTATACAACACTTTCCCTACTGTTGCTCTCACTGGAGTGGCAATAGTCATTTTGACCCTTCTACTATCCAGCAATCAATCAATCAATCAATCTACTTATGAAGCGTACTACTTACCCGTGAGGGTCTCAAGGTGCTGAGGGAGGGGGTGCCACTACTGCTCGAAGAGCCAGGTCCTGAGGAGTCTTCTGAGGCGAGCAGGTCTTGAGTCTGCCGCAGGTGGGTGGGGAGGGTGTTCCAGGTCTTAGCGGCGAGAAAGGAGAAGGCTCTGCCGCTGGAGGTTGCTCGTTGGATGCGGGGGACAGCCGCGAGGGCAAGACTGGCGGAGCGGAGCTGGCGGGTTGGGGTGTAGAAGCTGAGTCTGCTGTTAAGGTAGGATCGTCCGGTGTTGTGGAGTGCTTTGTGAGCGTGGGTGAGGAGCTTGAAGGTAATCCTCTTGTAGACGGGGAGCCAGTGTAGCTCTCTCAGGTAGGGGGTGATATGGCTGCGGCGGGGGATGTTGAGGATCAGCCGGGCAGAGGCATTTTGGATGCGTTGCAGGTGTTTGGCCGGGATTCCTGCATAGAGAGCGTGGCTCTGAGTCACTGCTCTTCTTATTTCGGTGGGGATCCACTTGTAGATCCTGCGGAGCATGTGGAGGGTGTTGTAGCAGGAGGAGGAGACGGTGTTGACCTGTTTTGACAAGGAGAGGGAGGAGTCGAAGGTGAATCCTAGGTTGCTTGCGTGGTCGGTGGGTGTAGGTGTCAGTCCCAGGCCGAGGGGTTGGATCCGAGGATGAGGACCTCCGTCTTATCCGAGTTCAGCTTTAGGCGGCTGCTCCTCATCCAATCTGCGACGGCCTTCATTCCCTCGTGGAGGTTGGTTTTGGCAGTGAGTGGGTCCTTGGTGAGGGAGAGGATGATCTGGGTGTCGTCGGCGTAGTAGATGATGTTGAGGTCGTGTTGGTGGGCCACTTGTTCGAGGGGGGCCATGTAGATGTTGAACAGTGTAGGGCTGCGGGATGAGCCCTGGGGTACTCCGCAGATGATGTTGGTGGCTTCGTAACGGAAGGGTGGGAGGCGGACACTCTGGGTTCTGCCAGAGAGGAAGGATGTGGTCCAGTTGAGGGCCTCCTCTTGGATTCCGGCTTCATGGAGGCGAATCTTTAGTGTGCAGTGGCAGACCGTGTCGAAGGCGGCTGACAGGTCCAGGAGGATAAGTGCTGATATTTCACCGTTGTCTAGTTGGCGCCTGATGTCGTCTGTGGCTGCGATGAGGGCTGTCTCGGTGCTGTGGTTTCATCTGAATCCAGACTGGGATGGGTCTAAGATGTTGTTGTCCTCGAGGTGGCGGGCCAGTTGTGTGTTGATGATTTTCTTGATGACCTTCGCCGGGAACGGGAGCAGAGAGATGGGCCGGAAGTTCTTGAGATCCTTGGTTTCCTCTTTGGGCTTCTTGAGGAGGGCGCTGATGTCGGCGTGCTTCCAGCTTTCCGGGAATGTAGCTGTCTCGAAGGAGATGTTGATGACGTTCCATAGTTGGGGTGCGATGGCTGCGTCTGCTTCGTTGAATACGTGGTGTGGGCAGGGTGAACCTGAGTGGATGGAGTTCATGACCTTGCGTGTCTCGACATCGTTGACGTTGGTCCAGGAAGTCAGGCGGTTGGTGGGGTGGATGTTCGTAGGGGGGGTGGAGTCTGGCGTTGTCGGAGGAGACTTGGTATTGAAGCTGTCGTGGATGTCAGCGATCTTGCAGTGGAAGAAGGTGGCCAGTGAGTCGCACAGTTCTTGTGAAGGTGGGAAGTCTTTGGCATTGGCACTGGGGTTGGAGAGTTCCTTCACGATGCTGAAGAGCTCTTTGCTGTTGTGTGCGTTGTTATCTAGGCGTGTTTTGAAGGAAGATCTCTTGGCTAGTCTGCTGAGGTGGTGATGTCTGCGGGTGGCATCCTTGTGCACTGTGTGGCTGTCCGGTGTACGGTCAGGGAGCCATTTCTTTTCCAGATTCCGGAATGCACGTTTGGAGGTCTGGAGCTCTTCGGTGAACCAGGTGGCTTTCTTGCTGGTGCGGCTGTTGGAGGGTTTCTTGAGTGGGGCGAGGGTGTTGGCGCAGTCGTTGATCCACTGTCTGAGGTTGCGAGCAGCGGCGTCTGGGTCGGTGGGGTTGGTGGGTGGGTTCTGGGCGAGGGTGGCCGTCAGCTGGTCTGCGGTGACTTTGTTCCAGCAGCGGCGTGGTAGCTGTCGGGTGAGGTGGTGCGAGTTGGGTTTCTTGAAGGTGAAATGGATGCAACGGTGGTCCGTCCAGTGGAGTTCGGTGGTGTGGTTGAAGGCGACGTGGGTGCTCGTGGAGAAGACGGGGTGAAGCGTTTGGCCTGCGGCGTGAGTGGGTGCGGTCACAAGTTGTCTGAGGCCGAGGTTGGCGAGGTTGGCGATAAGGGTGGTAGAGTTTGCGTCGTTATTGTTCTCGAGGTGAAAGTTCAGGTCCCCGAGGAGGATGTAGTCTGTGGAGGCGAGCGTGTGTGTGCTCACGAGGTCGGCGATGTGGTCGCTGAACTGTGTCCGGGGACTGGGGGGGTTTGTAGGTCAGTGTTCCTCTGAGGGTGGTGTTGGGGTCTGTGTGGATCCGTAAGTGCAGGTGTTCGGCAGTGTTGAGGGTGTCGTCTGCGTGCGTGGTGGATTTGTGGACTATGGCTATTCCTCCTCCAATTCCGTTAGTGCGATCCCTGCGGGTGATCTTGTAGCCGTCGGGATGGCTATGGCGATGTCGGGCGCCGAGGAGTCAATGCACCAGGTCTCGGTCAGGAAGGCGACGTCCGGGGCGGAGGTGTCGAGCAGGTCCCAGAGCTCGATGGCATGTTTGCGTGCGGAACGGGTGTTGAGGAGTATGCAGCAAAGGTGGTTGGGTCCGGTCTTTGGAGGTTTGGTGGCTCTGTTGCAGGTGAGTCTGCAGGTGTGGCAGGAGAAAGGTCCGTGGGTGCGCTTTGGGCAGCCTGGAAGCAGCGGTGATCTCAGTTGATGTTGAGTGCGTGGAGGGTGCTGGCATCGTAGCCGAGTCTGGTGTCGTGGCATTTGCGGGGTCCAGAGGTTCTGGCACTCGGCGCGGTCCAGGCACGGACGGGCGGAGAGGGGCTTGCCTCTGGCGCACCAGCAGCGCGACCGCTGGGCACGTCTGCCACAAGTAGGGGAGGTGGGAGGGACAGGCAGCTGGGAGGCGGGTGGCGGACGACGAATGGGAGCGGGGGGTGGGCCGCAGGGAACTCAGGGGCGGGAACGGCAAGGGACACAGAGAGGAAAAGGGGGCGGGCCGCAGGGGAGGCAGCGGCAGGACGACGGCAAAGAGGGAACAGAAGGAAAAATGTGCAAAAGAGCACAGGGACAATACAGTAGAGCAGACAAGAAATACAGTGATACAGTAAGCACAATAGGCACACTGAGCACACTAAAAAGAAACCAAAGCAGGCAGTACCAAGGTGGTGATCGGAAGTACAGCTGCTCAGGGGGCTCGAACACGCTTCAGCAGAGGCAGTAGGGAACGGGCGCAGTCAGGTGGAGCTGCGCCGCATGGGGAGCGACCTGCCTGCAAGGGGCAGGGTCAACGGTCGCTCTGACTGTCGCGCAGCGGGTGCCATAAGTAGGGGAGGTGGGAGGGTGAGGCAGCTGGGAGGTGGGTGGCGGTTGGTTGATGGGAGGGGGGGTGGGCAGCAGGGAACGCAGCAGCGGGAACGGCGAGGCACACAGAGAGGAAAAGGGGGCGGGGCCGCAGGGGAGGCAGCGGCGGGATGACAGCGAAAAGGGAACAGAAGGCAAAATGGGCAAAAGAGCACAGGGACAATACAGTGGAGCAGACAAGAAATATAGTGATACAGTAAGCACAACAAGCACACTAAGCACACTAAAAAGAAAACCAAAGCATGCAGTACCAAGGTGGCGATCGGAAGTACAGCTGCTCAGGGGGCTCGAACACGCTTCAGCAGAGACAGTAGGGAACGGGCACAGTCAGGTGGAGCTGCGTGGCGTGGGGAGCGACCTGCCTGCCAGGGACAGGGTCAAGGGTCGCTCTGACTGTCCCGCAGCGGCCGCCATAAGTAGGGGAGGTGGGAGGGAGGGGCAGCTGGGAGGCAGCGGCGGGAACGGCGAGGGGCACAAAGAGGAAAAGGGGGCGGGACGCAGGGGAGGCAGCGGTGGGACGACGGCGAAGAGGGAACAGAAGGCAAAATGGGCAAAAGAGCAAAGGGACAATAAAGTGGAGCAGACAAGAAATACAGTGGTGCAGTAAGCACAAAAAGCACACTGAGCGCACTAAAAAGAAAACCAAAGCAGGCAGTACCAAGGTGGCGATCGGAACTACAGCTGTTCAGGGGGCTCAAACACGCTTCAGCAGAGGCAGTAGGGAACGGGCACAGTCAGATGGAGCTGCATGGCGTGGGGAGCGACCTGCCTGCCAGGGACAGGGACAAGGGTCGAAGGGCACTTTCCCTACTGTTGCTATCACTGGAGTGGGAATAGTAATTTTTGCCTCTCCGCTGTACAACACTTATCCTATTGTTGCACTCAGCGGAGTGGGAATAGTAATTTTTACCCCTCCGCTATCCAACGCTTTCCCTATTGTTGCACTCACAAGAGTGTGAATAGTAATTTTTCCCCCTCCGCTATCCAACACTTTCGCTACTGTTGCTCTCACTGGAGTGGGAATAGTAATTTTTACCCCTTCGATATCCAATACTTTCCCTCCTGTTGCACTGTTTGGAGTGGGAATACTAATTTTTACTCCCCCCCCACACTATCCAACACTTTCCCTAATGTTGTTACTCAAGTTGGAATAGTACATTTAATTATTTTGCTATCCAGCACTTTTCCTACTGTTGCACTGTTTAAATATTTTTTCATAGTTTTATTTGTTTATTTATTCTAGAATGTTTTAAAAATATTTTTTCATTATTTATATATATATTATTTTTATATCATTTTAAAGTTTTAAAATGAATGAAAGAATAGTTTATTCATTATTTTAAAGTAAATATATATATGTATAAATTATCATGTTTGTGTGTTTCTTTTTTGTTAAATTAAGTTTATTTGTAATATTTTCTAACAATGTGTATTAAATCTAATACATTTTGTTAAAATTATTATTACCATTTAATATATATTATTTTATTTCATATATATTTAACTCAATATTTTTTACATCGATATTTTCGATTCAATATTTTTGTACTTACCTGTGTAGGTATGGGAGTCAATATTTTTTTAGTCTGTATTTTTTATGTGATATTTTGAACGTCGATATTTTTAACCTCAATATTCAATCAGTAAAGGCCTTAAATTACCCCAAATGTGTTTTAGGTACCCTGAATGCCTTCACTGGCATTTGAGTGGGCTGGCAGGGTGGGGGCCGGTTTTAGAGATGCCAATGAGTTTGACTTGCACAAAGTTCATAAATGTATTACACACATTGTTGGGAGGCAACTGTTCAATGTGAAGGGATGTATGTAATGAACCAAAAACTATTTTGCAGATGCCGCCCCTGAAATGGGGCTTCAAGTGCCGGCGCCATAACAGCCGCTGTTGCCCCCGAAGGATCTGGGTTGGGCCGCTACAAAGCACTCACAGTACAGAAGAGCAATCCAGCGCCCCCCTTTTTTGCACCAAGGGTCACTCCCACCAAGAATGCGCCAAGTCAACAGGTCAATAGGGAGGCAGGTGATTTTTGACCTCCCCCAATGGAGGGGGAAGCTGCCCATGCAGAGCAGAGAGCACAATATGGCGCCGGTTTTTGAGACAAGACTCATCGAAGGAGCGTGAATAGGCCAGGTGGTTTGAAGAAGTGTCGCCGGGCTCATGTGGCAGAAGCAGTCACCGGAGGCTCTTCCTCAACATGGAAACTCGCCCCCAGAATCCACAAAGGCCCGGACCCAGTAAGGAGTGTTGAGAGCAACCGACGCCAGGACTGATGAATAGCATCTGGTCGGAAGAGAGCCAAGCGCAGTCCCCTCTCCAGCTCAGCAGCAAAGAAGAATACAGCCATTGCGGAAGCTAAGGCTACTCCTCCCCTGGGCCGGTCAGAGAGCCAGAGCAGCAGAGGAGGGCCTCTCTGACTGTTGCAAACATACTGGAGGCCCTCCTTACAATGGCGCAGTGGCAAAGCAGAGTGCAGCCCCAAGAGGTGTAGCCAAAGTGGAGCAGTGTGGAAGGACACGCCGTCTGCTGCAAACTCACCAGAGGCCCTCCTTGCACCACCACAGCCGGGAAGCAGAGTGCAGCTGGCAGCCACGGGATGCATGGCCAAAGTTGAGCAGCAGCAGGGAGGATGTGCTGACTGCTGCATGGCCACCGTGCTTTTCCGGTCTTCCATCAGCAGCTAGGGCGGTGCTGGGGCCTCCAAACTGTGCGCCAGCAGCGGTTGGGCCACACCATGCTCCCAGGGGTAAAGCGTTGGAGGAGGCGGCGCAGAGCAGAAGATACGAGTGCTCCCGGCAGGGGCACCGGGGGCCGATGGAGCAGCGGCCCAGCCAGTGGCAAGAGCAAGTGAGCGGGAAAAACCTCACAAACTGGCCCATACAAGCATGTGGCAGGAGCCACCAAAAGGTCTAAAAAAACAGGGAGTCACTCAAGAATTTACATTTTGACTCCAGTAAATGACAAAACGTCAGGAGGAAGAGCTGCTGGAGTGGTTCATGCATAGGGAGGGTGGCAGCACTCCACCTTTTTTTTAAAAAGGGAATAGGAGAAAAGAGTGAACAATCAACAGACAAGCCACCCAAGATGGAGAACCACAAAGGCGGCAAGCAACCCAGGGATTTGGAGGCTTTACTCAGACAAATAAGGGCAGCCCCTGAGATGCACGGCACTAGCTGGTTACAGACATACCTCGACCAGAAGGCCGAAAGCGAAACAAGTTAGCAACCAAGTGAGGGGACACCCGAAGACAGTGTCTGGCCAGCAATTAAGAGACAGAGGGTCACAATTAGAGCAACAAAGGAGTCGATGGGCAAGAAATAGGACAGGAGTGCCGATCCACTGCCTGTAGCCTTTTGGGCGGCGGTGGCGGGACCTAGCGGAGTACCCAGCAGCACTGTAACAAGTGGTGAGCATATCAGCGCAATAGTCCATGAATGCTTAAACTCGTTTACACCATTGTTGTTCAATGGCTTAGGTGTGCAGGTGCAGGGCACAGGGGCCACCGAGCCACAAGGGGGGATATCGGGGATGCCATGGCACCTACTGGACCCAGGCTGTGAGCGGAAGGAGCGATTATAGGGTAAACAGACAGGGCCCGCAAGTACTGGGGTTTCAGGCAGCCATGCTACATAAGAGAGAGGTCAGGAACGGGGTCCCCCTTAGCAGCATGGACCAGCGTAGGCATCACATGCAGGACAAGTGTGTCAGCGGGAACAGGTCAACCCCCAAAATCATACACCAGGCCATCACTGGGTCCACGTCAATGACCACAAGGGCTACCGGGCTGGCAAACCTTATCCCCTTAGCGGTAAAAGGGAGAACATGGAATAAGGAATTTATCAAAATGTTCTCATTGTTAGAGATACAATTAGATGGGCCGGATCTGATGTTATCTGATAAAAAAAGACGAGGATAGGAGTGAGAGGAGAAAGGAGAGGAAAGAAAGGAATTTTGACAACCGGTTAGACGCTTTCAGGTTCGTGGCCTGCATTTTCATTGAGAAATTCCCACTTAGCGCCACGGACCTCTGGTTGTATGAAGCCAATATTCACAGGCGCATTTACAATTGACGGGAAGGCTTGGCTAGAGTATGATAAGAGCTTTAGGCTAAAGATGCAGACACACCCAGAGATGGAGTGGAACGAGGAAGATGTTTCTGTGTTCAAACACAAAATTATGGTAGCTAAGGAGGTTAGAGCTTGAACGGGGAAGAACGAGAAGCCCTTTCAGAGTTCATTTTATAAAGGGAAGGGCAGGTCATATCAGAAACCTAAAACATTTAAGAACTGGAAACAGTCACGCATCAGAGGGCCGGCGGCTATCTGTTGGAAATTCAAAGCCAACAAATGTACATAAGGGGCCTCGTGCAAATTCCAAACACATATGCTCCAGCTGTGGGGGGGACACCCGGCAGCAGTGTGCAGATGCAGGAAAGAACAGCAAAGTGACAAGAAAGAGAAGAAGAAGAAACAGTAGTGAAGACACAGGTTGTGTGGGGGGCCCAAAAGAAGTGACTAGGTACCGGTCAGCCGAGACCCTCATTAACACACACCAGCTGAGGAGGCTATCCAACAAATATCACAATAAGACGGGTGCTGCCCTTCTAGTGAAGGGGTTTGAGGAAGGCTTATTTATACCGTTTAAAGGTCCACTACCCACAGGCAATGTGAAAAACCTCAAGTCAGCACTCCAACACCCAGGGGTCGTGCTCCAAAAATAGAGAAAAAAAAATCATTTGGGAGGATAGCGAGCCCTCTAACGCTACCAGTTACTGATGGCCTGGTGGTCTTTCCCCTGGGGTGGTGCCTAAGAAAGAGGTAGGTCAGGTCAGACTCATCCACCCCCTCTCCTTCCCAGAGGGCCTGTCGATTGATGATGGAATCAGCACTGAGGCATGTTCAGTGGGGTTCTCAACAGGGGATGACGCCATCGACTTAGTGAGGGTGGCAGGCTAGGGAGCCCTCGTGCAAAAGCTTACTTAGAAGCAGCATTTTGCCTCCTTCCAGTACACCCAGGCAGTTTCCATTCATTGGGTTTCCAATTGGAAGAGTCCACCTATTTTGACAAAGCAATGTCAATGGGTTGCGTGGTGGCCTGCAAATATTTTGAGCAATTTAGCACATTCCTGGAGTGGGCCCTCCATGACTGACACCCTGCTGGGGGCAAGCTGCACTATCGATGACTTCCTATTTGTATGCCTCGCCAGGTCCCTGAATTGCAGTGACACACTAGCCACATTTCAAGAGTTAGAGAGGGAGCTGGGGGTACCTCTGGCAGCCGAAAGGACAGGTGGGCCCACAACTAAACTCACATTTTTGGGGATCGAGCTAGACTCAGTCACTGGAAAGTCCAGATTGCCCGACATTGAGGAGTAAGGAGTTCAGGAAGGGTATACAAATCTTGTGCAGCAGGGAGAAGCCCACACTCAGGGAGCTACAGCAGCTAATTGGCAAACGCAACTTTGCAGCCAGAGTCATTCCCGCTGGCAAGGTCTTTGCCAATCGCCTGACACAACTGACAGCCGGGCTCAAGCACAAACACCACCACGTCTGGTTGGGGACGGGTGTCAAGTGCAACATGCGCATGTGGGATGCATTCTTAGCCAACTTTAATAGGGTCCTGAAATGGAGAGAGTGGCTGGGTAACAGCCAGGCAGATTGTCTTGTTCACAGACGCAACTGGCAGCGCAGGCTTTGGGACAATCCAAGGTGACAAGGGGTATGCCAAGCAATGGCCAGACAGCTGGCATAAACTGGGCATTACCTGCAGCATCACGTTTCTGAAGCTATTCCCCATTATAGTGGCCCTGACCATCTGGAAGCGTACAATAAGGAACATGAAGCTGACGCTTTCGTCACACAACAAAGGGGTAGTGGAGGCAATCAACAGAGGATCAGCCAGGTGACCAACATTCTGAGATTAATTGGTTAATTTACAGTTGGAGGGGAACATAGACCTGAAAGTCTGCCATGTACCGGGGGTGGAGAATGAAGTAGCAGACTCCCTATCACGGGCACAGATGATCAGAATCAAGGAGCTGGCTCCAGGGGAGGAGAGGTATGTGACCCCCCTTCCCAGAGGATTTGTGGGACCTGGCGATTGGACTTATCAGGACTAGTGAGCAAGGCCCTTACCCCCAACGCGGCCAAACATTACAAGAAATGCCCGGGCACAGTTATGCAGCTAGGTGGAATCCAGTCACTAGCAGAAGGAGGGGGGACGGTGAGGGTAGTGGAATGGTTCATACAATGGGCATTCACAAAAATCTAGGTCCTGGGCACAAGCTCACCTGTCAGCAGTAGCCCACTGGGGCAAGACCCCACCTCATCTCCTTACATTAAGGCAGCGAAGAAGGGGTGGAAGTGGTCAGAAGGGAAGAAAGAGGACACCCTGCGACCCATAGACTTCTGGAGATTGGCACGCCTCATGGACACACTCGAGGAAGTAGCAAGGGACACATTTGAGCTAAGTCTATTCAAGGCGGCCTTTGCGACCGCATTCTTTAAGGCATTTAGACTCAGTGAACTGGTGGCCCAAGCAAAGTCAGGCCCAGCAGGGCAATGCCTGCATAAAGCCAACGGTAAACCCAGCAGAGCAGCGGTGGAGCTACTGCTGCATCGGTCCAAACCCGATCAGGCCCGCAAGGGGGCAGTGGTACAGCTGCAGTACATTAAGGACCACAGATGTTGCACAGTCTGCTGCCTCCTAACCTACATGGCCTTGCGACCAGCAGGGGAAGGTACCCTTTTCAAGCATGGAGACAGGGGTTTTTTAAGCAAATTCCAGTTCACAGCAGAGATGCGCCAAGCCCTGAGTAGAACAGGGCTTTCACAGGCCGCCTTCAGCACGCATGCATTTAGTATTGGGGCCGCCACCTCAGCAGCACAACATGGGATCATAGAAGCAGGAATCAAAGCGATCGGCAGGAGGTGGTCCAAAGCATACAACACCTACGTGATACCCCAGCTGTTATAGGGGGGGTCTTAGCAACAAGGAAGTGGGGGTGTGCGGGGGCCCTCCCTCAGGACCTCACGCCCGACTGACAAAGTGATTATTGCCTGAGCAGGAAAGTGCCCGCAACTGGTATGGGTGGTGGGCCACTCATTTGTATCCAGAATGTAGTCATGGTGGAAGTACAGAGGTCACAAACAGAAAGGAAGGCCGGTAAACACATGCGTCCACTCGTGGGGTCACCTGGGAATGAGATGGAACCAACTAGCAGCTGCGCTTAAGGAGTTACTGGCAGATGCGGCATGGCATCCAGACATTTTGATTATTCACCTCTGGGGGAATGACGAAAGAGCTCCACCAGGCCAGCAAGAAGGATTTAACAGAGGTGGCTCAGTGTTTCGGTAGCAGAACCATCATGTGGTCCGAACTGATCAGCAGGCTGGTTTGGCGGGGGCTGAGTCACGTAAGGTGGCGGAAAATTAAAGGAGAAATCTGAACATAGCAGTAAGCAGGTTTTGCAAAATCAACGGCTTGGAGAGTATCAGATATGGCCTCATCAACCCAGGCTGCCCAGAGCTGTACGGGCATGACGGGGTTCACCTATCGGAGGCTGGGATGCAGGTATTCTGGGACAACCTGTGGGGTGCGATGGCTTTGCCAGGCTGTATATAAAATGTTTACAAAAGAAGCAACGGGCACCGCAGGGGGGAGCCGCAGGAAGACAGAAGCCTCAGATGACGTGGTGGATAGGAAGGGGTACAATGGTTGGTTATGGAGGCACACCAGCACGGCGGTGTGCACGAGCAAGGTCACTCACTTTGGGATGCCTTACTGTAGGGTGAGTAGACCTGAAAAAAAGGGGGTAGCAAAGAGAGACAGTGCTCGCAGCCCAGACCCAGCCAGAAGGCGGGACACAAAAGAGACTACCGTGGAGAGGCTACCCCCCCACACGCAAAGGGTGGGGAAACCAACAGAACAATTTTGGGACCCCACTAGCGGCAAAAAATGAAAATTGCCCACAATTGAGCGGAGCATCAAACTGGCTGAGTGCTTTACAAATTATGAGGTGCTAATGATTTATGACAAAGAAGCGATTTATGACAAGTAACCATGGGCGGATTTTGCGGATCCACGATTCGCGGATTTGCGTATTCACGGATCGTGGATCCGCAAAATCCGCGGATTTTGCGGATTTGCGGATCCGCGGATTTGGGGCGGGGCTTCCATGCAAGTGCACATGCCTCTTGTGTGTATAAAAGGTCAGAGACCGATCAGAGCAGCAGATGAAGATACAGAAGCTCCTGGCCACAGGAACAGCACGAGGATTGCGCTCGTGAAAGTCAAGGATGCAAAGGCTCTGTCCAGCATCACAGCTGATTTTCGATGGTATATTTGGGAAGAAGGCACATCTGCCCAGCCTTGACAACGCTCACGATTGTTTTTTGGGCCGATGAATGAGTCACTGAATTTAAGCTTCAACTAGGGCACATGCTTTATTGATATCTGTAAGTGCTTCCGGTTGAGGTTTAATTTTTGTTCCAGGACCATCGTGCCAGAATGAACCCTGCCCTTCATATTTATTCAAGAAGACGCCACCGTTTTGTGCCATATCTCTACTCAACTGGAGTACTTTCTACTGGATAATCAGTAAGTGCTACCTCGTTGGGTAAATGTATAGTGCTTTTACTACACTACAGCTGCCTAAAGTGCCAGAGAGTTGTCTACTGCGACCAGGTGTGTGTTACTATGCAATCGCGCCGAAGGGCCCAGGGGTCCCTTGAGTGAGCTATCATAGTGGGTAAATGGCGGGAAGACGGTGCACACCGCGAGTGTGTGGGCGGGGCCAAACGGACGGGGCTTCCATGCGAGTGCACATGCCTCTTGTGTGTATAAAAGGTCAGAGACCGATCAGAGCAGCAGATGAAGATACAGAAGCTCCTGGCCACAGGAACAGCACGAGGATTGCGCTCGTGAAAGTCAAGGATGCAAAGGCCTCTGTCCAGCATCACAGCTGATTTTCGATGGTATATTTGGGAAGAAGGCACCCCTGCCTGGCCTGTTGTAACTATTTTACGATGGCACCTGCTTTATTTTATCTATTAGAGCTTCCTGTTGAAGCTAACTTAGTAACTATTTTAGGATGGCGCTGGCAGCTTGCCGGCGCCATCGTAAAATAGTTACAACAGGCCAGCAAGGCTTGAACTTTTGCCCCCGGAATCCGCCGCTCGCGGATTTGCGAATTTGCGGTAAATTCGCGGGAGTTCGCGGATCGCGAATTTACCGAAAATTCGCAAAATCCGCAAGCGTAACGGATTTTGCGCTCATGCTTAATGACAAGCAACAAGGTGTAACAAGTCACTGTGATGATTTATGGCCAGGGTCGTAAAGCGATGACCTGGAGAGTGTAAGAAAAGATATGATGATTCAGTTATGATAATAAATCGGCAGCCAAAAACAACCACAATAAAATAAAAACGTGTGTTGGATGTTTGTGCAGATGTATATATGTAAGAAAATTGCATGTCATCCGAGAGTGGGCACTGTCCGGGGGTAATGGAGCATTACAAATCCTATGAACATGGCCTATTGTCCCTCACATAAAACCTTCCATCTGTCAATTTATCAATCAACTAATATTCTATCCATGCTGTTACCATCAAAGACTATTACCCTTCAGTATTCCACCCTCGCACACCTGTCGCAAATTCCTCCTCAGCTGAGTAATTTGAGTCACACTTTTCTTCAAGGTCTAATCATGCTTTGTTTAGACTGGCTTCTGTCAAACTAATTTCTCAAACAATGCATATATACCTTGCTATTGTTCCTGAAAACGTTTACCTGGGAAATGTATGTGGGAACAATTGATGTTCTAATCATCAGGCTGCATGTAGATCCTTAACTTTGAATTAATGGGCATGAGACTCGTTAAATTGGTAGGGAATCCTCACAAATTTGACATGAAGTTTTATGTGAAAGGACAGGAGTTCATTGAAGGTATGCTCTGAGCTCTCAATCATAAACATTATTCAAGAATAGACCTCAGGACATGAGCCATCATCACAAGTTGAATCAGATTCTACATTAATGCAAGAGTGATAGGATCCCTTGTCACTATGGGTGGGTCGTGGAACTTCAGAAGTCAGGAATCAATCGCACCCTTTACACCACAGATGTATATCACTGCTCTGACCTCACTTGAAATGTTTGTAATACCCACACAATCAATGTTCATACCCCCTGACACCACAAGCATTCACTATTTTCTCCTATGGGATTATAGCTAAATGCTTTCACTTTAGACCCACAACATCAGGATCAGTGTCAATACATAGCTCACAGCCCTCCTCCTTCTTCACCCTGACCCCTCCAGCTGCCAACACAGTACATTCACTTAAAGCTGTTAACCTCTAACGGGCTTCCTCTGATCTACCATGCTCACAAATTATCTTCTATATCTCTTCACATGCATTCTTCTTTTAATCTCTAACCTTTTCAACTAACATTTACCCTTAATGTGTCACATCTGCAGTGGTAGTGTCACGTCTGAAAAAAGAAGTATTGGTAGAAGCATTGGTAAAGCCAATAGGTCTCTGTTTTTGGAAGTATTGGGTTAGCCAATGCCTTTTGGCGATGCTGAGCTGCATCAACAAGATGATGTGTAGCACAACAAAAAATTAACAAAAATGGTTGTGATGTTGTGACCTCTACTGGAGTGCCATTTTGTTGATGCACGGATGCGTGATGACGTGTACATGCACATAATTCTTTATGCATTTATCCCTACTAAATAAACACAGGTGCCGTTTTTTTATTTACCAATTCGAGCTTGATCAGTAAATCAATTAATAAAAAAGAAATAACACAAAAGTGCTTATCTTTTTAAGGCGGAAGGGCCGGCAGCAACTTGCAGCATTGTTCTCTCATCCCAAAAAATAAATAAAATAAAAAATGACAGTGAGCATGAAGGCAATGGAGGAGTGGGTAAGTGGGAAGCAACAGGCAGCGTGCGTGGATGTAAATGAGCACAGGAAGGAGAGCAACATGAGACGGGGAGAAGCACATTAATGAAAAAGCAACACAGAGCACAAGGGAGGCAAGGACTTTGGAGAGGGAGAAGCTCTTAAAAGAGAGCTTGCAACATGAGGAAGACTGCAACATGGCGCCCAGGGGTAGATGTTTGAGGGTATTTAGAGAGCTGAAAAACACATGCACTCTAGCGGAGTGCTTAATCAAAAAGAAAATCATTGTTCCCAAGGATAAAAACATTAATTCAAAGAGATGTTACGGAGGCATACCTCGAATGGAAGGAGTAACAGAAGAAGGTCTAGCTGGGACAAGCTGTTCAATACGAAGCAAGCATAAAATAGTGATAGTAAAGCCAACCAGTGGTACGCAATGGGTAAGCTGTAAGCACATTTATGCTCTTGGTAAGCACACAAAGAGGTATATTCTCAAGGACTTATCACCAAGTTATCGGCACTTTAGCGCAGCAAAACTTGCGAAAGAATTATCGGCCATTCTCAAACTGGTGCAAACTGCCGATATCGCCAGTTTTCCAGCGATAGCTTCCGCAAAAAACATTGCCACGGATGAGAGCGACAACTAACGCTAATAAGATGCAGAGTAGGCGTTCTCTTGCAAAAACACCCAAAAACACCACGTCCCGATATTTTCAACGACCAGCCAGATCTGCGATCCAAAAAGAGGCAATAAGGCGTGTTAACAGCAGGTATTTAACACCTGCCTTTTACTGGTGTTAAGCAGGACGACTACCTGCAGTATGAAAGGGAGCCCAGAGCCACATCTGAATACCAACAGATGCCATTGAGCCAATGATCGCACAGCATGGAGACCCAAGAGGGTCACAACAACCACCGCCACCACCCGCAGGCCCACGATGTCCACAATGGACTGCCATATTCCATTTTTTATTGCCAATGACACAGTGGAGGTGACGAACAGTAGTTGATGGTGTTCTATCACAATCGTTATCAGGATCCTCTTTTCCTGCGGACTGAACCACGTCTTCCTCTTCTTCTTTTCCTTGCCCTTCTCTGACCTCGAGGTCCCAGGCTGGTCCTCTATGGGGCTTGTGGGGTTCTGGTTGTTCTCTGTACTTGCTCAGGCTACCTCCATTGTGCTTCGCAGTTGTTTTGGTTTTGTTTGTGTTTTTTGTTTTTCTACTTTTATAGTGATTTTTCCCGCCTGACGTGTGTGAATTGCAGGCCTGGCGAAGATTATTGTTGTACCACACTGTAAAATCAGCAAGAACTGCACCACACGATGCATAAGATGGCGCTGCTTCTTTCTACAACTTGTGTAGATGTACTACTCGAGCAGCAGCGTCCTCAACGAGAGCGGCAGGTTTCTCAATGTGAGTGGAAGCGACCTGCCACGACCACCCGCATTGATCAATCTCACAGGAGGTGGTCTAGTTCATGATTTTTCTCGCTCGCTGAGCACAGAGTGGGCATAACTCAGTGAATTCTGCTGGCGGAGCAAAATTCGTTGCCCAACCTCTAGTTTTTAATCCCTTGTGGATGGGAAGTTCCTTAGCAAGAACTTTACGAGAGTGTTCCACAGTTTAGATGCATTAAGTGTAAAAGATCCCCTGCTTTTACTCCCTAATCAAAGGGATCTAAGTAGAAAGGCATTATAGGAGCGCATCCAGCTCCCAGGTTTATAAAAGAAACACAATGACAAGACTTTTGTCAAACAGTGCCCTGTGTGCGATGCAGAGGGATTTAATTGTAATCCTCTCTGCTATTGGCAGTCAGTGGAGGAAACGCAGGGCTTGATGCACGGATTGATGTCTTGCTCGATTAAACAGTAAACATGGTGCAGAGTTAAGTACCACTTATAGTTGTTTTAACATGCCTTTGTGGGCTTCCAAATACAGGGCGTTTCCATTGTCCATGTGGGAGGGGATAAGCACCTGGACCATAATTCTCTTTGAAGAGGGAGAAGGGAGGAGTGACATTTTGTGCAATATCCCTAACATCTCAGAGCATGTAGCAGCTAGTTTAACAGCCTAGGTATCAAACTTGAAAGACTCATCTAGCCACATCTCTAGGTTCTTGATGGCAGGTTTAGGTGATGGGACTAGACCTAGACATCTTGGCCAAATCAAGTGCGCAAGGAAAACCGGGTTATTCCCCAAAAGTATAAGCTCTGTTTTTTCTCCATTCAGTTTGAGACAGGAGGTCCTCATCTACTATGAAACCTTTTCCAGACAAAGGCCAACAGGAGGGGGCTGCAGAGCCATCTGTCTGATTAAGTGAAAAGACCAATTGTGTGTCATCAGCATATGATATTATCAAAATCCCAAGAGGGAGGACGATCTCCGCAAGAGATCTCAGGTATACATTGAACAGAGTTGGCTTTAATGGCGAGCCCTGTTGTACGCCACATTTTAGCAGAAGACTGTCTAAGATACAGTTTCCCTTAAAAAGCTGGAATTTCCTATCTTCCAGAAAAGACTCCAACCAAGCAAGAGCTGTTTCCATCACGCTGGCATTCTGTAATATCTACACAAGGATATTGTGATCTACTGTGTCAAAACCTGAGCTAAGATCTGGGAGGATGATCACCGCTGCACCTTCCCGATCTAGTAGCCTTTTTGCTTCTTCAACAACTGGCAGCAAGGCCATCTCAGTATTGTGGTAAGGACGGAATGCAATCTGTGATGGAGGCAAGATGTCGTACTTCTATAGAAAGAGAGACCGATTGGTGAGTCTTTTCAGGATTTTGCTATTCTCTGACAAGAGAAAACTTGGGCGAACGTTTGCGAGATCCAGTGGGCACAGATAGTGAAAGATTGGCCAGTTTCAGAAGGGTTGGCAACATTACCTCCACTGCTTTAGCCAAGATGTGAAGTGGGGCTATATACAAGAGCCCGATTCAATTGCAATAATAATTTCTGATAGGCTTTTGACTGTTGAATCAGGGAAAACACTCAGATTAAATGGACCGAGGACCAACCTTTTTTCAGGGGCCCAACAGCAACCCCATAAGGGTTAGCTTGAAATGTCAGGTTTTCTTGGTCATTACATCGTGCCACAGGTACTTCTGGAGATGGACCAGTAGCAGGAGGCTTTAGTAGGTGTTTCACTACCTGAAAGATTTCACGTGGGGCATTAGAAGCAGCGTTAATTTTCTCTTCAAGCAAGACGCTTTCGCTTTTTTTTAATCTCAGAGTGAAAGACTCTGGTGGTGTCTCGATATTTCTGCTTAATTGAGTCATTTACATCTCTGCTTCAGACTCTTTCTGCATTTAAAAGCTTGCTTGATTTCACGGAGGTACAGAGAGTACCAAGGAGCAGATTGATTTGTAACTTTTCTCGTGTGAGATTGTATGAGGACCACCACATTCAATGAAGCCTCTAGCCACTGAGATATTTTTTCATTAGTGTGAGTCTGATCAGACCCTAGTGAAGGTTTAGAATTCAACAAAATTTCTTTCCAAGTTTCCAAAGGGAGTTTGCATTTGCATTGACCAGTCATCCAACTTTGTCTCTGTTAACCATGGTCCTGCTTAACACCCTTAACATTCTTGCCATTGTTGGCAATGTTCTCAAATGTTTCTCTTTTAAAATCTCCAATTGAGTATTCTCTGTTTTTTGCAGTAAGACTGAGTCCTGGCCTACAGCTCTTTGCCTGGGCAACCATCTGCGAACTGTCCTAGGTCCCCTTTTGGGCTCATGGCACACCTACTTACATTCACGACACTGCCTTCTTAAGATGCTCTTATCAACTTTATGATTATGAAATCGAAATAATCTTCTCTGCCACTTTTCATACACCTCATCTCTAGACTACAGTCTCCCACTTTCATACTGACATCAGAGACCTGTGGGCTTGGTGAATACATATGGTCAATTCTTACAAAAGGTAAATCATCTACTTTCCTGTATCTTCCGACCAATCTGCATTGATTCGACTACTTTTATTCCCATCTGGTGGAAGAAACATCTTCAACACAAGGCACCCTCGCAACGCGGAATTCTAGCGCTTTACACGCATTACTTACAGCGTTAGACGCTTTTAAATACCCGTTTTGTATTTTATTTTAACTCTTTTATATTTCCCCTGTTTTTAAGCTGCCGCCTCCCGCCCACCTACTTGCACTATAATTGCTGTAAATACACCGCTGTTTTAGCGGGTCCGGTCCTGGGGATCTGCTTGGACGCTCGCCATCTTGGGAGCGAAGGGGACACTTTAGGGCATCTTCTTTGAGCGGTCTAGCGCTCCTGCAGCTCGTCATCCGCCTATTTAAGGCGACCGTATTGTGGGGGTCAGCCTGGACAAGGCACCCTCGCAACGCGGAATTCTAGCGCTTTACACGCATTACTTACAGCGTTAGACGCTTTTAAATACCCGTTTTGTATTTTAGTTTAATTCTTTTATATTTCCCCTGTTTTTAAGCTGCCGCCTCCCGCCCACCTACTTGCACTGTAATTGCTGTTAATACACCACTGTTTTAGCGGGTCTGGTCCCGGGGATCTGCTTGGACGCTCGCCATCTTGGGAGCGAAGGGGACACTTTAGGGCGCCTTCTTTGAGCGGTCTAGCGCTCCTGCAGCTCGTCATCCGCCTATTTAAGGCCGCTCTATCTAGCACGCAGCGGTGACGCGCAGCGGGCGCGCCCTCCCTGCGCCTGAGTCTCGCCAGAGTCCAGCCCGTCTGCGCCCGTCCGCGCTAAGGACGGGCTAAAGGGCGTGAGACTCTTGCTCCCTTGGTGCATCCGCCATGCCTCCCCTAGCTGGTCCCCTATATTCCTATCAGGATATTGTTCGTCTGAGACCTGCATGGCGCCCATGCCATTTTACCTGCTCGCTGGACATCCTTCGGGATGTCTTTTACTGTACTTGTTATAGCATTCATGGTAAGTCGACGATACCCTGCCATGTTAGGCCCTCCCCCACTATCACTCCTACGTTGTCTCCTCTGAAAGAATCTGGTTTTCTCATTAATACTAGATCTTTAGTGAAAAACAATATCGCCTTTCGCAATTTTGTTACAGCCCGAAAGCCCACATGGGTCTTCATTACCGTAACCTGGGCAACTGAGTCTTCAGGAACGGACTTGGTTGAGGCTGTGCCGGATGGTTATTCCTTAGCCAGACTGGATAGAGTAGGGCGCAGAGGAGGTGGCCTTGGAATCCTTTACAAGACTTCCCACACCTGTCATACCACTCAACTTTCCAGTCCTTCCGACCTTTTTCAAGCCCTGCATTTTATTATAAAATCTCCCGAGGCTGCTCTCTTTGTTGGTATCTTGGTATACAGACCCCCTGGGTCTAGAACAGACTTTAGCCAGTCTCTTCTTAATATCCTGGAGCCCTATTTCGGAGCAGTCAACGTAACAGTTCTGGGTGACCTGAATTTTCATTTGGATAACCCTGAGGCTAAAGACTCTGTAGATCTTCTTGATGCATTATCCGCATGTGACTTAGTGCAATTAGTTAAACACCCCACGCACCAGGCAGGTCACATACTGGATGCAGTCTTCTCTAACGATGACAGGCTCAAAATAGAAATCCCTATCCCACTTTCCTGGTCGGACCATTTTGCGGTCCCTTTGGAAGTGGTGGTTGCCTTGAAGCCTATCAAGACAGATGTTCCTAGTCACACCAAGTTCAGGAGAAACCTTAAGAAAATTACAAACACATCAATAGCCCCATTATTGCAAAATTACAAATTTGACCTCTATGAGGATACCAATTCAGCGGCTTCAGAGTTGTCCAAGGCCATCGGTGTAGCAGTCGATGTGCTGGCTCTTCTCGCCTCCTGTTACTCTGCGAGAAAGAAACCTTCTGCACCCTGGTTTACGGAGCCTCTTAGGCTCATGAGACAAGGGTGCAGGAAGCAAGAAAGGCTGTGGCGAACAAGCTGGAATCTGAAGGAGAGGGATAAACATAAATTACTCCTCAAGGAGTACAAGCTGGAGATTATCAAAGTTAAGCAAGAGTACTTTGCTAACCTGACTATGACTCTTTCCTCTCCCAGAGATCTTTTTAAAATAGTGGACTCGCTTTGCACATTGCAGACCCAGGACCCTATTGCAGGCTCCCAAGAATTCTGTGACAAGATCGCTAGATTCTTCCATTCGAAGATTGCGGATATCCACCAGAATCTTGAAGCACAAAGATCTGTTACCCTTCCCCCTCCTGTCCCCCTCCCTCTGCTCCTGAAGGAAGTCTCTCCCATCACCCCCAAGAGTTTGGTAGAGTTCCCGCCTCTATCCTATCAGGAGCTTGACCTGCTTTTAAGTAAGACAAGGTCGGGATCTCCACTGGATCCATGTCCCCTTAAAGTCCTGAAGAATGTAGAGACTCCCTGCTCCCTCTTCTACTTGACATCATGAATAGGGCCATGAGAGAGGGCACCTTTCCATCGGAATGGAAAAATGCTGTAGTCAAGCCTCTGCTAAAGAAATCTACTCTTGATCCAGAGGTGCTCAAGAACTATCGCCCCATCTCTTTACTCCCAGCACCTGCTAAGATGCTGGAAACGTATCTCAACCAACATCTGGTGGCATTCCTTGACTCCTCTGATCTTTTGGACCAATCCCAGCATGGCTTTAGGAAGCACCACAGTACCGAGTCTGCCCTGATGGTCGTACTGAGCAACATTCGTATGGAGGTAGACCAGGGACATTCCACCGTCCTGGTCCTTCTAGATCTCACGGCCGCCTTTGACACCCTGTCCCCCTCGGTGCTAACATCTCGCCAAAGATAGATAGGGGTGGAAGGAGTGGCCTTGAGTCTGTTGGCCTCCTTTCTTGACCAGAGGGTACAGAGGGTGAAACTGGGAGACTTTCTATCTCCATCCCTACCTGTGCAATGTGGGGTCCCCCAGGGATCGGCATTAAGTCCGACCCTGTTTAACATCTACGTGACCCCACTTGCCAAGTTGGTTAGATCTTTTGGGATGGAGGTAGTCTCCTATGCGGATGACACGCAGATCTTGGTGTCCTTATCTCACCCTGATGGCTCGGCCCCGTGCAACTTTAGGAACTGCATGCAAGCAGTGTCACAATGGATGATTTACAATTCATTAAAGTTGAACGGTGAGAAAACGGAGATCTTGGTGTTCGGCCCCAACAAGAACATCTGGTCACCTGAATGGTGGCCGTCTTCGTTGGGGTCTTGTCCTACCCCTACGGAGTCAGCGCGAAATTTGGGAGTAATGATTGAACCGGCCCTCTCCATGACTTTGCAGGTAAACAGAACTGTCGCCACCTGCTGGGGGATCATCAAAATACTCAGGAAAGTAAAACATTACCTGTCCCCCCAGGCGCGGAAACAAGTGGTGGTAGCACTTGTCACCTCGCGACTCGATTATTGTAATGCCCTATACATTGGCATGAATAAGAGCCTAACACAGCATCTCCAGACCGCCCAAAATGCGGCGGCCAAATTCGTTCTGGACGCACCCAGACTAGCGTCCTCAACAGCTGCTAGGAAAGTCTTACATTGGCTTCCAATAGAAGCGAGGATCACCTTTAAGGTGCTCTGCCTGACTCATAGTGCACTCTCCGGCAATGGTCATGGAGGAGTCAAGAAACTGCTGGCCCCCTATGTCTCGGGCAGACTCCTGCGTTCTTCCTCAAAAAATCTGCTTGTGGTACCTCGCTTCCGTAAGAGCAGATGGGGCGGTAGGGCCTTTTCCACAATCGCCCCAAAGCTGTGGAATATTCTTCCAGTTGTAATTAAAATTCAGCCCTCTGCTCTGTGTTTCCGAAAAGCACTAAAAACCTGGCTGTTTGCAAGGGCGTACTTGTAATCTTGTTCTGTTTTGCTTTCTGGATTTTCTGTTAGGCGCCTTGATGCCTTCGGGTTAAGTCGCGCATTATAAGACTCCTTTAATTTAATTTCATTTCATTTTCATTTCATTTCATTACTCTTTAATCCTATGTCAAAGACTATAAAACATGCGCTCTTTCACTTCCACCATTGCTATGGCAACTAGATATCCCCAATTCAACATTAGGGGCATCTAACCCTGTCTACAATTCCATGACAGTATGTTTCCGATAAACACACTACTGGATCACAGTTTATGGGTGCTCCAGAAATATGCCTACTATCTTCTTGGCAAAGTTTATAATATTGCAGCCTGTATAGTCTTCTCTACCAATCAACATTAGTACACCTGTTCCTATGAATTACAAACCAGCTGACATTCCACTCAAGATGGTCCATGGTCTGTCATCATCCTTTGTAGTTGAATCTGTCTTCCACTCTCCACCATCCCAACGAATAGTTCACACCAATGCTTCCCCATCGCTTTGCTCATCCATCTACTAGGCCTGCTGCACTGGTTTTCCTCTCCCTTTCGATCTCAGCACTATAGCCACACAAAAGTAGTTCAACATTGATCGTAAAACACCTCCTCTGTCTGAATTTTCACAAACATGGATTGATCTATTCAATTGATGTACACTACAAGTAAACAATGTGAGCATGCTGCTGGTAATATGAGATATCTCTATTTCCTCATCTGCCAACAAACTGCATGCCACATTTCATTACATATTAGCCACCTATGCTCTACACCCTATATACTGTGATGTCTCTTCATGTAAAGTGTTTATGTTCCTAATGCTCTCACTTGTGCTTGCTTGTGCCAAATGTTTATAGAGATTGCTATAAGCGAAGCAGATTTGACACGAGCATGAACCTGCAAGGTGAATATGACCCTTGGAAAGTCTAGTCTTATTGCTCTACATGCTGGTAGAAATCAGCCTTCAGACTGCTTTGTGAACTTTAACTCTTTCTATCAGCTTTTATGAGCCCTCATACGTCCTAGCACTAATCTGCAGCTTCAGTGATTGACATGATCGCTCAAGACTGCAGAATGCGGACAGGAACCCTTATCACTGTGAGCTGGCGATGCGCCGCTAGATCAGGCCTGGCAATAAATTCCGTTCCACTCGCGGAATTTGGGTAATTTTGCATTCCACGGAGAACACAGAACTGCCAAACATTCCGCAATCAGCTGCTTCGTGCAATTATTTTGCTTGTTCACGCTTTCAAAATGCGTGTTCGTGAGATATTTCCCCCAATCACACAAACAGTGTTCGCAAACAGGAAAAATCATTGGGAATGGGCGGAACAAGCATTTTCGCATGTTCGTGGAACTTTTGCATGCTCGCGGAGATTTTTTACAGTTTCACAGAGTTTGCATAGAGCTTCTACTCAAATTCCGCCCACCCTTACCTTAGATCTGCACATGCAAAGGGCCTCTGAGCACTGCAGATGAGACAGGATGCTGTGCACTGCCGGCTGGTAAATATTAGTCCTGAGCACTTCAGGCCGGACTGGGTCCCACATGATCCATCACAAGCTGCAAACCCTTGTCGGCTTCTGTTTGTTTAGTCCATTTATTTTTGTATTGTTCCCTTACTAGGAAATTTGTGAAATAAATGAGAACTATGGGCCTCATTATGATGGCGGTTGGACGAAAATCCAACCGCCGTCATATCAGGGACGGGACCGCCGGACTTGCTTTTGGCGGTCCCGGCATTGGTATTACAATGCGACCGCCTTTAAGGCAGTCGCAAAGTGTATTTTTTGTATTGCGGCGTATGCTGCGGGCTACAGCACATGCCGCAAAACAAAAAATACACTTTTTGCATATCCCTGCATTATGTGGCAGGCACCATGTGGTGCCTGCTACATGTTGCAGGGATATGTAGGGAGGCACCAGGGCCCATGTCTGACAATACTGCTGACGTCACCTAGAACTAGGCACAGTACTGCAGATGATGCAACCAGGGCGAGGTTCATGACTACGGATTAGGCCACTACTACAGAGAAACATTACAGATTCAGAAACAGAATCTTTACTTCAGAATTGGAGAGGCCGCAGCAGGAGCCACAATAACACAATATTCCAAACAAGTCCTCAGCTGTGATATTTATAGTGGGAACAGCCTCAAGAGTGTCAGATCTATTGTAATTTTCCAGACCATTTATTTCTTTGCATTCTGCGATTTCTTCCCATTTTCACACCATTCTAAAATCAGCACTACAAGTCCCAGAATGCAATGGAAAAACTGCACTGGATGAACTACTCGAGATTGGACCTGAGAAGGTGGTTAGCTCTGTTATAAAGCAACACACCAGACTGTTTCCTGTGGGCTGAGCCTCGCCCTGTGCACACAGCATTCTGCTGGTTATCACCACTGTTTGAAACCCTTAGGTCATAGGGAGGGCACTTGGCGCAGGTACGGCACTGAGCAAAGCTTCAGCACTAAAGAGCTGCTTGGATCACTGGTTCCGCAAAACACATAGCTAGGTTATGTAAAATAGACGTAAAACACTGAGCAAATGATAGCTTTCAGGGAGTACATCGAGTACTGGAGGCATATGTGAGAAGCTGGCCTGGTATATGATGTCCACTAATGTGAGTGGGTACCTTGGACCAGTCCGGAAATCCCTTATTGGGATTTAAGAAGTCTAGAAAATCACAGAAAGCTCTCTATGTGGTCGCTGTGGAGAGCAGCCTTCAGGCTTAGTCTTGAAGGAGTGAAAAGCAGTTTGTTTTACCAGACTGCAATCTTATAGTATAGATTAAATGAAAAAGAACCACACAAGGTATTTATAAAAATATGTATTTATTATATAATACTCTCTAGTACGTTCCAGTATCTCCCACGTGGAGATATACACAAAGCACACAATACTATAGCAAAGAAATCACAGTTAATAGCACTAATACACAGTGGGCCCCGGGGGGGAAGAAACCATACACTAAGAAAGTGGTATAAGACCCACAACTCAAGTCAGGACAATGTGAAGAGGTTGTAGAATCACTGGGGACCTAAGGTAAGTAGACAGGGACCCCACCGAGTGAGTGTGTAGTGTTAGAAGACGACCGCGGGCTCCGTACATTTCTACATGTAAGTCGCGGTTGGATTTAAAAAAAAAATGTTTTTATTGAGCATTTGCAAAACATGAAAGCTTACAATCACATCATGAATTCTGGTGAGATTAATCATAATCGCAATAAGTTTCGACAGCGCTTTCAGATGTTTAAAAAAGGATGAGAATTTTTTTTCTTTTCAAAACAGTGCAAACAGCAACAAAGGTGTTTGTCAGTATAATCATCAACAAAAACAATTCTTGTAATAGTCATATAGAGAAGCATAAATACATTAGTGCGCTAATGCGGGTCCGGAATGGCAAGCAGACATCCCCGTTCAATCAGAAGTAACAATCGGTATGTGGACAGTGACACAATATGCATATCTACTTCTAGGGCATGGGCGTAATACATCAGTGCAGCTAACAGCCCCTGCCGTAGCACTGCTCTTGGTTTCGTTGGGCAGATCCAATCAAACAGCAATTAAGGCCCGTTAACAGGTCAGGTTGGCGCAGCCTGGCTCTCCGGAGTCGCCTCCGAGGGAGATAGTCTATTGCGGGACCACTGCAGGAAGGGCTCCCAAATGTCTCTCGGGCGCGCCGCTGTCGGCATCAATTCCCAATAGGAACCAAGCTGTGCATGTCCATATGTCACATCAGATAGCCAGTCATCGAATTTCGGCTTGGTCTTACGCCCCCAGGTGATGGCCACCCTCCTTTTGGCATACAACAGCAGCAGCGCGTGAAGCTTCCGGCTCGCAGGTGCAGTACCCGCAACCCAGCCAAGGATCCCCAGCAGCGGCAATGGGTCATCCCTCCTGCCTAGAATTTGGTTTGTGGCTTCAAAGACCTCGGTCCAGTACTCAGAGAGCGCCGGACAATGCCAGGCCACGTGCAGAAAGGTAGCCCCCCCGCCCCACATTTCCAGCATCTGTCGTCTTCCCTAAGTCCCATGCGATGAAGAAAGATTGGGGTGCGATAGTATCTATGTATGAATTTGAAGTGAACAAGTCGGAGTTTATAGTTCGGGGATAGTGCTAGCAGCTGCCCACAACAGAAAGCCCATTGCTCATCCGTCAGTGGTGTCTCCAATTCATCTCCCCACAGCTGTTGCGACTTGGGCACCACCAGGGGGGCCTGTTCCTGCATGGAATTAAATATCCTGGATACTAGTTTTTTGCGGGACGCCCTGGCCTTTACTTTTTGTAATGCAAGTAATTGCGGCGGCTCCTCAGGAAAGCGATCCCCCAGAGCCCTGCATGCAGCTTTGAGTTTGTGATATGTGAACTAGTCAGAGAAAGGGTCAGAGAAAGGGCTTTCAGGTGTATCTTCGGGTAGCTCCAGAAATGTGCCCTCGGGGTAGATGTCAGCAAATGTGCGCAATGTAATGCCAGCTATGGACATGTCGCTGCTGTTGGACTCCAGGCATGGGAACATTGGATTCTGTGTGAGGGGCATCGTGGGCGCATACAGCAAAGGGATGGGGGACCTCTTCAATAGTTCTCTCCAGGACCAGCGGAGCATATCAGCTGTGTTCACATCCTGTGAGGGACGCTGCGCCCTGTGATACAGGGCCACTTTAAGAGGTAGTGGTGATACCATGTCCAGCTCCACCGCCACGTGCGGTTGATAGGGCGTGGGATAAGCCCAAAAGTGTAGGTATTGTGCCTGTGCACAAAGTGCGTATAAGTGCATGTCTGGTGCACCCAGCCCCCCTTGTCTCAGTGGAAGTGTCAGTAGCGCCCATGATACTCTGGCCTGACCACCCGCCCAGACCAGTGTCAGCAGATTCGAGCGCAATCTTGTAAAGAAGTGTTGTGTCAGTGGGATCGGCACATAAGCAAATAAATAAAGGAATTTAGGGAGCACAATCATTTTTGCCAAAGCAATCTTGCCCGCTAACGAAAGAGGCAGCCTAGACCAGAGCGCCACCTTGCCTTCCAGCCACGTGACCGCTCTGCCAAAATTTAAGTTCCAGAGTTCCTGTATGCTCCGGCTTATCCAGATTCCCAAGTACTTCACTTTGTCTGCTTCCCATCTAAGGGGGTAGTCAGAGTGCACCTCTGTGGTCTTGTCAGTGAGAGGGAATATAACAGATTTGGACCAGTTTATGGATACCCCGGAGAGGCCACCAAACCTGACAAACTCATGCAGCAGTGGGTTAAGGTTTTTGCCTGGGTTATTAACATACAGGGTCACATCATCCGCATATAGTGATATAAGCAAACTGCGGGAACTGAATGCAATGCCCCTCGCCGTGTGGTGCTGCCGAATACGGGCAGCGAGTGGCTCCATAGCGATGGCAAATAGGAGGGGGGATAACGGGCAGCCCTGTCGTGTCCCCCTAGAAATGGAAAATGAGTCTGAGATCATCCCATTCAGTCGTATCCTGGCTCTAGGTGCGGTGTACAGTAACCGAATAAGGTTTATGAACAGTGGACTAAATCCCATTCGCGTTAGTATGGCGAAGTGGAACGGCCACTCCAGAGAGTCAAAGGCTTTGGTCGCGTCTAGGAATATCACGGCAGCTTGCGAGTCTGGGTGTAGGTAGTGCAGTGCGGAGAAAACTGTTCTGAGATTGTGTGTGGTGGAGCGTCCGGGTATGAACCCTGATTGATCCGGTAGAGCTACATACGGGAGTAGGGGTTGTAGGCGGTCAGCTATAATTTTAGCGTAGATCTTTACATCCACATTAATGAGGGATAGAGGGCGGTAGGAGTCGATGTATTTATCATCTTTGTCGGGTTTAAGTAGTGTGACGATCAGGGTCTCTCTCATCGAGTCTGGCAGTACCCCAAGTTCCTGCGCTTCAACAAACACAGCATGCAGGCGGGGGGCTAGCTCCTCTGCATACGTTTTGTAGAAGGCCGCCGTCAACCCATCCGGGCCAGGCACCTTATTTAGTGGCAATGCTTTAATTGTTGTTGCGATATCCTGTACAGTTATAGGTTGGTCCATGTACTGCCTATGGGAATTGTTGAACCATTCCAGCGCTATGGATTCTAAAAAGGCCTCCAGTGCCTCTTCAGACAAAGTATGTGTAGTCGTGTACAGTGTGTCATAGTAGGTGGCAAAGGCTTGCAGTATGTCTCTCTGATCTGTCAATGTCTGTCCTGTGCCGTCAATTATAGTGTGTACATGCGTGGGTGCCGGGATGGACTTGATCATTCGAGCCAGCGTGCGGCTTGGTCGATCCCCCTCACCATATCTGCGCGCTTCAGCTTGCTTCCCAAGGAACTTCAGTTCTCTCTGCGCCTCCTCCGCAAAGCTCAGTAACTTATCTTTAATTTGTCCTGCCAGTGTGGGTGATGGGGACTCACAAAAGGCGCGCTCCAGCAGTTTCAGTTCTCCCTCTAGCTTAGCAAGCGTATTCCCGATGGCTCGCAATACTCCAGCTCTACGTGCAATACATTGCCCCCGAATGACCAACTTGAACGCATCCCATAGGACTGCCTCAGTCTCGACCGAGCCTGTATTTGTAGCGAAGTAATCGGCAACGTCTTGCCTGATTTCCTCCGTGAAGGCAGCATCCTGGAACGTGTCCGGCGGAAGTCGCCAGGAGAAGGCACCGCACCGGTTACCTGGGATGGCCAGTTCTAGGAGACAGGGGGAGTGATCAGATAAAGACCTGGCCAATATATCAACTTGTGTGGCCCAGGTGGCCACCCCTGCAGAGACCAGCCAGTAGTCCAGCCGGGACCAGGCCGCATGATGAGCTGATATACATGTACCCATACGTGCATCCGGGTTGCGAGCTCTCCACACATCTACCAGAGAGCCCTCACCCACTATGTCCATAAGCGCTTGACGCGCCTGTGGGTGCATTTGCCTAGACACACCTTTTCTATCTAGCACGTCATCAGGCACTACATTGAAGTCTTCCCCCCAAATGACATTTGAGCAGCCAGTGACATCAATTTTGGCCCATATTTCCCTAAAAAACTCCGGATCATCAACATTCGGACCATAAATGGCAACCAGTACCACCTCAGAACCCAACAAAACACCATGCAAGATAATGTGTCTCCCAGCTTCGTCTAGCAACACAGATTGCTCTCTCCAATCCACCCAGCGCCGCAGAAGTATGGCCACACCCCTGGCATAATTGGAGTATATTGCCGAGTATGTATGACCCCACCTAGAGTGTTTCAGTCTTGGGGAGCGAGATGAGTTGATGTGTGTCTCTTGCAGGAAGCATACATCTATTTTATGTCTTAGCAGATAGCTGTGCATTAGTCCAGATTTCCTGTGGTCGCCCAGTCCTCTAATGTTCCATGTCAAGAATCTAGTCAACTCCATTTAGATTGTGCAGTAAACACATGTCCCTCCACCATCCGACCCACCCTGTGCTCTCCATCGCGCAATTGCACATGTTGACCTTCATACATCTGACTATACACCAACGAACTCCCGGCCCAACACCACCCACCACCCACACCAACCCCCCAAACAGGTTGTGTCAAGACCCCCCCCTATGGCGCCTAAGCAAACTAAACATAGGGCGCCAAAACAGTAAAACAATAGTTTCGTGGGAGACACCCCTGGGAGGCGTGGCATCTCAAGCGTACACCCCTGTTCACACAGGGTGGCTGCATTAGTAAAGCTATTTCTACAGGTACATTCTAGAATAATAGACATTATGCAACTGCACAGCAAGCCGCATGTGGCAGCTCACAGTATCAACATTGGGATCCAATTGCATCAGTAGGTAATAAACTATGCAAACAACAAATTCAGAGCATATGTGAGTAAAGGACATTACTAGCGTGGGCCAGCCATTCACCCATTGTCACTCATCTGGCTGGTAGACTCAGTTCCAGTGTCTGGCCGCTTCCCAGTTGGCGACTTGCTGATGTGTTTAGCAAATTTTAAAGCAGATTTCGCATCCAGAAAATGGTGAGTCGTGCCCTCGTGCACCACACGAAGTTTAGCTGGGTACATGAGAGAGTAAGGGATCTGTGCCTGGAGTAGCACCTTTTTAGCAGGGATAAACTCTTTTTGTGCGGCCTGCACCAGCGGAGTGAAGTCTGGAAAAAAGGATATTGTGTTTCCCTTGTGTATAATTTTCCCCTTCTCCCTAGCCAATCGCAGGATTAGATCTCTGTCTTGATAGTTTAACAGCTTGGCCAGTATCGGTCTCGGCGGGGCCCCAAGTGGCGGTTTTTTCCCTAGTGTCCTGTGGGCCCTTTCCACAGTGAAGACGGATGATAGGTTAGGGTCGAACAGTTCATGCAGTAGATCAGTCACAAAGTTTTCCATCTTCCCCATTGCCGTTGTCTCCGGAATTCCCGTGATTCGGACATTGCATCTTCGCGAACGCGCTTCAAGATCATCCGCTTTGGCGCAGAGAACTTCAATTTTCTTTTCTAGGTTGACGATATGAGCCTTCATCTCCGGCTGAAACTCACAGCTTTCCGTGTGTCTGTTTTCCAGGCCATCTATGCGCGTTTCATTTGTGGCTACCTGAGCTCGCACAGTGTCCAGTTGGGCCGCCATGCCATCCAACTTTGCATCAATGCTCTTTAGGCTGGACCTCACCTCCAGGAGCAGCGCCGTCACGTCTATGTCCTGAACCGTTTCTGCAGTGGACCCCCCTGCAGCTCCCTCGTCCTGCTCGGCCTGTTTCGAGGTCTTCTTTTGCTCAAACGTGAGCCTCGGTTGGCGCGGATCTCCCTTCCCCATGGCCGGCGTGCAGTCGTCTGCTGGGCTTATGTACTGGCCAAGACTGGATTGTTCGGTTGCGCTCTGTAGCTGGGACCCCGTGGGCAGGTAGGCGCTGTGTCTAAATTGTACGTGGCCCAGTCCGGTCACCAGGCCTCTGCCAACAGTCGGCCCCTCACAGAACCTGCGCCCGCCGTGTTGAGCGTGGGTCACAACCCGCCAAATGAGAGCTCCAGATTGCGCATCAAGTCAGGGAGGCAGGGCAGCACGTTGCTCTGGCTTGCTGGATGCACGTATTAGCAGCGTTGGGCAGGACCCCTTCCGAGTTATATGGTTGGTCCCCCAACTGTCCCCGGGTTCACCGCGGCGGCGGCACGTCATCTCTCAGGGCGTCTACCTCCCCGCTGGAAGCGCGAGCCTCGTGGTGACTATATGCACCTCAGTGCTGCAAGCGCTGCCCTGACTTCTGCAACGCCAATGGTAATGGAGGTGTGGGGCGCTGTAACTACTGTCCGGTGCACGATATCAGCCCGGCCCAGCCGCGCCAACTCTGGGAAGAGATGCGTAATTGTAGACTCAAAATGGCGGCCGCGACCCAGTGCCCGGCTCCCGGGACCCCGGAGGCACCGCAGGTGAGCTCAGTATTGGGGCCGTGCTCGTTTTGGCCCCCGCTGCAGCCTCGCCTTACCCCTGAAGAAGCGAGCCGCCCGGCAGGTACCCCTCCGGTCCAGGAACCGCACAACAGGCCAGGCCCACGGCGCCCCGTCCTCGATTGGCCCGCCGCTGCCGCACAGACCTCCAGGGGTGGCGGGTCTCGCAGCTGGCACCCCCCCGGCAAGACCGACAGAGTGTCCAGCCGGGCTAAGCGGACGTTCCAAACCGCTGATTTTCGGGTCGGGTCTGCCCCAGCCCGTGCAGCACCGCTGCGCACTGCCTAGATGTGCGAGTGGTCGCGAAATAGCAGGATTATTCAAGGATTATGGATGCAGCCGGCGGAGCTCGCTGTTTAGGCGGCCATCTCGCTGCTCGTCCAACCACGCCCCTCCGGTTGGATTTTTAAAGATTAGGGACCCTTCTCAGTGGACTCTGAGGAAACCCAGTGGAAGACAGAAGGTTGTAGAGCCACCCCACCCGTGGATACTATGGTACCCAAGCTACCTTTCCCAGGGGAGCCGGGTGCATAGGTGTAAAGTGGCGTCAGAAACCGCTGTCGAACCCAATGGAGGACTTCAGGAAAGTGCCACTGAGGGCAGAGGGGAAAGTGTCGGTGGGAATCCAAATGTGGATTCTTGATGAAGAGTACCTGAAAGCAGAGTGGACAGAGTCTGGGTCCCTTGAGAGTGACCAGGGGCTCGGTAGACGAATGCCCACTGATTTTGGGTGCTGCATGAAGTCAAGAAGTTGCAGGAAGAAGACAAGCAAGGTTCAGTAGACTCACCACAAGCAGAGGAGTCAGGGAAAGCCCAGAGCAATCAGGAGAGCCAAAAGAAGATGTAGTTGACCCTCCACAGGACCCACAGGTTAAAGACACTGGAGTTGCAGGAGGACCTTTTTGCAGCTTTACTAAACAATAGGCCACAGAGCAAACAGTGTGATGTGGTTGAAGCTCTTTGCAGGAGAAGTTGCCAGAGGTTGTGGCTACTTCGAGCCCAAAGCACTTGCTGCAGAATTTCCAACAAGCATTTGCACTAGCAAAAGTATGCGGTTCCCAGGGGTTCTGTTATTGCATCCCACACAAGGTATTCTGGCCTCAAACTGGGTGAGAGGGCAGCTCTGGTCTCAAGGGACATAGAAACCCAACTTTTGTGTTGTTTAACCCTTCGGAGTCCATCGGAGCTCGGGATCCGCTGACCGGTCAGCAGTGAAAGCACGGGAGTGACTCCTCCACTCCAAGGAAGATTATCTTCAAGTGCCTTGGATGTTCCACAGGTCCGGCATGGCTCTTGTCAGGCCCAAACGAAGTCCAGCTAAGTCCAGATTGCCCAGACCGAAGAAGTGCAGTGGTTTTAGTTCTGCATCTTGTCCATGACGAATCTAGGGACCTAAATCCTGGTAAGCCCTTAAGTACCCTAAGGAAAGGGTTTGGAAGATTCAGGGGACCCTCCCAGGGGAGGGTCTGGCCAGGAGAGGTTACTGTGGAGAAGTGTGGCTCAATGGTTAGAGCAGGCAGACCTCGATGCAAAGCTCTGGCCAGGGACCAGGGTTCGATTCCCGCCTCAGCGGGTCTCAGGCTCATTAATTCCCCTGACCGGATATTCTCGGCTCAGTGCCTATTCTGATCATGGGTCCCGCGCTGCAACTCTGGGCAATAGCTTGCTTAGTCTCCACAACGGCCCCCACAACGCGAGGGATGCCTGGTCTGCACCATGGGGGTGCCCAGGAGTGGACACTTCACAGGGAAAGCCAGGAAGGGTTCCCTTGCGGTATTCGTACAAGCGCCGGGAAACCCACTGCGGGTAGCTGTGCGCTATACAAGTACAAAAACATTTACATTTACATTTACTCCTATGTCCTTTGTCCAGTTTCGCACCAGAGCAGGAGCCAACGGTTCCCAAGACTAGTTTGAACTGGACTATGTACATGTACAGGGACAACAAATGTGCCCCTCAGGCAGACTTTTAGGCACTGGCAAGCACACCCACCCAGCCCTAATACACTAAATCCTGTATGGGAGGTGATCACACCTCCCTGTGACAAGATGCTTATTTATATGCCTTCCCTTGCTCAAGCTTGGCTCAGGAGCAGGAGGGCAGAAATTGTCTCTGGTTGGCAGCAACCATTTTGTGCTGTCCAGGACTAGAAGGCTGGTACCGGGAACACTGAGAGCCCAACGGAGGGCTCTCCTTGTGCTTGAAGTCATACCTCCCACACCATATATGGTGTGGGAGGTATGATTCCAACATGTTTGATACCAAACATGATAGGATTCATTGCAGCCGTTTTCGAGATGGTCATAGTGGGGTCACAGACGCTTCCCCTCTATGTAGTATATGGCTGCTTCACTGACAACTGGCAGGGCCGGCCTTAGGCATGTGCAAGCTGTGCACCTGCACAGGGCCACCAAACCCCAGGGGCCACCACCCCAATATATCCTTAACATAATAATCCTCTGAGGATGGATACATATTTGCGTGGTGTCCCCTGGCAGGGATTTGGTTGCCTCTGGCTCTGTTCCACTTCCAAACACCCTGACCCCCCCCCCCCTCTTCACTGGCCTCCGTGCTCCACCCCGCCCGGACCCCCTCTTCTGGGGACCCCTACCTACGCTCCCTGCCCAGGGCCTCCATGAGCCTAGAGCCGCCCCTGCAACCGGGGAGAATGGACTCCGCATGCTGCCGGGGTGTCCAGCTCAAGCAGGTGCACCCTCTCACTTAGAAGCAAGCACCCTGCTCTCAGACTTGTAAAGGACTGCTAGAGGGGTGACTTATAGGTTATAAGTGCAGTGACACTAAGATACAGAACACCTATATCCTTACTAAGTGGTGCATGCAGCAACATACACAAGCTGCAATGGCAGTTCCATTTTGCGTGGTTTTTCATGGATGGTATAATTCATGCTTCAGCCCATGAGAGACCTCTGGGGTACCTATGCCCTTTGTACATGGGTACCATATACTAGGGACTGTTAAGGGTACCCCAGTATCCAACCTGGGATTGTACCTAGGTACTAACACAGCAGTTCAGGGAGAAAGCAGATAGACTGGGGTCCTGATTAGCAGAACTAGTCAAAAACAGTGTCACATCAAGAAAAAGAGTGGGGGTAGCCATAAGAAGAAGATCCTACTTTCCTACAGCATAGCACAGAGACTAGCCTCATTACACATAACCCACGAGTCCAAAACAGGGACAATAGAGGGTGCAGGTATAGCTCAGAAATCAAGTACAGCTGTGGGCAGTAGCAGTTACATCATAGAGGGCAAAAGTAGCAGAGGCACAACACAGATCTTCAGGGTCCAGTCCGAGGGCGTTGCAGGTAGACTGAGGGTGCCGAGCGTCAAGGGCGGTGTGCCGAATACGCTCCGACCCCCCTCCTGAGACCCATGGTGATTTTTTTAAATACCAGAAAAGTGCAGAAACCGCAAAGTTGAAGCCTCCTAAACCAGGAGTTATTAGGAAGACATTTATTCTTCCTAATTTTTCACACTTTTTTGTTCATTTTCACTTTCACGCCCCTAGGTAAGGGTGGGTCTTAGCGCGTCCATACCGCCAGGGTATAGAACATTTATAGTCCTGAAGAATTGCCGGGTAAAATTACACTGTTTCTATGGCAAGAAACATGTCGACTGATACACAGGAATCTACCACCCAACTTAATGTGGACTGCTTCCATACACATAAAATTTTAAATACTGTCTTTAGTGATCATAGAATAAAAATTACTTTTTGATACACTACTGACTATTTTAGTACCCTCACCGCTCGTTAGTTTATCTTTGCACAACACGTCGTGAACTCATTATCCCGCTCCGCAGTAGATCTGGCGTTGTAGCACACCAAAGAGACACTCGGTCTCTTTGGTGGAGCCCGATGATGAAGCATGTCATCACTAGGTGGTGAGTGAGGGCTTTCTTTAACGTCCCAGTGAGGTCGTTCCTGTACCTTAAGTTTGTTGCTCCCTACTGTGGCCAAGCCTACTCCTTAAGACACTCTTGTTTTGTTTATTGATGGATTTCCCATCTGCCATGTGCTGGTGGCACCCCATGCCACCCGAGCTGTGTGCTAGGGTGTGGGTGCTACTATGGTGCAGGGTAAGGCTTTGATGCGGTTGGTACAGGGCCAGGGGGAGTAAGTGATCTTCTGACTCATTACTACTATAACGAAGCACAGTGCACCTCAGCCCACTCCAAGCCATAGCTCGTCTAACGTGCCACAATCCCGAGCTGCAGCACACTGGCCCACTCCCACCCAAACACAATGAACTGTGCCTAGCAAATTTTGCAGCGAGGACATGACATAACACACAGAGCTGCCTACTTTGGCACTGAGGAACTGGCTTCAAGTCTTGGTGTTGGTCCCCCTGCATAGTTAAAAAAAAAATCTAAATTTAACAATGGCAAAAGGGAAGATAAATATAGATTGTGGCCCAGTACTTGAGATGGGATCTGCTGCTGTGGCGTTGGTGAGCAGCACACAGTGGGCTCGGCTCCTGAAATGGTATGCAACGTTTACAACGCAACTTTTACAACGCACTACCATTACAACGAAACTTTTACAACGCAACATCCATTACAACGCATACATTTACAACGCAGTCATTACAACGCATGACACTACAACACATACCACTACAATGCATACCATTACAACGCAGTCATTACAACGCATACCATTACAACACAAAACTTACCATCCAATACTTACCCTACTGTTGCACCCCCTGAAGTTAGAATAGTAATTTTAACCCCTACACTATCCAATATTTTCCCTACTGTTGCACCCCCTGGAGTTAGAATAGTAACTTTAACCCCTACACTATCCAACACTTACCTTATTTGTATTGTAATGTAATGCGTTGTAATGGTATGCGTTGTAAATGTACTATGCGTTGTAGTGGAATGCGTTGTAAAGGTATGTTTTAAGAATTCGTTGTAATGGTATGCGTTGTAAAAGTGTGCGTTGTAATGGATGTTGCGGTGTAAAAAATGCGTTGTAAAGGTATGCGTTGTAAAAGTGTGCGTTGTAACGTCATACATCCCCTGAAATGGAGGGGGGTTAGCTGGGGCAGCCTAGGCAGCCTCGCACATCAGGATGCATTGAAAATAGAAATGCAAGTTGAAAATAGTAATGCAGGTATTCCCCATTAGTTCCCCGCAGATGAAAAAACATACAAGGTGAAGTACCTAACATGGGGCCTCTTGACGTGTGTTTTTACTGTCACCAGCCTCGAGCAGAGAAAGGAAGGAAGCTTCAAGGACAATGTGATGAGCAACACAAAATGATCAAATATTCCATCTGCATAAAAAACCCCAAGCAAACTAACCCATGCAAAGAGATGCCTTCCCTTTTTCACAGCATAAGGCATCCTTGTAAGCGCACCAAGCCTGCACCACCTGCCTGCCCATAGCGTTCAACACACAAAATTACCACCCCTACCCCCACAGTAGAATGTGCTGGCTGCCTTCCCCACCATCTACCTCTGTTCAGTGGCAACATGTAGCATGAGCTGCCATTTCTTTATTGGGCAGGAAATAATTAATTGTTTGGTCACCCACCAAGTTCCATCTAGGTGGGTCATTAATCATCTGGAATGATTCCACAGAATACCAGTGGGTACCACTCCGGAGCCAGGGCAGGGGAGGCAGGAAATATGAGCACTGCAAAGGGAATCCTCTACAAGTTTCTCCCACTTCAAAGAAGGCACCATGTATAAATATTGGACCCCAGCCACCAAATCTTCAGTACACTTCTGGACCTGTGGATGACTCTGCCAGGAATAACTGCTGTGCTGCTGAAAGGACTGCCATTCTACTCGACTGTTGCCGTGAAGCACTGCTGCTCTGCTGTGCTTTCCTTCTGCCCGCTTGCCTGCATGAGAAGGACTGGAACCTGCGGCCTTAAACCAGGACCACATGAGTGACTCCATGGGCTAGTCTCTTGAAACCAACTCCTGGACCCTGCAACTGTGAGTCCTACCCTTGGAAGGGGTCCTGAAGGAGCTTCACCAGCCCATCTGGAGACCCAGCAAAACCGGAGCATCTCCTCTGCTGAGCCGCGCAACCCCAAGCAGGATCAACACATCGACTCTGCTGCATGGGCTTTCACGGCACAAGGACTTTGCATCACCTTGAGGCCTGCAACTTCATCGGAACCGCCCCTACGCAACGCATCCCCTGCAAGCCCCTTGTCAAAGGCAGCCTCGATGATGATGGAGAACTCCGCACAGCAAGCCCCAAAGGTTTTTCGGAAGCAGTCAGTATATGACGCACAACAGCCTCCTTGACAACTGTGCAGAACCTTGCATTGTAGCCGTGAAGCTCCCCCAAACCAACACTGAGTGACACATCTCTGACCTGGACTTCGCATCACCTCTGCTGTAAATGTAGCTTCCTTGCTTGTCTCCAGATTTACCAAGCAATGCAGGGCCACACAAGGTAGCCTTGTGTTGCTTGTTAAACCAGACTTAAGGATTGTGTTTCTCTTGTGACACCATGTTTGACCAAAGGGTAACGCAATCCAATGATGCATCTGGGTCTAAGCGTGCAAAAAGCTAACAAGTCAAAATCAGGAGGAGCAAAGTTAAGGCATAAAACGTGTTAATTTTGCTCCGCCTAACTTGTAATCAGGACCAGTGTGTACATTTTTCTTGCCGTACATCAATGTATAGTGCATGTGCTCTTCTATTCCATGCTTGATGCAGGTGCTACATGTGTGAGGGTTCACAAGTGGGTTACATCTCTGGCTATAATCAGAAATTCTGGCCTTGAAGCCCATAGGAATCAATGGGCATTACCGAATCGGTATTTACCGATTCGGTAAATACTGAATCCTGCAAGGGTGCAGGGGGTGTCACTTTGACACCCTCTAGCACCCTAAATACAGGTATGTGTGCCATGTGGCACACAGACATGCCCTAAGGGCATGTCTGTCTGTCACATGGCATAGGTGTGCAGGCATACATGTGCATGCACACCTGGATTCGGTATTTTACCACCCAATTGGATTGGGTGGTAAAATACCGATTCTGTAAGGCCTGATGCACTCTCAGGAGTGCCACCTACATTTGGATATACCGAATCGGTAAAAATACCGATTCGGTAAATTTACCGATTCTGTAAAATATATGCCCCTACATCTGAAAATCCAAATACCGGTCGGTAATGGCCGAATTCGGCCGTTACCGACCAGTATTTTGGCTCCTACATCTGGCCCTGGTGTGCAAAAAAAGTCAAAATCAGGAGGAGCAAAGTTAAGGCATAAAACGTGTTAATTTCGCTCCGCCTAACTTGTAATCAGGACCAGTGTGTACATTTTTCTTGCCGTACATCAATGTATAGTGCATGTGCTCTTCTATTCCATGCTTGATGCAGGTGCTATATGTGTGAGGGTTTACGAGTGGGTTACATCTCTGACTATTATCAGAAAATCTTGGTAAGTGAAGCTTTCTGTCCAAGAATAACACCGCAGTGTGTTCAGACGTCACTGCCATCTCCTGCTGTGGGATATGAGTTGCTTGAGAGACGGCTTTATCCCAAAGGTCATGCATTCAGTGACGATCAAGCAGATTCATTTATGATGCAAACTGCGGCAGTGGAAATGAAGTCCAATAAGTGGGTTAATAATATATTGCTGGTTACCATGTAATCCGGGCAGGAGGAGGTGTGCTGGGCAGGTCATTGATTGAAAGCACGACAGGGGCCAGCCTCACGAAGACGGATGCACATCTGTAATGGCTCTTCCTTTAACTGCAAGACATGTACAAGTGCAGACCACATGAAGCAGCTGTCTGATTTTGCAGAATAAAAAGGCATAAGCCTCTTCAGTTGTTTTAATTGATTTGTCTGAAAGAAATAGGCCACATCTGCAAGAGCTGAAATCAATCATTCCCTCCACTGGAGTCCTATAAAAAGGAAATATAAAGAATAATTTGTCCTTTGATGCCAATTTGTTTTTGTCCATCCACCTTCTTCTCATACAGCATTCCAGCTGTGGAAAATGTGTTTTGTGTATTTTTTTTTGTGATAACGTGGAATTTAACCCCACTTCCGTAGAGGGACCCCGACTCCATGGGGTAAATTTTATGTGCTAGCAGATTGTGAGTGCATGCTTAAGGGACCTAACAGTGCAGTAATTTCAGCACTGAAGGCAGAATATCTTTGTGGTTACATTTTATTGCTGCTATTGCTGCTGTTACTGATTGTAGTAAATGGGCACTGGCAAGGCTATACTCTTGGGGGCATATTTTCTAGCCCCAGTGCGTTGCACTTGCACCACGCATTGTGGCGCAACTTAAAAAAGAGATATGCGCCATGGTCCTTAGTGGCTTCATAATTCTCGAGTAATGTAACGCAGCCAAATCGCTGCATTGTATTACTCTGTACCAGGGAAGTGTTTACATAGATGTTCCCACACAACAACCATGGATTTTGACACTTTCCCAGATTTACAAGAACAGATAACCCTGGGAATGTACCAAAAAGATATGTCTCCCATGAGAGATATGACGGGGAGAAATATCTTTGTTACTCCTAGTTTTTTCCTCTTTCTATGTTTGCTGTATCTTGCAGTACACATAGAAAGAGGACAACATCTCGAAGGATTGTTTTTCTGCAGGGCGATGCCCCTTCCTGCATAAAAACAATCCTGCCAGCAAAACATTCACAATTGCAACTTAATGCAACGATGCCTGCGTTCGTGCTAGGCAGCCCATTGTGCACCAGGGCAGGGGAAAAAGCTGGAGTGCACCATATTATTTTGAGTTTAACAAGCTTTATTGAATAAAAGTTATACATAAGACATAGGCCGGTAGTCAACAACTTAATAATGAACATATGAGATACAAATAGGCAATAAAACACAGTAGAAAGCTGTTTCCATTTTAAAGAATATGTAGGAAAGAAGGGGGGAGGTGGGAAAAGGAAGGGAGGGAGGAAGGGAAATATAGAAAGTACTTTGCTCAGGTTCAGGTTTCAAGTCTTTATTTCGATTTTTATCAAATCATAAAAGACACATTAAAAAGTCGATGATTATCTGTCAGACAAGATTTTAAGCAAAAAAGACTGTTTAAAAATGAATAAAACAAACATCACTAATCAGAAACTAAACACATTTAGACCAACTAATAAAAAATAAGATAAGTATGACAAGCATTAAATATCAATTAAGAAGGAACCCGTTTTAAAAAAAAAACACAAGTTGTTTTTAAAAATTCATAACAATTCAGATGAATTAACGGTAAACCAATACTTGCTTAGTGTTCAGAGTACACAAATTGGATGGAACTAATAACCAATGATTAAAACGGGTACATATGCAATCGATTAGCAGAACAATGAAAGTGGATCGCAAGGGCTATAACATATGTTTTAGCCTTAAAAGCCAGGCCCAGCCCAAATATTTTGCCAAACATACAACAAAGAGTTCGGAGGTGTTGGTCTTTAGCACCCAAATTGCATCTGCAGATGTTTTAAATGGCAAGCTTTGAAACAGTGGTTTAACCATTTCTTGCGGGGTGCAGCATATCTAGGACAGGCAAAGAGAAAATGTCCCTCTGATTCATTATAACCTGGACAACATTTACAGTCGGTTGAAGATCCAGTAGACCATTTGTATGAGAAGGAGTTTAGAGGCAGAGACCCCACTCTAAATTGGTGAAACAGTTTTTTGTCTAACGGTCTAGTTATTACATCCCAATAGGACTCTCGCAATAGGTCAAGTTTGAATCTTAAAAACCTGCCTGTAAGACTGTTATTGCTAGATAATACAGCTCTTTTTAGGCGAATCGAGGCCCAGTACAGGGATTTAAACTCGTGTTTAGACGGAAAAACATTGGATTGAGGGGATAACCAAAGATTTTCTAAGCCCATATCAATGAGGATGGTTTTTACAGCAGAGAACCAAGGAATTTTCCCGGATCCGGTGATGGACCTGACTTCTGTCAATTCTCTTGCAAAAAGAGACAGGTCTGGGGACGTCCATATACGTCTCCACAAAGCCACCAACCTGAATCTAGCCATCTCGTTGATCGGGGGACACCCTAGGTCCAGACGGAGGGGGATGGAGGGGGTCGACTGAGGAAGACCTACTAGGTTGTGAAGAAACTTACATTGGGTTTTGAATAAGTTGAGCAGGTCCATATAGCCCCAAAGATCGGCGCCATAAAGAATGGCGGTGGAGATTTTGGCATCATAGATCCTGAGGGCAGGGAGGACCCGTTTAGTGGTCGATTCTCTTTGCTCTTTTATAAGACAGCCAGTCAACTTTGCAAATTTGAGATGTTGGATGTTGATTTGGTCTTTCCATCTCAAACGGCTGTCAAGAGTAACCCCCAAGTAGGTCATGGAATCTACTTGCTCCAGGTTTACACCGTTCAACCTCACAGAACTACGAACTGGGTGGTTTTTTGTGAAGACCATAAACTTCGTTTTCCCCACGTTTACCGCCAAATTGTTAATAATACAATACTTCTCGAAGTGGTCCAGTGCCCCCTGGAGACCGCTACGTGTTCTTGAGAGAAGTAGGGTGTCGTCGGCGAAGATGAGAAGGGGGAATCTCATCCCAGCCAACATCGGTGCGTCAGTGGGGGTATCCATGAAGAATTTGACCACTTGGTCAATAAAGAGAAGAAAAAGAGTTGGGGCCAGGGCACACCCCTGACGGACACCTCGAGTTACGGGAAATGTTTCCGTCACCTGTCCCTGACTGCCCCACCTTACTCTAGCGTAGTTATCCTCATGGAGTCTAATAATGAGGTCTAGTAGTTCCGGAGGACATCCTAACTTGGCCAACACACCCCACAATTTGTCCCTTGGTACCAGATCGAAGGCGGACTTCAGATCGATGAATGCAGCAAAGATGGTACCGCCGCCGAGCCAGACCACCTTCCAATAGATCAGGCAGAGTCTAAACACCTGATCTATGGTGCTTATTCCCGATCTGAAGCCCGCCTGCATGGGGGATAGAATGCTCTCTAATTCGATCCAGCCCTGGACCCGCCCCAAAACCATACGAGCTATGATTTTCTGTATAGAATCAATCAAACTGATGGGGCGGTAATTCCCTGGTGTGGACTTGTCGCCCTTTTTATAAACCGGGATTATCTCGGCTCCCTTCCATGATTTTGGGACCGTGGCTCCGTGAGCTAGGGAGTTAGCTATCATGGTAATATACGGGAGCCACAAGCCGGGATTGGATTTAAATAGATCCGCCGGTATCAAATCCATACCAGGAGCTTTCCCTCGGGAGGTCAGTGCCAGGGCCAGCTCGGCCTCGGCCACTGTGAAGATTCATTTTTCCCCGTGAGAGCACGACGTGGATGTCCTGCCCGAGGGGTTTATAACTTTAGGGTCATCTGCTCTGAATTGGGCAGAGTAGAATGAAACCCATTCATCGAGGGGCACATTATTAGCCGGGGTGGAGGAGTCCGGGTTGTTCCCCCATTTAACTAGGTCCCAGAACTTTTTTTGATTATTTGAGATGGACGCTTCTAGAAGGTCAGACCAAAACCTATCTTCCCACTCCCGTTTAGATTCTCGGAGGGTTTTCTTATAATGGAGCCTGGCCGCCTGGACTGCCACCATGTCCCGTGATTTAATGGATGAAATGAGAGCCGAATGTGCCTCCCTTCATTTTTTATTATACCATTTCTGTGGCAAGGGATTAGATTTAATGGAAGCACTACGGCACGGGCGGGAAAGTAGAGATTTTAACTGATCGAAGCATCTAGTGTGAAGAATCATAATGTTATTACCCAGACCCGAATTAGACCCCATCGAATTAATTTTCAATATCTCATTAAAAGCATTATTGGCCACTGAATTGACACTGTCCCATAAAGCTTTATCCTCCATGACCCGTGGCCATTTCAGTCTCCTCCTGTCGTTAGTTAAAATAACATCCCCTATTTGAGTAGTAGTAGGCTCCTCTTGTCTCTTTAGGCCTGGCAGAATCAGAGATAGTGACAGCGGGTTGTGGTCGCTTTCCAACAAGAGAATGAATAATAATAATACTCTAGAAAATCAAAATGGATGTAATAACCTAATTATATATGAATAAAGCATTCTTAAAGGTTAGCAAATAGAGAGAAAAAGGCAAAGAGAAAAAAATGAATCATGGAGGATGGAAATGTTCAGAACAATTGCGAGAAACTTGAATAATTGATATCTTATTCAAATAAGTAGTTAGCGGTAACCAAAATAGGTCTCTATCTAGATGTGGATTTCAATGGGAAGCAACAGCAGTATCCAATCTGTGATAATGACAAACAGTGTTCCACCAAGATTTGATTGAGATCTTTGTTGACCATTTCCAATTCATTGTAATTTGTTGAAAAGCTAAAGATAACATCAAATCAAACAATCCTTTTTTGTGTGATAGTAAACTTAAGGAATCTAATAAACTCCCCACAAAAAGAAGAACATTTGATATAGGAATATTTTAAGTCAAAAATATTTGAGAGGCGAGGCCAGATTTGTAACCAAAAATAAGCTATGGGAAGACATAAAAACAAAAGGTGCAATAAATCAGCTAAAGGAGAATCACAAGACCAACAAGTCTTGTTGTTAGTGTGCGTAAAGTTAGCTGTGGAAATGGGAGTGTAAAATAGTCTATGATAGGGAAAAAACATAGATTGAGTGGTGGATGCCGATCTAGACATTTTTAAAGATCTAGCCCAGATCTTATTCCACAAGTCAATGCTTCACTCACAACCCAAATCATTCTCCTAAGCAATTTCCATCTTAGTCTTAGATCCCTCAGGATCAGTGGAAATAAAGTATTTATAAATCAAGGAGGTTTTTGGAAGAACCCGTAAGATTTTAAGGAGTGGATCCTGTGAACATAGGGAGTCATCAGGAGGAAGGGAATAAAAAATATCTAAAATCACTTCCAGGAGAATCGAGCATTTTTGTAAAAGTGAATGAGGACAATTAAAAGTAGCTTGTAATTGAGGAAAGGAACAAGGAGATATATAGTCAAACAAATCTTGAACACATTTTTTTTTTCTATTTCTCCAGGAAATACAAAATAAGTGGCTATTTTTTATAATAATAAGACGGTTGTACCAGATAGGGGAACGTGAGAAATTTTTTCAGATAATAATATTAGTTGACAATGAGGTCTTAATAATGAGCATGTATGTTTAAATAATGGTAAAGATGTGAGAATGGTCTTGGCTGTAAAAGAATCTCTTGAAAAGAAAAGGGGGTTAATAAACATCTTTCAGTGTTAACCCATACTGGAACAGTCGGAGAAGCATCTGTAAGAAGCCAGAGAGAAGCTTATTTCAGATAGAAAACCTTATGATAAGAACGAAAATCAGGAAAATTCCCACCACTTTTAAGGTAAGATAAACAGATGCTAGGTTTTGTGTTATTCCACAAAAATTAGGATAACATAGAATCTATTATCTTAAAGTAGATAAAGGGAACATGAACCAGAATCATTGAAAGGGTCGGACCTCAGCCCCCTTTCCCATCCGCAGGAGTACACGGCAGAGTACCCTCAGTCACCCCTGATGTTTGCGCTATACATGGAGCTTTTAGCCCAACCTATACTGGACAATCTGAACACCACCATGGTCAGCCTTTATGCTGACAAAGTCGTAGTGGCACTGAATGACCTTTTTGATAGTCATAGTGGGACTGGATAACCCTGGCCTTTCTGGTGAAAATTGGTAGAGCTGCAGGATTCCGTATTAATATATAGAATTCCCAGGCTCCCAACCTTTCAGTCCCTCTGGCAACAGGGGTGCTGCTTGCCTGCCAATATCCTATACAATGGACGATTACCTCTATCCCCTATTTAGGGGGCCAGCTGGTCCCAACAGTGAAGTCGACTGTGGCCCTCAACTACCACACCTCACTCCGGCAAATCAGGAGAGACGTGGCCCACTGGACACACTATCGGCTATCCTGGCATGAGCAGCATTCAAGAGGATCGCTCTCCCAAAAATCATGTTCCTATTTCAGGCCCTCCCAATAGAACCTACAGCAGATATGATCCAGTCACTGCAAGGAGAGATTAGCTGCTTTGTTTGGGCAGATGGGAGGCCTCATATGAGTTGAAAACAGAGTTAAAGGTCCACAAAATAGGCAATTTAGGAATTCCCAACCTCCTATACTATTACCAGGCAGTGCGGCTCCGTTATGTGGTGGAATGGACTAGGGAGGAATCCGAGAAATACTTGCTATTTATGAACTTGGCAGTTTCTGGGTCTCATCTCTGGAAGTCCCATTTCTAAGATGACGACAGAGAGCATGGGGCCTTTACTCCTCTCCTGTCACTTAAGCCAGTCTTGAGGTGTGGGATCAGATGGCAACACTTAAGAGCATATTATCACAATATGATATGGTATTCTGCAACAAGTCGCCCAGCTGACTAAGACCTCAGGACAGTAACAATAGAAACTTGAGTTAGGAAGACAGCTGAGGCATAAGAATGGGAGGATGTATACTACAGAGTACATCACACAGCACATAACATAGCCAGCATTGAAACTGCTACTACAAAAGTTACATATTGGTATTTAACACACTGGCACACCTTCATTGGGGTAACCCGGCCCATAGCACAAATTGCTCGAGAAGTTGTGGGTGTCCTGGAATATTACTCCACCTGCTTTGGGATTTCCCCAAACTTACACTTTACTGGAAAATGATTCTAACAGACATAGAAACCCACTTTCACACACAGTTACCTCGCTCCCTGCTTACACTATCTTAGGACTCCCAAACACTCTCACAAAGTTTCTGGAGTTTTTTCAATACTTGAAAATGTAAACAACAATTTTGATAGAAAAATAAACACTTTGAGAAAGTTCTTAAGTAGAATTTCAAAGTTGACATACAATGCAATCTTTGTGAACAGTAGTTTTTGTCAACTTTGCAAACCTTTGAGTGTGAAACCTACAATTTGCTCATCAAGTTCTCTTGATAATATGGGTGGTCAATAATCCAATTTGTTTGGTTGGTACCATCCTTTTGGGAGGTCTGTTTATGTGCTCACACCCACTAGGTTTGGGACACCAAATGGCGCACCTTTTCTTGCTCTCAGTTAACTCCCTAACATGACTCCCCGATCCACCGACAGTTTGTGCACTACTCACTACACATGAGCTGTGAAAGTGGTGCCTGCCAATAGCTGTCAGGGAGAAACTGCAACATAGGCCAGGATATGCACTATGCAGCTTCAGGGACACTCTCATCTTTAGATATGCTAATAGGGAATGTGGAGACCTAGCAGTCATAATGATGCAAGGCCGGCTTTAGGGCAGTCCAACCAATGCCATCGCTCTGGGTGCCATGGTCAAGGGGGCACCCTCTGCATGAGAGGCAGAACTGAGATAAGAGCAGAGTGCATAGATCTCTGTGTGTGTGGCAATGACATGATCATTCTGATGATTAATGCATTTGAGGTCTAGATCTGCATGTATTCAGTCACAATTTCGACTCAAAGTATGGTGGCATAGAGGGTTATGCTCCTGCTGCAAAGCACACCCTATGTTATGCAGATCACAGATTCATATTTTATATTGCTAGCTCAGTGGGTTTTTGTTTTTATCATAGAGATTCTTTTGTTACTTGGAATTCGAAAGTAACAATCCTTCATATATGCATTGAACTATGAACTGGCATCAAAGTGATGAATGCATATTGAAATGAATAGGTTTAGAGCTTTATGTTTTCCGCAACAATCATTTTTTATTCTAAAGTTGCTAAATAGAGTTACTTTGGGTAGCAATACAGTTTTATTATTATGACACCTGGGTCATTGTTTAACATTTACAGGATGGAGTTACTGACAGATTGCATACAGTTTGTATTGCAAAAGTGATATATATCTGGTGCAAGGTGTTCTTTTAGGGTTACCTTTCTAGCATAAATTCTAAATTGCCTTGGATATTAGCCCTAAAGCAACACAAAGAAGCCATATGAGCTACTTTATGGCAAGGAGGAATACCATGACTGCAGCATGGAATTTCCATGCACAAACCCATGTATTTTAACTCTAGTCCCTATCGCCTAATTTTGGTAGACAAGGGTTGACATCGACATAATAAAATTCTTCAAGGCAAGCAAGTTGAAGAAAATATTTATTTTATCCAAACCTTTCAAACTTTGGAAGAGTGCTGCACTGTACAAGACACATACAAAGTGGTAAAGTGTTAAACTTTGTCGAAGCATACAATGTTCTGCTGGAAGGGTACCCCTTCCAGTATAAAACCTAAGTTCGACAACACACAAACACCCATGCACCATGGTGCAAGAGCGTGTGCGTTGGCGCAAGGCAGCCAAAGATATGCCAACACCATAGTAGATATGGTGCTGTTCTGCTCTCTCCTTTTCATGCAAAGAGCACAGCAACTTTGGCTCATGTACATCATAAAAAGTTAGTTAATATGCTCCAGACCAAGCACTCTTAAGATGTATTGCCTACCAGCATGGATGCCATGAGACTCCTACACCTGGTAGTCCTCATTGTCTTAAATACCATTTCCTACACATTGATTTACACACTTGTATGACTCAGTATTGCTGTATAATGTTTGCGATGTAAAGTGCTCTCACAGTCTACACTAGGCTGAGTAGAGCTATAAAATAAATAGACCTGAGAGAGGACCTAAGGAGAGATGGAGGGCACCATTGGGCAGTGGTAGGGCCGGAATCCGTAAAGAAGGAGATCATTGGAGGGGCGGGTGGCACCAAAAAAGCTTGCAGCACCTGGCACTGCTGCTCAGGTCCTGTCATGCGAGCATTTCTGGTGCAGAGCAGAATGCCTGTTTTTGGTGCCTACAGTGCAATATAGTGAATGTATGTACCCCAATAGTTAATGCAGTATTTTCAGATAGTACAGCTCTAAAACAGTGACCTTGTTTTGCCTCTTTTGGTTTCTGAGCTACGGTGTCTAAAGATAAAGCACTAACTTAAAGAAATCTATGGTTAAATGAATTCACTTACTGCAGATACATAAGTGAGATGCTGAGCTCTGCGCTTGCAAGGCCCACCATTATACAGCATTTTCAGCTACACAACTCAGAAGTGTGAATGGCATATGCTGGGAATATGTCCTTTGTGTTTAATTCTTCCCTTAAACTTTTCTCAAGGAACGCACATATTTTCAGTGCAGGCCACCTAGGTACAAAGAGTGCGATTTGTGCAGGATCAAATCATTTGGTAATGTTGGAGAATCTATATTGTATTGCAGGGCTGCCAATTCCAAAGGGTAATACTTTAGCACCATTTGACATGTAAGTGAATGGGACTGTCTACTCCGAGGTAATATCCAATCCAGGATTGATTTTACTAGAAGCTTACTAACAGCTTTTAGATTGATTCTAAGTACTTCCAGACTTGGAAAAAGATGGGAATGGAAGAATAAGTTTAAAATACAACTGCCAAGAGCCCACAATTTAGCCAAATTGAGAGACTGGGATTAAAAGTCATGGCCAAGATCGATGCAAGCTGATAAAAAACCTAGAACGAGATTTAACAGGCCATGCTGAGGCACCATGCGTGGCTGTAATGCAAGACAGTGCAAGGCGTCTCCTTGCATTACACTGCATTACACTGCACCGAGAAGGCGTTACATCGGAGGAACGTGGGTACTCCTACACATCTATCCATATATTCTGATGCTTTACCAGATATGCCAACACTGGTAGACCTGGGAATGTATCAGAATTGTACGCCTTCCCGAAATGAGGAGAAATATCTTTATTTGTCCTTGTTATTCCCTCTTTCTATGTGTGCAGCATTCAGCAGCACAATTAGAAAGAAGAACAATTCTCTAAGGATTGTTTTTGTGCAGGAAGGTGCTCCTCCCTGCATACAAACAATCCTGCCTGTAATGCAGGCACGCTTGCACCCCAGTACAAGGGTGCGTGCGATGGTTCTAGGCTTCACTGAGTGCGCCAGTGCAAGGAGAGGACAAGAATGTGCCTATCTTGACAGATATGGTGCATTCCTACCCTGTTCCTGTCACACAGTGCAGCAAGTTACCTTGCTGTGTTGCTTGACATAATGATAAATCAGGGCCCATGTATTCTAGTTTTAGAGTTTCCAATTAGCCCACTAGACCATAACTGGGGTGGCAGTGAATCTGATGGAAATGACTACCTTCCCAGAGAAATGTCACTGGATTGTGGTCCCTGTCTAGATTTCTCATTCAATGTTTATTTCCAGCATGGTTCGATAATGTAGTAAAGGAAGGATAAGATGTTAAATCTGATGCCAATGTCTGCCACCCCAGTAAATTGCCTACCTTGTTAGGGGTCCTGGTAATTTGTGTGTTTTTTATAGCACTCGCTGTCTGTGTTGTGTACATTTCTAAATGCTCCCACAATAAGGGGCAGATGTATCAACATCGAGATTTGCGAATCTTAAATAGCGATTTTTTAGAAATTTGCAAATTGGTATGTATGTAGAAAATAGCATTTTTTGCGATTTCTTAAAATTCCTTAATTGCGATTCGCAAATTGCGAATCGCAATCAAGGAATAATTTCCCATTCATTTCTATGGGCCAGGAGGCCCATAGGAATGAATGTGAAGTTATTCTCAATTTGCGATTCGCAATTTGAGAATCGCAAATTGAGAATAATTTCAAGGGTGCAAGGGTGTCATAAGGACACCCTGATGCACCCCTGAAATTCACATGTGTGGGCATATGGCGCACATACATGCCCTAAGGGCATGTATGTGCGCCAAATGGCACCTTCACAAATGCAAAAAAGTCCTTTTGTGAAAGAAATTGCAAATTACCACCAACTTCAAGTTGGTGGTAATTTGCGATTTCTTAATGAGAAATCGCACAACTTGGGTGCTTCATACATTGCATTTAAGGAATCGCAAAATTTGCGATTCCTTAAATGCAATCGCAAAATAAGGAATCGCAAATTTGCGATTCCTTATTTTGCACTCAAATTTGCTACATACATACCATTTAGCGAAAATGAGTTTGCAAACGCTGAAATTCTGCCAATTTCGGCGTTTGCAAACCCATTTGAGCTTCATACATATGGCCCTAAGTTCATATAACAGGAAAATGGTAATAGTAGATTGGGAAGCCCATCTTTTGACCTTAGAAAAGTAGAAGGGTACAGGGCAGTATCCCTGATGGATTCTGTTGTTTACCATTGGTGTTTCAGGTATTGCTCCGCAGCAAATCTATTCTTATGTGCCCACGATCGCAGTGTCTCTACATGCATAAAGTGTCTATGCATGCGGAAAGTGTCTCTGAATGCGCAAAGTGTGCGGGCATGCGTAAAGGGTGTATGCATGCGTAAAGTGCCTCTCCATGCGCAAAGTGTCTAAAAATGCATAATGTGCCGCTGCATGCATACAGTGTTTCCACATGCGCAAAGTGTCTACGCATGCACAGAGTGAATACTCAAAGACAAAGTGCTCTTCGAAGTAATAATGGAAAGCAGGCCACCCTAGTGATAACCAATGCACAATCCACAGTAACTAAATCAATAAATCAGGGGTTTATAAGCGCGCTACCCACCCGTGAGGGTCTCAAGGCGCTGGAGGGGGGGGTGGGGTAGAGCTCTGGGTCAGCCGAAGAGCCAGGTTTTGAGGTTCTTCCTGAAGGTGTGCAGGGTGGGAGAGCCTCTGATGTTGACTGGGATTTCGTTCCAGGCTTTGGCTCCAACAGAATGGTGATGGTGGTCTCGAAGTTATTTATTTGTAGAAAGGCTACTCCTTTTGCCAACGCAGTAAATAATTTTGCTGCACTGCATTGACGGCTGTTTACATTTTAGCCGAGAATTCTTTAGACGGATAGGGTTTCTTAATTAGATGTGTTTGCCTGTGCTTGTCTCTAGAAATGCGATTTATCTTGCTCGTGTCCCTTGATAGCCGCGTGCATTAGAGCGATACAAGTCAGAACGTAACATACTGTGTAGGTTCTCTGTTAATCAAGACATAAACATTTCCAACACACTTTGATAAATCAGCCAATTATGAGGAATGAGTCATATACAGTTAATTGCTTTTTAGTAACTTTACCAAGCGCGTGCAGCCTTACCGAGACACGATTGCAAAGATGCTTATATGTGTTTTATGGGCAGAGGTATCATAAAAGCTCAGCCTTCCCCTTTTCGCATTTTAATGCATATTTTGAGTGCTTTTCTCAACACAATAAGCCATCACCCCCAAGCATTAATATAATATGATAACTCCATCAGGCCTGCCTTTGTGCTATCACTGCAGATTGTTTCTCTGAAATTATCGAGCCATTGTTCCCTGGCAACAAGCAGTTAATTATGGAGCATTTATCCCTGCGACCTTTTTTATTATGGCATTCGCTGAGCGGTCACGTTGCGGGCTCTGCGTAAGTCTCAGACTGCAAAGAGAAGTGATAGCCGCACGCGACCCCGCAGTATAAAAGCAGGGTGCGCTGATTGCTTGCAATCAGGCCTATTGACGATAAGAGCCCATTGTGCACCGCAAATGGATTAAAGCTCAGAGATGTTCTGATACAGTCAAATGCTCCTTGCTACCGGAATGTCTTCGGCAAATTGCAGGTTGTAAAGGAGCGAACAGGCAGCGCCAGGCTGTCGAAGGAAGGTCTCCGCTCCATGCATCACCAGGGTTATGGGGCTTTTCGACTGGGATCTGCAGCCCAATTTAAATGGGCTTCGGATTATAATTTCCTAAATAGTGTTCACCTTTACTTTATCAACCACTTTAGGATGTTTTATGGTTTCACTTTGCTGCAGAACTTCGATGTTATGGGCTGATTTATGAAAGCGTTCCATGGTTTGAGGCATGGCTGAAGCTGTCCTAACACTGTCTTATGCTAGGAGACATAGGCTGGATTACTTAAAACAGGCTTTAGAATATCTTTAAGGAGTTAAAATGAACATGATGGATTTTCTCCGGATTTAAATTAGGAAAGGTATACTTAAGACTGCTGTAAGCCAGACAGTCAGTGCTTATTTTGAGCCCGTGGTTGCAAGTGCAGCATACCAGCTCGCAATCAATCAAAATTTGCTTTATTCGATTCAAGTATTAAAACATAAAAGCACAAGAAATATCATTCAACATTTAAAAACAAGCATTCATAATTAAAAAGTTTATCAAGCTGAAAAACTGATTAAAATCCATTACAATTACCATAGATATGAAATAACTGACAGATTTCAAAGTATTAGCGGCATGCTCAGGTAGTAACAAAGTCATCATGTGAATCAGTTAGTTTCAACAAGAGTTGGACCTTGCATCGATGACCTTGTTCTGACCACCCCTTTCAAATATTTTACAATGTGACTAGTGACACTTTCATCCGCTAGAGATTGAAGCCTTATAAATGCGGGTCGACATTACCTGAAGCCTAGCATCTTCAAATAAGGTACAATCCATCTTCTCCTAAGTACAGTATAACATTTACAAAAAACATAATGTGAATTGTCGACTGTTTAGATACATTGTCACAAGGACAGGGGTAGGGAGAACGTGACCAGTCGTTTAATTGGGGAAATGTAACCAGGTTGTGAAAGTTGCCTAAGCGTAGACGCGTCAGTAAGAACCTATCATAGTTACTTGGGGTACACAATAAATACGGTTGTATCCCTGTTTGAATCAAAAGTAATTGATTGGCTCTGACTGTCTGTTTCATAATGTTAGAAGACAGCCTGATTGTCTCCAGATGATTTAAACATAATAATTTTAAGTCCTTCCTCGAGATATGAAGCATGGAGTCAGGATTGTCAAACAACTCAATGTGGTCAAGGTCACCAAAAAATGTTTCAATATATAAGGGCCAGGGGAGGTAATTTACCTGCTGCAGTTTGAAACAATCTTAAATCACTTCCCGATTTAGGCCTGTAGACACACCTGTCCAGACCTTATGCCATAATAAAATCGGCTGGATTTTAATAAGGGCAGACAGGTATGGCAGGCCCAATTCGGCATGGCAGATGTAAGTAGCTGTGCTATCAGGAACAGCCAGGAGGTATCTCAGAAAACTATTTTCAACTTGTTGGAGTGGCTCCACATTTACATAACCCCAAATGCCAGCCCCATACAAGGCAACAGAGATACATGTGGCTTTATATATTACCAGGAGGTCATCAATAGGGCGCTTGCCCAAACTCCTTCCAAAATTAATCAGAGCACCTGTTGCTTTAGCAAAATGTAATTTTCTGCAATTGACAGCTTTTGCCCACAAACCCCTATTGTCAAAAACAACCCCCAGATATGAAAAATGATCTACAAAATCAAGTTTCCGGCTATGTATGAAAAAATTGCGGTACTTGACACTGGGCTTACTACATTTCATGACAAAGGTTTTTGAGATGTCAACTTTAAGGTCCAGGCTTGACATATAAGATACGAAACTCGTCACTATTTTTTGCAGACCGTTCGGGGTGCGGGCTTACAGGACCGCATCATCGGCTTATAATAATACACCAATTGCCCTATTGCCAATGCTGGGCAGGTCTTGACATTCCCGTGCTAAAAAGTCTCCCAAGCTCTTTATATGGAGGGTAAAAAGGAATGGTGTGAGCACGCACCCTTGCCTTACCCCCTTTCCAATGGGAAAACTATAACTAAGCTCACCCATTCTGCCGTAACAAACCCTAGCCCGGGCTTCTAGATAGGATTGTTTTAAGAAATTAACTAATTGACCTTCCACTCCCATTTCCTCTAGAATTTTCCAAAGATTTGGGTGATTGACACAATCAAACGCTGAGCTCAAGTCAGCAAAACACATATACAGACTCGCTCTTTTTTTGCTTGGACATTTTTCCTATAATGAGGCTCAGATTCAGGCTTTGTTTGATTGTGCCCAGACCAGTGCGAAATCCGTACTGTAAATCTGAAATGATACCTGTATCCTCAGTCCACGCCTGGCGACCTTTACTAGGGAGTCCAACAATGAAATGGGGCGGTAGCAAGCTGGGTCATTGCGATCACCTTTCTTAAAGATGGGAACAAGGGTGGACTCTGTCTAGGTTGAAGTAAAACCTTGAACGGATGTATGACATTACAACGCATGCTTTTACATTGCATGCCTTTACAACACGGTTTTTACATCGCATACCTTTACAACGCATAGCGCTTTGGGGTGCTGGATAGTGAATAGTTTAATTTACTATTCCAACTCCAGTCCCCGTGGACACTAGGGAAGGTGTTGGACAGTAAATTAAAACGTATTCCCTATCCTAGAGCGCCCCCAGCGCAATGCGTTGTTATGGTTTGCATTGTAAAAGTTGCGTCGTAGAGGCACTGCGTGGTAAAAGTTGCGTTGTAAAGGATGTTTCCCCCTTGAACACAGCCTGCCCTTAGGACCAATGTTAAAAGTGGACCCCACATCTTAGGGCATGATTTGAAGAGGTCTACAAGTACACAATCTGGGCCCGGAGCTTTGTTCCCAGCACTAGCGTTTATAGCCTCAATCACCTCATCCACCTCAAAATCGAGGCAGATGGGGAGATGGCTACAAGGGCCCAAACCAAGGCCCGCACCAATGGCGGGAACAGCGCCCCTGCCATATAGTCTAGAAAAATGGGACACCCATGATCCTCCCCAATTGTATTTTCAAAACTAGGGGAGTGTTTGGGGCCAGTAACTGTGCATTCATGGCCTTCCAAAAGCCTTTCATGTCCTTTAAGACGGAGGCCTGCCTAAGTGCTTGCCACAATTCAGTTTGAATGGCCTCTTTACGTACTTTAAGGGATGTTTTATATGCCAGCCTTGCCCATTTTATTTCATCCCGATCTCTAGTCGGCTTATGCAAGGCTGATATCAGGGCAGCGTGCGACTTACTACACTGAGTGTCAAACCAACATGACCTGCTATTGGAGGTGCTTTTTGATTTTGCCATTAGGTTTGTTTCAATAGCCTTTGAGATTTTTCGAAAGGAATTACGGATATCTATATCGCTGCCCTCTCATCAAGGCAGGTCTGAAACTCTAGATCATAATTGGCTAGAAGTGTCTTGGTTAATTGGAAGGTATCCACTCCCGCCCATCTAATGGAGTAGCCGTTAGTCCTATTTATAGCAATGTCTCTTAGTGGCTCTGTAGGTAAGTGTCCACGGGATACCATCTTAGTCGGCAAGTCTAACTTAAAACTGTTCGGGAAATGATCACTAAAAGCTATCGGGTGAGTTTTAAAGTTAGAAATTCTATCCGCATATCTATTTGAAATTAAGAAAAAATCTATAGTTGAGGACAACCCCGACCATTATATGTACTACTAAAGAGGATAGGCGGTGACCACAAATCATTAACAAAGCCTAAATCCAAGGAATATTTAACCGTATTTAGCATTTCTCCAATAAGTGAATGTGAGAAATGGGAGATGTCTATATCATCATCATGTGAGAGTCCACAATGTCCACCAAACACTTGACTACAAGGATTCACATTAAAGTCACCTCCCCAAATTACACAAAGTTCTTTAGATATATTCCTTTGGATGGTCGACAAGTCCACCAGAAACTGCCTAATAACTTTGTTCATTTCTGTAACAAGAATATTGTTGTAAAAGTTAATAAGAACGATACAATACTGTTTATCAATATACAATTTTAGAATTTGATAGAAAATATTGGATGCCACAATAGCCACCTTTCTGAGGTTCAACCTATGTGATATGAAAAAACAGACACCCCCTTGCTCCTTCTATGTCGGGAAGGCACAGCCGGAGTTAGAAAGGTTTTAAACCCATTGATATGTAAAGTTTCAGTTATCCAACTTTCCTGAATACATAAAATATCAAAATCATGACTAAAATCCAGCCAATCCAGGTTACTTAGTTTAGTGTTTAAGCCTGCTACATTCCATGAGAGTATAGTCAAGTGGCTATCCCTGAAATCGACCATAGTAAGATGTTTTGTGTAGCCACAATTTGAGTTATGGTTTGAGGTACAGAAATTGACATCACTCTTTAAATGCAGGTTTTTGTTGTTTCCATCTGGCATAAGTGGTCCTTGGTCACTAGTATCAGGTACAAAATGAATGTCGGACATTTCCTTATTTGCCCAAGTGGCATCAATTGGCCCATTGATTGATAGGGCGGATGGCTTGATTTTCAGTATGTTTCTTAAGATTATAAATAAACTTCTTTAGGGCCACAGGTGCAACCTTTACAGTATTAAAAGTATCACTTTCACGCCCCCTTTGTCGTACAGAACTAGGGTTTCAGGTAAGTCAATCTATGTCTTCCAGGGATGGCAATATATCAAATCTATTTTGGACCGGTATACTAAACTGCTGATAAAAACTGGTAGTAATCGGCTCTCATTTTTGGGGACCGGTGCTCATTTTTCCTAAACACCCTAGGATCCAAAGCAAGAGAGAGAAAAACATAAACGGGTGAAAGAGAAAGATGAGAAAACAGTGAAAAGATGAGAAAGCAGGGTTGATAAAGATTGTGCAAGAGTGAATTAAAGAGGTAGGGAGTGCCTGGTGATGGATTAAAGAGGCATTTTGTGGAGCAAAGACTACGTAGTCTTTTTATTCTCCATCCCAAAAATTAATGGCACCAGCTGCAAGATTCTGAGCAAAATGACACTTATTCTTTTACAAATTAAGCACTGTAGAGACTGTTAAGACTATTTTAGGGCTTGTTTCTTCACTCACTGTCCTAAACCAGGGGAAGAAACTTTATTGCACAAGGTCATAACCGCATAAATGATTGGTACACAAGCAAAAGCAAGGTGGAGCAAAGTATTTTTGGGGGGGATTATTATATTGCGTTAACGTGACCTGAAGGTTTCAGAGCACTTTACAAGAGGACCAGTTGCGTTACAGAGGTACACATTCAATTTTGTTAGGCACGGGGAGATTAAGTGATTAACCCAGAATCACAGGATGTTGACCCTCCCTGCCGAGACTGAATCCAGTTCCCCAGCTTTGAGGTCGACCGCTCTAGCCGTTAGGCTAAGTTGTGCCATGGTTTAGCCAGAATCACTGACGTCTAGGGGAACTACTGCTGAATGTCCCGGTCTGATTCTGGAAGCATTTCTGTGGCAGTAGTTCTACTGCAGCCTTAGGTGTGAATTACTCATGATCATATGCAAATAAGGCACGCTCACTGATTAGAAAAACTATTTTGGCTTTTCGCAAGGCTTCTTTTCTGAGTACTGAACATGTACATCTGTATATTTATTACAATAAGATATACATCTTCTCAACAAATATTGGGGTCCATAACCTCGCCCTGACCCTTCATTCAACTTCCCCCACTCTGGTTCCACTCTTCCTTCTTCCTGACACTTCCCTCTCCCCCCTCCTTCTTTTGATTTATCAAACTCTAATCCCTTTCGGCCGTACCTTTGACCCCTACCCCCCCGCTCCTCGCTGATTCTCCCTATGACCTTTCTACCTTTACCCCCAACTTGTTCCCTTCCATCTACATTAATCATTTTTTTTCTTCTCCCGCCAACCAGCATTTCCCCCTTCAACTCAACAAGGTGATGTACATTGTGTTCTTGTCATTGTATAATTAACAGTGTTTCCTGATAGCCTCTACTCATGTAAATAGCCTTTTTGCCCTTATGCTAATTAAATATTGTTTTTATGTATAATAGTCTGTCCTGAGAACCTCTTCTCATGTAATTAGCTTTTCTCCTAAGTGTCAATGTAATAATGTTTTTTATCTTGCCTATACATGTCTTTATCCTATTGAACAACTGTTTTACTGTAACGATCAATGCTCATGTAAAGCGCTATGATACCCCCGGCTCGAGCCAGCGCTAGATAAAACCTTTCAAATAATGCTTGTAACCTTAGTGGAAGAATTGGTATTTTGACATCGGCATGGATAGTCTGAAAGCATATTTCAGGTGAATCAAACGATGGCTTACAATGACATATAGTATCTGGCAATGAATGATATTCTAGACATGGCAAAGCTGCTGATTCTCTGCATTTAAACTTTCTCTCTCCTTCTAAAATTATTTTCCTTCAAAATAGGAGCAAAGCTATAAAGATGTTTACTGACGTGGTAATGACAAAAAAGTTCTTGGGCATGTGAATTCATTTCTTATGTGTTCAGCCTGGATGTCATTGGAAGATGTTGCTGTAGATGGGTGGTAGAATACTGAGTCACCTCCCCACATGCATTAACAGGTGTGTCATGAGTTATCCTTATTGTAAGATTACGTACAGGTGGTCGCCAGTAGGTAGTTATAGTTAGTACCTAGTTTCCATAGGAAGTGCATTTTTGTTTTTCCAGTAACTTTAGCACAACATATTGAATCTTCATGAAATTTTCAAAAGCTTTACTTAAGTTGGTTCAGCAGCTGCGGGGTCATCCGACAAGTGAGGACAGAGATAAAAGGGAGGTCCCCATGCATTCTCCCATAGGGATTTTGAACATGACTACAACACAAATCGCTGAACAGAATTACACCAAATGTGGCAGAAAGCTAGACGTTGGTACAGAAAGCACACTCATTGTGATTTGATGTAAATCCATTGAGTATTTTTACAGAGGTTAAAAAATATAGAATTCTGGGGATGTAGATCCTTGCTGTGGACTCACAGATCGACAGTCTTCGTGCTGAAATTTGATTGGCTGCCAAAGGGGGCAGGGTAAGAATACCCTGTCCTCCAGAAATGGTGGTGGGAGGTCGCACAAGCACCCTGCCAGATGTTCAATCATTTTTTATATTCAATTTTGTCACAAATTCGTGGTTTGCTCTGCTAAAAAAAAAAAAGACACGCGGGCTCCCAACCAACTTTTTCAGGAAGCCCCTGGGTGGATCAAACCCCAGGATCGTGTTTTTAATTAGGCAGGGGGTGCTCACATGGCACCACTCATGCCCCAGGGTCCGCTACCTCTCCGTGGCTAACAAAAGTAAAATTATGCAGGGGTGCCTGCATGGCCCAGCGCCGCCCTGTGGAGTGCCACCTCCCCAGGGCTATTTATTAACTTAGTGTGTTGGAAGCCTGTTGGAAGCCTGTATGGCCTGCCCTGCACCACCCCAAGGTTAATGCTCTCGAAATGTGGGGGGCTCATAAACCCCCCTTGCCCTGGGGGTTACCACCTCTCTGGGTCTGTTCAATTTTCAAATGGGGGGGGCTCATGGACCCCCATGGCCCTGGGGATAACCACTTACCCAGTGGCAAAACATATATTTTTAAATGGGATGGGGGGCTACATGAACCCCTCCTAGGCCGTTCTCGGCCCCTGGGACTGCCACCTCCCTGGGGCAGGCCCTAAAATAAGAAAGGAGGGGGCTGCACGGCCCCCCTCTTGGAGCCATTCATGGACCTGGGGACCGCCCCCCCCCCCCGGGCCAACTCCTGCGATGTCCAGGGGGGGCCAACTCCTGCGATGTCCGGGGGGGTCAACTCCTGCGATGTCTGGGGGGGCCAACTCCTGCGATGTCCGGGACATAGATGTTTGCTATGGCTTGGCGGGAGCTTTACCACTTTCACCAAGTGTGGAAGGGGAGCGCCGCGCAACCCGGCAGAGTGGCCCTCGAGCCAGGATACCTTGACGACTGACCCTCCGGCGTCCCTGACGACCAAGACTCCTCCTCTCTTTTTTTCTATGCAGGAAATGGAGCGACCAACAACGTCACGCAACAACCCAGAAGTGAACCCCTGCGACCCCGGAAGTCCCGCCCCCATCAACAACCCGAGATACAGAAAAGCCGACGACGAAGAGAGGAGAGGGTTCGATGCGGTGGACTCGTGGCAGGAGACAGCGTGCGGAGAACCTGGGACGGAGAGCGGAAAGTGTAGGAGCGGAAGCGAGGAAGAGGAGGACGTCTGGACCGAAGACTGGTGGAGTCCTCCAGAGGTTGCTGGAGAGCGGCCGCAACTCACAGGAGAGTTGCGGCGGGGCACGTGAGTACACTGTTACCTGTATTTTACTCCGTGTCTCCGTGTCCCCCTGTAGATAATTGTATATTGAGTGTACATAGGTCCCCTCATGGAGTATACACTGCTGCACTGTATATACGTAGGAACTCACTTCACTGATCCCGTTGTATAATAGCCCTTGCACTTCGCCCTCACGACTGCACGTTCTTCCCCTTCCCCTCTCGTCTAAGCCTTCCCTTGCACCTTCCCTTTCCTGCCTCATCCTCACGGTCTCTTTTGCCCCGCACAACCCGGTGGTTGGTGACAGTGCTACGACGGTCCACAAGCTGTCAAGGACTAACTGCCCTTTCTCTCTCTCTTTCACCTCCGAGGCAACACCGGATCCCGACCTCAAGACCCGAAGCCATTCCGAAGCCCGACACGTCACTTCGGTGGAGAACGGACTTCCAGCCACCCAACCTCGCCTCTTTTCAAACCCTCTTGTTTAACCCGTTTGTGAACAATAAAATAACTGCTGCAATAACGCACTATATTCGGCCTCCACGCCTGTTATTCCGGTCCGCCCGTAACCCCAGTCCACACTTGGTGTCAGAAGTGGGATAACCGGAAGCATGGAGGCCGCGGTGAAACAGTTAGCGGAAAGTCAAGAGCTGCTAGGGAAGATGAGGGAACGCTTCCTTAAGACCGCTGAAGATGATCGTGGCCAGCTTCACGACGTCCTGAAGGATCAAGGAACCTCTCAGGATCCGGCTCTTGGGAGGCTAGCCGACGTCATGGGACAACAACGACCAGCCGCCTCCCTACCCTCTGTGGTCCTGCAGAAGTACGTTCCGGGTGAGGACCCGGATTTCTTCTTCACCAACTTCGAACGCCTGGCGCAGGCCGCGTCGTGGCCGGCTGACCGATGGGGTCACTACTTGGGGCCCCTGCTGATGGGGGAACTGCAGGCGGCCTACCAACAGGCGAACATTCAGGGCCAAACACCATACCAGGATATATAGACATGCATCCTAGAACGCTTAGGGATCGACGATGAGACGTATAGGGTTCGCCTACGGCAAGCCTGTGAAGGACCCCAAGAAACACCCCGAGCCTTGTCCTTTCGCATCCAGGATCTGGCCAACCGCTGGTTGAAATCGGCCACAGCCTCAAAGGAAGAGATACTGTCCAAAATTTATTTGGAGCAATTCCTGGCCTCTCTTCACCCTGCTACCCAGAAATGGGTGCGACAACATGCTCAACTGACGCTAGACACTGCTGTGGAAATTGCCAGCGCTTACAGCCGAGCACAGGAGTCCCAGAAGAAGGACGAGCACCATCCCCGTCTACCCCTTGGAAGTCACCCTCGACCCCAAAGGCCTGCCGTTCCCCGAAAACCGGACCCTGTTCCCTTGTTTCCCTTTCCAATGATGCCTCGGCCTCGCCCTCCCGGACCCCAGTGCTATCACTGCGGAGGACACGGACATATAGCCAGGTTTTGCCCACAAAAGGAAGAACCCATGGAGGTCGGGCTGGCCCGGAACTACGTGTGCCTTACCACAGAGGCTAGCCCGCCTCCTTTCCGGTGTCCAGTGAAGATTGACGGCCACCCCATGATGGCCCTCGCGGACTCCGGCTGCAGGCAAAGTGTTCTACGACCCCAAGAGATGCCCTCGCCTATCGGGTCAGTGACCGGCACAGTGGACATCCAATGTGTTCATGGGGACACCAAGAGGTATCCCACCACCAGGGTCAATGTCCAAACCTCCTCGAACGAAGGAAGCCCCCTGACGGTGGGGTTGGTCCCGAACCTACCAGAACAGGTGATCTTGGGGAGCGATTACAGCGGCCTTCCTCATCTGCTGCATGACGCTACAGACTCATTGGAAAAATGGTGGACTGAAGCTCCTTTCTATCGAAACGCCCCCCCCTTAGAACCAGCAACCAAAACCCCGAAATCCAAAGGCCGAAAAAGGAAAGAGAAAAGGTCCTATGCAGCAGCCTACCCCATTCACGTGGACGACCATCCCTGGGAAACCGACCAAGAATACCGGGCAGCCCAACAAGAAGATCCGGTGCTACAGGATGTTTGGGCACGTGCCGTGGAAAACGAGGATCCACTACAAGTATGTCCTTACTTTTTCAAAAAGAATGGGCTGTTGTACAGAAAAGGGGGACCCCAAGAAAACCCTCAGCTCCTCGTTCCCGGCCCCTTTCGCGACAAAGTATTGTTCCTGGCCCATAGCCATCTGTTAGGGGGACATTTCGGAGACGAGAAAACAGGCCAGACCATTCTGGAAATTTTTTATTGGCCTGGGGTGTACAAACAAGTGGGTCAATACTGCCGTGAATGCCCGGTGTGTAAGAAGAACAGTCGATACCGACCACCAAGGGTACCCCTCCAACCCCTCCCCCTCATCTACATCCCTTTCAGTAGGGTAGGGATGGACCTTATAGGGCCTATGTTACCTTCGAAGAGCGGGTGTAGATATGCTCTTGTCCTTGTGGACTATGCCACCCGTTTTCCGGAGGCCATTCCCTTACGCCACCCTACCACCCAGAACATCGCTAAAGCCTTGATCTCCATCTTCACCCGGGTGGGTTTTCCCCGAGAGATATTGACTGACCAGGGCACCCCCTTTGTCTCCTCCCTAATGCGCCAGGTTTGTTCCCAGCTTGGCATAAAACAAATAAGGACCTCCGCCTACCACCCCCAGACCGACGGGCTGGTGGAACGGTATAACGCCACCCTAAAAACCACCCTGAAGAAATTGTTCGGACTGGAGAGCCGTCGCTGGGAGGAAATGCTGCCCTTAGCCCTATTTGCTATAAGGTGCAAAGTCCAGAGAAGTACAGGATACTCCCCCTATGAACTCTTGTATGGGAGACCCCCCCGGACCCTATTAGACATGGCCCGGGAGGCCTGGGAGGCCGAACCAGATCGCACCAGACCTCTGCCTGAATACGTTGCCAACCTCAAAACTCACTTAGGGAAAATCTGGGAAATTGTAAGACGAAACCTGATGACCGCTCAGACAGCTCAAAAACGCCAGTATGACAGGGGTGCCAAAATGAGGTCCTTTGTTCCCGGAGACTTAGTGCTACTCCTTATCCCCTCCTCCGACCACAAGTTACTTGGCCAGTGGCAAGGCCCGTACCCGATAATAAGACAAGTGACTCCGGTAACATACGAACTTGAATTGGACCACAACCGCAATCAGAAACAGATTTACCATGTGAATCTCTTAAAAAAAATGGGTAGGACCTCAACCGGTACTAGCCAGTGGTCGGTGTCCGGAGAGCTTGTCATTTGAGTGTTGTATGGACCCTGATTTACCCGAAAGCAACAAAAACGAACTCCGCAATACCCTAGCCCCCATACAAGCGGTGTTTTCCTCCCTACCAGGACACACCACAATCATGGAGCATGCCATCCACACTGAACCGGGGAAGACTGTGAGACAACGACCCTACCGAGTCCCTGAAGCCCGCCGGAACATAATCAGGGAAGAGACCAAACAGATGATACAATTGGGTATAATAGAACCGTCTTTCAGTAGCTGGAACTCGCCCATAGTCCTAGTCCCCAAACCTGATGGCTCCACAAGATTTTGTATTGACTTCCGGGAGGTCAATAAAGTATCAAGCTTCGACACCTATCCCTTACCCTGGGTGGACGAGATGATAGAACGCATAGGCAAAGCCAGATACATTAGCACCTTGGACCTCTGCAAAGGCTACTGGCAGATACCCCTGAAAAAGGATGACAAGAAGAAAACGGCGTTCTCCATGCCGGATGGCTTATTCCAATTCCGAGTCATGCCCTTCGGGCTCCACGGTGCCCCGGCGACGTTCCAGAGGGCCATGAATATCGTCCTACGACCACATGCCCAATACGCAGGAGCATACTCGGATGACATCGTCATTCATAGTGACGACTGGAAGGAACACCTGTCCCATCTGAGACAAATGGTCACATCCTTGGGAAAACACGGGTTTACAATCAATCCCACCAAAACCACTCTCGCTGCCACATCCGTCAAATATCTGGGTTATCTACTAGGGGAAGGTGTGATCAGACCGTAAGACAACAAAATAAAGGCCATACAAGCCATCCCCTTCCCTCAGACCAAGAAAGACCTCCGTGCTTTCCTCGGGCTGCTAGGGTACTACAGGAGATTCATCCTGAACTTCTCCCAAACCGCGGTCCCCCTGAGGGACCTACTGAAGAAGAGCACCCGAACAGAAGCCGTGCTGCAACACCCTTCTGCCCAAATGTTGACAGCCTTTCACAAACTTAAACAATCCCTGGTGTCTGAGCCAGTCTTGATCAGCCCTGATTACTCACAACCGTTCATCCTACAAACAGATGCCTCAGACCAGGGATTGGGAGCCGTACTATCCCAGAAAGACCCGACCGGGGTGGAGAGGCCCATTCTCAGGAAACTTTTCCCTCGGGAGGCTAATTATGCTGTAGTGGAAAAAGAGGCCCTAGCGATTAAGTGGGCAGTGGAAAGCCTTCGTTATTATCTGGAGGGGCGTGAATTTATTCTGTACACAGACCACGCCCCTTTGGAGTGGATGGCACAAAACCGAGGTCACAACGACCGAGTGCTGCGCTGGTTCCTCTCCCTACAGCCCTACAGATTCAAAACCCTGCACCGGAAAGGGGCCGAGCAGGGCAATGCGGACTACCTTTCTCGATATCCCCCTCCTCTCTCCCCCACAAGAAAGACAGCTAGGGAAAGGGGATGTGGAAGGGGAGCGCCGCGCAACCCGGCAGAGCGACCCTCGAGCCAGGATACCTTGACGACTGACCCTCCGGCGTCCCTGACGACCAAGACTCCTCCTCTCTTTTTTTCTATGCAGGAAACGGAGCGACCAACGGCGTCACGCAACAACCCGGAAGTGAACCCCTGCGACCCCGGAAGTCCCGCCCCCATCAACAACCCAAGATACGGAAAAGCCGACGACGAAGAGAGGAGAGGGTTCGATGCGGTGGACTCGTGGCAGGAGACAGCGTGCGGAGAACCTGGGTCAGAGAGCGGAAAGTGTAGGAGCGGAAGCGAGGAAGAGGAGGACGTCTGGACCGAAGACTGGTGGAGTCCTCCGGAGGTTGCTGGAGAGTGGCCGCAACTCACAGGAGAGTTGCGGCGGGGCACGTGAGTACACTGTTACCTGTATTTTACTCCGTGTCTCCCTGTAGATAATTGTATATTGAGTGTATATAGGTCCCCTCACGGAGTATACACTGCTGCTCTGTATATAAGTAGGAACTCACTTCACTGATCCCGTTGTATAATAGCCCTTGCACTTCGCCCTCACGACTGCACGTTCTTCCCCTTCCCCTCTCGTCTAAGCCTTCCCTTGCACCTTCCCTTTCCTGCCTCATCCTCACGGTCTCTTTTGCCCCGCACAACCCGGTGGTTGGTGACAGTGCTACGACGGTCCACAAGCTGTCAAGGACTAACTGCCCTTTCTCTCTCTCTTTCACCTCCGAGGCGACACCAGATCCCGACCTCAAGACCCGAAGCCCGACACGTCTCTTCGGTCGAGAACGGACTTCCAGCCAACCAACCTCGCCTCTTTTCAAACCCTCTTGTTTAACCCATTTGTGAACAATAAAATAACTGCTGCAATAGCGCACTATATTCGACCTCCACGCCTGTTATTCCGGTCCGCCCGTAACCCCAGTCCACACCAAGCCATTGCATACTGTGCTCAGCTTCCAGCAAGCGAGAGCATTAAGAATGCTCTTCCTTGCTGCAAGTGGAACAGAATTGCTTTTACAGAGAGGGAGCTGCAAGTTCAGCAGCTCCCTCTATGTAAAAGCATTGCTGGCTCCCGCAGGAGGTGGAGAGCTGGATGAGACCCCTACCCTAATAAATATAAAAAAATATTTTTAAAAAGGTTGACTGGCAAGTCTCTGAAGGCCCACCCCCTTTTCTCCACCACTCTGCAAACGCTCCTCCAGGTGCACTACTAGTTGGGGGAGGAAGTCCCCTTGGCTACTGAGGTCTGTGGGGGCTAATAAGCCCTCCTGTTACCTCCTGTAAGTCCCATATAGCATGATTGCTGAAAGATGTTCGGAGGCCACGCCCCCTTTTCCCACCACTCTGCACACACACCTCCTGATACATTACTGGTTGGGGGATTTATTTAGTTTATTTTATTTTGAAAGTTTTATATAGCGCGGACAAGATCCTGGCGGATATCAGAGCGCTGTACAGTCCGTAGAAGTTACTTATACAACACATCAGTGTAAAACAAGGCACATATACAAAACATTTTGTATAGAGCAAAAATAGTTCGGTACAACATCAAATCTATCTCGTAGGGTGCGACAGGAGACAGATAAAATGTATAGGTTGTTTAGATGGTTCTTTATCATAATAATGTGTGCGGTTGGTCTCGAAATTTCAATAGACCTTCTTTCCAGTGAATTTGGCTATGAAGATAGATTTTACTTCTTTTTTGAAAGCAGCAGTGGAGGGGTTAAGTCTGGTTTCGGAGGTAAGGCATTCCATATCCTGGGTGCCATCCCAGAGAAGGTTTGGTTATATGTTTTCTTCTTGTTGAATTTTTATGTGTTTCAGAAGTAGGTTATCTGTGCTTCTTGAAGATCTGATCCCACCAGAGATTGTGAGTTTCTGTGCCAGATAGCTAGGTGCATTATGATACATGGCTTTGTGTGTCATACATGCTATTTTCAGATGCAGATGAATTCTGGCTTCCAGAGGTAGCCAATTCAAGGATTGTAGGTCCGGGGAGATGTGTGCGGTGCCGTTGATGCTTTGGGTAGGTCGCAAAGAGAGACACACCCGTATTCCACTCTCGGTATAACTAGAGCTTGAACTGCCTGCTTGAAGTCATTCTGTGGTAGGAAGGGTTTCATTTTCCTCAATGTGTTTATCTGGAAGTTTGCTCCCTTTGTGGCATTGCTGATGTGTTTTTGCATATTGAGGTTACTGTCCAGAGTTATTCCTAGTGATTTTGCTGAGTCCACGATGGTGGGTTGAGCGTTGAATGCTGTAAGATGTTTAATCCATTCTGGCATTTTGCGGACTTGGGCGGGTGGAGCTATTAGCAGGAATTCGGTTTTTAGGGCATTCCGTTTGAGATGATTTTCTGCCAGCCAGGTTGGGTATTCCTAAGCGTTGCATTAAGCAGTTTGATGTCGTCTAAGGTGTGAATCTTAAGGTATAGTTGTGTATTGTCGGCGTACATGTGATATTGCACGTTAGATGCGTGTAGAATTTCAGTGAGTGGTTCCATGAACAGATTAAACATTGTCGGGGATAGTGAGGACCCTTGTGGGACTCCCAATGTTACTGGGACAGGCTTGGACAGGGAGTTGTTGACTTTGAATTGTTGTGTCCGATTTTGAAGGAATGAGGTAAACCAGTTTAGTACAGCCCCTGATAAACCCATTCTGTGTTCCAAGAGGTCTATCAAGTTCTCATGTTTGACTGTATCAAAAGCTGATGAGAGGTCTAGCAGGATGAGTAAGCAGGATCCATTTTGATCCAGTATTTGCAGCGCGTCGTCAATTATGTGGGTCATGGCTGATTCAGTGCTTTGACCAACACGGAAGCCTGATTGATGTTTGTTAAGAAGGTCAAAGTGGTCAATATGCTTCGTTAGTTGAAGGTGAACACATTTTTCCAAAAGTTTGGCCAATGTCAGAATATTGGAAATAGGTCGATAGTTGTTTAGGTCTGTGGAGTCGGCTGTGGGCTTCTTTAGAATGGGTGTTACCTGACCAACTTTGAGGGTGTCTGGGATGCAACCTTGTTGCAGTGAACAATTTATGATCTTGGACCAGAGGGGTAGAAGGAGTGGAGTTAGGTCTTTGACAGCATTTGCGGGGAGAGGATCAGTGAAGTGATTAGAAGGGTTCAGGGCACTGAGTATTTTGCCTATGGTTTCTTCAGAGTAGGTGGTGAAGGAGGACCAGGCTGCGTCATTTTTAAGGTTAGGCTTAGATGGTGCAATTGGGGCGGGTGCAATTAGAGATGCGGTGGTGGTCTTTGTGTGTGGTCTTGAATGTAAGGTAAGATCATTTAAGAGGTCCTTCTTGATGGTGTCAGTCATCAGAGTGAAGAAGGCCGAAAATTCTTCACAGTTTGGTTGTGAGTAAGCTCTGTCTTGTGGACATTGAGGTGCCTCCTTAGATTGGGTTTTGATAAGTTAAAAAAGTTTTTTGGGGCGGTTTCTTGCTTGGTCTAGTTGTAAGCTGAAAAAGTCAGCTATGGTACACTTGATCTTACGGTAATAGGCATTTCTCATTGTCCTTAGGATCTTAAGGTGATTGGCAGTTGGAACTGATCTCCATGCGTGTTCAGAAGATCTTAGCGCACGTCTTTCCTCATTGAGTGTTCCATTGTACCATGGCTTAGAGTCTTTTATAGATGCTCTCTTTAGTTGTAGAGGTGCAACCTCATTAATTATCGAGGTCATGCAGAGAGGTAATGATTGGTGAGATCGTGTACTTTGGGAGTCCCTGCAGGGGGCCGAAGTAGGTTATAACTGGAGGAGGGCAAAGTGTTAGGGTTGATTTTTTTCATATCTTATTACATACTTTTGGTCTTGTGGATTGAATCGGGTTCAGTTTCATCGTTTCCTTGATGAAGAAGGTAATAATGTGGTGGTCTGACCAGTCACAAGGTTGGATTGATTCTAGATGAGTGGAGTCTCTTTTAGATATTATTAAATCCAGTATTGAACCTTTATCGTGAGTGGGGGTGTCGCAGATTTGGGTTAGGTATAGGTCATTTAGGACGTTTTTGAGACTGTTGACTACTATATCATTGTGATCGTTCCAGTGAAGATTGAAGTCTCCAAGGAATATTTGGGTATTTTGGCGCCCAGTGTTTGTTGATACCATATCCATGAAGTGTTCGGTGAAAGCGAGGTTATCGCTTGGTGGATGATAGATGGTGTGTAAAGAACATACTGGTTTGCCGTTACTGGAGATGTCCAAGCATATGTATTCACAAGAGGGGGAAACTGGGGAACTGGTTCTGTTTACTAAGATGTTGCTACGGTGTATACAGGCGATACCTACCCCAGGTTCATCAGTTCTGTCTAGTCTGATGATGTCGTAGTTAGGTGGTACTAATATGTCAATGATTGGTGTGGAGGATTCTTTTAACCAGGTCTCAGTTAACAATATCAAGTCCGGTTCTTGTGTGAGAATGAGGTCCGCTATGTCAGCTGCGTGTCTAGAGGCTGACCTACAGTTTAGGAGTATGCATTTGAATCGGTGCGTGATGAGGGATGAAGTAGATTCCTGAGTGAGGGGGACTTTTCTAAGGTTGTTATCGATGATGCCTCTAGTGTTGATTTTGGTGGTCCTATGATGAGGGTTAGGGGGGATAGTGGGGATCGTCAAATAGGGGGGAGTGAGCGGCTTCGTAGGGGAGATCATATGAGTGCAGCAGAGAGAGTAGGTCGCTTTCCGAGAGGGGATTGGTGCTTCTAATTGGTCGGGAAGAATTATTACAGGAGGGGACTGAGTTCCAGTTGGGAGGATGGAGTATGAGTTTTGATTTGCCTTTTGGTTGGTTCTGAAGCCAACTAGATTTGGGCTGTGGTGTAGCTCTAGTTGCCCACGGTTGTCTAGCTATCCGCTCATTGAGTGCTTGGAGTTCTTTGATTTGATTTAATGAGATCATGATCTCACCCAGTCTAGAGTTTTGTGCGGGTACGAGTAGGGTAAGGGGCTGTGTTATGGGTATAGATGCCTGCAGTGTGGTTTGTCCGGGTTTGTGGGCTGGTGCAGGTGTGAGTGGGGTTGGGAGGGGTGCTACAGGTTTGGGTGTGTGTGTGGGAGGTGTTGTGGAAGTGGGTGGGTGGGCTGTGGAGGTGGATGGCTGGGAAGTGGATAAAGGAAGTGTACCTGGGTCCAAGGTGTTATCGGAGGGCATCATGTTTCCTATGTGGTAATGGGGTGTCTTGTAATGTTCTAGCAAATGAAGTGGGGGTGGCAGTCTAGAGTGGGGGGAGTGCTTGTGAGGAGTGTCGGTGTCCAGCAAGGGTGTGATTGGGTGGGCTGTGGGAGTAAATGGCTGGGAAGTGGGTGTGGGAGGTGTTGTGGAAGTGTGTGGGTGGGTGGCTGGGAAGTGGGTATAGGAAGTGTGCCTGGGTCAAGGTGTTATCGGAGGGCAGCATGTCTCCTATGTGGTGATGGGGTGTCTTATTATGTACTAGCAAATGAAGTAGGGATGGCAGTTTAGAGTGGGGGGAGTGCTTGCAAGGAGTGTCGGTGTTCAGCAAGGTTGAGGTAGCGTGAGTGTTAGACATGGGAGGGGTGTCTTTAGACAAAGGGGCATTTGTGTTTGTAATTAAGGGGTATTCATTGTTTATTGGGGGTGAGTAGGTAACTGCCGCTGTGTCGGGTAGGTGAGTTATGTGAGTGTCAGGCGGTGTGACGATTGTGTGGGTCTCAATTGTGAAACTCGGACTGTGTAGTGGGGAGATCGGGTTGCCAGGAGGGTTTGGTGAGGTGAATTGAAGAGTGTTGGTGTAGGGGGTAATCCGGGAAGGAGTAGCATATGTTTCGGATGCGGGTAATGGTTGGGATGAGCTGTGACTGTCGGGCGGGGTAGGCAATGGGATGTGTTGTGTATTGGTGGAGGGAATAGCCTGTGTGGCCAAATGGGGTTTAGCCACTTGCTCTTTGATAATTGGGAAGATGTTATCAAGGAGGTCTAGACTACGATCCGTGGATTGCATGAGGATGGTTCCATTATTGTAGATGGAGATGGTTGCAGTCGCTTGGAAAAGTTGGGAGGGGGAGATGTAAATAACTAGGCCATGCGCGGTTTTCCTAGTGGTAGATATTGTAAATAGGGTTAGGAATGCGTTCCTCCATTGCGCTCCTCGTTTCGTGTGGAAAATGACATCGTTAGTTGTGTGTCCGTTGTGTATTGAGAAGTAGGTATCGGCGAAGGCTATTTCCGGGTGTAGTTTTATAAAATTGTGTTTAAATCGTTTGGCTGCGTGTCTTGAGAGTTTGGGGGGGAAATGATGGTATAAGTGTGTGTGCCTGGGGGGCGGAGCTAGCGCGCGACAGCGATGGCTGCCTGAGTCGAGGGCTTCTTCGCCTTCCTTATTATCCTGCTAAAAATCCTGCACCTTACTGTGTTGCCCACTACAGGACACGATTGATCTCGGCTCCGGAGCACTGAGTGCGCCTGCTGGCCCTGCTTCGGCCGTCTCTGCGGTTCGGAAGTGCCGCTTTTCCTCGTTGGGCCTTGCCGGCTGGCGGGACGCAGCGATTCCCACTGCGAGCTTGAAGCGGGGCTGACCCCGTCCCCATCGAACAGCCGGGGCGGCAGAGGAAGCCCGCATCGCCGGCTGAGCACTTCACCGTGGGCCGACAACGGAGGCGGACCCCCCCCCCCCTGGCCCGCGCGGGGGCCGTGAGGTACGGCGCAACCCCGTGCAGAGCGACGTGGAGACTAGTGTCTCGGCCCCGGCTGAGCCGAACTACGTGACTCCCCGGCTTTGCCTGTGAGACTGGACCCGATTGCGCTTGGGAGCGCTTGAGACCTGGGTACCTGAGCCTGGGGCCTTGTGTGACGCCTGGGGCACGGGCCGACTATTTGAATGACCCGACCGAGTGAGGAGGCAAGTGGCATGCTGAAGACTCTGCGCTAGATACCTGTGCACACTGGACTGGGGGTTTTTGCGGTCGACGGTCACCCCCCTCCCCTTCGTGCTGAGCGCAATACTGGAGCGCGGTTTGTGACACAGGATTTGTGGTGAGGTGGAACAGGAGTGTGGTGGCAAGGAGACTGACCGGGCCCTGTGGTGGTGAAGGGCGCCTGGTGCTGAGTTGCTAGCCCATCCGAATATCTGGCCATAGCGGGGATTGCAGCACCTGGGTTCCTGCTGGAGTGAGATCAGCACTGTGGGCCAGTTAACTACTGTATCGGGGGGCCGTTGGAGAGACCTGGCATCTGGCGTCTCCGTACTTTATGGCTCAGGTACCTGGTGTGTGACACTGTGTGGCTCAATCAACCTATGAAGAAGGGTGGGGTAACACATGTCACCCCAAAACCAGTCGCAGCTGCCATCATTGCGCCTTTTGGCAACATTCTATCCACGTTTTTCCATTTGCTAATATTCCATAGTTTTAACCATGTTATTCCACGTTTTGTCACATTTTCTGCGTAACTCTGTCATTTCGCTTCACATTCAGGTTATGTTCTGCCATTTTCCAGATTTCTAATGCTTGAACCGTGCCCTCCGGACCTCATTATTCAAACATGATCAACGCAGTGGTTCGTCCAAAGCAATATTTATTTAAAAATCCAATGCATTTCGGGCACATCATTGCCCTTCGTCAGGGAACACTATAAACAACAATAATAGCAAAAAGGTAAACATCGTCTATTCACTTACATCAATTCAAAATTAATCTTACACATCATCTAATCTTAAATGATTAAATGCTTGTACATCATGATCATTATGCGAATTTTCTTATGTAACCTGTCGCCTCAACGCTAGCAAACTCATCTTTGTAAACAGTGCCTATCCAACCACATTTTAGGTCTCGTATCCGATGTTATTGTGCATATAGACTGTGGGCTCTTATTCCCCTCCCCGTTGATATAACATTTTCTGTTCACCCTTTACTATCAGAAACTACGTTTTAGGCCCCTGTGTTTTTTAACAAGATTATCTCGGTATCTCGGTAAGACATGAATACTTTGTTTAACATTAAAAACGTACTAAAAGAGATACCGAGATAATCTTGTTAAAAATCACAGGGGCCTAAAACGTAGTTTCTGATAGTAAAGGGTGAACAGAAAATGTTATATCAACGGGGAGGGGAATAAGAGCCCAGAGTCTATATGCACAATAACATCGGATACGAGCGATAAAATGTGGTTGGATAGGCACTGTTTACAAAGATGAGTTTGCTAGCGTTGAGGCGACAGGTTACATAAGAAAATTCGCATAATGATTGAATTGGCTCCAGAGGCTCTAAGCCCAGCGAGCCCCCGCCAAGCGCAGATGGAGGAGGAACGCGACCTGCAGGAAATGAGAATACGTTGGAACCGGATATTCGCGCCATCTTGATGGCTATGGAGAAGAACTTACAGGGCGGAATTACCTCACTGGGAACTAAGATGGATGCCCTAACATACCGCATGGACCGCATGGCGGAGCGCCTCGACAAGCACGCGGAGCATCTAGACATGTCGGAACGGCGCCTCGTAGAAGTGGAGGAGGCACAAACGACACTGGAAGCGGACCATAAACAACTTGGCAGGGTAATACAAATTTTGCAGGATAAGGCTGAGGACTTGGAAGCGCGGTCACGTAGATGCAACATACGCATCATGGGCCTGCCGGAAACTACTTCGACGGGCAATATGGAACACTTTGTAGAGGCCCTATTGAAGAAACTATTGGGCGAGGAATCATTCTCTGAAATGTTTGTAGTGGAGAGGGCCCATCGTACTCTCGGACCGCGGCCCAAGCCTGGTGCCCCACCACGTCCAATTATCGCCAATCTCGTCAATTACAGGGCACAGGACGTGGCATTGAAACTTGCACGAGAGAAGCAGCCACTCCAATATGAGGGGTCCAAACTGTCTCTATTCCCGGACTTCACATCGAGGGTGCAAGCGAGACGTCAGTTTGTTCCAATGAAACGTCAACTCGGAGAACTAGGGATTGACTACGCCATACTGTACCCTGCCAAGCTCAGAGTCAACAGGCAGGGGAGGTCTACGATGTTCACGGATCCCCGCGCGCTCCAGAAGGCTATGAAGCAATGGAGCAGGACCACCCGACGGCAAGCGGAGGACGACCGCCATGAAGAGTCTGCGGACAGATTGATGGAGGACCAGGAGTGACCGTGCTGTCTGTGACTGGCCGTGCTTTGTGCCCTCTTACATTGGTAGAGCTCTTGAGGGCTTTGTACTGGGGCTCTCTCTTCGGACATGGCTGTGGGAGCCTGGGGACTCATGGGTTCCTGATCCTCTGTACGAGATTGCTGCAGGGGAATGCCAACTGTGAGTGAGGGATGGGGGGGGGAGGAGGGTTTGCTTCAGCGTTTGCCATCTACAGTGGATGCTAATATGGTACTTAGGCACCGTAGTTCTTGAATGTATACAAGACCTCATGCTGGGTTGCTGCCCCTCTGGCTCTTTGACTCTACTCAGTGATAGGGTGGAATGACTTTCAATTCTGGACTTTGCTATCACATTGAGCGGGCGGGCAATAAGTGGATATTGGACAGGTATATGTTGCTTTTGGAGCACTGTCCAGTTTTCTGGGGATATGTGTTGTGCATTATGTTGCTGCTTTGGGGGCGGGGGTGGGGGACTGCAGGAAGTTGCACTGATTTGTCACGAACTATAATTATTGAAAGCGAGCTACCTACGCCCCTGCGTGTACTTCACACTAGTTTGAGGTCCCTCAGATTTGGGTGCCTCTGGTTGTTTGATTTTTTATTTGTGTTTTGTCGCTCGCATGGGCGCCAGAGGTTTCTTGGGGTGGTGGGGGGGGGGGGGGGGGTTGGGGGAGGCGGGGCTCTGGGGCGCAGCCAGGTTGGGGTTGGGCATGCGTGGGGGGGGTGAGATTAGGGGATTGTTTTTTGCTGCTGTTCTTGCTAATGGCTGGAGGCGTATTTGTATATGTCGCTTTGGAGCTAATTCTTGGCGGAGAGAACGATGTGGGTGTGCACTGCTTTTTGAATGACTGTGTTGAGCTTGATGACATGTATTCACATGATCTTCGCAGGGACGGGGAATTCCGAGTTCTGGTGACGGGGGTTTTGTGTGAGGGAGTTTGGTTTATGGTTTTGTGTTTGTTATGAACTGTGCTGGCACGTGCGCATGTAAGACGAATTTTTGGACGGTGGCATGCTTGATCGCACCTCATTGCATGTACTTACCACGCTCAGCGACATGACAACGCGCTCCTGACAAGGATACTCTCACCTTTCTGACCTGGAATGTTCGAGGTCTCAAGAACCACAGGAAGGTCAGGCATGTACTACAATATCTTACGAGACATGCGATAGATGTGGCTTTGCTACAGGAGACCCACCTGAGACCGAACAGCCCTACATTGACTTACAGGGGATTACACAATAACTCGCATGCTGCGGGCTTTACTTCTAATGCTAGGTGCGCCCTTTTGAGAGAGACGAGGTGGTCTGGGCATTGTCCTCCATGAAGGCGGGGAGGGCTCCGGGCAGTGATGGCTTTCTGGCCTCGTTCTATAAAACGTACTCGGATTTATTAATACCTAGGCTACTTAAGTTAATTGAGCAGATGGCAGAAGGAGGGACGATGCCATCCACGATGCGGGATGCTATTATAGTGGCTATCCTTAAATCGGGCAAGCCCCCCGACGACTGCGCTTCTTACCGACCACTTTCTTTGATTAATGTGAATTCCGAGTTCTGGTGACAGGGGTTTTGTGTGAGGGAGTTTGGTTTATAGTTTTGTGTTTGTTATGAACTGTGCTGGCACGTGCGCATGTAAGACTTTTTTTTGGACGGTGGCACGCTTGATCGCACCTCATTGCATGTACTTACCACGCTCACCGACATGACACAACGCGCTCCTGACAAGGATACTCTCACCTTTCTGACCTGGAATGTTCGAGGTCTCAATAAACACAGGAAGGTCAGGCATGTACTACAATATCTTACGAGACATGCGATAGATGTGGCTTTGCTACAGGAGAAAAGAAAAATGAAAAATTGATTGCCTGCGCACTCCCGTGTCGTGTGTGAAGTACTCCTTATGTAAAACTGTTTTCAACAAGGAATGTGTGCTGTTCGGTTGAAGGCAGCCAGCCTAAATTGAGAACAACATCTGGTGTAAACAACACTAGTATGCCGAACGCACAACTGTAAAGTATATCAATAATAACACATTTTACCAAACATCTGTGATTTCCTTAATAATCAGTCAGAAAATTGCACTCTGTTGTAAACATTGTTGTTTATATATTATACTGCATTTCCAATAAACAAACAATAACATTTTTGCATACTCTGTGTACTACAGCCTTTAAAGAAAAACCAATAGACAAATTGTTAAATGATAAAGCTGTGATTTTGAAATAATGTTGTGTATACGTGATCAGCTAGTCACAACTTAGGATGAGCCCAATGCATTTCGGAAATTCTTCCCTTCTTCAGGGGCACTGTAGAAAGAAACATGAACGTAAATATTTCGTTCAAACTGTTAACTAATGCATGTTATGCTATTACACATATAATTACTCAATTTCAACAAACAATCTTGAATGCAATCTTTCAATGTTAGTTCCGAACAGTAACTTTACAGCAAAGTAAACTGCCTTATGAAATACTTCAAGGTCAAGTGAAGAAGTCTGTAACGTAAAATAGAAATCATCACTGTGTAAACCACCACCTTTAAAAAATGACAATAACCTCAAAAAAACACTTTAGCTCCTGAACACTGTCTAATTCTCTGCAGAGTCGTGTTGGCTACCAGAGAAGACTATACCCCAAGTCAACCCACGTTATACCTCTTCCTCATTTAACCATACTCACTTCCGTGTTAAGCTGTGTAGTTATCACTGGCTGTATGACCGGATCAGGTATCAAAATGTATTCTGCTGTTTTAAAAAAAAAAAATAGAGGTAAGATGTCATCAGGAACCGTTAGCTATCGCAGTTGCCAGTAATTAAGAAAATTGTATGAAATCACTCGGCCACTTACAGCTCTATTGTGAGTCACTGTCAAACCTCTAGTATGAAAAATCTCTTGTCCACTGCTCCACAATATGTTGCACTCGAGAGACAACCTGTGAATATCACAATATTCTGATGTCACCAAAAAGAGCCTGCATATATTAACAACCTCCTACGCTGTAATTGATGCTTAATCCTGACTCACCCGAACGCTATTCAACTTCCACTTCTGACTCCGAAAGTTGCTCCAGTGTTTGTACTGTCCAATCCTGATCTGAAATATATAATTACAAAAACCGTCACCATGCACACGTACACTCATTTTCTGAACGTACTGAAGTGCCCTTGTTAATTTATAAAACACTCACCTCCGAGTGTGACAATGCTTCCGCATTCAACGTAGTGGGTTCTCGGTCAACAGTGTTCCCCTAAAAAGATACACAAGCCTCTCAGTAAACCTAGCGTCTATCATGCCTGCTGAACGCGTTTGGTGACTACGCTGAACCAAGCCAAGAATCAAGTACTCACCAGAATAATGGTATCGCGGTGCTCCAACTCCTGCACCTCACCTAGGAACGCCAAACGCGCTACTCCGATATCCGCTAACCTTTGATGTCCTCGCGTTACTGTGTAGACCTCGAAGAAGGACTAACTCTAGCCGCCATCTTGAAATGGTCAAATCAGATCGAACACCGTCTCATGTTGTAAACAGTGAAGGAGGACTCACCTTATCAGCCCTGTCAGTATAATTAACTTACGGACATTCCCCATCTCCCCACTAAAAATAAGGAATGTAATCATAGAATTATTTGTCTATATTAAGTACTCTCTGAGAAAATTCTCAATCATGCACTCTGTTGCGAAATGTGTGTTTGTACTAGACCAGTGAAACCAATACTAGAAGCGAAATTGTCAGTTAAAATATTTCTACCTACCCCATTATAGACACCTCTTAACGAGATAAGGGCTAACCTTTCACGATGACAGCGACTGTAATTGATAGTATGTTCAACATGACTCACTAACTAAAAAAATGTGAAATACAAAAGTTCACCGTGGGACTGACATGCTCAAGTGAGAGCTAGATCAAAAAAAGAAAGACAGAAAGAAATACCCCCAACCAAGAAAACCAAGTGAGCTAAAAATAATGGAAGTGGTGATTGAAACAAATACTAGAAAAAACAAGGAACACACGTGTATCAGTTGACCTCTGAATTAATTCATGTACAAACTGTTCCCTAGCCTGCTTAAGTTAATTGAGCAGATGGCAGAAGGAGGGACGATGCCATCCACGATGCGGGAGGCTATTATAGTGTCTATCCTTAAATCGGGCAAGCCCCCCGACGACTGCACTTCTTACCGACCACTTTCTTTGATTAATGTGAATTCCGAGTTCTGGTGACGGGGGTTTTGTGTGAGGGAGTTTGGTTTATGGAATTTGTGTTTGTTATGAACTGTGCTGGCACGTGCGCATGTAAGACGATTTTTTGGACGGTGGCACGCTTGATCGCACCTCATTGCATGTACTTACCACGCTCACCGACATGACACAACGCGCTCCTGACAAGGACACTCTCACCTTTCTGACCTGGAATGTTCGAGGTCTCAATAACCACAGGAAGGTCAGGCATGTACTACAATATCTTACGAGACATGCGATAGATGTGGCTTTGCTACAGGAGACCCACCTGAGACCGAACAGCCCTACATTGACTTACAGGGGATTACACAATAACTCGCATGCTGCGGGCTTTACTTCTAATGCTAGGGGCGTACTGACCTGGGTAAACCCAAGGGCCTCTTTGACTCTGACGCCTATTGCCACGGACTCTGAAGGTAGATACACGATTACGAAATGCACTGGCAAGGGCATGACCTTTCATGTTGTTAACACGTATGGCCCCAATTTCGACTGCCCCTCTTTTTACTTAATGCTGGCTGGTAAGATCGGGACTATAGGGGACGGGTATGTTCTGTGGGGCGGGGACTTCAACATGACGTGAAAAACGGCGCAAGATAGGTCAGACGCTCCTGACAGACGCCCGTCTGCCTCTGCCCGAGTGTTAGACACAGAACTGATGAGACTGGGACTGCAGGATGTTTGGAGGACTAGGCACCCGACACAAGGGGGTATACACACTATTCAGCGCAACACAACATTCATACTCGCATTGACTATTGGCTGCTATCAGTGCCCCTCCTCTCTGTGGTGCAGGCCTGTGTGACGTTGCCCCGTACCTATTCGGATCATTTCCCGGTGTTGGTTACGCTCCGTGCCCCGAGACACCGTCCTCCTCGTTTTTCGTGGCGACTTCCCCCGTTCGCACTTCTGGATGACGCCTTCCGAGAAGAATTGGCGACCGCTATCGAGGAATTTTTTGAAAAGAATATAGGCTCTGTAGATTCATTTTTGACCATTTGGGAGGCCTTTAAGGCGTACATGAGAGGCGTGGCCATCTCGAAACATGCGTTTAGCGCTTCTAGAGGATACGCTTACGGACATAGAAGCGCGCCGACTTAGAGATAATAGCGCAGAGCTGACCCAAGAACTAATGAAAACACTCCGGGAATATCACGAGTAGGCAGACGCGGAGGTGAAATATCTGGGGAAGTACTCCATTGCTAGATTATACGGAGAAGGGGAACGCCCGGGGACGGTTCTGGCTAGGCTTGCCAAACAGCGCAGGCAAGGAGCCACGGCCCCGATGCTACGATCAACGCAAACCGATGAGGAATTGACGGATGAGCAGGTGGCAGGACGCTTCCGGGAATATTAGGCGGCACTTTATAACACTAGGGGCTCGGTCTCCGAGGATCATATCCTCGACTACTCAACACATATTCAACTACCCTGGCTCACGAATACTCATCGTGAATTCTTGGTGCGCCCCTTTGAGAGAGAAGAGGTGGTCTGGGCATTGTCGTCCATGAAGGCGGGGAGGGCTCCGGGCAGTGATGGCTTTCTGGCCTCGTTCTATAAAACGTACTCGGATTTATTAATACCTAGGCTGCTTATGTTAATTGAGCAGATGGCAGAAGGAGGGACGATGCCACCCACGATGCGGGAGGCTATTATAGTGGCTATCCTTAAATCGGGCAAGCCCCCCGACGACTGCGCTTCTTACCGACCACTTTCTTTGATTAATGTGGACGCAAAGATCTTTGCGAAGATCGTTGCTAATCGCATCAGTCCGCTGATCCCCACATTGGTGGCTCCCGAGCAAGCGGGCTTTGTCCCTAATCACAATTTGACTTATAATCTCCGCACAGTCTTTGCGGCATTTCAACATACGCGCCCGGAGGTCCCGGCGGTCGCCGTCTTTCTAGACATGTAAAAGGCCTTCGACTCTGTTGAGTGGCCTTTTCTCCGACTTGTGCTTCAACGAATGGGAGTAGGGGACCTATTTATACAGTTGCTGAACACTCTTTATACCTCCCCAACGGCGAGAGTGCGAGTTGGCTCGCTTATAACGGAGCCCTTCTTCTATATGCCTTGGTTGCGGAACCGCTGGCGTGTGCTCTCCGTGATTATCACGGTCACCGAGAGGTGCGTTTTCCGGGATACAACTTGATAGTTTCTACCTATGCAGATGACACTCTGCTTTACGTGAGAGACCCGGAGGAAAACCTCTCGAGAGTATTGAGGGAAGTGGTCTTGTTTAGTTCACTGTCTGGTATCCATGTGAATTGGAACAAAACTGTCATGTTCCCACTCACCCTTTCCACCAGTAGGGTTGACTCTGACTATCCTATACAATGGACCACGGATTCGATGCGATATTTGGGTATCCGGTTACATACCGACCCGAAAGTCGTACTTCGGGAGAATTACGGAGTGGCAATTTCCAGACTGGAGGACACAATTGACAAATGGATAGATCTCCCCCTGTCGCTGCTGGGACGCATATCACTGTTGAAAATGGTGGTCCTCCCTCGCCTACTATTTCTGATCAGCAAAATCCCGATGGTCCTGTCGCGCGCTTTCTTTCAGCAGATACACGCACTAGTGCTGCGCCTGGTGTGGGCCCAGGGTGGCGTGAAATATACTTATTCGCCCCTATGAGGAGGGTGGGCTGAACGCCCTGGATCTTGAGCTTTATTACCGAGCTGCTCAAGGCGCATATGCGAATGGCTGGATGCATGGCCCATCGGAAGCGCCGCATTTGAAGATCGAGGGAATAGTGGCAGACCCGGTACCGCTCCCGGCTTTGCTCGCCCACCCTAGAGATCGGCGAACGGGCCTCCTCGATTCGTTGAACGCTGTGACACATGCCTGGTTCCACCTTATGGACCCACAAGCTTGCACATTGCTCTATGCCCCGGCTGCACCCCTGGCCTGGTGCGCATGGCTAGGCCTCTGTTGAGACAAGGGTGTCTTATCTGCTCTCGTTCTACTGAACATCCGTACCATGGGTGACCTCTTTGCCGGCGGCTCAGTTTGTACCTGGGACGACATTGCCCCGGACGGGGAGGCGGGCGCTGGGCTCCTCCCTCGCTTTCAGTTCCACAGGGTGCGACACGCATTACGAGAGCTTCTGGGGGACGATGCGGAAGAGCCGCAGGTGGTGCTGGCGTACGAATTTGTAGCTTCTGCAAAATCACCTACCCAACTGATATCACGGTTATACCGTATTACGCTAGCGGAACGGACGATGCATTACGCAAAGGCCCCGACTGGCATGGCAGGCGGATTAACATGAAGACCTCCTGGAAGACAAATGGAGGTATTGCTGCGCAAGTGTTCGGAAGGTGTCGCTTAACGGCAGGCACCGCCTTTTGCATTTTAAATTCCTTAACAGGGTTTACTATACCCCTGAGCGGCTGTTTCATTATGGATTGCGAGAGAGCCCTAGTCGTGAGAGGTGCAATACTCAATCGGCGGACTTTCTGCACCTGGCTTGGACATACCCGAAGGTAGCGGAGTTCTGGCTGGCAGTTTACAAAGAGGTGAACAAACTCACTGGCTTGTCGCTAACCCCCTCACCGCTTTTGGCCTTACTGGGCTATTCTAAAGATATTGCACCAGCATTGCGGAGGCTGAGGAACATGGCCTTTTTGATTGCTAAGCGATGTGTTGTGCTAACCTGGATGCGCGGACCAACGCCGAAGATGACTAGGTGGGAGAATGATATTCTCTATTGCTGTACGCAGATGGGTCTCTACAGCGAACTACTACCCCCTCGGAATCGTCCACAAAATTACTGGGCGCTGTATCTGGAGAGGAGGGCTGCACAAGGCAATGCTAATATGGGTGCCGATACCCCAGCCATAGAGTCAGACAGCACACGTGACAATACAGCATCAATTGAAGATCCAGAGACATCACATTGGAGGACCGCAGCGTGACGTGCATATTAGAGACAGGTTAGAAGGAGTGACCGTTGACAACGTCACAGTGTTCGAAGAGGTGGTTGAATACCGTACAGGTGATAATTGCCCGGGAGGGACCTGGGGAGCCGCTGCCGTCTACATGCTATGTGAATTGAACAAAAAGTTGCTGTACAGTTATGTCGATGTGCGTGCCAACATTGTGATCATTGAATGTATTTTGTAGAAATGCCAATAAACACAATAAAAAATATAATAATAATAAGTGTGTGTGCCTGAAAGCTCCATAGTGAGATAAATATAGTTGGTGAGGCGTTAAGGGGCGAGGGATGTGTGTGAGGTACGAATAGATACACGTGAGGGTGGACTTAAGGAGGTGGGTATGTGTGGGGGAAGTGTCAGCTGTTGTGGTGGTAATGTTATAGTCTAGATGGGGAAGAGGGATTAGTATAAGAATCCAATAGTTGTGCCAATGTCGTCTCGTGCGGGGTAATATGAGGGGCAGATTAGGTAAAGGGCAAAGAGGTGTAGTAGTGGAAAAAAAAAATCTTTACATAGAAATTCTGACCTGCAATAGTTGGGTAGGGTGATCGGTGGCTGTATATTTTACGTTGTATCCTTGTGACGGGGCCATTCCAATATGGCCACCTCCTTTGGATAGCATATCATGGGCAGCTGTGCAGTCCTTTTTCTTTTCACATTGACTGTGGGTTGACTGTTGTAGTCTTTTTTCCCATTCCACTCTTATTTCCAATCAGGGTTTGGTTTTTAGTCCTTCCTCAATTGCCACTCTTATTTCCAATCAATTGCAACGATTTTGTGTTGGTTAGTTTGTAGTCCTTCTTCAATTGCAGCGATTTTGTGTTGGTTCCTCATGGGATGCTGAAGACCTGTGATCCATAGTGGGGGGGGGGGCCCTCACCTTCGTTGTTGGGGTGGCCAGCCATTTTGCTTGTCTGTGCCCCAAACATCACTGTCAGCCATTTTCGAGTATAAACAGACAGACGTCAAAACATCAATTTCAGACTCACAGCTGGCATCGGGATATCTACGATGCCGTCGATGTGATCAGTATTCCATATAGGGACCCACCCTTCAGAGAACAAGGGCATTGTGTTCATGGGTCCTAACTCCCCTCATATTAGTTCCTCCGTATCACCGCACCACCTCAACAGCCGTAAAAGGATAGCATGTGGAAGGAGAGCAGGCACTCAGCTGTGTGCTCTCGGTGCGTCGAACGGTGGGGGGGGGGGCGGGGCGAACCAGCGACTTCCTCCGTGCTCTGCAATGCCTCACCCGGTCTGGCCCTCGCTCTCACCTCATACGCCTCACGAGCGGTGGCCCACCCGCCACTACTAACAGGGATCCCTGAAACTCCACTGCCCGTGCAGAGATCCAGACGCACTGATTCGCGCCACGATTCTCACGGTGCTATTCCCAACGTGGCGCTGACGGTCCCCACCCCTTCTGTTGGCCGCAAGGGATGAAGTCCCCTTGGATGCTGAGGGTCATTGAGGACCAAGAACTCCTCCTGTCACCTCCAGTAAGTTCCACACAGTGCAACTGCATAGAGCTGGTTGGAGACCCGGACCCCTTTCTCCACCACTCTGCAAATATACCTTCTGGCACATTACAGGTTGGTGGATAAAGTTCTCTTGGATGCTGAAGGTCCTTGGGGGCCAAGACACCCTCCTGTTGACTCCAGTAAGTCTGACACAGTGTGATTTCTGAGAGCTGGTCGGAGGCCCACCTCCTTTCTCCACCACTCTGCAAACGTGGCTACCAGAAGGGCTTCTTGGCCCCAAGGTCACTCTGGAGTAAAGTGGACTTTATTCCCCAACCAGTAGTGCACCAGGAGGAGTGTTTGCAGTGTGGTGGAGAAAGTGGGGCATAGCCTCCGAAAACCTTCTAGCAATCCAACTGTGTGGGAATTACTGGAGGTAACAGGAGGGGTAGGTGGCCCCCAAGGATGTCCTTGGGGGGCAACTACCCCTCGAACCACCTCCAGTGTGTCCCACACGGCAGGATTGCTGAGTTCTGATACCAGGCCACACCTTTGTCCACCATTCTGCAAACACGCCCCCTGGCATGCTCTTGGTTGGGGGATCAAGTCACCTTTGCTCCTGGGGATTCATAGGGGCCAACTAGCCTACCTGTTACCTCCAATAAGCGCCACACAGTGGGATTGCTGAGAGGTGGTCGGAGGCCTGACTCCCTTTCATCACCACTCTGCAAGTGTGCCTCGTGGCGTGCTCTTGGTTAGGGGAAGAAGTCCTCTTGCCTCTTGAGGGTCACTGGGGGCCAACTAGCCCTCCAGTCACCTCGAGTAAGCTCCACACAGCTGGATTGCTGAGAGGTGGTGCTGAGAGGTGGTCAGAGACCATGCCCCCTTTTTACACCACTCTGCAAACGTGCCTCCTGGTGCACTGCTGCTTGGGGGATGAAGTCCACTTCAGTCCTGAAGTCCTCAGGACACAAGAGGACCTCCTCGCCCCACCAGCAGTGTTGTAAAAAGGGGCGCAGCCACGGACCACCTCTCAGCAATCCCACAGTGTGGGGCTTACTGGCAGTACCTGGTGGGATAGTTGGCCCTACGTACCCTCAGTCATGTTGGGCACTTTATCCCCCAACCAAGAGCGCACCAGGAGGCCCATTTGCAGAGTAGTGGTGAAAGGGAAAGAGGCTTCCGGCGAGTTGCTAGTTCGTCTATTATTTTTCTATTTAGTAAAAGGGGATCTGTAGCCCCCCTTCCCTTGGCATTTTTGGGCCCCGGGGACCCTAGCCTCCTGGGCCTGAACTATTTTTTTTTTTTTATTTAGACAGGGAGGCCAATCTATGCCAAAGGTATCCCTTCCCCCATGGATGGGCCTTTTAAAGGGGGGGGCATACGGCCACCCTCCCCATGCTAATTTCGGCCCGCAGACGCCATCCCCTGGTGCTTGGCCATTTATTTACTTTTTACTTAAAGGAGGGTGCCTGTGCGGCCCTCCTCCCCAGGCCGATTTCGGACACAGGGACCCCATCTCCAGGGGCCAGGCCACTTCGTTGGGGACTGCAGGGATCCCCAAGGCCCCTGCGGTCCCTGCCGGCTCCTCGCCACCTGTAGGAGCCAGCATTTCTTTTGCACAAAGGGAGCTGCATCATGCAGCTACCTTTGCCGAAAAGCAATTCTGCTTCGCTTCATGGAAGCAAGAGCATTGAAAAACTGCTCTCTCTTCCATGAAGCAAAGCTGAGTTTGCTGTGGCCGGAGCAGTGCTCCTACCATGCAATAGTAAACAGCAATGTCCCCGGGTGGGCACTCTGGGACATTTTTGAAGGCAGGCCTGGGGGGGCCATAGAGGGTTCCTGAAGGGGGGCCGCATGGCCACCCTCGGATCATCTGTGTAGCCCCATGGATGGGGTGGTCCCCGAGGCTGGGGGAGCTGAAACGGACCCCCACATTTAATTAATTGGTGCCCAGGGAGGTGGAACCCAGGGTCTTTGGGGGCCACGTGGCCCCCAGCATTTAATGCTTATAGCCCCGGGGAGGTAGCGGTCCCAGGGCTGAGTGAGGGGCAGGACCCCACTATGCATTTTATTTAAAAAAGCCCCAGGGAGGTGGGATATATATATATATATATACATATATATATTACCAGAACTTCGTTTTCTCCGCTTTCACTCAGTTTTCGGCATAGAAAAATAAAACGGACCCAAAGAGGTGGAATTTGCTTAATTTATTTCACCGTGTGCACCACTCCGTCCGCCATGACGCGTTTCGGGCCCTGGAGCCCTTGATCACATGACATGGTCAGCCAACCAACAAAATTTATAACGAGTATGCAAGCATCATCTTACCACTGGGCCTGTAGAAATAAACAACAGACTTCAGCCTGATCATTTGGACATCAATCACAAAGTTATTACTTTCCTTCCCCATTCATAATATACATAGATTAAAATATCACTGTACATTATAGTTCCCTGCACGATCTGATCACTAAAACTGCATTTATATCTTAGCAATTTCTCAAACCATAGTGAAGTTAATCCTAAGTGCATACATTGATCCAAGTCTTTTTCCACCTGTGCAAATCTCACAAATAAATATATAAATATCAACCATGATTAAAAATCAATATTATTTGATCTAAAATTCATATTTTGGTGACATTAAAATATTACATTTAATCTTCATAATGTGCAAATAAGCAAACAATGTGCAAAATTTGGCATTTAAGATATGTGCAAATTCGCAATGTTATGGTGGAGAAAAAAACCCGGGGGAACCATGGGGAGAGATCATGGCACTCTGGGACATTTTTGAAGGCAGGCCTGGGGGGGCCATAGAGGGTTCCTGAAGGGGGGCCGCATGGCCACCCTCGGATCATCTGTGTAGCCCCATGGATGGGGTGGTCCCCGGGGCTGGGGGAGCTGAAACGGACCCCCACATTTAATTAATTGGTGCCCAGGGAGGTGGAACCCAGGGTCTTTGGGGGCCACGTGGCCACCAGCATTTAATGCTGATAGCCCCGGGGAGGTAGCGGTCCCAGGGCTGAGTGAGGGACAGGACCCCACTATGCATTTTATTTAAAAAAGCCCCAGGGAGGTGGGATATATATATATATATACATATTCTCTGAACAAACCATAGATTTCAGGCACGTTATAGTTTGTAATTAGCATTTAAAAAACCTTAGAAATTCACTGAAAAAACCATAGGTTTCAGGGCTGTTATAGTTAGTTGGATATTTCACTCGTTCAAAACCATTGAAATTTCCCCGTTAAAGTTAGTTCAGCTAACTATAACGCAATGCACTGCTGATGACGTCACATATTACATCACTCATGACATGGTCAGTGACATCACTCATGACATCACTGATGACATCTCAAATGACATCACTCATGACATCATCCAGTGACTGTGTGTTTTTCTGAAAATTAAATATGTTTTATATATGTACATCTCAAGGTCGATGAAAAAATAAATGGGTATAAAAGTGTATAAATGGATGATTTTTTTGTAAAGTTGATTGTATAACGGACTGATTAAGTGTATCTTAGTGAATACATGGGTTGGTGAGTAATGTTTAGATATGTAATTATCTGTAGCAGTCTCTCACGTTGTGTATAAGTGACTGCATGGGTTGGTGAGTAGCTACATGAGTGTCTATATGGGTTATTACTTGGTTTTTTGAGTATCAGTATGAGTGTCTGAATGTCTGTATGGTTCAGTGGAGGGTATTACGTAGTGAATAGATGCATGAATGAGTGCGTCACTGTTTGTATGTGTTATAGTATGTGTGCTGGCGTGTATGGGTGTATTTGTATGGGTGTGTTAGTGAGTGAATGACTGTCTCAGTAAGTAACTACATATATTTTAAACTAGTATATGTGAGTATTGTTGTATATAAGTCAGTATATGTAAGAGTGAGAGATTGGAAGAGTTCCTATAAGAATAAGTATGTGTTTCTATAAGTGATTGTCTTAAAGAGTAAGTATGTGTAAGATTCTGTAGAAGTAAGTGTGGTGGTGTGTATATATATACTAGCAGCCCGTCCCAACGTTGTACGGGTATGAATTGCTGCCGGCCAGTAGTATATTGTTTTGTAGGATTTCGTGTTGATAGCATTTCTTATCTGTGACCGGCCTGTGAAACGCTCCGATTCACAGTTCACTGCTGATGCACCTAAGAGTACGCTTTCAGTAGTGTGTGAACTCGAGTTTCCCTACTTTATTTTTCCTTTCAATATTATATAGCGCAAACTCGATAACATGCCATGAGCAGAATTTACATTACAGAAGAACACATTCATTTGTGGTAGGCACGGGGAGACAAAGCGATTTGCCTGGAATCACAGGATGTTGAGCTGATGCCGAGATTCGAACTTAGCTCCCCAGCTCTAAAGTTCGCAATTCTAGAACTTGTGGCGGGAGGTGTGTCTAAAAGTGTATGTCAATGAGAGAGACCTGTGCATTTTTCAAATGGGTGGTGAAAAATATGAGTATGTTGCTGGAGATGTGGGCCCGCGTGCCACCAATGTACTTACCGGGGAGGGTAAACACCCATTATTCCGCAACTTTCTTTCCGCATACCATCACTCCGCATACTTTCATTACGAAAGTACCATGACACCGCAATGCCATTTTAACGCATGGCATTACATTTTATATGCTTTTACCACGCATACATTTACAACGAAATTCGTTGTAAATGCATGAATGGTAAATGCATGTTTTTTTTAATGTTTGGATAAGGTAAGTATGGGTACAGGGGTATATGTTTTGGGGTACTGAGGTATATGTTTTGGGGTGTTTGGGTATTTTAAGGCTTCAGATATAGTTTTGGGTTATGGGGTACAGGGGTAGTTTTAGGGTTTAGGGATAGGTATGGATTTGGGGTACAGGGGTAGTTTTAGGGTTTAGGGATAGGTATGGATTTTGGGGTACAGGGTCTTTTTAGCGGTCAGGGCTAGGTTTGGGTTTTGGGGTATAGGGGTATTTTTAGGGTTCAGGGGTAGGTTTGGGTTTTGGGGTACAGGGGTATTTTAAGGTTTCAGGGCTAGGTTTGGGTTTTGGGGTACAGGGGTATTTTTAGGGCTCAGGGGTAGGTTTGGGTTTTGGGGTACAGGGGTATTTTAAGGGTTCGGGGATAGGTTTGGGTTTTGGGGTACAGGGGTATTTTAGGGTTCAGGGTTAGGTTTGGGTTTTGGGGTTCAGGGGTATTTCTAGGGTTCAGGGCTAGGTTTGAGTTTTGGGGTACAGGGGTATTTTTAGAGTTCAGGGGTAGGTTTGGGTTTTGGGGTACAGGGGTATTTTAAGGGTTCAGGGCTAGGTTTGGTATAGGGGTATATGTTTTGGGGTACTGAGGTATATGTTTTGGGGTACAGGGGTATTTTTAGGGTTCAGGGATAGGGTTGAGTTTTGGGGTACAGGGGTATTTTAGGGTTCAGGGGTAGGTTTGGGTTTTGGGGTACAGGGGTATTTTTAGGGTTCGGGGCTAGGTTTGGGTTTTGGGGTACAGGGGTATTTTTAGGGTTCAGGGGTAGGTTTGGGTTTTGGGGGACAGTGGTATTTTAAGGGTTCAGGGCTTGGTTTGGGTTTTGGGGTACAGGGGTATTTTTAGGGTTCAGGGGTAGGTTTGGGTTTTGGGGTACAGGGGTATTTTAAGGGTTCAGGGCTAGGTTTGGGTTTTGGGGTAGAGGGGTATTTTTAGGGTTCAGGGCTAGGTTTGGGTTTTGGGGTAGAGGGGTATTTTTCGGGTTCAGGGGTAGGTTTGGGTTTTGAGGTACAGGGGTATTTATAGGGTTCAGGGCTAGGTTTGGGTTTTGGGATACAGGGGTATTTTTAGTGTTTAGGGATAGGTTTGGGTTTTGGGGTACAGGGTATATTTATAGGGTTAAGATGGGTTAGTGTTTAAGGGTGTTGGGGTATTTTAAGAAGTACGGGTGGGTTATGATTATGGGGTGCAGGGGTATTTAAAGGGAGCACGGTGGGATTAGCACATGATATGAGACATGGCATGAAGGGCGGAACGTACCACATGCCCCCAGCGTTTGTCAGGCCCCCAGCACACGCCCACAGCACAACCCATACACGCCCCGAAGGGACTACTTTGCTGGCACGGTTCTTTTACCTTTTAAATGTATATGGTGGGCGTCTGCATAGCCTATGTCCTTCTGCTGCAACTGCCCTTTCCAACGCTGTATTGGGTGTTGTGATTGGTGCTGTGGTTCCTGAGATTACCCGCCTCAAAGGTTTGGGCTCTCTCTTTATTATATTAGTATAGATATACTTGTGTATATGCAAGTAAATAGATGTTTGATTCTTTATTAGCATGAGTGACTATGTGTGTGAGTAACTCTATGGATGATTGGCGGTGTGTAACAGGATGTATAGGTGTATGAGTACATATGATGAGTGAGTACACGTATGAGTGACTGTATAGGACTGTTGGTGAATGAGTGGATGTGTGTGTGTAGATCTTGGAATGACTGAATAGGTTGTAACTAGTTGTCCGTTGTTTTGGGAAAATGTTAATTTCTATTTTTGAGTATGTGTATCAAAGGTTATATTAGGGTGAGAGGAGGTCTGCCACTCTATCACAAGGATGACGTCATCAGTGATATTATGGGTGATGTCATTTGAGATGTCATCAGGGAAGGCGTGTCAGTTATAGCTAGCTGAACAAACTATAACGGGGGAATTTCTATGGTTTTGTATGAGTAAAATGTCCAACTAACTATAACTTATACAGCCAACTCTCCGGGGCAATAATATTCGAATTCGGGGGTCCGTAACGCACCCCTGAGCCGCGGGGCCACCACCTCCCTGGGGCTGTGCAATGGATGGGAGGGGGGCCGCGTGGCCCCCCTCCTGGATCCCTTGATGGCCCTGGGGACCGCCACCCCCAGGGCCACCTCCTGCAGTGTCCCGGGGTGCCCACACCAGGGATACTGCTGTTTACAATGACAGGGCGGGAGCCGCACGGCTCCCGCCCTGTCATTGCAAACTGCTTTGCTACATTGAAGCGAGAGCAGGGAGCAGTCAATGAAGCAAAGCAGATTGCTTTTCCACAGGGGGAGCTGCATGTTAGTAGCTCCCCATGTGTAAAAGCAATGTCGGCTCCCACAGGATGCGGGGAGCTGGCGGGTCCGTAGTGCATTGGGGCTCCCCCCATGGTCCCCAACGGATAGGGCCTGCTTCGGGGGATGGGGTCTCTGGGGCTAGAAGTGGCCCGGGAGGTGGGCCACTCGGCCCCCCTCCCCAAAATAAAAAATGTATTTAAAAAAAATAAAAATAAAATAAAGGCCGGCCCCGGGGGATGGGATCCCCGGGGCCAGTAGAGGCCTCAGTAGGGGGGGCATTTTTTGGGAAAGACACTTGGCCAGAGTAGATCAAAACATCTTATAGGCATAAATCACAATGTTTCAGCTTATCACAACCCTGTACCTTAGCATATCTACAACAAGACAACTTTGTATCAAAAAATGTATATTTTTCTTTTTTTTAAATATTTGAATTCAGATAAAAGTGGATACACTTTTTTTTAGACAGATATCTGTTCTATTCAGTAACATTTCTTTGTAGGTACTAATACATTTTCAACCTTCATTTATAAAAATACATCTATTCAAGTACATGTTCATTTTGTTTCCTCTCAGGATAGCAAAGGTTGACAGTTTATATTTTAATAAGTACTGGAGGAGGGTGGGGGGGCCACATAGCCCAACTCCATAAAAAAAGAAAACAAATTTGACCATGCGCCAGGGGATGGGGAACCGGGGCCAGAATTGGCCATGGCAGGGGGCCCATGCAGCCCCCTTCCCGTTCATTTTTTTTAAAAAGTGGGTCAGGCCCTGGTGGATGGGGTCCCCAGGGCCTAAAAAAGGGAAAATAAGGGGGCCACACAGCCCCACTTCTAAAAAATTTTTTTTAAAAGACTGCTATTGTCCTGGAGGCCTCGCCCCCTCCCAGCAACACTCTGCAACCACGCCCTGTGGTGCGTTTTAAGTTGGGGAATGAATTCCCCTTCAATACTGGGGATCCCTGGGGACCAACTAGCCCACCAGGTACCTCCTTTAAGGGCCACAGAGCTGCGTTGCAGAGAGGTGGTCCAACGCAGCTCTGTGGTGCTTACTAGAGGTACCTGGTGGGCAAGTTTTACCCCAGCGACCCTCAGGATTCAAGGGGACTTTAACCCCCAACTTAAAACGCGCCGTGGGGCGCGTTTGCACAGTGGTGAAGGGAGGGGGCGGGGCCTGAGGTGATATGTGTGCAAACACGCCCTGTGGTGCATTTTAAGTTGGGGAATTAATTCCCCTTCAATTCTGAGGGCCCCTGGGGGCAAACTAGCCCACCATGTACCTCCAGTAAGCGCCACAGGCCTGCGTTGCAGAGAGGTGGTCCAGGTCACGCCCCTTTTTACACCTCTCTACAATGCAGCTGTCAAGAGTTATGGGTTATATTCATCGTTCTTTTACTCACTACGCCACCCCAGTTTAGACATAGCCTTATGCAAATCAGTCTGAACCCTGCTCCTCATGGGAACAGTACAGCCCGAACTGACAAGACAGGTCCTCCCTGGACTGGAAACAAGCATCCTGTGACCGGGTTCAGGGTATATCACTCCTCATCAGCCAGGCTAGCTAGAATCTAGTGGCCAGCAAGCAAGGGGCCCACATTCGGGCATACCCATTCCACTAAGGGTGAAAAGTGCTGCAGCAAAAAATGATGGACGGAATGCTGAATGAATCAAACAATCTCTCACAGTCAGGAGATCTGGGTTAAATGTATTGTTCTTTTGCTCACTATGCCACCCCAGTTTGGACCGAGCCATATGCAAATCAGTCTTTAGCCTGCTCCTCATAGGAACAGTCAAGCCTGAACTGCCAAACCGGGTCCTCCCTGGACCGCAAATAAGCATCCTGGGATCGGTTTCACGGTTTATCACCCCATATCAGCCAGGCTAGCTTGAATCCAGTGGCACAGTGAGAAATTGATCCACATCTGGCCATACCCATCCCACTTTGGGCAAAAAGTGCTGCAGCAACAAATGATGGACGGAATGCTAAATGAATGAAACATTCTCCCACAATCAAGAGATCTTGGTTACATTTATTGTTCTTTTACTCACTATGCCACCCCAGTTTGGACCTAGCCATATGCAAATCAGTCTTGACACTGACCCTCATGGGACCAGTACAGCCTGAACTGACAAGCCGGGTCCACTTCAGAGAGTAAACAAGCATCCTAGGACCGGTTTCGGGGCTTATCACTTCTCATCAGCCTGGCTAGCTAGAATTTATTTTATTTTTTAAAAAATATTTTTATATAGCGCCTGAATCAATCCCCGCAGGGATATCTCTGCGCTTGCGCTCCTGTCAGAAAGACTCAATCATGATCATATGCTGTTAGCAAAGTGTCTCTTAGGACTGAGTGAATAGATAAGTTTTAAGATTTTTCCTAAAGGATTCTAGATTGGTAATTTGCTTCAGCGTGGGGGGAAGTGAGTTCCATAGAACAGGGCCTTTGTAGGAGAGGGCAGAATCCAGTGGCCAGCGAGCAAGGGGCCCATGTCTAGGCATACCCATCCCACTTAGGGCGAAAAGTGCTGCAGCAACAAATGATGGACAGGATGCTGAATGAATCAAACATTCTCTCCTCAAGATCTGGGTTAAATCCATCATTATTTTGCTCACTATGCCGCCCTAGTTTGGACCCAGCCATATGCAACTCAGTCTAGACCCTGCTCCTCATGGAACAGTCTAGCCCAAACTGCCAACAGAGTCTTCCCTGAACCAGAAATAAGCAGTCTGGGACCGGTTTCGGGGTAAATCACCCAATATCAGCCAGGCTACTGCTAGCTTAAAACCAATGGCACAGCGAGCAAGGGACCCACGTCTGGGCAGTCTGTAGTGAGCAAATTTATGATGGATGGATGGAGTGGAAGGAAAAAAAAAGCACCGAGATGGGTAGGAAATGTGGGAATTGACAGAGTTGGTATTTAATGGTTATACATGCTTTAGCCTGCCAGCTTTACCATCAATCCATCAAAGTACTTGTAGAGCGCTCTACTTACCCATGAGGGTCCCAAGGCGCTGAAGGGAGGGGGGGAGTGCTGCTACAGCTCGAAAACCCAGGTGTTGAGGAGTCTTCTGAAGTATGTGGGTAGGGAGGGCGTTCCAGGTCTTGGCGGCTCGGTAGGAGAAGAATCTGCTGCCGGAGGTCGCCTGTTGGATGTGGGGGACAGCGGCGAGGCTGGCGGAGCAGAGCTGGTGGGTGGGAGTGTGAAACCTGAGTCTGCTGTTCAGGTAGGCTGGTCCGGTGTTGTGGAGTGCTTTGTGTGCATGGGTGAGGAGTTTGAAGGTGATCCTCTTGTCGACGGTAGGTTTCTCAGGTGGGGGATGATGTGGCTACGGCGGGGGATGTTGACGATCAGTCGGGCGGAGGCGTTTTGGATGCGTTGTAGTCGCCATAGGTGTTTATCAGGGATTCCTGCGTAGAGTGCGTTGCCATAGTCCAGTCTGCTGCTGACGAGGGCCTGTGCCACCGTTCTTCTTGTTTCGTTCGGGATCCACTTGTAGATCCTGCGGAGCATGCAGAGGGAGTTGTAGCAGGAGAAGGAGACAGCGTTGACCTGCTTAGACATGGAGAGTGTGGTCGGCCACCAGGAGTCGTCCCAGGCTGAGGGGGTGGATCCGAGGATGAGGACCTCCGTCTTGTCCGAGTTCAGCTTCAGATGGCTGCTCCTCATCCAGTCGGCGACGGCCTTCATTTCTTCGTGGAGGTTGGTGTTGGCAATGTGTGGGTCCTTGGTGACAGAGAGGATGAGTTTGTTGTCGTCGGCGTAGGAGATGATGTTGAGGTCGTGATGGTGGGCCACTAGTGCGAGGGGGCCATGTAGACGTTGAACAGCATCAGGCTGAGGGATGAGCCCTGGGTGACGCTGCAGATGATGTCGGTGGCTTCGGCTCGGAAGGGTGGGAGGCGGACGCTCTGGGTTCTGCCGGTGAGGAAGGACGTGATCCAGTCAAGGCCCTTCTCTTGGATTCCGGCTTCTAGGAGGCGTGTCCTTAGAGTGCGATGGCAGACTGTGTCGAAGGCGGCTGACAGGTCCAGGAGGATGAGGGCTGATGTTTTGCAGTTGTCTAGTTGGCACCTGATGTCATCTGTGGCGGCGATGAGGACTGTCTCGGTACTGTGGTTACGTCTGAATCCGGCTTGGGACGGTGCCAAGATGTTGTTGTCTTCCAGGTGGCGAGTCAGTTGCATGTTGATGATTTTCTTGATGACTTTAGCCGGGAATGGGAGCAGGGAGATGGGCTGGAAGTTCTTGAGTTCCTTGGGGTCAGGTTTTGGCTTCTTGAGGAGGGCGTTGATTTTGGCGTGCTCCCAGCTTTCCGGGAATGTCGCTGTTTCGAAGGAGATGTTGATGACCTTCCGTAGTTGGGGTGCGATGGCTGCGTCCGCTTTGTTGAATACGTGGTGCGGACAAGGTCAGACGGAGATCCTGAGTGGATGGAGTTTATGACCTTGCATGTCTCATCGTCATTGACGTTGGACCAGGAGGTCAGGCGGTTAGCGCTGGTGGTGTTCACAGGGGAGGTGGAGTCTGGCGTAGTCAGGGCGGTCATGGTTTTGAAGCTGTCGTGGATGTCAGTGATCTTGCGGTGGAAGAAGATGGCCAGTGAGTCGCACAGTTCTTGTGAGGGTGGGATGTTGTTGGCATTAGGGCTGGGGTTTGGAGAGTTACTTCACGCTGCTGAAGAGCTCTTTGCTGTTGTGTGCGTTGTTATCCAAGCGGTCTTTGAAGGAGGATCTCTTGGCTAATCTGATGAGGTGGTGATGTCTGCGGGTAGCGTCCTTGTGGGCTGCGTGGTTGTCTGCTGTGCGTTCGGGGAGCCATGTCTTCTCCAGTTTTCGGCATGCGCGTTTGGAGGACTGGAACTTATTGGTGAACCATGTGGCTCTTTTGCTGGTTTGGCTGTTGGAGGCTTTCTTGAGCTGGGCGAGGGTGTTGGCGCAGTCGTCGATCCACTGAGGTTGAGGGCTGCGGCGTCAGAGTTGGTGGGGTTGGTGGGTCGGTTCTTGGCGAGGGAGGTGAACAGCTAGTCTTTGGTGACTTTGCTCCCGTAGCGGCGAGGCAGCTGTTGGGTGCGATGGTGCGTGGTTGGTTTCTTGAAGGTGAAGTGGATGCAGCGGTGGTTGGTCCAGTGGAGTTCGGTGGTGTGATTGAAGGCAATGTGGGAGCCTGTGGAGAAGATGGCGTCAAGCGCGTGGCCGGTGGTGTGGGTGAGTGTGGTGCCGAGTTGTCTGAGGCCAAGGTTGACGTGGTTGTCGATCAGAGTGGCGGAGTTGGTGTCGTTGTTGTTCTCGAGGTGGAAGTTCAGGTCCCCGAGGAGGATGTAGTCCGTGGAGGCAAGTGCGTGGGTGCTGGCGAGGTCGGCGATGGAGTCGCTGAACTGAGCCTGGAGTCCGGGGGGTCTGTAGATGAGTGTTCCTCTGAGGGTGGTGATGGGGTCGTTGTGTATCTGGAAGTGCAGGTGGTCGGCGGTGTTGAGGGTGTTATCTGCGTGGGTGGCGACTTTGAGGGTTGACTTGTGGATGATGGCTATTCCTCCTCCGATTCCGTTGGCGCGGCCCCTGCGGGTGATGTTGTAGCCGTCCGGGATGGCTATGGCGATGTCGAGCGCCTAGGAGTCGTTCCACCAGGTCTCGGTCAGGAAGGCCACGTCTGGGGCGGAGGTGTCGAGCAGATCCCAGAGCTCGACGACGTGTTTGCGTGCGGAGTGGGTGTTGAAGAGTATGCAGCGGAGGTGGTTGGGTTCAGTCCTTGGAGGTTTGGTGGATCTGTCGCAGGTGAAGCTGCAGGTGTGGCAGGAGAAGGGTCCGTGTGTCCGTTTCGGGGCGGCCTGGAAGCAGATGTGGTTTCGGCCAGCATTTTGCGCGTGGAGGGTGCTGGTGTCGTAGTGGATTCTGGTGTTGTGGCGTTCGCGGGGTCCAGGGTTTCTGGCACTGGGCGTGGTCCAGGCGCGGAGGGGCGCAGACGGGCTTGCCTTAGGCGCACAGCGCCCGCTGCGTGCGTCTGCTGCGTGGAAACTTCTCGGCCTGCATATGAGGAGGCTTGGGAGGGAGAAGCAGCTGGGAGGCGGGAGCGGGGAGTCCAATGGGCGCACTGGGGGGTTGGGCCGCAGGGAGGCAGCGATGGGAAGGCCGGGTAGGGAGCGGTGGGGGGTGGTGGGGAAGACGGCAGCAGCAGAAGGGCACAGGAATCGGCAATGCGAGCGTGTCAGCAGGTGAGGAGTGGCGGTGTGGGGACGACCTGTCTGCAAGCAAGGTCAAAGGTCACATCACCAGCTGGACGTTCCAAATGGGGGCTGGTAGCCTGGTTTAAAGTCAATATTGGCTGTTCAATCTCACCCACCCTGAGAGGATCCCAATCTACACATTTAAATAATGTATTAACCTATTGGCCCCCATGCTGACACAGCTAGAGGATATCTGCACTTGTCTTGGACAGAAACATCAAAGTTCAGATATTTGAAAAAAGGGGCAGTGGAATGCAAGATGGTATTGCTCAATATCCCTTCAGGACTGCTCAGCTAAATGAATGGGCAGAGTCCTACTAGAAAGGCTGAAATCCTGAGTGATCGATAACCAGATCTTAACAGATGCCAATACGGTTTTAGAAGGGATTTGGCCACCCTGGAACAATATATCAATCTCCATCTCCTCATTAATAAATAACCCTTGGCTAAAGAGGGTCACATCTACTTCTGCTTTGCTAACTTGAGCAGCGCGTTTCATTTGGTAAATCATGCTAAGCTGTGGCAGTCACTGGTTAAGATGAGTAGCCCCATTGAGAATGTGACTTTCCTGTCAGGTACGATATGAGCCAAGAGGAAAATGTACATCACATTTTAAAATTATCTGAGGAACCTGCCAAGGCTGTGTTCTTGCCCCCCTTTTATTCTCATTATTTAATAACGGGGTGAATGAGGTTTTGCACAAGATCAAAGCAGATGCCCCAAAAGTTGGACAATGCCTAACTCCAATCCTTCTGTGTACAGATGATGCCATCTTGATCTCTAGAAATGCCAACAGCCTCCAGCTTCACCGTTTCACTTTGTATACGGAGGACTGGGATACGAAAATCCGTCTAAAGAAAACATTTACTATGACATGCGGGAAAGAGAGGCCCAAAAAAAAACATCATATTAGGGGAGAAGCATTTGCTGAAGCAGTAAGTTTTACCTACTTAGGTAGGCATTTTTCTAATAACGGCCGTTCGGGACACACCTGAAAGAATTAAAATTGAAATCCATTAGATTCTCAAAAGCCCTTTTTAGGTTTGCATCTAAAATTGGGAACAAGCCCATTAGAGAACGGTTGACCCTACATACAAGTAAATGTATAAATAGTATCTAGCATGGAGCCTCTTTGTGGGGCCTGAAATACTGCACATTGTTGCAGACCCTGGAAAATCTTTTCCTATGTAGATTATTAGCAGTGCCCTGTTCAAACTCCTCTTTTATAGTCCACAAGTAACTGGCGGTCCCCTATTTAGAGGACGGTTCGCAGACAAGCCCCAGACAAGCCCCATCAGTCTTTTGCATAATATGGAGTAAAGATGGCACTAAATTCACCATAGAGATGATAACAAATTGCCTAACCTTGGACTATAGAGTGAGATTTCTATGGCTGGCCTCTGTGAATAGCCTGCTAAAGGAAATGGTTGGGAATTTGAACACTGATGATCCTGTTAGAGTGCTATAATTTAGCAAGAAAGATTTAAAAAACGGTTCTGATAGGGAAAAGGATGGCTTACAGGGAAACGAGATTGTCTTAAACCATATTGTCAATGTATCTCTCAGGCCCATACAAGCAAGAGTCTCATTACGATGTTGAAGCGATCTTTATGCCCGACACCGTCTCAGACTCAGGAACTGACCGACTTGAGTTCGGTGGTTCCACCCAACTGATTACGATACAACTGAACACTGTTCAGTCTGAGTCCCATTGTTCCCTATGGTAGCCCCTGTTCTGCCAGACAAGGCAGGATACTATGGGGAAATTGTGTGTGTGTGTAAAACCATGCACCCTGTCGCAGGCACCCCTCGTTGTCAGCCACACAGTGCAGGATTTTACAGGGGGGTTCCTAAGGTACCCCCATCGGCCCCCAACCGTTGGCCTCAGGATGAAGAGGGCCCTGTTAGGGGCCCCCAAAGTCACCTTCCGACAGCCTTTCCGTGTCGGACAGGTCGACTCGGAGAGGCTGTTGGAAATCAGCATCATAATTGGTTTGTTGGAAACACCGGCCGCAAACATCATAATCGGTCGGCCTGATTGTAAAGAGTTCCGATACAGTCGTGGAGATTCCGATTGTCAGGAGGAGGCTTTCCACCCGACATAGTAATGAGGCCCCAAGTGTCCAGAGCTATCTTATTCTAGTCTTGAATATCCAACACAGATTCTACCTAATCAGACAACAAATAGGTGCACTGTAATTTATGGATGCTTTTCCCAACATGGGAATTTGGCTCCCAAAAGCTACACAAATGCCCATGCGATGGCAAGTCCATCCAGTACACACCGCACTTTATCCTTTTTTGTAACTTTGATAGGGACCTGAGGAAACAAATATTGCAGCCACTATTTTTAAAAGAACATTGTTTTAATTGCAAAGATGCTTTTAACTTTATTCCTAAACCCGACAATGTGATGTTATGCCATAGATCATCTGTTTACATTTCCTTTGTCGTCCATAGAAGAAAACAGCTTTCAAGCCTGGATTTTCTAAGATAAAAATAAGAGTAGTCAATTCATTGTCACCTACTACGATCTTAGACTTCTTTACTTTCCTCTGCCGGAGGGAGTTGGGGGAATTGTTGTTGTTACACTTGAAATATTTGCAGGTACTGGCACCCTGGGTTGGCCCTTTAGACAATGCAGACTAGGGGAACACAAGAATTGTCCTTCGAGTGCTTGCTATCTCCTCCCGACTCAACCTCATCGAACTCTATTATTTACATGCCACTTTTCTAACACTGGCATGTCTCTGGAGGGCTTGTAGGATACTTACTTTGCAGTGTAACCAATGAACTGCCCCGGAGGAAGACTTTTACCATGTGGTGTGGTCATGTCCCATTATGGCACAATATTGGTCTTCTATTGATGAGGTACTGGCAGAGGTACTGGGGAGGCCGGTGGAACTTTATCCCAAGCTGGCACTGTTGGGAATCTTGGAAGACCTTGAGTGACCCCCGGGGAGCACATGTTGGTGAGCATGACCACGCTGTTTGTAGGAATGGGGAAGGGTACGGTTGCTTGCATGTTTGTTATTGTAAATCGATAAAATTAGGTAATAAATGGCAGGCAGGGAGACATGTTTTACTTTGTCACACTCAGGGTGGCACAATAATGGCTGCAGCCCATGCGGGACACTTTAAATTAGAAGCCTGGTACTGCATAGGTAACATATAAGAGTTAGCTTTTGCCAATTAGGTATATACCAATCAAACATATGCTTAAGGGATTTCAGAGCCATTACACCAGTGCCTAGTAGTCGAAATGGGGTCGAAAATTGGGGGTGAAACTGCAAAAAGCCGGTTTCCTCACATTGTGTATTGGGGGAGATGGTAACGGGTAGGTTGTTAAACAGTAATGTGCATGTAGGGAGTCCCATAAATCTAGAAATATTAATTTGTATGTGGCTTGCATACACACTTTGTGGTCTTGTAATAGTTTCTTACATTTGGAAAGCCCAGCCCACCCCTTTAGGCAGCTTGCTATAATATTGTGGACAATATTCCAGTCTGTTTTCTCTGCCATGCAATGGACAGAGATGCCTTCTGTATGTTTGGCATGACAGCAGGATCAAATCTAATGGTGCAAACTTCAAATTCAGATATTTGGGGGTTTCCAACATCATCAGGGTGTAAATCCTCCCTAGACAGGAGATGTAGCATGAGGACCATCTGCACAAGTCTTTTCCGATTTCTTCTATCAAGGAGGTAAATGAGCTCTCTATACAATCTCTATTATCTTAATGAGTTGTTTTCTGCATATTTATTAGGATTGGGGGGGGGGGGGATTCAAGCGGCATTATACAGTATTTCACTTTTGATGTTCCACCATTGCAGCTGGTCTGAACTAACAGTAGCTTTGACTTGCTAGAGTTTATTTTATATCTTGAAGATCTATCATAATCCTCTAGGACTGGCAAGAAGTTCTGTATAGGGTCTGGTGGGCCTGTAATCGCCAGTGATAGCTTTAATGTTCATAATGTACAGCAGTCATCTGCAAACAATGAAATATTGTGCATGGTTACAGCTAACCCCATACCTTTGATCACTTTGTGTGTCTTATAAGCTGTCCAAGTGGGTTAATGGCCACTGCGAAAAACAACAAGGACATCAGCAGCATCATCTAGTCTACTTCAAAGCAGTAAATTACCAGATGTTGAATCTGATGTAAATGATAGAGACTCTCTGTGAGGACCATATATAGAAAACGATTTGAAGTCATATTGCAAAATATAAAACATGGTGGAATGGTTGCTCCGAATCAAGAACAATGCATGGATTTACATTGGCCCAGCCAAAATCGGATTGTGCCTCCTGGAGTGCTCCCCATAGAGCATAAATGGTCATTGGTTGGGCCTTACCTAGTCATTTTGTGCCACCACTAGGTGGTGCCCTAATAGTGCCCATTATGGAAGCGTTGGTCTCGTTTTGAGGCATTCATTGAAAGATGGCTATGGCATACACAATCAGGTACTGGGCTGGGACTATGGTGCAGTACAACAAAGTGATGTCTTTACACCCTCTTCCCTATTGATAACCACCCTCACATAGAAACTTGAATCAAGATAGAGGGTAACACAGTAAATGATGACTGTAAAATGGGATGCAATCAGCCCTGTATTTTTAACAATTAAAATTGCAGAGCTTTCCTGAAAAGGTAAATATGCAATTGCATCACTTAAGATAGGAGGGGCATGTGGTCAGAGTTGGTGGACATCTGGATACACATGTGGGAGCCTACTCTATTTAGAGCCTTTTGGCAACTAAGTATTGTTGTTCACAGCATTGAGCATTCGGTCCAGCACACAGATCTCGACCTTTGACTCTGATTGACAGGTGAATGTCAGTACGGGACGACCTTTGTGATGCTGGCCAGCCAACTATCCTGTGATTAGACCTCCAGGCAGGGCTAGCATCTTCATTTTGATCTTATGTCAGTTTTCATGTCCCCACCCACTGAGCTGAACACAATTGCCACCAAGGTTTCTGCAGATTAATAATTCAATGCTAAAACTGTAAGGTTAAAAATATGCCTGCAATTACAGAATTCCCCTTAGAAAAGGTAAAATGCAATTACATTCGTTATAGAGTTTGTCTGCTTCTAATGAAAATGCCGTACACAATCTTTTGATGCAAATGAGGGTTAATTTATCTAGTTAGCCATTTATAAAGATTGCAAAGATGCATGCTTAGACTTGAAATTTATTTTCAAATCTGAGCATCAAACTAGAAAAAAAGTTCCAAATAGATCAAATACCTAGCACTTCACTGAGTGTTTCTGAATAATTGGAACTAATAATGTGCCAAGATACATAGTATACTATATTGGATTCTGGAATCCCTGCATAAACAGCAGTCACTTTAAAGAAAAGATGTCAGAACTCTACTATTATAAGTTTATTACAGGCGAGCTCTGAGGTAAAAGTGACTACTGCCAGCAGCCGAGGTGTACGGCAGGTCACTCACAGAGCATAATTGAAGCAGTTGTTTAAAGTAAGGTTGCTTTTCTTCCTTCTGCTCTGTTTTCATAGCTTACAAGCAGAGAGAATGTATTTATTTTTCGCATTTGTACTTTTTATTTAAATAGAGCAAACACATTCCGAGCTACAGCAGCTTTGTGTTTTTTTTCTAAACTAACTTGTATTGAACTGTTTCTAATATCTGTTTGCAACAAATATATAACAGGTTATTGATGTGTTTAATTTTGCGCTAGAGGTTTTATTTTTATTCTTCATGTTTGCAAACATGCTCGCTCTTTCATGTGAAAGAGCTATGCCCCACAAATTTTAAGTGCTTTGTGAGAAAGGTGATGGTGTGACCATGTATTTTATGGGGTATATTACGCCCTGGCATACATGATAAGGATATTGCAAGTCACCTTGAAGTTCCATAACCTTATTTATAAAGGAACTTAGGGGCATATTACCAACCAATAGAGATAATTTTTGTCTCTAACTTGTTTAGAGACAAAAATTATCGCCGCAAATCGGCGATTTTTATCGCAGATAAACCTTGCTATTAGCAAGGTTTATCGCAAATGCGATAAAAAACGGCCGCAATGCATGAATATCGCTGAAAAGTCAGTGATATTCATGCATTATCGAGCAAATGCTCTTAGCCATGTTATCCACCTCCCATTGGAAAACATGGCTAAGAACTGCTCAGGGCAGGTGTTAGCTTTTGGAGATATTCGCGCTTAGCGCGAATATCTCCAAAAGTTGGTAATAGGAGATAGCGATGTTAGCGACTGTTTCCAGTCGCTAACATCTTGGCACGCCCACTTTGCATGTCATTAGTGATAAATATCACTGACATGCAAAGCGGGGCCCAAGATGGTCGCTATCTCCTATTAGCTGTCGCTAACTGGTGTTAGCGACAGCTTGGTAATAGGGAGATAATTTTATCTCCGCTTTCTGGGCTTTTAAAGCCAAAAAAGCGGAGATAAACCCCCTTGATAATATGCCCCTTAGATTTTGGCCTTATTTCTCTATATGGTTATGGAACTCCTGGCTGACTTGCAATATCCTTATGATGTACGGCAGGGGGTTCTTTATCCCTTATCTTGCACACTGAGTACAGACAACAGTGCCTAATTTGAGTTGGTGATTGCAGTGCTGGGCATTTTGGGGACCGAGGCTTATTTTGACTTTGAGCCAGAGCAAGACGGAAGGGCATAAAGAGGAGCAAGAAAGATCAAGAGAAAGATAGAAAAGCAGTGACTTGGGGAGAATAATGACAGGAAAGAGAACCTGCAAGAGTGAAGTAAAAAGCCAGGAAGTGTAGAGTGGTGGAAGAAAAAAGCATGAGGTGGAATTGAATCACTTGGCACCGTTGGTATTTGGCAACCCTAGCATACAGCAGCACAAACAGTGGGCTTTTAAGAAAACTATTTTGGCCTTACACAAATTATAAATCAATGACTGTTCAGACTATTTCTTGTGTGACATATTTGTACGGTAAAGTACGAACAAAGGGCCTGATTACTAGTCTAGCGGTCTTACAGCCGTCAGAGAAGTGGTGGCACAGAAGTCATATCGGGGGTGGACTGCCTGCTGCCCCAGAGAACAGTCATTCCCTGGCGGTGGCACTGGAGCGCCACAACGCAATATGCTGAGCAGTGCCTGGCGCAGTCCCGCTCCGCATATTTTGAGTTCTTGCACCGCCAGCCTTTAAATAAGGTAGCCCTGCCATTAAGAACAAAGGGGGCCCCCATGTCCCCCATGCTATGGGGATACATTTAGGTGGCACAACATGTGCTCCCCTGTCTGTATGCCCCCCAGTTCCAGCACGTCATGGACATCACCGTCCATGCCGTGCTGGAACGTTTTGGCCCTTCCCATGGGAATGGCCAAAGAACCACCGACCTTATTATAAGTTGCACATTTGCAACTTGTGATACAGTTGGAGGTGCTTGCGTGGCTTTGGTGCAGCAGAGTAGTGCCTTATTATGACTTTGGTGCAGCGGCGACGACGCAATGCCACCTCCGCTGCGCCAAAGCCATGCAAGTACTGCGAACCGTATTATGAGTTGTAAAAGTGCAACTCATAATGTGGTCAGCAGTCCTTTGGCCATTCCCATGGTGGTGCCTTGAAAACAGGCACCACAATGGGAATGGCTAGAAAGTTCCAGCATGGTATGGGCGGTGATTTTTATTTCTTTAAAAAGTTTTATATAGTGCTAGCTAGACACAAGGGTATCAGAGCGCTTTACAAGAGTTTGAAGGGGAACAGCAATAAGACATTTGGTCAATGATATAGCATTCGGAACCATTAGAAAAAAAAGGACAAAGTAATTATTACAAAGCGCTATTTACATAAAGATTACTTAAAGCTTTAGCGAGTAATGAGTAATTAGGCTTGGGAAGGAGGATGAAGAGTAAATGGGGGAAGAGTAAGTAGTATAGATGGGGGAGACTGAGAAAGGGGAGGGTAGGAGTTGACCTGGAACAAATAGGTGGAGGTTGGGAGGGGGGCTAGGGGTGAAGAGAGGGAGTAGCATAAGGAATAGGCGGAGGCAGGGAGGGGAGCTAGGGGCGAAGGGAGTTGGTAGCATAAGGGAGAAAAGTAAAGAGGGGGAATGAAGGGATGAGAGACAGGAGGGCAGTGGAGGGGTACCATGAAAGGGGAGGCAGACTGGGAGTCAGCGTCCGAGGCAAGGTTTATGGACCCCAATATTTGATGTGGAAGTGCAATTTGAGGTCTTTTTTGAAGCTGAAGTAGGAAGGATTGCACCAGAGGTCTGTAGAGAGGGTATTCCAGATGGCTGGAGCATTTCCGGAGAAGGAGCGAGATTGCGCGGATTTCTTATTTAACAGAGGAGGGATTAGAAAAAGAGCGTTGGTGCTCCTTATCTGTCAGGAGCAGCCCACTTTGCGGAGTTTATCTGAGAGGTACAGCAGGGTGTTTTGATAAAGGGCTTTGTGTGTAATGCATGCAATCTTGTAGGAAGATCTCTGCCTTTGTAGAGTGGTCATTGAGCCAAGTTTCCGTGAGGAAGGCGATGTCAATGCTATCACTAAGGGTGGTTTCAGCTATTTCTGTTGCATGTCGGGCAGCCAACCGGCAGTTTACCAGCATGCAGGTGAGGGGTTTAGGGTTGCTTTTGGGGGGAGAGCTTGAATGGATGGTGTTAAATTGTGGTGGGGGTCGAGGTGAGACGGGTTGAGATGGGATTCGGCTAGTCCCCAGGATTACGGGCATTGTAGAGAGGGATATGGGCGGGTCGATATTGGGAGAGTTAGGGAGGTAAGAGTTACATAAGTCAAGAAGGTCAGAGTAGAAGAGATGGCTCGAGGCATGGGGAGGACTATGTGTACGGTTGCGGAGGGGAGTACTTCTCCAATGTTGAGGGTTAGAGGTGTTTGGTAAGCCAGAACCAGAGGAATTAGAATGATTGAAGAGGTTCCCAGAGGAGAGGGAGCTGAAGTCTTTTCTGAGTTGTGTGAGTTCCGACTTCAGGGTCAAGAGATGGCGTTCAATGTTAGATAGTGTCTGGGTTTCAGAGAGGTAGGGGAGGTGGATGTGAGGGTAGGAGGGAGAAGGGTATGTTCCATGTTGGCTGGAGAGGACGGTCTGGAGTGTGGGGGGTGGGAGGCCAGGAGGAGTGCTCCGGTTGATGGACAGAGGGTGGGCTGTGGCGAAGGGATCGTCATTCATAGATTTGGGATAATTGTTCTGATTTTGATAAGGGGGCGAGCAGGACGTGAGGAGAGATAACATCCTGGTTACGGGGAGGAAGGCAGTTTAGAGAGGGTGATGTTGGTGCCAGCGGTCGAACAGTAGGGAATTCGAGGTGTGGGTGTTGGGAGGTAGTAGTGAGGTTAGAGGTGGCATTAGTGGTAGGCAGAGATAAGTCATTAGGGAGAGAGTGAGTTTGGGTGACTGTGTATGCAGTTGAGGTGTCGGGAGGAGGAAGGTATGCTAGTGAGGGAGGGTTATTGTATGTTGTGGTTTGGGAGACATTTTTAGTAGTTGAAATGCTTGGGGGAGGTAGGGTTAGAGTTGGGGAGGGAGAGGGTAAAAGGTCATCTTGTGGTTGGGAGGATGAAGGGTTTGGAGGTGGATTGGATAGTAGGTAGGAAAAGGTGCTGAAATGTTGTGCAAAGATGGTGAGGTGGTGTTCAGACGCTTGTATGAGGATGTTACCAGATTTGTATATGGAGATATCGATTTCACCAAGGAAAGCAGGGGAAGGGGTAGTAGACAGTTTAAATCCGTGTGGAATTTCACTTGATTTAGTGATGGGGAGGTGGTGGAGGAAGATGCTTTTCCATTTGGTGGGGTGTTTGGATTAGAAGATGTAGTTAGTTTTAATTATGGAGGAGAGGCTAAGGTAGTTGTCGACAAATAATGTTTCTTGGTGACAAATTAGTAATTTATTTTTAAAGTTTTTCTTAGAGTTTTGGAAAGATTAGGAGGGTAAAGGATGATCCACGAGTTGGGGCCATGTCTGGTGATGGGAGGGGCCTGTGGGATGAGGGAGTGATTAAGGGAAGGCATGATAGTTTGATTGATAGAGTGGAGGGGAGAGGGAAAGGGCGGGCGGGATGAATTGAAATAGGGTGACGGGAGGAGTGGGAGTCAGAGTGGGGACTGGGGTAAGTTAACAATTAGAGTAACCACAGGGAGGAAGAGAGGACCATACTTGGGTAAAATAGAAGAGGACAGCGCAAGATGGAAGAGACGTGGGAATATCAGAGTAGGCACAGAAAGAGGGTTAACTGTTAAAATAAACATGGGAAGGAAACTAAGTTACATTGAGAGAGCATAACAAAAATTGTAAAACCTAGGCAAGCTTAGATACAAGTCAGTAGTAGGGGAAGAGAGGTCGGAGCAAGGGGGAAGAGGAGTGATAAAGTCAGAGAGATTCAGAAAGAGGGTTAACAGTCAAAGTAAACACCCGAAGATAAGTTACAGAGAGAGAACAATGTAGAAATGTTCAAACTTCGACTAGTTAAAAAGCAAGTCAGGGCAAGAGGTAAAGGGGGTGAGGGGCAATTGAGGATCAATGAAAACAAAAGATAATAAAGGGATCAAATAATGATAAAAATAAGAGAACACGCAGAAGTTACAATCAAAGGGTGATTTGGGAGTTAAGAACAACAGATTACAATGACAGTAGAGCACTAAGAGTTCATATGAGCAATACGAGAATCTTTTTTGCCACTGTGAAGGAATGTCTAGTAGTAGGCTATTTAAAATAGCATAGTAACCAGAATGTTGGGAAATCTGAACGAGTGATGTCCATGGCGTGCTGGAACTGGGGAAAATACAGACAGGGGGCACATATGGTGGCTCCCAGAATGTATCCCTATGGCATGGGAAACATGGGGCCCTCAAGGGTCTCCTTTGTTCTTGCACCGCTAGTTTTTTCATGGCACTGCTCCGCCATGAAAAGACTGGTGGTGCAAGAACTCAAGATATGCTGAGCAGGACTGAGTCTGTCCCTTCTCAGCATAATGCGTTGTGGCGCCCCTGCGCCACCGCCAGGGAATGAATGATCCCTGGAGCAGCAGGCTGTCCACAGCTAATACAACTTTGTAATCGGCAATACGGTGGACTGCCACTCCTGCGCCACTGAGAGTTTGGCAACCACAAGACTCTTAATCAGGCCCTTAGTTCCTAAGTATCTGGCTTGATTCATCCAAAAAAGTAATCAACCTGCACCCACAGTGCTAAGTTCCATCATAAGTGCCTATGTAAGACTTCTTCCAATTTGCACGTCTCTCTAGGGGTGCGTCTGAGGTAATATGCCAGTCACCATTTTTCACAATTACTTTTCTAAAAGTCATTGAATTGTTGGCCCAGAAAGCTTATGGTATTTAGAGAAAATATTGAAACAAAAATATTGTGCTGTGAAAATATTGTGTCCAAAATATCTTGATATGGAAAAATAATCTGCAAGAATATCACTGTCAAAAATATCTATTTAAGGTAAGTAATACCGATTTTGAAATTATCCAAGTCATTATATAGTTTACAAAAACCAAGGGCCTCACTGCGATGTGACACGGAAAGCCTCTGACCGAGTCACATCATCGGTTTCACTTCTCACCACCACATTACAATGCAAGCTGTCGAAAGTGAACCCGGATGGTCATTCCAGCTGGATTCCGATGGGTATAAGGAGACCGTCGGCCAGTCGTAGGCCTCACTGTAATGCGAATGGACAGCATTTCTGCTGTTGGGATTACGATGTCGGTTTCCAACAGTCCGACATGGAAAGCCTGGAAACTGACTTTGGGAGCCCCTAGCAGGGCCACCTTCTCCTATGGTGCACACCTGTTAATCCCTGCACCATGTGGCAGGCACCTCACAGTACCTGCCACACGGTGCAGGGAGTAACAGAAACTCCAATTTCTCTATTGGAGCCTGTGCTACGGCCAGTTTACGGCAGCAGCACAAGCTACCATAGGCAAATGGGAGTATGCGACCTTGCCATGTTCCATTGTCATACTGCGGTCAGGACCGCTGACCGGAAGTCGGTTGTTTTCGATTCCGCAACATCCACCCAACATTGTAATAAGGCCCATAGTTCTTAATAATATAATTTTTTTATTATTGCTATGCATTTTAGTATATCATTTAAATGTATATGTTATACTTTTTTCTATAATTATTGTTTATGTTTTTTAATATTGTTGGTACATTTTTAGTAGTTGTTCAATTAAATGTAATACAATTTTGTACTTAATAATTAATTATGTTAATCGAGTAAATAATATTTTGTTATGTTACATTTTAGGAGCAGGTTATGGGGATTGTAGGGGTCTAGGGTGGGACATACCTATATTAGAATTATTTAATAATTCCTTTTTTGGTAATAATTTATTACATTTTTTGGGGGGTGTATTTTTTATGTGCAAATGATGTGTAGGAAATTAATTATTCTAAATAATAAATAACGTTTTATATGAATTATTAAAAATTATTGAAAAGCTAAATAATCATGTAGATTATGTAAGTACATTATTTATTATATTATTTATTAGGTATCAGTTGTTGAAGGTGTAGGTGTAAATGCTGGAAAGGTAATTAAATATTATTTAAATATGGATAATTTCTTTTTAATTGGGATTTAATTATGAAAATATGGAAATTTAATTTCTTTAATGTATATATTTGGTGTGTGTTGATTTATTTGTATGAATAAAGAGTGGGGTGGTAATTATTTTAGGAATAAATAATAATTATTAATATTTTAACTAATATTCAATTATTTGTGTACATAATATTACTTTAATGAAGACTTTTAAATATGTGTTCTGTGCTTTTGTTGAAGTATAAGGTAGAAAGTATATTCAGTAATAACAAAAGTAAAAATACTATAACTTCCCCAACAGACAGGAAACTATTTTTCCAGTTAAGGGCAGGCTCTCTCCCCTTGAGGTGTATGACGTCCAGTTGGAAGACTGGAGGCAGTGCGTGTTGCCCGTCATGCGGGGCCCCCAATGAAAGCATCGCACATTTTCTATTCTCATGTGTGGCTTATGTAAATCCAAGGAAATCTTGGCTGGCCCCAGTCTGTAGGAATCTCGGTGTCCTAAGTGGTGTTGAGGGGCTAAGAATTATTTGTTCTTCCACTGAAATGTTCCTTGTAGTCGGAACTGCCAAATATTTGGGGTGGGCGTGGTCCTTAAGGAGGAGGGCTCTAGCTACCAGTACCTTCTGAATTCTACATCCTCCCAATTTCCTGTGTATGATTTTTATTTGTAGATAGCAACTGGGAGATATATATGAATTTTAAATTTAAAACGCGGATAACATGTATGCTATGAGTCTTATTGTATAAACCCGGGAATGGTCCGTAACGCGGAGGTTTCTATACTGTAACATGCATGTAGTTTCTGCATTGTATGAAAAAGCTTATATTTGACAAATAATTTTTTATGTTTGTGTACTATGTATTTTTTAACTATAAACTAAGTGTAATAGATTGTTTGATGTTTTTAAGAAATGTATGTAATTTATATGTGTGTGCTTTCATGAGTGTACAACTCGAATAAAGCTTTTTCAATTCAAAAGTAAAAATATATTTTTTTTAAATACCGTTATTTATTATTTATTTATTATATGTGTTTTTTATATGTAAACATTATTCTATTTATTATTTGTTATTTTTGATAATATATTTTAATAATATTTGCTTTCATATATATGTACTAAATAATTGAATACATATTTATTTTAAAATGGATCTATTTATATTTCTTTTTGAAATATATTTCTTTTTCTAATTATTTACCATGTTTTTGAAAATATTTTATTATTTTGAAGTGAATTAGTTGGTTTCTAAACTTGGACTGACTGGAGTAGGAATAGTACATTTTACCCCTCTATAATCCAACACTTTCCCTACTGTTGCAGTGACAGGAGTGGGAATAGTGATTTGTCCTCCTCTCCAATCCAACATTTGCCTTAATATTACAATGACTGCAGTGGGCATAGTACATTTTACCCTGCCACAATGTAGCTCTTTCCCTACTGTTGCAGTTACTGGAGTGATTTTAAAACAACAGCGTGTCTGTTGCTCCTGTCTTGAAAATCTGCAATGCCAAAGCCCTAGGGGCTGCCTTGTATGGCGCTGAGCTCAGATCTGGGGGTATGGTGATACTACGGGTTTGGAAAAATCAGAGAATAAATTTGTCAGAGAACCAGTTTTGGTCGAAATGAGTACCCCTTTGTACCATTCCTTTATGGGCTTAGCCGTGAAAAAGGTAACTTCAAAAGCTCACTTGTATCCTCTTATATACCGGCGCAGGATCTAGGTTACTCCGGAGTTAGCATATTATACAGCTGCCCTTGATGAAGTGATTAAGTTGGCTAAAGCCAACAAAGTTCCATGGCTGACCTCAGTAAAGCAGCTAATGAAGGCAATTGGCCTCAGTGTTTTAGGGCACCAGCCTGAGATTGAAAAAATTCACGCATCACTGACTGCTGAATTCTTATATTTCAACTCTGCTTACAGGCTAGAGCAGTATTGGGACTTAAGAGCTGTTTCATCTGATAGAAAGCTTTACCATCAGTTTAGAGAGGGCACACTTCCAGTAAAGGCGTTTACTGCTAAATGGAATGGTGCATCTAGTGAGGATTGCCCATTTTGTGAAGGTGTTATTTGCATGCCTTCATATACTAAGCTTTGCTATATTTGGATTGTGAGAAGTTGGCCTGGTATATGATGCTCACTAGTTCTAGTGATCACCTTGTACCATGCCAAGCAACCCCTTATGGTGCAGGTTGTAAAGTCAACCTTATAGACAAGCTATCCTAGGGGTAGCATGGACTAAGCAGTCTTAGGCTAAACTCTGTAAAGGCATGTGAAGCAAGCTGTTTTACCATATACAATCCCTTGAATACCAAATGAAAGGACACCACACAGATATATATTGAAAATATATATAGATTTATTACTACAAATATCCCTGATACTCTTTATGAGCACAGAAGCAAATGCGTTAAAACAAAACACAGTTTAAATACACAAAAGTTGCACAATATGGATGAGCCCTAGGGGCCACCCTAAACCATATACTAAAATAGTGGTATAAGAACCACTATGGGGAAAGTGAAGAGGCCTAGGGCCTGGGGAATCGCTGGAGCTGTTCGGGACTAGCAGTGAAGAAGTCGGGAAAGGCCCGCGGGACTCGGGTGCAGTGCGGAAAGTGCACGCTTTACCAATGCAATGTCAATGGTGCGTAAAAGTTACAAAGTTAGTTAAAAAGGAACCTTCCGAGTGACCTAGAAGGATGAAACTTGAGACACAGACACTAGAGGTGTGTACCAGTGTGGGAACACCGGCGGAGCTGAGTTACCTCACCCACAGGAAGCGGGTGCCTAGGGTCGAAGTAGTGTCGGGTTTCGTCACGCTGGTCGATGGTGCTTGGAGCTGAAGATGCTGCAGGCGGCTCGATGTGAAGAGTTCCGGTGGATCCAAGGGTGGATCTGAAGAGGTGAAGACCTGAAAGCAGAGGGGACAATGTTCAAAGTCACTAGCCAGTGATTACCGTGGAACCAGAGTGGAACCGGGCAATGTCGGGCGCAAGCAGCTGATGTTGTGTCGCTTCTCTCTGCAGCCACGTGGACAAGAGGGGTTGAAGACGTCCAGGAGTCGGTCACGAGCTGTCCCACGCAGGCTTCTCGTTGTTGGCGGTGTCGGCAACTTGATTGAAACAAACAGGCCTTGGCTAGTGCAAGCCACGCAGGAATTAAAAAAGGCTTGTTACTCGGACCAGCAAGGTCAGAGCAGGTACTCCTTTTTACAGGAGCAAGGGCAAGTCTGGAGCAACAAGACCCACAGTGAAAGTTGTAGGTTTCGTTGCCAAGATGGCCGCTAGCCACGTGGCAAGTGGCCGGGATGGTGAGTCGAGTGGCACGGTGCAAAAGGCCCCCACGCAGATCATGGAGATGCTGGGTGGCTGATCTTTGGTGCAAGGGCTGCTCGAGGTTAGGGCTTCTCAAACCCCAAAGCACAGCATCGAGGGTGCCTCTGATGCTGCGCAGTCAGCGTTTCGGGGGTCTTCCAAGAGGTCCGGTCCCACGTCTCTCGGTGCCTCCACGGGTCCCTTCTTTGCAGGGACTGTGGATCGGGCGGTGAGAAGTCTGGGAGTCTGGGTCTTGTCAGGCTCTGGGCTCGGGCTCCGGCGGGAGGCGGCGGCAAAGCAGACGTCGAGTTGCTGGTTGGTGCCTGTGTTCACAGGGTGGTCACTCCTTGGCCACAAGGGAGATTCTCTTCCGTCTTCTGTGCAGCAGAATGTCGAAGTCCAGTCTTCTTCTATATTTCAAGTTGATTCAGGATGATCTGAAGTCTCAGGACACAGCTCCCACTCTTATTCGAATCTGGGGGGCCGGATCACCTACTAGGTCCCTCCTCTGGGTGGAACCAGGAAGGGGGGTGGTTACACCCCCTTTCCTTTGTCCAGTTTCACGCCAGGACCGGGGCTGGAAAGCCCCAGCACCGGTTTGAACTGGCCTATGCACAGGGACACCTTGTGTGCCCCAGGCATGTCTGATTCTATTCAGCCCTGTCCTACCCAATACACAAAATCCTGTCTGGAGTGGTGCTAGCACCTCCCCAGGCAGGAAACCCTTTGTCCAAGCTGCCCTCGCTGGAAGGACTCCCAGCAGCAGGAGGTAAGACTTGTGTCTGTGGTGGCAGCATCCATTTTGGGATGCTAAGGCTCTGTTTAACTTTAACCGGGGTTCAGGCTAGGTACATGTCGTGTCCCTCTAGAAGGGTGGAATGATACCCCCGTCGCCAGAACTGGCGAGGGGGTAGTATTCCAATTCGTAGGACACCTTACTCGACATGTTTTGATAAAGCCAAACCCAAGATAGCATTTAACCGCGAGGTTCATAATGCACTTAAGAGTATATGGTATGGCAATATCATGAAACAGCTAAAGGACATGGTTCCGAAAGCTGCAGACAGGCTCAGCTCATGCCAGAGCACCATCTCACATATTTCCAAGCACTCTGCCTCCAGGATTGATGAGGCCTTCCATAGGAGTGGCTGACAGGAACATATGTGTCCATTTTAGGTTAGGTATAGGCATACTACACCTAAGTAAGGGGTGGTTACACCGACTTACCCCAGCTGAGTGATCAGCCAGTTGTGTCAAATATGGAGGCCAGGCCAGGGGTGGCACAATACATGCTGCAGCCCCTGGTAGGCCTTGGAAGTACCTATGCCCTGGGTACCTGGGTACACTGTTACAGGGGCCAATAAGGTGAACCAGTTCCAATTGTGTATGTACCTAAGGTACATGGAGTCCATTTTAAGGAGAGAGCAATTAGCCTGGGGCCCTGAATAGCAGGATCCCAGGCCAACTATGTCAAAAACCAGCTAAACACCAGGCAAAAAGTTTGGGGGTAACCATAGTCAGATATCCACCTTCCTACATGGATCACACCAGTGGGTAGGCAGTTACTTACTGCTAGCTACCTTGTTGCATTAGGAATACGACGCACAGGCCAATCTTCGCTGTATATTTGCGCTGTTGCAAAATTCTTGGGCCTGATGTGGGCGAAAAGGAGAGCTATTATTAATGCTAAGTAATTCTAAAAGTTCTTATCTCACTTGAAGGGAACGCTGACCTTTGCATGATGTGGATATGAATAAGTTGTTCTATGTGATTACCTGTCATTATTATATATTTATTTATTGTCTACTTTTATGGCTTATGCCAAAATAAAATTATTTATTCGAACTGGTGTGAGAATAGCAAATGTTACCCCTCCGCTATCTAATTCTTTCACCACTGTTGCACTGACTTGCGTGGGAATAGCATAATTTACCCCCTGCAATCCAACACTTTTCTTACTGTTGCACTGACTGTAGTGGAAATAGTAAAATGTATCCTTCCTCAATTTAAGAATTACCCTAATGTTATACTGAACGGAATGGGAATAGTACATTTTACCACTGTATAATGTAACGGTTACCTACAGTTGCATTTTGTTAGGTGGAAGTAGTACATTTTATCCCTTCTCGGTCCATCACTTTGCCTACTTTTGTCTAAATTGTTGTGGGAATTGTATATGTATTAAATGTAAAATGTTATAGTTTATTTTATATTGTTATAGTTAAATTATTATGTTTTTGTTTAGTAAAATTATAATAATTAAAATTATTGTTTTCAATGTGTTAAATATTTTATAGTAAATTGTAATTTTTATGTTGTTTACTTTTGGCTTGTGTTTTTTTATGTTGTTTACTTTTGGCTTGTTTTTTCAATTGTTTATATATATCCACAACTTCTTGTCGCATAGAAACCCGAGCCCCTTTCAGCGGTGGGCCGTGGCGGGGTTGCGAACCCCTATTCTCCACCACGATCGTTCCTTTCAAAGTCAAAATAAACAATGCCACAGCTACTAAATCCTTTGAACAGCGTGTTTATTTATGTTTAGATTTTTGCCAAATCACTCGACGCGTTTCAGAGTAGACCTTCTTTCTCACGAGTACAAGTGTAAGTATAATGCAAGTGTTTATACAACATTAGTGACACACCTCCTCCTAATAGACAGTGATTACAGACCCAATGGCATATACGAGTACAGAGAGCTAGAAAGACAGACTTTGCATAAATTCTAGTAAGTAAATGAATCTCGTGCATTTATAGTGTTTAATTGAAACATTTAATCAAAAATACATTTTAGTCATATTTACTGATAGACTAAATCAATTGTACAGTTAATGACTTAATGCACCTATTCTTCACATAGGCATGTCTTGGCCCGGTTGAAAAAAACGTTATTGTTCCCAAACGAGAACCTCAGTGTAGCCCATGTGGGCATTGCGACTGTTGGAATGAATAAAGGGAAAACAGAAACTACCATCAGCTAAATTAACATGGCTGCCACTCTAATACATGATGAATACACAGTGTGACATGCAATAGAGTGCTCATAAATTCGTGTGCACCCCGTAACCAAATGCACTACATCTTAAGCCCCTGTGGGCTGGGGGGGCCACCTCTCTGATGACCACCCCCTTGTTATTGCGTGTTCATACTCAGTTACACATGGCAAAATCTTCCAATTGCCCAAATGGGATAACCGTCCAACCCAAGTGGGTACTCTTTCATATTGTAGTGATAGGTTCTTTAATTCATTTACATGACAAAAACAGTGTTCTGGTCAGTCTAGCATTCAAATCTCCGTCTATACCTCGCCATGGATCAGTGAAAGTGACAAAATAATACAGGGTGAAACATCCTAATTAAATATTGACCACTATTAACATACACTAACAGTTATTTACAAAAGATAACAAGGTTTTAAAAGCATTTATGGATGTCGACGTTCTAACAACAATGGGAATGGTAATTCTGTGGTGTCGATGGTACCCCTTTAGCCTAGATGTGCTAAAGGCTAAAAAACGGGTCTTGGAACACCTAAGGGCAACAAAAAACAACAACAAATAATACCCAGTCGCAAGACATTTTGCTTCTCACCACAATGGCAACAATGCGCTTCTCACATATTGTGTCCTTGACAACATCCCAACTAGAATGAGAGGGGGTGTCAGGGTACAGGAGGTTAGGAAACTAGAATCTAGAATGATCAGAAAATACCATACCATGCAACCTGAGGGGCACAATTGGGATTAAGGACTATCAGCACAGCTAGGCTAAAGGGGTACCAATGACACCACAGAATTAACATTCCCAGAGTTGTTAGAACTTCGACATCCATAAATGCTCTTAAAACCTTGTTTGCTTTTGTAAATAACTGTTAGTGTATGTAAATAGTGGTCAATATTTATTTAGGATGTTTCACTCTGTATTATTTTGTCACTTTCACATATCCATTGAGAGGTATAGAAGGAGAGTTGAATGCAAGACTGACCAGAACACTGTTTTTGTCACGTAAATGAATCAAGGAATGAACGGACTTACACCTTTCACTACAGTATGAAAGAATACCCACTTGGGTTGGACGGTTATGCCATTTGGGCAATTGCAAGATTTAGCCATGTGTAACTGAGTATGAGCACGCAATAACAAGGGGGTGGTCATCAGAGAGGTGGCTCACAGGGGATTAACATGTAGTGCATTTAGTTACAGGGTGCACACAAATTTATGAGCACTCTATTGCAAGTCACAATGTGTATTCATCGTGTATTAGAGTGGCAGCCATGTTAATTTAGCCGATGGCAGTTTATGTTTTCCCTTTATGCATTCAAACAGTTGTAATGCCCACATGGGATACACTGATGTTCTCGTTTGGGGCCAATAACGTTTTTTCAACCAGGCCGAGACAAGCCAATGTGAAGAATAGGTGCACTTAGTCATTAACTGTACAATTGATTCAGTCTATAAGTAAATATGACTAAAATGTATTTTTGATGAAATGCTTCATGTAAACACTTTAAATGCACGAGATTCATTTACTTACTAGAATATATACAAAGTCTGTCTTTCTAGCTCTGTGTACTTGTATATGCCATTGGGTCTGTCATCACTGTCTATTAAGAGGAGGTGTGTCACTAATGTTGTATAAACACTTGCCTTTTACTCACACTCGTACTCGTGAGAAAGGAGGTCTACTCCGAAACGCGTCGAGTGATTTGGCCAAAATCTAAACTTAAATAAACACGGTGTTCAAAGGATTTAGTGGCTGTGGCATCGTTTATTTTGACTTCGAATGGAACGATCGTTGTGGGATATATACATATATATATATTCACTGAAAAAACCATAGGTTATAGACCATATATAGTTAGGAATTAGCATTTACAAAACCTTGAAAATTCACTGAAAAAACCATAGGTTATAGACCATATATAGTTAGGAATTAGCATTTATAAAACCTTATTTTACTGACACAAAACCATTGAAATTCGCATGTATAGTTAGTTGCACTAACTATATATTTCGCGCACCCGCAATCCACTGCTGATGATGTCACATATTACATCATTCATGACATGGTCAGTGACATCACTGATGACATCACTGATGACATCTCAAATGACATCACTGATGACATCACTGATGACATCTCATTTGACATGACTGATCACATCACTGATGACATCATTCATGTGATAATACGATTAACTTCTTCAGACTCTAATATAACCTTATATACACTCAGTGTAAACAGACACTCACAGAGTGTCACTCATCCATGGAGTTACTCACACACCTAGTCAGTCATGCAAAGAATCAATCACACCTCCATTTCCTCAACTATACAGTTATACACACCTTACTTATTCAAACAGATACTAACACATATTTACTCTCTTATGCAATCCCTGATACAATTTCAGAATGATCCATACAGCCACTCACACATTCACTGGCTCTTATGCACAGTTATTTATACATGTCAACTCTCACATATACTGTGTTTTACATATGTTCGTACTTTGACATGTAGCACTGAGATATCCATTCACTCACCAATACACTCATGCACACAGTCAACCGCCCATACAGCTGTTTCCACATGCACTTTTGAACCCATACATCTAGTGAATCAACTGGTCACACATCTATGCACAGAGTCATACACCTCCCAACCACCCACACACACACTCAGTCTCCCATACAAATACTTGGGCAACCAATCAATAACCCATATAGTTACTCATATAGCTACTGATCAACACATGCAGCAGTTTACAAAACAACAGACATAATGATGCACAAATTAAGACAGTTTAGTCACTAACCCAGTCACTCAGTGAGACACATTTAATCACTCACTCATACAGTCAGTCATGCACCTACTAAATCCTTCATCCAGACACTTATACATCCACTCATTCTTCAATATGTAAGACATATTTAAACTTTACAGAAACATACAGACACTGGATGTTGATATCAGTGATGTCATCAGTGATGTCATTTGAGATGTCATCAGTGATGTCATCAGTGATGTCACTGACCATGTCATGAATGATGTAATATGTGACATCATCAGCAGTGGATTGCGGGTGCGCAAAATATATAGTTAGTGCAACTAACTATATATGCGAATTTCAATGGTTTTGTGTCAGTAAAATAAGGTTTTATAAATGCTAATTCCTAACTATATATGGTCTATAACCTATGGTTTTTTCAGTGAATTTTCAAGGTTTTGTAAATGCTAATTCCTAACTATATATGGTCTATAACCTATGGTTTTTTCAGTGAATTTCAATGGTTTTTTAATAGCAAATATTAAAAGCTGTTAAATGTATTCTTTTTTTAAAGGAAAAATATATTTTATATGTATTTAATATAATTTTTTTATGTATATATATATATATATATATATTTTTTTTTTTTTGTTTCGCTACCGGTCCGCGCACCGGGTAGCTTCCCGTTAGCTTAATTTGGTGCCGCGACCCGGTCCGCGAACCGGTAAAGTTCCGTTAGCGCAACTGCCGCGTTAGAAAACAACATCGTGACGCGTCGCGTAAGCGCGACGTATCGCGTTGCCGCATAATGCGTCTTATGACGCACCGCGTTAGCGCACCCGGAAGTGCTCCGGAGCGCGAACCGAGGCGCGAAGCGCAGCTCCCCGGAAGCGATCCGGGGCGCATCGCGTAAGCGCGACGTATCGCGTTGCCGCGTAATGCGTCTTATGACGCGCCGCGTTAGCGCACCCGGAAGTGCTCCGGAGCGCGAACCGAGGCGCGAAGCGCAGCTCCCCGGAAGCGATCCGGGGCGCGGCGCGGAGCGCGTAACGTAAGCGTAACAGGTCATGTGACTTGTTAATAAAACTTTTTATTGGTTCATTTCACTTTTGGTTTCCTAATGATGTAAGGCTAGGTCATGTGACCTAAAAATAACACTTTTCATTGGTTTAGAACATTTTTTTTCCCAAATGATGAAAGCCCCCACCTTTTTTCTCACTCTGACTTTCAACTTTGTGAGAGGAAGATCTATTTTCATTATTAAGAGATGGCTTCTATAGTAGCTGCAGCTGGTGCACCCCCACCACCACCACCACCTCCTAGGAAGGAAGGACCACCTACCCAGTTCCTTCCCAACCGTGAGGAAGAGGAGGAAGAAGAGGAAGAGGAGGTACATGAGAGAGTATTCTTGCCTGAACGGCCCCGGAAATCCCACCACAAGGACAGTTTCATTTGGCAATTTTATACATTCCCAGAAAGCCAAAAAAAAGTCAATGCCCGTTATGTCACATGCCTGATCTGCAAAGAAGTTCTGTCCCGAGGCACAGATAAAAAATATAGCTACGGGAACTATACTATGCATCGCCACATGCAAAGGTGCCATCCAATAAATTACAGCGTGGCTGAGGTGCGTGACCTCCGTGAAAACCCACGAACTCCTGTGGCCACCACCTCAACACAGGAAAGTTTTTCGGGACCAGAGGCGAGGGAGACGGTCCCCAATATCCAGAGCAATTTTCAACACATCAAGCTAGTGTGTATTTATTGTGGGGGACTACTTTGCCACGGGGAGATGAGTGTGATTTTAATGAACAGAGCATTTGAAAATCACAAGTGCTCAAAACGCCCCAAAAAGTGATTTTTTTTTGCTCCTGTTGAGCCCTTTCTAATGCCTGTTTTCCGTTGTTCCCCCCCAAAAAAACCAAAAAAAACATAAAATTGTTCAAAAAATACACAAAAAAAAAATGTTCAGAAAAAATATATATATATAAAACAACAAAAACATTAAAAAAAAAGTTCTTTTCAGAACTACCTCCCATTTTTAAAAAATGACTAAAATTTTTAGCACTCTTCACTTCATTTTTCTCATTGGTGCGCTTCCCGGTACGCGCACCGGTGAGCACCCCGTTAGCGCAACACAAAAAAAAAGAAAAAAAAAAGAGAAGGAGAGCATAAGAGAAAGAGAAAGAGAGAGTAATGTTAAGAGACAGAGAGCAAGAGAGAGCAACACAGATGTACTGTGTAATACATAGTAAAACAGTGTAAAAGATATAACAAAGTGTAAGAGAGAAAATGTAAAAAATATAATGCTGTGAAACAAAGAAAGAGAGAAGAAGAATACTAAAGCAGAGGCACATGAAGAATGTGAGTGTCTGTAAAGACTAAAAGGAAAGAGAAAAAATGATGTACAAATAAAAGGTAATAACGGAACCAGATTTAAATAACACTGGTAAAGGAGAGAGAGAAAAAAGTAGTGTGCATAAATAAAGAGGGATGAAATAAGATGGATAACATCGAATAAAGTTAAAACATGTGGATTGACAGAGAAATGCGCTACCCATAGTATAAGTAAAGAGGGGTGAAAGAGGGAAAAATATTGAATTAGGATAACACATGGTGAGTGACAAATAGAGAGTGGACATAGAGAGTAAAGGAAACAGTACCTGAATGGGCTTGAGTAAAACAGCAAAAAAAGTTAAGTAATGCAATGTGTGTGACTTACAGGGAGTCAGTGGGTGTAGGTAGGAGTTTGGGTGTGTAAGGTGTGTCTGTGGGTGTGGTTGTGTGGACTGTAATGGAGAGAGAAAAAATGAAGGTATGTGAAATATGTATGAAAAGTGTATGAGTGTGGGGTGTATATGTGTTCGATGTATGTGTGTATATGGAATGTGTGTGTGTTTTTGAAGAGTGTGTGTGGGAGGTTTTTTGTGTGTATGAGGTTTGTGTGTGGTGTGTGTGTGGGTGTATGTTACAGGTGTGTGCATGTGTTGGGAGAGGGATGAGCTATATGTGTAGGAGTAAGGTGAATAATTAAGAAAAAGAGAATGAGTGAAGAAGCAAAGGAAGGGAACAGAGGGTAAGTGAAGTAAAGAATAGGGATAAAAGAAGTTGAATATGAGAGGGTAAATAGGGAAAGGGGAGTAAACATGGAGAATAAGAATAAGTGAAAGAAGCAGAGTAAAAACACAGGAGTGAGGTAGATTGAGAAAATGTTAGTGACCTTAAAGCAAAGGGTGATAACAAACTACATTTTTTTAGTCATTCTTACCATATAATAAATGTAACTTTATTTTTTTTTACTACAGTTGGTATCTGTGAAAGAGAGAAGAAAAAATAAGTTATAATTAGTAAAATATGTATTTTAAATTAAAAGATACAAATGAAGAGCTAAAAACATCATAACACTCTATTTAGAAATAAAGTGAGAGTGAAGAACACAGAAAGGGAAATAAACTAAGGTAGAAGGACAAAAAGAGGGAAAAAGAAATAGAAGGAGAGCAAATTACAAAGAGTAAGGCATATAGATTCACTAAGAAAAAGAGAGAGAAGTACAGAGAAATGAACTGAAGGTGAGAAAGATACTAAAACAATGCGAGTTAGCAAAACTAAATCAGGAAACAGAAGTAAGTAAAAAGATAATGACTGAGACAGAAAACAGTCTAATTAAGGATGCATTTAGAAGAATGAGGAATAGAAGATAACTGAGAGTAAGAGAAGAACAGTCATAGAGTGAAAGGATGAAGGGAGACAGAATAATATACAACAATTGAAGGAAATGGACTGAGGAAGTTATAACGTAGACACACTGAGTGAGGTGGAGTACAATGAGTGAGAAAAGAAAAAAAGTAAGTCTGCAAAAAAAAGGAAAGAGAGGAGAAGATGACTACAACAGTGGTACTGAGAGAAAATAATTTGGTGATGAAAGTAAAGAGAAGGACATTGAAAGAAAGGAAATGATGGATAGTAACGGAACCAGAGTAAAAGAAATGGGATGAAGAACGATGAGAGAGGAGCAGTGAAGTTGTTGTAAAAGAAATGATAGAAGGTAGATAAACACAAGTGAAAATAACACAAGTAGAGTGAGGCACTGAGCACAGAGAAGTAGTGAACGAAAAATAGAGAGAAGAGGTCAAAAGTAAGAAGCAAACAAAGATAAGCGAGGGAGAGTGGATGTCAGAGAATGGGAATACAATTTAATTTACACAATCCTAAGTATAGAATAATTTCTACAACATGTTACATAGTTTATTTTTGCTGTTCTCAGAATATATTGAATTTCACTTAAAGCAGTGAGTTCAAATTACTCATCATATGACAGCGGGAAAAAAACACAATCTAAAAGATTGTGTTTTAAAAAAAAACTTACATACTGACAAACAACAAATGTACGCTAATCTTTGATTGACTTACTTTTCCTTGAGGCCAAATAGTATATCATGGAGGTCCTTTTCTCGTTACATAGTATTTTGCTGTTCACTTAGAAATCCATTTCATCGACTTTCTACAAGAAAAGCTCCAAGAACATCTGAAATATTTTCAAAATTTTAATATACTCCTTTTTTCAGTCATGACTCTTTACTCATTCTTGCACCTTTCCATTTGGCCAAATAGTGTCACATGTATGAGTATATATGAGTACTCCTCCCGTCTTCATAGGCCAATTACCTTTACCTAAATTTTGGCTGTAAAAACACTAGGTATGAATTTATAAAGCCAAAAGGCAAACATTGTTTGAAAGTCAAATTATTGTCGTTACATTGGGTCCAACCTTTAGAAGTTTTTAAATAGCATGTGTAATGCCCTGATGTTGTTGAAGGACCGTCATGAAAAATAATAGCTACAGTTGCAAAGGTTCTTCCTGATATCGATAACTGAGAAGCCACGAAATTTTTAATAGAAGTTGTCAATTTAGATCCATCAGGTCTACATCGTTGGAACATTAAAATAACATAGTGACCATAATTTTGTAGAAATAATGTGGACAGCATTGCAGACTTACATTGAGTACACACCATATTGTGATCCGCTGCTTTAACTAGATTATTAAAAGACACTGATTTGCAGTCTGGTAAAGATAAATATATACATCTTTCAGAGTCTATTCTAGTAGTACTTTATGAAGCACAGTTATCACAGTCATGTTGCCATTGATAAGAATGGCCAAATAGATTTTTTATATCTACTCCTTCATCTTGTAATACATCAAACATATACATTAAAAATTCCTGACAATCCTGCTGAATATTCTGTGAAAATTGATTTTGACCTGAACATATATCTAGAAGATTTCTAATTTCTGAAACACTTTCTATTTGAGCTCTATCACTACTACATTTCTCTAACACAGAATTCAATAAACAGCACAATGTTTGTTCCCGATTTTCAACAATCTGTCTTTGTAAATTTTGAAGAAAAAAAACAACATTAACTACTACATTAGCATAGCAGTTGACACCAGAACTGTTTTCAAACTGAAATCCAACAACATCTTTAACAGAATCCTTTTTGTTTCTCTTTACAATTACACTTTTATCTACTTTATGCCTTTTTGCTGATACCTCACTGCAATTACTCTCATTTCTTCTTTTTCGGCCTACCACACGTTTTTCAATCAGAGGATATTGAGGCAAATGTGGAGCATACTCTCTTCTTAACCTATTGTATTCTTTTACACAATCTAAATCTGCACAAATCTTTGTTTCATCACACTCAATCAAGTACAATCCTGCTAAAGTTCTGACTCGTGATAATGCCAAATATGCCATACCCTCTTTAAACACAGAACTTCCAATGTTCACCAAAGCGCTATCTACACTTAAACCTTGAGACTTATGAATTGTTACCGCATATGCCAAACAAATAGGAAACTGTTTTCGGCGAACATATAAGTCTTTCACAAGCAAAAATCTAGCTGAACAACGACAAATTTGTTCTATTTCATCAATGTCATCAAATTTAATTTTTAAAATTTCAATTCCATCTCTATTTTTGTAATTCAGAAAACCAACAACATAACCCATTGCTCCATTTACTAGACCTCTTTCAACATTTAAATTCCTTCTTAAAATGACACGACAATTCAAACACACATTCAGAGTCTTTTCAAAACCAGCAGTTTTAGATATAGTCTTCTCTAATGAATCCAATTTTGATTTCAAATTTTCAGACAAAATTATTGTTGCTCCCATATGCTCTATTTTATCAATAGCTTCCAGTTTCACTATCTCTTCATTTTCTAACTGTAACATTTTGTTGTTGAACATGGAACATTCTTTCAGAGTTGGCAACAAACATATGCCAGATTTCTTCTCGTTAATTTTCTTAAATATGTTCTCTGGAAGAATGTTTTCATTTGGGTACAAATTTGAAATTAATCGTGCATGTAAAGCTTCTTTCCCTTGCTGACTTACTTTTCCGATCCTTACATCTTGTAGAATATTTTTATAATCTTCATCATTTGCCTGCCGCATATTTTGAAGCAGTTCTGCATATTTAAAGTTTAACCATATATTAACGTTTCCGATGCTCCCTAAGCACTTCCTGGTATCTTCATGTGTGAGCATTTTGAACACAGGTTGTCCTTTCACTGGAGTCAACTGCAGAAGATCTCCAAAAACAATAATATGTTTTCCACCAAATAAGACATCATAGTCTGTTCTAAGAATTTCTTGCATTCTCAAATGCACAAAAGCAAGCATGATATTTGACACCATTCTTACTTCATCAATGATAAGAAGTTTCATTTTCTTCAGGACTCTCGAAACTTCGGAACACGCATCTCCTGATAGCTTGTGAAACTCCAATTTGTTATCATGCTCCACTGGCAGCATCAGTAAACGATGTAAAGTAATCCCTTTAATGTTATGTGCTGCCAGCCCAGTTGGAGCAGTAACAACACAAGACAGCGGTGATTCAGTCCTTTTCTGCAGATAAGTTGCAATGGCTTTAATCAGAAAACTTTATCCAGTTCCCGCTTCTCCACTCACGTACAGTTGGACAGGCTTAAATGATGTACATGAGCATTCTTTTTTCTCATGACTGAATCCATGTTCAATCTGTTCTGTGACTTCGTCATATATCTGTTTCTGCTCAAGGTTTAGTTGTTTCACCAAATCTTCTAAGTTAACTTCATCATCTTGACCTTGTTCCATAACTCTTTTCACCTCATCCATGGCAGTAGCAGCTTCATTTTGGATAATTGGTCCTCCTAGTGGATCCTGACTCAATGAAGCAGAACTCTGACTGCCTTGAGAACTGTCTCTCGCAATCTCTGCAGCAATTGTGGCTTCTTGCTCTATTTCTTCATTCAACATTTGCAGATAATTTGGAAAAACAGGACATTCTATGGTATCCTTCGTTGCATTAAAGGAGTCTTCATAACAGAGAAAATCTCCAAGAAGTTCCTCTTCTTCACGCCATGGTTTAAACAGTTGCAAAAGAGCCAAATAATAAAATTCTCTTTTATCTGGATTATCACAACTCAATTTGCGATGATTAATCAAATTACCTTTTTTCTGTTTCACTAGACATCCTTCACATCCAATGACTCCATATATTCCATTATTGATATCTTCTCTGATGTTCCTCTTATAAATATATCTCTGCAGAACTTCATAGAGACAAGCGTTCTCAAGGTGATGACTTCTATTTGGATAGTATGTATCCAACGTGTTTGTCTTCAAAAAATCTGTACTTTCTGGTTCTTTCTCCGCCAAATACTCTATTTCTTGTACAGATTTCAAAACTCGATTTCGTGTTGCAGCAAGACCTAGACTCACCCAAATGATGGTTCTAGATTTGGCATAGAGACTTGCTGACGACAATCGATCAGAACATTCATACGCTCCAATTTCTCGATGCGACAACATCTTCAGACTGTAACTGTATAATTTCTTGCTTAGACTCTTTTCATGTGAAATGTCCTCCCACATTTCCTTTAGTTCTGTCTTTTCTTTTTTTGTGTTGTAAGACGTCACATATCGAGCCACAGCAATAGAGTTGTCAGCAACGAATTGAATATCCATGTTAGCATTCCACATGGACAAAATCACTGGGTTGTAGTCGTTGATGTACTTGGACTCTTCGTCTCTTTTTAAATTGTATGTATTTTTGGGTGATTTCCTCGTCACAGTATGTCGCAGAGAAGACATCAAATTATTTACTCTTCCTTTAGAGATCACTGGTCGTGGAAAGCTGAAACGAGATTTTGTGTAGAACTTGTCCTTGTTTCTGAATTTTCGACGACAGTACTTTCCACAACGATGGGATTGAAAGCGTAAAACTTGTTGCCTTAAACTGTTTTCTTCTGTAGTTTTCGGAACAGCATATGTTGAATACTCTTCAATGAAACTCATCACTGTGTCATCCGAATCTGTTCCAAATTTGGGTGCATCTTTAATCCACAATAACATATGTATGTGAGGAGCACCTCTCGCTTGATACTCCTTTCTCCAAAAGAAATCCAAAACCTCTCCAAGGGGAGGATTTTTTTTGTTGGTAATAAAAGACATCATAGCTTCAAATCTATGATTAAAATATCTGCATACATTCACTGGATCCAAAGAGCACAGTTCTCCAGGTGTTTTGAATTCTATATTTTGTATTTAGCATTGGCCTCTCGTAGAAATTGAAGTAAGTCCTCCCATGCATACTCGGCACAGCTAAAAGTGAGGAACCATGTAGGAGTTCCTAAGTTTCTTAGCATACATTTCAATTCCCCATGGCGACGGTACCAATACTCATTTGTACCACGCTGACATGCCATGAGATTGATTAGATGAGATTCTAAAATATTATCTTGAAGATTCACTTTCTGCATAAAGTCCCTCGCCGAAACATTTTGTAGATGTGATCCACTTTTCAGAATATGGTTTACTGCATAAGAAAGCCCAGACAAGTCACTTTCACACAGTAGATGAAACAAATAGGGAATGCATTGACGAAACCTTGCATCTTCAGCATATAATCTTACAGTTCGATATTCAGATGCAGGAATTTGAAGTGGTCAATCGTCATGTCGTCCACCTCGACCTGTTGGAAATAGCAGCGGTATAAAACAACGAGCTTCCAAACTTTCTTCTCATACACTAATGGGACTTCCTTTTGCTGTTTTCATTTGAAACAAGTCAATTGCATTCCCCATTACTTCTTTGGAATGTAAAGGATGAACAGTATAATGTTCATATAGACACATCAACTTTTTCAATTTGGCCAGCTGAACAATCACTGTCTTCATCTGCAGCTGTTTCCTCTGCTGCAACACAAACATCTTTGTAGTACTCATTGTTTTTGACTAAATACAACGTTGCCTTTTTGACTTTCCTAACATCCACTAAATCTTGCCAGATTTTTTTACTCTTTGTTGGAACCCCATTAACTAGAATAACTAAAGGTTCCTCTTCTACTTTTTCTATACCAATTGTATCAATATTTTTTTTCAAATCTAGGGGCAAATAAACAACTCTTCCCTTTAATCCTCTCTGCAAATCTGTAGGAGGCAATTTCCCTATCTTAGGCTCCATGCGAACAATTGCCTGAAAAGGATGGACACATTGAATCAAAATAGACTCATATGTATTTAAATCTATCAATTCACGGGGAATGTCTATCAACTCCAGATTATTATGAACAGCTCTAGCAGGCATTCTGTTTTGATTTAATTTGTCATAACAATATTTACAAATACGCTGATCAGAACTCAAATCAAAAGAATTCTCCACCCACAAATAAGTTGCTAAATCTTTCCACTCATAATTATCCATCTTTTCACTTTTTGCATATAAATCAACTAACCTAGTCTGAATCTTATAATGAGTCCGTCGACAACACACACAAGTAAAATTCGGCCTTTCACTTGATTTCACCTTAAACCTGGTAATTTCCTTCTCAAACTTTTCTGTATTTAAAATCTGTACATTGTCTTCCACATTACCTTGAATTGCTGTCTCAATTTCTACACTGTCCTCTTGCTCACGAAAATAACAAATCTCAATTTCTTCACAAATCTTCTTCACATCTAATTCTGTTCCATGCAAAAGAGCACTGTTTAATTGTTTAAGCTTAAGTGCTGGACTTTTTGCATAATACAACATTCTCACTAATTTCCTCATTTTGGTATGATGCACTGCTAACATCCTAATATGATGAAAAACACTCTGACAGACTTTTCTAGAAAGACAAGCCAGTGAATGGCCTTGCAAACCTGTGATTCCTCTCACTCTGCAAGGATCTAAGTCTTGCAACAACTTCATTTTCTGCTTTAGACTTTTCTTACTATATGTACGTAAGAAATTACAAAACAAATCAATTGATTCCTGTCTCACACTACAGATACTACAACACTTCCAAGTGTACACTGGACCCTTAGTACGTCTCCCTAAAACTCCATCAGATAACACCTCTTCTGGTTCTCTAGGCACAAGTTTCTCTTTTTCAATCGGACAACCGTCTTTCACTTCATACGCTCGACCACTGGTGTCAACTGCATGCACTAAATCATTCTCCTGGAAGTAACTCTCCTCATTAAAAAATGGCTCACAACTTGAACTGTGCATCCATTCTCCAGAAAAAACTTTACAAAAATTAGTCCGATTAATTACTCTTTTCCATCTACTGTTTGATTTGAAAACATCAATTGTCTTGTTAAGTGTCCTAATTCTTTTGATTATTAAAATAAATAATTTTTTCTTAACTTCAAAAGCATGATCAACAATCTTCTCTACACTTTTCTTTTTCTTATAAAAAGCAGCTCTCTGTTTACCTTTCCTAATGTTTTTAACAAATTTAAAACCACCCTATTGCGAAACATTCGTCTACGAATGTCTCTAAACTGATTCTGCCTTCTATTCCTATACATATTATTCTCTCCGCTCCAGTTTTAGGATTCTTTGAATTTCTCTCCTTCCTTTTCAATTTTACTCTCTCATTTTCTTTTTGTACATGGTGTCCATTATTTTTTCTGGATGTACATATGTTGCGTAAAAAAGACTTAGTTGTCTTACCAGGAGCTTTGTTCCTGTTTTTTTAAGTATCTGTTGTGGAAGAATGCTGTAATTCCGTTGCTAATTTTGATTTTTCCCGGTTGCGTTCTTTCTTTGTCCTTTCTTTTGTGGGCATCTTTGCTTTTTCTTCAAATAACGATTTCAATCTGTGTTAAAGAAAAACAGTACCACATTATAGACCACTATTACCAAACAACAAAGCAATGACAAAAAGCAAACGATCAATACAGGGTTTCAGATCAGGTGAGGATTCTCCAGTGGTGCACAAAAAGTGAGGAGTGTATTAAAAAATATAGTGGAAGACAGCTCTGTCCACAACTACAAAGAAGATCAGACCTATGTCTAACTCCACTGCACTCTTATACACAGGCTTCACCACCTATGCTTCCCAAGAAAATATTGAGTTATATAGTTATATAAAATTGTATTTTATAAAATTGTGAAGCTCCATGAGAAAGCGTTTGCCTCAGTCTTATTCCTGTTGTGAGGCAGGTGCAAGATTTTGCCTCAGTCTTATCCCTGCTGTGAGGCAGATGATTGTAAATAGGATCTGTGCTGTGTTTCCTAAATGTGATGTCAAAAACGATTTTGGAGAAAATGATTGATTTTTACATTTTTGATTATAATGTGGCGCAGAGGTTTAAAAAGTGACGCATCTACCTACATGCATCAATTTTTAAATATTTACAATCATCTGCCTCACAGCAGGAATAAGACTGAGGCAAAATCTTGCACCTGCCTCACAACAGGAATAAGAGTGAGGCAAACAGTTTCTCATGGAGCTTCACAATTTTACAAAATACAATTCCTCTATGCAAACAAACTCAATAAGCTTCCTACACTGTTTTAAAACACAGCTAACATCATTGTAAAGAGTCAAATTGACACCTGTGTCTAAGAATGCAGACAGGGATATGCTTCATGAAGCCTAGTCCACTGCACACTTAGATACAATCCTCACCACCTAGGCTCCCCAGGAAAGCCCAAACATGTACCTTGTTCCCCATATTTAAAAAGTGACGCATGTATGCGTCATTATTTAAACCTTTGCGCCACATTATACTCAAAAATGTAAAATCCATTTATTTTCCCCAAAATCGTTTTTAACATCACATTTAGGAAACACAGCACAGATCATATTTACAACCATCTGCCTCACAGCAGGGATAAGACTGAGGCAAAATCTTGCACATGAAGCTTCACAATTTTACAAAATACAATTCCTCTATGCAAACAAACTCAATATGCTTCCTACACTGAGTTAACACAGCTAACATCATTCTAAAGAGTCAAATGTATTTCTATTAAACATGCACACATTCTTTATTACTTTAAAAAATGTAAAAACTATTTTTATGCTTCATGAAGCCTAGTCCACTGCATTTTTAGACACAAGCCTCACTACCTACGCTCCCCAGGAAAGCCCAAACATGTACCTTTTTGCACCATATTTAAAAAGTGAGACATGTAATTAGATGCGTCACGTCTTAAACCTCTGCGCCACAATATACTCAAATATGTAAAAAAAAATCATTTCCCCAAAATCGTTTTTGACATCACATTTAGGAAACACAGCACAGATCCTATGTACAACCATCTGCCTCACAGCAGGGATAAGACTAAGGCAAAAGCTTTCACATGAAGCTTCACAATTTTACAAATTACAATTCCTCTATGCAAACAAACTCTATATGCTTCCTACACTGAGTTAACACATGTAACATCATTGTAAAGAGTCAAATTCACACCTATGTCTAACAGTGCAGTCAGGGATAGGCTTCATGAAGTCTAGTCCACTGCACTCTTAGACACAAGCCTCACCACCTACGCTCCCCAGGAAAGCCCAAACATGTACTTTTTTGCACCATATTTAAAAAGAGACACATGTAATTAGATGCGTCACGTTTTAAACCTCTGCGTCACAATATACTGAAATATGTAAAAAACATTCATTTCCTCAAAATCGATTTTGAAATCACATTTAGGAAACACAGCACAGATCCTATGTACAACCATCTGCCTCACAGCAGGGATAAGACTAAGGCAAAAGCTTTCACATGAAGCTTCACAATTTTACAAAATACAATTCCTCTATGCAAACAAACTAAATATGCTTCCTACACTGAGTTAACACATTTAACATAATTGTAAAGAGTCAAATTCACACCTGTGTCTAACAGTGCAGTCAGGGATAGGCTTCATTAAGCCTAGTTCACTGCACTCTTAGACACAAGCCTCACCACCTACGCTCCCCAAGAAAGCCCAAACATGTACCTTTTTGCACTATATTTAAAAAGAGACACATGTAATTAGATGTGTCACTTTTTAAACCTCTGTGCCACAATATACTCAAATATGTAAAAAACATTCATTTCCCCAAAATCGTTTTTAACATCACATTTAGGAAACACAGCACAGATCCTATGTACAACCATCTGCCTCACAGCAATGATAAGACTAAGGCAAAAGCTTTCACATGAAGCTTCACAATTTTACAAATTACAATTCCTCTATGCAAACAAACTCAATATGTTTGCTACACTGAGTTAACACAGGTAACATCATTGTAAAGAGTCAAATGTATTTCTATTAAACATGCACACATTTTTTATTTCTTTTAAAAAATGTAAAAACAATTTTTTCCCCCCAAAATCGTTTTTTACATCACATTTACAAAACACAGCACAAGTCCTACGTAGAAGCATTCCATGTCACGACTAAAAATTCACAATTTTACAAAATACAATTACTCTATGCAGTAAAAACTTTTTACCAAGCATTATCTAAAAGCATGACACAAAGCAACATTTAAAGACCACAATTTTCTTCCAAATCTTCTCCATAGAGTATACAAGTCTCTATGTATATTAAATGAATCATAACTCACCTTTAGAAATGCTTTAGGACATTCACAACAGTGTCAGATACACACACCAATATTTCTTTAGCAGAGCAAAAGGTATGTTCTCCAACCTCTGCAAACCATAAAGGCACAGAAAACCTCTAATTCTACACAGATATCCCTTTTTGTTAACCAATTAAAACTCTTCCCTCTCTATATTCAAACCAACACCCTTCCCCCATCAGCTCTTTCTACCTGTTACCATAGCAACTCCCTCCTCACTGAGCTGCCAGGGTTAAAAGTTTATTCTACAATGTTGCAAATCACCTCTGCAAGGATGTTTGACCTGCAAATACACCAGCTTATCTGGTGTAAGGTTTCTTTAAATAACTTTTTTTTAACCATTCAAATTACTTCTTACACAGAACACAACCATGCACCCTAACTTTCAGTTTTCACCTATCTCATTCTACCAATCATTGCTTGTGATTCAAGAGCACTGAAACTCCACAGGTTTTTTTTTGCAAACTCCTATTATTCCAACTGCCATTTCTTTTCCACACTTCATCTAACTGCACCAGAATCTCCTCTGACCATGTATTCTGTCTGGATTATTGGACATAGTTATATCCACTGGGCTCAAAGGTATGCTAGTAACAGAAATTTACACAACCTTGATTTATCAAACGTGAACATAAAATGGATTGGCTACAGAGGATTAAAATGTCACCAATTGATTCCATTGTTGAAAACCTTTTTGCATTTGCCACACCCTGACCTGTTAATTCTGCACTGTGGAGGAAATGACTTGGGCACTTTGACTGGTGTAGGTCTGGAAATGCTTTTAAAGGACACCTTTGATCAATTGATGGCACTTTTTCCACAAACTGCCTTGGTATATTCCAATATATGCCAAAGGCAGAAATGGAAATGGTCCAACCAATTTTGTCCACAATTTGAAAAAGCACGGAAACATGTGAATAAATCTGTTTCTGCTTACATGAGAGACTATGGAATGGGTTCAATATACAACAACAACTTGCGTTACAACATGCAAGATATTTACAGAGAAGATGGTGTGCACTTCTCAGATGAAGGGAATAGAATATTCCTCCTGAATTTAAGACTGTGCATTGGTACCTTCTTGTAGGTACCTAAATCAGCCACAGAACCCAAAAGCCCTTTTCAGGGCTACCCTATCTCTGATCACTCCAAATGATTATCTTTATCTAACTTTTTTCACTAATTTTCACCAAGTACGCTCCCCGGTACACTTCCCGGTGCGCGTACCGGGCGCTCCCTCCGCGAAAATTTAAAAATATAATTTTTTTTGTCCTATATGGGCCTCCTAAGACCCCCTCAGGAAACCTAGAGGGTCAGGGAGTGCCAACCGTGCCCCCTTATACCCATTCCCAACGTTGTTTATCCGCCATTTTCTGACTCAAATCTACCGAAACACAAAATGGAGGACTCCCGTAGCGCTGCCGGTACGCGTACCGGGGCGCGCACCGGGAAGCGCTCCAAAAAAAATAATAAAAGTTAATTTACATAAAAACCACTGGAGACACTTTCACCAAATATAGAATAGGCAATACTACATATCAGTCCCTACCATTTTCCCAAATTTGGTGGAATTCCATTCAGCCATTTGGCCTGTAGCCCTGTCTAAATATCCTGAGGTAAATTACATAACAAAAACACATCTGAAGTGTTAGAATTGACAACCAATTAAAATGTTACTTTCATTTTCTATTTTTTTTCCTGACATTTGATTGGTTATGTACATGAATATAAATGAAAAATGAGAGGGAAACACGGCCATTTTGACTACAACTACCTGAGGTACATCTTGAAAGGATTTTTGCATTTTTTTTTTCTCCACCTCTCTCTAAAGTAAGTTGATAATTTGTAAGGGGCACTTTAAGTTAATTTGTAAAAACGTTTTCTGATAATTATTTACTGTCCCTCTGCTATAGTTGTAGATAGAGATAGGCTCCTATGTTATATTTATTGATTGACTTAGGCTACTCTGCTATAAATATGAATTTACTTACGCTTCCTCACAAGCACTTTTTTTTATTTCTACTTCCTGCCTGTTACCATACACTACCCAAAGTTAACTTAACTGTTAAAAAAACAGAACTACCTGTCTGAACTTAAACACAACACTGCCCTAAATCTACTGATATAGTTATTTTTTATGCAATTTACAGCAAAAAAATGGAAGGGAAGCAAGAATATTTCAATATTTCCTTCGAGATTACATCTGAGGAGATTCTAAATGAAGATTTTTTTGGATGAAGATTTTATGGATCAGTCTTTGGATGAACAATTTATTGAATGTTAACAAGACATAGAAACATGCATGTTTGAGGAGATTCCAGATGATGTAATGCTGGAAGTTTTATTGAACTATGAAAATTCTGACCAATACATTTTTATTTAATAATTAAAAATTGTTTGAGACATTATTCATTTTTATATCTAATTCATGAAGTACTACCAAAATAATTATGTTTATATTATAGTATAAAGTGAAACTTACAATATACTGTGCAATTTTAAAACATCATAAGGGAGCAGGGTAGACTACCCATGATCCCGTATGTCTTCTCAGGGAGTACTTAAAGGATCTGTTTTTGCTTTCCTGACAGACTATGGTATGGATTCCATATACCACAATAACTTCTATAACAACATGCAAATTATCTACAGAGTAAACGGTGTACATTGGATTTAAGACTCTGCATTGGTGTCAGGGCTCGGGTGGCTTGCGGTCTAGGGCCCGCCCCACTCAGCTTTCGGGGGCACCCGTGTGGCAAAATGCATCAGTCATCCTTGGGAGGGCGTTGGTGGCTGATGTGTTCTAGGCCTGCTTGTGCTTCTGTCCTGCATCCCTGTTAGGCTATCTGTGTTGGTTGCCTTTCCTTAAAACGCTGCCTAATAGCGTTCCGTCTAATGCGTGAGGTTTGGCATGTAAAAGGCGTCCGCCTAATGCGTGAGCTTTCATAGACTGGTCGCGTGCGTAAGCGCCGTAGGCACGCTAACCTACGCGACCGCGCCCTGTCTCCTGTGCTCACTATTCTGGTTGTTTCTGGGGAGTGGCTGTGGATTCTTCTTGCTCCCCATCTTGTTTGTGACAGATCCTGCTTTTTGGCTGAGAAATCTCCGGAGGCTTTCGGTGATCGACCCAGGGGGCGTGGCAGTTTCCAGCTTCCTCAGTTTACAGGATTCCTGATTTGAAGAGCCGTTTTGAGTGTCCAGAGGTGACGTATAGACCTTCAGAGAAGTAGAGTAGGTCGTACTCTACAGGTAGGGAATAATAAGTCTGTGTTCATGGCGCAAATTATCAAAAGGTTTATTTACCAGATTAGTAGATGTCAATTAGACTGCTAATTACAATGATGATTTAAATGCACAGAAATTCTGATTCTCTTTATGTTTTTTCTTTGAATTATAAAAGTCATCTCATTGCTGGCAATGGTTGTATAATGTTGTTTGAGGAGCGCAAAGCTAATTAAAGGCGCGTAAATGCTATTTCAATTGCAGAATATTTTGGCGCAATTCTTTATTGGATTTTCTGGCGAATTGGCCCAAAGGAGATGTTTACAGGAGCTTAAGTAAAAGATAGCATTGTGATATTGTTTAAGAGGCTGCTCCTCAAACTTTGGTAAAGGGGTTATTTACTAAGGTGTGGTGTTATTTCCTTGAAAAAAGAATCTGTCGCTATTCACAAGACGTGAGAATTAACAACCTTGTGAATAGGAGTGTGGTTAATGAATGCAAATGTACAAGAAGTCTATTGGATTCATAGAGAGTTATTTTTAGAGGCTTGTGTTCCAGAAAATTCCCACTTTGGTTTTAAAGGTCATTAGACAACTTTGGATTCTGGAGTATTTGTTACTAACTTTTCCTTTTCAGATCTCCTTCCCAGCAGTTCCCTTCCTAATTCCCTTTTCCCCTCCGCTTGATCACTCCAAGATTCTGTGTAATAATTACATTCGGAATTGGAGGTATCGAGAGGTGGGTCCTTATAACTTCACGACAGACCCTGAGGAAGACTTCGCCTGACAGAATAGTGAGCCCACAAATTATTTTCCTCCCGGTCTGTATGTGAAGTCATAATGACTACCATCAATGACATAATGTCAGCAATCATGCGTATGCAAGCAGACTTAAAAGAAACCATGAATGCAACCGCTTTGTTAGCAGCTAAGGTAGACAATATCCAATTGCAGGGTACTCCTCTTCCTGATGACGTTCAGGAAACTGGTGCTAGTAGGGTAACTACGAACATAGCTGTTACTGTGCCCCCCCAGATTCCTTTAGCAGCTCCTGAACGTTTTTCTGGGGACTCTTCCAAGGTGCAAATCTTTTTGACTCAGATAGAATTACATTTTGCTTGTAGACCAGCTGCGTTTCCAACCCCTCAGTCAAAAATTGCGTTTTTAATTTCCTATTTGACCGGAGATGCCGCAAACTGGGCAGTTCCTTTGGTCAGACAGGATGACACCTTGTTATATAACTGGAAACGCTTTGTGGAAGAATTTGAAAAGGTTTTCGATCGACGTACTGTAACTTTATCTGCAGATCGAGAACTGCTTCAGTTAAAACAAGGAAATAGGGACCTTGTTTCTTATTTGTCTCACTTCAACAGATTGATCGCCGAAACTTCTTGGCCAGAGGAAAAAAGAGCAGCTCTTTTTTATCAAGGTTTAAAAGATGATCTAAAAGATGTTTTGGCGCAAATAGACCCTCAACCAACTGTTTGCTCTGAACTGATCAATCTAACTCTGCGTTTAGATCACAGACTCTCTGAACGAAGATCTGATAAAAAAAGAATAGACAAACCTAATTGGAGATCTGAAGCTAAATCCAGGCCTCAATTCACAAACTCTGAAGCTAGTTCTGAGCCAATGGAAATTGGGACTTTAAGACAACCTTTGTCCAAAGAAGAAAAAGACAATCGACGAAAAAATGGACAATGCCTTTATTGTGGTCGAAAAGGTCATTTCGTGAAGGACTGTTTGACTAAGCCTAAAGGAAGATTTCCGAATTCTAGTAAGTCAGCAGCTTTGGAAAAAACTGATCTAAAGTCGGAAAACTAGCTTGCCCAAGATGTTTGAAGGGAGATCTCTTGGGAACCATTGCCTTCCCTTCGGTGAACTCGTGTGTCTCTAACTACAAAGCACATTTTAGATTAGCAGTGCAAATCAGGTTAATTCGTGAAACATGTCAAATGGAAGTTTTGGTTGATTCTGGAGCTACAGGTAATTTTGTGGATTTAGAAACTGCCCAACGCTTAGGAATCATCTGTGAACAAAAAGAGACTCCAGAAATTGTTCAAGCAGTGGATGGAAAAATATTAGCTGGAGGTCCAGTAACCATGCAAACATCCAAAGTTGTTATGTTCTGTGAGGATGCTAAGCAACAATTACATAAAGAAGAGCTTCAGTTTGATGTTATCCAAGCACCTCAATATGGCTTCATTCTTGGAATGCCTTGGCTTTGTTTACATAATCCAATTATAGATTGGCGGAAGAGAGAACTGGTTTTCCTATCAGATTTTTGCCATTCTTCTTGTCTAAACACCTCAAAACCAACTCTAAGTCAACTGGCCACAGCAGAAGAGAAGGAGACGCTTTTACCCAAAAAGTACAAGGAATTCGCAGAGGTTTTCAGTGAAGTTAAGGCTGCCCTCCTTCCTCCTCATCGTAGCTATGACTGTCAAATTGATCTTGCACCTGGTTCCAGTGTCCCAAATTGTCGCATCTATGCTTTGTCAGAAAAAGAAAACCAACATTTGAGACAGTATCTAGATCAATACTTAGAGAATGGATTCATCCGCCCTTCCAAGTCCCCGGCAGCATCTCCGTTGTTCTTCATTCCAAAAGCAAACGGGGAATTAAGAACCTGTATCGACTATAGGGCGTTGAATAAAATCACTGTCAAAAATAAATATCCTTTACCTCTCATCCCTGTTCTGTTGGACCAAGTTAAAAAGGCCGAAATTTACACTAAATTGGACCTTAGAGGGGCCTACCATTTGGTTCGTATTAGACAAGGTGATGAATGGAAGACTGCCTTCAAGACTCGATACGGACTATTTGAATACTTGGTAATGCCATTCGGTCTGTGCAATGCACCAGCGGCTTTCCAGTTTTTTCTGAATGATGCCTTAAAAGAATTTTTGGATCTTTTTGTTATCGTCTATATAGACGATATTTTGATCTATTCCGATTCTGAAGCTGAACATGAAGGTCATGTCAAAAAGGTTTTGAGCACTCTTCAGTCTCACAACTTGTATTGTAAACTATCTAAATGTGATTTTCATGTTAGAGAAGTTGAATTTTTGGGAGTTCTCCTCACACCCACTGGAATGAAAATGACTGATAGAAAGATTAAAGCAGTTGCTGAATGGCCTACTCCAACATCAGTTCGAGACATACAATGCTTCCTGGGCTTTGCGAATTTTTATCGTCGCTTCATTGATCACTTTTCTGCTGTGGTAGCCCCTATCACACGTTTGTTGAGGAAGAAGGTGAAATTTGAATGGACCTCAGAAGCTGAAAGTGCGTTCCAGAAGTTAAAAAAGGCCTTTACCGAAGCACCTGTTCTCATGCATCCCAACGTAGAAGAACCTTTCATCGTTGAAGCGGATGCTTCTGATGTAGCCATTGCAGCCATTCTCTCTCAAAGGCATCACACTACTGGTCAAATGCATCCAGTTGCTTACATGTCTCGAAAATTAAATCCAGCAGAGCAAAACTATGTTATAGCTGAAAAAGAACTACTTGCTATTCTTGAAGCCTTCAAAGAATGGAGACATTACATAATGGGAGCGAAATTTACTGTGACAGTTTATACTGATCATAGAAATCTACAGTTCATGAGTTCAGCTAGGATGTTAACCCCGCGACAACTCAGGTGGATGATGTTCTTTGCCGCATATGATTTCATCGTAACCTTTCGTCCAGGTCAAGACAATAAGAAAGCCGATGCCTTGTCCAGAAAAGACTCTTCTTTGCATCGCTTTGAAGGAACACCCCAACCTATAATCGATCCTGGCAAGGTAATCTGTGTACTCTCAGCAGATCAGTTCCTAGAGAATATTCACGAGAGTTTCCCTCCTTCTCAGTGGAAGCTATGGCTGAACCCCAAAGTGAATCAAACTATCAAAGAAGGAATACCTTTCCATGGAAAACAAGTGTATCTGCCCTCTTTGAATTTACAGGAAACTGTGTTCAACTGGTTACATTCCCATCCTATGGCTGGACATCCAGGCCCCAGAAAGACTGTGGAGAAAATACAAAAGATGTTTTGGTGGGCAACGCTGCAAAAAGATATAATGAAGATGGCTAATGATTGTGAAGTCTGCGCCAGATTTAAATCCGACCACACGAAACCAAAAGGTCTTTTGCAGGTTCTACCAACACCAACTGAACCATGGAAACATATTTCATTGGATTTCATTACCGACTTGCCACCAATCAATCAGCATACTGTAATTCTAGTAGTCGTGGATAGTTTAACTAAATATGCGCATTTCATTGCTTGTAAGCAATTACCTTCTGCTGGACAATTAGCACAGTTATTTTTGCAGCATGTGGTGCGCTTACATGGTTTGCCTTCAGTTTTGCTTTCAGATCGTGGTTCTCAGTTCTCTTCCAAGTTCTGGCAACAATGGTGTAAAAATCTACAGATTGCTTCCAACATGTCCACCAGTTATCATCCTCAAACTGATGGGCAAACTGAAAGACTGAATCAAACTTTGAAGCAATACTTGAGATGTTATGTTACGGACTCTAAAAAATCTTGGTTAGATTTACTTTGGATTGCTGAATTTGCATACAACACTTCGCCTCATTCTTCGACCGGATCCTCTCCGTTTGAAGCTCTCTATGGTTATGTGCCTAACACCATTCCGTTGACTCTACCCAATGATGGGAGTGGTGTGCCGGCAGTTAGAGACTCTGTGCGGCTTATGCAGAATATTCATCGTCAGGTTCAAGATCGCTTGTTGCAAAGCAAAGAAAAGTATAAGGAACAGTATGATAAAAGACATCGCTCAGGTCCTCAGTATGCCCCTGGAGACAAGGTTTGGCTGTCCACAAAGAACTTGAACTTTAAACACAAGAGTATGTTCCACCCTAAGTTCATTGGTCCCTATCCAGTTGTACGTCAGGTGAATCCTGTGACATTCAAACTGTTGTTGCCCAGATCCCTGTGCATTCATCCAGTGTTTCATACTTCCCTTCTAAAGCCAGCTAATCAGAACCTGGCTCCCCGTCCAGCACCAATCTTGGTTCATGGCAATTGGGAATATGAAGTACAGAACATTTTGGATTCTAAACGTCGGGGCTCCAGGTTGTGGTATCTCATCTCCTGGAAGGGGTACGGTGCTGAGAATGATTCCTGGGAGCTGGCTGACAATGTTCATGCCCCTCGTTTGTTGCGCCGTTTCCACCTCCTTCACCCTCTGAAGCCGGGCCCTAGACCGCTCTTGGGAGGGGGGAATACTGTCAGGGCTCGGGTGGCTTGCGGTCTAGGGCCCGCCCCACTCAGCTTTCGGGGGCACCCGTGTGGCAAAATGCATCAGTCATCCTTGGGAGGGCGTTGGTGGCTGATGTGTTCTAGGCCTGCTTGTGCTTCTGTCCTGCATCCCTGTTAGGCTATCTGTGTTGGTTGCCTTTCCTTAAAACGCTGCCTAATAGCGTTCCGCCTAATGCGTGAGGTTTGGCATGTAAAAGGCGTCCGCCTAATGCGTGAGCTTTCATAGACTGGTTGCGTGCGTAAGCGCCGTAGGCACGCTAACCTACGCGACCGCGCCCTGTCTCCTGTGCTCACTATTCTGGTTGTTTCTGGGGAGTGGCTGTGGATTCTTCTTGCTCCCCATCTTGTTTGTGACAGATCCTGCTTTTTGGCTGAGAAATCTCCGGAGGCTTTCGGTGATCGACCCAGGGGGCGTGGCAGTTTCCAGCTTCCTCAGTTTACAGGATTCCTGATTTGAAGAGCCGTTTTGAGTGTCCAGAGGTGACGTATAGACCTTCAGAGAAGTAGAGTAGGTCGTACTCTACAGGTAGGGAATAATAAGTCTGTGTTCATGGCGCAAATTATCAAAAGGTTTATTTACCAGATTAGTAGATGTCAATTAGACTGCTAATTACAATGATGATTTAAATGCACAGAAATTCTGATTCTCTTTATGTTTTTTCTTTGAATTATAAAAGTCATCTCATTGCTGGCAATGGTTGTATAATGTTGTTTGAGGAGCGCAAAGCTAATTAAAGGCGCGTAAATGCTATTTCAATTGCAGAATATTTTGGCGCAATTCTTTATTGGATTATCTGGCGAATTGGCCCAAAGGAGATGTTTACAGTAGCTTAAGTAAAAGACAGCATTGTGATATTGTTTAAGAGGCTGCTCCTCAAACTTTGGTAAAGGGGTTATTTACTAAGGTGTGGTGTTATTTCCTTGAAAAAAGAATCTGTCGCTTTTCACAAGACGTGAGAATTAACAACCTTGTGAATAGGAGTGTGGTTAATGAATGCAAATGTACAAGAAGTCTATTGGATTCATAGAGAGTTATTTTTAGAGGCTTGTGTTCCAGAAAATTCCCACTTTGGTTTTAAAGGTCATTAGACAACTTTGGATTCTGGAGTATTTGTTACTAACTTTTCCTTTTCAGATCTCCTTCCCAGCAGTTCCCTTCCTAATTCCCTTTTCCCCCCCGCTTGATCACTCCAAGATTCTGTGTAATAATTACATTCGGAATTGGAGGTATCGAGAGGTGGGTCCTTATAACTTCACGACAGACCCTGAGGAAGACTTCGCCTGACAATTGGTACCTACATGTTGGTACTTAAATCACCCACACAACACAACAACTCTATTCAGAGATACCCTACCTCTAAGCACTTTAAATTATTATTTTAGTGTTTCACTGAGTTTTCCCCATGTGTGGGGTGGGGGAGGTGTGTGTGGGGGATGTGCGGGGGGTGTCTGTGAGGTGTGTATGTGTGTGTCTGTGTGTCTAGGGGGGATGAGGTGTATAGGTGTGTGGGGTATATGGATGTAGGTGGGGATATTGGTATGTAAGGTGTGTGTGTGGGTGTGGGTGTGTGGGGTGTTTGAGTGTAGGTGGGAGTGTGGGTGTGTGAGGTGTGTGTGGGGTGTGTGTGGGTGTGGGAGGTATGTGTTTAGGATGTGTATGTATGTATGAGATGTGTGGATGTGTCTGTGAGTTGTCTCTGTGTGTGTTGGGGGGAGATGTGTGTGTGGGATGTGTGTGGTGTGTCTGTGAGATATTTGTGTGTATGTGCATGTGTGTGTGTGTGTGTGGTGGAAGGGGGGTGAGGTGTGTGTTTGAGTGTGGGTGTGTGAGATGTGGGTGTAGCTGTGGATGTGTAAGGTGTCGATGTGGGGGTGTGGGGTGTTTGACTGTGGGTGGAAGTGTGCATGTGTGAAGTGTGTGTGGGGAGTGTGTGGGTGTGTGAGTGTGGGGTTGTGTGCATGTGGGTGTGTGTGGGACACACTTGTAGGTACCTAAAACAGCCACAGAACCCAAAAGCTCTTTTCAGAGCTACCCTACATGTAATCACTCAAAATGATTATTTTACACTATTATTTTCACTATTTTTCACTTAAGTACGCTCCCTCGTACTGTGGAAAAGTAAATTTTGCCATGTTGTATGTGCCTACGTGTTCCCCATCTTATGTTATATGTGCATGATCGATATGCATATATTCCCCTCTGATCGATTAAAGACGCAATTACAGTTGTGTCCATCTCTAGTATGCCAGTTTCCAGTCCTCGTGAATACAACGAATATCAGGCCTATGTAAAGCTACGTTGCCACGTTTCACAGTGTGCACGTTAGTTCATTGAATTGTCCCCGTTTCTAGGCCTCAAAAGGGCCCGGACTTAGATTCAGCTCCTGTCTCCTGCACCCTCTCCGAGGAGCGATACAGCCCCCACCTGTATCCCTGACCCTTCACTTACTTCTTGCCACGCAGTGCCCGGCTCGGCCTGGCTCTGCCTCCCAGTCTGCCAAGAATATGTTATGTTTCTAGTTATCAGTCCAGCCCTCCTTCTCTGCATTCCTAAGCTACTGAATCGCATCAATAGTTTCCGTCATGGTCTAGCCTTTATGTCTCCATGTAAGAGAAATACTGTATTCATATTCATAGAATATTCCTCGCACATACAATACATTTAGAATTATGCATGCAGCAGTCTTAAAGTCTGTTAGCCTTTGCCCTGATAACTTTTGGATTCTATCAACATGTACTATAAACACCAGATACCAGATATGCCTGAGTACATGTCGCTCTGACACTCCAGACTTTAGTCTCCTCTTCTAGCGCAGAAGTCATAGCCCCCAGTTTTCCCTAGTAACACGTCATTGCCAGTTTGCGCGCACCACTAGGTTAAAGGTCCCAGCTGCTCAGGTAGCCCCCTCCATGTTTCCGCCCCTTTTATGACATATTCTGTTACGTTTGCATCACATGTCTATGTATACGCCCTGTACACGCCTTCTTGTTACATCATGTTGCCCTTATCTTTCGCGACTGCTACAAAACCCCGCCTACTGCTACGCCTACTATATTGAATGTAATGTATTCTGTTTAACTATAAATATTGTGCACTGTTATTAAAAAGTTAGCCTATTCCTGCCCCCGGCAGCTGCCATCCTATTCCCGTACAGGCTGTCCTGTTCCTGTCCTTTATGCTTGATTAAAGCCTGTCAACTCCAGCTACCTCGAATCTTGACTCTTATTTATTGAGCTACCTGTTTATTGATTATAGTCAAAAATAGATCCGGTAATTAATTATTTATTTACCACATAATGGCGCCCGAACAGGGACTTGCCCTTTCCCCACGCGCTGGAGAAGCCACGCAGGCCCCCTGATCCTCTGCAGCCGTGACGGATATTTCTGCTTCAAGTATCCCTCAGGCCCACGGAGGAGACGGAGGTTGCGGTCCAGCATCCAGACGAGGCGGTGGAGGAACGCGGCGAGACCCGACCAGAGCCCAAGCCGAGAGTCCAAGGTCCGAGGTATCCGGAGGCCCACCTGTAATGTAACTGAAGTCCGAAGTTCGTCCGTCCGTCGTCGTAGCAGTCCAGTCCAGTCCGAGGCCTTCCGTTCTTGCTGCCCGGTGAGTACCGTTGCTGGGGTAGTATCTAGACAGGGTCAATTAATTTGTCTCTGGTCCGTGGGTTTGGGTACACAGATCCAACACGAAGTGTCCACCTAGGTGGATGCGGGTCCTGACGTGTCTCTTTATGGGACCGGTAAGTTTCGTACTGTTTTAGCAGTGCATCTAGTCATTCCAGTAAGTTCTGTTCTCGAGAAATTCATGTATTCTGTTTTCAGTATTCCAGGTAATATTCTGTCCGAACTGTTGTTTTAAATGTTATTTCATGTGTTTTCAATGTCGTGGTATGAGTGATTTTGTTTTCTTAAGTTATTATTGTGTTTATCGTGTATTGTATTGTGTCCAGATTCCAGTCTAAGTTATGCCTCTGTTCACGAAGTTACGTCAGTTAAAAACCAGAAAAGGTCTGCTCGAGGAAGCAGTTCCTGTCCCGCCTAGGGACAGTCCAGGTCATTTTATGTATCACAAGCATGGCATAAGCGCCATATTATATCTAGATTTATGGGTGGAATACACCAAAGAATTAGAGGAAAAATATAGATGGCCCGTATCAGGTACATGGGATGCCGAGTGCATCATGCGAGTAGAAGAAGCATTATGGAAAAAGAAATCCAGACAGTCCCAGAAAGATGCCATCGAGTTATGGCGCAAAGAATCTCATAAAAGAACCGAAAAAGAAATCAGAAAGTCAGAATTAAGTAGAGAATCCTCAGAAAGAGCCCAAGAAAGGGAATTAATCGAAATAGGTGAACGAGTTAAAGCCGAACAGTCAGACAGACAGAGAAATGCCCTCATTAAGGGTATGTATCCTCTTCTTGCCGAGGGCTTGCCGAAAGCAACCCCGGAAGCACCATGTAATTTTCCGCCGCCATTAGTTCCGATTAAGCTACGTCACAAACCGACCGCAGCTGATATTTTTCTCTCGTCCTATTTGGACGACACAGTCCCAGAATATACAAATCCTGTTCCGCCAGCTCCTGTAAATAATGTAATTCCTGTTCCTCCAGCCACCGGGGCACCTGTTACAGCACCTGTTACGGTACCCCCGGTCCAGCCCGTAGTACAAGTACCCGCTACATCGGTCACTCTGCCAGCACGAAGAGTATCGGTCGACGATTCTAGTATAGGGGCCGCGGGGGGAGGTCTTCCTGGTACCCCGCCGCCACACAAACGTGTAACGTTAGTCGAGTTACATGAACGTGAGTTAAAGCGTACGCCCAAATACCAGTCCGTTGCAGATATCAGACGAGCTCTTACCGAATGCCGTTATGATCCAGTCCCAGGCGATGATAATATGGTTATATATTCATTACGTGTAAGACGGGTGACCGAGTATTTGGACACCCTACCGAATATGAAAGAAGATCTAGACAGAATATATTGTTTCATCCGTACAGGAGACGATCCAGAAAGTATTGGCGAAATCATGTCTCTAAGGAAAGCTGAGACTCAGCTCATGCTATTAAAATTTTTAATCAATTGTTTAATAAGGGAACAAGATTGTCCGACTAAAGATCCGATCGAAATGAGAGTTCTGACAAAGTGGAGTGATCATATAGCCGAGGGAAGACACAAGACACTCAGTAGTATAGAGAGTATGTACAAGAAAATTCGTAAGGAAATAATAAGGTTACACGAGAAACGTAAAGCAGCACAAGTGTCCGAGAAAGAAGACAACACTGATACTGAAGACGTAGAAGACGAGAATACCGCCAGAATAGCGTATGTAGGTAAATCTAGATTTCCAGACCGACATTCACGTCTAGAACACAAGAAAGTTTTTCACCTTCCAGCACTAGAACAAGAGAATCTAGAACAAGTATTTCAAGCTACCGATCATATTCTGAAATCACGTATCGGTTATAGTGAACTTAGTACCATGCATGAACAAGAACTAGTCCGATCAGCAGTCCGATGGACTACTGATTCTACCACTTTTCCAGATGAAATAGTGGCACAAATGTTTCTGAAACTGCCCCCAGCCGAGCAGCGACTGGTGGGTATGTATATGATCCAGCACCTCATTACACTGTATGAGGGACAGCATTCTGATCCAGGTCCGTTACATGATGTTCTGAACGAATTACTCCAGTATAGATGGAGAGGTTTAGGTACCGAATTAATTAGTGTCATTCTAGAACAGTGCCACAAATATAGAACGTTTCTGAATCCGCATTTTGTTCATGTCTCACCTCCAGAAAGTAAACCATTTTACATAGATAGACAGCATCCGTTACGAGAAGTACACCCAGTTAGGACAGCGGGTGGTGAAATGCAACGAGTATTTGTTTACACCCCTATCACCAAAATGGAACTCTTAGAGATGAAGAAATTAATTCCCTGTCACGATAAAGATCCAGCAGGGTTCCATCGAGAATTAAAAGACATGCTCCGTATGGGAGAATACACGTATCCAGATATTATTAAAATGCTAAAGGTCCTGTTGCCCGCAGGGGTATATGAAAAACTCAAGGAAAAAGAATGGGAGGTGGGAGAGAAAAAGATTGATTGGACAGCTCTAGAAGCTGAAGATAAAATACGAGTACCAGGTACCGGTCTTGGGGACAAATGTAAAGAATTGCCCGAGTTATTGATTCAAGTTTTGCCAAGGTTACTAGCCACGAAAAAGGAAGATTGGGATGCAATCTCAGCATGTAAACAGAAACAGGATGAGGACACTAGTGATTTTTATTCTAGATTTGAAAAATGTTTTATTATTAACAGTGGTTTGAAGACAAGTAGCGAGTCGTACCCTCATCTTTTTGTTACTAAACTAGTCGAGAATTCAAGTCCACAAGTTAAAAATCGAGTTTTGAAAGTCGAAAGTAGTTGGCAAGCTAATACTCCGTCACAAATGCTTCAAATGCTCCAGTATCACCAGAATAGAATCAGGGAAGAGCAAGAACACGAAAGGAGACGTATGAAAGACACGAAAATGAAAGTATTAGTTGCACAATCTGTTCCACAAGACAGTCAGAAGAGGGGTCCGAATCAAGCCAGTCATTCTGCAGCTCCCGTTAAAGGGACTTGCAATTATTGTAAACAGCCAGGTCATTTTATAAACGAGTGTGCAGTTCTGAAACACAACATAGCAACTGGTAAAACTAAAGAAAGACCACGTCCGCCTAGACCAGAACAAGTCTCACAGACTTCTCAGTCACCACAAAATGCACAACAGATAGTTCCAGCACCGCAGCCTATCGCTGCAACACAGCATGTTACACAGCAGATGTACCAGTATGCCCAGACAGAGTATCCAGAGTATCAACAGTATTCATGAAACAGCCTAGAGAGGGAGGTAGGCTTGCCTCTCATCGAGATACCTGTAGATCAAGAGGGTCCCTATGTACACAGTCAAGTATTAGGGAAAGACAGAAAGTTTTTGATTGATACAGGGGCAAGTAGGACTACTATCAGTCATGACGAGGTTCCAGGGGCTCCGCTCTCAGGCTCTAAAAATGTTTCCCTTGGATTTTCAGGAAAACCGATTGTTAATGAGATTTCAAAGCCAGTTACTCTAGAAGTTGGTCCATTGTCCCGAACTACTGATTTGTTACTTACGAAGTCATGTCCAGAAAATTTGTTAGGCATCAAAACATTGAAAGAATTAGGTGCAGTAATTTGCTGCTCTCCAGAAGGAATACGATTGTTTTTGCGTGACTTTAAAGGTCACTATGTATTACGCGATTTTGATCCAAGGTTACTAAATGTACCGCAGCATTTATGGGCGCAAGGTCCAACTGATGTAGGTTTTATGCAAATCACACCCCATCGTGTGACTCTCAAGCAAGATATAGTCTTGCCACGAATCAGACAATATAGATTGCCACCTGAGGCTGTAGCAGCCTTATCCAAAATTATTGATGAGCTCATTGCTCAAGGAGTGGTTGTAGAAACTGACTCCAATGTATGTAATTCTCCTATCATTCCAGTCATGAAACGTACTGATCCAAATGCACCTCCAGTATATCGATTAGTGATTGACCTTCGAGAACTTAATAAATGTATCACACCCCAGTATCCAGTAGTCCCAGATATTTCATCCCTATTGACAGCCATTGATTCCGAAGCTACATTTTTCACTGTCATAGACCTCAAGAATGCATTTTTCAGTGTCCCCATTCATCCAGACAGCCAGTACCTTTTCGGTTTTTGTTTAAATGGACGGAGCTATAAATTCACACGAGCTCCTCAAGGTTTCACAGAAAGTCCTAGTATTTACAGTCAAGCACTTAAAAGACAACTAGACAATATTCACATGCCAGCTGACACTGCCCTGCTCCAGTATGTCGATGATCTACTGATCACAGCCCGTTCTGAACGTGACTGCGAGCGTGCGTCACTTACAGTCCTGTATTTTCTGGCCGAGCAGGGGCACAAGGTGTCCCCTTCCAAATTACAATTCTGTGTCCAGCAAGTGATCTACTTAGGCCACTTACTGTCCAAGTGGGGTAGGCAGTTGACACCAGACCGTATCCAGTTGATAGCGAGTCTTCTACAGCCCAAGACACAGAAGGAGGTACGAGCTTTTATTGGCCTTACTTCTTATTGCAGACAATGGATTCCTCAGTATGCATTTCTAGCCAAGCCACTGATACAGTTAACGACACAGGAGGCAGCCGTATCGACTGTCCTCCCTTGGACATCTGAACATACACTTAGTTTCAATGAATTAAAGAAAGCCTTATGCCAAGCACCTGTTCTAGCTACACCGAACTACAGTAAGCCTTTTACACTTTTTGTCACAGAACGTGACGGTACAGCATTATCTGTTCTCACACAAGATCAAGCAGGACAGTACAAGCCTTGTGCTTATTTTTCGAGCACATTAGATCCAGTAGCCCAGGCTCTGCCTGCGTGCCTCAAGTCAGTTGCAGCCACAGCTCTAGCTATCAGACAAAGTGATTCCATAGTGTTAGGACACTCCCTGACAGTACAAGTTCCACATTCCGTGGAAGTTCTTTTAAACCGAACACAGACTCAGCATTTGACAATTGCACGTTTAACAGGTTACGAATTGACACTGTTCCAGCCACACATAGAAATCAGATGCTGCAACATTCTAAATCCTGCTACACTGTTACCGTCAGTTACTTCAAATCCTGCCACACATGACTGTGTGGAAGTTGTTAACACTATGACCAAGCCAAGACAAGACCTGACAGACATTGCATTACCTAATCCCGACCTGACACTTATGTGGACGGTTCATGTATGAGAACTAGTACAGGAGAACTAGTAGCCGCGTATGCAGTGACCACTGAAACCGAAGTAATAGAAACACACCGTATTGACACCCTGTCTGCTCAAGCAGCAGAGCTAGTTGCTCTGACCCAAGCCTGCATACGTGCCAAGAACCTGAAAGTAAACATATATACAGATTCACGTTACGCATTCGGAGTTGTACACGACTTCGGAGTGCTCTGGCAGGAGAGAGGTTTCATGACTTCTCATGGAACCAAGATTCAGCATGGTCTCCTCATTCAAGCTCTGTTAGATGCAATACATTTACCGACAGCTATCGCTATCATGAAGTGCAAAGCACATACGAAAGTTACTGACATCATTTCTCAAGGTAACGATCTAGCAGATCGAACAGCCAAGCTTACAGCTCAGACTCCAGACATTCCAGTTAACAAGACACAGACATCCATTCCAGAACAGACTACCTGTATGACAGTTAAGGACCCTACACAAGATGTCATAGACATACAGTTACATGCTACTCCCGAAGAAATAAAGAAATGGTCCGAACAAGGAGGGGTCCAGACAGATCAGGGATGGTTGACGAAGGGAAAAGCCACATGGTTTCTCCCCGACTCTATGGTTCAAGTCATTATCAATACCGCACATAGTCCAGCACATCTAGGAGAAAAAGCTATGTTAGACAGTATACAGAACCTTTGGTTCAACAAGCACTTACGAGCTGCAGCCAAGCAGAAAGTCCGTACCTGTATGATATGTTGCCAGTTCAATCCAGGTAAAAGTGTCCCGGTGGAACAAGGTGGATTCCAACCTCCTGACCACCCTTTTGAAGTCCTCCAGATGGATTATATTCAGATGGAGCCATGTCGAGGTTTCAAGTATGTCCTTGTAGTTGTATGCGCTTTGTCCAGGTGGACAGAAGCATATCCAGTTCCAGATTACACAGCCGCGACCACTGCCAAGCAGTTGGTTCGTGAATTCTTTCCCCGCTATGGACTCCCTAGGGTCGTGTATTCTGATAACGGCCAGCCATTCTCATCTGAACTCATGAAACAAGTTTCCCTTTTGTTAGGGTACCAGTGGAAGTTCCATTGTGTGCGCCATCCTGAAGCAGCCGGTCTCGTAGAGAGACATAATCAGACCCTGAAAATCCGTATTGCCAAGATATGTAAAGAGAAAGGTGTAGACTGGCTAGTTGCCCTGCCAGTTGCTTTATTCTTCATGAGGATGGTTGCACATTCCAGATCAGGTCTGTCCCCTTATGAGGTCGTATTCGGCCGCCCCCCAAACATGTGGGGTACACCTAGACCCCGCAGTATTACAGATGTTTCCAGTAATATGTTGACAGATTACCTAGCTTCCTTGATGTCTGCCCTACACTCTTGTCGTTCACAGGTTGCCGCTGCATTCCCAGACAATACTGAAGTGAAACCGCATGAGGTCATTCCAGGCGACCTCGTGTTGGTCAGGAACTTTGATCGTTCAAGTCCGCTGGAGCCTCGTTGGAAAGAGCCGCGACTTGTCCTCCTGACCACCCGCACGGCCGTGAAGTTGGAAGGCCGCAAGGGGTGGGTCCACCTGTCCCACATCAAGAAATTCCATGGATTGCGTATAAAAACATTTGCCAAGAACATTTCTAAGGACTGCCTAAAAATTTACTCTGAATCCAAGCCTCCCCTGTTAGAGAAAACTCCGCAACAGGAGTATAAGTTAAAGCTCCGGTCTAGTAAAATAAGTCAGCCAGTTTAATTGTCTAAGTCCCTCTCGGGTGAAACGGTTAGACAGGTTTCTGACATTTATGAGATAGACCCCCATAGTGAGAGAGTTAGTCAAAACTCTATAAGATGTATCGTTTTTCTAAGTTTCTTATTGTTTTTAAGTTTAATGGTTACCTGCACAAGTTATGCATTACATTTATGTTTTCCAGTTTTTCATGTAAATAAGTTTTCTAATGCTACAGTAGAGCACACATTTAGTGATCTGCCTCCTCACGAGCTATCCTATCGTCTTGCTATGAGAAACAATACATTCATCCGAATGTTACACTATTCACACCAGACCAGCAATGCCACTAATTGTTGGGTGTGTGGTCGACTCCCCCCTTTCCAGACACCGAAGGGAGTTCTGCCACTCTTTCCTTATCCGTTTTCACATAATGGTTCGTGTGGAGCATGGTCCACGTTAACGTCATCCTCCAATGATATGTCCCTTCTGAATAGAACATGTTTTCCAGACAAGCAAGGTCTCCCCCATAGAACAGGGTTAGATCTAGAAAATGAAGTTTATAATTTAGGTAATTATTCTTCGAATTTTATGGTCCTGAATGTTCAGTCTGATACTACTCCAGACTTACCTGCTATTTCAGTACTACCAGTCAAAGGCGAATTATGTGTCAGAAAGAATGGTTCCGCACATGTAGGACATAGTGATTGTACTACTACTGTCAAGTATAGTGACAGTGGGAAATCTATTTTCAAAGCATCACGTCATTCTTATTTTGTTTGTGGTCAGACCGCATATGTTCGTCTGCCCCTCGATTGGGATGGAACATGTTACATTGCCTTCCTACTGCCACCAGTTTTTCTAGCCCCATCTGATTATCACAGAAACACACATCTAGTACACGTCAGACATAAAAGGGAGATTGAGTCCCCAATTGTCGATCAAACTGAAACTACTCTAGAACAATATCAAGATTTCAATAAAGGTTTCTTCTTCTTTATAGGCCCTGTCCAGAATAGTAAGTTAATCCGTAGGTTAACCAGAACCCTTGAAGCAGTAGTGAATGAGACTACTTCTGCTCTAGGTAACTTAACCGAAGAGCAATCTGATATGAGATTTGTCGTGCTCCAAAATCGTCTCGTTCTTGACGTCATACTGGCCGATAGAGGAGGAGCATGTAGAGTCATCGGATCTAGTTGCTGCATTTTCATTCCTAATAACGCGCCGTCTGTTTATTCAGCTATAACCAGACTTCATAAAATTGCCCATCAGTTACACCAGAATCCAGGCACCTGGACATGGTCCGGTTGGCTCTGGAGTATCATATCTGCCTGGGGATGGAAAGTATTGTCATTTCTAGGTATTGCAGTAATGATCCTATTCAGTTGCTGCCTCTGTATACAATGTGGCCCTGCGATTTGCGGCATTTGTGCTACCTCTTGTATTCCTAGTCCTAAATCCCGTTCCAAGACAATTCGAGACGAGCAAATGATGCTATATGAAATGATAGATGGTATCATGAATATTGATGTTTCCTGATGGAAACGTAGGGCACAAGGAGGGAATGTGGAAAAGTAAATTTTGCCATGTTGTATGTGCCTACGTGTTCCCCATCTTATGTTATATGTGCATGATCGATATGCATATATTCCCCTCTGATCGATTAAAGACGCAATTACAGTTGTGTCCATCTCTAGTATGCCAGTTTCCAGTCCTCGTGAATACAACGAATATCAGGCCTATGTAAAGCTACGTTGCCACGTTTCACAGTGTGCACGTTAGTTCATTGAATTGTCCCCGTTTCTAGGCCTCAAAAGGGCCCGGACTTAGATTCAGCTCCTGTCTCCTGCACCCTCTCCGAGGAGCGATACAGCCCCCACCTGTATCCCTGACCCTTCACTTACTTCTTGCCACGCAGTGCCCGGCTCGGCCTGGCTCTGCCTCCCAGTCTGCCAAGAATATGTTATGTTTCTAGTTATCAGTCCAGCCCTCCTTCTCTGCATTCCTAAGCTACTGAATCGCATCAATAGTTTCCGTCATGGTCTAGCCTTTATGTCTCCATGTAAGAGAAATACTGTATTCATATTCATAGAATATTCCTCGCACATACAATACATTTAGAATTATGCATGCACCAGTCTTAAAGTCTGTTAGCCTTTGCCCTGATAACTTTTGGATTCTATCAACATGTACTATAAACACCAGATACCAGATATGCCTGAGTACATGTCGCTCTGACACTCCAGACTTTAATCTCCTCTTCTAGCGCAGAAGTCATAGCCCCCAGTTTTCCCTAGTAACACGTCATTGCCAGTTTGCGCGCACCACTAGGTTAAAGGTCCCAGCTGCTCAGGTAGCCCCCTCCATGTTTCCGCCCCTTTTATGACATATTCTGTTACGTTTGCATCACATGTCTATGTATACGCCCTGTACACGCCTTCTTGTTACATCATGTTGCCCTTATCTTTCGCGACTGCTACAAAACCCCGCCTACTGCTACGCCTACTATATTGAATGTAATGTATTCTGTTTAACTATAAATATTGTGCACTGTTATTAAAAAGTTAGCCTATTCCTGCCCCCGGCAGCTGCCATCCTATTCCCGTACAGGCTGTCCTGTTCCTGTCCTTTATGCTTGATTAAAGCCTGTCAACTCCAGCTACCTCGAATCTTGACTCTTATTTATTGAGCTACCTGTTTATTGATTATAGTCAAAAATAGATCCGGTAATTAATTATTTATTTACCACAGTACGCTCCCCGGTGCGCGTACCGGGCGCACCCCGCGCGAAAATAGAAAAAAAATAATAATTTTTGTCCCACGGGACCCTTTAATGGCTCCCACATCAAACCTAGGGGGTCAGGGGGGGTCTACCCTACCCCCTTTTGCTCATTTCCCCCTTTGATTTTTGCCACCTCTTGTATCTCAATCCTACCGAGACACAAGATGGCGGCCGCTGCTGACTGTTTCGAATGTTTACAGACACCCGAGAACCAATCAGCTTGCCGTGCGCAAGTCGCGTGGCGCGCCCGGAGCGCTCCCCGGTACGCGTACCGGGGCGCGCTTACAGATATATAAATTTTTTTAAAGCTAAATTACTCAAAATACACTGGAGCACATATCTTGAGACATAGCAAAGGCACATCGGGCTACCAGTCCCTACAATTGTGCCAAGTTTGGTGAAAATACATTCAGCCGTTCGAGCTAAAACTGCGACAGACCGCCCTATGGAAATTAACATGGGGAAAACACGTTTTGGGACCCCCCTTTTATCTCAGCCCCCGCTGGACGAATCCCCCCCAGCCGCGAGGCAAAGTTGCTGAAAAATTCAGCCTGATTGCTCAACCGGCGCCAAAGTTATTTCAAATAGAATGTTGCGATTACCCTATGGAAATCGATCCTAACTATATATACCTACTGGCGACCGCCAGTAGGTAATATATATATATATATATATATATATATATATATATATATATATATATATATATATATATATATATATATATATATATATTATTGCTCCAAAACAAACACCAGCCTGCTGAACTCTCGAGCGGGTGCTTTCCAAGGCGGGGGTGTACCCGCCAAACGAATCACTGCTGCCACAATCTTGTCACAATAAAGTGCGAACCAGAAACAGCACTCTCAGGGGGGTTAAAGCCAATAAATCTTTATTTGGCAAACCAGCACGGACAATAAACAGAAGTAGGCCAACAGGTCCCTGTTGTGCCCATGTAGTTTGTTGAAATGTCTCGCCACTGGATACGATTCATCTGTATTATTGATAGCATGCATGTGCTCCAATATACGTAGTTTGACAGGGTTGATGGTACTGCCCACGTACCTTAAACCGCAAGGGAATACCAAAAAATAAATCGCATAAGGTGTAGTACATGTCAGAAACTTGGTTATTTTCTTAGGGAATTTTAAGCCGGGAAGGACATATGTAAGGGTTCTTTTACTAATTTTGCAGGCCTTGCATCGACCACATGGAAAAAATCCATTTAGAGGTATTTTATCAGACGCCTTGGGTTTAACCATGTGGTGACTGGTGTGCAGTCATAATATCGAGTTGTTTTTTTCGACTGGACAGAATATCGAGTAAAAAATATAGAATGGACATAATATCGACTAGACATAATATAGACAACAAAAATATCGACTAAAATGGACATAATATCGAATCAAAAATATAGAATGGACATAATATCGACTAGACATAATATAGACAACAAAAATATCGAATTTAAGGTAAGTTAATAATATTTTTTATTTTTTGTGTAATATTATTCTGTAGCGGGTTGTGGGTTTATAGGGGAATAGGGTGGGAAGTAATTTAAATATAATTAATTAAATCTGTAATATAATAGTAATTGTTAATTAATTATTAATTGTTAATTAATTAAAATATAATTAGTAATTAATAATAATTGATTAATTGATCAATAATTATATTTTCGTAAAATATTTTCGGTAGCGGGTTGTGGGTTTATAGGGGAATAGGGTGGGAAGTAATTTAAATATAATTAATTAAATCTGTAATATAATAGTAATTGTTAATTAATTATTAATTGTTAATTAATTAAAATATAATTGGTAATTAATAATAATTGATTAATTGATCAATAATTATATTTTAGTAAAATATTTTTGGTAGCGGGTTGTGGGTTTATAGGGGAATAGGGTGGGAAGTAATTTAAATTTAATTAATTAAATATGTAAATTAATAATAATTGTTAATTAATTATTATTTTGTAAATAATTAAAATATAATTGGTATTTATAAATATTTAAAGAATAAATAAATAATAATTAGTAAATTAATTTCTGTAGTGGGTTGTGAGTTTATAGGGGGATAGGGTGGGGAGTAATTTAATAATAACTAATTAAATATGTAAATTAATTACATTTGTTAATTAATTAATAATTGACCATTAAATAAAATTAACTTCGTAAATAAAAGTAATTGGTTTTGGAAATTAAATTTAAGTTTTGGGTTTTTGGGTAGAGGGGTATTTTTAGGGTTCAGGGTCAGTTTTGGGTTTTTGGGTAAAGGGGTATTTTTAGGGTTCAGGGTCAGTTTTTGGGTAAAGGGGTATTTTTAGGGTTCAGGGTCAGTTTTCAGTTTTTTGGTAAAGGGGTATTTTTAGGGTTCAGGCTCAGTTTTTAGTTTTTGGGTAAAGGGGTATTTTTAGGATTCAGGGTCAGTTTTCAGTTTTTTGGTAAAGGGGGTACTTTTAGGGTTCAGGGTCAGTTTTTAGTTTTTGGGTAAAGGGGTATTTTTTATGTTCAGAGTCAGTTTTCAGTTTTTGGGTAAAGGGGTATTTTTAGGGTTCAGGGTCAGTTTTTAGTTTTGGGGTAAAGGGGTATTTTTAGGGTTCAGGGTCAGTTTTTAGTTTTTGGGTAAAGGGGTATTTTTAGGGTTCAGGGTCAGTTTTCAGTTTTTTGCTAAAGGGGTATTTTTAGGGTTCAGGGTCAGTTTTTAGTTTTTGGGTAAAGGGGTATTTTTAGGGTTCAGGGTCAGTTTTTAGTTTTTGGGTAAAGGGATATTTTTAGGGTTCAGGGTCAGTTTTCAGTTTTTTGGTAAAGGGGTATTTTTAGGGTTCAGGGTCAGTTTTTAGTTTTTGGGTAAAGGGGTATTTTTAGGGTTCAGGGTCAGTTTTTAGTTTTTGGGTAAAGGGGTATTTTTAGGGTTCAGGGTCAGTTTTCAGTTTTTGGGTAAATGGGTATTTTTAGGGTTCAGGGTCAGTTTTTAGTTTTTGGGTAAAGGGGTATTTTAAGGGTTCAGGGTCAGTTTTTAGTTTTTGGATAAAGGGGTTTTTTAGGGTTCAGGGTCAGTTTTTAGTTTTTGGGTAAAGGGGCATTTTTAGGGTTCAGGGTCAGTTTTGGGTTTTTGGGGTACAGGGGTACAGTGTAAAAATAAAGTAAAATTAAATTTAACTTACATTAATTTAATGAAATTAAATTAAAATAAATTATATTATATTAATATGTTTATTTAATAATATATGTTTATATATATATATATATATATATTATTTTTGGTGATATCATTTTTTAATTTATATTAATTATTTATTAATATTACATTTATTTAATAATTATTTCTAAGTTTATATTAAATATATTTATATATATTATTTTTAACTTAATTTTAAGACATTTAAAAAAATCGATATTTTGACAGTCTATATTTTTGTAAGTCGATATTTTGGAGTCGATATTTTAGTACTTACCTGTTTGAAGGTAGGCAGTCGATATTTTGTCCCTCGATATTTTATCCTCGATATTTTGGTATCTCGATATTTTTGACATCGATATTATGTCAGTGATCCGTGGTGACTATGTACTAGGTCGTCTTTCAAAGCTCTGGCCTTACGGTAAGTTATTAACGGATTAGAAGGTAGATCTTCTCTGATAATGTTATCCGTTAATAAGATGTTCCAATTCTTTTTCAGTATCTTCCTCACTTGTTCCGAATTTTCGGAATAGGTAGTGATTAATCTAAAGGTACCCTGCTCTTTAGCTTTGGTCATTTTAGGTTTCAACAGATCAGATCTAGGTCGTTTGTTAGCTTTATTTAAAGCCTGTTTTAGCACTCCCTCTTTGTATCCACGAACCCTGAACCGATCTAGGCAGAGTTTAGCAGATTCTTGGAATTCTTTCTCTGTGGTGTTATTTCTTTTTAACCTTAAGAGCTCACCATAGGGAATACTACTGATCAACTTTTTCGGATGATTACTCGTGGCGTGTAATGTACAGTTACCAGCTGTAGTTTTCCGAAATAGTTTGGTGTGCAGTTGTCCTTGTTCCACATAGATGGTAAGATCCAAATAGTTAACTTTAGATTCACTAATTTCACCACTAAATTTCAGGTTAACATTGTTATAATTCAGTACATCAACATACATTGTAGCTTCCTCTCTTGACCCTTCAAAGATAATAAAAAGGTAATCGATATAACGATACCATGCTTTGATTTTTTGGTTCCATACTGCATTGCTATTGTTCCAAGCTATTTATTCCTCCCACCAGCCCACGCAAAGATTAGCGTAGCTGGGGGAGGAACAAGAACCCATTGCTACACCTGACATTTGTCTATACAGCTGACCATTGAAGACAAATATGTTGTTATTCAGGCTGAAGGTCAAAAATTCTACAAGCATTTTATTATGTTCAAAATATTCAATTTCTCTCATTTGTAGAAAACTTTGAATCGCCCTCAACCCGTCAGTGTGTGCGATACTAGTGTATAAACTGGTGATATCCATCACCATCATACAGTATCCTGTCTGCCAAACAAAATCACCCAACAGGTTCAAGAGGTGTGTGGTATCCTTGAGATAGGATTTCAAAGCAATGACAAATGGAAACAGAAAAGAGTCAATGTACATAGAAAGATGTTCAGTGAGCCCTCCCAGAGAGGCCACAATGGGACGTCAGGAGGATTAAGACTATCCTTGTGCACCTTCGGGAGGTGATAAAAAGTCGGTATGATAGGATTAGAACAACGTAGAAATAGAAATTCATCACTGTTCAACATGTCTTTGCCATACCATTTAGAAATGATGTCATGATAGTCTTTGATGCTGTTTTGATAGTCTGCATTCGTGATTTTAGGATAGCATGAAATGTCACTTAGTTGTCGATAGGCCTCCATTTCATACTGTGATTGTGTCATAAGTTCGATGTTACCCCCCTTGTCGGAAGGTTTACACACAAGGGAAGAGTCATCACAGAGTTTATTAAAGGCCACTTGTTGTTGACGATCAACATTGGTGATTTTGTTCTTCTGATATTGAGCATCATGTCTCAGTTTGATCAAATCTTTAATTACAGCTTCAGAGAAAATGTCAATTGCATCGGTCATGGTTGGAGGCATGAAAACAGATGCTGGTTTAAAAGAGCTGGTAACACCTTTGTGTTGGACATCCATATCTGAGACCATTTGTGTGTTTGTTATGTTGGAACACTCTCCTTCCATATTCTCCATACGTAGTTCTTCCATAGTGATAACGCCACTGAGGTCTCTACATAACAGCCCTTCAGTAGTTTCATGTCGTGTTTTCCTATTCGGTTTTACGGCAGCAGGTCTCAGTTTGAAATCTGCTAAACTCTGCCTAGATCGGTTCAGGGTTCGTGGATACAAAGAGGGAGTGCTAAAACAGGCTTTAAATAAAGCTAACAAACGACTAACCCTGGGCGTAGTGTGCGGAGTGGGGCTCCGCGGAGCTACGCGAAGTGGGCACATAACTACGCCCACCCGCGCACTCCGCGTAGCCCCACTCCGCACCGCCCGCCTCCCTCCCGCCCTCCCTAAATACATCAATAAAAGTATAAAAAGCTATTAAAAACACTTACCTTGTCTGCCGCGTCCCCGGGGCTCCCTCTTGCCGTCCCGCGATTCGCGCCGCCACCGACCCGGATACTAATGCGCATGCGTGGGCGGCCGCACATGCGCATTCCTCATGAGAAATGCGCATGCGCGGCCGCCCGCGCATGCGCATTAGGACCCAAAATGGCGGCGAGAATCGCGGGACGGCGAGAGGGAGCCCCGGGGACGCGGCAGACAAGGTAAGTGTTTTTAATAGCTTTGCATACTTTTATTGATGTATTTAGGGAGGGCGGGAGGGAGGCGGGTGGCGGCCGGCTACGCTCCGTCTGCGGAGCGCGCGTAGTGCCGCCTGGCTACGCCCGCTACGCAAAATGCGTAGGAGACGGCACTCCGTGCACTCCGTGCACGGAGCGTAGCTGGCCGCCCACCCTTACAAACGACCTAGATCTGATCTGTTGAAACCTAAAATGACCAAAGCTAAAGAGCAGGGTACCTTTAGATTAATCACTACCTATTCCGAAAATTCCGAACAAGTGAGGAAGATACTGAAAAAGAATTGGAACATCTTATTAACGGATAACATTATCAGAGAAGATCTACCTTCTAATCCGTTAATAACTTACCGTAAGGCCAGAGCTTTGAAAGACGACCTAGTACATAGTCACCACATGGTTAAACCCAAGGCGTCTGATAAAATACCTCTAAATGGATTTTTTCCATGTGGTCGATGCAAGGCCTGCAAAATCAGTAAAAGAACCCTTACATATGTCATTCCCGGCTTAAAATTCCCCAAGAAAATAACCAAGTTTCTGACATGTACTACACCTTATGCCATTTATTGCTTGGTATGCCCTTGCGGTTTAAGGTACCCTGTCAAACTACGTATATTGGAGCACATGCGTGCTATCAATAATACAGATGAATCGTATCCAGTGGCGAGATATTTCAACAAACTACATGGGCACAACAGGGACCTGTTGGCCTACTTCTGTTTATTGTCCGTGCTGGTTTGGCAAATAAAGATTTATTGGCTTTAACCCCCCCGAGAGTGCTGTTTCTGGTTCGCACTTTATTGTGACAAGATTGTGGCTATATATATATATATAGTTAAACTCCTGCTTCGCCACATCCACTGACACAGAGAAATCAGGTACGCACCATAGCTTGTTTTAAATATGCAGTGCTTTTATTGCAGAAAAATAAATCCAGCGGCATTCTAGTCAATTTTGACCCAGTGCCCAGCATGACACATTATTTATATATATATATATATATATATATATATATATATATATATATTACCTACTGGCGGTCGCCAGTAGGTAGTTATAGTTAGGATCGTTTTCCATCGGAAATCCGCAACATTCTATTGGGAATAACTTTGGCGCCGAATGAGGGATCTGCCTGTAATTTTCGTTACCTTTGCCTCGCTGCGCTCCGCTCCTTCCCTGAAGGTTTCGGGGGGATCCGTCAAGCGGGAGCCGAGATAAAAGGGGGGTCCCAAAACTTGTTTTCCCCATGTTAATTTCCATAGGGCGGTTGGACTCACTTTTAGCCTGAACGGCTCAATGGATTTCCACCAAACTTGGCAAAATTGTAGGGACTGGTACCCCGATGTGCCTTTGCTATGTCTCAAGATATATGCTCCAGTGGTTTTTACGAAAATTAACTTTGAAAAAATATATATTGGGCTACATTGGGCTATATATATGTTAGAGCCCAAATGTAGCCCAATGTAGCCCAATGTAGCCCAATGTAGCCCAAAGATGGCCACCAGAGACAAAAAAAAACAAATGTAGCCCAAATATCAGCCAGATGTAGCCCAACTATAGCCCAATGACAGAATGTCCCAGAGTGTTCTAAAGAACAACTAGAGCGCTAACAGTCTTACTTATGACAAAAGTATGGCACACCTGAAGTCATCTTGATTGGAATAAAGTGTTAACACTTAAAACATTTAATTTGCAAAGGAACACAATGAGGGGGTTCATTTTGCCATAGAAATTATGATTAGTGCTGAAGAAAGAAAAATTAGGGCACATTTTGAGTGACTTCTGAAATCCTCTTATATTTCATTAAAAAAATTCTGATATGCAGTCTCCCAAGATGGCCACCAGAGACAAAAGAGCCCAAATGTAGCCCAAATATCAGCCAGATGTAGCCCAACTATAGCCCAATGACAGAATGTCCCAGAGTGTTCTAAGGAACAACTAGAACGCTAACAGTCTTACTTATGACAAAAGTATGGCACTCCTGAAGTCATCTTGATTGGAATAAAGTGGTAACACTTAATACATTTAATTTGAAAAGGAACAAAATGAGGGGTTTCATTTTGCCATCGAAATTTTTTATATATATATGTTTTAATAGCGAGCCCATGAAGAAGAGGCGGTTATGCCTTGAAACGCGTCGACTACATGAGAAGAATAATTGGGGAAGTTAAGTGTGAGCTGTCAAAGGCAAATACAACCGGATGGTAGCAAACGCCGTCGAGTGACTGTCCAATGCTACAGGGCATTTTGTATGAACATTTTATACACGGCAGCCTGGCCGTGGGACAGAGCACCATTTCAGCGAGGCGAAAGGCTGAGGTCAAAACTGAATCCAGACCTGTCAGCACGGCGCTTGGGACATTAAATTGCTCACCAGAAATTGTCTCCTACCTACTTAAGGAATAAAATAAACGCTGAATGTGAACTTACACTGAACCTACTCAAGGAACGAACTTTACTCACCTTCAAGGACTGCATGTCCCAGCACACAACAGAAAAGAACGGATTGAAGGAAACGCTCTTTGGGTCCTTCTGTGCCAATAAAGAGATCGTAATTTGAAGGTGAGGCGTCAGTGTGTTGTTTTAATAGCGAGCCCATGAAGAAGAGGCGGTTATGCCTTGAAACGCGTCGGCTACATGAGAATAATAATTGGGGAAGTTAAGTGTGAGCTTTCAAAGGCAAATTCAACCGGATGGTAGCAAACGCCGTCGAGTGACTGTCCAATGCTACAGGGCATTTTGTATGAACATATATATATATATATATATATATATATATATATATATATATATATATATTCACTGAAAAAACCATAGGTTTCACACCAGTTATAGTTAGGAATTAGCATTTAAAAAACCTATTAAATTCACTGAAAAAAACATAGGTTTCACACCAGTTATAGTTAGGTGGAAATTTTACTCGCATAAAACCATTGAAATTCCCACGTTATAGTTAGTTGGACTCACTATAACTTGTGCTTGCAATGCACTGCTGATGACGTCACATATTACATCACTCATGACATGGTCAGTGACATCACTCATGACATCACTGATGACATCTCAAATGACATCACTGATGACATCATCCAGTGAATGTGTATCTTTCTGAAAAATAAATATTTTTTATATATGTATATCTAAAGGTTGATGGAAGAATAAATGGGTAAATAAATGTCTAAATGGATGTTTTTTTGTGTAAAATTGATTGGTCAACTGACTTATTAAATGTATCTTAGTGAATACATATATTAGCGAGTAATGTTTAAATATTTAAATATCTGTATCTGTGTCTCACTTTGTGTATTAGTGGCTGCATGGGTTGGTGAGTAGCTACATGAGTGTGTATATGGGTTATTAGTTGTTTTTTTGAGTATCAGTATCAGTGTCTGTATGGTTCGGTGGGGGATATTACTTAGAGCACAGATGCATGAATGAGTGACTCACTATTTGTATGTATTTTGAAGACAGCATGTGTGCAAGACTGTATGGGTGAATGATTGTGTGTATGGGTGGGTTAGTAAGTATGTGTTTTTATAATTGATTGTTTAAGAGAGTAAATATGTTTCCGTTTCTGTAGAAGTATGTGTAGTGGTGTGTATATATCAGTATAATCAAGTAAATGTTTTTTTGATAGTTTATTTGCATGTGTGAATTTGTGTGAGAGTAACTATATGGATGAGTATTAGTGTGTAACAGGATGTATAGGTGTATGAGTACATATGATGAGTAATGAGGAGAATCATTACGCGAGAATCATTGCGCTGATACTGTTTACCTGCGTAAAATTGGACCCCTCCTGAGGCTTGAGCCGGGAGGTAGAAGAAGATAAAGCTTAACAGTGTGCAACTGGCGCTGACTGATAGCGCATTGTACACGAACGTTATTTGCAATTTTAGACGCCGAATTTTTAAAATTTGCATTTGCTGGTAAAAAGCATTCTGATAGTAATTAGCACTTACCCCGCCCCTGTAAATCATTCCCCCTGCACTTCGTCGGTTACAGCCGATTTCAGGGCTGTTTACCGAGCAGAAGGTAAGAATACAAACGGCAGACATCTTGAGTGGGAGGTGGCAGCTGGGTCATAGCTCTAGCCATCCCTACAAAAGGAGCCCAGGGCTTTCAGACGCGAGAATCATTACGTGAGAATCATTGCGCTGATACTGTTTACCTGCGTAAAATTGGACCCCTCCTGAGGCTTGAGCCGGGAGGTAGAAGAAGATAAAGCTTAACAGTGTGCAACTGGCGCTGACTGATAGCGCATTGTACACGAACGTTATTTGCAATTTTAGACGCCGAATTTTTAAAATTTGCATTTGCTGGTAAAAAGCATTCTGATAGTAATTAGCACTTACCCCGCCCCTGTAAATCATTCCCCCTGCACTTCGTCGGTTACAGCCGATTTCAGGGCTGTTTACCGAGCAGAAGGTAAGAATACAAACGGCAGACATCTTGAGTGGGAGGCGGCAGCTGGGTCAGCGCTCTAGCCATCCCTACAGAAGGAGCCCAGGGCTTTCAGACGCGAGAATCATTACGCGAGAATCATTGCGCTGATACTGTTTACCTGCGTAAAATTGGACCCCTCCTGAGGCTTGAGCCGGGAGGTAGAAGAAGATAAAGCTTAACAGTGTGCAACTGGCGCTGACTGATAGCGCATTGTACACGAACGTTATTTGCAATTTTAGACGCCGAATTTTTAAAATTTGCATTTGCTGGTAAAAAGCATTCTGATAGTAATTAGCACTTACCCTGCCCCTGTAAATCATTCCCCCTGCACTTCGTCGGTTACAGCCGATTTCAGGGCTGTTTACCGAGCAGAAGGTAAGAATACAAACGGCAGACATCTTGAGTGGGAGGCGGCAGCTGGGTCAGCGCTCTAGCCATCCCTACAAAAGGAGCCCAGGGCTTTCAGACGCGAGAATCATTACGCGAGAATCATTGCGCTGATACTGTTTACCTGCGTAAAATTGGACCCCTCCTGAGGCTTGAGCCGGGAGGTAGAAGAAGATAAAGCTTAACAGTGTGCAACTGGCGCTGACTGATAGCGCATTGTACACGAACGTTATTTGCAATTTTAGACGCCGAATTTTTAAAATTTGCATTTGCTGGTAAAAAGCATTCTGATAGTAATTAGCACTTACCCCGCCCCTGTAAATCATTCCCCCTGCACTTCGTCGGTTACAGCCGATTTCAGGGCTGTTTACCGAGCAGAAGGTAAGATACAAACGGCAGACATCTTGAGTGGGAGGCGGCAGCTGGGTCAGCGCTCTAGCCATCCCTACAAAAGGAAACGGACATCCTCCGCGACAGCGGACGCGTGCAGTGGACGCGCCTCGCCAGCGCCGGAGTCAAGCCAGAGTCAGCCGTGTGCGCCCGTCCGCGCCAAGGACGGGCTGAGGGCTGTAGGCCTTGCGCCACTTACTAAATAATGCATACAGGTCAGTTAACCAAAGAAAAGCTACTGTCCTTAAACTCTAATACCAAACAATGCCAACATGTCATACCAATAGACAGATGGCTAGGACCCATTTCATGTATCATGTGTAAACAAACTTTACAATCCTATGTAAAATTTACTCCAAAAATTACATATAAAACTATCAAGGGAGGACTAATTAACGCACGCTCCATGTGCAAAAATGCCCTACACATATATGATCTGATGATAGAAAATAATTTGGACTGTCTCATGGTCACCGAAACATGGCTAAAAAACTGGTCCAACCCTGACATTGTATGCGCACTCCCACCTGGATACACTATACAGAGAATGGATAGACCTAAACAAAGAGGGGGAGGGATTGCTATCATTCATAGAGAAACCCTCACATGTAATATTCAGGAATTACCGGAAATAAAAGATGCAGAATGTTTAGCTTTTAATTTAAAAGCCCACGACTCTTTCACTTTCTCAGGGGCACTAATTTATCGCCCACCAGGACAAACCAGCCACTTTTTAGAAAGTCTAGGAGAAGCATTTACTAATATGACACTCAAGGCTGCTAACTTCACCCTAATGGGAGATTTAAATCTTCATCTTGACTGCATTAACGACACAAATGCACTACAATTTAAAGACATCATGCATGTGCTGGGACTCACAATTCTTACGAACGAGCCCACACATTCAGCGGGCCATGTATTGGATTGCATTTGCACGAATTTGAAGTCAATAAACGTCTCTACGCCCCTACTCCAAACGTGGACTGATCATAAATTCATTGCCTTCCACCTCAAAACGGAAGAAATGAAAACCTCAAAACCAGCTAAAGTTAGAGATGAGAAGCCAACTCCCTGCTGGACCAAAATCATAGAGCACCCTGACCTACAAAATTGGGTTAGAGAGAATAAACCAGAGACGGTAGGAAACGCTACTATTGACAATCTTAGTTATGATAAATGGATGAGAACCATAGGTGAGAAACTGACTTCCGGAAGAAATAACAAAAAATCCACGTCCAAACAGGGGAAAACATCAGCTCCATGGTTCACAGATGAACTGAAAGACACACGACGCACAGTGCGTAGACTCGAACGCAAATGGCGTAAACAATATGACGAGGTAGATCAGGCCAACTTTAAAACTGCAAGACAGAATTACCACGCACTTATAAAAAAAACTAAAACAACCTATTTTACCAAAAGAATAGAAACTTCACAGAATGACCAAAAAGAAATTTTTCGTATAGTCACAAGCTTCCGAAATCCAAAAATGTTATCTCATGAGATACCACCATCACAAAGTTTCTGCAATGACATTGCAGATTACTTTGAACAAAAGATTGTAAACATCACCAAAAATTTCCCTGATATTACGGAAAACAAAGAACACATTTCGCAAGGAAGTAACCCTGGGATAACAGTTGGATGGAATACTTTTGACCTGATTGATAAAGCAGACACTTCGAAAATCCTGTCAAAAATTAAATCTGGATCGCCACTTGACCCGTGCCCTCCCTCACTAATCCAGGCTATTAAAGAGGACGTAAGCCCCATGATTAATGACATCATCAATGCCTCACTTCAATCTGGAGAAGTCCCCAATGCGTGGAAAACGGCCATTGTAAAGCCACTACAAAAAAAGGCTTTACATGATCCATCTGTCCTAACAAACCTGCGACCGATCTCCCAACTCCCTGCACTGTGTAAATGCACTGAAACCCTGGTCAATAGACAGTTAACAACGTTCCTGGAAACAAATAACATCCTACATCCCAACCAGGCTGGTTTCAGAGCTAACCACTCTACTGAGTCAGCTCTGCTATCCACAACACAAACTATAAGAACTGCACTAGACCAGGGGGGCAAGGCTGTCCTTGTCCTCCTTGACTTATCGGCAGCTTTCGACACGGTGTCCCACACCATTCTATTACATCGCCTAGCTGAGGCGGGTATAGGGGGCACCGTGTTGAACTGGTTCACAAACTTTCTATTAAACAGAAAACAAATCGTCAGGTTGGGACAATTCTATTCAAAGGAGAAGGAGATTGGCTCAGGAGTACCTCAGGGCTCTAGTCTGAGCCCTACCTTATTTAATTTGTACATGGCTCCCCTGATCAATCTAATTGCGTCCTTCAACGTGAATACGGTCGCATACGCCGATGACACCCAACTGGTCCTGACTCTGGATGAAGATACAGCTAAAGCAGAACGAGACCTAAAAGAGTGTCTGACGGCGACCTTTAAATGGATGCACGAAAATCATCTGAAATGTAACTCTGCAAAGACAGAGATCCTTCCATTTGGGAAAAATAATTTCTTTTCCCCACTCACCTGTTGGCCACCCGATGCGGAAGCTCCTCCCGATACCATCAATGCCACTAGAAACCTGGGTATAAAATTTGACAATCTGCTCTCTTTCAAGCAACAATCCAAAGAAATAGCAGCTGTCTGCTTTAACATCATGAAAGGACTACGCACATTTTTTGACTATCTACCATTGCCCGCCCGCCGAACAGTAGCAGTTGCTTTAATAACATCTAAAATTGATTACTGTAATAGTCTGTATGCAGGGGTAACAAAATCTACCCTACACAAACTACAGACTATTCAAAATGCGGCAGCGAGACTGGTCCTAAGGTTGCCTAGAAGATCATCAGCATCAGCCGCCCTGAACAAGCTGCATTGGCTTCCTATTCAGAAGCGGATTTTATTTAAAATCATTGTGATCACATTTAGGTGTTTTCACAAACGGGGCCCAAAATACCTAAATAGCAGATTTCATAGGTATCATCCCTCGAGAGAACTCAGATCAGCCACAGCCAATCTGATGACTGTCCCCAAGTTTAAACTTGCCACCAAGGGGGGTAAATCACTGGCAGTTCTTGGGGCCAAGGCCTGGAACACACTCCCCACAGACCTCCGTCTAATATCATCAGAACAGACTTTCAAAAAATCCTTAAAAACCTGGATCTACGGACTCTCAGAATCAAAATGCAAAACTCTGGTCTAATTATACTCAAGTAACCCTAATGCAGTCGAAACACTGTACGACTTGTCAGCAATGAAGACAAAGCGCCAGGATGCTCCCTGGAGTGACAGAGCGCTATATAAAAAACACCAAACATCAAACATCAAACATCAAGTACATGCATGAGTGACTGTATAGTACTGTTGGTGAATGAGTGGATGTGTATGTAGATGTTGGAATTACCTAATAAGTTGTTGTAATTGGTATTGGTTTCTCCTTTTTTAAGAAAATGTTAGTTTCTATTTTTGAATGTGTGTGTCAAAGGTTATTTTATGCTGATAGGAGGTCTGCCACTTTGTCACAAGGATGTTGTCATCAGTGATGTCATTTGAGATTTCATCAGTGATGTCATGAGTGATGTCACTGACCATGTCATGAGTGATGTAATATGTGACGTCATCAGCAGTGCATTGCACGTGCAAGTTATAGTGAGTCCAACTAACTATAACGTGGGAATTTCAATGGTTTTATGCGAGTAAAATTTCCACCTAACTATAACTGGTGTGAAACCTATGGTTTTTTCAGTGAATATATATATATATATATATATATATATATATATATATATATATATATATATATATATATATATATATATATATATATATATATATATATATATATATATATCTCCAGCACAAAGTGATCCTTGGACCCTGCGCTCTCTGCTACCGGTGCTCTGCGTAGGGGTCGGATCATGACTCAAAACAACAATTCTTCCACCAAAGACGTGGCACTCAAGGCTTGGGTTTACCAACTTGATATATTTTTTTCAATTGCTCGGACCAACGCGTTTCAGTCACACCTTGGCTTTTTTCACGGTAAGTGAGCCATCATTTGTGTTTCGTTTAAATCCCATTCTGCCTTTAGGTGGCATTCTGGGATATGTAGTTTTCACAAGTTATATACATATTTACAATTTTGAATTTACGCGCCAGATTTTCTCAATAATGAATATTCATAGTATATGTACATTCAGGTTTAGTGCCTGAGCAGTAAATTAAGCTTGCATTGCCACACAGCTTGTTCTTATACATTTTAGTTCTGCGATGGCTCTCCACATATGTAAGCAGTACCTACACATTTCTGTGTGATTAGTTGAAACAAATCAGTGAAAGGATATAGTATCCATTTTCCATTAACCACATCAATGTCCGAGCCTAACAGATACTTTTAGCAAGGTTTAGTGCCTTAGGAATGTACAAGCAGCTAAAGGGTCAAACATATTCAGGGTTTCCAGGCGTCCAGATTCTCACTTCTTGCTCTTTTTTATTTATTTATTTCAACTGTACATAGAGTTCCTCGTCATTATTCATTCCTCTCGGGCTTTTACTCTTTAATCTGATGATGAAGCGGGATTCTATTGGCCTCAGTTTCTTTTGTCGATCTCCGCCCCGCTCATCTTGTTTTACCATGTATATTCTGTAATATGCCATTTCTCTCCAATCGCTTTTTTGACAGGCTGCCATGTGTTTGGCCATAGCATATGACATATATTTATTCTTCACAGCCCTGATATGTTCTAGGATTCGTTTTTTCAAAGTACATGTCGTGCTCCCAATGTATTGCAATCCACATTTACACTCAATGATATATACAGCGTGTGTGGATGTGCAAGTTATTTTCTCCTCAATTTGGATTTGCTTACCATTTGGCTCGCTGAAGGTGCTTTTGTTTTGACCAATTTTACACGCCTTGCAGACATTATATTTAATAAAACCTTTTTGTTGATTTGTGAGACAATTTGTTTTCCGTTGTTCCTTAAAATGTCTTTTCACAAGTTGATCTTTTAATGACTCCGTCTTCTTGTATCCAATCATCGGTTTATCGCCTAGTAGTTTTACAATATCACGGTCCCCTGATATTAAGTGCCAATATTTTTTCATTTTGTTTGAAATGATGCCCCTTTCTTTGCTATAAGTTGTTATAAAGCGTGGTGGTTCTTTGCTTTCTATCTGGTTGCACTATTTTTTGTGTCAAAATTTCTTCTCTTGTTCTTGATGAGGCACGTTCTTTACTCTTTTCCAATACTCTTTTGTTATATCCTCTCATTTTTAATCATAAATATATCAAGTTGGTAAACCCAAGCCTTGAGTGCCGCGTCTTTGGTGGAAGAATATATATATATATATATATATATATATATATATATATATATATATATATATATATATATATATATATATATATATATATATATATATATATATAACCTTGACTGTCACACACTTGTAGACGTAGCATGTTATAGACCACTTGCTTTTTGGAGACGTCTATGGACCACTCTGGAACTCTCACTGTATGCTAAGGCTTTATTACAAGTGAGGGGATTGAGTAGATCGCATAAGATCCCATGGTTGTCTGCAATGAGGCTTTTGTTGACTGATATGGGGATGAAGAATTTACGGGATTACCCAGATGTTGCAAAATTTCCCCCGAAAAAGTCTTTTAGAGCAGCTTAGTGAGAGGTGGTTAAAATCAAGAGATTTTCATCTCACATCTCCCAGTCGCTGTCAAGGGATTTCCTGGAATTAAAGGATGAAACTCTTATGGAAGGATACTGGGATCTTATTATGAAGCCTCACGACGGTAATCTGTAACACCAGTATAGAATAGGTACATTACCTTTACGGTGGTTCACAAGCAAATGGAACTCCGCAAGTAGCGATAAGGGCATATTTTGCCATGATCTTAGTGAAAGCATTGACCACTTCTTATTTGTATGCCCCGTTTATCACCAGCCGAGGAGTGTTTGGCTGAAACCAGTATGCCTGACTCTGAAAACAAGATCGGCAATGGTTGCCAAGAGAATACTGAAATCAGACACTACAAACCTAGTTGTAATTGGTGTAACAAAGTTCTTGAGATGGGCTTGGGCCTTACGCAATAAAATGGGGGGCAAAATAGATGGCCAATGATATAGCTTATTTATTAATGTATTTTGTGGTTTATACGTGTCTACTTACTGTAAATTAACGGATGAAGATTAAGGGGCTCATTAGGATGACGGGCGGATTTTGTCCGCCCGCCATTCTGTCGGAATTCGGGACCGCTCACCATAAGGGCGGGGGTCCCGTGGGGGGTATTAGGATGTGCCCGCCACATCCTGCATTTTTAGCATTGTGGCAGGCGGCTCTCTGCAACGCCCGCCACAATGCTAAAAATGCATTGATGCATTTGCATAAACAAAGCGGCAGGCAGCGCGCGGTGCCTGTTGCTTCGTTCATGCAAATGAGGGGGGGTTCCACAGGTACCCCCCCATGTGCACCCCCCCTCTCCTTCACTGCGGGCCCCCAGAGTGAAGACCGCATGCCATTCCGTGGCGGCATCGCCGCCGCGGAAAGGCACCTAAAGACCCCCTTCATAATATGGCTGGCGGTGTCTATTAGACACCGCCACCATATTAAACCTTTTCCGCCGCGGTCGCAAGGCGACCGGGGCGGAAAAGCAGCGGACAGTCTTTCCGTCCGCCGCGGTCCCCCCCGCGATCCTAATATGGCGGGGGGAATCTAGGTGCGGATGGCAGGCGGATTGCCCCTGCCAGGCTGGCAGTGGCTACCGCCAGCCTGGCGGGGGCAATCCGCCCGGCATCCTAATAGGCCCCTAAGTCTTTTTGCCAAAAAATATATTTCATTCTTTTTTATGAATTCTCTTAACATGTATTTACATATATATTAACTTATTAATTAATATTGTTGTGGTACAAGTTTTAGATTTAGAGTATGATGGTGTATTTTATAAATGAATGGAAATTGTTTTATTTTGGAAACTTTGTCTTTTATGATGAAAAATCCCAATAAAGACTTAATGAATGAATATATATAACTTTAATAAAAGAAATGATGACATTATATTATACATTAATATTATTAGTTTAATAATACTTTTTTAACTTGATATATATAAAAATCTATATATAATATATATATATATATATATATTTTATTTATTTATTTATTTTTTTTGCTCCGGTCTTATTCAAGAAATTGAATAAGACCAGAGCAACAGCAAGTGGAGGTCGTGAAACGTCAGAGTCAGAGGCCGAAGTATCTGACGGTGAACAAACAGCAAATAAAGCAGGAACGAGTGGAGGAACAACAGCGGAAACTCTGTTTTTTCACGAATATCAGCTAATCAGAGAAACACGCCAATGACCAGCACAAAGAACACATCCCCCACAACAACAACAATCGAAAAATGCAAAAAAGCGCAAAACAAGGAGGGGGAGGAAAAACGGCCAAAGAGGCACCCACCCCGAGAATAACCAGAAGCAGGGGAAGGAGGGGCAAATGGTGAGCCAAATGTCGGCCAAAACAGTGGTAAATCTCTCTAATAGAATCTTGACAGAGGACGAACTACAAGTATTTTGGGACCGAGTTTTTGCCCAACATCTGGATACGATTACGCTGAGGTCCGCATAGACCTCTTCCATTACATCAGAAAACTGAAATTTCAAAAAATATTCCTCATAAATCCAAGAAGGGACATCATGAGAACAAACAATGATGATGACCATAACAAAATTGAAGAGCCCACAGAAAATAACTTTCGGGCTCTGGCAACACTGCAATTGCTGGAAGCTGGAAGCGCTGGTGAAATCGAAGAAGGAAGCACTCAAGACTATCTCGAGCAAGCCGGAATTACCCAGGCTAGTGGCCACAGTAAATTTAAGAAAAAATCAAGAACTATTCCTCACACTACATTCGACACCATTGATGTCTTCAATGAAACAGTAATAGCAGATCTCAAAAACCTGGCAAAAAATTCTAGTGCAGGCATACAGCACTTCAACATGCCTCGGAAATATTGGGACGCTATAAAATCTTTGAAAAATGACAAAGACATCAAAATAAAGCCATCGGATAAAGGAGGCAACATGGTGATATTCAACAAACAACAATATTACAGGGAAGCAATGAGACAGTTGGAAGATAAAGAGTGTTACACTCCTATTCATAGGAAAGAATACGCAACATGTATAGAACAATATCACCAACTACTGGGGAACTGGAGAGACGATGGTATGTTGAGCCAGGATAAATATCTATTTTTCCATTGTGATACACCGACTTTACCCACGTTCTACCATCTTCCTAAAATACATAAAAATTACGACAATCCCCCCGGAAGACCAATTGTTGCTGCAATCAACAGCTTACTAGAAAACACGGCTATTTACGTAGATTCTTTTCTGGCCCCAATAGTGAAAGACCTGGCATCCTATATACAGGATACCCAAGATGTTTTAAGATTAATTGAAGGAGTCACTTGGGAAGAGGAGATGCTGCTGATAACTTTGGACATCACCAGTTTATACACGTGCATCCTACAGTCAGGTGGTCTTGCAGCAGTCAAGTGGTTTCTGGGCAAAAGACATCGTAAATTCATGAAACATAACACCATGTTACTGGAAATGATCTATTATTGCTTACATAATAACATATTTACTTTTGCAGGTCAGCTGTACCAACAAAAATGAGGAACAGCAATGGGTACGTGCTTCGCCCCCAGCTACGCAAATTTATTTGTCGGCTGGTGGGAGAAGCACGTAGCCTGGGGGAGGAAAATGATCTATGGCTAGACAAGATCATATTTTGGTCACGATACAACGATGACCTTTTTATTGTTTGGCGCGGCAGCCGCTCCTCGGCTGAGGAGTATGGTGCTGCCCTAAACAATAACAAATTGAATCTTGTATTCACTGGAAACATCGGCAACACCACAGTGAATTATCTTGATTTGGAGGCTTATATTGAAGAACATAAACTCCTGACCCGTTCTTTAGGAAACCCACTGCGGGGAATGCAGTTCTCCACGCAGGAAGTCACCACCCTAAGAGCCTAGTGAAAAGCATACCCTATGGAGAGCTCCTGCGCCTTAAGCGCAACTGCACCACTGATGTGAGCTATGATGCAGCTAAAAAAGAAGCATTACAACGTTTCAGGGAGAGAGGGTACACTAGGGGAGATCTTAACCTGGCTGAGAATAAGGTCTCGAAAATTGAGAGGAAGGATCTCTTAGTGGCAAAAAACAGGAGAAGTGAACCTAACGAGACGACGGTACGCATGATTACTAGATACAATGATAAGTCAGCCAATATTGTACAAATCTTTAAAAAGAACTGGCACATTTTATTAACAGATAATGTACTAAAACATCATCTTCCAGACCGTCCAGCTATCACCTACAAGAGATGTCCATTAGTTGGGGACCAGTTAATACACAGCCACTTTACCAAATCAGTATCTTTTAAAAACAGATTGGGAATAAGTGGCTTTTTCCCTTGTAAAAATTGCAAAGCTTGCAAATATAGCAGTAAGAAGACTACTTTTGATGGCAGGATAGGGGATCCTAGACCTGTCAGAGTCATTAAACACTTTTTGAACTGCAACTCTGACTTCACAATATACTGCCTAATATGTCCCTGTCAGAAACGATATGTAGGCAGCACGATAAATCAAACCAAAAAGCGCATATTAGAGCACATGCGCGCAATTACCAATAAAGATGCAGCCTACCCTGTTGCTCGCCATTTTGAGTCACACCATCAGAGCAACAGGGATTTACTGCAATTTTTTTGCATTGACAGAGTAGAGAAGCATGAAAGGGGTGGGGATAGGGTACGACAACTGAGAGCTCTGGAGTCACGTTACATCATTGACCTCTAGAGCATGAGCCCTGAAGGACTCAACAATGATGAAGAACTGTGGACTCACTTGGAATAAGCTATGTCAAGTATTCTATCATTCACTTTTTGCATGCAGTAGCAAACGTTTAGAACTTTGGCCCTGAAGAAAGCCGCGGAATCTTGTCCCTACCGGCTGAAACATGTTGGCCCAATATATGCAGTTATATGTTTAGACTGCTTCCTTTGCACTGTTCTTGGTTTTTAGTGAGGGAAAGGACAATTTCTATTAAAGTTTTCTATATTGATCCTTTACCCTTTTTTAACTCACCACTTTTATTGTTTTTTGCACTGCACATGATCCCACCACGACCATTTGCTCATGGTCACTACAGCGATTGAGGGTGCGACCCAATTGAGTATGGGTAATGGACGAGTCCCGATGATCAAGGGACATACCATCCCACTTTGGATGACCAAATGAGAACATTTTATCTACATTTAACTTTGATGGGAATCCAGCAATCCTCTGTATGGGTCTTACCAACAATCTAAGTAGGTCCATTTTTTAGGTTTGTCCTGTCACACATGTAGGCAGTAAGACTTATTAAGCCCTGTTAGCGCCAACTCACTTATGAAGGAGTTTGTAGCATTTCGGAGCATCTGAAGCTCCTACACATACCCCCAGTCTTTCTTGTTGTCAGCTTTGAAATCATGGGGATATTATTCTGGGCAGGTCTTTAAATTTCCCTTAGACCCTTTTGTTCATCGTTTGTTATTTATTATTTAATATATGTCATATTTACAATTTACATTAATACATATTTAAAAAACAATACTTTATACATCAATATTAGTGACAATTATATTTGTTTCTGATATTTTTGTACTTATCATTATAAATATAGGAAGATTGTATTTTTTACTTCGATATTTATGTCCCGATATTTTTGTAGCACAATATTTTAGGAGGCGATATTTTGTCAGTGAACCAAAGCCTATGTCAGGCATTGTTGGCCCTAAGTATTCTATACGCCTTAATGGAGCTCCCAACATTCAACTGTTCTAATTTAAATGTCTCAAGGCAGGAACCTTTGCTAAAAGAAATACACTCAAAAGGCTTTAGAAATAACAAGATACATTTTCAAAAACTTGCATTATTTTTCTTGTATGTTGGTGGTTCAGATGGGAGCACTTAGCATGAATTTAAACAATCTGAAGAGGTAAGATACTGCCATACACAATGAAAACTCCCTTGATTGTTAACTTTAAGCTGCGTCTCACACATGAAAATGCTGTTTTGGTATGTTGCACAAGTTGCAGGTTTTCCCCAATCAGAGATTTCCCCACATGAATTTCAAAAGTGCTTCTTATCATTGTGAGCCCCAAAAGAATGTTTTACATTTTTATAATTAATTCTAAGGGCCTTATTGCTGATCCAGTGCAAATACGCTATGGTAAAGTAAATCCAGGGAAAACTGTTACTGCACATTGAGGCTGATTCACAAAAGTATTCATGAGTACAGGAAACTGTAAAGCAGGGGTACTATTTTACACAAGCCTCCCGAAATGTCTACCTCGCAATGAGTGAGAGTGAAAGGGCACACCATTTTTATTCCAACTATTTGTATATGAACATTCCTGAATATTCTCATTCTATGGTTTGGGCTAATTGAGAAAAAGAAGGTAATTATGGAATTAGTGCCACAGTAGTTTAACTTTACTTATGTCAAAATGCCTCTGTGAATAAACCAACTTGTGTTTTTGCTTTTGGGTGCTTTCACAGCCCCGCCTTGGATTGCTTTATTGAGTGTTAACTACGTAATAAGAGGGTAAATGTTCACCTCATGAGACTGTAGCATACTGGCAATCACCCCACTGGGCAGAAATCTCTACTTTATGTCATTGTAGAGCATTTCGATTCTTACATGGCTCCTGAAAAAGGTGCTGCAAACCCAAACTGGCAGCAAAAGAGGGACGACTTTTACCACTAAGTTCCTACATTTTCTACCCTGGCAATGTGCATTGTTTACTGCTGGTTGTAAAGGTTTACCCTGGATTAGAACATTAGGATGTTGAGATATCCATTGAAGACAAAGGGCCCGATTCTGATTTGGAAAGTTTCCCAACCGAATGGGTTTGGGAATGGTTTCAGACCAAGGGCCTGACTCTGATGCGGTTAGGAAGGCCTCCTAATGGCATTTGCTCCATCCAATTCGGATCGGGAACGTGTCTTTCTGACCGCTTTGGAAAGGTTTCCGACCAACAGAGTTTGGCATTAGGGATATGTAAATGTAAATGTCATGGTACTTATAGAGCGCACTGTCACCAGACGGTCACCTTGCGGTGTCGCCTATTCGGCTTCCTGGTGCTGATACTCATACTGCTGTGGAACCCCTCCTGGCTTTCCCTGTGAAGTGTCCACTACTGGGCACCCCCAGGGTGAAGCCAGGCATCCTTAGCGCTGTTGGGGCCGGTGTGGAGGCTAAGCAAGCTATTGCCCAGAGTTGCAGCGTGGGGCCCGTGATTAGAATAGGCACCGAGGCGAGAATTAACAGGTCCAAGGAAATTGAGCCCAAGACCCCGCCGAGGCTGGAATCGAACCCTGGTGCCTGGCCAGAACTCTGCATCAGGGTCTGCCGCTCTAACCATTGGGCCACACTCCTCCACCCAATCCCAATCTCTATCTCAATCCTAACCTGACAGCATTTGGAATGACTGAGCCGTACGAAGCAGAATCGTGCATCTCTATGGGTCGCGTTTCCAAACGACCGAGTAAGATGTTGGATTTGGACAGCCTTTCTGATTCGTGCCGTCTGACTCGAATCAGCAGTTGGATTCATACTTTGGGGGCCTGTAGTGGGCCTCCCTGCACCCAAAGCCTACCCAATCGGGCCTGTGGGGGCAACCCATGGGTCCCCTCTTACCAGCCATGCACAGTGTGGCAGGCACCAGGGAGCACCCGCCACAGGGTGCCCGATTTTCCCCAACCAACCCTTTCTTCAATGGGAGCCGATGCATTTGGTCAGAACAAAGGCTCCCATTGAAGTTGTTGGGAGTCCGACCAAATCGTATATGGAAGCATCCAGATACATTGTACTCAGTCGGTTGGACTCTCCCAATCCAATTTGTTTAGAAACCATTCCCAAACCAATTCGGTTGCGAAGAGTTCTATACCGCATCAGAATCGGACCCCAAATCGGATCAGGATGAGAGTCTGAATTGTATCCGGATGGATACGGATGCATTGTACTTGTTCGGTTGGACTCCCCTGATCCAAGTCATACGGAAAGAATTCCTGAGCCGATTCGGTCGGAATGATTTCTGATCGAGATCGGAATAGACTCCTATGTAGTAACTTGACTTCATTCTGCTATTCATAATTTCAGAATCTAAAGTTTCTTTAAAGTATAGGTGGAGGACTCCAACACTGAGGTGGAGATCTTCCTATGGTAAAGTGGACTTCAACCATTTACAATTTTTTTAAGTCGAAAAGTCTATTAGACTTAAAAAATAGTAACAAATTTCATCTCAGGTAAAAAATTTATATTTGTTCATTATTCATTACAAATCCTTCCTCCCTTACAAATCTTCCTTATAGTAGTAATTGGCTCCATCTTCCAGCCCCTCCCACATTTACAACTAAAAGGTAAGGTGCGGGACCCTTGACCCTACCAGGTAGGTCACTCCCCATCCGCACAGCACCGCCTGTGTGTCCCTGCCCCAGCTGCCGCTGCTGAGGAAGTTCAAGGCCCTCCACCACCCGCAGGATACCACCTGCACCTCATCCCTGGTGGCCATTGGTAGGCCATAGGTCTGTTCATCTTTCGCTTTATTATTTCATTGTATTACCTGTATTTCATTGTTGTGTCTGTGACTGCTGTTGTTCTGTCTTCCCCACTGCCTGTTCGCGGTCCGTGCCCGTTTTCCTCCCTCTGTTCCCCTCACTGTCCCCGTGTCTCTCAGCCCGGTTTTTCCTTCTGTACCCCTCGCTGCCCCGTGTTCTGCCCTGGTTTTTCCTTCTGTATTCCTCGCTGCCCCCGTGTCTCTCAGCCCGGTTTTCCCTTCTGTTCCTCTCACTGCCCCCGTGCCTCTCTGCCCATTTTTACCTTCTGTTTCTCAGCTGCCCCTGTATTCTTGTGTCCTTTTTGCCTTCTGTGCCACTTGTTTTTTCCCAGGAATTTCTGTGCCTTCTTGCCTTCTGTGACACTCGTTTTTCCTGTATTTCTGTGCCTTTTTTGCCTTTGTTGCCACTCGTTTTTTCCCTGTATTTCTGTGCCCTCTTGCCTTCTGTGAAACTCGTTTTTCCTCGTTTTTGTGCCCTTTTGCCTTCTATGCCACTCGTTTTTTCACTGTATTTCTGTGCCCTCTTGCCTTCTGTGACACTCGTTATCCCTTGTTTTTTGTGCCCTTTTGCCTTCTGTTCCCTTCATCATCCCTCACCGCCCCCAGCTGCTGGGTCCCCTGCGGCCCCTGACTGCCCACTCGCTACCCCTGCCTCCTACCTCCGAGCTGCTCCTCCATCCCACCTCCCCATATATTTCAGCCACCGCGCGGCCCCCAGGGAGCGGGCGCGCCGAAGTCACGCCTAAGGCAAGCCCCTCTGCGCCCGTCCGTGCCTGGACCGCGCACAGTGCCAGAACCCCTGGCCCCGCACCCGCCACGATAACCACCGCCACTACGACGCCAGCACTCTGCACGCTCTCAACTCCGGACTGACCCACACCTACCTCAAGGCTGCCCCGAAATGCACACACGGTCCCTTCACCTGCTGGAACGGTAGAAACACCAGCCTCAGAGCTGACGAACCACCCGCCAAGAAAGACCCCAACCACCTCCGATGCATACTACTGAACACCCGCTCCCCACGCAAACACGCCGTCGGGCTCTGGGACCTGCCCGACACAACATCCCTGGACGTCGCCTTCCTGACAGAGACCTGGTTGAACGACTCCTCCACACCCGACATCGCCATAGCCATCCCAGACGGCTACAAAATGACCCGCATAGACCGCACCAACGGAGTCAGAGGAGGAATCATCATCGTCCACAAGAACAGCATCAGGGTATCGACTAGCACCGATAACGCGCTCAGCACCGCCGAACACATGCACTTCCAGATGCACACAGACCCAAACTCCACCCTCAGAGGCACCCTCGTCTACCGACCCCCCGGATCCCATCCCCTGTTCAGCGACTCCATTGCCGACTTCATCAGCATGCACGCCCTGACCTCCACCAATTACATCCTCCTTGGAGACCTAAACTTTCACCTTGAGAACAACAATGACAACAACTCCACAACCCTGATCCATAACCTCGCCAACCTCGGACTGAAGCGACTCGTCACAACGCCCACCCACTCCGCCGGCCACTTGCTCGACCCCGTATTCTCCTCAAGCCCGCACGTCTCCGTCAGCCACACCACCGAAGTCCTCTGGACCGACCATCGCTGTATCCACTTTGCCTTCCAGAAACCCACCACACACCACCGCACCCAACAGATCCCCGCCGTTGCTGGAGCAAAATCACTGAAGACCAACAACATGCAAACCTCGCGCTCAGTCCACCCACCGAACCCTCCAACACCGACGACGCGGCCCACAGCCTTAGACTCTGGCTCGAGGACGGCACCAACACCCTTGCCCTGCTGAAGAAACCCCTCCACAGAGACACCAGCAAGAGGGCCAGCTGGTTCACCCCAGAACTCCTTGCCTCCAAGCAAGCCTGCCGCAAACTAGAGAAGGAATGGCACAGTGAACAAACTCCGGACAGCCACGCAGCACACAAGGACGCCATCTGCAACCACCACCACCTCATCAGGGCGGCCAAGAGGACCTCCTTCAGAGACCGCCTCAACAACAATGCACACAGTAGCAAGGAGCTCTTCAACATCATGAAGGAACTCTCCAACCCCAGCTCCAACACCAACAACATCCTGCCATCGCAAGCCCTGTGCAACTCCCTCGCCACCTTATTCCACCGCAAGATAGCAGACATCCACGACAGCTTCAACACCCTGACAGCCTGAACAGGCAGCAACACAACATACTCCCCACACACCATCGACCACGACCCCCTGCTAGCCTGGGCCAGCGTGAGCGTCGATGACACCATCAAGACCATGAGCACAATCCACACCGGCTCTCCGTCAGACCCATTCCCGCACCACGTCTTCAACAAAGCAAGTAGCTCCATCGCACACCACCTGCACAACGTCATTATTCTGTCCCTCAAGACCATGATCTTCCCAGAGAGCTGGAAACACGCCGAGATCAACGCCCTACTAAAAAAAACTAAGGCAGACCCAAGAGACCTCAAGAACTTCTGGCCCATCTCTCTGCTCCCCTTGCCGGCCAAGGTCATCAAGAAAATTGTCAACAGACAGTCAACCCGATACTTCAAAGAAAACAGAATCCTGGACCCCAGTCAGGGTTCCGCAGCAACCACAGCACCGAGACTGCCCTCATTGCCACCACCGACGACATCAGGACCCTGCTGGACAATGGTGAGACCGCAGCACTCATCCTCCTAGACCTCTCCGCCGCCTTTCACACCGTCTGCCACCGCACTCTACACGCAAGCCTCCACGCCTCAGGGATCCGAGACAAGGCTCTGGAATGGACCACCTCCTTCCTCTCCGGCAGAACCCAGAGCATCCGCCTCCCCCATTCCGTTCCAAAGCCTCCGAGATCATCTGCCCGACACTGTTCAACATTTACATGGCCCCGCTTGCACACCTTGCCCGACAGCACGACCTCAACATAATCTACGCCGACGACACTCAACTGATCCTCTCCCTCACCAAGGACCCCATCACTTCCAAAGCCAACCTCCATGAAGGAATGAAGGCCTTCGCCGACTAGATGAAGATCAGCCGTCTGAAGCTGAACTTGGACACACGGAGGTCCTCATCCTCTGCTCCAAACCTTCAGCCTGGGATGACTCCTGGTGGCCGACGGCACTGGGGGCAGCCCCGACACCCACCGACCATGAAGGCAACTGGGGAATCATCCTCGGACTACGGAAATGCCCTCTACGCGGGAGCCCCGACCAAGCTCATCAAACGACTACAACACAACCAAAATGCCTCGGCATGACTGATCCTCAATGTACCACGACATGGTCACATCACCCCCTGTTTGAGAAACCTGCACTGGCTCCCCGTCAACAAGAGGATATCCTTCATGCTCCTCATCCACGCACACAAAGCACTCCACAAGACCGGCCCAGCCAACTTCAACAGACGGCTCTCCTTCTACATCCCCAACTGCCAGCTACGCTCCGCCGACCTCTTACTCGCCACCTTCCCACGCATCTGAAGAACAACCACCGGCGGGAGATCCTTCTCCCACCTTGCCGCCAAGAAATGGAACACCCTCCCACTGAGCCTACGACAGACCCAAGACCTGCTGACCTTCAGGAGGATACTCAAGACCTGGCTGTTCAATCAGTAGCGGCCCCCCCTCCGTAGCACCTTGAGACCCTCGCGGGTATGTAGTGCACTTTACAAACGATTGATTGATTAAGCATACCTATGCAGAGAACTCTGCAGTTGGGCAGAGATCTGTGCACATAAATGATTGGGGAGGCAGAGACCGCCGCACAAAGGTTTGTGAATAGCATTTTGTTGTATGTGAGTACTATTGTAGTACTGTTAAACATGTTGCAAAATGCAGCTTTTGAATAGGCCCCAAAGTTTTGGGGAATGAACTCTGTGCGATGAGGTCTGGAAATGGACCCTTAAAGTGCACTAATGTATTGGACCTCACTAATCAGGTCTATAAATGACATGTTACCTTGTTGCCCTTTGCACAGCACTAAGAAGGTCATTAGTATAAACTGGCAAAGCTGATGTATGCACAGTCCCGTCATATACCTGATCATTTATTCCAAAAGTTTCAATTTTTCTTTTACATTCTGCAACTTTCCAATCATTGGCAAGGACCAAACTCACATTAACCACTAAAGTTGCTGAACTTTTTTCTCTAATGTGCATTATAACTTGAATTGTCTTCTTCTGGTTTGACATTAAGCATACAGAATTTATGCAATTTTATATAGTGCAGTGAGGAAGGGGGTTATGGACTACTTTAAACTCCCTATATTTTTTTTATTTTGGACCACACCGTTTTTGAAACTCTGCAATGAGTCTCGCTGAGTCTGTTCTGGTAAAATGTATATGAGTGCTAACTACACATACCTGACTTTTAAAGTAATCTCCATTTCTGTGAAGCTGAAGTATGAGGTTCTCTGTTGGTTACACGTGCTCACATGTGTACACTTGTCCACTTGTTATGGGCTGAGGGAATGGGATTATTGTCTAACTCAGCAGCACAGTATCTGCACACAGGGAGCAGATGGAACCTTTACATAATTGATTATGGCCTGAGCAGGCCTTATAACTTAATTGGGCATCCAAAATTATTATACCCAGTTTTTCTTTCTCTAAAGTGCTTCACTATAGGTCCGTAGTGGTTCACTGTATTCATACTACAGGGTATACGGACATTATATCGAATCAAAAATACAGAATGGCACAAATATCGAAGTAAACATATAGAATGGACAAAATATCGAAACGACAGAATATAGTGGTGAAAAATATCGTTTTGAAGGTAAGTAATTTAATATTGATTTTTAAAATATAGAAAGTTAAAATATCCAAGTATATAATATAGTAATTAAGATATATTGAATTTTTAGTAAAATTGAATTTTTTAAAGTGATTTTCTATGTTATTTAACTTTTGTGTAATTTAATTCTGTAGCGGGTTGTGGGTTTATAGGGGAATAGGGTGGTAAGTAATTTAATTGTAATTAATTAAATGTGTTAATTTATTTATTGGTATTTATTTTGAATTAATGGTTAATTAATTATTAATTTGTAATTAATCAATTTTTAATTGGTAATTAATGTTTAATTGGTCATTACTTTTTATTAATTGATTAATTGATAATTAAGGCTTTCCCTACTGTTGCACTCACTGGAGTGGGAATAGCAATTTTTACCCCTACGCTATCCAATGTTTAACCTACTGTTGCAGTTGCTGGAGTGGTAATAGTACATTTTACCCTCCTGCTATCCTACAGTAAAAATATTGTATATTTTTAATTAATATTATATTCAAAAATCGAACTGTAGGTTTATTTTCTTAACTTAAATTAATTATTTTATAATTTTAAAGTTATTTAAGTATTTTTAAGTATGTTCTAGTTAATCATAGTTATTATTTCATTAGTTTTAAATTACTTTTAAGACATTTAAAAAAAATCGATATTTTGACTAACTATATATATTTTTTCGATATTTTTGATTCGATATTTTTGTACTTACCTGTTTGTAGATAGGACTTAGATATTTTTGCTTTATATATTTTTACTTCAATATTTTTTCCTTCTATATTTTTGTATTCTATATTTTGTCAGTGATCCCCGTAGGTAAATAGGTCCCTAGTGGAAATATAATATTCATGCCAATATTTGTACTCTTTCATGCAATTATGATGTTGAAGTATTTTCGTAAATCAGCCCCTAATAGAATTCAGGCTTTGAACTGCATGCTGGGTTAAGTTAATACTATACTGGAAAGCACATAGATTAAGCCCCCCCCCCCCCCAATCAAACACGCAATATGCCCAGGTACAATGGATTACGTTTTCTTTTAGTAATAGAATTGAGTGGTGTGGAAATATTAATGGACAAATTAACCCATACTTGCTGACAAGTTTGGAAACACCCATCCACAAATGAACTATGAGACACAGCCATATCTCTGGCACAATTCATAGGAGGGGCTCTCCTTTGACGTTTTGGAGTGTCAGTTAAGGGCAGAGCTTAACACTTTAGAAGAGTTGTCACTGACAAAGAGTTGATTCTGCCATCTTGAAAAATACCATCATGCAGTGCAAGGGGGATGGATCGGGTTGAAGAGATGACGTGGCAACTCTGGGTTGGGCAGAGGCACCCACCTTGTAGAATTCTCTAGGCCTGAGCGTGAAATTCTGCTCTGCTTGTAGAGTTTGCGGAGTTCTTTCCACTCTGCGTAGCACGTGGAGTTCCCAAAAACTCTGCAAATTGGAGTTTTTCCTCGCTTGCGCTTTTGGTGAGAGCGAGGAAACTGTTACTCCAGACCAACTCCCGGGCGAGATTTCTCAACGCGGACGGTCACATATGGTCGCTACTACTTGCATTGAGAATCCTTCCATTCGCATTGAGGGAGCTGCTGCTTGAGTAGAACATCTACTCGGGAGGCAGAAAGAAGCATTGCACTCTTGCGTTGCTGATGGCTGCAGCACCTGCCGCAATGGGAAGAATTCAAGTTTTGCATTTCTGTGCATTACGTGGCAGGCACCCCAAGTGGAAAACCAAAGTGCTTGGTGGAAAGGGGGCCCACTGCGGGCCCCTAAAGTCCATTCTTGCCAGCCTTTCCACGGCGGGTGTTATGTTATGTTATGTTATGTTAATAATGATTTGTTAATCGCACTGACACCAATTGGTTTCCTGGCGCTGTTGAAAACAGAGGACATAGCTGGAGGTTTATGCATGCAGGATTAATGGTATGCTTGTTTGTAGAGCCAGGTCTTTAAGGCTTTCCTAAATGAGATAAAGTCAGGCAAGTCCGAATCTCAAGGGGGAACGCATTCCACAGGCGAGGAGCCAATGTTGCAAATCTGCAGCCGCCAGATCGCTTACGTTTGAAAGAAGGAGTCTGTAAGAGGCCTAGATGGGCTGAGCGCAGATTGCGGGACGGGACATGCTTCATAATAAGTTGATGAATGAATTTGGGGCTTTTGTAGTGTAAGGATTTAAAGATCGTGCACCCTGTTTTAAATGTGCAATGCTGGGCCACAGGAAGCCAGTGAAGTTTCATAAGCAATGGGGTAGCCGGTTGCCATCTGTGTTAGCTCAGAATCAGTCTGGCGGCATAATTCTGTACCATCTGAAGGCGTTTCAGCAGATAGAGGGGTAGGCCTAGGTAAATGGAGTTCGCATAGTCCAGGTGGGATAGCACAGTGGCGATCACCACCTGGGTGATAGCCTCCGGGGTAAGGAGGCGCCGAACTTTCCGGATTTTCCTGAGTTGGAAGAAACACTTGGAGACCACCTGGCCCACTTGTGTTTTTAGTGAGAGATCACAATCCAAGGTGACTCCAAGCGTCTTTGCCGAGGGGGAGGGAGTCGGGGCTAGTCCCATGTCAGGTGGCCAGTAGTGGGAGCCCCAGTATTTGACGCTGTCTCCTGTGAGGACTAGCTCAGGTTTTTCCCAGGTTTAATTTCAGGTGATTTTGATCCATCCAAGCTTGGATGAATCTCATGGTCTGTTGAAAATTAGAAATAGAGGTTTCAGTATTGTTGATTGTAAAGAGCAGTTGCAGGTCATCTGGGTAGTTGAACACCATCACCTGTTTATCTCTAAGGGCCTGAATTAGCGGAAGGATATAGAGATTAAACAGGTGAGGTGACAGGGAGGAGCCCTGTGGCACTCCGAAGGTGATAGTCTGTTTGGTGCCAACCAGGTCACCCAGCCGAACTGCCTGAGACCGGTTCTCCAAAAAGGACTTCAGCCAGCTGGCCGCTGTGCCCAGGACGCCAGCCTGGGTGACACGGTCGATCAGGATGGTATGGTCGACCATGTCAAACGCGGCCGACAAGTCCAGGAGCACCAAGGCCTGGGGAGAGCGTTTGTCTGCGCAGTCCCGAAGGGTATCTAGTACTGTAGTTACCACCGCCTCCGTTGAGTGGGCGGGCCGGAACCCCGCCTGGTGGGGTTCAAGACAGTTAGATTCCTCCATGAAGTTGGAGAGGCATTTAGCTACATGAGCCTCCATTACCTTTGCCAGGAAGGGAAGCAAGGAGATGGGACGATAGTTTGCCTTACAAGTAGGATCTGCCCCAGGTTTCTTTAGGAACGGTATAACCGTTGCTTCCTTGAAAGCCAGGGGCACTAATCCAGAGGTCAAGGACTCATTCAAGAGAGTGCAGGCAGGAACCGGAAGAGCGGCGAGGCACTCTTTTAGAATGTAAGGTGGGCATCTATCCGACGGAGCGCCAGAATTGACTCTTACTAGCAGCTCCTGAAACTGCTCTGGGGTGATGGGAGGGAAGCTGCTAAGTGTACCAAAATTATTAGTGGTGGTCATACCGGAGGTAATAGGGATCAGGGATTGTGAGATGCTGGCTTTAATGTCGGCAATTTTCTCGATAAAATAGACATTAAGTGAGTCACAGAGGGACTGAGTTGGAGTTACACTGGGGCGGACACTATCTAAATTTGTTAGTTCGTCAAGTATGGAAAAAGTGTCCTTTGATCTATTTGTCGAGCTGAGGATGTGGGAGGAAAAACAGGCGGCTTTGGTGGAGGAAATGGATTTCATATAGTCTTTCCTGGCCGCGGTAAACGTGGTCTTTAAGTCAGGGGCGTAACTGCGATGCCATTGGTGTTCCAGTTGGTGCAAGACCAGTTTCTTTGCTTTTAGGTCAGGTGAAAACCATCTTTGGACGTCTGCGGGCCGAGCCAGTTTGACTTTTTTATAAGGGGCATAAATGTCGCTTGCTGCTTGTAGCCAACCGGAAAGGTTAGATTCAGATAGATTAATGTCCGGATGGGGGTGGGATTGTATTGGCCAGTGTCTGTAGAAATTCAGCTCTATCTAGAGTGTTCCATTTTCTTGCTCGTCCACCCGCTACCGTGGTGGTTGCCTTAGAGGGTAAAAAGACTAGGTTGAATATAGGAAGGAGATGGTCCGACCAAAGGCAGGGGATAGTTGTCGGAGTTGTGACTAACAAAGTATTGGCCCATACCTGGTCTAAGATGTGGCCCTTACAGTGCGGAGGGGAGAGCACTCGTTGTGAGAAGTTCAAGTTTGTAAGGAGCTCTGTGAGTTCCCTAGAATGAAGACCTTCCGTAGGGTCGCTGAACCAATAATTGAAATCGCCTATCAGAAAAATCCTAGCATGATCCATCGCCAGATTGGCGACTTGCTCGCTTAACGTACAAGGGAAGGATGGCATAGTGTTTGGGGATCTGTACAAAAGGACACATGCAATAGTTGTGTGAGGTTTTTCAAGCTTGAGCACCAGATTTGCTGTGTCTGATAGGTTCAAGCAGGTCAGGGTGATGACTTTCAGGTTGGAGTGGATAACTGCAGCAATCCCCCAACAGGCTTTGCCTGACCTCTGGTCGGCATGAATAATATAGTAGTTTGGTGGAAGGGCTGCTATTATGTCGGGAGCAGAATCAGGGGTCAGCCAGGTCTCGGTAAGTAGAAGGATGTCCGGTTTGTCCGTGTCTAACAGAAGGAAAATATCCATCTGGTGTTTTACCAGAGAACGGGTATTTAGGTAGAGAATGGCCAGAGAGTGAGAATGTAAGCCAGGCATCGCCTGGCTGTTGAGGCTCATCGTGATGGTAGACTCTACGGGGGGAGTACACTCGGATGAACCCTAATCAGACTGGCGGTGCCTCCTAGGCACCGCCACCATTCTGGGGATGCGGGCGGTCCAACAGGCAATCGGAATGATTGCTATTGTCAGACCCGTGCTGGTCGGGCTTTCCACCCACCAGCACACTGCCCACCATCCCTATCTGGCATGAGAGGAAATGGCCTCATGTTCGCGGTGAACTCGCCACTGATAGCCTATCGGTGGGGGGTTCACCACCATCGTAATCAGGCCCTTGGAGTTTTTGAGGCCTGCTGAATACCGTTAGTGAGTGTAACCTGCATCAAGGGCCAGAGGGTTCCCCTGGGTGATCCAGGTTACGGAGCAGGTCGTAGGTGCTAAGAGCCAGAGGAGTGTGGCGAGTAAATGAAAGGAAGTGTAAACAAATGAGACAATCATCTAAAAGCATTCAGTTTAGCTGGACCCAAACATGAAGTGTCTTTGGAAGAGAGCAGTTTATCAGCTCATTGCTGAAGGAGGCCAGAGCCAATGGCACATAAAGCTGGGGAAGGAAATTCCAAAATCGTGGAGCATTCATTTTTGAAAGCTGATGTTTCCCTCCTGCACAGGAAGCTACTATTAACTTCAATACTAGGTACTGAAGAGTGCAGTGTGTATATTTATTTATGCGATTTTATATAGCGCGGACTTTACTTGAAGGTGTCAGAGCGCTTCACAATAGGAACAGTAATGATACATGATAACATTACAAGTGAACAAATTACAAAATATATAGTATAGTCCAGTGGGTGATACAGGCCATCTTGTTCAGTCTTCTAATGTCCATGGAGACCGATTAGAGCAGTAGCAACACTAATGTAATGTGGCCAATTTTTTAGCTTTAGTGACAAAGCATGTTCCTGCCTTCAAGGAGACGAGATACACTTTAGGAATACTGGCAAAAAGAGAGTTCCGTAGTCAGTCTTGACAACACAAAATATTGAACACGAATCTTGAAGTATTATTCGAGGTTAAATCGCAGAATCTGTCAATTATCTTTAAGCATTACGCTCCTTTTTACAGTTTCCCCTCCGTTATTTTTATTTTCTCCTGGGGAAGCACGTCACACAGAGGCAATATTGGCCCCGGCGCAGTAGACAATGTAGTTCCTCACAGCCCCTGACCTACAAATGTACGCTATGTACTTTAGTCTTGCAGGTGATATTTTATTGTACAGCTGCAGCTCACAAGTATCAAAATGCTTTGCTATGTCATGTACCCAAGAACTAGAAACACCAACTTGGCCTACGTCACTGCAACCCCTTCTTGGTGCCACCACGCTTCCCTTTCTCAGACCTGCTTGTGTGCGATAAAGAAACTATAAAATAAGCAAAAATAATCTAGAACAGGACATCACTTTCATTTATCCTATCTAACCATTATTAGAAGATGGTCTAAGTGAAAGGTGTGAGCTATTTTCCCTGTCAAATAAAGGGCAGTGTGATGGGAAGAGACAATAAAAGTGATTACTGCTGTGCCTTGAAAAGGCATTAATTGAAGAATTGATTAATTGAATGACTACTTCTGGTGGTATCAGGAGGAAATCGATACAATGTCATCATTGGAAGAAACAAGTGCCAATCCATTTGCTTAAGTTAATGATTGCTGCTGATTATTGGAACAGCCTTAAACGAGCTCACGCGCAGCATATGCAGTTTGACACATTCACAGTATTGACTAGCTCTAATTGGTTTATCTTGCGAGGATTCAAAGGGCACCACATCCTGTTCATGTTATATAACCTTGCCTGCTCAGAACAAATGCCACCCAGCAGCTTACTCTAGAAGAACAAGGCACCTACAGTGAAACATGTATAGATTCTGTTTGCAGTGGCATTGTGGTGCTTCCACTGCTATTGGGGGTAGTAAAATATAGACATTATCAGGGTTCAACATGCCTTTGTGCCACTGCACCTGCTGCACTACTGGTAGATGCACATTGCTTCTTCGTTATGTAAGGTGTTTATGTATTTTGCACTATTTGTCAATTATGGGAATATTACGCCAAATGTGCATTTGAAATTACCATGGTGGAGTATTTTTTCACAATGCAGTTCTTGTTAGGGGTGTGCAGAAGTCACAGAATTTTTCTCCACAAAATTACATAAAAAATCTGCAAGGTTCGGTGGAGTTCCACAATAGGGGGAAAAATGTACGACGTGCTGCGAGTGAACGGCACACGTGTTTGGCCAATTTGTTTTATCCAGCCTGCTCTAGCTTTCTACTGCTTGTTTTTTCCAATCCACATCATCTGATCACCACTTCTCACAATCCAACCTTTTCTTTCCTTTATTTAATTAATTTCTGATTTTCCTTGTGTGTTTTTCTGTTTCAGTCAGTGTGTGACTTTTTTGTTCGTTTTCCTACTTTCCTCTTTGTCATCCTTTTCCTTCTTCCCATCACAGTCCCAGCTCAAATCCATTCCCCGGCACAGAAGCCAGCAGCGTTGGAGCGTCTGCCAACAGCACCACCAGTGGCTTAGACTGACGGGCAGGGGGCGCCACGCACTAGCTTTGATGAGGTGGAGTTGGCCACACTTATCTTCTGGGTACACCGTCACCTCCCTCACATGTTGGAACAATGATTGGATTTGTGGCCACAAGTGCCCTTTGGTGCAAAAAGGGCATTTTATTTATGTGTGCGGTACCATGTTCAGTAAATAGGTTTTCTAATGTTAGTATGTGCCACTCACATAAATAAATGCATGTTTTGCATCAGAGAGTGCTTGCACCCACTGTTTTTGTTTCGAAATGAGTGGGCAGGGTTTAGCGCTACACTTTTTGGAGTGCATCGGGCCCAGATTTATAACAATTTCAAGCAGCGCAGGGCAGCAAAACAATTAGCTGTGCCGCCCTATGTCAAGAAGAGAGGGCAGGAATGCACATATTTATTTACCAAGATATTCAGCATTCCTGCTTTCCTTGCACTGGTGCTCCAAGCACTGCCTAGCGCCAACAGTGGCACCACTGTGCCATGGTGCAAGGGTTCCACGTCAAACCCTGGATTGTGTTTTTGCAGGAAAGTACCCCTTTCTGCACAACTCAATCCTTAGAGGCTTTTTCCTTTTTTCTAAGGGTGCTGAAACAGAATACAGAACACTTAGAAAGAGTAAAACACTAGGAGAAATAAACAGATTTCATCTCGTTGCACACACCTCTACTGAAAAGTCACAGCATTTCGACACATTCCCAGGTTTATCAGTGATGGAAAGTGAATAAGCCACAATAGTACACATGTGTGGATGTATCTCTCCTACCTAATGTTTGTTATCTCTGCATTTCCCTGTGTTGTCTATATTTCCTGTTTCCGAAGCTGACTTTCTCCTGTCTGTAGATTTTTTCCGCTCCCATTTTTAGTAAGCTTTCTCTCTTCTCTCTTTTACATGTCTTGTGTAGTAGTGTTAAGAGAACAGATTTCTGATAATGTAAGTGGATGGCAGGCTCAAGTATTCACAAAACATGTTGGTTGAGAAAGCTTTCTTGAGCAAAAAGTCAAAAAGTACATGGACATAGTCAAAGTGATCAAGGATCCTCAATGTTGTATTATACTAGCAGTTTCCATGACAGTGCAGCATGGCAGGAATGAGATATCATTACCAACCAATACCGTATGTTCATTGCAGTCCCTTCCATCCCTTCATTGCATTTTATTCTTATCCATTCATACCCTCCTCCCCATACCCTCCTCCCTCTTGTTAGGAGAATAAAGTTTTTGCTTGACTACCTGTTTTTTTTAAAAAGGTTGTCAACCAAATCTCCCAAAGTGATACTTCCAATCGAAGATACTGTTGGCTAACCTCATTCTAGTGAGGTATTGGTGTCTTACTGTATGCAAATAACTACTCATGTGGGTAATCTGCTATCTAAATGGGTGCATTATGTTTTTGTCTAGGTGCGCAGTCCACCAGTGCCGCCGCCAGTGCCAGCCTGCCAGTGATTGTGGAGAAGGCCAAGGTAGAAGGACGAGGAGCAGTCCCAAGTGTGTCAGACAAACGTGGTAAATCACCTTGCTTTCTTATTGATACTACTGTATTTGTTAAGTGAGATATCCCACCCGTCTCATTTCTGCCCACAACATTTTACCACCTAAAACTGCAGCGCCATTTTATTTAGTGCTTATGTGTAGGTGGTGAAATGTCTGTCTGCTTCAGTGAACAGCACAGCATGCTCCAAAGCTCAGACACTTTCATCTCTTGCAAGTATTGTACGCTGACGATGGGATACTTTTAAGACAAACCAAAATCGTCCTTCAACGCTTACTTCATTAAATAAATTCTTACTCAACCTGTAATGGGATTTTAATGTACCAGGCCAAATCTAAAGTTATGATAATCAGTAACCAAATCTAGGGCCATCGTGGATGGTACCTACAATGACAGCCCCTGGACACTGTGGCTATAATCAAATATTAATAAGTGTTATTCAACAAAAAGGCCCCGTCCAATCTCAAAAATCTAAAATCTCAGGGTAAGGCAATGGCCTGGCACAGGCGTTTCGTTCCCTGTATAATTAAAGAGCCTTAGCCTGCTCCTAAAGATTTTAGACGACAAGCTCCTTCCAACTCCAGCCCTCTACGGTGAAGCATTCCATGGCCGTGATGCCACACAGTTGGGCAACATAATCTCGAATATGTACAGGAGCACTTTCAACTTACCCAAAAATGGCTCACCAGCTCAAATTTGTCTCGAATTTTGAACTGCTAAAAAAACAATAGCTAGACAAGGAGCCAAACAATAGCTAGACAAGGAGCCTACATCAAAGTTTTTACAGGCTAAAAATCTCAACCTCAGCTCGCCTTTTCATCAATACAATATTATGGTCAATGCTAGCGAACTGCTCTTCAATCTAGGAAGGTTATACCTGGATTCTGCCTTACAAACCTATGGACTGGACTCCTTTTGGGACCTAAATATATCATATCCAGCTTAAAAAAAACCTGATAAATGACATGACATAGAACTTCTCCGTAGTAGCAGATAAGGCAATGTTGACCAAAAGACCTCATGCTTGGATGATGCTAAAAAACGACAACATTCAAAAACCCCAACTGTATTTTGAATCCGTATTTAAAATGGAAGTTTATGACTTTTCATTTTGGCCATCTACCATCTTTATTGCCTAGTTTCCCCTGAATCCACTAGATGCCCTCTATGCGGAGCTCTTAAAGAGGATATAGTTTATTTGGTTTGTACATGCCCAGCTTTCATGCAGGACAGAAGAGAACTGCTGCAGGCCGCATTCATTAACGGTATTAGGCTTTTGAGATGTAGGTGGCCATTTTACAAATTCGGTAATTTAACAAATCGGTATTTTAAGGAATCGGTAAATTACCGATTAGTCTATTCAGACTTATAAACATAAACGACTTATAAACATAAACAATGAAAGGCAGAGATAGCTTCCATTGAAGAAAAGATTTCACAATATCGACTGCATACACAGGATAGGGTTGAGGGGAATGAGCTGAATGCTATCGAAGCCTTGAGAGTGAAGTTAAAAGGTGTTTTGGAAGGTAGAGTACAGGAGAGATGGAAGGCAAGTAGACAGGCACATTTCAATTATGGAGAGGGTTGCGGCAAGCTTCTTGCCTGGAAGATAAAAAATTATCAGACAAGGAATCATGTAAAAGAACTGAAATCAAATGGGTCAGAACATCGAGTTAGATCAAGGGAGGGGATTGAGGAAACTTTAGTGAGCCATTTTGAATCAGTGTACTCTGAAAATCTAGCTACTAAGGGAGAGGAAGTAAAAGAGTGGTTAGGTCAAGACATTCCTTCGTAGGCTCTCTGAGATACAAAGGGAGAATCTGAATACTCCAATTTTAGACTCAGATATAAGGTAGGCCATTAAAGTCGGGAAAATGAATAAAGCCGCGGTACCAGATGATATCCCTGCTGAGATGTATAAAAAGCTGGAGTACACAATGTGTAGACTCTTTAGAGAGATTTTCGAGGACAGTAAGGAGATCCCAAAGTCCTGGAACAATGCCACCATCACCTTGATCCTTAAGCCGGACAAACCACCAAACTATTGTGATTCCTACAGGCCCATTTCATTACTGAACTCAGACTATAAAATCTTCTCGAGGGTCTTAGCAGATAGGTTGAGTGAAGTTTTGGATGTTTTATTAAATGAGGACCAAAAGGGATTTATGCGTGGTAGGGGAATCAAAGATCTAACATATAACTTAGTTGGTGCAGTGGCAACTACTTTTTAACTGCACTTAGCTGCAATCAATGTAGATGCTACAAAAGCATTCGACCGAGTGAACTGGTCTTTTCTACAGGAGATCCTACAACTCTCCAATTTAGGGAATAATTTCTGTAGGACAGTAATGCTTATTTACAAGAACCCCATGGCCAGGGTAGTAGTGAACGGGAACATCTCTAACAGTTTCAATATTCATAGGGGGACCAGGCAAGGGTGCCCTCTATCTCTGTTGCTTTTTAATTTATATATTGAACCAGATCCCACGAAGGCATCCATCCATTTAGGTTTCAGGACTGGGTGAAGAAAGTAGGTCTATATGCAGACGACTTAATTATATATACTTCAGACCTGAATACTGCCCCACTAGCAGTATATGACTTGGCAAAACAATTTGGACAGCTTTCTGGATATGAAATTAATGAAAAAAAGACGGTGGTGATGGAATGGAATGGAACGCTAATTCTGGACTAAACTGTGTCAAGGAGGAAATGAGATATCTTGGGATTCAAGTGGTACAGAAGGTAGAAGAGATACCGAAAGTGAATTATCAAAAGGTGAATAAGGCAGTAGGGAAACTCTTACTTAGCTAGTCTCATCTCCCACTAACAATCTATGGCAGAGTAAATCTGGTGAAAATGGCAGTTTTGCCGAAATTTACCTTCCTATTTCAAAATATACCAATGGTCTTTAAAGAAAGCTGGCTTAAAAAAATACACTCCAGGATCTGTAACTTTGTTTGGGCATCGAAGGGAACCAGGATTGCTTGGAAAAAACTCAGAAAGAAATATGACAAAGGAGGCTTACGGCTACCAGATTTGACATATTATGCCTGGGTTTTTCTGTTAAAAGGAGGGAAATCTTTATTGAATGTCCCAGATAGCTCAGAAACTGGCAATATGTTTAGAGCAATGTTATCAGGGGTGCAAAAGGGAGAGAAGGGGTTTGTACAAAAGTATGGAGATCCGCGCTATTTCAAAAAAGAACGGCTCAAAACCCTGCAGAGCTTTGCAATAATTTGGTTTAAAATCAGGAGAGAAATGAACATGAATTATTATAGTGAATTTGCCCCGATGTGGAATTCTCCGGGGCCCCTAGAATGGTTGAGTGACAGTCTGGCGCGTCCCCTGAGAGAGGCGGGGATAGAAATTTGGGGACAGCTGATGAAGGAAGGGGAACTGATCTCCTGGGAAGAGGCTCAAGAGATAACAGAGGAGAGTTTGTCTAAATTTAAATATCTTCAAATGAAAAGTTGGAGCCTTGCGGAGGGGTGTGATGCGGGGCAATCAAATCTGACTGAAGCTTCAATAATGGCTGGAGGTCCCATCCGAAAAGAGGTGGCGAGATGGTATTGGAGTTTGGTGGACAACGCTGATGGGGAATTCAATCTACCAACAACACTGTGGGAAGAGTACTTGGCAGGAGAGCAGTCGATACATTTATGGCAAGTATCTTGTAACACATTATACTCCACAGTGCGTGCTGCAAACCTAAGGCGGAACCACCTCTTTTGTATACACAGAGTTTATTGAACACCCCACAAGTTAGCAAAATTCACAAAAGGTGATACCCCTAAATGTCCCAAATGTGGTGAAGTAAGAAGCAATGATGTGCACATGTTTCTGGAATGCCTGGCTTTGCAAGGATGTAAGTAATACATTGTATACAATAATTGGAGTACAGTTCCAGGTAAGCATCTTTCTTCTTTATTGTGGGTTACCAGAGAAATACGAATCTCTTACTTTAAATGTTAAAAAACTAATCTTCTATTTAGTATTATTGGCTCACAGGGAAATTTGTAAATAATGGAGGTTTTCCTCATTTAAATATATACTCGCATTGGACAAAGTGCTAATGACCAGGCGAAATGAGATCTGGGCTCCCCTTGAAAACTGGATAAATAGTATCGAAAATTCTTAATAACTGTCCGATGATTAGGCCTCTATATCATTTATTGCTTTATCACTCTGGTCATTGAATATGGCTACCTATGGTCGGAGTATGAAGAAGGGTAAGCAAGCGAGAGACTATTATCTATGCCTCCGCGTTTACCTAGGCTAATGAGGACAAAAAAAAAAAACAGATCCCAACTTACAGCCTTCTGATGACAGAAGGCAGAGAACCTAGCAACAAGAAGTAATACACACTCTACACATCCTCTAAAACCGTTTATAGAGGGAATGATGACATGTCGAGCGATTCATTGAATAGGAAGCCACCGAGAATGTAGGCCAGTAGTTACAAGAGAAAAACACGCACGGTCAATAGGTCTGACTTTAAAGTTCCAACTCATGCAAACACACTCATGCACGTATGCATGCTTTTGGACGTATTAGCACTTAAAGCCACACCTATTTAAATGACCAGTAATGTATTGTCTCTCTGCTTTGCTGTAAAAGGACTTACAATCTGCACTTCGAATTATAATATTGGTCCTGTATCCTGGGTGCATAACCTCTTAAAAGCCCACTGATATGTCATTTCGGGGAAGCAATGGTAGCAGGTTTGTTTGTGACTCCAACCAATATGAAACACACGTCCAAGCCTTTTTACTTATCAGTGAGACTTGAAAGCAGAGGTGTCACTCAAAAGGGCAGCTAGGAATCTATCATGGAAGAACAGGTATGGAAGGGTAACGAGCAGCAATAGTCCCAGTGGTGGATGGTGACTTTTAAATTCTTGGCTTGAATTCCAGTGGGCAACCTTGACATCTGCTCGAAGGTGTCGGGGTGAGGTTCACTCACACTTGTTTGCACTCAGTCTTTCTCTCTCACTCTTTCTCAATTTACTTCTTTTGAGTCACTCAGTCTCACTGGCTCACTCATTCTTACCCTGGCCTACTTAGTCTGACGCATTCTCACATGGTCCCACTCGTTCAGACCCACTCCATGCCACTCTTTCTCACTCGTTTCCACTCTTTCTGACTCACTTAGTCCCATTCAGTCTGACTCACTTATTCTCACTCGGTCCCACCCAAGTCTCACTCATTGTGACTCACTCAGTCCCACTTACTCAGTCTCACTCAGTACCACTCTGATTCACCCAGTCCCATTGTAGTTTATGCAGTCCCACTCACTTCAAATCACTAAGTCTCACTCATACTCAGTTTCACTCATTCACTCAATGATTCACTGCATATCATTTTGTCACTGAATATCCCTTTGACTCAGTCTCATTCTGGCTCTGGCTTACTCAGTCTTACTCTTTCCTAGTCAGTCTCCTTCATTCTCAGTCATCATAACTCAGGCCAACTCCTTCACACTCAAATAATACCGCTCTGCACTCACACCTCCTAACAATGACTAGGACCTCAGTGACCTGGTCAGCGAGCACAGCTAATGGACATGCACCAAGGTCCCTCTCATCCTTCCTAACATTGATGTGCACACCAGTAACCAGGTCACTCCAAATGCACACTTTCTCACTTTGTAGAGAGTGTCCCTTTCAAATGCAGTCAAAGAATACTCCCAAGTGGTGAATGAGCACTTTCGAAAAAGAACACATAAGGCAACCTAACCTAATGTGACCTAACGTAGAATAACTTAACACTGGTGATCACTAAATGTGCACGTTTGTTAGTGTAGAATCTACATTATGAGCCCTGGTGTATCATTTTGGTAGTAGCATCTAGTCCAAGGTCATGAGGGTGTGATAGTGAGCAGCCACCCACCCACCCTGCGAACCCGCTATAGAATTGCAAGGTGTTTGGACCTTGGAGGGAACCGTATTGGGTCCCTAAGAGTTAGCAAAGTATTGTACAACTCTATCATCTTCTGTATCGTGCCAGTGTATTCTATATGTGACTCTGTATCATAATTAGCAACTTGTTGTCACTTATAGAATGTTGAAAAAGTATTTAAATGATGTCATAGAATGTTCATTACTTTTATCCTTCTCTTTGACCTGTAAGCTACGCCAGTATGCTTTTTGCTTGCAGGCCTTTATGTTGTTATAATAAATAAATACGTCCTAGTACATTCTCGTTATTGCGTGACTCTTTCTGTTGGCGACGATTTTTTTAGTGGAAGGAACAAAGGAAGATTCTATGCCATGTTAAAGGTCAATTGAACCATTTAGGTGTTAGAATGCTGTAACCCTAACTATTTACCCTTTCCTGAAGGACAATGAACACAGCATGCTGTGATGTAAAGATTGTGGGGCTTTGGAAGAGCCCAGAGGAATCCTCAAATTAGGTGATCTCTGAGGACAATGTCTTCACCTCAGCTCTACATTTAAACTGGCTCTCCAAAGTCTGGGTCTTTGCAACCTCTCTCAGCTGATCCAACAACTGCAGCATCCCTGAAGCGTGCTCAATATTTTGGAGCGCCCAACCAATCACATTACACTCATGCATATAAAAAGTCTGCAGAACCAGAAAGTAAATGGGTCCTTCCTCGTGCCACACTCATCTCACAACCTCCGTGGTTAACAAAGCGTAAACAGAAACATCTGAGTAGCTGCTTCCAGAAAACTGGGACCAAGAGCCACTCCCTGCAGCACCTAAAACAAACCAGTATTGTATGAACATGTTTCAGCTTTGAAATTAAAACCTCTTAGAAGGATGCAGCAAAGAGTATTTTGATGAGAAGAGACAGTCTCCCCCATTTCACACCATTGCTTTGTAAACAATCTGAGAAAACAGGTGAAAATGCTCAGTGCTTGTCTTTGTGTAGCCAAATCAAGTCAACGACAACTTGATGAGAATGCTGAGAAATGAAGCTTTCTGGAATGAAAACTGCAGGGATCCTTTATGCCCCTTTATGAGTGAAATGGTTAAATAATCTTCAAGGGTAGCTGGACGAGGGGAGGAGCTTGCCTGGCCTGAATATGGCCACTGTCTGAGCGAGCTCATTCCGCAGCATTCAGCATCCTGCAATATCCTGCGCTTTTAATGGAAGTCAGTACGAGCGTGAACATGTCCTAAGATACTGTGAAGTGGCTGAAGAGAATGCTGTAGAGATCTGCCCCGGGAACGACCGGAGATTGGGCACGAGAGACGAGGCCTAAGCCTGGGCTGGAAGGGGTGTGATGAACCTGAACAGCCGACAGGGCACTGTGGTATCCACGGCTGTGAGTGAAGTGAGGCCGGTGTATCAGCACAATCAGATACATGAAGGGGGGAGGAAGAGGAACTCATAAGCTCAGGTGGTGGAAGCCCTGGTGACCCTGCGAGGACGGATGGAGTGAGCAAATGCACCGAGCCTCCGACCTGCGAAGTGAATGAGTGTGTAGAGTGTGTAGCTAATTGTGGGCCTGACAAGAGCGCTGGGGAGGACCAGCCTAAACTTTGTGGAAAGGCAGCCGTTTGGAGAGGCCTGAGCAGCAGCAGTGAGACTGGGGGGAGCCATTCCCGTGGTGCACTGGCAGCTACGAATATTGTTGGCGGCTGCCAGCCGCGAGTGTGACAGCTAGGGATAGAGAGTACCGCCCTGTCAGAGCGAAGACAAAGGTACCGCATATGAGGATACGGGCGGAGAGGAGAGCCGATTGAACTGAGCATAAGGAGCAGCTGTGGCACACGCTAGGCTGTGAGCAAACAGCCTCTATCAAGTCTGCTGAGATTGTCAGGCCCTCAAGGCCTCATACTGCAGGAAATTGGGAACATAGGCATCAAAGGGGGAAGACTGTGTGCCTACCAGGAAAAGCTTGCTATGGAAGTGTGCATGCGACCTGCCCTTGGCTGTAGAAGACTGTACCTCTCCGGACGGGGAGCGCGAAAATGAGTGGCATTGCGGCGCTCCTCCAGAGGATTAACAAAAACAGACACCCAGGACTGGTGCGCAACCCCCCAGTGGAACCAGAGGCAAATATGGGGAAAACAGATAAGACACAGTCCAAGCTACAGTTTGAACAGCATGAACCCCTGGACGACGCAGAGATGATCAGGCTGAAGCGGGCATGGAGGCAGAGGCAATGGAACCAGGACTGGGGGGTGAACTACGTCAGGTCCTATCCGCCAGGTAGGTTACCCTAACCTCCACTGACGGCAAGCTGGATGTGCTGACATACAGAGTGGATAGACTATTGGAGAGGATGAATAAACACGCAGAACGGTTCAACATGGTTGAGCGCTGAGTGTCCGACAATGAAGATGCAAAGGGAAAGGTTACAGAGACCCAAAAACAATTAGAGAAGGTAATAGCAGCTCTCCAAAGCAGAAGACTTGGAGGCACGGTCAAGATGAAATATTCTCAGAATTACAGGAATTGCCAAATCTACCAACACTGGTAACATGGAGAGATTTGTGGAACAGCTACAGGCTGAGGTATTAGGCCGCAACACTTTCTCCGACATCTTTGTGGTGGAAAGAGCCCATAGGTCCCTGCACCTCAACCACTACTGGGGGCGAGACCTCACCTCATTATAGCAAGGAATCCGAACTACAGGGACCAAGATGCGATGCCGCACCACTCTAGAGAGCTGAAGTCACTCTGATATGAAGGCACAGAGATCTCCCTGTACCCAGATTTTACACCACAAGTCCAGGAAGCACGAAATACATTTTTGCCAGCAAAGAGGAAACTGCAGGGACTTAATATTACCTACACTATGCTCTACCCAGCATGTCTGAAAATAACTGTAGACGGCAAGCAAAGGATATTTGGGGACCACAAAAGCTTGCAACAATACTTGCAACAGCAGGTGCAAGCCCGGAACAGACATACATCTCCACAAGGGGACAATGGTGAACAAATGGCCCCCTCTAATCTGGATGATCCGGAGTAACGTGGCCTCCCAGGCGCCTAAGTAGAATATATAATTTTGGAGCGTTATAGGACCCAGGTGACCAGGTTCCAGAAGACACTGGTGTGTGGCTTCTTTGTCAGGTGCACCTAGGAGTATTGTAAAATGCTATATTAGACAAGATGGGGGTAGATACAGTACAGGAGATGATCCAGGGGTAGGAATGCTACAGAATGGGGTCTTTTCTCTATTTCTACTATAAACAATTTGCACCAGTGAAACTGGTATGGGTGACCACACACACTGTGTGGCCCACGGGAGCTAGCGAGCTGTTACCACGCTGTGGTTGCAGTTCCACTGTTGGTCTCGAAACTTGGAATTAAAAGTTGCTTTTACAAAGTATGGATAGATTACATAGTTTAACCCAAATGGCTCTGTGCTGACATGTTATGGAACACTATAAAGATGGAATTATAATAATAAAGAGGTTTATAGAGCGCCTGGTGACGCCATCCCGGCGTGTCCCCGCACTGTGGAGATAAAGAAACTTGCGCTGACAATGTTCGGCTCCTCAGCAAGCTGTATGTTAAAGATTATACAGTTGTGTTTTTAAGAGTTTTCTGAATTTGATTTCAGAATCTTCTTGTCTGAGACTAACCGGGAGTCTATTCCAGCTGGTAGCCGCTACCAGTCTGAAGGAGCACCCTCCTAATTTTGCTCTTTTTACGCGGGGAATCTTCAGAAAGCCTGCTCCTGCTGAGCGAAGCGCTCTGTTTGGCTCATAGCTGTTTACCAGGTCTTGAAGATATGACGGTGCTTTGTGCCATAGAATCCTGTGGCATATTAGGAGCGCTTTATACAACACTCTCTTTCTGACCGAAAGCCAGTGTAGCGCCGCAAGAGCAGGTTTAGCGGCTGCTCTTTTAGGGAGTCTCAGCACCAGGCGAGCAGCTGTATTTTGAAGGACTTGCAGACGCCCCATGCTTTTTTCTGTGGTGCCTAAGAGCAGGACATTTCCGTAATCCATACGGGAAGTTACCAGTGCTTGTGTCATAGTGCATCTGGCCTCTAGCGGGAGTAGATCCAAGGTATGGTTGAGAGTTTTTAGTATCCCAAAACACTTTCCCACCAGTCGGTGCACATGGCCCTCGTACGATAGTTTGGGATCAACCCATATTTCCAGATTCTTTGCCTCCTTACAGGGCGTGGGCGTGGGGCCCAGGCATGGTGGCCACCAGTCCGCCGTCCAGCTCGAGTTACTTCCTCCAATCACCATTAACTCTGTCTTGGAGCCGTTAAGCTTTAGACAGCGAGAGTTCATCCATCCTGCCAAGGCCTGCATGCAGGCCTTGAAGTTAGATGCTGCTGTCGAAGGCGCTTGGGACAAGGAAATCAGCAGTTGGGTGTCGTCGGCGTAGGAGACTAATTCAACTCCATATGCTTGCACCACTTCTGCCAAGGGGGCCATGTACAGATTAAACAGACTTGGGCTTGGGCTTGGGCTTGGGCTTGTTCTAATTCTATGGCTGCTGATTTAAAAGATCCCCGTTGGACCTGGAAGCTACGGTCAGTGAGAAATGCTTTCAGCCAACTTAGCGCGGACTCAGTGACACCTGCTTTGTTTAGACACTGTAGCAAGATTGAATGAGCTACAGTGTCAAACGCCGCACTGAGGTCCAACATTATCAGTGCCATAGTGTGTCCTGAATCCGCCCCTTGACGTAGGGTCTCTGTCGCTCTCAAAAGGGCCGTCTCCGTAGAGAAGCCCGATCGGACGCCTGATTGAGAAGAATGTAAGATGTTATTCTTCTCTAAGTGTGCCATTAGTTGAATATTGGCCACTTTCTCAGCCACTTTGGCCAGGTACGGCAATAGTGAGATCGGTCTTAGAATTTCGAGTACATCAAGACTAATATTGGGTTTCTTTTTAATGGGAAGAACAACCGCTTTTTTCCAGTCATCCGGGAGTGTACCGGAGGCAAATGAGACCTGAAGCAAATGCCTAATATATGGTTCCAGCACCTTGAGGCTCTCGTCCAACACCCGCGGCGGTGCAGGGTCCCGGGGGGAGCCGGATTTGATACCCTGACAGATGCTACTTAGTGTCTCTGGAGGGGGCACCGAAAAGACCCTTAGACAGTTCTCCACCTCACTTACCCCAGCTGTTTCCCTAAAATCTCGTCCACCTGGCATGTTGTCAGAGAAGGACATATAGATATCTTTAACCTTTCCTGCAAAGTAGTTGGATATTCTATTACATTCTTCGACTGAGTCATTTCCCGGTGTGTTGGTGTTTGCTACCACTGAGATCTCTTTAAAAAATTTTAATAATTCTCTCGAGGAATTTTCTGCCTCCTCAATGCGGTCTTTATAGTGCATGGCCTTAGTTCTACGTAATAGAGTTTGATATTTTCCCTGTGCTTCCTTATATATAGTTTTAGTTATGTCAGGCATGCTATTTCAAGCTTGTTGCAGACTGTTGCAATGACTAGGATGTGTTGATAAGGGACAGGGGCTGCTCTACTGCACGGTTGCTGTGCTGTGGAGATCCATCTGCCACCAACATTGGTAAGCAGTGCACTGAGGATTAGTATATGCGGCCCTCTCTGCACTTCTGATGCTGTAGGATTTGGTGGGATGCTCATGCCCCCTAAGTGTGCACCACTACAGTATTTAATGATAAGTTATTTTCAGAGGGTAGGGGAAGTATTCTTAGGAGTGGGTAATTCAGAAGAGGGTACTGACAATGGCGCGATTGGAGCGCTAAAGTGGGGGTAGAGAGGGCACTGATGGGAACTGTTAATGTTGAAGCATGACACCAGGCAACATGGTAATAACACAATGCTAAATAACATTGCAGACACCACACTACTTCACCCCTTCAACGTAACCAATAGATTGGAGTATGGCACAGACATATAGGCCTTTAACCCTACTCACTTGGAATGTGAGTTGACTAAATAACCCCTGAAATATTCAACAGGTTTTAGCTAACCTAGACCGGCATAATGTGCAAGTAGCACTGCTTCAGGATAGTCACCTTATCTAACAATATGAACTTGATATTGTAGCTAGGTGGGCATCTGTACGCATAGCCTCTTCCTATCCCTCATACTCCCGGGGTGTAGATTTTAGTAGTGAAATCACGGCCCTTATTTGCAGTGCTGAATACAATAATGGACATACAGGGCCACTAAGTCATAGTGCAGGAAGATTTTAGTGGTATTATATTGATACTGGTCAATGTTTATGGACTGAAAATGGATGACCCTGCATTTTTTGCACATACATGGGCGCAACTACCAGCAGCGGTCCTATGGGGTGGCGATTTCAATATTTGCAAAAGTCCAGCTCTAGACAGATCCACACATGTTGACAGTTATAATAAACAAGCAGCCAAGGTGCTCAAGAAGGTATGTAAGAACAAGAATTAGTAGTCCTGTTGCGGATGAGACACCCGACTAAATGAGATGGCACTTGCTCCTCTCTTACACACAATTCTTGGTCTAGGATAGACTATTGGTTAGGTACCAAAGAGGTAAGTACCTGGACAAAGACGGTAGAATGCATGTCAAAGAAATTATCTGACTATGCCTCCGTCCGGCTAAAGCTATTGCTGCCCACCCATACACACAGGCAGTTTACATGGCCTTTCCCATCGACTACAATGCTGGATCAGGTATTCAGAGATGAAATAAGACAGGTCATTGTTGAATTTTTTTAGCATAAACTGAGTTCAGTATCAAGTGTGAGATCACTTTGGAGGCCTTTTAGGCGACACTTCATGGGGTCTGCATAGGAAAACAAGCGGGGGTCCTTGGAGACATTTGTCAGCAGCTACACATACTTGAAAGTGACATTCAATCATTAGAGAGGGAGCACAAACAGACCCTAGATGCGGCATTACTGGCCACTGTAAGAGAAAAAATTTCAGAAGATGGTGGACCGAGAAATACGCTTTTTTCACATAGACATACAAGGGAGGGTTTGACCAGGTCGTACTCTGGCTAATAAGCCAAAAATGGTGCAGGCACCTGCACAAATTGTGCGGATAACAGATGATCAGGGCAGAAAAAGGCATGATACACCATCAATACTCCACATTTTTAATGAATATTACTCACAATTATATTGTACATGTAAACAGGGCATGTGGAGTTAGAGGAGTTTCTTCAAGACATCACTATGGACTGGCTCTCAGATGGGCAAAGGGAATATTTTATGCATCCCATTACAAAAGAAGAGGTTAGAGATGCAATACAGCCTCTTCCAATGGCAAGTCCCCCGGAACGGATGGATTTCCGGGAGAATTTTATAAGGCATTTGGAGTTCGTTTGGTGCCGCATCTGCTTGAAATGTACAACAAGACCTATGAGCAGAGTCTTCTTCTACATACACTATAAGAGGCTCAGCTAATTAGGATGCTTAAACCAGAGAGAGCCTGTTACATTACAATTCCCATAAACAGCTCTTATAAATATTGATGCCAAAATATTTACAGAAATACTAGCGGCCAAAATGCACCCACTAATGCAAAATCTGGTCCTGCCAGATCAGTCAGATTTTATCCCTGTTCAGTCAACGACCCAAAATCTACGCACAATTTTTGCCCTATTCCACCAGCTAGACCCGGAACTTCGTGCAGCGGCCGCTTTGTTGGTTGCGGCCAAGCCATTTAATTTGGTCAAGTGGGAGTATATATTTGTGATTCTGGTAGGGTTGGGCTCCCTCCAACTTTGCTGGATCGAGCTACTGTACAGTGGTCAGGCTCCGGGTAAATGGCAACACATCAGAACCATTTAACATCTATAGAGGACACAGCAGGGCTGCCCTCTGTCTCCACTGTTGTTCGCCCTGATGTTAGACCCACTGGCGTGTAAAATACTACAATGACATGCGGACACGGCATTGAGGGTCAGATTGAGACCTTTTAGCATATCACTGTACAAAGACGATATGGTCCTATATGTACATAAGCCAGCAGATAACATAGAGCCATTACAAACGGAACATATTCGATATCAGCAATTCTCAGGCCTTGGTATAAACTGGGCTAAGTCTGTAGTTATCCCACTAACCCCCTGTATGCAACAGTTCACAATCAAATTCCCTCTACTTTTGCATACAGACCCGCTAAAGTATCTAGAGATCTGAGTTCATAGAGATCTGGAACTGGTGATATGTGAGAATTACGAAAGGGCACTGGGGAAATTAGAGAATCAAGTGGCCCGCTGGATCTGGCTGCCACTGTCCTTGGCTAACCGAATCACTATTCAAAAAATGTTTATCCTACCCCGTTTCTTATATTTATTCATAAATGCGCCTATCCCCCTGACACAACACTTTTTTACAAAATTGCGATCTCATCTGACCACACTAACGTGGGCAGGCCAATAGCTCAGAATAGGTTTGAAGGAGCGCAACTGCCCAGACGAACAGGGTGGTTTTGGAGCACCAAATCTGCATCTCTACTATCTCTGCACCGGTGCACTACTGGCAACACCCTCATGAATCTGTTCCACATGTCGCTATAGAATCGGATGAGGCTTTTCCCATTCCTCTACCAGCTCTTGTACCACAGAGAACGGTGGGAACTCCACACTCCACTATAAACCCAGTACAGTGCACAATCAGAGCATGGAGCAAACTAGCACAACAAGTACATAAGACACCAATATATGCCCCTGCAATTCCCCTTCTACATCATCCAAATATATCAGTCACACAAGAACAAAAGGCACAGAAACCACTGGACAAGATGGGCTTGCGCACCATCGGGGATAAGTTCAGAGAGGGACTGTTTGTTAACTCTACAGAACTCTCACCAGCATCATACAGACCCACTACATCTCTTTACATACATGCATTTGCGACTTGCCTTTAGAATCTTACATTCATCCTTCCCACAAGAACCACCAGCACTGCAGGCATTATACACTCTGCTGTCTGCCCCCACACAGGAGCACCTAATCCCTAAACTCTACAATGCAGTTCAACAGGAGAAACACAGAGACACAGAGCAGGCAGTAGAGAGATGGAACACTGTACCAGATACACCTCTGTCTAGAGATGAGTGGGGGTTTTGTTATACACTCACACAGTTGCTAACACTGAACTGTAATCTGCGTATTATTCATATAAAATGTTTACAACAAATGTATTATACACCTGAACAATTGCATAAGTACAGATTGTGGAGAAATGCTGACTGTATCAGATGTGGTAATAAGCAAGCAGATTTTTTACATTTTGGTTGGGCATGCCCCCCTGTTTGGCGGTATTGGAGGGAGGTGACGGATGCTTTGGGAACTATGTTGTCTGAGCCAGTCCCCAATACTCCAAAGTGTCCTTACTGGGCTTGTAAAGAACCAGAGACCGCCCAATCACAGGTTAACTGCAGGGGCCCTTTTGCTAGCCAAGAGATACATTGCTGTGTACTGGGGTAGCAGAAGAACTCCAAGATCAAAATGCTGGATTAAAGACATAGGGCCATGTGTAGGTAAATTATATTTACCGATTCCTAAATACCGAATTTTACTGATTCGGTATTCAGAAATCGGTAAATGAAATGTAGGTAAAATTTCGGTAACATTTACCGATTCGGAAAAATTCAGAAAATGTGTACCAAATTGGTATTTTCTGAATTGGTATTTACCGATTCAGTAAATACAGATTTGGAAAATACCGAATCGGAGATTAAAAAAAACAAGCAATTGAGGATTCAACCAATCCTGTGCATCCACCCCACCCCACAACTAGGAAGTGGCCACACCCATGCAGGTGCAGACAATCAGAACCTTCTGGAGAGCTGGGAGCAACTGAGCCACTGGCTGAACATTGCTGAGAACTGCAGGATGGCATCCAATGAATCAGAGAGGGAAGGAGCAGAAAGGAAAATGAAAATGAAGTTCAGTGCAAGTGAGCTTCAGGTGCTTGTGGAGGAGGTGGTGAAACACCACACACAGCTTTTTGGAAAACGGTCCTGGCAGGTAGCTGAAGCTGTAAAAAGGAAGATCTGGCTGGCAATCCAGGCAAAGGCCAATGCTATTGGTGTGAGCCCACGGGACATAGATGACCTCAAGAAAAGGTGGTATGACCTTCGGATCATCACCAACAGGAAGCTGGCTGCACAGAGGGTAGAGGTCAGTCTCACAGGGGGAGGAAGGAGCAGGGCACCTGCCCTCACTGACCTGGAGCAGCTGGTTGAGTCAACCCTGGAGCCCGAGTGTGTGTCTGGAATTGGGGATGCAGACAGCTTAGCCAGAGCTGCAACAAAACTAGGTAAGAAGCATGTACAGCAATCCTCTCCCCCTTCCCTATCCCCATTCCCCAATGTGGCTGTGTGACTCACACTCCAGTACAGGTTTTAGTATACGCCAGCAATGCATTATGGGAGATGTAGTCAGTGAAACACCCATCATGACAGTCATCACACTAAACAACAAGGCACGCCACACACATCAGTCAGAAGCAGCAGAGGACATTGAGATAGTGTGACAGGAATGTAATTTAATATTGAAATGCAGGGCTGCAGGAGCACTGAGCTAATGTCCGTATCTGTCCACGGGAGAGTCATTGTGCAGGACTGCGCAAGAGAAGGAGGGAAGAACTGAGGATGCCAGCACTAGTGCAGGTCACAGCACTCCACCACCACCGACACCAACACCACAGGCAGCGGCACCAACAGAGCCAGCCGCAACAGCAGAGCCAGCATCGTCACTGCTGATTGACTCACCACCACAGCAAGCCTCACAAGAACTCTCGGCCTCACCAGCAGCAACATCACCTGTAGTGGTAAGGCCCAGGAGGCATGTTGTTGCCACTCTTCATTTCATGGAGTCGTCCTCTGAGGAAACAAGGGGGGGGGGGGGTGACACACCAACTTGTCCACTGGAGGAAACAAATTCTGGGCTGCAGTCCACCTCCGAGGGTGAGCACACAGGTGCGAGATGCCGCAGGGCCTGGGAGCACAGCACAACTCGGCAGGGTGATGGGGTCTTGGGAGGGCTGTAAGCCAGTATGGTCAAGGTGCAGCGCCTACAGGGGAACGCGATTCAATCAGTTCAGAGACAAATGCGGCACCTAAACCAGAACATAGTTAACATTGACAGGGGCATCAGCTCTATGGCGGAGGGCATCAAGGAGTTTGCTGAGGGCATGCGGACATGTCCCAGTCTGTGTTGGTGCTGTGTGACAAACTGGACGAGGACAGGGCAAGAAGGCGCAGGGAGAGGCAGTTGTATTGGAGCAGCACACTAGGGCAGTGAACCGCCTGGCAACTGCCACTTCCCTGCTCTGCAGGTGCTCCGTGGCAATGCGGGAGGAGCTTGTGCACTGCAGCACTGATGTCACCAGGGGGATGGGGAAGGTGACATCCGCACTGGAAGTGCTGCTGACCACCCAGTCAACCAACGCTGGTGCACTAGGTGTGGGGGAGAGGGATGAGACCACCAGCAGGAGCAGCATTACCCCCCCTCTGTCCCAGACACCTGGAAGAGCAGCAAGCGGCATGCTATGGGCCCTGGCTCAGCAGACAGTGAGGAAAGCCAGCTGCAGGCATCAGCACTGTTGTGCGTGGGCGCAGACGTGAATGCTGCCCACACATTTATGAACATATTTAGGGTGAAGTAACCCATTACTACCTATTAAGGTTGGCACCATTTGGACTGGCATGGTTTGCCCTTTGTTCATTGTCGTAGTGCCCAGTTATCAAACTACGTCATGTACATGCAATGCCTGGCTGTGTCTCCTTACTTACTTAGAAATAGTTGCATGTGATCTCTGCCCATCTCTGTCTCCCATCTGTTGCTGGCGCCACTCCTGCTGTGTTGGGCTCAGGCTGTGCATCTTCATCATCATTATCCTCAATATCTGTTAATTCTACTGCTGTTCCTTTCCTAGTGGCAAGGTTGTGCGGCATTGCGCAAGTTGCAATGATTTTACAGCAGATGAGGGGTGAGTACTGACGTGCACCTCCGCTTTTGTGGAGGCAGCAGAACCTGCTTTTTAACAACCCAAAGGTGCGCTCCACGACGTTGCGTGTAGATTTGTGTGCCACGTTGTAACGTCTCTCACTCGGTGTTGATGGGTTCAGGTAGGGAGTGACGGTGAATGAGAGGTCAGCATATGCGCTGTCGCCTATGTGGAAAAGAGAGAGCCATTACTCATATACACAACAACACCTACATCTGCAATATCTATCAGGGTGTGTCACAGTGTTTTACCTAGCAGGTATCCTTCTCCGAATTCCCCTGCTGCCAGGCGTGTGTAGATCCCACTGTTCTGGAAGATGTAGGAGTTGCGGGTGCTTCCTGGGAATTTGGCCATGATATCTGTGATTATGTTGGCAGCATCACAGATTACCTGCACATTTATTGAGTGGGTGGACTTTCTGTTACTGTAGATGTACTCAGTGGCTGCAGGTGGGCAGATTGGGATGTGTGTGCCATCAACGCAGCCGATGATATGTGGGACCTGTGCCATTTGGTAAAAGTCAGTCTTGGTCTTCAGCAGTTCCGCATCTGTGTCAGGGAAGCTGATGTAATGATGCATTCTCTGCATCATGGCCTCCAGGAACTTCCTGAAGAAACGGGACAGGCAGCTCTGGGACACCCCACCTATTGCAGCTATCACCCCTGGTAACTGACAGATGCAAGCAGGTGTAGGCTACAGAGCACCTGCACATGTGGTGGTATGGCATGCGCCCTTGGTGTTGGGTGCTCCAGGAGTGGGTGCAGGTCCCTTTTAGGATGGTGTGGGGGTGTAGCCTGTACCTTTCATGGATCTCTGCCTCAGTAAGTTGGAAGAGTGTGATCCGCTGTCTGTAGACTTGCTCCTCTCGTCTCCAGTTCCTCTCTCCTGCTGCCTGTAGCCGTAGCCTCCTTGCTATCACATAGAAAGCAACCATTCTGATCACACTGTTGCATTTTGGGGCCTGTTTTATGGCCTGCACCTGGTTACCACCTTCTTTCAATCTATGGTAATTACCGAATCTTAAATACAGAATTTCATGAAATTCGGTATTTTTGAAGTTACCTACATCTCTATTCTCATTTTTACCGATTCTTATTTACCGATTCGGTAAATAAGGATTCGCTAAATACCGATTTGGTAATTTAGAATTCGGTAATGATGAATCGGTATTTACCGATTCATAATTACCAAGTCTTTACTTTTGGCCTCCTACATCTCAATGCCTAAATACCGGTCAGTAACGGCAAATTTACTGAATTTCGGCCGTTACCGACCGGTATTTAGCTACCTACATATGGCCCATAATGTCCTTTAAGGAGCAATTGAGAACATACGCAGGGGCTACCTGTGACCTCAAAACCAAAAGACACAGGAAGATGTCCCACCAGATGCTGTGGAGAGAATTTATTTTGTTGATTAACAAAATTCAGAGTAGGGGATAAATACAATAGATACTTTATTTAGGAATGTTGTAATGCACAGCAAGCTGTAACATGTTGTTCTGAAATGATGCATGTTAAAACTATCCTGTGTTATGTGGATTTATGACATAAATTAACAATAAAATAAAAAAGTTTAGCTGGACAGACCATATCTGTTCTCCCAACATAAGGCCCAGACCTTATTCTAACTTTTCTTTTTATAAAGCTGGATTATGTTGCTGGATGTTTAGCTCCTTGTGCCCAGGTTGTCTGTGTAAACAGACTGTTTACGGCTGAAATTGGGATCCGAGAAGAATGCAAACCTTCAAGGGGGTATAGTTTGTGCTTATATTATGCTAAAGGTTCAGGCACATAGGCTTAAATGGAATAAGGTGGTCGCTGAGCAGTTCATCAATGTTTTATTAAATACCTCCAGGGAAGATATTGGGTTCTGTTTAGATGGCACTAGGGGATATATTGCTAAAGGCTTATGATAGGATATGGCAACAGGTGGTCAAATTTCTTACGCAACCTGCTTGGAAAACCAAGTAAGGTAGGGAAAGATAGTTTGACCACGAATGTACAGCAGGCCATCAAAAATTCATAAATGCTTTGAAGCAAGTACCTCAAGAAAAAGACCAGATAGTTATATGTAGAAAATTGTATAAGCACAGCCTGGAAAACCGCAAATCAGAAATTAAAAGAGAAGCCTGGAACAATTTATCGTCAGGGATGTCATCAATAAGAGCGCTAGGTTCTGGGAAATGGTTCTAGACCATTCTTTTCAGGAGCTAGAAATGGCCTGATGGAATGCACCATACCAGAAGAGCAGTGGGTCACACATTTTCAAAACATATATGGCAATCCTGCTGAAGCAGCAATCTTTTCTCCCATGATACTAGATGATGACAAATATGTTCTGTTTTTTATATGAAGAGAAAGTAAGTTAGGCGGTTTTATTAATGTCAAATAACAAAGCTCCTGAACCGGATAGTGTGCCGGCCGAACTCCAAAAGTTAAATCTGGTCTAAAATTCGAACACTTTTAATACTGCATGTTTGATTGGTTTGGCAAGGTCGTGGTCACAATCTATTATTATCCCACTTTTTGAGAAGGGGCAGAAAGTTGATCCACGATGTTATAGGCCTATGTCATGATTGATTCAGCAGTAAAAGTCATGGGAAGAGTGATGCTGAAAAAATGTACTGATTATTAAAAGATAATGTCCAACTTGAAATATGGGTTTAGGGTAGGTAGAGCAACGATAGACCAGTGCCTCATCTTACATCGCATAGCTGGGAAATATATTGTACCTAAGAAGGGGTCACTACACTTGGCCTTTATGGATCTATCCTCAACTTTTGACCGAGTGAATAGATCCAAATTATGGACATTAATGATTGATATAGGAGTGGACCAGACTTTTGTAAATTGTTTGTCTTACTTGCATAGGGATATTTTTGCTGTGGTGAGTTACGATCAAAGGATCTCTTGTCACATATAAAGATAGCGAGGGGAGTCATAAAGGGATGTATTCTAGCCCCCTAATTGTTAACATTATACATTAATAATTTAGACTCATGTCTGTGCTCAGCTTGTAAAGACATCCCTCATGCAGGGGACCGGTTAATTCCTGCACTCCTCATGTATATGAGGCAGTTCTAATGGCGAAGACAGCGATGGAGCTTCAGTGTTTACCTAACGCTTTTGATAACTTCATGGCCTCACTGTACTTGAGTACAAATTTTTCGAAATCACATACAATGATATTGGGACCAAGAACTAGAAAACACATCTCAATTCGGTAAAGGAAATGAAATAACTAGGGTTACTACTTTTTCATATGTTGGTGTGCTATTTGACTAAAGGGGCACATAGATTGCACAAAGAAAGGCAAAAAGAAGTACCATGGCTAGAGCTAGTGTAGTGGTTCTTGACCAGACAGGGATGTTAGGAGCCAAACCAACTCAAGCTGTGGTAAATTTATATAGAGCCAGGTGCATTGCAATTGCTTGTTATGGATCTGATATTTGGGGGTATAAGGAGACAGGAGAGGTCCAAATAGTAGAGATCAAGTTTCTTAGAAACCTTCTTTCAGTTCCGCAAGCTGTACCCTCTTATATTATCCATCAGGAATCAGGGTTGGTTTTGTTTCAGACCTGGCTTCAATGGCTCCACTCCTACATTGGATCATGATATAGAACAACCCAGAAGTGGAACGGAACTGTAAAATTGTTCAGGACTTTCTGTCTTTAGACAGCACAAACATTCCTTGGCTACGCTATATAAATAGTTTAGCTGAGAAATGTAGGCATGCCACTTCATTCAACTCACCCAATGAGTTGGTTAGAGAAGAGTTGTCCTTGGTCAAAAAATGTTTCATATCTATAGAGCATGCAGAGAGAGAAGCCAGAGAGCTCCAGAAACCTACTGTACAAGCCTACATATTACTAGAAGCAACCCTGCTGATAGAACCCTACTCAATTGAACTAACAATCCCCTATCATCGCTTACATTTAACAAGGTTCAGACTAAACCTATTTCAGTCTGTGTTGGCGGAACCTCAGGGATGGTGTAAGGTGTAAAACAGAAGCCCCTGTTCATGCAATAATGTTTCCACTCAAAATTTACTACACTTTATGATGTTCTGTGACTACTATCATTGTATCCATAAACGATTTATATTACTGTCACTATCAGATAAATGTTTCTTGCAAGTAATATACCTACAGATGTTGACTAATCCATGGTAATGTTTTATTACCACTAGTTTATTAGTTGCGGCTGTCAGAAAAAGGAAAAACTAGCTTATTTGATTATGTGTATATATGGTTACTATGTAGTAACATCTGGAAATGATTTTACTTGAAGTACTCTCATATCGTTATGCTGGTGATTTGAAGGAAGATATTTTTATATTTATAATGTATTTATTAGATTGTATTGCTTGTACTTTTATGGGTTTAGTTGACTGATGAAGCATTTTGGGTAACTGACTGTTTATGATCTGGCGTCCACCTGTGCCATTTCTTAAGTAAGCCACCCCCTCCCAGCGAATGGCTTCAATTCTCACTCATATCCACTCTTACTCATGTGCTCAGACTCCCTTCACGGACTCTCACTTTCACTCACACATACACATGCATGATCACACATACACACACTCTATCTGACAGACACACTCATTCATAGGCACAGGCACACACTCTCACCCTTATGCAGAGAACGTTGATTTTTTATTACTTGCTTTACTGCCTGTGCAGGTCCCAATTGGACTACTGCTCCTGTCTGATACCGGTGCTGAGGCACAAAACTGAAACCTCGATCCTGTGTTTTTGCAGGTACCACATTTCAGACTGCTTGTTCATCCCACCTTTCCCAACTTTGTGACGAGATGGGAAAGGGTGGAGTGACACGCCCATGGGCAATGCAGCAACCATGGGTACCCTTAGCTGTGACGCTCGGTACGTCACATATAAGGGCCCTGAGGAGAAGCTGGGATTTCACCAGTCCTGTTATTCTCTCTCTCTGATATCTGATGCATGCACCTTTGTGCACCTGCACCAGCAATCCACTGCTGCATCCTACGCATGTCAGCATTTTGTTTGCATTATGCCAAGATTGAATAATAAATAATTATTTACTCAGAAAAAAGGTGGGTATAGTCCTGAGCCCATAAAAACCAGTCACCTTTGGACAGTCTGTGAGCGGGACAGAATGAAGGTTTTAGTGGCGGATGTGAAGTCGGGGTCGTTATAGAGCAGTATCAGCGAATTCTTTAACAGTCAGATGATAGCGACTTCTGGTCACTAGTCACAAATCATGGCCATGAATGAATGAATAAATACATGGATGAAATAATGAATTATTGCAATGCAAACTTGACTAAGGCAATTCTAGTGAATTAATGGATGAATGAATGACCAAATGAATGGCTGAATGAATGAATGAATTAATGACATGAGTTTTATTAGGGGCAGCAAGAGGCATCCTAACACTAGCCAGGACTTGGACTGTAAGGAAACGAGAACAATGCCTAGTTGAATGTGGGTGGAAAAGGAGAGCTTAAAATGAGGAGAACAGCTATGACTTAAGCAGCTTATTTATTGCCAAATCTTTATCTTCTAGTCTCAGAATGAGCAGAAGATGTTTCCAGTCTCTCATAGGTAGGACAGAAAAGCATCTGCTTCCTCTGATCGCCAGTTTAAATCTAGGCACATGCAACAGGTTGGTGTTTGTAGACCTTAGTGTTCTCTGAGTAGGAAAGTGGGTTGCACTGCATGAGAGATACTTCGGGCCAGTCTGATGGAAATTTCTAAAAATATAATCATGGATTTAAACAAAATATTTTTCTGCACTCTCAGCCAATGCAGTTATCTTAGGCAATCCAACACTGAGTCCCAACATGATAAATCAAGCACCAGTCTTACTGCTGCATTTTGTACTGCCTGCAGTTTAATTATAAGGTATTCTGGTAACCCTAGATAGAGACTGTTGCCATAATCCAGCCTAGCAGTGATCAATGCATGAAACACTGTTTTCCAGGCCTCAAGATGCAAAGTCCAAAAATGTATTTAACGATGTTATAACAGGTACAATAACAGGTACCTGATACCGTCAAAATCAGGGATGGAAGGAAAGGTCTGAGTTGCACCTCACTCCCCCAATCCTGGACAACAAAGCAGGGGGAGGAGGTTTAGATTGTCCATCTTGCCACCAATGTGCTGTTATTTCTATTGGACTGAAGAATTTCTGTATTATTGGTATTGCATTTTTAAGTTGTGGTTCTTAGTCCAGGCAATGACTTGGTTGAGGTACAATGTGAAATTCATTTCTGACCATAAGGAGTTTGTGTCTAAAGATAAAATCAGTTAGGTGTCATCCACGTAAGAAATTACTGTAATCCCAAAAGATTCAATAAGGGAGACCAATGGAGTCTCATAGACAGTAAACAAAGATGAACTCGAAGAAGAGCCCTGCTGACCCGTGTCTGAGCATCCTCCCTCCAGGACTGAAGTGTTCTAACCTGACTGCATGTTTCCTATTGAGGAGAAAAGATTGAAACCATTCTGAAAAATATGAAAACAGGTGTATGAAAACAGGAAAGGAAACAAGGTAAAACATGAAAACAAAGCAAAGGAAAAATAAAGCCATTTAAATATGAAGTCATTTGCATGATACAACATGATGTCCCTTCCACCAACGCCTTACAATAAAAAAACACTCCAGGAAAGCCCTGTTTACGTTATCTTATTTATTTCTATATTTTTTTATTGAGAGTTCAGATCATGATACAGATACAATGTAGACACTTGTGCCTTTAAACAAGATAAAGTGCAATGTGCATACGTGCTCAAAATAACTTACATTTAACAGCACATCGAGAATACTTAAATATGTCCTTCTATTGACAATAGACTTATTATTCTTTAAAAAAAACAAAAAACACAGATTTTTATAAATACGTCATCAGATATTGCAGAATGCACCATTATACTGTACGCACAGATAAAGTGCCATGTGCATACATTAAATATAGAATCATATACAAACACCTAGACCCAAGGATCTGTATCAAACCATTGTTTCGGACCAGATGCAATACGATTACTATTTTTTAAAAATGTATATAATTTTTTTATTGAGAGTTCAGATCATGATACAGATACAATATAGACACTTGTGCCCATCAAGATACAGATACAATATAGACACTTGTGCTTGTTTACGTTATCTTAGATGTTTCTTCTTTATTCTGTGTTTGTACTAAATATTCATCGCACATACCAAAGGCCTTTGACTTCATAAATAATGTGAGTTGAAACGTCAATCACATAACAAACTGGGTGTAGCTCTTTGAAGTATAGGTGGAGAGTGTATATAATTAGGAAAAATGACATGATGTTGACAGCCAGATTACTCTTTGAAACCACCCGCATGCATTTAGGTTCAAAAAATGTGTAAACATGTCAACCTGTTTTCATGCAAGGAAAGTAAGGCTTGTGAATTCCATGACACAAAGGTGAATTGTTAGGACAGAGTTGCTGTAAAGCCAACACTTCACAGCACCGTGCTGTAAAAAGCTTGTTATTAACTAAAATTATAGCAGTCTTTTTTATTTTACTTAACTGAGTTCCTTCCAGCCTATTGGAACTCTATAGTAGCTGTAAAGCAGTTCTTGAGTCGGAAGTGTTTGACACTTTTTTCAAGAGCCACATACTCCATGTATAAAATTAACATGTTATCAATAAAACGGCAAATTATTGATTGTATAATAATATTCTCTTGACTCAGCCATCAGCATACTGAGTTTAGTAATTTGACAACCATTACACTGCACAATAGAAACATTTGCAGTGCATGGAGACGGTGCAGTTGCAGTATGCAACGCTACATGAAAAATATGATAGTTTGTACCACAAATGTAGGTTATGTACTTTTACATTTACAGGGACAGTGTCTAGCCAAAGATATGCTTTTTATGTGCAGGTCACCTATGTAGGTCACTTAAAAGCCATACCCTGGCTCTGAGTTCAGTCTTTTTACATTATCTGGACACGCTCTTTCAACAAAATATTACCACTTTCATAGCATTACCTGCAGCCTTTCCCTTAAAGATGTTAAACCTCTGATATGCATAGAAGCACTCCTGTATCCAGTTCCTGCCAAGAAAGATGACTGCTCACCGGATCCTGTAGGTTCTCAATGATTCTCTGTCAATCATGGCTGGGTAGGAGTTTGGGGCTAGGGTGGAGTGATAGTTGGGCAAAGGTTGGTGCTGGGTTATAGTCAATCATAGCTGGTTAAGAGTTTGGGGTTGGGTGAAGGTTGGTGCTGGGTTATAATCATTCATGGCTCGTTAGGAGTTCAGGGTTAGGGTGAAGGTGGGGATGGGTGAAGTTTGGTGCTGTGTTATAGTCAATCATGGCTGGTTATGAGTTCAGGGTTAGAGTCAAAATCTTGATCATATCTCCTTTAAGAGGCCTGTACAGGCTGACCACCCATGAAATAATGAGAATCAAAAACAAAGAGGTCTAAGGAGCAAGAACTCTTTACAGTAGATTTACAGTGAATTAAATATCTGTAAAGCAAAATCGATATTCCAGTGGTGCAGCTACAACAAATTAGAATTCTCTAACGGCCACCCGAAGAACACACATCGGTCTTCTCTTATTAATAAAAAAATATAAAAATACATCTTCTCTGCGTCTTCTTGAATTAAGTCTGGAGTGTGATGTAAGTCCCTTAATCACTATATTAAGACATGAACAGTAATACCGCAAAAACTGATCAATGGAATTACACCATATTTGGTAGAAAGCTACATTTAGATCAAGAAAGCATACTTTTTGTGATTTGGCAAAATCAGTACAATAGTTTTTGAGATTTTAAAGCTAAAAGATTGTACAGATTAAGTTGTGGAGGATCCACTGAGCTGACAGATTTCAAGATGAGGTGTGATTGTCTGCGTTCACATCAACAACGAGGTGGCAGCAACCATCTTAGGACTCGGAACAACAGTCACTTGTCCTGAAAAAATTTAAAGGTAAGGTATAATGGGGCAGTGTAGGGATACCCTGCCCCACTAGGCATGGGGGAGAAGGTCCCAAAGGGACCTTCCATTTCCAAAAACATTGGTTTTTTAAATGTCACCACAAATTGACAGTGGACCCATAAATCTGTGGTGAGATTTAAAACAAAAAAGGTTGACTGGTGTGAGGTCTATCCTCTTCAGTCGGTATACAGAGCCCCCTTGTGTTGATGGGTTTTGTTCATCAGAAAGTTTTATACATTTTTTTAATGACAATCATTTTATTGAACATTGAAATGAGTCAATTAATCAAACATAGATTTCATTATAATTATTGGTCATTTTTCTGACAACAACAATACTTGTGCTTTATATATGATGATATTCTGACCCCCTCATAAAGTCATAAGGACCACATGTTATATTTGAGTGTTCTGAACCTTTGACAAAGTTAGTAACTCTGCTTTGCCTCTAATTATAACCCTTACCTTCAGCCATGCGTGCCCGCAGGAGTTTTAACACCAGATCCTTGCGCCCAAACCCCGCTGCACATGGCTCGTGTGCAGCTGAGTGGGATGGGCACCAGAAGGGGTTGGGCGCAGGTCCTGCAGCCCGGTGGCCTGGCCCTGCAGCCAACCTCACACCACACATTGCGTGGGGTTGGTGTTACATCTGTACATAAAATATTACTTTGGATTTTTTTAAAACTAGAAATTCATTGATAAAACCAAAGGCTCAAGTAATGGTATTGTTAGGTATGGTGTTATTATCTTACTTTGCATTTTTTTTTAAATGACGAAATATACTGAAAAAACATAAGTTAAAAGGACGTTATAGTTAGGTAAAAACATCAGTTAAGACATAGGGGCACATGCATCATTGATAGCATTTGCGATTCTTAATTTGCGAAAATTACCGAATCGCAAATTAAGAATTGCAAAATGCTATGCATCATTTTTTTCACTATTTATTTGGGAATCGGTAAAAATCGCAATTTTTACCGATTCTCAAATAAATAGCGAATTCCAAAGTGCATTTTCGCAATTCCCATTGATTCCTATGGGCCAAAAGGCCCATAGGAGTCAATGGGAAGGCAGTTAAGAATTCGCAATTTGTTGATGCATTCCACGGGTGCAGGTGGGGGTCCAAAGGACCCCCCCCTGCACCCCTGAAATGTTTTTGAAAGTGCATGTTTCACACGACACTTTAAAAAATGCATTTTTTAGTTTTTGTAAACATTTTCGCAAATTAACACGAGGTTCAACCTCGTGTTAATTTGCACTTCCAAATTCCAAATTCGCAATTTTAGAAAAAATGATGCATTGCATTTAAGGAATCGCACAAATGCGATTCCTTAAACGCATTCGCTTTTTTTGGAAGTGCAAAAAAAAGCGAATTGTGCAACAAAGTTTGATGCATTCCAAAAATGGTTTTTGCATTCGCAAACGGCCGATTTTACCGATTCGCACCGTTTGCGAATGCAAAAACCAATGATGCATGTGCCCCATACTGTTTTAAACTAACAAAACCACTGAAATCCACCAGTTATAGTTATCTCAAGGAACTAACTCGTGCCCTAAAGTATCTATAACTTGCACCCTTGCACTGCTTATGACCTTACATATTACATCACTCACGACATGTTCGGTGACATCATTGATGAAATCACTGAAACATTTGAAATTACATCACTGATGACAACATTGGGCATGGCGGGATAGAGGCGGCCTGCCACCAGATATCAATCTATGTGTGTCCTTTTTCAATGAAGTGCTTTTTTAGAGGGGGAACTTCTCTTTGCATCATATCTACTGCTACATTGGCAAATCCTTTGTTTTACCATTTGGTTTGTCTGGCCCAAAAATAGCACATTACACAGACACATGATAAAATAAAATATGTTGTTTCTGTTGCAATTCGAAAAAACTCAATTTGAACTGCTTTATGTTGAATGCTAATACTTTTGTGTTTGTGCTGAATTTACAAACTTGTTAGTTGCCACATTTGTAGCGTCCCAAAATTTCAGGCATGCCCCAGGATGCCCCAATGGTGATACTTTAGCTAATATTTATGTGGGCATATATATCATAGTCCATAAGGTTTGTAATGCATTTAAATGCAAATAAGCATGGGTCCTTACAGGTTTCCTCAAGTAAAGTCCATATTCAATTTTTCAACTGTTATTACAGAACTAGAGACCCACCATTATGTTGCAAAAAAATCACACATAACCAAAAACAATACTGTCACAAAAACAGAATACCCAAAACAAAACAATGCGGTACAATATCAAATATAATATCAATATATCAATTCATCATTCAAATGATTAGGAAAAAAATCAAAACTCATGTCATCATGGATGTTGTCCTCCACACTGTCATCAATTCTGTCATCAATGTTGTAGTTTGAAATGCCAGCTGTATCCATAGTTCTGTCATTCATACTATTAAGGGTAAGGTGATGTATCATGCCACCAGTGAGATGTTTGTTTATGAATTCACATGTTGCAACAAGCGTGAAGTCATTGGCAATGAATTTGGTGTGCAGTTTATGGTTTCCATGGCAGGTGTCCGCGCCAAGGTTTGAGGAGCTAAACATAACTGGGAAATGTCAAGGCTTGTTTAACTCTATTTCATAACTATAACTGCTTTCAAATAGTGTGTATGTGTAATAAGCCATAATTTTTTCTTTGTTCTCCATACCTCTGCCTTTGCTGGCCATGCGGCGGTGGCCATTTTGTGTAGCAAGTGTGTGTGACAACGCTTTTTTTTTGTGAAAAGAGGTAAAATTGTAAGTCAACAGAGCCAACTGGATGTATGGCATGTGTATGCAAACCTTAATAATGCTTAATAACCTATTTAGTTTAAAGAATGGCCACTAATTAACAGGCATCTCTTTTAATATGTTGATGGGAGGCACTGGAGAATCAGCTGAAAGAAAAATACTGTGTGCATTACTGGCATATAATATAAAAGATTAGGTAATTAGCAGATTTAATTTTATCTTTAGCAACCAGTTGTATTTATTAAGACACAGCTGCATTTCAGTGGCAATAGATATCTAAAGATGTCAACCTCATTTATGTCAGTGAATGAACGTGGTTATAGGAAATGTTAGCTAAAGTGATTAGTGACAAGGTTGTCTCACAAACCATGAATGGGCAGCTGCTGTTGCCTTAAGGAGCGGCGTGTACTGCCCAATTTACCTTGGTTAATCGGTTAGGTTACTTTAAGTCTGGTCAGAGTAGTAGCACTGATGTAATTCTGTGGCCTAAAAAGACTCAAAAGCCTTGTGGGGATATTAAAATAAAACATAAATATGCATACATTATCTGGAAAGACAGCCTTCAGTTCGGTTTTCATGATTTCCAAAAATGAATATTCATGACATTCATTTTCATATTTTTTTTTAATGCTTTGTGTTTAGTTTTATCTGATGGGTATTAATCTTGAGTATCCCGACACCTGACTTGCATATAGCCTGGAGGTTAGAAGTTGGACTTGGTTTATATGAATCAGCAATCACAATTGTATTCCTTCAGTAGTCATAATCGTAAATTCACGATTTGTGCACTCCCTAAAGATTCACACACCTTCGCCTTTGGCGTAATGCCCTTTAAAAATTCTCCCGGTAAAAGTATGCTTTTGATTTTTGTCTCTCCAACTTACCTTTTGCATGATTTTACACCCACTTATTGATAACTTTGTAGAACCTGTGAACTTGATCAATAGTTGACCAATCGTTGACACTCACTATGATCTTGACATGGTGACAATACGCCTTCTCTAAAAAAAATACCTTTCACCGAGGGCCGGAACCGCACTGGGATATGTTCAGAAAATTGTCTGGATTTACTCTGCAGAACTTCTCGCCCTAGGCTCTGATTACAATTGATGCAGAGCAAATTAATGCATGCGTTTATGCATTCATTTCATTCCACATACTTATGAGATGTTTGTTTTTTTCCTCACCCTGTATGATGTGGGAGATCTAAACACAATGTTTACGTCTATAATTCTGGCTTGCAAATCCACACAAGGCTGTGGCTGCAGTAGCAGCGTCACTCCACATTTTATTCCACCTGGGGAAACATACAATGATTTCTCTGATAAAAAAGATCCTCCTTACATCTCCATCACCACCCACCCTATTCACAGGACCATGTAAACATCTGCAGCCTGATCTGAGCAGGTGGTAAAAATATGTGGTTAAAACTTCTTGAAACTGCTGATTCTGCGTAGTTTTAAAACTGAAGAAATTGATCTCAGAAGGTAACTCCCTATTCCAAGGTCTCTTACTCATAACAGTGTGTTACTGGAGAAATTTTACAGGATGGTAAATGTAAAATCGTGTACCGACCCCAGAAAAAGGACCTAAGAAGACTGGACGAAAGGCAAATTAAGTAGTGGCTGTCAATTTATGCAAATAATGTTTTTTTTAGATTTTCTCTGAGGCTTCTTGAGACATATCCAGCATGAAATAGTACTTTAAGGACCACTGAAGAATATATTTAAAACATAATCCTGATCAATAAAAAATACAATGTCATGCCATTTCACATGTGTGACATGCATAGTAGAAGTATTTATAATTTCCATGACATGTGCAACAAAAGGGTTCCATGTTATAACATTGTTTTCCAATATATCTTCTCCAAAAATCACTGTTCAAAAACATCCTTCAATTATGAATTGTTTTTATGTACTACATTATTTTGACCAAAACATCTTTCCATGAATATTGACTATCTCTTCACAAATTTGTTTTTTTTTTTATTGTAATGCTGTTTCTGGTGCGCACAGCTGCTCCTAGGAGGCGTCACAGCGTCACAGCGCTGGCGAAAAGCGCATAAGTAAAGGGAAGGAAATATCCATCAAGACGCTCATTAGACTGGTGTCAAAAAGTAGCGTTTTGAGATTACGTCTAAGAACCGATTCCGAGGTGAAGAATTGCAACCTGAGTGGAAATGCACAGTTTGGAGGCCAGGTAGGTGAAGGATTGCTTGCCTCTTCTGGCTTTGTGCATGAGAGGAACTTGGAGCAATTCGACATTTTTGGATGTCAGAGTTCTGGATTGGAGGCACAAATAGAATCTTCTCCTCAGCTAAAGAGGGCATTTATGAGTAAAGGCTTTGAAGGCAAAAGTGAGAGCCTTAAATTGAATCCTCTTGATGACTGGTAGCCAGTGAAGATGTTGAAGGTGATGAGACACTGGCAAGCATGGGAGATCTTCAAGATAAGGCATGCAGCAGAGTTCTGGATAATTTGAAGCTGTTGGGTCAATAAAGCTAGTAGACCCAAATATAAAATGTTAGCATATTCCAGTTATGCCGTATCCAGGGCGTGGACACCTGTTTTTTGTGAGTCCACAGGTATGAGGTGAAGCATCCTTCTGAAAGATCCAAGGTTAGCAAAGCAAAAAGTGGACAGAGACTAATTTGGGACTTAAAAGTGAGGAGATTTGTGTCAAATTTTACTCCAAAGTTTCTGACCGTCAGTGCTGGGGGGAGCACCACTCAGTTCAGGTTGCCACCATAGGCTAGCTTCCAGGAAGAATATGGTCCCAAAAAAGAGTATTTAAGTTCTTTCTGAGTTCAATTTGAGGCAGCTACCCTCCATCCATTCCACCACTGCCATCAAGCAGTGCTTACAGGAGGTCAGGGTTGCTGGTTCATTTTCATGGAAGGCCAAGAGGAGCTGGGTGTCATTCCATTAGAAGAACACCAGCACTCCCCTGGACTCCACTAGTTTAACCAGCAGCTCAAGGTAGATATTAAAGAGAGTGGGGTTGAGCGCCGGACCCAGAGGTCCGACGCAAGTCAGAGGGCTGAATGAAGAAGTGAAAGGTGGAAGGAAAGCTGATTGAGAGCGATAATATTTAAGCCAAAGCAGAGTCTCTGATACCAACTCTCTCAATTCTATCTAGAGGGATGGCATAAGAAACAGTATCAAAGTACAAGGACAGATCCAAGAGCATGACCATCACTGGAAAGCTGTGATCACGTTTTTCCTTAATGAATTCTGATACCTCGAGTAGGCCAAACTCAGTACTGTAACCTGCACAGAATTCTGATTGGGAGTTTTGCAGAAGGTGGTTGGATTCTAAGAAGTGTGACAACTGTTTGCTGACCCTTTTCTCTAAAAGTTTAGGAACAGTGGTAGGAGAGAAATAGGTCTAAAGTTCCTGAGAACTTTAGGATAGAGTGATGTCTCTTTCAGCAAGAGGAGCAGTAGCACATATTTCCAGCTTGCAGGAACCAACCCCAATCCCAGGGAGTTATTCAACAGCCTAATTGGAGTGGGGTTCACCACACCAGAGGACAGATTTAAAATAGCTGGGGTGCAGGGGTCCAGAGGGGATCCCGATTTGCACATAGTCACTTTCAATGCTGAGTTTTTTAAGGAAATAGGGTCAAACCTCTTAAGAAGAAGACCTGACTCAGAGAGAAAAAAGGTGGTCACAGCAGGTGTAGTCTGCATTCTCAATTGGTAATATGGGGTAAAGTTTGGAATGGGAAGAGTAAATTTGACCCCCGCCCCCCCCTTAAAAGTCCAACATTTGCCCTAATATGTTTAGTTTGGGGTTGAAGCTGTAAATATGAACCCTCCCCAAAGTCCAACACTTTCCACAGTGTTGTTAAGTTTGGAGTAGGAATAGCTAATTTGCCTCCTTCCAAAAATTCAAATGAGGTTAAGTTAGGAGTGGGTGTAGTAAATTAGAATTTTTCAACATTTTCTCCAATGTGATTAAGTTTTTATTCTTTATAGTAAATGTGGTATCAACAAATTGTTAACATTTGTGTGTTTTTTCATATTGTACATTAAAAGTTAGACTCAGTTGTTGCACAAACTGTTTGTTTGCTATTGTAGGTTTTCTAAAGTACCATTTTCTAAACTTCTCTTTTAATACATACCATTTTCGGTGGGCGCTAATATTCAAGTTTTATTGTAATTACACATTTGATATAGTGTAAAGATTTGTTTTATAGATATACAGTCTTTCTGAACATGGATAGTAATTTTAGATGAATGTTTAGTTCTCTACATTGCTTACATTTTTAAAAACATTTTAATGTATTATAAATGTATGATCAGTATTTCTAATATAGATTTATCCATAAAAAAGTGTTGAAGTATAGAAATATTTTGAAACATTTTTAACATGTTCATTATTTTTTAAACATTAGTAAACAAAATACACTTTTGTTAACATCGATTTCTATGCAATTGATTATTTTAATTTTTCTGCCATATTTGTTCAGTTTATTTGATTTGGTAATCTATCTTTATAATTTTTGGTTGTTCATGGAGTTTGTGCATGCAGTTTGCTTTTGCTTGTCTCCGGTTCAGGTAAGAATGTTTTAAACTTGTTTTCCCAAGCTTTGTGGTGGAAGGAGGTATTTAGATATAATTAGACTAGTCTTTGTAATTAGATGTTGTTTTTGTGTTTTTCTCCTTCGTGTAGTATGTGTTAGTTTACAGTAAGCCTTGTTGTGGTATGTGTAAGCATGGATAACGCTTTACACAATGCCAGTGGATTGATAACAGTGAGCGTATTCTGGAAAATATAAATGACAAGAAAAAATATGACTTCAGAAAGCATTTGCCAGAGAGATCTTGAGATAAAAGAATTGAATACTTACATGTGAAAATCTTGAGAGAGCAAATAAGGTAGAAGCACATAACTGATTGAATAAATAATTAGGTATTTTTAGACCTGGTATTCTTGTTGCTGTTTTCCCCTTACTTTTTGCCTTTGGTTGTCCTGGTTTGCTGACTACTTTTTTGCTGGCTTTAGAACCCTGAGCACTTGCTAACCAGTGCTAAAGTACTTGTGCTTTCTACCTAAAGCATGGTAGATTTGGCTAATACCGAAATTGGCATATTTAATTTACTTGTAAGTCCCTAATAATGTGGCCAGGTCCTGTAAATTAAATGCTACTCGTGGGCCTGCAGCGCGGATTGTGCCACACATGTAGGTAGCCCTTTAAACTTGTTTCAGGTCTAAGGTCTGCCATTCCAGCCTTTGTGTGTAGTTTTAAACTGTCATTTCAACCAGGTAAAATAAACCTTTTTCCATGCGCACAACTTCCTTTTTAAGGCATGCATATAAGTCACCCCTAGCGTCGGACCTGGACAGCCCGGAGGGCAGGGTGCAGTGTATTTAAAAAGTGGGACATGAACTTGTTTAGGTTTACTTGTCCTGGTAGTGAAAAACTCTTACAGTTGTTGTTCAATACTGCAAGGCCTTGCTCTCCCATAGGCTATCTGAGTTACCTTATTACATCTAATAAGTCATCATTTCCAAATGGGTGCAGGTAATCAGTTAATGTTTGGTGTCTTTGGAAATGTAATGCAAAATCCTCTCTCATTGTGACATCTGGTTTTAAATTACAATTTAGAAAATGCCACTTTTAGAAAGTTGCCATTTTCCTGCCTTAGTTATATAGTGCCTGCAGCCTGTCACTGGGTCACATAACTGGGTGTATCTGGCAGTTGGGCTTTGCATATTCCTTCTAGTCAGCCACAAACAATAGAGAGCTTAAGTGTGCTGGTAGATGGGAGGGCGGAGCTGAGCACTTAAATAGACTGTGTCCTGCCTTTATACAAAGGGCTGCATTCCCCCTGTAGTTAGCCAGCAGCTAAGACAGGTAAGGCATGATGCAGGGGACTTCAAAAGTGGAAACCTCTGGAAGCTTCTTCTATTTAAAAAGGTAGGCCCAGGTATAAATATTGGACCCTAGACACCAACTCTTCGGTACACTTTTGGACCTGTGGAGACTCTGCCTGTCAGGAAGATGGCCTGCTGCTCTGCTGAAAGGACTACCAATCTACTGAACTGCTGCTCTGAAGGACTGCTGCCTTGATGTGCTAACCTGTGGTCTGCTGCCCTTGGTGAGAAGTACTTGACCTGTATCTGTTGAATGTAGGACTCCAGAGTGGCCTCCTGACTGGAGCCTAAGGAACAAAAGGCTCCAACAATCTGCCATCTAGGGTCCTACCCTACCAAGTGGTTCCATTCCAGTTCTTGACCCTGGGAAGTGGGCCTGAAGGTGCTCTGCCAGCCCAGCTGTGGATCCAACAGAACTGAAGCATTTACTCTGCTGCAAAGCAAAATCCAGAGTAGATCTGATTCATTGCTTCTGCTGTGAGGGTTCTTGCAGCCCACATCGGAACCTGCTCAGCATGAAGCTTCACTGACCCAGGCACTTGCATTGCAAATCTGTTATCGACAGGAGCCTCAACAACAGTGCAGGTTCTCTCATTGCGGGCAAAAAGGGAAGTGACCTGAACCTTAACAATTTGTACATGTTACTGAATTAACATGAAGACCAAACACATTTCTTCTATTGTTTGATCAGGTATTTTTATTTTACCTTATTATTCAACCTATTATTATCTGATTTCAAAGTTTATGTGAAAAAGAACACGTTGTGGTCATATTACGTTTTCATACATAAATACAATATAATCATTACATAAATTACTGTATATTTACAAATAACATGGACAGTGCAACATTGCTACAAAAAAATCCAACAAAGCGACAACATCAATTTCTAGCCCCAATTTAAAGGGTATCATACATTTTTATGGAGCCTAGACACTCTTCAGAAGTATGAATGAGATCTCTGAAACAAGGGGAACAGTTGAATATCTGTTACAGGGGTGGATGAAATAACCCCCGCCTAGAAAGAAATTACATTCACAATCCCTCAATGTTTTATATATTGCCAACACGTTTCGAGTCCCGGGCAATAAGTACAGGGGTTCTCATCAGGGCTCCTGATTTTTTTAGACAATGGTATTGTCTGGTAAACCGTATTCTTTCTATCAGACTTTAGCTTCAGTGAAAGGAGTTGAAATAAATTCTTTTAAGATGCAGTTTGAGTCCTATTTCATGTTTGTTTCTGTGTTCGTGGCCGGTTATTGTACAATTATTTGAACACGAGTTGCTTGTGTCAAGAAACGCTTCGTGTCACGGCCAGCATATGGATTCTAGTCGCTCCTCACGTTTGTTAGTGTTCGCCTTAACTGCATCCTACTTCCTGGCAGCTGTCTTCATTCAAAAAACAATATTAATAGGTTGAATAATAAGGTAAAATAAAAATACCTGATCAAACAATAAAAGAAATGTGTTTGCCTCAACTGCCTTGACAAGGGTCCTCACAACCACCACAATCTGGATTTAAGGCACGCTTGTTCAGCAGTCCTAACTGGGTCTCATCTATTTACTCCACCCCCTCCCCTTGCGAAACAATCTTTAAACCAGGCAATCCAACACCTAGAGAAATAAGTATTTCAGAAGTAGTGGATGCGATTAAACAGAGCTTAGGCAACAAAGCGCCGGGCCCTGATGGGTTTCCTATCGATCTAATCAAGTGGATCCCGGCTTTCTGGGCCCCGCTGCTTCTGAACATCTTTAAAAACCTGACATTGGCAAAGATGCCTGAGACTTGGGTCAGAAGCATAATAGTGCTGATTTTTATGAAGGGAGATAGATCCCTCCCGTGTAATTACCGACCAATCTCCCTAATAGATAACACCCTTAAAATCCTAGGTAGAGTCCTCTATAATAAAATTGTGAATTGGACAGAAGGTAACGATATTTTAGACCCTTGCCAGTTGGACTTTAGGGGCAAGGTAGGAACTAAGGAACAATGCCTTAATTTAAATCTAATTGTCGGCAAGTACGCCATAGCAAGGAGGTCTCCTGTCTACATGGCTTTTATGGATTTGTCCACAGCCTTTGACCTAGTGAATAGGTCAGGGCTGTGGGCAATCCTTTTGGCTGGTGGACTGGATGCCACCATGGTAAATTTCCTGGCGTTTCTGCACATAGACCTCAAGGCCCAAGTAAGGATTGGCGCGGGTGGAGAGGTATCTGGGCCTATCGAGATTGGCAGGGGGTCAGACAAGGGTGCGTGCTGGCCTCCCTGCTTTTTATCATATACATTAATGGCCTCAGTGCTTCTCTGAAACTAGCCTCCCCAGATGTCCCATACATTAATAGAGAACCCATCCCTGTACTGCTTTATGCAGACAATGCGGTTCTATTAGGCCGCACCCCAAAAGCACTGCGTCTTCTTGTTCAAAATTTTAATCTTTTTATGAAAAAACTAGACCTGCGGGTACATTTTGAGAAATCTTTTTTAATGAGAACTGGACCAGGGAAGTGTGATATTGACCTTATTACAATAGATGGCCAAAAACTGACCTCGGTAAAATCCTTTGTTTATTTAGGATTGGCCTTTGCTGCGAACGGCTCCTGGAGTGAGCATTTAGCTCACGCCAGGAGCAAGTTCTCAAAGGCAACTAATTCGATTTTAAGCTTACCCCGCCCAAAGACTATGGGTGCGCTCTTAGCCGTTCAGAAAATGTATAAACTTCAGTGCACCCCGGTGGCTACGTACGGCGCCGAGATCTGAGGAACGGGTAAATTGTTCTGTAATCCAGCAGGAGAAGAATAGGTTTTGTAGAAAATTATTGAACACTCCAATCTCTACCCCCCAATATGTATGTCACAAGGAGCTCAATATTAATTTTATAACTGATTTTATTAGGGCCCTTCCGGCACTTATGTGGGTTTCAGTATGGAAGAATGAAGCAGCCTCTCTAACACAGCAGATTATTAAGGACTGTCTACGCTGTGACCGGGGTCTAGAGATCCCCTGGTTAAGCGGTGTGCTGAGTAGCCTGTGCAGTGTAAACAGAGAAAATGTTTTCTGGGATCATACACTAGCAGCGGCAGTGGCAAAAAAGGAACTGCAGAATACTTTGTATTCTTTATTTAACAAGGAACGGGAGTTGGTAGAGGCAAGAAAACCAACTGTTTATAAATACATGGCTATTGAGCATTATTGCCACCCGCTTCATGTGTATCTGACCCTACTAATGAGCCGCGGGGAAACGAGTTTACTGTTCCATCTAAGAGCAGGCACAATTCAATTTGCACTCTGCTTCCCATATTTTTCTGCAATTACTATATTAACTATTTTAAGCAGTTTTTATATCCCTATTTTTATAAAAGAAGACCAATCACCTTGGGTGTAGCGTACCGTTTACTATTGAACTTGGATGATGCTGATCTTATCTTTCACACTGGCACTTTCTTAAAAACTGCGACAAGGGCGAGGAGAACCATGATGGCTCCTTGACACTGCACGACATAACATGTGAACTGATCCCAAAAAGTTAAAAATATTGATATATTGGACAGTTTGGCACATGGCACTTTTGAACCTTGTATATTGCACTTTCTTTCTTTCCTAATGAGTACTGTAACAAACTCATGTTTGGTGTACTTTATGGGTATTTGTATCCAAATACGTATTGATATGCTGAACAGATTTGCACAATGCACTTTTGAAACTTGTATACTGTATTTTTTAATGTAATTTATGATAATTGCTGTATTGTATTTGTGTGTTGTGTGCTTTTATGGGTACTATTGTATCCGAATAAAGTTGAACTGAACTGAACTGAACAGTCCTAACTGGGTCCCTGTATCCAACCCGTGCTCCATATGGTCGGCCTGTACTTATGAATTTGTCCTGGTCTGGTGCGAACAGATATCCACAGTTGGTGCTTTGTGCTTTTTGGCGCTGTATTTACTGAAATCTTTAAACCTGCATATCTCGGAACTACTCATTGGAATTTTATAGTTTTGGTCTTGTTGTATTTATTGAAATGAAAATGAAATGAAATGAAAAGAATCTTGTAGCGCGCAACTAAGCCCGAAGGCATCAAGGCGCCTAACAGTAATTCCATGAAAACAAATGAACAGTAACTACGGGTACGCCCTTGCAAACAGCCATGTTTTCAGTGCTTTCCGAAACAGCAAAACGGAAGACTGAGATTTAATTTCGCAAGGAAGGGTATTCCATAACTTTGGGGCAATTGAAGAGAAAGCCCTACCGCCCCATTTACTCCTACGGAAGCGAGGTACCACCAGCAGGCTCCTTGAGGAGGAGCGTAAGTCTCTGCCAGGTGCATAGGGTAGCAGCAATTTCTTGACACCCCCCGCACCCTTACCGGAGAGTGCACCGTAAGTCAGGCAGAGCGTTTTAAAGATGATCCTCGATTCAATAGGAAGCCAGTGTAAGGCCATCCTGGCTGCCGTTGCTGCCGCTAATCTAGGAGCGTCCAGAACAAATTTGGCTGCCCCATTTTGGGCAGTCTGAAGACGCTGTATCAGGCTCTTATTCATGCCGGTGTACAAGGCGTTACAATAATCAAGTCGCGAAGCGACAAGTGCTACCACCACTTGCTTCCGCGCCTGAGGAGACAAATAATGTTTTATTTTTCGAAGTATTTTAATGATACCCCAGCAGGTAGCAACTGTTCTGTTCACCTGCAAAGTCATGGAGAGGGCGGGGTCAATCAATACTCCCAAGTTCCGTGCCGACTCCGTAGGAGTAGGACAGGTCCCCAGCGAAGGCGGACACCATTCAGGTGACCAGATGTTATTGTTTGGGCCAAACACCAAGCTCTCAGTGTTCTATATATTTCTAAATCAGTGTGTGATTTTTTTTGTGCTGTGTTTCCCCTCATAAATACTTTACAAATTGTCTCTAAGTAAAGCTTGGCTGCTTTGTTCCAAGCTACCAGAGGGTTAAGCACAGGTTAATTTGGGGTTTGCTTGTGTCCCTCCGAGAAAAGGATTGTGGTTGCAGCCTGAGTAGCAAGTCAACCCTCTCAACCAATAACCCGATTTCTCATAGGTGTTAAGAGTAACATATAGATGTATTTAGAATCCATGTTTAATTTTTATTGAATCGTAACACACACAATACTCAAATCCCAACACAAGACTTCTGGTGTAAGAAAAGGGGTTCAGAGCATTTGTGGAGGAACCATGCCAGGCTGCTCTTCCTTTCTCTTTTTCCCTTCCCATTTTCCCCTGTGTCTTCAGTGTCACCCAAGAGGGTGTGTGCCACCCTTCACGATCTAGAGGGCACAGTATGGTGTAGGGGATCTAGCATTGTGCATCACTCCCACTGTCCCAGACAACACAGGTCAGTCAATCTAAATGTGTAATTAAGTAATATGATCACTTCCAGAAAGTTGATTTAAGATAAACTGGTTCTACAGGTGATCATTTTTGAATTTCAAACAATTTGGTTTTGGTGTTTAATTTTTTTTCTTCCTTTTAGCATGTGTTTCTTCTTGAAGAGGAAGCACCGGTATTTAGAGAAATTAACATGTGGCATATTTTTAAATATTAGTCGTCTTAACTAGGTGGAATTTCAATTATGCTGGACTAGTCAGAGGGATTTTGGTAATTCTGCTTTAGACTTTGACAATGAATTACCAACATTAACATCATTGCTTCATCTCACGTAATTAAGAGTAATTTGTGAGACAAATTCAACTGAGAGCATAATTAGAGAGCGAAAGTGGCTGCTCGTGCTGCTGTTCATGTTCTGTTTCATTTTGCACTATTTTCTTAGTGCAAAATGCATAATTGCAGCCATTTTGATTGTAAGTTTGCATTTGCGCTAAGAAACTAGGGCCTCATTATGATGGCAGTCATCCTTTTGTAAATGGGACCATCTGACTGGCTGTTGGCAGTCCCACCATAGGCATTAGGATGCAACTGCCGCCAAGGCAGTTGCAATGTCTTAATTGTATATTGTGGTGGGTGCTGCAGGCTGCAGCGCATGCTGCAGTACAAAAATAGACATTACACATATCCCTGCACTACGTGGCAGACACCATGCAGTGCCTGCCATATGGTGCAGAGATATGTAGGAGGGTATCATAGGTGCTCCGAAAACCAAAAACTGAGGGCCATGGGTTAGGGGCGCCCCCAGTGTCCCTTTCCACCATGGTATTCATGGTGGGTAAACCGCCATGAAATGGCCAGCAGGAAGGGACATTATAATCCCTACAGCGGTGCCTGACAGGCACCGCAACCATTGTAGGGATTAAAGTTACCTCCGATGGTCCGACGGGCTCCTTGAGTTGAGCCCATCGGATCTGTGGCGGTCGATCTCTCCGACCGCCACCCATCCGCCCGCCATCCTATTGTGGCTGGCAGGAATCTGGCAGGAATCTTCAGTACGATGGCAGTGTGAATACATTTACTGTAATAGGTATTTTATTTAGAATTAATATGATTTTCCCATGTTCAATATTATAATTTCCAGGTTTTTTTTTTGTTTTAATGTGTAGCCGATATTTGCAATTTCTTTATTTCTATTTATGATATTATTGTATTTGAGAATTATTTTACAATATATTTGTTATTGGTATTTTTCTGTTTACTAGTTAAGTATTGGAGCCCAATATTTATGCTGTCAAAGTATTGGGGGAGATTTTTGCTTATGGCGATATTGTTTATCTTGCTATAGTGTTATACAGCCTACTAGAGCACATGGGTCCAAGTTAAATTGGCCCAGAGTGGCCATTTATCAAATACCTTTATTACCAATACAGATTTAAAGGGTTGCTTGCTGGCTCCTCTCCTTTTGAACTTGTATTCACAAGACTTATCGAGTCCATAAAGGTTGATGCTATTTGCCCACCCAGTTTAGGTAATTCCATCTTCAATCCCTTCAATACGCAGATTCTAGATCAGTGGTTCTTAACCTTTTGACTTATATTGGGAGGAGTTCTTGGAGTTTGCCGCCACTGCCAAGAGTCAATTTGGGCAGCAAGGAAGGAGCGGGGACACTTTTTGTTCCACTGCCGCAGGAACAAAACGCCACAGAAGTCGCCGCAGCCACGCTGGGACTACACTTCCCAGCAGCCCCAGCGGCGCGGCATACCTGACGCCGCAACATCGCGCCAGGAGGCGCATTTAACGGGACCAGCCCTCGGTGGAGCGGGGGTGTTCTTGGAGTTTGCCGCCACTGCCAAGAGTCAATTTGGGCAGCAAGGAAGGAGAGGGGAAACTTTTTGTTCCACTGCCGCAGGAACAAAACGCCACAGAAGCCGCCGCAGCTGCGCTGGGACTGCACTTCCCAGGAGCCCCAGTGGCGCAGCGTAACTGATGCCGCAACATCGCACCAGGAGGCGCATTTAACGGGACCAGCCCTCATGGAGCGGGGGAGTTCTTGGAGTTTGCTGCCACTGCCAAGAGTCAATTTGGGCAGCAAGGAAGGAGCGGAGACACTTTTTGTTCCACTGCCGCAGGAACAAAACGCCACAGAAGCCGCCGCAGCCGCGCTGGGACTAACCTTGAAATAAATACAACGAAAGTTCTGCTAAATCCTTTAGAGGGAAGATATATATGAATAAATCCCCGCTAGAGCGGGTTGATGCCTTTAATTATCTGGGGGTTACCCTCCAGAGAGATCTGGGATGGACTAGCCAATTAGACCTAGCAGTGCTAAAACATCACCAGCAGGCAGGTATTCTTCTCAAAAGGTTTAACTCCTCAGTATCAAAACCCATTAGCCCATTATTAGAGATATACGGAATGAAGGTGCTAAGTTCGGCCCTTTACGGAGCAGAACTTTGGGGGTTTGAAAATCTAAGAAATTTGACGCTAGCGGAAAACGAATTTTTGAGAAAAGCCACCAGCGTTCCGCTAAGTACCCCGCTGACACCATTAATGTGGGATCTTGGAAAAAAATCTGTCCAAGATCTTGCTTCCCTACGTCCGTTACTTTATTGGCGTAGGTTATGGACCACAGAAGAATTACAGCATTATGCGGGGGGTCTAAAGGAAATAATTGCCAAAGATTCCTCCCACAAAATACACTGGCTGAAGGCCATTAGGTCCTTGTTATTCAGCCTGGGAATGGGGGACCTCTGGGACGACCCTGCAAATGCTGTATTCCCCTCTAAAAAAATTCTGAAGGCCAAGTATTGGGAGATGGTAATCTAAAAGCATGTATAAAGGGTCTTTCTTTACATCTAACAGGTCGTTTTCTGGAATTTAAGGCTCAACCGAAGCTGAAATTATATTGGGATGCCATAGAGAAGCAGTATGACTGTAAACTCTATTTCCAACTTAGAGTAGGCTCCCTTCCAACAAGGTCATTTACAGCCAAATGGGCAGGAGAAAACGACAATGATAAATGCCCTAGGTGCACGGACGAACAAGAGTCTATAAGTCATCTTCTCTTTTTTTGTCCCCTTTATGTTGCTCCTAGATCGATGTCGGTGAAACCTATTTGTAAAATGATTGGCACCCGCAGACACGAAGAGGCATTAAGAATTCTATGTACAGACCCCAGCCCCCAATTGCTATAGCCAAGTTTTTAAAATGGGCATGGGTAATTCGGGCAAAACAATTACGGCAGTGAAATGAGAATCTAATATCCATCTACCTAATTTAGCTGTAAATATAGGGGATGTATCAGTTAATTGAGCTTTGTGTAACATCACCCTGGACTGTATATATGATGAGTTTTATGGATTCTATGAATTTAAGTATATACGACATTCGACAAAAGTCCTTTGTAGTTTAATCTCTTTTTAAATATTTATTGTATACATTTTAATGGTATTTTATATATTGGGAAATGTGTATTTTATTTCCTGCTTTTATGACTTAATTGTCGAATAAAGTTTATGAAAGGAACCCCACTTAATCATGACTGGAACCCGGGGAACTCAGTAAATCATTAATCAAATTAGATGTGAAAGTGTATTTCCAAATTACATATAAACATGTCTAAACTAATTTTTTTTTTTGAGCCATGGAATGAAGGGGCAAATGTATGAAAGCATTTTTGCTGCCATAATGGCCCAATTCGGAGAATCAGGCCGTTTCCGATCACAAAAATGTTTTGGGATATGTACAAAATACAAATTGTGATTCAGTAATGAATCACAATTTGTGTTTAGGAATTCGGTATTTGGAAGGGGCATGTTTAGGGTGTAGGGACTGCAATTTTCTAATTGCAATTTACAAAGAATTGCAATGAAGAAATCGCAATCCCTAAAATGTATATACATTGCCCCAAAAGACTCATTTAGTCTAAGATGTTAAGGGGAAAACAATGATAATGTAAAAGATGTTTTTGTGAAGTAATATTTTCAAAAGATCTTCTTGTGGAAGACGGTGTTATCACACTTAAATAAAAAACTGCCTCCAACAAACAGAACATAAGTTGAAAATAAAATAATTTAAAGTATTGGAAAGAGTGCTAGGAAAAGCAGATGGAATGCAAAAATATTCTTCAGGTCAATACCTTTCAATGCTTCTTTGTTAAGTGACAAAAGAACAGCGTGCCTAATTGATCTGCACAGTCCAAAAACGCTACCAGCTTGTTTTTTTTTACAAAAATTATTATATATTAGTTGCAAATTGGTCACTGTCATTTTCTATTTGTATGTCTTTTTCAAGTGGATTTCTGCATGGCCAAGTAAGTGATTTAGGGTGAGTTCGAAGTGATGCATTCAATGCACCCGGGCTTGCTGCATCCAACATGCATTGTTACATTCGTGACAATTGACCTTCAGTTTTAGGTTCCTGAAGGAGTCTGAAAAGAACCTCTTACTATTTTGAATCATTTCATGAAGTCCCACCGCCCCTTTTGTCTGTGCCTATTGAAGCATCACTGCATGCCAATGTCTCTCTCCACATACTTCAGTTCTCCAATTCTGTGGCTACACTTTCTCCTAATCTCTTCTATCACCACATTCCATTTCACGTCCTTTCTACTCTCTCTATGCACCTCTTTATGTATATCTCAGCATTCCTCCCAAGCCTAGCTCTCTACCCTCTGCAATCTCAACTTGCTTTTGCTATTTCTCACAGGTTAGTGCTGGTCAGGCAATGCAAGGAAAGCCAATCTGTCAGGAGAGGTCTGGGCGGCGAGATGCACAAAGATACACTATGGTGCACCAAAAAGGAAGTTGCTTGCATCCAATTGAAATGGATTATAATGAATCACTGATTATACTGAAACCACACTGTTCCACACATTGATCAACAATCCATGTTTTTCTTGCAACAATCTCTATATAAAAACCAGGATTCACTCTTGAAAAACCTGACGAAACCTGCTCTTTAGAACGTAATTCCATCTAATCCAAATGTGCTGTCTGTCAGCAAAAGTTTATATGATGTAATTCATACAACAGTTAATATGATTGCCCCCTACAACTAAAACCAAATGAAGCAAACCAAGTCAGCCATAGTTCACTATATTGCTAATAAAAAAATAAGTTTCTGAGAAAATATGATAAACTGGACTTTCTTACTGCCAAAGCAATTTTCATTCAAGCTCAAATCAACCTCTCTAAATCCCTATGGCATTGCAAGGTGGCTTTGGATGCAAGCAGCAGGACTGAGGATCTGGAGATGGGAGAAACACGTGTACAGACTGCGCATTACATTGTTCCAACTGACTGAGGCTGAAATCCGAGAGAGGTACAGCTACACCCCAAACCATCCTAGACCTGATACGGGACCTGTACTCACTCCTAGAGCACCAGACACCAAGGGCGCACGCTACACCAACACATGTACAGGTGCTCTGTATCCTGCACCTACTTGCATCAGGTAATTACAAGGGGGTGATAGCTATGGCACAGAGTTGCCTGTCCCATTTTTTCAACACTTTCCTGGATGTCATAAAGCAAAGAATGCTTCACTACATACGCTTCCCCAGCACACAGGCGGAACTGCAGAAAACCAAGATGGATTTTTATCAAAAGGCATAGTTCCCACATGTAATAGGGTGCATTGATGGGACACACATACCAATCTGCCCACCTGTAGCTAAAGAGTAGATATATCGGAACCGCAAATCTACACATTCCATCAACGTGCAGGTAATTTGCGATGCGAACCACATTATCACCGACTTCATAGACAAATTTCCAGGGAGCACCCATGACTCCTACATATTCAGGAACAGTGGGATCTACACACGTCTGGCTGGGGGCGAATTTGGAGAAGGATACCTGCTAGGTAAATCAATGTGACACACCCTGATGTATACCTTGGATGAATGTGTTGGTGACTGTTATTAATGACACTTCCTTTCTCACTCAGGTGATAGATCATATGCCGTGCGGGCATTTATCCTGACTCCTTATCTCAAACCATCTACCCCAAGTGAGAGAAGATACAATGTGGCACATAAAAAAAGCAGGTTCCGTTGCCTTCACAAAAGTGGAGGTGCACGTCAGTACCGCCCCATCATCTGCTGTAAAATAATAGCAACATGTGCCATGCTGCATAACCTTGCCACAAAATAAGGAACAGCAGTGGAACTAACTGACTACAAGGATGAGGGTGAGGATTGTCCACAGCCAGAGCACAGTGCAGCAGGTGTGACAGCAGCACCAGATGGGAGACACAGGTGGGCTGAGATCACTTGCAACTATTTCTGAGTAAGTAATGAGACACAGCCAGTAACTGTAATTGCGTGACGGTGTTTTAATTAACCTTAACTCAAGCAATAGCATAGCACACCATCACAACATGAAGGCCTCAACATGCCATGCCAATATTCTATGGACAGTCCAAAGGTGAAATGGGTTACATCGCCCATCTCTCAATGCCAGGTGATGGCTGGCATTATTTCCTGCGCCCATGCGCAGCATTGCCGCGTTCCCTGGGCACACTGTCCTCCCCGGCCGTCTGTCCTGTGGTAGCGATGTGCCTTTCTCTGCGCCTCATGGACTCAGTTATCGGGCGTGTGATGCTGCTGCGGCTAGTTGCCGCCTCACTATCCCCCAATCTCCTGCACCTGTGGTGGCTATTTGGTTGGTTTGGAGCACTTCAAGTGCACTGGTAACTGTGACCAACTCCCTTGCAATGTCAAGGCTGCAGTGGGCTATCTCCTACTGCATGGCCAATGGGGGGCCTGCAGAGCACAGAGGTGGCCGTGGAGAAACGGTTCACTGCCTTAGTGTAGCAGTCCAATTTCTGCCGGGAACTGCGCCTCGCCAAACGATCCTCATCTAGTTTGCTGCACAGAAGCCTCACTGTTTCTGACATGTCCCTTATGCCCTCAGCCACAGTAGAGTTCATGCTGTTTATGCCCTCCTTAATTTCCAGCATGTGTCTGTTCATGTGGACCATCTGCCGTTGCACTGATCTAATTGCTTTGCCTGGCAGGTGCTGTACCTTGAGCATATGCCCCTCGAGACCGGCGAATATGCTTGAATCCTCGCCCAGTGCAACAGGACTGGCTTCCCTTGCTCTGCGGCGTCTGACACCTGTTTGGGCGCTCTCGGTGGGGGACTGTGTGCCTGCACTGTTCCACTCATCCTCTACCAGCGTGTAATTTTGGCCTCCCATGCTGTCCTCCTCAGACACATCCAACTGCTGGAGGCTAGCCACTGTATGCCTCCTGACTCTCGTGGTGGTGGTGATGGTGGTGATGGTGCTGGTGGTGGTGGTGTGTGCTCTGTAGGTGACAACACCTCCTCCTCCTGTGTTGTCGCTCCTGGGTGCCTTTCTTGTGTCCCCTTCAGCAGCCTTGCGCGATGGCTCGCCTGTGGAGACAGAATGTACATTTGCTCACTTGTCTGGCAGCATTGGCGTAATAATACATTTCATGACTGCCAATCAAACTGATTGTCCTCTGCTTGCTAATTGGTAATGTGTGTCACATGCCTTTCGGTTCAGTGGACTGACTGTTATGATATGTGTTACTTCTGACTACATCTCTCATAATGCATTGCTGGTTTTTAGGAAAGAGGTACTGGAATGGGAAACATACTGCCTCATTGGGGATTGTGAATTGGGGTTAGGGAGTGGGGGGCACAATATGCTGTGCATGTATCTTACCTTGCCTATTGCCAGCTCTGGCTGAGCTGTCTGCATCTCCAATCCCACTCACGCTCTCCAGCTGGAGGGTGGACTCCACCAAAGGATCCAGGACAGTTGGTACAGGCGCTGTGGATCTCCCACCACCTGTCTGCTTGGCTTGCTTGAGTCTATCAGCCAACCTCTCTTTTGCACGTTTTCTGAGGTCATACCAGTGTTTTTTAGGTTCTTCAATTGAGCGCTGGGTTATGCCAATGGCATTTATCCTTTCTTGGATAACCAGCCATATCTGCCTCTTTTGTGATTCAGGGACATGCAGGGAATTTTTGCCAAACAGCGTATCATGGTCCTTTGTCACCTCCTCTATCAGCACCTCCAGCTCCCTCTTGCTGAATTTGTGTTTTCTTTTGTGCTCTCCTGCCTCCTTTTCCTTCTCCTGGTTGTCCATTACTGGTCTGGGGTGTCAGCAAGAACTTTGCAAAGCTGCTCCTGTGTTGTATGCTGTGATCCCTGCCTCTCCAACAGCTTCAGGATCAGTGCAGCTGCATGGGTGTGGCCACTTCCTGGTTGTGAGGTCATCAAGAAGCACAGGATTGGCTGATTCACAAATTTGCGAGTTTTCAAAATACCGGATTCGCTAATTACCGAATCGGTATTATGGAATCGGTAATACCGATTCAGTAATGAGGAATCGGTAATTTTTTTTGCGATTTTTACCGAATCGCTAAATTTTACCCATTTTTTATCTACATCTGGAATACCAAGTTCTTTCATTACGAATCGGTAAAATTCGCTATTAAGAACTCAGTATTTCAGTTTTACCTACATATGGCCCTTTGCCTTATGTCTAAACTACGGATAACTATTCCGAATACGATTACTGTCTGACTACATGACAAGGAATCATTCAAGTGACTGAGTACATGTCTTCAGAATTCTTCATGAGACTAAATTTCGTATCTCGGGTTTGAATAGGCAGGAGGACACAAACCTACATCTTTTAACTACTGTATGCCTTTCCAAGAAGATTCGTCTTTGTGACTACAGAGCCACTGAACTTTCCGACATTTATTCGCCTAACCATGAAGCCTTGAGAAAGTCATGGTGGTGACGAAACACACGTTGGCTGTGATCGGTTTCCTTCACGACAAGGACTGGACTACTATGCATTTCACACAAAAATCTTTTATATGAATGTATTTGTGTAAAATCCATATGCCAGTTCTTGGCTTCCCTTCTATGTTACTATGAATAAACCTATTAATGAATGATTTATGGAATATATTTTTTGTGGGTTTCTGAAATAGGGGGAATCTTTCGGCATCCTGGTGCTAGTTGGTGTAAAACAATGTACCATATTTAAGTTAATGTGAAAATTTATGAGTGCCAGGGTTTTCCATTTGTTGTTCTTATTATCAGTCTTGCTCTTCACACTAAGTTACTGGAAATGGTACACGACTCTTATACCAAAACAAACCATAGCCACTCTTGGTTCCAGTACAATGCTTGGGAGTTCATCTTAGCCCCCTAGGTACATCACAGCTAACACCATAGGAATTCTGTGAAAGGTGAGCTGTTCCAGTTATCTTTACTGTAAGATTAAAACATTAGTTTTTAAATAATAATCTCTGCACTGTTGTAAGCAGAAGTTCTACCAGACCGGTCTATAGGAATTTACTATTTGCATATGGTTCAGAATGCAGCTGGCATAAAACCTGCCCTGATCTCACTCACTTGTCTCAATTGTCTCCCCACTAAAGTGGATGCTATCTTTAAATCTGTAGGTATGAACTGCAATGCCATCCACTAAAAGCCAACAAGACACAAGCCTAAAGTGCTAATTTTTCTGAATGATAGCGAGACTATCCTTGGCATAGTATTGCCCCAAACGTTTCAGTTTACTCCTCTTGTTTGTTGAATTTGTGTTTTGTTGGCTTTCGGTGCTAAAATTATTGTTCTCTTTCCTTTAAACATGTTAACATTGGCTTACACCTAATTGGCACATTCAATTTACTTGTAAGTCCATAGTAAATTGCAATATATGTACCCAGGGCCTGTAAAATAAGTGCTACCAGTGAGCGTGCCGCACCCATTACGCCACTCACTAAACAGCGTTTTAAAACCTGCCTCATGCCTGCCACTGCAGCCTGTAGTGCAGTTTTAAACTACCATTTATGCCTGGCATTAAACACCTTTTGCCAGGTCTAAATCTTTCTTTTTAATACAAAAAGGTCAACCCTAAGGTAGGCCTTAAAGGTTCATAGGGCATGCTGCATTGTATTTCTAAAGTTGGCCATGTGGGTTTAAATTGTACATGTCCTAACAGTGAAGAACTCCTAAATTCGTTTCTCACTGTGAGCAAGGCATATCTCTTTCACTGACTTAGACTGGGTGATCTTATTATTCTTAATAAGAGGTAAATGTGTATTGGGAGCAGATGAAGATATGCTGTTTAGACTCAAATTAATTGTAATTTAAAATCCGCATTAATAGTAAAGTCAGATTTTGAGTCCCAATTCTCAAAACACCACTTTTACAAAGTTGGCATTTTCTTGCCCCAACCATTTATGCTTTCAGTCAGTATCCTATGTCACATGACTGTGAATGGCTCTGCTGTTGGACTTTGTGTTTTCCTCTCAGACAGTGAGACAAAGGGAGATTAGGTGTTGACAGGATAGGCCATCCTGCCAGGATGGTTAGGATGGAGCCCTAGGCAGCCTCACTTAAATTTCAAAAGGCTTTTCCTACTGCACACAAAGGAATCTGACACTAGTCCTTTGTCACCCAAGACTTCTTGGAGCCTTGACAGGAAGGGGAAGAACTTTTCAGAACCAGATTTAGGAGTAGTATAGGGAATCCCCCCTGTTCAAAGACTGTCACCAGGTATAAATGCTAGATCTCCAGAATCACTCATCAGTACTCTCTTGAACATGTGGACATTACAGAAGAAGGACTGCCTTGTTCCCCAGAAGACTGTCCTACTACTTGAGGGCTTCCTTGACCCCCAGAGGCCTATTCTGTTTCTTGAGCTCTTTCCTGCTCTCTGAGAAGAAAGACTGGACCTGCTCCCTTCATTCCAGGCTACCTGAGTCACTCCAAGGGCAAGTTGCCTGAACTGCAGTCTGTGCTACAGAAACACAAGAGCCAGAGGCCTGCCTGCAACTGACCTACGGCACTAGACATGCATAGACCTGCAACTGGCTCTGCCTGAGTCCTTCTGGCCTCTGTTAGAATGACTCCCTAATACCTAAGAGGTGCCTCTCCAAGTCCTGGGCCTTTTGTCTGGTCTCATTTTAGCTCTTCCTGTGAAAAGTGTTGAAAGCCTGACATTTTGGGCGCTTCGCGACGCAAACGGGACTGTTTGCACTGAAACTTTGCTGCCCGTGATAACTGCCAATACAAAGCCCCTCTAAATCCAACATTTCATGCTACATCGATCATCAGTTGACATCGGCAAAGATCTGCATTTCATGCTAAAGCTATAACAGCACACAGTGACAGACAACCTAAAGCTCGAGCAATGACTGTGACAACTGACTGCATATTCGTGCTACAGCTATGATAGTCTGCGATGCCAGGCATGCTCTTTGCGCTACAGTGGCGACCATCCACAACACTTTCCCTGCTCCTCGTGGTTTCCTTCACTACCAATGGAACTCTTTGCATCAGATTTCAAGAACGTAACTATTTCAGCAAGACTAACTTGGTCCCTGTATTCGGTCCGCGCTGCATCACGGTCTGCTTGAACGTGTGATATTTCCCCGGTCTGGTACAACCAAATTGCCACAATTGGGTATTGTGATTTTAGGTGCAATATCTGCCTAAAACTTTATTCAGATATCAGAATGTTGTTCTGATATAATTTTTTTTATTACATTTTAATCTATTTTGTTAAATTGGTTTGGGATTTTCTTGTGTTGTGTTTTCACTTATTACTGTTTGAGTGCTGAATAAATACTTTACACATTGCCTCTATGAGGACTGTGGCTGTTTCCTGAGTGGGGCTTCCATCTGCCTCAACTAATACCCATCTTTCTTACAATGGTCTTCCTATGTGCAGAGCAAAGACAAAATATGATGATTCCCAAAAGTCAGATGTAATAAGTGATGAAGGCATCTTTGGCTATCTGCAAATCTTCCCGACTCGTCTCACAAAATATATCAATACTGTGAGCTGTATTTGATTCTTTTTTTATTTTTCATAGAGTCTGCTGTGATGTGTTTCAGCTGAATCCACAGTCTTTTTCACACAATAGAGCTCCACCTTATACAACAGCTTTTATTCTTTTCAGGAATGTGCAAAATGTTCCATCAATTGTAAATAATTCATACGTTTTGTAAAATCATAAATCAGCCCACCTATTTCCCACAAATTAGTAGTAAAATCATAACTTATAGTTTTTCCCCCTCAACACACCATATATAATAACATCTGCTCCCCCTTCAAGGGTTTGCACAGAAGGAAGATGAGTTTTAATTTGGGATGGCACGTAGTCTAATTAAATGTCTCCATGCTCCATGTTCGCACTATGAGGCAGCTGTGGTTATACTTTTGAGACTGTGGTCATAACTACTGTTAATGCCAGACCCCAAGCTAGGGTTGAACTAGAACTGTGCTGTGGGTTATCATCCAGATCACTCATGAAGCTGCTGCACAAGGTTAGACAATGTATACAGGTTGGTGGTAATAATCCTTTGTATAAACACATTTCTCACTCTTCTAGGACTGATTTAAATCATCTAATGAATTTCTCTCACACAATACACTCTCAGAAAACTAATGCTAAATAGCATGATTCTTCCCAGTAACTTGAAATGCTAAAATAAGCTGTTTTACCACAGACATGATAAATGCCTCTAAATAGAGGATCATGTCCCAACATATATTGTCTACTAACGAAATAACTATAATCACATTAACTCATTCCGATAATTTATGAATATTTCAAATCATCATGTTTCTCAGGCACCATGCAAAACTCTCCTTTCTTCTGATTAATTTGAAGTCTTGAATGCATCTTTGAACTTCTAAGTCCATCTTCCGCTTATTCTTGTAATTGAATCTCTCCTGACTCTTTAGTATTTACACTGATCTTCACTCTCCTTTCATTAAATTCCTTGATAAAATTACGCTCCACCTCACTTTAGTTTGCACTTTCTCTTCAGATTCATGGTATAGCAATAATGGGTCAATTATTATAGTTATTAAATACTAAACTCAGGTAATTTTTCAAACAATAATTTATAATCTGTTTCGAACTCTATCAACAAATCCTGTTCCAATAATACTGACAAAAATATTCTGCATGACAAAGCGTAGCTCAACAGAAGAGGAAAGTAGTTAATCCCCTCTGCAAAATAACCAAATATGTATGTACAAATGCAACAGCTGTTCATATTCATGATTTTCCTACACTCAGAAAGCACATTAACATGAATATTCTCTTTTAAATTTCTCTCTATGTTCCCATCTACTATCTTTTGCATATTACAATGATATGTGAATATTATTTTCAGAGCATACCCAACAGCATTTTATAAACTCACTAAGATGGCAATTAAACAAATACAAATTGTAAGAAATATTTTTAGAGCCAAGCACAATTTGTCATAAGTAGCCACCCTCTAGTCTATGAGAGCACTGCAGGGACACAATGAAAAAACAAAATCTGCAAAACATTTTCTCAGCGATTCAAAAATTAAGTTTATTATCCAGCACAAACATATTCACTGTAGATCACAATCATTCTCACTTCACATTTAATCATGAAGGTTCTTCCAACAGAAATCAATAGCTGTGAAAATGTTTTTTGCTTCTGGTTCAACCTTCAATAAGTATGTTTATTCAGTTGCTGGAAAGTTCTTGTTTGGCAACTTATTCTTGTTGATCTTCTTATCTAAGACTTTTCAAAATCTTTATCATTCAGAACTGGTAATGTTTGCAACACCCGTCTTCCTTTTCTCACATCTTCAGACCAATCAGCACAAATCAAGATTTCATCTTCAGTCCCATTTGCCTCAGTTTCATCTTCATCTGCCTCAAATGATTTGGAGAACTTGCGACCAGAACTCTTTGGAGTTTTCAGTTATCCAATTTTTGAGATTTCATGTTTTTGTTGTTCATGTTGATATTGTAGCTCTTGAACTCTGTGTACTTTTTGTTCACTCTGTTCTCCCCCTTTGGATCCACATGGTGAATTCAAGCTTGACTCAGAACTATTGGTTTATATCATCAAATTTTTTTCTGCAGTCTTCACTCCCTTGCTGTGAAATGCAGGGATCCAATTTGGCAATACCCACATTTAACAGCACCAACCTCATATGGTAGGATCCCTTCCAACAAGGGTCCATACATGATTTCCTCACCCCAACTTCGTCTCCTGGTTCTAATGGCAGGGTTCTTCCAATGTTAAAGGTGAAGCAAAATGAATCTGGAAGGAGATAGAACATCTCGGGTAAACTCTAGCAGTAATCCAGAACTAGTTCAACAGTCATGTTTACATTTGCAGCTAGAGCAATGCCAGGAAGTCTCACAGCGCAGCCCATAAGAATCTCATGAGGAGAAAATCCCTTTGTCTTGTTGGGCATGCCCCTTATGCTTAACAACATCAAGAGAAAGGAACTTGACCATGTCATTGCCTTTGATGAGCTTGGCTTTCTAGCTACCATTGGCTCTGTCTATAATTCCTAATATTACTGGGTGACATACACAATGGAACTTCTAATTCACTGCAAGTGCCATGCAAAGAATACCTCATAACCTCATTCCTAAATGTAGCTCCTCTATCTGACTCCAAAGTAGCTAGCAAATCTTAATCTAGGGCTCCATTCCCGCAGTAAAAGCTTGTGAGTGCATCACTTCCTCTGATTAGGTAGGCTTCTACCCACATACTGCAAAGGCATACAGTCACAAACAATACTACATGGTGGCATTCCTACAAAATCTATCTTTCACCCTGTGAAGGGTCTTCTAATTTACCTATGTGACTCATAGTCACATTATTTCTCTTGCTGACATTTAACTGTTGTTAAGTTATACACCTTTGGCAAATATTTCCTGCAATCAATCTAAAACAAGGATTCAACCAAAATGTTTTAAATGTCCTAACCATTGCATTACGCCCAAAATGTGTAGGTTCATGTAAGTGTATTGCTATTTGTAATAACATATAATTAGGTAGTGTAATTCTCTGATCACTTGAGAACCAGATTTCATAATCATCTTTTAAACAATTTGCTTTTTTCCATCCTTTCTTTTAATCCTCTCATTTTTAAGTTTTCTCAACTCTTCAAGTGATGGAGCTGACTTTGGCAAAAAACTATTTACATTTTCTTCTTCATATTCGGAATTTTCAATTGTTTCTAATTTATCAGAAAGAATAATTATTTGCTAAAAGAGCAGCAAAATGATTCCCAATTGAAATCATATCATCTCAAGTTTTGTGTGAGACACATAACACCCCTGCAAAGCCTCTTGCATATCTAAAATGTGTGGCACATTTCTAATGGGTGTGCCAGCAAATATCAAGAAATGCCTTTGTGAGTGACCATAGTTGTCCGAAAACGTGGCTCACTCCAAAAGTGTATTGGCAATCTGTATATATTGTGACATTACACTTATTGGCTGTGCAGCATGCTCTTGGAATTGCAATCAATTCTGACATTTGTACTGAGGTTATATTAGACAAGTATGATGCTTCCACAGTGCATTACAGTGTGCAGATTCTACACACTGCTTAAAGAGTTTCATGACTTTCTCTCAGGCAAGAACCATCAGCAAATAAAATCAAATCAGAAAAATTATGTGGTATATTTTACATTTCCAGTTTTGGCTTGGTACACAATTCTGAAGACATCGATAAAATTGTGGACACACTTATCACTTTCATCATTGAACTCTTTCCCTTTCTTTTTTTGTTCACATTTATTAGTCACAACATTGAGCTCTTTCTTTTGTTATTTTGGCAAAACTGTTGAGGGATTCAGTGTACTGTAGCGTTTAACTGAAATATTTCCTACTGCAAATATAATCTGCTCATACTTAGTCAAGCATCTATTTGTAATATGATGATTATGTCAATTAATCAAAATGTATCAATTGAATGTGGAACCTATACAATAAGTGTCCCATCACAATGTATTCGCTATGCACAATTGCCCAAAAAAGATGTAACACTTTTTAGGCACGTAGGCAGCACAGGCATCTAGAGCAATAGAGAAATATTCAATGGGCTGCTTTGCCACCTTGTGTGAGTGTGTGGGGACTGAAAGGGAAAGTGCTCACCCTTCACTTTTATGGCAGAATAAAGAACAATTGTTGTTGTAATTTGCCATTCTAGAGCAGGGGTGCTGCACAAGCTGTGTTTGAGCTCAAGAAAAGCTTGCAAACATTCATAGTGCCAAGGCACCTCTTCCCTCACATCACTGTCAATCAGCCTCTGTAAAGACTTTGCTATCAGGAAAATGTTTGGTATCCACTGAGGACAGTAGTCAGCCATCCCACAAAACATTCTCTCTTTTCTCCCTCTGTTAGTGGGTGGATTTTCATAGTCACAGAAATGGATTGCTTGGGTACCTTCCTCACTCCATTCTGTACTATCCTTTATTTTCCTCTTGGCTTTTTTCTTTCCATGATATGAGAATTACATGGACTACCTAAAACGTCTTTTACAATGCGCTGTGCAAACATTTTTTATCAATAACAGGTGCAATCTCCTCCTCTGCTTCCCAAATAAGTTTGTACTGGGAGCTACGGGTATACACTGCATTCCGTTTTACTGTGATTTGCACTGCCTCTGCAAGTTTGATCAATCAAATTTCTTTTCTTGTAAAATCTCAAACCTCCTTGTTCACTCAGGGCCCAATTCACAGAATGAACTTAAGACTAAATCCTAAACTTACTACTATTTGGTATTCACAGAATGCACTTACTACTTTCGGGATTCACAGAGTGAACTTACTACTTTCGGGATTCACAGAATAAACTTACTACTTTCGGTATTCACAGAATAGATTTAAGACTACTAACTCTAAGTCCGAAATCGGGGAGTAAATTCCGGCCCGGAGGTGGAGCTTCCGGCTTGGGGGCGGAGCTTGCGGCCCGGAGGCGGAGCTTCCGGCCCGGAGGCGGCGCTTCCGGCTCGGAGGTGGGGATTTTTGCCATGCTGAAATCTCCAACTCTGGGCCGCAAGCTCCGACTCCGGGCCGGAAGCTCCGCCTCCGGGCCGGAAGCTCCGCCTCCGGGCCGCAAGCTCCGCCCCCAAGCCGGAAGCTCCGCCTCGGGCCGGAATTTACTCCCCGATTTCGGACTTAGAGTTAGTAGTTTTAAATCTATTCTGTGAATACCGAAAGTAGTAAGTTTATTCTGTGAATCCCGAAAGTAGTAAGTTCACTCTGTGAATCCCGAAAGTAGTAAGTGCATTCTGTGAATACCAAATAGTAGTAAGTTTAGGATTTAGTCTTAAGTTCATTCTGTGAATCGGGCCCTGTATGTTTTAAACCTAGAGCAAAATCTTCTGCAGTAAAAAATGGGAACATTTTAACTATTGACTCCTATTATTTTATTTTAAAATCAGAGACTTCATCATTTGCCTGAATTCCAACACTGTCCAGTGTACAGAGTACGAAGATCACATTCTAACAGATCAACTGGACTTGTCTCAATTATTATGAACTCAGTGTTATTCATTATTGGGCTACTTTTTACCGGCACATTACCTGAGACCTTATTGGTCACTGGTTTGTTAGAAATGACTACAATTTGGACTTCTTCCGAGAGAGATAGAATTGTGGAATCAGTAGCAACTGTGTTAATCAGAAATTATACTGGATGGCCATTTACTTATCCAAAAAAGCCATTCTTTTCCACCTCTGGGACAGCACCAAGCAGCATGTAATCCTCTTTCCTTCTCGAGTACCATTGTTGCGCTGAACTCAGTCCTGTGGGAGCTCAAAGTGTACCTGCAAATTGTGAAAATTCACCATTAATCACTGAATGTCTTTGCTGAAATCTGAAACTGTTTTTAAAATCCTGCATATCATTTTGCATAGGTTCTTGAATACCTGGAGCTAAAGGAATATTATTCCCATTAAACTGTCTTTGAATATGCATATTGGACACATAAGCTGGTCAGGTTGGGGCTGCAGACTGAATCATCCTATTTAGTGCCATCTGATTCTTACTGTGCTGCATTTGGGGAACCATTTGGAACTCATTGGTAAAGCTATTTGGGTTAAACCTACAATCTCATTTTCAGTGTGTATCACAGATGTGAAGCAGTAATTTTTCATCTGTGCATTAATTAACATTTTGACTAGGAACAAAACAAAACAAAACCGCTACCTCTACAAATTTCACACAATGTTATGGGGCATTAATGCATTTCATGTTAAAACCAGTACCAGCACCATAACAAAAACTAAGACCAAAACCTGGAAACCACCTTGACAATGACAACACTACCATTTGACCTGGTGGACCATAATTTGCTCTGGCCAACCCTAATCTCAATGGGAGCACCAAGGGCGAGTGTTGGGTTTCTTTGTACGAGAACCTAACTAGCCAAGTTCGTTTTGGCTCACAGTGGGAAGGTTCATCCAAATTCAAAGTGGGGCAGGGGATATGGCAAGGATGTGTGTTAGCACTAGTATTATTCTTCCTATTTATCAATGGGATAGATAATTTTTTACAGACAGTACAGACCGATGCCCCCATGGTGGCAGGTCATCAGATACCCATTTCACTATACGCGGGCAACGCTTTTCTCCTAGCAAGAAATTCGGTAGTTCTCCAGAGATTAATGGATGCATTCTCAGTTTTCATGATACAAAGGAAAATGGTAATAAATACATCTAAAACATATACTATGATATGTGGGCTCAAACCTAAACCCCTCAAAACTTTCTTTATTGAGAAAAGTCCTATTAATACCATTACTTCCTTTTGCTATCTTGGTATTTTATTCAAGGATAACAGCTCTTGGTCTCAAAATATTTTGAATACCAGAGCTAAAACGAGTAGGGCAGGGCTTTGGGGCCATGCAAAAAGCAAGGACCTGCAAACGCAATACAATTCTTTCCTGAAATGCTTGTTATATTTACCGCCATCTGCTTCAACGACTAAGGCACATTGTGAGACATGTCTTCAGTTTTTAGAAGACCTCATATTGGCCAGACCACTGTTATTGTGGGACTCAATTTGGAAAAGGGAAGAAACAGTTATTACTTAATTGATTATTTTAGATTGTCTTAAACTGCACGATGCATTAAAATTCTGTAGCTACTATACATCAATTCCTCTTTAGAAAATCTATACAACATATCAGTATGGTCAGAAATATCAAAGAAAATGTTTCACACAAAGAAGGAGATCAGAGACACCTATCTACAATGTAGGCTGGATCTGAGATCTAAGGCTGAGAGGAATAAATCTATTGTTGCCTTGTACATATCTTATAGCCTTGAGGCGTGTGCCAATAATTATTTGTCAAATGTGATCTATGCCCAGCACTGTCTTGTTTATTGAGATGTGGCATCGTTCATCACCTTGTAGCCTTTCCAAAAAAGAGGACTCATCCGTCTGATGAGGTACTATGCCCCTGCGATAACAAAAGTAAACAGAGCACATTGCACTTTATGTTGTTTTGTAATTTTTATCAGAATTTTTGATATTTTTATTTCAAACCATTGTTTATCACCCGTAATTTATTATGTTATTGGGGGTCTTATAGAGCGCTCGGCTACTCGGGCAGAGTGTCCCGGCGCTATACAGATCTGTAGAGGAGTGACCAGAAAAAACACAGGCAGAATTATTGTCCAAACAGCCAAGTCGTAAGCCCCTTTCTAAAGGACAACAGGGGCAGTTTGTTCCAAAGTTGGGGGCCAGCAATCTGTATGAAAGACCTCCAATGCCACTCGTTTAGTTGCAGGTACAGCAGCCAGTGCTTGAGAGGCAGAGCGAAGAGATCTAGAGCGAAAATAGAACCACACTCTTTTCCTTAGGTAGACAGCACCGATGCCGTGCAGAGATTTAAAGGCCATGGTGAGAGTCTTAAAGTGAATACGTTTGCGCACCGGCAGCCAATGAAGCAAATTCAAAAGAGCCGAAGTATGAGCCCTACGGCTGAGGCCAAAAATTGCCCTTGCCTCTGAATTTTGTACAGATAGGAAGCGTGTGAGAAGATATTCCGGGAGGCTCAAATAAAGTACATTGGCGTAGTCCAACCTAGAGCCGATCAACGCCTGAACCGTAATCCTCCTATGGCCTTGAGAAAGAAAGGGAAGAAATTTCCTGAGGGTTCGTAACAAGCCAAAACACTGGCCGACTACACTAAGAATCTGGGGTTTAAGAGTTAGGCCTTTATCGATTTTTACACCCAGATTTTTTGCCAGAGAAGTGGCCGATGATGGGGGAAACATATCGGTAGGCCACCACAATTTCCAATGGGCGTCATGGGGGCAACCAAAGAAAAGAATCTCAGATTTATCCGAATTGCATCTTAGCTGGTTCAGTTGAAACCAAGAAAAAACAGCCTCGAGGCAGCTCCTGATGGTATCGCCGGCGAAATCTGCGTTCTTATCGCAGGTAAAAAGAAGCTGCGTATCGTCGGGGTAAGACACAACCCGGGCTCCATGAGATTCCACCAAATCAGCCAAGGGAGACAGATAAATATTAAAAAGAGTGGGGCTCAACACCGAACCCTGTGGGACTCCCACCTCCAAAGGGGGAACAAGAGCCAAGAAAGGGGGGGGCCCAAATTGATTGTTGGCGACCTGACAAGAAAGACTCGAACCAATTGAATACCGTCCCTCTCAGTCCAATCTCCTGGAGTCTTGCGAGAAGACGTCTGTGAGGGACGGTATCGAAGGCCGCCGACAAATCGAGTAGAACCAACATCGCCTTCCCTCCACTATCCAGAACCTCCTTAATTGACTCTGTGACTTCCAAAAGTGCAGTTTCTGTGCTCAGGTTTGAGCGGAAACCGGATTGAGTATGATGAAGAATATCTCGGGTTTCAAGGAAGTTCGAAAGAGTGGAGTGGACATGTTTTTCCACAATTTTGGCAAAAGCAGGGAGCAGCGAGATCGGTCTGTAGTTAGAATGATCTAGGGGGTCCAAGTTGGGTTTTTTTAATAACGGAAGGATGTGCGCCCTTTTCCAGGCACTGGAAACAGTGCCGGTTTCGAGAGAGGCATTAAGGAGCGAATTAATGATGGGATTGATGATATGTGCCATCCTGGCCAGGAATTTAGCAGGGCAGGGATCTGACGGAGAGCCGGACTTTAGTTTCGATAATAAATCAAGTGACGTTTGTGGGGATAACGGAGGAAAAAGTGAGAGCGTGTGACTCTCGGGAAGGGAACGAATTATGGAGAGATTTAAGCCGGAATCTCTTGTACAGTCGATAGGCACAAAAGAGGCCTTAAAACTTATGATCTTGTTAGCAAAAAAACTAGCCAATTGTTTGACCCAAAGCTCTGTAGGAGAAAATGTAGACATTAAAGAGGTGGGGGAGGTGAATTCCTTGACTATTTTAAAAATCTCTTTGCTAATATTAGCTGCCGAATCTATTCTATTAGAGAAGTACGATTTTTTCTCTATAACAATAGCCCTATGATATCCCTTAATGAGATCCTCATATGTCTCTTTTAATGGAGCACCATAGCTTTTGTGCCACGTTCTTTCGGCTTTCTTACAGTGCCTTCTGGTCTCATGGAGCGCTGGAGTGAACCAGGGGGCCGAAGCACGCGGGTCTTTTTTTGACTGAGTGGAAAGGGGCGCTATCTCATCAAGACGCTGCATGAGCCAAGACGGGAAAAGAGCTAAGTCATTTGCCAAATCACCCGTGAACTGGCAAGGGTGCGTAGCGAGAGATTGCTCCAACATGCCCGCCGTGACACGATGATAGGGGCGGGAGGCCAAGGACTGTGCGCCTGTGCTAACACTGGCTGCTTTAGAAATGCCCAGAATGTCAAAGTTCAGCAGGTAGTGATCGGTCCAAATCAGGGGTAGCGGAGGGAAAGAGGTAATGGGGATTGAAGAAAAAATTTGATCACGAATATGACCCTTGTTATGAGTAGCAGAAGAAATATAAGGAGACAAACCAAATGTACTAGTTACATTCTGAAGTTTCAAGGTATCAATTGCATCTACATCATTCATATGGATATTAAAATCCCCTAAGAGTAGACAGAGCTTAAATTTCATGATTAATGGGGAAACCGCTATATGCAGTTCATCATAAAAGGAGCCCGCATGGCCAGGTGGTCTGTAGAGCAACAGGCCAGCACACGAGTAATGAGGGGAAGAAGACAAACAAAAACCAAGTGATTCCACTCCAGAGATATCCTCAGTCATAACCACTGAACAGGAATAACGCCTATCCACCACGATGGCAACTCCCCCTCCCCTACCTATAGCTCGATCTTTCCTCACCATGTAGTAGTTTAGGGGAAGAGCATTAGAGATGTCTGGACTTGAAAAATCAACAAGCCAGGTCTCTGTCAAAAAAAGGCACGCCGGCTTACAGTCGGTTAGTAGATTAAAAAGATCAAGAGCATGTTTGCCCAAGGACCGAGTATTAAGTAGCATGCAGGGATAGTTGTTTTGATAGTTTCCCCTGATCTTCACCAGATCTGAGGAGTCTGCAACGCACGCCGTGTCATTGCTAACAAATGTAATCTGAGATGTCCAGCCGCAACATGCGCAGCTTAAGACATCCGAGGAGGTAGTAGGGAACTCGAGACAGTCGCAACCAATATTTCCCCTTAAGCTAATTAAAAATTTGGAATCATATTTATGCAAGATGTCTGACGTTCCTACTTGAGATCCATTTGTTGGACCTGGCCCAGGCGCCTCCGGGATGCGGACGGGCGCAGACGGGCTTACCTTTGGCACGCATTAGGCGTGCCCACTGCACTCGTCCGCTGCACGTCTTTGGGGGCATTCTAAATAAATAGGGAGGAGAAAGTAGGTCACAGGACGCTAAACACTAGTGTGCTGACCTAATTACCACCCAAGATGGCGGCCGTGCTGCAAGCAGCATCAAAACTACAGTGCAGAGTCAGGTAGGGCTATAGAAACACTTGCTGTAGGCAAAAGGGAATTAGGCAGTAGCTTTTTAACACACTGTACCCCAAAAGTAAAAATTTCAAACAGTAGTTGCTAATCACACTGTTAAATAAAACATTAAAATATATCCAGCCACAAGCGTGCGTGTTCCCGGCTGAGCCTCAGGAACAGATCTGTTTAGGTCACACAAAATGGCTATGAAATTCCTGTTGACATTAAGTGACCCCTTGATATGTTATAGTGTTGCCCTTTTCACTTTGAAAGCAATTAACTTGAGAAAAATATCAGAATTTATTGCAAAAGAACTGAAATGATATTATGAAACCTGTAGTTGCTTTTCCTCTATGCAAGAATAATGCTGTGTTTATTCTGAAGCCATTAATATGAGAAGGTCTCTTGATATAAGAAACAAACGGCCACATGCATCATTGCACCCGTTTGCGATTCCTAAATTGCGAAAATTAAGGAATCGCAATTTAGAAATCGTAAACTGCAATGCATGAACAATTCGCATTTATTTTTGAGATTCGGTATTTTTCCTTATTTGCGATTCACAATTTGCAAATCGCGATTAAGGAAAACCCTTCCCATTGTTTCCTATGTGCCAAAAGGCCCATAGGAATGAATGGGAAGGCATTCACATTTTGCGAATTTCAAATTGCGATTTGCAAAATGTGAATGCAATTTCAAGGGTGCAGGGGGGGTCCAAAGAACCCCTCACTGCACCCCTGAAATGTAACTTTAAATGCAATTTAAACACACACATGCCTCAAGGGCATGTGTGTGTGTAAATTAAAACTTTCAAAAAAGCAATTTGTGCATATTTAAAAGTTTTCGATAAATTACCATGAAGTTCAACTTCATGCTAATTTACCACTTCCAAATTGCGAATTCGCAATTAAAAAATGATCATGCATTGCATTTAAGAAATCTGAAATTGTGATTTCTTAAATGCAATCGCAATTTTAGAAATCGCAACATGGTTGCGATTCCTAAAATTGTGAAATGCATGATGCATTCCAAATTAGTCAATTGCATTCGCAAACGTCCGAAAATTGCGATTCGCACCGTTTGCTAATGCAATTGACTTTGATGCATGTGGGCAAAAGTGATTTTTACCAATTAAGATTGTATCTGCCTTTTTAACTTGCCTTTTTAAATTCAGTATGATTGTACTTTTATGGCTATCTCTTTTGATAGTCGAATAAAGATTCGAACTGAACTGAACTGACTACACTACTATCTTTTTTGGAAAATGTGGTTTGAGCCACCATCAATTTCTCTTGCAATAATCACTGCAATACTTGACATAAACCAGAATCTCACCAAAACCTTGGCCTGCCATTGTAACACTTTGCTGAATATGCAAACTAATTTATGTATGCAATCCCAACACAAAAGCCAAAACGAATCCAGAAACACTCTTTTTCTCAGGATATTGACGTCTGCAACACTGTCTATAAATATGCCAATCTCTAATGTGCATGCACTAATTCATTTGGATCTTGTGTTGCCTCTGATGATCTTGAAATAATGTATCTATTTCTGGGGAATCTTTGTTTCAAATGCCTAATAAACTCTATACATTTGCAGAACAATCAGAGACGGTTTATTTTGAGCCACTTTTCTCAGAGGTTCTTAAATTAGCCAATTTACAACTGACTTACACTCATTCCATAAATATATTGGGATAATGATTTCGAATAGCATATTTGAATCCATCCAAAGCACTTAGTTACTATTCTAACCACTTTTTTAAAATACTTCTCTGGTTCCTCTTTAAACTTCGGAAAGTTTGTTGTGAATGTAAAAAGTTTGCTTCCTGTCAATGACACATGCAAACAAGCCTCTAGTGAGAAAATGGGTTGTTGGTTGAGGAGATTGTACCCCAGCTTAAGAAACAGCCACAGTACATGCCAGGGTGAACCACTAAAAGCACCTAAATAAACCTGTGCTTAACACACTAGTAGCTCAGCATAAAACCAGTAAGGCCTAACTTAGAAACAATGTTTAAAGTACTTACATAGCACATAACCGGTAATAAAATGAAAACCCAACACAAGAGAAATCTCCCACCAATTTGTAAAAATAAAGCAAATGTTAATACATTATTGGACACCAAAGCAACAAACATCCAATCAGTAGAACCAGAGTTATGACTATTTAAAGTTTAAAATGAAATCTAGCACCTAAAAGATCAAAGTGGCAACTTCCTACATCCAGTTGTGGACGACCAGGCCAAAGTCAAACGTTATGGCTGACCCCGATGGAGTGAGGGTCAAACACAATAATTGGATTGGCCCTGGTTTACGATTAAGTTCAGACTTCAAATAAATTCTGAAGAGACATGCCTGAGAAAGTAAAGTTCAGTAGGGCATGGCAGCAAGCATTGTCGTCATTAGGGAGCAGCTGGCTGTATTTTTTGGGTGAAGAATCCCTCATTTGGACATAGTCTCTTTTTTGGAAGTCGAAAATCTCCAGCAGGATGAACCTGCAAGCTGTAGCCAAGGAAGGCTCCATGAGGCCGGATAACTCTTATATGAGCAACACTAAAAGGCACAAAATGAAGACTTGTTGAAGAGAACAATGTAGCGGGAGCTGCAGTAAAATTAGGTCGACACTGCTGTGCTACCCAGAAATAGGCTGCAGGCACCAAATAGGTGGGACAGGAAAATGGAAACATTTTAATTTCAAAATTGCGACTCAAAATCCAACTTTACTATTAAAAACCTTCTTTAATTATACTTTCTCCAAACGTGAATTACCCACGTGCTCCCAATCAAAGATTATCACTTATGATATGTAATATGGTTACCCAATGTTATCTAATGGGAGAGGTAGTCCCACAGTAGTGGAACACAAATTTGTGAGTTTTTTTATTTCCGGGACATGAAAAACTTAAAAGTACATGTCCAACATTTTATTGACAATGCACGTTGTCATATGGTCTGTCTAGGGACTTCTTTAGGGGTGACATATATGTAATAAAAAGGGAGTTTAAGGCTTGGCATCAGGGTTATTTTGCTAAGTCGATTTGGGAGTTCAAAACCGCCACCAGGCTTCAATGACAATCTGAGACATATTTTAAGGGGCTACTTAAGTGGGTGGCACAATAAGTATTTCCGCCCCCACTAGTAGTATTTAATTTAGTAACCATGTGTATGCGGTATACTATTAAAAGTATTGATTTTCAGCACTTTCGCTTTCACCATATGAAGGTGAACTAAGCACCCCCTCATCTTTCCGGACGCTCGGCTCTTCTGTTCCCATCTCTTCCACATGTGCTTGTACATGAGCTTCATAAGACGCAGGTAGTCTTGCTTTAGTCAACATTATGTCCATCAACTCATTCCCTCCCAATCACTCTCATTATTTTCCATCGCTTTCATGTTCTTATTTTTGTCATCTTGTGTTTTCTTTTTGTCTGTTTCCGCAGTAATCACAGGGGAAAACACCTATAGATTCTAGCATTTCTTGTCTCGATGCTTTGTAAACACAGTATCAGATCCATCCAATGGTTAACAGACTCTCCAATTTGTCCTTTCATCATTTTCCTATGTGCACTCTCATTCGCCACGTAGACTCACTCATTCAAAGCTTCAAACTATACTGGTATTCATCTCAAACACGGCAAAGCTCAAGTTCTCAATCTTTTCTCTTCAAATGTACTAAACATAGCAAAATGTAGCTTTTACTGTCAGCAGTAATTCAATTCCATTCTTTGAGCCATAGATGTTAATGCAATACGTGATGCATGAGCAATTCATGTGCAGGGGTACCAATTGGTCATCGCCTACATTAGCAGAAATCGCATACTTATTCAAATGCGCACTCACTGCAATCTCAACGTAACTCACAACAGAAATAAAACCAATTCAACCACAATACAATTTCAATACAAGACTTGAAATGCAATGCAAAAACAAACCAAATACTTATCTGCCTGTAAAGGCTCATTACAGAAAGGGAAAACCTCAGCACTTAAGGTGCTTTCAATCACACCAGGATAGATTCTCGACCAGCAGTAACCCACTTTTGGGTGAGTGGGTCTATTTCTGTGCACAAAATTTGAACTTCACAACCCTAACTAGTTCATGCACAACTAGTCTAGTTGTTAGGACATTAACCTATAACCTTACGTGACACCTTTATACATTTTCAGCAATTTGAGCAAAACATTACAATGCAGAGCAAATTCTCAAGTATGTGCAACACGGTCGGAATGCTACTGCAATGCGTTTTGCACTTTGCCGCAGAACAATTAACTCACTCTAAACCACACACCGCAGGAGAACATCAATACACCATTGCAATCCACATATAACAACTCACTGTGCAAGACAACTCACTTCACAGAGCCCTTTTGGTGCCCACGTAATGCAAATCTCAAGAGCTTAAACAGAATGGAAGTATCAGCGTAATCCACTCAATTGTCTAATTCTCTCCTATATTTTTATATGTAGAGTTCTCCGCTATGACTCATCAACTTACTATTAAAATGTAGTTTTGTGAATACTGAAAAAGTGTAAACTTATTCAAATGTGTAAGTTTACTTTTGTGATTCAGGCAGACAATATTGAGGCAGCCATAGAAAATGTTGGGCAAATGGTGAAGGCCTAACCAATTCGATGTTGGTTTTTTCCTTCAAAACCCCAAGGCACCAAAGCTGAAAGAGATCAAAACACACGTCTTGCTGATGAAGGGCAGTGTGGTGGTGGTTTCATTCACTTATGTACTATATATTTTGTAAAAATCCATTAGAGCAAGATCTCTATTTCCTAAGGAGTTACCTGTGGTTATTAAATGCTTGTATGATGATGTCTCACTGGGACTGCTCACCACTGTTGAACATAATGAGGATGCAAATTGCACACCCAGGAATTACCACAGCATGTGTGGAACTACTATTTGCAAATTGTGCTTGATTTCCCCTGGCCCAGGATGCAGAATCCAAAATTATATGCAAATTGGATCTGAAATTTGCACCAAGTTTTAACTGCTGAAAATTGCATGGGCAAACTTCATCTTCAGTACAACTTGCACCAATAATGTTATCCTATTTCAAGCACCAAATGGAGTTTTTACCTAAAGTGATAGAAGCCTGAAGTTGTAAACTGGGCATAAATGTTCTTTCTCTAGTAGATATATTATGCAAGTGGAATAAGCAGGAATATATTTGCCTCTGCTTACGTGTAAAATGGGTGGAAATGAGAATATTATACTTTTGAAAACACTGTATTAATTTCAAGAAGGTGTAGACCGGCAATCTTCAAATTGACGTTCAATTAACCCCATAGATAATCTGCAGAAGTCAGACTTTAGGCCCAAAACTAGTTCACTAGACCAGGTCTACCGCTTTCTTTTGGTCAAGTCGAAGACTGCAGATATAGGAGGGGGAGATTGTTCTGCAACATTCAGTGATCGTCGTGCTGCCTTTTATCTGGTCCCTAAAAAGAAACTATAGGATGTCCTACATGGGATGGTAATTCCTTGCTAAATTTAATCATGCATCCCTCTGAGGAAAATTATGCTAGGGTCTCGTGTGGCACAAGAGGGGAGTTAACCAAGGCATTTTGTATTGACAAGGGTGTGCACCAGGACTGTGTCCTGCGACCTACCCTTTTTTGTATATCAACAACTGTTTAAAGTATTTGTTTAACTATGTTAACCAGTCACCCAAGTTAGCAGGACAGAAAGTTCCAGCCCTCGTTTTGCTGACGACACCCATTTACTGAAGGGGCCTTTAAAATCTTGTGGATAACTTTAACCTCTGGGTATGGTCTTGTAATCAATGCCTACAAAACTACCTTAAACTAGGAAAAAAGGGTGGAAGATTCTGTTAATATTGGAACAGCGGCCTTGGAAATGATTGGGGAGATCGCTTACCTAGGATTTCGGCTGGTGAACTCTGGGTTTTTGGCCCCACAGATCCGTAAAAGTTCACATATGATAGTGGTGGGCCTATCCTTAGGTTTGCAAAAGGGCTTCTTGGTTCTCAATCTTCCATTCTATTGAAATTTACAATATGCAAGGCAGGAGCGCAGCACTGTACGGCTCTGAGCTCTGGGGCCATTGCAATGTGTGCTCTGTGGGCATTGCCAAAAACAAGTTTATACAAGCCCTAAATGAGTCAGGGAGCAGTACGCCCTTGGTGCCCTTATTATTGGGCCTAGATGTTAACTCTGTTATAGAATTAGGATTTGAGCCGCTAGTGAATTACACCATTACCGAGATGGGCTGGGGGAAATTATAAAACTGCAATCATCTTCGAAGATGCCTATGTAAAAAAAGCTTGTTATGATCTTGGCTTAGCTTGGCTTTGTAAAGATCCTTCATCTATTCAAGCCAATGCGGCTCCAATGGTGCCACTCTGATTTCAGGAGAAAGCTGCTGCCCACAATGAATAAACTTAATAATTCTGTGGGCAGCTACAATAGATGTTTCTTTTCCAAAAAATTACTCCTAGAGCAGATGAAGTCCTAAATTTGGCTCACCAGGCAAAAGCTGTTACTTCAATCTGAATTTATTAATGTACATTGGGTTTTTCCCTTGCTTCCACCAGTTTTTTTTACCAATTCTTTTACTGTATTATTTGTAAATATGTGAGTATTCTGGTGTTTTATCTGTCATTTATCGATATGTTTATATATTTGACAATGTATTTTATGATTTTTTGATGATGAAATTATATTATCAAACAATCAATTAAACTTTGAACTTTGATATCATGATGGGTTATCAAAAATGAATTTGTTTTGTTGAGAGAAAATCGAATAAAACACCGTAGATTAATTGATTTAGTTACATACTATGTACACACAAATATTATGTGCCCAGTTCCTGGTTTTTGGGAGAGGTGCGAACACTTAGATAATTTTACTCTACAATCTTGGAAATACTTAGGGCATGAGAGGTATTTTGCAGTTGCAAAGACACGTGTTTGTAAACTGATAAAATACATAGTAAAATACATTGTATTTTCTATGTATCATCAACAAACATTAATGTTCATTTTAAATGTGTTGTGACAAGTGTTATTCTCAATATGATAATGGTATGATAGCTCATTGTGTTAAAGACTTTATGTTGCGATTTATGCCCTCATTACAGGTTGTATGAGGTCAACCGGAGCAATAAGTCACCATTACAAGTGCGTCCGGGCCCAGAATTATCTGGCCCGAAGCTCTGCACTGCAGCCAGCATCATTTCCTAGCCTCCCGGCAGCCCTCTTACGCAATTGGGTAACAGACAATGCTCCACACAGAGAGACAAAATCATTCCCTGGACGCCTGCCCCTTTTCATCGCCCTCGCTCCCCCCCTTTCTGGTACGCCATCTGAAACTTTGAGACTGCACAGAGCAAGCAAGGAGTGCCATTGTTTTTTTACTTCAAACTGGTGACAAACTGCTGACTATTTCTAGGTGCCAATGGTAATTCCTTATTTCGGAAAAATGGTCATATGAATTCTGCACCCCTTGGGGGGGCGTGGCTTGGCCGCTGCGAGGAATGGACGCGTAAGCTCTGCGCTCCTCACCGGCCTTCCCAATTATCCTGTTCTGAATCCCCTCCGCGGACTCCGCTGGCAGGGGCTGGACCACATCTCCACCCGCGCACCATCGCTCCTCGTTGGGACGGAGGAGCGCTCCCGGTGACAGCAGAGAGACGCGCTGGCCCTGGGGTCTCCGGCGCGGCGCCGGCCATTTTGAGCGGCCTGGGCGTTCGGTGGGATCCCCGGCCTTGCGTGAGCGGGAGGCCGACCCGCGGTGCGAGCTGCCCGGCCACCGATCACCACGTGACCCGGATCGGCGATGGTGAGACCGGAGCCTCGGTGGCGGAGGACGGGCCGCCCCGCGGAGGCGCTGGGGCAGGAACAGCTGACGGGGCCCATCAACAGGGAGACCGGGCCGGCACGGGTGGCGGCGGGGGCTTCTGGAGCCCGGACCCGGTGACACACAGCACACTCCCGGGAGAAGACGTCTGGCGGTGGGTGCCCCCCCCCTTCCCCTTCCCTCCTGCCTACTTTAATCAGATCCCTGGCAGTGGGAGCCCCGAGGACGCGGAAAGGGGGGACCACCGATGTGCTTGAGACCTGGGGCACTCTGCTGGGCACTGCCGGCCTAGGCGCTGCTGTACTGAGGAGGCCTCTGGACTGTGAGCTCCAACCCCCGGGACTAGTGCTGGCCCTGGGGTCTCCGGCGCGGCGCCGGCCATTTTGAGCGGCCTGGGCGTTCGGTGGGATCCCCGGCCTTGCGTGAGCGGGAGGCCGACCCGCAGTGCGAGCTGCCCGGCCACCGATCACCACGTGACCCGGATCGGCGATGGTGAGACCGGAGCCTCGGTGGCGGAGGACGGGCCGCCCCGCGGAGGCGCTGGGGCAAGAACAGCTGACGGGGCCCATTAACAGGGAGACCGGGCCGGCACAGGTGGCGGCGGGGGCTTCTGGAGCCCGGACCCGGTGACACACAGCACACTCCCGGGAGAAGACGTCTGGCGGTGGGTGCCCCCCCCCTTCCCCTTCCCTCCTGCCTACTTTAATCAGATCCCTGGCAGTGGGAGCCCCGAGGACGCGGCAAAGGGGGGACCACCGAGGTGCTTGAGACCTGGGGCACTCTGCTGGGCACTGCCGGCCTAGGCGCTGCTGTACTGAGGAGGCCTCTGGACTGTGAGCTCCAACCCCCGGGACTAGTGCTGGTCGGACACGCGCTGGATTTGACCCCCTCCCCCAGGGACAGGGACCCGTCCCATTAGAGGGGCACACGCGCTATCGACTGCCGGATTCCTGGCTGTGGGGTGCTGGGCCCGGAGCCCCCCTGCACTGCAGTGAGAGACTCGTGGGAGGTGGCCCTGGGACTGGGGGCCCTTCTACACACTTTGCATCCTCCGAGCCGCGGTGATTGAGGAGACGCCTTACGCCTGGGGTCGGCTGCCACCATGGGACGTCGCCAAAAGCCCCCAACAGATGCGGAGGAGGGGACAGCGTGCAGCCAGGGTTCTACAATGGACGAAGGCTCAAAACCGGGCCTTCCGCAAGGCCAACTGGAACAGATTTTACAGGCCATCGCCGACACCAGGGAAGCACTTCGACTGGACATCGGCCAGGTGTCCATGGGCCTGGGGCTCCTGCGGGCGGACCACGGCAAGTTAACGGACCGGGTCAAGCAGGCGGTGATTCGACTGGACTCACTGGAACCGACGACCAAGGCGAATGAGGCTGCGATGGGGGAGCTGCAGCACAGGGTGCACCTACTGGAACAGAGAGCGGAGGATGCGGAGGGGCGCAACCGCCGCAACAACATCCACGTGGTTGGCCTGCCCGAGAAAATTGAAGGGGCGGACATGCTGGGCTACCTGGAGCCTTGGCTGCGCGACGTGGTGGCACCGGAGGGTCTGACCCCGTTCTACACTTTGGAGCGCGCTCACCGGGTGCCGGCTCGGCCTCCGGCTGAGGGCCGGCCTCCACGACCAGTGGTAGCGCGCTTGCTGCACTACAAAGACCGTGACTTTATCCTCCAGAGAGCGAGGGCACTAGGGCCCTACCGGGTGGACAATGCTCAGGTCTCCATTTACCCGGATTACTCTTTCGAAGTACAGAGGCAGCGCTCCACCTTTCTAGCAGTCAAGAGGGCACTACGGGAGGAGGGAATCCGCTATTCACTTCTTTTCCCTGCACGCCTGCGGATCATGTTGGATGGTAAATCTTTCTTCTACAATTCTCCGGACGAAGTGTGGGATTGGCTGGAGCTCTATAAGGCTGGAACGGATGCTCGCCCTGCGACTGAGGAACAGCAGAGGAATACACAGAAGTCCAAGCGGCTCAGAAGACCCAGGAGGTGACCGCCGAAGGCTGGGACACCCTCTGTCTCGCAGACCGAGCTAGAATGCAAGGAGGCCCTTCGGGCGGTCTCTACTATTTCCAAGGTGGTGACAGCAATGTCAGCAGCGGAGACGGGCTCCCGGGAGGGCTCGGAGGAGGCAGTGTCAGAGGAGTCGGGCGCGGGTGGTACGGGACCGCCTCATGTCACGCCTGGGACAGCTGATGGCTTATTGGACGAATGACCCTCAGAACCCGTCGTGCTGGTATTGTATTTACAGCTGGTCCCTTGTTTGGGCCTGGGGCGGAGGCATTTGACTGGGGTGTGCAGAGTGATGCGGGGTTGCGGAGGGGTTCCCTTCCGCTGCTGATGGTTTATGCCTTTGCGGGGGTGGGGATGTGGGGCAACTAGGGCGCACGAAGGAGGGCCGACCTGGTAGCATGGTTAGTTCGAGACCTGCTGGGTGTAGCGACAGGCCGCCCCCCCCTTTCTCACACCTATTGTGGGACTCTGGTAGTTACCGGAGACTGTTGTACTAAGGTTATTGACTTTTGGATGGGTCTCAGCTGTTTTGGGCCTATTCTGGGGGTGGGTGGGACATGGGGTTGTTGGGGGGTCTTCAAGGGATGGTTCTGGGGGGTTGTCAGTGTGCCTAGACTTTTATCTTTCGTCAGGACTGCAATTGTTACTGTGAATGGGGACCATACCTGACCTAAAGTGTTTAACCTGGAATGTGCGGGGACTGAACTCTATGCTGAAGCGCCACAAGGTGCATGCCTATCTTGTTTGAGTTTGAGTTTGAGTAGGGATTTGTAGAGCGCATAGCTACCCTCGGGCATCCCAGCGCTAACAAGACCAGGTATTCCAAAAAAGGGGGAGGGGAGAAAAGCAGAGGGTTTAGGGGAAGAGCCAGGTTTTTAATTGTTTCCGAAAGGAGAGGAGATTATGTTCTCTCCTCATGGCTACTGGGAGGGTGTTCCATAGCTTTGGGGCGTTGTAAGCAAACAAGCGGCCGCCGGATCTTGACTTTTTTATTCTAGGGATGCTGGCAAGGGCTAGAGAGTCAGATCTCAGGTTTCTGAAGGACTGGTGGGGTTTCATCAGAGGTCTGAGGATTGGGGGGCCTTTGTCGTGCATTATCTTGTGGGAGATGCACAGCGTTTTGAAAGTGATTCGCTCCTTAACTGGAAGCCAGTGGAGGTTTTTGAGAGCTGGTCTCGCCGAGCATCTTGCTTTGGTTCCGGTTAGGATTCTGGCTGCCGCATTCTGAGCCACCTGTAGTCTTTGAACGACTGATGCCGGGGCTCCCAGGTACAAGACGTTCCCATAGTCTAACCTGGAGTTGACCAACCCCTGCATCAGAAGCTTCCTGGACTGGAAGGGGATCAGGTGGAGAACCTTTCGGGACATGCGGATAAGGCCAAAGCAGGTCCCTGAAGTTTTTCTGGCCTGGGTCTTAAAATTAAGGTCCTGGTCGAGCCAGATGCCTAGACTTTTGACCTCAGTTTTGGGGGTTGGGTGAGTGCCCATACAGGGTGGCCAAGAGAGGTTAGTAGGAAGTTTGTTAGGGTTACCTAGGAGGAGGATCTCCGATTTGTCTCCATTCAATTTCAGTCGGGAATCATACATCCATTGGGAGACTCTTTCTAGACACCTGGAGAGATTTTCTAAGCTGGTGTTTGATTGGTTGATGGAGACCACCAGCTGAGTGTCGTCAGCGTACATTACTGTTTTGACGCCGAAGGGGGTGATGATGTCCTCAAGGGGGGACATATAGACGTTAAACAGTGTGGGGCTCAGGGAGGAGCCCTGAGGAACCCCACACTGCATGGGTAGAGCCTTGGACGTGGCGGTGCCATCTGACACCCGAAAGGTTCTTTCCTCCATGAAGGATTTAATCCAGGCAAGGGCAGCGTCGGTGATTCCAACTAAGCTTAGCCGGTGGACCAGAATAGAATGGTCCACCGTGTCAAAGGCGGCGCTCAAGTCGAGGAGGATCACTGCCACTGATCCTCCTGCGTCTATGATGCCTCTCGCCTCCTCGACCACTGCCAGTAAGGCAGTGTCGGTGCCTTGCCCTGGTCTGAAACCGGTCTGAGAGTCGCGTAGTAGGTGATTCGTCTCCAGAAAATTGGAAAGTTGTTGGTTTGCTATCCGTTCGGCCACTTTGCTGATCCCGGGGAGGAGCAAGATGGGTCTGAAGTTGGAGGGGTCCGTTGGGTCTAGGTGGGGCTTTTTCAGGAGAGCTTTGACGGTAGCTTTCTTCCAGTTAGCTGGGACGGAGCCCTCTTTAAAGGAGGTATTGATAAGGTTGGTGATGGTAGGGGCTACAGTGGGGGCTACCAGTTTTAACTTACTGATGGGAGCTGGGTCAGTTGGAGAGCCACTTTTCACAGTTCGCAGGGTGGCTAAGAAAGTCTCCGTAGTGATCGGAGTGAAGGCTCGTAGGTGTGGAGCCTCTGGAGGGAGGGGTGGTGAAATATCAGAGTGAGGGAAGGTGGGGTTAGGGAGTGAGGTCAGGATTTTCTCGATTTTCGCAGAGAAAAAATCGGCCATCTGATTACATCTGACGCCCTCTGGGTCCGGGGGGGGAAGGGGGTCTTGGATTTTCGTAAGGAGACGTACAATACGGTAGGTTTCCTTCGCCGAGTTTGCTGCTGCTGCTATCTTTCCTTCAAAGAAGGTAGCCTGTGTTATTTTTATGGCATTTTTATAGAGCTTGATGGCTGCTCTGTACTCATTTTTGGATTCCGGCGACCAAGTTTTTCTCCAGATGCGTTCAAGTTTTTTGCATGTCTTTTTATGGTTTCGTAGTTCTTGGGTGAACCATGGTGATTTAGCCGTTTTCCTGATGCTGGGGAGGTGTTTGGGTGGCAAGATAGTTTCAAGGGATTGGTTGATCCACTCCTGAAGTTGGGCATCTGCTTTAGAAGGGTCTTGGTCAAGTATGGGTGTAGAGGAGGATAGGGCTTGGGCCCAGCAATTTATGTCCAGTTTGTTCCAGGGTCGAGAGGGTGGTTGGGGCGGGAGTCTGTCGGGGGCCTTAATCGCTAGATGTAGTTTGAAAGGGACCAGGAAGTGGTCTGACCAGGGAAGGGGGATGGGAGGTTGAGTTGTTAATCTCGGGAGGTTGGAAAATACGGGATCCAACAAATGTCCCTTGATGTGAGTGGGTAGGTTGTTTAATAGTACGAGATTAAGGGAGCCCAAGTCTGCTTTGAGGTCCTCAGCTGGTTTGCTGGATGAGTCGTCGAAGTGGAGGTTTAAATCTCCCAGGAGCGTAAAGTTCGGGGATAGGCAGGCGAGGGAGGAGATGGAGTCAATTAGAGAGTCATTGAAGCGTCGTACCGGACCCGGTGGCCGGTACACTAGCAATCCTGAGAGGGTGGTCGAGGGTTGCCGGTGGATGGAGAAGACGACGTTCTCGCAGTCTAAAATGGGGCTATCTTTGAATTGACAGGAGAGGTAGTCTCGATATAAGACCGCTATTCCTCCACCGATACCTACGGGTCTGTTGTGGAATTTTATGAGGTATTCCGGTGGAAGAGATTGAATTATGTCTGGTTCTGAGCCGGCTATGAGCCAGGTTTCCATAAGGGGGATACAAATAGCCTTTCTACAGGAGACACATATTGACCAACGTGAAGGGCGGGCTTTGCAGCGCAGATGGCGGGGTCAGCTATTCCACACGAGCTATTCGGCCTTTGCGAGGGGGGTCTTGATCTGGGTGCGGGCGGGGGTCCCCTTTCAACCATTGCAGACAGTGCTCGACCCAGAGGGGAGGTACGTAGCAGTACAGGGCCGCCTGGACGGGAGGGATGTGACACTTTGCAGCATCTACGCCCCCAATGTGGACCAACCTGCCTTTTTTGCACGCCTGTCGGGGAAACTGGCATCAGTGCTAGCCAACACGGTCTTACTGGGGGGGGACTTTAATTCTGTACTTGATGTAGGGTTGGATAGGTCTCACCCTCCACTGGCGCAAGCAGCGGCACACAGGCTAGCGCAGAGCAGGCAAGAATGGCAGAGTGGATGGGGCCTGGTTGATGCATGGCGAACCCAACACCCAACGGAGAAAGATTTCTCGTTCTATTCCCCTCCGCACGAGCTTCATGTTCGCCTTGACAGCATTCTATGCACGCCGGATGTTCAATGCTTGGTCCGCCACAGTGAATACCTGGCTAAGACAATTTCTGACCATAACCCTTGCCTGGTGGCGGTCTAATGGACGCGGCAACGCCAAGCTATACCGACGTGGCGATTGAACCCGCTGGCACTGGAGGACGCGGTGTTTAGGGCCGAGGTAGGCAATGGGGTGGATGGCTATTTTGGTGCTAACGCGGGCACGGCTTCCAGTAGGGCAATGGAATGGGACGCCTTTAAGGCAGTGGTTCGGGGAGTCTGCATTTCAGCCACTGCGGGAGTCCGCAGGACTCTCCTACAGGACCTTACGCGGAATGAGGATCGCTTACGCGAGGAGGAGAGGCGTTACCACGCGACCCCGGAAGCTCGCGAGGTGGTTTCGGCGGCGCGGGAGGAAGTGGCGGCGGCAACGGAAAAGTTGCGCTGCTTCGATTATAAGGAGTTCCTGGTTCGGGCTCATGCTGAACGCGACAAAGTGGGCTCACTCTTAGCCTGGCTGGCCGCTCCGGGAGCCCGCGGCACCCCGATTGTAGCTCTAACTACTCCAGACGGGAACGAGGTTTACACTCAATCGGAGATCAATGGCCAATTTTTCACGTATTACGCGCACCTCTATTGGAGCGCGATGCCGTGTGTGCCAGAGGAGTTGGATGAGTTCCTCCGGGTGGCGCGGCTCCCCCGGCTTGACCCTGAGCACGTGGCTCGCTTGGGCGGGGACATCTCTGAGGGTGAGGTTCGGGTGGCCATTAACCAGATGGCGCGCCGCAAGACTCCTGGCACAGATGGGCTGCCGATCGAATTTTATGCACCCTATGCAGATATATTGGTACAGCGATTGCCTGCGGTATACCGAGAGGCCTGGGAAACTGGGACCCTCCCTGCGACTACCCGAGAAGCCTTGGTAATCCCCTTACTGAAGCGGGATGGCGACGCTACCTCGCGCTCAGCCTACCGACCACTGTCCATGCTTACGACGGACTATAAGATCTTGAGCAGGGTTCTGGCGACGCGGCTGCTGACCCACATGCGCGCCTTAGTGCATCCAGACCAAGCAGGGTTTATCCCCCAACGCACTACTGCCACCTGTGTGCGTCGACTGCTTCGGATCATGGGGGGCTGTGTTGATGGTCTACCTGGTGCCGCTGTCCTGTCGACCGATATTGAGAAAGCGTTCGACAGCGTTGAGTGGCCGTATTTGCTTCGCGTGCTGGAGACCTTCGGCCTGGGCGAGCGGTTTGTGAAGTGGACCGCTTTGCTTTATGCCGCGGCCACGGCCCGAGTCAAAACCGGGGCTACTATCTCAGCCCCATATAGGGTAGGGCGAGGGACCAGGCAGGGATGCTCCCTGTCCCCCCTCCTATTTGCGTTAGCTATAGAGCCCCTGGCGGCTCACGCCCGCCTGGGCCATGCATACGAGGGCCTTCAACTGAGAGGCGACACCCACTACATATCCCTTTATGCCGACGATTGCCTACTGTTTTTGGCTGACGCGGACGTCGCCCTGCGCGGGGCTAGACGCCTGCTGTTACATTTTGGCCGCTTCTCGGGATTGAGGGTCAACTGGGGGAAGTTCTGCCTCTTCCCGTTGGCGCCAGGAACAGACGACTCCCAGCCGGAGGATGAGCTGCGGTGGGAATATCATTGTCTCCCTTATCTAGGCACGCACATATACCGGTCACCGTTGGACCTCCTGGAGGGTAACATCGAGAGAGCGATTCGAAGCCTGCGTGGCTGCATGGGGTTCTGGCGGACGCTACCGCTGTCGGTCGCAGGGCGAGTGGCGTTACTAAAAATGGTGGCGCTGCCCCGCCTACTGTACTTGTTTCGCACGCTACCGGTCTGGATCCCGGCATCGGTGTTCACCAGGCTACGCTCCTTGCTCACCGAGTTCATTTGGGGAACGGGCAGGAGGCGAGTGGCGCTGGCCACTTTGATGCGCCCCAGATCGGACGGGGGACTAGCTGCCCCTGATTTCGAATGGTACTATATAGCGGCCCAGTTACAGTGGCTTACCCAAGTGGTGGCTTTAGAATTCAGAGGCCCGGAGGGGACTGCAGGCGGACTCCTTCCGAGACACATCATGTCTTTTATAATTCTGGCCCAGAAATTGGACCTTTCCCTGCTCACGGGGGAAGACCGGACGATTCGCAACTGCTGGCTGCGGTGCCATAGGCGATCTGGCGTCGCTCGCCCATATGCCCCCGAGATCCCACTAGGGATGTGCACCGCCTTCCCGCATGGGGGGGATTGGTCGGCGTTGGCGACTTGGGAAGAACTAGGCCTGCAAATGGTCGGTGATTTGTATAAGGAGGGATCGCTGTTTTCGTTTCAGGAGCTGCGCGAAGTTTACGGCCTCCCGAGGGGGGATTACCTGTTGCACGCCTCGCTAGTGGCTAGTATCCAGAATCACTGGAAGAAGGGCCTTTCTGAACCACCGACGTCTGAGAGCTGTCAGTATGTGGTTATGGCGGCTGGTACCTACAAGGCCGTCACCTGTCTCTATCGGAGGCTGTCGACGGAAACGCTGCAGCCCCTGGACGGGTTGAAAACCAAATGGGAAGGGGATATCGGGCGACCGATCCCTGATTCGACTTGGCCGCAGCTTTTGCGGCGAGCATGGAAAGGCACTAGGAATGCCAGGTTCCAGATGGTCCAATTTTTCTCTCTCCACCGAGCTTACTTGACGCCGGTTAAGATCTCGCAGTATTTTGAGGGCGCGTCTTCACTCTGCCCTAGATGTGGAATGGAAGGTGCGGATTTTGCCCATATGTTGTGGTCTTGTGTGAAGCTAACTGATTATTGGGAGGCGGTGGTGGCCTGCCTGAATGCTGTCACGGATCCGCAAATTGAAGCGGATATGGGCGTTTGTTTATTATTGTGGTTCCCTCACACCCCCCGCACTCGCATCACCGGCAAATTTTACGACTTGGGCCTGATATTGGCCAAACGGGAAATCCCCATGCATTGGAAATCCAGCCGGGGCCCCAGCTACTCACGCTGGAGATCTACATTGGAGCGTTGGGCGAAAGCAGAGAGCGCGTTGCGGCTGCAACAGGCCAGGCGACTAGATAATGACAGGGCGCTAGAAACGGCCAGGGCGTGGGAGGCCCTTGTGACCAAGCTGCAACTGCCTGAGGGTGACCAAAGCGAGGATGGTGAGGCGGCGACGCCGTAGGGTGTTTTGGCTGGGAGGTTCCCCATTCCCGGTACGGTACACAACTAACACGAGCACCGACGGAGGTTCTGGGAGTTTAGGTCCCCCGATGGAATGCATCACCTGCCTCCTCCTATCGACTGTTTTGAGGGAGGGACAGATTGTTGATTAGTGGCTGATGAGAGAGAGGACACTGGCGCACTGACGACGAGGGGGGTGGGATACGGGGGGGGACTGGTTGTGGGATTGTTATCATAAAAGGCATATACTCAGAGAGGAACTGTTATTCCACACTTTCAGATATAAATATATGTATTGTTTATTACACTGCAATGCTCTACTCTGAAATGCCAATAAAAATTGTTTTTACAAAAAAAATATGAATTCTGCCCCCCACCACACACATCTTCCTATTGATGGACCAAAGTCTGTCCAATTTGTAATGTGGACCTAACTATGTCCTGAAGGTACTGCTTCCACCACCACAACATGTGAGTAACTACAAAGTAACAAGTTTAAATCGTGTTATTCCTAACTCAGCTTGTCATTCTCTAAGGAAGAAAATAAGAGCACCAGTGAGTTGGACAAACAAAAAATAAAGTGTTTATTGTGCTACTTAACTACAAAGCTGTGAATAAAGAAAGGATAATCTACATCAAACTCTGTAGACTTTAAAAGGCCACACACATTTTGATTTTGTAAATACTTGCAAGTAATTGCAGTCTATTTTGAGATGGTCGCTCTCTCTCCATTTCTCTCTCTCCCCTTTGCCCTTTCTCTCCTGTGCCCTTTCACTGTCGTTATGTCCATTATTTTCCCTTCTGAATGCTCCCTTCTTCTGTATACCATCTCCTGTTGATTGGCCATCACTGGATTTTGTTCTTGGGTCACTGTTGCTCTGCAACTAGATTGCTCTGGCACCTCCGGATGACATTACCTTAGAGGGGTATGGTAGTGCTTATGGCATAAGGCTGCATGAGGATAATGTACCTAGCTTGATTCTGCAGTTACCATTTTATTCTATGAGAAGATTTCCTACAGAGAGACATTGATAATTCCAGGCACTTCACTTTTGCCATTTTCCTTCTTTTGACACACTGCATCCTTTTATGGACATTTGTGCTAACGTTTTAAGACAGTTGTCTACATGGCTCTTTAACCAGATTGCGAATAACATTAGATCACCGTCTCTTCTCAGGTCTTTTCTCAGCTATACACTATGCATGTTAGTGTGTTGACAGCTTTTACCGATATGTGGAGGTGCCTGGTGTGCTGCATCACTTATAGGAGTTTCATGCACTGCTCTTCATTTCCTGGCGCGGCTATATGTCAAGCAAATTGCTATAAGGTGACTTGTTTTTCTAAGCTCTATATGAGGCTTTGGCTACTTTCACATTTCCTAAAGACAGTTGCAGTTTATCACATGAAGGCACATTTCTTCTGACTGTTATTACTCGATGTATTATGAAGGAGGAAAAGATTATTTAATAATACTTTCATAAGAACCTGTTACAATATCTTCTATGAACTCTGAGGCTCTCACATTTGTGAATTATTTATAATAACTAGTGGTATTTATTTCTTGTTTCAATGGTGATGTTTTTAGTGACCTCTGTCACTATTAATAATTTAAAATACCTGGTGCCAATTTTGCTTTTTGCTGTGAAATCCTCACAATCCTCTAATAAAAGAAAGCAGATTCCATCTCAGCCTTCAGTCAAGGCCAAAGCTATGGAATCAAAAGCTCCATCAATAGCTAAAATAGTAAAATATATTCAAGTTATTTGCCTTAATACTGAACAATATGCTCTGATATTAAGCATCTCCGTAGAGATATAGCTGGTCTTAATATGAAAGTATCTCAAAATGAAATTAAAATCAGAGATAATAAAGCAGCAATTGAACAATTTACTCCTCAGGTGTCTGAAATACCACCTATGAGGAAAATGTTACATGAATTGGAAAACAGACACCATCAGTACAACTAGTGCATCTTTAATCTTCAAGAAAATATTGAAGGTCAATATTGTAGAGGTTTTCCGTAAAACTTGCAACCTTCACTGCTAAAAATGAAATTTCCAGAACAAATTTAAATTGATTTAGCTTATCACGTGCCCTCACATTGCAAACATGACCATTCAAAATTGAGGCATGTATTTTTCAAAGCATTACAACATCATCATCTATTACTTGTTCGTAAGGCAGTCAGAAAGGTGCCATTTTTGATGATTGAAGGCTATAAGATATTTATTCTCAAGACGCTGCCAAGGAAACCATAAACACACGTGAACAATTGTCTGCCTTGCAACCTAGACTCAGAGAGGCTGGCTATACCTAATGCCCTTTATGATCCAACTCCTATGAGGGTTTGGGAAAATGAGTGCTCCAAGTCATTCACTTCACCTTCAGACTTAATTGCTGACTTAGACCAGCATGCTCTTGTTGCTATGGAATTGCAGGCTTCTACAAGTATTGGATGAACTTTTTATTTTGCTGCATTGGTACTAGTAGTAATACAATAGAAAGTGTATTGTATAACCCGGTGAATACAATAAAATATGCATCATCACACATAACATAATAAATATCTTTACAAATTTCGGCAATTAAAACTTCCAAATCTAACTTACAGCAATCGATTTCATGCATACATCTCAAGAACATCTGCTTGTATTCCAATATCATCAGTTTTTTACATATAGTTAGATCATATACTTTCCCAATAACAGCCAATAGCAGCACTGGCCGAATTGTTCAACGTAGGACTGCTGTATTTACGACCATCTTTACCTCAAACTATTACCTTTTGTTATTAGTAAAGTGCTGGTTAGCTCTGGGTTGTTCTGAGGCTGTGGCCACCTCCATCCAGTTGTCCTAAAAGCCGTCAACTCGCAAGTCCAACAGTCACCATTGGGGTCACTTTGCTAAGTGGTGTCATTCAAAGGGATTGGTTTTCTCCTCTTGTCCTCCTTTGCGGATTTTAGATTCCTTGTAGGCTGGCTTTGCTTTGGGTTTGGCTGTTTCTACCCTTAGGTCCCAGTTGGCGGACCTTTGGGTCTTTCGTGGGGATGAACTCGCAGTTTTTTTTTGCAAAGGCCAGTTTCCCATTCTCTAGTTACTCCCTGGGATTTGCCTCTGGTGCTCTGGGCACACACTGGTCCTGCTCTTGAGTCTTTGGGTGTGGTTTCTTTCAATTTTCTGATGGAAAAAGGAGTGTTTTTAGTTCCTGGCTGTTCAGGGAGAAGGGTGGGAGAAATTGGTGCATTGATGTTGGTTTCTTCGTTTATCTGTTTCTTTATGGATAAAGTTGTTCTTCCTTCCTAAGGTTCCTTATCAGTTTTATTGTTCGGAGACTATTGTCCTTCTGTTTTTGTTTCCCGACCCTTCTTCAGGTGAGGAGGAGGTTCATTTACATTCTCTGGATCTTTGTCAGGCTTTTTCAATTTATTTAGAGCGTTCGTCTTCTTTCTGTAAGGATGAGTCCCATTTTGTTACATTTGGTCTTCCCAATAGGGGTTCACTTCCATCTACTGACTTCATTTCCTGCTGGATTAAGTCGGCTATCATGAGGGCTTACCAGGTGTCTGGGTATTTACCTCTCCTGCGGGCTGCAAGTTCTTTCGATGCAGGGGATGGCTACCTCTTGGGTGGTCTTTTGGGGTGCCTCTTTGCGGGATGTGCGTGTTACGGCTACTTCGAGTTCTCAGAACATTTTTCTGTCACACTATGATTTGGAGTTGGGTAGCCTTTTTTCCTCCTTCTTTGAGGAACATGTCCTGTCTGTGGCGGAGAGTGCTGCTCCTTTAATGTCTTAAATGGCTTAGTTTACTTCAGCACCCTTGGTGCTTCACTGGTGTGTTTTCTTCCAGCATTTGTGTCTAGCCACCGGTTTGCTTGTGTATTGTCTCACGCGTAAGGACTGCATCCAGGAAGATGGACAAGGAGGTAATGCCCTGGTTGCTTACCGGTAATCTTCATTACTCTGAGTCCTGATCTTCCTGGATGCAGTCCTTAGTCCAACCCTAGCATGGTAGTTGACTATTTTCAGTTTTTTTGTGTCTTTTGGCTTGTTATGTTACAGAAAGTGCTTCTGCTGTTCCTCCCTTTTGTGGTGGCTCATGTGTAATGGGCCACCTTGGGAATTGGTGTTGCCAGAAAGCAGAAGTAAAGTGCTGATGTGCCTTAATGTGCAAAACGTATACAGCTCCTTAATTTTATGCAACCGACAATTGCCCCAAAAGGGCAAGCCAATAGTCTCTTAAATGGTTGCATTGGTATTAATGTTTTATTACTTTCTAGGAGGTCGTCTTACCATACTTTCCCATTGGTCAGATTGTACCTCTGTTATCCCACTACTCTACTTAATGAACTTACCTTTTAGGGTATTTCTATGTCTTGTCTGTGCTGCTTGACTTGTTTGTTCATGTTTATTGACTATTTGATTGTTTGTTCAACATTCATATACTCTCTGTTATGGCTAATCAATACTATTGAAACATTGCCTCCTTAAATGTTAAAGGTTTACGTCATCCGATTCTTAAGGCGTAACATTATAGATCATTTTTAAAAATGTAAAGTGGATATCTGTTTCATCCAAGTAACACATATAGTTAATACTATTTTAGCTCATATTACAAGATCTTGGGTTGGCACAGTGGTTTCTTCTCCAGCAAAAGGAAGACAAAATGGTATTCTCCTGTAAATTACATTTCAACATTTTGAACCGAAATAATGATTCCGAAGGTCATTTTCCACATGTTCACTTTCAAATCAAATCGATTCTCTTGGCCAAATTTACTTGAACTTTTTATACATCCGTGTATATATTTACGACTCTGTAATAGTTACTACTTTTGTATTAGTTTAACCTATATTATTTTATGCATGTTTCTATCACCTATATATGCCCTGTAAAGCTCTCTGATACCCGCAAGGGTCTTGTACACGCTATACAAAACCTTCAAAATAAATAAATCGATAAATGTATCCTCCATTTAATCAACATGTACGCTCCTAACCAGGATGACCCCAACGTTTGGCAGACAATATTATTATCACATGCTCAAAATATTGTTAATGTTCCTATGATCATTGGTGGATATTTCAATATGGTCTCCGATTTACTAGATATGATTTATAAAGCCAGTTTTAATCCCTATAAATCATATTTTTACTTAAGGTATTTTTTGCTAATACAAAAATTATTGACCATTGGAGACATACACAATCCACTTCTAAAGAATGTATCTTCTTCACAAGTGCTTGCTCCACATACTTCTGAGTTGACTATTTATTATCATCTAGAAATGTATGTCATTTGATCTCTCAACCCACTATATGACTCACTGTTTATCATACCTTGCCCTCATGTAATTCTAATTTACACTAGATGATATTTCAAAATTCACTCATTGATGGAGATTGAATAATGAGACTGCATTATCGCCTGACAATAGAAATAAAAAACTACCTTTAATGAATGATTATTTTTATTAACAATCCACCAGAGGATGCTTCCAAAATTAATTTTGGTAATGCTTATAAAGCCTTTATTAGAGGGGGACACTATTTCCATTATGGAACATGGTAATATAGCATTTTTATGCCTAATCTAGTTCTTTGCATGAATACATTATTAAAACTAGAAATTGTTCATCTCTTCTTCAGATATTACTTTCAAAACACAACTTAAAATATGAGTATGTTATGAATATACCACTCCTCTTGGTAAAAGAGCTGGTCTTATTATTAACGAACAAAAAATACACTTTCAATTCAATGCTAATAAATCTGGTAATATCTTTGTAAATTACCTCTATATTAAAAGAGATACAAAACATACAGATGCTTCAAGGCATCCAAATGGCCAACTGATTCTTTCTATTACTGAAATAGCTATGGAATTCAGGGATTTTTAAGTTACGCTATGTTAAACTATTTGTAAAGCACAGCGTATACCCGAAGGTGTCTTGGTGCTGAATTTATTAGCAACGATGGGCAGAAAAGAGGACCTTCTGATTGAACAGCCAAGTCTTCAAATGCTTCATGAACTGGGGCAGGGAAGGTGCTGACCTAAGATTCTGTGGAAGGAGATTCCAGGATGGGGCTGCTCTGACCGCAAAGCTCCTGCCACCCAATTTAGATTTTTTTTTTAAATCTGATAGGATTTATTCTGAAGGAGCCTGCTGATCTTAGGTTTCTTGGTAGACTGTACCATGATGCTTTCTTCAAAAAGGAAGGTCCTGGGTCGTGGAGGGCTTTATATGTCAGACAGAGGGCTTTAAACTTTATTCTGTTTTTGATTCTAAACCAGTGAAGCTCCTTAAGATCAGAAGAAACAGAGTGGTGCCTAGGCAAATCTAATAGGAGTCTGGCTGCCAATTGTTTTTAAATTTGCAATTTGTTCAGATATTGAGCTTGTAGGCCAATGCAGAGGCCACTGCAGTAGTAGATCTTGGACAATACCAGGGTGGAAATAACTGATTTCCTGACTGAAATGGGCAGGAAGATTGATATTTTTTAAAGAATTCTTAAGGTATTATAAGTTGAGGAGACCACTGCATTGATTTGATTGCCTAGGAGTAAACGTTCGTCAATCAAGACACCTAAACTCTTGGCTTTCCTTATGGGACCAGGAAGGGGGCCCATGTCAGCTGGCCAGCAAGGAGCAGTCCAGAATTTGGGGTTATTGCCGAGTAAAATCACCTTGGTTTTATCAGCATTGAGCTTAAGGCAGTGTTTGTTCATCCAGCCATAGATAGATTTCATGCAATTATGGATGTGAAGACACGTATGATTGGCATCGTTTGAGTCTGATAACACAATTTGCGTATCATCTGCATAGGATGTAAGGGAGAACCCAAAGGATTCGATCAGAGGAGCCAGATCAGTGATGTATATATATATATATATATATATATATATATATATATATATATATATATATATATATATATATACTATTATAAAGCGAGAACTGTGAATCTTTGAGGCGGGTAAACTCGGGAACCACAGCGCCAATCCAAACACCCAATACATCATTGGAATTGTCAGGGTCTGCAGAGTGACATAGGCTATATACCACAAAAAAAAAAAAGGTTCCTTAAAAAATATACGTTCCAAAAAAAAGTAGTCCCTTGGAAGTAGCGCCGGCCGTGTGGGCTAAGGACGTGCGTGCTGACATCATCAGGAGCGCTTGGAGGAGTGGCGACAGGAGCGCGGGGAGGAGCGGTGAACTTTGGCGGACTGGAGCGGGCTGAGGTAGGTCAAGCAAGGGGAGGAGCGGTTAACTTAGAAGAGCGGGGAGGAGCGGTAAACTTTGGCGGACTGCCTGCACGATGCCTGATTGCCCCCGGAGGGTCAAGCAAGGGGAGGAGCGGTAAACTTTGGCGGACTGGAGCGGGCCGTTTGGAGCGTGGGGAGGAGCGGTAAAGTTTGGCGGACTGCCTGCGCGATGCCTAATTGCCCCCGAAGGGTCAAGCAAGGGGAGGAGCGGTAAACTTTGGCGGACTGGAGCGGGCCGTTTGGAGCACGGGGAGGAGCGGTAAAGTTTGGCGGACTGCCTGCGCGAAGCCTGATTGCCCCGGACAATGTCGGGGCGGGCTGCTAGTATATATCTATACTACTATTATAAAGAGAGAGCTGAAACCTTTGAGGCGGGTAAATTCAAGAAGTACAGCACCAATCACAACACCCAATACAGCATTGTAAAGAGGAGTTGCAGCAGATGAACATAGGCTAAACATCTGGCCACCATATACATTACGAAGGTCAAACAACCTTAGGGGTAAAGTAGTCCCTTGTGGGTGTTGTTCTACTCTCAGTGATGGGCAGGTCAAAGTAGCGTGGGTGTGTGAAAGTAAACATGTGGGCGTCAACATTCTCAGAGAGGCATGGCCCACAAATACAAACAAGAAAACATAGCCACCAATACAAACAAGAATACATAGCCACAGACTCATTCAGCGCTACATTTACACTTTTGGCCGCGTAAACGTTGTCAGAGGGGCCGCTGCTGCCATAAACAAAGGGGAGCATCTTTTAAACAAATACATCGATGCACACTTCACTAGGCGTTCGTTGGCAGAGAGGGCAGGCTTCAACAAACGGGCGTGGATTTCACAAGCGCACCGCACAATCACGCTACATTACCTATAACTGGAACGCTACTTGAGGCGAAACGTGTAACAAACCTTTCATCATTTGTCAGACACGCACGTTGTCAGAAGGGGCTTGCCGTCGCCGAGGAAAAAGAAGCACGGCCTTCTGAAACATAGAATTCACTCGCCAGGACATTAACGAAAGAAAGGGGCGCGGCTAAGAAGAAAATACATTGACGCACACTTCACTAGGCGTTCGGTGTCACAAGGAGCAGCCTTCAAGAAAGGGGCGCGGATTATCCCAAATGCCCAATGACGCCACGTTACTCACAACTGCCACACTGCTTGCGGCGGTAAGTCTCACAAACCTTTCATCATTTGTCTAACAAAGACGCACGTTGTCAGAGGGGGCTGGCTGAAAAAAAAGAGGCGCGGCCTTGGGAAGCAACGAATTCACTCGCCGGAGAAACATTACTCGCAACAGTCACACAAATGACTTCACATACCGAGGACATATTTTCGCACTTGTGGACAAAGCCGTTCTCACACTACCAAAACCAGTACTTGCGGATATAAATAAAACATACATTTACTCATTTGTGAAACAAGCACGTTCAAGGAGGGGGCTCGCATCAAAAAAGGGATGCCGATTTCGACAGCGCTGATTTCACTCGGCGGAACATTCTACAAACATTACTCTGACACAGGACACTACTTTCTTTGTATACTGCACGCATACTGTTAAAGTTCATCAAACCTTTAGTCTGTTGAATGATTTCTATTATAAGATTACAAACTTTGAACACATTACTTTTATTACCCGGACAACGTCGGGACGGGCTGCTAGTATATATATATATATATATATATATATATATATATATATATATATATATATATATATATATATATATATATATATATATATATATATATATTTATTTATATATATATATATATATATAAGAGTGGGGCTGAGAGAGAATCTGTGTGGAACCCTGCTTTCAAAGTAAACAACGCGATATTCAACATGTTACCATTAATAACTGTTTACTTAATTGTAGATTACCATCTCTGTCTCAGGCTGAAAGAGATAAAGAGATAACTTGGAAGTCCCTAATAGGACTGCAGCAATTCAGTCCTTGAACAGTAAGAAAACTCTAGGTCCAGATGATATTCCTGCAGAATTTTACAAATCTTTTAATACACAGTTATCTCCGGTCATTTATCTTTTTATTTATTTATGTGACTTTTAAAGCGCTACAATTACCCGTGGGTGTCTCGGCGCTAAGAGCTATGTATAATACCAGTATCTTAAGGACAAGTAAGTTCTGAGTCTAAAAGACTGAGGGCTCATTGAGAAAACAACCATGTCTTAAGTTGCTTTCTGAAAGTGAGCAATGTGGGGCTAGATTTTATGATGAGAGGAAGGGAGTTCCATAATCTTGCTGCTGCAACACTGAAGCGTCTGTCTCCCCAGTTTACTTTCCTTGTTCTGGGGGTTTGAAGCATGTGGGTCGTGTTGGAACGAAGCATTCTACGAGATGGGAGGGGCTTTAAGGAGTTTCTAAGAAATTTGGGTCCCATATTGTGTATTGCCTCGTACACAATACACAAGGACTTAAACTTGGTACGGCTTCTGACCGGGAGCCAGTGTAGTTGGGCCAAATGTTTTGTAACAGAGGCAAATTTTGGAATGCCAAGTAGAACTCTAGCAGAAGCATTCTGGATCATTTGTAATTTGGAAATGACTTTTTCCTGCGCATTAAGGAAAAGGGCGTTACAGTAATCGGTGCGAGAAAACACCAAAGTTGAAATAAGAGTTTTGCCTGTTGTGGTGGGGAGGTATGGCAAAAGCTTCTTAATTTTTCGCAGGATGTTAAATGACGATGAAACAACAGAATTCACATGGTGATGAAAAAGGAGTTTATCATCGAATGTAACTCCCATGTTCCTCACTTTGCCAACCGGTTCAGGTGGAGTGCCCATCTCTTCCGGCCACCACAGTGGGGACCAGGCAGGCTGGACCTTGCCGAACAGCATTACCTCGGTCTTAGCAGAGTTCAGTTTTAAGCAGTTGGAGGCCATCCAACTGCTAATGGCTCGCATACCGTCCTTAAAGTTGGCCGCTATCGTCGATCTGTTTTTGTGAATAGATAATACCAGCTGGGTATCGTCGGCGTATGTAGTCAGGTTGATGTTATGCGCTTTTATTACCCTCGCCAAGTCCGACACATAAATGTTAAAAAGGGTCGGACTTAGCGAGGAGCCCTGAGGGACACCGCAAGGGAGTTTGAATGTTGGTGAGGTGAATGGACCCATCTTCACTGCCTGTTTGCGGTCGGCCAGGAAGGAAGCTATGAGGTCCTTGGCCTTGTGTTTGATACCGATGGCCTCGACACGGCCGGTCATCCTCTCACTGTTTAACAAATTCGCTCATAATCCTTCAGTTGAAGGTTCCTTTAAAAAGGCAACAATGACTGTCTTTCCAAATATGATAAAGATCACACAGTAATTGGTATCTATCACCCATTTTTGCTAATTTACTGAACCTGTAAGATTTATGTAAAGATGTTGGCACCAGACTATCTCCTTTTATGGGGTCTATTATTCATCCAGATCAGACAGGATTCATAAAAAGCAGATTATCGTCTTGCAATACCAACTACTTTTTGAGTTTTCTAAATAAAATTAAACATCTGATTGGTTTGTCAGCTTTATATACTGTTAATGCTTTGGAATCATTTCATTTTGATTCTAACTTTATTTTAACGAATAAAACATTATTTTCATACACGTCTGCATCCATATATGTAAATGGCATTACCCCACCTCCTTTTTCACTACACAGAGGTATGAAACAAGGTCACTCCTCATCTACTTTACTGTCTTTACTAATGATTGAGCATTTGTTATGTCTTATCAGTAATTCAGAAGATAACAAAGGCATCACTATTCAGTATATGGTCTTTACATTGTCAGGTTATGCAGATGACATTTTGTTATATATTTCTCACCCTATACAAACCATTCTTGTTATAATAATTATTATTAATATGCATCAGTATCAGAATATACATTAAATATTAACAAAACTGTTTTTTTCCTCTTAATTATTACAACACTGCAGATATGCTGAGCACTACTGATATATTGTGGACTCCACCTGGTATTAAATACTTTCATATTTATATTTCAAATACAATTAAAGATGCAACTAATCTGAATTGTAAAAAAACAATATGTTTTAACTGAAATGTGGTAGATGGTTGAATTTGTCCCAGTGGGGGAACAATTTTTTGATAAAAAAATACAAGTTCATAGTAAACGAGAGTACTCACACCATTTTTATATCCTAGAAATCTCTGACAAATTATTAAGGCCAGTTTGAGTACTGTTGAATTTTAGAATCAAGTACGCCTCTTTCTGCAGTAATACCTTATCGACGTCTGCCGGACGCAGATGTCGATAAGGTATTACTGTCAGAAATTTCTAGGATATAAAAATGGTGTGAGTACTCTCGTTTACTATGAACTTGTATTTTTTAATAGAAAAATTGCTCCTGTTAGGCATTATGAGCATAATATGGAACTGACTTGGACTGAACATATTGACGATGCATACACATAGAGGGCTACCACTGACTCTTATGAGTATTGAGAGATGGAGGCGAGCACCCAATGGCAATCAGGCTTAGCAGAGGAACCACAAGTACCAGGATTCCCTTGGCCACATTGACATATAAAATGGAATATTCGAAGATGGCCGCCACTGTGGATACAACCGGGATAGGTACGGCTGTTGGTGGAAGAGAGCAGGTAATGTTTTCCCTTCCCCCTGTAATGATTTTAAAATTATGCTCGCCGAAATCCCTAATGCGAGTGTGTTTATGCCTCAGGATTCGCTTAAAAACGTGACCGGAGGTCTGAGTGGGTCCCGGAGATAATCAGTCACAGCGCAACCAGTGAACTCGCCGAGATTTACAGGTACTTGCCGCTTACACGGGGTGCACGAAATAGGCATGTCCTCCGACGTAAACTAAAATCCTCCCTTTTTCTTTAACCGCCAGCCCTAGACATGAGATGCGGGAAAAATGTAAAGGAATTAAGATAGAGCACGCGAGGAAAGATACAATCTGCCTTGAACACATCGATATGCTCACCGTAGAAATAAGGTACGATCATTCCTGCCAGTCCGAGAGGACACCTTGTTCAGTTTAATAAAGTTAAAAATAATGCTCAGCCAGCTTAGAATAATAAACTCCTTGTCTATAGGAACAATATTCACAACCAAGCAGCCATTGTACAGATTCGATTGTAAAGATTACCCAGTTATCCCGAATCACGCAGGTAGGTATGTGGAATTTCTCAGTGTGGGAAGTTTGTCTGGTGATAAGAGAGGTTGAAATCTATCAATAAACAGAACTTTATTGTTGTTTGCACCTATTGCAGATGAATGACAGAGCTCTGATGAGAACCCAAGAACTTTTTTACTTGGATGCGAAACGCGTCGGCAAAATCTAAGGAGCGAAAATTCTCATTTATTGAGTAAACCAGCGTTGGCTGGATATAAATTCGGTCACCTTTTGGTGAATTAGTCTCCTTTTTTTACTTTGTCTGAAAGCTATTCTTTTGAATATTGATTGTTGTATACCAATTTATTTGAGTACAAACACATTGAGATATTGTGTTTGTAAGATGTTAATGTTATATTTATTTTCCTATTAATAGTTATGTCATGTATTATGTATATGTGTTGTAAATAGTATTGAATGTATATATGTGTCTTTTTCATTCACAAAATTTGATTAAAAAAGTCTATAAAAAGAATTGAAAAATCATAGGGGTATAAATAAAGGTACCCGGACAAACTAAAATTAATTCTTTTGGTCTTGTTCTGAAAACAAACATTGCAAAAACAAGTGGGTTGTGGGCATCTCGTGTATTTTTTTCTGTTTAAAAAGGGTCCAGCCCACTCCCTGTAGGACCTAACTCCTTAGTTTCATATAGCATGAGATAAGCACTTTATCAGCTTTGACTGAAGAGGAATAGCATACCTGATGACTTGAAAGGACTAAATGGTTACAATGAGAACAATGAAATCATGGCTATTGCACAAGCTAAGCACTTTATCAGCTTTGATGGCCACACTGTCTAATTATTCAAGGACCTGCGAGAACAACTTTGAAGAGAAGAGGATATTTAAACTTTTCAATACATTTCTATGTAAAAATAATATGCCCTTTCAGCCTTTCCATTTCCATTTTAGTTGCCAATGTAAATAAACATGTGGTCCATGTCCTAAGTGAGGGAATGACCAATGATGGGGAAAGGCAGATGCATTCAAATTGAAGTAAAGTGAAGTTGAAGCAGCAGAGATATAGTTTGCACAGGATCCAACGCTCATGAAGTAGTAAACAATTGTCCACCACCACTCTGAAAAGGCCAAAACTGTCTTTCATTACATGAAAGAAGTCAGTGGGGCTGATGCATAGTAATAAGATTACATGGGCACTGGCTTTGGACACTCAAGAAGCCTAAATGTTGACAGACTTAAAAATAAAACTCTGATGAAAAGATGAATGTTTTTCTAGAGTGGGGTAAATTAATATTGATGCAGGCAAGGCACAATTTGATTTTAAACCTTCTCTTTTGGTCTCATGAAGATTGATCAGCTTTTTCTAAGGGAGCGGTAGGTGGGAAAAGGCTAGCCATCACCTCAGAGGGTCTGTTACTCATCAAAGGATTGAATAAGTTAATTGTTAGGGTTTGGTTGGTGATGCAAGGCAGGAGATTTTTTCTTTCAATATGTTGACCTGCTGAAGTTCTTTTGTTTTAATATTAAAAGTCTTAATGCCCCAACTAAATTATTAGAGGTACTGAACCGTCTGAAGGAGGCAAAAGGTGACTTTGTCTTCTTCAGAAAATTCATCAGCTGTGGAAAGACTACTATCTTTAGTGCTAGAGGCACTCACATGTTTTGAAACCACATGATGACCTTTGACTACCATGATTTTTATTGACTTTTGGTGTTTTACTTTATCCTAGCTTGAATGTAGGTCTTGCATATGCCCTTTTTTTCCTTGAAGATTTCATCTTGCAGTTTTAAAGTGGGAGCTGTCACAGAGTAGAACAGCCTTGCCAGGAACAGAACATGTGGGATGTGCATTTGAAAGCATGAGAGAGAGAGAGAGAGAGAGAGAGAGAGAGAGAGAGAGAGAGAGAGAGAGAGAGAGAGAGAGAGAGAGAGAGAGATGCGAAATGTTTTTGGTCTCGGAGTTCAGTGTTATAAGCAGTGGTGGACAAATGTGCATTGTGTTGTACATTGGCAGATGAAGTATGAAGTATGTGATGCTATAGGCAGTGGCGTACAAATGTGCATTGTGTATTATGAATTTCTTACTATTGGCTTGGACATGCCCTCATGTCATCTTGAATTCTGACTCTGTCTTGTTTGAGCTTTTGGCGCACACAGACATGCCCCCAGATTACATCAAGTTGTTTGGGTTATTCACGTTCAAAGTTGCTTTGTTTTTGGTGAGGAGATTGTTGAATGTACTCCCGGAGACTTTCGTAAGCTTCGTTAAGATAAAGGCTAGCACTTGTGAAAATGCAGGAGGAACATGAGAACTTCTTAGCCCTGGAATGTTTGCATTGGAGGTTTCCAATTCCAGTAAGTTTTCTTGGCATAGATGTAGGGCCTCTCGAAACCTTTTAGTGTGTTTTGAAACTATAAAGCAGAGGTTTGTTGACTTAGAAACCGAGATTTTGGAATCCGAATGGGGACAGACATCTACTTCAATACAGCAGAACCCAGTTTGCTGAGGCTCTTAATCCTAGCTGTGAATCCCCCCATCTGGGGTGAGCTAAGATGTAGTGTTTGCAACGGGTGAGGTGATTTGTTTCAAATTTGTGGCACATAACTTGTGTGCCCGTTACTCATTGCACGAGCTGCCCGGCATTTAACAAGTGCTTGCATGTGTCAACCTGTCATTCATATAGCGGGTGTTCTTGAGCGAGCGCTGTCACAGGGTCACACAGCATGTGCTCTTGAACAAGCGCTGTCACATGGCCTTGCTGCATCGGAGAGCTTTCTCTCTCAGCGTGCCAGAATGTCAACACGGAGGACTTCAACCTGTCGGCTATGTCGAAGATTTCTGCTCATCTTCACGTCTTTCTCAGCATGTCAGTGCATCTTCAAGGACTCATTTTGTGATGTTCCTAGTTGCTTTGTGTGAACTGCTGGATACACACAAGTACACGCATGAGCAGCTGGATTTCCTCAGCCATGATCGGCTGACAAGCAGCTGGGAACACATTTCAAAATTTTATTTTTTGTTAGTTTTTGTCCGATCCCTCAATATCAACAGGTACTCAGGTGTTGTATTGAACATCGGATAGATGTATGTCAGTTCCTGTTGGGTTTGAGGTGGCAAAATCTTTCAAGGGAAAATCTCAAGTATTGTATTACATACCGGTGTTACAAGTTTGGTTATTATTTTGATTTGTTGTTTTATTGTCCTCTTTTGAGCAGTGACTTTGAAGAGTTGGTTATTATTTAATCTATTATTTTCCTGGCCTCTATTTTAGCACTGACTCTGAAGACAGATAATCAGTTAAAAATAAACAGTTTATTTAAAGATGGTCAATATGTAAACTGCATATTTAGGGTTGCACAAGAGGTTTCTACCAGAATGAAGTTAGGCAAGTTATGATACAGAATGTTACCCCTCTGCCGCTTTTCTTGTCTTTCTCAGGTGAGCCAACAATCAAATGGGCAAAGTGGAAAAGGGTATTTCTACATTATGCTAGAGTATATGGGACCACATTAAAAAAGAAAAACAGCTTTTATATTACATTGTCTTGGCCAGGAGGGACTGAAGGTTTAAATGCATTTGAAGTGCGTGTTAAGAAATTGGACAATCATTATCTACCCACAGTGAGCACAATACTAGAGCAGTACCATTTTGGTAGGAGCTTCATGGGTGGGTGCTTCATGTAAATTTGAAGGTTTAATTGCTGAATGCATCCATGATCAGCTCATGCTAAGGTGGAACATCAAAAAGAGGTCAGGGACAAATTATGGCAGAAGGATGACTCTAAATTAAATGAGGTTAATTTGATTTGGAAAACAATTGAGCATTCGTTAGTGTGTGCGCACGTTATAAAAAAAGGATTATGATAAGAAAGGAGAATCTTCAGAAAGAATACAGAGTGTGACTAAAGAAAAGTAGAGCACCTTCAATCAATCAATCAATCAGGTCATTTATAGAGCGCACTACTCACCCGTAGGGTCTCAAGGCGCTGGGGTGGGGGGGGGGTGCCGTTACTGCTCGAACAGCCAGGTCTTGAGCTTCTTCCTGAAGGAGAGGTGGTCTTGGGTCAGGCGCAGGTCGGTTGGGAGTGAGTTCCAGGTCTTGGCGGCCAGGTAGGAGAAGGACCTTCCTCCTGTTGTCGCTCTTCGGATGCGGGGGACGGCGGCGAGGGCGTGGCTGGTTGATCTGAGGAGGCGCTTGGGAGTGTAGAAGTTGATCCGGTTGTTGAGGTAGCTCGGGCCTTGGTCGTGTAGGGCTTTGTGCGCGTGGGTGAGGAGACGGAAGGTGATTCTCTTGTTGACCGGGAGCCAATGCAGGTCTCTCAGGTGTCCGGAGATGTGGCTGCGTCGGGGGATGTCGAGGATGAGTCTGGCCGAGGCGTTCTGGATCCGCTGGAGTCTTTTCTGGAGCTTGGCGGTGGTTCCGGCGTAGAGGGCGTTGCCGTAGTCCAGTCGGCTGGTGACGAGGGCCTGGGTGACCGTCTTCCTCGTCTCGGTGGGGATCCACCGGAAGATCTTACGTAGCATGCGCAGGATGTTGAAGCAGGACGAGGAGACGGCGTTTACTTGTCTGGTCATGGAGAGGGAGGAGTCCAGGATGAAGCCTAGGTTGCGTGCGTGGTCCGTCGGTTTGGGTGCGGTGCCCAGGGCGGGGGACCACCAGGAGTCGTCCCAGGTGGAGGGCGAGGAGCCCAGGATGAGGACCTCCGTCTTGTCCGAGTTCAATTTCAGGCGGCTGGTCGTCATCCATTCGGCTACCTCTCTCAACCCTTCGTGTAGGTTGGATCTGGCGGTGGCGGGGTCGTTGGTCAGGGAGAGGATCAGCTGGGTGTCGTCGGCGTAGGAGATTATGCTGAGGTTGTGATGGCGTGCGAAGGCCGCGAGGGGGCTCATGTAGACGTTGAAGAGGGTGGGGCTCAGTGAGGATCCTTGAGGGACGCCGCAGATGACTTTGGTGGCCTCTGACTTGTACGGTGGTAGGCGGACTCTCTGTGTTCTTCCGTCGAGGAAGGAGGTGATCCATTCCAGTGCCTTGTCCTGGATTCCGATGTTGCCGAGGCGCTGTACTAGGGTGCGGTGGCAGACGGTGTCGAAAGCCGCGGAGAGGTCCAGGAGGATGAGGGCCGCTGTTTCTCCGTTGTCCATCAGAGTTCGTATGTCATCGGTGGCAGCGATGAGGGCGGTCTCGGTGCTGTGGTTCGCTCGGAAGCCAGACTGTGAGGGGTCGAGGGATCCATTCGTCTCGAGGAAGGCGGCCAGCTGTTTGTTGACGGTCTTCTCGATGACTTTGGCCGGGAACGGGAGGAGCGAGATGGGACGGTAGTTCTTGAGGTCGGTGGGATCTGCTGTGGGTTTCTTGAGGAGAGCGCTGAGTTCGGCGTGCTTCCAGCTCTCGGGGAAGGTGGCGGTGTCGAAGGAGGTGTTGATGATGTCCCGCAGGTGGGGTGCGATGACAGCGTCGGCCTTGTTGAAGACGTGGTGAGGGCAGGGGTCAGTCGGAGATCCGGAGTGGATGGAGTTCATTGTGCGGATGGTGTCTTCGGTGCTGATCGGAGTCCAGGTGCGGAGGGTGGTGGTGGGTGGCGTTGTTGTGGTTGTGGCTTGCGTTGGTTGGTTGCTGAAGCTGTTGTGTATGTCCGCGATCTTGTTGTGGAAGTAGGAGGCGAGGGAGTTGCAGAGGTCTTGCGACGGGGTGATGTCATTGTTTCCGGCGTTGGGGTTGGAGAGCTCTTTGACGATGTTGAAGAGTTCCTTGCTGTTGTGTGCGTTGTTGTCCAGCCGGTCCTTGTATGTATTTTTCTTGGTGGCGCGGATCAGTTGGTGGTGTTTCCGGGTGGCGAGCTTGAGGGTGGTCATGTTGTCCGTAGTTGGTTCCCTTCTCCAGACTTTCTCAAGGGCTCGACAGTTCTTCTTGGAGCTCTTGAGTTCGTCGGTGAACCATGGTGTTTTTCTGCTGCAGGGTCTGCTGGGCGGGGTTCTCAGAGGGGCGAGTTCGTCCGCGCCGTTGTTGATCCACTTTGTGAGGTTGTCGGCGGCCTGGCTGGGGTTCGCTGAGCTGGCGGGGGGGTGCTGGCTCAGGGAGGCGGAGAGCTGGTCGGCTGTGATCTTGTTCCAGCTTCTTCGGGCAACCTGTTGCTGGTGGTGGTGGACCGTCGTTCTTTTGAAGCTGAAGTGGACGCAGCTGTGGTCCGTCCAGTGGAGTCCAGTGGCGTGGCTGAAGGTGACGTCTTTGCTGGATGAGAAGACGGCGTCGAGTGTGTGTCCGGCGAGGTGGGTGGGGGTGGTCACCAGTTGCTTGAGTCCGAGGTTGGCGAGGTTGTCGAGCAGGCTGATGGTGTTACGGTCGCTGTTGTTCTCCAGGTGGAAGTTGAGGTCCCCCAGGAGGATGTAGTCGGCGGAGGGGAGTGCATGCGGGCTGACGAAGTCGGCGATGTCCTCGCTGAATCGTGTGCGTGGACCCGGGGGTCGGTAGATCAGGGTGCCTCTGAGGGTGGTCTTCGGGTTGGTGTGGATCTGGAAGTGCAGGTGTTCAGCGGTGGTTAGGGTGTCGTCGGTGTTGGTCGTGATGCGGATGGTGTCTCTGTGGATGATGGCGATGCCTCCTCCCGTCAGGTTGGCGGTGCGGTCCCTCCGGATGATCTTGTAGCCCTCCGGGATGGCGATGGCGATGTCTGGGGCTGAGGAGGCGTTCATCCAGGTCTCGGTGAGGAAGGCAACGTCAGGGGCGGTGGTGTCGAGGAGGTTCCAGAGTTCTACGGCGTGTCTGTGGACGGAGCGGGTGTTGAGCAGGATGCACTTCAGGTGGTTGTTGCTGATGGTCGGCTTGGCGAGTGCTGGTGCAGGGTGAGTCCGGGTGCAGGTGAACTTGCAGGCGTGGCAGCTGAAGGGTCCGTGGGTGTGCTTCGGGGCGGCTCGATGGCATCCTGGGATGCGGCCGTTGTTGAGTGCGGTGAGGTCGGCGGCGTTGTAGGTTCGTCGGGTCGGCTTCCGTCGGTGGGGGCCAGGGTTCCTGGCGCTGGTCGCGATCCGGTCGCGGACGGGCGCAGACGGGCTTACCTTTGGCGCGCCTTCGGCGCACAATCGGGGCGCCCGCTGCGCGTCAACGCTGCGCGTTCGCACGGTCACCATTGGAGTGAGTGTGAAAATTAACCAATTTTCCCTGGTGCAAAGAAGTAAAGCAAGGAAAAAAATGTTGATAATCAGAAGAAAAAATAAAGGGGAATTGTTTTTGTTGTGACGCCTAAGTGCCCTTAGCAAACTACAAAACCTGTCCTGCCTGGGCTGTCAAGTGCAGGGTTTGTGGGAAGATGGGACATTTTTAGTAAGAAAACATTGTAGGTCTCAAGAAAAGTTGAAGACAGTGAAGAAAATGGATGTGGAAGCTGATTGTTAGTAAGATTAATTATTATGTGGAGATGTAGGACATCAGAACAAGAATAGTCCCATTGATTGGGTGCAGAGTAATGGTTCTGCTGTAAGAATTTTGCTTGACTCGGGTGCCAAGATCTCTCTGATTCCAAGGAAGTTCTAGTTAGAGAAACTGCTAAGCAAAGTAAACGTATGTGAGTCTGATATTCTGCTCCTAGCTTATGGAAGGCAACCCATTAAACTGAATAGGTATTTTATTGGAAGAATGTAATATAAGGGTAGGTTCACAGTGGGGAAAATTTACATTTCCACCATGCACATTCTAAATCCCTCAAGTCAGCTCTCAATGTCAACACAGAATCCGATCATATTCTAAAACACTAAAAGCTATCCCACATATCTCCCCATCACCAGCAAAATTAAATGAGAATACAATAAACAACAAATATAGTACCAACAAGAATAAATGAGAATACAATAGCCACCAAATGTACTAAATATAAATACTACAAATCAATTACTGTGTATTACACATAATCTCCCATGAAACTAGGTTTTCATTTTGTCCTTCCACTTCGCCTACACCTTTTATCTTCATTAAGATTTTCCTCTGGTACACTTTCAATCATACCTTTCCAACAATTCTCTTCATTTTGTGAACAACGCTGAAATGCCATAATCCTACTAAAATTCAATATTCGATTTTTCTTAAATTTGACTGCATTCTGAAACAATTTGACCACGTTCAGGGGATTAGAAAATCTAAACCTGCCACCAATATGAGGTTTTTTAACTCTAACTAGATCACCCAATTTTACTGTGGTTGAACACCCTGTTAAACCTTTCCACAATAACATTTGATTCAAGATGATACAGTGAACATTTTTAATATTTTATCCCTGTTTTGTTATGAATTCCTCCATTTTACTGGAATCCTGTTGCACCCAGTTGTCCATAAAGATGCACTTCAGAATTCCTTCCCTGGCAAAAAAAAGATTTTAAATACATTACTTTTTTCTATATTATAAGATGCATATATTTTTGGTCACTCACAGTGAGTAACGGGCACACAATATTCGAATTGGTGTGTTGAGTGGTGGCTATCTAAGAACAATGTGTCTCAGTAACTGCGCTCTACTCTCAAGAGGTCAACATCATTCTTGCCGCCCCTCCACAGTTTCAATCAGGCAGTCAGTCTACCAGAATAAAGGTATTTTTAGGACTAACTGACCTGTTTTATTCACTTCCTCTCACCACTACCCACATCTACACTTTCTAGGCCCTTCACCCTCACTGCACCAAATGGCAGGAAGAAAAGATCTTCACTAAAGAGCCCCTCATTGGGTGCCCGTTGGGTATTGCAGTGCCGACCCGACGAGGAGCAGACCCAATGATGAAGCATGACACCTAGCTGGCTGGGTATGTGAGGGCCCAAGTTCCGAAGGGAGGAATCCCCCTCCCTCCCTTTTCTGTGGGACAGTTCTGTCTCCACGGGAATTAGTGTGTATCTCTCGCTCCTTGTCCCCTTACCCCCATAGGAACTGCATACCCTCTTCTCTGAAACATGGAAGACATGTCACACATGACAATTGATACCTAAGACAACATTTTTCAGATTCAGAGCACAGCCACAGCCACTAGCAGACCAGAACACTCAGACACACTTCAGTCAATAGTGGGAGGAGAGCTCACTTATCTGGGAATTGTGATTATTATGACTGCTTGCTATTTGCATTAGCCCAGGACTCATCCCTTCAACTTTGTTTTCCATGTTCTGTTCCCCGCTGTCCTCCTTATCCCTCACCTAGTGTGATTCTTTATCTGCCTTCTTACCCTTTTTGTTAGCTTGTCTTCCATACTTACCTCCTGGTATGTTTTACTCGTAATACTATGCCTAAGGAACCCAGTCTGTATCTTTCAAATACCAACCTGCAGGATTGTATCTCTTCTCTCTCTCGCTTCCTCCCCCTCCTCATCCCCTCTTCCCCCAGGTTTTAGCCTTCATTACACTTCTTGACGTAAAATTGGAAGGTGAGAGTCAGTCTCTAGGGGGAGGTGGAGGATTGGCCTCAACATCCTGACGTCACATTACCAAGCTTGTGACAACTGGATATACCCTCAGATTCATATGACTTTCTTATTGAAATAGTTGACTAAGGCACTTGCCTACCTAAAGATGCAGGATGTTTCATTGAGCTTACAAGCCATAGCTCTAAATTATTCCCCACTTATGATGGACATTTTCAGAGATCTGCAGAAATGGCACATGGGAATGGTCTCATAATAGACTGACAAAGTATTTAAAATTGTTATCCTGCCAAGGATCAAGGTTCCTGTCTAAATTTGTTTCAGACTATGCCTTTGACACTCCAACCACTTGGTGTTTAACAGGTTTGAATGGTCACTGGAAATTTGTGTTGGAGGGGAAGCAACCTAGAATTGCTTATACCTGCCTCCTATAATGAGCAGCCTAGCATTTCCAGACTATGGTCCAAAACTAGAGGTGCATCTTGAAGAGAATGGATAACCCATATTTAGAATAACTTAACAAGTGAAAAGATCACCTAGTCACCAAGTAAACGCTGGACATTTTACAGAGATTGGTTTCACTTTTCATTTACCTGGCTGCAGAATAAAGGGAACTTGCATCTGCCAGGTATCTCACAGTGTTCCGAGTACTCTAAATAAAAATTACACAATTGCCCCCAGGACTCTAGGGTTCAGCCCCGAAAGAATACATGAAGGAAGATGATTAAGTTCCTGTTGTGTTGTTGTTGCAGAGCTAGTACTCTATGTCTGCATTGAAAATTGACTTGTGTGTGAGGTGAGAGGAGTAAAGTGGGTGGAGGGGGTAGTTGAAGTGGGAAGATTGTATTTCTCAATACTTTGCTTGCCAGTCTGTTTTCAGGCGAATGTATGAGCATTGTAAAAAAAAACGTAATAAATACAATGAAACCTACAAAATTAACATTGAGAATCAAGGTGCACCAATCATAGTTGGAAACACTCCCCCAAATTAATAAATACATTAAAAAATTACTTGAAAAACAAAATATAGAAAAACAGTGAAATGGACACCAATTAAATGTAATTATAGCAATGTCTCCTTAAAATCTGTGACAACCACAATAAATTAAAACGTTGAAAAAATAAGAAAAAGTTTAATTAACAAGCTAATAAAAAAGCAAAAAACATGAAAAATAATTAAAAGGTTAATAAAAGGAATTTTATATAGCACCTCCCTGTAACCAAGTATCAATTATTCAAGCGTTAAAAACAAGTTTGGGCTTCGCTCACTGAAGGATTATATTTTCTAATGAAGAAGAAGTAATGAAAATAAAAAAATTGCCCAAGACCAGCCTGGAGTTTCTTTCTGATTTGGATATCATAGGCTCAGAAGGCCACCATATGAGATTTTTGTCAACCAGAAAATTTAAACAGAAGAATGTTTAGATCAGGACAATTCAGAAACCTGCAGCCATGTTTAAGCCATAGGTTTTGGATGATTTTGTGGCGCTCATGGTCAAATGTCGATTTCCTCGTTTGATAAAGAGATTTCATGATCAGAGTTTAAAATTGGGAAAATTGTAAAAATGGTATTCTTCTACACCCATTTTTCCAGATCTTTAGAACAGGACCCCCTAAGGGAAGTATTGCAAGAATGCAGTCCAGAGAGGAAACAAATGTTGATTTTATGCACAGATAGTAAGGAACACATTAATGGTATATTAATATTTAAAGTTTAAGTTAGCTGTATTGCACATTTGAAATGTATATGCTAACGCTGAGCATAAGGAAAACCCTCCCTCCTCTTCGTTGCAGTCATTGGATGTAATGATGCATGCTGTCTGTACTACCTGCCATTATATCTTGGCATACGTACATTATAACTTTTATGTCTCATTGGTGGTTACCTAGTTGCCAACCTTATCGTGATTGGCTTCTGCACTTACAAAATGAAAACAAAATTGAGCAAAGAAAGACTTGTAATATCAAAATGTGGCTAAGTAGAGAGAAGAAGAATTTATGCAACCACATGTTAAACATATCAATTAATCCCATTTGACTTGTACCATTGTTTGACTATTATTGTGAGTTTTAGAATGTGTGACTGGGATTTTCTGTAGAGCAGCTGCAAAGCTGTTTTAGCTTCTTAGTTACTGCTTATGTTCCTAACACAGCTCCACTTCTCTGCTGAAAATAGTCTTTCTTGCCTTATGTGCCCCAATTGGTATGTCATATCAGCTGTGCTTGCCCTGCACTCTTTATTTCTGTCTGTTGGACAAGGCATCGGATTGCCAAATAAATGTATATTACAATATAATTATACTTTACTATATAAGGCAAGAGTCAGTTTGCTGAGTTTACTACACTTATTTTGCCCAATTTTCATGCTCTCTGAGTGCACTATCTAGGAGCAGTATCAGCTTCTATCAATTGGATGCTTTTGTTATTGATATGAGAGGCCCCAACTCAATTGGCCGTGTTACTATGCACTGTTCTTTATTTCTTTTACGTTTCCTATGGACAGGGATGATGATTTTATAATAGTAATTTCCATTAGGTAATCCAGGGCAGGAGAGACCTTTGAGGCCACCTCTCCTGCTAAGCCAGGTCCTCCCTGAACCGGAACACAAGCAACTCAGGACCAGTTTAGTTCTTATCATGGGCGCATTCGTTCAAGCACTTCATTCATGTCTTTTTTGTCGACTTTAGTGTGTCCCTCTAAGTGGGACAGATATGCTTAGGCGTGGGTCCCGTGCATACTGTGTCACTGGAACCAAGCTGTACCTGGCTGATGAGCCCATAACTAGGGTAAAACCAGTCCTGGGTTGCTTGTGTTCCGGTTCAGGGAGGAACTTAGCAGATCGGGCTGGACTGTTCAGCTTGGAGCCGGGTCAAGACTGATTTACATATAGCTGGGACAAAACTGAGGTGACATGGTATGCAAAATAATGATGGATCGAATTGCGGCCCAAGTAAATGCCAGAGGCTGAGACTAATTCGAGGCTTCCATCCAGTACTTCTTTGTATAATTTAGTTTGTTGCCCTAAGTGGGACAGATATGCCCAGATGTGGGTCCTGTACACACTGTGTCACTGGAATTAAGCTGTATCCGGCTGATGAGCCGACAGGTAGGGCAAAACCAGTCCTGAGTTTCTTTTTTTCGGGTTCAGGGAAGGCCTGGCTTGGCAGTTTGGGCTGGACTGTTTCAATTGGAGCAGGGTCAAGTTTGATTTGCATATAGCTGGCACCAAATTGAGGTAACATTGTATGCAAAATAACAATTGATTGGGATGGGGCCCTGAGTAATTCCCAGAGGCTGATATTAATTCAAGCATTCCATCCATCACATATTTGTATACTTTCATTTGCATGATAATCATTACTTTTGCAGCAATATCTGTAACAAAAGATCATCTCGCGATACAAACTGTGCATATGACATGCCACTGATAACAGGAAATGTCTGCAAAACTCACCTTAAATAATGTACTTTTCCATTTAGGCTGGGTTCGATTGTAGTGAAAATTATCCAGCAATACCATGAAAATGATATTGCAGTGAGCAGGAGACCTTAGTAAGGGTGAAGATAAGGTCAACTGGAAACTTCGTTAAACTTTGCAGATATAATAAGCTCTCGCCCCACGGACGGGAATGCGGTGAGGAATTAGATGAGGAGGTGGTGATCACTTGTATTTGAATTTGCACAAAGACCACCCCGTGCCCTCCAGAACAGCATGGCAGGCATTCCTTTACACCACTACCAATCTCTGAGATTTTAGAGAGATTGCCCTCTTTACTTCCGCACATTTTTTCAGTCAAGGGCCTTAAAAAAAAACATGTTCATTTGAGAAAATGGAATATTACAATGATAAGCGGCTCTCAAGTGTGTAATCAAGTGCGCGGCAAGATGTAAATGACGTAAACGTTAAACGAAGCAGGGAAGCAGAGGGAACATTCTGCCGGGGTGCACGTGGGCGCGCGCGGGATATGTAGAGACATCGCCGCTTATCGTCTCCGGGTGCATTCTTGAGCATCGACGCCATCTCTAAACATATATTGGCATGCATGAACCTCTGAGCCATTAAATTGAAAGCGAGTCTTGCGTGTTTTATTAGAAATAAGTTGATTGATTCGCGGAGCCGAGACGCAGAGTTAACAAGGGATCCAATTAAAGAGTAGCAATTTTTAAAATGGTTTTGGTAATGTCAGCATGTTAAGTGATTCCGAATTAACAGACAGGGCAGGCTCAGTGGGAATAAATGAGAAAGAAAAAAAAGACACGCGGATGAAATCTTCTAAAGCAGCGAGCTCCTGGTGACACCCTAGGAGGCGTCTAACAATGCAAAGTGATGGGGCCAGAGGGATGTCGCTTCCACAGCAGCCGCTGAGCCGCGCCATGACTTTTTCAGCAGACGACAGGCGTAAATGAGCAACAGTTATGCAAATATGCCATTTCACTGCCCAGGTATTGCAATTAATTTCAGTGCAAGTCTGTTCGAGGTGTGACCATGCACACCTGGCAGGAGACGCTTATGTATCTGTACCTATATGATATTTCTGTAGCGCAAATCTAGGCAAAAGGCGGGGGAGCGCTGTGCATTGTCAAAGTCAAGCTTAAAGTCAGCGAATAATAGGGAGGGAAGTTGAGTTGTGGACGGTTAATGCATTGTGATATAGTGTTGTTTGAAGAGGTGAGCCTTCAACTCTTTCCTCAATTGGAGCAGGTTTGGCGTGGTCCTGAGGGTTCCGGGAATGTTGTTTCCTATCCTCGGTGCATAGAGGGAAAAGGCCATTGTCTTGTTTATTTCTTCTTTACCCTTCTTAGGGCCAGATGTAGGAGCCTAAATACCGGTCGGTAACGGCCGATTTCGGCCGTTACCGACCGGTATTTAAGAATCGGCATGTAGGAGCATACTTTTACAGAATCGGTAAATTTACCGAATCGGTAAATTTACCGATTCTGTAAAATACCGAATCGGTATTTTTACCGATCCGGTAAATCCCAGATGTAGGTGGGACTCTTCTGAGTCCCAAAGGCCCTACAAATTTGGTATTTTACCACCCAATTCAATTGGGTGTTAAAATACCGAATCCAGGTGTGCATGCACATGTGTGCATGCACACCTAGCCATGCGACAGACAGGCATGCCCTTATGGCATGTCTGTGTGCCACATGGCGCACATGCCTATTTTTGGGGTGCCAGAGGGTGTCAAAGTGACACCCCCTGCACCCTTGCTGAAATCGGTATTTACCGATTCGGTAATTACCGAATCGGTATTTCCCATTGATTCCTATGGGCTTCACAGCCCATAGGAATCAATAGGGAATACCGATTCGGTATTTACCGAATCAGTAAATACCGAATTTCAACGATTCGGTTTTTCCACATCTGGAAATACCTACATTTCCCCCCTTCATATTTACCGATTCATAAATACCGAATCGGTAAAATTCGGTATTTATGAATCAGTAAATATCATTTACCTACATCTAGCCCAAAGTCTGCAATCTGATGGTGCCTTGGCTGCAGGTGTGCCAAGCCCAGGAACCACCAGAGACGGTGAGCGTGTTTGCAAGATAAGCGGGGATACTGGCCGTGATGGCTTTGTAAACGATGAGGCTGATTTTGAAGATGGGTCGAGCCGTTAAGAGAAGTCAATGAAGTTCCATGAGGATGAGGGTGATTATTATTTTCGGACCCTGGATGAGATGTGCTTTGGGATGTGGGATGCAGCAAAGGGGTGAAAGTATGTAGTCTGGGAGGCCATGGGGTAATGCTTTGTCACCATCCAGATGCTTGAGCAGCTGTTGTGAAGTTGTTTTCTAGAAGAAATGGTTTGATTTTCTTTAGCACTGAGAGCTGGTACCAGGTCGTCTTTGGTTTCTTGGCAGTGTGTTCCTTGAGGGAGAGGTTGGAGTCCAGAGTGAATCCAAGTGGTTTTATAGTTCAGTGGTAGTTGAGGTTCGAAACTGACAAGCTTCAGGTCTTTGAGCCAGTTTGTTTTTACAGGCAACTAATAGGAATGTTAGGAGGACCTTCAGGTAGACACAGGACATCCAGATCTGGAAGATGTGCAAACAGTGTTTGAGGTGTTGGATGTCCGTACCACAGGAGACTTTTAAGTAGAGTTGTGTATCATTGGCATATATGGTAATCTTGATGTTGCTATATGTGAGTAAAGCACCAAGTGGCTCCATGTAAATGTTGATGAAAAGAGGCAGTATGGACACCTGAGTGACTCCACACTTGATGGGGATCTTTCGTGATCTAGAGTGAGGTTCTGTAATTCTCGAGTCTGACTCCATTTTGTTCTGTGCCACCATTTTGTGTTGCCCTCACATTGGCCTGTAAAGGTAACCTGGCGAACGAAGTGGCCTGGCCTTCTTAGTTCATGTACACATTAACTAGGTTTCTTTTTGACTCTGAAATAAACTGTAAGAAACTGACCTCTTCACCTGAAACTGACCTCGCAAAGCCAATTTCCCTGATCGATCTTTATCTGAGATTGCCAATCAATGTTCAGGACATCGTTAACTTTTTAGTTTCCTTGCACATGTTTTATCTTGTTCAGCATCTGTTACTGTTTCTTTTTTATGTTTCTTCATTACATGGGTTATGCTTTCAATTATAGGTTTGTCTGGCTTGTGGAGATTGAATTTGGGACATTCCTAATAATTAACTTTTGGGTTGGGATACTGTAAATTGAGTTTTTGCTATGTGATACTTTGTTTGAAAATGTATCTTATTGGTTAGAATTTTGTGCAGTGGGTGTACATTTATAATGTGAATATTGGATATAAAAGGAGACGTCTCGCCTTAGTAAAATGAGCAGTCTCCTGAGAATTTACACCGTGATGTATTTCTAGGATCAGTGTTACTAGCGGCAGCTAATAAACTTGGTCTCTGACGCCATCCAGAAGTATTCCATGTCTTTGAATACCAAGAGAGGTGAACTCGAAGATCTTAGGCGTGCCCCTGACGCCGCTGGGTTAAACCCCGGTTCTTCAACTGGCGCCCACGTGGGGCGACTTCAGCGGTACTGGTCCAAGCCCGAAGATTGTGAGGAGCCCCATGAGGAAAATCTGGAGGACGGCCGCCACTTCATTGACCCCTGCATGTCGACGTGGACCAAAGGTTTTTTTTCTGCGAGGCTTCCCCTTTCCGACGGCTGCGAAGGACTGCTGCCCTGACTGTCGCCCTGTCTTGGACCCTCTTGTGATGATTTGTAAGGCGAGACGTTAGACGGTCTTCTGGTGGCGTGACAGACATTTTGGTTAAGTATAAGTGGGTCGCTCCCACAACTTTGTTTTGTTTCTTGGTTTTGATCCGGCCATTGCAATAGTCGAAGCCGAGGGGTTCGTATATATTTACGAGTGTATCATTTTTGATAACCCCTTGAAGTTTGAAGCAAGACTAGTGAGCTAAAGATGCCTGGTTTTGGCAAAATTGGGAAATGGCTTTGTTGTAGTTGTAATAAGGATTCCCAATTGGACGACTCGTGTCCGATACCTCCGGTTGGAACGCCAACCTATGAGCTCTATTCAAAGCATGGTGTGGGTCCCATTACCTTTAATGAAGTATGGGTCCGTTATACAAGGAAAGATGGTGTTTTACGATGGCCCCAACATGGTAGTTTTGAATCAGATGTTTTAGATAACCTAGAAGTTGCGCTATTTAAGAATAAAGCCCGGCCTGCGATGTTTGACTCTTTCCGCCTTTGGCGTAAGGAAGCCAAACAGCGAGAAATTAAGCAAGCTAAGAGAGATAGGAAGGAAAGGAATATGTCGTTTATGCAAGCTGCTAGGCAGTTTAAGGAAGATGAAGAAGATCGTGCGATTGAAGTGTTAGATAGACAACATTGTATGGCTATTGTCAAATGTTACCCGGCTTTGCCACCTCCCCTTTCAGATGTGACTGAAGACCCTGAAAAGGATCCTTTGATGTCACATTTACTGAGATTACCACCCCCTTATGTGCAGGGAGCTACTGCACCTCCGTTACCTCCAGTTGTGCACCCCTTGTTGTCGTTCAACCCCCTGTTGTTGTTCCGCCACCTGTTGCTTCACAGGTGGTTCTTCCTTCCGTGGCGCAGCTCCCTCCAGGGCCGCCAGCTTTGCCACCAGCCTGGCCTCAAACTCCTTTGCCTTACACTCCTTTATCTTCGACTTCTCTTATTTCTGTCCCTACGTCTCTCCTGCCTCAAAACACTTTGTCTCCTGTCCTCATGTCAGCTTCTTCTCCTTCTGCTCGGCAACGAATGACTGAGACTGACACTAGTCTTTTGTCTCCTTTCTTTGGGTCACTGAATATGACCCCTGTTTCTGAACGTAAGCAGAGACGTATCAGCTTCCTGGTCCCGAGGAGCGGGCAGTGTTAGATCTCCTTGCTCGTAGATGGGTTTCGAATGCTTCCAAGTACGGTCCACAAGTGGTTATAGATATCTTCCTACAGTTGGAGGCACCAAAACAAAGGTATGTTTTTGATGTCATGTGTACCTTCCTTCGTCATGAGTGGGAAGATAATGAGTTGGGTTCAATTCCACTGGAATTGATTAATGTTCAGTCTGAATTTGCTAAAGGAACGATAGTAGGTTCCGATGTTGAGGAAGCGGTAGAGACACTAATCACTTTTAGGTCTAGACTTCTACCTCAGTCATTGTTCGAACCTGACCCTTCTGTTAGGAGAAAAGTGAAGCAGTATCCTATGAGAGAGTTTCCCCCTGTATGGAGAGAGGCAGTTGTGGCTGATGCCGCTCATGGTATTGTGGCTGCACCGGCTCATTTTCAGCGAGTGTGGGTGCATGTCCCTTGGAAGAGAGCTGAGGTCCTGGCTCTTAAGCAGACCTTGCCTGACCCCCGTAAAAATCCTGCTGGTTATTACAAGGAATTGTCTCAGACAGTTGATGCATGTGTTATGAATTTAGCTGACATAGATATGTTGATGGGTAATGTAGTTCCTCAACCCTTGTGGGCGAAGATCCGTCACGAGGATCACGCGCCACAGTTAGGAGATACGTGGGTTGATATTACTGCTGCAGATGGTCGGCAGGTAGGAGGTGCCAAACCTGAACCCTTAGTTGCAGAACTACCGGGTAGAATTATTAATTTAATGAAAACTATGATGCCTCCTCTGCGGGTGAATTGGGACAAGTTAGCAGCATGCAAAGAAAAGAAAGATGAGAGTGTGTCTGATTTCTTCACTAGGTTTGAGGAAACATTCATTGATCATAGTGGTCAGAAGGACATGAGTACAGAAGGTTGTCAGAGGTTGCTTGTAGATAAGTTTGTTTTTAATTTACATCCTGAACTTTCTAATAAGTTAAAGGATTCTGAGATTTCATGGGCTGTTTCTTCTTCGGCCCAGATATTGGCTACTGCACAATACTATGAGAATAGAGATAAAGATGAGAAGGATAAAGTAGAGAAGAAGACTAGAGAATTAAAAACGAAAGTTCTTCTGCAGCAGGCTTATCCGCCTCGGCCTAATCAGCGTCAGTTTCAGCAACCCCCACAGTGTCAGAAACTGTTGCAGAAGCCTGAGTCTTTTGCTTCGCGACTCCCGCTAGGTCCTAATCAGTGTGCTTATTGTAAAGAGGAAGGTCACTTCAAGAATAGTTGCCCGATCTTGCTACAGCGCACGAATGGTATGTCTAGTCTGAGAGGTCATGGTGGTTTCCAACAAGTACCTAGGGGTAGGGGACGTGATACGTTTCCCCAGAATGAACGTTCCTTTTCCCCTCAGAATTCTATAAATTATTTTGACCAACAGAATGTTCCGACCCTCCAGTCCACTCAGTACTACACTGATGAATATTATGTTGGAAGTGACAGTGCTGGTTTTAATGATAGTTAGGACAGCCATGGACAAAGGGAGGGAGTAGTGTCAGTTCCAGTAGACCAGACTGGACCTTATGTTGAAGTGATTACATCAGGTGTGGCAGAACCTTTTCTTTTGGATACTGGTGCAGCAAAGAGTTCTATCATGCACTCTAAACTCCCTGGCGCACCCTTGTCTGGCTTGACTAATGTTTCGGTAGGATTTTCTGGCGCCCCAGTTCGTAACCCGGTTTCTTGTCCTTTGCCCCTTTCTATTGGTCCTTGTGAATTGGAGGCTCCCCTTATTCTAACGACTGGCTATGGCGAGAATTTATTGGGTTTGGACTTGTTGAAAAGATTGCATGCAACATTATATTGTTCTCCTTTGGGAGTACATCTTACGGTGCGTAAGAAAGTGATTTCCCCCGATGAATCTGTCTAAGGATCGCCTTCCACTTCTCTCCCTGATACATTTTGGGCTACAGGTCCTAATGATGTTGGTCTTTTGCAGATACGTTGTTACCCTTAAGTCGAATGCTAAATTACCCCGCATTCCTCAATACAACATTTCCAGTGATGGCGAAAGAGCTCTTTTAGCGATTATCTATGATTTGGTTGAGAAAGGTGTGGTTAAAGAAACGAGAGGCAATGTGTGTAATAGTCTTGTTCTGCCTGTCCTTAAGCGTACTGACTCTTCTCAGCCACCTGTGTATCGGTTTGTGATCGACCTTCGAGAGGTCAATAAGATTGTTGTGCCAAAGTTTCCTGTTGTCCCAGACATTACTGCTTTATTGACTATGATCCCTGCCTCAGCTGCTTGGTTTTCTGTTAAAGATCTGAAGAACGCTTTCTTCAGTATTCCGATTGCTGAGGAAAGTAGGGATATTTTTGGCTTCTCTTTAGGAGGCCGCAGTTTCCGGTTTAAACGCGCTTCTCAAGGTTATTGTGAGAGTCCCTCCATTTATAGTCAGGCTTTGAAAACTCAGCTTGATACTTTTGCATTGCCTTCTGGTGCTACTCTTATCCAGTATGTTGATGATCTGTTGGTTGCTGCTGATGATGAAGAGATTTGTAAAGAAGTTACTCTTTCTTTGTTGCGACACCTGTCTGACCTTCATCATAAAGTGTCACCTTCGATGTTGCAATATTGCCGACAAGAAGTAACCTACTTAGGTCATCTCTTGTCGAAGGAGGGAAGACGATTGACCCCAGAGCGTATTCAAGCGATTGCCCAAATGACTGTGCCATGCACACAGAGAGAGGTGCGTGCCTTCTTAGGTATCACCTCGTATTGTAGACAGTGGATTCTGAATTTTTCTTTGCTAGCGAAACCTTTGTTGGCACTTACTCTTAAGGACACACCACACCCTCTTCCTTGGTCTGACGAATGTCAGAAGAGTTTTTCTGAATTGTGTGATACATTGTGTTCTGTTCCGGTGTTGGGTACCCCATACTATAGAAAACCTTTTACACTTTATGTACACGAGAGAGAAGGTTGTGCGTTGTCAGTATTGACGCAACAATTTGGAGACAAGCAGCGCCCATGTGCGTATTTTTCAGCCACTTTAGATCCGGTAGCTAGGGCATTGCCTAGTTGTCTAAGAGCAACAGCGGCAGCGGCTGTTTCTATCCGACAGTCTGCTGGTTTGGTATTGGATAATACATTGATTGTGAGAGTCCCACATGCAGTGGATACCCTATTGAATAGAACAAAGACTCAACATCTTACCAGTGCACGTTTATCAGGTTATGAGTTGAAGTTTTTGGCTAGCCATGTGCACATCAAGCGGTGCAACACATTGAATCCAGCTACATTGTTGCCAATTTTTGTAGAGACCGATGCTCAGGAACAGCATGACTGTTTTCTCCGGACAGAGGAGGAAACGAAGGGTAGAGTTGATCTGAAAGATACTCCTCTTTCGAATCCTGATGGTACCCTATGGGTAGATGGTTCGTGCTTTAAGCTTCCGAATGGAGAGACAACTGCAGCATATGCTGTCACAACTTTGCACACGATTGTTGAAACAGCACGTATTGCACAGAATTCAGCGCAGGCAGCGGAGTTGATAGCATTAACTAGAGCGTGTGTGTTGTCAAAAGGAAAGAGAGTGTATGTTTTTATGGATAGCCAATACGCATTTGGCGTGGCTCACAGCTTTGGTCGTTTGTGGAAAGAGAGAAGATTTCTTACTTCCCATGGTACGAAAATTCAGCATGGACAATTAGTGAGTGAACTTCTTGAATCACTTACTTTGCCGACCCAAATTGCGAAAGTAAAGTGTAGTGCGCATAAGAAGGTTACGGATGATGTGGCTCGAGGGAATGCGTTTGCAGATGAAGTAGCGAGAGAAACAGCGAAAGATGTGACGAGTCAGATATATGTTTCAGGTCCTGCCAGATGGGTTGTGGAAGGGGGAATGTGTGAAGATACAACAGAAAGTGTGAAGATGATTCAGGCAGAAGCTTCCGAGAAAGAATTGAGTATGTGGAGAGAGAGTACGGGAATGTTGGATTCAACAGGCTGTTGGGTTGAGTTGTCAGAGCACCGGCGATGGTTGTTGCCGGATGCATATGTGCTTCCGGTGGTTACTATGGCTCATGGGCCGGCTCACATTAGTTCAAAAGGGATATGTAAGTTGTTGGCTCCGGTATGGCAGAATGGTGGAATTCCTAAATGTGCTGGAATTTGGTTAAACATTGCATGATTTGCTTGATGCATAATCCTGGAAAGGGAACACTAACTCCAGCGGGTCATTTTGCTCCTCCAACGTATCCGTTCGAGGTGTTGCAGATAGACTACATTCATATGGAAAGATGCAATGACTTAAAGTATGTTCTTGTGGTTGTTTGTGCCTTTTCTAGATGGATAGAGGCCTAAACCCTAAAGGATAATACTGCCTTGTCTACAGCCAAGGTTTTGCTCAAAGAATTTTTTCCCAGATATGGTTTGTCGAGGATGGTATGGAGTGATAATGGGAGTGAATTTGTGGGTCAGATTATGAAGAAAGTATGTGCGGTCTGGGTATCAAACAGAAATTTCACGCTGCAAATCACCCCCAGTCAGCAGGCCTGGTCGAGTGCTATAATGGCACTCTGAAGCTGAAGTTGGCCAAGGTGCAAGCGAGCTCTGGTCTTACATGGCCCGATGCCTTACCATTGGCACTTTTGTCCACGAGAACGACAGTACATTCTCGCGTGGGACTTAGCCCATACGAGATTGTTTTTGGACGCCCGGCGAATGTCTTGGGTGTGCCGAGGCCTAAGAAATACAGTGATATCGAGTACCCTATGTTGGTTAACTACTTGCATGATTTGACTGCTAAATTGCATGTTCTTCACCAACAGGTCCATGACACTTTGCCTTCAGTTTCTGTAGACGCAGGCCACACGATTTAACCTGGCGACTGGATTCTAACCAGGAATTTCCAGAGGTCAAAGAACTTGGAATCAAGATGGACCGGTCCATACCAAGTCCTATTATCAACTCAGACTGCTATTAAGGTGTTCGGCAAGCAAAACTGGGTACATGGTACCCATTGCAAGAAGATACCTTTGCCCTTACCGTACGATAAGTGGGTCCGGGAAGGTGTTGCCGATTCCGAGAGTGAAAGGGTTCCAAGATTTGTACCTTTTAGCGATGCACATCTGGAATGGACTCAGTCAGAACGTGCGGATAATGTACTCTTGCAAGAAGCTGTGCCGCCGTGTTTGAGATTTGATACTACGTATCCAGAGACACTCTTTCAGGATCAAACTGTGCCTGGTAAAGAACGCTACAATTTAAGGTATAAAAAGGACAAATAAAATCTGAATTTTTTTGTGTATTACACTCTTTCAGACAAGAGACTATTTTTCTTTTTCTTTTTTGAACCATCATCCGGGTTCAGCTGCAAGGTCGCGGTATAAGACTTAAGGGGTGGCCCGCGTATTGACGAAAGGTCTGCGGTTCTACGGACGTCTAGGACGCCTAGACGCACACTTGAGTGAAGAAGGAAAATTGCCGCGAGCAGCACATTAGAGGATGGAGTCTGTTGTAACTGAAAGAGATGTTGAGAGAATAGATCTTAAGACAAGATTTTGTACATTGATATATAGCAAATGTTTTATAATATTGTCCTTTTATCACATTAGCTTGTGTGGGTTGGATTGTCTATGTTACACAACAGACATCTGTACCCACCTCTCAACCTATTCTTTCTTTCACTATTGTTTCTTTGCACCAGTTTTATACATTGCCTGAACATGAACAAACAAGGAGATCAGAATTTGTCAACAGCTCGTTCATACAGTTGTTGCATCAGCATCAGTTAGTAGTAAATACCACTAATTGTTGGGTTTGTGGTCTTATGCCTCATACGACAGATAAAGGTATGCCATATTTGTTTTTGCCTTTTTCTTTTAATGGTTCTGTGTGGGCTTTTCAGACCATGTTTATCTATGCAAATGAGGTACGCCCCTTACGTTCCCTTAAAGATAACTCCAGCAATAGTGCCTTGATAAGGGGAATAGTAGCTATGATCCGAGATATTGATGCATATAATACTATCCCTAAGGATGAGGTGCAGGCTTATGTTGGTTGGAACGTGACTGGATATAGTACCAGCTTGACAGAGAAGGAGAGACGAAAAAGGTCTCCCCCTATTTGGATTGTACCCCACCGAGGCCATTTTTGTCTGCAACGTACTGGTCGGAATCCGAAAGCTCAGCTAGGTAAGAGTCTGTGTGCTCAAGCATATGTCTATTCATCCCGGACTTCTCCACCGTTTGTGCCAGCTAAAGGCACATATTTTGATTGTCATGACAGAGCCTACACATGGCTGCCACCTGATTTTTCAGGAACATGTTATGTGGCGTTTTTGCTTCCCCCTACATACACTACTGCTTTAGACTATCATAGAACGAGATATGGTAGAGGTGTCTTCAATCAGGAAGATACTGAAGCACACGGAGTAGGAGATTTCTTCAAGGGCTTCCTGCCCTTTTGGGGTCCTATGATCAATAGTAGGCATATTCGACAGCTCGTCCGCGTTGTTGAAGCTACTATTAATGAGACAGCAGGTGCTCTTAGTAATGTTACAGCTGAGCTTCAAGCGGACTGCCTTATGACTTTGCAGAACCGTATGGTATTAGACATCATACTTATAGATCGAGGAGTAGTATGTAAATTGATTGGATCTAGTTGCTGTGTTTACATACCAGATAATGCCCCTACAGTGTACCAAGCCATCTCTAGGTTGCATAAGATCTCTGAGTCTATCCATGTAGATGAAGGAGACTGGTCATTGACGGGATGGTTTTGGGGACTGCTGTCCAAATGGGGATGGAAGATTCTGACATTCCTTGGTATGGTTTTAGCCATCCTTTTCTCTTGTTGTCTTTGCATCCAGTGTGGTCCCGCCATTTGTAGTCTATGTGCTACTATGTATGTTTGGAGACCTGTCTCGAGAGAAGTAGAGAATAATAAAATGATGCAACAGCAACACTTTGATGACCATATTGATATAGACCTAGATTCAGATTAACATGAGTCTTAGGTTATTGCCTACGTAATGGCAAAAGGAGGGTCTGAGGTTCTGTAATTCTCAAGTCTGACTCCATTTTGTTCTGTGCCACCATTTGAGTTGCCTCCACATAGGCCTGTAAAGGTAACCTGGCGAACGAAGTGGCCTGGCCTTCTTAGTTCATGTATACATTAACTATGTTTCTTTTTGACTCTGAAATAAACTGTAAGAAACTGACCTCGTCACCTGAAACTGACCTCGAAACGCCAATTTCCCTGATCAATCTTTATCTGAGATTGCCAATCAATGTTCGGGACATCGTTAACTTTTTAGTTTCCTTGCACATGCTTTATCTTGGTCAGCATCTGTTACTGGTTCTTTTTTATGGTTCTTCATTACATAGGTTATGCTTTTAATTATAGGTTTGTCCGGCTTGTGGAGATTGAATTTGGGACATTCCTAATAATTAACTTTTGGGTTGAGAAACTGTAAATTGAGTTTTTGCTATGTGATACTTTGTTTGAAAATGTATCTGATTGGTTAGAATTTTGTGCAGTGGGTATACATTTATAATGTGAATATTGGATATAAAAGGAGACGTCTCGCCTTAGTAAAATGAGGAGTCTCCTGAGAATTTACACCGTGATGTATTTCTAGGATCACTGTTACTAGCTGCAGCTAATAAACTTGGTCTCTGACGCCATCCAGAAGTATTCTGTGTCTTTGAATACCAAGACAGGTGAACTCGAAGATCTTAGGCGTGCCCCTGACGCCGCTGGGTTAAACCCCGGTTCTTCAAGAGGAGCCCTCCTCCATTATCCTATTGCCTTTATTCTTTTAGGAGATTTGGCAGAGCAATGCAAGAAAAATATGTAAAGGGACCACTGAAAGAAGAGACGACAAATCAAGTGCACATTGAGAGCACTGACAAAGTTAGTAGGTCTGGCTTTTTTAAGTATAGGAGTGGTGTAATGTATTGATTGGTTTATTGGTAAAGGGTAAATCAGCGTGTGATTTTGTAGAAAGTGTTCAGTTTGTCAATTTTAGAATTATGTAAAAGAAATGGTGTGTCTTTGTTGCATTGTTTGGCAATCTTTCATACCCCAAAAGAGTCCACAGAGTGCCCCAAACTGCTAATGATTACTTAATACAGAGTAGGAGCAAATAGTTGATAGTGTGTTGGATGCAAGCTTATGCTGTTGGGAAATGCATGAAATGAATGTCATTATGCATAAGCATAAGGTGTTGAGGAGAGTGTCGGAACAGATGCAGTTGCACATACCTACCATCTTTTAGGAGCGGTCAGTATCCTATAGTTGAAAACGCCTAGGACCACATAGTATTGCATGCGTAAAGGAGTCAACCTAAGTTAAGAGGCTATGGAAAACTCATTGGCAATTTCCCACTAGTAAAAAAATTTAGCTAACTATATTTCTGGGAGTTATTCCTAATTTATGGATAGAAAATTCTAAATACGGATTAAACCATGCCTCCACATTGCTGTAATGTAAATATGGCATCAGTGCATTCCATGATTTAGCTTCCTTCTCTAAATGAAGACTGTTAAACACAAACTTGTTTTTTTCCAATCTATGAGTGAAAACAGATCGTTGCCAGCAGCAGATCACAGCTCAAACGAAACCACGAACTTAGGGATCTCCCTGTGTAGGGATCTCAATTTTGAACCTCAAGTGAAGGCATTCAAAGTCTTGCATCAATGCCTTCCGTATATTCCCAAAAAGGGCCAAGGCAGTGAAAACTCTGATACATTCAGGCCCATATTAGGCCATGTGAATTCCATGTATAGGTTTCTTGAATAGAATACTTTCCAAACTACATGGTAAAATCCTGAAGTACGCCAGTACCCTAAGGGGCTGGCTCCTCTTACTAGTATATGTAAAAATCATGGATGTCTTTCCAGATTCTCCTGCTCATCCTCAAATTGCAATACACTGACAATCCTACCAGACACTATGGGCCTCATTTAAGCCATTTTGGTGTAGGGCAGCGCAGCAAGTCAACTTACTGTGCTGCCCTACGCCAAAGTGAAAGGACATTATTGCACCGTATTTAAGCAATATGGTGCATTCCTGTTCTTTCTTCCTGTGCTGGAACTGTTTTAGCAGCACAGTGCCAATGTAGGCACCCTTGCACCATGGTGCAAGCATCCCTCCATTGCAGGTCAGATTGTTTTTGTGCAGGAAGAGGCACCTTCCTGCACAAAAACTGTCTCACAAGTCTTTTTCCTCTTCCTATGTGTGCTGCACATGGAAAGAGGGAAAAATTAGGAGAAATTAACATATTTCTCCTCGTTATGCCTCACCTCAGTATGCATACTTATTTGATGCTTCCCCAGGTTAGATAACTTTTTTAATCTATGGCAGCATCAAATTGCATGGGTGTTGTGTGGGAAAACCCACCACAACGCCCAATGAATGCCTTCTGGGTGCTGAGTAAGGTGATACAGCTATTTGCGCTGCGTTACCCTACTCACGACTTATGAGGCCACTCAAAGCCACACTGGGTAGCTTTGTGTGGCTTCATAAATCTTTATGAGAGCCCTGCGCATGCATGTATCACTTTACATGAAGCAAAAGTGAAGCAGGGCTTTCATAAATAAGCCCCTATGTGTGTAAGGCTTTGAGGGATGTTCATGAGGGGGGCTACGAAACTCCCTTCTACAATTCAAAGAGCTGTGAGGCGGAGAGGGATCTGTAGAAGCAGAGTTTGCAATGGGTGATCAGTGTCACCTGTCTTATGCTCAGTGATGCAAGCAAAATAAAATATAAATGCAGAGGGCCTGATGGACAAAGAATTTGGATCTCCACTTTTGCCTGAACGTAGGGTCACTTTTTTTTTATTAAAGAACATTCCTAGCATTACCCTTAGGCAAGTTATGTGACTTTCCGTGAGGAATCCTATTCCTGGTGTATGTAGGTGAAAGCAAAGGGCTCTGAACGGGGGAAAGGGATTCCCCTGTGCAAATTAACATATATATGTTTAGTTTTTTCTCACAGGGCAATATTTTTTTCTGTGAAGAAAACTCTACCCCTACACACCCACAGATTTGGGTGTGATCCATTTCACTTGCCATCTTGGGAAGGCATGTACGCCAGCCATGTGCCGGAGTGAATTCCTGATCCTTTCGAGGGTGGAAAGTGGATGGATCACAGTTTGGGAATGCCCACACACATTTGAGTTTGTGGTAGTTCCCAAACTTCCAAGGCTAATCTTGTCTTGAAACACCAACTTTCTCAACCTCTGAGTGGGTTTTCAGTACTCATTTCAGAGACCTTGGCATCCATAAAAGTGTTTATGTCTGCCACGAATCCCTTTGTGACTTCCATACAGGCACAACAAAATGTAAATTTACCTTGGTGAATAGGGCCAAGAAAGTAGAAGAATGCCTTGGGTCAACTATGATGTACAAATAAAACAAATACAAGTAACATAAAAAAACAACACGCTTCATTAATGTGTCATCTAGAAAAGTTTGTGAAACCGGTGAAGTTTTTTGTTTCAGTAAGACACGTTGTTTTGTATTTTGTAAATAGCTTTTACTGCCCAAATAAATAATGTATTTGCTTACTTATTTACATCACTTTGCACATAAGCATTTATCACGCATGTGATGATTTAACTAGGGAAAACCTATTTTCAAGATGATCTCCTGGTTGAATTAAATCGCTGTTGCCTGCTGATGCACATAAGAATAAAACACAGAATGCACTTCGTAGGAGCAGACTAATACATTCAATAGACAGTCTGATAGCAGCATGATGGTGAAGAGGAAGTACTCCTGTGGCTGACTCAAAATGTGAATTATGCTTGCAACAAACAATTGCTAAAACCAATAGTTGTAAGGTGCTGATCCGAAATCCCACCCTGTATACCTTTTGTGGTTCAATGCATAAGCTAGACCTAAAAAGGTATGTGCAAGCTGCAGGTTAGTTTCACACTATTTTTGTTGGACCTTTCTTGGCCGTACTTGCATTATGGCTAAAAGAATGAATTCATTCATCTGCTAAATCTAAATCATATATTCACTGTAACCAGCAGGGCTATAAGTTTCCTTTTATTTGTGCTTTCCTAATTACTTGTGCTGAGTTGTGTTGTGTTTACTGCTGGGAGTAAAATAGAGAAGGGGCTGTTTTAGACGAGTGCCATGCAGGTACTCACCTTGATAATGTCACATTTAAATACTCTATCAACACCAGAGGTCCGATTCTCAAAGACATTTTGAGCACATGAAGGAGTACTCCAGTTGTACTACTATATGCAGTTCACTAAGGTGACTCTCGCAGACATTGCCGCATCCCAGACCATGTTAGGCATAAATGACTACTTCAAGACCAGATGTAATGAAGATTACTAGTCTGCATTAGGAATAAATGAAGACCTCCAGAGCAGTGGTCCATGCAGGTAAGAGCAGTGGGGCCGTGTTGGGGGGATTTCGACAGACAATGAAAGAGAAAATGTATTATTCATTTAATTTTCCCTCATGGTCGTCTGTTGAATCCCCCCCAACCCGGCCCCATGGCTCTTACCTGCACGGGCCGCTGCTGGACCTCAAGTCTAGGTGCAATGAAGAGTACGACAAGTAATCGAAACACTACCACCACATCTTTTCCTGTTCTCGATTTCTTCAAAAATGGTACGAGGATAACCCAGAAATTGGGCAAAGTCGCCGAATAGAAAAGGCAAAAGCTTATAACAAATCACAATGTGTTAGCACATTCTTTTCGTTTTAGTGAACTAAACTGAAATATAAATTTAGGAAACAGAAGTGGATGAGATAGCCCAACCCACTCACAATTTGCGACCCCATTGGAAATGGCAGGCCCTCCCAGGTATGGGACTGCTTTTAAATAAAACAGTTTCTGTATTTAAATGCAGCCCATTTTCCTTTAAGGAAAAAGGGATGCATTAAAAAAAAAAGAAACGTTTCCGTTTGGTAGTGGTCCCTGGGACCACTGTCTGCCCGTAAAAAATAATTTCAGAGCCAGTCACAAGGGGGGAAGGGGTTCCCTGGGGACCCCTTCCCATTTGCAACCCCATTACCAATAACCCTGGAAATAGTTCGCGAAGTAGCGCTACGTGTAGGTACGCAAAGTGCACTTCACACTGCGGGATGTTACACGTAGCGCTACGCGAACTGTGTAGTGCGCTGTTCGCGATGATTGCACAGTGCCGGATGCTTGTCCGCACTGTGCAATCAATGAAAACTGCATCTTGCATAGTGCGAGCTGTCGTTTTCTGCCGCTCGAGTAGATTTTTACTCGAGCAGCAGCTTTGTCAACGTGGACTGGTAGTTTCTCATCGCGAGCGGTCGAGAGCATATGCGACCACTCGCAATGAGAAACCTGCCCTCGCCTCGTATAGAATCTTGCCGGGAGGTTTATTTTCCACGTTCGCGATCGCCAACTTGATGTTGCTGATCGCAAACGAGGAAAAAGTCTCGCTGGGTTGTCATTTTGATCGCTCGCGGTCACCAACTTGACGTTGAGGACCACGAGCAAGCAAAAAATGACCGCTACGCAACGCGTGTTTGCACTGTGCTACTTGCAATTCGCGTAGTGCGAAGTAGTGCAAACTTTATAAACTACGCAAGTGTAGCGTAGTTGTCTGACCTGGGTTAATTACCACCCTCTTGAAGAGGGTGGTAATTTGCAAGTGTTTTGCGACTGCAATTATGGTCGCCCAACATCAGTACATGGCTTTACAGTCGCTATAAGGAAGGGAACGCCCCTTCCTAATAGCGGGTCCCAAACCTATTTAGAGAGTCACAAATAAATTGTGACTCACTAAATAGGCTTTATACATAGCCCATGAGGTTTTTGCATGTGCAAACGGGTTGCAAACCTGTTTGCGCATGCAAAAACGGGTCGTACATCTGGCCCCCTATCTGTTAGATTGTCTCTGTATCAGTGGTGGTAAAGTAACCCCTGCTAAATAATAAATGTTTATAATAACAGACCTCTTTTGTCAGCTTTAAATAGCTGTAGACAATTTCAAGACCCATTTAACAGTAACAAAATTTACAGACAGAGCCTCACAAGCCCTAAAAAAGCCTCTGCACGTGCCTGATAGCATATAACAACGTACCTGACATTTAACCTATTCGATGCCCTATCTCAGAATGCTGATAACACTATGCCTTGGTCTAAAAGAAACATGGATAAAATCTTAGGAATCAAAAGAAGGCTGAGGACTCAGACCTAGGGCATCAGGCAAAACACAAAATTAAGGAGAAGAAACCAATGGGCCCGATTTATCAGGGTTTTGAGTCGCCCTTGCACCATGTAAGGGGGCTTAAGGGCGACATACAACCTAAGTGGAATTTATCAAGACACAAGACACCTTGCATGGCCCTGCATTGCTTGAGCGAGGATGTTCTTTACAGATCCACCCCTAGATGTTGGCACATTCCCAGATTTACTATTAGTGGTAGACCTGGGAATGCCTCATAATTCTACACCTCCCCAGGTGAGTTGTAATGAGGAGAAATATCTTTATTTCTCCTCATTTTTCATCTTTCTATGTGTGCTGTATTCTGCAGCAAACATAGAAAGAGGAAAATGCCCCTGAGGATTGTTTTTGTGCAGGAAGTTTCCCTACCTGCATGATAACAATCCTGTCCACAATGCAGGCGCCCTTGTACCATGACGCAAGGGGGCCTGTGTTGGCGCTAGGCATTAAGAAATGTATCAGTGCTAGGAAATTACAGAAATGCGCCGTATAATGTTAAATACAGTGGATTCCTTTCCTGGCTCTTTCATGTAGCGCAGCAAGGTGGCTTGCTGTATTGTGCTGCATGAAAATATGATAAATATGGGCCAAAACCTCCTCTTTAAAAAAGAAATGTCAACTGAGAAAAACCAACTTCTTAGCCAGGAGCTACATATAAATATCTGATAGTGTCTTATAAGGCAGAGATGTCTAAGTATTTAAGTTTTTAAGATTATGGCCCATTCCTGGGAAAATTAATTACATTCTTTGGAGTACTGATAAGCCCGGAAAATGATGACTTCAATGCTTCAAAACCTCACCTAGGGCAGCACAAAGCCCAAATTGCAGCCCATTGGACCATTAAAGTACCCGGAGCCAAACCCAAGAGTAAACCGCCAGAAGCAAATCTAATTTCTGCAGTTGAGGGCAAGAAGATGATTAAATACCCTTGGGCAAACATCAAAGTGAAAACAAATCCAATGGTGATTGGAAATCGAAAGTCTCTTAGACTGCAGTACAGCCAGTGCCACTTCATTTGAAACACCCACTAGAACTAAATCTAGGCTTATAGTTCCCAGACCAGTAGTTTCATGGTGGATGCAGACACTGGGCTGGGAAGAAGAAGAGGTGTCTAAGGCAGAGTTCTTCTAAGGAGAACCACTCTCTGTGAAGTCAGGAAGGAAGGATCACTATGACATGAGCCGTCTGTTGAACAATCTTTATGGGAAGCCTCTTGTTAGACCTGGCATCCTTGGTGTATTCTTCCCTGACTTTTTGCCTTTACCTCCTGTGTTTTTGATGCTGTGCTGGATTTCATTTTTGATGGCTTAGATGCTTTGGGCACTTTGCCACTGCTGATCAGTGTCAAAGTGCAAGTCTCCCTGTGTAAATTGATATTGTGATTGGTGCTCCATGATTGGCATATTTGTTTTACCAGTAGGTCCCTAGTAAAGTGCGCTGAGTGTGCCAGGGCGGGTAAATCAAATGCTACTAGTGGACTTGTAGCACTGATTGTGCCACCCACATGAGTAGCCCTGAAAAGAGGTCAAAGGCCTTCCAGCGCAGTGTCTGTGCTCAGTTTGTTTACTGCCATGTCGACTTGACAAGTGCACCCACTTGCCAGGCCTTAACCTTCCCTTTTCTTACACATAGGGCACCCCTATGGGAGGCCCAAGGTACCCCCCTGGGCAGGGTGCAGTGTGTGTGAAAGGTAGGACATTTACTGGTGTGTGTAGCATGTCCTGATAGTGAAATACTGCCAATTTGGTTTTCACTATTGAAAGGCTATCTTGCCCATAGGACAGAATGGGGAATGCTTTGTAATATTTTACAAATATATCTTCCTATAAGGATAAGATAGAAAAATGGAGTTTAGTACCCCTGAACTCAGAATTGAATAACACATCTTTTAGTAAAGCTGGTGTTTAAATTGTGTGTCTGAAAATACCACTTTTAGAAAGTGGATATTTTCTTGTTCACCCTTCCTGTGTGCCTCTGCCTGTTTGTGGATTGACTGTTTGGCTTTGGAGTGACAGGGGCTGGGGAGGTGCCATGGCTCCAGGAGTCTGGATGAGTCAGCACTAGGCTGAATAGGTCTGATCTGCATTTGGAATGTTGGAAGGAGTAGCACCTGTACCTGAATAGGGCTGTGCCTGCCTTCCATAATGCTGTGGGGTGTCTGGGACCAAGGCCCACACTAACAAAGGATGTTGTTGTGCACTGGCAGAGTGCCCCCAGACTGGTTTGTACCAGGCTCAGAGCCCCTTGCACAAAGAGAACAAAGACATTCTGGGGTATAAGTATTAGACCTAAAACCCCTGAAATGTAGATCATTCCTGGAATTCAAGAGGAACCTTTTCTGAGGAGAAGAGCTGAAAAGACTGAGGAGAAGTACTGCCCTTGCTGTGTGTCTGGGGTTGACCTGCAGTTGCTGTTACTGCCAAGGAAAGGAGAAGGACTTTGCTGTGTGCTGTGTCTCCTGCTTGAAGGGGATCTCAAAGGGCCTGAATTAGACTGGCCTCCTGGTCAGAAGTCTCAGGGACACAACGACTTCACCCCCAGCTCCCCTGAACTCTGCTGTCGTGAGTTCTGACCTGCCTTGAGGTGCCTGTGTCGGTTGTGGGCCTCTGGAGGTTGTTGCTGCTGTTTGGGAGCTGGAAGAGAGAAGAAGTTCAAAGAACTACAGAAACCGACGCATCGCTCTTCTTGTGACTGTTTTTCCGACGCAACTTCACGGTGTGAGGAGAATTTCCACGCACCGCCACACCGTTGTGAAAACTGTTGCAGCGCCTGTCATTGCACCGCATCCGAAGAGCGACAACAGGAGGAAGGTCCTTCTCCTACCTGGCCGCCAAGACCTGGAACACCCTCCCGACCGACCTTCGCCTGACCCGAGACCACCTCCCCTTCAGGAAGAAGCTCAAGACCTGGCTGTTCGAGCAGTAGCAGCACCCCCCCCCCCCAAGCGCCTTGAGACCCTCCGGGTGAGTAGTGCGCTTTATAAATGCCTTGATTGATTGATTGATTGATTGATTGTTGCAAGAATCGATGCATCGAGGGATCGCGGCTGAAGAGGACCGATGCAGCGCCACACAAGGCCGCCGCATCAATCGCCGATGCATCCTGTAGATCCTCCCATCGTACCTGTGTGACACGCTTCCCCGACGCATCTCCTGCGGACTGGAACTGGCATGAAGAATCGACGCATCACTCCCCCTACAGACCGGAATCGACACAACCCTTCCTCTGCATGCAGTGGGACTGTCACATCGCTCCCTCAGGTTCTCAGGAGTGTCGCATCTCTTTGTATTCCAACACTGCAGCTGTTTGGCTTTCTGAACTTTGACGCAACTCCAGGTACTTTGGTGAAAAGTCACGCATCCATAGATTTTTGTCATTTTGGTCTAGGCAAGTTTAGATAAAGATACTTTATTTTTCTAACTGGTGTGGTGTCCATTTGTGGTGCTGTCACTGTCTTACTGTGAGTGTTGGTGCAAATACTTTACACATTGCCTTTGGGATAAGCCTGTCTGCTCGTACCAAGCTACCGAGGGGGTGAGCAGGGGTTACCTAAAGTGTGTGTCCCCCTTACTCTGACTAGCAGCAAGGGTCCCTATTTGGACAAAGGTACCTACCTCTGCCAACCAGACACCCCCATTTCTAACACCGCTGAATAAGTGTAAATGGTGGAGAAGCATACATCAAACTATTCAAGTGAAGTCAAGATAGCCACTATTCTTTCCATCTCATTAAGTAGATCTATCACTGCACACCTGAAGCGACTGCATATTATCTGAAAAATCTCTATGGATTATTGTAAGGAGTATGATTTCAGGAAAACTCACCTGGGATGATCCATCCAAAAGTTGCGTATTCCTTTCAAAAGTACTGCTCTGAAAGAAGGAACATTCTGCTCTACCAAATTCACTGTCTACTGTGCCATCACTGCAGAATCTTCACTCTGATATGAACTTTTCTGTTCATATGCGGCATTGCTCCTGTTATTTCCACAATAACATCCCAATAGGGTATTACTTTTGTTAGGAAGTCAAAAGAATACTGTCAAAGCCTATAAAAGTATGACAGAAAAAAAATGAGTTCATACTTAGTGTTAAAAGCAATTAAATGTTAATACGAAAAGGTATTCTATACAACACATACCCTAATTATAGCACTAATAAAGTACTATGTTTTTCAGTTCATTATTTCTCTAACAGTTATCTTTTCTTCATTGCAAAAGGCTTAATGATCTGTGCACCCTTCTTAATGTACCACCGTTTGTATCTCTCAACAAGCTGATACAGAGTGTATAGCTGTTTACATACAGGTTCACTTGATAACAGACCTTAGGGAAGTTCAAATATGGTTCATGAAGAATAAACACTCGAAAATGTAAATATAGTTCAAGAAGAATCAACAGCCGAAGGATGCTTTCCGGTGTCAGCTGTAATGCTTCTTCAGGACTCAATTTATTTCTCAAACGGCTCAAAGGTTTTCTTCACAAAGTTGTGGGCATAGAATATTATCTGAATCAAATGATTCACACAATCCTATCAATAAATGATAAACACATAATCCATGGTATGCTTAAAATATCACTAGACCATACATTTCAGAAACCATCAATTTTATTGATTTATTGATTCAATGTTTTACACTCAAATCTTACCACTGCTTTACTGCCTCACCTACAACCTATGACATATGATAGATCTTGCATTCAATAATCACTAAAATCAAACTGTAGCTCAATATAAAATCTTGCAGCCCCAGGTAAAACACTTGCCTCCTCTTTTGTCTGCTCTCACAAAAGTTATGAGACCCATAAAAGGAGTGAAGGCCGGCAGACCCTGCATATCGCATCCAGTTCTATAAATTTTGAGCAGCCGCTGTGCTCCCACGCATTGGTAAGAGATACCCAATCCAAATGTACTGGCATTTGTTGCGATCACAAAGGAGTTGGTTGGGTCGAGATCTATTCCCACCTGAGAGATTTTGGAGGTATTTTGCTGCACGTAGCATCATATCAAACTCCTCTGACTTGGGTTACCATTTAATCACAAGATGGTTTGTGATTTTAAACAAAATCTGACCTGGAACAAGAGAAACTGTTTTTGCCATGCAACCCTTTGTCCGAAACCCCTTTAGGCTAGAGCTATTCCAGATTGAAAAATACTGCTTCATTCATTGGCTTGAATGCTGTGTTCTGGCAGGAAAACCTTCCCCATTGCTGTCTGCAAGCCTATCCCTATCAATTCAAATGTTTGCAGCATATTAGGAAGAGAATTGGAAAAGTTAATCAGTAATTAGTGATTGGACAGGACAGCACACTCTCTTTGAACATGAATGATTGTGGCATGTCTAGATGGTGCATGGTTCAGTCAGTCGTTGAGATATAGATGCATTTCTATTCTCCCTGAGTGCAGCAATCCCACCAGAGCAGTCATCACCTTCCTGAGTACTCTGTCAGCAGTTCTGGGGCCACATGGTAAGACTGCAAATTAAAATACGTGCTGCATTCAGTGAATAGGAGAAAGTCTGGTGATTCAACCATATTAGCATATGAAGATATGCATCTTGAAGATCCTTTGAAGCCAGAAACGTGTGTGAATGAATCAGCGGGATCACCCTCTGCATTGACTCCATCATGTCAGTAATTGGTCAGTCAGTAAAATGACTTTGGTCATTCTAGCTCTGGTACTTCCCTGCATTGACTACGCCAACTCACTCCCAGCATATCAATTACATCGCTTGCAGTTGGTGCAAAATTAAGCGGCCAGGTAATTTTCCGTCAGCCTAGACGTCACCATGTCTGACCTCTGATGAATAGTCTACATTGGCTTCCTGTGGCTAAACGCTGTGCCTTTGAGCTGGAACGTAACATCTTTAAAGCCCTTGCTGGGAATGGCCCAGCATTCATCTCCTCTAGGATCCAGCGCTATATCTCCTCTCTGTAACTGCGTTCTTCCAACCTGAACCTGCTGACTACTCCCTTATTCAAATGCAAAAAGCAATGGGGACTCAGATTTGCGGTCTTGTCCCTGCAATTTAGGAATTTGCTTCCTGCGGAATTGAGGTCTGAGGTTCAGGAAACAGCAAAAGACCTGGCTGTTCTCCCAGGCTTATGATTAAGCTAAACTGTCTTGTTGATGCAGCTTCCCCTTTGCTTCCAGTGCCATGAAATCGTTTGGTGTACATGCGCTTAATAAATATCTTTAACATAACTTAACATGAATAGTAACCTTGCAAGTCAAATATTCAAGTTCTATATATACATCTCGAACTGGCAGCCTCCTGTCATCTTAGGGACTGCAAAGGTTATAGAGAAAAAGCCAGAATCCCATCTGGGCACTGGAATCACTAACTGTTTCGTTCAGCTCATAAATCTATTCCAAAAGGAGCTGATGTTTGAGAGATCTTTGGTGCAGGAGCAATTACTATTGCTATCTTTTATGGCATAATCATCCTATATAGCTCATTTTCCTATATAGCTGACCCAAATGTTTAACACAAATTACTGACAAAATCTCTGGAGCTTTTCATGAATTTGAAACATGTATTGTTTTTACCATGTAGATACCACATGACACAATTCTGTCCTGATGAAGATCTCAAATTGTTGAGATCGAAACGCCGTCAACCCTTCTACAACCAAACTGCTTAAAATTCTTGAATTCAATTTATATGGAGTTTTTGGTTTTTGTTGTCAATGCAATGTATGTTTTTAAAAATCTTTCTTCTCTCACCACTTCACGTTCTTTTTCACTAAACTGTGAGAACAGGATCTATTTGCACTTAATGATATAGTAAATATTGTTAATGAAAGAACTGCTTTACAATGTTCACCTGCGTCCCATCTATAGTTTCTTCATAACTAATTTGTGTCAAGGAAGTACTGAATGATTAAACACCCCCCCTTGGAAAATATTTGAAAATATTTATCTCGACCTGGACCAGTTGGCCTTGTATGAACCACTGCTTTTCTCAACAACTGATGGAATAGAAAGCTACCTCAGCATTTAAGTGCACATGTTGTTCCATCATATTAAGCACCACTGAACAATCATGTGCTTCATACATCTTATCAACAAAGATTAAAAATAATGTTTCAATGACATAGCAATATGTGAATATAGAAAATTGGGTTTCTAGTAAAGGGGGGAATAACAACCCATCTTCAAGGAATAAGTGCAACTGCCATCAAGGTGACCCATCAAAGTCACTAAACTAGCCTGAGCTGAACCTCCTATTAGCTATGGCACAGTGCAGACAGGCGTAACTTATGTTAATGTATATTTATGCAGTACCAACACTAATTAAGTCAATACACAACACAAAAAATACCTAAACAATTTAGAAAAGAAGAGTACTTTTTGATATGACAAAAATCCTATAATAGGAACCAGAGATATACATTTTTAAAGTTTAAATTAAAAATAGCTTAAAAAAGCATTGAGTGCCAAACACAGTCAACTGGTTGTGATAGACCGAGGCACAATTTGAGACTGACCATGATGGGCTGCAGGTTGGATACAAGGACCTAGATCAACCCTTCTGGATTTTTTACCTTGGGACTTAGCCTCAAAAATGGAAGTAAAAAATCCCCAGCAGGGAAAGGCGGCAGGCTGAAGCCAAAGAGGGTTCCACTAAGCCAGATAGCCTTTAGATGAGACCTCCCTGAAGCCATTGCTTTTTGACGGAAAAGTTCCAAGCCTGAGGAATTAAAATGTCACCCCCACGAAGGATCCATCACTAGCCAGATTCTTTTGCGCCTTCTCCCGCTCAAGATTTCTTTGTTTCGCACTTATTAACTTTTTTGGAGTTTGCATTCCTCTGGCAGGGCAAGTCTACATTCTGTATCTGAAGAGGGCTTCAGGTGCCTGATACTGTTTCCACAAAGTTCTACTGTAGAGGGTTTGACATTGTGAAAAAGCTTTTAGTGGGGGAAACCAGAATCTATAACCCATTAGTAATGCACCTTGGTCTGATTGACTTGGCAGGTTTGTTTCACCCCTCTGGAGGTCTCTTGAGCCAAAAAGGTTCCAAATCCAAGGTTTTCAGGGGTGGTAGGGGAAGTCCACCCACACATAGCCAAGGATACCAGGACCTCTGGAAAAGCACTTGGGGGATGGGACTCAATCCAGCAGAGCCCAACAGCAAGGTCTAGGGCAGGTCCAGTTGGAACTGGCCAGGTGGGTAGTTGCAGGAAAAGCCTCTTTTACCTTATTTTGTCCCTGTAGCTTGAACAGGAACTCAGCCTATGACCTATGGAGTTCACTTCTTTGTTCTGGGTACAAAAGGGAGCAGTTTCAGTCATTTCAGGGCTCTTCTCATGTACCAGACAGCAGGTTCAATCCTCTTCTAATCTTCCACATGTCGGTACTGACCTGAGGAGGGTACTGCGGATGCCACATTTATACCTGACACTAGCTAATGGATTGGAGTGTCTCCTGGAACCAATTGGGTAAATGTTCCCAGGGCTTACCCTATTCACTTTTGCAGCATTTCCTGTGTGCCTACTGCAAGCAGTCCCACAGAACTTCTTTCGGTCTAAGTCCAAGATGGGCAAACCCTTCTCCTCTTGTATAGAGCCTGTGTGCCCTCCCAGAGGTGTTGCCAGTAAAATGAACAAGCCCTCTTCTGTGGTCACTCTCAGCCACTTTTGGGGGCAGCTCCAATTCCATTAGTAATGGGGCTTGCCTGTTTGGGATACAAAAGAAGGGGCCTGGCTAGGTGTCATCTGAAATTGATCTGTGACAGGTTAGTCCCCTTTCAAGTAAATTATGTTCCATGGGAAAGACCAAATGGTCATCCTGTCAGAGGAATAAAATTACTTTCCCACATCTAGGCCTTTGTCTCTGATCTGGGAGCGGATTTCACATTGCATTCAGAATGTAAACACAGGTTTTCAGCTGGAGACTAATGCGAATTAAGCCGCAGAGGTTTCAGCCTGGGAAAATGAAACTCTATAAAGGTACCTTTTCCTTAATATTTATTAACTATACAACTTCACCTTTGAATCAAGCTTTTAATAAATATTAAAAAGAGTCCTGGGATGATGTGTCTAGCAGTTTGATAGCCAAGGATAGCAATTTGTTTTTTGTGTATGTATTTAAAGATTTCCAAAGTGCTCAGCTACCCAACAGGGTTTCCCTGCGCTTAGCAGGACAATGCGCAAACCAAGGTTGCAGATAATTGAAACAGAGGAATTGTACTAGGTTATAAAGAAAGGTCTTAAGGTTTTTATGGAAGGCTTAAAGCGACTGACAGATCCTAAGTTCCAAAGGAAGGGAATTCCACAGTTTAGGTCCAATGTAGGAAAACGAGCGGCCTCTCATATGAGTAAGCCGAACTTTGGGAACAGAGAAAAGAAAGAGGCTGGCCAATCTCAGCTGGTGGATGGCTAGGTAAGGTTTGAGCAAGCTTTCTATGTACGAGGATGCCAAGCCTTGGCATGAAACATTTAACATAGAGCCTTGATCTCGATGCGCTTGTTCACCTTAAGCCATTGAAGTTGATGAAGCAGAGGTGAGACAGAGGAGTGTTGAGGCAACTGAAAAAGAAGGCAGGTGACGCTGTAGACAGTGAACGGAGGCCTTATCTGCACCCAAGTACAATACATTACCATAGTCAAGTCTGGAAATCACCAATGCCTGCAATACGGTTCTCTGGGCCACGGGTGGAATTAACCAAAAGATGTTTTTTAGCCATTTGAGAACCGCAAAACAAATTGCAGTGACTCCTGACACTTGGGCTCTGAGAGAGAGATTGTTATCAATAGTAAAACCCAGGTTCTTAACCTTAGGGACCATAACAGGTAGAGGTCCCAAAGTATCAGGCCAATGGCTAACTCCCCAGAGTTCAGGATTGTTTCCCAGAAGGAGGACCTCAGTTTTAGAGCCATTCAGCTTCAAAGCATTACTGGAGATCCACAAAGATGTATTACGCAGTCCGAGTTGGACCAAGGAAGTGTCCTTATGCTGAGCAGATGAGAGGGAAAAGTTGTTCTGTGTATCATCTGCGTAGGAAAAAATGGCCAACCCTGACTTTTCTGCAATATCCATTTGAGGAAGAACAAAAAGATTAAATAGCAAAGGGCTCAAAATTGAGCCCTGCGGTACTCATGATGCTAGAGCTACTGAGTTAGATTTAGTGGTTTGTGAGAAGACTTGGAACGAGTGATCTTTTAAAAAAGATATCAGCCACCTCAAGGCCACTCCTACGATGCCCGAGGCTTCAAGATGATCCACCAGGTTGGGGTGTGAGACCGTGTCAATTGTATTAGTGCATCCCAGTATTTCTCTGTGGCACAGCCAGACTTGCTACAGTGATAATAGCTTTTAGGTGCTATACAGTGCAAAGGACATGTTTAACGTGAACTTTCTGATGTCCTGTATCAGGGCTCACCCAACAAAAATTATTATACCTGCCCGCAGAACATTTGTGCCATACTGGGCAGGACAATTTCCAATCATTCTGTAGCTGTAAAACGCTGTAATTTACCCATCTGCTGTTAAAGGCAACATTCGTGTATCAGGAAGAGGGCAGCAGCATCCATCAAGAGTTGCGGGACTAGTGTTTTGCCCCACCAAGATCTTGCGAGAGTTCCAGGGAGGCAGTGAAGTGACTAGTAATGTTTCAGAGTAACGCACTTCACCTCAGATAGTTCAGCTGCATTGTTGTGTCTTCACATGTGCGTATATTAGATCATTTTAGTCAGAGTCATTTCGTTCGTAGTGCACATATGTTAGGGAGTTAGAGTGTCATTAGGTGTCGGGCTAGTCAGAGATGAGCAAGCTTGAGATTTTCAGTCAAAGTAATAGCCCTTTGTGAAGAAAATAATCTTATCTGAGTATTGCGGTCCCTTTGAAAAGAGGATATCGTCAGCAGTTCGTTTCTGCGTTCACGAAAGTACCAAGCCTGAAAAGAAAATCAAAAATAACAATTTTGCACAGTCATTTGTCATTTACTGTGAATGTCTATGTAACAATAGAACTGTAAGAGTGATTTAGATGCCTACTTAAAAAGAGCAGAAGTATTTGGAGTAGTAATAACAATTAAGAAAGCAACTACAGAAATTAGAAGATGTAGCCTTACAGCTAGAGCGGTCGACCTTGAAGCTGGGGAACCAGGTTTGAGTCTTGGCAGGGGCACTCAACATCCTGTAAGTCTGGCCAAATTACTTAATATCCCAGTGCCTAACAAAAATTAATGTGTCCATCTGTAACAAAACTGAGGCTCATGTAAAGCGCTCTGATACCCGATGCCTGTGGTTCTGAAAATTCTGGACTCGTGTAATAAACTTTGTCGTAGTATGACGATTTTGATATCAAAAGACCGAGAATGGCTAGTACACTATGTACAAGCATTTTCGTCATATTCGAGTGACGATTTCACCTTTAAATCGTCATTTGCGTCCTGAACCCTCGGCTTCCATTTTGTGTACGGCAGCCATTTTGTGAGTTGCCCTCACATAGGCCAATGATTAAATCCAAACATGATTCCAAAGGACACGTACACCTTGGTTGACTAATCTGCGACCTGGGCAAGCTGGAACCATCGCCCCAGGCCGAACCTGCCCGGCCAGTTCCTTTCCCAGTGGCCGAGCGAGATAGCATCAAGGCACAGCCTACCATAAAACCTTTTCATCGCACACACACCCTGCCTAATCTTGCTCACACCTGTCCCTGTTTCTTTCTCTACGACTTGCTTTACGAGGAGGAGGAGCCCGTTTTTATTTGGGGTCCACCGATATCTGATGAAAATGTTGGGCCTTGCCGGGTAATTTTTTGTGGGCTGGACGAACTGAAATGTGGGCTTGCCATCATGACTCTGCTTTTTCTTTGTAGTGAAAATATGTGAATGGTCAACTGTAAACCTAAGAATGTTTGCCTGAAGCATAATATTTTGTATAAAAAGAGAAGACTGGCTTTGTAAGATTGAGCAGTCTCCTGAGAATATACACAGTGTTGTACTTCTGGGATGCCTGTTAATTAGTTGCAGCCAATAAATTCGATCTTTGACTTCACCTAGAAGACTCTGAGTTTCTGTGTCTGAATCAGGAAAGTACCCGAGGTCTTAGGGTGTACCCTGACACCACTGGGTTCCGAAAAACCCAGTACCTCAGCTGGCGCCCAATGTGGGGCGATACCAACGGTACCGGTCCAAGCCAGAGGTTCGTGAGGAGCTTCGTGTGAAAATTCTGGAGGAAGGCCGCCACGTCATCGACCCCTGCATGTCGACGTGGTCCGAAAGTCTTTGCTGCGAGGTTCCCCGCTTCCCGACGGCTACGAAGGACTGCTGCCCTGGCTATCGCCCTGATTTGGACCCTTGATGTTTGGTAGAGCGAAACGATAGACGAGTCTTCTGGTGACGTCATCGATACCTCAGTTAAGTATAAGTGGAGCGTCTCCCAGTCCTTAGTTGGTTCTTAGTTTGGGTTTCCCCTTGGGATCCTTGATTTGGAACTTGCAAGTACCAAAGCCGAAGGACTCGTGTATTCACGAGACTATCGTATTCGATAATCCTTTGAAGTTTGAAGCTAGACTAGAGAGCGAAGATGCCTGGTCTTAGCAGACTTGGAAACTTGTTCTGTTGTGGGATTCCCGATTGGAGGACTCGTGTCCGGTTCCTCCGATTGGAACTCCAACTTATGAATTGTATGTGAATCATGGAGTAGGCCCCAGCACATATAATGAAGTGTGGATCCGATACACCAGAAAGGATGGTGTTTTAAAATGGCCCCAATATGGTAGCTTTGACACCGAAATCTTAGATAACCTCGAAGTTAAACTTTTCAAGAAGAAAGCCCGTCCGGCGATGTTTGACTCTTTCCGCCTATGGCGTAAGGAAGCCAAACAGAAGGAAATTAAATTAGCAAAGAAAAATAGGAGAGAAAGGGGTATCTCGATAATGCAAGTTGCTATGCAGTTCAAAGATAACGAAGAAGAACAGATGAGTGAGCAGTTGCACAGGCAACGTAAAATGGTGATCGATAAATGCTATCCAGTTTTGCCGCCTCTTCAGCAAGATGCAGCAAAAGACCTTGAAAAGACCCCCTAATGTCGCATTTATTAAATTCGCCACCCCCTTATGCGCAGAATGCTATGGCACCTCCGCAACCTTTAGCTGCGCAACCTTTGGTTGTATTGCCTCCTGCTCTTCCACAACCACCAGCTTCTCTTCAGTTGGCTCCTATTCCTCCGGTGCAGCCTCCTCAAGGGCCACCGGCTTTGACATCTGCTCTGCCTTTACTTCCTACAACTTTGACCACTATATCGACTACCACTCCTGGTACTCCTTCTGACACTAAAGAGTTAAAAACTAAGGTTCTGTTACAGCAAGCGTATCCGCCACGTGGTGGTCAGAATAGTGGTGGTCCGAGTAACCATCAGAGTAACTATCAGCAACCTCGACAGTTTCAGAGGAACTCGCAAAGAGTCGAGTATACTCAACCACGTGTTCCTGTAGGTCCTAATCAGTGTTCATATTGCAAGGAAGAGGGTCATTTCAAGTATAGTTGTCCTATTCTGTTACAGCGTGGAAATGGTGTTTCTGGCTCAAGAGGTCGAGGTGTTCAACAAGCACCTAGAGGTAGAGGACGTGGAAATTTCCCCCAGAACGCGCGTCCCTTTCCGCCTCAAAATTCAATGAATAGTTTTGATCAGCAGAATAACGCGTCTGGTAGGACGGCTCAGTACTATGCTGATGATTACTATGCAGAAGATGAGCATATGGACGGTAATGATTGCTAGGACAGCCATAGACAAAGAGAGGGAGTTGTTTCAGTTCCAGTAGATCAGAGTGGACCTTACGTTGAAGTGATTACATCAGGTGTGTCAGAGCCTTTTCTGTTGGATACTGGTGCTACAAAGAGTTCTATTATGCACTCAAAACTCCCTGGCGCACCTTTGTCTGGCGAAACAAATGTATCAGTCGGTTTTTCTGGCACCCCAGTTAGAAATCCGATTTTTGACCCTTTGTCCCTTTCTGTTGGACCTTGCGAATTTGAAGCACCCCTTATTTTAACGACAGGTTGTGGTGAAAACTTGTTAGGACTGGACCTTTTCAAAAGAATGTATACAACTTTGTATTGTTCTCCTTCTGGAGTACAACTTACACTGGGTAAGAAAGTGGTTTCTCCAATGTATTTGTCGAGGGATAAACTTCCAACAGAATTGTCGTTTCTCCCCGATACTCTTTGGGCTACTGGTCCTAATGATGTAGGTCTTTTGGAAATACCACCATATGTCGTGACCTTGAAAGTAAATGTTAAAATGCCACGAATTCCCCAATACAAAATTTCTAGTGAAGGTGAAAAAGCGTTGCTAGCGATCATTTATGATTTAATTGAAAAAGATGTAATTGAAGAGACAAGAGGCAACGTTTACAATAGTCCTGTTCTGCCTGTTTTGAAACGAACTGACCCTTCTCAGCCACCTGTTTACAGATTTGTGATTGATCTTAGAGAGGTGAATAAAATAGTTGTGCCACAATTTCCAGTTGTTCCTGATATCACTGCCCTATTGACCATGATTCCAGCTTCCGCAACCTGGTTTTTGGTGATTGACTTGAAGAATGTTTCTTCAGCATCCCGATAGCCGAGGAGAGTAGGGATATTTTCGGCTTCAGTTTAGGAGGTCGAAGCTTCCGCTTTAAACGCGCTCCCCAGGGCTACTGTGAAAGTCCATCAATATATAGTCAAGCTCTAAAAACACAGCTTGATTCGATTGTTTTACCTGATGGCGCTACCCTCATTCAGTATGTAGATGATTTGCTTGTTGCTGCAGATACTGAGGAAATCTGTAAAGAAGCCACGTTGTCATTGTTGTGTCATTTGTCTGAGTTGCACCACAAAGTGTCTCTTTCGAAATTGCAATATTGTCGACAAGAAGTGACCTACTTAGGTCATCTCTTATCGAAGGAGGGAAGGAAACTGACCCCAGAAAGAATCCAGGCAATAGCGAAATTGAGTGTGCCAAGAACACAGAGAGAAGTGCGTGCTTTCTTGGGCATTACATCATATTGCAGGCAATGGATACCAAATTTTTCCTTGCTGGCCAAACCTTTGGTGGCATTAACTTGTAAAGATACACCGAATCCCGTCCCATGGTATGAAGAGTGTCAGAAAAGTTTTTCTGAATTGCGCAATGCCTTATGTTCGGCTCCTGTGTTAGGTACCCCCGACTACAGTAAGCCCTTTACATTGTATGTCCATGAGAAAGAAGGTTGTGCATTATCAGTGTTGACACAGTTGTTCGGAGACAAGCAGCGTCCATGCGCGTATTTTTCCTCGACTTTGGACCCGGTAGCTAAAGCATTGCCAAGTTGCTTGAGAGCCACAGTGGCAGCAGCTGTTTCTATTCGGCAGTCTGATGGTTTAGTGATGAATAATACATTGATTGTGATGGTTCCACATGCAGTGGACACGTTGTTAAACAGGACCAAGACACAGCACTTAACTAGTGCTCAATTGTCAGGTTACGAGTTGACATTGTTAGCGAGTCATGTGCACATAAAAAGATGCAACACGCTTAACCCAGCTACGTTGTTGCCGAGTGTAACAGAGTTAGATGCTTCTGAACAGCATGATTGTTTTCTCAGAACAGAAGAAGAAACGAAAGGGAGAATAGACCTCCAAGATACTCCTCTTGTGAAGTGTGATGGTACCTTATGGGTGGATGGTTCATGCTTCAAGCTTCCGAATGGTGATACGACTGCAGCATATGCTGTCACGACTTTGCATACGATTGTTGAAGGTGCACGTATCCCACATAATTCAGCTCAAGCAGCAGAGTTGATTGCACTTACACGAGCATGTGTGTTGTCGAAAGGAATGAAAGTGACTATCTATACCGACAGCCAGTATGCATTTGGTGTGGCTCACAGTTTTGGACGAATGTGGAAAGAACGTGGGTTCCTGACTTCGCATGGAGCCAAGATTCAGCATGGTCAGTTGGTGAATGAGCTTCTTGAGTCACTTACTTTGCTGTTGCAAGTTGCGATTGTGAAATGCAGTGCACATAAGAAGGTGACTGATGATGTTGGTCGTGGAAATGCATTTGCTGACGAAATCGCAAAAGAAACAGCAAGGAATGTGATGAGTCGAATGTATGTTGCGGGCCCTGCAAGATGGATTGGTGACGTTGGAATGTGTGAAGACACGATAGAGAGTGTGAAATCTATTCAAGCTGAAGCTACAGAGAAAGATTTGAGTGTGTGAAGAGAAAGTACGGGTAAAATGGATGCAAATGGTTGTTGGATTGAATTGTCAGAGCATCAGAGATGGTTGTTACCCGATGCGTATGTGCTTGCAGTGGTTACAATGGCCCATGGAATGGCTCACATCAGTGTGAAAGGGATTTGCAAGTTGTTGGCTCCAGTATGGCAAAATGCTGGAATTCCTAAGTGTGCAGAGAATGTGGTCAAGAATTGCATGGTGTGTCTGAAATACAATCCTGGTAGGGGAACCCCAACTCCAGCTGGTCATTTTGCACCTCCTACGTATCCGTTCGAGGTTTTGCAGCTAGATTTCATCCACATGGAAAGATGCAACAATTTAAAATACGTACTCGTTGTTGTTTGTGCCTTTTCAAGATGGGTAGAAGCATATCCGCTAAAAGACAACACTGCCTTATCCACAGCTAAAGCCCTTGTGAAAGAATTCTTCCCTAGATTTGGAATGCCTAGAATGGTCTGGAGTGACAATGGGAGTGAATTTGTGGGTCGAGTGATGAAGAAAGTATGCGAAGGGCTAGGCATCCATCAGAAATTTCACGCTGCAAATCACCCCCAATCAGCTGGACTAGTAGAATGCTACAATGGCACGTTAAAACATAATTGGCCAAAATTCAAGCGAGCTCTGGTCTTAAATGGCCTGACGCTCTGCCCTTAGCACTCCTATCAACCAGAATGACTGTGCATTCGCGAGTGGGACTTAGTCCATATGAAATAATTTTTGGCCGCCCGGCCAACATATGGGGAGTGCCAAGGCCCACCAAATTCAGTGAAATTGAACACCCTGTTTTGCTTGACTATTTGTACGAATTGACGGCTAAATTGCGTGTTTTACACCAACAGGTTCATGATACTCTGCCTCAAGCCTCTGAAGCTCCAGGTGGTCACCACATCGAACCTGGATCCTGGGTGTTGGTGAAAAACTTTCAACGAACAAAGAACGACCAGCCCAGGTGGACCGGCCCTCACCTCGTCCTTCTGTCAACGAGGTCAGCTGTTCGTGTAAAAGGAAAGAAACACTCGATCCACGGTGTACATTATAAGAGGGTGCCCTTGCCTCTGCCATACGACCGGTGGGTCCAGGAGGGTGTCGCTGACTCAGAGACTGAAACTGTGCCTCGTTTTTCACCTTTCAGTGATGCACGTATAAAAGGAACAATTTCCGAACAAGAAAGTGACAATCTCTTGCAAGCAGCTGTGCCACCGTCAATTTAATTGGACACTACAGAACCTGAACTCCTTTTCCGGGACCAGACAATACCGGGAAAACAACGATATAATTTGAGGCCGAGAACTATGGACAAATAAAAAAAAAATATTTTCATTGCTATTTTTGAAAGTGCAACTCTATCATCTGAGAAACTTTTTTATTTTTGTTTTTCGAACCACTATCCGGTTTCCACTGTAGGGTCGCGGTTGCCCAAAGTCTTTGGGGTACAGCTGAAGACGTTAGGTCGACAGTTTTGGTTGGTCTAAGGGAGTTGCCCTGGACTGACAGAAGCATTCCTTAGCATAGAACACCCAACCATCGCGAGCAGCATATTAGAGAGGATGTAGTTTTTCGAGATGGAGAGACCTGCCAAAGAAATGAACTTTAAAAGCAGAATATGTAAAATGATGACCAAGAAAAGCTTTTTGATATTGTGCATTTTCATGTTATTTAGTGTAATGATATTTTTAATAGGATATGTTTTATTCTCTTTTCGAGTGACATTTGCACCCACTACATCGCCCATACCTCCTCCTTCTACTGTTTCCCCTCACTCTTTTCAACCCCTTCCTGAACATGAATCCGCTAGGAGATTAGAGTTTATTAATAACTCCTTTGTCCAGCTTTTCCACCAGCACCAACTAGTAATGAACACGACTAACTGCTGGGTGTGTGGTCTTATGCCTCACACAACGGATAAAGGTATTCCCTATCTGGTCCTGCCATTCAGCCACAATGGTTCTGTGTGGGCATACAGAACGATGTTCATCTATGCACATGAAGTCTACCCCCTACGTTCTGTAACAGACAATCCTAAGAATAGTGCTCTAGTTAAGGGTATAGTAGACATGATTAAGGAAGATATTTCCTACGAGACTATCCCGAGAGATGAGACACTAGTATACATAGGATGGAACGTGACCGGATATGGAGCTACTCTGAGTGAGAAACAGCAAGCTAAGAGATCTTCCCCAATTTGGATTGTACCCCATCAGGGTCACCTGTGTCTGCAAGGTACTGGCAAAAATCCCAGAACTCAGTTAGGGAAGAGTATCTGCACTGACACGTATGTTTTTGCGTCCCAGACTTCCCCTTCGTTCTTAGCAGCTAAGGGTACCTATTTCATCTGCCATGATAGAGCCTACACATGGTTGCCCCCTGACTTTTCGGGCACATGTTTTGTTTCGTTCCTGCTGCCTCCCACCTACACAGCTGCGGCAGATTACCATAAGACAAGGCTAGTTAGAGGTGTCATCAGTAAAGAAGACACAGAAGGACAAGAATTTGGGGACTTCATAAAGGGTTTTCTGCCGTTCTGGGGACCCATGGCAAACAGCAGGAACATAAGGCAATTGACAAGGGTGGTTGAATCCACCGTAGTTGAAACTGCCGGTGCCCTTAGTAACTTGACTGCTGAGCTCCAGTCGGATCGTCTCATGACCCTTCAGAACAGGGTCGCATTAGATGTCATACTTGCAGACCGAGGTGGGGTATGTAAATTGATCCAATCGAGTTGCTGTGTTTTCATTCCAGATAACGCTCCAACAGTGTACCAGGCCATCTCCAAACTGCATAAGATTTCCGAATCTATTCATGTGGATAAAGGAGATTGGTCGTTAATGGGATGGTTCTGGGAACTGATATCCGCCTGGGGATGGAAAACTCTGATGGTCATTGGGATGGTCTCAGCCATTCTTTTCCTGTTCTGTCTGTGCGTGCAGTGTGCTCCTGCAGTATGTGGCCTCTGTGCTACATCATGTGTAAGGAAACCTGTATCAAGAGACGAGCTGAGTACTAGGATGATGTTACAGAAACATCTCAATGACTTTAGGAATATAGACCTGGACTCAGATTAGCATGAGGATAGGTTAATTGCCTATGTAAGGGCAAAAGGAGGGTTTGTGGTTCTGAAAATTCTGGACTCGTGTAATAAACTTTGTCGTAGTATGACGATTTTGATATCAAAAGACCGAGAATGGCTAGTACACTATGTACAAGCATTTTCGTCATATTCGAGTGACGATTTCACCTCTAAATCTTCATTTGCGTCCTGAACCCTCGGCTTCCATTTTGTGTACGGCAGCCATTTTGTGAGTTGCCCTCACATAGGCCAATGATTAGAGCCAAACATGATTCCAAAGGACACGTACACCTTGGTTGACTTCTCTGCGACCTGGGCAAGCTGGAACCATCGCCCCAGGCCGAACCTGCCCGGCCAGTTCCTTTCCCAGTGGCTGAGCGAGATAGCATCAAGGCACAGCCTACCATAAAACCTTTTCATCGCACACACACCCTGCCTAATCTTGCTCACACATGTCCCTGTTTCTTTCTCTATGACTTGCTTTACGAGGAGGAGGTGCCCGTTTTTATTGGGGGTCCACCGATATCTGATGAAAATGTTGGGCCTTGCCGGGTAATTTGTTGTGGGCTGGACGAACTGATATGTGGGCTTGTCATCATGACTCTGCTTTTTCTTTGTAGTGAAAATATGTGAATGGTCAACTGTAAACCTAAGAATGTTTGCCTGAAGCATAATATTTTGTATAAAAAGAGAAGACTGGCTTTGTAAGATTGAGCAGTCTCCTGAGAATATACACAGCGTTGTACTTCTAGGACGCCTGTTACTTGGTTGCAGCCAATAAATTCGATCTTTGACTTCACCTAGAAGACTCTGAGTTTCTGTGTCTGAATCAGGAAAGTACCCGAGGTCTTAGGGTGTACCCTGACACCACTGGGTTCTGAAAAACCCAGTACCTCATGCCTGGGGTCTAGTTTGTGCTATATAAAACTCCTAAAAAACACAAAAAAGTGATAAAAAGAATGAAAGAGCTATGCTATTGCAAAATACTATTTATAAGGCTAAAGAAGAGATGCTAAAGATCTAAGTCTAGAGGGTATGAATATAAAAAACGAATAATATTTGACTGCAAAACCGAGTATGCAGTTTATATCCTGACGTGCACTTGTGGGCTTAGGTATGTGGGAAGTACCAAGCAGCAAGTGCACGTCAGGATTCTGCAACACTTGCGGGCTATTGTCAACAACGACAGTACATACCCGGTCGCGAGACACTTCAAAGCCACCCACCAAAACAAACTAGCGGATTTAAAATATTTTGTCATTGCTGCGGTGAACGACAATCCGCGAGGTGGCAACCGGGAAAAGAACTTGCGTCAGTTAGAATCTAAATTTATTGTGGAATTAGATAGCAGGCACCCAAATGGATTGAACAATACAGAGGATCTACATTATTTCCTCTGATGTTCTATCCTCAAATATTCAATATCCTCTGTGTACCTCCAGCCTTGTATATTTCTGAAACTTTGAAAATATAGCTCTGCCCCCCCTTTTTTGTCTCAATACTGTTTTTAGTCTTTCACATTACAAGTATAACTTATTTTTTTCTTGTAATTTTTAAAACCCATGAATGCTTTATAATTCATATTAGTAAATAGTATATATCGAGTGAACTTAAAAAACAATCACATTACTTTTTGCACTTTATTAAGGAAATTCCTGGATGCTGCTAAAAAATAATGAAAATGTGCACATAGTTTGTATTTTTGCACATTGCGTACCTTTGCACATAAATTTACCAGATTGTCATGAGTTGATGATGTTCACCAATAATGAAATCAGGAATTCATTCCGTGACAATTGTATAGAATTTTAGAGTGTCAATATTTTTAATAGCCTTTACTATTCTTATATTGTATTCTGTACATATGTAGTGTCTGTTTTTACCAATTGAAAGATAATAGATATATATTTATATATATTTTTTGATACTATACATTTTATCAATGCATATATTTATTTATTTATATCCATTGTGAAATATATGGTGAAAAATTCAACCAAAACATCAACTAAAACATCGACTAAAATGAAATCAATGAAATTGGTATTATATGTGCATTACGCTGTTTTACACTATACTGCATTTAGGCTGTAATGTTTTGCAAATCATGTGCAATTTATTGGATGAGGTCTTTTAAACTACAAGTCCCAGCATGCATACCTGACAAGTATTTCCTTCATTTCTATACATCACATGTAGGGGGTGAAAGCATCACATTTTGAAAAAAACTGTATAAAAACTAAAAGTGGACTACGTGTTTGCAAATTGAGAAAGAATACAAAGGTATTCGAAACGCGTCTGACTAAATTGGAAAATAAAGACCTGCATTTTCACGATACTTGGAGTCTGTTGTTCATCCTTTGGCAGGGTTCCGGCTGGGCACTGCATAGAGGAGTGAAGGTATCGATATATATATATATATATATATATATATATATATATATATATATATATATTACCTACTGGCGATAGGCAGTAGGTATATATAGTTAGGATTGTTTTCCATAGGGAAATCGCAACATTCTATTGGGAATAACTTTGGCGCCGGTTGAGGAATCTTCCTGAAAGTTTCCTTAACTTTGCCTCGCGGCGCTCTGGTCCTTCCCCGAAAGTTTGGGGGAGATTCCTCAAGCGGGGGCCGAGATAAAAGGTGGGTCCCAAAACGTGTTTTCCCCATGTTAATTTCAATAGGGCGGTTGGACTCACTTTTAGCCCGAACGGCTGAATGGTTTTCCACCAAACTTGGCAAAATTGTAGGGACTGGTAGCCCGATGTGCCTTTGCTATGTCTCAAGATATGTGCTCCAGTGGTTTTTACGAAAAGTAACTTTGAAAAAATATATATTGGGCTACATTGGGCTTTATATATGTTAGAGCCCAAATGTAGCCCAATGTAGCCCAATGTAGCCCAAAGATGGCCACCAGAGATCAAAAAAACAAATGTAGCCCAAATATCAGCCAGATGTAGCCCAACTGTAGCCCAATGACAGAATGTCCCAGAGTGTTCTAAAGAACAACTAGAGCGCTAACAGTCTTACTTATGACAAAAGTATGGCACACCTGAAGTCATCTTGATTAGAATAAAGTGTTAACACTTAAAACATTTAATTTGCAAAGGAACAAAATGAGGGGGTTCATTTTGCTATAGAAATTATGATTAGTGCTGAAGAAAGAAAAATTAGGGCACATTTTTAGTGACTTCTCAAATCCTCTTATATTTCATTAAAAAAATTCTGATATGCAGTCACCCAAGATGGCCACCAGAGACAAAAGAGCCTGTGCTTAAAAACTCTGTTAGCAAAGCAGGCATTTGATATTTAAAAAATAGTTAGGATTGTTTTCCATTGGGAAATCGCAACAATCTATTGGGAATACCTTTGGCGCCGGTTGAGGAATCTTCCTGAAATTTTCCTTAACTTTGCCTCGCGGCGCTCCGGTCCTTCCCTGAAAGTTTGGGGGGGATTCGTCAAGCGGGGGGCCGAGATAAAAGGGGGTCCCAAAACGAGTTTTCCCCATGTTAATTTCCATAGGGCGGTTGGACTCACTTTTAGCCCGAACGGCTGAATGGTTTTCCACCAAACTTGGCAAAATTGTAGGGACTGGTAGCCCGATGTGCCTTTGCTATGTCTCAAGATATGTGCTCCAGTGGTTTTTACGAAAATTAACTTTGAAAAAAATATATATTGGGCTACATTGGGCTATATATATGTTAGAGCCCAAATGTAGCCCAATGTAGCCCAATGTAGCCCAAAGATGGCCACCAGAGACAATAAAAAACAAATGTAGCCCAAATATCAGCCAGATGTAGCCCAACTATAGCCCAATGACAGAATGTCCCAGAGTGTTCTAAAGAACAACTAGAGCGCTAACAGTCTTACTTATGACAAAAGTATGGCACACCTGAAGTCATCTTGATTGGAATAAGGGGTTCATTTTGCCATAGAAATTATGATTAGTGCTGAAGAAAGAAAAATTAGGGCACATTTTGAGTGACTTCTCAAATCCTCTTATATTTCATTAAAATAATTCTGATATGCAGTCTCCCAAGATGGCCACCAGAGACAAAAGAGCCTGTGCTTAAAAACTCTGTTAGCAAAGCAGGCATTTGAGATTTAAAACACGTTTTAATATATAAAAACGTTATCCGCTAATAGAATTAGCATTTAAAAAACCTTGCAAATTCAATGAAAAAACCATAGGTTTCAGGACTTATATAGTTAGGAATTAGCATTTAAAAAACCTTGCGAATTCACTGAAAAAACCATAGGTTTCAGGCCTTATATAGTTAGGAATTAGCATTTAAAAAAACCTTGCAAATTCACTGAAAAAAACATAGGTTCCAGGCCTTATATAGTTAGGAATTAGCATTTAAAAAACCTTTGAAATTCACTGAAAAAACCATAGGTTTCAGGTCTTATATAGTTAGGAATTAGCATTTAAAAAACCTTGCAAATTCACTGAAAAAACCATAGGTTTCAGGCCTTATATAGTTAGGAATTAGCATTTAAAAAACCTTTGAAATTCACTGAAAAAACCATAGGTTTCAGGAGTTATATAGTTAGGAATTAGCTTTTAAAAAACCTTTGAAATTCACTCAAAAACTATAAGTTTTAGTGGTGTTATAGTTAGCTGGACATTTTACTCATACAAAACCATTGAAATTGCTCCTATATAGTTAGTTGTACTAACTATATTTCGCGCACCCGCAATCCACTGCTGATGATGTCACATATTAGATCATTCATGACATGGTCAGTGACATCACTGATGACATCTCAAATGACATCACTGATGACATCACTGATGACATCATCCACGTGACAATCACATACACCTTTTCATACACTATTACAATTTTTCATCACTCTTTGTAAAATACGGAGTATCATATTTAAATCCATTGTCACAGCAATACAAGTATCTAAAAATCCACTCAGTGATTCATAGATGTATACACACATCTAATCACTTACCTATGGATTCACTCATACATGCTGTCAATGAACAATAGAACACTATCAAAAATACTTATACATCTATATCGACATTAAACAACAGCACGCATCCTATTCACATTTGAAGTCATCCTACTCACTTATGCAAACAATGGATCATACTTACATATTTACTTAGCAAAACACTTATACAAACACCACTTCTTCTATTCATTTAGATAGTAAGTCATACTTAGTGAATTATAAAATCATTATTACAAGTATACAGTTATCCATACAGTCACTCACACAATCATTGTGTCTTATGTATACTTATTTATATACAACAACTGACAAATACACTGCCCTTTATTTTTCTAGTTTGTTGGACCTGTACCATTGAGAAATATATTTGCTCATCACCACACCCAAAAAGATATTCACTCACCCAAACAACTGTTAGAACATGTAGTTTTAACTTTATATATCTACTGAATCAACTATTCACACATCTTTGGACAGTCACACACCCCCCACCGAACCACACACACTTTCACTCTCCCATACAAATACTCAGTTAACTAATCAATAACTAATATAGACTTTCACATAGCTAGTAACCTACTATAGAACCAGTTTACACAACAACTGACAAAGTGATACAGATATTCACACAGTTTAGTCACTATCCACTATATTTAGTGAGACATTATAAATTGGTCAAGTAAACAGTCAATTACACTGCTACTAAATCCTCCATCCAAATATTCATTTATATATATCCACTTATTCTTCAATGCAAATTGCTATATATATAATGCATATTTAAATAACGAAGCAAACCACATTCACTGGATGATGTCATCAGTGATGTCATTTGAGATGTCATCAGTGATGTCACTGACCATGTCATGAATGATCTAATATGTGACATCATCAGCAGTGGATTGCGGGTGCGCGAAATATAGTTAGTACAACTAACTATATAGGAGCCATTTCAATGGTTTTGTATGAGTAAAATGTCCAGCTAACTATAACACCACTAAAACTTATAGTTTTTTTAGTGAATTTCAAAGGTTTTTTAAAAGCTAATTCCTAACTATATAACTCCTGAAACCTATGTTTTTTTCAGTGAAAATATATATATATATATATATATATACATATATATAAACATATATATATATATATATATATATATATATATATATATATATATATATATATATATATATATACCAAACTAAATCCAAGGATCAAAATTTGAAGAAAGGAATGTCCGGGCCAGCTTGTGCAGAAATACGAGCTTTATTTAAGGCTCCACTCGACGCGTTTCGAGGATACTCCCTCTTGATCACGAGCGTGAGTGTTTGTGTAAGGGTGAGTTAAATACGGTCACATGTTCGTGAACACAGTAAACAGACTCACAGGTCTGGAACATTATCGAGCTACAATGCACGTCATCCTTTGATATAATAAATCAAACATTACGTGTTTCTACTTGATTGATTTATTGATTGACGTGTTTCCACTTGATAAAGAAAATAAACATTTCTTGGCAGTAAGGTTGCTGTTGTTGAATGGCACAAAAATATATACATTGCTTGAGTATTTCCAAAGGTATTCAGTGAAACATAAGTGGATTAATGTTATACAACTGCTAAATGTCAATGATTCTTTAGCAGACACAATTAAATAAACCGAAAGCAAGCTTAACAAGATTAACGCCCTAATGGGCTTCCCCCTTTCCGTCATTCAGTGCTTTGTTACCATCGCAAATGTCTCTTTCATGGCATTATCAATAAAGATTCGGTTATTCAAAATGAAATGAAAAGGCTGATAAGGTGAAATGCTTGTATATATTGTGATTACTGGGTGTAGTCAACGAAGCACATCTAGTTAATCGGGACACTGTCACAATAAACAAAAGAGCTCAAAAGATATAATAATAAACAGCCTAGTTTAGCAAAGTCTCAGTCAGCGCGTTCAGCCTAAGAAGAGCATGAGCATTATCAATACTTCAATGCTTCAGCTGCTCAATGTGCACAGCTATTTGCGCCCATGTGGGCAAGTTAATGTCTGTATCATAGGTTAGGCTAATCAATGATTGAATCAAAAGATGCGCCCCAGTGGGCACACCATACCGCCATGCTAATTCTGGCAGAATTACAGGAATGGGGGAGTTCGCCAATTCTTCAATTCATTCGTTCCCAACTGCCATACGTAAGGTGAAGTCAGATGACCATGCAGTGCATTCTCTTGTCCATCCTTTCAGAGATCTGACAAAGTAAAACCAGAACAAAGTGACTAACTGTGCAAAAAGTGAAAAAAGATACATAAACTTACATCTAAAATGACCACATATATCTCACAGACTATTAAAATTCAGAGGAGCCGAACTAGCAAAATAGGATACATCATCACAGTAAAAACCAATTGTATTATTTAGAGACAGTTAACCCAAGTGCACTTCCAGTTCCTCATCATGGTTATGGCCTCCTGGCTCCATAGTATGGTATTTAATGATGAGTTTTGATTCAAGTCTGCATAATTCCTGCAGTCTATCCCCACCTCGCTCTCTGAGGGGGACTGACAACAGGACACAGAAAGACAAAAGACAGGCATTGCTTTTATGATGGGACTCAAAATGTCTTGCTATCGGGTAGCTCTTATCTCTTTTATTGATAGCCCTCATATGTTGCAATACTCTGTCTTTGGCTGGAAGTTTGGTTCTGCCAATATAGTATAATTGGCAGGGGCATCTAAGGGCGTAGACCGCATGGTCGGTATGACATGATGTATGTGTCATGATTTTGAAAGTATCTTGTTCTTTGGAGAGTTTGACTTCCTTAATGCTTCAACTATGTCTGCAGGCTTTACACTTTCCGCAGACATAAAATCCCCTTACTGGATTAGTTTTGGTTTTCCCGGGGATAAGTGTGGTGCAAACACTATCTTTAAGGGATTTAGCTCTCCTATATGTAATTTGAGGGTGTGGGCCAATTCCTGTGGCTAGGTCTTTGTCCAATTTAAGGACATTCCAGTATCTATCATATGCTTTTCTAACCTCTCTTGCTTGGCCATGGTAGTCAGTAATGAATCTGGTGGTAACAGTTTCTCTATCACCTACACTTTTATTTTTCTCTTTGAGGAGGCTTACTCTATCCAGTGTATTGACTTTCATAATGGCTGTTTTGATGCATTTATTGCTGTATCCCCTTTGCCTAAAACGTTCTGTCATGACGTTAACCTCTTTGGCAAAATCTCCTTTGTTGGAGCAATTGTGCTTCGCTCGAAGGAATTCGCCCACAGGTATGGAGTTGACAAGATTGGTAGGGTGACAACTCCGGGCATGGAGGAGGCTGTTGCCTGCAGTCTCTTTTCTAAACAAGACAGTGGTGAGGGCATTTTCGACCACTTTGACCTTTAAATCAAGAAAATCCACCTCCTGACTGTCACAATGACAGGTAAAGGAGAGATTAAATTCATTATTGTTGAGGGTTCTCACGAAATCAAGGGCTTCGTCATCGGTGCCATTCCGAATGACGAAAACATTGTCTATATACCTCAGCCATTTAATGACTTTGGTCTTGTACTCATGGGACTGTCGGACCACCTGCTCCTCCCACCAGCCTAATACAATCCTGCAAAGCTGGGAGCGAAGCAGGATCCCATCGCAGTCCCAAGGAGTTGATGATAAATCTCCCCATTAAAAATGAAAACATTCTGAGTCAGACATGATAGGGCCATATCCAAAATCATTTCGGTATGCATCAAGTACGATATGGATCTGGCTTCTAGGAAATGTCTACACGCCTGTATCCCCAGGTGGTGTGGGATACAGGTGTATAAGCTGTTGACATCTAGGGTCATAAGCTGCCATCCGGGCGAACATTCTTTGCCTTCAATCTTTCTGAGGAAATCTCCCGAGTCCCTCAGGTAAGACGGGAGACTTTGCACAAGTGGTTGCAGGAAGAAATCAATATACCGTGAAGTGTTCTCCCAGCAACTCCCCCTGGATGAAACAATAGATCTACCCGGGGGTTTCGTGAGGCATTTGTGCACCTTTGGTAGCAGGTACAGGGCTGGCAATTTGGGATATTTACACTGGAGAAAGTTGAGTTCCTCTTTCTCTATGAGGCCCTTGTCCTTCCAGTCAAGTAAGTGTTCCTGATACGTACTACAGCTGGCCTTGTAAACCACTCTACTACTTTTCTCATATTTAAGTTCATCACTCAGTTGGGCGAGACCCTCATCAATATACATTTCAGATGGCATAATAACAATATTCCCACCCTTATCGGATTTCTTGATGACTATGGTTTTGTCTTTACTCAGCCTGTCAATAGCTTCAAATTGTGCTTTAGTTAGATTCTTTTTACCATGTTTCATTTTACTCGATAGTTTGTCAAACTCTCTGATGACGCCTTTTTCAAACACATCTATTGAATCATTTATTATCTGGGGAAGGAAAACAGATTTGGGTTTAAAACCACTACGTACATTAAAGTTGATTTCAGTGTCATCATGAATGAAATCAAGGATGGGAAAATCTCCTGGGCTGGGGTTACCTCCCAGTTCGTACATTGTCTGTAAAAACTCTAGGTCTCCCACCATAATGTTACTGGGTTCTTTTTCATTGTTCCCCATTCCAGTGTTCACCTTGGTGGCAAACCACTTGCGTAGTCTTAATTTGCGGGTGAAATGAAAAAGATCCACTCTACTTTGTGCATAGTCAAACTTAGATGAAGGGCAAAAGGAAAGACCTAAAGACAGTACCTCATTTTCGGTTCCACTCAGCTCTTGTCTTGATAGATTGATAACTGTCCTTGCCTCCATTATTTTCCTTTTTGCTGGCCCCTCGTTCTGGATCCCACTGGGCTCGATACGTTGCTCCTGTCCATTGCGTTGAATTTTGCTTTTGCTGCGCCTCTGCCTCCTCGACCGCGTCCTCTTAGTGCGTTGGTATTGCCTTTGCTTTGGGCCTCCAGTCTTCCCTGTGCCACAAGAGCAAACTCCTTTAAAATTAGGTCTTTTGGGCAGAGCAGGCCTGGGCTTCTTGGTTGCTCAGCCATTTCGGTACCTACATCATTCCTTATCATTTCACAATGTGACGCTTGGTCATCAGATTCTGGGGCAGCGCTAGTTATTGTATTGCTGACGGTCATAGGATCATTTCTTTTGGCTCGTAGGTGGTCATATTTTTTAGCAAAGGTCAGGACTTGTCCGCTTTTCGATATATATATATATATATATATATATATATATATATATATATATATATATATATATATATATATATATATATATATATATATATATATATATATATATATATATCAGAATAAGGAAGAGTGTAGGGATTTAAACAGTGTGCTTTGTATTACAGTTCACCCAGCGTCTCCAGCACTTCCCATTAAGACTAGTAAGAGTAGACTGTGGAGAGTAGTAAGTTAAACCTGAGAAAAATTGACAAGGCAGTCTCTTCTCTCTATCCCCATCCTCGTTTCCCCCTTGGAGTTCACTCAGCCCTTCAATTATTAGTGAGGGTTGATGGGGTTCTAGGCGGGGAGTTGGTCTCTGTGCATCATTCTGCTCCCGTGAACTACTGGGAACCACCGTGTGAGTAGACCCGTCTTGACATCCGACTGGTAAATACCATGTAACCTGCATTATGGGCTATAGGACATGCCTAAGAGTGGCTAATTAACATTTAAAAGGAAGGTTTAAACCTGTCAAAAAAGAGTTATTTTGACAGATTAAATCACAGTTTTGACACTGCAACATTAATTTCACAATGGTAGGCCTGACACCATGTTTACACTGCCAATGGAGTGGATGGCAAAGTAGGTGCTGAATTCCACAAGTGAGATTTAACTTACAGGCCCTGGATACACCTAGTACAATATACTAGGGACAAGTTAAACATGACAATTAGAAGTATACTTATTCATCATGTTTAAATGGGGGAGCACAGGCACTTTCTACTGGTTAGCAGAGGTTAAGTGCACAGATTTCTAAGGCCAGCAAAAACAGGGTCTAGAAGAAAAAAAATCAGCAGTGACCACGTAAAAAGATTTCCCCCAATAGCGATATATTGTTGTTGATGGGTGTGTGTGAAAAATTCTGTTTTATCAAGGAAAACTTTCAATAGAATTTGGTATGGACGGGAACGTATTGCTCCTGATGTCATACCCATGGCTTATGTAGACTAAAACTTTGAACTGTATGGGTATTGTTAAGCTTTATTGGATTTTGTGGCAAAGCTATAAATGGGAATGTGTATGTGTCAGAAAAAAAGATACTGTATAATAGGAGTACTGTATCAGTATGTGTTCTGTGTTGGATATTCTGCTCAAACAAGTGAAGGCTGCACTAGTCACAGTGGAATGGGATCAGGTTGTAAAGAATGATGATTTGAGAGAACAAGAATATACCAGAGTAGCTTCTAACATGATAAAAAAAAGAAAAAAATTAGTTGAATAAAATAATTTAAAAAGCACGATGAAGCATCTGAGGAAAAGTTGAGTGAACTCAAAGGTTTTAAATATGTTTATTTGAAGTAAGGTGCAAAAACCAGTTAAGCATAAAACGCATAATGTGCCTCTAGGTGTAAGAGAAGAGGCCATAAAGCAGATACAGATGAGGTATATTGAAAACAATGTAAAATCACTTGAGTCATTGTTGTGGCCATCTAATACTATAGTCAGATAAGAAAAAAGCAACATAACTAAGTTTCTGTATTGATTTAAAAAGTTTGAATAACAGGATGTGGGTGGATGGACACCCTCTACATAAAACAAATGATTTGTTTACAATGATGATGGGAGCAGAATATTTCACAAATTGGACTGCAGGTCAGTTTATCACCAAGTGATACTATGGGATCAGTTTATGTGATAAACTTTTGGATCAGTAGACACTGCAGCTTAAGTTCAATAACAGCGGAATATTCTAAGGGAACACAGTATAGAGCCAAGTAATAGACCTAAGATTAAATTCCTATTTGTTGTTAGGAATTTACCTGTACATAATCAGAGAGTTTCAGAAGTACTTGAAATATTTTTAAAACATGTTTTAAGGTTAACACAGGACAAGTGTGTTTGTGTGTTGTTGGAGGAGGAAGGGGATTAGGTTCCAACTTTAAGAGCTCTAAAGGCTGTAATAGGAGATGATCAAAGACTAGCCCTTATCGTGAGCAATGTGGAAAGATTTTTCTAGATGTTTGCAATGGCTGACAGGGAATCGAGCGTATACTGTGCCAGATTTATTAAAAAGTTGCACAACCCAGTGCAATAACCCAGGTGCTGCACTGCTTTGTGCAATGTAAAAATAACCCAACACAGAGTCATATCTACAGAGATATGGCACTGTTGCTGCCTTCCCCTGTATTGGCACTTAAAATGGCTGCTTAGCGCCACACACAATATTTGCAAAATAGTGCAAAGTTGTGTACATTATGTCTAGCAAAAATGTACTTGAAAGAGTACCCTTACAGTACAAGACATATTCTAAGACATACTATAAAACTTTGCAAACATTATATATGTGCTTTAGACTGTTAAAGACTGCCTTGAGGAGGCATTGGGCCATATGTACAAGCACCATTACTTTATATGTCGCTCCGGTGACCTTGCGCCATTTCCCATATTTACAAGGTGGTGATAAGCCACTTAACATGGCTTTAAACCACCTTGTAAATGTGCCCTGTTGCACTGCATTCATCTGTGAAAAAAGGGGTATACAATGGGTGTTGCAGTGGGCATTCCACTGCAACACCCATTGCTTTTTGATGCTGCCCTTTATTTACAAGGCTGAGGCAGTGCCAACAACTAATGCCAGGGAATACCTACTTTTAGAATGGTGATAAGAGGAGAAATATAAATTTCTCCTCGTTTGTTGCTCTTTCTATGTGTGCTGCATATTGCAGCACACATTGAAAGAGCAAATAGCGCTGAATGATTGTTAATGTGCAGGAAGGTGCCTCTTCCTGCACATAAACTATCGCCCCTGCAGCGCAGACATCCTTGCAACATGGTGGCAGAGTCCCTGCACTGGCACCAGGCAGATGTTTTTGCACCAGTGTATTCTTGTGAATACAGTGCACCCCTAAGCTTAAAAAATGGCAGACCACAGCATTGCTAAATATGTCATAGCAACATGCTCTAAATTCTTTTTGTAAATATGCCCCAGAGTTTGTTGACGCAAAGCCCTGTCTGCAAATATTTATAGGTTCGTAGGGCTTTGCATCAAAATCATGGATGGTAAAAGCCATGTACCACCTATGGGACACTCCCTTGATAAAAATATGCAAAGCAGCACAAAGCACTACCTTTGCTTAGGCAATGTTCCAGCACAAGAAATACCAACTCAACTATTTTTGCTTGACTTTTGGAAACATTGAATTGGTGCAGTTTTCACAATGATCACCCAACATAGGAGAGAGACTGTGAGGAAGAGGAGGAGGGCAGCCCGTGGACGCTGCAGTACAGGTAAGTGTTTTTTGTTGTTGTTTTATTTAATGACTGAATGATTTTAAATGGGGGGGTGGAGGCGGGGGCAGGCCAACTCTGCTCCGCTGCGGAGTGTTCAGAGATTTGCCTACTCGACGGAGAACACCGGGTAGGTAGATCTTCGCACACTCCGCCGACGGAACGGAGTTCTCCGTCCACGCCTAATTTAGTCAGTTACTTATACAGTGAAACAAGGGAGATCAATGGGTTTGTGTTAAAACAGAAGCTAAGGTGTGTGAAGATGAGGGGAGTCCTGAGAGTGTAACTAATTGCAAATGGGAATGTTCTCTTGCTGATCTAGTAAGGTTGGAATTGTTAGGGAGGTGATTTCTATCACTGTAGGTTCATGAAGTGGATTGAAAGCAGTGATAAAAGATTTAACAGTAGAATAAAGCAGTAGAATAAAGGGAAACAAGGGAGTTGTATATGTGTTTAGGTGGAAGAGTATTAGACCAGGTGGGGTTTGCCACAGCTCACCAGATTTCTAATCTCTGGCCATATATCCTTGACAACTTTTGCTACAAGAATATCACTGTCAGAATATAATCTACAAAATATTGCCCCTTGGGAGTTAATAGTAGGAAATCTACACACAGACGGGGGATAGTTTTCAAACATATTTAGGACACAATATTTTTGTCAGATGATACTTATATACATGATATTCTAACATGTTACCTCCTTGTCAGTTCAGGACAATTGGGCCTGATTTGGAGTTCTGTGGATGGATTACTCCATCACAAACATGACAAATATCCCATCTGTATTATTAAAAGTATATTTAAATCAATGACACTTGTATTATGGCAGACGGAATATCCTTCGTTTGTGACAGAGTCATCTATACAAATGTATCTATCCCAACTCTAAATCAAGCATGTTGTCTTGAAATGTAGTGCCAGTAGACCTTAGGTTGTGGCATCTTTGCCAGCTTCAGAAAAATGCTAAAGACTACCATATTTGGTTAGGCTGACATTTCTAGACGAGAGACCCAGGCTCACAATTATCATTTTCCCCACACTGCAATGCAGCAAGATAACTTCCTGCACAAACACAATCCTTAGAGGCAATTTCCTCATGTTAAGTGTGCTGTTGAATACAGCATACTTAGAAAGATGAGAAAACGAGGATAAATAAAGATATTTCTACTTCTTCCACCTCTAGCGGGAAAAAGGAAAATTCTTACTCATTCCCAAGTCTACCAGTGTTGGTAAATCTGGGAATGCGTCACAATGCATGAGTGGATTTGTTGGAACACCCACACTCCACCCATGCAACACCTTCACCCGCAGTGTAATAGAAGGCAGAGACTTGCACTACCATGCATTACAACAGATTTACCAAGCCACTCACGGCAATGCAGGGTGGCCTTGCGTGGCTCGTTAAATCTGATTCTAGGTTTGGGTCACCCTACGTCACCCTGAGGGTGGCACAAAACAATGATAAATCTGTCCCAAAGTTGGGTTATAAGCTCCATGCAAATGCCTTCAATCAGTCAGTCAATCAGTCAGACAAAAAGATGCAGCTACTAAATATAGTAAAATATAAAGACATACTTACTTTTTTAGTTTTTTTAGAATAATCTGTGTTTTGTACTAGTCACTTGCTCCTCAGATAACCAGAGTTGAGATAAACTCTCTAGCAAAACTGAGTGCAGCTATTGTTCATTTTCAAGGATGCGTGAATTTCTTAACTAAATCCACGTAGAAAGGCGAATTCAGGTAATTTTACAGTTTGTAAAAAAAGTATAAAGATTGGCAAATGTGCCCAAGTACTCTGTTGTTAAGTAGGGCTGAAGGTATTTGTCATTCCCTGCCATAACCTGAGCGTCACCATGGAAACAGAATGAACACCATTGAGCCCCATCATCTCGTTCCTCCTGTCCGGAAATTCCACCTTCTGCTTTCTTGCAGGAGGGCACAGCACAGGAGCGTCGTACCACCATAAAAAAACATAAGCCGCTGCATGGCAGTACATCATTTCCCTATGCAGCACAGTTAAAAAAAAAAAACGTTGTTAGCTTTGCATTTAACAATGCTGCCATTTTCTTAAAATAAGTACATGGACCTCTAGTGCTTCAGTGCTGGAGCTGCTTCCTGGAAAAAAGTGTCGGTATGGAGACCCTGCTGTCACTCACTCACATTATTTCTGAAAACAGACTCTTAAAGCAAGGGTCTTTTTCAGAATTTTCATAAGTAGAGCCCTCCATATACTAGAATCTTTATCCCAGCATCAATGCGACATTGCAAGACCTTTCTGTCTGTGGCAACGTAGTTTACATTTTGATGGCAGACAGAAAGGGGAGCGGTGGGATTGGTATTGGAGGGGCCTTGCCCCACATCTGATTACATTTCTGCTGCTGGGACATCCAATTATCGGGTGCGATAAATAAAACGGATGTATTTCGTTACAACGCATGCTTTTTCCACGCATGCCTTTACAACGCAGGTTTTACAAGGCAAGTCGTTACAACGACTTGCGTTGGGGGGCGCTGGTTAGTGAATAGTTTAATTTACTATTCCAACTCCAGTCCCCGTGGATAGTAGGGAAGGTTTTGGAAAGTAAATTAAACTATTCCCTATCCTACAGCGCCCTCCAGCGCAAGTCGCTGTAACGACTTGGGTTGTTAATCCTGTGTTGTAAAGGTACTGCGTGGAAAAAGTTTTGTTGTAAAGGATGTTTCCCAAATAAAACCTATTATGAGGTGGGGGTAGAACATGAAGATTTTTGTGTTTAACGCACCAAAATCCACACGATCCGGTCAATACCGAAATATTTTCCCCTGTTAAATTTCTGTAGGTTTGACCTGCTGAAATTTAACAAAGGTTGAGTTATTGAATGCATTCCATAATTATCAGATGCTTTAAATACTTACTAACTCGCAGTTCAGACCCGGATGTAAACAGGAGTTTATACACTGGTCAAAATAAATCATCCAACTTGTAATCAGGCCCTTAATGTGGTGGAAGAACTGAGAAAGGGGTGACGAATCTGCCAATTTAGGGCAAATGTTGATCCTCTCAATGAAGTCCTATGTGTGTCTTCCTGTGCCACTATGATTTTGGGATAACAAACCTGTTTCTTCTTCAATATTTAGAGTGGTTGTATTTCAGACACTCTGCAGAATGTAAACTAAGAGGATGAAATGACTTTGGCTGTCTCTATTGATGTGCCTCGACAGAGCGATTGCTTAGAGAAAAAGCCTTAATGTTTCCATCTTAGGGTTAACAATGTGCACCACTAAGTCCCATCACAGGATAGCACTTCAGGCACACACCACCTTCCATGTGTACCTTTCTTCCTGTCTCAGTAGCAGCCAGTCTGTTTCTCATTGAAAATCAACACCATCTTCAAGAATTGTTACCAAGAGGCTTTTTATTTCCAGGTCATTCCATCTCTAAGTCTAAATACCCCTTTATAGTTAAAGCCTTGAAGCAATCATTTTACAGTTACAGACGATTGTGCAAGGGATTCTGTGCTTTGTTCATGGAGCAGAGGAAAATGGCTACTGCTTGCCTTTGTCTGAGGCAGAACAGATTCGCCTTGAAGGAAAAAGTGAAACAAATCAAACCATCACATGCCTCCACTTAATGCAAACTGCATTCTTTCCACCTTTTCTCATTTGGAAAGGTCAATGGTCTTTTTCCATAATGGAAGCCGCTTTCTCTTGTGTGTTGTGTGCAGTAAATGCACAATCGGCTAAGCAGTACCCCATGAATTGTAATGGTTTAGCTGCCTTACATATTTCACTCAAAGTCCAGGTTGGATTATTTGTGATAGATGCTTTTTTCCTAACTCCCTTTTCAACTGCATCTGTTTCAATCCATTAAAAATAACACATTATTTTGAGGGATTTCTGAAGAATGTATTAAAGTCATAATATTTTAAATCCCTGCAGGTTTTTTTCTTATTTGTATCCTCACTATTAGCCACTGTTGAGCGAGGCCGGTGATTTACTGTAAATAATAATACGTTTATTTGCTCAATTAATTAAAATTGCTACGAATTGAACCACATAGAGAATGAGCAACACTGCACATATGAGCACAGTCAGCTTTGCTTAATGTAACAGCCAAAATCTTGACATGAAACCCTATTTAAAAGTCATAGGCGTCTAATGATCTAATTGGCATTTAAACAATAAAAGCAATACAAATAATTTTAAAAATATTTAGTACTAGCAGCATATTCATATAATGCAATAAATCTTTCTATGCCCACCTAATCTTCTGCCCAAAAATCCACATGCGCAGCACGCTTCAGGGCCGTTCTAACTCCCGACAAGCTACAATGCACTTGGGGGCATATTTACAAGGACTGCATTAAAATTATCACCGCTTTAACACCAGAAAACTGCCGCTAAAGCAGCGATAATGGGCTTGATAATAGGCTCTTGAGAATTCCATGGAATTCCAATAAAAGCCCATGTTCTGGTGTAAACTTGGGCTTCTTTTGGAATTCTCTGGAATTCTCAAGAGCCTATTATGAAGCCAATTATTGCCGCTTTAGGGGCAGTTTTCTGCTGCTAAAGCGGCGATAATTTTAACTCCGTCCTTGTAAATAGGCCCCAGAGTTCCTTCGCATAATTTCCTTGCGATCATTAATGTGTGGTGCCCAATCATAATAATAAATAATTCAAGATTTGTAAAGATTGACTTATGACCCTAAGAGTATCTAGGCGCTGGGGGCCGTCGGGGAAATTAAGTAAGCTATTTCTCAGAGTCACATGAAGCTGAGCTGCCGCCGGCGATCAAACTGTGAGCCCCACACTTAGGAGTCAGCTGCTCTGGCCGCTGCACCACACCTCTCCCTATGTCATGGTCTTCTTGTCACCAGCTTGTCCATTGTCCTTTTAGTCCTTTGGGAGCGCTTCTTGTACCCATGAGCTGCCTGGGGAGGTGCCCCGCCTGTGTGGAAAGTACTGGTAGTGTGTTTACTAGAGTAGTATTAAAGTTTGCTCAGAGGAGCGAGGGCAGAGACATATAGCAAAATGACACCATTTGGGGGGCGTGGCTTCGGAACCAGCAAAGATGGCCGCTTTGATGTGGAGCTCCGGATCGACGTAGGAGTCGGAAACTTCTCTAGACGCCTCTTGCCTTTACCGGACCGTCAACTTGCTACTGGGTTTGTTTTAATACTCGAACCTTTGAATGAGCCTGATTTTAATACTGCCGGTGAACATTTTATTGCTTTTTCGATGCGCGTCTCAAGTGCACTCTGTCTTCATGTCCACCATCTAATTGCGCACTTCAGGCAGTGGGTTTTTTCCTCATGTCAGCGTTTTTAAAGGAGCTGCAATAACGCGTATGAGAGACTTTCTGTCACCAGTCTTTCCTTCTTGTGGAAAATGCTACTTACACCTTCCTGCAGTAAGGCTCTTATGTAATATTTGGTGTTTTGTGCTTTTTCATGACTGAATTATTATTTTGTTTTAAATACTGCCTGCTGCAATACACAAAATAATTCTTTACAGCTAGTTGGCTCCTACTCAAATGTTTTTCTCTATAGTTTTGGCGCAATATGGGATGTTAAGTGGCTTCTATACAAGAGAGTACAGTCCGAATAACTACTCCTTTTCAATTTCGACAACAGTGTGATTTATTTATTAAGTCTCTCTCCTGTTTGAAGTGACAGCCCAACATAGGCTTCTTGTTTCTACGCTTTGGTTTGATGACAAGACTGTCCTGTGGAATCAGTAGTGGTACTGTTCTGCTCTGTGACTGATGTTATGGCGAAAGCACGTTTATCTCGCAGCACCTCTCTTCCTGTAGAGAACGCTCCAGTGGCTAATTATAATCCTTTTAGTGTGTTGCAAGAAAATATGGATGACTCTGACTCTGGTGAATCTCCAGCATGTAATGTGACTCCTATTACTCCTCGTAATAACTCCAAGCAACCCACTTAGATTGCTTCTTCTGCATCTGTTTCGTCTACTAAACGTGTTAAAAAAGACCCACCATCACCAACCAACAATATGTCATCTTTGACTATGGACTTACTTCTTCAAGAAATTTGTGCTCTCAAACCTCACATGGAAGAAACAAACGTCCGCCTTCAACAGCTTGAAGACAAATGGTCTCGATTGGAACAACAACATTTTCAACTGACTCAACGGGTTGATACAATTCAAGCAGTTCCTCCCCAGATTCCTCCAATGCAATCAGAAATTTCTCTTTTAAAACAACAAATCGAAAATTTGGAAAATCGTAATTGGCGCAACAACCTGCGTATTTATGGTCTTGTGGAAGGACTTGAAGGGTCTGACCCTCTCTCCTTTTTTCAATCTTTTCTTCCAACTCTTCGGGATCTTCCTACCTCCTCCAAATTGAATATTCAAAGAGCACATCGGTTGGGTTCTCTTCCAAAGTCATCATCTTTCACTTCTAAACCTAGAGGCATAATTCTATATTTTTTAGAATATACAGATTTACTTAAAGTCCTCCATGCTGCCAAGAGTGAAGGGAAGCTGTCTTGGCAGGGTAATAATCTCTTTTTTGCTCAGGACTATGCAAAAGCAACCGCTGATCGACGGAAGAAATTTTTGGATATGAGACCAGCTCTTCGTAACTTGAATGCGCAATATGGCTTATTCCATCCATGCCTTATGAAAGTCATGTTTAACAATCGAACCACTACATATGAAGATCCGGCTCGTCTGCAACACTTCCTTGATACCTGCAGGAAATGAACTATGGACACCTCAAGCTCTTCGTTGCCTTGATGTTCTTCTTTGTATTTCTGTTGTTATATTGTACATTTATGTTCTTTGTTGTTTCCCATAATATTCTTCATATGTGTTCTGTAATAATTTTTCTGCTTCTTATTGGTGCAGTTCTCTGTGCTTCCTCTTCTTAATCAGTGTTTTCTAATCATGTTTTTTTTCTTTCCCTTATTAGGTGCAATTTTAATGTGGTCCCTTATTATGTGATTCCCCGCGTTCTCGCCTGGATGATGTCTCCCCTTTTCCGTAGCGTTTTGGACTCCTCTGCCCAAGCGTCTCCTTTTTCTTTTGTGGCTTCACCACCCCCATGTATCCGTGTATCGTTGTGGTATGTTCTTCTTATTTTTTCATTTCCTTTAATATTGCATTCTTCTTATTCTTTTTCTTCATACTGCATTCTATTCCTATTTCCTCTTTTTCTTTTTCTCTTTCTTTTCTAATTTTTTTCTCAAACATTGGAACCTCTTATATCTTTTTAATTGAATCACATGTTTCTTTTTTCTGTTTCTCATGTTCTACTCCCTGCTTTTCCTCTTTCATTTTCACATTATTTTTATGTTTTCTTTCTTAAATTTTTCTCTATTATTATATTCTTCTTTTCTTGTCCCTAATCTTCATTTTCTTTGTTGTGTTTCCTTCTTAATATGGCATGTTTTTCTTCTCTTCTCATGTATATGAATGAATTCCTCAATCTCTTATTTTACTATACTCTCTACTTTTAAATGTCGTTAAACATATTGTCCTGGAAAGTTAAAGGTTTGGGTTCTCTTATTAAGTGACAACGTGTTTTATCTCATTTAGCAAATTTAAAAGGGGATATTGCATTGCTACAAGAAATTCATATAAATGAAGTTGGAATTATTAAGGTACGTCGCAACTGGGTGGGCCATGTTTTCGCATCTCCTGGTTCTGGGAAGCGTAATGGGGTTGCAATTCTTATACATAAAAAATTAAATGTCAAGCTTATCAATCATGATAAGGATTCTGATGGCAGATGGGTAGCGGTGTCTTTATTGACTGATCAAATCCCTATTACTATTTTTAACTTACATGCTCCCACTTTACAAGACAAAATGTTTTGGCCCAAGACTCTAACTTCATTGATGCAATATACGGACGATTATTTTATTTTAGGAGATGATTGTAACATGATGATGGACCCTATTTTGGATAGGAAATCTAACTCCCGTTTTTCATCCTCCTCCATACATAATCAATTTACTTCCACTATCCCCCAATGATCTATTGTTGACTCCTGGAGATTGTGCCACCCTACACTACAAGAGTATACATATTATTCATCTGCTCATTCCTCCCAGTCCCGGATTGATTACCTTTTTATATCCAAAGCTATGATCCAACACATAACACATTCTGACATCGGTTTTATTTTAATTTCCGGTCATGCCCCAGTTTCTTTAAGTTTAGATTTACTTCCCCCAATAAAAGGGGCTAGAAGGTGGAGATTTAATAACTCTCTCCTACTAGTTCCAAATTTTACGCCAGCCTTCCTCGATTTTGCTTCTCTATTGTTTACAGAGAATGAAGCTCCCCAGACTTCTCCCCAATTATTATGGGATACTTTTAAAGCTGCTTCTAGAGATTTCATTATTTCCTTTGCTACCCAAAAACGTCGTAAAGCCTCTCATTCCATACAATCTCCTAATAAACAAATCAAACAATTAGAGCATTCTTTTTATCTTTCTAACTCTCACGGTGATTTAGATAAACTTCTTAAAGCTACATTTTCTTTTAATAATCTTTCCACGGAGTCAGCAAACTTATTTCTGCTTAAGTCCAGTGCTAAATTTTATAGCGCGCAAAATAAAACTGGTAATCTTCTTGCTAATTATCTTAAAGTTAAAAAAGAACGTACCAGAATTGAATCTCTTGTCGCTTCTTCTAATGTCACCATCCATAAAGATGTTGACATTTTGTCTGAATTCACAAATTTTTATCAAAACCTTTATACGCCTGAATTCTCGCCTTCAGTATCAGAGATTGATCATTACTTGTCCTCCATACCCTCACCTTCCTTTCCAAATGTAGATTTTTCCTCTTTGGATGCTGATATAACTTCTAAAGATATTTTGGAATCTATTCAAGTTATTGAAAAAGGAAAGGCTCCTGGTCCAGATGGTTTCACAATAGAGTTTTATTCCCATTTCTCCAAATTTTTAATTCCTAAACTTCATCAATTATTTTCCTTTTTCATATCATCCAAAAAGTCTGAAGGTTCTTTTCAGGAAGCTTTGATTTGTCTTCTTCCTAAGGATAATAAAGATCAGACTTTATGTAAAAATTATAGGCCAATCTCCTTAATTAATTTGGATTATAAGATTTTTGCGAAAATTCTTGCACTTCGTCTAGACAAAATTTTACCTCAACTAATTGGTAAGGAACAATGTGGTTTCATCAAAGGCCGTCATCTTACTGATAATACTCGCCTCTTTTTTAATGTTCTTAGTAAATCCCAGTCTCATCCTCATTCCCTAGCTGCTATTGCTTTGGACACTGAAAAAGCATTTGATAGAGTTAATTGGCAATTCATATTTTCATCTCTTCGTTGGTTTGGTTTCGGTCCAAAATTCCTCTCTTACGTCTCTTTACTATACTCTTTCCCTAGATCCTTTATTTTGGCCAACGGTCTTGTCTCTTCTTCGTTCCCTCTCTTCCGAGGTGTCAGACAAGGTTGTCCTCTTTCTACCCTTCTTTTTATTTTGGCCTTGGAACCTTTTTTAACAAAACTCCGTCTGAATAAAAACATTGCTGGCTTTCCGTATTGAGATAAACAATTAAAAATTTCCGGTTATGCCGATGACATTCTTTTATTCATTTCTAATCCTCAATCTTCTCTTCCCGCTTTTCAATCAGAAGTCTCTGATTATGCAATTGTATCAGGTTATAAACTTAATGTTGATAAATATGAGATTCTCCCTCTAAATAAAGTTTGTTATCATGCAGATTTCGTAACTTCTTATTTTCACTGTAATCCGGTACACTTCAAATATTTAGGCTTATGGTTCACACCCTCCCTGAATGACACATTATCTTTTAATATAAAAAATGTACTAATAACTTTAAATGATTCTACTGCTTGTTGGCATCCCTTGTTCTTACCTTGGTGGGGTAGGTTAGATTCTATTAAAATGATGTTAGTCCCGATTATTCTATTTTTCCTTTCTAATCTCCCAGTTAATATCCCTAAATCTTGTTATAAAAATATTTATTCTATTTTATCGAAATTTTTATGGCAACATAAAAAAGCTAGGATGTCGTTTGTTAAACTCAAACGTGCTAAACATTTGGGTGGAGTTAACTTTCCGGATTTCTCCGCGATCATACCTCGTTTTTTCTTCACAATTCTGCTTCCTTATTATCGGATAATACATCTGATCCCTTTTCTCAACCGTTGTGGGTTGACATTGAATCCTCTTTTTTTCATCCTTTTACATTTGAAGAATTTATTTCGATATCTCAAATTCACCCAAAATTTTCTCTCCCTATTCTCAAAAATTCACATAACTTATTTACTCCTCTTTTTCTACATGATTCAGACTCCTGTTCCCGTTTCTTAAAAACCTCTATTTGGTATAACCCTCTTAGGGTGGAGAAGTGTGGCTCAGTGGTTAGAGGCGGCAGACCCGGAAGTTGAGATCGGCCGTGGACCAGGGTCCGATTCCCCGCCTCGGCGGGTCTCGGGCTCTAGAATTCCACGGACTCGATAATTCTAGCTCTGGTGCCTATTCGACTCACGGGGTCACACTCTGCGACTCTGGGCAATAGCTTGCTTAATCTCCACTACGGCCCCTCGCGGCAGGATGCCTGGCTTTCACCTTGTGGATACCCTGCCAGGGTATCTCACAGGGGAATACCAGGACGGGTTCCCTAAGCAAGCGCTTAGATACCGTGTCGGTGATTTGCGCTATATAAATACATGTACATTTACATATTAAAATTAAAAATAAGACTCGCCTTTGGGAAGACTGGAAAAATCTTGGAATTAACTGGGTTCATCAAATTTTTCAAGATTCCTCCTGTATTCCCTTCTCTACCCTTCGATCTTGCTTTTCCTTACCTTTATCCCTCGTATCCAACTATAATGTATTATGTACTGCTGTTCAAACTGGTTATAATTCTTTGACCCTAAGTATCACTCATAGTAACTCTTCTCTTCTCTCTCTTCCTTTCTTACTCTCTTCTACTTCTGCTTCCCAAATTTATAAAAAATGGTAAGATAATTTGGTTTCTCATGACAAATCTAAAGTTGAAAGTGATTGGGAATAAGATTTAGAAGAATCACTTTCTATTTTAACATGGCAAAACATTTGGGTTAAAATACGGAGATCTTCTAGAGCAGCTAATACAACCCAAACATTATTTTTTATATATAATAGACTTATGATCACACCTGCTAAACTACATTTAATTGATCCCTCTATTCCCTCTACATGCTGGTCTTGTTCACCTGCAGTGTCAGACCTTAAGCACATCCTATTTACTTGTCCAGCAATTTATAGGTTCTGCGTGTGTGGAAACAAATTAATAGTGTTTTTTCCACTCAATTTCCCTTTAGTTTTTCACATATCTTTATAGGTAGTCTTTCAGAGATTTGGTCTTCACTTAGTATTAACACATCCATTATTGACTTACTTATAGCTGTTGCATTTCAACAGATTACCAAATCCTAGAAACAAGCTTCCAATGTCTCTTTCCAAGCCTGGTGGTATGGAGTCTGTTATAATCATAGATTAGATAGAGTGCATGTGTCTCCCATCTCCCTTCCTATTAAAAGAGATCTACTATGGTTACCCCTCACCAATTTCTGAAATATCTCTGTTCAGTCTTCCCCTTTGCATACCGCTCGTTCTGAAAAGGTTCTCAAACCCCCTTGAAGTTTCAATATGATGGTTTCTTGTATGATAAGTTTTGTACCTTGATAAGTTATACAATTTTTATTAGAGGATTTATTGTATATCACTTGTTACTATTTATAGTTATAAATTTTCTTATTCCATTGGTTGATTTCCTTCCCTCCCTCCTTTCTTTTCTTTCTTTCTCTTCTTTTTCATCTCTCTGTCTCTTTTTATGACATTTTTGCCATATGTTCTCACTTGATCTTGTATTGGGTTATCGTTTTGCTGAACTTAATTTTCAATACATTTCTCTTTAAACTGAAAAAAAATGACACCACTAGTGTAGCGCAGATAATGGTAAGTCTGTGACACTACACCTACTGCAGAATGACTTTTCAACAGTAACTTAGTTTCCGACATGAATTTCCAGAAGTTTGCCAAATCTACGGGAGTCTCAAGGCAGTAAAGCAGTAGGCAATACATGTATGCACCCCGTGTGCTAAAATGGCTTGTCTTAGTAAAGTGCGACATGAATTCAAAAGAGTCGGACAAATGGGTGTTAGATGTTTCAGGGTTTCTTTTCTCAGATAGCATAGTATGAATGGCCCTGGCACCGACCATAACTTCCTGCTCGCATGGAGCTCTTTAGTAGGTAGGGCCATTAGTCTTGCATAGAGAATTTGCTTTTGGCGTTGTTTTCCTCAGTGCACGGTTCGGATAAGGCTGGACTGAGCTCTCCCTGTACGATTTTATGATCATCTTAATGTTATATGTGGACTCTTCTATAACTACATTATTGATGGCTTCTTGCCTGGAGAGGAACCTAACTTGGGGGCATATTATCAAGAAACGGCGTTAAAATTGGACTTGATAATATGCCCTTGTGAATTCCCATAGAAGCCCATATTCTGGTGAGCACATGAGCCTCTATTGGAATTCTCAAAGGCATATTATCAAGCCCATTATCGCCGCTTTTGCTGCAGTTTCCTGCCGCTAAAGCGGTGATAATTTTAATGCCGTTCTTTATAATTTGCCCCTTGTTTCTTTAAAACAGTTTTTAATAGTGTTTGGTGGAAATGGACTATCTTCTTAGCTTTCCCAGGCCAGATTCAAGTTGTCGCGTGCGGCTGACAGGTCATCTGTCCATGGATTCTTCCAGGATCCAAATATTTCTTTCAGGACCTCTTTCATTTTAGGTGCAGATGAGTTGCGTACTTTGTGATGCTATCGAACAAAGGCTGCTTTAATCTCGATGGATTGTTTGTGAAGGCCAAACTCTAGGCACATTAAAGAGTTTCAGGTATGGGAGGGAATGCCAAAAATATGCCTGTATGCGCCGCACTGTGCCCTTTCCATTATTAATGTTAAGACCCGAGGAAAGCTAGATAGTCATAGCTAATGGCTGGAAGGAGTTTATGTCGTATTACACTATGTGTGGCTTCTGTGCTCGGAGTGTGCAGATGTGAATTGAGCTTGCATAGTGCGTAGGACACTGCTTTTCCTTTCTCTTCCATTCGAGTGGCATGCAGCTTTGACTTTCCCTTGGCGCTGAACCAATGCCTAAGTAGTTTTATTTTGTGTCACTTGTTACTTTTAAATTACCTAGTGCCTGTTGGACTTGGCCTATCCCCTGAAACTTTTCGCTTTTGCCCCCCTAATTTGGAATGTCTCCCCCATGGGATTAAACCTGTATAGGCCATGAGTGGTGTGAGACACCTTGTTAAAAATGTAATGTCATGAAATGGTGTGAGCACTTGTAAATTTACCCCCATTGTAAAATGCACCTGACTAAAATGTACTGTGTTTAAAATGGATGCCATGCCATGGGTTTTGCCACTGGACTGCCATAGGTCAGCGGTCTAGTTATTATTACCCATCTACCCCTAGCTTTTGGAGGGAAAGCCTGGCACCCAGGGTGCTCAACCCCTCCCCTTGAACCAGTTTAGGCCAGCTTTGCCAACATTCTAGAAGGTTCTGGCACTGCCTGGGAGGAGGGTATAAGTAAGGGGATGTGCCACCAGAGAGTCAGTCAGAGCTGGAACAAGGAAGAGAGGGGACCTGCTGCAAGGTGATACCGCCACATGGGCCTGTAAGCTGGGCCCTGCACCCCCAAAACCCCCCTACTCTACTGTCCCCTGGGCCCCTGACAAGGGAGGGCCCCTACCCAGGTCCCTGACACTGTGGGGACCGAGAATTACGCCAGCGCTGCAAGGAAGAAGCACCCAGGAGGTGAGGAGTGGGACTGCCTACCCCCCTTGGGAAGCTGTGGCCCCTTTGAAGCACCATGGGGAAGATTGTGCCCCCAAAAGAACTACTGCTGGCTGAGGTGCTGTGAGGCCCTGTGAAAGCGCTGGGCCCTGGGACTGTTGTGGCCCCCTAGTGCTGTAAAGCCTGCCTGTCAAGCGCTATACATTGGAAGCGCTATAATTGCGTAGCGCTGAGGAAGAGTTAATTCCCTGCAGATGGAGGAGCAGTGCGCTGTGAATAGCGCCATCCTGCTGAGGAGAATCGCGCTGGAGGAGCCTACCCTCGTTTTGGAGCGCTGTCCGCCATATAATTAATTAATTAAAAAGGGAGCCTACCCCTTATTGCCGCCGATATCACCGCCGCAGCCCGAGGAGTGTTGGCGCTGCCTTGCGCTGGTTTATATAGGCGAAATCACCGCCGCGGCCCGGCGCTGCCGAGGGGACCCCCACTGCTGTGGGCATCGTCGCGGCGGCCCCCGGTGCCAGGAGAGGGCCGCCGAAGTGAAGAGAGGGCCGCGCTAGGCCCTGAGGCCGTCAGGTCCCCCATCACGTGACGGGAGCCAGGCCGCGTCATCGGCCCGCCCCAGCCAACGCCGCGCACGGATTGGCCTGTACGGCCGTGACCCTTGAAGGCCACGCAGGGATTGGCTGTCGGCCGGGAAGGCCGGGAGAAGCCGAATCGAAGCCCCGGGTCCCCGTGAGGTAGGAGGGGGACCCGGGTGAAGCGCCGGTGTGGGGCCCCCGTGGTCGAAGGGGAGCCCCGAAGCAAGAGCGACCGGAGCGGGTGCCCACCCCGCCGGTGAGTGCCCCCGCGCTGGAGGGAGGAGCGACGCGAAGCCCTGGGTCCCCGTGAAGGAGGGGGACCCAGGTGAAGGGTCGGTGCGGGGCCCCCGTGACTGAGGGCGAGTCCCGATTACTAACGACCGGAGCGGGAGGCCACCCCGCCGGTCTGTGCCCCGGAGTGAGGGGCCGGTGAGAAAGGCGGGGCCGGGGCACATTGTCGGTGCCAGCCCCGCCTCCCCCAACGAAGCCGGCCAGCAGAGCAGAGTGCCTGCGGGGCTCCCGTGAGGACGAGGGAGCCCCGATTGTGCCGCCTGGAGGTCGCATTGATCCCCCCCAGGCCCCTGTGAGCAGGAGGGGCCCGGGTGATGCTGAGAAAAGGGGGGGGGGGCTCGAGGCACATTGCCGGTGCCTGCCCCCTCCCCTGGAAAGGAGCCCTGTGGCCGATCAAAGAGTCCCTGAGAGCCGCAGCCGGGGGCCTCGAGGCACATTGTCGGTGCCTGGCCCCTCCGCAGGGAAGATCCGGCTCCTGGAGAGGGAGAGAATGCCCCGCGTGTTCCCTGCGCCAGCCTTGAGGAAAAGGAGTGCCAGGAGGCGAAAGAGGAGCCCCGGAGTAGCCCGGTGAGTGGGGCCCTATTCAGACTGTGTGAGGGGGTGGAGAGGGCAACGGAGCAAAGGGTCGGTGTCCGCCCCCCCCATGACTTGGGATATTAGAGACCTTGGATGGTAAACTTACCCTGAACTGGACAACAGCCTGAAAAGTGCCAACTGGTGTAGGCTGGAGGTCAATGCTGTGTCCCTGGGCCCCCCAAGGAATTATTAAAGCCCGAAGAGTTAGGGCCAGGATTTATGCTAATGCTGGGTTGATGTTCAGGCCGATGGTTTCGCGCCCAGTGTGCTTATGGCCTAGTGTTAATGCCCCTGTTAGTGGTGGGCATCCCCAGGCGTTATGCTGATGAGGCTGACTGCCCCCTCTAGGGAAGTGTTAGTCGCCTGAAGAGGTATTTAAGGTGGCCCTAGTAAAATGTTTATTCCTGCAGAGTGACCAGGTGATAGGAAATGTTTAAGGGTACCCCCTGTTGTTGATGTTACTGATGCCAATGCATATTAATGTTTCAGGTCTGTTAGGCGATCCTACGCTGATTCCAGGCTGTTAGACAACTAAGGTTGTAGGCCCCTGCAGATGTTATTTTCCTGCCTAAGTGAGCCTAATGTACGCACTGGTGAGGTGCGCAATGTGTTAGATGACAGGGTATTGCTTAGGAATAATGCGCCAGTGTTGATATGTTTATGGTTAAATGCCTAATGTCACAGCGTAATGTGTATGCCTAATGTTCAATTGCATACAAGGTGCCTACTACCCTGATGAGATGGTCATCTCCCTGGCCTAAGGTGAAGAGACCGATATTTAACGTTGATGTGCCCTTTTATTTTAGGTGTCCTGCCCCTGTGCTGGCCTGACGTGTCATTCCAGGCCCCTGGTTATATCCCATTACTGATTTATTACAGGTGTTCCTGTCTGTTGGGATTTACTGTGATGCATGAAGTTTTCCTTTACAGGGGTCGGGCTGGAGTTATAGTGCACGGTGTGTACTCATGCTGATGGTATTTTGCAACAACAGCCTATCACTAAGGATGAGAGCCTGAGTTGGCCCCGCCATATTGGCCCCAGGCTCAATGTTAATTTAGTCGCATTTTTATTTCCAGGTATGGACTTACAGACTCAGCCCTTACTTCCCATGTGAATAATCCCCCCCTTGATACACTTGGCTCTGGTGCCAGTTGGCGCCATGTGATGATACCACTGTTATGCATTTTTTTGCTTTGCAGGTTGGAGACACTAGACTTCTTAATTTTCCAACTCAAACTGGTGTCCTGCCTCTTTTGTGGTGTGCCTGGTGTGTCGTCTGTGGGTACTGCGTGAGTGCTTCACATGTCCTTCGAGATTTGGCCTGCCCGCTTGGTTCCGTGCTACCCCCTTGGAGATTTGGGTAACCCCATTTCTTACAGTGCCCATTATAGTTTGTTCTTATTTGGGTATCGCCCAAAAGTGACAACCTTTGTTTTACTTCAATTCGCAACCAATTGGTTTTTGATGTTATAGATATTGAGGGCATCCAGTGCTTTTTGCATCCCCCTCTTGGTATGATCCATAAGGACCTTGTCATCTGCGTTTTGCATCAGGAATAGGTGCTTCTTTCCTATTTTAGGTATGGACAGGTTTAATGATTGCCCAAAATCTGCGGTGTACAAATTGAAGAACATGGGCGCCAGGACGCATCCTTGCTTTAGGCTTTTATCGGTGTGGACTTTAGGTGTTACTGTGTTGTGTGTCAACTTGATTCTCATCCAGGTTTGTGAATAAAAGGAGTATATTGTCTGCGGCAGTTTATTGAAGATACCTCAGTTGGTTAAGTTATTCCAGAGAATTTGCCAGGCGACCTGTCGAATTCTGCAGTGTAGTCTACAAAGCATGCAAAAAGTGGGGCTGGGTGGAGAGGCGTGGTCCACCAGATAGGCCAATGCTAGAATATTGTTATTGGTTGATGCTCCTTCCCTGAAACATGACTAGAAAACTAGCTAAATGTCATCATCCCGGACCCAGCTTTCAAAGTCGTGAAGTATAGCGCTGGCGTACACCTTAGCTCAGCAGATGCTCTTATTTATGGGCACTGTGGCTGCGCCTCTTTTACTTTCATAGCTTCCTAGAAGAAAAAGCATAAGTAAACACAATTAAAATGAAGATTACTTTACTATGCATTTTTGCAAGGTGTGCCCCTTCGTGAGCCTGGATGTGCCTGATTGAACACAAGCAGGGTTTATCCTAACACAACCATGCTCTTTTTCCCACAAGCCGGTGACCTTGATTTCATTTCTACACTTTCCGGAGTGAACATTAAAAACAGCGTCAGGCATTTAGCTGTCAAGCCCGGGCTCTACGAGTTTGCAAGCCACTCAGCAGCAGTTTCCCCACCCTTTAAAATCTCGCAACATGGTGAGGTGGGGCCAGCAAGCTAGTGTGACCAAACACCACAATGGAACGATATGTGAAAGGGTCGGCTTAGGAAGTTTCCAAAAGACGCTGCAGACAGCAGTGGCGTTCCCTTAGGGCGTCGGAGTGCCGCCCCACTGCTTTCTCATAGTGCGAGAAGCAGACCATAAAATGGTATTTGAAATACCATTTTATGTACTACTTCTCGCGCTGTGAGAAAGCAGAGGTTAGGGGTATGCCTGGTTGGGGGTGGGTGGGATGGAGGGGTTGCCTGGCTGGGGGCGGGTGGGTCAGGGAGGAGTGGCCTGCACCACTCTGGGTGCCCTAACTGCTTGGTCAGTACTAGAGTCTGTGCTGATGGTAGTGTCCCGAGCCGGCTGGATGGATGCTACACTCTCAGCGTTGCTGGCAGGCGGGAGTATCATAAGGTCGCACTGGCTGCTCCTGTTTCCCCCAGGCTAGGCTGAGAGCAGCGCCTCTGGGTAAAGTTACAGTCTTGGCTGCGAGTTTCCATAAAGGTCCTCCTCCCTGGTCATCACCCACATTCCAGGCCAACCGAAATCAGGCTTTTGCTGTTGCAGCACACGCACATTGCTTTTCCTGCTCCCCACTCACAGCATCTCCGACCTCCCCCACATGCACTCCACCTCATCTGCTGCCCTAAACTACACGACCAGATACACATACGGTCTGTCACATTGTCCTTCCCTGCTCCTGGTCCCTACATTACAATGCCTGCTTCTCACCTGACAAGCATCCCCACACACGTATCTGTTCTCCTGCAGAGCACTTTCAACCTGCCTGGAACACCCAGCTAAGAATACACAAATGGCCTTTGTTAGCTGTCAAAAATGGACATGCTTCCTCACACATATCTGTGCTCCCATCCTCTGTGCTGTAAGCCAAATCTGCACAACAACACCTACATAGTCCCATGTTCGTTCACACTGCACCGCTACCCACCCCCTGTAAACGAACACAGTTTCCGTTCCTCCTGTCTTCCAAGCACACTCAACTGGCAGTTCCTGTGTACTACGCGGACTCCACTTTGCTTGGTGCTTTGCATTCAGGGTAACAATATGGACTAAACTTGGCCTTAGTGCACTGCCAAAAGTTGAGCTTAAAAGCACAAACAGCACTGTGAATCAAAAAGCAGCAAAACTTGGTGGGGTACAATGAAGAAATCGCACCTCTGTTAAAATTATATTGACACAGCTGTTTGCCCAGATACAGCTACATTTCTTTAATCAAGACGCCTGGTCATCTGTTTGGTCACATGCCCACCTTGCCAGTAGCACAAATGTAAACATTACATTTTTTTTATGAAACAATGTGCTTTTCATGAAGTTTTGTGCAACTCAGAAAATTGAAAAAACATGTTTTGCATTCATTCAAATAAATGCTTATTTCGTTAAATTCTCAGTAACACAGCCACCTAAAATGTCACAAACTGGTAAACTGTACTATGGTCGAATGGCCTTTTTCAATCTATGCGTTGTGCAGGTGCTTGGGAAGCCCTGCCATGCCTCACACATCAACGGCAGGTATAGTGCTCAAATAAATCCCATCCGTACAGATTGTATGCCACTTCCAAGCACATGAACTCAGAATGGATGTCATTAATCCTAACGATGTGTTGATTAATAATTAATACCTGAGAACACAGGCCATTGGTAATGCTATTACTGTATTACACTCTGAAAACGAGCTGTAGCTCCCATGCATGGGATTCCCTTCTGTGGCTGTCCCACTTCAGCTCTGTAAGTGTGATGACAACACATAATAATGCCCCTGGAACTGTAGGATGCATGTCTGTTGTTCTGCCTGCCAACGGGCCCAACACCACAGGAGTGAAGAATGTCCCAATCCCCTACCCCCACCGTAGCTCCCCAACACCCACAAGTATAACTCCAGGTGATGGGAAACCACGACGCAGGGAGAGGGTTGGTTAACAAAACAGGGAAACCCAAGGTCCTGGGTAATACAGCGTGTCTCTTCGGATCCCCCAGCAGCGGACTACTCAACCCCAGCCGGGACCCTAAAAACAAAAAGGGGAACAAGATTAAACACACCGAACCTGTCAAATGCGTACCAAGTACACACATGAACCCACCAACTTTCCAGCTTACCCTAGTCACTGCTCAGGAGTAGCTCAAACAAAACAGGGAAAAACGTCTTCTTGTATCAAAGCTCCACTCGGTAACCCAGACCAACCACACACCCTCGGAGGGATAATGAGAGTAACAAAAAGGGGGTGGCGTAAACAGGATAAAGGCAAAATAGGGGCAAGGAAGGGGGAAAAAAGGTGTCCACAAGGCTAGGAAAGCACCCAAAAAAAACCTGTGATCTAAAAACACGAAGGTAGCACAAAAAACGGCCGTTGTTCAGCCCCTTCGTGAATCCGCCCAACAGATACACAACAAGGCGGTTGGTCTACAAAAGACCAGGAAATCAAAAACGCCCAGCTCTTGATGGAACACGCAGCCGCGTGTTCCCTGGCGTCTCCCGATATCAGAAAAGGTCCCAACTGACTGCTAGAAAAGCCAAAGGGGCAGGATAACAAACAGGTAGAGGAGGGGGGAAAGGAATATCAGCAAACAGCCCTCCAGTGGCCAACAGCCATAAACCTCACTAAAGAAGGAGCAAGGGAAGGAAACAGGAACAGGAAATCCCAAGGCAAGGGACCATAGTAGAAACCAAGCACCGGTTTCCTGGAGGCAGGCCCTTTTAAAGCGAGCCCAATGGAGCGTCCATAAATTCATGCATGCACTTGGTACACAAAAGAGACCGGAGGACGGGAAACTAGACAGAAGGCACCCGCTGCCCCTGAATCCCAACAGTACCGCCCCCAAAAGCCTTCCCACTGGCCTAGGCTTCCCAGGGTGCTGACGATGGAACAACCGTGCCAACCGGGCAGCATTCCTGACTCGCCGGTTCCCAGGAGCGATCCTCAGGGGCATACCCCTTCCAGTCTATAAGATAATACAACCTCCCCCCTCTCCTTCTGTAGTTCAGAACTGTAATGACCTCATACTCCTCGTTATCATCAATCAAGACAGGAGGAGGAGGTGGCACGTCCTGAGTAGTGTGACATACGGCTTCAACAAGGATGTATGAAACACTGGATGGATACCATATTCATCCGGTAGAGTCAGTCTCATCGCAACAGGATTCACCACCTTCTGGATATCAAAGGGACCCACAAACCGAGGCTGTAATTTCCTCGGTCCCGGCAATCTCAGATGTTTCGTTGCGAGCCAAACCCTATCACCCACCGCATATAGGAGAGCTGGACTTCTGTGCCTATCTGCCTGTACTTTCATGCTCGTCTTGGAGGCAAGCAAATGAAGTTGAGCCGTCTTCCAAATGGTAATCAATTCCCTACTGAGGGTGTCCACAGCAGGCACCCTCTCAGATGGTTGAATGGGAATCATTTTAGGGTGGAACCCCATGGAACAGTAAAACGGTGACATCCCTAAGGCTGAGTGCATACTGTTGTTATAGGCAAACTCAGCCACAGGGAGAGCACGTATCCACCTGCCTGTCAACGATGCCAAAAAACATCGCAGGTACTGTTCCATGGTTTGGTTGGTACGTTCCGTTTGCCCGTCACTTTGTGGATGATAGGCGGATGACAGCCTTACTTCCATTTGCAGAGACAGGCATAAGGCAGACCAAACGTTGGACACGAACTGGGCCCCCTATCCGACACAGTAGCAGAAGGCACCCCATGCAGCCTCAACACTTGAGCAATGAAAACTTCGGCTATTCCCTAGATGTAGGCAACTTGAGTAAGGGGATGAAATGCGCCATCTTTGTGAAAAGATCCACTACTACCAATAGGGTCATAAATCCTGAATCAGGTGGTAAATCGGTCACGAAATCCATACTGATAGTATGCCAGGGGGAGGGAGGCATTGGCAATGGATGAAACAACCCAGATGGGGATATGTGCGAGGACTTACTAACAGCACACACCGGACAAGAGGCCACTAATACCTGCACGTCATGTGCTAAGGACTTCCACCAGAACCAACGCTGACACATCTCCTTGGTCTTATTGACCCCGGGATGCCCAACCAGGGACGAAGAATGGCAATAGGTAAGAACCAGTGTACGCAACTCAGGGGGCATAAACAACTTGTCTGCCTGGTAAAACAACCCGTTCCGTAACGTAAACGCTGGTTCAGACAACCACGGAGACAGATCTAACCGTTCCACTTCATCCTGTACTTTAACCAAGAATTCGTCCATGGAGGCACATTCTACAATCTTTTCTGGAGGTATCATTAATTGGGTCTCACTAACCCACCCTCCCTCTGATGGATTTACATAGATCCGGAACAAGGCATCGGATTTCCCCTGTTGGGCTGCTGGCCTATACGTGATGGTAAAATCGTATTCGTTGATAAACAACACCCACCTCATCTGCCTTTGGTGTCAGGGCCCTGGAAGAACGGAAAAATTCCAAGTTCTTGTGGTCGGTGTAAATCGTAATGGGGTGCCGAGCCCCCCAAAGGTAGTGGCGTCATTCCTCAAACAATAGCTTTATGGCCAGTAACTCCCTCTCCGCCACAGTGTGGTTCTGCTCCGCTGATAACAGCTTCTTCGTGAAGAACGCGATTGGATGCATAAACCCTGTTACACTGACGCGCTGGGACAATACACCCCCTACCACCAATTGAGACGCATCCGCCTCCACGTAAAACGGGAGAGCTGGTTCAGGATGCATCAACACCAAGCAGATGTAAAATGCCCGATCAATAGCTCTAACGCTGACTGCGCCGCCGATGTCCAGACAAAAGCCACTCCCTTCTTCCACAAAGATGTCATAGGTGAAACTATTTCCGAGAAATGGCTGATAAAACGCCTATAAAAGTTGGCAAATCCAAGGAGGACCTGTATATCCTTTGCACACGCGGGGATGGGCCAGTTGATAATGGCGTCTATTTTCCGGGGGTCCATCTTTATTCCATCCGCCGAGATCAAGAAACCCAAAAACTCCACGTGTGCCGCACCAAAAGTGCACTTGTCCAGCTTGACGAATAAGCGGTCTTCCTGCAACTTAGACAAAACTTGGGAAACATGAGTATCATGTTCCTCTGGGGACTGGGAAAAAAACCAAAATATCGTCAATGTAAACGATCACACTAATATCCAAAAACTCACGTAAAACCTCATTGATAAAGAACTGAAAAGCGGCAGGGGCATTACATAAACCAAAAGGCATAACGCAATACTCAATTAAACCAAACTTAGTGCGGAACGCCGTTTTCCATTCGTCGCCCTCTCGGATGCGAATGAGATGGTAAGCACCTCTTAGGTCAAGCTTCGTAAAAACCCTGGCATGTCGCAGCTGGTCCAACAACACCGGTATAAGAGGCAGTGGGTACTTGTTTTTAATCGTTACGTTATTCAACGCCCGGTATTCCATGCACGGGCGGAGATCTCCCTTCTTTTTAGGTATGAAAAAGATAGAGGAGGAAACAGGCGAAGAAGAAGGACGAATAAAACCAAAACCCAACATTTCATCCAGGTACTGCGCTAAGTGCTTTTCCTCCGGCTCCGACAGCGCATATACCCGGCTGCAGGGCAATACAGCCCCCGGTACCAAATCGATGCGACAGTCAAAAGCCCTATGAGGAGGCAAGATACAAGCTTGGTCCTTATCAAAAACATCCTTGTACGCAACAACGGAAGAAGGCAAACTATTCTGAACGTTACCACTCGCCGCACAAGACAAAGGAGTCACCTAATCGGTCACCTCACAGTAACAGGTCAGAAGACAATGTTCCGAATCGAGCGTAACCACCCTCCGTGCCCAATCGATCCTAGGGTTATGGGCCTGTAACCACGGCACCACAAGAACCACTCCAAACACAGGTGCGTCTAAAAGGTCGAAACAAATGGTCTCGGAATGCCCATTATCGAAGGTCATCAACAAAGGTTCCGTCTGCCGAACGATTGACCCAGAGGAAAGTTCTGTCTCGTCGATAGCCCTCACCGGTTCGGGTTGTCTCTTCATAACACACGGAACCATCAATTTCTCGGCCAAAGTGATGTCCATAAAGTTCCCAGTGGCCCCACAATCCAATAACACCGACAGAGTGGCTCTACTGCTAGATGAAAACGCAAAGCAGGCTGACACAGTGAAATGGCATGGGACCCTCTGAACTGCCCCTTGTATGTCATAAGGATTGCTGCTGCTACTCTCCAGGACAGAAGGCCTCTCACACCCCCCTCCTACAAAGGCCACAGCCTTATTCAGTTTCAACCGAGACGGCTTCACTGGACACTCTCTGGCATAATGCCCGCTCTTCCCACAATATAAACACAATTGCAGGAGCCGTCTCCGCTCCTTTTCCTCCCTAGTCAAGGGACCTCGTACCCCACCTAGCTGCATCGGTTCTGGATCCGACTTTGAATCCCCAACCTCAGGTATCTCTCTTTTGGTCACAATCACACGTGATCGGTGAAACCTAGTCCCCTCCCCCTTCCTCTCGGACAACCTATGGTTGAGCTTAACAACCAAATCGATAAACTCAACACAGTCCTCAGGGGGTCCACCACCTGCGAGACAATATCTTTTAGTTCCTTGCACAGGCCCTGATAGAACAAAGACGTTCTTTTAGCTGGAGGCCATTGAGTCTCCGCTACTAGTCGGTTAAAGGTGGCCACATACACAAGGAGTTCCTGCGTTCCCTGCCTCAGTTTTAATAACTCTGCATCACTTGCTTGCATAAACGCATGCTTAGCAAACAAACTGTGCATCTGGATTTTAAACGCTGGAAAGCTACTCAGTACAGGATCATTTCCTTCCACTAAGGGGACCGCGCAGCCGGCTGCAGTACCCGAGAGATACGAAATCACAAAAGCGACTTTCGTGGTGTCATCAGGAAAAGCAGCTGGCCGACACATAAAGTGCAGATGGCACTGGTTCATAAAGATGGCATATCTGCTGCTATCCCACGAAAATCTCTCAGGAGCTGCCAATGGCACCGGTATAGGAGTGCTAACGGTAACCGGCACAGGAGACCCACTCTGACCCGCACCCCGCTCATACTGGAAAGTAGCAGGCTGTAGCACAGGGAGCTTTAGCTTGACCGAGGGATCCCCCCCTTTCCCGCAAGTATTCTCTTTAGCGCTAACACTACTCAAAGCCGCCTGTAACCCATGGTTTTCCTGTCTAAGGGACTGTACTTCCGCCTGCAAGGACGCGATGGCCTGCATCAGGTCCTGCACTGAAGGAACCCCTCCTCCGGCCTCTTCATCCATTCTTCACTCGGGCAGTGTTTAGATTCGTGGGCTTGGTTTTCTGCTCCGCCTGCCAACCGGCCCAACACCACAGGAGTGAAGAATGTCCCAATCCCCTACCCCCACCGTAGCTACCCAACAGCCACAAGTATAACTCCAGGTGATGGGAAACCACGACGCAGGGAGAGGGTGGGTTAACAAAACAGGGAAACACAAGGTCCTGGGTAATACAGCGTGTCTCTTCGGATCCCCCAGCAGCGGACTACTCGACCCCAGCCGGGCCCTTAAAAACAAAAAGGGGAACAAGATTAAACACACCGAACCCGTCAAATGCGTACCAAGTACACACACGAACCCACCAACTTTCCAGCTTACCCTAGTCACTGCTCAGGAGTAGCTCAAACAAAACAGGGAAAAACGTCTTCCTGTATCAAAGCTCCACTCGGTAACCCAGACCAACCACACACCCTCGGAGGGATAATGAGAGTAACAAAAAGGGGGTGGCGTAAACAGGATAAAGGCAAAATAGGGGCAAGGAAGGGGGAAATAAGGTGTCCACAAGGCTAGGAAAGCACCCAAAAAAAACCCTGTGATCTAAAAACACGAAGGTAGCACAAAAAACGGCTGTTGTTCAGCCTCTTCGTGAATCCGCCCAAAAGATACACAACAAGGCGGTTGGTCTACAAAAGACCAGGAAATCAAAAACGCCCAGCTCTTGATGGAACACGCAGCCGCGTGTTCCCTGGCGTCTCCCGGTATCAGAAAAGGTCCCAACTGACTGCTAGAAAATCTAAAGGGGCAGGATAACAAACAGGTAGAGGAGGGGGGAAAGGAATATCAGCAAACAGCCCTCCAGAGGCCAACAGCCGTAGACCTCACTAAAGAAGGAGCAAGGGAAGGAAACAGGAACAGGAAATCCCAAGTCAAGGACCATAGTAGAAACCAAGCACCGGTTTCCTGGAGGCAGGCCCTTTTAAAGTGAACCCAAGGGAGCGTCCATAAATTCATGCATGCACTTGGTACACAAAAGAGACCGGAGGACGGGAAACTAGACAGAAGGCACCCGCTGCCCTTGAATCCCAACATCTGTATGCAAAGAGCCCATGAGAAGGATTCTGACAACGCACAGGATGAGGCCACAGGCAGAGTTCTGCAGTTTGTCATGAAACACGTCACAAGCAAGCTTGATGTTTGATACAGCCTATTATCTATTATATAAGATACTCTGAGCCATACTCGTGCCTCTTGGTGGTATTTATTCAATGAACCCATCCTCTCCAGTGCTTCCCGACCCTGTGCTTCACCAGTGACTATTAATGTAAGTGTGCAGTGTTTGTTTATGGCCTTACAAATGGCTTGCAGCCTATGTAAAGGGGTTTGATGAAAGCTCGGGCTTCCAAATGCAAGCAATAAAATGCAAGTCATTGTCCTGAAAAACAAAATCACAGGGCCTGGTCAGAGGCATTGTAAGGCATGAACAAAGTGGGCTCACCTCTGGCCCAGCAACCCAGAATTTCAGGGGCCTCCTTGTAGAGCCAACTCTGTTCTGCAGAGATTCTTGCTCTGGTGATTCTTCTTAAGCAAATTGATTTAAATACCTTTCACTTTAAGTTATTTTGAATGTAGGTGATGTGTGAGTCTATTATAGATGTGTTGCAGAGAAATGCTGTGTTCATGTAACAGCCATAAAAAAAGTGTTCTTTTAGATCAAAACAGGATCTCACGTATGAGAAATGGTAGGGCGTCACAGAGATTATTTGCTGTAATGTTAGTGGGCATTATTGATTTCATAATTACACTTTCATATTTGCTTAAATAACCTTCTCAAATATGCTTGAAAATGCATCATTTACCCACTCTTTTCTCAGGAGGAGAATACCACTCAACACCATCCATTCATCACTAACTTTTACGCCACACAACTTTCAAAAGTCACCAGCCGCCATTGGCTGCAGAAAAACCTATTTTTGTTGGTCCGTGGTGTCAGGTCCATTAGATTTGGTGTATTTGCGAGCACATTCCCACCCAGCACAGCATGCATGAGAAGCTGAGATCTGATCCTGAACTCCAAGTTGCCAGAACAGGTCGAGTTTGTGCTGTATAAAGCTGTAAAAAAAAAAGTGAAATACTGATAGGTGTGCCCTAACATAACCTTTACAAGCAAGATGAACAGATCAGCAGCTACCTTAACAAAAAAAAATCACGTTTGTTTGGAGACAAAAGTACAAATCTGTTCATTCACTCATCTCTTTTTCTTTCCCTTTCTAACTGCTGTCTCCTCCACAGCACCAATTGGCTCAGTGCAAAACATTTTACTGCCATAACTACATGTGATTATTTTTTCTCTATTGCAGATTATATGTGCTTATTGTTGTGACAATGGGTAAGAAGATGTAATCTGCAGGGAGACTATAACAAGGGCTAAAAACATAACAAGGCATAACGTTTTATTAGGGAAATTGCTGATTACTCAATAAGTGATGTTTCGTGTGAATGGGTGAGTCATTGAGTGTGGGGATTGACTGTGTAAATGGGTAAATGGGATGGTTTTATGAACTGGGTAAATGACAGTGGCAAGCTTAATGTGAATGGATGAATATGAGTGGGTAGGTGAGTGATGTGAGGAGAGAGAAAGTGGAATAATTGTTGCATGGTGTAGGAAGGGAGGTGAATGTATGATTGAGTGGGTGAATGAGTATGAGTTAGTAGGGGAGCCAAATGGGTAAGGGTGTGGATGGGAGTAAATAGTTCAGTGGGAGAGTGAGTGTGTATGGATGGATGGAAAAATGCGAGTTGATGAGAAATAGTGCTGAACAAACGCTGGAAATATTGGTGAAGGTTTGACGGGAATCCAGTAAGTCTCAGGCTGCCACTGCTCAAACCTCTTGTCTCTTAGCTGGGTCCGAAGGCTCATTGGACTAATGCATCAACTAAGTCAAAAGTAGTGCATTGCTGTAGTTGCTCATAAAACTTTACTCCACCACAGCAGTGTGTCAAAAGACAGAGGTGATGTATCAGTTTTGATTGACACAAGAAGCCTACTGTATGGGGACCAATGTAATACAGTGTGAAAAGAGGAAGAACTCACATTCCACTCTATTACATTGGTCCTGTATATTGCATACAAGTGGGCATAATGTACTTATGTGTATAACTATACCCACATATGTGTGACATAAGGCATTGAGGTAGTGTTGTGTAACATGTACTATGTTACCTACCTTATGTGTACACTTACCTGTTGAGGGGACGTGATTTCCTTGCAGAATCATTGTTAGAAGTGACTTCAGCTGGTCAGTTTCCTCTGCCACAGCCAATGCGTCATTCCTACGCCTGGGTTTTTTAGGCATAGGAATTTTGATACATTGCTAGAGCAGCAACCCTCTTCCAGACAATGCGTAATTATGGAAAATGAATACCACTGTATATATTTATTTATATTTATTTATTTAGTGTTTTATAGAGTGTGGACCAGACCCGTAAAGTTATCAGAGCGCTTTACAGGAATGACAAATAGTATACAAGGGACTTGGGAGGGGTGGAAACATTTGGGATAACATAGATGGAAACAGTTAGGATAAAACAGGTAGATACATTTTGCAAGACACAGGCAGTCTCAGATCCAGGATGGGATGTCCAGAGGTGCCAGGTGGGATCATCCAGACATCGTGAGAGCCAACAGGAGGGTTGCACAAAGTTGCTGAGGTGATTGTGATGAAGCGTTAGGAGAGGAATTTGTCCATAAGGAAAGTTTGGGCCTCCATTTTAAAGTGTGCCAGGTACGGAATTTTTCGAATGGCTGGCGGGAATGAATTGCAAATTTTTGGTGCGGCCCCAGAGAAGGCCCGAATGTACGTTTTTTTCCCCACAATCAGTAGCAAAAAGATCTCTGGCAGATCGGGACTTTCTGGCTCCTCTGGATACTACAAGTTTTTGGGCGAGGAATGCCAGTAAGTTCAAGTGTAGCGCCTTGTGAGTGATGCAAGCCAGCTTAAGTTGGATTCTGGCCTCGAACGGAAGCCAGCTGAGAGCTTTCAGGTGAGGGGATATCTGGTCAAATTTATTTGAGGCTGTTAGGAGTCTGGCGGCAGCATGGAGGCAGGCTTTTAATGGTGCCAGGGAGGTCTTGGGTAGACCTGCAAGGGTAGAGCCTTCATATTCCAGTCAGGAGATAACTAGAGCCTGGATTGCCATTTTCAGGTCAGGAGTGTCAAGGAAAGGTTTTATGTTTCTTAGGTAGCTCAGGTGATATCTGGCTGTTTTGGCCATCGAGTTAATGTGGCTGTTCATGTTCAAGCTGCAGTCTAGGGTAATACCAAGGGATTTAGCAGAGTCCACAATGGTTGGTGGGCAGTTGAGCGCTGAAATCGGCTTGATCCATTCCTGGATGTCAGGGTTGGTTTTAGGTGGGGAGATTAGAAGAAATTCCGTTTTTTTGCGTTAAGCTTGAGCTGGTTGGAGGTGAGCCAATGGACAGTCAGCTCGAATTCAGGGAAAGATCTGGGTGTCGTCAGCATACATGTGCTAGGAGATATTGGTGGTGCGTAGTACTTCTGAAAGCAGTTCAAGGTAGAGATTGAAGAGGGTGGGGGACAGGGTTGATCCTTGGGGGACTCCAACCATGATCAGAGAGGGAGCGGATAGGTTGCCGTTGATTAGGAATCTCTGAGAGCGATTCTGGAGGACGGACCTAAACCATTCAAGAACGGGGCCATCCAGTTCCATCCTGGTTTTGAGGCATTCAAGGCATTTTTCATGGTTGACAATATCCGAAGCCGAGGATAGGTCTAGGAGGATTAGGAGACTGGTTTTGCCTTGGTCAAGGGCTTAGAGAGCATCATCCACGATGTGGAGGAGGGTAGTTTCAGCGCTGTGATCAGGTCTGAACCCAGATTGGAAGTCGTCCAGTAAGTGGAAGTTGGTGATATGCTGGCTCAGCTGCTGTTGAACACATTTCTTCAGAACTTTAGCAAGGAGTGGGATATTAGATATAGGTCTATAGTTGTCAGGGGAAGCAGGATCCAACATAGGTTTTTTTAAGATGGGGATGACTTGGGCAGCTTTAAGAGAGTCAGGTATCGATCCTTGTAGGAGGGAGGCGTTGATTATTGCAGTCCAAAAGGGATGATGGTCTGAGAGGCGACGGCTAAGCAGTTGGAGGGGAGAGAGTCATTGAAGTGGTTGTTTGGGTTAAGGGAGGATAGAATTTTTGAGACTGAATCTTTGTCGTAACCTTTGAAGTTGGACCAATGCGCTTGGTTTTTGGGGGATGCCTGGGGGGGCAACGCGGAGAGCGGAGGCAGAGCCGGCAGCATTTTGGAGCGAGTTCATTTCCTAGGGCAATGATCGTGTTGGAGAAGAAGGAGGAAAATTCCTCGCAAGATATCAAAGATTTTGGTTTTTTTTAGAGGTTTTTGCCAGTTTGTTAGAACTGTGTTTCACCAGTTCGAATAGTTTGCGCGGTCTGTTTTTGGCGTTCTCCAGTTCCGTTCTGAAAAATTATTTTTTTGAGTTGAGGATTGTCTTGTAGGCATTCTGGACTGGCGGAGAAGTTTTAGATGGGCTGTTGATGGGTGCTGTTTCCAGTTTCGTTCTGTCTGCCGGAGGGCTCTCCTCTCATTGTTGAGGGATCGGTTGAACCAGGGGTTCCTGTCTTTGATTTGGGTTCTTTTTAGTTGTAGTTGAGCAAGGTCATCTAGAATGTTGGGTATGGTCGTGGAATAGTGTTTAGTGAGGTTGTTGGCTATAGCGATATGGGGAGCGGAGGTCAGTCTCAGAACGAGCAGCCAATTTCCTAATATCCAGGTTCTTGGTGTCTCTAACCCAATGTTTGGCAATCTAGGGTTGTGGAGCCCATGTCTTGTGGGTGCCAGGTAGAAGGAAGGTGATAGCTTGGTGGTCAGACCAATCACATGGGTCTATAGAGATAAGCTTGACCGCTGACTCCTTCGCGATGATCCAGTCCAGAGTGGCACCTTTTGAATGAGTTGGGAGTGTGCAGACTTGGGTAAGGGCTTGGTTGGCCAGAAAGACTCTGATGGCGTTGACCTGAGGGTCCTTATGGTCATTCCAGTGCAGGTTGAAGTCGCCAAGAAAAATGTCTTTAGAGTTGGGGGAAACCCTGGCTGTGATGACTTCCAAGAGGTGGTCAGTGACGATATCGTTCCTGCCGGAGGTGTGGTAAAAGATGTGCAGTCTGCACAGTTGGGTGGGGTTGCTGCACACAAACAGTGCCAGGTAGTCGCAGGAGTCTGTGGGATCTACCAGCAGTTCGGTAACATGGAAATTGGAGCGGTGGATGCAGGCAATGCCTCCCCCTTTTTTTGGGACTGCTGTCTAGTCTTAAAATCTTATAGTTGGGAAGGTCTAATAGGTCTAGGCAGGGTGATGAGGATTCACTGAGCCACGATTCGGTCAAGATCTCTAGGTCTGATGTTTGGCTCAAGATGAGATCAGCAACATCAGCGGCATGCTTTACTGCTGACCAGCAATTGATTAGTAGGCCAGGTAGTGGGGGGGGTGGGGTGAGTGATGTGGGTTGGGGCAGTGATGGGTAATAGCGCTAGGTTGCCATTAACGACTCCCCTGCTACGAAAGTTAGCTGTTCTGTTGGGGTTAGTTGCTACCTTGGGGATACCATGTTCATCACTCAGGTCTGAAAGGCATGGGGTTACCAGGGCAGAATTGTAGCTAAGGAGGAGGTCAAGAACTTCTTCCTACATGAGGCCTGATGGACTGGGAGTTACAGGGGGTGATGTGTAGGTAATGAAGAGGGACAGAATTTCTTCTTCCGAGAGGTGGCAGGGCTGTTTGTGAGGGCGCAGGTGTCTCAGGGCTAGCGGTAATGGGTGACGGTGGCTCTTTGGGAGGGGGAGAGTAGAGTTCTGCTGAAGCTTGAGATTCAAGAAGGAGAGTTCCGTGACGTGCAGGAGGTTTTTTAGTTCCTAGAATGGAATTATGGATTCTCTGGGATAGTACTGTGTACTACTGTGTCAGTTTTATGGAGAATTTCCAACGGAACGCCTACCTTGCATATATTAAAACTAACATCAATATCAGCTGATTCTGAAAAAGAAAAAAAACAACGCAGGCCAATGAAAAGTGGCGCATTAGTCTAGATTTGTCACCTTGTAAATATGGAGCAATGACAACGCGACGGCTGAGTCAAAAGAAATGATGCAGCATCAGCGCAAACTCCTTGTAAATAAGCCCCTCGGTGTAGGATCAATATGGGATGGTGGTAGTTGTGAAGCAGTGTTATATAATGGGGAGAGCATAGATGCCCAGAAATCATATCCTCCTACGTGGAGCCTGATGGGTTCCAGAGACCTGTTGCTTCTTATTCTCTTCAGTACTTTTGAACCCGATTATGTTCCATTAAAATCAGTGGTGAAGTATGGTTGCTATAAGGCTCATCATCAGCCTTGGGTGGTCGACAGTTTCATGGTGGACTTTTCTGTGACTTGTCCAAACAGAGCCATTTGCACTGATTGAAGGGTTATGAAAAACAAGTTCTTAATGTGGCTGACCCAGGATGCGTTTGTCTGTAGTATATTGCTTTAGGCTGATAATATATTGCAAGAACTCAGCCTTGTTGGAATATTTCAACTTGAAGACATGTAGCTGTTGCTCTTTCACTTGTTGTTGCTTGTGGTGCCATACTAGCCTGCTATAATGGTTCCTGCCAGGGTTAAGATGTTAAGATGTCTCATGCTCCTATTTCTCATGTATTGCTGCTTGGCTTTCCTGAGGTTCTTGCAGCAGACTAGCATGATGAGGTGACCAGGAGCAGCAGGAGGCTTCTCAATTGCAGTCTTGATGCCTAGAGCGAAGTCCAGCAAAGTCCAGAGTGCACAGACGGTCGAAGTAGAAGTGGTGTCTTGAAATTAATCTTGTTCCACGGAGAATCTAGGGGCCCACCTACAGGTAAATCCTTAAGTACCCTAAGGAAAGGGTTGGGATGATTCAGGGATCCCTCCCAGGGGAGGGGTCGGACATTGGGGAGGATACTCCCATGTCCTTCATCCAATTTTGCTCCAGAACGGGAGCCAGTGTCTCAATGATCTGGTTTGAACTGGACTATGCAAGGAGGGCAACAAATTTGCCCTGGCAAGTGCTCCCATCCAACCCTAATACAATAAACCCTGTCTGGGAGGTGGTCACACCTCCATGTGACCGGAATACATATTGTTCTGCCTTCCCCTGCTCAAGCTTGGCTCAGTAGAAGAATGCAGAATCGTGTCTCTGGTTGGCAGCAGCCATGTTGTGCTGTCCGGGTCTAGAAGACTGGTACCGGGACCACTGAGGGCCTCCCAGAGGAGCTTCACAGTGCATGTAATCACATCTCCCACACCATTTACGGTATGGGAGGTATGATTCCAACATGTTTGATGCCAAACATGACAGGGTTCGTTACAGCCAGTGTAGAGATGGTCATCGCGTAATGACGCATGGCCACTCTATGTATCGTAATGGTTGATGCACTTACAAACTTGGAGAATGGACTCCGAAGGTTGTAGGGGTTTCCTGCTCATGCAAGGGGACCCTCATACTTAGAACTGAGCACCCTGCCTTCGGGATTGAAAGGCCTCCTGTAGGTGTGATTTATAGGTTTTAAGGAAAACCTCAGATATAGGAAAACCTATATCTGTTGTAAGTGGTGCTAGAACCTCCTTTCGCAGGCTGCAATGGCAGGACTGTAGTAAAAGTTTCAGTAATCTCCCATGGTTGGGATAATGCATGCTTCAGCCCATGGGTGACCCCTGGTGACCTTAGTACCATATACTACGGACCGATAAGGCTACACCAGTGTCCAATCTGCGATGTACCTAAGTACTTACCATACCAATGTTGGGGAGAAAGCAAAGAGACTGGGTTCCTGATTAGCAGGATCCCAGTCAGGCTAGTCAGAAACAGCATAGCACAAAGCAAAAAGTGGGGTAACCATCAAAGCAGATCCTACTTTCCTATAGGAGCACTGAATTTTCAAGGTTGATGGATAATCTTTGCAGCTGCCATTCATTGTTCCGCTAAGTATACCCTTCTCATATGGATTAAATGCCCGGGAGCTGTTGGTTCCCACCAGCATATGTGGATACTTTTCAGGTTGGGGGACATACCAGAATCCCACAGCTAACAAATTTGATCTTCTCCGCCAGAATCTTTTGTGCTAGTGTGCTGTTAGACCTGTCAACCTTAGGGTGATCTTCCACCAATCGTTTTGCTTTTTGCCCCACGTCTTGCTGAATCATGGTGTTCTCCTTAGGACTCTGGCCACTTTACTACTGTTAATCATGTACCCTAATGCATGTGCTTCTTCCCTAAGCATTTGTGTAATTGACATATACCTGATTGACCTAATTAATCTTTGTGTAAGTCCCTTGTAAGGTCACATACCATATACCCAGGGCATGTAAGTTAAATGCTACCAGTGGGCTGCAACACTGATTGCGCCACCTACAAAAGTAGCTATTCAAACATGTCTCAGGCCTGCCACTGCAGTGCCTGTGTGTTCAGTTTACTGCCACCTCAACTTGGCATTTAAAACTACTTGCCAAGCCTTAAGCTCCCCTTTTTTTACATATGTGTCATCCCATAGGTAGACCCGGGGTAGTCCAGAGGGCAGGGTGCCATGTAATTAAAAGGTATGTTTTGCGTGTCTTGTTAGTGACAAACAGTCTATTGCATTTGTCACTACTGTAAGGCCCACTCCTCTCATAGGTTAGCATTGGAAATTCTTTAAAACACTTTTAAGCTGTAATTCCTAATCAGAGAGGAGTAACTTTTTCATGTTTCATATGTTTGGAAGTGGGTTGATTAATCCTACTTCCTGGTAAAGGTAAATTTAGAAATGGCACTTTTAGAAAGTGGACATTTCTCTGAACTTACTGCTCTGTATATGCTACACCCTGTCTCCAATACATGTCTGGGGTGCGTGACATCTGTACTTTGTGCTTTCTCTCTAGACAGCCACAACACAGGAAGGCTAGGTGTGTCCGAGTACACATCTACATACATCTGCATTCTGATGGGCTTGCCTGGGAAGGATGGAAGGAAGGGACTAGCACTTCACGTGAAAGTTAGTGTCCTATATTCACAGAAAGGGCTGATTTACCCCCAAAAGATAGCCTGGCAACCAGGATTGGGCTTAAAGGGCAACCTGTCCACTTCAGAGAGCTGCTTTAAAGTCACCCCCACATCAAAAGCACTTTGGTGTATAAGTACTGGGTCTCTGAACACCTAAAATCAGACACTTCTGGATCTTGAGCTGAACCTATTTAATAAGGACTGTTGTGCTGCTTAAAGGACTCATCTTTGGGTTGCGGACTTCGAAGGCCTCCTTTTCTCTAGTGTTGCCCTGCTGCTCTCTGTTTCTGCTGAAGGAGTGCTGGATTCTGTTTTCACTCCCAGTGATCTCCAGGGGCTTGTTAGCTTCTCTCCTGTTGCTTGAGACTCAGGGAAATCAAAGCCTCTATGCCTGCTCCTGTTCCTGGGTTATTGGAAGTGGCCCAAATACCTGCAACATGGATGTTGACACATCTCCAGTCTGCGTGTAGCCGAACCAGCGCATTGATCCAGTTACAGAAGTAAAATTGGCATATTGCATCGGAATCATCACTTTGCCTCCTATGATTGACTCTTCAGACAGTGCATCACACTGCTTCTCGTGTGTTTACATTGATTTCTACAAATCTGTTTTATAAGGCCTCTAGGGCTCCTGACGGTTTGGTTCCGTAGGCTGCTTTAGGTGTGTTTGTTTTGTTCCCAACTAGTTTGGTTTGGAAGATTGGGAACACTTTTGGGGTGATTTTTACGGCAGATCGAAGGGATTGAGCCTTAGTTTCTAAGGACTCCTTCCTTGATAGGCCAGCCTTGAATTCCAGAGTGCCAAGGGGGGGTCAACTGAGAGGCAACGATGGCTTTTCTTCAGATGTTTTCCGTGCTTTTTCATTATCTGTCTTTCCTGTGTTTCTCCGTTGAGGTACCTCTAGTCTGCAGCCTAGGGCAGTCTGATTGGGTGTTAAGTGTATTTTGAGCCTCTGTTTTTTCTGCCTGTGCACTTGACGGTGCAGTCCTCCTTGGATTTCCTGCTGTCCTTGTTTGGGCAGTACCCATGGTTGTTCATTGAATGGTACCACACTCTGGTTAGTTAGTCGACTATTGGATATGATCAGGGTGCCTGTTTCTGCTACCTTTGTACTTAGCAATGGTGTCCTCCCTAAGTACTCTGCTACCTTTATTGAGGTAGTACCCATAATGCTTTGGTGGTTAATGCCCATAGTACATTGTTCACTTGCACTGCTCTTTTATAAGTAGACCAGTTAGCTCACAATGGACTTTACAGACGACACTTGGATACTCTGGATGCTCATTAGATTGGTAACTAGAGAGGAGAGCACCTCTGGTAGTGAGATAAGTTTGTCCACAATTGGCAAACATTGACACATCATGCCTGGGGACGCCATCCGAGCCTCCAACTTGCTTATGTGTGCTGCCATTTCTTCTATTGCTGAAGCTATGGCCTGCATGATGTCCATCTGCAATTCCACCTTATGGAATTGCCACATTAGTACATTTATTGTGGTTGCCAGGGTCGAATTAATAGATGTCAGTGAACCTTGTTGCTGGTAGCTAGCTTGTTCATAAGATTTATTATTGCTACACGATTCTGCTATAATCCTTTACTGTGGGGCAATTCTTCTTGGATGAGGCTGTTCAGCTCTGATGGATATGATTCGGGTAGTGATGTCTGCATATATGGGGCTCCCCATCCAGCCCTTCTTGGAGAAGACACAGAATGAGTTACAAGACGACAATCCACCTTCTGCCTCATTACTAGGTGCCTGGTGATCTTGGGATGTTTCTATGAAATCCCTTTAGTTGCAAGAAAGACTTGAGAATAAGTTGTCCGGATAGAAGGTGGGGACTTGTCAATGTTTTGCGCATTTCCTAGGCAGCCAACATCTGTTGCTATGTCCTTATTAGCTGATATGAGAGTCGAAGTGGAGGAAAGCTCAATTAGCTCTCTCACTGGAGCCAGCTAACTTACCTTTATGGTGATCAGAGTTGAGGCTATGCTGCACCTCTTTTGGGCTGGCACCGAGGCCTCATTGGCAGACTGTTCTTCCTGTGTGGATGCTATTTGGCATGTTGAATTCGCTACTGAAATTTCCTTTTTTCGATTTGCAGCTCCTGTGAAGTATTTCCTTATAGAAATGAGTGTTAAGGTAGATTTAGTGCTAGGGTGTGCTTCCCAGGCATGCTTACTGCGGGTTTCATGGCAAGGGTCCTCTTGCACCTGTCCCTCCTTTTGCTCATTGCAGATATTTGTCGCTGATTGAATATTCTGTGCGATAGCTACCAGTTATCCTGAAAGATTGTTAACTCCTGGACTTGCTGTGCAGACTGAGATATAAAACCTAGCACGGATGATAGTGCCCATGAGCTAGCAGTCTGAAGCTGGCTCATTGTTAGACTTCATCACTTTTGTAGTGGTCATGGCCTGGGATGCCTGGGTGTGGTACAGTCTGTTTTCAGTCTGCTTTCTGTTGGTGAGCGGTAGCAATAAGAGCGTGTTGGCAGATATATTGCCGCTCGATCCCTAAGTTGATGGACTGGGAGGAGGGAAGGGTTGTGTGAGTGGCGGACGGGGTGGGAGATCACCCGGCACCACAAGCCGCACTCAAGGCTAGTCGGGCCACCTTTGCAAGCACGGGGCTCAACCCTAACACAGTGTTGATTACTGTTGCTCACCCCTCTGTACTCACCGCTCTGCCTCTGTACCAATGTTTGAGAGGCTGAACTAAGCCTCTCTATCTGGCTGGCATCCTCTGGAACTTTGTTCATGCAAGGTGTGGATGACGCGGGCTGGCTGAAGCAAATGGGGGAGCAAGTAGGGGCAGAAGGGAGCAAGCATAAATCTATCTGCACTGCATGGATGCCTGAGTGCAATACTGCCTGCACTACCTCATGTGGAGATATCCAAAGGCGTGAGACCAAGCACTTCCAGCCCTGACTCCTGTCGGTGCCCTACGACTCACTCACCCTGTCACAATACTGAGAGTGTGGGATAGTGTGAGGAGGCCAGTATACGATTACCCTGCCACACCGGGGGCTGCCCCCAGGTCCCTGGCATTGAGTGCCGAGGTATGACCAAGCTGAATTCCCCAATCGTGGCCCAAAAGCCCGAGCAAGTGCAGTAGTTCATGCGGGGGTTGGACTAGGCTCGTATTTCTGTTTCCGAGGGCTTTGACAGTCACGTTTTTCTGTACTGCCCTATGTGCTCTTATTAGAGTCTATTACACCTTAATCAGAATTACAGCCACACAGAATTAGTGCAGCATTGACTTCTGAGGCAAGCTTGAAGTTTAACTGTGCTTATTTATTTTAAAATAGCCCCCAGGAGTGAATGCATGTTCTTCAGCAGCTAATCTGTGGCAGTTATTGTGAAGCTTTTTAGGTGGAAACTCAACCTGTCACTATACAAGAAAACCCTGCACATGACATGTGTTTTACTTCTGTATCAAGGCCCCATTTAGGGTTTGGCACAATAGGAGGTACACCGTAAACTAATGGTCAACTCGTGCTGCCAAAAGGTGGTTCCCTAACTCTAATTAGAGTGGAACAACTGCTGGGATACCATCGCCAGAGTATCTGCTGGCTCTGCTCACCATAACCTCTGACCCGGTGGAGTGTCAGCTACAAGACTGCTGGGCCACAGTGATAGTAATCAAGCCTTGTTGAAGGTGTGAATACCTTCACTCAAGTTCCCTGCCCATTTTTTTACTTGCGACACGTGGTGAAAATGGACAGGGAAAACATTTCAAATGACCTGCCTCTGGGCATCAGTGTCATTAACATTATGTTCAGAGAACACAAACTCCTGTTTTGGGAGTGTGTTTTCTGTCAACAAATAAGAATGGCAAGCAGATGCTTCACTGATGGCGCAGTTGTAACTGTAATACTGAAGTTTTTGGGAAGGTTTTAAAAAAAAAGATGTATGTTGATTATGCGATTCAATCATGGCACTGTTGTAGATGTAAGCGCAAGCAGTAACTCACCAGAGGCCTCACCTGAACTAATGAGTGGGAAGCACGGCTCACACACACGGGTTGCGTGTCCCTAAATGCTGCTTCCAGCACGTTGGCAAGCGTTTGTATTGTATTGAGGTGCAAACTAGGACCCAGCACAAGACCAAAGGGAGGAGCCAATCACCGGACATGACTTCTGGTCAGGGAAGGGGACGGGGCAGTTGGAGGAGACCAGATAAACAGGAGGAAGGGCATGTGAGGCCAACGAACAAAGAAACTACAAGTCCTTATATGTGTCCTGATATTCCTTGGGGATCTGGGTGACTTGTCAACACTAAATCTGGCGACACAAAGGTGGGATTAACAAATCACCACCAGGCTTGTGTGCCCGTGCCCTCGTGAGAAAAAAAAACAGAGCCCGATCGTAAGAGGATTCACCGAGCCTGGAACCCACCCCGGTCCGCTTGCCGAAAATGCGACTTCACATATCAGTGCACATACACCTACGACCACAAGTGCAAGAAGAGATAAAAAGTCTACTGGCGCAAGACATCATAGAGCCGGCGGATGGGCCAACTCCATGGGTATCTCAGATAGTCGCAGTACCTAAAAAGAACACATCAAAAACGTGTATTTGCATTGAGATGCGAATCCCAAACACAGCAATTGAGAGGGAACAACACCCAGGGCCACACCTAAATGACATGATCAGCTGTCTCACTGGAGCATGCAGATTTTCAAAACTAGACCTATGCAAAGGGTACCATCAACTGGAGCTTTATCCACAATCACGATACATCAAAACATCTTCCACTCACATGGGTCTTTTTTGCGACAAGCGACTCAGCTTCGGAATATCATCAGTGGCATAATTATTTCAAGAAACAGTGCGACAGGTAATCCGGCATGTAAAAACAGCCTAAACTACAGCAATGATATCCTGGTATTTGGACGCTAGGACAAGGAGCACAACAAGGCTCTATGAGAGGTCTGTAGCAATCTGGAACAAGCCGGCCAGACCCTAAATGAGGACAAATGTGAGCTGGGAAAGGGAGAACTAGTGTTCTTTGGACACATATTTTCAAAAAAAGGAATGAGGCCAGATCGCAGTAAAGTGGAAACACTGCAAAAAGCAAGACCTCCAGCAGATGTTGCAGAAGTGAGGTCATTTCTTGGGCTAGCTAGCTACTGTGCTTGATACATCAAGAACTTTGCCACAGTGAACATCTCACTTAGGGAACTAACAAAGCAGGGCCAGAAATTTCTATGGACCGTTGAATGTGACAGGGCATTTGAAGTCAAAAGCAGTAGATCACCTTGCCTATTTCAACCCATTCCTATGCACTGAGGTCACTGTTGACGCCAGTCCAGTGGGGCTAGGAGCCATTCTAGGGCAACACATGCATGGAAGAGACTCACCCAGGCAAGTTGTCTTGCATGCAAGTCAGAGCTTATCGGACATAGAAAGGGCGTACTCACAACCAGAGAAGGAAAGCTTGGCAGTAGTATGGGCATGCAAGCACTACCACATGTTCATATACGGGAAACCATTCACCATTGTAACTGACCACCAAGTACTAGTAACAGTATACGGAAACCCCAACGCACAAATACCACCACGCATTGAGAGGTGGGGAATACAAATGATGGACTATTATTTCAAGATAGTGCATAAACCTGGAAAGGAACTGAACCCAGCTGACAACATGTCAAGGCATCCTCTACCACAGGCACCAGAGATCACGTCCATGGCGGAGGAGTAGTTAAACTTTATGTTAAGACAAAACACCCCCATTAAAATAACAATTGAAGAGCTGGAGCAAGAGACGACCAGTGATGCCACACTGCAAGCATTTAAAACAAGAACACGACAACAAAGGTGAAGACATGTAAAAAACAGCAGCCCCATGGGAGAAGGAGTAAGAAAGGAGGAAATGTTAGCGTTCAAGCATATACAAGAAATATTATCAGAAACAAAAAAGGGAATTCTCTTGTGAGGAAAAAGGATATTAATAAACACTGAAAAACCCTTGGATCTAAGTTGCCAGACAGAAAAAGAAAGAGACACTGGAGATTATCTCATGACGCTTATGGGGGGAATCCGTTTGTTAGGATGAAATCCCTCACCCACCATAGGTGGCATGCTTCCTCATTGGGATTCTCCTTGTGACAGGAAAACCTAGTCCCACCACGGGCTACAACCCCGTCTCCGAGAGGGAGGAGTTCAGGAATGTTTTTTTCCTAATTGTTAGGATATGCTAAGTCCTGCAATGATAAGAAGGATAACTGATTGGCTGGAGGGCACAGCACAAAAAAACATGTAAACTGTGGGGGTAATAATACTAAAACTAGTTACCAGGAGCAACGGAATTACTTTATTGATTCGTTCCTGGTGCCAGGATTACAAACAGAGCACCAGCAGTGATAATTTATAACTGCAAGTATCAGACAAAGACAGCTCTACATGTTTCAGCTGTATAAACCCAGAAAGGTGTTGCGACTTTCATCAGGACCTAATTATGCTACTGCGTGACAAAAAGTGAAGGGTGATAAATAACAAAGTTAGATACAACACCAGTAATACTACTGATTGCGTGGATGATTTAATGGTCGAACCTGTATGGTAAACACAAGCGGTATAATCGGAGGGGAATGATTCACTGGTCCTGTGTATTACCAGGGTCATGGGTTCTGATCGCCTTAAAAAACACTCATTCACGAAATAGCCGTGCGTTCGGTAGATCTTGGTTCCCCACAGAAAAGGTCACATGAAAAGCATCTTCATCAGGTCTTGGTAATGCTTTCCTCCACCTTGAGGTGGACCAACTGGTATTTACAGTAGTGATTAGAGAACGTGAAAGTAAGGGTCCAGTATCATTAAAATTACCTCCATCTGTTGATCTAATTTTTATGATATTGAAGAAGGGGCAAAAGGTAAAAACAAGGTGGTGGTGTGGTGCTAGAAGGGCTACTGTTCTATTGCACCTGTTTGTGACTGGTCAACAAGTTTCAGCCCACGTGTGCCCAGTAGTGTCTGGGGACTTTCCTCAGGACCAACGAAGTGCTTATCGTAACGTCCAGAAGTAAGTAGGACACTTACCCTTTTTCTTAAGTGAGCGTATTCAAACACTTACATGTTGTAGATGTGACTGTGTCTACAACTGAAATAGAAAGAGACCATAAAACAAAACATAGCAGTATATAACAGTCTCATTAGGGATATTGTGTTCACAGTTATTTGTCAAAAGTAATGCTTGAGGTTCAATTTTGAACTTACTTATTATTACTGGGAAGAGAAAAACGAGTGAAAACCTACATCAAATACAGTTCTGATGGACAGATTGTCTGTGAGTTGACACCGTTTGGTAGTCTGAATGTGTGTTGGAAAACTTTACACTAATTGAATGCATATAGACATGATAATAGATAATGTTTGCCCCTTTGATGCGTGCTTCCGTGTTGTGGGGCAATCTAATGCCTGTTATGGGCCAGAGTATGTTAATCAACTAAGTGGTACTAATTGCAGCGCATTGTTGCGTTATTATGTGAGTGCATTGATCAATTTTAGAATGAAAATTTGCGATGAAATCGTTTCCTCTCAGTTGTCTAGCATTATGTAGAGCCGCACGGCATGACATAGCTTGTGTGTCCTGATAGCAACTTGTGCTAGCGCCGTCTACCGTGCAAATCTCAATCTTTACCCAAACTTGAAATAGTGCGTAAGCATTAACCCTCACAACCAGGGAGCAGCTGCGAAGCAACTTAGTGGTAAACCTTAGTGACCGGAACTTCTCTATGGAAGAAATGGGCAGTACTTAACAGAGGCTTGGGATTCGTGAAACAGTGTTTCTTCTGATAATTTAGAGCTACTTTTATAGCCCCTGGGCAATGTTGCTTCCATCTTCCCTGCAGCAATGGACTGTAGGGCTTTAGACATGCCCTTCCATCCAGCCTTTGACAGTCTCTTGACCAGAGTGCCAGCAGGTCATGCTCCTCAAAGCTGACTGCTTTCCTACCTGCACAGCCCAAGCACCCAAGTCCTTCTGTCACTTGTATGTTGTCTGGGTGTACAGCAGGATCCTGGGCGGCCCATCACACAAGCATCCAGCCAGTAGCTGTTCACAGAGGTCCCAGAGGAACCATTCTTCAAGGTCCCCAGCATGTCCACCACTTTACTGTCTCCATGATGGAGATGGGGATTGAGTGCTCCTATGAGTGGAGACAGAGCTCTTTTTGTTTTCTGTTGCTCATCTGCTTATAAACATTCCCTATCCTGAGCAGCAGTTTGAAAATGGAAGTGGAGAGTTTTAGAATGTGGGAGTCTCTACCAAGTTCACAGATGACACATCACTTCTCGACCCCTAATTGACATAAGCAGTCTAAACCACTCCAGAGCATTCTATGACTTGGAAGATAACAGATTGATGCAATAAGACCTCTCATCTGAGTCTGACTCATCCGAGTCATATCTGATTTCCCCCACCAAGAGTTCAAAAGAAAATCCTGTAGTTACTGGAACTAGAAGTCTGCCGGCCCTACTTTTGCTACTGTTTGAGCATCCCGCCCAGGCTTGTCAGAGATAGGCATCTAATCGCCATCCTCTTCTAGCAAAAGAAAAAACATAAACCTCATCAAGTTTGGCTCAGAGAAATTCATGCAATTTTTCAAATAAAAAAAATGGACATCCAAATGCCATAATGTACATTGACAATGTACTCGGGACCTCGAAAAATAAAGAAAACTTCATAGCAATAGGTTTCTCAAGTGCCAGTTAAAAGTTTCATTTTAGGCCCACTTTTCCCAAAGTATTAAAACTGTTAAAACATTTTAGGCAAAAAGAAAGAGAACCCTAATTGAATTATAAGACTTAACAGGCTATAACCAATTAACTGTGGTCCTCTCTGCAACAGTGCTACCTGTGTGCATCTATCAGGCTAAGTTACAATAGCCATCTCTTTCTCAGCCTTTACACGTGTACACACGCGTATAGTCCATTCTCAAGTGGCTTCTATGCAGGTATTTTATTTTTATTTTATTTTATATGCTTATAAAGCGCCAGACTAGACCCCCAAAGGGGTATCTCCGCGCTATAACTGCAGATGGAAGTGAGAATAAAGAATGTAGCCGGATGTAATATGACCATTAGTTGCTAGGAAACAAGTAAGTTTTTAGATTTCTTCTAAACATCATGTGGTTGGTGATAGACCTTAGTTCCAGCGGCAGTGTGTTCCATAGTGTGGGTCCGGTGTGAGCCAGTGCACGGCCACCTTGCCTGGTTTTCTTAACTCTAGGTACCTTCAGTAGTTGCTGATTGCTGGAACGCATAGAGCGTCCTGGGATATAGGGCTGAAAGATGTCAGTAAAATACTTGGGGCCCATCCCTGTTAGGCTCTTGTGTATAGTACACAGGGTCTTGAACTGAACTCGCTTCTTCACAGGAAGCCAGTGTAGATGAGTCAGTAGGGGGCAGAATGGTGTCCTTGGTGGGACATTCATGACAATCCTTGCTGCAGTATTTTGAATAACCTGCAATTTCTTGATTTGCTCCTCGTTGGCTCCAAGGAGCAAACCATTGCAGTAGTCTACCCTACTGATAACAAGAGCCTGCACCAGAGTTTTTCTGTGGTGGTCCGGTAGATAGGGGAAGACACGTCTTAACATCCCGATAGCCCGGAAACAGGTGCCGGCTACTTGATTGACGTGATCCTTGAAAGTAAGTTGTTGGTCAAATAATACTCCTAAGTTTTTGACCTTGCTATTGGGGGTGGGGACAGGACCTAGTTCTTGGGGCCACCAGTGCGATGACCAAAGTGCCGTCGCTTGACCGAACAACATAACTTCGGTTTTCCCGACATTACACTGCAGACAGTTTGATGACATCCAGTCTGCAATGGCTCTCATGCCATCTGCAAAAGATTTTTTTATTGCAGGTGTAAGATTTTTAAAAGGAAAAAGGAGTTGGGTGTCGTCAGCGTACGACACAGGGGTGAACCCGAAAGATCTTGCTAGGTTGGCAAGGGGGGGCCACATATATGTTAAAGAGTGTGGGGCTCAGACAGGAGCCCTGTGGCACTCCCTTATTGAGCTCCCTGTGGGTGGATTTATGGGAGGCTGCTTGGATGCTTTTGGGTGACTGCAATATCCTCTTTTTACCTCTGACAATTAGGGCACTCAAGCTCAATTCACACAGTCAGTGCTAGGGCTTCTTGTACAGGCAGTATCTTTTTTCATTATCATTATCTCCTATCAGATAAGGTTTAACTATCTCAGCAACACTTTCTTAGGAGTTGTTCCCACATGACTGCCTGCTTGCTTTTTATATGAGTGTGTGGGCCTCGGGTACCAAGAATTCGCCCATGGCTTCTCATAGTGCACTGATTTCCAGTAAATTGATCAAACTCAAGTAAGTACTCCTTACTTCTCCTAACTGTGTGAACCATAACATGGCTAAGTGCTTCTGTATAGAGCAAAATCTACAATGCGTGGGGGAACTTGACTGGTTTTGCTTTTGATTAAGGTGTGCCAGCACTACAGTGTTTTTTTACTGTTCTTTTTGTAATTCAGAGATGTGCAGTCTGAATAGAGGTGATCTGCACTTCCTCAACACCACCTCAACACAAAGAATGACTGGTTCATTTTCTTTACAGCAAACTGTAAGTCCTGGAACATTCCTTTTGTTTTGTCTCATGTGATGGGACTCAAGGTTTCACTCAATTAAGGGGTGTTGGAAGATTGCCCTTTTATTTCTAGGAGGTGGAGATGGTGAAGATGATGGATATGATTAACCAGCTGACACAACATCCTGATGTGCAGCAAGTGCAACATCCAGCTATGCAGAAAGCACTACTTCCTGGTGTGTAGTAACTTCCTGCATGGCTCCATTATCAAAAGGATCACGTATAGCAGTATCTTTTCCCTAGTCTCTATGCCAGGAGGATTACCTCTGTTGGAACAATTGAAATTCGGACTCACTTTATAAATGAAGGAAAATGTTTATCGATCGACCATCACTTGCATTATCTGGTTTAAATGGTAAACACGTACATGGCTTGGTAAGGAAGGAAAAGCATGGCAGCAAAATGAAAATGACTACCTACCATGCACAGGCTCCACCGGGCTTGGCAAGGAAGGAGATGACATGGGGAAAAATAGCTGCCTAACACATACTGTTTCATGAAATGACAGACAAGCACATAGAAATATGAAGGAAGCATGTAGGAGAAATTGGATGCTTATCCTGGAGCCACTCCTTCTTCCACCGACAAAAGAAACATGCAGGACTGCAGAAGTTTTGTTACTTTTATTGTACAACAAACTGTTGTAAAAAGTATGTATATATACATTTATATATACATATATGTATCAAAACAATACACTTTCAGGCATAGAGTGCCACAAAATTATGCAAAAAAGAAGCAGAGAACTCAGGGTAGTTCCCAAGTTTAGGTGGAGAGCAGTTCCTGTGTAGAGCACCATACAACATCTGCTTTTCTCTCAAAGTCTTTAGTCATACGCTATGAATTCCCCCCAGGCCTATTTCTGGTTTCCTGTCATATGCTCTTACTATCCACAAACTTCAAGGTTCAAGTGTTTATAGAGCTTTTATAGACATTGGTAGTACTGTGCTTAAAAAAGCAATGGCATATGTTGCATTGTCTCTAGTAAAAACATTATCCGGTTTGTATTTGATGATAACACATTTTGGGGCCGATTAGGATGGCGGACGGACTTGCGTCCGTCCGCCACCCCTGAGTAGGAGGGACCGTCCGCATGGGCAGCGGCGGTCCCTCCATGGCAATTAGGATGTGACCGCCAGGGTGGCGGTCACATCCTCTATTTTTAACATTGCGGCGGGTGCAGCTTCAAGCTGCACCCGCCGCAATGTTAAAAATGCATGTGTTGCATTTACATGCACAAAGCGGCAGGCACCGCACGGTGCCTGCTGCTTTGTGTACGCAAATGCAGGGGGGTACCATAGGTACCCCCCATGTGCACCCCCCACCCCCCATTCACCCAGGGGGCCCGCAACGGGCCCCCAAAGTGAATGTCCGTATGCTTTTCCATGGCGGAAAAGCCGCCGTGGAAAAGCATACTTACACCAACATCATAATATGGCGGACGGTGTCTCATAGACACCGCCTGCCATGTTATAGCTTTTCCGCCGCGGTCGGAAGCCGACCGCGGCGGAAAAGCGGCGGACGGAATTCCAGACCCACCAGCCATCCTAATTTGGCGGTGGGTCTTTGGAGTCTCCGCCGCGGTTTTTCCGCATCCTCCAGGCCGGCGGACACTTCCGCCGGCCCGGAGGATGCGGAAAAACCGCCATCCTAATCGGCCCCTTTGTGTTGATGGAAATTGTGTAAGAGAATACAATCAGTTAAGAAGTCTATACGCTCTTTTTTCAGGTTAAGTTATGAGTTACCTGCAAGGTACACAGTACATACAGCATATGCAGACATCTATTTCCTTGAACAAATACTGATATGGTTTGAAATGTCACTGAGTTGTCTGAAAAGTGATGTGTGCATATATCTACAAGAATAACTTTCATGTGATGAATTATAGCTTATTGTTTGCATATTAATAATAAAAAGATGGCCGGTAGTTATAACTGTCTGGCGTGCCATTGCATATTATGTAGTTTACCATACGATCTTGATTTCGATACTCCTGTCCTACTTCCTCTCCACTTTCTTTCTCCTTTGTATTTCATTAGTCCTAACCTGTTTCTTCGCTGCTTCTTCTTCTCCTATTAACCTATTTAACATATTTCTAATCTGAATACTTCCAATTTCTTTTGACCTGAACCCACTTTCCAGACTTAGTGACCATGCACCCTCCTTTTTTCCCTTAATGTGTCCGTCTCCCCCACCCCCAAGGCCCCCTTGGCTCCCACACCATGGGCCCTCCTGTGGAAGGATTAACAACACTTCCTTTCCCCCACCCCCTTTGACATTTCTCATTTTCTATTAAGCTAGTACCAACCACGTCGTTTTCTGACTCCAAAAGGTCCTCAGCTGTAAGCTCCACTCTCTGTTGTGCATTGTGTTGCACTTTATGCTTCATTTTCGGGGCTGAAGTGGACTGACTGTGCATTGAGTATTTGGCACTAAAGGTTTTGCACTGGGTGCGCATGCTGTTATGCCGCAGTGTTGAAAGTCTTTGTACCAGGTGCTCCTTGCCACTTGCCCAGTATATACACGCTGTTCCTCAATTATGACCTCAATATTTAGCTCAAGATTGGCTCATAGCCTCAGTAGCTTGTTTGCTCAGTAACTCAAGGCTCTGGGTTCAGTGACTGATCAGACATGAGCTCAGCCTGCCTTGACTTCTCACTGCTGTGCGCTCACCTTTTACTCCTGGGAATCACATATTTCCCTGGGGTTGTGCGTTGATGGTACTTGCAGCCCCCTTTCAGTTGCAGGCGGTTTGAATCTGGCAGCAACTGGTAGCGTCAATTACGGATCCACACAGATGCGCCACTTATCACCTGTCACCACTCAAAGTCAAAGTCAAAAAGTACTTTATTCGGTTAAAAGATAATAACCATAAAAGTTCACAACATGATTTACAATTTACACAGGGACATTTTTAAAAGAACCATTTCACTGAATTTCATTAAAATCAATTGTTTTCCGTAATTTAAAAACGAGTTTAAAAAAAACTAAAACTACATCAACAGTTAAAACAGTGTCCATTCTCTGAAGTTCTAAAAATGCTGGGCGACATCTATTTAAATTCATTTCTTTAAGAATTGGGATAAGGAATTTTCTACGAGGTAAAATATAAAATTTACAAAAAAATAAAATATGAATATCAGATTGGGACGACAGATCATCACATGGACACATAGGCACATTTTGAGACCATGAATTCATTACTGGGAAGGACAAGAGTCTAAAAACAATATTTAGTCTCAAACGGGTCAAGAGAAAACGGTCATAGTTAGACATCGGTAGCGTTAAATACGGCTGTATCTTATCACCAGTTATTACTAGGAGATGCGAGGTAACAGTCTTTTTTTTCACTTCATCTCGCCTTCTCCTCTCCTCTAGGTATTCCATGCATTGCTTACTCAACAATTTCCTAGATATGTGAACCATAGTGAGTGGATCGTCATAATATTGTTGGCAACCAATTTCAACGAGGAAACGTTTTACGTACTCTAGCCACTCAAACCTACCCACCTCTTCCAATTTTAACCTATCCTGGAGCATAGCCCGGTTCATAACACACTCATTTGTTGTCCACACCCTGTGCCACAAAAGGATGGGTTGTGTTCTAATTATGTCCGATATATGAGGTTGTCCTAGCTCAGTGTGGCAAATATAGGTCGCCACACTTTGTGGTACTGCTAGTACATCCCTCATAAACTTGTTTTCGGCTTTTTGGATTGAGTTTATGTTCGCATATCCCCATAGGGCCGAGCCATACAAAGCTACCGATCTACACGTGGCATTATATATTGTTAAAGTTTCTCTTATCGGCTTTTTACCCAACTTTTTTATAAAATTCTTCAAGGCCATTATTGTTTTTAAGAACAAAAGCGTTCTGGCCTTGACTGCACTTGTCCAACCCCCGATTCATGGAACAAAATGCCAAGATAAGTAAAAGAAGCTGTATTTTCCAAGGGAATATTTTTTATGTACATTCTTCTCATTTGCTTTCCAGTTCTTTTACCACAGTTCATGGAGAAGGTTTTACTACAATTTATTTTCAAGTCCAAACTCATCATGAACTTTTCAAAGGTTATTATCTTGGAGGGCCAAGGGGGGCCGAGCCATCAGGACTGCATCATCCGCATACAAGAGTGCAGGGATAGGCCTCTGGCCAACCCTAGGCACATCCCTGCACCCCTGAAGCAGACTACGCTCAAGTCCATTAATGTAAACCAGAAATAAAAAAAGAGCCAGGACACACCCCTGGCGTACTCCTCGTTCAACACCAAAATTTCTGGTACATTCGCCCCCCTTTCCATAGCGAACCGAAGCCGAAGCTCCCGCATATAATTCTCTTAAAAAGCAAATGATTGAGGGTTCCACACCCAAACCTTTTAAGATTTCCCACAATTTCGCATGTGACACACAATTGAAAGCTGACGTAAGGTCAACAAACGTGAGATACAAGCGTTCGCCCTTTACCCTTGTATATTTTTGTTGGACAATCATTAAATTTAAACATTGTTCTATTGTCCCTATGCCCTACTGAAATCCAAGCTGTAGATCACTCATTATCTCATTCTCTTCAGCCCAGCTTTGAAGTCTTGCCAGGATGACTCTGCCAAGGATTTTTATGGAGGAGTCCAAGAGGGAGATTGGTCTATAGCAATCACAATCTTGCCTATCTCCCTTCTTGTAAATCGGTATAATGACCGAAGTAAACCAAGACGGGTTCAGCCCCCTTGCTAGTGCTGCATTAAAGAGTTTCACTAGCATAGGGCCCCAGATCTCACAGTTGGCTTTGTATAGGTCTGCTGGGATCCCGTCAGGACCTGCGGCTTTGCCTCCTATAGTTGCTTTCAGGCCCGACATGACTTCCTCCAAAGTTATCACCAGTTTCTCAGCCCCTGGGACTATATTATCCATTTTAGTTTGGCCTATTATAGGACTGTCCTCTTGGCACCTGTAAAGGTTAGAAAATTTTTTCACCCAGTCCTCTTCAGCAATAGCAATCTCTATTCGTGCCTTGCAATTATCATAAAGAAGAGGGGCATTTACGGCCCTCCAAAAAGCAGATACATCATTTGACTGTGCTGCTACGCATAACGCTGCTAGGGCCTCCTTCTTTATAACATCTTTCCTTTTCTTTAGGGTCTCATTATATATTTTCCTAAGGACTCTTATTTGTAGGGGATCTCGGGGTGTGCTATGAATAGCATGTTTCAAGTCAGTTAGTGCCCTTGTACATGCTTTATCAAACCAACTTTTATTACCCTTCACCTTATTTCTTGCCTCCACCCACAAGCAGGTTCTGATTCTGGTAGCTATGATGTTGAAATGCTTTATAATCAGTTCGCTGTTAGACTGCTCATTCAAGCATATTGCAAAGCTATCCGAACAGGCATTCAACAATTTTTCTAGGAGCATTTCTGGAACCACCTTTCCCCAATTTAGAGTAAACCCATTTTGTCTCCCAAGAACTACATCTGGAATTATACATGAAGGGTGCATGTCATCATGCTGCTCCAGAAATGGGTTTTCAACCTCCATTATTTGGGGCAGATGGTCACTTAAAGGTACCTCCATAATCTTTAGCCCCTTAATATTATGACTATAGCTATTTGAGGAAATGATCAAATCAATTGTGGTTAGAGGTCCTCTACCTATAAATGTGGGGGCAAAAGGGGTAGGTTTTTGAGCAATTTCATTTGCATATCCCATATTGTACATGAACAATATTTCATTTAAACTATCCCCTGTCACCACTCTTTTTTTTCCCAAGTGTCTGCTGCTGGATAAGCCCCTTGGCGTGGGCATTCAAATTAAAGCCGCTCCGACAGCAATGGGCACGAACCGGGAATTCCTTAGGGTTTTCCCTAGCCATTACTTGCACTTGGCCACCTCAGCAGATGATTTCTGGGGCGGGGTGGGAGAGCAATTTAGCGGCAGAGTGATTAGATAGCATCTGCCGTCATCCGCTGACAGGTGGCTTGCATTGTTTGAAGACGTTTTATCAGGACGAAGGTCCACATGAATACTTGCACTCCGACCCTCTGGAAAGTACTTTAAAGCAGAGAGAGCAAGTAACCTTCCTTGCATTTACTTCTTCTCGCCTTCAGGGATTGTAAAGAAGGCCCATATAATGCTCTCTTTTCTTTCCTTTACTAACTCTTCATGTTCTTCTACTTCTTCCAACTCTTCTTCATTTTCTACACCTACAGATGCCATCTTCAGTTCCAAAAAAGGAGAATAAAACCCCCCAAAAACCTCAAGATGGCTAAACACAATACAAAAGGTTTCAAGCTCAAGAGACACACTCAAAAGAAGAAAAAAAGAGGGTTGAATTCTCCTTCTTTAAGGATTGAAAGTTCTTTTACCAATGAAATGCTTTCTTTTCATGTCACATTGCGTGCCAATGGAGTCGCCTTCCCATCGCATTCACGTTCCGCATTCTCAAATATATTAAATCCAACTTAACGCTATGAATATTTATTAAACTATTTTTTTTTTACATTTTGCAAACAAATCTCTTAATCTATAAAAGACATTTAAATTGTATGCTTACATATTTACTACTACTAAAAATCACGCCGGAGTTTCATCCTCAGCGTGGATCCGGAAATAGGGGCCAGCATGGTGCGTGACAGCGAAGTGGCTTCGTAAAAACAAATAAAACTAACTTTGGAATAACTATATTATATTTTCGTACTTGTTTCAGTATTTTGTCACTAAATCACTTCCCTTAAATGCAACATTACACACCTTTATATATATGTTTTCTACACTCTTAAAACTACACCAGATCAGGAGCCCCATCTAGTGAAAATATTAAACAAGTATTTTACATGTATAGTAATATTACTTTTTAAACTTTATTTGTAAACCTCTTCCCTTAAACTGTACATTAAAGTTCTCTAAGTATGTATTTTATAGTACTAAACGTATATCGGGTTCGTGTACCCAACATGACAAACAGCGGCCGGTATCTAACTCTAATTATTGTACCCAAAAAAAAACAAGAAATACTTCAATCAACATATTATGTGTATACGCCTCACCTTAATACGTGTCTTACAGAGATAATACTCAGCTTGCAAAAAGCACTCTCCACAAGTAAAATATGCACTTTCTTGCTAAAGGACCAGAAAGAATTTCACTTTTTTAAACTAACTAAAATACATACTAGTACCCTCACAAAAACTATTAAAGTTTTAAAACCTTTATAAACTACTTTATGAATAAATGTTACAAGTTCATTATACTTACAGTATAATATCACAAATCCTTACATAATCTCTAAAAACAGAAAGATTAAAGGCACGTTATAGTTAAGCATGGGCGGATTTTGCGGATTGGCAATCCGCGAACTTGCGTATTTACGGATTCGCAATCCGCGAAGATCCGCGAACTCTAGCGGATTTGCGGATTTTTCCGTTTTTTGTGTTGGCGCGTGTTCGCGCCGATTTTGGGACAAGTTCGCAATTGCGAACTTACTTTTCGGCTTGCAACGGCCGCGACTATGTTGTTTCTACGTCTGGTTTATCATCACAGGTTCACAGCACCCTCTGTTTCACCACTGCCACCCTCTGGGACACCCATGCCACCCTCTAGTACATCCTCACAGGCACCTATTAGGTTTATTTATTACTGTAGATTATGGTGGTTGAAAAAAGCTAGCACACCTGCCCTTCTTCAACTGCCATCAATTAATTTGTGTTTCATTAATGTGTCAGTAATTTTGAAAGTTCCAGTCTGGCTGGCACCTGCTTCCTTCCTTATCTGTAATTTGCTTTTTGTTGCAGTGAAATTTTTTTTTTACAGGACCTTTATGGTGCTATTCTATGAGCCTGCTGTTTGGGTCATAGCAGGGTCATAGAATTGTTGCAAACTCTGGAGGGGCCCATCAGGAAGCACTACCTTGAATGTTACTAATGTTAAGTTTGAACTTTTGCACCTGCTCATTGCTTTCATTTTAGCTAAAATCGTTTTTTTTGCAATTTCGCGCGTTATTTGGGGCGCGAATCCGTGCGAGATCGATTTCGGAAGCCGCGAATACGTGCGAATACAAAATTGTTTTTGTTGCGACGTGTATGTTCGCGTGATCTTGCGCGTGTTCGCGAGGCGCTTCTAGCTATTCGTTTGCCAAGTTACCCTATCGGTCGTACACGGGCGCGGCCATCTTGTTGGCGTGACGTAATTCCGTTTCCGCCCGCTATGTGTAATCTCGCAAAGTGTGCTGCTCGCGAGTACAAGTTCGCGCGTACTCGCAAGGAAAATCTCGCGCAAACTTACCCACGCGGTCGTGAACGGGCGCGGCCATCTTGTTTCTCATTCATTGCTATGGTTCTGGGCATGCTTTCTCTATCCTCTCTCAATCTCTGCCATCCTTTGCTTGTTTGAAGTTTTTTTGATCTAATTTTACTTATTATCTAACCCTCTATTTTTCTAGCTCTATATTTTTGTGTTTTCTGCAGCTTTTAGTTACTTTTAAACTACTTTTTTAAACTCTTTTCTTTTCTTCTTCACTATTCTATTTCTTCTTTATCATTTAAGTTTATTTCTGCCCAGACCATGGTAAAGGGAGCCGGGAAGCACCCTGAGAAGGGGAAGGGTCCCGCACCCCGTGCCCGGCTCCCGTGCGGGCGTTTAAGGGGGGAGCAAGTGGTCCCGAGGGAGATCTTCAGCGCGGAGGAAGTGGCGGCACTGATCTTCCATGTCCAGCGCCGCCTCCCCAAGACGATCCTGGGAGGCGGCAAGATCGCGACCGGCTATGGCATCCGGGAGCGCCGCCAGCGGTGGGAGAAGGTGTGCCGGGCCATGTACAAGATCTCTGGGGTCCGGCGCACATATAACCAGGCCACCCACCGCTGGACTGATGTCATGGACCGGGAGCGGGACTTGCTGGACGCGCTCGGCGTAGAGGTCCCCGGGCTTGGTGAGTAGTAGTAGTAGTCCATTTACTACTCTGTTTTATCCTGCTCTGTTATTTGCAAATCTTTGTTCTTTACCAAGAGCAATAATGCTGCCGATTACATTGAGGTAAATTATATTTCAAAATCTTCTATGCATTTCATTTTCAGGTGCACTGCTCTCCTTCTCAGTAGCCTTGCTTGCTACTATGCTTCTTTGTTTTGTATGTTGTGTTCAGAAGCATTTCATTGGCCTGAGAAATTATGTATCAGTGTACTGTAAAGAAAAGAACTGCGTAATGCTAGACAGTAAGGGTCATATTTTCAATTACCGGCGCATCCCTGCAAAGTAGCAGGGATGCGGCAGTAATTGTGTGCCATGCCACCACCACCCATTGGCCCAAAACGTCACAGAAGCCTTACGCATCTGTGCCGTAAAGGCAGCGCATTGCTGGAGTTGCGTGCCAACGATGGCGCAGCTCCAGCAATGCTCTGGGGTACCCTATCTCCCCAATGCTGCATCAAGCCGTACGTCGGCTTCAAGCGCGCAGGGTTTGAGTCATGCATCATTGTCATAAAAATGACTGATTGACATCTTGTAGATTTCCCTCAGCCACTTTTAGGATTCGTTCCTGCGCAGGTATGCCCTCCCTTGCGCCGGAACGCCCCCTGATGGCGCAGGGCTTTACAACGTGATGCATCGCCCATATGCCCATATGTGTTTTTTTTTTTAATATATACGCCGCACCAACACCATGGCGAGTCTTTTGTTCTGCCGCTGCGTCAGAAAAGGCACGCAACAATGGAGGAAAATCAGCCGCAACTTCCGCAAGGGACTTATAAATCAGCCCCAACAGACTGAAGTCCAGTGTCCTTCCTTTAGACAGTCACATGGCTATCAGAAGAAATAGTGGCGGTGGTGGCGGGTGGATTGATAGTTTGAGTATTCACTGATCTGCAAGCAGGATGGACTTTGTCTGTCACGTGTTGCGCACTACTGCCTGCAGTGCCAGGCCTAGGCAAACCTCTTTAGTAGTCTGTTTATTGAGTTACATAGGAACTTTCTAAGTCAACGTTCCGCAAATCAGGCAATACGAATAACGTAGTATACCACATGAGATAGATCCCGTGGAATAGTTGTCTATCTATTTGCTATTTTTCCAAAATATGTTGTTATTGTTCTTTTGAAATGTTTGATTTGGTTGAAAAATCTCATCCATGTTTTATGGTTTTTCTTTCTTTCATGTTGTACATCAGCTCCCCCCAAGGGCAAGAGGACACAGGAGGAGGGTGCTGAGGATGCAGGCCAGGATCGGGCAGGCGAGGGCTCCTTTGCTGGCCCCAGTAAGTTTACATTTTACTAAACAGTACCTATTTTTTCCTAGCGTTCCTCATTCGATTTTTTCTAAATCGTCTTTGATCTTCTTGTAGACTGGATATAAATTCTTATCCTGCCTCGAATATGACTCCCTGTGGTATTACTAGACTATTCTTATTAGTCTGTCTGTGTAGCTAACTAAGATTGGACATTTGGCAATTCCATTGGACTCCCATTATATTCAGCAATACCTCTATGCACTGTCTCCTTACTGACTAGATAGTGTGGCAGAGTCATTCAGCTCCCGAAGTCACCGATTATAGATCCCCAATGATCTCTAGATTATCGTACGCAGGACAAGAGAGTAGTACGGAGTCACAGCACAGTCAAGAAGTGTCAGAGGCACTCATGCTTGCAAAAATTCCAAAACCTTTAGCTCATCCACTCTAGTCTAGAGGAACAAAAACCACAGAGTCTATTTAAGTGTAAAAGCTTTATTAAAAGTAAACACATTTATTGAAATCTACTTTGTCATAAAACTATTTAACTGTAAACGGAAAAGTGGTTAGTGCTGACGATTAATTGGACACATTTCTTGTGGTCGAGCCGAACTCTCACCTACTTTGAACTTGATCCTGGTCGTGTTCTTAGGACTCAGGAGTCAAGCTTCTGTCTGTTAGGAGAAAAAGTGGTGCGTGTTAAAAATCAAAAGCAAGCATTCATCAGTTGTGCATAAAAGTGCAGCAAGACAACAGCCTTCCCTGGAAAATGGGACATTTTTACTATGGAGTAGACAGTCACAAATTATTACATTGTATTCTGTTTTTTTAACATTTCTCCTAGACCAAATATTATATAGTAGTGAGTGGTGTATTCTAACTTTCTTAAATGTACTTTGTAGGTGTAACATCTGGTGACGGGGCCAGCGCGGAGGTGGCTGATGTGTTGGACTTGGACTCGGAGGCCTCTGGGGAGGATGCGGCGGTAGAAGAGCTGGTGGCCGTTCCTGTGGGGGATCAAACGGTGGTGGCGGAAACAGGTAAGCTATATATTCCTTACTTATTGAGATTGAAGACTGCATAGTGTGCTTTCTGCACGGGTGTATTACAATTACAAATCAACCAGGTAGTAGCCTCCTCGAAATGTACTTCGACTTAGCTGTGAAGTTTTTGGTGAGAAGAATCCCAATAAGTTCTTAGACGAACGTGATGGATGGGATGAACGAAAAGCGAAAGAAGGGTGTAAGTAAGTGGGACGCGAACTTGTATGATGGCTGGCAAAGAAGAACGATATGTGTTTGCTTGGACCCAGAGGTGGCTGGGAAGGAAAGAATATGGTATGGTGCATGGCTGGGTCAATGATGAAGCAAGGATGGGTGGAAGGACAGCAGCCTGGGTGGGTGAAACAGAAACTGTATGTGTGCGTATACTTTGAATGAATGGATGCCTGGAGCATGGTATTCTCTGACTCTTACATAGCAAATGTGTATCTAGAGAGAGTAGATGGTCGCCAGGTGAAGTAAGTGTTACCTTGAAGAGCATGTACCACCGCACCCGCACGTCCGTCCCAGTGCAGGGAAGGCAAGGAAAAGAAATTGTAAATGTGTCCAATACTACCATGAATAGTAGCAGTACTTTGTATTGCGTTTGCATTCACAGCATATATCTGGTTATTACGGTGGACACTCCGTACCTCTCTTAATAACTTTAGTTTACTTGTAGTACGTCATTCATGTGTGGGTGTATCACTGTGTTCACTCAATATTAAGCAAAGCACCTAAAGTCATCTCATCTGTCATTAAATACGTCCCATGTGAAGTGATAGATAATCAAATTAGTTAGCTTCTTCAGTTTCCTTTTCTAGTACTCATTTGCACTGTAGGGTGAAAGGTAAATTAATTAAGCAGTAGCCCTTGTAACAGAGTATTCTCAGTGCCACCCGTAATAGAAAAGTAATAGCTTCACCACCTGCATGTACTGGACCGGTACAGTAACGCAAGTCTGTCTCCATCATCATGGTGTGCAACTTTTTTTCTCGGGTGCAACTTCACTGTGCTGTGTCCATGTCATTCTGCCGGCTTGCATAAGATAACGTACCCATTTCCCTAAACAAGAGAGAAGAAGAAGAATAAGACTGGTGTACTGTCATAGTCGACTGTAATGGAAGTCCATAGTGGTCGTAGAATTAGTTCATTAAACTACCACTACTGTTAGAGCAAGGATGCAGAAGTGGGAGGTTACATAGATACTGTCCTCAATAGTTATGTACTGTGCTTTCAATTTGCTACTTGTACTCTGTGACCCAACTTTCGGCTCAATCACTTTGTGTTATTAATAAGGAGCATTGGTTACAGACTATGTCTTTCTTTCTTCATATAGTTGCTCCTTCTTCCAAATCAACAACAAGGAGGGAGCAGGCTAGATTGGCCCGGCAACGGAGGCTGGAGGCCACAGTCGCCGAGTATCGGCGGCTGGTGGCCCTGGAGGAGGAGGAGGACACGCAGTCGAGCGGGGCAACATCTTCGACTGTGACCACTGCATCCTCCTCCGTGACTAAACCAGCGGGACCGAGCCGGGCTAAGAAAGCCGACCGCCACCGCCAAGCACCCGAAATACCAGCTGCCCCCCACAGGAGCTGCAAGGAACGCCAACACCGCCTACGAGTCCGCATGTCCAACCTGGAGCAGGAGGTCCTGAGGTATAAGACCTTGGTTAAGGGCCTCCGCTCCGAGCTTGCCACCCTCCGCAAGGAGTATGATGCCCATGCCGCATCATGCACCAGCACCAGCACCCTCCAGTAGTGGAGTGTCCCTTGCCCTTTTTTTATAGACTTTTGGGGGGTGGGATTTGGGAGTTGGGATCGTTTTGGGACGTTTCAGAGACAATCGTTGGGGTTAGGGTGGGTGAGGGAGATTATTTTGTTAGGGATAAATAAATATATTTTTCAACTACTTTATCTGACCATACCTGTTTTTTACTGCTTTTCAGTCTGGTGGGTGGGGGGCGGGGGTGTAACAGTAACTTTGTTTTCCTGAACAGTCGTAGGACTTTAGTAGTACAACCGTCAATCTCTTGTCTACTCCGAAATAATACTCCATTATACTACCTCCCACCAAACGCTTATCTTACCTGTAATTTGTGTTAGAAATTAGGGCTAGGCCCAGGGCTGGCTCCAGGTGAAATGGGGATTAACGTTGTCATTCCTGGGCGGGTGACATTTCCTCATTGCGGTGTTACTAGTGGTGTGACACAGTGGCAGTTGCATGCCTATGGAAAAAAAGAAAACGAAACCTTGTTTGTACTCCTTACTGTAGCATTACAACGGTTACGGTACGATCGAGAAAATAGCAGGTGACAGTACACTAGAACAGTGCCATAATGTAGCCTAACAAATGGTAAAGTATTGCAAGTATAACTAGTACTTGCGTTGAATTTATTTGACATTGGCTACTACTACTAGAAGATATAGTACTGAAGCTGAGTAAGTCTAGAAGATATCCTCGTATTCCTTCACCAGCCTGTTGCTGCTATCACCTTATCCTCCCCAGCAAGTGTGTGGAATTATTGATGTCATTTTAGTCAGACATCAAGCAAAACAACACAGCCCGGGGGAAGAGGGTTAGGGTTTGTAAAATGGATGGGAATGGGGGTTTCTTTTTGGGTAGGTTTTGTTGAGAGAAGAAAAAAAAAGCAGAGCATGGACAAACAATAATTGAAGATACAGAGTTTACAGACAATCTTTGGTTACAAAGTAAAGGTAAGCACATGCAGTCACACTCATAGAATAAAAGACAACAATGGATACTGTATCTGTATTGCGTATGTTGTTGGAGTTGTCCTGTTGAAATTGGTAAGTAAGTTGCATGCAGCAAACAATTCCTCTTATTGGCGGCACTCCTCCATTCCAGCTGACGCTTCGTCCATCAATGTGGTGGTGACCACTGACAGAAGAGACACCCTGTCCACTGCCTGCCTGGCGGATGTTGACTGAAACCCGGCCTGTAATTATTGAACGGAAAACAGGAAGTGCTATTACAATACCACTGATAAATAAATAAAAGGTATGTACGCTGTGTGGTTCAAAAAGTCACACTTTGATTTCCCTAATAGACAGTACAATATTTTTGAAATTGCGTGCTCTGTCTGAGTCACCTTTTTAAGGATCAATAAGTATGGCCAAAATATTATAGCGGATCTTTCCCCTCAAGGTGGGTGTACTACTGTGTTTTAGAACAAAATTTGACCTTCCCAGCAATGCTCCCACCAAGACCCTTACTAAAGCCAGTCGCAAAAATGTAGAAGAACCCAATCATATCTCCAAAAACGATGCCTAGCAGAAAAATGGTTACAAAACGTACTTTGAAAGTAACAGTAGACCCAAATACAGACCGTGGATTGTATTCAAACCACTTGCCTGCAAGCAAAAGTATCCATAGCCAGCATCGCTCCAACAGTGCTCTACAACAACAGAACCGCGTTGCAATAGAACCCCCCTAAACACATGCAATCCTGCTGCTAGGGCTAACCCTAACGAACCCTAACTTACAAAAAGTGCAAAAACTGGTGTTTCCTTATGGATTTTGTCCAACAAACTTCTAGCCGGTATTAGACCTTCCCAGGAATGCCCCAGGCAAGACCCGCCAACCCACCCGCAAAAAAACACCCGACACAACACCACCAAACAGCGAAAAAGCTAAATCTCATACTTACAATGTCTCTCGGCCTTCGGTCCAAACGCGGCGCTGTGCAGCTAGGTCGTCATCATCATCAATCATCATAACTCCTGTTTTCCACCACGGATTTCCTGAAAAGCAAATGCAATCAAGATTAGACTGTCGCAGCAGTGCTTCGACAGAGACCCCGGCCGCAACCCACCCACGAACAGCAGGAAGCCCCCCAAAACGCTACATTGAGCAAGATGTCTGAAGAAATGGCAAAAAAAAGGCTGTTCCTTATGGATTTTGTCCAAAACACTTGTATCCGGTATTAGACCTTCCCAGGAATGCCCCAGGCAAGACCCGCCGGCGCCAACCCACCCGCAAAAAAACACCCGACAACACCCCCAAACAGCGAAAAAGCTAAATCTCATACTTACAATATCTCTCGGCCTTCGGTCCAAAGTAACGCGCTGTGCAGCTAGGTCATCATCAATCATCATAACTCCTGTTTTCCACCACGGATTTCCTGAAAAGCAAATGCAATCAAGATTAGACTGTCGCAGCAGTGCTTCGACAGAGACCCCGGCCGCAACCCACCCACGAACAGCAGGAAGCCCCCCAAAACGCTACATTGAGCAAGATGTCTGAAGAAATGGCAAAAAAAAGGCTGTTCCTTATGGATTTTGTCCAAAACACTTGTATCCGGTATTAGACCTTCCCAGGAATGCCCCAGGCAAGACCCGCCGGCGCCAACCCACCCGCAAAAAAACACCCGACAACACCCCCAAACAGCGAAAAAGCTAAATCTCATACTTACAATATCTCTCGGCCTTCGGTCCAAAGTAACGCGCTGTGCAGCTAGGTCATCATCAATCATCATAACTCCTGTTTTCCACCACGGATTTCCTGAAAAGCAAATGCAATCAAGATTAGACTGTCGCAGCAGTGCTTCGACAGACACCAAAAATTACACACAAACCCCCGGAACCCCGCCAAAGAGCACCTCAAAGGCAAGCAAGTCAGCAAAAACGGCAAGAAATTTCCACCTCATATTTGGTCCAAAACACTTTTGTCCATTATTAGAGCTTCACAGCAATGGGCCCAAAACCGTCAACTCACCCGCAAAGAAGTACAACACCCCCACAAGTGCTGAGTCTTTCTTCATTGTGCGTAATCCAGCACTCTGCTTGGAGGGAAATCGCAGTCTGGAGGAGGAGGATAGAGGAGCATGTTCTTCAGAACTTGTGAACCTGAGGAATGTAGACTGCGGCACCTTCAAATCAATAAGCAAACAAGTGAAGACAGTTCTGATGATGGTCTTGTTTTTGGGATTAGGTGATTAAAGTTTGAATTAAATTAACTGTGCAAAACAAAGAAAGAGAGACACAAAGCACACAGGAATAAAAGTGAATAAGGACGAAAAAGAAAGTTCTTGATTGATTGTCTCATTTTCAGGGCTCGGTGTCAGGGAATAAGAACAAGATTTCGTCATCATACTCTGCGAATTCAGGCTGGATGAGGTCAGTGGCACCGAACAGAGAAAAAATCCCCTCATCTACGTTGCTGTCCTCATCGTCTTCATGTGGCGAACTCAAAAGGACGAAGCATGTCTGTCAGGCTTTTAACTATGGCCCATTGCGCCTTACTCATCCGCAGGTCCTCCTTCTGAGATGTAGCCTCTGTCAAGAAATAGTGATCGAGTACCGTATACTGCTCATGCAGACGCTCAAGCATGTAGAAGGTTGAGTTCCAACGTGTTGCCACCTCCTGGATGAGTGCTTTCACTGGCATTCCACGTTGAAGTAGCAGTCTCCGCAGATGCTTCCGGGCCTTAAAAGAATGGCTGAAATGGTTGCACATTTTGCGGCAGGTGGCCATTACCTCGAACGCTGGACTCTCTTTATCACTCAAGAATTTTTGAACTACCAGGTTGATACAGTGCGCCAAACACGGCACTCTAACATGGTGACCCTGTGACATGGCCTTAACTACATTGGCGCCATTATCCGTGGAAACATAACCAATCTTGCGTTTTAGGGGGGATAGCATTGACAACACCTTTTTGTCAAACTCTTCCAAAAGGTTTTCTGCTGTGTGACTTTTCTCCAAGGCAAACATGGCTAGTGTTGCATGTTTCCGAGCAGCTTTGAAAACTTGGTCCGGGTCAACACCTGCGTTTAGCTTTGCTATAACACCTGAAAAAGAGACCCAGTGTGCAGTGATGCACATGTAATCATCGCCTGGGCCACTGGTCCACATGTCTGTTGTCAGATGTATTGTGTGAACAGCACTCTTCTGCAAAGCTGCCCCAATCGCCTGCAGCACATCTTCATGTAGTGCTGGAACCGCAACTCTGGCAAAATAGAACCGGCTCGGAACCTTCCATTTAGGGCAGAGCGTTGCAACTAATTCAAGAAAACCTACCGCTTCTACAAAAGAAAAAGGTAGAAGGTCCACAGCTAGCATTTTAGCCAGCTTAGTGTTATACAGACGCGTCAGTGGGTGGTTGCGTTCATATGGCACGTCTGAAGTAAGCATTGTTCTAATGTTGGCCTGGACCAAGCATTTACGGGCTGATAATGACTTCGTTGACCCAATTTTGCTCGCTGGTGAACTTTTGTGCGTTGGTGTCTCACTCGCTCCAACACTCTTAGTGTGCCTCACATTGGGTGTGCTGCTGAGAGGGGTACTGGGTGTAAGGGAAGTGTTTGACACGTCTTCTTCCTGCTCGTCAACATCAGATGAAACATCAACGTTTCCTTGATTTTGGCCTTTCTTGATCGCAGCTAGGTGCGCAAACCATTGGACAGCGTGCTTTCTGTCAAGATGACCACTCTGGCCGCCGGTACCATAGTTGCTACCTGGCTTACCACGACTAACTGCAAGCTTACAAAGGGTACAAATGGCAAACCTTGGATTTTTGGGACAAACAGTAAAGAAGTCCCAAACTGGGGACTTGAAGTGTCTGTGGGACCTGGAGGAGGCGGCGATACTGGTGGTGGTGGTGGTCATGAAGCTAATGCCAGATGAAGTGGAGGATCTGGATTGGCCAACTTTTGTACGTTTTCCACTTTCACCGCCACTAATTAAGGTCGAGGTTGACGCAGGTCTCTTCTTGCCAGAAAGAAATATGGAAGCGGGACGAGTTGGTGTACTACTTAACTCCAATGATTGTGGTGTTTCCACTGCCTCCTCATCGACAACATCATCATCATCATCATCACGCGCAGCAGCTCTTCGGGCTAGGGTCAAAATGTCTGTTTACTGCATGCCCGCTGGGGCTGCAGTGACCTTTATGATGACTGGGTCGTCGTTGGCAGAGTCTTCATCAGCAGCAGTATCCGCCACTTCTTGTTGAGCCTCATCACACTCCATAAGTCTGAGACTTTGGACGAGCTTCCTTTTACGCTTAAGTACCTTTGTTGGATCATGGTGTGCCTCACTCTCAGACGGCTGTGGTGCTGGTTCCCAAGTTTGATCCGTATCATCAGAAGGAGGTGTGCTTGAAGAGGATGTAGACACCACCCTTGATCTCTTCCTTGCTAGGGTTGTGGAAGACAATGAAGGATCATCAGGAGGAGTGGCTTCCTCAAATGATACCTCGCCTTGATTGTCGATTTCCTGATGTGCCCCTACTTCGGGAGGAACAACTATTGTGGGCACTTGTTGTGACCCTCCATGCACCTCTGCATGCGCATCTCCTTGCGCTGCCTCTCCTTCCACATGTACTTGGGCTTGTACTTGCACATGTGATTGTTGTTGCCGCTGTGGTTGTTCAACACTCGTCAGATGAGCTACAACAACCTGTGTTGATTGAGGGACATTGCTGCTGCTTTCTTGCGATGAGCCAACATCACTGGTCGATGGTGATTGAAGAAGTATACTGGCTGCCTCTGCAGCACTCAAGGGCTTGGACTTAAGTTGGCGTGGTGGTGGTGGTGGCACTGAGCCCAATGGAGCGGGGTTGCTGCTGCCAGCTTGGTCCCCAGCAGATCCCGCTGCAGCTGCTGCAGGCATACTTTTTTTTTTACTCACAAAAAAAGGGGCGGGCGGCACACCAGTGTCCTTGGTAACTTGCTTCTTCTGCTCCTTACTGGCACCTTTCTTGCTAGAGGAGCTACGGGTTACTTTTTTTGGGGCCATCTTCTTCAGAGCAGGTCAGCAGGCAGCAGTTGCACGAGTTGCAGAGGGTTCTGTGTCCAGACGTGACGTCGCGTGACGTTATGCTGCACACACCGCTGCAGGACTTCTTCCTGGCACTGGTGGTTCTATTGAGTCTTCTTGTGCACCTAAAAGCAATGGAAGACAGAGGAACATCAGTTCAGTTATACACCCCAAAAAATCGACAAAACACAGAAAAATGAGCACAATCCCATGCCATCCATGATGTTTACATTGAAGACACCCCACAGAAAGACTAGGGACATGCAAGTATGCAACACTCACTACCCCTGGGCATAAGGGATGAAAAGTAGGCAAAATAAGTGCAGGCCTCAGACACTGCCTCTCCTCAAAATGGCCCCCTTACACCCCAAGCACATGTTGCCTGTACTAGCCAGCACTCAAGATGGCCACCACCACCACCCACATGGCCAGTCCACATCAACAGTACACCCCCAAAAAACAGAAAAACAGCCAGAAATCACCACAATCCAATGCCATCCATGATGTTTACATCAAAGAGAGTGAGACAACACCACAGGCACACTCAGTCCATGCACCACCACCACCCCATGGCAAGCAAAAGGCCACACCAGCAGCCCCCCAAAAACGACAAAAAACAATAAAATAAGCACAATCCCAGCCCATCCATGGCCTCAATTATGTTTAAATTCAAGAAGACACCCCACAGAAAGACTAGGCCCATGCAACACTCACCACCCCTGGGCAAAGGGCCACACCAGCAGGCCCAAAAAAACGACAAAAAACAATAAAATCTGCACAATCCCAGCCCATCCATGGCCTCAATGGTGTTTAAATTCAAGAAGACACCCCACAGAAAGACTAGGCCCATGCAACACTCACCACCCCTGGGCAAAGGGCCACACCAGCAGGCCCAAAAAAACGACAAAAACCAATAAAATCTGCACATTCCCAGTCCATCCATGACCTCAATGGTGTTTAAATTCAAGAAGACACCCCTCAGAAACACTAGGCCCATGCAACACTCACTACCCCTGGGCATAAGGGATGAAAAGTAGGCAAAATAAGTGCAGGCCTCAGACACTGCCTCTCCTCAAAATGGCCCCCTTACACCCCAAGCACATGTTGCCTGTACCAGCCAGCACTCAAGATGGCCACCACCACCACCCACATGGCCAGTCCACATCAACAGTACACCCCCAAAAAACAGAAAAACAGCCAGAAATCACCACAATCCAATGCCATCCATGATGTTTACATCAAAGAGAGTGAGACAACACCACAGGCACACTCAGTCCATGCACCACCACCACCCCATGGCAAGCAAAAGGCCACACCAGCAGCCCCCCAAAAACGACAAAAAACAATAAAATAAGCACAATCCCAGCCCATCCATGGCCTCAATTATGTTTAAATTCAAGAAGACACCCCACAGAAAGACTAGGCCCATGCAACACTCACCACCCCTGGGCAAAGGGCCACACCAGCAGGCCCAAAAAAACGACAAAAAACAATAAAATCTGCACAATCCCAGCCCATCCATGGCCTCAATGGTGTTTAAATTCAAGAAGACACCCCACAGAAAGACTAGGCCCATGCAACACTCACCACCCCTGGGCAAAGGGCCACACCAGCAGGCCCAAAAAAACGACAAAAAACAATAAAATCTGCACAATCCCAGCCCATCCATGGCCTCAATGGTGTTTAAATTCAAGAAGACACCCCTCAGAAACACTAGGCCCATGCAACACTCACTACCCCTGGGCATAAGGGATGAAAAGTAGGCAAAATAAGTGCAGGCCTCAGACACTGCCTCTCCTCAAAATGGCCCCCTTACACCCCAAGCACATGTTGCCTGTACCAGCCAGCACTCAAGATGGCCACCACCACCACCCACATGGCCAGTCCACATCAACAGTACACCCCCAAAAAACAGAAAAACAGCCAGAAATCACCACAATCCAATGCCATCCATGATGTTTACATCAAAGAGAGTGAGACAACACCACAGGCACACTCAGTCCATGCACCACCACCACCCCTGGGCAAGCAAAAGGCCACACCAGCAGCCCCCAAAAAACGACAAAAAACAATAAAATAAGCACAATCCCAGCCCATCCATGGCCTCAATTATGTTTAAATTCAAGAAGACACCCCACAGAAAGACTAGGCCCATGCAACACTCACCACCCCTGGGCAAAGGGCCACACCAGCAGGCCCAAAAAAACGACAAAAAACAATAAAATCTGCACAATCCCAGCCCATCCATGGCCTCAATGGTGTTTAAATTCAAGAAGACACCCCACAGAAAGACTAGGCCCATGCAACACTCACCACCCCTGGGCAAAGGGCCACACCAGCAGGCCCAAAAAAACGACAAAAAACAATAAAATCTGCACAATCCCAGCCCATCCATGGCCTCAATGGTGTTTAAATTCAAGAAGACACCCCTCAGAAACACTAGGCCCATGCAACACTCACTACCCCTGGGCATAAGGGATGAAAAGTAGGCAAAATAAGTGCAGGCCTCAGACACTGCCTCTCCTCAAAATGGCCCCCTTACACCCCAAGCACATGTTGCCTGTACCAGCCAGCACTCAAGATGGCCACCACCACCACCCACATGGCCAGACCACATCAACAGTACACCCCCAAAAAACAGAAAAACAGCCAGAAATCACCACAATCCAATGCCATCCATGATGTTTACATCAAAGAGAGTGAGACAACACCACAGGCACACTCAGTCCATGCACCACCACCACCCCTGGGCAAGCAAAAGGCCACACCAGCAGCCCCCCAAAAACGACAAAAAACAATAAAATAAGCACAATCCCAGCCCATCCATGGCCTCAATTATGTTTAAATTCAAGAAGACACCCCACAGAAAGACTAGGCCCATGCAACACTCACCACCCCTGGGCAAAGGGCCACACCAGCAGGCCCAAAAAAACGACAAAAAACAATAAAATCTGCACAATCCCAGCCCATCCATGGCCTCAATGGTGTTTAAATTCAACAAAACAGTTGTATCATGCACCCATAACCAACCCTGGTCCTACTGGATACTGTGGCTACCCACAATATAATTTATTTAATTTTCTGAAAAAGTTCCAAAAAGCAACTGTAATGCCCCAAACAAACTTACTTGTGAAAGTTGATTTCTAATCCAAAAGTGATCCAAAGACAGTCAAAAAGGCCTCAAATCCAAATATCCAGCAGCACCCACAAAAAGTAATCCTTCCAGCTCCAGATCCAAATGAAAGTGACCAGGAGATGGACAAAGCACTGGGAGGAGCCTGCTGGACAGGAACAGGAAGTTGGAGACTGTGGGGCACTTCCTTCCTCCCCCCCCCCCCAAAATGGACTCCTTGCAAAAAAAAAGGCCATGCAAATGTCAACCTGAGGAGTGATTCTGATAAAAATCATAATTTTCTGAAGGTTTATCCTGTTTGCTGGTGATTTTCTTGTGCGAAATTGCAAAATCTCTATTTCGCAAGTGCGAGATTGTTCCTTTCCGCCGCAACTACATGTTCGCAATTGCGAACTCTCGCGAGGTGTGCTGTGCAAGGTGGCAAGCCGCGAGTACGTATTCGCGGGCGACAAACTCCCGCGGGAACACGCAGCAAGATCTAAAATGGCGCGTCACTCGCAAAGAAAAACAACTCGGCAAACGCTAAAATGACGGAAAGTGAACGCCGTGCACCACGCCGCGCGCCGCAACCAAGCAAAAAATCCGCCGCGAGCGGATTCATGGATTTTCGACAAATTCGCGAGCGTTCGCGGATTGCGGATTTGCCGAAAATCCGAAAAATCCGCGAGCGGAGCGGATTTTACGCCCATGCTTAGTTATAGTTAAGAAAAATGATGTATACAACATTAAAAATTTACAAAAATAACACAGGTTACAGCAATTTTATAGTTAAAAAATAAAATTAAAAAAACCTTTAAAATTCACCGTGAAAACAAAAGGTTACTATGACGTTATAGTTGGAAAATAGATTTCTAAAAAACCTTAGAAATCCACAAGAAAAAACCCAAAGGTTACAGAGATGTTATAGTTAGGAAATAGCATAAAAAGACCTTGGAAATCACAGAAAAAAAGCAAAGGTTACAGGGATGGTATAGTTAGGCTGACATTATCCTGTTACAAAAACACAGAAATTCAGCACTTATAGTTACCTGAGCTTACTATAACTTATGTCCTCCCTCATTGCACTGCTTATGACCGCACGTATTATATCACTCATGATATGGTCAATGACATCACTGATTACATCACTGGTGACATCTCAAATGATATCACTGATGACATTATCCACAGAAGCACTCACACACCAACTCACACCCCCATACAATCTCTTACACACCTAGTCACACACCCACACAATCACTCACATACCCATTCACAAACCTATACAAATTCTCATGCACCCACTCACTAATGTATGGAGGCACTTACACACCCACTCACTCACTTACACACTCATACAGGTACTCATGCAAACACCCACTCCCCCATATAGCTACTCATAACCGATCACTCACCCATACAGCTACTTACACACCCATTCATTAAACCTTACAGCCACTCACACACCCATAAAACCTCTCAACACAGCCACTCAATCACTCATACAACTAATCTCGCACTCACTCACACATCCACATAACCACTTACATGCCCAGTCACATATCCATAAGCATACTCACACACCCGCTTAATCATCCATACAGCCATTCAAACAGACACATATATACCCACTCACGTATTCAAACTCCCACTCAAACAGCCACTCATTCACCGATACAGAACACTTACACATCCAGTTACATACTCATACAGCTAATCAAATACCCACTCACTGACCCATACAGTCATTCACACACCCATTCACCAACCTACATAACCACTGATACACTCATAGCTCACTTACTCAACAATACAGCCACTCATACTGCTAAACGCTCATCCAATGGACTTCTCACTCACCCACATGTACACCCATACAGTCACTCACAAACCCACTCACACACCCACTCTGATACTGACATACCCCCTTATACATCCATACAGTCACTCACACAGATACTTGCAGACCCATACAGCCACTCATGCACCTGTAAAATCACCCATTCACACACCCATACAACCACACCCATTTACACATCTATACAAGCACTCCCATATCTTCTCATCAACCATAAGGTCATTCACACAGAAACTCTCCAATACAACCAATCACACACCAACTTGACCAAACACTTACTCAAAGAGCCACTCACTCACCCATATAATGACTGACACAGCCAGTCATTCACCCATACAGCCACTGACATACCTACTCAGTCACCAACTTACTCATTCACACACGCACTCACTGACCCACACAGCTACTCCCATGCCTACCTAAACACCCATACAGCCACTCACACCCACAAAACTGCTCATATACTCACTCATCCACCCATGCAACCACTTAGATACCCACTCACACATCCATACAACCATTCACAAAACCACTCACACATCTACAGCCCTAGCCGGAAATCCACTCGCTGGCCAATACAGTCACTCGTGCATGCCCTCAAACACCCATAAAACCACTCACACACCCACTTACACACAGACACAGACAGTCACACACCCACTTATATCACACATGTTAGAGATAGTATCACTCATTAGTAGTACAACTAGTATAGTAATCTAACTTTGTAGTAGGCTAGTATTTATGTTTAGCACTCATAAACTCTTGAAAACACTTACACTCATTTGATGATGTCATCAGTGATGTCATCAGTGATGTCATTGACAGTGTCATGAGCAGGGGTGGCTAGCAATCTTTGCTCCGACTGCAGATTTCACAGACGTTTTCCCACTCCACGCTCTGCTTGGAGCACGGAGTTCAGCAAAAAACTCCACTGTGTAGCGGAGTTTACCACCCATCCATATGTCTGACACCTCAAAGTTTCTCATCTCATAAGCAGCCTCAGGCTCAGAGAGAGGGGCATGTGTGCGGAGCTGTGCTCCATCCTCCCATTGTTTGAATCCGCTCACACTCGGGCGGGGCCACTGCTTTTTTTGAATGCAGTGGCAAGAATGGGTTCGGAGCCTTTGATTGGTTGCCTCTCTCTTTCTAGGACTTGGATTTGAAAGCTGCATCTGGTATTTTGCTGATTGGTGGCGCTTCAGCCACCTTGGCTCCTTGCAGGACATGGAATTGGCTGCAAAGAATTGCCTGTGCCCCTAGGAGACCAGGTACAGGGTGTGGAGGAGGTAGTGCACGGCCGAGCACAGAAGAGCTGTCCCTGAAATGTGAAATTTACATAGACGGCCACCCGCCGACTAGGCGAGAGCACCCCAGAGCCACCTTATATTGCTATATTCATACTTCTTTTAAAGCATGTTTAAACTCATATTTTTGGACTAAGTTTCTTTAAAAACCATCTCTCACACCTATTTTCCATTTTCGCAGTTATTCGGGACGCCGCAACGCCACAGTTAACCACGACTGTCACGCCTTTTCTATAAAGTGAAAACATTATATGCGCACATATTACAGTATTTTACACACTGGGGGTTTACTACTATATACAAACTCATGTTTTTCCAGTGTAATTTCTGGATCAACCATCTCTAAAACCTATTTTCCGTTTTCGTGGTGAAACCGGAGATCGCAATCACGTTGGTCACGAAAGAGTAAAGCAAAAGCAGGACTTCAATAGCCACCACCACATTCAAAAATTATAACTATATAATTCCAACCATCACATTAGATAACCCATTATATAAATAACTCTATAAAAACATTTATCAAGTTCTCAGTATCTCTATAAAAATGCTTATTAATGATGAACTAATATATTTTTATATATAATATATTTTTATATATTTCCACCAAAATTTGCGACAACATTGATAGTCGCGATATCCCCAAGATGGTACACAGAAGGTCCGCGCTGGTGGTCACGGCGGCATCACGAATATCTCTTGCGGTTAAAAAAATCTATTTTGGAAACATAACTTGTGTTACTAACACTCCCATTTCTCAAACATGGTACAAGAGTAACACTACTTTTACCATTTTCAGCCCCGGGAACTGTTCCTGATAGATAAAATGGCAGCCGCAACTTTCTTTTCAGTTTCTGTCCAGCCAATCAGAGCATTCCCACTTGTGCGTGCACTTGCGAGTAATCGCGAAACCACCGCTAAATACCAGCAGCCAGAGATATCACTATAATTTTCTGCTTAAATTTCACAAACACTACTGAGCAGATTTACACCAAATAGGCAAGAGGCACTACCTTGAACATCTACTTCCCTGCCAAATTTGGTGTAAGTCCATTCAGCAGTTCGGGCTGTAGGTGTCGCTAAAGGTTCTATGGGAATTAACATTACAAATGCACTCTTAATTTGCACCCCAAATTCTCGGTCCCCAACTCACGGATCACCCCTAAACTTTCCATGATAACCAGAATCTACCTTGAAACTTTTTGGTGAAAATGTCATGAAGATTGGTCAAACAACACTAAAGTTATAGGCAAGTCAAATAATGCTTTTCATGTGGAAATATGGTCCAAACTAACTACCTACTGACGACTGTCAGTAGGTAATATATGTATATGTATGAAATATATATATATAAAAATATATATACATATACACACACACACAGATATAATTTGCCTTTTCACTTTTCAATATTTTGCAATGTTTTTTAAAACATTTTAAAATGTAGTGCTTAGCAGTGTTTACTCATTTCTGCTGTGTAAAAAATCACGAGAATGGTGTTTCTGCAGTGCTTATAAAAAATGTGCTTTTTATTTCCTTCCTGACCTCATTCATTTTGACTGTCAAATCTTTCTTCCTACCGTGCCTTTACCCTTAATTTACTCTTATAACTAGCACTAAAGGCAAACAGCAAACAATAATTGAGATATCAAGTTCGTCTGAACAGGCAGAGCAAGAACACATTGAACCATCTACCAAAATACGTAACAAAAAGGAACCAAACCCGGGACAGAGGGCCCATACGGACAAGGATAATACGGTGAAAAATAAAAAATGTACAATTAACCTGCAAAATTATAACACCGAGTGGGGCCCTCTGGCAGATAATAACGTCACTCAATATCCATTTAAACCCTGAACAGATAAACTTGACATCCAAATAAATCTAATGAACATAATCGCCGAATATATCTCAGATATACACAATAAACTTGATACCATGACAAACTTATTAGTAAATACTCAGGACGTAAATGAAATGCTGGCACAAGCCCCCAACTGCCCTTGTAGTCCCATGTTGGAAAAACTAGGGGACCTACCAACTATACTAACAAGCATCTAATATGAATGCAAACATGCAAATTGTTCATTCGAAAGCAAGGTACCAAATGGTAAAAATTGTGCAATTGAAGGAAAAAACACCTATAACATTGCCTCAAATAATGATATAAACAATGCAGAAAACGACAAAGAGAAAAAGACGAGCTAAAAACTTCTCAAAATGCTGCTCCAAGCAAAATAGAACAGAGTAACCCACAGCAAATCAAAAAAAAGCCAAAAGCAGGAGACTAAACTGAGAATGTAACTATAGCAGACCACCCTACGTTAGAATCGATCAAATGTAGACATGTTCCTTGTACTGAAGCAACTCTACAAAAGTATAAGCAGACGAACACAACAAACAATCTTCCACCTGCCTTAACAAAACGACAAAAAAACGAGCTAGGAAAGCTAGAAATCGTCTGCACACCAGTAAAACATCAAATAAATACGCACTGAATAACTATACAATCTTTAATCTCCCCGATGGCAAACAGAGATTTCATTGACATCAGGGAAACACCAAAAACAAATTGAGGAAGAGGAAGAAAACCTACCAGACCAATCAGTATCAACTGAAACGTCATTACGATCGAAAAAAGCTCTACCAATAACAAATAGTTCAGTGGTGATAAATCGGAGCCTCGAGTGTAGTAACCCTGACTCAACTACAATACATACACTCAAGGGGAGCAGTATAAACTGGAGCCTGGAGAGTAGTGACCTTGATTCAACCACAATAAATAAACCCAAGGGGAGCACAATGGGACAATTGAAGGGCACTGGAAATAAAACAAAACAACCCGCCAAGTCATCAAAGCTCCAACAGAGACAGACCTAGATCGCACAAGTAAATGGCGATCGTCTAGACAGAAATATCAAAAAAGATTCTAAATCAGGGGTGTGCAGACAAGGATCCCCAGGGAAATGATAAACAAATCCAATAATCCTAGAGGAACAATAATCCACGCTCAGAAACTGACCATCCATTCACAAGAAAATGACCCCCCTTACAGGAATTCCAGCTCCAATTTACAAGCTTGCAATTGTGACATCAAACAAGATAGGCACATCATTGTGAAGGTAGATCAGAGCTTGGGATACATTAAGGAAGATCTGCTATTAATTAACATAAAAACGGAGTGTGACGATGCAAATAGCAACAAAACAACCGAAAAGGAAAGAAACTTAAGGCCCTGTCAATTGATAACATCTTATCAGCAAGGCTGAAACAGCGTTATGAGAAGCATCAAGAGAGGTGATGGAAAAGTTAATTTGAAGATAGATCAGCCTCTAGAATACAGCAAGAAAGATCAGCGACTGATTAACACAAAAAGGCAGCGTAATGATACAAACAGCAGGGCAACAAAGAGCCAGGAAGAAATCCGATAAACGAGCAGACACTATCTTCTCACACGCAAAAAAAAGAGAACATATCAAACATAACAAATAGGATCCTATTTACGCCACATTATCAGTCACAAGGTCCGCAAGATTATGTGAACAGAGGAAATATCTTACGCCTTATGGCAGTAATTCCAACATTACAACATTTAACGTCTGCAGATTTAATAGCAATAGAATTTGTTAATCCTGGAAACAACATAGGAAATGAAGGCACCCAAGCAACATGGAGGAATAAAGAAATAGTAACAGTTATTTTACAAGAAACCACAAAATCCAAGGACTGGGGAATATCACTTACCAGCCCAGTAACACAACGTTATCCGTCACCATTTCTAACGTTAAGCATTCCCTAGATAAAGAACTCAACAAAAACTATAGTCCCCTCAGTATTGCGAGGTGCCAAAGGTGCAGATGGCACAAACATGGAGCAACAGAGAAAAATAAACTTAGGATTGCCCACTACCGGGTGGACTGGAGAATGAAGCTATAGTACATTTGGCAAGACAGAGCTTTTCCCCATAAAAATCCTATCCTGGAACAACGCAGGAGCAAAAGGAATCCTACAAGACAAAGGAAAGACAGAGTCATGGGATAAACACAAAATAATTGTGCTCCAAGAATCTTGGCTGACAGCTCCAGTTGACATGCACCACAATACCGCATGTAGCTTCAAAAGCTAAAAATCTAATGACAATCCTCGAGTCAGAAAACAAAATGACTATAGAAACATGGCCCACTTTTTTGGCAAAGCTACCTGATGCAGGAGCGCCCACCAAAAAAATAAATAAAAACCGCACAGATATCAATAGCCATCTCAGCCAAGCATCACCAAGCTTAAGAAAGCTCCTGAGAAAGGCCCTTAGGAAGGCTCAACATCATAGTAAGTATGGGAGGAGGTACGTTCTTTAAAGATAAAATACAAGAAACAAATCTAGATCGACAAAATACATGAGGAAAACAACTTTTGAACAAAATTACTTCATAATGCAAAGAAATCTGACCCCAGAACTTTCTGGGGGCAGGTGAATTCCATGAACAGAACCTCCAAATTCATAAACATGACCTGCGTCGCTGAGCATGCATGGGTACAGCACCTAATTTCCACATTTTCTATATCCAATTTGGAACAGCTGCCATCTGTTGCAATTTCCATGCATGAAAAGCAAAAAGAAGATACACCTCAATCTACTTTCGCCCATTCCGAAGTAGAAATTTAGCAAATCATAAGAAAAAGTGGCTTGATAGTGCACCAGGACCGAATGGTGTGCCACAGGCAATCTACAAACAAGATCCCAATTACTGGGCATGCATGATCTGTAGTCTGTTCCAGATGATCTGCACTACCAGTCATATCCCAGGAAGCTGAAGAGGCACAATTATTAATCCGATATATAAAGGCTGGGAGTGCACAGATCGAGCAAACTATCGCCTGGTCACGTTGATAGATGCGGAGGCCAAATATTATGCATCTCTGATCCTAACTGATCTAATAAATTGGTCTGATGAGAATAAAAAAATCCCTATAAACTAGTCAGGCTTCCGACGTGGCACGGGCACAATTGCAAATGAATTAGCAATAGGGCTAATTGCCTGGGGCGGAGTCCAAGATGGCGGAGTGAGGACTCTGCTGTGCGGCAGTCCGAGAGCTCTCCCTCCACACTGGAGCCAACAGACTGCTAGAGCTTCTAGTATGCAGGTTAAATCAACCTACTAGCTGAATTTCAAAGATTGCAAGTGGGGAACGAAAATCCAATAATAGCGTGTGTGGCGAAGAAAAAGAAGAAACCGGCATCACTGCAGTTTTCTCTTCCCTGCAGCTCCCTCGAGACGGCTTTAAGACCTACTAGCTGAACTTTAAAGATTGCAAGCGGGGAGCGAAATTCCAATAATAGCGTGCGTGGCGAAGAAAAAGAAGAAACCGGCACTGCGGCAGTTTTCCTTTACCTGCAGTTCCCTCAGGGACGGCTCTTTTTTTTGGCGCTATCTTTGGGCGACGGATGCTGTGGCTGCCTACGGCTGTCTGGCGAGCGGCCAGGAACTGGCTAGAGACCCGGCTCGCCCGATCCGGAATCGACCTGTTTGGTCTGCCGGCGACACACAGGGCGCCGAGCAAAGCTGATCTACCGAGTGTGAGGCACTGCAGAGTCATGTCGCCCAAACACCACCGCGCACTACACGGAATACTAAAACCTCTGCAACGGCTGCTGCAGCGGCAGCGGCAGCCGTTTTGCCCACTTCTACAGTTCCGGCCTCTACCCCTCTGGTTGCCACAGCATTGGCCAGTTCAGAAGATATAACGCCGGAGGGGGTGGTGAATTTGACAACAGTAGCAACAGTAACAACGGCAGCAGCGACGGCGGCGGCATCAGCCCAAGGAGATTCGAACGCACCTCTAAGCGCAGCAACGTTGAGGGGGAATGATAGGAAGGCGACAGGTAAGACGATCCTGCGCCCCCCTGTATTAATAAACTGCGGGACTATACCTAAAGCTGCTACACAGAATGGTGCCAATGTGAACCATGCTAAGCCCGGGGTGGTTTCAGGGAAGGTGCTGGCCCCCCAGCTTAATGCCAGGACACAAGACATTACTATACCATCTAATATTGAAACTGAGACACAGGCTGTTTCACACTTTTCATCAGGGCCGCATATGGATAAAGGCTCCTCCTTCAAAGAAGCAGGGCTAGTACCATCTATCCATCCAATCGTGCCATTGTTGGATAATACTAACTATGATGATCTCGCTATCTCGGCTATCTCGGCTACTTCTCCTACCTTTACCTCTGCTGTGACCAAGGGTAATGAGATCCGGGAAATCTTAGAAAATCCCGAGCTCGAGATACCAGAAGAAGTAAATGTGGTAGATGGGGGGCCCCCTGCAGTAAATACTCCTACGATACTATTGGACGCCTCAGGCAGCCCCAGAGAGTCTCCGTCTATTAATCCTACAGCTACCCCCATAATCTTGGCCCCAACAGACATAGATACTCACTTAACAGAAGAAAACAGCGGTCCGGTGACGCGGATAATGGACAATATCTCTCCGGAACAGGCCCTGAAACCGGTTGAGGAATACCACTCCTTTGAGGACTGCGAGGATGATACGGAGGAGGAACTGGATAAGCCTTCGGATAAATCTTTGAGCAGGCTACCCTCACAGAGACGCAGAGGTAAAGCCAAGTCAAATTACAAGAAGAGAGGGAGAGCTTTATCTAACTTGGCCCACCCTGTGGGAGCAGCCCCCCCGGCTACCAAAAAAACGGTTATTGATAAGAGTCCGTTAAGGAAGTGGATTGAGGCCAAGGGGTTAGTCAAGAGCATGGCTTTAAGGCTCTCAGGGGGCAGCCCTACAGATAATGAGATGCTCCATGCTCCCAGAGCAGGGCCTCCTATGATACAAACCCCTAGGAACGCTCCCTCTGAGCCAACCGCAGGAGGGAAAGATCTCCCCTCAGCTGCTGCAGGTTCTAATCAGCTGATATCTGTTAGTGTAAATACTGATTCAAATATATCTTCGGTCGAAAATATTAATCCAATAGAAGAGTTCAGGCTGGGGGACACTGATCACTCCCAACTGGATACTATATTAAAACTCTTGATAAGCCAAAGGGTAGAATCGGAAGAACACTATCAGCAACTGAAGAGCAACAATGTTAGATTGCAAACTTCCATATCCGACTTAACATCTATATTAAAGGGTGTTACACAGGAGATAACAGAGCTCCAGCAACGCACGGTCGCGGTAGAAGAAGAAACCCAGCGGATAGGTACCAAGGTGGGGCGCCATGATGCAGAATTAACTCAACTCCAGGGAAAAGTTGAGGACCTGGAAAATCGACAAAGGAGATCCAACCTTAAAATCTACGGAATTCCGGAAGGGCTAGAAGGATCTGACCCAAGGGCTTTTTTGGTGAAACTTTTACCTCGTGCTTTTCCGGATCTTTCCGACTGGGATTGGGACTCCCAAATTCAAAGAGCACACCGACTCCCACTTGGTCTAAAACATCAGAATAGTAAATTCCCACGACCACTTTTAATACACTTTGGCAATTTTCTGCTCCGACAAGCTGTGTGGCAAAAAGCTAAACCTAATACTCCAATAACTATAGACAACCTTACCATCTTTACTCGTTCAGATCTTAGCAAAACCACGATGGATAAAAGATGGGAAATGCGCAAATTAATCGACCCAATTATTAAACTGGGAGCCCAAGCATACCTACAGGAACCCGCTCGACTTAAAGTGATCATGAATGGGCGCACAAATTTCTTTAGTGATGTGCAGGAGGCTCAGGCCTTTCTAGCTAGCGCCAATAGGAGTAAAGACTGAAGGAAAGCGGGGGGATCACCCTTACCCTTACACGTGTTATAATATCACTAGATAAATAGAAGTGGGATTATGAAGGGACACGAGGAATCTTAGATCGAGATGGGGCACTGTATCACTAAACACTTAATCACTTAATCACTGAAATTTAATAAGCACCAAGTATCACTAGACAGCAGTGGATTTATAACTCACCCAGTCAAATATAACACTTTGATATGAAGATAAGATCAGGGTTGATGCTGCATCACTGATAGCTGTAGCTCCAGTGGGTGGGGGGAGGGGTAATCGGACTCACTGTCGCAGGCGCTGCCTCACCAACGGCAGCAGTTGGTAAGGGGGGGAGGCGGGGTGGGTCTTCGCAATAAGGGGAGGGAGCGGAAGGAGAAGGTAGGAGGGGGGTGGGTGGGAAGAAAAATGAAAAAAAAAAATCCTGGTAGAGGGACATGATCTGAAATTTGAGATTGCAAAATATATTTTTTGTTTGGATTTATTTAATGAATTATGTGGACCAATAGAAATGATGGAATGGATGCCATTTAGCGACATAACGCTTTACATTAGTAATGCATAATATTAGGTGTTTGGCATGGAATGTTTCAGGGTTGAATAACAAACGTAAAAGACTCTTAGTGGCAGAAGAACTAAGACTTTATAACCCCCACTTAGTATTTTTGACAGAAACACACATTTTAGATAAAGATAAGAAATTGTTAAATCAATTGGGTTTGGAGATGATAATAAATTCGGCTGTTGTTTCTTCTACAAGAGGGGTTGCGATACTGAAAGATAAAAGGTTTAAAGCAGAAATAATTAAAACAGCACGTGATGAATGGGGAGGGTGGGCAATCGCTCAATTCTGCTTTAACAAAGTGAAATTTGTAGCCTGTGTTGTTTACGGGCCTAACAAGGAAGAGCCCAGAATATTTGAACAGTTAAATATAGCGTTATTAGACTGGGAAGGGGAACTAGTAGTTATGGGAGATTTTAATTGTATTCTGAACAGTCAAACAGACACTACACGGCCGGGTAATTATAAACGAATGCCCAAAACCAGAGCATCTATATTAGATCTATGTAAGGTACACAATGTTAGAGATGTATGGAGATGTTTATACCCGAACTCTCCTGGCTACACTTACTATTCAGCACCCCACAGGCTATGCTCTCGTTTAGATATGGCTTTTGTTTCAGACTTCCTAATGAAATCTGCATCAATGGTAATTTATCCCCGCATAACATCTGATCGTAACCCCATCATGGTCGAACTCTCTATTTTTACGAATCGTAAACCTCCTAGACCCTTTACATTTCCTAGGAACTTAATATCAAACGCGTCTAACACCTCGCAGTTAAAACAACATATAATACAATTTTTGACTATTAATAGAAACACTGCTTCATGTTTAATAGTATGGGACACATGTAAAGCTAGTATCAGAGGGTTCACGCAATCATTTGTCTTGAAACAGAATCACGAAAGACATAAGAATAATTTAGCCCTGACATCTGACATCGCTGTTGAAGAGACACGGCTAGCACAAGCTTTAAGAGATAACCTATCTACTCTGGAAATCAGTACAAATCTTAGCCAACTAAAATGCAAGACTAAGGAAATACTTCTTAAAAAAAGAAGTACTCAGATTCACAAATATAAATTTTCACAATATGAGGGTGGAGACAAAATCGGCAAAATTTTAGCATTTAAAGTGGCAGAAGACAGAGCGGAGTCCACGATTGCTCAAAATATAGGGGTTGATAATAAAAGATATAACCAGCCAACTGATATAATTCAACAGTTTGCTAAATATTATGAAGTTCTTTATACATCGGAAAACACGCCTAATGGTTCTGCAATCAAGAACTACTTAAAAGAAAACTTAACGAAACAGATAACTGTGACAGAAGTAGAAGATCTTGCCACAGAAATAACAAGCGAAGAATTAAAAGAAGCTATACAATCATTGCCTATAGGGAAAGCCACCGGTGAAGATACTATTCCATTGGAAGTCTATAAATTATGCTTAGATGAGTTAGTACCTCTTTTTTTAGATGTGATAACCCATATCGGCAGAACTGGGTCGGCACCCCGCTCATGGAACAAAGCTAGAATAATTTTTTTTCACAAAAAGGGTAAACCTAAAGAGGAGATGGGTTCATATAGACCGATATCCCTGATCAATGCAGACGCCAAGATCTTTGCAAAATGTTTGGCTAAAAGACTTGCACCACTAATGCCCAAAATTGTAAATACACAACAGCACGGGTTAATAACAGGGAGGGATACCTCAGCTCATATCAACACGGCAATAACAGCATTTGATATAGCTGAGGTAGAGGCAACCCCTCTTGCCATGATAATGCTTGACGCCGAAAAGGCATTTGATCGGGTGGGATGGGACTATTTATGGCACATAATGGGATCAATGGGATTTGAAGGAGAATTTTTAAACGGGATCCGAGCACTTTATGATACACCAACGGCATACACTAGCTATGGAGCGCTCATCTCGTCGTGCTTTCCAATCAGTAGGGGCACACGTCAAGGGTGCCCCCTTTCACCTTTATTATTTGCCCTCTCTTTGGAACCATTTTTAAAGGCTCTGGATACCCAGTCTGGAATAATACCATTCAAGACGGGCACGCAAAGTTTAAAAATTACTGCGTATGCCGACGATATTGCTATCTATTCGTCTGAAGTATACAAATCTCTAAGAATTATCAATATTGAAGCATCTAAATTTGGCATAGTGTCAGGCTATAAACTGAATGTTCACAAAACCCAAATAATAGCCAACTTCGCTCCCTCGCCACCGGTCCCAGAAATTTGTAAGGTTGCTACCTACCTCGGAGTTAAGATCACTTCAAATATCAAAGAACTTAATGCTATCAATTATAATGATTTAACGAAAACTACCATCTCGAGTTTAAAAAAATGGCATAGACTACCATAAAGCCTAATTGGTAGAATAAACCTGATTAAAATGAAAATTATACCCAAATATTTGTATTTATTTAGATCATTCCCTCTGACTCAGAGTAGGCTTTTCTTTAAACAATTGGACAGGATCTTTGGTAACTTCATCTGGGGGTACAAGAAGGCTAGGAGATCGTTAAAGCTATTAAAAAACCAAATTGGATCAGGCGGTCTTAATTTTCCGATATGAAATTATACTTCTGGGCATCATTTGTGAGACACGTACGCTCACTATTAAATTCTGAGGACTTGCTCTTTTACCATCATTTACTACTAAAAGGCGACTCCAATCAATTTTTATTTCACATCACAGACCCCAACTACTACAAACGGGTCAAGTTTAAGACCGCACGTGATATAATAAGAATATGGAAGGATATTCTTGACTATTGTAAAACTACTATATTTCACTCTCAACTTATTTTGTGGAATAATCCTGGTTTACCGAGTATATTTAGTGATGGGGAATTTCGAAGGTGGCAGCTGAAAGGGGTAACAGTATTGGGCGATCTCTATAACTCTCAAGGTATACTAGATTTTCTTACTTTAAAACACTTATTTGGATTATCCGAAACTCATAGGTTTAAATATATACAAATTTATGATTTTTTAATGCATAAAAACAGAATTAATACTGTGTCGAGCAGGGGCATCTGGGACTACTTAAATTCTAAGAAAGAAAAATCTATCATTAGCTCGACTTATACATTTTTTATAAGCTTAAAACCTGACGATAACGATGTACTTGCTAACAAATGGAATTTAAAACTTGGAACAAACCTTACAGGTAAACAAATAAGTCTATCTTACACTAATATTCATAATTACGTACGATCATCAAGCTTATGACTACAACAATATAGAACTATTTATATGCTATATTACACACCAGAAAAGTTTTCGAAATGTTCTTTAAATAATACCTTGGGAGAAAAAACTAAATGCCCGAAATGTGCTGAATATGGGGCAGACCTTGTACACATGCTGTTTTCATGTCCAATGCTTAGGAAATTCTGGGAAGAAGTGGAAAAAACTTTAGTTGCAAAAAACATTCTTAGCTCCCCAATAACGGCTCCTATGGTAATACTTGGCCCACATTTGACTAACCAATCGCTTCATATACTGTTATCAATACTAATCTCATGTGCTAAACTAATCTTAGCCAGGGCATGGATTAGCCCCAACACACCTAATGCTACGGAGTGGTGGTACCTGGCCAACGAAATAAAAATTATGGAGTGTACCTTAGCAGAGTTAAGAGGTATTCGCTCGCTATATAAATTTGAGAAATTATGGGGGGACTTAGAATGAATCGATTGTTTCAAAGGCTACTTTTAATTGCTTAGATGATCTCGCTGTAATAGTCTAGCATCTTTATTAATTTTAGCAAATTGAATGCTGATGTATATATGTTTGTTTATGTATATGATTTATTTGATGAAATGAAATTATTCTGAATGTATTATTGTCCCGTACCAGGTGAAAAAAAAAAAAAAAAAAAGGAATTACTAAAAAAAAAAAAAAAAAAAAAAAAGCAATAGGGCTAATTGCCGAGAAAAGTCTACGACAGCAACAGGCACTCCATCTATGCAGCGTGGACTTTAAGGCAGCCTTTGACTGTGTTAGCCGACACACTCTATGGGCTAAATTGAAACACCAGAGTCTACCAGACACAATTTTAAACCCAATCATGGATCTTTACACCAACACCTGGATGTAGGTTAAAATCGCTGATGGACAAAGGCTCACAAGGAACATCCCCACCAACGAAGGGTTAAAACAAGACTGTGTATTGTCCCGCACTTGTCTATTCATGGACGATCTAACACCAAGGCTAGACGGGGTCAATTCACACCCGCCTCGGCTGGGCACACTGCCTCTAACACACCTGTCCTATGCAGATGATGTGGTACTTCTAAGTCAGACGAGAATCGGACTGCAACGATCAATCCATGAGTTAGCTGATTTCGCTAAAATAAACCTGATGGAAATAAATATATAAAAAACAAAGGTCATGATCATAACACATTGTCGGCCCAAACAGCCAAAATTCACAATCGACAACACTAAGTTGGAAGCAGTCGATAGCTACAAATACTTGGGGATATACTTGGACCGAAGGTTTTCACTTGCCACGCATTATGAAACACTTCAAAAAAAGGGAACCGCACTACTGTTTGCATTCTGCAGTATATCAAAACAGCTAAAAGGCCCGTTGTTTACTACACCTCTGGCAGTTATCAAAGCAAAACTACTTCCAACTATTGCCTATGGAAGCGTGGTCCATCATGGAAACAGGGCACCAATTCTAGATAAAATTAAAACGTGAGTGTACAAAAGAGTATTTCACTTGCCATGTGATGCCTCACCAGCTCAGCTACATCTAGAGTTCGGATTACAGCACCAAATACTCCATAAAAGGTACGAGACAATTAAATTCTGGTACAAAGTATGGCTCAATCGTGACCTAGAAAACAACTCGGTACTCTGCGAAGTCTTGCAAATTGACCCAAAATCACATTACGTGAAGTACCTAAATGCCTCTTTGAAAATAACCAAAATGACAGATCTCTGGCAATGGAAACTATCATTGACATCATTCCAGCTGATCATGAAAAAAGCGGCAAAATCGCTCTCACTAATTGAAGATAAAGCGACCTTAAGTCGATGTGCGTATGCATGGATGATTTTACAATCCTATGCAAGGCTTGAGCCAGCGGCGTGCCGAGGCCTCGCTTTCCCCCCTCACCTAAAAACAAAGTATTTGGAGCTGCGCATGGGGAAATTGCCTCCCAATGCTGATCAACCTAATTGGAGGACCCCTGGCCCAAAGGATTGTAACCTATGTGGAGTATCACTACAGGACTTTATACACCTGATATGCATTTGCCCGGTGTTAGAGTGCCGTTGCCGGAATTTACTTAGGAGAAAGTTCTATGAAAGCGGTATCCGCACCTGCCGATCAGCAATACTAAAAACTCTGGACTCAGAGGACCCACAATTAATTTGTCAATTAGTTAATTTTTTTTACCTATTTTGATAATTTATTGAAAGAATAAAATAGGTTATAATTATAATTCAGCAATTCATGCTTGTTTTTTTTCTTTAAAAAAAAAGGTACATATTTTGTAAATTGAACTCAAATTTTAAATGTGTGTATTATTTGTTTATATCCAATCTTTTATAGCACGTGAAAGAAATATATTTTATGCTTTGGAATATTGTAATGGTTTTAATGAGCTATACAATAAAGAATGCTCTCTCTATTCCCCTCATCTAGGCCTGGGTGATAAATTCCGTTCCACTCGCGGAATTTGTGGAATTTTGGTAATTTTGTGTTCCGTGGAGAACGCTAAATTGCCCAAAATTCGGCGTTCCGGGAATTTTTTGCTCATTCGCGTTCTTAAATGCGTGTTCACGAGATATTTTCCCCGGCGCACGCAAACGGCTTTTGCAAACAGTAAAAAAGCATCGAGGACAAGCAATTCTGCCTGTTTGGGGAATTTCTGCATGTTCGCGGAGATTTTTTACCGTTTGACGGAGATTTGAGTAACGCGATTACGCAAATTCCGCCCACCCCTACTCTCATCCCTTCCCTACATGCAAACTCATTTTTCCACCTGTATAGTCCAACAGCATGTCGAGAATGTGCATGGATGGGAATATGTTGTACCTCATAAATATTTGACTACAGCAGATAAGGTTACCGCTTCCTGCTGAATGCTGATGTATTCTTCAGATAAATAACAAAGAGCAACTGAATGAAGATTTTCTACTCAAGACATGAAATATGTAGCGTGGGATGCTCATAGCTCTGTTTTTGCAACCAAGTGTCACACTGCCCTGTTCTTTGTCTTTGGATACTAAGAAAGGACTATGTTAAAAAATTTGGCAATTGTGTCTGGTCTACAGTCTATTTTTGCTTACCTCACCAAAGGTAGAGTCTGCTAAGAAATTAATATGCACACCTGTCAGCTATTCATTGATATCAGCATGTTCTGCTGCTCTACAAAGTAGCATTTGAGGTAATAGGAAATGTTATCACATGCAAGTTGCCCTCGGTCAATTGAGTTTATTTTACATTTTTGGGCTATGCCTATGGGGTTCTGTGGCTTATTTTTGACCGAGAGCATCCATCACAGAAAAGGGCTTAGAGGTAGATGATGCACTCACACTACTGATACCAGAGGCCACCACTAACTGAAGATGGTCTGTTTTGCAATAGCAGACATGTTTTTCTTTTTCTATCAGAAGTTTGGTAATTTCTTCATGAGTCATTACAAATTACAGAAAAGAGGTCTTCCTAAAGGCGGTTAGTTTTAATTGTTTCTTGTTTTATCAAGGTGAAAGGGAAAGTTGTAGCTTTTTATAGTGAAAATAGAATTAGTGATCGCGCTATCCGACAATCCCGCGAGGGATGCACTTAAATTCAAAGAGGACTTAACAATTTGCAGGCTGGATGACATCCAAATGCCTCCAACTGAACGCCAGCAAATCGGATATCCTGCTGCTGGGAAAAAACACTCATTTGTGGAGCGATCTCTGGAGGCCTTCTATCCTAGGCCCCCCCGACTGCATCCAAACAGACGGTTAATAACCTGGGTGTATGGATGGATACGGCACTAACCTTCGAGCCTCAAACTAAGGCAGTAGCAGGAGTCTGTTTTGGGGTCCTCCGCAGTCTCAAACCCCTTCTAGGTTTTTTTTATGCTAATAACCGTCAGGTCATTATCCAGGCCACTGTATTATCTAGGCTGGATTATGCTTGCTCTCTATATCTAGGGGCTAATAGAGCAGAGATACAGCACCACCAAAGGAAACAGAACGCGGCTCTCCGGCTACTTTTTGGTCTACCCAGGACCTGTCCCAATTCGGAGTTCATCTGCAGACTTCATTGGCTCCAAATGGAGAAACAAATCTATTTTAAAACTATGTGTCCATAGAATTCTGAATGCCAAATCCCCTTATATCCTAGCGGATCTCCTCATACCCTACACCCCCACTCGCCTTCTGCATTTGTTAAATCAGCATCTTGCGTCCGTCCCACTGGTTAAGAGAGCCAGGGCGAGAGGACGCTCCTTCCGAGCTCTTGCACCCAAACTCAGGAACTCCCTCGCAGTGAGCATCAGAAGCATTCAAAACCATGTTGCATTCTGTAAGGCAATAAAAACCTATCTTTTCCTGAAATGATCTTCTGCTGCGCCTGTTTGACCCTGTCTGTCTGAGACTAGCGCTGGGACGCTCCTTGGCTGGGGCAGCCATGCGCTCTACAAATATTATAACATAACATAACAATGTATGTTTCTTATTTTTTTCAATCTAATTCTTTGTATGTGCACTGCAATTTAGTTATTTTTCTCTAACACTATCTATCTTGCTTATTAAATAAAATCAGAATTGATTGGTTAGCCCACTCTCCACCTTTAGTCTTCAGATCTATCCATCTCATCAGCTTACATCTGTAGGAGACCTCTGACGGTCTAGTTGTTTAATGTGCTGATTGTCACAGCTCTAGATGCAGCAGCTGCGTATCCACACACTAACTGATGATAGTCTGTTTTCCGATAGGAGCCACACTTTTTTCACTTGGAAATGTTTTACTTCATTCTTGAGTCACTTGAAATTAGAGACAAGGGGGTATACTTTTCAAGGGTTTTGCATCGTTCTTGTGTCACGCAAGGGCACACAAGCAGCTATAAAATCTATAATAAAATTTAGGTAGATAGGGACGGGTTTTAGTATTAGTGCTTCTCAAAAAAATTGTGATCATTGGGTCAATGACTATATATGCGTGCGCAGGTTCCATATTAATCTATAATAAAATTTACCAAGTCACCTAAGGCCACCTTTTGTGGTCCTGCGTGCCTAGTTAAAGCTGGAGTAATGCAAGGAAGTGCAAGTTGCTGCTTTGCATTACTGTGCCCCAGGTTCCATGGGTGGAGCATGGGTTTTTCCACACATCCACTCATGGATTCTGAGGCATTCGCAGAGTTACCAATACTGGTAGACTAGGGAATGCATCAGAGTGCTAGGCCTTACCAGTGGAGGCGTAACAAGGAGAAATATCTTTCTATTCATTCTTTCATCTTACTACGTGTGCTTGATTCTGCAGCACTTGTAGAAAGAGGATTAGATTTATGCAGGAAGGAGTCCCTTTCTGCACAAAACAATCCTGCTTGTAAAGCAGGCAACCTTGCACCATGGTACAAAGTGCCTGCATTAGAGTTCGGCAGCAGTTTGTGTGCTAGCACAGGCAGAGAGCAGCAAAGTGTCTGTAATTCTTCTTCTATAAAAAACCTTTCTATTGTAACTGGACTTTAGTTATTTTTCTCTTGGCACATTATTAAATAAAATCAGAACTTAAGGTGGGTGTAAATAGCAGCTACCTGCTGGTTACTCTGCTCTTCACATTTAGTGCCAGATTTGCCTAGCCTTTACATAGCACTTCTTTTTAGAAAGCAAGTTATGGCAGGGCAACAGAAAGGCTTATTTTATACCTACAAAGCACTCAAGTTCTGATTTGCATGTCCTTGTATGTCTTTGAAAAGAAATGTGACATATTGCAACAGCGTGCTCTGCTTTGAGTTACATTTCTTAGAGGTAGGCGTTCCATGGTTGGAGAATGGGTGTTCCTGTGCATCCACTTATAGATGCAAAACAGTTCCATGTTTACTAGTAAGCCCACCTCAGCGAGGAGTGATCGGAAAAATATCTTTGCTATTTTCTCTTTCTTTGCATCATGCTTAGAAGGAAGAGAATGCCTACTTGGTTTAATTTTTTTTGCAAAATGGTATTTTCCTGCACAAAAACTAATCCTGCACCTTAACACAGGCATTCTTGCCCTGTATTGCAAGGGTGCCTGTGTTAACACGAGGCAGCCTTAAGTGCGCCAGTGCTGGAAGAGAGCTAAAGACCACCATTCCTTAGTAGATATGGTGGTGTTTCAGCTCTCTCATATTCACAAAACACAGCAAGCAACTTGCCTTGCTGTACTGAGTTGTGTGAATCCTTAATAAATCGGGCCCTTTTTCTTCAAATTGTTCTTGTCGTCTGCCACCATTAATAGTAGGTGGCCTCTGATGGTCCAGTTGTTTAATGTGCCTTTCGTCACAACACTGTATCAGTGGCAGCCACTGCAAAATTCAAGTGGGAGGGTGGGCGGAAGGGGGATGGGCATTAGGGAAATAATAATAAACACACTAAAAAACGTACCTGTCCTGCCACCGATGCTGCCAGCTGCCTCAGTGCTCTTCTTCTCTCCTGCTCCTGATGGTGTCCTAGCAGGCCCTGGGACACCAGCACCGGCTCCCCACCCAATCCTGGTACTGATCTCAATAGCATGAGAGCAGCTCCAGAATTGGTCTGAGCAGCCTGGTTTGCTGCTCAGACAGTGGCTGGGAGTTTGTGCTGTTTCTCCAGCGAGGCTGTGCAACAGAGCTGGGTTGGAGAAACCTAACAGCGCATGTCAGTTTGGCCGGCCTAATACGGCCAGCCAAACCGACATGCACACTTTACAGCGCACCTACCACTCCTCCTCCCTGCCATAGCACGGCCCCATTCTGCCAAAGCCCAAGACTCCCTGGCTCAGTCAGTCAGCTTAAAAAAAACCATGATAATATTGTTTTATTATCATGTATTTTTCACAGACTGGCTCAGTGAGGTAACGCTCCTCCGCCATTTTGAGTGCCCCCTCTGAACTATATAGAGGCAAAGGCAAACCCGTCTACACTTGTCAGCATCCCAGAAGTGCTAAACGCGGACAAGCAGGACAAAGCAGTTTTACCTCCAAATATTTTATTCATGCGAGGAATTGCTAAACCCAAAGAAATATAAGGTGAGTGCGTCTAATAAGGATGTTTTTAATGAATTCAGAAAAACTCAGAAGTATGTGAATACTAATGAAAAATTCCCTCTAAAACAGGGACTCAGTTGCATGCTTTTAAATTGTCACTCAAAAAAAACTCACACAGGAGAGATTCCTTTTCTCCTTGAAACCGAGAATGTGGACATTTTATTCTGGGCTGAAACGTGGCTGAGAGATTCTTCCGGTCCAGACTTATATAATGCTGTCCTGGCTGGAGAGAATGTAATTAGCAAAGAAAGAGCACTGGCAATGGAGGACGCCGAGCTGTAATTTTTAGGTCATATCTGCTAATATATGGAATTAATGAGTTTTGCATTAGTGGAAACCTTTCTTTTTACTATAAATCTTACTCAAAGTGTCACATGAACTTGACTACTATTATTTCACCCTCCAGGACACTTTGTAGATTTCAGTTCAGCACTATCAGGTTTAATTTCAATTCACTCTCTTCAATCGGACAATTTTTGTCTCTGAAGCTATTTTAACATATGATGGGATGATAAAAGTAGTCGGGAGACATCAGATTTACTGACTCTCTGTTTGCCTTAAAACTGAAACAACAAGTCTTTCCCCTACACATGAAAAAAACCCTAAAATAAAGCTTTGCAAACAGCTGCTAAGGGCTATACACATTATTAAAGGTCCTGAACACGAGTTATACAGCGTAAAAGCACAGCAGACATATTTTGACCAAGGTACATAAAACTGACAAAATTCCAAAATCTCATATTAAAACCAGACAATAAATAGATCAAATTTCATCATCCATTTGTACACGATAAATATGATAAACAAGATATACAAAAAAAAAAAATCTATAAAATATCAAGCCTCATATTTAGGACGTGAACAAAAAAAGAAAGTGCTAATTCATATACCATTTTACATATATCATTTTACATAAGGTGCAAAACCAGCATTCTACATAGGAGCTCGGTAGTATTGTGTAACCCATACATCAATGAGCTATGTAATTTTCAATTTATTCTTTGAGAAGGGAACTTCATAATTAGTTTGATTCTGTATCCCACGCTTTCGCCTGGGAACTACCCACCTTTTAACTATTCCAGAAATATACTGAGGTTACTAATTGTTGATGTAAAATGTATATAACGTAACCTTTAAAATACCTAGTGATGTTTGTTTGCGTGGTCGCCACATATCCCTCCCAGGTCAATCCAAATCTCCGCAGAGACCCTATCCTCTTCGCATAGGCCTCTTCAAATCTATAGGTCCTTTCCAGCTTAAGTAGTCACTGAGCCAATATAGGAATGTTTTGCGATCTCCAATTTTGTAATATCAAAGATCTGGCTACTGCTATGGCTAAGAAAACAAAACATTGTCTATATATGGAAAGCTGACCAACTACATAGGAAAAACCAAATAAAGCGAACAGTGCACATGGAAGAATATCTGTTAACAGACATTTACTAATAAACCTAAATACTTCCTCCCAAAAGTATTGTAATCTTGGGCAAGTAAAAATGTATGTCCAATCTCCTTCCTCTGGCAAATTACATCTAAAACAGTCATTTGGTGCTGTAGGAAACCATTTATGGATTCTAGACGGAGCATAATAGGCCAGCCATCTAGAAAGGAAGGACATTCTTTTAAAATTGGCAGCCCTCAAAGCCCTGTGGCCAAACTCAAAAACTCGTAGACTTTCCTGGCTATTGAATCAGCAGTTGGTTTCCTGAGCAATTTTTGGGAGCATTGTTTCCACCAGGCTCTTATTCGACTCCTAGCGTAGTAGCCTATACCAACTACCAATGCCAATTAAATTTACTTCAAAGGCTGCTTTTAAAATTACTCTGGCTCTCTCGCTAATTCCTGTATAGTTGGTCGAGAGAATGCATGTAATCTGCGTGAAGCTAAACCAAAGGTTGCGGCTCTGAGGTTCGGATTGATTTATAAAAACATCCCATGAGACCAAATTAGCAATCTTGTAAAAGTGCCCTAGCTTACAAAAACCTAACACATTGTAGGGATGAATCTCCTTTTGCAAGAGCCCTATAACTCACAGTCATAAAGCCCCATAACTCTCAGTCATAAAGTGAGGAATTTGCATGGCTTGATGGGATTTTATAATTTTTATTAAACCGCTGTATGCGGATTAAGAGTGTACTCATGACCTTATATCTTGTTTTATTGGGTAGCTTTGCAGTATGCAGGAATGCTGGTAGCTTTTTGCATTAGAACATTATCAAAATTTGAGACAGGGGCCAATAGCTGAGATGTTGAGTTGAGTAACGCAGCTTGGTAATAAGTAGCTACTTGATGTAAGGCAAGACCCCCCTGTTCTACATCTAATTGATAACTTAATCCGCCCAGACAAACTTTCGAATCACCTTATCCACTTCATTAAATTATGAGATTGGTATCTTTAAAGGATGATTTAAAAAATAAGAATATGAGCAGAGGAAGAATCAACATCTTTATCATTGAAACTTTACCTATTATCGACAAAAGTGAGGAGTGTCCATCTTTCTAGCAGACTTTTTATTTTATCAAGTGTTCTACCATAATTCAGATGAAAGAATTGAAGAAAGTTCACAGTCACTTACAAGCCCAGTGTTAGATTTGGGGGTCTCTAGTTGGCACAGGTAGGTACTTGTGACAAATAGGGACACTTGCCGGGGCGTGGCCAACAACATGGCCGACTAGGTCGAGTCTCCCGGTAGCTCCGGCGAGCCGATCCTGATCCGACTGCTAATACCTTGCCCAGAAGTCCCGTAACTGCCTCCAAACATGCTTTGTGGCCCCCAGACACTGGAGGAGTAATATCGGACCTAAAGAGGCCCGGCGAGCTGAGGCGGAAAGGGAAAATGAGCCGGCGAGGGTCCTGAGTCAGATCCAAGATGGCGCCTTCCCGCGATCGTGAAGCGGAGAGCCCAACAGCCTAAACAGCCGACGGAACGGACCTGTGGTGTGGGAAAGGAGGTGCCGGAGCCCGCGCCGGCCAAGAGACCCGGAGTGCGGCGGCCCCACGAAAAACAGAGCCCAGGAGCCTCCGGACAGCGTGGCGTCAAAGCTGCCGCGATCCACGCTGCACAGAGTACCGGTGCCAGCAGGGGAGGCATAGCGGGGCAATCACCGGCACCCAGCACACTACCACCCCCTGCCCCCTCTCGGAGGGGATCTGACCAGAGGATCCGGCGCTGGGAATCGGTGGTCCGGCGGGGCCAACGGACTGCCTCCCAGCGGCAACGCGAGACCGGGTGAGTGGGGAGGCCCCGGTCGGGGCTGGGAGACACTAAGCGAGGCCGCGGCGGCGAGGCATGCAGGCCGCAGTGGACTGCTGAGAGCGGACGCCGCACCTGTCAACCCAAGCAATCGGAGCAGCGCAAGATCCGGTGAGTGGGGCAGAGAGACTGGCAAACCCACCCCGGAGTGGGGTGCAGTGGAGCCCCGGGAAGCTCGGCCCATCGGAGGTACCGCTTGGTGTAGCGCTGAAGGCCTGGACGCAGAACGTGGGGCCTGGCTGTGATTCGGAGGGCCCTGCCGGAGCCGTCTGCTGAGACTTGGGCCCTGGGCCGAGAGGGGACGGATTCACTTCAATAGGGATCCCATCATTACCACTTGCCTTTGCATTTGCCATTTTTTTATGATTTCACTTACTTTTACGGTTGTAATCGGCTTGCTCAAGAGCATACAGTCCTCCTCGCTAGTGGTAGGCAGCTGAACTGACCTAAAGTAGTCCACAAGAGCCAGAGGGCTGACTATCTGGACCTCCGCATAGATCTTACTAAAATGAGACACAAAAACGTTGGCAATTTTGTCTATATAATTCACCAGGCACCTAGTACTGGGATCTCTAATTTGTGGAATAGACTGCTTGCTCTGGTGCATTTTGTGGACCAGGATAGGAATTTGCCAATGTGCTGGCTCTCCTCCTAGACCTTCTGTTGAGAAGCTTTACACCCAGCTATTTCCTCAAGTATAAAAAACTTTTCAACTCCTCCTTTGCCCTTAGCAATTCCTGCTGGAGCGCCTCTACTTCTAGTTCCCCAATTGGCCCACCCAAAAGTTCCATCCTACCCTGCTCTACTGCCTCCTGGAGTCCATCAATCTTCAGTTTCCTCATTTTGTGAAGTTTGGACCTATCCGCCACCACCCGCACCCTAAACGTGGCCTTGAAAGCTTCCCACACCATAAAACCTGGTGCTGTGTTCACATTTCCCTTAAAAAAAACACGTTATAAAATCGCGAGATTCGTCAATACATTTTGGGTCCGAGAGTAACGTTTTATCAAAATGTCACCTATTACTTTTTTTCTTGGGGTGGGCAAGTGTATTAACATGGAGACTAAAGAGTGATCTGAGAATGGGTTAGAGAGAATCTGAGATTCCCCCATTGCGAGATGATTACTTATCAAGAACAAATCCAAATGGGTTGCTGTTTTAAATCTCTCTGAGTAGCACGTGAACTCGGAGCTGCCTGGATCATCTACCCTCCATGGATCTAGTAATGCGAAATCCTCTGTTAATGATTTTTATAAGCCTGTCTGTTTTAGGTTTTAATTGCTTTTTTCCCTTGTTAGAGGTAACCAGGCCCAGAACTTGTATGAAGTTAAAATCTCCTCCCATAATTATAGACCCATGCGCATTCACCAGCAAGTCATATATCTGTTTCAGGGCCATGCAGTCATCTCCGATTGTCCCATTAACTTTGCCTTTTATCCAAATCCACCTAGCTCCCTCATCCCGAATCACCTTGCCCACCATCCAATGTAACTCTGTAGATAAAAGAATACCCACTCCACGCACTGCAGCGTGGGTCAAAGCAAAATATGCTTGGGCATATTTCTTGGGGAATGTCAAGCTGGGAGTTAGATTTAAGATGTGTTTCCTGCCAAAAAATCGCCGGAGGGGAGAAGGATTCTAACCATTTTAGCATGGCTCCTCTTTTTTGTATGTTTACAAAACTATTGACATTACACAAAATTACCTTCAGCAGTTGTGCCATTCTTCAGTCAGATTATACCACTTAAAAAAAAGTCTGCTATATTCTTGCATATGTCTGTTCTCCAATTACACAAACTCTGTTAATAAAGTTTCAAAAAACTCCTTGATGACATAGAACCTGCCAAATTCACCTTGGCCTCTGAGTTTAACCATGTTGCCACACAGCTTATTATCCCAAGTTTGTCCGCTATCTATACGCTCATTTTCTTTAAAGCTACACCCCCTTCCCCTTCCCCTACCCGCCCGGACTGTCTGTGGAGTGAGGTAGCCCTTCCCTCACATCAGCAGCCTCCCTCCAACAACAGGGTGCCTTGACTTGGCACCCAGGGGCACGTCCTCCCCCCCTTCACCTCTACAGACAGAACATTTAGGTCATTAATCCCCAGGGTATTTAGAGTATAAAGTATACTCCCCCCTCAAAAAATTTAAAAAATAGAGAACCATGCTTGTGCAGTACTGGACTAGTGGAACTCCTCCTTCCTCTCCGGCAGAACACAGAGAGTCTGCCTCCCCCGTTCCGATCTGAAGCCTCCTAGATCATCTGCGGTGTCCCACAGGGATCCTCCCTCAGCCCGACGCTGTTCAACGTCTACATGGGGCCTCTCGCACACATCGCCCGACATCACAACCTCAACATAATCTCCTACGCTGGCGAAACACAACTGATCCTCTCCCTCATCAATGACCCCCTCAACGCCAAATCTAACCTCCACCAGGGAATGAAGGCTGTCGCCGACTGGATGGAGGATAGCCGCCTTTCGCTGAACACAGACAAAACAGAGATCCTCATCCTCAGGCCCAACCCCTCAGCATGGTACGATTCCTGGTGACCCGCATCGCTGGGGACACCCCCCGCACTCACCAACCACGCACGCAACCTGGGAATCATCCTCGACTCGAAACTCACCATGACCAAACAAGTCAAAGCTGTCTCCTCCACCTGCTTCAACACCCTCTGTATGCTCCGCAAGATCTACAGATGGATCCCGACAAACACAAGGAAAACTGTCACCCAGGCCCTAGTCAGCAGCAGACTCGACTACGAAAATGCCCTCTACGCCGTAGCCCCGACCAAGCTCATCAACAGACTGCAAAGAATCCAGAATGCCTCTGCACGCCTGATCCTCGACGTCCCGCGCTGCGACCACATCACCCCCCACCTGAGGAACCTGCACTGGCTCCCTGTCGACAAAAGAATCTCCTTCAAGCTCCTGATCCACGCACACAAGGCACTCCACAAGACCGGCCCAGCCTATTTCAACAGTCGACTCTCCTTCTACGTACCCAACAGGAAACTCCGCTCCGCAGAACTCTCCCTGGCTACCGTCGCACGCATCCGTAGAACCACAGCCGGAGGCAAATCCTTCTCCCACTGCACCGCCAAGACCTGGAACACCCTCCCCCTCATTCTACGACAAACTGTAGACCTTCTAACCTTCAGGAGACAACTCAAGACCTGGCTTTTCGACCAGTAGCTACAGCTCCCCACCTCTCCCCACCCTCAGCGTATTGAAACCCTTGTGGTTATGTAGTGTGCTTTACAAATAATTTGATTGATTGATTGATTGCAGTAGCTAATGTAGACTTGGAAAGGGCCTAGTGTAGTCTATTACTGCACTACCACACACTTCTGTCAACAAGCACAGTACATCTAATATAAGCTCCTGGTAGCACTTGTGCCAAATGCATCTGCTCCCTTCCAAAAAAATAAATACATAAATAAGTAAGGATGCTAACAGTATGGTAAACCTAAGGGCCCATTAGGATGTTGGGCGGATGGCGGTGGCGATCAGCCCGGCATCCTGGTCCACCCGCCACCCATTTCCCCCCTGCCATGATAATCGGCGGAGGGGACCACGGCGGACGGAAAGACCGTCCGCCGCTTTTCCGCCCCGGTCGCCTTGCGATCGGGGCGGAAAAGGTTTAATATGGTGGCGGTGTCTATCCGACACCGCCAGCCATATTTGGATGGGCTGAAACAGATGCCTTTCCGTAGCGGCGATGCCGCCACGGAACGACAGGCGGTCTTCACTTCGGGGGCCCCCTGCGGGCCTCCTGAAGTGAAGGCGAGGTGGGGGGTGCACATAGGGGGTACAATGCGGCAGGCCCCGCGCGGTGCCAGCCGCTTTGTGTATGCAAATGCATACATGCATTTTTAGCATTGTGGCAGGCAGTGCTGAGAGCACCGCCCGTCACAATGTTAAAAATGCAGGATGCGCCCGCCACTGTGGCGGGCGCATCCTAATACCCCCCACGGGACCCCGCCATTATGACGGGCGGTCCCAAGTACCATGAGGATGGCGGGCGGGCAAAGTCCGCCCGCCATCCTAATGAGGGCCCTAGTCTCTAAGACATCTAGAATTTGTAAGTGCTCATTGATGAGTAAGTGCCTTCTGTGAATAACAAAATGAGTAAGTTACATAAAATGTGTAAGTTACACAAAATGAGTAAGTTACACAAAATGTGTAAGTTACACAACATGAGTAAGTTACACAAAATGAGTAAGTTCTACAAAATGAGTGAGTAAGTGCCTTATGTGAATACCAAAATGAGTAAGTGCCTTCTGTGAATACCAAAATGGTAGTAAGTTTATGATTTTATTTTAAGTTAGTTCTGTCAATCGGGTCCATAATGTTTATCACTATAACTTTTATTTACATGTTTGCTTTGTTTTTATATTTTTTGTATGTTTGAACATTAAATGTTTGTTTTAAAGTTATTTTATCAGAAATGCTTTCATAATATTTTTTACATTCATGATAACATATATTTTTTTTAAAAACAATAACATTTTGAAGGTGATATGTTTTTAGCAGTGGGATTTTGGCTATAGGGCTGGAAGAATTAAATAGTTTTTTACTCCATATATGTTTTTTAATTGAAAATTACAATTTAAGAATGTAGTTTCACATTTTATAGTTGTGAATATTATATTTTAATGTTTTATTATGCAGATATAGGGCAAGATTTCGATTTTGGCGGATGAGTTACTCCATCACAATTGTGACAATTGTGACAAAGTAACCCATCTGCCAAAATCTAAATCAGGTAGAGAGTAATATTTTCTATAGATACAATTATTATTTTTATATATTTTTATCAATTTTTAAATAGAAATATTATCATTATTATGGGTTGCTTATAAATATATAAAAAAATACGTTTTGGGTTATTAAAGGTGACATATTTTAATATATAAGCTGCAAACAATTTTGCCTAAAACTATTTTAATTATTTCACAACTTATTATTTTAATTAAAAGAATATAATGTTATATTTAAATTGGATTACAGTACTAAAAAGAATCCAAATAATTTGTTGTTTTCTAAAACATTTATTCAATATCAAAGATATTTGGAATCGTGTTTCAGTGTTTTAAATGTATTTTATATTTATTAAGTTGTGTCTTGATTTATTATGAGTGGTTTACAGATGTTAGTTCTTATTATAAATATCTTTTACCGTTATATATTGTGTAAAGTGATTTCTTTTAGAGTGGGAATAGTATAAATGACTCATTTAATGTTCTACACCTTTTCCAAGGTGGTTTAGTTTGGAGTAGGAATAGTAAATATGACCCCTTTATTGTCTAAACCCTTCTCCTAGATGGTTTATACTGGAGTGGGAGCAGTAAATCCGACCCCTTAAATGTCCAATACCTGCCTGAAGATGGTTTAAATTGGAAAGAGGATAGAAAATCTGACCCCATTACTGCCCAACACCTATCCCATGATGGTTTAGTTTGGAATGGGAATATTAAATCTGGCCTTTTAGTGCCCCACACCTCTTCCAAGTTTTTTACTTTGGCATGGGGACAGTAGGGGTGGCAGTGAACTCTGCTCCGCTGGCAGAGTTCATGCAGTTTTGCTACTGCGTGCTCCACTTGGACACTGGAGTTGTGCAAAAACCCCACTGCACGTCGTGTGGCGGAGTTTCCCGCCCTTCCCTACAGTCTGTAACACACTTTATCCACATGCAGGCTAAGAAAAAGATGGGCCTCTGCGGAAACAGTGTATCTGAGTTCAGTGAGACTCTCGGACGGAGCAATCCTAGTGGATTGGAGCATGTATATTTCATTTGTGAAGCTGCCCCAAGCTCGCATGGAATGTAGGCTGCCCTATGTCATCAAACCTGCATCTGCCCCAGCAGGGTGATTTGCTAGTTTTCAGTGAGTATAACTTGTAATAGAGCCGCCCTGGAGTGAGTCTAATTTTTGAAGCAGCCAGGGAGTCTGAGCCACTCCTCCTGGGTTGGCCATTGCATCTTCTTGTAGTCTCGTGATTGGTAAGAATAAAGTAAAACAAAAACAAATGGCCTATGGAATGGGAGAAACACAGAAGAGGGACAGTGTGCATGCTGTTTATCTCATATGTCAATATCCCTTTAAAATAGTTTAAACACCCTTGTACACATAGTTTAAACACCCATACAACACCATAACGTCTCGGGTTCCCAGCAATATTTAAGAGAATGGCTTCACTTGAAACAGCTTTAGAATTGTTGGTATTTTACAAAATGAAGCTTTAATAATACAAAAGCAGTCTCCAACCTCACCTCGTAACTGGTTTAAATAAGTATCCAGCGCTATTCAAAATAAATACATTCTTTTAGGAAGGTATGTGTCCAGCGTCCAGAGAGTCCCGAAGTTCCATTACAGCAAACATGATATCTTTTCATTAAATAGATCGAAGCTCATTGCCAGAGATATCTGACAAGCCGCTGTTTATCATAAGACAGAGAATGTGACTGTGTGTGCTCTAATGGGTCTAAATTCATTAACTGACCTCTCACTGTTTGATTCTCTCGTACAATTGAGCTCTTATAAACCATTTAATTGTAAATCGCACACAGCTGTGAGCTGCTTCTCGCGCTGGCATGAAAACACTATGATTGACTGTCTCATCTCGGCAACCTGCTAATTTGCAGACTATGTAACTGTTTTTAATGCTGAAGCATGCTTTGCTTTTTGGTCCCAGGAGGTCCTTCGGTTTCCCCTCTGGGGCTTAGGGGTTCAGGGGATCCCTACCGTGCACCCTTATGTATATTTTTTTAACATGTTCAGGATAAGTGACTAAGGGCCTAATTATGATTTTGGAGGTCTGGCATTGGGCCACCACACCAGTGGCCTGCTCCCAGACTGCCTAAATGTGACCACCACCTACCCGATGATGAGTTTCCTCGCTGTCTGGCAGGTGGGTGGGGCAGAGGTCCTATTGCAGTGCCTATTGAAAAGGCAATGCAATGGGAGTGCCTGAGGCCGTTCCTGCATGGCATGGACTAAGTAGTCCATGCCATGCAGGGAAGTGGTGCATGCAGACAAGGGGGCACAACATGTGCCCCCTGCATGCATCCCCATGCACTACGGCAACAGGGGGCCCTGTAGGGGTCCTTTGTTACGCCACAGCCAGCCCTTGCATGGCAGGCCCAGCGCCAAGAAAAGGCTGGAGGTGGGGAAATTTGTAAAATGTTTGGCGGTCCCGCAGCATCACTGGTAAGCATATTGCCTCCCCAGAAGCCTGCCAGGGGTCCAACTGCCATAGTGGGAATACGGCAGTCAGACTGATGGTGCAATAGTCCCTGAACGCTATTGCACCTCCACCATGGGTTCAGCGGTGCGATGGACCGCCAAACTCCTAATCAGGCTCTAAATCCTAGAGTAGTGTAATGGCTGCCAGCAACATGTTCTCATGTTGCTTGCAGCCAATGAGAGCGCTTGCTCCTGTGCGAGTCTTTCCACTCCCACAAGTCTCTTGAGACGTTTGTGGACCCAAATGTCAGATATACAATTATAATTCAACCCTAATTTCTCAACAACCAAACAGATTGAGACCAGATCACAAAAAGCACAATCTGTGGACCATGATCTAGCTTCCTGTCAAATTTGGTGCAATTCCATTCAGTAGTTTTTGCTGTAGCTCGGCTTAAAGATGTCTACAAAAAATGCATGGGGATTTTGTGTTTGCTGCCCCCCTGTTTGTTCTCGGCACCCGCTTGACGGATCTCACCGAAATTTTTTATGTACAAACTGGTCAAAATGTGGCACATTTTTACTAAGTTTTGTATAGATTTGTCAAACAGTCCATAGTTATTAGCAAAACAAAAAACGCTTGTCCTGTGGAACATCAGAATTATCCATTACTATCTAGCAGCAAGTTTATATAGTATACATACACACACACACCAACTCACATAACCCAAACCCCACTCAAACAGCCACTTACCCATACAGCTACTTACAGACATATTCACTCACTCACACACCCATTCAGACACCCATACAGTGAGTCACACATTCACTCACCCACCCACACAACTACTCACACACCAATTTATATACCCATACAGCCATCCACACATTCACTCACATACCCAAACAGCCACTCAGACACACACTCACATACAGAGTCACAGAGTCACACAGCCACTCACATAATAGATGTTAGAAGTAGTATCTATCATTAGTAGTGCACCTAGTAAACTAATCTAAATTTTCCAGTATGTTAGTATATATCTTTAACACTCATAAACGCTTGCAAAATACTTACACTCACTGGATGACGTCATCAGTGATGTCATAAGTGATGTAATTTTGAGATGTCATGAGTGATGTCACTGACCATGTCATGAGTGATGTAATATGTGAGATCAGAAGCAGTGCAGTGGGGTGCAAGTTATAGTTAGCTCAGGCAACTATAACGGCTGAAATTCTATGGTTTTGTACAAGTGAAATCTGAGTCTAACTATAACATCCATGTAACCTTTGTTTTTTTCAGTGAATTTCTAGGTTTTTTTAAAATTCTATTTCCTAACTGTAACGTCTTGGTAACCTTTGTTTTTAATTGAATTTCTAAGGTTTTTTGAATTTCGTTCCCTAAATGTAACCACTAATCTATGACAGTGAATGCTTGAGTGAGTGCATGAGTGCCTCAGTAAGTCTGTGAGTGTGTGTGAGTCTGAGTAGGTCTGTGAGGTAGTAAGAGAGTATCTGAGTGGGTCTGTGTGTGGGTATGTGAGTGCCTGAGGGTTCTCTGTGTTGCCCTCTTCTGCTCTGTTTTGACTTTTCTGCTTGTTTTTCTGCGCTCAGTTTTGCCTTTCCTCCATGTATTTCTTCCTTTGTTTTGCCTTTCCTGCTCATTTTTCTGTCCTCTGTTTTACCTCTTTCTGCTCATTGCTGACCTTTATTTTACCTCTTTCTACTTATTTCTCACCTTTATTTTGACTCTTGCTGATGGTTCCTGTCCTCTATTTTGCCTCTTTCAGCTAATTTGTTACCTTTGTTCTCTATCCTTCTGCTCCATTCTGTCATTTATTCTGCCTCTTTCTGCTCGTTGCTGACCTTTATTTTACTTCTTGTTGCTGGTATCTGGCCTCTATTTTGCCTCTTTCTACTTGTTTCTCATTTTTCTGTCTCTTTCTGCTAATTTTTCTCATTTATTTTGCCTCATTCTGCTAATTTCTAACCATTATTCTGGCTCTTTCTGCTCATTTTTGACCTTTATTGTGCCTTTTTCTGCTCAAATCCGTCCTTCATTTTTGCTCTTTCTGTTCGTTTCTCACCTTTATCTTGCCTATTTCTGCTTTTTGCTGACCTTTGTTCTACCTCTTTCTATTTGTTTCTGACCTTTAGTCCGTCGCCGTAGTTTTGCCACTCCACTTGGAAATCAGAAGTTGGTACATATTCCACCAATTCGCAGGCAGAGTGCAGTTTACCGACACACTCACCCCTACTCTCAGCAATCCGGTGGTGGACTTACTTTTGGCAACAATAGGGTTTCTTGACCCCTAACGACCCTCAGCAGCCATGGGGACCTCAACTCCCAACCAGTGGTGTACCCGGAGCCCACTGTGCAGAGTGGTTGAGAAAGGTGGCAGGACCTCTGATAACATCATATCAATCCCGCTGTGTGGGACTTATTGTGGAAAAAATAGGGGTTCTTGGTCCCCAAAGACCATAAGTAACCATGGCAACTTCATCCCCCAAACAATAGTGCTCCAGGATGCCCCTTTGCAGAATGGTTGCAAAAGGGGGTGGGGCCTCTGACAACATCTCAGCAGTCCCGCTGTGGGAGACTTACTTGTGGCAACAATAGGGATTCTTGTCCCCCAACGACCCTCAGCAGCCAAGGCGACTTCATCCCCGAACCAGTAGAGTGCCTGAAGGCCCCCCTTTGCAGAGTGAGAGAGAAAGGGGGTGGGGCCTTAGATGAAGTCTCATCAATCCAGTATTGGGGAACTTACTTGTGGTAGCAATAAAGTTTCTTGGCCCCAAATGGCCCTCAACAGCCAAGGTGACTTCTTCACTCAACCAGTAGTGAGCCATGAGGCCTCTTTGCAGAGCGGTTGAGAAAGGAAGCAGGGCCTCCGATGATGTCTCAGCAATGCCGCTGTGGGGGACTTACTTCTTGCACCAATAGAGGTACTTGGCCCCCAACAACCCTCAGCAGGCAAGCGGACTTCGTCCCCCAAGAAGTAGTGCGCCAAGAGACCCCTTTGCAGCGTGGTTGAGAAAAGGGGCTGGCCTCTGACAACGTCTTAGCAATCCCACTGCCGGGGGCTTACTTATGGCAATAATAGGGTTTCTTGGCCCCCAACAACCCTCAGCAGCCAAGGAAACTTCATCCCCCAATCAGTAGAGCCCCTGTACTCTAATTTTCAAAGTGGTTAAGAAAAGGAGCGTGCCTTTGATGATGTCCCAGCTATCAAATTGTGCAGGAGTTACTAGTGGCACCAATAGGGATTCTTTCCAATGACCTTCAGCAGCCAAGGGGACTTCATCCCCCAAACAGTAGTGCACCAGGAGCTTTCTTTGCAGATTGGTTGCAAAAGTTGGCGTTGCCTCTGAAAACGTCTCAGCAATCCCACTGTGAGGGACTTGTGGGGACAATAGGGGTTCTTGGCCCCCAATGACCCTCAGCTCCCAACGGGATTTCATTAGTGGTGGACTAACAATACCCCACCCACTCATAAAACTCTGCAGAATTTGGTGGAGTTTTTTGACAACTCCACAGAATTCTGCAGTGAAAGTCTGTGAGCTCTGCCTAGGCCTAAATCTGCCTCTTTCTACACGTGTCTGACCTTCATTTTGCCTTTCTTCTCTTTGTCCTTCATCCCCCATGGCCCCAGTCAACTCCACGCCTCCGGCTTGAGCCGGCATTGCTTCTACACAGGGGGAGCGTCTGAAAAGGTAGCTCCCTCTGTGCAGGAGCAATCTGTTTCATCTTGTACCCTACCCACATATCTGCAGGCAGGGAAAGAGATGAAACCTCTGCTTCCAATGGGTGGGAGCACTTTGACAGCTCCCACCTTCTGGAACTGGAGTGTTTGCTCTAGCTTGGCAGGAGCTATCAGCTCCCAACAAGTGAAAGCACCGGCTATGTCCGGGGTGGGCACCCCGGGACATAGCAGGAGCGAGCCCTTGGGGTTGGTGATCCCCAAGGCCATATATGGCCCAAGGAGGGCGGCTGCATGGCCCCCTCCTCTACTTTTCAGGGCTGGCCCCTGGGAGGCGGTGGTCCCGGGTCTCTATATGGCATTGGAGGCAGGCCACATGGCCCCTCTTCTATTTTCCTATAAATATTTGGCCTTGAGAGGTGGTGGCCCCTGCGGCTTAATGAGCCTCAGGAGGGGTGCTGAGCTAACTATAACTTACGCCTCACAATGCACTGCTTATGAACTCATATATTACATCACTCATGACATGGTCAGTGACATCACTGAATACATTACTGATGACATCTCAAATTATATCACTGATGATATCATCCACAGAACCACTCACACACACCCACTCACATCCCCATATAGCCTCTCATACTCCCACACACTCACAGAACCATTCACATACTCATTCACTGACCCATACACCCACACACACACCCACTCACTCACCCATACTTTCACTGAGACAGCCACTCACTCATTCATATAGCTTGCAACAAAGCTACTCACTCACTCACACAGCCACTCACACACCCATTCACTTATTCACAAACCACTTACATACCCATTCACACATCGATACAAGCAGTCACATGCCCACTCACTCACATATACAACCACTAAAAAGCTAATCACTTACCCACAGACCCACTTACAAACCCAGTCACTCACCCATAGAGCCATGCAGACGACACTCAGTCACCCATGCAACCACTCACAAACACACTCACACACACATAAAGCCACTCACACTGCCACTCAGTCATGAATACAACCACTCACACATACACACTCACCCACCCACACAGCCACTCACCCACCCACTCACGCACCAATACAGCCTCTCACACAGCCACAAACTCACCCAAAGCTACTCACACCTATTTATTCACTCATACATCCAGCACACACCCACTAACACACTCATATAGCCACTCAGATACCAAATCCCACACTGATACAGACAGTCTCACAGCCACTCAAATAACGTATGTTGGAAATAGTATCACTCAATAGTAGTACAGAAAGAATAGTAATTTAACTTATAAAGGAGCTCATATCTTTAAGTCTCAGCAACTTTTACAAAACACACTCACTGGACGTTGTCATCAGTGATGGCATTTGAGATGTCATGAATGATGTCATCAGTGATGTCACTGTCCATGTCATGAGTGATGCATTATGTGAGGTAATAAGCAGTGCATTACAGGGCGTAAGTTATAGTTAGCATAACTATAACGTCCTTGTAACCTTTGTTTTTCCTGTGAATTTTTAAGGTATTTTAAATGCTAATTCCTAAGTATTATGTCGCTGTAACCTTTGGTTATTTCTGTGAATGTCTAAGGCTTTTTTAATTCTATTTGCTAAATATAACGTCCCTTTAACGTTTTGTTTTTTAGTGAACTCCTAAAGTTTTGCGATGATGCCGTTAGTTGCGATGATCACACCTTTTTTAAGAGATGTAAAACACACATATGCATGCATTTTACAGTAATTTAGACAGTAGGGTTTTTTTACTGCACTGTGTAAAGTCATATTTTTCTATGGAGTATGTATGAAAACCATCTTTAAAAACTATTTTTATTGTCATGAAGATGCGAGGCGCTGCAATGATATCGGTGGCAACCATCACTGTGAATACATCACTAAATGACAAAACAAAAGCAGACATTCAATAGCCACCACCACATACAAAACTTATACCTGCAAAGCAGATTATAATCAACACGCTAAACACATTACTATCTAAATGAGTCTATATTAACACAATTAACTCCCTTAATATCTATATAACACTGTGTACTACTCCTCAGTGGAATGTGTCACTGCATGTATCACTATCTCAGTAACTCTCCCATTCCCTGTATAGGTATTTGACTGGCTCTGTAAAAGGGTGCATCAGTCGATGAGTGGTTCTGTAACAAACTGCGGGACTGTCTCGGTGGATCTATGACTGGGTGCATGAGTGTCTCAATGGGTCTGGGATTGGTTGCATGAGGCAGTCAATTTATGATTAGGTGCATGAGTGCCTTAGTGCATTTGTAATTGAGTGTATAGCTGTCTGACTGGATCTGTGACTGCATACCTGAATGTCTAAGTGGATTTCTGATTGGATGCATTAGTGTCTGTCTAGGCTTGTGAATAGGTATCTGAGTATCTGAGCAGGTTTCCCAATGGGTGTGTCAGTGTCTAGGCGGATCTCCTAGTGTTTGCATCAGTGTCTGAGTGGCCTCTCACAGAGTGCATCAGTGGCTCACTAGGTGTCTCAGCAGGTCTATCAATGTTTTAGTTGGTCTCTCAGTGCGTGCATCATTCTTTGTGTGAATCTCTGAGTCGCTGCATCAATGGGTGTGTCTAACGGAGTCTGTGAGTGGATGCATAGGTCTCTCAGTGGGACTGCGAGTGCCTAAGTGGGTCTGTTGGTGGGTATATGAGTCTTCGAGTGGAACTCTTATTCTGGGTGCATAAGTCTCTGAGTGGATATGTCAGTGGATGCATGACTGTCTGAGTGCTTATGTGAGTTGGTACACCAATCTCTGACAAGAAATATTAGTAGCCGCATGATACTTTGAATAAGTCTGCCAGTCTGTGTATGAGTTCTCAATGAGTATGTCACTGACTGCATGAGTTTATAACTTAAAATGTCAGTGAATACATGACTATCTCAGTCAGTATGCAGCTGGGTGCATACGTCTCTCAATGGGTCTGTAACTGGGTGCATGAGTCTCTATGATGTTATGCAAGTGGGTGCAAGAGTTTCTGAGTGAGTCAGTGAGTGAGTGCATGAGTGTCTTAGTGGGTCTATAAATGGATGTGAGTGTCTTACTGGGTCTGAGTGGGTAAGTGAGTCTTTGAGTGGGTCTGTGAGTGTGAGTTGGTGCAAGACTCCCTGAATGGATATGTGAATGCATGCTTGAGTGTATGATTAGGTCTGTAAGTGGTTGCATAAGTGTCTGAGCGGGTATGTGAGTGGGTGCATGCATGTCTGAGTGAATCTGAGTGGGTGCATGAGCCTATCAGTGGGTCTGTGAGTGGATGCATAAGTGTCTGTGCAGGTCTGTGAGTTGGTGCATGCGTCTCTGAGTGAGTCTGTGAGTGGGTGTATGAGCCGGTGGATCTGTGATTAGATGCATGAGTATCTGAGTGGGTCTGTGAGTGGGTGCAAGACTCTCTGAGTAGGTCTGTGACGGGTGCATGAGTCTCTCAGTGGGTCTGTGAGTGGATGCATGAGTCTCTGCATAGGTTTGTGAGTGGCTGTATCAGTCTATGAGTGGGTCTGTGAGTTGGTGTTTGAGTGCCTAAGTGGGACTGTGAGTGGGGGCCTGACTTTGTAAGTGGGTGCATGAATCTCTGAGTGGGTCTGTAAGTGGGTGTGTGAGTGTCTCAGTGGATCTGTTAGTGGATGCAAAAGTGTCTGAGTGGGTCGTGAGTGAGTACACAAGCTTCTGATTGGATCAGTCAGTGGGTGCGTGTGTCTCTGAGTAGGTCTGTGAGGGGGTGCATTAGTGTCTGACTAGATCTGTGAGTGTATGTGTGAGTCTCTGAGTGTGTCTGTAATTGGTTGTGAGTTCTCAGTGAGTCTGTGAGTGGGTGCATGTGTCTCTGAGTTGGTCTGTGAGTGGATACATGAGTCTCTCAGTGGGTCTGTGAGTGGATGCATGAGTAGGTCTGTAATTGGGTGCATGACACTCTGAATGTGTCTGTGAGTGGGTACATGAATGCCCAGATGGGTCTGTGAGTGTGTGTAAGAGATTGTCTCAGTGGGTGTGTGAGTAGGTACATGTATCTCTGAGCTGGTCTGTGAGTGGAAATATGAGTCTCTCAGTAGGTCTGTGAGTGGATGCATGAGTGTCTGAGTGTGTCTGTAATTGGGTGCATGACTGTCTGAATGTGTCTGTGAGTGGGTACATGAATGCCCAGATGGGTCTGTGAGTGTGTAAGAGATTGTCTCAGTGGGTGTGTGAGTAGGTACATGTGTCTCTGAGCTGGTCTGTGAGTGGAAACATGAGTCTCTCAGTAGGTCTGTGAGTGGATGCATGAGTGTCTGAGTGGGTCTGTAATTGGGTGCATGACACTCTGAATGTGTCTGTGAGTGGGTGCATGAATGTCCGATGGGTATGTGAGTGTGTGCATGAGTCTATGAGTGGGTCTCTAAGTGGGTGCGTGAGTCTCTCAGTGGGTCTATACATGGGTACATAACTCTCTGAGGGAGTCTGTAAGTGGGTGTATGGTTACCTGAATAGGTATGCGAGAGGGTGCATCAGTATCTTAGTGGGTATGTGTCTGGATGTATAAGTGTTGGATAGGGGATGTGAACGGATATATAAGTGTCTGAGTGAGTTTGTGAGTGCGTGCATGAGTCTGTGACAATGACCGGCGAGTGTGTACCAATAGATACATTTGCTAAATATTTTCACCAATATTCCTGATGTTGCCATGATGTTTGAGATGTCCCCACAACAGTTCATGGGGGTCCAGGGCCCTCTGATGATCACTGCGTAATTGTGAATATTGCGTACAATTGAAAAAATACATTTTGCACACATAACTTGTGTCAATAACACCCCCATTTCTCAAACATGGGGTCAGAGTACCTCTTTCCTGAACCCATATATAGCCTTTCACACACATTTTCAGCCCCAGGAACCATTCTCGATCAATAAAATGGCAACCGCAACTTTGTGCTCAGGCTGCGTTTAGCCAATCACAGCATTCCTGATGGTGAGCACATTTGTGAATAATCATGAAATATCCGCGGCAAGAGATATCGCTATAATTTTCAACTTACATTTCTCACTTCTACTTAACGGATTTGCAACAAACAACAAAAAGCACAATCTGCATAGCAACATCTACTGTTCTGCCAAATTTGGCGTAATTCCATCCAGCGGTTCGGGCTGTGGGTTTGACAATGTGTTCCTATGGGAATTAAAATGGGAAAACACACTTTCTTTTAACCCCCTTTTTCTCGGCCGATGCTAAACGGATCACCCCGAAACTTCCCATGCACCGCAGAACTTACTTTGACAATTAGTTTTTGGGGAAATTTCATGAAGATTCATCAAGCGCCGCAAAGATACAGGCAAGTCAAGAAAACGATTTTCCTTCAAAAACTAGGTCCTAACTATACTGGCAACCGCCAGTAGGTAATATATATATATAGTAATAAACGATACAGATATAGTAATAAGTAATGAGGATTACTATGTATCCTTGAGTGCATGACCTCTTCTGAATTAAAAGAAGCTTTGGTGTTGCTTAATGTAGGCACCAGCGGTAGCGCCTTTCCCTGTACCACCTGTGTTTTGGTGCAACCCGGTAACCACAACCTTCTCTGCTGGATGTTAAATACCGCCTAGCCCACAGGCTTTGCAAAGTGATTAAAGCAGTCAAGAGGGTTGGAGCAGGGGGAGAGGTCCACTGACTCTCTTGGTGGGGACTATTCCTCTCTGCGAGAAACCCCTTGCATAGCCCTTTTGAATGAAAACCGATGCCATGAGCAGGGCAAGGCATAGGCATTGGCCGTAACCGTGAGGACTGGAAGCTGTTACTTTTGGTGTGGATCATGTTTCATGGAGCTTAAGATTTTAATATTATTATTGCCCCATTTTTGAGTCTGAACATGTATTTACGATGCAAAATGTTGCATTGAACTTTAACATAATGACTTGATTGAAAACAGATGGAGGCATCCGATTAAAGAATCCGATTAAAGGGCGAGAGCAGCCATACGATCCCAATTTCTACGACGACACCTACGATTATGGGGGCTTCACAATGATGTACGATGACCGCGGAGGGCGGTCCATGGGGTACCCGCCTCCGGGGAGAGGTGGCTATGACCGCATGCCACCGAGTCGTGGCGGCCGCTCCATGCCGCCGGCAAGGAGGGGTTACGACGAATATGACATGAATCCCCGCAGAGGGCCTCCTCCCGCCAGGTCACGGTGGTAGCAGAGCGATCTTTCCTCCGTCGCCATCTCTAACTGCCAGGGGTGGTGCGTCATGAGGACGGTGGTGAATGCGATACGACATACTATAAAGCTGGGCAGCCCTGGTGCATATGATACAATGGACGTGGTTTGTTTTTTTTGTGTCATCACAGCGCAAGTAACCATTCCAGATTTGTCTGTCTTTGTAAAGGTGAAACAAATGTGCCATGAATGTGGAGCCTCCGTCAACGCAGACGAAACACTAGAAGGGTCTGAACATCCGATTGTTACCACCATAGGCACACGGCCAGATAGACTTCCTGCAGAACGGTGCCAATCAGTATTCTGAAGAATTCTCTTGTTTTGTGTTCTTGACGATTTGAAGGGCATAGTCAAGGCTTCTAATGTGCATTGTGACTCTCAATACCGGGACACTACCTGCTGCAGTTGAGGCAATCTGGGAAAGGGGACTGTACATTAAGCAGTACTATACTAAGATCACTCCACTTTTAAACGTGTGGCGGTTTGCTTTGAAAAGAAAGTCGTTTTTTTATTCTAAAAATAAAACCATTTGAATGGAAAAAAAAAAAAAAAAAGAAAACAGATGGAGGCAAAGTATGGGCGGCACAGAGGTTACATTTGGAGGTGCAGTTTTGGAATGTTTGTATAATTTATGGCTTTGCTGCAAGCATTGAAATGATAAAAGTAAAACCTGGATAATTGAATACATTTGACATTTCCTAATATAGGCATAATGAATGCAAACACGTTTAAGAAAATGTGGTGATGGGGGAAGAACTTTATATTTATGTTGACTGAAATGCAATAATGTAGAAATGTTTCTTCTTTGTATGGTGATTACCTGGTACTTAATGAGCAACTAATATGGTAAAGCAATGACTGAAAGGCTGTCAAAACAGCCGAAACATGCATTTTTTACTAATTTGGATGTTTGCTGTGCTGCTGGATATATGAACTTACAAATGTTGTTCTGTACAACCTGGTACTTTAAAATACAGATTACTTTCCATACTTTAGTGCATGCTCTCTTTTGGATTAAAAGAGTTTTGTGGTGTTGTTTAATAGAGGTGCAATTGGCAGCGTCATTCCCTCCACCACCTGCATTTTGGTACAATCCAGGAACCGCAACCTTCTCTGCTGGATATATATTTGTATGTATGTATGCATATATGCATGTAGGCATGTATGCATAAATATACATATATGTGTGTGTATATATTATCTACTAGAGATAGCCATTAGGTAGTTATAGTTAAGACCAAAGTTTCCATTGGAAAAGCTTTTTTTGTTTTGCCAATAATTCTGGCGCAGAAGGTGAATCTTCACAAAATTTCCCCAAACTTCCCCTTTTCAGTTCAGCTGATGTGTTGTGAGGTGGTCTGTCAAATGGGGCTGAGAAAAAAGGACGGTCCAAAATGTGCTTTCCCTATTTTCTGTCAATGGTGATTTTTTATTTTTTGAACATGACTAAAGCCCAAACCGCTGAACAGCATTACCCCAAAATTGGCAGAAAGCTAGATGTTGGTCTAGAAGGTGTGCTGTTTGGTGTAAATCCATTCAGTAGTTTCAGAGATATTTAAGATTACCTGGGGACGCTAGTCTCTTGCAGTAGGTTTGTGGATAGTACTGAAATGTGATTGGCTGCCAACACTTCAACCAGGAAGGGTTGACAGCCATCTTGAAACTCGGCTTGAAGCCGAGTCCCACCCAAAATGTTTTTTTTTTAAAGAAAAGGGGTCAGGGTAGGAATACCCTGACCCCCACTAGATATGGTGTGGTGGTCCCACGGGACCCCATCGGGGTAGAAAAGCATTTAAAAGAAAAACATTTGCCACAAATTCGTGGATGGATCCATGGCAACAAAAATAAAAAAACATACATGAGGGCTCCTGCATGTTTTTTAAATAAAAGGCCCCTGGGTGGGCCAAATCTCAGGGGCATGTTTTTTTAAATATGCGGGGGTGCCCATGTGGCTCCCTGTACCCCTGGGACCGCCACCTCTCGAGGGCTATTTACTAAATTTGTATGGGGAAGCCCGTATGGCCTCCCCTGCTGCCCTGGGGCTAATGTAATGGGGTGGCCATGCAGAACCCCCACCCCATGGACCACCACCACCTCCCTGGGGTTGTTACGGTTTGATATGGGGGCCTCACAGACCACCCGGGTCCCGGGGATCTGGGCCCCGGGGATCACCACCTCCTCAGCCCCCTTCCAATTAGGAAATGGGAGGGGGCCATGTTTGCCCCCGGTGATCACCACCTCCCAGGGGCAGGCCCTTAATCAAGGAAGTAGGGAGGCCACACAGACTCCCCTCCTGGAGCCATACATGGCCCTGGGGAACGCCACCCCAGGGTTGGCTCCTGACATGTCCCGGGGTGCTCATCCCCACACGTAGCTGTTCGTTATGGCTTGGCAGGAGCAATACCGCTGCTGCCAAGCCATAACAAACTAAGATCTGTTTTGAGCAAGTTAGAGCATTTTGTTCTTGCTTGATAAAATAGGAGCACGATTGTTTTTGCACACAGGGAGCTGCATGTTAGCAGCTCCCTATGGGTAAAAGCAATGCAGGCTCCAGCTAGAGGCTGGGAGCCAGAAGGGACCCTGGGGGCCTTCCCTACCTTTTACTTTGCAATTTTAATAATTTTAAAATTGCGGGGCCACTGGGGATGGGGTTGCATGGGCTGAAATCGCCCCTGGGAGGGGGGCTGTAGGGGACACCTCCCCATTCTAAATAGGCTTTGTCTGGGGGATGGGGCCCCAGGGCAAGCCTATTTAGGCTGAGGGAATGGGGCCACCCGGGCCCCCTCCCAGAACACAGAATAAAAAAAGAATTAAAAGACCAGCTAGATGCCGGAGGCCCCACTCCTTTCTCTCCCACTCTGCAAACATGCCCCCTGATGCACTGCTTTTTGGGGGATGAAGTCCCCTTGGATCCAGAAGGTCCTTGGCTGCCAACTACCCCTCCTGTTACCTTCAGTAAGTTCCGGAGAGCATGATTGCTATAAGGACATCAGAGCCCATGCCCCCTTACTCCACCACTCTGCAAATGCACCTTCTGGTGCACTACTATTTGAGGGAGGAAGTCCCCTTGGCTGCTGAGGGACCTTGGGGGACAAGAAGCCCTCCTGTTACCTCCAGTAAGTCCCTTACAGTGGTATTCCTGAGAGCTGGTCGGAGGAACTGCCCCCTTTCTCCACCGCTCTGCAAATGCGACTACTAGTTAAAAAACCATAGATATTCACTTAAAAAACCAAAGGTTACGGGGACGTTATAGTTAGGAAATAAAATGTAAAAACCCTTAGAAATTCACAGAAAAAAACAAAGGCTACAGGGGCGTTATAGTTAGGCTAAAAGTTCGCTTGTACAAAACCAGTGAAATTCAGAAGTTATAGCTACCTGAGCTGACTATAACATGCACTCCCACAATGCAGTGCTTATGACCTCATGTCATGTTAGATATCACGAGTGATGTCATCAGTGATGTTACTGACCATATCATGAGTGATGTAATATATGAGTTCATAGGCAGTGCATTGCAGTGTAACCTTTGTTTTTTTCAGTGAATATGCCAACCGATAGCAAACACGGCTCTGATCTCACAACCTCAAGCCTCCAGGTGCACTACTTATTGTGGGATGAAGTCCCCTTTGCTTTTGAGGATCCTTGAGGGCCAACTACCCCTCCTGTTACCGCCACTTTGTCCCAAACAGCTGGATTGCTAAGAGGTTGTCGGAGGCCATACCTCCTTTCTCCACCACTCTGCAAACGTACCTCCTGGTGCACTACTGGTTGGGGAATAAATTCCACTTTACTCCTTAGGGCCTCAGGACTAAAGTGGACTTCTTCCCGAACCAGTAGTGCACCAGGAGGCAAGTTTGCAGAGTGGCGGAGAAAGGGGGACTTGTCTCTGACAACCTCTTAGCAATTCAGCTGTGTGGGACTTACTGGAGGTAACAGGAGGGGTAGCAGGCCCTCAAGGTCCCTCAAGAGCCTAAGGGACTTCATCCCACAACAAGTAGCATACCAGGAGGCGTGTTTGCAGAGTGGTGGAGAAAGGGGGCATGGCCACCGAAAACCTCACAGCAAACCCGCTGTGTGGGACGTACTGGAGGTAACAGGAGGGGTAGTTGTCCCACAAGGACCCTCAAGAACCAAGGTGACTTTATCCCCCAGCTAGTAGTGCGCTAGGAGGTGCATTTTCAGAATGATGGAGAAAAGGGGCATGGCTTCTAACAACCTTTCTGCAATCCTGCTTTGTGGGACTTACTGGAGATAATAGGAGGTGTAGTTGGCCCCCAAGGAAATCCCAGGGAGCCAACTACCTCTCCTGTTACCTCGAGTAAGTCCCACACAGTGAGATTGGCAACACTTCTTCGGAGGCCATGTCCCCTTTCTCCTCCACTCAGCAAACAAGGCTCCTGGTGCACTACTGGTTGGGGATGTCCTGGCACAACTACTCGTTGGGGGATGAAGTCCACCTTACTTCTGCGGGACCTTGGAGGCCAAGAAGCCCCCTGGTACCTCCTGCAAGTCCTACATAGTGAGATTCCTGAGAGCTAGTCGAAGGTCCTACACCCTTTTCTCCAACACACTGCAAACGCAACTACTACTTAAAAACCCATAGAAGTTCACTGAAAAAACAAAGGTTACAGGGATGTTATAGTTAGGCTCAGGTTTCACTGGCACAAAACCTGTGAATTTCAGCCATTATAGTTAGGGAGCTAACTATAACTTGCACCCCACAATGATACTTATGAACTCACATATTACATCACTCATGACATGGTCAGTGACATTACTGATGACATAATGCACAGAATATTTCATACACCCATCCAACTTCCACACTTCCATTCTCGAACCCATCCACACACCCATACCAGTACTTACACATCCACTCACTCACCCATACAGCCACTCATACACCCACTCACTCATTAATACAGCCACTGACATATCTACTCATATACCCATGCAGCCACTCACACACTGAGTCATTCACCTATAGAGCTACTTACTCACCCACCCATACAGTCAATCACACAGAAACATACTCACTCATGCAGTTACACACGCTCAGTCACTATCCTATACAGCCACTGACCCACACACTTGCTCATCCATAGAGGCAGTCACATACCCCCTCACCCTCCCACACAGACACTCAGACCCCCATAGAGGTACTCAGACAATAAATCACTCACAAGTACAGAAACTCATATACCCACTTACACACCCATATATTCACTGAGACACCTAACCATCACTTACTTATACAGTCAGTGATGCACCCATTGAATCATCCAAACAGGCACTTATACACCCACTTATTCACCAGTACACCTTGGTGTATAAATTTAACACTCATAAACATTTTAAAAACACTCAGAGGCACATGAGGTTACCATAAGTGATGAAATCAGTGATTGCATTTTGAGATATCATCAGTTATGTCAATGACCATGTCATGAGTAATGTAAAGTGTGAAGTCATAAGTATTCCTGGGCATAGTTTGCATAGTAGCGCTATGAGTAGCTACGTTAAGTACACTTTGCACTACGCAAGCTATGCGAACTGCGTAGTGCGGCAGGGAAAATGCTGTTCGCACTGATTGCACAGTGCCGGATACTTGTCCTCACTGTGCAATCATTGCAAATGGCATCCTGCACAGTGCAAGCAGCCATTTTCTGCAGCTCGAGTAGATTTGTACTCGAGCGGCAGCTTTCTGAACGCGGACTGGTAGTTTCTCATCGCGAGCGGTCACGAGCATACGTTACCACCGTTTGTCTTATCGTTTCGCCGAGTCAGAGGGGCAAGAGCTGTTCAAATTTTTTTAATACACACTCTGCTAGTATACCGCCCTATTTAGACAGATTTTAGCATTTATACTTGACTACTGTCTAGCAGCAGAGGTGATTCATTTATATGAAATGCACTCACATAGTTGGATACCAGGTAGACCCTGACGCTGGGTCAGACGCAACAAGTACACCATGGGTTTATCTATCATGACAATCAGAATGTTTTGTTTTTAGGACAGACCTCTGGCAGTATGAATTTTGACTAGACACAGACTGTACATTATGTCTGCAATGCATAGAACATATTTTATATGGTTTCAGGAAGATTTGCTGTATTACCGTCTCTTTCGTGTATGTACATTTTTACTGTTCCAACTTGTCTGCCATTATGATCCAGGCAAGTCCCCTTTCGCTGCTTAGTACCTTATACACTATTTACGTTGCTGGTATTGGTTGTTCTTTTCACGTGATCAAGCCTTTGGTTAAGGTGAAACGTGTTGTGATTAAACAGCAGCAAATCCGAACTAGGCTGTGTCTTCCTTCCTGAGAGTGCGCTTTGTGTGAAATTGATGACTGTAATATATATATATATGTCCAAAACACTCTCTCCAAGGAAAAAGGCAGAGGCCACGGTAGGGGAACAGATTGGAGTCTCTTTAATGGAAATTAGGCAGATGGGCGTATGCATTTCGGACGTGTGGCCTCTTCAGCGCCCAGATTATAACGGGAGGTGAGTATGCTGCCAAAAGGTCCTGCCCCAACTGAAATAGTTCTGGTTGGCTCCACCCTTAAGCGGAGATCAATGTCACCTGCTTCAGTTTTCCGATGGTGGCACAAACTGCAAATCCCAGCATGCAGTGGTTTGCCAGGATGGGACGGCCGCATGATAGTGGGAACTGCAGGCCCCTCGAGCAGCTCTCTTCCAATATCCCGCAATGCCCTCCACAACATCGAAGCTCCTTGTGTCCCCTGACTGCACAACCACCGCAATCAGGTATGTTTTCCACGGGGGCAAGTGCGACAGTGCGCCTCGCCCAGTGTGGAGTTCCATGACTCCGACACCGCTTCTGTTCCTCCTGCGTGCAGTGGTGGGCCTGGTCCTTCCGATACCTCGGATTCAAAAAGGATTCTGCCGAAGCAAAACAGCGCCAGTGATGACCAGGCCATCTTGTGTACAGGGGCCTGTTGCACGCTGCTGGCTCGCAGTGCAAAATATGTCCAAAACACTCTCTCCAAGGAAAAAGGCTTAGGCCACGGTAGGGGAACAGATTGGAGTCTCTTTATTGGAAATGAGGCAGATGGGCGTATGCATTTCGGTTGTGTGGCCTCTTCAGCGCCCAGATTATAAAGGGAGGTGAGTATGCTGCCAAAAGGTCCTGCCCCAACTGAAATAGTTCTGGTTGGCTCCACCCTTAAGCGGAGATCAATGTCACCTGCTTCAGTTTTCTGATGGTGGAACAAACTGCAAATCCCAGCATGCAGTGGTTTGCCAGGATGGGACGGCCGCATGATTGCGGGAACTGCAGGCCCCTCGAGCACCTCTCTTCCAACATCCCGCAATGCCCTCCACAACATCGAAGCTCCTTGTGTCCCCTGACTGCACAACCACCGCAATCAGGTATGTTTTCAACGGGGCAAGTGCGACAGTGCGCCTCGCCCAGTGCGGAGTTCCATGACTCCGACACTGCTTCTGTTCCTCCTGCGTGCAGTGGTGGGCCTGGTCCTTCCGATACCTCGGATTCAAAAAGGATTCTGCCGAAGCAAAACAGCGCCAGTGATGACCGGGCCAACTTTTGTACAGGGGCCTCTGTTGCACGCCGCTGGCTCGCAGTGCAAAATATGTCCAAAACACTCTCTCCAAGGAATAAGGCAGAGGCCACGGTAGGGGAACAGATTGGAGTCTCTTTATTGGAAATTAGGCAGATGGGCGTATGCATTTCGGCCGTGTGGCCTCTTCAGCGCCCAGATTATAACGGGAGGTGAGTATGCTGCCAAAAGGTCCTGCCCCAACTGAAATAGTTCTGGTTGGCTCCACCCTTAAGCACGATCAATGTCACCTGCTTCAGTTTTCCGATTGTGGAACCAACTGCAAATCCCAGTATGCAGTGGTTTGCCAGGATGGGACGGACGCATGATTGCGGGAACTGCAGCCCCCTCGAGCAGCTCTCTTCCAATATCCCGCAATGCCCTCCACAACATCGAAGCTCCTTGTGTCCCCTGACTGCACAACCACCGCAATCAGGAATGTTTTCCACGGGGGCAAGTGTGACAGTGCGCCTCGCCCAGTGCGGAGTTCCATGACTCCGACACCGCTTCTGTTCCTCCTGCGTGCAGTGGTGGGCCTGGTCCTTCCGATACCTCGGATTCAAAAAGGATTCTGCTGAAGCAAAACAGCGCCAGTGATGACCAGACCAACTTGTGTATAGGGGCCTGTTGCACGCCGCTGGCTCGCAGTGCAAAATATGTCCAAAACACTCTCTCCAAGGAAAAAGGCAGAGGCCACGGTAGGGGAACAGATTGGAGTCTCTTTATTGGAAATGAGGCAGATGGGCGTATGCATTTGGCCGTGTGGCCTCTTCAGCGCCCAGATAACGGGAGGTGAGTATGCTGCCAAAAGGTCCTCCCCCAACTGAAATAGTTCTGGTTGGCTCCACCCTTAAGCACGATCAATGTCACCTGCTTCAGTTTTCCGATTGTGGAACCAACTGCAAATCCCAGCATGCAGTGGTTTGCCAGGATGGGACGGACGCATGATTGCGGGAACTGCAGCCCCCTCGAGCAGCTCTCTTCCAATATCCCGCAATGCCCTCCACAACATCGAAGCTCCTTGTGTCCCCTGACTGCACAACCACCGCAATCAGGAATGTTTTCCACGGGGGCAAGTGTGACAGTGCGCCTCGCCCAGTGCGGAGTTCCATGACTCCGACACCGCTTCTGTTCCTCCTGCGTGCAGTGGTGGGCCTGGTCCTTCCGATACCTCGGATTCAAAAAGGATTCTGCTGAAGCAAAACAGCGCCAGTGATGACCAGACCAACTTGTGTATAGGGGCCTGTTGCACGCCGCTGGCTCGCAGTGCAAAATATGTCCAAAACACTCTCTCCAAGGAAAAAGGCAGAGGCCACGGTAGGGGAACAGATTGGAGTCTCTTTATTGGAAATGAGGCAGATGGGCGTATGCATTTGGCCGTGTGGCCTCTTCAGCGCCCAGATAACGGGAGGTGAGTATGCTGCCAAAAGGTCCTCCCCCAACTGAAATAGTTCTGGTTGGCTCCACCCTTAAGCGGAGATCAATGTCACCTGCTTCAGTTTTCCGATCGAGGAACAAACTGCAAATCCCAGCATGCAGTGGTTTGCCAGGATGGGACGGCCGCATGATTGCGGGAACTGCAGGCCCCGCGAGCAGCTCTCTTCCAATATCCCGCAATGCCCTCCACAACATCGAAGCTCCTTGTGTCCCCTGACTGCACAACCACCGCAATCAGGTATGTTTTCCACGGGGGCAAGTGCGACAGTGCGCGTCGCCCAGTGCGGAGTTCCATGACTCCGACACCGCTTCTGTTCCTTCTGCGTGCAGTGGTGGGCCTGGTCCTTCCTATACCTTGGATTCAAAAAGGATTCTGCTGAAGCAAAACAGCGCCAGTGATGACCAGGCCAACTTGTGTACAGGGGCCTCTGTTGCACGCTGCTGGCTCGCAGTGCAAAATATGTCCAAAACACTCTCTCCAAGGAAAAAGGCAGAGGCCACGGCAGGGGAACAGATTGGAGTCTCTTTATTGGAAATGAGGCAGATGGGCGTATGCATTTCGGCCGTGTGGCCTCTTCAGCGCCCAGATTATAACGGGAGGTGAGTATGCTGCCAAAAGGTCCTGCCCCAACTGAAATAGTTCTGGTTGGCTCCACCCTTAAGCGGAGATCAATGTCACCTGCTTCAGTTTTCCGATGGTGGAACAAACTGCAAATCCCAGCATGCAGTGGTTTGCCAGGATGGGACGGCTGCATGATTGCGGGAACTGCAGGCCCCTCGAGCACCTCTCTTCCAACATCCCGCAATGCCCTTCACAACATCGAAATTTCTTGTGTCCCCTGACTGCACAACCACCGCAATCAGGTATCTTTTCCACGGGGCAAGTGCGACTGTGCGCCTCGCCCAGTGCATAGTTCCATGACTCCGACACCGCTTCTGTTCCTCCTGCGTGCAGTGGTGGGCCTGGTCCTTCCGATACCTCGGATTCAAAAAGGATTCTGCCGAAGCAAAACAGCGCCAGTGATGACCGGGCCAACTTGTGTACAGGGGCCTCTGTTGCACGCCGCTGGCTCGCAGTGCAAAATATGTCCAAAACACTCTCTCCAAGGAAAAAGGCAGAGGCCACGGCAGGGGAACAGATTGGAGTCTCTTTATTGGAAATTAGGCAGATGGGCGTATGCATTTCGGCCGTGTGGCCTCTTCAGCACCCAGATTATAACGGGAGGTGAATATGCTGCCAAAAGGTCCTGCCCCAACTGAAATAGTTCTGGTTGGCTCCACCCTTAAGCAGCGATCAATGTCACCTGCTTCAGTTTTCCGATGGTGGAACAAACTGCAAATCCCAGCATGCAGTGGTTTGCCAGGATGGGACGGCCGCATGATTGCGGGAACTGCAGGCCCCTCGAGCAGCTCTCTTCCAATATCCCGCAATGCCCTCCACAACATCAAAGCTCCTTGTGTCCCCTGACTGCACAACCCCCGCAATCAGGTATGTTTTCCACGGGGCAAGTGCGACAGTGCGCCTCGCCCAGTGCGGAGTTCCATGACTCCGACACCGCTTCTGTTCCTCCTGCATGCAGTGGTGGGCCTGGTCCTTCCGATACTTCGGATTCAAAAAGGATTCTGCCGAAGCAAAACAGCGCCAGTGATGACCGGTCCAACTTGTGTACAGGGGCCTCTGTTGCACGCCGCTGGCTCGCAGTGCAAAATATGTCCAAAACACTCTCTCCAAGGAAAAAGGCAGAGGCCACGGTAGGGGAACAGATTGGAGTCTCTTTATTGGAAATTAGGCAGATGGGCGTATGCATTTCGGCCGTTTGGCCTCTTCAGCGCCCAGATTATAACGGGAGGTGAGTATACTGCCAAAAGGTCCTGCCCCAACTGAAATAGTTCTGGTTGGCTCCACCCTTAAGCGGCGATCAATGTCACCTGCTTCAGTTTTCCGATGGTGGAACCAACTGCAAATCCCAGCATGCAGTGGTTTGCCAGGATGGGACGGCCGCATGATTGCGGGAATTGCAGGCCCCTCGAGCAGCTCTCTTCCAATATCCCGCAATGCCCTCCACAACATCGAAGCTCCTTGTGTCCCCTGACTGCACAACCCCCGCAACCAGGTATGTTTTCCACGGGGCAAGTGCGACAGTGCGCCTCGCCCAGTGCGGAGTTCCATGACTCCGACACCGCTTCTGATCCTCCTGCGTGCAGTGGTGGGCCTGGTCCTTCTGATACCTCGGATTCAAAAAGGATTCTGCCGAAGCAAAACTGCGCCAGTGATGACCAGGCCAACTTGTGTACAGGGGCCTCTGTATATATATAGATATATATATATATATATATAACATACTGGCAGTCGCCAGTAGGTAGATATAGTTAGGACCTAGTTTCCATAGGAAATCCGCAACATTCTATTTGGAATAACTTTGGCACCGGTCCACGAATCTTCGTGAAATTCTTGAAGAAGATGGGGCACTCCGCTCCACTCCTATCCTGAAAGTTTTGGGGTGATTCCTCAAGTGGGGGCTGAGAAAAAAGTGGGTCCCAAAACGTGTTTTCCCAATGCATTTTCCATAGGGACCTTAAGACACGGCTACAGGCCGAAATGCTGAACGGAATAACGCCAAATTTAGCAAAAAGGTCGAGTTTGGTTCACTGATTATGCCTTTTGTTAAATGATGTAAATACGTGCAGTAGTTCCTGAGAGAATCAAAAGTAAAATCATAGATATATCTATGGACGAATTAGGGTACGCGTGTCCTCCGAGGATTATGCGCATACCCTTTCGAGCACGTGCTGCATGCTAATTGGCTGTCAACCATCTGTCAACACTCCAAACCAGGAAGTGTTGGCAGCCATCTTGTGTCTCGGTAGAACCGAGGCACAAGAAAACTGAAACACAAGTGCGCAAAAGGCGCAAAGGGGGCATGGGAGAAACACCCTGACCCCCTAGGCCTGCTCAAGGGGTCCCACAAGGACCCCCAAGGCCAAAAGGCCAGAGGGGCCCTGCAGCCCCGGCGACCGCCACCCCCCAGGGGATCCAGGATCCACCACTGAGTAAGAAAAAGTAACGATAACACTACTTACCTGCTAAGTGAATTTCCTTCCATAGGGTAACATTGACTGGTTTTACTTGGAAATTCTTCTAAGTGTGGAGTTTTGGAACTTTAAAATATTCACATAAAATCAGCCGAACAACAAATTATGATTTACTCAGCTGTTATCAGGAGAGACCTCAGTGCTGCATCTTTCAGCCCACTACTGATCCTGAAAAGTAATTCTAACCATACTTACAGTAACTTGAATTTCCTTCCATAGGCTAACATTGACCGGTTTCACTTAGAAATTCTTCTAAGTGTGGAGTTTTGGAACTTTAAAAAATTCCTCTAAAATCAGCCGAACTACGAATTCCAATTTATTCACCTGTTATCAGGAGAGACCTCAGTGCTGCATCTTTCAGCACACTACTGATCCTGAAAAGTAATTCTAACTGTAATTACAGTAACTTGAATGTTCTTCCATAGGCTAACATTGACTGGTTTCACTTGGAAATTCTTCTAGGTGTGGAGTTTTGGAACTTTAAAATATTCCTATAAAATCAGCCAAACTACGAATTCCGATTTACTAACCTGTTATCAGGAGAGACCTCAGTGCTGCATCTTTCAGCCCACTACTGATCCTGAAAAGTAATTCTAACTATACTTACAGTAACTTGAATTTCCTTCCATAGGATAACATTGACTGGTTTCACTTGGAAATCCTTCTAAGTGTGGAGTTTTGGAACTTTAAAATATTCCTCCAGAAATCAGCCAAACTACGAATTCCGATTTACTCACCTGTTATCAGGAGAAACCTCAGTGCTGCTTCTTTCAGCCCAGTACTGATCCTGAAAAGTAATTTTAACCGTACTTATCAGTAACTTGAATGTCCTTCCATAAGAACCCATTGTCTGGTTTTCACCAGAAAAGTTTCTGTGTCTATTTTCACAAACTAAAAATATTCCTTAAAAATCGCCTGTATGACTTAAACGCATTCTTTCAACTGTTTACAGGAGATGCACCAGTGCTGGATCTAGGATCCACCACTGAGTAAGAAAAAATGACGATAGCACTACTTACCTGCTAAAAGAATTTCCTTCTATAGGATAACATTGGTGATTCTATGTGAAAAAATGTCTGTGTCAACTTTTAAAATACAATAATATTCCTTAAAAATCACTACTGTAACTAAAACACTTTTACTCATCCGTTTACAGGAGATGTCCAAGGAATTAATCTAGGATCTAGTCCTGTGGTTAGAAAAGTAATCCATAAAGTAACTAATTGCATTTAACTAGAAATTCACATTGAGGTCAATGTTGCATTGTGTTGCCCATCGCAACAACTGTAACTACTGTACTTAAAAGTCTATTGCCTATTTGCAAAGTATTTAAACTAAAGTAATTCATTCTGAGAAAGTATATTTTGTAATGTAATGTATAATGTAATTAATAATGCAATTAAAAAAATTAAATATCTAAAAATAAATAGTTTAAAAAATGTAGTAAATCAGTATAAAAAATATAACAATTAATACATTTAAAAATTGTCATTTACAAAACCTTCGAAATTCACTGAAAAAAATATAGGTTTCAGGCCTGATAGAGTTAGGAATTGGCGTTTAAAAAACCTTTGAAGTTCACAGAAAAAAACATAGGTTTCAGGCCTGATAGAATTAGGAATTAGCATTTAAAAACACCTTTGAAATTCACTGAAAAAACCATAGGTTTCAGGCCTGATATAGTTAGGAATTAGCATTTAAAATACCTTAGAAATTCACTGAAAAAACGTAGGTTTCAGGGGTGTTATAGTTAGCTGGACATTTCACTTGTACAAAACTATTGAAATTCCTCCAATATAGTTAGTTGTGCTAACTATATCTCGCGCGCCCGCAATCCACTGCTGATGATGTCACATATTACATCATTCATGACATGGTCAGTGACATCACTGATGACATCTCAAATTACATTACTGATGACATAACTGATGACATAATCCATGAGACAATCAGATACACCTCATCATACACTAGTATAACCTTTCATCACTCACTGTAAAATACAGAGTACCGTATTTGAATCCATTGACACACCAATACAAGTTTCTAAAAACCCACTCAGTGATTCCTAAATCTATACACAGATCTAATCTCTTACCTACAGATTCACTCATACATGCAGCCAATGATCAATAGAACACTATCAAATATACTTATACACCTATATCGACATTACACACCAGCACACATCCTATTCACTTATGAAGTCATTCCTATTCACTTATGCAAACAATGGCTCATACTTACATTTACTTAGCTATACACTTATACAAACACCACTTTATCTATTCATATAGATAGTAACTTATACTTAGTATGTTATAAAATCACTATTACAAGTATAAAGTTATCCATACAGTCACGCATACAATCACTGAGTCGTATGTATACTTATTTATAAACAACAACAGACACATACACTGCCTTTTATTTTTCTACTTTGTTGAACATGTACCATTGAGAGAGATATTTGCTCATCACTACACCCATAAAGATATTCACTCACCCAAACAACTGTTATAACATGTATTTTTAACTTCATATACCTACTGAATCATCTATTCACACATCTTTGGGCAGTCATACACCCTCCACCGAACCATACACACATTCACTCTCCCATACAAATACTCAGTTAACTAATCAATAACTAATATAGACTTTCAAATAGCTAGTAACCAACTGGAGAAACAGTTTACACAACAACTGACAAAGTGATACAGATGTTCACACAGTTTAGTCACTATCCAATATATTTAGTGAGACAGTTTAAATTAGTCAAGTAAACAGTCAATCACACTGCTACTAAATCCTCCATCCAGATATTTATATTTATATATCCACTCATTCTTCAATGCAAATTGCTATATATATAATACATATTTAAATAACGAAGCAAACCACATTCACTGGATGATGTCATCAGTGATGTCATTTGAGATGTCATCAGTGATATAACTGACCATGTCATGAATGATGTAATATGTGACATCATCAGCAGTGGATTGCGGGCGCGCGGGATATAGTTAGTACAACTAACTATAACGGAGGAATTTCAATGGTTTTGTACGAATGAAATGCCCAGCTAACTATAACACCCCTAAATCCTACGTTTTTTTCAGTGAATTTCTAAGGTTTTTTAAATACTAATTCCTAACTATATCAGGCCTGAAATCTATGGTTTTTTCAGTGAATTTCAAAGGATTTATAAATGCTAATTCCTAACTATATCAGGCCTGAAACCAATGCTTTTATGTTTTTTTTGTGAATATATATATATATATATATATATATATATATATATATTACCTACTGGCGATAGCCAGTAGGTATATATAGTTAGGATTTTTTTCCTATGGGATTTTTGAAAATTCTATGTCGAATAACTTTGGCGTTTGAGGACAGAATTGGCTGACATTTTCAGGAAAGAGGAACATTTTGTTTCTGAGCAGCCCCTGAAAATTTGGGGGGATTTCGTCAAGGGGGGGCCGAGAAAAAAGGGGGGTCCCAAAACGTGTTTTTCCCATGCAATTTTCCATAGAGCGGTTGGCCTCACTTTTAGCCTGAACGGCTGAATGGATTTACACCAAACTTGGCAAAATTGTAGGGACTGGTAGCCCGATGTGCCTTTGCTATGTCTCAAGATATAGGCTCCAGTGGTTTTTACGAAAATTAACTTTGAAAAATATATATTGGGCTACATTGGGCTATATATATATTGGAGCCCAAATGTAGCCCAATGTAGCCCAATGTAGCCCAATGTAGCCCAAAGATGGCCACCAGAGACAAAAAAAAACAAATGTAGCCCAAATATCAGCCAGATGTAGCCCAACTATAGCCCAATGACAGAATGTCCCAGAGTGTTCTAAAGAACAACTAGAGTGCTAACAGTCCTACTTATTACAAAGGTATGGCACACCTGAAGCCATCTTGATTGGAATAAAGTGGTAACTCTTAAAACATTTAATTTAAAAAGGAACAAAATGAGGGGGTTCATTTTGCCATAGAAAGTATGATTAGCGAATATATGACGAAATCCCGCATACCATCAGTCCGCAAAAAAAATCCCGAATGTACTATTAGGCCGCAAATTAAAATAACGAAAACTTTTAGAACAAATATGCCTTTAGCATACACTAAACAACTAAACTACCCTAAACCCTAAAACACTACCCCCAGCATGACCCTACACTACACAAACAGTACAACACTACCCTAAACCCTAAAACACTACCCCCAGCATGACCCTACACTACACAAACACTACAACACTACCCTAAACCCTAAAACACTACCCCCAGCATGACCCTACACTACGCAAACACTACAACACTACCCAAAACCCTAAAACACTACACCCCAGCATGACCCTACACTACGCAAACACTACAACACTACCCTAAACCCTAAAACACTACCCCCAGCATGACCCTACACTACACAAACACTACAACACAACCCTAAACCCTAAAACACTACCCCCAGCATGACCCTACACTACGCAAACACTACAACACAACCCTAAAACACTACCCCCAGCATGACCCTACACTACGCAAACACTACAACACTACCCTAAACCCTAAAACACTACCCCCAGCATGACCCTACACTACGCAAACACTACAACACTACCCAAAACCCTAAAACACTACACCCCAGCATGACCCTACACTACGCAAACACTACAACACTACCCTAAACCCTAAAACACTACCCCCAGCATGACCCTACACTACGCAAACACTACAACACTACCCAAAACCCTAAAACACTACACCCCAGCATGACCCTACACTACGCAAACACTACAACACTACCCTAAACCCTAAAACACTACCCCCAGCATGACCCTACACTACGCAAACACTACAACACTACCCTAAACCCTAAAACACTACCCCCAGCATGACCCTACACTACGCAAACACTACAACACTACCCAAAACCCTAAAACACTACCCCCAGCATGACCCTACACTACGCAAACACTACAACACTACCCAAAACCCTAAAACACTACCCCCAGCATGACCCTACACTACGCAAACACTACAACACTACCCAAAACCCTAAAACACTACCCCCCAGCATGACCCTACACTACGCAAACACTACAACACTACCCAAAACCCTAAAACACTACCCCCCAGCATGACCCTACACTACGCAAACACTACAACACTACCCAAAACCCTAAAACACTACCCCCAGCATGACCCTACACTACGCAAACACTACAACACTACCCAAAACCCTAAAACACTACACCCCAGCATGACCCTACACTACGCAAACACTACAACACTACCCAAAACCCTAAAACACTACACCCCAGCATGACCCTACACTACGCAAACACAACAACACTACCCAAAACCCTAAAACACTACCCCCAGCATGACCCTACACTACGCAAACACTACAACACTACCCAAAACCCTAAAACACTACCCCCAGCATGACCCTACACTACGCAAACACTACAACACTACCCTTAACCCTAAAATACTACACCCCAGCATGACCCTACACTACGCAAACACTACAACACTACCCAAAACCCTAAAACACTACCCCCAGCATGACCCTACACTACGCAAACACTACAACACTACCCTAAACCCTAAAACACTACGCTCAGCATGACCCTACACTACGCAAACACTACAACACTACCCTAAACCCTAAAACACTAGCCCCAGCATGACCCTACACTACGCAAACACTACAACACAACCCTAAACCCTAAAACACTACCCCCAGCATGACCCTACACTATGCAAACACTACAACACTACCCTAAACCCTAAAACACTACCCCCAGCATGACCCTACACTACGCAAACACTACAACACAACCCTAAACCCTAAAACACTACCCCCAGCATGACCCTACACTAAACAACCACCACAACTCTACACTACACTAACACAACACTACACTACACAACACTACACTACACTACACAATCACTAACCCACGAAAAAATTAACACAAACCCACTTACCTCTCTCGTCATCGTGGTTTTCACAACGCAAATGCATTTACCATACATGCCTTTAAAAAGTAATTCTTTGTAAAGGCATGCGCGATAAATGCACATGCGTTTTGAAAAAATGCGGGATAATGGTATGCGAGGTCAATGACCTTGCGGGATAATGGTATGCGGACTGAAAGTCTGCGGGATAAAAAATGCGGGAAAATGGCTGCAGACCATGATTAGCAGCAGACTTCCCTGGTGAGCACTAGCTTTACTACAGTGATCTAATGAGCAACTAGAGTGCTAACATTCAGAATTTATGGCAAATGTGTGACACATCTGAATGCCTTCTTGATAGAACCAAAGTAAACAAGCATTGAAAATGCAATAGATCTCGCCCTCGTTTAAGTTAAAGCCATTCTGTTTGTAATGAGGTGGCTTTTTAGCTTTGCTTTTATTAGTGTTTTTAAAACTTTCATGTAAATATGTATGCATATATGTATATGTATGCATGCATTTATATTTATATAGATATGCAGATTATATATGTTTATATATGTATATTACCTACTGGCGATAGCCAGTGGGTATATATAGTTAGGATTTTTTCTCTATGGGATTTCTGAAAATTCTATGTCTAATAACTTTGGCGTTTGTGGACGGAATTGGCTGAAAGTTTCAGGAAAATGGCACATTTTGTTTCTGAGCAGCCCCTGAAAATATGGGGGGGTTTCGTCAAGGGGGGGCCGAGAAAAAAGGGGGGTCCCAAAACACGTTTTTCCCATTCATTTTTTCATAGGGCGGTTGGACTCACTTTTAGCTCGAACGGCTGAATAGATTTACATGAAACTTGGCAAAATTGTAGATATGGTTTGCCCGACGTGCCTTTGCTATGTCTCAATATATGTGCTCCAGTGGATTTTGAGAAATTAACGTTTAAAAAAATATATATATCTGTGACAGCGCTCCGGTTAGCGCCCCGGTTCGCGTACCTGACGCGTAACGGAACTTCGCGAAGCGAAGCTGATTGGCTCTCCGGTGTCTGTCAACATTCTAAACAGTCCGGAGCGGCCGCCATCTTGTCTCTCGGTACGATCGAGAGACAAGATGTGGTGAAAAACGAAGGGGGAAATGAAGGAAAGGGGGCAAGGTAGACCACTCCTGACCCCCTAGGATTGATGAGGGGGATATTAAAGTGCCCCGCGGGGCGATTTTACGCCATAGAGGCGCGTCCCGGTACGCGAACCGGGCAGCTCACCGGGCAGCTCACCGGGCAGCTAACCGGCAGCGTAGCTGTCAACATTGTAAACCGTCCGGAGCGGCCGCCATCTTGTCTCTCGGTAGGTTCGAGAGACAAGATGTGGTGAAAAAAGAAGGGGGAAATGAAGGAAAGGGGGCAAGGTAAACCCCTCCTGACCCCCTAGGATTGATGAGGGGGATATTAAAGTCCCCCGCGATTTTTCGCGGTAGAGGCGCTTCCCGGTACGCGAACCGGGCAGCTAACCGGCAGCGTAACGGGAGTCCGCCATCTTGTGTTTTTGGAGCATCCGGTTCGCGTACCGGGTAGCGTCCCGGTAAGCGTAACAAGGGGAAAACCAAGAGAAACAGTAAAAAAAAAAAGTTAAGGGAATAGATTTCCAGCAAACTTGGCAAAATTGTAGGGACTGTTTGTTTGATGTGCCTTTGCAAGGCCTCAAGATATGTGCACGTGTGGATTTTGTCTAATTAAGGTTAAAAAAAAAATATATATCTGTAAGCGTGCTCCGGCACGCTTACGTTACGGGTTTTGTTTGCACTGCAGAGCCGATACGTCACGGTTATGCGACGCGTCATGAGGCGTCTTACGTGGCTACGTGATACGTCACGTAATAAAGAATATATTTTACAGCTATAGATATTAGCTTTTAAAAAACCAATGAAATTCACTGAAAAAACCATAGGTTACAGACCATATATAGTTAGGAATTTGCATTTACAAAACCTTGAAAATTCACTGAAAAAACCATAGGTTAGAGACCATATATAGTTAGCTGGACATTTTATTGACATAAAACCAATGAAATTCCATATATAGTTAGTTGCACTAACTATATATCGCGCACCCGCAATCCACTGCTGATGATGTCACACATTACATCATTCATGACATGGTCAGTGACATCACTGATGACATCTCAAATGACATCACTGATGACATCACTGATGACATCTCAAATGACATCACTGATGACATCATGACACACCAATACCAGTTACTACATACTCACTCACTGATTCCTACGTCTACACACACATTCACTCATTCACCCATACAATCACTCATACATACAGTCACTCATTATTACAACACTATCATATGCACTCATACACCTATGCAGACACTCACACACTGCCACTCATCCATGGAGTTACTCACACACCTAGTCAGTCCTGTAAAGAATCAATCACACTTCCATTTCCTCATCTATACAGTTAAACACAGAACACCATACTTCAGTGACATCACTGATGACATCACTGATGACATCTCAAATGACATCACTGATGACATCTCAAATGACATCACTGATGACATCAGGACACACCAATACCAGTTACTACATACGCACTCACTGATTCCTACGTCTACACACACATTCACTCATTCACCCATACAATCACTGATACATACAGTCACTCATTATTACAACACTATCATATGCACTCATACACCTAGTCAGTCCTGTGAAGAATCAATCACACTTCGATCTCCTCATCTATACAGTTAAACACAGAACACCATACTTTTCACACATATACTAACACATACTTACTCTCTTATACAATCACTGATACAAGTACACATTGATATGCACAGAGTCACACACCTCCCAGCCAGCCACACACACACTCAGTCTTCCATACATCCACTCATTCTTCAATATGTAAAACATATTTAAACTTTACAAAAACACACAGACACTAGATGATGTCATCAGTGATGTCATTTGAGATGTCATCAGTGATGTCATCAGTGATGTCATTTGAGATGTCATCAGTGATGTCATCAGTGATGTCACTGACCATGTCATGAATGATGTAATATGTGACATCATCAGCAGTGGATTGCGGGTGCGCGATATATAGTTAGTGCAACTAACTATATATGGAATTTCATTGGTTTTATGTCAATAAAATGTCCAGCTAACTATATATGGTCTCTAACCTATGGTTTTTTCAGTGAATTTTCAAGGTTTTGTAAATGCAAATTCCTAACTATATATGGTCTATAACCTATGGTTTTTTCAGTGAATATATATATATATATATATATACACATTAATATATATACATATATATTTATGTGTGTGTGCATTAGGACCATATATCCATAGGAAAAGCGTTTTTGACTTGCCTAATCTTTAGTGCTTTTTGACAAATTTTCACAAAAAGTGCCCCGTCATCCTTACATGGGAAGTTTTGGGGCAATTCGTCAAGTAAAGTATGTGGGGGGGTTGGGGGGGCGGGGGAAGTGTTTTCTTAATGTTAATTCCCATAGTTATTTTAATGACAACTACAGCCCAAACCGCTAGACGGAATTGCACCAAATTTGGTAGAAAGGTAGCTCTTGGTCGTGTAAGCACCTTTTTTATTATTTGGTGTAAACACATTCAGTAGTTTGTGAGATACTTAAAAAAAGACACTGGTATAGATACAGATTTGATCCTCTTAGGATCCGACATTCCCATGCTGAAATCTGATTGTCTGCCAACACTTCTACCAGTAAGTGTTGGCAGCCATCTTGGGGCTTGGCGTCAGTAAGTCCCACAAAAGCATTTTTTTTAAAGCAAAATGGGGCAGGATAAGAACACCCTGACCCCTTAGCTCTGGTCATGGGGTCCCAGAGGGACTCCGACAGGGCCAAAAAGCACTTTTTACCATTATCTCATTGGGTAAATGTCTAGTACATATTCTACACTACAGCTGCATAATTGACCTTGAGGAAATATGTCTAGTGACCTTATGTGAATTTTGGCAATGTGATTGTTCCTCATATGTCTTTATCCAGAAATCCAATTGGAAAGGTACCTAAATCAGGGAAATGTTTGTTATCACAGTCACAGTTCGCATTCGGTCACTAAAGACCTCTCCACCTTATCTCCAAAATCCATTCTCTTCAAACATTGCCCATTATTAAATAGGTGATTGGTTGAATTATTATAGATATTTCTTCCGGGTGCATGTGTACATGTTTGAGCTTGACAAAGTATGTTCTGTGGGTAGGCTCTGAGGGCAAGACACGTCTTGTAGTGTGGACACCATCTGCAATATTGTAATTCAATAACGTGCCACATACTAGTAAAATAGATATAGGTAAAATATGTGTAAATAAAAACACACGTGGCTCAAGCAATGCCTGTCTGCCTCTCACTTTACAGGTGCAGTTGCCTTGGTAGAACAGGCTCTTGTGTTTTAGCTACAATACATGTGCAGGCAGAATTACACCACTTGTGCGGGTCATTTTGTTATTTTCATTATATGTGATGTTTTGCATCACTATTTAGGGGGTGTTTACGGGTCACGCCCTCGACCAATACGCACAGGCCTTTGAGTATTAGATATAAGAGTATATATAGTGGAATAGTGTGCAGGTAGAAAATAGCTCTGACCCAATCTTGTTGTGTTGTTTAAGAATTACACCACTTGCAATTATTTTACGAGCGCACTGCTAATCGCAAATGCATAAATACACTCATAAATCAGGAATACAAGTCCCGACTGGAGCATACTGTCGTATCTATGTAAGACATATGTGTCAACCCACACAATCCACAAAATAGGCATAGCCTGCACCTGCTGTACAATAGACATTGTGTGTTTTGGTTAGGCTTTGACCCCCCTCCTCGGTGTGGCTCACCCGTTTATGGCAGGTAATGGTGATGGAACTTCTTTCTATTGTCTAGTCCACACTGACGCTAAATTCAAGTGCATCTGGCACCCTTTTGTATCACATCTGTCTAAAATGGAACATGCTCGATCTGTCCCTCCCCGCCTGCGGGCCCTACAGCTGTTCGATGACCCTCTGCTCCCCAGGGGAGAATCCTTTGCGGAAGCGCAGGAATAAACTGGGCCAGGGTGGATAGTCCTTGCTTGGGGTGGTTGTGCCTGAGGCTCTGTTCAGGGAACCATTCCCCCTACACCATAGTTTGTCTTCACCAGTGGGAACACACCTCCTCTCCCCTCCTCTTATTTTCTTCTCTTATCTTTCCTTCTCTAGCATTTCTTCCTGGCTATTCTTTCTTCTTCTCTTTTTTTCACAGGATAGCAGAATAGGGGTTCCCCCCCCGCCGTAACTTGTTGCAGGCCTCCTTCTGTACATCTAGCAGCTGTCGGTCCTAGATGAGCTTGTTACTAAACGATGGCCACAAGCCTATGTTGGCATGTTATACGCCAATGGGACCTGCAGTGATGGCCTTCAGTCCTGTTACACTTTTGTTATACTTGTTATTGCTGTCCGTCCATGATCTTATCCTCTTGCTGTACTTACTCCTTGGTGATACACTAATGTTTACTTAGGTTTTACACCCAGTGCACTACGCTCTCTACAGGTCTGCAGTAGATGAGAATGTAATCACCCAGGTATGTTAGGCTCGAGCCATAGAGGGCCCCTTAAGGGTCCAAGCGCCTTCTCCAGGAGTGCCAGGAATCGTCGACAAGCCCAGCCCTTCCCCCCTGCACCTATTGCATCTATCAAGCACTAGAACGCAATGGTGGTATGGAGGGAAAGGAGGGAACAAAACAAGGAAAGGAAGGGAAAAAACAGCACTCCTCTGGCCAGTATCCCTCAGGGTGAAGACAGGCACTAAAAGGAATGGGTAGGTTAAATGCAAAATCAACCATATACAGATAATAAAATATGAAACCTTACACTGATTCTTACCTACTTGAAAGTGATAGATAGTATGCAACTAGTGGATGTGACTCGTGTGGCACTTCTAAGTCAGCAACTGTGTACAAAAAGAATGCCTATCTACAACAATAATGTGCGATTACTTCTTGGGTGCAGTAGAGGGTACGCAATGACTGTAATCAAGATTCTCTTACCAAGAGATTCCAATAGTAAGAACACTGGCTGTCCAGAGGAGAGGCAATGCGAATGATATATGTCTCATCTGCAAAAAGGCAACACATCTCATTTTACAACTAGCTGCACTGCTAAGGGGTTATAATAATAAATGTGGCGCTTTACCCACGTACTGTGACGGTTGCCAGTCTTCCCAAATAGCACCAGTGATTCCAAAAGAAAAGAAAATAACATAAAGAAAAAGGAGCTGGCAGACTACAACTCCCACAATCCCTCAGAGAGAATCCAGGCCGGCGCTCCACAAGTCCGGCCGGCCGGCGGAACTACAAGGTGTCCGGCCGACTGGCGGAACCATGAATACCCCTGCCGGGAAGTCGAATCTCCAACTCAGGAGGGTAACAGCTCTCCAACGCGGGGCACCTTCGAATGTTGGTACTGTGAAAGGGGGGCCGCCTCGGACTCAGGGAACGAAGGAAATACAGGGCGGTAAGGGAAGGAGCAAACGGGGAAGTGGTATGCAGCCGAGGACCGTAAAAACAGTGGCTGGCTTTACTGGATCAGGAACGAGTTTCAGAGAGGGGATAGCCGTAATACGGACGGAACCATACAACAGCAACGGCTCGTACGGAAGTGACGTGCTCACTAGGAACAACAAAACACTAGAACGCGAAGCCACATAGTGCGGGGAGGTCAGGCTTTTGTCTCTGACTTGTTCCCTCGCGCATGCGTGCAAAAGGTTAGCACGGTCTAAACGGAGGACTGGCAGGCGTGAGAGCCCCTTTTTTACTTCAATAGTACTGGTACTTCTGAGCCGGGAGGGGCCCCCTCCTTTAATTATGGTTTACCGAGTGCTTCTTTCCTTGTTTTGGGTGGCAAATTGGCGTGCTGTATATTTTATACCTCAAAGATGTGGACAAATAATGTAAGCACTGTATTTTTGCTTGACTAATTCTGCCTATTGCCTGGTGTTGTTAATATTTTTTCTCTGTTTACAAACTCAATAAAAGAGATTTAAATAAAAATATAAGTAATTATAAATTAATGTAGTGGTTTATTTGTTTGTTGAAGTGTATCCTTGTACATTGTGGAGCATCACTTTTTGCTTTAGCCAGGTTACTAACTTTCTAACTGTTACCAACAAAGGTATCAGTAGATGTCACAGCACTCCTTACTTTTTGAAGATAAGTCAAGAGGGCCTCATTATGAGGCCCCTTGCGCCATCGGAATGTCACTTTTTGTGACGTTCCATGGCGCAGAAGCCTGCGTGATATTTATCAGGTAGCACTAAGACACTTTTTTGGCTTAATGCTGCCTGATAAATATCAGTCCCTTTAACGCAGTGTTCTGCGTTTAAGGGGCGTGCAATGGGTGTTGCTGGGCACGTTACCAGCAACATCCATGGCCTTTTGACACTGCCCCAGATTTACGGGAAATCGTAAATCTGAGGCAGTGCCAAAAGCTTACGCCTCCCCAGGAGATGCGTAAGGGAGGCGCAACGAGGAGAAATATCTTTATTTCTCCTCGTTTTTCCTTTTTCTATGTGTGCTGCATTCTGCAGTACACATAGATAAAGGAAAAGCCTTTTGTGATTATTTTTGTACAGAAAGGTTTCCCTTCCTGTACAAAAATAATCATCCCCGCAACGCAGGCACCCTTGCACCATTGTGCAAAGGTGCCTGCGTTGGCGCAGGCAGCCCAATGTGCGCTGGCACAGGATAAAAGGACAGGAATGCGCCGTATCTTATAGATACGGTCATGCATTCCTGCCCTTTTCTTTTGCCGTAGAGAAGCACAGCAGGAAGGCCTGCTGCGCTTCCCTATGGCAAAACTTCATAAATGAGGCCCAGAGTTTCAAGCAGTGTGGCAGTGTGGTGGCAGAGGCAAGATGACTACAGTTGCTGTAGAAATACTCTTGTCAGACCTAGATTTCTTTTCAAACGGCCTACAGTGGGCTCATATCCAAGGCAGTTCCACAGCACAACGCTGTACAAGCACCAATTATACAAAATGCATACATTTTTTATTTAGCAATTTTTTTTGTAAATAGGCAGCATTTTAAATATTTTTATAGCATTTTTGTCTATTTTGTTCATAACAATTCAGTCCGAACAGAATTGCATATTTACTTCCAATTTGTTCAAATGGTAAACTACATTGTATATTTCACAAGAGCAAAACAATGTTATTTACATGTAAAATATTCCAAAAGAACATAACAAAGTGACATAAAGAGTTTAATAAATAGCATCATAAACAATGGCAGTAAAACCCCACAAACAACTATTAAATAGTCACTCTAAATACTCAGAACACTCTCACACAAGCAAAACACTCACACACAGATGATACTGCAAGGGAAACTTCTGTTTCTTCATATGACATACACTAATTATAATTATGTGGTTAGACTCAATCTAAAGAATATCCACTGATGTGTTGTCTTAGGAAGATTTCCCCATTTGGTCGGTCAACGCACGTTTCTGTGGATAACAATTACAACCACATTCATCAGGACCATACTTGGTAAGTAGTAGTTCAAATAGGGGGGCGGGGGTTCTCTTGTTCGCCAAAAATAACTTCAGAAATATCGGTACATATAGGTGACTCGCTGGTTGCAGGCAATGTAACAAAATGTCATGCGGTTCAGAACAGTGCATTCCTTATAAGTCTTATTGATACCGTTGTGTCATGCTCCTCATATTGTATGCATATACAACGCTCCTTCTAAGAGGCGAAGTTGTCGAATGGCCAGTCTTGTTATTAGGGCATTGCCACAGTATAACAATATATTATTTTGTGGGTCTAGTTCGCGGTAACCTGCACATTTTCTCTCCAACCAGCTCCAACGCACGCGAGAGGTAAGATGACTAATCAGCATGATCGTATGATGCGTTGTTTAGGGCAGATATAGATTCAGCATGGAACATACAGTAAGATAGGAGTAGAAATATACTACTAGGAGTTATGAACATACATGCTTATGAGTATTTGGGAGGGCAGTAAGTCATCGTACCCTCCCTTTGGAGTTCACATATCATGCTTTCTCACTCCATGGAGATAAGATGTTTGAATTACCTTTTGCCTCCTCACACCTTACTATCAGCTTCAGGGCAGCGAATTAGTGATTGTTGCCATTTAACCCACAAGGAGGCTGTTGCTCTCAATTGTAGAGGGTGATTTTAGTTATCAATAACACCAAGTCAATAAAACGGGCCACTATCGTGGCTCTCTTAGAGGGCCTAAATAGATCTACTGCACATGTTTACTAAGTTTTAAGGAAAGGACACAGGGTGATTTTAGTTAATGTATCAATTACAAGGCACCAATACAGGTTGGACAACACCACAGGATGTGCTGGAGGTCTGCTTGGGATGCATTGCATCTGTGTCATACTAAAGGAAAGTCTGGAAATATATGGTTGCGCTTGTCAGGAGTGAGGTAAGCCCTGTGCAACAATGAGAATTGGATATTATTGAAATGGCCATTGTGACAGAGTATTGGGGTATGCAGTGACATTGTCCCATTCAGAGTAACGTAATGCTCTCCTAACATCAGCCTTCCAGGTCTCTTGGAGTTTGTTTAATGATACCTGCATGTGTTCTCAGAAAGCCTTGTAGGCAAAGTGGTAAGGTTTTGACTGGTGCCCATAGTTTAAAGTGCCTCTACAGGAGCACAGGTGTCTATCTCTTCTGATACCATAGATCATTGTGTGTGGCATGCCATTACAATGTGATTCCAGAGCAGGAACTGCTTTTTTTGTATATAATGCTAACCCACTAACTTTTCAAAAGTGAGATAGTATCCTTCATGGAAGAGGTCACCTATTATATGTAAATCCACTTTGTTCCAGTGAAGCAACTCACTTATGGTGAGCAAAACTTTTGCCCTTAGGCGTAAGTGGCAACATGTTTGGTTAGTAGGAGGCTTCAGTGGAGGTACCTTCAGACTATCACCATGGCCAACATGTTTCCAACAAACGTAGGGGCATATGTATGAAAGTATATGCTATGTTTGCCCAAGGCAAAGTGGTATATGTGTCATGCAAGCTTTTAAGTCAGATTTATGAATCCATGCAAAGCCACATTGTGTGGCTTTGCATGACTTCATAAGTCTGAAGTAATTCAATACAGCGCAAATCGCTGCATTGCCTCACTCTGTGCGAGGGAAGCATTCCATTGGCATTGTGGGGTGTGTTCCCATGCAACTCTCATATTTCTTGACATTTCAAGATTCAATAAACCTGGTAAACCTAGGAATGTGTGAAAATTATATGCCTCCCTAGGAGAGGCATTACAAGGAGAAATATGTGTATTTCTCCTCATGTATTCTGCGACACACATAAAAAAAGAAAAAATGATGGATTGTTTTTGTGAAGGAAAATGCCCATTCATGCACAAAAACAATCCTGCCTGCAACACACCTCCGAGACCCCCAAAGGTGATTTGCTGCACTTTACAAATGTTTAATTGATTGATTGAACACAGGTACCATCGCACCACTGTTTATTAGGAAGAAGCACAGCAAGACATTAGGTGATAAAGGGCCCAGAGAAAAGCAAGTATCATTCAACTATTTGCCTAAACACCAATGGGATTCACATTGAAGGTGGGCCTCAGTTGGAAAGTGGGTTTTTAGTAGTGGTAAATATGCATCTACCACTGGCAATAAGGCAACTAACACAGCCTAGGATTCAGTGCAGGTCTCAGTAAATTATACCCATGCTCAACTCTGGGTAGCTTTGAAGAAGATGAGCAAAAATGGTCAGGCGATTTAATCGATGTCTCTTCAGTAATTTTGCCCGGCGTTTAAACGCCTCTAATACCTTACAAAGATTATCAAATAAAGAGGCAGGCGCTGGAGACAGGAAGACAGGAAACACGTTTTATTCCGACGGAGCAGAACACATCAGATCGGACAACAAGGTATTGTCTCGAGGTGCTCTCTGTAAGCCTCTCTGAGGCCTGATCTTTTATACACTGGTTTATGAATGAGACCATTCTTTATTACAATAAAGACATTGTGAAGTAGTGAAAGATGACATCCCCGGTACCCCCCCCCCCAGTTCCGGCTTATTCCAACACGTGGCTACAGTAAAGGTTCTCACCCCCCATACAATAAGAGGAGGCTATCATGCAGCTGAGTGTTCCGCCGATTCCTTTGGAATGTGTGTGCCTGATCGAATCCCAAGGGGTGGGGAGGCCATGATCAATAGTAGCTTCTTTGAAAAGGGTCGAGTGCATACAGTAGTGGGCAATAAACTGTATCCTCAGGCCAAGGGATGACCAGCGGTCCGTACAGACAATCGGGCTCAGAGGAAGGGGTCATCAAAGGAGAGGTATTCATGAAAGAAAGGGTCAGTGTGGATGATCACGCGTTGAGGGAGGGTTTATCGACTGAGGGGCATTCATAGAAGGAAAGGAGGTGTTGGTCAGGCGCGGGGTGTGATTCTCAGAGACAGAGTCATGTGGAAGGAGAGGTCATGACTTGTACATGTGAGAGCGGAGGCAGCCAGGGTGCATGGGGGAGGCTTGCAGGGTCAGGGAAGTGTGCTAGTGACCGATCGTGAACAGGGAGACCATGGTACCTAAAATGGTTGTCGTGTATGCTCATACGTGAGTCTGAGGAATGGACAAGATGGCGCAGATGATGTTCAGCTCATAAACTAAAATTCCACAGTCCTCCCTTTTAACATGTCTCGCCAGTTTGTCAATTCGGGTCTATCCCCATAAGACCACGTATTTCCACCTCATAGAGGGGACTCATGTGCTCAGGTCTGAAGTCCAAAGTCTTAGGGCACAGACAGTTAGAAATGAGTGAACACAAAGGTGGCAGACATTGAATACCTAAGCAGCACCCAAACAGTACCACAACTGGTATCAGTATAAATGAAAACAATCTCCATCCCCAGTCCTTCAAAGTGTCCCAAAACCAGCTTCCAAGCGACCATCCTTCTTGCTCTTGGTGAACCTCTGAGGATAGTCTGTGGAGGTGTTCAATTGCTTTGTAGACTGAAGGCGAGTTATCTGGCACGTAGGTGCAACAGCTGGAGCCGATGATGCGGCATGCTCCTCCACGGTCGGCCAGAATCACATCTAGGACAAGGCGGTTTTGGAGAGCCACCAGGCGGACTGCCTGAAGCTCAGCCGTGTTGTTAGCGAGGATGCCAGCCGTGATGTTAATGGTTGTTTCTATTGCCTGAGTTAGGTGTCGGATAGCGCGGCTGTTTGCCATTGGTCCCCACAGAGGAACAAGTCCCTTTGCTGCATCCAGGAACTGTGCTCCGGTGGAGTCGGCTTGTTCAATGTCTCCGGCGCGCTTTTGCCGGTGATGGTAGGCTGAGGCCACATACGTGGGAGGAAGAATGAAGGCGATGTAGCACGTACCCCTCCAACCTCTCGGGAGCCAGGTGTAAGCTTTGGTACCACAAACAAAGTACATATTCGGAGATGCAACAAAGGAAGGAGGATCAGCTGAGACCAATGTTCTGGTGATGCGGCAGGAACTGTGTCCCACCAGCTGCGTTCCCTGGCCTTCGATACACACAAGTCCTGTGACATTGATGACAGACAGAGCCACGGTCAGGGTGGCAGCTGTTTGCTTCCGCAGGTGGGAGAAGGTGGGTCTGGCTGGATTGTGGAGTACTTGCACTTCGACTCTTTCTTTGGCAGGGATGTTCATAAGGAAGGCGGAACCTGAGACCGCAGGACAAATGGGGGCAGACGTTCTTCCTGTTTTGTTCAGCCAGAACCCATAGTAGAAGTGTGACACTGTCTGACCAGAAGCGGCGTTGTCCTTGTTGCTCTCCTGCAAGAGGATCAACCAGGCGAGGCAGGAGCCATGAACTGAGAAAGGAGAAGGGATGAAAGGTATAGAGTGTTCAGTGGCATGCGGGAGCAACCCGCAGATCCAGCAGTTCGTGGCATTTGTAGCAAGGTTGTGCTGGTGCAGCAGTTGCACGAAGGAATTGTTCCAGAACTCCCTACGCCTCTCTCGGAGCTGAGGCGAAAGGGGGATCAAATGATGCTCTTTCATGGAGGTTGGCTGTATAGTGGCCAGCAATGTCTGGTGAGCGGGTGAGCTGTCCTCCAAGATCCAGAAGGAAGTCATGAGGAGGAGGCAAAAGAGGAAGGCAATGAAGAAGGCGATTGTCTTTGATTTGTGCAAATTGTCAGTCTTTGGGTTCCTATAGTGGGTATTTCCTGTTGCTTTCATTATCTTCTTATCTGGCGCTTCCATCATCTTCTGATCTGGCGCTTCCATCATCTTCATCTTCAAGGTGCTCGGTAGTGGGCAGAACCACAGACTTTGTTTAGCTTCTCTCCGGGTGACCCTTGGTTGTTTTTAGGTCACCGTTCTGAGATTTTAACTTAGTCAGTGGCCTACTTAGCCGAAGCTCCCTCCTTTCGACGCAGGAAATACCCTTCCCGGGATGGCACAGTGGGATCAGAGAATTTTGCAAGTTCAAGTGCCTCGGTATCAGGATAGCAGTTCAGTGATGGCCGATCTTTGTTCAGGAGCTCTTCTTGGGTGTCGACGTTTTCTGTCGTGGCAAGGGTCGAGGAGACCTTCTTGCAGTGATGGCCGTGCAGCCAGTGCTTCTTTCCCTCCACTCGAAGAGCCGTCCGAGTGGTGATCAGTACTTGCCAGGGGCCCGTCCACCGGGGTTCCAGACTCTTCGCCCGTTGGAAGTTCCGGACTAGAACATAATCTCCCGGTTGGATATCGTGACCGGGACCCCTGGAAGCATCGGGGATAGCCTGCTGCACCTGTTGATGAATGACAGACAATGTTTTAGTTAATTTGCACAAATAATCTGACAGCAGGACGTCGGGGACGTCGTGGATGGAGGTTGGTTTGGGGGCAGTCCAGAGGTTCATTGGTCGCCCAAACACCACCTCGTAGGGGGTCAAGTGGTGCTTAGTGGGAGTGGAGCGCATCGATAGTAATGCCAGTGGGAGGGCATCTGGCCACTTAAGTCCTGTGGTGGCCACTATTTTTGACAGTTTCAGTTTCAGTGTAGCATTGTGTCGCTCAACCAGGCCAGCGGATTGGGGGTGGAAGACCGCATGAAACCTTTGTTTTACCCCCAGCCCCTTCAGCATTAGTTGGATAACTTCAGCTATGAAGTGGGGGCCATTGTCGCTCCATAAAATTCGGCAAAGGCCGTAGCGAGGGAAAAATTCTTTCAGTAGTACTTTGGCAGTAGTCATGGCTGTGTTATCACGGGTTGGATAGGCTTCCACCCATTTGCTGAAGGCGCATACAATGACTAGTACATACTTCAAGCCTTGGCATCTCTCCAGTTGGATGTAATCCATCTGAAGGACTTCAAAGGGGTGGTCGGGGGTCCCAAACCCTCCCCGGGGTACCACAGTTCCTTTCCCGGGTTTGTGTTGTAGGCAGATAAGGCACTGCTGGACCAGGCGTTTGGCTGAGTCGGAGATTTTGTTGTTGTGCCAGACTTTGGTAATGAGTTCAATCATGGGGGCAGAACCTATGTGTGCAGGGGAGTGTGCCATAGTCAGTATGGGGATCAAGTATGAGTCAGGCAGCAACCATTTGTTTGTGTCTTTTGTCCGCCAGCAACCTTCGTCGTCCTTCAAACCCACCCGTACCCACTCAGTCAGTTCGTGAGGTGTGCTGGCCGACTGGATGTCCCTAATCGTTTCCCTAGCGTTAGTCCATTTTTCTGCTTGTGACCTGGTCACATACATGCGTGTCGTCGTCCTATTCTCAGCTGTGGTTCGGGCAGTGATGTCGGCCAATGCGTTTCCCCGTCCAACTAAGTCCGTCACCTTCTTGTGTGCCTGGCATTTGATCACTGCTAATCGTTCGGGGAGGAGAACTGCTTCAATCAGGGCGGAGACTAGATCTCCATGGAGAATGGGTGTGCCATGGGACGTCAGGAATCCCCTTTCCCTCCATAAGAGCCCAAAATGGTGAACCACCCCGAAGGCATACTGGCTGTCCGTGTAAATGTTCGCTGTGGTTCCTGCCGCTATGATACATGCTCGTGTGAGGGCAATTAGCTCGGCCGCCTGTGCGGATCGTTGTGTGATGCAGGCGGTTTCAACTACTGTTCGGACTGTCGTCACCGCATAGGCAGCTGAAGTGGTGCCATCTGGGAGTTTGATACAAGAACCGTCTACCCATAGTTCTCCATCAGGGTCTGTGAAAGCAGTGTCTCTAAGGTCAATTCTACTTCTGGTCTGTTCGTCCGTGAGGGTCACACAGTCGTGTATAGGGGGCACATCGGGGTCATTTTCAGGCAAGGGTAACAGTGTAGCAGGATTCAAAGTCGTGCATCTCTTAAGAGTGATGTGGGGTGCAAGTAGAGTCAATTCGTATCCCGTCAGTCGTGCACTAGTCAGGTGTTGGGTCTTGGTCTGGTTCAAGAGGGTGTCAACTGCGTGGGGTACTAACACCGTGAGAGAGTTCGAAAGTACAATTCCCTCACTCTGACGGATAGAGACAGCAGCGGCGGCTACTGCTCGAAGGCAGGCAGGTAAAGCTCTGGCGACTGGGTCAAGAGTGGCAGAGAAGTAGGCACAAGGGCCGATGGGCTGAGTTAGAACAGACAATGGGCATCCCTCCCTTTCGTGAGTGAAGAGAGAGAAGGGCTTGGAGTAATCTGGTGTTCCTAGGACGGGTGCCGAGCAAAGGGCATCTCGCAACTCCTTAAAGGACGCTTGGCATTCGGGGGTCCAAGGGAGTGGGAAAGGAACATCTTTGGCCAACAGGGAAAGTAGGGGTTTTATGATGAGACTGAAATTTGGCAACCATTGTCGGCAAAAAGAGGTAAGGCCCACCAATGAACGGACTTGCTTCTGTGTTTTTGGGATGGGGGTGTCTAGGATGGTCTGGATTCGGTCGGGTGTAAGTTTCCTCCCTTCTTTGGACAGGAGATGGCCTAGGTAGGTTACTTGAGGTTGGCAGAACTGCAGTTTCTTCTTGGAGACTTTGTGGCCGTTCTCCGCAAGAAAGTGCAAGAGTTGGATAGTGGCTGCGATTGCAAGAGGAGTGGTGTCGGCCGCCAAAAGAATATCATCGACATATTGGATCAACACCACTCCATCTGGTAGCTGGACGGCGTCCAGCTGTCTTTTGAGGGCCTGGCTGTAAATGCTGGGACTTTCTGTGTAGCCCTGAGGAGCTCTACAAAATCGGTACGAACGGTTTTTTAAGGTGAAGCTGAAGAGATAACGGCTGTCTGGATGGATGGGGATAGAGAAAAATGCATTCTTGAGATCAATAACGGTGAAGGTGGTGGCAGTGGACGGGATGAGGGTCAGAATGGTGGTGATGTCTGAGACTACGGGGTACTGTGGCACTACCACTTTGTTGATTTCTCGCAGGTCGATGATGAAGCGGTACGCTTTCTCATCTCCCTCACCTTGCTTCTTAACAATGGGTAGGATAGGGCTGTTGCAAACATTACTAACCACTTCCTCTACCACTCCTGCATCTACCAGGGACTGAATAATCGCTACCAATGCCTTCTCGCCTTCGGGCGATATCCGGTACTGTGGGAGTTTCGGGAGTATGGCGTCTGGTCGAACAGTTATGTGCACAGGATCGATCATCATTCGTCCTACATCCGAATCGTTTCTGGCCCATAGATACGGGGGAGGGTGTCGAGCAAGGTTAGGTCAGCATCAGTGATAGAGTACATATGTCGTGCGGGGCAGGATCTGGACATGCTCGGGTTGTCGTACAGGATGACTCGGACTCCATCTGGGGAACATCTAATAGTAGCTCGGAAATGTTTTAGCAAGTCAATACCCATAATGGCGTCAGGGGAGTTGGAGGAAAGCAGAAATGTTGTGTCCGTGGGGTTGTTTCCTAGGTCAAAGGAGATAGGTACAGACAGGGGATTGGTGGAGGGCGTTCCATCGAAACCTATCGATGTAATGTGTGAGCCAGACAAGGGTGCCCTTGGAATCAGTCGTTTTGATAATACACTACGTGTCGGCTCCAGTATCTACCAAAAATGGAGACTTTGTACCCAGGACCTTAGCGGTGACGTAAGGACCTTGCTGGTCAACACAGAGCTCGACTGGATCCCTCCCTTGCCCTTGGCAGTCCTATGCAAAGTCATGAGCATTGTCGCAGCCGGACTGTTGGCACTGATTCTGTCGGGGGCGGTCAAATGTGTTCGGTCTGTCAGGTTGGTTACTGTTGGTGTCGTGGGTGTGCCCTCGTCCCTGCCCTCTAGTCCTGGGGCCATTTGTCATGTCCCTTGTCTCGTTATTCTTAAGCATTTCTCGGAGGACCGGGCATTGAGACTTCCAGTGGCCGAATCCTTTATAAAACGCACACTGGTTCTCATCGAGGTCTGTTCGTGGAGCGCCAGGTGTGGGTGTGCGGTCTCTAGGGGGTGGATCTCTAGGGGCATTTGACCGGTAATTTCTCCTATACTGCTCCCTTCCTCGAGTCACTCCCTGTAATTGAGCAATCATCACTCGTTCCTTTAAGTCCTTTTTCTTTTTCTCTGTTGCCCTCTCGTTCTCGTTCTTTTGGTGTTCGTAATACTGAGCCATCTGAAGGATTGCTGCAGGTTTTGAGGCCCCCCAACTACTCTCGCTTGTCTGTAACTTCTGGGAGACCTCCTGTAATAGCCCCTTTACGTAGTTTTGCACGAATAGGTGTTGTCCGGTTGCGGTGGTCATGTCTTGGCCACTGTAGTCGGAGAACACTGTCTCAAATCGAGAGAAATATTCTGATACGTCTTCCTGGGGTTTCTGACGGCAAGCCGTGACTATCGACCAGTCTACCTTTCTCTCTGGGATCAATGTCTTTAACTTCTGCACTATTTTGTCCGGGAGTTCCAGTATGTCCTTTACAGGTTTCCTATCGGGCTCTCGCTGCCTATCTAGTTCACCGAGTTGATTCCAGGTATGTCCAAACAGATCCGTGTGGTTGGCCTTCCGGATTTGCTTCCACACGTCAGCCGGCAGACATAACCCAAAAAAACAAATCAATGTCCGCTAGAGTCATTATGGTTGAGCCCAAGGCTGTACTTAGTTCGGTATAAAAGGCTGTCGGGTTCTTTCTTAAATCGGGCAGGGTTTGCCTAAAGGTTAAAATATCTTGTTGATCCCATGGTTGATAAACCCAGTTGTACACAACCCTCCCTTTTGCATCTGCGTGGTTAATATCGTCGTTTGTTCCCTGACCTCTTGGGGGAACCCAGTAGGGGGCGGCTTCTCTGATAGGCATCATAGTGTTGGCTACTTCTAATGGGGGCTCAGACGTTTCAGAGACTGTGATCTTGACCTCTGGTTTCTGTTCAGTGAGGTGGCGGAAGACCTCAAGCGTTTGCATGAAGAGGTCCGTCACATCATGCTCAGTCCCATCTCCAACATCGATCTTTCTATATAGAGCCGTCAGCTTAGCAGGACCCTTAGTTTGATACCTATCCTCATATGCGTTCAGGGTGTGGAAGCTGAACCGTAAAATGAAATGCCGTTTGTGGCTACCGGCATGTGAATTGCACATATCCATCGCATATTCTTCGCTCTCTTTCCGTTCTACCAGTGTCTTTGCTATCTTATCAATCCCATCCCGTTCGTCTTTGCTCAACCTATTTGGTCTTGCCGTTAGTTGCTTGCTAGTCTCAAGTTCATTTGATGTTGTTACCGATGTGGCTGGTGCGAAGGCCGTAAGGGCCGGGGCACTAGCGCTAGAGTCACCCTCGCCCGTGCTCAGGACTGGTAGGTGCTGTGCCAGTGGCTGGCAGGGGGCATAAGGAGGGGGCATGTAGATGATCGGAGGACCTAGCAGTAACTCGTCATTTGCCCGTTGTTTGGAGGGCATCTCTGGGTAGAGCGTAGAGGGGGTCCTAACAGGGCATTGGCCTGTCGACCCTGATTCTTGCGTTTGTCTAACTTCCTCTCTCCTTTTTATCTCTTCATCTAGTTCCTTCGCTGCCAGGTGGGCTGCCTTTCGTAATTCTTTCCCTATTTTTGTTTCTTCTCTTTTTCTTCGTTGCTCTGCTTCTTTGCGCCACATGCCGATACTATTGAGCATAGTAGGTGTTGCCTTGTTTATTCTAACAGCTGCTTTTAGCGCTTTTATTTTATGATCATCAAAAGAACCTATCAGTGGCCACTGATTTTTGGGGTCCCTTTTCGTATATTTATGCCATAGCTTACTATAAGCTATGGCGACTAGTCCTTGTTTAGTGAACATGTCCTTATTAGGGGTGCCTTCCAATGGAGCTGGATGGTTCATCTCTAATAAGCGGTCCGGGTTGATCCAACTACTGACCAATGGGGAGAAGATAGGCATGACGGGTTACAACGGGGACAAAAGTCTGCACTACCTATCCTTCACTACTTCGCGAAGACTAGACAGAATATTTTTATTCTGCAGTATTCGCAAATAAGGAATACCCAAAGAGAGAACCAATATCGAACAATTAATGTTCGTTCAATCGAACAATCAGTGGCGAGAAAGAAAATAGGCGCGACGGGTTACAACGGGGGCAAAAGCCTGCACTACCTATTCTTCACTATGCGCAAAGGAGGACAGAATACTTTTTACCCTTCCCCGTTTGTAGACAGAGAATTCTCGAGAAAAACAATCCTCGAACAAACAGTGTTCGAGCAAACAATCAATCAGTGGGGGAGAAAAGATAGGCACGACGGATTACAACGGGGGCAAAAGCCTGCGTTACCTACCCTTCGCTGCATGCAAAGGAAGAGAGAATACTTTTATCCCTCTCAGTTTGCAGACAGAGAATCTCCAAGAGAACCAACAATTCGAAGAGTAATACTAGTATTTTCAATCAAACAATCAAATATTTCTTAGTTTGTCGTGTGACACAACCTTACCCGGACCGCATGGACAGTTTCTTGTCTTCCGCTTCCAGCGCCCGATCGTCCTCTACTCTCTGCTGCTACCGTGGCACTCCTGATGGTTCCCAGTCAGGACCGAAGATCACTCGGGGAGAGGTCTGCTCGGAACCAGTGAAGGTCAGATGATCGGCTGTCAGACGAGGGTCTATCGGACAGGAGCTCTTCCGATCGTTGCAGTCGTTCACTCTGTCGTTGGGACCTCTCCCACCGGATCCACGTGTCGCTGATGGGCCCCACACGTTGGGACGCCAATTGAAGAAGATGAGCAAAAATGGTCAGGCGATTTAATCGATGTCTCTTCAGTAATTTTGCCCGGCGTTTAAACGCCTCTAATACCTTACAAAGATTATCAAATAAAGAGGCAGGCGCTGGAGACAGGAAGACAGGAAACACGTTTTATTCCGACGGAGCAGAACACATCAGATCGGACAACAAGGTATCGTCTCGAGGTGCTCTCTGTAAGCCTCTCTGAGGCCTGATCTTTTATACACTGGTTTATGAATGAGACCGTTCTTTATTACAATAAAGACATTGTGAAGTAGTGAAAGATGACATCCCCGGTACCCCCCCCCCCCAGTTCCGGCTTATTCCAACACGTGGCTACAGTAAAGGTTCTCACCCCCCATACAATAAGAGGAGGCTATCATGCAGCTGAGTGTTCCGCCGATTCCTTTGGAATGTGTGCGCCTGATCGAATCCCAAGGGGTGGGGAGGCCATGATCAATAGTAGCTTCTTTGAAAAGGGTCGAGTGCATACAGTAGTGGGCAATAAACTGTATCCTCAGGCCAAGGGATGACCAGCGGTCCGTACAGACAATCGGGCTCAGAGGAAGGGGTCATCAAAGGAGAGGTATTCATGAAAGAAAGGGTCAGTGTGGATGATCACGCGTTGAGGGAGGGTTTATCGACTGAGGGGCATTCATAGAAGGAAAGGAGGTGTTGGTCAGGCGCGGGGTGTGATTCTCAGAGACAGAGTCATGTGGAAGGAGAGGTCATGACTTGTACATGTGAGAGCGGAGGCAGCCAGGGTGCATGGGGAGGCTTGCAGGGTCAGGGAAGTGTGCTGGTGACCGATCGTGAACAGGGAGACCATGGTACCTAAAATGGTTGTCGTGTATGCTCATACGTGAGTCTGAGGAATGGACAAGATGGCGCAGATGATGTTCAGCTCATAAACTAAAATTCCACAGCTTGGCTGCAAGAAGGCAGGCTTAACTTAGGAGACAGGTAAGCAAAGTATTTAAAAACACCAATTTAGTAAATAAATGAGACGTAACACACAACAAAAAGCTACCGTTTCAGATTGTGCAGCAGGCACAGTCAGTCCAAATTCAGGGGCTGGTGGTGCAAACCAAAGTTCCAAAATGGCAATCCTTCTTCTTTTCTGAGTTTCAAGCAGCAGATCTGAGAGGCTATGAACTTCTCACAGATTTATTCAGTGTTCTCTGTGGGTCAAGCAGGAGAGCGATCCTGTCTAATGAAGTGCAAAGCAACACCAGAGAGCATGACCACTTCCTCCAAAGTGTCGCATAATCTTCTCCCAGAAAGCACTATTTCTCCAAAACTCAGCATGACTGAAATTTCAGCAGGGCATGAAGAGCTAACTAAACCAACTCTCAGTATGGCTCATTTCCATCGCTCTAAACCCCCTAACATCTGCAGATTACCTCCCTTAAGTCTCCGATCTGGTTGGGTCAGAGGGGATGGGGTAGATGGACCTGGCTTTCCCTGCCTGCCTTTCCTATTCATCCTTTGAAGCTTCATGCTTTATGGACACCCCCCCCCCCGCTCTGGCATTCATGTGTAGCAGAACCCTCTCCACCAGATAGCATCTCCGTAGGTGAGCCACTTATCACTTCATCAAAGCAGCCTGGCTAATCTTGTTAACTCTGACCAATCAGGGAAGACTACAGGAAGGCTGAAATTTGGCTTACAGAAAAGAAAGTCTTAGCATTTCTTTTCTGTACAAATTAGTATACATTCAACAATAGCACACTGTTGGATTTATCAATACCATGATATTTGTTTTATTGAATTCCTAGCAGTAGTATTGCATTCACAAACTATTGCAATTTTATCCTATGTGGCTGAGGTTCTGCGATGGGAAAACTTCAATGTGCAATTTCTCTAACACCAGGACATATATAACATATTTTATGAGGGCTCTGCTTATAGGTACATGGCCCCCACCATTCCTGGGACACCCTGGGGAGCCCTTGGAGGTTCTGAATATGCAACAATATTGTAGATTATCACTTTTTAAGTGCCCCTACCACCAAAGTCGAGCTTGCCGTGAATTTACTATTAAAAGCAGTGCTGCAACACAGAGCTGCATTTAAAATGACCTCAGGCGCTCAGCAGTGCACACACGCAAGTGAAGAAAGGGTTTCTGGCCCCTAAACTGTCATGCCCTATTACATACTAGGGACTTGTAGGTAGTTTGCTTCTCCCTGCACTATTGTCTACTAGTGACTTATAGGGTAGGTCATGGCAATTGTAAGTGTACCCTAATATATTGTGTACCCTGATGCATGTGGGTGTTTTCACCTGTGTTATCAACAAAACACTACACTCTCAGAGGCAGAAAACTGGCAAGCAGTGATGTCAAATGGGGGAAAAAGTGGGGGGACACTGCAAACAGGTCCTGCTTTCCAACAGCCTACAAGTAATACTGCCCAAAAATGGGACCTCCAAGGCCTCCCCTGTCAATGAGCAGTTGTAGTTTGGCTAGCACAACTCGGTGCTAGTCATTGCCCCATATTTGGTAACCCAGCATGTTACCCAAGTCCCTAAAAACTTTTTGGGGGAGCAGATAGGAACGTTGCTGAAATAATACAATAGATAGGGGAGTATAATCATTTTAGATAGGCCTATCTACCCTGTAAATGCCAGTGGAAGCCCCCTCCAGAAACCAATCTCAGATTGCAACGCCGTCATTGCACTGACAAAGTTGCCCTCATACATGTCTTGTTCTGTGCGATAAATACTGACCCCATGGTAACAGAAAGCACAAACCAAACTTGAGAGTCATGTATAAGCAATGGAATCATCTTACTCAGCCTTGAAACAAGTATCTTGTTTAAGATATTCATGTTAATTAATGAGTTAGGCTGGTAGCTGCCACATTCTTGTGGATCATACCCTTATTTGGGAATGATCAACATGATAGCCTTATTGAACATCAGGCCAATAGGCCAGGCGTTTCTGTGTCTTTAAATGCAGCATATAATATTGGGATTAGTATTAACATTCTCCTGGAAAACCATACTGAAGTCAAGTTTTAGACAAGCAGAGATCGGTTATTGCTGATGTCCTCTTCTGTAGGATAAGTTCATGCATAGTCAGAGCTGACTGAAAGGAATATTTGCTGCCAAAGTATTATTTTAGTGTGATCAGTGCAGCAATTCCTATAATACAGAAAATACCTCCGAGATCTTTTTAAGTCAATAGAATTCAACCTTGAGAGGGCGTCACTGGGGTCACAATCTACACCTTGTTGCAACCAACAACCGGCCTGCCATCTCCCCAAATGTGTAGTTTCTTCCATTTTTGGTAAAAAGGGATTTGGTGGGAAACTTCTCAAATTGCAATTGGTGTCCAAGAGTCGGGGTTGGTGAAGCATTGTAGCATAAAGTTACTTGCTTGATGAACTTTTCTTTAAAAAGCTGTTTGTCTGTAGCTTTTCTTTAGCAATCCCGGATATTACACATGATGGGTTATTGCGACATAGTGCACTCTCCGAAATTCTATTCATTTTGGGGATTCACTGCTCAGTAGCTGAAGCGGGAGCTCTGCTAAGTAGGCAAACACGTCATCCTTGACTGCTTTCTCAAGTACACCACATAGATGGTTGTTGTCTTTGTGAGTAAGATCATATAAGTAACTTTGTGTCAGAGGTGCGACATCTCCTGCCGCCATTCGGGGCATCCGTCCAAATTGTCTCTCACAGTCTCTAATATTTATTTCTGTCTATTCAAGACCATATGTACAAACATTGTTTCTTTACTTCATTTGACATGGCTCACGTCTTGGATTCCATTGAGCTCACTGTCTCCCCAACTGCAGAGATTTCCCTCACTCTAAATGTAAATATAACGTCATGCTGGGAGCAGTATTCACTGCTGGCTCTCTGCCCCCTGATATACCTTCAGAGAGGACAAGCTGATATGCTGGTGTTGTGGGCATCATGAGGGCACCTGCTCCAAATAATATGTGTGCGGTGACTGGTCATCTGGAAATAAAGGTATTTTAATTCTATAGAACATTTTGTGTAAGAGCAAGTGGGTGTCAAATGACTATTGGGGGAGGGGTCCATTTGGCATTTCCAGCTTCTGTGGGATTCTGCTCAGACAAGAGTGCCAGTGAAGTATCCAAGCAAAGTTGTACCACAGTGGTACACAATGGTACACAACCGTCAGTGGGGGATTCATCCCACTGTGCACTAGAGCTGTGCAAATGAATCAAAAGTAGAATGTAAGCCTTGGATCACTAGAAACTCAGGGGCATATTACCAACAACTAGTGATAATTATTGCTAAGTTGGCTTAGTGGGAATATTTCTATCTCAGCCCTTCACCTGTTTTTATCGCTGAGATACCTTGCTATTAGCAAGGTTTATCTCAGGAGCGATAAAAAACAGGCGAAATGCGTGAATATCGCTGTCAATACAGCGATATTCAGGCATTACCATGACAATGCTCTTAGCCATGTTATCCACCTCTCATTGGATAACATGGCTAAGAACTGGTCAGGGCAGGCGTTAGCAGGCGTTAGCCTTTGGAGATATTCGCCCTTAGCGCGAATATTTCCAAAACTACGCCTGTATTGATCATAGGCGAAAGCGATTGCGAAAGCGATTGCAGCGACTGTTTTCAGTCGCTGACATTTTGGCACGCCCACTTTGCATGTCATTAGCGATAATTATCGCTGACATGCAAAGTGGGCCCCAAAATGCCCACTATCGCCTACAAGCTGTCGCTAAGTGGTGTGAGCGACAGCTTGGTAATAGGGCGATAAAATTATCGCCTCTTTAGCGGGAAAAAGTCCCGCTAAAGCGGCGATAATAGCCCTTGGTATTATGCCCCATCGGTCTGCTGTCGCATATCCCCTCTCCTCAGACCGCATGTTACTGGCATGGAGAGTTTAGCTGTGGCCTCTCACTTCTTCCTAACTTCAAATGATCATTGCCTGAGGGCCTAATAGACGTCAATATCGTACTTCCAGTGGTAGATTTGGCCTGCTCTTTTGTTAATAGTCACTCACAAGTGTCTAAAGCCTGTCACATTTCCCCACTAGGGAAGCTCTGCAGAGTGGGATTATGCAGTCAGTCAGTAATATCTTTATTTCGGTCAGTTTGATCTTAAAAGTACAATTAAAATTAACATAGAATTCGATTACTTTTGAGTGGGATTATTGATTGCTGCTCAGCTATGAACAACATGGCTGCCTGAACATGCAGGGTGAATTCAATCCTACCAAGTACCACGCATCAGGCATTAGACTAACGCATTTTAGTGTAGTGGTCTGCATCACTGCAGTAAAATGCCTTAGAAACACATTATTTATTGCCTTCACGTCACTGGTGCACTGTGAGGGAGACATGTGAGTGATCGAGAGAGTCAGAGAGGAGGTGCTTTAATAGCAGTGTGTGGCCGGCAAATGTGATGCAGACTGTGCTGCAAGAATCGTACTGGCCTCATTCAGTCATGTCTGTGTGTGAAAAGTGACTTTAAACATTAGCAGCCTGTCTTCACCTTTGCCGCTGACTACCGCAGCAGGCTGGGCTCAGTGGACTGCATTACTTTGTAAACGGCTGAGACCTGCTGCAACAGTTTCAAGTGGCCTGCAGTTCCATCTTGTTTGTAGCCATGAGTGTAGAGCCAGCCAAATGAATCAGTGGTGGCACCTTTCCTGTGTTTCCATTTCTCAGCCACTGACGCCACCTCACCAACCCCCGGTTAGTGCATTATCTGCAGAGGATCACAATGGGTATTGACTGTACTTTCTATCTGGAATCAGCACCCTCCACCAGAGTGGGGCAGTTGGTGCCTCTCAGCTAGGTGCACGTGGACAGACTGTGTCTCACTACACTGCAGGGCCCAGACTTGGCGCGGGCTGTAGCAGCATGATGCATTTTTAATTTAACTTTCCTGTCGATGGACCTAGGTCCCTAGGAATTGATACTGCTGGCCAGAGTTTGGCTGCCCTCCCTGTCCTCGACACATGGATGCCTCAGGGCAGCCAGAGGCCGCAGGCTGCTGCAGCACAGAGTTGTGAAACTATGGGCTTCCTGGGAAGGTTGCTGCAGGCTTCCCTTGAATACAAGTGCAGGGGCCTCCTTTTCACAATAGTTTGTAGGTTGGTTCGACTTCTAAGGTAAGAATCGTTTTTCTTTTAATGTAAAAAAAAGTAATGTTTGTTTCAGCAGTTGTGGTTCAGAGGTCCACAATTTGTATATGCCAGGTTTCCCTCTCCTGGCAGTGTTTCAGTTTGATTTGTTTGTACTTTACTTCATGCAGTACAGAGTCCTGTATATTCTGTGTATCTGTAAGCGGGTGCAGCCAGTGCTGGGCCTGCTTACTTTTGTTTTAATGGTCCCACCCATGATTGAGGAGGACACTGCTTGGCTCAGGTTCTCCCTTCTCTTTGCTCTGCTCGGATACGGGAGATAATGGTGGGGCGGCCCATTTCTGTCTCTGTTAGCGGTCGGGCTGCTTGGGAATCAGCCCTTCTAACTACAACAATGTGGGGAACCCGCCCCCTCCCCACCCCCCTTCAGGTGCTGCTTATTCACAAATAAAATCACCATCTGCCCAATTCCTTGTGAGTCCAGGAGTTTCCAGGCAACAATTAAAATCATGTCAAGATAACTCCTTGAAACATTTTCCTGCTGGAGGAGATCAGTGTTTTGTCTAGTGGCAGTTTTCACCCATCATGAAGTAGAGTAGAGGGTTAATGTTCCTGCTGCAAAGAACTTGTACTAGGCAGATCACCAAACTGCATTTTATATGGCTATCTCAGTAGGTTGCTGCTTTTGTCAGAGAGATCCTATTTTTTACTTACAGTTCATAGGTTACAATTATAATATAACAGAATTAGATATGAACTTCAATCAAGGAGCTGCATTCAAACTACCTAATACAGGTTAGAATGTTATTTTTCCCCCCAGTCTTTCATTTTCTAATGTTGCTAAAAGGTTTTGTTAGAGTAGAAAAAAATTGTTATAAGTAAAACCAACCACTGTGGGAAGTTTTAAATCCTGAGTTTGTGCGGTTACAGACCAAATATACTGCCTAATATCATGGATGACATATGATTCTACAACTTGGAATCCTCACAGTCTTATGTAACATTTCCTTTAGACTGATTTACAAACATGATTCATTGTCTCTATAATGTGTGTAAGATGTAAAGTGCTCTGCCACCCTACACTAAATTGAGGAGCACTATATAATAAATGAAACACGTGAAAGAGACAGATGAGTGCTATTCCATTTCAGGTGCTTTGCACCAGTTTCAAGATCCTCTTACAGTTTCTCTTTGCTCATGTCAGTGCAACTTCTGGTATTTATCTGTTTCCATGGACTGCATTGCTTGATTTTACTTGCGAGAAAGTGTCACTCCTAAGTTTCACACATTGGTCATGGAATGTCACTCATAAGTAAACTGAAACTATAAAAAAATCACAAATAAGCAATCAAAAACCTTGGCAGCTATTGGGATGTCAGTTTCAGTTTCTACATTTCGGTAGAGAATAAGCAGCCAAAGGTTGTCCCCTCTGTGTCCGACTTCGCTCGTTAGCTGCCCACTAAAGCATCCTAACAGCGGCCCATGCAGGTAAGAGTGGTGAGGCTGGGTTGGAGGGGGGATTCGACAGATGACCGCCAGGGAAAATTAAAATTGCTGTCTGTCAAAATCCCCCCTACCCGGCTCCACCGACTCACCGCTGTTACCTGCAAGGGCCGCAGCTGCAGCAGCTGCAAGTGTCACAGGAGGAGGCGAGTTTCAGAAACTGCCTCAGAACTAGGGGTGGGCGGACATTTCTGTCCGCCCACGGAATGGGCGGAGATTTGCTCTTTCCGCCTTCCGCAAAGAAGGCGGAAAAACGGGGCAGATTTCCTCACACTCGGGGGCGGAAGGGAAGTTGCCCGCCCGCAATATTAAACAGATTAAAGCCTAAAATAAGATTTAAAACACTTGACTTATCGCTTGGTCATCTCTTCCTGGTAGACCAAGAAGATGACCCCGCGATAAGGTAAGTGTTTTAAATCTTATTTTAGGCTTTAATCTGTTTAATATTGCGGGCGGGAGAGGTGCGGGCGGCGGGCGGGCGGTGGGCGGGCGGGTGTCACGTAACGCAGAGAGGCACGGAAATAGGTTCAATTTCCGTGCCTCTCCGCGAAAGTCCCTTACGCGACTTCCGCCCACCCCTGCTCAGAACCCTAGACATCAGGCCCCCCGCAGCGTGCACTCCCTTCTGTGGCCATCTCTCCCTGGGTTCAAGGCAGGATCAAGTGGGTTCAGAGCTTCCATGGAGAGGCTCAGGGTGCTCCCTGTCTTCCATCCTAATACCAATCAGCAGGCACCCATTAACTGTCTGATAATCTCTGTCTGGAGTCTCCCCGTGCTGCATGTCAGTAAAAGGTTTACCCTGAGGTGACTCCTACACAGATGACAGAACTTTCTTTTGGGATAAAAATGGGTACATATGTTCTCACCCTAAAGTTATGGTCCAGCTTGAAAAATAATATAAATTATGTAATCTTACTCAATTTGGGGGACATTTCAGGAATTTTTCTGTGTTGGACTGCTGTGGTGTGCACAGGCCGGCCTTTAGCATTGGCGAGTTAGGCCCAGGTCCTGGGCGCCAGTTTTCTGTGGGGCGCATAGAGCTTTGTGCATTATGGTTATGCCAACAGCAGCATCCTTCTCATCCTGCTTCAGCCTTGTCCTTAGCTGTTTGTTTCTGTCTGATTTACCAGTTTAGAGTTATTTTAGTCCTTCATTATCATACAGTGGGTGATGATTTTAACACCTCCTTTAGCCCCCTTCCTTGCCCTCCCTTTCCCCTGATCCCTCCTGGCACACATCAACAAAACCATCTTCTGCGTGAGGCAGCTATGCTATCGGTGATTTATGTGAGTTGGGGAGGTTCTAGGATGTTTGTGTTCAGGGTCCAGTCCCTGCTCATCCAGGTACTGACTACTGAACACAAAAAAAGGACCTCCTCCTGCCTCATTTAATTCACTACCATCAGCACGGGTGTCCACTTTCTCTCCACCCACACCCAGGGCACTTTCTTAGCAAAGGTTGACTCTGAGTGTGCATGAGAGTCCTAGACAGTCCTACAAACTCTGCATTCCCCCACACTCTGATTGAGGCAGTGGAAAAGAGATTAGGGTGGCAGGGAAAACAGCTTTTTTCGATGGGGTACCATTTCCACCTCCTCTAGATGAGGCCATGTGTCTTTCACGAGTGCAAGGGATACATGTCAGGCTATCCTTTCCTTTTATCTTAAGCTGTAAGCTTGTGTATGGTTGGTGCAGTTGAAAGCAATTTATGCAATACATTCTACCCAGCTATGCCACATGGCACATATGCAATGCATACTGAAGGTATTAATTGCAATTATACATGTGCGTTTTTTGAGGCATCACACATTGCACATTCAATTACATAAACATGAGTTTTATCCATCAATTACGTGTGCATTGTTTAGCGTGTACTTTGCCCATGAGGTAAATTAATTTAGTAGCTGATTACTGCTGTGGTTGCACGTACTATAAGTCTTGGGTACTTTCAGTATGGGTTCTTTGTGACTTCGTAAGAATACAATGTTTACACATTGCAAAGATCAATATGATTCAATAATGCTTTGTTTACATGATTTATGGACGTAAAAGGTATACATGTTGCTAAAGAGTATCAAAGTTAATTGGTATTGCACATTTGTTTACCTAAAGGTTTGTGCGTGCTGGAATTTTCCCTAGGAGGGTAGAGACTGGGGGGCATATTTACAATGCCCCTGTGGCACATTTACACCCACAAGTGACGCCCTGGAGGTGCAATGTGCCAGCCCATATTTACAAGGCCAAGCAAAGCCACCATGTGTGGCTTTTCATGGCCTTGTAAATATGGAGTAAGGTAAGGCCTTGCTCTGAATGGAATGGGCATTCCATGGGTATTGCTGTGGGTGAAACACCCATGGTATTTGACACTGCCCCAGATTTGCAAACTAGTATAAATCTCGGGCAGCACCAAAACTAAAGCCTTCCCAAAGAAGGCGCAATGAAGAGAAATGTTTACATTTCTCCTCGATTTTTCCCCTTTCCACATATGCTGTGTCTGCAGTACACTTAGAGGTATATTCACAAGAACGTGTGATAACTACTGCAAGAGTAGCGTAACGCAACTTTCAACATTGCAGCCCATCCCGGGAAAATAACCCTGTGTCAACGTGGAATTCACAACACGGCGGTAGCATGCGATAGTCTGCCGAAACTGCAGACAATATCCACGATACAACCACCTCGATGGAGACAAAAACACAAACCACAACATCAAAACACCTGCAATGGGCCAAAGCATGATGAGGAGACCAGCGATAAGCAGTGCCAGGTCTGCGACACACACCCGGCAGGCGGGAAAAATCACATCAAGCAGCGGACCAAGAAGAAATTCTCTGCCAACCACAAGACAGCAACGCAGACTGAAGGTGGGGGCCCAGCCCTACAGCTTGAGCCGGATGACATGGAGGAGCTGGTGTCGACAGTCATCAGTGTGGAGACCATGGCCAGAGTCGGGGGATCGGACACTGCTCGACAGGACACAACTCAGGCGCAACAGGGTGAGTGACCACCAGGTACTGGAGGCATGGGTGGAGATGGGCACAATGGCACACATGCACAATCAAGCAGAGCACAGTGCACACCCACAATGACTCTGGGTCCTCACCCAGATCCAATGTACAATGCCATGCTGTCTGAATGTCAACATGTACCATGCTGCTACATACATGTGGACACATTGTAATACACCATCTCCCCTTCACATCGCAGGGGCACCAGCAACACCTCCTGCTGAGCAGTCCCAGCCACACTTCACTGATGACGAGCAGGAAAACACCAGCATCGACACCCAAGCCATCCAAGACATCATTGACCTCATCCGCCACTCACCTCGAGGATCAGGGCAGCCCAGCTACATCGAGGAGACGCCACCCACTACCCAAAGCACCCAGCAGGAGGCACCCACAACCCCTACACTCCCCCAAGACCCCCATGAACGACACCTGGCCCTCCGACGCTGTTTGATGGAGTGCCAGAGGGAGACTGCAGTGCAGGTGCGGTTGGGCTTAGGCAACATGGCACCCAAACTTGACACCATCCTTGGATGTGTAACCCCGCTCCATGGTCTCCAACGAGCCCTGACTGACATCGCTGGAGTCATTACACAGAGAGAGGAACACCTGTCTGCTCAGAGTGGCTACAGCGATACCAACTGTGAGCTGGCACACATGCGGAGGCTCATGGAGGACATGGTGCGGATGGAGGCGAAAAGGATGGCAGCCACCGCTGCACATTAGCTGAATCTAGCTGGGATCTACCATGCCCTGCAGATCCTCATCATGGCATTGCTGCCAGTGCCACAAGGTGTGGTGATGTTGAATGCTGCTGCCCCCACACCATCCACATCTTCACCCCCTGGTGTGTCTATGCCTCTCTGGCCTAACCACTCCGGCACCTGATGTGTCAGTGGCACACAGTGCAGCCGACAATCCACCTCGGCACCAGAAGTGTCAGTGGCACACAGTCCGGACGACAATCCACCTCCAGCACCTAAGGTGTCAGTGGCACACAGTGCTGCAGCCCATACAGCAACACCCACAGGTGGGGCAGGGCACACATCTGGGGATGAGGACATGGATGGGCTTGTGATCAGAAGGACTCCGTAGCATTCATTTCCGCCACCTGGCCTGTTCCTGGTTGGTCCCGCACATGGCCTCATGACCTTCCACTGATCCCCGATTCACTCAGATGCACTCACCTTGGACAGCGACATGGACCGCCACATCCTGTTTGATGACCAATGGCACTGCGACCAGACTGCGGACTGCACCCCTACTCTTCCGCAGTACTTGTCTTCCACGGATGGACTCTGGCTGGCCCTCCATGAGCCCATATTGTGTAGTGTGCCCGGCATTGCCCTGTCCCGCTCCTGCTGCGGAACTGCACTGGATGTGCAATAAACATCCAGTGACGCACTGCTGTGTCATCTTTCATCATTCATGTATGTATGTGTGGATGAATGTAGGGACCGTCATTTCCCTTGCGTCAATGATGCTCATCCTGTGGAATGCCAGTCAGAGAGTGATACTTAGCAATTTGAGGCCCAGGTCCCATGGACAATACAACAGGGACACACGCATCAGCCACTTCCTTGTCCAGACATGGAATGAACCACGCCCAGGGCCCACGAGTCATTTTTCAAGACCTGCGCTGTTCCGGCATACGGCAGGCCAGACCACTCCGCTGATGCTCTGAATGGGGGCCCTTATTGCTACCCGTCGCAAGCATACTCGCTGGTGATGTGGGTCTAGTTGTCAGCATGTCACAGCCACTTCCTGAGGGCAGGTTTGCACGCACACCACACCCACAGGCGTCACAGGCCATGTAACCCTGCCAATATAAGGGGCCCGATGACCTCACATACTCCTCTACCGGTGGTGACTAGATGACGGACACGAGGCCTTGAGGCTGGCATGGGCCTACCACCACGTGGCGCTGATTGGGGTTGAACAGGGTTTGTGGCACACGCTGCATTGCGGCCGGCACAGGCACCCTGCCATTAGATGGTGACTAGGGCTGAACAGGGTTTGTTGCACATGCTGCATTGCGGCCTGCACAGGCCTAACACCCCGCCACGGGATGGTGACTGGGGTTGAACAGGGTTCGTGGCATGCGCTGCGTTGTGGCCTGCACGGGCCTATCACCCTACCACGTGGCGCTGACTGGGATTGAACAGGGTTTGTGGCACATGCTGCATTGCGACCGGCACAGGCACCCCGCCACGGGAGGGTGACCTTGGGGGCACTGAGTCATTGGCACCTTGAGCTGCTGAGCAGGTGTGCAGCCTGAGATGATGCCCCGTCCCGGCCGTCCGGACAGCTCAAGATTTGTGTGCCTTGCTGGACCACAGTGTAGGCCGCACCAGCGGGCTGCGCGGGCCTACTGCCACGTGGTCTCACTTCCAGGTTCACAGAGTTAGTGGCACCCATTGGGCTGAGCTGCTGTGCAGGCTGCGATGGTGCCGGGTGTCCTGGTTTGTCCTATGCCATGGTGTAATCAAGTCCCAGCACCAGATGTCTGAACTGGTGGCCTGCGTAGTGTGGATGCATGGTTTGGAGGGTGCCATGTCTGCATGCCCCGGGCTTGTGGCTTGCAGCGTCATGTGGTGGGACCTGCAGTCTACACGCCGGTGGCAGAAGGTGTGTAGTGAGGCCCGGGTGTGCATGGACAGGCATGCTCCGATGGGTGGCGGGAGAGGCTGGGATGCCTCTGCCTGGGTGTGCATGGGCGGGAATGCTCCGATGGGTGGCGGGGAAGGCTGGGATGCCTCTGCCTGGGTGTGCATGGGTGGGCGGGCGACATTGTCTTGTGCAAGTGTGTGTAACATACCAGTCATGTCTCTGTGTGACCTGGTGTACTGCTATACGTACTGGCAAGTGGTTGGAGACACACAGGTGGCAGCAGGTGAGCTGTGTGGCCTGGGTGCGTAGTGTCGGCTCCCTCTCTCTCTCTCCCTCTCTTTTTCTCTCTCTCTCTCACCCCCTCTCTTCTTCTCTCTCTCTCTCTCTCTCTCCGCCTCTTCTGCTCTCTCTCTCTGCCTTGTTTTTTGTCTTGCAGCCTGTGACCGACGGATTATGTCAAGGGGAGCCGCCATGTGTCTTCATTTAATTTCTGTGTTAATTAAAATAAAGTTTCATTGTTTGCTTCGAAAGTGAATGTGTGATGTTCATTTCTGTGACCACCAGTTGTGATTGGCGGATTATTTCGCACATGTTTTGGTGTGGCTGATGTGGCATGTCTTTGGTCAGGGGGAGTGCCAGGGAGGGGTGGCCCTGGGGGTGGTGTTGGTGGGTGTTGTGGCCCTCTTGGGTGTCTGTGCTGCATGTTCAGCTGCTCCAATGCATCTGTTGCCTTTCCGATGATGTCCTGGGCTGGGATCCCTATTGTGGTGCAGTCTGCCGTCCGACTTTACACCAGGTCAGAGCAGGTGTAAATTTCCAGCTGCTAACGTGCCTTATTGCGTGTTTTTTGTTCTTATCGCCGATCTGTCTGGTCGTTGTGAATGTTGAGGTGTGGTGTTGTCGCGGCTTTTTACACTGGAACACGTACTCGGCATCTCAGTTGCGGGGTCCTCTTTGCGATGTTTCTTGCGGCTGCTATCGCAGGAAAACTGGTGCTGTGGGCTGTTAGCACCACCTTGTGAATGGGGAGGTAATTTTATCATGACTTTGGCTGCGCTAAAGTGCCGTTATTTTGGCAATAGCTCCTGGTGAATATGCCCCATAAAGCACTGAAAATGCCTCCTTTGATTGTTTTTGTGCAGGAAGGTGTCACTTCCTGCACAAAAACAATCCTGCCAACAACAGAGACACCCGTGCACCATGATGCAAGGGTGCCTGCTTTTGGCGCTTGGCTGTAGTTTGTGTGCAGGAGCTGGCAGAAAGGACAGGAATGCGCCATATGTTGTAGAAATGGCAATTCCAGCACTTTTCATTTAATGTAGGGCAGTACAGCTAGAAGGCTTACGGTGCCGCTCTACACCAAACCATTGTAAATATGCCCCAAGGTTTAAAGACTTTAGTTAACGTAAATTTGCAACAAAATCCAAGAGTGGATGCACAGAAATGCACATGTTCCTCCCATGGAATACCTTCCCAATGCAATGTAACGTAAGGCCGTAGTACTATGCGTTACTTTTTTTTTTCTAAGTTTACTAAGCGTTTTTTTAGTAAGCCATCCAAAGCCATGCAAATTGAAAGAAATACATTTTGTGTTGAAGCTGCTTTAAAAAAGTGACCCAACCCTTGCACAAAATGCTAGTAAATCTCATAAAATCCCAGGGACTGGGAGATCTAAAGAGAGGGGAACCAGGCCTTCCATCCTTGCTTTGTTCTGGAACATAGCAGGGCAACGTTCAAAAGTAACAATTGAAGAGTGGATGACCTTTATTTCAAACTTCGATGTCATAGCCCTTCAGGAGACATGGTTGCTTGACGCAATACACATAGAAGGGTTTAAAACTTACTTTTCACCAGCCCAACCATCGACCTCAGGCAGAACCAAGGGAGGTTTAACCATCCTATCGTCCTATCTCTCTCTTACCTTTTTTCTCAAAAATCTTGGAAGCCCATGTCACTGCCTGTCTCTCGTGGTTCATCGAGAGTTCCATCTTTCTCGAGGCCAACCAGGCCGGCTTCCGCCCTGGTCATTCTACGGAGGCTGTGATCCTGGCTGTCCTAGACACCTTGAGAGACGGAGCTGACAAGGGTACCTCCCAGGCCCTGGTTTTACTAGATCTGTCGGCCGCTTTCGACACGGTGGACCATAACATCCTCCTCCACCGTGTCGAACAGGCCGGCATCCAGGGCCTGGCGCTGGCCTGGGTGAAATCTTTCCTTATGGGGAGATCCCAGTCCCTCAGCCTAGGTACATTTAGGGCCCCTAGGGAACATCTGCCTTGTGGGGTCCCTCAGGGCTCCTCTCTATCCCCTCTTCTTTTCAATCTCTATCTTCGCCCTCTTCTCTCTTCTCTGAGGCAGTGGGACGTCCGCGTCTTCAATTACGCGGACGACCTACAACTCATTTTCTCTCTTAACTCTCCCTCTTCTATTCCTACTTTTCAGGCAGTCATGTCCCATATCTTTCAGTGGATGTGTCAGAACCAGCTGAAATTGAACCCCGGTAAGACGGAGCTCCTCCTGCCGGGTAAGAGCGCCGTCCACTGGGGTCCACATTTCTGGCCGACAGAGCTTGGCTCTCCTCCCTCCCCGGTAACCTCGGTGAAAAGCCTCGGGGTCACTATTGACGCTGGGCTCTCTCTGGGGCCGCAGGTGGGGACAGTGGTTTCCTCCTGCATGTTCCAACTGCGCAGGATCAGGAAGGTGGCCTACCTTCTTACTCCCGATGCCTTGCTTCAAGTCATCATGGCCCTTGTTCTCTCCCGCCTGGATTTTTCAAATTCCATCTATCACGGCTTGCCCAAATGCTCCATCAATAGGTTGCAAGTCATTCAAAACCAGGCGGCGAGACTGGCCCTCGGGATTCCGAAGTGGCAGTCCGCCAAACCCCTCCTTATCAAGCTACATTGGCTCCCGGTTAGCCTAAGGGCTGCCTTTAAGGTTGGCTGTCTTATTTTCAAATCTCTCTCTGGTTCCTGTCCCGCCGTTCTGAAATCCCTTATCTGCCCCTACTGTCCCTCACGTAACCTTAGATCACTTCACTTACATCTTCTGGTGGTCCCTCCCTTCAAACTCTGTAGATCTGGGGGTCGAAGATTTGCCTTTCTCGGCCCCAAACTTTGGAACTCTCTTCCCCTCTCAGTTAGGACTTCCGGTACTCTCATTCAATTTCGCAAATCACTAAAAACCTGGCTTTTCCCACAATCCCGCTAAATTCCCTCTGTTTCCTCAGCACCCTTTCAGCGCCATGATACCTCCGGTGACAGTGCGCTATACAAAATCCCCTTAACATCTATGTCTCCAACCTCCTGAAAGAAATGGAAGTAGTCATCATAAAATTAGAGCCTAATTTCCATATCCTTGGCCTAACGTTAAATAACAGGGACAAGTTTCTTACAGTGAACTACTACAACAATCTTCCGGAGAAAGAGGCAGTAAATCTGGTATCCTCGATCCGCTCTATTCTGTCATCATATACAAGGAAGTCTACCAAAGAAGAAGTAATAATTTGGGGGGGGGATTTTAACTTGGGACCCTGCCTAGCTGGCAATAATAACATCTGCGGCATCCTTGACGAAAGGGATAATCCAATCTCTCATTTCAGACATTCTATTCTTGGAAGCCACCTAAACGAAATTTTGTTGGAACTAGACCTTGTCCAAGCAAATAACCTGGAAAATGAGGTGTCATCACTGGCTCCTACATTTCATGGACAGGGTCACCAAACAACAATAGATTACATTTTGGTATCAAATGGGGAGAGGATAAGGGAAACATTATTTTCCAGGCACCCAATCGTACTGAGTGACCACTATCCACTCAGCATTTCCTTCCCATTATCCTGTAATCCCAAAAATAATCTTGGTTCCATTTTAGATCAAAATAATTTACCGTTGAATAGACTAAACGGTTATGCGCTGAAATGGGGGAAAGTTGATCCAGTGGCAATAACAAAGGCAGCGATAATAGGGGCTCTCCCTTCTGTTATGAAATGTCTCGACCCTGTCACGACAGATGAGGAACTCATAATTAAATTTGGTAGGATCATCAAAACCATAAACGAGGCCTTATGGATAGAAATCAAACACAGACTTAAGCCGAGGAAGGGATGGTTTAATCACGAATGCACGTCTGCTTACCTAAATTTAAAATCTGCACTAAGGAAAGCGGCTAGGATTCCACTTGAAATAAGAACTCTTAGGAAAAAATATAACACCGCCCTAAAGAACAGGAAAAAAGAACTAAGGACCCTCCTTTGGGCCCAACTTCATGAAAGTTGTGCTCATAAAAACTCTGCTGCTTTTTGGCAAGTGGTCAAGTCTCCATTTTTAACAAATAACACTGACCACCCAAAAATAGACGTAGCAATAGAGGAAAGGGAATGGGTCCATCACTTTTCTAAGATCTTTAAGTCCTCCCCAGAGGATTCCATGTCTCAGGACAATATCCCCCAGAATGCCACTATCAGTGATGGATCTGAAGGCCCTTTTCCCATCGATCTTCACTTCTCCCTTAACCAAGTGGACCTGGCCCTGCGTGCAAGTAAAAGTGGTAAGGCACCGGGCCCAGATGGTGTCCCCATCGACCTTTTTAAAGCACAGACGGACATCTGGACTCCCCTCCTAACTAGAGTATTAAATGCAACATGCAATATAGGCCTACCGGACTCATGGTCCAAATCCATACTAGTACCAATCTTTGAAAAGGGGGACAGGGGTTCGGTAACCTGCTATCGCCCCATCTCACTCCTGGACTCGCTGGGAAAGGTGGCGGGTCGACTTATTCTCAAGCAAATACAGGACTGGGCGGACGATGGCAGGGTTATCTCAGACCTCCAGTATGGGTTTCGTCAAAGGTTGGGGACCATTGAGCAGGCTCTAAATTTGACACTCTTAATAGACAAGTATGTGCACATTAAAAGGGGTGACTTGTATATGGTTTACGTGGACCTTTTGTCTGCCTTCGATTGTGTCTCCCACTCAAAACTTTGGACCTTATTGGGGGACATGGGAGTACCCACGAACCTGATTAAGTTCCTTAGGGAACTCTATTCCAATGCCACAGCTAGGGTTCGCTACGGGGTGGGGGGGGGAGCTGACGGGGGAATTTGCAGTGGAAAAGGGGGTTAGGCAAGGCTGTGTCCTGGCTCCCCTGCTCTTCACTTTATACACCAATGGTTTGGAGGGAGCGATGATCAGGGTATGCCGGGACCTTCCTATGGTGAATGACTGGCCAATACCCTCCCTTCTCTACACAGATGATGCCGTCATATTAGCTCGTACCCCCCTAGAACTCCAAAAGAGCCTGAACAGATATTCCACCTTCATGGCAGGTCTCGACCTGAAAATTAACACCAGTAAAACCTTTGTTATGAGGGCAGGTACCGGCCATAAACGGAGAATGAGGGATATCTATTTAGACAAGCAAAAACTAGCGACCACACAAAACTATTCCTATCTGGGCATAGCGATAGATAATAAACTATCCTGGAAATCGGCTGTAGAAATCAGAAAATTACTTTTCTTAAGAACCACTGCAGCTCTAGTCAATTTTTCCAGGAAGTTGGGTAAGAGAGCTCCCCTTGAACTTGTCAAGATCTATAACGCCAAATGTCTATCTGTTGCCCTGTATGGGGCAGGGCTTTGGGGTTTTGTGCCCACAGAAGAAATACAAATAGTGGAAAACTTCTTTCTGAGGTACCTCTTGGCGGTCCTTAGGAGTACAGGTACTATGGCTTGCCATATGGAGTTGGGTCTCCCATATGTAACGGACTCAGCAAAGGTTGAACCGATTTTATTATGGCTTAGAATTTGGACCTCTGATAAAGCTACTCTCACCCAGTCCATCCTCTCTGATTGCCTAGCTTTGGATAACGCCCAAAATTCTAGGTGGTTGTGTTATATTAAAAAGTCTTTGCAGGATTTGGGTTGGGAGAGATACTACCATGATCCCTCCCTAATTTGCGAGGTATCAAGGAAGGCTTTAAAAGCAAAATGTTTAGCCCACTTTGAGGAATGGAGACTAACGAATGAGGCTACAAAACCATCCGTAGCCCACAGCCTGTCAATACAGACGGTAGCTACAATTCAACCTTACCTTACATTTAACATCACAAGCTATGAGAGCTACCTTTTGGTAAGGTTTAGGATGAATTTTTTTTCATCGTCTGCTCACATTCCCCACCCAAAACAATTGGGCTAAAGCTCTACCACTTTGCCCTTGTGATGACTCTTCTTCACAATCCATAATACACACCATTCTTTTTTGTAAATTTTACCATGGTTTTAGGAAAAAGTGGTTAGCTCCATTGTTACAGCAAATTAGTTTTAGACAATGTCGTCCTGCTTTCCTCTTTTTGCAGCTATTGGAGGGAGAGAAGATAGTCTATCTAATAGCGAATTTCCTTAAATGCATTGTCAGACATCGATTGAACTTGAATTAATTAACTACTTCACAAAAGTTACCGTTATTTTATGATCTTTTAATTTATTTTAAAATAATTATAGATAATATGTTTTTCACAAAGTAAAATTAAGATGTAATAGGTAAAGCTTTTTATGCTGATTTTAAATGAGAAAAAGAAATGTTTCCAACTCGCAATTGAGCTATATACCTGTGAGGTTCGGTCTGCTGTTTTTTAATCTGTACATATGGATTTTTATTATTACCCAAGTTTGATGTAATTGATTGTTGTATGCTTTTTATGATTTATATCTTAAATCGAAATAAAGCTCAATTGACTTGACTTGACTCATAAAATCAGTGACCGCAAGGGTGGATTTTCCAACATAATATTTCCATGTTACTCAAGATGTGGGGAAATATATGAAAAGGTTTTCCACATTTTAAACTAGACTCAGTTCAGGATTGTGACAGTTCTGGACTAGCTCTGCTTTCAAGAACTGTCTGTGGCGAAATGTTTCGATCTCTGGCCGTGGATTGCTGACTGAGGATTTGGTCATCTGTTCCCAGTGTTCATGCTCCTTCACTGCGGTTAGGCATTCTTCTGTAATGTAGCTCCAATTATTATTCTGTGCTTTGTGTCTGTATGTGTGTTGTTTATTGGAATGTGTTTCTTAGTTGTGATTTTTGTGTTTGGTATCCAATTCAGGTCGTGTGATTCAGAGAATTTTCTACCAGAATATCAAAATTTTAAAATCGACCTGGCAAATTATCATGGCCCAAAAGTATATAAGTATAGGTGTACCATTCTCAACTCCACATATGACAACATATATATATCTTCAACGAATGTAGATATGGAGCTAGATATACTATTCTTATACTTAGCAGTGGAGTTAAGATGTCGTGTATTTCTATAGGTTCTGATTCGATCCCCCTATTCCTGACCCTATTCTGGTTAAACTTACTAGCTAGTTAACTAACAGTCAGCCCATGAGGCAAGAAATCCCCCATGATGCAGATACCGTTATCTGACGCAGTCACACTACGGCACAGGAACGTGTTATCTGATTAGGTCATAACGCTTGAGATCTAATTAGACAAGCGATATTCCTCCAGCCCCTGATAAGGCATACGACGTTCTCATAACAAATCAAACCTATGACAACCTGGATAATCCGTGCGGCCATTGTTTTGATTTCACAGAGAACTTTAGTAAAGAATGTGCTAACGAGCAAGTCGTATGACATCTTTATTGACGTACCTATGTCCATCCTTACGTCAATCTCGGCACCTTTAAGGTATAAATATTGCCGACCTTGCCCTATGCAAACACACGCGTGGTGACAAGACGGAGCAGCCATACTTGCCGAAGCCGAGAGCAGAAGCAGACCCCGCAGGCAGCAGCCCCGCCTTCCTGACGCGCTGAGAGACGCGCTGCTATCTCAAGCCGAGAGACCCAGCACCGGCGCTTCTGGGCAGCCCTCGCAGGCAGCCTGGAATATCGAGAGCAGAGAAAGAGATACCATTCCTCATTCATCCTAAATTCCAGGTACAGAACTGAATAACCCCTCCTAGAGAATTCTTTAGTTATTCACTTGGCAAAAACAAACTTAAACTAAACTGTAACTTTCTATTCCCGCCCACGCATTAGACTTAGGTCAGGTACACGGGGTAGGCGTATTTAGAAACACCAGTTGAGTACGTTTAGTCAAATGTATATGTGTATGTAAATATATTTTAATCATTTTAAACATCATATGGCTCAGAAACCATATCAATGTTTTTACAGTATTATTTTATACTATTGCTTCTAATGTATGCACTTTACTTAACTATAAGTATCGCAATAATATCGATCCATTTCTCTTGTACGAGAAAAGAGACTGATCAATAAATAACATCTTTTATTGAACACGCCCGTCTCTTCCTTTTCTCTACATTCTGATGAGACTAAGAATGCACGTACTGACTGAGTAAAATAATTGCCTTGTGCTCACACGACTCTCGAGATTGACTCTTGATTAGGGGAGAGCAAAGTTGTCATGTTCTATGGTTGTCAGAAACTAAATCCCTTCTTGTCTAATCAGGGGAGTTCATCCTTCCTTGAACATTCGAGAAAGTTTCTAGCGAACTCTGAGCTTAGCTGGCAAACCCAAAAATTAAGTCTAGTTTCGACAGTAGTAGACCTAGTTAACGTCTGGCCTAGGCCTTTACTGCTGTAGGTACTATTCCAATGCGCAGAGCCTATTGGGAAAATAGGAGCTACACTACATGGCGCCCAACGTGTTTGGAAAGGGCGATAAAACTAACGTAAGACATTTAGAGTAACTCAGTCGTGCTTTCTCACTCAGACCCCTTTTCCCAAATACTCCAAAGACGTCTGGAGTGGGTGAAAGGTTATTATATCCTCCAAAACCTCGCAGGAGGGAACTCCTATGTATGGTTCTTGGTATAGTCAACGTTGAAGGATACACAGTTCCAAAATATTGTGCACCTAATCTCTGTTTCCATAAAGAAACCTGATCTGCAAACAAACATAATACCATCCTGTCTGTAAAATGGCAGAGAGTGATGATGAAAGAGAGGCAGTTAGATTAGCAACTGAACTCGCAGATGCTGATGCTACCATGCAAGCAGCAGACGCGGATATAATACTCATTCCGGTCATCAAAAGGAGATCTATAACCTTAAAACTTATAGAAAATGGACTGACACCTAGAGGTGGCACAGTCATATTCGTAATTGAGGCACACGAATATCGGCAGACAGAGGTATACTATTCATGGATACATTTTCCAGCAGCAAATGCTGTAACAAAGTACTTCCACTATTACAAAATAGAGGAACCTCCTAATGAGTATACTCCTTTCGAGGAGGTGGAAGTACCACTCAAATTCCAAGAGCATTTGCTCTTATTTGATGGCGCCCTAAAACATAATAATCACATTACAAGGCTCGGTCCTTTAGGAAGACCAGGAGCAACGTGGCCGGTCTTAGCCGGATACACACCACATCCAGACATCGACGAGATGACTGCACCAGAGCTATTAATACAGCTAAAACAACTACTAAAAATTCACAGACAATTAGTTCAGTATGTAATGCGGACTTCAACAATTCAGCCAGCGATTAAAATTCCACAGCTGACCCCTCACCAGGGGAACACAAATAAAATCACACCACAGAACATCCAATCCTGCCTAGGTAAAGTTCCAGCTAAACGGGAACAGATACCATTCTGGTTGGCACAGAAAATCACCCAAATAGAGGCGGTGTTTCCTGACACCACCCCATTAGAAAAGCACAGGATTCTGACTATATGTCTCCCAATGGGAATCGCACCACACATTGAGGACTGTGACACTTGGGGTACGGTCTTTGCTTCAATCTACACAAAAACGCACGGTGTTCCATCCATTTCGGTAATACCAGATGTGCTAAAACAAATTCAAGATGAATACGGTCCAGAACCTGCTTTAACTCTTGGTATGAAATTACTGAAAGACTTCAAGCAGGTCTCGGCTATATTACTAGCCAACATAAAGGGTGAAGCAGCAAACGTGGCGATCCGCCAGAGGTTAAAAGAGACAGATATAGCAGACCAACCAGCTGAAATTGCCAGAATCATAGAAAAATCCTATGAAGAACTAGGCAGAGATAGTCTAGGTGGAATACCAGTAAAACCGCAACTGACTACAAGTCCAGAAAAAATATTTTTTAATAATAATTCACCAAAAAAGAACTGGGATGGAAATAAACAATCCAATCCTAAAGAAAAGAAATTCCAGTCCAGAGGAAGGTCTCCTAGGCGAAGAGAGAAATCTCCAAACCCGAGACAAAGGTCACCTCAGAGTGAACCCTCTGGGAATAGATATAACCTTAGAAATAGGGATAATATTAAAAAACCTGATAGATATCAAGACATTGATACACGTCCGTCTCAATCTTTTCAGAATTCCTCGCAGAAATCGGAAAGAAGAGGACGATCAGAAGAGCACGCCAAGTCCAAAGACAAGGAACCTGCTCAACTGAAAAAGAAATCACAATTTCCAAAAAAGAAGGTAGCCAGTATCAAGGTAGTTAACAATGCCGAGAATACTGAGGACACAACTGAAAAACGGAGAATGGGCTCAGACAATGCTAGACAGCGCAGCAGAGGTGAGCATAGCTCGCAAAGTCCTTATGAATCATCTGGAGACAGTGGACACGAATGAATACCTTCAAGTGGAAACTGCAGATACCAGAGTTAGCAAGCCCCACAAAATATACGAGATAACATTACGTATAGAGGGAGATAAGACTAGGAAAATAAGGGGACTATTTTGGGATAACCTATCCAAGGGCTATGACATCCTTCTAGCTGGAAAAGACTGGCCACCGGAGTTTGTCAGGGAGTGCCCTCATGGCGAAGAAGTAATTATGCCTGCCTTCTCGAATCAAATCCCGATTCATAAAAAATATACACTTGCTAGAAAGTGGGCAGTGGCCTTAGCACCTGCTTTATATAAAAATCACGTAGGATGGGATGAGGATTCTCCTCCTCACAAAGTCCAGTTAAAATCACAACCTACTGCACAAAGGCAGTACCCAATTAAGCAAGAAGCTAAAAAACAAGTAAATGAAATACTAGATCAGCTAGAATACCAGGGGGTGATTGAAACTTGCACCTCACAAATGAACAATCCTTTGTTTCCGGTCTCCAAACCAGACAATTCATATCGTCTAGTTTTGGATTACCGACACCTTAACACATGTTGCAAAACTTTTGCAGTGCAAAACTCACACAGTGCTGCACTAATGAATAACATAGTGCGCAAAAAATACAAAACAACCTTGGACATCTCCAATGGATTCTTTTGTCAAAACATAGCACCAGAGAGCAGATATTTAACAGCCTTCTCAGTAAATGGCACTCAAAAACAATTCTGTCGGTTAGCCCAGGGGTACAAGAACAGCCCGGGGGTATTCTCAGCGAGAGTAACAGAATTACTACAACTATATGATGATGAAGCATTATCTTATGTCGATGACATTTACTTAACAGATGATGACTTGGAAACTCACTTGAAAAGAGTGAACACCATAATACTTGGTTTCGCTGCAGAGGGTTACAAATTCAACTTCAAAAAGTCCAGAATTGCCCATCTGACGGTCCTATTCTTAGGATATGAGTTATCAAGTGAAGGCAAAAGCCTGGCAGACAATTTCCTAGAGAAATGTGCCGTAATCCAAGCTCCTAAAACACTAAAAAACCTACAGTCAATTCTAGGCTTCCTAAATTTCGGAAGAACTTACATTGCAAATTACGCAGAAAGGGTCAAACCCCTTTACGATCTAATTAAACCAGACTTTAAAAGATCCAGTTGGACTCAAGCACACACAGAAATTTTGAGATCCTTACAAACAGACATGCTAATTAAAACAAAATTAGAAACCCGTGATAATACACGCAACCTTGTGATCCGAGTCATCCCAGGGAGATGCGGATTCACATACCTAACCTCTAATGAGGGAGATAAGGTACCAATTGCATTTAAATCGCACTTGTACACTAAGGCTGAAATGAAATTTAGCCCAACGGAAAAAATTCTTACAGCAACACAGACAGCTATAGCAAAAGAACGAGCCCTGGCACAAGGTAAACGAATAATAATCGTGACACCAATACCAGCCTTAGAGGCGGTAACAAAGGCAAGCATTCCTAATGCGAAAGCACTCCATCCGAGATGGATACAATGGGCTAACTCTCTTGCTGCAACAGACGTGGTGTACGAATTTGATCCTTACTTAAAAACACAAGAATTTCTACAATATGAATTCGAATGTCCTCTGCCAACCGAAATTCTGCCTCTAGACCAATACGGCTGTATAATATATACAGACGGTTCAGCACAACCCGCAGTAGGGGGTAAACAAGCTTACAGTGCTGCGTGCGCGATTGTTAAAGGTCGTTGGCACGAAGGGAAATTTAAACCAACCCTAACTAAGACCCAATCTCTAGGAGATTGCACAGCTCAGCGAGCTGAATTACTAGCATTCAAGATGGCGCTTGAAAATACCGATCGAGAATTCCCCACACTCATAGTGTGCGATTCGTATTATTGCGTTCAATCTTATAATGAATACTTGCAGATCTGGCTTCAAAATGGTTTCAAGGATGCGAAAGGAGGCACAATCAAGCATAAAATGCTATGGGAACAAGTAGCTCTTTTACAAAAAGAACTACCAAAGACTCACGTGATACATACACTGAGTCATCAACGTGATGGCGTTCACGTTGCAGGGAATTCATTGGCTGATGAGGCCGCGAAGGCAGCTGTGCAAACGGCTTCCGTAGCTGCCATCACCCGGTCAAAAACAAAAATAGACAGCGAAATATTACAAGCTGTCAGCGCTTCTGAAAAGGATTCGATAGAACCACTCCCTAAAGGCTTTCCATTAAAGTACTCATACATAACAGATGAAAACAATGTTCCTTTTGCTCAAATCCCTGGAGTGGGGGATAGGGCAATTCCAAACATGGAACACAGATTAGGACTAATAATAGCGGCACACGAAGGGCTTGCTTCTACCCATGCTGGCGTCTCAGCCACAGTATCATTATTAAAACAGAGATACTGGTGGCCGCAAATGAGAAGACAAACAAGGAACTATGTTCTAGCATGTGAAATATGTCAAAAAATGAAAGTATCAACTGTGAGACGTCCAGCACAGACGCCCCTTCTAATCTCGGATAAACCATTAGCCTGTGTTTATCTAGACCACTGTGGTCCCTTACAAAGGGACGGTAACTATAAATATATCTTGGTCGCAGTGGACTCATGCACGAGATTCATATGGATGTGGCCCCAGCGAACGGCTGACGCCAGAACTGTTATAAAAGATTTGCGGGTCTTTATCGGCACATACGCAATTGGCATTCTGCATTCGGACAATGGTCCTGCTTTTAGCTCTCGGGCTTATAAGGAGGCCATGGTCAGCATGGGCGTGCAATTGCGGTACTCTTGTCCATTTCACCCTGAGGGGAACGGAATTGTTGAAAGAAAAAACCGTGACATAAAGCAATCTATAACGGCAAAGGTATTAGGTTCGGGAGCTGGGTGGGTCAAACATCTAATAAGTGTCCAACGTAGTCTAAATAACTTGCCAAGAAATTCTCTGAAGGGATTCAGTCCGTACGAATTATTATTCGGAACTAGGATGTTGATCTCTGACCTTGATAGTCAGACTTCAGTGGTAACAGAAAAAAGCTTTGATGTCAAAGACCGTTTGGCTATTTTGCAGGACTTAAACAAAACAAGAAAAGACCTGAGCAACATACAGTTGAAAGAACAGCCAACGACCACTGAAGAATCACCACCTGTCCCAGCAAGACCTGTCTGGATTCCAAAAGTCGGGGATCTAGTCAGGGAGAAGATCGCGGTAAAGAAGGAATTTGGGCCTTCTTACAGAAAAGCAGTTCCTGTATTGTCTGTCAACGGGACAAGATCAGTTGTACTACCGCCACTTGCTGGAAAAAAGGAGAACCGAGTTGTATCCATCGACCTGGTAAAACCACAACATGTGGCCGATAACCAACAGTAGGCCAAGTGGACTCCCAATAAGTAGCAGAACACCAAGGTTTGCTACCAGTACAGAGGTCCTATCAAAGAGGCTCATCACATTCGAAACGCCTACAGAAGAACAACAAGGACTATGCAACAATGCAATAGAACTTAGACCTCTGAAAACCCAAATAAAGACATTTAGCAGAGACACACCAATCTATACAGAAGTACCAAGTGAAAATGCGAGAAACAAAAATCCTGAACCAATTGGAACAATTGACAGAACTGCATCCGGTTACTTCATCAACTTCGATGATTCCTCTGAAGGCTTCAGCGAACAAAAGACACAGCCATCATCAAAATCCTTTAAAGACAAAGCGAAGGAACTTTTGAAACAACTGAAAGAAACATATCTGGTTTCTCCATGGATTGAATTTTGGGTGGGTTTTGGTGCATTTATCCTCACACTTTGGCTCATCATGGTATTTACCTTGGGACGCTTCATTGAGGGAAAATATGCTAAAATGGACACAGCAAGTCAGAACATCAACTTGGTCCTCAAACCACACACATCTTCACACGTCGAGAAAAGAGAACTTTCTTCAGAACTTTCTTCAGCCAACTTCACAGCAATTCCAATATCTGGTGGGGTAGCCTGGGACAACACTGACTATGAAATTTATGGTCCGGTCGAGATCCTGAAATATCCACACCAAATCAAGATCTCCTTGAGTGACTTTGCAAAACCAAACTCATTTGCTGATGATTGGGACTTTGAAAGTATAAACAATATGATGTCTGACTTAGTAATGTCTGCTAAATTTACAAAACATGATTATTTGCAGGGTTCTACAAATTATGACAGCATGTACTGCTATAACCATTATGGTAACCATTTCTTGCATAAATCTGCACAACCTAGAAATGTTTTAAATTTTAATCAATGGGAACATTGTGCTACACCTCCAAAAGGGAGCTCTAGAACCGTGTATGGCAAATATTCATATTTTTCAGGTTTTAACATAACTAATGCTGAAACATTTTATTACAAATTGTCAAACAAGACAGGGATGAAAACCATGATAACCAACACAAAATTGATATATTCAGATTCTTTCTTTGAAAAAATGAATACTTTTGGATTTGATTATTGGGACAAACATGTTGATTTGAAAAGTGTTTGGGGTACAAAAGAATGGCAAGTACAGGGTATAGAAGCTTTGTTTAGAGCCTGCATGATCCCAGAACAAATGATATTTTTAAATGACACCGTTCAACAAACCACCTGTCTTGGCTTAGCCAAAATCAAAGATTTAAATAACCTGTCTATTCCAAAGCCAACAATGTTTAGCAATAACTCTGAAACAGATGAAGAAATAGACATAAACCATATACTTAACCAAAACAGAACACATCCTGATTGGAAACAATGGTTGATCTGGCCCACAGATACAAATAACTGTCAAGATAGATTCCTGAATAAAACACAGGGTTTCAAAATGAACAGGCCAGACCCTAGATATCCCCAAAGACATCACCCAGGGATAATAACAACCTACAGTGTGGGCAAATTATGCCTTCAATGGCTACAAACTTCCACACTGCCTGAAATTAAGCAACACCTAACTTTACTTACTGATGGTGCTGACTTGCGTGATTTCATAATGGGACCACGCAAACAGCGTCAAAAGCGTTTCATAGCAGCCTCTGTATATGCAGCATACAATGAGGCCTGGAAGGTTACTCAAATTGAGACAGCAGAAAGAATACGGGAAATTGACCGTATTAATTTGGAAAAATCACTTTCTGTAGTGGACAATGGGTTAATGACTCTGTCCTCCAGAATTTTTTCATTGGACAGCATTGTGTCTTCAGCAATCGATATATTATCGCAAGACTTACTGTTATTACAACATGGTCAGTCACAATTGCGTTCTATTGTACAGCTTGGCTGGACGTTACAAAATCTGCGTTCAGGCTATGTGCCTTGGCGTTTAATCAACACAACGTCACTATTTCAAATCTTTAACCTTACTGATAGACAAATCGGTATGGCGCAGAAGGGTGCTGATTATACAATCTTGAGCATTGAAAAACTAGAAAGATTACCGTTGACAATGTCAGAACGACCTGTCAGTGAATGGATAATCCACGGAATCATAAATATTCCAATCTCAACCTTCAGGTTTCAATACTGCCAAAAATATATACAGGCTGGCATGTACGAGAAATTGGGAAAGGGGTACCTTAAAACAACATGGAACCTGCCCTATTCACATGCATGTGTCAGTAACAAAGGACAGAAAGTGTTTCTTAGTGGCAACAATTGTGCTATGTCACTAAGCGGCACGCTTCTGTGTAACGGTATTAGTTTGCACGGAGCCTGTGAAGGGAATTCATACAACCTTTCATGTCACCAGCAAGGCGCACCTGCAACTGAAATAGAACCATTCTTTCAAAGACTCTATAATGGGAGTTACATTCTTATTGTAGACCGCAGATCCTGTAGTCTTATGCCCGGGACTCCTTATCTCGTCACTACGACGGCGAAGGTCAAGTGCTGTGGACGTTCTTTGTTCCCCAGCTCCTTTCCAGACAGGGAGGCGAGGGCATGGCCCAGTTTGAAAATTACTTCTATTCGAATAGACACTTTAAGCAGAATGAAAACAGTGCTTCTTCAGACGCCTACAAGGCTCACGTCATCTAAAGAAACGTATGATCTACAAGTCGCAAGGACGACTGCAGAGATACATACATTATTATCAACTAATTCCCCCGTACATTTCGCGGAAATCCTGAGCGAAATCTTAAATATTTCTGATACCACAGGGGTCTCAAAGGTATTTAAGACAGTATTTTCGATGGCATTAACACCATTCAAAGCCATACTGGGTATTTTTCCAGACTTCGTCCATTCGATTTTTGGCGGACTTCCCCTGATCCTAGGACTAATTGCAGGAATCCTATTCCTAGTCCTTATTTTTCGTTATGGCAACCCATGTCACAGATCAAACTCTCGCGACAATGGAAGATACGATCCTAGCCATTGGATACCGGGACCGGATATCAAAAATCCTGGGAATATCCCGGCTTAGAGACCTAAACATGACTTGGTTTCTATCATTTCGACCAATGTGGCAAAGGTGTGTTTTACCTGTACTAAGGTGTCTGCTATGCGGAGAAGAATGCGTGTTAGACACCTGTCTGACGCTACAATCGGATGCGCCGGTGGATGCAGATACACTGTTGGTTCCTACCAAGGTTCACGCACTGTGCTGCCCTCAAAGGCTGCCAATTCTGATGACGGCATTCCTGGAATCTTCACCACTGCGATTGAAGAGTAGTGAAGTTCAAGATGAAAGCAGCATCGAACAGGTACGACCTTCTGTCAGCAATGCAAATCAGAATGTCAATGGAGACAATCATGCGCATGAATGCATGGTTACCCCTATTTCCGACTTAGTGGAACTTTCCCATGAAGCTGTTGACAGTTTTTTCGAAAGCCTGAATGATATGATGTTCTCTCCGGAACAGAAATAGAGACTTTTGAGTAAACTCGCACACGGCGTTCCCTGAATTCGGCCTTCAACTTTAAAAATAAAGTCACATGAACAATTACAATCCAGTTCACGGACAGCAACTTTTTTCAGCAAGCCCCTAAAATATTTTTCTATATATTTTTTCCCGGGACACTGATTTTCTGCTTAAAGTAAGAGACTATTCCTAGAGAACTAAGATTTCTATTTTAGATACTTTATAGACTTTATAGACTTTAGCTGCCCGCTGGTATGTTCGCAATAGATTTTATGTGATGAAATGGTTTCGACTTTTTTTCTGTATAGCCATATTAAGAGCCATTTCATGTGTATTTCTCATATACCAACAATCAATAATGCATAACAATGCGTGTTCACTTTTGCATCTAATTCATAGCTTAAGTGCATACAATATATATGACTGCAATTTTTCAGTATATTTGAAAATTTCGAAATGCATTTATGTATTTTGGGGTGGTAAGGTATACACTATACTCTATAGTATGTTGTACTATGTTATACTATGCATAGATTAGTAGATATGACCATAGTTAGCGTGGAGTGGGTGTCGTGTATTTCTATAGGTTCTGATTCTATCCCCCTATTCCTGACCCTATTCTGGTTAAACTTACTAGCTAGTTAACTAACAGTCAGCCCATGAGGCAAGAAATCCCCCATGATGCAGATACCGTTATCTGACGCAGTCACACTACGGCACAGGAACGTGTTATCTGATTAGGTCATAACGCTTGAGATCTAATTAGACAAGCGATATTCCTCCAGCCCCTGATAAGGCATACGACGTTCTCATAACAAATCAAACCTATGACAACCTGGATAATCCGTGCGGCCATTGTTTTGATTTCACAGAGAACTTTAGTAAAGAATGTGCTAACGAGCAAGTCGTATGACATCTTTATTGACGTACCTATGTCCATCCTTACGTCAATCTCGGCACCTTTAAGGTATAAATATTGCCGACCTTGCCCTATGCAAACACACGCGTGGTGACAAGACGGAGCAGCCATACTTGCCGAAGCCGAGAGCAGAAGCAGACCCCGCAGGCAGCAGCCCCGCCTTCCTGACGCGCTGAGAGACGCGCTGCTATCTCAAGCCGAGAGACCCAGCACCGGCGCTTCTGGGCAGCCCTCGCAGGCAGCCTGGAATATCGAGAGCAGAGAAAGAGATACCATTCCTCATTCATCCTAAATTCCAGGTACAGAACTGAATAACCCCTCCTAGAGAATTCTTTAGTTATTCACTTGGCAAAAACAAACTTAAACTAAACTGTAACTTTCTATTCCCGCCCACGCATTAGACTTAGGTCAGGTACACGGGGTAGGCGTATTTAGAAACACCAGTTGAGTACGTTTAGTCAAATGTATATGTGTATGTAAATATATTTTAATCATTTTAAACATCATATGGCTCAGAAACCATATCAATGTTTTTACAGTATTATTTTATACTATTGCTTCTAATGTATGCACTTTACTTAACTATAAGTATCGCAATATTATCGATCCATTTCTCTTGTACGAGAAAAGAGACTGATCAATAAATAACATCTTTTATTGAACACGCCCGTCTCTTCCTTTTCTCTACATTCTGATGAGACTAAGAATGCACGTACTGACTGAGTAAAATAATTGCCTTGTGCTCACACGACTCTCGAGATTGACTCTTGATTAGGGGAGAGCAAAGTTGTCATGTTCTATGGTTGTCAGAAACTAAATCCCTTCTTGTCTAATCAGGGGAGTTCATCCTTCCTTGAACATTCGAGAAAGTTTCTAGCGAACTCTGAGCTTAGCTGGCAAACCCAAAAATTAAGTCTAGTTTCGACAGTAGTAGACCTAGTTAACGTCTGGCCTAGGCCTTTACTGCTGTAGGTACTATTCCAATGCGCAGAGCCTATTGGGAAAATAGGAGCTACACTACAAAGAATAGTATATCTATACTTACCTGAGATACTTCCACTTACCTTTATATACCTACCTTCGCCGTAAAGTCGTATTAAATTTTTTGGCCACGTCCACAATATTCTGACATACAACTGATTCTGTGCTTCTATCACCTGTGCAAAAAGTATGTTCTTTATAATCTGTTGTGAAGTCATGCATTTTAGCTGACACAGAGTTCGTTACTTAATATTGCAACAATTGGACTTTTTTAAACTGAAATAATTTGTTGTTACTTTTCTAGCGGTGTATAAACTGTTGAAACACATTTCTGTGTCAAGTAGTAGTGCTTATTGTCCTGATTCTGCTCGACATGCATTTAACACTGTTTAAAGTCTGGCAGGTGTCTACTTTCTTTATGACTAGTGTCTTGGAGTCTTGCATACGTGCAGCACCCTATACCTCACCGCTGGGGAGAACAAGTATGAACGCTCTGGGAGTTGACTTGTGCAGAGTGACTAACAATTTCACCATACTGAATACATGAAGGCCTGCTAAATATTTCCTCCAAAATTGGGCGGTATTTTGTCAGTAGATAGAGATGCAGTTGCGTATGCTTAAGGTTTATGACCCATTGTGTCTCTCTTGTGCTTGGAGCACCTCTACCTGGGTAGTAGGATGCAGTGCTCCATTGGCAAACTGGCTCTGGTGTTCTCCACTGAAGATGTGTTTTAGGATGCCTTGGTTGTGGTTCGAGAGGTGTGTCTGTGGGCTCCGGCGACTACCTTGATGATGTGGGTTAGTATGCCAGTGATTGCACTGACTCTTCGTTGGCACCTGAACGTGTATTGTTTTAGAGTCCACACACTATGCAAAGGAGAATCAAAATTTGTAAGTATTCGCAGACATCCTGTAGTTTCTCTCTGAGAATGCTTGTTTTCGTTCCAAGCTGCTTGTTTGTCCGAGGTGTTTGGGTTGTAATAGTTGTTGTCTGGGATGTGCGTGTCTACTTTCTTGGTTTTATTTTTCTTGTACATGGCAGAATGTTGCAAATCGTTTGGAAGAGGCGGATGTCTGACTCTACGACGCAGAATGTCTGTTGTACTCTGTTGGTTGTTATTGTCTTTGTTCTCTGGCATGCACAGTGGAAAATGTCTGGATTTGGAAGCAACCGGTAAACATCGTTTACAACGCGGTGTTTACACCGCAGTGCTTTTACAACGATACCATTACAACGCAAGTCGTTACTAGGCAAGGAATGTTGTAATTTTATATTCCAACACCTTCCCTACTGTTACGTGGACTGGTGTTGGAATATAAAATTATATTATTCCAAAATCCGCGCCCTCCAACGCAAGTCGCTGTAACGACTTGCGTTGAAATGCCCGCGTTGTCAAGTACTGCGATCTTTTAGATCACGTTGTACTGACATACATCCAAGCAACCTCGATTTAAATATTTGAATCCATATGTACTCTGATTGCCTTCCTCGTTCCTGCTCGTGAATGTTTCACGAGGGGCCACTAGTGATTGGTGTCTATATAGGTTTCTTTAGTTTGTGATTAAAGCAGTATAATGTCATGTTTCGTAGAAATCTAACTTGCGACAATCTCTCTTTAGGGTAACTTCTTTATTTGTGATGTTGGCTCCAATCGCAGGCGATCGTATACCTTGTACGTTACAGGAGCAGCTGTGAAACACTTCGGTTCAGGGATACAGAAATAGTTTCCTTTTAGGTTGAACACTCCCTGCTCCTCTAGCTTGCTTTTCGTGTCTTATTGCCAGAGAATCAGGCGTGCTGTATTCTGTGCTATTTGGATTTTGTTGAGTTTGGTGAATTTTACTGGTGGCTCATTTATCCACTACAGCAATCTTTGTTTGACTTCACGGTCCTCAGTCCACTCAGCCATTCTCTCCCACGAGGTCGATTACATGAGTCCCACTGAGTTGGGTAACAAACATCTGTTTTTCAGCGCCAAGATACCCTGAAGTGTGGCCTCGCGCTCTACAAATGCACGTTGGGGAAGATCTACAAGAAGGTGCCGCAGCGTGGCACCGTAAGCCCTTTGGCTGCGCCACGCTGCGGCACTTTCAGAGCACATTCCTGTGCTCTCCCCTGCGTTGGCGCACAAACAGCTGCCAAGCGCCGGTGCAGGCACCCTTGATGCCTGCACCATGGGGAGATTGATTTTGTGCGGGAAGAGGCACCTTCCTACACAAAAACAATCACTAAAGGCTTTTTCCTCTTTCAATGCGTGCTGTAGAATGCAGCACGCATTGAAAGAGGAAACAAGCATTTACAATGCAATGGTCTCGGCTTTGTTAAAGTTAGAGCTATTGGCATTGCAAATGGCATTGTTTTCATTTAAACATAAATAAATGGTATTGTCATTTACAATGGCAATAGGTGAGCATTAGAGAGTAGTAGAGAGTATTAGCGGACACAGAGCCACACACACACACACACAGAGCCACACACACAGAGAGCCACACACACAGAGCCACACACACACACACACACACACACACACAGAGACACACACACACAGAGCCACTCACACACACAGAGGCACACACACTCACAGAGCCATACACACACACACAGAGAGCCACACACACACACACAGAGCCACACACACACACAGAGACACACACACACACACACAGACATACACACACACACACACACACAGCCACACGCACCCACACACAGAGTGAGGAGATATGAGGCCCCTGGTGGAATGTGAGAACTGAAGAGAGACTCAGATTAGACAGCAAGTGTGAGAGCTCCAAGGTGGAATCTAAAAATGAGGCAGGATGAGAACGGGGAGGCGATGGCTTCAAGGACAAGCGAAAGATGCAAGGTGAGGCCTCCAAAGAAAGCTTTGAGGGCTCAAAGTGGAGTCTGACCATATGGCGACCAGAAGAGATACCGAGCTGTAGAGGTGCTCGCGCTCCAGGAAGAGAGGTGAGGGCTCCCTTCGGGACCCTCCCCTGATGCAGAGGCCCGAGAGCAGGTGGATAACAGGACCTTAAGCAAACACTGGGTAAAGCCTGGAGCAAACACCCAAGCAGACAGCTCACAGGGCCAGAACAGGCCCCCATCGGGTGCCTGGAAGACCCTGGAGTGCTCACGAAGGCAGGCTCCCTGCAGGACCTCCGATTTGCCCCAGAGTGGGCACCTCAAAGTCCCTGCAGGTAGGCACCATGACAGCCACTGACAGGGCCCAAATGTGGCCATTGGCAGGCTGATCCCAAGGCACAGAGCTCGTGCCATAGCATTCAATACCAAGGGCCTCAAGAAGGCATCATAGCCAGTGGGGCTTCATGGTAAACACCTGGATAGGCATGGGGGCACTCTGCTGGGCTGCTCAGTCTGGGGTGGCACCAGGGCATAGCTTCAGGGAAGCACCACCTCAGGAAGCTGTCAGGGGCTGGAGTGGGACCCATAGCAGGCAGCTGGCAGGGGCTGGAGTGAGACCCATAGCAGGCAGCTGGCAGGGGCTGGAGTGGGATCGGGCATTGACAGGCAGCTGGTAGAGCCTGCAGGGGCACCAGACTATGCCAGGCAGCTATCATTTCTTAAACTATCTTCTTAACAGCTGTTCATCTAGCCCATGCTGGTCATCAAGAGACTAAGTATAAAAGTTGGTTCGGTAACAAAAGCCTGATTCCCTCAATTAGACAAACTAGCTCAACTGTTGTGAAGGAATGCCATCAAGGCCAAGTTTGCACTGTGACTGAACCACCAGTAGTCGAGTGGAGTACATATTAAAATATAGCAGAGATTGAAACCAAGGGCACACATGCACAGAGTGGGTCAACGTTTGTGTTTCCAATGGATGTACTTCCCAATTACCCCTCCTTGGAACATTCACTTCCGCAACACAGTAAAATAATGGCGTAGAGGAAGATACAAATTCTGTTTGAGACACTGAGCCCAACATTCTTCTGCAAGCATAAGCACTGGAGATATATAGGGGCATATTACCAAGGGCGGCGATAGGCAATTATCGCCGGTCTATCGCTCTATTAGCAAGCTGTCGCTAACTGATGTTAGCGACAGCTTTTAGGCGATAGCGAGCAGTTGGGGCCCGCTTTGCATTTCAGCGATATTTATCGCTAATGACATGCAAAGTGGGCGTACCCAACCTGTTAGCGACTGAAATCAGTCGCTAACGTCGCTATCGCCTATTAGCAAGGCAGGCGTAGCGATGGAAATATCCCCGCTATCGCCAAAAACCAACGCCTGCTCAGACCAGTTCTTAGCCATGTTATCCAATGGGAGGTGGATGAGATGGCTAAGAGCATTTTGTCGCTAATGCGTGAATATCGCTGTATTCTCAGTGATATTCACGCATTTCGTCGCTATCGCTGGATATTTTAGCACAATGGAGAAAAACGTTGCTAATAGCATGTTTTCTCCGTTAACATATCCAGCGATAGGCAGCGATAAAAAAATCGTCGCTAAGCCTATTTAGCGATAAATATCGCTACTTGTTGGTAATATGCCCCATAGTGTTTCTCAACAACAAATGTCCCTCACAGCAAGTTTCGCCTCCTGTATGAGCTGGCTCCCTGCCCTGGAGGGGAACCCGTAAGCAAGGTACTAGACAACAGCAAGAACAGTGGAAGAGGTTGTGACCGTGAAAGTATATGTCTTAAGTTAAGTTTCACACTTCCAGTAAAATGACTGGGTAAAATGATTCGTATATCATCAGAGTGTGAACTGCTTAATAAAGCTCCATTTCAAGAAACTGGTGCAAGAATTCCGTCCCCTTCAGCCTAAACATCATGCGCTCCTATATATAAAGTACGAGGTTATTCCTACTTACAAATCTGCCCCTTTCATGTCACTTATGATGACGCGACTATCCCATCCCATTGATGTGTTACTGCAGGTGATGACCACCCCTTCAACTATGCCCCATCCAATCCTTGCCCCTCACCCTTGTTTAGTGTCACCTTTTATGCTCATCCACCCCTGTGCCGACTATCTCGTCACAATGATGCGACCTCAAGTCTTGACCCCGGCCCCATAAACGTATTCTTCAGCGCGAACATTGACACTCGGATAGGGTGTTACTCCCTGTTATAATCTGTCTGTGCACCTTTAATGTGTACGATATAATATAGTTCTCTATTGGAATGTTCTTTGCATACTATGCAGTAATGTCCTCTTTACAGACAGTTGACATCTGGTTGGAAGCGTTGCTAGCATACACTTCTAGTGTGCGTCAGCCCGTTCTAACGCTTGCAGTCAGTAGCTGTCACCTCTATTGCTACACTCACACTTCCACTGTCACCTCATCCTACGTTGACAGCTGTCAAGTGCTCCATGACACATGAAAACCATAACCACTCTGCACATTAAGGGTATAGAGCCTTACTCCACACTAACAACGGAGCCACAAGTTCCACAAAGCAACATTCTGTTGACAAAAAACAGATTCAGCTAATAGTGTGAAATACGACACAGTGACACTTAACATAGTCACGTCAGTACATCTATTCACTGTCGCCCATTTTTATTTTCAGTTCAACAAAACGACACACACCCTTTATGATTCTCTCACCCTAAGACCCTATTTCTTCCAAGACAGGCACCCCAACAGATTCAATTGCTTTCACAGTGTGTCACTGGTATTTGGCCTCGCCTCTCCTTGCTGCCCATCCATCAAAAGCCGGTACCGAGCCTTTTTCCCCTCTTCCTCAACTACACCCTCCAACTACCAAGCCTATGCCTCCCCTGAGTCCTCTTGCCACACGCCTGGTGTTGTTTTAATGTGTCATGCACCTGGTCTCACTACCAGTCCAGTTTCAAACCATCCTTGCATGTCCAGGGTGCCCCTATTTCACCCCGCACCAATTCTCCCTCACAGGCCGGTCCAGTTTTAAGATGTCCCACAGATGCCGTGTGGCGCTGATATCGATGCTGCCCGAGTGTGAAATACGACAGTGACACTTAACAGAGTCACGTCAGTACATCTATTTACCGTCGCCCATTTTTATTTTCAGTTCAACAAAACGACACACACCCTTTATGATTCTCTCGCCCAAAGACCCCATTTCTTTCAAGACAGGCACCCCAACAATTCAATTGCTTTCACAGTGTGTCACTGGTATTTGGCCTCGCCTCTCCTCGCTGCCCATTCGTCAAAAGCCGGTACCGAGCCTTTTTCCCCTCTTACTCCACCTACACCCTCCAACTATCATGCATATGCCTCCCCTGAGTCCTCTGGCCACACGCCTGGTGTTGATTTAATGTGTGATGCACCTGGTCTCACTACCATTCCAGTTTCAAACCATCCTTGCATGTCCAGGGTGCCGCAGTTCTCCCTCACCTCCAGGCCGGTCCAGTTTTAAGATGTCCCGCAGATGCCGTGTGGCGCTGATATCGATGCTGCCTCAGGGGTCCATCACTCCCGCGCTCTCGGCTTAACCTGGCGCTGCAGCCAGGATACCCACCACTTCCGGTGAAACTGCCAGTAACCCTCCCCTTTGGTGAAAACTTTGGTGCAACAGCAAGAAAGCGCCCCCAGTGAAACACTGACGAAGACGAAGGTTCCCACTCGCAAACTTAAAGGGTCTGTGAGAATGTATTTGTTTATTTATTTAATGCATTTTTATATAGTGTGGACTTTACCCGAAGGTGTCAGAGCGCTTCACGATAGGAACAGTAACGTTACATGAAGTGAAAATTACAAGTGGGCATGTTACTAAAGCAAACGTAACGTTACATGAGGAAAAAGTGACAATTGTGCATGTAACAAAAGCAATCAACATACAAGAAGAGGTAGCAAACGATACGTTATAAGAGGAACAAGCGCTCGCACAACGAGGGAACAGACTAGGCCAGAAACACAATCAGAACGAGGGAACAGAGGCCAGAAAAATGATCACAATGAGGGAACAGAGGCAAGAAGAAGCAAGAAAACAGGAACAATCAGGGAACAGAGTCAACTGGGTGTGTGTTTTTCTTTCTCTCCTCTTCCCATTGGCTAAAATGTAAAGTTCCAGCCAATGGGATGAGGGGCGAAAGAAACAAAAAACACACCCCTCAATCCCGAAAAGACAGGGCTTAAATGGACAGACGCCCCTCTTCTCCAATGGCTGGCCTCCGTTTAGGAAGCCAGCCAATGGAGAAGAGGGGCGGGTTCACGCCCCACGCTAAGAAACGTAAGATCTCGCCGGCGTGACTGCGCAAGCGCAGCTTACGCAGGCCGAGACCTAAAAACTAGAAGAAATGAAAATATTTCTCCTCGTTGCGCCTCCCTACACCACCTCTAGAGTGGTGTAGCATTCAGATGCATCTCCAGATTTACGATTTCTCGTAAATCTGGCAATGTGTCTTGTTCCATGGGTGTTGCATGGGAACACCCACAGCAACACCCATGGAACGCCCCTTCAACGCAAACTGCTGCGTGTGAAGGGGCTGTTTTTCAAGGAGAGGAAAAGTCACGCAGGGTGGCTTTTTCTCGCCTTGTAAATTTGGAGGAGCCCCCTGCGCCATCAGTACGTCAAGAAAAGTGACGTACTGATGGCGCAGGGGGCTTGTAAATCTGCCCCGTTATGTTTATTTTCGTCAAAGTTTCTCCTCTTTAAACTCATCACTATTTTGTTATTTTTCACTTTCGTTCTTCCACTCCCAGCAGTAGAGCCGAAATCCCTTCAATCAAACCATTTGAAGTTAGTATTGAACTTTGACTTCAATGATTAGAAGTGAAGATCACATTAGCTACTTGGCCCTCTAGGTTATATGAAACGTCACTGAAGGGAAGGTAGTCGGCTCTCTCCAATGTACAGAACAACCTTCCACCTCCACCGTGAATTCCTTTCTGTACATTGTAATGTCGCCGCACTCCTGTGCCACTCGCTTTCACTTTAGGTAATTATCCATGTTATGAAATGAATCTTTTAGCTATAATTGCTGTGATTTTATTAGCATATTGTGCACTAAAATATTATGAGCAATCCAGTTCTACCTCACTAAACATGAGATCACAGCAACACGTTAAAAATAATCTATAATAGAAGGTAATTATTCCCTATTGTAACACTTTATTGTTTAAAACACAACGATGGGTATTTATAAATAGGAGGTAGATCTCTTTTCATTGCGCTTTATTGGTAACTGAATTAATGGCAAGCAAAGGCAAGGATGCGGTTTGTTTTTAACTGTTCCCTCGATTGGTTAGGTTTTATAATTCTCGTAGATAATTGCCTGCCAGACATTAAATGTACAATGATGTGTTTCAGCTAAGCAAATCCTAATAAAAAGTAAAAGCAGATTTGCCAGGGAGAGGGTCGGGGGTGGCTTGTTTTGCCAGTGGTTCTTTGCTCAAATAATGCACAATTCTGTGACTCAAAAGTCATTAGACACCTGGCCTCCTGCTTCTCTTCCATCTTTTGGCCCGTAGCAAAGTTTCCTTAAGAATGCAGAACCCCTCGAGCACTAATAAATATTCACAACTGAGCAGCGTTTCTTCTTATAGCACTGTTTTCACCTTTACTGTTGACTTTGGTAGCAGCGGAATTCTATCTTCATTTTGCAGTAGATTTTGTCTCAGGGCAGCCATGAAATGTGACCGGTTTTGTACCACAGGCAGGGTCACCCTCACGTCCAGCAAGTGTGCTGTTGACTAAAGAACAGAACAATGACCAGATGGGACCAGAAAGAGGAAGCACACTTTTTGTAAATCTTACTTGATTATTTGAACCCATGTATTCTTAATAAATGTATCACAGATTATATTTGTACCCCCCTTTGCACCGCCACTGGCAGCAAGATGATTGTAGATGTTCAAATTTTGCCTATGGCCTTGGTCCCTGCCCTACTTTATAAAGAGTTATTAGCTGATGCTTTGATGGGTGTCTGAACACAATGTCAAAAATGATGCAAATAATAAAAAGAAAAAGAAAATTACATTTTGTGCGCACTACTCTCCATTATCTTACACAGCAGTCAAATGGGTGCAAAAACATTCAATACCCGGATACCTTGGATACTGCCGGGTACAAACCAGTTACACTGAGGTATTAGCTTCTTCTACCCCAGATAAAACACACTACCCCCCTCGGGAAAATACTTTCTGACCACAACCCCCTAGAACTGATGCTGTCCTGCGGATAGAGCTCTACGCCAGTTCCCACGGGAAGACTAGATCCCCGTCTCTTAGAAGACAGTGTGTTCAAAGACACCATAGCTACAACTATAGATAACTAAATTCAGTAGAACACAGGCTCAGCCTCTTCCCTACTGACTAAATGGGAAGCATTTGAGGCAGTACTAAGAGGTACATCAATTAGTACAATGACAGGAGTACAGCAAACAATAAACAATGATTTACAGCAAATCGAAACAAGGCTAGGTAAGCTAGAACGAGAGGCAGCATAAGATGCAGGAAAGGCACCAGAACTTCAAAAAGCACGTATTGACTATGCCGAGTTATTAGGGTGCCTGCGTGTGATAGATCAGCATACTTACTCACAGGGGTTACATAAAGAAGTAGATAAATCAGGCACCCTACTGGCGCAAATACGTAGGAAGACCCCACCATCAGTCCCCATACTAGAAATCAATACCCCAACTACGTTACACGTTACCACGCAGAGAGAGATTAACACTGCATTTCATGGCTACTTTAAGACACTATATAAGGCCCCTTCTCCAACACACCCTCAGATTGAAGTAGTCTGAGGGCAACCTGGGCTTCATCCTGGACTCCTCCCTCTCCATGACCAGGCAAGTCAACAACGTCTCCTCGGCGTGCTTCAACACCCTACGCATGCTACGGAAGATCTTCTGGTGGATCCCCACCGAGACCAGGAGGACCGTCACCCAGGCCCTCGTCACCAGCCGACTGGACTACGGCAACGCCCTCTACGCCGGTACCACCGCCAAGCTCCAGAAGAGACTCCAGCGGATCCAGAACGCCTCAGCCAGACTCATCCTCGACATCCCACGAACCAGTCACATCTCCGGACATCTCAGAGACCTTCACTGGCTCCCCGTCAGCAAAAGAATCACCTTCCGCCTCCTCACCCACGCACACAAAGCCCTACACGACCAAGGCCCGAGCTACCTCAACAGCCGAGTCAACTTCTACGCTCCCAAACGCCACCTTCGATCAGCCAACCACGCCCTCGCCGCCGTCCCCCGCATCCGAAGAGCGACTACAGGAGGAAGGTCCTTCTCCTACCTGGCTGCCAAGACCTGGAACTCCCTCCCGACCGACCTGCGCCTGACCCAAGACCACCTCTCCTTCAGGAGGAAGCTGAAGACCTGGCTGTTCGAGCAGTAGCGGCACCCCCCCCCCCCCAGCGCCTTGAGACCCTACGGGTATGTAGCGTGCTTTACAAGTGTCACTGATTGATTGGTCTTCCTCAACAGTCTAACACTCCCTCAGATAACAGCAGTGGACAAGGAAAACCTGGGCACACCAGTAACTGACAACAAGATCAGAGAGACCATCAAGGAACTCCATTCGCAATAAAACGCCGGGCCTCAACGGGCTCCCAGTGGAATTCTACTTCACCTTCACAACTCATTTAGTTCCCCTTTCTTAAATGACTCTACCACACAGCATTACAAGCAGGTAGATTACCTCTCACCGCGGCACAGGTGCTGGTGACCTCACTACCCAAACCCTGCACGGACCCCACAGATATTACTGCATACAGGCCCATGTCATTGTTAAATACAGAGAATAAAATATTGAGTAAAATACTGGCTCACCGCCTTATCCCAATATTGTCATAACTCATACATACAGATCAGTACGGAGAACGTCACTAAACATTCGTAGGCTTTACCACATAATGGGCGCGAATCCTAATGAATCCCAAATAGCAGGATGTATATCACTCGATCTACCCAGGCTTTCACTACCCTACGCTGTGAGTACATGTTGGCCTCTGAATACAAACAGAACACTTTTCACATGCCCGTACGGTACCAAAATTTCAACAATCAGTGCTAAACAATCTCTAACGTATTTCTCTTAGCATCAGCTTTCCAACATAATTCTATTCAAAATATTCACTTGTAAAGGCATTAAATTATACAAACAAACATTTTTTTGAACAAATGAATAATGACAGGTATTGATCCAATATGTTCCAAATTATCAAATTCATTTTTATTTTCTTGCTTGTTCTCTTGTACTTCAAAGCTCCAAGCAAAGTTATAACATATCCCAATGCATTTCGGGAAGTCCCTTGGTCAGGGGAAAACTGTAAATGATACAATATAACGTATGAGAACTCAATTATACTCAATTTCAATTTCAGAAACATACAGGCAGTTTTATACAAAAGTTATTCAGGACAAACTCATAAGTCCTAACACGACTAAATGTAATGTGTTTTACCAAGCTTATCAAGTACAGAAACCCAAATATCCCCTAAGTGTCTGTATGAAACCACCAACCTGGTTTGCACCTTACACTCTGTGTCAATGTATAACGAAGAGTAGCGAAAAAGAACCAAGAAAAATGGAAGAAAAAGTCTGTGAAAACAGACCCGAAGCTGTCCATGAACCAACCACCACCTCAAGTGGTGTTAAAAAGCTCCAAAAAGTGACAATAAGATAGAACGCTCACTCTGCATAAGCTAAAGTGAAGAGTTTAACAACCTGACTGCTAAAGCTGCAAATAAATGGAATGACACATTGAGTCATAGCGAGCATATAGAAAAAACTATAGTTGCTCTAACGAGAACAATAAAATAATAATAAGTTGAAACCTACTCATAATTGTAGAGTTGTCAATTCTTTACCAGCCTGATCAAAAAACCATTGAGTTAAACAGGTCACAGGATTAACTTGTTTATCATAGGTGTGCAGGTAATCATCACGCATCAGTGCATGATGGCTGCCATTAATAAATTTGGAGCCCCCAAACAACATTTGGTGGGTCAAATTATTATATACCTCTCCCACTGCGTGGGCCCGCATGGGAGCCTACATCTCCAGCTAGTACTTGGTGCATAGGAGCACAAGACAAGGATGCCCTCTGTCCCCAATACTGTTTGTCCTTGTGCTGGAACCGTTAGCACAGCAGCTGTGACGGGGGGCACAAAAGTGGAGAATCCCATTGGACCCACAATCCATGCGCTGTTGCTTTATGCAGATGACATAGTACTATATGTCAGAGATCTACACAGCAATTTGCACCCAACAGACCAGACTTTCACACTGTTTGAAAAAATTTCCGGATAAGCCATAAATGCGGACAAATCACATGCATTCTTCTTTAGGAACAACCCCTAGAACCAGGTGGTTACTTTCGGAGACCAAGTGTTTCAGGTTGCCCCCAGCACTTTCAAATACCTAGGGGCCCAGATATACAGGGAAACCCAAGATCTGTTAAAGGGAATCTCTCAAAAGTTGATTTCCTCCTTGGGCTCGCAGGTGTCATTCTGGACACCCCTTCCCCTCGCTATGGCAGGACACCTCGCAATATCAAAAATGGTCATTCTCTCAAGACTATTATACTATTTTACCAACTCCCGTCCCGGCACCTTATTTCAGAATTGATCTGGGGAAACGGACTGAGACGGGTGGGACTAGCAAAGCTACAGGTGCCCTCGGACACTGGGAGTGCCGGATTTCAAATCCTACTGCCTAGCATGCCAGTTGCAATGGTTTGCATACTGGCTGGCAGGCCATCACCTACATGAAATTGCCTACACGCCCTCATGTTGACCAGGGCACATTACACACACTGCTACATCCTCAGGAGCGTACCCCAGCTCAGGTCCCATTATTGTTGAAGGTCTCCCTCACCGACTGGAAATTGTCCCTTAAATACACAGCCCAGACTATTCCCTATCCCCTAATATACCACACCTGGGCCTCCCAACTCCAATGGGGGCATTAACATGAAGACAACTGCACACATGGGAGCAGGCCGGAGTATCAACAATGGGGGCACTATGTCAGTCCCCAACCCACAGCAAAAGAGCCATCCTGGACGCCATCATTACCAACAATGACTTGGCCTTTCTGACCAACATCATCCCCATTGACTCGTCCGACCACCACCTCATACTGTTCTCCGTTGCTATCACGCCCCACCCCTCCCCACCAAACAAATTAAACCTAGGAAATGGACCAGAAATCTGAAACTTATCCCTCCTGATGAACTTGAGTCCAAACTCCATGGTCAACTGCTCCTCACTCCTCCTCACAAAACGCAAATGAGATTACTGATCACTTTAATAAAGCTGTCACGGATGTCCTAGACCAACTGCCCCTCCTAAACTTAAAACTCTAAGAAACACCCCTTCCAAATCATGGTTTAACTTAGAACTTAATAATGAAAGACGCTCATTAAGACTGATGGAAAGAACTTGGAGACAGCATCCCTCCCACTCAAACCGAACACTCCTCAGATCAGCTAGAGCTACATACAAAAAACACATTTTTAACGAAAAGGCATTATTCTTCCATACACAACTCGTTCAGGCCAAAAACAGACCTAGAGAACTGCTCATTATTATCTGTCACCAAACCTCCTGAGCTCCGCCTAACCGGACGGCCTCAACCGCTGGATGTGAAGAAATTGCCCTCTTATTCTTGGAAAAAATTGCCAAAATTGATCAAACCTTCCTCTCAACTCAGATCCCAACTAACCCCCTACTTACTCTTGGCATCACATCTAAATCCCACACCACACTCCCCACACCCCCTCGTCGCCACTCATACTCACCCACTACTTCACCTCACCCTAACCCCTCCTCACACATTCCTACTCCTACTCCCTCCCTAAACTACCGTCCACACCTTCCCACCACTACTCCTCTTGTACCCAACCACCCAAATTCACAACCACAAAATAATGCCTCCTGGCATAATGTCGTCTCTGTAACTGGGCACAAAGTCTGCAGCATAATTTCTAAACTAAAACCGTCCTCCCATACCAAAGACCCCCTCCCTTCTTACCTTGTCCAAGACCTAAAGAACATCATTGCCCCATCCTGGACCACAATCATCAACACCTCCCTTGTTACTGGAATTGTCCCTATCTCCCTTCAACTTCTCCCTCAATATTAAAAACACTAATGCCAAATGACTTAAAAAATCTCTGCCCCATCACTAACCTCCCCCTTCTTTCTTAAGCTCTCGAAAAATGTATCTTGCTCCAATTAGACAAACACATCGAAAAATTCAACCCTCTGGACCACTTATAATTAGGCGTCAGAAAAGGCTGCAGCACTGAAACTGCCATACTAAACATTGTTGATGGCATTCACCACTCCCTTGATAATGGTGAGACCTGTCTACGTATCCTCCTTGATCTCTGTGCAGCTTTTGACACTGTTAACCACTCTGCCCTATTTAATGTGCTCAAAGATTGTTTTGGGCCTCAATGGTACTACCCACAAATGGTTTGTCTCCTATCTACAATATCAAACCCAGCAAATCAAAATACAGGACTGTCTATCTAACCCCACTCTCCCTAGGAGTCCCCCAGGGATTTATTCTCTCACCCTCTCTCTTTAACCTATTTATGGAACCCCTCCCCCTCATTCTAAAACAAGCTGGTATCAATTATCACCTTTATGCCGATAACACCCAACTCTAATATAAGATCAAAACCCACGCTGACATCATACACCTTAATAACACCCTCACTAAAATCCAATCCTGGTTCCATTTCAACCATCTCGTACTCAACCCCAATAAAACTGAAATCATTCTCTTCTCCCCTAAAAACAACCCTCTCCCCATTCAAACCTGGATCTCTTACCTCAATGCCCTCAACTGCTCGCTCTCCTTGTCCAACTCAGTAAAATCTCTTGGTATTTCCATTGATAATTGTCTAAACCTCAATGCCCACATCAAAAATTTGACTAAGGGAGCCCTCTACACTCTCCGTCATCTCAAGAAAATCAAACCCTTTCTCCTAACTGAAGATTTTAAATTAGTAGTTCATTCCCTGCTCCTTTCGCGAATTGATTACGGCAATGCCATCCTCACCGGAATACCAAAGGTCCACCTAGCTCCACTCAAATCTGTACTCAAAATTGCAGCCAGGCTCATCACTGACTGCAAACGGTTCGACCATATTTCCCCTTCCCTCAAAACTCTTAAATGGCTCCCCATCGCAGGCAGATCCGCCTACAAAAACGTATGCATCACACATTAAGTCCTCCATCAAAGTGCACCACCGTACCTCGCCAATAAACACTGCAAAGTGGGCAGCACACGACCTCTAAGAAGCACTAACGCTCTCCTCCTTGTCCCACCCCGCTAAAAAAGAAATCCACACAATCCCGCTCCTTCTCCGGAAATGCCCCTTACATCTGGAATGCCCTCCTGAAAAACCCACGATGCAACCCCGCCTACACCAGCTTTAAAAAAGACCTCAAAATGCACCTCCTCAATAAATATTGGGGTCTCTACCTGTGCCTTAAACTCGATCTTCTATGTCTCTTATGCATATAACTCTTTACTCTGACTATCTGTTTACATGATATTTATTATCTCAAGCCATTTTCTCTCTGCTCTTACCTGCTGTTATTCCATGATGTTGTATTTTGTTTTACCTCAACCATCTCAGTCATGTAAAGCGCTCTGATGTTTTGTTATTCTAGGATGCTGTAATTTGTTTCTTACCGTAACTAGCTCTGTCATGTAAAGCGCTCTGATACCTCAGGGTCCGCCAGCACTATATAAAACCTCTCATAAATAAATAAATAAATAAATAAATAAATAAATAAATAAAATAAATAATGTGGGCGGTCCTTGGTGGGTCAGCTTTTTACGGTGCAGGTATTTTGTTTTTATTGGAGCAAGATTCAATATGCTTAAAGGAATGGTTTTCCTCTGGATCAACAAGTTCCGGTAATCCTTGGGAGACTCGACCTTTTTGTTAAGACTTTGGTTATGACTAAAGTAGGTTGATGGTACAAAAGGGGGTGGTGATGGACGGAGCATCTGAATCAATCAAACACTCACACCCAGTCAAAAGATCTGGGTTTAATCCATCACCGTTCTTTAGCCCACTCTGCCACCCCAGTTCAGACATGGCTATATGCAAATCAGTCTGACCCTGTGCCTCATGGGAACAGTCCAGCCCGAACTGCCAAGCCATGTCTTCCCTGGACCGGAAACAAGCTTCCGAGGACCGGTTTCTGGCATTCCAGCCGTCTTCAGCCCGACTTGCTTGAATCCAGTGGCAAAGTGAGCAAGGGACTCACGTCTGAGCATACCCTGCCACACTTATGGCGGCCAAAAGCGGTACAAAAGGGGGTGGTGATGGACGGAGCAGCTTGTTTCGGGTCCAGGGAAGGCATGGCTTGGCAGTTTGGGCTGGACTGTTGATGGTGATGGATTAAATCCAGATCTGTTGACTGGGTGTGAGTGTTTGATTGGTTCAGATGCTCCGTCCATGACCACCCCCTTTTGTAACACTAAAGTAGGTTGATGGCATTTTGCATTTTCACTGGATGGTATTTCGCATTTTCCTAATTCCATGAGCCCATATGCATTTATATACAGTAGTTCTCCACTTGAACTCACATTAGTTTCCGACTTCACAGGACTTCAAAAACGTATTTCAGTCACCCCTTTTGTAAAAGAGTATCTATCAAGATGGTAGAGTTGGGAACATGTAACTAAATGTTTTCGTCAGTAGACGTGAGCGCCTTGCATACTTACAACTGTTGCAAGTTCTTTACTTTGGGAAGCATAAGTGATGGAATATACAGTTCCAAATGAATGCCTATTGAATCTTGGCAATTGGTCTTGCAACTGGAAGAGTTAACTAAAATAGAAAAAGCACTAACACGGTTCCAGAATTTGGTTGTGGAGAAAAATGTTCTGGTTCCTTCAGACAACATAGTGGCTGTTTCTTGTGTGAAGGAGGAACGAGGATGAGGTGTTTTGGGCTACAGTGCCAATAGAGTTGGTCTCTGGGCAGAAAGTCATCTTCTTTCTCTGGGAGAAGTTTACATCAAAGGAAAGGGCAGTGTACAGGCAGACTGGTTCAGTCGTGGATTTCCATCTCAAGAAACTACTCTCTCTCCTTCAACCTGTCTAGGCATTTACATGAAGTTTGAGCTCATATCTCTATCTATCGCAATCCTTTTGCAACCAGGGGCAACAGGCAGGTACAGAAATTCTTTCCAAGGTTTCCAGAAAAAAGGGACATTGGGAGCGGATGGCTTTATAGTGAGGTGGCCACAGAAACTCCTTTATGCCTAAGAAAAAATACTTAACATTTGTTTGTTTTGGGGGTATGGCTTGACTGCAGATGGAGTGAGACATATCTTGCTAGCAGTCAGGGCCCTCACTGGCCTTCCTCAGGCATCCTGCGCACCGGGGCCGCACCAGCACAGCGCTAACCCTAGCAGATCACTCACCCCCTTCTTTAGCTTGCATGGAGGCTGTTGGACTCCACGGCAGCGGTCTCGGTGGTGGCATTACACTCTTACTGACACAGCCCGTTCACACACAGGTTGAGCAACCGTCTTGTAGCTGAGCCGCCACGGACCACCCAGTGGGAATGGCCTGCAGTAGACTGATTCGTACCCGACGACTCTGTGGAGTGGCGGTAAGGTCCAGAGGTACGTGGCTGTTGGGGGCTCTTGGCGCCTATTGGGAGAGTTATGTCATCAAGAGCACTCCAGGGAAAGTGGTGCAACCTGCCACAGCAGGCTGCCATTTCCTTCATGGCCACAGTGGAGCTTGGGCCTGAGGTGCAGCCGCACCTCAGTCTACCTACTACTTGCAGCAGAGGGGCTCACCTGTGATGGAGGGCATACCCTGATAGGCCCGTGGGCCCTGCTGCTTACAGTCTGCCTGGAGGTGTGCCTAGGTGCCAATGTTGGGGGTATAGCTCCCATTTCACGAGCTGCCCAACAAAGACTCTGAGACTAGCTGGGAGCCTTGAAGCCTTTCCTAAGCCGACACCACAGAGAGTGCACATGATAGGCAAGGTCTCCTGCTTCTCACTGCCTCTCTCTTCCTTCCAGTGACTGCTGTTATCAGAGTGATAAGCCTGGGCCTGCCATAAAAGAGGTGATAGTGTTCCCAGACAGTACTAGATGTTCTTCTTCACCCTCGCTACACCTAAGCAATAGAAACGTACCCCACAGAAACATCAACTAACTGGATGATGGTAAGACACTGGGGTATCTACAGACCTTCTTACATGGCCCGGATGTCTGGCTAAGTACGGCGCAACACCTGGTGAATGTTTGGTAAAAGTTTGTAGGTGCCCAGGGACTGGCATTGCCCCCTTGGTCCCGGCTAGGAGGGGCCCACTGGCCTTCTGGCAGCTAGATCTACAACGCACAGGCCTGGCCCCTACCACTGCCCAGACAGTGACAGTGAGTACCTATACCCTGTAATGTCCCTTGCTTTACTTGAGGTGAAGCCTGAGGAGGAACCCGTGGCCTTTGCGGCTGACCAATCTGCAACGCCTGACACCACAGGGGGCTAAAAACAATGCTGTGCTTCTTCCTTGATTTGCTCCCACCTTCACTTTGCTAGCCATGTGCTTGACTGTCATGGGAACCATAAAGTCTCTGCATCTTTTCCACAGGGTAGAGTGCTACAACTCCTCAGTGTGTCACTGCTTAGCTCCTTCTCTTGGCACACTCTTGGCCCTCACACAGCTGCCGCTCCTTTTGGGATCTGCAGGTGCACTATCTGTAGCACAGCCTCACCCACTAAGTCAGTGGCAGAGAGACGGTGGCACCCCAACACCGAGCTGGCCTCCCTGACTGCAGTGCCCCTCGCCCACAAACAGCATGCCATGCCCAAGTCTACCAAGGACAATCCAGTAACCTTTCTCTGGAATAAACCTCTCCCAGCAGTCATGGAGACAACTGAACCCCCCCACCAATACGACTGGGGGTGCAGATCCTGTGTCTATCTCATCAAGACCATATGGATAGCTGTCTGCGGAAAATCCATTCTGAAATAGGCTCACTTAAAGCAAACTTTAAATCTTGTATCCAAGACGTCTGCCCAAACGTCACTGAGATAGGTGGGTGCATAGATGACATGGAACGCACTGTTGACACTCGATCGGGAGATGAAGAAATGCTCTGGCACAAGGTGGCCATGCTTGAAGATCAGCAAATTGATCTGCAAATAAAGCAGGAAGACTTGGAAAACAGAAGTTGCAGGAATGACAATCGCATCAGAGGTGTACTGCTGAACTTCTCCAAATGATTTTGTGGAGATAGGCAGGCCACTCTCCCGGCTCGGATAGGGCCCATCAAGTAGCATCCGCCGTGGGATGAGTGGACTCCATCCTTAATATCCAGACATAAGTGCACCTCTTCACGGACAAGAAGGCTATCATGCTGGCATCCAGATGGAAATCTGATCTGGTGTTTCATGGCCACATCACCCTACGGTTCCAAGATCTTTCTCCAATCACATTGCGCCACCAACGCTATTTCAAGCCACTAACTGACAAACTGTGGGAGATGAACATTTGATATCAGTGGGGTCACCCCTTTGCCCTCTTGTTCCCCTAGAAGGGTAAGTGATGTGCCCCGTGCAACCTGGTGGAAGCAAAGCAACTACTGGGGCTCACAAATGATGCACAGGACAAGGCTCATCCCCGCCTCGCTCACCAACACAAGAAGGATTGCACCCCATCTGGACCATGGTGAGGCTCCATCACCTGGACAAGCAGCACCCCAGGAGACCAAGCGTGATATCATTCAACACCAGTTAAACATGAGGGAGAGGTCCTCCCCAGCCTTGCTCACCTCAGGCTCCCTGTAAGGCTTTCCCAGTCAGCCACGGCATCCGCCAAGACCTCAACCAATAGAATTGTGGTGCTGCGGGGGAAGAGAGGGTGCTAGGACTCTCCTCTCATGCTGAGACTCAGAAACATTGGCTTGATTTACGCCCCAGGAAGGTGATTCCCTTATGAGGGATTTGTGCATACCCATGCTGATCTACGTGGGACGCCGACATCTCTGAGTGGCCCTGTTGTCGCGCTGTTTCTGGTTTTCTTTGTTTTTCTTTTTAGGTCCAATGCTCTTGGAATGTGTTGCTCCTGCTCACTTTACTCCACACATTGTATGCTGCTCCATCTGATTGGAGGACGGTCACACCTCTCCATTTCTTAGTAGGCATGTCTGGCTTCCATGACTCTCAGGGCCCTTTCAACTTGCGTGTTCTCATTGCTGGGAGCAGGAGCTGGGACTCTGATGGGTATTGCCCCTTCCCCCATTCCCCAGCCCATGGCCACTCCCCAAGTTTCACGAGGCCCTTGCAAGCTTTTTCCACCACTGATAATCCCATGGGTGCTCAATTGCTCTCGCTGAATATCCATGGGCTTGACTCCCTGAGCAAGTGCAAACATGCATGCAGTTACATACTAAAACATGACCCAGATATTGTTCTCCTCCAGGAGACTCATCTAGTGGGGGACGATACCCACCAGATAGCACACCTGAAGTGCCTGCTGCAATACTGGACCCATGCTCCCACCAAGACTCTCGGTTGGGCGTCCTCTGCAAAGCCAGCTTCTGCTACACGGTGGCAAAGATAGTCAGAGACAAAGGGGGCAGTTGCCTGAAATTGTGTATGCTTAAGGGCAAATGGCGGCCCATGCTGCTCAACATCTATGCCCTGACCATACTCAGGACCTCTACACAACTTACAGGACCAGCTGGCAAGGGTAGAGGCGACATATTAGTTGGTGGGTACTTTAATTTAGTCTGAAACCCTACCTGAGACAGGAGAATGGTTACTTATGAGGGCACGTGGGCTATCTCTGCCCAACTTAAGAGTGACATAACAGACTTTAGACAGGCGGATGTCTTGGGCTACAAAACACCCAGGTGTGCATGACTATTCCTTTCATTCCAATGCCCATAAATCATGCTCACACATTGATCATGTCTTCCTAACTCATTCCATCCTTGGGGACCTGGTGAATGTGGCTGAGATTCGTAAGGGAATCATTGAGTATTTTGAGCTGAATGCCCTTCCGGATACTTCACTTCATATGTTGCGGTGTGACTTTAAAGCTACTATAAGTGGGGTGATTTCAACCATAGCAAAAGCGAGGCAATGTCATCTTGTTTACGCCATATTGGTGGCTGAGATCAAAGACTTACAACGGCAGGATCAGATTAATCCCAAAAGAGGCAAAATACAGCACCTAGCTCTTCTCCATGGCCAAATGAGATCACATAGAATAGGGCAGAACTCTCTTTCCTAGCGCTAAACCAAAAATACTACAAAGGAGGGTACAAGTCGGGAATTCTGTTGGCACGTAAGCTACATCAGGTCCAAGCAAGGTCGCCTTGTAATGGGGACGGGGATGGGTAATCCCTGAGAGCAACAAACAGAGGGTGTTCCATGATTATTAAAATTCTCTCTACATGGAAAATTATGTCCCGCCAGCCTCAATTGAAGAATATTTAAGCACATGTGACCCCAATCCATCCCCAACACACCAAGCTTCTTGATGGCCCAATCATGTTTGATGAGTTGCGCCGGTGGGTCAGACTCTTCCAGTAGATAAAACCCAGGGCACAGACGGACCTCCTGTCATTTTTATAGATTGTTCCTCCCCAGTATACAGGATCACCTACTCAGGCTGTTCAACTCCTTTACTCAGGACACAGTCTCACATCCTCTATGATGGTGGTGGTGGAGATCTCACACATACTCAATCTTCACAGCAATCTTGGCCACTAAACTTGAACACTGCCTTCAAGGGATAAATACCCTGACCAGGGGGTTCATGCTTAACAAGCAGGGACCAGACAACATGCGATGGGTAGCACACTTAGTGGAAAAGGCTCATCACCACAACATCCCAGCCTGCCTTATCTCATGTGACATGGAGAAGGCCTTTGACAAGGTGGACTGGTCCTTCCTCTGGACAGTCTTGGGTGGGATTGGTTTAGGACTGGGGATGATTGATAAGATTATAGCATTGTATGCTGCTCCTACAGCCACTATCGGGGTCAATGGCGACACACGTCTCCCATCAGCATTCTTGGGGGCACTCATCAGGTGTGTCTGCTCTCACCTTTTCTTTTTGCCCTCACCTGTGGCCATCCACATATGCCATAATGCCCCATTGCAAGCATTCCCTTTGGGGGTTGAAAACATAAGATCAGCTTGTTTGTGGACGACCTCTTGCTCACTATCTCCTGACCCAACACCTATTTACCGGCAATTGTTGACAGCCTCACTGTGTGTGATGTGGTTTTGGGCTTCAACCAGACCAAATCTTATGCCCTTAATCTTACTATGCCCAAGCAGAACCTACCTACCCTGCAAGCCTACCATCATTTCAATGAGCTGCTAATACAATCAGATATTTAGGTCTCAACCTCACTCACTCCCACCTTGTCCTCCTGGACGCAGGCCAACTGGCTGAAACTCCGAAAATCCATTCTGACAGATCTCTGGTGATGGCACTCCCTTTTTTCTCTCCTGGCTGGGGTGCATTAATATCTCAAAAACTAATATCCTGCCTCGGGCTCTGTAGTTTTTCCAGTCTTTGCCTACTCCGATCCCCTAGGGAGATATCTCTCGCCTCTTGCGAGATATTCGCTCCTTCATCTGGAATGGAAGAAACAAAATATCGCCAAGTTTTTACAGATGCAACCTAGAGATAATGGTGGACAAGTCTGCCCTAATCACATTGAATATTAGTGGGCTGCTCACCACCGATAAATCTCTGAGTGGATGGTCTGCGAAAGTGAGAAACACAGCTTCCACATGCATCGGGCAGTCGCTTGCTGGCCCATTTGGGACATAGTCTGGCAACCTTGGTATGCACTGCCACGCAGCGTTTACCTATATAACACCACTAAGACAGTTCTTGACATTTGGGATACACTGCCTCTCAATAGGGAATTATTAATTTCCCCTCCCCCAACACACCAATTGCACGCACCCCTGATTTTACACCCTCGTTCATGCTCCACTCTTTTCCTACTTGGGAGAATGGGGATTTCAGGACACTTCTGAACCTATTTGTCGGACCTGTCATGAAGTCCTTTGACCAACATAAGGCTGAATATCAGCTTCCAGAAACAGCAAGGTTACAGTATTGCTAATTGCGACACTGGGAACTCTATTCCTCCTAATATGCTGCACCCCATATACCCATTTTGAAAGGCTGGTGAGAGTGTTTGATGGATCCAAGGTGCCTAACTTCAACATATACCAGACTCTCCAACTTCCCGTACCACCTTGAACCCACCCGTATCAGCACTGTTTGCATGCCACCACCACGGAGGGCATCTCATCAAAACAATGGCAAACCGTCTGGCGCGACATTTCTAAAACCTGCGTGTCACACAGGGAGACAGCTCACAAGCCCATGCTCCAAATGGTATTATCTGCTGGCTCATCTCACCACCACCTATCCCACCACATGATCCCTCTGCTGGCAATGTAGGCTTGCGAAAGGTGACTTCTGTCAAATCTGATGGTTCTGTAGCCTCATTACCGCCTACTGCCCATAGCTCACTTAATCTCCCCTATGGCCCCCAGCACCTTGAAACCTTAAGGGGTGATATGTTTGCGCTTTACAAATATGAATTATTATTATTACTGGAAGGAGATCTTGAGGCATTCTAGAATACCCCCTCCCTGCCTCCTATCTCACAGTGGTCCTTGGTTTCCTATCTTTTGCCTTGGATGCAATGACTCTTACAGACAGAAAGCAGCCCGCTCCAATCCCCAATAGCTCACCCATCTCTGGCATGTATTAGAGATGGAACAGCTATACCACACCCTAACGGAGACAGAAACTAAGTTCCAACATGTTTGGCGACATTTAATCAACTGACTCACTTGTTTGGAATTCACCCTCTTTAACCCACCCTGCCTTTTTCTAGTCATATCCCCTTGGCGCCATCCCCGTAGGGGAAGGATCGCGGTCTATTTGTCATACTTCCTTCTCCCCTGAGGCGGAAAGCCGGGGGCCCTTCAGCGCTCTTGCTCTTTCTAGAATCTTGTTATTTGCTAACTGGCGGTTAATGATTGGTAATAACCTGCTTTTAAAACCTGTATATATTTTAATAGGATAGATTTTAACTATCCAGTTGGCCTGACCTTGGTGTGAGATTTACGTCGCCCAGGGCGGCCTCCTCCCCCCTCCTCAGCTGATAGAGCGCCGCTATTACCAGGCGCTGGCGCTGAACTGACTTTGGGCGCCATCTTGGGTAGGGGAAGGATCGCGGTCTAGATGATCGATGATCCCACCCTCCTCCCGCCCCCTACAGTGGATATAAACACCAGATACGCCCGTCCGTGCAGCGGGCGGGCGCAGCGGGCGCGCCGGCGGCGCGCCAAAGGCGCGCTAAAGGCAAGCCCGTCTGCGCCCGTCCGCGACCGGACGGGACCAGGGGCCACCCCCCCTGCGCAGTGCGGAACAGATTGCAGCCAACCGATACGGTATGATTCAATTGCACTAAAAAATCTCATGTGGCCTATTAACGATACCTGTCGGCACTCCATTCATCCTAACTCTACTACGGGAATCTGTTCCCACTGTAAATTTACACTTTCCAGTCAGGAAGGTCAACCGTACCCTGTCAAAACCTTCAAAATGTTTCTTTTAAACTGCCGATCATTAACCAAACACGCTGTGCAAATGTCCCTCCTGCTAGAGGAGAATGATCCCGACGTAATATTTTTGACAGAAACGTGGTTAAAAGATGCATCTGACACCGATATTACTTCTATCTTACAAATGGGATACACTTTGCAAAGGCTAGATAGACCAGAAGGTAGAGGAGGTGGCTTAGCCATTCTTCTTAAAAACCACTACCTCTGTAGGACCTCATCGGCCGCTATCTCTAACTGTGAAAGTATGCTCTTCACTTTGGACTTTTCACCTACAGTCTCATTTTCTGGCGCCCTTATTTACCGTCCCCCTAACCAAATAGGAGAATTTATTGACTCACTTCAATCTAAGATAGCTGACTTAGTGGTTAGTAGACCCTACTTCTCGATATTAGGAGACATAAATATCCATTTAGACGACCCTAATAATTCTACGGCTAGGGCACTTCTGGACAGTCTGGCAGCTCTCCAGATCATACAGAAGGGCTTTGAACCCACCCATGAAAAGGGCCATCTCCTTGATGGGATACTTAGCAATGATCATAGACTGGAAGTAGGGACCCCATTGCCCCTTACATGGACAGACCACTATTTAATACCTATACAGTGGACATCAGCTATGTCACTACAGCCCCCCCCCCCGCACTATCCTACAAGGGAGAGACTGGTCCAAAATTTCCCCTGATCAATGGGCCAATTTGCTCTCCTTGGCTTCCCCACAAAATGAGACAGACCCGGCATTGCTGTATGAGAACTACATCAACTGGCTGTGCTCAGCCCTGGACTCTATTGCACCTATCAAAGCCCTCAAAGAAAAGACTAAATCTAAGGATTCTCCTTGGTATACTCCCCAACTTAAAGAACTAAAAAGGGTGTGTAGGAAACTTGAAAGAAACTGGAGGATTTCCCGTAGTAATACAGACAAAATCATTCATCTTGAAGCCATCAAAAAATACAAAACAGAAATTAGATGTACTAAAACATCATACTTCGAGGAAAAAAATTATAACCGCCTCCAACTCTTCTAGAGAAATTTTTCGGATAGCTAAATTCCTGATTGATACCCCTTTGACTCCTCCTGATCCTAGTAAAGCTCAGGCCCGCTGTGACAGTCAAGCTGAATACTTTCATAGTAAAATACAGAAAATTGCCTCTGCTTTTAAACCACCTAACTTATGTCAGGATACAGGAACCACCTCACTAAACACCAGGACTCCAAAACTAGATGAGTTTCCATTGTTGGATGAGAACTCACTTGGGGTTATCATGTTGAAAATTAAATCCGGATCTCCTACGGATCCTGCCCCCCCCTGCCAGCTAATAACAATTTAAAACACCATCAAACCGGTTATCCTTAATATTTTGAATGCATCTATTACTACAGGCTCAGTGCCCACTGCGTGGAAATGTGCCCAAGTTAAGGCCCTATTGAAAAAGCCTACCCTGGACTCGGAGAACATGGCCAACTACCGACCTATTTCTCTCCTTCCGTGGGTCAGTAAACTTTTAGAAAAACATATTAACACGTCCATTACTCAATTTTTAGAAAATCATCATCTTCTCCATGATTCCCAAGCCGGCTTCCGTCCCAAATTGGGAACTGAGGCGGCTCTTTTGGCGGTAACTGAATTGGCTAGGAAACAAATGGATCAAGGCGGCACTACAGCAATTATGCTGCTCGATCTTAGTGCCGCCTTTGACACTGTTAACACCAGCATTCTCCTTCACCGCCTCTATAAAATGGGAATTTCTGGGAAGGCCATGCACTGGCTCCAGTCTTTTCTGGAGAATCGCTCCTTTAAGGTTGTCGAGGGCACTACCCATTCAAAATGCTGGCCCTTGGATCAAGGTGTGCCCCAGGGCTCTGCTTTGAGCCCGACACTTTTTAATATTTATATGCAGCCTCTAGCTGATATAGTGCACTCGTTCGGCCTTGACATAGTGACTTACGCCGACGATACGCAATTAGTCGTATCCATGAATCAGGCGGACTCTTCCTCTTCTAATTTAAGCAACTGTTTGGTAGCAGTCGCTCAGTGGATGGCTACCTCGCATTTAAAATTAAATGGCGAGAAAACGGAGCTTTTGATGCTAGGCAACTCAGCCATTCCCAGCCCTCTACTGGACTGGCCCTCGTGTATGGGCCCCCCGCCCCAACCAAAGTCCCATATAAAGAGTCTAGGCATTTGGCTGGACACTAACCTCAGCTTCTTGCAGCAAGCTACTACTCTGTCGGCCACATGCTTTGGGCTCATGCGTATGCTGAGAAAGGTGTTACCACTTCTCCCTTTCGAAGCTCGCAGAATAATGGTGCAAGCCATTATTTTGTCCCGTTTGGACTACGGGAACTCCCTATACTTAGGGGCTCCCACCTCCACAATAAGGAAGTTGCAGGTGACACAAAATGCCGCAGCCCGCCTCTTACTAGGCCTCAACAAACGGCAATCAGGTACCATGGCCCTGAGGAAACTGCACTGGCTTCCCATTAAGGCCAGAGTGTTGTTTAAATCCCTGTGTATCATGCACAAAGCCATGTGGAAGACTGCCCCCACTATGATCTGCTCCCTAGCAAAACCCTACCTTCCTCACAGATCATTGCGATCTAGCACTGCTTTTCTAGCTACTGTCAATAAGATCAGACGCACTAGATGGGGTGGACGTTCCTTTTCCTGGAATGCTGCAAAGGAATGGAACTCTTTGCCCACTCTCCTTCGCAGTGAACCTAGCCTTTTAAAATTTCGGAAGGATCTGAAAACTTATCTGTTCATTTAATCTTCCCTCCCTTTTCATTAGTCTGACGGTACATAGCGCTACGAGGACTCCGGGTTGTTTGCGCTTTATAAAACCCGATTAATAATAATAATAATAATAATACATGCAAGACACTGCACATGTTGTGATGTGACATGCTGTGTTGCTATCCTTGAGCTAAAAATTCTATTTTGGCATTTATTTGCCTTTCCTTTTTTGTTAGGCAAACATGAAGTTTTACAGGGGTCTCTCGGGAATATATCCTTGATGCATGTATTGCTCTTTACTATGGGCTGCCTTTGGATACCACTAGATTCTGCAATGACTCCGCTCCTGTTTTCATAAAATAGCCGCTGGTGGCTATGTAACATTTTGTCATAAGATACCATACTTTTTCAATAAAAAAGATTATGAGTAAAAAAAAGGAAATTTGCATTATGTTCATATAGGAGAAGTGCTAATAACCATATTTTTTATCAAGAGTGTTTTCACTGCATGCCTCTCCTCCATCCTCCACTGCATGCCTCTCCTCTGTCCTCACTCTGCTGGACACAACCAGGCTCCCGGACTCTCCCAGCCAATTATGACGTTGTATCGTGATTAGTCTGAGGTTCCTGTTTGCCCACTCAGGTAGTGCCTGAGAGCCTGGGCATGTTCTCCACCGGGCTGTGGAACACAGCCAGGTGGAGAACATGCTAAGTGTGCATGATGGTTTGGCCGGCCCAAGAGAGCTGGCCAAACCGTCATGCACACTTAGGGAGAACAAACAACTTCTGCTCCCTCTGATGGCAGCAAACCCAGACCCATCCCAGCCAAAAATTGATTTCACTGGCACAGAAAAATCAAATGATAATACTGCCTTGTTGTTATCATTTTTTGCACTGCTCAAAGAGCAGTGGGGAGGCACTCCGCCCTAGTGAAGGAGCCGCCACAGGAAGCTTCCCATGGCATTGTATTAATCGTAAACCGTATACAAGTATATAAAGTCCAGAAGCCATAATGCTCCATGTTGTGCGTTGAACATTTTTCATTGGCATAACCTCATTTTCAAAGTTAGCAAAAGAAGCAGGATTTTATGGGAAGAATTGAGATAATTTTGTGCATATGAATTATATCTTCCCTTTAAGGCCATCCTGTGCTTCTTTGAGGAGAAGATCTTGACACTTTCACATTAGATATGTTTTTTTGAAGAGCAACAAGATCCTGTCACATAGTTTATTTTTATGTTTATTTATTTATTTGAGTTTGCTGTACTCAAAGGTATCAGAGTGCTTTAAAGGTTGTGAGAATACATAAATATGCTTACAAAAAAGGTACATGAGGGAATTCGTAATGTGCACTAAGAGGTTATAGAGTCACAAAGTATAGCACAGGGCACATGGAGGAGAAAGGCATCAGGGACAATGAGGCGATTGAGAAGGTTGTGTGGCCATCTAGAAGGCATTAATCATTGAGGGAAACGAAGAACAGTTTGTGTGCATGTTGAGGTAGCTGATGAAGAGTAGAAATTTGAGGTCCCATTTAAAGGAAGGGAAGGAGGAGTTGCAGAGGAGATCTTTGAGTAGCGAGTCCTAAACCTTGAAGATGGGAGGAACGAGAAGAAGATCATTGGAGCTTCTCAGTGTTACTGCTCTTCCCGCTCACGAAAGTCTCACGAAAGTATTCGGGGGGTTTAGTATGGAGCAGTTTGTCGGTGTTGCTAGCTGCTTTGAAAAAAACATCTTCCTTCGATGGGAAGTCAGTTAAGATTACTGAGGGCTGGAAAGATTTGGTCACATTTTTTTGTATCTGTAAGGAGTCTGGCCACCGCATTGAGAGCAGCTTTAAAGGGATCCAGGTGATATTTAGGTGTGCCTGTAAGGAGGGAATTGCCGTAATCAAGTTTTGAGATGCCAAGAGATTGCACTACAATCTTAAAATCATCTGCGGGGATAAACAGCTTTACTTTCTTGAGATATCTGAGTGTGCAGAGCGCTCCTTTAGCAGAGTTGTTGATGCGGGTTCTCCATGAACATGTTTTTGTCCAGGGTGATGCCCAGCGACTTAACAGAGTTAGAGAGAGATAGAGAGCAGTTAAAAGCATCCAGATTCTTCGTCCAATCTAGGATATGTAAAGGATTAGTTTTGGGGGAGAAGAGAAGTAGTTCAGTTTTTCAGGGTTCAGTTTAGGGTGGTTGGTTTTGAGAAATGAATGTATATTGTGGTGTTTGGTTGTCGGAGGTCATGGGGAGATTTGATTTTGCAGTAGAGTTGTATGTCAGAGGCACATAGGTGTCATTTGACCCCAGCTTGGCTCAAAATGACAGTGAGAGGTTCCACAAAGAGATTAAATAAGGCTTGGGAGAGGACAGAACCTTGGGGTGCACCATGCGTTACCGGAGCTGGGGTGGAGAGACAGCTGTGTATTTTTATTTGCTAACAGCGATGTTGCAGGTAGGAAGTAAACCATTTCAGGACTGTGCCATTGATACCTGTGCAATATTTGATAGTTTCAAATAGAGCTGGGTGATTTACTGTATCAAAAGCCGCTGATAAATCGAGTAGGATTAGGAGGGATGCATCACCTTCATCTACATTTCTGTGAATGTCATTCATGGTTATATTACATTGATTTGTATTGAGAGAAACTGTGTATACAATAGGTCAATTTGACATATTTATAGCTCTACGCTCTATTTTTTAGCGAGAGCCCTTCTCAGTCAAAATGACAAATGTATGTCGACATTTTTCTTCGACTTACTTTGCTTTCTTTCCTGCTATTTTGCACTAAAGGCTGGTGGGACTTTAGATCCCCAACAGTAGGGTTTTCTTTTTAACATGTCTTTTCCCACTTCCCAATTATTCACAGAGTTTTGTAGAGGATAATGAATGAATCTTAAAAAGTAGTCATGTTTTTGGATTTCCCCTGTTGAAATCCATGACTATTTCTCCATCGTGGTTCCTCCCTGTTTCCTTTTCTGGTCCTTTCCTGTTCTTAAATAGTCTACATCTGTCAGTTTGGAAATTGAAAAAGCAAGGGTTGCAGAGTAACGGGAGACCATTTATTTTAGCTGAGGCAACTCAGAAATCCTCCAAGGCTTTGACATTGAAATTTAACTCATGGCATTGGAAAGGTTTTCAATGATGGTATGCAAAGCAATCTATCTCACCTTCGAAGTGTTATCTTTCTTCTATTTTTCAGTTTTTTATGGGAAGGTTTCTATAAAGATATTTCAGTATCTACTTTGAAATCCCGGTGAATATCTATAAAAGCATTTAGAGCGCCATGGGAGTATTTGGGGGAAAGGAGAATCTTGTTTCCCACCTGTTAAAGAGTTTTTCTTTGACATGCTCTAAGGATAAAATTAGGACCCTCCTTCGGATTTGAACTTGGTTCTAAAAGCGGAACAAAAGCACCAATATGAGCCTCTTAATTTGATGGATATTAAGGGCCAGATTTTTCAGACTTTTACGCAATGCAATACAGAAAAGGCAACTTGCTGCGCTGTGTGAAAGGGAGAAGGCAGGAATACATCATATTTAACAACATATGGTGCATTCCTGCTCTTTGGCTGTGCTGGTGGACAATCTGCTGCCTAGTCCTAATGCAGGCACCCTTCGCCACAAAAAACAATCCTCTCATGCATTTTCACTTTTTTTAAGTCGGCTGCAGAATGCAGCACACTAAGAAAAAGAAAACAATAAGGAGAAGTAAAGATATTTCTCCTCTTTGCGCCTCTCATGCGAAGGCATAGCATTTTGACGCATTCCCGGGTTTCTCAGTCTTGGTATATCTGGGAATGTGCCAATATCCATGGCTGAATATATGGGAAAAGCCACACTCCACCCATGGAAGGCCTGCCCAAGGCAGAGTAAGGCAAGGCAGTGACTTGCGCTACCTTGCGTTACACGAAATTTACCAAGTAATGCATGTTCACACAAGGTGGCCTTGCACTGTTTGTAAATCTTACTTTAATATTGCATTGCCCTTGTGACGCCTTGCATGGCACAAGGGCAACACACCACTATGATCACTTTGAGCCTACATTTTTAGCCATGAAGGTAGTTTTCTTGGCAGCCATAGCATCACCCAAGACGGTGGGAGGGCTTGTAGCCTTGCCATGCCACCCTTCTTTTTTGATAATTTTCAATCATAGAGAAATTCTACGATTAGACCCTGCCTTCCTCTCTAAAATACCCTCAGCCAATAATCGAGATCAGGAAACAACTTAACTGTGCTCTATATAATTCTTCTTCAGTTAAAGAAAAATCCTACATTTGTTGAATACAAAGAGTGCTGGTGTATCTCGAAAGGCCTTCCATGTTGAGAGAATGTGATTCACTGCTTGTAACTTTTGATATCTAAGGATTAAGTCTACAATTTCTTTGGCATACAATTTGGCTGACCCACTCCTTCCTGGTGGTATACAGGGGAGAATGACGAGACGTTTGGCTGCATCATGAGCTGAGTTTAATGGTGTTCCTCTTGTAGATATTTGTTGGACATTACAGATTTCATCTATTTGACAGTGGTGAACAAGGATTTGGGATTGGTGTTCGGAGGTCAGTTCTGATATGATTTTGGGGTGTACATTTAGCACTGGTGCAAGGCAACATCTAGTGTTTTGTGTTCTGTTCTGTATCTTTTTACGAAGATCGAATCTGATTTTACAAAGACCTAACCCTCATGCTCAATATGACTCAAGACTTGATCCTACATGGTTCACAGGTATAAGGCGGTGTGGTCACCTTAACAGGTACTATACATGCAGACTCCACTTATGACAGAGACAATGTAACTAGCCAATATGAAGGTGTGTTAGACAAGGGATATAAAGTACTGTCAAAACTAGCCTTTGGTCCATTTCAGCAATAGAAAGGAGCCATAAGTACTGTCACATGAACAACTTCAGAATCCTGTAGTGCAGGAAGAAGGATTACGGGATTTTGTGGTGGGTACTTGCTGAAAATTCAGGTGCCAAACTATACTCCTCCTGACTTGCTGTGTCCAATAGTGACAAATGCATTCATGTACTCGGACCTGGATATCATTCAACAGTCAACAGAGGAATGAGGCAGTGTGCAAGCTGTAGACTTTATGGGCTTCATTTAAAATTGGGCTAATTTTATAATCCTTGACACCAGCACACCCACAAGCGCCACTATCATGTATTTATTTATTATTTTTAGGGCTAACTAGATATAGTGCAGTTAACTCTCCATAAGGAGTTTCTTGTCACTGTAAGTGCAGAATATAAGAGAAAGAGAGAGAGGTGTGACAAGCAAAGACGCATCTCAAAAAAAGGTTAAGCTTATTTTCAGAAGCTTCCTTATTTTATTAGGGAGTGGAGGAGACAGATTTCCAGGAGAATGTGGTACCACAGTCTTGCATCTTGTACCGAGAAAGTCTAGGCTCCACACTTGAAATCTGATTCACAAACATAAACTTACACTTTTGTGTAAGTTTAAGAATGTTTGCTATTCACAAAGTAAATGTAAATGTAAATGTAGGTATACTTGTAAAGCGCACTGCCGCCCCATCTCGGGGCATCCTGGCGCTGTATACCGCTGTGGAACCCTTCCTGGCTTTCCCTGTGAGATGCTTCCTACTGGGCACCCCCAAGGTGAAGCCAGGCATCCCAGCGCTAATGGAGCCATTGTGGAGATTAAGCAAGCTATTGCCCAGAGTTGCAGAGTGGGACCCATGATTAGAGTAGGCACCGAGGCGAGAATTATCGAGTCTGCGGACATAGAGACCAAGCCCCTGCCGCATCGGGAATTGAATCCTGGGCCCGGGCCAGACCTCTGCATCAGGGACTGCCGCTTCTAACCAGTGAGCCACACTTCTCCACAAGGGATTTATGAGTAGGATCTTTATGAGTCTGGAGTTTCTGCACATAAAACGAGAACTCTTTTTATGTGAGGAGACTACGCACTCATAAAAATACCTCTCGTAAATCCCTTTATGAAAAGCAAACAATCATAAACTCACTCAAAAGTGTAAGTTTACCTTTGTGAATCAGACCCTGAACGTATTTAGTACAAGTGGTAAAAAAGTGGCTTTAGTTCATGAGTGAAGAATATAATGTACTTCATGATTCTTTTGTATGGAAAATGGATCTACAATCTTGATATATTTTGTATGTCTTGCAGGCTGACTTGAAAATATTTTGTTTATCCATTTATTGAGTTGATGTTTAGATACAGAATTAAACTTTTTAAGGTTATAGGTGGCTGTGACTAGTAAGATTTGGACCTTTTGAAGGTGAAATGTAGTTTTTAGAAGGCCTAGCTAGTTAAAAATGTAATTTACTTCCCTCTTGGTACAGGTCAGACACCCTTATCTAAAGAGAAAATGTGTAAAGTGTTTGAACAACACGCACACACGGTAACACAAAAAGACTCCACGCACATTTTAAAAAATAGACAATCATTTTGTAAATAAATCAAGACCAAAATGACAAAATCCAATAAGTAGAAGTTGAGATATGAATTGTTAAAGATGTGGGTTAGCTGGTCATGCTGGACTGGGGCAAAGTCAACAGTTCAGGCCGACTGCAATGAGTGCAGGCCAGGGTCAAGAGTCACACAGGCCTGATGATCAAAGTACCTTGTTCGGGTCCCAACAGCCAGATGCGGGGTGCAGATGAGCAACGCGTCATTGTCAATCCCGCAGTCGAGATGATGTGTCGATTTTTGCAGAAAAGCAACAGTGAGCGGTCATTCTTGAAAGTAGCAGGAGTAATTCTCTTCGGGTGAGTTCAATTGGTCTCATGCTCATTGCACAACTGGATTCAAGCTAGCCTGGCTAATGAGGGGTGATACCCCAAAACTGGTCCCAGGCTGTTTTTACTAAACCAGGAGGGTCCTGGCCTGCTAGTTCAGGCTGGACTGTTTCCATTGGGGGCAGGGTCAAGACTGATTTGCATAGGACTGGGTCAAAACTGGAATGACATGGCGAGCAACAAAACAATGGATTTAACCCCGATCAGTGACTGGAAGTGAATGTTTGATTTGTTCAGCATTCCATCCATCATTTGTTTGTGCTGTAACTTACTAAAAGCGACATTTCTAAAATAGCAATGTCACATCCAAATTTACACTAAAAATAGTTTTTCATTACGATTCCAAAGATATAAAGCACGATATGGCTACTCCTTTCCAATCAGCAGTTACAGCTTAAAAGTGTGTTAAGTTATTCCCAATGTTAACCTATGAAGGGCATAGCCCTCACAGTTGTGAAAAAGAAATGTAGGTGTTTTCACTACCAGGGCATCCAAAACATAAAAGTACATGTCCTACCTTTTACTTACACTGCATCCTGCTTTATGGGCCACCTAGGGTCTACCATAGGGGTGACTTTTGTGTAATAAAAGGGGAGTTTAAGGTTTGGCAATGGGTTTCAAATGTCAAGTCAAAGTGGCAGTAAAATTGCACACACGGGCTCTGCATACGCCAATTGTGCATTCACCAACTATACCATGTTTAGAGGAGAGAGCACATGCACTTTAGCACTGGGCAGCTGTGGTAAAGTGCTCAAAGTCTGAAAGCCAACAAAAAGAATTCAGCAAAAAGAGGAGGAGAAGGCAAAAAGTTTGAGGTGACCCTTCAGAAAGGGCAACTTTCCAACAATGTACGTTACTGATATGTATATCTTTGTGGTGCATGCGTGTGGAGTCAAGAATAGTAAATCTATACTGTAGGAAGGTAGGATACTTCTGCATGGTTACTCCCACATTTTGCCTGGTGCTAAGTAGTTTTTGGACTAATCTGACTGGGAACGTGCTAATCAGGACCCCAGTCTCTCTGCTTTCTCCCTTAACTTGTTGTGACAAGTAAAGTAAACCCCAGATTGAATACTCGGGTACCCTTATCAGTCCCCGGTATATGGTGCTAAGGTACCCAGGGTATAGGTACCCCAGAAGTCCCCCATGGGCTGAAGCATGCATTATGCTACCCATTAGAGACCATGCAAAAAAGAACTACCACCTGTCAATGCAGCCTGTGTAAGCTGGTGCTAGCACTGTTTACTAAAGATATAGGTTTCCTATACCAAGGGTCACTGCACTTAAAACCAATAAGTCACCCCATAGCAGGTCTTTGCAATCCTGAAGGCATGGTGCTTGGTTCTAAGTGAGAGGGTGCCCCTGCATGAGCAGGACACCCCTACAGTCTACGGAGTCCACTCTCCCTGGTTGTCAGTGAAGCAGCCATATACCATATGGAGGGGCACTGCATAATTATGCGGTGACCATCTCGAAACTGGCTGTAACTAATCCTATCACGTTTGGTATCAAACATGTTGGAACATGCCCCCACACCATAAATGGTGTGGGGTGTATAATTCCAAGCACTGGAAAAACCCTCCGTTAGGCTCTCCATGTCCCCGGTACCAGTCTTCCAGACCCGGACAGCACAAAATGGTTTCTGCTGACCAGAAACACAATTCTGCTCTCCTGCTGCTGAACCAAGCTCGAGCAGGGGAAGGCAGAACCATAGGCATCCTGTCACAGGGATGGGTGACCACCTCCCCGACAGGATTTAGTGTATTAGAGCCGGGTGGTCGCGCTTGCCAGTGCCACTCAGTCTGCATAAGGGGCACATTTGGTGTCCTCATGCATAGTCCAGTTCAAACTGGGAGCCGTTGACTTCCGCTCTGGAGCGAAACGGGACAAGGAACATGGGAATAACCTCCCCACTATCCAGACCCTCCCCGGGGAGGGTCCCCTGAATCATCCCAACACTTTCCTTAAGGTACTTAAGGGCTTACCTGAGTGTAGGTCCCTAGATTCATCATGGGATAAGATTGGAATCAGACACCACTTCTACTTCTACCGTCAGGGCACTCTGGCCTTCGCTGGACTTCATTTGCGCTCGACTTTTTCACCCGTTCAGTCTGCTGCATTGTCTGTGTTTGTGCACCATATATGACCTTCCAAGGCCTGTGGGCATCAATTCACCTGAAGAAATCTCCCTTGGAGTGAAGGAGTCACTCCCCTGCATTCGCAGGCACCTCAACTAAGTCGACCAGTCTGGTGATCCTGAGCTCCTCCGGACTCCGAAGGCTTTGTGATACAGGTGGTGATTCTTCGCAGCTGCCGAGGCCTGCTCTCACCTCTCACCAAGTTTGAGGCCAGTATCCCTCGTTGGGGTTGCAGTAACTTAACCCCTGTGCATGGCATCAACTTGCAGTTGCAAAGGCTTGTTGGCTTCCTTCCAAGAAGATCTTCAGGCTCCATGTAGCTCAAACTTCCAGCATCTCCAGTGATCAGAATCTTAGGCCACACCGCATCGTGTGCATCTTGGCCTGCATCTTTTGGTGAGCTGCTTTAGATCCTCTTGCAACTCCAGTGCCTCCACTTTTGCTTCTCTTGGGCTCCTCTTATTGCCTGGGGCATGCTCGGACTCCCCTGCTTGTGGTGAGTCCCCTGGACCTTGCTGGTCCCGACATTGCTCCTTCTTTAGCTCCTGCTTCCGTTTTATTTGCCAAGGCTTGCTGGTGCTCCTACCGGACACCAACCCCTCAGCACTCGATATCCTTTGTGGGACAGGTCGTGCATGGCTCCTAATCTTCCTCAGCATCGCTTGGTCTTCACAGCTGCAGCGCCAAGGTCATCGTCAACTCTCCTATAACACTCGACTTCGGAGTGCATTCGTCTTGAAAGTTTTCTGGGCACTCCTGAGTGGCATACTCTGTCCCATCAGCTTGCAGATACTTCCCATCTTGAATCCACCTTTGGATTCCACCAGACACGTACTCCTCCTTCAGGAGCCGCACTTTCCTGAAGTCCTCAATTGGGTTTGATGACAATTTCCTACACCACTTTACACGCATGCATCCAGATTCCCTGATGTAGGTATCCATGGATGGGGTGGCTCTTCAACCTTCTGTCTTTCACTGGGTTTCTTCAGGGACCACTGGGAAGGGTCCTTAATCTTTAAAAATCCAACCACAACTTACACGTAGACTTGTACGGAGCACACAGTTGTGTTTCCACACTCCACACGCTCTTTGTGGGGTTCTTAGTCACTCACCGTGGGTGGTTCCTTGGGTCCCCAGCCCTTCTATGTTCTCTTGATATGGTCTTGACCTGAGTCATGGTTCTTATATCACTTTCTTAGTATATGGTTTGGTCCCCCCCCCTCGGGTCCACTGTGTATTACATGCTATATACTGTGTTTCTTTGCAAAGTATTGTGTGCATTGTGCATATCTCCGGGAAGGAGATCTTTGTATGTCTTAGAGAGTATTAAATAATAAATACATATTTTTATAAATACTTTGTGTGGTTCTTTTTCACCTAATCTATACTGGAAAACACTTAATCTATACTGTGTTTTCCACAGCTACCACTAAGAGAGCTTTCTAAGGTTGTCTATGACCTCTTAAATCACCATAAGGGTTGTCTGGACTGGTGCAAGGTGCCCACTTACATAAGTGTATGAAGAACAAGGGGACCCCAGTAGTCAGACCAGGGGTAATATATATGGTAGGAGGAAACAATGGTCTAAAGGGAGGCCTGTGTGGTCCTCGGGTAGCGCAAGGCTACTAATTAGTTAGTGTAGTTTTAATCAGAAGGAACACTTTCTCATGAAGTCCAAACAGGACTCGGTAAGCAATGTATGCTGGGACACAAGGTTTTATGGAATGACATCACATTTATTGACAGCATAAATGGAGTACCATTCAGTCAATATCGTAAAAAGTCCTAAAGCTCACACAGAAGAAGTGAAGGTGCGTGAAGTAAAAAAGGTGCTTGAGTGACATTTAAAATTTACATCGCATTGACAACATTTATACAAAACTACAAATTAAACAGATACAATGGAGGAGTTTTGGTTGTGAGGCCGACGGCTTTATGATCTTGTTAAATAAAAATCATCTTCAGGACGAGAGTGTGAGAGAGTAGAATCTCTGTGGTTGACCAGCAAGCAGTGGATTTAATGACTAGGGTTCCACTTAAGGGTAAGTAAAAATTTGATGCAAAAACTTTGGAGATTATATTAATTTGAACCGACTCCTGAGGATTGGAGTTACTTGCCATATACACGTTGGAATTACTTGATTGAACTGTGGGTGTGCTCAGAGGATATTGTTTTCAGTATTACTTCACATGAAGCCAGTTGATGTTGGATACGCATCATTCCTCTTGAAGCACCTTAGTGATTACTACAAATAATTATACTTTGTACCCTGATGTTAAGGTAGTGCGCCCATAATAGGTTGGTATCCACTTCTTAATTGAAAAATTTGATGCAAGGTGGTCCAATTGCAATTTGAAAAGGCTGCGGGGACCGTTGCGGGAGGGCGGGAGAAGTAGGCAGAGGGAGTAGTCCTCAGGTGACGGCCACAGGGTAGGGCTAAATTGAAGAAGTCATGATGCTGGGAACATTTCCGGCAGGAGGGACAATTTTGGGACCTGGAATTAATCTGGGTTGGGAGAGTCAATCCGCTGTGCCGGTGTGTTGGTGTTACTTATTCCCCAGCAACACAGTTTCCGGGCATCGTGACTTCTTCAATTTTGCCCTACCCTGTGTTTTTCCTGAGCATAAGCGGAGAAAAGTAACAGTGAGCGGTGATTCTTGAAAGTGGCAGCAGAAATTCTCTTAGGGTAAGTTCAATGTTTGTGGCTGTCTGCTCTTTTGAAATATCTTTAATTGAAAAGATAATGTGGGCATGATCAGTCCAGAGGAGATATAAGGTGCAACGTTGAATAACTCTATCAGCGTTGGTTAAAATCAGGTTCAGCGCATAGTCTGTTTTATGAGTGGACATAGGAGACAGCTGATAAATAAAGAATCTTGCACTGGAAGCGTCTAGGACCTCAGAAAAACGGTTTAAATCCTCCAGCACCAAAACATATTAGAATAGTAATTTCATATCCATCATTAATTCTTCTAACCATTTAAAATGTGTGCTGTACGTTGGAGCAATGATAACACAGACTGGAGGCTAGTGGAAGTTTGTTATTATTAGCAATACTGAGACAAATGCACTCAAAGTCCATAAACTGGGCACATTGTAACCTGCTTATTTGTTATCTTTGTGGCAGATTAGGCTAATCTCCCGACTAGTTTGTCGGACAATGATGGGAGATGATTTTATATTCCCTCAGTACTAAGTTGTCTGAGAGAAATGGACCAGCGTTAGGGAATAGTCAGAGAATCACCTGTCTGTAATACATAGCATATCCAATTGCTCATCCTTAATACAGGCTGTTCAACAGCATCTGATTGGCGCCACCTTTAACAGGAAGGGAGCTCAATTGCCTGTCAAAACCCCAATGCAATTAAATTGTCTATTGGTATACTCTTTGCATATTGATGTAATTTTTCCTAATAATAAGTGTAAGCAGTGGGAGAGGTCATTAAAGTCACCATTCCATGTTTCACATAGTCCAAATATGAGTGGCCAAGACTTCTTAAAACAGGCAAGTTGTTAAGATATTGGCCATGTGCTGCAAACTTTGTAGGCATTTCTGTTATTTATTTAAAGTCCCAAATCTGTTAATGATTTTGCATAAAATAATGATCTTTTAACTTTTCCCCAAATGGGTTAGGATTATCCAATAGAATTACATTCTGTAAATGTGCCAGATCCTGTTTGATTTTGTGATGCAATCAAAGGTGAGTCAGGCTGACTCATATCTTTGATGCTTCAGCAAAGGCCCTAATGACATTTTCTTCCTGTATTATTTTCTCTGGGAGTGTGTTGTAGTATCAGTATTTGGCCATGTGTGGTGTTTGACTCACTTCTGTTCCTCTCGTCCTACTTTGATGGTAGTCAACAGGCTCCCCTTGCCAGCCCACATCACCCTCAAAAACCATCTGCATCATCTACAAAGCTGTTATGACTAACACCGTAACTACTTGGGAAAGATTTGCCATCACTGGCAGCTTGCTATACATCTGCAGCAAGGACACCTTTCAGAAAGAAGATGCAGAAATGCAACAAAGAAAAAGAAACAAGGCGAACAACCCTCCATGCACCAACGATCTGGAACAATATCCCGATATTATTCTGGAGAGCCCCAATCCAACTCTAATTTAAGAATCAGCTGATTAAGAACACTAATTTGTGATGCAATAATAGTCTGCAAAGCAGCTGCACCTACTATGACTGTCTCTTTGGCTTGACTCTGTACAGTTCTACACTGCCTTTCAGCTAGGCTTACGCTGTGTAAATAAGACATACATATATGCATGAAAATGCTATAATCTGGAAATAATTTGTTAACATTTGATTAAAGATATAGTTTTTGGAAAGGCCAGGGACAATCTGTCCCACACACTGTGGCTAATATAAAGTAACTCCGCTTAGTAGAACTTCAAAATATATGTGCCTGTTTAATTAGGCTTATTAATTATGCTTTTATGTTTTTACTGATGTCCACACCAGGAAAGTTGCTTCTTGCAAAATCACATCAAGGAAGCCAGAGGTTTAAGTCAATTGAGGCTCGTCTTGTTACTTCATTTGTGTTGGGATCTTCCATTGAGTCATTGTAGAAACTCCCTAAATCCATGTTCCCTGCGTGGAACACGGAACGTGGGAGTCTGGCAGTTGCTGCCTGGGAGTTGTCGGGACTGGCCATAAATAAAAGAGCTTCCAACTTACCTGAGATTTGCTCTTCTTTTCAATTTCCTGTGATGTCACTTCGTGTGCATTGTAGACGGGCCTTGAATATGCCCTTTCTGCCTGGGGCACAAAACTACTAGAATGGTCCATGATATCTTCTTCCATGTAGACATTCCTGTATTTTCATATATTTATTATACTCACGAGACGGGGTAAGGGAGGCTTCTCATGTCACCACCACTAAGTGGCAAAAGTGGGCATCAGATTGAGAATGACAAAAGCGGCCATGTCGAAGGGGCGTGGGCAAGATGGCGTCTCGATAGGACACAACCGCTAGACTCTCCACTCCCGCCGGGCCTTTTTCCACACTTCCAGCAGTCGAAAGTGCACCAGAGCCTGACTGGGTGGTTGAGGGGGAGCCGCGGCACACCCTAGGATGGTTCAGCGACCCAGATCTTGGGGAGTGAGGCAGTATAGAGTCTGCGACGAAGCAGCCATGGACGTGCCGGAATTCGGGGAGAGGCTGCGGCGGTGAGCATTACAGCAAGGTCACTTGAACAGGCTTTCTGGCGGCCCCCCAGATCTGCACAAGGGGACTGCCACCACCATGTAACGTCCTCTGGGCAGCGACCCCAGCTGGGATCATAACTTCCTCCACCAGTGGCCGCAGAGGCGAGTCTGGGCTGCACTCGCTACGCGAGGCCCCGGCTCAGAAGGCTTAGTTGGGCCTTTGTCTTTGCAGAACCTCAAAGAGGCAGTAGATGCCCGCGCCCAGTAAGCTAAGAGCCCGCTTCATTGCCCGGCCTACAAAGACATTCCCCCAAAACCACAGGAGCGTCGATTCATGAGGGGCAGCAGCTATTAGCCCTCAGGAACCCAAGGGAACACGTGCAACACTACAGGCCCCTCCGGAGTTTACCCACGGTGGCGAGCCTTAAAGCAAGGGCGCCCGGGCAATCTTCTTGATAGTCTCCAGGAGCTGTGCAAGGGGGCTGTCTTCAGCAAGCGACATCTTCCAGACTACGACACTGGCCGCAATTCCCTTATCAAGGGAATTGACACCTGCGCCAAGCACACAGTGAGCCTGCACTTCTGCCCAGTCTATACAGACCTTCTCCTAAGACCACAAGATCTTATTGGGGGAATAGTTAACTGTCTCCTGGGACGCCGGGAGGCGTGAGCAAAAAATATCACTGGCCCAGTCGGAAGAGGTCTAACAGGGAGTCCTGGCTTCGCAGCCCTCCGCCACCCATAAAACACGCCCCCCTAGGACCAAGGAGAGACAGATTATCCCCGCAGGAGGACATATCACAGCCTCTTAAAATCTCTTGAGAGAGCATATATCGCCCATGGACCCTGCTTGAGGGAAAGCCTTCCAAGAGACCTCATCGACACAGATGATTTTGGAGCATCAGGAGCATCAAAGTACTCAGCGGCACTAGCATCCTCAACATGGGTTAAGTACAGGAGCGCTCTTGTCCTCAGCATTAAGGTTGCCTCCCGCACCATTACACTGGACGGGCGAGCCTGCAACCAGAGAGCGGTGGCAGGGGCAGGGGCAAGATAACTGTGTGGCAGGGAGGCCTCGACACAGGGCTCCTGGTGGAACAGTGAATACCCCTTCCCGCTGCGATGGAAGAGGGGTGAGTGGGGCGTGCTCATCGCAATAGCACCTTTCCACAATTGGGGCCACACTACACCAACCAGCCCACCGGTCCTCGCACTCTTGGCCTGCACCCACATAGAAGGGCTCATATCAGCTCCAAAAAGCAAGAAAGATTAATCAGTGAAAGACTTGTTGCTTAAGCCGGTGTCTCAGCAAGTGGAAGACCCACCAACAGCGAAGCACATGGACGGGGCAGAGGGAGGTGAGGGCCCTGCGGGCTCAGTCAGCCAGTCTTTCAAGGAGTCACTATTCTCCTCGTTCTTTGAGGATTTGTCTACCATGAAGTGCAAGCTCTCAGCGGACATGAGGAAAATCCGCAGGGATGTAGACTCACTGGGGGAACGGGTCAACACACTAGAGGTGCATGAAGCAGGCCGTTATGAAGTACTCGAGCACCTTCAGCAGGAAGTCCTCAAACTGCAGGAACAGAACCTAGACCTCCAGGCCCACACAGAGGACCTGGAGAAAAGGTCCCGGCGGAACAATATCCGCATCCGCGGTATGGTCCTGGGTGAGGGGGACGGCGACATCGAGGCACTAGTGGTAGGCCTCTTCCGTTCTATTCTGGGAGAATCCCCTGAGTTCTCTATCAAATTGGATCACACCCACAGAGTAGGCCTTCGGAGAGTGGCCCCGGCTTCACCAGCGGCTATCCTGACGTACATGCACGATTTTCAGTTAAAGGAGTGGATCCTGCGAGAGGCCCGGCGTGCACAGACTTCACCTATGAAGGCTCATGGCCTACGTTATACCAGGACTTGGCAGCATCCACCTTACTAATGCACAAAACTTCCTGCCTGATCACGTCCTACCTCAGAGATGCTGGAATTAAATACTCAAGGGGACACTCCTTCAGGCTGATCTTTCACTTCAAAGGGGAGCTGCGGCAAATCCTATCCATCTCTGTTGCTTATAAACTCCTGGACATTGAGGACCCTACAGCAGACAAGTTGCTCCAGAACAACCACACACACAGAAGCCGCAGCGTCGAAGGGTGGACCACAATGAAAGCTCATAGCCCGTCAATGCGTCCTGACCTGGACACTATGGCCAAAGAGTGTCAGGCAGTCCTGGCGTCCTTTACAGGGGCACCCTCAGAGTAATTGGACGTGTCAAGGTAGTAGCTCCGGCACCTGCTGTTATTTCTTTTGCTTACCATTGGACACATTTCAATCACTTGCTTAGGCCTTACCTGGGGGGAGCGGGGAGTCTCAGCCCACGGGTACCCTTAATCACTTCTCCAGGGAGCAGAAGGCTCCGAACATTGACTGTTTACCATTCCTTCATTATTAATGTCTTTGCTAAGTTGGGGTGTTTTCGTTGTACTGGGTTCCCTCCACTCTTGCCCATGCATTTTTCAGCTCCTGTGCATGCCTTCAACCTTCGCCTAATCAGAACCCTAGTGATGTTACCTCACATGGACCCACCTAGGGGATGTGCGATCTGCTCCGCTGCAATCACTCAACGTCACACCCTCACCATCCTACTGGATGAGTATTAAAATTCTGACCCTCAATGTGAAAGGGCTTAATAACCGCATTAAGCGCAGAGCCATCCTGTCATACTTGGAGAATTCCAAAGCTCACATCTGCTCGTTACAAGAGACACACCTATTGCGCAGCGACAAACATTGATTGCGTTCTAAGGCCTTCCCCAGCAAAATGTTTCTTCACTCCCGACTAAGGGAGCGGGGGTTGTTATCCTCATTTCACGCACTTTACCTGGGGGTGGTGGAAGCAAAGGTGCTAGAGATCAGGAGGAGGCTTTTGGCGCTTTCTTTGACTCTGGGGTCGCTCGTGCTTACTCTAGCCACTATCTATGTTCACAATGAGGTTCAGGAGGCGTTTTTACACGAAGCAGTGGCGGACTTGACGTCCTCTTCGGATAGGCCAATACTTTTGGGGGGCGACCTGAACATTGTGTTTGATGGCCAGCGGGATCACTCGGCTCAGAGGCAGGGACAGACCGGAGCTCTCTTTGACAGTACTCGGCAGTGGTTTCACGACTTGGGGCTAAATGACGTGTGGTGCCATCTCCACCCTCACTCAAATGACTGCACCTTTTATTCCCACTCCCGCTGAACGTATGCCCGCTTAGATTACTTCCTGGGGTCCCGATCCCTTCAAGACTTATCGAGCCACAGATGCTATTCGATCATGCAGCACTGACCGCAATTCTGTTATCTCCCCCACCTCTCGCCCATCCTTTTCTTGGAGGCTCAGAGATACACTTCTTTATTGCCCCAAAGTTATTGCTCGCCACACTAAGATGCTTGAAGACTACCTGACTGTGCATGTCATCAAGAAACCTCAATAGTATCCTTGTGAGAAACACTCAAATTAGTGGATAGGGCTGACTTAATAGCTACATCCTCTGCAGACAGCAGATCTCAGAATTTGAGGGGATACACAAAAGAACAGGCACTCAGAGGGTATGGAGGCAATTAAAGACAGCGTAAGCTCAACAAGCCAGCCTGGACCTGCAGCGCCAGGCAGCGGGGGGTCCCAATACTCATTGATGGAGGGGGCTCTGAACTTTTTCGAGAGGCAGATAACTCTCGCACCTTTAGGAATTTCTACTGCAATCTCTATTCGGCGCAGTCAATATCAGAGCAGAACTCCTCTGCATACTTCCAGGGTATAACACATTCTCATTTGTCACTGGATCGGGCCATCTCTTCGGATACCCAATTCAAGTGGAGGAGGTAATATCAGCTATCGCCAGGCCTAAGCTCCTTAAATCCCCTGGCCCAGATGGGTTTACAGCTTTTTTTTATAAAACTTTCTGCTCGATTTTGGCCCCAATACTAACACAGCTCTTCAACGCGATTGGAGACACCTCAGGCATGCCTCCTACGATACTTATTTTTTTTAAGTGGTCTGGCCCCTGTCAGGCAACCTGATCTCAAACGAGCACTGCTTCTTGGGTTAAATGCTAACTTTGACTTCTAGTTGTCCAGTGATTAATTCATCTTAAACCACTTAGTTTTTATATTTGAATTGCAGCAATTTATTCATCATTGCCTGATTTGTGTCTTATCAACAATCATTTTCTATTAATACATTTCTCAATACAATCATTGAATATTATGTTTACGCCTTGAGACCCAACTGGGTGAGTAGCGCGCTATATAAATTGCTGATTGATTGATTCAAGCAATGACACTTGTAAAGTGCGCTACATACCCGTAGGGTCTCAAGGCGCTGGGGGGGGGGGGGGGGGGGGTGCCGCTACTGCTCGAACAGCCAGGTCTTCAGCTTCTTCCTGAAGGAGAGGTGGTCTTGGGTCAGGCGCAGGTCGGTCGGCAGGGAGTTCCAGGTCTTGGCAGCCAGGTAGGAGAAGGACCTTCCTCCTGTAGTCGCTCTTCGGATGCGGGGGACGGCGGCGAGGGCGTGGTTGGCTGATCGGAGGTGGCGTTTGGGAGCGTAGAAGTTGACTCGGCTGTTGAGGTAGCTCGGGCCTTGGTCGTGTAGGGCTTTGTGTGCGTGGGTGAGGAGGCGGAAGGTGATTCTTTTGTTGACGGGGAGCCAGTGAAGGTCTCTCAGATGTCCGGAGATGTGATTGGTTCGTGGGATGTCGAGGATGAGTCTGGCTGAGGCGTTCTGGATCCGCTGGAGTCTCTTCTGGAGCTTGGCGGTGGTACCGGCGTAGAGGGCGTTGCCGTAGTCCAGTCGGCTGGTGACGAGGGCCTGGGTGACGATCTTCCTGGTCTCGGTGGGGATCCACCAGAAGATCTTCCGTAGCATGCGTAGGATGTTGAAGCACGCCGAGGAGACGTTGTTGACTTGCCTGGTCATGGAGAGGGAGGAGTCCAGGATGAAGCCCAGGTTGCGTGCATGGTCTGTCGGTTTGGGTGCGGTGCCCAGGGCGGGAGGCCACCAGGAGTCGTCCCAGGCGCAGGGTGAGGGGCCCAGGATGAGGACCTCCGTCTTGTCCGAGTTCAGTTTCAGGCGGCTGGTCGTCATCCACTCGGCTACCTGTTTCATCCCTTCGTGCAGGTTGGCTCTGGCGGCGGTGGGGTCGTTGGTCAGGGAGAGGATCAGCTGGGTGTCGTCGGCGTAGGAGATTATGCTGAGGTTGTGTTTGCGTACGATGGCCGCGAGGGGGCTCATGTAGACGTTGAAGAGGGTGGGGCTCAGAGATGATCCTTGAGGGACGCCACAGATGACTTCGGAGGCCTCTGACTTGTACGGTGGTAGGCGGACTCTCTGTGTTCTTCCGTCGAGGAAGGAGATGATCCATTCCAGCGCCTTGTCCTGGATTCCGATGTTGCTGAGGCGCCGTACTAGGGTGCGGTGGCAGACCGTGTCGAATGCCGCGGAGAGGTCTAGGAGGATGAGGGCCGCTGTTTCTCCATTGTCCATCAGGGCTCGGATGTCATCGGTGGCGGCGATGAGGGCGGTCTCGGTGCTGTGATTGGCTCGGAAGCCGGACTGTGAGGGGTCGAGGGATCCGTTCGTCTCGAGGAAGGCGGCCATCTGCTTGTTGACGGTCTTCTCGATGACTTTGGCTGGAAACGGGAGGAGTGAGATGGGGCGGTAGTTCTTGAGGTCGGTGGGGTCCGCTGTTGGTTTCTTGAGTAGAGCGCTGAGTTCGGCGTGTTTCCAGCTCTCAGGGAAGATGGTGGTGTCGAAGGATGTGTTGATGATGTCTCGCAGGTGGGGTGCGATGACAGCGTCGGCCTTGTTGAAGACGTGGTGCGGGCAGGGGTCGGTCGGTGATCCGGAGTGGATGGAGTTCATCGTGCGGATGGTGTCTTCGGTGCTGATCGGGGTCCAGGCGTGGAGGGTGGTGGTGGGGGGTGGTTGTTCGGTCATGGTGTGCGTTGGTTGGTTGTTGAAGCTGTTGTGTATGTCCGCGATCTTGTTGTGGAAGTATGAAGCCAGGGAGTTGCAGAGGTCTTGCGATGGGGTGATGTCGTTGTTTCCTGCGCTGGGGTTGGAAAGCTCTTTCACGATGTTGAAGAGTTCCTTGCAGTTGTGTGCGTTGTTGTCCAACCTGTCCTTGAATGCTGTTTTCTTGGCGGCGCGGATCAGCTGGTGGTGTTTCCGGGTGGCCAGCTTGAAGGAGGTCCTGTTGTCCGGTGTCGGTTCCCTTCTCCAGACTTTCTCGAGGGCTCGGCAGTTCTTCTTGGAGCTCTTGAGTTCGTCGGTGAACCATGGAGCCTTCTTGCTGCCGGGTCTGCTAGGCGGGGTCCTCAGTGGGGCGAGTTCGTCCGCGCAGTTGCTGATCCACTTTGTGAGGTTGTCAGCGGCCTGGCTGGGGTCCGCTGAGCTGGCAGGAGGGTGCTGGCTCAGGGAGGTGGCGAGTTGGTCTGCTTGATTGATTGATTGACAATGCTACTTTTCTACAGCGATTTCAGATTTCTTTTAAACTAAGCCCAATGCATTTCGGGAATAGATAAATTCATTAAGCTTACTTTTCGAGGTATATATGCAAAACCATCTGCTCTTTAAAAATACAATTTAAACCAAGGCACTACTTCCATGACATGTATGCACCAGATACATGAAACATCCTTCATTAAAAATACGATTAGAACAAGGTCATTACTTCCATGTCATATTTACATCAGATACATGCATATATTGCTTGTTTAGATCGGTGCCTTTGTGATTCAATATTGTTTACATACACTGCGTAGTACATGTCAGAAGTCAATATCTAATCAGCGTGATTTTGATGTCCTGTCTAAATTTGATCAACCGCCCATAGCGTATAAGAAAATTTGTATATGCAACCAATTCACTTTTATGCATAAAGAAGTCTATGCTGTCTTGATACAACTATTGGAAGCTCAAAGAAACTGCGAGGTAAAGTAAATCTGTGATGCACGAGAAATATTGGGACTTATTTATGAAAGCCTTGCGCCACCGATCCGCCACTTTTTCCCATGTTAAAAGTGACGCACCGGCGGCGCAAGGCCTTCATAAATAAGGCCCATAGTGTCTTACTGCTGTACTGTAGAAAATTGGCCCCCTTGTGGATATTTCTTGTGACCTGTTGTGAAACTACTTAATATTAATATCTTCTCTATGGTAAACATAAAGCATGTTGTTAGACCCTGCGGCTAAAATGTATCCTTACCCGATAGCGTGCTGGGGTTCTTCCTAATAAACAGGGGGTATCACTTTTCTCTGGGATGTGCAGCTTAGTTTCTTTCTTCTGTCCCTTCTTCTCTGTGTATTTCTATGCGTAAAGCATGGAATTAATTAACGACTGCCGGTATTTATAATCAGTAGTATATTACTCTAAAAAAACGAATCTGACTGTGTGACTGTTGTTTATTCCTCCCAAGTTTAAAATTTGTAACTGTTCTCATAAGCTAATTCCGCTAGAAATATTGGGCGTCACCTGTAATGGGTACATAATTGAACGTTACGATTTGCCCCTTTTGCAAAAATAGTTCGCAAATCATGTTGTGGGTACTACATAGTCTGACCTCGATGCTTATGGCATCAGTGGTAGTCTTGCCCAAGCCCAACAAGGACGGCAGATATTGTGCCTCATATAGGCGTATCTCCTTGCTGAACAGCGATCTTAAGATCTTTACCGCGATATTGGCGGCCAGGATGGGCCCGTTAATGCCTGGACTAATTGAGCCAGATCAGGCTGGATTTGTGGCTACAAGACAGTGCAGGGATAACACCAGGAGGTTGCTTCATCTCCTAGACAAGGCACTTCGCCAATCAGTGGAACGAGTCCTGCTATCTGTCGACGTGGAAAAGGCATTCGACAGGGTACACTGGCCCTTTCTAGAGACTACCCTGGAGCAGTTTGGGGTAGAGAGTTGATTTTGCAGGTGGTTGTTTAGCGGATATAACCATTCATTGGCCACTGTCCGAGTGAATGGTTTCACGTCTTATCCCTTTCCGATTGCCAGAGGTTCTCGCCAGGGCTGCCCTCTCTCCCCACTCCTGTTTGCCCTCTATATGGAGCCGTTGGCCCAGAGGGTACGGGAAAATCAGCAGATTAGAGGGGTTCTATTTGGAGGATAGAGGCACACCATCAGCCAGTATGTGGATGATATTATCACTATGTTGGAGACCCCAGAGTTGTCTATCCAGGCTTTCCTCGCCGAATTTGAGGAGTTCTCCATCGCTTCTGGTTTTCGAATAAATGTGGCCAAGTCGCAGGCCTTGGGTTTCTCGCTGCAGCCGTTAACCACAGCCACCCTTGTCCAAGCACGCCCTATTAGCTGGGACCAAATAAAATCCCCTATACTGCTGGCGGTTTCAACCATATAGACAGTTTCCCTAAATTACTCTAGTTTATTAGTGCAGATTCGGCAGGACCTGCAGCGCTGGTGCCCGTTTGGTCTCTCGTGGTTGGGTCGAGTAGCGGCCCTTAAAATGAACATACTCCCTAAAACCCTATACCTCTTCCAGACCTTGCCTATGGAGCTGCCCCGAGTATGTTGAAGCAGCTCCAGACGGAATTCTCTTCTTTTGTTTGCGCGGACAGGAAACAGCAGATGAGCAGGGACATGAGCTTCAGATCTTCAGGAGAGGGGGGGTTTTGGGATACCTAACTTAGACCACTATTATAAGGCTCCTCAGATCCGCTGCTTGTTGGAGTGGGCTCTACTGTAGTCCAAGAAACACTGGCTTTTTATGGAGTGAGTTCTCGCTGGCCAGCATCTGTGGAGGATTCCTTTTCTCTGCAAAGCCTCTAGGCCTTCTGGTTTATAAGGCTCCCCGACAGCGCGGGCCACTCTAAATGCATGGGATGCAACAGGCGCGTATAATGGCCTCACCACCTTCTCATCACCCCTATCCCCCATTACTAACAAACCCTGACCTCACCCTGGGCCTCAACCAGGTAGCTTTTGGCCATTGGGATAAGGAAGGCGGCAGATCTATAGTGCACTTTTTTTGTTTCAAATTATTTTTTTAGGTTATAAATTCTGCACATAGATATAGCACAATTGCAACAGTGTCCATGCAAGCCAAGAGTTACAGATATTGCATAAGAGTTACAGCTTCTTCACAAGATCTCTGGCGAGTAAAGCCTACATGTAGATGTGTCTGTAGCATATCACAATTGGTATCCTGCTACAGTTCTTGTTCCATACATCTGGAAAGAGGAACAAAAAACAAGAAAAAAAGAAAAAAAGGAAACCTAATACAAAAAAGAAGAAAAATCTAACCTTGATGTCATGGTGCACATATTGTGAAGTCGGTCAGGGGAGGAGGGCTTCCCGCACAAGGGAGAGGTGACCCCCTGGATGCAAGTCCCTATCTTTTAAGGACAAGACCATGCAGCTTTATATATGGAACAAATGGAGGGCTCTCAGCCAAGGACTTCATGCCGTCAATGGGAGCCCCTCTGATAAATAATCCACTAGTGGGGACCACATATACTCAAACCCTTTTCTTGAGTCTTCCACAATGTCGGTCATACGCTCCAGTGCCAGTGCCCTCCACAGTCGCGCAGGCCATTGTGTTAGAGATGGTGCTTGTTACTTCTTCTATGCGGCTGCTACTGCCATTTCTGCCGCCCCCAAACAGAGCCACATAACCTTCCTATCCCCTTGTGTTTGGCGTTTCAGGGTAGGATATCTCACCCCAGCAAAGTGTGATACAGCGAGTTCGGGATCGGGTAACCTAAAATGGTTATGATTTGGGAGAGGGTCTCCTTCCGAAATTGCTGAATGGAGGGACAGTCCTACCAAATATGGCAGAAATCACCGCCAGACCACACCCCCACCAGCATCTGTCAGAAGAATTGGGGAAGATCTTGTGTAGTTTCTGGAGGTAGAGGTACCAATTGTACATGATTTTGTAGTGAGCCTCGATAAGAAACATTGATTGGTTAAATTCAGTACTGTCCCTACATAAATGCTCCCACTGTTTCTCCATCCATTACAGGGGTCTCTAGGATTGTGTCTGAAAATGTTTTAAGTTGCGGGGTCAATCTCTTGCTCAGCGCCTGGATGAGGGCATACAGGACAAAAAGGAACCCCTTGAAAGTTGTCCCAGACTTGGCAAATTTCTCCACTGGGAGCAGGTCTCTGGTAGCAGCCAGCTGTCCCAGAGGTTGCTGTACCCAATGTTTGATCTGTAAGTAGTGGAATTCTTCTTTGGCAGACAGTGTGAATTGCTGAACAAGTCAGAGATCATGAGACAGCCCCCTGTCCGCCATGCCTCGAAGGGTCCTTCATGAAGCACCGGGGGGGAAGGCAGCGTTTAAATGTATCGGATTGTAGGGAGATGGAAAAGTAGTCAACTGCAACTGTTTAGTGAGGTCATCCGAGACTGTAATGTGGTAGCTGCAGGCATATTAAGGTAGGCATTGGGCGGTCTATCTTGTTTAGGCTTCCAAAGGAGGTCCCAGATGGTCCTGCCTGTTACCTGCCTGTCAATGTGAAGCCAGTGTTTCTCAGAGGCTCGCAGCAACCACTCCATCAACACATGCAACTGAGCGGCTCTACAGTACCCCAAAAACTCAGGGAAGGCAAGACCCCCTTCCCTGCATGGTCTAATGAGAAGCCGATGGGACAGGTACGCCCTCTGCCCCTGCCAAATGAATTTAGTGATCATCTGTCGTAACTCCCTAAAAAGACCTTTGTCTGCTTGTATAGGTAACCCATGGAAGAGGTAGAGCAATCGGGGGAGAGCTTTCATCTTGATGGCATTGGTCCTGCCCATCCAAGAGATATATGCGGCTCTCCAATTGCCCAAGTCGGATTTTAACTGTCGCAATAGGGGGGGAAAGTTGGCCTTATATAGATCCGAGACAAAGGGAGTGAAGTTGATGCCCAAATAGGTGATTTCCTTTCCTGTGCAGCTAAAGGGCGACGCCCCCTCCACCTGTCACCACTCCTCCCTAGATAGGGTCAAATTAAGTAAGAAGTACTTGGCCAAATTGATCTTGAATCCTGCTACTTTCTCAAACATTGAGAGCTCCGCCTGAATAACTGGAAGAGAGATCAAGGGTTCTGTGACTGGGAGGAACACATTGTCTGCGAAAAGTGAGATCTTCTGATTGTCCATGCCAAACCTCACTCCCCGTATGTCAGGATGCTCTCTAATTTTATGTGGTAGGAGTTCGATACACAGGGCGAAGAGAAGGGGGACAACGGACACCCCTGTCTCGCCCCTCTCACCAGACTAAAGGAGTGCAATGCGGCTCCATTGACCAGGACTCAGGAATGGGGGAGCGGTAGTTGGCGCGAATCATCCCTATGAAGGTCACACTAAACCTAAAGCGCCTTAGCGCCCAAAACAGAAAGGTCCAGTCCACACGGTCAAAGGCTTTCTCCGCGTCCAGCCGCCGGGATGCTTTTTTCTGGACCTTTTCCATGATATGGCTGATTCACCGCAAGTTAAAGGGACTGGCGCCCCTTAATGAACCCTGAATAGTCTGGGTCAATGAGGCCTACATTTTCTAGGCCACTAGCTAAACTTTCGGAATAATTCTTGTCATCCAAATTTAAAAGGGCTATCGAGCGGTAAGAGGAGCAAGCTTTAGGGTCTTTCCCTGGTTTATGTATCACTGCAATGAGTGCCTTCCCCATGATGGGAGTACCCTGCTGTGTAGAAGCAATAATATTAAATTAGGTTGCTAAGTAGGGGGTGAGATACGGTGCAAAGTGCACGTGAACCCATCAGGACTCGGTGCTTTCTGTAATTTTAGTGTATCTATCGCTTTCTGGACTTCCTCAGTCGAAATAGGTTTAGCCAGGTCCTCATTAGTACTTGACAAAACCTGTGGGAGGTCCAAGGGGTCCAAGTAACCTGCTTGGTCCTGCGACCGTGGCTCCTCCGAGGTAAAGAGAGTGCGATAGAACTCCCCGAAAGCATTGGCCTTCCCCTTTTCCGTCATGTGGGAGACGCCCGCATCATCCACTATGAATTTGATGTCCTCCTTTTCCTGTTTGACCCTTAATTGGCGTGCTAATAGTGAGCCCTCCTTGTTCCCCCCTCATAACCCCTGGCCTGCAACCGCAAAATATTTTTTCTGCCTTATTGGTGTATGTGGCCTGCAACTTCTCTTTTAGGGATGTGACTTTCCATAGAGATTGTCCTGATGGGCCCTCCTTATGCGCTTTCTCAGTGGCCTGCAATTCCCTTTCGAGCATGAGTCTCTTCTCTCTCTGCTGGGGTTTAAGGGTAGTTCTATACAGTTGCCCCGGATGACCGCATTAAAAGCGTCCCAGGTGGTGGCATGAGAGGTGAGAGCAGGGTCATTATTCTCGAAGAAATCCTTAGTGGCCTCTCTAAGTTCATCCCATAGGAGTCTATCCCTGCAGAGAAAATTAGGGAAATACTTGCGCGCATGCTTTGCTCTCGGAGCCGGCAAACTGAGGGTCACCTCGAGAGGAGCGTAGTCAGACAGACATATCAGGTGTAAGTGGGACTGTAAAACAGCACGGAACAGAGATTGGCTGACGAATATGTGATCGATTCGGGAGTATGTGCTATGTGAATGAGAGAAGAAGGACTACTCACGCTCGGTGGGATTAGTCTCCCTACCAATCTACCAAGCCAAAAATTTTGGAGTTGTGCCGTAAGTGCCTTTCCAAAAACTCCCCTTAACGCCCTGTGTGGGTGGGTCGTGTCTAGTCCCAGATCCCAGATGAGATTAAAATCCCCCATTAGAATTATGTCCCCTGTGCAAAGTTTTCCAAGCTCGTGCGAAAAGAGAGGGGAAAGTCCTGCTGTCCCACATTGGGTGCTTATATTACTGCAAACGTGCACGGCCGACCCCCATGTCTCCTCGCACCATTAGGTATCTCTCTGTTTTATCGAGTTTTGTATCGTAAGATTGGAACGGAACCCCCGCATGAAAGAGGAGCACAGCCCCATTCTGTTTTGAGGCATGAGAAAATCTAAAAAAGAGAGGGTAAGCTGTATGTTTTAGACGATGTTCCTCAGTTTTATAGAGGTGCGTTTTCTACAGTCCCGCCACTTTGATATTGTGTTCTAGCAGATATTTCCAAAGGTGCTGCCTCTTGTTAGGGGAGTTAAGGCCCCTAACGTTCCGTGTTACACTACCAACTGCCATACATACATGGATGGGTGCCTGCCCCGCCATCCCAGTCCATCTGCTCTGGTCTCCTCCCCCACCGACCCAGCGAGTGTAAAGCCAAGCAAAGACATTATGACATTGAACTTGCGCAACAAAACAGTATAAACCAGAACTATGATTTTGGAGCTTCCCCATCTCAGAGAGGAATCCCTTTACAAAAAACTCCAAGAGCAAGACCACTTCCGCTCCCCCAGCCCCATCATCCTCAACATTTAAGGCGTATGGAAAAGTTTGGTTTAATGCTATTTAATGATCAGCGCCCCCGACCTTACCCCGTGTTACTGTCTAAGTATGTCCTTACAGGGGCCCGGCACCCTTAAAAGCTATCAAGAGTCTTCCACCCCAACTACCCTCCATCTAATAACCCCTTACAACACCAGTGGCTGGGATTGTACTGCTTCACTGAGAGAAGGGATAGTCCAATCACGGGTCCCATAGTTCACAAGGTCCAGTCCGGAGTTTTCTTGCTACCACGACCCGCTGCTAGCCATAGATGACCTCCTTGTCGCTCTTGCAGCCACTACCCCTCGGCGGGCCTCGCAGCTCCTGCACTGCTAGATGAGGAAAGCATGCCTCCCAGGAGGACCCAGTTGCTTCGCTCTCCGCAATGACCGGCGGGGGCTCCCACTCACTGCCACTTGGTTCCCCGACGGGGAGGTCTGCCATTTTGTGTAAACCGACCAAGGCGTTCGCGTCTCAGTTGGGGCCCCACCACAGCGCATCAGAGGCTCCCCAGATCGTGGGACCGGTCCCCAGCAGCTCCCCCCCCCACCTGGCTGCTCCGTGGGGTGGACGGGGTGCACACTACGATGCCTTAATTCATGATATTAGCGGGGCCTGGGACAGAGCCGGTCAGATTCACGCTCGATCGGCCATTTTGGTTGGCCACCCCGCTATAGGGCACTTTTTTTTTAATAAAAAGGGTCCCATGTCCTTTGAACATTTTCGATCCGATTTCGCCATGCCTGAAACTGAGCGATACCACTATCAACAGATACGGCATTGGGTGATGCAACCCCAGGTGAGCCAGGGAGCTGAGAGAAGGCTTACCCCCTATGAACGATGGTTGCTCTCTAAGCAATCTACCAAATGACTTATCACAGAACTCTATCACATCCTACACCCCCCGGAACAAGCGACCAAGTCAGAAAAGGTGGGAGGCAGAGTTGGGGCAGACCCTGACCCAGAAAGAGTGGAGCGATATTAATTTTCGGGCTTGACACTTGGCTCGCAACATCTCCAGTGTTGAGACTGCTACCAAGATAGTGACATACTAGTACTTTACCTCTCCCAGGCTATATAAGAGTGATCCCAGTCACTGCTCGAGCTGTTGGAGGGGATGTAGAGTCCTAGGCACCAAGTTGCACGTATTATGGGACTGTCCCAATCATAAGGCTTAATGGACACAGGTTTTGGATGAGCTGGACCAACACTTTGACACTACTATCTTACATTTCCCCGAATACATCATCATAGGTGTCTCTGACAAACTCACATTTCCCCGCAAATCACGCAAAGGGAGGCAAATAGGTATAGTCCTAGGGGTGACACTACAGAACATATAGTCAACTTGGGGCTCTGATAAAGCACCTTCGATTCAGGGATGGCTTCATAGGTTGTGGTATGTGCTGGATATGGAGCAGTTTCCTTTTCCCTCCAAGGTGAGCGGGCCTCTTTTGCAGAACTCTGGCACCCTTTTATAACCCTTTATGTTCCGAATTTCGTGAGCTTACCTGTCCTAGGTATATGCACCTCCTGCGGCTCTCTGCACTATTGCAAGATCCCATCCAACCGTAGGACCACTAGTTTGTTTTCTGTCATGCTCAGCCATCTCTTAGGTAGCAACAAGGGCGAGGGTGGGGTAGAGGGGGGAAGGGTGCGACTAGGGGAGGGGGTATTTGGGATGTTTTTTGACTGTTGCAATTCACTGTGTGACATTTCAACTGCTTACGGTCCACGTGTTGGGCATTTTTTGCTTGACGCATCTTTTTTGTCCTTCTTTTTCTCAAACCAATAAAAAGGTTTGAACCTAAAAGCAGCCATGTCGGGACATTTTGTGTAATGAACTAGAAATCCTTCCACTGATTTTATGGCTCAAAACTGCAGTCTGAGCCTGACCTGCCAATCACTGGTATTTCGCCAAAGTTTCATATGTCACTTTCTTTATTCCCCAGCCGTTCATTTGATGCCTCTTTGATCAAACATGTTTTTCTTCTAAATAATACCTTTTAAGACACCTACGCTATCAAGCTTCGCGAGAAAACTGAAAAATGTAAAAATATTGTTTGCTTGAAAATCGAATTATGGCTGGTGTCATTTTACTTTGGAACTCTCCGGAGATTTTCTCTTCAGAGGAAGCATGCACTTAGCTTCTTACAAATTACATTTTGTGCTTTTTAGTTTTTTTCTAACTACTTGAATTCCATCTGTGCTGTTCCTCTGTACACAGGCTTCTCCCTTAATCGGTGTCACTTAAAGTGGCTGAGGAAAAAAGATATCTCCTTGTTTACTTGGCAATGAGAGGTAGGGTCCAGAAAGATTATCCTGAGCAGCCTTTTGGGATGTAAAATGAGGCAGAAAAGCAGCGCTGACATGCAGGGAATTGTTAACTTTTATTGTTTTTGCCTGTTGCAGTTTCTTCTGTTTAGAGCGTGTTGGCGGGTGAGGAATTAATTCTGCTGCTGACAGGAGGCGGTGCCCGTGGGACCGGGAAGGAAAAAACCACGAGTCAGAGGCAAAACTCCGCCATCAACGATTTGCTCTTTTTTTTCCCTGTTATAACACAACATGTAGCAATTAGGGTGTTTGCAACACCTGCTGCCCCTCCGCAGGGACTCCGGGAGGGAACCTAGATTGTCGCATTGCTATATGGAACATTTCTTATTTCTGCTCTCATCAGGGAGGACTGGGGACCAAAAGCAGCACAGTCACAAGTGTTCAAACCAGGCCCAATCACTCCTTTATCAGCTCTTTCTGTCCTTCTATCTCTTTCCTCTCGCTGTCCCTATCCAAAACAACCCAGGCCCAGACTTATCAAGGGCTTGCATTGCCAACGCAAGCCCTCAAATCAGAGTTACTATGCCATGTAGAGCCATAGTAAATCTAGAGAGGAACACAAGGCTGCGGATGCTGCTGCCTTGCATTACTTTGTGTGGGGAAGGCGTTCCATGGTTTTTCCAGATTTACAAAGACTCGTAAACTTGGTAACGCGTCAAAATGCTACAGCTTCCCAGGTGAGGTGTAACGAGGAGAAATATGTTTATTTCACCTTGTGTTTTCCTCTGTTTTTGTGCAGGTAGGTGCCCTTTCCTGCACATAAACAATACTGACTTTAACGCAGGCACCCTTACACCATGGTTCAAGGGTTTGTGCATTGGTGCTTGGCAGACACAAGTGTAGTGCAGAGAGAGAGCAGGATTGTGCCATATCTTAGTAGACGTGGCATGTTCCTGCTCCCTCTATTTGACACAGTGCAGTGCAGCAAGTTGTTTTCCTGCACTGTATCAAATGTTAGTAAATCTGGGCCCCAGAGTGCCTGATGCACTTAGCCTGGTCAGCCCAACAAAGCTGACCTCCAGAGTCCTTAGCCCACCAGGGAAATACCAGATGGAATAAGTGGGGACTCCGTCCCTGCTTTTTATCAGTACCTTCTACTTAAAGACGTATGTTTTATGTCAGGAGAGGCGCCTTTTGAGCAGTGAAAAAACTTCAGGGTATGCTATGCAAACACCACTGGGGAAATATTATGGCGCCGATGCAAGAAGGTGCCTGTACAGTGTGTTCCTGCCAGTGAAGGCTAAAACCGGCAGAAATCTGAGGCTCCCTGTGCCGCCTGCCTGACCATTATCCATCCATGGGCAAAGTAGCAACTCTAGAGATGGCGGGTGCGGCGGGGAACCATTACAATAGCCTATTGTTACTCAGAGATAGCTTGAGAGTCCCGGCCAGGTCATGGGGAAAATTGCAGCCTCCTGTGAGTGATCGGTGAGTGGCGCTGAGTAGGTGAGCACCACAGGATGCTAAGCACACCCTCCAGGCATTCTCTGGCCATGATTCAGAGGCATCGCCAGCCAGTGTGGTGCGGAATGACTGACCCTCATGGTGGAGGGTTTGAATTGGAGCAGACAAGGTCACTGTCCTAGGGGAGCATCTCAACAGAGCTGTGAGTGCAGCCACCCAAGGCAGGAAGGTCCCGGTGAAGGGAACCAGTGTGGGCTCACCATCTATAGAATCGCTGTGCCCATGACCCATGGACCAGGTGAGCAGTGGGATCGACTCAAGGTGAACCCCTGCACCACAACCTTTGGGGTGATCGGATCTTCGCAGGGCCCGCGAAGCCCGAGTTCAGCATCCTCACCAGGACCGCGCCCACCATGGCATGAAATAGAGGACCTAAAGCACCCCAACAAAAAAAACTGGAAAAATATGCATTTAAAGAAGAGTCAGTGATGAAGAAGCTGAGCCATCCATGAAGTGTACATGAGGGGTCCAGATAACCCTCGCTCCAGGAACTACTAGTCTGAGTCAGTCAGTCAAAGTCCTTTATTCGGTATTTTAGATAAAAACACCATAAAAGTACATATAAAATTTACATTTGAAATGTTTGAATAAAAAAAAAGATCATTTGTAAAAATAGTAACAAATTAATAAAATATTTAATCAGTAGTGTTACAGCGCCGGACAATACGTATTAAAATATACTGTGCAAATTTCATAATTTAGGATAAAAGTTTAAGCTTTATGCGGTAAGTGAGTAAAGGACCTAATCTAGATTTTGCCTATGCTTAGCACAAAGCTTCAAAAATTGGGCTACATTTTTTGCAAAGCTTGGGTTTTCCAGAAATTGTAGTGCAAGGTAAGCTGGATGGCATCTCCTAAGGCCCAAGATTCTTAGCAAAGGAATCAACCATTGTTTTCTGGGTTCTGTGTAAAACTTACAGAAAATAACTATGTGTATTGTTGATTGGGGCAAGATGTCATCACAGGGACATAACATCGGGGCAGGTGACCAGTCGTTTGTTTTTGGGAAAGACACCATACGGTGAAAGATATTCAGCCTGAAGCGTGTTAGCAAAAAATTTTCAAATACGCTTAATTCAAATGTTAAATAAGCCTGCATTTCTAGAGTGGTTTGGATAATTAGCGCATGCTGGACAGTAGGTTTAGATGCCTCTGAGGACAGCCGTAGTTGTTCAAGGTGAGATAAGCATAATTTTTTGAAACTCTTTCTTGGAATTTCTGAGTTTGACAGGGGGAAGTTGTAATACCTTGTCAAACCTAGGTCAATTAGGAATTTCTTGTCATAAAGCAACCAGCCTATCTTGTGTCCGTACTCCAAAGAAAGACCGTCTTGCAGTACTGCTCGAGTAAGTGTGGTTTTGGTGGAAGTCCAGATGCGATACCACAGGAAGATTGGTTGGAGCTTGGCAATGTTAATAAGGTATGGTAAGCCCAGCTCCAAATGACAGCTATATGTTGAAGTGCTGCGGGGTACTGCCAGGAGATACCTTAGGAAGTTATTCTCAACCTTCTGGAGTGAATCAACCTTGCAGTAGCCCCAAACTCCCGCTCCATAGATGGTTACACATTTTGCCCTATAGATATTAATCAATTCCAAGGGGGGCCTTTTCCCTAACCGCTCGGCAAATTTAACCAATGCAGCTGTTGCCCTGATAAAGAGTAGTTTTCTTGTTTCGATACCCTGCTTTCAGGAACTTTTGTCGTCTATTAATACACCCAGGTAGGGATAGGTCTTGGTATGTTCTAATTTGGTATTTTCGATGAAAATCTCCCTGGACTTCTTCGCGCTGGGTCCTATAGACATGACAAAAGTCTTTTTGATGTTTATTCTAAGGTCTAGCTCTACCATGAAGCGGTGGTATCTATTCAGGGAGCGTTGCTGTTCAGCTGGGGTTCAGGCCAAAATCACGGCGTCATCGGCGTATAAGAGGGCGGGAACAGGGCTTTGTTAATTATGGGCAGGTCCTGACACCCCTCCAGCATGGCGCGCTCCAGACCATTTGTGTATAGAGTAAAAAGGAAGGGCGCCAGGACACAGCCCTGCCTCACCACCCTCCCCACGCCGAATGGAACCGTGAGTTTGCCGTTCTTTCCGAACCTCACCATGGCTGTGGCATTAGAATATAATTCCCGGATGAAATTTAACAGCGGAGACTCTACTCCCATGTCAGACAAGATAGACCACAGTTTGGAATGGCTTACGCAGTCAAACGCAGAAGAAAGATCTACGTAAGCCATATGCAAGTTACCATTCTTTGTATTAACGTATTTTCCAGTCAATAGGGTCAAATTTAGAACTTGGTCCACCGTGCCTGGGCCTTCCCTGAACCAAAACTGGATGTCACTAAGTTTGTTATTATCATCTGCCCATAGCTGCAGGCGTTCAAGAATGATCCTTCCCATTGTTTTTTTCCCAAGGAATCTAGCAGCGAAATCGGGCGGTAGCAGGACGGGGACTGACGATCACCCTTTTTGTAAATTGGGACCAGAATAGACTCTGTCTATGATTTTATGAGCCCTATGGCACAGGACGCTTCAGTGACTCTGGTCAATAGTGGGGTCCACAGTTCCAAATTGTGCTTGAATAGGTCAACTGGACCCCATCTGGACCAGGGGTCCCCCCCCTTACTGGCTAGCAGAGCTTGCTCAACTTCCAAGTGGGTAATTCTGAGATCTATGGGGAAGGCTGTTTGGACAGGCTGAGGGGCAGTTATTTCCCTTGCATGTTGGACCTGATACTCATTGGTCGGGATACTGAAGATCACTGTAAAATGTTGGACCCATAGAGCTTCATCTATAGCAATATCTAGTTTGGGCGTGTCCCTTTGTTCTGAGAGAAAAGGGGACTTAAGAACTTCCCAGAATGAAGTACTGTCCTTCAGTTTGGAGCTGTTATGCAATTGCAACCAGAGGTCCTTTTTAAGCTCTATTTTCCGATCCTTTAAAGCCCGATTATATACCTTTCTAAGGTTAGCTATTGCTTGTTTATCTCTGACTGTTTTATGGAGGGCTTTTTTAAGATTGGAATAGGTTTTGGTACAGGCACCATTAAACCATCCTGTGTTTTTCCTCTTGCCGTCACTCAATTTCCTGCTTAGGGCTGACTTTACTACATTAGTAACATTTGAGAAACTGTCCAGAATCTCATTGTTGGAAGCAATTGGGTCTAAACAGTTCTCGATTGATATTACATTCACAATCTCAGCAGTGAGCCGATTTGGGTCGATTTTGTCCCACTTTAACGTGTACCCGTTTATTTTATCTAAAGTTAAGGATCCTAAACCGTAGCTCCTTGGAGAATCTCGCTTCTGTAAGTTGTTTAGAAGGAATATTGTGATGCAATTCGGGAAGTGGTCACTGGTAGCATTTCCTAAAGTACCATAGTTTAGAATACAGGATGCTGCGCATCATGAGACAAAAGTCAAATCTATTATCCTTGAGAGTCCCCTCCCGCTAAATGTAGTTGTAAGAGGGACTGCAGGCACCACTAATTCGTTTGCCAACCCCAGATCTAGGGTGAATAGAATTTCATTTAAACAGTCGTCATTTGGTGTATGGGGGAAGTGAGCCAAAGTATTTTGATCCTCATCCTCAATGCCACAATTTGATTTCATATTGTTGCAGGTACAGAGGGTTAGATTGAAATCACCCATCCAAACTATAAGCAAGTTTTCCAGGTGCATATTTTGGAACTCTTGTAGGGGGTGGGCGATGTTCTTAAATGTGAGTGGTAACTGGGATTGATGAAGATTGTTATAAAAGTTTACCAGGATATAAGTACCGCTAGTGTTCATGTTTAGTTTTATTATTTGAAAGTTCGGATCAGTTCTAACTACAGTGATTTCCCTAATATTAATAAGATTGGAGATGAAGATTGTTAAGCCCCCGAAGTGGAGGGGGTCGCGGGGGTGAAGTATGTTTTATACCCCACCATATGGCTTGGTTCGGTGGCCCACGTCTCCTGGAAGCAGAGGACGTCTTAATCCCCCGCAAATCTCAAGCAGATGTCATTAATCAGTTTGGAACAAAGACCTGCTACGTTCCAAAACAATATTGTGAGCTTGCGAACATCCGGGGGAGCTGGGGAGTCTAGCGAAGTTAGGCCCTGAGGAATTCGCTCAACACATATAGGGGGGCTTTTTATATTCTCCTGACCATCGTTATCTGGGGCTGGGTTCGTTTGAGGTAACAATCTACAGCTCTCTATTGTAGATAAGCTGTTCGAGTTCTTATAGTTATTAGAGTCTTCTTCTGATAAGACCTAAGTAGTTGTGGAGATGTGGACTGTGTTTGTAATTCCATGGCGCATTAATGGTCTCAAAATACCTGGGAGAGTGTGATTAGGGTTAATCAGTCAGTCAGTTTCATCCAGGGCAGATAATAAATTAAATCTGTTAGTAGTTGGAACACCATAATAATCGCCCTAGGGTTGTATTCAATTTTTAAACTTTAGGTCATAAGGGAACCAAGTTTTTGGCGGATAAAAGAATCCAAGCGGAAGGACACTTATCCCTGTTTCATTTACAAAGTCATTTCCCGCCTCCCGAAGGATCTTCCTAACCAATAACAGGGATCTGAATTTTAGAACAATACAGTCGCCGGAAAGGGACTTTCCAGAGTTTCCCACCCACTGCACCCATCTTGCCATCTTAAATTCTTCAAACAATGGGTTATTCAGCCCTGTCCTCCCTTCCAACCAGTGAAGTGATTTATTTCTGAGCGTCTCCCAAGATTCGTCTTCTGTAGCGCCCTTTCTTGGGACGTTTGCCAGAATTATTACGTAGGGAGTTGCCTCTGGGGGAAGATGGAGTGATGGGCCTGAGCTGGGATTAATCTGTGATTGGCCTGACAATGTGAAAGGTGTCTGATGTAACGTGGGTGGTGGACAGGTTGGTAAGGATGCTGCCTTTGGAATGCTCTGTAACCTCTCACCCGAAGGTTGAGTCTTGTAGGTGGCATGTTTACCGTGTGGAGTGTGTGTGGATTTGTCCTTATCTCATTGCTCTCTGGTCTTAACAATTCTGTTCCCTCCATTCGAGGGTCCTTGTCGTTAGCTTTTGGATGGGCTCTTTCCATGGAAGTTAAGGTACCCTGCTCTGAGCCATTGCGACCAACCTCCCTTTTGTGTTCTTGATTGACTGCATTAGTGCCGCCGCTCTGGGTTTTGTTACTGCTAGTGACGTGATTTTCTATGAGGGCTAACCTCCCCCTTAGCTGGTCCAGATTGACTCCGAGGTATAGGTCCAACCTTTCCACTAAGATCGTTAGGTTCTTGATATCATTAGTGAGTAAATCAAGAGTTCTGCCGTTCTGATCTTTGGCTCTTTCGGGGGCTTTTTTATTCCTGAGCTCATTTGACTAGTCTGAGTCTGAGTCAATGACTCCAAATCAGGGTTGGAGAGCAGGATAGACATTATGGCGATTGACATCAACCTTCTGTGAGAAGATGTCCATAGGGTTTCAGCACAAATACACCCAATAGAGGACAGGGGCACTCAGCTGCAATCAAGATGCTCCAATCATAGGTGTGCCTTCTGCAAAAAACAAACTCAGCATTCACATATTAGAGTGGAGGATGCAGAAGGAAGATCTGACCAAAATAACATTCACCTAGTGGGATTCCCTCAAAGGACAATATCTTGGAGCACTTTATAGAGAACTTCATTCTACTAAGTCTAAAACCCAGCGACCTATCTGCTCATTTTGTGATAGAGGCACACAAACACCTGGGGGCCCAACGAAAGCCTGGTGCAATATATTGTACCACAATAGCAAGGATCCTTAATTATAGGGACCAAGATGCCAACCTGAGAGCAGCAAGAGTTCATGGCCATCTATGATATGAGAAACACACCGTCATGTTTTTTCCAGACTTCACACATGAGGTTCACGTGCACCAACGCTCCTTTGATAATGTGAAGAAGCAAAAACTCAGAAAAGGACTTCCGTATGCTATAACATTTCCATCCAAGCTCCATCTTACAGCAGAAGGGAAATCCTGGGTTTTCACAAAAACGGAGGAGGGAAATGGTTGGAGGGTTGGTGAACTGTGAACGTAGGAAGGAACAAGGCTGTGCAAAAAATGGAGATGGGACTGTAATGACACCGCAGAGAGCCCACAACTGACGGCCCACTGTGAGTCTCCACGACCCAGATGGATGGCCACACAGTTCTAGCGACCGGTTGAGGTTGGAGGTGAGAGATGACCCGCAACTTATTGTCTCCGATTTAACGTAGCTTAACGTTGCCTTGTCAATAAGGCACCCATTCACACTATACTTAGCATTAAAGGGGTGGGCAATGGGTGTTGCAGTGGGCGTTCTGCCGCAACACCCATTGATTTTCATTCTGCCCCCTATTTACAAGGGTGGTGTAAATAGGAGGCATCGCCATGAGTAAGACCAAAAAAAACCTGGTCTTAACATGGCGAAATGGGGAGAAATACTTTATTTCTCCTTTACAAGGGTGGTATAAATAGGAGGCAGAGCCACAATTAAGACACAAAAACATCAGGTCCTAACATGGCGAAATGGGGCGAAATGCTTTATTTCTCCTCATGCTATTTCTATGTGTGCTGCACAATGCAAAATAGGAAACACCAAAATGCCATGCATGATTGTTTATGTTCATTTTAAAAATGATGAGTTGCAACCTCTATGTGTGCTGCACAAAGCAGCACACATAGAAGTTTACAAATCAATATTTAAGATTGTTTATGTGAAGGAAGGGAAAACTTCCTACTCAGAAACAATCATTTCATCCAACGCAGACACTCTTGCGCTATGGTACAAGGTTGACTGAGTTGGGGTTAGGCAGTTGAAATTAGCACCAGGACAGGGGGAAACACAGGGCTGCACCCTATTGTTGTAAATACAGTGCATCCCTGCATTTCAGAAGTGGCGGAGCACAGCGTTAAGCCAAGAAGGCTAACGCCGCGATCCGTCACTTCTTTGTAAATATGCCCGTAAGTGACCTGTGAGACTAATCAGCAATTTTGGAGATAAGCGGCGACCAATATTTAGTTTACGGGCAAGCTAAGGTTTGGTTCTTGGGGTGATAGACACCTCAAACATTGGGAGAGGCAGCTAGTTCAACACTTGGGATATAAAGGATGTATGTTGGAGAGGTTGTTTGGTTACAGCAGGGGCAGTTTTAGGTAACCGACCAAATCAATTGACAGGGGGCCATGAAGATGCGGGACAGTGGCACATCTGACTGGTATGCAGAGACACATAGCAAGTGGAAGATGGATATAATTGAACTGGGCAACAGACTGAAAAGAGAGGTGGAGGGTAAATTCCTGGCACAACAGAACAACGGCATCATTTTATTACAGGAATCTAATTTGGTAGATAATAACTGCATTATTTTTAGGGATATGGAAATACAGAGTACTACTAGCCCACTCAGGATTCTCCACGGGGTCTAGGGGAGTGGGCATCTGGCTCGCAGATGGCTACCACTAACGGTTACTGAGACAGGTATGGATTAGAGCTGAGGAGAATGGAATGACATTGGGTTGACAGTAGCATCATGATACCTCCCTTCTGACCTACAAACAATGCTGTTAGGGGACTGGAACACAAGGACGCCAGACACCTTCTTGGTGACAGGGGAAGACCTCAACTTGGAAACAGATGGGGTTATAGATAGGGTGCCTACTAATTGACAGGAGGGCAGAAAGAACAACCGGTTTTCCATTTTACTCAGGCACTGGGACTGGTGGATCTTTGGAGGATGGAATACAGGACGGTCGACAATACACTTATGACTCCACTTCAATGAATTCAGGGGCGGATTTACGAGCCCCTTGCGTCACTTTTGTGCCGCTATTGCATCACTTTTGTGATGCAGCAGCGGCGTAAACCATGCATCATGTTGCGCCCTATTTACAACCTGACACATCTAGGGAGATGCGTCATGTTGTAAACCTGCGTCAGCTTTCATGTGGGCGTTCTGGCGCAGGGGGCGTTCCGGCGCGGTAAAGCCTTGGTAAAGTGCCTAAGTGAAATCTACAGAATTTCACTCTGTCACTTTTCCGACGCCACTGCGTCAAAACCTTGTGCCTGCTTGAAGCAGGTGTAAGGCGTGAGGCACCCCATTATGTATGGGCAGGCCACGAGCATTGCTGGAGTTCCGTCGCACTTGCGAGACGACTCCAGCAATGCGCCACCCTTCCGACGGGAGATGCGTCATGCATCTGTTTATCCTTGCGCCATGATGCGCCGCATAGTAAATGCGGCTCTTCTGCGATGGCGCAAGGGTAAACTTGTGTGACGCATCTTACTTGGGGCATCCCTGCTGATTTGCAGGGATGCGCCAGTCGTCATAAATCTGCCCCTTATTGTCCAAGTTGGACTAATTTCTAGTCCCACAAACACAAAGGGGGACCTTCACAGTCACCTGCTACCTGGCATGTGGGATCTCAGACCACTCCCCTATCTCTACTTGATTCGGACTGCCGGAACAAACAAAGAGGTTTGGATGGAAGCTAGACCCATGGGAATTAACGGACTGGGAAACAATAAGACTCATTGCGGAGTCCAGGGAACAGCATTTCATTGAGAATGCTGGATCGGTGGGGTACCCATTAACACTATGGTAGGCATATAAAACATTCATCAGGGGGGATACTGGTCTGCCATATTATGGGGAAGAAGCAAGAATGGCTTCAAAGGGTGAAGGATTTAGAATTCCAACTACTACACACCAAAACACATTATGTAATGTCCCCGTGCCCTTTGCTGTCACATCATCTGCCCCTATTACAAAAGGAGTACAGACAGCTGGTAGAGCAGGAGATGGGGCCAAGAACAGAGATAAACAAAGTAGGTTGTATGAAGTGGGTAACAAAGCTGGGAAGACGATGACCTGGCTAACGCAACGAGAGGAGAGTCACAGATGGGTGAGCAGGATCATTGGGCCGAACCAGGAAATGGTGGCTGATCATTGCCCAGGTCTTCAAATGTCATTTGGGCACTTTATATGAATCACAATACCAAGGGTTCGAAGATGACTTACAGAGATTTCTATGTGACATTCCTACCCCTTCCATGGACACAGCTGATTGTACAGCACTTGAATTCCCAATAGAGGTAGAAGAGCTGTTGGAAGCGATGCCACAGATGGAGAGTGGGAGGACTCGGTGTCCTAACAACTTGTCTCAAGAATTTAATTTTATATGATAAGGGAAAGCTCAGGGTGCTCTTGAGGGAGATATTTTATGAAGCAAAATAGGTGGGCAGCCTATCAGGGGATCTCAGGGTGGTGCATATAGTCCTCATACATAAAAAGGGCAAGCCACTGGAATAATGCAGATCATATGGATCCATTTCCCTTCTGAATGTGGAGGCAAAGGTGTTTGTCAAAGTACTAGCACTGCGACTGGGGCAAATGGGGAATAAGATAATCGTGGCTAATCAATCAGGTTGTATGCATCCCAGGGAAGGCGACACTCCATGGGAGACCCAGCTCTGTTACTGTAGCTGGGCACCAAAACAGGCATTTGACTCCCTGGAATGGCTCCATCTGAGGGCAATATTGGAGAAAATATGGTTTTGCCTGGACTTTTATTTCTGGGTAGAATTGCTTTACACTAATCCAGTTGCCAGTATGAAGGTCAACGGAATAGTCTCTAAAGAAATGGCGCTACACCGAGGGAGGAGACAGGAATGGCCACTGTCACAAGTGTTCTGCGTTCTGGCAGTGGAGCCATTGGCATGTTAGGTATGCCAGGATGCCTAGTTGAGAGGTATACAGTGGGACTAACAGTGAGAAGATACAATCACACAAAATACGAATGATCTCTTACTATAGTTGGTCAACCCTAAAGACTCAAACATGCATTTCTTGGACATCCTGAACATTTTTGGGGAGTTCTTGGTTATCCATATTAATTGGCACAAGTTGATTGTTTGCCTGCTTAGCTTTGTGGCTTCCCCCAGACAACTGAAGGATCCCCCTGCTATGGTCGCCTTGGGTCTTCCAGCACAATGGGCTATATAACAACAGGTCTCTTGGTGTTTCACTGGTGAAACTTAAGGAGGGCTCAGGAGGACTGCAAACGAGATATGGGGGACTTGAGGCAGCATCCCCTGTCGGTTCTGGGTAGGGTCACCTTATAGAAAATGATAACATGGCCCAGGCTTCTCTATCTGTTGCAAAACACTGATTGCGCACTACCGTATATGTTCTTCCGAGCAGAGAAGAGGTAACTAGACAGTTGCTATGGGATGTCAGTCCACCACTGTTATATTCCATATAGGTACCCAAAAATAGGCTCAGGTAACATCCTAACCTTTCACCTATATTCTTCCCTACATTACATACATAACAGTACATAGGGACTGACCTTTTACCTAGATACGACACTGTGCACAGAACGCCGGATTTTCCCTGGTAAAGGCCTCATACATTATGCATGAAGATGCTTGGAAACTCAGCAGGACTACTTACTCCTGTATAATATCTAAGTATAAAGTTCATTCCCGATGTCATCCTAATTCTGACAAGAGGCACAGCAAGGTAGAACCCCCTGGGAGACCTTTGGGTATAAAATCATCACATCTTGCTGAGACAAGTAGAGGAGATCAGACTTCCCTGCTGACACACACTGAAGCGAGACGCTGAGGTTCCTGCATGCAGATACTCCAGCTCGCAGTGGTGTAACATCCCTTACGGGGTGTCCAACTAGAGACCAAGATGGGGTTCTTCAGTCTCTCACTTCAGGAGATGGGGTTGACTTATCCTAGAGGGATTCTTTGCTTAACACCTACATACATGCTAGGTACACTCAGGTACATCTAGGTAGGGTAGCATTGTAGGAGTACACATTTTATTGTCATGTATGTTATATACCTGCCTGTATTGATGGTTATAGCAAAATGGTAGAAATCTACCATCTTTTTACTTTCTTAGTACTTCTAATCATTTATATCTTTTACTCTCTAGTGGTTTTTTCCGCGCACCTATTTTACACTAGAATAACGACTGCTCAATAAATACTTATTGAAAAAACATCCCTACCATTTATTCTCTGTAACTCTCTTAGACTAAATGAGCATGAGATACTGAGCGAAAGGTAGTACACTGTTTCCACAGTCCTGAGGGATCAGGATTGTAATGTTCGATAGTTGCCAGGAACTATTCTCTCCTTGGTAAGAGGAGTTTCTAGTAGGCACTGTGAGCTTGCTGGTACACAGGCCAACATACCCTGGGTGTCTAGAATTAGTCTGACACCAATTCTACAGTGTATGTTGTCTAAATACACTGATCCTATATAGGGTCTATAGGAACTACACAACACCACAAGTTTAACTCCAGCAGCTGATGAAGGACCCCCTATAAGGGCTGCATAGTGTTACCGAACTTGCAGTTATGCAGTACTAAGGGACACAAATGGTGATCATGAATGGCTGGACGTTCTCACCACAGCACCAAAGCAAGAACCTGCATTATTAGCTAGGTCTATGGGGAACAGATGTTACATAGTGAAGCACATGGGCTACACAGGAAACCTAAGGTGATTACGCTATGGAAAAGGGCCACCGAGAAAATATGTTGGGAGCTGGTTAACTTTGTAAATACCTTTGTGGGACTCTGCAATCTTGGCATACCTTGAAGATGGTAGACACTGGGATCTTATAGGGATATCCAAGCTAGGAGATGTCTGGGGGAGCAATGATCCCCTTCTATAAACTTCAGAAAGAATACGAACTGTCGCATAGCCAGAGGCATAGATATCTAAAGATCTGACATGCTTTGGCCAAATACAAGGATCTGCTACAGGAGATGGGGACAAAACATCACCGGAGATTTGGGTATTGGCTGCCCCAATGTATAGATATGCCATCTCAGCAATAAATAGGACACTAACAGCCCATTGCCATGCCCCCTTAAATCACCTTAGGGCATGATGGGAGGAAAACTGTGCGATGATGAATGACACTGACTGGAGTGAGGCTTGCAGACACCCACGCCAGATGGCCATTAGGGCAGGCTTCTTGCTGGTGGAACGCAAGCTCTTACACTGGGCATCTTACACCCAGATCTAGGTGTTTCAAATGGAGAGAATTGAAAACAACCTCTGTGTGAGACTGTGTGGAATGAAAGAGAAATTAGTACATACAATGTGGGATTGACCTAGAATTCTGAGATTCTGGGAAAAAATTGGATTGGTTGAAAAATTAAGGAGGTAAAGGGAGAAGATATCTGCCTCACCCAGCTCTAGCAATCCTGTGTATATGGGGGGACCAGACTTTATCCAAATACATTTTGCTGTGGAGTAATATTGCCTTAGTAGTGGCTGGGAGATATGTGGTACATCTGTGGAGATTGCCGAGCACACCAAGAATAAAGCAATGGGGGATGAATATGGATTGGTGTAAGCAGGCTTAAGAGACAATATACATTTAGGGGTTATCCACAGGTGTTCAAAGTTTGGGACATGTGGATTGAATCAGAAGAGATGGAAAGCTGAACCACAAGAGGGAGGGAGCAGGACACGTTCTCTTGATTTGACTTTGAACTCTTGGGATATGTCTGTCAATGCCTACATGGCTTCAGTCGGGATGGGTAGGGGATTGGTTGCTTGGTACAATGTAATCCCCTTGAAAAAATGGTATCAGTGCTAGCGCATTCCAGGAGTCCTCTCCATAAATTAGAACTTTTATTGCTAATAATATAAAAAAAAGACATATTTAGGCTGAAAATAGGACGTGTCAAAGGCTAAACCACATCATCAGAAGCAACAAAACCTTTGGAGCCTGACTGTGTATTGTGATCAATAGCGTTTTATATTTCTGTTTTCTTGATTTGTTCTGCATTCGAAATCGTGACCCTGCTCTTTTATTAGAGAATTTCTTACAAGTGCATTCTATTCACGTTACACAGAATAGTTTTGCATTGCTTAAATTCGAAAAATATATTGGACATGCTAATTTTGCTTTATTGTAATGTTTCCCAGAAATGTGAGTTTTCTTATTCTAAGAATGTTAATCCACCAGCAATAGTTTGAGAGCAAAAAACAGCATCCTACAGTTAACAAACTCGCCATTCACTTCCCAGAAGGTAAATGCAGGGGTTGAGGTTTAAGCTCCCCCTGTGGGTCTTACATCGCTTTGGTCGGCCATTAGCACTATTATTAGATTACATTTAAGTTAAAATTACTACCCGATTATGCAAAATTGACATTTCAATAACATTTCATTTTCAAAGGATAAGCACAGTATGGCTCTGGTTAAGTGTGCTGTTTTTGGCCAGAAAAATAATCAGATACTACTAGTGTAAAGTTAAATGGTAAGAATCTAATGAATACTGTAAGAATATGTGTTATGGGTTGAGCGGAAACCTCACTCAGAAAACAACCACAGTCCTTGTCAGAGTAAAGCACAAAAGTCACTAAATTAACTTGTGCTTATACCCTCTGGAACACTGGCCCAAAAGCAGTCAGGCTTAACTTAAAGGCAACGTGTCAAGTATTTATGCAGCACACAAACAGTAATAAAATGAAAATACAAAACAAGAAAAATTTCAAACAAATTGAGAACAATAGTCTGAATCATAATACATATAATGATACCAGAACAACAAGAACCCAATCATTAAAACAGGAGATGCTTATCTTCTACCTTTTTAGTAAAAACAGTGGCAAAAGTGCAAAGCGCCAACTGTCGTTATCTGAGCACGCTGGACCATGACAAAGTCACAAATTCAGTCTGACCACAATTGAGTCCAGGGACTAGATTAGTCAGACTGAGAGTTGTACCTTATGTCCTTGATGCAAGGATTTGCACCATTTGGGGTTGGTTTCGATCAGGAGTTCCTCGGTACTGCGAAGCAAAGCCCTGCGTTGAGTTGCATCTTCCTTCCTCACTTCCAATCAATAATTAGGGCTGTTAAGCGGGGTCCTTCGATTCATACTGCATCAGTTCCATTGAGGCCACGATCAAAGACTGCGAGGAGCTGCGATGCGATTTCCTGAGTTGGGCTGTGTCACTCTACATCGGATCCAATGAGGCCGCCGATAACAGGCTGTGAGGGACTGAAATACAAGTTCCCGCATTGAACTGAGTCATGCTGCAACGTGCTGTGGTAGATTTGACAGAGTGGTAGGGAGGAGTACGCTGGGATTCCAGCCAATGTCCAGGACCTCGCTGGACACCTCTTGGGGATCAGGGCTCATGTCTGGCATAGGCTTGCAGCTGGGCTCAGGTAGGTCAAGTGGCAGTTCTAGGCAGATCCAATGCAGCAGATCTGCTGGGCAGTTGCAGGTAGGGCTCTGGAGCTTATTGTGTCCCTCAACCATCCAACCGAGCCTAGGAGTTACTCTTTGTAGCCTGAAAAAAAGGCAAGCAGATCTAGTTTTCCTTCTCAGATAGCAAGGCAGTCTTTCAAGCCACCAAGCAGTCCTCTGGCAGCAGGGCAGTCAATCTTCTTTACCTTCCACAGGGCCAGTAGTGTTTTTTTAGTTTTTTTTGCAGTAATTTTTCACGTATTTAATTTACATATATTTTCAACGCAGAAACATGGTGCGATTTCCCCACAATCCAGTCATTTGGTGACATGCCGAAACCGGGATTAGAATTTAGGTCTCCAGATTCCAAAGTCACATATTCATCCTAATAATAATAATAATGAGCTTTATTCGCCATGAGTCCCAGCCATAAAAGAAACAACATTAAAAAGAATAAAAACATTGACAACAGGATCAATTGTTAGCAGCATAATGCCAATGAGCAAGAATCGCAAATGAACAATGTAAATATTAATCACTTTGACCATCCAATGAGAATCCAGATACAGTTCCAATACACCCACCGATCTGATTGTTGACACATAAGAGAACCCATGATTAAAATCCTGGACCAATTCGTTAGGGACAACTTATCACATAGAGTGTGCATACATGCCAATCATAACACCTTTTTAGTCACCTCTAGAATGTCTAGACTTGAATGCAGCTCTTTAAAAGTTAACAACACAGAATAGCGTATGGGCATTAGGCAGAAGCTGCAGATACAGTAAAAATAGCCACAGGGACCTCTATCTTCTTCATAGCCAAGGGGTAATGCCAATAAACAGGGCCGGCTCTAGGGCGGTGCGATTGGTGCCACTGCACCGGGCATTGACTTTGGGTGGGGGCGCCCTCTTTGCAAATATGTTATGGCTTGAAAACCACCTGCTGCCACGTTCCTTGCCTCCAGCAATATTCAGACATCATTAAAAATGTCGAGATAACTCCAGTGATTAATGTTCTTCCTGGAGAAGAGAGACAGAGTTTTGGCTAGTGGAAGTCTGACTCCTTGTAAGGTAGCTTAGAGGGTTAATATGCCTGCTGCTAAGTACCTGTACCATGCAGAACACAAAGTGCATATAATTATAAGTTGATGTCCTAATATAGAACAATGAGCTATTAGCTGTTATCAAAGAGCTGCATGCAGACTGAAAGGTGTATAAGACCTACATGTTGTTTTGCCTGGTCTTTCCTTAACCTAATCTTGCAAAAAGGGTTCATTTGGTCAGAAATGAATTATTAATATTAAAGTGGACCCCTGACAATTAGTGTTATGTCTTACATTCTGAATATGTGCTTTTCTAGACTCTTAAACTATATTGCCTACCAGTATGGATGACATGTGACTCCTACATCTTGTAATCCTCTGTCTTATGTTAAATTTCTTATACACTGATTTACACGTGTGATTGTGTGTATGATGTAAAGTGCCCTGACGCCTCACACTGGAATGAGTGGAGCTATAAAACTAAATGAATTTCAGATACTGGTTCCGGTGATTTGAGGGGCACTGTTAAATGGTGGTAGTGAGGGAATCTGTGGCAGCAGTGGTCATTGGAGGGGGGCGCCAAAAAACATTGTCGCACAGGGGGCCACAAGTGCTAAAGCCGGCCCTGCCATTATATGATGCAACAAGTTCAATCTAAAATGGGTAATTAAAAATCTATCATAGGCTGTAGTGGGGTTGAGCCGAACATTCACACAGCGTTAAGTTGGCATGGGCTTATTATAAGATTAAACGCCATTTTTACTTTCCAGCTCTGCTTTGCACACGACACGCACTTGCGCTATTGTTTAGAGAAAGCTGAGTATTTTGCTTCACATGAGAATAACTTGTTTTGCTGCATTTCTAAGCTGCTTCGTTAGTTTAGTCTGTACAGTGAGTGCCGAGACCGTCAAGGTTATCTTAGACACTGTAGCTGTTGTTCTAACTGATCAGTTAACGTACTAGCCATAACACATATGCAGCTGTGGCCACCTCTGATATTAGCGTGTTTAATAATGCACTGCATAGGCATGATCACACACTTGGAGAACATTCGTATGCTGAGAGCTTGTGCAGAATTTGATGTGATCCACTTCTGCTAATACCAGAGGTATAGGGTCGCCTACGTAAGCCTAAGAGACCTTCTGTAGTTATAAAATAACCTACCAGCAAGGGAGGGTGAAATATAGGTATATTTTAAACCTGTTTCCGTTTAGCATTATAACATGCTTTCTCCCTTTGCATTTTATGGAATAGTAACTATGCTGACAATCTTGTTTCTAATAATATGTCTGCTTATATTAGCTAAGGTGCTGCGCATGAGAACACGGCGTTAGAAATAAATATTTCAAACTTGCTCCATGTTTTGGACTGGTATGAGAGTATAACGAAAGAGTGTTCTTGTTTTCCACATTGCCTGAGGTAACCTAAATCGCATGTTTTGGGTTGTCTAATCATTGGTATTTTTGCTATAGGACGAAGAGCTAATGTGACACTTATGCTAGTCTGGTAGGGGATGTTGGGTACTAAGGTGAGTTTTGGCACACCCTAATTCACTAAGGTCCTAAGTCTCTGTGCACAGTTCTGTGTAGGAGCAGAATCCCTGCAACAAGGCATTTGGTAAAATCGATAAATAAGTCTCCATTCCCAACACTGATTTCACTAGGACATGTCCTCTTACCCTGGGTTTTCTTAAGCTCCATTTCCTCCTTAGAGGCCATAGCGTGCTTAAAAGATAATTCTTTCCTTATGTGCTTGTCCTGTACTTTCACTTTGTCATGTTGTATGAAGATATCTGCTCTGCCTAGAGCTGTAAGGGTATCCTTAACGTATCTTACCCATGGGATTCTTAATCCATGATCAAGTGAGAGACAATTTAGATTTTTCACAGCCTGCTGGGCAGAAAATCTGGATTTTATTAAAGACACGGATGCTAAGATTATGCAATCTCCTTTATTGCTTAGCTCACAGCAGCAACAATGAAAGGATCTAGAACTTTAATGAACATTCCAATAAGGTATATAGTCCATGTGCACGCAGTGGTCTCCCTTCTTTGTGCAGCGAACAAGATAACTTTAGAAACAACGTTAGAGAGCCTTGAAGGAATCACAACATTTTAGAGAAATTGAAGCCTTTTCAGCGACCTTTTGAAGCAACTAATCTGCAAAATAGAAAGAACAAAAGGATAAGAAAAAACACATTCCCAGGGCGGGAGCAAAAGAGGTGGGATAATCTTAGCCTCTGTGTCTTTAATAAAATCCAGATTTTCTGCCCAGCAGGCTGTGAAAAATCTAAATTTGATGGCATGACACGGAGGCCAATATTATGCAAGTTCAAAGTGTGTTCAAAACATTATCAATAACATTTGATACATGCTTAAAGTAACATCTTTTGAAAATACATTCATTTGACCAATCCGCAGCCCTAAGGATATCCTGGAGGCCACCACCCAAGATAAAAGCTTTTGAAGCTGAAGCTCCTCTAAGAGAATGAGCGCCAAAAATTGAAACATCGATCCCAGCATCTTTCATGACGTCTTTAACCCATCTAGCTAAGGTGGGAGAGGAAACCGCTCTATGAGGATACCTGTGGGAAATGATCAGTTGATCTACAGAACCCCTTAGACCTAAAGTCCTTCTCTCATACTCCAACAGGCACCGCACCACACACAAGATTTAATTCTGAGGGAAAAAGGGATAGAAAACAGAGGTTGACATAGTTTTAGTCCGTCTTTTAATGAAAAAACTCTGTCAGGTTGAAAAGCCCTACTAGAGACATCTAAGGCCTTAACATCTGAAGTACGTCTGAAGGAGACAAGGCACAGTAAAACAGTCAATTTATAGGACAGTTTCTTCAAAGAGAGAGAAGAGTTCTCACCCCAAGAGGTAACCAGTCTGAGGACATCTCTCACGTCCCAGAGAGCAGAGTATTTTGGCAGAGGAGGGTTCAAAACACGCATACTCCTCATAAGTTTTTTGGTCAGAAGATTTTGGCCTACCAAGGACCATCTAGCAAGCAATGACCTGCAGCAATTGCCGATTTATATACGTTAACGGTCCGATAAGCTAGTCCCGAAGCGAAGATTTCTGTCAAGAAATTAAGAACTTGAACTACATCAGCTGAAACGGGATTGTAACCCCGTCGAAGGCACCAGCAAACCCATTTACGCCAAGCCAATCTATAGGCTTTTCTGGTACCAGGGGCCCATGATTCTGACATGAGCCTGAAAGCGCCCTCCGAAAGTCCTGGGATCTGCCACTGTCTCCTGAAATCTTCTAGGCCATCAGACACGGGATACCCTGAAGAACAAGAGGGTGACACTCCCCGTGAGGTCCTGTCAACAACTCTTCGAAGGCGGGGATGAGGATTGGAAAATCCACACTCATTTCCAGGAGGATGGGGAACCACGCCTGAGATCTCCGGAGGGGAGTTACTACAACTACCGATTCTCTGTTCTTTCGGACTTGAACAAGGAGGCATGGAAGCATGGCAAAAGGAGGGAATGCATAAGGTCTCAGACCAAGCCAGTTCTGAAAGAAGGCGTCTATCTCCAAGGCCAGAGGGTCTGGCCTCCATCTGAAAAACTTGGGTAGCTGTGTATTGAGACGGTCCGCAAAGAGGTCTATTCCAAAGGGACCCCAGCGAGATTGGATCGCAAGAAAGATTTTTCTGTCTAATCTCCAGTTGCTCGAATCTACAAAATTCCTGGAGAACCAGTCTGCTACCCCGTTGCTTAACCCCGGGATATGTTCGGCAACGACCGAGATGCCCTTGTTGAGGCAGTATGCCCAAAAGCTCTTGGCTAGGTCCGAGAGGCCCTTCGAATGAGGGCCTCCCATTTTGTTCACGTATCTCACAGCGGATACATTGTCCATGCGAAGCATGATCGAACATTTCATCAAATCCTTGGTAAAGCTCTGGATAGCAAAGGACCCTGCCAGTAGTTTTAGGCAGTTGATATGAAGATCCTTGCGGGGTCCAAAGTCCCCCCGTTGAAGAATTGCCGCACGTTGTGCCCCAACCCTCCAGGCTCGCATCCTAGTGTATAACTAAGTCCGGTTCTTCCCCGAAAATTGCTCTGCCGTTCCAGGCCTCTGCATTTTTCAACCACCATATTATTTCTTTCCTGGAGTCCATGTCCAGGCAAACCATTTGAGAATAAGATGGATTTATCTTGAGGGCTTTGGCCTTGAGCCTATGAAGCGCCCGATAGTGCAGGGGGCTCGGATATATCGCTTAGATAGTCGAGGACAGAAGACCCAATATCCTTGCCAAGGTTTTTAGAGGAAAAGAGTGAATCTTTAGCACTTTCCTTAACTCTTTCCTGAGTTTCCTGACTTTGTCCCCCGGCAGTTTCAATTCCGCTTGGAGAGTATCCACTGAAAAACCAAAAAACTGAGTGACCTGGGTTGGAGACGTAGAGGACTTCTTTGTGTTTATCACAAAACCTAGGTGTTCCAAGAGATTTATGGCGAGGGTAGTGTGTTGTGAAGTGACCTCTCTTGATTCGGCCATTATCAAGATATCGTCGAGATAGAGAATTAACCTCACCCCTTTGTTTCTCAGCCACCCTGCTATTGGACGAAGGACCTTGGTGAAACACCAAGGGGCCGATGAAAGACCGAAGGGGAGGCTGCAAAACCGCCAAAACTTGCCCTCCTAAAAGAACTTGAGAAATTTCTGATGAGGGGGCCAGATCGGAATGGTCAAGTAAGCATCCTTGAGATCCAGGCGAGTAAGCCAGTCCCCCTTTCTCAAGACGTCCCTGAGAAGGTGGATTCCCTCCATTTTGAAATGGCGGTAAACCACCCACTGGTTCAGGTCTTTGAGATTCATGACGGGCCTCATTTTTTTGTCTTTCTTCTCTACCAGAAAGACGTTGCTGACGAAGCCAATTTCTTCTCCCTCCCGGATTGCACCTTTTGCAAAAAGGTCTCTCACCTCTTGTGACACCAAAGCGAAATACTTCTGGGAGAAGCGGATTTCTTGGGGGAATCTTGTCTGAAAAGGAAAGTCTATGAACTCTATTTTGTAACCCTTCACGGTGTCTAACACCCAAGGGTCCTGACTTACCATGGTCCAATTCCCAGAGAAAAGGGCTAGTCTCCCGCCCACCTTTATAGGGCCTCTTACCCTCCTTTCACCTCTGAATCCGCTTCCTCTGAACCTTCGTCTTTGGGGAAAGAATGACGACTGGAAACTGTGGGGCATATTATCAAGGGGGTTTATCTCCGCTTTTTTGGCTTTAAAAGCCAAGAAAGCGGAGATAAAAATATCTCCCTATTACCTAGCTGTTGCTAACACCAGTTAAGTGGGCGTGCCAAGATGTTAGCGACTGCAAACAGTCGCTAACATTGCTATCATTGCTATCTCCTATTACCAACTTTTGGAGATATTCGCGCTAAGCGCGAATATCTCCAAAAGCTAACACCTGCCCTGAGCAGTTCTTAGCCATGTTATCCAATGGGAGGTGGATAACATGGCTAAGAGCATTAGCTCGGTAATGCATGAATATCGCTGACTTTTCAGCGATATTCATGCATTGCGGACGTTTTTTATCGCATTTGCGATAAACCTTGGTAATACCAAGGTTTATCTGCGATAAAAATCACCGCTGCTCAGCGGTAAATTTTTGTCTCTAACCAAGCAATAGCGATAATTATCGCTATTGCTTGGTAATATGCCCCCATATCCGGATTGAGAGGACCTTCCTCCACGTCCTCCAAAGGGCCTTGTTGAAAAGTTACCACGGCCGGGGAATCGACCCCAGCATCCTCCCGGCCTGGGAAAAAACTCTACTGTTAAACACCTTCTTAATATCCATCTGGGATTTCTGAATGGAGTTAAAAACTCGCACGTATTTTGCCATCTCTCTGATAAATTCTTCCCCGAAGAGAAGTCCCTGAGAGGATGCACCCCCTTCTTTGGTAGCTAGTTCAGCCAGTTTAGGGTCGATCTTCAGGAGTACGCTCTTGCGCCTTTCGTTGGAAAGCGCAGTGTTTGCGTTGCCCAAAAGGCAGCTCGCCCTCTGTGCCCATTGGCGCAGTTCCTTTGGGTGGTTGGGAGTTTCGGTGACATAAGCCTCATCCGCCAATTTAAACATTTTGGTCAGTGGACCCGTGATGTCCAGAAGCCTGTCGTGGCAGGACTCGAGGCTCTTATCGAGTCCCCTCCTCGGGTCCTTCCCGGTCTTGGCAATAAATGCCACTACCTTGCTGTCTAACTCTGCAGTCATAGCTATTTTATCGGGAAGGGTGGGGACATTCGGACCTGAGACAGGCTCTGACTTCTTTCGGCATTTCCTTGCGGAGCCAAAAGGAGAGGAAGTCACCAATGTGTTGGGACGGGGTCCATTCTGGCGAAAGGGGATGTTTGATGAGGAATGGGTCAAACATGTTTTCCCGGAAGGGTTCAAGGATTCCCATTCCAGACCCTGAGGCCCCTGATACCTCACCCAAAGCGTCTTTAATTTCTCCTTCCTCTTATTCAGAGTTAAAATCCGAAAAGCAAGAGAGGTCAATCTCGTCCTCGATGTCAATGTCACTATCAATGGGGATAGGAAGGTCTGGGCCTCTAAGCTGCCCATCCAACGTGCCCAAGGCACCAACATTGTCACCGCCAAAGCGTGAGTGCAGAAGTGCAGGCTTGGAGCTCCTTGGCTTTTTGGCAATTTCAGGGGGATTTACAGTAATTTGTCTTTTTCTGTGGTTAGTTGAAGCCTTCGCAGTATCCCCTTGGGCTTCCATGGGTGACCAGCCTGACTTTGAGAGGCTCTCAAATTTCTTATTAATGGTGTCTTCGAGAGAGCCCATTACCTTATCAATGGCCTTATTGATGAGACCCTCAAATTTATCCTCCATACTGGAAGTAGAAGGGTCAGAAGTCATGGTTAGATCAAAAACGAGGTTAGAGGTGTCCAGCAGTTGGTAACAACTGACAAGAGCAGGATTGATGTGGACAAAATAGAGACTCTGTACTCATATCAACAGTTAGATAGTTTAAGAGGTTTTCCTTTAATAGGTGGAAGTCCTCTTTTTGTTTGTACTAGTAGGGAGCCCGTTGTCCCTTTTCTATTTTCTGCTTGTGCTTGTTGTTCTGTCTGTTGTCCTTTCTCTATTGTCTATTGTGGTCTTGTGGGCAAAGAGCCCATTTTATTTTTCCCCTTTTTTTTAATCTTGTCTACTCTGGTAACATGTCGAGGGTGGGAGCGCGAGGATGGGGTACGTGCCTGGAACACTCGGCGCCCAGAACACGACCGGGAAGGTGAGTTCTGGTCCAAATACTTAAAACGAGCCGCTGTAGACGGCGCGAAGGGTGTGAATACATGCGGAGATCTTCGTCTCCATGGTGACGTTGCGCGGCCCTCCGTTCTTCGTAAGGAGCCGGATGGTCACCATGGAGACGGGAGGCATGTGTCAGACACGGGACCGGCGTTGACGAAGGGCCGGCGTTTGAAAGACGCTCGTCCCTTAAGCAAAGTCCAGCTCGGCCTTAAGGAGCCGAGGGGGAAGAGTGGAGAGAGAGGGAGCGGGCGGGGAAAAAGAGCCTCCGTCCGCTCCGAGTGACCCGGCGGGCTCAGAGCGAGACCGAGTGTACCAGAAATAGAGGCAAAGCCTCAAAAGGTCACGGGGGGTATTCAAAACACGAGCAGAAGGGTACCGGGTTGCCCAAGGGGGAAGTACACGAGAAGAGTCAGTCGACAACGTGCAGAAGCACACAAGCAAAGCCAATTAAAAAGACAATGCAGAAGCACACGAGTAAAACCAGTAAAGAATAGCGTGCTGTTTAAAGGGCGGGGAGGGGGAGGGTGGGAGACACACTCAGTACAGCCTTCCCACAGCCCAATCCAATACACACAGAAGAGCACAGACAAGTACAGTGCAGAGAGCTAAAGTAAGGTACTTATCTTGTGAGCAGCAGCAACAAAGAAGGGAGACCACTGCGTGCAAATGGACTATATACCTTATTGGAATGTTCATTAAAGTTCTAGATCCTTTCATTGTGGCTGCTGTGAGCTAAGCAATAAAGTAGATTGCATAATATTGGCCTCCGTGTCATGCCATAAAATCCTCAATCACTGGTTGATTGAAATCCACCTCCTTACTAGTCCAAATCTTTACCCAACATGACAATGGTTTAACCACCGCCGAATCCAGGATGTACGTCATTCCTAATTCTTTGGGTACTGTGTATGTGGCCATACCCTGGGGCACTTTCAAAATTCTTCTGAGATATTTATTTTCTGTGTTTGAAGATTATTAACCACTAAATAACCCCATACCTCACTTTCATACAGTGCTTTAGAAATGCAGAACGTAATGTTAGTATTACACCTGTTGACCATTTACCTAGTCTGTATGCATAATTTGCAATTGCTCCCATTAATTTTCTAATATCAAGGGTCTTCCCCTCCTACCAAAAATTTAAATTAAGCTTTTCATCGAATAAAATATGTAATTAGGAGAAGGCTGGGACCTTTTCAAGATTACGAGTACCTACTTTATAGGTATTGTTGCTAGTGGCCTGCTTACCGAATTCCATAACGTACAGTTTTGACAAGTTCGGTGAATGGTCCATCCCACTCATAAAGGCCACAAATCCATTCAATAAAACCTGCAAGGTTCTAGGGGTTCGAGCTAATAATACTGTGTCATCTGCATACAAGAGGACAGGGTCTGATCTTCTGCCTATTCTGGGGGTATCAGCTGGTAAAGCAGTCAGAGATGCTTCCAAGCCATTAATATATAACGCAAATAAAAATGTGGCAAATATACATCACTGTCTCGCCTCTCTAGAATATTTGAAAGGATCAGTCACCTTCCTGTCCTGGGTGTATCTGACTGTAGCAGTAGTATTAAAATTTAAGGCCATTAAAACATTTATAATTGCAGGGTCAACCCCGAGGTCACCGAGCCTTTCAAATGCTGCAGTAAGATCCATAAAACCCCCAAAAAGTGCATCAGGCTTAGCTATTGTATATTTCGCTATCAAAGGATTAAGGTTTAGGCATTGGTCCGTTGTTGATCTACCTATGCGGAACCCACATTGTACCTCTGAAATTATTTTGTTAGTGTGCGCCCAGTCTAAGAGCCTGTTTAATAGTACTCGGCCAAGGACTTTAACTGTCGCATCAATGAGGGATATATGGCAGTAGCAGTGAGGATTGTCCCTGTCCTCTTTCTTGAAAATTGGGACAATAGTGGCCGCAGAGCACGAAGGGCGCAATATTGTCCTCACAGCAGTATTTAGTACCCTAGTCAAAATAGGGGCCCAGGCCCAGACCTCTATGTTGTCACTAAAAAGGTCCAGGGGGATCCCATCAGACCAGGGGACTTATTCCGTGACAAACCCTCAATGCCCACTCTTACCTCATCAAAAAAAGATAGCTCTGTCGTCCATGATGGATTCCTCACTATGACAGTAATTATACACATCCTCAAAGTGGTCCTTCCACTGGTCTGGGGTAATGTTATGAACTAATCCTGGCTTCTCTGGGTCTGTATAACAGGGGCTGTTAATAATCTTCCAAAAAAGGGTAAAATTCTTCTGTTTACATGCTTCTGTCAGCTCCTCCCATGCTTGTTTCTGTAGCAAGCGCTTCCGCTCCTTAATGGCCCCCTTATAATTACTTCGACAAGTTGCCACCCAGGCACTGTCACGTGGGACCTGTTTCAAAGCCTTCTTAAGTTGCCGCAATGCCCGGGAGCACTCACTGTCAAACCATTTTGGTGAATCCGCACAAATAGTAGCTACAGCTACTGTCAATAAACTGGCAACTAATTATGCAATTGTAACAAATGCATATATGATTTCTTCTCACACGACTGATATGTCTAAGCACTATAAAATATCATGTTGCCTCAAACTATAAAGCACTCGGTTAAAAAGAGTAATATCCAGCTGTGACCACCTCAAACGCCTCCCATGATTGGTTGCGACAACTGAACCCACAGTTACCTTACGGTGCACAGTCAAACTTTCCAGGCACTTCGAACACCAAAATGAAGGAGTTGTAATCACGAAAAGGGCTGTGCTGGATTTTAAAAGCGAATATAAACCCCTTCATGGAAAAGTAAATAAAAACAAAATCAATAATTGTTGCAGAGCCCCTGCCTTTATCGGCCGACCGCGAAAAGAAGTCAGGGCACAACCCCCCCAAATCTAGGGTATATATTAGTACATAAGTATCTAGCAGAGAATTCAATTACTGTCCTCTAGAGAGTGCTCCATGTGCAATTCATCCCTAATCATACATGTAGCCTCTTCACATGTATTCAATACTAAATCATTACATAGATGGCAATGAAAATCACCCACTAAAATCAAATCACCCTGCGAAAAACCTTCGCCCTTTAACAACTCCAAACAACCATTTAGCTCTACCTGACTTGAGGGGCTGTTGGTCATTTTGCATTATAAAAATGAATTAAAATGAAACGAGGTAATTTGCCAACCGCTAATGTCAGCCATTGTTCAATTTTGGAATCCCAGTTCAAGTGCTTCCCAATTGCGCAGAGCCTCATATCTATAAAAATAATTAAGCCACCCCTTGCTTTTCCCATACTTGAGCCCACTGCTGGACAGAAACGGGTTTTATAACTCTCAAGAAAAAGGTTATTTCCAGTCTCCCATGTCCCTTGGAGACAGATGATATTATAAGATCTAATGAGCTGAAGCCATCTTTCATCCACAAATTTGGTGGCTAAACCCGCTACATTCCAGGAGATGATATTTCTATAACCCCCCATCCGTGTGATGCTTAAAGGCTTGTGTATTAGGTCCCAATATTTGGCTATTAGCCCCCGTACTACTCTCTTCCAACCTACCTGTGGAAGTGCTGTCCTGAACTACTGTGGAACCCACTTGCGGCTGTTTAGTTACCAATATCAGTGACAATAAAGACCTGGAAACAGCAGTAACATTATTAATCCCATTCCTCTCATGCTGTCAGTCTGGGTCGTTAAAGTACCTGAGGGGCTCATAAAAGTTGGGCATTGCCCGTTTTCCCCTGACAAACGAGGGAATTCCCTCAAAGGATAAAGAATGGTTACTGGTTTTAGTATTGTTAGAAGGCCTATAGAAGAAGCCCAGGGGTAATGTTTTAATACCAGAGTCATAATGGTGGGGCTGGGATGTCTGTTGTAAGATAATACATGCTAAATCAGGGAATCTGAGTGTACACAATCACCCTCAAATGACTTTCTTGATCGTCCTAACCCAGCTGCCCTCCTGGCCATCTGAATATGTCTATGATCAACCATTTTAAATTTTGCATATTTTCCCAACCAGTGTGTTACTTTATTGATCAATTGAACAGAAGATTTGTCCTTGTGAACGCCTAAACCTGGCACCCCTACCAAAACAACAGCATAGGGACAACACACTGGGGGAAGATCGATAACAGTCAATAACTGGCAGTAAATACACTGTCTATGGCTTCTTCGCTGTGCTGTGACGAGCTTTGCTGGATTGAGGTCAAGGTCATACTAAGTGACCTACTGTTAAGAGACCATGGCCGCATATCCAAGTTCTCGCTAGTCGTACCTCCTACTGACATAGTATCCATGTTCTCGCTAGTTGTACCTCCTGCTGACATAGAACTAGAGGGTAAGGGTTGGGTTGCACTCTGGTTGACTAGAGGGAGGGTTCACATTTGCCTTATCTCATGCTGCATGGTAACAGTGGGAGGAATTGGGCTAATAGAAACCAAGGTATTTTCAACTCTGCCTAATGTGTCTGTGGATTCCATCATAATTTAGCAAGATCATTACAGAATTTAGTCAATAAATCAGTCATTACTTCAGTAATTTTTTGCTTCAGAGGAGTGAGGAAAATTGAATTTTGCCCTGTCATGTGTCCCTACGTGTTCCCCATCGTATGTTATAGGTGCATGATTAATATGCATATTCACCCCCTTGACCGAATAAAGACGCAATTATAGTTGTGTCCATCGTCAGTATGCCAGTTATCCAGTTCTCCTGAAAGCAACAAGTATTAGGCCTATGTTGCCAACGTCTTTACATTGTGCACGTTAAATCATCGAGTTGTCCCCGCTTCTAGGCCTCACAGGGCCCGGACACCAGATTCAAGCTCCAGTCTCCTGAACCACTCCGGGGAGCGATGCAGCCCCGCCCGCATCCCTGACCCTTCACTTACTTTCTGCCAAGCAGCGCGGTGCCCGGCCTGGCCTGCCTGCCTGTCTGCCAAGAATATGTTATGCCTCTAGCTATCAGTTCAGCTCCCCGGCTTCACATTTCTAGCTAACGAACCGCATAAACATCTTCATCTATAGTCTAGTCTTTCTGTCTCCATGCAAGAGAATTACTGAATTAATATCCATAGAAGATTCATAGCACACGCAATACATTAGGAAATATATGCCTGCACCAGCCTTAGTGACAAGTAGCCTTTGCCCTGAGGACTTTTAGATTCAAGCAACATGTACTCCAAACACGAGATATCAGATATGCTATAGGTACAGGTCGCTCTGACATCCCAGACTCTAGTCTCCTCTTCTAGTGCCAGGAGTCAGAGCCCCCAGCTCTCCCCAGTTACACGTCATGGCCCGTTTTGCGCGCACCAGTAGGTTAAAGGTTCCAGCTGCCCATGAAGCCCCCTCCATGTATCCACCCATTTATGACACTTCTGTGACGTTTACATCACATGTCTCCATGCACGCCCTGTGCACGCCTTCTTGTTACGCCCATATGTTCTTATCTTTCGTTTGTCACTTGTTACGCCTACTGTATTCAATGCAATTGTACTGTTTTACTATATATACTGTATGATGTTAATATGACGCTGCGCGATTTCCCTTTGTCCTGTGTCTGTCCCTTCCTGAACCTTCGCAGGTGATGGAACCCGATGGTCCATTGGCTCGAGCCATCTAATTAAAGCCCGTATGACTCAGATACCACGGATTCTGCCTCTTATTTATTGAGCTATCCTTTTTAGTTAATGCATAGAAAAATAGTACCGGTAATTATTTATTTATTTACCACATAATGGCGCCCGAACAGGGACGAGCCCCTTCCCCACGCGCCGGCGATGTAACGCAGGCCCCCTGACCCTTCTACAGCCGTGACGGACCCCTACTGTGCACGTGCAGATATTTCTGCTTCAAGTCTCCCTCAGGCCCACGGAGGAGACGGAGACTGCGGTCCGGCATCCAGACGAGGCGGTGAGGAAGGCGGATCATCCCGACCAGAGCCCAAGCCGAGAGAGCAAGGTCCGAGGTATCCGGAGGCCCACCTGTTTCCGAAGCCCGAGGCGCATGCGTAGTGCGTAGCAGTAACCAGACGTCGTAGCAGTCCAGTCCAGTCCGAGGCCTTCAGTTTTGCTTCCCGGTGAGTACCGTTGCTGGGAACGTATCTAGACGGGTTCATTAATTTGTGCCCGGTCCGACGGGTTTGGGTACACAGATCCGGTCCGACGTGTTCACCTAGGTGGATACGGTATGACGTGTCTCTTTAGGAGACCGGTATGTTCTGTACTGTTTTAGCAGTGCATCCAGTAATTCTAGTAAGTCTGTTCTCGAGAAATTCAAGTATTATGTTTTCAATGTATCAGGTAGTATTCTGTTCGAACTGTTATTAATGTGTTTTTGATGTCGTGGTATGAGTGATTTGTTTGCTATTTATTACTGTGTTCATTGTGTATTGTGTTCAAGTTCAAGTACGGTTCAAATATGCCTTTGTTTTCGAAGTTACGTCAGATAAAAACCAGAAAAGGGTTACTCGAAGAATCAGTTCCTGTCCCTCCCAGGGACAGTCCTGGACATTTCATGTATCATAAACATGGCTTAGATGCCATACTGTATCTAGATTTATGGGTGGACTACACCAAAGATCTCGAAGAGAAATATAGATGGCCTGTTTCAGGAACATGGGATGCCGAGTGCATCATGAGAGTAGAAGAAGCATTATGGAAAAAGAAAGCCAGACAATCCCAGAAAGATGCCATAGAATTATGGCGTAAAGAATCGCATAAAAGAACAGAAAAGGAATTCAGAAAAGCCGAATTAAGTAGAGAATCCTCTGAAAAAGCCCAAGAAAGGGAATTACTAGAAGAAGGTGAACGAGTTAGAGCAGAACAGTCAGACCGACAAAGAAATGCCCTTATTAAAGGTATGTATCCCCTTCTCGCCGAGGGTCTGCCTAAAGCGACCCCGGAAACACTCTGTAATTTACCACCACCATTGGTCCCGACTAAGCTACGTCATAAACCGACCGCAGCTGAAATCTTCCTTTCTTCCTATTTAGATGACACTGTCCCAGAATATGCTAATACGAATCCTACTCCGCCAGTTCAGGTTTAACACCCTGTTAATAACGTAATTACTGTGCCTCCAGCCGTGGGTCCCGGGAATCCTGTTAATGTGCCAGTACCCCAGGACCAACCCACATTATGTACACCTACTTTACCAGTCACGTTACCAACAGCCGCACATTCAGTATTAATTGACGATTCTAGTTCAGGAGGAGCAGGGGGAGGTACTCCTATCACCCCGCCTCAAACAAAGCGGCTGACGCTGAGAGACGCAGCATTACAGCGTACGCCAAAAGTGGCCACGTACGAAGCCCTCAAAAAGTACCTTACTGATTGTAGATATGACCCAGTGCCAGGTGAAGATCACATGATATTGCATTCCGTACGTTTACGACGAGTTGTAGACTTCTTGATTACCATATCAGATATGAAAGAACATTTAGACAGAATTTATCATTTCATCCGAACAGGGGAGAAACCAGAAAGTATTCACGAAGCCATGACACACAGGAAAGTCGAGACTCAAGGCATGATTTTGCAATTTCTAATAAATTGTTTAATAAGAGAACAGGATCGCCCTGATAAAAATCCAGAAGAGATGAAAGTCCTGATAAGATGGAGTGACAATATAGCAGACGGAAAACACAAGACACAAAATAGTATAGAAACCATGTACAGAAAGATTCGTAAAGAAGTTATAGGCATACACGAGAGGGAGAAAGCAAGAATAATAGCAGAGAAAGAGAATGACTCTTCAGACGAAGATGTAGACAACGAGAATCCCACCAGAATAGCGTATGTAGGTAGGACGAGATCTTCTGATAGACACACACGCCTAGACTACAAGAAAGCTTTTCCTCCTCCCGTACCAGAACAGTGTTCTCTTGAGCAATTATTCCAGGCTACCGATAAAGTTCTGAAATTACGAATGGGTTACAGTGAACTTAGTACCATGCATGAACAAGAACTAGCCCGATCAGCAGTTCGATGGACTAGTGATTCTACCACGTATTCAGACGAAGTAGTGGCTCAAATGTTTCTGAAACTGCCCCCAGCCGAACAGCGACTGGTGGGTATGTACATGATCCAGCACCTCATTACACTGTATGAGGATCAGCATTCTGATCCAGGTCCTTTATATAATGTACTGAACGAGTTACTCCTAAACAGATGGAAAGGTCTAGGTACCGATCTGATTAGCTTCATCTTAGAACAACGCCACAAATACAGTACGTTCCTGACTCCGCATTTTGTTCCTGTTTCACCCCCATTCTACATAGATAGACAGAATCCGTTGCGAGAAGTGCATCCTGTTAAGGGAACGGGGGGTGACCTCGAACGAGTATTTGTTTACACCCCTATAACGAAAATAGAACTACTCGAAATGAAAAAGTTAGTGCCCTGTCACGATAAAGATCCAGCAGGGTTCCACCGTGAATTAAAAGATATGCTCCGTATGGGAGAATACACGTATCCCGATATCATCAAAATGCTAAAGGTCCTGTTGCCTGCGGGCATATATGAAAAACTCAAAGAAAAAGAATGGGAGGTGGGAGAGAAAAAGATTGACTGGACCGCGTTAGAGAACGAAGATAACACACGAGTCCCAGGTACTGGTCTCGGGGAAAAAGCCAAAGAATTGCCCGAGTTGTTAATTCAAGTCTTGCCAAGATTACTAGCCACGAAAAAGGAAGATTGGGATGCCATCTCTGCAAACAGAAACAAGACGAAGACACTAGTGATTTTTATTCCAGATTTGAGAAATGTTTCATTATTAATAGCGGCTTGAAAACAAGTAGTGAGTCGTATCCACATCTTTTTGTTACCAAACTAGTTGAGAATTCTTTACCGCAAGTTAAAAATCGAGTATTGAAAGTCGAGAGTACCTGGCAAGCTAATACCCCGTCCCAAATGCTACAGATGTTACAGTATCACCAGAACCGAATCAGGGAAGATCAAGAACACGAAAGGAGACGTATGAAAGACACGAAAATAAAAGTACTAGTTGCACAGTCTGTTCCAGCAGATAGTCAGAAGAGGGGTACGAATCAAACTAGTCATTCTGCAGCTCCCGTTAAAGGGACATGCAATTATTGTAAACAGCCAGGTCATTATATAAACGAATGTGCAGTTCTGAAACACAACATAGCTACAGGTAAGACGAAAGAGAGACCGCGTCCTCCTAGACAGGAACAGGTTCCGCAGAATACGCAACCGCCGCAGAACGCACAACAGACAGTTACAGTACCGCAGCCTATAGCTGCCACACAACACGTTACACAACAGATGTACCAGTACGCACAGTCAGATTATCCAGAATATCAGCAGTATGCATGAAACAGCCTAGAGAGGGAGGTTGGCTTGCCTCTCATCGAGGTTCCTGTAGATCAAGAGGGTCCCTATGTACACAGTCAAGTATTAGGGAAAGACAGAAAGTTTCTGATTGATACAGGGGCAAGTAGGACTACCATCAGTCATGACGAGGTTCCAGGGGCTCCACTCTCAGGCTCAAGAAATGTTTCCCTGGGATTTTCAGGAAAGCCTATTGTTAATGAAATATCGAAACCAGTTTCCCTAGAAGTTGGTCCATTGTCCCGAACTACAGACTTGTTACTTACGAAATCATGTCCTGAAAATTTACTTGGTATTAAAACATTGAAAGAATTAGGAGCTGTAATTTGCTGTTCTCCGGAAGGAGTGAGATTGTTTTTACGTGATTTTAAAGGTCATTATGTGTTACGTGATTTTGATCCAAGATTACTGAATGTACCACAGCATTTATGGGCGCAAGGTCCAACTGATGTAGGTTGTATGCACATTACACCATATCGTGTTACTCTGAAACAAGGTGTTGTATTGCCACGAATCCGACAGTACAAATTGCCACCTGAGGCTGTAGCAGCCTTATCGAAAATTATTGACGAGCTCATTGCTCAAGGAGTAGTTGTAGAAACTGACTCCAATGTATGTAATTCTCCTATCATTCCGATTCTTAAACGTACTGATCCAAATGCACCTCCAGTTTATCGATTAGTGATTGACCTCTGAGAACTTAATAAATGTATCATACCCCAGTACCCCGTGGTTCCAGATATCTCTTCCCTATTGACTGCCATTGATTCTGAAGCTACGTTCTTTACTGTTATTGATCTCAAGAACGCATTCTTTAGTGTCCCCATTCATCCAGACAGCCAGTTCCTTTTCGGATTCTGTTTAAATGGAAGAAGCTATAAATTCACACGTGCTCCTCAAGGTTTCACGGAAAGTCCTAGTATTTACAGTCAAGCACTTAAACGACAACTAGACAGTATTCACATGCCAACTGACACTGCCCTGCTCCAGTATGTCGATGATCTATTGATCACAGCCCGAACAGAACGTGACTGCGAACGTGCATCACTGACAGTCTTGTATTTCCTGGTGGAAATGGGGCACAAGGTGTCCCCTTCGAAACTGCAATTCTGTGTCCAGCAAGTGGTATACCTAGGACACTTGCTGACCAAGAGGGGTAGACAGTTGACACCTGACCGTATCCAGTTAATAGCACATCTTCCACAGCCCAAGACACAGAAGGAGGTACGAGCTTTTATCGGCCTCACTTCTTACTGCAGACAATGGATCGCTCAGTACGCATATCTAGCCAAGCCACTGATACAATTGACAACACAGGAGGCAGCCACATCGACTGTCTTCCGTTGGACCCAGGAACATACACTTGTTTTTAATGAGTTAAAGAAAGCCTTATGTAATGCACCTGTGCTAGCGACACCAAACTACAGTAAGCCTTTTACACTTTTTGTTACTGAACGTGATGGTACAGCATTATCTGTTCTCACGCAAGATCAAGCAGGACAACACAAGCCTTGTGCTTATTTTTCTAGCACATTAGATCCAGTAGCCCAGGCTCTGCCTGCGTGCCTCAAGTCAGTTGCCGCCACAGCTCTAGCTATCAGACAAAGTGATTCCATAGTGTTAGGACACTCCCTGACAGTACAAGTTCCACACTCCATGGAAGTTCTGTTAAATCGAACACAGACTCAGCACTTGACAATTGCACGTTTAACAGGATATGAATTGACACTGTTTCAGCCACACATAGAAATCAGACGCTGCAACATATTAAACCCTGCTACACTGTTACCCTCGATTACCTCAAACCCTGCAACACATGACTGTGTGGAAGTTATTAACACCATGACAAAGCCAAGACAAGACTTGACGGACATTGCATTACCTGATCCAGACCTGACACTTTACGTGGATGGTTCATGTATGAGAACAAGTACAGGAGAGTTAGTAGCCGCGTATGCAGTGACTACTGAGACCAAAGTTATAGAAACACATCGTATTGACACCCTGTCTGCTCAAGCAGCAGAGCTCATCGCTCTGACCCAAGCCTGCATACGAGCTAAGAACTTGAAAGTAAACATATATACAGATTCACGTTATGCATTCGGAGTCGTTCACGACTTTGGAGTCCTCTGGCAAGAAAGAGGTTTCATGACCTCTCATGGAGCCAAGATTCAGCATGGCTCCCTCATTCAAGCTCTGTTAGAAGCAATACATTTACCGACAGCTATCGCCATTATGAAGTGCAAAGCACATACGAAAGTCACTGACACCATTTCCCAGGGTAACGATCTAGCAGATCGAACAGCCAAGCTTACAGCTCAGACTCCAGACATTCCAGTTAACACGACAAAGACAGATGTTCCAGTTCAGACGACTTGTATGACAGTTAAGGACACTACACAAGACGTACTAGACATCCAGACACATGCTACCCCAGACGAAATCAAGAAATGGTCCGAACAAGGAGGGGTCCAGACAGATCAGGGATGGTTGACGAAGGGAAAAGCCACATGGTTTCTCCCCGACTCTATGGTTCAAGTCATTATTAATACAGCACATAGTCCAGCACATCTAGGAGAAAAAGCTATGTTAGACAGCATCCAGAATCTTTGGTTCAACAAGCATTTACGAGCAGCAGCGAAGCAGAAAGTACGTACCTGCATGATCTGTTGTCAGTTCAATCCAGGTAAAGGTGTCCCCGTGGAACAAGGTGGATTCCATCCTCCTGACCACCCTTTTGAAGTCCTCCAGATGGATTATATCCAGATGGATCGATGTCGAGGTTTCAAGTATGTCCTCGTAGTTGTATGCGCTTTGTCCAGATGGACAAAGGCATATCCAGTCCCAGATTACACTGCCGCGACCACTGCCAGGCAGTTGGTTCGTGAGTTTTTCCCACGCTATGGTTTGCCCAGGGTCGTGTATTCAGACAACGGACAGCCATTCTCATCCGAACTCATGAAACAAGTATCACTTCTGTTAGGGTACCAGTGGAAGTTCCACTGCGTACGACACCCCGAGGCAGCTGGCCTCGTCGAGAGACACAATCAGACTCTGAAAATACGTATTGCGAAGGTATGTGCCGAGAAAGGTGTAGATTGGATGGTAGCTCTGCCGGTTGCCCTTTTCTACATGGGAATGGTCGCTCATTCTCGATCAGGTCTGTCACCTTTTGAAGTTGTATTTGGTCGTCCCCCAAACATGTGGGGTACACCTATGCCACGTAAAATTACCGATGTTGACAGTAATATGCTGACAGATTACCTAGCTTCCTTGATGTCTGCACTACTCTCTTGTCGTTCACAGGTCGCGGCTGCCTTTCCAGACAACACCCAGGTGACACCGCACGAGGTCGTTCCAGGCGACCTCGTCCTCGTAAGGAATTTCGATGGTTCAAGCCCGCTGGAGCCCCGCTGGAAGGAGCCGAAACTTGTTCTGATGACCACAAGGACTGCCGTGAAGCTGGAAGGCAGGAAGGGCTGGCTACACTCCAGCCACATCAAGCGTTTCCATGGACTCCGTCCAAAGACTTTTTTCAAGGACTGCCCCGATACTGACTCTAAACTTCCCCTGTTAGAGAAAACTCCGCAGCAGGAGTATAAACTCAAATTAAGGTCTAGCAAGTCAGACAGTTTAATTGTTTAAGTCCCTCTCGGGTGAAGCGGTGTCATATGCAGAAGTACACCCTGAAGAGCGCCGGTATAAACGATTTAGTCCACAAAGACTACATATCCCAGAATCCCCGGAGTTGTGGGCGGAGTATAAAAGGAGGAAGTAGACAACGCGGGGCGTCGGATATTTTGGTTCCGGACCGGGAGTTGGGCGTTTCGTGTTTGGAGTTCCTGTGTGCATCGAGTGATCCTTGATTGTTATCGAGTCACTGTCTAGTGAGGTCGTGGAGGTGGAATCTGCTTCGGACGACTGTTTGCGGTGAGACGCTATCTGTTACACCTTGTGTTAGCAACAAGGTGCTTCCTTTGTTTCGCTTTGTTAGAACATATCAGCGCCCCTGTTGGCTGAGCCTTTTTTCGTCGGCTCATGCAGGGTGCGCTAAGAGTCTGCAGTCTGTGTTGTTTCCTCCCCGGCGTCCCCCGTTGGCAGAGCCTTCTTTCCTCGGCTCATGCGGGGAACGCCTTGTGTACATTTCAGTAGTCCGTGTTGTTCCCGGCGGCGTCCCCCGTTGGCAGAGCCTTCTTGCATCGGCTCATGCGGGGAACGCCTAGTTTCTTTTCTTCCGTGTGGTGCATCCCTGTTGGCTGAGCCTTTTTGCACCGGCTCGTGCAGGGTGCGCTCCGTTTCCTTTTCCTATGGTGCCCCTGTTGGCAGAGCCTTCTTGCACCGGCTCATGCAGGGTGCACCGAGCTAACTGTATACAGATCTGAGACATCTTATCAGGTACTGTAGACCTTATATTACTTTTGGGTGACGTAACCTGTTATTCCATCAATATTATTCTTTACCTGGTACTTTGGTGTTTGGTCCGTGCAAAAAGGGATCTGACCTTAGAGACGCCCTCAGAGTAGCATGGTATGTACTGAGCAATCTTTCCTATGAGATGGTCAGGATAGTGTTACCCACATTCACAAACACCCCCATATGATTGTGTATTACAGATGGTGTGCTATATGTTACAAACCTGTTTGTCGGATCAGATAGAGGGGAAGAGGAGTATCTCCAGGGTCTATTCTTAGTTTATTTACAGGTACTGGCCCCAATGATTATAAAGCATTGTTGTGTTGTATACACCATGAATTGAGACGATCACTTTTCTCTTGTTTTGTCATTACAGTTCTCCCTCCCTGCTGTCCCCATCCTTTCCTTCATGTTTATTATTTTTTTTCTTCTGCCCTCACCTGATCCTTCTTGGGCCCTGGCTATAATAGCTTTCTGGGTTCGGATAGATCAGGAGGTGGCCTTATTACATCATCCGGCTGATCCCGAGGACTTGGAGGATAACAGAATATCCGACCCAAGTTTTACCGTCCTCCCGATCAGTGGGTTGTTGGTGATAATGGCATCTTTAGATGATGTTTTAGCTGCATTGGTGTAAGTACAGGATCAACTCCAGTCATCGAAGCAAGAGGCAGCTGAGCTACGAAATAGGCTTGATACCATGCAGAGAAACCCTTTTAGCGCAGGGGCGGCGGGAACGCCTCCGACTAATGCAGTGGTGGTGGAAATGCCGACTATCATACCTTTAGCTAACCCCGAGCGCTTCAAGGGAGATGCAGGTTCCATACAGGTATTCCTAACCCAAGTTACCTTACATTTTTCCTGCAAACCCAGGTCCTTTCCTACCAATCAAGCCAAGGTGGCCTTTTTAGTTTCTTACTTGGCCGGTGATGCTGCTCAGTGGGCGGTTCCTCTAATTCAAAGAAATGACCCCATCATTCATGATTGGGAGGCCTTTAGAGATGAGTTCGTAAAGGTTTTTGACAGAAGAGCAGACACATACACCGCAGATAGAGAGTTGTTACTTCTGAAGCAGGGTAATCAAGATCTATTAACTTACTTAAACTCGTTCCGGAGGCTTGTTACAGAAACCAAGTGGCCGGAAGCCAAACAGGCTTCTTTGTTTCATCAAGGATTAAGTGAAGACATGAAGGATGTCATTGCCCAAATAGACCCTCAACCAAATACGTGTGAGGATTTGATAAATCTGGCAATGCGCTTAGATCATAGGATGAGGGCTCGAAAGGGGGATCAGAAGAGCCGAACAACCCCTTCGTATGCTTCTCCCAAGCCCTCTGAGAGCTCTCCTGTGTCAGGAGCTGAACCCATGGACATAGGAGCAGTAAGAGCAGCGTTAACCGCGACCGAAAAAGAACAGAGAAGAAAGAACGGGCTATGCCTGTATTGTGGTAAAAAGGGGCACTTTGTGCGAGAATGCCCTGTTAAGCCTAAGGTGTCTAGATTCCGCTTTAATAAGGGGGCTTCGGCCGTAGTGGACAAACAGATGGAAAACTAGAGGACTCCGAGGCTAATAGAGGGGTTCCTTGGAGTCGGTCAGTCATCCCTTCCCTTTTGAATGATTTAGTGGGTAGGAATCATTTGTTCATACAAATCAAGTTGTTTGTAAACTCCAAATGGGTTGAGATACAGGCTATGGTTGATTCAGGGGCCACGGGGCTCTTTATGGACACAACAGAGGCTAGCAGACTTGGTATCCCTCTGGTCTCTAGGTCAGTCCCTGAAAGGGTCTATGCTGTTGATGGACGGGAATTGGATGTAGGCCCCGTTAGTTATCAAACCGAAGAGACAGACATGTTGTTTGGAAGTCATCAAGAAAGGGTTACGTTTAGCATCATACAGGCCCCACATTACGGCCTGATTATAGGAATACCATGGTTGAGGTTACACAACCCTGATATTAATTGGGAAAGAGGGTGTCGTAACCATGAATTCCACCTATTGCAAGGAACATTGTTATGAGGACAGTCCCAGACCATCTTTCTCTTTGGCCTACGGTGTGCATATAGCTACAGCAGCCGAAAAAGAAGTGAGTTTACCTGAGGTGTATCATGCCTTTACTGGGGTGTTTGATGAAGTGCAAGCTGAGGTACTCCCTCCTCATCGACAATATGATTGTCAGATAGATTTGGTCCCTGGAGCGGTAGTACCCAGTGGACGTTTGTATGCCCTGACAGAGCCTGAGAACGCTCATTTAAGAGAGTATTTGGAGAAACTGCTTAGGTTAGGGTTCATTCGGCCTTCCAAATCACCTGCTGCGTCCCCTCTTTTCTTCATTCCCAAGGCCAATGGAGAATTGAGGGCGTGTGTTGACTTTAGAGCCTTGAATGCAGTCACAGTAAAGAACCGTTACCCCCTTCCTCTCATTCATGTCTTGTTGGAGCAAGTCAAGACGGCTGTCATTTATACCAAGCTGGATTTAAAGGGTGCCTATCATTTGGTGAGAATGAGGAAGGGGGATGAGTGGAAGACTGCATTCAAGACCAGATACGGCCTTTACGAATATATGGTCATGCCATTTGGACTATGCAACGCCCCGGCGGCGTTCCAGTATTTCTTGAACGACGTTCTACGTGAGATACTGGATCGCTATGTAGTCGTCTACATAGACGATATACTGATATAATCGGTGGAGTTGCACATTCAGCATGTCAAGGAGGTCCTAAGAAGATTGCAACTGAACAGTCTCTTTTGTAAACTCAGCAAATGTGACTTTCATGTCACCACAGTTGAATTTCTGGGGGTGATGCTCAGTCCACATGGACAAGAAATGGCAGAGAGAAAGATCAGAGCTGTCAAGGAGTGGCCTGTGCCACAAAACATTAGGGACATTCAGTGTTTTCTTGGTTTCGCCAACTTTTACAGACGTTTCATCAAACAGTTCTCAAGAGTAGTGGCTCCCATTACACATCTGTTAAGGAAGAATCAGACCTTTAGCTGGACACAGGAGGCGGATAAGGCTTTCCAGACATTGAAGGCAGCTTTTGTGTCCGCTCCGGTGTTGGCGCATCCAGACCCAGAGAAACCATACATCGTGGAGGCAGACGCCTCCGATGTTGCCCTAGGGGCCGTTCTTTCGCAAAGACATGATGCAACAGGGCAGATGCATCCGGTTGCGTATATGTCTAAGAAACTGAATGGGGCCGAATCCAATTATTGCATCGCCGAAAAGGAACTGTTGGCAATAAAAACGGCATTCACCGAATGGAGGCACTTCCTGATGGGAGCAAAACACATGGTGACTGTCTATACTGATCACAGAAACTTGCAGTATATGACATCAGCTAGGCTTCTCACACCGCGACAACTCAGGTGGATGTTGTTCTTTTCTGGGTTTCATTTTACTATCACCTTCCGTCCTGGGGTGGAGAATAGGAAGGCTGATGCTTTGACAAGACAATCCTCGCTACAAACACCAGAAAGGTTGGGGGAAAAGGCCATCATTGACCCAGCCAATAGGATATGTGTTATCCAACCAGACGCATTCTTGCAGGGACTCCGTTTAGGTATCAAGACCCCGTTCTGGAGGGATTGGTTACGCAAGCATCCTGAATGGCTAGTAAAGGATGGATATCCGGTGAAAGAGGGACGGTTATTGGTACCCACGCTACCTCTTCGTAAACAAGTGTACAAATGGTGTCATGAGTCGCCTAGTGCAGGGCACATGGGGGTGGACAAGACCATCGATCAGCTCCTACGAAGGTGTTGGTGGCCCTCCTTAAGAACTGACGTTAAAGGATGGGTTTCTCAATGCGAGGTCTGTGCAACATCAAAGATCATAGGCGCCCGGCTGGGCTGCTTCAACCATTGCCCACTCCTTCTGTGCCATGGGAACGCATTTCTTTGGACTTCGTGGTGGGTCTGCCAAAGGATCAAGGGTGCACAGCGGTGTTGGTGGTCATAGACTATTTGACCAAGATGGGCCACTTCATTGTGTGTCCACAAGTTCCTTCAGCTGGTCACTTGGCAGGTTTATTGATGGAAAACATTGTTCGACTGCATGGGCTACCGTCTGTTATAGTCTCTGACAGGGGTTCTCAATTTACTGCCCGTTTTTGGAAGGCTTGGTGTTCATGTTTACATATCGAGACTGCTTTGTCCACCAGCTTCCATCCCCAGACCGACGGGCAGACTGAGCGTCTCAATCAGACGCTGAAACAGTTCCTGAGATGCTACGTGGACCAAGGCAAAGACAAGTGGGTCCAATATTTGTGGCTCGCGGAAGTGGCTTATAATAACTCCACTCATAGTGCCACCCGGGTTTCTCCCTTTTATTGCACATACGGGCGCCATCCGCGCTTTCTTCCTTTTCTCCATCCTCATGGGGAACAGACAGTGCCTGAGGCAGCAACAAGGGTGTCTCACATCAAGGAGACGTTGATGAAAGCCCAAGCTAGTCTCCAAGCTTCTAAAGTGGTTTATAAGGGAGCAGCGGATAAACGCAGAAGAAAGGGCCCGATGTACCAAGTAGGGGATCTGGTTTGGTTGTCTACCCGGAACATCAGATTTCGTAAGTACAGTCTTTTCAACCCTAAATACATTGGCCCCTTTCCTGTTGTACAGCGTGTCAATCCTGTGGCCATGAGACTCGGATTGCCTAGACATTTGCGGATGCATCCGGTGTTTCACGTGTCACTGTTGAAGCCCTCTTCGTCTCGACGGTGTCAGCCGCCTCCTCCGGTGGCATCTCCTGATGGTCCTGAATACGAGGTGGATGGCATCCTGGATTCCAAACGGAGGGGTAAGGGCCTCTGTTATTTGGTGTCGTGGAAGGGGTATGGACCGGAGGAGAACTCATGGGAGCTGGCGTCGGGGGTGCATGCTCCTCGTCTGGTGGCGGAGTACCATGGACGTTACCCTCTGCGACCTGGCCCTATTGAGCGCTCTCGGTGAGGGGGGATATACTGTCATATGCAGAAGTACGTTTTAGGAAGTCCCTCAAAACCCTCCTTTTTCCCTGATTTTTCTTTCTCAAATCTCCCTGTGCCCCCCTTGAGGAGTTCGAGGTTTTTAGCGCTGGGATACTCAAGGGTGACTACGCGCTCTATAAAAACCAAACTAAACTAAACTAAACTAAGTACACCCTGAAGAGCGCCGGTATAAACGATTTAGTCCACAAAGACTACATATCCCAGAATCCCCGGAGTTGTGGGCGGAGTATAAAAGGAGGAAGTAGACAACGCGGGGCGTCGGATATTTTGGTTCCGGACCGGGAGTTGGGCGTTTCGTGTTTGGAGTTCCTGTGTGCATCGAGTGATCCTTGATTGTTATCGAGTCACTGTCTAGTGAGGTCGTGGAGGTGGAATCTGCTTCGGACGACTGTTTGCGGTGAGACGCTATCTGTTACACCTTGTGTTAGCAACAAGGTGCTTCCTTTGTTTCGCTTTGTTAGAACATATCAGTGCCCCTGTTGGCTGAGCCTTTTTTCGTCGGCTCATGCAGGGTGCGCTAAGAGTCTGCAGTCTGTGTTGTTTCCTCCCCGGCGTCCCCCGTTGGCAGAGCCTTCTTTCCTCGGCTCATGCGGGGAACGCCTTGTGTACATTTCAGTAGTCCGTGTTGTTCCCGGCGGCGTCCCCCGTTGGCAGAGCCTTCTTGCATCGGCTCATGCGGGGAACGCCTAGTTTCTTTTCTTCCGTGTGGTGCATCCCTGTTGGCTGAGCCTTTTTGCACCGGCTCGTGCAGGGTGCGCTCCGTTTCCTTTTCCTATGGTGCCCCTGTTGGCGGAGCCTTCTTGCACCGGCTCATGCAGGGTGCACCGAGCTAATTGTATACAGATCTGAGACATCTTATCAGGTACTGTAGACCTTATATTACTTTTGGGTGACGTAACCTGTTATTCCATCAATATTATTCTTTACCTGGTACTTTGGTGTTTGGTCCGTGCAAAAAGGGATCTGACCTTAGAGACGCCCTCAGAGTAGCATGGTATGTACTGAGCAATCTTTCCTATGAGATGGTCAGGATAGTGTTACCCACATTCACAAACACCCCCATATGATTGTGTATTACAGATGGTGTGCTATATGTTACAAACCTGTTTGTCGGATCAGATAGAGGGGAAGAGGAGTATCTCCAGGGTCTATTCTTAGTTTATTTACAGGTACTGGTCACATTGATTATAGAGCATTGTTGTGTTGTATACACCAAGAATTGAGACAATCACTTTTCTCTTGTTTTGTCATTACAGTTCTCCCTCCCTGCTGTCCCCATCCTTTCCTTCCTGTTTATTATTTTTTTTCTTCTGCCCTCACCTGATCCTTCTTGGGCCCTGGCTATAATAGCTTTCTGGGTTCGGATAGATCAGGAGGTGGCCTTATTACATCATCCGGCTGATCCCGAGGACTTGGAGGATAACAAGCGGTTAGACAGGTTCCTGACATGTATGAGATAGACCCCCATAGTGAGAGAGTTAGACGAAACTCCAAGAAAATACGTTACTGTAAGAATCTGCGAAGCAGATGTGTTGTTACACTATTGTTTATGTTATTTCTGAGTCTTACGATCACATGTATAAGTTATGTTTTACATGTATTTTTTCCTCCTCTTGGTTCCCATGTACACTTTTCCTCCAATGATACAGTAGAGCACACATTTAGTGAACTACCTCCTCACGAGTTATCCTACCGACTTGCCATGCGCAACAATACTTTTATACGTATGTTACACTATTCACACCAGACCAGCAATGCCACTAATTGTTGGGTGTGTGGTCGACTCCCCCCTTACCAGACACCGAAGGGAGTTCTGCCACTCTTTCCCTATCCGTTTTCACACAATGGTTCGTGTGGAGCATGGTTTACGTTAACATCATCCTTAGACGATAAGTCCCTTTTGAATAGAACATGTTTCCCAGACAAGGAAGGTCTTTCCCATAGGACAGGGTTAGATCTAGAAAATGAAGTATACGATCTAGGTAATTTCTCCTCCAATTTCATGGTTTTGAATGTTCAGTCCGAGACTACTCCAGACTTGCCTGCTATAACAGTCCTACCAGTGAAAGGCGAGTTATGTGTTAGAAAGAATGGTTCTGTACATCTAGGACACAATGATTGTACTACTGTGGTCGAGTATAGTGACAGAGGGAAATCTACTTTCAAAGCCTCACGTCATTCATATTTTGTATGTGGTCAGACCCCATATGTACGTCTGCCCCTAGATTGGGATGGAACATGTTGCATTGCCTTCCTACTGCCACCAGTTTTCCTAGCCCCATCCGATTATCACCGAAATACACATCTAGTACACATCAGACATAGAAGGGAGATCGAGTCCCCAATTGTCGATCAGACTGAAACTGCATTAGAACAGTATACAGATTTCAATAAAGGTTTCTTTTTCTTCATAGGACCTATCCAGAATAGTAAGCTAATACGTAGGTTAACCAGAACCCTTGAAGCAGTAGTGAATGAGACTACTTCCGCCCTAGGTAACTTAACCGAAGAGCAATCTGCTATGAGATTTGTTGTTCTTCAGAACCGCCTTGTTCTTGACGTCATACTGGCCGATAGGGGCGGAGCTTGTAGAGTCATCGGATCTAGTTGCTGCGTTTTCATTCCTAATAACGCACCATCTGTATATTCAGCAATAACTAGACTTCATAAAATAGCCCACCAGTTAAAATAGCCCATCAGTTACACCAGAATCCAGGCACCTGGACATGGTCCGGCTGGCTCTGGAATATAATGTCTGCCTGGGGATGGAAAGTACTATCATTCCTAGGTATAGTAGTAATGATCATATTCAGTTGTTGTCTCTGTTTACAATGTGGCCCTGCGATTTGCGGCTTGTGCGCTACCTCTTGTATTCCAAGTCCAAAGTCCTATTCCCAGAAGATAAGAGACGAGCAAATGATGCTGTATGAACAGATAGATGGTATCATGAATATTGATGTTTCTTGAAGGAAACATAGGGAACAAGGAGGGAATGAGGAAAATTGAATTTTGCCCTGTCATGTGTCCCTACGTGTTCCCCATCGTATGTTATATGTGCATGATTAATATGCATATTCACCCCCTTGACCGAATAAAGACGCAATTATAGTTGTGTCCAACGTCAGTATGCCAGTTATCCAGTTCTCCTGAAAGCAACAAGTATTAGGCCTATGTTGCCAACGTCTTTACATTGTGCACGTTAAATCATCGAGTTGTCCCCGTTTCTAGGCCTCACAGGGCCCGGACACCAGATTCAAGCTCCAGTCTCCTGAACCACTCCGGGGAGCGATGCAGCCCCGCCCGCATCCCTGACCCTTCACTTACTTTCTGCCAAGCAGCGCGGTGCCCGGCCTGGCCTGCCTGCCTGTCTGCCAAGAATATGTTATGCCTCTAGCTATCAGTTCAGCTCCCCGGCTTCACATTCCTAGCTAACGAACCGCATAAACATCTTCATCTATAGTCTAGTCTTTCTGTCTCCATGCAAGAGAATTACTGAATTAATATCCATAGAAGATTCATAGCACACGCAATACATTAGGAAATATATGCCTGCACCAGCCTTAGTGACAAGTAGCCTTTGCCCTGATGACTTTTAGATTCAAGCAACATGTACTCCAAACACGAGATATCAGATATGCTATAGGTACAGGTCGCTCTGACATCCCAGACTCTAGTCTCCTCTTCTAGTGCCAGGAGTCAGAGCCCCCAGCTCTCCCCAGTTACACGTCATGGCCCGTTTTGCGTGCACCAGTAGGTTAAAGGTTCCAGCTGCCCATGAAGCCCCCTCCATGTATCCACCCATTTATGACACTTCTGTGACGTTTACATCACATGTCTCCATGCACGCCCTGTGCACGCCTTCTTGTTACGCCCATATGTTCTTATCTTTCGTTTGTCACTTGTTACGCCTACTGTATTCAATGCAATTGTACTGTTTTACTATATATACTGTATGATGTTAATATGACGCTGCGCGATTTCCCTTTGTCCTGTGTCTGTCCCTTCCTGAACCTTCGCAGGTGATGGAATCCGATGGTCCATTGGCTCGAGCCATCTAATTAAAGCCCGTATGACTCAGATACCACGGATTCTGCCTCTTATTTATTGAGCTATCCTTTTTAGTTAATGCATAGAAAAATAGTACCGGTAATTATTTATTTATTTACCACAGGAGCTCAGCGCTCATCTACAACCCTTGGATCGATATTCATAGTTCCTTCCCTTAATAGGTTCTTTCTTTTTGTTAATTTTCTGTGGCTTTTTGAGTGCTGGAGGTCCCCCCAGTTCCCCTGCCTGAACAGTTGCAGAGATGGCCTCGCTCAAGCTATTATGTCCCATAGTAGTGTTATTGATGCTGCTGGGTCTAGAAGTAGAAGTAGAAGTCTCTGTAACCACCACTGGACAGGCTACATCGGTGATGTTTGTGTAGTCGCTTCTGCAAACACGGGGGCAACCGAGTCCATGGAGAGCCTCCTCTCTGCCCTATCAATTTCTTCAGAAGTGGTGCCCACAGCTCTCGCCAGGAATGAATGAATGATCGTATGCTTCTTTTCGGCTGGGGAGCTTCCATGGGTTACTTTCTTCTTCCTCATTGTGCCCTACTTCACAGACACCTCCTGGTATCCTGATATCCAAAATCACAAAAGAGGGTAATCCTTTCAACTATAATCCAAGTGCCCAATGTCACCTGTGTGGGGCCATACAGTTAACGATGGCCTCCCCAGATAAACCACTACTCATCCTGGAGTGTCTGTATCCACCAAAATAATCCAAAAATGCAAGAAGAGCAAACACTCATGATAGCACGGCTCAATGCCTGGCCCTGCTTGGTTGCATACAGGTGCTGCTAAGACTCCCACCCGCAAATAGAGTGCTCCTACATGGCAGGCAACGGATAATCAGTGAACAGTACCTTCGATATGTTGTGTCACGAATGTCAGAGGGGGGGTCCATCCCGGCCTTTTCCGGTCATTGATGGGCGAGGACGGGCCCACTCTCGGGCAGGCTTTGCCCGGGCATCGCCCCTGTGCGTCCTGCTCTGCGGGAGCCGCAAAAATGCTTTAATTGCCTCCGGGCCCACTGGTGAGGTCACACAGGGCCAGTCAGGGGCTTGAAGCCCCTACCCAGGCAACACCTTCAACTCCAAGAGAAGTTTCATGCACTGCGGGAGCCGCAAAAATGCATTAAGTGCCTCCGGGTGCACTTGTGAGGTCACACAGGGCCGGGGAGTCTGGAGCTTGAAGTCTCTGCCCAGGCAACAACGTCAACTCCAAGAGTGGCTTCCCCCCAGTAGTGTTTTGAAGAGTGACTCTGGAAGCTCAGGTCCCTGGTACCATCCTTTGTCTGGTGGGACTCCGTGTCCTACCCCCACATCTCATTCTAGAAACTCCTTCCGATGTCAAGGCTTCAAACTGTCTTAGGGTTGACAAAAGGCAGGCAGGTGTGGTGTCATATCCTTTTGTGTGGGTTGTATGCAAAGTCATTTGAAGTGTGAGTGGGCTGGTATAGCTCCTCCCAGACATTCCGACAGAATGACCCATCCTGTCCACACCTAAGCCTCCCTTTCTGTTACTGTCTGGCAGAAATAAACAAACTCCAAAAGCAGAGCCATTCACAGACATGTGAACCAGGTAACTGGCAGAAGGCATAAATGGTTTGGACAAAGAAATGACAACTTTCTAAAGGTGTAAATCGTAACAGGGAGAGATCCTGTTGAGGCAGTAAGGGGAGGGATCATTCAATTGAAGCATACTAAATTACCCCCCGATGCCATGGATTTACCTAATTCATGTGCAGTCTACTGATCCTCAACCTGCCCAAGAGAACCCACATCGCCCAGCACCTGAAAGACCTCCACTGGCTCTCGGTCCAAAAGAGATGTCATTTCAAGCTCCTGTCCACTGCCTACAAAGCCCTCCATGACCAAGGACCCACCTACATGAACCACAGCATGAATTTCCACTGATCCCCAGAATCCTCTTCTCTCCACACCTCGTCCTCGCACAGTTCCCATACATAAGCCGTTCAGGAGGATACTCCCATCTTGCCACCAAAGCCTCGAACACCCTCACTCTACACCTCCACACCACACCCTTTCTGACCAACTTGAGGAAGGGGCTCAAGACCTGGCTCTTCGATTGAGGCCTGCATCATGCGCCTGGATACCCTCTCGGGTGACAAGCCCAGCCTGATTGATTGATCTACATTATTATTATTATTATTAACATTATATTGATTTAACACATTTTTTGTATTGTTTTATGAATATATTTTCTGTGTACTACATTTATTTTCAATTGTGTGTAAAATGTTTGCCAGTATGTCTTGATTTATATGTCATTTCAATATTAAGGGTATTAAAGGTATAGAAGTGTGAGAATACGCACGAGGAACAATGCAAATAGACTTCCAACACATGTATGAGAGGCATGGAATAGGCATGGAATAATTACGTAGACTGCTCAAGCGTTACATAAATCCATGGTGCATGGGGGTCATTTTATATACTTCGGGTTTCTAAAGGTGAAATTCTCAGAATTGTGACTTCACCATCTAAAGAGGGTATTAAATTACAATTAATTGTAATGCAGACAGCATATCTCTATTTGCTCAAAATCCATAATTATCACGTATTAAGTGTAACAATGTAACCCTGTGAGAGACAGACCATACAACAGTGAAAAACGACTTTAGGAGTTTTTCACTTTGTGGACAAGTACAAGATAAGTACAGTTGGGCTACTATTTAAATGTAGTGCACCCTGCCCCATGAGCCTTTAGAGCCAACTTTGGGGTGACTTGTATGCAATAAAAAGGAAAGTTTAGGCCTGGTAGAAGATTGATCAAAAATGGCAGTTTAAAACTGCACTACAGCTGTAGTAGAAGGCGTGAGGAATGTTTTAAAGGGCTGCGTTAGTGGATTGCATAATGGGCGCTGTGGGCCCATTATTAGCATTTAATTTACAGAGCCTAGGTACATGTAGTACCATTTACCAGGGACTTAAAAGTAACCTCATTGCCCGTATTAGGGGTCGGCCAATTTGACCATGTTTGAAGAAGAGAGTACCAGCACTTTAGCACTGGTTAGCAGCGGTAAAGTGCACACAGTCCTAAAGAAACAACAACTAATTCAGCAAGACAGGAGGAGTGAGGGCAAAACGTTTGGAGGAATACTACACCATGAAAGTCAGGTCTAACAAATGGGGCATATTATCAAGGGATTTATCTCCGCTTTTTTGGCTTTAAAAGCCAAGAAGGCGGAGATAAAATTATCTCCCTATCAGCAACAGGGTGTTAACACACAAATTTGCATGTTAGCACTCTTTTTCTCTACGCTTCCCCTTGCATCTCTAATGAGATGCAAAGGGGGCGTTCCAGAGAAAAATAATAGGAGAAATGTTGTTAAGCGACATTTCTCCTATTATCAAGGATTTCGCCAACCCTGTTAGTGATAAAAAAAAAGCAGCGCTAACCGCAGTTAGCGCTGCTTTTTTTACACCTGGCATTTTCCTGACTTAGCCATGATATCCTATGGAAGGTGGATATCATGGCTAAGTTTGTGAGCCCCTATCATCAAGCTAACGCCAAACTTTGAGAGATTATCGTTGTTTTTTCAGCGATAATCTCTCATTTGGCAGTTAGCGCGAGGATTTTTTATCATTTCTGAGATAATCCTTGCTAATAGCAAGTTATCTCTCCGATAATTTCCGGCGATGCCTAGCGATAAAAAAATCGTTGCTAAGCCTTGTTAGCGATAAATATCGCTAATCGTTGGTAATATGCCCCACAATCCCCAGAAGACTAATACTTGTAAGCACATGGATGTTTTGAGGATCGGTAGTCAGGACATTATTCTGGACTTTGCAGCTTGGGAACAGGAAGCGGCGCTCGCCAAACTGTGGTGTTTACCACACATATGCTAATTAGCAGAGTTACAGCATCAAAGCATGTGATGTAGGCAATTTATAAACATGCGCCTGGTGCCCTTCTACTCATTTGCAGAGGAGCAAAATGGGATCATGGTAAGGCTGCAGGACTACAACAAATGTAAAGGAATAAATGGTGGCATTATATGTATGCGCCATTAGTTAGATATTATAGCCTGCTTGAAGAATATATGTTGGGTCCTTAAAGTAAGCCTGTGATAACATTTAAGCGTGTGCCACATGACATGCACTCCTTCATGCACTTGTCCAGAGGCACCCACATATGTTCCTTCATCTTTTTTCTCATTCAGGAAGCAAGCCAGAGAATGGCCACTTAATTGGTTTTAGGATTGCGTTCAGTGCTAAACTAAACAACAGCCTTGCCAAAACATTTCTGTTTTTCGGAATTCCCAATAGTTTACTGGAAGATTCATATCCCTTGCAGCGTTAAATTGCTACATTGTGTAGGATTTACAAAATTTTTGTATAATAGTTCCGGAATGCTAAAATAGCATGTACATTTTGCAAATAATACTCATGCACATTTTCCCACAGGCTAAAGTACACCATGTGAAAATTCGAAATTTCAGATTTCACTTTTTAATCCAGTGGGAAAAAGTCCCAGGGAAAATATGTATCAAGCTAAGAAACTGCCCCATCCTCCTCTGCCTCATGAGGGCCCATCAAGTTCCTGGCCAAATATGAAATCCCCACTCCATATTCAGCATTGGTTAATTTTTCAGGCTTTCGCATAAAATATCAAATTCTGGCTAAAACAACAAAGCAGAAGTTTTCTGGCTCTTCAGACTGTTGCTTAAGCTAGAAGGAGGAAGACCATAGGGAAAATGTTTGATGCTTTTAAAGCAGATGGGGCACAGGCTACTCTCTTTCAGCAGTCTAAGATGAAAAGATCTCTTCAAGGGTCGCTTCCAGGTTTCTACTTCTGCTGAATTAGCACATGATTTTCAGTGGTACCCGGCAAGTATTTAGAGTGGTGCGGCGGGTAGAACTAAAATAGAAAATAAATTATAAATAGGCACTCACATTCCTGGTTAGCCGCACAACAACCTTTTCTCTCCTCAAAGCTCCAGGACGCAGGAAGCTGCACTACCCAATCCATGCCCTGCCCTCAGCTAGGTTAGAGAAGTTTAAAATGTGCATGTCTGGCAAGCTGCTCCAAGACAGCTGGACAAAGGGACATGCATACTTTAAAGTGCACTCAGTGCAATTGTCCCGGACCATCCTGACACTTGGTCCTGGACGGGTTACTAAAAAATAAAATGTTAATAAACTTTATTACCATTTTATTTGTCAGCTTTTGGGGCATTTTTTTTAGAGGGTGATGATCCTCTGCTCTCGTGGAGAAGACGCTCCTGATGATTTTCTAAAGACCTTACAGAATGATCAGACTGGCAAGAGGACAGTTCATTTGTTTTTGTTCTACGGAGCCACTGATTATTGCTCTATTGCATTTATGGTACCAGGATTTGGATTTCCTGTGCGTTTGAGATTTCTCTTTTCCATTCACTTTGTAAGGTGTACATTCCTTCTGTTTTTAGAGGGTGTCCTTTTTTTTTTGTTTCTGGCATTTTTTTGTTCTGAACGGTGAATGCAGTAGTGTAACTCAATGCACCCTTTAATGGGTGGTGGGTCACCTACTTACTTGGGGTGGGGTGGGTGCAAGCTTGAGGGAAGCAGTTAGAAAATGGGGAAGTGGGGAGGGAAGAAGGGTAGGGTTGGGTGTAGGTTGCACAAGGAAAGAATGTATGCAAGTATGTTAGTATCTTATACATTGCAACGTTTTGTGTCTAGCAGTAGCTTCAATCTTGGGGGTCATTAGGATGGCGGGCGGACTTTGCCCGCCCGCCATCCTCGTGCAAAACGGGACCGTCCGCCATAGGAGCGGCGGTCCCGCCTTGAGCATTAGGATGCGTCCGCCACACAGGCGGGCGCATCCTGTATTTTTACCATTGCGGCGGGCGGTGCAGATAGCGCCGCCTGCCGCAATAGTAAAAATTCACGTTGTGCATTTCAAAGCACAACATGACAGGCACTGCGCGATGCCTGCCATGTTGCACTTTGAAATGCGGGAGGTACCATAGGTACCCCCCATGTGCACCTCCCACCCCCCGGCCTGGCGAGGGCAATCCGCCCGACATCGGAATGGTCCCCTTAGTTGGCAGAGAGCTTCATCATGTGTGTGGTGAGGGTTATGTCCTGTAACATCAGTGGGCCAGATAATAGGTGAAGGTATGTTCTTCTATGAGCTGGTTAGTTACTTTTAATCCAGACTTATTATTTTAACAGGAAACCCATCTTAAATCCAGCAATCCCAGACTGTCATTGCCTGAGTATCACATGCTTTGCTCGCCCCTGCAAGTGTCACCGGTAAGACTGCTGCTATCTTTTGAGGTGCACTTTAAAGTTAGAAATAAACAATTTTGTTACTAATCCTCTTGGGACTCTGTCTGTAACTTTGTGAAATACAATTGTCCTGTAGCTGATCAAGGGGAGGCTCTGCAACAATGGTACTCCATAGCTGTCCACTTCGGGGTGGCCTGTTTTCATGGAATGCGATTTCAATTTCCTTCAGACACTGGAGTTAGATGCCTTATGGAAGAACAAGAGGTAAACTACGCATTGAAGATAGCATCATTTATTGCTATCGATAAGTCAGACTTTGGCATCAAAGTTCCTTAGAGATTTCAATTTCCATTGCTTAGAGAATAACCTGTTTTACAGTGAGGCATAGAGCAGCATCTGGATTAGATGTATTTTTTGAGTTCTCAGTCCTTAGGAGGTATGAGTTCCCGAATTATAATAAATAGTTTTCGGATCATGCAGTGCTTCCTGTTGACTTTAAGGGGAATCGCGGCCTCTCTTTTAGCAGAAGGTATTGCTTTATAAATTGTTTCTTTTGAAACACAACTAGGTTTTATCAACACATTTTACTTTATTGAATTCTTCCAAGTCAATTTAGATTCCACATCTTTCTTTATTGTTTGAGATGACTTTAAGAAGGCATTGAGAGTACAAGTGATTGCTTGTCCTGTAAGAAAGGTAAAAAATGGAGAGCATTTGATTTCAGTGCTTCTGAGGGCTCTTGAGTGTGCAATCTCCTTGTTAGTCTCTTCCAATAATGTAAACCTCAACACCAGCCTGCAGGAGTTGGAATTTGTCAAACAAAAACATAAGGAATACAATATAGCTGAGGAGTTGCTAAGTGAGAAAAATATAAACCTGATCTGCTATGAAACTAGGGAGCATGTTGGCAGGCTCCTAGAATGGTCAGTTAAAACCAAGTCCCATGCAAACTTTGTGAAATCTTTTAAGGATCCATTGTCTAAACATTCCGTTTCTGACCCGGGCTTTATACAGAGGATTTTTTTATCATTATATTGCTCTCTATCACTCAGTTGATGACAGCAAAACCAGTCAGACTAGAATATTTCTACAAAAGATTTCGGGGCACATGCATCCACATAAGGAATTGTGATTCCTAAATACCGATTTTTAAGGTATTGCTATTTAGGAATCACAATTCCCTATGCATGTAAGAATCACAAAATAAATTGTGATTCCTACACGTTACCAAATAGCAATTTGCAAATTGCGAATCGCTATTAGCTAATGTCACTCCATTCATTCCTAAGGCCCTATAGGTCCATAGGAATGAATGGGAATGCATTCGCAATTTAGAACTACCAAATTGTTAATCGCAAATCGTGAATGCAATTGCAAGGGTGCCAGGGGGCCTAAGGTCCCCCTGATGCACCCCCAAAAAGGTAAGTGTGCACATGTCACTTTGAAAAAATACACTATTGTGCATTTTTCAAAGATTTTGCAAATTACCATCAACTTGAAGTTGATGGTAATTCGTTTTTCTCATTTAGGAAAGGCTTGATGCATCTCAAATAAGGAATCACAATTTGCGATTCCCTAAATGCATTAGCAAATTAGGTAATCGCAATAAATTGCAATTACCTATTTTGCTAAAGCATTCACTTTGATGTTCGGAAAAGGCATTTTACAGGTTGCAAATGGGCTGATTCTGCCAATCAGCTGTTTGCGACCGGTAAAATGCTTGATGCATGTGGCCCTTCAATCATTAAGATGTCCCAAGTTTAAGAATCAGATATTCTTAAATACACTTTGGTTGAAGAAATTAAGCTATGTTGTGAAAATTGATAGGCTGTAAATAGTTATGTGCTTCTGGTAGAGATTTATAAGACATTCTTTCCCGAGATCCAGGGTAAATAGGTTACATTTTTTAATTCAATTTTACAGGGAGAGACAGTGACAGCTTCATGTTCAGATACAATTGTTATTAGTATTTTGAAAAAAATATATGGGCGTAGAATACCCTGGTGTGTATCTCCTGAATTGGGACTATAACTTGTTTATGAAAGACTTAGCAAATAGGCTTATGTCTGTGGCCTTGACTCTGATCCATCTGGATCACAATGGGCACTGAAAAAGCTTTGAAGTTGGTGAAATAAGATGGCCTTTTTCATATTTTGGAAGCTTTCTCTTTATTTATTTATTTATTTTATTTTTGGCATTTGTAGAGCGCGGCGAAAACCCGCAGGCGTCTCGGCGCTAACAATTCATCTGTTTCATACTCATAATCAAAGTCTCATTGATTAAACAGCCATGTCTTTAAAAGCTTGTGGAACTGATGGAGTGAGGAACTCGTCATGATGTTTTGAGGAAGAGTGTTCCATAGTTTGGGTGCAGCCACTAGGAAGCGGCGGTCACCCCAGGACACTGTTTTTGATCGTGGGACCACTAGTTGGTGTAAGGTGGAGGAGCGAAGCTGTCTGTCGGGTATGTGAGGTATCAATTGGTCCTTAAGAGAATGCGGTCCTTGGTTATTAAGTGCCTTGTATACTATACATAAGGACTTAAACTTTATTCTGTTTTGGATCGTTAGCCAATGAAATTGCTTTATCGTTTCAGATATGGGATCAAATTTGGAAATACCAGAAAGCAAGCGTGCCGCCGCATTCTGTATTGACTGTAACTTTGTTATGACCCTGACCTGAGCATTAAGAAATAGACCGTTACAGTAGTCTAGCGAAGACAACACCAAAGAACTAACCAATGTTTTAATTGATGCCTCCGGAAGAAAGGGGCGAATCTTTCTGGTCATTCTCAGTTTATAGTGGGCCGTAGATGCCACTTTGTTTGCATGGTCCATAAAACTGAGACCTTCGTCAAAAATGACTCCCAAATTCCGGACTTTGGCTGTCGGAGTGGGGGGTGAACCAAAGGCTGCTGGCCACCAGCATGATGGCCATACTGGGAGAAGAGGTCCAAAGATAACTACCTCAGTTTTTTCTGAGTTGAGCTTGAGGCAGTTTGTGGCCATCCATTTTCCTATTTCAAGCAGTCCATTTTTGAAGTTTTGTGCCACTTGTCCTCCATCACCCTTGATGGCCAATACCAACTGTGTATCGTCCGCATAGGATGTTAGGCTCATCCCATATGCTCTGATGACGTTGGCAAGGTCCGACACATAGATATTAAATAGTGTCGGACTGAGGGATGAGCCTTGGGGAACCCCGCATGGCAGCGAGAGTTGAGCAGATTGGAAAGGTCCAAGGGTGACCGCTTGAGTTCTGTCCGCGAGGAAGGAGGCAAGCAGATCTCTGGCAGAATGACAAATGCCCAACTTTCCGACACGGTCGACCAGGATGTTATGGTCGACCGTGTCGAATGCTGCTGATAGATCCAGCAATACTAAGATTGCTGTCCCACCTTTGTCCCGGATAGCCCTGACATCGTCTGCTGCCTTAATAAGGGCAGTTTCGGTCCCATGATACCTCCGAAAGCCGAATTGTGTGTCATCCAGCAATCGGTGTCTATCGATATAGTCTGAGAGTTGGGAGTTCATGGCTTTTTCAACCACTTTGGGTAAAAAAGGAAGGCTGGGAATCGGCCTGTAATTTTTCAATTCATTTTTATCTAGGCAGGATTTTTTTAATAAAGGTTTCAACAAGGTATTTTTTAGCGAAATGGTGTAACTCCCTGATGACAGAATGGAATTACAGTCTTGTGTCAAAACTGGTATGATGGACTCCATAACTGGTGGTAGGACTGAGAATGGGCAGGGGTCAAGGGCGGAACCTGTTTTGATAGTTGAGACGATGGTCCTTATGTGGTCATCTGTAAGGGTATGAAACCTAGTAAAAGCATTAGTCCGCTGTAAGCAAAGTGGGGCCGCGTTCACCGTAGGTGGTTTAGAGGTAAAGGCTTGATATATGTCGTCCACCTTGGTGAAGAAAAATTTCGCCAAGGCATCACATAGTGCTTGTGACGGAGGGGGAATAAGATCGGGGGCGTTACCTGACAAAGGTTTGGTGATTTCGTACAGTCGCTTGCTGGAGTTTTTAGCTTGGTCAATTTGGTTAGTGTAAAATGATTTTTTTGCTTTTATGATCATGGATTTATAAAGCGCCAATGATTCTTTATAAACTTTCTTGCTGGCCATATCATAAGTTATTCTCCAACGCCTTTCCATTTTCCTGTTGTTTTGTTTTTGTAGTCTTAGTTCATCAGAATAACAAGGAGCGGTCGGTTTAGATCTGTTCCTGGACAAGGATTTGATGGGAACTGTTTGCTTAGTTGCATGAGCAAGCCAGGTCTGGAACTGTAGTGTTGCCACATTGGGATCAGTGGTTGCCATTGGACGAGTATTGTCCAGCTGTGTTTTCAGCTCTAGCTGGTTTATGTTCTTCCAATCTTTGAAAGAAATTTGATTGGATAAGGTGGATTTCTTATTTAGGTGAGTCTTAATTGTGATTCTACCAAATATGGCGTGGCGATCGGTCCACGGCATCGGTAAGATGTCAGTTATTTGTAGACCGTCTACATTTGAGAATATGGCATCTAAAGTGTGGCCAGCTGAGTGGGTGGCGGAGGTAACTAAATGTCTTAACCCCCGTGTTTCCATATCCGATATAAGGGAGGACGTATCAGCTTGATTAACTTGATCTAAGTGAAAATTCAGATCACCAAGAACCGTAAATGTGTTTTCTGTGGCTAAAGTTTCCAATATTGTGCTGATGTTAGCGAGGAATTCGGTCTTTGTCCCTGGCGGGCGGTATATCAGTATTCCCTTAAAGTTGAAAAGGGAGGAGAGCTTGATTCCGAACTGCAATGCTTCGCAAGAGGTGGATGGGATAGGGGTGGTTCTAACAGTGAACCGTTCTCTGGCTATAATGGCTAGGCCGCCTCCTCTTTTCCTTACTCTATCCTGCCGATAGGCTTTGTAACCGTTAGGTACTGCGATGACCAAGTCTGGCTCTGACGACTCATCGGTCCAGGTTTCGGTAACAAAAAGAATGTCTAGTTGACATTAGTAATAAGGTCAGCTACATCCTGACTATGTTTACATAGTGAGCGAGCATTAATAAGTGCCATTACAAAGGATTCCTCTTTGATAGTAGTTGACTGATTGAGGTGAGCGGGAGCCAAGTATAAAGGAATGGAACTTTTGCAGTGTGGACAGGGCGCAATGAGATCGTGTAAGGCCATTGAAGGGTCTAGTCTTGGGCAGCTTAAGTCGTGCGATGGTCGGAGGTCTAGTAAGGTCGTGCGCGAATAGGAGAGGTTATAAATACTCGGCGACCGACCTGGGGTTATGGCCCTAGGCCCGGTCCCGGCGCAGATGGGCGCAGACGGGCTTGCCTTTGGCGCGCCTTCGGCACGCCACCGGCGCGCCCGCTGCGCCCGCTGCGCAGACGGGATGGTCTGGTGTTTTTATACATGGGAAAGGGGGAGGAGGGTGGGAGGGGTCCAACCACTACACCGCAACCCTTACCTCGCTCAAGATGGCTGCTGAGTTGGGTCGAGTGATGTGTCAGCGCGTGGGAAACAAAAGCTCTGTGGACCTGAAAAGCCTGTGTACTGCCTCGGGCGACACTAATCTCGCGCCAAGGTAAGGGCTGTAATTATAAGAACGATCTATTTAAAATATATACAGTTTTTAAAAAAGACGCTATTTGTGGTCAATAGCGCACAGTCAAGGCACAATGAGTATAGCAAGGATCCCCCGGCTTCCGCCTCAGGGGAGAGTATGAAACGAATGACTTTACCTGTGCAGTTCCTATTGATGCTTAAGATACTTCATGTGGTTCTCTCAGCTTTGATAATAATCAACTCTGCAGTAGCAGGGAGAATTATAATTATCTGGAGGACGATACAGGGTGTCCACTGTCTCCAATTCTGTTTGCTCTTTTCATCGAGCCTCTTGATATAGCCATCTATGGGAATGATAACACTTGTCCTCCTGTTTCCAGAATATGTAAATTGAAGTCATACATGGATGACTTGTTTGTTTATTTGAAGGTAGAGAAATCTAACATCCAAAACATATAAGAAAAGATTCTGGAGTTCATCTCGATTTGGGGTTGGAAAATAAATACGGGGATAATCAAGATCCTTTTATTCAATGCTACCAATGCCGATATTCTGCAGAATATGGGTCACTTGTATGTTCCTACCCACCCAACCAGGTATTTGGGCACTTATGTCACATCAAACTGTGGCGATGTGTTTAAATTTATTATGAGGCCACATTATTCAGAATTTTGAAATCAGCCCTTTAAATGGAAACCTCTAACTATTTCAATTGTTGGCAGAGTGGACCTAATTAAAATCTTAATTATGCCACTCCTAATTTTTCTACTTTCAAATGTTCCTATTAAACTTTCCCAAAATACTTTCTGAGACTGACTTCACTGCTGCACAGTTTTATTAGGAGCACTAATCAGTCTTGCTTGAGATTTTCTTATTTAGAATTAGATAAAGAGCATGGTGGTTTAGCTCTTCCTAACCTCTGAATATGTTACCAGGCAGCACTATTAGATAATATATCTCTTCAGAATGATACGCTTTCTGCTTCGATGATTTTTGACAATTTTTTATGCAATGTTTGAGAATAAAGGGGTTCATTGAATATATGAATATATTTAATCTCCCTAGAACAAATAGATTGAAATTAATTCAGGAGCTAATTTGGCGCAAAAACTAAATCTTTAATTAATTCACTATAACAGACCTTCATGAGTTCATTTTAATAAAAAGATTGCATAGATTTCAGTATACACCTATCCACTAATGAACTGAACGACTGAAAAAGTTTGGTCTTTCAAGCTGTTGTCCACTTTAATTACAATACCTCACGGATGACCTTGGTGTTGGCAAAAAGCTGTAGGTCAGTTTAAAAAAAATAATAATAGTCTATTACAGATGTATCCAGCATCTCTTAAGGAGAAAGATTCCATATGGCCGGGATGCCCGCCACCCCCTCCCAACACACATCCCCAAGGATGGGAAGTCGGACAATCGTTGAACTTTTGGAAGACGGGAGGGAGTCACCCTCCCGGCCGTATTTATTAAAATATGAAACAAAATTTAAAACATTAAATTAAAAGTTTCATCATTATGCATTATGTACAATTTGACATTTATTACATTTCGATGCAGTCATGTACTTTTGGCTAACATCCTGAAAATGCATACACTCTAATTCAAATTGTACATCCTAGCATTAAGGGCCAACGGCAAGGTCTTAACCGGTGTCAGATCCCTACTACCAAACTTCCGCCCTCACCGTGTGAGCGGCGCATGCGCAGAGGGCTCTACACTCATTGCCAACTGTAACTTCCCTTGTCGTGGTGGGGGCCCCCTTTCTACTCGACGCCATCTTAAGGGTCGGCCGAGTTCCCGTATGAGGTCTCTGTAGGAAGGACAGCGTGGACTCTCCCCCCACCCCATACTCTTTATCCGCCGTCGCGGATATCCGGCCCCCGGGAAATTAGTCAGGAGGGGCATTTAACTGCCTCCCCCCCTGGGGGAGGCCCATGGCCATCTCCCCCTAGGCGCCCCATCCTTAGTGGGTGCCGCCTCCCCGTGGAAGGGGCCAATGGCCGTCTTCCCCCGGGCGCTCCCATCCATTGTGGGTGGCGCCCCACTCTAGAGACCTTTAAATTCCTGCTCACCGATCATGACCTTACCGCCCGACAAATAAATGCGACAGTTGTTTACCTATTAAAAGAAAAAATTCAGCATCATCTTACTGTTCATTACTGATCATTTCTGCAAGAAGAAACTTCTCCAATGCAAACCATATTCACCTTCTCAACATTCCTTTATTCACTCTACCAAGGAAAAAGAAGGCCTATACATTCATCACTCAGAAAACTTTATTTTCTCCAAACATTTGCTATCAGGGGCTGGTGGGTGGGTCAAAATTGCTTCTTGTTCCGTCGAGGGCTCACGAGCAACGAGTGGGTGCAGCCTTCCGATCCGAGGAACAAGAGGACGATCTTCTGGGTTCCCGCTCCTTTATCCTACTGCGGGAGGGCGTGTACCCGTCCCTGATACGCCTACTGGGCGTGGTCTTCCTTCGAGGTGTCTAGGACAACCCCTCTCGGGCGGGGGAAGGCGCGCTCCGGCTACGCCGCTTTGGGCATACCAGCCGGGCCACGCCCACCCCGCCCAAAATGGCTTCCCGGGAGGTTCGGGCCCCCATCCATACGTTCGGGGGGACCGAGCGGTCGCCCCTTTCCATATGGCCGGGATGCCCGCCACCCCCTCCCAACACACATCCCCAAGGATGGGAAGTCGGACAATCGTTGAACTTTTGGAAGACGGGAGGGAGTCACCCTCCCGGCCGTATTTATTAAAATATGAAACAAAATTTAAAACATTAAATTAAAAGTTTCATCATTATGCATTATGTACAATTTGACATTTATTACATTTCGATGCAGTCATGTACTTTTGGCTAACATCCTGAAAATGCATACACTCTAATTCAAATTGTACATCCTAGCATTAAGGGCCAACGGCAAGGTCTTAACCGGTGTCAGATCCCTACTACCAAACTCCCGCCCTCACCATGTGAGCGGCGCATGCGCAGAGGGCTCTACCCTCATTGCCAACTGTATCTTCCCTTGTCGTGGTGGGGGCCCCCTTTCTTCTCGACGCCATCTTAAGGGTCGGCCGAGTTCCCGTATGAGGTCTCTGTAGGAAGGACAGCGTGGACTCTCCCCCCCACCCCATACTCTTTATCCGCCGTCGCGGATATCCGGCCCCCGGGAAATTAGTCAGGAGGGGCATTTAACCGCCTCCCCCCCCTGGGAGGGGCCCATGGCCATCTCCCCCTAGGCGCCCCATCCTTAGTGGGTGCCGCCTCCCCGTGGAAGGGGCCAATGGCCGTCTTCCCCCGGGCGCTCCCATCCATTGTGGGTGGCGCCCCACTCTAGGGACCTTTAAGTTCCTGCTCACCGATCATGACCTTACCGCCACAGACCGGATAGTTGACCGACTATCTGGTCCCCCCAACTCCTCCTATAGGTCATACTTCCTCAAACCCCTCAGCCATGCAACCAGATCTCCTATTAGTAAATCATTCCCCTCCCTGGACAGGTGAACCCCATCATACAGATACATATGGTCACCCCGGATACACCCATGAGGAATGACATGCAACTGTGCAGAACGGAACAGTCTATTAATCTTATTATTGACCCGTTTAACTGAATGGTTCAGAGCTGACACCGAAAGGCCCCCCTGCCACCTCCTTCTAGGAATCATGTGGGACCAGGCAATCGTGCACCCCGGGACTCTTTTAGCCAACCAGCTAACAGCCGACAGGATTCGTTCAAGTAACACTCGTCTACCCAGTGTCACCAAATCGTTGCCACCCAGGTGTACTATGACTATAGATGGCGGTGACCTATGCCGCTTTAAAAGTCCCTCGAAAAATGACTCAAATTGGTCAAAAACGAGCCCACCTTTCCCATGGAAAGCCACTCTGAACCCGTATTCCCCAGGTGCGTGAATCGCGTCACCTTCCTTGAATACGTCACCGGCACGCCTCACGTATGAGTGGCCCACGACCCATACCATCCTCTCCCCAGTCGGTGACCTCTGACCGCTGGTCTCTTGATGTAGGGTCGACCTCCAATTCCGCCCTGCATGGCAGGCCCGCGAAACTGCAAAGTAAACAAAAGACAGAAAACGTGAGTGCATGTCAATTGATCACTTACAACATGTGCAATCGCACATACCTCTTAAAGCAATTCGAGGACCAACGGCCCAATTGTTTCACTTCCTCGGCACTCTGACCCCTGGCTGTAGCCTCAGTAGCAGCCCCTATCCGAAAGGAGTGGGTCCCAAAATCGCACGGGTCCATGCCAGTGCCAGCACCCTCTGAAACTGAAATCTTGTCAGTGGGGTGCTATCCTTGTGTCGGAGCAAGCTCCCCCCCCAGGCGGCCGCTCTCAGCGCCAAATAGTCTTCCACACACTTCAACGGGCAGACGTGGGACCCTCGCTTGCGCTGTACGACCACACTATCTCCCATAGCCCCCTGGTCGGTCTTGGACCTGGCTATCATGATTACCATCGGATCACCCCTAATCTGGATGTGATCCCTGCACAAACCTCCCTCCATATCTCTCTTGTTCCTTGCGACAAGTTCGCTCACCCTCATGGCCCCATGAAATGCCAGTGTGAACGCTGCCCAGAACAGAACTGCTTCGTAATGGGAGGAACACGTCTCGTCCAGCTTTGCTAAAAGCAGAGACAGTCTGTCTAAGCCAATCGGGTGCCTCGTATCTCTCTTGCAACCCTCAAGGCGCTGCCAGCCGCGAAGGTCTTTCTTCACCAAAAAGGAACCCGTAGGGTCTTTTATGCCGTGTACCTGGGCCATGAATGAAATGGCCGCCCTATGCCTACCGGCCGTTGCCACTGATCGGCCCTCCCTGTGTAGTGCAACCAGGTACCCCAGGAAGGATTCCTCCTGCCCCCAATGCCGACTCCCCACAGGACCCAAATATGTGCAATAAGAACGAAACGCTCCTTCGTATGCTTTCCTTGTCCTGGGGGCTAAACTCGCTGCCACGAGGTCTTGTAATCCGAGGCACCGATTAGCCACATTGCTTCTGGGAATGGTGCTGCCTCTAAGTCTGCTGTGGGCAGGTAACCCCTGAATGCCTGCATACGTGAACGAGAGAGTGCATCAGCCACATGATTCAGTACACCTGGCACATGTTTTGCCCTGAACAGTACATTTAATCTCATGCACAGCAGCACAATCTCTTTCAACAATCTCAAAATCATTTTGCAGCGTGCTGCCTGTTGATTAATGCAATCTACGACAGTCATATTGTCGGACCAAAACACCACTGAGCGTCCCCTGAAGTCATCAGCCCATGTCATCAGAGCAACCCAGATGGGGAATAACTCCAGAAATCCAATGTTACCTGTGAGGCCGTCGGCGTGCCACCATGTTGGCCATGTTTGTGCCGACCATCGATCACCTAAGATGGCGCCAAAACCCACACTCCCCGCCGAGTCGGTCCATAGACCTAATTCCTCCGACGACTCTGGCGGGGAGTTCCAGACGACTCGCCCGTTGAAGTCCGCCAGAAATGCCAACCAAATACGCATATCCTGGCGAACCTCTCCAGACAGTCTCGTACGGTGGTGAGCCTCTTTGAGACCACCCATAGCCTGCGCGATAGAGCGCGAAAACGGGCGGGCCATAGGAATCACCCTCAAGGCAAAATTAAGCTGACCCACTGTTCGTTGTAACTGGTGCAGGGTCACTTTCTCCCCACTCAGGCATTGCATCAAGGAAGCCCGGAACTTGATCACTTTGTCTACTGGTAGTCGGAAACACCCCTCCACAGAATCGAGCTCAATACCCAGAAACTCCAGTGAAGTAGATGGGCCGACCGTCTTACCTGGTGCCAAAGGGACACCGAATTCATTCATGAGGATGCAGAAATCATACAGCGCCTGTGCGCATTTCATATCACCGGCTGCCCCCAAAAACAGAAAATCATCCAGATAATGCATAACATGTCTATGCCCTGTGGCCTCTGTAAATGCCCATTCCAAAAAACAGCTAAACATCTCAAAATATGCACATGAAATGGAACAACCCATGGGCATGCATTTATCCATGTAATACTTTCCCTGAAATGCAAAACCTAGCAGGCGCTGATCCTGCGGGTGCACCGGAAGCAACCGGAATGCTGATTCGATATCACATTTCGCCATCAGCGCCCCACGGCCTAGGTGGTTCAATATGGCCACGGCATCGTCGAACGATGCGTATCGTACCGAACAAAATTCTGGGTCTATGGCGTCATTTACAGAGGAACCCCTGGGAGCAGAAAGGTTATGTATGAGTCTAAACTCCCCCGGGTCTTTCTTCGGGACAACCCCTAACGGGGAACATATGAAATCGGCCACCGGCGGGCATGAAAAGGGGCCAGCCACTCGGCCGAAACTGACTTCTTTTGCTATTTTCTTCTCTGCCACGCCCGGGTTGTGCCGTACCGATAACTGGTTTCTACAAAAGAAATTCCCCCGAACTTCCCCCACCGGGATGTGGAAGCCATGTAAGAATCCCTTCCTCAAAACCCCAGCGGACACATGATCAGGGTATCTGTTTAACCACGGAATCATAACCATTAGATCAACGGGTGTAGGCAATCGGTTACAAAGGTCCACCTCACTCCTGCTTAGGTCCTCCTTTTCCACCCATCCCGCCATTCTTTGATCTACATGTACTTTCCGGGTGTGAGGAATTCCCACAGCCGGCACACACATGCTTAAACTTGCATGTCCCTTGCGGTCTGTTACAATTGCCTCGATTGAAGCCCCAACAGACCCCTCCTTGTCCGCCCTTCCCGCCAACTCTAGGCTGATAGCCCCCACCTGTGCCTGCTCGAAAGGGCACCCCGGGCTTTTGGCGGACAACTCCGGACCCGCTCCCGCCTGGCGAGGACGTACCTGTCGCCCCTGGCAGGAGTTGCTTGTGCCATGACACCGAGTCCAAACAATCCCAAGACAGAGAAGTATCATATTCCTTTGCTTTTCGGAACTTCATGTCATAGCCTTTCCATTCTTCCCCCTCATACATTGAATAAAAATCCATAATGCGATTCTGATAGCAAACCAACTCAGTCATAACATCAGGTTTACGTTACCCCATAACTGCGGTAAATATAGAGAAGGCCTTAACCCAATTCGTCACTGTCTCTTCCACCCTGAACTCGGCCATCTTGGCGCGCCATACACTAGGGTGCCACAAATCTTTCTGCGTTTTAGCATACTCCATCTCACGATGGTCCATTAACAATGAAAACATGTTGACATACTTGTCTCCCCATATTAACTCTTTTGTGGCCAAGGGAACGTGCTGTGCAACCTTTTCCCGCCTTGAGGGTATTGAGCCCTCCCCCATCATTGGCAATGCGATCTTACCCGGATCAGCTATTGTTGCCGCCGCCTTCTCCTGACCAGCTGCTGGTACTCCTGGCGCCACCTGTGGGGGAACAAGAGGAACACTCGCCTTCGCGACATCTCTCGATTGCCGCAACTGCTTCATTAACACTCTGGCCTCTTCGGACGGATCACCCGGGGTCGCTGTGCCCGCCACCTTTGTTTTAAGCCATGCGGTCAACTGTGCGGCCAATTCTGGGGGCATTTCATCATCCTCGGTCGAGGTGATCACCACTGGGATAGGCTGGCCTAAAACTGGTTCCTGAACCGGGACACCAGCCGGTACTAGGGGGACGATGGGTGGCACCTCTGCTGCCGGGACCCCCCCCCGAGACTGCCCTTTCTTTGATCCGCTTCCCTCTTAACCCGGGAACCACTCCCGGCAAGGCCGGGCCTATTACCTTTTTCGGCTGACCTTGGTCGTTCATTGTCGCCAATTGTTTCTTTACCTCCGCCAAACCTCTACCGAGCGATTGGACTTGACCGAGCTTTCGGTCCATACAAGCCATCCGGTTCGACAATAGGCGTAACATCTTCTCCATCTCGGAACCCTTTCCTGCTTGTTTGCTAGGCATGGTTACGAGTCCTCCGCCTTTGGTCGATCCACGAGGTCCTGAAAAACCGTGTTGAACTGAAAGATAAAAAACAGGATTACCACGTTCAAAATTGCTGCTTGTTCCGTCGAGGGCTCACGAGCAACGAGTGGGTGCAGCCTTCCGATCCGAGGAACAAGAGGACGATCTTCTGGGTTCCCGCTCCTTTATCCTACTGCGGGAGGGCGTGTACCCGTCCCTGATACGCCTACTGGGCGTGGTCTTCCTTCGAGGTGTCTAGGACAACCCCTCTCGGGCGGTGGAAGGCGCGCTCCGGCTACGCCGCTTTGGGCATACCAGCCGGGCCACGCCCACCCCGCCCAAAATGGCTTCCCCGGGGGTTCGGGCCCCCATCCATACGTTCGGGGGGACCGAGCGGTCACCCCTTTCCATTATCTTAAAAATGTTTTTTGAATATAAACTTAGAGGTATCGAGCGCTAGTACAGGCAGATCAAAGGTATTTGTTATGATTATCTGCTTACTAACCATAGAAAATGAAATTGGGATCAGGATACATTTTTTTTAAACTCTTTTTATTGAAGAAATTGGAATGTAAACAATAAAGACACAGTATTTCACATGTCATCAGTAATTCACGGTGTGGAGAGAAATCGAGAGTCCCTTTACCTCGGTACTATACAATTGTCTACAGGAATATCCAGGGCCGGACTTGCTACCGGGCAGTTTGGAATGCTGCTTAGCTGGAGGGTAATTTCGTTGATGGGGACCTGCGTGTACTAAACGAAATTCATTTTATTTTCATTATTTCGAAGTACACGCAGGTCTCCATGTACAAAATCAGCGCCCACTGCAGTAAAATCTTCCAGCAGCTCGGCAGCATTCCAAACTGCCCGGTAGCCAGTCCAGCCCTGGGAATATCACACTAAATAACATCATCAATAGCATTGTCACGACCCCTTGGTGGCACACAAATCACCACCCCCGAAAGGTGTTCCAGCGCCCCCATATTTGTGACCATTTCTGTGGGCATCCCCTTGAGACATAAATAGGTATCTCTGTCACCATACACCACAACTTGTCCCTGGCCCAGGCAGCTATACAGGGTGGGCCCGGGGCCCTCCACAATTGTGCAATATTCTGCTTGGCTATCATGAAGCCCAAAGTGGCCCAGATCCTCTCTTTAGCTGTAAGGTCAGTGGGGCCCCAAATAGTCAACAAAATCATTTTGATATTGTACTGTATCTTCTGTCCCATTGCTTCCTCCATCATGAGAACCACCCCCTCCCAGAACCTCTGAATTTTCACACATTCTTAGAGTTTATGGATGAAGGTGCCCTCTTGACCGCATTGTTGTTCACAGCCACAGTTTTGGGTGTAGCCCATACGGACCAACGAGGGTCTGGACAGATATGCCCTATTGAGGATTTTGAGCTGGACCAATTGGAGTTTGGAAGAGATGGCGACTTCACGTGGAGAAGCCACCGCAGCCCACCATTCCTCATCCTCCAAGCCTGCAACGGCATGGCCTCATTTATCTCTAAGACGGGTTAGGGGTTCAGTCATATTGTTAATGAGATTCTTATATATGAGTGATATGGCTTTTTCCAGCAAGTCACCATCTAGGATCCTATCCTCAAGAGGGGAGGAATCAGGGAGGTCTGTACCTTTGGGGAGAGCTGCGAGCAGTGCGTGCCTAATTTGGAAATACCAGAACAGTTCTGTGGTGGCCATTTCAAACTCTTGCCTTAACTGGGAGAAGGGTATAACATTGCCCGATTTCCAAAGATCCCTATCCTGGAAATGCCAATGGTATCCCATTTGTTGAAGCCCAGGGAGTGCAGCAGCCGACCCAGCTGGTCACAGTGCCACAGCGTCGTAGCCTGAGTAAGCCTGCCTTCCCAACCCAAGCTTTTAGTAGCATCTTTCCATACTTGCACTGCAAGTTTGGTCGGGCCGGACAAGACAATGTTCCGGGACTTCGTGTACAGCGCTCCCTCAAACCCGCCCCCCCCGGAGGAGCCAACGATCGATCTGAAATGCCGGGTCATCGTGCCGTCTATAGGTGCATTGATTAATGGCAGCGAGTTGTGAGGCCCAGTAGTATCTTTTCATGTCTGGAAGACCAATACCCCCATCAAACCACCCCAGCGTGAGTTTATTTGTGGCAATGCAGGGGGGTTTACCCTCCCATAGCAAATCCCGCACTGTGCCAGGTCCCTAGAATATAATGCCACAACTGGTAAGTGAGTATTTTTTAACACGTACAAAAGACGGGGGAGGGACATCATCTTGAATAGGGCCACATGTTCCAGGAGAGTCAAGGGAGCAACTTCCAGAGCAAGACGTCTGATTTAAGACGCGCTAAAGGTGGCCTAAAATTAGCGTAATAAAATCTCGACAGGTCTTTAGATACCCAGATACCCAGGTACTTGAAACTGCCGACGGCCTCCGTCAACTTGCAACCCCTAGGAAGACATGGACACCTTCCACTAAGAATGTAGAGCACCGATTTAGACAGTTAATCACATAGCCCGCGAACCTGCCAACAATTTTAAATATATCCATCACCACGTTGAGAGACGCCGCTGGGGAGGCTAGATAAAGCAGGATGTCATCCACTTATAACAATATGCGATCCTCCCACCCATACGTCCATTTAAGGCCCCGAATGGCAGGGTCCTTGCGGATCCATGCTGCCAGAGGCTCCTGGGATCAGGATTATGTCTAAGGAGTGCAAAGAAATGTGCAAATGAGCTATTCAGAGCTTTTGTTAATTCGCTCCTTTGCCATACTCCTAAACTAGTCAGCAGGTTCCATCCCTCTGTTAGTATTCATTTCCATGTCCGCTGTTCGCTTTCTGATTCTGCAGTGGTGGAAATCAACCGAGATACCCTTTCTTGTTCATTGACAAAGTAAAATAGATCAGGTTAAAGTCTTTGAACTCACGTATGCAAGAAGAATCAATCAAATAAGCAGATATAACAGTCTCAGGTGTAATTTAGGCTCAGTATGAGTTTGCATGAATCATGAAATTGATAAAAAAGAATTTAAAGTGATGATTTGGGTCCATTATTTTGCTAGGCATTGTGTGAACTAAGTCTCACGGTGCTCTATCTAACATCTAATCTTCCTCCTCCTTCAGACACTGCTGATGTTAACACCAATGTGCTGATGTGCTGAGCGTGCGCCTCCTGCCCGCTGTATTACAGCGAGGGCAGTGCTCTTTGAGGAAAACGCTCCATTACGCACACCGACTGTAAGCACCCTGTTGTGAGCCTGAAGCTGGAGTGAGCCTGAAGGAAGCTGCGGGTGAGAGGCTGGCTTAGGGGTGCAAGAGGTGTGAGCCCCGTAGTGATGCGGTAGACAGCTATTAAATTAGAGTTACATTTGAAGACAATTTCTACCATGTGGAGCCAGGGTGTAAATATCGACCCATGTTCCTGCCGTGGAGAGAGAGGCCCAGTAAAAGCATGGCTTATGCAACACAGGACCTTTGTGGGGAGGGTGTGGAATACCCCCATAGTAGTGACAGTGCAGGTAGCCAACAAAATGCCACTGGGAGCCTAGAACAAATTAGAGCACGAAGGCAGCAGCACATCTCAGCTGAAGACTTGAAGACTTGAAAGGCAGGAGGTGGAGGTAAGTGTATTTTGTTAATTGTGAATATCATCTATTGTCCAAAGATGCCTCCTTTAAAGAAAAAAGGCACAGCACTTGTGGTAGCAGCAAAAAGCAGAAATGTAGGAAGGAAGAGAGATGATGTATCAATAGTAGGAAACCTTAGGCCTTCCCCCCATGTAGAAGACATTCAAGTAGGAGACAGTGGAACCCCAGTACGAAGCTCATCCATCAGCAAAATCACTGGCGGTCTCAATTAAAGACTTTGGGGGAAAGCATTTCAAGTTTTCAGTATTACAGGAGGTTACATATATGGGACATGTGGTTTCATCTCGGGGGTGGCCCTCAGGAGTCATTGAAGGATAATCTGGACTTATTCGGACCCTCAGGAGTGAGTCACCCCTGACTTTCCTCTTCCCCTTGTTTGTTTCATCCCTCAGAGTTGAGTTTTGTGTGCTCTGGGGAAGGGACAGGGGCAGAAGAGAGTGCAGAAGGTCTATCTGTGGATGGACACTCAAAGAGAGTGCTGCCAGGATGGGCACCCCATGGTGGCAACCAAGGGACATTGGCTACCTCTGCTGCAAATATTGACTCCTTGCTGTGAGGCCCATCCCCGATTGTGGATGTTCTTCTGCTAATGCAGAAAATATTACATGGGCTATTTTAAGCTTCGCTGGCAGCAAATGAGTCATTGAGAGTGGAGGCTGGAGTGTTAAAGTAGATTTTGATAGAATTAAAAGCAATTAATTCCTGTATGCCTTCGTTGGTAAGACTGGTAATCCCTCAACCAGTGTCTAAAGAGGTGCCCCGTCAAGGGGAACAGGGATAGACCTCAGTTTAGGTGTCCAAAAGACCAATGTTGGTGAGGTATGAGCTGGAGATTGGATCAATTAAAGGTGAGAAAAAGAAGTCTGGGTTTAAAAGTATGGTCTCCATCCCAAAGGCGCAGGCCGGATCAAGTCCAAGCCCAAGTGGCACCACTTACCCTGATAAAGAGATGGCAAATGATATGGTGGCAGACACAGAGAAGAGAGGAGCGGCAAAAAGGATTAAACATGATGGTCTGGTTGGCACTGACAAACTGCAGAAGGGTGCTATGTCAAAGTGAAGAGCCCGCGCCAGTCAAATCCCCAAGCAAAGGAAGCTCTCCCAGCAGTGTTTCAGGAGCCCTAAGAACCTTGAGGCTCCTCTGCACCTAGAAAAAAATGTTGCCTAGAGTAGGCATACACTAGGCCTGGGCAGTGAACTTCGCTCAATTTGTGGAGTTTGCCGAGTTTTCTGCACTCTGCACTCAGTGGAGCTCGCTCAATGTAGAAAACTCCACTTCGGGTAGTGCAGCAGAGTTTTTTCCCCATTGACACTCACCTACCGTAAGATGGCAAACGCGAGCTGCCACTCAGGTACAATTTCTACTCAAGTGGTAGTGGAACTCCGCGAACTCCGCCCGGGCCTGGCATACACCAAGCATAGGATACTGAAGGTAAATTATGTGTATTTTGAAGTGACCCGGAAGGGGAAAAAGGGAATAAATAGAAGACATTAAATAGGTCAAATATTTTGACTATATTCTCATCCTGTAAGGTACTGGAGGAGGTTGTGTCAAGAGATATTGAGTACATAGCCTTCATTCAGTCCAAAGCAGGTAGAGAGGTAACAAAGCCAATTTTAGTTCTCCAGTCTTTGTAGACATGGTATTTCAGGCAAGTGACATGCTGAATAAATTTGGACTAAGAATAGTGGAGGCAGCGGAGGCAGAACCTCCCTTCTTAGCAAACCTTGCCGGCTTAAATCAGGAACAGCTAAACTTTGGGAGGGAGACAAGTCCGTCCCAACCCCGGGTGGTGGGGTCTAATCACGGCAAACTAAAGGTAACTATTCCTTCCAAGCCAAAACAGAGATTGACAGATCTGATCCCTCTTTGCAATAGGTTTGCACGTCTAAGCGTTGATAGGGAGAGTGTCCTTTCCTGGAGGAGGAGGGGGGGTGGGGATAGACTAGCGAATTGCCACACCTTCCTGCTTGGGGTTTGTTTCCTAGAATGTACATGGGTTGAGGAACTTAATAAGAACAACAGATCTAACACATTTATGAGAGGGAAATGAGCTAATCGGTTTCTAAGGGACCTGGTTGGTGGGTGGGGAGTTTCATCAAAGTGGATTATACAGTTTGTAAAAGATGGGACCAAATTGGCCCTTGGGTGGTTGAGAGGTGGACTAATGACATTGTTATCTACTAAACGCAGTAAGGGGGCACAAATCATCAAGACAAGTAGTAATTGGCTACTAGCTTGTTCACTGGATCTCTATGACGGTTTTCCACGACAAAATAATTTTATAGTTGTGAATGTCTATAGTAATCAAGAGAAATCTCAGAAGGAGATGAGGGAGGTGTTCCAGAAGGATCTTGTAGAGTTAACAGAGCTCCTGGGGGACCCCCCCCCAATTCTCCTCCTATGGGACTTTAATCTATGCCTTGATCTGGGGAAAGTTGATTCTGGGGCTTTAGATATGTTACAGTGTTATGGTATCCACAAAGCAATTTTCCCAAAATGTGATCGGTCCAAGTTGAAAAGGAAAATGCTCATTGAGTTAGGGTTTGTATGCTTAAATGACTGCTTTGAAATGGATGTTACAGCAGCTCAAAAGTTTCTGCATGTTAACCAGCATTGCCCAATTGATTATATGGTTATTCATGCATGACTTTTTGACCTCTGTATAGAATTGAAGATGTTAGGAATAAGGGGTAGTGATCATTGGGGGTTAAAATTGGCCATCGAGGCAGCACCAATACCAGTAGAGGTGATCTCAATGCAGGTAGAGTTTCCAGATGCTTAACAATGAGGATATATGAAGAATACATTGACCAATTCATACAGTATTAAATCCTTCGTGAGATTGACCTTAATAGGGCCTAACGTCAGCCACTCATGCTATGATATGCAAAAAACAATTGCAGAGATTGTAAATCAATTGAGACCAGTAGCAAGGTTATGTTATAAGAAAGTAAAATCAGATCTATCTTGCCAGCCTCCTAAGCAGCAGTAGTTTGACAAAGTGTGTGTATTTGCTAGGAAGGGGTTAAGGAAAGCAGGAAGAATGAGGTGGCATATTGGCCCCATAAATGCAAATGAGTTCTATAATTGTAAGAAAAAATAGTATGATGCCCTGGTTAGGAGAAAGAAGCAAGATTTCCTAACATTCCATATGGGACCTGATGATCAGTACATTACAAGGAAAAACTATGAGGAAGTTCTGGAAGTTGGTACAGAGGGGATGTAGTGTTGTGTCCCTCGGCAAGATGTATAGTGCCAGAAACTGACTGGGTAGCCTTCTTGAGTGATATTGGTAAGACCAGGGAGATAACTGTGAAGGAGTGCTGGCCAAATTTGGGGTGGAAGCCATGGAGTCTTTTTCCATCCAATCCATTACCAAGTTGATAACTTCCCTAAATGTAACTAAAACAGCAGGACTGGATGATTCACCAGCAAATGTGATGAAGTCTAACCGGATGTGGTGGGCAGGGTTTTTCTCAAAAGTTTTTATAGCCATAACCAAGACTGGTACATTAACGCCCAGCTGGAAGGGCACAATATCTAAACCCATATACAAAAAATGTGCGATGAATGTTCCAGGCAATTATTGTTTTATAAGTCTGCTGGATGTCGGCTCAAAATTGTATTTTAAGGTTATTTTCAGGTCTTTAAAGAATTGCATTGAGGGCAACAGAATTGTCCCTATGAAGCAATGGGGCTGTAGGCCCGAGCATTCAACAATAGATTTATTGCTTCAGCTTGTGGGCCTTGGGGCAGACGGCGAAGAAAACAACTGCTAGTTCATTCTGCTGTTTTTCTGATTTTAGTTCAGCTTTCAATTTGGAAGATCGTAGTATTCTCTGGACTAAATTAAGACAACAGGGTATCCCCCAATGCTTATTATTTGAATGGGGCCCTTTCAGAGAGAACACTGCTAGGAAATGGGTTAAGGCAGGGCTGTGTCCTGGCTCCTACGCTGCTCTCCTTGTTCCCTGCTGACCTTCTGAAGGTGTTGATAGTGACTCAGACCTTTTCACCAAAAACAGAGGGTAGACATGTGTTGTGTCTACTCTATGCAGGTGATTTGGCAATTTTGGACTTGCCCCAAGTAGTCCTGCAGAGGTAGTTTATCATATTTAATTATTATTATGAGGATAATAAATTGAAAGTGAACCTGGAAAAAACAAAAATAATTCATTTCGGGAAAAGTAAAACCCTATGGGTGGCGGTTAGGTAACATCAGGGTTGAGGTTGTATCATCCTAAAAGTACCTTGCCATGATGTTTACAAGGCAGTTGAGCTCGGTCCTGCATAAAGAATTGGCGGAGAAGGAGGGCAGCAACAATGATAGGGGGCCTTGTTCATTTTCAGAATACCTTTGGTGGCCCTGCCTGGTCTCCATGTTTGACAGCTTCCAATGCAGTGGTCCCTACTTAATGTCTCTATGGGGCTAAGGTATTGCCCCTAAGTATGGAGGAAAATTGGGAGAGATGTGAGAACAAGTGTTTGAAAAAACTGTTAGCTCTCCTAAAAAAGTGCAATGAGCCCAGAAATAAGGCTGGAAGGGAACCTGCAGCCTTGAATTTTTTTGCCTATAAAGCAATCTTGTGATTTTAGGATAAACTTTGGGTCTCTGAGGTGCAGAAGGTATCAGCCTTATGTGCTGCTGAAATAGAAATGAGTGAATAAAGGTGGGTGGCGAAAGTCAGGAAAAGGCTAGCAGTCATCCCGGGAGCCTTAAAAATTGAATTATAGATAAAGGGTACCTCCCATCCTTCTAAAGCAGAATATAAAACAGCCTGTACAAAAGAGTCCAGATAGGTGGATATGGAATATGTAGGAAATAGACCCTTTGCAAAGTATGGTAAAATCTTGAGAAAATAGGAGGGCATTTCTGTACTTATCAGCACTTCCTGAGGCCCCGCTACGCTTAGCACTATTAATATGGTTGGGTTCCTTTAAATTTGCGATACATAAGAGCTGAAAAATGTGGTTTTTTTAGATGTAGAGAATAATTGTACATGTTCATTGAGTTTTCAAAATTTTAATGTTAATCTGTTAATTGACTGCCATCATTTTAATAGGTTTCCCCCTTTGTTTTAAAAATGCTTTTTACAAGGTGTAAATTATCGTAATGATGCACTTGCACTTTTGTTGAATATAGAATTTTTAGATTTTGCATGCGCCCTGGCAATATTGTAAAAAAAATGCTTGGATTAGTGATGCAAGAGGTTCAGTTGATTATTTTAATGCTGGGGTGTTAGGGTAACGGAGATTCTATAAATTAAATGGCGGTGTATTTGTGTACTAACCTGGTTTACAACCAGGGAAAGGAAGAAGGGGGTCACTTAAATAATTTTTTTATTCTGTCTTAAAATGCATGTTTCGAAGACAAGTGCCTAGACATTAATAAAGTTGAACTAGAACTAATACAATTTTCCAGCTAGATCAGTATAGATGTACTGAATTTAGTTTATGCAATTGACTCTTTGAATATGTATTTATTCTTTTATCTTTTTATAATGACTCGCTGTAATAGTGTTTATCTTTGAATGCAATTTGTATGTGATATTGACTGGATGTTAATGTATTAACCTCGTGCATGCTCGTGACGGAACCGCTCCGTCACGAGCCTCGGGTGGGCTGTACTGGTGACGGAGCAGTTCCGTCACGGCCGCGGCGCGTTCTATTGAGCGGGCGGGGCCGTGACGGAAGCGCACCGTCACAAGCACAGCTCACCCGAGGCTCGTGACGGAGCGGTTCCGTCACGAGCATGCGAGCGCCACGCGGCCCCCCTCCCCCCTAAGGGGTTAATAAGTGTTTCTCGTTTGATACTGCTAAATTGGTTCGGGATGCAAGCCAGAGATGACCCCTTAACTGTTTTTAGAGTTGTGTGCAGTGGTAAACAAAACATCATCCTTGCCCAAACATGTCATTTTTGGGGAATTTTTCATAGCTTTCTGATGGATAAATCTTTGCAGCATTAAACTGATAAATTGTTGCACATTTTATGGTTAATTCAGGAATCCTAATTCAGTTGTACTTTTTGCAATATTTACCCATGCACAATTTCCCATAGACTTAAGTATACCATGGGGAAATTTGAATTTGCAGTTTTCACTTTTTAATTTAAATTTTCATTCAGCAGGAAAATATTTCCCTCACCTGCATCAACCTACAACAAATAAGGGATATTCTCTTTCCATTGTCAATCTGGAAAGGTAATAACTTCATGAGTACATTATGTTCTTTTCCAGTGTTGGAAACAAGCTGCAACATGTTTGGAAATACTCCCAAACTTAGATGTGTTGGCAGTGGCTGCCTTTATGATGGTCATCCACTTTGAATGCCGCATGCCTCCCCTTTCCTAAAAATAGCAAGGTAGACAATGCATCATACTAGCAGATTTTCAACTATTGTTAATGCACTCTGGGCAATAAAGAATAGACTAATCTGTCATGTTGTAAACCAGTCTTAGTCGCACCCAGTAGATTTGGCACACAGTCATTACAGGTATACCAACTTATCATTTGTAGTGGAGAAAACAGAAACATGACCAATGAACTGCTTCCATAACTTACCGGAAAGAGGCTATGTTGGATAAACCAATCACCAATACATTTTAGACAGAGAGCATATGCACTTTAGCACTAGTTTGCAGTGGTAAAGTGCCCAGAGTCCTAAAGCCAACAAGAACAGTTCAGAGACAATTGGAGGAATTAGGAAAAACCTTTGGGAAAAATCCTTCGAAATTTGTCAGGCCCAACAATAAATACATTTTTTTTAAACTATGGACCGCCAAATTTGTAAACAGGCCCTACGTTTTGAGGTGTTGTCAGCTGCAGAATTCTTTCATGGTGTCATTCACCACATAATACAGTAGGGATGATATACTGGTATTTGGGGCCACTCAAAAAGAACAGAACAAAGTCCTTACACAAGTATGCTGTTTACTGCTGACTATTCATAAAACAAATCTCAAATACGTTTGGCATATTTTCTCTGAAACTGGGATGAAACCAGATCCAGCTAAAGTTCAAGGCTTATCGTACACTACCCCACTACAAGGTGTGACCATGGCATGGACAGTTACTGTTCCAAGTACATTCATGATTTTGCCACAGTCAGTGCCCCTGTGAGAGACTTGACAAACAAATGCTGTGTTCAAGTGGTCACCTAAAGTGATCAAAGCTTTAAGAAAATCAAACATGCAATTGGAAACACTACTGATATGGTCTATTTTGATCCAAAACTTCCTACTGAGATTGTAGTTGAAGCCAGCCCAGTGGGATTGGGTGTGATCCTTGCTGAGCACAGTGGCCACAACAACACCCAAGGGCACATGGTAGCTTATGTGAGCAGGAGTCCATTGCAGACTGAACGTGCGTATTCCCAACCAGACAAAGAAAGTTTAGCTGTAGTGTGGGTTTGTGAATACTTCTATGTGTTACTATACAGAAAGCACTTCACCCTTGTCACTGACCACCAGGCGTTGCTCACACCTTTTGGAAATCCAAAAGCGAAGATGCCCCCTTGCATTGAGAGGTGGAGGTTTCAATTGCAAGCGTATGATTACACCATTGCGCATAACCCAGCGAAAGATCAAAATCCTGCTGATTACTTTTCATGAGTGCCAGTGCAGTGTCACAGTACAATGTCAAAAGCAGCTGAGGTCTATGCTAACTTCATACACAAGTCAAGCATATCCGCACCTCTTTCAGAGAAACAAATTCTGCTTGCAACAAATGCAGATCAACCCCCCATTCCACTACAGGTGAAAGTCCTACCACCTTGATATTTGGGGTAGCCATGGGAACCAAATTGCAGCATGGACCACTCATACATCGACAGATGCATACGAGATCCATACAACGGATTCCTTGTGCAAATCCAGAATGAAGACTTATGCTGATAAACGCCAATGTGCTCGGAACATGGTTTTCATTTACATTTTCACTGACACTGGGTATCACCAATGAATGTAAAATTTTGTTTTTGCACTGGTCATTGAGTGCAAATTTTAATCTTGTATCTCTCCGTCAGGCAATGGTATGTCAGTGAAAAAACTGCATCAGCACAATCTAGGTAGTTCTCCCCATAAGTTTAGAATTGTTACGGCCAATAAACAAACATAATTAGAATGGAAATAGGACATTCCTTCTGGCAAAATCAGCAAATCTACATGTCAAAGGCTAAACCACGTCCCCATAAGCAACCAACACCTTTGAATACCAACTGTGTGTATTGTGATCAATAGGTTTTTATAATTCTGTTTTCTTGATTTGTTCCGTATTTAAAAACATGACCTTGATGTTTTATTAGAAAAATGCTTGTGTTTGTATTGTATTCAGTTACTCAGAAGAATTGTACATTGCTTGAACTCTGAAATTATATTGGACATGGTCACAGCCGTGGCCCGTGGAGGTAAGAGCGGTGAAGCTAAACCACGTCCCCAGAAGCAACAAACATCTTTGAAAACCGACCGTGTGTATTGTGATCAATAGTTCTTTATATTACTGTTTTCTTGATTTGTTCCGTACTTAAAAACATGACCTTGATGCTTTATTAGAAAATTGCTTGTGTTTGTATTGTATTCAGTTACTCAGAAGGATTGTACATAGCTTGAATTCTGAAATTATATTGGACATGGTCTCAGCCGCAGCCTGTGGAGGTAAGAGCGGTGGGGCCTATTGGGGAAGGGGATTCCAATAGACGAAGATGAGGGAAAATAATTTTTTTATTTAATGTTCCCTCATGGTTGTCTGTCGAATCAACCACAAACCCAGCCCCACCGCACTTACCTTGATGGGCCGACGCTGCATGGTCATCGTGCCTTTGTTGTTCATTTTCCTAGAAATGTGCGATTTCTCATTCTACGAATATTAATCCACTGTGAATATTTCGGGACCAGAGCACAGCATCCTGCAGTTGTTTAACAAAGTCGCTATTCACCTCCCAGATTTTAAATGAAAGGGTTTAGGTATAAGCATCCCTTATGGGTCTCTCATTGATTTGGTCGTCCATTAGCACTATTCTTACACTCCTTTCTTGCTGATTTAAAACTACCACAAAATCCCACAATGCCACTTTTTATTACTATTTAATTTTCAAAGGTTGAGAGCACAGTATGGTTCTGGTTAAGAGTGCTGTGTTTGTCCCAAAAAATAATCAGATTCTACCAGTGAATTAATGCAATTTATGTGGGAAAACCTGTAAAGTTAAATGGTAAAAATGTAAGGAATAGAGTCGCTTCAAGACTGATTTTTGTAAGCACGTGGGCATCCTGGGGATCAATGCTCGCATCATTATCCTGGACATTGCAGCTCAGGAACATTGAGTTAAACTGGCAGAACTGTGGTGTGTTGTGTTAAACCCGTAGAAGATGTGCTAATCAACAGAATTGGAGCATTAAAGAATGTGATGTGGGCGGTGCAAAAACGTGTGCATGGCACCCTTCCACACCTGTGCACAGCAGCAAAATGGAATCGTGATAAGGCTACAGGACTTTAACAAATGTAAATGAAGAAATGTTCCAATATAGTCTTAGTGCCTTATTACGACTACGGCGGTCCATGGGACTGGTGTAGCCATTGTGGCAGTCCGACCACCGCCACACTGCGCGACTGCCCGAAGCGTTATAAGTGTGAGTTGCCTCTCCACCGGGCCTTCTCATGGTGGTCGCACTACCATGAAAAGGGTGGCGGTGCGACAATAAAGGAGACCCTTCAGGAACCCTTCTTGCCCCCGTGTACGGGGGTGCATGCAGAGGGGCATATGCAGTGGCCCATCTGCACCCCATAGTTCCTGCACAGGAAAGAATGCACAACATGGTGCCATTCTTCCCGTGCAGGAACGTGCACTGAGGGTTCCGTGGTGGTGCTGTTTAATGCTCTAAATGGGACCGCCACGCGGCCCGGCCACTAGACCACGAATTTCCTTGTTATCTGCCTGGTGGGCATCAGCGACTCTTGGTGGTGTGGGGTTGCAGCGGTGTTGTGCTGCCCGCTCATGCACCAACAAAAGTCATAATAAGGCCCTTAGATTTAACTTCATGCTCCCACTAGTGGGAAATAATTATCTGCATGCAACATGTTAATTGGATCCACAAAGTAAACCTGTGATGTCATTTGAGCATGTACCACGTGGCATGTACAGCCTGATTCATCATTCTCCCGTTTTGCGAGCCCCTCATAGCGATTCATAACCAATCGCTATTAAGGACTTGCAAAACGGGATTCATGTAGGAATTGCAATAAATATTGCGATTCCTGCATGTTCCTTATTTGTGAGTAGTAAATTGCTAATCGCAAATAAGGAATAACTCCCCATTCATTCCTATGGGCCAAAAGGCCCATAGCAATGAATGGGGAGTATTCCTTATTTGCGATTAGCAATTAGCTAATCGCAAATAAGATAGCGATTTAAAGGGTGCCAGGGGTGTCCAAAGGACACCCTGTAGCACCCCTTAAATGCAAATTGAAACAGGTGTTGCGCACACACATGTCCAAAGGACATGTGTGTGTGCAACATGCAACTTAGAAAAATGCTTTTAAAAGCATTTTTCTAAGTTTTCGCTATTTACCACGAGGTTTGACCTCGCGGTAAATAGCGGGCCGAAATTGCGAATTCGCAATTTTTAAATGGATGATGAATTCCATTTAAGGAATCTCAAATAGAGATTCCTTAAATGTAATTCCTCGCAAAATAGCGAAATCACTATTACCGATTTTTGCATTTGGGATGATGAATCCCAAATGCAAAAATAGCGCTCGCAAAGGGCCAGATTCTCAGAATCTGGCCCTTTGCGAGCCGATTTCGGCTTGATGAATCAGGCTGTTTATCCTTTGTGCACTTGTGCAGAGGCACAACGAGCGGTTTTCTGGATTCAAGAAGCAGTGGTAAATTAAATGTCATCCTTGCCCACACATATTTCTTTTTTTTACATTTCTTATGGCTTACTGACAAACAGAAAAACTTTGCAGTGTTAGATTGTCAAGTTGCAAAGAATGTACAACAAAGTTTATGATTAACATCATTTTTTCTAATCAATCATGTGCTATTCAAACATCAAATCATAATTGATAATACAGATCTTGTATTCATCAACAACCTTTTGTATGACAATATAACAACAAAAGTCGCCTGAGCAATACAAATTCTAAAATGCTGTTTTAGGTTTTGTTGTTTCAAGGGGTATAAAGTCAGTTAATAACTAGAACAATCTTTTCGACAGAAACAGTGCACACTACAATCAGGGATTCATCCCTGTACGGTTCAAGGTAGACAACGCATCATACTAACAGATTTTCAGCTTTGTAAATGCACTTTGGGGTGAATAGAATCATTTAATCTGTACTGTTACAAACCAATCTTGGTCACACCCAGTAAGCTGTTCTTGACACAGGCAGTAGATGTCCACCAACTTATCGTTTGGGGTAGAGATAACAGAAGAGCTATGAAAGAGTGAACCTCTTCCATAACTTCCCTGAAGAAAGATCTATCATAGGTGAAGAAAAACATACAGGTTACATTTTTGGATTTTCCTCATACAGTTCCCCTGAGTCAAACAACAGAGAAGACATCTAGACTAGTGATAGTAGAGGCCTTTAAAAGAAGCAAACCTAGTCTAGAATATGTGTAAAATAATGGTAGCAATTATCATACTTATTGTGACATAGACAAAAAGAATGTAAACATTTTGAATAAAGATAGCATACATTATTTATATTTATTCTTCATTCTTATTTCTTCTTCTCGTATTTGTTCTACCTACAAAGTGTCTCCTACTCATAATTAGTAGCTAAAAGTCTGCTCTTGTCAGAGGTGGACTAGACTAAATGAGTACATGAGGCCAAGTGGAAGCAAAGCTTGGTTACCAAAGCCCATTGCCTCTAAAACGCAATGTTAGGCGAGATGTCCCAAGAGAAATGAATATCTTCGCTGCCCAAGAGAGAGCATAGCATCCTATTTGTAGCACTTTTGCTCAAGGACCACAAGAAGGTGTTCTAGGTGTGCTGACATATTGTAAGAAGAAGAGCTATATGCTATGCCTAGATAGAACATATGTTACTACAAAATATCGAGGGTCATATTTATTAACAAATTATGCCACGCAGCAAGTCACCTTGCTACGTTGCGTGATAGGGAAAAGACAGGAATGTGCAGTAACATTGTATGGTGCATTCTTGTCTTTTCTCTTTGCTGGCTTACTATGTGCTACCTAGCGCCAACACAGGCACCCTTGCACCATGGTGTAAGGGTGCCTGCATAGTAAGCAGGATTGTTTTTGTACAGGAAGGTACACATTCCTGCACAATAATAATACTAAGAGGCATTTTCCTCTTTCTATATGTGCTGCCTAATGCAGCACCCATAAAAAAAGGAAACAAGGAGGAGAATCAAACATACTTCTCCTCGTTGCACCTCTAGTGGGGAGACGTACAATTCTGACACATTCCTAAGCATACCACCAACGGCGGCTCCACCGCAGTGGCTTAGGAGCGTCGCCCCACTGGCTCAGCCAGCAGTCAAAAAATAAAATGATATCGCCAGTTTGTGTGGGGATTGGCTGGGCCGGGTAATGGTAGGGGGTGGAGTTATGTGCACTACTAACTGTTGATGTCTATTTGACAGGCCGCTTTTGGCCGGCCAAACAGACATGCGCAGTTAGGATTTTCCGACCTGGCTGTACAGCCCGGTTGTAGAAATAGCACAGACTCCCTGACCTGAGCGGAATGCCAAAGCAGCCCTTTCAGGCCAAACCCGTGCTGCTCTCACACAAGATGAGAGCAGCATGGGGATTGGATGGGGAGTCTGCTGCTGTCCCAGTGGCTGCTGGGACCAGGAAGGAGAGGAGTTCCGATGCAGCAGAAGCAGCATGGGGTAAGTTTTATTTATTTGTTCTCCCCCCCGCGCTGCCTCTGCACTCTCCCTCACCCGGCGCGCTCTCTCCACTCCAGCACATTCCCTCCACCCACCCCACCACTGTCAATATGTATCGGCTACCACTGTATCCGGCTCTTGGTAAAACTGAGAATCTTCCAGAATACCTGGGTGGATGCGTGGGTACACCATCGCTCCACTCATGTAATCTCATCACCACACAGTGTAACGCAATGCTGCGACTTGCGCTGCCTTGCATTACACTAGATTTACCAAGCCACGCAGAGCTGCACAATGTGGCCTTGCGTGGCTTGATAAATCTCATTGTAGGTTTTGCATCACCGTGAGCCGCCTTGTGTGGCGCAGAGTAACACAAAACCTATAATAAATATGCCCATGAGTTTATAATATTGTCCTACAAAAACCTTATTCCCAGAATATGAACTCCCACAATATCATGAAGAGATATATATATCAAATTAGTAATTAAAATCCTCTTATATATAGCTTTCATAATACATGATTTATGGAATGTATTTATGCTCTGTTTTGGCCATGACTCTTTAAAATAAGCCGTTAGCACGATTCTCATCATTTTACAATGTGCTTCTACTAACAAGGGCACTGGCCCAAGAGTTTAATCCTATACGGTCCCTATGTCTGAACATGAGATACAAGAGGTATTGAAATGTTAAGTTGGCTTTTTTATATACAATAATATTCATACTATTTTTTTTTTTAAAGAGCATAATATAAAAATATAAAAATGATTATGGAAATAGGAATTAATATGTAAGAGCAACCTTAAAACACAGTATTTGAGAGAATTAAGACACAGAGTGTAACAGAGGTTTTCTCTTCTATGTCTATGATTGACTGTGCCTTTAAATAAGATTGATTTGAAATCCAATGTGACTTTGACAAAAGCTGGGATCAGCCGAAACACGTCAGGAGGGACAGTGTGATGTAAGCAAATAATGAAATTGCCTGACTTGGCTTCTGTGCCCACTTTTGCTCTTGTGTGCGAGTGTTTTCGAGACACACACACACACACACACACATATATTTATATATATATATATATATATATGAACATATATATATATATATATATACATATATATATATATATAAAAAAAAAATATATATATATATATATATATATATATATATATATTACCTACTGGCGGTCGCCAGTAGGTATATATAGTTAGGATTTTTTCTCTATGGGATTTTTGAAAATTCTATGTCTAATAACTTTGGCGTTTGTGGACGGAATTGGCTGAAATTTTCAGGAAAATGGCACATTTTGTTTCTGAGCAGCCCTTGAAAATTTGGGGGGGGGTTCGTCAAGGGGGGGGGCCGAGAAAAAAGGGGGGTCCCAAACCGTGTTTTTAACATTGAGTTTTCCATAGGGCGGTTGGCCTCACTTTTAGCCCGAACGGCTGAATGGATTTGCACGAATCTTGGCAAAATTGTAGGGACTGGTAGCCCGGTGTGCCTTTTGTAGGTCTCAATATATGTGCTCCAGTGGATTTTGAGAAATTAACGTTTAAAAAAAGATATATATCTGTAACAGCGGACCGGGCAGCGTCCCAGGACGCGTACTTTTCGCGCAACGGAGCTTTGTGAAGCGAAGCTGATTGGTTCTCTGGCGTCTGTCAACATTCCAAAAAGTCCGTAGCGGCCGCCATCTTGTCTCTCGGTAGGATCGAGAGACAAGAGGAGGCCAAAACAAAGGGGGAAATAACCATAAGGGGGCATAGTAGATCCTCGCTGACCCCCTAGGTTTGATGTGGAGGTTTTAAAAGGGCCCCGCGGGGCAAAAAAAATAATAATAATAATAATCGAACGGCTGAATGGATTTGCACGAAACTTGGCAAAATATTAGGGACTGGTAGCCCGATGTGCCTTTGCTAGGTCTCAATATATGTGCTCCAGTGGATTTTGAGAAATTAACGTTCAAAAAAAGATATATATCTGTAACAGCGCTCCGCTTCGCGTAACGGAGGTTTGCGAAGCTGATTGGTCATTCTGTCACTGGGCTATAGTTGGGCTACATCTGGCTGATATTTGGGCTACATTTGTTTTTTTGTGTGTCTGGCGGCCATCTTTGGGCTACATTGGGCTACATTGGGCTTCATTGGGCTACATTGGGCTACATTTGGGCTCCAACATATATATAGGCCAATGTAGCCCAATATATATTTTTCAAAGTTAATTTTCGTAAAAACCACTGGAGCATATATCTTGAGACATAGCAAAGGCACATCGGGCTACCAGTCCCTACAATTTTGCCAAGTTTCGTGGAAATCCATTCAGCCGTTCGAGCTAAAAGTGAGTCCAACCGCCCTATGGAAATGAAGGAAATGAATGGGTAATTTGTAATTAGCAAATAGCTAATCGCAAACTAGGAATGGTAAAGAATCGCTATTTATTCCTTAAAGTTCGCTATTTAGGAAATGCAAAAAACTTTGATGATACATATGGCGGTTCATCTCTAACAAGATAAGAAGCATAGGGATACATTTATGATGACTGGCGCATCACCAGGGATGTGTTAGTCATTCTGTGCCGCTGTTCCGTCACCTATGGTGTGCTGCATTTACAATGCGGCGCATCATGGGGCAAAAACAGCACAGATGCGTGATGTATCTGTGCCGTAAAGGTGGCGCATTGCTGGAGTTGTATCGCAAGTGTGATGAAGCTCCAGCAAGGGTCGGGGGTGCCCCTGTCGCAGGGTTTCTGTTCTCACACAGAACTGTGGACAGAGGATTGGAACCTCGGCGAATTAGGGTGTCCCAAAACTCACGTTAGTAATCAAAAACCCCTTAGCAAGCTAGGTACAGTGTCACATTGGATATAACAAACTCTCAATGTTTAGACAATCCAGAATATGAACTTATAGTACCTCAGGATACGTGGAACTCATGAACAGTCGGTCGTTATATATTTCTTAGAAACCAGAACATGGAGTTAAGAAGAACACATGTGTATTTGAAATGTTTATTTACTAATGCCGTCTTCTCAGGCGTAGTATCTTAGATAATACAAGTACACATATTATCAGTAGCAAAATTACCAGCATAGTTACTAGTACATAAAAAGCGAATGGTGATAGTATGTTAACATGCTGTAAATGAATAAGAGTTAGCAACACTTATAAGCAGCCGCGGGCCGTGGAGGGAGTTACGGTGAGGCAGGGAGGCGGGGAGGGGGAGAAGCAGGGTGGAGAATACAAGTACACATATTATCAGTAGCAAAATTACCAGCATAGTTACTAGTACATAAAAAGCGAATGGTGACAGTATGTTAACATGCTGTAAATGAATAAGAGTTAGCAACACTTATAAGCAGCCGCGGGCCGTGGAGGGAGTTACGGTGGGGCAGGGAGGCGGGGAGAGGGAGGGGCAGGGTAGAGAGGGCTCCACCCTGCTTCTCCCCCTCCCCGCCTCCCTGCCTCACCGTAACTCCCTCCACGGCCCGCGGCTGCTTATATCTCACCCTCCCTAATACACATATTATATTATTTGCTAAGAAGGTCTCTTTGTGTTGGTTTAGGGCGTGCCCATACTTTAGTGTCTTAGATTTGAAGGAATCACATCAGCATACACCAGCTCTCTCTTCATGTGAACCGCATCAACTGTTGTGTATGTGTGTTTGGCAAAGCAATATAAAACCCGCCTCATGCCCAGAATTGGCAGAAGTTGCACTTATGTTATGAGTATGAAGTCGTGGAGATCAGACCTCATAACAATTCTGTATCGTGTTGTTCTTGAAACTTTAGCACTCGCTGTACAGATATAGTTTAACAAGCAAAGCAGATAGTAGAGCAATAACATATTATTCTCATGTAAACCACGATGAACTACTAGGTGGAAAGCTAAAGCAACAACTAAGTGTCGTGTGCAGAAGTTGCAAAAAAGGAAAAATGGCGTTTAAACCGGTAATGAGCCCATGCTAACTTAACACGGTGTAAAGATATGCAGGACCTAGATGACACCTCCCCATGATCCGGAAACGAACTGAATAAGATAATAGAAGTGCCATCTCATGAGAGCAGATTGCAAGTTTATATGTGGACGGTCCGCAAGGTAAAGCATTAAAAACTAGGAAAATTTAATGCTAAAGAAAAATAAAACAGCCAAGTACTTTATCGAGTCTTAAGCCAATAGGCAAGGTAAATAATAAAAACTTGACAAATAAGTCAATGAATTGTCAATGAAATGCTAGTACTCAGCATATCAAACATGAAAAAGGTCTATGACATAACTGTGTATGCAAAATAAGCTGCAACAGCCTCCAATAGGAAGTCACCGTCTTCATCCGAAAACAGTTCAGCCATCCAATTTAAAAGCGGAAAAGAACATACGTGCTCTCCCAGCACCGGATCCTCTATCACCATCAGAGGACAGCTCGGTGGGTTTTCAAGAAAGCTCTGTTCCAAGAAAGACTGTGCTGCCGCCAATAAATTCCAGGGACCAATTAGTCCATGCATCAATGCCACAGCCATAATCCTTTCGCCAGGACAAACCAACTCGTGAGTAATGATAGGAGTCATCAGCTGATTAAAGTCGACGTCAGGAGAAACCGGTCCGCAGAGACACAAATCAATGGCCCAATCGAAATCACAGGTCAGGCAGTGAAATACAGGCTGGACACAGGTGAAGTAGGAGAATCGAAAAGATAATCCATATGCCGTGCTTAATATCGCCAACGGCATTGTGCCATAATATTCTAGCATGCGATTGCGGAACAGTGTCAGCAGCTGCAGGGTGGGAGGTTGCATAGGAGGGACATCCATATTTAAAAATGTAAAAAAGCACAAGAGCGTCCGCTGGTAATGCAAGTAAAAATGCCAATCCACGAAGCAGAGTGGAGAAAATAGAATGAAAGAAAGCAGGGATGACTCCAAAGATTTTCTCAAATGAAGTCACGAGACCACTGGTAACAACTTTAAAAAAGTGCGCCAGGGCCTTTGTGGAGGATGCGTTAAAGATAGTCCGAACCATCTTGCTGAAATTGAAAGGCAAATCTGAATTGAAAAGGGTCTGCACCTCTGTACGGGTGTTCGCTATGTGAGGCACGAAAGTTTCACGGGCCGAACTCAAGGCCACCTCTCTCTGAGACAAAAGAGCTCTTATTCTTGCCATGCCGTTGAAATCTCTCCCAAGGTTGGTATTTGTGGCCAGATTGAAAACTCCCTATGTTCATGTGTGGGAGAAAATAGAACATTTCTGCAGGTAATAACCCGTTCACTTACTGTTACGATAAAAGGAATACTTTTAATTAACTCAGAACAATCTTCATTATTGAGCATCAAATAACTACCATTTTCCAACAACTTGAACGTGGGGATGATAGCAGGAACTGGCGTGCCTTGCAACACGCAAGCCATATTTGGTCGGTGTTTGTTGCATGAACCGTGTAACTGTATGTGCCTACACATTAGTGAATGATCTGGCGTCTCAGTGCATTCCTCTCCATTCAGATAAACTTCTTGATCATCTTTGAAACATCTGTATGTGTATGGAAGCGACCAGACCTCATGAAGAAAAGCACTACCTAAAGGTTCATAACGACCTATTGGTATATATTTCATACAATTTGAAAACTTATATAAAGCAAAAGGCAGCGTTATTAAACCGTGGATAAGGCACGTTGCCAAAAAACCCGCAATCCTCTGCTGATGATGTCACTGAGCATGTCATGAATGATGTAATATGTGACATCATCAGCAGTGGATTACGGGTAATAGTATCTCTAGTTTACTCCCCTATAGCTGTCTTTCTTTTAACATAAGTGTCTGTTTCCTTCCCTTATACTTACTGTTTTTGGTTCGCTTCCGGTTCGCGTACCGGCGAGCGAACTGGGAAGCGAACTAAGAGAAATAGAGGTTGGCACAGTTCCAAATATTGTACCAATTTTTTAATAACGGGGAGGTAGTTCTGAAAAGAACTTTTTTTTTATTGTTTTTGTTGTTTTATATTTTTTTTATTATTTTTCAGAACATTTTTTTACTTTTTTTGAATTTTTCTGAACAGTTTTATATTTTTTGGGGTTTTTCTTGGAGGGGGCAATGAAAACGATTCATTGTAAAGGGCTCAACAGGAGCAACAAAACAAAAAAAAAGTATTTATTATTTTGGGCGTTTCGTACAAACTTGCATATGATAGTCAATAGCTCTGTTGATCAGAGTGATGCTTCTTTCTCTGTAGCAAATGAATCCATCGCAAAATACGCAGATGTGTTTTACTTCACCAAATCTCATTTGTATATTTGGCACCATCTCCCTGCCCTCTGGTCCCGTTACTTCCGGTACAACAGATCTTCTGGCCATAATAGGGAGATTATCTAGGTCGTTCCGAAACTGTGCAGCACTGTAGTTGTTAGGATGCCACCTAGTCATATGGCGATGCATTGTGTAGTTTCCGAAACTGTATTTTTTCTCGGTTCCTCTGGACAGTCTATCTTGACATATAAGGCAAGTTACGTATCTTGCATTTACTTTTTTCTGACCTTTGGGAATTTAAAAAAATTGCCAAATGAAGTTTTCTTTCCGGTGAGACGTCCTGGGTTCCTCAGGCAAAAACTGCCTCTCTTCCTGCTCTTCCTCGTCTTCCTCTTCTTCCTCTTCTTGCTGAATTATAACTTGAGCAGGTGGTCCACTCTTCCTTGGATGTGGTGGAGGTGGTGGGGAAGCACCAGCTGAAGCTACTAAAGAAGCCATTGCTCAGTGATCACAAAGGGTCTTTCTCTCACAATGATGAAAGTCAGAGTGAGGAAAGAAGGAGGGATTTTCATCATTTGGGAAAAACAAGAGTTCTCAACCAATCAAAAGTGTTCATTTTAGATTATATGACCTAGTCTTACATCATTAGGAAACCAAAAGTGAAATGAACCAATGAAAAGTGTTATTACCAAGTCACATGACTTGCTGTGTTTACGTTAAGCGCTTTGCAGGGCCTCCCGGTTTGCTTCCAGAAACCTGCGCTTTGCGACTCGCTTCGCGTACCAGTTCGCTAACGTAGCACGTCATATGACGTATCACGCGACAACGTGAAACGTCATGCGGACGGGAGGCGTCACGATGTTGTTTTCTAACGCGGCACTTGCGGTAAAGAAATGTTTACCGGCTCGCGGTCTATTTCGCGGCATCAAGGTCAGCTAACGGGAAGCTTCCCGATTCGCGAAGCGGGAACGAAGAAAAAAAAATATTTAAAAAAAAAATTATTCATAAACATATAAAATATATTTTTGGATTTAAAGAAGAATACATTTTACAGCTACAGATATTAGCTGTTAAAAAACCAATGAAATTCACTGAAAAAACCATAGGTTATAGACCATATATAGTTAGGAATTAGCATTTACAAAACCTTGAAAATTCACTGAAAAAACCATAGGTTATAGACCATATATAGTTAGGAATTAGCATTTAGAAAACCTTATTTTACTCACACAAAACCATTGAAATTCCATATATAGTTAGTTGCACTAACTATATATCGCGCACCCGCAATCCACTGCTGATGATGTCACATATTACATCATTCATGACATGGTCAGTGACATCACTGATGACATCACTGATGACATCTCAAATGACATCACTGATGACATCACTGATGACATCTCAAATGACATCACTGATGACATCATGACACACCAATACCAGTTACTACATACGCACTCACTGATTCCTACGTCTACACACACATTCACTCATTCACCCATACAATAACTCATACATACAGTCACTTATTATTACAACACTATCATATGCACTCATACACCTATGCAGACAGTCACACACTGCCACTCATCCATGGAGTTACTCACACACCAAGTCAGTCCTGTAAAGAATCAATCACACTTCCATTTCTTCATCTATACAGTTAAACACAGAACACCATACTTCAGTGACATCACTGATGACATCACTAAAGACATCTGAAATGACATCACTGATGACATCTCAAATGACATCACTGATGACATCATGACACACCAATACCAGTTACTACATACGCACTCACTGATTCGTACGTCTACACACACATTCACTCATTCACCCATACAATTACTCATACATACAGTCAGTTATTATTAGAACACTATCATATGCACTCATACACCTAGTCAGTCCTGTGAAGAATCAATCACACTTCGATTTCCTCATCTATAGTTAAACACAGAACACCATACTTTTCACACATATACTAACACATACTTACTCTCTTATACAATCACTGATACAAGTACACATTGATATGCACAGAGTCACACACCTCCCAGCCAGCCACACACACACTCAGTCTTCCATACATCCAGTCATTCTTCAATATGTAAAACGTATTTAAACTTTACAAAAACACACAGACACTAGATGATGTCATCAGTGATGTCATTTGAGATGTCATCAGTGATGTCATCAGTGATGTCACTGACCATGTCATGAATGATGTAATATGTGACATCATCAGCAGTGGATTGCGGGTGCGCGATATATAGTTAGTGCAACTAACTATATATGGAATTTCAATGGTTTTGTGTGAGTAAAATAAGGTTTTGTAAATGCTAATTCCTAACTATATATGGTCTATAACCTATGTTTTTTTCAGTGAATATATATATATATATATATATATATATATATATATATATATATATATATATATATATATATATATATTCACTGAAAAAACCATAGGTTATAGACCATATATAGTTAGGAATTAGCATTTACAAAACCTTGAAAATTCACTGAAAAACCCATAGGTTATAGACCATATATAGTTAGGAATTAGCATTTACAAAACCTTATTTTACTCACACAAAACCATTGAAATTCCATATATAGTTAGTTGCACTAACTATATATCGCGCACCCGCAATCCACTGCTGATGATGTCACATATTACATCATTCATGACATGGTCAGTGACATCACTGATGACATCACTGATGACATCTCAAATGACATCACTGATGACATCACTGATAACAACATCCAGTGATTTTTTGTTTCTGTAAAGTTTAAATATGTCTTACATATTGAAGAATGAGTGGATGTGTAAGTGTCTGGACGAAGGATTTAGTAGGTGCATGACTGACTGTATGAGTGAGTGATTAAATGTGTCTCACTGAGTGCATGGGTTAGTGACTAAACTGTCTTAATTTGTGCATCATTATGTCTGTTGTTCTGTAAACTGCTGCATGTGTTGATCAGTAGCTATATGACTAACTATATGGGTTATTGATTGATTGCCCAAGTATTTGTATGGGAGACTGAGTGTGTGTGTGGCTAGCTGGGAGGTGTGTGACTCTGTGCAGATCAATGTGTACTTGTATCAATGATTGTATAAGAAGGTAAGTATGTGTTAGTATATGTTTGAAAATGTAAGGTGCTCTATGTTTAACTGTATAGACAAGAAAATGGAAGTGTCATTGATTCTTTACAGGACTGACTAGGTGTGTGAGTAACTCCATGGATGAGTGGCAGACTGTGAGTGTCTGTATAGGTGTATGAGTGCATATGATAGTGTTGTAAAGATGAGTGATTGTATGTATGAATGATTGTATGGGTGAATGAGTGAAGGTGTGTGTAGACGTAGCAATCAGTGAGTGCGTATGTAGTAACTAGTATTGGTGTGTCAATGGTTTCAAAAATTATACTCTGTATTTAACACTGGGTGAAACAGAGGTTATGTTAAAATGTGAGGAGATGCATTGTATTGTCACATGAATGATATCATCAGTGATGTGGTCATTGATGTCAAATGAGATGTCATCAGTGATGTCATTTGAGATGTCATCAGTGATGTCATCAGTGATGTCACTGACCATGTCATGAATGATGTAATATGTGACATCATCAGCAGTGGATTGCGAGTGCGCGATATATAGTTAGTGCAACTAACTATATATGGAATTTCAATGGTTTTGTGTGAGTAAAATAAGGTTTTGTAAATGCTAATTCCTAACTATATATGGTCTATAACCTATGGTTTTTTCAGTGAATTTTCAAGGTTTTGTAAATGCTAATTCCTAACTATATATGGTCTATAACCTATGGTTTTTTCAGTGAATTTCATTGGTTTTTTAACAGCTAATATCTGTAGCTGTAAAATGTATTCTTCTTTAAATCCAAAAATATATTTTATGTTTATGAATAATTTTTTTTTTAAATATTTTTTTTTCTTCGTTCCCGCTTCGCGAATCGGGAAGCTTCCCGTTAGCTGACCTTGATGCCGCGAAATAGACCGCGAGCCGGTAAACGTTTCTTTACCGCAACTGCCGCGTTAGAAAACAACATCGTGACGCCTCCCGTCCGCATGACGTTTCACGTTGTCGCGTGATACGTCATATGACGTGCTACGTTAGCGAACTGGTACGCGAAGCGAGTCGCAAAGCGCAGGTTTCTGGAAGCAAACCGGGAGGCCCTGCAAAGCGCTTAACGTAAACACAGCAGGTCATGTGACTTGGTAATAACACTTTTCATTGGTTCATTTCACTTTTGGTTTCCTAATGATGTAAGACTAGGTCATATAATATAAAATGAACACTTTTCATTGGTTGAGAACTCTTGTTTTTCCCAAATGATGAAAATCCCTCCTTCTTTCCTCACTCTGACTTTCATCATTGTGAGAGAAAGACCCTTTGTTACCAGTGAGCAATGGCTTCTTTAGTAGCTTCAGCTGGTGCTTCCCCACCACCTCCACCACATCCAAGGAAGAGTGGACCACCTGCTCAAGTTATAATTCAACAAGAAGAGGAAGAAGAGGAACAGGACGACGAGCACGAAGAGAGGCAGTTTTTGCCTGAGGAGCCCAGGACGTCTCACCGGAAAGAAAACTACATTTGGCAATTTTTTAAAATTCCCAAAGGTCAGAAAAAAGTAAATGCAAGATACGTAACTTGCCTTATATGTCAAGATAGACTGTCCAGAGGGACCGAGAAAAAATACAGTTTCGGAAACTACACAATGCATCGCCATATGACTAGGTGGCATCCTAACAACTACAGTGCTGCACAGTTTCGGAACGACCTAGATAATCTCCCTATTATGGCCAGAAGATCTGTTGTACCGGAAGTAACGGGACCAGAGGGCAGGGAGATAGTGCCAAATATACAAATGAGATTTGGTGAAGTAAAACACGTCTGCGTACATTGCGATGGATTCATTTGCTACGGAGAAAGAAGCATCACTCTGATCAACAGAGCTATTGACTATCATATGCAAGTTTGTACGAAACGCCCAAAATAATAAATACTTTTTTTTTGTTTTGTTGCTCCTGTTGAGCCCTTTACAATGAATCGTTTTCATTGCCCCCTCCAAGAAAACCCCCCAAAAATATAAAACTGTTCAGAAAAATTCAAAAAAAGTAAAAAAATGTTCAGAAAAATAATAAAAAAAATATAAAACAACAAAAACAATAAAAAAAAAAGTTCTTTTCAGAACTACCTCCCCGTTATTAAAAAATTGGTACAATATTTGGAACTGTGCCAACCTCTATTTCTCGTAGTTCGCTTCCCAGTTCGCTCGCCGGTACGCGAACCGGAAGTGAACCAAAATTTTTTTTTTTTAAAAAAGAACAGTAAGTATAAGGGAAGGAAACAGACACTTATGTTAAAAGAAAGACAGCTATAAGGGAGTAAACTAGAGCTACTATTACCCGTAATCCACTGCTGATGATGTCACATATTACATCATTCATGACATGCTCAGTGACATCATCAGCAGAGGATTGCGGGTTTTTTGGCAACGTGCCTTATCCACGGTTTAATAACGCTGCCTTTTGCTTTATATAAGTTTTCAAATTGTATGAAATATATACCAATAGGTCGTTATGAACCTTTAGGTAGTGCTTTTCTTCATGAGGTCTGGTCGCTTCCATACACATACAGATGTTTCAAAGATGATCAAGAAGTTTATCTGAATGGAGAGGAATGCACTGAGACGCCACATCATTCACTAATGTGTAGGCACATACAGTTACATGGTTCATGCAACAAACACCGACCAAATATGGCTTGCGTGTTGCAAGGCACGCCATTTCCTGCTATCATCCCCATGTTCAAGTTGTTGGAAAATGGTAGTTATTTGATGCTCAATAATGAAGATTGTTCTGGGTTAATTAAAAGTATTCCTTTTATCGTAACAGTAAGTGAATGGGTTATTTGCTGCAGAAATGTTCTATTTCCTCCCACACATGAACATAGGGAGTTTTCAATCTCGCCACAAATACCAACCTTGGGAGCAGATTTCAACGGCATGGCAAGAATAAGAGCTCTTTTGTCTCAGAGAGAGGTGGCCTTGAGTTCGGCCCGTGAAACTTTCGTGCTTCAAATAGCGAACACCCGTACAGAGGTGCAGACCCTTTTCAATACAGATTTGCCTTTCCATTTCAGCAAGATGGTTCGGACTATCTTTAACGCGTCCTCCACAAAGGCCCTGGCGCACTTTTTTAAAGTTGTTACCAGTGGTCTCGTGACTTCATTTGAGAAAATCTTTGGAGTCATCCCTGCTTTCTTTCATGCTATTTTTTCCACTCTGCTTCGTGGATTCCCATTTTTACTTGCATTACCAGCGGACGCTCTTGTGCTTTTTTACATTTTTAAATATGGATGTCCCTCCTATGTAAAGTCCCGCCCTGCAGCTGCTGACACTGTTCCGCAATCGCATGCTAGAATATTATGGCACAATGCCGTTGGCGATATTAAGCACAGCATATGGATTATCTTTTCGATTCTCCTACTTCACCTGTGTCCAGCCTATATTTAACTGCCTGACCTGTGATTTCGATTGGGCCATTGATTTGTGTCTCTGCGGACCGGTTTCTCCTGACGTCGACTTTAATCAGCTGATGACTCCTATCATTACTCACGAGTTGGTTTGTCCTGGCGAAAGGATTATGGCTGTGGCATTGATGCATGGACTAATTGGTCCCTGGAATTTACTGGCGGCAACACAGTCTTTCTTGGAACAGAGCTTTCTTGAAAACCCACCGAGCTGTCCTCTGATGGTGATAGAGGATCCGGTGCTGGGAGAGCACGTATGTTCTTTTCCGCTTTTAAATTGGATGGCTGAACTCTTTTCGGATGAAGACGGTGACTTCCTATTGGAGGCTGTTGCAGCTTATTTTGCATACACAGTTATGTCATAGACCTTTTTCATGTTTGATATGCTGAGTACTAGCATTTCATTGACAATTCATTGACTTATTTGTCAAGTTTTTATTATTTAGCTTGCCTATTGGCTTAAGACTCGATAAAGTACTTGGCTGTTTTATTTTTCTTTAGCATTAAATTTTCCTAGTTTTTAATGCTTTACCTTGCGGACCGTCCACATATAAACTTGCAATCTGCTCTCATGAGATGGCACTTCTATTATCTTATTCAGTTCGTTTCTGGATCATGGGGAGGTGTCATCTAGGTCCTGGATATCTTTACACCGTGTTAAGTTAGCATGGGCTCATTACCGGTTTAAACGCCATTTTTCCTTTTTTGCAACTTCTGCACACGACACTTAGTTGTTGCTTTAGCTTTCAACCTAGTAGTTCATCGTGGTTTACATGAGAATAATATGTTCTTGCTCTACTATCTGCTTTGCTTGTTAAACTATATCTGTACAGCGAGTGCTGAAGTTTCAAGAACAACACGATACAGAATTGTTATGAGGTCTGATCTCCACGACTTCATACTCATAACATAAGTGCAACTTCTGCCAATTCTGGGCATGAGGCGGGTTTTATATTGCTTTGCCGAACACACATACACAACAGTTGATGCGGTTCACATGAAGAGAGAGCTGGTGTATGCTGATGTGATTCCTTCAAATCTAAGACACTAAAGTATGGGCACGCCCTAAACCAACACAAAGAGACCTTCTTAGCAAATAATATAATATGTGTATTAGGGAGGGTGAGATATAAGCAGCCGCGGGCCGTGGAGGGAGTTACGGTGGGGCAGGGAGGCGGGGAGGGGGAGGGGCAGGGTGGAGCCCTCTCCACCCTGCCCCTCCCCCTCCCCGCCTCCCTGCCCCACCGTAACTCCCTCCACGGCCCGCGGCTGCTTATAAGTGTGGCTAACTCTTATTCATTTACAGCATGTTAACATACTGTCACCATTCGCTTTTTATGTACTAGTAACTATGCTGGTAATTTTGCTACTGATAATATGTGTACTTGTATTATCTAAGATACTACGCCTGAGAAGACGGCATTAGTAAATAAACATTTAAAATACACATGTGTTCTTCTTAACTCCATGTTCTGGTTTCTAAGAAATATATAACGACCGACTATTCATGAGTTCCACGTATCCTGAGGTACTATAAGTTCATATTCTGGATTGTCTAAACATTGAGAGTTTGTTATATCCAATGTGACACTGTACCTAGCTTGCTAAGGGGTTTTGATTACTAAGGTGAGTTCTGGGACACCCTAATTCGCCGAGGTTCCAATCCTCTGTCCACAGTTCTGTGTGAGAACAGAAACCCTGCGACAGGGGCACCCCTGAGCCTTGCTGGAGCTTCATCACACTTGCGATACAACTCCAGCAATGCGCCACCTTTACGGCACAGATACGTCACGCATCTGTGCTGTTTTTGCCCCATGATGCGCCGCATTGTAAATGCAGCACACCATAGGTGACGGAACAGCGGCACAGAATGACTAACACATCCCTGGTGATGCGCCAGTCATCATAAATCTATCCCTATGCTTCTTATCTTGTTAGAGATGAACCGCCATATGTATCATCAAAGTTTTTTGCATTTCCTAAATAGCGAACTTTAAGGAATAAATAGCGATTCTTTACCATTCCTAGTTTGCGATGACCTATTTGCTAATTACAAATTACCCATTCATTTCCATGCAGCAGGAGGCCCATAGGAATGAAGGTGCAATTTGCGATTAGCAATTACCTCATCGCAAATTACGAATTTTTCCGAGGGTGCAGGGGTGTCTCAAGAACACCCTGCTGCACCCCCGAAAAAGAAATTTGGGGGCATATGGCGCACATAAATTTTGAAAACATTCCTTTACCTCAAAAACGATTTTCTTTTTTTTTATATATTCATACTTTGAGTTTCAAAACAGTCTCAGAAACACACCAATTTGTCTTCAGCAGAGCAAAAGGTATGCACTCCAGAGTCTGCAGCTATCAAAAGCACAGAAATGCTGTAATTCCTCACACATATCTCTCATGTCACACCAATCAAAACTCTTCCCTCACTTTTTTTCAAAGCAAAACCCTGCCCCCTCTCTGCTTTTTCTGCATAGCAACCACCTCTTGCAAGACCTCTGGTGTTTCCAAGTTCACACAACAATGTTGCAATTGAACTCTGAACTCTCAGTGCACCTGCATATCCAGAGCATTCTTTCATTTAATGATTTTTTCTTCGCCACTCAAAATACATCTTTCAACGAACTCATCCATGCACACTAACTTTCTGTTTTCAGCAATCAAAATCCACCAATCACTCTTACTGCTTCATTAACACAGAAACTCCTCAGTTTGTTTCATTTTACACTCTCATTTTTTCAACTGCCATTTCATTGCCACACTTCATCTGACTGCAGCAGAACCTTCTCTCGCCATGTTTTCTGTCTGGATTGTTGGACATAGTTATATCTATTGGGCTCAAAGGTACGCTGAAAACAGGAATTTACCTAACCTCAATTTACAAGATGTGGAAATTAAGTGGTTTGGCCACAGAGGATTAAAATGTCACCAATTGATACCATTGGTGAAAACCTTTATGCATTTGCCAAAACCTGACCTGTTAATTGTGCACTGTGGAGGTAATGATTTGGGCACTTTGACTGGGGTAGGTCTGGAAATGCTTTTAAAGGACACCTTTGAGCAATTGATGGCACTTTTTCCTCAGACTGCCTTGGTATATTCAAATATATGCCAAAGACAAAAATGGAGGTGGTCGAACCAATTTTGTCCACAAATTGAGAAATCGAGGAAGCATGTAAACAAATCTGTTTCAGCTTACATGAGAGACCATGGAATGGGCTCCCTGTACAACAATAACTTGCGTTACTACATGCAAGATATCTACAGAGGAGATGGAGTTCACTTCTCAGATGAGGGCAACAGAATTTTCACTCTGAATTTAAGACTGTGCATTGGTACCTACTTATAAGTACCTAAATGTACCATAAACCCAAAAGCTCTTCTCAGAGCTACCCTACATCTGATCACTCACAATTATTATTTTACTCTAACTTTTTTCACTAATTTTCAAGAAAGTACGCTCCCCAGAACGCTTCCCGGTTCGCGAACCGGGCGCACTCCACGCAAAAAAATTAAAAAACGGTATATTTTTTTTTTGCCCTGCGAGACCCTTTCAAAGCCTCCACATCAAACCTAGGGGGTCAGGGACGATCTACTATGCCCCCTTATGGTCATTTGCCCCTTCGCTTTGGCCTCCTCTTGTCTCTCGATCCTACCGAGAGACAAGATGGCGGCCGCTACGGACTGTTTGGAATGTTTACAGACGCCGAAGAACCAATCAGCTTCGCAAACCTCCGTAACGCGAAAAGTACACGAAGCGGAGCGCTGTTACAGATATATATCTTTTTTTGAACGTTAATTTCTCAAAATCCACTGGAGCACATATATTGAGACCTAGCAAAGGCACATCGGGCTACCAGTCCCTAATATTTTACCAAGTTTCGTGCAAATCCATTCAGCCGTTCGATTATTATTATTATTTTTTTTTTTTGCCCCGCGGGGCCCTTTTAAAACCTCCACATCAAACCTAGGGGGTCAGCGAGGATCTACTATGCCCCCTTATGGTCATTTGCCCCTTCGCTTTGGCCTCCTCTTCTCTCTCGATCCTACCGAGAGACAAGATGGCGGCCGCTACGGACTGTTTGGAATGTTTACAGACGCCGGAGAACCAATCAGCTTTGCTTCACAAAGCTCCGTTGCGCGAAAAGTACGCGTCCTGGAGCGCTGCCCGGTCCGCTGTTACAGATATATATCTTTTTTTAAACGTTAATTTCTCAAAATCCACTGTAGCACATATATTGAGACCTACAAAAGGCACATCGGGCTACCAGTCCCTACAATTTTGCCAAGTTTCGTGCAAATCCATTCAGCCGTTCGGGCTAAAAGTGAGGCCAACCGCCCTATGGAAAACTCAATGTTAAAAACACGTTTTGGGACCCCCCTTTTTTCTCGGCCCCCCCTTGACGAACCCCCCCCAAATTTTCAAGGGCTGCTCAGAAACAAAATGTGCCATTTTCCTGAAAACTTCAGCCAATTCCGTCCACAAACGCCAAAGTTATTAGACATAGAATTTTCAAAAATCCCATAGAGAAAAAATCCTAACTATATATACCTACTGGCGACCGCCAGTAGGTAATATATATATATATATATATATACATATATCTATGAACACATACAATCAACTCCCACAGAGTGATCAATGGAAGGAGACATGGACTCGGGCAGTAAAAGTACAGCATCTGTTTTAATAGATCAGATCAGCCTCAATCACAAAATTGAAAAGGAGACACGCGTTTCAGCTTGATTCAAGCCTTTGTCAATCTGGTTTGGTGCCATTGCAAAAGCAGTCTAAATAGCCCATCCCACCTAAGGCTTCAATAGACATAGAGGGCATACTTTCAAAAACATCATATATATATGTGTAGCATTCATATTTCCAGATATATGTACCTTGACAATGTATATGTCTTCAAGTGCATAGATGAGAAGTTAAGAATAGTAAAACCATACTTACCCATAAATACCTGTATAATTCACTTCATAATGTTGTGGTAATGTATATTATGAATACAATATTTTTGTGCACGCTATTCTGGCATTCAGACATAAAACACTATTACACAATATTTATGTATAGATATACTTTAGAGGCAGTCATAGCTTAATTTACGCCAGTTTTACCCATGTCTCATTTATCTCTTGCAACAAAGGCAGGAACATGGATAAACTTTCTATGACTGCTGTAGGTCCCAGGTCCACTCTCTAATTAAAGGTAGAAAGCAGGCAAACAACAGTGGTCAGAGGCTGCCTTCTAAGCATTTTAATTAGCTGAGCAAGACATTTTGTACTTAATCAGTGCTTTTACTGATCTCTTCAAGATGGAGCCAGCCCTGTTCATGTGGGTGCCATCTGAAGCAATTATTTCAACACGGAAGGTAATCCTGTTTCAGCCCAAGATGGGATTTCTACTTCAGTACAGTTCCCACCTTCCATGGGTGTATGCATTTAAGGTTCACCATGTAAACCATAGCATACATTGTGTTGGGCAAATTATGTCAATTGCCACTGAAAATATCTGCAATTTGTGTGTAATTTTGCCTTCTGAGGTCAGCAACTAGAATTTAGATACAAATTGTGCATGCTCTAATTATAGCATACTACACAATCATTGTGGTGTACAATTTGCAACCTTATTATCAGGCCTTATTATCAGTGTCTGAGAAGGCCTGAGCATTTATCCCATAGGGTGTTTGAAGGACAGTATTTTGGGTGGTTTTTCGTCTGTGTTTCGAGCAAAATGATGCAAAGTCACGGCACTTCAGCTAATGCTGTCTACTATTGCTGCAGACTGTAGGTCGGTCAGGCTTTATACTCTTCGTCTAATTTTTCTATGACTGTCCATGTGGGTGTCATAATTGCATTAAAGAAAGAATACTTTCTTCTCTCTGCTAAGTCGCAGAGGCAGCAAGAACTCTCAGTCTCCCATGATTCTCCGACCACCGTTCTATCAAAGAAAAACGTTGTAGACAAGAACATCTGGGGAAAGGGGTCCGGAAGAAATATCGACCTAAAATACAAACATGAAGGAGAAAGTTTGGGGGTTCCCCTGAAAGAAAATAAAAGCAAGTAGGAGGAATCAGTTGCCTAAATGCTTTTGCTTGTCCCCTTGGAACACTTCCCTTAAAATTACTCCTACCATGCTTGTAATTTGAAACTCCTGGCAAGCTGAATCAAACTATCTATGTACAATGAGAGAATTGTTGGCCAGAAATCAGAAGAACAATGACTCCCACAGATTATTTTTTAGGTGTATTGGTAAATAATGTGCAATCTTTGATTATTCCTAAATATCTGAGGTTCACTCAATAACATCTTCAGTGTTGCCTGCATGGAAAGAAAGTTGATTTTTTTTTTAAACAGTCTGAAATTCTCTGTCCAATAGCAGACAGTGTTACTTAACGAATCCAAAAAAGTGAATTGTCCCTCCATATATGGCCAAGACTAACAAATGAATACATACGAGGCCAGATGTACGACCATTGGCAATTTCGAGTCGCAGATTGGACCAAATTGATGTACAACAGTGTTTGAGACACTATTTGTGATTATCAATTGGGTTGCATATTGCATGCCTCATGCATAATAATGAGGCTGTCGCAATTTGCGACCCCATTGGGAATAGCTGGCACTCCCCGGGATGGTGGCCTGCTGGGGTCAGCAGACCCCCATGTCTGGGACTGCTTTTAAATAAAGCAGTTTTTTTAATGCAGCCCATTTTCCTTAAAGGAAAACGGGATCCATTTAAAAATGTTAAAATCAAAAAAATCATTTTGCAAGGGCAGATAGTGGTCCATCCCTGGGACCACTGCCTGCTCTGAAAAAAATGTGCACACCCATTCACATTGCAAATGGTTTACCACCATCTTGAAGAGAGTGGTAAACTGCGAATGTGGTCGCAAAACATTCTTACATAGGATCCAGACTCGCTATTAGAAATAGACGCCCTTGGAACGCCCTTTCCTAATAGCGAGTGGCTAACCCTACTTTCGCAAAATAAGGTTAGTACATAGGACATAGGTTTTTTGCATGCGCAAACGGGTCAAATACCCATTTGAGCGTGCAAAAATCTGTCGTACATCTGGCCCGTGGTTCTCTAATTTGGCTAAACAAATAGCTTTTTCTACTTCTATAAGGTGCTTCTCCTGTGTTTTACAATAAAGAACACTCAGCACATGTTATTCACTCATTTTTGTCTCTAAGTCATACATTTATCTTTTTTTACATCTGCAAGTTTTTAGTGGATGAGAATAAGTGATATTGAGTGGAACTGAGTGAGAACGAGTGAGTCAGAGTGAGTGAGAATAACTGAGGTGAGTGACACTTTGAAACAGATTGGATGAGAGGGAGAGTTGCTGCAAATTATTATGTATGACAGAGAAGTGTGTCAGAATGTATGAGTTTGTAGGGTTGTGCATCTGAATGAATGCGAGTGAGGGTGAAGGAGTGAAAGTGAGAGTATGTGAAAGAGTATATAAGGAAGCATCAGTGTATTACGATTGTCAATCTGCTGCTGGCCATGTCATAAAGGTAGTCATTCTTGGAATATGTAATACCCTGAGTAAAATGCTTGTGCTAACCTGTTGGAGGTAGTTCTTGTCATAACTGGCAGCCATGACAAAAATGCTGGTGCTCGCACTCTAGTTGCAATTCTAGACATATGTGACACCAGTTGCAAAATGCTGGTGGTGGCATTCCAGATGTATTTCTTGGCATAAGTGTCTCCCACTCTAAGATGCTGATGCTGGTGTGTGGAGGTAATTCTTGACAAATTGGATACCAAGGTGAATTCCTGGCACAGGCACATTAGAGGAAATTTTTGGGATAAGGGCCACCCATGGTAAAATGCTGGTGCTGCTACACTGAACCTAATTCTTGGCATATGGGGTACCCAAGGCAAAATGCCTGAGCTGACTTGTTGACGTAATTCTTTATGATAGGTTCACTCACGGCAAAAATGCTGGGACTTGCACACTAGATGTAATTGTTGCGATATATGACACCCGTGGCATATTCCTGGTGCTGGAATAATGGATGGCATAAGGGGCACCCATGGCACAATGCTGTCTCTGGCATACTGGATGTAATTCTTGGCATATGGGGTACTCTTCACAAGATCACTGACATAATATTGAAACTAGCAATATTGTGTAACAAAAATATTATGTCAAAAATATCATTTACACAAAATACTGTACCCTATCCTTATGTTGTAAAGTACAAATATATAGAAAAAATATTGTTTCACTCAAGTATCATTATGAAACAAACAAAATATTGTTTCTTAATAGATATATAGTGTAAAAAAGTAAATCTTAATATGTTAATACATACCAAATAATATAATGATTATAAAATAAATCTCACTGATATTTAACACTATATATAAATATATACATGAACACACATACATATATATTTAGCAATATTTATGTATACGTATATACACATATATATATATATTACAATTATTAAAAATGTATATTTTACATTAATGTTTAGTTTAATTACTTTAAAGTACTAATATAGAAAGAACTATATATATATATATATATATATATATATATATATATATTATCAACACAAGGTAGCCCCCAAGGAAGAAGCCGACTGGCAGGTGAGTAAATCAGTCTTTTATTTCAGGCAATCCTGCACGCAAGTGTCAGCAGGGAAACTGGCCTCCAATTCATCTAAAAGCCAGACGCGTTTCGGGAAATCACTCCCTTCATCTGTGGCAATCGTCAACATTAGCAGTATTTCTTGCACTTTTAAAGTCCCAAAATTCCTGCCCCAGTGGGCGTGCCTGGCCCCTTGGCCTCATGGACTTTGTAGTGCCTGATTGAAACTCGTGTGAGTCTGCTAAAAGTTGCCGAAAATAAAACAGCATAACATTCCCAAGTGGGCAAAAGAACAGTCTCGAAGAAAACACCTGCGCTGCTTTGTGGTTGCCGTCCTGAATACTGCCTCCTGTTTGTAGTGAAGACACCGACCTGGCGTCCTCTCAGGCCCGCAGTTGCGGTGAGCTTCTCCCGCGGCTGGACAAAGCCGCTAAATAATATCAACACAAGGTAGCCCCCAAGGAAGAAGCCGACTGGCAGGTGAGTAAATCAGTCTTTTATTTCAGGCAATCCTGCACGCAAGTGTCAGCAGGGAAACTGGCCTCCAATTCATCTAAAAGCCAGACGCGTTTCGGGAATTCACTCCCTTCATCTGTGGCAATCGTCAACATTAGCAGTATTTCCTGCACTTTTAAAGTCCCAAAATTCCTGCCCCAGTGGGCGTGCCTGGCCCCTTGACCTCATGGACTTTGTAGTGCCTGATTGAAACTCGTGTGAGTCTGCTAAAAGTTGCCGAAAATAAAACAGCATAACATTCCCAAGTGGGCAAAAGAACAGTCTCGAAGAAAACACCTGCGCTGCTTTGTGGTTGCCGTCTTGAATACTGCCTCCTGTTTGTAGTGAAGACACCGACCTGGCGTCCTCTCAGGCCCGCAGTTGCGGTGAGCTTCTCCCGCGGCTGGACAAAGCCGCTAAATAATATCAACACAAGGTAGCCCCCAAGGAAGAAGCCGACTGGCAGGTGAGTAAATCAGTCTTTTATTTCAGGCAATCCTGCACGCAAGTGTCAGCAGGGAAACTGGCCTCCAATTCATCTAAAAGCCAGACGCGTTTCGGGAATTCACTCCCTTCATCTGTGGCAATCGTCAACATTAGCAGTATTTCCTGCACTTTTAAAGTCCCAAAATTCCTGCCCCAGTGGGCGTGCCTGGCCCCTTGGCCTCATGGACTTTGTAGTGCCTGATTGAAACTTGTGTGAGTCTGCTAAAAGTTGCCGAAAATAAAACAGCATAACATTCCCAAGTGGGCAAAAGAACAGTCTCTAAGAAAACACCTGCGCTGCTTTGTGGTTGCCGTCCTGAATACTGCCTCCTGTTTGTAGTGAAGTCACCGACCTGGCGTCCTCTCAGGCCCGCAGTTGCGGTGAGCTTCTCCCGCGGCTGGACAAAGCCGCTAAATAATATCAACACAATGTAGCCCCCATTGTTATGCTGTTTTATTTTCGGCAACTTTTAGCAGACTCACACGAGTTTCAATCGGGCACTACAAAGTCCATGAGGCCAAGGGGCCAGGCACGCCCACTGGGGCAGGAATTTTGGGACTTTAAAAGTGCAGGAAATACTGCTAATGTTGACGATTGCCACAGATGAAGGGAGTGATTTCCCGAAACGCGTCTGGCTTTTAGATGAATTGGAGGCCAGTTTCCCTGCTGACACTTGCGTGCAGGATTGCCTGAAATAAAAGACTGATTTACTCACCTGCCAGTCGGCTTCTTCCTTGGGGGCTACCTTGTGTTGATATATTTAGCGGCTTTGTCCAGCCGCGGGAGAAGCTCACCGCAACTGCGGGCCTGAGAGGACGCCAGGTCGGTGTCTTCACTACAAACAGGAGGCAGTATTCAGGACGGCAACCACAAAGCAGCGCAGGTGTTTTCTTCGAGACTGTTCTTTTGCCCACTTGGGAATGTTATGCTGTTTTATTTTGGCAACTTTTAGCAGACTCACACGAGTTTCAATCAGGCACTACAAAGTCCATGAGGCCAAGGGGCCAGGCACACCCACAGGGGCAGGAATTTTGGGACTTTAAAAGTGCAGGAAATACTGCTAATGTTGACGATTGCCACAGATGAAGGGAGTGATTTCCCGAAACGCGTCTGACTTTTAGATGAATTGGAGGCCAGTTTCCCTGCTGACACTTGCGTGCAGGATTGCCTGAAATAAAAGACTGATTTACTCACCTGCCAGTCGGCTTCTTCCTTGGGGGCTACCTTGTGTTGATATATTTAGCGGCTTTGTCCAGCCGCGGGAGAAGCTCACCGCAACTGCGGGCCTGAGAGGACGCCAGGTCGGTGTCTTCACTACAAACAGGAGGCAGTATTCAGGACGGCAACCACAAAGCAGCGCAGGTGTTTTCTTTGAGACTGTTCTTTTGCCCACTTGGGAATGTTTTGCTGTTTTATTTTCGGCAACTTTTAGCAGACTCACACGAGTTTCAATCAGGCACTACAAAGTCCATGAGGCCAAGGGGCCAGGCACGCCCACTGGGGCAGGAATTTTGGGACTTTAAAAGTGCAGGAAATACTGCTAATGTTGACGATTGCCACAGATGAAGGGAGTGATTTTCCGAAACGTGTCTGGCTTTTAGATGAATTGGAGGCCAGTTTCCCTGCTGACACTTGCGTGCAGGATTGCCTGAAATAAAAGACTGATTTACTCACCTGCCAGTCGGCTTCTTCCTTGGGGGCTACCTTGTGTTGATATATATATATATATATATATATATATATATATATATATATATATATATATATATATATATATATATATATATATATATATATATATATATATACTTATGTATCAAAAATCCCCAAAAGAGAGCTATAGTGGATATCCACGACTGCACGTGTCATTTCATATAAATGAAAGTACAGCGCTACACCTTCCAAAAGTGCCTACCACTCGCATACCCCAACCTTCTTTTGAAGCAATTCTTAACAAAGCAGGGAGTGCTACTAAATATCAAGAGAGCACTTGAGTGATTAAATTATATGATCATTTAATTAATCATTAATCAGTCCATCAAGATGGAAAGTTCTTCATTCAATCTATAAGTGCACGAGAGTCATAATCTTGAGCCTTCAAAAGACTTTTATTCTTCACATACAAACCAGCACATTTTGTTGCTCCAAAAGGACTACATCAGGCATAAACATATTTCTGTCAATTCTCTCAAACTCCTTCCTGCGCATGTGTGGAGAAGCTTGTAACAACCACCATGTTTCTAGCTACAGAAGAACGTTATCATGTACGAAGGGTGAACCTTTTTGACAGACAGTTTATTGGTGAATGTTGACCACATGGTAGTTGCTATAAGCTTTTTTACAAATGCAAAAAACAAAAAAGCCATGCATTTACTAAACATTATATAAAAATTGAGAAACAAATAAAAATATAAACACATACTATAAAATTAAAATGATAAACAACTATTAATAATAAATATATGTAAGCAATATTAGGACATTTTACTTGAGTCTGGGAATAATACATGCACTATTCCTACTCCAGTTATCCAACAGTAGAGACAGTTAAATATATATTATTCTCACTCCAAACACTACAACAGAAGGGTAAGAATTGGGCTTCAGATGGGTTAAAATATTATTCCTACTCCAGTCTGTGCAACAGCAAGGACATCATTGGGCTTTAGGGGAGTAAAATGTATTATTCCCACTCCAGCCTGTGCAACAGTAGGGAAAGTGTTGGAATTCGAAGGGGTTAACATCACTATTCCCACTCCAGCCTAAACAACAGTAGGGAAAGCATTGGACTTTGGAGGGTTACGTTTACTGTTCCCACTCCAGTCAGTACAACAGTAAGGAAAGCGTTGGAATTTGGAGCGGTAAAAATTACTATTGCCACTTTCCCACTCCAGTCAAAGCAACAGTAGCGAAAGCGTTGGGCTTTGTAGCGGTAAGATTTACTATTCCCACTCCACTCTGTGCAACAGTAGGGAAAGCTTTGAACTTTTGAGGGGCAGTCCCACCATTTCCATTTCCCATCACCTGTCAGCATAGAAAGTGACATCACTGGATCTCCCTTCATCCATCCACACAGGAACTGGTATCACTGAATTCCCATTTTACATCTGGAAAGGAAGTGACATTACTGGTTTTCCTGCCTAAATGGTCTTTTAAAGAAGAAGCCAAGCAAGAGGAGATCATTTCCCATCACCCATCATCAGAGAAAATGACATAACTGCACCCTACACTCCTTGCCCCTCCCAGGACCTATCTAATGGCAGCTGCAACACAGACATTCAGCGGGAGCACCAAAGGCAAGTCTGTCTACACCTGGACCACACCCAGTGCCAGGGGCACTGGTCTAAACACCACCTAGCAAACCTCCTTAGCTTCGTAGTCCCCAGATGATGTTCCCCCAACAGCTGCCATACCATACATCACACCATATTACGAGCATTCATTTACACCCACTGCCGGTTTCCCCAGCAGCCACTCACCCACACTCCCCATGCAAATACTAACATGCCCTCAACACCCCCTCCCAACACACATACCACACAAGCAACAACAACACCTACATCTCCAGCTTACTCCACATGCCATAGCAAACCCATACCTCAACACCCGCTCTCTTAATGCATGCATCCCAACAGAGGACCACTCAGCAACTACACAACTGAAACGTGGGACCTGCTGAATATTGACGCACCTGACATCCTCTTTATTACTGAGACCTGACTCAACCCCTCAACTCCATAAGCGACAAGGAGGACTCGCTATCATCTACAAGGAATCCATAAAATGTACAACATCCACAGAGAACACCACCCCATTCATGGGACACTTGCCTTCAAGCTGGAAATCTCAGAAAACCTCACTGTCATTGCCTACCCACCTTTCCAACCATGAGCCATCTTTACCAACCTCTTCACCAACTACATTCTTTCCAGTGACCTCAGCTTTCACCTAAAAGACTGAAATTATTCTTCCTCCGCAGCACTACCTGAAAGCCTCAGACTCCAGATCATCCAGAACACTGCTCCAAGACTCCTACTCGACCGCCTATGCCGCACCCATATCCCGCTGCATCTCGGGAAGCTTCATATATGAATATACCTCGTTATCACGCAGTCTTTTTCCCCACAGGGAATTCCAACGCGGTCGTTACAACGACCGCATTGTCATTCCGTATACCATTACCCTACAAGTCGTAACAACGACTTGCGGGGGGGGGGCCCCTGGATGTTGGAATAGTATAATTTACTATTCCAACTCCAGTCTGTACGGCCAGTAGGGAAGGTGTTGGATTTTAAATCCAACACCTTCTCCCCCCTCCGCAAGTCGTTGTTCCGACTTGCGGAGTCATGGTATGCGGAAATAAAACGCGGTGGTTGTAACAACAGTGTTTTAATTCCCTGCGGGGGAAAAGTTTGTGGTAAACGTTGTTTACCTTCATATATATATATATATATATATATATATATATATATATATATATATATATATGAATATTACACAATTTGCATAGTTCATCTATGAAATAATTAAACATAAATTTAAAATTAATTGTTAATTCATTATTATCTAATTAACTTCCCACTCTGTACCCCTACAAACATAGCAACCAACACTTAAAATATAAATAATTAAATAAGTATTACTTAATACACATTAGTATCAAGCACAAATGTACTTAAAATGATTAATTAATTAATAATTAATTACTACTCAATTAACGACCCACCCTATCCCCCCACAAACCCAACAACCCACAAAGACACTATAAATTACTATTGGCAATAACATTTCAAATCCTAGATCACAAACAATTACAAATTATATGTAAAAAAATTAATAGCAATTATACAAATAATAATAACACATAAAATTAGTATATGAACTAAAACACATTTAAATAATTAAAAACCTATGTTCTTGAAAACGATGTTAAGAACAATGATATTCTTAAACTATATTATTTACCTAAATAAAGAAATATTCTTGATTACGATATTTCTGCATCACAATATTTTTGCATCACAGTATTTTCTTTTTTTCCGATGTTGCTGCATTCTGATATTTAAAAGTTGATATTTTGTCCAAATACCACCTGGCAAAATGCTGATGCTGGCTTATTGAAAGTAATTTCTGGCGTAATTGGCACACTAGAGGTAATTCTTTGCCTTTTGGTTTTTCTAGTCAAACTGCTGGCATACTGGAAATGCTTCTTGGCATTAGGTGGTTAACCATGGGGTATGAGCAGTCTGTCGATCAAGACAAATTGCAGCCCCTTCCATGCAAGAGGTAATTTTTGACAAATGGGTACCCACAATATATGAATTCGACCAATGGAAAGATTTGCCACTGGCATATTGTATGTAATTATTGGAATGAGGAAGCACTCATTTCATATGGGGTTCGCCCATGACAAAATGCTGGCCCTTGAATAATGGAAGTATTTATTGACATTTTGAAAATAATGTGTCAACTCCTGGGAAGCGTCATGTCTCATTGGCTTGGGATACCATACAATAACTTAAATATTTAACACGTGCCTTTAGAGAGGCTATGGTATTTGAGCTAACTTATTTGCAAAATTTGCTTTAATGTGCTGTATTTAACCTCATTTTTAGTAAATCGTGGGAGAATACTCCATGAAACTTCACATAAGAGGTCAGTTAAGTTGGGAGTAGCATTACACCCCAGCACTTTCAAAGATCACCAACAACCACCTAATGGTCCCTGCTGATACACACCAACTGCAGCTTCTGCATATGCAATTCCACCCCTAAACGATGGCAAGTACTTGCATGAGCGACTGAGCTATTCTCACATTCTCTGCAAACCTCCTCATTAAACATCACGCAACTCATCAAATGTGTTCCTATGTAAAGCAAGCTACAATAACACTCTCTTCAACCATGGCAGGAAACCTATGCAAATCACAGCACTTCATGATTTTGCCAGAGGTAAAGCTTTTAGGGGTATGGCTATGCCAAATTTGCATAACTTGCTTTGGTTACATACATGTAATTCTGAAGACGTTTTGAAACCGGCATTTAGTGATGTAGTTTAGAGCAAAAAGTGTCCTTTAGGCTATTATGAATACGAGGATCCATTTCATGTTAAAGACAAATTGTCCAAAAAATACCAGTGCCACGAATAACAGCTGCTCATGTAAGATAACCCTGGTATAAAAGAGATTTCACCTTGGGCTAATAAAGAACAGTTTTATACAGATTGCAAACAACCCACACTGAAAGTGCCCAGGGCTTCTCCAAAGGTAAGGGAGAGCTACATAAATATAAAACAGTGCTTAATTTGAGCCGTTGGTTTCCGGTGCTGGGCAACGGCAGTAATTTTCTGCACCAGTGCACATAACATCCTGACAAATGGTGGCGCTGTATGCCTAATTTAGGTATGAGCACAACAGCAGCTCTTCATTAATTCAAAGTACATTAACAATGATTACTACCTGCCACCCACACCAGTCTTATAGCTTTGGGGGCCTGAAATTGCTACAGTTGTGAGAGTGATGGTTAGAATTTGTGTTGGTATAGGCATTGGCACAGCTGGCTGGGGCAATGGATGGTGCAAGCTGCAGGTTCAACCCCTCCCAGGGCCGAGTCCTCCTCCCCCACTTGCCCACTTAACTGCGTCTCCTTTTACATTTACATTACACCACTGACAACATGATTTTGTGCCTTAAAAGGTTGCAGTTTATTTGGACATCATTTGTACATTTCGCAATTTCATTGGTCATTCATAACATCCCTGTTATTGTATACTTATATTGTCTTGTATATATTGTTGTTATTTGCTCCCAAACAGTATTGCTTTTGCGAGGTGCCCCTTTGGCTGGGCCTCTGTGTTTGAGGTTCCAGGCTTCAACTTGCTACTGAATTTGGTGGGTGTGCATCAGGACCTGCCCGGGCTGCAAGTGCTGTTCCGCGTGCCCTGGACCCTTTGTTGGCCCTTCACCTGCTTCTCAATGGCCTCTGCTGTGTGGCATCCCCAGGACCCTGGGTAAGCATCTCATCTACTCAGCCTATGGCTGTGTCTTGGTATTTAGCTGCCTCAGTACCCCTGCCATGAGGCATCCCAAGGGCCCTGTGGGAGCGTCACATCTACTCTGCCTGTGTCTGTATACCGTCATTAGCTCCCTCAGTGCCCCTGCCCTGAGGTATCCCAATGACACTGTGTGAGCCTTCCACCTACCTCTAGTAAATTTTCTCTCTTTTGTACATCTTTCCTAGGTTTCTTCCACCACGCTACCTTGCAGGAGGGGGTTGTGTGCTAACCCAGGGCCTTGCACCCTTATTTACCCCCCCCCCCAGCTGCTTGCCAACTCTCCCCTGATTAGGGCGGGGCGTTGGCTATCCTGGGGTGACCAATCTTGGTCGCCCCTCCTTTTGCAGCCTTCGAGATTAGGGGGAGCGCTTCCCGCCTCCGGGCAGCATTTGCCCTGGGCCACCAATGAGTCCGGCTGCGCCTCCCCCGGCTTCCTCCTGAGGAGGGACCTGGCATTTATTTGGTTTACAAATTTAGCAGTATACAAATTCAATATAATATGACAATTGAGAGTGCCCAACACCAGTGCAAAACTGCTCTGCAATTTATGAGATCTTCCCCTGTGTGAGGAATACTCTCCATTTTGCTGTAAAATGCTGAGCGCTGCGGAAGATTCGACCACCTAAAAGAAAATAACTTTATAAAAGGTTGTACGTGTGCACTCGGAAATGCCGAAAACATTATTTGACGCCTGATGAAAACAAATCAGCTTTTTAAGCCATAGCAGCTTTGACGTTTTGATGCAAATGTATGTTTCAGGCGAGACAGTGAAAATTGAGCTGCTCAGAGTGGAACCTAAAAATGTTGAAGACAGTAATAACTGTTACACCGGTGGATGCGTTTGACAAGGAGGAGGGCTTGATAGCCCTGTGCAGCCGGGAAATGGATTAAACTCATTTCTCTTAGGGGTGGTAAATAGAGACAGTTCTATATTAATAATCACATGACAATTTTTCTTTCCTATCACAAATGTCAGCCTCAGCGCGAATCGACTTCTGGAGAAGAAAGATGCAAGTTCTAAAACCAGGCAATTGATGATTGAGGCGGAAGCACAAGAAATATGTGTTTCATTGCGTTTTCAGAGGACGACATTTAGAGTTAATGCTAGGAGAAAATTGCTGGCCCTATTCGCAAAGGTAAATTCGGTCGTGTTATGACATTTTTTACTTTTTTTTCTGCCATTCTGTAATTCCCAAAGGCACTTCTTCCTGGCAAGTGTAAACCCTTTTACTGGGGCTGAAATTTGTGCCATGAGTTTCGAGGTCTCCACAGATGTAAACCCCATTCAAGAGTGGTCATTTCATGGGGAGGTTTGACTTCAAAGTTTGAGAACTCCCACAAACATCCATCTCCAAACTCCTCTTTCTCCCCTTTCCACCCCAGAAGGTGTTGGAAATTTTCTCCAGCAATGTGTGAAATTTAAATCATGCTTGCGGAATTTGAGTAATTTGGGGAAATTTCCATTATGCTTGATACACAATATTCTTGAAATGATATGCTATTACATCAATTCACTTAATAACACACCATTTGCGGTAAACATTTACTGCGAATATTCCATTTGTGCAAATGCCCAGGAACAACAGAATGTGAGCAGCTGTTATTTATGTGGGTTTTTTTGCACTATTTCTTTTGCGCCAAAAATTGATACTATGACGCATTTGTGCTAAGAAATATGGCCAATGACTATTTTGTGTTTTGCATAATTTCATGTAATTTTGATGCAATTTCACATAATTAAGCAAAAGAAAGTTAAAATATCAAAATTTCACGCAACCCTAGAAAGAATTACCCTAGATGTGGTGAGGATATATGGTAAGGGCTTTTCTCCATGGGGAAAAACATTTTTCTCATGTAGAAAAAAGGGTGTGTTTGCACAGGGGATCCTCTTGCACCTTTGCAAATATCCTCAATAAGGAGAACTCCACACATAGGAAATAAGATCTCGCAGGAAATGTCGCCAGAGCTAACCTGGATTAAGCCCAGAAATCTGTGCCTTTCACAGCTTTCCAGCCAGTCTCCTGTTGGTGATAGGAAACATTAGGATAAAAGATGTCAATGTAGAGATCTCCATCTGTCAGTTTTCCCCTTTGTGTGAATCTGGTCCTTAATGTAGTAGATTATCAATTAGAAATCATGCAGAGAGAAATCCACAAGATGAAGACATATTCAGCAGCTACACTTTTTTAATTAGGAGTAGGCTAAGGCCTTAACTGTTGTTACTGTCCCCAGAGGAGGGTATCAACTACTGGGAATTGTAATTACACAATTACAGGCCCTGAAATCTCTACTTCACAATAGGACACTATGGCCTTGATATCCACTATTTCCCTGCTCACCTGATTGGTAAGGATCTCTGGTTCTGTCTCCTGTTTGCTGATGTCCTCAATCCAGGCCCACAAAGCCAGACTTATCTAGGGACCTCAGGCTTTAGGACACAAAGCAGCACCATCTAGGGTCGGGCCGTGCACTGCAGGTCCGAAAACGGGAATTTATCTGCGTCAATTGACTTTAAATGTTATTGTACTGGCATTTTAATCTGCATTGATACTCTCGTATTGCACTGGTCACTATGCATTTTGAACAACTTCCCATAATGTGTGGGTGAAACAAGTGGAAAGTGAGTGTGCTGAGAGCAAACCTGTGGAGTGGAGGATGAGACTGTGGGCCGGATTACAATGCTAGTCGGACGAGCGTCCGACCAACATCATTGCGGTAAAGGGACGGGCCGACATGTAGTCAGTGATCCTGACTGCCAAATTAGGATCCAACCACCATGGAGACGGCTGGAAACATGCCTCTTTTAATTTCTTTGCCCAGACAAGGGCCGCAGCACAAGCCCCAATGCCAAAAGGCATGTTTTTAAACATCCCTGCACTCTGTGGCAGGCACCATGCGGTGCCTGCCACAGGATGCATGAATGTTTAGGGGGGCACAACAGGTGCCTCCCAAGCCCCAAAGCAGAGGGCCAGGGGGACAGGGGCCCTGATTGGGGTCCCAAAAAAACCTTACTGCAAGCCTTTTCACATCGGAAGAACCTACATGATATTTTACTTTATATCAACCTAGTTTAATGTCCACCAAATTTCAGGCTCAATATTTTGAGACTTTTTTCCTTTTGTACTATACGCCAAATAAAATTGCTAAATGTGGGACCGGGAAGGGAACTACATGTCCGAGATTCGCTTCCACTGAAGCAGATAGTATACATATGTTTGCTTCTTGTCCGGTACATAAGAAAGTCGTGGACGATATTTCAGACTATTTGTCAGAATTACTGAACCCAAGCGTAATAATCTCCGTGGAGGATAATATGCTAGGAATAGTTAATCCCCCACGACCACAAGGTATGCGTGGCCTGATATTTGTTGCAATGGCGGTTTTTAGATTATGTGTGGCGTCAGCATGGCTCGACGCAAATGCTCCATCCTTTAAACAATGGAGATCTAGATTGCTGGCCACTTGCAGCTTGGAGGTAGCCATCAACAAAAAATAGGCTTTCGTAAACGCAAAAAGGGGATGGCAATATGGGATCCTATATTACAGTGGTTACAAATACAGAACATTTAGGTCTAGAACTATATTTGGATATAAAAGCTGTGTGAGTTTTGATTTATTATATGACCATGTTAATATTTTGCTCTCCGATGATATATTCACCTGAAATGTATTGTATATATCTTAGATATCTTATATCTAGGTCTGGTCTGAGCATCGGGGAGGGGGGGCAAGGGGTGAAAATCAGAAAACAGGACAGATGTAATGTATGTTGTTAATACGAGCCATTTATCATGATGATTTGCACTGCTCAATAAAAAAAACGTAAAAAAAAAAGGAAGAACCAGCATGAAATGGCTGGCAGAAAGATGGATGTGGTGCCTGAGAAGACACTGACTCCATTGTGGGAATGCGATCCGTCTGATGGCATCGTAATTTGGTGGTCTGACCATGGATACAGATGTTGATGGGTCCCACCGACATCATAATGAGGCCCTGTGAGTCCCTTAAACTGTTTTATTTACTCTAGCATGGACTTTTGGATTATTGCGGGAGAGTGGCAACCTTTTTAGTGACAAACAATCTTATTCAGTTGTGCATTTCATCAGTGGTGGCTGGCATCTACAGGGACAGCCACGGGCACAGGCTTAAATAAAATACAAAAAATACACTTACCTGAAGACGAACACAACGTCCTCTGCACCAATATTCTCTTTCTTCGACTGCAGCCTGGCAACCAAAAAACTCCCTTGATCAATCCTACCACTGCTCTCAAGCAGCATGAGAGTAGCACCCTGATTGGAAAGAGCAGCCTCACTTGTGGCCTTCACTTGCTCTAACCCATCTGTCTTAATGTTTATGTATGGAAATAAGGAATATGTGGGTAACTATGAGAAGTTAGTATACACTGGGAAAATCAATTGTAGGCACAGTTGCATACAGCTGCTATACTTTGTCACCTTTAAAGCTTTTTTTGTTTCTTTACTGTCATAGTAACAAGAGATCAACACAATGGACTTAGGCACTTACTTCAGTACTTTCTTGCCTGAAACTAAGAGGCACGTCAAAGGTGACACTTTAACAACATTCGTTACTAGCTAAGCATTGTTTAACCTTTATTCTTCTCTAATTGAATACTAATTCGTATATTACTCCTAAATTGAATAAATGGAGTCATATTTCTTGAAGGTACATAAATGGGACTTTTGGACACCGCTGCTAAATCTAAATTGCAATTAGGGAGGTTCTTTAATTAATTATTCCATACTGACATTGGACATAATGTGTTGTGTTGCTGGTATTATGAGGTGAGCAATATGGACGACAAGACCTATACAATATTGGGGACAGTAATCCCAAGAATAACTTGTGCATCACCCAGAAACTTCTCGGGAAACTACAGACTGTTCAAATTGCCGCAACCAGCTGGTCCTCAACATCCCTGGCTGCAGCCAGTTTGCTAACATTATAAGGCTACCCCAGGTCAATATCTAATTCTGCAGAGTACCTTTGCGCCAGGCTGCTTTTGCACAGTTACCGGGCTGCACTCGGCAGTAGTCTCACTTGTAGCAGTCACACATATGCACATTTGTGCAACCATCCAAGTGCCCCTTACCCTTGCTGTGTCACAGTGGCCTCATTTTAAATGATGGACACTGGTGCTAAACTTGCGCAGTCAATTTGCCATGGGTAAGACACATGTAGCGAGACTCACCCAAAGTAAAAAGTCCAACAACAGGTGATCAAAACAGCAAAAAATCCAGGCTTACTGAATGGGCGGAACCCAACTGGTACAATAAAAGTAACAAAAGATTTAATTTTTTTGGGTTTGCAGCCAAGATGAAGTTCTGCAATATAAGAATGAAACATGCTGCTTGTTGTCTTTTAACAAGAAACATGGATTTTGTACTAAGGATTATGTGTCTGGGAAGAAATGAAATACAGAATTTTCAAGCTAAAATAAGCATTTAAGATCTAATGGATTATAGACTCCTTTTTATTTGAACATAAGTTAACCTTAGGATTTGACTACAATCACTTTTGTGCAATGCCACCTCTGTTTTAATATGTTACTCTCCTATTATATCACATAAAAAGTACTAGGTGGCTGGGTCGTGGAGGTGGGCATTTTGCACTGACGCAGAATTTGTCCAAAGGGGGGAGTGCAATTTATATGTCACAGCTGTCTTATAAATTGGTCAATAATTTGGATCATAGCCACCCCATAATGACTTTCCTTGACAGAGCAATGCAAATTAGAGAAATGCAAATTCGAAGGGCACCTTTTGCTCTCTCTGAAGTAGAAAGTACAGCAGGAAGCATGAAAGACATATAGCCGCAATCTCAAAAATCTGCTGCCCCTATATTTTGAATAGAGCACGTATGTGGAGTTGTTTGAAAAAACATTGATTAGAATGGAGGCACGCAACACTCCAGGACAATGTTTTAGCCCCTGAATTATCTGTGTTGGCTACAAAGGAAGAGACAAAATTGGTAGTTAGAGAAGAGTTAGAAAAATGAGAAATCTCGATTAGAATGCAAGGGAAAAATGGTCAGTCAATAACCTTTAAGCAATCTAAGGAGTAAACACATTATTGTTTAGGCAAGAACTTACTTAGGAGCTTCCTCCGACCATTTTTTTTGTATGACTGGAAGACACAATATGCTGGTGATAGAAGAAGCCAAGATGTACAACTTGTATAGAACAGGGTATAAAGCTGCGCAATCCCATTGAGCAGGTCCCAGGTTCATCTCTCTCTGTGCTGCTGCATCACTCTTGCTCCTGTCTTCTTCTTGCTTTTTCTCCATTTTCACTGCTCACAGCTTGGTTTCCCCTCATTTTCACTGCTTTCTCCTTCCTTTTCACCCATTTTTAGGTCTCGTCTTGACAGCGCATGCGCTGCATGCATGCATTGTCTCAGCGAGTCATAAAGACTGTTGGCTGAAAGTCCGTGGAATTTGTTTTACCACTTGCGAGTGGTTTAACTGTGGCATTGCCGTTCTTAAATTGCTTCTTGTTGGCTGTTGATCCAATAGTAACTTCTGTGTAGTCCGGAAGCAGCGGCGTCTAACTACAGTTTTCATCCGCTCCACTCGCACTTGTTTTAATTGCGCGCAGTGTGCCATCTATTTCAGCTCATGCGGCGTTTGTTTAGCTTGTTTATTTTACATATCACCCCCTGCATCTGTAACTGGAGAATCTCCTCTGTGGCACTCGAACCTGCTTCCCGCTAGCTTCAAAGTCGGCAACTCTTGCCTTATGCCACAACTTTGCCCCCAAGAACTAACCCATTTTTAACATTTGGACAGCAAAGCCATAGTTGTTTGTTACTTATCTTCTGCAGGCAACAACCATTGACAAGGCCAATAGTCATGGCTTCTTGTAGGTATACTCTGACTTGTTTTATATATCTGGATGCACTGAAGGAGTAGCAAAATGCCAGTCGGGCAGCACACTATGCTTTATTACTTTGTACTTTTATTGTCGTACTGCACACGTCTCTTTTGGTCTGTTGCTGCAGTTATGTAGGGCGGGTAGAGGATGTGGCCACACAGCCAGAGAACTGCATGTTCTCAGCATCAGTTCAACATCTAGGATACCATGTGAAAACCTTGCCTGGGTCAGAGTGCTGCTCACAGGAGCACAGAAAGCAACGGTCACCGAGCTGGGACCTTGCTGTCAGGCCTTCTCCGTGGTTAGTAAGTTCTTATGACTGCATCACCCTGACACCCCCTAACACTCCTAATCATTTCTCCCAGAAAGATCTAATGTTTAATGCTTCAATTACACCCCTGTAATTGCAGCACTCCAAGTTCTTTTTCACCATAATTAATTACATATTAAGGGCTACATGCCTCACAGACGCAACCCCCCAAACCTAAAACAAAAAAAAGTACTCATGAATTTAGCAGTCCCTAATCTGTTGATGAGCTCATCAGCTGTGGGGATGAAACGAGCATCAGTTTTAGTGACTAAGTTGAGCCCCCTGTAGTTCACACAAAACCAGTTTTCAGGGAGGGCACCTGGTGGGGCAGCTATCGGTAATACACTTGGAATAGCCGGATGGAATTTACCAGAGTGCATACAAACTCCACGAGATTCAGAGAAGTTTCGCATGTGGGTGGAATCAGCACATCGTGCAGATATTATAGCACTCAGACTTTGTTCCACACCACAAAATCAGTGTGAACAGCATCAGGCAGCAGAACGGAGGGCTCTGCTTCTTTTCTGCCACTCAAGCAGATTTTCTACTCGAATGGTAGCTTTCTCACCCTGAAGGGCACGAGTGCCTACAACCACTCAAGTTGAGAAAATCTTGCTCTGTGCTATCCTAGCGCCCAAAGATTGCACTATGTGACGGCAATTCTCGCTCACCAACTTAACGGTGGTGAGCCACATGTGAGTAAAAAACTCCTCCAAGAGCAGAGGTTGGCTACGTTTTGCAGGGCCTCTGCATTAGAAGGGTATTGCAAAGTGGGCAAATCTCTGCGAACACCACCGGCGGAGCAGAATTTAGCTCCCACTCTAACCAGCACCACTGGGCTGGACCAGGGGCTACTGAAGTTCTCAATCACCCTTAATTGTGTCATCTTAGTGACCTCCTCCTTAATGCTCGCTCTCACTTTGTCAGACAGCTTGTATATTTTGTTTTGTCAGGACAACTGTCTCTAGAGTTAACATCATGGGTACACAGATGTTTAAGCCTAGGAGTGAGGGAAGTAATAACTGGTGACAGTCTCTCTGCCATTCTGAGGTCAATGTAGGGGAGAAGTTGACACCCTCCAGTGACCCATTTTTCTCTTTTGATGCCAGGAGGGCTGGGAAAGGGTCACTTGCCTCCTGTTCCCCATCATCTGTCACCAGCAGCAATATGCCCTGAGACCTCTCATAGTGCAGCTTGAGGCAGTTTATATGCCGTACACTTAAGGGTCTTGGGGTCTTGAGGTCCACCAGGTAGGTGGCCTCCACCTTCCTCTCATCCAACTCATAAGGCCACGTCCAATGGCCCTGGAGGGCCTTGGGCTGCATTGCCCACACCTTCTTCCAGTTAGAAATTCCTCGCTAGCCTCCAAGTTCTTTGAAACTTTCTTCCAGAAATTGGTCATCTACTTCCTGAGGGCTAGCATGTAGCTAACCACATATAGGGTTTTTTGGGGAGCTTGCTCCCACCCTTCCTTGCCCAGACCAAGAGGTTCCCTAAGTGGGTGGTCATACAGAAGTTCAAACGGGCTGAATCCAACCCCTCATCAGCTGTGGGGATGAAATGAGCATCAGTTTTAGGGACTAAGTTGAGCCCCCTGTAGTTCACACAAAACCAGATTTCAGGGAGGGCACCTGGTGGGGCAGCTATCGGTAATACACTTGGAAAAGCCGGATGGAATTCACCAGAGTGCATACAAACTCCACGAGATTCAGAGGAGTTTCGCATGTGGGCGGAATCAGCACATCGCACAGATTTTTAGCACTCAGTGTTTGTTCCACGCCACAAAATCAGTGTGAACAGCATCAGGCAGCACAGCAGAGTGCTCTGCTTCTTTTCTGCCACTCAAGCAGATTTTCTACTTGAATGGCAGCTTTCTCACCCTTAAGGGCGCGAGTGCCCACAACCACTCGAGTTGAGAAAATCTTGCTCTGTGCTATCCTAGCGCCCAAACATTGCACTAGGTGACGGCAATTCTCGCTCACCAACTTAACGGTGGTGAGCCGCATGTGAGTAAAAAACTCCTCCAAGAGCATTGGTTGACTGAGTTTTGCAGGCCTCTGCATTAGAAGGGTATTGCAAAGTGGGCACATCTCTGAGAACTCCACCGGCGGAGCAGAATTTAGCTCCCACTCTAACCAGCACCACTGGGCTGGACCAGGGGCTGCTGAAGTTCTCAATCACCCCTAATTCTGACATCTTAGAGACCTCCTCCTTAATGCTTGCTCTCACTTTGTCAGACAGCTTGTATATTTTGTTTTGTCAGGACAACTGACTCTAGAGTTAACATCATGGGTACACAGATGTTTAAGCCTAGGAGTGAGGGAAATAATTACTGGTGACAGTCTTTCTGCTGTTCTGAGGTCAATGTAGGGGAGAAGTTGACACCCTCCAGTAATCCATCTTTCTCTTTTGATGCCAGGAGGGCAGGGAAAGGATCACTCGCCTCCTGTTCCCCATCATCTGTCACCAGCAGCAATATGCCCTCAGACCTCTCATAGTGCAGCTTGAGGCAGTTTATATGCCGTAGCCTTAACGGTCTTGGGGTCTTGAGGTCCACCAGGCAGGTGGCCTCCACCTTCCTCTCATCCAAATCATAAAGCCACGTCCAATGGTCCTGGAGGGCCGTGGGCTGCATTGCCCACACCTTCTTCCAGTTAGAAATTCCTGGCTAGCCTCCAAGTTCTCTGAAGCTTTCTTCCAGAAATTGGTCATCTACTTCCTGAGGGCTAGCATGTAGCTAACCACATTTAGTTTTTTTTTGGGAGCTTGCTTCCTTGCCCAGACCAAGAGGTTCCCTAAGAGGGTGGTCATACAGAAGTTCAAACGGGCTAAATCCAACCACCCCCTTCTCTGCCACTTCCCTGTAGGCAAAGAGCAGGAGTCTTCTGGGAGGTGTTTTAGGATGGTCACAAAGGTTTCCTTCTAATTGATTATAGCAATGAACAGGTGAATGGGGATTAATTTAATGAGATCGGTTTTCTTCTGGAAGGTTCACGTTGAGGTCATCTATGCCGGTTGCTTGATGCTTATTCTGGTGGAGTTTCTGAATGCTTACGTGTCGCTTGAAACCTGAACTTGCATATGCTTGGTAAACCATTAGTAAAAGCTATTAAGCCTTTTCAAACAAACCGGGGAACACCAGCTGCGGCTAGCTATTACCAACAGCATATATTATGGTAAAAAGTCAGGGTACAAGACATTTGTTTATTCATAAGTGTTGGGAGAAACAATAGGACTCCTGCTGGCATATTGTGATAGACAAGAGAGGTTAGATGTGGCAGGATTCCGGACTGTCCTCCTTCTGCTTGCCATCCATCAAGCTCAGGCAGGTCACCCAGAGAGGCAATTTCCTCCTCGGTAGGCTCCAGGGTGGCCTCCTCTGGCCCCCTACACCTGCAGCATGGGACAGTCAGCAGCCGGTTTCCCACACCCCTTGCCCTTCTCTCTCTTGGCAGCTGTCTGGGCCATTTTTCCAGGATCCAGACCTCCTTGACTTCCCTCCTGGTCAGCCATTGAACTGGTGGTCTCACAGATCCATTCAGGCAATCCCAACATTTCCAGTTCTAAGCAGTGTGCGCGATGTCCTTCCCTAACAGACAGCTCACAGGCTTAGCAGAATTCACAGCAACTTTCAGGAGGTCTTAGCTCCCCCCATTCAAGGGGAATCGGAGCCACAGGGTCGTGGCTCTACTTGTTGTCTGCTACTACAACCTGGTGGCATGTATTGGGAAATACTTGCTCCGAGGACACCTGTGTCCCTCAGAGCCTCCACTCTCTACCTACTGATGGTGGTCTACTGCATATAATTGGGAGTATTGGAAGACTTGAGGGCTTTGGGCAACATCTCCTTGTCACCCAGGGATGCTAGGATATTCTCCACACTAACAGGGGCATTCTCCATCCCAACCACTACAATAGCCAACTCCAAGGTTCGCCCACCACTGGGGCGGGGGGCTCTACCAACTTGGGGAACTTGAGATCGCCCTTAGTGTGCCCATACTCATAACACTCATAGCAATTGGGGACAAGCTTGCCAGTGTTCTTATCTAGGAAGCAATTTCTTCTGATGGCCACTTTGAAAGAGGACCCTTCCCCCTGAGAACATTTCTGGGATAAGAGCACATTTTATCACCCCCCCTCTTTCTTCTGTAGTAATCCTGACCACCCATTTGGGAGTCCCCCCAGATGTCGTCTTAGACACTCTGGTGCTGACCCAGATGTCCACCTTCTTAACAAGCTTCCTGTTGTCAGTCAGCTTACTGTCTACCAGGTGCTGGCGCAGCTTTGTAAAAAAGATATTGAACATGCACTCCCTCACAATTAGGCTGTACTGCCCAGTAAACTCATCCACTTTGCTTCCCCTCACCAGCCCTTCAGTATCTTGCTGAAATAATCTAGGAAGTCCACCCAGTACTGGTGTGGAACTTTATGGCTGTCCCTGAAGCTCTGACAGGGACAGCCCAAATTTTGTAAGAAGAATTACCTTCATGGAGGCATGCTTGGTCAGGTCCTCTACCTCATGTTTTAAGGAGTGTGTCCCTCCCCACTGTGGGCATGTACCTCTGCAAGCTGCCCCACCCCCCAGCACTTCTCTGGGACCTTGTGTACCCTCAGAGCTACTTCATATACTGAGAACTATTTATTTATATAATTTTCCACATAACTGGTAAACAGGTCCTTGGGTATGGAGACCCTCACCTCTTAAGTGGGCACTGCTGGTATGCTGTCACCAGTATGGTTGGACTCCATCTGTTTTGCTCTTAGGTCCAGCTCTCTGAGACTGAGCTCACAGGCCATCCTCCTCTCCTCCAAGGCTAGTCTCTTTTCCTCCAAGGCTCTCTCTGGCTCAGCCTTCTCCTTCTCCAGTTTTAACTTCGCCAGCGCGAGTTTTAACTTCCTATCCTCCCTCTCACCCTCTAACTCCACTTGGAACAAGGCCCTGGAGGATACAGTGCTCCCAGCCCTATCCAGGGTTCTCTCTGGGAGGCAGAAGAGCTGTCCCTGCATGAAAGGTTGCCTTTCCTGGTCCTGCTCCTCATCCTCACTTAAGTCCACATCCTCCTCATTGTCTTCACCATTATCCATCTGGAGATCCAGTTTGGTAGCCTTCATGTCTGCTCCCAGCCCCTCTGTTTGCAGAGTATCAGCAGCTCAGCCCTGCTGAAGTCATCAAAGTTGCACAGCTCTAAATTTGTGGTTAAGATAAATAGAGGTAGGGGTACTTAAATTCAGAAAAGGGGGAGAACAGCCAATAGAAAACTAAGGAGAAGTTTAAAAAAGTTTCACTCAAATGTCAAATTATTTATCTGCGATTTTTTGTGTAACAGAAATCACTGCATGGTACAGCACAAACACAAGGCCTGATCCCCACCTCTGTACAACAATTGATCATTATATGATATCACACTGGGTGTTGGATACTATTGTGCAACAGTAGACCTCATGATTTTCAAATTGATCATACAAATACATTTTTGGAGAACTACACCCAATTATGGTTTCACCTTTGCAGCATAAAAAACATTGTTTTGACATCATCTAATACAGTTGGAAGGAGGTATTGTCTTAATTTTTATTTTACTGATCATGCAGGATTATATAATTGAGACCATATTCTATATGATAATTAATTAAGGATTTAAAATTGAATTAACCTTACACATGCATATGTTTGGGTATGCAATTTGCAACTATATTGTACATGATACTAGTTAATGAATGTTAGCTTTAAATACATAGAATTAGCACATGTATGTAGCACATGTATGTACAAGCCTATGTCATTGGGAACCTTTGTTGATATCAAATATAAAGATAGTCTGGAGGGGACGCTCTGCTGAACGGACGCTTTGCTGGGACTTTGCTGCCTTTCCTACCTCTACTCCTCGCGGTACCCGCTCCGCAGGTCCCGCATCGTGAGGGGTGCCAGATTGTTGCTGGGGGTCACTGCTGAAAGACTTGAGGGAGAAGTCTGTGTGAGGCGGGGCTGCGAGCGAGCGCGGGTGCTGGGACTCTGATTCCCAGGAGCACCCGCCAGCCCAGATAGCGATCACCTGGGCCGCTCTCCCCGACCCCTCCCCCCCCACCCTCGAGCCTTTTAAAACTGGTGTTGCCGGACTGCCCAGCGGGACGCTCTGCTGAACGGACGCTTTGCTGGGACTTTGCTGCCTTTCCTACCTCTACTCCTCGCGGTACCCGCTCTGCGGGTCCCGCATCGTGAGGGGTGCCAGATTGTTGCTGGGGGTCACTGCTGAAAGACTTGAGGGAGAAGTCTGTGTGAGGCGGGGCTGCGAGCGAGCGCGGGTGCTGGGACTCTGATTCCCAGGAGCACCCGCCAGCCCGGATAGTGATCACCTGGGCCGCTCTCCCCGACCCCCCCCCCCACCCTCGAGCCTTTTAAAACTGGTGTTGCCGGACTGCCCAGCGGGACGCTCTGCTGAACGGACGCTTTGCTGGGACTTTGCTGCCTTTCCTACCTCTACTCCTCGCGGTACCCGCTCCGCGGGTCCCACATCGTGAGGGGTGCCAGATTGTTGCTGGGGGTCACTGCTGAAAGACTTGAGGGAGAAGTCTGTGTGAGGCGGGGCTGCGAGCGAGCGCGGGTGCTGGGACTCTGATTCCCAGGAGCACCCGCCAGCCCGGATAGCGATCACCTGGGCCGCTCTCCCCGACCCCTCCCCCCCCACCCTCGAGCCTTTTAAAACTGGTGTTGCCGGACTGCCCAGCGGGACGCTCTGCTGAACGGACGCTTTGCTGGGACTTTGCTGCCTTTCCTACCTCTACTCCTCGCGGTACCCGCTCCACGGGTCCCGCATCGTGAGGGGTGCCAGATTGTTGCTGGGGGTCACTGCTGAAAGACTTGAGGGAGAAGTCTGTGTGAGGCGGGGCTGCGAGCGAGCGCGGGTGCTGGGACTCTGATTCCCACGAGCACCCGCCAGCCCGGATAGCGATCACCTGGGCCGCTCTCCCCGACCCCTCCCCCCCCACCCTCGAGCCTTTTAAAACTGGTGTTGCCGGACTGGCCAGCGGGACGCTCTGCTGAACGGACGCTTTGCTGGGACTTTGCTGCCTTTCCTACCTCTACTCCTCGCGGTACCCGCTCCGCGGGTCCCGCATCGTGAGGGGTGCCAGATTGTTGCTGGGGGTCACTGCTGAAAGACTTGAGGGAGAAGTCTGTGTGAGGCGGGGCTGCGAGCGAGCGCGGGTGCTGGGACTCTGATTCCCAGGAGCACCCGCCAGCCCGGATAGCGATCAACTGGGCCGCTCTCCCCGACCCCTCCCCCTCCTAGTCCGTAGTTACTATATTTGGCGGCCAGTTCTCCCGCGGTGCGGGAGCGCGCGGGAGTGCGCCGGGAGAAGCCCGGGACAAGGGCGGGCCGTCTGCGGCCGTTTTAGGCCGGAGTAGGCTGGGCTGGGCCTACTCTCTTGGTTGTGTTACTAAGCATTTGATCCGAGTAAGGGATATAGTGCCCCATATTCTCCACTGAACCCTAGACGCCATGCCATCCCCGAATAGGGATAGCACCCCCATGAAACAGTGTGGTGCTAAAAATAAAACCTTAGAGAATTATTTTCCCCGGGCTGTGGGAGAAGGGGACAAAGAGAGCACCTTAAACCGGCTCAGGGTTGAACGGAGACGCTCTATAGATAACCTGAAAAATAGACCTCTGGGTGACGATCTTACCACGCCTAATGTAGAATTGACCCCAATAGATGATGTCCCAATCCTGTTGAGAGATGGTACTAAAACTCCCGTAGCCTCCCCCACGAGCTCTACCCCAGTGAGCAGTATAAGCTCAAGCAAGGTGACTATTGACCTAATTTCCCAACCTCCCCCAGCTTTGCAATTTAGGAAAGCCAAATCCAAGCCAGCTGCAGTACATGCAGCCTTTGGGCCCCCGCCAAAACGTAGGAGAAAGGTGAAGGGTGCACAGGGGAAAAACAGACCCAAACCCCTTAATTTTGAGTTTGGGAAGCCATCTAAACCCACCACACCGACTGTGTCAGCAGTGGAGGTGCCACAGTCAAAACCTGCTGCACAGATCGGTTTGGCCCCTGGTTCGTTGGGAAACACAGTAAATAACATTGTCAACGTCCCCCTTTCTGTCGTCCCGTTAGGCAACTTGGAATTTCTCTTGAGGTCCCGATTGCTACCAATTAGTGAAAGCATTAAAAAGGTGGAAATTAGATTAACCATCCTTGAGGCCACACTAAATAGCTTAAAACTCCCAGCCAACTCGCAAGGAAGAGTTCCGGAGCCCATCGCCACCCCAACAGCCCCCCCAACAGCCCCCCCCAAACAACCTCCAAAAAATGGAATGAACTTAGCCCCGACACAGGCTGCGACTGTGGCTGCCCCACTACATCCCCAGAGGAACAACCCCGCCCGAATGAAGACATCCAACCCTATTGGGCCTATCCTTTCTGTAAACTCTGTTTCACCATCACAGCCCATAGATAGTGCTGTGCTAACACCACTAATGAAGCTTCCCCCCCAGGCCACGTAGACCCAATTTACCACCAGAGGCAAATGACTTCACTGTAGTGATGGCGGGCGTTCCTCCGCTAGAGGCAGGTGAAGCTGAGGAGTTTTGTGCCTTAAAAAGCAGGGTAATTAAGTGGCTAAACTTGAACAGACCCTTACCAGTGCACTTAAATAATGAAATCATAATGGTTAGAAGGGTTCCATGGGTGGGGAGAACTCGTAAATCTATAATAGGGGACTGCATATTGGTGAGCTGTAGGGACGTTAGAACTGTCTCTTACATATGTCAGGGAAAGAACAGATCGCAGGAGTCAACCATCCAAACCCTTCATGTGTCTTTCTTTTTCCCCCAGGCCCCTGCCCCTGCCCCTGTATATACGTCTCGCACCTATGATAACTGGGAAAGGGTCGGTCGGAGAGGCGATCGTCATGAATTCCACCCCAAGCCGGTACTCAGCCGCCCAGAGCCACCCTTTCGCACATTCAACCGGTTTCACTGTTTGGAAGGTTTAGAGGGGGTGGATTGACAAATGGATAAAGGTTTTAGGGGAGGAGGGGGTTTGGAGGTTTTGGAAGAAGAATTGGTGGAGGTGCATAGTGCGGTGGCAAAATATACGCCATCAAGTTGTGGCACGACGCCTGTGCTGGATGAACTCAGGGTTGTGGATATTGGACGTCCAGGAGTGGGATATGGGCTGGACAGGGAAAAGACAGGGTGTGAGTCACTAAGGGGGCGCCAGGGGGGTGTGGAGCAGGGGGGTGAGGCACTGAGAATAATTTCATGGAACATAGCTGGACTGGCAGGAAAATTTGACAACAAAGAGTGGCTCGATCATATTAGGAAATTCCATGTAATTTGTCTGCAGGAGACCTGGGCACTGGAGAATAACCTCCACCTGCAAGGGTACAAGTGTTTTTTTGTACCCGCCCAAAAATCCAGATCTGGGAGAGCCATGGGAGGATTGTCTATTTATATTGACCTGGGCCTTCCGGGCAGTTGTTCTCGCCCGGACTGGAACTCCCACAGGATTCAGGCAGTCAGGTTCTCAGGGAAGGGGCTCAGATTCGTAGCTTTTAATATCTACAACAACGAGACAGCGGGAACTCAAACCCCTCTTGCTGTTGAGCTGGATCACCGGTTGGGCCTGGAAATAATGGGCAAAAATAAAGGGCAGACACATGCAATGTTGGTTATGGGAGATTTTAACTGCCATTTGTGCCCGGCACTGGTTCAAAACAACTTAGATTGGTCCCAGTGCCCAATGGAAAAGGGTCCGCATTTTTCCCATACGCCGACAGGGTCAGCTTTTAGCACGCTCCGGCTCAAGTATGACTTAGAGCATACCATCAACATGATGGGGACGCAGGAGGACGGCACACTCCCACCTACATTTAAGGGCAGAGGGTGCTCATCCTTTATAGATTACATTCTGGTCTCAAGACCTCTGATAAATAAGATAGCTGGTGCAGGGATCGAATGGAGCGGCTTCAGTGACCATAACCCCCTTGTCCTGGAGCTGTTATATAGGGTGGGTACAAAAAACAGAGCTCAACTCATATCTACAGAGAGGGCAACAGATCAAGGCAGGAGACTAAAGTGGTCCAAAATTGATGCGGACAAGTTTTACAAGGACCTGGTGGTTGCCGGCAACCTGGCCATCAACGACTGTTTAGATTTAGAAGTCCATGGATTGAGGATCCTGGAGGCATTCGGTCAGATCGGCAAGTTGATCGACGGCCTACTAAAGACCCGTGTGCCCTTAAAGAACCACGGGAATCCCCGATGGTTCGATAAAGACTGCTCCAAAGCTTTGAGGGAGCTGAAAAACTGCCTTAAACTAAAACCAAGGGCTCCTTATAAAGTGAAGGAGTGCAGAGAAAACTATAAAAAAGTGATTAAGAGGAGGAAACTTGCCTTGCAGGCAGAAGCGTGGGCAGAGTTAAGAGAAGTAGGGGAAAGAAAGGATCTAGCAGGTTTCTGGAGGATTATCAATAACCCAACCTTCCAGGAAAAAGATACCCCGGAGATAGGGGCCAATATCCTCCCTGAACAGTGGGTTACCCACTATAGGAGTCTGTATAATCATGACCCTGGTACCACCGTAGAGTTATCGTCTATTTTAACGAAGGTTCCACCGGTTGAATTCACCATTAAGGAGATCACCGCAGGGATTGAGGGCCTGACTAAAAATAAAGCCCCGGGGCCCGACGGGATTCCCCCAGATTTGTTCCTGAGCAATATTGAACTTTGGGCCCCCCTAATGACAAGGGTAATTAATACTGCTATTATCTGCGGCTTGCCCCCGTCCTGGTCTAAAGCGGTTATTGTTCCGATTTTTAAGAAGGGCAACAGGGACGACCCCAAGTGTTATCGCCCGATTTCCCTGATTGATGTGTCAGCAAAACTCCTGGGAAGGGCAATTCTTAACAGACTGTCCGAGTGGACCGAAGAAAATAACATCTTCTCGGACACTCAATACGGATTCAGGACAGGGAGGTCCACTAGTGACCAATGTCTGAACCTGTATATGCTGACTGCCAAATATACCATGGCTAGTGACGAATCGATCTATATGGGCTTCATGGATTTGGCAGCAGCATTTGATCACGTCAACAGGGAGAAATTGTGGGGCATGATGTCTAGTATGGGGATTGAGAGCGGCCTAATTAGCATTTTGAGGGAACTGCATAGTGACACCACGGCTAAGGTCCATTACAACAGGGAGGGGGGATTGACTAATTCATTCCCCTGTATGAGTGGAGTCCGGCAAGGGTGCATCCTTGCCCCTTTTTTGTTCTCCCTATATATCAATAATTTGGAACAGTTTTTGTTAGGTTTAAAGGTTGATTGCCCAAGGGTCGGGTCGCGTCATATCCCTGTCCTGCTTTACGCAGATGACGCGGTGCTGATCGAACGCACACCTAGGAGCTTACAAATCTTGATTGATGGATTTGTTAAATTCATGGGCGCCCTAGACCTTTTTGTTAATCTGGGTAAATCCTATGTGCTTCTGGCGGGGAAAAAGCCTACCTCCAAATTTACTTATGCAATAGGGAGCCACATTGTAGAAGAGGTCAAAACGTTCTCCTACTTAGGAGTAACATTTGATGGCGCTTTACAGTTTGATTCCTTGGTGGAGGAGCGTTGTGGTAAAATGATTGCATCTAACGGGGCAACAGCTAGCTATGGCAGGAGGCTAGGAAGATGGTCCGCGGAACAGGTGATGAACCTATATAGCTCCATATCATGCTCCAAAGTTATGTATGGGGCTGAAGTATGGGGCTTCGTTAATACCACAAGAATCCAACGAGAAGAAAATAAATACTTGAAATCAATCTTGAGGGTACCCCAAAGCACCGCTGGATTAATTGCCTACAGGGAGCTAGGGAGGCCATATATAGAAGACCTAATAAAATTGAGGCCCATAGTAGCCTGGTTAAAAATCTGGGTCAACCCTGATGCGTTACTTAGTAAAGAAATTTTATTGGATTGTTTGAAGAGGGACAAATGTATGCGTATCCCCTGGCTTTATTATGTGAAGAATACCTTAGAGGAACTAGGTTTTGGGAACCTCTTTACTGACCCTGCAACAATCGTAGCCCAGAATAAGTCGCAAGTAGGGAAAAATTTTCTCGAGCGGAAAAACCTACGCAGAGTTGAGGCGGAAGGGTGTAAAAAGACAGCGAGGGCCCACAATCTAGTGAAGAGTGTGGAGGGTATGGAACCATACTTGTACCTCATGTATAACGCACAGGAGAGATTCCTGATGTGCCGTTTCAGGCTGAACCTACTTCCATTTATGTTGGCATCACCAGTAGGATTTGCTACGCCAATTGAACAGAAGGGGCCCTGCGGCTGCGACAACAGGTCTCCGCAGGACTCCCTTCACTTTGTTTTACTTTGTCCCTTTTATACAATGCCCAGACGCAGATTCCTTGTAAACCTTCAAAAAACAAACAAATTGGTCCACGCTAGGGAGGCATTAGTATTTCTACAGAAAGCCTCGGACCCCCTAACACTATGTAGTATTATGAATTTTATTAAGGTAGCTGTCCGTTTAAGATGTACTAGGGGAGAAGAATGAAATGTCCCAAATTTTATGTCCTTTTAGCGTTATACACTGTTTTACCATTTGCATTGTCATTATTTTATGCTCTGCTTATATTCTGTCCAAAGGATCATTGAATGTTTAATAACTTTTTATTATGTATATATGTGTGTGCTTTTATGGCGATTTTTAATCACAGAATAAAGATTCTTTGAATTGAATTGAATAGTCTGGAGATTGATTTTCATTGATACTAGTGATTTGAATTTTAAAGAGTTTGATGTGCATACGCAATATGAATAACATGAAATTAATAAGTTATTAATTTGATAAAGGATATAAATTGAGTTGTTTTATTGATATGTCAACATAATGGTTACTTGTGTAGATGGATATAACACTGAGAATTTCCATATAGAGTTTCAAAACTTTGCACGAGTATAGTTACATCTTCAAATGCAATGCATTAGTTATGTTTCTTGAAAAAAGTATTCCTTATGGTGCTGTGATAAGTTACATTTGGCATTTATTACCAGAGTTGGTGCTGGGAGTTTGGATTTAAATTGTACATCGTGTTTTTAAATATGAATATATTGCAAACAATTTGTATATATATTCTTGTAGCCCTGAATAAATCCCATGGGGGATGAAATACGTTGGCCATGGCTGCAATGAAAACAATTTTATGAGAAGATGAACAATAAAGAATTGAATACAAACTGCATATATAGGACTTTTCTGCTGTTTTTTTGAAACATGGTCCATTGATCTACATTATTACGGAGTAATGTTGCATCTGAGATTTGAGTTGGAGTGCTGAGTAATACTGCGTCATATTCATGAGCAAAGAGATTGCTAAATAGAGTGTCTATGGTGGCTGGTCCCTCATACTTGTGCACCCATATTTCCTATTTTTTCTGTTGCCTTTAGGAACCAATTAAAAACACTGAAGTGACAGGTGCGGGTATTGGTTACTCCAGCCATTGTTTTGAGGTTTTTTGTTTGGTATTGCCAATCTATCCATCTCACATTTGATTGGATTCCTAACCAGTTGTTGTGCGGATCTCAGTAATCAATGACTCTTTTTATCGTGACAAAAATGCAATCCGTCATTAATTTAATGTATTTTGGGTGTTTATAAGCCCAGTGTCAGGAAAAAAGTCTGCATATTTGATCAGTGTATCTGTAATGCAGTTCAAATAGTTTTTTGCAGGCTAAATCGGAGTCCTTGCTGCGATTCCAATATTCACAGCGTCCTCGTTCGTCTTTCGAAGGTGTTGCTTTTCAAGTCTTCAAAGTTTCAATTAAACATCCTCTCAGAAGAGTGTTTAGGTGGCCAACGTTGTGACCACAAAGTTTACCACTGAGGTCTTTGTTTGAGGGTCAAGTGATTCTAATTTTGTTTGGTATCAGGTGTTACAAACGTATTGTAGAAATACTCCGATCTCAGCTTGTGTTCACCCTGACATTTCACTTATCAAAAGCAGGCAAATTGTGTGGATAAAAGCTCTCTGGGCAAGACGCAAAAACGTGCTGGATTTGGTAAGGAAAGGCCGATTACAGATGTTTTTCCGCATTTCTGATGGGCTAACCTATACTCAGGTCAGAATTACCGAAAGTTCATTTATAAGAATAATGGTGCTTGACTCTTGTATATAGGTTTGATTGGTACAGATGTCTCTTTCCTCCTCAGTAAAAATCTGTTTCATCAAAAGCAGGATGATCCTCACAGCGAATTAGGAACTCCGAATCCCAACTGGATCCCATCTGACGGGTGACGCAAGGGTAAGAGGGTTGTACTCTGGATGTTCCTTCTATTTATGCTCCTTATGTTGTTACTTGCTGACATGTCTGTGGGCATGTGTGGATTTGAAACATTGCACAGCATACATTTCTACTGTACAATGACTCACAATGAAGTTATCATGTTCCCTGGATCTGGGAATGTCGATTTACAAATAGTAAATTTGCATGTATACGTTCACACTTACGCCACTGGTGCAGCAAAACTTGAGGCCTCCGCCTGCAAGGTAAATGGAGGGCCCCCCTCTGGAACTAATCAGGAGCTCCCAGGTCTGAGGGAGCACCTGATGCTGGGGGGGGGTTCCTCACCACACAGGCTGCTGGGGTCTATGTTACGACTCTGACTCACACCAATCAACCCATGATCTTAAGAAACGAATGGGGTAGCCGTGGCCCGTGCAGGTAAGAGTGGAGGGGCTGTGTGAGGGTGATTTCGACAGACAATGACAAGGGAAAATTAATTATTAATTTAATTTCCCCTCGTGGTCATCTGTTGCATCACCCCCCCCCCAACCTGGCAGATTAGCAGATGCTTATGTCTGTGTTTATTGAATATATGATATTACCACGATTACAAGTTCCACGCATGGCATTACCACGCGAATTTTAGTTCGCAAGTGGCTTTACCACGCTGGAATTTGCAACGAAGGATTATACCACGCATTTTAACGTCCTTTAAGCACAAACAATAAAGATTAATTTCTTACCTGACACCTTCCTGTCTTTCACCAGCAGCCCGTACTTCAATTCACCATCGAAACAAGCGTCAAAACACGTCTACCAAAACTAAAAAAGGACTGCTATTTTCACGTACACGGCACGTCTTTGGGGGAGGCACTTTCCTTTTTCTTCGGTGGTACTGAAGTTCGTTTTTTTAATTTAAGTAATCCGCTCCTTTGTTTGTTTTTTGGGGGGGAGACCCCCCCAGCCCCCCTCCGAGCCCCCCCCCCTGCCCCACAAGCCCACGCCCCCCCCTGCCCCCCCACCCCCTGCCCCCCCAAGCCCACGCAGAACGACTTGAAGGAATACCACGTCTCCCCCCCAGCCCGTGGTAAAGACGTCGTGGAAGGCACCCTCGTTGTAAAGACGTTTGCGTGGTAAGTGTCACGTGGTAAACGTTATTAGTGGTAATGCCTTCGTGGTAAATGATGTTTCCCGTGTTTATTACACTGGAATTCATCGTGTTACCTATATATCAAAATATAAAACGTAGTTGTGGACATACTTGTACATGCATGTATATTATATTCCATTCAGACTTCTCCTTTTGTGACTCCAACCAAAATAATTTATACATTTATAAATATGGTATCAAGTCTTTTATGGAGGGGTTAATACATTATTGTAACACTGTTTTGTATAACATATTTAACATATATTACCTTATTTTGGGGCGTGGCTATGCAGCTGAAGATTGCGGACGTGCTCTGTTAGAGCTCCACTGCATATCCTCCGAAAATCCGCTCATATATCCTATCCTTAACCCCCCTGGGGCCACCAAACAGCTCCGGAGAAGTGTTGGTGGGGCTGAATTTGATCCTGGTGGCTCATGGTCCCCGGCGTGTTGCTAGACGTCCGCGCTGAGGATGGTGGAGGTGCGGCCGTGGGTGGCGTGGCGCAGCCGGTGACCGTGGCAAAGGCCTGAGACCTCTGGTGGGCCGGCAAGGGTATCCCCTACGGACTTCCAGAGGTGAGGACTACGGAACCCCTCTGCCCCTTTGGGGACATACGCCGTGTTGCCGACGGGCTCCCTCTGCCACTAAACTAAGCCCTGACCCCAGAGCATTAAATCTTTGGGGAGTGCTGGAGGCTAGCCTGTGGCTGATGTCGCTGCTGTCGGCCTGCCATGCGGGAATATCAAGGGACCATGGACCTGGCACCCCACAGACCCCGCATTGGGAATACATTGAGGTGGGTGCTGTGGAAGGAAGGCTTCAAGGGATTTATTAAATTGAATGATTAGTTTATTTTAAGCTAACATCTCCAGGGCCACGATTTTTAACAAATCGAGTCAAGTTGGTCTGATTGTCTCTAGGGGTCTACAACCTCAATATTATACAGTCCTGAAGATGGTCTCACTAATGCAAAACTAGTGACCGAAACGTCGACTTATCACTTTTTTCTTTGATATTGATTTGTGGTTTATTTTAAGAAAAAGTGTTGCAATTGTTACAGTGAAGGTTTTCAAGAGCATAATAATTACCTTCTTGTATACATTGTATACAAGTACCCTGAAAAATTCTAATATAAAATGTAATACTTTCATATAATATACACACATTTTTGTCTGTTCTATACACCTCTTTGAGATTTACTCCATATGATTGTTCGCTCTTGAACGGAGTTGTACCCGTTTACAAGAAATTGCCTAAAAGAATTGACGAGTTGAAAGAAATCAATTAGCAAGCATATCTTCCATCTTGCTCCCAAATGTTAGTTTAAAATAAACTAATCATTTAATTGAAAAAATCCCTTGAAGGCATATTTACCCAACCCTCTTACTTTGCCTGAGCCCTCAAGGGTAGTTTGGGTTGTCCATTTCTCTCACCGTGGGAGGAAGATAGCTTGACATCTACGCCCAGAGAAGCTGGGAAGGATGCTGGCGGCCGCCATTTTGACTACTGATTGCGCCAGGAGGAAACCTTACAGGGGAACATTGAACGCACATCCTGGATATTTCTTGGGCCTAGCGTGTGATGGAACAGCTTGCCACCCCCTCACACAGGGTGTGGGTGCGGAACCTGCAGTTCCCATGTGAAAACAAGGGCCGCTCCCCTCGGTCATAATGGGGAAAAACACCCATGGGAGAGCTATGAGTGGATGCCCCGCTGGAACGAGTGATCATCTCTCAAACATTGAACCAGGTGATACCCGTTCAATACTGTCAACCTTCAGAGGCCACATTGAACCTTGAGTGGTTTAGCTGATAACGGAGAGAGAAGAACAGGCCTAACAGTTGAAAAATAAGTGGCATACCGCTAATGGACAACACATCCCTGAGCAAACGCTGTATTACAACCCAGCTGCATACCCCCACAGTCATAGGGCATAGGGGTGGTGGTGTGAATTAGCAGTGGTCGCCTGTTCATCTGGCCTAAAGCTGCTGGACCTGCGATCAGTTGGCTGCAGAATCGCAAGGGTTGCATTTGCAGTCCCCGCCTGCGGCCTAATTCTTGGATCTCCAAAACCACCAAATCCTGGGTCCTCATATTTGGACACAAACCATATCAGTGGGTATATATACATTAAGCATGCATTCTCACGATATATGTCTCACATGGGACGCTGTGGATCTGGTGCTGGAGGACTGTCGGACCCGCCGCCTCCACCCCACACCCAGTCTGACAAGATGCCTGGCGAGTCATCCACAGACGCTATGAGGCATAAACTGGATGCAGTGCTGGCCGCAGTTGAAAAGCTGAGCACCACAATGGAGCAGACATGGACCCTGCTTAAAAGTAAAATTGATAAGGTGGCGTTAGACCTCAATCTTCTACATGTAGACCACCAGAAACTCACAGACAGAATATGCGCGCTTGAAGCAACGATTGCAAACCTCTCCCCTCAGGTGTTGAATACTGAAAATAATGTATTCATTATTGCAGCACTTTGTCGTGGAATGTGCCCACCTGGTACTGAACAAGCCCCCCCTTCAGGGATGGGCCTTCGTCAATTTCTGTTCCATGTATTGAACTACAGGGATAGAGACACTAACCTACAGGAGACCAGTAAAATGCAGAAAATTCAAGTTGCAAACAGTACAATAATTTACTTCCCGGACTCTACCTCAGTTGTCTTTCTGGGAGGTGTAACGCAGGCTCCACAAACTGGACCTCAAGTACTCCTTGCTGTTTCGTGCCCGGCTGCGGGTAATCGTGAAGGGCAAATCCTACTTCTTTGACTCTCCTACTGCAGCATGGGAGTGGCTAGATGCTTTAATCCCACCATAGAGGAAACAATCTCTAAAACAGAAGATCGTCCCCAACCTGGAACAGATGAAGATGGACCAACGCAGCACACTTTAGGCGGCAGCGGAAATTGGCATCTCGTTAACTGACTCACTTTCTGAGAATAGCCTGCCGGATGGAGTCAGCGATGTGGAATCCACAGACGAAACCCGGAATTCTCAGAGACTTTGCCGGAAATCACACCTCAGACAGCTGATGGTATAATTTAGAGCATTTATTACTGTTCAATGGACCCAATTGTAACTGTTCCAGCGACGTGCACGCAAGTATGATGAGACACTTATTTGATTGTCATACATAACTGACTCGCTGATATGACTTGCACAATGTTTTATCTGTACTAGAGGCAATGTAGAGTTATTTAGCAGAATTGAGAGCTGGTATTTTGTAGCCATATGTCCCTGGGAGCCCGGGGGGGTTGCATTTCACCAGTGAAAAGGCGGACTGCTAACTCTCCTTTCACACCCACTGAGATTTATCGGCTGGTTAGTTTCACCCCCCTTGACCACCTACGACATGTTTTCCTATTATTTGGTTTGAACAACTGCCTGTTGCATTTTCGCCCCACTGGTATTTTGTATTTTGGTTTCAGTTTGGTTCATTATTCAACACACATCCGATTGGCACATCACTCCAGTTGATTTGGAGGGCTTCTGCTATTCACTGCCTCCCCGGACCCCCATTCGTCTGACATCAATTGTCCCCAAAAAATCCCCCACTCCTAATATATCTAATCTCCCACCTGTAACATGACGGCTGTAAAGATATGTACTTGGAACGTGAGGGGGATACATATCCCTTTGCGGAGTTATCTGATTTACTCCTACCTTACACACCATCATGTCTAAATTGCTCTTTAACAAGAGACACATTTAACGAGACCTGAGGTGACTTGAGCTTTTGCGAGAGACACAATGGTGTGGGTAAGACCGGGCACTCCATTTAAAGCGGAGGAATCTCTCATTGATGCTGACGGCTGATATGTGTTGGTAAAGGGGCGCCTTAATGGTAACCCAGTCATAATCGCATCAATTTACTCACCTAACACTAAACAAGTGCTCTTTTAGATTCCTTATTTGGCAAATTGTCGACCTGGCATCGAACACCGATGATACTTGGGGGGATTACAACAGCGTACTTGATACGAACCTGGACGGCTCCTTTACCCCCCTGCCTGGGGCACCAACAGTTACGGCCATGAAGGCCTTAAATAACTGGTCAGTGCTATGGCACTTGGTAGACGCCTGGCGGCACAGATATCCCGCTGATAAGGTCTTCTCTTTTTCCTCTGGAGCCCACAATTTGCTTTTAGACTTGACAGGATACTGGTATTGGAGGACCTCTTGCTAATAATAACAGAGGCATTATATCTTGGAAGAACTCACTCCGACCACAACCCACACACAATCTTATTAGAATAGGGAAATGCCACATCACCAATCCCTAGATGGCGCTTGCAACTCAACATATTTGAGGACAGACCATTTCGGGACACCTTGGGGGAAGCTGTGCCAAACTATTTTGCCAAAAATGTAGATTCTGCATCATCAGCACTGATAGTATGGGACGCATTCAAGACAGTAATCAGGGGCCATTGCCTGGGTAGTCAAGCTGGCATGAGCAAGACTCTTGAGAAGGAACTCACTAAGGTGGAGAATGACAGCGCAAAAATGAGCTGCTGCTGAACGACGGACTGACGCTAGATTACATGAGGCAAGGGTGGAACATGCTTGCCTATTGGAAAGACTCTGTTGTCTTAATTACACTGCTTACTCAGCTCGTACTCACAGTACAGGGGACAAAGCAGGCAGGCTCCTTGCGTGGCTTATTAAGCATAAGGACGCCAGGTCCCCTATCACATCTATTCACTCCTCAGAAGGCACAATGTTTTATTTGCAACAGGACATTCATCAGGAATTCACATCACACTACACCACATTGTATACATCTATAGTTAATATAACAGCTGACATCACCCTCCCTAAACAAACCCTGGAACAGTAAGTAAGTAAGTAACTAAGTAAGTAAGTAATTTTTATTTGCAGTTAATTAAAACCATTGCAGTACAAACATCAAAATGTAAAACTAAATCTACATGCATTGGTAAAAACAGTATATCACAAATCATGGTTTTTCGTTTCTTTTTTTTTTTAAATCATAAAAATGTATACTTTTTGGCGACCTTAAGTGAAAATAGATACAGTTTTGTAAACCCAGTATGTCATACATCCCAATTTTTAGTTTCTTTTTAAAATCATAAAAAGTACACTTTTTAGCGACCTTAAGTAGAAATAAGTACAGTTTTGTATTATAATACGATCTAAAAGACAATTAAGAGTCAAGTCTTGGCAATATCCTTTCCACCACCTTCATAAACTTCATAAGACTACAGTTCAGCTGTGGATCGTGGTGTGCAAAGCAGTCAAGAACTGCTTGTCTTCTTGAGCGTATCCCACGCTGATTAAAATAGGATTTTAGCAGATGTTTTCGTTCTTCCATCAGTTTGTCACAGGAGCATAACAAATGCAGCATATCCTCTGGCGCTGAACCACATAACCGGCAAAGGGATCCACCCTTATCAGTTGGCAAGTGTGGAAAATACCGGATATAGGGTAACAGGCCCAACCTGTACTTTAAAAATGTCATTTTAACAGATTTAGCATAACCCAATTCAAGGTAGCTCCATGGTGCTTGTGTGGGATACGAGTTCAGGGTGATCCAGCCGTGTGACCTTTTCGTGAGGTATGCCTTGTCTTCAACCCACGAAATATGTTTGATTGTTTTCCTGACCAGTTTTGTAAGCGTTATATGATTTGTGGGGGTATCCGCAGGTGATTTAAGCCAATATTCGCCAAGCTGCTTTTGAGACACTTGGCAGCTGGTGAGGTAGAATGTTGCTCTAACTCCATCCATAGATAATCATTTAGAGTTCCTTGTTTAGATTTTCGCACTTTGTCCCAGGTAGTTATGTACGCCCCCTGTCTTGCCAGGATTTGTTTCTGGACGCCAAACTCAAGCTTAATTTGAGCCGGTGAGGTTTGTTTGGGCAAGCTAAAAATAATCCTGTATGCAGCTATGACTGTACTATCCAAAGTCTTTGCATCTCTACCTCTCTGTACTTCACTCCCATAAGTAATTGTTGGCAGGAGTTTGGCTCGTATTACTTGTACCAGTGGTAGGAGAGATGGACCAGTAAGTTTGCTGTTTAGTGCTTTTAAAAAGATTGCTAAGGCAAGGCCTTTGCCACTGATGCTGGTTTTTTGTACAGTAAATTTGCCACTGTTATCGATTTTTACTCCTAGATATTTATATACTGGCGTATCCTCAATACGAGCATTGTTCCAAAACCAGGTAGACAATTTTTTTCCTGTTCTTACTGATCGTCATTGTCTGCGTTTTCTCTTGTTTGCTTCTGAATAACCCTGTGTAGCATTCACGAGATGTTGTATCCCTACTTTTGTATGGCTAATTAGGACTATATTGTCTGCATAGAGAAGACACAGTAATAATAGCCCTCCTAATTTGGGGGACATGTGAGTTACAGCTATTTAGGATTGGGATGAGGTCCCCTAAAAACAAATTGAATAATGTGGGGGCTAAAACACAACCCTGTTTGAGGCCTTTGTTGGTTGGTATGCGTCTGGAACCCTGGAACAGAGATTAGAACTGGATGCCAACATTACCATTGAGGAGATACTGGCGAGTATGCGCTCCCTGGCCACAGGGAAAACTCCAGGCCCGGACGGGCTACCATCGGAATTCTATAAAACATACTCTGACACACTGGCACCTCGGCTCAAAAGAGTATTGAACAGTTCATGTGCAGATTTCACACTTACAGCCATGCAGAAAGAAGCACTGTTGATCTCCCTCCCCAAACCAGGTAGAGATACAGATTTATTGGGATCCTATAGACCATTAGCTATACACAACACAGATTATAAAATATTAGCATCTATTGTGGCTGCCAGTCTAGCTCCACTGGTTAAAGGCATGATACACCTGGACCAAAATGGCTTTGTCCCTACCCGAAATACCTCCCTGAACATACAGAGATTTTTCAGAGTCCAGGAGTAAGCTACAACTGCATGGCCCGACTCCAGCTGCATGGCCCTGGACCTGGAGAAGGCCTTTGATTCATGGGAATGGCCCAACCTTTTTGCAACGCTGAACATATATGGGATTGGGGGCAGTTTCCTTCAATTGGTTAGACTGCTCTACTCACAACTCTCCATAAGAATACGCATAGGTAGCACAATATAGGAGTCCATACCTATTAACAGAGGCACCAGACAGGGCTGCCCCTTATCCCCACTGCTCTTCTACTTAGCAATGAAACCGTTAGCAATGAAGTTAAGTGCAAGGGGCAGGGACTGGGGTATTTGGCTGGGGGATGGTTTACGTGTAGTTTCGCTCTACGCGGATGATCTCCAACTATACCTCAAGGATTTATACAATGTCCCAGTCTTGTTAGTGGAAACATTGAGGCAATTCAAGACTATATCATGGTTGAAGGTAAACTGGGCCTAATCGTGCCTCTACCCCTTCAGCAGTTGGCAGCCTTCCACCTTCAGGTATTTATTTTATTTTTAGCAAACTTTGACGTTAAACGTGATGGGCAGGATTGCCCTAACCAAGATGGTAATATTACCTAGGCTCCTCTATTATTTCTCCAATCTTCCCATTTATGTCCCATCCAAAACCTTTCGTGAACTGGAGTGAATGATTAAGTGTTTTATCTCGGGCTTCAGTCGCCACCAGATAGCGCTCTGGAAGTTATATGCCCCCCTGGTAGGGGTGGTCTGGCTGTCCCCAACTTGGAGCCCTACTTTCTGGCTTCTCAGCTCTAATGGGTGATGAAATGGTTGGTAGGACTTAATTTAGAAGACACAGCATTGACGTCCCCACCACGGTCACACTGTCAGATTTACCACCTCTTTCCCCCAATTGCCCTGCCTCGCATCCCAGCACCATCTTATTTAGCCTTGGCCCGTCGTTGTTATAAGTGTAGCCTATATCTTACCAAGAGACAGATCCCATACGCTCCAGTATTGCCCCTTTTAGGGACCCCAAGACATAAAATGGGCAACACCAACAGTGCACTTTCACTCTGGCATGCCGCTGGGATTCATACTCTTGCCGATATTTACACGGACGGCACTCTGACACCTTTTGACACTCTAGCTCACGATTGCGACTTGCCGGTTGGTCAATTTCTTTTATATAATTCGTTCATCCGGTCCCTCACGTTGGCATGGGGAGACATGAACACTGAACCAGAAATGCATTTGCTTATTCAGTATTTACATGTCATGGGCAACGGAAGTCACATAATACATTGGCTGACAGAAGCTCTACTTACACAAAGCCTACAGTTTTTGACATCTCTTCGCAACCGGTTGGAGGGAGACCGGGGTTCTCCGTGGACTGACAGCAAATGGGACACGATCCTGGCTACTCCTAAGCAAATACCACGGAACGCTAAATTCCGAATCATTAAGAACTGTATTATACATAGAGCATACTTATCCCCAGACAATATTAATAACTTCTTTCAATTAACTAGCTCAGCTTGTCCGAGATGTATGCAAATAGGAGCCACTTTGTCACACATGCTGTGGTACTGCCCCACACTACAATTATATTGGAAAGATGTGACTGCAGCAGTGGCTACATACACTGACAGGCCCCAAATGCACACATGGGACGAGTGTATAATGTGTCTTATCCTCAGATCCAAGAAGCATAGAGTCACTTCCAGGTTCATGGACCTGGGTCTAATAGTAGCCAAAAGACTAATTACCAAACGTAGGAAGAACAAGCACCACCCAGCTTTACCAGCTGTAAAAACTCTCTGATGGTATGGACACAGGCAGAGAGCACAGCTCTACATATAGAGGGGATTACAGGCAGACGTAAATACCCTATCGCACACTGCTGGGACACAATACTCTCAGAACTAAAACAAATAGACCAAGACTTGAACAGTAACAACATGTTAAATGGTGACAGAGACGGAGCTGACACACTTCCATAAAACAACTTATGACTCAGGTATCATGCATATCAATGCTGCACTGACACCTCAGGGGAGAATACAATGGATACATCTGGGGAGGGTGGACAAAAGCTACTTGACCTTCCATTTAATTTGATGTCCAGTGACGTAGGGACCTGAGACCGGGGGGGGTAAACATTTAAATTGCCTCAATTATTTATAACAGCAGGAAATGAAACTGATGTGTTGGTTTGTTTTCTAATGTGTATTTGCAAGTTAAAATACATTGCATTATGATATGCATTATACACTACATGGACCTCATTTAACTCCACTGGGCAGATTGGACCATATATATATTGGGACACAACATTTGGTGGAATAGTGTCAATTACGAATTTCCTTGTCGGGTTTATATATATTTGCAACAATTATTGCAAAATGGTTTCTTAAGAATCTGCTATATACATGACACACCCAATTTTCCCCTTCCACCTGTAATTTTTTTATTTATTCGCATTAGGAATGTGTTAAGTCAGCGTGTCTGTTGCCATTGCAAGTTTGTTTTTTTACTCATTTACCATGTGAATTTTATATGATCACTGTAACAACTGCAGATAAGAACTATTCAAATAAAGAAATTAAATATATATATATATATATATATATATATATATATATATATATATATTCCCTTAAAAATACATAGGTTTCAGGCCTTATATAGTTAGGAATTAGCATTTAAAAAACCGTTGAAATTGCTCCTATATAGTTAGTTGTACTAACTATATTTCGCGCACCCGCAATCCACTGCTGATGATGTCACATATTAGATCATTCATGACATGGTCAGTGACATCACTGATGACATCACTGATGACATCTCAAATGACATCACTGATGACATCACTGATGACATCTCATTTGACATCACTGATGACATCACTGATCCATTGACTGTGTGTTTCTGTAAAGTTTAAATATGTTTTTCATATTGAAGAATGAGTGGATGTATAAGTGTCTGGATGAAGGATTTAGTAGGTGCGTGACTGACTGTATGAGTGAGTGATTAAATGTGTCTTACTAAATGCATGGGTTAGTGACTAAACTGTCTGAATGTGTGCATCAGTATGTCTGTTGTTGTGTAAGCTGCTGCATGTGTTGATCAGTAGCTATATGAGTGGGCGGTTGACTGTGTGCATGGGTGTGTTGGTGAGTGAATGGATATCTCAGTGCTACATGTCCAAGTAAGTACATATGTAAAACACAGGGCATGTATAAATGGCTATACAGGAGAGCCAGTGAATGTGCGAGTGGCTGTATGGATCATTGTGTACTTGTATCAGTGATTGTATAAGAGAGTAAGTATGTTAGTATATGTTTTAATAAGTAAGGTGTTGTGTGTATAACTGTATAGTTGAGGAAATGGAAGGGCAATTGATTCTTTGCATTACTGACTAGGTGTGTGAGTAACTCCATGGATGAGTGGCAGTGTGTGAGTGTCTGTGTAGGTGTATGAGTGCATATGATAGTGTTGTATTGATGAGTGACTGTATGTATGAGTGATTCTATGGGTGAATGAGTGAATGTGTGTGTAGACCTAGGAATCAGTGAGAGCGTATGTAGTAACTGGTATTGGTGTGTCAATGGTTTCAAGAATGGTAGTCTGTATTTAACACTGGGTGTATCAAAGGTTATATTAGAGTGTAAGGAGGTGCCTCGTATCATCACATGAATGATATCATCAGTGATGTGATCAGTGATGTCAAATGAGATGTCATCAGTGATGTCATCAGTGATGTCATTTGAGATGTAATCCGTGATGTCATCAGTGATGTCACTGACCATGTCATGAATGATGTAATATGTGACATCATCAGCATTGGATTGCGGGTGCACGAAATATAGTTAGTACAACTAACTATATAGGAGCAATTTCAATGGTTTTTTAAATGCTAATTCCTAACTATATAAGGCCTGAAACCTATGGTTTTTTAAGTGAATTTGCAAGGTTTTTAAAATGCTAATTCCTAACTATATAAGGCCTGAAACCTATGGTTTTTTAAGTGAATTTGCAAGGTTTTTTAAATACTAATTCCTAACTATATAAGGCCTGAAACCTATGGTTTTAAGTGAATTTGCAAAGTTTTTTAAATGCTAATTCCTAACTATATAAGGCTTGAAACCTATGGTTTTTTCAGTGAATTTGCAAGGTTTTTTAAATGCTAATTCCTAACTATATCAGGCGTGAAACCTATATTTTTTTTTCAATAAATTTTAAAGGTTCTGTAAATGCTAATTCTATTAGCGGATAACGTTTATATATGTTTATATATGTTATTATCCTTCTGGGACCACCTGAGCAGCCATCTTGTTTCTCAGGAGAAGTGAGGCACAAGAGAGCACAAAACAAGAGTGGAAAACGCGAAAAGGGGGCAGGGTTGGGACCCCCTGACCCCCTAGCCCTTCTCAGGGGGTCCCGGAAGGAGGCCTTTAGGAATGAATGGGAATTACAGATTCGGTAAATACCGCATCGGTAAATACCGATTCGGTATTTACCGAATCGGTAATATGGGGACCATTTACAAGGGTGGCAGGGTGTCACATTGACACCGTGTTGCACCCCTGAATAGTGCATGGGTGCATGTATGTCTGCCACATGGCACTTTAAAAAAAGCAAATAACTAATCCTTAAATGACAAATGCACTCACTTGAGTGCTCCCTACATTAAGGATTCAGTAATTTACCGAGTCGGTATTTTAAGAATTCATTAATTTACCGATTCCTTAAATTACCGATTCGGTAAATTACCGAATCCTTAAATATGGCCCCTACATCTCAGATGCCTAATACCGCTCGGTAACGGACGAAATTCGGTAATTTTGGCCGTTACCGACCGATCTGGCCCTTGGTTCTTGGTTTTTTACTTCCACTCTGCCTTCCAATGTTTAGTTTGGAAAAAAATAAGTGTCAGGGTCCAAGGTTCTGGTAGGAAGCCCGTTGTAGCCACAGCCACATTTTTAGGTTACTGAATACCTAGACTGTCTACTCTTGAATCCCCTTCATGCCTCTTTCAACCACCATCACACACTCCCTGTCCCATTTATCTGACTTCTGCTGCTTCTTGTTACTCTCCCCCTTTATTACCCCTTTTCTGCCTTTTCTCTCTGCTAGTCAAGAGTAGGCATTATTTATTTAATTGGTCATAAAACACTAGTGATCTTTGGATGGATGTTGTGATTGTCATGTACCTACGAGTCAGGTTGACTAGATGAGGTTGACCCCACCAGGTTCCAGTCTAAATGCATATTTGGCCTATACAGTTAAGCTTTCTTCATAAACCTGTTTTTCTTGATAGGCCTGTACTTCTTAGAGCTAAATGGTTCATCAATATGTCATTGACAAAAAGTCTTGCTTGGGAAAAGAAGAGTGGTTACAGCCAATCTCTGTCCTTGTTAGTATTTCAGATTGACCATTTTGCCCACACTTTGTTGCCTGTAAACTGAACAAAGAACCTTCCAAGCTGGCATAAACTGTGCTTCAGAAGGGGCAAAACAAGATAGCGGCTATTTACCCGCCCGCTGGATGAATAATACATTTCTTCTGCTATTTACCCGGGCGCTGGCTAAATAGTAGAAATTATTTTCTGTTTGACCTGTGGCCTTGTAAATAGCAGAAAAACTTCACAGTTTACTCGCCCGCTGGCTAAACAATAGAGATACTCAACTGTACAGCTGGCGGACGTGCAAATAGCAGAACAACTTCACTATTTAACCAGCCACTGGTTAAATAGTTGAAGTTTTGCACTGTTCATCTATCAGCTATGCATATAGCCAGAAAATTTAAATATTTACATGGCTGCTGGTTGAATAACAGAGATTCTGCTCTGTTTGGCTGGATGCTGTGCAAATAGCAGAAAAACATTACTATTTACATGACTTTGGGCTAAACAGGTGAGACTCTGCACTGCTTGCCCAGCAGCTGTGTAAACAGTAGAAAACATCACTATATTCTTGGTCACTGTCTAAATAGTAGAGATTCTGCGCTGCTTGGCTGGCAATGTTTGGAAAACTTCTCCCCTGAGGGGGCCAACATCCTTACTAAGGAGACCCTTTCCCCTTTGCAAATTAGCTACCACCACAACTTTGGGGTCATTAGCTCTTCTATGGTTCGTGACAAGAATTGCAGTCACAAACTGTCAATAAATTACTTTCTGAATTGGAAAGGGGAGGGAGGAAACCCCAATATGTACCAAAAAAAAGTCCCTTTTCAAGCACTCGAAGAGTAATGAAATATCTCGTATGTTCCAAAATATAGTCTCATCCACTTTTAATTCAAAGTGCCGGTTCAGGATCAGTGTTCATTTTACAGCCCGTCATCCACATGATACAGTCCATAAGAAAGATGTTGGTATCTTCAGTAAAACATCTTCATACAACCATACAGACAACGCATGTTTCGTCGTATTAAATACCTCAACTTCTTCAGGGCTGTAATTATGAATAAATAGTATCACAACAACGAAAAAGGCACAAATAGAGACAGACCCGTCACCATCCAGTGTATAGCTCTGGATAATATCACCAAGTGTATCACAATTAATTGGTCCAATTAGTGCATCCAAAAGAAACCATCACTAACCATATCAGAATTGTTAGAAAGTGAACAATTTGGAAAAGAATGCCACTACAAGCAAACAGAGCCAAAGTATACTCTTAACAGCCAAAATGATCTAGTAATGTAGTGAGAAAAGGAACAAATAGAGAAATCAGTCCACACAGTTTCTAATAACCCCTCACCATCCAGGAACCGTGCTGAAACACGAAAAGTAAAGTGTGATGAAGATTCAATTAAAACTAATCACCTTATACAATAAAGGTAACATACAGTGATTGTATCAGTGGTTCTCCCACATAGTCAGTACTGGTTCATCAAGTAAAACACCTAAAGTAACAACCTGTGGTCCGAAATAGATGTCCATTTGTAATTCCAGAGAGGATAGGGATAAAACTTACGTATGTTTTCCAAAACCCAAAAACATGCTAATAACCTGCAATCAGTTGCGAGTGTCCCACGGCTTGATTCCAACCATAATAGTAATCCTAAGTATAAAGGAGGCAGCACAGAGTATCCTATAATAAGGTCTTGGTCGGAAAAGAGTAGGATAATATTAACATTCACCACCAACCAGCAATTCTAGCTGATAATAAGAGAAAAGATTCCAATCTGTGCGTAAAAACACCCTGTTCAATACAGTTGATACCAACATATAAAAGACCTCTTTGTAAACACATCTACTTTTTCTATGATGTGTCACCCCAATTCTCAATGGAGGGTAATCCGAATACGTATGTGTGTAAGGCAACCATTAATAAAATGCTAGAGAGCTGCCATTATAGAATGACCCATTATACGTTTTGCAGCATAATGTCGAAAACCCAGCTCAAAACCTGTTTACCCACCTTCAGTGCAAAAGGCCTATGACAACCCTTACATGCTACAATTGAAATTCACAATCTATCACCGCATAAAGATAATGTAAACACAAATAAATCCGTAATTTAAAAAAACTGTACCCTGAAAAGTGCAGATAGTAACATACTACGCACGTGGCAAGTAAAGTAATACTCACAAGCTGCAAAACGCGCTGAGCACGGAGAGTATTCCGTGGCATGAACCAAAGGCGCCATCTTTAGAGCGCTTAAATACGTCTCCAAGGGCAAACATCACAATTTGTCCTATTTGGATCAGCGCCATCTGTAAAATTTAGCATGTAACGGTTAAGAAAGGTAAAAAAAAATAATTATCTCCGAGTGTGAAAAAGGAGGTTAGCATTTGAGCATAAATACAAAAAAGAAAAAGGAAATACAAACAATTTCCTATGTATGGCATTCCGTCACCAATTTGAAGTTCCAGTGAAAACTGTTTCAATATAGAAAGCATATTAAGAACCAGATACAGGAAAATATTTAAGAGTAATCAACCACAAAATAACCAATTGATTAAAGGAACCCACAAGGCTATTGAGATAACACTCGATAAAGTTATTAAATATTTCAAATAGACACAGTACCTGAGACACATGATCAAACTGGAAACAACTCAGTGAGGTTGGACCCACATTATCTCTAAAAAATAGATATAAGAGGAACTACGGTACAAATTTCATAATCAATAAGTGTTGACAGTGAAGGAAATTAGAGAAAGGCTGGAAGGTGCTGTTAGTGAACCATAACTGATTACAACATGCATAGGTTTCTAAGAAAAGTTCAGTCATTCCGATAAGGTACAACAGAATCCCCATAGATAAGGGTGAAAAAGAAAGCTCTAAAGAATGAACGGAGAGAAATAGGGGCCACTTGACAAAACAAAGTATCGTCATTTTCATCATTATTTCAACTCCATTACTATAATCCAAAACACAATACTTTCTAAAAAATCAATGTATGCAAAAGCTTGTATCAGGTTAAGTAAAGACCAGATTGTACTGTACATCAATCCAGAAACCCAAGAATGTATTTCACATGTGAAATGATTACATCATCCTGAGTACATAGTGCGACACATTATCATCCTACAGTAAACGATCTCAGATTGTATATCCTGATCAGTCTCTAAGGAAGTATTTTAATTAATTGTCAATATTAATTCCAATTTCCATGGCTCATAATTTCATGATCCAGGTTGCTTCCCTACGTCTCAGTTGGAGCTCCCTGTTACCACCTGTGTGTTGTTCCTCACATGGTCAATTCCATGGAAGCTGGAATAACGATATAGGCCAAATGTACATGGAAGCTATACATGGAAGCTTAATCTATGGATATGTGTACCAGGGACATCCGCAAGTATATGGAAGCTGAATCTATGGATATGTGTACCAGGAACATCCTCAAGTGTGTGCAACACAATTGGGTACTTTGTATCATTATTTTTCAATGACCTGAAGTGTTCAGCGATTTTTTCACGCAGTGGTCTGATCGTACTCCCACTATACATTTTTGGGCAAGTCCATACAATTACCCCTGCTTGTGTACCTTGTTACCATATTTATACAATTTGTCCCTTTTATGTACCCTCCAATTTGCAATCCAGAAATGATTGCAAATGTCCTTTTACTAGTCTAAATGACATTTCCAACTCATAAAAACGTGTTTTGTATAGAATGATAAGTAGTGGAGAAGTGTGGCTCAATGGTTAGAGCGGCAGACCCTGATGCAGAGGTCTAGCCCGGGACCAGGGTTCTATATCCCTGCCTCGGTGGGTCTTGGGCTCAAAAATTCCATGGACCTGATAATTCTCGCCTCGGTGCCTATTCCAATCATGGAGTCCCACTCTGCAACTCTGGGCAATAGCTTGCTTAATCTCCACAACGGCCCCCACAACGCTAAGGATGCCTGGCCTCCACCCTGGGGGTGCCCAGGAGTGGACACCTTGTGGTAAATAAATAATTAATTACCGGTACTATTTTTGAATACATTAAATAAAACAGATAGCTCAATAAATAAGAGGCAGGATCCGGGGTATCTGAGTCGAACAGGCTTTAATCAGGCATAAGGGAAGGGACAGGATCGGAACAGCCTGAAATAGAATGGCATGGACTGGCAGCTGCAACGTCTCATTAACAGTACATAGTATATATAGGAAAACATTACAATTGCATTGAATACAGTAGGCGTAACAAGTGACAAACGTAAGATAAGAACAAATGGGCGTACAAAGAAGGCGTGTACGTAGACATGTGATGAAAACGTCACAGAAGTGTCATAAATGGGTGGATACATGGAGGGGGCTACCTGGGCAGCTGGAACCTTTAACCTAGTGGTGCGCGCAAACGGGCCATGACGTGTAACTAGGGAGAACTGGGGCTATGACTTCTGCACTAGAAGAGGAGACTAAAGTCTACGATGTCAGGACGACATGTACCTATAGCATATCTGGTATCTGGTGTTTGGAGAACATGTTGATAGAATCTAAAAGTTATCAGGGCAAAAGCTACTTGACACTAAGACTGGTACATGCATATATTCTACGTGTATTGCGTGTGCTATGAATCTTCTATGGTTATTAATACAGTAATTCTCTTGCATGGAGACAGAGAGACTAGACTATAGCTGGAGATGTTTATGCAGTTCGTTAGCTTAGGAATGTGAAGACGGAGAGCTGAACTGATAACTAGAGGCATAACATATTCTTGGCAGACAGGCAGTCAGAGCCAGGCCGGGCACCGCGCTGCGCGGCAAGAAGTAAGCGAAGGGTCAGGGATGCGGGAGGGGCTGCATCGCTCCTCGGAGTGGGTTCAGGAGACTGGAGCTTGAATCTGGTGTTCAGGCCCTTTGAGGCCTAGAAACGGGGACAGTTCGATAAATTAACGTGCATAATGTAAAACATGGGCGACATAGGCCTAGAAGCCTAATTCACGTTGCTTTCACGGGGACCGGATAACTGACATACTAAAGTTGGACACAACTATAATTGCGTCTGTAATCGATCATAAAGGGATATATGCATATCGATCATGCACATATAACATAGGATGGGGAACACGTAGGCACACATGACAAGGCAAAATTCAATTTTCCTCATTCCCTCCTTGTGCCCTACATTTCCTTCAGGAAACATCAATATTCATGATACCATCTATCTGTTCATAGAGCATCATTTGCTCGTCTCGAATCTTCTTGGAACGGGACTTAGGACTAGGAATACAAGAGGTAGCGCACAAGCCGCAAATCGCAGGGCCACATTGTAAACATAGGCAACAACTGAATATGATCATTACTGCTATACCCAGGAATGACAATACTTTCCATCCCCAGGCAGATATTATACTCCAGAGCCAACCGGACCATGTCCAGGTGCCTGGATTCTGGTGTAACTGATGGGCTATTTTATGAAGTCTGGTTATAGCTGAATATACAGACGGTGCGTTATTAGGAATGAAAATGCAGCAACTAGATCCGATGACTCTACAAGCTCCGCCCCTATCGGCCAGTATGACGTCAAGGACGAGACGATTTTGGAGCACGACAAATCTCATAGCAGATTGTTCTTCAGTTAAGTTACCTAGAGCGGAAGTAGTCTCATTCACTACTGCTTCAAGGGTTCTGGTTAGCCTACGTATTAGCTTACTATTCTGGACAGGACCTATGAAGAAAAAGAAACCTTTATTGAAGTCTTGATACTGTTCTAAGGCAGTTTCAGTTTGATCGACAATGGGGGACTCGATCTCCCTTCTATGTCTAAAGTGTACTAGATGTGTATTTCTGTGATAATCGGATGGGGCTAGAAAAACTGGTGGCAGTAGGAAGGCAATGTAACATGTTCCATCCCAATCCAGGGGCAGACGAACATATGCGGTCTGACCACATACAAAATACGAATGACGTGAGGCTTTGAAAGTAGATTTCCCACTGTCACTATACTCGACCACAGTGGTACAATCACTGTGTCCTAGATGTACTGAACCATTCTTTCTGACACATAATTCGCCTTTCACTGGTAGGACTGTAATAGCAGGCAAATCTGGAGTAGTCTCGGACTGAACATTCAAAACCATGAAATTTGAGGAATAATTACCTAGATCATATACTTCATTTTCTAGATCTAACCCTGTTCTCTGGGAAAGACCTTCCTTGTCTGGGAAACATGTTCTATTCAAAAGGGACATATCGTTTGAGGATGACGTTAACGTGGACCATGCTCCACATGAACCATTGTGTGAAAACGGATAGGGAAAGAGTGGCAGTACTCCCTTCGGTGTCTGGAAAGGGGGGAGTCGACCACACACCCAACAATTAGTGGCATTGCTGGTCTGGTGTGAATAGTGTAACATTCGAATGAAGGTATTATTGCGCATTGCAAGACGATAGGATAACTCGTGAGGAGGTAGTTCACTAAAAGTGTGCTCTACTGTAACATTAGAGGAAAAATGTACATGTGAAACGATAGGAAAACAGATGTAAGGCATAACTTATGCAGGAAACCATAAGACTCAGAAATAACATGAATAATAGAGTAACAATGCATCGACTTCGAAGATTCTTACAATAACGTATTCTCTTAGAGTTTTCACTAACTCTCTCACTGTGTGGGTCTATCTCATACATGTCAGGAACCTGTCTAACCGTTTCACCCGAGAGGGACTTAGACAATTAAACTGGCTAACTTACTAGACCTTAATTTTTCTTTATACTCCTGCTGCGGAGTTTTCTCTAACAGGGGAAGTTTAGAGTCAGTATCTGGGCAGTCCTTGAGAACTGGGCAGTCTTTGAAAAAAGTTTTTGGAGGGAGTCCATGAAATCGCTTCACGTGACTGGAATGCAACCAGCCTTTTCGACCCTCGACCTTGATTGCAGTCCTTGTTGTCATCAGAACGAGCTTTGGTTCTTTCCAGCGGGGCTCCAGCGGACTTGAACGATCAAAGTTCCTAATCAAAACGAGGTCGCCTGGTATGACCTCGTGCGGTTTCACTTGAGTGTTGTCTGGAAAAGCAGCGGCAACCTGTGAACGACAAGAGAGTAGTGCAGACATCAAGGAAGCCAGGTAATCTGTCAGCATATTACTGTCAACATCGGTAATGGTACGTGGTCTAGGTGTACCCCACATGTTTGGGGGACGGCCGAAAACTACCTCAAAAGGGGACAGACCTGAACGGGAGTGTGCGACCATTCTCATGTAAAAAAGGGCGACTGGCAGTGCTACCATCCAATCTACGCCTTTTTCTGCGCATACCTTGGCAATGCGGATTTTCAGGGTCTGATTATGTCTCTCGACGAGACCAGCTGCTTCAGGATGTCGTACACAGTGGAACTTCCACTGGTACCCTAACAGAAGGGATACTTGTTTCATGAGTTCGGATGAGAATGGCTGGCCGATATAATCCATCTGGAGGACTTCAAAAGGGTGGTCAGGAGGATGGAATCCACCTTGTTCCACCGGAACACCTTTACCTGGATTGAACTGACAACATATCATGCAGGTACGTACTTTCTGCTTGGCTGCTGCTCGTAAATGCTTGTTAAACCAGAGGTTCTGAATACTGTCTAACATGGCTTTTTCTCCTAAGTGTGCTGGACTATGTGCAGCGTTAATAATGACTTGAACCATAGAGTCGGGGAGAAACCATGTGGCTTTTCCCTTCGTCAACCATCCTTGATCTGTCTGGACCCCTCCTTGTTCAGACCATTTCTTGATTTCGTCTGGGGTAGCATGTGACTGTATATCTAGTACGTCTTGTGTAGGGTCCTTGACTGTCATACAAGTCGTCTGAACTGGAACGTCTGTCTGTGTCGTGTTAACTGGAATGTCTGGAGTCTGGGCTGTAAGCTTGGCTGTTCGATCTGCTAGATCGTTACCCTGGGAAATGATGTCAGTGACTTTCGTATGTGCTTTGCACTTCATAATGGCAATGGCTGTCGGTAAATGTATGGCTTCTAACAGAGCTTGAATGAGGGGGCCATGCTGAATCTTGGTTCCATGAGAAGTCATGAAACCTCTTTCTTTCCAGAGTACTCCAAAGTCGTGAACGACTCCGAATGCATAACGTGAATCTGTGTATATGTTTACTTTCAGGTTCTTGGCTCGTATGCAGGCTTGAATCAGAGCGATGAGCTCTGCTGCTTGAGCAGACAGGGTGTCAATACGATGTGTTTCTATAACTTCAGTTTCAGTAGTCACTGCATATGCAGCTACTAACTCTCCTGTATTTGTTCTCATACATGAACCATCCACATAAAGTGTCAGGTCGGGGTCAGGTAATGCAATGTCGGTCAAGTCTTGTCTTGGCTTTGTCATGGTGTTAACAACTTCCACGCAGTCATGTGTGGCAGGATTTGAAGTAACTGAGGGTAACGGTGTAGCAGGATTTAAAATGTTGCAGCGTCTGATTTCTATGTGTGGCTGAAACAGTGTCAGTTCATAACCTGTTAAACGTGCAATTGTCAAGTGCTGAGTCTGTGTTCGGTTCAAAAGAACTTCCACGGAGTGTGGAACTTGTACTGTCAGGGAGTGTCCTAACACTATGGAATCACTTTGTCTGATAGCTAGGGTTGTGGCTGCAACTGACTTGAGGCACGCAGGCAGAGCCTGGGCTACTGGATCTAATGTGCTAGAAAAATAAGCACAAGGCTTGTGTTGTCCTGCTTGATCTTGTGTAAGAACAGATAATGCAGTACCATCACGTTCAGTGACAAAAAGTGTAAAAGGCTTACTGTAGTTTGGTGTCGCTAGAACAGGTGCTTGGCATAAAGCTTTCTTTAACTCATTGAAAACAAGTGTATGTTCTTGGGTCCAAGGGAGGACAGTCGATGTGGCTGCCTCCTGTGTCGTTAACTGTATCAGTGGCTTGGCTAGATATGCGTACTGAGGAATCCATTGTCTGCAGTAAGAAGTGAGGCCGATAAAAGCTCGTACCTCCTTCTGAGTCTTGGGCTGTGGAAGATGTGCTATTAACTGGATACGGTCAGGTGTCAACTGCCTACCCCTCTTGGACAGTAAGTGTCCTAGGTAGACCACTTGCTGGACACAGAATTGCAATTTGGAAGGGGACACCTTGTGCCCCATCTCGGCCAGAAAATACAAGACTGTAAGTGACGCACGTTCGCAGTCACGTTCAGAACGGGCTGTGATCAATAGATCATCAACATACTGGAGCAGGGCAGTGTCAGTTGGCATGTGAATATTGTCTAGTTGTCTTTTAAGTGCTTGACTGTAAATGCTAGGACTTTCCGTGAAACCTTGAGGAGCTCGTGTAAATGTATAGCTCCTTCCATTTAAACAGAATCCGAAAAGAAACTGGCTGTCTGGATGAATGGGGACACTAAAGAATGCGTTCTTTAGATCAATAACAGTAAAGAACGTAGCTTCGGAATCAATGGCAGTTAATAGGGAAGAAATATCTGGAACCACTGGGTACTGGGGTATGATACATTTATTAAGTTCTCGAAGATCGATCACTAATCGATAAACTGGAGGTGCATTGGGATCAGTACGTTTCAGAATCGGAATGATAGGAGAATTACATACATTGGAGTCAGTTTCTACAACCACTCCTTGAGCAATGAGCTCGTCAATAATTTTGGATAAGGCTGCTACAGCCTTAGGTGGCAATTTGTACTGTCGGATTCGTGGCAATACAACACCTTGTTTCAGAGTGACACGATAGGGTGTAATGTGCATACAACCTACATCAGTTGGACCTTGCGCCCATAAATGCTGTGGTACATTCAATAATCTTGGATCAAAATTACGTAATACATAATGACCTTTAAAATCGCGCAAAAACAATCTCACTCCTTCTGGGGAACAGCATATAACTGCTCCTAATTCTTTCAATGTCCTGATGCCTAGTAAATTTTCAGGACATGATTTCGTAAGTAACAAGTCTGTAGTTCGGGACAATGGACCAACTTCTAGGGAAACTGGTTTCGATATTTCATTAACAATGGGTTTTCCTGAAAATCCAAGGGAAACATTTCTAGAGCCTGAGAGTGGAGCCCCTGGAACCTCGTCATGACTGATGGTAGTCCTACTTGCCCCTGTATCAATCAGAAACTTTCTGTCTTTCCCTAATACTTGACTGTGTACATAGGGACCCTCTTGATCTACAGGAATCTCGATGAGAGGCAAGCCAACCTCCCTCTCTAGGCTGTTTCATGAATACTGCTGATATTCTGGATAATCTGACTGTGCGTACTGGTACATCTGTTGTGTAACGTGTTGTGTGGCAGCTATAGGCTGCGGTACTGTAACTGTCTGTTGTGCGTTCTGCGGTGGCTGGGCATTCTGCGGAACGTGTTCTTGTCTAGGAGGACGTGGTCTCTCTTTTGTTTTACCAGTAGCTATATTGTGTTTCAGAACTGCACATTCGTTTATGTAATGACCTGGCTGTTTACAATAATTGCAGGTCCCTTTAACAGGAGCTGTAGAATGACTAGTTTGACTCGGACCCCTCTTCTGACTGTCTTGTGGAACAGACTGTGCAACTAGTACTTTCATTTTCGTGTCTTTCATACGTCTCCTTTCGTGTTCCTGCTCTTCCCTGATTCTGTTCTGGTGATACTGTAGCATCTGGAGCATTTGTGATGGAGTATTTGCTTGCCAGGTACTTTCGACTTTCAATACTCTATTTTTAACTTGCGGTAAAGAATTCTCAACTAGTTTGGTAACAAAAAGATGTGGATACGATTCACTACTTGTTTTCAGGCCGCTATTTATAATGAAACATTTCTCAAATCTAGAATAAAAATCACTAGTGTCTTCATCTTGTTTCTGTTTACAGGCTGAGATGGCATCCCAATCTTCCTTTTTCGTGGCTAGTAATCTTGGCAAGACTTGTATCAGTAACTCGGGCAATGCTTTAGCTTTATCCCCAAGACCGGTACCTGGAACTCGTGTGTTATCTTCAGTCTCTAATGCGGTCCAATCTATCTTTTTCTCTCCCACCTCCCATTCTTTTTCTTTGAGTTTTTCATATATGCCCGCAGGCAGCAGGACCTTTAATATTTTAATAATGTCAGGATACGTGTATTCTCCCATACGGAGCATGTCCTTTAATTCACGGTGGAACCCTGCTGGATCTTTATCGTGACAGGGTATTAACTTTTTCATTTCTAGAAGTTCTATTTTCGTTATAGGGGTGCAAACAAATACTCGTTCAAGATTACCCCCCGCTCCCTTAACTGGATGTACTTCTCGTAACGGATTCTGTCTGTCTATGTAGAACGATTTCCTTACTGGGGGTGGAACAGGAACAAAATGTGGATTCAGGAACGTTCTGTATTTGTGGCGCTGTTCTAGAATGACACTAATTAAATCGGTACCTACACCTTTCCATCGGTTTAGGAGTAACTCGTTCAGTACATCATGTAAAGGACCTGGATCAGAATGCTGATCCTCATACAGTGTAATGAGGTGCTGGATCATATACATACCCACCAGTCACTGCTCGGCTGGCGGTAGTTTCAGAAACGTTTGGGCCACTACTTCGTCTGGAAACGTGGCAGAATCACTAACCCATCGGACTGCTGATCGGGCTAGTTCTTGTTCATGCATGGTACTAAGCTCACTATAACCTATTCGTAATTTCAGAATTGTATCGGTGGCCTGGAATACTTGTTCAAGAGAACACTGTTCTGGTACAGGAGGAGGAAAAACTTTCTTGTAGTCTAGACGTGAATGTCTGTCGGAAAATCTAGTTCTACCTACATACGCTATTCTGGCGGGATTCTCGCTGTCTACCTCTTCACTTGAAGAGTCATTCTCTTTCTCGGTTGCTCTCTTTGCTTCCTCCTTCTGGTGTATACTTATAATTTCCTTACGAATTTTCCTGTACATACTTTCTATACTACCTTGTGACTTGTGTTTTCCCTCGGCTATATTGTCACTCCACCTAGTCAGGGCTTTCATCTCGTCTTTGTCTTTATCAGGATAATCTTGCTCTCTTATTAAACAGTTAATCAAGAACTGTAAAATCATGCCTTGAATCTCGACTTTCCTGTGTACCATAGCTTCGTGAATACTTCCTGGGTTCTCCCCAGTACGGATAAAATGATATATTCTGTCTAGATGTTCCTTCATCTCGGGCAGGGTGGCCAAAAAGTTGGCAACTCGCCTTAAACGTACTGAATATAATATCATGTGATCTTCGCCTGGAACTGAATCATATATGCAGTCAGTAAGATGTCGCTTGAGGTCTGCGTATGTAGTCACTTTTGGCGTGTGCTGTAACGCTGCGTCTCTCAGCGTCAGTCGTTTTACTTGAGGCGGGGTGATAGGAGCACCTCCCCCTGCTCCTCCTGAACTGGAATCGTTAACTAATACTGAATGTGCGGGTGCTGGTAAAGTGACTGGTACAGTAGGAGTACGTAATGTGGGTTGATCCTGGGGGACTGGCGCATGGACAGGACCAACGACTGGAGGCACAGGAATTACATTAACTGGAGGCTGGACTTGAACTTGGACTGGCGGAGTAGGATCTGTATTAGCATATTCTGGGACTGTGTCGTCTAAATAGGACGAAAGGAAAATTTCAGCTGCAGTCGGTTTATGACGTAGCTTAATCGGGACCAATGGTGGCGGTAAATTACAGGGTGCTTCCGGGGTTGCCTTCGGCAAGCCCTCGGCAAGAAGAGGATACATACCTCTAATTAGGGCATTTCTCTGTCTGTCTGATTGTTCTGTTCTAACTCGTTCACCTTCTTCTAGAAGTTCCCTTTCTTGGGCTTTTTCTGAGGATTCCCTACTTAATTCTGCTTTTCTGAATTCTTTTTCGGTTCTTCTATGAGATTCTTTGCGCCATAACTCGATGGCGTCTTTCTGGGACTGTCTGGCTTTCTTTTTCCATAATGCTTCTTCTACTCGCATGATGCACTCGGCATCCCATGTACCTGATACAGGCCATCTATATTTCTCTTCAAGATTCTTTGTATAATCTACCCATAAGTCTAGATATAATATGACATCTAAGCCATGCTTGTGATACATAAAATGTCCAGGACTGTCCCTGGGAGGGACAGGAACTGCTTCTTCGAGTAACCCTTTTCTGGTTTTTATCTGACATAACTTTGAAAACAGAGGCATTTTCGAGTCGTACTTGAATTAAACACAATACACAATAATCACAGTAAAGAAATGGCAAACAAATCACTCATACCACGACATAGAAATACATTAATAACAGTTCGAACAGAATACTACCTGATACACTGAAGAACATAACACTTGAATTTCTCGAGAAACAGACTTACTAGAATTACTGGATGCACTGCTAAAACAGTACAGAACATACCGGTCTCATAAAGAGACACGTCATACCGTATCCACCTAGATGGACACGTCGGACTGGATCTGTGTACCCAAACCCATCGGACCGGAGACAAACTAATGACCCCGTCTAGATACTCCCCCAGCAACGGTACTCACCGGGAAGCAAAACTTGAAGGCCTCGGACTGGACTGGACTGCTACGACGTCTGGTTACTACGCATGCGCTTCGAACTTCGGGCTTCAGAAACAGGTGGGCCTCCGGATACCTCGGACCTTGCTCTCTCGGCTTGGGCTCTGGTCGGGACGAACCGCATTCCTCACCGCCTCGTCTGGATGCCGGACCGCAGTCTCCGTCTCCTCCGTGGGCCTGAGGGAGACTTGATGAAGCAGAAATATCTGCACGTGCACGGTAGAGTTCCGTCACGGCTGTAGAAGGGTCAGGGGGCCTGCGTTACATCGCCGGCGCGTGGGGAAGTGGCTCGTCCCTGTTCGGGCGCCATTATGTGGTAAATAAATAATTAATTACCGGTACTATTTTTGAATACATTAAATAAAACAGATAGCTCAATAAATAAGAGGCAGGATCCGGGGTATCTGAGTCGAACAGGCTTTAATCAGGCATAAGGGAAGGGACAGGATCGGAACAGCCTGAAATAGAATGGCATGGACTGGCAGCTGCAACGTCTCATTAACAGTACATAGTATATATAGGAAAACATTACAATTGCATTGAATACAGTAGGCGTAACAAGTGACAAACGTAAGATAAGAACAAATGGGCGTACAAAGAAGGCGTGTACGTAGACATGTGATGAAAACGTCACAGAAGTGTCATAAATGGGTGGATACATGGAGGGGGCTACCTGGGCAGCTGGAACCTTTAACCTAGTGGTGCGCGCAAACGGGCCATGACGTGTAACTAGGGAGAACTGGGGCTATGACTTCTGCACTAGAAGAGGAGACTAAAGTTTACGATGTCAGGACGACATGTACCTATAGCATATCTGGTATCTGGTGTTTGGAGAACATGTTGATAGAATCTAAAAGTTATCAGGGCAAAAGCTACTTGACACTAAGACTGGTACATGCATATATTCTACGTGTATTGCGTGTGCTATGAATCTTCTATGGATATTAATACAGTAATTCTCTTGCATGGAGACAGAGAGACTAGACTATAGCTGGAGATGTTTATGCAGTTCGTTAGCTTAGGAATGTGAAGACGGAGAGCTGAACTGATAACTAGAGGCATAACATATTCTTGGCAGACAGGCAGGCAGAGCCAGGCCGGGCACCGCGCTGCGCGGCAAGAAGTAAGCGAAGGGTCAGGGATGCGGGAGGGGCTGCATCGCTCCTCGGAGTGGGTTCAGGAGACTGGAGCTTGAATCTGGTGTTCAGGCCCTTTGAGGCCTAGAAACGGGGACAGTTCGATGAATTAACGTGCATAATGTAAAACGTGGGCAACATAGGCCTAGAAGCCTAATTCACGTTGCTTTCACGGGGACCGGATAACTGACATACTAAAGTTGGACACAACTATAATTGCGTCTGTAATCGATCATAAAGGGATATATGCATATCGATCATGCACATATAACATAGGATGGGGAACACGTAGGCACACATGACAAGGCAAAATTCAATTTTCCTCAACCTCACAGGGAAAGCCAGGATGGGTTCCACAGCGGTATTCGTACAAGCGCCTTGAGACCCTTGCGGGTGAGTAGTGCGCTGTACAAGTATCAATTTACATTTAGTTTTTTGGTCACAGGCCCTTAGCGCCAAAACATACTTAGATGCAGACACTAACTTATAAGTCCATAAGTCCCAAAATGTTGAATGTTTTTGAGTTATTTTGACAGGCATGGCACAGAATGCCACTGCATTATTCCGTGGGCCAATGCATAGTGGCTTGTGTGGCCCTTTAGCTCTTCCTCTACAAATGCACCTACTCCTTTACATTTACCTGGAGATGCGACTAATGATAAAGATGATTTTAACCTTTGCAAGGCTATTGAAAGCTGTTTACACTTCTAGAGATATATACTCGCTCTCACCCACAAAGCCATGGGAATGTACAAGGGCCAGATATAGGATTATCAAAAGGCTCCATGTTATGAGACCACCTCTTTTTCTGCAGGAAATTAGTGCATTCTGGAATTATTAATTCTGGTTCAGTTCAATTAAACAAATCAGACTAAAATGCCTGAAAACAATTATTTGTAAAAGCAAAAACCAGAAATGGAAATGTTCGGGCGTGGCTTGGCCAGCAACAATGGCGGTCGTGCTTTAGGCTCGCTCCGACCAGCCTTCATATAACCTGCTGAAATATCCTGCCCTGGGCGCCTAGGCATAAAAATTGACGGTCGGAGGAGCTGCTGCCCAGCTGTATGACCCTCCGACGGTGCTGGAGGCCCGTGAAGAGCGGCGGTGCAGCCCGAGGCGGAGTGGCAGCCTAGCGGGGTATGGCTGAGACGGCGCCGGGGCCTCACGTGGTGTGCTTGGCCGTTGGTGTGGTTCCCGAGGCCGGCGTGGCGAAGGTTGAGTGGCGGTGGAGCGCGGCACTCCCTATCTCCAGGCGCCGGGGGTGGCCCGCTTCCCCGCGGTGCTATTTGCAATGGAGGGTGTTGCACGACGCTGCCGGTGAGCCCTAGGACGGGCGGAATTGGCGCAGCCAGCTGGCAAGGATTCTGTTTTGGACCGGGCGGCCCTGTGGGAAGCGGCGGCCATATTATCATTCTAGGCCGGCGGCGGTGAATCCCTACTGCCCGATATCGGAGGTGGTCCGCTCCTCCCCTGCGAGAGGGGCACAGGGGGAGTCGAGCAACGCCACCTGGAGGCACGTGGCGGGGCGGCCAGCCGGCTGGGGTAGCTTACTTGGGCCGGGAGGCCTTGAGGGACACAGTGGCCATTGAATCCAGTTTGGGCCAGACTGCGGTGGGTCCCCATTTCTGGCACCGGGGGAAGCCTGCTCCTTCCCTGAGACAGCGGCGCGGAAGGGTGCCGGGTGACGCCGCCTGGAGATCCACGGACGGGTGGACTAGGAGCGGCTGCCAGCAGTGACGACTTTCCTGGGCAGGGTGCCCTGAGAGACACAGCGGCCGTCTTCCCTTGCCCGGGCCCACAGCGGTGAGTCCACTTTTCCTGGTGTGGGGCTGTAGGCAGGGGGGGCCACGGTGGTGAGAGCGCCTTTCCCCCCCCGGACAAGATCCCTTCGGGCGGCGGTGACCTCAGATCTTGTGAGCTCGGCAGACATTTCGGTCCGCGGCGGCGGCGGGGGCCGCAGAAATATAATACTGGTGTGCGTGCAACCTGGCCTTGGTGGTGTCCCCTGGATGGTGGCAACCCTACAGCTGTGCTAAGAAGGGCCATTTGTGCGAGTCGGTGGTCGGTGCGGGCCACGGAGTGGGAGGGAGGGGTGCTGCCCCCCGGCTGTGAGGTGGGGTGGCTCCTCCAGTGGCCTGAGATCCTTGAGACAGCCACAGCCATACCGGGGTCCACGAGGGGGAAATTGCTGCTCTGGTGGACATCTTGTTTAATCCCTGTACTGCTGTGTACGATTGACCCGCTGGGCTGGTGACCCCTTCCCCTATCAGAGCACGACTCTTCAGGATGACCCGTGATAAAGGAGGTTGTGGTAACGCCAAACAGGGCACCCTTGACAAGTATAATGGTGCGGGGGGGCGCTGCCGGGACTGCGGGATCGCAGAGCCAGGTACCTGATAACGCGGCGCTCATGGCGGCCATCACCCAATCCCGCGACATGCTGGACGCCAAGATCGGGGCTGTTGGGTCCGATGTCCCCCTGCTGCGACAAAACTTGCTAAATGCAGTAGAGCGCATTACTGAAACGGAGACCCACATCTCGGAGGTGGAGGACGACGTCACAGCTCTGAAGAAGATATTCGTGGTTATGGAAAAGGTACAAAAGGGTCTGGCACTGTGGGTCGAGGATGCAGAAGGGCGAGCCAGACGGAACAATCTGCGCTTCGTGGGTTTTCCGGGGGGTGCGAAGGGGACAGCGTGGATCGCTTTCTGACCCGGTGGCTGGGGGGGTGGCTCCCCCGGATGTGCTTTCACGCTGCTTTGTTATAGAATGGACCCACCGTGCCCTCATGCAGAAGCCCCCCCCCCCCGGGTGCCCGCCCAAGGGCAATCATCGCTAAATTTTTTAACTATATCGACCGGGACACTATCCTGCGGCAGGCCAGAGCTAAGTCCTCCCTAACTTGTGACAATGCCTCTATACTTATTTTTCCGGATTACACTCGCATGGCTGCAGCAGCAATGACAATCCTTCCTGGCGGCAAAGGCGGGTCTTCGGGACCTTAAGCTTCAATATGCGCTGCTGTACCCCGCTCGGCTGAGGGTTATCTATTGGTCCCGCATGATGTTCTTTGACTCTCCGGAAGAAGTATTTAAATGGACTGATGAAACAGTGCGGGTACGTCCCCATACTCCACTGGGCATGGACTCTGAATCCTCTTACAGTGATGCGACCCGTGGGGGTTCCCGGGGCCAGAAGGGAGGCAGTAGGAGGTCCCGATCAAGGCATAGATCCCGGTCTGGCTCTGCTCTCCGCCAGAAGGGCGCGTCGCCGGAGAAGCAGCTGTTGGAGAAATGACTTTATGATTCTATTGCCTAGGTGTTCAGTTAGGCCTGTTTGAATTTAAGGCTGGATCCCGCTCACGCAGTCATGGACAGGATGGGGTGAGGGCCCCCCCCCCAAAGTTATGGGTATTTCCTTGGGGATCCATTGGAGGGGGTGGTGTTTGTCCTCCTGTTGGGGGCTAGGCCATGATCCGACCGCGACAGGTACTTCCATGTTTGGGAGGTATGGGGTGGGGGGTCTGGGGGGAATTGGGGGGGTTTGATTGATTGCATACTTGTGCTGTTTGCTTGCCTAGATTCAGGTGCACTGAGACGGAGAGGCACCAGTGGGAGGAACAGGGACTCTTTAGCATGTCTGACACAGGGGGAGGAGGCCGGGTAGCCCCTGGTTCCCTGCGCGTGGTTAGTTGGAATGTGCACGGGGCGCTGGACAAAGTGAAGAGAGGACCCATTTTACGATATGCTAAGAGAGCTGGGGCTGACGTGCTTCTGCTTCAGGAAACACACCTAATGGGCACAAAGGCTATCTGTTTACAGCGGTTTGGATTCAACCAGGTTTACCACTCCGGGTTCACGAGGGGCTCGCGGGGTGTTGCAATTCTTATTCATCGTAGGGTTCCCTACACACATGAGAAGCTATGGTCGGATACACATGGTAGATATATCATTATACAGGGCAGGATTGAGGGCGATCTGCTGACGATTAGTAGTGTGTATGCTCCGCCACCACTACAGTGGTCTTTGGTGGAACGGCTCCTGATGCTGTGAGGGACCATGCCAGATACCCTGTCCATAGTGGGTGGAGACTGGAATGATGTGATGGAGCCTGGGCTTGACAGATGGAGGAGTGGGGGGATTCCCTTGGTGGGAGGTTCATCTACCAACCGTCATTCCACGGCTATGGGTCTTGATTGGGTGGATATGTGGAGGCATATGCATGGACTCGCAGGGAGCACACTTATTTCTCCACAGTGCATGATTCATTCTCCAGGTTGGATTATATCTTTGTTCCCAGGGGACTCACCTATAGGATAATGTCGGCTGCTATATTGCCTAGGGCCCTATCCGATCATTCGCCTGTAGCGCTCACGATCCAGATAGGTCCGGGACGGCAGCCGCTTCGGTGGCACATGTTGGGGTGGTGCCTCCAAGGGGAGGAGTACAGAGAACACCTGACTAAGGCCATAGGCGACTATTTTGTGACTAATGCTTGGTCCGTGGATTGTCCCGCGACTCTATGGGAGGCCTTGAAACCGACGATGCAGGGTGTTGATATCCCTTGCTGCGTGGCGGCGAAGAAGGAGCGGCAGCAGGACTTGGTACGCCGGGAGGCCAATATTGAGGCGTTAGATCGCAGGGTTCGGGAAGCCAATGGAGGTCCAGCGAGGAGACAGTTAATATTGGCCCAGCAGCAATACTCCACGACTCTAATGGATGAGGGGCGTCAGGCCTGGCTGGCTACGCGCAGTCGGGTGTATCAATGGGGAGATAAATCTAGTAAGATGCTCCAATGCCTGTGTCAGGGTTCCCTACATGCCCAGACGCTCCCTCGGATCCGTGACCTGGAGGGGGCGCCTATCGTTGAGGCCTCGGCTATTGCTGCCAGCTTTGCGGCATATTATGAGGGCTTATACACACCCCAGGAATGTCTCCCAGAGGAGACTATTCAAAAGTTTATAGACGATCTCCCCCCCCGGGCTGTTTCGGATGAGGTGCGGGAGTGGCTGGATAGACCCTTGTCAGACGACGAATGGAACACAGCCTTGGGGGAGCTGCACCCGGGGAAGGCACCGGGTCCCAATGGCTTCCTGAGTGAATTTTTTAGGTTTAAAGTATTTTATTCAGCAGAACATACAAGGACAAACATACAGCATCACAGGGCAACTTGTTAAGGCAGATGGAGCCCCATCCCCAGCTAGAACTACATAGTGCGGTGCGCGTGCATCAGTCCATCATAGCCATACTTGATATGCGTTGTCACAGTATGAGATAACATTTCCATTTGCCAACGCCCCCCCAAAAACCCCCAACCACCCAACTCCCGGATCCCCGCCCCTCCCCTCCCCCCTCCCCACCCTACGTCCAGTGCACTGACTCTATTCAAATTGTACATCAAAGCCACCTCTTACTGGGAAGTGATTCCCCCTTCAAGTCACAGGGCCTGCCCCGCCGGGCTCGTGAGCCGCATGAGACGGAGGTACTTGGGACATGTAATTTCCTTAAATTCCGTTAGCAGTAAGGAATGAAACGGCTGCCAGAGTTCAGTAAATTGCGTTATATCCCCCGCCACTGTAAGTGACAACTTCTCCATGCCTAACACGTGCCACAGTCTATGGAGCCAACCGTGTCAGAGGGCGTCGTGGCAGTGCGCCAGTGTATCAGGATATTTTGAACTTCTGAACCTAGCGCAATGGCAATCTGCCTACCCCTACGGGGTCTAAGGGGGTACATCAATCTATTCGGGAGCCCCAGCAATGTGTATGCAGGGAAGCGTGGTAGTTCAATGCCAAAATGTGTGTCAATTTCATCCAGCACTTCCCTCCAGTAAGTCTCCAGGAGTGGGCAATCCCATAGAATGTGTGTGAGTGTGCCTCGGTGCCCGCACCCTCTCCAACATGTGTCCTCCTTGCTACGGTCAAATTCGTGGACCCGTTCTGGCGTGTAGTACCAGTAGGTGGAGACCTTGGTCAGTGTGTCAGTGAGACCCATGTGGTACGCCGAATGCCATGCTCTATAGGATATGTGCTCCCACTCTTTAGGGCTCAGTGTCCTCCCCAACTCCCTTTTCCCAACGTTCCCTCACTGGGTTATAGAAGTGTGAGTGGGGCAGTTGTAGCAATTTATAGAGATCCGTAATCACTTTTGAGTCCGACGTACGCGTCAGCAGCCACTGTTCATATGGTAGAAAGCGCCTATCTGCCGTCACTCGCACCTGCGGTTGAAGAGCCCAGTGGCGAGCTTGCATATAGCGGTGCCTTTCAGACTCAGGGAAGGAAAACTCTTGGCGAAACTGCGTGAAGGGGACAACCCCCTCCGGGTCGTACATATGACAGAGGGCTCTACATCCAGCTTGCCTCCAGTGTATGAAGGCTCCCCGTTCCATTCCCGGGGTGAAGTCTGGATTGTCCACCAACGGTGTGAGTGGTGACGGGAAAGTGGTGAGGTCGCAAGTAATGGCAGTGGCATCCCAGACCCGCAGTGGCACTCTCGTAACAAAGGAGGCGTACAAATTCTTGGGCCGGTGAATCCGGCGCAGAAATGGGATTTCCTGCAAGGGCCTACCCGCCACCGCCTGATCCTGGAAGAGCCAGTGCTTGTCGGACTCCCACCTACTCCATTCCACTAGGTAACGCAGCTGCGCCGCCCGGAAATACCTACGGAAGTCAGGTATCCCCAACCCTCCCGCTTCAGGAGCCAATAGGGAGAGGGCTCTACGCATTCTGGGTTTTTTCCCCTGCCAAATAAAGCGCGAGACGTCCGCCTGCAGCTGCGGGATCCACCCGACCGGCGGTTGGAGTGGTAAGGCCCGGAACAAGTAAAGCACCTGCGGCAGAACCGTCATTTTGACGGCGGCTATCCTGCCGAGCCAGGAGATGGTGCCGTGATTCCAACGGCCCAGTTCCTCCTTGATTTTCGCACCTAATGCCGTGTAGTTGGCCGATACCATGGCCGGTAGGGTGGGGGCTATCTGGATCCCCAGATAGGGTACCGCCTCTGATGACCAAATCATGGGAAAGCGGCCCTGTATGTAGGTCCTAGTGGCCGGTGCAAGGGAGATATCTAGGGCCACCGACTTTCCAATATTCAGTTTAAACCCCGCGACCGCACCAAAGGAGGCCAGCTCCTCAATGCAGGCCGGTAAGGCTGTCCGGGGTTCATCAAGCGACAGGATGACATCGTCTGCGTAGAGGCTTATAGCATGTGTAAAACCTCCCATCCAAATCCCCGCCACCGCCGGGTTGCTCCTCACCCGTTGGGCGAACAGCTCCATATAAAGAGCGAAGAGCAGGGGCGAAAGCGGACATCCCTGCCTAGTACCCCGTTCGATATTAAAGTCCCGAGAGGTATACCCATTAACGCGTACCACCGCAGTCAGCCGTCTGTAGCAGTTAAGGATCATGGAGCGGAATTTATCCCCCACGCCCGCCTTCACCAGCACCTGTTCCAGATAAGGCCAGTGCACTCGGTCGAACGCCTTCTCCGCATCCACCGCTAACATCATTCGTTCCCCCGAGATCCGGGACGCTTTCTCGAGCAGGTGGGTCTGCCTCCCTGGGACAAATCCAGCCTGATCAGGGTCTATAAGACCGGATAAGTGAGGGGCCAAGCGGGCGGCTAGGATCCCCGTGTATAGTTTTAGATCAACATTCAGAAGAGATATCGGCCTATAAGATCCACAGAGCTTCGGGTCCTTCCCAGGTTTGGGGATAACTGGAATGGAAGCCCGCAGAAGATCAGGCGGGATGGCCCCCGGTTCAGCAAACGAGTTGAAAAGACGAGTAAGGATAGGGGCCAGCGACGCGCAGAATGTTTTGTAGAAGAGCGTAGTGTATCCATCCGGGCCCGGCGCTTTGCCATGTTTAAGCCTGGCTATGGCAGAGATCACTTTCTCTATCCTGATATCCCGATCCAGGTGTTCCGCCTGCAGGGTGTCCAGGGAGGGCAGGGTGGCCGAGTCTAAGTACGCGGCCACGGCCAGTGCGTCCGGCGGCTCCCCAGTGTAGAGATCTGCATAAAAGTTGCAAAAGACGGCTGCAATATGAGCATCATCCGTCTCCACCGTCCCCGTAGCGCTAGAGATCTCTTTCACTAGCTGACTCTGGTGCGCCACTCGGAGTCTATTGGCCAGCAATTTGCCACAATGGTCTCCCCCTGTGTAGAAGGCGTGACGCAGCCGGAGTGCGGCATATTCCGCTCGGTCCAAGTCCAGGGCCGCCAGGACCTTTCTCGCCCCCTTAAGCTGCCGCCATATCCTAGGGGCCCCTGTCCTGCGGTGGATCTGTTCAAGCTTGCGGACCTTATCAGTAAGTTCTTCCCTCTTAGCCTGCCTTTCCTTATTTTCGGCAGAGGAGATTGCTAAAAATTCCCCTCTGAGGACTGCCTTCAGGGCTGCCCACTGTGTGGCTCGGGCAGTGTCAGAGTTGTCGTTGTGAGTCTGATATTCCCTGATCGTGTCAACAATACGGTCCACCACCACTTTCCTATGCAGCAGCGTATCGCGGAGGCGCCACGTCCTGGGGGGAAGAGCCGCCGGAGACAGACTCAACGTAGCATCGACCGGGGCATGATCCGATAAGGACAACACTCCCATGTCCGATCCCGAGACCAGCGCCTGCACCGGGGACGTGACCAGCAAGTGGTCCAGCCTCGCATACGTCTTGTGTGCGTGGGAGTAGTACGAATAGTCCCTGTCCGTAGGGTGCAGGTGACGCCAAAGATCAAGGAGGCCCACCTCCACCAGCCACTCCTTCCAGTCGGCCGAAAACGCCCCGACCTGCGGGAAGCGCTGCGCCGACCTATCCACCGCTGAGTCGAAGACCATGTTAAAGTCTCCCCCGATAATAATATGTCGGTCTTGCGAGGCAGTAATGTCCTCAACTGCCGATCGCAGGAAACGTTCCTGATGGTCATTAGGGCTATACAGAGACCCAATTGTAAAAATAAAACCCCCAATCCTAAACCGATACGCTAACAGTCTGCCCTTCTGTTCGGCGAGCTTGTGGAGGACCTCCCCCTTGAAGTGACTGGCCACCAGTATTGGTACCCCCGCCGTCTTAGTGTTGCAGGATGAGAAGAACTGTGAAGGGAACTTACGGGAGCGTAGTCTATGTGTGTCCTGCGGCAGTAAGTGTGTCTCTTGAAGTAGGCATATGTCCGCGTGTGTATTCTCAAGGAGAGAGAGCAATGCCCGCCGCTTGACAGGATTGTTCAAACCCCGGACGTTCAGGGTAACTACTTTAAAAGTGTCAGGGGGCATGGGAGAGGACTTGGAAGAATGCGTGAGAGACCCGCCCGGAGAAGGCGGGGTGCAAGGGCGCCCATAGCGTTACCAGCAACAACAAGGCAAAGGAGGAAGAGTATGTGTGCGCGCAGCTTCCCTGTCTAGGCAAACCAAGATGTATGACCATTTCTAGAATATCTAGCAACCATACTGTGCACTGGACGACCCACCCCCTCCCCCCCAACACCCGGATCCCTGCCCCCCACCTCAACTCCCCAACCACCCCTGACCCCGACCCACAACCAGAACCTTCCCACCAACCCTCCCCCCCCAGATACCCCAACATCCCCAATTGTTCCCAAGATCCCATTGTCCCAGTCCGGTCCTCAGCGGACAAGTCTGTGGAAAGGTACGAAAGTGGACGTCCAGCCACTACACCCCAACCCGACCCTCCCCCCTCCCCCGGGCCCTCAAACCTGCATTACAGTGGAAGCGATGTCGATCTCCTCCTGGAGTTCTTCTCAAGCTGTCAGTGCAACATCGCCGGACGCCGTGTCCCTGGCCACTACCCTCACTGCACTGTCCATTTCAGCTTGAATAGTGGGTGAATCCCGCCGCACCGAGGGGGTAGAGGAGCGTCGACCCGGGACCGATTGCCAGCCGTCCCTGGTGACTCGCCATCGGCGTGGAGTGGGTGCTTCTACGTCTGTTGCAGTGATTCCCAGCACTCCGCAAGTGTCCTGGAGAGAGCGCAGCTGATGCAGTGTCCAGTTCCAACGAAAGATGATGCGGAAAGGATGGCCCCACGAGTACCGGGTGTCATGCTCTCGCAGGAAGTCCGTCGCGATTTTGAAGGCCCTGCGTTTCTGCAACGTGACTGCTGACAGATCCTGAAACAGGGCCACCCGGTGACCACGAAATTCCAAGGATGGCTTCGATCGTGCTTCACGGAGGATCCTTTCCTTCAAAGGATAGTTGGGCAGGAAGGCTAGGATATCAGGAGGAGGTGCCGAAGACCGGCGTCGCGGCCCACTCTATGCGCTCTATCTATCCGGATGGGGAAGTCGGCCGGCTCCCCTAGGACCTCTCTGAATAAGTCTCCCAGGTATCCAGCCATGTCCTCCTCCTCCGCTCCTGAAGGAACTCCCCGGACCCGAATGTTGTTTCTCCGGGACCGGTTCTCAAGGTCCTCGGCATGCGCCTGAAGATCGATTTGCTGGTCCCGCAACCGTACCACCTCCTGCTGCAGCTGCGAGATCTCTTCGTCCCGGGCATGTCCGGCCTCCTCTATAGTGGCCACCCTCTCACCCAGGCCGTCGACCTCCCTCTGCACCTCTCAGACCTCTCCAGCCACCTCCTGCTTCAATGTCTGAAAGTCGTCCCTCAGGGAGCTGAAAAGGGATTCCAGGGAAGATCTGGTGACCGGAGGCTCCCCACCACTCGCTCCCTGGGAGCCACCCGGCGGGCTCGAGGATTGCTGCCCCCTATCCTGTCTCGCATTGCTTTTGCTCAACATGTCCGGCAGAGTTCGCTCCCCTTTCTTAGTCCCCTTGTTGCCGGCCATTCCGTACGGAGCAGCGTACTCCTGGGCTATATGTGATGTCGCCGGACAGTCGCAGTACACCCCACCCCTGGGGCACCTCAGGCCGGCCGACTCCGCTCTCCAGGCCATGCCGCCCCTCAGCCGCGTGCACAGCGTCCGGCTCACATTCACTTCCAGGCCGGGCACTGCGTCTGGGCCCCCAGTCTTGGTGCCGGGCCGGCCCTGGAGGGGCCACGAGAGGGGCCCCCCTCCGTCCTCACTGCCCGCACACTGGTTGCTGGGCTCTCAGGCGCTTTGCTCACCAGGCCATCGCCGCCAGCGCCCCAACCGGACACCAGATCCCGCCGTCCGCCCTCCGCGCCACCGCTGGGCAGGCCAGTTCAGTGGACTCAGCCGGTAGTAGGCCGCGACCCCGGCCTCGCTTATGGATTTCCGGTGCTGTGGCCTTCCGGGCGGTCGCCGCCGCCAGCCGTTCTCGGGCGCCACCCGATCCCTAGGGCCGGTTGGGCGACCAGCTGCGCTCGTCGCCGCGTACCCTGCAGCTCACCGTCCTTTTCTACGTCCTTCCGGCACCGAAGCCGTCGATGCACACGTCCCTGGCGCCTCTTCGTGCGGAGCCTCGCCCAGGCTGCTGTCCGCAGGCCGCCGGTTTCGAGGCTCCCGGGTCGTCAGACGCCAGCAGGGAGAACGTGTCTCGGCAGGACACGATGCCGGTGCCTCGCCGCTACAGCTGTGGCGCAGTCCGGGGGGAGATCTGCGTTGAAGCACGGTCAGAAGGGCCCAAGGTCAGGAGAGCCGCGGAGAGTGCATCCGCTCAGCTCGCCATCTTGGCCACGCCCCCCTGAGTGAATTTTTTAAACGCTTTTTCGTGCAGTTGGGTCCCCACTTTAGACCGGTGGTTGAGGAGGCGCAGGAAAGTGGCTCGCTCCCTGCAGACTGGAGGCATGCGCAGGTGGTAGTGTTTCTTAAACCGGGGAAGCCCCCGGAGCGGCATGAGTCCTATCGCCCTATATCCCTCCTTAATATTGAGGCCAAGGTGTTGGCTAAGGCCCTGGCCAAAAGGCTCAGGTCGCACATCACAGACCTGGTACATCCGGACCAGGCCGGATTCATGTCTCAGAGGGCAACCCGTCATAATATCAGATGAGCACATGTTGCGATTTCGGCCTGGAGACAGCTTGGAGGGCCAGCAGCTTTACTATTAGAGGATATGGATAGGGCGTTTGATCCCCTGAGTTGGGTGTATTTGTTTGCATTACTGCAACGCCTTAACTTTGGCCCACGTTTCATGGCCTACTTGCGGCTGCTTTATACAGATCTTACAGCGTCTGTGCAGGTGGGGGGGCGATATCTCGCTCCTTTAAGATCCAACGGGGCACGGGTCAGGGGTACCCCCTCTCCCCCTATCTGTTCGCGCTATGCCGACGATGTCCTGTTCTTCCTCACTGATATCGATAGGTCGGGACCGCGATTGCTACGAATCTTGCAGATCTTTGGCGAGACCTCGGGGCTCTATATGAACCCGAGCAAATCTACACTATGGGTTCTGGACGATCAATATGGGGCGGGGGACTGGGCTTCAGCTCTTCAGCTCGCACCTGGGGGGATGAAATATCTGGGGGTTTATCTCTCGGCTTCACCAACTGTGTTTCGGGAGGATCACTGAAATAATATCGAGGGACAGAATATCGACCATCAAAAATATAGTTGACAAAATATCGAGAGACAAAATATCGAGTTTCTATCTACAAACAGGTAAGTACAAAAATATCGAGTTAAAAATATCGTTTACAAAAATATAGTTGTAAAAAATATCGTATTTACTAAAAACAGTGTTAAATTAAATTAATAATAATAATTAATTACTAAAATATACTTAAAATTACTTAAATTAACTTATAATAATTAAATAATTAATGAAAGTTAAATAAATATTTTTTATTTCATATTTATTAAAACATATATATATAGTAACAAAATATAATAAAATAATACCCAAAAACTGAAAACTGACCCTGAACCCTAAAAATACCCCTTTACCCAAAAACCCAAAACTGACCCTGAACCCTAAAAATACCCCTTTACCCAAAAACTGAAAACTGACCCTGAACCCTAAAAATACCCCTTTACCCAAAAACTGAAAACTGACCCTGAACCCTAAAAATACCCCTTTACCCAAAAACTGAAAACTGACCCTGAACCCTAAAAATACCCCTTTACCCAAAAACTGAAAACTGACCCTGAACGCTAAAAATACCCCTTTACCCAAAAACCCAAAACTGACCCTGAACCCTAAAAATAAAAACGAATTTTTTTACTATCTATATTATATACTTACATATTTTCACTTTCTATATTATTTACAGTCGATATTACTTCACTTACCTTAAAAACGATATTTTGGCTGTCTATATTCTGTCCTGTCGATATTTTGTCCAAACGATATTTTAAACTCGATATTCTGTCCAAACGATATTTTGGAGTCGATATTATGTCTGTGCACCGTTTCGGGAGCGGAATTTGGCCTTGGTGTGGGAACGCACGCAAGAGGATCTCAGGGCGTGGTCTTGCATGCCCCTGATGATCTACGGTAGATCGGCTATATTTAAAATGGTGGCGCTCCCTCGTCTTCTTTATCAATTACAGAATCACCCCTATTTGCTTTCGCCGCGTTGGTTCCAACAGGTCAATTCGGCTTTGGGTGGGTTTCTTTGGGAGGGGGGGGAGCAGTTCGCGTGGCCCTGCGTACATGCTTCCTCTCTACATACACCGGGGGGCTTGCGATGTCCGATGTCCTTTCCTATTATCAGGCAGCACACTTGTTGGTGCTTAATGAGTGGTGGTACGGTGATAGAGGGGATCCGGCGTATGCGGTAGAGTGACACTTGATGGGCACTCGGTCGTTACACACGCTGCTCTACTCCGCGCCCTTGGGACGGGGCCTTCCTTCGGAAACACAGGTGGTATTTCATGTCTGGCGGCGGACTCTACATACGATGGGGTGGTGGAATGTTTTGACCCGGGAGACGCCTTATTGGGGTAACGGACGGTTGCCTCAACGGGAGGCGCTGCAGGGTTTCCAGGGATGGGACTCTATAGGGATATCGTCCCTAGGTGACGTGATGGCAGACCTGACACTTAAATCCTTTCAAGAGTTGAGAAATGAGTATGGGATGCCGTGGTCTCAATTCTTTAAGTATTTGCAGTTTAGACACGCACTGTCACCTCATCTAGTGGGGCTGGAGAACCTTCCTGAATTTAGCCAACTGGAGGCAAAGGTGTTTATGGGGGAGTTGCCAGACCGTAAGATCTCTCGCATCTACAAGACATTAGTTCATCATTGCTCTACTGATTTACAGCGCCTCCGGACTGCATGGGTAGGGGATGTGGGCGACCTGGAGGAAGAGGACTGTACAGAGGCTCTAACGAGTCAGCGTGGAGCCGCCATATCCACACGCCTACGGCTAGTGCAATTTAAATACCTACACCGTGTGTATTTTACCTGAGTGCGACTGTGGAGGGCGGGAATGATAGGCTCCCCTGAGTGTCTCCGGTGTGGGACGCATGAGGGCACACTGCTACACACAGTCTGGGGGTGTCTTGCGCTGCATACATTTTGCAGGGGGTTGTTCTCCTGCTTGTCGGAGGTATTGGCTTGGGAGCTTCCGTACAGACCGAGACTGGATTTGCTGCATGTGCTGGAGGGTATTCAGGGCAATAGATACAAACGCTACCTGTTACTGCTGGGTCTTACGCTGGCGAAGAGGGATGTAGCCAGGGTTTGGAAGGCGACTCGGGCTCCGCCCTCTGGCTGCGTGGCGATCTGGGATGGACTTCTGCATAGGGCTTGAGCTGCCGATTTTTGTTGCCAGGGGATGCCCCCGTAAGCATTTTAATATCTGGAAAAGGTGGGTCGACTATCGGGGGTTGGAGCTTGACCCGCCGCCGGAGGAGACATCTATTGTACCTATTTGAATTGGGATGAAGATAGGGATCTGTGGGGTGCTGGACGGACTCAGTGTACTACATTGGTCATGTAATCCTTTAGTTGGGATGGCATATACGCAATCGGGGGGTGGTGGGGTGGGGGGTTGTTTTCTGGTATAAATGTCTACGGCATTATTGTAATTTCATTGATGTGTGCAGCAGTCTCCGGGTTTAGGAGCTATGCAATGTATGTGACCTGTGACAAATAAAATCTGTTTTAAAAAAAAAAAGAAATGGAAATGTTCCATCCAAGTAACATAGAGCCAGCTAATATTTAGGCTAATTTTTACTTAAAATAGAAAAAATTGAATAGGGCACCTCATGAAGTGTAATTGAAAAGCTTCATTCCAATCTCATGACTGAAGTGAGAAAAACTAAGGGCCTGATTTAGAGTTTCAAGGACGGAGTTAACTCTGCCGGAATGGCTGAGGACCATACCGCCAACATCTTGAGGGACCTCCACCCACTAAAGTTAGTTGCCCGCTGGCCCTGTGGACAACTCTCTTCATTGACAGGAACTGCTGCCATTGGGGTTCCTGTCTTGGCACAAACCATTTGAAGGACAGTACAGTCAGACACGATAGCCAGCTAGCAAAGTTTTAAAAAAATATTTGTTTTTCAAAAACAAACATTCAAAGCAGGAGTTTATTTTTGCAAAACAAAAAAAATAATGGTTCTACACGCTGGGAGACTCCTCCCAGGGTGTGACAGGGTCATTCTTTTTTTGTCCCTTAAAACCAGGTTTTACTTTAACTAGGGTGTATGGTATTCAGTCTTTCCTTCGACGGCCCATACTTTTTTGGGTCATCAGAGGAAGTATTCTGTAGCGAAACCATAAGCATAGTCATTAAATCAGAGAACAACATATAGGCATCAAAGACAATGAAGAAAAGAAACTCACAGAGATTTTTATTTATTGACTTTCTTACACATATTGTAAGAAATAAGACACTGAATTAACAGACATTTTGTTACCTCCATTCTTGTGACGTACCGATTGATCATTTGACACTTTTACTTTAATACTAATTTTGCAGACATTGGATGTGGATCCACCATTGAGATTTCAGCTTTGGTTTGAGGTGTTTCTCTCTCATATATAGGTTTCTGGTTAAGAAACCTATATATGAAAGAGAAACACCTCAAATCAAATCTTAGAGACAGCCTTTATGCAAGGTGAGGGTTCTCACAGCAGTAGCAATAGTGCTAAATCCAAGCAGAAGTATCCAAAACAAGGACACAATGAAGCATGAGATCTCAGAACCTGATTGTCATCAGATTTCTGAGTAGTCATCAGGCACAGATAAAAGAGCAGCCTTGCTCAGAAGCCTTGGCTCCTTCAACAGGAGAAAACTGTATTCTACCCTTCACTTCTACCATCTACCCTATTGCGTCAATCAGGAAGAACTGATCAGCAGCCCCCTGCTAAAAGGACCTCATTAAATTTTTTGGGTAGCCTTGTCTCAATTCTCCCTAACTTCAGTTCTGAGTCTCCCCCCTATATCCACAGAGTTGCAGTCAATATACTCTCACTGTGTGGGGAAGCTGTATCTAATCTACACCACATCATGTAAAATTCATCCCACTAGTCCATGCATCAAGGCTTTCGTCAAAGACGGAGTCTTACTACTACACACTTACAGGCAGATTTACTAAGGTCTTGTGTTGCCCTTGCATCAAGCAAGGTGAAGCAAGGCAACACAAGCCCTTAAATTGGATTTACTAAACCACACAAAACCACAGTGCGTGGCTCTGCATGGCTTAGTAGTAGCGAGAAGCAACATTGAGAATCCTTAACAGCGACACATACAACAGCAACCACAAACAGTGATTAACAAATAAAGAATCACAATGCAATTCATGGAAAATCGCAATTAGCTAATACCATGAAAATCGCTATTTAGCAAGTACAGAAAAAGGGGAATCACAATCAGGTGGTAAAGTTAAAAACAAAAAATCGCACAGGTGTCACTAATCAGAAACCCTTTAAAACTGACTCAGGAGACCCCTGAAGCCTTTAACAATGGCAGCCCTCTACGTGATGGCAAGGAGGATGAGGATTCATGCAAAAGCCCAGCGCAGAAGGCGAATACAGGAGAGGATTTTCTGAGTGCGCATAACATTGCTGGGCCAAACAGAGGACAAAATCTACTATAAGAATGTGGGAAAAGAAGAACAGGCACTGGGCTACGGTGCTACTTTTAGTTTTGTGCTACACTTGTATCACAACAACAATTTCTGGCTTAATATGCACCACACATGTTTATTAACAAAAATATATCTTTATTTTGTCTGTTATGACTTTTTTTGCTTTTACTCAGAATCGATAATATATATTTTTATTTTTTCAGTTTTTTTCTCGCAAGATTCACATCAATTAATAAAACAGTATATAAAAAACTTTTTTTGTCAAGTCATGATCAGATAGTAATAAATCAAATCCAATCTCTTTCAATACTAATACAAATTAATTTCTAAGAAACTAAGGCCACTAAGACAGACAAGAATTGATGACCTAATTAAATGCAATGCTTTTAAAGGTAAATAAATCCACTATGTAAACAGTAATATGTGATTAAAGAATGTTATACAAAGAACACTGATGTCAAATGGCAATTTTCACCAACGCGTTTCCGTGTTCAACCTTCCTCAGGGTGATTATACCAGTGGCATACAATTAGATCTAAAGTGCTTCTTGCGTGGTCTTGGTAGGTGTAGTGACCCTGCTTTGAGGTCTAATGATCTAAAAAGCTGATAACAGAGTATTTTATGCTAATATCTTGCTCTGACTTCTGCGCCAATGTACTTGGAATGCGATTATATCTAAAAAAAGAGAGAATCTATCTGTAATCAATCGAGGACCTACACTATGGATAAAAAAGTGGGACAAATGCTGTTTTTTCATATAGGACTGATTTTGAGATAGTTCCATGATGTATCCTCAGTATTTGAGGAGGAACGAGTTCACTACTTGCATGAAACTGCTGTCATGCAAATGCAAGATGATGGCTGTTTGCTCTGTTGCTTGGCTTGAAGACGATATAACTAGAAAGCGTGATTCTCTCAATGGACTTTATGAAAGTCCAAAATATGAAGCATGTTGTCCCGCTGGCTGATTAAAAGTTTGGGTAGTTACTTGATAACACCCAAGGTATAATTTATGACCTATGTCTCATGGAGAGGGAATCACGGTACTTCCTTATTCAAACCTGTGATTCAAAGATGCAAAATCTCTCATAGGACGGCAACACGTCGATGTCCGCGCTTCACGAGTAGCGCGGACATCGACGTGTTGCCGTCCTATGAGAGATTTTGTGCAATGTTAATTTTGGTTAATCCTACAATTGTTTTACATTTGGCATACTTGCTCACATTAAATCACTGACTGAAAACACTGACTGCCATGCAGTGTTGGTGTGTTTTGCTTGCCATTGTTGCTTTGGAATGCCCACTTGGCTGACATGCCTACAACTCCCATGATGCATTTGGTGTATGAGGGAAAACGTGGACTGGAGTTTGATCTGTACACTGTGATTTTCCTGGGTGTATGTGCACGATTATACATTACATAAACGATTATGCTTGCATGCATCTTACCTTGTGGGGTACTTGCTGCGTCAGATGTGTCCAGCTGTGTGACTCCAACAACGGACTCAGGCTCGATTGTCGCCTCCACAAGATCCTCCAGGGCTGTGTTGTTGGGTGCAGTTGATGGTCCCCCTCCTGTGGCACTTGCCTCCTTCAGCCTTTCAGGAAACACATTCTTTGGCACGTATCATCAGGTCGTACCACCTTTTTTTTAAGTCATCGATGCTGTGGTGTGTGACATCCACAGCATTCACCTTGGTCTTAATGCGCGGCCATATCTTTCTTTTTTCTCCCTCTGGCACTTTCAGAGACGTTTTACCAAAGAGCTTGTCATGGCTTCTGCTGACCTCCTCAATGAGATATTCTAGTTCTCTCTCACTGAACTTTATCTTCCTCTTTCTGTTCGTGGCACTCTCCCCTGATGCTGTTTTGTCCATCCTGTGTCACAGAAAGTTGCTGGATACAGATTTGGCAGTGTTTCAGGTCAGCTCCAGTACTCTGCCTCCTCCTCTGAACTCCTCTGGGCACTGAATGAAGCATGGACTGGATGACTTCCTGGTTGTGATGTCATCAGCCTGCTTCCAATTCGACACGCTTTTTGCGATTTTCGCTAATAGCAATTTCGCAATTTGCGATCTCGCTAACAGCGATATCGCAATTTGGGATTTTCTGTTTTTGCGCCTCGCATTTGTGTCCTCACAAATAGTTTTTGCGATTGTTTGCGAATCTGTAATATTTCGTAAATGGCTTCATGCATTCCAGATAGCGATTTTAAGATTGCGATTCCTTATTTTGGTTTTTGGTGCATGTGCCTGTTAGTACGTCCTTTCTAGTAGATATGACACATTTCTGCTCTCTTCCTGTCATGCAACGAGGTGGGGTAGCTGTCTTGCTGCCTTGCTTTCCATGTCATCTTAGTAAATCTGCCCCTTGCTACATACCCACCACACATATACACACATGGAGTGTCAGTGTAAAGATCAGAGAGTCACACAGAATCCCTCTTCGGGTCATCTGAGATGATTTATCTATGGCCTCCATCACCCCTCTTATGGCCTTGAGCTTTCCTTTGCTTATTGCCATATTGCTTTGATCCCATTGTTAGCCATTAACCATTTTTCATGACTTTAGCCATCTGAGTTTCTCAAACACTTTCTGCTATCCTTCACAGACCACACTCATTTTCACCCATCTACCTTTAAACTCCTCTGCCAAGTTTTAGTCCCTGCACCCTCAGTTCCATCCTCAGATTACTGTGCCAGCATCAGACCCCATCAACTGCATTCAGAGGTTAGTGTGTAACAGCCCTACCTATTTATACACTTTGCATGCTCTGATTGTTCAGCAAAACCCTACCACTTCCATACATGGGCTGAAGAGGTGGTGGTCCTCCTTTTTTAGGTTAGTTTGGTTCTTCTGATCCTCATCTTGGCCCTGGTCTACCTAGGTGAGTGGTCACCCTGGTAATGGTTTCCTGAATCTGGGAGTCTTGTTTGTAGTACTTTCTGACCCTGGTCTTGCTGGACCTGCTCCTCGTTCATCATTGTATTTGCCCTTCGGGGTCGCCTCAGCATGGTACTACTAATCCTCATCCAGACCCTGCTAGTCTGAAGCATCCTTATCCATCTAGCCCTGTTGTCCTGGTTCTGCTAGGGCAAGCACTCCTAGTCATCCTGATTCTCCTTGCCCTGGTCCTTGTGGTCCATATGTTACTGCCTCCACTGGTCTTGGTCCTCCTTATTAGGTCCTATCGGTTTGGGCCTGATCATTTTGGTCCTGGTCTGGTTCCATTGGTCCTCATGGCTCTGGTTGTCCTGGTTCCCATGATCCTCACCAGCCTGGTCTAATACCTCAGTTCCTAGTCTTCCTGCTCCACCTGGACCTGCAGGTCCTGGCAGCTTGGTTTTGACCTCTTTAGTCCTCCTAGCCCTGTTCCTAGTCCTGCTTATTCAGATTCTTCTAGTCTACCTAATCCACCCCCATCCGGTCCCTGGTCTTAATGGTCTTAGTCCAACTACTCTTGACCTTAAAAGTTCTCTCGGTCCTCCTCCAGCATGTCATAATACTCTTGGCCCTGGTCCTCCTGCTTGCTGTCATATCGTGCAAACATGTCCACTTTATCCTGATCATCCTTGTTCAGGTCATCCTGTTCTTAGCTGTCCTGGGCCACCCAGATTTGGCATCATGGATTCTGTCATCCTGGCCTTTCTTGCCCTGGTCCTCCTTTTCTTCCTCATCCTGGTCCTGATTGTCCTATTATGGCAGGTCCTTACCCGTGAAGGTCTCAAGGCGCTGAGGGAAGGGGGTGCCGCTAAAGCTCGAAGAGCCAGGGCTTGAGGAGTCCTCTGAAGGTGAGTAGGTCTTGGGTCTGACGTAGGTGGGTGGGGAGGGTGTTCCAGGTCTTGGTGGCGAGGTAGGAGAAGGATCTGCCGCCGGAGGTTGTTCATTGGATGCGGGGGACATCGACAAGGGCGAGGCTGGTGGAGCGAAGCTGGCGGGTCGGGGTGTAGAAGTTGAGTCTGCTGTTCAGGTAGGCTGGTCCGGTGTTGTGGAGTGCTTTGTGTGCGTGGGTGAGGAGCTTGAAGGTGATACTTTTGTTGACGGGGAGCCACTGTAGGTCTCTGAGGTGGGGGGTATTGTGGCTGCGGAGGGGAACATTGACGATCAGTCGGGCGGAGGCTTTTTGGATGCGTTGTAGTCGTTGTAGGTGTTTGGCTGGGATTCCTGCGTAGAGTGCATTGCCGTAGTCCAGTGTGCTGCTGACAAGGGCCTGTGTCACAGTTCTTCTTGTTTCAGTCGGGATCCACTTGTAGATCCTGCGCAGCATGCGGAGGGTATTGTAGCAGGAGGAGGAGACGGCGTTGACCTGTTTAGACATGGAGAGGGAGGAGTCGAGGACGAATCCTAGGTTGCGTGCATGGTCGGTGGGTGTCGGTGCTGTTCCCAGTGTGGTCGCCACCAGGAGTCGTCCCAGGCTGAGGGGGTGGGTCCTATGATGAGTACCTCCGTCTTGTCCGAGTTCAGCTTCAGACGGCTGTTCTGCATCCAGTCGGCGACGGCCTTCATTGCCTCGTGGAGGTTGGTTTTGGCGGTGTGCGTGTCCTTGGTGAGGGAGAGGATGAGCTGGGTGGTTCCATGTTTAAATATCGATTACAAAAATATAGTTTACAAAAATATAGATGTAAAAATATAGATTACAAAAATATCGACTCCCTATACTTAAACAGGTAAGTACAATAATATCGACGTAAAAAATATCGACTTTAAAAAATAGTATAACTTCAATTAAATATTATTAATATTATTAACAAAATAAATTACATTACATTTATATTTTAACTATTTATAACAAATAAACTTAATTTAATCATTATAAACTTAATAAATGTGTACATATACATATATTTTCTTAAATACATTTTATTATTATCTTTATTTAATTTATAAACTTTAATAATTATATAAAATAAAATAAAAACATATATAAAACATTTTGAATAACATAAAATTTTCTACATTTAATTAACACATAAAAGTATTTAAAAATAATAATGCATACATTTAATAACAGAATTAAAACATTTGATAGCGAAGGGGTAAAAATTACTATTCCCACTCCAAAGTGTGCAACAGTAGGGAAAGCGCTGGATAGCGTAGGGGTAAAAATTACTATTCCCACTCCAGAGGGTGCAACAGTAGGGAAAGCGTTGGATAGCGTAGGGGTACAAATTAATATTCCCACTCCAGAGGGTGAAACAGTAGGGAAAGCGTTGGATAGCGTAGGGGTAAACATTATTATCCCACTCCAAAGGGTGCAACAGTAGGGAAAGCGTTGGATAGCGTAGGGGTAAAAATTACTATTCTGACTCCAGTGAGTGCAACAGTAGGGAAAGCGTTGGATAGCGTAGGGGTAAAAATTACTATTCCCACTCCAAAGGGTGCAACAGTAGGGAAAGCGCTGGATAGCGTAGGGGTAACAATTACTGTTCCCCCTCCAGAGGGGGCAACAGTAGGGAAAGCGTTGGATAGCGTAGGGGTAAAAATTACTATTTCCACTCCAAAGGGTGCAATAGTAGGGAAAGCGCTGGATAGCGTAGGGGTAAAAAATACTATTCCCACACCAGAGGGTGCAACAGTAGGGAAAGCTTTGGATAGCGTAGGGGTTCAAATTACTATTCCTACTCCAGAGTGTGCAACAGTAGAGAAAGCGTTGGATAGCGTAGGGGTAAAAATTACTATTCCCACTCCGGAGGGTGCAACAGTAGGGAAAGCATTGGATAGCTTATTGGTAAAAATTACTATTCCCACTCCAAAGGGTGCAACAGTAGGGAAAGCATTGGATAGCGTAGGGGTAAAAATTACTATTCCCACTCCAGAGGGTGCAACAGCAGGGAAAGCGTTGGATAGCGTAGGGGTAAAAATTACTATTCCAACTCCAGTGAGTGCAACAGTAGGGAGAGCGTTGGATAGCGTAGAGGTAAAAATTACTATTCCCACTCCAAAGGGTGCAACAGTAGGGAAAGCGCTGGATAGCGTAGGGGTATAAATTACTATTCCCACTCCAGAGGGTGCAACAGTAGGGAAAACGTTGGATAGCGTATGAGTAAAAATTACCATTCCCACTCCAGAGGGTGCAACAGTTAGGAAAGCGTTGGATAGTGTAGGAGTAAAAATTACTATTCCCACTCCAGAGGGTGCAACAGTAGGGAAAGCATTGGATAGCGTAGGGGTAAAATTTACTATTCCCACTCCAAAGGGTACAACAGTAGGGAAAGCGCTGGAACCCAAAACAATAAAAAAACAAACTATCAAATTTTTTATTAAATTTAATTTCCGATATAAACATAATTAATATATACATTTAAATATATTATTATTAACAAAGATAATAAAAAATATATATTTACACATTATTTAACACTATATTATCCACCACACACCTAAAATTAATTACACAAATACATTTAATATTTACTAATTAATTAATGAAAATTAAATTATTTTTTAAATAATTAATTAATTATTTAATTTACAGATTTCACACCATATACACTTATAAACACCACAACACAAACCTAAAATTAATTACACATTTACAATTAATAATTACTAATTAATTAATGGTAATTAATTTATAAAGTATTTAATAATTAATCAATAACAATTTAATTACTTCACACCATTTACACATATAAACTCCACTACGCACACCTAAAATGAATTAAACAATTAACATAATTAATTAACATAATTAATTAATTGACATAATTAATTAATAATTGACTAATTGAAATTAGTTAACAAATAATTAATAAATTAACACATTAATTAATCAATTAATTTTATATATTTAAATTACTTCCCACCCTATTCCCCTATAAACCCACAACCCGCTACGGAACTAATAACACAAAATTCAACATAATATACATTAATAACTATTAAAATTCTACAACATATATTAAAATGACAAACAATTCTCATTAAAAACACTAAAATACATAACATTATGAAAAAATTGATATTTTTGTAAACTATATTTTTGTAAACGATATTTATTACAACTATATTATTGTTATCGATATTAATTACCTGTCTGTCGATATTCTGGTCCAACTATATTTTTGTTATCGATATTTCTTCAAATCGATATTTCTGCGGGGATATTTATGTCAGACGATATTTCTCCGTCGATATTCCTGCTCTGCACCGAGCTGGGTGTCGTTGGCGTAGGAGATGATGTTGAGGTCATGGTGGCGGGCCACTAGTGCGAGGGGGGCCATGTAGACGTTGAACAGCGTCGGGCTGAGGGATGAGCCCTGGGGGACGCCGCAGATAATGTCGGTGGCCTCGGATCGTAAGGGCGGGAGGCGGACGCTCTGGGTTCTGCCGGTGAGGAAGGACGTGGTCCAGTCAAGGGCCTTCTCTTGGATTCCGGGTTCTAGGAGGCGTGTCTTTAGAGTGCAGTGGCAGACCGTGTCGAAGGCGGCTGACAGGTCCAGGAGGATGAGAGCTGATGTATCGCCATTGTCTAGTTGGCGCCTGATGTCGTCTGTGGCAGCGATGAGGGCTGTCTCGGTGCTGTGGTTTTGTCTGAACCCGGACTGGGACGGGTCCAAGATGTTGTCTTCCAGGTGGCGGGCCAGTTGCATGTTGACGATTTTCTCGATGATCTTCGCCAAGAACGGAAGCAGTGAGATGGGCCGGAAGTTCTTGAGGTCCTTGGGGTCCGCCTTGGACTTCTTGAGGAGGGCGTTGATTTCGGAGATGTTGATGACCTTCCGTAGTTGGAGTGCAATAGCCGCGTCTGCTTTGTTGAATACGTGGTGTGGGCACGGGTCTGAAGGAGATCCTGAGTGGATGGAGTTCATGACTTTGCGTGTCTCGTCGTTGTTGACGTTGGACCAGGACGTCAGGTGTTTGGCGCTGGTGGTGTTCACAGGGGGGGTGGGGTCTGGCGTAGTCTGGGCGGTCATGGTGTTGAAGCTGTCATGGATGTCAGCTATCTTGCAGTGGAAGAAGATGGCTAGTGAGTTGCACAGTTCTTGTGAGGGCGGTATGTCATTGGTGTTGGCGCTGGGGTTGGAGAGTTCTTTTATGATGCTGAAGAGCTCTTTGCTGTCATGTGCGTTGTTTTCCAGGCGGTCTTTGAAGGAGGATCTCTTCGCTATTCTGATGAGGTGATGGTGTCTGCGAGTGGCGTCCTTGTGGGCTGCACAGTTGTCCGAAGTGCGTTCGTGGAGCCATATCTTCTCCAGTTTCCGGCAGGCGCAGTTGGAGGTCTGCAGCTCGTCGGTGAACCAGGTGGCTCTCTTGCTGGTGTGGTTGTTGGACGGTTTCTTGAGTGGGGCGAGAGTGTTAGCGGAGTCATCGATCCACTATCTGAGGTTGCGGGCTGCGTTGTCTGGGTTGGTGGGGTCGGTGGGTGGGTTCTGGGCAAGGGTGGTGATCAGCTGGTCTTCGGTGACTTTGCTCCAGCTACGGCGAGGCAGCTGTTGGGTGCGGTGGTGCGTGGTTGGTTTGTTGAAGGTGAAATGGATGCAGCGGTGTTCAGTCCAGTGGGGTTCCGTGGTGTGGTCGAAGGCGACGTGGGTGCCTGTGGAGAAGATGGGGTCCAGTGTGTGGCCAGCGGCGTGGGTGGGTACGGTGACGAGTTGTCTGAGGCCGAGGTTGGCAAGGTTGTCGATCAGGGTGGCGGAATTGGCATCGTTGTTGTTCTCGAGGTGGAAATTCAGGTCCCCGAGGAGGACGTAGTCTGTGGAGGCGAGTGCGTGGGTGCTGGCGAGGTCGGCAATGGAGTCTCTGAATTGTGCTTGGGGTCCGGGTGGTCTGTAGATGAGTGTTCCTCTGAGGGTGGTGGTGGGGTCGGTGTGTATCCGGAAGTGCAGGTGTTTGGCGGTGTTAAGGGTGTCGTCTGCGTGAGTGGCGACCTTGAGGGTGGACTTGTGGACAATGGCTATTCCTCCTCTGATTCCGTTGGCGCGATCCCTGCGGGTGATCTTGTAGCCGTCCTTGATGGCTATGGCGATGTCAGGTGCCGAGGAGTCGTTCCACCAGGTCTCGATGAGGAAGGCCACGTCCGGGGTGAAGGTGTCGAGTAGGTCCCAGAGCTCGATGGCGTGTTTGCGTGCGGAGTGGGTGTTGAGGAGTATGCAGCGAAGGTGGTTGAGTCTGGTCCTTGGAGGTTTGGAGGTTCTGTTGCAGGTGAAGTTGCAGGTGTGGCCGGAGAAGGGTCTATGGGCGCATTTCGGGGTGGCCTGGAAGCAGCAGTGGTCTCGGCCGGTGTTGAGAGCATGGAGGTTGTTGGCATCGTATCGGAGTCTGGCGTTGAGGCGGGTGCGGTTGCCAGGGGTTCTGGCGCTGGGCGCGGTCCAGGCGCTGACGGGCGCAGACGGGCTTGCCTCTGGCACGCCAGCGGCACGGCCGCACAGCAGCCGCCATTTAAGGCTGGGAGGGAGGGAGGAGTACCTGGGAGGTGGGGCGGCGAGGGGGCGTGGCCGCAGGGGAGCAGCGGCGGGAGCGGGATACAGAACAAAAAACGGGGGGAGGGGGCAGAGAAGGGCAGGACCCAGGGGCGGCAAAATACAAAAGAAAAAGGCAGCACAAGAGAAATAAAATCCGGGCAAGTGAGGAATACAAACTGCACAAAGACAGCAGAGAAGCAGCGCGGCTCAAACCAGAGGGCCACAGCAGTCAGTATCGAACTTGCAGAAACAGTGGCAGCGAGGGGAGATGCAGGGACGCACTGGTGAAGCTGTGCTGCAGCAGGAGAGCGACCTGTCCTGCAAGCAGGGTCAGGGGTTGCTCTTACTGCCGCGTAGAGGCTGCCATTTAAGGCTGGGAGGAGCAGCTGGGAGGTGGGAGCGGGGCGGCGAGGGGGCGTGGCTGCAGGGGAGCAGCGGCGGGAGCGGGATACAGAACAAAAAACAGGGGAGGGGGTGGAGAAGGGCAGGACCCAGGGGCGGCAAAATACAAAAGAAAAAGGCAGCACAAGAGAAATAAAATCAGGGCAAGTGAGGAACACAAAATGCACAAAGACAGCAGAGAAGCAGCGCGGCTCAAACCAAAGGGGCACAGCAGTCAGGATCGAACTCGCAGGAACAGCGGCAGCGAGGGGAGAGGCAGGGACGCACTGGTGGAGCTGTGCGGCAGCAGGAGATCGACCTGTCATGCAAGCAGGGTCAGGGGTCGCATCTGTAGACTGAGCTTCCTTGTCCCTTGGTTGTGGTCCATCTGGTCCTCATTGTCCTTGTCCTCCTAGCTCGTGTCGTGTTGACTCTGGTTGCCTGGCCATCTCCTCTTTATTTTTCAGGTTATGTTTGCCTAGTCTTCCTCGCTGTCAGTCTGGTTTGCCTAGCAATAGTCTTCCTAATCCTAGTCCTCCAGTCAGTGTTCTCTTACTGGTTTGGTGCCCAATATTCTTGATTGTTTTGTTTCAGGTTCTCCGTGTTTGGGTCTTTATATGCCTAATTCTCTTCACTCTGGTCCTTTTGGCCTTCCTGGTCCTTTCAGACCCCCTTCACCTAGCTTTTTCTTTTCTTTCCTAATCCTCTCGTCCCTCACCCATTTAGCCTGGTCCTTCTGATCCTTCTCACCTGCTCACTTGGTTCCAAGTACATTAGTTCCTGGGCCTGCTGGTCCTCTTGGTATACCTGGCCTCATGTGTCCTGGCCATCTTAGGCATTGCTCTCTTAGCTTCCGTATTCCTGATTTTGGATCAGCCTTATCTTCCTAGTCATATGCCTTGTCCTCTTGGTCCTTCTGCCATTGCACCTGACGATTCTTTTTGTTTGGGTCCTTATAAGCCTTGTATTTTGGTCCTGGTCCTCCAGGTCAAAGCTCCTTAGTCTTCCTGGCTCTGGCTGTCTGATCTTCATGATTTTCCCCAGCCTGGTCGTCCTAACTCAAGGTCCTAGTCTTTCCACGCTCCACTTTGTACTCTAGGCCCTGGCCCTATAGTCATGATCCCCATGGTACTCCTTGGCCTGTTTGTGGTCCTTTTGGTGCTGATCCTTCTAATCCTCCTTGATGTGGTCCTGATCATACTGTTTCTGGTCCTCCTGGTATTATACTGCCCCCTCATCTTCTTTGTTTATTCTTGCCCCTAGTTTTATTGGCCTTAATCTTATCTTCCTGGATATGGGCCTGATTCTTTTGGCCATGGTCTTCCTACTGCTTGTTGCCATGCTGCTGCACAAACTCCTCATTGTCCTTCTTTATCTGGTCCTCCTGGGCCTAGCCATCCTGTTTCTCATCTACCTTGCCATCTTATTCTTAGACCTGTCATCTGGACCTCCAGGTTGTGATCACTCTGGTCCTGATATCCTGGTCCTGATCCTCCTGATGCTTCCTTTCCTCCTCTCAATGGTCCTATTGGTCCTGATACTTGACATCATGATCCGCTTTGCCCTGATCTTCCTGGTTCCCATAGTCCTTTATTTCCTGGTCCTATTGGAATATTTCCTTCTGTCTCTAGCTGCCTGTGTTCCTGGTCTCAGCTACATGAACTCCTGGCCAAGGTAATGTTATTCATGTTTTTCAAAAACGTGTCCTTCTTGAGATTCTGTGTGCATTGCCCTTGATCCTTTTGGTCCCATTCCATAATAGTTTGGTTACTCCTGGACCAAGTTCTGCTGACCCTGACCCACCTGCTATCTTAGTCTTGGTCTTCTTGGTCTGATTGTCCTGGTTCTTCTTATCCTATTGTGTTTGTTATTATAAACTTTGCCTTTTGGCCATCATGGCCCTTCCTGGTTCCCCCAGTCTACGATCATCTTGCCCTGTTCCTTTGCGATCCTCTTGGTCCTAGTCATCTTGTCCTGGTAAGCCTCACAATCAACCTCCTAGCCCGGATACTACAGGTCCTCGTCCATATTGCTTGTTTTGTCTGGAACTCTTAGACTTTGTCCTCCTGGTTTGGATTGTCCTCGTTCTCCTGGATCCCGTTCCATGCCCATTTAATCAAACTGGCATTACAGCCATTTATCCAGGTCCTCTCAATCCAGGTACTTGTTATTCGGGTTTTCCTGAGCTGGTCATTTTGTTTCTGGTCCTCCTGTTCACCACTGCCCATTCCGCTGGGCCTACCAGATGCTTGTTGGCCTTCTTAACACAGATCCTTCTCACCCTGTCCTGCTACTTGTAATGATTGCTCTGCCACACTTGTGAATCCGAGCCCTGATCCTGTAGGTCCTGATCTTAATGACCATCTTAGCCCTGATTCCGGATCTCCTGGTAATGATCCTTTTAGTGTACCTAGCCCTCTTGCTTTGCTCTTCTGGGTACCCTTGGCACTGCCCCATCCATCTTGCTAATCCCTGTCCTGATTATCCTAGTATCCTGGTGTTAGACTTGGCATCTTTGGCATGGTTTCCCCTGACCTTTTTTTAGGGGTGGGCGGAATTTGCGTAGTCGCCCTACACAAAGCTCCGCGAAACAGTAAAAAATGTCCGCGAGCACGCGGAGTTTTGCGAACATGCGAAATTGCTTGTTCTGCCCATTCGCAATGCTTTTTTCCTGTTTGCGAACGCTGCTTGCATGCTCGTGAGAAATACATTTTGAAAGCGCGAACAAGCAAAAAATTCCGCGAAGTCGCGGATCGCGGAATTTTCGGCAATTCCGCGTTCTCCAGGGGAGGCAAAATTACCCAAATTCCGCAAGCAGAACGGAATTTATTGCCCAGGCCTACTTTTTTTTCTCTATCTCCTGTATTTTTTGATGCTGTGCTGGATTTAGGTTTTGCTTGCTTAGGTGCTTTGGCCACTTTGCCACTACTGATCAGAGTCAAAGTCAAAGTGCAAGTGCTCACTTTGGACATTGTTATTATGATTGGTTATCTCTGATTGGCATATTTGATTCACTACTAGGTCCCTAGTAAAGTGCACTAAGTGTGCTAGGGCTGGTAAATCAAATGCTAGTGGACCTGCAGTACTGATTGTGCCACCCTCATGGGTAGCTCTGACAAGGTAACTCAGACCTGCCACCTCAGTCTCTGTGCGCAGTTGTTAACTGCCATGTCGACTTGGCAAGTGCACCCACTTGCCAGGCCCTAGCCTTCCCTTTTCTTACATGTTAGTCACCCCTAAGGTAGGCCCAAGGTACTCCTGTGGAAAGGGTGCAGTGTATGTGAAAGACAGGACATGCCCTGATGTGTGTGGCATGTCCTGAAAGTGAACTACTGCCAATTTCGTTTTTCCGTATTGAAAGGCTATCTGTTCCCATGGGATATGTAAATGTAAATGTAAATGTATTTCGATTTATATAGCACACAAATCACCCAGGGGTCTCAAGGCGCTTGCTTAGGGAACCCGTCCTGGTATTCCCCTGTGAGATACCCCGGCAGGGTATCCACAAGGTGAAAGCCAGGCATCCCGCCGCGAGGGGCCGTAGTGGAGATTAAGCAAGCTATTGCCCAGAGTCGCAGAGTGTGACCCCGTGAGTCGAGTAGGCACCGGAGCGAGAATTGTCGAGTCCGTGGAATTTTGAGCCCGAGACCCACCGAGGCAGGGAATCGAACCCTGGTCCACGGCCGATCTCAGCTTCCGGGTCTGCCGCCTCTAACCACTGAGCCACGCTTCTCCACATAGAATGGGGAGTTTGCTTATAACATCTTATAAAACATAACTACCCCTGGGAATAAGATAGAAAAATGAAGTTTGATATGCCTGAACTCAGAATGTTAAGATGCATCTTTTAGTCTGGATAATTTTTACATTCTATGTTTGACAATACCACTTTTAGAAAGAAGGTATTTTCTTGCTTAGCCATCCAGTGTGCCTCTCCTAGGCAGTGGATTGACTGTCTGGGTTTGGAGTGCCAGGAGCTGAGGAGGAGCAGTGGCTCCAGAGAGCCTGATGAGTCAGTGCTGGGCTGAATAGACCTGGGTTACATTTAGAGTAGGGGGAGGAGATTTCCTTTCACCTGAATGAGCCTGGTCTGCCTTCCAGAATGCTGTCTCCACCTCCTGCGGGGCAGCGGCTCCAGATAGAACAGAACTGGTTTTTGGTTGGGCACAGACACTCTCTGCCTTCAGAGAACAAAGGCAGACATTTACTGTATAAAAAGAGGGGCTCAGACCCGAGAACTTTAGACTACTTCAGGAATCAAGAGGAACCTTTGCCAAGGAGAAGAGCTGGAGAAACTGAGGAGGAGTGCTGCCCTTGCTGTGTGTCTGGGGTTGGCCTGCAGTTGCTGTTTCTGCCAAATAAAGGAGAAATCTTTCGCTGTGTCCCCTGCTTGAAGACATTCTCCAAGAGCTTGAGTAAAGCTTGCATCCTGTTTTGAAGTCTCAGAAACACAAAGTCTTCACCCCAGCTCCCCTAAACTTCCTTGGTAGGAGTTCTGACTGGTCAAGAAGAGCTTGTGACTCTGTGAGGCCTCTGGAAGTTGTTTCTGCTGCTGGGAGCTGGAAAGCAACGCAACAACAAGAAGATCGTTGCTTTGCACTTCTTGAGTCGGTTTTCGGATGCAACGCTGTGGTGCGAGAAGAATCTCCACGCATCGCCGCACTGCTGCTGAACCTGATGCAGCGCCTGTCGCCGCTGTCATCGACGCATCCTGGGATCGCGCCTGAAGAAATCAACGTAGCGCTGCTCGTTTCCGCCGCATCGTTTGCTGATGCATCATGGATTTCCACGCATCGTCTCTGTGTGGCAAGTTTTCCCTGATGCATCCCCCGCGGTTCGTAGTCGTCTCAGAATCGACGCATCCCTTTCCCTTACAGACTGGACGCGATGCACCTCTCCCCTGTGCCCAGCGGAACTGTCACATCGCATCCACAAAGGTCTCAGGAATCAACGCATCTCTTTGTTTTTCAACGCTTCCGATTGCTGCAGCTGTTTGGCTTGGTGAATTTTGTCACAACCACAGGTACTTTGCAAGAAATCACACATCCATAGTTTTCTATGGACTTAGTTGCTAAAACATTTTGAAAATATTTTTTCTTAATACTTGTATGTTGGATTTTTTTTGTTGTGGTCTTGTTAAGTTTAGATAAAGTTACTTTATTTTTCTAAACTGGTCTGGTGTCCATTTGTGGTGTTATCAATGGATTACTGTGTGTTTTGAGTATAAATACTTTACACATTGCCTTTGGGATAAGCCTATCTGCTCGTGCCAAGCTACCAAGAGGGTGAGCATGGGTTATCTAGAGTGTGTATCCCCCTTTCCCTGACTAGAAGAAAGGGCCCCTATTTGGACAAAGGTACCTACGTATGCCAACTAGAGACCCCCATTTCTGGACACCTGGAAATACTGCCCATTGCCCTTCAGGTCCTGATCTTTTTAGTTCATTTTAGTCCTTATCCTCCTGGCCCTCATCCTCCTGCTACTTGCCCGCATGGCTCTGAAATAAATGTCTTGTCAAAGATCATCCTAGCCCATACTAGTTTGGATGTTCCTTGACCTCTAATTTATGCTAGTCTAAAAACTTTCTGACCACGCACTTACTGGTTTAACTGGTCATCATTCCCATGTATTCCTGCCCCTGGTCCTTTTTATCCCGGGTATTCTGTTTCACAGGCTCCAGGTCCTGGACCTTTTCATTCTCTTCACCCTAATTCTCATCCATCATTCCTCCTTGTTTGGCTCCACTGGTTTATCTAGTCCTGTGTCTAATCCTTATGATCGTAGTCACCTTGGTCTATGTAGATCTGCTCTAAGTTCTGGTAGTCCTTTGTCCGGCCATCATGTATCGGGTCTTCTGTTGCAAGTTCCAGTGGCCTTGTTTTCCCTAGCCATCCTAATCCCCGCTCCTCCCTCTCCATCTTACTCCTACTATTCCTCCTGGTCTCCTGTCTTCTTTGTTCTACCTTGGTCGTGTCCATCTGAATATGGTCCCCTGTGTTATGGTCTTCCTTGTAACAGTCCTATTGAGTTTGGTCTTCCTAATCCCTCTGGCACGGGTCCTCTTAGTTCCTATGTTGTGGGTAACCCTGGTTCATGTAGTTCTTGTCACCCTGGTTTAAGATCATCAGAAGTCTGACACTTCTGGACCTGCTGGTCCTGATCCCCTTGGATCTAGACTTTCTTGCCTTCTATAATCCTCTGGTCATACTAATCTCGGGTCTCTAGGTCTTGCTAGCTCTGGTCCTTTCTGGTTGTGGTCTTCCTAGTCATGGCCCATTGGTCCTCCTTGGTCTGATGTCTGTGCTCCTTGCCCTGGTTGTCCTCATTCCTCTAGTCCTTGTCAGTGCACACAGGCAATCATAGCCCTCCTTGTCATTATGGTCAAGGGCCTTCTGTTCCTTCTATCGTTGGTTCTTCTTTTTTTTTCGGGCCCTTGTTAACTGGGTTCATATCCCCCTGTTCCACATCTAAGTGCTGTTTTTCATTGTCACATTCCTATTTGTTCCTCGTCTCCTCTGGCATTAGTAACCCTAGTTATCATATATTAGATCTCCCTGTGCCTGGTTCTTCTTTTCCTGCTCTTCGGGGCTATGGTCATCCTATCCTTCCTAGTGGTCAACCAACTGCCACTTAGTCTCCTACTTTGTATCCTCCTCTTCCTACTGCTCCCTTCCCCGGCACCTCATCCACAATGTCTTTAGCCAGGTACAGCCTCCAAGCCTATCGCAGATATTTTCTTTTGGGGCTTCCAGATTTCTTTTACTGAGACGGCACTGTTAAGTACAGAAATGAGAGCCCAGTAAAGACTGGACCTTGCCCACTTAAATCACAGCTTGACATGTTACACAATCAAAACTACCATTCCCAAGATGCATTGTGCAGGGGACTAAAATGTTAGTGTGACTGAAGGGGCCACTCATGACACGGGGCCCAATAAGTATCAATTCCCTAAACCTACTCTTTTAGTGGAATAGTACAAAAAAGTGTGCTTGTTCACAGGCAGCAGAGTGAGCTTCTCCTGTGAATTAACTAAATGGATTACTTACCTGTTTCCTGCTTTCACTTCCCCATTCCACAGAAGCTGTGCTACAGTGTCTGATTTAATTGACCTCGCCAAAGCACTGTACCCCTAAACCGCAATTACCTACAGTACATATCCCTCCCTCTAGAGCCCAGATACACCTATCTGTCTACATTCCTTGATTGCTGCTGCTTATTGGCTGCTGCTGTGTTGCCACATTCTAAATTATAAGCATGCACAATCACCCCTAAACAGAAGCCTAAAACTAGCACAAGGCCTTCCATAAGAATCTGTCATGGCCGTGGTTGGGTTGAGACATTGTGGTATATATATTTAGTCACATACGTCCCTTCTCTTGCTATTGCCTAATGATAAGGAAACGCGTGGCTGGAGGTCTACATTTCCCAGCCTCCATTGGGGTGTGCATGGGAAGTTGCAGCAGAGGTCAGCTGAAGTAAGGAGGCCGTATATATCCTGTCCGTACTGCTGCTCTGTGCTTGTCGTACCAGCTCTTGGATACCTGTGACCTGCTGTCCTGCTTCTTTTCCTGGTGGAACCAGCTCGCATTCGCAGCATTAGGCACTGCCTCCTGCCTTCGTTTTGTTCTAGCTGCTAATTTCTTATTGCCTTTGCAGAGTCCGTGCTTCCCTGCCTGTGGCGGCTTCTCAACAGTGGAGCCGTGTCTTTGCTCCACTGTTTTGGGGCCACGCGGGACACGCTGTGTTCTGGTCCTTTCACAGTCTTCAGCCCGCACCACTCCTGAGAAGCAATGGAGCCCCTCTGAGCTACAGACAGCCAAGTGGTGAGAACATGCTTGTTTCCAACTAACTTTCGTTTTGTGACTTTATTTATCATTTATCATTGTATACACTATTTCAGTTTTTATTTCCAGCTAGCCTGGGATACTGCTTGTTTTTGGGAACTTTTAATGACTTTCTTGGATTCGGTGTTGAGCTGTTGGCTTCAGCTTTACTACACGCATGTTTCTGAGGATCTTATTCTGTTTTCTTTTGCTGCTTTAGCGGAATGTGAGTTGTTTGCTTGATAGTGACTAGAGTGCATCATTTAGGGCGAAGTTGTTTGCATGAGTGATCTCTATTTTCTATCTCCTTTCTTGCACACAGGGTACGCCACCAAGGTCGAGGGTCTTTGATGTCCTGGGGGTCTGCCATACTCCAAAGAAGGCTTTGACCCATGCGCCCTTCACCTAGCATTGTTTTTTTTCCCCATTCCCTTTTTCCCCGACACACTTCTTACAGGGCAGCGAGATGCATACCTTAGCTCCCTGTTTGGTAGTGTAAAAGGGAAGTGGGAAACTGTCTGCTCTCTATCATCCCCACTGGGCGTATCTGCAGGCCAGTGGCTATCTGTCTTTAGTTCCCAACAGAATACCAACAAGCATTAGAAATGCAATCGGGCTCGGATTTATTTGAGTTTGAGCTAATGGCATTGTAAATGCCAATGTATTGTTGCTATGTGTTATGGAGTGTGTTCATGTGGTGTGTACTGGCAGTGATCTCCTTGTGAGTGTGAGAATATTGCACCGTTACTGCCTGTGTTGTCCTTCTTGTGAGTGTGAGAAGCTTGCACCTCTGCTGCCTGAGGTCTCCTTGTGAGTGTAAGAAGCTTGCACTGCTGCTGCCTGTGATGTCCTTCTTGTGAGTGTAAGAAGCTTGCACTGCTGCTGCCTGTGATGTCGTTCTTGTGAGTGTGAGAAGCTTGCACAGCTGCTGCCTGTGATGTCGTTCTTGTGAGTGTGAGAACCTTGCACAGCTGCTGCCTGTGAGTATGAGAAGATTGCATTGTGCATCTCTGTGCTGTGCCTGTTCTTTATAAGGGACTCTTGCTCTGTTGCTGCTGCTGCCTTGGCACAGTACCTGCTGTGAGTGTGTGAGGGAAGCTTGCACCGCTGCTGCTTGTGATGTCCTTCTTGTGAGTGGGAGAAGCTTGCACCTCAGCTGCCTGTGGTATCCTTGTGAGTGTAACAAGCTTGCACAGCTGCTGCCTGTGATGTCCTTCGTGTGAGTGTGAGAAGCTTGCACCGCTGCTGCCTGTGAGTATGAGAAGATTGCATTGTGCATCTCTGTGCTGTGCCTGTTCTTTGTAAGGGACTCTTGCTCTGTTGCTGCTGCTGCCTTGGCACAGTACCTGCTGTGAGTGTGTAAGGGAAGCTTGCACCACTGCTGCTTGTGATGTCGTTCTTGCGAGTGTGAGAAGCTTGCACCTCTGCTGCCTGTCGTCTCCTTGTGAGTGTAAGTAGCTTGCACTGCTGCTGCCTGTGATGTCGTTCTTGTGAGTGTGAGAAGCTTGCACCGCTGCTGCTTGTGATGTCCTTCTTGTGAGTGGGAGAAGCTTGCACCTCAGCTGCCTGTGGTCTCCTTGTGAGTGTGAGAAGCTTGCACCGCTGCTGTTTGTGATGTCCTTCTTGTGAGTGTGAGAAGCTTGCACCGCTGCTGTTTGTGATGTCCTTCTTGTGAGTGGGAGAAGCTTGCAACTCAGCTGCCTGTGGTCTCCTTGTGAGTGTAAGAAGCTTGCACAGCTGCTGCCTGTAATGTCCTACTCACTACTCTACTCTACTCACTACTCACTACGCTGCACTCACTACTCACTACTCACTACTCTACTCACTACTCTACTCACTACTCTGCGCTCACTACTCACTACTCTGCTCACTACTCACTACTCTACTCACTACTCTCCACTCACTACTCTGCACTCACTACTCACTACTCTACTCACTACTCACTTTTCTACTCACTACTCTGCACTCACTACTTTACTCTCTATTCACTACTCACTACTCTACTCACTACTCACTACTCTACTCACTACTCACTACTCTACTCACTACTCTACTCACTACTCTACTCACTCACTTCTCTACTCACTACTCTGCACTCACTACTTTACTCACTACTCTACTCACCTCACTACTCTACTCACTACTCTACTCACTACTGACTATTATACTCACTACTCTGCACTCACTACTCACTACTCACCTCACTACTCTACTCACTACTCACTTCTCTACTCACTACTCATTTCTCTGCACTCACTACTTTACTCACTACTCTACTCTACTCACCTCACTACTCTACTCACTACTCTACTCACTACTCACTACTCTACTCACTACTCTGCACTCACTACTCACTACTCTACTCACTACTCTACTCACTACTCACTACTCTACTCACTACTCTACTCACTACTCTACCCACTACTCTACCCACTACTCTACCCACTACTCTACTCACTACTCACTACTCTACTCACTACTCTACTCACTACTTTCTACTCACTACTCTACTCACTACTCACTACTCTGCACTCACTACTCACTACTCTGCTCACTACTCACTACTCTACTCACTACTCACCTCACTACTCTACTCACTACTCTACTCACTACTCTACTCACTACACTACTCACTACTCTACTCACTACTCTACTCACTACTCTGCACTCACTACTCACTACTCTGCTCACTACTCACTACTCTGCTCACTACTCACTACTCTGCTCACTACTCACTACTCTCCACTCACTACTCTACTCACTACTCACTACTCTACTCACTACTTTCTACTCACTACTCACTACTCTATTTTATTTATTTATTTATAGATTTCTAAAGCGCGTAGTCACCCCCAGGGGTATCCCAGCGCTGAACCTATTACCACCAGTGGAAGATAGTCGGGAGTGGGAAGGATGGCTCAGGGAAAGAGTAGGGTTTTGAGGGCCTTCCTAAACCTTAAAAGGTTTGGTTCTGTTCTGAGGCTCAGGGGCAGTGTGTTCCATTTTTTTCCCGTATTGACCGAGAAGCGGCGGCCACCGAACCGGGCCTTCCTCACCTTGGGGATCGTGATGAAGTTCCCACGTTCGGAGCGGAGCGCTCTTGTGGGTCGGTAAGGAGTGATCCAGTTCCGAAGGATAGGAGGGCCAGCATTGTGCAGTACCTTGTGGGCCAGACATAGGGCCTTGAAGGTTACTCTTTCCCTAATAGGGAGCCAATGCAGTGTCCTCAGGGCGGGCTTGGCAGATGTTCTTGCCGGGGTGTTTGTGAGGAGTCGGGCTGCGGCATTTTGGGCTTTTTGAAGAGTTTGGAGCGAGGCCTCTGGGGATCCTAGGTATATGGCGTTACAGTAATCCAGCCTCGATAAAATTAGGCCCTGGATCAGCAGGAGGCGCGATTGGAAAGGTAGTAGGGGGAGTACCTTCCTGCATGATCTCAGTAGTCCGTAGCAGATGCCGGCCGTCTTTCTTGCCTGAGTCCTAAAGGAGAGATCAGTCTCTAGCCATACTCCGAGACTCTTGACCTCAGTCTTGGGGGTGGGGGGTTCACCCATGCAGGCGGGCCAGATGTTCGGGGGGAGGCTCGTGGTGTTATGCCCTAGGAGCAGGATCTCTGTCTTGGAGCCGTTAAGTTTCAAGGCAGAGTTGCTCATCCACTGATGTACACTGGCTAGACAGTCGTGGAGATTGGAGGGCTCTAGCCTGGGGTGGGAGAGCCCAGAGCTCTACTCACTACTCACTACTCTACTCACTACTCACTACTCTACTCACTACTCACTTCTCTACTCACTACTCTGCACTCACTACTTTACTCACTACTCTACTCACCTCACTACTCTACTCACTACTCTACTCACTAATGACTACTCTACTCACTACTCTGCACTCACTACTCACTACTCACCTCACTACTCTACTCACTACTTCTCTCACTACTCTACTCACTACTCTGCACTCACTACTCACTACTCTGCACTCACTACTCTACTCACTACTCTACTCACTACTCACTACTCTGCACTCACTACTCACTACTCTGCACACTACTCTACTCACTACTCTACTCACTACTCAACTCACTATACTCACTACTCACTACTCTACTCACTACTCTACTCACTATACTCACTACTCACCTCACTACTCACTACTCTACTCACTACTCTACTCACTACTCTACTCACTACTCTACTCACTACTCACTACTTTACTCACTACTCTGCACTCACTACTCACTACTCTACTCTACTCACTACTCTACTCACTACTCACTACTCTACTCACTACTCACTACTCTGCACTCCATACTCACTACTCTACTCACTACTCTACTCACTACTCACTACTCTACTCACTACTCTACTCACTACTCTGCACTCACTACTCTACTCACTACTGTACTCACTACTCTACTCACTACTCACTACTCTACTCACTACTCACTACTCTACTCACTACTCTGCACTCACAACTCACTACTCTACTCACTACTCACTACTCTGCACTCACTACTCTACTCACTACTCACTATTCTACTCACTACTCTGCACTCACTACTCTGCACTCACTGCTCACTACTCTACTCACTACTCTGCACTCACTACTCACTATTCTACTCACTACTCTACTCACTACTCACTACTCTACTCACTACTCTGCACTCACTACTCACTACTCTGCACTCACTACTCTAATAACTACTCTACTCACTACTCTACTCACTACTCTACTCACTACTCACTACTCTACTCACTACTCACTACTCTGCACTCACTGCTCACTACTCTGCACTCACTGCTCACTACTCTGCACTCTCTACTCACTACTCTACTCACTACTCTACTCACTACTCTACTCACTACTCTACTCACTACTCACTACTCTGCACTCACTACTCACTACTCTGCACTCACTACTCACTACTCTGCACACTACTCTGCACACTACTGTACTCACTACTCTACTCACTACTCTACTCACTACTCTACTCACTACTCTGCACTCACTACTCACTACTCTACTCACTACTCACTACTCTGCACTCACTACTCACTACTCTACTCACTACTCTACTCACTACTCTACTCACTACTCTACTCACTACTCTACTCACTACTCACTACTCTACTCACTACTCACCTCACTACTCTACTCACTACTCACCTCACTACTCTACTCACTACTCTACTCTACTCACTACTCTACTCACTACTCACTACTCTGCACTCACTACTCACTACTCTACTCACTACTCTACTCACTACTCACTACTCTGCACTCACTACTCACTACTCTACTCACTACTCTACTCACTACTCACTACTCTGCACTCACTACTCACTACTCTACTCACTACTCTACTCACTACTCTACTCACTACTCTACTCACTACTCACTACTGCACTCACTACTCACTACTGCACTCACTACTCACTACTCTGCACTCACTACTCACTACTCTACTCACTACTCTACTCACTACTCTACTCACTACTGTGCACTCACTACTCACTACTCTACTCACTGCTCTACTCACTACTCACTGCTCTACTCACTACTCACTACTCTGCACTCACTACTCACTACTCTGCACTCACTACTCACTACTCTGCACTCTACTCACTACTCTACTCACTACTCACTACTCTACTCACTACTCACTACTCTGCACTCACTACTCACTACTCTACTCACTACTCTACTCCCTACTCTACTCACTACTCTACTCACTACTCACTACTCACTACTCTACTCACTACTCACTACTCTACTCACTACTCACTACTCTACTCACTACTCACTACTCTACTCACTACTCAACTCACTACTCACTACTCTACTCACTACTCTACTCACTACTCAACTCACTACTCACTACTCTACTCACTACTCACTACTCTACTCACTACTCTACTCACTACTCTACTCACTACTCACTACTCACTACTCTACTCACTACTCACTTCTCCTCTCCCTACTCTGCACTCCCTACTCTGCACTCCCTACTCTGCCCTCCCTACTCTGCCTGAAGCAAGTCTCTAATGATAGGACACTGAATGATAGTACAATGAGTGATCTGGTACAACGGCAGTAGGAATCTGGTAACCGGACTGTGAGAGTAAATGTGAGGCTCCCAGTGAGAGGAAAGCGAGGTGGAGTGTTTTTTTCATGAAAGGGTGGAGAGAGTGAGTCATGGTGACGAGACAGGGAGCGAGTGAGGAATCTGGCAATAGCTGGGAAGATGCAAGGGATCTGGTAAGAGGACAACGAGAGCTACTGCAAGGGGTCTGTTATGAGGGCAGTAAATTAAAGTGATCTTCTATTTTGACATTAAAAGTTTGAGTTCGGGTGAGTGGGCACCAGTGCTTATCAAAGCACTTTGTTTGGTTTTTTACTTTCAGCTGTGCTGCATAGCAGCCAGGCTGCTGTACAACATGGCTAAACATATCCCTGACAAAACCAACAGATTTTGTATAGGAGAGTCCTATTTGCTTTGCCAATGCTTGTTTAGCCTACCTCAGTCAAAGAGCAGGCGCGGGTTTGCCGGCGCGCACACAGAGCTCAAGGGAAAAAAAACACAGCAGTGCACACGCTCCCAGCACCATCTGCCTTCAATTACCGGCACCTCGGACAGCTGGTAATTGAGGATTTATGTATTCTTCTGCGCGTGTCCGAACACTTTATGCAGGAAGTGGACATTGCAAAAATTCCAAAGCCCTATGGCGTGCTGCCTTACTTAAACACAGCCTTGCCTGCACCAATTACCATTCACATGGCAGAATACCACACGCAAAAACCGCGCGCTTTCTGGAATGCGTCAGCCCACAGCCCTTTCTGAACTTTTTTTTTTTATAACATTAGAGCTCGGAAGCCCCGCCCCACTTCGTGTGACGTAGGCCCGAGCCCTAAAAAGAGCCCAGCCTTTAAAAAACATCAAAAGGTTTTTCATGAACATTAAAAAACACAATGTATTCTCATGAGATAATAAAAGATGTATGTAACATGCTTTAAACCATTCTTAGTATTCCTTGCTGACTGGCAAATACTCTGTGTCTGAAACACAAAATATCTATGTGCCATATCCTGAAGCTTCTATTTGATTTCTGTCATATTTCAATATTAAAATAACATAAATCGTTTTATTCAAAATTTATATAACTTTTTTTTATCTGTAAACAGCTTAGCTTAATTCATGCATTTACCTTTTTACAAACTATTGTACATTTGAATATGCACTTACTTTTAAATGCTTCACATGTTCCCACCCCATTAGAGAATGGCCACCACACTTCCATTACCTGAAGTCCCTTTTTTTTTCTTTATGGCCTGCTAAATATAAATCTCCTTCACACTATTTATCCTGGGACTTGTCAAATTGTACATTATCTCTACTATTTAGTCTAAGGCCTGCTAAGCTGCAAAGAATGCCTCTTTGTCAAATAGACTATAATTTAAAGTCATGACAGCAGAGATTTTATTAAACCAATGTGTCAGCATCTGACTTCGAATTAGGCTAAGGGACCGGGGCTTCCTTCAGGACCACGATCCCGAATGTCCCCTTTTGAATTGCCTATGGACAGGGTAAACACTCACTCAGTGTGCACACAATCATACTGTGCCAGTTCCTATACGCTGGTCAAAGTCTATGATACGGTCCTAGAAAGACATAAAACAAAAATAAGCATTAGTTTATGTAATGTTGTTCAGTCATCAACAATTGGGACATATTCTGGTTTTAGAAAACATGTGAGGTGGATCAGCCATTCCCTGTCTTGCTAGATACAGGCATGCCACAGGTGAGGCAGCATACCTGCCATTCAGAGGTTTTTTGGTCGAGGTATATGGTCACACTCTCTCAACATGCACGTAGCACCAGGTGAAAAGGAAAAGTGCCCGTACTCACACACACATATATACACCCACATCCAAATCTTACCCAAAGTTTAGGACAAGTTTTCTTCATGGAGGGACGGGACGAGGGGACCCTTGTAGTCACATACTTAAGTCATGATGCACTTAACATTATCTCATGTGCACACTTCGCTACAACCTATGTAAGGCAATAAAAATAAGAGTCAAACTGGAGATTTCTTAGATGCTAGAGTAGTAAGGAGGCTTCTTTTTTTTCTCCATTATATATGTGTGGGTATATATTTCTGAACTACACTGTACAATATGATTGTGTTATAGAATATCTGCCATACACTTATAAATCTATAAAAACCTTGTAACATTATTAGTGATGTGCCTGCAGGGATCTTGTCATTGAAAAAAAACATGTGTTACTTCCCAGAGGAGAGTGTGAAGGAGGCTAAGAATGGCTGAGCCACTGGTTAAATGATTTTGCGTGCCTAAGCTGTTCCCATGAGCTTTCATGGAAGACAATTTAAACTAGATATATGCAGGTGATGCATTATTCACATTTTAAGATATGAATAATTCAACTTGTCCACCTTAAAGAGATGCTCATTCTGTTAAGATCTTCTTTGTAGAGTAGGCACTTTGTGTCTATTGGTTTTGAATAAGATGATGTTTTAAATCATTACAGCTATGTACAATGTTCCATCACACTCGGTAATGCCTACATCCACACGTCTATCCCTGGGAACACAGATAGATTAGTCTCCAAGATAAGTGGCTTAGACAGCTCATTCCGGTTTTGATCATGCATTAGGCAAGGTTGTTTGCTCACCTTCAGCTTAACTGAACTTCTAAAAGGATATCAATTCCTAAAAGAGCACTATAAATGGTAAAAAAAGAATCAGTGTACTGGTAGCAAAATATATCCAGGTATATTTATTTTGTGTGTTTTGCATTGTGCTAATGTGCCACCTTTCAAGCTCTTCAAAGTGCATTCAAACAAACCTACTCATAAAAGCACTTTTGAGTACAGGAATTAGTACTCTAGTATTACTCATTTATATACTAACAATTGCTATTCACAAACTTTGTCCAAAGTGCTCCACTCGTGATAGCCCTATCATTTATGTGCAGAGATCTCAGCAATGAGTGTGGACATCTCCACACACAGAGGTTTTCATTTTTGTAGTAAACGTGAGAGGGAGGAGAGCAGTGGTTGCAAAATGTGGAATATCTAACATGCTGTGACAAAATATATTCTCAAAATAACATAAGATATAAATATTGTGTCCTAAATAAGGTGATGTGAAAAATATCATTAGTCAGAATACCACAGAGAAGAATATGTGTATCATTGTTAAAAATATAATTGGGGCATATTTACCAGCATCACATTTTTGACGTTCTGGTGGCAATAACAGCTTCACCTTATTTACAAGGCGGCGTTCAGCCACTTAGTAAACTATGCCCCTATTACCACAGCACTAAGCGTAAAAGTGGCGGGCAATGGGTGTTGCAGTGGGCTTTCTGCTGCAGCACCCATTGCTTTTTGAGACTGCCCCCTATTTACAAGGCTGGCGTAAATATGAAGAAGCACCAAAAATAAGGCCAGGGAAAACATGGTCTTAAACTGGCGCAACGAGGAGAAGAAATTATAAATTTCTTCTTGTTTTTCCTGTTTCTATGCATTCTGCATTTTGCAGCATACATAGGAAGAGTAAATCAGCATTAGTGATTGTTCATGTGCAGGAAGGTGTCCGTTCCTACACATAAACAATCATTAAATAATAATGAATTACAACTTCTATATGTGCTGCATTCTGCAGGACACGTAGAAGTTAAACACCGTCATATGTAATTGTTTATGTGCTGGAAGGGGTCCATGATCATGAACAATCATTCCCTGCAACACAGGCACCATGCGTCAGCGCTAGGCAGATAAATTTAGCTCCAGCGCTAGGGGAAATGTAGGAGTGTGCCCTAATATTGTAAATGCAACACATCCCTACATTTTCAGAACGTCGGAGCGCCACGTTACCAATCGCGACGAAACACAGCGCTCCACCATTCTGTTGTGAATATGCCTCATTGTGTGCTGTATCGTTGTAAGGTATATGTTTTTAAGTGTATTTTGTGGATGTCATTTTTGCATTATTATATTGTTTTTATTTTTTGAACAATAGGATTTTTTTGTATAGTAATTTTAGGAGCGGTATGTTGAGCTTATAGGAGAATGGTTTTGGGAGAAAATAAAAAATCTTATTTCATAGACTTGTTATGTTTAAAAATGTTGTTGTGTGATTTAAAAAATATATATTTTCAAAATCCTTTTTACCAGATACAATTTATAAATTGATTTATTCATATACTTTTTTATTGTAATTATTTAAAATACAATTTTGTATGTAATTTTTTAATTTTTTTTCTTCATAATAATATCATTTTTAAAAATAATAATACATCTGTTTTTTAGAACATTATTTTGTTCTTTTTTATTTTAAATATGTTTAACTTTTTTAAATGCATTTGAATAATTTTTTGCCTTTAAACAAAGTTTTATGCAATTTGTGTTTCTTTAACTGGGAATTAAAAAATTAAGGAATGTTTAAATTTGATTTACAATTTTGAATATTATTAAATATATTTTTAACTATTTGTTTTTTAAATTAGATATTTGCTGTTATATTAAAATAATTCAACTTTATAGTATAGTAACTACTCTTTATTACATCATGTGGTTTACTTTCTTGGATAAATAAAGTTGCTTCATGAAAAGTATTATTTTAGTGTAACGTCTATTACACACATATTCGAGCAGTTATTTAAGTCCCTAAAAGTCCAGCACTTCCCCTAATGTTGTTAGGTTTAGAGTGGGAATAGCAATGCTGACCCTCTAAAGGTGAACAGTTTCCTCAATATGGTAAAGTTTGGAAGATGAATAGTATATTGACTCAAGCCCCTCAAGTTTGGATTGGGAATACTAAATCTGTTGCCTTCAAAGTCCATCACTTTTCATGATGTGGTATAGTGTAGAGTGGTAAAGGTACTTGTGCCCCACCTCCCCCGCCCCGCCGCCGCACCGTCCAACACTTTCCCCAATGTGGTTACATTTAGAGTAGAGGTGGGTGAACTTACGGAGTTTCACTCTGCGGGGAGTTACAGAAAAACTCCGCAAGATTCTGCGGAATTCTGGCAACGGGCATAAAATATGCAGTTTGTGCTGCAAATTAATGCTGGTAGAGCAAGCACTGCTGAAAATCAGTGCAAATGGTACCATGTGTTGCACAGGGCTGCAGAGCCATTTGAGACTGAAGCCACCTGCAAAAATTAGGCATTGATAATATGTTATTTACTTTCTTTTTCTCCCCTTCACACTCTTTTGTACCACATCTGTGAGCAGCAGTTACCTGCCATCCTTTCCTAACCTTAAAACTCAACTTATTTATAGCCTTTGTTCTCACAAGTATAAGAGGACTCATTCCCCTGGTAACACAGTTCTTCTGGCTGTGTGTTATCCAGAATAGTTCCTCTTTTCCATGGATATTAAAGTGCATTTATCAATTTTAATATATCCATCATTGTTCATCCATTCAGACAATCCAGTAGCTAGCAATTTAGTCATAGAGGTCTCTCTAAAAAAAAGTACACAGGTTACCTAACTATATCATCATTATCGCTAACAAACTCTTAGGAATAACCCACTCTAGGAAAATATTTTCAATGAAATCAATCACACTTTGTGTTGTTATTTGCAATCGAGATTCCACCTCCATTCAGGTGCAGCAGTAAAGACTAGCAACATTCAACTTCTCTCACTCATTAGCTCCACTGGTCCCATTTAATCTAAAACCACTTTGAACCATGTTTTCTCAGGCTATGCCACAGACTCCAACAGTGCAATCATTAGCATGGCCAACCTTTAGCCCCTTGTCTTAAACAGTGGACTAAACTAATAAAAGCTTGTAGAATCTCATTGGATGCCATCAATTATTCATAGGTTGATTAGTTTATGGAGAGAAACGTTGTTTGTCAAAGAACATATAAAACTGAAAGGCTGTTATTGTGAAGCATATATTGCTGTAGTCTCTATTCATTCTTACCTCATAAACTACAAAAACATTATCTTTTTGGTAAAAATCAAAGCAACACTTTATTCACCTAATGAGAGTGTAAGATGCACATTTTAAATGTGCTGAGCATGGTAACTTGCCATCTGTTTTATAATGTTTTAACTTTTAGTGAGTTATGAGGTTGAATATTTTACTCTGTGTGATAGAGATACATCTGACATACACTATGTCAATATTACCTTAACATGTTTTTTTCCATATTTTCAGGTTATATTTCATGATCTTGGAAGAGGTTCAATGAATTCACCCCTTAAGCCAATTGTTTTATGTCTCGAGAGCATTACTTTGAATTATCTAATTCTTAATGTTTTACTTCTTCAATCTTTACTTCTTTTTCGACACTTCACTTTCCTCTATTTGTCTGCTTTTAATTGTTTTATTCCTTTTGTTAACTTCTTCTGTTTTTCTTTTTTAAGTAATCCAACATAACCTCATGTATCTTTATATGTATTTTCGTTTCTTTTTCACTGCCCGTCTCCTTTGGGGCTCTTTTTGACAGTTCTGTTCTCTCTCTACCCCAACCGTTTTTCTCCCCCTTCCTGCCCTACTTCTTTCCTCTATGCTTTATCCTTTTATATTTGTACATTATTGTTTCTGTGGCAAAAAATGTATATTTAGAAGTAAACTTTCATACATCAATTCATATTTAAAAAATGTTAAGTGATCGTGTAATATCCACCAAAGCAGTTACGATGGTCAAAGCTGTAATAAAAAGTAACATAATCACAAATCTCAAGAACCATGTCACAAGTGTTTTTATAACATGCAGTCGATGAGCTTGTGTTTTAAATGATAAAAACATGAACAGTACCTCACTTTCTATGGCAACCTTTTCATTTTTCACTGTCATTTCATGACAGCTGTGTTTGTGGATATGTAGGTGGCTGGAGAGATATGTTTTCTTCTACAAAGCTATAAAGCCTGCATGAACCTTCAAAATATTTTGGTAGTAGTTCTGGTTAAGGGTGCAGTGTATATGTTACATAATTTGCTGATGTATTTTAATGTGAAGGGGCCTCGTGTGTACTAGGTCATTTTCACATACAGCAGCAGAAACTCTAGGCCTGCCCTGGATTTTACTGATGTTGTACTGCACTCCCCTGTTGTAGCACCTTCAACTTAACTTTTACCAATGTATCATGAGGCTGTCTGCTTTTCTCATCTGTTAAGCGACAAAAGCTAGTTACACAGGGCCTCATTTATGCGAAATGACGCATCGCTGCGTGAAAGCAGTGATGCGTCACTTCTCACTGCGCACAACTTGCGACATACCTGATGCGTCATATTTAATGTATGACGCATCATGTCGCAAGGAGTTACAGATACGTCAGTATTTCTGACGTATCTGTAAGCGCAAAACTGACGCATTGCTGGAGTGTGTCACAAAAGTGACGCAACTCCAGCAATGCGTCCTTTAACATGGGGCAAGCCCCATGTGAAAGTGCCTGCGTCAGTCTTACGCCTGCTGTGAGGCACGCGCAAGATTTTGATGCAACGGCGTCCTAGAAGTAATGCAGTGAAATCTCATGGATTTCACTGCGTCACTTCTACAAGGCTTTTTGTGGGGGAACGCCACCCCTGCATACATTATACCTGATGCAGGTATAATGTAGCGCTGGGGTTTACAAAGTGACGCATCTGCTTAGATGCGTCACTTTGTAAATAGTGCGCAAGAGAAGGCATGTTTTATGCTGCCGATGCGTCACAAAAAGTGACGCATCGGAAGCGCAAAACTGACGCAAGTCCTCATAAATGAGGCCCTCAGTATTTATGTCAGACAATATTTTGTACCACGATATTCCAAATTTTTCAACTCATGGATCAGTATGCCAATATGCCGAACTAAAAGGCATGGGTGGCTGCACAACAAAGGATGTTATATGGCTCAATGTCTGAATGAATCAAGTGATAGAAAACATATAAAGCATGGAAGTTTAGTTAAGAAAAGATGTCACTAAAACAATTTGCATTTCACTGCTGAGGTATGCACACAAAGATCTTTGATTTCCCAACGCCCAGGAATTGAAAAATGCAGGGTATTTTGAGAATTAAGATTTATAAAGGGCAGATAAATTGAACTAAGAAGACAAGGGTCCATTTGTTGTCTATAGCAAACCTTTTACATAAAGCAAAATGTCTTAAATGATATTAATAGTAGGCTAACACAAGCACTAGTGATCGGATCATTTCTGTTCAGCCCACGCTCAATTCTTACTTCAATGTTTTTAATTCACTATGAAAGCAAAAGCTTCTGAAGACCAGCATATAGAAGATCACAGTAATCTAGCTTAAAATGGAATCATGAGTGTTGCAAAGTCATCCTGTGTCCTGGGCACCCCCAAACTTTTTGCTGACTGGTACTGGTGGTAACTGACTCTGACTGACCTTGGGCTCTGCCTAACCAGGCCCAGGGCCAGTGCTATGCTGAAAGAGATACATTTAGAATATAGTGAATACACCTACATACACTAGGGTACACTATGGGTTGGGGTACCCCTGTGATTGCCATGACCTACCCTATAAGGCCTTAGTACGTAAAAGGGTAGGGGGATTGAAACTACCTATCAGTCCCTAGTATATAATAGGGCATGGCAGTTTAGAGGCCAGCCGCCCTTTCTGCACTTGCATGTGTGCACTGCTGAAGCCTGAGGTAAGTTTAAAAGTGGTTCTGTGTTGCAGGACTGCTTTTAAAAAGTAAATTGTGCCCAAACTCGACTTTGGTGTTTTGGGCACTTAAAAATGTTTGACCTACAATATTTGGGGATATTAGGTACACCCATGGTCTCCCCTAGGTGTCCAGGGCTGGGGGCCCAGGTATTTATAAGGAGTACCCTTATAAATGAGTTTTATATGCCCTGGGTCAAGTGAAATTGCACATTTCACTCCCCACATTGTGATAAAGAGGCTGCCCAAATTCAACTTTGGCGGTAGGAGCACTGTGGAGTGAGGATCTGCAATATGTTTACATTGTCAGAACCCCTAAAGTCTCTCCTAGGTGTTCTTGGGGTGGGCGTCCTGTAGAAATATGTAGAGTACTTATAACATATGTTTTAATAAACTCTGATGCTGGAAAAATGGCCCAAGTCATCATCCCATTGCAAATCCCCTGCCACATAGGTTAACATGGTAGGAAGTTATTAACCAATACATTTTGATAGGAGAAGGCTACAATTACCATTCAAATACTACTCAGAATGGTATTAATAAACTGAACACTATGATATTGTTGAATTTCTCCTAAACTGTACACACAAGAAGTTATAAGGTTTTCTTATTTGTAACCCCAGATTCAACCTTCCAGTGGACCCGTTTCTAACTGCTGCCAAAGAAAGGTAGACATTGTGCAATTCCTCTTATTAGCAAATCTCCAAAAATAAAAAATACTTTTTAATATCAAGATCTACCAAAACCTGAAATGTTAAAAAGTTCTGGCTTTTCAACTCAGTATTGTGAAGATATTTTATACTTGTTCAAGTCTAAGATATCTGAGATTTCTTTATTAGTAATTCAACGCATTTATCATTTACTCCTCATCCACTTCCACTTCCCTTTTGCCTCCTTTAATGTCCTGCGGAAAGGGAAGATAATTTTTCTGGTCAAGAAATTCAAATCTTCAACTTCCAATGGAAACTTGAAAAGTGCCCTTAGGCCCTTCATCCTTAGCAGTGGATGCTCCAGTCATAATTAACACGTCTATTAATAGGTGAACTGTTTATGACTCTTTTACACAGATATTCATCAACTCTCAACCGAAGACACCCATGGTAGAGCCACCATTGCTATCCAACCACCACACCTTTCATAACACCAAACGGATGTGGTGCAGAACACCATCTTGAATGATTGCCAGTGTTGATTGAGATTTGCCCAGTGCGCAGAAATAGTACCAGAAGACATTAGAGAAGACTGCTTGGCTGAAATGATGTTGGTCAGCAAACAGTTCTGATTCTACTGTACTTATGGCACAATTAACACTTCCATCCTTCTCAGGAATAATAATAATTTTAATGAGTGATTGGTTGATATAATTTCATAACAAATATCTTTATTTTAGAGAAAATAAAACTGTGGTGATCTGGTCCTCATAACCCCAAAAACAAAAATGAAAAACAAGTGGTCATAACAAATTCACCATAAAAACGCATTACAATCTCAGTATTCATCATAAAACTACATATGTTCTGTGGGTGTGGCCAAGATGGTGGTTGCATCAGAAACATCTTAACAAGCACTGAGGTTGGTCTGTATAAAAACCTTATTTGATATACTCCATCCAGCTGCATTTTCCTGGTAATTGCTGCCCAGGCTAACCGCTTGACAGGAGGACTCCACCTGACTCACTATTCACTGGGTGTGACTTTCTTTTTGGTGGCGTCGGGACTCGGGGTGAGGCCCGATGACAAATGCCCAGCAGTAGGCCTGGAATGGTGTAATTCTGCTGCTTCACTGGGACTGCACCGCTGGGGAGTCAGTGCCGGTAGTGGAGCGCATTAGTGAAACAAGAGCTCCTGGCCCCTACTGACACATCTGGGTGCCCCGGAGTGCGGCTTCTGCTCCCCACGCATGAAACCCCCAGACTTTGCTTGGACCTGTAAATTGGGGGCTGAGACATGCAGCCCACCACCAGCCTGCCTACCTAAGCCTGTGGGAGACAATCTACTTCATGGTGAACACACCTCCAGTTTGAAGTGCCCAACAATGCAGCAATCTTCCTGTGCAGTGGCGCGCAGGTTAGCCGACGCCAAAACCGTGGAAGGCCAAACATAAGGAACAGAGCAACTATGAGCGGTGAAGACACTCAGCCCCTGTTAAATCACAGAGAGTGCACTCGGAGGTAATTCTTGCCCTTGTTTAGGGGACCTCCTACTTCACCTGGACCTGTGCCCCATGAGCCACCAAAAGGCGCACTGCACCAAACAATCGCTTACTGCTAACCTGCCTATAACCACGGGGGACCATTGTGCACTGGGACAAGACTGCACCTGACTGGAGTTACCTGGCAGACACTGCAGCTTCTTCAGGCAATGAATGCAGTGCACAGGCTTGTCAATGCCTGTGCCGATTGAGGACGTGCAACACAGCATTGCTTATCTACAACGGCTGACTCAGAGACTTGCCATCACAATGCGCATTACCAAAGTATGCCTGTGTGGAAAAGTCATGGTGAGTTCCCTGTTGCATCGATCCCTGAGTCTGGCCCCTGAGCTGCATCCCATAGAGCGGGCCTCCCAAACCTCTGTGTCTCCCTAGACCTGAATGTGCCAGGGACTACTCGCTTCAGAGCCTCCTTGCTCTTGATTTTTCCAGGGGCCATGCTGAAAAGTAGCCCTGCACACGCTGAGAGGTGGTGCCCAACAGATTTCTGCATGCACTCTGTTGACTAGTGGGACTGCCTGCCAAGTCCCTATATCACCTACTCCCACAGACAGGCGAACACGCTTCTCCTGCCACATCTTTCCTATTACACTGGGCTGAAGTGGTGCTAAGAATTTTACTGATACATCGAGGGGAAATGATTGCCCCGAGCAGGCCACTCTGGGACTAACCCTGTCATGCACACAACATTGTGGCCCGTCGTTCTGGATTTGCAGGCACAAATGCCCATTATTTGTGGCATGCTGTGGGACTGTAGACGTTACCGGAGGTTGAGTTGTGATGGGCCTGAGTGCTGATCACTGACACAGAGGGCCAGCTTCCTGTTCCCCCTGCTACTGAACTGTGACTCTGTGTTGTCGTGTTGTTCCTAAAAATACATAGTATATGCACGTTTATTGGACAACATAAACTAAGGGATTGGTGTCTAGACTGATTCCGGACACCCCCACAGGATATGTCAGCCTATAGACCAGCTAACTCACATGTCCACTATAAGCCCTCTAACCCTACCTAGCAGCGAATAGTTTTTGTCAACCATTGATCATGACAACCCTTAACCCTTCAGGGTCGTGGAAACAGTACAGTACTTTTTGTTCACTCGATCGTGCTCACTTAGCCTCAGAAAGATACACAGAATAAACTTTGGGGACATTTTCCATAAGCATTAATTGAACCAGCGTCATTCTAATATAAAACATGTTTGCTGTGACAATATATAGACAGAAGCTAATGTAAGAGATTACAAGCTATAACAGAGTGCACAGAATGTAGAATTCTACCATGGTGCTAAAACAGTCAATATATGCAGGCATATAAACATGACAGTAATCAAGCGTACACCTACTAGGCTTACCCTACTTAAGTGTACCTCATTGTACCTAGCATGTGCATAGTGGGTGTGAAGCCAAGAATCCCCTAGCCAACCCCATTACTTGATGGGAGAGAATGAAGGACCATGTCTTGGTCACGAGTTGGACACCCCACAAGGGATGTCAGACCACTGCATGTTGAAGCCTCAGCATGCAGGGACCTCAAGGTCAGTGTCAGCGTAGAAGCGTCTCCTCTAGTTATCTTATGACAGGGCAATTTTTTCATTAAAAAAAGGTAACCTCAGTGGTTCTACTAAAATCGATATGTTGTGAGTATGATTATGTAGATGAGGCTAAATCCATAATTGTAATTATGCAGAGTAACCCTGTCACCCGTGGATGAAGATATCGATGACTTTTGTACAGAGTATGTTAATCCTGTTATGTACGTCATGTGCAGGGGATTAAGTTATGATGCTAGGAATCCTCATGCATAATGAATGGGGGTAGTTTCAAGGAAACCAATCCACATTTATTCAGCACATAACTGGGTAAAAGGTCATTGCTAGAACCGTTATGCAGAGCAAGGTAGGACAAATGTAGGTAAAAGGTTGTTTTGCTACTCAGGCTTAGGTTAGGAAACATAATAGTATCTCTGTTTCCCATAGGGTGCCACTACGCCTATTGCTTGTCCCATCCAGGCAAAACACAAAGTCACTAAACCTCTGCAGCAAGACCTTAGTGGTCCATTGCCATTCCTTGTTCCCGCTGACCAGGCCTTAGAAACCTTGAGTCATCTTGAAGCACTCTTCATGCGGGTTTCACTCATTTTGAAAAAGCACTTCAAGCAATCTTGGACACTAAAACATCTCTAGTGATCAAATTGGCAGCGTCTCCCTAGCTGTGAATCTGCTGAGGGCCGATCATCTTAAACAGGCTGATTGGGTGGATGAGACAGAGGATTGCCTGCCATCCTAAAAGCCACAGTACAAGAGCTGCAGGCCCACATAAAACTGCCATATGAGGAAGTGGCCTCTTTACATCATAGAGCAGAAGACGCAAAGGGGCGCTCTCAGCGCAATAATGTCTGCCCGGTGGGATTTCCTGATGATCGGAAAGCCCTAGTGTGGATCTATTCATTTAAAACTGGCTGATCGACACAGTACTGGCTTGCAAAGTGTCTGAATTCTTCTCAGTGGAAAGGGCTCATCAGATATCTGACAGCCTCCCACTCCCTGGAGGCCTCAGTGCGGCCCACCATCATTGCTCAACATCTTAACTTTCAGGATCGGGACTTGCTTCTCCAGCCGTTTTGGGTGAAGGGCTCCTGGAAATTTTAGACTGCTATGGTAATGGCATACCCTGACTTTATGGCGGAAGTGCATTGATTCCACGGATCCAACATCAGGGTCAAGCAATTACTCCGCGAATTGAATATTAAATAGGTGCTCTTGCTCCCAGCAAACCTATGAGCAATCGAAGCTGAGGCAACCAATGTTTTCCCCACTCCAGAGGCTGTGTGGACTTGGCTTCATGCCAAGGGCCTGGTTCATGCTCACCCAGAGGACTTGACTGCTGGAGAATGGTTGACGCCCTGACCCCGCTGCTGAAAGCGGAGACCCACTAAGTTCTGTCCCACTCTCAATCAAGCGGCAGAGGAAAAGCGAGGGCAGGGAGAGGAGCTTTGCAACACATCACAAAACCATTTGCCCTGTTGTAGATGGAGCGGCCTTCAGAGTCCAGCTCGGACACGGTTGGCTCTGAGTCCTTGACAACTAATGTGATCTATAATGTGCATCCACTCGAATACTGCGGGTGCTCACCTGCAGACTTAGCCAGAGGGCACAGCTGGACATTGCTAAGGTAAACAACTGTGATTTGCGCAAGCTGGATAATGAGACCTCCAAATCAGGCTCACGCCACGGACAAGCAAGGCTCTGACTTTTCCATGCTCCACATTGACTCCATTCTGCCCATTATACAGTTTTCTACGATCATGGCAATTTCTTGGGGGCTAATGGCCGGAGACTTGAATGCCGCCTGATTGGGGGGGTGGCGTGGCAATTGTTATGCTGTTGTTGCTCTTTTTAGTTTATTTTCATGGAACCTTTGTATAGACTTAAGCTCTCTTTGGTTGCACATTGATGGTGGGGAGGATAAAGCTGTGCTGGTGGGAACAGCGTCAGACATGAAGCATATGCAGCATTTGCACACAGCCCTGTTGTCTGGGAGACACATTATCATTGCACGCCATGGGCAATCGTACAGCCAACCTAACACCACAATAAAATGTGATTGCGATGGAATATTCATGGTATGGCTACTCCTGATAATGGGTAATGCATTTATTCCTATCTCAAACGCAGTCAGACACATTGGTATGTAGCAGGAACTGCCCTCACTACTACAGAACTCCAAAAAGTCAGCGCGAAGTGGCTGTGACAGGTTTATGGTACCTCCTAATCGGCATATGCCCGGGCTGTGCTTATATGGATTGTTCCTGGGGTCCCCCACGTAGTCTTCTAATTCTGAGGGACACTTAGGCAGCACCAAACTGACAATTGTAGGGATATACACTCCTAACTTCAACCAGGCAGATTTCTTTGACACACTCACTCCAGCACTTTTCTGGGATCTCCAAGCGGCTGTCCTCGGGGGGGGGGGGGGGGACTTCAGTTGTGTAACGGTTGTGGACTGGGATCGTTCTCTCCCTCCAATGCAGCAAGTCTTAGAAAACACATTTGCATGTTTGGCTGACCCAAAGGCGTTTACATTATTTGTGTCGCATTAGTCACCCAGTGGACCACGAATACTCATTTTATTCTCCAGTCCATGACATCCACACCAGACTAGATGTAATTCTATGCACTAATCGGCCGGGGTTACAGATTCTCCGATTGGAATATTTAGCCCTCACTCACTCAGATCACTGCCCACTGCAGGTAGTCCTTCAATCGAACAGACCATGCCTGGGAATTTCCACCTGACAACTACACTGCTTGATCCCCCATTTCTGGATGCTCTATTGACATGCATCACTCAATATTTTGTCCTCAACAGGGGGTCCACCCCCTCCAGGGCTCTAGAAAGGGATGCACAAAAAGTGGCCTGAGCAGTGGGTGGAACTCACTAAGTTTTACCTTGCAGAATTCCACAGTTACATAAAAACTCTGCAAAATTCAGCGGAGTTTCACCCACTCCTAAAAAATGTATACAATCGAAAATAATGGATAAATAAGATGTGTAGTGGTTACGTTAGGAAATGATAAACAAGGTGGTACCAAAGAAAAGCATATATTTAAAGGTCGAAATACGATTTGACGCCTTCACTCATTGTAATAATAAGCTCATTGTATTGCAAATTTGGCTTTATATTTAGTTTTTAGTAAAAGGATATTGTTATCACACTCACTTCCAACACCATCCATCAAGAAAGAAAAGTTAAATATCTACATGAAATTATAAAAGTTTATGCACCTCAGAATGTTGTATCAAAATTGTTCACGTTTTCAATTTTCTAAATCTATTAAATGTAACGAAGCTTCTGTGATAGAGACATGCTGCAATTCAGGACTGGGAGGTGCTCTGTGTTACCAGAGAGGGGACAGGCCATAACTTGCACCAGAGAGGAGTTTTCGTTTCCATTGTACAAAGGGGACCTTGTTCGAAAAAAAGGTAACATCAATCTCGCAACTGCTCTTCTTATACGTGAAATGGAAGTGTTTTCATGAGCAAAGCATCATGCCACTTTCTGGTGCAGCATTTGACACTTTTTTATTCCTTGACCCTCTTATGACTTTCCAGACGTCATGACGTACCCGGAAGTGTGAACTCCGGCACTGCCGCTCGTGAGTGAACTCAGACCACCAGCCTCCCCGTCATTCACGCTAAGCTAACACTGGTGGTTTAGAGGAGCATAATAGGGACACTGTAAACGTCATAATAAATGATGTAATAGGGATATAAGAAAGCATAATGGTGACTTTATTGTAAACGAAACACAGGTTTACAATATAAAACATTTTACTTATTGTAATCTATGTGTACTTCTCCTCTTGGAACTCTGGTAGTTTTCACAGACCACAGTATTCTTTGCATCATTTACCACTACTTTCATTATCTTCCTTGTTTTCTTTCCAAACAACAATATTTTGGCTTTAAAGTGATTAGTTCTTAATCCATTCTAGAGATTGAATTTGCTCAAATGCCCTAAAAGATATAATCCATTCGGCGCGTGTGAAAGAATCACTAAGTCATGAGCATATATGACGGATGTGAGATCCTGTACGTTTTCTGAAAACACTTAAAGCTAGAAAAGAGACCCCTCCCTAAAACACACGAACACAATGGTGTCTTGAACTCAGTCCTAGTGAAGATGACACGGTGTGACTTTAATGTATTTTTATTCAGGAATTGTCATCCACAGAAAGCTACCTCACTTTTTGAGGAACATGCCCATCAGATGTAGTAGAATCTAGACAGAGGGCCTAATTTAGAGTCTGACAGATGCAGTATGTGCTATGGCACTTGTTATAAGGCGGACATGCTTGTGATGGAATAATCTGTCTGCCAAACTTTGAATTGGACCCTGAATACCATGCCATTATCATCTGATTGTCAAGGAAGTCAATACAATACAACACTGTTCTCTTTAATCCTCAGACACATCTATAAATATAATTTAGACTATACATTGCACCACCTACATAACAATGACTCACATTGCACATTGGACAATTTGCCAGATCTATCAGGTCTTCTCTCCAGTCATTCAAGGGTCCTGATATTAGATGGTGCATTTAAATGTTACAAGTTAACGGTGATGGCCATGCTTAATTTGTGAAAGAACAAGTGCCGGGACCCAAAGTTTTGCCGAGACATCCGTTATTGAAGACTCTATTGAATGTCAGCCTGCCAAGGCTGCATAGTCTTGATTGCACCTCATGATCCTCCCTGTCCCTTTATTGCAACCCTGCAGGTTCCTGCTTTTTCCCTTCGTAATGGGTTTTCGGTCCTTCTCTTCTTCCTGCTTTCCTCCTCTTCTGTTTTCCCTCACTTGCGCTGGGTCAAAGTCTGATGAGAAAAAATAAGTGCTGGGCCTCAAAAATGTGTTGGTGGCCCCCCTGCAACCAGCTGCTCTGGGTGATGGGATTTCTTTGGTGGTACCTTTCTGAAAACAAATGGGGGTCTACTCCGATCTGCTGGCTGAAAAAGAGAGTGAGGATTACAATGACTTCTGGTCTCCCACAGATACACTGGCTTAATGCAAAGATTTCCGTGTGAAAAGAGCTCAGCGTGCAGGTAGATTGCCTGCTCGGTCAGTAAACCCGGGGCCTCAGGTTGCAACGTCACCCTGACTCAATTTCCATGGTTGCTTTCTGCCCTAATTTAACCCCTTGCATCCTAGTTTTGGTCAACTACTCTTTCAAAACAAATATATATAAAAAACACCATTGTGGAAATGACACATACTGATTCGCCTGTTGTGGCCCTTCCCACACTCAACAAGAGCAATGGATTGCATTTTACACTTTGTCCATCTGCATAAATAGTAAATTAAGGAAATGGCCTAATTTCGTTTTTTGCATATTTTGAAAGTGCTTTAACTATTGCCAACTAAAGCAACAAAAGGAAATTACTTTCTGTAGTGAGGCTCTGTGATATAAATTGCAAGGATTCTCGGTTGAGGTTGCTTTTTCTGAAGTCTGACCGCAGGGAACGGGCCCCACTGTAAACTGCTCTTAATTTATATAATGATGCCTAATGTCTAAGCAATGCATTAATCATCGTTATTATTTATTGCTTGTACTTACAGTTTTATGAAGAAAAACAATCATAACATTTTACACAAAGCAGTAAAACCTATCACATTAAAAATCCCTATGCAACAAAACTGCAGATGCCATTACTGCCCTGGACGGTATTAAAAAAAACATATTAGTCTTAGTGGTAATGTCTCGCTTGTTCCCCCATTTGTCTTAATCTGCCATGACGCTGTGCAGTTCTGCTGTGGTTTGTTGATATACTCGCAAACATTGCTGTTTTCTTCTCTTTTGTTACTAAAAATGCTTAAATATTTTAGGTCAGTTCCATGGGGTGATTCTATGCAGGGCCTCTTACATAAAAGGGCATATTGACAAAAGTCAATTTGGTCGTAAACTTAAGTTTATGACTGAATTTACCTTTATACACCTGCCAGGAATTCGAAAAAAGGATTTGTGGAAGTGGTAAAGCCATCTGTGTGATGGGTACAAAGATGATAGTGCTGTTAATCTTACGCAAGGGTGGGAAAGTGAGTGTTTGTCTTCTAAGTTTAGGAACGCCCACAAACTCATTTGTTTTTTGGACATTCTCAAATTCTGATCCTCCCCCTTTCTGTTCTGGAAATGGATGAAAATGTACTCCTGAACAGGGCTAACATAAATCCTCCTCAATGGTGGGGAAGGGAACAAATCAGCCACCGGTGTTCTGAATATGAAATTAAATGAATTGTTTATTGTTTTGAGTTAATAATAACCGTCACAATATTACCTTACACATAAACAGGAACATATCAATTTAGGCAGGTAAGTTGCTGGTTGTCCTGAAGTTACAATTTCAACAATGTTCGTAAAATACTGGTTAATGTTCACACTGAGAAAGCCCAGGCAATCTAAAAGCGTAAGTACAAAAATAAATACATTTCCTTTTGTAGAGTTAGAATCACGGTACTAGCCTTTAAAAATTAAAATGTTATGAGTAGATAAATATATATAATTCAACTAATAAAATTATCTGGGTCCTTCATTGATAAAGTGCCACAGTACAGATATGGGAATGCCTTTCTCCAGCGAAAAAAATATATTTTCTGAGTGGAGAAGAAAGAAATTGCATTCGCACAGACATCTTATTCCCAACATATGAAGTGCTTCACAATTAAGAGCGCATGCATGCCAGTGGGTATCGGATTCCGTTGTCAATGCCGGATGAGATTCCCAGACGTCCAGGGAAGACCTTGCTTGGCAGTTCAGGCTACACTTTTCCCCATGAGGAACAGGGTCGACTGATTTGCATATGTCTGGATCTGAACTGGGGTGGCAGAGTGAGCCATTGAACGATGATGGATTCACCTGAATCTAATAGTGACTGGGGGTGAGTGTCTGAAAAGTTTCAGTACTCCGTCCATCATTACCTTGTGTTTGCTTTTTTCATCCTAAATTGACAGGGTAATCCCAGAAGTGGGTCCCTTGCTCACTTTGCCATGGATTCAAACTTGCCTGGATGATGAGAGGAGTTACCCCAAAACTTGTCCCAGGATGCTTGTTTCTGATCCAGAGAAGACCTGGCTTGGCAGTTCAGGCTGGACTGTTCCCATGAGGAACAGGGTCAAGAATAATTTGCATATGGCTGGGTCTGAACTGGGGTAGTGAAGTCAGCCAAAGAATGATGATCAGTGTCTGAAAAGTTTCAGCGCTCTGTCCATCATCTCTTTGTGTTTGCTGTGCACCTAGAACCTGGCACCTGGCACACTGCTCCAAGTAAACTCCTGGAAAGGTTTGTGAATTTGAAGAAGTTGGAAAATGATGTCTAGGTATAGGTGGAGATCTCTACCTGCAATTTCCGATTCAATTTGTGAAGTTTCTTTCTTCATGTAGTAAAACTCATATGAGCAAAAACTGATCGGCTGGTAGAAATTAGATGAATTTCTTTCTCAGGATAAGGGACATTCGTCTTTTCTGGACAAAACCAGCTGACTTTACTCTTCAAACACCCAACCAACGTAGCCTCTCAGCCACCCAGATAACTCTGGCACCACCCTGCAGATACAACACTTGCTCTCCACTCTTGCCCTTCTCTCTTCCCTTTCCAAGCCTCCTCCTCCCTCCAGCACTGGTATTCAATGAGTCTCTTGCAAGTGTACCTCTTTTCTGTACAGTGCTTCATTGCTTTATAGACGGTCATACACAGATATTCCCTTTTGCAGATGGATCATGAGAACCAACCATTGTTCATTGATGCAGATTGCCTGCAGAAATAATTGCAGAGGTAAGAAAGGCACAGTGAATCTTGTCGGGAAAGGGGGTTTCGGAGGCTGACCTTGCATAATCTAGTCAAAAGCTGCAATCTTACCAGTTTGTAGATGCTCACATACAGTGTGTGGGCTCCAGCTTACCCTTGAATATTGATGAAAAGATATTCCTGTGTAAGATTTTCTTTTTGGAGGTTGAGGGTGAGAAAGAATCAAGGAATGGTATACATTTCTGAAATTGAGGCAAAATTCCATAATCAGCAAGGGGGCATATGTTTGGATCCCTCAAGGTTTTCCCCAAATTACTAACTTGAAATAAAGAAATATTGAAAATGAGTAGGGAAAAAAGCAGCTATTTGTGACTATGTTTTCATCTGTCATGATGGATGATTTACAAAAGCAATATAGCATTACAGTCACTAGACCCATCTGGTTGCAGGGATATGTAGAGTTTGCAGTTTCTCCAAGAACCAGAGGTACCCAGAGCAAACAAAATAGCTGCAATGTATAATGGCCCTCATTACGATGGCGGTCAGTCGGACTGCCGACCACTGTCGCACGGGCAGGTGACCATGTAACAATAAGTTGGCGGTCCCATCCTGTCATTTATGATCAGACTGCCGCCCAGGCAGTTGGATAGTGCTTTTTTCAACAGCGGCTTGTGCTGCGGCCCAGGAAAATAGCTACAACACAAGCCACAGTAGAAAAAGGCACTTTGTGCACAAGGTGCCTGGCACACAGTGCATGGATATGTGCAGAGGCACTGAATGTGCCACCAGGGCCCCATGGGGACGGGCCCCTTCTCGGTCCCCCAAAGTCTGCTTCCATCTGCCTTTTCATGGCAGTAGGACTGCCATGAAAAGCAGGCGGAAAGGGTAATCTTATTCCCTAAGGTGGCACAGGCACCGCATATATTGTAGGGATAGGAGTCAGACCTCCGCCCCCGACGGGATACGTTTTTCCACTGTGTACAGTCTATAGAACAAGTCATATGGTGAAATATGTAGAGTGAAAAATGGGTATCAAGGAATCTTATGTATTTCTTAAATGGGCACAAGATAAGGAGCTTAGGAGCACTGCTTATTCGTACATCTCTGAATTTTCTGGTAGCCATCCTAGCATATGATTTAGAGTGTATGCCTTCTTTCTTACACTCTGGCTTACATTTGGAAGGCAAACATGTTGTGAAATCCAGTAGGGAATAACAAATGTTTCATTATTCTATGCTCCCACATGTCGTCTGATACAAATGGTACTTGACTTATGGAATAGGCCTAGGACCAGTGACCGGAAAGGGCCACAAAACGCAACATGGACATATCTCATTTTTTCAAACTGTGGGTAGCTGTATATTCTGTGCCCTAAGTCACTCAGCACCTAGGGAAACCTAGCAAACCTGTACAGTTTTTAAAACTAGACACCTGGGGGATCCAGGGTGAGGTGACTTGCATAGCTCTCACTAGGTAATTTTACCCAGAAGCCCTGGCAAATGTCAAACTTTGGTTAAAAAAACACATTTTCCTCACATTTCTGTGATGGAAAGTTCTGACATCTGCGGCGAGCCACAGATTTCCTACCACCGTGAGTTTTCACATGTCCCCCAATTAGAAAGGTACCCTGCTTGTGTGGGTGGGCCAAAACACTATGACACAAAAGGCCCTACAGATCTACATTGTTAGATAAACAATATGGCTAGGTGTGGTATTTGGTACCATCCTGTAATGTCACTCATGCAAAGATATGAACCACAGTCATTTTTGAAAACTAGACAACTAGGGGCTGCCAGGGTTGTGTGCCTTGCATGGAACCTGTGAGGATTTGTTTACGAACACGGCCATAGAAAACTCAAACTTTGAGTGAAATCACTTTCATTCCTTACATTTCTGTAAAGTAAACTGCCATAATGCACAGGAATCTACAATATTCCTACCACCTAGCATTACCCCAATTGTGTCAGATAAAAATGCTGTGCTACTAGTGTAGCTGGGTCTAGTGCCCCGACAGGAACAGGTCAAACCAAGGACAATGGGTGTTCCCTTGCAAGGGCTCCTATTGACCTCCTTTTGACCTGTTCCTGTTGCATCCCCATCGTAACCCATTGGTACCTCCGCTGCGCCATGTCTGTCCATGCAAGGGCAGCACCATGTCCAATGTAGCCCTTTGGAACGGCTGCTGAATTATGCATTTCCTTGCAAGGACATTGCATTGCACTTCGAAGCTCCCAGAACTGTCGTTTCACAACACATCTCCTTGCCCAGACCTCACATTGCCTGTGCTCGAAGACACATCCTCAACTCGGCACAACACATATCTGTGTTACCGGGATTAAGGTGCTGTTTTCAGCAGCCTAAGTGCTCTCTGTAACCAGCCGAATTCCATCGCAGTCAGCCTGAACTTGTGACTTTGTCCTGGTCTGGTCTAGCACGAGCAGATTACCACAGTTGGCACTTTTTGCTTTTTGTCGATATTTCCACTGAAATCTTTAAACTTGAAGGAGAAGATGTGGCGCAGCATCCTGAAAAGTCGACTGGGGAGCAGGAGATCCAGGTTCGAGACTGGGTGTCGGTTCAACATACTATTATTCTGGGAAAATCACTTCATCTCCCAGTGCCCATGGACAGTGCCTGGATACTCTCATGGGTGATAAGTCACGCTATATAAATCTACAAACAAATCTACAAACAATATCTCTGATTCTACTGATTGCATTTCTGTGGTTGTACGGCATTACAACGCGGGCTTTTACCCCACATGCCATTACAACGCAGTTTTTACAACGCAAGTCGTTACAACGACTTGCGTTGGGGGGTGCTGGATAGTGGAATAGTTTAATTTTCTATTCCTTCTCCAGCCCACGTTGACAGTAGGGAAGGTGTTGGATAGAAAATTAAACTATTCCCTATCCTACAGCGCCCTCCAGTGCAAGTCGTTGTAACGACTTGCGTTGTAATAGCAGTGTTGTAATAGCAGTGCGGGGTAATGCCCGCGTTGTTATGGATGTTTCCCATTTCTGTCATTGTCATTTTGTTCTTGATTCTGTAGTGTAGTTCCTATATTCCCAATAGGCTCTGCGCATTGGAATAATATATTCAGCAGTGTAGACGTAGGACTGAGGTTATCTAGGTCTCTACTGATTATATTAGACTTAAGGTTTGCCAGCTAGCTCAGAGGTCACTCGAAACTTTCTCGAATAAACGAGGAGGGGTTTAACCTCGCTGGATAGACAAGAAGGGATTAGCTTCTGACAACCATAAAACATGACAACTTTGTTCTCCCTGAATGAGAGTGTATCTCTAGAGTCGTGTGAAAACAATAGACAGCTATTTCACTCAGCCAAATGTGCGTACTTAGTTTCACCAGAATGCAGAGAAAAGAAAGACAGGCGTTTTCAATAAAAGGTGTTATTTATTGAGCAGTCCTCATACAAGAGAAATGAATTGCCACGATTGTAATGCTCATGGTAAAGTAAAGTGCGTACAGTAAAAGGAGGATTATAAAATAATACTGTAAAAGCATTGATATGGTTTCTTAGCCATATGATACTTTACAATAGATCAAATATACACATACATATATACATTGACTAATCATACTCAACTGGTGCTTCTAAATACGCCTACCCCGGTGTACCTGACCTAAGCCTAATACGTGGGAGGGAGTAAGTAAGTAGCAGTTTAAGTTAAGTTTGCTTTGCCAAGAATCTGACTCAAGAATTCTCTGTAAGGGTTTAGTCAGCTCCGTACCTCGGTAATAGAAAGCAGGAGGTCTTGTATCTCTTTCTCAGGACTCGATATCCCAGAAACCCGCGAAGGTATCTGGAAGCACCGGAGCTGGATTTCTCGGCAGGAGAAAAGACAGCGTCTCTCTCAGTGCGTCAAGGAGGAGGGGCAGCGTCCGTGGGCTCTCGCATCAGCTGGGCTCTCGGGCAAGTAGATAGCTGCTCTGCTCCAGAATCACCACCGTGGGTTTGCTTAAGGCAACGTTGGTATATTTATACCTGAAAGGTGCCTGGGTTTGACGTAATGTTGGACATAAGACGTCAATAAAGATGTCACTAAGAACTGGCCGTTCTTACAGTGCTTTACAGGAGTTCTAGGACGAAATCAAAACAATAGCAAGGGGGATTTCCCAGGTTGCTGGAGGCTTGGTTTTGTTTAGAGAACTCGGTGTGCTTGCTAGGGGGCCGGGGAAGTAGCCTTGCTTAATGTGACAGCATGTGCTACGACTGAATTATGGATATGATTATTATGCCGTTGTATGGATATTATTGATTATAGCCAGACAAGGGCATAAAATAGGAATATCGATTCAGGTTTCCTAGATAAAACACTACAATTCAATAATTAAAATGTACTCTATTTTTCTAATTTGGTGTGGGTTCTTATTGCGTAGTGTGTCACCTTATTACTATTTGAAGTGATGCAAAATACTTAGCCTCTAAATTAAACCTGACTGCTCTGTGCCAATCTACCAGAGGGTTCAGCACAGGTTAATTTGGGTTTGCTTGTAACTTCACCCTGACAAGGATTGTGGTTGCTGCTCGTGTACGGTTTCACACCCATCAACCAGTAACCCAGTGTCTTACACTAGTTATTAAGCAATGTAGTACTTTCTTGATGGGTAAGATCCAGTGTCTTCACGAACTGTGTTATTGAATGTCATCTTTCAAAAATATGCTATATATGCCACAGGACGTTTGTAGTTGTGCCACAATATGTAAACGTGAAGCTTTTCAAAGAGCCTTCAATGCTAGTGTATTGCAAACTTCCGGTTTTGGCAAGTTAGGGGACTTGATAGACACAGGAGATAAGGAGATAAGTCCAGAATCAAATTAACTCTTGGAGGAGGGAAGAATCTGTTAGATTGTTTGGTGCCCTGGTTGACAATCACTACCATAAAAAACAACCAGTGTGACATGTGTGAACCCTCGTCAATTTTGTTTTGCTGTACTTTATTTTAGTTTGCTGTAATGCATGCCATTTAAGACTACGCGTCTCTATAGGGGCATATTAACAGGAACACAAGTCCACCTTTTATTCTGTTTCTGTCATGTGGATTCAAAAGGGCTGACTGACAAACATGTAAGAATACACAACCAAACCCACTAAGGGCTCTGTAGATCGGCCTTGTAGACTCTAATAAAGTGTGCTATTACACATAGACGTACCATGCACATGGAAAATGGCATTGATTACTGACTAGACACTCTTTTGATCCATTGAGTTACAGCTGACTTCACTGACTACTATTCAGAGCTTACATTTTGTGATTAAGAAAGCTGCAAAAAGACTTACGAAGATATACACGTTTTCTATCTGGAGTCCATATTGCAATAACCATTACGTCATGGTTGATAGTATTATTAATCTTGGTCTATTCTGCATTGTAATTATTATATCGAACAAAGTATATTTATTCATTTACTCTATGTTGCAGTTTGAATTCACTTTGTGTTATTCATTGAACAGACAGCAGGTAACACTGTCCTCAACGAGCTGTATATGCCCTGTAGAGGTTTAATGGTACTAAGAAAGGAATTAACATTGTGGTGCACTAAGGGCCTCATTTATGAGAAGTGGTGCATTGCTGTGTGAAAGCAGCGATGCACCACTTCTCAGTGAGTCCTCCTTGCGACACCAATGATGCGCCATATTTACAATATGATGCATCATGTTGTAAGGAATGACAGATATGTCAGTATTACTGATGTACCTATCGGCGCAAAAATGGCACATTGCTGGAATGTGTCAGAAGCGTGACACAACTATAGCAATGTTACTTTCACATGGGGCAAGCCCCATGTGAAAGGGCCTGCGTCACCCTTACACCTACCATGAGGCAGGCGTAAGGTATTGATGCATTCGTGTCCTAGAAGTGGTGCTGCAAAATCTCATAGATTTCACTTAGCTGCTCCTACGACCCTTTCTTGCAGGGGAATGCCCACCCTCCATACAATATACCTGACACAGGTATAATGTAGGGTCGGGGTTTACGAAGTGAGGCATCTGCCTAGATGCGTCAAATTGTAAATATGGTGCAAAATGGTGCATTGAAAGTGACGCAACGGCGGCGCAAAAGTGATGCAGGCCTTCATAAATAAGGCCCTAAGTGGCTGAAACACACAGGTTACTCCAAAGAGGAGAAAACTGTCTTCATGCCAAGATAGTTACTTTATAGAAGTTAGTAACATCAGATCATTAGAGCTCTGTGAACAACTGCATGGAAGCAAAGAAAAACAATTAGAACTCAACAATAATAGTTTTGGAAACTGTAAAGGATAGGGGTCAGTGTTGCAGAGTTTGTGTCTGCATTTAAAGACACTAGTGAGACATGTTTACATCTTGGTTTAGGGCTATGTGTAAACAAGAGGCTAACAAGACCAAAGGTACACAGGATGCACAACAGGACATGCAGGTCTCTTTATCGGGATATCTGGCTATCTACTTGGCTGCCAGACCATTACAGATGCAGGGTCAAGCAACAGAAAATCATGAAAGTGGTACCACAGGGACTGTACTCGGGTAAAATCTCCACTGAACCACACCTGCATAGGAAGCAGCCTATTTTGCTTCTGGTGAAGTGTTGAGGGACTATCCGTTGTTTGTGAATGTGTGTATTCATAAAGGGTGCTTTTAAGGCAGTCCAACGTCATTCTCTGGTGACTAGTAGAGCAGGTTTAACCCCATCCACACTAAGCGTTTTACCGCTGTGCGCTAAAGATTCTCTATTACCGCGTTACATGACGAGCTGAGCTCGTCATGAGCGTGGAAGGGGTTAAGTTAGTGCTGAATTTTAGCCAGTGGTTTCAGTTGTTAGACGCCAGTGCTTAATTCTCAACGCCTGCTGTAATGGCAGTCCACTACATGGTGGCGCTGTCAGTCTAGTTTTGAGATGAGCACAACAACAGTGTTTACTAATTCGATATATATATAAAAAAAATTACTACCACCTGCCACTCACGCCATTCTTGTAGCTTTGGGTGGCCTGCAATAGTTTGAATTGTTACACTTGTTGGAGTACAACGGTTAGTAGTTGTGTTGGTAGTGTCATTGCCGGTACTGGCAGAGGCAATTGGTGGTGCAAGCTAAAGTGACCTCTTGAGAAGGGCCTTGGCACTTACATTTGTTTTATACAAAATAAGCACAGGTTTGAAAGCACTTCTCTTGGGATGGTTGTGTGATTTCATGCAGACAAGATCAGAAGCAGCATCGCAGGATAGCAGAGCCTTTTAAGGCCTTAATATGTAGTTCTAGCCAAGAGGAAGAAAGTAACCTAGGCCTTACAGTCTGAATGCACTGCAAGCACAAGTAAGGCAGCTGCAGCTGTATTCCAAATGGCAGACATCGCCAATCAGTGTCCAAAGCACCACGCATTAAAAAATATCTAGCCACCAGCTGGAGAACCATTTTTCTTCTGAAAGAGAAGTTTGGAAATGTACCACCTCCCCCAATGCAATGCATGGGCCAATGTGTAAAGACCAAAGTGCACCTTTCAGGAGGACACTGAATACAAGTTGGCCCCTTTGGATACAATAATTATCTGATAAAAATCCAACACCGAGGTGTTTGGAATTTATCAGGTGCAATATTTATCACATATTCCAAGTTTTGAGGGAGTAACGTTAAATTTGATGCTTAATGCACTAAAGTTCGAGTGTCCTAGAGTATATTGGTACTCAGTGTCATAACAAGGCCCCTGCAGCACCTGCAGTGCGGGGGAGGGCTTGGGCGAGCTCCAGGGGACCCCCTCAGCTCAGTACCCTAGCTCTTGAGCTCCTGAGTGAGTTTGGAGGGGGGGCCCCTCAAGTCGAGACTTTTCATTTATTGACGGGTGCACTCATTATTGCAACTGCTAATTACCAGGTTGAGGTTCCGTGGTTTTGGGGACCGGACTCCATTTTGTTTGAGTTGTTCGTGACACCATTTTTGTGTTGCCCTCACGTAGGCCGTAGAGGTGAACGAACGAACAAAGTTGCATGGGCCTCATTGTTCATGTATGCATTAACAGGCCCTTTTCAACTTGCGAGTGAACTGCAGGACGCTGACCCCGTCACCTGAAACTGACCTTTTGCAAGGCCAATTTTCCTGGTTGATCGTTGTCTGAAATTACCAATCAATGTTCAGGATATCGTTAACTTTTAGTTTCTTGCACATATCTTATCCTACTCAACATCTGAATTGTTCCTTTCCTTACGACTTTTCATTACATGGGTAGTGCTTTCTATTATGGGTTTGTCCGGCTTGTGGAAATTGAATTTGGGACAGTCTTAATAATTAACTTGTGGGTTGGTACAATGTAAAGTGAGCTTTTTGGAATGTAATAATGTGTGGGAAAATGTATTTCATTGGTCAGAATTTGCCGCAGTGGGTGTGCATTCGTAATTAATCGAAAACAGCATAAAAAGTGATGTCTTGCTCTCCGCAAGTTGAGCAGTCTCCCGAGTTGTACACCGTGTTGTATTGCTGGGATTACTGTTACTAGATGCAGCTAATAAATTTGATCTTTGACGCCATCCAGAAGTATTCCGTGTCTCTGTATTACAAGACAGGAGAATCCGAAGACTTCGGGTGTGTCCCTGGCACCGCTGGGTTCTAAGAAAACCCGGTTCTTCAGTTGGCTCCCAACGTGGGGCGACTTCAGCGGTACCGGTCCAAGCCTGAGGATCGTGAGGAGCCACGTGAGGAAATACTGGGGGAAGGCCAACCACTTCATCGACCCCTGCATGTCGACGTGGACCGAAAGTCTATTCTGTGAGGCCTCCCGCTTTCCGACGGCTACGAAGGACTGCTGCCCTGACTGTCGCCCTGTCTTGGACCCTTGATTGAATCTTTGTAGAGCGAGACGATAGACGGTCTTCTGGTGGCGTTACAGAAACTTTGGTTAAGTATAAGTGGGTCGCTCCCACGACTTTGTTTTGGTTCTTGGTTTTGTTTGATTCGGTTCTTGCAAAAATCGAAGCCGAGGGGCTCGTATATTTACGAGTGTATCGATAGTTGATAACCCCTTGAAGTTTGAAGCTAGACTAGTGAGCTATAAGATGCCTGGTCTTAGCAAATTTGGGAAATGGTTTAGTTGTGGTTGCAACAGGGATTGGAGGATTCGTGTCCGATACCTCAGGTTGGAACTCCGACTTATGAGCTCTATTCAAAACAGGGAGTGGGTCCTATCACTTATGATGAAGTGTGGGTTCGCTATACGAAGAAAGATGGTGTTTTACGATGGCCCCAACATGGTTGTTTCAAATTAAATATTTTAGATAATCTGGAAGTTGTGTTATTTAAGAAGAAAGCCCGGCCGGCAATGTTTGACTCTTTCCGCCTTTGGCGTAAGGAAGCCAAACAGCGAAAAATTAAGCAAGCAAAGAGAGATAGGAAAGATAAGAATATGTCATTACTAGAAGCTTCTAGGCAGTTTAGGGAAGATGGAGTAGAGCGTGCGAGTGAAGTTTCAGACAGACAGCGTTGCATGGCCATAGATAAATGTTAATGAAAGTAATTGAAGATCTTGAAAAAGATCCTTTGATCTCTCATTTACTGAGATTACCACCCCCTTATGTGCAGGGTGCTACTGCACCTCCATTACCCCCGGTTGTTGCACCCTTTGTTGTTCAACCTTTTGCTGTTGTTCAGCCACCCGGTGCTCCACAGATGGTTTTGCCTCCTACTGCGCAACCCACTCTAGGGTCGCCAGCTTTGCTACCATCTTTGCCTCAAACTCCTTTGCCTTCTACTTCTGCAACTTCGACTCCTACTGTTCTTGTCCCTACACCTCTTTTGCCTCAAAATACTTATTCTCCTGTTCTAATGTCTCCTTCTTCTCCTTCTGCTCGAAAATGAATGACTGAGACTGTTGTTAATCTGTTGTCTCCATTGTTTGGGTCACTGAGTATGACCCCTGTTTCGGAACGTAAGCAGAGTCGTAGTCAGCTTCCTAGTTCAGAGGAACGGACAGTGTTGGATTTGCTGGCTCATAGATGGATTTTAACTGCTTCTAGGTATGATTTGCCAGCGGTTATGGATGTCTTCTTTCAGTGGGAACCGCCGAAGCAAAGGTATGTTTTTGACGTAATGTGTACTTTTCTTCGTCAGGAATGGGAAGATAATGAGTTGGGTCCGATTCCGCAGGAAGTGCTTGATGTTCAGTCCGAATTTGCTAAAGGGACGATAGTGGAATCTGATGTTACAGACGCCGTGGAGACGATACTTGTTTTTAGGTCTAGATTACCGCCTCAGACATTGTACGAACCTGATTCTTCTGTTAGGAGGAAAGTGAAGCAGTATCCTATGAGAGAAGTTCCTCCTGTATGGAGAGAAGCAGTTGCTGCTAATGTTAATCAGGGTATTCAGGTCGCAGAGGCACATTTTCAGCGCGTATGGGTACATGTTCCTTGGAAAAGAGCAGAGGTCTTGGCTCTTAAGCAGACCTTGCCTGACCCCGTAAGAATCCTGCCGGTTATTACTAGGAGTTGTCCCAGACAGTTGATGCGTGTATTATGAATTTAGCTGACATAGATATGTTGATGGGTAATGTAGTTCCTCAACCTTTGTGGGCAAAGATTCGTCATGAGAATCATGCGCAAGAATTAGGAGATATGTGGGCTAATATTGTTGCTGCAGATGGTCGGCAGGTAGGAGGTGCCAATCCTGAGCCCTTAGTTGCAGAATCACCTGGTAGGATTATTAATTTAATGAAAACTATGATGCCTCCTTTACGAGTGAATTGGGATAAGTTAGCAGCATGCAAACAAAAGAAAGACGAGAGTGTGTCTGATTTCTTTACTAGGTTTGAAGATACGTTTATCGATCATAATGGTCAGGATATGAGTACAGAAGGTGGTCAACGGTTGTTCGTGGACAAATTTGTCTTTAATTTGCTTCCCGAACTTTCTAATAAGTTAAAAGACTCTGAGAGTTCATGGGCTGTTTCTTCGTCGGCCCAGATATTGGCTACTGCACAATATTACGAGAATAGGGATAAAGATGAGAAGGATAAAGCAGAGAAGAAAACTAAAGATCTAAAGACGAAAGTTCTTTTGCAGCAAGCTTATCCGCCTCGTCCGAATCAATCTCAGTTTCAGCAACCTCCACAGTTTCAGAGATTTCTACAGAAGCCTGAGCCTTATGCTCCACCATTCATTCCTGGACCTAATCAGTGTGCCTATTGCAGAGAGGAAGGTCATTTCAAGAATAGTTTCCCGGCTTTGTTACAGCGTGCGAATGGCGTATCTGGTCAGAGAGGTCGTGGTAGTTTCCAGCAAGCTCCTAGGGGTAGGGGACGTGGTGTGTTACCCCAGAATGAGCGTTCCTCTTCCCTTCAGAATTCTGCTAATTATTTTGACAGACAGAATGTTCCGAGTGGTCAGTCTGCACAGTTCCACGTTGATGATTATTATGTCGAAAGTGAGAGTGCTAGTTATAATGATAGTTAGGACAGCCATGGGCAAAGAGAGGGAGTAGTGTCAGTTCCAGTAGACCAGAGTGGACCTTATGTTGAAGTGATTACTTTAGGTGTGGCAAAACCTTTTCTTTTGGATACTGGTGCGACGAAGAGTTCTATTATGCACTCTAAACTTCCTGGCGCACCTTTGTCTGGCTTGACCAACGTTTCAGTAGGATTTTCTGGCGCCCCAGTTTGTAACCCGGTTTCTAATCCTTTGCCCCTTTCTATTGGTCCTTGTGAATTGGAAGCTCCCCTTATTCTAACGACTGGTTGTGGTGAGAATCTGTTGGGTTTGGACTTCCTGAAAAGATTGCATGCGCCATTACATTGCTCTCCTGCGGGAGTACATCTTACGATGGGTAAGAAAGAGATTTCCCCGATGTATTTGTCCAAAGATTGTCTTCCACTGGAATTGCGTTCTCTTCCTGATACGCTTTGGGCTACGGGTCCCAATGATGTTGGTCTCTTGCAGATTCCTCCCTATGTTGTTACCCTTAAGTCAAATGCTAGGCTATCTCGTATTCCGCAATATAAAATCTCTAGTGATGGCGAGAGAGCTCTTCTAGCGATTATTTATGATTTGGTTGAGAAGGGTGTAGTTGAAGAAATGAGAGGTAATGTGTGTAACAGTCCTGTTTTGCCTGTCCTTAAGCGTACTGATGCTTCTCAGCCACCTGTGTATCGGTTTGTGATCGATCTTCGAGAAGTGAATAAGATTGTGGTGCCACAGTTTCCTGTTGTCCCTGATATCACTGCCTTGTTGACTCTGATTCCTGCTTCGACAGCCTGGTTTTCTGTTATCGACTTGAAGAATGCTTTATTCAGTATTTCGATTGCCGAGGAGAGTAGAGATATTTTCGGCTTCTCTTTAGGAGACCGCAGCTTCCGGTTTAAGAGAGCTCCTCAAGGTTATTGTTAAAGTCCCTCCATCTATAGTCAGGCGTTGAAAACTCAGCTTGATGGTTTTGTGTTGCCTACTGGTGCTACTCTTGTCCAGTATGTTGATGATTTGTTGATTACTGCTGATGACGAAGAGATTTGCAAAATGGCTACTCTTTCTTTGTTGCGACATTTGTCTGACCTTCAGAGTTACAGTATTGCCGACAAGAAGTAACCTACTTAGGTCATCTCTTGTTGAAGGAGGGACGACGATTGACCCCTGAACGAATTCAAGAGATTGCGCAAATGAGTGTGCCATCGACACAGAGGGAAGTGCGTGCCTTTTTAGGTATCACCTCGTATTGTAGGCAGTGGATCCCCAACTTTTCCCTACTAGCGAAACCTCTGTTAGCACTGACTCTTAAAGATACTCCGTATCCTCTCCCTTGGTCTGATGAATGTCAGAAAAGTTTTTCTGAATTACGTGATGCATTGTGTTCTGCTCCGGTGATGGGTACCCCAGATTACAGTAACCCTTTCACATTGTATGTTCACGAGAGAGAAGGTTGTGCATTGTCAGTGTTGACGCAACAATTTGGAGACAAGCAGCGTCCATGTGCGTATTTTTCAGCGACATTAGATCCGGTAGCTAAAGCGTTGCCGAGCTGTTTGAGAGCTACAGCAGCAGCCGCTGTTTCTATTTGACAGTCTGCTGGTTTGGTATTGGATAATACGTTGATTGTGATGGTCCCACATGCAGTGGATACCTTATTGAATAGGACTAAGACTCAGCACCTTACTAGTGCACGTCTGTCAGGTTATGAGCTGACTCTTTTGGCTAGCCATGTGCACATCAAAAGGTGCAATGTGTTGAATCCAGCTACGTTGTACCGATTTCTGTAGAGACAGATGTTCAGGAACAGCATGATTGTGTTCTCCGGAAAGAGGAGGAAACAAAGAGGCTAGAGTTGATTTAAAAGATACTCCTCTTTCGAATGTTGATGGTACCCTATGGGTAGATGGTTCGTGTTTCAAGCTTCCGAATGGTGAAACGACTGCGGCATAAGCTGTCACAACTTTACATACAGTTGTTGAAACAGCACGCATAGCACAGAATTCTGCGCAAGCGGCAGAGTTGATTGCATTGACTAGAGCGTGTGTATTGTCAGAGGGAAAGCGAGTGAATGTTTATACTGATAGCCAGTATGCGTTTGGTGTTGCCCATAGTTTTGGACGTTTGTGGAGAGAGAGAGGATTTCTTACTTCCCATGGTACGAAAATTCTGCATAGGCAGTTAGTGAATGAACTTCTGGAATCACTTACTCTCCCAAAGCAGATTGCAATTGTGAAATGTAGTGCTCATAAGAAGGTTGTGGATGATGTAGGTCGAGGGAATGCGTTTGCGGATGAAGTTGCGAAGGAAACGGCGAAAGACATGATGAGCCGTATGTATGTTGCAGGCCCTGCTAATTGGGTTATGGCTGGTGGAATGTGTAAAGACACAATAGAAAGTGTGAAGATGATTCAGGCTGAAGCTACGGAAAAAGAAGTGAGTGTGTGGAGAGAAACTACGGGTATGTTGGATTCGACAGGTTGTTGGGTTGAGTTGTCAGAACACCAACGATGGTTGTTGCCAGATGCGTATGTGTTCCCAGTGGTTACTATGGCTCATGGAATGGCTCACATTAGCTCAAAAGGGATATGCAAGTTGTTGGCTCCAGTATGGCACAATGCTGGAATTCCTAAATGTGCTGAGAATGTGGTGAAACATTGCATGATTTGTTTGAAGTACAATCCTGGCAAGGGAACCCCATCTCCAGCTGGTCATTTTGCTCCTCCGACGTATCCGTTTGAGGTGATACAGCTAGATTATATTCACATGGAGAGATGCAACAATTTGAAGTATGTCCTTGTGGTTGTTTGTGCCTTTTCCAGATGGATAGAGGCTTACCCTCTAAAGGATAATACTGCCTGTCTACACCCAAGGTTTTGCTCAAAGAGTATTTCACTGGATATAGTTTGCCGAGAATTGTATGGAGCGACAATGGAAGTGAATTTGTGGGTCAGATCATGAAGAAAGTGTGTGCGGGTTTGGGTATCAATGAGAAATTCCATGCTGCGAATCACGCCCAGTCTGCTGGACTTGTCGAGTGCTATAATGGCACCTTGAAGCTGAAGTTAGCTAAGATACAAGCGAGCACTGGTCTTACATGGCCAGATGCCTTGCCGTTGGCTCTTTTGTCAACAAAGACAACAGTGCATTCTCATGTGGGACTTAGCCCATACGAAATAGTTTTTGGTCGTCCAGCGAATGTTTGGGGTGTGCCTCGTCCTAAGAAATACAGTGACATCGAGTACCCTATGTTGGTGGATTACTTACATGACTTGACTGCTAAATTACGTGTTCTCCACCAACAGGTCTATGACAGTTTGCCGACAGCTACTGCAGATCCAGGCCACATGATTCAACCTGGTGATTTCATTTTGATGAAGAATTTTCAACGAACTAAGAATTTGGAACCAAGATGGACTGGACCACATTTGGTCCTTTTGGCCACTAGAACTGCTGTTAGGGTAGCTGGTAAAAAAAACTGGGTGAATGCCACCCATTGTAAAAAGGTTCCTTTGCCCCTACCGTATGATAAGTGGGTGAGGGATGGAATAGCCGATTCCGAATGTGAAAGAATTCCCAGATTTGTACCTTTTAGTGATGCACATTTGACATGGACTCAGTCAGAACGCGAGGATGATGAAATACTGCAAGCTGCTGTGCCTTTGCCTTTGAGACTTGACACAACAAATCCGGAAATCCTTTTTCAAGAGCAAACTGTGCCAGGTAAAGAGCGCTACAATTTAAGACCGAGAAAGACTGAACCTATGGACAAATAAAGATTGATTTTTTTAATGTAGTGAATTACACCTTGTCAGATCAAGAGACTATTTTTCTTTTTCTTTTTCGAGTCACCATCCTGACTCAGCTGCAGGGTCGCGGTACAGCCTTAAGGGGTGAGCCGCCTATTGACATAAGGTCTGTGGTTCATGGTCGTTAGTACGATCTTGACGCACACTTAAGTGAAGAAGGTAATAGCCGTGAGCAGCACGTTAGAGGATGGAGTCTTTTGAGTCTGATAAGTGTGTTAAGAGAATTGATTCTAAAGTGAAGATATGTATATTGATTCGTAGCAAATGTTTTTTAATACTGTGTTTTCTAATGCTTTTGAATATTACGTTGGCTTGTGTGGGTTGGATTGTCTATGTTACACAACAGACGCTTGCATCTACATCCCAACCTACTCTTTCTTTTCCTACTGTTTCCCCACATGAGTTTCATAAGTTGCCTGAACATGAACAGACACGAAGATCAGAATTTGTTAACAATTCATTTATACAAATGTTGCATCAGCATCAGTTAGCAGTAAATACCACGAATTGCTGGGTGTGTGGTCTTATGCCGGATACGACAGATAAGGGAATGCCATATTTTGTTTTGCCTTTTTCACCTAATGGGTCAGTATGGGCACTCCAAGCAATGTTTAATTATGCGAATGAAGCATCTCCTGTACGTTTCATCAAAGATAATGCGAGTAATAATGCCTTGATACAGGGAATAGTAGATATGATCAGAGATATTGATGCATATAATGCTATCCCTAAAGATGAGGTACGAGCATATGTTGGTTGGAACAAGAGGAGATATAGTATTAGTCTGACAGAAAAGGAGAGACAGAAAAGGTCTCCCCCTATTTGGATTGTACCCCACCGAGGTCATTTTTGTCTGCAAGGTAATGGTCAGAATCCGAGAGCTCAACTTGGTAAGAGTGTGTGTGTTCACACCTACGTCTATACGTCCCAGAAATCTCCACCGTTCATGCCAGCGAAAGGCACGTATTTTGTTTGTTACGACAGAGCATATACATGGTTGCATTCTGATTTTTCAGGCACATGTTATGTGGCATTTTTGCTTCACCCTACGTATACAGCTGCTTTCAATTACCATAAGACAAGATATGGTAGAGGTGTTATCGATGCAAAAGATACTGTCGCACAAGAAGTTGGAGACTTCTTCAAGGGTTTTTTGCCCTTTTGGGGTCCTATGGCTAATAGTAGGAATATTCGACAGCTTACGAGAGTGGTTGAGGCCACTATAAATGAGACTGCAGGTGCCCTTAGCAATATTACAGCTGAGCTTCAAGCGGATCGCCTTATGACATTACAGTACCGCTTTGTTTTAGATATTATACTTGCAGATAGAGGTGGGGTATGTAAATTGATCGGGTCTAGTTGCTGTGTTTTCATACCTGATAATGCCCCGACAGTGTACCAAGCTATCTTGAAGTTGCATAAGTCCGCTGAGTCTATACATGTAGACGAAGGGAACTGGTCATTGACTGGATGGATTTGGGAACTGCTGTCCAAATGGGGATGGAAGATTCTGATGTTTCTTGGTATGGCTTTAGCAATCCTTTTCTCGTGTTGCTTATGTATCCAGTGTGGTCACGCCATTTGTGGCCTTTGTGCTACAATCTGTGTGAGAAGACCCGTCCCGAGAGAAGCGAAGGATAATAAGATGATGTTAAAGCAACACCTTGATGACCTGATGAGAATAGATATAGACCTGGATTCAGATTGACGTGAGTTTAGGTCATTGCCTACGTAATGGCAAAAGGAGGGACTGAGGTTCCGTGGTTTTCGGGACCGGACTCCATTTTGTTTGAGTTGTTCGTGATGCCATTTTTGTGTTGCCCTCACGTAGGCCGTAGAGGTGAACGAACGAACAAAGTTGCATGGGCCTTATTGTTCATGTATGCATTAACAGGCCCTTTTCGACTTGCGAGTGAACGGCAGGACGCTGACCCCGTCACCTGAAACTGACCTTTTGCGAGGCCAATTTTCCTGGTTGATCGTTGTCTGAAATTACCAATCAATGTTCTGGATATCGTTAACTTTTAGTTTCTTGCACATATCTTATCCTACTCAACATCTGAATTGTTCCTTTCCTTACGACTTTTCATTATATGGGTAGTGCTTTCAATTATGGGTTTGTCCGGCTTGTGAAAATTGAATTTGGGACAGTCCTGATAATTAACTTGTGGGTTGGTACAATGTAAAGTGAGCTGTTTGGAATGTAATAATGTGTGGGAAAATGTATTTCATTGGTCAGAATTTGCCGCAGTGGGTGTGCATTCGTAATTAATCGAAAACAGCATAAAAAGTGATGTCTTGCTCTACGAAAGTTGAGCAGTCTCCTGAGTTGTACACCGTGTTGTATTGCTGGGATTACTGTTACTAGCTGCAGCTAATAAATTTGATCTTTGACGCCATCCAGAAGTATTCCGTGTCTCTGTATTACAAGACAGGAGAATCCGAAGACTTCGGGTGTGTCCCTGGCACCGCTGGGTTCTAAGAAAACCCGGTTCTTCAAGGTGCAAAAAAAAATCTGGTGTTTGCTCAGGGATCACCATTTAAGGGGACACCTACAATAAGGCCCTATGTATAGTTCCCCAAACCCATCCCAAAACAAAGAAGAACAAGGAAGGCCAGTGGGGGATGGGATTTCCCTCTGTGAACAACTATCATCATCAATCTTGTATTCACAATTCTTACACTAAACCAGAGGTTTCCAGTCACTAAGGTTAAAGCTATTGAAGGGGGCACTGGTGGTGTATGCAAGGTATTTATTCCAAAGTTCACGCAAAAAAACAATTGCACAACAACTTGAATCTGCTCCAAGGTTTTGGGCTCACATTACATTTTAAGTCAAGCAGGTAACTCCCCTGGGTGCAACTATACATTCCGAAGATAGTAATAATAATAATCCTGTATTTGTAAAGCACACAGCTACCCGTAGTAGGTTTCCCGGCACTGGGGGCCGTCGGGAAGATTAAGCAAGCTATTGTCCAGAGTCACATGGTGCTGGGCAGACCCCTGCTGCCGGGGATCGAACCGTGATCCCCAGCGTCCGGCATCAGTCGCCCTGGCAGCTGCGCCACACCTCTTCCACTATTAAGCTGCCAAGAAGCAGGCCTCATGCAGAGGTGGTCAGAGGGCTACCACCTTGAGACCACAAGGTTGTGAAACTAATTAAAAATGATCCCTCTCAGGACTCACACAAATGTTGACCTTGAGAAGCAATCACTTGCAATTTTAGTGGATCACGCAGGTTAAGGTGACCAATTAATTGTTGACAAAATCCAATAGAACATCCAGGAAAAAGGAACAGTTTCACAGTATTTGGGAGCCTTTCATCCTTACAGGCTTCACCATCCAGTGTAGGCCTGCTACCGGAATTTGTGATCTGTCCATTCTCTCTGCTTGATAGCACTGGACTGTAACCTTCTACTCAGGGGTGTAAAACGGTGAGACATCTAAAAGTCTTATCTACTACACAAAGAGTAGTTAGGATATCTTTCAGAATATAATGAGCATGATGGATTTAGTAAATTGATGTAGAAGGAAAAAAAGGAGAGGGAGAGGGCATATTACTGTTCCAAAATCAGTATACAGGCGAATTTTCTACAGAGCGCAATAACAAGTATATGTAAATCATGTCTCTTTTTGTTGTAGCTTGACTCCAATGTTATTCTTGCCCTCTCTGTGGAATCTTGCTATGACATGTGCTCCTAATAATACATTAGTCGCATCCTTGTAGGCACACTCTGATTCCTCTGTTAAGAAATGAGGATTCCACACTGGGTCAGAACATAAATTGTTTCATTTTTATTCCAATTTCTCCTTTGAATTTCTTTGTTTTCATTCAAACTCTTTAAACGTTATTCATAATGGCATTACTGAAGCAAAATCCAATGCATTTCGGGCATATGGAATGCCCTTCACCAGGGAAAAGTACTGTTGAAAAAAATAATAACAATAACATATGCTGTATACTGGTGCCGATAAGAGATGTTGGCTGTTTCATCTAAGTGCTCAGTAAATGTTTAGTGCACAGTGTGGAAACCAAGACTAGTGGTGTGTCGAGTGATGGTTCATTAGGGGGACTATCGGGTCACCTTATAACCTTAACGCCCACTGGGTGATTGTAAAAAAAACATGAATAAACGAACTCTGAAAACCACTTACATGCCGTCTGCTATTGACAAACCGACAATCTGCAAGGTAAATAGTGCGCAAAAAACGGGTAAGTTCCATATTGAGTACCACATCACGTATGCACAACCTCTAGTATGTTTAATCCTTATTATGACTAACCTTATGATTCCAGCTCCTAACCTTCCGGCTCGACGAACTTTCCCAAAAGGTTTCAAACAACCCGGCACGCAAGATGCGCTTCCTGGTGTACTGAAGGTCGTGTTTCTATTGGTTAGTAGACCGGTCATGTGACTCAACAACATAGACGACATACTGCCCGTCGCCAGACATTCAGCTACTTGCTCATCTGATAGAGCGCGCAGGTCACCCGACCAACAATTTTACCATATACGCATCGGACCCATAAATTTCAATTCACTATATTCATTAATCGGGTAACCTTACACTCTACTACCAGTAACCCTGTTTCCTTCCTATTTATTTCTAGTGTACCCACTTACCAATCCACTGTTACGGGTACCTAGTGACCACAATGGATCAGGGAGCTAGCTGTAAAAGAAAGGCAGGCACCAAAATACAAGAATACTAATGTATATATTTGCACTCATATAATAACCACAAACTCGGGAAGTTTTAAAACCTTTAACTAGAATTCATCAGTTTCATTAAGCATAAGGTTTACAGCCAATCAACTGTCAATAACTAAAATTATGAAGAGCACGTATCCATATAGGAAATAAATCAGGCCAACCATTTAGAATTCTAAAGGAAGGTAAAAACAAGGAACATGCTAGTAAGAATTTTCAGGAATTTGAACTAGTCATGGAGTGACTAAAGGACGGGGAAAGATAAGGAACATGCTAGGAATGTACACCTTCAAAAGTGGGCACAGTACGAGAATTTTAGTCAGTCTATGGAGACTTCAAGAAAAACATGTAACTATAGGGAAGGTAAAAGTGGAACACGCTAATATATCAGAGCAAACAGTTTCATTTAGCTAAGGGAAGCTAAAGAAAAGGAACAACTATATTTCATGAACTGAAAGCAGGAATGTCCTTAAAGGATGGGAAAAAATGGAACATGCTAGTATAATAATTATAATGTATGACTTTTTCATTTGTCGATGCAAAGAAAGCATGGAAAAATCAATATGCAAGAGTACGTCTTTATTAAAGCAAAGAAAAAGAGTGAAGGATGCAGAATAGATTTCCCAGCACTTTATATTTACCTAGAATGGTGTGAAGACAAACCCTGGCCACGGGTTAGTTAAGGACAGGAGAAACCCCAAGGAAGGACAGTCGCCAGTAGGCCAGCAGGTGCAGAATGGACACCCCAGGACAGGACAGGAAAACCAGATTAGGATCAGGACAGGACCACCAAGGTAAGACCAGCACCCGCAGTTCGGAAGCAACGCCTGCGCTCCACCCTCTCTGCAGCTAACAGTCAGAACCCCGATTGGGTTAGCGAATTCCTCAGCAAAGTGCTCCGCCAGCACTTAAGGTTCTTAAAACCCCGCTTGGGTCTGTGGAAATTACGGACAGAGTGCTCCGCAGCTCTCTGTATCAGTCACCTATTGAGTGCGTTGGGTCAGTGACAGGTCAGCTATTCGGACAAGTCGGACAATTTCTCTAGCTAAGCCTAGGCTAGTTATACTGTTTTCGGGTCAGTGTACTACCCCCCAAATGTTGCAAGTGTAAGAATTCCCAATTTTGATTGGTCCTCAAGTAGGACAGGTCAACACACCAACCATGATAAACTTCTACAAGTCCAAATTTGCATCTTTTGGGACCGCCTATTGAATTTAGGGTTCCCAGGATATGTGCTCTTCTCCTGACAATGGACAGTACCATTTGATATACATTTGTTACAAGTGCAGTACAGTTCAGCTTTGTCCTGCTGGGTCGCAGGTCATTTCTCATGAGCATCTTGACTGTGGCTGCCAGCTGGCTGAGTTCCACTGGTACAAGGTTTTCTTCCCTCTGCCAGGATGACATGCGCAGTAGGGACTTCTAAGAAGCGGTTTTGAATCCCTCCCAGGCCCAAGGATTACGATACATGAAAAGTAAAGAAAAACAATTTAGAACATAGAAGTAAATGAATACACTGTATACCAGGAATCCCTATATGATTCCCCTTACTTTATATTAACTATAGCATTAAGATTAGTGCAAGACAAACAGCAATGCAGAAAGTGGCAGTGCAAGCTTCAGCATAAGAGAACACAAAACGGCCATCTTAAGTCGAGTACGCAAGCGCGAAAAGTTCCCACCAGAACTGCGAGTACGTCACGTCACGTGGGTGGGACCAACGCATGCGCAGAAGAAAACCCTGCCAAGCAGCGGCCATTTTAGTGGCAAGCGTATTAAGGTTAATAAACACATAGGCAAGCATCACTAGGATACCCAAAATGTCAGAATAAATGGGAAATTAGTAAGACAAACATGTTGGTAACAATTTATTAAGGTTATTCGAGGTTTTTTTAATACAAGCAAGACGCGTTACGTGCGAATTCTTGCTCCATCACATCTACCTCCTAAACAATATTGAAAAGTACTCCAAACACTATCAACTCTGATGTTGATACCATATAAACGCTCATCTAAAAAAATGATGAAATGATGAATAAAAATGCAACGATGAAAAATGTTAAAACGGGATTCGAACCCTGACTCGGTTGGTGAATGTGATGTGTGAGGTGTGCTAACTGCCAAGGTGTAATAATCACTGATTAATTGGGGTACCAAAGACAGTATATGACACTTGTACATTAAACTAATCGCAGGGGTCATCCTAGTGACCAAGGAACATTTTGTAAAAGTAGTTACAAATAACAAGACAGTTCAATACGGTCATTGAGACCGTTTGGTTTGTGGGAGGACAATCTTTGTATCCATACGTTTTCCCTCTGTAAAAGGTATTTTGTATTGTCTCTTCCTTCCTTTTTGTCCACACATTCTAAGATCAAAAACTTAGTTGGGATACATTATGTTGTGCTTCGTTGAAGTGTGTGGCAATAGAAGACTTCATGTTCTTTGTGCGAATATTGGACTTGTGTTCTGTCATTCATACTTTGATTCTCCTCTCAGTTTTTCCCACATATACTTTTCCACAAGGGCATTTGAGTAGATATATAACATTAGCAGTGTCACATGTAGCCGTCACCTTAAGTTTTATTTCGTGACCCTTCATTGGGTGATTAATCTTGTTGCCTTTGATAATGTTGTTGCAACTTCCACAGTTAAGGCATGCTCTTGTTCCTTTGTATATCTTGATCCCATCTCTTTAATCCTGTTTTTCAATTTTGAAAAACATGATTAAAGAGATGGGATCAAGATTCCTAGAGAGAGGATATCCAGAAAACATTATTGAGGAATCCAAAAAACGCGTGGAGAAAATCAATAGAAAGGATCTATTGAAATGCAAGACACCCAAGGAAGAGACTAGAATTGTGACAGTCTCAAAGTACTCAACCATGTGTGCCAAATTCAAACAGGCCATAATAAAACACTGGCAGATACTCAATTTGGAACCTGATTTAAACATGATTTTTTCGCAACCACCTCTATTTGCATATAAACGAGGTCAAAACATATGGGAAATATTGAAACAAAAACCATCAGGAATCAAGATATACAAAGAAACAAGAGCATGCCTTAACTGTGGAAGTTGCAACAACATTATCAAAGGCAACAAGATTAATCACCCAATGAAGGGTCACGAAATAAAACTTAAGGTGACGGCTACATGTGACACTGCTAATGTTATATATCTACTCAAATGCCCTTGTGGAAAAGTATATGTGGGAAAAACTGAGAGGAGAAGCAAAGTAAGAATGACAGAACACAAGTCCAATATTCGCCCAAAGAACATGAAGTCTTCTATTGCCACACTTCAACGAAGCACAACATAATGTATCCCAACTAAAGTTTTTGCTCTTAGAATGTGTGGACAAAAAGGAAGGAAGAGACAATACAAAATACCTTTTACAGAGGGAAAACGTATGGATACAAAGATTGTCCTCCCACAAACCAAACGGTCTCAATGACCGTATTGAACTGTCTTGTTATTTGTAACTACTTTTACAAAATGTTCCTTGGTCACTAGGATGACCCCTGCGATTAGTTTAATTTACAAGTGTCATATACTGTCTTTGGTACCCCAATTAATCAGTGATTATTACACCTTGGCAGTTAGCACACCTCACACATCACGTTCACCAACCGAGTCAGGGTTCGAATCCCCTTTTAACATTTTTCACCGTTGCATTATTATTCATCATTTCATCATTTTTTTAGATGAGCGTTTATATGGTATCAACATCATAGTTGATAGTGTTTGGAGTACTCTTCAATATTGTTTAGGAGGTAGATGAGCAAGTAGCTGAATGTCTGGCGACGGGCAGTATGTCGTGTATGTTGTTGAGTCACATGACCGGTCTACTAACCAATAGAAACACGACCTTCAGTACACCAGGAAACGCATCTTGCGTGCCGGGTTGTTTGAAACCTTTTGGGAAAGTTCGTCGAGCCGGAAGGTTAGGAGCTGGAATCATAAAGTTAGTCATAATAAGGATTAAACATACTAGAGGTTGTGCATACGTGATGTGGTACTACCGACACGATATGGAACTTACCCGTTTTTTTGAGCACTATTTCCCTTGCAGATTGTCGGTTTGTCAATAGCAGACGGCATGTAAGTGGTTTTCAGAGTTTGTTTATTCATGATTTTTTTACAATCACCCAGTGGGCGTTAAGGTTATAAGGTGACCCGATAGTCCCCCTAATGAACCATCACTCGACACACCACTAGTCTTGGTTTCCAAACTGTGCACTAAACATTTACTGAGCACTTAGATGAAACAGCCAACATCTCTTATCGGCACCAGTATACAGCATATGTTATTGTTATTATTTTTTTTTCAACAGTACTTTTCCCTGACGAAGGGCATTCCATATGCCCGAAATGCATTGGATTTTGCTTCAGTAATGCCATTATGAATAATGTTTAAAGAGTTTGAATGAAAACAAAGAAATTCAAAGGAGAAATTGGAATAAAAATGAAACAATTTATGTTTTGACCCAGTGTGGAATCCTCATTTCTTAACAGAGGAATCAAGTGTGCCTACAGGGATGTGACTAATGTATTATTAGGAGCACATATTTGAGTATATTCCTAAACGCCCATGGACGGAGGACGCCACCTATAGAGCACCTAATAAATGTGAAACCATAATTAAATGGACAAACATTGTTCGTAAACGAAAGTCTGTGCACCCAACTCAACTAAACTGAATCTTGCTATGACGTCATCATACAGAATGTTAGGAGTCAAATCTTCACAGTTGACTGGGCTGAGCAGCATGCTGGCTGCTCCTGGTGAGGTCTATTGTAACATCTTGAATAAAACTATCTGAAACCTATCCTGCGTACCTGACTCAATCACTACAAGTTTTTGGCTACGATCTTCAAAAGAACCTGCTTTTGTCACCTCCACAAACCTCAAGATCATCACAACTTAATCTAAGGCATCTGGCATCCCAATCCCAGCAGTGACCTTGTCATCAGTCGCCCATAGCAGTCTGCCAGGTGTTCTTGTGCATCTGGAGAAGTGCTACTTCAGGAGCCGCCCACCCAGTGAGTAAGCCTGCCATTCACCAAAGTCTGCCCTCTACGTATCTTGTGCTGTGCCTTCCATGAGGGTAAGCCTGTTTGCCTCTGATCAGCAACCTTACATCGTTTATTGCGCTTAATGAGAGGATAACTGTTATCTACTGTCACCTGGAAAGATTTCTGCTCTTAAACGGTCTTTGTAGCATCTAGCTCTTCCTACAGGCACAACGGACATGTGCACTTTCTGCTGTATGGACAGTGATGGAGCAGGGGAGAGACAAACATTTTTGTGTACCCCTTGTAAAGTCGTTCTCTCATAACTGTAATAATATTAATTTTGTGAAGCATGGAAACTAATCAGCCAAATGCACATAAATTAGACACAACACGCGGGCAAACTAATTGCTGTTTTGCTAAATGTTAATTTGCTAATAAAACAGTCATACTAATATAGAGCTGTGGTATTGTAGATATAATTAAATAACAGTGTATATTGTGTGCTTCTATTAGAAGTTTTGTGGCAAAAAGAACGCAGATAGTGAGTAAATGATGCATATTTGTGTGCTTTTGCTAGGTAATTACTAACAGGGAAAGTTAGAATGGTGGGAGGTAAACAGAAGGGCTAAAAATTCTATATCTAACTTCTGTTGTGTTTGTTTTTGTATTAGTTCCCATTGAGGCCTGCGTGGCCTAGTCTGAAAACGAAACAATGAAAGTTGACTCCAAAAATATGGCCCCCACACATGGGCGGTGTAGATGGGAGATGAGTGAACGGCCTATGCTCGGAGCGAGAGATGTCAAGCCAGCTTGGCCTATGAACGGGAAATGTGCCAAAGGATGCCTGCATTTAAAAGCCCGGGAAAGGAAGGAGCTGAAACTTTCTTATGTATAAAGGATACAAGGAGTGAACGACAAGTACAAATGTGAAAAGCCTTGGGAATGACAGGGCAAATTTGTGAACTGGTTTGAACAAGGAGGACATGAGGTGATCATCACCACCCCTCTAATGGCCCAATGAGAAATGAGTGCAGACCCTAAAAGTTTCAAGTTTCAATTTTGGGTTATATGGTTAGTGAAAAGGGTATAAAAGAGCTTGCGCGAATGAGGGAAAATGTTGGTTCCGTAGATATCATTTCGCACCACGACATGCTGTCGGTTTGAACAATTTTATGGTGCAAAAGACTTTGAAAAATTTTGGATTTTAAACTTTTGATGGGGCAAAGAGATCGAATGCGGAGATCTATGTCGGGAGGGAGACATCGAGGAGGTTAGAAAGACAGTCAGCTTGGGAACATTTTCTATGCAGTTCTGTCATCTTCCTATGGCAGATTGGTAATATGCTTTCTAATTTTTCATTTCTTCAATGTATTTAATAAATACTTAAATTGTGCTTGTCTAAAGAAAATGCTATTTTCCTTTCCTAATGAATCTAGATAAAACTTTGTAAAATATAAACTCGAGTCTGTTTTTATTAGAATAAAAGTCATGACAAATTAAAGTGCTAGGAAGTTATGCGAATATTGTGATTGAGCTGGACTTAATCGCCATCAACTGACTTCTACTAGTTGGTCCATCAACCAAATAGCGGAGTACCTTGATGTTTCATTCCTTATGACTGATGAGTAATTTTGAAATGTATATAATGTATATGGTATAGAATTTAGGTTAATTAGGTACCTCGCTTATCCAGCAGCTCGCCTTCTTCTTCGCTGATTCAGGGACAGTATGTATTGATGTGTGAATGTGTGACTCGTGGTGTTATGGGCCCCACCGATGAGTAAAAATAAGTTGTTCCTGGGTTAGTGAGAGTAGTTTTGAGGGTTGTTTGGAAGCCGCGCTGCATCAGATTTCTTGGTAGCAGAGGTCTGGTTGCTATTAGTGAGTATGGAGATTATTGATGTTTTACGTTTAACACTATATGTTGAGTTTGTATTACGTTACATGTAGTTGGAATTTTTAAAAGACTTCCGGGAAGTAGGAAGTTGGTTGCCTTGTATGCAGGCAGGGGGAAATGTGTGGCAAGTAAAGTCGCACAGTGCATTGCCTTGTTTCAAAGTTGATAACACAGGAAGGTGTTATGTTAGGGAATTCTTGTGTGTGTTGTGTTGAGTGAATCGCATTAGGTATTCTTGTGAAACTCTGGCCTTAATTCTCAGAAGCCGTAGTCTCTACATGTGTTTTTCCCCCAGAGAAATGGGTTTGCCTTCTGCATGTTAGAAGGGTAAGGTAGAGGGAAGTGCTACTTTATCTGCGAAACGCAATTCTGTGGTAGGGTAGAGGTAAGTGCTGCCTACTGGAAATACAGTAAACTTTGGAGAAATTATCTCTTTGGTTTTAGTGAAATAGACAATGGAAATGTGTTTTGTGTTGTAACTAACTGATTTTAGTTGTATAAAATATACAAATAATGTGCCGATAAATTTTGTAAAGGAGGGGTCAGCAGAAGCAGGAGTAGAGCTGACATCAGCAAGAGTTGCGCTGTGACCTAAACAATTCTGATAGGTGCGTTACCAATTGATGCACTGGAATAGGTCCGTGTGATTGTGACGTGTACTACTTTGATTGGTGCGTTAGTGTGAATCGCGCTGGGATAGGTCAGAATATCGGAACAGACTGAAAAGGAGCGTACAATAGTTTTGAGGTGAAAAACTGTGAAAATGGATTATTATTATGAGCAAGACAGGGAGAATGCCTTCATGGTTCAAGAAAATTAAGAATCTATTTAAGAAAGACAAAGAAATAGTTACTAGAGAGGGAAAAGTACTTCCTCCGCAGAAAACGCTTGCATCATACATGATGACGAAATATGGCTATCATACTTGTATATGGTTAGATAATTGGGTGAAATATACTAAAAATGATGGAGTATTGGCAATTCCAGAAATAGGTTAGTATAGCACAGCAGTGTTATGAAACTTGAGAGAAAAAATGATGAGACTTGAACTGAGACCTAGGCCAACCCGATTTGAAGCTTTGAGGGAATGGGAAGATGTTATGTATTGTTATAGTAAATTTATACCGTGCACAAATACTCAAAGAGTGTCCTGGCACGCACAGGTACCGTGACTTAGTGGAGCGAAGAGTTTAAATCAGCTGATTAAAAAGGAAGGTTTTAAGTTGTTTTTTAAAAAGTCTAAAGTGCTGAATATGCCGTAATTCCAAGGGAAGGGAGTTCCATGCTGTGGCTGCTTTCACGGAGAGGGACAGACCTCCCAGCCGCATCCTGCGGAATCGGGGAATCAGCATGCGTCATTGGGTGGCTGAGCGCAAAGATTTGCTGGGGATATATAAAGCAAAACGCTTCCTAATATACGTTGGTCCAATACCATGCACGGCTCTATGGGCCAAACTGAGTGCTTTGCATTGCACTCTGTAGGCCACAGGATGCCACTGTAGATCTCGTAAATGCTGTCTTATGCTTGATCTTCCGGAGATGTAAACAGAATTCTAGCTGGGGCATACTGTATGGTCTGCAAGTTTTTTAGCAGATATCCAGGGATGCCAATGTATAAGGCATTGACATAATCAATGCAGGAGAGAATAAGAGCACGGGCAACCGTTTCCTTGGCTGGCCTTGGAAGCAGGGGGGAGAATCTTCTCAATGATTTAAGAGTACCGAAGCACACTCCGGTGAGTTTCTTGATTTGCACCCAAAACTGAAGGTCTTCTCCAAACCAGACCCCCAGGATCTTTGCTGGATTGCCCTCTGAGTTGGGTCGAGGGAAGTCTGGCGGCCACAAGGTTTCTCTAAAAGCAGGTGGAAACTGACCATACAGAAGGACCTCTGACTTGTCCTCGTTGCACTTCAGTTGGGCATGTGCAAGCCACTGAAACACAGATGAGAGATATTCCTGGGCAGTTTCTGTCGACAAGTCGGAGTCCTTCCAGGTAAATAGGAGCTGGGTGTAGTCGGCATAAGCAATTATTTTTGCTCCCAGCTCCTCTGCCAGAAAAATCAAAGGAGTCAGATAGATATTAAAAAGCAAAGGGCTCATGGTAGAACCCTGAGGAACTCCAGTAGACATTTTCCTGGCAGTCGATAAAAAAGATGGCATCCAGACCTGCTGAGTGCGTTCTTCCAGAAAAGATTTCATCCAATTCCAGGCGGGGCAAACAATGCCAATGCCTGAGAATCGACTAAGAAGTAATTGGTGGGGCACCGTATCGAAGATGAGATGTATGAAAGAGAAAGAGAGAGATTCAGAGATACAAAAGGAAATCGATGTAGTCCTAGAGGATTATGGGGAACCACACATGAGAGTAGGATGAAAAGATGGAGATGTGCTGATATGTGGGATGGAATGTATTCTCTGTGAACAGTTGATGAGACTGTATGGAGAAAATGTAAAGAGAAAATAAAACATCAAATACCAGAAAAGGGTGGTTGTGGAATTAGAGACAAAGAAGACGAGGTGCTGGAGGATATTCTAAATAGGAGATCCCCTCCATATCAACCAATTTCTGCAGTGGTGACACCGAATGCACCACCAATGGAGATTGGATTAACAGAAACCCCAAAACCATATTCTGAAGTAAAAAGTACCCCTGAAAAACAAGAGTTAATACAGATGAAAAACCTAGTACCTCTGAATTTGAGAGATCGACAAAATAATTAGCTGAGAAAATCAAAGAATTAACAAAAAATGTAGAAGCTGTAAATTTACCAGTAACTATAGGTCCTGTCGTACTAGTTTTTGAAAATCAGAAAATAGAATTTGAACTTCAGTATGTAAAAAGTAAGGGAAAAAAGTATCCTGACTTGAATGAAACAAAGAGTATAATTAGAACGACACCACCTGATTTAACTTTGAATCAAAGTCCATTATATAGGATTCCTATGGGAGCAGAATCAGCAACTGAAACCCCAGAGAGAAGTGCAGATAGAATAGATTTGACTAAAACTCCGGTAGAACCGACAGCAGAAGAATTAAATGACTGGGTTATAACCTTATAAAAGAAAGATTCGGAACATAAGCTTTTGGATGTGGTTAGATTACAAATAGACATGGAAGAACTGGTTATTGGAACCATTGGAACTGAAAGACTAAAAACATATCAGGATGATCAACTGATGTTCATGTGTAAAAGTATAAATTGGAGAGCAAAAAATCTACATGATAGACTAGAAGAAACAGCAAATGAATTCGGGATAGAATTTGCAAAAATAAAATTATTACTGAAACCTTATAGAGTGGATTTTACTGAAAAAGGATATAGATAATTTGAACACAGCAGGAAGATTGATCCAGATAAAATAATTAATTGTATTGCTGAGAAAATGGGGAGATGTAGACCGATGGAGATGCAGGTGGTTAAAGAAAAAGAAGAGGCCAACGATAAAACATCCTTAGCTTTCGCTATTAAAGAAAAGGAACCAGTAGCAACAGAATACCCCGTGAGAGAAATACCAGGAGGAGGTTATGTACATGTACTCTGGACTAGACAGGATATATTGTCATTTACAAATGATTTTCCAAGATTACGAGAGAAACCTATAGAATGGTATAGACAAGTGGATAGGTTTGTAAAGGTTTCAAAGGTATTGTGGGAAGATTTGGATGGATTGTTTGATATAGTTGTGCCTGCAGATTTGTGGACAGAATGTAAAATTACATTTGATTGGCCAAAAGAGGAATATCCAAGAGATGCAAAAACAGGTGCTCCAGGTTCGAAGGTAATGAGGAAATATGACCAAGTCATAACATTTTTTTTTTTTTAAATTCCTCCTAAGGAAACAGATTGGGTAAAAATTGATAGAACTACTCAGGAGCCTAAGGAATCTGTACATGCTTATTATGATAGATTTATTCTAGTTTTTAAACAATACAGTGGATATGAAAACTTGAGTGAGAAGGATATGAGTCATTTTCTATATCGGTTTGTGTTTGGTTTGAGACCTGACATAAGTGAAATGATAAAATATCACATGATATGTTGGCAATCCAGTTAATTTGACGACATCTTGAGATATGCAAAATATTGTAGTGATGATATAGAAGCTAGGCAGTGTAAGCTTAAAGAAAAGGCAATGCGGGCACAAGTGAAAGTTGCAGAACACAAGAAGCACAATTGACTAATCAAAATAATGAAGTGGGTCAACCCAAAATGAAAGGTAATATGAATAAAGGAAAAGGACAAATGAATATAGATGAGGCTAAAAAGAAATGGCTATGTCATAACTGCGGCAAGATAGGGCATTGGAAAAACGAGTGCAAGTTACCCCCAAAAAAGTTAATCCTGAAAATAAATCATTGAATTCACAGGTGCAGAATGAGGTAAATCAACAATTACCACCACAGCAACAGATAGTTACCCAACAGAGTCAGGTGCCATTACCACCGCTCCCACAGAGTGTTAATCTTCAGAAATACAGTGCAGAGACAGGATTCTACGGACGAGAGCAGGTCAAAAGATCGCAGCGTGCAGCTGCTGTTGCGCATTATTGGTTGAGATCGGATGGCAATGAGTCCGATGAGAGTTATTGACGGTGCCTAGGAGAGGAAGTGGAGTGCGTGCTTGGTGCAACTCTGAAGGTAGATCAGTCTGGTCCTTTTGTGAATGGAAAAGTGAATGATGTAAATATTACTTTCCTAGTGGACACAGGTGCTACTCGTTCTACAGTTAGATCAGTAGAAATTCAAAACCTTCCTCTTTCGGGAGAGCATATCCAAGTTGTAGGTGTGGCGAAGAGGCAGATTAAAACCCCTCTCACACAACCTGTGGAGGTAGAAATTGGCTCTTTTAAAGTAATATATCGCTTTGTAGTATGTGACATCAGTCCGGTAAACTTGCTTGGACGCGATATACTCTGTAAAATGAATTGTGCCATTTACTATTCACCAGATGGCATTGCTTTCCAAACAGCAGATGATGATATTCTGTGTAAAATGACAATGTCAATAATAGATTCAGAAAAGAGCGGAACGTTCCCTGTGTTTGACAAAGAAAAAATTTCAATTGAATTAAAAGAAACAGTCAAAGATGAGGTGTGGGATTTTACAGGAGAAGAGATAGGTTTAATGAAAGGAGTAAGTCCTGTAAAAATTACTGTAAAAGAAGGAGCTATTTACCCAAATACCCCACAGTATAAATTAACACCAGAAATAATTGAAGGAGTAACTCCAGTAATTAACACACGGATTGAGCAAGGAATCCTGAAAGAAATGATGAGCAGTGCATGTAATTCACCAATAATGGGACTGAAAAACACAAACGGAACTTTAGAATAGTACAGGATTTAAGAAAGGTGAGTAAAATTGTTGTCCCATGTTGTCCAATTGTAGCAAATCCAGCTGTGATATTATATCAAATTCCACATGATGCAGAATGGTACACAGTCATTGATGTATGTAATGCGATCTTTACAGTTCCATTGCACTCTGTAAGCCAGTCAATATTTGCCTTTAGGTTTGCAAGCGTATTTTTGTATGGTGCCGAATTCCTCAAGTCCTGAAAGTCCTTCCATTTTTAATCAGATACTGAAGAAATCATTGGAAAGTCTAAAAATGCCTACAAAATCTGTTTTGGTTCAATATATTGATGACCTATTAGTGGCATTAAGGACCAAAGAACCTTGCATTTCTGATACTATTGCATTGCTGAACCACTTGGCACAAGGAGGACATAAAGTGTCTCTGTCAAAATTGCAGTTTTGTCAACAAGAAGTACAAAATCTAGGTCATAAGATTGGAAAAGGGGCGAGAAAAGTGACCTCAGAAAGAATTAAGATTATCAGAGGAATGAGCCCCCCAAAGACTCAGAAGCAAGTGAGAATGTTTCTGGGAATGGTTGGTTATTGCCGACAGTGGATAAGTGGATTTTCATTGATTGCAAAACCTTGACAGCGATTAACGAAAGGAGATGTAAAAGACCCTATAGTGCTGAATGAAAAGGAGATGGAAGCATTTGAGCAATTGAAAACCAACTTGTGTGACGCGCCAGCGTTAGGCATGCCTGATTATGAAGAAGAATTTGAATTGTATTGCAGTGAAAGAGATGGGTGCGCATTATCAATTCTGATTCAACGGCATGGAAGAATGAGAAGACCAATTGCATATTTCTCAGCGGTTTTGGATCCAGTAGCCAGAGCATTGCCTGGATGCCTGAAAGCAGTAGCTGCTACAAGTTTGAGTTTGGAACAGAGTGAAGGCATTGTGATGGGTTATTTGGTGACAGTATATGTGCCACATTCAGTTGAAATACTCCTCACTAGGAACAAAACGAAGTACATGACAAATAGTCGTTTGACCAGATATGAGAAAGTGATTCTGGGTGCAGACAATGTGACGGTTGCAAGATGTGTAAATATGAATCCTTACACTTTATTGCCTGATGCATTGGATGTGGAAGTCAAGAATGGCATTGATCATAAATGACATTAAGGATGAACCGTGTGTATTGATGTGTGAATGTGTGACTCGCGGTGTTATGGGCCCCACCCATGAGTAAAAATAAGTTGTTCCTGGGTTAATGAGAGTAGTTTTGAGGGTTGTTTGGAAGCCGCGCTCCCTCATCAGCGTCACCATGAACAAGACTAGTCTGCCGGACTGTTATCTACATCTCATTCTAGGAGGGGTTGTACCGCATGTGAGCCCATCCACCTCCCCAAAGGGACTACCAGAGCATCTTGTTGTGTCTCGTACGGCATTTCTGGTGAGCTGGGGTGCTTACTTGGTGTACCAGAGACTGAGACCTTTCGTTATCCGGTGAGCTGGGTCACTTTTATTACTGTTTTATTTGGTTAAAGTACTTGGCGCGGCGACATGGCAGTTGAACCGCTGTTTTTTTTTTTTAACTCCTCGAGCAAGACGCACACACTTTCAGCACACAAAACTTTCCTGCTGTGCCTCTGTGCCTCCCCCCTGACTCTACATTCCTCTTGGGACCTTTGTGACCTCTCTCAGGTCAGCTTTCCGCAGACACCCTCATGGCTCCTCTGCGACTCTTATCTCCGACTATGCTCTATGAGAGCTACCTAGTAACTCTTTGGAGCACGCTGCAACCGAAAGCCACTTGGCGCCTTTTACACAACGTGCTGCCATTTTGTGGCTTGGAGCTGCTTCTTTGCTACACTCTGATTTTCCTTCTTCTTTGCCAACCACGTCTTCCGTGCTCATCATGTTTCCAGCTACGGACCTGCCTGACGAGCGTAGAATGTCTTCATTCCGTGACATTTTGTTTCCAGCTTGTCTGTCTTTGGCGATCATCTCACAACCTGAGGTACTCTCTTTTCTATTCTGCACAGTTGTGACGCAGCGTCTGTGGTATTCTGTAATTAACACTGCAGTTTTTGGTTGTCACTCTGCAGGCAGCATGCTTGCCTGCATGGACATTTTTGCAGCTCTGGCACTGGAGGTTAATTTCTTATATTTCATCCAGTCTAAAGGTTCTTTATTTCTTTTCAGGAAATGACATTCATTTAACAATGTGTTACAGAAGTCTTATACATTATTTGCGGGTGACAACATTGTTATCTTGCTTGTGTTACTGCTCAATTACTGCTATGTTCAATTGTTTTCGTGATGGTGTCATCCTGTGTCACTTCTCGAGTGAGTAGTCGCCCACCGGAGTTGGTCATGTCATGGTCATTACATTTTAACCTCCAATACAAATGTTTTTGCCTTTCGTTGTGTTATTACTGTCAAGGCAATTATGTTAAGGTTTTAGTCCTTCTGCATTTTCTTACTCATCTCTATTCCAAGTGATAAGTCATGGGTTCCTACCCACATTTTACTTTAGCACAGTATTTTTCCCTCACATCATGGGTAAGTCTCGGTTTCAGGGCCTGTCCTCTTGTTTACACTACCCCACACAGAGTACTTATACAGTTATCTTACACAGGGTGTAGGCTGTGGGCCTGAGTCTGCCCACAATTGTGCTCATAGTTGCTTTACTGTTTTGGGTTATGTTTATGAGTTCCTACTCATATCTGGTAAATTAACACAGTCTCATTACTGCAGTGCATGGCATGGAATTTCCACACAAATTTATCCTCACATGGATGTAATTTGTTCATTCATTTAAACTACATAGGGCGTGTATGGGGATTACTCCCATTTTGTGCACATCTCAATTCTAGTTTCCTTTTGGGAGCCATGCAAGGGTGTAATTTTTTGGGGCATTATTATATGGGTCCCTATCCATATATGTTTTTTTGATATCACTTACATTTTTATATGGGTCCCTATCCATATCTGTTTTCTTACATCACTCAGATTATTTGCATCAATATATGGGTCCCTATCCATATGTGTTTTTTGATATCACTCACATTTTTATATGGGTCCCTATCCACTGCTGTTTTCTGACATCACTCAGATTATCATATGGGTTCCTACCCATATCTGTTTTTTTGACAGCTCTCAACCTCTCTTTGTTTTCACAATGTCAATTTTACAAGGACTATGTTCCTATGTGTTACTGCTGTATTCCCTTATTTTTTTAGGCTTTTGCATTTGGGTTATAGTCCTCCCAACCTTCACACATGGTTTGTTATTATATTATTGAACTCTCTACATTTTTGTCTTTACATTATATTTTCATTTTTGTATTGATGATGGTGTTTCTCTTGGGTGAGGATTATCCTTACACTTTTCCTCATCTTCCTTGTTTTCTTTCTTCTTTTCTGTTCTCTAGGTGATGTTTTCCTTTGGTGTCTCATGTGGATTTTGGGTTTTACTCTGCTTTCCTGCCGTGGTCTTTTTCTCTGTGTTTTCCACATCCTGTTGTCCGGATTTTTGTTGGTCCTTTCGTCTTCTGCCTTCTTACATTCCTGTTCTGGCCAATGGGTATGTTTTGGGGCAGTTATTCCTGGCTCTCTTTCTTCTATTCTCTGACAATGTTATTTCTTTTGTGTACAGAAGGGAGGATGGTTCTTTTATCTTGGTTTGCGTCAATTCTATGCTTCTCGTATCCTTCCCTGTTGCTCTCTTCTTTCAATAGTTTCATGTTTCATATTTCCTCTGTTTCTTCTCATCTTCGGTTCTTCTTTCTTGTCCCTCATTGTTGTTTTATTTATATATAGAAGACAGGGGGATATGTTGTATCTTGACTCCAATGTTATTCTTGCCCTCTTTGTGGAATCTTGCCATGATGTCATCCTACAGAATGTTAGGAGTCAAATCTTCACAGTTGACTGGGCTGAGCAGCATGCTGGCTGCTCCTTATGGGGTCTATTGTATCATCTTGAATAAAACTACCTGAAACCTATCCTGCGTACCTGACTCAATCACTACACAAGTATATGTAAATCGTGTCTCTTTTTGAATGTCTCTGTGGGATGTGATGCTTCACACTCAAGAGAAGATCTACTGGCAGAATAGAGTATCTCAAAATCGTACAGAAATGCATTTAGTGCCGTATGTCATATATACAGCATATTTACACTTGGTGTTGTATGGTGGCATTAAGAAATTCAAGCCAAGCGTAACTGACCATAGAAAATTGCAAATGTACAGAAGCAACTACTGACCCTCAGAGCTGCGAGTGAGCTGAGCAGAGAGTCGAGAGTGAACACGACGAAGCAGACGCCATAGCAATAGTAGATCGTAGCAGACCGTAGCAGGCCGCCGCCGCCATCGCCATCAAGTAGCCATTGAGTAGCCACAAGGAGGAGAGAAGCTACAGCGTCGGAATCTAACACGACCACGGGGGCCTGCGGCGGAGAGCAAGAGAGCGAGAGAGCCATCGAGTAGGAGGTGAGCGGAGGGAACGGGAACAGGAACGGGGCACTGGGGGAGCGGCTGCTTGCCGTCTTTGCCGTCCCCCGCTGTGCAAGCCTCTGAATCCCTGCCTCCAGGCATCCAGCCGTTAATAATCCTCTCGCCCCGCTCCGCTCTGCTCTGTTCGCCCACCCCAGCGCCAGTGTGCGGAGGAGGATTGGGGAAAAGTGTATCTGGCCGTGCATCTGCATCTGGCATCTGACCCGTTTCACCAGAAAGCAGCAGCAGCGCAGGGGTAGGACATTTACCCATCACTTACCCATCACTTACCCATGGCCTACCTTCATTCCATTTAAACGCAAGCTGCAAAGCCATTGTCATCGCTAAGTTTTCTTTTCCCTCTTTTCCCTCTTCAACCCGATTGGAGCCGCTAAAACGCTACCCCTGCGGCAGGAGTCCTGAGATTCACCGGCGCGGCCAGAGCCGCTATAACATCATCCCTGCGGGAGCTGCAAGATCACCCCCAGACAGCGCCCACACACCCACACGATACAAGGGTGGGTCCAGTCCCTCGGCCAAACACCGCAATAGTACGTACTGCGCCGCCTCCCTAACGGCAGCTGTTCCGGCTGAGGACACAGACAGGCTTGGGAAGGCTTGGGAAGTGGGACGTGAAGCGGAGACGGCAGGGGACACATAGAATAAAAAAATAAACAAAAGGGAATGAGGTCGGGGAGAACACGCACAAACCCACCCAAGAATCCAAGAAGAAAAGCCAAGGCCAAACCTAAATCTCCCGCCGGCATAGCAGATGGAAATTCACCTGCACTACTAATTCCGTCTGTATATCCAATCTTCAGTAACATGAACATGAACCACACTGGCAGATTTGCGTTTCTGAAAGATCTTGCAACAGCACTTTTCGCATTACCAAATACTCCAACAGGCTTGCAAAAACCAATGTCACCAACTGAAATAAGGCCAACAGGACCAACACTATTAACAATGCCAAGGTCTCCACGGAACGCCCATATCACGAATATCGACACGGCCAACGAAACAGAGGAGACGCATAAGCGCACTAATGCCAGCCTTGCGAAAAGCATTTTTCAATTTCAAGCCCAGGTGCACATGGAGAATAAAAAGGTTAATAAAACGCACAATACAACGCAAGGGCAAGTACAGGAGAAGTTATTAACATCCCACACAGGATCTCCTAACACAACGGGTGGCCAACATGAAGGAAATAAAATAAGGTTCCCGACAAAAAAAAAGGAGAATAAACATGACAAAGTTTTGTCAACACCATTAATACCATCAACACTGTCAATATCATTAACATCAATCCACGCTATATTTCATGAGCAATCATTAACGGAAAGCCACCCGGCCCAATCTAACAACGAAGCCTGCCACAATTCAGACACAAGTACATATAAATTGACACATAAGGTGTCTCCATGTAGCCACTCAATCCCTAGATCAGACCAGGGTATGAGACAATATTGATAAAATCCATAAAGACGATAAAGACAAAGGATTTAAACCTCTGCTGGGCAACTCAAGTACTGACTCACAACAAAGGAAGTACTAAGACACAAGAAATTTGTTCTGACAGCCGCACAATTGAAAGTACCCAAGAAGGGCTGAAAATCCGCAGTAAATCAAACACCTCCGAAATTGAGGCACAGGAATTAACTGGAACCAAACATGAGGGACAAAAAAACCTTAGCAAAGTAACCCACACCGGAAAGACGAACCAAGGAGCAACGACAACCGGTCGGGGTACTAAAAACTTTCCATCACGGGAGTCCTCAAGTAAAATCATACTAGATATATCCAGTGGAACAAACCAAGAGGTGGATATCATTCCACTAACAGATTCTTCGCATATGACTAAGGGTGACACCCAAGCAGAGCCCTCAATCATAGAAATCTCAAGTGCTTCAGTTGCCCCCAATGTGGCAACAACAAAAACTCCTGAAACGCGCCGTGAAATAAGGCAAAAAACTAAAGAGCAGGACAATGATTTAACATCCACAAAGCAAGCGCCACACGGTCTCTCACCTGGCTGCAATGTTGGAGAACGACCCTGGCAAAAAAGAGGGTATGACATCGGCGAGAACCTGGAATCCATAATCACATTGCATAGTGCACTAGGGTGCATATTGGAAACCTCAATCAAAACCCTCAATATGCAATCTCATAAACTGGATATTCAAATACACCTAATGAGCAAAATGGCGGAATACATAGCTAACATAAATAAAAAGCTAGATGACATGGCCAGTGACTTTGCCATATTCAAGGATTTGACCCGACTGTGGGCTCCATCTCAAACCTGCACCTGCCATCCAATATTGGAAAAATTAAAGAACTTGCCATCGATACTCACAGATATACTGCAGGAATGCAAACACGCAAATCGTAATGCCAATAACACACCAACTGGATGTGACCTTATCTCTTTTGAGAACTCCAAGAGCCAACAAAACGAACATGAAGACCAATCAAAAGGTCCAAAAAGCCCAATAACAATGGGAAAAATCACACCGCATAAGCCGCAAATAAAACCCGACGATGTAATAGAAGAACCGGAAACAATCGGTGCAACAGCACATATCGTACAAAACAATGACCACAAACAACTAGGACTACAATCACCAAACCGAGATGGGGCGAATCAAAATGATCGGAAACGCTTAACCAAGAGGCAAAAAAACGGGCAAGGAAAACCAGAAATCAACTGACAAACTGCCCACCCACCAATAAATAGACATTGATCACATTTCCTATCTTTAATCAGGCAAAAACTAAACCAAAGTTGGAACCGAACGCCACAGATGGGAAACATAATCCCTCAATTAAGATAGAGACGGAACATAAAAAACACAAAGACTGTGAAGATAGCCAAATACGACCATGGATAAGCCCCACGGCCACATCTCAAGTAACAACAACAAAAAAGTTGTCACAAATCGCGGGAGTTGGACCTGTTAAAAACTCAGAAGCGGGAAATCCCAGTAATACGGAACTTTGGAGCTCGATAATCACTGCAAGTATCATCGACAACAGTATGGACCAAGGGCTCGGAGCAGCTACTCATCTAAACGAAACTCAAGATAATCTCTTGGATGAATCCCAAAAAACTGAGTCCGTCCCCAATCAAGCAGGGCGCACCAGTACTAATGACAAAAGGAATTACATAAACAAGTCTGAGCAAACGAATAGATATGACTTAAGTAACAAGAGACCCCATTGGGCTGTATTTAACGACACGAATAAATACCAAAAAAAGCTTCCCTCCATTCGCGTCACATTACCAAGCATCAATGCAACCACAGGGAAAAGTATCACCATATCGTCTGACCATCAAACTCCAGTAAAAACAGACCAAAAGAGTCATAGGCAAATAAGAATAAAAGCTGACAGTCGTATGGATGACCAACCAAAACTTACAATACACATTGGCATTAATGGCACTCAAGCAACTAAAGAGATTGTAAATGCGGAAAGAGCAGGTCCATGCCCCGGTCCAGCGATTTCAGGCATTGGGCATCACCGAGAACAGGTGGGAACTAACGGATCATCCCGTGAGGCAAAAACCACGACAGAAACTCAACCAGTACTAGCTCAGAAAGAAAAGTACAATCAAATAGGGCAATACCTCCACCACAATGCAGAGGGTTACGATGATCAAAAATCGACCACTAACGGAAATGCCCAGTTCAGTAGCAAAACATCCTCTGAGACGCAACTAGCTACAGCGGGGAAGATACTGTTCATTCCCAGCTACGAGCCCCAAGGCAACCAAGACTTCTTAAATCGTGGGAACATTCTCCACCTCACCTCCTCCATTCCCAGCCTAACCCACCTAACGTCGGCTGACTTATCATCTATCGAATTCGTCACGCTAGGAGAGAATGTCCTCAGGGAAGGCACACTCACCACCTGGAGGAGCCTAGAAGTGGCAAAAAGCATCCTCGCAGAAGTTAGCAAGTTTGAAGAGTGGGGAATTTGTCTGAAAGAACAAACAAAAAAGGGCTACCCGTCACCATTGCTAAAAAGATGTAGGAGAAGAGAAGACCATACAATCCCGATCACTCATTCAATACTACATGCTGCTAGGGGCCCCGAAACATCATTCAATAGTCATCAGAGACAAACACAAGGCGTTAATGGTAATTGAACCAATTATGAGGCTGGTAAAACTGAAGAAAATGTAATAAAACTACTCTCATGGAACATTGCAGGAGCAAAAAACATCCTAAACGAAAGCAGGAAAACAGCTACCTGGGATTAATATGACATCATAGTGCTGCAGGAAACTTGGTCAACTGAGCCAATCGATGTACCAGGAAGACTATGCTTTCATGAAAACGCGACACGCTCTCAGCGCTACGGCCGTGCAAGGGGAGGTTTATCTATTTATATTTCCACCTTATTAAAGATTAATGTCTCCCAAATGCCTATCTCAGCAACGGACATGCAAATCATTAAGCTGGAGAGCATAATTAAACGCGTGGCAAGGACAATTGTCCTAATCAACATATACGCCCACCCGAAAAAACAGCAAAAAAAAGAACTGTTCCAACGTGTAGTTAATGTTGTAACCTCCATCCGTTTAGATCACCCGAGTTGGGAGATCATCGCTACAGGTGATTTTAACTCCAATCTTTTATACCAATCGGAGGAAGATGACAATATCTCAGTGGCAAATGAAATGTGGAATGTCGAATCCCAGGAGATTCTATCGCCCTTTAGGTCAGATGGAGTGGGTAAGCAACTGGTCTGGGACCTGGAACGACTCGGTCTACGGGTATTAAATGGAAGATCTGCGCACGACAAACCCCCAGCAGCTACTTACATAGGTCACAATACAAACTCAATTCTGGACTATACATTAATAACACTGCCCCTATTGAACTTAGTTAAAATATTTCAAATAATCAGCACTCTAGACAGTGATCACTCCATGCAACATATCGAAATGAAACTAAACTCCCCTAGGTATACAATGGCTCCAAAAATACCAGGACAATTATCAACCTTCAACCTGAAGCGGCTTAAGTGGACAAGCAAAACACTATCCCAAATAGGGTTGGAAGCCAAGAACTTATTACAAACGGTCATGGTCGACAATGATCTTTGTTCAGAAACCTGGGCCAACTTCCTGGAAAGATTGCCAAAATCAAGCAGCAAGGCAAGGGGGCAGAGCAGTTCTATGACCAAAACCAAATTCTCAATAACTACTCTTGCTATGAAAAAACATCTTCAAAAGCTTACAAGACGGGTACAAGGTTCAAGAATAAAGCAAAGTACCTGGCAAGAAGTTCGGTTGATCAGGAAAGAACACAAAAAGCTAGTATGGATGGAAAAAAGGAACAAACACGATGACTTCTGGGCCAAACTGATGCCTAATACTAAGAAAAGCAGACACCAGGGCGTTCTGGATGCAAATCAATGCAATCAACAGAACAGCACAACCCACAAGCATGACATGCGTCCCGGAAAACGTCTGGGTCCAACACATAATTGACACGTTTGCGGTAAAACCAGTGGAGCTCCAGGCCACGATGGGTACAACAGCAGCTGAAATTACAAGCAACAGGATCAAGGAATGCAAATTCTTTTCCAGTTCCAGTGTCACGCTCAACTGCGTGGAGGGTTCGGACCAATCAACCTGGTCAGCTGATGTTCAACGAATACGTTCCATAATCAAGAAAAGCAAGCAAGAGAGTGCACCGGGGCCAAATGGCATCCCGCAGGCGATCTATAAACAGGACCCTGAATTCTGGGCAAGCAAATGTAATCTTCTATTCCGGTCTATTAGCAACTCTGGTCGGGCGCCATCATCAATCCCATCTATAAAGGCGGCGATCGCAAAAATCCAACAAATTATCGCTTAATTGCCCTGATTGATGCAGAGGCAAAATATTATGCATCCCTGGTGCTAGTCAATCTAACACAGTGGTCGGACATGAACAGCAAGATCCCGCTAAACCAGACAGGGTTTCGTCACGGAATTGGTACAATGGCTAATGCAATGGCGCTGAGCATGATTGGCGAAAGCAGTCTACTTAACCACCGGGAACTATATACCTGTTTTGTAGACTTCAAAGCGGCATTTGACCGTGTTAATAGGAATCTGCTATGGGCTGAATTGAAAAAGCAGGGTCTGCCGGAGTCAATCCTAATGACAATCATCGACCTGTATAGCAACACCTGGATGCAGGTAAAAATCGATAATGGGCAAAGGCTAACCAGGAAGATATACACCTTTGATGGGTTGAAGCAAGGTTGTGTGTTGGCTCCCCACCTCTTCAATTTATTCATGGCCGACTTAACACCAAGGCTCGATCTTATCAATGCTCATCCGCCTCGGCTGGGCATGCTTCGTGTAACACACCTATCTTACGCCGATGATGTGGTCCTGTTAAGCCAGACTCAAATAGGCCTGCATCGGCTACTACAGGAGCTGACCTGCTACACAAAACAGAACATGATAGAAATAAACAGTGCGAGAAAAAAAAACCATGGTCATAACCCGACGCCATAAACCACCACCAACCTTTACCATAGACAATGTCAAACTGGAAGCAGTTGGAAGTTACAAGTATCTCGGGATACTACTGGACAAGCGTCTCAATTTCCAGGCACAACTCAACAGCATGGAAAAGAAGGGCATGGCCCTAATGCACGCATTTATGAGCTTAGCTACCGAACTCAAAGGCTTTTTGGTTTCGCCACTGTTAACAATAATGAAAGCTAAACTTATACCAACGGTTAGCCTAAGGGAGCATACTGCACCATGGCAAGAGTGCACAACTTTTGGATTCAGTGCAAATGAAAATTTACAAACGTGTCTTCGCGCTAACAAGTAAAGCATCCCCGGCCCAGGTTAGACTGGAACTTGGCCTGAAATCTCAAGTGCTACTGAGGAAGTATGAGACCATAAAATTCTGGTACAATGTCTGGATGCACCAAGAGATCATGATTTATCATGCTATGTGGGAAACCATCATCAAATGTCCAAACTCAAACTATGCCAAGTACCTCAAAATGTCAATGGAATCAACAAATCTAGCTGGACTATGGGAATCCAAGCTCCAAGTATCTCAATTTAAACAGGTGGTCAGGAAGGTAGCCATTAAGCACTCATTGTTGGACGACAAAATAGCTTTCAGTCGCCGGTCACATGCCTGGATGACTATTCAATCATACAAAAAACTAGTGCCGGCGCACTTCTTGGACCTGGCCTTTTCGCCTTATATCAAACGCAAATATCTTAATATAAGGTTGGGTTGTTTGCCAACCAATGCCGAGCAGCCAAAGTGGAAGTCCCAAGAAAGTGAAGGGTGCGGGCTATGTGGTGCAGTAAGACAAGACTTTATCCACCTGATTTGCATCTGCCCGGCTCTCATACAGGAACGTCGGAATTGGTTGAAAGCAAAGTTCAAGCAGTTTGGAATACGTACCTGTAGGTCAGCGATTATACAAACATTATGCACCGCAGACCCGCAATTCATTTGTAGATCAATCAAATTTATTGAGTATTTTGAGAAAAAGCAAGGATCATTGGCAAAACCATGAACTCGGAATTGTTATTTTTTACCTCAGAAAGACACTTGCTTTTATCCTCAATTTTATCAGTTCACATTAGTATAAATTCTCAGTGTCTTTTTAACATATTATCATATTTGTATCTTTGTAATGGTTTTAATTAACTATACAATAAAGCATTCATTCACTCACTCGGTGTTACTGACCCCAGTGTGTGTCTAGTGCTACTTATACTGCTGGTGGAGTAAAGATGTGATCCTCACAAGGGACTGGCAGTTTTTAAAGCCTTCTTCTGGATGGTGTTGGTCATGGGGTGGTTGAACAGGATTCAATGCAAAATGTTCAAAGTGCCAATGTGACAAGGAAACTCTAGCACATCAGCACGGCACAGAGTCTCATGATCAGTAGGGGATGGAGTGGAAGCATGCAGTGTTGACATTTCTCTAGTGGGCAGAATTGACCTTCTTTAGGTGAATCAAGTGCCTGACCAGGAAGTATAGTAAGGCGTACATGAGGACATGGACACGGTCGGTGATGAGTATTCACGGATTGGCGATAGTGGCGGAACCCGGAAGAGGCTGCATTTGCTTGGCAAAGTAGTACGTAGAAACAAGTAATTGTTGCTATTGTTGTGATTCTTCTTCTTCTTCTTCTTCTTCTTCTTCTTCTTTGTATTATTATTATTTCTTATTATTATTAGTCGTATTATTATTATTTCTTCTTCTTCTTATTGTTATTATTATTATGACTTTTATTATTATTATTATTATTATTATTATTATTATTAATAATAATCATGATGATAACAATAATAATAATACATAATAAGCATAATAATATCGTTTTCATTTATATTAATACTACTACTAACAATATACTTGTTTTCTATCCATATTAATATTATGATTACTACTGCTACTGATTATAAATAATAATAATAATAATAATACATAATGATCATAATAATACTGTTTTTATTGATAATAATACTGCTACTGATAACATCCTTGTTTTCTATCATTATTATGATTACTACTGCTACTGATAATAACAATAATAATAATAATAATAATAATAATAATAATAATAATAATACATAATGTTCATAACAATAGTACAGTTTTTAGTTAAGTGATTCCTACTAATATTAAGATATGTGTTTTCTATTATTATTATTAGTAGTACTACTACTACTACTTCTACTACTACTACTAATAATATTAGAAGGTAAAGGTGAATGTGCTAAGTACTATTACCCACCAGCAAGACGGGCTTGGGCATGAAGTCGGCGGGACACTTTGCATGAGTCACCAACAGTGAAGAAGGTCTGGGAGTCCGCGACTACCCGCACATGAGCAATGAACAGGATGTTGGATGTTATACAGGAAGTACATCACGCTATGCAATAACAGAATTTGTGCATGTGAGATGGTGCTGGTGTATGGCTTGAAGGATTTATTATGCCCCAGTGTCTGAGCTACCGTCGCATATGGCATCAGCCTTGGAGAGAGTTGGGCACGGACTGGTTTTATCATTCAAAGGTTTTCCTCTTGTGGTGATGATCGTGAGGGCATTAATGGTAGCCTTTGGCCCCCCCCGCCCACCCATCCATAATAGCGACCACATCTGTGGCTTTGCACGATTTCACTGCACAGGCTTTTAGGGACTCTGCAGGGATTTACTTTCCAGCACATGTTTTTTGTGCATTGGAAAGTGTTCATTTCTTAGCACGAATAGTGCTTTGGCCTGCTGTGTGCCCCTTTTTATCAAGGGTGCATTACCTGGATGTAACTTGGGAAGATCAGTGCAAGCACCATGTACTAAAATTTCAAACCGGGCTTTGCATAAATGACTGAGAGTCAGATGTAGGAGAGGAAATACCGGTCGGTAACGGCCGATTTCGGCCGTTACCGACCGGTATTTAGGATTCGGCATGTAGGGGCCAGCATTTTACAGAATCTGTAAATTTACCGATTCAGAATAAAACCGAACCATAATGACACCACCTAATACAGATTCAAAAAACATTTTAAAAATGTATACAATTTAAAACAAAACATTTCATTAGGGGGGTTATTCATTGCAACTATGAAATCAGCAGCAGACAAAATATTCAGCTGAAGACAAATTAATCTTAGGTGCTTTCGCCTATGCGACAATAAAGCCGGGCAAACAAATACAACATGGAGCAAATCCTGATCTTTCATATGACAGAGGTCACAAACAGCTGAGGATCCGTGCCATTTAGATAAGAGCGATTTCAGAGGAAGTAAATCCTGTCTTAGTAAGAATAGTAGCCGCCTAATGCATGAGGAATATTCCAGTGAACATATGGTTGTGCAGACCTTACCAAACAAGAGTTTGACCTTTTTTCAAACTACGAGACTCTCTATCCAATCTCCACCCTAAATCCCATGAGGCGGATTTCAGAAGAGTTTTTAACTGAAATTGCGATAGAGAAAATAAGACAGCTTTATCTAATCGTAATTGGTTTACAGCATATCTAAAATTTTACCGATTCATAAAAACCGAATCGGTAAAATTCGGTATTTATGAATCAGTAAATAGGAATTACCTACATCTGGCCCATAATGCTTCCTTGAAATTGACATTAACAGATGAAAATGATTTTATTTCTCCAAGCATTTCACATATTGCATGAATGCTGCACTATGCAACACACATACAATGTGTGGAATGTTTAAGAATTTGTTTAGCATCGGATTTTGAACTGGAAGGGTATGCTTCTTGTACAAATCCTATTATAGACAGCACACACAACTCGACACCATGGTGTAATTGAGGTGCATGGTGGTAGGTAGCCCATTTAGTGCTCTGGTGCAGGGGAAATGATATAAATAGTCCTTTCCCAACTAACCAAAATCTTTCTTCTTCTTAACTCTGGTATAAGTCAGGATTCCTCCATTGAACTCCTATTAGAGGTAATAAACCTTGAAATCTGTTCTACAATCTATTTTATCTTTTATCTTTCTTCAGACATATTTTGAAATTCCCCCCAAAAATAAATTTCACACAAAATTCTCAAAATATTGTGTCTCAAATGCTGGCACTGGTGGCTTGGTAGATAAAGCGTCCACTGTAAAGGCCTGTGTTTGACCTCATGGTCACAGGGTTGAATCCCGATGGGTCCACTCAACCTTTCATCCTTCTGAGGTCGATAAAATGAGCACCATTGATTTAGGTAACAATAAACATCTGTTATTCAGCGGCAAGATGCCCACTGGAAAAACTAGTTTAATTTGAACAATGTACCTTATGGATATTGCCTTCCCTTTCTCTTCTCTGCTGCATATATTGCGTCATTTTCTCAATTTTTCTTTTTTTTTCTCTTATTGCTTTGATGACCAGTTTCATATGTAATATCGTCTGCGGGTGGCAGAGTGGATTAAAGAACGGTGATGGATTAAACCCAGATCTGTTGACTGGGTGTGAGTGTTTGATTGGTTCAGATGCTCCGTTCATCACCACCCACTTTTGTACCGCTTTTTTCACCATAAGTTGGCAGGGTAATGCTCAGACGTGAGTCCCTTGCTCACTTTGCCACCGGATTCAAGCAAGCCTGGCTGAAGACGGCTGGAATGCCGGAAACCGGTCCTGGGAAGCTTGTTTCAGGTCCAGGGAGGGCATGGCTTGGCAGTTCGGGCTGGACTGTTCTTATGAGGCACAGGGTCAGACTGATTTGCATATGGCCATGTCTGAACTGGGGTGCAGAGTGGGCTAAAGAACAGTGATGGATTAATCCCAGATCTGTTGACTGGGTGTGAGTGTTTGATTGGTTCAGATGCTCCGTCCATCACCACCCCCTTTTGTACCGCAGTCCATTAGTGACATTTAACTTACACGCTGTGGGTCCACTTTTGAACCATATACCAGAGACTTATTAGTAAATTAAATATGCTAATTCGGAGTCTAGTCAGTTTCTACATGGTTTAGGAGTCAGCGCGTACACAATGGGCACTGGGCAGTAGTGTCCCAGTGTGTAGAGACAAATATTCAACAAAAACATCTAGCATAAAATGGAGAGAACCAGGTAAAAAGGGCCATTTTCTTACACTTGGCATTTCTTAACACCATAAAAAAATAAACAAACAAAATTGCACTCATCTTATCAAATAATGTGGAATAAATGATGTTCTAAATTTATGTAATTGACTTGGTACCTTCAGGTTCCACACTGATTTAAGAAACAAGCACGTAGCTCGCTGGTATGAGCTTTCAGCATGCTAAGCTCTTTACAAAACAATTACAGCTATGTAAGAAACATCCAGAACAAGAAACAGTAGAGAAAGAAATGTTGATATTTTATTTTGCCATAAATGAAAATATTTTAGCAGTATATATACTTTATTTTCAGGTCTGGCTTAGAGTCAACTTTGCTGTCTCACCAGCTTCATGTAATGAAGAAAACATATTTTAAAGAAATATGTACATAAGTGTGCTCTGGCTCGGTTCTTTCATCCACTGGGCTGTTCAGCTGTCATTCACATTGCGCCCTCAGAATACAGCATAGGGCAGTGGGACAGCCCACTTCAGCCATGGCGCAACTCTTGTGCACTGTGAGTGATAGTGGGGCATATTCACAAGGAGCTATCGCCGAATTAACGTCACTTTATCGCACCCAAACTTGTGATAAATGTACCCCTCCTTCACAAGCTGATGTTAACAGCCCACAGCCCCAGTTTTCCCGCGATAGCAGCCGCAAAAAAAATTGCCACAGAGGACCCCCGCAACTATCGTAAATGAGATGCAGAATAGGCGTTCCAGTGCAAAAAGCAGCGACAACACGACACCTCAACATTCACACCGACCAGCCAGATCGGCGATAAGAACACAAAACACGCAATAAGGTGCATTAGCAGTAGGAAATTAACACCTGCTATGACCTGGTGTAAAGTCGGACCACAGCCTGTACCACAAAAGGGAGCCCAGCCCACAGTCACACCTGAAGACAAACAGATGCCATAGAGCAACTGAACATGCAGCACGGACACTCAAGAGGGCCACAACACCCACCGACACCACACCAAGGACCACCCCTCCCTGGCACACCCCGACCAAAGACATGACACATCAGCTACACCTAAACATGTACAAAATATTCCGCCTGATGTAGTACAATCACAACTAGTGACATGCATGTGTTGTCACAGAAATGAGCATCACACATTTACCTTCGAAGCAACCAATGAAACTTCATAGAAATTAACACAGAAATGAAATGAAGACAAATGGCGGCTCCCCTCAGGACAATCCGTAGGTCACAGCCTGCAAGATAGAAAACATGATGAGAAGGTGTGTCCTGCGCACATCAAAGGACAGAGAGAGCGAAGGAGACAGAGAGAGAGAAGAGAGGGGAGAGAGTAAGTGAGAGAAGAAGAGAGGGGGAGAGAGCGAGAGAGAAGAAGAGAGGGGGAGAGAGAGAGAGAAGAAGAGAGGGGGAGAGAGAGAGGAGAAGAAGAGAGGGGGAGAGAGAGAGAAGAAGAGAGTGGGAGAGAGAGAGAGAGAGTGCCGCCCCTGCGCACCCAGGCCACACTGCTCACCTGCTGCCACCAGTGTGTCTCCAACCACTTGCCGGTATGTATAGCAGTACACCAGGTCACACATCAGTGTCAGAGCCATCATCTGAAACAGAGTCCAGATACATGACTGGCACAGTACACACACTTCCACAAGACAACGTCCTCAGCCCGCCCGTGCACACCCAGGCACAGGTATCCCAGCCCCTCCTGCCGCCCATCAAAGCATGCCTGCCCATGCACACCTGGGCCTTACTGCTCACCTTCTGCCACCGGCTTGTAGACAGCAGGTCCCACCACGTGCCACTGCAAGAACAAGCCCGGGACCCGCTGCACCCTCCACACCATGTAGCCACACTGCCCAGGCCAAAAGGTCTCGCGTCTGGTTCCGGGTCTTGATTACACCATTGCATAGGACATGCCAGGGCACCCCGCAACATCGCAGTCTGCACAGCCGCTCAGTCCAATGGGTGCCACTAACTCTGTGATCCCGGAAGCGAGGCCACATGGCGTTAGGCCCGCGCAGCCGGCTGGCTTGGCCTACACTGCGGTCCAGCAAAGCACACAAATCCTGAGCAGTCCAGACCACCGGGACGGGGCATCATCGCAGGCTGCACACACGCTCAGCAGCTTAAGGTGCCAATGGCTCAGTGCACTCAAAGTCACCGTCCCGTGGCGGGGAGCCTGTGCCGGCCGCAATGCAGTATGTGCCACAAACCCTGTTCAAACCCAGTCAGTGCCACCTGGTGGTAGGCCCGTGCTGGCCTCATACAGTCACCACCGGCAGAGGGGAATGTGATGTCGTTGGCCCCTTATATTTGCGGGGTCACATGACTTGTGACTCCTGTGCCGGATGAGTGTGGTGTGCATGCAAACCTACCCTCAGAGAGTGGCTGTGACATGCTGACAACTAAACCAGTGACCTGCACACCACCAGCAAGTACGCCTGCGACGGCTAGCAATGAGGCCCCCCCTCGGAACGTAAGTGGAGTGGTCTGGCCTGGAGTACGCCGTACAAGCGCAGGGCCTGCAACAATGACTCGGGGGCTCTGGGCATGGTTCAGTCCATGTCCGGAGAAGAAAGTGGCTTATGCGTGTGTCCCTGTTGTGGTGTCCACGGGACCCGTAACACAAATTGCTATGTAGCACCCTCTGGCTGGCATCACACAGGATGAGCATCATTGATGCAAGGGAAATCACTGCCCCTACATTCATCCACACATACATACATGAATGGTGAAAGAGATGACACAGCAGTGCGTCACTGGATGTTCATTGGACATCCAGTGCAGTTCTGCAGCTGGAGCGGTACAGAGCAATGCCGAACACACTACACATTATGGGCCTGTGGAGGGCCAGCCAGAGTCCATCCGGGGATGACAAGTAAGCATGGGCGGATTTTGCGGATCCACGATTCACGAATTTGCGAATTCACGGATCGTGGATCCGCAAAATCCGCGGATTTTGCGGATCGGCGGATTTGGGGGCGGGGCTTCCTCGAGTGTGTGGGCGGGGACAAGCGGACGGGGCTTCCATGCGAGCGCACATGCCTCTTGTGTGTATAAAAGGTCAGAGTGAGACCGATCAGAGCGGCAGATTAAGAGACAGAAGCTCCTGGTCACAGGAACAGCACGGGGATTGCGCTCGTGAAAGTCAAAGATGCAAATGCCTCTGGCCTGCATCACAGCGGATTTTCGATGGTATATTTGGGAAGAAGGCACACCTGCCCAGCCTCCACAACGCTCACGATTGATTTTGGGCTGATGAATGAGTCACTGAATTTAAGCTTCAACTAGGGCACATGCTTTATTGATATCTGCAAGTGTTTCCTGTTGAGGTTTATTTTTTGTGCCAGGACCGTCGTGCCAGAATGAACCCTGCCCTTCATATTTATTCAAGAAGACACCACCGTTTTTCCCCATCGTAAATAATTTACGATGGCGCCGGCAAGCTGCCAGCGCCATCCTGAAAAAGTTACTTAATTAGCTTCAACAGGAAGCTCCAACTGATAAAATAAAGCAGGCGCTCGAGACCCTGCTGTATCTTATCTATTAGAGCTTCCTGTTGAAGCTAATTAAGTAACTATTTGAGGATGGTGCTGGCAGCTTGCCGGCGCCATCGTAAATTAGGCTTTGAACTTTTGACCGCGGAATCCGCCGCTCGCGGATTGCGGATTTTCGGTAAATTCACGAGAGTTCGCGGACCGCGAATTTACCGAAAATCCGCAAAATCCGCGATCGGAGCGGATTTTGCGCTCATGCTTAATGACAAGTACTGCGTAAGAGGAGTGGTGCTGTCCGCAGTCTGGTCGCCGTGTCATTGGTCATCAAACAGGATTGGGCAGTCCATGTCGTAGTCCAAGGTGAGTGCATCTGTGTGAATCGGGGGGTCAGTGGAAGGTCATGAGGCCATGTGCGGGACCAAGCATAAACAGGCCAGGTGGCGGAAATGAATGCTACGGAATCCTTCTGATCACAGGCATATCCATGTCCTCGTCCCGGATGTGTGCTCTGCCCCACCTGGGGGTGTTGCAGTACTGGCTGCGGCACTGTGTGCCAGTGTCACATCAGGGGCCAGAGGTGGATTGTCTGCCGCACTGTGTGCCACTGACACATCAGGTGCCGGAGTGGATAGGCCTGCCGCACTGGGAGGCAGAGACACACCAGGGGGTGGAGATGTGGATGGTGTGGGGGCAGCAGCATTCATCATCGCCACACCTTGTGACAGCAATGCCATGAGGAGGATCTGCAGGGCATGGTAGATCTCAGCAACATTCCGCTGATGTACAGCGGTGGCTGCCATCCTTTTCGCCTCCATCCGCACCATGTCCTCCATGAGCCTCCGCATGTGTGCCAGCTCACGGCTGGTTTTGCTGGAGCCACTCTGAGCAGACAGGTGTTCTTCTGTCTGGATCATGACTCCAGCTGTGTCAATCAGGGCTTGTTGGAGACCATGGAGCGGGCCTACACACCCAAGGATGGCGTCAAGTTTGGTTGCCATGATGCCGAAGCCCAACGGCACCTGATCTGCGGTCTCCCTTTGGCACTCCAGCACACGGCGTTGGAAGGCCATGTGCTGTTCCTGGGGGCCTTGGGGGAGTGCCGGGGCTATGGGTGCCTCCTGCTGGGTGCTTTGGGTAGTGGGTGGGGTCTCCTCGATGTAGCTGGGCTGCCCTGATCCTGGAGGTGAGTGTCGCATGAGGTCAATGATGTCTTGGATGGTTTGGGTGTCGATGCTGGTGTTGTCCTCCTCGTCATCAGTGAAGAGTGGCTGGTACTGCTCTGCAGGAGGTGTTAAAGATGCCCATGCGATGTGGAGGGGAGATGATGTATTACAATGTGTCCACATGTATGTAGCCGCGTGGTACATGTTGACATTCAAACAGCATGGCATTGTACATTGTGACAGTCTGTAGATCTGGGCGAGGACCCAGAGTCATTGTGGGTGTGCACTGTGCTCTGCTTGACTATGCATGTGTGCCATTGTGCCCATCTCCACCCGTCCCTCGAGTACTTGGTGGTCACTCACCCTGTTGCGGTTGTGTTGTGTCCTGTCGAGCAGTGTCTGATCCCCCGACTTTGCCCACAGTCTCCACACTGATGATTGTCGACACCAGCTCTCTTCCATGCCATCCATCTCGAGCTGTGGCACTGGGCCCCCACCTCCAGTCTGCATTACTGCCTTCTGGTTGGCGGAGAGTTTCTCCTTGGTCCTCCGCTTGATGTCATTCCATTGGCTCTTGACCTCATCCATTGTCCTCTTTGCTCCCTGATGGCATTCACCTTGTCCACGATGTCCCGCCATATTCCATTTTCGGTGCCAAATGATACATTGGAGGTGACAAACAGCTGTTGATGGTGTTCCATCACCTCCATGACTATGATCCTATTCACCTGCGGACTGAAATTTGTCTTCCTCTTCTTCTTGTCCTTGCCCTTCCCTGTCCCCTAGATCTTGGGCTGGTCGGCCGGGGTGCTTGTGTGGTTGCGCTCGTCCACTGCGCCTGCTCCGGCTGCCTCCATGTTGCTTGGGTGTTGGTCAGTCTGCATTGGTGTGTCTTTTCTACTTTTAAGGTGATTTTTCCCGCCTGCCAGGTGTGTGTGTTACAAGCCTGGCGCTGCTTATCGCTGATTTCCTCATCGCGCTTTGGCCCATCGCAGGTTTTTTGGTGTTGTTGTTTGTGTTTTTGTCTCCATCGAGGTGATTGTATTGCGGACATTGTCCACAGTTTCGGCAGACTATTGCATGCTACCACCGCGTTGTGAATTCCACGTTGCCACAGGGTTATTTTCCCGTGATAGGCTGCGATGTTGAAAGTTGGGTTATGCTACTCTTCCGGTAGTTATCTCACATTCTTGTGAATATACCCCAGTGTTTTTTCCTGTGCAAATCTGTCTCAAAAGATGTCCATTTCAGTGTTGTGGCTAGCGGGTCACTGCTTTACTTTTCCAATGTTTTTTTTCTACCCATTCTTTTTATACGTTTATTTTTTTTTGTCACCTTTCTATTTACACTAATAAGAATCATGTGATGTGTGTTAAAATTAATTACACAATTTCTACACTGTTCTAAGAATACCTTTCTGATAGGAAGCAAGTTTACTGTTTTATTAAAATGATATGCCCTGGTTATTTTTAAATTAATTTTTTTATTGGTAGAATGTAGCAGCCTCGTTTTGGTGGCATCATGTGCCTTTTAGTAGTAAATTCTTGCAATAACAATGTAAAGACAAACTGTTACATCAGTGCACCAATACAAGAACTTTTGATTCTTTGATAATGATTGTGGTGGCATCTTTAAATATAATGTTGGCATTCTCATAAAATACAGAATCATCTTGTTATGTGCACGAGTAATTCTCGTTTCTGCTTTAGAGAAGGAGAGGCCTGAAATCCATTAGAGGCTAAAGTGTCGTCACCTTTTATCAAGTGAGACGTATCTGCCGGGGACAGAGACTTGTAAACTGCTCTTAATGTGTTTAATGTGGCTTTCTTGTTATGCAATGCATTCGCCACCCTTGTTGTCTCGGGTTTATTGTCTTCATTACAGCTGCGTCTCCTATCATAACATTTTAATATATATTAATACAACGCGAGCAAGTTTACAACCCATCTGTAATAAAACTAGCGAATGCATTACGTATCCGTGATGCTATTTAAAAGCGATATTAATCTTAATATTCATAATTCTGTTTTCAACATCTGTCTTAATATGCTACCACGCGGGTCCCAGTCGCCCTGCCTCATATAATCCCGCTGTATTATGTTATTATCTTTTAAATCCCCGGAATCACCACTCAGAACATCTCTTGAATCTCACAAATTATATCTCTCAGATGCAAGCAGGGAAGCCTGTGCATTCTGCAGTCTTAATAAAACTTTGTGTCTGTGTGATGGTTAGTAAATATGAGTCATTATGTGGCGGTCAGATATGAAGCGTATTTAGTGCCAGAATGCAAAATACAAGAACTATCCCTCAATAGAGATACAACCTAAAAGACCACAACTGATGTCAAGTGTTGAAAATTATCTGAAATTTTCAGTTAGCAGATATAGTTCTCGCAATTTAATAGTCACCCCACACCTGAGGATACTAGATTGCTCTTCTGAATGGCTTTTGTAGGCAGCCGAATATCTTTAAATGATAGAGCAGTGTAGAAGCTTTGCATACAATGGGGAATAACACATTGCTGTGTATGTGAATAATTTACTGTACATATTGCAGTTAGGTAATAGTGAGGACGTGGGCAATAGTCCTGCCTCCAGTTGTGGTACTACTTAGACCAGTGGTTATTAACCTGTGGTCCGGGGACACCTGGGGACCCTGGAGACCCCCGAGAAGGCGTACACAGGGGGTCTTAGACTGTTTTTACAAAATTAAATAATATTAGAATGAATAGATTAAACTGAATAAAATATATGCTAAAAAAGAAGTAAAATTGAAAATTTGAAAACTTTTCCATATTTAATTGTGAATTGCACAAAATAGTTCAATAGCTAGGTATTTGCTTGGTGTATGTTTGTTTCTGTATTTCTGTGTATTGTTTTGAGGTTCAAATCATGACTCAGTGAGTTCCCCCAATTTCATCAATGATTCAGAGGGGGTCCACAGAAATCAAAAAGTTAAGAACAGCTGGCTTACTCAGATGGGTATGACACTTTCATTGTTAGAGGGCATGGCTAGTGCCCATTTGGGATAGTTGCGCGGGACTGGAGCTCTGGGCCTGAGTGGCTCATGACCATGGGAAAATACAGTGTTGAGGAACACTCCCAGCTACCAAAGGTGTGAGTATATAAACGCTTACATCAGCCATTTGATTTCCCAAAGGTCCATGCGCATGGGTTTGGAATTTTTCTTGTGTTGTGTTTTTACTTTATTATTACAGATAAGCATAACTGCTTTTGTGCCAAGCTTCCAGAGAGGTAAGCACTAGTTAATTTAGTGACTTTTGTGGTTCACCCCGCCGAGGACTGTGCTCGACATATGAACTCAACCTCAAGTAAGTGGTGTCTGAGAGAATGAATTTGATGACTAAATCTGATGTAGGGGAGCTCAGTACAGTCTCTACGCCCCCACTGTTTTTTAATATCTGTATTTTGTCTCATTCCCTCATGGAAGTCTGTTTCCTCAAAATCTAAGATGGCGCGGATTATCTGATACGTCACGCATGGCAGACTGAATTATTTTGGCGGCTCTGGTGGGAGACTCAACTGGAGTCTGAGGGGGTGAAAGAGAACATGCCCAGAGCAAATCAGTCACCCAATATAGCAATGATTTCTCTGCTTTTCTGATGGAAGAGGAGGACCCTCACTCTATTTTGCCTCAGATATGATGATGGAGCATCCTCTCACTTACATCAGATGCTCCTATTTGCGACTTCAGGTGGCTTAACTTAGTACCTAATTCTGCCAGGTGAGTTACCAGTGACTGTATCAGGTCAAGCAGGAGTTACATCTTATTTGATAGCCAGAGAAAGGCCCCTGGTGATTGTATCCTGTGAGGCTCTAATAGCCACCAGGGATTGGGTATTGGATGCGGATAATGTGTCCGGGCCCAAACAGAAGTTTTTTCTTCTGGTGATCCCCATCCCACAAATGAGGTTTGCCCAAGTGTCTCATTTATTTTTGCATCTATGTTAGAGAGTTAGCAGTGTGACAGGTTATCCATTTTCTGGTCAGTAAGGCTCTTCCTCTTGGGCATTATTGATGTATTATTTATAGTTGGTGGCATTTTTCTAGTCAACTCTGTAGTCAACTCTAGCGGTTCAGTAGACTTGGGCAGCTACCATGATCCTATGTTGCTTTAGTTCTATTGTTGTTAAGTCCTCATTAGTAGGTAGTGCAAACAAAGGCATGGGACTAGTGACTGTCTGCTCCACGTTGGTGCAACCGTTTCTGCAGGCAGGAGATTTCTTTGGTGTGTGTGGTTGTAATAGTATCTCTGTTGATAATCCGTCTCCTCGTGGGCTCAGGCTTTATTGCAACCTGTGGATTTTTGACTGTTGATGTTTCATTACTTAAGGTTTGTGTAAGCTGAGTAGGCTGCTGGCTAGGCTGGGGTGAAGCCCTGTGCCATTAAGTCCATGCACAGTGCTGCTCCATGTGGAATTACATCTGGGTAAATATCTATTGGTTTGTGAAAGAATTGCCTAATTGTGCCCTTTATGGAGGATGCCCCCAACAACTGGGGAATTGGAGCTCCATCTTGATTCAACCTGGTCAGCGGCCTCTGAGCTCGGAGGTTTGAGGTGAACAAAGAACAAGGACAGCAGGCCTGGGTCCTCCACTGGCTCCATTTCACGAGTTAGCTGTTTCTGTCTTGGCATTTTCTGTGTGGTTTAAGTCTTGTCTGAATTTTTATGGAATTTCTGGTGGTTCCTGCCCTGGAATTCTACCCTGGTTTTCTACAAGACGGCTGCCAGTAGCAATATTATCTTGGATTAACTTGATTGGCCCAATGCCACACTTCTGCCTTGTTCTTTGCATGCACCACGCATTACTAGAAGTAACCCTGGGCATAGTAGGCACAGTGGGGTTATGCAGAGGTCTACAGAGTTGCAAAAAGTGTGCATGCCCGTGCGCGCGCGTATGAGCTTTCTTCTTAAGCTTTACCGGTATGATGAGGAAGAGGGCAGCCTGGGGATGCCGCAGTAAAGAGGTAAGGGGTTTTAAGTTTATTTTTAATTACTGTTAACTTACTTCTTAATAGGGGGGTGGAGGAGGGGCTGGCCAACTCCCCTCCGATGCGGAGTGTGCCGAGATTTGCCTTCTCCGCGAAACAGTGGTGCGGAGGTCTCCGCTGGGGTTACCTAGAAGTAGTCTAGGTTTTCCTGGACTTTCCACGTCCCAGCGTCTGGGTCCCTGGAATTGAGTTGTCTTAGCTTCTCAAGCTGAAACAACTGCCCTACTTGCAGGGTTCCACTTCCGGGCCACTGTAGTTCCTGGGAGTTAGGGCTGCATGGCTGACTGCGCCGCCACGCCTCCTTAGGGCTTGGTAGTGGTGGAAGGGCACAAGCATGCTGCAGGAATCTGTCGGGCCCACTCTCCAGGAGGTCGTACAGTTACTTTTGAGTTTACAGGGGCCGGTGCAGCACACAGGGGTAGCTCACTCAGGCTGCAAGCCGCACCCGCCCTGGGTGGGCAGCTTTGGTGGACCTCGGGGCTTAAACACTACCATGGGTTCTAGCCCACACAACCTGCACTGTACATTTTCATCACTGCTTGCCACCCTGTTTTCCAACTTTTATTTTTTGCTCAAAGTAAATTATGCGTTGTTTTTTGGGTTTGGAGTTGGATTGGGCTCAGCAGCCCATTGTTAATCTTATTGGGGCATGCTCAACGCTCACTACAGTTCCAAGGGATTTCCTCTCTGCAATGGGAGATAGGTGCTGGCTTCCTACCTCTTATGTTTTAAAATCAATTTGATTTGATCAGACTTGGGACCTCTCCCGACCCTGGTTGTCTCCTGGCACTGAAGCGCAGGACAGTAGGGGCGATGTAACAAGATGTGGCGTTCACTGATTAGGAGCACCTAGCTCGGGAGGGGTGCAGACGGGGTGGGGGCAGGTACAGGCGGGCGTTGTTCGGTATAAGTCCTCTGCCCTGGCTTACCACCTCAGTCACTTCAAATTAATTGCTTCAGTTCGCTATGCTTCCCCTGTGCCGCACCGCCCCACAGCCTCCGGCTCCTCCGCAGGTTTCTAGCACCTAACTTCACTGTCGCTTCACTGATGCTCACCACCCGCAATGTTTTATACTAGAAGGAGTGCTTTAAGTGGGCCGGGTCCTTAAAAAAGCAGGTGCTGAGATGGGTCCCTATCGGGCTCTCTATTTTTCTCTTCACCGTCGGAGTGAAAATAAAAAGTCTTTTAACTCAGCGGATTACCACCCTTCATCGACCTTTGATGTAAATTGGTACTAGTTATTTCACAGTTTCATCACTTTAGAATTGAAGGTTTCTAATATTATGTACAACAAAGCCATTGTTGTTTAATGTATCCAACTAGAAACCATTGCAAAGCATTTAGTCTGGCTTGTTTTAGGTGTATGCAGTGCTTTAAATGGGCCGGTACTCACCGATACTGAGTACCGGCACTTCTGAATTTTCTGGCTCTCAGTACCGGCACTTCTCATTAGCCAGAGAGAGTACCGGTACCCTAATAGACGGGACTGCATGCTCCGGTTATGTCTCTCGTATAGCACAGGGTAGATGCCACTCTGCATCTCAGGAGCGTGTAAGTCGCCAAGCCCCTTTGCAGAGTCGCTGCTGGAGATTCCAGCAGCACCCATGTGAATGGCCTGAGACTGCAGGGGTCTAAGAGGGCTTGCCGTTCGTCACACTGTGATTAACAGTGCAGGGTCTAGACAGACCCTTCACTGTCGATCAGGTGCCAGAGGACTATTCGGCTGAAAGTGCTTTAGTCTCACCCCCGCCCCTCTCCATCAGGTACGTAAATTGGTTGGGACGGGCAGTCAGTCAGTAATCCAGTTTTATTTAGGATATTGAGTGACAGCCCAACAAAATCCTTTACCTTTGCCAATGCTGTCTTTTCCCTTCATCTTTTTATTCAGGACAGGAGCTGCTTCTCTTTGTGAAAGGAAGGAGTAGGGATGGTGCGGAGTCAAGACATGAAAAATTAACCATCGCTCCTGAGACCCCTTCCAGGCAATGGTGAATCAGGGCCATACTGGGGCATGATGTGCTTCCCCACAGCCACAAAGCGGCAAACATGTTACTTTACCAACTTGTCCAAGAAGAATCAGGAAGTGCCAAACACTTGAGCAATGTTGGCAATGAACTTTGTGGTTCAGCGGGAGCGGAGCCTACTATTCACCCCACTTCTCCGGCCATGGGTTTTTAACAGTGCATCCCACACACTCCACCAAACGCTGAAAATCTTAGGCTCTCCTCCCTAGGCGTATAATGCACATTTTGTCAAGGCTACACACAAGCAGGCTACAATTCATCTTTTGTGGACAGAATCTGAGAATATTAGGCTTACCATCACATGATATGACCAGAAGTGCAAACTAAGAATGTCTTGAGGAACAGCTAGCCAAACTACTTCATGCAGTGGAGAGGTGTGGCTCACTGGTTAGAGGCGGCAGACCTGTAAGCAGAGAACGGCCCGGGACCAGGGTTCAATTCCCGACGCGGCAGGGTCTTGGACCAGGGTCAACGGACTCGATAATTCTCGCCTCAGTGCCTACTCTGACCAGGGAACACACTCGGTAACTCTGGGCATTAAGCTTGCCTCATCTCTACAACGGCCCCCCACAGACGCCGGGGATGCCTGGTTTCACCCTGGAGATACCCAGAAAGGGACCATCTCACAGGGAAAACCAGGACGGGTTCCCCAGCGGTCTACAGCGCCAGGACACTCGGGTAGAGTAACAGTGCGCTTTACAAGTATCCCACATTTACATTTTACACTAATAATTTCCAGACAAATCCTGCACAGAGGTTGCATTTATCTTTTTCCAGAAACAAAAATAACCTTTCATGCCCTTAGGTTCAAACTCAAGGAGTAAAGAAGAGCTACCCAAAACGACATACTTACAGTTACACTAATGTTTTCTAGGCTAATCATGACATATTTGGAGTAAAATCGTATCCCGAGCCCAGGCTTCAATGATGCACAGCTAAAAAAAAGTTGAGGGTTGTATGCTGTGCGTGCAACAAATCTGTTCATGTAGCTTCACAACATTTTTACTTAATAATAGCTTGTGTGTGTGCGCCTGTTTTTCTGTGAGAGAAAAGGGAGAGAATCAGACCACTCAGTAGATTTTAGAGGGAATGTGTAGAGTGTGTGTATGTGCGTGCGTGTGTGTGTCTGAGTACGCTTGAGAGTATAAAGTATTGGGCCAAACAAATAACGCATGGCATTAAGAAGCAGCAAATATTACAAAACGAGGTACTGTTCACATGTCATCCTTTTTGGGTTTTTATTTTGTGTAATGACTTAACCTGTTTTGTTTATGTGTTTTTCATAGTTGCTGCAACTGATATAGAAGTCATTATGTATCATCATATGTTGTCCTAAGCCCCGCCCTTAGACCCAACCACTTGCCACGCCTCTAGCTCATATTAATAAAGTACCTGCACTTATTTTTTCCCATTTAAAGCACTGGGTGTATGTCAATAAAAAATACTTTATTTTGGTATTTTCGTATGCAAGTTAGGCGTATGTTGGTGGTTGTATTGTACCTGTAACAGAGAGAAGCAGAAAAATATCAGACATGCGGCACTCCAAGCTAAACACAGATTTTTGGCTTACTTGTTTAAGCCACGCCCATAATCATACCGGCCATGCCCATTTGACAGACCCCCAAGGTTTCTCATCCCACTTAAAGCCATAACTAGAAGGGTGCTCTTCTAGAACAAAACCTATGGTAGACATTTCACCAGGGCTTTAAGTGTGCCAGGTCACACCGGTGCTGAGCACCGTCAGTTCTTTAAAAGTGGCCGCAAAACAGATCTCTATCTACTCTGTTTTGTGCCCTGGCACAGGCGTCTGTTTTTTTCCGGACTCCAGTGATTGCAGGCACATCCATGTGCGCTGCTCTCACTGCTCACTTCTCAGTAGTGGAGAAGTTACGACATGACATCATGCCAGTTGAGCATTGTAGGGGGAAGGGAAAGAGAGCCATTTTCTCTTTGGATTTCCCTTCTCTTTTTGAAACTCAGTAGCAGCAAAATTTTCCTGGTTTCAGCAGGTCTTAAAGTTGAAGATTTTTCAATATTCTAAATAAGCCATAGTTGCTGCTTATTTATCTTATGCAACTAACAACCATTGACAATGCCAATTGTCCTGAGTAGTTGTAATATGATGTTACTTGTTATATCATATACTGAATGCAATGACAGAAGCATCAAAAGACAAGTCGGGCGGCACACTTTGCTGAGCACAGATTTTTAGCTTGTGTTTTAAGCCACGCCCTTAATTATATTGGTCACACCCCTTTGACAGACCCCCCACAACCCCCAGTTTTTTCATCCCACTTAAAGCCCTGCCTACAAAGACACCCATGCACTATGGTGCAAGGGTAATGGTGCAAGGGTATGTGTGTGGCACAAGGCAGCATAAAGCTTGCCAGCACTGGGGGAGATACCAGCATGGTCACGTCAGAGTAGATATGGTGTTTGTTTTCAAACAGCGCAGTGCAACAACTTTGGGTGCTGGCCTGCAATGCATGACTTCTAAGTAAATGTGTCCCTATATCGCTACTATGTCTCATATCACTCACCTTCATACTTAATACTATACAAATACTACAATACAGTACAATGTAGAATGCTCCACAGATACTCCAACATATCACTGGGTTGGCAAGACTCCACTTCACTTAAGGAGTGCCACAGTCGGCCATCACATCTGAAAGGCTTCTAGAAATTAAAGAGACCCCGCAGCTGTGGCACTGGAGTGAAAAAAACCTGAGCCCAGGCAGCGATGCAATTAAGACAAGTCTAACAACGTGAACACGATGTTGAGTCAATCGCTGCGATATTATCGAACGCAGGAAATATATTCATGAGAGCTGAAGCACTAAATTCCGGGGAAGTGCTCCCAAGTCCATCGCTTCTTGTTTTACTGTCCCCATCACTCTGCAGCCGGGAAGGCTTGAAGGATTAAGGCGAAATTGAAAATGCTTAGCCTAGGCCTGCCACTTGATGAATGGCACCACAACGGCGCGCGTGCCAGTGTTGTTTCAAGAAGAGGCCTGGAACGCAAGGGCGGATTTATTTAGACAGATGTGCACTGAAGCACTTAGCGTAATTTGCGCAGTCAGCAGGCGAGGCCTGCCACGCAGTCATGAATAACGTGGGTGCTTTAACTTCCTCTACTGATGTGCCACATTAAATTCAGCCCGATATTTATATACTAAAAATGTTGATTACCTGCTGCAGCCTCCTTCATTTCCTGAAGTGCTGCGGACAAGCTCAACAGGTGACGTATGTTCTTTTTCTCTCTGAATGAATTTCACAGGCAGTGGCCTAATGTTTTTTTCCCTGCTAGGCAGATTGTCGACGAAACTGTTTTTTGTATGAATTTAGTCATGTGCGTCAATCGCCATGGGTATCCCTTGCTACCCCTAGCCTGCCATTTGCTACCACAGGCACTGTTGTTGCTACCAGGGCAAAAGTCCTAAAAAAAGAAGGGGGGGGTGACTGACCTATTTAATCAGTATGCAAGTGACATCACGGCGTGTCACTTCACGGTCTGTGACGACACGTGACATCCCAGTATGTGACATCATGGAGCGTGACATCATAATGCGTGGCATTACAGTGAGTGACATCACAGGAAGTGGCATCATAAGAAGTGACCTCAGATATTAAGCCCTCACATATATGTTTAACATGTCTATCATGACTACATTAAAGCACATTTCGAGTATACAGGGAAACCCTCCTGATTTAGGAAGAAAAAACACTTTTGTAAGCTGCATTTTAAATAATGTTGCCTTTTGTCAGCGTAAATTTTCGCTAGCCGTAGTGCATTACAAGAAAAAAATTGGGATATTTAAATTAGAACACCTCCTCAGGGGTTGTAAGCACTATATAATTGGTATTTATTTTGTGTAAATACTGGGAAAGACCAACACATCTGACATTCTTACAGTGCATGCATATCTTCTAAACAGAGCCTGAACAAAGTGAAAAGCTGCCTCTCTTAAGTATGTGTGAAGTGCTAGAAAGGTGTGAGCTTATGTTTCCCCTCTGCTGCATTTGCTTCTAGGTGTGAGGCTCCTGACTGCTGCCAGCCAGGAGACTTTCACAAAAGGAGTCCTGATGAGCCCTCAGATTCGGCCTTTGTTATGGGCTCAGCAGGAGTCCGGAATAAAAAAGCTGCGTCACGCCTGCAGATTGTTGCGATCGAAAGCTGACAACAACGTGCAGGTGCTGCTGAATGTGTCCCAGTTTGTGCAAATTACTCCAGGACGCATTCAGCATCATTTTCAGTGAGGCCCAACTTCTTGGCAGTGAAAATAGTGAGTAGACACCGTCCACCCGTGTGTACCTCCAGGGTCAAGGAAGCAAGATGGCCACCGGACAAGAGCTCCTCGACTGAGCTCCTAGGTTAGGGATCACCAAATCGGTCGATATCCCTGTATAACCCTGCCATCCATCGCTCCGCTATCATCCACCATCATCACACAGCTGTCTGGGTTACAACGCACCAACTTGCTTACATGGACCCCTCTCACCTCATCTGGGACTTTCGGACATGGGACAGATGTACTGGCTGCTTGGAGAGTCTGTCGGATGCCTCCCCTCATTTGACTCAGAGATGAGCCCCCATCGAGCGAAGCTCCTTGACCGGCCGACATCTGCGAAAGGATTTGAATCATCCACGTTTGGGTCTAGTGGTTTCCTGACAGTCGATTTCCAGAAACCGAGGCACTGGTGAGTCCCCTGGCAGACCACCCACCACCCTGTGTCACCGCGCTGGCTGCCCACCGTTTTCTGGCAGGTTGTTCATACTGGCGAAACGAGTTTCCAGGCATCGGTGGCATTACCCAGCTCGAATTGAGCCCCTAGGTAGTAGTCACCGCCTCGACCCTGATTCGGTGTCCCATACAGCTGTGGGTCGCTTTCCTCCCACCAGCGCTGCCTCAGAGGACGTTGTGCGAGGACTGGGTCCCTCAGTGCGAGACTCACTACAACCTATTTTGCATCGGCCAGAGAGTGGACGGGCACGTCTCCCCCCCCTGTTTATCCACTCGGGACATTTCTGTCATTTTTGTCCTTCTGCTGCGGCCCCCCCCTGGGCTTCCACCGGAGGTGCAATGTCCTTCTGCTTTGCCGTTAGGGTGAGCCTCGCAACTTCTGCATTGGCCCCCCTGAGGGAAGTCTGACCCTATGTGGTTACGGCAGGAATAAGAGAGTCAGCTAAACTTTGTACCTCTGCCATGAGAGGACAGAATGCATTACGAATGCAGAGATCACTGGTGTAGTGAATCACCTCTATGTCTAGACTGCTGGAGCTAGATGGATGGAAAATTATAGTACAGTTTGATAGCAAATTTTTTGCCCCAGCCATTTTGATCAGATAACTGATCCTCCATTTTAAGATCACTACCTCCTGTCTACTCCCTGTCAAGATAGCCCCAACTGGCATTAAAAGAGGACTGTGATATGAAAACAAACAAGAGACTACTGCTGCAAACTGTGCCTGGTTCGATAAGAGGGCGGCCATCTTTTTTGTTTTTTGGACAAATTTTTGTACCCTCCTAATTTCATTTTATGACATTTTGGGCTGAATTAAACTGATCAGCGGCTAGATTTTTGACACCTTTAATCTTATGAATACCTAAATTTACTCATCTCCATATTTTTGCATTATACGCTTGCAAAAAGAAAAAAAATCACTTTATCTTATATTTTGAAGGCCTCTCTCCCGGCTGCTTGACAAACTACATCTTTTGCCCACTTTCACCCAGACGTTTGTCACCCATTGCGCTACATGCACTCCAACTGAACTACGACACCCAGCTCATCCTCTCCCTCACCATGGACCCGCATATCGCCAAAACCAACCTCCACAAGGGAATGAAGGCCGTCGCCGACTGGATGCAGAACAGCTGTCTGAAGCTGAACTCGGACAAGACAGAGGTACTCATCTTCGGACTCACCCCCTCAGCCTGGGACGACTCCTGGTGGCCGACCACACTGGGAACAGCACTGTCACCCACCGACCATGCACGCAATCTAAGATTCATCCTCGACTCTCCCCTCTCCATGTCTAAACAGGTCAATGCCGTCTCCTCCTCCTGCTACAATACCATCCGCATGCTCCGCAGGATCTACAAGTGGATCCCGACCGAAACAAGAAGAACGGTGACACAGGTCCTCGTCAGTAGCAGACTGGACTACGATAACACACTCTACGCAGGAATCCCAGCCAAACACCTACGACATCTACAACGCATCCAAAACGCCTCCGCCCGACTGATCGTCAACGTCCCCTGCCGCAGCCACATCACCCCCCACCTGAGAGACCTACACTGGCTCCTCGTCGACAAGAGGATCACCTACTAGCTCCTCACCCATGCACACAAAGCACTCCACAACGCCGGACCAGCCTACCTGAACAGCAGACTCAACTTCTACACCCTGACCCGCCAGCTCCGCTCCGCCAGACTCTCCCTCGCCGATGTCCCCCGCATCCAACGAACAACCTCCGGCAGCAGATCCTTCTCCTACCTCACCGCCAAGACCTGGAACACCCTCCCTACCCACCTACGTCAAGCACAAGACCTACTCGCCTCAGAAGACTCCTCAAGACCTGGCTCTTCGAGCAATAGCGGCACCCCCTCCCTTCAGCACCTTGAGACCCTCATGGGTAAGTAGCACGCTTTACAAGTATTCTGATTGATTGATTGATTACCTCATAGGGAGGATTTTTTATCACAAATGTTTCTTTACCTGCTGGTAAATAATCTTTATCTTATTCGGACAGCTCCAAGAGGCTTTCTACTTAATGTGCAATGTGCTCCCTTTATTATTTACCTCATTTCGACGCATTAATATTTTATATGTTTCCTTACCTGCTTCTTCACAATCTGTAATTTTTCTCCTGAACTGTCACTAGATGTTTTTAACCTTTTGCGATCTGTGCTTCCAAATTGACCTACCTCCTCTTGATGCTCTTATATTTCAAATGTTTCATTACCTGCTGCTAAGTTATCGGTATTTTTAACCTTATGCGCTATGTACAACCAAATTTATCTACCTCATTTAGATGCTTTATATCTCAAATGTTGCTATGCCTGTTGCTAGTCTATCTGTATTTTATTTGGAATTGTGACTTGATGTTCTCTGCTTCATGCTCCCAAAACGGAGCTACCTCATCTGGATTTTAATTGCCTAAATGTTGCATTGCCAGCTCCTTAATTAGCAACACAATTGCACATAGCACCTTGCCTCTTAGTATTTTTCTGATCTCCCTCCCACTTTTTACTTCTTCCTCCCATCTGCCTCTATTGTGCGGTCTCCCCAACCGGTAGACCACTATTTGATCCTCTCCTTCTCCATCATGCTGACTTAGATCACGGACCCAACATCTGGATATGCCCCTTTTTCCAACGCCTCCCTGTTTCAAGCACCTCAATACAAGACCCTTGTCCTGGTTTTCTCCCACCACCCCCTCTTCCACTCTCCCCCATCAGTGCTCCTCCCTCCTATCTCTAAAATGCTAAGTAGAACTTCAAACACTAACTATTGACACGTCACCAAGAAACCTTATTTGTTGATAATTATCCTAGCCTCACATCCATTATTAAAACTAACTTCATCTTTTACTCCAGACTCCCCTCTAAATGGAAAAGTATCTTCCTTCACTACCTCCCCATAACAAAATCTCGAAAAATCCCATATAGTTTGAAACTGTCCACCACCCCTTCCTCCACTTTTTTAGGAGAAATTGACATCTCTATTTTTAAATCCGGAAATATCCTCATACAAGCCTCTGAACACCACCTCACCATCTTTGAGCACCACTTCAGCTCCTTATACGATCTACTATCTTCTCCTTCCCATATCTCTGCAACCTCTCAATCACAGGAAGTACTTCCAGCTTCGCCCGTTTTGACGCCAGCCTCGCCGCTCCCTGATTCTGCAACTACCTATGAAGTCTCCCAATCCCAGACCTATGATCCCACCGCCCCCTTAGCATCCTCTCCCTCGCTTGACATTTCCACATAATACTTAGCCACTCAAACCCTCTATCCCTCTCCTGATACTCCGTCATCCCTCTCGGACACTCAAACCCTCTCCCCTCCTCTTGATGCTCTCCAACTCAACCCTAATCACTCCCTTCTTACCTCTCATTCCTCCCAGCCCCCTCAGACTGATCCCCCTACTCCGATCCCCCTACACACCGCATCCCCTTGCACCGACCCCCTACTGCTCCACTATCGACACCAATCTGGTCCAATCTAAATGACCTCCTCCCTCATAGACAAGATGGCACCCCTCCTCACTCGCCCCATCCCCCTTTCATCCTCTCATGGCACCCATCAGGCCCCTGGGTATGCGGGCTCTCACACTACAATTCCTCCTCAGTCTAGCAGCTACAACACCCCTCACTTCCTGCCACCTGGGTTCCCTCCACGTCCACTTCCTATTCCTCACTCCGTGTCTAATGTGGAACATACCCCTCTCCACCCGACCTCCTTGCCTCCTTACCTTCCACGCTTTTAACCCAATCGCTTCTTAACATTGAACTCCACCTCTCTATCCTTACGTTGGAACTTTCATCTCTCAGCAAAGACTTTAACGCCTGCTTCGATACTAACCCTGCCAATCATCCCTTTACCATGGGCTCCATACAAACTAACACTACTTTCCTTTAACAAGAGTGCCCTCCTTCTTACGATATTTCAGCCGATGGACCTCCCGGTAAATGTCCCTTTATACCATTCCAAGCCCTGATCCATCTCTCCTGCCTAGACCCCTGGTACTTAAATAATACTTACCTCCCTAGCTCCATGACAACTTATCCTCCTACACTTCACTCCACTCCACTATTCCGGTGATCCTGGTGAGAAGCCATATCCCTACCTCTCCTGGCTCGCCCAGGCTTCCTCCACAACTCACAGTGATTACTGACCTTCCTACACTTCACTCCACTATCCCGGTGATCCTGGGGAAAAGCTGTATTCCCACCTCCCCTGGCTCGCCTAGACCTCCTCTGCAACTCACCACTATCCATTCCTGCTGTCCCCCCAAAACCAACCCTAAACCCCTCAACTGCATGCTGGTCAACTGTCAATCGGCCGCACGACATGCAACAGAATTCTCGGAAACCATCTTAGTGAAACAATTGACCGCTTTTCTTACGGAAACCTGGCTCAAGGCTCACTCCTCATCTATCCTTGACCTTCTCTCTCCCCTGGGTTACTCCATCCTCAGAAAAGATAGGCTTGACAAAATTGGTGGGGACCTAGCCATAATCTATAAATATGAACTCCAACTCTCCCTTGTTCAGAATTCCGATCAAGCCACTTTCTAATACATTGGAGCCAAGCTTAAAGTTCAGGGTTCCCCTCCTATTCGGCTACATAATATATACCATTCCCCTGGTGACCCCTTGCTGTTTGTGGAGGAATTGTCTGACCTACTGTCCCAAGCCTTGATTTCCAACTCCAAAAACCTCTTTCTCTGAGACTTTAATATTCACTGGAATAATAAGGATGATCCCTCGGTAAACATCCTCAATGACCTCCTCGACATGACTGACGAATCAACTGTGCGATTCACCAACACATTCTAAAGGGGCTACTCTTGACGCTATCATTACTAGCAAAGATCTAGCTTCCCTTTCCCACATTGTTCCCATTGACTGGTCAGACCATCACCTTATCCTCTTCACGATCAACAGCCCCATACCTCCCCCTTCCCCATAAAACATCAAAAATAGGCAATTAACCAGAAATCTTAACCTTATTCCTCCAGGTGAACTGGAGACTAAGATTAAAGCAAAACTTTAACTTTCACCTCCCTCACACAATGCTAATGACCTCACCGAACACTACCACAAATCCATCATTGACGTCCTTGATCAAATTGCCCCAGCCAAATAAAACCACAAAAAAACATCCCAGCCAAGTCCTGGGTTAATGCTGATCTCAACAATGAGAGATGCTCGCTTAGGCTGACTGAACGCACTTCTCCCCCCCTAATCTTGCCCTCCTCAGAACTGCAAGGGCTAATTACAAAAAACAGATCTTCAATGAAAAGGCCTCCTCTTCCGCACACAACTCGACCAAGCTAAAAATAGACACAGGGAACTATTTAGCAATATCAAAAATCAAACAGCTGCTGCCCCCCCCCCAAATTGATGGGCACTATAGAAAGATGTGAAGAAATTGCGAAAATCTTTTCTGAAAAAAATCCCCAAGATTGATCTATCCTTTGCCGTAACCCTCCGATCACAGTGCTCATCACCCCTCTATAACCTCCCATCCAAGTCTCCTTCTACCCCTTCGCCCCTCCTGACTGTTCATCTCCCGCCTGCAGTCGCCCATTCAGAACATTTCCTCACTAGCTCACAGCTAAAACATAATGCATCTTGGCTTAACTTCAGCCTAGTTACAGAGTGGGAAGTCCTCAACATCCTCACTAAGCTTAAACCCTCCTCTCATACCTTGGACCCTCTCCCCGCTAACCTCGATCAAGATTTAAAGCATATCATCGCACCTTATTGGACTACCATCATCAACTCCTCCTTGGCCACAGGGTGTGTCCATGTTTCCCTCCATCTTGGCTAAATCACCCCCACCCTAAAAAATGCTACTGCTGACCCCACCGACCTTAACAATCTGTGTCCTATCTCTAATCTTTCTCTTCTATCCAAGGTCCTCAAAATATGCGCCCTGCTCCAACTGGACAAGCACATTGACTTTTTCAGCCTTTTGGACCCATTACAGTCAGGCTTTAGAAAGGGCTGCAGTACTGAAACTGCTATGCTCAAAATTGTTGCACTTAGGACGAGAAAGCAAAAGACACACAATTGATGGTTGGAATGCAGAACAAATCAAAACATTCACCCCCAGTCAAGAGATCTAGGTAAAATCCATCATTATTTTTCTCACCATGCCAACCCCAGTTTAGACCTGGCCATATGCAAATCAGTCTTGACCCTGTGCCTCATGGGAACAGTCCAGCCCGAACTGCCAAGCCAGGTCCTCCCTGGACCGGAAACAAACATCCTAGGACCGGTTTTGGTGCTTTTATTTGTTGGCTCTATTTTGAAATCCCTGGTGTTCAGTGGGATTTCTACCTACTCAGTGAGCATATTGGGGGTGAATATCCCTATCCAACCCTCGTGGGGTGGAAAATCTATTGGGCTGTGAGGTGGGGGAGAGCATGGACCCATGCCCAGGGTGGCAACAGCTACACAAAAAGCACTGTGCGAATGCAGTCATTGGTGTCTAATAGGCTTTTGGCCCCAGGGGTCAAATTGGGCTAATTACACCATCTAGCCCCAAGCGGGGGACAGATAGACTGTCTGTGCCCTTTGGGGGTGGTGACATGACCATGCCCATGGTGGGCAGCCCCCACCCCTGTACATGTCCTTTTTTAGAAGGGTTCCAAGGTGTCTAATGAGGCTTTCTATCCTCCAGAGGTGCTTATTGGGGGTACTCAACGCTATCTGCCCCCAGGGAGTGCAGAAGGACTGATGCCTCCTTGTTGTGCCCCCAACCTGGTGCATTTTTTTTAACAAAATGTCCTTGGTGTCTAATGGGATTTTTGCTCCCAAGGGGCAGATTGAGGGTAATCACCTTCATCCACCCTCCTGAGGTGCTAAAAGACTGATGCCACCTTTTTTGGGAGTGGGCCACCATTGTAAAAAAAATTTCTACCAAATTTCCCTGGTGCCTGGTGGGTGGATACCTGCTAGTGGATCACTCTCATCTGGCAAACCCCAACCAGGAATTCACTAAGCATAACTACCACTGGAAAGGGAAAATGTTCCCCTTTTCAATGATACCTCTCCCAAAGAAATCTGTGCTCGGGGGGGCTGGCATATGACCAGAGCACTGATGCAGTAAAAGTAGAATGAGCCCATAGGCTCGGTTTACTTTCACTTTAATGTAATAATGTCAGCACACCCTGTGTGGCCCCGGCAACCCCATCGCTGGGGCCAGTTCCAAAACAAATGGAAGAATGGCTGCACGCCCCAACCCTTAATAAATAGTTTTGCACCAGAGTATACGGCCCCTGGGGCCCAAAGTCCGACCCTAGGCTGTGCACATCAAAGGCTGTGCACGGTGAGGAATTAGCATCGTGCTGGGGGTATGGCCACAAGGCTTAGTGGCAGGTCAAGCCCTGTGGCTGGCACCCTTCTGTGCACAGCCAAAGGCTCTTTGAAGCATGGGATTGACTGCCTGTGGGGAGTCAGACTCACGGCCTGGCTGCAAGCCAAGCTTTGTGACCAAACCCACACTGCGTGTGATGAAAGCCATGCACAGTGTGGTTTTCACTGCCTGTGGGAGGGTTGGCCTCCTTCGGCTGGGTTGATTTCGCACCTGGCTACAGTGCCTGGGTCTGGCTTCAGGCGAGGCTCTGTAGCCAACCCCTGGAGTTCCCTACCTGTGAGGGGATTTGCAGCAGGGCCTGAACTTTGGACATGCACTGCGAGGGGTTGGCTTTATGTATGGTAATAAAAGGCTAAAGTGACATTATAGATATATCTGATAAATAGCTCTGTGTTTGTATATTTTTTCTGTAGCCAACAGGGCCTAGAGATCAACACAGAGAAGACCAAGTTCATGATCTTCAATCAATCCCCAAAAACCAGACCTAACCCCACTTTGGGTTCAGCCAGCCTGGAGAGGGTTACAACCTTTCAGTATTTGGGGGTAACATTACATGAGAACTTATCCTGGGACCCCCAAATAGTAAGATCGCGGCTTAAGCTGTGCCAACTGTCTGGTGCAATTTTGAAGGTTGCTAACACCTCAACCTTTAAACCCATAAGCCCCGCACTAGAAATATACAAAACTCAAGCAAAAGCGGCCGCAACCTACGGCAGCGAGCTATGGGGGTTTAAAGCAGGGACAGATCGTGCCAGAGTGGAAAATAACTTCCTCAGACGCCTTTTGGCCCTCCCTCGTGGCACACCCCTCTCCCCTTAAAATTAGACGTAGGTCTGCCCTCCATCGCTGAAGAGCTGGAGTCACAGCCATTAAGATTCTGGCATAGGCTCTGGTCCACCAGCGAGCTCGCACACTACAGGCGTGATCTCTCCCATGTAATGGACCTGAACCAGCGCGACAAAATCCCCTGGCTGGCTTTTATTAAGAAAGAACTGTATCGCATGAAATTGCCTGAGCTATGGGAGGATCCTGAACAAGGTTGTCTAAGGGTTTCCCGTAAAAGATTGGTCCAAAATCACAAGGAGTATAGTTTAGCTCTTCTGCTGTCCGCATCTAACACCGGCACCCTAACTGATCGTTTTCTGAAATCCAAAAATTCCTACGAATTCGAAGGTTTTATGGACATTATTTTCCCCATTTTAGCAAGAAAATTGTTTATACAGTGGAGGTTAGGCACTTTACCGATTAAAACCTTCACCTGTAAATGGCTACAGGGCAGTGCTTAATTTGTAAAATATTAAGTGCAGGTGCTCAATTTTATTTAGGAGACCACACCCACTTCCTTTACTGGCCCCACCCACTTCTTAGACTGGCCCCACCCACTGAGCCTAACAAAACACACAGACTGCCTCAGCTAAAGCAAAATGGAGATCACCCAAAAATGTGAGTGAGCTGGAATCTGCGGTAAGAGATCCACCCAACACCATCATTTAGCTGTTGTGTTTACAGTTTAAGCAGACACCTTGCACTTCGATTGGATCTGGCATATCCCGTGTGCCTAGAGCCCACATTCTCATCACCTTACAGAATTTGGGAAGCAGGAAATGTTTTTCACCTTCTGTACAACGAAGGAAAGATGCATACAAAGCCAGGCTGTAGTACCTGCAGACAAATCCCTTCAGAATATGGCCCAAAGCAGGTGATCCCCAGATATCCCTGAATACATTTTTATGTCTATCAAGCAGCAGACACAAATCTGGGCCTCCCTGAAGCTGCCATCTCTAGAGGAGATGTGACCCTGTGCACATGGGCCTAAGTTGGACATCCCTGGCTCACAGACCTGCAGAATGACTAGCCCCTTTCCCTTCTTCACTGCTGTCATAAGCAAGTCACAGACTCAATACATATGGGCCTAAGATGGAGACCCCTAAGTAACAGACCTGCAGAATGACTAGCCCCTTTCCTCTTCTATATGCTGTCCCCAGCATGGACCCATGGCACATAGACCTAAGTTGGACACCCTTGGCTTACAGACCTGCAGAATGACTGCCAAATTCTTCTCCTTGCTGCTGCCATAGGCCTAGCATGGAGCCAGTGCATATGGACCTAAGATGGACACCACTGGATTACAGACCTGCAGACTGACTAGCCCCTTACATCTCCATGCTGTTGCTATAAGCACTTGGAAGAATCTGTCCTGCAAAGGTACACCAAAAACAAGGGTGGTGTTGAGAAACAGATTTTGAACACACCAGTCCCTTTGATCACCCGGTCTCTAGGGCTATAAAATGAGATTGAATTGTGTAAAACGACATGGCCAGGCAGGCTCCTGAAGGCATAACTCCTCGTTACCATATGAATGAACACCTTCAGTCTCTTCACTGGTTCCCAGTGCTTAGTGCTCTCTGTACGAGTCACCAGGCACATTTAGGAAAAGAACCTGCAGACATCAGGTCTCACTTCATTCCTGACAGTCGTCCATGGAAAAGATTAAGTCTTTGTAATTCCTGTAGAGTTGTCTCTCCCTTCTTACCTTTACAATATAGAGTGACAGGACGCCCTTTCAGGATAGCTGTGGCACTATACAGGTACATTGTGATCATTCTTGGGGGCTTTGTTTGGGTTTCACAGCGCTTTCTCTCCCATGTTTGGGAGTCTCTCTACCCTCGGTATAGTAAGTGAAGGTAAATAAAGGGTATAACAAAAGGTGTGGATCGCTTGCTTTTGCCATCTCTCCTGTGCATAGACGAATTAAAAAACTAAGGATGAGTTTAATACAAAAACAACGCATCTACCACTGCACTGCCAACTACTGCCTTTATAAAAACAATGGTCAATGCAGTTTGACATCTTTTACACTCTCACGGTTCTGGAAGCACTCCGACAGGAATGTGGAAGAGACCACATGCCCTCTACTAACTCCCTTCAACTAAGCTGCGAGAATGGCCGATTTGCGAGCAACTGACCCCGTCGTGCACATCACTTTAGAAGAGTGCTGCAGCCAGGTTATAAAACTGTACACATCTGAATGCATCTGGAAATAGAAGGGTGTCTTTTCTAAAGGAGACGCATGTTGCGAGCTCTTGGAGAAGGCGGCGCTAGGCTTATTTGACAGTTGGTATCTTTTCTGGGAAGACAAGGAACTAACTGCTGATTTTACTAAAGGAGGCTGCGATCAGCTGGGCAAACTGTATGCATGTTTTCTGGGATAGTCAGCGAAGCAAGGCTTGGATAGACAGGAAAAGTGTAGGAGTACAGAAATTCGTTTTGGCGCGCTCATATTGCTGAATCTTCATGCTCCCAGCTCACCAGTTCCTGCATGTTCGTCCGGCTTCCATAATCATTCGGATTAAAACTTTAGGAATTACATCAAACTCACCTTTATTGCCTGCAGCTGCTTGAATTGCATTCCGGGATTGGTCATTATAAATCCTCTGGCATTGTATTTGCTGTCTTCGTTGTTAACAGGCTCTAACGCAAAGCATTACATTCCTCCTCGGTGCGAGCCTGCTACCCCGGGGAGTTCATTGAAAAACTGGACACACGGTTTGTTCCGTGTAGCCTCAGCTGGGCCTCTGGACAGCATGGACAGAAGTAATACCACATGTAACAGGCCTCAGCGGCACGTCCTGAAATTTCCCAGCTTGCCTTGCCCCCACCTCACTATCAGCCCGCCCTCAGCTGCAATTATCCAAACGGAATGAGCACGACGACGCGCTCTGTGGTAAAAGGCATGCGCGACTGCTGACATCACTTACGTGATGCAGTCATCATGCCTGGACCGGGTGGGTCGTTCTCTGCTGACATACCAGGCAGACATCCGATCGGAATTGGGAGCAGAGCAGGTACTTACATTTATTTTTAATAATTACTGGGCCGAGGTGAGAAAAATTCGATAGACCCGGCCCTGAAAAATAAGTGCCGGTGCTAAGCACCGGAAAGCACCGGCACAAATTAAGCACTGCTACAGGGGGACAATAAAACTTGTCCAGGCTGCAACACCAATGATGAGGAGGAAATTCACCTTTTGTTTTTCTGCCCTGCATACAACAAACCAAGGAAATACTGGTTGGTGCCCCTATGCAGGAACTTGGGATTTAGGAATCATGTGAACGCGTACAGAATATTAAAAACTAGCACTCTGCCCAATATAGTTTTCGTAGTGGCCAAATTCCTTATGGCTATGTGGCAGATAAGGAAAGAATTACTAAATGCACGTGTGCTGAACATATGAATTCTCTCTTCTGATTATGAATTGTATTTTCAAATTATGAATTGTTCCTTCAAATTATGAATTGTCCCTCCTAATTACGAATTGTCTTTTCTAATCCTCATCATGTCTGGATCATGTGGAAATTATTTTATCCAAAACGTTTTTATAATTATAATTGTATTGAGATTTTTAATATGGATGTCTAAAATGTAATATGTATGTATCTTTTATGGTCTAAATGACCGAAATAAAGAATTTTTGGATTGGATTGGATATGTGATGTCATCAATGATGTAATTTGAGGTGTCATCAGAGATGTCATAAATTCTGTCATAGAAAATGTCATGAGTGATGTCATATGTGAGGTCAAAAACATTGCATGGTGTGGGCGCAAGTTATTGTTAGCTATGCTAACTATAGCTGGTGAATTTCTGTGTTTTTTTAGTTCAAACCGTAAATGTTATCACTGACATATTTACCTATAGCATTACTTTAACCTTTGTTTTTTTTAGTATATATATATATATATATATTTATATATGTAAAGGTATCTGCGTGATAAAGGCATGTGTGCTAAAGGATGCGCAGTAGAGGCATGCATGCTAAAGGCATGCATGCTAAAATCATACATTCGCCTGTACCAAATTATGCAGGAAGAAAAAGAAGGGCATTTTATAGGCTTTAGTTCTACAACGTTTTGAAAGTCATGACTTTTTTTCCATTTCGAAGAAGACCAAGTTTGACATCCAGTGTGCCATTCTTGAGCCCCACTGCCACTGCTGCCATCACTCTGTCTCACCTGCACCCACAGGACACCCTTCAGGTCACTTTGACTGAGGGTTCTCTGCTTCTGACTGGACATGGCATTCAGCAGCATACTAATGTCAATCACAGAAGGGAGTTCTTCTTCTTCTGAATGCACGCGGTCCTGAGCATTTTCTGTTGTTTTCCTCAAGAACGAGCAAGGAAAAAAGGTCTCTGGTACATGTGGAGAGAAAAGGTGAAATCCTGTCCTTAGAATATGTTAGGCACAGTTACACTTGGCACCACGCAGTGCAAGGCTAAATGCTGTGCCCTGAAGGCTCAGAGGGAACAGAGGGTGAATCAAGGCTGAACAACACACCAGCTACCAAGTGCCTGCTGAAAGTAGCCAGATTTGGAGTCCAGATGTTACTAAATGACAAAATCCTGCAATATTCTGTTATTGAAAATAGGAGACTGCCAGCTTGGTGCTCAAGGTGTGTACCTGGCACTGTGTTTTACCCTTAAGGCACTGCATGGATTGCTTGCATTGGTAGATTCATTTTGTCTTTTTGTTTGAAAAGGCAAAATGCTCCACCTTTAAACACTTGGGGCCATATCTATGGCCTAGTTTGCGTCACTCTCGCACGTGGTGCAGGAGTGAAGCAAGCATTAAGGGGCATATTTACAATAAGTGGCGCATCCCTGCATATCGGCAGGGATGCACCAGTTATTGTGCGCCATGCCTCCACCACCATTGATGCGCCACATATACAATGCTGCGCACCATGGGGCAAAAACGACACAGATGCGTGACGCATCTGTGCCGTAAAGGCGGTGCATTGCTGGAGTTGCGTCACAAGCGCGACGCAGCTCCATCAAGACTCTGGGGGGCCCTATCTTCACAATGCTGCTTCAATCCTTACGCCTGCTTCAAGCAGGCGCAGGGTTTTGACGCAGCATGTGCCCCAAAGTGACTGAGTGAAATCTTGTTGATTTCACTCTGCCACTTTTAGGTGGCGTTCCTGCGCTGGAACGCCCCCTCCCCTGCGCTGGAACGCCTCCTTCTGGCGCAGGGCTTTACAATGCGACGCATCTCCCAGATGCATCACGTTGTAAATACCCCGCACGGTGGCGCATCTTTTGCGCCACCGCTGCATCACAAAAGTGACGCAACGGTGGCGTAAAAGAGGCGCAAGGGGCTTGTAAATCTGCCCCTAAGTTTTGAAGCCACGCAAAGCCATTTTGTATGGCTCCTAAAATATGAAGTAATGCAACGCAGCACCAATCACTGTGTTTCTTCACTCTGCCCGACATAGGCGTTGCAAGGGCATTGTATGGGTGTTCCGATGCACCTCCCATGGTTTTTGATGCATTCCCAGATTTACAAGACTTTGTAAATCTCGGAATGTTTCTTAAAGATATGCCTCTCTAGGAGCCTCTTTGTTTGCTCTTGCACCACGCAACGTGTTGCAAGAGTAATGCAAATGTAAAATGAATTTTATGAAGCCACGCAAGGCCACCATACACGGCCCTGCGTGGCTTCATAAACCTTGAGTAGTGTGATGCATGATAAATCACTGCGATGCATTACTTTGCACCAAGGAGGCATTTCCATGGGAGTTGTGTGGGTGTTCCCGAACAACATCTATGGATTTTGATACATACCCAGACTGACTTACAAGAACAGAAAAACCTGGGAATGCCCCAAAAATATATGCCTCCCTAGGAGAGGTATAATATGGAGAAATATCTGTATTTCTCCTTGTTTGTTTCTCTTTTTATGTGTGCTGCATTCTGCAGCACACTGGAAAGAGGAAAAGGTGTTCCCTGATTATTTTTGTGCAGCAAGGTGCCCCTTGCTGCACAAAAACAATCCTGCATGCAACACACGCACCCTTGCACCATGGTGCCAGGGTACCTGCATTGGTGCCAGGCTGCCAAAACGGCACTAGCACAAGGTAAATGGACAGGAGTGTGCAGAATTGGATAAATATGGCTCATTCCTGCCCTTTTCCTGTGACACCGGACAGCGTAGCAAGTTGACTTGCTGCGCTGTTCTGCATCACAAAAGTCATAAGTATACCCCTGCGAGTATTAGAAATTGTGACATTTCAAGTATTCTGGGCATCATTTCCAATATTTTGGCATAGGGCAGTGCCGCAAGCCTTCCTGCTGCGCTGCCCAACGCCAGAAGAAAAGGTCAGGAATGAGCCTTATCTATGAGATATGGCACACTGCTGTCCTCTTTCATACTGCTGGTGCACAAATGGCTGTCATGCGGCAACGCATGCACCAGCCGCGGTCCCTGCAGGTAACAGCGGTGGGGCGGTGGGGTCAAGTAAGGGGGGATTTTGAGGGATGATGCCAAGGGAGAAATAATTATTTATTTATTTTTCCCTCAGCATCGCCCCTCCAAATCCCCCCTTACCCGGCCCCACTGCCCCACCGCTGTTACCTGCACAGACTGCGGCTGGCATGCACCCTTGCACCATGGTGCAAAGGTCCCTGCGTTGATATCACATTTTGTTTTTGTGGAGGAAATGACTCCTTCTCTCACAAAAAAAAACTGTCGATCCACCCCTAGGACGGCATAGGCTTTTGGCACATACCCAGGTCAAATGCCATGGGTGTTACATGGGAACACCCACCGCAACGCCTATGGCATACCTCCCCATCGCAGTGTGGAGCAATGCAGTGACTTGCGCTGCATTGTGTCACTCCATATTTACGAGGCCATGAAAAGCCACGCAGGGTGGCTTTAGGTAACCTCATAGATATGGGTAAGCCTGTGTGCCCGCTGGAAATTTTTTAAAAGTGACATCCGCAGAGTGCTGGGCTTCTGAATAAGACCCTTTATGTCTGTTGGAGTATGTCTTTAGCTCAGTCTGTGCTTCTAATGGTGAGGCAATGATACTCGTGGGGACCCTCCGGGTCCTTCTGGAGGTTTCCTGGGCAGGTTATTACGTTGCTATGTTACAAACATTGCTGACTGCCATCGTCACATTCCAGGATAATGTTTCACACTGGACAATGTTGCTGAATGTCAAAGTTCTTTAAGTTCTGTCTGACACTGCCTTACCTTACAAATGGAGGTGCCACCTTGGTTCTCTCACAGTGCACCTGGCATAGTCTTTTAAAGCACTTCTTTGTGCTGTTTTGCTCTTCTGTGAAAAGATGTCGAGTAAATCCTTCTAAAGTGGAAAGATAAAACTCTTGAATGGGAAAAGCCACCCTGGTTTACCCGATCCCTGCTGTTCACAATTGCCCTGAAACTGCACCTAGTTTACAATTCACCCACCTCCATAGACGATTTACAATTGTTTGGCGCTTTTGGAGATGCAAATTTTTTAAAACCGCAGGGCATATTATCAAGGCGGGTGATATGAAATTATCGCCCTATTAGCAAGCAGGCGATAGAGACCGGATTGGGGCCCGCTTTGCATGTCAGCGATATTTATCGCTAATGACATGCAAAGTGGGCGTACCCAACCTGTTAGCGTCTGAAAGCAGTTGCTAACATTGCTATCGCCTATTATCAACGCAGGCATAGCGATAAAAAAATTCACGCTAAGCGTGAATATCGCCAAAACCTAACACCTGCTCTGACTACTTCTTAACCTGTATATCCAATTGGAGGTGGATATTCAGGTTAAGACCCTATTGGTGTTAATGCCTGAATATCGCTGGATTCCCAGCGATATTCACGCATTTCGCTACTATCGCCGGATATTTTATCGCTTTTGAGATAAACATTGCTAATAGCACATTATCTCTGCGATAAAATCCGGCCATAAAAAAAATGTCGCTAAGCTCATTTAGCGATAAATATTGCTAGTTGTTGATAATATGCCCCCCATATCGGTGTTTCCTTTGACAAAATTTGAACCATTTTGTGTCATTTTCTAAATTGTATTTTTCTTTTTTAAAACATTTCAAGCCTATGACAAGGTTTCATCAGAGAAACCGTTTATCTAAGAAGTCCCTAGTTTAGAAGCTTCATTGCAGCCCCTAACGTGTCCTCCATCAGGTAAAAATCCACACTCCATATTCTGTAATATTTGTTTTTAAAGTGATGTATCCCAGTTTTTATCATTAACCCTGGCCCAGCTAACTGAATCTTCTGTTTATAAATTACAAGTAAATTAAAGGTAAGAGTTGATGTATTGTCATTTTTTGCTCGCAACAGAAGTACAATGTATGCTTAATTAAAGCAATAATTTGTTACTACATATGTAAAATTATTATTTATTTTGATGCAGCCTTAGGGCTAGAGCGGTCGACGTCGAAGCTGGGGAACTGGGTTCGAGTCTCGGCAACGACGCTCAACATCCTGGGACTCTGGGCAAATTATCCCGTGCGTAACAAAAATGTCTTCATGTAACGATATTAGTGCTATGAAAAAGCGCTCTGATACCTGGGCCTCATTTATGAGGCCGTGCGCCACTTTTACGCCGCCTGTGCGTCACTTTTTGTGACGCATCGGCGGCGTAAAACATGCCTCCTGTTGCTCTCTATTTACAAAGTGACTCATCTAAGCACATGCGTCACTTTGTAAACCCCTGCGCTACATTATACCTGCGTCAGGTATAATGTATGCAGAGGGGGGCGTTCCCCCGTAAAAAGCCTCGTAATAGTGACGCAGTGAAATCTATGAGATTTCACTGCGTCACTTTTAGGACGCTGTTGCGTCAAAATCTTGCGCCTGCCTCACAGCAGGCGTAAGACTGACGCAAGCCCTTCCACATGGGCCTTTCCCCATGTGAAAGGATGCATTGCTGGTGTTGCGTCACTTTTGTGACACACTCCAGCAATGCATCACTTTTGCGCTTACAGATACGTCAGAAATACTGACGTATCTGTAAGTCCTTGCACAATGATGCGTCATATTATAAATATGACGCATCCTTGGGGTCACAATGAAAAGTGACGCATCGCTGTTTTCTCGCAGCAATGCGTCAGTTTTCATAAATGAGGCCCCTGATATCTTCGGGTCTAGTTCGTGCTATAAAAAACTCTCTCTCCCAAAAAAAATATATATATATATTTTTTTTCTTTTTTTTATTTATATTTATATATTTATAAATAAATAATTAAGGGAATCTAAAATAGTTTACTCCTTAAAAAGCCCGCATTTTCTTTATTTTGGCAATGCCATTCTGTACAGAAGAAACACATGGCACTATTTAGTAAACTAAAAACCGAACACTGCTGAAAGTAAAATAGAGCATAGCATAATGTAAAACGACGCTTCAAGTATTAGCCGTGTCACTTTTTAATTGTTATCACCTCTGATATTTTTTTATCACCTCTGATATTATTTTTTGATCACCTCTAATATTATTTGTTGATCACCTCGAATATTTTTTTTCTGATCACCTCTAACATTATTTTTTGATCACCTCCGATGTTATTGCTACTTTTAAGGAAAGACCCAGCGCTGTTCGTGTACTGATTGAACAGTTAATTGCTGGTCTCGCTCTTTTGAGCACTTCTGACAGTTTTCTTTTGCTCATAAAGAAACTCCAGCACTCTTTGGAAAATATTTTATTAAGAGTACCGACCCTGAGTAAAGGCCAGGCCAGCATTTCCCAATAGAATGCAGGAGGAGATGTGGGCAGATCTCACGAACAGAGCGGCGTCTCGCCAATAAGGAATGTCAACCTTGGGAAATAAGGCGAACTTGTGTGTTGCTGTTTTTCAGAAATTGCCTGCACATTGTGTTTTCCCTGGTGCTTTCAATATCATTGCCTGCCTCAGGAGCAGGAGAGGATAAACTACTTTTGGAAGCAGTTTGTTTTAATTGTAGCAGGCAGCTGAGTTGAAAAGACTGCAAAGGATGCTCACGAAGGGTAGGTACCCTGCTAGGAGATGTTCATCAAACGTTGCTAGGCGCTTGTTATCCATTTGTCTCTATCTAGTGGAACGTTTGCATGTTGCTGCCGCTGCTGACTGATGTAGTTTCCAGACTGATGAAAGGGAACATATGTCATGCAGTGCAACATCCCTCTGACCGAATTCATCCGAGGGAACATCTCTCGCCATTTTCCAGTGTTTGCTGTTCATCTTCCTTGTGACATGCCTCCACATCTTTCCAAATATGCACCCACACACTGTGTAAATGCTGAACGATTGTCAATTCAATGTCAACAGCAAGCAAATGAAACACCTTAAGGGCAACTGCGCCTTTAATCCAATTGAAGGGTTTTCAGGAGGCACCTTCGAGGACCACAGTGGGAAGTTGGAGAATGCATGAGAGATGATTGGCAGAGATGGAGGTGACTTTTATAAAATATGGGGGTTGTTGAGGCTGGTGACAATAATTGGACGTTGGGTTTTGTGGACTGTTGTAGAAGAGAAGGGATGACATGACTTGACATGCACTTGTAATAAGGTGGACGGGATATCCGTCACAGTTGCCATAGGATATAATGCACTTGTAATATGGTGGAGGATATCCCTCAGAAGTGCAATAGGATATAATGCACTTGTAATGAGGTGGACAGGATATCCGTCAGGAGTGCCATTGGATATAGTGCTCTTGTATTATGGCAGACAGGATATCCATCAGGAGTGCTAAAGGATATAATGCACTTGTAATATGGCGGACGGGATATCCGTCAGTAGTGCTATAGGATATAATGCACTTGTAATATAGTGGACGGGATATCTGTCCGGAGTGCCATAGGATATAACGCATGTGTAATAAGGCGGACGGGATATCCGTCAGGAGTGCCAAAGGATATAACGCACTTTTAATAAGGCAACAGGCTATCCGTCAGGAGTGCCAAAGTATATGACACACTTGTAATGAGGAAAACGGGATATCCGTCAGAAGTGCCATAGGAGAGAATGCACTTCTAATAAGGCGGACGGGATATCCATCAGGAGTGCTATAGGATATAATGTACTTGTAATATGGTGGATTGGATATCCGTCAGGAGTGCTATAGGATATAACGCATGTGTAATAAGGCGGACGGAATATCCGCCAGGAGTGCCAAAGGATATAACGGACTTATAATAAGGTAACGGGCTATCTGTCAGGAGTGCCAAAGGATATAACGCACGTGTATCAAGGCGGACGGGATATCCGTCAGAAGTGCCATAGGATAGAATGCCCTTCTAATAAGGCAGACGGGATATCCGTCAGGAGTGCCAAAGGATATAACGCACTTGTAATAAGGACGGGATATCCTTCAGGAGTGCCATAGGATAGAATGCACTTGTAATAAGGGGGACGGGATATCCGTCAGAAGTGCCAAAGGATATAGGGGCATATTAGCAAGGCGGGCGATATGAAATTATCCCCGCTGTTGTGGCCGTTTTTGGCCTAAAAGCGGCGATAATTTCATCGCCCTATTAGCAAGCTGTCGCTAACAGCAGTTAGCAACAGTTTGTAGGCGATAGCGAGCGGTTTGGGGCCCGCTTTGCATGTCAGCGATATTTATCGCTAATGACATGCAAAGTGGGCGTACCCAACCTGTTAGCGACTGAAAGCAATTGCTAACATCGCTATCACCTATTATCAACAAAGGCACAGCGATGAAAAAATGTGCGCTAATCGCGAATATCGCCTGCTCAGACCATTTTTTAACCTGTATATCCAATGGTAGTTGGATATTCAGGTTAAGACCCTATTGGTGCTAATGCCTGAATATCGCTGGATTTCCAGCGATATTCACGCGTTGAGCCGCTATCGCCGGGTATTTTATCGCATTTGAGATAAACGTTGCTGATAGCACGTTATCTCTGCGATAAAATCCGGCGATATGCGGCGATAAAAAAAATATCGCTAAGCTCATTTAGCGATAAATATCGCTAGTTGTTGATAATATGCCCCATAATGCACTTGTAATAAGGTGGACGGGATATCCGTCAGAGGTGCCATAGGATGTAATGCATTTGTAATATGGTGGAGGATATCCCTCAGAAGTACAATAGGATATAATGCACTTGTAATATGGTGGACAGGATATCCGTCAGGAGTACCATTGGATATAATGCACTTGTAATAAGGTGGACAGGATATCCATCAGGAGTGCCATAGGATTTAGTGCACTTGTATTATGGCAGACAGGATATCCATCAGACGTGCTAAAGGATATAATGCACTTGTAATATGGTGGAGGATATCCATCAGGAGTGCCATAGGATATAATTAGGGCTCCCGGTTTCATGGTATTTATTTTTTGGGCATTTCCGTCTGTATTTATCCATATTTATTTTTAATCATTTTATCTGTATTTATTCATATATTTTTGGGGTTTTGTGAAAAAATGAATCTGAAATGATTATATTTCCACATTTATTTGTCTGATAAATATGCACTCATGTCTGAAGGACTGACCGTTTTCAGTCATATAAACACACTCACATGATAAAATATGCACAACCTTGATATTAAAATGTGCATGTTTTCTTATACGAGCATATATATTGCTGTTTAAGGCTCTTTACTAAAATTATTTTATTGTTTTAACCCTCTTACTTTTCGATTGACAGAGCTATTGGCCTGGTAGCCATGATTGACAGCATTTAGAATCGCTCAATAACCAAATTTCTGTTTTTATCCATATTTTAAAATAAATAGAGACAGGAAAATAAATGGCTTTATGTCTGTATTTATCTGTAAAAATCAGTAAAAGCGGAAAACAGGGAGCCCTAGATATAGTGCACTTGTAATATGACGGACAGGATATCTGTCAGGAGTGCCAAAGGATATAATGCACTTGTAATAAGGTGGACGGGATATCCATCAGGAGTGCCGTAGGATATAATGCATTTGTATGCATTTGTAATAAAGAGGATGGGATTTCAGTCAGGAGTGCCCTAGGATATAATGCACTTGTAATATGGTGGACAGGATATAAGTCAGGAGTGCCATGGTATAAAGGGCACTTGTAGTATAGTGGACAGGATATTCGGCAGAAGTGCCAAAGGATATAATGCACGTGTGATATGGTGGAGTATATCTATCAAGAGTGCCATAGGATATAATGCACTTGTAATAAGGCGGACGGTATATCCGTCAGGAGTGCAAAAGGATATAATGCTCTTGTAAAAAGGTGGACAGGATATCTGTCAGGAGTGCCATAGGAATAACGCTCTTGTAACAAGGTGGACAGTAAATCCGTCAGGAATGCCAAAGGATATAATGCACTTGTAATAAGGCAGACAGGATATCCGTCAGAAGTGCCATAGGATATAATACACTTGTAATGAGGCAGATGGGTTGTCCGTCAGGAGTGCATTAGGTTATACTGCTATTGTAATATGGTGGACAAGATATCCGTCGGGAGTGCCATAGGAGTTAATGAACTTGTAATATGGCGGACAATATATCCGGTGCACTGACAGAATATCGAGTTTAAAATGTCGACATACACAAATATTGAGTTTTTAATATCATGAAGCAGAAATATCGATAGGAAGGATATCGTGGTCAAGAATATCGACATGTAGGTAAGAAATATCATTTTTTGAAATATCGAAGTTGTTAATATTGTTTGTAAAATTATAGTTGTTTAAAATATCGATGTTTTAATTAATGTTATGTATTTTACAAGTATGTGATGTACTTATTTGTATAAGAATTTTTTTTGTTTTTAATGTATGTGTTAAATTTTTAGTAGTCATTAATTTGATCTTAATTACATTTTGCGTATTTAAGTTCTGTGGCGGTTTGTGGGTTTATAGGGGAATAGGATGGGAAGTGATTTAATCATGATAAATGAATTATTATTTTTTATGTATAAGTATTTATTTAATTTAGATTTTATAGTGTTAGTTGTGGGAATTCATTGGTGTGTGATTTGTGGTGTTTATTGGGGTAGAGGGTGAACAGTAATTTATGTTTAAGTAATTAATAATTAGTTGATTATTAATATTAATTTATCATTTGCTAAATATTTATGATAAGTGTTTATTGTTATTTTGTGTGTGTTTTGTTTTTATAGGAGTAATGTTTGGGGAGTACATTTATTTGTATTTGTTTTAATAACAAAGGTAATTAATAATATTTGTTTAATTGATAAATATTTATGTTAACTATGGAGCTACAGTTTTTAAAAATTTAAATGTGAGTTGTGAATTGTGTGGTGTTATATGGTAGGAAATAAAAAAATAACATTTGTGTAATAAATAATATTTTTGTTTATAAAAAAGGTCCATTAAAAAATGTAGTTTTTTAATTATTTTTGGACTTTTTTAAATAATCTTTCCAGGTAATTGTTAGATCTTTTTAACATTCTAATCTGCAATATTTAAAACTTTTATATATGTTATTTTTTTTGTTTTTTAAATCTTTTCTGTTGTTGTTGTTAATTTGTTTATTTTTAATTTCGAACTGATTCCAGTGGAAATATAAAAAAATTCCCCTCCGCTATCCCAACTGTTGAACAAACTGGAGTGGGAATAGTAATTTTCCCCCCTCAGTTATCCAACACTTTCCCTACTGTAGAACTCATTGGAGTGGGAATAGTAATTTTTACCCATCCGCTATCCAACACTTTCCCTACTGTTGCACCCACTGGAGTGGGAATAGTAATTGTTACCCTTCCGCTAACCAACACTTTCCCTACTGTTGCACCCACTGAAGTGGGAATAGTAATTTTTACCCCTCCACTATCCCACACTTTCCCTGCTGTTGCACCCACTGGAGTGGGAATAGTAATTTTTACCCCTCCGCTATCCAACATTTTCTTTACTATTGTAGTTACTTGAGTTCGACTATTAAGTTTGACCCCCCCTCCCGCTATCCAACACTTTCCCTACTGTTGCACTCACTGGAGTAGGAACAGTAAGTTTTACCCCTCCGCTATCCAACACTTTCCCTACTGTTGCACCCACGGTATTAGGAATAGTAATTTTTACCCCTTCGCTATCCAATACTTTCCCTACTGTTGCACTCACTGGAGTGGTAAAGTAATTTTTTTTACCCCTCCGCTGTCCACCACTTTCCCTACAGTTGCATATTTATTTGTAAATGTTTACATATTTATAAAATCATAAAATAAATTAAAAGTAATAGTTTAATAATTGTTTTAAAGGAAGTGTATATATATATTAAATGTTATATAAGTATGTTTAAATATTTTTAAATTACATTTATTGTATTTTATTTGTTAATTAAAGTATATTACATTTAAATAATGTTTTTAAGTTAATTTTAATATTTAATTCAATATATTGTTCAGCTATATTTTTTGCATTGATATTTTTGTTTTGATACTTTTGTATTTACAATTTAAATATAGGATGTCAATATTTTTGACATTGATGTTTTTGCATCAATATTTGTGTATGGGGATATTTTGGGAATTCTATCAGTGAAGCAAGATATCCATCAGGAGTGCTATAGGATATAACTCACTTGAAATAAGGCAGACAGGATATCCAACAGGAGCACCATAATATATAATGCACTTGTCATAAAGAGTGGAACAACCTGTCCACCAAACTTTAAGTCAGGATCAGAGTCAAACCTGCTAATGCTTAACCCATAGATCGGAGAGCATCAGTTTTAGTGTTAGCCTACCTAATACCCCTAATGGCAGCTCATGCAGCTGCACATTGAGAGGCTATCCCACTAGGTATGTCATCAAAGAGGAGGAAGAAGAGGATGAGGAGGAGGAAGAGGATGTCATCTCCCGAGCTGCTGACTAACAATAGGAGTGCAGTCAGGAGTGTGTGTGGAAACACACACGCTCACACATGCTTTGTGCCTATTTCTCAAAGACGTGCACAGTTCCAAGGCAGTTAGGTAATCCTTGTAGCAAGTACTGCTGCTGTGCCTTGAACTGCAGAAGGGAGATACTACTGCAAGCTCACTGCATTGCCAAAGGCTTCATTTGTATGCTATGAATGTCCAGAGTTTGCAGATTCAAAGACATAGGGGGTCATTAGGATGGCGGGGGGATCCTCCCGTGGAATGGGACCGCCTGCCATTGGTGCGGGCGTCCCGTTGCAAACATTAGGATTCGCCCACCAGTGTGGCGGGCACATCCTGTATGCCTGACATTGTGGCTGGCGGTGCACTTAGCTCCACCTGCCACAATACCAGGATGGCATGTTGTGCACTTCCATGAACAACATGGCAGGCACCGCGCGGTACCCCCTGCATGGAACTGCAGGGGGTACAAAAGGTACCCCCCATGTGCACTCCCCACCCCTCTCAGAGTTCCTGGGGGCCCGCCACAGGCCCCCGCAAACAGACTCCGCATGCCTTTCCGTGGCGGCAATGCCCCCCAGTGCTTAATTTGTAAAATATTAAGTGCCGGGGCTCTCCTCGGGTAGCCACTGCAGCTTGCACCACACATTGCCCCTGCCAGCTGCCAATGACAGAAACACCACAACTACTAACCATCACGCTCTTACAAGGGCAACAGTTCATACTATTCCGGACCCCTGAAGCTATAAGAATGACGTGAGAGGCAGGTATTAGTGATTGTAAATGTGAACTGAACAAATAAACATCTGTGGTTGTGCTCATGCCTAAATAAGCCAGGCAGCGCCACCAAATGGCAGACTGTCATGAGGCCCGGTGCAAGCAATTAGGTGCTGGTGCCCAGGACTGGAAACCACCGACAAATTAAGCACTGAATACAGCTGACATCCTAAAGGCTGCGCATCATTACCTCTGAAGCCTTTGCTGAGGATGTCAGACATACATGAGTTTTCCAGCAAACCTCCACCCTCACCTTTTGGAGATAACATGATTGACTTGATTACTAATAGGCCGATAATGATTGCATCCAGTAAAAATCCTACTTTGGGGTGTTTGAAATCCATCTAATACAATAATTATCACTTTTTGGTAATGCAGCCTGATTTTAATGTTAATTGCCCCAAAACCTGCATGCCCTGGTAAATACCAGCCTTTTCCCCTTGTTAAATTCTAGCAGGGCTGATTTGCAGATTTTTATTGATGGGTTTAATTTTTGCGCTGGTAATTACCAGGTGCGACAATTTCAGTATCACAATTTAACAGGTCACTTATAACTAGGCTGTAATAGTCTTGTCCTTCAAAACCCTCAAGAATGCAAAAGTTTGTGTGTGCACATATGGTATACTTCTGTGCACTCTCTTATTGTTAAATATAAGGTAGGGCGGGGAAGGACCTCCAATGTGCTCTGTTACAATCTAAGGCTACTCAGCTTATTTCCTCTGTTTGAAACATAAATGTTTCATTTTTAAAATGTAGTGCTTTCATTACTTTGTTTTTGTAGCGTCGTTTGGTTCGCTACGTGTTAGCGTGCAGCCATCTTGCAAGAGAGAGCAAAGATGGCAGGCTACTATTACATTTGATTGTTTTCCTAAGGTTAGTTGGTCTGTATAAGTGTTCAAGTCTGCCATCTTGCATGGCTGTACAAAGATGGCAGCCTATACCTTCCAATAACATTCCTGTGACAGAAACGTCTCTCCATTCCTCTGGAGTGCCCCGCAAACTTCCATCCACAACACCAGCCTGTTCCTCCCAATTCAAGAGGAGTCATTTATTTCATTAAATATGCCTTTTCAAGCACAGTTCTCTCCTCTCCCTATTTTGAAAATAAATTACATTCCAAGCAGCCTCTCACATAATAGTGACAAATTTGACAATGCTAACTACCACACAGCTGACTCACAGTAAAAAAAATTACAACAGTAAAATGCTGCTAGCAGAAATAATTGAGAGACTCGCACTTCTACACTGCCTTAAATTTCAAGCTAGAACACCCGTAATATAGCTTAGTGGGTTAGTGCCTAGTAGCAAAGATTTGAATACATGAGATTATTTCGTTCCACGTCTTAATTTTCAAGTCAATTAAATGAGCACCACCTAGTTTGCTTTTAAAGTACTATTAAGTCCCACAACAAAGTCGCTAAGTACCATACTAAAAAAATTGTTTATTCCTGACATGTTGCAGAAAGAGTTACTGTCCCTGACACGCATTTTACCAGCATGGCTTCTGCCTGACTGCAGCAGGGATCGGGCTGCCCCATATTATTATTAAACTGAATGGAGACACCAGAATCGCAGATTACACACTACTGAGACTGCCTTTTAGATTGAATTTACCTGAGGCCTGCTGCGCAACACGTTGCTTCCGTCTTCTGTCTTCGGCGGCCGATTAGTGCTGAGGCTGCGCAGAATGCTGGGGCGGGCCACAGGCGAAAGCAGTGATTATTGGTCCGACTCGGGACCCACACTTGATGATTTGCCAAGGAGGGACGAGCCAGATTCATAACGTACTTTCCAGGCGTCATTGGTAGCACTACTGTGATTGATTGTAGTGACCGGTAAAGTGAGGCAGGGACTCAGGCGCTGCTTTCTGGAAGTGTGTGTGTCTGATAATAGGTCGGGCGTTCAATTTGAAATATTTTAAGCACAGTCACGTGCACTATCGGCTCTTTGCCGCCACCGGGGAGACCCATGTGAGTTCAGTGAGCACTAAGCAGGCAGCAACTAATATCGTCCATAGACCCGGCCCTGACTAATTAGTGCCGGTGCTGAGCACCGGAAAGCACCGGCACAAATTAAGCCCTGATGCCCCCACAGAAAGGCATGTTCCAGCCCACATTCTAATATGGCTGGTGGTGTCTAACAGACACCGCCACCATAATGAACCCTTTTCCGCCCGGTCGACTTGTCGAACGGGTGGAAAAGCGGCGGACGGTCTTTCCGTCCGCTGTGGACCCCCCAACCATTGTAATATGGCGGGGGTCTTTGCTACAAGGATGGCGGGTGGATCGCCCCCGCTGGGCGCCATCCTAATGGGGCCCTTTGTCTTTCATGCTAGTGTAGGCAGTAGAACATGTAGTTTAGCTGTACAAATGTTGCTCAAATTACTAAGTTTTATAAGTAGTTTTATTGTTTTTATGAAATACAATACAACAAAATTTGTGTTCAGCAGATCTGCAGTAACTGTAAAATGTTCTATGACAAATAGCCAATTTTTGAATCTCACAGTAAATACATATTACCACCATCTATGTTTAGCAACGGGAAATGCATGAATAAAATATGGGCCAAAGTCGCACATGATTTTACTTGAAATTAAGCCCATCACACATGCTGGTTTTAATAAATACACCTGTGCACTCTAGTGTTCATGACACCCTGGAGAGTTCATGGAATCTGCATTGTTCATATTGTCGTGGAGGAGTGTGGCTCAATGGTTAGAGCGGCAGACCCTGCTGCAGAGTTCTGGCCAGGGACCAGGGTTCGATTCCCGCCTCGGCGGGGTCTCGTGCTCAAATTCCACTGACCTGATAATTCTCGCCTCGGTGCCTATTCTAATCACGGGCCCCACGCTGCAACTCTGGGCAATAGCTTGCTTAGTCTCCACACCGGCCCCTAAGGATGCCTGGCTTCACCCTGGGGGTGCCCAGGAGTGGACACTTCACAGGGAAAGCCAGGAGGGGTTCCACAGCGGTATGAGTATCAGTGCCAGGAAGCCAAATAGGTGACACCGCAAGGTGACCGTCTGGTGACAGTGCGCTCTATAAGTACCATGACATTTACATTTACATACCTGTATTTACATTTACATACCTGTAGTGGCAGGAGAAACACTGTGGTGCGCATTTCATCAGCTATGTGGAGCAGGCCAGGAGATGGTGATTGGCTCACGGCAGTGTGATCACCTATCCTGCCACTGACACTTTTTTCCTGTTTTGTTAGGCAGCCTTGTCTCTAGCAGTGAGCACAAAATGCATGGGTGGAGCATCAGTCAAATCTTTTAGTTGACGTATTTCTCCAAATGTAGATCTCTCCCAGGTCGTCCCTGATGAAACTGAATCCTAGTTTCAGCCAGAGCTCAAAAGGTCCTTCCAGTGAATGCATATTGGAAGTCAGGCAGTGCAGTTAACTTTACATAAAAATGACAGAGAACAGGTAATGTAAAGGAACATCTTTGAAGGACATGCAGTAAAAACAGAGAAAGCTATCTATGCTACCACAAACGAATGAAGGGTCTTACCATTTTAGGGACGTCATGCATAAAAGGGATACTACAACCTGCGTGTCACACCTGGCATGCATCCAAGTACTCAAATGCACATGAAATATATACTTGGTTAAATGAACGAGTACCACGACTACATTAATTTACCGGAAAGTGCAAGTAAGCATTTTCAACTGTTAGGGACATATTTAAAAGGAAATTGTGCAGCGCTGCACTGCCAGCAATTTAGAAGCAACCGTGCTGTATTATTTAAAAAACGCAGGATGAGCTGTATTTACAACCCCTGTGTTTTCGCTTGCGCTGGTACTAAAAAAGCTTTCTAGCGCCAACACAAAAACCCTTACGCTCCATTGCAAGGGTGCCTGCATTGCAGGGATGATTGTTTTTGTACATTAAGGGGCACCGTTCTGCACATAAACAATCTTTAATGGACATTTATTCTTTCTATATGTGTTGCAATATTCGGCACACATAGAAAGAGCAAAAATTAGGAGAAATAAAATTATTTCTCCTTGTTGCTCAAATCTAATGCCTGGGCACTAGTTTTTGGCACTGCCTTAGATTTACAGATCCTTGTAAATTTGGGGCAGCGTCAAAAAGCAATGGGTCATTCTTGGGTATGCCCACGGCAACACCCATTGCACGCCCCTTTTACGCAGATACATGCACCACCGGAACGTAAAAAAAGTGGTATTCCGTTGACTCAATCGCCTTGTAAATATGTCCCTTATTTTCACTGAGAAGTAACTTACCCCACTACTAGAATCAGTTGTCATCAAATGTAATGGCTGTTGTAGTTTTGGCATGGGGACAGTGGGCCTAATGTAGGTAATGAGGGGTGTATAGAGTGGGTAACATAAATAAAATATACAAACAGAGAGAGCCCCGCTAGGGCAAATCACTCTGTTTGAAAAAACTGCCCTCACTCACCAGGGCGTATTGTAAGCAGGCCCGATGATGAAGCATGTCACATACCTTGGTATGTGAGTGAGGGCAGTTTTTTCAAACAGAGTGATTTGCCCTAGCGGGGCTCTCTCTGTTTGTATATTTTATTTATGTTACCCACTCTATACACCCCTCATGTGCGTTCACTTGAGGTTCTTGGGGGTCTGGGGTGGTAGAGTACAAACTGTTTTGACCCTCGCCCCTCCTCCGTGTTTGACTAATGTAGGTAATCACATATGATCGATTCCTAAATACCGAATTTTACCGATTCGGTATTCAGGAATCGGTAGATGTGATGTAGCTAATGATTCGGTAAATTTTACTGAATCGTTAAGAATCGGTAATTACCGATTCGGTATTTACAGAATCGGTAAGTCCCATTCAAGGGAGGCCCATAGGAATGAATGGGAATTCCCGATTACGTAGATACCGAATCGGTAATAGGGGTAAGACCTACAAGGGTGGCAGGGTGGCACATTGACACCCTGTTGCACCCCTGTATAGTGCATGGGTGCACTAAGGGCATGTATGTCTGCCACATGGCACTGTTAAAAACTTGTAGTTGGTGGTAAATAACGAATCCTGAAATGAGAAAAGCACTCATTTGAGTGTTCCCTACATTAAGGATTTGGTAATTAACTGAATCAGTATTTTAAGAATTCAGTAATTTACCGATTCCTTAAATTACCGATTCGGTAAATTACAGAATCCTTCAATTTGGCCTCCTACATCTACAAAGCCTAATACCGGTCGGTAACTGCTGAAATTCGATAATTTCGGACTTTCCCGATCGGAATTAGGCTACCTACATTTGGCCCTGTATTCTTACACACTAAAATAAAGTTCCACTTTGGGTGTGTCCCTAACCTTAACAAAGCCTCACTCTCTGCAAGTGAGGAACACCATAATGATGCAGACCACCTCTCAAGAGACTAGAAATACAGATCTCTTGTTTCAGAAAACATAATTTAGCTGCCAGAATGATGGAAAGGACAGCTGCGGTCGGCAGTTGGAGTTCCTGCAGAGCGGTGACGTGTGCAGGGGTAGGGGCAGAGTGGGGGGTAGTAATGTATGGATTACGGAGTTTAACAGGTAAGTAAACATATAAGTAAATAAAAAACGAATTTCGTTGCGCGCACTGCATTACCAAATGTGTTGCAGTGCGCGCAACAACATTTTATTTATTTATTTATATGTTTACTTACCTGTTAAACTCCGTAATTCATACATTACTACCCCCCACCCTGCCCCTCCCCCTCCCCACGTCACCGCCCTGCAGGAACTCCTATCTGCCTACCGCGGCTGGGAAAAAAAGGAGCAAACTATTCCGCAGACAAAGCGCCAGGCACTTTTGCCATTGCTGCACAGTTTCGTTCTTAATGCAAATTATAAGTTGCAAGAAAAAAACAGCCTCTTAATTGCCCCCACATTTTTGGGATTAGATTTTACAGATATTTTGCCACTTTGCATTAGGACACTGGTATGCAATTTCACAGCACGTGTGCACTGATCCTGGAAACACAAAAATAAAATTAACTGCAAACAATTTGATTATTTAACTATCAAGTATGGCCACAGTAATTAGGTGCAGAAGGTGGATCAGAGGCACACAAGGTGGGAAGAGAGTGCAGTTACGCCACCATCCAGGCGTGGCTGGAATAGCAAGGCTTCAGGTTCTCCATTGTGGCATGGCAGTCATTCATCACTAAGCCACCTGTCCATATCCATGCACCCAGTCACTCATTCATCCACCCATGCACTGACCAATCCCTTCATTCACAGCCACACACTAATTCTCTACATCACCTTTCACACATCCACACAACTGTCAAGACAGGCTAACCCATCATTCCACCGGGAACTTCCTTGGGAGGCTGGGTCTATCCAAAGCCCGTGTTTTTTAATGTGTTGGGCTACTGCTGAAGCTTCTGTCACTTTCTTCAGCTCCCAGGGCCTCATTTATGAGGCTGTGCGTCACTTTTACGCCACCAGTGCGTCACTTTTTGTGACGCACCATTGGTGTAAAAAATGCACCTTGTTGCGCCATATTTACAAAGTGACGCATCTAGGTAGATGCGTCACTTTGTAAACCCCTGTGCCACATTATACCTGCGTCAGGTATAATGTATGGGCCTCATTTTGAGAAATGACGCATCGCTGCGTGAAAGCAGCAATGCGTCACTTCTCAGTGCGCACTCCTTGTGTCACGATTGATTCGTCATATTTATAATATGACGCATCATGTCGCAAGGAGTTACAGATACGTCAGTATTTCTGACGTATCTGTAGGCGCAAAAGTGAATCATTGCTGGAGTGTGTCACAAAGGTGACGCAACTCCAGCAATGTGTACTTTCACATGGGCAAGTCCCATGTTGTTAGTGCCTGTGTCAGTCTTACACCTGCCATGAAGCAGGCGTAAGATTTTGACGCATTAGCGGCCAAGAAATGGCGCAGTGAAATCTTATAGATTTCACTGCGTCACTTCCATGACCCTTTCTTGCGTCAAAACGCCCCCCTTGCATAGGGCCTCATTTATGAGGCCTTGCGTCAGTTTTGCGCTTCCGATGCGTCACTTTTTGTGACGCATCGGCGGCGTAAAACATGCCTCCTGTTGCGCACAATTTACAAAGTGACGCATCTAAGCAGATGTGTCACTTTGTAAACCCCTGCGCTACATTATACCTGCGTCAGGAATAATGTATGCAGAGGGGGCATTCCCCCGCAAAAAGCCTCGTAATAGTGATGCAGTGAAATCTATGAGATTTCACTGCGTCACTTTTAGGACGCTGTTGCGTCAAAATCTTGCGCCTGCCTCACAGCAGGCGTAAGACTGACGCAAGCCCTTTCACATGGGGCTTTCCCCATGTGAAAGGAGGCATTGCTGGAGTTGCGTCGCTTTTGTGACACATTCCAGAAATGCGTGACGTTTGCGCTTACAGATACGTCAGAAATACTGACATATCTGTAACTCCTTGCGACATGATGCGTCATACTGTAAATATGACGCATCAATCATGTCGCAAGGAGTGCGCACTGAGAAGTGACGCATCGCTTCTTTCACGCAGCGATGTGTCATTTCTCATAAATTAGGCCCTAAGATTCTAAGGGTAACTTATTCTGTTATATCTATTTAGAAAAAACGCAATGAATCGCACCCGAAGGTGTATCTAGACGCTCGGCCGCTTCATGTAATTCATCTACTCATTAAAATAGCCAAGTTTTTAGCAGTTTCTTGAATTTAGTTAAATCCACACAGCTACAAAGGTAGACAGGAAGTTGATTCCATGCCCTCGGAGCCGTATAAGAGAAATCTCTACCCCCATATCTTGAGACACGAATCCGAGTGCCGGACAGAAGCACGACGTAGTTTGTCCTTCAAATACTGATGGGATCTTCCTAACAGAGCTTTGTGGACAAGGCCGCAGATCTTAAAGAAGATGCGTTTCTGACTGGTAGCCAGTGGAGGGACCCGAGGGGGAGCCTGCTGGGAGGTTGCAGACTAATCGGGCAGCTGTGTTTTGAATCCCAAAAATGTGGGGGTGAATCAAGGGGCATGGATCCTAGAGGAGGTTTGTTTAGAAACTTTTAGAGGTGCAATTTTATCAAATGCCATCAACAAGGCAGAATGATAATTGTCTAAAGTCCCAATATTGTCCGGGTTCTGGATCATGGTTCCCCAAGCCACAGCCATTGCAAATTTTTCTGGCGTGATGTTTGTCCAAACTCTGTGGGATTGCTTCTTTACTTTCTCAACCTGCATTCACAACTCATTCACGGCAATCCGAAACTTGATCAAATATTGATCGGCACTGAGGAGGGTGGGGTGGGTGTAGAGATTCTTGGGTCACCATTTGGTGAGGGAGAGCTTTAGATCGCATATTCCTATGCTGTCACACCAGTCCTCACTGTGCATCACAGGCAAGTCAGGGCAATGTGAAAGGACCCAGGGCCACATTACACATAGCGCATTTTCATTTATTGCGCTGAGCGCACCTTCAAAAAGGTGCACCGGGGGCCTTCAAAAAGGTGCACCGGGGGCAAGCAGTGAAAATGCACATTATTAAGATGAAAGCGCTGCCCCAAGGGCAGCCGCGAACTTGCACTGCGCCTAGGGCAGCGCATTTAGGTGAAAAGCAAAGCAGCTCCGTGTTTTCAGAGTGCAGCCGGCAACCCTCCTGCACTTTTGAAGAGGATTATAAATCCCCTTGCAGGCAGGTGACTGCACCCACCCACAAGGGGATGTCTGGGGTGTCCATGGGACCCCATTTCCCCCACCAGAGAGGTGCAATCAGGGGGGCACACTGCCACTGCACCACCTATTAGGTGGTGCACTGTCAGTGCCCCTCCTGAGGGCTTCTTTGCCTCTGCGCCCAAGTTGGTAATACGGCACGGGTGCAGAAGCAAAGGGATTCCCTCATTTTCAACTGCAGCAATATACAAAGTAAGTTTAAGCAGATAGAATGGTAAAATAAAGAAATGCCCATGTTTCTATGATACAAGGAGACAATTCCATGTCTCTTTTTGCTCATATAGGTAAAAGGTTACCCCATTCAGAACACAGACGACATCGCGCCCCTGGAACATTAAGGTACTTTATGTTCTAGAAAGCACGAATAGAAAGAAGGAGTAGGCACTAAAAATTATATTTTTTATTTGTCAGGTACCCAGGTTTGCCCTGAAGAAAAACCAGAATAATTGGACCGGGTTTGGAAACGCGTCGGCATTTCCAACGAGATCCATCTCTCGAACTCACTAAAAGGCAGAAAATAAAAATGGTGTCCCGCATAGCTGGACACACTCTATTTTGATTAACAAAATGCCTCTTGTGATAGCAGTCCTGAAATATAAAAAAGGAATGAGTAGACAGGACTGAATTACAACTGTTTCTGGTGTACCTACATATAAAGTTGTTGCATGTTTATGTCATAATACCAATGTAATGATTGTTTCAAGTGAATGAATTTATGATTTGTTATGCTACAATTTAAGCTGGGGTGTGTCAGAACCTCTTACATGAATAGCATAACTAAGTAAAAAAAATCACAAAAAATAAGTGAAATGACACATGAGCTTCATAATTAATGAAAAGCTCATAATTTGCTGAAAATTAAAAGCAGCATTAAATTCGAGATCAGGCACTTGTGTTTTATTATAATTACTCTGTCCTGCCTGGTCCAGTAGGACAAAACCCCTCCAGTTGGTAATACGGCACGGATGCAGAAGCAAAGGGATTCCCTTATTTTCGTATGGCACTCCCCCATGCAAATGAGGGAATGGCCAGTTAAAGATAGTGCTAGCACTTTATGTGCACCAGCAGTATTGGTACAAGCGTCTGTGGCCCCTTCTGTAATACCAAAGTGCCCCTGCGCCACGCAAAGCAGGCACAAACGCCTGTTGCTCCCCCAGGGCACTTTATCTGATATGGCCCCTGGTGTTGCAAATGTTTTAAGGCCACAGTTCCCGTTGTTAACTTGCAGCCTTCCTCGTCTCTGTGCAGCATACCTGCAGTTGTTATGTGGACTCCCTCATGCCCTGCCACGTGTATTAAACTACCCATAATTGGGAGAAGCAAACTATTTGTGAACTAAAGGTAGGCTTTATCACCACGTGATCAGGTGACATGAAATAAAAAAGGAGGAGTGGTCAAGTTTAGGTCATTTCATATTTTAGCAATCCTTATTAAATTTGGGCCACAATGGCAAGCCGAGAAATAGAATATGGAGGTCGAGGACAGTGTGCAGTGTGAGCAGATGAAGAGCAAGAGAATTAGAACAATACATTTTATTTTCTAGTGATTGCAATTTGTGAGGTAAGATTTCAATATAGTGGAGCAGCATAAAATGTTTGCAGGCTATGTCCTGATGAAGAACTTGCCCATCGATCTGGTGAAACGTCTGTGGCGGAATTACGATTGATATCAGCTATTTCCAGCACATTTAGACGCTGGCTGGAAAATAACTAGTGGTAACGTTGTTATCTCTGATAATTTCCACATCATAATCCAGCAATCGCCTGCTACAGATATTGGCAAAATATGTTACAGTCACCCCTTTTGGTAATTCCTCAATAGTTCTAATGCTGTAGAGCTGAAAACATACCCAGTTACTCACATACTGATATTTTTCAGCTCTGCTGACCTGCAGGCGGAATCTAAAAGGCCTCACTCATTCAAGCTTCACTTTCTTTGCTGTTTGTATGGCTGTTGTGCCTAGGACGTGCACTATACTGCAACATTTCCAACATAGGTGCCCATTAGGCAATTGACATTGGCTGGGCGTAACACATGCCCTGAATTCCAGCGTGGGGCCACGCTTCTTCTAGGAGGGTTTGGGAAGGCCTTCCCTCAAGAAAATGTTCTGAAAAACTGAGGCCAAATGCTATATTTTAAAACTCAAGTACTCATTTAATATTGAAGAACTTTCATGTTGTGCCAAGTCAGTGACTCTGGACTCTCTCCCGGGGTAGATACTATTTTTTTTACAAAATGTGCTGTGGGTCCCTCATTGTGACAATATTTACTTCCATTGTGCAAGGGCCAGCTTTTTGTCATGGGTGTCCCCCCATATTTGTCCCCTTCTGCCAAGAATTACAATTGAAAAGTTAATGCCCAAATGTTACTTTTAATTCCATATTCCATCCATACCATGGATGACCGATGTGTCACAAACTACTTGTAGTATGTCAAGGTAATAATTTTGTCATGGATTTCCCTCACATAGCATGATTGCCTCTAATGCCAAGGGTACTCACAAGTACACTCACACATGGTCACCTACATTCACTCACTTATTACTCACTCTCACTCTCTCTTACACTCTCCTCTCCTAAACACTGCACATTATTTTCATTGCACCTGTCAATATTTTAACTGAGGTGTACACCGTCTTCACACTTTCACATAAAATGCTAAGTACAATTAGCACATATGTGACTGTACCTCTGGGTGCTCAACAGAAATCCCAGGGACTTCCTGATTATATAGTCTACACACCGTTATGCCTCAGCGACAGGCAATGTTAGAACATTGCATTGCCTTCAGCCTCAATTCCAGAGCCTATCACGAATACCAAATACCCATACACCTTGAAGTGACTCAATTCACATTATGCACTACATAGGAGTGATTTGGTGCATGAAAAAGGCTACAGAAATGCCGTATATGGGAAAGCAAACACACATAAAGAATGCAGGACGCAGTACAAGATGTGAAATGTAAACAGTGATGCATCACTCACATGGGTTACTTCATGGCTTTTTCAAGTCACCGTAGAGAAATCATTGTGTGTTTTTGTTGTAAGAGTAGGAAGATGAAACAAAACCTACAACGCAAAGTCAGTTTTTAATGGGTCCCATTTAAACCTTTCTCTGGGCACGGTTTGTTTGAGCAGAAAAGGCTCTGGGGCTTTGCAAACTGGGAACTGAGGCTGTGGGAGGTGATGAAGGTCATGGAGTAGGCTAGAGCATTGGGAGGCCCAACCTACCTGTAATGGGAGCCAAGGCATGGACAAAGTCCTGGGGTCCAGTTCTCTGATATAGTGCTCTGCTCTCAGAGCTTGTCGTGTATTCTCTCTACAGGTCCAATCCTCTGAGAAGCAAAGCAGCAGCAGGTATAAAAATGCTGGTTGAATCAGACACACTGTGCATTCACAGCTAAACTATGCACAGTGTATCTGTTTACTGCATTTGATTCGGCGTCACAGACACATTAGACCTCGTGACACTGATGACTCTAGGACTCTAGGCTACAAACTGGCCTGCCCCCTACTTCCTAAATAGGCAGCCTCTTGGTGCACTCAGTCATTGAGAGATCTCCCTAAGCAGTGCAAGGCTGAAAGCCAAGCACTTGGACCTACCATAGAAATTCACACTTGCTTTGTGCCATCTAAGGGTAGCAAAGTGACCCTAAAACAGAAGGCCAGGGCTCGAATCAAAGTAAGCCATGGATTAGTCCATAATGCTACTATGTTTCAAGCAAGGGTCAGATAGTAACCACCAGCCAGGTAATACTACATTTCTAATTACTCATTAGAATAGTAGGTAGAAAATGAGTATGTTGATGATACAGAAAATTAGGTGGGTGGAGCCTAAAGCCCTAAGTAACAAGCTGCCTCTGCCCTTCAGAATTGTCTAACTGATCCTTCTTCACTCTTGGTGATATGGTATGTACTGTGACACATTTTGGTGGCCATGGTTTACCCAGGACTGAAACAGCCTCAAAAATGTCTTCCTTTTGCAATCATAGAGACAGTCTCCTTTTTCCAACTGCATGCTTAGAGGCCCACAGTGCAATATGGATGGGGTGTTTTCTTTACCCGTTCTTGTGAAATATGCATGATTTAGAGTTGGTGAACTTTCATATCTGCATGATTCTATGAAGGTGCAAATAATGGTTTCTCCTGTTAATTGGAATATGTGTGGTAACTGCTGTTTCTAAGACTGTGACCAGAATGTGCAGCCAACAGGGGGAAAGAATGCTGTGGAGGGAAACCATAGAGAGAGTCTTGATCTTCCACAACTAACTTCTTCTTCAGTAAGAAAAAGAAGAAGGATTAGCTCGGGTCCAAAGCTTTCCATAGTTCAGAAAAATTAGTTCTTTCTTGTACTGCACAGAAAGTGACATCACTGGATTTCTCATCATCCATCCGCACAGAAAGTGAGAGCAATGGATTTCATTGTAAGACTGGAGGCTACCATTATGCATATTTCTTTTAATGCTATCTCCATGTGGCCACTTAGAAGCAATACATCATAACGCAAACAGTTCTAGAACAGAACTCTCCTGATGTATAATAGGCATACACATAGAGTGGACTGCCTGTTTTAAATGCTGCTCCATGCAGATAAGTATATCCGTATTACTCCTTATTCTTTGATGTGTTTTGTTTCACAACCTCGTTTAGCATATACCACTATGGCATTAACTTTATAATTGTAGCATAGGTTACCGGTTTTCAATTTACTGAAACCATCCTCCTTAGAATCGGTCAGTTTATGTTCTATTTCGACCGCTTGAGTGCTTCGGCCTAGACTTCAACCCCACCTCACCACCACCTCACATCGTGGCCATTTACCATGCCGTGCCTACCTTAAGCACGACTGTGGGATTGACGTGCGTGGACTTCCCTTGCCACCGCTTACTCCTGAGTGTGCTTGAGTGCACACTCTGGACCGCTGGTGCTCCCCTCGTCATCCCGACGCTCTGCTTCTCCTGCCTTTGCGGCAATAGCCCAAGCGAGGATAGTCCATGGCCATGACAAAGGCCTCCTATGCGTTCCTTCCCAACGCCCCTTCAAGGGCATGTCAAGAAGAAGATCTGAGGAATGGTACTTGGCAACCACTTAGACGGCATGTAATGCCGCTCCCGCAACCAGATAACCAGGCTGCACTGCAACAATGATGCTACGTAGGCAATGCCTTGACAACTATGAAGCTGCCTAGGAAACACCTGCACAGAGCGCGCTCAAGCAGCTGAATGCTCGAGAGCTACTGTGATGTCAGGGACTTCCTGACAGTTACAACACATCAGTAATCATCTGCAGGAGCATCCTTTACGATTGCAAGTATATTAAAAAACTGCCTTTCTACAAAAAAATATTATACTTGTACTCCTTTGCTGCAAGACAATTATACTGGTTCTGCCCTCTTATTAAGGCCAATTTAAATGTAAAAAAAATAAATGTAAATCCGTATTTGTAAAGCACAAACTACTCTCCCTTACGGGTCTCAAGGAACTGGGGCCGTTGTGGAAATTAGGTGAGCTATTGCCCAGAGTCACATGGTGCTGAGCTGCCGCCGGATCTGGGGATCAAACCATGAGCCCTGTGCTTCAAAGCCATCTGCCCTGGCCGCTGCACCACACCTCTCTACTTTATATATATTTATCTAAATTAAGTATACTATTGAGGGTAAGCAGGAAGATATTAAGCTTATTATAAACCCCTAAGCCCTATCATGTCTAACGTAGAATATGACTAGATGGATGTGCCTACTCCTAACATAAACAGTGAAGAGATTAAAAAAATGTATTCAACACGAAATGCGCTCCTGCATGCATGAAACTCTGAACCAGGTTATGTTCACCAAAGGGGCCTTAAATGACGATGAAGATGGCATTATTGAGAACCCAAAAGTGGGAGAAGGTGACTACAATAAAAAAAAGGGGGGCAAAATACTAAAGAAAGCCTATAATATGGAAAGAATAACTCCTGTAAGCACATTGGGAGGTCCAAGCATCTCAAGTTATATGGGAGGTCTAAGCACCTCAGCCTATAAAGGCGGTCTAAGCAGCTCAAACTATACGCGAGGTCTACGCACCTCAAAGGTATCAGGTGTCTTAAGCAGCATAACATATAAAGGTGCCTGAAGCGGCACACATAATCTAAATGCTCCTTATGGTACACAAAACATTGAAATAGAGGAATAAGAGCAGCAAGGAGCAGCCTTAATGGATGAATACATCCTCAACCAAGATCAAGAGGACTTAGACTTTGATACCGCCCTATCAGAAGAGGAACGTCCTTCATCCTCCAAACAAATTATAACCAAGTTGCTAGGTGAGGAGATGTTCTCCCCATGCAATATCAGACATCTAAGGAAAAATGTATAAAGAGGTGGATTAGAAAAATCCCTTAGGGAAAGAAACATGCACTATCCTAAGAGCAGAATGCTCCAGACCAGTCATCCAAGAGGAGGTCTGCCTAACACCTAACTGCGACCCAGAACTGATCAAATTCTTATATAAACTTGGTAGAGATCCTAGGAAAGTCATGGAAAGGTCACTCAAGGCCTGTCAGGATCATCTCCTAAATATACTAGGTCCCCTGGCAAGACTAATCAAAATGGTGGGCGAAAGCCACGTCAATGGCACACCATTAGACATAAACCTACTCAGGGGTTGGAGCCAGAGATCCCTGATCCTTCTAGGAAATGAGAATGCAGGCATAAATGCAGAATGACGGAGAGTAGTCCTCACTAAGATCAATCCAAAATTTGGCGGCATGGCCAACAAGGAGCCTTCAGCAAACCCCAAAGGCCTCTTATTTGGAGAAGACATGATAAAACCTTAGGTAAATACAGCCCTTGACAAAGCACAGAACAGCATGAGACGTGTGTTCAACCCTACTATTTGTGGATGGGCCGGAACAAGGGGCCTTTCTACCGGACGAGACATCTAAAGGCCCTACTACAGACAGAGAGGCTTTGGTAGAGGTTACCAAGTGAGTAACCCCCACCTTTCTATCCCAGAGAGGAAGATCTTCCCACTCCAGAGGCTTCAGATCCTGAGGACAAGGAACCAGCAGTCTCTGGAGTGAGCATCAATATTCCTCATTCTTCTTTTTCCCTGGGAAAGGTAGGAGGTTGACTCAACCTCTTTTCACAGGCCTGGAAAACAATTACTCAAGACCCCTGGGTCCTAGAATCCATTCAAGGTTTCAAATTAGATTTTTCAGAAAACCTGGTACAAATTTCACCCCAACAGAGCTAATTCTCACCACACAACAACAGAAAATTGTGGAAGAAGAGGTAGTTTCCATGTTGCACAAAGGAGCTAATACAGAGGTCCCTTGGGGATGCATGAAATTTGTAAGTTCACTCTTCCTTGCAGAGTAAAAAGACAAGGGATGGAGACCAGTTATAAATCTCAGAGAATTGAACAAATACCTCACCTACAGACATTTCAAGATGGAGCGAATCCACCTCTTGAGGGACATGCTACTTGAGAAAGATTGGCTAGTGAAATTGGATCTGAAGGATGCCTACTTCACCATCCCCATGTCTGTAGAATAGGAACCCTACCTCCAATTCATATGGATCAATCACCTCTTTCAATTTTAGGCTCTCCCCTTCCGCTTATCTTCAGCCCCATGGTACTTAAACAAAATAATGAGAGCTATTGCATCCTTCTTGAGAGAGAGAGGGATATGGCTGATTGTCTATCTCAACATGTCCCAACACCACTCTCAGATTCTACAGGTTCTGAATATTGTAGTAAATCTCATAGAGGAATTAGGCTTCATAATAAACAAGGAAAAATCTATCTGATTCCTGACTTCCTCCAGATCACTGGAATTTTGGGGATTGACTGTAGACACAGTAAAGTCCTTACTCTCACTACCCACGAAGACGATCACCAAAATACAGAAAGAAATAAGACTTGTACTAAAACAAGACCTCTTAACCTGAAGTGAACTGCCCAGACTCCTAGGTCCCCTATCTTTTTCTAGCCAAACTATTTTACCCAGACCATTATATTATCGGGCCCTTCAGAGAGTAAAGGCAAAAGCCCTATGAGCTAGATTATGGTATGGAGACAGAATAACTCTAGACCACAATGCAAAATCAGAACTGAGCTGGTGGCTAGAGAACCTAGACACCTGGAATGGGAAATCCATTTTTGGGAGTTCTCCAGAATAAATCCTATAATCAGACACAAGCTTTCATGGCTGGGGAGCTTGCCTATAAAAACAGAGCACAGGAGGTGTATGGCCCAATGCAGAGAGCTCACATCACATAAACTATTTAGATTTGACAGCAGGGCTGTATGCCCTGATGAGGTTCAAACAATTCCTATAAGCCAGATAGGTCATACTGTGGCCGCTGTGACATACATAAATCGCCAGTGAGGTAAAAAATCCTCAGATCTGTCAAATCTAGCCAAAAGACTCTGGATGTTCTGTCTAGACCACAAGAAAATTCTGAAAGCAGAATACTTACCAGGGAAAACCAACATCACTGTAGATTGGAACTTTAAATTACTGTTAGACCACAGCAATGTGGCCTAAGGGCTAGGGAGGTCGACCTCAAATCTGGGGTACCGGGTTTGAGTCTTGGCAAGGACGCTCAACATTCTCTGATTCTGGCCAAATCACTTAATCTCCTTGTGCCTAACAAAAATGAATGTGTCCTCATGTAACGCAAGTGGTGCTCGAGTAAAGCCTCTGATACCTGATACCTTAGGGTCAAGTTCACGCTATATAAAACTTTGTAAAAAAAACTTGAAGCTCAACGAGAAACATTTCATGGATCTCGATCACCTCTGGGGCCCTCTGAAAGTAGATCTGTTCACAAGCAGACTGACATTGCAACTAAAAAACTATTTCAGCTGGATGCCAGACATGAGTGCTTGAGCAGTCAATTCCATCCTTCAACCCTGGAAAGGAATTCAAGCTTATGCCTTTCCCCCTTTGTAATGGAACAGAGAGTTCTCCAGAAAGTGAGACAGGAACAATGCGCCCTAGTGCTAGTAACACCCTTCTGGCTGTCCCAGGCATGTTTCCCAACAACCTTGGAATTAGCCTGCGACATTCCTTAACTACTGCCAGCCGAGGAAGGTCTTTTAAGAGACATAGGTGGAAGAGAACATCCCCTAGTCCCGGCAGGGGCTTTGAACCTTCTTGTCTGGAAGGTGCCTGGTGATCCAATGAAATCACAGGCCTTATGAGAGGAGCTACACTACTCCTCAGAGAACCATGGACTACTTGCACCCACTATAGATACCACAGCATTTGGGGAACATGGTTACATTGGTGCTTGGAGAGGAGCCTGGATCCTATGGGGGCTCCTATAGTGCATACAGTCAACTTTTTAGCAGAACAATTTGTGAGGGGCCTTAGTTATAGATCAATTCATTGTTACAGATCGGCAATTTCAGTAGTCCCTTTTTAATTAATGGCAAGACATAGGTAAAAATGGCAGAGTCTGTAGGTTTCTCAAAAGCACATAAGGAGGCCCCTAAACTTAAATACGAGAACCAGTGAGATGTTAAACTAATCCTGGACTTATTCAAATTGGCCTGATAGCAAATTCCTGGCTAAAAAGAGACTATTGATAAAACTACCTCTCTCCTCTGTCTAATCTCCTGTCGTCGAGTATCAGACGTTAAAGCACTAGAAGTGAGTAATACAGTTTATGATGCTTTTGGTGTCAAATTCAAAATTATGAGGAGAACTAAGCCTGTTGGATATACATTTTTACCCAAAAACTCAACGCATGCAAAAAACTTTGGGGCATATTATCAAGGGGGTTTATCTCCGCTTTTTTGGCTTTAAAAGCCAAGAAAGGGGAGATAAAATTATCTCCCTATTACCAAGCTGTCGCTAACACCAGTTAGCGACAGCTAATAGGAGATAGCGACCATCTTGGGCCCTGCTTTGCATGTCAGTGATATTTATCACTAATGACATGCAAAGTGGGCGTGCCAAGATGTTAGCGACTGGAAACAGTCGCTAACATCGCTATCTCCTATTACCAACTTTTGGAGATATTCGCGCTAAGCGCGAATATCTCCAAAAGCTAACACCTGCCCTCAGCAGTTCTTAGCCATGTTATCCAATGGGAGGTGGATAACATGGCTAAGAGCATTTGCTCAATAATGCATGAATATCGCTGACTTTTCAGCGATATTCATGCATTGCGGCCGTTTTTTATCGCATTTGCGATAAACCTTGCTAATAGCAAGGTTTATCTGCGATAAAAATCGCCGATTTGCGGCGATAATATTTGTCTCTAAACAAGTTAGAGACAAAAATTATCTCTATTGGTTGGTAATATGCCCCTTTGTGTGGTAGATTGCATGAAAGAATATGACTCTAGAATGGTGTCAATAAACTACTTATCTCATTGTGAAAACTTTTGGACCCATACAACAGCCTCCATAGCAAGATGGGTAAAATATTCAATGCAGCTCGCTGGTATTGATCTCAAACAATTTGAAGCACTCCCTGTAAGAGGAGCGTTGGTTAGTAAATCCTTCTGGAAGGGTGGTAAAATAGATGACATCCAAAGAGCCGCTGACTGGTCTAATTCTAATACTTTTGCAAAACACTATTATAAACGAATTGAACACATGTCAGATGTGGTGTTACAAAACAACCAACATGCATAATGGTAGCCTCCGGTCTTGTAATGAAATTGTGATTCTCCTAATTACATGCCAAGAGAATCTGGATTTCATTAAACACACAGAGGCTAACATTATCCCTCCCATACCAAATTAGGAGTTGATACATGAATTATTAAACAAGTGAGATGTATTGTTTATAATACAATCTTTATTCATCTTAGAATTGCTATTACGTATCATACTGCATGTAAATCACTGCTACGTTCTTTTAACATTAGCATCGCAACAGTGCACTTATACTCTTTTTTTATTTCAGATATTTCAACATACCTGGATTGTTTTCCAATACTCCCCAAACCAGAAGGAAGTCATTCAGAAGGTATTCATTCTGTGACCTAACCATTAAGTTCATCATTTTTTTTCAAATTTGAACTATAAGAGAGAAGGAAAAAAGAAGAAAAGAAAATGTTAGAAGAGAAGAAGAAATTACCTTAATATTTTGCGTTTATAAGAGGCAGTCTACTCTAGGTGCATGCCTGTTATACATCATGAGACTTCTGTTTGTGAACTGTTTGTTTTATGATGTATTGCTTCTAAGTGGCTGCATGGAGTTAGCATTAAAAGAAATATGCATAATGTTAGCCTCTGTGTCTTTAATTTAATCCAGATTCTCTTGGCATGTAATTATGAGAATCACAATTTCCCACCATCCATCTATACAGGAAGTGACATTACTGGTTTCCCCACCAATTCCTTCTTTGAATGAAGAAGCTGAGAAAGGGAACTTAATTTTCAATCATCCATGTGCACGGGAAGTGAAATCATTTCCTGCCTTCTCTCTAGTTCAATCAACTGTCCAAGGTGTCTCTCCAAAGTGTCTCTCCAAGGTGTCCCATTGCCTTGGAGCTACCTGCAAAGAACGTACAGAGACAAGAGAACTGCGTATTTGGACCTGTTAGGGTTGCTTTTTGCCTAGGGCCAGAACCAATGTTCCTCTGAAGATTATGAGGTGAGATATAATTATGTGCATCACCAAACCCCCATACTGCCAATCCCCATAATCACACCCACATGTTGATGACCCAAACACCAACATAGCATTCGCACAACACATACACATAACCTTGTACACATCCCACTAACTATCATACACCCTCCAATTACAGAACACACATTCCAACTCATGTTCATACTCCATGCACTAGACATTACAGATCTTATCGCCTATTAAAAGCACAATGCCATTGTCAACACAGAAACTCGGTTCTTGCCTACATCTTTGCAAATCTTAGACATCCTTTGTCCCACAGGCAAAAGCATTCAATGTGGGGACTAAGCACATAAAAAGGGCTTAGACCTTACCGTCATCCATGCCGGAGATCCTCCTAATAATAATGTCCCCCTGAGCAAAATGTAGACAGCTCATCACATTAGCCAATAGAAAGTACTATACTAACACCATCAGTGAAACTACTAGCATAAACAGAATGCTGTTTGAGGTAATCAAGCACTGCATCAGTCCCCTGCCATGCAATCATATTCCACACGCCACAGATAAGTGCATTCACTTCCTCTGTGAAAAAATACAGAAGATCCAGTAGCTAATCGACAACACCAGCCCTTTTTCAATTCTTACATGCACCCATTCCAGAAGAATCCACACTATGGTCAGCCTTCAAAGCCATGTCTCGCTCCCAGATCTTGCTGACATACTCAAATTCCTCAAAGTTACTTCCTACGAAGATGATGTGTTACCATTGTCCTTGATCATAGTTTTTCCTAGTAATACTCCCAGAAGTTCCCAAAACTGGCCCGATCCTCCCATTGCTAAAGTAACCTAATTTAGACCAGATGGCATCTCTAACTACTAGCCCATCATTTATCTACTACTCATGGGCATGAACATTAATAAAAACATCTACGTTCAACTTCAAGATCACATTAATGCTAACATCTCCTACACTACTATCAGTTTGGCTTCAGACTACACAGCAGCACAAAGTCTGTTCTAACACATCGTAGACAATGTTCTGTTCTGTTATGTTATGATGTAAAAAGCGGTATCACACACAAGAGTATTTTGCAGCTGAGCTGGTGTATATGCCTGGCCCTGCTGAGGATTGGTTGGTTAATTGAAGTTCCAGGTCTTCAGCTTCTTGTGTAATTCAAGAAGAGAGGATGAGGCTCTGATATGGAGTGAGTGACCCTTCCATGCTTTAGGAGCGATGTAAGAGAATGTCATCCTACTTATCTGGTTCTGTGTATGTGTTGGATGTATGCAAGTAGGAGTTCTGCAGATTGGAGGTGTCTGGGTGGTTGGTGGGAGAGGAGGCAGTGGCTCAGGTAGGTGGGGCTTAAGTTGTATGGTTCATTGAACATGTCTTTGAGGAGTTTAAAATGAGCACATTTGTGTGTGGGGAGCCAGTGGAGCTGTCCGAGGAATGTCCCACTGGCCATAGATGTAGAAGACCCATGATTTCTAGTATTGCTGAACTTCTCAGCTGCCTTCAAAATAGTCAACCATCCTACACACATACACACTGAGGAGTCACAAATGGGATTCACTGGCAATGCCATTCATTGCTTATTTTCTTACCTTTACAACTGAGATCAGTTTGTTTACATGGGTACCTCTAGGTCACAAAAGACCCCTATCACCTGAGTATTTCCCCTGGGCCCTATACTGTCTCCTGTCATTTTTACCCTTTAAATGGAGCCGCTTGGTGCTCTGCTGATTGATAACAAGATTCACCAATATGCCAATGAAACACAAATTTACTTGAAAGCCCATTCTGCTAAAGGCATTCGATGCCTCAAACATCATTCCAATCTAGATGTCCAACATCTACCTGACCCTAAACCCAAACAAAACAGAATATCTGTTCTTTGCAAAGAACAACAAACGTGGCTCAATGGCACTAACCTTGATAGATTTGTACATCAACTTTCCCTAAATGTTATCAGTTTGATTCACTCTAGACAACAAACCTACTCTCAAGGAACGCATTTCCAAATAAACAAAGATGGCTTGGTACCTGCTCTCTCTTCTAAAGAGCGTCAACCTGTTGCTTCCAGGAAGCCTCAGCAGACCTACTCTTCAAGCCCTCCTATTCTCACATTTGGATGGTGGTAATGGCCTGCTCCACGGTCTCCCAGGATGTACACTTGCACCCCTTGGGGGCTTCGGACAGGTTGCAGAATTTCTCATGCATCTATATTTTACCCATAACGACAATGCAGAGATATCCAGGCCTTCCCTTTAGGAGGCCTTCAAGTTCGTCATTAGAGGAGCCTGCATCGCAAAGCAGGCAGGTGTGTTTCAACATTTGCATGGTTGTGACTTTGCAAGCCTGGAAAACAAAATCAGGGAACTAGAGATGGTGTTCTTTGACATCCAAGACGCCCCAACAATTTGCTGCCATTTGCAGCAAGATATCCGAATACGAGGAGATAGCGCAGCGAGAGATACATTATCTTGGTCAGAAGGCACAGGCTAGGAGTTTTAGGGAGGATGACATACTAGGCAGGTCCCTTGCACATTTGCTACCCAAATCATGGGCAAATTACTATATCGCTGAGATTCATGATGACCATTCTCGTGTACATATGGAGTCAGTACAAGAAGCCATGGTTGATTTCTTCATCTACATGTACCAGACTCACCATCCCCTTCTCAACTAGACCTGTGCAATGAACTCCGCTCCGCTAGCAAGTTTGCGGAGATTTGTTATCTACGCATTCCATTAAAAACACAGAATTCAGGCAAAAATTCAGTTACTCCATGTAGCGGAGTCAGCTACTAAACCACATACTAAAATGCATATGACCAATTTTCAAAAGTGAACTTTGAATGTGAAAAATATCAGGCTATTAGAGAGGTGGTGATTTTGGGGTCCCCTCTAACCTGGGGGGGGAGGACCAAGCAGATGCCTTGAACACAAAGAGCATATCATGCTGAACGATTCAGTGATGGTCCCATCCTCTTAGTACCACCCCAAGCACTGTTATGGGCAAAAATACAATCCCAACCATAGGCCCTGCAAAGCATTATGGGACGAGATTAGCAGTGGGCAGTTAATATTATAGTATCCAATATCAAAATAATTCTACAAAGAGCTGCAGTTCAACTGGTAGTTACTAGGTGTCCCTCACAATTCAAATGCAAAAGCACTGAAAATATTACATCAAGCTGCAGTTCAACTAGTCGTTGCTAGGTGTCCCTCAAGTCAAATGCTTTTGCATTTGACTCATGAGGGACACCTAGTAACGACTAGTGGAACTGCAGCTTCATGAAAGGGTTTCAATGCTTTTACATTTGACTCGTGAGGGACACCTAGTAACGACTGGTTGAACTGCAGCTTTATGTAATAATTTCAATGTTTTTGCTTGTGAGGCTGAGAAGGGATTTCTCTCTCTACTGTTAGTGGTTCAGGCAAAACTATGGTCAGTGCCACTCGTATTACCCACTCTCCCTTTGAGAATGGATAACATGGTCCTGAATTGGGGTAGTAGGAAAAGGCTATTGGTGGGGGGTTGTAATGTTTTTATTTTTAAGGGGGTCAATAGAAATGAAAGATGATATGCATAGAATTTGGGGATTTTTGAAGGGGGAGTGGTGTGACACTAGATATTGTTTTCAAGGGCTGGGGTCAGAAATGCAACAAACCAAGGCTGAGTTTGGCATGATGTCTCTTAGACCTGTCAGCCTTAGTATCGTCTTCACCCAAACGCTTTGCCTTACGCCTCCGTTTTTATGTATCTCATTTTTGTTAGCCTTTGAACTCTGCCAACCAGTGTTAATTGTGTGTGCTGTCTCCTTTAAACATGGTAAAATTGGCTTACATCCAATTGAAACATTTAATTTACTAGCAAGTCCCTAGTAAAGTGGTTGTACATGTACCCAGAGCCTGTAAATTAAATGGTACAAGGGGCTCTGCAGCACTCAGTGTGCCACCTACTTAAGTAGCCATTCTAAACATGTATCAGGGCTGCCATTACAACCTGTGAGTGCGGTTTGCAACTGTCATCTCAACCTGGCAAACTAAACTTTTTGCCAGGCCTAAATATCCCTTATAAAAAACATGAGTCAACCCTGAGGTAAATGTATTTGGGCATGTGTAATTAGCTTTTACATGTATTGGTAGTGAACAACTCTCAAATGTGTTTTTCCCTGCTGCAAGGTCTACCTCTCCCATAAGACAATATTGAGTAGCCTTATTACATTTAATACATGCTATCTTTTGATTGGAAAAGATGAACATTTCACATTAGGTGTCCATCTGTAATTAAAAATCATCTTTAATTGTAAAAACTGATTTTAAGTTACAATTCTGAAAATCGCATTTTTAGGACGTTGGCATTTTCCTGCCCCAGCTACTGGATAACTGGAGTCTGTTCCTGAGTCACATGACTGGGTGTAAGTGGCGGTTGGACTTTGTTTATTTCTCCTAGACAGCCACACAATAGAGTGATTAGGTGTGCCTGCATGGGCCATCAACTGGTAGGATGGGAGGCAGATTTGGACTCAGCCCTACTTACAACTGAATAGGCTGTTCCCCACCTTCACACAAAGGACCTGTCACCACTGCATTGTTCATGCAACCAGCTTAGGGCCAGGCAAATGGGGACAGGAAATTTCAAGGACTTCAAAGGGAATTCCATAGAAACTGCTCTTGCTACAAGGTGGGCACCAGTTATAAATATTGGACCCTCAGACCCAACTGCTGTGCTGCTTTACTGCAAGAAGGGCTGCCACTCTGCTGCCTTGTTATTCTGCTGTCTTGCTCTGTGCTGCCCTGCTTGCTGAGAAGGAATCCCAGATTTGCACCCTTAATCCCAGGCTGAAGTGACGCCAAGGGTGAGGTCAGTCAGCTGTCTTAACAAGCTCTAGAGTTTCCCTGCAACTGCCCAGCCGACTTGCAACTGTACCTGCCTGAGCCCTACATGCCTATGCTGGAGTAGGTGTCTAAGCCCCAAGAGGTGTCCCTCAGGTCCTGGACCCTTGATGTGTCATCAGTTGAACTCCTAAGAAAAGCCAAAACCCTGCAGTTTTGGTCTCTTCGCGGCCACGACCAGGATGTTTAGGCCAATAGTCTGCCATCCAACAACACGAAGCTCCGGTGATCCTCACTCTTCATGCCAAAGCAACGACCATGATGCCTAGCACCCCTAGATCTGCACTTCCCGCTACAGCATCAGCAGATCATGGGGACATGAAGCTTCAGCAACGACCCTCCTTGATGCCCAGCCTGCTTTTTGCGCTACAGCAACAACCATCTGCAACCCTCTCCCTGCTCCTCGTGGCCCCCTCCACCTCAAACAGAGCTCTTTGCTCTGAACTTTTAAAGGAAACTCTATACCACCTGGATACCCTCATGGGTGAAGAGCATTGCTGTACAAATCCACCTTATATTTCATTTCAGCTGGACTAACCTGGTCCCTGTACCCGTGTGCCATCTCAGTCAACCTGAACGTGTGCCCTTCACCCGGTTCACATGTCCAGATAACTACAAGTGGCGCTTTACTTACCTGAAATATTTAAAATTGCATTTCTCCAGTTCTATGTATTGCATTTTTGTTGTTTTGGTGGGAAATTATTACATTTTACTGTATTTTTACATGATGGTGTGGGATATTTCTTTTGTTGTGTTTTCACATTATTACTGTTAGAAGAGCTGCATAAATAGTATAAACATTTGCCTTTAAGTTAAGCCTGGCTACATTTGTGCCAAGCTACCGGAAGGATAAGTGCAGGTTAATTTGGTCTTTGCTTGAATTTCAACTGAGAGAGCGCAAACTGACCTAAATGTATGAGTACATCACACTTACCTGTAGTAAGCACAAATCATGAGGAGAAATGCCATGAGTGCTAATAGTATCTGTAATTATATTCTGAATGTATAGCTAATGTAGAGATTTAAGTAGAAGTGGAACTAATACAGAAATGTGTGACACTATATGATTTTAGTAGATGTGATTATTTCTGAATCCATGTCGTGTAGCTGTTAAAATGTAAGATGGTATGTGGTTAAACGCAGAATGTGGTAGGCCTCAGGGCCAGAGCTAAAAGGGAAGGTGTTTCTTTTCACGACATAGATTGTATTAATGTTTTGGTCATTGCATTAAATGGGCCATGATTTATAGAGATGTTTACTGAATAATAGAATAAGAGTATTAACATGCTTTAAGTAATGAAGAAGTTGAATGCTATAATCATGATGAGAAATATTGTAGGCCTGAAATGTTTTAACATTGATTTACACGTACATGTCTGGGCCAAGAAATGTTGCAAGCCTTTTTGGAGGTCTATGAGAGTTGGGTTCTTGGCTGCAGATGTCTGTCTGCAAGGAAAGGGGGGATCCAATTATAAATGAATGAATAGAGGTCTGTTCAGTAGACGGCCCAGACATGGAGGAGGGTTCCGGAATGTTTAAGGGGTATCAGCGGGCCGGAGAAGAGTCTGAGAAGCAAGGTCAACTCTAACGTATGAGGCCCAATACAAAGCATCATGGAAAAAGCCAGAAGCTGCACCACGTGAGGGGCGTCTCGCAAGGGGCGTCTCAAATGTTGTTGACTGTTTTGTATTAGGGACAGCACCCCTGGGTGGAGTTAGAGCAGATACCTGAGGACCCTTTAGAGAGCGGATGGGTAGGCAGAGAGGGGTCATGACTGGAGAACTATAGGTTTTCACCAAGAGACTTAGAGTGAGTGACTTCCCTTGGGGGTCATTCACTGCTGACACCTTTGTTAGGTTGGGATTTGGTTAAGTAGGGATACCATCTAGAGCAGGGTAGGGACAGCCTAACCTGTGCGTTTTCCTCCAACTTAAATGAAGGAGAGATATGCGTCAATGCTGATAGCTTTATTATTCTTAGAACTTGTGTTAGTGATTTCCGTTGCTCGTTTGAGGGCTTTCCGAGAGCACATGTATGTAATTGGACCTGTGTATCTCGTGAATCTCATTCTGAGATGCCTGTATTTGCAGCTTATCATATCCTTACAATAAACTTTTGAAAGCTAGAAGTTGTTTGTGATCTTTGGGAGCAGAGTCCTTTATTGGGTGAACTAACTTGGAAATGGATGTACTTTCTTCCTCAAAGACAGGCAACAAAGGTTCAGTCGACCAGATCGAGGTTTAGATCAATAGATATAAGGTATCGATCAAAATCTCGCCCTTTCAGTTGGTAGCAGAGGATGGTTGCCTTCTTGAGGACGGCGACCTAGGCCAGGTTAGCTTACCCCAAGGCCCCTAGAAATCGATGATCGGAAGAACAGCCCGCCGAAGAAGATCCGGATGACGTGAGACAGAAAAAGCAGCAGTATCGGTCGAGAGTGAGTATAAAGGGTTATGCGTGTTAGATTGCGGTGTTTTGTATTGTATCTATGTTGTAATGTCTGGCGGAGTTGAATGTCTGTAGAGTGACTGTGGAACAGGTTGTGAGCGCGCGCAACCGGTGGAAATCTTAAGTTCAAGGAGAGCTTAAGTGGTTCGGGTGTATCGGACACCCAGAGTAATTGTCAACTAGTGTGAAGGGGGTCATGAGGTACCATTGATCACCCGAAAGACCGAGATAGGGGGACCGTAAGAGTGAGTGCGTGAGTAACGGACGCTGGTCGGAAGTTACTGTGTGTGTAAGCAACCTATCAGAGAGACGATAGACATTTCGTCAGTTGTGTTGACAATTACATATAGACTGTGGACGTACAGTCGAGAGAAGTGACCGCTTGGTCGGAAGTAGTCATTTTTCGGTGTATGAATGGGACGCATGCATAACCGGGAGACGAGTTGAGAAAGGAGGGGTGCTGCTGCGAAGCGGAGAAAAGTGACGTCAGAAAGTGTCGCGACGTGATTGGCCGACCGGAGAAAGACCGCGCTGTGATAGGCCAGCTAGCAAAGACGTCAGACAGGGTCGCGACGTGATTGGCCGACCGGAGAAAGACCGCGCTGCGATAGGCCAAGTTAGCAAAGCCGCGACAGGATTGGTGGATTGTCATCAGGAAGTAAACAGAGTAGCGAGGCTGGATATTGTGCGCATAATTATGAAGTGTTTTAAATGGCTGAGAGCGGTGTTTAAAAAAGAGAAGCGGGGATCGTATGAAGGGGAAGAAGCCCCGCCGGAGGGTACGCCGGCTCGTTATATGGCAGTGAATGTTGGGCTGCATACGATCCTTTGGATTTCAGAGTGGAGTAAGATTACGGAAGGAAATGAGGAACTGACGTTCCCGAAGTACGGGACGTTCAGATTAGAGGTGTTACATCGATTAAAATCAGTCATGACCTCAATGAGACCCTTGCCTAGACCGACCCAGTTTGAAGCTCTTGATGCATGGATTAGGGCAGCGCATGAAAAGAATATGAACAGACGACAAGAAAGGGTGAAACGATCGGTAAGGGCAGTGCAGGATGCCAGGTGGGATGCGGATGCTAAAAGATGGAGAGTGCATAACATGGAAGTAAATAAACTGTACCCAGTGTTAGAGGTGCCCGTAAATAAAAGCCCCCTAGAAGAAGATGATGAGAGCGAAACAGAGGATAGCCTGATAAACAGATTATTGACAGACAGGCCACCCCCGTATAATAGGGCAGGGGGAGAGGTCGAGCATAGTGAAAGAGAAAAGGGGGGCAATGCAGGAGAGCATGGACCGCTTCCCAGTTCAGAGTGGGATCCTGAGGCAAAGAAAGAGCTGTCCCAGCCTAGTCAGGTGCAACAGGTAGTCGGGAGGTTTGTGGTACAAAGAGCGCCGGAAACGGAGAGCGCCACATCCTACGCATTACCAGATGCACTACAAGTACCTGTTACCATAGGTCCTATAATATCGATATATGACCAAGAAAGAGCAAGAGGGGAAGAACGGGTACGGAAGGACAGAGAAAGAGCAGGGACGGCAAGGAGGAACGATACGATTAATTCCCCAAGTCAGATGCCGATACCAAGAGAATGGAGCACTCCGGTGCACCCAGTAGGGGACCCAGGAGGGGATCCTGGGGGCCCTAGATGGCCAGTGGATCTGAGGGGATCTGGACGAAAATCCTTTCAAGAGCTAAATGAGTACATGAAGCAGTGGGATGAGGCAGTGGAGGCTCACAAGAGCATCATAGCTGCGGAAGCTGAAAGGGAAAGTCAGGACAGCCGAGCTCGGACTCACTGCGGGGCTGGGGAGAGCAGCCCGGAGTGGGACTGTAGAGAGAGAGAGAGTAGGGGAGTCACCCATTGGGCCCGGAGAGAAGATAGAACAGACCTGGAAAACGGGGGCCCCGGGAGTGGAGGGGTGGCGCGCCCAATACTCAGTGAAGGGGAGAGGAGAGCGCAAGAGTACAGAAACAGCTTTAAGTGTCCACACTGTGTGCCCGGCACCAGAGAACTGAATGGGAGTTGTGAGAGGTCGCACCATAGTCCCTGTGATGACGGAAATGAGCGCAGCCCAGGGAATATGGGGAACCAGGAAGGATCGTATCAGATACTGAGCGATACTAGGCAAAGGGAGAGTAGAGACCAGAGGGAAAATAACAGAGAGGTGTGCGGTGAGAGGAGAGAAGAAGAAGAGAGTGGGCAGAGCAAGAGTAGGGGTAACAGGCCCGTGTTCCATCACCTTCCAAGATCGGATGGCCGAGCATGGGACCTGGAGAGATGGGAGCAAGGGAGGGCACCCATTAACTCTCCCGAGCCCAAACGTAGAGCTCGAAGTTGGGATGGTAGGGAGACCAGTGAGCCCCCTTCGAAAGACATATTGCGAGCTGAGATAAAAGCCAAGAGACTCGATGTCGCCAGTTTAAGGTCAGACCTAGATGACATGGTAGATGGTACCCTGCCTTTAGAAAGAATGGAAATGTATGAACAGGATGAAATACTGTATATGGCAAAGGACATTACTCGAAAAGCGAGAGCAGTCCATGAGAAGTTAGTCGAACTAGCAGGCAAATATATGGTGGACTTGTCAAGAACCAAAGCATTACAGGGTAACCACAGGCTACATTATACAGATCGAGACCTAGATGAGAGGAGAACGATTGGGCTGAAAACGCACATAAGGGAACTGATCGCTGGAATAAGGACATGGAGGGCACTAGATAAGTGGGAAGAGAGGTGGTCCAAGAAAGGGACCGGCAGGAGAAGCACGCTTGGTATGACACCAGGAGGACAGCAGGGAATAGAAGCTTACCCTTTGCGTGAAGTCGCAAATGGGAACTATGTACATGTCCCTTGGAGTAGGGGAGATTTAGCTGCTTTTACCACCTCCTTCCCCAAATTGCGGGAAAACCCAGTGGAGTGGTACAAGCAAGTGGAGAGATTTGTAAAAATCTCAAAGGTCCTATGGATAGATCTGAACACGCTGTTTGACATTGTAGTACCAGGAGATCTGTGGACAGCATGCAAGGTTAGCGCTGAGTGGCCCACAACGGAGCCAGAGAGAGATGCTAAGACTAATGGGCCGTCCGAGATTGTGATGGCAAAATTCGAGAGAGTGATGACTTGGCTGAAAGAGAAAGTGCCAATGCAAGACATAGATTGGGTCAGAATAGACCGAACAAGACAGGAACCCAAAGAGACAGTCCACGAATATTACGAGAGATTGCTGAAGGCGTTTAAACAGTATAGCGGCTTGGATGTAATGGATCCAAAAGACATAGGGCAATTTGTGTCCAAGTTCGTCCTGGGACTGAGACCGGATATTAGTTTAATGATTCAGCAACACTCGATTTGTTGGCAAAGTAAACCCCTAGACGAAATACTGAGATATGCCAGGTACTGCTGTGATGAGATAGACTCCAAGGCTAAGAAACTAAAAGAAAAGTTGATGGTGGTACAGATGCAGGCAGCAGGGAAGGGGGGACAACAGCAACAGCAGCAAGGAACAGGTACAGGAGGAAAGAAGCAGTACAGTCAGAACAAGGGCAATGAGGAGAGTTCCACCTTTAGACCCAGAATAGATATAGCTGCCTTGAAGAAAACGACTAGGTGCCACCAGTGTAACGAGGTGGGGCATTGGAAACGCGAGTGTCCCTACAATGTAGAGATAGGAGAACAAGAGATAGAGGAGGAAGAGGTCCAGAGCGCGCCTACAAGAGGGGTGACGCCATACCAAGGAAAGGTGCTCAAAGGGGGGGGGGGTCCTCCCCGAGCCCAGTTCCCGCAACCTCCTCGAGTAGGGACTATGGGTAAGACCTATAGACAAATGCCCCTGTTTGTAGAAGGGGAAGAGTGCTATTATGTGGACCCATTAACCGGACAGAGAGTGGAAAGAGAAGACTGCACCCTCGGGGCAGCCTTGGAGGTGGACCAGAGGGGACCCTATGTGGAAGCAGAAGTAGCAGGGTGCCCCACGACATTTCTGGTGGACACAGGAGCCACTAGATCCACGATCAGATCAGCTGCAGTTCCAGACCTGCCCATGTCTGGAGAGACCATACAGGTGGTGGGGGTCGCAAACAGGAGAATAACCAGCCAATTGACAGAACCGGTACAGGTGAAAATAGGGAAGTACAGCGATGAGCACCAGTTTGTGGTTTGCGATTCAAGTCCTGTGTGTCTGCTAGGGAGAGACCTGTTGTGTAAATTGAATTGTACTATATACTGTACACCTCAGGGAGTGGAGGTATTGACCAATGATGATGACGCAGATTTCAAAGTTGTAAACTCAAGAATATGCGTGGAGCTGTACCCTACTTTGACAGTAGATGAGCTCCCCTGGGACTTGAGAGAGACAGTGGCACCAGAAGTATGGGATTTCACTGGGGAAGAGATTGGATTGGTCAAAGGGGTGGACCCAGTGAAAATTGTAGTGAAACCGCATGCTGAGTTCCCAAGAACACCCCAATATAAATTGACTCCAGAAACGATTGCAGGCATAAAACCCGTGATCGAGTCCATGATTAAACAGGGAATACTGAAAGAAATCGTGGGTAGTCCATGCAACTCCCCGATTATGGGTCTGCAGAAACCAAATGGGAAATTTCGGATAGTACAGGACCTTCGAAAGATTAATAACATAGTCGTTTCGTGTTGTCCAGTGGTACCGAATCCATCAGTGATACTGTTTCAGATTCCATTCCAAGCTGAGTGGTTCACTGTGATCGATCTTTGTCAGGCTTTCTTTTCGATCCCTCTGGACGAAGAAAGCCATTTTCTTTTCGCATTTAAGCTGGAAAATCGCGTCCTAACATGGTGTCGTATCCCTCAGGGGTATACAGAGAGCCCATCGATCTTTAACCAGCTTTTGAAGAAAAATCTTGAAAGTCTAGTGCTGCCCCAGAAGTCAGTTCTGGTCCAGTACATAGACGACCTCCTCGTGGCGTCAGAAACAGAAGAAGCTTGCAGGGAGGACTCCATTGCTTTGTTAAATCACCTAGCTGCCAATGGGCACAAGGTGTCCCCGGGAAAATTGCAGTACTGCCTGACAGAAGTGCAGTACTTGGGACACAGAATAGAGAAAGGCAAACGAAAGGTGTCACCAGACAGGATAGAGGCGATCATGAAAATGAATGCGCCTAAGACACAGAGAGAGGTCAGGATGTTCCTAGGGATGGTGGGTTATTGCCGACAGTGGATCGTGAACTTTTCACTGAAAGCAAAGCCCTTGCAAAAACTGACGCACAAGGAGGTGAGCGATCCGGTACCATGGGACAAAGACTGTTTGATGGCATTCCTACAGCTGCGAGAGGACCTGTGTCGTGCTCCGGCATTGGGAATGCCTGATTACAATAAACCATTTTTTCTTTACTGTTGTGAGAGAGAAGGTTGCGCGTTGTCTGTGTTAGTCCAAATCCATGGGAATGCCCGTAGACCAGTTGCTTATTTCTCGGCTACTTTAGACCCAGTAGCCGCAGCGTTGCCCGGATGTCTCAAATCCGTTGCTGCAACGGGTGTCAGCATTGAGAGATGTGAAAATATCGTCATGGGGCACCCGTTAGAGGTGTGCGTGCCCCATTCTGTTGAACTGTTGATGACCAGGACCAAAACACAGCATCTGACCAACAGCAGGCTCACGCGATATGAGCAAGTTATTCTTGCTGCAGAGAATGTGACCCTCAAGAGATGCTCTGTTTTGAACCCTGCTACCTTGATGCCACTCCCAAATGATATCGAGGATGATGATGAATGTACAGACCATGACTGCCTTGATGTGACTGAACTATGCACCAAACCCAGACCCGACATCGTAGATGAGCCACTGACCGACCCAGACGAAATTTTCTTTGTCGATGGCTCATGTGTAAGAGACGAAGTTGGGCAGTTGAGAGCAGCTTATGCTGTTTGTACAATTGCTGGAGTTGTGGAAGCTGGGTGCCTGGAAGGAGTACACTCCGCTCAGGTAGCCGAGATTGTTGCCTTGACACGTGCTTGCTTGGCAAGCAATCAAATTCGAGTCACCATATACACCGACAGCCAATATGGTTATGGGGTAGTTCATGATTACGGGCAGTTATGGTCTCAAAGAGGGTTCATGACCTCTTCAGGCTCTCCCATTCGCAATGGAGAGTTTGTGCGCCTGTTGTTAGAGGCGTTGCAATGCCCAGCAGGTATCGCAGTTGTAAAGTGCACCGCACATACCAGAAATGAGGACTTCGTTTCGAAAGGCAATAGATATGCTGATGAAGTTGCGCGGTATTGCGCGGAGCAAGGGTACTCTTTCACAGAGGTGGAAGTGGGTGGAATAAATGTAAGGACTGAATTAGCCATGATACTGGAAACTGTTGATACTTGGGATGAACTGTCAAACATGCAAGAAAATGCTCCTGATATTGAAAAAGAAACATGGGAAAAGGCAGGATGTGTAATGGGTGAGTCCCATTTTTGGGTCTCAGCAGACGGCAGAGCAGTGTTGCCCAATGAGATGGTGAGTCCAATGGCCAGACTCATACATGGTCCCGTACACTTAGGGAGAGATGCTATGCTGAGAGTGTTTAGACAGACTTGGTACAATCCTAAGTTTAGAATAGCAGCAGAAGCAGTGTGCCAGCGTTGTGTGACCTGTCAGCAGCTGAACGTAGGAAAAAGAACACCAGTTGCACTGAGCCACATAGGAAGGTCTGGAGGTCCATTCAATAGAATGCAGATAGATTTCATTGAAATGCCAAGGTGCAACCGCCTCCGCTATGTCCTGGTGGTTGTTTGTGTGTTCTCCAGATGGGTTGAGGCATACCCTACACGTAGGTGCGACACCCTCACAGTGGCCAAGTTACTGCTTAGGGAACTCATTCCGCGCTTCGGGGTGCCGGCCTTTTTGGAATCAGATAGGGGAACACATTTTAACAGCGAGCTTGTGAAAATGATTTGTGCAGCTCTGAATATCGATCAGAAGTTGCATTGCAGTTACCGACCAGAAGCCTCAGGAATTGTGGAGCAGATCAATGGCACGATCAAGGCCAGAATAGCCAAAGTTTGTTCCTCAACGACCCTGAGTTGGCCTGACGCCCTGCCATTGGTTCTCATGAGCCTTCGTAGTACCCCAGACAGAAGAACGGGGTTATCACCACATGAGGTGTTAATGGGGAGAGCAATGAGGCTGCCATCTGTCCCAACTACTGCACTATTAAATATCACAGATGATATGATCCTGGACTATTGTAAGGGGCTGTCTGACGCCATTCGTTCTGTGTCCCTTCAGGTGCAGGCTGCCGAGGTTCCATCGTGCCAGGGCCCGTGCCATGACCTGTACCCTGGGGACTGGGTCCTGGTGAAAAAACATGTGAGAAGAAGCTGCTTGGATATTCGTTGGCGTGGGCCCTTCCAGATCATCCTGATCACGAACACAGCTGTGAAGGTGGGAGGCCTGCCCAATTGGATCCACGCGTCACATACGCGAAGGGTTCCAGCACCTCGGGAAGAAACAGCTCCTCTCTCGGATAGACGTCCAGCAGAGGACCGAGAAGCCATAGAGGGGGCTAGCCAAGCTGTAGAGGTGCCAGCGGAAGCAGGGAACGAGTCTGACCAAGCTGAGGACGGTCAGTACAACAGCGAAACAGACGACGCTACAGAAGGAGAAAGTAGCTGGGAGTACGAGTCAGACACTGACAGGTCTGACCGGGAGCGAGAACAGACAAGAAGGAGAAGGAGTAGAAGGGCACGTGGAGAAGCTAATTGGCCGCAAAGAAGGAGCTCTAGCCTGAGGTCAACTCCAGAGGTAACCCTTCCTCCGATATCAGAAGACTCAGACCCGGAAGAAGGTGCTCAGGGCGCTGAAGCACCGGACCGAAGAAGGTCAAGAAGAGTGCGTGTGCCTAACAGAAGATACTCCACACCTGAGTGGACATATCTGGCGACAAATGTCTGTGAAACCGGAGACAGGGAGGATCCGAGCGGTGGTGGTGTCCAGTTCTGAGCCCATTGTCACCGTGGAAATACGACTGTTGGTACCCGGAGTCGAACAAGAAGGGTCACTAACATTCATGCTCCCCAGACCTCCCCGCCTCAGCAAGTTAAAACACATGTTTCTCTCAGAATTGCAATTCCCCGACTTTGGTACAACGATAACAGCACATGAAGAGCACAATCTTCGTTTGGAAATACTGAACTATGCTATTGAAGCTACAGGCACAAACCTGATAGTAGACTGTTAAAGGACTTTGTAAATAAAGCAAGCAGAAAAAGAAGATTACCTAGCGCCCAGGAAGCAGAGAATATTAGGGAACTTCCCTTGAGTTGATGGAGAAGGGCTAGGGTTGTCTTTATTGAACTGTTAAAGGACTTTTGCGAAGAAGGTTGTCAGCTTCCAGTTGTGTGGATTCTAAAGATAAAAGGATTAAAAAGAGACTGTAAAGGAACGAGAAGAAAAGAACTTTTTGCCAAGATAAGAGAGAGCCATATTGTCTGACGAAATGGAAGCCGGCACCCAGAACCGCAGAGCTAAATGTATAATAGGTACACTAATAGTAGGAGTGATAATATTAATAGCTTTAGTGGTAACAATTTCTTATGTAAAGGGACATGAGGAAGAGGCAAAGGTAACTGATGTGAATTCTGTAGAAACGCTTACACCTACTGTTGCTGGTGAGAAAAGGGAAAACACTCAAGAGAAAGCGTTATTAGCTGCAGAAGCCCGCAGGTTACACGTAGATGAGTCCCAAGGAGACTTTAGGTCAAATGCTTATGCTAAACTCTTATATGAATACGTGGATGCCATGGAGGTTAAGGATTGTTACGTCTGCATGCAGTTGCCGGCGTCTGTAGATGAAGGCATTCGATATCATCACCTCCCGCTGACATATGGCATTACATGTAGCTTATTGCTTAGTATATTTTATGAGAGAGATAGTTTCGAATACTATTTCTCCAATTATGATTCAGTGTTGCCAGAAGTCCCAAATTATAAGCAGATGAACAAATGGGATTACTGGAAGAGTGAAGACAGATTGGCCAAGTTCTTCATTCCTTGGATTACCTTAGATACTTCACATGCCCGTAGAAATAACCTGACATGCAAGGTGTCAGAAGTCGAGAAGAAGTTCATAGGGCAGGTGGATGATCGTTACAGGAGACAAAAGATTTTGAAAAAATCAGGACAATGGAAAACAGATTGGACCGAGGAAGAGAAGGCACACAAGAGAAAGGGTAGTAGTGGTCCAATAGCTTTAGATAAGACGCAGAGAGGAAAGCTATGTCTTCACCGAGCCAAAACGTATTATGAAAATGTATACGTGGGAGAAGTCGACTGTGAACATGCTTTCAATATAGAGTACTATACTAAAGATTTCCTGAAGGGAATGCAAGTGATTCCAAATGTGTATTTTGTATGTGGAAGAAATGCCTACGTGAGACTACCTGACAACTGGTATGGATCATGTTACTTAGCAATTGTCTTCCCCAAAATATATCATGCACAAGACTTAGTGATCATTGAGGGCAAGACATCTTCGAGGGGAAGGAGAGATGTAGGAGATGCAGAAATGGTTGGAGATGTCTTTGGAGCTATGTTCCCTCTTTTGGGTCTAATCCTTAATGATGTTAAAATTAGACGGCTGGCAACAGTCGTCGACAGGTTGTCTGCCAGCACTGCTCAGTCCTTAATGCTGGTAGAAGGAGAGATGCAATCGATAAGGGCTATGGTTCTTCAGAACCGTCTTGCGTTAGATGTCCTACTAGCAAAAGAGGGCGGAGTCTGTAAGGCTTTGAAGGTCCAGGAATGCTGCACTTACATTCCAGACAATTCAAAACCCCTTGAGACGGTTATTAGGAACATAACTGATATTCACAAGGAGATCGAAGATTTGAGTAGAGAAAATGTCTGGGAAAAGGTGGGCCACGGAATGAGTGCAGTTGGAGGGTGGATTTCCACCTTAGGCAAAAGCTTTGTGTGGTATATACTAAAACCTGTCATCATAATATTGATCTGTGGGATCATATTGTGGGGATTGGTGAGGGTATTCAAATGGTACAGAGCAAGAAGGTCAGAAAGAGCCCAAAGAGAGCAGCTGCAGAGATTGGCTGCCATACAAGATAATCAGTACAGGAGTCTGAGGGCTCTGGAAGCGCAGAGACAAGTTATGCTACCAATAACTGCAGTTTAAATGTTAGTGATGACCCCGAGAGGTCATCAAAGGGGGGAACTGAGAGAGCGCAAACTGACCTAAATGTATGAGTACATCACACTTACCTGTAGTAAGCACAAATCATGAGGAGAAATGCCATGAGTGCTAATAGTATCTGTAATTATATTCTGAATGTATAGCTAATGTAGAGATTTAAGTAGAAGTGGAACTAATACAGAAATGTGTGACACTATATGATTTTAGTAGATGTGATTATTTCTGAATCCATGTCGTGTAGCTGTTAAAATGTAAGATGGTATGTGGTTAAACGCAGAATGTGGTAGGCCTCAGGGCCAGAGCTAAAAGGGAAGGTGTTTCTTTTCACGACATAGATTGTATTAATGTTTTGGTCATTGCATTAAATGGGCCATGATTTATAGAGATGTTTACTGAATAATAGAATAAGAGTATTAACATGCTTTAAGTAATGAAGAAGTTGAATGCTATAATCATGATGAGAAATATTGTAGGCCTGAAATGTTTTAACATTGATTTACACGTACATGTCTGGGCCAAGAAATGTTGCAAGCCTTTTTGGAGGTCTATGAGAGTTGGGTTCTTGGCTGCAGATGTCTGTCTGCAAGGAAAGGGGGGATCCAATTATAAATGAATGAATAGAGGTCTGTTCAGTAGACGGCCCAGACATGGAGGAGGGTTCCGGAATGTTTAAGGGGTATCAGCGGGCCGGAGAAGAGTCTGAGAAGCAAGGTCAACTCTAACGTATGAGGCCCAATACAAAGCATCATGGAAAAAGCCAGAAGCTGCACCACGTGAGGGGCGTCTCGCAAGGGGCGTCTCAAATGTTGTTGACTGTTTTGTATTAGGGACAGCACCCCTGGGTGGAGTTAGAGCAGATACCTGAGGACCCTTTAGAGAGCGGATGGGTAGGCAGAGAGGGGTCATGACTGGAGAACTATAGGTTTTCACCAAGAGACTTAGAGTGAGTGACTTCCCTTGGGGGTCATTCACTGCTGACACCTTTGTTAGGTTGGGATTTGGTTAAGTAGGGATACCATCTAGAGCAGGGTAGGGACAGCCTAACCTGTGCGTTTTCCTCCAACTTAAATGAAGGAGAGATATGCGTCAATGCTGATAGCTTTATTATTCTTAGAACTTGTGTTAGTGATTTCCGTTGCTCGTTTGAGGGCTTTCCGAGAGCACATGTATGTAATTGGACCTGTGTATCTCGTGAATCTCATTCTGAGATGCCTGTATTTGCAGCTTATCATATCCTTACAATAAACTTTTGAAAGCTAGAAGTTGTTTGTGATCTTTGGGAGCAGAGTCCTTTATTGGGTGAACTAACTTGGAAATGGATGTACTTTCTTCCTCAAAGACAGGCAACAAAGGTTCAGTCGACCAGATCGAGGTTTAGATCAATAGATATAAGGTATCGATCAAAATCTCGCCCTTTCACACCCTTACAGAGAGTGTAATGGCTGCTTGAGTAGAGTTTCACCCCGTCAACCAGTAACCCAATTTCTAACAGCATCATTTGTTGTTTTTATATAATGTATGGGTTTGGCGGAGGTAGGAAATGGGCGAGAGGAAGGGAGCCTGAGGCTTAATCCTATGACTTGGGGGCGGGATTTCAAAGACTGCTGGCAGGTGTAATAAGGGCAGCCATTAAGCCATCTTGGCACGAGCTGAAATGGGGTAAGTGGCAGCTGTTTACTGTTGCATTTCATGAGCAGAACTATGGCAACTAGTTAGTTGACAAGGATTTATGTAATGCGCCACTAGGGATGATAGATAGGATAGTATGTAAAGTAATTAATGAGCAGCTGTGGGGGTTTGCTGAGCGCCTGAACCGGCACAATTAATAAACTGGTATAGAGCAATTAATGGACTAATACAAAGTGGAATTAGTTCATACGAGAGGTGATTAATGGACTGCTCTGGGAGGTGATTACTCAACTGATATTTAGCAGTGTACCAGAGTAATGTGGTTCTCAGATTGATGATGGATGACTGCGCTGACGACAAGAGATTCCATGAAACAATCTCTGATGTAAGGGAATTTTCAATCTGAGACTATAAGCGTTTTTTATGCCCTTTAGATTTTAGGAGCATTTAAACTTGTATGTAATGCAGCACCTTCCCATACCTAGGACAAAATTGCATTAATGGGGCGATGCTATGTGCAGTATTAGAAATAAGATGAGCAGAAGTTGTCAGTGAATTATTGCAAATATGCAAGTTTTGGACTGTATGATAAGCAGGTATGTGCTGATGTTGCACATACATGTACATGCACTCGCATGCATTCGTAAGCTACGGCTCGCTAGGCATTCAGGTTGTGAGGCTAATAATGAATGTTTTTGAGGCAGATCTCTTTGGAAAAAATCACCTGTAAATAAGAGTGCACTTTGTGATCTGATGCCAATAGAGGTACTTGGATGGGGATATGTGTGCATTATTTTGAAGCTGTTTGAGGTATAATTACACGAGGTATTCTGTCCATCAACCAAGTAGGGACTTTCCATCATAATTCAGCTTTTAAACGAACGCTACTCCTAATGCGATACGAGACGATTATTAGCACTGATGTACTCACAAACCTCCTAGAAAAAGAGGACTTTCATAGTCATAAATTCTCATAAATGTGAATGTCGATTATTTCGCAAAGGCCCTCATTCTGATGTGTTATGTTGTTCCCGATATGGTCAATAACTGAGGGGCCTAGTCACAAACTGCATTTTGTAGTACTGCTAGAAAATGCTATCCACACACCTATGAGTGTAAATCTCCACCGCTCCTATATTTTCTGTGGAAAGATCCCCACACCTGTCACACCTGTAAGTTTACTGCTTAGTAGAATATGTGAAAGGGACGGGGGAGTGGTTGAAAACCCCCCACAAAACAGGTGGTGTTTGAGGAGTATTAAGGAAAGGTTAAGGAAGGGGTTTATGGTGGGAGGTGTCCCCACTCAAGGATATATTTACTATTTTTCATGTGTAATACTTTTACTTTTTCCTACAGTTTACCTTAGGGAGATCTCTGCTACAGGGAAATCCCTATTCATTGTTTCCTATATTTGGGGTTAGACTAAGAACTTTACTTGTTTCTCTGATTTTAGTTCACATAGGTTGTATGACTCAATAACTACTGCCTGAAGCAGGACTGCCTGAACCACGACCTCCTAAACCACGAAAGTTTTAACAACGATCTATTCGTTACAACTACTTTTTTTAGAACGACTTCTTGAACAATGAAATTCCTTTAATTAGTCATTTTTTGTGGGGGCGAAACCCCCCACACACCCCAAAAATCCCTTTGTAACGTGTTGCAAGATTTGAAAGTGTTTACACGTCATATTTAATACAAATGTAAAACAACTCATTTTAAAAATTATACTTTTAAATATAATTTTAAGTATTAATAAAAATATTCATTTAAAGAAATGACCTACCTTTGATGCCAGCCATGGTGCATACGAAACAATGTTAGTGTTAACTTTTTTTCCTTAACCTATCGCGGGAGACATTTTGTGATTGGGCAGAGATGAGTGACGTATCACTCCAACAAAGCCCAATCGTAGTGAGCGTAAGGGGATGGTAGGCGGAAGACAGCGGAGAGAAGTGACGTGGCCATCAGTCGTGGTTCCGGCCGTCGTGGTTTCGGCATTTGATGTTGAGCAGTCTTTGTTGTTCTCTCCTAGTTGTTAAGGTGAGTCGTTGCTCAAGAATCGTGGTTTAGGATGTTTCCCCCCAGGTATACCATGTCCTATTAGCACTACCCTAGCAAGGATGGAGGAGGAGGTGTGATCTAGGGTTTAAGACAACTGGCTTTATTTACATAGGAACATCTAGGCGCGGAGTAGTGTTTTACATTCCTCCCTGATATACATTGCCCAATGAGCACTAAGCTAGCAAGAAGGGAGGAATGGGTGTGGCCTTGAGTTTAACACAGGGGTTCTATTTCTGGTTACACCAAGTTGGAACCATATATCCAGGTGTATTCACAATTTACAGGCCCTGTAGTAGGGCCTATGATTCTCTCACCCCTTACACTAAATGGTTGAGACTCTTACAACATAAATTACAACTGCAGAGTTACTATTACTAACTTTACAACTGGGTTTCAGTCATACACCTATAGACAGAGGACTCAGTATGAGAGGCAGAGATTCTGCCTACACTAAGTAAAGCATTTGGAAATAGAGCTCACCCGACCTAAACAACAAAAACCTGACAAACATTAACCCTCTAAGTACACAACCAGGGTCTACGCGTGCATCCTTGGACTTCATTTCTTTGCTGACTGCCAGAGACCCAGAGTCATGCTACTGCCTTCAGTATGCAGCACATCTCACTCAAGAGGAAGAACTACTTCACTAAAGGGGTAGACAGACTTTGTAGTTACCTTTGTAGTTGATCACACGAAGGACCAACATAGTTTGACTCTATATAGCCTCGGTGGAGCAGAGAAAGCGGCCACATGCCAAGAGTCGTCATAAACCTTCAATGCATTAGGGTGAAGATAGACCAAAAGAAGTGGAACGATCAGAAAAGACAGGTTTCAGCTGAGTTTTCTGGGATCCAGGAATCAAAGAAACTTCCTGATAGGGGACCAACCCTGCCCCAATGCTCTTACCTGCACGGCTGATTGATTATGCTAATCTTCACACCCTCTAACTTTTTTTACTGTCCCTATGTCAAGTGCATTGGTAGCAACACAGGAGCAGAAGTAGCATCTACTGTGGCAGGAGCACAACCAGGCCCATGTCTCTTTGCTTCCCTACTAATCACACAGGTGTGCCACAATGCTATGAATAATGTTGCCACACTCAAGTAAATTGTATGCCTTTGTTTGTAATACCTCAAAAGTGTAATTAATATTCTTAATTTTGTATATTGAGACAGAATGTACTCATCACATCGCCATCTTGTAATTGGATATGTCTCTAATGTGCTTATCCATTTCATCATATGTTGGCTGTCCATCTGCCACCTTCACCATCTCCTCTCCTGCTCTAAGTAGTGGACTGACGTGTGGCAGGTCACTCACAACATTTGGAAGACAGAGCTTTGCTAACTTTCAGTCAAATCAAAACCAGATTTCTCTAGAGTCTGAGGGGCAGATTTACAAGCTCCTTGCAACACTTTTACGCCGCCGTTGCCTCACTTTTGTGATGCAGCAGCGGCGTAAACCATGCACCACGTTGTGACTTATTTACAACGTGACACATCTAGGCAGATGCGTCACGCTGTAAAGCCCTGCGCCCCATGAAACCTGCGTCAGGTTTCATGTGGGCATTCTGTTACAAGGTGGGCGTTCCCTCGCAGGAAAACTCTAAGCATGGGCGGATTTTGCGTATCGGCAATCCGCGGATTTGCGGATTTGCGGATTTGCGGATTTCGAAAATACGCAAAATCCGCGGATCCTAGCGTATTTTTTATTTTTTTGTGTTCGCACGGGTTTCTGCACGTTCGCGAGGGTTTTATTGTACAAAACGCTCGCGAACGGGCAGAAACCCGTGCGAACACAAATGCATAGGCCTCTATCCAGCATCACAGCTGATTTTCGATGGTAGATTTGGGAAGAAGGCACATCTGCCCAGCCTTGACAACGCTCACGATTGTTTTTGGGCTGATGAATGAGTCACTGAATTTAAGCTTCAACTAGGGCACATGCTTTATTGATATCTGTAAGTGCTTCCTGTTGAGGTTTAATTTTTGTGACAGGACAACCGTGCCAGAATGAACCCTGCCCTTCATATTTATTCAAGAAGACGCCACCGTTTTGTGCCATACCTCTACTCAACTGGAGGACTTTCTACTGGATAATCAGTAAGTGCTACCTCGTTGGGTAAATGTATAGTGCTTTTACTACACTACAGCTGCCTAAAGTGCCAGAGAGTTGTCTACAGCGACCAGGTGTGTGTTACTATGCAATGGCGCCGAAGGGCGCAGGGGTCCCTTGAGTGAGCTGTCCATCATAGTGGGTAAATGGCGGGAAGACGGTGCCCACCGCAAGTGTGTGGGCGGGGCCAAACGGGCGGGCTCCCATGCGAGTGCACATGCCTCTTGTGTGTATAAAAGGTCCGAGACCGATCAGACCAGCAGATGAAGATACAGAACCTCCTGGTCACAGGAACAGCACGGGGATTGCGCTCGTGAAAGGCAAGGATGCAAAGGCCTCTATCCAGCATCTCAGCTGATTTTCAATGGTAGATTTGGGAAGAAGGCACATCTGCCCAGCCTCCACGACGCTCACGATTGTTTCTGGGCTGATGAATGAGTCACTGCATTTGAGCTTCAACTAGTTCCAGCGACCATGTGTGTGTTACTATGCAATCGCGCCGAAGGGCGCAGGGGTCACTGTCTATTTTACAATGGCACCGGCAAGCTGCCAGCGCCGTTGTAAAATAGTTACAAAGTTAGCTTGCACAGGAAGCATTTAGATAAAATAAAGCAGGTGCTGCTTTATTTTATCTAAGTGCTTCCTGTGCAAGCTAACTTTGTAACTATTTTACAACGGCGCTGGCAGCTTGCTGGCGCCATTGTATACACGAGTTTGAACCCGTTACGTCCGCGGATTTTTTTTTCCGGATTTTGTGGGAAATCCGCAAAATACGCGGATTGCGGATTTCCCAAAAATCCGCAAATCCGCGGGCGTAGCGGATTTTACGCCCACGCTTACAAAACTCCGTAAAACTGATGCAGTGAAATCTACAAGATTTCACTGAGTCAGTTTTACGACGCAGTACGACACAGTTTTACGACGCTAGTCAGTTTTACGATGCTACTGCGTCAAATCCTTATGCCTGCTTGAAGCAGGCATAAATAGTGATGCACCAGGTTAAGTATGGGCGTCCCCTGCGCTTTGCAGGAGTTGTGTCACGCTTGCGACACGAATCTAGCAATGCGAATCTCGTATGCCACAAGATGCGTCACGCATCTGCCCCTCCTTGCACCATGGCGTGCCGCACTGTAAATGCGACGCATCCGTGGTGGCGCAAGGGAGGGGGATTTCGTGACGCATCTTTTCTGGCGCATCCCTGCTGATTTGCAGAGATGCGCCAGAAGTTGTAAATCTGCCCCAGGGTATTTAGCATATTATTCTATAACATAATACAGTCCCCACATTCCTTATGCATCAACTAAATCTTTCTACTGAGTGAACATGTATGTCTAATTGATGGAGAGCCGTAATTTCTTCTGGTAGTTTCTCAATGTAAAACCTCCATGCTACCTCTAATTTACCGCTCAAAAGGTGTTGGGCCCTTCACACCATGTATTACCTTCAGGAGACTTTAAATAAAGATGAACAGTCAAAATACAATTATTATTGTAAGCCAATAAAGAGAGTTGTTGATTATTTTAAAGGGTTTTATTTTCTAGTCAAAAAGTTAATTTTTCTCTGACCCTTTATTCATTAGTAAAATATCAATCAGGTTACAGAATTTGGAAAACAGGAAAAATATCAATAATACAGAACACATTACAGTCTGCATATAAGCATTACATGTAGTTATGAAAAATGTGGCGCAAAAGTCTTAAAGAGTTTCTAAGAAAAATAGTCTTGCAAAGCTAATCAGTACTTAAATAGTTTGCAAAAATATGCTATTAAGAGAAATAAATGCATAAATCAAATAAATCTTTTCAGACCTAATTAATTAGTCAAAACATATTAGCATCTCATCCTATCCTGATCCACTGCACTCTCTGTCTGTCTGTGTCTAAAGAGGAAAGCAGCCCGCCCTTCACAGGCCTCAAAGGAATGTGTCATGAAGTGCCAAGATATGACGTGGAAGCAAGAAACCTCCCCCTGACACTCCTCGGACGCAAACGCGCCCTTCAGCAATCTCCCGGGACGTTTCTCGTACCTAACCCATAGAAGCCAGCTGAGCTGAGAAAAAGAAGAAGTGGCAGCCCCCATCCAGAGAGGACAGTATTTATACCATAATTATTGGCAGAGTACACAAAGATGTAACATTTTTCAGTAAAACCTTTACGTGATTGGTCAGTCATGATGCATGAGGTCACACTTCCCTGACTCATTCTAAAAACCTGACTTCACTAGTCTTAACAAAAGAAGCATACATGAATAAATACATTTATAAACATTTGCAACATTTACTAGTAAAAATGTTTTAATCTAATTCATCCTTCCTTCCTTCTCAGCGCAGTAGATGGACACTTTTAACTAACTGGTACATTGGCAGAATGACAAGAATGTGCAGTTCACGCTGTTCTTGTCATGAGGAAAGCTGCCACAGTCTGCACATGCTCCCTTCTCATTAAATTGCAAGCCATAGCCTTGATGGATTCACAGGCAGCCATGTTTTGTGTAGGCCCCAAAAATAAAACAAACACAAAGATAATATTAATTTCATGTAAATCAGTCCATTATGTTTCCCTCCCTCATACTAATACCCCTTATAAATGTTTACCTAGCCAAGCTATTAGTGAAAAGCAGCTTTTCTATTATTTATGACAACATGCAAAATAAATGTGAAAATAGCATTTTCATGCTTTTAGTGTAACATTTAAAAGCACACACAGTTAATATAGCGCACACAGTTAATACAGCACACACAACAACATGCTTTAATGTTTTAGATAGCTTTTCATGCAAACAAGCATTTAGTCCCTTGTGTCGTGTTTGGTGCATTATTAATTCACACACATTATAAAAAGAGGTGATATTAACTGAAAATGTTTATCAAAATATGCAACAAGTCAAAGTCTATTAAGACAGGAATAATAAATTTAGATTGGCAAGGGATGAGCTGGGAAGAGAGAAACACATTTAATGAATCTTCAAAGGTAAAAAGGCCACTTTTCTCTATATTGCAAAAAAACACATGTTAATTTAGCAAAAGCATTTTCAGACTGAAGTGAATAGGCCTCACTTTCATGTGCCATGTTTTTAACCTGCACCAAAATGTGCGTGGCAATTTAAATGCAGCCTGTCTGAAGCACAAAAAATAAAACAATGCATGACTGCAGATGAAATCTGCTCCATCAAATCCACCCTTCTGATAATTCAAATCATAATAAAATGATTTATAATTCATCACACATATTTAATTTCACAAGTGACAGTATTTATTTATTTATTTATTTATTTATTTTAAATTGCAAAATCTGAGCATATAAGAATGTTACTTCTATTTCTAAGGCAAGCACAAGTTTGGTCTGTAATCAGAACATATATAGCCAAGTTCAATTGTTTAATGCAGAGTTCTGTAAGTAGCTTTTTGGAACAGTTAGTCTTCTTCAAAATAAGTAACTAAAATAATAAAAAATGATTCAACAGGACAGTTTCAGCATTTCTTTGCTCATTTGTCATCAGCTTGTCATTAGTATGGCTCATACTTTCCATGCAAATTGGACTACTTAGGTGCTGTGAAACTCTGACAGAGCACCATCAATCCTTTGCACTTTTTTCAACCAAGGCCTTTCACTCTTATTTTCACTTTGATCAGATTCAGATGTTTCACCACAGCATCTCTCAGATCAAAACCGTTGCACCATCCATTATGCAGATCTTGTGTAGCAGCTGCAATCTGGTGAGAAACTGCACACTGTACATCAACCAGACCTACACAGCAATGGCTAGTGTTCTCCTCAGTGTTTTCCACAAGTGCATTTGCATATGCATTTTCAAGCCACTTTAGTGTTGCTGAAACTCAGTCTTTTGCAAAAGGTAACTCTGTGCTGCCATTGTGTTGCTTTATTATGCGTGACACTTCAGGCAGATAGCTACAATCCATTTCTTGTCCAATCTGTTGTTCTGCACTTATTATCTTTAAGCCCACATTATGATCTGATTTCAGAGAAACTGGCAATCTATACCTGGGCATCAGTCTTTGCAATAACACATTTGTCACTTTGCAGTTGTTATTTTTCTCAAAAACAGTTCTGATACAACCCTGTTGTGCTGCTTCAAAAACATTTTCTTGAGCCTCTTTAAATTTAACTGTGAATATTCCATAGAATGTACATGCTAACAGAACACAAATTTGTCCAACTGAATTAGCATTTCTCTCTCCCATGACTACAGTGACTCCCAATTGAGCAGATATACTGCATGTTATGGTAAGGGCAATCAATTTCGAATTTTGGGCTGGGGTAATTACTAAAAGCCATGAAGCTTTGACAACATCATGTATAAGGAGCACAGCATGTGCTGCTTTTAATGTGTCACCTTTCAAACTTGGGCCATCTACAAAAAGGACACTGTTGGGCTGACTCAGGTGTTCATCCTTAAAGTCTGAATTTGGCTTTATGCATATTTTCATGATATTTAGACACTCATATTCAGTTTCATCATAATCCAATTAATTTGCTGACATTTCTGTGAAGTTAGGGTCAAAGGCCATTGGGCAATACATCACAGACCTTTGAAAACATTCATCTTTTTGAATAAGCAATGAGAGAGCGCAGCCCTCCCTCTCACTGCAAATTAGTGTATTTTCTTTCAAATAAACTTTCATTCCTAGTGCTGGGGCGCAACATTCTTTCTCTTTCAACTCTAGGAATGCTTTTGTGCAATTGTTGTCCAATGGAAGCGGATCAGACACACCTGAGTGTGTCAGCCTCAGTAAAGGCTTAGCCACTAGGGAAATGTTTAGTAGCCACTCTCTACAGTAGCTAACCATTCCCAAAAATGTCCTGACTTCTTTCTGAATTTGAGGTGGATTCATCTTGGAAATTATTTCCACTCTCTCTGGTGACACCTTTCTACCTTCCTTTCCAATTTTGTGTCCCAGACATTCATCTTCTTTTTGACAGTACTCCTGACTATTCTCATGCAATGGCACTGTGACATGAGCTTGGCAAAAATCAATAAAAATAAGCCATTCTTCACCACATGGAATGTGAAAAAATATATTGGCTGGATTCGGTACGACAGGACAACATGGAAAAAATATGCTTTTAATCTCCTGCACTATTCTGTTCTTTTTATTTGGTTTCTGTGAACCTGTGATCAGAAAGTTACATAAACTTCTAATCAATTCCATCAAAAATCCTTTTATTGGTAAAATTCTCGCAACCGATTCTGTTCCTGAATACATGTCATCTGGTTCAAATTTTAATAAGACATGTTCTGCACATTTTATTAATCTGGCATCCTTCTCTGTGAACTCTCTTATTTCTGTGTTTATTTTTTTTTCCAAAGCAGAAGGTAATTTTTCAACTGTCTTTTCTGAAAATAATGCTACAGCTGTCTCTTGTTGGGCCATTTTAAAATGCACATCCTCATCAGGAATCTGAAAAATAACATTATGTGGTGTACAGTAATCTGTACTGCTTAATTTGAAAAATAATTGTTTTCCTGCTAGGCCTGAGTCACAGACAACAGTTTTGCAGTTTTCCTCAAATGGGCCTAATTTTGGTGCACAATTTTCTAAAACTTTGTTTGTAATTTCTTTCTTTAAAACTAATGCAACTAAATCTGGACTTTCCACTGCCTTCGCAATGGAATTGGTAAATTCAGAATTGTGAGTGTTAAAACTCTCATTTGCAAACACAGTAACCTGTTGAACTGGGTTCTGATTTTGTCTCTGAAAATAATTCACATTGGCTCTGGACAACTTATTTAAATTCATGTTGGCATTTTCCATATTTTGTGGGACCATCTGTGCTTGAAAAATTCCTGCCACAGGTACCTGTTTCTGAACTGACATTTGCATTTGCTTAACTGGCATAATTTGCACCTGCATTTCTCCATGTTTTTGTGCATCATGTTTAAATTTATTTTTCTTCTTCCAATGCTCAAATCTGTTATAAAGATGGCAAAAGGACACATTTTCCAGCAGTACAACACCCATACCTGCATTTGCACTAACCAAAATACCTTTACTTCCATCCTGTGCTCTTTTAATCTGTACCCAATCAACATCCTTTGCTGGCACTCTGCCCTTCAGGAAAATAATCACTGCTATATTTTCCTCCATAACAACAGAAAACGATGGTGCATTCATGCAAACCCTTTTCATTGTCTCTTCACTTGGCCCTTGAACAACAACTTTAGATTCAAAGCACAATTTAGTCAGCATGGCAATATAAAAGAACATTTCCAAATTAATGCACAACTCTTTTAAAAAGTCATCAAATCCATCAACTTGTGGGTACCACAGCAAAATTCTGTCTCTCAGTTGTGGGAATGTGTTCAGAAATGCTGCAAGTTCACTTTTATTCTGTGGCATATGAACATACATTTCTCCCACCTTTTCTCTCAATGAGTAAGCAAAAGCTTCTCCCTCATTCTGCTTATTATTTTTCTCAATTATATCTGGTGGCTTCTTTTCCTTATCCATTTTCCTTGCTATTTCTGGTGGTTTCTTTTTCTTCTCATGTTTTCTTGCCCACTTGTCTCCTAATTTTTCAAGCTCATTGCATTTAAAACCATATTTTATTTCTGCAATGTGCAAATGCATTCCTGAAGAACACATTTTCTCATTTGCTTCATCATCCATGTGTACCCTGACACTTTTCTGAAATGGAAAACTTCCTGAAACATCAGTTTCATATTTATGAGCCAAATCTGTCAGTCCATTATGTGTAGTTAATGCACATGCAACTGTTTCCATACTCAGGGAAATGAATTCTTTTTCCTGACACTGGTTCACATTTTCATGATTTAAACAGCAGGGACAGTTAATTTCTTCATGTTCAAATGTTGAATTTAAAACACTAAGCTGTTTCTCTTTTTCAGGGCCTGTGTTGTTATGTTCTCCCATGTTCTCTATATTTTTAATCACTGCTGCTTCCTCATAGCAGGTTTGAAAAATCCAATTTTCAAATATATTTATTTTATCCTGGGCTGCAGAAGTTGTAAATACCATTTTTCCCTCACCTTTCAGTGCTTGGGGTAATTTCTGTTCACTAATCTGTGAATTCTGAGTTTGTGAAATAAACCCTTCCATAATCACTTTTTCTGCAGCTCTTTCAACCTTTTCAGTAGGGACCATATTAATTGGGACAGTCATAATTTTTCTAGGCACTATCTGTGCATCTGCAGTTTGCAATTCTTGAACTAAATCAGTCATATTTGAAGCAGTAACACCTGGAGGTATCACTGTCAGTACTGAATCAACAGGTAATGGGTCAATATAAAATGTCTGCACAGTTCTCTCAGTCTGTATTTCTCTCTGTTCAACAGAAGCAGTAGCCCCTGTAGTATTTACTGGTGCACTATTTTCAGTCTTTTTCATGGGAACCACATAAAGTGGTGGACACTCAGTTAACAATGCATCCATTTTTTCATCCCCTGAATCATTATTTATTTGAAGCTCTTTGTCAGCATTAATTCCCTTCTCCTGTATCTGGTGCTTTACCTTTTTATCCTCACATGCTTTCTCTCTTGCTGTCTTTTCCCACATGCTTAAGGCCTCAAATTGTGCAGCTTTAGATTGTGTCTTTATTTCACATAACACTTCCCTTAATTTGTCAATGATTTGCAATTCAAAAGTACCATCTTTTGGAAACCTCAAAGCACCCTCTTTTTCAGTAATCTTGCACCATTGGTGAACCCACATACATGTGTTTTGTCCCAAACTGGTAGACATAAAATGCACAGGTGTTCCTTCAGGAGCATCACCAATAAAAAACGAAATTTCCACTTTACCTCCTAACAGCTTCTTTAAACCTTCAAACAATTTCATTTTTGCAATAGTTCAATGCAATTTCTTTTCTCCAAAGCTGTCAGTCTCAATTTTAGTCAGTTTTACTCCTACCACTGACCTTCCACAAAATAATACTGCAATATTTCTCTTAATCAATAACTCTGTTAGTAACAACATAAATACATTCGCTACTCTGTCTGTTGTGCTAAATAAAGGATAGATTTATATTCACTGCGAGTAACACATTCCGCTTACCGTTCACAAAGTAAGACCTTCCGTTTACTCTTCAAACACTACAGGTAAATCCCTTCCGCTTACCTTTCACTCAAGCTCAGAAGAACCTGCTACTCCTTTGGACTTATCCTTCAGGATATATCTTAGTCCAAAGTTTCACCAGCGAACCCTTTTGCTGTCAATCAAGCTCAGAAGAACCTGCTACTCCTTTGGACTTATCCTTCAGGATATATCTTAGGCCAAAGTTTCACCAGAGAACCCTTTTGCTATCAATCAAGCTCAGAAGAACCTGCTACTCCTTTGGTGTGACCCTTTCTAGGTGATATCAGACCAAAGTTTCTCTTTGCTATTAATCACTCACACAGAAAATAGTCCCTAATTTAATACTGCCAGCCCTCCTTAGCTTCTCAGTGTTATTCCAACAGACGAGTAACCTCAGTGCAGTGTGGCTTCCATTTACCACCCGCTATTCCTTCCCGGGATTCCACAGGTGTGCATACCTGCGTGTTCCAGACAACATAGAACAAGACACTAACTTAACATGAAGAGTTAAAACATGTAATCAATAACCAAAAATTATGTCCTATGAAATTACCAATATAATCAATAACACCATCAATTCAAAATGAGCAAAATTTCACCAACAATAAAGATCCTTACTATTTTCAACACTTCAAAAAATACATGCTAGCATATTAACAACATTTCACAACCCTATTGATACTCACACCACTTCTTGCATCACCTGCCAGTACTGCTTTGCCAGTCTTCAGGTTCTGAGCATTGGAGTCAGGAATCAGGACTTGGACATTTATCTAACTTGGGCAATTATTTTATTTCCCTCTTAAGGTCAATGATCCATTAGTTGAGTAGTTGATGGTGAAATCAATATCTACTAATCACCAAACTAATCAATAATGACCATCCTCTGCTTACCAAAAACTGATGGAGAGCGGTAATTTCTTCTGGTAGTTTCTCAATGTAAAACCTCCATGCTACCTCTAATTTACCGCTCAAAAGGTGTTGGGCCCTTCACACCATGTATTACCTTCAGGAGACTTTAAATAAAGATGAACAGTCAAAATACAATTATTATTGTAAGCCAATAAAGAGAGTTGTTGATTATTTTAAAGGGTTTTATTTTCTAGTCAAAAAGTTAATTTTTCTCTGACCCTTTATTCATTAGTAAAATATCAATCAGGTTACAGAATTTGGAAAACAGGAAAAATATCAATAATACAGAACACATTACAGTCTGCATATAAGCATTACATGTATTTATGAAAAATGTGGCGCAAAAGTCTTAAAGAGTTTCTAAGAAAAATAGTCTTGCAAAGCTAATCAGTACTTAAATAGTTTGCAAAAATATGCTATTAAGAGAAATAAATGCATAAATCAAATACATCTTTTCAGACCTAATTAATTAGTCAAAACATATTAGCATCTCATCCTATCCTGATCCACTGCACTCTCTGTCTGTCTGTGTCTAAAGAGGAAAGCAGCCCGCCCTTCACAGGCCTCAAAGGAATGTGTCATGAAGTGCCAAGATATGACGTGGAAGCAAGAAACCTCCCCCTGACACTCCTCGGACGCAAACCCGCCCTTCAGCAATCTCCCGGGACGTTTCTCGTACCTAACCCATAGAAGCCAGCTGAGCTGAGAAAATGAAGAAGTGGCAGCCCCCATCCAGAGAGGACAGTATTTATACCATAATTATTGGCAGAGTACACAAAGATGTAACATTTTTCAGTAAAACCTTTACGTGATTGGTCAGTCATGAGGCATGAGGTCACACTTCCCTGACTCATTCTAAAAACCTGACTTCACTAGTCTTAACAAAAGAAGCATACATGAATAAATACATTTATAAACATTTGCAACATTTACTAGGAAAAATGTTTCAATCTAATTCATCCTTCCTTCCTTCTCAGCGCAGTAGATGGACACTTTTAACTAACTGGTACATTGGCAGAATGACAAGCATGTGCAGTTCACGCTGTTCTTGTCATGAGGAAAGCTGCCACAGTCTGCGCATGCTCCCTTCTCATTAAATTGCAAGCCATAGCCTTGATGGATTCACAGGCAGCCATGTTTTGTGTAGGCCCCAAAAATAAAACAAACACAAAGATAATATTAATTTCATGTAAATCAGTCCATTATGTTTCCCTCCCTCATACTAATACCCCTTATAAATGTTTACCTAGCCAAGCTATTAGTGAAAAGCAGCTTTTCTATTATTTATGACAACATGCAAAATAAATGTGAAAATAGCATTTTCATGCTTTTAGTGTAACATTTAAAAGCACACACAGTTAATATAGCGCACACAGTTAATACAGCACACACAACAACATGCTTTAATGTTTTAGATAGCTTTTCATGCAAACAAGCATTTAGTCCCTTGTGTCGTGTTTGGTGCATTATTAATTCACACACATTATAAAAAGAGGTGTTATTAACTGAAAATGTTTATCAAAATATGCAACAAGTCAAAGTCTATTAAGACAGGAATAATAAATTTAGATTGGCAAGGGATGAGCTGGGAAGAGAGAAACACATTTAATGAATCTTCAAAGGTAAAAAGGCCACTTTTCTCTATATTGCAAAAAAACACATGTTAATTTAGCAAAAGCATTTTCAGACTGAAGTGAATAGGCCTCACTTTCATGTGCCATGTTTTTAACCTGCACCAAAATGTGCGTGGCAATTTAAATGCAGCCTGTCTGAAGCACAAAAAATAAAACAATGCATGACTGCAGATGAAATCTGCTCCATCATAATCATGTCTCTGTAATTATGTAACTAAATATATCCCTCCATTTATCATCTTCATCAGTAAGTATAAATATATGTCACCCCCACTCTTACCACCCATTCCCCCATTGTGTATGATTGCAAATAACACAATTTTATCTCAGCTTTTGCCCAGCAAATGTTGATGTGGCTGTTTATATACTGTGTATCAATAATATATTACACCACACTGATAATGTGAGTTAGGGGTTGTGAGAAAGTGGATTATAGGTTGGGGGAATGGTAGTCCACTGTTAGAATGGACATCCTCAACATTTTTGGCATGGTATTCCCCCAAACGTTTATCTTCCACTCCCTAATTTTTGCTGAAACTGTTTTATGTTGGCATTAGGATTATGTGCAGTTTACCCTGCAAACCAGTGCTAAAGTGCTTGGGCGCTCTCCCTAGAACCTGGTTAAATTGGCCTGCACCTAATTGGCACATTTAACGTAATCATAAGTTCCTAGTAAATGGTGCTTCCTGTGCCCAGAAGCTGTAAATTATATGCTACTATTGGGCTGCTTTACTTATCATGCAACCCTCTAAAGCAGCCCTTTGAAACGTCTCAGGCCTGCCACTGCAGCCTGTAGTGCACTTTTAAACTGCCATTTCGACCTGACAAAGGAAACCTTTTGACACACCTAAACCTTCCTTTTTAATACTTATAAGACCCCCCTGAATAGGCAAAACAGCTACTAGGGCAGAGCTCAAGGTATTTAAAATGCAGGATGTGTGGGTTTAAGTTTTACAAGTCGTGACAGTGATAAACCTCTAAACAAGTCTGAAAATGCCACTTTTGGAAAGTTGACATTTTCTTGCCCAAACCAACTCTGCCTATCTACCAGTGTCGTGGGCCGCATGACTGTGAATGGCTCTGCTGTTTGGGTTTGTGTATTGCTTCCAGATAGTGCTTTAAAGGGGACTTGGGTGTGGATAGGATGGGTCATCATGACAGAATGTCTGTGGAGGGGCTCCACCTGCCTCACTTACTCTTTAAAGGGCTTTGCCTTGAGCCCAAACAAAGGAACTTATACCAGGTCTGCTCTGCCATTTGTCACCCCAGACAGTTTGGACACTGGGCTAGGGGCAGTGGAAGAACTGACCAGAACCAGTTTTAGAGGTAGGTGAGGGGATTCCCCCACACAAAGACTGCCACCTGATATAAGAAGAGGGCCTTCAGAACCTCTCCTCAGAATGCTCCTGGACCTGTGAATATTCAAAAGAAGGACTGTCCTACTTCCAGAAGGACTACTTAGCTGCTTGAAGGACTGCTTTAGTTTAGTTTAGTTTTTAAATTTGTAATGCGCAACAGCTCCCCAAAAAGGGTTTCCCGGTGCAAATGGCAGGGCAAGGCATGAAAGACACAGAAGGATTTTATTTGTCAAACAGCCAGGTTTTTAAAGACTTGCGGAACTGCATGTAGTTTGTTTAGTTTCGGAGTGCAATGGGAAGAGAATTCCAAAGTGAAGGTCCTAGGTGTGAGAAGGATTTTCCACCCATCTGGGCTAATTTGAATTTCGGGACAACAAACCTTCCTTGGGTGGCTGAGCGGAGGTTACGGAAGGGAAGGTATGGTTTGGCAAGAGCTAGCAGATAACTGGGCGCACTACAGGATCTGATTTTGTGCATATAGCTGAGTGCTTTAAATTTTACTCTGTTTTCGATTTTCAACCGGTGTAGTTTGCGCCGATGACTCGAGATAGAGGTGGTCTTAGGGACTCCACACAGAAGTCTGACGGCGGTGTTTTGTGCCATATGTAGTCTGTGGAGTACAGGTTTATTTGAGCCCAAATAAAGCACATTACCGTAGTCAGGCCTTGATGTAATTAAGGCATTGACTACGGTTTTTCTGGTGATTCTGGTAGCATCCAGCCGATTTTACGTAGCCATTTTATGATGGTAAAGCAGGTTGCTGCGACTTTGACGGACTGAGTATGCATGCTGAGTGCATCATCAATTATGAAGCCCAAATTACAAACATGTGGTGAGGGAGATGGGAGATCGCCCATTCTACATGGCCAATGCTGATGGTTCCAGAGGTCCTTCTGTTTTCCCAACACCAGTATCTCTGTTTTCTCTCCATTTAATTTCAAGACGTTTTTTTTTGCATCCATGATGCTATGTTGTGTAGACCTGTTTTCAAAATGGAGGCGGTAGTTGTGTTATGTGAAGATAGGGAAAAAATGATTTGAGAATCATCGGCATAGGAAAACAGGGATACCTGATTTCTCAGCCACCTCAGCCAGTGGTCTTACATACAGATTGAATAGTAGGGGGCTGAGGATGGATCCCTGTGGTAACCCATGATCAGAGGAGTGAACTTCGGAGCAGGCAGTTTGGGGAAAAACTTGGACAGTACGGTTGGAGAGGAAGGCAACAAGCCAAGTTAAGGCAGCCCCTCCAATACCCTGTGAATTAGTATGTCTATGAGCACCTTGTGGGACACTGTGTTGAACGTGGCGCTCAGATCTAATTGAATGAGCGCCACTGTTTCCCCGTTATCCAGATGATGATGTATACCTTTGCTATCGGAAAAAGAAAGATTGGACCTGCTTGCCGTAATTTCAGGCTACCGAGAGTGACTTCAAGTGTCAGTTGGTTGACCTCCTAGCACAGGGACACAATTTACCAAAGGCCTCCCTGCAACTGTCCAGCTGAGCAGCTCCAACTAGACCCAACTGGACCTGCCTGAACCCTGCTGCTGGCTTCTGCTGGAGCGAGTCCTGATCCCTAAGAGGTGCCTCCCATGTACTGGACTTTTGGCTGGCATTAGCGAGCACTACTCACTGTGCAATAGAAGAAGCCATCAGATCCTGCGAGACATGTAGCAACATAAAGCCGCAAAACTGCACAGCTCCAAACCGAAGGCTTCAACAGATCTGATGCTGAGTGAATTGAAATCCCGTAAAGTCTCAGTGTGCCCCTGAAAGCTTCATCGTAATCGATCCTGAGCAATGTGGAGCCCAGCATTACATTGTTGCCCAGCTGAAAGCTTCATCAGAATAGACACAGAGTGAATCGAAGCCCAACAATGCACCCCTGCTTAGCTGAAAGCTGTATCAGAAACATTAGTGAGCGATGCCCCACAAAGCCTCACAGCCTAGCAAGATCTTCCTTAAAACTGACATTAAGCGACAGGAAGCCCCACAAAACCTCAACATCCAGCTGAAAGGTTCATCAGAACAGACACAGAGTAAATAGAAGCACCACAAAGCCTCCCTGACTGGCTGAAAACTTCATCAGAATCAATTCAGAGTCATGCGATGACCCTCAACACTTCACTGCCTAGCAAGACCGTTATTGCAACCAACACTGAGTGATGAGAAGCCCCGCAAAGCCTCACTGCCCATCTGAAAGCTTCAATGGAACCAACCCAAAGTAACTTAAAGACTCGCAAAGCAATGCCATGCAGACCTCGGATCGGAGATATATGGTACAACTTCCAGCGGGGGCAAACTCATTCCTGTACACAACCTGCACTCCATTGCGGTTGGCCTGAACTTGTGACTTTGTCATGGTCCAGCACAACCAGATATCCACAGCTGGTACTTTGTGCTTTTTTGTGCTTTTTTGACACAAATCTTTAGAAACTCATATCTACGGTTCTACTGATTGGATTTTGATATTATCAGTGTCAATTCATTTATTAAAAAGTACACAATTGTTCTAAATAGTTTTGACATTTTTCTTATGTTGTATTTTGACGTTATTACTGTTAAAGTGCAGCATAAATACTTTACACATTGCCTGTAAATTAAGCTTGACTGATTTGTGCCAAGCTTCCAGAGGGTTAAGCACAGGTACATTTATGCTTGTTGGGGTTCACCCTGACAAGGTCTGTAGTTGTTGTTTGAGTGGGGTTTTCAGGCTTCTCAGCTAACAACCCATCTTCTTATAAGAACCACAAGTAATACTGTCACTGTTCTTCCAAAAACCAGTAAAGGTTTCAGTCATTTAAACCTGATCTCAACCCCTCATAGCCATTGCCCAGCACAGACAGGCTTAACTTAAGAAAATGTGCAAAATATTTAGAAGTACCAAAACACTTAAAAAATCAAAAACACAACACAATGAAAATCCCATTCCAATTTATAAAAACAAGGAATAACTTAATTAACAAAATGACAACAAAACAGCACCATCTAGGAAGGGAAATCAGAGATATGATTTAAAAAAAATGTTTTAGATGAACTAGTGTCAGAAAGCATGTTCAAGCATAGTCATCTGATTGCACTTGACAAGTACATAGGTGTGATTTAAGGCCAACTTCTATGATGCACGACCTACTTTTCATGTGCTTGAGGAGTTTCTGACTACCCCATCTACTCGCAAACTCATAACATGACTACACACAGGGCAGCAGAATTCAGCGCTCATACGCACTCAGAGCAATTGAGTGTGGGATATATAGATACAACTTCCTGCTCACAGATGAACAATAGCACTTTTGCTGTGCTCAGGCTCAACACATGTTATCACCAGAACCTGGGCTTCTATGGGAATTCACAAGGGCATATTATCAAGCCCATTATCGCCGCTTTAGCGGCAGTTTCCTGCCGATAAAAGCGGTGATAATGTATCGCGTTTCTTGATAATATGGCCCTATGATTGTAGTGCCTCTGCTACATCCACTGTGTCCCAACTGGCCGTAAGGAAATTGCCAGTGGCCACGAAATGGAGTCTAAAAAGTACTTTGACATCTGCAGGAATGGCCTGTGAGCGGGCTGTAGGTGAAGTGAGCTTCTACAGCCAGCCTGCAACCATGTCAGGTGATCACACTAGGTGAGAAAACATATCTAGCAATTACTTCTTCCCTCACATCCCACAGCTGTCGATGTGTTGTCTCTGAATCCTCTTTTCCTGCTTTTTCTTGCTTAATTGACCCTCTACGATTTTCTGAGAACCACATAATGTAGAGGCCTACTTATCATGGAATTAATGAGTATGTAAAATAGTACTTCTGTAATGCTGCTTTACCTACTCACAAATGCCTACTCACAAATGCTCAGGCATAGTGTGTTTCCCCGGAGGCTGGAAGGGTGGGGGACCATTTTTGTAGCAGTGCAGCAGTTTTGAAAGCACCCGCTGCAGAGTTCCTTGTATATCTATTTTAATCTAGTCTGTGTGTTGACTGTCTTTTTTTAAATAACTGCGCATTTGCACAATTCACGGCTCGAACCCTGCGACATCGCCCCACCGGTCCCGCCGTTTTGGGTGAGGTAGACGAGCTGGGCGAGCAGTCTAGTGCTCCGCCCCGCCCGCCCCTGCCTGCATAAAATGACACCATGGCCTAGGAAGCGCAGCGGACGAGCGCAGCGGGTGCGCCGCCAAAGGAAAGCCCGTCTGCGCCCGTCCGCGCCAGACTGGGCCTAGGGCCTAACCATGCTGAGGAATTTATCTCCTATTCGGCGAAATCTCTCAGAGAGCTACAGCACCCCTACTCCCCACTATCTCCTACAACCATCAGGCGCATAAATACAGCTGGCCTCGTGCGCTCAGTCTCACACACACCCAGCTGTGGCATACATCCGCCTAAACTGGCCAAGAGCGACACTTCCGTCAGGGTGTCGTATTTGAATACTCGTTCCTTGGTAAAACACCAAGATGATATTCACATCCTGCTATCTACTAATAAACCCGACATACTCCTGCTCACAGAAACCTGGCTAAGCGTAGACTCCCTCCCTGACATTCTGGCGGCCCCGCCCCCGACTACTATATTCTCCACGCCGACCGCCCTGGGGATCGGCCGGGGGGAGGGGTGGCTGCCATTATATCAAAGCACCTGGACATTATCTCCTCGTCTTCCCTCACCCTTCCCGAGGTAGATAACCTGCTCATCAGTCTGAAAACTGATGCTGGCGCCCTCACGCTCCTACTCCTTTACCGGCCCCCATTCTCTATGCCATCTTTCTCTACCATTATGAGCGAACAGTTGTCCAATATGCTCACACTGCACTCTAGACTCGCTCTCTTTGGCTATTTTAACTATTGGTTTAATGACGCCAATGCCGGTCCGCATGCCACAGAACTCTTTGAAGTCCTCAACAGTCTGAACCTGTCCCAACCAGTCTCCTCACCAACCCACATCAAAGGCCACATTCTTCATAAGATATGGACCTATAATCTAGTTTTATCTCAACCATCTATCTCCCCCTGCGTCTGGTCAGACCATTACCTTGTAGACACCACCATCACCGTTGCTGGCAGGATTTCTGCCCCTTTGATGGCTGGTGGCCTCTCACGTAAATGGAGTTCATATGACTCCCAAGGCTTTCTTACCACTTTGGCCAATACTGGTCCAATCATCATCTCCCCTGCCAACATTGATGCAATGGAAGGTGACATTAGCATTTGGCTAAAGTCGGCCAGAGACCAATTCGCCCCCCTAACTAAATTCCCTCGTACCAGACACCACAACTCTCATAGAAGGTTTTCTGACGACCTTAAGCAGCACAAGATGAAGGTGCGCCAGCGGGAACGGATCTGGAGACGCAACTACTCTGACCCAGCTAGATTGTTATATATTGCTGCACGCAAAGAATATAAAACTGCTATTACCCTAGCTAAGTCGGAGCATTTTTCACATAGACTCTTTCATCAGCGGACAATAAATCAAAGGAGGTCTTTAAAATTATGAATGAATTGACCACAGACAATAGAACCCTCCCAGCTCAGACTCCTACTTAAGAGACCTGTGACGCCCTCAATCTCTTTTTTATTGAAAAAATCATGAAAATTAAGGACTCGATACCCCCTCTCCTTCAGACTCAACCCTTGGACATCTCCCCCATCAATCCACTATCCTTCAATCAATTCCCCACCCTCAATTCCAACACATTAGCGGAACTCGCGACCCGGGTCAAATCGGGCTCCCCGAGAGAATGTTGCCCTCCCTCGATCTTGCGGAATATTTGTCTCAACTTACCCGACTGCATCCTACCCCTGCTGAATGGCTCTCTCAGCAGTGGCATTGTCCCCAGATCTTTCAAGGAGGCCATCCTACTGCCCCTCCTCAAGAAACCTGGCGCAGACCCCCTGGAACCCTCTAACTGTCGCCCCATTTCCCTCTTACCCTATTTTTCCAAGCTAATAGAAGCCCATGTTACCCGATGTCTTTCAAGCTTCATCGAGACCTCCTGCCATCTCGAGCCCAATCAGGCCGGCTTTCGGACGGCTCATTCTACCGAGGCCGTCATCCTAGCTGTTTTAGACACACTGAGGAGGAATGCCGATGCGGGGATCCCTCAAGCCCTTGTACTCCTGGATTTGTCAGCCGCGTTCGACACGGTGGACCATAACATCCTTCTCCACCGTGTCGAACAGGCAGGCATCCAGGGCTCTGCCCTTAAATGGACGGAGTCCTTCCTGACTGGAAGAACACAAGCCATCCGCCTCGGTCCATATACAGCGGACAAAACCCCCACGACCTGTGGAGTCCCCCAAGGTTCCTCCCTCTCGCCCCTACTGTTTAACCTTTACCTCCGGCCCTTGATTCACTCCCTTCAGTCATGGGACATCACAGTGTACAACTACGCTGATGACTTGCAGATCGTCTTCCCACTTAATGCCCCGAACGCTGTCAGTAACTTCCATACCGTCATGATCCACATCCAACAGTGGATGAATTACAACCAACTTAAATTAAATCCAGGGAAAATTGAGCTTCTTCTCCCTGGATTTAGCCCTGCCCATTGGGGCCCGCAATTTTGGCCTGCGGAGCTAGGCTCCTCCCCAGTCCCGGTCAAATCAGTTAAAAGCTTGGGTGTGATCATCGATGGCGAGCTCTCCCTTAAAGCCCAAGTAAGTGCTGTGACCTCCTCTTGTATGTACCAGCTCTGGAAAATTCGCAAAGTCAGTCGCCTAGTGCCTCACGCCGCACTGGTCCAGGTTATCCTCTCCCTGGTACTGTCCCGACTGGATTTTTCTAACTCCCTGTACAACGGACTCCCGCAATCATTGTCTCGCCGCCTCCAGATAGTACAGAACCAGGTGGCCCGTCTTATTTACAAAACTCCTAAGTGGCAATCGGCAAAACCCCTGCTCCATAGACTCCACTGACTGCCTATGGAACAAAGGGCGGCCTTCGAACTGGGTTGTCTTATGTTCAAAGCCCTTCACTGCACTAGCCCCGTCTTTCTGATTACACTCATCACCCCACACCGACCTACGTGCAACCTCCGATCAGCCCATCTTCATCTGTTAGCCGCCCCTAAAATCAAAACCAAGAAATTCGGCGGCCGCCGCTTTGCCCACCTAGCCCCCGCTTTCTGGAACTCTCTCCCACTTCCCATCAAGTTCAGCCTTACTCTTCTTCATTTCAGGAAATTGCTTAAAACCCTTCTCTTCCCTTCCTCAGGCTAATCTTGCCTCCCTTGACTTTACACTCACTCACTCTGTCACTTAGCGCCAGGAAACCTCCGGTGTCAGTGCGCTTTACAAGTGTCACCTAACATAACATAACATAACATATCCAGTAGTTTTCCGTCAATACTAAAGTTCGTAATATAATTCTGGTGATTAATGTACCTGCTGGAGAGAGATCGAAGTTCTGTTTAGTTACAGTTTTGACTCATCTAAGGTAGCACAGAGGGTTAAAAGGCCTGCTGCAAAGGATGTGTACATTGCTGATCACAGAACAGTATTTTCTGGGCATAGCTTAGTGATTTACTGCTTTTGGCACAGAGACCCTTTTGTTATTGTGCAGTTCACAAGTAACAGTCATGATCTAGCACAGTGAGCAATGAAGTGAATGTTTATTCAAACTCTTTCATTATCCTAATGTAGCTAAAAAGGGTTTGTGTGGGTAGAAATCAATCCTTATTAGTAAAGCCAACCCCAAACCTCTGCGTTACGCTCTGCATCTTGAGTTTGTGTGTCTCCAGATCAAGCACTCCCTAAAAAAATGCCTTCCGGTATGGATGACATAAATCCTACACTTTGTTGTCCCCTTTGTCTTATGTAACATTTTCTATCCACTGATTTATACATGTATGATTCATTGTCTCTGTATTTCTGAGTGATGTAAAGTGCTCTGACACCCAACACTGGTACGAGAGTTACTATAAAACAAATGAAATACATGTGAGAGAGGTGTTATGGCGAAATATGGGTCACTGTTGAAGGATGATAGTGAGGGATTTATTGAAAAGCCCCAACAAAGATTATTGAATCCTGGTGCAATCTAATGTCACCATTTACTATGCTTTAAAAGCTAATATTATTGAATATAGAGTGAAAAACGTTGTAGAATGCGCCATTTTTGCACACATTTTCTTGTGGGGAGAACCCCCCCTCCACCCACCCAGCCCCCTTCCCTCCCCTAACCCCTCTTTCTAGTACTCAGGCTCGCTCGCTGAACTCGCAATGCATGTACTAGGGCTGGTCCCACAAAAGCTACCAGGCCTGCTTTGGGTTCCCAGTCCAGCCCTGACTGCAGCTCGAACTGGGAATGCTCAGCTATTTAATACACCAAGGGCCCGATGTAGGTAATCCCAGATTACCGATTCTTAAATACCGAATCATACCGATTCGGTATTTAAGAACTGACAATCGGGATTTAGGTAATTTTACCGATTTCATTACAGAATCGGTAAAATTCGGTAATTACCGAATCGGTATTTACCGATTCGGTAATTGCCATTCATTCCTATAGGAATGAATGTCAATTACCGAATCGGTAAATACCGATTCGATTCGGTAATTGGGGTAAACATTGAAGGGTGGCAGGGTGTCACTTTGACACCCTGTTGCACCCCTCAATTGTGCATGGGTGCACATGTTGCAGACATACATGCCCTAAGTAATTTCAAAAAGGGGGTGGTGATGGACAGAGTATCTGAGTTAATCAGAACACTCCTACCCAGTCAACAGATCAGGGCTTGATCCATCACCGTTTTTTAGCTCACTGCACCATCCCAGTTCAGAACCTGGCTACATGCAAATTAGTCTGTCCCTGGCCCAGTGCATCATGGGAACAGGGCAGACCAAACTACCAAGCCAATCCTTTACTGGAAAGGAAACAAGCTTCCGGGGACCGGTTTCTAGCATTACAGCCGTCTTCGGCCCGGCTTGCTTGAATCCCGATGGTGCAGTGAGCAAGGTACTCATGTCTGAGCATACCCTTCCACACTTATGGTGGCCAAAATAATTTCAAAAAGGGGGTGGTGATGGACAGAGTATCTGAGTTAATCAGAACACTCCTACCCAGTCAACAGATCAGGGCTTGATCCATCACCGTTTTTTAGCTCACTGCACCATCCCAGTTCAGAACCTGGCTACATGCAAATTAGTCTGTCCCTGGCCCAGTGCATCATGGGAACAGGGCAGACCAAACTACCAAGCCAATCCTTTACTGGAAAGGAAACAAGCTTCCGGGGACCGGTTTCTAGCATTACAGCCGTCTTCGGCCCGGCTTGCTTGAATCCCGATGGTGCAGTGAGCAAGGTACTCATGTCTGAGCATACCCTTCCACACTTATGGTGGCCAAAATAATTTCAAAAAGGGGGTGGTGATGGACAGAGTATCTGAGTTAATCAGAACACTCCTACCCAGTCAACAGATCAGGGCTTGATCCATCACCGTTTTTTAGCTCACTGCACCATCCCAGTTCAGAACCTGGCTACATGCAAATTAGTCTGTCCCTGGCCCAGTGCATCATGGGAACAGGGCAGACCAAACTACCAAGCCAATCCTTTACTGGAAAGGAAACAAGCTTCCGGGGACCGGTTTCTAGCATTACAGCCGTCTCCGGCCCGGCTTGCTTGAATCCCGATGGTGCAGTGAGCAAGGTACTCATGTCTGAGCATACCCTTCCACACTTATGGTGGCCAAAATAATTTCAAAAAGGGGGTGGTGATGGACAGAGTATCTGAGTTAATCAGAACACTCCTACCCAGTCAACAGATCAGGGCTTGATCCATCACCGGTTTTTTAGCTCACTGCACCATCCCAGTTCAGAACCTGGCTACATGCAAATTAGTCTGTCCCTGGCCCAGTGCATCATGGGAACAGGGCAGACCAAACTACCAAGCCAATCCTTTACTGGAAAGGAAACAAGCTTCCGGGGACCGGTTTCTAGCATTACAGCCGTCTTCGGCCCGGCTTGCTTGAATCCCGATGGTGCAGTGAGCAAGGTACTCATGTCTGAGCATACCCTTCCACACTTATGGTGGCCAAAATAATTTCAAAAAGGGGGTGGTGATGGACAGAGTATCTGAGTTAATCAGAACACTCCTACCCAGTCAACAGATCAGGGCTTGATCCATCACCGTTTTTTAGCTCACTGCACCATCCCAGTTCAGAACCTGGCTACATGCAAATTAGTCTGTCCCTGGCCCAGTGCATCATGGGAACAGGGCAGACCAAACTACCAAGCCAATCCTTTACTGGAAAGGAAACAAGCTTCCGGGGACCGGTTTCTAGCATTACAGCCGTCTTCGGCCCGGCTTGCTTGAATCCCGATGGTGCAGTGAGCAAGGTACTCATGTCTGAGCATACCCTTCCACACTTATGGTGGCCAAAATAATTTCAAAAAGGGGGTGGTGATGGACAGAGTATCTGAGTTAATCAGAACACTCCTACCCAGTCAACAGATCAGGGCTTGATCCATCACCGTTTTTTAGCTCACTGCACCATCCCAGTTCAGAACCTGGCTACATGCAAATTAGTCTGTCCCTGGCCCAGTGCATCATGGGAACAGGGCAGACCAAACTACCAAGCCAATCCTTTACTGGAAAGGAAACAAGCTACCGGGGACCGGTTTCTAGCATTACAGCCGTCTTCGGCCCGGCTTGCTTGAATCCCGATGGTGCAGTGAGCAAGGTACTCATGTCTGAGCATACCCTTCCACACTTGTGGTGGCCAAAATAATTTCAAAAAGGGGGTGGTGATGGACAGAGTATCTGAGTTAATCAGAACACTCCTACCCAGTCAACAGATCAGGGCTTGATCCATCACCGTTTTTTAGCTCACTGCACCATCCCAGTTCAGAACCTGGCTACATGCAAATTAGTCTGTCCCTGGCCCAGTGCATCATGGGAACAGGGCAGACCAAACTACCAAGCCAATCATTTACTGGAAAGGAAACAAGCTTCCGGGGACCGGTTTCTAGCATTACAGCCGTCTTCGGCCCGGCTTGCTTGAATCCCGATGGTGCAGTGAGCAAGGTACTCATGTCTGAGCATACCCTTCCACACTTGTGGTGGCCAAAATAATTTCAAAAAGGGGGTGGTGATGGACAGAGTATCTGAGTTAATCAGAACACTCCTACCCAGTCAACAGATCAGGGCTTGATCCATCACCGTTTTTTAGCTCACTGCACCATCCCAGTTCAGAACCTGGCTACATGCAAATTAGTCTGTCCCTGGCCCAGTGCATCATGGGAACAGGGCAGACCAAACTACCAAGCCAATCATTTACTGGAAAGGAAACAAGCTTCCGGGGACCGGTTTCTAGCATTACAGCCGTCTTCGGCCCGGCTTGCTTGAATCCCGATGGTGCAGTGAGCAAGGTACTCATGTCTGAGCATACCCTTCCACACTTGTGGTGGCCAAAATAATTTCAAAAAGGGGGTGGTGATGGACAGAGTATCTGAGTTAATCAGAACACTCCTACCCAGTCAACAGATCAGGGCTTGATCCATCACCGTTTTTTAGCTCACTGCACCATCCCAGTTCAGAACCTGGCTACATGCAAATTAGTCTGTCCCTGGCCCAGTGCATCATGGGAACAGGGCAGACCAAACTACCAAGCCAATCCTTTACTGGAAAGGAAACAAGCTTCCGGGGACCGGTTTCTAGCATTACAGCCGTCTTCGGCCCGGCTTGCTTGAATCCCGATGGTGCAGTGAGCAAGGTACTCATGTCTGAGCATACCCTTCCACACTTATGGTGGCCAAAATAATTTCAAAAAGGGGGTGGTGATGGACAGAGTATCTGAGTTAATCAGAACACTCCTACCCAGTCAACAGATCAGGGCTTGATCCATCACCGTTTTTTAGCTCACTGCACCATCCCAGTTCAGAACCTGGCTACATGCAAATTAGTCTGTCCCTGGCCCAGTGCATCATGGGAACAGGGCAGACCAAACTACCAAGCCAATCCTTTACTGGAAAGGAAACAAGCTTCCGGGGACCGGTTTCTAGCATTACAGCCGTCTTCGGCCCGGCTTGCTTGAATCCCGATGGTGCAGTGAGCAAGGTACTCATGTCTGAGCATACCCTTCCACACTTGTGGTGGCCAAAATAATTTCAAAAAGGGGGTGGTGATGGACAGAGTATCTGAGTTAATCAGAACACTCCTACCCAGTCAACAGATCAGGGCTTGATCCATCACCGTTTTTTAGCTCACTGCACCATCCCAGTTCAGAACCTGGCTACATGCAAATTAGTCTGTCCCTGGCCCAGTGCATCATGGGAACAGGGCAGACCAAACTACCAAGCCAATCCTTTACTGGAAAGGAAACAAGCTTCCGGGGACCGGTTTCTAGCATTACAGCCGTCTTCGGCCCGGCTTGCTTGAATCCCGATGGTGCAGTGAGCAAGGTACTCATGTCTGAGCATACCCTTCCACACTTGTGGTGGCCAAAATAATTTCAAAAAGGGGGTGGTGATGGACAGAGTATCTGAGTTAATCAGAACACTCCTACCCAGTCAACAGATCAGGGCTTGATCCATCACCGTTTTTTAGCTCACTGCACCACCACTGGACCATTTTGTCCACCATAAGCGTGGAAGGGTATACTCAGATGTGAGTCCCTTGCTCATTGCACCATCAGGATTCAAGCAAGCCGGGCCGACGACGCCTGAAATGGCAGAAACCGGTCCCCGGAAGCTTGTTTCCTTCCCAGTATAAGAATTGGCTTGGTAGTTTGGTTTGCCCTGTTCCCATCATGCACTGGGACAGGAACAGACTAATTTGCATATAGCCAAGTTCTGAGCTGGGATGGTGCAGTGAGCTAAAAAACGGTGATGGATCAAGCCCTGATCTTTGGACTGGGTAAGAGTGGTCTGCTTAATTCAGGCACTCTGTTCATCACCACCCCCTTTTCTGAATCATTTTGTCCACCATAAGCGTGGAAGGGTATACTCAGATGTGAGTCCCTTGCTCATTGCACCATCAGGATTCAAGCAAGCCGGGCCGACGACGCCTGAAATGGCAGAAACCGGTCCCCGGAAGCTTGTTTCCTTCCCAGTATAAGAATTGGCTTGGTAGTTTGGTTTGCCCTGTTCCCATCATGCACTGGGACAGGAACAGACTAATTTGCATATAGCCAAGTTCTGAGCTGGGATGGTGCAGTGAGCTAAAAAACGGTGATGGATCAAGCCCTGATCTTTGGACTGGGTAAGAGTGGTCTGCTTAATTCAGGCACTCTGTTCATCACCACCCCCTTTTCTGAATCATACATGCCCTAAGGGCATGTATGTCTGCAACATGGCACTGTTTAATAAGCAAAGAAAATGCTTTTTAAAGGGTTTTCATTATTTACCACGAACTTCTAGTTGGTGGTAAATAACGAATTCTGGAACCCTTGTAGCACTGAAAACAGTGCTACCTACATCTAAAATTACAGAATCGGTAATTTTACCAATTCGGTATTTTACTGATTCGGTAAAATTACACAATCGGTAAAATTACCGATTCTGTAAATAAAATGCAACCTACATGTCAATTCCCAAATACCGGTCGGTAACGGCCGAAATCGGCCGTTACCGACCGGTAATTGGCGACTTACATCGGGCCTCAAGTAATTAATTGCACTACTGGCCATGGTATTTACCTGGTGCAGTGTACACTCCTTATTCCAAGTTTTCCTCAGTAAAATGAGGAATTGCACGAGCAATTGTTGTTTTCCATACCTAATTCTGGAATATATTGCACGTTTCTTCGAGTGAATCTCCAAGGTGCAGTGTACTCCACACACCTCAGAACACCGAAGCAATGAGCAAACAGGGGTTTGCCTCCTACCTGTAATCCGAGCTATAAAGGCAAGTGCAGCAAATGGAAGGTGATACCTTAGGGAGATAATATGATTATTATATGGTGCTAACCCTGGGTTTAGACCCTTATTAAGAGTGACCTCTTATTCAGATGGGGCTCGGAACAGCAATTAACAACCCTTGTTTATTGTTACGTGGAGAAATCTTAAAGTGGAAATCTGGGGAGAAATTAGGTATTTATTGGGGTAATCGGATCCGGAATGTATGATTTCCTGATAATTCCTATTTTCTCAACATATCTTCAGGATCACATCTATAATCCACTGATAACTCCGGCCCTCTGGTACTCTCAGTACCCCCGGTATTGGTGACTCTGGGGGCAGAGGTACCGGGAAGATTGCCGGGGAATTGTTTGTTCAAAGAAATGGGAAATACCATGCAGAAATAATGTTATTACGTTGTTCATAAGGAAATAATAAGTATTTACCTCCTTAGCATCGGATCTCATAGGCACTAATCCATCTGTGGCTGAGATGCGGTATTTATTACAGTGTTTATGCTCCAGAGGAAACAGAAGGGAAGTTGTTTTTTTCGTCCCCAATGACAATAATGCAAAGTGCCCATTTTGTCTAGAATGTAATTTTCCTTCATAAAGATATAACATTTATCCTTGTAGACAATCATTTTTGCCATCAGCCAAATACATAATGCTAGAATCTCTGGTGGGAAAACAGTAGAGCTCTCATTTTAAAGCAGAATTCGGGTTTCTTCCTCTAAAATCAAACATTATTCCATAATTAAAAATGCATGCACTATAGCTACAGAATATGTTTCTTTCACATTATTATGTTTTATTTTCAAAATCCGTTATATGACGTTTTGGACTCAAAGTTATTGTTTTGTTTTGCATGTGTTCATTCGAAGTTGTTTTTTTTCTTTTGCTTCATTTATCTCTTGGATTGGGGTGTTCTTTGAAGGGAATCCCAGCTGGCCTATCTACCCTTAATTGTGATAACAAAAGCTATTTGTCTCTTCCTAAATGTCTGAACGGTGGTACATTAAGCAATTGATTGACTCTCCATAGGGGACTGAATCGTGGAAAATCTGCTCTGGGGGCTGATTGAATGAATCAATGCTTTATTGCGAAAAACCACTTAGTCTTTAATTGATTTACTGTGACATGCAATTTGCAAAAAATAAAACGCATTTCATACATTTTTCAATACCTAAGTGTACAATCTCTTGGGGAATGAATTTATCATTGTTTGACATATACACTGTGTAGAGCAATCTTGATCTATCTATATTTCTCATGAATGTATTACGTTGGCGTAAGACAAGTGTATGCTGTCATGACAAATATGCAATAAGTTACAATAGTTTGAATGTGTATTAATTATAGCTGAGATAACTACTTTCTGCAAGAGCTTATTTCTAAATACTGAATACGATTCTACCTATTGAAATAGATGTCCTCCACTGCCACCACAGGCAAGGCTGTATTTGACCACGAATCCAAGGGGTCTCATATGTTTTGGTCCATCTTTATTCTAATTTCTTGGCTCGCCATGTTCTTTGCAGTGGCTCATTTTGTCCTGTCCAACTGTGTGAACGCATAGCTTCTCTATGGCTTATCTCTAACTGGCTACCTGCGGCGAGGGACTTTTAATTTCTGAGTGGAAGACAGGGGCAATTGCACAGCCCAGCACCTTGCTTCTGATATTGAAATAGCGTGTAATAGCCTAGGGCAGACCCGCGTGGTTTTCTGTCCAACTATTGCACTTATCTCATACACCAATGTGCTTCCAGTTGTGTGTCCCTTTTGCAGAAACTCAGAATTCTGGGTCTACCCATTGGTGGACGAAGGTGACTTCTATATTTGGACTGGATACTCTCCCTTCCACATGAGCATCTATGAAGTGGATGCTTTCAACTCCTGTTCTGAGAGGGCTAGCATCCCCTCTTTAGTCTAATCGTCTTCCTCCTATTCTAAGACAAAAGCATGACCATCAAGCCAACTCCTTGGTTTTCATCTTCCCGGGCTTCAGTCAAACATGACACAACAGTTGTGGAGTGCAACTGAAGGATGGACTAAGTCCTTACTCACCTCTCCTCATCACATGTCTACATTGAAGCATTCTATTACTGATATTACGAGTGGGCAACATTTTTTCACATTTGCTTTTCTAACAGACTTTTTAACAGTGAATAACAAATAAAGTAATTATCTTTTATCAATGACATGCTCTCTGCAGCCTTTATTTCGTCTGTTTTCCACTTCCAAAACAACTGAACAGATGACTTATTAGTTTTGATGCAAAGATCCCTTGTATTCAGGCATGATGAAAGCTAGCATCAAACATACCTCTATCTTCCTTTTCTGTTTTTCATCCCTGGATGACCGCTCCATTTGTAGTATGGTTGGAAGTCAGAATTACACCTTCGATATTGTCACATTGAACTTGCCATACAAAAGTCCCAGCACCTTCTCATGCTTCGATGCAAATTATTCCTATTGATGGTGAATACTTTAAGTCAGTAGAGGCAACTCAGTACTATTGGTGTTGAACCACAAATCTCCTTTCATCCAAGCATTAGTGTCTTCTCCTTTTGTTGTTATGTTATCATGATAATCATGATAAGATGATAATCATTCTCCTTCACTCCTAACTATATAGCTGCCCACCACTCTGTGGCATTCTGCTGCTGTCATAATCTAGTAGCTTTCTTAGAAAAGTGCTAGCAGAACACTATGCTTTGCTTTTGTAGGCACAAGTCCATTGAGAGGACATTACACAAGATGAGATTTGCCATGAAGCAGCACTAAACTAGTTGCTCCTGGTGCTCGTGCAATTTCCCCCCCTGCTGATTGTCTTTCTAACTCCCCCAGGGCAGAACATACATCTTCTGTCCTGTAGTTTCTATAGTACTTTTGTGAGTCCATGACATAATAATGGGCTGAACTTGGCTAATGTGTACCACGCCTACCAGTATCCCTCTATCTAACTTCGTTAGATTTAACATGTACAGACTATGTTCCTGCCTATGTTTCCATGGTTTCCTGGTTTCATTGTGCGCCTCTGCTGTTGAAGGTTTTCAGTTGAGCTGATATTGGATTCCAGTTCCTCTGTAGTTATACCCCAAGGTTCCACTTTAACTTTTCCCAACTCTTGATATGGTATCTCTACCTGCTGACATATTTTTAGTTTCCTTGATCTATGGCAGACCCTCTTCTCTGGGCATAAATTAATATAAATCAACTTCAATGTTGATTGTGTAAGTACATTCTGATCAATTTCTGTCATCAGATCAATGGGTGCGATGTGTGCCAATGAGAAGTGTTTCAGCAGACTTAGAGCCTTTACCATCCCTCTAAACCTCCCCTAGCATCAGGTTCATTTTTCAAAATCCCATTTCTTTTTTCCAGAAGACCTGCTGCCTGTGAATGATAAGGAATATGTGATGCCCATTTTACTGATGTTTTGTTCTCCCAGGATTGCACTTCATCTTAAGTGCAATGGGCACCAATGTCACATTGGATTTATTCAGGTACACTATACGCATTCACTAAATATTCAAAAATCTTCATGGTGGCAGACTGTTCACTTGGTAAAATTGAAAAGGAGAACAGTTCTGGAATACTTGTCTATTGCCACCACACATTATTACAATTCCCACTGGTGCCAGGTCACTAAATTAAGTCAATCTTAATCTGATCTGCCAGATCATTCAAACTCGTTCTCTCTTCCGAATCTGACCAGTTCAGTGTTTTTCAATGGTCCAGTTCCAAATCTGATCACATTGGCTTTACTTTCCATAGTGCATTCCATATGTTGGTCCATCTCTTCCCTCCTCTCCAGTTCGGGCAGTCAGAGAAAGGAATGCCTAGAATTTTTGACCTGTGATAACTTTGCATACGTTTGATGAATCTACCAAAACTTTCCAGACATATTCTTCCTTCTACTATTACGAATAATGGAAAGACTAGCTAAATTATCCTCATTGTTATTTCAAGTGATGGTTTGAACTGGTTATGAAGCTATAAGGGCAATAAGCTAGTGATATCTTTTGCACTATACTACTAAAAGAAGCAAGGAAGCCCACAAAATAAACTAAATTGCATATGTAAAGTTTCAGATTTACTGCATGAACAACTGAAAGACCAATTCATGGTTGCATGCTAATGGAAACCAATACATACATACACAGCAAACAGAATACATTTTAATTCACATAAAGTTTCTTTGCATGATCTCTGGCTCACAAAATAAAACTGTGCCCAACAAGCTATACACAATTCATCTTCCTTATGCACTCCTATACAACAAAATGGATCAATGGCCCAGCAGTGAGCTACACAAATTACTATATGGGGGATTTGATAATCAGCCACTAGGAAAAATATTATTCATCATAATTTTTATAACGATAATTGGCTGCATTCACTTTGGTCTTTATGTGTATCACAATACTACTACAATTAGCAAGGAAGCCCAAAAAAGAAACTAGACTACTATTGTAAAGTTTCAGAAGTACTACATGAACAACAAAATGACACATTTATAGCCACATGCTTATGTAAATCAAAAAACAAATACATAACAAAAAGATGTCACCTTAAACCTTATTGTCTTTCTATAGTCATCATTAGTATTCCCAGAGATGAAAATTCCTCAGGCTTTTGCTCCCTAATAACTTTCCACCTATTCGATCAATCACCACAAAACTTTCCAAACCTATAGCATTTTCTACATTTTGTGATGAATTACTTATTTGTGGTGAACCGTAAAGGGTCTGCAAAAATATAACGGAAGTCCAAAATAAATGTTTCTACCAATGAAAATTTCCCATAGGCTCTTGTATTCGATGTAGCACGAAAACGGCTGAATGGATTTATATGAAAGTTGGTAGGATTATACATTATGGTCCGCAAAGGATTTTTTTTTTGGTACTGCAGGTAAATAGGGTAAGTATTTTTTTAAGTTATAAGGCATTTAAACTAAGGGGCTCATTACAATGGTGATAGGAACGCCACTACCAGGCCGGTAGTGGCGGTCCTTCTGCCATCCCATAGTGATTTACCCACCACCAAATTAGGGTGGTGGTGGGTACTGCGGCAGATGAAAAGTCCATCCGCCGCTTCACCGCCAAAGGCAATCGCACTGATTGCCTGGCGGACGGAGCAGGGCCACTAATATGGTGGCAGTGCCTAGCAGGCACCGTCTGCCATATTAGGATGTGGGTTTGAAGAAGCCTTTCCATGGCAGCATCGCCACCATGAAAAGGCTGGCGGGGCTTGGGGGACCATTGCGCATGGCAGGCACCACGTGGTGCCTGCCACGTGGTGCAGGGAAATGCGGTGCAAGCAACTTTAACATTGCGGACGGTGCTGCAGCCAGCAGCACCTCCCGCAATGTTAAAGGCCAGGATGTGCATGCCAGTATGACAGGTGCATCCTAATTGCAGTGGTGGGACCACCGCATGTCTGGCTGGTGGCCACAAACACCGCTACAGTGGCAGGCGGACTTGCATAATGAGCCCCTTAGTGTTATCTGTGACGATGGTGCTTTCACAAAATTCCGTGAAACTACTGCAGTTAATGACAATTAGAAGTCATTATCTTATCGGGTAATGATTGTTTTACTAAAGTTTCAGGCACCCATGCTGTTTTAAGAGTGCTTTGCCAGTGTTCTGGCTTAGGGACTTAGATATAGGTAAGTATTTGATGTTATATTTCCCTATCTCTTACCACTTTAGGAAGTGGTAATTAAGGGTGGGCGGAGAGCTCCGCTCAGCCCGCAGAGTATGCAGAGCTTTGCCTACTCAGCGCTCTGCAAAGTAGGCGAGTAGGCAAAACTCTGCACACTCCGCGGCAGGGCGGAGTTGACCAGCCACCGCCCCCCACCCCCCTATTAACAATTATTATACAAGCTTAAAAAACACAATATAAAGTATTAAAACACCTTACCAGAGCTCCATAGCAATGTCTTGATGACAACTGCCATGCGCAGGCGCCCACGCGTAAGGCATTTTAATACTTTATATCGTGTTTTTTAAGCATGTATAATGATTTTTAATAGGGCAGGTGGGAGGTGGGTGGCGCGTATGGGAGCATCGCGGATTTGCGGAGTTTGTTGTAAACTCCGTGGGGATCCATGTAGCCCCTCTGCGCCCATGTAGCCCAGGGTTAGTGGTAATAGGTAGTGAAAAATATTTAAAAGTTTCTATACATTTAAACAAAAAGGTGAAGAAGAATCACAGCACTACCTAGGATATACAGCAGTACTTAAAAAAGGTGAATAAATATCTTCAAATTAAAAAAAAATACTGCAAAACACTATATTTTACAAATATGGTGTAGTACAGTGTATTTACAATTTTTAATATATTTAGTTGGTAAAAATCTATACAGAGTACCGCAGGAATACCTAAAAATACTGCACAAATACCACGAATCTTAGAAAAACAAAAAAATGCAGTACTTACTAGATACTAGCACAGTACTCTCTAAACTTATTAAAATATATGTTTAAAAAATCCCTATCTATTAAGGGAACTACAATAAAACCTACCACTTACCCATATTTTAGTCCCAAACACAAAACACATTGTAGTAAAAACATTTTCTAAAACAGCAATTACCCAAATATATACGAGCTTGTCATCGACATATACCACAGTATACTGCATAGTTACCACAGTATATTGTGGACCAAAATATAACTAATGCAAATCTGTATTATGGAATTGTGGTGCCCTTGGGCCACGCATGGTGTCACATGGGCAGCCCAATACTTGACTCAGATTTACAAAGGAGCGCAAGGCTTCCATGAGTGACCCTGCATTGATTGGTAAAAATGGAGAAACGCAAGACAGCACAATTGGCTGTTTTGCATTTCTCTGCACACTATAATCTACATTGCTTCTAAATTTCATATACATCTTTGTTCAACTCCAATATACGCCACTACACTCTATGGGATTCCACTATATGTCACTCCGGTGTTCATTACTTCAGTATACCCCACTCCACTCAACACCACTTCACTGTATGCCACTCCACTATATGCTATTCCACTTTACATCACTCCACTATATGCTATCACACTATACACAACGCCACTGTATGCCACTACACTCTACGTACTTACACTGTACACACCTCCACTCCAGGCCACTCTGGTCTACGCCATTCCACTGTACGCCACTCTACTGGATACTACTCCACTTTACACTATTCCACTCTACAACACTCCACTGTATGCTATTACATTGTATGTCACTGATCAATTCGCTACTCCACTCTTTGCCACTCCTGTAATGGCACTCCACTCTACACCACTTAATTCTACACTATTCCATTGGATGCCACTGCAATGTACCCTGCTCCACTATATGCTATCACACTCAACTTCACTCCAGTATATATCACCCCAGTGTGTTTGTGTCACTCCACTGTACGTCACTGCAGTCTACACCACTCCACTGTATGCTACTCCACTATAATCTATTACACTCTACCACAATCCACTGTGCAACACTCTACTCTATGCCACTCCACTCTATGATATTACACTGTACATCTCCACTCTACATCAGTCCACTCTAAGCTATTGTACTGTAGACAACTCCACTCTATGCCACTTCAGTGCATGCCACTTCACTATATACCAATCCACTATATGTCATATGCAACTCCACTATATGCTATTCCTCTCTACACCATTCCAATGTATGCTACTCCACTCTATGCTATTCCACTATATACCACTCCATTGTACAACATTCCACTCTATACTATTTCACTGTATGCCACTCCACTGTACGCTTCTCCACTCTACATCTTTCCAGTGTCTGCCACTGCACTCCATGCCACTCCATTCTGCGTTAGTACATTGGATGCCACTCCACTGTAAGCCACTCCACTGTATGCTATTACAGTCTACTCCACTCCAGTGTATGCCACTCCAGTCTATCCTTAATGCGACTGTACTGTATGCTACTCCACTATACGCTATACCACTCTATGCAACTCCAGTGTATGCCAGTACACTCTACGCTTTTTCATTGTATGCCACTGCACTATCTGCTGCTCCACTCTACACCACTTTAGTGTACACCATTCCACTCTATGCTACTCAATTTATGCTAGTCAATTGAATGTCACTCCACTATATGCCATAATGGCATAATGTATATGCCATTACACTCTACTCCACTCTACTGTACGCTATGCCAGTCCACACCACTCCATTGTATGCCACTCCAAATTTCAAGTGTCTTTATTTTGCAGTGAACTAAAACCATTGCAATATTAACACTTAAAAGAATAAAATTTAGCCAAACATTCAATGTAATTTCATCCACCTTTGCTACCTTTTTAAGCGCTGTAATTATAAAAGGAAAATCTTCAAGTAAAACCAGTCAAAACCTAGAGGTAGGGAAGGTTCTTTACAATTAAAAATCCGAATTTATAATACTGGTAGTAATAAATGTCACTCCAATGTAAACTACTATAAGCTATTAATCCTCTATACCACTCCACGGGAAAGCACTCCAGTCTGCACCACTCCAGTGTACGCCACTCACGTCTACGCTACGCCGCTGTATGCCATTCCACTGTACGCTACTCCACTATATGCTATTCCACGCTATGGCACTTCACTCTAAACTATTCCACTGTACACCCCTTTACTATACGACACTCCAGTGTATGCTATTCCACTGTATGTCACTCCACTGCACACTACTTCACTTTATGCCACTCCAGTGTACTCACCTCGACTCTATATAACTCCACTCTACAAAGCTCTACTACACTCTATGCCACTCTACTAGACTTTACATCACTCTATCTCCATACACTCTGCTGTCCGAATTTGCACTTGAGTATATGCCTGGACACTCTATTGTGAAGTACATTACTCCACTCTACGACAGTTTCAAACACTATACAACACAGCACTCCGCTCTACTGAATAATATGCCACTCCACTTCATGAGAGTTTCCTCGACTTTATGCTATGTCATTTCAATGAACACCACTCCATTCTATGCTAATCCGCTATACCCTACTCCACTCCACTCCACTGTACACTATACTATTCCACTCTATGCAACTCCACTCGTATACACTCTACTGTACGGTATTCCACTGTAGGCTATTCCACTGTATGCCACTCCACTGTACAGTGATCCACTGTACGACACTAAAGTAGGTGATACTCCACTCTACGCCACTTCATTGTACAACACTCTCCTCTGCTCTATATAACTCCACTCTATAAACTTGCCATAGGAAAACCATTTTTTGTTTTGCCAAAAACTTTGGCGCCGCTTTGAGGAGGTGAAGGTGATCCGTCAATCAGGGGCGAGAAATATGGGGGATCTCAAAACTCGTCTCCCCATGTTATGTCTATGGGGACTTTCAATTTTTTAAGCAAGTCTACAGCCCAAACAGCTTAATGGAATGACACCAAATTTGGCGGAAAACTAGATGTTGGTCCAGAAAGCGCGCTTTTTGTAATTTGGCGGAAATCCATTCAGTAGTTTCAGAGAAATTAAAGGTGAAAAAATGTAGATATCTGGGGATGTGAGTCCTTGCAGTGGACTCGCAGATTCTACTAAAATTTAATTGGCTGGAAGTGTTGGCAGCCATCTTGAAACTCAGCTTGAAGCCGAATCCCAGAAAAAAAGTAAGTGACCGAGTCCACGCCATCTTTTTCCACCACTCTGCAAATGCACCTCCTGGTACACTGAAGGTTGGGGGATGTAGTCCCCTTGGATGCTGAGGGTTCTTGGAGGCCAAGAACCACTTCTGTTACCTCCAGTATGTCCCAGATAGCGAGATTCATAAGAGGTTGTTCGGAGGCCACACCCATTTTCTACATCACTCTGCAAACGTGCCTCCTGGCGCACTGCTGGTTGGGGGATGAAGTCCCCTTGGCTGCTCAGGGTCCTTGGGGGCTAACTACCCCTTCTGTTACCTACAGGAACTCCCACACAACAGGACTCTGCAACTGTGCCTCCTGGCACACTGGTATGGGGTGAACTCCCCTTGGATGCTGAGGGTCTCTGGGGGCCAGGAACCCCTTCCGTTAACTCCAGTAAGTTCCAGACAGTGGGATTGCTGAGAGCTGGTTGGAGGCCCTCCCCTTTCTCCACCACACTGCAAACATAACTACTAGTTAAAAAACAATAGAAATTCACTAAAAACAACAAAGCTTACATTGCGGGGGTGCAAGTTATAGTTAGCTCATGTAACTATAACAGCTGAATTTCACTAGTATTGTTTTGAGTGAAACCTGAGCCTAACTATAGCATACCTGGGGAAACATCCTTTAGAACGCAACTGTTACTCCGCACTACCATTACGACGCAACTTTTACAACGCAAGTCATTACAACGACTTGCGCTGGGGGGCGCTCCAGGATAGGGAATAAGTTAATTTACTATCCAACACCTTCCCTACTATCCACGGGGACTGGAGTTGGAATAGTAAATTAAACTATTCACTATCCAGCGCCCCCCAACGCAAGTCGTTGTAACGACTTGCGTTGTAAAATTTGCGTCGTAATGGCATGCGTTGTAACAGCATGCGTTGTAACGACGTACATCCGCATACCTGTAACCTTTGTTTTTTTCAATAAATGTCTACTTTTTTAAATTCTATTTCCGAACTATGAAGTCCCTGACACCTTTGGCTTTTTCATATATATATATATATATATATATATATATATACATATGTGTATATTCACTGAAAAAACCATAGGTTTCACACCAGTTATAGTTAGCTGGAAATTTTACTGGCATAAAACCATTGAAATTCCCACGTTATAGTTAGTTGGACTCACTATAACTTGCGCGTGCAATGCATTGCTGATGACGTCACATATTACATCACTCATGACATGGTCAGTGACATCACTCATGACATCACTGATGACACCATCCAGTGAATGTGTGTCTTTTTAAAAAATAAATATGTGTTATATATGTATATGTAAAAGTTGATGGAAGAATAAATGTTTAAATAAGTGTTTACATGGATGTTTTGTTTTAAAAAAATTGATTGGTTAACTCGTTTATTAAGTGTATCTTAGTGAATACATATATTAGAGAGTAATGTTTAAATATTTAAATATATGTATTAGTGTTTCACTTTGTGTATAAGTGGCTGCATGGGTTGGTGAGTAGCTACATGTGTATGTATATGGGTTATTAGATGTTTTTCTTAGTATAAGTATGAGTGTTTGTATGGTTTGGTGGGGGTATTACTTAGCACATAGATGCATGAATGACTGACTCTCTCTTTGTATGTGTTTTGAAGACAGCATCTGTGCAGGACTGTATGGGTGGATGAGTGTGTTTATGTGTATGTTAGTGAGTGAATGACTGTCTCACTAGTGTCTTTATCAGTAACTACATATGTTTTAATCTAGTATATGTGAATATTGATGTATATAAGTGAGTATATGTGAGAGTAAGAGATTCTAAGAGTTCCTGTTTAAATAAGTATGTGTTTCTATAAGTGATTGTTTAAGAGAATAAATATGTGTAAATTTCCTTAGAAGTAAGGTGGTAGTGTGTGTATAGCTCTATATGCAAATAAATGGATGTTCAATAGTTTATCTGCATGTGTGAGTATGTGTGTGAGTAACTTTTGGATGACTGTCGGTGTGTAACAGGATGTATAGGTGTATCACTACATATGATGAGTGAGTATATGTATAAGTGACTATATAGAACTGTTTGTGAATGAGTGGATGTGTATATAGATGGTGGAATTACTGAATTGGTTGTTGTAACTGATATGGTTATCTCCATTTTTTTGTAAATTTTAGTTTCTATTTTTGAATATGTGTTTCAAGGGTTACATTAGAGTGAAAGGAGGTCTGTCACTCTGTCACAAGGATGGTGTTATCAGTGATGTCATGAGTGATGTCACTGACCATGTCATGAGTGATGTAGTATGTGACGTCATCAGCAGTGCATTGCACGCGCAAGTTATAGTGAGTCCAACTAACTATAACGTGGGAATTTCAATGGTTTTATGCCAGTAAAATTTCCAGCTAACTATAACTGGTGTGAAACCTATGGTTTTTTCAGTGAATTTAATAGGTTTTTTAAATGCTAATTCCTAACTATAACTGGTGTGAAACCTATTGTTTTTCATTGAATTTCATAGGTTTTTTAAATGCTAATTCCTAACTATAACTGGTGTGAAACCTATGGTTTTTTCAGTGAATTTCATAGGTTTTGTAAATGCTAATTCCTAACTATATATAGGGCCTCAACCCTATGTTTTTTTCAGTGAATTTCAAAAGTTTTTTAATAGCAAATCTCCATAGGTATGAAATATAATATTTTTTATAATGAGTTTTATATTGTATATTTATGTAATACTATTTTTTTATATATATTGTTCCCTTTTTTCTTTTTTTTTTTGCCTTGGTACGCTCCCGGTGCGCGTACCGGTGAGCGCGCCGGTAAGCGCAGTGGTGGCGCGCCCCGGTGCGCATACCGGTGAGCGTCCCGTTAGCACTATTGCCGCGAACGAAAACATCATCGTGACGTATCGCGTAGTCGCGTGATGCGTCTTATGACGCACGGCGTAAGCGCACCCGGAAGCGCCCGAGCGCATACGATCGCGCAACGTAAGCGCCCCCGAGCGCGCCCCGAGGCGCGTAGGGTCATGTGACTTGAAAATAACACTTTTCATTGGTTCAGAACACTTTTGGTTTTCAAATGATGAAAGTCCGGGTCATGTGACCTGAAAATAACACTTTTCATTGGTCCAGGACAGTTTTTTTTTTCCAAATGATGAAAGCCCCCACCTTTTTTCCTTATTCTGACTTTGTCCTTTGACTGAGGAAGACCTGTTTGGAGATCTGTCACTAATCTTTTGTACTTTAAAATGGCTACAGTAGCAGCAGCAGCTGGAGCATCTGCACCACCACCACCACCACCAAGAGGACCACCACAACATCACATTGGTGGTCAAGAAGAAGAAGAGGAGGAGGAGGAGGAGGAGGGAAGAAGGACATTCCTGCCAGAAGACAATACCCCATATAGGCCAAAGGAGCACATTGTATGGGAGTTTTTTTCCATCCCAGAGGGCAAGAAGAAAGTGAATGCACCAAAGGTGACTTGCCGAATCTGTGGCTCTGAACTTTCAAGGGGGAACCCTAATAAGAAATATTCATTTGGCAATTACACCATGATTCGGCATATGCAGCGCAAGCATCCCAACAACTATGCTGCTGCAGAGCTGAGAGAACTGGCCAGTAACCCTCCCCAATCTTCACCCAGCACCTCCAAAAGAAAGCAACCCACTCCATCGGGACCAGAGACAAGAGAGATGATGCCAATCATACAACCACGGTTTGGTGAATTCAGGGTCACATGTATTTTTTGTGGTAAGACCATCAGCTATGGTGAGCAGAGCGTAAAGCTCATCGTCCTTGCTGGTGACAACCACAATTGCCCCAAAAAACCCTAATTTTTTCCTGATTTTTCTTTGCTCCAGTTGAGCTGTTTACAATTCCCTGTTTTTTGTTTCTCCCCATAAAAAATACAAAAAAATATAAAACTGTTCAGAAAACCCAAAAAAAGTAAAAAATGTTCAAAAAAACAATAAAAAAATATAAAACAACAAAAAGAATAAAAAAACAGTTCTTTTTAGAACTACCTCCAATTTATAAAAAAATGCTAATTTTTAAAAAAAAACTCTGTCATTCTTTTTTCTCCAGGGTACGCTCCCCTGTACGCTCCCCGGTGCACGTACCGGGCGCTCCCCCCGCGGAAATCGTTTTTTTTTTTTTTTGCCCCGCGGGGCCCTTTTATGGCCCCCACATCAAACCTAGGGGGTCAGGGGGGTCTACCCTGCCCCCTTTTGGTCATTTCCTCCTTTGTTTTTGCCACCTCTTGTGTCTCGATCCTACCGAGACACAAGATGGCGGCCGCTCCGGACTGTTTGGAATGTTGACAGACACCCGAGAGCCAATCAGCTTTCTGCTCGTGTACTCGCGTTACGCGCCCGGTTCGCTCCCCGGTGCACGTACCGGGGTGCGCTTATAGATATATATTTTTTTTTAACCTTAATTACTCAAAATCCACTGGAGCACATATCTTGAGACATAGCAAAGGCACATCGGGCTACCAGTCCCTACAATTTTGCCAAGTTTGGTGGAAATCCATTCAGCCGTTCGGGCTAAAAGTGAGTCCAACCGCCCTATGGAAAATAACATGGGGAAAACACGTTTTGGGACCCCCCTTTTATCGCGGCCCCGCTTGACAAATCCCCCCCGAACTTTCAGGGAAGGAGCGGGCCATCTTCTTTGAGAAATTCGCGAAGATTCGTCCACCGGCGCCAAAGTTATTCCCAATAGAATGTTGCGGATTTCCTATGGAAAACAATCCTAACTATAACTACCTACTGGCGACCGCCAGTAGGTAATATATATATATATATGCATATCACCTGTGATCAAGGCTGATGTTACAACCGAAACACGTCAGGAAATGCTGCCACATTACTCATTAAACATCGGTGTTTTCATAGAGCTGGACTTCGTGGACTTTTTGTTTTAAGCTGGGATATATATGGGCGATTAGCACCTCATTGTCTGCGTAAAGGACATTTGGGGTATGCACGCTGTTAATATTAGGGACATCTGGAGTTGAGTCTAACAGGGGTATAGATTGAAAAAAGAAATGGGGCAAGTACTAAGCCCTGTCAGGTACCCCTGTTGATAGGAAACCACCTGGTGCCTTCTCCCTGATTGCCATATCGGGCACTTGGCTTGCTTGGCTTGAATATACTTGGCAATTAACAGACTTAAGTTAAGGCATTGGTCCTGGATGCCTTTCCCCTTTTTGAAACCATATTGCACCGGGGTCAAGGCGTTATTGAGGGTGGCTCATTCCTCTAATCGGTTCAGTAGTACCCGACCCATAGGTTTAGCGGTGCTGTCCAGAAGTGAAATCGGCTTATCATTTCTTACCTCAGATTCTTACCTCCTTTCTCGTAGATAGGAATTAAAATAGATTTCGACCATGATTCTGGTGGGCCCACAGTGGCGACTGCGTTAAAAACATTTGTCAGCACCGCTGCCCGAAGATCTGGCTGCTCAGGAAAAAAACAATCGGTGTACCATCCGGGCCAGGGACTCTGTTGCTTGAGCACTGCATTAGGGCTTCTCTAATCTCGAAGTGATTAAAGATGAGGATGGTATTGTTGGGAAGTATAGTAGAAGCCCACTGTGTGACCTCTCCCTCACCATTTAGGTCGAATATTGATGAAAAGTGTGTAACCCAGGATTCCTCGTCCACACGGCAATCTAAACTCGGACCAGTAGATGTTTTGAAAAAAAGGAGCGTTACTAACCCTCCGAAAATCCCTGCTATTATTTGCGACAGCTGCTTGGTACAATGGATCCTATGCTTCTTCCTTCAGAGCTCAATTCTGAACCCCCTAGCCACTTTGTACTGGTAGCAGATAAGCTTAGCTAGATCCACATCCCTGGGGGTGGTTCTAAGTGCCTGGTGTAAATTTGATAAGGATTTATTACATGCTTGGTCGAACCATCATGGGGCTAACAAGGTGGCAGTGGGATTTTTTCTAGTTTAGAGGTTTTTGCTCTCAAGTAAGATCTGTTCAAAGGCTGTGGTTACCTGGGATGGAGCAGAATCTGGTTCTGGGCAGGTCATAATGTCATTTTGCCTATTGGCGATCTCGACCGGGACAATAATTGCTTTGTCTGTTGGAACCCATTTGAGAATAATCCCATTATTCCTTTCTATCGTGGGTTTGACATGCCTCGTCTGCTTTGAGTTGATTCCGTCCCATACCAGATTGCCGGTAATGGCGTCATGATCACTATAATTAAAAGGCTTTATTTGGGCATTGCAAATGAATTTTTTTTAAAGTGTCCAAATCTATCAAATAATCAATGGTTAAACCCTGGGTAGATGTACCAAATGTGTTTTCTAGCATTCCTCAACTTGGATCAATAGGGTTATGGATTTCGAAATCGTTAATAACAAAGGAATCTATTCAGTGCTTCTCCATAAGAGTTATGGATAAAGTGGGGTATGGGTTGACCTGCCTCATCTGTTAAGCCACATACTACTTTGTTTAAAAAAGCTACAGCTGTGCAGATTAAAATCGCCCACCCAGAGCATGTTTGGGTCTGTTTAGCATTATTAAAAAGTGCGTTGATTTTTCCTTCCAACAGGTCAATAATCTCCTTCATGTCACATGTTAAATTATTGTTTTAAAAATTGATTACGAGGACTGAGGTACCGCCTGGGCCTTTTAAATGTAAAATGTGATAATAAGGGGAGTCATTGTGGGATGATAAGACTTCCAACCTTAAGGTGTTTTTCAGCAAAGTCAGAATCCCACCCCTAGCATGGCCTAGGACAGGCGGGCAGGAGTATAAAAAGAGCAGTAGCCATCTAGGGTAATGGATCTGGTTTCCCATGTTTCTTGCAAACATATCAGGTCATAAGTGGTGAAAATATTTAACCATTCATGGTCAGACAGTTTAGTACTCAATCCTGTAATATTCCAGGTAATTAACTCGGCCTGGGCAATCTGATAGCATGTTGTCAGTTGTATTACAGCAAAGTTGCAGTGGAAAGGAAGGGATTCAGCATAGGGAACTCCCGATGCTGATCGTGCCGGAGCAGGGCGTTACCACAGGTTACCTGTAATATCCAGCATCAGCGAAATTGAATACAATCACCAGACTGGTAAACTATAATCCAACATTGCACTTTGCCTGCACCTTAAAGAAAATAGACTTTTCTACTTGAAATGCACTATGACTCACTACGATTCCAGTTGAAAAAACGAATTATGAGTGTGAGGCATTGTGGGAATTGTATGCATGAAACACCAGTCATGTGACTTTCAGAATCTTAAAAGGCGCGCTCACGCTCAGAGAAAATATTTGTTTCTCCTCCTGTGATCAAGGCGGAATGTCTGCCGAAACGCTTAAGGATAATGGAGAAGTTTGCGCTACCTTACCTCTGAATAAATGCCCTGTACTCCAGTAATGTGCCTCGCAGTTTTTCTTGGATGTTAAATGAATGGGCGTCTCCGTGTCCATCTGCAAAGCGAGGCTGCGCTGAAGGGTTGGTGGCTCCTGAGACGGAGGTGTTTGAACATATATATATATATATATATATATATATATATATATATATATATATATATATATATATATATATATATATATATATATATGTCACCGTATTTCATCCAAACATCCAATCCAGCCGGAAAGAGGAATATTCGTGGACCCAAAGTTATTTGTGCAAATAAATTTATTTAGTTAACACCCTGCATCGCCGCCATGACGCGTTTCAGCCCCCCATGGGCCTTGATCACATGACGCGTTGCACATGAAAACAGACCTATTTAAAGTGCAAGTGCAATTAAAATCAACATCAGCTGCTCTGTACAATGATAGAAAATGAAGACACACTAACGCACTTCAAATCCATACTGAAAGTGACTGGGTATGATCCACATTGCTGCATAAATGCAAGTCAAGTTAAAACTACCTATAGACCTGGAACATATATACAAATAAATATATATAAATAGATATATATAAAAACAAGTATATTTAAAAGAAAACACCTATTGCGTAAACTATATGAATACATTAATAATTTCATACAGTACCACACGCCATCCTAATAAATGTGCGAATCGGTCATTAAATGTGTTCCTAAAAAATTAATGCATACAGAAATTTAAAATGTAAACATGGTTAAATATTGCAATGCAAGATACAGTAGTGAAATCCAGTATATCATTGTGTTGTTACAACAGGTCCTACAAGCCCAGTCAAGATATATAAGCAAAAAGCTTGGAGTGCAAAGCACTGTGTAATCCAACAGGCGAAAATTAATTCATCCTAAAGAAAAAATAAAGCCCAAGTGGGCAGTACAGGCATCATTATTAGAACTATTTAAAATGAAGCCAAACCTATACTATCCACACCTAACTATCCGGGAAGGAGAGAAGATAATATCAAAAAACAAAATACATGAATGTGATGACGAAAAATAGTGAAAATCCCCAAATAAGATAAAATATAATGGTGATTAATATGACCCATATAAATGTTCAAGAAAAAACCACAATCCCCTAATCAATAGAAAAGAAGAATCATGTGTGAACATTGGAAAAAACTCATCCGAGTGATCGATAATAGATACAATTGAATGCAGCAGGAACCTCAGACAATTTATGCAATGTACACCAGGGAAAAGGTGCCAAATTAAATACAAGTATATAAGTCCTCAGTGGTATTCAGCCCTAATTGGGACTTGGTATTAAGTTCAGGAATGTATTTGGTCTCCAAAAGGCGAAGGGCTCCTTCCCTATTATCACCCCTGCGCAGTGGAGGCACACAATCAATGGCAAAGTAACACAGATGTATTGGATTGCTTGCAAGTGCAGTTTCAAAGTGCCTCGCCACCGGGTAAGCTTGATCTTTGTTAGAAATAGCACGTAAATGCTGGAGAATTCTTTTGTGCACTGACAACTTCGTGCTACCTATATATCTTAGTGCACATGAGCATTCCAGCACGTACACTACATAGTCAGTTTTACAATTGATGCGCTTAGTAATGCATTTTGGTTTAGGTAAAAAGGGAGTGGTACACTCTTTTTTGTTCTTAGCGAACTTTCATGCTTTGCACGTGGCACACTTAAAAAATCCCTTCGGTGTCGATAACCAATTAGATGGTATTTTAATTTCAGGATTGTTTTTGACCAAACAGTCACCCATTGATCTAGCCTTTCTGAAGGTCAACTGTGGCATTCGACCTTCCAGTGCCAAATCAGCACCTATTACCGGGTCTTTAAGTACCAGGTTCCAATTGCGTTTTAAAATACCCCTGATAGCCTTATGTTGCTTGCTGTACGTCAAAATGACCCTGGTTTTGGGTTTGGGATCTTTCATAGAAATGCTAGTTCTATTTTTGGGAATACGTGCCTGGTCCCTTGTAAGCAATTTGATCTTATTGATTGCTTTATCAACAACATTTGTTGAATAACCTCGTGCTATGAACCTTCCTCTGCTCAAATCCTGAGCTAATAGGCAATCGGTGTCATTGCTGCAAATGCGTTTAACACGCAGCATAAGGAATACTCTGGATAAGATGCTGCGGGTGATGACTGGACGCATGCAGCACCGAATTGCCTGAAGTGGGCTTACGATGTAACTTTGTGGATATTACATTGTTCTCAATAAATACTTCAACATCAAGAAAAACCACACTCTCCTTACTCATATTTGCAGTAAATTCAAGGTTCAAACAGTTGTTGTTCAGTTGATCAACAAAACGTTTGGCAGAAGTTTCAGACCCCTTCCCTTCCAAATGAAAAAAAGGTTGTCAATGTACTTTAGCCATAGGGGTATATGTTTATCCACAGTCTCCTTAACCACTTGGATGCTAAGCCTATTTGTTGATTCCCATGTAATTTTCATTGAAATCAATGGAAACTCCATGACGAGTTACCCTTGTCATTAGCACTGAAGGGGTTAAGTTGCCCTCTGAGGACCTGTGTAAGGATTTTCAGGCAGGTTCCGCAGGAGCGTCAAGAATCCGAAGATAATTCCACAGCCTTCCCCTGCGGCCTTCCGACTCTATCAAACACTAGAGTATCGAGAGGCTCGCCAAGGGAAAACAGGGAGACAAAACAAGGAAAGGTTGAGAAGGTACAAAGAAAGCTTGACTGTAATCTTCAGTTTGGTTCCGCCACACACTGTATGGAACGTCTGGTGGTTGAAGAGCTGAAATAAATGTACACGTTATGTAACACAAGCGTCTATACTCATGTGTCTCTAATTTCCCTCTGTACCAATAGTACATACCATCAATGTTTTGTCTATGCTCCAGAACAGAGGGATGAGAGATGTGGAAGTCTTCATGAACTATATGTGGATTGACAGAACAAAGTTATAGACATCTCTGTTCGAGTAAATACTGGTGATGCAAGCACCTAAACACAATATCCTTAATTGGATCGACGTATAAGACTATCCAATGAATGTAGTAATCCAACCATATACTTGACAGTATTCCAATGCCACTCCAATACTGTGAGCTAACATCTACAATATGAAAACACATAAATTAGATCCTACACTTCTCCAATACTGTAAATAATCAAGTGGGCAGCGCACAGCGCTGTTACCGTATTTCTTCTATATGAAGTATCCGGAATCCTGCACCTCGGTTGGAGTCCACACAAGTATCCCGAAACACTGAAGAATGTTGGTACCGGAAAATGGAAGGTGAAAGGACCAACCAATATACAGCCAAGTGGGAAGGGAATAATTGGGCTGAGCAAGAAGGCGGAGCACAAGCCCAACCAAAGGAAGTGTGTCAGTATGCACAAAAATAAACCTAAATACCTAATTAAGAAGGGGAAAACACACACCACCCGGCCCAATGGCGGAGAACCAATCCCGGCCGTTAGGCGGAGCAGGGGACAGGAGCGAGGGCAGGGAAAACACAATGCCCGGCCGGACGACGGAGAAACAATCCCGGTCGTCGGGCGGAGCAGAGGACTGTGAGGGAGAGGGCAGGTATGTAAATCCCGGCCGGACGGCGGAGAAACAATCCCGGCCGTCGGGCGGAGCAAGGGATAGGAGCGGGAGAAAGGACAAAAGTGCCCGGCCGGTCAGCGGAGAAACAATCCCGGCTGACAGGCGGAGCAGAGGAAGGAAGAACAATTATCTGCACCGAAACGTCTAAGCAAAAGACGAGGGTGCAATGGATGTTTGAAAAGGACAGAGAAATCCGCTCTGTCGCCGAACAGACAAACGAGATCAGAAGGTCAGGAGCCAAGAACAGGGCGGAACTCGGAGAAACGGAGCTTGACGCAAGAACGTAAAGCGTCGCTCCCAGGGTTCCGTGAAGATTTGTAGAGTGAATCCTAAAGGGGCAGTACATCTATAAACTCGGGGAATGACAGTACACTCCCCCCACAACGCCCCTCCCCCGGTTTGGGTTTGTCAGGATATTTCTGATGGAATAAACGTAGAAGACGAGGTGCATGAATATTTGACATAGATTCCCATGTCCGCTCTTCTATTCCATAACCCTTCCAATGGATCAGGTATTGAAGGTGTTTTCCTACATTGCGGGAATCCAGTATTGCCTCCACTTCATACTCCTCCGAGTCTTGAAGAAACACAGGAGCAGGCCTTTGAGGCAATCTAGTCCCTGGTTCCACCGGCTTCAAGAGCGACACATGGAACACTGGATGAATCTTGAAGGAAGGGGGAAGTACCAGTTTCATGGCCACAGGATTAATCATTTTCGCCACCTTATATGGGCCAATGTATTTGGGGATAAACTTGCGTGGACCCCCCAGTGCTATGTATTTCGTGGAGAGCCAGACTTCATCTCCTGGTGTGTAGATGGGTTCTAATCTCCTGTGTAAGTTCGCCCCTTCTGTGTACCTCACCTTTGCCATCTCTAGACAGTCCATTGCATCTTTATGTACCTGTTGTAATCTCTCTACTCTATCAGAGGCAGCGGGAGTGGAACACTCAGTAGGGGATCCTGAAGGCAACAATTTGGGGTGATACCCATGTGAACAAAAGAACGGGGTGGTGTTGGTGGATGAATGTGGACTGTTATTGTAAGAGATCTCAGCTAGCCATACAAACTCATCCCAATCCTTCAGTGAATGCAATACTTGATTACGTATGTATTGTTCAAAACACTGGTTAACCCTTTCTGTTTGTCCATCTGTTTGAGGGTGATGGCTTGAGGACAATCGGACCTCAATTTGGATCAAAGAACATAGGCTTTGCCAGAAACGTGATATGAATTGGGCACCCCTGTCTGAGACCAGGACGGAAGGAAACCCATGAAGTCGGACTATCTGTTGCATGAACACAGACGCTAATTCTCCTGCTGTGGGTAACCCCTGTAACGGCACGAAATGGGCCATCTTCGTGAACAGGTCTACCACTACTAACAAGGTGTTGTTCTTCATCTTAGTGAGGGGTAATTCTACTATGAAGTCTAGAGACACGGTATGCCAAGGGCCAGGAGGGGAAGCTAGCGGCATGAGTAGACCCACAGGATTAAGACGTGACACCTTAGTCTGAGCGCAAACATGACATGTCTTCACATAGGATTCTATATCTTTGTGCATTTCCGGCCACCAGAACCGGTCTCTCAAAGATTTGGTGGTCTTCTTAATCCCAGGATGGCCTGCTACAGGATGTGAGTGATACCATTGCATGGCCAGTTCTTGTAACTCTTTAGAGGGCAGAACCACTCCCCCCTGAACACAAGCCATACCTCCCTTCACTGTCACCTCCCGGGAACCCACCAAGGATGGCATGTCCACCGCTGCCTGACTATTCTGTACCTGAGCTAAAAAATCGTCTTCATTCGACATCCCCCCTATGATACTGGTTCTGGGGATGATGTAGGTTTGTTCTACCCTATCAGTAGGAGATTCAAACCCTAACAGTGATAAAGCATCTGCTTTGCCATTTCTTCTCCCTGGCCTATATTGGACAGTGAAATCATACTCGCTAAAGAATTGCGACCATCGCAATTGTCTCATAGAAAGAGCCTTGGCGTCTTGATGTATTGCAGGTTGCGGTGGTCTGTATAAACCGTGGCTGGATATCTGGCCCCCAGTAAATATTGTCTCCATTCTTCGAAAGCCTTCTTGATGGCTAAAAGTTCCTTATCTCCCACTGCATAGTTGAATTCCGCAGGGGTGAACTTATGGGAATAATAGGCTACTGGATGACACTCGCCAGACTTCGTGTCAACTTGAGACAATACTCCTCCCACTGCCACTTGTGAAGCATCTACCTCCACTACAAAAGGAAAGGCCGGATCAGGGTGTCGTAGGACTGGGGCACTTGTGAAGGCCTTCTTCAAGAGCTGGAACGAGCCCTCCGCCTCCGAGGACCATACAAACGGAACACCTTTCCTCAACAAGGCAGTGATGGGCGCCACAAGGGTAGAAAAGTCTCGGATGAATCGTCTGTAGAAGTTAGCCAGTCCCAAAAAGCTTTGGATATCTCTCACCGTTCTAGGAGCTGGCCATGCCAATACTGCTTCCACTTTAGTGGAATCCATACGCAGGCCCCAAGGAGAGATAACATACCCCAAAAAGGGAACTTCTTGTGTGTGGAAGGTGCATTTCTCTAACTTGCAATACAGGCGGTTAGTCAGTAACCGTTCCAATACATTGCGTACATGTTGTACATGTTCTTCCATGGAAGACGAGAAAATCAAAAGATCATCAATGTAGGCGATGACATATACATACAGCATGTCTTTCAATACTTCATTAATAAAAAATTGAAATGCTGCAGGAGCATTGCCAAGCCCAAAGGGCATGACAAGATATTCGAAAAGACCGAATTTGGTACAAAAAGCGGTCTTCCACTCGTCCCCCTCCTTGACCCTCACTAGATGGTACGCGCCTCACAAATCTAGCTTGGTAAAGTATTGGGCGTTGCGGATTTGGTCAAGGAGAGAGGCGATCAGAGGTAGTGGATATCTGTTCTTTGTTGTGACGTCATTCAGTTTCCTGTAGTCAATACAGCAACGAAGACCCCCTTCCCTCTTAGGAATGAAAAAGAGAGATGAAGAGGCTGGGGACCGGGAAGGTCTAATGAAGCCCTTTTCTAGCATGGTGTCCAAGTATTCTCGTAGATACACATTCTCCTTTTCTGTGAGGGCATATACTCTGCTACAAGGTATTCTTGCCCCCGTCTCTAGGTCAATACGGCAACCATAAACCCTATGAGGAGGGAGCACTTCGGCTTCTGTGACATCAAAAACTGCCTTCAAGTCTTGATAGCAATATGGGAGTTCGGGATTACTCTCTTTGTGTGGAACATCAGATGACACTGTATCAATGGAGGCTCCCACCGCTTGAGTCCCTGTTCTCCGGGGAAAAGTGAGCGTAGAGGTTTCCCAATTTATATCAGGATTTTGAGTTCTTAACCAGGGAATACCAAGGAGCACTGGGAATTGTGGAGAACAGATGAGATCAAACTGTATTTCTTCATGATGTTCTGGTTCTAAAGTCATGTGAAGGAGGGCAGTTTGATGAGTTACAGGACCTGAAACAAGTGAGCTGCCATCAATGGTAGTAACATGACTGGCTGTCTCCTTTTTAGTATAAGGAATCATATTTTCCTTGGCCCACTCCTCATCCATGTAGTTCCCTGATGCACCAGAATCCACCATAACCAACACATGCATCCCTAACCCTCCTTGAGACAGTAACGCTGATACGTAGAGATGGTTAGTGGGGGTGCGGTCGTAATCTGAGGACGAGACTGTTAATCCAGACCTACCTAGAATCCTTGTCTCACAGGACTCCAGGCTTCCTAGTTTCCTGAATACTTAGACTGTGTGGGTTTAACTGGACAATCCCTCAAAAAGTGACCCGCCTTCCCACAATACAGACATAGTCTAAGTGTTCGTCTTCTCTGTCTTTCCTCTGTCGTAAGGGGTCCCCTTACTATGCCGATCTGCATAGGCTCACTCTCATCGCTGGTTTTTTCTGCTACAACTTTTTTGTCCCTAAGAGGCATATATCTTGCTTCATGTCTACCCCTCTCCTTCTTTCTTTCTTGAATGCGGTGATCTATCTTAACCACCAAATCAATGAGGTCAGTGCAAGAAGTCGGTAAGTCTACAATTTGTGATAGAGCATCCTTTAGGTCCTCTCTTAAGCCTCTGTAAAACATGGTACTGCGCTTCTCTTCTGGCCAGTTGGATTCCACTACCAGTCTACGAAAGGAGGTAATATAAGCTACAAGATCTTGAGTACCTTGCTTCAGATTCAATAATTCCGTATCAGACGAATGGGTGTAGACATGTCTATCGAATAATTTTCGAAACTCCCTCCTGAATGCTGTGTAGCTATGTAAGAGAGGATCGTCTCGGTCAACTAAAGGTATGGCCCAATCAGCAGCTGCCCCACTGAGATAGGATATCACAAAGGCCACCTTTGCCTGCTCAGATGGAAAACAAGTAGCCTTACAGGAAAAATGAAGCTGACACTGGCTAAGAAAAGCGGCACATCTTGCTGCGTCGCCTGCATATCTCTCAGGGGGTGCTAACGGTAGGGAAGGAGGTGTGGTTACCTGAACTACTGATGTACCTCCCCCCTGAGCCCCAACTGCCTGTTGTCGTTGTAACGTGTCTACTCTAGATATTAATGCCTGGGTCTCTACTTGCAAGTTCCCTAACATACTAGCTACATCAGAGAGGGAAACGGTCTCCAGATCCATGACGCTCGGGCAGAACAAACCACGTGGGCTTTACGTTCTGTAAGGATTTTCAGGCAGGTTCCGCAGGAGCGTCAAGAATCCGAAGATAATTCCACAGCCTTCCCCTGCGGCCTTCCGACTCTATCAAACACTAGAGTATCGAGAGGCTCGCCAAGGGAAAACAGGGAGACAAAACAAGGAAAGGTTGAGAAGGTACAAAGAAAGCTTGACTGTAATCTTCAGTTTGGTTCCGCCACACACTGTATGGAACGTCTGGTGGTTGAAGAGCTGAAATAAATGTACACGTTATGTAACACAAGCGTCTATACTCATGTGTCTCTAATTTCCCTCTGTACCAATAGTACATACCATCAATGTTTTGTCTATGCTCCAGAACAGAGGGATGAGAGATGTGGAAGTCTTCATGAACTATATGTGGATTGACAGAACAAAGTTATAGACATCTCTGTTCGAGTAAATACTGGTGATGCAAGCACCTAAACACAATATCCTTACTTGGATCGACGTATAAGACTATCCAATGAATGTAGTAATCCAACCATATACTTGACAGTATTCCAATGCCACTCCAATACTGTGAGCTAACATCTACAATATGAAAACACATAAATTAGATCCTACACTTCTCCAATACTGTAAATAATCAAGTGGGCAGCGCACAGCGCTGTTACCGTATTTCTTCTATATGAAGTATCCGGAATCCTGCACCTCGGTTGGAGTCAACACAAGTATCCCGAAACACTGAAGAATGTTGGTACCGGAAAATGGAAGGTGAAAGGACCAACCAATATACAGCCAAGTGGGAAGGGAATAATTGGGCTGAGCAAGAAGGCGGAGCACAAGCCCAACCAAAGGAAGTGTGTCAGTATGCACAAAAATAAACCTAAATACCTAATTAAGAAGGGGAAAACACACACCACCCGGCCCAATGGCGGAGAACCAATCCCGGCCGTTAGGCGGAGCAGGGGACAGGAGCGAGGGCAGGGAAAACACAATGCCCGGCCGGACGACGGAGAAACAATCCCGGTCGTCGGGCGGAGCAGAGGACTGTGAGGGAGAGGGCAGGTATGTAAATCCCGGCCGGACGGCGGAGAAACAATCCCGGCCGTCGGGCGGAGCAAGGGATAGGAGCGGGAGAAAGGACAAAAGTGCCCGGCCGGTCAGCGGAGAAACAATCCCGGCTGACAGGCGGAGCAGAGGAAGGAAGAACAATTATCTGCACCGAAACGTCTAAGCAAAAGACGAGGGTGCAATGGATGTTTGAAAAGGACAGAGAAATCCGCTCTGTCGCCGAACAGACAAACGAGATCAGAAGGTCAGGAGCCAAGAACAGGGCGGAACTCGGAGAAACGGAGCTTGACGCAAGAACGTAAAGCGTCGCTCCCAGGGTTCCGTGAAGATTTGTAGAGTGAATCTTAAAGGGGCAGTGCATCTATAAACTCGGGGCATGACAACCTGCTCCTCCCACAGCCCCATATGGAAACATGCATAGCTGGGGGAGAAGCAGGCCCCCATCGCAACACCCCTAATCTGCTGGTAAATGTTGTTGTTGAAGGTGAAAAAATTCTGTTCTAGACAGAATTTAACCATACTAATGAGCATTTTGTTATGCATAGCCAAATATGCTGGTCTTAGGTCCAAAACATGTTGTACTGCTTTGATACCGTCAATATGGCAAATAGAGGTGTATAATGAAGTAACATCCATAGTAATGAGGAAAAAGTACTCATTCCATTGGATGTCCCGAATTTTCCTTAGAAAATCTGCAGTGTCTTGGAGGTATGAGGGTAAGCTAATAACCCATTCCTGCAAAAAACAATCTATGTATGTGGATGTATTTTCCGTGATACTTCCTAAGGCAGAAATGATAGGCCTCCCTGGGTGTTTTGTATTGCTCTTATGTATTTTAGGTAACAAATACAATGATGGAATAACCGTATGTTCATTTTTTAGGAAACAGTATTCATCCTCACAAATTAGCCCCCCACTCTTCCATGTAATTAGTTTGCTGTAGTAATCATTCCATGAGGTCTTTACAATGTGCAAATTACTTAGTTTATAGCAGGAAGAGTTACTCAATTGGAGGTTAGCTTCCTCCAAAATTAATGACCGAGGCCACAAAACAATATTCCCCCCTTGTCCATTTGCCTTATGATGACTTCATCATTGTGCTGAAGTTTTTTCATGAGTTGAACATAGCTTTGTTGTTTGAAACTAGGATTGTGACATTCAAAGGTCATAGTTCTGTATAGTTCCTTAAGATCTGAGGTTACATGTTCATGAAAAAGATCAAGATTATCATGGAGCATGACCGGTTGAAACACCGACTTAGGTTTAAATGGAGTCTTGATCGTACCACTTACATTCACATGCTCCATTCCTAATTCGCTTATGGGAGCAGTTTGTTCATCCTGCAATGATTGGAGATTATGAAACAGATTGACATCCCTAGCTAAAAATAAATATATATGTATGTATGTGTGAAAGAAAGAGAAGCAATCGATTCACTTATGAATAATGACAATTCAATAATAAAGCCCGCGGACAAGGGCGGGAATATAGTCATTCAGAATAAATCAGACTATATAAGGGAAGCTATGAGACAACTCGATGATAAGCAGAACTACAGTAAATTGAGTACTAACCCGATGAATGATCTCACCATTGATTTAGAAAGAAGAACAAATGAATGGCAAAAGAAAGGCTTGCTAACAGAGGAAGAAAGCATGTTTTTGAGGAATGACAGCCCTATGATTTCTAGTATGTACTTTCTTCCAAAAGTTCATAAAACCCTAATCAATCCCCCAGCGAGACCAATAATGTCGAGTTGTAATTCTCTATAGGAGAATGTATCAGACTATGTGGATTATTTTTTGGCACCGATGGTCAGGAACTTAACCTCGTATATACAGGATACGGGTGACTTTTTGCGAATTCTCTCCAATACCGGCTGGCAGAAGGGATTTTTTCTGGCTACAATCGATGTAGTCTTTTTATATACCTCGATTATCCATGAGGTGGGTCTACATGCCTTAAGATACTTCCTTAAACAACGGAACATCCATCATTTAAAACATACTAGAATGTTCATGGAAATGGTAGAGCTGTGTCTTCATAACAACATATTTATCTTCAATGGCCAAATCTACTCCCAAACATGCGGGACCACGATGGGAGTCTCGTTCTCTCCAAGCTACGCCAACCTCACCATGGGGTGGTGGGAAAAACTGGTAGCTTGGAGAGAAGAGAACGAAGAGTACAATGCCAAAACAGAAATCTGGCTAAGATTTATAGACGATTTATTCATAATCTGGAGTGGCAGCCAGAAGGAATTCATTGAATATATGAACATGTTGAACAACAATGACATTGGCCTACAATTTACACACACTATCAGCAATAAAGAAATTAAATTTTTGGATGTTACAGTATATATTGAAAATGAAAAATTGAATACCAAAGTTCATAGAAAACCTACCTCGACAAACAGTATCCTACATGGAACTAGTTTTCACCCTCCACAATTGAAGAAAAGTATTCCATATGGGGAATTTCTCCGTATGAAACAAAACTGCTCTGATGAGGACCAACTGGAGAAAACGTTTGTAGAAACTCGAACAAAATTTCAAAAGAGAGTTTACAAAGAAAAGGATATCAAATTGGGAGAGAACAGAGCAAGATCTATTCTAAGAGCTAAAACCTTAGAAAGGAAAGAAAAAAAAATTGAAGATCCAATCATTCGAATGGTATTAACCTACAGTAAAGAAAATGACCAAATAATTAACACTTTAAAAAAACACTGGAATGTTTTGAAAAAAGATCCTGATATTGGATAAAAATTGGGTAATCAACCGTGCATTTCGTATCGAAAGGCCCCTTCTTTGAAAGATAAACTGGTGAATAGCCACTTAACATCTTCCAGAACTGAAAAAACAAATTGGCTATCAAATCAGCAAAATGGATTTGTGCATTGTAACAAATGTAAAGCGTGTAAATGTGGATTGCATATGAAAGAAGTGAAGGATGCCATGGGGAGAATTTTCAGAATCAAGGAAAGAATAACCTGTGAATCAACTTATGCAGTGTATGTCATGATATGCCATTGTGGACTCAGGTACATTGGCAGTACGATTTGCCCCCTAAAGAAAAGATTATTGGAACATCTACGTGCAATTCAAAACAATGACACAAATTATGCTATTGTAAAACATCTAAAAACTCATGCAGATGGAGACAAGAAGGATATCAAATACTTTGGTTTGATAACAGTCCCCAAAGATGAGCGAGGAGGGAACAGGACGCTGAAGTTGCGAAGATTGGAGACGCGAATGATTATAAAATCCAAGACCCCATTTGGGATGAATGGGGATGAAGAACTGTACAGCCACTTGTAGTTTCTAAATCAGAGGACTACAATCAATTTGTAAATCTTGTTGAGTCCAAATGAAATGGAAAAAAGATTTGCTAAGAGAACTGACATCCAGTATAAAACAGAGAAGGAATGGAAGACAGCAAGTACATGCTCAGCAGACATGTTGTTATACATCTAAGACTGAAAAAATAAAAACTGAGCACTCAGCTTTCTAAAATAAAAGAAAAGCAGTGAAGGAATTAAAGGCAGTAAGCCAATATGTAACATTTATACAATACGGTATACATGTCATGCTACTGGAAGATTGAAAAACTGGATGATGTAAATACACTCAATGTTTGAAATGAATTAGAATTTCATGGACATAAAAAATGAGAGCACACAGTGTATGAACTAAAAAGAAATGTTTTTTTTAAAAACTAAACGTTCCTTTAAGAATTTGGTAACATATGATTTGAACTAGATATCCCACAATGCCTCCTAATGGGCATCAGTGGGAGTCTTTATAAATAAGAATGTAGAGTAGGACTCACATACCGTGAGCAAGACCAATTGTGGTTGAAATGCTTAGGTGGTGGTCAATGGTGTTTGTTACTGCACAGAAATAAATTGCTGTTAATTCTGATCCTGCTGGAGTGCGGTGTTTTCCTTGGTAAGGAACCTTTGGTGAAAAAGATTGAAGGGCGAGCCTGTCCCTTGCACCGGCACCCGCTATGAGAAGTGCGCTCTCCTTGGGGCTGTTTGTTTTGTGAATATATACATATATATATGTATGTATTATTAATGATTATTAATGTTTTTTTGCAAACAAACACGGGGGACCGCAATGGGCACATGCTTCTCCCCCTGCTACGCAAACTTGTTCGAGGGCTGGTGGGAGAAGCACATGGCCTGTGGCGACACCCATGATTACTGGATGGATAAGATCATGTTGTGGACAAGATACATAGATGACCTCTTTGTCGTTTGGCGTGGTGATCGGTCCTCGTCTGAGGAGTACGTCGCCGCGCTGAACGACAATGATTGCAATCTAAGATTCACCAGTACCCCCTTGATTTAGAAGTCTTTGTGGAGAATAATACCCTACAAATATGGCTGTATAGAAAGCCCTCTGCGGGCAACGCCGTGTTGCACGCAGCAAGTCATCACCCTAAAAGCCTAGTACGGAACATTCCTTTTGGGGAATTTCTTCGTCTGAAACGGAATTTTTCAGATGTGGGAGACTACCAAAGGGCAAAAGATTAGGCCGGTGCTAGGTTTAAGAACAGAGGTTACTCAGACACCATTCTAAGGGAGGCTGCTGAAAAGGTGGCAAAGGTAGATAGAAAAAATCTACTGGCGGTAAAACTTAAAAAAAAAAAAACCTACCAGAATGATCACTGATTTTAATATCACATCAAGGGAAGTTGTGCACATTTTTTACAAGAATTGGCACATTTTGAAAACGGACAATGTCCTAAGGAAACATCTCCTCGATCACCCTTGTATTACCTATAGACGCTGCCAATCTCTTGGGTATCATCTTGTCCATATCCACTTTACTACTCTGCAAAATCTTGTAATACAATCAATGTCAAGGGCTTTTATCCGTGCTTCGCTGTAAGGCTTGTAAAAACAGTGATGAGGTACTGACATACAAAGGAAGGCCAGATGACATAAGACCAATAAGAGAAATCAAAAGATTCTTAAACTGTAATTCTGACTTTAGGGTATACTGTTTAGAGTGCCCATGTGCAAAACGATACATTGGCAGTACAATTCACCCCACAAATAAACGAATACTTGAACATATGCGTGCAAAAACAAATAGGGACAAAAAAAAACTTGTTGGCCAACACGTTGAACAACATCATCGAAGTAATAAGAACCTACTGACCTTTTATTGTCTAGATCAGGTGGACAGAAAGGAAAGGGGAGGAGACAGAGTGAAAACACTCAGGATTTTAGAATCCAAATATATTATTGATCTCCAGACAAAGGCCCCTATAGGGTTAAACAATGATGAAGAACTGTGGGTACACCTATAAGGATATAAAACAGAGACAAATTAACACCATGACTCCTTAAATAACAGATACCTATACACATTGGATGCAAAAAGTGACACTAATGATACAATTTAAGATCTGTTATTATTATTGTCACTAGTAAGGTCGGCTTTACAAAAGTACAAAGAAATATAAGGATCACAACATTAACACCAATGATCCACCGTTCTCGACCGGATACTGAGATGTTAGCCCATTCAGGGCTAGATAGTAAAGTTGGGAGAATAATAAGGTGTATGCTATTAATTAAGAATATCTTGGAAATTGCCAAAGCCAACTGGTCAAATGTAACATATGCAATGTTAATGCAAATATTGATGATATTGCAATAGCAGATTCCGCCTAATGAATTTTATAACATATATGTTTTTCTCCCCGTAATTTACAATTCGTTGTTGTTGTTTTTATCACAATTGCACACAGCACTTTCACAAACGACATTTCAATGATTTGCACTTTATGAAACATGTTCCAAGATGGCCGTATTAATTGACAAATGTATTGAAGTTCATCTTTACTGTTTACATAGATCTCGTGAGGCTTCACGATATGAAGTTGTCGTTTGTTTTGCACAGAAACCTTACATTGACGAAGCTGTAAGGCAAAACTCGTCTGTTGGGGGTTCGAGGGGTCTGCAATAAAGCACTTTGCAAGGGATACCAGTGTGCTCTCCTTATTTGGCGTCGAAGAAAATACGCCGACAGTTTCTAAATATGTATTTATATATATACTAGCTTACCCGTCGCGCATTGCTGCGATCTCCGAAGAAAGGAAATTCAAGGAAACTCGTTATGATAACATTCAATTTACCTTGTGTCATTTTTATTGAAACTTATTCATTTTAATATGGAAAACATTTCAAAGTGTCGTTTTAATTCAATTTATTTATTAGAGTGCTTGTGGATACACAATTTTTTGTTTTTCCATCTGGTGCGTACATCAGTATTCAAAAGATTATGAGGGCCCTGGGGGGGCCGATATTTAAAAAAAATGTATGCCAGAAACCCTCGCTGGAGTGTACTCAACAACTTCCCAAAGTTTCCTGGCGAGCGGATGAATGTTGTTTTAATTCTATTTATTTTTTCGAGTGCTTGTGGATCCCCGAATATTTGTTTTTCTGTCTTGTGCGTTCATCAGTATTCGAAAGATTATGAGGGCACTGGGGGGGCCGATATTTAAAAATATATATATGCCAGAAACCTTCGTGGGAGAGTACTCAACAACTTCCCAAAGTTTCCTGGCGATCGGATGAAAGCTGTTTTAATTCTATTTATTTATTCGAGTGCTGGTGGATACACGATTTGTTGTTTTTCCGTCTGGAGCGTACATCAGTATTCGAAAGATTATGAGGGCCCTGGGGGCCGATATTTAAAACAAATTTATGCCAGAAACCTTCGCGGGAGTGTACTCAACAACTTCCCAAAGTTTCATGGCGATCAGATGAATGGTGTAGTAATGCATAAAGGACAAACAGACAGACAGACATACATTCGTTTTTATATATATAGAAGATATATATATATATATATATATATATATATATATATATATATATATATAACTTCAAAGAACAAAGTAAGACTGCTTTGACAGTCAAAACGTGTTTACTTTGTTCTTTGAAGTTATCTAATTGTCCAGCGTGCTTCACTGGCACTATCGCACGACCTATCCACGGGGTGAAGGGGCAGGAAGAAGCCTTTCGAGTACTCGAGTTTTTGGATATATCAGCAAGTTGGCCTGGGCTTTACTGGTGTCTGATTCGGCAGTTTTTACGTTTGTTTTCCAAGGTCTTGGAATGACCCAGCCCCACCTCCAGATGCAGACACAGCAAGGGCGGCTGCTATGCAGTTCGTGACTTTTGAAGGAAAGGATGCACTGTCATTCCGGCCCCCGCCCGGCGCGTGATTAGGAAAGGGGGGGCCGATCGGCCCCCACGCACACATGGCTGCCCCCCCCCCTTTTTGCCAAGTCCTGGTTGGTTCGCGGGTCCCGCCCTTGCCCCGGAAGCAGTTTTGTGCTTCCGGGTCAAGGGGGCGGGACCGCGGCATAGGAGGGGTTAAGAGCCTGGGGAGCACGGGAAGCGGCCTCTTTGTGCCCGCGCTTCCCAGGCTCGCTCCTCGCCCCGCTGTGGGGCCATTAATTTTCTTTCTTTGTTTTTGCAGGTTCATAGCGGAATTGGAGCGGTGGTCGGCATCCACATCGAACCGAGGGAGCACGAGTTTTCTCTTTATTCTGCAGGTGTTGGAAATTGGAGCAGCGGTCAGCATCTGCATCGAGCTGAGAGAGCAGGAGTGTTTGGGAACTGCATCCGAGGCCCGGGAGCAGCAGGCGGCGTACTGTGGACGGCTGTAGACGGGCGCAAAGGATTTATAGGCACAGGGAGCCAGTCTACGACGTAAATCGGGTGTTCGCAAAGCCTATAGGGCGCGAGGTATGTGACGGGCTCCTTGGTACGGCCACAGATCGAGGATCGGCCCAACGGAGCGAGCGGGGTCTGGAAGCCAGCATTGGGGCCAGAAAATTCTTGTTTGTATCGTATTTTACCCAAGAAGCCAAGCAGGGTCGGCTTCGGCAGTAATTAAATGGGAGACCACAGGGTTTTGTTATGATAAACTGAGTGCTTGCACTATTGGTGGCAGACTCGGTTATATTGTGTGGGAATTGATTAACAGGCATGTTATGAGGCAGGGCAGCCCTGAATATGACAAGATAGCTCGTTTTTGTGGTAATTTTGTAAAAACACAATTTTACATTCAGCAGTTGGGGCAGATGCAAAGTAGGGTTATGAATAATCGTGTTTTCTTCCTTATGAGTGGGCACTGCACCTAATTGTGTTGGAGGGTGTTGCTGGCAACATAAAATCGATTATACTTTTGAGTCCTGTGCACGTTATTAGTTAAGGTACTCCATAGCAGCATTCTGTAGGCTCACTTAAATGGTATAGGCATCGTTCTCTTTGTCTCTGTGGTAAGAGTCTGGGCAAATCACTTAATATCACTGTCCCCGTCTGTTCAGGCAAAAAGTTTTATGTGTACTGTTTTTGTTTTTTGTAGGAATTGTCGCAACAGCTCGAGTGGCAGGAGCCACAGACAAGGATCGCTGCGGACCGGGTAGCTGTGGAGCTCACGGTGGACGGCGGATCCTGAGGACGGGGGCAGGCTTGCATTTCACTGCTTCTGGCGGGCCGCTGGGCTAGAGTTCGCTCGCCCAAACACTCCAGGCTAGCTGGGGTGTGCGGTCACAGTTGCGTGGTGCCAACGGCCAGCTCGTGAGCCTCCGACTGGGACAGGTACCAAGCACGGTGTGCTCGTAAATAACCTATTGTGTAGTGTAGGTTAAGAGCAGCATGTCTGCCAGACGGGGTGCAGGGAGTGCAAGTGTGGAATTAATGTTTCAAACGATGATGCACAGGATGTCAGCAATGGATAAACGATTGGGGAAGGTGGACAAGTTGGGCAAGACTGTGGCTGAATTGGGAGCGAGGGTGGATGCCCAGGCAGGCCCGTCGGGAAGGCCAAAGCGGACCATAGTGCCCCCCAAACCAAGGGGGGAGTTTGAAACACCACCCAAATGTGCCAGAACTAAGAAAGTGGGTGGTCGCCCCCCCAGGTCCGGTGAGGGCGGGGGGTCCCCGAGTCCAACACCTAATGTACAGCCTGTTGCACCTACCTCACCAATTCCTACCCCCCTGGTCCCTGTAAGCGTTCCGGTTCCTGCCCCTCAACCTCCAGTGAGTGTGCCAGTAGCGCCTGTCATCCCACCCACTGACCCGGCCCCCCTTGGTATCCCGCCGCCAGTCGCGCCAGCGACTGGCCCTGTCCCGACTATTGTCCCACCGGTCATCCCAGCTCCGGGACCTGTGCCGCCGGAACTGGCAGCACAGATAGCGGCGGTACTTCCTTGGTTGGGGATCGGGGGAGTGTTACCTGCCGCAGCAGACCCTTCGGCAGAGGCCCAAAAAATGGTTGCTCAAATATTGTTGGCTAGGGGCCGGAGTAGCACGCCGGGTGCACCGATTTCTCCCCAAACAGGTCCAGCGAGCAATGAGGGCGCAGCCAAGACCGTGGACACAACACAACCCACCGAAAGTGGTAAGGAGGTTGCCCTGCCAGTGCTGGGCGAGGGTGCGATTCCCTCCAGGGGGGAGTGTTTAGCGCAGCATGTATCTCAGAGTGTGAAGGAGTTGATTTGGGCAGACAAATATGTTAATATTTTTTCATTGCTGATTGACAACAGGGAGTGGGACTATGCAAAATCACAAAAGGATATGATGTTGCCTAGTGAATGGCGATCGCAACTGTACAAATTTAGGGTGGAAGAGACACTCATCAATTGGATCAGGGCCTTTTCTGTATATAGTGCAGTGATTGGAGAACGCTTCCCAGGTATGCAAGCTGTGATGGCCTGCTATCAGAGCAGGATTACAATGTACCATGAGAATCATGGGGGGGACGCATGGAAGGAATACGACATAGCTTTCAGGAAATCGAGGGAGTTCAACAGGTCATTAGCCTGGGACAAGGTCGATTCTATTTCCTGGCATTCCCAGTTTGAGAAGGGTCAGGCCGCAAGTACTAGCGCTGCCGGGAATAAAGGTTATTCCCCCAAGCCCCAGCCGCCCTTTCAGCAGCCCTTTTGACCAGCGCAAGGCGGGGAGTTGGGCAATAAGACCAGAGGTAGTGCAGGCGGAAAAGGGGTGTGCTGGGATTTCAATAGGCGGACGTGCAACAGGGCACCGGGCACTTGCAAGTTCAGGCACGCGTGTAACTTATGCGGCCATCCTTCCCACCCAGAGACGAAATGCCGGTCGAAGGGCAATGGGTCAGGTAACAGAGGGAGAAGGAAACCAGAATAGCAAGATACATCCCCTTATGGCGCATTCCCCTATTTTGGTGACGGCTATGATCCCCTGGCTCAATAGATACCCTAACCACACTTCCGCTAGGATGTTGCAAGAGGGTTTCACGCATGGTTTCCGGATTCCAGCTGGGGGTTATATCGGGACACCGCAGTGTAGGAACAAGTTGTCAGTTCAGAACAACCCCAAGGTAGTGGCAAACAAAATAGAGAAGGAGCTGCGCCTAGGTAGGGTAGCAGGACCTTTTCCTGACATCCCTGTACAGAATTTTGTTTGCTCGCCTTTAGGAGTAGTACCAAAGAAGGAAAAGGGCGAGTATAGGCTCATACACAATTTGTCGGCACCAAAAGGATTATCTTTGAATGATGCAATTGATGAGTCAATTTGTAGTGTGAAATATGCGTCTTTTGACCAGGCGGTTGATATGTTGAGGATTTTGGGCCCTGGGGCACTGATGGCCAAATCAGATATTGAGTCAGCTTTTACACTTCTCCCTGTGCACTAGGCGGATCAGCACCTGTTGGGTTTCTCCTTCGAGGGTAAATACTACATGAATATGTGTATGCCCATGGGATGCTCGATTTCATGTGCCTACTTTGAACAATTCAGCTCTTTCCTCGAGTGGGTCCTAAGACAATACACGGGCCACCAGTCTGTCATGCATTACTTAGACGATTTTCTATTCCTGGGTCCGGCGGGCTCACAAGAGTGTGCGTGGGCATTGCAGGAGTTTTGCGTGCTCATGCGTACTTTTGGGGTCCCGCTGGCGCAGAGTAAAACGGTTGGGCCATTGACGTGTTTAGAATTTTTGGGAATTGAGTTGGATTCCGTGGAAGGCTGTTTCAGGTTACCCACAGACAAAATCAAAAAATTCAGGTCAACCCTGGAACTATGCTTGCAGACAAAGAAAGTTACTTTACAACTGTTGCAGCAGATGGTGGGTCAGCTAAACTTTGCATTGAGAGTGATTCCCATGGCAGGCCCATTTTTCCGCTCAATTGCACAAGCCATGAAGGGTCTGCGGGAAAAGCATCATCGTACACGGCTGTCTGTTGAGGTTCGCCAGGACATGCGGATATGGATTGCATTTCTGGAGGACTTCAATGGCAAAGTGCTGTGGGGTGCCCCCACACCGTCCTCAGCAGAGTTATGCTTATGGAGTGACGCTGCGGGGTGTGTGGTGTTTGGCGCTATTCTTGGCAAAAAGTGGGTGGCGGAAAAATGGCCCGGCTGGTGGGAAGAGAGCGGTCTGACTGCAAACATTAGGTTCCTAGAGCTCTTCCCGATCTGGGTGGCGTTGAAGGTGTGGCCCGAGCAATTGGCCAATCGCTCGGTGATTTTCTGGTCAGATAACATGACCGTGGTGGAATGCATCAATCAGCAGGCAGCAAGGTGTCAGTTCATACTGCGCTTGTTGAAAGAAATTGTGCTAAGCTGCATGAGATTGAATATACATTTCAGGGCCAAGCATGTCCCGGGGGTCTTAAATAATGCAGCTGATGCCCTTTCTCACTTTAAGATGCAGGTATTCAGGGAACACCTACCGGCTGCAGAGGCATTCCCAGCTCACTTCCCATCGACTCTCTGGCAGATTGGTGCCCCCAACTACACGACCTCGTGGCAGCCAGCCTAGCACCAAAGACAAGGACAGCTTACGAAGGGGCGTTCAGGTCTTACTGTAACTTTCTGGGTCATGATTGGAAGAGCAAGTGGGATCAGGAGGCTAGTTTCAACGGGTACATGAGCACATTACACAAGGAAGGGCGCACGGCGGCGACAGCTAGCAGACACAAAACAGCAGTTTCCTTTTTCGCACGCGCCAGGGGAGTCAGGGATCCGACAAACAGTTTCCTAGTTCACAAAGCGTTGAAAGGATGGCGGCGCTTACAGGCACCCACCGCTGATGGTAGGAAACCGATAGGTTTAGAACGTTTGTCAGCAGTGCTCCTCGCCCTGCCGGACACATGCAGTTCTACAGCCAAGGTGGGATTATTCAGTGCTGCTTTTGTCCTGGCATTCTACGGGGCTTTCAGGGTAGGCGAATTGGTGGCAGTCAACAAGCTAGATAGAGAAGGTGGCCTTCAGCTGCGTGATGTCAGCATAAGGGACGACACGATGCGGGTTATCATTCGGAAATCCAAGACTGATCAGGAGGCTAGGGGTCAAAGTTTGGTGTTACACCGGGCGCCGAATAACCCGTGCTGCCCGCAGTCACATGTGGAAGCATTAATTAAGCAGCACGCTGGGGAGCCTAGTGGAGCATTGCTAATGCATAAGGATGGTACCCCTTTGACCAGGTTTCAGTTCCAGAGAGTCTTAGCCATGAGTATTGCCAAAGCTGGTTTTAATCACAAAGAATTTGGGACACATTCTTTCCGGATAGGGGCAGCCACGGAAGCCACTGCAAGGGGGTGGAATGCAAATAGTGTTAAGAGGATTGGGAGGTGGTCCTCCAATGCCTATAAGCGTTATGTGCGGTTGCACATGTTGTAAGGGTCAGTCGCCGCCTTTCTGACGCCTGCTGTTTTTGTCTTGTTCATTTCTAATTTTTCGGGCCTGTGACGCAGGACGGAAACTAATTGAAGAACATCACAACGATCCATCAACAACACGGAACCGGCAGGAAGGCACATAGAAGACTTTGGTAGTGTGGGTAGTGGGCCATTCTTATGTGAAACGTGCTAACCATATTTTTCTTGCAGGAGCGGGTAGACGGAGGGCGGAGTGCGGGGGTTGCAAGGTCTCCTTTCACAGCAGAGGGGGGCTTCGCCTTAGTCAGCTTAGGCGTTACATGTCAGATCTACTCGAGAGACACACCTCACCACCCTCAGCGGTCATCTTGCATCTGGGGGGGAATGATTTAGCGGATCTGGGTAGAAGGGTCTTGTTGGAAGAAATCATATCAGCAGCAGGGTGGCTGGCGAAACTGTTACCGGATTGCACTATTGTATGGTCACAGTTGATACCAAGACTGCAGTGGAGGGGGGGGGGGGGGGGGAATCAGTCAGTGCGTTGAATCGCTCGATAAAGAGGGTCAACAATAAACTAGACAAGCTATTCCGAACTCCTGTCCTACAGACCATACCTCATGGTTGCATTTGGGGAGAACAGTTCTATGTGCGGGATGGGGTCCATTTGGCAGAGTCAGGGAATGCCCTATTAGTAAGAAACATCTTAGCATGGGTAGAAGGTTTTGCGAGGAGGATATGACCTTTCAGTATAGGTTTGGGGGGGGGCCAGATAGTCGGTCAACTATGCTGGCCTGTGGCGGTAAGGTCATAATCGGTGAGCAGCAATTTAAGGTCCTTAGGGGGCGGTCCCATTCACGAAAGGGGCCGCCCAGGGGGAGGGGCCACTGGTCTCTCCCAGAACTTCAGGGGCAGGATATCCATCGCTTAGAAGGGTGCGGGGGAGGGAGTCACGCTTTCCTCAGGCTGGTAGCCACCCCTCACATACACTATGACATCATCAAGGGGCGCGAGTGTAAGGGCCCTCCTGTTATGGTTAAATGGAGTTCACGGAGTGCACGCGGGTAAATGGGCCCTTGTTGCGCATGCGCATCTCGGACGTGAGAGCGTAGCTGGTAAAAGGATCTGACACCGGTTAGAGACCCTGCCGTAGGACAAGAAATTATTAGAATGCAAATTTAATATCAGGATGTTAGATTCGGTTAGGATCCACGCTGTATTAGACATTTGTTAAGGTTAGCCCATCATACCTGTCTAAAATGGATGTAAATCTAATGTTCTGTAGTTTGCATTTAATAATTATGTAAATGTCATTTTATTAAATTGTTTAATTTTGTTTCATATTTTAATAAATACGGCCGGGGGGTCTCGGGCTCGAGACCCCCTGCCTTCCAAAGAAATTCTGTTGTTGGTCTGTTAAATGTGTAACTGTAGTCGGCATGTTCAGGCGGGGGTGGCCGGCAGTCCCAGACCATGTGCATTCTTGGGGGCTTGAACATCTGGAGATCCTAGGAAGCCCTGGAATGTTAAAATGAATCAGAACATGAATTCCTTTCCACAACGCGCGCTGTCTTGCCCTCCGCTAGTGCACTGGGCACTTTAACCAAATTAAATCCCCCACGTAATACCTACCTGGACAATAGAAATCTGGGACTTGCAGTTCCTATGAGCGGAAAGAGGTGTATGGACCCATGACCGGGGATGGAGTGCTTTTCCACCAATGGGAAAGATGCAGGACATTTTTAAACACGGATGTGGCAGCATTTCAAAGTATTGGGGCATCTGAGGAAGGCCATTAGGACGAAATGCATTATGCTGTGTCATCTACAATAAAATAAAGCTTCCAAGGAAATCCTCGTGTGGCCTCTGCTTTTCCGTTCCGGAAGAGTTACCTGTGCATATATATATATATATATGTGTGCACTCAAAATAAACCCAAAACAAAACATGATCTCATTGGGATAGAATCGTAATTTGAGATATGGATAAATGAACTAATTGAGACCACCCTACTGGAGGGGTAATTTCTCTCTGTCCTCTTGGAGGTTGTGTTGAAAAAAGAGAAAATACCTTTTAACATATCGCATGTTTAATGGAAATGATTGCATATCGCATTAATATGGACTTTATATAAGAATGATTTGTTTTCCTTTTGTTATCTTTTCACATGTATATAATTGCTGGTTTGATTCATGCACGATTTAGGCACTGTAAATGTCAAGATGGAGTTTATTACTCAAAAAGGGACTACAAATCTCACAATTCTTAGAGGCGCTAAGCAGCATTGACAGGAACAGACGTGTCAAATTAAAAAAAGTACTTTAACATCTCTTGTTTGAGCGTGAACTAGGAACATGAGCAAGGTCTTATGATAAGACCGAAACGCGTTGGTCTGCAGCTTTCACTTGAAATAATGAGCTGAATAATTCATTAATAAAAGAAGACTTGCATGCATCTACGGACTGCGAGCCTGTTCCTTCTGTCTGGAAGGAGGTGTTTGTTATAAGTAGCAGTCTGGCTCGACCGGCAGAATCCCGCACTGGTAAAAGAGTGCAGAGTAGCCCGACGAAATGAGCCTGCAGGGGAGGATATATGTATATGTATGTAAATGTATATGTATATATGTGTCCCTTTTTGTTCTCTATTGGAGGCAAGTTTTTTTTGATGTTTCTTGAGTAACCACTGTGCAAGTAAAGGGACCCGCCCTGACAAACCAAGCACAGCAGTGGTAATTGGAGGAAGTGATTCGAGGTAACGGATGGTGCTTTGTAAGCTGTGGCGGCGGGAGGGCAGGTGTTCGGCCATAAAGGGACTGTGATTTCACAGTGAGGCGCGCAGCATTGTCGTGTGTTTCCGGGACTTTGCCCCCAATGGAGGCTGCAGAAGGTGTTGGACAGCTGTGGTGGTCATTATTTGTGAGAAGAAACAATCCTGGGTCTAGGTAGCCTTCCTATAGTCCACCCAGATGGATGCTGAATCTGGCAGTCCTTTTGTTTACCACCAATGGGGAAGAGATACATACCATTAAAGAGGGGACTGTGGCAGACACCTGTGTAGTATGATTGGCATCTGAGGAAGGAAATTATCTGAAATGCGTAATGCCAACTATAAATAAACCTACCTGACACTGATCCATTGTGTCCCTTTTTGTTCCCTACTGGTGGCTAGTTTGTTTCTTGCGTAACCACTGCGCAAGTAAAGGGACCCGCCGGGAGGCGAGTTTGTTTGATGTGTATATATATGTATATATGTGTTTGTATATATATATAGATATATTACCTACTGGCGGTCGCCAGTAGGTATATATAGTTAGGATTTTTTCTCTATGGGTTTTTTGAAAATTCTATGTCTAATAACTTTGGCGTTTGTGGACGGAATCGGCTGAAATTTTCAGGAAAATGGCACATTTTGTTTCTGAGCAGCCCTTGAAAATTTGGGGGGGGTTCGTCCAGTGGGGGCCGAGAAAAAAGGGGGGTCCCAAAACGTGTTTTTAACATTGAGTTTTCCATAGGGCGGTTGGCCTCACTTTTAGCCCGAACGGCTGAATGGATTTGCACGAAACTTGGCAAAATTGTAGGGACTGGTAGCCCGATGTGCCTTTTGTAGGTCTCAATATATGTGCTCCAGTGGATTTTGAGAAATTAACGTTTAAAAAAAGATATATATCTGTAACAGCGGACCGGTTAGCGCTCTGGTTCGCGGACTTTTCGCGCAACGGAGCTTTGTGAAGCGAAGCTGATTGGTTCTCCGGCGTCTGTCAACATTCCAAACAGTCCGTAGTGGCCGCCATCTTGTCTCTCGGTAGGATCGAGAGACAAGAGGAGGTCAAAACAAAGGGGGAAATAACTATAAGGGGGCATAGTAGATCCTCGCTGACCCCCTAGGTTTGATGTGGAGGTTTTAAAAGGGCCCCGCGGGGCAAAAAAAAAACAAAATAATAATAATCGAACGGCTGAATGGATTTGCACGAAACTTGGCAAAATATTAGGGACTGGTAGCCCGATGTGCCTTTGCTAGGTCTCAATATATGTGCTCCAGTGGATTTTGAGAAATTAACGTTGAAAAAAAGATATATATCTGTAACAGCGCTCCGCTTCGCGTACTTTTCGCGTTACGGAGCTTTGCGAAGCTGATTGGTTCTCCGGCGTCTGTCAACATTCCAAACAGTCCGTAGCGGCCGCCATCTTGTCCCTCGGTAGGATTGAGAGACAAGAGGAGGCCAAAGCGAAGGGGGAAATGACCATAAGGGGGCATAGTAGATCCTTCCTGACCTCTTAGGTTTGATGTACCATTTTGCCAAGTTTGGTGTAATTCCGTTCAGCCATTCAGGCTGTAGACGTATGTAAATGTCCTATGGAAAATTGCATGGGGAAAACACATTTGAAAGTGTTGAAATTTAGAACCAATTAAAATGTTACTTTGGTTTTGTATTTGTGTGTGATGAAAGTTAATTGGTTATGTATATATGTCAAATGAGAGGAAACCACAGCCATTTTGTGATACTACTGTCTGAGGTACATTTGTGAGGAATTTTTGGTGGTGAATTTCTGGTGTTTGATTTACACAGTACTAACACTTCTGCTACTTTTAAAAAGGTGAGTTGTTAATTTGTAAGGGGAACTATGTGTTACACTTGAAGATAATTTGAAAAATGTTTTCTGTTATTTATTTGCAGTCCTTCTGTTATACTAAATACTTGATGAAGTTAGTTTTATATTATGTATTACTAAAAACGATAAATGAAAGTGATTATTTTTTTCTGCAATTTACAGCAAGCAATTTCAAAATAAAATGGCTCACAATGAAGAGACCGTGGCAATTTCTTTTGAATTGTCCACTACATTGATTGAAATTGAGAGCACCAATAATGAAATATTGTCACAAGGAGGACATGACTTGTATGATTCCATTAGATTGATTGAAATGGACAGCACCAAGAATGAAATATTGTCACAAGGAGATGACTTGAATGATTCCACTACATTGATTGAAATTGAGAGCACCAATAATGAAATATTGTCACAAGGAGGAGATGGCTTGTATGATTCCATTAGATTGATTGAAATGGACAGCACCAAGAATGAAATATTGTCACAAGGAGGAGATGACTTGAATGATTCCACTACATTGATTGAAATTGAGAGCACCAATAATGAAATATTGTCACGAGGAGATGACTTGAATGATTCCACTACATTGATTGAAATGGACAGCACCAATAATGAAATATTGTCAGAAGGAGGAGATGACTTGAATGATTTTTTTGATCAATCTCTTGATGGCGAATTTATCGAGTGTTTGGAGACCATAGAGTTACAAGAATCATCATTGCAGACTTTTAATGAGGAGATTCCAGATGAGATGATTGAAGAGGAAATTACTGATGAGGACATGTTACTAGTTGTTTCAAATTTAGAAAATTCTGAAGAATAAATTTATATTTAGAAATCAAAAATTGTTTGAGACATTATTTATTTTTATTTTTAATTTATGAGGTTGTAGCGAAGTGATTGTAGTATAAAATGAGACTTATAGTATAGAGTGCAACATTTTTATGTTACATGGTAAGTTTACTCATATTTACTTCCCTTCTGCCACTATATTATCTCCAATGTGTATTTGACATGTCTTCTTCATCTCCGGCCTCCTTTCTCTCACTGTGTGTCTCCGATGCATCTTATCGCTGGTATTTTGTGTAATTACAGAAGAGAGTAAAATAAAATAGTTCGGAACGTGAAAAGGGGGCAAAGTAGAGTACTCCTCACCCCCTAGGCCTTTTTAGGCGGTCCCAAAAGGATCAGTTTCTGCTTTCCTGAGAGATTATGGTATGAGTTCCATATACCACAATAACTTGCATTACAACATGCAAGATATCTATCTCCTATTACCAACTTTTGGAGATATTCGCGCTAAGCGCGAATATCTCCAAAAAGTAACACCTGCCCTGAGCAGTTCTTAGCCATGTTATCCAATGGGAGGTGGATAACATGGCTAAGAGTATTAGCTCGGTAATGCATGAATATCGCTGAGTTTTTAGCGATATTCATGCATTGCGGCCGTTTATTATCGCATTTGCGATAAACCTTGATAATAGTAAGGTTTATCTTCGATAATTTCTGACGATGCTTAGTGGTAAAAAATTGGTTGGTAAGCATCGTTAGCGATAAATATCGCTTAACTTTGGTAATATGCCCCAACGTCTGTTAACGTTCGATTCGAAGGAAATGAGGAAGTGTTGAAAAACATTGTCTGCGCCATCTTGCCTTTTTTGAAATGCCACACTTTTGTCGTGCACGGCAGCCATTTTAGATGTCTTGACCAGACCCACTCTCTGCTAGCTGTCGATTCGTAGCATGGCTCCTCACCCTCGTAAGCATCTCCCCCAGGCACTGGTCACCACCGCTCTCTGTCTTATGCATGGGCAATAAACCTTCCCCCATCTGCGCTGCTCTTCCCTGAGAATCACACTCTGTGCCCGCCCGACACCTCCCTTTCGCCCTATTCACTACCGCACCCTCTGACACTCCTCTTCCTCTGTGTCCGAATGTCCAGGCCGGTCCTAGGCTATCAGCTAGCCCTGCAGATGTAGTTTATGGCCCCAGCTGTAAAGAATCACCCCTCTTCAAAGGAGTTATAGTAGATCAAGGCCCACACCCGATGTGATCCGTCACAGCACACGCGTTCCTACTATCTGAAAACCATCCTGTATTGTGATTGGGGAGGGGACCGAGCCTGAAGCGGAAGATTCCAGGAATGACTCTTTGTACATCAAAGTTTTTACAATTATGTGTCACATTAAAAATATATAGCACTCCAACAAAGTAGTAGGAATATAAAACTTTAATAACATATAAATATATACAACAAAACAAAAACAGTAAAAACATTTAAACAACGAAGAGACCGTGGCAATTTCTTTTTAATTATCCAATAGATTTATTGAAATTGACAGCACCAATAATGAAATATTCTTGTCAGTAGCGGTCTGTTGTGCGAATAGTTCCAAGGCAGCAGAACGCGCTGAAATCTAGATGGCACGAAAGTGATGTCTAGTAAGTTGCCGCCCAGCAAATAACGGCGTGGGGCGCCGCGGGGGTGAGTGAGTCCAGTAGGCACCACAGCTATTCTTACCGGCATTGCAGAATTACTGCTGGGGACAATGCCTGTGCTGTAGCAGGGTCACAGCAGAAACAAAAAGGATTCTGTTGAAGATGTTGTTGGTTTTCAATTTGAAAACAGTTCTGGTGTCAACTGCTATGCTAATGTAGTGGTTAATGTTTTGTTTTCTCTAGAAAATGTAAAAGAGGGGGAGGCAGTCCAAAGTTCCGTTAAAAGGGCAAAGGAAAGGATCGGTGGTTTGAACTATCAGTCAAAAAGGGGAGGGGGTGCAATAATTTTTCCTACCGGGTCACACTGTGCTTTCACCGGAAGTAAGGTCTGCAGGATTGTAGTAATTCAAAGTGAGGCTGGCGCCAGCATGGGAGCGCCGACGTCCCGCGGATACAGTTTCGTCACTCCACGGGCGATCATGGCAGTCATTCCCCATCGGGGGTCGGAGACTCCCGCGGCTCCTCTAGAATCTTCAAGGTCGTGGAGGACTACGGTGGTGGAGTCAACCAGTGACCGGGCCATTTCTTTATGTTGGGCCCGCTCTTGCCAGGTCGACCGCCATTTTGAGAGTTCGGCAGCTACCGGCGATCGCGGGGTCACATGAGCGGACGGGCTCCACCCTGCCGGGCGAGACGTTGCAGCATGGCCACAGTGGAAGAACCGTTATCTAGGTCGTTCCGAAACTGTGCAGCACTGTAGTTGTTAGGATGCCACCGCCTGGAGCGCTGAGGGTGCAGCTGGGAAGCCTCCACCTGGGGAGGCGGGAGAGGCCTGTTCGCACCGTCTCTCCCTCCCAGTGCACCCCACGGCGTCTCGCTTGAGATTTGTTATGGCCGGACCAGGCGATGAGGACGAGGGGGGGGTCGGAGGCATGTGCAAGACATCCCCCTCCAGTGTTGTCGCAGCCATTATAAAAGAAAGAAGTGTCCCGTCCGTCTTCGGGCCGGGCTTCCGGTGGATGTCGGCCGGACGCCCCTGGCTCTGGCCCCATGAACGGGTTTCTTGGTTTATCGGCTGCAGCCGGATCCCGTCGGCCTCGGCCCCCCGACCGTTGGTGGTCGGACCGGAAGAGCATGTGGCGGGACTACCTGCAACTCTCAAGGGCCACCGCGGCCGGACTGGGAGAGAGAGGGGAGGGTCGAGGAGACATTCCCCCCCCCCTGCAACTGTTCAGCGTTGTAAAGGCAATCCCCTGGCCGGGTCCCGCTGGTCTCGGCCTCTCCTCCGGCTACACCCTACGTTAGGATCTCCTGGCCGAGGCGTGGCAGCAGGACCTGCCTTATATGGGCTGCTCCCGGCTGGGCGTAGCCGGAACCCTGCCCCACCTTGGAAGTTTCCAGAGTGGGGGTGGATGTTCTACTGACTTGCATTTTCCCTAGTCTATCGATTTTTTTGGCGTGGCAGGCGGTGGGACAGCGAGGGGTGATTTGGTTTCTCTTACTGTTTTTCTGGTCTCTCACCACTGGCATATTTTAACGTTTTCTTGTTTCTAGGACATTAATAGGTTTTATCATTACGTTATGTTATCGTTTCTTTGTTCGTTGTTTAATAAAAGTTCATGTTCATCAGTGGCCTACTGATTTTCGTTTTCCTATTTTTTTCTTTCCAGGTTGTTTCATGGTAAAGTTTCTGTTAACAGGATACAGTGATCACTTCGTTATTATTGCATATGTCCTTTTCACTAGGGGTGCTCTCTGGTCGGGCCAGATGACGTATCTCTAGTAAATGGTCCGGGTGAAAAAGGTGCATCAATCAGTGGGGAGTAGATAGGCATGACAGATTACAACGGGGGAGAACGGTCCGCATTACGTACCCTTTCACTACTTGCAAAGATTTTCCTACGTTTATTTGCAAACAGGGAATACCTCCAAAAAGAACTAATTCCCAAACAGTCAATGTTCGGACAATCAATCAATCAATGAGGAATGAAATAGGTACGACGTGTTAAAGGCTTGCGTTACCTACCCTTCACTATCTGCAAAGGGAGATAGAATATTCCTATTCTTCCTCGTTTGCAGGTAGAGAAGATCGTTAAGAGAATTAACTTCGAACAATTCAATGCTCGATTGAAACAATCAACAAGGGGTACTGTGAACACAAATGAACGCCGCTTATATACATACGCATTGCTATTTTCAACAGGTTGTTCCTAATGTTTCTATTTTAGCGAGGTCAAAAGAGATCCCATTAGTGGCCTACTGATTTTGCTCGATTCCTTTTGTTTTTTTACACGATTTTTCGCTATCTGCAAAGACTAAACAGAGTATTGCGACTCTGTGCTTGTTTGTAAATAGAGAATGAACCAAAGAGAACAATCAATCAAATGGAGAGAGAAGCAGGCACGACGGATTACAAAGGGGGAAAGGGCTGCGTTAACTACCCTTCACTATCTGCAAAGAGAGAGTACTCCTAATAGAAATGAGGGGTGGGGGGCAGCAATCAAAGCAGATCAGTGTGCATAAACACGAAAAAAAAAATTCTTACCACGTACTTGACATTCGACAGCTTATGATATTTGCTATTAAAAAACCATTGAAATTCACTGAAAAAACCATAGGTTATAGACCATATATAGTTAGGAATTAGCATTTACAAAACCTTGAAAATTCACTGAAAAAACCATAGGTTATAGACCATATATAGTTAGGAATTAGCATTTAAAAAACCTTATTTTACTCACACAAAACCATTGAAATTCCATATATAGTTAGTTGCACTAACTATATATCGCGCACCCGCAATCCACTGCTGATCATGTCACATATTACATCATTCATGACATGGTCAGTGACATCACTGATGACATCACTGATGACATCTCAAATGACATCACTGATGACATCACTGATGACAACATCCAGTGACTGTATGTTTCTGTAAAGTTAAAATATGTCTTACATATTGAAGAATGAGTGGATGTATAAGTGTCTGGATGAAGGATTTAGTAGGTGCGTGACTGACTGTATGAGTGAGTGATTAAATGTGTCTCACTGAATGCATGGGTTAGTGACTAAACTGTCTTAATTTGTGCATCATTATGTCTGTTGTTCTGTAAACTGCTGCATGTGTTGATCATTAGCTATACGAGAGGCTATATGTGTTATTAATTGGTTGCCCAAGTATTTCTATGGGAGATTGAGTTTGTGTGGGGGTGGCTGGAAGGTGTGTGACTCTATGCATAGATGTGTGAGCAGTTTATTCACTAGGTGTATGAGTTCAAGAGTGCATGTGGAAACAGCTACATGGGCAGTTGACTGTGTGCATGAGTGTATTGATGAGTGAATGGATATCTCAATGCTACATGTCATAGTAAGTACATATGTAAAACACAGTACATGTGAGAGTTGGCATATATAAATAACTGTGCATGAGAGCCACTGAATGAGTGAGTGGTTGTATCGATCATTGGGAACTTGTATCAGGGATTGTATAAGAGAGTAAATATGTGTTAGTATATGTTTCAATAAGTAAGGTGAGTTTAACTGTATAGTTGAAGAAATGGAGGTGAGATTGTTTCTTTGCATGACTGACTGGGTGTGTGAGTAACTCCATGGATGAGTGGCAGTGTGTGAGTGTCTGTATACACTGAGTGTATCTAAGGTTATATTAGAGTCTGAAGAGGTTTATCGTATTAGCACAAGAATGATGTCAAATGAGATGTCATCAGTGATGTCATCAGTGATGTCATTTGAGATGTCATCAGTGATGTCATCAGTGATGTCACTGACCATGTCATGAATGATGTAATATGTGACATGATCAGCAGTGGATTGCGGGTGCGCGATATATAGTTAGTGCAACTAACTATATATGGAATTTCAATGGTTTTGTGTGAGTAAAATAAGGTTTTTTAAATGCTAATTCCTAACTATATATGGTCTATAACCTATGGTTTTTTCAGTGAATTTTCAAGGTTTTGTAAATGCTAATTCCTAACTATATATGGTCTATAACCTATGGTTTTTTCAGTGAATATATATATATATCTATATATATATATATGTGTGTGTGTGTGTGTGTGTGTGAATATGTGTTTCTATATGTGTATACATATATATGTATTCCAACAACGTCTCCATAGAAGACAAAAAAAGCCGCCACTCCAACCACTCGAGTTTTCTGTGCGACAAATTTAATTTATTCTTGAATCCATTGACAGCTTATTCACAGCATAAACATATATATGTATATGTATGTATATATATATGTGTTCCAACGAAATCCCAAGTAACAGCATCCACTGCGGCATATATATATATATATATATATGTGCATATATGTTTGTATATGTATGTATATATGTATATATATGTATATATATATATGTGTATATATGTGTATATAGATGTATAGATGTATAGATAGATGTTTAGATGTATAGATAGACAGACAGATAGATAGATAGATAGATAGATAGATAGATAGATAGATAGATAGATAGATAGATAGATAGATAGATAGATAGATAGATAGATAGATAGATAGATAGATAGATAGATAGATAGATATGTGTCTGTGTGTCTGAGATAACACTGTAAATTGCCATGAGCTGAGCCCCCATTTCCTTGTCAGAATCATCATCTAGGTAGCAGGATTATATGTTTCCACTTTCCATTTTCCACCAACAACGAACAGGAAAGGACCAGACCTTTGCTCATGGACAGTCGCACTGTGGCTGTGACCGCTTCAGGAACTACCCGTTTTAGGCCCTCAATTTGTATAATCTGGGTCTTTGAGGTTCTTCTACATATTGTTCAATGAAAAATCATAATTTCTGCCCCTTTATCTACTAATACCGTAGTCTGGTCCCACTGTCTCCCCTTTCTTCCACCAAATGGTTACTGGCACATAAGGGCACCAGTTCCCTGCTGACAATGTGCACACCTTTACCACCACATCCCCTCCTTCCAGCGGGTTTGATCCAGATATAATCTAGTAGGACCATCCTTTTCCAAGGCATCTACCTCTTGGAGTTCCTCATTCAAATCCTTTTCCTTGCTATCTGTTTTATAAACCTTGTAACTTCTTCCCTCATTCTAATTAACTTTCCTTCTGCCTTTTTTTGCTAACTTAGATATCTCTTTCCATCTTTTCCTCAGCAATATACCCATGGGTAAACCATCTATGCCCTTGTTATCCACCATCGCCTTTAGTAAATCAATCCACATTTGTTTTGGAGCAATCATCTTTTTATCCTCCTGAAACAGGGCTCCCGTTATAGCATTACGGTCGACTTTTTGTCTCTATGTCGCTGAGATGAGTCATTAATAGTCTTGCCTCAAACACTTTGTCAAATATATTCATGCCTGCCCGGAAGCACATGCAAAAATAACAATAGATGGACAAAATGCAAAACAATGTCATACATTTACCCCAGTACAGAGATCTGGGCCTAAATCCATCGTTTTTTTTGCTCACCATGCCATTCCAGTTTCGACCCAGCCATAGGCAAATCAGTCTTGACCCTGCGCCCAATGGGAACAATCCGTCCCGAACTGCCAGGTCAGGTCCTCCTTGGACTGGAAACAAGCATCCTGGGACCTGTTTCGGGCTGTAACACTTTTTGCCCATAGGCACAGCAGTAGTGTTTTCATTACTGGAGGTTCTGATGCTATTTGAATAGATCTCATAGCAGGTGTAAAGAAAGTCAAACCTGGCCCCTCCCACTAGTTGTTTCACTACCCTCATTCTACTACCATTATTCACAACCTCAGTGATGTTCTTCCACTGAGAAGTGGGAAGCAAGTCTGCCGGTTTGGGAGCCCATAGCAGCCCTGGCAATTTTGTAGGACTGCCACCCCCCACTCCCCCTAAGGGGAAGGGACTGGCATCGTGACGTACTTCTGCTTAACAAAACCGCCCCCCCAGCACTGCTGCTTTTGCTACTGGGAGCTGATATTGCTGAATTATCTCCAGTAACAAATTCGGCCCCCACAGCTCCAAAACCGGCCTCCACCCTTCCAGCCTCCAGTCAAACAACTGATGCCCGTTACTGCCAGTCTGGCCCTGGAGTGTGTGTACTCCCTAGCTATGTTTTATCCAAGAGAACTAGCTCTGGAGTGGGTGCTCCTAGCGTATGTTTGTTTTGGAAAGGAAACACATTGGGGTCGATTCCGATTTGGCAAAAAACGCTCCGAATAGCCATTCGGAGCGTTTTTCCCGTACGAATCGTACCCTGCAACGTCCCCCGTACGTATGACGAAGTACGTTTCGTACCAGGAGCCGTACTCCATACGAGTCGTACAAGACTCTGTATGACTCTAATCTCCGTACGATTCTCCCTCGGAACCCGCTGTACACGACATCTGTACGGTTTGCGGCTGGTTTTTACGACCCAGCAAGTACGGTACGTGTTGGGTACGCACCGTACAACCCTTTTTCTACGGGAGCTGAAAACAGCCGTAAAAGCAGAGTTCGCGACGAAACAGGTATGGAACGGCCACCCGGATACGGTGCGTACCCCCCATGATCGCAGGGGTACGCACCGTACCCCTGCGATCATGGGGTGTACAAGCCGTACCCCCATTGTACGATTGGTGTACGAGCCGTACCCCATGTACGATGGGGGTACGGCTCGTACACTGATTGTACAATGGGGGTACGGCTCGTACACCCCATGAACGCAGGGGTACGGTGCGTACCCCTTCGATCATGGGGTGTACGGACCGTACGGTGTGTATGTGTTTGTGTGCTTTTCCGCACGACTCGCCCTTACCTGACGTGGTCCGTACGAATCACGTCCTCATACCCTGGTCCGGATCGTACTCGTCGGGTCGTACGGCATGTGTACGAGTCGTACGGTATGTGTATGAGTCGTACTGTTCACGGTTTCTGCCTTGCAATACGTACGGATCGCGACGATTCGGACGGATTCACGGAATACGGATCGTACTTCGCGACTCGGACGGACGGGTACGATTCGTACGGAGAGGGCTCCGGATACAAATCGTATGGACGGTTTGTTTCCCGAATCGGAATCGACCCCATTATGTTTCTAGTAAAACCCTCACTCACCAACCCAAAATGCGGGCAGCCTTCGAGGCCATCTGGTCTCCACCAGACCACCTATACCCGGAACTCCAGCACCTAACACTATTCCTAATGCTTGGGGGCTCGCAGGCATCATAGGTCACTACCCCTGTGGTGACTGCAGTGTCTGCCACCTTACAAAAGCAACCAGATCCTTGAATCTGGAGACAGGTAAAACATGGCAACAGCTTCTCCACACTGACTGCAACTCCAACAATGTAATCTACCTGATTGCCTGCACATGGGGCCTACAGTATGTAGGCATGACGAGCTGCAAAGTCAGAACCTGCATTTTGGAACATCGAAGCACCATCCAATGTAGAAAAAACATAAGCAAACTAACAGACCACTTCATCCAAGCAAACCATACCCCAAATCACCTACATTGGACTGTAATAGAACATATCGACAGCCAGGCCCAGCCAAACGACAGGACTCTATACTTAAGGAGCAGTGTTGGATCTATCGCCTTCCCACAAACGTCACAGGGTTAAATGACAACATACCCTGGAATAGCCTGAATCCTACCTGAAACCACAGCACCATGCGCATTGGAACTTCCTACTTCCAAAGAGGCCAACTCTGGACATCATACCATCACTACTGTGAGAATAACACTATAAAACCCCTTGTCTTTTCTCCCAATTGACCATCTGGAACCACATTAACACCCGAGTGCCAAGAACACCACTTGACCTATAGACTGAAATATCCTCTTTGCACACTACAGTGTGATTTCAAGTGTACGTCTACACTACACCCAACTTTTCTTCTCTTTTTTGTAAATTGTTCCAAATTAACAATCATTTTTTCACCAGACATACTAGGAAAGGCACACTCGAACTGATAATAACAACACCTGCTTACTTTAGCGGTCCCTCCTGGTCTTTTATACATTTAAATGTTATCTTTATTTTTTCTGCACACACATGCTCTCGACACTCCCACAGGGGTGTGTCTTTTCTCTATGTCTACACTCCCATAGGGGCGTGTCTTTCCTCTATGTCTATTCTCTCCTGCAGACTCACTGGAAGACAACTTAAACCAGCACCTGAAACCCATTGAACCAGTCAAAGCGGTTCCCAATTAACCGAACTCGCTGACACCTGTTGAAACTAGCAGAGTATTTAAACCACTGCTCAGCTCCACTCATTCTACCACGGAGCTCCATGGCGGCTGAAGCAGGTATCGAGGAGGGTCCTAGAACTTGACAAAGTAAGTGGGAACTTCCTAAGGGGGGGTACGCTCTAACACTGTCCTTCCACCCCGCTGTTGGCAGGCTCTCACAGCCTAGCATGCGGGCCAGGTTTTAAATCACTTTTGTCTTCTCTTTTAACTTTAGTCACAAAAAGTATGACTACAGGTCTGGACCCTGCATGGAACTCTAGGGGAATTTTCCGGATATTGTCTGAGTAAGATATTTTGCTTTCCTCACCTTTGGTTCAAGTCACACGATGCACCACGCTGTGCACATCCTTGCTTATCACTCGGTCCCGCATAAATTACCAGGCGTCCACTTTAACCAATTACGCCACACTCCGTCCTCACTGTGTCTTTGACCGCATAAGAGCACGGACACTCCGCTTCCGAAACAACTATACCAGTATGTTAAATGTTTCTCTGTATGTTTTTTTGTCCTTTTCCTCCCCCACAGGAAAGCGCCATTAGAGGAAATCCTCCTCAACCACATACCACACCTTAGCGCGTGTGTCACATTTATGGTCTTCCAATAACACGTTTTAGGCCATTCACTCTGCACTACACATAGGTCCTGAAGAAAGCCATAACACTAAGAGAGCATGGCTGAAACATGTTGACGACTAGGATAGTGAAGTTACCTAACATCTCCTTAAATATCCGCCTCTCGTTTTTATCAACTGCCGAGGGCCCATTGATCAAAATAGTCTTTTTCATCCCAGGGACCCTTAGGACAGCTTTTTTAACATTCACTCCTTCTCACTGCGCTCTCATGGCACAATACCAGCTCTGCTGTATCCATGCGTTGTAGCACACCCAAGGTACACTCGGTGCCTTGGGTGGGGCCCGATGATGAAGCATGTCACCAACTAGGTTGGTGAGTGAGCGCTTTACTATAAACATAATGTGTTTCTTTTCCAAAACAAACATACACTAGGAGCACCCACTCCAGAGCTAGTTCTCTTTGATAAAACATTTATACCAGGGGAAGTGAACTGGCTCCAGTACCTCTCCTCCCTCTCCATTTGATTCTTAATGCTCCCTAGCTATACCATTCTGCATCATATGTGGTACTTTCGAATTCCTGTACCTTCTGCATATGCTGTTTCAGTTTGGAGACCCTGGTCAGAGCTCCTATTGCTACTGCTTCACAAGGAGTAGGAAAGGCACTTCAGCCCCTTCAACCCAACACCCATGCTATAATATTGTCTTCCCCCTTTTGTTTATAAATTGTATGTATAGCAGTTAACACTGAGTATAATCCCATGTTTCCTTATGCTGTCTTTCCAGTGAGGTCATATTATGAAACCATCCAGGTGTCGCAAATATCTTGGAGTTTTCCTTGAAACTATTTAAAACTACAAGTCAAGGGCACGACACTGTCCACTACTCCACCAAGGACAATTCATTTGATGAAGTGGCAAGCTCTCTACACCTCCTCCAACAACTGCCTTTAAAATTCTAATGTCCACTTTGTCAAATAGTTTTCTCCCTGTCTTCTTGGTTAAATTGTAACAACATTTTCTTGTCACATCCAGTCTTCTTGCACAATCATCTGCCCTGCTAATAAGGTTTTTATAGTGAAAGTAAAATGCCCTTGGCAGGAATAAAGTTTCCTTCGTGCATGATCACTTGCCCTGCTAGTATGTTACTTTGGTTAGAGGTTAAGCAACATGTAAACATGTTGTTGTCTCATACACAATCATTTCCTACCTGCACACAGTTCTCCCTATTTGCGCAAATCCACTATTCAATAGAGTTTATTTACTTAGCTGTGACTGCGTCACCGTAACCTTGGTGGTTCGTAAATGTAATTAATTGAATATACACCACCCATGTTATGTTATTTTACATGATGTTATGTTATGTTATGCAGATTTGTAGAGCACACTAGCTGGGTATCTTGGTGCTGGAACCACATCTATTTCCTTAGCAAGCATCAACTGTCTCTCCAGATGCTCCATTACCTTTCAACATCGTTGCCCATCAGGCATGCATCAAAGTCCACAACATACACATGAGCCTTGTGGGTGAAGCCTGACAACTATTTTCAGGCTATTTTAAAAGGAACATCCAAAGGGACCGCAAAGGGAGAGTTCCTATTGCTCTTTTCACTATAATTGTCATTCCCTAAAGCAGAGATCTCCAATGTCTGTTCTGATGGACCGGATACATGCTAGATTTTTAGCATATCCCCATTCAGATAAATATAGTTATTTAAAAAATCTGGCATAGATCGGCCATCCATGGTAGACATTTGAGAAACCTGTCCTAAAGGAAGCACCAGGCAGCCTGCCCAACAACCACAAATCCACATGTGCCTGAACACTCATGCCTCCCAGCTGCATCTGACAACTTCGGCAACCAATGATATCAGCTGCTTCCCAGAAAGCATTACTCTCATCAGTGCATTCTGATAGTGGACTTTCCCAAAGCTCCTGGAGGACTAACACAAGGACCAATGAGGAGTGTGTCCAGTGTGTAGAACAAATGTTGGAAAACCTTACAAAGTTACACCTTTTAAGATATATGATATACTTTTACAAGATGTCCCTAACATCTCCTCTGGTGAATGCCGGTGCATAATTAAGTGTGTGGTGTTTATGTCTTGAAGAACACAGCAATAACTATCAATACCCACGTTAGGTTTTACGACCAACTTTAATTATAGCAGATTTCCACAAATAATTGGAAAGCTATAGGACAGAGACGCCAAGGTTCTCATACAGAGATGAGGACACACAGGGCCCTTCCATTTGTTTGCCACTGTCAGTCTGGCTGCAAGTAGAAATTGGGAGAGAAGCTAGGTTAGGAATTTTTTCAGTCTTAAATCTGGTTCATGCCTGGAAATACTTTGTGAATTGTATCTCTTGTGTTTATTTTATTTTACTGTATGTTATGTGATTGTCGATTCAACGGGGGGCATGGTGGAAGGACATTTATTTTTAAAATTGTACAGTACATTACTTTGTGGCTGCTGTGAATATCACCTGTCAGTATCCGGCAGCGCCAACATTTTATGTTCCAACAAATGACCTTCAATGGGTGGTTAAATGCAAACAATTGTAAATCCCGGGAGACATTTTTATATCACACTCTGGCAGCTTAGGCCACGTGTTCGACCCATTTAGAACTGAACATTTGTGCACTATTTCTGTATACGGCCCTCTCCTGCACAGCGACTTTATTAGTCTCCCAATCTTCACCCTTACATGGATTGCACAGTATTCGTCGCTGACAAGTCCACAAATCTCATGCATATTTCTGGGTTTGTTGTAAAGATTTGATAAAGTGGCATCTCGGAGAATCTTGTTAGGTGTTATCAGATATGTTGCCATGCTGACATGTTAATGATACCACATTAGTTCAGGCCAGAAGCTGGTCCCTACCAACCTGGATGACATTTTCATTTTGCTCGAGAGCTGAGCTTAAAGGCTGCACTGTGCATAATTTACTTTGCCACTGCCTGGCACAGATCTAACAGATGTACAGTAATTTTATTTATGTTCAGTGCATCAGAAAATTGTAGAATCCACAGTACGTTTTAATGTATTCAGGGCACAATACACAAAAGTCATTCTAAATTCTACGTGCACATTTTAATTCATAAACTTTGTAGACTGTGGGCTGCTCGGTATACTTTCCGACCGCCTAATTATCAACTAGGCGGTCGGAAAGTAAACCTCCCAGTCATTCGGGCTGGCTTCCCACGGGCTCCAGGAGACAACTGGGTAGTCGGAAGCCACCTGGAATCTCAAGGGCAGGCCCTTCCTCCCTTGAGATTACGATGTAAGGTTTTCAACATGACCATGTCGGAAACCGTTCCTGGGGGCCCTCAAGGCCCCCTTGTTCTTACGTCCTCCGTTTGGGGGCTCTCGTGTTAATCCCTGCACCCTGTGGCAGCCACCTTGAGGTGCCTACCACGGGGTGCAGGGATGAACTGCACCTCTCATTTCCCTATGGGAGCATGTATTACCACCAGTTTACGGGTGTAATGCATGTTTAGTCACATCATAAGGATTGGTTGCGACCGCCAACCAGAGGTCTGTCGGTCCCAGGACTGAGTCGGTGTTGGGCAGAAGCAATTCCTCCTGACATCAAAATCGGCCCCATAGTGTGGTTTTTGTATTTTTCGTCGTCAGACGAATACATTTGTCGATATTTGCAAACTGTTTAAATTTGCATCCTTTAAACTACTCCCATAAAAGTCGTGTAAGGCTTGCAGAAACATTCAAAGACAACTCCATTGTTCCAGAAGTTTTAAGGAAGGGATCTCATACAAACAGATTTTTCCTCCATTGGGCATCAAGAACGCTCCTTTAAATCTACGACTGTCAAATTGTACTATCAGAGTGATTTGTAGGTCCGCAGGAAGTTGCAAATGTGTTTCAAACATCGAAGGGAACCTGGAGAATGGAACTCAGTGGAGTAACTAGCATGTGTGAAACAGTCCCTCTTTCCAATGTCGGATTGTGGCAGGAAGTAGGCCCTGGCCACAAAATAAAACTCTTGACTTTTAAAGCAGTCTGGGGCTCACCCCAAAAGAGACAGTTGAGTTAGAACTGCCAGGCACATCTCCTCTGAACAAGAAGCCAAGCAAGACATGCACTGTTCTCCATCCATGGTTTCCTATTGTCTTTCTCTCTATTTAACTTCTATTTAAAACACTGAATGCATTTAATTGCTACACTTCTGTGGCCTTAGTTTCCATTCCTGTGCTGGTGACATGCAGATTAGAACACTGGAGCCTTAAGCAGAGGGCTATAATGCTATACCACATGACAAACGTGCAGGAAAGATTAGATGCACTTCTGGGTGGCCCTGTGCTGATTGTCTACTCTATGAGGGACAATAGTCTCATAGGTCAAACAAACACATTTTTTATTCTAAGTCCTCATCATCTTCATAACTGCTTCCTGAACACACCATGATTCTCTTTGCTTTTCCTCTCTTCAAGAATTTTTCTAGAAAGTGAAAACCTGTGTGTCACATGGTACACTGGCTTAAGTAAGAACTCCCCAATTGGTGGTCCAGGGGAAGGCGTCCCATTAGAAGGAGTAGAAGGATGCTCCTTTAAAGCAAGTAAAATCTTTCTTTCACAAATGTAGCTCAAACACCAATACAATTGTTGTGTGAGAACTCAAAAATACCACACAGGGAAATGGCATTGCTCTCTATGCTGACTCTAAGCATTCAAAGACACCATCTGCATGCGCCTGAGAACATAACTCTTTGGTAAAACCAAAAGAGACTTTGTCAAGCCATTGTTAAAGATTACGCTCTCTCTTCCAAACTAAAATGTAATCTGTTATGCTTTGCTTGAAACATCTGCAGCTATTTGGGCTGTCACCATCATACTTAAGTGAGAAAATGGCGACAGCAGTATCCGACAGACTCTCTGATCAGCAGGACATCTTCTGTGACACATGATTAACCCCTTCCGTGCTCCTGTCGGCCAACGGCCGATGGGAGCACTCCCTCCCTGGTGCTGCGCATGACAGTTGGCTGTCGCAGCCCCGCCCACCCTTTAGAACGCCCGCACCGCAACGGAATTGCCGCCGCGGTTAAGGCGTTAAGTAGAAATACAACGGCGGATGAGATGATAGATTCTCTAAACTTGAGAGCTATGGTCTTGCATACAAATGCCACAGGAGATACAGGTGCGGCTTCTCTGCTATGGCGGAGGAGTGTCAACCCACTGCTTTTAAGCAGTGAGAAACATAAAATATATTATTATAATTTTAGGCTTCGTGCCCTGCTGCTTTGCAGCGGGCGGGTGGATGGGGCTGCTCTGCTCTCAGGTCAGAGGAGGAGTGATTTGCCCACTCCTAAGTGTGCAATGACTGTTTGGTCAGCTCTCTCGGGCCGTCCGACCAGTCATGCACATTTTCCCATTCATGCTGCATTACAGCCTGCATGGAGAATATGCCCACTCTTCCAGCCCCTGGCTAAGTGCCGTATCACGACGCTCAGACTAATCACAATGCTTAATTCCAATCCCCCTGCGCCCGCCCCCCCATACGCGAGCAATGCTGGCAGCCACTGAGGAGATGGCTGCTCATTGTATTTTCCTTACTGTTTCTAAAGTAACACTGCCACTGTCACTCATACAGTAGAGTAGCACATGTCTATTTTCACAGTTCCTGCAAGACATCCTCTGCTCCAACCAGTCTCCTGTGGAGGAAAACTATGCAATGTTAGGAAATATACATGTGGAATCCGAGCTATAAACAGTGTTGACACGATCTTATCTGATGATATTAGATAAAGCGCATGTCAGGAACAAGGACAGATGTTAACCTCAAGATTATATGAGACAATATGTTCCTACAGATAACAGAATGACAGCAAATAAATCAACAACGTTGGTTAAATATTTGAAAAGGCTCAAGGTCAGGAAAGATTAGACATCATGAAGGATTATTGAGTAATTAAAAGGATGCAAAAAGATAATAGTCAAAGTGTATGATTAGTAAATACAGTGAATTAGCATAAGACTCAATCAAATGCAGTAAAGAGTCTGATAGGAAGTCAAGTCTCAGACCAAAAATATTATAAGTTCTATGCAAGAGACCGACTGACAAGTGTCTGCTCTCTAAAGTCGGGTCAAATCAGACTTGCCTCACCAACCCTAATGGAGCCTTTATATATCAAAATAAATTGTGAAAATCACATTGCCAGCATAAAGTCATTGAATTGCTACACAGATTGACAAATCAGAATACAAAATGTAAAGCAGCATCATCTTACACCATCTGGTTATATAGGGCCAGATTCATCAAACAAAAATCTGCTCGTAAAGGGCCAGATTCTGAGAATGACCTCTAAGCCCATAGGAATGAGTGGGGAGGTATTCCTTAATTACGACTCGCAATTTGTGAGTCGCAATTAAGGAATTCTAAGAAATCGCTATTTTTTATGTGATTTCTTGATGCATTCCATTTTGCAATTCCTTAATAGCGAATCGGTATTTTTCGCTATTAAGGAATCGCAAATTGGTTTATTGATGCATCTGGGGGTAGCCCCTTTTTTCCTGATGCCATTGGATTTGTCAGTACAAATGTATCTACACTCAAAACAATGGCAGTCTCATATTATGACTAGGCCTACAGTGGCACAGGCGGAAGAACCGAGAACAAAGATTGGAAAAATTCCATCAGATTTCCTCATGCACGTTATGTCAATACAAAGCATTTCATAAGTGCACCTTCGCTATGTGCGATGTAAGGAGTAAATGAAAACACATTCATCATGGCTGCTTTGCGACTCAAGTTGGAGTCGGAACTGGCTTAGGCCTGGTTCTTCCGAGCACAGAATAATACTGTTTTGCAAAGTTCAGTGTTTTTGTTTTGCTGGAAATATGTTAGCACACATTATTTATAAATCAGAAAATGTATTTCTCAGTAGAAAAAAATGGGGTCTAATTAGGCCATACCTGAACAATAGTTCGTGTGCTGGGAATCCTTTTAAAACTAAGATGAGAATCTGCTAAATTGATTTGGTTTGGATTTTCCGTTGGACACGAAGATTATTGATTGTATTGACCTTGAAATTTCACAACTTAAAAAGCAGTGGGCACAGGATGAATGTGTAAGGTCACCAAGGTTTGGGATAAACTGCGCCCATGAGGTAGGGTGATTTAGAGTTTGGCGGAAGGTACTACTTGCAACTGTGATGGAGTCCCCTGTGTACCAAACTCAGGTCTGCCGGCCCAGTTTTGATTTGGGCGGACCACAAGTTTTATCCTGACAGCAAAACTTTCTCTGTCTGTGTAAAGTGATCTTTAACGGCCCAACAGATTAGGTGCCATTGGTAGCAAACTATCCGACCTTTCACCCTATTTAGAGTGGAAGCCCGAATGGCTTTGCATTTGACAGTCCATCACCTCATGGTATATCCCGATGGTGAGGGACAGTAAAGAAGAAAAATGACCCCACACCATGGGAGAAAACTGGTGTGGTGATCATTAGTTTTTTTTATTGTTCTAATACAAACTCTTGTTTTATCAGCTGTTTTGAAAACACAATTTGGACATTTTTGACAGTCAGCATTCATGTTTGATGGAGCTGTCTATTAAACTTCTCCTTGCTAACAGGAACCGCCATGACATCAGTTCTTGCCAATGTGTAGAGATATCTGCCAGCGGACATCTCCAAATTAGACGGGCGGAGCAAAGGCAATTAAGTCATCTGCCACCATGCCTGCCTGTAGTCTGTCCGCTAAATCCTAAATCAGGTCCTCTATATAGAGTGGATGTTGTTATGTTATGTTATGTTATACTCTTTTATATTGCACTCGAATCACCGGGGGGCATCACAGCGCTTTACTCAGAGACCCGATGGGGTGGGCAGCACAAAAGAAAAGGAAGACTTAGAACAGGACTGCCTTAGGTTGTTTTCTGAAAGCCGGATATGCGGATATTTCTCGCAGAGATGCTGGGAGGCTATTCCAGTATTTGGGGGCGAGATAGGAGAATGCCAAGCCCCCCGATCTGTGGAGTCTAATACGAGGTACCTGAAGCAATTGCTGTGTGCTAGACCTCAGAGGGCGGCTTGGAACATATTTTATCAGTTTATTTTGAAGATACACGGGACCCTGACCCTGAAGGGCACAGAAAGTGAGACAACAAATTTTAAAGAAAACTCTATGTTTTATCGACAGCCAGTGTAGTTTCCTCAGCAACGGATGAGAGGGGGAGCCTGCCGGCATGTTCAGGACCAGCCTGGCCGCCGTATTCTGGATTACCTGCAGTTTCTTCAGAGATGTGATTCCAACTTCTGCCAATAAGGCATTCCCGTAGTCTATGCGGCTCATGACTACTGCTTGGGTCAAGGTTCTACGGTGCTCCATGGGGATGAAAGGTAAAATTTTATGGAGCAATCTGAGCCTATAGTAGCAAGCCCCTGATACTGAGGCTACATGATCTTGCATGGATAAGGAGTGGTTTAGCTTAACGCCCAAGTTGTTGATACACTGTTTGGGCATTGGCGACGGACCCAATTGAGAAGGCCACCAGTCATTAGACCAGGCTGCTGCGGCTTTCCCTAGAATCATGATTTCCGTCTTGCCCGGATTTAACTGTAAGCAGTTGTCGGTCATCCAGTTTGATATTGCGGAAATTCCTGTGGCAAAGTGGAGTCGGTCAGCCTCGAGGTTATGGCCAATGTTAAACAGCAGCTGGGTATCATCTGCATACGAAATAATTCCGAACCCCAGGGCTTCCACCACCTTAGCCAGAGGGGCCGTATAGATATTAAAGAGGGTGTGGCTAAGGCAGGAGCCCTGGAGGACACATTTGTCTAATGCTGTTTTCTCAGATTGGTAGGGGTCCATAATGACCGTTTGTGAGCGGTCCTCCAAAAAGTTTTGTAGCCATTTCAGAGCCGGGCCATGGACGCAGAAGAAGCTTAGCCTCTCCGCAAGCCTTGTATGGGAGATGGTATCAAAGGCCGCGGAGAGGTCAAGCAGAATCAGAACTGCTGAGCCACCAGCGTCTATCGTTGTTCTCATGTAGTCAGTCACGGATAGAAGGGCCGTTTCCGTGCTGAAGCCCCGGCGGAAGCCGGACTGTGAGGGGTCCAGGATATCGTTTGATTCCAAGTATTCATTCAGTTGCTTATTGATCATACTTTCCAGTATTTTCCCCAAAAGAGGGAGCAGCGATATAGGGTGGTAATTGGCCAATTCCAATGGGTTTGCTGTGGGTTTTTTTAAAATGGGGCGAACAAAAGCTTCTTTCCAGGATGCTGGCATTATCCCTTCCGTAATAGAGAGATTGAAAATCTTTTGTACACTTGGGCCTAGAATATGAGACAGGAGCGACATGATCTTGGGAGGGCAAAGATCCTCTGGTGAACCCGATTTGGCAGCCTCTAAAGCCAATTGGGTCTCTACTAAGGTGACGGGCCTAAAGCATTCGAAAGAGTGCTCAGTCTGTATGATAGCATACTGGTTTGTTAGACCTGTCATCCTTACGGTGGTCTTCCCCAAAACTTTTTGCCTGCTTACTTACTATTTTTGCTGAATCTTTTTGTTAGCCTTAGGACTCTGAGCACTTTACCACTGCTGACCAGTGCTAAAGTGCATGGGAATCGCCACTAAACCTGGCAACATTGGTGTATACATAATTGGCATTCTTAGTTTACCTGTAAGTTGTATACTGTAGGAAGCTGGCTCTTTATACATTTTACCAAAGTAAGAGAGTTCTCAGAGGTATAGCAGAGGCTACATTGAGTAAGTAATAACAGCCCTCTTTGTGGTAGAGTGGGCAAGCAGTTAGGCTTATCCAGAGGGTGTGTTAAGCATTTCTTGTATTCACTCAGTCAAGACCGATGGCAGACACTCAGACAGAACCCAGACCAATTAGGTAAGTATAAAAAAGTTATACTTATGTTTTATCTTTAGAACCAAGTAGGACTTGGCACAGGTAAGTAAAATATACTCTCAAATGCAATACTTTACAAGGAATGCAATTGTGGTTGAATTTACAATTGTTACAGGTTTGATTTAGGTTTAAGAACTGTTGAAATTACACAGTAATTACTTTTAGAATACTTTTATATTACTTTAGGATTACATCGACTACTCCGGTACCTAGATACCACACTGTGGATCCTCCAATACAAGGTAATTAAGACTTTTCCAAGTTTGCAATATATTTATTTTACTTTTCAAACAAAAAAGTTCAACTTGACAGAACAATTTTTCAGAACCAACTTGTAACATAGGTTTATAAGGCAGAAAAAGGATTAGCGGTTTCTCAAGTAAGTAAACAACTTACAAGGGGGAGCCTTGGGGGTTAGGACCAATGTTCCCCAAGGTCCAGTTCGGCACTCAAGTTGAACCACCAGCGGCACTGTGGTGACTGGGTGCTGAGTGCAGGGGCACTATGTTAGCCAATGAGGCAAAGGCGGCCTTCTGTCAGGGTCTGCTTACAAGCAGGCCACTTGGCTGGGGGACCAAAGCTCCTGGTGTTAGGATCAGCACTGCAGGGGCCAACAATTAGCACATGAGCTGCACCACCAGCAGCACAGGGATGGCCGGGTGCAGAGTTCAAAGACGACGTTGGGGACCCTGTGGATTCCAATGCAGATCTCCGGTTTAGTAAAAATGCTGCAGACTTGGGCAGAGAGGCTTCCTGAAGGTGATCACTGACTTAAGAGGTAAGTTGGGTTCTTGGGCATATCAGGACACTGAACGCTGTGGGGCATCGGGTGAAGGGTTGTCCTTTGGCATCGGGTTCTTCTTAGGAGCTCCAGTCGTGCCGGGGGCATCCTTCAGGTTGAGGCTGCAGGCCTCGGCTTGAAGCTTGGGGTAGGTCGGGGATCACCAGATCCCAGGTCATGATTGATGGGGAGACCTCCTTGTGTGTGTTGTTGGAGCCACTCGAACTCTGGCGATGGGCATCGGGTGCAGAGTAGTTCGAAATCGAGGAGTCACCTGGATCCAGATTCTGTGGGTGAGTCTTTGTCGAGTACATCCGGTGTCCATGGGAGACCTCGGACCAGACCACATCTAGAGCAAATAGTGGGGGAATACCTTGACAAAAAGGGCACTTTCTAACATTGTGCGAATGATGTCCCTGTAACCTTTGTATTCAGTGAATTTCTAAGCTTTTTATAATTCTTTTTCCTAACTATAACATCCCTGCAACCTTTGGGTTTTGAAGTGTATAAATCTATCTATCTATCTATCTATCTATCTATCTATCTATCTATCTATCTATCTATCTATCTATCTATCTATCTATCTATCTATCTATCTATCTATCTATCTATCTATCTATCTATCTATCTATCTATCTATATAATTTGTATATATATATATATATATATATATGTATATATATATATATATATATATATATATATATATATATATATATATATACATATATATATATATATATATATATATATATATATCTATATCCAAAACACAAGAGTTACCTCCTTTGGAAAAGCACACTCGCAGGTAGGTTTTGATTTTCGTTTTTATTTTGCAGTTTAGCAGCACAGCGATAAAGAAACAGAGTCCGATTCAAATACAGCCTGACGCGTTTCATGCTCGAAGAGCATTTCCTCAGAGGCTTTTGAAAAAACACTGCGTGAAGCACAAGAATTTATGTAACCTGAACACCTGCCAAGTGGGCGTTGGCTCTCCCAGAGCCTGCTGGTGCTCGTAGTCCTGATAGATACTCCAGTGAGCTGCTTCACAACAGTGCACATAGTTCAATAAAGTGAAAAATCCAAGTGGGTTTGGAAATAGTTCCTTAGTCACTGCGCTTTACTTTCCATGTGCAAAAACGAACCATCTGCCACTGTTCAGTATTTAACTGCAGTAAACCCACTTCCAGATAGTGGGAGGGCTTTTCCTCGACCGAGGCCGGCCGAATTAAATCCAAAACACAAGAGTTACCTCCTTTGGAAAAGCACACTCGCAGGTAGGTTTTGATTTTCGTTTTTATTTTGCAGTTTAGCAGCACAGCGATAAAGAAACAGAGTCCAATTCAAATACAGCCTGACGCGTTTCATGCTCGAAGAGCATTTCCTCAGAGGCTTTTGAAAAAACACTGCGTGAAGCACAAGAATTTATGTAACCTGAACACCTGCCAAGTGGGCGTTGGCTCTCCCAGAGCCTGCTGGTGCTCGTAGTCCTGATAGATACTCCAGTGAGCTGCTTCACAACAGTGCACATAGTTCAATAAAGTGAAAAATCCAAGTGGGTTTGGAAATAGTTCCTTAGTCACTGCGCTTTACTTTCCATGTGCAAAAACGAACCATCTGCCACTGTTCAGTATTTAACTGCAGTAAACCCACTTCCAGATAGTGGGAGGGCTTTTCCTCGACCGAGGCCGGCCGAATTAAATCCAAAACACAAGAGTTACCTCCTTTGGAAAACACTGAACAGTGGCAGATGGTTCGTTTTTGCACATGGAAAGTAAAGCGCAGTGACTAAGGAACTATTTCCAAACCCACTTGGAGTTTTCACTTTATTGAACTATGTGCACTGTTGTGAAGCAGCTCACTGGAGTATCTATCAGGACTACGAGCACCAGCAGGCTCTGGGAGAGCCAACACCCACTTGGCAGGTGTTCAGGTTACATAAATTCTTGTGCTTCACGCAGTGTTTTTTCAAAAGCCTCTGAGGAAATGCTCTTCGAGCATGAAACGCGTCAGGCTGTATTTGAATTGGACTCTGTTTCTTTATCGCTGTGCTGCTAAACTGCAAAATAAAAACGAAAATCAAAACCTACCTGCGAGTGTGCTTTTCCAAAGGAGGTAACTCTTGTGTTTTGGATATATATATATATATATATATATATATATATATATATATATATATATATATATATATATATATATATATATATATATAACCTACTGGCGGTCGCCAGTAGGTATATATAGTTAGGATTTTTTCTCTATGGGATTTTTGAAAATTCTATGTCTAATAACTTTGGCGTTTGTGGACGGAATTGGCTGAAATTTTCAGGAAAATGGAACATTTTGTTTCTGAGCAGCCCCTGAAAATTTGGGGGGGTCGTCAAGGGGGGGCCGAGAAAAAAGGGGAGTCCCAAAACGCGTTTTTCCCATGTTAATTTCCATAGGGCGGTTGGCCTCACTTTTAGCCCGAACGGCTGAATGGATTTGCATGAAACTTGGCAAAATTGTAGGGACTGTTAGCCCGATGTGCCTTTGCTAGGTCTCAATATATGTGCTCCAGGGGATTTTGATAAATTATCGTTCAAAAAAATATATATATCTGTAACAGCGCTCCGGGTAGCGCTCCGGTTCGCGTACTTGACGCGTAACGGAACTTCACGAAGCGAAGCTGATTGGCTCTCCGGTGTCTGTCAACATTCTAAACAGTCCGGAGCGGCCGCCATCTTGTCTCTCGGTAGGATCGAGAGACAAGAGGAGGGCAAAACAAAGGGGGAAATGACCATAAGGGGGCATAGTAGATCCTCCCTCACCCTCTAGCTTTGATGTGGAGGCTTTAAAAGGGCCCCGCGGGGCAAAAAAAAAAAAAATCGTTTTTTTGCGTGGGGAGCGCCCGGTACGCTTTTGTGCAATGGGCGGTGGTAATCTAAATGATGAGGGGGGGGGCAGCGTTCAAAGCACATCAGCGTGCATAAACACGAAAATGTTTTGATCTACCACGTACTTGACTTATCTCTAGCTTTATTAATACTTTATTAATACAATAAACAATAATGAAAAATCGACATCAATAGGGTTGTCCGTATTCCCAGTCAGTACCCTTCCCCGCCCGCCATGTGCACAAAGACCGCATACATCCCCCATAACGTCAAGGCTAAGTAACTAGAACGTCATAAGGAGTTGCAAGTCGCTCCCATACTGGCGCCATTTTGGTCGAGGCCAGGCAGGTCCAGAGTATAGTTCAATGTCTCCAATAAGTAGCGGCAGGAGCAGAATCCCTTTCGGCAGTTCTGGCTTCGTCATTACGAGCACTAGAAAACAAGACATTCTGTGCAATACCACCCTTGACGCAGCCCTTTATTCTACAAGATGGTGTCTTTCAAAAGCCAGGGGTATAGGAGTATGTAACAAGCGAGCCATTTAATTGAAAAAACTAAACGTGACAAACGGTTGCAGAATCAGTGAAGGTTGATTTTTTAATTGAAAGTATAACAGGATCAGTTACAATAAAATCGTTCATACGCACACCATGGGCGAGTATCATGGGTAACATTATTTCGAAGCTTTATTAATAAAATAATCAATAATGAAAAATCGACATCAATAGGGTTGTCCGTATTCCCAGTCAGTACCCTTCCCCGCCCGCCATGTGCACAAAGACCGCATACATCCCCCATAACGTCAAGGCTAAGTAACTAGAACGTCATAAGAAGTTGCAAGTCGCTCCCATACTGGCGCCATTTTGGTCGAGGCCAGGCAGGTCCAGAGTATAGTTCAATGTCTCCAATAAGTAGCGGCAGGAGCAGAATCCCTTTCGGCAGTTCTGGCTTCGTCATTACGAGCACTAGAAAACAAGACATTCTGTGCAATACCACCCTTGACGCAGCCCTTTATTCTACAAGATGGTGTCTTTCAAAAGCCAGGGGTATAGGAGTATGTAACAAGCGAGCCATTTAATTGAAAAAACTAAACGTGACAAACGGTTGCAGAATCAGTGAAGGTTGATTTTTTAATTGAAAGTATAACAGGATCAGTTACAATAAAATCGTCCATACGCACACCATGGGCGAGAATCATGGGTAACATTACTTCGAAGCTTTATTAATACAATAATCAATAATGAAAAATCGACATCAATAGGGTTGTCCGTATGCCCAGTCAGTACCCTTCCCCGCCCGCCATGTGCACAAAGACCGCATACATCCCCCATAACGTCAAGGCTAAGTAACTAGAACGTCATAAGGAGTTGCAAGTCGCTCCCATACTGGCGCCATTTTGGTCAAGCCCAGGCAGGTCCAGAGTATAGTTCAATGTCTCCAATAAGTAGCGGCAGGAGCAGAATCCCTTTCGGCAGTTCTGGCTTCGTCATTACGAGCACTAAAAAACAAGACATTCTGGGCAATACCACCCTTGACGCAGCCCTTTATTCTACAAGATGGTGTCTTTCAAAAGCCAGGGGTATAGGAGTATGTAACAAGCGAGCCATTTAATTGAAAAAACTAAACGTGACAAACGGTTGCAGAATCAGTGAAGGTTGATTTTTTAATTGAAAGTATAACAGGATCAGTTACAATAAAATCGTCCATACGCACACCATGGGCGAGTATCATGGGTAACATTACTTAGAAGCTTTATTAATACAATAATCAATAATGAAAAATCGACATCAATAGGGTTGTCCGTATTCCCAGTCAGTACCCTTCCCCGCCCGCCATGTGCACAAAGACCGCATACATCCCCCATAACGTCAAGGATAAGTAACTAGAACGTCATAAGGAGTTGCAAGTCGCTCCCATACTGGTGCCATTTTGGTCGAGGCCAGGCAGGTCCAGAGTATAGTTCAATGTCTCCAATAAGTAGCGGCAGGACCAGAATCCCTTTCGGCAGTTCTGGCTTCGTCATTACACCCCCAAAAAAAACTAGACATTCTGGGCAATACCACCCTTGACGCAGCCCTTTATGCTACAAGATGGTGTCTTCCATTCAGAAAATATTGTTGGCAGCATTTTGAAAGGAAAGATAAACGGCTGTTCTCCTAGTGAGTCTCACATTGTTACATTTATGAAGAATGTTGAAGAGTAGTATGTTGAAAATCTGAAGCCATCGTTCTACAAACTCTCAACCAGCCTTGGATGGAAAAATCCTGAAGAATGTACAAACTGAAAACTAGTTTTTGTCTGCATAGCATCAGCAGCAACACTTGAGTCAGCTTTGTGTGATCCAATCAATACTGTCCACCTGCACACATTCAGGGACCAGGCCGCATTGCGAGGGCACCGCAAGACGTGTCTTCAGGTCAAACGGATTGTGGGACAAGGTCCAGAATGAAGAGTCACCAAAAGGCAAAAAGTTCCGCCGGACCCCGGGAGGCGGCCGCCTATGTCGGGGCCGATCTCAGGCCACACCAGGGCAACAAGACTTGGGGAGGGGGCAGGAGCCAAGCGCCCCCTCCCAGTCCGCGTCACCACACCACCCCTCGGGGGCCTCCGTCAAGCGGTTCAGGGAGGCACCGCAGGCAGCGGTTCTTCAGATCAGTGGCTCTCATCGCGGCAAGGCTCCCCTCCGTCAGCAGCTTTCGTTGGCGCTGTGGTTGCGGCCGGAGGCCCCGCCTAGTCAACGCTCCGGCCTCTCCATGTCGTAGGCCGCAAGAGTGGGCGCAACTAAGCTGGATGGCGGGTGAGACGCTGTAGCCGCAAGAGTAGGCGAAACTCAACCGGCCGAGTGAGGCACTGTGCCGCAAGTGCGGGCGGAACTCAGCTGGCCGAGCGAGGCACTGTACCGCAAGAGTGGGCGGAACTCAGCTGGCCGAGCGAGGCACTGTGCCGCAACAGTGGGCGGAACTCAGCTGGCCGAGCGAGGCACTGTGCCGCAAGAGCGGGCGTAACTCAGGTGGCCGAGCGAGGCACTGTAGGTCTTCCTCTCACAAAGATGAAAGTCAGAGTGAGGAAACAAGGAGGGGTTTTCATCATTTGGGATAAAAAAATAGTTCTAAACCAATGAAAAGTGTCATTTTTAGGTCACATGACCTAGCCTTACATCATTAGGAAACCAAAAGTGAAATGAACCAATGAAAATTTTTATTAACAAGTCACATGACCTGTTATACTTACGTTACGCGCTCCGCGCCGCGCCCCGGATCGCTTCCGGGAAGCTGCGCTTCACGCCTCGCTTCGCGCATCGGGTGCGCTAACGCGGCACGTCATATGACGCATTACGCGACAACGCGATACTACAGTGTTTCTGGATGTTTCAGACTGAAGCTGGCGTCAGCATGAGAGCACCCCGTGGCTACGTCGTGACCGTTCCGCGAGCAATCATGGCAGTCGCTCCCCACCGGAAGTCTGCGGGAGTCGGGGGCCCCGGTGACTCTTGTAGAATCTTCAAGGCTGAGGGGACGCTTTTGGGAATGGGGCCCATGCCCTAGCAGTCAAGCGTCCGAGTTCCAGGGTTGCCCAGAGCCATCCTTGCAGGCCAGGCCCAAGTCTGTGGAGCCGACCGCCATTTCATGAGCTCCGTGGCAGCCACCTGTCGCTGTACCGCAAGAGTGGGTGCAATTCAGCCGGATGGCGGGTGAGACGCTGTAATAGCAAGAGCAGGCGCAACTCAGCTGGCCGAGAGAGGCACTGTGCCGCAAGAGTGGGCGTAACTCAGCTGCCGAGTGAATCGCTGGGGTGCAGCTGAGAAACCTCCACCTGGGGAGGTGGGGGAGGCTCGTTCGCGCCGCCTCTTCCTTCCAGTGCACCCCACGCCGTCTCCTGGCGCAGGTATATGTGATGGTCGGACCAGGGCACCGCAGGACGTGTCTTCAGGTCAAACGGATTGTGGGACAAGGTCCAGAATGGAAGAGTCACCAAAAGACAAAAAGTTCCGCCGGACCCCGGGAGCCGGCCGCCTATGTCGGGGGCGATCTCAAGCCACAGCAGGGCAACAAAACTTGGGGAGGGGGCAGGAGCCAAGCGCCCCTTCCGAGTCCGCGCCACCACACCGCCCCTCGGGGGCCTCCGTCAAGCGGCTCAGGGAGGCACCGCAGGCAGCGGTTCTTCAGATCAGTGGTCTCACCGGCAAGGCTCCCCTCCGTCAGCAGCGATCGTTGGCGCTGTGGTTGCGGCAGGAGGCCCCGCATAGTCAACGCCCCGGCCTCTCCATCTCGTAGGCCGCAGAGTAGTCGGGGAGAAATCCCGGGAACGGCAGCATGTATTTGGATCGATGTTGCAGCAGGCTGCCATGTAAATAGTTATTTAATAAAACGTTTTACCCTGTTACTTTGCTGGTGTGTTGTATATATTTATAATATTTGCATAGGGTTTGTCGTTATTTTGGGCGGGGTGGGCGGCGGAGCCGAGCTGTCTTGCAGCCATCATGGCGTCGAGCTCGGTTCCTCTCACTAGTTTCATATTTCTCATGAGGGGTTGTTCCTAATGTTTCTATTTTAGCGAGGTCAAAAAGAGATCCCATTAGTGGGCTACTGATTTTGCTTGATTCCTTTTGTTTTTTCTAACGATTTTTCACTATCTGCAAAGACTAAACAGAGTATTGCGACTATGTGCTTGTTTGTAAATAGAGAATGAACCAAAGAGAAGCAATTCCAAAACAGTAAATGCTTGGATAACAATCAATCAAATGGAGAGGGAAGCAGGCACGACGGATTACAACGGGGGCAAAGGCCTGCGTTACCTACCCTTCACTATCTGCAAAGAGAGAATACTCCTAAAAGAAAAGAGGGGAGGGGGGGGCAGCGTTCAAAGCACATCAGCGTGCATAAACACGAAAATGTTTTTACCTACCACGTACTTGACATTTTAAAGCTTTTGATATTTGCTATTAAAAAAACATTGAAATTCACTGAAAAAACCATAGGTTATAGACCATATATAGTTAGGAATTAGCATTTACAAAACCTTGAAAATTCACTGAAAAAAACATGGGTTATAGACCATATATAGTTAGGAATTAGCATTTACAAAACCATATTTTACTCACACAAAACCATTGAAATTCCATATATAGTTAGTTGCACTAACTATATATCGCGCACCCGCACTCCACTGCTGATGATGTCACATATTACATCATTCATGACATGGTCAGTGACATCACTGATGACATCACTGATGACATCTCAAATGACATCACTGATGACATCACTGATGACAACATCCAGTGACCCTTTTGCTGTTTACTCAGGCTTTACAGTTACCGCAGGGATAGAAACCCGTCATTTCTTTTAAGGTGTTACCCCTCTGCGGTATTTTCTCTAAAAGGCTTCTCATCAACTAGTCACAAATGGATCTGGCTTTTTAAAAAGTTACTAGTGGGAAATTGGGAATATCCTCACCTATCACACTGTCAGTTTTCAAAAAATGCCAATTCCTTTTTAGCATTTGTTTCAAATGATTGGCTTCCATCGAATAAGGCGTAATCAACCGGCACTTTCCATTGTCCTGCTTTTTTTGTTTTTCGATCAACAGTGTCTGCCTTGGTATTTTTCTTACTTTACACAAAGTTGCTTCCAGTGTTTCTGACTTGTATCCCCTTATTTTAAACATGGCTAAACAATCTGAGGCAGCCGCCTCAAAATCCTCATCTCGAGTACAATTCCTTTTGAGCCTGAGTAATTCACCGTAATGTATACTCAATACTATTTTTTGGAGATGACTGCTGGTTGCAAATAGGAGGGAGTTGCCTGCAGTGGGTTTTTGGAAGTGGGCTGTCTCAATCTTACCTCCTTCAATGAACACCTTCAGGTCCAGGTAGTCCACTGCCACTGGACTAACTGTGCCTGAAAAGTGTAAGTTGACATTATTCATGTTGAGAAGGTTGATATAATCTCTAGCTGTATCCTCTGTGCCCTGCCACACAATGAAAAGGTCATCGATATACCGATACCATTTTATTTCCTTCCCACTGGTGTTACCATCCTGGTAGGTTCTGGGCACCTGCTCCTCCCACCAGCCAATGAATACGTTCGCATAACTGGGGGCGAAGCAGGTGCCCATCGCCGTACCCGACAACTGTTTGTAGTGTTGGTACTCAAACAGAAAGATGTTATTTGTCAGGCAAAATTCCAAAAATTCCACTAACATGAGGTTGTGTTGTGCATACCTTAACTCTCTTTTGTTTAGATAGAATTTACCAGCCTCCACCCCAGCTTCATGTTCTATGCATGTGTAAAGGCTTGTGATGTCCAATACCATTAACAAATAGGTTTGGTCTCATTTTACACACTTGATTTTGTTTAAAAAGTCCTTGGTGTCTTTCACATAGGATTCTAACTTAATCACAAACAGAGACAAAAAATGGTCAATAAACATTGAAACATGCTCTGTATGCCTTTGCAATGATGAGACAATAGGCCTACCGGGTGGATGCAAACAGTCTTTATGTAATTTGGGGATGTGGTAGAAGGTTGGAATTACTGGATTTGAGCTACGTAAGAACAGATGTTCTTTTGCACCCAACATACATTTATTATACCATTTACAAATTAATTTGTCATAGACTTGGATGCTATGATGATATTTTTAATTTGTAGTTTTTTGGTAGCACTTTTCATCCGACAATTGCCGTATAGCTTCTTTACAGTATTGTTCTCTAGGTTGTACCACCACATTCCCCCCTTTGTCCGAGGGTTTTATAATCACGGATTTGTCCTGTCCCAGAGTTTCCAGTGCTTTTTTCTCAGCTTGTGAAAGATTATTTTCGGTTGTCCATTTTCTCGTCCTCTGCCTGAATTTCAAAAGATCACTGACCATGGCATCCGAAAACACATCTAATGCATTTTGTGGCATTTGCGGGTTGAAGAGGGATCTAGGTTTAAAGGGACTCTTTTCCCTTTCTTGTTCAATGTCCCTATTCACTGCTCGAGATGCCATATCTAAATTTGATGATACATCCTCCTCTTGTTCTGTTCTTAGATTTTCCAGGAGTTCTATAGCTTGTAAGTCTGTTCCTACTAGAGAGTCTGTGGCAGTTATCCTCGCCATTGGCCTTCTTGAGTCTTTGGTGTGCGATCTTAAATATTTATGCAGTTTTAACTTACTTACAAAGTTAAAAAGGTTGATTCTTGTCTGTGTGTATTCTTTAAGTGATTATTTGAACAAAATGTTAGTCCCAAACTCAACACTTTATGTTCAGTATCTGTGAGAGGTCTTTCAGTGCGATTAACTACCGTTAAGCTTGTTGTATCCATTACTTTCTGGTTGATCTCTTGCGATTCCCCCATCCTGTTGTTTTTCCTCTTCTTGCCACCCCCGGCTCGTCGCGTCCTTCTTCTACTTCTGGTGGCTTGTTCTTTCCACCTCGTAGTCAGGATTGGCGAATGATCTGAAACTCGTCGTGAAAAGGAGTTTGGGTTCAACTACCTGCTGCCGCTCTTAATGTTTGCTCATCACCAGACTCGTTCTCAGTAAGGTCAGATTCTGCGGTCTCCACTCTTTGTGGCATTTGTTTTATTCTTAGACTTAGTTCCTTCCTTGGGCCATCATTTTTTGCGGGCACCGGTCAACACCCGACCCTGTAAGTAATCATTCTCATCTCTTTGGAATTTTTTCTTGTTTGCGATTTTTTTTTTTTGTTTGTATTTCAAGAGACTTGCTTTCATCTGTCCCATCAGCTCCTCGATCTTTTTCTTGTTCTCCTCCTTACTGAGTTCTCCTTCTAGTTCTTTAATTTCACCCAAAGTTTTTTCTCGGTCGCTCCAAGCATATGTTACCAGTATGCCTAATGTCCCCCTGGCAATACTGCACTGTATGCTCTGCCCAAATATATATATATCAGCAAGCAATGTGGTCATAAGCCGGAGCGCTCAGGAGCGGATGCAGGCTGTGTGCCGGACCAGTGGCCAAAAGTCATTTTTTAAACAAATTTTATCCGTACACAGAAGTCCTTTGATTCAGTGATGTTTATTTAAAATCGAGCCAGTCTGTCAGAACCCAAAAGACCAGCGCCGACACTACTGGGGATTGCTTTTCAAACCTCCAACTTTATTGCAACATATTGAGGCATGTATGGCATGACGTGTTTTGGCAGTCTCAGCTGACTTGTTCACAATATTCAGACGGCCACGTGATTGCTCTTTAAATACCAGTCACTCAGTATTTTCACACCTTCATCATGGAGATGGTAAACATACTTATACCCTTAACACAATTATTTACTCAATAAAGTTCTTTTTTTTAAGTTGTTTTTTTATGTCATTCAAAAGACTGCTGTTGCTGTGATAAAGTGCAAGTGCTTTAAATAGTTGTGTTCATACATTTCAAACCTAAGTGAATTCATTCGACTTACAAAAACTAATAGAAGATAAAATGAAAACAGACTTCCTTCAATCAAGCAATACATTTGTAAAGCGCTTTACTCACCCGTGAGGGTCTCAAGGCGCTGAGGGAGGGGGAGGTGCTTACTACTGCTCAAATAGTCAGGTCTTGAGGTGTTTCCTGAAGGTGAGATGGTCTTGGGTCAGTCGTAGGTGTGCGGGGAGGGAGTTCCATGTCCTAGCTGCTAGGTAGGAGAACGATCTTCCTCCGGTGATGGTTCACTTCTTATTTATCATAAAGTGCAAGTGCATAGTATATATATGTATATATATTATATATATTATATATATACACTATATATATCTATATATATTTATATATATAGATATATGTGTGTATATATAAATATAAATGTATACAGCTATTTCAATACCCACAAAGCTCTAGTACCCCAAGTGCAGCGCATGAGTGCCCAGGTGTGGGAGCCTGAAAAAAATCGAAGAACCAAGCTTCAAAGTAGAGGAGAAAGTCATGTACACTCACTACAGGTCAAATATCCAATAAGGTTTATTCAGGAAATGCACTCAATGTTTTTCAACACCAGTGTCTTGATCTCTAAAATCATATATATTTTATCTATATATCTATGTAGTTATGTAGTTAGGATTATGTTTCTATAGTAAATGCCTTTGTTTGTTACTAAATACTTTGGCACTGTTTGACAAATCTCCACGAAACTTTACAAAAGAGTGCTATTTTTGACAAATTTGTGCATTCAAGTTTTTGGGGAGATCCATGAAGTGAGGGCAAAGGAAAAAGGAGCATCCCAAAACTTTTATTAACTTTCATGTTTCCATAGGAACTTTATTTATTTAATTTTTTTATTTTACAAATCTATACAGCGCATAGCTGCCCCAGCAACGCGGCGTCTCAGCAATACCCAAAGAACAAGTGCCAAGAAACCACTCAAACAAACAGGAAAATTATGCCGGGAAGAGCCAGGTCTTTATAGCCTTTCGGAAAGCCAGATGGCTCTGAAGTCCTCTAATGGAAATCGGGAGAGAGTTCCATAGGTGGGCCACCTGAACCTTAAAAGAGCAAACACCAGCTCTAGCTCTTTGAAATCGGGGGGGTACAAACCAACCCCAATTTGGCAGAGCACAGAGGGCGATTCGGGACATTCTGGACCAACAGATCCAATAGGATCGGAGGGCCTTGTTGAGTCAACATTTTATGGGCGACACAGAGACTTAAACAAGATTCTATTAGCTATTGGCAGCCAATGAAGCTTAGGCAGAAAATTAGATACAGAGCGTAACTTGGGAAGTGCCAGCAAAGCGCGTGCTGCAGCATTCTGAATTCTTTGGAGGCGTAAAATACAAGAACTTTAGGTACAGCTACAGCAGATCCCTGATCAGCTCCGCACGTAGCAGATCTCACTGACTCTGCCTGCATTTCACGGTTGCATGGTGTTGCCGTTTTACCTGGTATTGCTATAATTTTGCCACCTGTTGCCACTAACTAATTGTGTTGTCTGTTTTCAGTTCATTTTGCCTTTATTTTGCACATTTTCTGCTTTGTTTTTCTGCATGCAGTATTGACCATGCTGTCTAGAACCGGTCTGCTTCTTTCGCACCTGCTCTTTCCCACCCGTTTGCCCTCCCACTTCACGCCACCTGGTGTGCTCTGCTCCTATCCCAGGACCTACTTAATGGAGGCCTCAGTGCAACCTCATTAAGCAGATCCCTGACCAGCACAACCTGTAGCCGGTCACCTTGACTCTGCCTACATCTTTTGGTTGCCTGGTATTGCAGTTTCAGATGGTATCGCCATAATTGTGCCACCTGTTGCCGCTAAGTAATTGTGTTGCGTGTTTAGCTTTTTAAGTTCATTTTGCCTTTGTTTTGTGCACTTTCTTCTTTCTGTTGTTCTGCGTGCAGGATTTTTTTTAAACCTAGAAATTCACTGAAAAAACAAAGGTAACAAATCAAGTAACAGAGTTAGCGAAATGTTCATTAAAAACGTAATGTTTTAAGCTAAACAAAATACAGAAATTCACCAGTTGTAGTTATCTCAGGTGACTACAATTTGTGCCCACGAAAACTATAACTCGCACCCTCCCCATGCACTACTAATTACCACACATATTACATCATTAATGACATCTTGTATGGCCTTTTTACTGCAAGATTTACAATGAAATTATTGGTGAGAAAACTGCATGGCGGGGACGGAGTTATAGTTACCGTTCTCTTGGGGCATGTCATACTCGTCCAGTACCCTGCATGTTGGAAGTACTAGTATCAGGAATCCTCAACCACATCTGGATTATTAGTAATAATGAAGCATTCATTGCATTACAAATATTTGCATCTCTGGAAATGTGCTGAAAATGTTGATTATATACAGGAATCAGCGTGGAAATACTGATTTCGCATTTTGCGCCCAAATTATCAGGGAAAATGTCATAATAGCCCAGTATTCCCACGAGCCAGAAGTATTGATAGCCACAGTATCAGCGATTCATTCTGGATTTAGAAATACCAGTCTGGTGTTCGTGCATCACTCATATTCAGGCATGCCATGTTTTTTGTCTAAAATGCCTTGCAAACTCATCCTACTGACCTTTAGAAATGCTCAGTCAGAAACTGAACCCCAAATCAACTGCGATTTCGGTGTAAATGGCCCTAAATTCAGGTACTGAATGCGACAAATATTCATTAATAAAACCACGGTCGAAGGAGATGTGGACCCAACGGCAAGAGCTGCCTCATTTGTATCAGTGGAGCCAGGTTCGAGTCCCAGCTTCAACTCAACATCCTGTGATCCTCGACAAATCTTTAAGGGAACCATTTTCTTTCTTGCAGTCGGATCCAAGGCACTCTTGTTACACCACCACCTGCTGTTGGTATTGGACATGCTCTAAAAGCATCAATGGGCATCCTATATGCCATGGCTATTGAATTAATACCCTTTAAAATGTGCATTTCTGCTGTCATGTTCAGTGTAAATATTCTGGCATCTCACAAAGTCACCTCTCACCGTCTCTCCCTTATATTGCTTTTATACCCATTCTCGGCTATGTTTCCCTATGCTTTTTGATGTAACCCCCGCAGAGAATTCCTGTTCCAGACGCTCGACAAATAAACAAAAATAAGTAATGTTCTGCCCAACTTTAACAGATGATCCTCCTTCTATGATTTATTCACCCAGAGATTCAGCCTTCATTCTTATTTGCATTAGGTCTCAACCTGCTCCTTATCACCACACATTTGTTTCACAACACAACTGCGGGTTTCTCTTGCCCCCTCCTGAAATTTCTTTTTTCTCTTTTTGCTTCAGTTTGATTTATGGCGGTAATATTCGCACAAAACTTGGCCATACGGTGAGTCTGTGGGATGCGAGGTGCATTAAGTACATCTAATCAGATCTGTCAGGGATGCGCATCTCTGGCCCTAAGAAGGCTCTGAAAACATTTTGCTTATAACAACTTCTGAGCAAATAACCTGGGAATTCAAAATCGAATTAAATGCGGGAGCAGCCCTTCTGTACATTAGTTCCCCCTGCCAAATGGAGTCCGTGAAGGAAATGTAGTGAAGTGAGAGGCCTCAAAGTGTATTTGTTTTAAATTACTTTACAATTTTCTTGTTTTGCAACATAGTGATTATACACAACCACTAAAAATTTTCGCTTCAATTATAAAATACTTCCAAACAACTTTCATGTAAATGTCACTGCATTGAGGCTCCTTCATATGTGTGTAGGAGGTATTTGTAGGCTTTACATATCATTGGTTTTTTTTACATTTTGAACTCGATCCAAAGCTATTGCGCTATACACATGCGCTAGACTGAATCACAGAAGGTCAGATATCTTTTTAAGGCGCTAAAAGATAAAGGAGCAAATTTTGCTGATCTTGAGAAGGTGGTTGCTGGAAAAGTTGAAAGCAAAGTGCCTTTTTTCCCTGGGAAAGAAAACATTAATGATTTATCTCCCGGCAGAGTTACTCTTAACCACCTCGTTTTCATCTATGACAGCAACTGGGAAAATAGAGCCTCATTTCAGAGGCCTTGCGTCAGTTTTGCGCTTCAGATGCGTCACTTTTTGTGACACATCCGCTGCGTAAAACATGCCTCCTGTTGCGCACTATTTACAAAGTGACGCATCTAAGCAGATGCGTCACTTTGTAAACCCATGCGCTACATTATACCTGCGTCAGGTATAATGTATGCAGGGGGGGCGTTCCCCCGCAAAAAGCCTCGTAATAGTGATGCAGTGAAATCTATGAGATTTCACTGCGTCACTTCTAGGGCGCTGTTGCGTCAAAATCTTGCGCCTGCCTCACAGCAGGCGTAAGACTGACGCGGGCCCTTTGTGAAAGGAACGCATTTCTGGAGTTGCATCACTTTTTTGACACACTCAAGCAATGCGTCACTTTTGCGCTTACAGATACGTCAGAAATACTGACTTATCTGTAACTCCTTGCGACATGATGCGTCATACATTAAATATGACGCATCAGGTATGTCGCAAGGAGTGCCACTGAGAAGTGATGCATCGCTGCTTTCATGCAGCCATGCGTCATTTTTCATAAATGAGGTCCAAAGTGTTTTGGTAACACAAGTAAGAAGTGACTTAGCCAAAAGGGTAGGAGATTTTATTTATATTATTTTGACGTTCTTACATAGTGCACTACACTAACTTGTATCAGTGCGCTATAGACTGAAACAACTTCATTCATAGGATTCTGCAAAGAGGTACTTAAAAATACTTGACCATATCAGACGACCGAACACAATTTACTAGGAAGCAGGATCGGAGAAAAGGGTATCGTGAGAGGTTAAGAGATGGAAGAATCTTAGAGGAAGTGTAAAGGAAACAGAACTGAGGACTAGCAGTAAAGCTATCATTTGTTAATCTAGCTGCAGTTTAAACAGGTGAGTTTTCAATTTCCAATGGAACAGTTGTAGAGTTTTTGCACATCTCCCTTCAACCGGGAGAGAGTTACTGGACCCGTTCCTGCTAGACCCACTGCCTACGATGATTGTCTGGGAGCTGTGTTAGCTCAGATTTTCATAATTTAAAAAGTTTCATTTTGCATGCTTCCTGGGTGTAAAGCAGTTTCTGCAATATTGAGTGCATTGTGCAGAAAACCAGATCGGTGAAGGTGAAACGCTTGTAGACAAACCAGGCCATGAATGTGTAACTCTTGTAGACTCTACAGGTGAATTTAAATTTTACTCTGCCTTCCTGAGATAACCATTGTGTGTTCGGGAGAACTAGTATATTGTGGTGTAATGTCTTGGTGCCTGAATTCAGTCTAGAAGAAGAATATAAAACTGCTTTGATGGGTGCTAGTGCAGATGTTGAAATATCAGGAGAAGAGCATTTGCAGGTTCAGGTCTTGAAATAACTAACACTAGATTCACACTGGAGAACCTATTTGGTTTAGTCTTCCTGATTGAGTACTGTGTAGCGCTGTCTTTGGCTGCAGACTTCTCAACAGGTGTTGACTAGGTGTGGGCGTAACTTATATAGTTCTTGGTAGTGTAAATCCACGAAATTATTGCAAAAATTGGCTTAAAATTATACCTAACTATGCAAAATGTATCTTGCACTGAAAAAATATCCAAACAGTCCGTTTGGGTAAAAACTTTACTCAAAAATATAAGTTGTAGTTGATTTCTGGTTGTTCGCGTTCACAACACTGCTCCTCACATTTAGATTTTCAGTTTTTTGTTTAAAAATTAGCAACACGGTCCACTCGGGTGAAAAAAACTACCAAAATGTTTGTTGATCACCCAGATCAAAGGAACTGCCATTCACGTTCAAACTTCTGCAGTTTGCGATCAAATTTGTAGTTTCACACTCAAAAATTACCTGAATGGTCCACTCAGGTACACAATCTACCTCAAAAATGTCCTAAATGGTACATCTGGCATTTAAAATTTCTCCCTGAAATATGTAGAGTAGAGGCATAACCTTGATAATTTGGCACGGGTTTTGTTACTCAAAATTATGAGAATTACACCAATTATTCCGACATTATTAAAAGTTAGCCTGGCCTAGCCTGGCCTAATGTTGACATGATCAGGTTTTAGTATAGTCACATTCTTAGGGACCTTACTCTTTTGATAAGGCAAGTGAGAAACCAACACTATGGAGAATATTTAGCTATTCTGCTATGAATCTTTGTCTTGAGGTCGCCGACATAGAATAAATATACTTTTACGTGGGATGAGTTTTGAAAGATTGGAGGACGTTCAATGCTGTAGCACAGATAAGAAGTTCTTCATAATAATCATCTTGCAATTTATGATATATTCAGATAAAGTTGTGTACCATCTGCATGGTGGGCAGCTTCACTGGCCCCTTCCTTCCAATAAAACTTTCAGCCTTCCTATATAGAGGTTCAAAAGAGACACCCCATTATTAAGTCCTACAGAAGACTGCATTAAATAGGAGTGAATTCACCTCCACATTACCTCCACAGGACCTTTAGTAGTCTTACATGGTTATTTGTACCAAATGCCACAGAGATATCCACGAGATCGAGGAGGCAGGAGTCATTGTTCTCCAAAATAGAATGAATGTCATCTAACATTTTGAAAATGGCAGACTTGGGTGCTGCATTCACTGTGGAGGGCAGATTGGTATGGTGAACAAGATTGTTCTTTTCAAAGTGGTTACTGAGTTGGATGGTGGCACACGACTTTATCCACTGAAGGTCGATTTGTCACAGGGGAAAGGTTATTCACATTATTGGAATCATCAGTAGCTTTTTCAGGAATGGAGAAATGCAAGGTGTCTTTAGGAAATTTGGAAAAACACCTTCCCTTAGGGAGTAATTGATTGGACTACACCATCGTTTCTTGCACAGGTTGAAGTTGTTTTTGATGAAGAGAGCTGGAATAAGATCATCGTAATAGATGGTTGATGTAAGCTTGTTTATATTATTCGTCTGCAGACAGTGCTACGGCAAAGGAGTGAAATTGGTTCATGTGTTGGTTGTGATTAATGGGAAAGTGCCCATTTGTTGGTCTGGGCATATTTGTCCATCGTGCTTTGTTTAGTCGTCTAGCTGTGCTTGTGTTTGAGTCTCGGCTCAAGATGGTGCGCATGCACTATCCCGAAAAGAGACCTGTTGCATGAACTTTGGGGGCTTCAGCCCTCCTATAGGTTTGCCATCTGCTGGCTCCATCGTCACTCTACCACTCTTTCTACCCATTTGTCCATGGAATTCTTCTTTCTGGCGTTTTCCTCTGTTTACTCCTCCCCATGAGCAGAGACCAAGTACACAATCCCTCCACCATCGCTCATTTGATTGCCAATTTAAGTACATCTTTTTCTTGGCGTACCATCCCTCCTTGGGTTCGCACAGGTGTTTTTATGCGCTCCAAGCGCTGTGTATAATTTATTTTTATTTTCCCGTCCCGCTTTTCGTTCGCTCCATCCATTATTGGCTACGCATGGGGAAGGGTGGAGGCAACAAGTCACGGCAACAGTGGCATGGTTTTTCCATGGGAGTGTCTCACATGATTTCAACAACTATGTGCTGGTGGTATAAGTTTGTTGTTTCATCACACACCGCTTGGCTGTGCTACTATGAAGTCCTGTGGGGGTTCACTTTACGCTGCTTTCCAAGGTACTTTTTTTCTCTTCATTGTTTGCCCCCACAGCATTTCCTGCTTTGTTGTCATTGCTTGCATCTCCTCTCTCATCCACATTGTTACTGTTGTCTCATCCCTAACACCCTCCTCTGGCACTGTGATTCTTGACCCGTCGTCCTCCATGAGGCTCCCACATTATGTAGCTTGCTCCGTCTCACTGTTCGCAGCGGATTCTGGGATCCCGGAAAGCAGCTTTGGGTTCACTCTGATGCAGCCGCTCTCTCCCACAGCCATTCCTCCAGGGAGTAGTATCCGGGGCTCCTTGTGCCAAGCTATAGCCAGAGCCACCTCTAATGGCGTCTCTTGTACACCCATCTGTCCATTGTAGAAAGTAGCACTCACCATTTAGAGTTAAGGGTGCTCCCTATTGTATGTGGAGCACTCTCTGTGCCTGTCCTTTTTGTGTGTTTGGGGGGAGGAAGGCACTCTCTCATGTATGTGTTGTGTGTTACTCTTTACATTACCATATATGCTTCCCGTTGCATGGATAGGTGCCTGCATTCGATCCCTCTTGTTTGTACACTCTTCCTCTTGCATGTATGGGCCTTCCTGGTGCACATGTTGGCATGTGTAGTCTTCTCCATTCATATACATTTGTGCATGGCTTTACCCCCAGGTGCGCTGCATTTAGTAGTGCTCTCTTGAGCAATAATTGAGCTTTCTCCAGTGTGGTTGCTCCTTGCTCCTCCTCATTGTGGTTTTTTCACTTAGACATGCTTGCATTTTCTATGACCATGACATATCTGCCCTGTGCTAATGTTCTTTCCTTCCAATTATACTTCACTCTTCCTGTATTCCTGTATTTGTAATTTATCTGTGCTAACATACCTTCCCATCCCTTGTAGTTCATCCTCCCTGTAAAAATCTTTCCCAAGTAAAAAAAAATTAAATTACAGCACTCGTCCGTTGCAGCATGCAAAATTATTTAAATTATTATAACTTATTTGGTAGCCATTGTCCGCAGCTAATATGCTTATTAGTTGATTCCCTGTCGCATATCCCCTTTCACCATTTCTGCAATTAGGCACCCGTTGCTGAGACCGATTGGCTATGCCAATGCTTGTTTTCCATAGTGACCAGTTGAGTCGAATTAAGCTCTGCCAACACACATGTACCAGAAATGAATATTGAACATGACCATGCTGCCCCTCAAATGACTCTGATGACCCCTAAATTATCAAGTCACCAGCGAGGCAGCACATGCAGGCAGATAAAGGGTCTAGAGGGCATTATCTGTGGATTATGTGTCTGAATGTCAAATTTCCTTGGAGGGTCTCTCTGAGGGCAATGTTTAACCCCGTGAGCGCTGGCCACATTTTTGCGCTGTGTGGGCGAAATAGAGAGTGGGCAGAGTTCGGACAGCCCTTGGCCGTCGTTAGCACACGCCCACCGTGACGTGTGATGGCCGGGGGCCGTCCTGAGCACCGAAGGGGTTAACAACCTCTGTTTTACATGTTCACGTTTAAGGTTGACATCTTTTTAAATGATGACTTTTAACACATATTTGCTTGCACGACCATATGGGATAATGTTCTCAGGAAATAGTTTGCTTACACTTACACTTCTTCATAGGCACATTATCAGGCATTGGAACATTCTGTACAAGGACAAGGTAGACTTTGCAAAATGTCGCTGTTTGGTGCTGTCTATTTGGTGACAGCGCTGGGTAGGTTGAATCAACAGGACCAGAGCCCATGCTCAGAACAAATGGGCCCAGTTCATTATATAAACTGCACCAAACCTTTGTTTAGACCGAGGAGCATTTCAATGGGTTGTGGAGGTCATCTCATGCTGGAATTCTAGCTCAGCTGAACTCTGTCACCATCATCAGAAGGGTAAATGCCCATTCTACACTAAGACTGGCTACCAGATGACAAATACCTGCAGGTAAATTGGGAGTTAGACCACTCTAGGGTATTCCGGCAGACACACACACCCTATGCTTTATTGGATAGGCAGTGTTAGGCAGGAATACAATTATATGTATCCATATAACCCAATGCAAATGCACAATGGTTGAATTGTTCATTCTGTTCACCAATCTTGAAACACTGGTAACATTGTTTTGCTTCATTATATTAATCACTGCGGAGCAGCGCACGTATTTCACACAAGAGTACAGTTGCTTCAATAAATGTTGAAAATGGCAATTTTTGTACTTCTTGTGTCTCCCTTTGAGTATGACTGAGTTAACAATGAAAGGGGAGTTCTGTTTCCATGATTTCCTTGAGGATTTATGGGTTGTCATGTTCTGAAGTTGCAGATTCCATCCTGTACCTTGTGAGGCTTAGAGGTCCAGATGGCACACTGTGAGATAGTCAGGTCATCATATTCTGATGGTATGTGCGGACTCAGTCCCACATATTATTGACATTTATGTTACCCAAACTTATCGTCCTACTCAAGGAGTAGGAATCATACAACACTTTAATCTGTGTTGAAGTTCTTGAGGCTCCACTGGGAAGTGATGATTCTCCAATTAGTCAGTAGTTCCAATACCAATCAGTGATCCAGTTGCTTTCAGCTGGTCATTGCCACTTAGACCAACAAGTAGTTTGGATGTCCCAAGCTCCAATTCATAGATAAATGATGTACCTAATAAGAGCAGTGTCAGTTCTTAGGGTCTGATTTACAGTATGGCAGTTTTACCTCTGTCCATCAGTGTGGGTAGGACATTACATCCTCCACCCTGATGAAAGAGGACCATCATATTTAGAAATCACTGCGGGGACTCAGTGAGTTTCAGACTAAACAATGCCAGGAGAGGTCTAAGTCACTCAGTGGCCACCGTCATCAGAAAATCTCCGCATAGGCCAGCAGCAACACTAAATGGTGGCACTAAGTGCTGCATGGGGCAGATTGAAGCAAGAGGAGAGAATTGTGTTGGATTATACATGGGGCTGCAAATGGCTCTACAAATCTGTGTCCGCCATCTTGGTGGGCATCCCATGCCCCACTTTAATGCCACCTTAAGGATTTGTGGGACCCCAAACATGAACAATTTGTTGTCCCCTGTGATGAACACCTTCAACTGTATTAATGATTTTTATCTAATTCAATCCCTTGTGAAGCATTGAAAAAGCTATTAGCTTTTGCACCTAGATCTTTTTGTGTTGCAACTGGAATATTTTTTGCAAATAAATTAGCCCCTTATATAGAGATTGGCAGATGGGATATACTGTCCTCCTTATTAAATGTGCATTATATTGTAATGCATTTGTAATAAGCCAGACGAGATATTCATCACTTTTGAGACAAAGTGCTCATCCATTAGACTCTAAATCAGTCCCTTAGTCTCTAACCATTCTGGCCCTTCCGCAGAAGGAAAGACGCTGCAAGGGTGACTTGATGAATTTTTTTGTGGATTGTTAGATAATATTATAATAAGTCATACACACATAGCCCATGAAATTGTAACTTTAGGTGACGGATATTTGTAATGACAAATAAATAAATACCCCTTCACAACATGCATTTTCAATGCAACAGTGAAAATCAAAACACTGCCCCAAAAATATTCAACACTGCACCAGGTAAAATCTGATAGTTTTCTCCTTATTATTCTTCAGTGACTTCTCCCTACTTTTTCTTTGTGTGGACTTCTTTGGCTGGACAACATCCTTCGACTCTTCTAATATAAGTGGATTATAGATGGCAACAGAAGAAGGGCAGAGAGGTACAGTGAACGTTACAGTGAAAGCAGTGAAGTAGAGGGAGAAGGTAGATAGATATTAGGCAGAGATATAAGATTGCGGGAGAGAGGTAAAGTAAAGGGAGAAAGATAAGGTACTCAGAGAGATACAGAGGGAGAAAAAGGAAGAGGTAGGCAACGTTTTAAAGTGAGGTAAGCAGAGTGGAATGTGGAGAGAGAGTGAGAGGAGCGGGGTACACCAAGAGGGGAGGTGGGAAGCCAGGTACGGTAGAAAGAGTGATTTAGAGAGAGGTATAGGTGGATGCAGAGAGGAGCAAGGTAGCGAGAGAAGTTAAAAGAAATGCAAGGTCGAGAGAGTGATGAAGGTGAGGAAGGATCAAAATGATAAAAGGTACAGAATAACATCTTAGGTAACGATAGCAGTGATGCAGAGAGAAAGCTTGAGAGAGAGTCTTGGATAGTATAAAGTGAGATGAGATGTAGAGTGAACACAAAAAAAAGAGATCAAATAGAGACACAGAGGTAAGATACCAACAGATAGGTGAGGCTGATAAATGAAATGTAGAAAGCGAGACTTAGAGAGTTGTAAGGTAGAAAGAGAGGTTGACATAGAGAGGTGAGGAAGATAGATGCATAAGAAGAGATGAGGTGCAGATGTTAAGATGAAATAGTGAAAAAAGTACTAAGAGAGATACAAGAGATGGAGAAAGGGTGATGATAGAGAACAACAGGTAGAGGTAGAAAAGGGTAGCAATAAATGTGTAAGTGTTGAGAGTGGTAATCTAGAGAAATAGGGCTAGAAAGAGAGGGTAGGTGGAGAGGTGGATTAGCAAAACAATGATGAAAAAAATATAGAGGTTAGGCAGGGAGAAAAAGAATTGTGGTGTGGAATTTGATGAAAGATAGAGAGATGAGGAAGAGAAACAGGTTAGGTAGAGAGTGGTGAGGTTAGGAGAAGTCAGAGAGAAAGGTAGAACGAGATGAGGTATAGAACTATAGATAGATAGATAGATAGATAGATAGATAGATAGATAGATAGATAGATAGATAGATAGATAGATAGATAGATAGATAGATAGATAGATAGATAGATAGATAGATAGATAGATAGATAGAGAGAGAGTAGCGAGATGAAGAGCAATGTGGGGGTGAGAGCACAATGAACTAAATGGAGGAAAGAGAGAGGTAGATGGCATGGAGACCAAGCAGCGAAATGTGCGTGGTAAAGAAAGAGGAGAGTGAAGTCAGAGGAGAGGTAAAGATTTAAAGGTTCGCAGAGAGAGTGGTATATAGAGACATGAGATTGTGTGTAAAAGGGTGTGGAGAAGAGAGGTTATTCAATAAAAGCTGAGGTAGACATAGTTTAGTGAGAGGGTGTAGTCTTATAGAGCTATACAGATAGAAAGAGAGAGGTGAAGTACAAGAGATGAAGTGATGTAAGGATGCAGAGTCAGAAACATGTTTTTTAATTTTCTCTGCACCTACTACCTGAGAAGGTGTGGATTGAAGTTGGGCAGGTCCGGTATACTGAGCTGTCAAATAAAAAAATGAGGGCATATTATCAAGACAGGCAAAATGAAATTATCGCCACTTTTGGGCCGTTTTCGGACGCAAAGCGACGATAATTTAATCACCCTATTATCAAGCTGTCACTAACATCAGTTAGCGACAGCTTTTAGGTGATATCGAGCGGTTTGGGGTCCGCTTTGCATGTCAGCGATATTTATCGCTAATGACATGCAAAGTGGGCATAACCAACCAGTTAGTGACTGAAAGCAGTCGCTAACGTCTCTATCGCCTTTTAGCAAGGCAGGCGTAGCGATAACAAAATTTGCGCTAAGCCCGAATATCGCTGAAAACTAACGCCTGCTCAGACCAGTTCTTAGCCTGTATATCCAATGAGAGGTGGATATTCAGGTTAAGACCCTATTGGCGTTAATGCCGGAATATCGCTGGTTTTCCAGCGATATTCACGCATTTCGCCGCTATCAATGGATATTTTATCGCATTGGAGATAAACGTTGCTAGTAGCACGTTATCTCTGCGATAAAAGCGGTGATGCTTGGCTATAAAAAAATGTCGCTAAGCTTCTTTAGCGATAAATATCGCTAGTTGTTGATAATATGCCTCTGAGTTTTTTATGCACACCACTATCGCTTCTCAGGACGCTTCATGTTAAGCAGGGGGCCGGGGCAAATGTCCACTTTGCACAAGCCTTAAAAATGTTCTGTTTCTCTTCTCCCCTGTCTCTCTTACCATTTTGTAATTTGGTGGAAGGATGGTGGCATTGGATAAATAGCAGGATTCTGTAACCTATAGCGTTGCACTGTTTACTAGTTTCATCAAGTTATGGATCTCCATGGTGTGACTGGCTGTGAGGTGAGCATGCCTGGGTTGGGAGGGAAAATGTGTGTTTGTTTCAGATAGTGGGGTTGTAGGCAGGTCATTCGGTACTGCCTTTGTGTAGTGAAGTGGATGCTAGGGGAAGGATAGTCTATGCTTGCAGTTCATTAGCTCTACTGTGATATTCTGCTACTGTGTTGGTCTGCTGTGACATTGAAGTATACTTGGAACAAGGGGGTTTGAGTTTTTGTTCTAGGGTGAAGGTGACTGTGACCAGTGGGAGAGTTCAGGAACTGGTCTATACAATTATAGGGTATATTTATGTGGAGATTTCAGAAATGAATCCTTTGCTGACCCTGATCAAGTGGTTCACATTTTTGTTTTTTTGCTTTTTTTATGTCTGTGAAAATATTCAAAGGATGTAAAATTTACAAGACCTGCTTGAATCATACCTGTCCCTGTATACACGGATTATAACACTCCTTCCCCAATTGAAAGCAGTGTTCCCCTGAGTTTTTACCTCATACGCCTTGAAAGTCTGATTATGATGGTGATTTTGAGGGAGTTAAAAAAGTTATTTGACCAGATTTGGGTGCTCATTGTACAGTATATAAGGTTGCTCTTTTAATATTTATTTTATTTAGAACTATTAAAAACACAACTAGTGGCCTCAGAGTACTTGTGGGTAGGAGTAAAAGGTGAGGGGAAAGTAGCCTTGTATATTTGTGAGCCCCATTTGGGCCTTCCTTCACAAAGTCAGTTAGTAGTTCCACTGAGAGTTAAAAATGATGTTAAACTCTAGGACGAGTAAATGAGCTGAACCCAGATACAAAGTGTGGGCTGAACCTAGACATATGACCAGTGGGACTAGGATAAAGCTACAGGTACCTGCTAAAATCATTGAGAGAAAGCTAAATATGCAACTTAGCCAATTTCTGGAGTCCACTCAAGCCTTGTACCAAATGCAGTATAGCTTTCGAGGGGGCCATAGTTCCGAAGCTGCTCTTTTGAAATCTACAGAAGAGATACGGACTGTCCTAGATAAAAGTGGCAAGGTCCCTCTGATCTTGTTAGATCTCTCTGCAGCATTCTATACGGTCCACCTCGATTTGTTGATGGACTGGCTGAAGGAGATTGGTGTACAGGGTTCCGCTTTGAGATTCTTTAGATCTTTTTTGTCCAACCGGAGTTAACTGGTGGCGCCGGGGAAATTTGTATCCAAACCTTTTTCACTACCATGTGGGGTCACGCAGGGGTCCTCACTGAGTCTGACACTATTTAATATACATGTGTTCTCTCTGGCGCCCCTTATTCAGTCATTTGGGTTCAGCCTGACCACTTATGCGGATGATACCCAAATTGTGGTGTCTCTTCTACCAGCTGAGTCAAAGAGCATGGCAGTCAGTTTTAAAGAATATATGAATACAGTAGGGATCTGGATGGCCCAAAACTGCCTTAAGTTAAACTCCAGTAAGATGGAGGTGGTATACTTTGGGAATGATCCTAATTTTTGGACTCCAGAATGGTGGCCAGACACCCTGTGCCCTCTTCCCGCACCCAATAGGAAGGTTAAAAACCTTGGTGTGTGGGTGACTCAAAACCTCAATTTTAAAGACCAAGTTAACTCAGTAGCCTCTGCTACGTCTTTCGCTCTTAGGTCTTGTGAGAAAAAGTTGCCTCTGTTACCAATAGAATGTCGTAAAACAGTGATTATAGCCCTCATTATGTCGAGGCTTGACTTCTGTAATAGTCTTTACTTCAATATCCAGGAAAGTTTATTGCAGAAGTTGCAACTCTTGCAGAATACGTCTGCTAGGCTGGTGTCTGGCATCCCAAAATATGCTCCAATAGCGAAAGAGATTCAAAAACTGCATTGGCTGCCAGTTAGGAAGCATACCATGTTCAAGGCGATGTGTCTGGTTCACGAGGCACTTTATGGAGCAGGGTCGGCCTATTTAAAAGAACAACTGTATTGGTACACGCCAAACAGATTACTGCGCTCATCTGATGACAAATTGGTTAGTTTGCCATTTGTAAAAAAGGCCACCTGGGGTGGAAAAAGCTTTGGAGCCAATGCAGCAAAAGCTTGGAACAAGCTTCCCCTAAATCGTAGAGGTATATCGAGCCTTATGGCCTTTCGTAAAGCTTTAAAAACCTGGCTTTTTACTGATTAGCATGTCACTGGTTTGATCCTCAGGCAAGATTTCACATAGCGCCAGGGTACCTATGGGCAACAGTAGCGCTCAACAAATGTTATAATAATAATAATAATAACAATATTCTGCATCTTTGATGGTGAGAGTATTTGTTAGAGATGGGATTGTTGGTTTGCTGAAGTATGCATTCAGGCCAGACAGGATCCACCACTCCAGTCAGGGTAATCAAGATACACACTAAAAGATAAACTGTGATCACCCTCAGGTAGCTTGGCACCTAGCAGTCCGTCTTATCTAAAGAGGCACACACACATACATACGATAATACAATGAATACACCACGAAAAGACTACACATAGGTTAAGAACAATGGAGAAAAGTTATCTGAGCAAAATAAGACCAAAATGACAGAAATCCAATGATGGAGGGCAGGTTGGCTACAGGACCCACGCAGGATCCACTGGTAAAGTACGTTGGATGGAGCAAAGAGCCAACACTGATGACGTGATGCACCAATCTTTTCCAAGCAGTTGAGTCGTTGTGTCATTGTTGAGCTTCACTGAAGTGAAGGCAATGCGTCGTCGTCGAGCCACGAGGCTGTAGAACCACTGTTGTGGAACAGCCTCTGCATCGGCATCGAAGGTCTATTCTCCGGTTTCAATCGGCGGCAGAATTGCAGGAAATCTTTTGTGTCCCAGAGACTTCAGAAAACAGGAGGCAACCCCTTGGAGATCACTTGAAGGGAAGGCAGAATCCAGCTCTCCTTCAGCAGAGTCATGTTGTTGCAGGCAGCAGGGCAACAAGCAGAAAGCAGTCCTTCCAGAAAAGCAGTCCAGTTGAGTCCTTTAAGCAGCACAGCAGTCCTTCTGACAGAGGTTCATTTCAGGTCTGATTTCAGGGGGTCAGAGACCCAGTATTTATACCAAAAAGTGCGTTTGATGTAGGGGGTGACTTCAAAGCAACTCTCTGAAGTGCACAGGGATGCTTTTCAAACCAGTCCTGTCTGCAACGCTATCTGTGGGGGATGAATCAGTGCTTTGTGTGTGCACAGGACACTGCCTATTGACGTGTAAGTGTCAGCCCTGCCAATTCCTCTCTGCCCAGGAAGACCCATCAGAATGCAGATGAGTGCTCAAAATGCAGATGAGCCTCACATTGCTGTGTCTGTGGCTGTCTAGAGGGAATGCACAAAGTGTGGCTGTCACCCAACCCAGAAGTGTATTATAGACAGGCTGTCAGGCAGAAAGAGCAGTAAGTAGTGAGAAATGTCCACTTTCTAAAAATGGGATTTCTAAAACAGTTATGTTAAATCCAACTTCACCAGTAAGGACGATGGAGCATTACCAATCCAAACATATGAAACATGAAAAAGCACCTCCTCGCTGATCAGGAGTTACAGCTTAAAAGTGTATTAAGGAATTTTCAATGCTGACATATGAGAGGAGTAGGCCTCATGGTGGTGAAAAACAAAAACGGCTGTCTGCCACTACCAAGACATTCAAAACATACAAATACATGTCCTACCTTTTTCTTACATGGCACCCTGCACTTAGTGTTACCTTAGGTGTGACATATGTAATAAAAGGGGCGTTTAACGCTTGGCAAATGCTAAGTCAAAGTGGCAGTAAACTGCACACAGGTACTGCAGTGGCAGTCCTGAGACAGGTTTGCATGGCTACTTCTTTGGGTGGCACAATCAGGACCTGGTATGTAGGATTCCACTTTACAAGGGACTTACCAGTACAACAAACATGTCAATCAGGTGTACACCAATGTCATCATGTTTAGGGGAGGAGCGCATGCACTTCAGCACTGGTAAGCAGTGGTAAAGTGCTCAGAGTCCTAAGGTAAACAATAAGAATCAGCAAAACATGGAGGCAAAAGTCAAAACGTCCAAGGGAAGACCACCCTAAGGATACCAGGTCTAACAGTATCTGAATGCCAGTGTGAAAAAGTAAGTCTGCAGGGATGTCCTAAATTTGAAGTAGACATTTTAAGTCTCAGGTTGTTAAGTAGAAAATGCCTTAGGGAAGTGACATGGTAAAAAAGGGAGCAGTCTCCGTACCATTTTTATATAACCTGATGGGTTGGCAACAGGCCTCTTTTAGCTGACCTGAGACTGCTGGAAGGTTTATAGGGAACAAAGAGGCTAGCAATATAATTTGGAGTACTGTCTTATAGTGCCTAGGACCAAGACAGAAGCCCAGATTTACTAAGTGTTTGCATTGCCCTTGCATCACGCAAGGCAATGCAAACCCTTAAATGGGATTATAAAAGCCACGGGTTAGTAAATCCAGAGTAAGGCAAGGCAGAGCAAATCACTGCCTTGCATAAGCAGCACATGTGAAAAGAGGAAAAACCTCTAAGGATTGTTTTATTCAAGAAGGTATCGCTTGGTGCAAGTTTGCTTGTGTTGGTGCACACAGTCCACAGTCCTTTACCTCATACAGACCTGCTTTTACAGCATACATACGTCACCTGAATTATGGCAATTACAGCATAATCAATTTGAAAGCATCGTAAATGTTTTAGACTATTACTTCTTTTAGTTTGGAAGCTTTGACCATGTATAGGACCAAAGATTTGCAAGTTCTCATACAAGAGATGTAGGTTTTCTTCTTTTATGGAAGAGAAGTGTGGTGTGAATAAGTTGTCACTACATAGAGTTGTACAATTTGTAGTGTTTCAATATTGTATGACTGTGAAATCCTGGATAGATGTAAATGTACTTGAAACTTATTGGGAGACTGAGCAGCTTTTCAAAGAAATTATGTCTCAGCAAAGGAGGAAAACTAATTTTCTACTGAAAATAGATTTGCATTTCAGATAGAGAAATGCTCTTCTTTATACTTAATCGGAAATGAAACCATGTGCTATCTAGCAGGTATAGCAAGCTCACTGATAAACAGGCATCTTTATTTCAGGGTTTTCCTGTGTCCGTGATCTGCCAAATTGTTTGGGCAGGGCAATGGTTTACCATTAGATTCAGTCTATGGCTATGTAAGGAAATTTCTAAAGCAATCTTAATGCTCCCCTGTGCAACTTGTTTTGTAGCAAATCAGGACACCACAGTGAAATTGGGTAGTAACATTTGGGTGGCAGTCAGAAAAGTTGCAATGGATAAACATCCTGCAACAAAGTGCATCAACTCAGGAGTAATAAAGTGACCAGTGCATAGGTACATTGAAGTATGGGCACCTAGTAGACAACATTCGGGCAAAAAGTGGGGGGACACTGCAAACCAGTCCTGATTTCTCAGACAAACAATCACAAGATGGTGGCCCATAAGGGTATGCATGACCATGTCAGTGATTCTGTTTAAATAAATAATTTTTTTTTTTAAAAAGCAGTCAGTTTTCTCAAAGGAAAGAGCACTGCATTAAAAAAAATCAGCTTTTTTGTTTGTTTCCCTGAGAGTTGGCAGTAGTGTTTTGGACAACTGATTCTCCTAAAAGAAAATTCAACATTTACAAATGTTAAGCATTCCAAAGGGACTATTGTGAATGTTATACCACCTCAAATTGTGGGCCTGTGCATTTTCAATGGTTTGTAATGATAATTCAGTTTGCAAACCATTGATGCATTGCATATCAATTCAGTTTTTGAAGGGATGTCCACAACATTCCCCTCCAAATAGTGAATCTGAATCGAGTCAAAAGTCACATTTTATGAGTTTGTGAACCTTTACCAAATCCTAAAAGGCATTCATACTATTTTTGAAGTTGAAAACTCCAATTTGGAGTGTTTGGGACCCAAAAAATGGTTCATACATCTAGTCCTTACGTTAGGTGGATTTGAACAATTGAATAGTCAAAAACAAGAATAGTTGTGTCGGGCTCCAAGAGAACAGTTCTTGCCCGTGCCATTGCCTAATTGGACAGTGTATAAATCCCGCCAAAGCTCTTCATTTATCCCACCTGAATGGTAGTGGTATTGCCCAAAAAGGTGGCATTTCTGGCTCTATTTGTTCAGTGCAGTCTCAATCAATCAATCAAGATTTGTAAAGGGCGGCTAATCACCCGACAGGGTATCCCAGCACTTGCAAGTCCCGGAAGCTCATTCAAACAGCCATGTCCTGGGGGCACTTTGAAAGGAGAAGGTACTCAAAAACATGAAAAGAGCAAGGGGAAAGCAGTGAAAATTATGAAAAGCAAGGTGTATATAGGAGCAAGAGTGATGCAGCAGCACAGGGTGAGCTGAGCATGGGAGCTGCTCAATGGGGTCCCATTGCAGCCTCCATTAAGTATGTCCTGGCAGGAGGCAGGGGCACTGGGAGGTGGCGGGCGGGGCTAGGAGCGAGGCTGAGAAAAAAACAGGCGGGAGCGGCAATGAGTCAAAACAAGGAGAAAGTTGTGAAAAAATAATGAAAAGCAAAGAGAAAGCAGTGGAAAAAAGGGACAATATGGCTGACAACACTTCATGGTTTGAAGTGTTGGCAGCCAATCAGATCTCTGGCATGTGATCGGGAGGGTTCGCGGATCCACTTCGGTCACAGTTGTGTATCTGAGAAATCTTGAATCTTCTCAGGAGCTACTGAACGGATTTACACCATTTAACAAAAATAGCGCTCTCTGGACCAAGAGCTACCTTTCTGCAAAATTTGGTGCAATTCCATAGCAGTTCCGGTTGTAGATGCATCAACAGTTTCCAATGGAAATTACCATGAAGAAAAAGCATTTTGGGCCCCCCTTTTTCTCTGCCCCCTTTGGACAGATCACTCCAACATGTTCAATACAGCAGCTGATGTGACTGCCCTATTAGTTTTGAAAATTTCGCAAAGATTCATCAAACAGTACCAAAGTTATTGGCAAATCAGAAAACGATTTTCCTATGGAAACCAGGCCCTAACTATGCCTACCTACTGACGAGTGCCAGTAGGTAATATATATACATATATACAAGGACATGCTCAGAGAATGGGCATAAAACAATTCGGAATCGTCAAGGAGAATGTTGCAGATTCTAATTAAATATGGCCAGAGTGACAGAGAAAAAATCCTGGCCTCAAATGAGTTATTGCGAAATGACATCAACCATCAACCTGACAAGGAGGAAATAGCTAAATTTGAAGTCATAAAACATGCAATGCAACGAAGTTCCTCAGAGACAAGCTGGATTACTAAAGGGGGCAGACCTATACTTTTGTGCACAGGTTCGATAACATAAGACGCCAACAGCTGTCTGACAAATCACAATCAGCAATACAGAAAAAAACAGTGCTCAGAGATCAGAGGTAGAAACAGACCCGGAGGAGGGGCCGCTGTCTATTGTAGAGGAATTGCATTATTTAGGGCTGGATCAGATTTTAAATCTAAGACCCCGGCCTCCAAAAAAAAAAAAAAAATGGCAATCCCAAAGAAAGAGGCAGAGGAAAAACAGAAGAAGTGAGCAGCCGCCCGCACAAAGACACACCCGCCCCAAGAAATGAACATGATGGATGCCAAGATAGTGAATATTCTCTCTGATATGTTACTAACCAGGAAAGAAAAGGACATTCTTTTGTTGGGCCTTTCAGTCTGAAGAAATAAAATCCTTCTAAGGGGTTCACTGATACACCTGGTCCTTTAAACCAACAAAGAAGAAATTGGCACCGAAGCTGTAATATAAAACCAATGCATCTATTAACCTCACATGAAGGAGACTGCGTCATACGGTACCCTCAGGCCACTGTAGGAGACAGTCTAAGGAGTAGAGAGAACAGGGGCCTTATATATGCATTTGTTACATAGTCAGCATAAAACCAAGGGGAGGTCCTGGCACATACAAGCATGCTTTTTGACTAATGTAGGTATACAAAATATGCTTGCTCAACAAAGTGGGAGGGGAGACTAAACTGCTTACATCAGTAAGAATAGCCTGACAGTTCTAAGCTAGGAACGGGTGCATTCTGGCAGCTACAGTTCTTTCTGAGCATGTGCAAGGCTCTGGAAGAGGGAGAAAACACATAGCGAGCACATGGCTAACTAAGATGGCTGCCAAGAACAAAATGGCTAACAGCTCATGCTAACAGCAATTCCTGCAATCTTTAACAGATAGTCCTTTTAGCATGAGCTAAAGACATTCCTATGATCTAGAAGGAACATAGAAAATATTTTGCACATTTATTCTCACGAATTCATCAATATCCTACTCTATTGCTAGGTGGGTATTTTTCATTCTAAACATTTCATGAAGCGGGTATATATAAGGTATAAGCAGGAGTACAAAGGGAACAGAGTATTGGGTCATAATTAACATACAGATAGCAGGAGAGCGTAATGGCTATTATTACTAACAGAACCATCAATACTTTTCAACCTCAAGCAGAAAGCAAATCCTAGAACCATCTAGTCCAATTCTATGTAAAAAACATTTTCAATAGACTTTTCCAGTGTTCCTTTTATGAGGGCTAGAGTATCAATTATTATAGTCAAGGAAAGGGCAAAGTAACATTTGTCAACTTCTCAGAAGAATGTTTCTCTTGCAGAATAAACATTATTCCTAATGGAAATATTAAAGCAGTCAGGCATATTATTCCAAAAACAATCCTGGCTCCAGGGGACCAGGAGGACCACACAGGGCCATGCGAATTAGGACAAGGAGCCGCGAAGGGCTGCTCCACCTAAAAAATGGGACGACCAAAAGGGTACATTACTAACAAAAAGAAGTCCTTGGGAAATTGAAGCCACTGTACAACCAGCCAGAGGGGAGTCTTCTCGCTTAGTCCGTTTCAGCCTCACAGGCAAGCTCTTGTTGTTCCCACGGTGGAGCTGCACAACTCGCAACTCAGGAATCACGGCCCAGTTTGAGAAGAAAAAGTCTCTCTTTCAGGATAGGGTAATCACCTTCCGAGGCAAATACCCTAAGCGATCCTGTCCAGTGCCTCAGGCAGTACACCAGTTTTCTTCACTTCAATCTAACAGGCACCAGAGACACAGCACCTGTACCCTAAACTCAAGTCTTTCCATAACTCCTGTATTACTCTACTGGTGCACTGCTCTTTTGTTGGGGCCACAAATTGTACCTAGTGTGCCCAGGCACCTCTTGATCAACACACAAAGGCAAAGACTTTTCATTCACTTTGGGACCAGGATTCAGAGGCCTGATTCTGGGATCTCTGAAGCAACCCTCGTTTCAAAAACGGTCACCTCAAGCAAAATCCTCCTTGCCGTTCTGGTCAGTCTGTGACTCTCTCAGCTGGGCATCAAAAACTGGATCCACAACTTCTCCTTTCTGATTTGTGACCCAGTCTTTCACCCAAGAGAGTGGCAGGGGTACACACTTCACATCCCAGTGCTTCCGCCTTCACTGAGGTCCTAGTTGCCAGCAAAGCCTGTGCTGGTTACCTTCACCTTGGCTTCAAGCTAGACTGGTGCTGACTCCCCAGGCTGGATCTGATGTCCGGGCCCCTATGGCAATGGTTGTAAGACATACAAATAATCTATCAACAGAGAGGAAAGTCTAAGAATACTTCCTAGCCTTGGGACGCCCCATATATTAGCAAGGCACCCAAGAACCACTTCATCTATCTGAGAGTAAAGAAACCTGGGCCTATTACACTATTTGAAGTAGCTAAGGAAGTCTGTGTTCATTTACTAAATTCTGAGGAAAAGAGAAGAACAATACAGACATACTCTAAATCCTTACATTTGTATATTCCTATATTATTCATCCGAAGAACCTTCAAGAAAAGGGAAATTCTTAGAACAAGGAATAAGCTTGTGTTTCATAAATCATAAACTTTCACTACTTGTAGAGGTCTGCAGACACTTTTATTTCTTTTTCATAAGGACACCTACATTGTACGCTTAGGACCATGCTCTCATGTTATAGGTGCAGCAGGAAAAATATATAACTGCTAATTTAACAGGGATTCTTATAACATAAAGAACTTAAAAAAACTTCAACATAGTGGGCACATAAATTTCTCCAGCATAACATGTTGTGATAAACAAACTCCTATAAAACAATATTTTCTTTAAAAAAATGTTTGCTGAGGATCACATGGGTGTCTTTCCTTCATTCTACTTTTCACGATCCAGACTATGCAACATCAGCTCTAATAAGGGCTGTCAGCTTATTTACACAGAGTAGCTAATAAAACACTAACAATGCCCTTGCAAAACTGTATGTAGCATGAGAATAACATAGAGTTCCCCTTAAAGGTCAAATAAGGGAACAGCAATCTAGACTACTCATCCTTTCACAATTTCATTTAGACAGGATGAGCAGTAACATGGCATATGTATTTATTCAATGTATTAGGGCTAACAATTTTTAAAACAGTATTACTGAATAGCCAATTAAATGTCTCATGGCGGTTTCCTAGACAGCTTAGACAGGCTCAAAAGAGAGCGAGAAAAAGAAAGAAAACATAAATGTACTTACCCTTAATTTGCAGAGGAGCTAACCTCCCCCCATTTTTGATAGTAGGAAATCTGAAACATGTTTACCTTCTGTCGACACTATCTACCCCTATTTGTGGTAACTGGGCACAAACAAACTTGTAGGAGGTAAATAGCACATTGAGCTAGCTAGAAAACATTAATAACAAAGTACCAATTCCTTTAGCAATTGTACAAGTGTAACATGAGGGCGAATGAATGCAAACTAAATCCCATTGCCTCCTTATCACAGCCCTTGCACAGTAATCTTTAAGCTAAAACCATTATTTTTATATACATAGCAGAGCTATGCTCTACTCAGGACCCACATACACCACTATCTTTCCTTCTGTTCATATGACTACACAAAAACTTGCTTTTGCCAAAAATAGTGAGCAAAGCTTCTCTTTCTCTCCCTGCACTGTCATCTCGTCTTTCAGAAATTTTCAGAGGCCGAAGTGTCAAAGCAAACCGTGCCCGTAGCCCTGCTAGGCTGCAAAATGTAGAAATCGACCTCTAACCCTTACCAGCTGTCCTATTTTGTGCAAGGCTTTTCCATGTGGTTTTTCCAATTCAAAGCAACGAGACTCACAGCTGAAATGCAGTCCTGTTCCATTCTTGTTTGCCAGTAATTTAGAGGTAGGATAATAACTTCTGCAGGTTTTTAATACTTATTTTCATTTGTGTGCAGTGTGTGGTGTGCTTTTCTAGCAGTATAGAGGTCAGCTGTTTGTTCTATACTTACATATGTGCATTACTGAAGCCTACAATCAGTTTGGAAACTGCTCTGAGTGGTAAAACTGCTTTTAAAAAGTAAGTTTTGCCCAAATTCAACTTTGGTATTAGGGGTGCATAAAAATGGATAACCTACAATGTTTTGGCATAGTAGGATCCCCCAGAAATGGGGAATCTCAAATGCATAAGGTACACCCTTAAAAAATGAGTTTTGTACGCCTGGGTAAAGTGACATTTTACATTTTAGCCCCCCCCCATTGAATAAAACGCAGCTTAAATTCAACTTTGATGCTAGGAGTTCACAGTATGTTAATAGAGAATTTAAAAAACTATTTTAGTGCACTTATTTTTAATAAACATTTTTTCATACAGTCAAAATTCCCTTTTTTTTAATAATGATCACCAACCGTTTTGATGGTTCCATATATGAAAAGCAAGCCTCATTCCTTTCCTATCACCCTTAAATGCATTCATTTATAACCCTAAGCACAAAAGCCTTACTTGAAATCTGAAAAGTCTGCGTCACTTTTAAAGGACAGTAATTATTTAACATCAGAACCACAGATGTGCTTATTAAAAAAACATTAAGAAAGAAAATCCCTTCTTTCAATCTTTTTCTCTGTTATCCAAAATAATGAAACTGTCTTTTCTAACTTTTTTCTAGCGTTGAAATGTAAGCACGGTCAGTCTATTCAAAAGTCAGGTATTTCAAGGCAGTCAAAATCTATCGTTTTGTAATATGGTGTTTATTTCAGCAGCAACCAATTCACTCAGATGATGTGAATGCCTATTAATATCTAATACAATGTATCTAAGGAGAATGGTGTAACATTTTGTATTTTGTCCTAGCTATTGCAAAGCACACAATTTCATTTTTTCTTTCTTTCTATGAGGCCTATTTTATTCCTATTGAATGTGAATTCTAATTTATCTTTATCATTGTGGCAATTTGCACATATCTATAGTTTCTTACTTTGTCAGTTTTAATGGTAGCGTGTAGCTATTTAGCATATATTACATAATTACTTTCTGGATTTTTGTTTTAAAATGTAATTCATTCAATGACATTTGTATTACAGAATGATGACAAAAAAAACCATTGAGCTCATTCCAGACATTTTCAGAAGGGGGTCATACACTCAGAACACACAATACAGCGCACTTAAGGCTAGCCATTCTAACACAAAGAGCGCAATCGCTACTCACTCACACAAGTACCACCAATGTCAACCCACAAACCACATAGACACTCAAACACACAATCAACCCACAAATCAACACTTAGGACAGAAACAAAGGACATCCCACAGACTGGACCCGATTCACAGAACTAACTTAAGACAAAATCCCAAACTTACTACCATTTTGGTATTCACAGAAGGCACTTACTCATTTTGGTATTCACAGAAGGCACTTACTCATTTCGGTATTCACAGAAGTTAGGAGTCCTAACTTTAGGACTCCTAAATGCCTTCTGTGAATACCGAAAGTCTTAACGTTAGGATTTTTCTCAATTTAGTAGTAGTAAAGTTAGGACTCCTAACTTTAGGACTCCTAAATGCCTTCTGTGAATACCGAAAGTCTTAAAATTAGGATTTTTCTCAATTTAGTAGTAGTAAAGTTAGGACTCCTAACTTTCGGACTCCTAAATGCCTTCTGTGAATACCGAAAGTCTTAAAATTAGGATTTTTCTCAGTTTAGTAGTAGTAAACTTAGGACTCCTAACTTTAGGACTCCTAAATGCCTTCTGTGAATACCAAAAGTCTTAAAATTAGGATTTTTCTCAATTTAGTAGTAGTAAAGTTAGGACTCCTAACTTTCGGACTCCTAAATGCCTTCTGTGAATACCAAAAGTCTTAAAGTGAGGATTTTTCTCACTTTAGTAGTAGTACAGTTTGCACTCCTGACTTTAAAACTCCTAAATGCCTTCTGTGAATACCGAAAGTCTTAAAATTGGGATTTTTCTCAATTTAGTAGTAGTAAAGTTAGGACTCCTAACTTTCAGACTCCTAAATGCCTTCTGTGAATACCGAAAGCATCAAAAATTGGATTTTTCTCTACTTTACTACTACTAAACTGAGGCAAATCCTAATTTTAAGACTTTCGGTATTCACAGAAGGCATTTAGGAGTCCTAAAGTTAGGAGTCCTAACTTTACTACTACTAAATTGAGAAACATCCTAATTTTAAGACTTTCGGTATTCACAGAAGGCATTTAGGAGTCCTAAAGTTAGGAGTCCTAACTTTACTACTCCTAAACTGAGAAAAATCCTAACTTTAGGACTTTCGGTATTCACAGAAGGCATTTAGGAGTCCTAAAGTTAAGACTCCTAACTTCTGTGAATACCGAAAAGAGTAAGTGTCATCTGTGAATAGCAAAATGAGTAAGTGCCTTCTGTGAATACGAAAATGGTAGTAAGTTTATGATTTTGTCTTAAGTTAGTTCTGTGAATCGGGCCCACTGTACTTAAACCAAATCTTGTAAATACTAATTGTAAGTCATATTTACAAGAAAAGCTCTCAAACGTAGTCTAAAAGACTGCACCAAAACACCCCAAAAGACTGTTCCATGTTCAAGAAGCCAAAATACACCAAACTCGCCAGTTTTAGCAGGCATAACACTCAAAAAGTGCTCTGCATATCACCACTTATGAATGTTACTAAGTAACCTTTTTATATACATATTTAGTTCCATGGGGTACTCAGTCACCAAGGAAGAAGTACCTTTTTATACCTAAACCTATTTAGGTACCCCCTCTAGGGGAACTGGCGGAGTTCATTCAGGATTCACATTGGTACCTCCAAGAAAGCAGCACATTCTTCGATGCTGTTTTGCCCACTGTGAGATGGTGCTGTTCACTCCAGGATAAAAGCTTGCGTGTAAACCGTGAGCTGACTGCTGTAAACTGATGTGCTCTGGGCGCTGTAGCATACTGGCCGAAGCGAAGTATTTACCCCTACCGGTGTGAAAGTGCTGTTTTGGCCACAGTGAGATGGTGCGGAGATGAGAGGCCCATAAACTCAGCGATGAAAGCGTGTGCCTAAACTGTGAGCTGAGTGTTCTGTAGCATCCTGGCAGAAGCAAAGTATTTACTCTTATCAGTGTGAAATTGCTGTTTTGCCTAGAGTGAGATGGTGTTGAGGTGAGGTATCGGTAAAGTTGGGGATGAAAGCGTGTGCTTAAACTGGGACCTGAGTGCTGTAAACTGATGTGCTGTGGATGCTGTAGCATACTGGCCGAATTGAAGTTGTTACTCCTACTGGTGTATAAGTGCTGTTTTGCCTACTGTGAGATGGTGGTGAGGTGAGGTGCCGGTACACCTGGGGATGAAAGCGTATGCCTAAACTGTGAGCTGAGTGGTCTGTAGCATATTGGCCGAAGTGAAGTATTTACCCCTACCGGTGTGAAAGTGCTGTTTTGCCTACTGTGAGATGGTGCGGAGGTGAGGGCCTGGTGAACTCGGCGATGAAAGCGTGTGCCTAAACTGTGAGCTGAGTGCTCTGTAGCATCCTGGAAGATGCGAAGTATTTACCCTTACCGGTGTGAAGTGCTGCTTTGCCTAGAGTGAGATGGTGTTGAGGTGAGGTATTGGTAAAGTCAGGGATGAAAGCGGGTGCCTAAACTGTGAGCTGAGTGCTGTAAACTGATGTGCTGTGGGTGCTTTAGCATACTGGCGGAAGTGAAGTATTTACTCCTACCGGTTTGAAAGTGCTGTTTTGCCTACTGTGAGATGGTGGTGAGGTAAGGTACCGGTACACCTGGGGATGAAAGCGTATGCCTAAACTGTGAGCTGGGTGGTCTGTAGCATACTGACAGAAAAAAGTATTTACCGTTACCGGTGTGAAAGTGCTGTTTTGTCTAGAGTGAGATGATGTATAGGTGAGGTACCGTAAAACTCAGGGGAGGAAACCGTGCGCCTAAACTGTGAGCTGAGTGCTGTAAACTGATGTGCTCTGGGCAGTGTAGCATACTGGCTGTTGTAGCATATGTGTGCAGGTGGTGTTAGTATGCTCTTAGAGTATAGCCGGAGTGGGAAGCAAAGTACTCACTGGTACCGGTCTGAAGAGTCGGGAATGAAACTGTGAGTGTAAGTCGTGAGTTTATTGTTGTAAAGTGATGTGCTGTGGGTGCTGTAGGATACTGGCCACTGTAGCATACCTGTGTAAGTAGTGTTAGTGTGCGTTTATACTATACAGGGAGTGGGAAGCAAACTAGTCACCCCCACCGGTCTGTAGACTCAAATGAAGTGTTTTAGGAAGCAGGAATAAAGAAATAATCGTGAAGAATATAATGTAGAATGTTGCAATGTCGCAGAAGAAAAATGGTGAAATGAGGTGTGTCTAAGAAAGTGGGTGTGTGTAAAAAAGGCACGGAGTTTGGAAGTTATATAGAAAGTGTCTTTATTTGAGTGCCATAATTGGACCCACTGGTGCAAGAGCTAAGGCATCCAGCTGATGCAAAGTTGAAGCGCGTTTGTTGTATTCACACGTAAGCTCCTGCATCAGTGAATTGTATATTACTTGTTACAGTGCCGCACCCTGATTGCTGCAGCCATTTGTGTAAAACCTGTGACAAGGGAATAGTGGCGAACTCCTGAGGGCTGGGCCCGCCGTGGTGTCAATAATTCCAGCAGTCTACATGCTGAGTGTTGCGGAATTACAACAGAGCTTCAAAGCCTTCTTCGAAAGTGCAGCTTTGTGAAGTGCCTCAAAATCAGGCGCCCGCCATTTTGACATCTGGCAATGGTGGGGCAGTGCCTGCTATGACAACATGGCAGATTGAGAAACTGGTGGCACTCCATAGGTTGAGAGAGTGGGGTAAGTGCGCCAATAACCTCATCCACCTGAGATCGCCCCTGCGAGCCGTCTGGTAATCCTACTGGGGAGACGCTGGAGCTGTAGATGTGCCCAGACACCTGCTGCGATACCGCAACACCTGAGGTGAGGGTTATGCCATTGAGGTCGTCAGGTGGTGCGGCGATACGACGGCCCCTGTCCCGGGAGAAACTGTGCAGGCTGGGCGGAGCGGACGACCAGAGAACCCTCTAAAAAGGCAGACGCTTGGAATACAGCAGCAAACCCCGAATTTGTCCCGTCTGACGGGCGAAGCGTTCTGACGCGCATGTCCCTAAGATGGTGGCTAGACTCGTAACGTGCACCATTCCATCTCCTACTTCTCCCACTGACTACTCCCTGACGGCAGCGCTTACCCCAATGATGCTGTAATGAGCAGGACTTAATATTGAATTCCAGTAGCTGCCTGAGGTGTATTTGGGGACAACAGAGGTGGCGCCTTGCGGTATAGGGAAGGTTCTAGCTATCACTGAGAATGCTGCACATCTTTGCTACTGTTTTGCCTGTCACCTCTCTGATGTGATCTCAACATGTCGCAGGTCTGGTTATGCACGGAGAGCTGCAGAGCTTTAGCTTGCCCCGCCAGTGGTGCAACAGGGCAGGCCATTCGGGCCGTTGGGATATCCGATGCACGCAGCCTCTGAAAGTCCAGCCTAACACATATATCTCGCTCAATGCCTCCTACTAATCCACTGGGAAGTCATCGCTTCATAAGGACTGATTTAGCAAGGACCCGAATAGCCCGCAATTGCCGAGTTCCCTCAACGGCCAACAACCAAGGGATACATTAAGACCCGGTACCCCCGCTCAAGCTTCCCAGTGCCAAAACAGTCGAGAGCGGGCTAGGTCAGTCTCTATGCCACCGAAGAAGACGGCAACTAGAGCATCAAATAAGGTCTCTAGCTTTTTCCTGCCAGCAGAAAAACTCCAGCCTCTAGACCGCGACGAAGGGACGACCGCCATGGCTCTCGCCAAGGAAGATCTTATGCCATCCCTAAGGGATTTTAAAGCGGAATTGAGAAGGGAGCTAAACCTCTCACCTTATGCCACCCAAAAGAACCTCAAATAACAAGATCTTGCAATTCTTTGCTGCTACCGTCACTAGGTAGAGAATATGCCTGGAACCGGAGCACCTGTTGGGACCCTGGGGCAGAGTAAACAGACCAAAGAGGCAGCAATGGAGCAGAGGTGAATGAGTGGTGGAAGCGACCAACACCTAATCAACGCACAATGACAATCTCTGAGCATACTCCTGATCTCCATCCTGACAGCGGAGTTCAAACACTATATCTGACACCCAGTGGAGCTGCTCTGTTCAGCTATTGAGGAGATCAGCCTTGGTTCATCCCCTGACCGTCACCTACCCAGCTGGACTTTGGGCACAGTTTATCTCCCCGTCTCCCTGTCTCGCCCACCCCACATCATATTTCTGTTACTCTGCTTTTTCCTTTTCTCCTGTCTATCTATCTGTTCCCATTCAGCATTCTTTCGTTCTTTGTCTACTTCCTTTGCCCCTATCCCCTTTCACCTGAAATTCCCCTTGCCCGCTACACCGCCTAGCCCCCTGTCCTTTTGTGCCCTTTGAATTTGAAGGAGTGCTTCCTCCTTCTCCCCTTGTTGGGGAAAGATCCAAGATATATATGCTGGAGTCTCAGCGTACCTGCTGAGAGAGTCCACAGCGCCAAGGGAGCCACTCACAATTGAGGTATGGTATGGCACCCCTTGCCAAAGCACTCCCTCTCCTCTTTTTGGGGAAGGATCCAGTAAGTAGGCCATGGAGTCTCCGCGATCCCTCTGAGAGAGTCCACTGTGCTTAGGGAGCCTCTCGCAACAGAGATGGGGAAATGATACAACTCCGCCTGGGATCACAGCTTACTGGATTATGGGTGCTGCTTTGACTCGCCTACCGGTTTGTGTCTCCGTCACCCTCCCCCTCCTCGTGCCATGCTGTGTCTCTAACCCTCCCCTCCTCGTTCCCTCCTCCATTCCCTGTCTACTGCCCCTCCTCCTACTCCCACTACCCAGAATATCTCCCCTTTCCTGCTTTTTCCCTTATCTGTATGTTCCTTTTTGTTTGTCTCAACTTTACTTTTCACTATGTTGCCATGCTCTAATACCTGTGTAACCTTTGTAAAGAGGTAACCTGCAATTATTGTCTGATACTCATGTAAAGCGCTCTGATACCTCCGGGTCTAGCCAGTCTATATAAAACCTTTAAAATAAATAAATAAATAAAATAAATAGCTATTACACCCAAATGACTCTACATTCTATAAGGAAAATAAAGGTAGGATACGATTACCACATGTATCCTTTAAGAAAAAAAAATTATAAAATGAAATCAACAAACTTTTTAGGTACCTTGGCAGTGCTTTTTTTAACACAAAATTATCATAATTAGACTATTCAGCAATCTGTTGTACAGTAGATTCAATGCGGTACGTGTCAGAATTGGTACTCTTTCTAACCACAATGGAACTTTGAAGATGAATACAAACATTGCGCTTCTGAGAAGCACATTTGGTACCTTTGTAGTCAAACTATACATTATTGTTTTCAGCTGTTTCAAAAAAACAATCTTGTGTAGAGAGCTAAGGCATTAAGCTGAGACAAACTCCAACCGCTTCCGCTGTAGTCAAATCGAAGCTCCTGCATCAGTGAATTGCACATTATATGTTAGAGTTCTATGTGACCTACACAATAGCTATTAGACATGGATGAATACATTGTATAATGAAAATAAAGGTAGTTTACAATTACTGCAAAAACAACAATTGATGGACGGAATGTTGCACAATGGCAAAACATTCACCTCCAGTCACAGATCTGGGTTTAATCCATTGTTATTTTGCTCACCACACCACCCCAGTTCAGACATGGTTTACGATTACAACACTGGGCCAACCAGTTTCTAAACAAAGTTGTCTTTTTTCATTTTTATTGTGAGGTTCTGAGTAGAAGTTGACTTTGAGTAAATTTGTGTGAAAGGGCTTTGTGAATAACAGGGAGGCAGAGAGGCGTGTGCACAAAGAATAGTAGTAGCGTATTTGCAAAGGCCATACATCACCCATCCCTGGTAAAGTGGAGAAGTGAGGGGCAATACTGAAGATAGAATTAAAATGTCTGAGTATACTTAGAAAGTTGTAATATGAAAGTAGTAGGTTTAAAGTGTATTATAAAAAATGCAAAGGAAAAAGTAAAAAAAGATGGAAAAAAATCCTTTCAAGAATAACGTGAGTTTCTTACAAGTCTTGGAGATTCCAGCCCAGAAGTTCTTCAGCGGCTTGAGATGCCTAATGTTCCAAGAGGCTATTGTTGCCATCGTCTGAGAAAAGTGAAGCGATCCAATTCATATCTTCGAAGGGACAGTAATGTTCCTCGAATGTTGGAGCGGTAATTTTAATTGGCAGGCAATCTGCGAGGTTGTGAAAGGTTGCACGTTGCAGGAGATCTTTCGTGACTGCGCAGAAATCCCATTCCGCCGCGATTCCTTTTTGCATTGCGTTCCACATTGCTCCACTGCCAGAACAATTCCCTACATGGTTTTCAAGATAATGCATTACCTGCTGGATATTGGAAGCGATTGTTGGGAGGTGGGCAAGGCATACATCCATTCGCCAGTCAAATGGGCAAGTTTTGCAATTAAACAATGGTTGTTTGCATATTGTAGATAAATGGTATGTTGAAGCTAGCTCCAATAATAGATAGAGGCAGGTAGCCAAAAAGTTTTCCAATTTTTTTAAAGTATTGATGTAGCTTGGCGTAGAGGCGTATTTTGTCGGACATAGTTGTTACCACAGAGAGCGTAGCCATTTCTAGAAGTAGAATTAGTAGTAGGATGGCCGCAAAGAGAGGGAGAATTGTTGGGCACTGTACCTGTTATTCCAGAGATGATCGAATGAATGTAGTATGGTATTAAAAGAAGAACAGTTTGAAAGCGTGTTAGAAGGCTGTAGGAGAGCGTGTTAAAAAAGTGTGGCAGACCTTGAGTGTGACATGTGTTGTAAATTGTGTAACAATTCACAAAGTGTAATGGGCGGTTTGAATTTAAAAGGGAGTGTATTTTACTTGAAGTTTGTGGTATCTGCAGTCGATAAATTTCTTTTGCTGAAGTGAGGGAGACTACTGTTCTGAACAAAAGCGCTTTTAGATTGGTTTGATTCTTGACATCTGTTTTCAAACTAAGAATTGAAGGCCAAGTTGAAGTTTGGGAGTTAGTTTGTGTGGGTGGGAATAGACATTGCCACAGGAAGTTACTGTGTTTGAAACAGTAAGGATATGTGGTGTGCCAGCTCACATTCCGTAGGAGTACATGTTATTGAGAAGCAGATATTTGCTGTTAGAAAGCTGTGTGAATGTTAGTCGGATTGCGGGAGTTGGCTTGCTTTTAAGAAAGGACGCAAGGTTGCGGGCTGTAAACTTAGAAGCGCCGTGTAGTTGGACATTCTTGGATAGTAATGAATGACTATCATTGTGGTCGCACTTTTCACCTGTGAGGAAAACTTCTGTATGCTCTTTAAGACAGCGATATGTAAATGGGAGAAACCACTGCTCGTGAATAAATGAGCTACCTTACATAATCACATACAATATGAAAAACACCATGTGCACCTAGCAGACACAATGACACTACATACTGTGGGAAACCTGGCTAGCCATGTACACAAACTAAACATGTCATTGCACCTCTGCTTCACAATGCAGAATGCGGGGGGAGATGGAAGCAAAGTATGTGCAAAGGTGGTATATAATTATTGATTATAAAAGTATATAATGTAAAGTCTTGAGGGGATGTGCCGGACACAGTTGAGTATGCAGAGCACAGAAATGTACATGTGAACATACACTGATGGTCTATTGAGTGAAGTGGATAGTGGACGCAACCATGATAGGACAGTCAGTAGGGAAGATTACGGAATGGTAGCGCGTATGTGCCTCCCCCCCTAAATGTTTAGGGTAGTGGGCTGGCTGGGCATACACAAGGCTAGCGTAGGGGTTTGAAGAAGAGGCACGTTTCTCTGGGTGTGGTTCTCTTCCGGATTGGCAAACGTGTCTGCCAGGTCTGCACAGCTTACACTGCCACGAGGCTAACGCCGTGAGCGAAGGTGGTTGCGTGAATGATGCTTTCGGCATGCTGGTATCTAGAAAGTGTAATGGCCGCTGCGATGCATATATGCTCCACAGTTCACCTTTCAACACGGCCGTATGTGAAAGAGGGCCCACCACGTGCCAGCGGAAGGTCCTGGGCCGAGGTCTGCGAGCTCGGAAGGCTACTGAGATTAACACTGACTATCGCGACACAGGCACACATCGTCCAGCCTGAGGCTCACCACTGTGACGTGCTCTGTATACTACTAACACAGTAGTCCGACAGGTACCAACAGTGGAACGGTGTTTTTGATACCATAGTGGGCGATGTTAGAACTGTATCTGAGAGTGGAGATAAAGGTACTCCCTTCAACAAGTGCAACCAAATCTACATCCCAACAGTGGATCGGTGTCTTGATCCCACAATGGACAATGTCCGATATTACCTGGTGCTTGCTTTTCACAGAGCTCCCTCCATTGAGGTGCATCAGACTCTGTGATTCCAAAATTAACTGTTGCATATGATTATTGGGCTTGGTTGTCTGCAGTCGCTGGACTACACCGTGGTACAGCAGGTCCGAACAGTGAAACGGGGTCTTAATTATATGAATGAGGATGTCAGAAGTTAAAGTTTGTGATGATTTCTGTGTACCCTGTCCGATGAGGTACAAGCAACTGTAGGTCCCAACAGTGAAACGGTGTCTTGATCCCACAATGGACGATGTTAGAACTGTACCTGAGAGTGGAGATGGAGGTACTCCCTTCTACCAGCTGCAGCCAACTCTAGGTCCCAACAGTGGAACGGTGTCTTGAGCCCATAATGGACGATGTTAGAACTGGATATATGATGTTACAACGCATACTATTACAACGCATACCGTTACAACGCGGATATTACAACGTAAATACTACTACAACGCATGTTTTTACAACGAGTACTATTAGAACGCAAAATAGTACTTTAATAGGAAAAGTACCATTACAACGCAACATTTAACAACGTGTACCATTACAACACATTTATATATAAAAAAATTTCTATGTAAAATAAAACCTGGCACGGGATGCAGGGAAAATAGGGGTTTTGGGTGGGTAAGTGTATTAAAATACGGAATAAAAAACTACCATAAAATCACGTATTTCATTTATTTATTTATTAAATTATTACTCGAGTATTAATTTTCATTATTATTTAATAAATTCGTACTCACACTTTTAAAATATTCACCAATAAATATATATATTTTTTTTTCTTGTAAAATAAAATCTAGCAGCGGGATGCAGGGAAAATAGGGGTTTTGGGTGGGTAAGTGTATTAAAAAAACGGCATGATAAACTGACATAAAATCACGTTTTCCATTTATTTATTTATTAAATTATTACTCGAGTATTAATTTCCATTATTAATTATTAAATTCGTACTCTCCCTTTTTAAAAATTTCACCAATAAATATATATTTTTAATTTTCTTGAATAATAAAATCTGGCAACGGTATGCAGGGAAAATAGGGGTTTTGGGTGGGTAAGTGTATTAAAAAAACGGCATGAAAAAATGACATAAATTCACGTATTCCATTTATTTTTTTTTTAAATAATTACTCGAGTATTATTTTTTATTATTATTTAATAAATTCGTACTCATACTTTTAAAATATTCACCAATAAATATATATTTTATTTTTTTTTGTAATAAAAACTGGCAACAGGATGCAGGGAAAATAGGGGTTTTGGGTGGGTAAGTGTATTAAAAAAACGGCACGTAAAACTACCATATGAACGCGATTTACATTTATTTAATTATTAAATAATTACTCGAGTATTAATTTTCAAAGTACAATAGTTTCCAAATTATTACGAAAACTAAAAATTAAAACAATTTACTTACTGACTTACTACGATTCAAAAATATACTCATTTATATTGTTTTACATGATATGTTAGTATTCTTATAAAACAAACATATATAGTGTTTTCACGGACGCCATCTTGCATAAGTATTATAATAATGAGTCCTACTATTATTTCAATGATTTCAAACGACAACATAATACCCAAAATGGATGCCAAAACGGCAAACATTACGGAATATAAAGTTATTTAAATGAATTTTTAAATTATATGTCCTCAGATAAATAAATATAAAATGTAATGCGATTTCCACCGCATATTTTCACTAGTATTTTTGCTATACTACACCAAACTTATAAATAGTAGTGAGGAACCATTTTGAAATTAGTTGATTCTCAACTACCCGAGACAGCAGACGTGAGATTGCACTCTGTGAACTTTTCACCCTATCATCCAATCGAAAATTCTAAAACTATATCATACTACGAATACCAACTAATTACAAGTAAGTAATATGTTCTGAAAACGATAACACCATAAATAATAGCCATGTAAAATAAAGAACTTCTTTTTTAATATTGACTATATATTTTTTAAAGCCAATTTTTAAAATATATTTCTGTGCTTTAATTAAAAATGATTAAAGATTATTTCGATATTATCAAAATACGTCTTAAACAACATGATACATAAATTATTAAATTAATTATCTAAAGAAGAAAACGTGATTTAAAAATAATACAGTATTATTAATATATTTATAAATTATTTTTGTTTTAGAAATCTATTCAGAACGTTTACACACGAAATCCGTGTACATTTCATTGTTTTTTTAAAGCGACCCGCTTTCGCATAAAAACATAAGGTACATCATTATTTCTTTAAAAATTAGTTTATTATTATTTAAATATAAAACGCCGCAGTAGGAGTAAACTGTTCAAAATTTTTCTCCTCACAGAGATACTACATATAAATAATTTCTTCATAAATAATCGAACAGATAAAAAATTTCAACCCCGCTTTAAAAGGTAATTTAAATATTTCAAATAAAACTAAACACTACTATTCAAAGGCAAAACATAAATCACTTTAAGCAGGTTAAAAAAAATATTGTTTTTTTTTTAAAATGTTTCAGAATAACAGAACAATCCAAGTAAAAAATAAATCGTACAGCCAGTGGAAGGACACATTTCTACTCTTGAAAAAACCAAACAGAAAAGTAAGTAAAAAACACATTGCGAAATATATATATTAATTGTTCATAAATAATAAATAATATGAATAAAATCAAACTGTATAAAAATCTAGAAAACTCTACCATCTTGCAGCAAGTAAAAATACTATTGAACAATGCTACATTATGAAAAATACAGGTATATATAAAGTGCAGAGAAAATAGTAAAGTAAACTTAAATATGATGTCTCATTCCTGTGAAAAATACATGAAAATCAGTCTCCTCTAAAATTACATGTCACACATTTTAACACATATTTTTTCTTTGTTTTAGATCTCCATTCAAACCAAAACTTGACCAACCTCCAGGACAACCAACACAAGAAAACCAAAACATATTTATTCAAAGTAAAGAACCAAAACACTAACAGTAAGTGAAAAACACTTTTCCAGATACATATATAAGACATGCATAAGCAGTAATAAATAACAAATGGTATTTATAATAAAAAATTTGCTAAATGTACAAATGTAAATTATTATTTTAATTCTTGGCAAGTGCTACATTAATAAAAGTGCTGGATAGGCTAGAGGAGTAAATTACTTTTGCAAATTCAGGTAAGTGCTACAGTAGGGAAAGTGCTGGATAGTTTAGAGATGTAAATTACTATTCCAACTCCAGGTAAGTGCTACAGTAAGGAAAGTGCTGGATAGTCTAGAGTTGTAAATTACTATTCCAACTCCTGGTAAGTGCTACAGTATAGAAATTGCTGGATAGTGTAGAGGTGTAAATTACTATTCAAAACAGTCTAAAAATGTAGGAAACTCTATAAACTTAAATAATCAATGCTTTTCCAGTTAAGTGCTACAGTAGTGAAATTGCAATAAACTATGAAATTATCATATGGTATCCCAGATACATATAAACACTACAATACACAAAGAACTGTGCAATCCAGACGCCAAAATTGCATTTCTCACTTTACATGTATTGTGCTATAAATAAATTGCAGAGAAAGTGCTAAAGTGAACTTCAATATCATACCTCATGCCTGTGAAGAAAACTTAAAAATTAGTCTTCTCCTAAATTAAGTGTTACACATTTTCAAACATATTTTTGCTTTCTTTTAGATCTCCATTCCAACCAAAACTTGACCAATCTCCAGGACAACCAAACACAAGAAAACCAAAACATATTTATTCAAACTAAAGAACCAAAACACTAACAGTAAGTGAAAAACACTTTTCCAGATACATATATAAGACATGTATAACCAGTAATAAATAACAAATGGTATTTTTAAAAAAATATTTGTAAAATGTACAAGTGTAAATTATTAATTAAATTCTTGGCAAGTGCTACATTAGTTAAAGTGCTGAATAGACTAGAGGAGTAAATTACTATTGCAACTTCGGGTAAGTGCTACGGTAGAGAAAGTGCTGGATAGTGTAGAGGTGTAAATGACTATTCCAACTCCTAGCAAGTGCTACAGTAGAGAAAGTGCTGGATAGTATAGAGATGTAAATTACTATTCCAACTACAGGTAAGTGCTACAGTAGAGAAAGTGCTGGATAGTCTAGAAGTGTAATTTACTATTCCAACTCCTGGTAAGTGCTACAGTAGGTAAAGTGCTGGATAGTGTAGAAGTGTAAATTACTATTCCAACTCCAGGTAAGTGCTACAGTAGGGAAAGTGCTGGATAGTTTAGAGATGTGAATTACTATTCCAACTCCAGGTAAGTGCTACAGTAAGGAAAGTGCTGGATAGTCTAGAGGTGTAAATTACTATTCCAACACCTGGTAAGTGCTACAGTATGGAAAGTGCTGGATAGTGTAGAGGTGTAAATTACTATTCAAAACAGTCTAAAAACGTAGGAAACTCTATAAACTTAAATAATCAATACTTTTCCAGTTAAGTGCTACAGTAGTGAAATTGCAATAAATTATGAAATTATCATGTGGTATCCCAGATACATATAAACACTACAATTCACAAAGAACTGTGAAATCCAGACGCCAAAATTGCATTTCTCACTTTACATGTGTTGTGCTATAAATAAATTGCAGAAAAAGTGCTAAAGTGAACTCCAATATCATACCTCATGCATGTGAAGAAAACTTAAAAATTAGTCTTCTCCTAAATTAAGTGTTACACATTTTCAAACATATTTTTATTTTCTTTTAGATCTCCATTCCAACCTAAACTTGACCAACCTCCAGGACAACCAACACAAGAAAACCAAAACATATTTATTCAAAGTAAAGAACCAAAACACTAACAGTAAGTGAAAAACACTTTTCCAGATACATATATAAGACATGCATAAGCAGTAATAAATAACAAATGGTATTTATAAAAAATAATTTCTAAAATGTACAAATGTAAATTATTACTTTAATTCTTGGCAAGTGCTACATTAGTAAAAGTGCTGGATAGGCTAGAGGAGTAAATTACTATTGCAACTTCAGGTAAGTGCTACAGTAGGTAAAGTGCTGGATAGTCTAGAGATGTAAAGGACTATTCCAAATACTGGTAAGTGCTACAGTAGGTAAAGTGCTGGATAGTCTAGAGGTGTAAAGGACTATTCCAAATACTGGTAAGTGCAACAGTAGAGAAAGTGCTGGATAGGCTAGAAGTGTAAATGACTATTCCAACTCCTGGTAAGTGCTACAGTAGAGAAACTGCTGGATAGTCTAAACGTGTTAATTACTATTCCAACTCCTGTTAAGTGCTACAGTAGGGAAAGTGCTGGATAGTCTAAAGGTGTAAATTACTATTCCAACTCCTGGTAAGTGCTACAGTAGGGAAAGTGCTGGATAGTCTAAAGGTGTAAATTACTATTCCAACTCCTGGTAAGTGCTACAGTAGGGAAAGTGCTGGATAGACTAGAGGTGTAAGTTACTATTCAAAACAGTTGAAAAAATGCAGGAAACTCTATAAACTTAAATAATCAATGCTTTTCCAGTTAAGTGCTACAATAGGGAAAGTGCAATAAACTATAAAATTAACATGTGGTATCCCAGATACATATAAACACTACAATACACAAAGAACTGTGCAATCCAGACGCCAAAATTGCATTTCTCACTTTACATGAGTAGTGCTATAAATAAAGTGCAGAGAAAGTGCTAAAATGAACTTCAATATAATGCCTCATGCCTGTAAAGATAACTTCAAAGTTAGTCTTCTCCAAAATTAAATGTTACACATTTTCAAACAAACTTTTTCTTTGTTTTAGATCTCCATTCCAACCAAAAATTGACCAACCTCCAGGACAGCCAACACAAGAAAACCAAAACATATTTATTCAAAGTAAACACCCAAAAAACTAAGAGTAAGTGATATACTTTTTTCCAGATACATATATAAGACATGCATAAGCAGTAATAAATAACACATAGTATTTATAAAAAAAGTTTTGTTAAAATGGACAAGTATAAATCAGTATTTCAATTCCTGGCAAGTGCTACAGTAGTTAAAGTGCTGGATAGGCTAGAAGAGTAATTACTATTGCAACTTCGGGTAAGTGCTACGGTAGAGAAAGTGCTGGATAGTGTAGAGGTGTAAATGACTATTCCAACTCCTAGCAAGTGCTACAGTAGGGAAAGTGCTGGATAGTATAGAGATGTAAATTACTATTCCAACTCCAGGTAAGTGCTACAGTAGAGAAAGTGCTGGATAGTCTAGAGGTGTAATTTACTATTCCAACTCCTGGTAAGTGCTACAGTAGGTAAAGTGCTGGATAGTGTAGAAGTGTAAATTACTATTCCAACTCCAGGTAAGTGCTACTGTAGGGAAAGTGCTGGATAGTGTAGAGATTTAATTACTATTCCAACTCCAGGTAAGTGCTACAGTAGGGAAAGTGCTGGATAGGCTAGAGGTGTAGATTACTATTCCAACTCCATGTAAGTGCTACAGTAGGGAAAGTGCTGGATAGTGTAGAGGTGTAAATTACTATTCCAACTCCAGGTAAGTGCTACAGTAGGGAAAGTGCTGGATAGTCTAGAGGTGTAAATTACTATTCAAAATCCAGGTAAGTGCTACAGTAGAGAAAGTGCTGGATAGTCTAGAAGTGTAATTTACTATTCCAACTCCTGGTAAGTGCTACAGTAGGGAAAGTGCTGGATAGTGTAGAGGTGTAAATTACTATTCCAACTCCAGGTAAGTGCTACAGTAGGGAAAGTGCTGGATAGTCTAGAGGTGTAAATTACTATTCAAAATCCAGGTAAGTGCTACAGTAGGAAAAGTGCTGGATAGTGTAAACGTGTAAATTACTATTCCAACTCCAGGTAAGTGCTACAGTAGGGAAAGTGCTGGATAGTGTAGTGGTGTAAATTACTATTCCAACTCCTGGTAAGTGCTACAGTAGAGAAAGTGCTGGATAGTCTAGAGGTGTAAATGACTATTCCAACTCCAGGTAAGTGCTACAGTAGAGAAAGTGCTGGATAGTCTAGAGGTGAAAATTACTATTCAAACTCCAGGTAAGTGCTACAGTAGTGAAAGTGCTGGATAGGCTAAAGGTGTAGATTACTAATCCAACTCCAGGTAAGTGCTACAGTAGGGAAAGTGCTGGATAGTGTAGAGGTGTAAATGACTATTCCAACTCCAGTTAAGTGCTACAGTAGGGAAAGTGCTGGATAGTCTAGAGGTGTAAATTACTATTCCAACTCCAGGTAAGTGCTACAGTAGGGAAAGTGCTGGATAGTCTAGAGGTGTAAATTACTAATCAAACTCCAGGTAAGTGCTACTGTAGGAAAAGTGCTGGATAGTGTAAACGTGTAAATTACTATTCCAACTCCAGGTAAGTGCTACAGTAGGGAAAGTGTTGGATCGTGTAGAGGTGTAAATTACTATTCCAACTCCTGGTAAGTGCTACAGTAGAGAAAGTGCTGGATAGTCTAGAGGTGTAAATAACTATTCCAACTCCTGATAAGTGCTACAGTAGGGAAAGTGCTGGATAGTGTAGTGGTGTAAATTACTATTCCAACTCCTGGTAAGTGCTACAGTAGAGAAAGTGCTGGATAGTCTAGAGGTGTAAATGACTATTCCAACTCCAAGTAAGTGCAACAGTAGGAAAAGTGCTGAATATGTTTTCTAATTTACAGCAATAAGTAAAATGCTAGCATATGGAAAATGTGCTAGATACAATATAAAAAAACTAAAATCAGAGTTTTATAAAATGAAAAGTACATACTAATTTTATGCATTGCATTTCTATAATTCAAATACTAAAGCAATTATTTTTTCTTTTCAGAAAATGTCTTCACAACAACAAACTGCAAAGTATATTTCATCCAGGAAAGGAAAGCAATTACTAGCTCATCAAGGATACATTTATTGTAAGGATAGGTTAAGTCATCCAAGGATTCATTGGAGATGCGTGCAATACCATACAACTCGTTGCAGCGGCAGAGCGGTTACGGTCAATGATTTTATTGTAAGGACAACTGACCATAACCACTCTGCCTCTGCAATGGAAGTTGATGTCAGAGAAACTGTTAACGAGATGAAGGCTATTGCAAGCACCTCCAATGAATCCACTGGATCAATTTTAAGACAGGTTGCACAACATGTCCCTACTCATATTGCTAGCAATATTCCTAACGTACATAATTTGCGAAGAATTATACAAAGACAAAAGCAGGCAAGTAATACACAAACAAACACACCTCATACTTTTTCTGATATTATTATTCCTCCTGAACTTACTATTACTTTTTCTAAAGAACCTTTCCTCTTACATGACAACGAAGACCCTCTTAAGCGCATTTTAATTTTTAGTACCCCACGCAACCTTATTAAACTTGAATCAAGTGAAATTTGGATGATGGATGGGACGTTTAAAAGCACGCCCCATCCATTCACCCAAATTTATACTATTCATGGTAAAATTAATAACAATGTAATACCCCTAGTATATAGTTTGCTACCTGATAAGACTTCAGCAACTTACACAGAATTATTATCTGTGATTAAATCCAAAACAAGCCAAAGTCCTAGGAAAATTATTATCGATTTTGAATTGAGTATGATCAATGTGATCACCAAACTGTACCCGGATACCCAAATTCAAGGGTGTTTTTTCCACTTTTCCCAGGCATTCTGGCGTAAATTACAAAAAACACCCTTAGTTACTGAATACTCATTGGACAGCAAACTACAAGTCGAATTAAAAAAATTAACTGCTCTTTGTTTTGTCCCTCCTGAAAGTGTAGACGAGTACTACACTGCAATTACAGAATCAGACTATTATTTAACTAACGAAGATAAATTGGCACCCATTTTAAATTATATGGAAGACACATGGATTGGACACCTAGGCAGATCGGGTCGCAGAAGGAAACCACGTTTCCATGTGCAGTGGTGGAACTGTTATTCGAGTTGCCTAGAGGGAGAGGCAAAAACAAATAATGCCATTGAGGGATGGCATAACTCCTTCAACCATTTAATTGGCAAACCCCACCCTAATTTCTATTCATTTCTGGAAACTTTGAAGAAGGAGCAAAGTTTCCAAGAAATGAGACTTTCTCAAACTCTCACTGGTAGTCTAAACTCACGAATTACCCAAAGAACTAAGGATATGTCTGAACGACTATTGGCACTACTACAACAATTTACGTTGTGTGTGGCTTTAGATTACCTTGAGAATCTAGCTAACATCCTTTCTTTTTAAATTATAATTTACATTACTTTCCTGCTTCTACCAAAATTAATTTTATTTTTTTAATTACAATTCGTTAAAAAAAATTTTTCAAAACATTTTTTAATATTTGATGTTGGGTCATTTTTCCTCATTTTATTTTTTTTTGTTACATTTTGTAAAAAAATAAATGCCTTACATGACATATTTTTTGTAATTTTTGAATCACATAAAACTTTTGAAGAAATAGCTGATCCAATATTTTTCCAAAAAAATAATTTTTGATACTACATTTTCTAATTATAGAAATGTACATTGCAAAAAAAATTAAAATGCATTTTCTATTTTATAATAAAGTCTTCTATGAAAACCACACCATAAAATTAATGTTAAAATATTTATGTATTCCATATATTGATATTTCCATATTTCCATATCAAGTGCTAATTCCTACAACATTTCACCAAACATAGAATAATTATTTTTAATTTTCCATGTTATTTTTTATCAATTCTATAAACTCTACTCCTCCTTATACAAAAAAGACAGACTTCGAATTAATTAAATTCTAATAAATAAACATCAGTTATGCCTTTCAAACTACTATAATACAATATACAAAGGCTCCTAAATTTTTACTTTCCAATTTTCATAGAATAAACAAAGCAATAATAAATCCGAAATGAATACTAAACAAATAAAATGTAAACAATATAATCAATCAGACAATCAGTGATTTGGAAATAAACCCTACATCATAATCTTCTTAAAATACAAATGTATTTCAGAAAAGCACAAGGAAAACATTGGAAATATCTTTATTCACATTCATATGATATTTTAACAACATAGCAACTAACATTCTCAAACTCAATATTTACAAACAGTTATATCATTTGAAAATGCATTTTAATACTTTGCATACATAAAAACATTTTGAAATATTTGTTATACTTTTCTAAACCCCTTTTCTGGTTTTTTTACTAAAATTCAACTAAATCTTACTTTATTTATATTTACCGATGTTCCCCACGCCCACCGACCCAACATCGGCATATTCTAATAATACGAGTAGCGACATGTTGTATATTTTACATATTTTTTTTTTCGTGCAACCTCTACTTAACTTATCCTTACAATAAATGTAAATCTTTTATTATTTAACTTTATTACTTAGTATTACATTGTTTTCCTACCTGGTCGTAGATCAGCGTCCTGCTGCTTCCTCCTGCTTCCATCTCCGGATACCCACAAAATGGCCGACGACGCACACGTATACGTAATAACGTCAGGATATGCTGCAACAATAAAGAAAGGACTACTGTACATAGTAATATATTGCTATTTATAAATAAATATTATTTTTAAATATGTTTACGTATATATGTTAAAAATTTGAAAAATATACATAAAATGTATTAAAAACAGAAGAAATTTTATTTATTTTTTGTATATAATAAAAAGTTATTTTTATGAACAAAAACATATCTCGACGTTTTTATTTATTTCAATCTGTATATCTTAACTTTTAAAATAATATGTTAAATATATACTTCCTTAATATACCTGTTTTCTTCTTTCTGTTCCGCTTTTTTCCTCCTCTTTCCTTTCGTTTCCTTTGCTTTTATTCCGAACAGCTCTACATAACTAGTTGTATCAAAGACATAAATGAAGGACAAACGTATCCATAGAAAACAATGGTAAAGCGTGGGAACGGAAATTTTAATATAAGTATATCACAAACAAAATCGATTATAAATAATTTAATTAAATAAACTATATACTTAATGAAGTCTACATATAGATAACATATTTATTTAATTTAATTAAACAATAATAGAACATAATATTTTCCCAATATATTTTTAAAAACATAAATAAAATATAATAAACATATACTCATATATAATAATTTCTAAAAATCAAAATAAATCAAAATAATATATTTTAAATATATTTCAAATTTATTTAAATCGTTTTTTAATTAATAATATATACATATTAATTAATATTTCAAATAAAATATTAATAATAAACAAAAACTAAAAAAATCAAAAATACAAATATAAAATAAAAATGTGATATTAATTAAAATATTTTCTACCCTAAATTATATTTACAATAATAAAATATACATTCCTAAATTTAGATTATACAATATAATAAACAATATCAAATTAAAATGAACATATAAATTATTACTTTCCAAAAAATTCAATAAACAAAATCCTAAAATAAAGTATAAAATAAATACTATCTTAAAAATTAATAATTTTTTTCAAAAATACTTACAAAAATACTTATCTTTTGATTAATACATTTTTTTTCAATTATTAAAGTATTAATTATAATTAAATATTTTTTATAAATAAATTTTAAAATTTATAAAAAATTACTACAATCTATCCTATATTTTTCTTTAGCTTAATACATTATTTATCAGTTATTAAAGTATTAAATATTAATAAATAATTATTAAAAATATATTTTAATATGTTAATATTACTACAATCTAACCTTAAAAATACTTAAAAAAATACTTTTCTTTTGATTAATACATTATTTTTCATTTATTAAATTATTAATTATTAATTAATATAATTAATTAATTTATTTAAAAATTATATATAAACAACATTTTAAAATTATTAAGTATAAATTTAATTATTTTAATATTACTACAATCTAACCTAATTTAAAATAAAATATAAAATTAAATACATATACATATACATATATGCGTTGTAAAAGTACTTGCGTTGTAACAGTACCTGCGTTGTAACAGTATAAGTTGTAATAGTATGCGTTGTAACAATACCTGCGTTGTAAAAAATGCGTTGTAACAGTACTGCGTTGTAAAAAATGCGTTGTAACAGGTGAATACCGTTAGAACTGTATCTGAGAGTGGAGATGTAGGTAGTCCCTTCGGCCAGGTGCAACCAGCTGTAGGTCCCAACAGTGGAACGGTGTCTTGATCCCACAATGGATGATGTTAGCATTGCATCTGAGACTGGAGATGAAAGTACTCCCTTTGACTAGGTGTTAGAAACTCTAGGTCCCAACAGTGGAACTGTGTGTTGATCACAAAAGGGATGATGTCTGATATTACCTGTTGCTGGTTTTTCACAGAACTCCCTCTGTTGAGGTGCATCAGACTCTGTGCTTCAGTAGTTAACTGCTACACAGGGTTATTGAGCTTAGTTGACTGCTATCGCTGGAATACACTGCGGTACATCAGGCCCAATCCGTGAAACAGGGTCTTAATTCTATGATTGAGGATGTCAGTTAAAGTTTGTGATGATTTCTGTATACCCTCTCCGATGAGGTACAAGCAACTCTAGGTCCCAACATTGGAACGGTGTCTTGATCCCACAATGGACAATGTTAGAACTGTATCTGAGAGTGGAGATGGAGGTACTGCCTTCGACCATCAGCAACCAACTCTAAGTCCCAACAGTGGAACGGTGTCTTGATCCCACAATGGACGATGTTAGAACTGTATCTGAGAGTGGATTTGGAGGTACTCCCTTCGACCAGCTGCAACCAACTCTAGATCCCAACAGTGGAATGCTTTCTTGATCCCACAATGGACGATGTTAGAACTATATCTGAGAGTGGAAATGGAGGTACTCCCTTCGACCAGGTGCAACCAGCTGTAGGCCCCAACAGAGGAACAGTGTCTTGATCCCACAATGGATGATGTTAGAACTGCATCTGAGAGTGGACATGCAGGTAGTCAGTACGACCAGCTGCAACCAACTCTAGGTCCAAGTTGTCTTGATCCCACAATGGACGATGTCCGATATTACCTGCTGCTTGCTTTTCTCAGAAGTTCGTGTGTTGAGGTGCATAACACCCTGTGCTTCCATAGCTAACTGCTGCACATGATTATTGGGCTTGGTTGACAGTAGTCGGTGGAGTATACTGTGATACAATAGATGAGAACAGTGAAATGGGGTCTTGATTGTATGATTGAGGATGTCAGAAGTTAAAGTTTGTGATGATTTCTGTGTACCCTCTGTGAGCAGGTGCAACCAACTCAGTGCTTTTGAATTGAACGGTATGTGGCTGTGAGGTGTTAATGACCACTTCATATGTTTTAGACTGCGGTTTGCAGGGTTCAGTGGTGATTGTTTAATTACAGAATCCAGTAGTTAAGTAATTAGAATGTCTATTGAAACATACACAATATTGTTTTATTAGAACATTGGAATGTTGGGAGCTTCATTGAAAACCATGGAGTAGCTCCGTTCTTATAATGTCAGGCATTACCAATTTAATTAATAAAACAAATTTCGTAGCACGTGCTGCATCGCATTTTGCGATGCAGGGCGCGCTACGAAATTCATTTTATTAATTAAATTGTTTACTTATCTCCAATTATCCATACTCTGGTTTTTAGCATCCCTCACCCTGACCCTCCCTGCCCCACCTTACGCCCCACCGCGACTCCCTCCACGGGCCGCGGCTGCTGTTTTACACTCACCCCACACGCATCCAGCACAGACGTCACTGGATATGTGATCCTGGTAATAAAAAGGAGTCGAGCGCACGTGCCCATACTCACTTCCACTGTCTATCTGTGTCCGTGTGTTCATTATCTATGCATGATACGGTCTCTGGGCTGTACTATAATACGTTGTGCTGTGGATGAATGTATGACACTACAACGCATGCTTTTACCACGCATGCTGTTACAACGCAGTTTTTACAACGCATGCTGTTACAACGCATAGCGCTTTGGGGTGCTGGATAGTGAATAGTTTAATTTACTATTCCAACTCCAGTCCCGGTGGATAGTAGGGAAGGTGTTGGATAGTAAATTAAATCTATTCCCTGTCCTAGAGCACCCCCCAGTGCAATGCGTTGTAATGGTTTTCGTTGTAAAACCTGCGTTGTAATAGCACTGCGTTGTAAAAGTTTCGTTGTAAAGGATGTTTCCCGCTGTGGACAGTGTATGCAACCATGTTACCTCTGGTATTGGAGAACATTTCGGTAATGTAACTTTTAGGTGTATGGCTATCACAGGTGGAAGGCTACTTTACAGAGCATGAATATTGATGAAAATGATGGTTGCATGTTGTGTGCAGTGTTAGATATGTGTATATTGCAAAAAGTTTAGAACAAAGCTCTCTAAGCAGAAGAGGTGTGTTTCATGAAATGCAGTACAAATATTGACTACAATAGGTGGTGGTTTCGAACTGTTACAATGGAAAATGTTATGAACTAATGAAATGTTTTTTTATGGTCAAATGGCAATCGCGCAATGAGATCGCACCCAATGTGATTTTGAGAAAATATATTTACTATAATATCAGTTTCTTACAGTTAGAAATATATAACTGTTTATTTCTAACTGTAAGAAACTGATATTATAGTAAATATATTTTCTCAAAATCACATTGGGTGCGATCTCATTGCGCGATTGCCATTTGAGGCAAGATGGCGTCGGAGTGAGAGGTCGCACCAGCATCGCTCCGTGGGTCTGGTCTTTTTCTTATCTTGATTTCCCCACGCGATTGGTATATGAAAAGAGATATGAAAGAGATATGCTGTGCTACACTGCGTTGGTCGTTTTAAGTTTATTAAGCTGAACTCAACTTGGTTGAACTGAAAGGCTGAAAGGTGAAAAGCTGGGCGAAAAACAGAAACTGAGAGCTGCAGGGAAAACCTTGAGACCTTGAAAAACTGAGAGGAGAAGAAAGGAAGACAGAGGCAAGAATGGTGGCTGCGATCGTGATAAAAGGAGGAAAAAGGAGAAGAGCAAGGGCTGTAAAAGGACTGCAAAAGCGGTGAGCGGAGGGAGCTGGAGTAAAGGAGGAGTAAAAGAGGAACAGAGGTGAGGAGATTACGGTCTAGGGAAGACGTCGATAACTTATACCTCAGAGATGCGCTGCTAAAGGATCGTGCGACGGCAGCAACAGGCATAAGAGCTAAAATTATAATTACAGTCACCTTATGAGAGTGAGGAGTGCGGAAGCATGAGTGACTTGTGATAAACCGACATACCGACATTCCTCTGGACATACCTCTGAACTGTGAGTACTGAATTGTGCTATTAAAGCAAATGATGGTGGCTGTTACTGGGCACAGAGTATAAAGCGCAGAATTTGAATGCGCGCCGCCAGAAGATAGTTTACTTTTACCCCTTGCCAGAAATCCTGCGTAACCTGTTCTGAACTGTTTTGAACTAAACCCTAAGGACGTATGAAAAAGAGATGGGATACTGTGTACAGCATACAGTGAACAGTGATTAGTGATTAGTGAAATGTGGAACTGAGCTGAACTAAACTAAACATTCGGCATCAGCATCGTGCGATCTTGGAGCTGAGACACTTGACAATTGATTTCCCTTATTCCCTTATTACCTTTTGCTTACTCTCTGATTGCCTTGGTTCTTGTCTCCGGCACTCGCTCGCTTTCACCCCATACCGTCTTGCTGTGTCCGTCTTTTCCCTTCACCCTGGCTCCCGCCGCTCGTCATCGCACGTCATCTGCTGACTTGCAAGCACACGCTTTTAAAACAACGCGTGTGCTTTGTTGCCAGGGGGACGCAGCAGTGCTGGCCAATAGCTAATCGCCCCAGCGGAGATAAACCTGAGGAGAAGAAACCAAGAAAACAAGGGGTAGTGCACGTAAAGGCAAAAGAAATAAATGAAATAAATTAAGAAATAAGATAAGCGACAACGGAAACAGCTCCAGCAGCAGGAACGTAAACATTGTACAGATACAGGAACAGAGGTGAAAGCAGTGGAGTGGAGGAGGCTGGGCGCACTACTAGACCCAGATATCACAGATATCCCTGTTAAACTTGTGATTAAAATTGAATTAGGACTAAAAATCTACGCAACCAAGGTAACCTGCAACACTATAGGGTCTCAAGCTCCAAGCTCCTTTGAAAATCGCCGCAGATCTTCTACTGTGCCTAAAAAAAGAGCCTGGGCTGCTTTAAAAGTGCTAATAAATAAAAACCAAACAAAGGAGGGGCGTCAGATCCCTTCAGAAAAACAAAAGGTCAAAATCAGCCACAAGGTGAGGTGCGATTTTCAGCACCAAAACAAACGCATATAAAGGATATGGCTGGAATTAACGGAACAGTGGCACAAAGCCAATTACTGCTTACTCAAGAAAAAGGAGAAAGAGGAGAGGCGGGAGCACCAGCCATCCTAGATACGCATGAGACACAGATGCAGGTGCAGATTCTTGAAGACCCAGACCCAGAGAGCACAGAGAGCCCAGAAGACTTGGGGAACCGAGAAGACTTAAAAAACACACAAAGCATAAAAAGCCTTACCCCGCAGAAAACCAAGGACATACAAAGACGACCTGAAACCAGAGGATCTAAAGCCAAGGAGAATAATGTGGAGAAAGCTATATGTGACGAGAGTGACAAAAATAAAAATAAAAATAAAAGCAAAAACACTGAAAAGGACAGGGATAAGGAAAAGTTGAAACAAAAACAGAAAGAGAATGATAAAGAGAGGGGGAGAGCTACAGCCGACAAAGCCAACCTGGAATTATTGGCTAAAAAGGCTCAGAGGCTGCAAACAATAAAAAACTTGAAAGCCGCCGCAAAAAACACTGGACTTCCAGCCTCTTCTCAGCCTAGGATATCTAATATCTTTAGCCCGCTATCAAAGGAAGGACCGAGCGAGTCTACAGTAATAAAAAAAAAACAAAGCAACCAAGCAGACAATGCGAGGGGTACTTGTGGGGGCGACTCTAACGCGTCTGTGGAGCGAACCATTGTGGAGGGGAAAAAAATGGCTCAAAGGCAAATTTCTGCCTCATCACGCGTGCAAACATCTCCCCCTGAGCCAACCCCACAGCTTCGTAATAACGTGCTCTCCGAAGCGGACTCGGATTCAGACATATACGAAACAGGGATGTCCACCTCAAGTGAAACAAGCGAAACAAATGATGAACAAATACTAGAAGCGGCAACTTCCGAGATCCTAGACTCCAATGAATCCAGAGAATTTTGTGAAACTTGTCAAATCTCGAACTCAAGGAAAAAACGTGAAAAAAAAGAGGGCCAGAGACAAAAGGAGAAGAGTTAACTTAATTAATGATGAGACCACAGATCCCGGCAGTAACACTGACCATGCCATAACAAGACTTAAACCTACACGAAAAAGCCCGACTTCAAAGTTGCCGGGAGAAACAGAGCATGTTCATTGGCACACCTTAGTTGAGGCAGAAGGAAGAAGTCAAAAGCAAACTGGAAATGTACATAGCTCAGCAACGACTGTAGAGCCTTTGCTGAGCGAAGTGCTGAGCTCCATTAAAAATTTCCATAAGGACATCAAAAAAGATACCCAAAGGAATCATGTTGCCATTGAGAAACTACAAGGGGCAATTAAAAAAGATGGCAATATCTGCACTGAGATCTCGGATAGAATGGCCTCAGTGGAAGCAAGTGCAGAAAATTTGGAAATGGACGTAATTAAGCTGCAAAAACAGGAGAATGAGCATGACAGACTTATAAAGGACCTCATGATGAAAGTAGAAGATCACGAAAACAGATCAAGAAGAAATAATCTGAGGTTCCTTGGAATTCCCGAAGGCTTTGAGGGGAATGACCCAAGGGGCTCTATGATCAATCTACTAAAATCAGCCTTCCCGGAACTTGGTACCTGGGACATGGATAGAGAAATCCAGCGTGTCCATCGATTCCCTTTGAAGCTACCCAAACACTTTCAAAAGCCACGTCAACATCCTCGGGCAATGTTGGTCTACTTTGGGAATTTCCTTTTAAGAGAAGCCATCTATGATCTGGCTATGCCCACAAAGCAGAGGGAATATAAAGACTTTATGTTCTTCACCAGACCAGACTTTGCCCACGCAACTGTTGAGAGAAGGTGGAGAATGAGACAATTATTCACGCCCTTTGAAAAAATTGGAGCAACAGTCTTCCTGCAAAACACGGCCCGGCTGAAAATAGTATACAAGGGATCAACGAGAAGCTTCTTAAGTGAAATCCAAGCCGAAGCTTACCCAAGAGAAATTTCAGTGACTGGGAAAGGGAATTCAGGAAAATGAGTGCAAATCAGCAACTCGACTATGAACACAAAAGCATGGGGAGTAATCAGAAGGGGTCGGGGAGGGGGAAATTTTAAAAACATATGAACTGAAATATGGTATAAATATCTGTTTTCTTATAAAGGTTCAGGGTAAATATCTGATTACATCATTGACCCCACCCGTCGACACGACCAAAGCATAAAGGGCCTGCCCACGGGCCGCACTGTGGCGCACTCTGACTACACAGACGCCCACAGAAGGGAGAAGGGGAGGGTACAAGACCAAGGGATTTCGAGCACAGGAAGGGTGGAAAAGACTTAGCTATGGGGCATACAGAAAAAGACACAATGACTAGGAGATTTGGCAATCCGGAAAAAGCCCTAATAATAATATGGCTAAGCTAAAAGTTGTTTCACTTAACATTTGGGGCCTCAATGATATTAAAAAAAAGGCAGAAGGTTGCAGTGGGGCTGAAATCAATGGAAGCAAATATCGTCTGCATGCAAGAAACGCATATTGAAGGATCCCAGCAATATTTGCTTAAATCACTGGGGTATAAACTTATTATTGCTTCAACACAAGGTGTCCGAACTAAGGGGGTGGTGATATCAGCAAAAGGGGGAGGGGGGGCTCCAATTCAATAGAGTATTGTCTGACAGATTTGGTAGATGGGCAATCACTGAATGTCTGTATAATAATGGGCTAAATAAACTGACACTCTGCACCATCTATGGGAGCGTCTCTGATGAACCAGAAATGCTGACTGAGATCTCCAATGAGCTAACACATTGACCCCTACCCCATATCATCTGTGGAGACCTTAATTTACATCTCCCAGGGGATTGGACACCTGGTCCTGAATTCAAATATCAGGGTAGAAAACCAAGAGTCTTCCAAGCACTGAAAAATATGTGCATTACACATGGCCTAATAGATGGGTGGCAATATAATCATAATGGAGATCCTGGATTTACATTTTTTTTACCCCCTCATTCCCGGCATGCACGGTTAGATTATATGTTAATGTCGAACTCACTGAAATCTTTATGTTCGATAGAAAAATTGCCGCGTGTTTTGTCGGATCATAATCCATTAATTTTAGACTTAATTTGCAACCAGAATAGCCGCCCATCTATGAACTGGACATTTGAGAGGGCATTACTGAAGAACGATAAGTATTGTCAACACATGAGGGGTTGGATCCCGGGATTTATTGAAGACAATCTGGGCAGTGTGTCTGTTCAGATTGTCTGGGACGCCCTGAAGGCGGGCATAAGGGGCGAGACGTTGCAATTTTCACTTAGATCTAATAGGGAAGGGAAACTCCATATGGCAGCACTACAAGAAAATCTGAGTAAAATTGAGAAGGACTTGATTATAGCAACACAACAGGGCCAGTCGATAGCTAACATCCTGACTCAGGTAGCCGTAGCTAGGAATCTTATATCAGAAATATTAGTGGAAAAAGCTATCATTAAAGCCTCAATATATAAAGAGAAAGTATATGAGCTAAGTGAACAGGTCGGACATCAGCTGGCAGTTCGTATAAGAGAGGAGACATCAACTAGAATTATAAAAGAAATTCAAGATCCTAGACTAGGCCTAAGATCGGAACCATCTGAGGTAAGGGCATCGTTCCAGAGATTTTATCAAGATTTATACACAGAACCTACTGTGGGGCTGGGGGATCCTAATTTATATTTAAATACAATACCAGGGATTAGATTTGAGAAGGAAGATCAGGATATACTAGATGATCTACCTACTTGGGAAGAGATTCTTCACTTTTTAAATTCACTATCTAGTGGGAAAGCGGCAGGACTGGACGGGATCCCTACAGAATTCTATAAGAAATTTGCTGATCAATTAATAAAAAAAATGGTAGAACTCTTTATTCATATATTTCAGGGGGAGAATTCACCGGCCTCATGGTCAGAAGCTAAGATCGTGGTGTTCCTGAAAAAAAATAAAAGTCCTCTCGATCTAGGATCTTTCCAACCTATCACATTGATCAACAGGGATTCAAAAATTGACTCAAAACTTTTGGCAACTAGACTTGCACCAAAAATAAATAAAGTAGTATCACATTATCAACATGGGTTTATACCAGGAAGGTCAACAACTAACCATATACAACGGGTAATCTCTCTATTTGATTATACGGAATCAACAGGAGACCCTATGGCGCTTATCCTGCTAGACGCAGAGAAGGCGTTTGATAGGGTCTCCTGGAGATTTCTATGGGCTGCAATGTCTCACTGCGGAATCACTAATAGATTCATAAAGGCTACTCAAAGGCTATACCATAAACCAAGCGCCAGGGTATTAGTTAATGGACTTCTGTCAGAGAACTTTGCGATTTCGAGGGGGACTAGGCAGGGGTGCCCTTGCTCCCCTCTTCTTTTCGCGATATATATCGACCCATTCATCCGATGGCTGGAGAACCTTGAATCAATACCACCGATTCAAATATGAACGCATAATACTAAAATCTTAGCATATGCCGATGACATCGCGCTTGTTACCGGAGATCCCAATTTAGCCATGCCTGTGATAAAAGAAGAGGCGTATCGGTTTTGGTTAGTCTCTGGCTATAAATTGAATTCTAATAAAACCGAGATTGTTCTTAATAACAAAATCACGATGAGAGATCCTAGAGTGACCACTGAGGCCGTATATCTAGGCGTTAAAATAAATGACAAAATTGAACATATTGTTGATAACAACATGACCCCACTAATATCACGAACTAAGAAGGATTTGTTCCGATTGAATAATCTACACCTGACTATTGTTGGTCGTTGTAATGTTATTAAGATGAATTTTTTGCCCCTTTTTTTATATTTCTTTCGAACCATTTGTCTTGAGTTTTCTCCCCAAATATTTAAAACTATAGATTCTATGTTCTCAAGTTTCATTTGGGGATATAAGAAACCTAGATGGGCACTAAAATGGATTATGCTACCAGAGGAAAGAGGAGGATTATCCCTACCTAATTTTAAACTTTACTATTGGGCCACCGTCTTAAATTACTGTGTCAAAATGATATCTCACGATTGCACCGGGCAATTGATTCCGACCCCACAAGAAATTATACTAGGAGAAGAATCTACTGGTTGCTTTTGGCGGCATGTAAATGATAGCTATTTTAAGAAAGTTAAATTTAAAACTATTGCCGGGGTGTATAAAGTGTGGAGCAATGTTCGTAGGCTTTTGGGGTTTGGGTGATACTCATACTATACTCTAATGAGCCATAATAATGATCTACCTGAAATTTTTCAGGATAGCTGTATCAATAGATGGGTCTCGGCTGGAATAGTACAGCTGGACTGTTTTTATGCACCAGGGGGCTTCAAGCTGTTTGGAGATTTACATGCAGAATATAATATTAGCCAAAGGGATTTTTTTAAGTTTCTGCAGGTTATAGATTTTTTAGCAAAGAAAAATGGCAGGCGATGCAATTTTCAGAATAATCAATTGATTGATAATCTCTGTAAAAAAAACACACCCAAGATTGGGGAAATATACGAAGCCCTGAATTCAGTTTTTCCAGATGATATGGACAAACAGTACTCTGCTTGGCAGATTAAGTTGAGAGTGCAGCCTACCATCCCCCATCGTGCCTATGAATTAGCCCAAACATCGTTAATGTCGGTCAAATTACAGGCACAATGCTATAAAACATTTTTTTGCCTATATTATACGCCTGAGAAAATCGCCAAATGGACAATAGGGAAGGGAACTTCATGCCCACGGTGTGCGTTGTTTGGGGCCGATATTATACATATGTTTGCAACATGTAAAACGCTTAATATTCTGATCAAAGATATATCCGAATTCTTGTCCGAAGTGTGCCAAATAAGAGTGGATGTTACAACCGTGGAAATTATTTTGGGGGTAGCAAACTGTGAGCGGAAGAAAAACATCCAGAAGTTGATTTTTGTGGCCATGGCAATCCTCCGACTCTGTATTGCCACAACTTGGCTCGATCCTAATCCTCCTGCCTTCCAACAATGGAGGGCCAGGTTGCTTGCGACTTGCAGCCTAGAGGTTGCAATCTATATAAATAAAGGATCTAACAAAAGAAGAAAGGGTACGCAGATCTGGGCACCGCTTGTGCAATGGATTCAGGGATATACATAGGATGCAATGTATTTATTTATCATTATCATTTTACTTTTATGATTTTTCTGTCACCACATATGTCCTAATGAACTCTAATGTATTAACTTCAGATTTATGATTGTAATAAGTCTTTTCGTATGCTAGTGGTCTTGCTCGGGGGGTGGGTGGGGAGGGAGGAGGATGTGTATGTATGGGATAAAAAACTGTCAATAAAAAGCTTTTCTTAAAAAAAGAAATATATAACTTTAAAATATTTGTCATTTTTGCTTGCTCTCATATACACTTTAAAGTTATTTAGATATAGTTTTGAGACAAAAAAATGTGGGAATGGCGTATGCAGAGTGATATCAAATGTCTATGACGTAACACATGGCGTGGCAGCATGCATCCGTCGCATTTGGAATGCAGAGCGGGTGCCACCCCATACGTACATGATGTAACGTGCCACTTGGTAGTGCTTACCAGTCGCATCCCACAGTAGCAGCTGGTGCGACCTCATACGTACATGTTGTTACGCGGGACGCGGTGTCACAAACTCGTCGGATATGAAATGCACATCATTTAAATGTGGTGGATAGGATTTGCGTGCTGATTGAGCTTGGCAGACTACTGGTATCTGACTGTAGTTTTCTCAACAACCAAAAAAAACAATATACATATTTTATGGGGACGATATAAAACATTACATAATTTTTAACGTTAAAAAAAGGATAATAGAGTTGGAAAATATTAAAAAACAATAAGAAAAAATATAGGTTTTCTCAATATTAAAATATGAAATTAACATTTAAAAAACCTTTGAAATTCACTGGAAAAACCATAGGTTTTACAGACGTTATAGTTAGTTGGCCATTTGACGTTGGTCGACGGAGTGGACATTGGTCGACGGAGTGGAGCCCTGAGGCGGGAGGGTTCAGTGGGGACTACGGTCATCAGGAGCTTGCCATTTTCGCGCCGGGAGCTGGAGTTGACGGCGCCGCCCAGGGGGGATGCATGAGTGAGCGCTGAGGCGATCGTGAAAACACAGGGGAATTGCAGGAAAGGGGAACAGGCAATCGGGAATCACGCAACAACGCCCATCGAGACGGTAGGGGCTGCAGCCCTGCTGCTCTGCCGTGCACGAACATTATCCAGCAACCTGCCAGAAGGCGATGCACACTGCAGATGTATACAATCTGGCTAGACCGGTGTGGTAAATAAAATATTACCCTGTCATAATTTCTATAAATAAACAAAGTGTCATGCATTAAATGAGAGGCAGAGTCCGTGGTGGCCGATTCAAAAGGGCTTTATTTCCATAACTCGAGTTAGGGGAGAATCGGTTCCATCACCACTAAGGTTCAGGAAGGGTCTTCTAAACCTTATTTACTGAGTACAATATTTATACTTTCAATCTCGTACATAGGGAGGAACGCTCCAGGCAGAGCAAGAGAAAGAGAGATAAGAGCATGTGGGCGTGCATTTGAGGAGTCATAGGTGAGTCATAGGTGGGTGGATACATGGAGGGGGTTGCATGGCCAGCTGGAACTTTGCCCTACTTGTGTGCGCAACTTGATCATGACGTGCAACTGACGTGTAACTGGGGGGAGCTGACATTCAGTCTAGTAAGGAGGCCTTCAGTGTCAGGGCGATCAGCACGTCTGGTATTATCTGATATCTTGAGTCCGGGGATGTATTATCTGAAGCAAAGGTCGCTCATCACTAAGAGCCAGAGAGGGCATATATTTCTTCGTTCATTGCATGGGGGCCGTGGGCTTTCTACGGATGCAAGCTCTGTAAGTCACTTAAACGGAGACAGAAAGGCTAGGCCCTATCTCTGCAGACGGGTTCTGTTTACCTTCTTCACAAGGCAGGAATGTGATTCTGTAGAGCAAGCAGATAACTGTTGTGCAAAATACTGTCTTGGCACCCCGTGCTGGGCCTCTTTCGGCTGAGCCAGAAGTATGCGAGGTCAGGGATACGTAACTGCAGCTCTCAGAGTGTCTGGAGTCATGAAACCCTAATTCAGAGACTGGCTCAGGCTGAGCCACAAAAATGGGTTCATCTTGATTTAAGAGTGCACAATGCAAACACATGGGCCTCAATGCAAAATTAACGTTTCTTACATGGGAGACTTGATGACTGGCATCCTAATGCAGGACGTAAATGCAGAGACCTCGTTATTCAGGCCACTAAGGGAAAATGCATGGGTGACATGCACATACATTAAACATAGGGTACACGCAGGGGACATATTGGTCATGTAAAATTTCATTTTCCTCATTCCCTCCTTGTCCCCTACTTTACCCTTCAGGACACATCTATATTCATGAGACCGTATATTTGATCATACAGCATCATTTGTTCATCTTTGATCCTTTGTATACGTGGATGTGGAACACAGGCAGTCGCACACAGGCCGCAAATGGCCGGGCCACACTGCAGACAGAGACAGCAGCCGAATATCACAAGCAGTATCATTCCTAGGAACGCCAACACTTTCCATCCCAAAGCCGATATTACACCCCAGAGCCAACTGGACCAAGTCCATGTGCCTGGGTCTTGATGTATATCATGAGCAATCTTGTGGAGCCTTGTTATTGCTGCGTACACAGATGGCGCGTTATTAGGAATGAAAACGCAGCAACTGGAGCCGATCACTCTACAGGCCCCACCCCTATCCGCCAGGATGACGTCAAGAACAAGGCGGTTCTGAAGAACAACGAGTCTCATGGCAGACTGCTCCTGGGTCAAGTTCGCCAGAGCAGAAGCAGTCACATTCACAACTGCTTCCAGAGTTCTTGTTAACTTGCATATCAGTTTACTGTTTTGGACGGGACCTATGAAGAAAAAGAATCCTTTGTTGAAATCTGTATATTGCTCCCAAGCTGTTTCAGTCTGATCGATCTCTGAGACATCGGTCTCTCTCCTTTGTCTAACATGCTCTAGTCGTGAATCTTGATGGTAATGGGATGGGGCCAGAAAGACGGGTGGCAGCAGGAACGCTATATAACACGTCCCACCCCAGTCTGAGGGCAGATGTACATAGGCTGTCTGACCGCAAATGAAATAGGTATGGCGTGATGCTTTGAAAGAAGACTGTCCTTTATCGTTAAACTCTACTACAGCTTTACACTCGCTGTGTCCCATATGTACTGAGCCTTTCTTTCTAACACACAAATCACCTTTTACCGGTAGGACTGAAATAAACGGTGGACCTATATTTTGCATGGGCTGAACATTCAGCATTATAAAACTAACGGATGCGTTTCCTTGCTCGTACTCTTCATTTTCTAGATCGGTTCCCTTCCTTTGGGGAAGTCCGTCTTCGTCTGGAAAACATGCCTCATTCATTACTTTATTCAAGTTTCCATATATCCAGTCACCCTGGTAAACTATGGACTTTCTGTCTAGTGAGGTCATTAAGGCAAACCATGCTCCGCACGAACCATTGTGGGAGAACGGTAAAGGGAAGAAGGGCAGAACTCCCTTCGTCTTTTGATAAGGTGGGAGTTGGCCACATACCCAGCAATCAGTCGCATTGCTGGTCTGATGAGAACGGTGTAACATTCGAATGAAAGTATTGTTACGCAGGGCAAGTCGATATGACAGTTCATGGGGTGGCAGTTCACTGAATGTATGCTCTACGGTGTTGTTAATGGAAGAGTGCATATGTGAGGCAATAGGAGGAAAGAAAACATGTAGTATTAAACTAACACAGATTATAACGATGCACAGAAAAAAAAGAATAATCAAAGAAACTATACATCTACTATGTAATATCTTGCAGTATTTCTCTTTCATTTTGCTCTTCTTACTATTCTCGTATGCGATCTTATACATGTCAGAAATCTAGTCTAACCGATTCACCACCTAGTGGACTTAGACAATTAAACCTCGTCTGACTTACTAGATCGTAACTTAGACCTATACTCTTGCTGTGGAGTCCTTTCTAGCAAAGGCGGCGCAAAGTCTGTAATGTCTTTAATGTCTTTATTCTTTACCAAAGTTCCAGATTGTCCAAAGTACCGTTTGCAATGATGGGCATGAAGCCATCCTTTTCCTCCTTCGACCTTGATGGCTGTCCTCGTGGTCAGTAACACTAACTTCGGCGCCTTCCAACGCGGCTCAAGGGGGCTTGATTGATCAAAGTTCCGCACGAAGACGAAATCACCAGGGACTATGGCGTGTTCCTTGACCTGGGTGTTGTCAGGGAAGGCGGCAGCAACCTGTGAACGACAAGAGAGTAGTGCAGACATCAAGGAAGCCAGGTAATCTGTCAGCATGTTACTGTCAACATCAGTTATTTTCTTAGGCATAGGCGTACCCCACATATTTGGCGGTCTACCGAAAACTACTTCATACGGAGATAGGCCTGTTCTGGAATGAGCTACCATACGCATGTAAAAGAGGGCAACCGGCAAGGCTACCATCCAATCCACGCCCTTTTCTGCACAGATCTTTGCTAGTTTCGTCTTGATTGTCTGATTATGTCTTTCTACAAGGCCTGCTGCTTCAGGGTGTCGTACACAATGGAACTATCAATTATATCAGAAGAGAGACTTGTTTCATTAATTCAGAGGAAAATGGCTGACCATTGTCTGAGTAGACGACACGGGGCAATCCGTATCTGGGAAAGAATTCGCGCACCAATTGCCTGGCGGTTGTCACAGCAGTATAATCTGGAACTGGATACGCTTCTGTCCATCTAGTTAGTGCACACACAACTACCAAGACATACTTGTAACCTCTACATCTGTCCATTTGGATATAATCCATCTGGAGGACCTCAAAAGGGTGGTCAGGAGGATGAAATCCACCTTGTTCCACCGGAATGCCTTTACCTGGATTGAACTGGCAACAGATCATACATGTTCGTACTTTCTGTTTCGCTGCTGCACGCAGGTGCTTGTTAAACCAGATATTCTGTAAGCTGTCTATCATTGCCTTCTCTCCCAAGTGTGCTGGACTATGTGTTGTGTTTATGATTACTTGTACCATGGAATCTGGAAGAAACCATGTGCCTTTTCCCTTAGTCATCCAACCTTGGTCAGTCTGGACCCCTCCTTGTTCAGTCCATTTCTTTATTTCATCTGTAGTGGCATGTGTCTGTATGTCGAGTACATCTTGAGAAGGATCCCTGACTGTCATACTTTTTGTCAGTAATGGTACCTCTGTCCTTGTCGTGTCTGTTGGTGTCTGGGCTGTAAGTTTAGCAGTTCGGTCTGCCAGGTCATTACCCTGGGAAATGGTGTCTGTAACTTTGGTGTGAGCTTTGCATTTCAGGATAGCTATGGCTGCAGGTAAATGTATTGCTTCCAACAGGGCCTGAATAAGCGGGCTGTGCTGAATTTTGGCCCCATGAGAGGTCAAGAAACCTCTCTCCCTCCACAGTACTCCGAAATCATGAACTACGCCAAAAGCATATTGTGAATCTGTATAAATGTTCACTCTCAGGTACTTAGCTCTTATGCAGGCTTGTGTCAGAGCGATGAGCTCTGCTGCTTGTGCTGACAGTGTGTCTATTCTTTGTGTCTCTATGACTTCAGTAGCAGTGGTCACGGCATATGCTGCTACTAACTCTCCTGCACTCGTTCTCATGCATGATCCATCTACATAGAGTGTTAGGTCAGGGTCTGGAAGTGCAATTTCTGTCAGGTCTTGTCTCGGTTTCGTCACTATATTCATTACTTCCACACAGTCATGTGGTGGTGCATTTACTGTACTTGAGGGCAAAAGTGTAGCAGGGTTCAGAATGTTACATCGTCTGATCTCTATGTGTGGTTGAAATAATGTCAGTTCATATCCTGTCAGTCTCGCTACAGTCAAATGTTGTGTCTGTGTCCTGTTTAAGAGAACCTCCACTGCATGCGGTACCTGTACTGTCAGGGGGTGTCCCAGCACTATCGAGTCACTTTGTCTTATGGCTAGGGCTGTTGCCGCAACCGATTTCAGGCATGCAGGTAGAGCCTGGGCCACTGGGTCCAGTGTACTAGAAAAATAAGCACAAGGCTTGTGTTTTCTTGCTTGATCTTGTGTGAGGACAGATAACGCTGTTCCATCCCGTTCAGTTACGAAAAGCATAAAAGGTTTACTGTAACTAGGAGTCGCTAGAACTGGCGCTTGACATAATGCTCTTTTTAATTCTTCAAATGCCAAGGTATGTTCTTGTGTCCAAGGGAGGACAGTCGAAGACGCTGCCTCCTGTGTTGTCAATTGTATGAGTGGTTTGGATAGATAGGCATACTGGGGAATCCATTGCCTACAGTATGAAGTGAGGCCAATGAAGGCCCGTACTTCCTTTTGTGTCTTGGGTTGTGAAAGGTTAGAAATGAGCTGTATACGTTCTTGTGTTAGCTGTCTACCCTCCTTGGACAGCAAGTGTCCAAGGTACACCACTTGCTGTTCACAGAATTGTAACTTTGAAGGGGACACTTTGTGCCCCTTGTCTGTCAGAAAGTGTAAAACTGTCAGTGATGCATTTTCGCAGTCTGGTTCTGATCGTGCTGTAATTAGGATGTCGTCTACGTACTGGAGTAGTGCAGTGTTGGTAGGCATGCTAATACTGTCCAGCTGTCTTTTTAATGCCTGACTGTAAATGCTAGGGCTTTCTGTAAAACCTTGAGGTGCTCTCGGAAATTTAAAGCATCGTCCTTTTAAACAGAATCCGAAAAGATATTGGCTATCTGGATGAATGGGAACACTAAAGAAAGCATTCTTCAAGTCAATGACAGTAAAGAACGTTGCCTCAGAATCAATAGCAGTCAGTAATGAAGAAATGTCTGGAACCACTGGATATTGTGGTACTACACATTTATTCAATTCTCGAAGGTCAACAACTAGTCTGTACACTGGTAGTACACTAGGGTCTGATTGTTTAAGGATAGGAATGACAGGTGAGTTACATACATTCGAGTCAGTCTCCACCACTACCCCTCGTGAAATGAGCTTGTCAACGATTTTCAATAAGGCTACTTCGGCATCAGGTGGTAACTTGTATTGTCTAATACGTGGTAGTACTACTCCTGCTTTGAGAGTGACATGGTGTGGTGTTATGTTCATGTAACCTACGTCAGTCGGTCCTTGTGCCCATAGGAGCTGTGGCACATTCTGGAGTCTGTGGTCAAAATCAGTCAGCACATAATGTCCCTTAAAATCACGTAAGAACAGTCGCACTCCCTCTGGAGAACAACAGATAACTGCTCCTAGTTCTTTTAATGTCTTCATACCAAGTAAGTTTTCTGGACATGATTTAGTAAGTAGCAAGTCTGTGGTACGTGACAGTGGACCAACCCCGAGGGAGACTGGTTTCGATACTTCATTAACAATAGGCTTTCCTGAAAATCCCAGGGAAACATTCTGTGAGCCCGAGAGAGGTGCCCCTGGAACCTCGTCATGGCTGATGGTAGTTCTGCTCGCCCCTGTGTCAATCAGAAACTTTCGGTCCTGTCCTAGTACACGACTATGTACATACGGACCCTCTTGATCTACAGGAACCTCAATAAGGGGCAAGCCAACTTCCCTCTCAAGGCTGTTTCATGAGAACTGTTGATATTCTGGATAGTCTGACTGTGTGTACTGATACATTTGTGGTGTGGCATGAACAGGCGGTGGTGGAGGTGGAAAATTCGCTACTGTCTGCTGTGTGTTCTGTTGGGTGCTATTTTGCCTAGAAGTGTATTGTCGTTCTTTTGTCTTGCCTGTAGCTATATTGTGTTTCAGGACAGCACATTCCTTTACATAGTGACCTGGTTGTTTGCAATAATTACAGTTCCCCTTGACAGGTGTCGTGCTATTTTTGTTCGTATTTGCCGGTACCGTTTGGGCAACCAGCACCTTCATTTTTGTCTCTTTCATGCGTCTCTTTTCCTGATCCTGCTCTTCTCTAATCCTGTTCTGGTGATATTGTAGCATCTGTAACATTTGTGAAGGGCTGTTTGCTTGCCAAGTACTCTCAACCTTCAGTACTCTATTCTTGATCTGGGGTAAGGAATTCTCTACTAATTTGCTCACGAAAAGATGTGGATATGATTCGCTACCTGGCTTAAGGCCACTATTAATAGTAAAGCATTTCTCAAATCTAGAATAGAAATCACTTGTGTCCTCTTCTTGTTTTTGTTTACAGGCTGAAATAGCATCCCAGTCTTCCTTTTTAGTAATCAATAGTCTCGGTAAAACCTGTATCAGGAGTTCAGGCAGTTCCTTAGCTTTGTCCCCAAGACCAACCCCCGGGAGCCTGCCTTTTTCTTCTGTTTCCAGTGCATCCCAACTTAACTTTTTCTCGCCCACCTCCCAGTCTTTTTCCTTAAGCTTTTCATAAATACCTGCAGGCAACAGTACTTTCAATAATTTCAGAATGTCAGAGTACGTATAATCTCCTATGCGGAGGATGTCTTTTAATTCTCGGTGAAACCCCCCCGGGTCTTTATCATGGCAGGGCAACATCTTTTTCATTTCCAGTATTTCTAATTTCGTCAAGTGGGTGTAAACATACACCCGTTGAAACTCATTGTTTGCATTTTTGACGGGATGTACCTCTCGTAGGGGGTTCTGTCTGTCTACGTATAGGTGCTTTCTGTCGTGGTGTGGGGCGGGAAGCATGCATGTGGTCAGAGAATTCAGGTACTTATGTCGTTGATCCAGGATGACATTAATTAATTCAGTACCCAGGCCTGTCCATCTGTCTAGAAGCATGTCGTCCAATAATTTATACAATTGACCAGGATCGGAATATTGATTCTCATACAACGTTATTAAATGTTGGACCATGTAAATACCAGCCAAACGCTGTTCGTTCGGTGGAAGGCTCAAGAAAGTCTGGGCCACTATATCACTGCTATATATATTAGAATTTGACACCCACTGGGTGGCTGACCGGGCCAACTCCATTTCGTGTGGGGTGTGAGATCGCTCGCTCCCTATCCGTTGTTTCAGGGCTTTTTCAGTAGCTTGGAACAGATTTTCAAGGGAATATCTTTCTTTTATAGCTGGCCCCTGTTTACGGTAGTCGAGGCACTTGGGCCTGTCAAACCGTCGTGCATTGCCTACATAATTCATTTTGTCCTTTGCCTTGTTTTCTGACTCTACCTCTTCCGTTGATGACTCACTCTTCTCGTCAGACCCTACTCTATGTATTGCTAATATTTCCTTTCGTATTTTCTTGTACATGCTATCTGTCTGTCCCTGTTTATCATGCCGACCGGCATCTATGTGATCACTCCATTCTATCAAACCAGGTTTTACATCTCCGTCTCCTTCGTCTTGTTCCCTGATCAGGCAGTTAATAATGAAACGTAGGATATAATTCTTAACCCCAACCTTTCTGTGTAGCATGGCTTGTACTATACAATCGGGTTCCTCCCCCGTTCTAATGAAACGGTACATTTTATCTAGGTGCTCTTTCATGTCTGGTAATTTGTCCAAGTATGCGACGGCTTGTCTTAGTCTTAGTGAAATCACAAGCATTGAACCCTTTCCTGGTTCTGGATCATATACACAATGTGGAATTGCTACATCTACAGTAGACACCCCTCTTCCTACTGCCCCGGGCCCCGCGTCTTCTTTTACGAGCTGCTGGAGCTGATCCGCTGGTGGGGGCGGAGGGAAATCTGCGTTTGCGTAGTCCGGTGGGGACTCTTCTAGATAGGAGGAAATAAAAGCCTCGGATCCTGTCGGCTTTATTCTACGTACTCTATATGGTACAGGTGGTGGCGTTCGCGACCTACTGGGTGTTTCTGAGGGGGTCATTCTAGCTAGTTCTTCCGAGAGGACGGGATAAATACCAGTAACGACGGCATTTCTTTCTCTATCAGCCTGTTCTGTTTTGACCCGCTCCCCCTCCTCCCGCAGTTCTTTTTCTTTGGCTTTTTCCGCTGCTTGTTTAGTTCTCTCTGCTTTGTTCAATTCTTTCTCTGTTCTCCTATGTGACTCTTTGCGCCATAACTCAATGGCATCTTTCTGAGAGGGTCTTGATTTCTTTTTCCATAGCGCTTCCTCTACTCTCATAATGCATTCAGAATCCCATGTTCCCGAGACAGGCCATCTATATTTCTCCTCCAAATCCTTCGTGTAATCTACCCATAAGTCTAAAAACAAAATAGCGTCTAGCCCGTGCTTATTATACATATAATGACCAGGTGTGTCCCTAGGCGGGATGTTAACTGACTCTTCTAGTATACCTTTCCTGGTCCCTATCTGACGTAATTTCGAAAACAGTGGCATGTTGAAACCAACACAATGGAAACACAATACACACAGAATAGACTGAAACAATCAACAATCATTCACACTAAAAAAAATTAAACACTAAAACAGATACAATCTAAACTGATACAGAGAGCTAAACATGTACTTAAAAAAAAAAAAACTTTATGCACTGGAATACAGCACAGCCATACCGGTCCCAGAAATGAGACACGTCTTTACCGTGTTCATGTGAACGGACACGTCTTTACCGTGTTCATACAACATGACCCGTCTTTAACTTTATGCGTTCCCCATAGTGGTACTCACCGGGAAGCAGAACTTGAAGGCCTCGGAAACTTGATACTGCGCATGCGCCTTGGAACAGGTGGGCCTTCGGAAACCTCGGACCTTGCTCTCTCACGGGTTGGGCTCTGGTTGGGATGATCCGCGATCTTCACCGCCTCGTGTGTACGCCTGGTTGCAGTCCGTCTCCTCCGTGGGCCTGAGGGAGTAAGCAGGAAGTCCCGCTGGCGTGTACACTTTGGAGTCCGTCACGGCTGTAGAAGGGGGCAAGGGCTGGACCTACATCTCCGGCGCGTGGGGAAGGGGATTAGTCCCTGTTCGGGTGCCAGATTTATGTGGTAAATAAAATATTACCCTGTCATAATTTCTATAAATAAACAAAGTGTCATGCATTAAATGAGAGGCAGAGTCCGTGGTGGCCGATTCAAAAGGGCTTTATTTCCATAACTCGAGTTAGGGGAGAATCGGTTCCATCACCACTAAGGTTCAGGAAGGGTCTTCTAAACCTTATTTACTGAGTACAATATTTATACTTTCAATCTCGTACATAGGGAGGAACGCTCCAGGCAGAGCAAGAGAAAGAGAGATAAGAGCATGTGGGCGTGCATTTGAGGAATCATAGGTGAGTCATAGGTGGGTGGATACATGGAGGGGGTTGCATGGCCAGCTGGAACTTTGCCCTACTTGTGTGCGCAACTTGATCATGACGTGCAACTGACGTGTAACTGGGGGGAGCTGACATTCAGTCTAGTAGGGAGGCCTTCAGTGTCAGGGCGATCAGCACGTCTGGTATTATCTGATATCTTGAGTCCGGGGATGTATTATCTGAAGCAAAGGTCGCTCATCACTAAGAGCCAGAGAGGGCATATATTTCTTCGTTCATTGCATGGGGGCCGTGGGCTTTCTACGGATGCAAGCTCTGTAAGTCACTTAAACGGAGACAGAAAGGCTAGGCCCTATCTCTGCAGACGGGTTCTGTTTACCTTCTTCACCAGGCAGGAATGTGATTCTGTAGAGCAAGCAGATAACTGTTGTGCAAAATACTGTCTTGGCACCCCGTGCTGGGCCTCTTTCGGCTGAGCCAGAAGTATGCGAGGTCAGGGATACGTAACTGCAGCTCTCAGAGTGTCTGGAGTCATGAAACCCTAATTCAGAGACTGGCTCAGGCTGAGCCACAAAAATGGGTTCATCTTGATTTAAGAGTGCACAATTCAAACACATGGGCCTCAATGCAAAATTAACGTTTCTTACATGGGAGACTTGATGACTGGCATCCTAATGCAGGACGTAAATGCAGAGACCTCGTTATTCAGGCCACTAAGGGAAAATGCATGGGTGACATGCACATACATTAAACATAGGGTACACGCAGGGGACATATTGGTCATGTAAAATTTCATTTTCCTCACCGGCGATAAATAACTTTGCTATCAATGTACTTGCTGAGCAGAACCCACAAAAAAGGTATTTATTTACCCCACTCGCTTGCACAGATTTCTGAAAAACTTCCTTTGTTCAAAATGGCTGGGGCCATAAAACTGTAGTAATAAATCCCATCCTATACCTTCTTTGCTCACGAGGCTCCACAATTTAACTCCCCCACACAAGACCTCCACAACAGAGATAAGACTCCCTCCAGCAAGCAAGCTAGGGACTGGGCTTGCTCAAATAGAAACTGAAACTGCACTTCCCTGTTCTCAAAGCAAAAACAAGAAACAGAGGACTACCTATCTTTCTTCCCTATTTTTGGCGGCCATTTTAGACTGGTCTCTCTCTCTCTTTGGCGGCCATCTTGGACTAGTCATTCTCACTATCTGGACATTCCCTAAGACCTGGCCTTTTTAGATAACACACTTTACATAGCTCTGAATTTAAACCCTCATGTGATTAAGAGTCTGCCTTTTATTGCAGTACTATACCTCTACTTGTATTCTGTACATTTTTTGTAACCTACACACACCTCACTTTTTCACTGGTAATGTACAGAACGCTACCTCAAATATTTCTGGCTGCTCGCTAGTGGCATTTTTGCTTCATGCAGCTTTTTGATTGCACCGGTATTTTGTTTCAGTATATCATTAGTATCATTCTTTTATTTGTTTATTGTATATTTTTTGTAAGCTGCACCTATTTCACTTTTATTCCTGGAATGCACCGATTGATACCTCATATTTTTTTGTATATTTTTGTACATTGTGTAAGCTGTATCGTTTGCTACCTCATATATTCTTGTATATCTTTGTACACTGTTTAAGTTGCACCCATTTCACTGTTTATCTTTTGATTGTACAGATTGCTACCTCTATATTCTGGTTATTTTTGTTACTCACTAATGTCACTTGTGTTCCATGTAACTTACTGTTTGCATTGTTTTTTACACATGTGTATCACCATCGCTCATCTTCTCATACCCACCTATACTGCCATCCCAACACGGAGCCCATGGAGCCCATCGGCAAGCACACATATAAAATCAAATACCCACCCACACTCACCAAAAAAGCCGCTAAACGCTTTAAACACAACTTCCTGAGATCCCACCCTGAAACCCCTTTTGTCGACACCTACTTCTCACCGGTCAATGGATCCCTGAACATCGATATCATCTTCCACACCACTCGCAGAGCTCAATGGAGAAAAACGTTCCTCACCTTACTCACTGTCTCCACCACCAGGAAATCCGCTCATTGCCTAACTCTCTCCATCACACCATCCCAACTCTTCCTAGGCAGATCCACCATTACTATCTACAATAATGGGATTGTCCTAATTCAATCCACAGACAGGAACCTGGAACTACTAGACAACCTGTTCCCCACTCTCAGAGCACCTCTCCAATCCTCGGACTTCCACTCACATCCCATCCAGTAATATCACGCCGGACTTCACAGCCACCACCCACAACCCTTCTAACCTAGCTCAGCACCAAAACGACACGCACCTCACCTCTTCCCCAGCACACTAGTCACTCACTCACCTGATGTAACCACCCCACACTCAATAACAGACACAAATCCCTCCCTCTCATACACCAGCCGCCCTGCCACTCCCAACCCTGGGACCCTCACCCATACCACTCCCACTCCCTCCACCCCTGGGACCCGCAATCATACTACTCCCACTCCTCTCCCCCCTGACATTACAGCCCCCACCCACAACCCCTCCAACCTAGTTCAGCACCAGAACAACACGCATAACGACAAATCCCACCCTTTATCCCCTCCCACTCTCAGTCCTCACTACCACCCTCTAACTAACCGCGTAGAGCACACCACATCTATGAACTTAACTACCCCTCCCCACAACAGGACCAGCACCAATCCCTTTTCCCCTCCCACTTTCAACCCCCACTACTCTACCTGCTCCCCCATCACCACTAACTTACACTCAACACCCACCCGGCTCTCTCTGCCTGCCACAAACGCCCTCACCGACACCTCCAACCTCCTCCCTACGTCATCAACACCCATCCCTCCAAACCCCCCCTCCTCTCTAACACCAACCAGTACACCGACACCACGGAGCCCGGCTCGAACACCAACACTCCCCCCCACCCGCACGCTCATTTTCAGGTCAGTCACGCACCCTTGATGCCCATCCCTGACACCAAGGCTTATCCCACGCTGGACATGATTATGTCCACCCTCCTCCAGCTCAAAGAAGACATTCACACCATCAAGGAAGACATGCACACCATCAAAGAACGACTCTGTACACTCCCCAGACACCCCTCACCCACCACCACCCCCCCTCCCATCTTGCCCCCCACCCTTCCGGATGACTCACCCACTCTACACCCCCACACTTGACCGCGATCCATATCCTCAATCGTAACAACCGCCCCCGCCGATCACGCAACCCTCTTTCAGACCTCGACACAATAACCCTCCTCCGTTCCTACAACACAGCTCCCATAAACAACACAACCGCCACACACCTATCCATTCCCACGATACATTCAAATCCCTGCAGACCCCCCACACTAAACAACAGAATCTCCGTCCCTGATAACCTTAGGAAAGTCCTCCTCTCACTACTACCCTCTACTACCCTTGACACACCCCGTCTCAAATGCACTCTCCTCAACTGCAGATCGGCCTCTAGACACTCCTCCGCCATCGCTGATCTCATCTTAACACTGGACCTTGACCTAATCATTTTAACTGAAACCTGGCTAACCGAATCTTCTACCCATATAATGGACATTCTGGTTCCCCCCAACTACCACATCATCAGACTTGACAGGTCTGGCAAGATAGGTGGTGGAATCGCATGCATATACAGGAACAACCTCTCTGTTCTGAAAGTCACCGCACCTTCCCTACCCTCCTCAACCTCCTGTGAATACATCTGCCTCGATATTATCAGTGAGGGCAAACCGATATGCTCTCTTCACGGCATCTACCACCCACCCAGGGACAACCTCACCTTCGCCCAACAAATCATGGATATGATCTCAACCAATTCCGGACGACAGCTCACCCAAATATACCTTGGTGACTTCAACCTCCACTGGAACGATCACAATGATGCGGTTGTAAAGAGTCTTAAAAACTTCCTCAACGCCCTTGACCTCAAACAATTATGCAACAGCCCGACCCACGAGAAAGGCTCTATCCTCGACCTTATCATCTCAAAAGAGGACGCTATCCAACTTGAGTCTATCCAACCCTGTCACTGGTCAGATCATCATATTGTCACTTTCTTCATCAATGAAAAGGTCAAATTCAACACGGTGCATTCCTCCAAGCCTAAAGTATGGAAAAGAGACCTGAAAAAACTCAACCCAGACTCCCTACCCCCCAGCAGCTGCGACCTCCTACGCCCTCCTACCGGCGCCACAGACGTCCAATCCTTGACGGACCACTATCTCAACACCATGCATTCAATAATTGATGAGTTGCACCCTTGCAGCTAAAAAGAGCCTCTGCTAAAACCTCCAATCCATGGTACGACAGGAGTCTCAATGAGGATAGACGAGCCATGCGAATGGCAGAGCGCACCTGGAGATCATCTCCCTCGGCACTGCACCTAAAAACCCTGAAGGAAAAGAGAAACGCCTACTTCAGGAAAATAAAGCGCTCAAAATCAAACTTCTTCAGCCTCCAGCTCGATCAAGCAAAAAATCGCCCGAGAAAACTGTTTGAGCTAATCAGAACTCAATCCAAGGAACAACCCCAACCTCTCAGCACTAGGCGTGAAGCACCCTCCTGTGAAGACTTCGCTGCTTTCTTTATCCAAAAAACTGACAACATAAAGAGTGATCTCCTCACTGACGCAAACCTCTACTCCAAACCCCACTGCATAGCACCCACTGAATTAAAAAACAATGCTACATGGTCATCCTTTGACACCTACTCTGAAGAGGAAATTGGCAAACTGCTCAGCACCTTGAAACCCTCCAATCACCTCACGGACCCCCTCCCTGCTAACGCTGTCAAAGACTTCACCCCTTTGCTCCTTCCACTCTGGACTAAAATTATCAACAGCTCACTCCAACAAGGAATCATCCCTGACTCCCTCAAAGTTGGACAAGTCCCACCCTTACTAAAGAAACCTACAGCCGATCCATCGGATCTAAACAATTACCGTCCTATTACCAATATTCCCACTCTCGCCAAACTCCTGGAAAAATGCGCACAACTACAATTGACCAAACACATTGATCAGTTTGATCTCCTCAACCCTCATCAATCAGGCTTCCGAGCAGGACACAGTACAGAAACTGCTATGACTCACATAATAGACGACGCCCTTCAAATCCTAGATCAGAATGATACCTGCCTCCTCATCCTTCTTGATCTCTCTTCAGCATTCAACACCGTCAAACATGAGAATTTACTCGAACTTTTAAACACAAGAATGGGTCTATCTGGGACTGTTCTCAAGTGGTTCACTTCCTTCCTTCACAACAGGTCGCAGAAATTCAAGAGCAACAACCTGATGTCCGCGCCAATACCGGTATCGTTAGGCGTCCCCCAAGGATCCTCCCTATCCCCAACTTTGTTCAACCTAGTTATGGAACCTCTCACCACCTTGCTACAAGCATCCAATGTACTCTTTCACATGTACGCCGATGACACCCAACTATATCTCAAATTACAATCCCCCAAAGACATTGTACTCCTGAACTCAACGATCAGAAGCACTCAATCTTGGCTTGCCGATAATCATCTCAAACTCAATGCTCTGAAAACAGAGTTCCTTCTGATCGCACCTCCCGCGAAGATCTCTTCCACTCAGCTTTGGCTTAAACACCTAACTGCACTCAATGTCCAACCCACCATCGTGGACTCAGCAAAATCTTTAGGCATAACACTCGACAACAATCTCAACATGCAGCAACATATCAGCATGGCGACTAAGGGAGCGAACTACCAAATCAATACTTTGAGGAGACTTAAACCCTTCCTCCCTGCCAAAGACTTCCAAACTGCAGTACAAGCACTAGTCATTCCCCGAATAGAATACGGCAGCATTGCTCTCTGCGGTCTCCCTCTAACTTCCACTGCACCCCTAAGAGCTTCTCTAAACGCTGCAGCGAGGCTCATCACTGGGTCAAAAAAACACTTGCATATCTCCCCAGACTTGAAATCCTTGAACTGGCTGCCTTTTGAAGCCAGAATACATCTGAAAATCGCCTGCATGACACACAAGGCTGTACACCTAAGCTCACCCGGATACCTCACCCAGAAGCTGACAATCTCTGGCGGCACTAGAAACACTAGAGGCACAAACAATCTTCTGCTAAAACCTCGAAGATTCTGGAAGGAAAAAACTTATAAACGCTCCTTCTCAGGAATGGCACCCAGGATTTGGAACTCACTCCCTCCTGAAACCAGGCTCATATCTTCCATCACACTATTTAAGAAAGAAGTAAAAGCTATCCTCATGGCTAAATACACCTGAGCCATTTACGTCGGTTTTCAAAGTCGCTGCACCAGTCGGTACTGTCTGATAGATCCCTTCGATTATTTGTGGTACTTATGTTTTTGATTTACCTGACGATCTATGCTTTCACTTATTTGTACCCCTTGCTTTATTGATGTAACTGTTTTTATTATGCTCACTCCTATGCCTTCCCCACCCCACTTATTACCTACAATAACGCCATATCTAATGGCCTGTTTTGTATGCACTGTAAAGCGCTCTGATATCTGTAAAGATCTGGTTCGCGCTATATAAAACTCTCAAAATAAAATAAATAAAATAAATTTGACTCATATAAAACCAGAGAATTCGCCAGTTATAGTTAGTTGAGCTAACTATAACTTGCGCGCCTGCAATGCACTGCTGATGACGTCACATATTACATCACTCATGACATGGTCAGTGACATCACTGATGACATCTCAAATGACATCACTGATGACAACACTAATACACGCACTCTAAAATACAGACTACTATTTTTGAAACCATATAAACAAGAATGCCAAAATCTACATAGCACCTACTATTTCCTAGGTCTATACACACATCCAGTGTCTTACACATACAGTTACTCATCAATACAGTACTATATTATGCACTGATATACCTATGTATACAGTCACACCCTACCACTCATCCATAGAGTTAGTCACACACCTAGTCAGTCATGCAAAGAATGAATTTCATACTCATTTATTCATGTATACAGTTATATACACCCACTGAGTTATTTATACACACACCACATCACTTATTTATGCAGATACTAAGTCATACTTATTGTCTTATACAATCACAGAATTAAGCAGATGGTGATTTATACACCCACTCTTCAAATAGCTTACTCTCATGTATACTCTTTTTTTTAAAAATCTTTTTATTATTTTGCATCATAGGGGTACATCAAACAAATTATACAACAAGATATAAACAAAAATGACAAAAAGTTACAAAAAGTAGTTTTATGACATAATTAATCCCCATATTCTGTCCACTTTCCGTTTAGCCTGTAGACCCCTAGTATTTGCCAGAGCGTATTCCATATTATGTATCTCTTTAACAAGACTCCACCACTCAGTGACCTTTGGTGAATTTTGTTGAACCCAATCTCTAGCAATAGTCAGTCTATCAATCAATCATGCCATTTGTATAGCGCACTACTCACCCGGGAGGGTCTCAAGGTGCTTGGGGGGGAGGGGTATGCTACTGCTCGAACAGCCAGGTCTTGAGTTGTTTCCTGAAGGCGAGAAGGTCCTGGGTCAGCCGAAGGTGGATGGGGAGGGAGTTCCAAGTCTTGGCAGCCAGGTAAGAGAAGGATCTTCCACCCGCGGTGGCTCTTCGGATGCGTGGTACGGCTGCGAGGGCGAGGCTGGTGGACCGTAGCTGGCGGGTGGGCGTGTAGAAGGTCAGGCGGTCGTTGAGGTACTTGGGGCCCAGGTCGTGGAGAGACTTGTGTGCGTGGGTGAGGAGCCGGAACGCGATCCTCTTGTCGACGGGGAGCCAGTGCAGGTTCCTCAGGTGGCTGGAGATGTGGCTGCGTCGGGGGACATCCAGGATGAGTCTGGCGGAGGCGTTCTGGATGCGCTGGAGTCTTTTCTGTAGCTTGGCTGTGGTTCCGGCGTAGAGGGCGTTTCCGTAGTCCAGTCGGCTGGTGACGAGTGCCTGGGTGACAGTCTTCCTGGTCTCGGTCGGGATCCAGCGGAAGATCTTGCGAAGCATACGCAGGGTGTTGAAGCACGATGAGGAGACGGCGTTGACTTGTCTGGTCATTGAGAGGGAGGGGTTCAGGATGAAGCCCAGGTTGCGTGCGTGGTCGGTTGGCTTGGGTGCGGTGCCCAGGGCTGGGGGCCACCAGGAGTCGTCCCAGGCGGAGAGCGAAGATCCCAGGATGAGGACTTCCGTCTTGTCCGAGTTCAGTTTCAGGCGGCTGTCCTTCATCCACTAGCACAAGTGATTAAAATATTCAGTAAATCACATAATAAATTTTTTTCCCCTGACGTTCCTATAAATACATCTTTTAGCGAGAGCATAATAGGAGTACCGAGTTTAGTGGAAATAACTTTAGTTACTCCATTCCAGAATTCAACAAGATTTGGGCACGAAAAAAACATATGAATAATATCAGCTCCTTTCAAATCACATTTGGGACATTTTGTACGATCGCTAAAGTTATTATTCGATGCCCATTTGAGAATCCGATCCGGTGTGTAATATAAATGACATATGGTTTTGAATAACTGTAGTTTAAGATTTGAGGATTGAACAGCAAGATTGAAGCTATTTAAAGATGAGATGACAAAGTCTGGTGTTATTTCCATTGTAAGCTTATTAGTCCATTTTTCAGCCAATTTATGTATGTGATTAGTATTATATCCAGAGAATATTTTGTACCCTATACTAATCAGTGCTTTATCTTCTTCCCTATAAATACAATTCCATACTTCAGATTCTGTCAAAGAAGTAAGTTCTATCTTCCTCAAAAAATAATCGCTAATTTGAAAATATTTCAATCTTGCCCCTTCTTGCAGTTTATAGCAAGCTTTCAATCTTTCAAACGAAAAAAATCCCCTATGATCATATAGATCTCCAAGTAAATTAATGCCAGATTTGGAAAATACACCGCCTATTGTGTCTTGAAATATTTCTGGAAAACCAGGATTAGACCATAGAGGAGTTTTATCATGAAATAAAGATATCTTGCTTTTAGTGAGAATGGAGCGCCAAATGTAAGTGGTATCCCGCACCGTCCTAAATTTAACTTGTTTAAAATAATTGGGGTCATTTAGGGCCAGATGTAGGTAAATCTTATTTACCGATTCTAAAATACCGAGTCATACCGAATCGGTATTTCAGAATCGAAAAATGAGATGTAGATAAAAAATCTGTAAAAATTACCGATTCGGAATCAGTCGGTATCCAATATCGGTATTTACCGAGTCGGAATTTACCTACTCGGTAAAATCCGATTCCGTAAAGCCCAATCACACCAACGGGTCCATGGCCCATAGGAATGAATGGGTAGTACCGAATCGGAAAATACAGAATCGGTTATTTGAAACTGACAAACATGTGAGCCTGTGAACCAATCAGGAACTCCAACCACACCCAAATCCAAATCCACTGGGGAACTAACCAATCAGATCCAAGCACCCCTCCCCAGTACCTGGGACTGGCCACGCCCATGCAGGTGCAGAGAACAACAGTCAGGAGAGCAGGAGGACAGAGTGTGGAGCAGGCTTCCCTGAGCTAACCAACACAGCGCTATGGAAAGTCAGGAGGCACAGAGGGATGCTGCAGAGTGCAAAAGGAAGCAGAAGTTCAGCCAGGAAGAACTTCAGGTGCTTGTATCAGAGGTGGCAAGCAATTACAGCAAAATTTTCGGGAAGCTATCTCTGCATGTAGCAGAATCCATCAAGCGCAGCACCTCGATGGAAATACAAGGCAAGGTAAATGCCATTGGTGTCACCCACCGTGACCTTGAAGATCTGAAAAAACAGTGGTATGACATCCGCATAATCACAAAGAAGAAACTTGCTGCCCACCGCAAGGAAAGTGATGCAACATGGGGAGGAAGAAACCGAGCCCCAAGACTCAGCGACATCGAGGAGATGGTGGCATCCACCCTTGAGCAGGAATGCATCCACGGCATTGGGGACGCAGACAGCTCTGCAAGAGGCGCAAAGAAACAAGGTAAGATGCATGTACATTGTCATTTACCCATTTACCTATTCCCCTCACACACTCTGTGTGCCCAAATCAGACTCCAGAACAGGTTTAACTAATGTCCTGCAATGCATCCTGGGAAATGAAGTCATGTGTAGATACCTCGGAGCAGTCAGCATGCATTGCAGCAAGGGGACCAACAGACAACTAGCATAGGCAAATGAGAGACTGGCAAAGGTGCAATAGAAGTGTGTTTTATCATGAGACACAGGTGAACAACTCCACTGACACAATGTCCATGTCTGTCCACAGGAGAGTCAATGCGCAGCACACCAGAGGATAGAGAGAAGAGGAGGGAAGGAGCAGGACCAAGCACATCACATGGAGGGATGGACCAAGGGCAGGCAGCCATGTCACCAGAGGAGCCTACATCACCACATCCACAGTCCCCTCTCTTATTCGGGAGTCAGGAGACAGGAGCGGCTGGACATTCACCCACCCCCACAACACCATCCCCAGTGCTGGGAAGGGCAAGGTGCCGTGATGTGCCCCCTCGCAGAATACTTGAAACATCTGAGGAGGAGGAGGTGGAGGATGACACACAGGAAACAGGCAACACCGAAGAGCTGCCCACTCCCAGAGTTACGCGGGCCAGTGTCCGAGGGCAAAGGCCACGGGAGGCAGAGGATGTGCGTCAGGTTCAGGGTGTCTTCTGCGGACTGGAGGCCACCATGGTCAAAGTTCAGCGCCTGCAGGCAAAAGCGATGATGGGGGTTCAGAGGCAGGCACGCACAACAAACAAGAAGCTCGATGCAGTAGGCAAGGGCATAGGGGAAATGGCAGAGAGCATGCAGTCAATGGCGTCAGGCATTTCTGACATTACACAGTGCATGACAGTGCTGTGTGACAAGTTGGACAGGGACAATTTAGAGGGACGCAAGGCTCGTGTGGATGTGCGGCAGCAGACAAAAGCCCTGAACAGGATTGCTACTGCTACCACCGTGCTGTGCAGATGGTCAGTGATGATGCAGGATGCCATAGTGCAGTGCTGCAACAATTTATCTGAAGGAATGGCCAGGATGACCTCTGGAATGGAGCTCGTGCTCGCTCAACAGACTGGCACTGGAGGCGACACTTGTGTGTTGGAAAGTGAGGGGTCCACCAGCAGGAGTGGTGCAAGCACTCCTGTGCAAGACTTACGTCGGAGCGGCAGGCGTCGGGGAAGTAAGACAGGCCACACTGAGAACATTGACTCACAGCCACAGCAGTCCCGCCCTGTGGTCCGTGGCCACAAACAATGACTTTGCTCTCCACCCAAGGAAGAAGTCAGGGTGGTGTTAACCGTAACAACACAGTCATGGACTGTCTGACATTGTGTGCCCAATGTGTGCTATCAATGCAGTAGCGTAGTGAAAATTAAACTACTTACACAAATTACTTTGCCTGCCTGTGTATCATTACTCACTCAGAAATATTGCTGTGTAATCTCTTCCCGTCTCAGTCTCCCATCTGTAGCTGCTGATGCCACCGTAGCATGGGGCTCTGCCTCCTCTGTGTTGTCATCAATGTCCTCATGATGTGTGATCTCCACCTCTGTGCCTTCCTTTGTTGCGAGATTATGTAACATGGCACATGTCGCTATGATCTTGCAGCAGATTATTGGAGTGTACTGCCGTGCCCCTCCACTCTTGTGGAGGCAGCGAAACCTGCTCTTAAGGAGTCCAAATGTGCGCTCCACAATGTTTCGTGTAGATCTGTGAGCCACATTGTAGCGCCTTTCACTCCTGGTGGATGGGTTGAGGTAGGGAGTGAGCACAAAGGACCGCAGGGCATATGCACTGTCGCCTAGTGGGGAGAGAGAATGACATTAATTGCATGTACATGAGACGTAGATCTGCTGTGAGTGTCATGGTGTGTCAATGTGAATTACCTAGCAGGTATCCATTTCCAAATTCTCCGGCAAGTAGGCGTGTGTATATTCCACTATTCTGGAATATATATGAATCATGGGTATTTCCGGGGAACTTGGCTACGATGTCTGTGATGAGATTCCCTGCGTTACATATGACCTGGACGTTGATGGAGTGCGTCGACTTGCGGTTCCTGTATATGTGCTCTGTGGCTGCAGGTGGACAGAGTGGGACGTGGGCACCATCGATGCAGCCTATCACGTGAGGGAAGTGTGCCAGGTGATAGAAGTCTGTCTTGGTTTTGGCTAATTCTGCTGGTGTTGCAGGGAATGAAATGTAATGCCCCATCCTCTGCATCATTGAGTCGAGAAACCTCCTGAAGAAGCGGGACAGGCAGCCCTGGGACACACCACCGACTGCAGCTATCACACTCTGGTAGCTCCCAGAGGCCAGCAGGTGTAGGCTACATAGCACCTGGACATGGGGTGGGATGGCGTGGGCCCTGGGTGTTGGGTGCTCCAGGAGTGGGTGTAGGTCTCTGATCAAGTCCTTGATGGTTTGGGGATGTAGCCTGTACCTCTGGAGTATTTCAGGCTCTGTCAGTTGGAACAGTGTTATCCTCTGCCTGTACACTTGTTCCTCCCTTTGCCATTCTCTCTCTTCTGCTGCCTGTAGTCTTTGCCGTCTTGCTATGACGTAAAAAGCCGCCATTATGGTTCCAGAGGGGCATTTTGGGTCTCTTTTTATGGCCCTTCCCTGGTTACCACCTGCATTCAATCCATGGTAAATACCGACTCTTAAATACCGATTTTCTGCAAATTCGGTATTTTTGGGCTTTCCTACATCTCCATGGCCTGTTTTTACCGTTTCTTATTTACCGATTCGGAAAATAAGAATTCGGTATATTAGAATTCGGTAGATTCCGCCTCGGTAATTTACCGATTCATATTTACCGAGTCGGTATTATTCCGACTCATATTTACCGAGTCGGTAATATTCCGACTCATATTTACTGAGTCGGTATTATTCCGACTCGTACTTTCCGAATCGGAAAATATTGGGCTCCTACATCTCATTTCATGGTTACCGGTCGGTAACGGCCGATTTTACCGATTTTCGGCCGTTACCGACCGGTAATTGGCGACCTACATCTGGCCCTTAGTCTATAGAAAAACGTAGTTGCGTCTGCTCCCAGCAAAAACTTATGAAAATATAGACATTTATCAGGGATCAACAAGCTACGAAAGCGGGTCATAAAGGAGGACCAATAATAATATCTAATATCTGGAAGGCCCAATCCACCTTGATCATAAGGAGCTTTAAGAAGAGACATAGCTCGTCGTGCTTTCTTGTAGCCCCAAGTAAAGCTACTAATAATGCCCTCTAGCCTACAAAAATAAGAATTGTTTACCCTTAAAGGAATAGAGCGAAAAAGGTAAAGATATTTAGGCAATATTTTCATTTTAACCAAATTTATTCGGCCAATAATACTCAGTGGGAGCTTATGCCATTTCTTAAATAATATAGCAGTTTCCTTTAATAGCGGTTCGTAATTTAATTCTACAATTTCATCTATATTTGACGAAATTTTTACCCCTAGGTAAGTTGCTACTTCGCATATCCCTGTCACCGACGATGGTAATTGATGATTCAGGATAATTTGAGTCTTACCGGTGTTCAAGCGATAGCCAGACACTAAGCCATATTTCCCCGCTTCTACCAAGATGCCTGTCGTGTATACTCTCATGTATACTCTCATGTATACTCATTAATATACTCCAACACTGACATATACTGCCTTAAACATATGTAGTTACTTACACATATACCAGTGAGACATTCCTAACTCACCAACACACCCATACACACACTAAGTCATCCATACAGCCCTTTACAGATGCACTTAGTGAATCAACCACTCAGACATCTATGCACCGAGTCACACACCGCCGCACCCACCCACACAGACTCTCAGGCACTCATACAGATACTCAGACAAGAAATCAATAACCCATATAGAGACCTATGTTGCTACTCACCAACCCCTGCAGCCGCTTACACACCAACTGAGAGACTAATACAGACTTTCACACAGTTTAGTCTCTAACCCATGCAGGGCAGGACTGGCTGTTGCGGGCACCGGTCAATCCTCCAGTGAGCCGCAAGGGTTGGGGCTGGTTTTGGGCCCCTCGGGGGCGTTTTTGTTACAGGGCCGTTTTTGCAGCGTAACAAAATCGGCCGAAAACTGGCCCCGGCAAAGAGCTCGGTCACACCCCCAACCTCCCTCTGGGGGGCTGGCCGAGCACTTTGCCAGGGCCGGTTTTGGTTCACAGTCCGGCCCTGAACCCATGCATTCAGTAAGACACGTTCAATCACTCACTTATACAGTCAGTCACGCACCTACTAAATAATCCCTTCAGGAACTTGTAAATTCACTTATTCTTCAATACACCTTGACATAGATATATATGCAAAATATTTAAACTTTACTGAAATACACATTTACTGGATGATGTCATCAATGATGTCATCAGTGATGTCATTTGAGATGTCATGAGTGATGTCATCAGTGATGTCACTAGTCATGTCATGAGTGATGTAATATGTGATGTCATCAGCAGTGCATTGTGGGCAAGCAAGCTTTAGTTAGCACGACTAACTAACTGGCGAATTTCTCTGGTTTTATATGAGTCAAATGTCCAACTAACTATAACGTCCCTGAAACCTATGTTGTTTTCAGTGAATTTCTAAGTTTTTTTTAAATACTAATTCCTAACTATAACGTCTGTAAAACCTATGATGTTTTTCAGTGAATATATATATATATATATATATATATATATATATAGATATAGATATAAATATAAATGCAGCAAACCTCGCACTTTAAAGCACAAAGAATGAAGCACTCACAGGGGCGAGTCCAATCGTTTATTCCTGGACTCTCGCTTCAATCTGGTTCTAACCAGAGTCCGGGAATAAACTATTGGACTCGCCCCCGTGAGTGCTTCATTCTTTGTGCTTTGAAGTGCGAGGTTGGCAGCATTTATATTTGCGGGTGCATCTCACGCATGGAACCACTCGTTCACGAGTGCATGGACAATTGATGCACATCTTGGAGCTACAATATATATTACCGTGACCAAAGCCTAGTTAGGCTGAAACGCGTCGGTTGAGCATAGAGGTTGAATAAACCCAGTTAAAGTATAATCCTGAGTGCCGCGTCCTTGGTGTGTGGAATGATTGAATTTGGGCTAGGATCCAGCCCCCACGCAGAGCACCCGTAGGAGAGCGCACGGGTCTGAAGGATCACATTGGTAGAAATTTATATATATATATATATATATATATATATATATATATATTAATGGTATGAACATTCCCACTTAGGAGCATTATATGCACCAGTTAGTTGACATTCGTCCTCTTCTGACCCGGATTGTTTATATAAGTTTATTCAAATAATTAATTTTTCACAAATTGGGTAAAAAGAAACCAGGAAATAACTAATTAGTTGGGTTGATTTACTTATGAAATGAAAGTTTATGCACCACCAATGAAGAACATTCATCTATTATTATTTTTTCTTTGCACACTTGTACCTTGAATAGCGAACAGAAGTCTGTTTTCAGTGTTGTTTACTTTTTGCAAGTCATGATTGTTTATAGACCAATGCCTTAGCCACCAACAGCACTCGTGACCAAGAGACGGGGTCTCGAAATGCGTTGAGACGAATTGCCATCTTTTTGTTGAAAATAAAATAGTGCTGATTTTGCATCTCGAGTTCGTGGATCTGTGTCTTTCTCGGGTGAAACTCCCGTTAAGCGCTACAGTAGTCTTGGATATTTATATATATATATATTCACTGAAAAAACCATAGGTTTCAGGTCATATATAGTTAGGTATTAGCATTTAAAAAACCTTGGAAATTCACTGAAAAAACCATAGGTTTCAGGTCATATATAGTTAGGTATTAGCATTTAAAAAACCTTTGCAATTCACTGAAATATCATAGGTTTCAGGCCTTATATAGTTAGGAATTAGCATTAAAAAAAGTCTGAATATATAAAAACGTTATCCGCTAATAGAATTAGCATTTAAAAAACCTAGCAAATTCACTGAAAAAACCATAGGTTTCAGGCCTTATATAGTTAGGAATTAGCATTTAAAAAACCTTGCAAATTCACTGAAAAAACATAGGTTTCAGGCCATATATAGTTAGGAATTAGGCACAAGAAAGCAGAAAAACAAACGTGTAGAACACAAAAAGGGGGCAGGGTAGAAACACCCTGACCCCTCAGTGAATTGCAAAGGTTTTTTAAATGCTAATTCCTAACTATATAAGGCCTGAAACCTATGGTTTTTTCAGTGAATTTGCAAGGTTTTTTTAAATGCTAATTCCTAACTATATAAGGCCTGAAACCTATGGTTTTTTCAGTGAATTTCAAAGGTTTTTTAAATGCTAATTCCTAACTATATATGGCCTGAAACCTATGGTTTTTTCAGTGAATTTCAAAGGTTTTTTAAATGCTAATTCTATTAGCGGATAACGTTTAAATATATTAATATCCTAGTGGGACCACCTGAGCACCCTAAGGGGTCAGGGTGTTTCTACCCTGCCCCCTTTTTGTGTTCTACACGTTTGTTTTTCTGCTTTTTTGTGCCTCAGTCTATTAAGACCCAAGATGGATGCCAACACTTCCTGGTTAGAAGTGTTGACAGCCAATGAGCATGCAGATTTCTCGGGAAGGCATGCTGATTGGCTGTCACTGTCTGTCAACACTAGCACAAGATAGATGCCAACACCTCCTGGTTAGAAGTGTTGACAGCCAATGACCATGCAGCTTTCTCGGGAAGGCATGCTGATTGGCTGCCACTGTCTGTCAACACTCAAAACCAGGAAGTGTTGGCAGCCATCTTGTGCCTTGTTAGAACCAAGGCACAAGAAAGCAGTGAAACAAAGGTGTGAAACTCGCAAAGGGGCCAGGGTAGAATAACCCTGACCCCCTAGGCCTGGTCAGGGGGTCCCACAAAGACCCCGACATTTTTTGTAAATGTCGGGGTACGCGTACCGTGCGCGTACGGCATGCGTACCCCGCGATTTGAAAAAAAAATTATAATAATAATTTTTTGCCTTGGGGGTCCTTGTGGGACCCCCTGAGCAGGTCTATGGGGTCGGGGTGCTTCTACCCTGCCCTTTTTTTGAGTTCTACACGTTTGTTTTTCTGCTTTCCTGTGCCTCAGTCTACCGAGGCACAAGATGGCTGCCAACAGTTTCTGTTTTGGAGTGTTGACAGACATTGGCAGCCAATCAGAATGCAGCTCGCGCTCTAGAGGTACGCGTACCGTATGCGCACGTACGCGTACCGTAAGCGTACCGATAAGCTCACGGGTAAGATGCTATAGATATATACATTTTTTTGAACCTAAATTACTCAAAATCCACTGGAGCACATATCTTGAGACATAGCAAAGGCACATCGGGCTACCAGTCCCTACAATTTTGCCAAGTTTGGTGAAAATCCATTCAGCCGTTCGAGCTAAAAGTGCGACAGACCGCCCTATGGAAATTAACATAGGGAAAACACGTTTTGGGACCCCCCTTTTATCTCGGCCCCCGCTTGACGGATCCCCCCCAAACTTTCAGGGAAGGACCGGAGCGCCGCGAGGCAGAGTTGCTGAAAAATTCAGGCTGATTCCTCAACCGGCGCCAAAGTTATTCCCAATAGAATGTTGCGATTTCCCTATGGAAAACAATCCTAACTATATATATATATATATATATCTCTCTCTATATATATATATATATATATATATATATATAGCTATATATATATATATATATATATATATATATATATATATATATATATATATATATATATATATATATTCAATTTGGCAGGGGGACCCCATCCCCTGGGACAAGGCCTTTTTTCAATTTGAATTTTTTTATTTCAGGGAAGGGGGCTGCAGGGCCCCCTCCCGGCCCGATTTCGGCCCCTGTGACCTCATCCCCAGGGTCTGAGCTCTTTTAATTGTCTTTTGTACTTTTTGGGAAGGGGGACCAACCTGTCATCATAAATGCAGATCTATGTTCCTGGAAATCATATTATTGGGCTATCCTGAAGAAGAGCACAACAAATGTTGGCAAACCTTGGAAAGTCATAGTAGTAAAAATGTTCATCTTTTGCATTAACATAATTCTATTTTTTTTTCTTATGAATTATATGCAGAGCTAGAATTAGGAAAGTGCCTTTTTGGAGTCATAGTGTCAACCAACATCAAGAGTTAAACCCTCTATTCTAACATAGCTAAAACCTTTATCCACCCCTGATTTTCTTATAGCTAGTGTCACCAAAATATTTTTTAAGCAGCAAAATTCAAAAGAGTAAATCTAAACAGAGACCTGGGAAACTGCATATTTTTCTCACATAGCTGCTCTGCACACGGTCAATACTCAAAAAGTGTGATGTGCTGGATTGCCCCCTCATATATACACAGAGAACAGAGAGAAGCTCTGAATGGAAAATATCAAAGATGCGTCATAACCATTAGTGAGCACATTGCAAATGGAATTTGGCAGGTGGCATAATGCACTTCCTATTTCATAGGTATCTGTTTCTTTCCTGGGATATGTTTTGCGTATTTGAGTCATCTGAGTTCACAAAGACAATTGCTTTAGAATCTAAAGTTTATTTTATGAGACCTGTATGTAGCATATTCAACTATCTACCTCCCTTTGAATCCACCTTTAGCACTCCATGAGTACGCCTACGTCATGCATTTTGTGAGGCACAGCTGAAAGCTGGAAGTGAAAGGAACCTGATTCTGTTTCCACAAGGTCTACAAGTTTGGTGTCAGATCTATTGTACAATGAAAATGGAAATAAACAGAAGAAAATCTAAGTATGGAATTGTTTAACAAAAGAAAGATTGTAGGGCAGAGTTACTAACATCTTGTGCTAGGTTTGCTTTGCAAAAGTTATGTTGTTATGTTATGTTATATAAGCTTATATAGCGCCTGGTTACACTGTACTAAGTATGCTGCGGACTGCTCTAGAAAAGTGAACTGCTGCAGAAGATGGCCCCAAGCCTGCCCAAGCAAGCCAAGCTCTAATTTTTGGGAAACCGGAATGTTTTCAGTTTTTTTCGGAACTTGAGTTCAGTTGACTTCAGTCGTAGTTCCAGGGGAAGTTTGTTCCAGCCCTGGGCTGCCAGGACCCGGAAGGAGTGGCCACCCATTCTTACTCTCCTGAACTTGGGCACCTCCACCCTTCCTGTCCCACTGGATCTTAGGTGGCGGGCTGGATGGTATGGTGCAAGCAGGTTGTGCAGGAAAGAGGGGCCTTTCCCCTGCAGAATCCGGTGGCCAATGCAGAGTGTTTTAAAAGCCACACGTTCTCTTATTGGAAGCCAGTGCAGGGTATTCAGTGCTCTCTTAGAGGCGGCTCTCCTAGGTAGCATCAGGACTAGGCGTGCAGCCACGTTCTGCACGTTCTGCAGCCTTTGAAACAAACTTGTGCAAAATATTTATTTTGAATTTATTCTCCAATACAAAATATATTTTGCACTTGAAAGTTGCCTGAAAGTAAGGCAAAGTAGTGTTTCACGTTACTCTGCGTCAAGGAGATGTTCCATGTGTGGTACAAAGGCATTCCCAATGCGCCCTTCCATTGATTTTGATGCAAAACTCTATCTACTAACAATAGTAGACAGGGTTTTGCACCAGAAAATAATGCCTATTTTAGGCATGCATAAAAAGAAGAAATGCTTTTGTATCTCTAAACATTTCTGACTTTACATGGTTGCTACATTGTACAGCACACATTGAAAGTGGGATAGTTGTAAAGTTTGTCTAGGCGTAGTATTTTCTACTGGAAGAATTACTTTCCAGTGCAAAACCTATGCTAGACATGACACAGATACCACTGCAGAATGCCTATGGCGGCTGACATCAATGTGAAAGGGGGACAGGTGTGTGTGTGAATAAAAAAAATTTAAAAACGTGTGAGCACATTCAGATACAGCCTTAAAATATATATATATTTTTTTAACTTACTTGACAACAAGACTTCCTTCTCAGGACCTCGTCGCTCTGCAGCCCCGCCACCAGGAAACTCCACAGCCCAATCAGGGTGCTGCTCTCACCAGCATGAGCGCAGCACCATAATTGGAGGAAGTGGCCTGGCTCAGCACACCACAGCTCTAGGGAGCCCTGCAGTTGCTTTAAACCAGCTGTCTGAAGACAGCTGAGTTAGAGGTTTCAAAAGTGCGCATGTCTGGCTTGCTATCACAAGATGGCCTGCCAAAAAGACATGCACACTTTAAAAACAGCACATGCAACCCACCATTCTCCCAGTCCTTGCTGTAGTCCTTCAGCAGCCCTGTCCCCGTCCCAACACTTGTTCAGGACGAGAGGATGTAAGTGGGGAAACACTTCTCCACTCCATTGAAAGAGCCGCTCCTGCAGAATGCTGCAAAGATGTAAACGTGGTGCTAGCCAGCCTGTTTATGCGCTAGTGTCAGGGATACATTTATTGGTAGATATGGCACTGTCCTGCTCTCTCCCTCTCACACAGTGCAACACAGCAACTTCATTTGCTGCTCTGCGTTGCGTGATAACTTTCTAAATCTGAGCCTGCATTTGCAGATACATTCATACACGCCTTGACTCATGTCCTAGTGCATGATGCACTGCGAGCAGAAGTATGGTTTTGGACCATTTGGGCACAAGACCTAACCATCAACCTAGAATACAATTTGGGATTCAAAATGGGAAAAATCACTGGGGCATAATAGAAGATACAAGGATCTCGTTATCGCTTCGCTCAATGCAACCTTCAACATCAACAGTAAAAGAATGTGAATCTGTTCTCTCAGCACCTCCCCTGTACTGACTTTGAAATACGTACACAATTTTACATCATAAGCATTGTATCTGATTCTGAATAATGTTACTTGATTGACTTCATGTCATAGAGTTCCTGGCTGCCATATACCTGAATCCAGTGCTGGCATTTTATTCAACAAATCACTGCATTCTGGGAGCTCTAGTCTCTGTTTCCTTCAGTAGGAACATCTGAACTAACAATTCTTAAAATAAGTCTGAGAAAAAAAAAGGCCAGGACTGTGTCCATGATGCTTGACATACATCGACTAGGATTGTCTTAGTGCTAGATCTTGGGTGGCTAACAAAAGAGTACTGGATCCATGTCAGGTTTTTAGAAAAGCTTTAAATGATGAAATTTCAGCTATTGAATCGAAATCAAATTATTTTACATAGTGGATATCCTGAAAATCTGGCCTGGATCCAATCCATTGTCATCAACCTTAGTCGATGCCATTTTAGATGCGCCAAACTAAGCCGCCCTTATTTAGCCAGTTAGATAATTACCAATTGGATCTTTGGAGCAGCATCTTTTCTAACATGGCCCTTGGTAACAGCTGCTACATGAGCCGACGTCAGGCCACCGCCATCAGATTGCGCGCTTGCTATCTGTTATTCTCAAGCCGGGCACAGTCTGAGTTCCAAGAACTGCTGCTGATCAGGGCGAAGTCATGTCAACCTTGTCGGCTCACCCTTCCTGGATGTACGGCTGTTGCGCCATTTCGCAGGAGCAGGCTAATCATCAAAAAACAATTTGAAGGCCGCTCTAAATGCGCCTGTTAAGAGGTTGAGTCATTGAGCTCAGCTGCTTCGATGAAGGGTTGTTCATCAATTGATTTTGTCGAGGAGGCACTGTCAGCAATGCGACAATGGTCGCAAACTATAATAGGGAGCGGACTGATGGAAACAGATTGCCAGAGAGCGATAACTCCAAAATCCAGGGATAGCTTCATTGTTAGCAGTCACATTGCTTGTACTATTTCAAACAGATAAAGGTGGCACCCTATTAGAGAATTTGTGCTGGAAAAAGAGGAATGGCCCAAGATCAAGCATCTGTTACACTTAATGGTTCTGTCAAAAGCCGGCGCGACAATTGCTCCTAAAACTTTTTGTGTGGAAGCTCATCAAATAGCCTGTAAAACAAGCCACTCAGGGAGATTAATGTTAAGGCACTTTGGAAGCCTGGATGGCAAGCACAGATCTAAAACCCTTGAATTGATTTTATCGCTGTGTCGCTCCTGTAATGATATCCGCCTGTAATTATTACCGAAGCCAATGAGTAAAAAGGGCCGTCAAGCACAAGCGTTCCTGCTAACCACCTTGGTCTGGAAACATCCTCTGAGCCTCTTCACTGGAAGGCAAACAATGCATGTGAAACATCAACCAATATCCGATCCTTCCACCGGAAGTACCTCCTGATCAACTCTAACTTATGAGCTGCTAAACTTTCTGGGGTGGAAAACGTTGCTTTGTACAGCTCAGAGCTGCAGCATTGGACATAGTAGTTTTTCAAAGTGGATGTAGCTGTGCAAACAAAGGACTGGCTAAAAAAATGTGTGCTGACTCATACATGTGTTTCAGTCTACAGGCGTGGCGGTGCTCTGTGCTCCACCACACTGGCTATATGGAAAGTCAACCATTTTTGGAGATCTGTTCCAAGTATGCCATAGTTTGATCACAGTCCTAGCTGCATCCCCATTCAGTGGGGTATGTCCCTTAGGCACTGGCTTGTGAATTCCCAAATAGGGTTTCAAACAGTTATTTTGTTTTTTTTTCACAAGAAATAATAAAACAAAGTACTCCGTTTTTTTCAGAAGTTCATTGTATTGTTGTTTCACAATTATCACTGTATAATCGTGTTTAATCACGTCGATGAGTGGAGAGTGCTCGTGGTTGGAATGGTGACAAAGGTTCTGTTATCAGTGTGAACCGTATGAAAATTGTGAGGGGTGCCCGTGACGTGTGGCGCAGGTTTTCGATCTGAAACGAACATCTTGGTGCCGCGTTTAAAGCAATGTGGTGCCTAACTTTAAATCCGGGTTAAAAAAGGGTATTCAAGAAGATGCGGTTATTGTTGTTATTGTCATAGAAAGAGTCTCTTGGGAAGGGGTTATTCTTTTATCTTTCATTGGCAGTCTTTCACGCTGCTAACTCTATTAAACATGGCGGCCAAGCGCGCCACCCGCCGCTCCAGCTCAGATCGCTTCTCACAGCAAGACACGCGCTCTCAAGGGAACTCTTTAGGTTGTCTAAAGCACCATAGGCCCAGAAAGCGAGTTCAATATCTCCATTACCACTCTCCTGTAAACGAAGCTTATGGTTTGATGCAAATATGGCATTTTCCTCGAGTTAACATCCCTTTCAAATCGTGATAGGCATATCACGATTCATTGCAAATTAGGGGTTTCATTATGTAATAGGTAGTAGGAATACTACATAAATGATACTTCATGTCAACAGTAAACATCGACCATTTCAAAAGGAAGAAATGCTGCTTGGAAGTAACCCTTATGACCGGAAGTAACACAACCATGGGCAGTAAATTGCCTTAGGGATGCCACTATTCATTTACATCGGGAGAGCAGTAGATGAATGGCTAGAAGAAAATTAATGAAACATGGTCGGATGAAAACTTTGTGGTGCCACCAGGGTGAGGCAACTGAGTGGCAGATGGGTGTTTTCCTGGTGCTAACAAAGTTTGGATTGAGGTTCGAGCTGGGCTGCAGAGAGCAGCCCTGTAATAGGTGCACTCTTCTGTGAGGTTCACTGTAACACACTTCTACAACTTAAATAAGCCAATCATTATGTTAAAAAAAAAATGTTACGTTAAAAGGTTTTCTAAAGCGCAGAGCTTACTCCAGCTTAGGCTTCCCCGCTTGTTTCTATAGTAAAATGACTTTAAGATACGTGCCTAACCACACAAATGTAAATGTAAATGTAAATGTAAGGAATTTATATAGCGCAAATCACCAAGCGGTTTCTAAGCGCTTGCATAGGGAACCCGTCCTGGTATTCCCCTGTGAGATAACCCCCGCAGGGTATCCGCAAGGTGAAAGCCAGGCATCCCACCGCAGGGGCCGTTGTGGAGATTAAGCAAGCTATTGCCCAGAGTCGCAGAGTGTGAACCCGTGAATCGAGTAGGCACCGGAGCGAGAATTGTCGAGTCCATGGACATTTTAGGACTCAAGACCCCGCCGAGCCGGGAATTGAACCCTGGTCCCGGGCTGACCTCTGCTTCCAGGTCTGCCTCCTCTAACATGCATAGCTGAGGTAGAAAGCCAAAACAAAAATATGACACAACCACCAAAAGGTACAGTGCTCCTTCACAAGCAGAGAGGACAATAGCCGAGTGGGCAATTGCCTAAAACCTTGCAAAGCGCACCCTCAGGAAGTTAGGGGCATATTAGTAACAAATAGCGATATTTATCACTAAATGTGCTTAGCGCATTTTGTTTTATCGTTGTCTATCGCCGGATATTATCGCAGAGATAACATGCTATTAGCAACGTTAATCTCTAATGCGATAAAATATCCAGCGACAGCGGCTCAATGTGTGAATACCGCTGGAAATCCAGCGATATTCAGGCATTAACGCTAATGAGGACTTAACCTGAATATCCACTTGCCATTGGATATACAGGTTAAGTCATGGTCTGAGCAGGCGTTAGGTTCTGCCGATAATCGCGCTTAGCGTGACTTTTTTAATCGCACAGCCTGCCTAGCTAATAGGCGATAGCTGTGTTAGCGACTGCTTTCCGTCGCTAACAGGTTGGTTACGCCCACTTTGCATGTCATTAGCAATAAATATCGCTGACATGCAAAGTGGGCCCCAAACCGGTCGCTATCGCCTAAAAGCTGTCGCTAACTGCTGTTAGCGACAGCTTGCTAATAGAGCGATAAAATTATCGCCGCCTTAGCGGAAAAAAGTCCAGCTAAAGGGGCGATAGTGCCCTTTCTAATATGCCCCCAAGTTTTCTCTCTATATCAAATCTATTTCTTTATCTCAACTTCTTCTGCCTACCTTGCGATTTTGAAGAGTGGGAGGACCTCTCCACTGGAAATATGTTCTTACATCTAATGCTTAGGTTAACTGCACAGTCCTCCGTTTCTTTTGGCCTCGTCAGTTGAGAACCTGCTCGCTGCTCCTACTTACTCTTCCTACGTCCTCGAACAACTGGAATTCTACGCCTTATGCAGCGATCTGCTATTCTGTAATCTTGAACCTTATGTAAATGAACAAAACTAATTCTGTGTCTAATGTGATGACCTGCTATTTTGGAATTTTGAATCCTAGGTAACTATCTAATCTTAATTGAAACATTTGGGTGATATCTGCGCTATGTACAAAAGCATAAATAAATAAATCCTTGGGGGAGGACAGTCAGAGCGTCTCCAGAGAGCCTGGTTATCCCTCTGCTGTGCAGGGGTAAAATTACCCCTCAAGCAGTCGATATCTGTGAAGAGTCCACACAAACATTTAGGGCCATATTTACAACAATTTGGGGCATATGCACAAGCCCCTATCGCCACGGGAACTTTACTTTTTGTGATGTTCCCGTAGGGATAAGGGCCTTGCCTTATTTACAAGGCAGCAGTAACCCCTTTGCTGCGCCCGTCGGCCATTGGCCATCGCGAGCTCTACCTACCGACACGGCCCCGCCCAACTAATCAAACTGACGCACCGTGGTGGAATTGCCGCTGCGGTTAAGCGGTTAAGCCATGCTGCCTTGTAAATAAAGCCCCATTTCATGCAATGCTTAGCTTGAAAGGGGTGGTCAGTGGGTGTTGGGGAGGGCGTTACACCGCAACACCCATTGATTTTGACGCTTCCCCCTATTTACAACGACAGCAAAAATAGGAGGCAGCTCCAACATTAAGGCCAGGGAAAACCTGGTCTTAAGTTGGCGAAATTTGGAAACAGGCTCTATTTCTCCTTGTTTTTGCTTTTTCCATGTGTGCTGCCTTGTGCAGCACACATGGAAGAAGCAAAATGCCTTGGGTTGTTTATGTGTAGGAAGGTGACCCTTCCTGCACATAAACACTCCTTTAAAAAAAATGACATTTTGTCACTTCTATGTGTGTTGCATTAAGCAGCACACATAGAAGTGACAAGATGGCATTTCAAGATTGTTTATGTACAGACAGGAACACCTTCCTTCACATAAACAACCCTCCCCTACACGCAGACATCCTTGCACTATGGTGCAAGGGTGCCTGTGTTGTCACAACACTGCTACGTGTAGCGCCAGTGCAGGGGGAAACGCACCTTGCGTTTCTGAAGTGGCGAAGGGAGGCATTAAGCCATGTTGGCTAATGCCTCACTCCACCACTTCCTCGTACATATCCTCCGTTGTGTCTTGGTTGCAACACTTTGGTGGTGCATCCATGACGCAAAATGCTAGTAGATATTTACAAAGCCACGCAAGGGGCGAATTGGACTGCCTTGCATGGCTATGTATAAAAAATGTAATGCAACACAGCAGCTTGCGCTGCATTGAGTTACATTTCATTCTGAGAGGCGCTGCATGGATGGAACATAGGCGTTCCCATGCATCCACCCATGAATTTAACGCAATCCCAGATTTACAAAGGTTTGTAAACCTAGGATTGTGTGAAATTGCAAAGCCTCCCAGAGGATGGCATAGCTAGGAGAAAAAATATTTTTTTTCTCATCTTTATTTCCCTTTTAAGAGGAAAATGCTTCGGATGTTGTTTTTTGTGCAGGAGGGTAACCCTTCTTGCACATAAACAATTCTCCTTGTAACGCAGGCTCCCTTGCAATGTAATGTATCTTAGTACCTATGGCACATAGCTGCTATTTACCTTCAACTCGCCGCAGTGTGGAAACTTGCCTTGTTACACTGCGTTGTGTAAAAGGTTAGTAAATCTGGCTCTTATTGCCCCTTCTGATGCACAGCTCAAGCTGGTGAATGGTGCCAGAGGAGCTCTGCAATCAGATTGTGACAAATTGCTGTCCTAATCTCATTCAGAGGTGAAACTTCTCTTCTTTCCAGCTGGCCACAGGCTTGATTGATGGCTTCCTTAAAACTCTAGAACTTAAAACCCCATTCATTGTGTTTCCTCCTTACTATAATTTGAGGGGGTGTTTCTCATAGTCTTAGCTTTCTTCCTTCAAGTTTTGTACTCCACGGCCAGTCCCCCTCTTCCCATTGCAAAGAGCACCCCAACACTTCTCTGAAACATTAATAAAATATTCATTTTCAAACCTTATTTCTTTTGCTGTGGGTATTTCTCGTAGCATACTAAGATAGTGGAAAGTCTAGTTAGTGTATTTTATTCATTTTCTGACAAAGGCCCTCAAAGGGAGTTGCTCAATTTTTGGGGAAAGCTGCAGTTTCTGGTCTGTAAGTGATGCATTATTATTCCTGTGTTAAAAAAGTGTGGAGGGCGCACGACGCGGCGATCAAGATGGCCGCTCCCCCCTGAGCTCCGCGATTTCGGCGGCGCTTCTGCTGCGAAGGTTCCGTTCCTAGAAGGCGGTTCTCGGCGGAAACAGCCGTTTCCAGCGTCGAAACTGCCCCCCAGCACATGGGTATGTTTCTGCACGCTTTCCTGATCGTTTTGGGCATTTTTTTGCATTAATGCAATTACCTCCGAAACGGCCGCCATTTTGTTTTTTATTTTTCATCGTTTTTAAAAATGTTTGCTTCTAAACCACCCAGAATGTTCCCACTTCAGGAATATCGCCCAATGGCCTTGTTTTTTTTACTATTATAATGGTTTTTAAGGGCACTTGAACTCTTTTGTGGCATTTGGTGACTTTTTCTTGGCTTCCCCTTTGTCGTTGGACCTTGGCCTCTACTATTTACCTCAACACTTGCCTTGACATTGTTCTGTTGGGGTTTTGCATCTCCTGGGCCCATTCCAACTTCCTTTTTGTGCTCTGCAGACTCCCGGTGGCACATTATTTCAGCATTTCATTGCTCCTTTTGGTATTTTGCAGCCCTCATCCTACGGTACGCTGCTCATACTTTAACTTACGCCTTTAATTTTTCTCTTTTTTTGGCTTTGCCAATATGGAGCACGGACATACTACACAAGCTTCCAATGCTGCTCCCACCTCACGTAAGGATTCTACACCTGTGGGCAAACGCCTCAAAAGGGACCCACCATCTCCTTCCAAGTCTCCACCTCCTGTCACTCTTGAGAACCTTATGGAAGAACTTCGCTTAATTCGCCCTTTTATTGCAGACACTACTGCTACCCTGCAAAGGCTGGATGATAAGTGGTCTAATCTTGACAAAAGGGTTACTGATGTTGAGCAAAAAATCAGTGACGCCCAAGATATTGCCGCCAAACTGGACAATCTCACCAAGGAGGTTCAGGTCCTCAAGAAAACGTCTGAAGATTTGGAAAATCGAAATAGACGCAACAACCTACGTATTTATGGTGTTCCGGAGAATTCTGAAGGGTCCGACATTATCCTTTTTTTAAAGACTCAAGTCTTACCAATTGTTGGTATGCCTAAACATGTGGATGTCAATATTCAACGAGCGCACCGTCTGGGTCCTAAAAACTCCTCCTCATCTTCAAAACCTAGAGGCATTATTGCTTATTTTCTTCTCTATTCTGACCTCAAGACTATTCTCCACTCAGCCAAACAACACAAGCAACTGTTATGGTCAGGCCACAAACTATTTTTTTCTTAGGATGTCTCCAAACCGACTGCGACGCGTCGAAAAGAATTTCTGGATCTGCGGCCTACGCTTCGTTCCATGAACGCTAGATATGGTCTAATTCATCCTTGCTTCTTCAAGGTTACATACAAGGAACGGTCTTACAGCTTCGAGGATCCGGCTGATCTCCGCAGATTCATCCATTCCCACAGAGACGATTCCATGGAGCAAAGCGGCTCTTAGCTTACAATGTCTCTGTCTCTGTGTTTATTTTTTTGTCTACCATGTGTTGACTTGTTGCCTCCTTTCGTATCACCTCACTCTTTTGTTTTTATCGTTCCTTAGGTCCGTTTCCTGTTGTTTCGTTTGCCTTCCTCTCCATTGTATTGTGTCATCGTTCGTTTCCGTCATCCCAGTACGCTGATTCCCTGCATACTTGTTCGGTAAGTCTCCTTCATTTGTTCTTATGTCGTGCTCGGTCCTTGGTTCTCTTTGTATTTCTTTTCTTTTTCTAGTCTTTTCTTCTTCTGGTTCCTCGGACTGTGTTCTCGACCTTTATATTTTTCTTCTTGTGCGGTCGTCTTTTCTCGCTGCTCCCGCTCTCACTTCATTGTCCTTTTTGTTATGTGTTCTGTATGGCTGGAACCTTTTTGGTTCTTCTCGCCATCCTTCTTCTTGCTGTCTTCTCTAGGGTTGCTTTTGGCTCCCTTCTTCTTTCCTACTTACTTCCCTTTCCTTTCCTTCCTTCTCCTTTTTGGTTTCTCTCAGCATCTTTTACTTCACTCATCCTTCCCCTATTACTCTTCTTTCCTCTTCTCCGACTCAATGGTACTAGTTCCTCTAATCCCTTCTTCTCATTTTCTCTCATTCCCCCTTTGCACCTCCTTATGATGGTACTGTATCGTCTTTCTTTGATATCTCTTTCCTTTTATGTTTGGGGTTTATTCTGCTCCTTTTTTTATTTCATCATGTTTGTTGTGAGTTACCTCTTTCTATTTTCTTGCCTTCTTTCTCTTCCTGCCTGCACTACTTTCTTACTCTATTCCTTTTTCTCTCTCCTCCTATGAAAGGTTTTCGACTCATTTCTTGGAATGTTAAGGGTCTCCGCAACCCTATTAAGAAACAACGTGTTTTGTCTCATCTTGCCCGTTTACAATGTCAAATTGCCTTTCTTCAAGAAACGCATCTTTCTACTCAGGATTTGTCAATGTTACGTAGACAGTGGGTTGGGGATGTTTTTTGTTCTCCGGCTGTTAATCATAAGAATGGTGTTGTTATTCTATTTCACAAAGCTCTGTCTGTGCAAATACAAAAAGAATCTGCCGATTCTAATGGTAGGTGGTTGTTCCTAGATTGTACGGTTAACGATGTTCACCTCTCCCTTTGCAATGTTTATGGTCCGAATGGTATTGATCCCTCTTTCTGGAACGACTTTTCCTCCCTCCTTTCCTCTAATGCTAATGAAGATATGATTGTTGGGGGGATTGTAATCAATTGATGGACCCTTTTCTGGATCGCAAATCACAGGCACGTTATGTTCCCAATAAAATGCAGAAGTCCTTCCACAGATCCATCTCTTCTAGAGGTCTCATAGATTCATGGAGAATTTCACACCCTGACTCTCTTGAATTTTCCTTTCTTTCTCCTGTACATGCCTCCCTCTCCCGTATTGATTACATCTTTCTCTCCCATCACGCCTTCCAATTCATGACCAATTCTGAAATAGGCTCTATCCTTATCTCTGATCACGCCCCTGTTATTCTGGATATGGACTATCCTTCCCCCTCACCCCAGTCCCACAGATGGCGCTTTAACAACTCCCTTTTACTTGATCCCTCTTTCACTGAACACTTTACTCACTTCATGGATGATTTCTTTATTAACAACTTACACACCTCTTCTGATTTTCATTTCGTTTGGGATGCTTTTAAGGCTACTGCTCGTGGCTGTATCATTGACTTTGTGTCGCGCAAAAAGAAGAAGGCACTTTCACAGTCCTCTTCTTTTCTTAAACGTATCAAGGAACTTGAGCATCTTTATTATACTACCAACTCTCCCGATTCGTTGTCTTCTCTCATTACTGCCAAAATGCAATTTAATAAACACTCTTGGGACTCTGCTTCTAATCAGCTTCTCCAATTCAATGCAAAAATTTATGGTGGCCGTAATAAGGCTGGTAAAGCTTTAGCGAATTATCTCAAAGTTAAAAAACAAAAATCCAAGATAGTTACCATTACAGACCCTCACGGCTCTCCTCAATCCTCTGATTCTAAAATTCTTGACTGTTTTGTTCAATTTTACTCCACCCTTTATACCCCTGAGTCTACCCCTTCTGTTGAACAATTGGATTCCTTCTTTCATTCCATCCTTAAGCCGCCCACCCCTTTGGAGGATTTCTCTCCTCTTGATGCCCCAATTTCGGACAAAGAAATTCTTGCTGCCCTTTCTCTCCTCCCCAAAGATAAGACGCCTGGCCCTGATGGCTTTACAGTTCGTTTCTTCCTACATTTTAAATCTGTCTTGGTTCCCCATCTACTCCATTTATTTAATTACTTTATTAATACAGGTGAGTCCAAAGGTTCCTTCACGCAGGCTATGCTTGTTCTACTCCCTAAAAAAGATAAAGATCCTTCCCTGTGCAAAAATTACAGACCCATCTCCCTGATCAATACTGATTGTAAAATATATGCGAAACTTTTGGCCTTACGTATCAATTCTATCATTCCCGATTTAGTTAATATTCACCAATCTGGGTTTGTCAAAGGCAGGTCTATTACCGACAATTCGAGGACCCTTCTCAACATTATTCATCTCTCTGCTAAAATGGATAACCCTATAGCAGCCATTACCCTGGACGCCGAGAAGGCTTTTGACGTGTTAATTGGGATTTTATGTTTGGTGCCCTGAGATGGCATGGTTTTAGCCCCACTTTCCTCAAATATGTCCAAATACTATATTCTGCTCCCTCTACTTCTATCTGGATTAATGGTATACAATCCGCTTATTTTCCCCTCCACAGAGGAACCAGGCAAGGTTGCCCATTATCCCCTCTCCTTTTTATTTTAGCGCTAGAACCTTTCCTTGAAAAAATCCGACAATCCCCTTCTTATTCCGGTTTTGTCTACAAGGATGTAGAGATTAAATTCACTGCTTACGCAGATGATATTTTGCTTTACATTTCCAATCCTGCTGTTGCCCTTCCTGCTTTCTTTTCCTTATTACATGATTATTCCTCCGTCTCCGGTTACAAATTAAATATTGATAAAACGGAAGTCCTCCCGCTTAATAAGTTTTGTCTTCCTCACATGTTTCATGGCTCTGGTTTTCAGTGGAATTCTAGTTCCATCAAATGTCTCGGAGTCCTTTATACCAACACTATTAGAGAGACTATTAAAATCAACCATTCTGACATCCTTAAAAAACTTTCTTCCCTTATAGAACGCTGGTCGCCCCTCTTCCTCTCTTGGTGGGGTCGTCTTTCTACAATCAAAATGATGCTCCTTCCTATTGTGAACTTTTGTCTTTCTATGCTCCCTCTCTCCCTCCCTCATTTCTTTTTTAAGTCCATTAATAGTCTCTTTTCCAAATTCCTATGGAATACGCGCAAGGCTAGAGTCTCTCTTACTCGCCTTCAACAACCTAAACATCTCGGTGGAGTTAACTTCCCGAACATTTCACGTTTTCACTCTGCTTTCTCTCTCAAACACATTTGGCCTTTTCTTCTTGACTCCACCTCCTCACCTATAACAGCTTGGAGCTCTCTGGAATCAGCTCAAATTTTCCCTTTTTCTTTTCTTACCGCTTCTAATCTCACCCAGCCACCCCCTAAGTTTGCTTCGCCTATTTTTAAACATTCTAAAGTTTTAACACTTGCCCTCTTCCGTTCATTTTCCTTGCCCTCTTCTCTTCACTTGGATACTCCATTATGGTATAACAAATCCATTAAACTGCGCAATCGAGCACTGTTCTGGAAGGAATGGATCAATAAAGGAATTCTTACTTATAGACAGCTTCTTTCCAATAAGACTTTACTAACCTATCAGGAACTCCGTGCCTCTTTTGGTATCTCCAACAAACACTTTTCACACTTTCATGCACTTCTCCCTCTATTATCCTCTATTATCCTACAGGATATCCCTCCTTCCTTCTCTCCCCCTCTTCTTGCCTCCCCTCCAAATTTTCATATCCCTCTTAGAGCTTCGGCCATTTATAAACTACTCTCTCCCTCCCCAATTGATAGACCTAAAACTAAACTTGAACTTATTTGGGAGTTGGACCTAGGTCATACTTTCTCTGAGCTCACCTGGGATTCCATTTGGTCCAAACTACACTCAGCTTCTCGTTCTGCCAGCACCAAGCAGACCCTCTACTTTTTCTATAATAGACTTTTCTATACTCCTTGTGACCTATTTAAATTCAAATTGTTAGACTCTAAAAAATGTTGGTCTTGTTCTTGCATTACTAGTGATTTGCTACACATGTTTTTTCTATGCCCTAAAGTTCAACTAATGTGGTCGCAAGTTTGGTCTACACTTAACAATATTTTATCCACTACTGTTCCTTTTGATATTTCTTCTGTTTTTCTGGGTGGTATGGCCCCTGTTTGGAATGTCCCGCCCCATACTCGTAAATTTATTGATCTCTGTATTGCTATTGCTTTTCAAATTATCACAACTAACTGGAAAGATACTAAGAATGTTGTTTACAATGCTTGGTGGAATTTACTTTGTCATCATCATAGATTAGATCGTGTATGTGCTTCTTCTATCCCCCTGTTGATCAAACGTGATTTATTATTGTCCCCTTTAACGGATTTTTTATCTAGATGTACCCCATAATTACCTCTTATATTTATATTTTACAATATCCTGTCCTTACTTTCATTGTATTTATCTTTTAATTGCTGCATTTTCTCTTTCTTTCCCTCTTCCTTTCTTTTTTCCTCCCTCCCTTCTTTCTTTCCCCCAAAATTTAAACTTTTAAAAGCATATTCCCCTTAGTACATTTTTCACCCCCTCTGGGGGTTTTAGTCTTACTGGTGCAATGCCTTCCATTACTTTTCTCAAATTTGCTCCTAATTGTCTTCATTGCTATTGTACTGATGTTTTACATTGCTTTAATCTACTCAATAAAGCTTTTCAAACTTAAAAAAAACAAGAGTGGAATTATCAGTTTGGAAATCGGTGTGGTAACTGTAATGTCTGCATGCAATACCCCATTTCATATGGACTTAGATGTGATCATCTCAAGATGACACTGTATCGACCTAGCTCCTGCCTTGTACCTCCACCCTTACCTGTGCCTGGTACTCCAACCCAGCTCCAGTCCTGTCACGAAGCTCCCCACCTCAACCTCCTCTCACTCCTTTCTTGAACTTATTTTGCTATCTCCCATTTCACTACTTCATCTGCCTTTTTGCCCTATTTCAGACCTTCCTCTTTTTTGTTTCTTTTCTTTTTATTCTCTGCTACTTTATTGTGCATATCTCATCTTATCCAAGCCTTTCTTCTTTGCATCTCTCATTCATTCCTTGCTGCTTTTTTGTGCATTTCTCAGTCTTCCTTTGCAGTTTCTGCATCCATATCTCATTCTTTCCCATTTTTTTAGCCATTTTTTTGTACATTTCTCATTCTCTCTCTATCACATGTGTGTGTGCTTTTCTCTTTCTTTGCGCTTTTAGAGCATTTCTCACTCATTCTCTGCTACTTTCTGAAGCATCTATCACCCCTTCTCATTCAATCTTGGCCCCTCTTCTTTGCTTTTTTCCTTCATTCGGTAAAGTTTCTCTATGCCTTTTCAGTCTATACTGGCCACCTTTTGGCCTCTGATACTCTCAGCCCTTTAGCCCAGTTTGAGTTTCATACTACCAAGTGCTCCCTTACCTCCTCTTCTCCTTCTTATTTCCCACTCTCTTGCTCTCCTTCATGCCCTTCTCCCCTCACTTAGCCTGACCCACTGCCTCAAAGCTCCTTCCCTCATTCCTTTTTTTTCCCAATATAATTTCATTTTATAAATAAGATAGAAAATAGTTTTATAAAATGGATAATTTATACATTTAGGGATTTAGGATTCTCTTTACATGTTAAGCTTTCTTTTTTTTTCTTCTTTTTTTTTTTCCATGTTGCACACACTTTGTACATTATACATTTTTCAGCATTAATACTTCATGCTTCATAACTAAATAAACAAATTTTTACAAGATATACAAGCTTTTCGTTACACATTTCCACAAACAGTGTTTATAAAGTTCTTATTTAACCACAATTAAACCTTAAGCCCTTCTTGAGACTACCTGCGATCCAATTCCTTCCTTCCAAATACTTATGGATTGCCATATTCTTAGGCCTAATGTCCATCCCCTTTTCTCTTTTCGTGCATAGATATTCTTCTCCATATTATACGCATTCAAGAGATTAGCCAGCCAGGTTTGCAGAGCCGGTGGGTTTGTGTCAAGCCAAGCCCTTGCTAAGGTCAATCTGTATACTGACATTGCCACAAACAGAAATTCCTGATGTGTGTCAGCCCCTTCCAAACCCAGACCTAAAATTATTCTTGCTGGGCTAAGATTAATTTGAATCCCCAGGGATCTATCTAGAAAACCCTCGATGTCCCTTATTAGCGTATGTAGTTGAGGGCATGTAGCAAAAATGTGAATACTATCTGCTTCACTAGCGTTGCATCGGGGACAGTATATACCCCTGCTCCCTCCCCATTTGGCTATCTTGGCAGGGGTATTATATAATGAATACAGAGTTTTATAGTGTTGTGACTGCATGGAGGATGAGCACAGTATAGTATGGCCCGGGTCCAATGATTTTTTAAACCACCCTGCGTCCACGCTAAGTTTTTCCACCCATTTATTGCCCACCTTTCCTAAGTCATCAGTTTTCCCTTTAACCAAACAAGCGTAAAAAGACCTAATGGTGCGATCCCCCAAAAGTCTAATTTTTTCCAGTATCTCATTCCTGCCTACTCCCACCGACCCCCCTGCTTTATCATTAAAAAAACTCCTGACCTGGAGATACTTGAAAAAATCTCGATTATTAATACCATATATAGTTCTTAAATCTGCAAACTGTACGATCCCCTCTGTATCAAATAAGTCCCCGATCTGGATAATCCCACTGTTTGCCCATTCTAACATTGCTTCATCTGCAAAAATTGCTTGTGGAAACGACCTGTTTCTAAAGAGTCTAGTGTATCTATTATACTTCCCAATTTTACTTCTTTTCAAAAAGGCAGTCCATATCTTAGCAGCAGTTGAAACCGTCTTGAACCTTGTTCTTTTAAAGTAGCCATAATCAATACAGTTTAAAAAGCAGTTTCCCGCATCTGTCCCTAGGACCGTAGCACACACTTTCGTAGACAGGTTATTAACTCTTTCATCCAGGCCATTTCCTCCTATTAACCCTTGCATGTACTGTAGGGCAGCTGCCGTATAGTATAACCTGAAGTCCGGTGCACCCCACCCCCCCCTTTCTCTTGGGAGCATCATATATTTATATGCCCTACGCGTCTTTCCATGGGCCCAGATAAATCTGTTGCATAATGTCTCTAATGTATTAAACCAACTATTCTCAAAGAATAAAGGAATCGATCTAAAAAAATAAAGAAATTTGGGGAGAATCAGCATCTTAATAACGTTAGTGCAACCCATCAGTGAGAGGTGTAAGTTATTCATCCTTGTTAGATCTATTTTTACTCTTGTCATCAGAGGAGCCATGTTTATCTCTACCACCCTATCCAGATTTGCTGATATAGCCACCCCCAAGTACATGGCTGAACCAACTACCCTAGCGTCATTACACCCTGAATATCTATTTTCAACAATCTGTGTCTTGGGATTGTTCAATTTATATCCCGAGATTTGACCAAAGCGTTCCGCCTCTGCCTCAATTTCCCTAATGGCAGTGGAGGGGTTGGGTGTCAAAATAACGACGTCATCCGCATATGCAAGAGTTTTTATTCCACAGCCGTTTATATTCATCGGGACAATCTGTGGATTCTGTTCCAACCTGCGCAGATAGGGATCCAGGTATAATGCAAACAGCAGGGGGGATGACGGACAACCCTGTCTAGTCCCTCTACATATCTTGACTGCTGCCGAGTATCCCCTATTGACCCTAATCTTAGCCATTGGATTGATATACAAGGTCTGAATGGCCTTGATGAAGCCCTCCCCAATTCCATTCCGCCTCATGGCTGACCATAGGTATCCCCAGGAGACCCTATCAAATGCCTTCTCTGCATCTAGAAACAGTGCTGCCATAGGGTCTCCTAGGGTACCTGCTGCATCAAACATGGTAATAACCTGCCTAACATGCTGTGTGGTTCCTTTACCTGGGATGAACCCATGCTGGGAAGGACTGACTAAACCCTCAACCACGTCAAAAACACAAGAGGGAGGTAGAGCAAAGGGTTGAATTCTTGCTCCACAAGGATACTTAAGTAAACACAGAGAATCCAACACAGAGGAAGGGAGGGGAAAGAGAGTGATCGACAAATGTTGAAGCACTCAGTGTTTTGTAAAATACCCCTCACACACCAAAAGGCCACTTGGTGTCATGCTTCATCATCGGGGTCTTCGCACCCCTCTATCGGGGTGCGGCGTGCTGCGACCTACGACTACGCGGGAGCACTAGTAGTAATGACTATGTGTGGTGTGAGGTGTATTTGTTATAAGTGAGTGGTGGGATGTGGTGAAAAATTAAAAAGTACCTGGCACATGAGTATAAAGGAAAAAAGTTTAATTCTGAGCTCTGGCTGGTACTGTTAAAAGAAGTGCAGTGTGAGGTCGAATCTGTTATATTAAAGAACAGGACCTCTGGTGTGCGTTGTCGACATGTTTCGGAGACAGGCTCCTTCTTCAGGACGGGGGCACGACCTCCCCACCTTACTCACGTATTTTTTAAAAAAATGTGTATTTACAGAAAAGTGAAGTATTTAGGCTAAGTGTGCCTACAGCGGTCTGCTACAAGTACAATGACCTGTAGAAAGACAAAAAAGAAAAACAACAATGGTTACCCATGTAGGGGGTAGTTCAAGCAGGTGCAGTCACCTGGAACCTCACCATATGCTTGTAATAAGCCTGTGGAAGGAAAAGTACTCACAACACATACAACATATAACACAAAAGGTACTAGGAGTTACTATTAGTTGTAGTCATACTTCTGAAGCTTGCTTGTTGGCTTCATGAGCATAATGGAACGTCAGGGGTGTTGCTTCATTTGCAATCTGTAGTGAGGAATGATGCAAGTTTTAATAAATCATTCTCACTTACTTAGGAGGAAAAAGTTCATATGGTCGTTTTCTTAGTTGTTCTGCAGTATACTCACACAAACAGGACGCTGTGATCACCGTCTTACCCCTCGCGCTGCTCCGCTGTTATGAGGCGGTAATTGGGTTTATGCTATTTATACCCTGTATTGTAATTGGGCGGAAGCGTGTGCATGTCCTTACAAGGGTGTTCCGCTCTATGTTGTTAATTGTGTGCCCATGTATGGAGCATCCGCTCCTCAGCCATACATCGTGCTCGTATGCCCGACACGGACTTACATGGGACCAGCGTCTGTGAATGCGAGTGTTCCTTTGATGCGCACGCGCATAGATGACTGTCCGTCTATCGCGCATGCGCGTTAAGTATTAGCGCTTCTTTCGGGACATTGATGTTCAGCGCATGCGTGTTTCTTTTATCTGCATTGCTATTGAACAATAGTGTCTCATTAGAGAACTCGAGGATTAACATGCATATTTCTGAGAGGGCACAGCGGCAGAGTATTGCTGAGGTAGTCATGGCAAAATGCATTACTTTGCTCATCCACTGAAAGCAAGAAAAAAACATGAAAAAATACAGATGTTTATCACAAATTGCAATGATAAATTCATAGCTGGGTGATGGGCACCAGGGCTTACATCGGTGTGTCACCTTAGTTGGATAGTTGGCTCCAGGGCACATCATCATTGAGCCCAATTATGTGGGGGCCAAGTCTGAAAACCCATCTTTGTTCCTTTTGGAAAAGGCCGGCATCAGAAGGTAGTTGTTCTATGATAGTCCAATTAAGGTCATTCACACAGTGTTGTGCGGTCAGGTAGTGTGTGGCCATTTTAGTTGTGCTTTTTTTACAGCGCACATTGCTCTTGTGCTCATTCATTCTTGTCTTCATGGCTCTCGTGGTCATACCCACATACTCAAGATTGCAGGGGCATTTTATCAGGTAGACCACGTTTTTGGAGTTACAGTTAGAAAATCTCCTTTGCTCCCAAGTAGTTCCATTGCGGAAGGTAAGTTTTGTGCTTTTTTGGGTTAAGTGGCAGCTGCTGCAGTTCCCGCAAGGGAAATGACCTTGGATGCCTATGGATGGTTGCGTGGCAATTGTTGTTGGTTTAGGTCTGGTGTGTACCAGCATGTCTCTGAGATTGCGTCCCCTGCGATGAGCAAACAATGGTTTTTCCAGGTTCAGGTTGCCACATGTTAGTATCCTCCAATGTTTGTTGACAATCTTGGATACTTCGTTGGACATGGTGTTAAATGTCGTCACACATATTGGTCGTTTGTTTTCATTTGGTTCTTTTGTTCGTTCCTCCAATAATACCTCTCTGTTGTTGTTCTTAGCCCTCTTCATTGCTTTATCAATGATACTGGTGGGGTACTCTCGTAGTTTCAGTTTTCCTCTCAGGTCTTTGGCCTGTAGTTTGAAGTTGGACACATCTGTGCAGTTACGCCTGAGGCGTAAAAATTGTCCATACGGCAGGTTTTCTCGCAGGTGCCTGGGGTGGAAACTGTCGTATCTTAACAGGCAATTTCTGGATGTCGGCTTGAAATGTGTGGTGGTTTTTAAACCTCCTTCTTCTGCGTAGATATTTAAATCCAAGAAAACCAATAGGTGGTCCGAGATTGTGCTCGTGAATTTAAGAAAGGCGTTTTGGTTATTCAACCATGCTTGGAAATTTTCCGCGGATTGTCGGTCACCTTCCCAGATGACTAGGACGTCGTCTATGTACCTCCTCCAGCATTTTATATTTGATCTGTATGGATTCAGGTCATGAAGAATCTTGGTGGTCTCGAGGTGGTGGACATAGAGTCCGGCCAGGCTCGGAGCAAAAGTACTGCCCATGCTGGTCCCATGGCACTGCTGATAAATCGTGGTTTTGTATTGAAAAAAGTTTTTTTGCAATGCCAATGAGATGAATTCTAGAACTAGCCCTCGTGGTGTCTGATACTTCCATTGTGTGGAGAATAGGACTTCCTCGATGATCACGAGTGTTTCGTCGTGAGGAAGGCTGGTATAAAGACTTTCTACGTCTAGACTGATTAAGAGTTGGGTTTTAGGGTCAAAAGTTGTGTCCTGCAGGAGTTGTAAGACAGCTTTTGTGTCTTTAAGGTAGGTGTTTGTTGATTGTACCAATGGTCGCAAGAAGGCGTCAGCAAATTTTGACAGGGGTTCCAGAATAGAACCGATACCCGATACTATCGGTCTCCCTGGTGGATTGGTGAGGTTCTTATGGATTTTCGGGATGCAGTAGAAGTAGGGGATGCGTGGTTTTTTCTGCTCCAAACATTCCCCTTCCTTCTTGCTTAGCCAATCATGTGCTAGGCCTTCTTCAATCATACCCCCGATTTTTATCCTGAGGCTCTCTGTAGGGTCCTGTTGTAGGATCCTGTAGTTGCGTCTATCCGACAGCAGTCTCAAGCATTCATTGTCGTAGCTATCCGTAGATTGTAGTACGATGGCTCCGCCCTTATCCGCTGGTTTTATAATGATACTCGTGTCTTCTGATAAAGCTTTTAAGGCTTGTTGTTCCTCCCTCGTCGTGTTGTGGAAAATTCGTGTGGAGGACACATCCAGTTTGTTAACTTCTGTCATGAGCGCTTTTTCAAAAGCTAGTAGCTCTATTGAGAGCAAGGAATCTGGTGGGGTAAAGGTAGATTTTGGTCTAAGGCCGGTATCCGTTGTAGGTGTCGGAGATGGTTTGTCCATGAAGTAGGCCTGTAGTTTCAATTTACATATAAATTCTTGCATCTCAATGTTCACCTTGAAGTTGTCTGGTCTCTGTGTAGGCACAAAGCCCAGGCCCTTATTTAGCACTTGTTTTTGTATTGTCGTCAACGGTTTCAGAGTGAGATTCACCACTAGGTCCCTCTCTGGTTGCTGGTTGCTGGTTGGTTGGGCAGGGAGCCTGTCATGCTCCTGGTTTGTCGGGGGTTCGCTTGGTCTTTGTCCTCCCATGTGACATTGTTGCCCTTCCGGTTCCTTCCCCGTGTCCCAAGGCGGGTGCCTAAAAAAGGTTGTGGACCGTAGAATCCACCATCAAAGTCCTGGTTCCGTTGTGGATATCCCTGAGCATCCGTAGGGTGGCCAAACTGGAATGGTGGGAATGGTGTAGGTCCCATGTATTGTGGAAATTGAGGGTACCCTCTCCACCCACGTTGTCTCGGGAACTGTTGTCTTTTTTGTCTCCATCCGTCTATATTCGGACGGTACCTTTGGCCATTGCTAGAGTTTGAACTAGATGAACTGTTATCTGACCCATCACTGTATTTTACAAAACACTGAGTGCTTCAACATTGTCGATCACTCTCTTCCCCCTCCCTTCCTCTGTGTTGGATTCTCTGTGTTTACTTAAGTATCCTTGTGGAGCAAGAATCCAACCCTTCGCTCTACCTCCCTCTTGTGTTTTTGACATAGTCCAGGCAGCGTACAGCTGCGGGAGTTACACTCTCATCACAACACATAATCACTTACTTATTAAAACTTGCATCATTCCTCACTACAGATTGCAAATGAAGCAACACCCCTGACGTTCCATTATGCTCATGAAGCCAACAAGCAAGCTTCAGAAGTATGACTACAACTAATAGTAACTCCTAGTACCTTTTGTGTTATATGTTGTATGTGTTGTGAGTACTTTTCCTTCCACAGGCTTATTACAAGCATATGGTGAGGTTCCAGGGGACTGCACCTGCTTGAACTACCCGCTACATGGGTAACCATTGTTGTTTTTCTTTTTTGTCTTTCTACAGGTCATTGTACTTGTAGCAGACCGCTGTAGGCACACTTAGCCTAAATACTTCACTTTTCTGTAAATACACATTTTTTATTAAAAATACGTGAGTAAGGTGGGGAGGTCGTGCCCCCGTCCTGAAGAAGGAGCCTGTCTCCGAAACATGTCGACAACGCACACCAGAGGTCCTGTTCTTTAATATAACAGATTCGACCTCACACCGCACTTCTTTTAACAGTACCAGCCAGAGCTCAGAATAAAACTTTTTTCCTTTATACTCATGTGCCAGGTACTTTTTAATTTTTCACCACATCCCACCACTCACTTATAACAAATACACCTCACACCACACATAGTCATTACTACTAGTGCTCCCGTGTAGTCGTAGGTCACAGCACGCCGCACCCCGATGATGAAGCATAACACCAAGGGGCCTTTTGGTGTGTGAGGGGTATTTTACAAAACACTGAGTGCTTCAACATTTGTCGATCACTCTCTTCCCCCTCCCTTCCTCTGTGTTGGATTCTCTGTGTTTACTTAAACCCTCAACCACCCCTGCTAATCTTTTAGCTAATATCTTTGAGTAAACCTTGACGTCAGCATTCAACAGGGTAATTGGGCGGTATGAACCTGGTTCGGTTATTGTTTTACCTTTTTTTGGTATTACGATTATATTGGCTGCACCCCAGGACTCAGGGACGGATTCACCTTTTTGTTCCATTGCCATGATGTTAAACATGTCCCCTATAATCGCTGTTTAAAATATTTTAAAGAATTCCACCGGGATCTGGTCCAGCCCTGCTGCCTTCCCAGAGGGCAAACTGCCAAGAGCAGTAAATAGTTCCTCTACCCGGAGTCCAGCATCTAACTCCTCCTTTTCCATTATGGAGAGGACCGAGGGAGGCACCTCGCTCAGATATGTTTCTACCTCTTCCGTACTTGCTGTTATGTCTGAGGAGTAGAGATCTGTGTAAAACTGTTTAAAAACCTCCCTTACCTGTCCTAACTCTGTTACCAAATTTCCTTGTGTATCAGCCAATTCTTTAACGTCTGCTGCTGCAACTCTCTGCCTGGTCCGCACGGCTAAGATATGTCCCACCCTTTCACTGAGCTCATGTGCGTTCTCCCTGTTCGCCATATATTTCTCAGCCATTTTTTGGGCAACTCCTTCCAGGGCATCTGCTCTCAGCGATATTAGTTTAAGTATGTTTTGTTCTATCGCGACCTGTTGTTGAATAGCTACTACTAGTTCTTCTTCAGCCTTTAATAGATTTAGCCGTATTTCTTCTATCTTCTGTTTCTCTTTTTTTTGTGCGGACAATACAAAGCTTAACGTCTCCCCTCTAACAGCAGCCTTAAAGGCATCCCAAACTATCCCTGGGGGTGCTGTCCCTCTATTCATATCCCAGAAATCCTTGATCCATTTTGTCATGTACTCCCTATATACGTTATCTTGCAGCAGCGACCTTTCAAAAGTCCATTTCACCTCTTTTTTATTAAAGTTCCCTAATTTTATTGTCAAAACCAATGGGCTGTGATCGGATATAATTCGGGGTTGGTTTTCAATTTTTGATTCGCCAATTAATCTATTTGAAATTAAAAAGTAATCAAGTCTGACCAGCACCTGGTGAGGTGATGAGAAGAAAGGGCTACCATCTAAGTTTGAATGCCATTTTATCCAAGGCTCTTCCAATGAGTTGTGGGTCGCCATATCAGACAGTGCCCTATACACCTTCCTTTTCCTGCCTCGATATTGTGAGCCTAGCTGCAAAAATGAACTGGTTGGGTCATGCAAATTGAAATCGCCACAGCATACAATTGGCTCAGGCCATTGTGCTAATTCCCCATCCAGATAATGAAATACATCTGGGTCGTCCTCTGTAGATCCGTATATTGTAACTAAGGTGAATGTCTCCCCCTTAAAGGCTATATCGGTCAACACCCACCTACCCCATTGATCTTCTTTCTTCCTCCTTATAATTGTGTCCCTACTCCTGCCCAGCACAGCCACCCCTCTAGTTTTGGTCCCTTGATTTGATTTTGCCATAACTTCGAACCCTAATTGGCCCAACAGGTGTGCGTTACTGCCCTCTATATGGGTCTCTTGCAAACAAACCAAATCAACATGCAGTGTTCTAAGTAGTGCTGGTACCTTAAACCTCTTTTTTTGCTCATTGAGCCCACAGACATTTATCGAGGCTATTCTACATGCCATATAGCTTTAGTACTTTTGACCATATGCTGATATTTGTCTGTTTTATCTTTGCTTTGCTGTATATCTTGTGTTCTTTTCCCTACCCAAGCTTGTAATGCCAATAACAAAACACCATATCCTTGTGCAACATTTCTGCCCTTTCCCCTCCGATCCCCTCCCACCCCTGCTATCCCACCCTTCCTCACACCCCGTGCCCTGTACTCTCTATTCTCCCCCCACCCACCTCCCCCCTCCCCAATGAGACGTCCTTCCCTCATTCCTAATGGAGACAGAATGTGGACTTGCAGCGGGTGCACTACTGATGCACTTAAAGAACGCCAAAGGCAAGACTGTGTGCACCTGTCTGTTCATCACCGATACCTAGCACCAGGACCCCTGGTCCTTCTCCCGACCACTGCTGCTACTCCTCCACTTCTCTCCTCACCCTGAACGCCGGACACACCTCCCAGCACTGCTGTCGAGCCTCACCACCCTACGCTGAAGGGTGCCTTCTCCTGCATCACCTTCCACCTGCCTGCACCCTACCATACTCACACCACCCCTGCATGCATTGCAAACAACACACATCTCACACTTGCCCAGGCTCCCCCAACCCTCACTTCTCCCTTCTCCCACCCCTCCACATCCTGCTTTCCCCTCAACACCCACTCCCTAATCACACATGCCACCAAAATCTGAAACCTGCTACACAATAACACACCGTACCTGCTCTTCCTAATAGAAATCCGATGATCCCTGCATCGGCTCCTGACACTGCCACATCTATCCCCCCTTAAATACAAGGTCTTAAACAGGACAGGACTAACAGACCAAAAGGAGGACTCTCCATCATCTTTAAAGAACACATCCAGTGCTACACTACCTCGACTAACACCAACAGCACCATGCAACATCTGACCTTCAAATTCCACATCACTGTCAAGTGCACCCTTAGCTGCACCCCTGTCTACTGAACCCGCAGACCCAAACAAAACTTCGGAAGCACAATCACAGACGTTGTTTCCTACCTGATACTCGACTTCAGCACCTCATCCTCCTCGGCGACCTCAACTACTACTAGGAGGACACCAGCGACCTCAACGCAACCAACTTCCTGGAGGATCTGACAATCCCCAGACTCACCCAACGAGTGGAAAGCCCCACACATGCTACCAAACACCTACTGGACATCATCTTCACCAGCTTCAGGGAAATCACAGTGGACAAGCCCACACCCGGTGGAGAGGTGTGGTGCAGTGGCCAGGGCAGCTGACTTCGGAGCACAGGGTTCAGGGTTCGATCCCTGGCTCTGGCGGCAGCTCAGCTCAACACCATGTGACTCTGGGCAATAGCTCACTTAATTTCCATGACGGCCCCCAGCGCCTTGAGACCCAATACGGATTTACAAATATGGATTTACACCCATCACCAGGTCCGACCATGCTCTCCTCTATTTCCACATATCCATCCCTCACTACCACTGAAATGCTATTGGAAAGACCTCACAAAGGGATTTGAACAAGGTATCTCAAGAATCCTGAACTTTGCAGCTCCCATTCCACTGACTGCAACAGCTCAATGACGACCTCCACAGATCCATCTCCAACTTCAGCGCTTGAATAGCCTCATGAACAGACACCATGGCCCACTTAAGACCACTAAAGTCTCCCGAACTAGACAACAAGCAAGATGGTCCACAGAAGAGCTCAAACTTACCAAGCACCACTGCAAGTAGCAAAATAAATGCTGATTAACAAAATGCCTAGACAGCACTGACACGAGCAACTACATATTAGGGGTGGGTGGTTGGCCCCACTCCGCCAGCGGAGTGTGCTAAGTTTTATTTTGGCAAATCCTCCATGAGGCGGTTTGTGGCAAAGTTTTTTTTTTTTTTTTTTTTTAAACCTTTATTGTACAGAAGGCGCGCACAGATACGGGCCTACAACCCACCGGGCCGGCCACCACAATAAAGAGACATACGAGGCAATACAGGAGAGACAACAGGATTTCTAAATAGCTCATATGAAAGACAAAGGCAACAAGTCTTTAAGACGCCATCACGGACAGGATAAAAGTAGGTTAATTTTATAATAGAAAAAAGGGTGTCACAGGATAATGACAATCTGTAAAGTCCAGAGGGCCGTGGTGGGCCGTGAGCAAGCCGAAGTCTCGAATACAGGAAAAGACCAACAGAACAATACATTTTGGCAAAGGCAGAACGTGAGTCCCACATCAAGAACAATCACAATCGCTGCTCAGCACCCACCCACCACTACCAGGGCACAGAATAATAAAACAGCGAAAAATACGCTTACAAAACTAAAAGCCCTCCGTTACAACAACCCAAAGGGGGGAAAAAAAATTGGGGCGGGGAAAGGGAAAAAAGGGGAGGAAGAGGACATCAAAAAAAGGGGAGGGGGAAAGTGAGGGCGCAGCGTCAGTGCACGCCCCCCACGGCTAACAAAGCACCCAATACTAATTCGGCACATGGAACTAGTGGCAACAGGAGAAATTAATGCGTAGTAAACCGTGACAGCAGACATACCAAAAGGGCCATGCCAGCACAAACACCCCGGGGGGCTACGTGCCGACACTGCGCCACGAAATTAGGGGATACATAAGAGCCATAGAACCAAAAAGAGGAACAGGGAAAGATACAATAAACAGACCCCCCCACCACCCCGCACAGCCCACCCTGCACCCCTGCAGAAGGCTATGGCCTACCCCCCAGCAGCGTGCCTGTCGCCCTAATTAGAACCCGAAATATAGAGAAATATAAGAAAGAAAGAATCACTTAGATTAAAAAGGGGGGGAAGGGAAAACAGGGAAAAACAGCGGGAGAGGAGCCACATAATCAAAACCCCTTCAGCTCCCACCCCCCCGCCCGAAAATACTCAGAGCCCACGGGAAGATAATAAACACACGGATAAACTCCAGGAACGTAAAGACGTATCAAACATAATCATACAATTATGGACGGATCACCCAACCATACCACAAAATAACAGTCCACAGAGGCAAGATCAGCTCAACCCTGTCCTCGTTTTTCGCAAACTGTAATCGTCCAGCGCACCAGGAACCAGATCACATAAAACAGGAGGTGAATAACAGGGAGTCGAATAAAAAATACACTCAAGTTGTAGCGATCGTGACCCGGATGATCCAGAAAGTACAGTAACCACTTCAGGCAAAGCAGGCAAAGTTCCGATGAGAATACGGAGAAAGCCGGTCCAGCGGCACCGTCACAGGATCTTCGTACGGCCATGTGAGGCAAAAGAGGAAAAGGAGACCCATCGAGGTCGGTCCAGACGGGATCCAGCCGGGGAACCTCCGGAGCAGAAGGAGGCACAGGACGAAGAAGGGCAGCGGACCCCCGCACATCCACACCAACAGCAGCCTCCAGGTCCACGACCCCAAGGAAAGTTCCAGCAGCACACAACAGAGATGAAGCCGCACAAACCGAGGGGGGTCCGGCAGGCCCAACAAAGGGACCCCCCTCCAGGATAGCGGTCGGTGCGGTCATGGGTGCCCCCCAGGAGCGCAGGGCGGCGAGGATGTCGCGAAGCGTAGGCTCACCTTTACAGTATTCAGCAAACGTGCCGCGCGGCGGACTCGCATCGCCGGTCCCCGCAAGGCCGAGAATCATGGGGCCGGCCGCCATCTTAGGAGCCCGGCGGGGCCGCTGCGAACACCGACCCCCGCCCGGGTATCAGCGGGGCAAAACAGGACACCGGCAACCACCAGCGGAAGTGCCACCAGGACAGGAAGGGGAGCCACCAGAAGAAGGCGATGCGCCGGCACCCCACACGCCGCCGGCACCGTTCTCCGAGTCCGGGCGGAGGAACTCAAAATGGCCGGGCCGGAGAACAAAGGGGAGACGAGCCAGATGTACGGTTAACCCCGTCCATGGAAGTCAGCTCCCCAACACCAGGCCGCAGGACCGCCGGACCAGGCCCGGGAGGCCGCAATCGGTCTATTAGCACATCGGCCTCTCCGACCGACTCCACACCACCACCAAGGGCCGGCCACCGCGCCCCGTCCAGCCCGGGCGCCGCCAAGGAGTGCCAGGCCCGGCCGCTTCGGAGGCCCCGAAGCAGACAAGGGCGTAACTCAGGATCCGTGACACCCAGGAATCACCGGAGCAAACGGTAAGTGCCTGTGAGTTATCGTCGTTCCACTGCACATCGTGGAATACTTCCCGGGGCAGGATAAAGTACAGGATATTTGTTGCAGACAGGAGAGTGATCGGAGCCGAGCTAAAACGCGGCCATCTCGGACGCGAGCTTGGCTCCTCCCCCCTGTGGCAAAGTTTACTGCCCATTCGTGCGCAGATGTCGCCCTGCAATAGGGATTTCGCCACCTGCTTCAGCGGCAGACGGCCTCTGCCATCACTCATGGCATCAATAGAGCGCCACTGCGCATGTACAAGCAGCCAGCAGAGGCTTGGATTGAGTCAGCTGGGCCCCTCTCTTTTCCCCCTTCATCCCTCTCAGCGTTCCTTCTCTGTCCACCGCCTCACAGGAAATCTGGACTCTAGTATGAGGCGTGCATGACAATCTGAAACTACTGGACCTCATGTTAGTCAGAACTGTCTGCAGGAACAGGAACGCTCTGGCAAGATGGCATCCCTTGCAGGCCACCTTGTCCTCTTGCTCGCAACTTGGGTCGCCGCTGCAGCATCACGGTAGGTACAGCTCGGTCACCGCAACTCGGTTACTTCAGGGGTGTATCAGAGGGATTCGTGAGAGTGGAGATCAGATGTTATGATTTACCTAAACACCTTCCTCCTGGAGGAATCCATGACTAGCCATCCTTGTCATCCATAGCAGATGAACACACCCCCTCTTATAGTAGTTCTGCCTCCTGAACGTTTACCTGCTTGCTGCCGTATCCCTACAAGACACTAATACTTCCAAGGTGAACGGCTGTTCTTTTGAAAGTAAACAGAACCCTTATGTAGGGCTGAGAAGCCGCCTCACGACTTTTCAACTAACAGAACTGCTGCAAATACAAGTGCAGCACCGCAGGCTTTATTTTCCTGTGCATACCCTGAACAGTAACATTTTGTTTGGCAACTTTCCAATGGCAGTCATCGCCTGTTTCACAGTGTGGTACTTCCGTCTATGTTTACATTTCTCTGGTGTTTTTCCATAGGGTGGGTCACATAAGTCTACCTACCGGAGGGTGCGGGTGCTCATTCCTTGATATAGATTTAATATGTACCCACAAAATGGAATCCAACACACAACGTGAATGATACACCTAGCGCCATTACACTGGCGCATTCACCTCTATGGTGTCTTGTTAGCTGAAGGTTCTGCATGTATTTTTGCAGCTGGTGTATTAAACCCCTGAACGGTCATTGTGATACAGAAACAGCAGGTACATTTACCCAAATGTTTTTATCTGAATCAAAGAGGTGGCATTCAAGCTACACACAGATCTATTAAACAGGCGTGGCAACCACCTGCCCTACCTAACCTGGGATTTGGAGCTGTGGCCTGCATGTAACACAAAGATCGCTGTAGCAGTTGCAGGAACACTCCATGTTATTATTCTGGAACCTGTACCCGTGATGGCCTCTTGATTGGAAAAAGATGCCTACCCCTGCTGCAGCTTTCCATTACTGGGATTTGAACCAGTAACCTGCAGATCACACTTGGCTCTTTGCTGCGGGTGTTTTGACCCACAAGTCTATCACAAGGAACAGTTCAATGTCATACAGCAGTTCACGAAACACCCCATCGAAGCCACGGACGTCACAGCAACTATGCCCCAAGCTCAGCTCATACTTCCACCTGAAGATCAAGGCCCTCTACGACAACTTCAATGAACCTACGCCTGACGAAACCAATGCTGTCGATAGGCCAACCATCATGACCTGGAATCCAGCTACCATTGAACACACCACAACCACCATGCAGAAAACCCACTCAGGAACCCCCACAGACCCCTGCCCACCTCACATATTCTACAGGGCCGCTGCCGCCATCGCACCCGAACTGGGACAGACCATCAACCCCTCCCTCACATCCGGCATCTTCCCAGACGACTTGAAACGGACAGATGCTAAACCCCTCCTTAAGAAACCCACGGCCGACCCAATGGACCTGAAAAACTACCGGACCATCTCTCTCCTCCCGTTCGTGGCAAAAGTCACCGATCGACACGTGAACACCCAGCTGACCACCTTCATCGAAAAGAACTCCATCCTAGACGCCTCCTAGTCTGGATTCCGCAGCAACCACAGCACCGAGACCGCTCTCCTCGCCGCCACTGACGACATCCGCTTGCTACTCGACCAGGGACACACCACAGCCCTCTTCCTCCTAGACCTCTTTGCAGCCTTTGGCACCGTCTCTCATCGCACCCTTGCAGCCAGACTTCATGACGCAGGGATACAAGGAACCGCCCTCGACTGGATCCAAATGTTTCTCTCCGGCAGAACCCAGAGGATCAGACTCCCTCCCTTCCTCTCCGAACCCACTGATATCAATTGCGGAGTGCCCCAAGCCTCTTCACTCAACCCCACGTTCTTCAACATCTACATGGCCCCCCTCTCCGCCATCGTCGACAGCATGGGCTCAGCATTGTATCCTATGCCGACGACACCCAGCTCATTCTCTCACTCACGAATAATCCCAAAGACACCAGACTTTCCTTCCAGGAAGGAATGAAAAATGTGGCAGCCTGGATGAAAGACAGCTTCCTGAAGCTCAACTCAGAGAAGACCGAGGTCCTCATCCTCGGATCCTGCATCTCTGCCTGGGGCAACACCTGGTGGCCCTCCGCCCTCGGGAATCAACCCATTCCCACTGACCACACACGCAACCTCTGCATCATCCTCGGCTCCTCCCTCTCCATTAACCGCCAGATCAACACTGTCACCTCCACCAGATTCAACTTCCTGTGCATCCTCCGAAAGTGGATCCCCCCAAAGACAGAAAGAACGTCACCCACTCACTCATAACCAGCAGACTGGACTATGGCAACGCCCTGATCGCCGGAATCAACAAGTCCCTACTACACAGGCTCCAGACCATCCAGAACGCCGCTGCCAGACTCGTCCTCGGAACACCGCATCACCAACACATGAATGTGGATCATCAGGCTCTAACTCCAGTGGACAACAGAGGTTCAAACAAAATAGGGGGGGCTACAGACAAAGCAGACAACAATACCCAAAACAAAGGGGATGGAGGGGTTACCAACAAGCACCACCTCAATACCCACAGTACATGGGCCCCCCACAGTTCCCTCAATACCAATATGGTCCACCCCTCCACGGGCCATTCTATCCACAATGGAATCCAGACTACGAAGGGCAATATTATAATTCCAACCTTTTTTAGGGTCGCGCCCAGGACCACGGAGAGGCAGGAACAGGAAAGGCAACACAGTGGTATGGCAAGACACGGAACAAGAGGACCCCAGGATTAACACACGGAGCATGACAGGGAACCTCCCCAACCAAGCATCAACCTCGGCCAACAAGAGACCGACTTAGTAGTCAATCTCACACCTTGGCCTCTTACCAATGTCCAACGTACTGTGCTCAACAAAGGCCTGGGTTTTGTTCCTACCAACAAACCAGATATTTTCAAACTACATGTTGAAATGAATGAATTTGTTCAAAAGATTAAATTACAGGCTTTTTTTCATGACAAAGAACCACAAGTGTCCACTCTAAATTCAGGCCTAAAACCAAAATCCTCTTTCACCCCACCAGATGCCATGTTACCCATTGAGGTTCTCACTTTTGAAAAGGCAGTGATGAGGGAGGTAAAAAAGCTGGACCTCACACATCCCCAGACTTTCCATAACACCAGCAGTGTGGAACAAGAAGCTATCAGACAGTTAGCTACCAATGACGAGATCATGATAAAACCTGCAGCCAAAGGGGGAGCAATTGTCCTACAAACCTCCACGGCTTACGAACAAGAGTGTCTTAGACTTCTCTCTGACAGACGTAATTATACGGTCCTGTCAGATGACCCGACAGAATCACTACGGGTCAAGATTGGAGCCATGGTAGAGGAAGCGCTAGCACATGACTGGCTTTCAAAAAAAGAAGAGGAGTTTCTGATCCAAAAAACACCAAAAATCCCATACTTCTATTGTATCCCTAAAATACATAAAGACTACGAAAAACCTCCAGGGAGACCTATAGTCTCTGGAATTAGCTCTATTCTTGAGCCACTATCAAAATTTGCTGATGCCTTTCTTCGCCCCATAGTGCAGGCCACTGACACGTATCTAAAAGATACAAAAGCCATCCTCCAACTGCTGATAGACATATCATTTGACCCTAAGACTCAATTATTGCTAAGCTTAGATGTTGAGAGCCTCTATACCAGCCTGCCTCACGATGAAACACAATATATCATCGAGGAGGTACTGTTTAGTAACCCTTGGAAGTATCAGACACCCAGAGGTATAGTCCTGGAGTGCATTTCACTGGCACTCACTAAAAACATTTTCAGGTATAATACCACCCTGTACCTTCAAAGCCATGGGACCAGTATGGGCAGTACTTTTGCCCCTAGCATAGCGGGCCTTAGTACGTCCATCATTTGGAAACCAGTAAGAGCTTAAATCCAACCAACCCCTTCAGAGACAAGATCCTGATCTGGAGGAGATACATAGACGATGTCTTTGTAATCTGGGAAGGTGATTTACAGTCAGTTTCTGACTTTATGACATGGCTCAACAACCAGAAGGCCTTCCTCAAATTCATGAGCTCTATCTCGAGAGAGTCCCTAGTGTTCCTAGATCTGAACATATACCCAGAAGCAGGCACACTTAAGACAACTACCCACTTTAAGCCAACTGCTAGGAACTGCCTTTTGAGGTTTGACAGTTTCCATCCTCGTCACCTACGAACAAATCTACCATATGGCCAATTCCTCCGCCTCAGGCGTAATTGCACTGATGTTACCCAGTTTAAGACACAAGCAAAGGACCTCAAAACAAAATTACAACACAGGCACTATCCAGACCGCATAATTGACACCGCAATGAAACGGGCAAGGAACAATAACCGAGATGCCCTCCTTGAAGACAAGATAAAAACAGAGAGTGATCAAAAAAGACAAGTATGTGTGACAACATACAACACACACTCAAATGAGGCCACTAAAATCATCAATAAGAACTGGTAAATCTTGAACTGTGGCCAACTGACTTTCGAAAAATCTATGTTCGCCCACAAACGTGGGAGAAATCTCAAAGACATTTTGGTCCACACTCGCCCTAGAGAGTGCCAACCATCTACACCATCAATACATGGAATACATGGACATTTCCCATATGGGAATTGTAGTAGTTGCCACCTCACCAGCAAGAGCAAACACCTAACCTTCAAAAACGGAACGACATGGGAACAAAGGAGTCTCACTACCTGCAACAGTAGAAATGTAATTTACATGATTACATGCCCTTGTACATTGGAGTACGTGGGAATTACATCAAGAGCAATCAAAACACGTATAAATGAACATAAGAGCAATATCAGGTGTAAAAAAGTACTACAAAAATGGCAACACATTTTTTAGAAGCACAACACTGTGTCAATGACATTAAATGGAGAGTGATTGAACAATTACCAACAGATAAGGGCCTGTTCCAAAAGGAACAACGTTGGGTTTTCCGTCTGGGAACACATACTGATGGACTCAATGATGACAGCCCTTGGGGTCAAGTTACCTGAATCACTATCAACAATCTGAATAAGGGAGTATTCTTTTTTGGCCTCCTAATAAGTAACTGAGTTCTACAGAAAAACTGAATTATACAGCTCCTAACATGAGAATTTTACCATCTTCTGTCTGGGTATTTTAATTATATGTGTTATTGGCCTCTCCATAACTACTTTATTTCACCCTCCTCCCCGGAGCAGATATTAGTAAACACCCAGGACCTTCATTTGGAATCAAATTCCCACTCAGGAAATACTATTGCTGGGCGGACCTCCGATTTCGCTCTGTGCAGCCGATATCATTTTTTCATTAGACATTACTGCTGGGAGTTCCTCCGGTGATGCGCATACCATGGGAAACTAGTGAAACGTCTGTATCTCAGGGATGTGCGGCTCCTATTGCACCACCGCGCATGCGCACACCACAGACACCGCGAGGTGAACATCACGCATGAGCCGTGCAGACCCTTCAGACACAGCGCAAATATCGGGAAAACGGAACACCCTTATTAGGCATTTCCACCAATTATCTTACCAATTAACCTAACACTCAGGGATCTCGAATCACTATAAATACGGCCCCTAGGATGCTCTACCGCATTCACCGCGGAGCCGCGTTCGGGGGTACAAGGATATTACGATTGCTGTAATTCGTGAGTAAAATCTTGTTATAACGATGGGGCCATTCTTCTCCAGCCTGTAAGTACCAACAACTGCTATACTCTGTATTGTTTACAGGAGCCATTGGGCCAGAGCGACCCCCAACGTTTTAGAGACTCATGGGGCATTGTACCTAGGACAAGAAGTATGCCTTTTTACCCTCTATAACTCGATTTTTTCACCCTATAAAGTTATGTCACAAAGGCACAAGGAATCTAACGCCCTAGAGTGTGCATTTTATGTTATGTATGTGTTTGTACTTTATTTTGTCCCTTTTCTCCACAGGGTCACCTGCACTAGTAGTATGACATCAATTTTGTCTAGTGACCCTCACCATTTATTTTTTACAGGTCACTGTACCTTGTGTAAATACTAAGGAGTTGACTTCTACAAATCGTGGTCTTTTTCCTTCTAGGTTACTTGCATATTGGCGTAACTTTATTTAATTTGTGGGAACATTATAGTACTACAACTTCACTTTTTTTGTATAATACACTTTTTATTAAATAAACGTGAGTAAGGTGGGGTGTGGTGCATCCTGTCCTGAAGAAGGAGTTGATCTCCGAAACATGCCGACACACCCAAAGAGGTATTGTGCTTAATATCACATAATCACCTCATTCTGCACCCATTTTATTAGTACCAGCCCGGGGGCTCATTAAATTAGTTCTGACCTACCCCACGAGCCAGACACTTTTTAAACATTCACTTACTCACATTTCCTCACCACATACTCACACCCAACCCTCACATGCACCACGCATAGTCAAAATATCAGTGCTCCCGCGTAGTCGTAGGTCGCAGCACGCCACATCCCGTAGAGGGGTGCGAAGACCCCAATGATGAAGCATGACACCAAGGGTCCTTTTGGTGTGTGAGGGGTATTTTAAAAAGACTATGTGCTCCCCACCATTGTAGGGAACACATCACCTAATCTGATGGATTCTTTTTTTTTTTTTCAATTTTATTAAGAAAAGAGAAAAACAACAACATACAAGGCAAGTTACAATGCGCATGGACAAGTGTTCACAGAGGAGGACACCTGAGTACAGTATTATATAGCAAATAAATAATACAAGGAGTGGGGGGGGCATGAGGGGAAACACATCAGAGATAACACAAAATACATAATACATAGAATGCCGGATCAGGGGGAGAGGGGGACATCTGGGCTCTCTACGAATGGAGGTGTACATGGATTTCCACGGTATGCGTTCCATTGGCCCCAAATTGTGTTCCATTTCCTAGGTCTGCCCCGCGCCACATACACAGTCTTCTCCCTTAACATACACCAATCCATATTCTCCTTCCATACCGATACCGTGGGCGGCCGCCGGAAGCCCCACAACTGCGCAACGTCTCTCTTAGCGATCATATTCCCAAGGGTCGCCCATCGCGTCTGTGCCACGCTACAATCATTCGTGTCCCACACATTCAACAGGCAGCGTCTGGCTTCGGGCAACAACACCACTCCAGTAACCCTTCCCATCACGGCATGCACACGACTCCAGAACGTCGCCACCTCAGGACACTCCCAAATTATATGAAGGAAAGTTCCAACCATTCCACAACCGCGCTTACATAACCCATCAGAGGAATAGCCCATACGAATCAAGCGTGGACCAGTAACATATACACGATGTAAGATTTTGAGCTGAACGAGTCAGAGACGGGCAGGAATCGCCACTTCCTTAGGCGAGGATAATGCAGATTGCCAATCCTCATCGTCCAGCTCCAAACCGTCACCGGTCCAAACCTCCCTGAGAATCGCCAGCAGATCCACCCGGTTGTTGATCAACTTCTTGTATATCAAGGAAATGGTACTGTCGGGCACGTGGCCGTCGAGGACCCGATCTTCAAGGGGGGAGGACTCGGGGATTTCGGTGCCCGCGAGGAAGACCGAATTTAAAGCATGGTGGATCTGTGCATACCAGAAGAACTCCCTGTCACACAATTCATATTCTATCTTTAATGCCGCAAAGGTCTTCATTTTGCCCTTGACCCAAAGATCGCCCACTCTGCTGATACCAATCATATCCCATTGTTCAAACCCTTTAGTTTTCCAGAGACATCCCAACCTTTCAGATGCATACAACGGGGTCGCTCAAGTCAATCGATCCCTCCATCCCACAGCCGCATTCGCATCATGCCACGCTCGTACAGCGGTCTTGGTGGGTCCAGATAGATCCTTCCCCGCCACCTTGGAATAGAGCGCCCTATTGTAGTCCCCGCCCGGTAGAACATATTTATCCATCTTGAATGCCGGGTTAGAAGCTGGAGCGTACGTTGCATGATTGATCGCACTCAGCTGCGAGGACCAATAATAACGCCTGCTATCCGGAAACGCTATACCTCCGTCGTACCAGGGAAGTGTGAATTTAGCGAGGGCGAAACGCGAACGTCCATCCCAGATTAATCGTCTCTGCAGAATCTCCTCCTCTCGAAAATAGATCGCCAAAATAGTATCGAACGTATTTTGAAGCGCGTATAAAAATCGCGGCAAGGACATCATTTTGAAAAGGGCTGCGTGCCCGAGGGGCGACAGAGGCAACCTGCGCCAACGCACTACATCCAGTTTTAATCTCTGAAGAGGAGGGTGCAGATTGCGCTCATAACGAGCCACGGAGTCTAGAGATATAAAAATCCCCAGGTACTTGAATCCTGTCGGTGAGATCTGAATAGGGCACCTGAGAGGCAAAGGAGGGAGACCGCCCGAGAGCTTAAACACAAAGGATTTAGCCCAGTTGATCACAAGGCCCGAGTTCTTCCCAAACGAAGTAAGCACGTCAAACAAAACATTCAGCGATTTTCGGGGGGACGTAAGAAACAACAAAATATCATCGGCGTAGTGCGAGACATGATCCTCGAAATCCGGGGACAAATGGATACCCTTAATCGAGGGCTCCCACCGCAACCAGGCGGCCAGTGGTTCCAGGGCAAGGGCGAAAAGTAGTGGTGACAACGGACAGCCCTGCCGTGTGCCCCTCCCGAGGACAAAAGACTCAGACACTCGGCCATTCACGACCACCTGCGCCAGTGGCTCCTCATACAAAAGTTTCACCCAGCCGATGAACCCGGGACCGAAACCAAATTTCGAAAGAGCGGCCCAGAGATAAGGCCACTTTAATGTATCGAAGGCCATCGTAGCATCCAGGGAAGCCAAGATGGCCGGTTCACGAAGAGACGCCGCCCTCACGAGAACACCGTGCAAGCGCCGCAAGTTGAGCGCCGTGTTGCGGTGTGGGATAAAACCAGACTGATCCGGGAGGATCAAGTCACTAATAACCTTTATCAGTCGGTAAGCTAATAGTTTGGCAAGAATTTTCGGTTCAGCATTTAAAAGCGACATGGGTCTATAAGAAGAACAGCGATCCCGCAGCTTCCCCTCCGTATGAATCACCACGATGGTGGCAAGACGCTGATCACGAGGAAGGGAGCCGATGTCTCGCGACTCTAAAAACATATCACGAAGATACGGAGCCATTTTGTCAGGACACAATTTGTACAATTCAATGGGCAGACCATTGGGACCCATGGCCTTGCCAGAACGCACGGAACGAATAGCAATAGCCACTTCATCCGCCGAAGGTGCCGCGTCCATTAGATCTCTGTCAACCTCAGACAGGCGGGGCAATGCGATATCGCGAAGCAACAAATGAGAGTCTTCCTCCGGCCTGTCAGAGACCGGAGAATACACAGTTCGGAAATGTTCCACAAAGCACTCAACAATGTCAGCCGGGTCGGTCACACATACTCCATCAAGTTTCTCAATCACAGGGACCACACGACTCGCCCTCTCTTTCTTGTCCAGCCACGCAATCAATTTACCCCTTATCTCCAACATCATACAGTCTGCCCTGTTGCTCTCTATTCATGACCTTCGCAGTATCAGTCACCAGGGTCTTGTAATCTAGTTGTTTAAGGCTGAGGGAATGATGCCTGGCACGGGACACACCGAGCTCCAGGTCACCCTCCAACTCGGCTATTTCAGTCTCCAAACGAACCACCTCTTCATGTTTACTTTTCTTGGCACCAGCGATTAGAGATAAAGCCTGCCCACGGATCACCGTCTTAAAAGCCTCCCACAATGATACAGCAGAGGAGACAGACCCCACATTTTCAACAAAATAGCGATCGAGGGATTTCATCAACTCAGCACGGGTCTTGGGATTGCGAAGATAGCAGGGGTATATCGGGGCGACCCGACCCTCATTACTCACAGTAGTATCCATGCTAAGCCACAATGGGGAGTGATCGGATATGCCCCGGGCCAGGTGCCTCACCTCTCTGACAGAGGAGGCTTGCGCCGCTGGCATCAGAACATAGTCGAGTCTAGAGAGACTGCCATGGGCTCCAGAGTGGAAGGTGTATTGTACCTGCTCCGGATGCATCAACCTCCAACAGTCTACCAGACCCAGGGTCTCCCAAAACCGACTCAACCAGGATTGAGAATTGGTGAGATCTCTGGGAGGGTAGCGATCCACGTTACCGGAGACGACCGAATTAAAGTCTCCGCCCATCACCAAGATACCCTCTGGGATCCCCAATACCACACGCTCAAGGTCCGCAAAAGTCGAGGTCTGTAGACCCGGCGGGATATATACAGTAATCAATGACACAGTCCTCCCCTCCCATCTACCAGTGAGAGCAGCATAGCGGCCCCTATCATCAAGAATCACATCCTCTATTTCCAAAGGGAGAGAGGACCTGACGAGGATGCCCAGGCCCCTCGAACCAGAAGTAAAGCCAGAGTGTGCCGCAAGACGATACCCTTGCCTATTCATGGTGTGGCACGTGTTTCCAATCAGATGCGTTTCCTGCAATAGTACAATATCGGGGAAAGGCGCCGCAGCAACTGTAACACCACTCCCCGTTTTATCCTATCACCCAATCCATTGACATTCCAACACATTAGTGTCAACGCACCACCCACATCCCGGAAAGAAATGCAGAATCCACCCCACAACGAACACAATGACCAAATCAGAAAGAGAAACAATACGTTGCCTTGAAAAAAAACTTACGAACACCCAAACTCCCCCCTCCACCCCCCAACTGGAAACCATTACACCCCTGCGTTAGACTCAGAAACCACCCCAACTTGCAGTGTGCCTGTCGCCCTAACATTAAACTAGTCTACGAAAAGAACCCCTGAGGAGGAAAGAGTCCCTCTCCCCCCGCCACCCTCAGGTACACATCAATAAGACACAATGGTATAAGAAGTATCGAACCCAGCTGCATGACATGTCAATTGTTCGGAAGTCGGGAATCATAATGTCACTCTTGTTCTGACACCCCACCCTCGGCTCCACCCGGATGCCCAGTTAGGTCATTCTGCTTGGGTAGAGTATCCAGCCAGTCACTAACTCTCTCGGGATGGTCAAAGAAGAAAGTCCGGTCCTCGTATTCGACACGCAGCCTAGTTGGAAATAGCATCGCATATTTCAGGCCCATGTCTCTCAGTCTTCGCTCCACCCCCTGAGATCCCATCCTTTGCCTCTGAACGAGCTGGGTGAAGTCCGGGTAGAAACTCACCGTCGTGTTCTCGAATTTTACGGGGCCACTCACTCTCGAAGCCTGCAGGATAATGTCTCTGTCCCTAAAATTGAAAATTCTGGCGATGATAGGCCTCGGAGGGGCACCCGACTTCGGTTTCCCGCCCGGCACTCTATGGGCACGCTCCACGGCGAAAAATTTACTCAGGCCTGTAGGGGCGAGGTGATTCAAGACGAAGTCTTCCACAAGGAGGTCCTTTGCCAGATTTCCGGAATTTTCAGGGACGCCAACGAGGCGTATGTTGTTGCGTCGGGCCCTGTTTTCAAAATCCTCCAGTCGATGGGCCATGAGATCATTGGAGGATCGCAGATTTCCAATTTCCGTCTGCAGGTCAGACACATTGGTCGTGAGGCTAGAAGTGTTAAAATCTAGCGATTTGACCCTTTCATTGGTCTTCGACAAGTCAGCTCTGCTCAGAGTAACATCAACTGCTACAGTGTCGATTTTGAGAGCGAGAGCCTCATATTGCTGGCCAATGGAAGCCTTCATGTTGGCAATGGCGCCCATGACATCTTGCAGAGTCAATTCGGTCGACGTGGCCGAGTCGTCCCTAGAGTCCTCCAGAGTTCGACTGGTGCCACCGGGGGACCCCTTGGGTTGGGTATAGCGATCCATGACGTTAGTCCCCCGTAGAGGCGTTTTGGTTTTCCGCTTCTCGTTGTCAACCCTGGAAGTCATTTTGAATAGTGTGCCCCGAAGGGGCCTGCGAGACCTGGTGAAAATGGCCGCTCACCACCAGACCACCGAAGACCACGAAAGTGGGCCCCAGAGGCACAAGCAGCAGCACAAACCAACACCCAAGCACTCACGACCGCTGGCACACAATGGAGAGGCAGAGTTAGGCTAGACCTCGGGGGGGGGGAACACGATCAGATGAGGCCAGAGGCCCAAGAACGAAACCCAAAGTAAACTCAGGGCAGCAGGGGTAACCCCTCAGGCCGTTGTTGTTCAACTGCTTCCCGGTGTCTTGGTGTGTCAAGCCCCCGGTGTCGCCGTGGGGCGGGCCTCAAAAGTTCAGATCGACGTAGCAGCGGTTCCCAAAGTCCAAATTCGATTTTGAAAACAGCTAAGGTGTCAGCTGAGGTTCATCTTCAAGAACCCGTCGTCAAAGTCAGGATATCTCTCAGGATATGTGCGAAGGGCGGCGAGGGACTCGGGAGCCCTGTGCTCACGCGACCATCTTGGATGCGCGCGAAGCTCCTCCATCATCTGGTGGATTCTTGTTGTTTATTTATACTGTCTGGGAGAAGGAATCCACCCCTATCTCTCTCTCTCCCCCCCCTTGTTTTTTATAGCATATGGTGACTGTTCCAAACAGGCAGCACACAGATGTATGCAGCATGGTATTTAACTCACTGAGCTAGCTGGCAGAATCTTGCTCCTTTCTGCTAGCAGCGGACTTGTCTGCAGATTTTTTTCACACGCCTGAATTTTTAACAACACCAGAGTCGTGTTTCAGATCATGGTGGAAAGGCTGTGGGGCGCATGGAAAGAAGAGCATTATCCAGGGGTAACCTTTGGGGTGGCTGATCAGGGTTTCGAGCGGAGCCTGATGCTTCTCCAACCTGTTCCCCTATGGACCTCAGCATGTCTCCGCCAAGGCTTGTCCAAAAGAACAGGCCACCCGGAGGGCTACTAGAAGGAGAGTGGCCTTACGTCATGGAATACCCCCAATTCTGAATAACTTGTTCAACACAGTCACTTTCCCGCATGTATGGAAATGCACCACTGTCTGCCTTCTCCTAAAGAAACCCTCATTGAATCCAAAAACACTAGCCACCAACTGGCCCATCTACTTGCTATCCTTCCCTATGAAAGTCATAGAGAAGATCATGAACAAACATCTAGCCACCCACCTCAATGATAACCACCTGCTCGCCACCACCCGATTGACCTTCAGACCCAACAAGAGCACTAAAACCCCCTCATTACTGCCATGGATGACATCTGGCTCATCAACAACAGAGGAGACACCACTGGCCTAGTCTTAGACCTTCGATACTGTCTCCCACTCCATCCTCATTCAACACCTTCATGATGCTGCCATTCAGGGGTCACCTCCCTGCGGTAACTACAAGGTTTGCTGCTCAATCCAACACTGTTGAATGCCTACAAGGCCTCACACGCTGGTATCATTCACACTCATGGAATCAACCTTATAGCCTACTCAAACGACACCCACCTCATCTTCTACCTCACTGACAAAACTACAAACACCCAAACCAACTTCTTCTCCTGCATGTCCAAAATCGGCCTATGAATGAAAAACAACACAACACAACTCAACACAGACAAGGCAGAAGACAGAAGTAGTCATCTTTGGCAAAGAAACCTCCCTGTGGGACTCCACCTGGTGGCCTGCTGATCTCTGACCCACACCTAGCCAAACCACCCATATGAAGATCCTCAGAATAATAGTTAACAACCAGTTCAATATTACAGGCCAAGGGAAGGTAGTATATGTTATGATGTAACATGTCATGGCATGTCATGTTATATTTATTTGTAAAACACACTTTTACCCACAAGGGCATTATGGTGCTGAGCAGGTGTGTATGCCAATCCCTGCCTATATAGGTTGGTTAATTGAAAAGCTAGATTTCAGCTTCTAGCAGAATTCAAGCTGTGATGTGGGGTGGTAGGCCATTCCACTCTTTAAGAACAATGTAAAAGAATGCCTGTCCTCATGACGTTGTTCTGTGTACACGTGAGATGTGTCCGAGTAGGAGTCTTGCGGAGCAGAGGTGTATAGGTAGTTGGGGGAAGTTGATGCTACTATTCAGGTAAATGGGGCCTAAGTTGTGTAGTGCCTAAATGTGTGTGTGAGGAGTTTGAATTAGCACATTATGTGTGGGATGTTGAGGAGGTGTCTGGCTGCTGAGTTCAGGATGGTTTTAAGTATACTAATAAGTTGATTGGCATTCCTGGTATAGAGGATGTTCCCATAGACCAACTTGATGGTGACTAGGCTGTGAGTGAACGTTTTTCTAGTGTTGCTTGGGAGCCATTTTTTCATATCTCCCTTAGCATCTTCAGGGTGTGAAAGCAAGGTGCAGAGACTGATTTACAGTCATGTCCATTTTGCTGATTATTCCTAGGTTTCTCATTTAGGTGTGGATCTGAGTCCAGTTATTCAACAGTTGGAGTCCTATGGTGAGGAGTTCCTTCTAAAGATCATTGCTTCTGCTTGTTGGAGTTGAACTTGAGACAGTTGGCTTTCATCAGTTCGCGACTTTGGTCATGCAGGCAATGAAGTTGATTCTTGTGTTGGGGTCCCGTAAAAGAAGGAAGTATGAGCTGCGTGTCATCAGCATTGATAAGGAAGTTGATACTGTATGCACAGATCGAGAGGGATCATGTATTCATTGAAGATGGTGGAGCTGATCAATGAACCTTAAGGCACTCCGCAGATGCATTTGTAGGCTTCAGAAAAGTAATGCGCTAGGCTGACAGCTTGTGTTCTATCCACTAGGAAGGAGCAGATCCAGTGGAGAGCATGTCCTTGGTTGGAAATGCCCTGCAGGAGAATTATGAGGATGGGGTGTGAGACCAAGTGAACTGCTGCACAAAGGCGCAGGACAGTGAGTGCTGCCATGTCTCCTTTGTCAAGGATCATGCAAATTTCGTCTCTGGTGGCAGTGAGTGCTGTTTCTGTACTGTGGTTGGGCCTAAATCTGGACTAGATGGCATCGAGGGGACTGGTGGTTGCTGAGGTGGTTCTTAAGGCATCGGTTGACGCGTTTCTCTAAGACCTTTGCGGGTATGGTAGGAGGGAGGTGGGTCTGTATTTGGAAATTATTGCTCGATCAGCGGATGGTTTCTTGCAGAGGCATGACAATGGAATGCTTCCTGGTGCTTGGGAATGGGGCTGAGTCAATGGAAGCGTTGAGAATGGGTGATAGTGCTTTGCTAATCAATTGGAGTATTTTGTTGCAAAGGTCTTGTGGAGTGGTGATGTTGCTGGAGGTGGCAGGAGTGACTGAAATTTTTGATGATGACAAAGATTCCCCTGCTGCTGTTAGTGCTGGTGTTTGTGTGACCTGCGAGAGCTGTGCTCTTTGTGTTCCGTATTTGCTGGTGCTAGTATCCTATGACTGATTTGAAGATGTCTTTATTGGAAATGTCTTGACATGTTCTCCATTTGAGCTCCAGTTGCTTGCATTGGCATTTCATCAGCTTGGGTACCTCAGTGTGCCAGCTGGCATGTAGTCGGGCTCTTGCCAATGGGTTACACTTGAGGGGAGACAGGGTGTTGGTGCATTCGGTGATCCAGCTGTTGAGTTCCTTGATGGCTTTCCGCAAGTGGCTGGTGCGGGTGCTCGGATAGGGTGGAAGGCCATTCCTCTTCAGTGCTGCTTTTCCAACTGCAGTTGGTGGTTCTGGTGATTGTAGATGTGTGGTCATGCGGGATGGGCAAGCTTAAACTGACGAGGGTGTGCTCTCTACAGGTCATAGTTAATGGCTTGTTGACTGTGATGTTGCTGATTGAGGAGAAAGTTGGGTTTAATAGGTTTCCGATGGAGTGGGTGGGTTAGGTAACGTGCTCAGTGAGGCCAGGGTTTCTGAAGATTTCTAGATGAGCTGTAGAGTTTGGATTGATACAGTCTTTAGGTGAAAGTGAAAGTTTCTGAGGAAGATGAAGGTGCTAGCATTGATGATGAGGGGTGCCACAAAGTCCATAATGTTGCTGGCAAAATTGGTGCGGGGTCCTGGTGGTCTGTATACAAGAGTTCCGCCCAGGGAAAAGTTGACTGTGATTCGTATTTTGAATGTGAGGTGTTCCACATAGTTGGTGGGGGTGTCCGTGTAGGTGGTGCATCTGATAGTATCTTGAATATGATGAAAAATCCACCTACAGGCTTGTGCTGACAGTCTTTCCTAGCGATCTTGTAGTTTGCATTCTTGGCTACGGTGATGTTAGTGCTGACGTTGGACTTCCATGAGAAAGAGCAGGTCTAGAGTGTGGTCATGCAGTAGGTCCCATATCTCAGTGGCATGTTTGATGAGCAAGCCGGTGTTGAAAAGCATGCATTAGAGTGTTGCTCGTTCTTTGTGTGGTGTTTGGTCAGTGTGAATGAGTGGGGAGCTGGGTGCTGTTTGTGTGGGAGTGGTGTATGTAGGGTGTGGGAAAGTGCAGGAGGACTTGCAGGAGGAGCATGTGATTGCTCTTTCTGTGTTGTGGGGTGGGGTGGCAGATGTGTGGTGAGCAGCAGCCGGGAAAGAGAGGACCGAGGAGCACAGCAGATTAGCGGTAAGTAGGGGGAGAACCAGGATTCTTGGTGCTGGGTGCAGTCCAGGCATGAACAGGCACAGACAGGCATGACTTTGGCACACCAGCAGTAGGTCCGCTGCATTTGTCCATTGCTGCAGCCACCATTGATTAGTTTGTGGGAGAAGGGAGGAATGCAGGGTGCCGTAGTCAGGAAACCAGTGATATACACCTCCTGTTTCCACACACTCAAGGTGCTCAAGAATATTTCCAAGTGGCTTTCCTTCAACACCCATAGAACCACCTCTCAGGCCCTCATCGCTAGCAAGCTGGACTACAGTAACACACTCTATGTAGGAAACAAAGCGTGAGTGGGCAGAAGATTCCAGACCATATGGCATTCAGCTCCCAGACTCACCCTCAGACTAGCCCCTGCAGCCACATCACTCACACCCTCTAAGACCTTCAATGGATCCTTGTACACAAATGGCATATTTTCAAACTAATGACATGCGTGCAAAGCCTTGCACGACACCAGCCTTACCTACCTCAAGAGTCACATTAACTTCCACATATGTCTTGGGAGCTTAGTGAGACATAAGGGACGCATAGACAGACTGTGGTCATAATGCTATTTGGATCATGTACTTGTAGCGAAAGACAGAGAAGTCTAAAGCTATACTACCCAGGCCAGGCAGACTGTCATACTCAAACACTGAATTATTTGTTTGCATGACTGGTGAAGGCAGGACCAAAGTCTATGAAAATGTTATTAATTGTATCATATACAGTTATCAATTTATTTCCTTGGTTTATGAAATACCAATCTGGCACATATTGCCAATGCTGGGCTCGACATATGAGGACTGGACCAGGTAAGCAGGAGGTGACCTCCCTAAGCAGTCTGCCTCACTTATTTGGATCAGCCACTATGATCCTGCGCCCTAGGGTGCCTGAGGAAGAGGTGTCCTGTCTCACAGGTCCGGGAGGTAGTGGTGCCCCGGCAGGACTGCATTCATGGGCGCTAGAACATCGCTGGGTGAAATACGGCTCCTCCCACGAAGTTAGGATTGGAGCAGTACTTCCATAGAGCAGCAAAACTTGACACATGCATATTTCAAAGTGAAGTACTCGGCTTAAGCAGGTTTCATTGCTTTAATGCTGGAAAAGAATGATTACGAGTAAAATAAAGTGCCATAATAATGGTGCACATTTTCTCTTTTTGTGCCGCAATATTTCAATTTTTGTCCAGCAGATTTTGCGAATCTTTGCCACAATGTTCTGGGGGGGTCTGAATAAAATATAAAACTTCCTATTACATAACATAAACAATAAAAGGAGTAAATATAAGTTAATACTGTCAGTAGTTGGATCACCACTACATTCTAAGCTATAGCTAAATAAAAACTGAATTAACATCTTGTGCAACTTTGAGAAAATACTTAAACCATACAAGCAGTTCAGGGTCAGAAAAGAACATACTGAATAAGATAACTCACTATAATTGCTCAAATCAACAAGACATACTTGAATACATTACATTAAGATCCAGCTAACAGATCATTCCTAAGCTATAAATAATTAAAAACAGAATAGACATATTGTGCAAAGGAGGAAAATAAGTAAACCATCAAAACTGTTCAAAACCAGAGCAGAATATACTTATTAAACCATATAAAATACCATGAAAAAGCCTAGCATCCCAATAAAGTGCAGTGCATTCAGGACCAGGTGGATCCAACAGAACACCAGACACTCACTGAGAGACTCATACTAAATGTAAAGTGCATAATATTTAACAGATCAAGCTGGTCTTAATCCTTTGTCAAATGTCTTCCGCAGCCTCAAGAAAGAGGCCAGGAAGCAAGCAACAGCATGAGTTGGATAAACATATGGAAGTAAGTGAAGATAAATAAGAGCAGGCTTTACCTGGACAAAATTCAGAAATTTCAACAGTGGTAGTAAAATTGTCCTGTGAGGGACATCATAAAAACAACAGAAAAATACAAAGAGCATAAATTCCTGAGCAGACGCATTTTCACATGTGCAAGGTCTCAACTTCACATGACAGGTGCTAGGGTTGGGACAAGGCAGTAACAAATGAAGTTGGTTACCTCAAAATCAGGTGCGGAGAAACCGATGATGACAAGTAGACACAAAGAGCAAATAGGGCTCAATTAAAACCAAATGCCATAGCTCTAAGGTGAGGGAAGCACGGCAGAAGTATAAAACTTCACTTGTGACTGCTAAGAAAAATTGGGACGAGGCAATATGGGCAGATATGCTGAGCGCAGTAAAGAGCAAGGTTTCCTTTCGATTCTGGAAAATTGTAGCAAATAAGAACAGGGAGGTGAAATCTACTAGAGATGTGTTTTTGGAAGAAGAGACTTGGGTTGTCCACTTTACAAACCTATATGCAGCATTTGACCCAAGGATCGAATTGGATTCTGCAACATCTCTAAACTCACTTGAGCCTATTTTAAAATTCACCCCTAAGGAAACTGACATAGCCATTAACTGTGTAAAATCAGGCAAAGCCCCGGGACTCGACTCCATTCCAGGAGACTTGTTCAAGCACGACGTCAAAATCTGGGGCCCATTTCTCAACGATTTGTGCAATCATATAGCTGCGGGGGCTAGCATGCCTGATACTTGGAGGGGAGCGGTAATCATCTGTATTTTTAAAAAGGGCGACAGGAGCGATCCCGCGAACTATCGCCCGATAAGCTTAATAGACATACAGCAAAAAATGTATGCTAGGCACCTCTTAAATCGGATCAACGAATGGATTGATGAAGGAGATGTCCTTAGCAAATATCAAGCGGGCTTCAGAGCAAGAGTAAGCACTATAGACCAGCTATTCAGGTTCTGCTGCCTAAGCTGGAAATACGTAAATTTGCGGAGGGGTCATTTGTATGTGGCATTCGTTGATCTGAGGGCCGCATTCGACCTCATCCCCAGACACTTGCTATGGAAGGTGCTTGCCAAACAGGGTCTACCAAAAAATATTTTGGAGCAGGTACAAAGACTCCATCATAACAATTTTGCGAAAGTGAGATGGGGACCAGATGGCAAGCTCACCAAGGAGATTCCAATACAAAGGGAGGTTCGCCAGGGCTGCGTCCTTGTCCCAACTCTTTTTTCCCTGTTTGTTAATGACATGCCCGCCTTCCTAGGCAAGTGTAAAAATGACTCACCAAAGATAGGGGGTGAAATTGTGTCTTCCTTGCTATTTGCGGATGATACCATCCTGATATCCCAAACGTCTAGAGGGTTGCAAACACTACTTAATACTTTCCACTCATGCTGTAATACAAAGGGTCTCGAGATAAACACCAGCAAAACCAAGTATATGGCAATAAATCCAAAGTTCCTTCAAGGGAAACTTGGTTTTAGATAACCAAAAGCTGGAATACGTTAAAACTTTTATATACTTGGGTGTATCCTTTGATTCCAAAATATTGTGGAAATCACAAATAGAAAAAAGTAAGTTAGTGTTAACACAGAATAGTCGCCCTATACTAAAAAGGCATAGGGACAGCTGGAACAAAGCTGTGCTACCGGCACTCGAAATTTATCGGGCTAAAGCACAATCGGCAGCACTATACGGGGCCGAGCTGTGGGGACCCCTTTGTAAAATATCTTTCGAGGTTAAGGAGAATGAATTTTATAGAGCACTCCTGAAATTACCAGTACATACCCCAATAATACCAATGCTTCTTGACTTAAATATGAAGCAGACAGATCATCATGCCATATTAAGACCATTAATGTTGTGGGTTAGGCTATGGACCATACCTGAGCTGATACACTACAGAATAGCTCTAGTGGAGATAAAGGAACTGGATGCTTTTAACCGCATCACATGGTATGCCCACATTAGAGCATGGTTGGAGAGGGTTGGACTAGCCCATTTTTGGACAAATCCAACTGCACTAACTTCATGTTCAAAAAGGATTTTAAAAATCTCCTTTTGGGCTTACATGAATGAAAGAAGAACCAGTGATCTATCTAATGGCTCCTTGACAAAATAATTTTACTTGTTCAAGACAGAGCCATGCTTTGAGCCCTTTCTGAATGAAGTAACTCCTCCCTTAGCAAAAACACTATACCTAAAGCTTAGATATGGATCATTGATGCTAAAAAGCCGCACAGCAAAGTGGAGTACAAACGGCAACGATAATTGTGGCATGTGTAGTGAAGGTATGAAGGAGGACATTGCACACATGCTATTCTTTTGTCCCGCATATTTGGCAGCCAGGAAAAAAGGGATCAAACCTCTCTGTTTGAACATTGGTGTTAGGATGTACAGAGTTGCAGAAAGAATTTTAACAACTGACACACGACAAGCTATAGTTTTTCGTATTAGTAGGTACCTGCTTGCCGTATATTTTATTAGGAGAAAAGCGGGTGAAAAAATGTAAAAAGATGCTGGAAATTATTGCTGATTTTATGGAAATTGATTTTATCTGTTTTTATCCATTTATTTTAATATAACATGTACTGCCTCTAAAAGATTCTTACCCATACAGCTACTTACAATGGACTATGTAAAACGAAATGTTTATTTAATCTGCACCTTTTATGATATTTTATCGTAATAAAGGACATATAAATAAATAAATAAATAAATAGGGCTCAACAGCAGGCCCTTTTAGAATCTGATCATGCCCTCACACTGAGAGCTTCTTAAGTTCTACCCCTCTCTCTCTCTGCTTTCCTCTGTGACAGGAAGTTGTTCAGAGTCCAGGAGATATCTGCTTTCAAGATATTATATGGTGAATCAAACAGGGCGGCTCTGCCAAGCTTAAAAAAGGTGTCCCGTATATATGCCATTCATTTAATTGACCTCCACCTTTGTAACTGCAGGTAGTCCATAAGTACCCCCCTGTTGAAACGGTTCTCAGGTCTCACCCTACTGGTGAGCCACCTAAGCAGGGGACGCAGAGCAATAAGGTCCAACAACTATGGCAACTCCAACTCCTCATGATCCATAAAAGCATGTGTTGAATCTGGGGCTTCCAAAAGACGTCTGTAAAACCCATTCTTCTCCATCTGAAGCTTCCCATAATCTATGTATCCCTACTCGTTACTGACAAATCTAGTTACTGAGACCAGTTTGCCCTGATAGATCTTAATCAGTGCACCCATTGATTTTCTACCAATTTTGGAGAAGAACAAGACCGCCCCAATAGAGCGTGGCAAAGCTTTTCAGGGTGACCTATGAGGATTACTTATCGAAAACCATGCCTAGATAGGTATAGATCTGGAAACTGGACAGCTCATGGCCCTGAACATGGAAAGATCTTGCCTTAGCCCCCCTAATGTCCAGAACCATTACTTGAGATTTACCATAGTTGAGTGAAAGATCGAGGATATTTATGTACTTGACAAAGCCATTCAGCAGTGTCTGAAGGCTCAGGGCAGTTATTTCCAACCAAATGGTGTCGTTCACATATAACAGTGCAGGAATCTGGGAGGTACCTACTTCACCTGTTTGTCTAACAGGCTGGCCCCCAGATCATTCACATACAGGGTGAACAAAAAAGTGGCTGTATGCATCCCTGTCTCCCCCTCTCTTCAGACAGAAAAAGCTGGTGCAGGACCCATCCAGGTTATATAGAATGACTGCCATCATGTCCCTGTGAAACTCACTAAGAAAGTGGATGACATCTATGTCTGTATATATATCTAAAAAGATGCGCCACAGCTTTGATCTGTTCACTACTGTCAAAGGCAGCAGACTGGTCCATATATGCGATGAACAATGACCCAGATTTCACCATAGTGTGTTTATTAACCCCTTTGGCGCTTATGACGAGCTCAGCTCGTCATGAGGCGGGTGGAGCTGTGCTCATGATGAGCTCATCATAGTTGCCACGGAACGCCCATGCGAGGCTAATTCCCCGCCTGTGCGGACATTCCATCGGAGTGGGCGGAGTTGTGACGAGCTCAGCTCGTCATGAGCACAGCTCCACACGAACACCGCAGCGCATAGCATGGCTCCCCCTCCCCCCCCGCACCGTGGGGGAATTAGCCCCGCGTGGAAGGGGTTAATAAACCAAAAAAGGTTTAGGCATTTTTCACAAGTGCCCAGGTGAAAACCAAACTGACGATCTGAAGAATGGACCCGTCCTCTGCCCATGACATAATTCTCTCCAGGATGACCCTTTCCATCACGTTGACTACAGAGTCTACCAAGGAGACAGACCTGAAGCAAGTCCTTTTTACGTACAGGTATGATAATGGACTGTGACTAAGAGGACAGAAGACCAGTACTTACTGCCAGATTAAACATACGGGTTAAAATCAGGGCCCAAAGATCAGCTGAACTTAAAATGAATAGGCAGGGATCCCATCAGGACCAGGGGCATTGTGACCTATGACTAACGTGACCTCATCCAAATTAAATGTTAAATTACATTAGTGGGTGCTTATCGAGCATGTCTCATGGGGAACTCCGCTATCCAGGAAATTATAAATTCCCTCAAAATGCTCAGTCCACTTCTTGGGAACAATATATGAGGAGATGGTTTGAGCCCTATTATCATTGAATAAAGGGCGATTAACTATGTCTAAAAAGTATACTGCTATCAGCCCTGAGTGAGCCGTCTGTAAGATCATCCCAAGCTTCCTTTTTGAGTGCTCTCTTCCTCAAATCTAATGTCTTTTTTTTATAAAGAACATGTCTGTTAACTTTTAGACATCAATCTTGGGCTGAGCTTTAAGTGCAGACTTTAATGATTTATGTGCTTTTGAGCAGTCTTTGTTAAACCTCCGCGGATTGATAACTACTGCCGGTTTGGAGGGAAGTGATTCAACATCAGCCCCAATCACTGAACAGGCATTCAGAAAAGCACTATTGTCACATTAGTCCTCCAAACACATATCAATTTGTCTGTGTCTAGCAACCATGAGGCATTTAAAAAATCCCTCAGGAACAATTTTTGTCCACCTTAATCTTCGTCTCTGGTCACCGCGTCATACAGTTGCATAAACGCAACCTAAGCCAAGGCTCGTACAAACAAGTCGTTGACACTAATAGGGATACAATAATGATCATTGAAAGCAGATACTCTTATAACACAATGATCTAAAAAAATCCTGCAGAGGCACAGAAATAAAAATGAAATCTATCGTGGAGTGTAAACCATGTCCCATAAAAGTAGGGACAAAACAAAACTGCCTTCTGCATCTTTAAACATATTGGTCATAACACATTCCGAATTGAATTCTGCTAGAATGTTCTTCAAAAAGTCACTGGCTTGACTATGTTCCAGATGCAAAGATTCTTTAATATGCACTTGGTTGCAGTAGGTAAAAGAGTGTAAACAGGGCTGGATGTTAAAATCCCCTGCAAAAGTAAATCCAGTTTTTGTACCCCATGAATCAACATTCAGCATTTGATCCCTAAGAATGAAAAGTGTGTCACAGAAAGCGGGTCCAGCGGGTGCATTGTAAACATTTAACAAAATGAAACTCTCAACCACCAGTGAGGTAAAGAGGAATACTTGCACATAATGCCTATCACTACCCAATTGGGACAGCCTGTAGCCAACTTTGGGGCATATTATCAAGGAGGTTTATCTCCGCTTTTTTGGCTTTAAAAGCCAAGAAAGCGGAGATAAAATTATCTCCCTATTACCAAGCTGTCGCTAACACCAGTTAGCGACAGCTAATAGGAGATAGCGACCATCTTGGGCCCCGCTTTGCATGTCAGTGATATTTATCAGTAATGACATGCAAAGTGGGCGTGCCAAGATGTTAGCGACTGGAAACAGTCGCTAACATCGCTATCTCCTATTACCAACTTTTGGAGATATTCGCGCTAAGCGCGAATATCTCCAAAAGCTAACACCTGCCCTGAGCAGTTCTTAGCCATGTTAACCAATGGGAGGTGGATAACATGGCTAAGAGCATTTGCTCGATAATGCATGAATATCGCTGACTTTTCAGCGATATTCATGCATTGCGGCCGTTTTTTATCGCATTTGCGATAAACCTTGCTAATAGCAAGGTTTATCTACTATAAATATCGCCGATGTGCGGCGATAATTTTTGTCTCTAAACAAGTTAGAGACAAAAATTATCTCTATTGGTTGGTAATATGCCCCTTTGTTTCTTAGACTGGGATAATCTTCTCTAACCCCTTGTTTTAAAATAGGGAACACAGGGGTATATTACCAACAACTAGCGATAATTTTTGTCTCTAACTTGTTTAGAGACAAAAATTATCGCCGCACATCGGCGATTTTTATCGCAGATAAACCTTGCTATTAGCAAGGTTTATCGCAAATGCGATAAAAAACGGCCGCAATGCATGAATATCGCTGAAAAGTCAGCGATATTCATGCATTATCGAGCAAATGCTCTTAGCCATGTTATCCACCTCCCATTGGATAACATGGTGAAGAACTGCTCAGGGCAGGTGTTAGCTTTTGGAGATATTCGCGCTTAGCGCGAATATCTCCAAAAGTTGGTAATAGGAGATAGCGATGTTAGCGACTGTTTCCAGTCGCTAACATCTTGGCACGCCCACTTTGCATGTCATTAGTGATAAATATCACTGACATGCAAAGCGGGGCCCAAGATGGTCGCTATCTCCTATTAGCTGTCACTAACTGGTGTTAGCGACAGCTTGGTAATAGGGAGATAATTTTATCTCCGCTTTCTTGGCTTTTAAAGCCAAAAAAGCGGAGATAAACCCCTTGATAATATACCCCACAGTGATTACCACAACATAAAGGGCTGATGCAGGAGGATGGCTAAGAACAACTTGTGGGGATACAAGACCATCTTTACTACCAACAGCACCAGACCCGTCCCTCATGGATGCCTTAATAACCGAGGGGTATATTATCAAGGGGGTTTATCTCCGCTTTTTTGGCTTTAAAAGCCAAGAAAGCGGAGATAAAATTATCTCCCTATTACCAAGCTGTCGCTAACACCAGTTAGCGACAGCTAATAGGAGATAGCGACCATCTTGGGCCCCGCTTTGCATGTCAGTGATATTTATCACTAATGACATGCAAAGTGGGCGTGCCAAGATGTTAGCGACTGGAAACAGTCGCTAACATCGCTATCTCCTATTACCAACTTTTGGAGATATTCGCGCTAAGCGCGAATATCTCCAAAAGCTAACACCTGCCCTGAGCAGTTCTTAGCCATGTTAACCAATGGGAGGTGGATAACATGGCTAAGAGCATTTGCTCGATAATGCATGAATATCGCTGACTTGTCAGCGATATTCATGCATTGCGGCCGTTTTTTATCGCATTTGCGATAAACCTTGCTAATAGCAAGGTTTATCTGCGATAAAAATCGCCGATGTGCGGCGATAATTTTTGTCTCTAAACAAGTTAGAGACAAAAATTATCTCTATTGGTTGGTAATATGCCCCCGAGTTCCTCCCGGGACCTCCCATATAGGCCAAAAACTATGAGTGCCTTGGCACACCACGTCGCACTGAATGAGTCAGTAAAATTACCTTAGTAAAAAGGGAGCAGATTGAGGAGCAAACATTTTTCATCTTTAGATAAACTGGGTGCACATTTAGAACCCTGAACATGTTCCTTCACAATCTTTTGACCAGTCTGCCACACCCCCCAGCTACATGGCTCCTAGGGCCATGGATTAATCCTGGTGTTGACAAATCTGCTTTAGAAGCATAATTCAATTATTTAAATTGTCTTTGATGGATAGCAAATTCTATTAGCATTTACCGACTGCAGTCTCTTTCATTGACGAGACGAATTGATATGAGCAGTGTGATCTCTATAACATTTTTAACCAGTGTCCATTATGGTGGATGAGGGAGCCATTCTACCCTTGGCTTTAGACCCCATCTGTGCTCAACCTGTATAAAACGTTCTACTCCTTTTCTGTTTAGATGCGGGAGGACCACAGTGAACTGGGGAGTTCCTGATCTCAGTCTCGGCCTCTGTATGATAGACATCTGCAACAACAATTGCATCCATAGCACCAGCTGGCCGAGTCACACCACATTTCCGTACGGCAACATTCCTCATAGAATCACAGCTAGGCAGAAGGGCAAAGTAGGTTCCGTAGGGGCAGATAGAATACCCAACTTCTCCTCCACAGTACTAATTTCAGCATTTATAGCGCTGTTATTAAATATGAAAGAATTGATGACTTGGAAAGGCCAATAGGGGCTAAATCCTTAGGAGCTACACCAGGCTGTGGCTGAGGTGTTTTCATTTGCCCATTCTAGTACAGAAGAAAGAATGTAAGACCTGGGGAAGGAAAAGGAGGCTGCCGCTATCAGGTAGTAACACGGAGCCCAGGCACTATGGGGCAGATTTATGAAGGCCTTGCGCCGCCGGTGCGTCATTTTTAACATGAGAAAATGTGACGCACCGGCGGCGCAAGGCCTTCATAAATCTGCCCCTATATATGTTAATATCCTGCTCCTTCCCCATATACTAGCAAGATAACAAAACATACAACCCTTCTGCAGGGGAGGGCATCAAGGCAACAAAAAGACCACTGAAAGTCAACTGATTGTCTGGTATAGAGACCCGCCCTGCCCCTTCCAATATTAGTGTCTGGGAATAGACCAAAGGTCACACTTGTTTCTCCTGGCCTGTCCGATGTCAGAGCGGTGGCCCAGCCCAGCTTCCTCTGGCCAGTGCTTAATTTTTTTTTAATGAAGCTCCAGGACTCAAGGAATTACTTACTGCTCCACCGTAGCTGCCACAACCCACATTACTTTAAAGTTTTTTTTTGCATATATTAAAATAGTTTAATACTCCATAAATGAATGTTGCATAGAATTACACGCACAGCGCCACCATGGGTAGATTCTCATAAATAGGTGCAGAGTTTACAAATAAGTGCCTGTGCTGAGCACCAGAAAACACAGGCACAAATTAAGCACTGCCTCTGGACAATGATGGGCGCATGACGGGCCCGCCTTTGACCCGGGCGCGACCCACATGTGTCCCACGCAGCGAGCTAGCCGACAGCTCTTTAGGTGCACCTTGGGAGGCATACCCAGCCCCTTTAGTGTGGCCGTGCGTTGGAGTCTCCAGGTGCGTAGGGCAATGAATGGAGCTGGACGTCCCCCAGCAGGCAGAACAGTTGATGGGGCTGAAGATATTCCTAAACACAATCAAGTGCATCCCGCAAAGCGGGATAGCCGACATCGCTTTAAGCTGCGATGGAAAGCTGCCCCGCCCCTTTTGGTGTGGCCATGCTTTGGCGCCTCCAGGCACATAGGACAAGGGGGTTGCAAGTCCCCCAGCAAGCAGAACAGTTTCTGGGGCTTAGGACCGCCTAAATACATTCAAGCGAAAACTTAACATAACATAACATATTACCAATTTCTAAAACCCCAGGTATTGGTGACGCCAGGTGCAGTATTCCTACCAGTAAAATGTCTTTCTGTTTCGATAAAGCAACAATAACAAAGCTAAAAAATACGTATTTGGTTTTATGGAAAGGATAGGCATTAATGGAAATCTTAAAAAAGCAACTGCAGGATTGATATTTCAAACTTAAAAAAAAACCTCTTATTATGGTTGACGTAAGGTTGCATATTCTGCTCTGATGTGATATTTGACCTGCATCATAGAAAGTACATTCATTCTTCTTTCTGAGAAAATGGAATAAGGTCAAATTGGAGCCAAATTAGTTTTGTTTAAAGCAAATTATATGCTCTATTCCAGACCAAATTACTTCTGGGAATGATGATTTTACCTTGTACTTCTTCTCTAAAGGTAGAAAGGAGAATAGCCGGCAGTGCACATTCAATACAGGAATATAACAGAGCATCTAAGGGACTCTTAAGCATGATGACTAGTATAAGGAGGTGCTTTGTGTAGAGATTACAACCTCAATTCTAGATAGAAAACCATCTACTTTTCTATACATGAGTAAAACACTGTATTTCCACTAGCTGAATCTAACCTTGCTTCTTGCCAAGATACATCAAAAGTGACTGCGTGTTTCACCCAAGCTACCATAGTGAAAAGAAATCAGGGACAGAGCAACGTTGAAGGTAGGAGAGAGATTTATTCCGTCTAACAACCTCCAGGTCCCGGCAGCAACTGAACTGTCGTGGAGACCAGCACTCTAGAGTGGAACCCTACTGACAGCACGTGCTCACACGTGAGCTCAGTAGATTATCTACAACCAGATCTCATCACACCCCCATCCTTCACCCGAAACAAAAACAAATTACATAGGAAGAATAAAAAAGAGAGAAAAACAAGGAAAGAAGGAGATAAAAAATGCAAAGGTAAAAACAAGGAACATAATAACAGGAGACAACATTACAGCATTTCGTAATCATGAAACTTCGCAGGAACAAATTTCAATCTGGTGGATGCACCCCTGGAAAGAACACGGTCATGATGAACAGGTTCCCTACCATGAACATTAGAGGGCACAACCGTAGAGGAATAATGAACACCACATTTTCTGTTGCTATAGCCAAGCATGGACTCAGGTACAATGGAAACAGCACACATGTTCCACACTTTCGAGTTCTCCAACACTACCACATGATTCTTCACAGCAGACACTCTTTTGGGCGCTGAAAAACTAGACTCCCCCTTGCGAAGAAAACCAGGTCTCTTAACTCTCACCCAATCCCCTACCTTGACAGGCAAAGGACGACAGACACCAGGCCTATTATCATACTTAGCCTAAACAGCAGCCCTGATATCAGTTACGATTGATAATTTCTTTGTGTCTACCTCCCTAGACATCCATTCCTTCTTTAATTTGCAACCAGCTAACCTTCCCCTCAGTAAAGTAAATGAAGCGTTGCCAATACTAACATGGGGGGTGGTCCTCACAGCCCACAGCATGGCAATGACGGCTTGCCGCCTGTCGCGATTGAAAGCAGCGCAAGAACACGCACGCGCCACTAACCTGACTCCGATGCCCAGCAGAGACGAGGAGATGATAGTCCTCGCAACCTCTCTCCGTACAACACTCAACAATGGGACTACCACCACTATTGGAATGAGCACGGCCAGAGGCCGCGAGGTGAATTGACGTAGGGATGCGGTGTACGTCAGGTATCTTCAAGTCTAGGTATACCCTCAACGGTTCACAGATAAGACCTCCCTGTAGATGAATGAAAAGATAGAGAGAAATATAGATCCGTCCTGTCAGAGGATTTCTCCCTTCCCCTATGTTTCTAGACTCACCGCTTCCTTGTATTCGATACTCCGTGAATGATTCCGAAGTCTGTACTTGGTGAGGGGGAATTCGTGCCCACTAGTCGAAAAGTTACTTCCACTTCTCGAATACTGACCGCCAAGGCAAGCCGTTAAGGGAGTTTTTTACGCGAAGCGTTTAGGAAGATACCGTTGCTAGACAGACCCACAATACCCCTTGTGAGTACAACTAATTATGAATACCAGAAGGCTTCTGATACGAAGAAGGTTAAGTTTGCATCCCAAAAATCTAACAAACAAGGAAGGTGCAATCTGCACAGTGTTTTAAACGTTTCTCGAAACTAAATAAAGATAACGTGTAGAGGAAGAGAGCGAGCCCGCTCTCTGCACGGATTCCTACCCGACAGTATACAGCGTCTCTCACTGCAAAGGAACCTGACCGCGCAGGCTCTTCGTCGTCGTGGCGAATCAAAGGGAAACTGACCACGCAGGCTCTTCGTCGTCGTGGCGAATCAAAGGGAAACTGACCACGCAGGCTCTTCGTTGTCGTGGCGAATCAAAGGGAAACTGACCACGCAGGCTCTTCGTCGTCGTGGCGAATCAAAGGGAAACTGACCACGCAGGCTCTTCGTCGTCGTTGGCAAGTCACAGACGCTCCATGGAAGGAAACTCCAAACACACATGAGGACAACCAGGAACTAGATTGACAAGCCCCGTTTCATTCTAGGGGCGGAGTTTATATAAGATCCTCCCATTGTGTCAAACTCCAGTGCCGCTTGGCCTTCTGGGACTGGTAGTTTTTCCGTAGGGGGTGTGTGACACGATGTTTGATGCATCCGGCTGCCCTACCATGGGCGATCGCTACAGAACCCCCTCTCGAGGACAGCCGTCCCGGCGGTCGTCCCGGCTTACCAGGGTTGAGTTCGTGAAAACGTGCAACCAAATCGGGGCAATGAAGATGATTCACGGGTTCCCAGGTGCGGTCTTCGGGCCGTAACCCTTCCAATCGACTAAATACTGGACTCTGCCCCGCACTATACGAGAATCCAGGACAGTCCCAACTTCATATTCTTCATGGCCCTCCACTTCCTCAGGGCCCGGGCGCACTGGTAACCGGACACTCGTTAGACAAGGCCGCAAAAGTGACACATGAAACACGGGATGTATAGACCATGTCGCGGGCAAGGAGAGTTTCATGGCCACCGCGTTTATCACCTCACAGATACCATAAGGACCTACGTACTTAGGTTTCAATCTGTTCATTCCTTTCAGGTGTAGATGGCGTGTGGAAAGCCAGACTTTATCGCCCACCTTATACTCGGGTTCTTGTGACCTTCTTTTGTCAGCGAAATGCTTTTGGGCGTCTTGAGCCTTTTTTAGACTATTCCGAGCCTCAATCAGGATGGCCCGGAGATGAGCGTGGTGTTCATGAATGGCAGGAACTAGGGATTCAGCAGGCCACTCAAAAGGAAGCATATTGGGGTGGAAACCGTATAGGCAGAAGAAGGGAGAACATCCCAGAGTGGTATGTACCGCGTTATTGTAGGCAAATTCCGCCATCCACAAAAGGGTGGGCCATTCAGTGGCGTTTTGCAAAGTGAAACAGCGAAGATATTGTTCTAGGGTTTGGTTTAACCGTTCTGTTTTACCATCCGTTTGTGGATGGTAACTGGATGATAAACGAGCGTCGATCTGTAAGATGGTACATAGAGCCTTCCAAAACCTAGAGGTGAATTGCGTTCCCCGGTCTGTTATCACTACACTCAGTAAACCATGTGGTCGCACAATGTTTTGAAGGAATACTTTCGCTAAGTCCACAGAGGTAGGCAAGCCTGGTAAAGATATAAAATGTCCCATCTTAGTGAGATGGTCTACCACTACTAGGATAACTGTTTGTTTCTCACAGGATGGCATTTCAACAATAAAGTCCATGGACAGGGTGTGCCAAGGCTTGGGTGGAATCGGTAAAGGGTGCAACAATCCCGCTGGTTTAGCATGACAAGTCTTCCCTTAAGCACAAATCGCACAGTTCTTAACGTACTCTTTGACATCGGTTCGGACACCAGGCCACCAAAATGACCGCTCCACGTTAGCGGTGGTTTTGTAAATACCCATGTGTCCTCCCAGTACAGAGTCATGAGCCCATTCTAACACCTTGTTTTGCAGCTCAGTTTGGGGAATGTACAAGGCATGGTAATGATAGGCTAGTTGATCCTTTACACAGCGATGAGTGGGTTCTTCACTGACCCATGAAGGTATATCAAGATCAGTGAGAGCGATTTTGACGTCCTCTAGGAAGTCGTCTGAAGTGATCAAGGCTATAGATGCCTCTGAGTACTCGATTCCCTGGAGTATAGAAGGGGGTTCGACGGGCCATACTATTTCTTCCTCCCCCAGCCGGGAGAGAGCATCTGCTTTACCATTCCGTGAACCGGGTCTATACTTGATTACAAAGTCATAGTCCGAAAAGAAAAGAGTCCACCTCAATTGACGAGGCGTCAGAGCCTTAGCTGTTTTTAAAAACAGCAGATTACGATGATCCGTAATGATTTCCACGGTATGCACTGCCCCCAGGAGGTAATGTCTCCACTCCTCACATGCTCTTTTAATCGCCAGGAGTTCCTTGTCCGTAATAGTGTAGTTGACTTCACAGGGTGTGAGCTTTTTCGAATAAAACGCCACTGGATGGAGCTGTCCTGTGGACGGATGACGCTGTGACAGAACCCCACCAAGAGCGTATTGTGAGGCATGTTTCAAGAATAAAAGGTAGCTGTGGGTCAGGGTGTCGAAGGATAGGTGCTTGGGTGAACCTCTCCTTGAGGAGTTGGAATGCTCTGTCCGCTTCTTCTCCCCATCTGAACAAAACGTTTTTTCTCAAGAGGGACGTGATAGGATGTATAATCCTGGAAAAATCCTGAACAAAGCGCCGATAGTAATTGGCAAAGCCAAGAAAGCTCTGAACGGATTTGACGTTCTGTGGTGTTTTCCAGGTAAGTATGGCCTCGACCTTCCTCATGTCCATCCTAAACCCTTGTGCATCGATCACATATCCCAGAAAAGCCACCTGTTGAACGTGGAAAAGACATTTCTCGAGCTTGGCATACAGGGAGTTTCGTTGTAGCCTCTCCAGCACTCTCTTCACATGCGTGATGTGTTCGGGGAGCGTGGCCGAATAAACCAGAATATCGTCGATGTAGACGATGCAAAAGGATTCCAAACACCCCCGCAACACCTCATCCATAAAATACTGGAAGGCGGCAGGGGCATTGCAAAGGCCAAAAGGCATGACTCGGTATTCGTAGAGGCCGAATTTGGTTCTAAAAGCGGTCTTCCACTCATCCCCGGTCTTTACTCGTACAAGATGGTATGCACCGCGAAGGTCGAGTTTGGTGAAATAACGTGCCCCCTTTAGTTGATCCATTAACACGGGAATCAAGGGCAGCGGATAACGATTCTTGATCGTCACTTTGTTAATGGCTCTGTAGTCTATACATGGTCGCAACTCCTCACAATCCTTCTTTGGTATGAAGAACATGGGTGATGAGACAGGAGAATTGGAGTGTCTGATAAACCCGGTAGCCAAATTGTCGTCTATGTAGGTTTTAGGATACTGTGGGCCAGATGTAGGTAGGCTTTTACCGGGTGGTAACGGCCGAATTCGGCCGTTACCACCCGGTAAAAGCAATTTGACATGTAGGTCCCTGTAATTTACAGACTCGGTAAATTTACCGGTAGGTAAATTTACCGAGTATGTAAAATACCGAGTCGGTATCATTACTGATTCCGGACAATTGGTATGTAGGTGGGACTCTTCTGAGTCCCACAAGCAGTACCACATCGGTATTTTACCATCAAATACTACTTGATGGTAAAATACCGTTTCTGGTGTGCATGCACATGTGTGCATGCACACCTATGCCATATGACAGGCAGACCTGCCCTTAGGGCAGGTATGCCTGCCACATGGCACCCGAGCCTCTTTTGGGGGTGCCAGAGGGTGTCAAAGTGACACCCCCTGCACCCTTGTGACAGTCGGTATTTTCCGATGTGGTAAATACCGACCGGTATATGCCCAATCAATCCTATGGGCTTCAAAGCCCATAGGAATGCATGGGCATTAACTGGTCGGTATTTACCACATCGGAAATTACCGACTGTTTCCGATTCGGTAATTGCACATCTGCAATTACCTACATCTCGGTATTTTTATTTTCCGACCTCTTAAATACCGAGTCGGTGTGACTCGGTATTTAAGAGGTCGGTAAATAAAAATTACCTACATCTGGCCCTGTGTCTCTTTTTCAGTCAAGGCATACACTCTACTGCAAGGGAGATCCGCACCCGGGACAAGGTCCACGCGACAATCGTATGCCCGATGTGGAGGCAGATGGGTGGCCTTTTTTTTATCAAACAAGGAAGTAAATTCATGGTACTCAACCGGTAATGCCGTGGCACAGCAAAACCTGTCAACATCACATGACCCAGCCAAGTAAGTGGCGGGTGAGGGTTCAGGTGAAATGGTGAGAATAGTCTTATTTTGACAATGTTCTTTGCAATACTTTGACGACATACTGACCGAGCGTGTTGACCAGCATACCGAAGGATCATGCAAAGTGAGCTAAGGCATACCTAGGATAAGACGGAATTGAGGGGCGTCTATGAGATCAAACTGGATGAATTCATAGTGATTCACTCCGTATTCCATTAACAACGCGAGAGTGTGATATACCACAGGCCCTGACGAAAGGACTGTGCTATCCACTGCTTTGACGGTTTCGGGCGTCTGTTTCTTTTCACAGGGGATTCCCATTCTGAACGCATATGCTTGATCGATGTAATTTCCTGTAGCCCCTGAGTCCAATAAGGCGTCGACTCGAAAGGGTTCTTGATTCTTTGCTTGTAGAGACACGCTGATATTCATGTGAGCGACTGCTGGGTGAAGGGTGTTTGCTACAAAAGGGGAGACCGTAGTATGCGGGAGTCTTGAATCGGAAGTCTCATTCTGATCCAAGACCTTCAGTTTTCCGACGGTTCCTCTATCTTCATGGTGGCCTGTGTTCTGGAAAAAGTGTTCTTTCCAGGAGTAGAATTCCGAGCTCTACAGTCATTGATAAAATGTCCGCCTTTGCCGCAATACAGGCATAGTTTGAGTCTCCGTCTCCTGTCCCGTTCTTCCCTGGTGAGAGGACCCCGGATTCCTCCAATTTGCATGGATTCAGGCCCTTCTTGGGCTTTGGTTTTCTCTTCACCCCCCTGCCGGGGTCTGACCAGGGGATAGGAGTATCTAGTGTCTCCTCTGTTTCTATCCCCTTTCCGTTCTAACAACCTGTGATCCAGTTGTACTGTCAAATTGATGAGTTCTTCACAAGTTGAAGGCAATTGCACCACCTGTGCTAACACATCCTTCAATTCTCCCCGGAGGCCCTGATAGAACAACGAAATCCGTTTCTGAGCAGGCCAGTCCGTTTCAACTATCAGCCGATTAAATGTTGTAATGTAGGACAATAGATCCTGTGATCCTTGGCGTAAAGTCATCAACTCACGGTCTAAGGACATCATGTGGGACTTTCTATCGAATAGTTTTCGTAATTCAAGACAAAAGACTGAAAAATCGTGTAATGCGGGATCATTCCGTTCTAACAAAGGAATGGTCCAACTGGACGCATTGCCTCCCATATAAGACATTACGAAGGCTGTCTTGGATGATTCATCCTGAAAGACTTGAGGCTTGCATAGGAAGTGTAGACGACATTGATTCAGGAATGTCTCAAACTTTTTGGGGTCTCCGTAATATCTTTCAGGAGGGGCTAAAGGTATGCCATGGGTTTGAAGTATATGTACCGTTGGAGCTGTGTCAGATGAAGTGGAAGGAGCTGCAAACGTACTTCCAGGTTGGAAAGAAGGAGGCGGGGGCAAGGTAGCAGGCCTAATTAAAGGTTTGACACTCGGCTCCTTGTTGGCAAGATCGGACATCTCTCTGCGCAAGTCAGACACCTCCTTGTATAAGGCTTGATTCTCTGCACGGGATGTCTGGACTTCGCTTTGTAATTCAGAGAAACTCTCCAATAAGGAGGTAAGTATGGTATTAGTATCCATCGTCTGGGCTGGGTGTTGCTCTTGGGCTTGTCAATCTGTCGCGATTGAAAGCAGCGCAAGAACACGCACGCGCCACTAACCTGACTCCGATGCCCAGCAGAGACGAGGAGATGATAGTCCTCGCAACCTCTCTCCGTACAACACTCAACAATGGGACTACCACCACTATTGGAATGAGCACAGCCAGAGGCCGCGAGGTGAATTGACGTAGGGATGCGGTGTACGTCAGGTATCTTCAAGTCTAGGTATACCCTCAACGGTTCACAGATAAGACCTCCCTGTAGATGAATGAAAAGATAGAGAGAAATATAGATCCATCCTGTCAGAGGATTTCTCCCTTCCCCTATGTTTCTAGACTCACTGCTTCCTTGTATTCGATACTCCGTGAATGATTCCGAAGTCTGTACTTGGTGAGGGGGAATTCGTGCCCACTAGTCGAAAAGTTACTTCCACTTCTCGAATACTGACCGCCAAGGCAAGCCGTTAAGGGAGTTTTTTACGCGAAGCGTTTAGGAAGATACCTTTGCTAGACAGACCCACAATACTCCTTGTGAGTACAACTAATTATGAATACCAGAAGGCTTCTGATACGAAGAAGGTTAAGTTCGCATCCCAAAAATCTAACAAACAAGGAAGGTGCAATCTGCACAGTGTTTTAAACGTTTCTCGAAACTAAATAAAGATAACGTGTAGAGGAAGAGAGCGAGCCCGCTCTCTGCACGGATTCCTACCCGACAGTATACAGCGTCTCTCACTGCAAAGGAACCTGACCGCGCAGGCTCTTCGTCGTCGTGGCGAATCAAAGGGAAACTGACCACGCAGGCTCTTCGTCGTCGTGGCGAATCAAAGGGAAACTGACCACGCAGGCTCTTCGTCGTCGTGGTGAATCAAAGGGAAACTGACCACGCAGGCTCTTCGTCGTCGTTGGCAAGTCACAGACGCTCCATGGAAGGAAACTCCAAACACACATGAGGACAACCAGGAACTAGATTGACAAGCCCCGTTTCATTCTAGGGGCGGAGTTTATATAAGATCCTCCCATTGTGTCAAACTCCAGTGCCGCTTGGCCTTCTGGGACTGGTAGTTTTTCCGTAGGGGGTGTGTGACACGATGTTTGATGCATCCGGCTGCCCTACCATGGGCGATCGCTACACCGCCACTGCAACCCATTAATTAACGCCAACTGCAGGTGCTCCTTGATGACATCGTTGAAACGTTTGACTAGACCATCGCTGCAGGGGTGATAAAGGGATGTAAGAGTGTGTCTTACACTAATATCCTTGAGAAATTTCACCATCTCACCTGAAAACAACTGGGTACCATTATCCAATACCAACTACTCAGGAAACCCTCCCTGAGAAAGACATCCTGCAAAAGGTTGAGGACTGATGAGGAGTTTGCATTGTCAACAAACCTTACTTCAGGCCATTTTGACATGTAGTCAATTAAAACTAGAGTATATTTGGGAGAACTCCCATTGAGCTCAAAAAGACAAGAGATGTCAAAGGCCAATTTAGTCCAAGGAGTGTTCTTCATTACAACAGGTTCAACAGGGGAAGGATGGATCACCTGGGATGTATCACTCATAACACATGCACAGCAGTCACAGACAAAATGTTCAACATCCTTATCCATGGCAGGCCACCAAAAATCTTGACTTACCCTACGTTTCATTGCACGAATACCTGAATGTCCCTCATGAGCCAAATTCAAACTCCTGTTATGTAAAGATACAGGAACTACTAACAAACCCCCATGCCTTAATACTCCATCAACCACAGATAATTCATCCTTAACTCTCTTGTAAGGCACACGCTCAGAAGAGCAATCCTTGTCAATAGGCCTTACACCAGCTAAGAGATCAATGACCTTGACAACATCAGCATCTTCAGATGCACTTTCCAACCATTCATGTTCCGAAAGAGCACTCCCAGTGGTAGCTTCTAATGAACACACAGCACAAACAATTTCTAAATCTTCACACCCCACAACCTGGATAAGCAATCAGCCACATGCTTCTTGGCCCCAGCTACATACTCAAGCCGATAGCGAAACTCCTGTAATCTGTACTGCCATTTAGAAATACATGACGTAGCTCTGCCACCACCTTTGGTGGTAAACAAATCAACCAAAGGTTTATGGTCGGTTCTAAGAATGAATTAATTGCCCCACAAGAAATTTCTGAAATGCTGAACACCCCACCACAAACACAAAACTTCCTTTTCAATAGTAGAATGGGTGCTCTCAACACCTTTCAAGGTCCTTGAAGCAAAAGCAATGGTTTCTTCACGACCATCGCTCCTCCTCTGAAGAAGAACCACCCCTAAACCAACATTGCTAGCATCTGTAGATACAATACATAAATCATTAATGTCAAAGAGTTTAAGAGGACGAGCATGAACTATTTCTTGTTTGATAGACTAAAAATCATTGTTGCATTCAACATCTCATACATATTTGACATTCTTCTATAGTAAGTTCTGCATGAAAGCAGTTTTAGTGGAAAAATTGCTGATGAATTTGGCATAATATTCTACCAACCCTAAGTAAGAACGGAGTTGGTCTTTGTTCAGTGGTGTGGGTGCATTCTGAATAGCCTCAAAAAACTTCAGTTTGGGTTCAATGCCGTTAAATGAAATATGATAACCAAGATAACCAACCTCCTCTTGAAGAAATTTGCACTTATCTGCAAAGTTAAAGCACTAGAACTAATAAGGCTTAACACATGATTGACTCTCTCATCATGTTCTGATTCGGATTTCCCATAAATAAGAATGTCATCCTGGAAAAAAACACCAGCAATATCCTTAAACAAATTGGTCATCAGTCTTTGGAATACTGCTCAAGCCAATGCAATGCCAAAAGGCATGCAGATGTAGCGATAAGCATCCTCCGGAGTGACAAAAGATGATAAATGTCTAGATTCTTTGCACAGTTCAATTTGATGATACGCTGAAGAGATATCCAGGGAGGAGAAAATTTGACGCCCTGAAGAGTGGACAACATTTTGTTGATGTTCGGTTGGGGTTGACGATCAATCCAGATGTTGGGGTTGAGATCTCTCAAGTCAACACACATCCGGAGAGATTTGTCAGATTTGCGTGCTAAATCAATGAGGCCAACCATTCTGAACCGATAGGTTCAATAATCCCTGCATTGCATAGATGTTCCAATTCAAACTTAGGTTCATTGCGTAAAATCAATGGTACCTTAACAACAGCTTTTGCACCGTCTTTCGGTACAATACGATGCTGAAACCCCTTGAGTTTGCCAAGATCAGCTTTAAATACATCAGGGAAAATGTGAGCCCACTTGCTGTTGCATACTCGAGAAACACTGCACGCAGAGGTAAGATCAGGAGATACAAGATTGTAAAATTGACTGAGAGTACTGCAGGACACCACAATATCTGGATGATTTGGGTCAAGGATAATGTTAAGAGCACCTTGCTCATCCCAGCCCAGCAAGTTCGCACCTTCTTTCACCACAAACACAGTCCCCAAAGCCTGATTAGTATTGAAAACTACATTTTCAGAAAATGTTCCTAAAACTTCTACTCTCTTGCCACCATATGCAAAGATTTTGATGTCAGATTGTTCTAATTGAACGTCGACTATTTTTCCAAAATTCGTTGACATTAATGAGAGCAAACGGTGAACCGGAATCAGCAAGAAAAGTAAGAGAAATACCACTGACATTGATGTCGCTTGACAGAGATTTCCTTTTCTGAGAGCCCCTCAGGGAAGATAGTTCAACAACGCCTTCAGCTTGAGATGATGAGAGAGACAACATCAACAGTTCATAACTCTCCTCATCAGAATCCATTGAATTTTCTCCAATGGCTTTTACAACTTGAGTAGAATTCCTTTTAACCATGAAAGATTTGCACATTCTGGAGTAATGACCTTTTTTTCCACTTGTAACAGGTTTGATTAAGAGCGAAACAAAATTTAGCATTCCCAAAATGTGACTTGCTGCCACATCGGAAGCACATAGTTTCATTAATTTAATTTAATTGTGGGTTTATATAGCGCTAGGAATCGACTCCCGGAGGAGTATCTCCACGCTTCGACCGCTGGGGAACCCGTCCTGGCTCACCCTGAGAGATGGTCCCTGATGGGTATCTCTAAGGTGCGACCAAGCATCCCCGGCGGTCTGGGGGGGCTGTTGTGAAGATGAGGCAAGCTGATGCCCAGAGTTGCAGAGTGTGGTTTCTGACTAGAGTAGGCACCGAGGCGAGAATTATCGAGTCCGCTGACCCTGGTCCACGACCCTGCCGCGTCGGGAATCGAACCCTGGTCCCGGGCCGTTCTCTGCTTACAGATCTGCCGCCTCTAACCAGTGAGCCACACTTCTCCACTTAGGTTTGACTTTGGAGAAAGGTGCTCTAGTGCTCTGTTCAGATCTGTCTTTGGAGAAGGGTGTAGTAGTAGAGCAGATCCTTTGGGTTTAGGAACAGTATTTAAGAGTTTGACTTCGCTGGTGGAAACAACATTGCTCATTCCTTTCATGCAAAATTGAAAATGGTCAACACTCTTAGCTAAGGTGAGTGCTCTTTCTAAATCGGGAACATCGGAGGGCAACAGTTTCTCTTGAATCTTTTTATTAGAAATCCTTTCAATTAATTCATCGCAAATAATCTCATCTCTAAATTCCCTTTAGTTGCAGTTTACTGCCAGAATTCTAAGAGCAGCAACAAAGTCATCAATCGACTCACCAGAGATTCGAACGCATTGTAAGAACTTTGTCAGGATCATCGATTCTCCTCGGGATCTGGGCGATGCTCAAAGGGGTCCACCTCCTGACCTCCCCAACTCTCTGACTGACAAATGTCCAGAGGATTGAGGTGATTAAGCGAGGGATAGGGTTAGGAAGGGTGCAGCACAGGAGTGGGGACACCTGTAACAAAAGAATCATAGAATTATAAGTGATCAACAATTCTCACTACTTTCAGTATTATCTCACTAATTTCACTTCCATACCTTTGATACTCATTTGCAGACAGTAACCATAATAACTTCTCTGTGGCAGATCTCTCTCTGACCATGAAATCATTCGAACAGGTACCTATAACCAAACACATGCTCATTAATACATATATATCTTGTAAACTCACGGACATCCACAAGACTTCATTAAGACACGTACATACCCTAGTTTCTGCACCCCAAAGAAGAAAAGAAATAGATAGCCCATTCCAAAGAGGTTAGAAGATTGGCGGTTGTTCATTAGGTTCAATCTCCATTGGGCATCATATGGTTGTCTTCACCAAACAAAAGGAAATTCGTGGAAATGTATGTACCCTGTAAGGCCCTTAATCTCCCTTACATCCGCAGGTACGGAAACCCCTGCCAGGAAGTCCGCGCTAATTGCGCAATGATAACCAACACAAAGTAAATGAGAGCTTCCCTTGCATCCGCAGGTACGGAAACCCCTGCCAGGAACTCCGCGCTAATTGCACAATGATAACCAACACAAAGTAAATGAGAGCTTCCCTTGCATCCGCAGGTAGGGGAATTCTCATGAAAGAAGTTAGCACACTACCACGTTTTGTTTCCCGATTCAGGAGGAAAAACAAAATGAGGAACGAAGAACAAGCAGCAGCACTTCTCCTCGTAGACTGCGGGCGGGGAATCAAAAGCACCGAGCACGCCCGTGCTTCGGTAATGACGTTGCCACTAAAATCCAAGTAATCTCTAGAGATGCAGAGCAGCCGCTCTGCATCGATACATTCGAAAGAACAGCAAGAATCACGTACAACGTTCCGCGTGTTGTGCGTGACTAAATACACTTCCTGTCTCCCCGAAGAACGGCCTTCTGGGAGTTGTAGTTCCACCATTCAAGGTAGGCACGCAACAGCCTCAGAACCTGACAGTACGCCCTCCTCTCAAGCACCTCATAGAACCAGGCTTCCCAGGATAGCGGGAATAGAACAAACACACCGCCCTAGGAGCATGCACTCCAGCACACGGTTCCCAGGAGTCATCCTCTGACGAATAACCTTTCCAGGAAACAAGATACCAAAGACGGCCTTGGCGATACTTGGAATCCAGGATGCGGCGCACCTCCTACTCCAGCTGTCCATCCCTCACCACTGGTGGCGGAGCCCTGCATCTAGTACTCATAGCAGGCTTCAGCAGACTACAGTGGAACACAGGATGAATCCTCAGAGATGCTGGCAATTTAAGTTTGTAAGCCACAGGGTTGATAATCCGAAGGATACTGTACGGACCAATGAAGCGAGGGTAGAAAATGCTCCGATAACGGAGACGGATGTTCTTCGTGGAGAGCCAGACCCGGTCACCCACCTGATAACCGGGGGGGGTCCTGCTCTTTTTATCGGCCCACTACTTGTAGGTATTCTTGGATTGAACCAGCGTGGACTGGATGCGTTTATGCATTTTCAAGAGGGACTCCACCTGTGTCTGCAGCGTAGGGTGATTCTATATCTCACTTGGAATAGTCAGAGGCAAGGTGGCTGCGTGGAAACCTTTGTTTGCTCTAAATGGTGTTTCTTTTATGGAACTATGCCAAGTGTTGTTGTAGGATAGTTCAGCCAACCACATCAGTGACACCCAAGAGACCGTTGCTTCCTTAGCATAACATCTCAGATATTTCGTTAGGGTCCGGTTCAGCCTCTGTTTGTCCATCAGTCTGCGGATGGAAACTCGTGGAGAGTGCAGCCTCCACGTGAATAGCCTTGCACCACATTCGCCAAAATCGTGCAATGAACTGGGGGCCCCTGTCAGAGACTATCCTTCTCGGAAGACCATGTAACCGAACCAAGTGAGTTAAGAGCAGTTGAGCGGTCTGTCCCGCAGTGGGTAGATTCTTACACGGAACAAAATGCCCCATCTTAGTCAGACTGTCAATGACAACCAGAATGGCATTGTAACCCTGGTCCATGGGTAATCCAGTAATGAAGTCGAGACTGATGGTGTGCCATGGTCGTGAAGGCGTGGGCATGGGCATCAGTTTTCCCTTGCTTCTGCTATGGTCTCCTTTCACCGGAGCACACGTTTCACATTGCGCAACCCAATGTTCCACATCTTTAGACATTGTATCCCACCAAAAATACCACTGGATTAGATGAAGTGTTTTCTTATAGCCTTGATGACCTGCCAACACCGCATCATGGCACCAGTTGAAGGCCTTCACCTGCATGGCCTGGTTAGGTAGGATCAATTTGTTGCTCTGCAAAGGAACCCCATGTTGGAGGGTTCGCTGTGGGTTTTGAACTACCCATTGCCGCCACTGGCCTGATGACCTGTAATTCTTGACTTGTTCTATGAAGTGTTCCACTGTCACCACACATAGTACTTTATCGGGATGCACAATGGCCTCAGGGTGTTCTTGTTGTGTGGAACTGTCCTCCCCTTGTCTGGACAGGGAGTCAGCGTTCCTGTTGTCAGAACCATGGCGAAAAGTGACCACAAAGTCATATTCTGCGAAGAACACTATCCATCGCATCTGTCTCTGAGAGAGGTGGCGTGCCGTCTTCATGAATTGTAGGTTCCGATGATCCGTGTAGACAGTGATGGGGTGTCGCGCTCCCCACAAGTAATGTGTCCACTCTGAAAAGGCCTTTTTGATGGCTAACAGTTCTTTCTCTGCCACCGTATAATTGACTTCAGCCGCTCTGCATCGATACATTCGAAAGAACAGCAAGAATCATGTACAACGTTCCGCGTGTTGTGCGTGACTAAATACACTTCCTGTCTCCCCGAAGAACGGCCTTCTGGGAGTTGTAGTTCCACCATTCAAGGTAGGCACGCAACAGCCTCAGAACCTGACAGTACGCCCTCCTCTCAAGCACCTCGTAGAACCAGGCTTCCCAGGCTAGCGGGAATAGAACAAACATTCGAAAGAACAGCCCAATTTGTTGCTCTGCAAAGGAACCCCATGTTGGAGGGTTCACTGTGGGTTTTGAACTACCCATTGCCGCCACTGGCCTGATGACCTGTAATTCTTGACTTGTTCTATGAAGTGTTCCACTGTCACCACACATAGTACTTTATCGGGATGCACAATGGCCTCAGGGTGTTCTTGTTGTGTGGAACTGTCCTCCCCTTGTCTGGACAGGGAGTCAGCTTTCCTGTTGTCAGAACCAGGGCGAAAAGTGACCACAAAGTCATATTCTGCGAAGAACACTATCCATCGCATCGGTCTCTGAGAGAGGTGGCGTGTCGTCTTCACGAATTGAAGGTTCCGATGATCCGTGTAGACAGTTATGGGGTGTCGCGCCCCCCACAAGTAATGTCTCCACTCTGAAAAGGCCTTTTTGATGGCTAACAGTTCTTTCTCTGCCACCGTATAATTGACTTCAGCTGAATTCAGTTTTTTGGAAAGGAAAGCAACTGGATGCAGTTGACCCGTATGTTTATCCCTTTGAGATAGTGCGGCTCCTACTGCGATGTTCAAGGCGTCGGCTTCAACTTTGAAGGGGATGTCGATTTGAGGATGTTGCAATATTGGAGCGGTACAGAAAGCCCTCTTCAGTTTAGTAAATGCCTCCATAGCTTCGTCATTCCACAAAAAGGGCGTCCCCTTTCCTTAACAACCTGGAATTAGGAACGGCCATCTGGGAGAATTGAGAGATGAATCTCCGATAGTAGCTGGAGAACCCCAGAAACCCTTGTACCTCTTTCACACTCTTCGGAACAGGCCAGTGCTGCACCGCTTCCACCTTCCTTTCGGCCATACTAAACCCTTGAGGACTCAACATGACTCCTAAAAATTCAACCACAGGCACGCTAAATTCACACTTGCTTAGCTTGCAGAATAGACTGTTTTCTTGTAATCTTTGTAGGATCATGGATACATGGTTGGCATGTTGTTCCTAAGAAGCGGAATACACTAGGATGTCATCTATGTATACAATTGCTATTTGGTCTATGTATTCTTTGAGCACATCATTGAGAAAATACTGGAATGCCAGCGGGGCGTTGCATAACCCGAACGGCATTACTAGGTATTTGAACAATCCATAACGCGTTTTGAACGCCGTCTTCCACTCATCCCCTTTGCATATGCGCACCTGATGGTAGGACCCTCTCAAATCGAGTCTGGTGTAAATCGAGGCCTCTCTCACCTGGTCCAATAACACCCGAATGAGTGGAAGCGGATAGCGATTTCTTATGGTATTTTTGTTCAAAACGCGATAATCGATACACGTCCTCAATTCCCCTGTTGGCTTTCGCCGTAAAGAAAAGAGGAGAGGCTGCGGGAGATCATGATGGTCTGATAAACCCAATATCCAGGAAATGGTCAAGGTATTCCCGCAGGTGTTTTGTCTCGGGTTCAGATAGCGCGTAGACTCTACAAGAGGGAATGGTAGCTCCATCCACTAAGTCAATGCGACAATCATATTTGCAATGTGGGGGTAGAACCTCCGCTTTGACTTCACTAAAGACCTCACTGTATACTGCATATTCTCTTGGAAGGTCTATTTCTTTTTCCACTGCTGTTGCCACCTGGTAGATGAGTGCTAGAGCCAGGGTGTGTGAGTAAGTGTCTTTCATACAGATACTCATGCACTCCTGGGAGTGAAAACTAATGGTTTTCTGTCTCCAATCTATGGTAGGGTTGTGTTGCCACAACCACAGCATGCCCAAAATGACCTCGTATTGAGGTGCCTCAATGATGTTTAACATGATCTCCTCCTCGTGATCCTGAGGATCACCTTTAAGGGCCAATTCTATCAATTCGGTGTGTTCTGTGATGGGACCAGACTTTAACGGAGTACCGTCTACGGCCAATACTGGTTCCGGCTTGTTACTAGCTACTCTTGTCAACCCCAATCTCTGCACTAGCCCCTGGTCAATAAAGTTGCCAGTGGGCCCTGAATCGATCATGGTCCAGACCTGATGCTTTTGCTGTCCTGACCGAAGGATCATTGACAAAAATATATGGGATTCGGTGCTCCTTACTTCAGTGACAGCGAATAATGGCAATTGCCATATTTTTTTATGGGGTTCTGTAGGGGTCAATCAATCAATCAATCAATCAAGGCATTTGTAGAGCGCACTACTTACCCGGAGGGGGGGGTGCTGCTACTGCTCGAACAGCCAGGTCTTGAGCTTCTTCCTGAAGGAGAGGTGGTCTTGGGTCAGGCGCAGGTCGGTCGGGAGGGAGTTCCAGGTCTTGGTGGCCAGGTAGGAGAAGGACCTTCCTCCTGTTGTCGTTCTTCGGATGCGGGGGACGGCGGCGAGGGCGTGACTGGCTGATCGGAGATGGCGCTTGGGAGCGTAGAAGTTGATGCGGTTGTTGAGGTAGCTCGGGCCTTGATCGTGTAGGGCTTTGTGTGCGTGGGTGAGGAGACGGAAGGTGATTCTTTTGTTGACGGGGAGCCAATGCAGGTTTCTCAGATGTCCGGAGATGTGGCTGTGTCGTGGGATGTCGAGGATGAGTCTGGCTGAGGTGTTCTGGATCCGCTGGAGTCTCTTCTGTAGCTTGGCGGTGGTTCCGGCGTAGAGGGCGTTGCCGTAGTCCAGTCGGCTGCTGACGAGGGCCTGGGTGACCGTCTTCCTGGTTTCGGTGGGGATCCAATGGAAGATCTTCCGTAGCATGCGCAGGATGTTGAAGCATGACGAGGAGATGGCGTTGACTTGTCTGGTCATGGAGAGGGAGGAGTCCAGGATGAAGCCCAGGTTGCGTGCGTGGTCTGTCGGTTTGGGTGCGGTGCCCAGGGCGGGGGGCCACTAGGAGTCATCCCAGGCGGAGGGCGAGGAGCCCAGGATGAGGACCTCCGTCTTGTCTGAGTTCATTTTCAGGCGGCTGGTCGTCATCCACTCGGCTACGTTTTTCATCCCTTCGTGAAGGTCGGCTCTGGCGGCGGCGGGGTCGTTGGTCAGGTGATCAGCTGGGTGTCGTCAGCATAGGAGATGATGTTGAGGTTGTGTTGGCGAGCGATGGCCGCGAGGGGGCTCATGTAGACGTTGAAGAGGGTGGGGCTCAGCGAGGATCCTTGAGGGACGCCGCAGATGACTTCGGTGGCTTCTGACTTGTACGGTGGTAGACGGACTCTCTGTGTTCTTCCGTCGAGGAAGGAGATGATCCATTCCAGTGCCTTCTCCTGGATTCCGACGTTGCTGAGGCGCTGCACTAGAGTGCGGTGGCAGACAGTGTCGAAAGCTGCGGAGAGGTCTAGGAGGATGAGGGCCGCTGTTTCCCCGTTGTCCATCAGGGCTCGGATGTCATCGGTGGCAGCGATGAGGGCGGTCTCGGTGCTGTGGTTGGCTCGGAAGCCAGACTGTGAGCGGTCGAGGGATCCATTCATCTCGAGGAAGGCGGCCAGCTGTTTGTTGATGGTCTTCTCGATGACTTTGGCTGGAAACGGGAGGAGCGAGATGGGGCGGTAATTCTTGAGTTCGGTGGGGTCCGCTGTAGGTTTCTTGAGAAGGGCGCTGAGTTCGGCGTGCTTCCAGCTCTCCGGGAAGGTGGTGGTGTTGAAGGAGGTGTTGATGATGTCCCGCAGGTGGGGTGCGATGACAGCGTCGGCCTTGTTGAAGACGTGGTGAGGGCAGGGGTCGGTGGGAGATCCGGAGTGGATGGAGTTCATCATGCGGACGGTGTCTTCGGTGCTGATCGGCGTCCAGGCGCGGAGGGTGGTGGTGGGGGGCGGTGGATCGTTCATGGCGTGCGTCGGTTGAGTGCTGAAGCTGTTGTGTATGTCCGCGATCTTGTTGTGGAAGTAGGAGGCGAGGGAGTTGCAGAGGTCTTGCGATGGGGTGATGTCGTTGTTTCCGGCGTTGGGGTTGGAGAGCTCTTTCACGATGTTGAAGAGTTCCTTGCAGTTGTGTGCATTGTTGTCCAGCCGGTCCTTGAATGCAGTTTTCTTGGTGGCGCGGATCAGTTGGTGGTGCTTCCGGGTGGCAAGCTTGAGGGTGGTCATGTTGTTCGGTGTTGGTTCCCTTCTCCAGGCTTTCTCGAGGGCTCGGCAGTTCTTCTTGGAGCTCTTGAGTTCGTCGGTGAACCATGGGGCCTTCTTGCTGCCGGGTCTGCTGGGCGGGGTCCTCAGTGGGGCGAGTTCGTCCGCGCAGTTGCTGATCCACTTTGTGAGGTTGTCGGCGGCCTGGCTGGGGTTCGCTGAGCTGGCGGGAGGGTGCTGGCTCAGGGAAGCGGCGAGCTGGTCGGCTGTGATCTTTCTCCAGCTTCTTCGAGCAACCTGTTGCTGGTAGTGGTGGATCGTCGTTCTTTTGAAGGTGAAGTGGACGCAGCTGTGGTCCGTCCAGTGGAGTCCGGTGGCGTGGCTGAAGGCGATGTCTTTGCTGGATGAGAAGACGGCGTCGAGTGTGTGTCCGGCGAGGTGGGTGGGGGTGGTCACCAGCTGCTTGAGTCCAAGGTTAGCGAGGTTGTCCAGCAGGGTGATGGTGTTGCGGTCGTTGTTGTTCTCCAGGTGGAAGTTGAAGTCCCCCAGGAGGATGTAGTCGGCGGAGGGGAGGGCATGTGGGCTGATGAGGTCGGCGATGTCCTCGCTGAACTGTGTGCGTGGTCCCGGGGGTCGGTAGATCAGGGTGCCTCTGAGGGTGGTTTTGGGGTCCGTGTGGATCTGGAAGTGCAGGTGCTCGGCGGTTGGCAGGGTGTCGTCGGTGTTGGTCTTGATGTGGATGGTGTCTCTGTAGATGATGGCGATGCCTCCTCCAGTCTGGTTGTCGCGGTCTCTTCGGGTGATCTTGTAGCCCTCTGGGATGGCGATGGCGATGTCGGGCGCTGAGGAGTCGTTCATCCAGGTTTCCGTGAGGAAGGCGACGTCAGGAGCTGTGGTGTCTAGGAGGTTCCAGAGTTCGACGGCGTGTCTGTGGACGGAGCGGGTGTTGAGGAGGATGCACTTCAGGTGGTTGCTGCTGGTGTTCGGCTTGGCGGGTGCTGGTGCGGGGCAGGTCTGGATGCAGGTGAACTTGCAGGCGTGGCAGCTGAAGGGTCCGTGGGTTCCTCTCGGGGTGGCTCGGTAGCATCCAGGGATTCGGCCAGTGTTGAGTGTGTTGAGGGTGGCAGCGTCGTAGGTCCGGCGGGTGGGCTGGTGTCTGCGGGGCCCAGGGGTCCTGGCACTGGGCGCGGTCCAGGCGCGGACGGGCGCAGACGGGCTTGCCTTTGGCGCGCCCGCTGCGCGTGCACGCTGCGCGTTTGCCACTCTGCCATAAGTGGGGGGGGCGGAGCGCGGGAGGGCAGCTGGGAGGCGGGAGCGGGGAGGGCACAGAAAGGAAGAGGGCGTGGCCGCGTGGCCGGCGGCGGGAAGCGGGGAGCGGGGCGGGGAGGGCACAGGGGGACAACCAGGTGGGATACACAACAAGGAGACAAAATGCAGGAGGGCACAGGGGGGACAGCCAAGTGGGAGGTACAGTAATGAGGGAAAAAGGAGAAAAACACGTCAGCAGTAAAATACAGAGAAACGGGCAGCCGAGTCCTACCGTGGACGGCGGAGCCGGCCCAGGGGGTGGGGAGCGCTCACAGAGTGCGAGCGGAGCTATGCAGCAGGGCAGGCCGCCGAGGAGGGCGGACCTGCGAGGAGAGCAAAGCTGGGAGCAGCAGCAAGGGGAGAGGGCACCGGCGCAGCTGGTGGCCGTGTGGCGCGGGAGTGTCCTGCAAGCAGTCTTGGAGTGTTCGCCGAGTTCTGTAGATCCCATGGAAGTGATTGCCACCTTTTTCCCGGAATAGTAAGTATTCCTTCTCTTTGGCTTCGAGGGACAATCTCGCACGTAGTGCCCTTTCTTTCCACAGTACATACAGAGACCCAATGCTCGGCGACTCTCTTTTTCTGTTTTGGATAACGGAGGCCTAACTGCCCCCACATCCATTGGTTCCGAACCTGTGTCCTTTGCGGTGTTGGATGAGCGACCATCATGCTCTCTCCCTACCCAAACCCTATCCCCTCTCCTACGGTCCCCTGACCTCTCAGCCAATCTATGGTCTAGCCTTAAGGTGAGATTGATGAGATCAGTACATGTGGTGGGTTGGGGATCGATTTGGGCCAGCACATCTTTCATCTCTTCGCTTAAACCCTGATAGTAAAGCGACATCCTTTTCTCCTCGGGCCATGCCGTTTCACTCACCAACCGGTTAAACGCTGTCATGTAAAAAAACAAATCTTCTTTCCTTTGTCTGAGCTCCAGTAGCTCCTTATCGGCACTAAGTGTGGTGGCCCGCCGGACGCACAATATAACAATCTCCATGGTATATATATGTTACGGAAGAAATGCAATTACACTAATGATGAAGGAAGAAAACACAGGTGTGCGCATCACCCGATACGCAGTAAGGAGACACAGGTGTGCACACCACCGGATGCGCAGTAATGTAATAACAAGATTAACCATACCAGACTGAAGAAAGAAAGGTGCGTGCATCACTGGATGCGCAGTATTGTAGTGCAGGGAGACAACAAATTCATTGGCAGGTAGGATAAGATATCAGACTGAAGAGTGGTGTGCGCATCACCGGATGCGCAGCATCGAAGTACAGAAGAAATGACAAATCTGCTGGCGGGTTGGCAATGTGTGCCTTGCCAATGCGCACTGAGGATTATGATGCATCGGCCAACATTCGACATGTGCAGGAGTGGATGAGATTGAAACAGCCTGTTTCCAAAATATCCGCTGGCACATTTGAGGCATTTGACGTCATATCGTGGAGACGTGTGACTGCTGTGACAATAGTGCACAGTAACCAGCACCGGTAACTAGGAAACAGTGCGCAGACCCTCGTAGAAGCTCGAGGATAACACCAACTGCCACTGGAGCGGGTGCTCGTGCAGAAACCAGGAAAAGTACCAACATTTGCCAGAATTGCACGAAACACCAGAAATGATGTACCAGAGTACAATGGTAACACCAAGAGAAAGCAAAAATAAAGGGCACACTGGGGAACCAGGAAGATCGTCAGAAAACAGCCAGAGGATTACAGGGCACAGGACACAGCGTGGCACAGCTGGGAAGTGCCAAGAATGGAATCTGGAGGCATTAGACCAACTAGTCCCCACTGAAATGAAAACAGGGACACAGCAACGTTGAAGGTAGGAGAGAGGTTTATTCCATCTAACAACCTCCAGGTCTCGACAGCAACTGAACTGTTGTGGAGACCAGCACTCTAGAGTGGAACCCTACTGACAGCACGAACTTAAACGCGAGCTCGATAGATTAGTTACAACCAGATCCCATCACATGGCCTGCATTTTGAGTGGCCCAGTAGTTTGGTGTAAGGAAATGGCAGGGGAAATACCAATACTGCAAATCGCAACATGTCCACAGTGTGGCTTTACATTCCTATTCTGCATTTCCCTGCTTGGAATGAAGCACGGCCTGCCATATTGGAGTTCTGCACCTGCTTACCACTGAAGTTTCCTCTTTTCAACCAGTATTCCCAATGCAAATGTCACCTGCTTTTTTTCTGTCAAAATCAAAGTGAGAATACTAGAATAACCTAAATTGTTAAATTCGGCACAAAAACATGTTTGAGCCTCATTGGAAGTCACTGATAATGATGGCTTTTCATGAACCCTATTCTGAGTGCCCCAATATCCTGCCTGGTAACAGTGATAAAACCAAAACTTAAGACAAACTTAAGTTTAACTTAAGACAAAATCCTAACTTTACTACTACTAAATGCCTTCTGTGAATACCAAAGGTAGTAAGTTTAGGATTTTGTCTCAGGTTAGTTCTGTGAATCGGCCCCTCAGTGTCTAGCTACCATGAGGCATTTAAAAAGAACCTTGGTAACAATCTTTGTCCGTCTTAATCTCAGTCCCTGATCACCGCACAATCCAGTTGGATAAACGCACCCTGTGCCAATGCTCATACAAAAACTTTGTTGACACTAACAGAGTGCATAACATTGGTCATAACACTTTCCAAATTGAATTCTGCAAGAATGTTATTCAAAAATGCACTGGCTTGATTATGCTCTAAATGCGAAGATTCTTCATTATGCACCTGGTTGCAGGAGCTAAAGAGTGGAAACAGGGATGGATATTAAAATCTACAAAAGTAAATCCTTTGTATTACCACATAAATTAATGTTCAGCATTTGATCCCTAATAATGAAAAGTGCGCCAAAGAAAGTGGGACCAGCAGTTGCTTTATAATCAGTTAACAAAACAAAACCACAAACCACCAGTGAGGTAAAGAGGAATACTTGCACATTACGCCTATTACTCCCCAATCGGGACAGCCAGTAGCCAACTTTGTTTCTTACACTGGGATAATCTTCTCTAACCACTTCTTTTAACATTGCGACCCCAGTGATTACCACATAATAAAGGGCCGAAGCAGGAGGATAGCTAAGAACAACTAGTGGGGATACAAGACCATCTTTACTACCAACGGCACCATACCCGTCCCTCATGGATGCCTTAATAACTGAGTTCTTCCCGGGACCTCCCATGTAGACCAACAACTCTGAGTACCTTGGCACACCATGCTGCACTGAGTTAGTGAAATTACCTGAGTAAAAAGGGAGCAGATTGAGGAACAAACATGTTTCATCTTTAGATAAACCGGGTGCTCCTGTAGAACCCTCAATCAATCAATCAATCATAACATTTGTATAGCGCACTACTCACCCGGAAGGGTCTCAAGGCGCTCGAACAGCCAGGTCTTGAGTTGTCTCCTGAAGGCGAGATGATCCTGGGTCATCCGAAGGTGGATGGGGAGGGAGTTCCATGTCTTGGCCGCCAGGTAGGAGAAGGATCTTCCTCCGGCGGTGGCTCTTCGGATGCGTGGTACGGCAGCGAGGGCGAGGCTAGTAGAACGTAGCTGGCGGGTGGGCATGTAGAAGGCCAGGCGGTCGTTGAGGTACTTGGGGCCCAGGTCGTGGAGAGACTTGTGTGCGTGGAGCCTGAACGTGATCCTCTTGCTGACGGGGAGCCAGTGCAAGTCCCTCAGGTCACCGGAGATGTGGCTGCGTCGGGGGATGTCCAGGATGAGTCGGGCGGAGGCGTTCTGGATGCGTTGGAGTCTTTTCTGTAGCTTGGCTGTGGTTCCGGCGTAGAGGGTGTTTCCGTAGTCCAGTCGGCTGGTGACGAGTGCATGGGTGACCGTCTTCCTGGTTTCGGTCGGGATCCATCGGAAGATCTTGCGGAGCATGCGTAGGGTGTTGAAGCATGATGAGGAGACGGCGTTGACTTGTCTGGTCATTGAGAAGGAGGAGTCCAGGATGAAGCCCAGGTTGCGTGCGTGGTCTGTTGGCTTGGGAGTGGCGCCCAGGGCGGGGGGCCACCAGGAGTCGTCCCAGGTGGAGGGCGATGGTCCCAGGATGAGGACTTCTGTCTTGTCTGAGTTCAGTTTCAGGCGGCTGTTCTTCATCCACTCTTCAACCCTGAACATGTTCCCTCACAATCTTTTGCCCAGTCTGACACACGCCCCCAGCTACATGGCTCCTAGGGCCATGCATTAATCCTGGTGTTGACAAATGTGCTTTACAAAACAGAATTAAATTATTTAAACTGTCTTTGATGGATAGCAAATTCTCTAAACATTTACAGACTGCACACTCTTTCATTGGCGAGACTTTAGAAACAAAGTCATCAGAATTATTATGAGCAGTGTGTTCTCTGTGCAATTTGTAACCAGTGTCCTTTATGAAGGATGAGGAAGCCAATCTACACTTGGCTTTAGACCTCATCTGTGCTGCACTTGTATCAAACTTTCTACTCCTTTTCTGTTTAGATGCCGGAGGGCCACAGTCAACTAAGAAGTTCCTGATCTCAGTCTCGGCCTCTGTATGATGGACATCTGCAACAACAATTGCATCCATAGCCCCATCTGGCTTAGTCAAACCACATTTCCATACGGCAACATAACTCATAGAATCACAGCTAGGCAGAAGGGCAACAACAGGTTCCATAGGGGCAGATTAAATACCCAACTTCTCCTCCACAGTACTAATTTAATCATTTATAGCCCCCATTGCTGTTGTTAAATATGAAAGAGTTGATGACTTGGAAAGGCCAATAGGGACTAAATCCTTAGGAGCTACACCAGGCTGTGCTTGAGGTTTTTTTGGTTTGCCCATTCTAGTACAGAAGAAAGAATGTAAGACCTGGGGAAGGAAAAAGTGGCTAGCTCCACCCAGCCGCTATCAGGTAGTAACACCAAGGCCAGACACTATATATGTTAATATCCTGGTCCTCCCCCTATGTACTAGCAAAACAAAACATACAATCCTTCTGCGGGGGAGGGCATCAAGGCAATATAACCAACATTGAAAATGAACTGCTTGCCTGGTAGAGAGAGCGAGAAATCACAGACCCGCCCTGCCCCTTCCAAAAATAGTGTCTGGGAATATACCAACGGTCACACTTGTTCCTTCTGGCCTGTCCGATGTCAGAGGGGTGGCCCAGCCCAGCCTCCTCTGGACAGTGCCTAATTTTTTAAAATGAAGCACCAGGACTCAAGGAATTACTTACTGCTCCACTGCAGCTGGCACAACCCACATCACTTTAAAGTTTTTTTTTTTTTAGCATATATTAAATAGTTTAATACTCAAATGAATGTTGCATAGAAATACACGCACAGCGCCACCATGAGTAGTTCCTCATACATAGGTGCAGTGTTCAAAAATAAGTGCCGGTGCTGAGCACCAGAAATCACAGACACAAATTAAGCACTGCCTCTGGAAAATGATGGACGCATGACAGGCCCGCCTTTGGCCAGGGCGCGGCCTGTGTCTGTCCCAGGCAGCCAGCTAGCCAACAGCTCTTTAGGTGCACGTCAGGAGGCATCCCCAGCCCCTTTAGTATGGCTGTGCATTGGAATCTCCAGGTGCATAGGACAATGGGGTTTACTCCACATTGGTGTAACAAAATTTGGGGGTGCCCCAGCAAAGTACATGGAGCGGGGCCCCCATTCTCCATGTCAGTCAAGAGCTCTCAGGCCAGCGACCCGCCATACTGCAGGGGCTCACTCCAGCCATTCTGGTTCCTCCGTTGGTCACATCCGCCCTTTTTCATTGGGCGACTCATATATCAGTCAATACTGCTGCTGCGCCCTCCAGCAAAGTTACATAACACTGCCTCCAACCAGCACACCAAACACATCCTCCTACCCGATGACCCACCTTCAAGCAAAGCCCGCTCAGCTAACCACCTCCAAACACAGACCACTGTATTTGTGCATGCTACTAATGCATCCATTAACTCTACTCTCACCCCTACTTAACCCACAGTTATGGTTTTCCGCCCGCCTTTAAAACCACCCCTCAGATGTCACTGCGAAACCGCTTCCCACCGCTCTCCTTTCCAGCACCAACAGAAAGACTGATGGCCGGTCACCATCTAACCACTGCCTACCAGTAAAGACAGAGCCTTTCAGCTGCTGCCCTCCCCAATGCTACTGTAGTAGTTTAAAACATGTTAAACAATCTCTTCAACTGACCACCCCAAAAGAGTTCTTGCTGCTAGCCTCCACGGCATCAAAACCGTTCCTGCTACTTTTCATCCTCTGCATGATGCACACGATAATATTAACCACATCGCTGCTTAAGAGTTTCCCCTGCTGTGCTGGACAGCAATGAAAACGGGTGTGGTCATGACGAGCTCAGCTCGTCATAAGCACCTGAGAGGTACATGCCATGACGAGCTGAGTTCGTCATGAGCATGGAAGGGGTTAAATGTACAAAGGGTTCGATTTTTGTTTCCTCACGCCAACATTAATTTACAATATATACCCCACTAAACCATACCTCCTGTCTAAGGCAAATCTGATCCCATGAGTAGCACCAGTCAGCAAGTACCCCAAGGACAAACACCAGATACAATGGGTGATTTATGTCATTAAATCTAAAGTGACATCGTAGCATTTCTACACCCACTGTCAGACCAGCGAAGTCTGCAACCACACAGTAGCCATCAATAGCGGCAACATCTAAAGCGCATTTCCACTTCCTTTCAATGGCAGCTCCTGATACATATACCTATGACTTCTGGGTGGCAACTACCACACGCCACAACATTCTTTGTCTCCCTAAGACTAACTGAATGCTGTCGGTGAACACTTCTCCTCCCCCTTCCTTACTAATAACTAATGGAGGATAATGAAACAATATATAGTATTTTCTTATGCAAATAGCAAATCAAGCAGTTGCTGCCCGCAGTCCACACAAAGATCCACACGTATCAATATTCTGCTGTCACACCTTCCTGTGAACCCTTTTATTATCTGGAGATGTTTATATCCCTTCTGTGAACTGGCAAAAGCAATACCTTGCACAAAACAAGCGCCTTTAAAACCTTTGCTACTTATATAGGCTCGCAAAGCACTTACTTGTTTTACTAACTGTCATTGTAAAGCAGATCAGGTAACTCATTTTAGGATTGGAATTACTGCTTAGAAGTGTGGAAGTTAATACTGAGATGTAGGATGATTTTTTGCATGTCTGCCAGGCACTCGTTCTTCCCTGCAAGTGCATACAATGCAGCAATGCAACAATACAATTTAGCTTAACAAATTGTTCAGAAATGTACCGCAAAGTAGAGAAACCGCCCATATTATTTTTACAAAGAAAAATAGACAAACGTCCGCTTTATACCCCATGACATAAAAGCATTAGCGTGCAGTGGTGGCATGTCCAAATCCATGCCACCTAATTCAGCCCTGGCTAGTACCATGCATCTGGCGTTAGACTAACGCATTTAAGTGTGGCGATCTGTATCACTGCACTGAAATGCAAAATCACGCATAAGAGGCATTGCGCCTCCTCGGGTACCAGTGCTGCTAATCAATGCTGGTGTAGTATTATTTCCATGAGGCTGCTGTCTGTTTTCTGGTGTTTCCCCTGTCTCCTGAATGTGAAGCGGTACATTTCGTTATGCAGTACAGCTGCCTGTGTGGTAGTCCTGTAATAAATGTCCCTTTTCTGTACCCACAACATTTTTCTGTATTTCTGTTGTATGTCCATAAAATTAGGTCTCATGAGGATTTGTTGCAGGTGCGCGCCATATACCGCAGCCCTACGATGCCAGCCGTTTCGAGTGCGACATGTGCAAGGACTGGTTCCTGACAGGAGCTAGGGGCTTGAGAAGGGCACCAGAGCTCTAGAGTGGGTGATGTGACCCGGGCAAACCTCCGCCTCCCCGCGGGTAGAGATGTGCAAAAGCGGCAGTTCCGCATGGCGGAGCCGGGATCTAAGATTCCAACATGATCACACCACAGCACTGAAGCCCAATTTTATTGCTGTTTTGTTGTTGGGGGAACGGAAATAGCGATGAGCAAGTATTAAAAGAATAACATACAGGAGTCTATTTCCAGCCTGATTCCAACTTGTTTTCTAAGAAACTTTCACATTGCGGTAATAGCTACTTTCAGCGCCAGACATACCCGAATAAAAAACAAAATGTTTATTGTGAAGATCCCGTAACTCCTGTGATCTATGTGTATTTGTAACTTATCTGTGTCAGAGCGGTGATTTCTTCAGATGCACAATAGATATACAGCTGCACTGATTAGGGGTGTTACATTGAGTAATTGCTAAATGAGTGAAAGCGGTTTCCAAAAGCATTACAGTACCCGGGTGACATTGTATTGATACCACACAATAGACTCTCAGAGTGCACAAACATAACCTCCCCTCCACTTACTGCCATGAATTATTGCTCGTCAGAGGATTAGCGCCTCCAGTCATCTCTCGTAGTTCCACCTATTACTGTGGTCAATCACCTTGCAGCCATCCAACGCCTGTTGGCCCTCCTCCGGCCCTCAATGCTCCTTCTTTGATTAGAGTCCATCGAGAAGCATGCTCTAACAGTCTACTATATTGCCTCATCCAGCCTCTCAAGTTCAGGCATGTGCCTGCTGGTTGGAGGCCTGTGATGCCCAATTTACACACACACAGAAGAGGCCACAGGTCCCCTTCCGTCCAGCAGGTGTTGTATTAATGCACCTACAGACTTTGCTCCGCAGATGAGCTGATTGAGCCCAGGGTCTAGGTGCCTACCGTGGCGCAGGGATACAGGGAGTCTGAGAGCATCAGAGGCACCACTGCACATACCGCTTCAGGGTCAGTTCTCCCCTCCTCACACTGCTGGCTAAATGGACGAAACACTGCAGACCAGGGCAGTCTAGACCACATAGTCCTAAAACATGTTAGATCCCAGTTGCACTCTACCTCAGACAGAAGATCACTGAGGAGGCACTGGAGGGTAAGTCACCGAATCTTACTGATTTTTGGTTTTAGTTTCCCAGAAATTGACCGATTACTGATAGATGAAAGCAGCTCTTTTCGGAAGGTTTAATCTGACCACAGATTAGCATTTAAAAAAACTTTGCAGCATTTCTACTTATTAGTAGTACCTGGTTCAACTGCAACATACATTTGTCACTCCGAGGTAGGCATGAGGCATATTGTTGATATTATAAAGTCTTGCCCCCTGTTACTTTGGCATAAGATATGGAACACCCCCGAAGCAGTTTTTAACCAGGATGTGATCACGAACTGTTTAAAATTGGATAATGTGTATCGCATCCCATGGCTACGACACATTAAGGAGTTGACAGAAGAGATTGGCCACCCGGAATATTTTACAAACCAGGACTGTATGAACATCACCTCCAGAAAAGCCCTAAACAAGGATTATTCGTCCTTTTTGGAGGAAAAGCAATGGTCCCTGGAGAAACAAAAACAGTCAGCAATGGACAACCACATTATGTTGACATGTATAGGGATACAGCCATATCTGTCTCATGTAACAAGATCTTAGGATTGGATGTTAATGACACGTTTCCGCCTAGGTATTGTGCACATGCTCATTACTTTTCCCATGATGAATAATTGGTCACGCACCCTAGGATCTTGCCCTTGTGACGGAACCTTGGTACAATTAACACTGCATGTAATCCTCTTTTGCAGGTTCTACACGTTGCCAAGGAGATCGTTTTTATTGCCGATCCTTAAGCAGTACGGGTTAAGTCACTGTAGAGCTGCATATGTAAAGTTACAATGTATGGAAGACTCTCTGACAGTGGGGCTTGTAGTAAGTTATTTAAAATGTGTGATTAGATCAAGAAAGACCATCAGGTTGTAAAATGATCTGCACTGCCCATTTATTTATTGTCCTGGAAAAGTAATTTTATCTGTGCTTTTATGTTTTTTTCAAAATGAAATACGACTAAAGTAATTTGACTTGACTTGACTTGAGTAACCAGACATTTTGGGAGGCCTGATTGGACCTTGAATGAACTGCCACTTTTAAAGTGCTGGAGTAAGTGTAGCCTGGTGCAGGCAAGTCTCTGATTTCTGCAGAGAACACTCTATATATTTATTTTGTAGGGTTACATTAACATGTAGCTGATGGAAAACTGCTTGGCGCTTGCAAGTTTGCAAAGACACCTGGCAGGCTGGTCACCATAAGGGTGCAGAGGAATACACCTCAATTAGAGCACATTTCTTACTGATTACCTCATAGATGCCAAGGTTTCAGATCTGTAAGTGTGAAGTTTTCATAATTTAACTGTAATAATGGGTGACATTCACACAGTCTGACTCTGCTCAGTTTTCAGTAGCCTGCTGTTAGCGCACTTTGGTTCAGTGACTTTATTAGAGTTTCTAGTTGCTCAAATGGGCGTAATTTGTAATATTTATATGTTTGCCTCCTCTTAATTGCTTGATTTTGCTCACAAGAAAGTGTCACTCATAGTCGTTGAAATGTCACTCATAATCACATTGAAATTATTAAAATGTCACACATCGCAACCTGAATCCTTGGCAGCTATGATCAGTCTACCACACACAGCACATATGAACATCTCATAATTCCATGCCACACAATTCAACTATAAATAATTTAACACTACCACATAATTACAATCCTAAAAATAAAAAACACATATTTCCACTTCACTCCATGCCACATAATTCCACATCACATAATACCACTCCACACAACTTAATACCACTCCAAACCACATAATTACACTCCACACAACACAATTCAACTACACATAATTCCACTTTAACCTATACAATTATACTTTACGCAACATATTTACACTCCACTCCAAAACACATAATTATTCTCCACAAAATACAACTCTGCAACATTCTGCATAATTCCACTCCACACAATTATACACCACACCATGCCACATAATTCCACACATCACACAATTCCACAATTCATCCCCACACAATTCATCACACATTACACTCCACATAATACCACTCAGCACCACATAATTTACCTCCACATAATTATGCTCTTCTCCATATTGCATAAGTACACTCCACATAAATCCAGTCTATGCCACATAGCAACATTCCACATAACTACACTCCACACCATGCCTCATAATACCACTCAAAATAATTTTCACTCAACAGCGCACACTTCCATGTCCACACAACACAATGCCACAACTAACAATTCCAATCCAAACCATATATGACTTGCATATATGCAAATGCATATATTGCAAAACCATATATTGCAAATGCTTGTTTACCTTTCAGTGCGTCCAAGCAGATCCTGTTCCTGGATTTGCAATCCTTCTCCTGGCCCTTTCAGCTCTGTGCTGCCTCCTCCCTTCTCAGAGGCTGTGCCCTGTGTGGAAGGATCCCTCTGAGAGCCCCCACCCCCATCCTTTTTCCGGCCTGGCTCATGGCTCTGACTGAAGAGAAAAATGTAACTTGTTACTTTGTTTCTCTTCAGTCCTGGGTCAGGGCGAGAAGCTCAGAGCAGACTGCACACAGCAGCTCCTTTATTTATTTATGCATTTTTATATAGCGCGGACTTTACCCGAAGGTGTCAGAGCGCTTCACAATAGGAACAGAACTGATACATGAGAACATTACAAGTGAACAAAATACAAAAGCAAACGTTGTATTAAATGAAGCAAAAATGACAATTGTGAGCCAACAAAATACAAGAGGTAGCAAACGGTGCATTACAGTAGGAAAAAGTGACGTGTGCAGGTTACAAAAGCGTACAACGTAAACATAGAGGTATAATACTGCAATATATGGAGGACACTCAAGCACAAGAACAAACGTTACGTAGGCACTGGTGGCACTTGTGCAGATATTGAAAATAAACAAATGTAAGAGGTAGAAAACAGTGTGTTACTAGAGAAAGTGACAGGTGCATGTTACACACGAGTACCAAACACAGGTAGAAAGATAATACTGCACTAAATGGCAGACTCTCAGACCACAATAACACACTGGGAAGACACTTCCATAGTCATGTAAAGTAGATTATTCTATAATGGAAGGGCTTCCTTCAGATAATAGAGAGGGCATGGATTACATTTGGAAGTGTATTTGAAGGAGGAGAACTTTGAGGTTAGTTTTGAAGGCCTGGGAGGAGGTGGTGGTCCGGAGCTGCGGCGGAAGGGAGTTCCAGATTCTGACCGCGTTGCCTGAAAAGGATTGTGCCATCGTTCTTTCCTTCTTGAAAGTGGGAGGTTCAAGCAGAAGATTTTCCACATTTCGTGATGGTCTAGAGCCTCCAGAGAGTTTCAGTTTATTCACCAGGTAGCGAGGAGAGAAGTGCAAGGCTTTGTGGGTGATACAAGCAGTCTTGTAGATAGCTCTAGCCTCAATTGGAAGCCAGCGGAGGGTGAATAACATCGGTGTGATGTGGTCGCTTCTTTTGGCCCCATAAATGAAACGAGCTGCTGAATGGAGAACAGATTTAAGGGGGGACAGGTGGGATTTGGGGAGGCCAGTGAGAAGAGAATTGCAGTAGTCAAGTCTGGAGAGGACCAGCGATTGCACTAGGGTTATAACATCCTGCTCCGGGAAGAAGCGACGGATTCCCCAAAGAAGGCGCAGATGGTATTGAGCCGACTTAGCAATGGAATTGATGTGGGGGGTTAGATTAAGTTTTTGGTCGAGAATGACACCCAGGGATTTTGCGCTGTTGGCAATGATGGGTTTAGTGTTAAGTAGATTCAACTGATCCATCCATGATTGCACCGGGAGAGGAGAGATTGAAGAGGAAAAGAGGAGGAATTCTGTTTTGGAGGGATTCAAAATCAGTTGATGAGTAAACATCCAGTTATGAATGGAGTAGAGAGTAGAGCTTAGGATAGAGAGATCGTGAGTGGAGGCTACCTTGAGGTAGATTTGAGTGTCGTCAGCATAAAGATGATAGTGGATCCCGGATTTACTTAGGAGATTTCCTAGTGGTTCTAAATAGAGATTGAGCAATGTGGGTGTAAGTATAGAGCCTTGAGGAACACATTGACCTACCGCCACAGGAGATGAGAGACTGTTCGCTATTTTGATCATTTGGGATCTATCAGAGAGGAAGGAGGCAAACCATTTAAGCACAGTGCCCTCCATGCCCATTCTCTGTTTAAGAATGTTGAGGAGGGTGCTGTGATTGACAGTATCAAAGGCTGCAGAAAGGTCACGGAGAATTAGAAGACAGGACCCCCCCGAGTCGAGGATCCTCAGCGCGTCATCAACCACTTGCAATAGGGCTGTTTCAGTGCTGCAGTTTTGAATGAAGCCAGACTGGAAATTGTCAAGAAGCTCATTGTCCTTGATATGACGAGAGAGTTGTTTCGCTACACATCTTTCTGTAATCTTCGCAAGAAAGGGTACGTTAGTGATGGGGCGGAAGTTGTTGAGGTCGGACGCATCAGCAGTTGGTTTTTTAAGAAGCGGGGTGACCTGCCCAATTTTTGAAGGAGACAGGAAGGGAGCCATGATAGAGGGAGAGGTTGACCAAAGTGGTCCAGTAGGTGAGGGAAAGGGTATAAAAGTCAATGGCAATGGCACTGGGGATGGGGTCCAGATGATGGTTGGAGGGCTTTGTTTTGCAGATGCACTTGAGAAGGGCATCTTCAGATATGGGGTCAAAGTTTTGCGAAATGGCTAAGGATTTGGACTCCTTTGGAGGTGTAGGATGAGCGACCTGATCCACAAGTGATTTCACTTTTTCGTCGAAGAATATAGCGAAATCCGCTGCTCTCTTTGCAGAATCCTCCAACTTGGAGGATGGGAGAGAGCAGTCAGGAATCTTGATGAGATCGAATAGTTTTTTGGGTCTGTTTTTGGCTGAGTCGAGGAGGGTTTTGAAGTGCGCCGCTTTCCCAAGGAAGATGTGTTTGTGGTACTTGGATCTTGCGGAGCGAAGCGTGGACAAGTTATCAGTGGAGGGCACTTGCCTCCATTGTTTCTCTAGGAATCTTAGTTGCTTCCTTTCTTCATAGAGGGATTTGCTGAACCAAGATGCTGAGGGGGTGGGCCTTAACCTTTTGATTTTGAGTGGAGCGACGGTATTAATTTCATCTGCAAGAACTGTGAGGCATTGGGAGGTGAGATCGTCAACATCTAGGTTCAGGTCTAGCCTTGGAAGTGATAACAAAGCTGATTCACAGAGGGGACCGACATCAATGTTTTTAACATCACGGAACCAGGAGATAGCCCTCTTGAGTTGGCCAAGTGTTATCGAGTGTGATAGTTGAACAGAGAATGGGATGAGGAGGTGGTCAGACCAGTCTACATGAATAGGGGTAGTGATGGAAAGCATGCCTGCTTTAGAAATAACAAGGTCCAAGATTGAGCCCTTAGAGTGTGTTGATTCTGAGCAGTGTTGGATGAGATCATTTACAGAGAGGAAGGTGGCCAGGGAGATTGCAGAAGAGTCTTGCGGAGAGCCCCAGTGGAGGTTGAAGTCACCCACGAAGGTCTGATTGTCACTGTGCGAGTATTGGTCACTGATGAAGTCAGTGAGTTCCTCCAAAAACGAAGGGCCACTACGAGGCGGGCGGTAAATGACATGGAATCTAAGGGGTGAACGGTGGTGCACTTGTAACTCAAGAGAAAGGCATTCAAAGGTGTGGAAGAAGCTGATAGGAGAGGCTTAAGTTGATGGGAGTTTCTAAAGATGACTGCAACACCTCCCCCCATGCTGTCAGTTCTGTCATTCCTAAGTATAGAATAGCCTGTAGGTAATAGGAGATCAAACATAGAATGTGAGGTATCTTTGAACCAGGTCTCTGTGAGGAAGAGCATGTCAATATTGTGGTGGGTGATGGTATCTGAGATTTCAAGTTTGTGTTTTACTGCAGATCTGCAGTTGCGGAGCAGACAGCGCAGCTCTGTCAGGACTGTTTTGGTGACGGGGGCACTTGGGCTCTGGAGGGTGATCGGGATGTTGTGCTTATGTGGGGGTGCTCGGGAGGGTTTAGGTGGATGCTTGGTTCTGACAGAGGAGATGGTTGGAATAGTGTAGATAGTAGGGTTGCTAGGGTATGCAGATTGAGGAAGGGCGGCGTTCAAATGCTTGTGCGAGTTAACAAAGTTTGCAGACGACTGATTGAGCTTGGCGAAATTGAGGAGAGGGGGCGAGGTGCATCTCGTGGGAAGTTGGGAAGGAGAGGGGGTGCAAGAAAAGGTGGAAATCTTAGAGCTTAGAAGTGAAATTGTAGCTGTAAGCTGGGCGATGGAGGTGATTAGGGAACCTAGCTTATTTTCCAGCGAGAGTAAGGCAGAGCACGGAAGGTTGGGTGGGTCGATGGAAACAGGGGGGGTGGAATTGGTGGTGGACGGCAGGGAGAGGTGGGGGGACAGGAGGTGAGTTGGGGTGTAGTGTTCAAAAGTGGGGAAAAAGTTCAAAAGTGAGGTTGAGAGCGGGAGTTAATGAATCAGATGAAAGGGGAGCATTGTCTTTGTTGGTGTTACAGGAAGAAGAGGAATTAGGGATAACTTTAGGGGGAGAAGGGTGCGGAACACAGCGGTGAGGAAGAAGGAGAGGGGAGGACTGTGTGGAGTCATGGGAATGAAGGAGGTTTGGGAGGAAAAGAGGAGAGGTGGTTGTGGAGGGCATGTCAGGTGGGAGAGGAGGCTGTGAGGGAATGGGCATCTGGCGAGTGGGGGGGTTGAGAGAAAGGTAAGTTGGGGAAAGGAAGTGGTACTGTTGGGCCCGAGGGAGGGAAATGGGCAGGGTTACCAGGGGGGGAAAGGGAGTAGCATAACATTGCTGGAGGAGTGGGAGGGAGGAGAAAGATGCAGTGGGATTGTGGAGAAAGTGAATAACGAGGGGAGTGGGAGGTGGACAGGAGGTATGGAAGAAGGGATAAGGGGAGCGTAGGGAAAGTTCACTGGGGGAGAAGGTTGGAGGAGAGGTGGACTAAAAAGGGGAAGGAAAATGGGGGAGGAGAAGAGATTGGAATACCGGGATGATACAGATTGGACGAGGAGCGCATTAGCTAGCGGTGAGGCTGAAGTGAAGTGGGAAGGGGCATACTGTGAGGGGGGAGGAATAGGAGAGGAGGTCACAGGGGAAGGGGAGGGAAGAGGGCCGACCTGTGATTCTTGAGAGTGCAGCCAATTGGAGTGAAGGGGGTCAGGGGAGGAGAGAGGGAGTAATGGGTAGAGCTAGTAGGAGAGTTGGGGGAAACCCCGGTCGCAGAGGAGGGGAGTAGGGAGGGGAAGAGGTGGTCAAAAAGCGAGAGACAGGTGTCATTGCCTTGGATCATGACCGTACCGTTGTTATAGAGTGAGATAGCGAGGTAACCATTGAAGCGCGCAGAGGAGGACATTTTTAGCTTTTTCCCATGAGGGACAGAGGAGGAGGAGGTGACGTTAAGGGACTTGTATAAGCTGGTGGACCATGAGGGGGTGTCGTGAGTGAAGAAAATGAAATCATTTTTGAGCCTCTCAAAACGACTGTTGTGAAATTGATCAACAAAAAGGGAATCCGGGAAACGTTCAATAGTGTAATGCTTCAATCGTTTTGTTGCAGCTTTAGTCAGGCTGGGAGGGTAAATGATTTTATAGCAATTAGTTCCAACCTTAACTCGAGTGGTGGCCATGATGGGAAGATGTGGCGGAGGAGGGTGGGGGGGATAAGAGGAAGGTGTTACTGGAAAAGCGGTGGAGAAGAGAAATAAAAGGGCATAAAGGGGGCACATAATCCAGACGTTAAGGTGAGGATATCAGAGCTAATGTGCCGTCCGGGACTAGCAAAGCCTAAGTATGCACAACAGCCTCATCAACTTAAGACCACCTGTAAAGGTGCTCAGAACAGGGTGCGGAAAACATACTACATGAAAAGCAATTTCTAGCACCAACATAAATGTACAGGCCTTGCACCCTACAAACCTCGCAGACTCCCTGGCCAACTGGCCATCTCAAAGGGGGACTCAAATGCCCTAAAACCATAGTGTCAATGGTGCTGTCCCTGCAGCAGGACTCCAACTTAATCAGACCTGTCCCCACGGAAAAGTAACTTAAAAAGGTGCAGCTGGCACTAATAGCCGCGCGGCTGAAAAAGGTCTGAACAATGCATCTGGAAACAGCTCTACTTGCTGCACATCTGTTAACGACCTAAACGATGCAGCTGGCACTACTTGCTGCGCAGCTGTAAAAGGCCTAAACGGTGCAGCTGGCACTACTTGCTGCGTAGCTGTGAAAAGGCCTAAACGAAGCAGCTGGCACTACTTGCTACGCAGCTGTAAAAGGCTTAAACGGTGCAGCTGGCACTACTTGCTGCGCAGCTGTTAAAGGCCTAAATGGTGCAGCTGGTACTGCTTGTTGCGCAGCTGTAAAAGTCCTAATTGTGCAGCTGGCACTGCTTGCTGCCCAGCTTTCACTGGCAGTCCGGGGCTCCCATCCCCCGCAGGGGGGCAAGTGCCATCTTGGAGAGCGCCGGGGCAGGGCCTCCCATTTAGTTTGGACTGCAATGCGGAGTTAACCATGACAAGTTCAGGCAGCAGATACCATTGCAATGTATTTAAATCAGTTTCCGACAACCATTTGGCTAAACTTGGCCAAAGCAGTAGAATTGGCAGCGAGGACTTTATCACTCATTCGCTGTTCAGATTGTTGTTCCAGCCTCATTTGAAGCTGGTTATTCTTAGCTCAGGACACTATTGGGTAATAACTGTTGAGCATTAGCGACCTTATTACAATGAGTCCTGCTGAAAGTTGGCTATCAACCTTTGATCGCTATGTATCATCGTATTGACCTTTCCGGACAGCCTGGGTCTGGAGAGGAGCAGCTGCGGTGCCCCCGGGTACACTCTGCCTGTGGGTCGAGGCTCTGGCCGCCCCTAGACGTCCCCAGCCCTGAAGCGCCTCCCGGTGCCAGGAAAATTCAGCCCTCTCCTGCAGCCGCGGCAGCCTGCACATTCCCTGTTCATCTTTGCAAGATTCACTCAAGTCATCAGTCCACAACACCACTTTTTCACTTGGGAACAGTTCATTGCCAGCAGTGAATAGAGACTTCTTCTCTGAGAGAGACACTTAAGAGGCTCCTCAGAGTAATAGTCTCAGCGCTAGGAGCATAGCACACAATAGGGAGGAGGGGGGCAGCTGGTCTCAGTGCATGCCACGTGTGTCGCTTTAACCAAAAGTCCCCGCTGTGTAGAGATTGCCAGGGCCTGCACCTCCACGAATATAAAGCAGAATAACAATGGCGGGGGTAGGGGCGCACACGCCTTACCACAGCCTCCGACAGTCCTGCACCACGGTGATGGGAGCGCGCAGCCTCACGCTCCGGCAGCGTTTCCAAAGGTTAGAGGAGGAGCCCCCAAATGACGCTCTCCACTTCGTAGGGAAGTCCCGCGGCTCACCGGAGCCGGGCCTCACGTAGATCACACCCCCAGATGGACCCCGGAGGGAGAGCAGCCCGCTCCAGCCACGGCGTCCGACGTAGGCACCTCCGAGGGAACAGCAGCGATCGCAGCGCCCCGGGGGTCGTCCGCTGCAGATCCTCCGAGCCTCCTTCCCACCGTACCACTCCACAAGTTGAGCGATCCCGGCTACTGGCAGCGCCAGCTCCTCGGCCCAGGACTCACGCGGCCGCCATTCCAGCGTGGTCTGCTCTGCCGGGCGGTCTGACTGAGCAGCCAGGCGTTCCCCAGTGACACAAACCACAGCGCTGGGTAGCCCTCGATGTCAGCAGAGCCCTCACGCCAGATACAGCAACAGATGGCGCAGTAGGGGAAGGATAATTACAGATATTTACTGCGTCCGGCAGAGCTACACTAGTATGTGGCCATCTTGCCGGACGCCCCGCCCACCACTTTAGAGCAAGCCTCTCTCTCACAGCTCTCTACCGACTGAAGACTGGGGCCCCCCCGCATCGCGAGGCTGCGGAGGTGTTTGTTACTCCCCTGACAATCCATCTCTTCCCGCACAGCGGGAGAGCCGACAACGCTTTAAGCTGCGTTGGGAGGCAACCCCACCCCCTTTGGTGTGGCAATGCTTTGGCGCCTCCAGGCACGTAGGAAAATAGGGTTGAAAGTCCCCTAGCAAGCAGAACAGTTTCTGGGGCTTAGGACTGCCTCAATACAATCAAGCGAAAACTTAACATAACATAACATATTACCAATTTCTAAAACCCCAGGTTTCGGTAACGCCAGGTGCAGTATTCCCACCAGTAAATACCAAGCTACTCCTAATGAGACACAAAATGTCTTTCTGTTTCGATAAAGCAACAATTCCAAAGCTAAAAAATGCTGTATTCCTTTTTAGGGAATGGATTGGCATTAATGTAAATCTTAAAAAATTAGACTGCAGGATTGATATTTCAAACTTAAAAAAAACTCTGATTATGGTTTACGTAAGGTTGCATATTCTGCTCTGATATGATATTTTACCCGCATCATGGAAAGTGCATTCATTCTTCTTTCGGAGAAAATGGAATAAGGTCAAATTGGAGCCAAGTAAGTTGTGTTTAAAACAAATCATATGCTCTATTCCAGACCAAATTACTTCTGGAAATGATGATTTACCTTGTACTTCTTCTCTAAAGGGAGAAAGGAGAATTGCGGGCAGTGCACTTTCAATATAGGAATATAACAGAGCAGCTAATGGACTCTTCAGCAAGATGACTAGTATACAGAGGTGCTTTTGTGTAGAGAGTACAACCTCAATTCTAGACAGAAAACCATCTATTTTTTTATATGTGAGAAAATCACTGTATTTCAACTAGCTGAATCTAACCGTGCTTCTTGCCAAAAGTGACTGTGTCTTTCTCCCAAGCTACAAATACTGTATAGAGCAACATGTCCACAGAGGGGCTTTATGTTCCTATTCTTCATTTCCCTGCTTAGAATGAAGGATAGCCTGCCATGTTGGAGTTCGTCACCTACTTGCCCCTGAAGTTTCCTCTTTCCAACTAGTTTTCCCAATGCAAATTTCACCTGCTTTTTTTCTGTCGAAATCAAAGTGAGAATACTAGAATAATCTAAATTGTTACATTTGGCACAAAAGACGTGTTTGAGCCTCATTGGTAGTCACTGATAATGATGGCTTGTCATTAACTCTATTCTGAGTGCCCCAGTATCCTGCCTGGTAACACACCCCGAAGTCCCCTAGACTTACTTACTAGGTGTACCAGTAACTCTGGTAATGGAGTTACTAGGGAACTACAAGTGAGACCCCAAGGGTTGCCCTCGATGCTAGCAATTACATTCTACTTGTAGACCTGATGCTCCACCTGGAAGACCATCCAGACTCTAGCTCAAAAGCACCCATCAAAGACCTTGGAAACCTGGGCCTCTCCCGAGTGAAGGGACCTACCCACATCTCCTGACACCTCCTGGACCCTATTTCCAGCACCTCAACAATATCCAAGTCAATAAGATCACACCAGTCTCCTGGACAAACCACCCCCTTGTTAAGTTCAGCATCCCTGTCCCAGTCCAAATTACATGCACCACCACCAGAGCAGAAACTGGAACAGTATCACTGACAGGGGCTAGAAAACCACTTTAAACACCCTCTGGCCTGCACACAGTAACAGCCTCCTTAAAATCATCAAGAATTACAACAATTGGATGACTTCTTGCCCTGACTCCCCCCCCCCTCTCAAACGCAATAAAACCATCACAATCTAGACCACAGGCTATTTGGTACATGCAAGAACTTCAACTGAAGAAACACCACTCCAAACACCAGGAGCGCAAAAAGAGAATGAGCCGGGAAAAAGCAGACAGGATCACATTCAAATCCAACCTGAGATGCTACCACCAAATGATCTGGACCCCAAATGCACCACTCTGGCTGACCGTAAAGATGCCAGCATCAACAGAAGTGAAGAAATATTTGCCATCATGAAGAATTTCACCATATCGCGGCTTCCTCCAACTTTTCTATTTGTTTCAGGTGAGCGGGTCTGCGGCGGTCAGGAGTCCGGATAGTGCCACACGCTACTTAGAGAAGCGCAAACAATAACAGCCAAATAACAATAATGGATCCTACATAGCTGCATAAATTACCCACATTACTATAGTGATGTCAAACAAAACAAAGGATACTAAAGAAAATATAAGTGACCACATAAAGTTGGAGCTCAAACAACAAATGGACATTTATTGACCAATTGGAAATATCTGATGGATATGTGGGCCTGCCATTGCCTACAGGAAACCAGCCAGATACAGACTAATTGATCACCCATTCAACCTCCGCTGCATTAACTTTAAGAAAGCAAGCGGTCCTGAAGAAGATGGACTGAATTATATGTATCCACTGAAACGTGCGTCGGCCTGATCTTTTTCCAGCTGGCGGCATAACCATGGACAATAATGAAGAACTTTCACCATGAGTGTTCTGTTGCAAGCCATTTTTAAGTTGTAAAATAATTAATGTGACGTGATGTGTGTATGAGTATGTCTGGTATACAACTGTATGTGAGGTTAGTACAATGTGATGATGGTATGGGGACAAATCTAAGATTGTTATATTGTATGTATTTATTGCACAATTAGGCTAAATGTGCACATTCAATAGAACTATATCAATGTACTATTACTTGAAAAAATAATTGATGTATCTTTGCAGACTGTTTATGATATCTCAAAGCAAAGGGATAGCCCAACAGAGCTTAATATTGCCAGTGTATAGTTAGTGTTGGTTGAGTTGGAGTTGCATGTACATATATATTTCTGTTTTCCCCTTTTCTCTCAGACCACATAATCAAAAACTAAGGGGTACCTTTGTTCTTGTGTGCTTGCTCCAACTTGATCAAACCCCCGCAAAACCTCTGCAACAATCTCTTTGACAAATAAATCACCACCATTTACAGCAACTCTAACTTGCAATCATACCTAACAGACCTTACCAAATGCCTCCCAAGCTTATCCAACAATCACTGCTAACTACATGGTCCGACTTCACCCCAGAAGAAACCGCTTCTCCATAGTGCTGCAACCCATCAGCGCCATGCTCACACCCATTCTGAAAGCCTCAACTTCTTCTGTGACCTTCACAGATGCTTGGAAATATGCAACTATTCTTTAATTTAAAAAAAAAAACCTACGTAGACCCTTCAATATTCACCAGCTACAGACCGATTTCCCTGCTACTATTCCCGGCCAATGTCTTAGAGAAAATCATCAACCGATGCCTCGCCAAATACCTCAACAACCACCCTCTCCTCTACACCTCTCAGTCAGGTTTCAGATCCAACCACAGCATGGACACTGCCTTCATTGTCACCATGGATGAGATCCACTTGACTCTTGATGGAGGTACCCTCATCCTACAGGACAGCTCTGCAGTGTAAGACACCGTCTCTCCCCCATCCTCATCCAAAGCCTACATGACATTGGATTCCAAGGACTCACATTCCGATAGATCTGCTCCTTCTTGACTGGAATGACCCAGTCAGCCAAACTGGTATTTTACACTTCAGTCAATCACAACCTTATCTTCGAGTTTTGCAACGATCATGCCTGAGCCTGACCCGCTTCAACACATACATGATTCCTCTAGCCATCATCATCCGCTCTCATGACATCAACGTCTTCTACGTCAATGACACACTACTCATTCGCTCCCCCACAGACAGGACTCCCAGTACCCGGATCAAGTTCAATGCCTGCATGACTGAAATCGCCCACTAGATGAAGACCAACTGTCTGAAGCTAAACACTGACAGTATCGAAATGGTGATCTTTGAGAACTCCACCTGATTGCCAAAAGATCTAGGAATACAACCCACGTCCCGAACCTCAGGATCGTCATCGACAGCAGACTCAACATGACTGCCCAAGTCAATACCTTCACCGCCTCATGCTTCCATACCCTGAAGATTCTTAGAAACATTTTCCAATTGATAGCAATCAGCATCCAGAAAACCATCACACACCCCTTCATAAAACGAAAGCTGAACTACAGGAACACCCTCCATTTCCAGAATCAACAAAAAACATACTAGAAGGCGGCAGATCATTCAGAATTCGGCGACCAGACTCACTCTCAATCTCCCATGCCACACTCACATCACTCCGCACATGAAGGAGCTCCTCTGGCTCCCCATCAATAAAAAAGCACAATTCAAACTCTCATGATACTGAAGACCTGGCTTTTCAAGTAGTCCCACTAAGGCTAGGTTTGGCTGGACTCACACCTGCTAAACTCTAGGATAACCTCGTGGCTGATTGTGCATTCCACAAATCTGAATTAAATAACATAATGTAATGTAACATAAGATAACATAACATATCATAACCTAAGATAACATGATGAATTGCTGGAGGATCAGTAATTCTGGATCCTATATTCCCAGTAACTTCTAATGTTCCGATGGAGCTTCACCTTAAGATTTGAGATACTTTCAGCAGCTACAATCTCCAAGTGAAAGAAAACAGGCCATTGGATTCATCAGGCCCCCCATAAGAAGGTCCTAAGAGGAGTATTTCAGTGACACACTTCTCTAAGAAACTAGACAATTTAGAAGGACTCGCTAATCAATAAAAAAGAAAGAGTGGGTTCATCTGGACGGAAAGTCACTCGGGATTATGCACATGACTCTGAGATAGGGGCATGGGGAACCCAGGGTTTTGACCACTGATGCATTATATGCATACTGAGCATTTAGTAATTCCTAACAGAAGTCAGTACTCCTCTATAGTGAGGAGGAGAGGGAGACATTTCCCTAAGCAACCAGAGGAGAAGCCAGTAATGGACGTGAACTGTTGCAGCCACCATCAGGTAAGGGTGAAAGGGAAATGAGACTCAGACCTGGATCGCAATCTGGAAAACAAGGAATGGGTGAGGCCCCAGATTCAGGTTAACGTTTATTTTACACTCTAAACTTCCAGCTGCTGCAATCCAAATTTCCTACAAAAGATAAATTGTTCCATGATAAGCCAGTAAACAAATTTAGGCCACAGAAAAAGCAGAATTTAATCACAATGATTGGCCATGGCGATGTCAATGCCCATTTGGGAAAGGGTATTTAAGTACCTCGAAGAGATGCTAGACTAAAATATGCCCCCAAGAATGTTGTTGGGACTGTTCTTGGTAGGTACAACTGGTAAGAAGCCAGCAACAATAATATCACTTTTTGTAGTGTAGCCCAACAGTGCACCAGCTTATATGAAATCAACTAGGCATTTATTTAAATTGGTAACAGTGACATTAGAGTTAATAAATAGAGAAGTGGCAGTTTCCACGTTGACATCCTAGTATGTGTATGGATTTGATTTCTAGATTCATTGTAGGACTGCAAGGAAGGCCAAAATTGAAAGCAGAGTGGTCCCTCAGTGTAGTTACAAACTGAGTATTTTTCTGTAAGACAGTTCAAAGTGCTAGTCTTGAATTATCCACCTGTACCTGTTGACATAATGACATGCATTTGGGATGCATTATCCTGAAGCAGTGAAGTGGATGTAACACAATCTAACCTCTACTATTCTCTTATGGGGGAGCATAACTATGGGGCCATACCTACTGCACTAGTATAGCTGAGTGTGGTAATTTGAGTTAAGGATCTTGCAAGAGCTAGTTCCATTTCTATTTGTTTTCTGGTATTTACAGTGCATTTTAAACAACTGGTTATTCTAGGTGACCTGAACATTTGAACTGTCAATCCTAATATACCAGCCTGTACAATTATGATAGCTTTCAATGTACTTCAAGCAATGAGCATTGAGGCACACAAAAATTAATGGTCACATCATTAATCTGCTCTTTGCTAGAGAGAGTCTTATTACTAACACAGAATGTACCCATCTTATGTGTTTGGACCCTCTGCTATTAAATTTACCCCACAAGTTTCCACTCAGCACACACTGTCCCCAAAATTTAAAACACACCAGAGGACCTATTACACAAACTGGTGCAGGGACACAATGGGAAATTCCAACCATTTATTGTGCTCCCAGGGCCCTTTGGTATTACAGAAAGGTGGGGATAGTAGGGCAGTCCCTTGTGTCATATGCATCATGCCTTTGCCAACTGCACAGCAGCATGATTCCATCATTTGCATCTGGTGTGGATTCGAGCAATGAGGATATCCTATGCCTTTGCCTGCCCCGTGGAGTGCCTGGAAAATTTGGCCATCCAGAGAATAACTAATGAACCATATAGGAGGGGGTCCACAGTCTGTGTGTTCCCCCAGGGAAACCCTTTTGGGAAGTGTACTCAGATTACTGACCAGATGACCCCATGAAAGACAGTGAGTGCATTGAATGCTCAAGAATCTTTGGACACCTCTCATGAAGCTTTGATAGTGGAGAGTGACTGCTCAGATTTTCTAGCACCTTTCACTCTCTCTAACTCCATTCCCACTCATAAAACTCTTCAACAAATGAGACCTCTAATCGACTTCCAAAGCAATAGTTCTTGGGTTCTCTCTCTCCTACGATAATTGAGGTTACACAGAAAAATGCAGATGCAGAAAGGTCAATAACACTCAACGATGATTCTTGCACCTTATCATCATATTATGTCTGGTAATCAGAAAAAAAAGCTTTTCTTCCCCAATGCATATCCCAAGTTGCTGTCTTTATTTACGATTCTCGCTGATTTGAGATCTCCTGGTGCATTTACTGGAGCTTTGTGCTCAACTGTGTTCACACAAAATATTGCTTTAATCTACAAACTATTTCTGATGATCCTGATTTGATCAACATGGCCCAAGAGGCTAATCCACGAATCTCATCTGTACATACACAAGAGCCATTTCAACCATTTGAAGTATACAATCTTTTACAGCTGCTAAGGTTGAGCCAACTTTCTGACCTGTCCCTGAATGCATCAACTACTCCAGTTTTTAAAGACAGAGGGGCAGATTTACAAGCCCCTTGTGCCACTTTTAACATGGGAAAAGTGACGCAAAAGTGGTGCAAGGGCCTTGAAAATCTGCCCCATACTCTGTAAAGTCCAGTTGCCATTTTTTTGCTGAAAATTCTCACTCAATCCTTATTTTGGGCTTTAACCATACTTCAGTCACTGTCAAATATCCAGTATATATGCAAGAGGCCCCAGAAGGTGTGGTCGTACTTCAAATACAACATTCTGCGAATTCTAATTACTTACTAGTAAAATTCAATCCTTTATTTGTAATAAAAACGTAGGTGCAAAGGCCCACAGTTTTTCATATGAGTCTTCCACAAGTGGAGCCAAGTTCTGGAGTTGCCCTTTGTGACAGGTCTAATTTTGGTTTGCAGTGGGTTGTCCTTGACATAAACACAACACAGGCACTGTGCCGCTGCCAGGAAGGCTTTAAATCCAACGATGCGCCAAGTGGGAGGTGGTGTCCATCTTGATCAACCTGGGACAGAAGATAGACCACAGCAATACCATTACCCCTGGTCTAGCTCGACCTGCTGGCTGCCTTTGACATGATGGACCACCACTCACACCTTCCGTCCAGGCTCCAGCAATGACTTACACCTAAGTAGACATTCACAAGGATGACCCATTTCACAGGGGGAGGCATCGCCAGTCTAGAAGCAGTGTGTAGTGAGGTCGCAGGAATGAAGAGCAGGAATGCAGGAGTGGAGATAATAGGAGTTTTATTGTAATCTCAAAGCAAGAGACCTCATCCTCCCAAGTCCAGCATACAACTGACTTTGGCTTGAGCCAAAACATTCTAAGCAAACTACATTCTGCATTGGAACACTATACACATGCATGAGCCACAGAATGCAGCAGATAAGGTTGGCTCAGCTTAATCAAGAACACTACACGGTGCTTTGCATTCGATTCGATTATTATTTCACCATCGATTTCCTCTTGTGTTGGATGTACAGCCCGGGTGGCTCAGTAGATCTGCTACTGTTGAGATTTCATTTGTGTATGTTTCATAGCAGCAGATACTTATCGCAATTACAGGTCGCAGTAACAAATCTGTTTTAGTAACATACCGCCTCCGGGCTATCACTGCAACAAGGTATATTAAGACCGAAGAGCATCTTTTGAACCCTGCAACTTTCCTCACGCTGGATGCTAAAAAAGCACTTTTACTGCTCTGCAGACAAGGGAAGCAGAAAGCTTTTACTAAACAGCGGCTGCAAATTCTAAAACATTAACAGAAAAAAGCATTGTTATGAGTGACCTTATAGTAATGTTATTGGAGCATTTTTTTGTGAGAGGTGTTGGAACAGCAACGTGAAATAACAAGGAGATTCTGCAAGGCTGAGGCAGAAGCAATGCACATTTCTTTCAGCACTGCCCTGCAAATTTCATGAATTTCTCTCTGCCCTTTAGCGCCAGAGGGCCTGATTGGCATAGCTATATGTGCGTGTAAATTCAATTCGTACGTGTAAATGGATTCTCTTGCAAACACAAAGCCGGGTTATTTCGGTTTTTACAAAACCAGGTCCTTCTTTACAAGTACATGACTAATGGTCTTACTTTGAGGTCGGCTGGCAGGATGCTCCATCACAAAGGTGGCTGACGTCTCATCCACTGTATTATAAGAGCATTATATAACCTATGGCACTTGTAATATGACAGATACGCTGTACTATTGGGGCATTAGAACACATGGCACTTGTAATATGACAGATGCTCTGTACTACCAGTGCATTATATAACCTATGGCACTTGTAATATGACAGATGCGTTGTCCTACCAGTGCATTTTAACACATGACACATGTAATATGACAGATGCGCTGTACTACTAGTGCATTAGAGCACACATCACTCGTAATATGACAGATGCGCTGTACTACCAGTGCATTAGAGCACAGGGCACTTATAATATGACAGATGCGCTGAACTACTAGTGCATTAGAGCACACACTCGTAATATGACAGATGCGCTGTACTACCAGTGCATTAGAGCACAGGGCACTTATAATATGACTGCTGGGATAGCGCCATGTTTTGCCAGAGTATCCTGTCTCCCAAACTCTAAATAACACCCTACATTTTGACCCCTGTGTAAGTACTGTAAGCCCATTTAAAGCTGTCAGGGGGTTGCCATCCTTCCTGCCTCTTCTAACAGGAGAAGAGGTTGAGTTGAGGGGCACTGGCAGTAGCAGGAGCTGGCTGCTGTACTCAATCTGCAAACATGATGGTGAATCGTTTGACTGCCTGGCCTCAGCAGACAAGAACAGACTCGAAATCTTTGAGCTGGATTTCATTTCCTCTCTCATTCTCTTTTAAATTCCTTTGCAAGAGGAAACCACTGGCAACTCCTAACCAAATAAAAATAATAGCCACATGTTATTTCTAGGCCCAGTTCTGGTAGGGAAAACGGCTGCATTTTACAAAATAAAAGTTTGCTTTATCACAAATGACCCAGCAAGCCACTATCTCTTTTATGGCCCCCCAATCATTGTCAGTTGCAATCTGTGATCTTCTTCATAAAGATCCATGAGGTAGGTCAGACTGTGACCCACGATGATTCTGAATTTTAGGAGCTGACCTATTCCTATGTAGGTCGAGTCTCGATTCTTTACTTCTCGCAAGTTTACTTCCCGCAAATGGCGACAAATATTTTGCGACTAGTAAATTGTGTATCTGGCCCCTGATACCCAGGCATATTTTTTCTTTTGACTCCTTTGGTAGTGGAGAAACTCTGACAATGTTATCCCCACTCTCTTGTGGTTTCTGTGTGACAATTGCAGTTCCTAAAAATCGCCTTTTGTGTTCTGTGATTTTTTGAAAGGCTGGATGGGTGTACCTTTGAGCCGGGTTGGCCTGCCGTACTACTTCAGTAGCACTGAGTATTACTTATGTGAACTGAGCCACAACTCTATCTGATCACTTCATAATTTTCCACTTGCTGCATCACTTGTGAGGAGAGATTGCCCTGTTTGGAAATCCTTCCCTGTGAGAAATAACAAGGACCCCCTGATATGGATAACGTTCCTGGGTCAGGGCCAATAATGTATGTAAAGTAGCATACCCAGGCAAGTGAACATATAAACGTGCACAAATCAATAAAAAAACAAAGTCAAAATTGAATAGTAACAGACTAGATTAGCATGAAAAAGTACATTTTAATAAATTTTGATAAAAAGTGTAAAGAATTAAACCATTGACATATTGATAAAAGATAATAAAACAAATGACATTAATACATTGTTATATACAGTAAAATAAATGGGGAGATGGTTTCCTGTCACTTGATATTTACACTTTAGCAAAATAATCTCTTACAAGAAATTATATATACACACATGATTGCATTGAAGATCATTCTCTGACAAATCACAATTCATAAATACTTGACAGGAAACCATCTCCCCATTTATTTTACTGTATATAACAATGTATTAATGTCATTTGTTTTATTATCTTTTATCAATATGTCAATGGTTTAATTCATGACACTTTTTATCAAAATTTATTAAATTGTACTTTGTCATGCTAATCTAGTCTGTTACTATTCAATTTTGACTTTGTTTTTTTATTGATTTGTGCCAGTTTATATGTTCACTTGCCTGGGTGGACACCTTCCCTGGCCACACCCAGTTTTACACTTAACTAACACACCAGTATGATAAGCAACTCATGCATGTATGTTTCTGAAAGGTTTTTTCTTTATTTGCCCATGCGCATGCTATATTTACATATGCTAGACTTACTATTAGGCATGGTCTCTGTTGGCTTTGTCAATGGGACCAGAATAACTACATTTTCTGGGAAATAGGAATATCAATCAGTCTAAGAAAAGTGAAGACAATAAGTTAAGACCTCTGGCCGCTGCACTCTGACACCAAACTCATACATCCACAACTTAATAGACCACAATCGATACACAAAACATGTTGTCAGATGCCATTGAGTTCCTGGTCTGTGGTGGAAGTTTGTGGAGAATTACCTGGCTCACTGAAAGCTCTATAATAAGGATGCACTGATGGCAGAGTATAGGGCACATGTGGGGAACATCCTTTACAATGCAACTTTTACCACGCAGTGCCTTTACGATGCAACTATTACAACGCAAACCATTACAACGCATTGCGCTGGGGGGCGCTCTAGGATAGGGAATAGATTTAATTTACTATACAACACCTTCCCTAGTTTCCACGGGGACTGGAGTTGGAATAGTAAATTAAACTATTCACTATCCAGCACCCCAAAGCGCTATGCGTTGTAAAGGTCTGCGTTGTAATACTTGCGTTGTAAAAGCATGTGTGGTAAAAGCATGCGTTGTAATGTCATACATCTGCCACATGTAGAGTGTGATTTAGAGTCCGGAGAACGGGTTACTCCTTCACAACATGGATATCCCAACCACCTTCTTACAAGGACCACAGGATAATATGCACTGTTAATAAGGCAGACAGAATATACTCACATTTGTGATAGAGTAACCTGTCGCCAAACTCTGCATCAAGCTCTGAGAATGTGGCAGCATGGCAGTCATTTGGAGGTAGTCAGGGGTCACAGCTGTGACCTCTAGCTTGCTCCCTGCTGCTCCTGGCACTCCATGTGTGACTCAATCACAAAACATCCCTGTACCCTGGATCATAGTTAGCAAACGTCTAATCGACATGAGAACCAAAACTGCTGGGCCAATACTTTGATTCCAACATACCTCCTCCACTTCATGTGTGACCCCAGCCACAGAGGGGGCAAAACTGTTGCCTCCTCTGAGGCCAGTGGTCACAAAGGAAGTGCCAGGAGAAGGTGGGAGCAAGTTAGAGGTCACAGCTGTGACCTTGACTACCTCCAATTGATGTTTGTTATATTGTGTCAGAAACGTTATGTATATCCTGTCTGTCTTATTACAAGTGCATTATAGTCAATGGCTCTTGCAATTTGGCACATGGGTCCTCTGTCACGTTTCTGACGGACTCCCTGTCCACCAAAATCTATATCAAACCCTATGAGAAAAATAACAATTTCATGAATTTTATATCATACACTGGATCAACATATTTTCAAGGAAACCCCAGCGCGACAGAATAAGACATTAGCTCCGGCGCTGGAGCATGGTCTAATTGTGACTAAACTGTCAATCTTCTCTTTTGATTTTGCCATGCTAATGAGAGCGCTCTTCTACTCTCGTAGACTCCCCACGCCAACGTTCCCAAGTGAGCGTCGGCTAAAAGAGGAACATGTATTTCGCTGCATTTCTGAATTAACTAAGACGCCTTAATTGGCGGCTGGTGTCCGCAGAGCCGCTGCATTAAGTCAGAACAGCGATGTTGCAGCAGGCTCCGGGTTCATTTATGCAAAGTTACCCCTGTGTACCTTGTAACTATCAGGCCTTTGTGTGTACACGGAGGGTCACAGGGGTTAATGTACAAATGGGCTATCTTGTTACAATCGTTCATTCACAAAAGCCTTACTGGATGATTGCTGATACAGTCCTGTGCCTTAGAGGGCGGCGGAAGCGCTGAACCACAGGTTTGCACTCCATTCTAGCTCTCACAGGCCAAACAGTAAAAAGGCACGTGGTAAAAGTGGAAAAGTGGCCTGCCAACATAGGTCCAAGTTGGCCAAATCCATGCCAGATTATCGGGATCTCCACATCAGGAAATGCGGGTAAAATGGCGAATAAATAAAACACATTTAAATATAGGGGGGCAGATTTACAAGCTCCGTGTGCCACATTTGCGCCACCGTTGCGTCACTTCTGTGACGTAGCGGCGGCGTAAAGCTAGCACCATGCTGCGACCGATGTACAACGTGACTCATCTAGGGAGATGCGTCACATTGTAAAGCCCTGCGCCACATGAAACCTGCGTCAGGTTTCATGTGGGCGTTTCGGCACAGGAACGCCTCGGAAAAGTACCAGAGTGAAATCTACAAGATTTCACTCAGTCACTTTTCCGACGCCGCTGCGTCAAAACCTTGTGCCTGCTTGAAGCAGGCGTAAGGCTTGACGCATCACGTTGTGTATGGATAGGCCATGAGCATTGCTGGAGTTGCGTCGCACTTGCGACACGGCTCCAGCAATGCACCACCCTTCTGACGGGAAATGCATCACGCATCTGTTTATCCTTGCGCCATGATGCGCCGCATTGTAAATGCGGCGCATCTCTGGTGGCGCAAGGGTAAACTTGCATTACGCATCTTTTCTAGCGCATCTGTGCTGATTTGTAGGGATGCGCCAGTCGTCATAAATCTGCCCCAGGATGACCAGAATTTTAAAGCCAAAAACCGGGATATTTCACGAAAATAGAAGATGGACTACAATTTTACTTCAAACGAGCGGACAGAACCACAGCGCTCCTCAGCAGAGAATTACAAAACAGCAGATTAAAACACACATAAAATGTAATTTTTTAAACCCTGTCCTGCATTGTGGTCAGGATAGGTTTTGTGCAGAAAGGGGTACCGTCCTGCGCTAAAACTATCCTTTGAAGCTATTAGCTCTTTGTGTGGGTGCACCAGAATGCAGCCCACAGGCAAAGCAGAAATAACAAGGAGAAATAAAATATATGTCTTATTGTTACCAGTTTCAGGCAGGTGCATCTTTTTGGAGCAAATCAATGTCTACATGTCTTCGTAAATATGGTTTTGTGTCAAAATCCATGGATGCACGGGAATACTCATGCACCTCCCATGGATTGCCTACCTAGCATAAACTAACGCAAGGCAGCTCAAAGTGCAAATTTCCACGAAACCAACATTTTTGTGGTTTTGTAAGTATCGGTTGTAACTATTTCTTGATTACAATCAAAGGTGCGTATGAACATGAATCAATTGCAGTTCAAATGAAAACCCTGAAATGTTTAGAGGTGGTTGCATTGGTGGTTCAGTGGTAGAATTCTCGCCTGCCACGCGGGAGGCCCGGGTTCGATTCCCGGCCAATGCAACCGTTTCTTGGGAGAGGTGTGGCGCCGCGGCCAGGGCGACTGACGCTGGCATCTGGGGACCACGGTTCGATCCCTGGCTCCGGCGGCAGGTTAGCCCAGCACCATGTGACTCTGGGCAATAGCTCGCTTAATCTTCCCGACGGCCCCCAGCGCCTAGAGACCCTTACGGGTGATTGTGCACTTTACAAATGTGTGGACTTTACTTTAGAGGTGTGTTTTTGTGGCCGATGTTCACCTAGTCCTCCAATAGGCCTTGTCTTCATCTTTAAACAGATGCCTGCTGCTGTCTCATGTTAACCATTGTGCGTTTATGTCTCTCTTTTTACCAGTGTATTGGAATTCAGTTCTCCTAGAGCTCGAGATGCCTTTGCAACATTCAAGGCACTTCCTGTTTGAATGCTGCCGACAGATCATCTATGAGACCTTCCATTGTTTACTATAACATATATGTTCATTAACATTACAACTGGGGGTGGGGTCGCACACTACTCACACACCAGCGGTATCGCCCCTAAGGACTATGGTAAATGTAGTTCCGTGTTTGGTGATGCATCTTCTTACAATTCTCTGCTATCTTTGCTGTCTTCGCCATCCCTGGACACGTGTTTCGGGGTATCACCCCTCGTCAGCAGGGATAGGCCGTGTTCTGGGGTTGCCGGTGGCTGCCAAATATCTGCCAGGTTTAGTACCACTACACTTGAAAAGAATACTGGTACTGGCACTGGCCAACAAACTGTGAGAACTGTGTGTGAAGCGAGTAACACTGAACCACATCGACCAAGATGCATGAGGTAATTCAGCTGTGACGTGTCAGCAGGGTGCTCCAAATCCCCTTGACTGTTTAAGATGGCTCCCGTGGGCCGTGAGCTGACGAACTCTGTGAGCACCTGCGCGCTCAGAGTGGCACTAACCCTGAGGAAACTGCGGCAGCACGTCCAGCGACCTATGAACATTTTCCCCACTGATGAAAGAGGAATCTAGAAACACGTGTTTGGGGATACACTTGAAAAGAATACTGGTACTGGCACTGGCCAACAAACTGTGAGAACTGTGTGTGAAGCGAGTAACACTGAACCACATCGACCAAGATGCATCAGGTAATTCAGCTGTGACGTGTCAGCAGGGTGCTCCAAATCCCCTTGACTATATGTTCATTAACCTTCGATGACATTAGGTTAGAAGGGGCAATCAATATTCATGTAATGGGCCAGCGCTTACATAGTGGGTTTATTTTACGTTTTGTAATACGGTACTGTGATTTGTCAAAGAATCGATACACTTCTTCATCCGATGCAGAATGTAGAAGTTTTCATTACTTTACATGGTGAAATTCATTATAAAAGACCCTTGAAACTGCGAGTGAGCCAGACCTTTTTGGTCTCTACTATGGATGGTGCCCGAATCTCTGTCGTTTTGCTGAACATTTGGGATATATACTATTTCTCAGATTTTGACTGACTATTGCATGTATGTCTATTGCCGAGATCCCTTAAGACAAATGAATTCCTCTATTCTATGATTGATACTGAACTGAGCTATATTTTTGCCAACTGTATTCTGTTTTCTGATTTTAATAAACCTTTATGTATTCTTCTAAATTACTGATCTCGAACTCCCTGTTTGAGTAAGTCCTTTCTTGTTATTGACTATATTTTTATTAGGCTCTTTGAACCTCATCCTTAGAGACACATTGCCTCATCTATTCTTGATGTTAAGACTTTCCTTGTCCCTGAGATCTAGGCACACTATTATGCAAATAATCTAAGTGATAGTGTCAGAGCGCATCCACATACCAAAAACAAATTTACGTAAGGGCTACATCAAAAAGTGACACAACCTCAATGCAACATATTTGTAAATTTGGGCTTTACATTTGTATAAGGCAAAAACCTAGCTACAAACGCTGTGCAGGAAAATGTTTTACATTATTCTCTGCACCTCTCACCTGCCACTCTGACATCATGCCAGAAGCCTCCTGTCCCTTTAGGGAAGGGGCTTAGGATCCCTACATAAATGGTTGACCCCTATGACAGTATCAAGCATAATTCAGCCGTAGACCCTCCCCCTTTACGGGAAGTCGCAGTTTTCCCTAGTGAACACTGAGATGTGTACAGTGGGCTGTGCTGTCTGTGGCTGTGCACAGGGAGCCCCTTGCACGTGTTTGGGGAACTGCAGTCTGGGAAGGACCATCTCATGACCAATCTTCAAACCGAGTCTCTCTTCTTCTTTATTTATATGTAAGACTTTATATATGGCTGTTTTTGACGTCATACCAATATGTCTTACTTATATGTCTTACAATGAAAAAACTGAAAGAAAGTTAGAGGTACAACTGGTTACCCACAGCCACAATCAAAGTAGAAAAACAACATAGTCACACAAGAAAACCAAGTAAAAATGATGCTAAAAATAAGGAGTAATGATTGTGTGAGGTAGCACATGCAGTAACAATCACAAATACATACACATAGTGGACCTTTATGTGTCCACAAAAGAAAAATTATTTGCAAGGGTCAGAATAACATTTCCAGATCAATAATCAGAAAGTCATCAGAAAGTGTGCATCTCAATATCAGCTCACACAATTGTCAATCCAGTAGGGGCGTGCTCTTTTACAACACCTCCAGCACACCCGTGCCCCAGCTCTCCTCAACCTGTCAGCCCATAAACCCATCACACTTGGGCCAGCACTAGAACTAAGCGGAGGATGTATATCGTTGTTATGTCTGAGATTTAGGTAGAGAGGAGGTTCTGCTTGCATTCATATATGATGCTGGACTAAGTTGCAGATAGGAACCAGGAGCTCACTTCATCAATTGACCCATGCTAAGGTTCTGTCTGCATCACACTTCATGGTCATGAGAAGGGGGGGGAGGGCGGTTCACGGGGATCCTAACTGGCATCTCATAGATAAAACCATGACGCTTGCACCTAGGGTACTTACGTTGCATCTCCAAAGTGCAACAGTACATCACCATGCCATAGTTACTATAGAGCAGGCAGTAGTTGGCACAGCAATGCCCCCTTTCTGCTAGAGGTCATCAGTTGCACGCACGTGGCACTTCAGTCAACCTGCCAGACGGCACACTGTCTGTTATTGCAATCAATAGCCCTGCTGCTCCATCAATGTGCAGGTTTTCTGTGGTGTCAGATATGCTTTTGATGTCTACTCCACCTGTCATGACCACACCCGTTTTTATTACGGCCCAGCACTGCAGGAGAATAGCTGCAGCAGCCATGAGGTGATGGTGCAATAAGAGCTTCATCTTCCATCAGTCAGCAATTTTAGGTCAATTGATTGCCGGTGAACATGGAGACATGTGACTGCTTGGTGAGTACATATGACCTAACACAAGGACTACCCCATACATCCATCGGGACTAGGGTCAGCATATCATAAACACACAGGACTGCTGCATGTTTATAATATATGTTTAGTGAGTGCAGCAAACATAAATCAGGCATGCAAGTTTGCTAAGGGCATGTGACTGACACATTTATTTATATATATAATTAAATATATATATCGTTTTTTAAAATTTCTTATTTATATATTTGAAGTAGCACATTTGTAGGGAAGATGGTAAATTTATAGAGTGATGCCAACATCAGTGCAAGGAATAGCTGTAAAAATGGTATACATTATTAATCATCACATTTAACTAACAGTTGAAGTGATGGGATCGGTTCCGTCCACAAAGAGGTAATATGGAGAACAACAACACATAGCATTGCAAAATATGTATATAAAATTGGCAGCAACAACAATTGTATACCAGTGAATAGTAAAGAAAATGAGGACCATTTGACACATTCTGAAATTTACACCCACTGCACATACACTTACTTCTTCTACCAGAGGAAACATTATGAACAATGTCGACTTGCGGCTGTGGAAGATGATGCTGTGCACAAGTATATGGGGCCTCCATAGTGACTTATTAATGCATTAAGGATGGTAGTCCACTACTTCTCCTTGCTGTCGCCTGTTATTGCCTTTTTTCCGATCCTACACAGGTTGCGCACATATTACTCAGTGTGGACCATATATGCATGGAAGTAAACAACGTGGACAAGCAAAATTGGTCATTTAGAGCCATCTAGGTCCTGTTGATCCATCGCACATTGTCCCCAGAATAGTAGAGGAGAGGACGATGAGATGAGAATGACGCCCCTTACATTTGTCCAGGTGGAAGTGCAGCATGTTGGACAGAGGGTCTCCAAAAGGTTTATGTAGGCGACAAAGTCCAGCTGAAGCAAAAAACTAATATATTTTTCATTTTAAATTCAATGCAGGTTATGTGTTAATGTTCAAATCAATTTACTACTACAATAGCTTTCTCATCTATCCTGAGTCGAAAACACAGCTGGTGATCAGCAAAATATCACCAGGAGGTGTACAGCAGTCGAGTTTGCAACACAAAAGGACTCAACTATCCCCAAGCACTGAGAGGACCTCTGCTTCTGGTCAAGGTCCTGGGTGCCATAAAGAGTTCCAACCAGTATTGCACCACACATTTCTCCTGACTTACCCTACTTTGGTGTAGGGTCATGGTCGAAAGCTTGGCTGTACCAATTTGCTCAGCTGGAGGTGCATGAGGAGCAGCTCTAGCGTGAGTAGATTTTCTTATTTTTGCGTAGTGTGTCAATGTACATATTGTGTTCTCATTTGACGTTTCTATACCAACATTATTTATATGTTGATCAGTGCTTATCACCTTGCAGTTAGACAAGCATGATACTCATGTATGCTGACATGACGTGTATACTCTTAGGTATGTGTGGCACATCCCCAATATGGTACTGACATATGACTTGGGTAGGTGGAACTATCATACATTCAGTCTTTAAATATCAACCTCACTTCATTGATATTATTAGCTGTTGATGAAGTAGGGAGTTACATTTTCAGATTAGGTCAGGTGACCTAGTAGTATCGTTGACTCTTGTGAAACAGGGACATATGTGACTTCCACTTTTTCAATGTTGTATGAAATGCACATGACCTTTGACTAAATCATGTGTATCACTTGATGACATGCACATTTGGACTCATAGGCATTTCCCATTCTCATTCTCCACAGACACCAGCATACAGTAAAAGGACAGTGGAACTTGGAACAAGAAAGGAGTACATTGGCTGCATGGCCAGCGCAGTGACAGAGGAATCAAGGGGCTGTATTACACAAAGTACCCTGGGGGGGTGCAACGGGTGTTTTCACCCGCTTTGCATGCCCCTGGGACACTTTTGTATTACAAAAGGAGCAGCAGACACTTGTGCAGCCCCTTCTGCAATACCAATAGCTCTGGTGCACATAAAGCGCCAGCACTATCTGCTGGGGGTATTCCCTCATTTGCATGGAAGTGTGCCCTGTCCAAATGAGGGAATCCCTTTGCTTCTACGCCAGCGCCGTATTACAGACACGGGCGCAGAGACAAAGAAGCCCTCAGGAGGAGCTCTGAGAGTGCACCATCTAAAAGGTGGTCCACTGTCAGTGCACCCACGTGGTGGCAGCCGCTCTAGGGAGGGGAAATGGGGTCCTACGGACCACCCAGACATCCCCTTGCAGGTTGGTGCAGTCACTGACTGCACCCGCCTACAAAGGGATCTCCAATCCCCTTTAAAAGTGCAGGCAGGTGCAGCCTGCACTGTGAAAACCTGGTGCGGCTTTAAAGCATCAGCGCCTTTTTTCACAGGAATGTATTGCCCCCATTGCAGTGCAAGTTAGAGCTGCCCTGGGGGAAGGCATTCATGGTAATAGGCCTAATTTTCGATGTTTGCGCTTGGTGCACCATATTTAAAGGTGTGCCCAGCTCAAACAATGAACATGCACATTTACCATAATACGGCACTCGAGGTGAACATACATGATGAACAGATGGGGAACTTCCATAGGACACAAGACAATGGTTCATGCACACTTGGATACTGAAAATAAAGCTTTTGCTATGTCTTCCAAATGCGTAAGGTTGTGCGTGCAGATCGGATATCACTCACTGATCCATGAGCGTGGATACGACTAAAGATCGAACCCCATTGGGGGGGGGGGTCCCCTCAATGCACAGTGTAAATGACTTTGATTTACACTAAATTAGTCTGAAGTAGATTGATCCTTTTTCATGAATTGATTTTCTTCACTTTAAATGGTCTTTGTAATCGACATAAATTTAAACTGAAAATAGTGGAACTGAAGACTCCAAAATATATTCCAAATTAGTAGTCCCAATGCATTTCGGGCTACTGAGAGCCCTTCATCAGGAGTTTTAAACTCCTAAAAATTAAGCAGAAAGGTAGGGGTCATTGAACAGTGCTGTTCACACCTTTTAATAGCAGACATTTGTTGCAAAGCTACAAACACTCAATTCTTAAATGCCCAGGAAGGAAACTTCCTTGGTGCGATGGTACCGGCTTTATCATGCAATACAGAAAAATGTGTTTGCGACATGCTACTTAACATGCTTATTTCAGTTCACCATGTGACGATATTCCATTGCATGAATGGTAAAAATGCCAGTTGAAAGAGTGCAGTTCACAACATAAATTGGAGGTGTTCAAAAGTGAACTTGTGTTCGTAAATATTGGTGAACTGAACATACCATGCTACTGTGAGAGTGGTCGTAAATAATAATTTGTGCTAAACAAACCTGGTTCAGAAATGTGTGTTGGAAAAGTGATTGTGTTCGTAAATACCAGTCAGCTGAGTAGGACGCGTCATAGTGTTGTGCCCGTGCTCTCGTTATGAAGGTTGGTGCTCAGACAAAAATCGGTTTGAAATAAGTTTGGAAAAATGCTCATACTAGAAACCACGAGATGGGTGAGCGTGTTGCACCGGTATATTGGCGCTGGTATGCAAAAAATATTGTTTGAAGACGCAAGTTCAAAAAAGTGTGTTTTGTCACTGGAGATCATCCTGTCGGTACATCGATGTTCAAGAGTTCAAGAGTGACAATGATCAAAGAGGGAAGTCAAAAAATATCTTACCGGTGTTGCTACCTTGGCGAGTATCGAACTGCGCTAGTATTAAAAAAATAACGGTAATAAAAAGCAAAAACTGACTAATGAATGTAGTCAAGATGTGGTGCTTGGTGTGGCGGCCATCATAATGTGTGCAAAAGGTGACATGCTTGATTCCTAGTGAGCGTGTTGGAGATTAGCAAGGATTAAGATGTTGTTCTATTCTAATTGCGCAGTAATCATGTTCCATGAAATATTGATGATATCAAAAAATATAACTGGCATGTATCTGTGCCAGAACCACCCTGCCTTCTAATCAAATAGGTTACACTATTAGTGTCATTAGGTTGATAGTTCCCACAAAATTCAGCAATGGTTACTGCTTACATAAAATGAGAGTTCAGAGGGAATCCGGGATTGGCTGCCAAGGAGCGACCATTGGTTCAGAAGGTTAGTGTTTCAGTGCCTGTTGGCAATTTAGTATGTCCAGTTGAAGCTCCCAATGAAGTGCGCACTTCACCTGAGGAGTTTGAGTAGTCAGGAGCACAGAAGATATTGGCATGAGAGCTTAGTCAGTGAAAAACTCATTGTTTTTTCTCTTGAAGTTTCTGCTGTTGTGTTACCGAGTTTCCATCTTGAGGAGTAGCGTTTACGGAGTGTGCAAGTCAGTAAGTCTTAGTTTTGGTTTAGTCATGTGGGAGGCTAGTCTACAGAGTACAAGAGGAGTTAGTCGGGTAATGAGGCTTTGTGCATGTTTTCCCAGAGGTTATTTCTTCACATACTTTGGGAGTGTAGTGTTTTACAATATGCAGTCAGCACAAGTGTGTGAATACTGTATATTTGGATTTGAGAGTACACTGAATTTTCACTAATCCTTCAGTCAAGGACTGGCCAGAGTCAGCACAAGTATCACAGATTCCCTAGTCCGTTAAATATTAGTTGTAGAGAGTGTTCTTACCTTCCAATAAAATCCCAATAGAAAAGTTTAGTTGGGACAGCGTTCCTGAATTGTTCATTCCACATTATTAAATGGAAAAAGATTTATTTAAGAGATAAGATTCCAAACTGTAAAAGGTGTAAATATACATTAATACTTCAACCTTATCAAAAGAAAAGAATGAAGAGATACTTACCAGATATACATAAGAACTTCAATTACCGTACCTTCTGTACAGGAAGAGCTAAGAGTCTGAAAGAGAGAAAGGAATAATTAAACCATAGTACATTGTAGAGATACTAATTAAGAAAAATTGCATTGCAATTACAGTTACAGAAAAAGTGTACTAAAAATATCAAAAGAAGAAAGAAGAGAGGCATTGTCACCAGAAACATGCATAGGTGCAATTCAATCAGGTAATAAAGAAAAAATAAGATTAAAGTATGATAAGGTTTAAGAGAATAAAACTATTAGTTGTAATAAAACATTTGTTGCAGTTCCAATGTTGATGACGCAATCTTGGAAGAAAAGAAGATAGCGAAATTCTAGAAGAGGAACTAGAGTGAAGAAGTGTGTCTGTCTCTTCTCTGTCCCTTTCCCCTTTCCCCCCTGTGGGTTCCTCAGTTACTCGCATGCTTGGCATAACGTGGTTGGCTGGGAAACTGTAGTGGGGCTATTGGGACCTGACGTCGTTCTGCTCCTCTGCATCTAGGACAATAGCCCCTTCCTGACAATCTGTTATTGATAATATAAATAAACAACATTGCAAGTGTGTGCTTAGAGCATAACAAAATTCACATTAAAAATTAAATGACATTGCACTGTGAAAACTGGGGAAGTGTTAAACAGGGGCTAAGCACTAAACAAAATGCATGGAATGTAATGTACATCATTGATTAGGGTATCATTAATATACAGTGTGCCATAAGATAGCACTCAGTAAGTGTAACCATGATTGCAATCCTTAAGATCATTAAGATCATCTCCCTCCGTTGGTTGATTGAATATCAGCTGCCCATGAACATTCTACATTTGGTGTTGGAAAGCGTTGTTAATTTGCAGGTTAAAGAAAACAACTGTACTCTATAAGATCATTTAGGCCGTTTGGATTTAAAGTGTACAATAATCTGATCCAGCAGGTTTCTCTTTGTAACAGAAGTTTGGTCAGGTTGATGCCCTCACGCTGTACTACAATTTTGAGGACCAAGAAATGTAATTGGCTGATGTTGTGATTTTGTGACTGGAAGTGCATGGCTACACAGGATTTTTGATTGTGAGTGCAGATATTGCTTTTGTGTTCGTTCACTCTCGTCTTCATTACATGTTCTGTTTTGTCAACGTATACTAGACCACACGGACATTTCAATATGTAGATGACGTTCTTGTTGTCACAGTTGGCAGTAGTATGTAATTTCATCTTGTTTCCTTTACGTGGATGTGTAATTTGATCACCCTTTATGATGTTGTTGCAATTGCTACGGTTGTGACATAAAATTGGTTCTTTATATGTTTCATGGGTAAGACTGGACCTGGAAGTAGATATAATTTCCCTGGTGTTTTTGCTGAGTTCGTGTGCAAACATGGGGGGGTGGCAAAGATTCTTTTAAAGTCTGGATCCATCTGAACTATCAGCCAGTGTTTCATGATCAATTTCTTCAATTTCTTGAAGGGTAAGCTTTGTGTAGGACCATACGGTTCAGTTTGTTGGATTTGCTAGCTGGTTTCAATTGCCAATCACAAGAAATAGGTACTGCAGATCCTTATTTGTGCTTTTTGTGTGGTTTTGCCAATATAGATTTTATTGCAGGGACATCGAATTGCATATATAACATTGCAAGTGTTGCAGTTCGAAAAATCTTTCAATCCAATTTTGATTTAGCCTAAGACAAATTCCTTGCATTCAATAGTAAATTTGCATGCAATACAGTTCCCACACTTGACATGCCCAGTGAGTGGGGCCAAGTCCCAATGGTCATTGGGTGTACCTGTGCGTGTTGAAGTTGGTAAGGCTGCTCTGACCAAATGGTCCTTTATGTTTTTGTTCTTTTTAAGTGCAAACAATGGGCGTTCCTGTTTCAATATGCCTGCATTGATGACCTCCCAATGTCTAAGAATGCTTTTGTGTATGGTATGTGAAACAGGGGAGATGGTTACAGCCTTTGGGAAGCTCCTTTCCTCCTTCGGCACCCCACCAATCTCTACGATTTTCTCTTAGATCCACATCACTTATCATTTTTCATGTATGTCGACTCCAACCCAGCATCCAACTGCACAGACCGCGGCCGCGGCTCTCTGCATCCTTTACTCTCCTTGCACTTGGCCTGGACTTCTACTCGGTCTTCACCTGAAACAAACCTCCTCCAAGTCACTCTGACCTGGATCTAGGTATTACTTTAACTATCTTTCGCTCACTGCCCTCCAGCACTCTACCCACTGGCACTGTTTTCACACGCGCTTCACCAGGGCATGCGTCTGCCACTTTTTAAAATTATTCCTTGTTTCTCTTACGCAATCCCACGCCCATTTTGCTTTCACCACCAGTGCTTTACTGGCACTCTCCTAGTTTTGCTGGTTTTTCACCACTCACCAAGCTCTCTACCGGATTCCACGTTCTATCACCGCATGCGTATGACTATGATTTTTAGTAAACATTGCCCGTTATTACATAATTGTTTTGCTCTTGCTTAGCCAGTTTATACGTTCTGCTCACTTCTCCGGTATCATTGTACTCACATGCGATCCTCTTACATTGGTCTGACATACACTGCCCTCACCAGCACCCAGGTTGTTTTTAAATTGTTTTCCGCCCGAGCTAACTTTCATATGTCTCTTTTTCTTTTTTCATCCTTTATTCCATCCTACGGTTTTATTTATTACAGGCAAAATGTATACAGGCATACCATTGTTAATGTCCTGATGATGATCATATATCTTTTGTAAGGATCGAAACGCTGTTGACTTGTTGTACACCACATGCACCTCTTTATTCGATACTTATTATGTTTAATGGTGTCTCCAATATAATTTGTTTGTCCTACCAAAATGTGTCTCATACAAACAATTTACTCTGCCTGAGCCTTTTTGTTGCATGTTGTACATCCTTCCCACTAAGTTGGATACAGGCTTGTGTTCCACTTTATTTGTTTCTTGCTGAATTTTGTGTACATTTAAGCAGCTATATATTAAAAACACCTATCCAGCTGGACAGCTGTAAAATATTTTACTGATTGGGTCTATATTTAATGTTTGCTCTCATTAATCCTTGTGTAGGGACCACTGTCTTTAGAAATAAATGATTACCCAAGGTCCCTGACCAACTTTGTTTGGGTTCCCTTGTTCTTTATAACATATTAAGGGCATGAACAGCACTGTTCCATGACCCCAACCTTTCTGCTTCATTTTTTAGGATTTCAATATCCCCTGGTGAAGGGCTCCCAGTAGCCCAAAATGCATTGGGACTACTAATTTGGAATATATGTTGGAGTCTTCAGTTCCACTATTTTCAGTTTGAATTTATGTGGATTACAAAGACCATTTAAAGTGAATAAAATCAATTCATGTAAAAGGATTAATCTGCTACAGACTAACTTAATGTAGATCAAAAATCATTTACGCTGTGCATTGAGGGGACACCTCGCCAAGGGTGGTGCTATCTTCAGAACTTCAATATGACCACAAAGGACATTGGGGATGTTGCCTTCCTGGCTAGGAAGACCAGATAGTGTCTGGCAATTAGAGCACCACAACTGCTTGAATCCGTATCTCCAACGTGTCCCCATTGCTATATAGTGGGCCCGATTCACAGAACTAACTTAAGACAAAATCCTAAACTTACTACCATTTTCGTATTCACAGAAGGCACTTACTCATTTTGGTATTCACAGAAGACACTTACTCATTTCGGTATTCACAGAAGTTAGGACTCCTAACTTTAGGACTCCTAAATGCATTCTGTGAATACCGTAAGTCTTAAAATTAGGATTTTTCTCAATATAATAGTAGTAAAGTTAGGACTCCTAACTTTAGGACTCCTAAATGCCTTCTGTGAATACCGAAAGTCTTAAAATTAGGATTTTTCTCAATTTAGTAGTAGTAAATTTAGGACTCCTAAATTTAGGACTCCTAAATGCCTTCTGTGAATACCGAAAGTCTTAAAATTAGGATTTTTCTCAGTTTAGGAGTCCTAAAGTTAGGAGTCCTAACTTTACTACTATTAAATTGAGAAAAATCCTAATTTTAAGACTTACGGTATTCACAGAATGCATTTAGGAGTCCTAAAGTTAGGAGTCCTAACTTTACTACTACTAAATTGAAAAAAATCCTAATTTTAAGACTTTCGGTATTCACAGAAGGCATTTAGGAGTCCTAAAGTTAGGAGTCCTAACTTTACTACTACTAACTTTAGAAAAATCCTAATTTTAAGACTTACGGTATTCACAGAATGCATTTAGGAGTCCTAAAGTTAGGAGTCCTAACTTTACTACTACTAAATTGAGAAAAATCCTAATTTTAAGACTTTCGGTATTCACAGAAGGCATTTAGGAGTCCTAAAGTTAGGAGTCCTAACTTTACTACTACTAAATTGAGAAAAATCCTAATTTTAAGACTTACGGTATTCACAGAATGCATTTAGGAGTCCTAAAGTTAGGAGTCCTAACTTCTGTGAATACCGAAATGAGTAAGTGTCTTTTGTGAATACCAAAATGAGTAAGTGCCTTCTGTGAATACGAAAATGGTAGTAAGTTTAGGATTTTGTCTTAAGTTAGTTCTGTGAATCGGGCCCTAAGTTCCGAAATATGGGGGGTTGCCAACTGTGAAACTCTACAAAATCAATAAAATAGGTTATGTAGGCAACTCCTTGCAGTACCAATTTGATCTCCCAATATCATCTGCCACACCAACCTCAATCTATTGGATCTAAATGATTATATCAGAATGAGGCCTCACTATACCAGAATGAGGCCTCACTATCTGGAGCAATGAGAAGGCCATACTAACAAGGGATATAATAACTGATTTCCTCTTCTGTTAAAATGGCCTCAGAATCCCATTGTTGGTATACATCAAATTGGAAATTGGAAAAATTGGCAGGCAGAAGGCCTTTACAGAGAAAGATCAATGTCCTACCATCAACAAAAAAGGAAGTAACGACAGCCTTTTATTAATTAGCGCATGAAAATTGCCTCAAAAACACTGAAGGGAAAGCATTGATTACCGCTTATTTGTCTTTGTGTACCTCTTTGTCATCTCCCGTTTACTTAGAGCAGCAAGGCGGCAGATGGGTGTGCTCCCTGTTATTTCGGTTCCGAGCCAACACTGTTAAATATCTATTGTGCTTCCTGCTTGGGTACCAACAAAACCTCCCTATGACTCCCTGTGTGTGTCACAATAACTCAGGTCAAACTGTGATACATTTTTATTGTCCTGTAAATTCTATGAACTTTACACAAGATTATATTTAATTCAGTTTTTTTTAAAAGGAAACGCAGCGACATTAGGCAGTGCAGAGCCATTTTCTCATTGGTCATTTCTCTGTTCGATCATGAAACATGCCTATAGGTAGGTTAATATTTAAAACATGAAGTTAGGGCACGTAGCGCTTTATTACTGTGATAAAGGTTGTTGATTTATGTACATTTCATCACTCAAGTACTAGAAAATTAAACTTGATGGTTCTGCAGGTTTACTGATATGCAATCAATGTACATGGCACTTTTTTTTTACTATACCTTGATGCTATTTTTAATTTTAATTTTTAAAACAACACTTTTTAAACATTGAATGAAATGTCAATTGTGATTTGCATGTTACTTTTATGGATGGAAAACCTTCCGAATAAAGTAAATTGACTTGACTTGACACCTCTCCAATCCTTCCTCTTTCCACAGGATGTGATAGCCCATCTGCGGACCAGAAAATACAGTTTGCTCCTGAGCCCGTGTCCCCAGTACCCCAGCCCAACCCATCATCACATAAAAGAGAGCTCAGCTGCCTGGAAGGATGCATACACTACTCAGCACTGGGAGAGGAGATATATTTTTTCCTCCTAGGCTGCCTCATATTCTCTCCTAGACCACACTGTGCAAAGGCCTAATCCTTCTCAGGAGGTGTCTGCCTGATTCCCCCTGTCAATATCCGAGTGCTAGAGGAAGTTGTGTTAGTCTCCACACAATTTGACCATGATGAGTGTTGCCAGAAATATATTCTGCCAACCTAGGGCAGCCAGGATGGCACAATGGTTTAATTGGGGAGTGGCATTGCTTCAGTTTGTATTTCTATTTATGTTGAATTTTGGATGTGTTGTTGGTTTGTGCATTTGCACATTTGATTAATGGGTTAGAAATGTACTTAAGAACATTGTGGACACTGTTATTTAGACTCTTTTTTGATTAACTGGTCAAGTGTGAATGATAAGGTAATTCTTTGCACTGTTCAATGACGTGTTAAGGTGGTTTACGTTTGTTGTTACAGCTGAAATAAACTGTAGACATGCAAGGCTATTCTGAGCTGGGAGTGAGATTAAGTTTTTCATTCGGATGTGGCTGGTGGGCCTGGTCTGTAGCTGTTGTCCACCAGATGAACCAGCGGCATGACTTGGTCCTGCAGGTGTGACCACACCTTATCTGACTGGTCACACTTGATCTACAGAACCTCATTTTTTGACCTTGGTCTGTATTACATTAAGTGCGCGTTCTCATTGTTTGCTTCGGGCGCATCTTTTTAAAGATGCGCCCGGCACAAACAATGAAAATGCGCCACATTACAGGGAATGCACTGCGCCCAGGGCAGCTGTGAACTTGCCCTGGGGGCAGTGCATTCCTGTGACAAATGTAGAGGTTGCTTTAAAGTCTCTCAGTGTTTTCACAGTGCAGGCGGCACCCACCTACACTTTCAAAGAGTATTAGTGATCCCCTTGCAGGTGGGGATACTTGACTGCACCTGGCCGCGAGGTGATGTCTGGGGGTCTACAGGAACCCCTTTCCCCCCTCCTTTGGGCTGCTCTCAGGGGATGCACTGGCAAGGCGCCACCTTTTAGATGGCACCCTGCCAGTGCTTGTCCTGACATCTTCTTTGCCTCTGCGCCCGCATCTATAATACGGCTCAGGCAGAGAGTCAAAGGGATCCCCTCAGTTGCATGGGGTATGCCCCCATGCAAATGAGGGAACGTCCCCTGCAGATAGCCCTGGCGCTTTATGTGCACCAGCATTATTGGTTTTACAGAAGGGGCCTCACAAGTGTCTGCGGGCCCTTCTGTAATACCAAAGTACCTCGAAGGTGTGACAAGCGGGAGCATACGCCCGCTGCGCCCGCCCACCCCCGAGGCACTCTCTATAATACGGGCCCTGGTGTTCTTCTTTCCCATTTGCACATTTTCACTTTGTATCTCAAATGTGTGCTGCAGGGACTGATTCCTCCTTGAGGAACAGATATTACATAGGGAGCTGTTCAGGCTCGAAAGCTAGGTGATGATGGAGCATGTGGACACTTCATTTTGGAAATGCCAGTGTTGATTTTCAATAAAGTCTTCCTCCAGTAGAGTAACACTTCCACAAGCCAACCCACCATGCGTGCATTGTCTTTTCACTCACCCATCTGTTTGGATAGAAGATTGAGGGCTGACTTGAGGGGGCATTACATTGTGAATGCCTGGTGGAAGAGGTACATTGTTCCCCTAGGGAAAACGTGTCTGTGATGCCAGAGGGAACACCAAGGTTGAAGTGGTGTGGATAGGCGAGACCTGTGCACATGGGATAAGCACAAGAGGCCTTGTTTTACGCACTCTTGAAGCGAGCCAAGCAAGAGAGACTGGTGACTTTCAGTGACATGGTGGAAGGTGGATCATCTTGCGCTGGACCAATAATCCCCCTGTCTTCTGTAATGTTGGGTGCAGAGAATTCTTCCCTGGGATCAAAATGTGAACTCTGCTAATGGATGGAGCATTGACCTTAGTCTTTTCCCAGTGGTGCTGTGAAGAGGTTAAACCAGCTTTTATTGATGTACAAATAGTCTACATTAAACAATTAAACGTGTAGAGTAACTAAAGACAATGATCGAGTATATTTGAGGAAAATCAATTTAAGAATTTAACAATCCAAGCCCACTTTGTGACTTGTCAAGTACATGTTACATAAAAAGCATTGCTACAACCAGAGGATAAGTTGATGTAGACATATAACGATTGGTTTAATTTGTTTGTGTTATCTCTAAAACCTTGATTAGATAATGTTTCATTTGGAAACCCATTGTGTTACCATTAAGCAGCATAATTTATTGTTTAGCCATGACAAAAACGAACGTCTTAGAGATTGTCATTAAAATCATCCAAAAATATCTTGTCATACTTTGTTTGGAAGAGCATATCAGTATGATATAAATACTGTTAGCTAAAGGGTATCACACAGAACAAAATACTGACTAGAAATCAAATAGATACTGAAAGTCTTTCCAGATGAGTCTAAGTTACTCTGCTTGACCCTTGAAGTTAAACGTTGAATCTCCCAGGTTGGACATATTTAGTATGCTATATAGATGTTTTGATGTGTGGTTTAATGATGAATTTAATGCTTTTGCACCATCCATGTTGTCCCCACAATTGTTGCTCTTTTCAGGTCTGGCTTGACAGCACAGCTGTTGCAAGCCATTACGTGATTAACCTTAAAAGAGATTTCCAAAGCACTACCAGAAGAGATAGTTTGCTTACGCACACATGTTGGTAGCCATGATGGTAGCCATGAGTAGATGTTATATCTGGGTTTACGTTGCGTGCTTCCACAGCAATAAAAGTTCTTACCATCCACACAGCTGTGATCATTTTATTTATTTATCCAGTTGCCTGAGCTTGCAGCAGCGTGCCTAACCTTCAATTTTCATAGCACCCACATGACATTGTAATGCTATAAAAGTGTCCTAGATACCTAGGGGTCCATTATGATGTCGGGCGGATTGCCTCCGCCAGGCTGGCGGTAGCCACCGCCGGCCTGGCGGAGGCAATCCGCCCGACATCCATTGCCAAATTCCCCCCCGCCATATTAGGATGGCGGGGGGACCGCAGCGGTGAAAATCACAGCCCGCCTGTTTTCCGCCCCGGTGGCCTTGCGGCCGGGGCGGAATATGTTTAATATGGTGGCGGTGTCTGTTAGACACCGCCAGCCATATTACAATGCGCATTCTGGCACGCCTTTCCGTGGCGGCAATGCCGCCACGGAAAGGCAGGCGGAGTCCCCCTGCAGGGGCCCGTTGCGGGCCCCCAGGGACTCCGTGGGGGTGGGGGCTGCACATGGGGGGTACCTATGGTACCCCCCTGCATTTCAATGCACAACATAACAGGCACCTCGCGGTGCCTTTCATGTTGTGCATTGAAATTCACAATGTGCACTTTACACATGGCAGCGGGCGGAGATTTCTGCTCTGCCCGCCGCAATAGCACCCATACAGGATGCGCCGGCTGTGTGGCGGGCGCATCCTAATGCCCTGGTCGGGACCCCCGCCCTTAAGGCGGGCGGTCCCGAGTCCCGATGTGATGGCGGGCGGACTAAGTCCGCCCGTCATCATAATGGACCCCTTAGTGTATTTACAGTGTATTTTCCTCAGCAGCAGCACAGATGGGAGGAGGGCCATCATGAAAGTTAGACTTCAGAGTGCAGTTTTGTGTTTGAGAGTCCAGGGCTACACTAATCTACATGGATTCTTAGGTCTGGGTTGGCAGCTGTTACCTGACCTTATGTGATCAACAATAAAGAGTTTCGAGAATCCTAATGAGAGAAGAGCGTAGGTGCCACTCATGTTAATTCCCCTAAGTACAGGATTTGTCTGCTGAATGTGCTTGCCTCCACTAAAAGGATTGGTAGCATTGCACTGTTTTGCTTGTGGCAAAGTTTACACTTGAATGAAGGGCTCATTTACAAGCCCACTGTGCCGCATTTATCAGTGGTGCAGTGTGCCTGCCCATATTTACAAGCCACGTAAAGCCACCCTGCATGGCTTTTCATTACGCCTCCCCCAGGGAGGCATAAGGGAGGTGCAACAACGAAAAAATACTTTTAATTCTCCTCTTTTGTCCTTTTTCAATGTCTGCTGCATTCTGCAGCAAACATAGGAAGAGGAAAACACCTCTTCTGATTTCTTTTGTGAAGGAAGGTATCCATTTCTGCACAAAACCATCACCCCATAAATACAGACACCCTTGCACCATTGCGCAAGGTTGCCTGCTTTGGTGTATGATTGCCCATTGTGTGGTAGCACAGGGAAAAAAGACAGGAATGCGCCGTATTTTGTAGATACATCGCATTCCTGCCCTTTTCTTTTGATGCACGGCAGCGCAGCAGGAAGGCTTGTTGTGTTGCCGGGCATCAAAATATTGCAATGAGGCCCTGAGTTGGTTATTTTGACAAGCCACTGAGCATGACTATAGGCCTGAACTGTTTATTATGAAATGTTATGATAAAGGCACTCAGCATAACATATTTATTGTGAAAAACATTTGTTAATGTCAATAGGAATCAATTGTGGATTTTTAATACTCTATAGTAAAGTTTACAGACAGGTATTTTGATACATGGAATCACACATTCCAATAGTAGGCAATTGTTTCGGTGTTGGACACTCAGTGTGAAAATCATGGATACAGAAGGTTTGCTCTTTGGGAATCCATGTTAAGCCAAGAGAGATGTTGTTTTGCTTAGCCAATTGTAATCTTGAATACATTTACAATTTATACATTGTTTGTCTTTTTACTGCTTTGTGGGAAAGCTTGTGCTTCAAACGGTGCACAGTCAAAATATCGAGTTAACAATGTCGATTTGCACTAATATCGAGTTTGAAACATCGAAGGTAAGAAATATCGATGTTCTAAATATCGTTGTTAAAAATATCGATAGGAATGTATAGTCAATAATATCGAGATAAGTAATATCGATGATAGAAATATCGACATATATAATGTCGAAATGTCAAAATATCGACATTTTAAAATATATGTGTTTAATATATTATTAATAAAAAATGTTATATAAATTTGCTATAATGTTTAATTATCATATAAAATATTTATATAAAGTATTATAAATTTTAGGAGCGGGATGTTGGGTTTATAGGGGATAAGGGTGGGGAGTGTAATAAAAATATAAATATTAAAAATATTAATGTAAAAAAATATTTTATAGCATTTTGAATGCGAAATTAAATATTAGAAATTTGAAATATGAAATTAGAAATAATATACAAATTTTAGGAGCGGGATGTTGGGTTTATAGGGGATGTGGGTGGCCAGTGTATGAAAAATATAAATTTAAATATTATTTTGCAAATACATTTTTATAAAATAGATTTCGAAATTTAAAATTAGAAATATGAAATTATAAATTTTAAATATGAAATATGAAAATAGAAAATATATGACATTTTTAGGAGCGGGATGTTGGGTTTATAGGGGATAAGGGTGGGGAGTGTATGAAATATATAAATTAAATATAATTTTTTTGCAAAATGTTTTATATAAAATAGATTTTGAAATTTAAAATTTGAAATATTAAATTATAAATTTTAAATATGACACATGAAAATAGAAAATATATAAAAAAATTAGGAGCGGGATGTTGGGTTTATAGGGGATAAGGGTGGGGAGTGTATGAAAAATATAAACTAAATATAATTTTATTGCAAAACAATGTATATCAAATAGATTTCGAAATTTTTAATTTGAAATATTAAATTATAATTTAGAAATATGAAATTTGAAAATAGAAAATGTATCACATTTTTAGGAGCGGGATGTTTGGGTTTGTAGGGGATAAGGGTGGGGAGTGTATGAAAAATATAAAATAAACATTTTTTTTAATCAAATTTTTTCATACAAAATAGATTTCTAAATTTGAAATTTTAAATATGAAAATTAAAATTTTAAATATGAAATTTGAATTTAGAAAATCAATAAAAAATTTAGGAGCGGGATGTTGGGTTTATAGGGGATAAGGGTGGGGAGTGTATTAGATATATAAATTAAGAAATTTAAAAATACTATATATATTTTTATAAATTATAATTCGAAATTCAAATTTTGAAATATGAAATTTTATTTTATAAATAGGAAATTTGAAAATCTATTTAATTTTTGGGAGCTGGATGTTGGGTTTATAGGGCATAAGGGTGGTGAGTGTATTAAAAAGTATTACATAAAAAAAATATATTTTGTAAATTAGTTCAATGGAATTCAAAAAACGAATTTTATATTTTGAAAAATGAATTTAGAAAATAGATATTTTTTACAATTTGTTGGAGCGGGAGGTTGAGTTTATAGGGGATAAGGGTGGTGTTTGAAAAAAATATGTATAAAAAATATTTTTAAAAAGGAAATTACAAAAAAAAATTATGAATGTCGAAATTAATTATTTGCATTACAAATTAATTTTTTTTTTTTTTTTTGTAAAGTATTAAATAAATATATAAATTTAACCTTGGATTATTGTGTTAAATGGGATAAGGTTGGGGAGTGGTTACAAGATTAATATAGAGATGTTAATATTTAGTTAAATAATAATATAGAAGTATGAATATACATTTAAAAATTAGATTAATATTTATGAAATTTTAATTTACATTTACTTATAACTGTTTATGAGTGGAATTTTTGTTTTATGGGGGATACGGTAGGGACTTAATAACACAAATCTACATAGTTAGAGTTCACTGCACTTACCCTAAATAGATGTAGATTGGAGTTGGAATAGTAAATTAAATATGTTCATTGTCCAGCTAATATCCTAATTAAATGTAGATTGGAGTCAGAATAGTAAATTCTATAGGTTCAGTGTCCAGCACCTACTCTAATTAAATGTAGATTGGAGTTGGCATATTTAATTAAATAGGTTCAGTGTCCAGCAACTACCCTAATTAAATGTAAATTGGAGTTGGAATAGTAATTTAAATAGGTTCAGTGTCCAGCACCTACCCTAATTAAATGTAGATTGGAGGTGAAATAGTCATTTAAATAGGTTCAGTGTCCAGCACCTACCCTAATTAAATGTAGATTGGAGTTGGAATAGTAAATTAAATTGGTTCAGTGTCCAGCACCTGCCCTAATTAAATGTAGATTGGAGTTGGAATAATAAATTAAATAGGTTCAGTGTCCAGCACCTACTCTAATTAAATGTAGATTGGAGTTGGAATCGTAAATAAATAGGTTCAGTGTCCAGCACCTACCCTAATTAAATGTAGATTGGAGTTGGAGTAGTAAATTAAATAGGTTCAGTGTTTAGCACCTGCCCTAATTAAATGTAGATTGAAGTTGGAATAGTAAATAAATAGGTTCAGTGTCCAGCACCTACCCTAATTAAATGTAGATTGGAGTTGGAATAGTAAATTAAATAGGTTCAGTGTCCAGCACCTACCCTAATTAAATGTAGATTGGAGTTGGAATAGTAAATTGAATAGGTTCAGTGTCCAGCACCTACTCTAATTAAATGTAGATTGGAGTTGGAATAGTAAATTAAATAGCTTCATTGTCCAGCAACTACCCTAATTAAATGTAGATTGGAGTTGGAATAGTAAATTAAATAGGTTCAGTGTTTAGCACCTGCCCTAATTAAATGTAGATTGGAGTTGGAATAGTAAATAAATAGGTTCAGTGTCCAGCATCTACCCTAATTAAATGTAGATTGGAGTTGGAATAGTAAATTACATAGGTTCTGTGTCCAGCACCTGCCCTAATTAAATGTAGATTGGAGTTGCAATAGTAAATTAAATAGGTTCATTGTCCAGCACCTACTCTAATTAAATGTAGATTGGAGTTGGAATAGTAAATTAAATAGTTTCAGTGTCCAGCACCTGCCCTAATTAAATGTAGATTGGAGTTTGAATAGTAAATTAAATAGGTTCAGTGTCCAGCAACTACCCTAATTAAATGTAGATTGGAGTTGGAATAGTTCATTAAATAGGTTCAGTGTCCAGCAACTACCCTAATTACATGTAGATTGGAGTTGGAATATTAAATTAAATAGGTTCAGTGTCCAGCAACTACCCTAATTAAATGTAGATTGGAATTGGAATATTTAAATAAATGGGTACAGTGTCCAGCACCTACCCTAAATAAATGTAGATTGGAGTTGGAATAGTAATTTAAATAGGTTCAGTGTCCAGCACCTAATCTAATTGAATGTAGATTGGATATGGAATAGTTAATTAAATAGGTTCAGTGTCCAGCACCTACACTAATTAAATGTAGATTAGAGTTGGAATACTTAAATAAATAGGTTCAGTGTCCAGCACCTACCCTAATTAAATGTAGATTGGAGTTGGAATAGTTAATTAAGTAGGTTCAGTGTCCAGCACCTACCTTAATTAAATATAGATTGGAGTTGGAATAGTAAATTAAATAGGTTCAGTGTCCAGCACCTACCCTAATTAAATGTAGATTGGAGTTGGAATAGTGAATTAAATAGGTTCTGTGTCCAGCACCTGCCCTAATTAAATGTAGATTGGAGTTGGAATAGTAAATTAAATAGGCTCATTGTCCAGCACCTACTCTAATTAAATGTAGATTGGAGTTGGAATAGTAAATTAAATAGGTTCAGTGTCCAGCACCTGCCCTAATTAAATGTAGATTGGAGTTTGAATAGTAAATTAAATAGGTTCAGTGTCCAGCAACTACCCTAATTAAATGTAGATTGGAGTTGGAATAGTTAATTAAATAGGTTCAGTGTCCAGCAACTACCCTAATTACATGTAGATTGGAGTTGGAATAGTAAATTAAATAGGTTCAGTGTCCAGCAACTACTCTAATAAATGTAGATTGGAGTTGGAATCGTAAATTAAATAGGTTCAGTGTCCAGCACCTACCCTAATTAAATGTAGATTGGAGTTGGAATAGTTAATTAAATAGGTCAGTGTCCAGCACCTACCCTAATTAAATGTAGATTGGAGTTGGAATAGTAAATTACATAGGTTCAGTGTCCAGCACCTACTCTAATTAAATGTAGATTGGAGTTGGAATAGTAAATTAAATAGGTTCAGTGTCCAGCACCTACTCTAATTAAATGTAGATTGGAGTTGGAATAGTAAATTAAATAGGTTCAGTGTCCAGCACCTACCCTAATTAAATGTAGATTGGAGTTGGAGTAGTAAATTAAATAGGTTCAGTGTTTAGCACCTGCCCTAATTAAATGTAGATTGAAGTTGGAATAGTAAATAAATAGGTTCAGTGTCCAGCACCTACCCTAATTAAATGTAGATTGGAGTTGGAATAGTAAATTAAATAGGTTCAGTGTCCAGCACCTACCCTAATTAAATGTAGATTGGAGTTGGAATAGTAAATTGAATAGGTTCAGTGTCCAGCACCTACTCTAATTAAATGTAGATTGGAGTTGGAATAGTAAATTAAATAGGTTCATTGTCCAGCAACTACCCTAATTAAATGTAGATTGGAGTTGGAATAGTAAATTAAATAGGTTCAGTGTTTAGCACCTGCCCTAATTAAATGTAGATTGGAGTTGGAATAGTAAATAAATAGGTTCAGTGTCCAGCATCTACCCTAATTAAATGTAGATTGGAGTTGGAATAGTAAATTACATAGGTTCTGTGTCCAGCACCTGCCCTAATTAAATGTAGATTGGAATTGCAATAGTAAATTAAATAGGTTCATTGTCCAGCACCTACTCTAATTAAATGTAGATTAGAGTTGGAATAGTAAATTAAATAGTTTCAGTGTCCAGCACCTGCCCTAATTAAATGTAGATTGGAGTTTGAATAGTAAATTAAATAGGTTCAGTGTCCAGCAACTACCCTAATTAAATGTAGATTGGAGTTGGAATAGTTAATTAAATAGGTTCAGTGTCCAGCAACTACCCTAATTACATGTAGATTGGAGTTGGAATATTAAATTAAATAGGTTCAGTGTCCAGCAACTACCCTAATTAAATGTTGATTGGAATTGGAATATTTAAATAAAAAGGTACAGTGTCCAGCACCTACCCTAAATAAATGTAGATTGGAGTTGGAATAGTAATTTAAATAGGTTCAGTGTCCAGCACCTAATCTAATTGAATGTAGATTGGATATGGAATAGTTAATTAAATAGGTTCAGTGTCCAGCACCTACACTAATTAAATGTAGATTAGAGTTGGAATACTTAAATAAATAGGTTCAGTGTCCAGCACCTACCCTAATTAAATGTAGATTGGAGTTGGAATAGTTAATTAAGTAGGTTCAGTGTCCAGCACCTACCTTAATTAAATATAGATTGGAGTTGGAATAGTAAATTAAATAGGTTCAGTGTCCAGCACCTACCCTAATTAAATGTAGATTGGAGTTGGAATAGTGAATTAAATAGGTTCTGTGTCCAGCACCTGCCCTAATTAAATGTAGATTGGAGTTGGAATAATAAATTAAATAGGCTCATTGTCCAGCACCTACTCTAATTAAATGTAGATTGGAGTTGGAATAGTAAATTAAATAGGTTCAGTGTCCAGCACCTGCCCTAATTAAATGTAGATTGGAGTTTGAATAGTAAATTAAATAGGTTCAGTGTCCAGCAACTACCCTAATTAAATGTAGATTGGAGTTGGAATAGTTAATTAAATAGGTTCAGTGTCCAGCAACTACCCTAATTACATGTAGATTGGAGTTGGAATAGTAAATTAAATAGGTTCAGTGTCCAGCAACTACCCTAATAAATGTAGATTGGAGTTGGAATCGTAAATTAAATAGGTTCAGTGTCCAGCACCTACCCTAATTAAATGTAGATTGGAGTTGGAATAGTTAATTAAATAGGTCAGTGTCCAGCACCTACCCTAATTAAATGTAGATTGGAGTTGGAATAGTAAATTACATAGGTTCAGTGTCCAGCACCTACTCTAATTAAATGTAGATTGGAGTTGGAATAGTAAATTAAATAGGTTCAGTGTCCAGCACCTACCCTAATTAAATGTAGATTGGAGTTGGAATAGTAAATTAAATAGGGTCAGTGTCCAGCAACTACCCTAATTAAATGTAGATTGGAGTAGGAATAATACATTTAATAGGTTCAGTGTCCAGCAACAACCCTAATTAAATGTATATTGGAGTTAGAATAGTTAATTTAATAGGTTAAGTGTTTAGTATTAATAAAAAAAATGAATATTGGATTTGGATAAGTAAATGTTTCATGTTTAGTGTCCAGTATCCAATTAAATAAATTGTATATTTATGTGTGAATAGTAAATTGATAGTAATAGTTAATTATATATGTAAAATAAAAATAAATATATATATATATATTGTAAAAAAAAAAAAATTATATATTGGTAGTAATTCTTTAATAATGGGTAGTAGACCAAAATGACACAGTTTTAAACACATTTTTTATTTATTTGTTCATATTGTAATTAAAGCAAATAATACATGTTTAAAAAATGATTTTATACAATTTAAACAAAAAAATAAATATAATTTGTCACCAATTTCTTTTTAATTGCGATACCTTTGCAGTAAATTACATTTGTGGTATATGTAAATTATATAGTAAATGAGAAAACATTGAACAATATACTATATAGAGTATATACATTTTAAGAGAAATTACAATACATCACAATTGTTAATAAATTATATAGTAATATATTTGTTACATATTAATGTGAACTTCAATATATGTTATATATGTAGATATATTTTCAAATAACAACATAGATAATATTTATAGTTCATATAATACAATGTATATTTTACAAACATTTTAAATTATAATATCTGTTATATATTTTTAATGTATTAATATTAATTTTATAATATTAATATTAATACATTAAACATATTAGTCACAATTTGTATATAAATAATGAAACTTAACACTTTTATTTTTACTAATTTAAACACATTAGGTTTTGTTTTATTATAACATTAAATATTAAAATATATTAATAATTAATGTAATAATAAAAAAGTATATCAAATTAATATTTTTCTAGAAAGATTAATAATACATAGGATAAATACAGCAAAAATAATTACACAGTTTTAACAAATTTCTATTAGTAAAACAAATTAATTTGACATTTATTTAACTATTATTTGGATAATACTATCAATTGGGTGTTTTATTTTGTAACCGCTCCTAGGGGGCCATTAGGATGGCGGGCGGGCTTTGCCCGCCCGCCACCCTATCGGGAAACGGGACCGCCTGCCTCGAGGGCGGGGGTCCCGAAATGTGCATTAGGATGCGCCCGCCACAGTGGCGGGCGCAATCCTCATTTTAACATTGTGGCGGGCGGTGCTCACTGCACCGCCCGCCACAATCTAACAATCAAATGCATGCATTTGCATACACGAAGCGGCAGGCACCCCGCGGTGCCTGCTGCTTGGTGTATGCAAATGCGGGGGGTACCACAGGTACCCCCCCATTGCACCAATCCCCTCGGCCATCACCAGGGGGGCCCGCAGGGGGCCCCCAAACCAAAGACCGCCTGCCTTTCTGTGGCGGCATTGCCGCCACGGAAAGGCCTGACAAAATGCTCATGATAATATGGTTGGCGGTGTCTAACAGACACCGCCACCATATGTAACACATTCCGCCCCGGCCGCAAGGCGACCGGGGCGGAAAACAGGCGGGCGGTGTTTTGCACCGCAGCGGTCCCCCCCGCCATCCTAATGTGGCGGGGGGGAATTGGGCAATGGATGTCGGGCGGATTGCCTCCGCCAGGCCGGCGGTGGCTACCGCCAGCCTGGCGGAGGCAATCCGCCCGACATCATAATGGACCCCCTAGTCTTTTTGGGTCATTTTGGAAGATTCAAGCTCGCGGTTGGAAGCTACTTCACGTCTGAGAAGGTAAGATTGCTATTTGTTATATTTTAACTAATTTAAGGGAATTTTGAAGGTAGTACTTTGTTATGTGTTGTTTGTGGACTACTATGTTAGGGTTAACTTCGTATGTAGTTGGTTATTAACGTTTTTACCTTTTCTTAGCGTTTTCTCAGTAACGGCCTTGGAGTTATTGTGTTTGTGGCTTTTTATTAATTTTTTGTTAGATATATGTATGTTCTAGTTATCAATAATGTATTAATCTAAGTTTTTTGTAGGTGGGAATGATTTTTTTTATCTGGTAAATTTTTGGAAACAGCCATTTCCGTTTCCGAGCTGTTACGTTTTTTTTTTTTTTTTAAGAAGTGCATTTCAGTTGCTGTAACTGCTATGTGTTTTACAAATCGATGATTTATTTGGGTTTCTGGAGCGTTTCAAAAATTCTATAGCCTTTTTCGGGTTTTTGAGGGATTCAGATTTATCGAATTATTGGGATTTCGGATGTATTTCGAACAGTTGTATTTTTGCATTGTATTGGGCCACTTTATTTTTTATGCTGTGTATTTATTACTGCATGGATTGTTATGGACCATTGGATTTGCTAATTACGTTGTTGTGAAAATGTAAATGCATTTATGTTATTAAATGTTTCTAGAAAAAAAAATGGTTTGGTTACATTTAAGCCATTTTTTAAATGTCCAGAAATTTTTTGGGTAATTATTTTCAGTTTAGTGTTTTGGCTATCATTTTTAAGTATTCTAGTCCTCTTGTTGTGGGGTAAAGTTGTACTTGTTGTTGTAAATATTGGTACATTTGGGCTGTTTGTCTTGATAGTTTGGGTATTAATTGTAGAATGGATTCTTAACTCTTGGAAACTTTGTTCTTTTTGTATTGCTGTTAGTAGTTTGTGTAGTGTAGGAGTTGTTCGGCCAGTTGAAGATAGAAAGGCATTATGCCAACCCTCCACTGCGTTGTTTGTTTTGGCCTCTTTATTTAGGGTTGGTAGATATACATTCCACCAAGGAATTAGGAATTTAGGCTGTCGTCTGTGGCCTGACCGGTGTAGTCTCCCCACCCAGGTATCCTCAAAATAATCCAAAAGCAGAGCCAATTTTTGTTCATTTTGTGTATAGAAAGGACTTTCTATTAAAAGATTATAGTGTTCAGCCACATCAGTTATTGGCACGTATGCTAGGGCAATGAGGTGTTTTATTTGGTATGCAAATGTAATATTGGTTGCATATTCAACACTAAGGGGGCCATTAGGATGGCAGGCGGGCTTTGCCTGCCCGCCACCCTATCGGGAAACGGGACTGCCCACCTCGAGGGCGGGGGTCCCCAAATGTGCATTAGGATGCGCCCGCCACACAGGCGGGCGCATCCTGTATTGTTGCCATTGCGGCGGCCGGAGCAGTAATCTCCGCCCGCCGTCTTGTTAAACGCGCACGTTGTGCATTTCTAAGTGCAACATGACAGGCACCGCGCGGTGCCTGCCATGATGCACTTTGAAATGCGGGGGGGTACCATAGGTACCCCCCATGTTCAACCCCCCAAGCCAGGGACTCCCAGGTGGCCCGCAACGCAAAGCATGCCTTTCCGTGGCGGCATTGCCGCCACGGAAATGCATTGGTGTAAGTCCATTGTAATATTGCGGGCGGTGTCTAACAGACACCGCCACCATGTTACTCGTTTTCCGCCCCGGCCGCCAGGCGACCGGGGCGGTAAACAGGCGGGCGGTGTTTCTCACCGCCGCGGTCCACCCCGCCATACTAATATGGCGGGGGGATTTGGGCTGTGGATGTCGGGCGGATTTCCTCCGCCAGGCTGGCGGTAGCCACCGCCAGCCTGGCGGAGGAAATCCGCCGACATCCTAATGGACCCCTATGTGTTAATTTTTGCAAATTTCTCCATATACATTGGTTAAAATGGAAGTAACATCCTTGTATGGATGTGTGTGGATATATTTTAAGGATAGAATTTATCATTGCTTGTTCAAAGTCAATTATAATTTTTAGGGGAAAGAAGTCTCATGTTTCTTCTTTGATTTTGTTTAATATTTCTGTGTATGTAGAAGTTTGTTTGTTTGGCAACAAACAATAGATGAATGGTATGCGGGTGTTGTAGAATTGCCCATGTATAGTATATAGTTGATAGAATGGTTTAGGGCATATGCTAAAAGTGCCATCCATCATCCATGTTTGACTATCTGTTAATTTTTTTAGGTTGGTGTTTGTTGCAAACATTATTATCCTTTTATCTTTGTTGTTGTTGTCGTAGAAGATAAAAGGTTGATCACTATGAGTTATGGTAAGCTCAGGTGTAATTATGACCTCTTCAAAAGTTGTAGGTGTTGCTATTGTTGGTCTACTAGATGTTTTGGTTCTAGCAATAGTTCTTTTTATAACAGCTATAGTTGGTAACTGACCTCTTGCCTCTCTAGGTACTCTAGGTATTAATTCCTTAAGTATTACACTAGTTGGTAAGTCAGTGGTTTTGCTTAATTCCTTAATATTGTCTAGAGTAGATCTAACCTCTATTTCAGAGATGTTAGGTGGATGGTTATGTTCAGTAGTATTAATCACACTTGTTTCTCTGGTTGTTGCACGACCATAGCATTTGTTAGAATAATACTTAGTACATTTCCAGTTAACTTTAAGGTCTTTTTGTTTTTCCTGAGTATAAGTATACCCCATATAGCATAACAAACATTTCCCTTTCTGAGATGAGATAAATCTTGCATCTTCTGTCATTGTTGGTTTCTTAAATCTGGAAAAGGTGTATTAAATATTATTAGAAATAGTCATTTTATTAGAAGAGAAAAAAAATAAGTATGTAACATTTGTGGGTAATTACCTATTCAAAAGTAGTAGATTTTCAAAGGAGATCTTTTTGTTGATTGATGCTTTAATAGATTGTAGTGGTCTGTGGAAAGAAAATGAAGCATATTTTAGTGAATGTTTATATGTGTATTTTTATAACACATTTGCTAAGGTACTATGTTTTAATATGAAAACGTTTGCAACATTTCATCTGATGTATATATCATTTAAAAAAATACCTGTTTTAAATATACAAACCGTTAAATATAAACATTGTGAGTCTTTAAAAAACAAATATTAGTACTTGGGCATGTTTTCTATGCTTACCTAGTTTTAATTTTTAGTTGTTGATGGTAGAATGTTTGTTGTTATGTTGCACCTTTAATTAGTAAAGGTATCTGTGGAAAAAAGTAATGGAATGATAAATCTTTAGTTTATTTTTTATAATAGAAGTAACATTTTTTTAAACAAGCATTTCACATTTAACTCTTTGAAAACTGTATTTAATAAAAAACAATAATCAGACATTTAAGTAGGAATTTATGAGTTAGTTATAACATTTTTACTGTTGATTTAGCATTTATTTAGGCGTCGATTCCGATCCGGTAAAAAGCGCTCCGAATTGCTGTTCGGAGCGTTTTTCCCCGTACGAATCGTACCTGTAGGTGTCCCCGTACGAATCAGCAAGTACGATCACAATCTAAAGTGTCACTCCGTACGACTCGTAAAAAAGCCCGTACAAATCGAAAGTCCATATGGATTGCAGTCGGCTGACGCACCACGCAGCGTCCGTACGTAAATAGACCGCGCCTCGTACGATCCGTGTTGAACACACTCCGTACGGCTCTTTTTCTACGAGAGCTCTAAACTACCGTAAAACCACACTCCGGCAAGACCCGCACCCGGTACACGACAAGCAGGACATGAACGCCATCGTCCGTCTCATCCCTATCCTGTACGGCCACCACCTCGTACTTAGAAACCGACGACGGCGCAGAAGGTGAGCACAACGAAGTCCAACATACCGGTACGTGTTGCCAGACGGGCACATCGGCATTGCACGTTTGTAATGTCTGGGTATGTAGCGCCACACACTCCTGCACATCACTAATGTAATACGGAGAGAGGCCGTATCTTCGTCATCGATCACGGGGTACGGTACGTCACCGCACAACAGTAGAGTAAGACGTGGGCGGGCCCACCTACGTCATCAACCACGGGGTACAGAACGTCACCGCACATCACTAGTGTAATACGGTGACAGGCCGCACCTACGTCATCGACCGCGGGGTACGGAACGTCACCGCACATCAGTAGAGTAATACCGTGACAGGGCGCACCTACGTCATCCACCACTGCCCACCACTTCCCAGCATCAGAGTGCCCACCACTGCCCAGCATCAAAGTGTGTGTGTGTGTCTCTAACACCCCCACCATTGCCCACCACTGCCCAGCATCAGAGTGCCCACCACTTCCCAGCATCAGAGTGCCCACCACTTCCCACCATCAGAGTGCCCACCATTGCCCAGCATCAGAGTGCCCACCACTGCCCACCACTGCCCAGCATCAGAGTGTGTGTGTGTGTCTCTAACACCCCCACCACTGCCCACCACTGCCCAGCATCAGAGTGCCCACCACTTCCTAGCATCAGAGTGCCCACCACTTCCCACCATCAGAGTGCCCACCACTGCCCACCACTGCCCAGCATCAGAGTGCCCACCACTGCCCGCCACTGCCCAGCATCAGAGTGTGTGTGTGTGTCTCTAACACCCCCACCACTGCCCACCACTGCCCAGCATCAGTAAGACGTGGGCGGGCCCACCTACGTCATCAACCACGGGGTACAGAACGTCACCGCACATCACTAGTGTAATACGGTGACAGGCCGCACCTACGTCATCGACCGCGGGGTACGGAACGTCACCGCACATCAGTAGAGTAATACCGTGACAGGGCGCACCTACGTCATCCACCACTGCCCACCACTTCCCAGCATCAGAGTGCCCACCACTGCCCAGCATCAAAGTGTGTGTGTGTGTCTCTAACACCCCCACCATTGCCCACCACTGCCCAGCATCAGAGTGCCCACCACTTCCCAGCATCAGAGTGCCCACCACTTCCCACCATCAGAGTGCCCACCATTGCCCAGCATCAGAGTGCCCACCACTGCCCACCACTGCCCAGCATCAGAGTGTGTGTGTGTGTCTCTAACACCCCCACCACTGCCCACCACTGCCCAGCATCAGAGTGCCCACCACTTCCTAGCATCAGAGTGCCCACCACTTCCCACCATCAGAGTGCCCACCACTGCCCACCACTGCCCAGCATCAGAGTGCCCACCACTGCCCGCCACTGCCCAGCATCAGAGTGTGTGTGTGTGTCTCTAACACCCCCACCACTGCCCACCACTGCCTAGCATCAGAGTGCCCACCACTTCCCAGCATCAGAGTGCCCACCACTTCCCACCATCAGAGTGCCCACCACTGCCCACCACTGCCCAGCATCAGAGTGTGTGTGTGTGTCTCTAACACCCCCACCACTGCCCACCACTGCCCAGCATCAGAGTGCCCACCACTGCCCACCACTGCCCAGCATCAGAGTGTGTGTGTGTGTCTCTTACACCCCCACCACTGCCCAGCATCAGAGTGCCCACCACTTCCCAGCATCAGAGTGCCCACCACTTCCCAGCATCAGAGTGCCCACCACTGCCCGGCATCAGAGTGCCCACCACTGCCCAGCATCAGAGTGTGTGTGTGTCTCTAACACCCCCACCACTGCCCACCACTGCCCAGCATCAGAGTGTGTGTGTGTGTGTGTCTCTAACACCCCCACCACTGCCAAGCACTGCCCACCATCAGAGTGCCCACCACTTCCCAGCATCAGAGTGCCCACCACTTCCCAGCATCAGAGTGCCCACCACTGTCCAGCATCAGAGTGCCCACCACTGCCCACCACTGCCCAGCATCAGAGTGTGTGTGTGTGTCTCTAACACCCCCACCACTGCCCACCACTGCCCAGCATCAGAGTGCCCACCACTGCCCACCACTGCCCAGCATCAGAGTGTGTGTGCGTGTCTCTAACACCCCCACCACTGCCCACCACTGCCCAGCATCAGAGTGCCCACCACTGACCACCACTGCCCAGCATCAGAGTGTGTGTGTGTGTCTCTAACACCCCCACCACTGCCCAGCACTGCCCAGCATCAGAGTGCCCACCACTTCCCAGCATCAGAGTGCCAACCACTTCCCAGCATCAGAGTGCCCACCACTGCCCAGCATCAGAGTGCCCACCACTGCCCACCACTGCCCAGCATCAGAGTGCCCACCACTGCCCAGCATAAGAGTGCCCACCACTGCCCACCACTGCCCAGCATCAGAGTGTGTGTATGTGTATCTAACACCCCCACCACTGCCCACCACTGCCCAGCATCAGAGTGCCCACCGCTGCCCACCACTGCCCAGCATCAGAGTGTGTGTGTGTGTCTCTAACACCCCCACTACTGCCCACCACTGCCCAGCATCAGAGTGCCCACCACTTCCCAGCATCAGAGTGCCCACCACTGCCCACCACTGCCCAGCATCAGAGTGTGTGTGTGTGTGGCAAACACCCCCACCACTGCCCAGCTCGTACATCAAAAACATACCATTGTCAACCTCATTACCCTCAGGAGATAGACACATTTTAGCAGACCTAATTGTGAACATCACACCAGCTCCCAGGCACACAGCAGTCACAGACATCATCACACTAACTACAAATCTGAAAAGCAAAATATTAGCTTTATTCAGCGGATTCACAAAAGAAAAGCAAATGAGAGTCCTCGCTCATTAAAGGCCAATGGCCAGTCCAATAAAGTCTCTGCAACAGTTCGTGCCTCCATGGGTGTTATCTCACCCAAAACTGCCTGCACATGGCGTTTAATCCGCTGTGGTGACTATGGGGGCACCATCTGTGGAATCCTCCGGCACCGCATGGACAGGAGAGGGAAGGACAGGTGGAGTGGGTGCAGGTGAAGTGGATTCATCCACACTGGCTGGGGCATCGCCGAAAGTAGATTCAAAAACCTGGCTGCACACCTCAGCCAGTGCGGAAAAACTACCACCTGAACCCGGGGACACATTGGGGGTGGAGGTACAGGGCTGTGAGTCTGTTTTACTGGGTGTGTGGATGCATGTGTGAGGTGTCTCCCCTCTCCCTGTGGGTGTGCCTATTTGCCCTTGAGACTGTGTGCGTGGAGCTTTGAGCTTCTTATGCTGTGTGTGTGCGCTGGGTGTGTCTGACCTGTGGCGTGTGCGTGTATGCTGTGTAGGTACGTGAGAGGCAGAGGTGGATGGCTCTGAAGGATGGGGGGGACAGATGCTGCTGGATGTACATAGCTGCCGTCAGTGTTGATTCAATGGCAGCCACACTCCGACGCAGATCAGACATGGCTGATGACATGCCCTCCATGAACGACACCACCTGTGTAATCAGTTGTGTATGTCCATGGAGGACAGTCAGCATGGATGTCTGACCTACTGCAATCTGCCGGAGTAGGTCCACAGTCTCAGCACTGAGGGCAGCAGGGGACACAGCGGCAGGGGCTGCGGTGCCGGGAACAAAGGAGACACGGGGGCTAGCACGGACCCTAGGCACACCAAGGACTGGGAGTGTGGAGATGGGACTGGAGGAGGGGAGGGCAGCCAAAGATGAAGGAGTGACCATTGCTGCATATTCCCCCCCCTCCTGAGAGTCTGACTCGGAGTCGTCGGCATGGTAAGATGTGTCAGTCACATGTCGTCCGGCCTGCAGACTCTCCTCACACTCTGTGCCACTGCCTCCCTCTGACACCTCAAAGCAGGTGGCACTGTCGGTGTGTCCCTCTGCCTGGTCCGCGCCTGTGTCTCCTCCAGATTCAGATGATGATGCTGTGAGCAAGGAGAAGAATGAAAACATATCAGTCACCTGTACACATCAGACATATCAGCTGCAAATCATTTTGCCTCAGTTCTCAACATGGCATGCATCATGAGTCACATGACACTGAACTCTGCATAATGACAAGTCTACTTGTGGACAAATGTCAGAGACACAACGCTCAATGTATGGTAGGAGACAAGGTACAGGCAAGGCAAATACTTGTATGAGAGACACAATCATGATCCACTGCCTGACAGCAGGATAGCTGATGATGCATCACAGTTCATTAGCCAACCCTGCCACCCAAATCAAGACCTGGTCATGTTTGAATAGCTTTGACCTTGTGCCACATGGGAAAAGTCCTGCCCGAACTGCCATGTGATGCCATCCTGGGACCTGAAACAAGTGTTCCATCACCTCACACTGCCATCACAGCTTTCTACACCCAAAGTCACATTGTGTGGCAGACCATCAATACTATGTACAAACAAAATGCAACAGATTTTGAGAATATGCACACATGCACTGCCCAGTGTGAGTATGCATAATGCCAAAATATTGCACATGTACATTGTGCACCTGTAGCTAACACAAGATAATTAGAAAGTGTACCATGGACAAAGGCCACTGAGGCTGACTTGTGCAGAAAACACATGTTGAGACTCAAGAACAGTGCCAAAATATGAAGAAGGGCAGACACAGCGCACATGTGGTGCTACATTTAAGGTACCAACAGGTGTCACAGACCCCCCTACAACATGATGATGTGCAAAGGAAGATGCATACTGAGACATTGCACCATAGGAGAACATGTCAAAAACGAGCATTAGCCAAAGCAAAGCTCGAATGTGGAGTAGGGCAAGGCATGTAAAGAAGCAGCTGCTGACACTGGGACATTCAAATGCCAATGCATGAAGTGCCTGTCTGACCACACCACTCAAACTATGGGAGTGTTACCATGCCTTGGAGCACTTCAGGTACCATTGCACACACACATGACAACAAACAGACATGTACCTACCCCCTTCGTGCTGCTGTCCCTCCTGCAACTGCCTATGGAGGTCTGGGAACACCACTTCCAGGACCCGGAGCATGTTGGGGGTGAGGTGGCGGCTGCGGCGGGTCCAGCACCGGATGTCCTGCCACCTCTTCTTGATGTTTCAGAGCCTCCTGTGAGGCCCCCCTCTCTCCTGACAGCCCTGGCGATGTCCACCCAGATTTCACCCTTCTCATAGGCAGATACCTGTCACAAATGTAAAATAAAAGAACATCAGTATACCTGGTTCATGTTCCAAAGACACCCATATGTGCACAAAATACATGAGGACAACAGGGCATCGTATGCCACACACATTTGCATCATTGTCCAGGAGTATGTGGCCTGTGTGCAAACACAACTGCATTGCATCACATTGAAATTCTACTGATGACATGAGGGCTGCAAAACACTCTTTGAGCATGGCACTCACTGAACAATATATGCTACATCTGGGTGCACTGCAGCACGTGACATGCTGTCACACACCACACTACAAAAAATAACTCTCATGTAACAACACTGTGCACCCTGGCAGTCAGTCACAACAACATTGCATCTATCCACTATACATACACAGTGGCTATGATGTCACACACACAACAGGTGCACACTCCAAGGTATTGCACACATCACTCACCTGATCCTCTGGTCTCCCATACAGCTTGCTGAAGTTTGGCAGGAGGGCATCCAGCAGGGCCTTGTTCTCACCATCAGTGAATGCAGGTGCCCTCTCCATGCTCAGCTAATCAGGGTCCAGAGGATTCAGAGACAGCAGCTGTGGTTACCACACCAATGTTGTGCAGGCAAGTGCCCTCCCACAGCCACATGCTGCCTTATATCTGTGCTGCAGAGGGTCTGTGAGTCCAAGGAGTAGTGTGTGATAGGCCACCATATTTTGCATCCTATGTTCCATCCAATCACATCACACATAAGCCCATGACACACATATGCATGGTTTGAAAATAGAGCCTGAGCTGAACAACAACTTTCGCAACATTGTATACTTTTTCCAAACTGATTTTTCCAGGACACCTGTAGGAGTTTTAAAAAACTCCGTATCCATGACAACCTGGTTGCATTTTGAACAGTACACTGTTCCCCTAGTTGTTCCCTATGCATTTATTCAAATTCCCACCCAAGTACGGTGACATTGCCATTGCCAATGCAACACATTTAATGGTGTAACGAGGCGTACACACGCACGTACCATTGGGCTACGCTTTGCTCGCGTATAGCCGAAATGCAATAGGGAAACGAGGCCGACACACGCACGTACCATTGGGGTACACTTTGCTCACGTATAGCCGAAATGCAATAGGGAAACGAGGCCGACACACGCACGTACCATTGGGGTACGCTTTGCTCGCGTATAGCCAAAATGCAATAGGGAAACGAGGCCGACACACGCACGTACCATTGGGGTACGCTTTGCTCGCGTATAGCCGAAATGCAATAGGGAAACGAGGCCGACACACGCACGTACCATTGGGGTACGCTTTGCTCGCGTATAGCCGAAATGCAATAGGGAAACGAGGCCGACACACGCACGTACCATTGGGGTACAGTGCGTCAGACATGGTCAAGTGAACGATTGTGTAGGCTGCGTCCCTTTCCACCTTCATGTCACCATTGGGAGAGTTACACCAGGAAATCACACAGCAGGGATGTAGTCTACACTCATGTCAACGATGTGGATGCATATATCAGCATGGCACACATACATCAGGATGGGCCAGGTGTGGCAGACATTGAAGAAGCACAGTGATTGTGACCCTGTGCCTCAGTTGATGTGTGAATAGCTTGCACAACATGTCATCAACCATGATGCACATGTGCATCACATGCATTCAACAATTTCCACCCGAGTAACGTCAGCAACATGTTGCGAGGCACATGAACACTGGAATGGCCCACAATTCAGTACAGGGAACTGGCACATGATGACAGCAACATGCCCACTGTCACAGAGGTGTCATAGCCGCACAGCATGACCCTGTGTGACCACGTCATGTGTGTGCCATGTGCGACATTGTGCATGCTGTTTGCATATGCGATGAACAGGTCAGTAACGTATTACTCACCTCAGAATATCCCCACATGTCATCCTGGACATGGCAATTTCCGTTATGCTGTACACTTGTGTGTTGGTGTGTAAATCCTCTGGCTCTGCAAGTGGCATTGGCGTTGTGTGTGCCGTGATGACGTTGTCTGAGTAGTCATATGTCACCTCTGCGTGCACACGTCAGGTCCTCTGTTTGTTTCACAACACCAGCGCAGGTCCGGTCTAAGTGTAAGCTTACACATTTTGTACCCAAAATCATTGTACAAACACTTCTGACCATTTAGCTTTTATTGTCATACTCAGGACAGTGCCAATAGGGATGTAATTTACAAAGCCTGTGAGGAATGAAAAAGACTCATGTTGGTGACTGACCCTCACCGTCTGTGTCTCCACGGTTTTCACGTCAGGCACAACAACAAGAGCTGCTCCGATTGCGGGGACCAGACATATGAATCCAGGTATGATTGGTCCCACAAGCCACTCAGACTCCAGCAGTTGGCACATCACCACAATAGCTCATGGTTGGGATGTAGGATGAGTGCATGTGTGTGGGTGTGGAGACATCTAAGCCCCTTATTTGTACATCAGTCCTCCAGGCCAAACTTGTCAGGTAAACATAAGAAGTTAGAGATATGTAATTGCATTAACAAATCACCACAATGCAAGTGCAATGCTGCATGGGATTAGGGTGACAGCGACCACACGGCTCCATCAGAATTGCAGCCGTCGTAGCCAGCACCACAACCTACGGTCCCAGCCATGCATGTGACACAGGAGGAGTAAGTGCACTTCCTCATGTCCATGATGTCTCTCACCCCGCCCACGGACTAAGCGTCAGCTTCTGGCCCAGCGTACATGTCTGGGGGCAGTAGCGCCTCTGTTGATTTGCCCCTGACGCCATCACTCGCTGAGTGACGGACGCAGGCGGTGCATACGTCCCAGAACCGCTGTGACAGACAGGATCGGAATGCTCATCCTGGTCCCCGCTGGTTCAACTCACAACCTCACTGCCAAATATCCCCCAGGTGTCAGCCGTGGCGCCGTTCTCGGGAGGTGCTGGCCCCGATACCACACACTGTACGGCTCCGCTGTGGTAACTGTGTGGCAGAACACCGCTCTTAATGCTGCATGGGAATTTAAAAATCAATGAGCCTGCCACACCTCATTACAATGGGTGCTAATGAGTATTGGGAGGGTCATGAAGACCCACTGGCACGTAAGTGTCAGTCCCAAGACCACAGGACAGGTGGACTGGGGGATGCGAGTGGTGTGGACACCTAGCCAGACACTGGTGATGTCTCTACTCAAAACGTGTTTTTGGATGAGTGGGCAACGTACAGTGTTGTGTTTATGTGGGCGGACGCAACCATGGCCCTTCATCTCCCCGTTGCTGCGGTGAGGACCAACTTGTCACTGAGGTCCTTAAACTACACTAACGCTACGCTGAGCCTCTGCAGGCCTATCTTGATGAAAGTACTGTATGTATATTGGCAAGCATGTACAGCCACGCTGCATGTTTGGCTGTAGATAGGCACGTTGTCAGACCCCCACACCCCTACCCGGACTGACCATGTTCCCTGTCCTCCCACCCCACCCCAGGAAGCATCTGCATCCAGGCCTCAAAACCACATAACACATTCCCGTTTGCACCGCTGTAGAGGGTATCCAAGAGGTACAGGCACTACGCAAAGTTGTCATCATCCTCCCTGACTCTGGGAGTGATGTTTTGCAACTTCACATGCATCTTTGCCCGCTACCCACACTCTCTGTGGGATATGGTTGTGTAACAGCTGCCAGTGTATGCGTTGTAGGTACGGCCCAAACTTGGCCACGCCCTTGTCGGATGCCAATCTATGACACTGGTTTTGTTCCGGTGTGGCCTGGATTGCCCCGACTCACTGGTCAGATCGATGGCACCCAGGGAGGCTAATTAGTCCTAAGCTATGTATGTATTGAAATTTGGCACTTTGCTACTGCCTACTGTTCCTTACAGATAATTGGTTACAAAAGGTAAGTAACTAGTCCATTACAGTTCTGTGCATCCGCTGTAGGAGCATCTATGTTGTGTCCTTGCTGTGATGGCAGGGTTACTAATGTACACACACCATGCCACGTGTGTTAATGACCCATTCACATATGTGATGGCATCACAGACCATTAGTGACAAATCTAATAATCATGCTGTATGATGATGGTTATGTAATTGTAACTGAAAGTACACACCGCAACATGACTAAGGCAGAACAGTGCAAATGATGGCACATGTGGTGTGTGTGTGTGTATTGCAGTCAGCCGTCTGGATGTGCAGACAACCTCCTACTGACATTGACATGACGTGTGTCACTGACATGATACATTGTCATGCTCACTAAGACCTTTCCATCAGATCGTTTGTATGCATGTCATATCCATTCCACACACTACAGGTATTTTCCTTTTCCACGGAGGAGTGGGTGGGAGCTGGCACACGTTACATCAGTGTGTATCCCACGCCACACTCCAAATTGTCTACATTATTTGAAGCAGTGTTGCTTGTGCCATGTACATTGTTATAGTCTTAGTCAGACAGTTGATGACATTTCCTTTAAATTGTGTCTTGCAGGGCACCCCCTCTGGAAAGGCCGTTGCCTGACTTGGAAGCCATGAGGGAGCGCAATTGCATCCGTCGATATCGGTTCGGCAGACAGTTGATCAAGGACCTGACGGACAGGCTTGAGGCTCACCTACAACTACGCCACAGGTATCCAACTGCACTGACACCCAAGGTAAAGGTGATGGCAGCCCTCCATTTCTTTGCCCAGGTACGTTCCAATTTACCATAGCTGATGTGGGAGGGATGTCTCAGACCATGTTTAGCCGGGTATTGGGTGATGTTTTGGGAGCAATGTTGCTCCACCTTGATGAATTCATTACATTCCCTACTCCAGAAGAGTTGAAAGATGTCAAGGGGGAATTCTATGCCCTGGGCCGCATGCTACATGTAATTGGTGCAATTGATGGTACACATGTTAGTCTGGTGCCACCACAGGCTCAGGAGCAACCGTATTGCAACAGGAAACACTACCACTCGATAAATGCCCTGGTGGTGTGTCTTGCCAACATGATTATCTCACATGTTTGTGCACGTTTTCCAGGATCGTGCCACGATGCTTTCATCATGAGGCGTAGCAGGGTACCACAGATGATGCTGCAGCTGCACAACCACCGGGCATGTCTAGTTGGTGAGTATACACTGTCAGCTCTGTATGTCAGTATGTCACAACTTCATGATCTGCATCATATGATTCACTCTTGTACATGATGTCAATTTGCAGGAGACGCTGGATATCCAAACATGCCGTGGGTAATGACTCCGCTACGCAACCCCAGGACAGCAGCAGACCAGCGTTACAACAATGCTCATGGGAAGACCAGGCGGGTGATCGAACGAACCTTTGGACTCCTGAAGAGCCGGTTCAGGTGCCTGGACAAGACAGGCGGAGCCCTCCAATACAGCCCACGCAAGGTATGTGACATCTTCACCGTGTGCTGCATGCTACACAACATGGCAGTGGAGAAGGCCGTGCCACTCTACCTTGATCCTGATGAGTTGGAACATCCGCCCGTTGAGGATGAAGGCCTTGGCCAGGATGCCAGTGATGAGGAGGGTGAAGATGATATCCGCGGTCACCTCATCCGCAACTTCTTTTCATAATGGTGAGTCATTTCATCTTTTATGTAAAAGATGGACTATAGAGTTGCATGGGTAGCATGCTGTGTATGCAACAGACTGTAAGCAAGATCACTTGGATGTGTGTTGTGCAGTGTCACACGTACAGTTGTAATGCAACACACATACGTGCTATGTGTGCACTTGGATTGTACAGGTGTCATACTACATCTGGCTATTCAACAGACATTGAAAAAATGATATTATACAGAACTTGACCCCTTGTGTGCCACTCTCATCCACAGCTCGCCCTGCCTGTTGTCCGTTGGGGTACATCGTGGTCATCCTGCTATTGCTCATTATGATTGCAACGTCAGCCACATCAACGGAGCATGCTTGGACATGTGGAGAAGTCAATTTGGGTAAGGACTCATATGAGGCTGTTTAGCGTCGGTATGTGTAGAAACGTGTGGTACATGTTCATGTGCATGTAGTGTTACCTTGCATACATGCAACTCCATTATGTAACTTATGACATGTATGGCCACTCCCATGACAGGATAGTCACCCCTTCTGTCATCTGTTGTACTTTGATACTCTGGTGAATGCATCAATGTGTGTAGACATTGCCACTGCAACATTGCACATGCCATGGCATGACATTGTGTCAGAGGTCACAACCACGGACTCTGTGGGGGATTGCAGCCTCACTGTGTGCATTAGAATGTGACTGGATCCTCACCTCCAGCTTGTGGGCCAGTCCAGTTTGATTACCATGAAACCATGTGGTGTGGGTGTTGCCCAGTGTATGTTCCACATGTTAAGACAACTGTCCTGTGAATCAGTTTACATGGAAGCATTGCCCCTTGCAGCAGTATATCATGTCACTGTCATGTCGTTACCTCAGTGCAGGTTGAGAATACTGCTATGCCAGCCTTCACAGTGAGTAGCAGTTATGTTTTGATGCACATGATGCCATGTATGTTTAGCATGACAAAGTAAAAAGTTGGGAAGATGCATATGTGATTTATTGTGTAGCACCAGTGGAGTGCGGTCATTCACATGAATCTCTGGTCCCCTGCAGCATTACTGTGCTATGGTAGGGTCTGATTATGTAGCTTGGATGGACATCACTTGCACTTAATATTTCTTGTACCTGCATTTCATGTTTTGCATTGTGATGCATACTTGACACATCAAAAGACTGGCTACAGAGTGCCTTCATTGCATGTCGATCATTAGCTTCCTCATCATATGTGATACTTACAGCTGTTGTGGATTTGCTCAAGTTAGCCTACATGGCCCTTATGGGTAACCAATATCAGATACAGACATGACAGCGTAAGTTGCATTTCCATATGTTTCCATTTGTTTGTAAGGTCCACCTCATCTGAGCCTGGGAATGAGTTTTGACTACATAGCATGGGAGCTCACTTGTGAGCGTTACACATGACTTCAATGGATGACAGACTGTCCTAGTTTTTATGTGTCCGTGTCACAGCATCGTATCTCATGTGATGGCATGATTACTCATCATTATTTTTCTCCAGTCAGTACACTTCACAGGTGTGACTGGTACAGTGTAGCTAATGAGGTTTTTGAAGTGTCAGTGACATGAGAATGTAGTCCTAATGCTTATTTGCCTCTGTTTCAGGTCTCCCTCCCAGCAGTTCCCATCTTCTCCTTCCCTCGCCTGATCACCCTTTTGTGTCTGTCGTTTGTACTCAGACCAATGGGCTATTTGGAGGTGGAACCCTTAGAGCATCACACCACTCTGATGAAGAAAGGTACGGGCAGTCCTTGACAGCCTTGTAGGTAATAGTAATGCGGCATTACAGGTGACATCATGAATAGTGTAAATTGGACTTCTTGACAATGCACATGTATGTTTGTTAAAGCTCCATGGGCTCACAGTGTAAATAATCATGTTGTGCATGACGTCTGACTCCTACAGAATATTGTGCCGGCTTGGGGCTCAACACACATGTCCTTCTAATGTGCATCTATACTATTTCGGGGAAAAACTAAGGGAGTCAGAGGGTTACTAGCTAGGCTCGCCCTCCAGTCATTAAAGTCAAAAAAAGGTTTCTGTTTCCAGATACCTGAGAGCCTTGCTAGAGGAAAGGACAGCCACTACTCAATGGGGTTGGCTGTTGGGATAGTGTATCATATGTAACAAAGGAAAAATTGTTCCTTTTTTTAGGTGTCCCCTCACTCACCGGGGTTGCCCCACGGTGACATGCTTCATCATTGGGGCCATCCCAGTCCTCTACGGGCTGGGGCGTGCTACGACTTGCGGAGTTACGTAGGAGCACTTAAAAGGACCGGAGGGAGAAAGAGTAGGTGCCTGAATACAGGAGGTAACCAGAGCACAAAGTTGCGAGGATACCGATACCCCTCCGACTCCATGGGGCCCAGTTAGGTCTCATAAGAAAGAACCACGTGTTTTTGGAACAAAATACGTAGGTATAAATGCATGCACTTAACAGAGTTTGCTGCAGCTTAAAACCCTTTTTGTAAATATCTCAGTGACAGAGTAAGGAGTGGCGAACACAGGGCTGGTCCCTGTGTAGTCCCGAAGAAGTGCTTGGGGTATGCACGAAACATGTCGACTTAGGAGTTGATAGGTACTTCTGAACACATTAAGTTTAGGATAGCCTATCTCCCTACCCCGTTTTTAATACTACCACCTAGAGGCCAGAATAAAGTTTATTAGTAACCTACTGGGCAGGTATTTTTTAACTCATCACATAGTCCACTCCCCACAAATACACATGCACCACACATAGTCCTTTTAAGTGCTCCTACGTAACTCCGCAAGTCGTAGCACGCCCCAGCCCGTAGAGGACTGGGATGGCCCCAATGATGAAGCATGTCACCGTGGGGCAACCCCGGTGAGTGAGGGGACACCTAAAAAAAGGAACAATTTTTCCTTTGTTACATATGATACACTATCCCAACAGCCAACCCCATTGAGTAGTGGCTGTCCTTTCCTCTAGCAAGGCTCTCAGGTATCTGGAAACAGAAACCTTTTTTTGACATCTATACTATTTGGCATGTAGTTAGCTCATGCTTGTTATGTGTGTACCTGTATAGTGACCACACGCATGGGGTGGGGGAAGGCTAGAATACTATGTTGTGTGTGAGGTAGATGTCTTTGTTGCTGCAGTTTGGATTTGAACACACTAGCTCTTGTATACACCTGCTGACGCTGTGTGTCTTGTGCCCCACTTGACCGTAAGGGCCCTGATCCAGTGATTGTGATCTGTGGTGATTACTGTGCCATTTTGTTGTCAGTGACCCTGAGTGAGGCAGACACTCCTGCCTTCACATCCACATGTCACTTTGTGCATTGCGGATGCCCTTGTGTTATGTGTTTGTTTAGCAATTTGTCACACCCCTCCTGCCGTCATGTCTTCACTCATTGCTGCAGCTGCATACACAGCCACCATGCAGCCCACACTATCCAGGAACACAGACACCTACAGGATGACCCTCCTTCCATCTATTAATAGAGCATGCTCCTGCCACCCTACATACAGACAACACCAGACATTCACCCTCCTGCTATCAAACTGCTTAGAACTCAGCCATTGCTGCTGCTATGCCTGTGTGTGCAACACATACTGGCACGACTATGCAGATTCACATGACCTTGGGTCTACGTACCACCAGGTCATGTGCCGTGTCCAACACACACACACACCTTACATAGGCACAATATTGTACTGTGTTAGCTTGTCAACACCACTAGATCAGAAAACTGTTGGCTTACAGTCACGTGCCAGTACACAACCTGCTCACACCACTTCAACATTGCTGTCACAGTCAGTCAAGTTGCCACATGGGACACACACCATGACCCTGTCTCTTGGGTGTGGTGTGATTTGCCCATTCTGGGGTAGGTATTTGTCAGACGTGTGTCGTTGTTCTGTATGCGTTGCTCCCATTACAGTAGTATAGTACTTGTAGCTCCATAGAGGTAGGTCACCTAATCAGGTGTGCCTGTCTAGAGTGCTCCAGCCCGTTGCCCACAGTCTGTCTTGCCACCCTTATCCTGTGCGCCATTCATCACATACACAGTAATGCATCATGCTGATGGTAGCTCACATACCTGAGGACACAGTTGTAGGTACTCCCTACATGGACTACTACTTTAGTGACACTGACATGTAGTCCTCAAAGTGACTCTCCTGGGCCTGCCTGTGATAGCAGTATTGGGATTTAATCCCCCCTCCAGCATTGACTGTCCCACACAGGTGTGTCTTACCATCCATGTATGTAGTTCGTGGAAATTTCTGACCAATGTGTGTCCTCACTCAGATTCTGATCCAAGTGTGTGGATGACTGCTGTTTGTTGTATACCCTTGCATTTTTTACATTTGCAGACACATATACATTTATGCTGTTTCAAAGATTACTCACCAGATGCGTATGATGTTTAGATTATTTATTGGGTGATCATGTGCAGGAAACGTGAATAGGTGCTGTACAGAAAGGGGTGGCAATTGCAAAAACATCAAGTGATGGACTGAATGTGGATCAATGTCACACACTCCCCCAGTCAAAAGATCTGGGCCCAAATCCATCGTTTTTTTGCACTCCACACCACCCTGGGTTAGACAATGGCGATATGCAAATCAGCTCTGACCCTGTTGCCCCATGGGAACAGTCCAGTCCGAACTACAAAAGCCATGTCCTTCCCAGAACGGAATCAAGCATCTGAGGACCGGACCGGTTTCGAGGTAACACCTCTCTTCAGCCCGGCTAGCTTGACTCCAAGTGGTGTGGAGTGCCTGGGACCCACGTCTGGGCATCCCCAGCGCACTTAGGGCGGCAATTGCAAAAACAACAAGTGATGGACTGAATGTGGATCAATGTCACACACTCCCCCAGTCAAAAGATCTGGGCCCAAATCCATCGTTTTTTTGCACTCCACACCACCCTGGGTTAGACAATGGCGATATGCAAATCAGCTCTGACCCTGTTGCCCCATGGGAATAGTCCAGTCCGAACTACAAAAGCCATGTCCTTCCCAGAACGGAATCAAGCATCCGAGGACCGGACCGGTTTCGAGGTAACACCTCTCTTCAGCCCGGCTAGCTTGACTCCAAGTGGTGTGGAGTGCCTGGGACCCACGTCTGGGCATCCCCAGCGCACTTAGGGCGGCAATTGCAAAAACAACAAGTGATGGACTGAATGTGGATCAATGTCACACACTCCCCCAGTCAAAAGATCTGGGCCCAAATCCATCGTTTTTTTGCACTCCACACCACCCTGGGTTAGACAATGGCGATATGCAAATCAGCTCTGACCCTGTTGCCCCATGGGAACAGTCCAGTCCGAACTACAAAAGCCATGTCCTTCCCAGAACGGAATCAAGCATCCGAGGACCGGACCGGTTTCGAGGTAACACCTCTCTTCAGCCCGGCTAGCTTGACTCCAAGTGGTGTGGAGTGCCTGGGTCGTCTATCGCCCACCCGGCAGCGATGTGGCGTTCAGAAATGCTTTCCCTGATATTGTTGGCCCTTTGGTTGCCGACTGTGCCAACTTTTCTATCATGGGTGATCTAAACCTGCACTTCGACACCCTCTCTGGCCTGACAGTGCGTTCCATCTCTACTGACCTTGAGGCCTTTCAACTCCTCCAGATGGTTTCCCAGCCTACCCACCTGGGCGGGCATATTCTGGATCCCCTGTTTACCAATCTGTTGGGGATTCTAGTTACGTCTGTCTCTCCGGTGGAATGGACAGACCACTTCTTGGTGTCCATTTCCTGCCCGGTTTCGGCCACTCCTTCCACCTCTACGGCTAGACGGGTTCAGAAGCGGGCTTGGAAAAAGCTTAGGTTAGAGGACCTTCATCGTCTTCTATCAGAGGAGCCGCTGGGTCTTTTGACGGATGTGGAAAGGGGGTATGACCTCTTCTGTTCATGGATAACTAGGGCCTTGGACTCTCTGATACCTATTGTCTCTACTAAAATCAATCCCAGAGAGTCGAGCCCCTGGTACGATGGCACTCTCCGGGCCCTAAAGGGTGCCTGTAGACGAGCAGAGAGGGCCTGGAGGAAAACCTATGGGGCTGATCTAAAAGCTGCATATGCCAGGTCCGTTAAGCTCTACCATCGAGCTATCTGCCGAGCCCGTGCGGCTTTTTATGCCACCGAATTCCGGAACAGCCCGAATCCGTCAAAAGCTATTTTCAAGGCCGTAAAAGAACTCACGGCGAAGCGGACTACCACTATGACCGCAAGCTCCCTTTCCCATTGTGAATCCCTTGCATCTTACTTTTTGGGGAAGGTCCAAGTTATATATAGGACATTCCCTAGCATAGGGTCCACTGCGGAAAGTATTAATGGGGTTCACCATCAGACCACACTGCTTGTTTTCCCCCCCCTTACCTTGGATGGTTTTGACAAACTTGCGCTGCAAGTTAAGTCTGGGTCTCCATCTGACCCAGTAAGGCCTGCTCTCTTCCGAGACCAAGCTTTTATGGGGCGTACAGCTGTATGCTCCCTTGTCAATCTCTCCTTGGAAACGGGAATTGTACCATCTAAGTGGAAACAAGCCGTGGTGTCCCCGATTATTAAAAAGCCCACCCTGGACCCCTCTAAGCCTGAAAGCTATCGCCCCATCTCGCTGCTGCCCTGGCCAGCCAAGATCACTGAAGCCCACGTCAACTTGGCCCTGTCTGAACATCTGACTCGGACCAATGCCCTCAACCCCACACAAAACGGATTCCGTGCTGGGCACAGTACGGAAACTGCGTTACTTGTGATGGTGGAACATCTTCGGGCAAGGTTGGATGCTGGTCAAACGGCGGCGCTTATTTTGTTAGATCTTAGCGCCGCCTTTGATACGGTAGACCACAGCATCCTCCTGCGTCGACTCGAGGAGACTGGTATTGGCGGTCAGGTGTTGCAATGGTTCCGCTCCTTTTTAGACGACCGCTCCTTCTGTGTTGCCATCCCTCCCTTCAAGTCCAACTACCAACCACTGGCCATGGGGGTTCCGCAAGGGTCCTCGCTGAGTCCCACGTTGTTCAATCTGTACGTGAGACCGCTGGCTGATGTCGCTAGGCAGTGGGGCCTCACTATGGTCTCATATGCCGACGACACTCAGCTGGCGGTTACTCTCAGCGGGGATGCGGAAATTGAGGCCCCCAGGTTTCAGTCCGGACTGAAGGCGGTGGCTAGTTGGCTGACAGGCAATTGCCTTCAGCTAAACGCCACTAAAACAGAGGTGATGGTCATCGGGAAGGGAGTGGAGCTGTGGGGTGACCACTGGTGGCCCCCAGAGTTGGGTCCTACTCCGATCCCGGTATCGGAAGTGAAAAATCTGGGGGTATGGCTGGATGTGGGCCTCTCCTTTATAGGCCATACTAAAAGAACTGCGGCCTGCTGTTTCGGTCTCCTGAGGGGCTTGAGACCTGTTCTCAAGTTCTTTGATGCCCCGACCAGGCAGCTGGTGATCCAGGCCACTATCATCTCTCGCCTGGATTACGCCAGCTCTCTCCTGGCTGGGGCCAACCAGGCTGAACTAACCCGTTTACAACGGGTTCAGAATGCTGCGGCGAGGGCGATTGTTGGTTTGCCCAGATTCTGCTCAGTGACAGGTGTCCTTCGCTCCCTACACTGGCTCCCGGTCAGGAAGCGCATCCTCTTTAAGGTCTTGTGCCTTGCTTTTAAAATCTTGAGAGGTACAGGCCCGGAAATCCTGTCGAGTTGTCTGTCTTTTTATGTCCCTGCCCGTTGCCTCCGCTCTCAAGGTCTGGCCCTTGCGGTGGTTCCCAGATTCAGGCTTAGCCGCATGGGAGGCCGCTCGTTTAGGGTAATGGCTGCGTCAGCATGGAACTCCCTCCCTGTTGAAATCCGCTTGCTGGAGGACCTTCTGACCTTTCGGAAGGCTATAAAAACCTTCTTGTTCTAGCTGCTTCTTAGTTTCTGTTTTTAGCCTCTCGTTGTGTTACGGGCTACCTTGTCTCTGCGCCAGGACGCTCCTTGGCTGGAGTATCTGTGCGCACAATAAATAGACGTAACATAACATAACATAACGTCTGGGCATCCCCAGCGCACTTAGGGCGGCAATTGCAAAAACAACAAGTGATGGACTGAATGTGGATCAATGTCACACACTCCCCCAGTCAAAAGATCTGGGCCCAAATCCATCGTTTTTTTGCACTCCACACCACCCTGGGTTAGACAATGGCGATATGCAAATCAGCTCTGACCCTGTTGCCCCATGGGAACAGTCCAGTCCGAACTACAAAAGCCATGTCCTTCCCAGAACGGAATCAAGCATCCGAGGACCGGACCGGTTTCGAGGTAACACCTCTCTTCAGCCCGGCTAGCTTGACTCCAAGTGGTGTGGAGTGCCTGGGACCCACGTCTGGGCATCCCCAGCGCACTTAGGGCGGCAATTGCAAAAACAACAAGTGATGGACTGAATGTGGATCAATGTCACACACTCCCCCAGTCAAAAGATCTGGGCCCAAATCCATCGTTTTTTTGCACTCCACACCACCCTGGGTTAGACAATGGCGATATGCAAATCAGCTCTGACCCTGTTGCCCCATGGGAACAGTCCAGTCCAAACTACAAAAGCCATGTCCTTCCCAGAACGGAATCAAGCATCCGAGGACCGGACCGGTTTCGAGGTAACACCTCTCTTCAGCCCGGCTAGCTTGACTCCAAGTGGTGTGGAGTGCCTGGGACCCACGTCTGGGCATCCCCAGCGCACTTAGGGCGGCAATTGCAAAAACAACAAGAAAGGGGTGGAATCCAAAGTTCACAGCTGGAGATGAGATGCCTTACAGTTTCAGTCAACAGAGTCCAGGCCACAGTGCCTGACATCATTGGGCAGACTGTGACCAGCAAGTCCATGTGGGAGAGTCTCATAGGGGATGCTGTTGCACCCAGGGGCAATATGCCACGTCCAGTGTCCTGGGAGATGTCCATGGCCCACTGGCCCTCAATGTCTTTGCCGTGGACGACCCACCTTCCTTGGGGGACCCTCATGTGCAGGCATGGACGGTGCATGGGACGCTACGTCAGAGGGTTCCTCCTCCTCCTCCTCCTCCCTCCCTGTGGCTGGTGTTGCACTTTGCCGTGATGTTGCTGGCCTTGTGACACAGGGAGGGGGCTGCATGTTGGCAGCCATCTGACGTAGCACATGGAAAATGTCCCTATGCACCATCAAGAGCTGAGCCTGGTGTGCCTCCACCCGTCCATAATGCAGGTCTTACCTGGCTATTTGCTCTGCCTGCTGTTGTCTGACCTGGTTGAGGGCCTCCGCAAGCTGGCTTACCTCCCTGGTGTCCCGCCGGTATGCCTCAAGGATGTTAGTGAGTTCAGGCATACCGGGCCCTGCAGCTGACTGGCCAGATTCTTGCCTCCGCCTTGCGCCACTCCCACCACCCTGACCCACACGAGCACGGCCTGCGCTTGTGGGCACATCCGATCGACGGGCCCCCCGAGTGCTGGGAGGGTGGAGGTTGTCACCAACCTCAGGGGCACCCGACAAAGGGTGTCCCTCATTTTCAGACTGGCTCTCTTGTGAATCATGGGCAGGGCTCTGACCTGTCTGCTGGGATGTGGTGGGAATGGGTCCGGTGGTTGGCTGAGATGTAGCTGGTGCAGTTGCTGCAGGGGTTTGGGATCCAGAGGAGCCAGGTTGGTTGGGGTCATCCACAGTGCGTTGAGGGACGGCGCTGCCGGTGGGGTCTGGGTCCTGCTGAGCCTGGGACTGGGATCCTTGGCCCTCCTGGCTGGGGGAGAGATCCACACGTTGCCCTGTGTGTGGGAGAGACAGACACTGTTAAGGCACTATCAAGTGACATGTGGTTTGGTTATCCATTATCAGCATCACTGTTCCACAAGCTATACATTGTTGACATTGTACAGTTGTGTATGTAGTGGTAGAAAAATGAAATGTACGATGGGGTATTTAGCATTCTTCCAATCTCTTGACATGACTGACATAGCCATTGCTGTGTCTTGTGTTGCCGGCACCACACGTGTAAAGCATTGCTCAGTTTCACGCTACATCCAGGATACGGTGTAAATCCTTATGTCTGCGTCAAGCATGCACAGAGTTTAGATGCTGCATGTTGATGTAAGAGACAGAGCATCATTATTTAGCATGTCAGCTACTACTTTGGATGTCTTTTGCTGTTCCATGCTGGCCAAACAATGCCAACACCCCTGGACCTGTACACCCACTTCTAGATCATGGCTTTAGAACTTGGCACTTCTCTAAGACGCATCACCTTGTCAATACCCATGTCCATGTTGGTACTTATGTGCATCCACAAAGGTAATGAGATGGGGCACGTGCTTTTTTTGAGAGGCACAATGGACTGGAGCTTCTGTTATGTGCATGTATGAGTTGTGTGCATATTCATATAGGTGCGTGTTTTGTTGTGGTACATGGCAATTGGGACAGTGTTGCAATACAATGCCTGTCCCCAGGGGATGAGTTTCAGTAAGGGGTGTGTACAACAGGCAATGCTATTACTTTGTTTGTGAATTGCAAGCGTCCATCGTTCATGATTTGGCTGTCCCCTCATGTGGCATGCTGCCATATTCGTGGATTTGTGTTGGTGCACAGGATGTGTGACCTTGTCCTGGTGTTTGTGTTAGCAATGATCACAAGAGGGACTTGTGCTGCCTACACCTGTGCCCATTGTGTACTACAGAGCTTTCAGAGATGTGTGTCCTGACACAGTACAGTGTTGACTGCAAATGGTGGGTGTCTTGCAAGGCACATAGCAGATGTTTGCTGGTAGTTGTGAGACATCCCTTAACATTCTGCTCTATGGAGTTTGTGAGGCCTGTGCAGTGCTTGTGTGCAACTGTGTGTGTGCCCCAGGGAGGTGCGTTGAGGTGACAGAGGGAGGAACACTGACTGATGGAGACAGAGGGAGACAGAGACGGAGAGAGAGGGAGGGAGAGGGAGAGGGCGACAGAGGGAGAGGGAGACAGAGGGAGAGGGCAACAGAGGGAGAGGGAGACAGAGGGAGAGGGCGACAGAGGGAGAGGGAGACAGAGGGAGAGGGAGACAGAGGGAGAGGGAGAGGGCGACAGAGGGAGAGGGCGACAGAGGGAAAGGGTGACAGAGGGAGAGGGAGACAGAGGGAGAGGGAGACAGAGGGAGAGTGCGACAGAGGGAGAGGGAGACAGAGGGAGAGGGCGACAGAGGGAGAGGGCGACAGAGGGAGAGGGAGACAGAGGGAGAGGGAGACAGAGGGAGAGGGAGACAGAGGGAGAGGGAGAGGGCGACAGAGGGAGAGGGCGACAGAGGGAGAGGGAGACAGAGGGAGAGGGAGACAGAGGGAGAGGGAGACAGAGGGAGAGGGAGAGGGCGACAGAGGGAGAGGGAGAGGGCGACAGAGGGAGAGGGAGACAGAGGGAGATAGAGACAGAGGGAGACAGAGGGAGAGGGCGACAGAGGGAGAGGGCGACAGAGGGAGAGGGAGAGGCGACAGAGGGAGAGGGAGACAGAAGGAGAGGGAGACAGAGGGAAAGGGAGAGGGCGACAGAGGGAGAGGGAGAGGGCGACAGAGGGAGAGGGAGACAGAGGGAGAGGGAGACAGAGGGAGAGGGAGAGGGCGACAGAGGGAGAGGGCGACAGAGGGAGAGGGAGACAGAGGGAGAGGGAGACAGAGGTAGAGGGCGACAGAGGAAGAGGGCGAGAGAGGGAGAGGGCGACAGAGGGAGAGGGCGACAGAGGGAGAGGGAGAGACAGGGATGGAGACAGGTAGTTTGTGCTTGCTCTCTTGCTACACTGCCTTACTTTGTCACAAAATGATGCATCTCTGAAAGGTGTGTCAGCAAAATGTAAATATTTAGAGGCTGTGGTCTAGTATCTTGTGTGATCTTTACCTATCCCTGTGCATTGGTCATTATGCTTGTGTGTGTCCCTGGGACATATGGCATGAGAGCAGCCTCTTACCCTACACATTCCACCCTTTGTGCCTCCCCCTTGCAACTAACCCCATTTGGTAGTGTACTGCTTGGACTCATGGCCACCCACCCCATGCTGCTGGGCACTGTTGTTAGTCTACCCATGTAACTTGTGTTTTTTGTACACTCACCAAGACTCAACGGCTCCTTCTATTCCATGTGCTCCCACTGGTGGCAGCAGGACCATGACCTTCTCCTCCCAGGGATGGTATACAGGAGGTCTGCGGGGACCACCGCCTCCAGTGTGGTGTGCAGAGGCGTAATCCTGGTCCATCTTCTTCTTGACCATCCTCCGCAGATCGTACCACCGGTTCTGGCATTCCCCCCTGGTGCGCCTGATGGGTGCAACAGCATTGACCCGGTCTACGATCCTCTCCCACAGGCGTGTTTTTTCTGCCAGGCTGGTCTGTCTGACCAATGCGCCAAACAGCTGCGGCTCGACTCTGATGACTTCATCTGTAAGTATCTCCATCTCTGGGTTAGTGAACTTTGGATTCTTCTGTGTGGTCATGGTGTGTAGTGTATGTGATTGAGGGGTTGATGGTGTGTATGAATGAGGGTGTTTGGGTCAGAATGTGAAGGGGGTGGTGTGGGTATAGATGAGATAGGGTGTATGTGTGTAGGTATGTGTCTGCAATTGTTTGTGTGCTCTCAGTTTCCTCGCAAGAATGGGTATGTTGCAAAGGATGATGGGTTGTATGTGTGGGCCCTTTTATTGGTCAAATGGTGGGTGTGGCTTAATATGAATTGGTGGTATGTGTGTTATATGGGGTGGGAGTTGGTGTTGTCCTCTGTTTGGCTGCTTGGCTGTGACCAGGACATTGATTGTCAAAGGTGTGTACACAGGAGACATGTTCAGTGTAGTAGTGCGACTCGTTAGCAAGGTCCTTGTGGTCGTTTGGGTGTTGGCGGTATGTGTGCGTGCAGTACTTGTGCGTGTGTTTGAGTAGTACGGGCCGTTGGCGGGTGGGGGGGTTCGCGTAGGCTTGTTGGGGGGGTGCCTGCGGTACTTGTGCGTGTGTTTGAGTAGTCCGGGTCATTGGCGGGTGGGGGGGTTCGCGTAGGTTTGGTGGGGGGGTGTGCGTGCGGTACGTGTGCGTGCGATTGAGTTGGACATGCCGTTGGCGGGTGGGGGGGTTCACGTAGGCTTGTTGGGGGGGTGCGTGCGGTACTTGTGCGTGTGGTTGAGTAGTACGGGCCGTTGGCGGGTGGGGGGGTTCGCGTAGGCTTGGTGGGGGGGTGTGCGTGCGGTACGTGTGCGTGCGATTGAGTTGGACGTGCCGTTGGCGGGTGGGGGGGTTCCCGTAGGCTTGTTGGGGGGGTGCGTGCGGTACTTGTGCGTGTGGTTGAGTAGTACGGGCCGTTGGCGGGTGGGGGGGTTCGCGTAGGCTTGTTGGGGGGGTGTACGTGCGGTACGTGTGCGTGCGATTGAGTTGGACGTGCTGTTGGCGGGTGGGGGGGTTTGCGTAGGCTTGTTGGGGGGGGGTGCGTGCGGTACTTGTGCGTGTGTTTGAGTAGTACGGGCCGTTGGCGGGTAGGGGGGGTTCACGTAGGCTTGTTGGGGGGGTGTGCGTGCGGTACGTGTGCGTGCGATTGAGTTGGACGTGCCGTTGGCGGGTGGGGGGGTTTGCATAGGCTTGTTGGGGGGGGGTGCGTGCGGTACTTGTGCGTGTGTTTGAGTAGTACGGGCCGTTGGCGGGTGGGGGGGTTCGCGTAGGCTTGGTGGGGGGGTGTGCGTGCGGTACGTGTGCGTGCGATTGAGTTGGACGTGCCGTTGGCAGGTGGGGGGGTTTGCGTAGGGTTGTTAGGGGGGTGCGTGCGGTACTTGCGTGTGTGTTTGAGTAGTACGGGCCATTGGCGGGTGGGGGGGTTCGCGTAGGCTTCTTGGGGGGGGGTGCGTGCGGTACTTGTGCGTGTGTTTGAGTAGTACGGGCCGTTGGCGGGTGGGGGGTTCACGTAGGCTTGGTGGGGGGGTGTGCATGCGGTACGTGTGCGTGTGATTGAGTTGGACATGCCGTTGGCGGGTGGGGGGGTTTGCGTAGGCTTGTGGGGGGGTGCGTGCGGTACTTGTGCGTGTGTTTGAGTAGCACGGGCCGTTGGCGGGTCGGGGGGTTCGCGTAGGCTTGGTGGGGGGGTGTGCGTGCGGTACGTGTGCGTGCGATTGAGTTGGACGTGCCGTTGGCGGGTGGGGGGTTCACGTAGGCTTGGGCGAGGGGTATATGTGTAGTATGTATTGGTGGAGCTTGCTGTGAGGCGAATGTTCCGTACGAATCAATGTTAATGCGTGAATACTTTGGGCCGTACGAATCTCGGTCAGGCCTTTCGTTCCGAATCGGAATAGTGAGTTTGTACGGCCTGATTACGAATCGTACGGTGGTATTCACGAGGCTTATTCGTACGGGTAAACGAATGTGATTCGTACGGTTCGTAGATAATCGTACGGAAATCGACGGAAACGGATCGGAATTCGGAGTTCGGACGGTAGTTTCCCATTCGTACGGAATCGGCTACGAATACGAATCGTATGGTGGATTATTTTACCGGATCGGAATCGGCCCCTAAGTGTTTAAAGAGGAATGTTAATAAACTTACTTTTCAACTTTGTTGTTGTACTTTTCTAGAAAATGTTCATCTGTTTGTTAACCTTGAATCTGTTTAGGAAATATGTAGAGATAGATAGAAAAGCAGTTTTAGATATTTACAATGAACTGCAGGTTGCAGATAAAGTAACATTTTAGACAGAAACATAACATTACTTACTTTTAGTTGATTTGTAGTATATTCGTATGAGAACAATCTTTAGGGTAGTAGAAATAAGTGCAGTTTTCCTTGAAGCTGAATAATTTCTGCTGGTTTTTGAGTCTTAATTGTAGCTCTTTATATAGGGTATGTGTAATTAGTGTTAGTTTGTGATTGGTTAGAAACCTAGAAAACAGTTCCTATTGGTTAGTTTGAATTTTTTTCATTTAAATAGTTTAGTTTGCTGAATGTGAAATGTTTATTCAGAGAGTTTGTGTATTAGTAAGTATTTTAAATATAATATAATTAAATAGTATAGCTTTAAAACATTTATAATATTTAAAAAAATTATGTATATATAACAAAAGTAATTTTTAATTGTTACATATATTTAGTAATTTATTAATATTTTTTCAGAGAGATATAATTATTTAATAGTGTTTATTATGTAAATACCTAGTTATATGGGTATAATCTTAATTTATTTAATGTGTATAATGTTTCTAGAAACTGTAAGAATAATTTAGAAAAGTCGATATTTAGGTAATGTCGATATTATTGATGTCTATATTTTGGTAATCGATGTTTTTGTATTGTGGTATATATATTATTGACTGTCGATATTTTGTATTTCGATATAAGTGTGATCGATATTAGTTTACTCGAGATTTTTGTATATCGATATAGTGAGATCGATGTTTTAGTAAAGTTATAAATAAGTATAGGGTGTCGATGTAATTGTAATCTATATTTAAGACACGATATTTGTGTAGGTCGATTTTAGTGAAATCGAAATTTTGTCAGTGATTCGCTTCAAACTGTAGGGATTAGTTGGTTGAGGTGAAGCTATAAAATGTCAAAACTTACAAAAGGATTTCAATATGAAACCCACTCCCCTTATAGACAAAGAGCCAGATCCCTCCGTTACTATACCTCCTCTCCGGGCCTTTCATAGTATCAGCCTAGACCAGTCACACCAAGCAATTCCCCCATGTAAATCTGGGTCCCCCTTTGATGCGTGTCCTCCTGAGGTATTCCATGCCATCACTGACATTGTTAATCCTGTCATCAATAATATAATCAACTCCTCCCTCGTTTTGGTGGAAGTTCCTGCAGACTGGAAACTTGCCACAGTCAAACCCCTTCATAAAAACAAGTGCCTGGTCCCTCTACCCTCTACTCTCTCTAATCTTTTGCCCATTGTATTACTGCCTAGCCAAAGCAGAATTATTGAAAAACTAGTCAATGAACAACTAACAACCTTCTTGGAAGAGGCTAACATTATACACCCTTGCCAGTGGGCTTTTGGCCTAAACATTCAACCGAATCTGAGTTACTGGAAATCACCAATACATTTAAAACTTGCCCTTGATACTGGAACAAATGCAGCATTCGATACACTATCCCACGAAATGCTACAGCATTGTATAAAATGTTGTGGCATCTCCCATCTGGCCCAAGCCTGGCCCTAGCCTGGCTGAAGTTGATCATTCTGATCATAGGCAAGTAGTTACACTAGGACCCCCTTGGTCGAGAGAAAAAGCAATCACCTTAAGTGTCCCTCAGGGATCTTCCCTGAGTCCGGTGTTGTTAAAGATAAATATGGCCCCTCTCATATCGCTGATATCTTTTAATATTCAAACAACGTCCTATGCTGATGATACTCTGTTGATTCTAGTATTAGATAAAGACTCCACCAACCCAGAACATCAGATTAAGTTATACCACACGGAAGTAATCCGTTGGATGCAATTTAACCACCTTAAATGTAATACTGAAAAAACGGAGATTATGCTAGTAGAGAAATGTAATCCCTTTGATCCAAGCTTATGGTGGCCAAAAGGCACTCCTTCCTCACCCAATACAGCGCCAGGATACCCTTTGAGTGGCAGTTGCGCTTAATAAGTATACATACATACATACATACACACAGAGGTGGTAAAACAATCTGGGAGTAAAATTTGATGCCTCCCTATCTTTTCGGCTACAAGCATTAGCTGTGGCAGGGAAGTGATTTAACTTGATAAAAAAAGTTATTTGATCTTATTCCCTGCTCTGCAGGAAATACAGTGGCATTAGCTCTCATTACATCAAGATTATACTACTGCAACAGACAAACAATAAGATGGTATCGAGGAAATGTCTGATACTGAAACTACTGCACCACTCCTTGGCCTCAGCAGCCCTTAAAACCCTTCACTGGTTACCTATCCATAAAAGAGTACTATTTAAGATCCTGTTAATTACCTTTAGAGCGCTCAGATCACTAGGGACCAAATATCTAACTTCCAGGTTTATGTCTTATGTTACTGCCCACTTGCTCAGATCCTCATCAGCAAATCTACTCAAACCTCCCAAATTCAGGTGCAAGACAAAAGGTGGCAAATCTTTAGCTGCTCTTGGGTCCAAAGTCTGGAACCTTCTACTGAGTCATCTGAGATCCACACAATCAAAACCCCTTTTCAGGAAAATATTAAAAACCTGGATTAAAGCACTCCCTGATTTGCTGTGCTCTTCACTCATTTGATTATTCTGATATGGCTATTCAAGTCTCCAAAATCTTCGCTACATTTCTGCTCAGCGTCATGATGCTTCTTCAGAGCGACAGCTGCGCTTTATAAATAATAAATACAATACAATACAATTTAGTACAATAAACCTGATTAGAGCACTGGAATTGTATCTCCAATGCCATAGGTCTGGTCTGAATATTATTAAACATTAGCACAAAGTCAGCTGGTCTTGCTTATTATTGTGATAAGCGTATGTTACCACCATTAAGCCTTGCACAGTTGGTTGTAATCACATTGTGTTAAAGGATATAAATAGGCATTGTGTTACAAATAATCTCATTCATTTCTGTAGTAGGCAAGGGTTTTGCCACTGGCCACCCCCTCTGACATACCCCAAGGTATTTTCACTGTGATGATTCTTGTTAGGCCCTATTGAGAGTGGTTGTAAACTGTTCAGCATGCTGTATTTTTCTACATATTTGTAATGTTATGACTGTATGCATGACGTTTGTCAGTATAAATGGACCTGTATTGCGTAAGGAGAAAAGCCAATGTTTAAGAATAGAGCCTTCATTGGTTCATTGGGAATAGTCATAGGTTTAATCTGTTTATTATTATATGTCATGACAAAGCCAGAAGGCGCGATCTAGGTATTGTGAAAAGCATGCATTAAAGACAATAGGTTTTTAAAGATGGATTGTTATTTTACTGTGCTAAAGCCTGTAAATAGGTATTTGTTACATGAAATTACAAAGAGTACTCTGGTAAGCAAGTGTTTTGGTGTTGGTGATCCACCAAAACAAACTGAGGGGCTAGAGGTTATGCACTACGATAATGCTTGCTAGGTTAATTTGAGAAAGAGTTTTTTGCCCTGTCAACTGTAATCTTGTGTACATTTGTACTTTTACAACTGTATTCCTGGTTGGTTGCCTTGTCGAAAGCTTACACCTAGTACAATGGACTTGAGTAGGATACGGTGAAACTTTTTTTGTAGAGGCATGCGTGGTAAAGGCATAATCGTGGTAACAACTTGTGTGGTAATTAAATGTGTGGTTCCATCATACAACATTTTTATATTAAAAAATACCATTCGGCTAACGAAACAGTATACTGCGTCAAATCTGTAGAAGAGGTCCTTATTGTGTTTGGTGCTTGCTCCAATACGGTTCGGCAGGGCATCTTTTTTTGCCTCTTTAAATTGCAGGTTGTATTTGTTTAGGCTGTACATGAAAGTGGCTGTGGTGTCTCTGCTGGTGCACCATCTTCTCTCCAGTAGTTTGCAGCTGCATTCCGTAGTCCTGAGTTCAGGCATGTACCAGGTGGCTTGTTTTGTGGCACTGCAGGTCTAGGCGTGTTTGATGGTGGTGACTTGTTCAGTGGCATTGGTGAGCCAGGAGATGAAGTTCTGGAATGCTTGTTCTTAGGTTGGTTTCGAGGTCCAGCTGGGTAATGTTGAGGGCGTCCATCCATTGGTTCTGTCTTACTTACTTCCTGCTGTGAAAGGGGATGTTGGGGGGTTGGCCGCAGTGCATGGTGATCAAGCGATGGTGAAGTGGACAATGGAGTGGTCGGTCCAGGCGAGTTTTGTGGCATGGCTATATTTGAATCTGACACTGGCTGTGAAGATCGGGTCCAGTGTATGTCCTGCTCTGTGTTTGGGGTTGATGTCCAGCTGGACTCAGGCCTATGTTGCTCATGCATTCCAATAAGGTTTGCTTAGTGTCCGTGGGCTGGTGCAGATGTAAGCTGAGGTCTTGGGGGAAGATGTCGCGTTTGGACATGATGGCTAGTGGGGCGATGAAGTCAATGATGGCATTGTAGTAACTGGTGCATGGGCCTGGGGGTCTGTATGCAAGGGTGTCTCTGATGGTCATTATGTCATTGGGGTTAGTTTAGAAACTGAGGTGTTCCATGGTCAGTGTGATGTCATCCTCGATTGGTGGTACATCGGACTGTTTCTTTTCCGACAATGATGACGCTTCCGCCATGTTTGTTGGTGTGGTTTTGGTGTGCCATCTTGTAGATGTTGGGCATTGCGGTGGTGATGTTGGGGCATAGGAGGGGTTGAGCCAGATCTCTGTGATGACGCCGCTACAGGAGCGAGGGTTGTGAGGATGTCCAAGACTTCGGTGGTGTGTTTGCCGAGAAGGTCTGGGTGTTAAACAGGAGGCGTTGGAGAGGTTTTGGGGGTTGCAGTCAGCAAAGCGGAAGTGATACATGTATCTGTGAAGGCAGGAGGTCCTGAGTTGCATGTGAAGAAAGAGCAGTGTGAGGTCAATGGCTCTGACATTGAGTAAAGAGAAGTGAGGCAGCCATTGTTGGGGTGACTGGGGTCCAGTTCTTGGAGTTCGGAGGCAGAAATCCAGCGGTTGGTCGGACGGGCAGGGTTTCTGGTCCTGTGTGTGGATAGGCACAGATGTGCACAGACAGGCCTGCCTTTGGTGCACCTTCGGCACCTGGCCTTTTAAACTACAGCAATATTATTCTACAATTCTCTGCTTCCACAAAACTACATACTTGTTCCCATGGTATTTGTTAGTAATGCCTTACATTACCATACAACATTATTGTAAAGACAGACCTATTGCCACTGGCAATGCATGTTTTTGTTGTAGAGTTCCATAATATTACCAAAGTATTGCCAGCAGCATACACATATTAGTGCAATCTCCCATACTTTGCATAATACCCTTACAGTGTGTCTGCAATTTCAAAACTGGACTGATTTGCAAATGTGGCCACTATTTTAGCTATGTGGTTCATTCAGTGGCGAAATGAAACGTGAGGGGGCCCCTTGCAAAGTTCATGGAGGGGCCTCATTCAGACTCACTCAGGAGCTCTCATGCCGGTGTACTGTGCTGAGGGGGGTGCCCTGGAGCTCAGGCCCCTCCCCGCACAGCGGGTGCTAAGGGGGTCTTTGTTACAGCACTGTGTTCGCTAGCAGGGGCCATTTCTATACTGATTGAATACTGCAGGGCAGTTAGCTGCTGCATTAGGGACAGTAATTTGAAATACCAGTTGAGATGCGCTTTGTTGTTCACACCCCCAAATCTGGACGATATCCAGGTTTTTACTTAAAAGGCAACACACTAGTGCATATATTCATACAATGTAGACTTTTTGAAAATAGGAAAACTCTCCTACATGTTAGAAAGGGGTAGATGAAGAAGTGACAGTGTTATGGTGTCCCTAAATCTCAGTGAAAATTCTGTGGATGGTTATGTTATGTTACATTACATTGTGTTACATTGCTATGTTACATCATGTTATGTTATATTACGTTACATTACTTTATTTTATGTTAGGTTATGTTTTTCATAGTGCCCTACCACTAATGAGGGTACTCATAAGGAGCAAAAAAAATAGCTGATAGCTAGGCCTCTGTTCAGGGATAGCCCAATGAGAAACTGTGTAAAAGCATTTATGACGAACATTAATTCACTATGGGGCTTTAATATACTGTGAATGGCCGCATGTGCCATTCAGAAGGATTTCAAGGAAGCCATCCCAAATTTGCAAGTTGTAAAACTTTGTAAAGATGTTGGATGAGTTACGCCGTCTATATCGACACAAACCAAAGGGAACAAGTTTGCTATCGAACACAATTTAAACATATATCTCTTAAAAGTGTGTGAAGTGTTATAGTGTTATAGAAACACATTTTCTGTCACAAGCATTTTAGCATGTTTTTAATATATTGCTGTCTAAAATGATTTGACCTCATCTGTGAGCAAGACTTGTTCCCGCCCATGCGACTTGGTATTTCAAAGCCATCTCTCAATATGTTGAAAAGATTGTTCAAGTGAATCATTGTTCCCACTTCACTTGAGGTGCCCTATGAATGGATTGCATCATCTTTCTTACATTAACGTTACTTTTAAAGAGCCAAGAGGCCCTCCTGTCTGTAATAAATGCTGTAATAGGTCAGTAGTGTGAATAACATGTTCGCAATCAGGGGATTAAACACTGGCTCAATTGGACTTTTCTTGTCTTTGGTAAATGGAGTTTGACCTAAATAAGGAATGGGACAGATGATGAGGTGCGAGAACGGCGCACAGATACTGAAGTCTAACTTTCCAAAGAGACGTGAAGGTATGCCGGACATTGCATTATGCACTCACCAGTTAAGTGCTCAGGGGCCAGAGCATTATCCTTGTGTTGCCTTATGGAGGAACGGTGTGCCATATGGCCACATAGAATACTGTTAGGTCACTTTACATGACCTTCCACTTTTCCTGCCGTGGTTGCGTGCTGGAGCTTGAGTGGAATGTGGGGCAGAGGGTTCTGGAATGCGGAGGTGAGGGTTTACTGTGGTGAGATGGCTGCGTTGTACCTGCTGGTGCAAATAAAGTAACTTGCTCTTACCCACAAGCTTCATCTTTTTATTGGCGACAAGTTCCCTGCCAGCAGGAGCCCCCACATGTGGGAGAAGTTCCAGGAGTCCACCTTCCTGTATGCACAGTGGTCTCTGTATGGATTCAGTTTAACAGCAAGAGTTGGTCACTTCCTCGATCGATTCAATCTCGCTAGGAACTACCAATGTGAGGTCCTGTTTCACCTGTAATGCGGGACCTTATTGAGGGAGTGCAGTTAAGTGCTGGGCTCGCCGTGGTTGTTACCTGCCGTGAGCTCCTGCTACGATCCGCTGTTGGCAGCCATCTTAGATTGCCTGACTTTGCCTGAGTGGCCGGTCCTTGTCACACGCACACCCACCCGCCCACGGCCATTTTGTTCTGGGATCAGGCATTTCTGTTTCCGCTCTGCCGGTGACACACACACCAATTTTAAACATGTGTCACTTCCTAAGAAAAAATAAAATGGAAATAACATAGCGGTGACACAGGCACCAGTTCCTCAATACAGAACAATTGCAAACATTGGTCTAAACAATTTACAGGAGGAAAAACAGAAAGAAAGTAATACAAACATTGGTTTAAACAAATTTTCAGTCAAGTCTGCCAAGTCACCTCAAATAAATCCTTATTCTGTGCGTAAGTTGGAGTTTTTGTTCTGTACCATATTATGACATGCAACAAACAATATTGCCACCTGCCACGTTTATACCTAATTCTGCGTCTCCAGAAGCTGATTGAGAAAGATGGGAGGAAGGATTTGAAGCATACCTTGATGCTCTTGAGGGCAAATCTTTCACACACAAAAAGACACTGTTTAGGGTCAGAAATGTGCAGCATTCTGAAACACATTCCTAGAATTGTTGTTTTGTTAGTGGAAGGTGAAGGTGATGGCCTAGAGGATGAATATGCTATGGCCATCAAGTCCTTAGATACAAGATTCAAAGCATGCAAAAATGTAACATTGGAGAGACACAAATTCTACAAAAGAGCTCAATTACCTGGAGAATCAGCATCCAGCTATGTTGGGGCACTGGGTATTTTGGCTATTTCTTGCGAGTGTAAATCCTTTAAAGAAGAAATGATAAGGAGTCAATTGGTGTAGAAAACAAATAGAAGAGGCTTTACTGTCCAAGCCTGATTTGACTTTGCAAAAGGCTTTGGAAATAGCAACTAGAATTAAAAGCACAACATCCTATTTAGAACAAATGGCCATTTCAGACTCTAAAACACATTCTGAGGGAGTATTAGCTGTCAAAAGTTAATACAAGAAACCAAAGTATAAACAACAACATGAAAGGAACAATGAGAATGAAAAAAAATCCCAAAACCTACACATAAACGATGGAAGTGTTACCAGTGTGACAGCTCTTCTCATCTCGGTAACACCATAGTGTGTCCTGCCATGGACAAACATGTGCAAAGTGCTTCAAAAAAGGACATTTTGTAAATGTTTGCAGATCAACCTGAAAAATGTAATTCAACACAGATTCTTCAAGGGAAATACTCAATGTAAAACATTGTATAGAAGGAGAGTCATCGTCGTTGGATATGGAGGAAAAACTTTTGATGTAGTTGGCAAATTCGAAGCAAATTTATGTTTCAAAGACAGTAAATCTGTGGAATAGTGTTTGTAGCTAAGGAGGATGCTAGTTTGTTGGGGTGGCATGATCAAGGCAATCTGGGTGCCATATTGGACCCCAATGACCCCATCAGGTGATGTTGAAGAAAGAATGTATTTGTGTTCAAACTATCAAAGAAGAATCATGGGAGTCCACTTATCCGAGAGTTTTCAAAAGGGAACTAGGTCCATTTAAGGAATTTACGTACAAAATAAGGTTGGTCGATGGGGCGAACGCTGTAATGCACAAGGTCCATAGACTACCTTTGATTTTAGCTGATGAGTTAAAAAGAAAATTGAATAAGTTGTGTGATAGCAACATAATAGAACTAATCGAGTCATCGGATTGGGTTTCCCCAATTGTTCTGGACAAGAAAGCCATTGGGGGTCTTCGCATGCATTTTGATTTACGCTATCCAAACCAGCACATAGGGGTAGATCAACATCCTTTGCCCAACATTATCGAAATGACATCCACTCTCAAGGGTGGAAAGTGGTTCAGTTTACTAGACATGACATCAGCCTATCACCAGAAAGACTTGCACCCTGACTCTAGGCATTACACAACCTTCATCACCCCGGAAGGCTTATACAAATTTAAACGCATGTCCTTTGGAATTGCTTCTGCCGCTGCAGTGTTTTAGAGAATTGTGGAGAGCATGTCCAAGGGTATGACCAGGGTGATGTATTTTCGGGACGATGAATTGGTACTTGGTATCGATCAGGAACAACACAATGAGAGGTTGCACTCTGTATTGTCGATGCTAGAAAGTAAGGGAGTTATGCTGAGTCTCGAAAAATGCATGTTGAATAGGACCACCGTGGAGTATTTAGGCTACAACCTTCCACTAAGGGGGTGGAGCTCAAGGCCAGTTTAGTAAAGGCAATAGAAGATGTTAGCACTCCTGAGGACAATGATCTGTTGAGATCCTTTATGGGACTCATTGAGTTTTGTAAAAGATTCGTACCTAACTATGCTGTGAAAACTTATCACATGAGGAATCTCCTCAAGAATAATTCCATGTTCAAGTGGAGTAGTGAGTGTACAGAATAATTTGTTTCAATAAAATGGAGATTGCACATGCCATTCCCTTAAAACCCTTTAATACCAGAGATCATACCGTAATCATGACTGACGCAAGTCAGAAAGGGTTGAGTGATGTGCTTATGCAACACAGAGGGGGAAATGATGTAGTGATAGCTTTCGCATTTAGAGGTTTAGGAAGAGCAGTGGTAACATATTGTTCATTGTAAACATTACCTATTGGTTTCAAAATTTACAGTATGGGTGGATCACAATCTTTTAGTTCAGTTATTCACAACAAAGGGAGGTGATAATGCTACCCCCAGAATTGCCAAGTGGCGATACAGGCTTTTGGAGCACAATTTCAAGGTGGAATATATTCCTGGCAAGAAGAACCTGTAGCAGATTGTCTATCTAGGCTACCCAGTTGTGAGGAAAATTGAGGTGGAGAAGTAGATACATATCTGCCATACTGTGTGTAATTCTAATGGTGCTTTGTTAGAACAGGAGTGGAGATGTGCCAATGAGATGGATAAGGAAATTAAGGATCCTCAGCCTGGTGCACATATATAGGTCGAGGAGCTTTTCTAGGGACAGCTCCCTCAGTAAATTCAAACATGTTTTTGATGAATTGTTGTGAATGGATTATTGTTTCAGACTTCTTTACTTGTGGTCTCTCAAGGTATGCGGGAGAAAGTCTTTACGTTACCTCATGAGGGTCACATTGGCATGCGTGCCATGAAGAGGAGAATCAGGGTTAATTTCTGGTGGCCCGGTTTGGACATGTTCTCTGCCGTTAGTGATAAGTCGGAGGTAACCTTGCCCAGCCCAGTAGAAGCGATTGAGGTGCCCACTAAAGCTTGGTCCAAACTTGTGATTGACATTATAGGTCCCATGTCTCTACCTGTCAGTGGTGTTCCTGAGTATGGCATATTCCCTGTGGACTATTACAGTCGCCGGCCTGAGGTCAAGTTTGTGAAAATGCCCACGGCTATTTGTGTTATTGAATTTCTTGAATCGTTGTTTACAAGAGAAGGGGTTCCTGATGAGGTACTTTCTGACAAAGGATGTCAATTCACTTCAACATAATTTAGGAAGTGTATGGAATTTATGGACATAAAACACACCAGAACTTCTCCTTATCACCCTAGGAGCAATGGTCTGGTGGAGAGGTTTGATAAGGAGAATCTACAACTGTCAAAAGCCAGTGATTTAAATTGTAAGCAAGAACTAAAGAAACTGTTGTTGAGCTGTGCACATGACTTCCAACTCTGACACTGAGGTATCTCCATTCATTTTGTGGAGGGGACATGCTCCAAATAAAGGAAGCAGGTAGGAAGAGGGTTGAAGCTCAGAACAAATATGTTCAACCTAGGAACAGAGAGCTAGGAGTAAATGTAGGTGATCAACTGAGAGTAAAATATCCTGGGATTCTTCCCAAGGGAGAGTCTAAATTCTCTGAACTCAAGACGGTACTGAGTGTCAACAAGAGTGCAGGGAAATTGGAGGATGGCAGATGGTGGAACAAGAGTAAAATCACATTGCCCAGGTCACCTCAAGATAATGTGTCCGGCAAGAATGGGTCTCAGGCTGTTCATACAAAGTTGCACCATGAGGCTAGAGCCTGGGTACCTTCTTCCAGGATATCTAGGTTGCCAACTAAGTTTTTGAGAGTATTGATTGATTCATACATTTTCCTGCTAAGCTGAAGTGCTTTGTTATGCATTATTTCTACAATGTTTCAAGACTATGCTATATATTAATTCAAATATTACTTGCTAAGTTCTAGCGGTTCGATATTCAATAATACTATGTTTCTAAACTATGTATATGTTTTTGTTAGCCTTAACTGGACCTGTTCTGTAAATATGTTTATTTGTTATTGTACGAGAGGAAGATGTGTTTGCTTACTTTACATGACCTTCCACTTTTCCTCCTGTGGTCGCGTGCTGGGGCTTGAGAGGCATGTGCGGCAGAGCTTTCCGGAGGGCAGGAGGCAGGTGGTGACAGTTTACTGTGGTGAAATGGTCGCATTTTTTCCTGCTGATACATATAAAGTAACTTGCTCTCACCCACAAGCTTCATCTTTTCAAATACTCAATAAGCATTGCAATGCAATCAGTCTCGCATTTGTGAAAGTTAGAGCTATAGGTGTTGCAAATGACAATGTGTTTTACTTATGTTATTTTGTTTGCAGCGGAGTGATTAAAAAATGAAAGCTAGATCTTTTTGCATTGTAAATGTAAATTGTTTCACTCATGTGTTATGGAGTGGATGTATGTGGTGTGAAATTAATTACTTCTCATCCATATAAAGTGAGCATTTAAGAAGCAGAGGTGATTTTTAGGATGGATGGGTTGGTGGAATGATAGATGTTTGTATGAATGCTTGAATGGATAGATACCTGTAGGAATACATGGATGGATGTCTGTGTGATTAGATGAATGAAAAGCTGGTAGGTGATGCATGGATAGGATAGTTACAGATGGTTGGTATGGAAACAGAAATGTAATGTCAAATCCTCTCCCCATCGAGAAAAGCATGCACATAGCAGTGTCAGGAATAAAAGCAAGCGAGACCCCAAACACATGTCTGCCTGATTATAACAAGCAGGGAGCTACTTGACTCAGGCTGTGATGCAATAATGGTTGGTGTCACGGCAGAGTGACCGGTGGAGATCCTGGGGCGGGGAATCAACAACGATGACAAAAATACATTTTAAAAAAACGTACCTGCCGCATTGACACTCTTCTGCTCATCTCTGGCTCAACATAGGCTCTCAGACTATGCTAAGGCCAATCCCGAGGCTGCTCTCACCATGACAGCAGTGTCATGATTGGCCTGAGCAGCATAGATGTACGATACCAGAGAGACTGGAAGCCTGTGCCTGTTGAATCCAACTTTGTAACGTAGCTCGGGTAGGAGACAGCCCAGTGCGCATGTCGGTTTGGCTGTCCTAAGATGGCCAGCAAGACCCACATGCGCAATTACAGCAGTGTAACCGCTTCTCCTCCATGACTGTGATCCCCATAGCCCCGCCCCCAAGAATCGTCCCTTAGAACTTGAAAAACAAAACAATAATATACCTGTTTTATTTTTTACCTTTTGAGGCTGCTGGCAGGGGTGGGCAACAAAAACCCATGATGAACCTACAAATAAATAAAGGAAATAAAACAAGGATACCTTTAGCGTCACAAGTTTGGACATTTGACTATGTGTGGCTTTTATTTTTTCATGTCTGTATATGGGAGCACTGTAAAAAAATAGATTTTTCACATTATGTTAGTTTAATTGATTGTATTATTATGTGTAATCTGTGTGTTTTGGACAGCCAGAATAATACATGTTATTCGTTAATCACTCTTCATTGTCGTGGTTTGTTAACATTAGGAAGTTTCAAGTGGGGAGGCAAGTAAGGAATCACTAATAGTAGCCCTTGCGTGCTGCCTGATAGCGATCATCATTGGACCCTTTATTTCATTGTCAATAATAAGCATTTCTCACAATTTCTGTTGAAATGGTGACACCCAACAGGGCCACTTGTAGTTTATACATACACTAGATGAGGCATGTCTCGAGAGACAGTGCCTACGCTGCCTAGGCAAGACCTAAAAACAAATCCCAATTTACAATCCCAGACCCCAGGAAGAACATGACTATGGCCCATATCTGTGAACTGTGGGATTACCAATTAGGAAATCGCAATTTTGTGTGCATATTGCTGTTGATTTTCCGTGTGAAATTTTTCAGTTGTGTCAGAGGGTGAATGCAAGAATAAGTCAGGCGATGGATGATTGGATGCCTGAGTGCATAGATTAGTGACAGAGTGCATGTATGATGACCTATTCAGTGCCTAAACCAACCATCGTCGCAAGAGACACTTCCATTCCAGGCCAGACCTATTCACCAGACAGCACAGATGGATCACTGAAGAAACATCAAAGTATAATCTGCAAGTTGTATTTGCCATCTCCCACAACTGTTGCCTTATAGAAAACCAAGTTTTAACATTTTACAGGTGTTCGATATATTCTTAGTAGTATTTCTTGTGGCAACCAAACATTTTGTAAATGAACACCTAATTTAAATGATCTTCCAGGTATCCATGCCATACTGTTTAGGAGAAGCCAGTATACAATGCTTGTTCCCAGTGTCTTTGTTTTTTTTTATAATAGATGAATGCAGTCTGTAGGAAATGAGCCTTTTTTGCATGGTCACCCGAGATGTTTCACCTTTTTCTGAACCCTTTTTTGCTGGACTTGGGACTCTATGGCCTGTTACCTCTTCTGAGCAATGATACAGTGTCTGTGCTCTCCCTTTAAGCATGGATACATTGGCTTATCCCTAATTGACTTATTTAACTTGCCTATAGGTACCTAATGTATGATATAGAAAATGTACCCATGAATTGAAATTCAAATGTCACCTGTACACTGCAGTACCAATTGAGCTATCATCAGATTGGGAGTGAAAAACATGGCTTCAAACCTGCCATGTATAGCCTGATTGCAGCAGGCAACAAATTTGTCGTAATAATCATTTAGCAGATGAGATACCCAGATTTTAAATATTAGCAAGTCATCCCTAAATTCACCTTCTTGCCCACAAGGTAAGATTTCTGATATTCAAAAGTGGAACTTGTGCAAAATTGAAGTTGGCATGTTCCTCAAATGAGTATGCCCGAAAATATTTTTCACTGGCAGGGCTGTAGCTGAATTCTAAAAAATGTCAAAGTACTCATTATAAACTTTAAACTGAAATGTTTTACAGGAAATGGCTACGAAAGTAATTTAAAGTCTGTACTAATTTTTATCGAAATTTCAATTCAATGGCGAAGTCAGATTTTCAATAGTTTGTTAGGAAAAGTAACATTTATAAAGTTTCCTTTTCAGTGCCTGAAGCTAATTGATGCTAATTTGCATTAGCTACCCAGAAGCTTTCAATCAAATGCTTGATCCTAATGAGGTGTAAAATTCCTTCCCGGAGCGACACAATAGGCCACTTTGAATGATAGGGCGATCTGGATGAGCAGGATGACTTTTATGAGCTCAGCTGGACAATTACATTTAGGATGGGGGATGCTGCCCCTCATGGTGGTACACCAGTGTCTAATCCTATCTGAGAGACCTATCTAACATACATGTAAAACAGTTGCACCATTTGAAAGGATCTAACAGACCAGGAAACAGGTCTTGTTTATATCCTGTCTGGGTGCTGAATGACCCTGTTTTTATTCTACTAGACCTCTGTCTCTGCATTTATATGAGGTAGAGAACCTGCTTGAAACGGGATATTCTTGTTAAATGTGGGGGACAAAAGTGATTATCAAAGTTCACTCCCTTACACAAGCACAACCATCAGACCCCAATTTTAGTGTGTGTTCGAAGACTTTTACCATCTTGAAAATGCCCTGACACATGGAATTTTAAGTCTGCTTGCATTACAGTATACACGAACTACTGAGAAAAGCAGGTAGATTTGCCCTTTTACTACAGTGCTTATGGAGTGCCCAGGGGTCATCCCGAACCACACGCTTGTGGCAAGCATAAATGTGCCACCCAATTCATTCTGGACATGTAGAAGAACATAAGAGGGCTGGGCCTGCTGTGACCTAAGAAGACCTGCTCCCTCTTGTATACAGAATAAGGAAGTGGACTCCACAGTTCACAATGGCTAAGCGCCTGTCTGACTACAGGGACATAACAAGCTGCAAGGGGACTTTTCCCTGACTTGCCTAGCTGACTATTGGCAACTGGACCTGGACTGAACTTTGCTGCTGGCCTCTGCCTGACACCCTGAGAGTCTTTAAGTGCTTTCGCCAAAAGCCCTAAGGGCTTTGGATTTGCTCTCTAGTGGTTCTTTAAACACAGAAGAAAGTTTGGAAACTTTTGAAAACGTTTGCTTCAGAGCTCCCGAGATTCAGCAGGTTCCTCCAGGAAAAGTATCCAACAGGCAGTTTTAATGCAGGGAACTGAATTTCAACTTTATCATCGCACATTCGGGCAACCACAGCAGCCACATTTTTAGCGGCGTCCCACATGGGGAGGGACTTATAAGAAAGTTCAAGACTTTTCTTCAGAAAAGGAGCAAAGGGCTTTATATAGAATTCATCAGACAGTGTAACTCCACCACAAACATGATGGATATTCTATCTACTGTATTACAAGTGCATTATTTCCAATTGAACTTGTAAAATGGCGGATGGAATATCATTGCTATTGAGTGCTTCCAATCACTTGGTTGCAAATCCCCTATGTGGGGCACTCCTATAGTAATCCATAAAGCTTGGAATGTTTACTTTAACATGAATTTTATTCATTCATTGTCTTTGTTTTCATTCAATTGTATTATTCTTCTTCAAATTATCATGCACTTTTTCATTTCATTTGGATCATTGATTTTCGAATCACATTATGTTATACTCCAAATCACATTATATGGTATTCCAATGCATTTCGAGCGTTTATACGCTCTTCATCAGGGAATATATTCTAAAAAATAAGTAAATAATATGACATTATTTGATACAGAACTACGACCAGCTCAATCATACAAAACAGCATTATTAGGTGTTGTTGGCATGCATTTTGTGATTCTGTGTCATTGGTGACTTCATGCCGTGTAGTGTTAATGTAAAGTACTCAACTTCAAAAGTCGAGGTGTAATTATAGATCTTAATCACTGATCTATATGAGAAAAAAATTAAATTAAATTAATGACGTGGTGTCCAACCGAACTATTAACGTTGGTGAATTACGTATAGCCAAAAATACCAATGATGGTTTCTACAGGTCGATTGTCTAAAGACTCCTCCACCCATTTAAACTAAAACATATTTTGCACTCATGTTATAAACTGAGCGCTTCTCCAAACTTATCGCCCTCTGCGTGTTAGTTGTTCTTACCGAGATAAATGAAAGAATTTACTTCGGGTGTGTTTGCCGGTATCCCTCTTCGCTCCCGGATTACTTCCGTATGCAGCGTGTATTGCGTCTTACGTAGGGTGGGTGCCCCCCATAAACATGGAAGACAGACCACGACATGTTTGTTTATGTATATCGGCAGTGGCCATGTTGGATGTGAATCGTAGTGATAATAAACAACGGTGTTTATGATGGTGTTTATGATCAGACCCTGTACGTGTGAATTAAGATTAATAACAAAAAGTGTGAAAATTGTTATGAATGTATAAGCACACAAGGTGATACGTGGTATAAGAATTTCATGCTATTGGTTTTTAACAATACCTAATAAAGTGGCATCAATTACAGATTTTTCAGAGCAAAAAATATATGTATGGCCCATAATGGGTTCTTATAAATAACAAGCGAATTCAGTACGTTCATTGAGGCCATATGGTTTCATTGCTTGTAGATGATAAATCCAAAAGTTTTCCCTCGCAGTAGTTGTTTGTTATTGTCTATTCCTTCATGCTTATCAATGATTTCCAGGATTAAAAATCTCAATTGTGCAACGTTGTGTTTGAATTCTTCAAAATGTGTTGCCACAGACGATTTTGGATTTTTGGTTCTTATATTTGATTTGTGTTCATTCATGCGTAGACGAATTTTACGTTCAGTTTTGCCCACGTATATTTTGCCACAAGGGCACTTAAGCAAATAAATAACATTGGCAGTTTCACAGGTAGCTGATACATGTAGTTTGATTTCATGACCCTTCATAGGGTGGTGAAGAATGGTTCCACGAATAATATTGTGGCAATTTTGACAGTTCAAACAGGGCATCGTTCCTGTGTATGTTTGTTTGTGTGATGTCTTTTTCTTCAGAATCTCTCCTACGTTCCTGTTTCTGGTATACGCGAATAGTGGGGGTTCCATAAACAAATTCTTGGAGTCAGGCTCCATGGTTAACAATGGCCAATGTTTGTTTATAATCTTCTTAAAAGTATAGTTTGATGTTGTAAATTTCGTAACAACCACCATTCTGGTGTTCGCTTTCTTAATGTTGGTGGTAAGAGCCGCTTGTCGTGTGATAGGTTGACATCTTGCTACTGCCTTCGATACAATGGGTGGGGGATATCCTCTTTCTTTAAACCTTTGTGCCATCTCTTCAATTCTTTGATCAGCCTTTAAGTTATCTGAAACTATTCTTCGTATCCTTAACATTTGTGATGTGGGTAAGTGGGTTTTCAATGATTGCTGGTGATGACTCGTGTAATGTAGAATATTGTTTCTGTTGACTTCCTGAAGATGTCAGTTTCCAAACCTGTTTCCGTTTTCAATATCAAAACATCTAGAAATGTGATTTGTGTGTCAGACACTTCAGTAGTAAATTGAAGATGTTCATTGAAGGAATTCCAAGTCTGAATGGCCAACCTTGCGCTCTCTTTGTTTCCTTGCCACAACATAAAAATGTAGTCTATGTACCGCTGGTACAATATTATATGAGATTTCCACTCCTGGTTTGATAAAATGTACTCCTCTTCAAATTTCTCCATTACAAGATTCGCGTAGGACGGTGATATACAATTTGCCATGGATGTACCGCTTAGCTGGAAGATGGAATATCATCACATTTGTTGTGGAGTAAACCATCCACCAAACTCTAAATCAGGCACAAAGTTAATTTCTGAAGTGGAAATTAGAAATCCTTTGAATGTTTTTACTTCCAGACTTTCGCTGACATTAATCCACTTGGTGTATGCAAACTGGCCCCCATTGCGGTCAAGCACAAATTGTGCTTAGATCCCAGGTCTATCACAACCATTGACTGCCAATGGCGCTGTGTGCATTCTGCCTATATTATGACTGGACATTTAAAAAATTCATATCTCCCATTTCCCCTGTTGGATTTTTGCCATTTTAGCGCTAATTTGTTTATTAAATTTTACTCTACTTTTATAATTGAGATTGTGATTATTATGGATTGGTGTCATAATTTTATTTCTGTTTTGGTATTGCATAAATACTTTTCACCTTGTCCTAAGTAAAGCCTGTCTGCTCTGTGCCATAGCTTACAGGAGTTGCGCTTAATTTAGTGACTTTGAGGGTTCACCCAGATAAGAAGTGTTATTGTTTCTTTAGGTTGCCAGACACACACACCAAATAATGTCTTCCTTACAGTGTCAGTAATCAGAAGAAAAAATATGCGTGAGATATCTTTAAATACATTATTTGAGCTTGGAAATCTGAGGATAGATTGCAGGCAGAGATATTTCCATGACTTCTTCTGTAGCAGAAAAAATTTACTTTTTAGCTTTGTGAAAGAGAGAAATCTTCTGGCATTACTATGTCACAAATGTAGTGTGTTGGATCCAAATCTCCAAGAAAGAAATTTGTTTTTCAAGATTATGTACATTACATAATAGACCCTTTATTAACCTATAATGAACAAATAGCACCAATCTTGTTTGCACAGTTGTTGTTGGTATGTTCATTACAATTCATACTGTCAATACATATATATTGAGATTCATCTCTATTCCAGAAAGGAAAATTATAAATGGTAATTCCATTATTACGCATTTCATAGTTTTGCACTCTTAGGAGATTCTAGTATATGAAGTACATGAAACCAATAATGAGCCTGATAGAGTGTGAAAGTAAACATGCTACTTTCACCATCAAGGGAAACAAAATATGCAATTTTAATGGAATTATCAATTTACCCACTAAAATCATGGTAGAATTTGTCAGGTTCCAGGCAAGTTTCTCTTCATATTTCCTAGCCCACTATATAGAGACTTTTCGTCTGAAGCACAAACAATATATATATATTACCTAGTGGCGGTCGCCAGTAAGTATTCATAGCTAGAATGAAGTTACTATAGTCAGAGTGTTTTTTCATTTGACAATAACTTTGGAGTTGTTTGACGAATCCTCCAATAATGTTCAAAACTAGTTTGCACTGACCTCAGCTGCTGTCTTTATAATGTCGGGGTCAAGAAAAAAGGAGGGCCGCAAACACTTTTTGTCCATGGTAATTTCCATAGGAAACTTTAGAAACAGCGACATCCCGAACTGCTAAATGGAATGACACCAAATTTAGCAGCAAAGTAGCTCTTGGTCCAGAGAGCACTCTTTCTGTTAAATGGTGTAAATCCGTTCAGTAGCTGCTGAGAAATGTAAAGAATTTTCAGATATACAACTGAGACCGCGAAGGATCCGCGACCGCTCCCGATCTAGTGCCTGAGATGTGATTGGCTGCCAACACTTCAAACCATGAAGTGTAGGCAGCCACCTTAAGACTCGGTGGAACCAAGTCACAAGAATAAAGGTAAAAAAAGAAAAGTGGGCAGGGTAGAAACCCCCTGGCTCCCTAGGCCTTTAGAGGGGATCCCACCGGGACCCCCCAGGGCCAAAAAAGGATATACTTTTTTTTTTTTTTAAATGACTCCTGGTGTTTTTTTTTTTTAAATGAAGCGCAGTATCCCGCGCTTCGCTAAAGAAAGGCCCCCTGGTAGACAAGTTCCTGGGGCAATGCATATAGAAATGTGGGGGGTGCTTATGTGGTGCGCCTCGGGGACCACCACATCCATGGGGCAAACATAATGAACATGATGTGGGAAGCCCGTACGGACCGTGCAGCCCTGGGGACTGGCACCTCCCCATAACTACCACCACGTCCCCGGGGATAATGTAATGGGGGCCACATGGACCCCCCCTGCCCCGGGGACCACCACCTCTCCATGGCTTTTAAATATTGATGTAGGGGTGTCCTTATGGCCCCCCAGCCCAGGAGACCACCACCTTTCCAGGCCCAAATTGTATTTTAACGGAATGGGAGGGGTCCAGGTAGCTCTCCCTGGGTTGTTCTCAGCCCCAGGGAACGCCATCTCCCTGGGGAAGGCCCTAGTCATGAAAGGACCCCCCCTCCTGCAGCTATACATGACCCTGGGGCCCGCCACCCCCCCAGGGGACAGAACCAGCAATGTCCCAGTGTGCCCACCCCTAGGACAATGTAGTTCGGTGCTCCAACCATGACATAGCAAACAGTGCTCCGCTTTGAGTAAGCTTGCTCAAAATGGAGCACTCTTTGCTTTGTACACACAGGGAGATGCCTGTCAGCAGCTCCCAGTGTGTAAAAAGCAATGCCAGCTCCCACAGGAGGCGGGGAGCCAGGCGGGATCGCAGAGGCTTTCAGGCTCTCCCTGCAGTCCACACCATGTAAAATGTTGGTGCCCTGGAAACCCACACTAGAGGCCTGACCCTGGGGAATGGTGTCCCAGGGGCCAATATCAGTCCATGAGGGAGCCTGTGCAGCCCCCTTCATTAAAAATGTTTACATATATATATACTATACATATATATATATATTATCAGTGTCATTTGAGATGTCATCAGTGATGTCATCAGTGATGTCACTGACCATGTCATGAATGATGTAATATGTGACATGATCAGCAGTGGATTGCGGGTGCGCGATATATAGTTAGTACAACTAACTATATATGGAATTTCAATGGTTTTGTGTGAGTAAAATAAGGTTTTTTAAATGCTAATTCCTAACTATATATGGTCTATAACCTATGGTTTTTTCAGTGAATTTTCAAGGTTTTGTAAATGCTAATTCCTAACTATATATGGTCTATAACCTATGGTTTTTTCAGTGAATTTCAATGGTTTTTTAATAGCAAATATCATAAGCTGTCGAATGTCAAGTACGTGGTAAGTAAAAACATTTTCGTGTTTATGCACACTCATCTGCTTTGAATGCTGCCCCCCCCTCATTTCTATTAGGAGTACTCTCTCTTTGCAGATAGTGAAGGGTAGTTAACGCAGGCCTTTGCCCCCATTGTAATCCGTCGTGCCTGCTTCTCTCTCCATTTCATTGATTGTTCTCTTTGGTTCATTCTCTATTTACAAACAAGCACAGAGTCGCAATACTCTGTTTAGTCTTTGCAGATAGCGAAAAATCGTGTAAAAAAACAAAAGGAATCGAGCAAAATCAGTAGGCCACTAATGGGATCTCTTTTTGACCTGGCTAAAATAGAAACATTAGGAACAACCTGTTGAAAATAGCAATGTGTATGTACATAAGCGGCGTTCATTTGTGTTCACAATACCCCTTGTTGATTGTTTGAATCGAGCATTGAATTGTTCGAAGTTGGTTCTCTTAAGGATCTTCTCTGCCTGCAAACGAGGAAGAATAGGAATATTCTCTCTCCCTTTGCAGATAGTGAAAGGTAGGTAACACAAACCTTTAACACGTCGTGCCTATTTCGTTCCTCATTGATTGATTGTTTGCCCGAACATTGACTGTTTGGGAATTGGTTCTTTTTGGAGGTATTCCCTGTTTGCAAATAAACGTAGGAAAATCTTTGCAAGTAGTGAAAGGGTAGGTAATGCGGACCTTTGTCCCCCGTTGTAATCTGTCATGCCTATCTACTCCCCACTGATTGATGCACCTGTTTCACCCGGACCATTTACTAGAGATAGGTCATCTGGCCCGACCAGAGAGCACCCCTAGTGAAAAGGACATATGCAATAATAACGAAGTGATCACTGTATCCTGTTAACAGAAACTTTAGCATGAAACAACCTGGAAAGAAAGGAATAGGAAAACGAAAATCAGTAGGCCACTGATAAACTTTTTATTAAATAACAAACAAAGAAACGATAACAATACGTAATGATAAAACCTATTATTGTCCTAGAAACAAGAAACGTTAGAAGTAAGCCCGTAATAAGAAACCTGAAAACAGTAAGAGAAACCAAGTGTGACATTGCAACGGCCACAAGGCAACGAGGCTTCATCGCCCCTCACTGCCCCAAAACGTGTCTGTCCCACCGCCTGCCACGCCCAAATAACGGCAAACTGGGAAAGATACAAGTCAGCAGACATCCGCCCCATTCTGGAAACTTTATCGGGATTGTACTTGATTGAGTGTGATTTCACAAACATTTGTGCGGATCTAGATTGTGTTAAGGAATACAATAGGTTAAGAAGAGAGTATGCGCCACATTTGCCTCAATATCCTTTGTTTGAGAAACAGGTTTCCGGCTACGCCCAGCTGGAAGCAACACATATAAGGCGGGTCCTGCTGCCAACCGTCGGCCAGGAGATCATCACGTAGGGTGTAGCCGGAGGAGAGGCCGAGGCCAGCGGGACCCGGCCAGGGGGATTGCTACGACCACCCTGGAGAGTTGCAGGGGGGGGATGTCCGTGTCCTCGACCCTCCCCTCTCTCTCCCAGTCCGGCCACCATCAACCAGAGGCCGAGGCCGACGGGATCCGGCCGCGGTGGCGGTAACCCTGGAGAATTGCAGGTTAGACCCTCTCTCTCCCAGTCTGGGCCAGCATCCATGGAGGGCCTGGGAGTGGAGAGGCCACTGCACGAAATGCCCAGGATAGGCACCACACGCCAAGGCCTGCCCCACCGGATGAGCCAAGGAACCCGTTCATGGGGCCAGAGCAAAGGGCGTCCGGCCGCCATCCACCGGAGGTCCGGCCCAAAGACGGACGGGACATTTCTTCTTTCTTTTATAATGGCTGCGACAACACTGGGGGGGATGTCTTGCACATGCCTCCGACCCCCCCCCTCGTCCTCATCGCCTGGTCCGGCCATAACAAATGTCAAGCGAGACGCCGTGGGGTGCACTGGGTGGGAGAGACGGTGCGAACAGGCCTCTCCCGCCTCCCCAGGTGGAGGCTACCCAGCTGCACCCTCAGCGCTCCAGGCGCCCGGAAAAGGGTTCTTCCACTGTGGCGATGCTGCAACGTCTCGCCCGGCAGGGTGGAGCCCGTCCGCTCATTTGACCCCGCGATCGCCAGTAGCTACCGAACTCTCAAAATGGCGGTCGACCTGGCAAGAGCGGGCCCAGCATGAAGAAATGGCCCGGTCACTGGTTGACTCCACCACCGTAGTCCTCCACGACCTTGAAGATTCTAGAGGAGCCGCGGGAGTCCCCGACCCCCGCAGACACCCCCGATGGGGAATGACTGCCATGATCGCCCGTGGAGTGACGAAACTGTAGCCGCGGGACGTCGGCGCTCCCATGCTGGCGCCAGCCTCAGTTTGAATGACTAGAAACCTGCAGACCTCAGTTCCGGTGAAAGCACAGTGTGACCCGGTAGGAAAAATTGTTGCACCCCCTCCCCTTTTTGACTGATGGTTCAAACCACCGATCCTTTCCTTTGCCCTTTTAACGGAACTTTGGACTGCCTCCCCCCCCCCCCGCGGTGCCCCACGCCGTTATTTGCTGGGCGGCAACTTACTAGACATCACCTTCGTGCCATCCAGATTTCAGCGCATTCTGCTGCCTTGGAACTATTCGCACAACAGACCGCTACTGACAACCCACCCCCCGGGACGCCCCACGCCGGATACCCAAATCAGTGCGGCACCCAGGCAACATCTTCTGAATTTTCATAATTTGAAAGAACTAGTAACATGTCCTCATCAAGAATTTCCTCTTCAATCATCTCATCAGGAATCTCCTCATGAAAAGTCTGCAATGATGATTCTTGTAACTCTATGGTCTCCAAACATTCGATAAATTCGCCATCAAGAGATTGATCAAAAAAAATCATTCAAGTCATCTCCTCCTTGTGAGAATATTTCATTATTGGTGCTGTCAATTTCATTAAATGTAGTGGATAATTCAAAAGAAATTGCCACGGTCTCTTCATTGTTTAAATGTTTTTACTGTTTTTGTTTTGTTGTATATATTTATAAGTTATTAAAGTTTTATATTCCTACTACTTTGTTGGAGTGCTATATATTTTTAATGTGACACATAATTGTAAAAACTTTGATGTACAAAGAGTCATCCCTGGAATCTTCCGCTTCAGGCTCGGTCCCCTCCCCAATCACAATACAGGATGGTTTTCAGATAGTAGGAACGCGTGTGGTTTGACGGATCTCATCGGGTGTGGGCCTTGATCTACTATAACTCCTTTGAAGAGGGGTGATTCTTTACAGCTGGGGCCATAAACTACATCTGCAGGGCTAGCTGATAGCCTGGACAATCGGACACAGAGGAAGAGGAGTGTCAGAGGGTGCGGTAGTGAATAGGGCGAAAGGGAGGTGTCGGGCGGGCACAGAGTGTGATTCTGTATCAGGGATTGTATAAGAGAGTAAATATGTGTTAGTATATGTTTGAATAAGTAAGGTGTGTATAACTGTATAGTTGAGGAAGTGGAGGTGTGATTGATTCTTTGCATGACTGAGTAGGTGTGTGAGTAACTCCATGGATGAGTGACAGTCTGTGAGTGTCTGTTTACACTGAGTGTATCTAAGGTTATATTAGAGTCTGAAGAGGTTCATCGTATTATCACATGAATGATGTCATCAGTGATGTGATCAGTCATGTTATCAGTGATGTCATCAGTGATGTCATTTGAGATGTCATCAGTGATGTCATCAGTGATGTCACTGACCATGTCATGAATGATGTAATATGTGACATGATCAGCAGTGGATTGCGGGTGCGCGATATATAGTTAGTACAACTAACTATATATGACAACCAATGAAAATGTTACTTTCATTTTCTACTTTTATTACCTGACATTTGATTGGTTATGTACCTGAATATATATAAAAAAAGAGAGAGAAACACAGCCATTTTGACTACTACTTCCTGAAGTACATTGCAAGTGCATTTTCACTGACAACTTAAACTTGTTTTTAATAGGTAAGATGTTATTTTATAAATTTGAAAGGAGAACTATGTTATGCACTTTAAATTAATTTGGGAAAACATTTTCAGATAGTTATATACTGTCCCTCTGTAAGAGTTAGACATTGAGAAAGGCTTTTTTATTATAATTATGGATTGATTTAGGTTTCTGTGCTATAATTATGAAATTACTTAGACTTCTTCAAAGACACTTTTTAATAGTACTACTTCACGCCTGAAACCATACAGTGCCCATAGATAACTTCTCTGTTATAAACTCACAAGTACCTGTCTGAACTTAAACCCAACAGTGCCCTATCTCTACTGATATATTTATTTTTTATGCAAATTACAGCAAGAAAATGGAAGAAGAGCAGATTATTTCCTTCAAAATTGTTCTGGAGAACAACACAGAAAAAGATATTGAGGACAATGATGACTCAGATTTCATGGATGAATCACGGGACCATGAATTAGTTCAATGTGTAGATGCAGTAGATTCGCTGATTGAAAATGAGGACATTTCCGACAATTTGTTGTTAAATGTTCTGTTAAATTTGGAAAAAGATTCACAAAAATAAAATTATTTAATAATCAAAAATTGTTCGAGACTTTAATCATTTTATATGTAATTCATAAACTAGTACCTAATTGATTATAATGTAAAGTCAGACTTATAGTATACTGTGCAACTTTTTTATGTTACATAGTAATTTTGCTCATAGTTACTTCCTTTCTCCAACTATATTATCTCCAATGTGTATTTAACAACTCTTTTTCATCTCCTGCCTCCATGTTCTTTTTGCTTTCCTGACAGACTATGATATGGATTCCATATTCCACAATAACTTCTGAAACAACATGCAAGATATCTACAAAGGAGACGGTGTATATTAATTTTTTGACTCTGCATTGGTACCTACATATTGCTACTTAAATGAAAAAAAACAAAAAAAAAACAACAAAACGAACAATCAATAAACATACAATATTTTAAAAGTCTATCATTCTTTTTTCCTCATAGTACGCTCCCCAGTACGCTTCCCGGTTCGCGAACCGGGCGCTCACCATGCAAAAAACAAAATTTTTTTTTATTTTTTTTGCCCTGCGGGGCCCTTTTAAAGCCTTCACATCAAACCTAGGGGGTCAGGGAGGATCTACTATGCCCCCTTATGGTCATTTCCCCCTTTGTTTTGGCCTCCTCTTGTCTCTCGATCCTACCGAGAGACAAGATGGCGGCCGCTCCGGACTGTTTAGAATGTTGACAGACACCGGAGAGCCAATCAGCTTCGCTTCGCGAAGTTCCGTTACGCGTAAAGTACGCGAACCGGAGCGCTACCCGGAGCGCGCTTACAGATATATATTTTTTTTAAACGTTCATTTCTCAAAATCCACTGGAGCACATATATTGAGACCTAGCAAAGGCACATCGGGCTAACAGTCCCTACAATTTTGCCAAGTTTCGTGCAAATCCATTCAGCCGTTCGGGCTAAAAGTGAGGCCAACCGCCCTATGGAAATTAACATTGGAAAAACACGTTTTGGGACCCCCCTTTTTTCTCGGCCCCCTCTTGACGAACCCCTTCCAAATTTTCAGGGGCTGCTCAGAAACAAAATGTTCCATTTTCCTGAAAATTTCAGCCAATTCCGTCCACAAACTCCAAAGTTATTAGACATAGAATTTTCAAAAATCCCATAGGGAAAAAATCCTAACTATATATACCTACTGGCGACCGCCAGTAGGTAATATAAAAGGGCTTGTTGCCTGAAACGCGTTGTGATGGGTTTCAAATAAACTAAAAGATCTTGCTTGAAAGTTCTGAGAAGTCTGTGCCTCCTTTCTCGCCGTCGCCGCCGATGTGTGGGAATGTTGGCTGATATATATATATATATATATATATATATATATATATATATATATATTACGCTACCAGTACACCTTCAAATCTCCGGCACTCGCAGGCGGGTGCTCGTCTATGGAGGTGCTCCACGTAAAAATTCGGGCTACAACACTCCGTGATCCTTTCGCACAAAGTAGAGCACTCAGGAGGGTGATGCATCCGTTGTTTTATTTACCAAATAACACAGCCAAACAAACGCGTTTCGGAAAAAATTCCTTCGTCAGTGTTTTGACACTGACAAAGGAATTTTTTCCAAAACGCTCACTATCTATAATGGCTGAATTTCACTGGTTTTGTACAAGTGAAGCCTGTAACCCTGTAAACTTTATTTTTTTAGTATACATATATATATATATAACTATATATATAACTATATATATATATATATATATATATATATATATATATATATATATATATATATATATACGAGATAGTTATACACATGATGTGTGTATCTGTGTGTGAGTGGCTGTATTGGTCTATAAGTTGATGTCTGAGTAGCTGTGTGGGTGGCTTAGTTGTTGTATTGGTGAATGAGTGGGTGTGTCTGTGGCTGTATGGGTGGGTGAGTGAGTGGCTGTGTGAGTTGCTGTATGGGCGGGGGATTGGGCATGTTAGTGATTGTATGGTGAAAGAGCCGCTATCTGAATGTTTGAATGAGTGAGTGACTGGTGTGTAAGTGGCTGTATGGGTGAGTGAGTGGATGTTTATGTGAGTGTTTGGTCAAGTCGGTTGGTGTGTGAGTGGCTGTATGGCAATGTGATCGTCTGTGGGATTGGTTGGATGGGTGAGTGAGTGGCTGTATGGAAAAGTGATTGTTTGTGGGATTGGTTGGATGGGTGAGTGAGTGGATGTGTGAGTGGTTGTATGGATGCCTAAATGCGTATGTAAGTTGTGTCAGTTGATGAGTGAGTGTGTGAGTGGTAGTATCAGTGAGTGAGTTGCTCTGTTAAGTGGCGCTATGGGTGAGTGAGTGGGTGTGTGAGTGGATCTGTAGGTGAATAAATGGTTGTGTCAGTAGCGATATGAGTGAATGTATGGCTGTGTGAGTAGCTGTATGGGAGAATGACTCGTATAATCAGGCTCTATGAATGAGTGAGTGTATGTGTGAGTGGTTCTATGGATAAGTGAGTGGTTGTGTAAGTACTTATATGGATCTGTGAATGGATATTTAAGTGGTTGTGCGGTTCTGTGAGTGGACGTATGAGAGGATGTGTTGGCGTGTGGGTGGGTGTGTGAGTGGTTCTGTTGATGATGACATCTGCGCTGTCATCAGTGATGTCATTTGAAATGTCATCAGAGATGTCGCTGACCATCAGACATGTCACTGACCATCATGACTGAAGTAATATGTGAGGTCATACACAGTGCATTGCGGGTGCATAAGTTACAGTTAGCTAAATTAACTATAACTGCTGATTTTCACTGGTTTGTACAAGTGAAATCAGAAGCTAACAATAACGTCCTTGCAACCTATGTTTTTTCCCCACTGTATTTATATATATATATTTATATATATATATATATATTTTTTTTTTTTCACATCAGAATCGGACGCATCACAATCAGAGGACGAATCCGTCAGAACCAGCAAAAGTAAGAAGAAGGCGAACGGGAATGGAAATACAGTCCCTCCCCCATTTTTAGACGAGTACCAAGTCATGAAAGAGACAGGATATCGAACTCAACCACAGATGCCTCAAAAGGCTCCACCCAAAAAAGGAGGAGGAAAACAAGGCGGGGTAGGAGAGGGCGCCCAGGCAGCGCCGCCAATGGTAACTCGCAGCAGAGGAAAGAGGGGGAGATGGTAGAGGAAGAACACACCATTGTCAACCTTTCCGACAAACAACTCACGATATATGAGGAAAGAGTTCTAAAGAAAGGAATGACATTCTGTCCCACAGCCAAGTTTGACCCGGTACAGACTAGAATAGACCTTTTTAAGTTTGTCCGCAAACTCAAACTACAAAAAATATTCACCCTGAAAAATCTCTCTGATAAACAGATGCCTGTTGAGGAAATTACAACGCCCGGGCCCAATCTCATAGACAATGACCTAACACTCCTAACGACAGCACACAAACTCGTGGACTCTGAAGAAATACCTGGATCCGCGGAGGTTCTTAGGAGGGAAGAAATTGCTCAAGTAAGAGACCCGAGCAACTTGAAACGTAAATCGAGATTCTTACCCCATGTGACACATGATGCGATAGACGTCTTCAATGACGCCATCCTACAAGATCTGGAGAAAATGACAGCTACGAATTTGGAACTAACCCAAAAGACTTCCAACATATCAATATTGGAATGGGAAGCGATTAAGTCTCTCAAGGATGACAATACTATCGAGATCAAACCCTCAGACAAGGGGGGAAATATTGTTATCTTTAGGAAAATACAATATAAAATGGAGGCCTTGAGACAATTACAGGACAAGAACTGTTATGTGATTACGGACAAAAGGGGTTTCACAAACTGCATAACTGAATATCACGCACTACTTATGGGTTGGAAGGAGGAGGGCATGCTAAATAAACACGAATATGAGTATTTGTTTTGTGAGCATCCAATCATTCCCACATTCTACCACCTCCCAAAGGTGCATAAGGACATCACAAACCCCCCGGGCAGGCCTATCATTTCCTCCATAGGAAGCCTACTGGAGAATACATCGAGATTTATCGATAGCTACCTGGCACCCTTTGTTAGAGACTTACCTTCCTATGTCAGGGATACCCAAGACTTTATACGACAGATTGATGGCATCGGGTGGGAGGAGGATATGCTTCTCATTACCCTTGATGCAACCAGTCTGTACACATGTATAGAACATCAGAATGGGATCTCTGCAATTAAGTGGTTTCTGGGGAAGAAAAATTTGCAATACCATCAGCATAACAAAATGATATTGAGGATGATTGAATTCTGCCTCCACAATAACATCTTCCTTTTTTGCAGGTAACATGTATCGGCAACTGAGGGGGACCGCGATGGGCACGTGCTTCGCCCCCAGCTATGCAAATTTATTTGTAGGCTGGTGGGAGAAGCACGTGGCCTGGGGGGGTCCGAATGAGAAATGGCTGGACCACATAATGGTCTGGTCGAGATACATCGATGACCTGTTTGTTGTTTGGCGCGGCGACGTATCCTCGGCTGAGGAATATGTGGCGGTGCTAAATAATAACGAGCTCAATCTGAGATTTACAAGTACAATAAGAAAAACATCTGTACACTATCTCGACCTAGAGGTCTTTGTCAAAGATAGTTCCCTACAAACCAGACTTTACCGCAAACCCACGGCTGGCAATACCGTGTTACACGCGGCGAGCCACCACCCGAGAAGTATGATTAAAAACATCCCGTTTGGGGAGTTATTACGTCTAAAAAGGAATTGCTCAGATTTCAGCGATTTCTCACAGGCCCCGGAGGAAGCGGTAACAAGGTTTAAGAATAGAGGGTACTCCGGATCACTCCTTACAGAAGCAGCAAACAGAGTAGATCGTATAGACAGAAAATACCTCATTAAAACAACCACGAGGAAGACTGAGGAGGACAGCACAGTGAGGATGATTACCAGTTTTAATATGAGATCAAGCGAATTGGTACAGATATTCAATCAAAACTGGCACATCCTAGGTACTGATCCGACCATGAGAAAGATATTACCAGCTGAACCGTCTATTACTTATAGAAGGTGCCAGTCCCTCAGTGACCATCTTGTTAAACGCCATTATGAGGAAACACCCAGAACACAAAAATCTAAGCCCATCAATGGTTTCTTTCCGTGCATGCAATGCAAAGCATGCAAGTACAGCAAGAAACAAACTAAATACGAGGGGAGACAAAACGACCCAAGGCCCACAAGAGAGATCACAAAATTCCTGAACTGTAACTCGGAGTTTGTAATTTATTGCCTGGTATGTCCGTGTTCCAAAAGATACATTGGGAGCACAATCAACCCAGCGAAAAAACGTATTTTGCAGCACATGCGTGCCATTACAAAGACAAGAACTACCCCGTGGCACGCAACTTCGAGACCCACCACAAAAGTAATAGGGACCTACTGTCTTTCTACCTAATAGATCAACTGGATAGAAAAGAACGTGGTGGAGATAGGATTAGATCCCTAAGAATGATGGAGTCCAGGTATATAATTGATCTCCAAAGTAGACAACCAAGAGGGCTAAATAATGATGAGGAACTCTGGGACATTTGGAATAACAGTAGTTTACCCCTTAGCTGTCACCACAATACAGATAAATCCTGCAAAGAGACAAACCCATTGTATACCATCCATATGGGACGTTTTTCCATCCGCTAGAACCTATCTGGGATGAATATAAAATCTTTGAAAGGATCAAGCCCATACAGGGCGGCATGTCCAAAATGAAACAGGGATAGTAATAATACTTAATTCAGCCCATACAGGGCGCAATTTTGTACATAAATGAAATACTTGAAAATACATAAAATCTGTATAACACAGACGATATTATGGCATGATAGCTCATAGTATTACAATACCTTTATGTACAAGTATGTATATATGTAACTAATTGACAATGCAATGTATATTCCCTGTTTCTTGTTTTTAATTTTGCACAAGCACTTTTCTGAATCACTATTGTTTTTCCCAAGTATATAATGTGTAAATATGTACATAGGATTTGCGAAGTTGCACATTACAAGATGGCCGCCGCTAACATCGAGGCGAGCACTAGTCCACTCTTGATGTTTTGAGGAGTGGTTGGGAATAAAATGGTGTAGCGCACTAGTAATGGCTGACACTGACGAAGCCTAAAAGGTGAAACGTGTTTGTCGAGGGGACAGGGGGGTCTACCAAATAAACCATCCTGGTAAAAACGCTGACTTGGAGTGCCGCCTTTCTTATACATCCGAACATTTTGGAAGTGTGTGGCAATATATATATATATATGTATATATATATATATATATATATTTGATCTCAAAGTGGAGGCATCCATGGCAGGATTGACAAGCCGGATGTGCGAGTGGAGGCCCATTGGTGGGCTTGAAACATCTCAGACAGTGGCACATAACTGAAGCACACACTACAATACCCACAAACTAACGCAGACTCATTTGAGTCGCCCATTGGAGGGCTCATATTTTTAAGTGGGAAGTGTGGCCTCTATGCCAAAATGACTGTTGCGCCGCTGAAGAGTGCAATGAGCACGAAACGCGTCCAGCGTGAATCGACAGGCATGCTGTAAACTGGATCCGCTCGCCGATCCGGCTTTCACCTCATGAAGGTTGCTGCAGTGGATGTCAGAGTGCGTCTCCAACAGGTGGGAACCTTGGAGCTTTGATTTATACGCGACCTCCCAGCCACGGGAGATGCACCACCCGGAAATTTGGGGCCACGATGCTCCGAATCACGGAGTTTCAATGTGGAGGCATCCATGGAGGATTGACAAGCCGGATGTGCGAGTGGAGGCCCATTGGTGGGCTTGAAACAGCTCAGAGAGCGGCACATAACTGAAGCACACACTACAAGACGCACAAACTAAAGTAGACTCATTTGAGTCGCCCATTGGAGGGCTCATATTTTTAAGTGGGAGGTGTGGCCAGTATGTCAAAATGACTGTCGCGTCGCTGAAGAGTGCAATGAGTACGAAACGCGTCCGGCGTGAATCGACAGGCATGCTGTAAACTGGATCCACTCGCCGATCCGGCTTTCACCTCATGAAGGTTGCTGCAGTGGATGTCAGAGTGCGTCTCCAACAGGTGGGAACCTTGGAGCTTTGATATATATATATATATCATATATATATATATATATGTGTTCTAAGGCAAGGTTTAATGCCCACCCATCAAAGTGTGACACCCAGCAGCAGGTAATCTAGGCTGGACATCACCAGTGGTAACTGTTGCTACTGGAGGGGGAGGGAAAGGGTGATTTCAGACTCCTAGAAGGGGCTGGTGCTGAAGGATAAGGACTAAGAGCACAGTTCAATGCCATTAGTTGAGCTCCAACAATGGAATAGTGACCACAATGGGCTTAATGCAAGGTTTACTGCATAAGGGTGCAGGGCTCTGAATACTGGGCAATGGTGGGGTGAGTTCATTAGAGCTGTGGGTAGTATGAAGAGATGTGGGAGTTCTAAACAGGAGGATATCCTCCTGTTATCCTCCTGTATGTATATATATATATATATATATATATATATCCTCCTGTTTAGAACTCCTGACTAAGGGATAAGTCCCGTCCCATCCTTACGGAGTCCTCCAGGGAGGCGCTCGATGCACCCATAACAATAGAGGAGATCAGGAACCAAATAAAGCGAGCAAGAAATAAAAAAGCAGCTCGTCTCGATGCCCTCCCCAATGAAATATATAAACTATTACAAGACAGTCTTACTGATACTCCATATGTTATTTAATTCAATTTATTGTTCCAATGGGGTTATGCCAAGATTCTGGAGTGAGGCCACGATAGTTCTAATTTTAAAACCAGGGAAAGGCCCCTTATTGGCAGACTCCTATCGTCCAATCCCCCTGCTGAACACCGATTTCAAGATCTTTATGGGAGTATTAGCAGGGAGATTGGCGAAACCAGCACCCAATCAAATTAATCCTGATCAGAAGGGTTTCATGGTGGGGAGGGTAATTCAAGAACAAAACCAATTGTTGGTTGGTAACATCGACCTAGCAGAGGCAAGGGTAGACCCACTGGCAGTAGTGGCAATTGAAGCCGCTAAGGCCTTTGACAGTGTGTGTTGGAGGTACCTTTGGAGAGTCTTAGAGGTCATGGGTATAGGACCAGTGTTCGTGCAGACTGTAAAACATTGCTATCTTGGTGTATCTGCGAAAATTCTCCTGAATGGTTCCTTGACCCCAAGTTTTTCAATTCAGAGAGGGACTAGCAGGGGTGTCCCCTGTCTCCCCTCTTGTTTAACCTTTACATAGAGCCCCTAGCCCAAATTATCAGACTGGATAATACCATCATCCAATTTAAATCATCGAGCTACAAATGCAAACTGGCACTATATGCCGACGACGTGATAGTCTATACCAGCGGTCCAAAGTATACCATTCCACAGCTGGAGCATACGTTACGGGAATTTGGTAAGGTCTCAGGGTATCTTGTGAATTCGGCTAAGACTGAAGTAATGTGTTGGAACATTTCATACAGAGGTGGCCCTGTTAGCAAAGAATTTAGATACCTAGGTATCAAAATAGTCAAAGACTTAAATACAATTCTGTTGATAAATCTGGGGAAAATTGAAAAGGACATGGTTTACCTGTTTGCTAAATGGAAGAACCTCCCTTTGACCATCTATGGGAGGGTAAATCTTGTGAAAATGTCTGTGCTTCCAAAATTGACATATATTTTTAATGCAATCCCGCTAACTTTCTCCTTAAAAAATATAAGTAGAATACAGGGGGAAATAGGCAGTTTTATCTGGGGCCAGAAAAATGCTAGGATGTCGTGGAAAAAGCTCAGGAGGAAGCTCCTCAAAGGCGGGTTGACCCTTCCTAACATTAACTGGTATTTGATGGCCTTCCAATTCAAAGGTGTTAGGATGCTATTGACTAGTCCTGAGGAAACTGCCTGGGGTAGAGTACTCGGGGAAATGGTGTTGGTGGAGGGAGGTAGTGGGCAAGGGGGGTTTTTGTATAAATTCGGTGCACCAAGGTTTTTTAAACGGGTTCGGTTAAAGGTTTTGAAATCAGCTTTGTCAAACTGGTATAAAATCAGGCGTATATGGGGTATAGGGTATTTTTCCGACTTTGCCCCAATCTGCGACTCCCCTGTGACCCCCACCTTGCATGTGTGATAGCTTGGTGACACCAATTAAAATTTCGGGGCTGGTGAGGTGGTCGGATCTGGTGGACTCAGAGGGTATCCTCCCCTGGGAAGTCCTACAAGCCAAGATAGGCCCCCGTTTTTCAAGGTTCAAATATCTCCAATTAAGATCTTGGTATAAGTCAGAAGTAGGTGACATTTCTGGCAGTTGGGAACTAGAGCAGTTATTGCAAGACCCTAGGCCGAGGAAGAAAGAGATATCTCTTTGGTATGCACGAATACAAGAAGCAGAGGAAGTTAAGTTCCCCCACTAACATCAGTTTGGGACCAAACGTTACTCGCCCCTCATATTGAGGAATATTTTGAATCATCACTCAAGACACTGTATAAATAAATAATGCTGCCTCCCTGAAGAAAAATCATTTTTTTGTGATTAATAGGCTATATTACACCCCAGCCAAAATCGCACAATTTGCTCCTGTCCCACCGCCAAGCTGCCCTAGATGCAGTCTCGTCAATGCCAACAACATACATATTTTTTTTCAATGCCCGGAACTAACTACCTTTTGGAAAAATGTGGAAGACACGTTAACATCCATTTTTTGAAATTGACATAAAAGTAGATTTGCACCTGGTGATTTTTGGTAAGAACGATTCCACCAGCCGCGTGCTCCCACAGAAACAAATGGGTCTCCTGCTATACTTAGTTCTCCTGGCAAGGAGAGAGATTTGTATTAAATGGAAGGCCACCACTCCTCCGGGTAGGGAAGACTGGCTTAAAGCAGTTGTTAACATGACACCTTTAGAACAAGATACTGGGGAGAATAGTTCACCTAGCATTTGGCTGCCCCTGATAGGATGGGCGCGGCAAAGGCACCTGATTAACTAATTTGTAATAGTTCCTAATGGGACCTTCCCAAAAATCCTATGATTACATCAGTCCTCAAACATGTGAGGAAGGCCTTGGGGCCTAGACGGACGCAGTGAGCCGCAGGGTGTCCCCCAGAACTGGAAAAATCGGCTTGTCAAACCTGTGAAAATCTTTGGTGAGATTAGGATAAAAAATAAAATAAAAAAAGACTTATTTGGATATGACTGGGTCTAAACTAAGGTGGCATGGTGAGCAAAAGAACGATGGATTTAAGCCAGATATTTTGACTGGGGTTGAATGTTTGATTTGCACTGCATTCCGTGCATCACCTGTGTATTTTTTGCGTACTCACTTTAAGTGGGTGGGTATGCCCAGACATGGGTCCCGGGTTTACTGTGCCACTGGATTCATGCTAGCCTGACTGATGAGGGGTGATGCCCCGAAAACAGTCCCAGGATGCTTGTTTCCGGTCCAGGGAGGACCGGCTTGGTAGTTCGGGCTGGACTGTTCCCATGAGGCACAGGGTCAAGACTGATTTGCATATGGCTGGGTCTAAACTGGGGTGAGCAAATGAACGATTGATTTAACCCAGATCTTTTGACTGGGGTTGAATGTTTGATGTACTTTGCATTCCTTCCATCATCTGTGTGTCTTTTGCTTATATGCATTTTGCCATAGAACTAAGTTTTCCACTGGCCAGTTAGTGAAGGCTCAGTCATAAGGAATATGATGGTTAGCCCAATTCTAAATAGAGCAGGCAAACCTGTGGTATGCCAGACAGGACATTCCGTAATTTAGTAGTGAGTTATCCTGTTTGCCAAATTCTAGATAAGGCAATTATTTACAAAACGATATTAGGTGGGTAGGTGTAAAAATTCCTACTGGCTAGAAAGGCAAGGTGAAAGAATAAGCAGGAGTAACAGAGGAAATGAGAAGCCTTTCTTCTTTCCTCACGGTGGGGTCAAACCACAAAATGTGCAAGTTCGGAGTGGTCCCTAAAGCTCCCATATAAACGCCTCTGTTAGGAGTAACAGGGAATGCGTGAAACCTTTCTGCTCTCCTCGCGGTCGGGGCAAAACTTCATGTCTGCATGTTGTTCGTTACTCCTGTTAATTGAGGAGTTTTTTCTTGTCACACACCTCGGGTTGCTCTGTTCGTCCTGAGGAAGACCCTTCCAAATTGATGTCTTTTATGGTCGAAACATTGACCAATACTTCTCAACCACGTGTTCATTTGTTGAAAGGACCAAAAACTATGCTATGACATGATTTTCTATTCTCGTATATTGTCATTGTGTCTTGTTGGTTGAGCTTTTATCCCTGTATTATGCGCTCTCTTCATATTTATTCACATTATTTCACATGATTTCACTTGCACAGCGCCGCTAACTGTAGCACCTTGTCACCTGTTGGAATTGGCATAAGAGGATTTTTGAATATGATTAATCCAATCATTACATTTGAATACTTTTTTGTATATTCATTAACCTTGCATTTATTGCATTAGGAATTTTGATGCCTACCCACCTGTTATGTTTTTGTAAATAATTGCCTCGGGAATACTTTTATAGCAACGGCTTGTATAGCCCAGTTCCTTGAGAGTACAGGGGTTGCTTCCCCTTTTTAATACTGCAACTCTAGATAACGCCCTTGACCATCTGCCCAGCAGTTAGGCTGCCACACGTTTTGCTGTTTTCATACGAACTTCAATTTGTTTGCTACACATCATTTTAGAGCAAAATGAAGTAACAAACGCTGAACTTTAATTTATACACAGCACAAAAGCCTGGTACATATTCTGCCTGCCTGCAAGCATCCTAGTGTATAAATATTCCATTCGTCTTAAAAAACACATTAGCTTAAGTCTCAGGGCCTGCCAATATTTTCTAAATAAATGTCGACTTGACCTTGGTGCCGTCAATAGGCTGCCTTTCGCCTGCTCAAGAGATGCAAAGCTGCATCAAATGAATTTCCATTGCATCGCAAATCAATCATCACAAATCCGTTGACCTTCACATTTACAGGGAAAATAATTAATACCACAGGGTAGGTGTACGTAGATACTCATGGAAAGACAGTTTGTGCATGTTTCTAAATATAGCAGTAATATTTTTCATCATTTCCTCTCAGTTTAAGAGAACTAGTGAAAAATGTGAAAGTTTAGAAATTATTTCTAATTAATTACGTTTTAAAGGAGGTCATTTTCAGTGGATTTCTATGAAGGGGAATGGGCATTGTCGCTCATATAAACAGTTTTGCTGCCAAACCCGCCACTGGCAAATGTGTCTGATATAATGGGTCTGCCTCTGAGCTATATGTGTGGTAAATACAAGTTAGTCTTTTCTCTATCCATGTTCTTTGTATAATTCCATATCTGACGTATGCCCTTTGTCTCCTCACTTCTCACATTGGCCAATGCTGTGCTAGTGTTTGAACTATGTTCTAATGAAGGACAGTTGGCTGTTTGGCCAGCGCAAGCAGAATGCCTGGGTGACAATAAAGTACTCTCTCGCTCAACTATGCTTGGAGTATTTCTTTATGCTGAGAACATTACCACATTTTGGCGACGAGAATTGTTAGGTCCCTGAGGCACTCACAGTTACAACCTCCATTATAGTGCACTGTATTGAGAAAGGCCTGCTTCTGCTGTTTCCTCATTGCAACTCTTCCAGAGGAAAGATATTTAACATTCATTTTATCTACAGTTCATCTGCCATGTGGTAGGCTGTTCTGTGCCTGCTGTTACCTGGTTTATGTTGCGGATCGAGTGAAGTGCATAATGTGGCTGGCGCACATACCTTTTGCTCAAGCTGCTTTCCATGCTGTTCCGCAAGGTTTTCAACAGTTGCTTCATCATAAACAAGGTATTTATTTCTGATTCAATCCTCATCAATAATGAGATAGTTATTAGTCATTATGAGTCCACCATGTGGTAAACATGGCCGGCATGGAAACCCTGCCGGAAACCGTGGATCGTAATTCCAAGGGTGGAAACGCCGCCCTTTGGGATTACGGGCTGGCCTCTTACTAGCCGATGGGCTCCTTGAACCCGCTGGAAGCCAGTCGGAATGACCGGCCAGTTTCAATTCCGACCCGCTGATTTATAATCAGCCGGTTGGAATTGAAACCGATGATGGTGGTCGGAAAGCCTCCGACCAAAGGTCAAAGGCTTCCCAACCCCATTGTAATAAGCCCCTATGTGCCCTTCCAAGGACTCATCGGGGATCAGGGAAACATTTATCACAATAATTAAAAATAATAACTATGTACTGCATACTATTACAACCAGTCCACAAGCACAACATAATTGCAGAAAACATATATGAAAAAAGAGAAAAATATCTGTGTGCTCATAAACATCCAAACATATACTGTTTCCAGTGGATGTCTGTGGAACTAGATTAAAATGGTTAATAATCAATGATCACACACGGAGTGTCAGAAAATGGTGGATGAGCACATGGGTTGGCAAGCAGCGGGCATGGAGAACAAAGCCACAATAGGCACCTATGAGGCACATAAAAAGGGGGCGAGCAAATGGCAAGCAAGTAGGAGGCATGGAGTGCAAAGAGAACATGGCTACCTATCCTGGCTTGAGCACCTTATACCCCATCTAAAATAAAAACAGATACAGCATTGGAGGAAATAATCACACAGATATAACCCAGGTAAATGCAAGAGCCCATACACACCAGACAATGATTATGTAAATAAATCAACCAAGATAAGAACAGCACCGCATCATGGAACTGACCATAATTGTTTAGAATTACCTGAAAATACCTGTCAGAACAGTCCCTTTTTGCACGATTATCCCCAAACTTCTTGCCTTCCTCCTGTATTTTTTCTGACCTGTTTCTGTTGGTTGTATGACTCTGGGCACTTTATCCCTGCTGATCAGTGCTAAAGTGCTTATGCTCTCCCTTGTAAATTTGGTCCACACCTGTTAGGCATATTTAATTTACCTATAAGTCCCTTTTACAGTGGTATCCCATATGCCCAGGGCCTGTAAATTTAATCCTACTAGTGGGCCTTTAGCGCGGCTTGCGCCACCCACAGAAGTAGCATTTCAAACCTGTCTCGGTCCTCTGCCCATGCAGGGCCTGAGCGTGCAGTTTCACAGTGATGTGGCACTTAAAGTGGTTGCCACGTCTAAAATTCCCCTTTTACTACATATAGGTCACCCTTAAGATAGGCCCTCAGTAGCTCTATGGACAGGGTGCTGTTTAGGTAAAAGGTAGGACATGTGCCTTAACTGTATGGCATTTCATCGGTAGTGACTAACAGCCTATTTGGTTTCTCACTGCTGTGCGGCTGCCCTCTCTTAGGTTTGCATTTGGAGTTCCCTGATATGTGCTTCAGTGGTAATTTCTGATTTGAAAGGGCCAGTGTGGCCATGCTAGGAATAGTAAAAATAAATCCTGCTTATTGGTGAAAGCGGATTTGTTATTACTATTTTAGAAATGGCACTCTTAGAAGTGTTTGAACATTCTATAGAGGGCTGGGAAACCACACTTTTAGAAGTAGGCATTTCTGTGTGCGTATGACTCTTGACTCGTTGTGCCCTGCCCGGTTGTGCATTCACCATCTGGTTTATATTGACAGGAGAAGAGGATGTGCATTCACTCTAGAAAGTCGCAAGGGGGGTTGAGCTGTTTAGTGCCTTTCCTGGGTGACTCAGCACAGGGCCGAATAGACCTTGGTGGCATTTGGAGTGGTGAGGTGTAAATGTATAGGACCCTGTAAGGAATTTCGAATTTTGGATGTGGGGTGAACATTCTTCCCATATGAGCACCACTCTGATTATTTCTAATGTTGACATACTGTATTGACTGTCAGGTGAGTGCTAAGTGATATACTGTTTCTTCACCTTTTTGTTGATTTAATTTAGTCTGGGATTGGCTGCTCTTTGTGACACACAATATATTCACAATAATACTAAAGATGTATCAAGATAAAATGGCTGACTGGCTCTTCAAGAGTTTGAGTATGGGAGCAACATTGAGCCAGGCAGTGAGTAGTGGAAACCCTCAAAATTAAGAGGGACTTAAGGATAAGTTTATCCGTTTGGAGAAACTTAAGAAAAATGAGAACTCCAAGTGGTGGGATGGAGCTACTCTCAGAGAGTACATCAAACTGCGTGGAATCCAGAGGGGACTCCGTTCTTAGATAATCCCTACTTATGATGATCTTGATGATGATTTAATGTGTAGCTTGGACTCACTACTTCTTCCAGCACATTCTCTAGAGAACTCTTGGAGTTGGAGGACAGAAACAGGAGTGGGAACCTACGTATCTTTGGAAAACCCGAGGGAGAAGAAGCCTCGTCTGACTCATGTATCCTCTTCTTAGAGCAATGGTTCACATAAGCGACTAACATAAAATGTGAGAAACCACTTGAATTCGATAGGGCCCACTTCAACATCAGAAGATCGCGTGGAAACCTTTAAGGTATCAGCATGTTGAGCTCTTACTAGCTCACATGAGGAACCACAATCGCATCCTATGGAAGGATAATAAAATGTTCATCTCCCAGGACTACTCGAGGACAACTGTTGAAACTCACAAGAGCTTTCTTGCTCTTCGCACAAAGATGAAAAATGTGAACATTCAAGGATCATTCTCTGGTCCGGCAAATACCGAATCTCAGCTCCAGGTAACACGCAGGTCTTCAGCGACCCTAATACTTTCGGAGGACAGAGAAGACTCCCAGATGGATGGATACTTCTTCCTTCAGATCATCAAGATCCAATTCCAACCAACGACCCTTACACGGGGAACCACGTGTTGTATAGCTTTAGCACACCATGAATATTTGAATCGTTGACTGTGAATCTTTGATTGATGTTTCCAATGTCTTAAGTTCTCAGTTAGATTACACATGCCTAATTGAGGGATAATGACCAGTTGTCCTGATAAGGATCCCTACAAACCCAGATGCCTCAAGACAATTCTGTGTAAAGGTGAGATGTGCATAGACTAAATTGATTAATCACAGTTATATTTGATGATAAGTATGATAGACCATGCATCTCAAGACTATTCGTCTAAAGCCTATGCCAGTATCTGTGGCAACACATAATTATCTGGAGATGCAATTTACTGAATCATGATGCACTTCAATCGCCCACAACTTGTTCGTTCTGCCTGATAAAGATTCCTGGAAGTCAAGGTCAATTTTATATTTCTCGTTACAAATGATATATGATTGTTATAACTGATAACATAACTAATAGTTAAAAGCTTATTTCCTGTTGGAGGATGCTCTTCAGTTATATACAATCCAGGTATATATTAGTTACATGCTCATTGCATGCTAGTTATTGTGATTCTTTTAGAGTGTTTTTAGTTTTAACGGTCTGTACCCCGAAGGAGCAGTCCTACTTCTAATCGTCATGTTTGTATGCTATGTTTGGGGGAGGGGGTGGGAGTGGGGGTTTATAGGGGTTGGGGTTCAACAATATTTCGGTACATTTTCCTTATGCTCTCTTGTTCTATGCTTGCTATACTCGTTTGTACCGCTGTAACATACAAAAATGGTAACACTGCCCTCCTCGCTGTCATCGAGGAAGCTAGGTGCATTTTGGATTCAGGGGGATCAGTGGCAGTGATCCTCCTGGACCTTAGTGCAGCCTTTGACACAGTGAATCACCGTGTCTTGATCCATCGGCTGGCCAGGGCAGGGCTCGGGGGCACTGCCTTAGCCTGGATAGAGTCATTCTTGTCAGGCCGTACGTTCCAGGTCTGGGATGGCAACTCTCGTTCTGATCATCTTCCCCTTCTAAGTGGGGTGCCCCAGGGCTCCTCACTTAGCCCTACCCTTTTTAATGCTTATATGGCCCCTTTGGAAGATGTGGTTGCCCCCTTTGGCATCAAGATTGTGAGTTATGCGGACGACACGCAATTGGTCGTCTCTCTCTCACATCTTGACCAATGCTCAGACAATCTTCTACACTGCCTTCAGGAAATTCATCTTTGGATGTGTGATTCCTCACTCAAACTTAACGGGTCTAAGACAGACATTATGCTGCTGGGGAAAAAATGGACAGCGATTCCATCTTCTGTCTGGCCCGTTACCATGGGTGAGGTTCCCGCTCCCAAAACAGAAATCAAGAGACTAGGGTCTGGCTCAACCAGGACTTATCCATGAAAACCCAGGCAAAAAAAACAGCAGGAACTTGTTTTGGACTTCTACGCTCTGTCCGTAAGATTCTCCCTTTGCTTCCCCCTCTGACCAGGAAGCTTCTAATCCAGGGATTGGTACTCTCACGACTGGACTATAGCAATGTGATCTACCTAGGGGCCCCTGAAGACACTCTCGGCAAACTTCAACAAACACAAAATGCGGCAGCCAGGATGCTGTTGGGCCTTCTGTCCCGAGCCTCTGCTAGACCAGCGCTCAAAGCCCTTCATTGGCTTCCTGTGCGAGAGAGGATCGATTTTAAAGCTATGTGTATTGCCCACAAACTTATGAATGGGCAAGGGCCTCCGATTTTAGCGGGTCTGGTCACCCCGTACAAAGCCTCAAGATCTCTTCGCTCGGACAATGAACGACTTGCAACCGTCCCCAAGTTTAGGAAGGTACGTACGGGAGGCCGTCGCTTCTCTGTGAGGGCAGCCGCACGCTGGAATTCGCTTCCCCGTGGCTTGCGGCTGGAATCATGCTATCTACGCTTCCGCAGGCAACTTAAAACCTTTCTCTTCCCTGAATAGGTCCATCTGCTCCCTTCTGCCCGTTTCTGACTTCTGACTTCATAGCGCGGGGATGCCTTCGGGTCACCAGGTGCTCTATAAATCCTTAAATAATAATAAATAAAGTTTTAAAAAAAGAAGATTCATGCTTGGAGCTACCCAGATGGGCCAAAAGTATTACTTTGTTGACCAACTGACAGTTTAAAACCTTCCTCTCATCAATAGACCAATTTGAGGGTATTAGTCTTTTCTTAGGACAGGAGGAGGCAGGGTGGAAACAGCTCCACATAATTATTACCTTCCTGTTTCTGTTAAGCCAGGGCATGATGTTCTCAGAGAGAAAGAGAGATCAGGCAGAACTTTGGCACCAGTGATCCCACAGGTTTCCATGGCAGACTTTTAGGGTGATGCCAGACTGCACTCACCTTTTTGTCCAGATCCAATGCGTGCAATGAATGTTTCCATGGCTGTCTGTATACACAGCTGAACCTCTAAAAAGATTAAGATGCTGCTTTTCAGTTGACCCTATTAAAGAGGGAGGAGACAAGAGAGAGAATAGACTAACCCTGGGCGTAGTTTGCGTAGTAGCACTCCGCGTAGCTACGCAAAGTGCACTTCGCACTACGCAAGCTAAGCGAACTGCGTAGTGCACTGTCAAAATGCTGTTCGTACTGATTGGACAGTGCCGGATGCTTGTCCGCACTGTGCAATCATTGCAAACCCCATCTTTCACAGTGCAAGTGGTCTTTTTCTGCCACTCGAGTAGATTTCTACTCGAGCGGCAGCTCTGTCAATGCGGACCGGTAATTTCTCATCGCGAATGGTCGCGAGCATACACGACCACTCGCAATGACAAACCTGACCTCCCCGCATTTAGAATCTCGCCGGGAGGTTTCTTTTCCACGCTTGCGATCGGCAACTTGATGTTGCTGATTGCGAATGAGGAGAAAGTCTCGCCGGGATGTTATTTTGCTGGCTTGCAGTTGCCAACTCGACGTTGAGGGCCGTGAGCAAGCAACAAATGCCCGCTACACTATGCGTTTTTGCACTGTGCTTGAGGTTCCGTGAATTCTGAACCCGTTCGATAAAGGTCATGGTTTCGTTATGAATTTGATATTAGCGAACCGTAACTAGTTAGTGCGGCAAGTATGAGTGTTTTCGTCATGTTAGACTGATGGATTCACTACGTATTTAGGGATTTCGTTCTGAACCCTTGGGTTCCATTTTGTGTATGGCAGCCATTTTGTGGTTGCCCTCACATAGGCCGATGACTGTGGCTGAACAAGTCCTTTAAGTACATGTACCTCCAGTTCGTGCTGACTCCTGTTTGACCTGAGTGAACTGACCTTGTTGCCTGAAGCTGACCTTGTTAAACCAGTTCCTGCCCTTTAGCTGATCAAGATTAAGGATCAGAGCACAGGACATCGTAAAACTTTATTGCACACAAATATGCCTTATCCTACTCACACCTGTTTCTGCTCCTTTATTTATGGTCTATTTACGATGGGGATGTGCCCTTTTTTATTATGGGTTTGTTCAACCTGTCTTAAGAAGAATGTTGGGTTTGACCAATGATTGATCATTGGGCGGGTAACTGAAAAGTGGGTTTTACCGTCATGCGATACTTTGGGTGTGGATACATGTGATTGGACAGTTTGTAAATGTTAGGTATTTGTCTGGAATGTGATTTTTGGCATAAAAAGGGATGACTTGCTTTGTAAAATTGAGCAGTCTCCTGAGAACTCATACCGTGTTGACTTCTAGGACTTCTGTTACTGGCTGCAGCCAATAAATTTGATCTTTGACGCCACCAAGAAGAGTCCTGTGTCTCTGTATTCTAAGACAGGTGGACCCGAAGACTTTGGGCGTGCCCCTGGCGCCGCTGGGTCTTAAATTACCCGGTTCTTCAGTTGGCGCTTCCAACGTGGGGCGACTTCAGCGGTACCGGTCCAAGCCTGAAGATCGTGGGGAGCTTCGTGAGGAAATTCTGGAGGACGGCCACCACTTCATCGACCCCGGCATGTCGAATGTGGACTGAAGGTCTTTGCTGCGAGGCTTCCCGCTTTCCTGACGGCTACGAAGGACTGCTGCCCTGACTGTCGCCCTGTCTTGGACCCATTTGTGATGCTTTGTACGGCGAGACGATAGACGGGTCTTCTGGTGGCGTGACTGATACCTCAGTTAAGTATACGTGGGTTGCTCCCAGTCCTTAGTCTTTGGTCCTTTGGTTCTTAGTTTGTTTGGTCCTTAGTTTTGATTTGAAAATTGCAATTTCCAAAGCCGAGGGTCTTGTATATTTCCGAGTGTATCGGTAGAGATAATCCCTTGAAGTTTGAAGCTCGATTAGTGAGCGAAGATGCCTAATCGTAGCTAATTTGGTACTTGGTTTGGTTGTGGTTGTAATAGGGATTCCCGATTGGAGGATTCATGTCTGATACCTCCAGTTGGAACTCCGACTTATGAGCTCTATTCTAAACACGGCGTGGGCCCGATTACGTTCAATGAAGTATGGGTCCGATACACTAGGAAAGACGGTGTTTTAAAATGGCCGCATCATGGTAGCTATGACACAGAGATTCTAGATAATTTGGAAGTTAAACTATTTAAGAAGAAAGCCCGGCCGGCAATGTTTGACTCCTTTCGCCTTTGGCGTAAAGAAGCCAGACAACGAGAAATCAAACAAGCTAAAAAAGATAAGAGAGAAAAGGGGTTGTCGATAATGCAAGCTGCTAGGCAGTTTAAAGAAAACTAAGAAGATAAAGCAATTGAGGTGTCAGATAGGCAACATAATATGGCTATTGATAAATGTTATCCATCATTGCCACCTATTCTTGAGAATGCAACGAAGGACCCTGAGAAGGATCACTTGATGTCACATTTGTTGAGATTGCCACCCCCTTATGCACAGAGTGCTACGGCACCTCCGCAACCTCCAGTTGCACAACCTCTTGTTGCTGCTCAGCCACCGGCTCCTCCTCAGCTGGTTCTTCCTCTACGGCGCAGCCTCCTCTGGGGCCGCCGACTTTGCTATCGTTTTTGCCTGAAACTACTTTGCCTTATTCTCCTGTACCTTCAACTTCTCTTGCTACTAACCCTACGCTTCTATCACCTCAAAATACTTTGTCTCCTGTCCTTATGACAGCTTCTCCTTCTGCTTGACAACGAATGACTGATACTGTTACTGGTCTCTTATCTCCTTTCTTTGGGTCATTGAGTATGACCCCTGTTTCTGCACGTAAACAAATGCGTAGTCAGCTACCTGGTCCCGAAGAACGGGCAGTGTTAGATCTCTTTGCTCGCAGATGGGTTTCGAATGTTTCGAGGTATAACTTAGAATCAGTTATGGATGTCTTCCAACAGTGGGAGGCACCGAAACAAAGGTACGTTTTGGATGTTATGTGTAGTTTCCTTCGTGAGGAATGGGAAGATAATGATTTGGGTTCAGTCCCTGTAGAATTGCTAAATGTCCAGTCCGAGTTTGCGAAAGGGACGATAGTGGGTCCCGGAATTGAGAATGCAGTTGCGATGGTACTTGCGTTAAGGAGCGATTTCCCTTCTCAGCGACTGTTTGAGCCTGATTCCGCAGTTAGGAGGAAAGTGAGACAGTATCCGATGAGAGAAGTTCCTCCAGTGTGGCGTGATGCGGTAGCTGCTGGTCCGAATAATGTTCCCCCAGCTATACCAGCACATTTTCAAAGAGTATGGGTACATGTGCCATGGAAGAGAGTAGAAGTTTTGGCCCTTAAACAGTCTTTACCTGATCCCCGTAAAAATCCAGCTGGCTATTACAAAGAATTGTCCCAGGCAGTTGACGCATGCATCATGAATTTAGCCGACATAGATATGCTGTTGGATAATGTAGTACCTCAACCTCTGAGGGCAAAAATACGTCATGAGGATCATGCAGTTGAATTAGGTGACACATGGCTCAATATTGCTGCTGCAGACGCTAGACAGGTTGGTGGTGCTAAACCTGAGGCTTTAGTGTCAGATCTACCTGGCAGAATTATAGATCTTATTAAAACGATGATGCCAGTGTTACGAGTAAATTGGGACAAGTTAGGAGCATGTAAGCAAAAGAAGGACAAAAGTGTATCTGATTTCTTCACCAGGTTTGAAGAGACATTTATAGATCATAGTGGTCAGGATATGAGTACGGAAGGTGGGCAAAGATTGTTCGTAGATAAGTTCGTCTTTAACTTACTGCCTGAACTATGTAATAGGTTGAAAGATTCTGAAAGTTCTTGGGCTGTTTCTTCGTCGGCCCAGATATTGGCAACTGACTGACTGACTGACTGAAACATTTATAAAGCGCTCGAATGCCGCGGCGTCTTGGCGCTATAGTACAGAGAAAGCGGCGAGGGCAAGTTCTACTGCAGAGAGAAAAGCCAAGTTTTCAGTGCCTTTCTGAAGCACATTTTGGATTTTTGTGAGCGCAGTGCGGGGGGCAGAGAGTTCCATAATCTGGAGGCTTAGTAGGAAAAGGATTTTCCACCCCATCGAGCTCTCCTTATTCTTGGTTGGCATACTAAGTCTTGGTTGGCTGATCTCAAAGTGCGTGCTGGCAGGTACCGAGGAAGGAGTTTGGTAAGATCCTCAGGTCCCTTGCCATACAAGGACTTGTGGACCAGGCAGAGGGCTTTGAACTGTATTCTGCTTCTAATTGGCAGCCAGTGAAGTTCACGGATGGCTTTAGAGGTTGGATGACGGCGCGGTAGGTTCAGCAGGACCCTGGCTGCGGCATTATGGATTGCCTGTAGTTTGGTCAACTGTTTTTCTCCTGTGCCCAGGTAGAGTGAGTTGCAATAGTCCACTCGGGACATTACCAGGGCACCCATCACCGTCTTTTTTAATGTTGACGGGATGTATGGTAAGACTTTCCTGAGAACCTTGATGGTATAAAAACAGGTGGAGGTCACCTGATTGATTTGCGCCTTACACGAAAGATCTTTGTCTAGCATAAAACCAAGATTCCTGACCTTGTCTGCAGGATCAGGACATGAGCCTGCCTCAGGAGGCCACCAGGGATCGCTCCAAACGGAAGGCTTTTGGCCGAACTCAATTATCTAGGTCATATCCGTGTTTAATTTTAGAAAATTACCACTCATCCAATTTTTTACACAAATGAGGCATGTCTTGAAATGCTCTGCTGTTGCTTCAATAGACTGGGATACTGACACTACAATTTGAGTGTAGTCGACGTACGACACTAATTGTAGGCCATGAGATTGAATTAGGGCGGCCAAAGGAGTGACATACAAGTTAAACAATGTAGGTGATAATGCCGAGCCCTGGGGGACCCCACCTGGGAGGGTGAATTCATCAGATTGAAGGCCTTCCCAGTGCACCTGCCGAATTCGAGAATCCAAAAAAGATGTTAAAAGGGTCAGCGCAGTGCCGGTGAAGCCTAAGGCTCTCAGTCTGCTTAGCAGGACCGGATGATTAACGGTGTCAAAGGCCGCTGTGAGGTCCAGTAAAATCAGGGCCGTTCTGCCACCCTCATCCATTGTCCTACGTATGTTTTCCATTGCCATGATCAAGGCGGACTCTGTTGAATGACAAGGTCGAAATCCATGTTGTGAAGGATCTAATAACTTATTAGAATCTACATTTCTCATCATTTCATTACTCATAGCTTTCTCCAGAATCTTGGCTGGTAGGGGCAGGCAGGATATAGGCCAATAATGTTTGAGTTCGGTGGGATCCAAAGTGTCCTTCTTAAGGATAGGGCGGATACAGGCTTTCTTCCAATTGGTGGGGAATTCACCTGAGATGATAACCTTGTTTAACAGGGGAGTTAGAACTGCACAGTACTATGAGAATAGGGATAAGGACGAGAAAGATAGAGTAGAGAAAAAGACTAAAGACTTAAAGACGAAGGTTCTTTTGCAGCAGGCGTATCCGCCTTGCTCGAATCAGCAAGAATCACAGCAACGCCCACAGTTTCAGCAACCTCTGCCATTTCAGAGACCGCAACAGAACGTTGGGTATTTTCCTCCAAGACCACCCTTGGGTTTGAATCAGTGTGCGTATTGTAAGGAGGAAGGTCATTATAAAAATGAGTGCCCTGTGTTGCGACAACGTGCGAGGGGTATGCCGGCCCCGAGAGGTCGTGGTGGTTTTCAACAAGTGTCAAGGGGTAGAGGACATGGTGCGTTTCCTCAGAACGAACGATCCTTTCCCCCACAAAATTCTATGAATTGCTTTGATCAACAGAAAATTGCATCTGTTCAGTCGACTCAGTACTATGCTGATGACTATTATGTTGAGAGTGAGAATGCTGACTATAATGATTGCTAGGACAGCCATGGACAAAGAGAGAGAGTAGTGTCGGTTCCAGTAGATCAGAGTGGGCCTTATGTTGCAGTAGTCACATCGGGTGTGGTAGAGCCTGTTCTTTTGGATACTGGTGCAGCGAAGAGTTCTATCATGCACTCTAAACTCCCTGGCGCACCTTTGTCTGGCTTAACTAATGTTTCAGTAGGATTCTCTGGCGCTCCAGTTCGTAACACAGTTTCTAGTCCCTTGTCTCTTTCTATAGGGCCTTGTGAGTTGGAAGCACCTCTCATTTTAACTACAGGTTGTGGTGAGAATTTGTTGGGTTTGGATTTGTTGAAAAGGTTGCATGCAACATTACGTTGTTCTCCTGCGGGAGTACAGCTTACATTCGGTAAGAAAGTGATCTCTCCGATGTATTTGTCTAAAGATCGGCTTCCACCGGAATTGCGTTCTCTCCCTGATACTCTTTGGGCTACTGGTCCTAATGATGTGGGTCTTTTGGAGATCCCACCTTATGTTGTAACGCTTAAAGCGAATGATAAATTGCCGCTCATCCCCCAATATCGGATTTCTAGCGATGGTGAAAGAGCGCTTTTAGCAATCATCTATGATTTGATTGAGAAAGATGTGATTGAAGAAACGAGAGGAAATGTGTGTAACAGTCCCGTTTTGCCTGTCCTGAAGCGCACTGACTCTACTCAGCCACCTGTTTATAGGTTTGTGATGGATCTTAGAGAGGTCAACAAGATTGTCGTGCCACAGTTTCCAGTTGTCCCGGATATTACTGCTTTGCTGACTTTGATTCCTGCTTCAGCTGCCTGGTTTTCAGTCATAGACTTGAAAAATGCTTTCTTCAGCATTCCAATTGCTGAGGAGAGTAGAGATATTTTTGGCTTCTCTTTAGGAGGCCTAAGCTTCCGGTTCAAGATAGCTCCCCAAGGCTATTGCGAAAGTCTTTCTATTTATAGCCATGCTTTGAAAACTCAACTTGATACTCTTGTGTTGCCTGCTGGTGCTGCTCTTATTCAGTATGTGGATGATCTGTTAGTGGCCGCTGATGATGAGAAAACTTGTAAAGAAGCTACTCTTTCTTTGTTGCGACATTTGTCGGACTTGCATCATAAAGTGTCACCTTCTAAGTTGCAGTATTGTTGCCAAGAAGTGACCTACTTAGGTCATCTCTTGTCAAAGGAGGGAAGGAGGTGGACCCCAGAACGAATTCAAGCGATTGCGCAAATTACTATACCAAGCACACAGAGAGAAGTGCGTGCTTTCTTGGGTATCACGTCGTATTGTAGACAGTGGATTCCAAATTTCTCTCTATTAGCAAAACCTCTGTTGGCTTTGACTTGTAAAGATACACCGAATCCTCTTCCGTGGTCTGACGATTGTCAGAAAAGTTTTTCTGAGTTGCGTGATGCATTGTGTTCTGCTACTGTGTTGGGTACTCCAGACTATAACAAGCCTTTCACGTTGTATGTGCACGAGAGAGAGGGATGTGCGTTGTCAGTGTTGACACAATCTTTTGGGGACAAGCGCGTATTTTTCATCAACGTTAGATCCGGTAGCTAGAGTGTTGCCGAATTGCTTGAGAGCTACAGCAGCAGCGACTGTTTCTATCCGACGGTCTGCTGGACTGGTAATGGATAATACGTTGATTGTGATGGTTCCGCATGCAGTGGATACCTTATTAAACAGAACTAAGACACAGCACCTTACTAGTGCACGTCTTTCAGGCTACGAGTTTACACTGTTGGCTAGCCACGTCCACATCAGAAGATGTAACGTGTTGAATCCAGCTACGTTATTGCCGATCTCTACAGAGACGGATGCTCAGGAACAGCATGAGTGTTTTCTTCGTACAGAGGAAGAAACACAAGCTAGAGTGGATCTAAAAGACACTCCTTTTGAGAATGTGGTTGGTACGCTGTGGGTTGATGGTACGTGTTTTAAGCTCCCGAATGGTGAGACGACTGCAGCGTATGCTATCACAACTTTAAATACAGTTGTTGAGACAGCACGTATACCACAGAATTCTGCACAAGCAGCAGAGTTGATTGCACTGACTAGAGCGTGTGTTTTGTCTGAAGGAAAGAGAGTGAATGTGTATACCGATAGTCAGTATGCGTTTGGTGTTGCCCATAGTTTCGGAAGTTTGTGGAAAGAAAGGGGATTCCTCACATCCCATGGGACTAAGATTCAGCATGGACAGTTGGTGAATGAACTTCTCGAGTCACTTACTTTGCTGAAGCAAGTTGCGATTGTAAAGTGTAGTGCTCATCGGAAGGTTACGGATGATGTTGGCCGTGGTAATGCGTTTGCGGATGAAGTTGCGAAAGACACAGCAAGAAATCTGATGAGTCGAATGTATGTGGCAGGCCCTGCGAGATGGATTGGTGATGTTGGAATGTGCGAAGATACGATTGAAAGTGTGAAATCGATACAGGCTGAAGCTACTGAAAGTGAGAAGAATGTTTGGAGAGAAACTACGGGCAGATTGGATTCGACTGGTTGTTGGGTTGAATTGTCATAACACCAAAGATGGATGTTGCCAGATGCGTACGTGCTTGCAGTGGTTACTATGGCACATGGTTTGTCTCACATCAGTGTGAAAGGAATTTGTAAGTTGTTGGCTCCAGTATGGCAGAATGCTGGAATTCCCAAATGTGCGGAGAATGTGGTCAAGAATTGCATGGTGTGTTTGATGTATAATCCTGGTAAGGGAACTCCAACTCCAGCTGGTCACTTTGCGCCTCCGACGTATCTGTTTGAGGTTCTGCAATTGGATTTTATCCACATGGAAAGGTGTAACAACCTGAAATATGTCCTTGTAGTTGTTTGTGCCTTTTCTAGATGGGTAGAGGCATACCCCCTAACAGACAATACGGCCTTGTCCACAGCTAAAGTCTTGCTCAAAGAATATTTCCCTAGGTTTGGGTTGCCAAGGATGGTGTGGAGTGATAATGGGAGTAAATTTGTGGGGAAGGTTATGAAGAGAGTGTGTGAAGGGTTGGGAATACGACAGAAATTTCACGCTGCAAATCACCCCCAATCAGCTGGACTAGTGGAATAGTACAATGGCACTTTGAAGCTAAAGTTAGCCAAAATTCAGGCGAGTTCTGGTCTTCAATGGCCAGATGCTTTGCCATTGGCACTTTTGTCAACTAGAACTATAGTACATTCCCGGATTGGCCTTAGTCCTTATGAAATCGTTTTTGGCCGTCCGGCGAATGTGTGGGGAGTGCCGAGGCCAGTGAAGTTTAGTGACATCGAATATCCTGTGTTGGTGGACTATTTGTATGATTTGACGGCTAAATTGCGTGTCTTGCATCAACAGGTTCATGATAACTTGCCACCAGCATCTGTGGATCCAGGTCACACCATCAATCCCGGTGACTGGGTCCTAGTGAGGAATTTTCAGCGGACCAAAAACGAGCAGCCCCGCTGGACCGGCCCCCACCAAGTGCTCCTGTCCACAAGGACTTCGGTGAAGGTCTTCGGGAAGAAAAATTTGATCCACGGCGTACATTGTAAGAGGGTGCCTTTACCTCTGCCATACGACCAGTGGGTCCGTGATGGTGTTGGTGATTCAGAGACAGAACAAGTGCCGAAGTTCATGCCGTTTAGCAATGCACATCTAGTAGGGACAAATTCTGAACAAGAGGACGACGACATTCTACAAGCGGTGTTGGATCTAGCCCTGATCTCTTGACTGGGTGAGAGTACTCTGCTTAATTCAGAGACTCTGTCCATCACCACCCCTTTTTGTAAATTATTTTGTCCACCCTAAGCGTGGAAGGGTATACTCAGATGTGAGTCCCTTGCTCATTGCACCATCAGGATTCAAGCAAGCCGGGCCGAAGACGCCTGAAATGGCAGAAACCGGTCCCCGGAAGCTTGTTTCCTTCCCAGTGTAAGAATTGGCTTTTGTAGTCTGGTCTGCCCTGTTCCCATGATGCACTGGGCCAGGGACAGACTAATTTGCATACAGCCAGGTTCTGAAACTGGGATGGTGCAATGAGCTAAAAAACGGTGTTGGATCTAGCCCTGATCTCTTGACTGGGTGAGAGTACTCTGCTTAATTCAGAGACTCTGTCCATCACCACCCCTTGTTGTAAATTATGACATTCTACAAGCAGCTGTACCTCCACATTTGAAATTGGACACCACTGAGCCTGAACTTTTATTTTCAGATCACACAGTGCCTGGTAAAGACCGTTATAATTTACGACCGAGAAACAATTGACAATTAAAGTTTATTTTTTTTCCCCTCCTTTTGCTTTTGGAGAACTGCACTCTCTCATCCAAGAAACTGTTTTGGCCTATTTTTCTTTTTCAAGCTGCCATCCGAGCTCAGCTGTAGGGTCGCGGTATAAAGACTTGGGATTGCAGGCCATAGACACAAGGTCGACGGTTCTGGTTGGTTTCAGGGCCTTCCCTGGACTGACAGACGCATTCCTTATTAGAAAAAAAACAACGGCCGCGAACGGCACGGTTAGAGGATGGAGTTTCCTGGGACAGAGAGAGCTGCTGAGAGAAAGAACTCTAAAATGAAACTGTGTAAATTAATGTACAGCAAATGTTTTCTGATAACATGTGTCCTGATGTTTTTAAGCATGACGTTAGCATTGGCGGGTGGGATTGTTTTCGCTACCCAATTGACTTCTGCACCCACCTCCCAGCCTATGTCTTTTTCTACTGCTACTTCTGTGCATTCTTTTCATGTCATACCTGAACACGAGCAGATTAGAAGGTCAGAATTTGTACATAACACATTCATACAGCTACTACGCCAGCATCAGTTGGTAGTGAACATTACGAATTGCTGGGTGTGTGGTCTTATGCCACATACTACAGGTAGAGTTGTTCCTTATCTGATTTTACCGTTTAGTCATAATGGGTCGATATGGGCTTTTCGGACTATGTTCATTTACGCCCTGGAAGTTTATCCTCTACATTCCATGAGAGATAACTTAAGTAATCAAGCTTTGGTGAAGGGAGTTATGAATATGAGCAGAGATATCGACACGTATAGGACTATTCCTAAGGAAGAGTTAGCGGCTTATGTTGGATGGAACACGACTGGTTACAGTGTTAGTCTGAGTGAAAGGCAGAAACGAAAGAGATCACCTCCGATTTGGGTCGTACCCCACCAAGGTCAATTTTGCCTGCAAGGTATTGGCAAAAATCCGAAAGCTCAGCTGGGGAAGAGTGTTTGTACTCAGACGTACGTTTTCACGTCTCAATCTTCCCCGCCATTTTTGGCAGCTAAGGGCACATATTTTGTTTGTTACAACAGAGCATATACATGGTTACCCCCTGATTTTTTGGGAACGTGTTATGTTGGATACTTGTTGCCTCCTACGTATACTGTTGCTTCAGATTACCACAAGACGAGAGTTGTTAGAGGTGTCTTCGATCAGTAAGATACTGCTGGACAAGAAGTGGGAGACTTCTTTAAGGGTTTCTTACCGTTTTGGGGACCTATGGCTAACAGTAGAGGTTTACGACAATTGACGAGAGTGGTTGAATCCACCATAAACGAAACTGCTGGTGCCCTTAGTAATCTGACAGCTGAGCTTCAAGCGGATTGCCTTATGACGTTACAAAATCGTATGGTTTTAGACGTCATACTCGCAGATCGAGGTGGAGTATGTAAAGTGATCCAATCGAGTTGCTGCGTTTTTATCCCAGATAATGCTCCGACAGTTTACGAGGCCATTTCCAGGTTACATAAGATCTCCAAATCTATACATGTGGACAAAGGAGATTGGTCGTTGATTGGATGGTTTTGGGAACTGTTATCGACCTGGGGATGGAAGATACTGATGATCATTGGGATGGCTTTAGCGATTTTTTTCCTGTTCTGTCTTTGTGTGCAGTGCGCTCCTGCTATATGTGGCCTCTGTGCTACTACGTATGCAAGGAGACCTGTCCCGAGAGAGGTACTAAGTAATAGGATTATGCTCCAGCAACATCTTGATGATCTGATGAATATAGACCTGGACTCAGATTGAAGTGAGTGTAGGTTATTGCCTATGTAAGGGCAAAAGGAGGGTCTGAGGTTCCGTGAATTCTGAACCCGTTCCATAAAGGTTATGGTTGCGTTATGAATTTGATATTAACAAACCGTAACTAGTTAGTGCGGCAAGTATGAGTGTTTTCGTCATGTTAGACTGATGGATTCACTACGTTTTTAAGGATTTCGTTCTGAAACCTTGGGTTCCATTTTGTGTATGGCAGCCATTTTGTGGTTGCCCTCACATAGGCCGATGACTGTGGCTGAACAAGTTCGTTAAGTACCTCCTGTTCGTGCTGACTCCTGTTTGGCCTGAGTGAACTGACCCTGTTGCCTGAAGCTGACCTTGTTAAACCAGTTCCTGCCCTTTAGCTGATCAAGATTAAGGATCAGAGCACAGGACATCGTAAAACTTTATTGCACACAAATATGCCTTATCCTACTCACACCTGTTTCTGCTCCTTTCTTTATGGTCTATTTACGATGGGGATGTGCCCTTTTTTATTATGGGTTCGTTCAACCTGTCTTAAGAAGAATGTTGGGTTTGACCAATGATTGGTCATGGGCCGGGTAACTGAAAAGTGGGTTTTACCGTCATGCGATACTTTGGGTGTGGATACATGTGATTGGACAGTTTGTAAATGTTAGGTATTTCTCTGGAATGTGATTTTTGGCATAAAAAGGGATGACTTGCTTTGTAAAATTGAGCAGTCTCCTGAGAACTCATACCGTGTTGACTTCTCGGACTTATGTTACTGCCTGCAGCCAATAAATTTGATCTTTGACGCCACCAAGAAGAGTACTGTGTCTCTGTATTCTAAGACAGGTGGACCCGAAGACTTTGGGCGTGCCCCTGGCACCGCTGGGTCTTAAATAACCCGGTTCTTCATGCTACGTGCAATTCGCGTTGCGCGTAGTTGCACAAACTACGCAAACTACACGAGCGTAGCGTAGTCCTACGCCCAGGGTTAATAGAGACATTGTATCTTACCATTATGAATTATAATTTAGTGGGGCACTGACTTCTATTAGCTTGTACTTGGTATCTATACCAAAGTCAAATATCTTGTAATAGCTAACCAATCACTTTCTATTATAACCTATCTATCTTCAGCATATCTCTTTGTTCCTGACACTATAAGTTCTGGTGGGGCTTTGAAATTCCTGAGAACAAAAATATAAATATTATTGATTAAGCTAAAGTCAAAAGCATGTGAATTTGTCATACTCGTTTTTCCTGATGATGTAGATGCCGTCTGCTTTATTAAACCCTCACTCTGATTCAGGAATGTATTCAAAGTTTATTCTTAAACTGCAATATACCATACATCAGAATTACAAAATTCACCTGTATAACTTACAACCTATGTTGCTACCTTTACATAGCAATATATATATATGTGTGTTTGTGTGTGTGTGTGTGGGTGTGCATGTGTGTGTGTGTGTGTGTATATATATATATATATATCCTTTTTTTCCAATTCCCCATGTAGATACACAGGGTGTGCAACTAAGTAAAAGTTTATCTTCCTTAACCCCATCCATGCTGATGACGGCCCCCGTCCATCATGCAACACGGTGGGCGTGTGCTGATGACGGCTGGGGGCAGTCATGATCCCGCCCACTCTTTAAAACCGCCGCACAGCGTGAAAATTCACGCCGCGTGCAAGGGGTTAAAGGAAATTTTGGACTGAGTAGACCAAGACGTTTGCATTCTCAAATACAATTTGATTCCTAAGAAGTGTTCTCTGTATTCCCCTAGTTCAGACTATCATCAAATCTATAAGATGGTCATAACAGTCTCCAAGGTTTTACAACAACTCCTTTAGGTTCATGGGCCATGTGGTTTCCATTGCTGTAGTCCGGCATCTTACATAGTGTGTACTGTAAATACGTAAAACATCTCTCTGTGCCCACATTCAGCCTTTCCTTCCTTTGAACGCACGTTGAGCCTTACAGTTCAGAGTACTGTATTCACTCATCTGCCGAGTAGCAGAGATGAGTGTAATACATGACAGAAAAAAAACAGATCTAGTTGGGAGGAATCAGGCTCAGAGGAAAGTTCTCAATTTAGCTTGAAACTATCATCTTGAAAATTTCCAGAATGCTGTTCAGGAGAGTTGGACAGCCGCCAAGAAGCTCTTTCTTGGAAGTGTGAGTTAGGGTAGCAGCTGATGTAACATCTCTGGATTGGAGAGGGACTCTGTCATATCCTAAGGTTTACATTCTTATGTGAATCCGCCTAGGTCCTCCTAGCTGCTCAGCCAGTGTGAGAGATGGTGACAGAATGTTGGTGTGTCTGTGATGAATGGAATGCCTGGGTGCCTGTGTGGATGAGTGGTGACAGTTGGAGATGGGCTGAGCAGCTAGGCAGGCTGCTCCTGGTGGGGCTGGCGTAGGAGATATGAGAGCTGGGTAAAGAGCTGTTACATGGCTGATCCTTGTTTGATACCACTTGACATGGATTAATAAAGAAGACTTTAAGAACTTACAACCTGGCTAACAGTGTCTTCATGTACAAAGTACAACATATTTTTGGCGACGAGCGGACTTGGACCCAAGATTAAATATGGATTGAACAGAAACCCAGAGACTACAAAGAAACCACCGTAACCAGCGCAACTACAAAGCAAAAAGAAAGAAAAATACATGAAGACGAATGGAGTAAAAGGCAAGCCAGCCCCACCAGTGTCCTGTCATCGGACGGCCCCATCCTGTATCCTGCCTGATCTTGCTCCATGGACTTGACCACAATTATGGTCTGTATGTTAGGGTATGAATGGACCGAACTTCACCCTACCACGTCCTTTTGTACACCATATGGATGTATCTACGGCTTAAAGGGATTGTGGCTATACATTAAGGCGAGTTTAAGACTAACTCTGTGAATACATTCACATGTACCACACAGGAGCGGTGTGGTTATGCCAAGTTTGGTGTCTTCAGTATGCATGGAAAGTTGTAATTACATTTTACATCTCAGTCAGATTGGAAATACTGCCTTACATATGGAACTGTGAGTTGGAGGTGTAGTCACTGCAGCCAGATTTGGTGTTCCAGCCACAACGTCCCCTACAAAAGGTTCAGTGAGTTGGAGGAGTACTACTACAGCCTTATCTGGTGTTCTGTCACATAATTTTAAGAGATTTTCAAAGAGTGTCTGACTGAAAATTCCAGCAAAAGTTATATAAGTCATCTTTGTGTATCTCTTGATGCTCTGTTTCACTTTCATCATGTGTGCCCTGGATCAAGATCGTTTCTACTCTTAGTGAAGTGGCTGCACAATGTGTATGATTTTCTCACAGCTCTGCTCTGTGAGTTTTGTTCGCCTAGCAGTTTGGCATTTATATCAAGGCGTGCTTGGTGTCACTCAGTAACAGTGTTTTCTGGGCCCATCGGGAGTGAAGAGAGGTGAGACTTTTATTGTCTTTTATTTTGAAACTTGGTTTAGACTTTTTGTCTTCTACGTTACCTAACTGACATTTTCGAATACAAAAAAAATGCAAGTGCTTACCTGGTCATCCTTCTTCATCACGTTCAGTCTCTTCTGCAATGTCTTCATTCATTTGTTTGGTCGAGCCTTCAACTGTGACGTGCGTTCATGTCTCAGCACCTGGGAATGCCTTTCACGTTTTGGTGCATGCATGCACTGTAAGACACTCTGCAGCAACGTCCTAAGCATGCCGCCATCTTTAGGTTGGCTTTGGCACATGGAACTTGTTGGTGCTCAGCTTTTTCTTGCCAACCAAGTTCTCGGTTGCCACACACGGAAGAAGTTGACGGCACAGAAGACGCTTGCTCTGACTTTGCAGAATCACTAGTACGCTTTGTGCTTTTTAGTATGTCATCTTTGGTATGAGTGCAGAGTTTGTGGCAGGAGCTCCGTCTTCCAGTGATCACGTTGGACTTTGGCAATCGTTACGAAACACAATGGAATGTTCGGTCTGGGTATGTTCTCCTGCCATTTTCAAGTTGCAACATATTCGTGGTAATAACATAACATTTACTTTAAATTTATACTGATGGCGGTCTAGATTGTTGTTCTGTGTAAGTCGCCCCGATCTTCAGATGTTCTTGTGTGTAAGTCGCCCTGCGCCTCACTGTGTGTACCCTCTATGTGGTCCATATTGTGGTACACATGTATTTGTAGTGTTGGTTCGCCCTTGTTGTCTGTTTATGGCCTCGGGTGTAAGTTGTGGGGTGTGTACACCTTTCACTACATTACTTTCTTTTGTGTTATTGGGAAAGGATGGGGTTGTTGCTAGTTTGAAATGTTTTATTGCTGTTTTTCCTTTCCAATTTGACATTGTTTGATGGTTTATATCTAATTATTCGTAACAATTTTCGTGAGGGAAGATGGGGGATTTTGATGCATCTTTTTAATATGTCGTATTATGCCCATCTTTTCTTGTTTGCTTTGTTCTATCTTAGGTTATGTTTTGAATTCATTTTCATCCCTTAGTTATGAACATTATCACCTTTTGTGTATAGTTCCTTTCTTTAAAATTGTAAGTTTTGTTTTCATTTTAAAAGGAAAGGGATAATGTTATATCCTAAGGTTTACATTCTTATGTGAATCAGCCTAGATCCTCCTAGCTGCTCAGCCAGTGTGAGAGATGGTGACGGAATGTTGGTGTGACTGTGATGAATGGAATGCCTGGGTGCCTGTGTGGATGAGTGGTGACAGTTGGGATGGGCTGAGCAGCTAGACAGGCTGCTCCTGGTGGGGCTGGCGTAGGAGATATGAGAGCTGGGTTAAGAGCTGTCATGGATTAATAAAGAAGACTTTAAGAATTTACAACCTGGCTACCAGTGTCTTCTTGTACAAAGTACAACAGACTCCCACTTTCTGTAACTCTTCACCTCCATTTTCAAAACATTTCACAAAGCAAGAGACTTTGAAAAGTAGAGAAACCACGGAAAAGATCTACTGCATCTATTGCCTGGGTTGTGCCCCTTCTGGAGTGAAGGGATCTAGTCTGAACTTGTGTCATTGTACTTTGATTGATCCTAGTCTTGACTGTAAGTGGTACTAGTTCCTTATGTCTCACCTGTGCACAGTAGAGGGTGGACTGGCAGCATACCCTTAGGAAACTGCTCATTTTGGACTTCAGTGTACTGGTCCTGGCTCTGGGCTGCCTAGGAAGGGCTAATAAAGGCTCTTGCTGGACACATTTTGCCACTTACAAGTGGTTGAAGACCTGGGAGCTCGGGAGTGAAAGCATGGAGAACATTCTCCCTTGAGGACCCTGGGATATTGCTGTAGGAAAACTATAGATTCAGAGACTCTCAAGAGCTACAAAAGAAGGGCAAGTCTTCTTCAGTAGGGCCAAGGGGCTGTAAAAGCATTTTGAAATCACTCAGAAGCACATCTGAAACTGTAGGCTGTCAGAAGACCCTAAAGAAACACTTCTAGTGACTAGAACTTGCCATCAGGAGCAGACACAAAGCAGAACAATTAAGTTTACTTGCTTTGCTGCGTGACAGGGAGAGAGCAGGAATGGGCCATATCTATTAATATATGATGCATTCCTGCTTTCTCTCACTGTGCTGGCACACTGAGTGCTGCCTAGTGCCAAAGCAGGCCCCCCTGCATAATAGTAATAGGGTGCCTGTGTTTATGGTAGGATTGTTTTTGAGCAGGAAGGGACAACTTCCAGCATAAAAACAATCCTTAGAGGCATGTTCCTCTTTCTATGTGTGTGTAGAATGCAGCCCACATAGAAAAAGGAAATAACATGGAGAAATTAAGGTAGTTCTTGTTATACCTATGTTGGAAAGGCATACAATTTTGCCGCACCCCAGGTTTACTACCCTTAGTAAATCTAGGATTGCGTCAAAATCCATAGGTGGATGCATGGGAATGCCCAGGCTCCACTCATGGAACGCTTTCCCAATGCAGAGTAGGGCAAGGCAGTAATTTGCTTCGGCACGTTGGATTTACTAAGCCATGCAGAGCCATGCAAGGTGGCTTGAGTAGCTTAGTAAAGCTCACTAAAGCCCTTGTGTTACCTTGCTTGATGCAAGGGTAAATCTGGGGCGAAGTAAAACTGGCCCCAGATCTTGTTTGGCCAACTGAGGCCGAGGATACCTTAAATTGAAGTGGCTGCTCATGCTTGACATCCTTGCACTCCCTGGCAGGTCCCCCGAGGCTGTGTAGTGTCACAAGGCTCAAATGTTCTGTACCTTAGTCTGCATTTTGGAGATATACTCCCAGCAGTCAGTGGCCAGTTGATTTCCCATGGGTACCAGAAAGATCTTTGGCAACATCAAGACACTATTGCACATTGCTGTTAGAGAGGGGATAACTAACAAAATCTCATCAGTCAGCTTGGGATAGCTTTAGGCCTGCCAGTGGAAGAGGTTCACACTCACCGAGTGGACCATGATGCACTGTCAGAGGTCACACACTGCTCGGACCATCCAGTGCAGAGGAGAGGCAGGTAGAAAAGTAAGGAAGGAGCCTGTTTAACTTGCCACATGAGCAGCGGTGGCTCCTCCTCAATGGCGGAGCAGAGTCGCTCTACTACCTGTCTCAGAGCCGCAAATGTAAAATAAAACTAAGTTGTTGCATCGTTTTATTTTGCGTTTGCTGGCTCTTAGCCAGTGCTCATGGGAGTTTGGCTGGCTGTCTCAAGCCAACCAAAACACACATGCGCACTCATGTTGCTCCAGTACGGCTGCATTGAGCAGCAGGGCTGGAGAAACCTCCACGGACTCCATGGCCTGAGAGGAGCATTTTTCTAGCCCATTCAGGCCAATCCAAGCGCTGCTCTGCAGCATGGAGTTTGTTCCAGGGGCTGATAGGACCCAGGAAGAGGAGGGACGGGAAACGCAACGCAATTCTGGGGGCAGCCGGCGGCTAAAGGTACTTTTAAAAAATCTATTATTTAACAATCCTCCCCCGCGTGACCCCCACCCCACCCTTTATTTGTGGCGGCCACCACTGCACAAGATAAAGGAGTGTGCCTGGTGGAAGATGAACTGGCCTAACCACACAGGTTTTTGGACTCCCACAAGCTCTCCCCAGCCTTCACTGTGTAGGTGCTCCACATGGGCAGGGGCAACTGCTTCAAGGCCACAAGGTATTTCAAAAGGGAAAAATGAAAAGGGGAAAAGTAAAGATTTATTGGCCTGTTGCAGCCCTACTAAAAGTTTAGCCTTGAGGGACATGGTGTTTGGCCTAACTGGACGACAGCAGTCCATACCCTGCGAGCACCAAGTGTGGTTTTCAAAATGCCTCCACCCTAAGTTTCCTGCAGGACTTATAGCCTGAACAGCCAGTTCTTGAATTCTGGTACTTCCTGCTGGCAGCAAGAATATGTGGCCGATTTTACAAGGAAACACCCTTTACAACGCAACTTTTACCACGCATTGCCTTTACGACGCAACTTTTACAACGCAAACCATTACAACGCATTGCACTGGGGGGCGCTCTAGGATAGGGAATAGGTTTAATGTACTATCCAACACCTTCCCTACCTACTATCCACGGGGACTGGAGTTGGAATAGTAAATTAAACAATTCACTTTCCAGCGCCCCAGAGCACTATGCGTTGTAATGGTATGCGTTGTAAAAACCGCGTTGTAAAAGCATGCGATGTAAAAGCATGCGTTGTAATGTCATACATCCGTATTACGGCTTCATTGTTTTTCATGACACTTGCATGAGCATGTCATGCTGTCATTTTCATGGTTTTTTTAACAGTTTTATTTTGGGTGGGGGGGGGGAAACCCTCCACCTTTAACTCAATTAAGTGGGCCAGGGTTGTTCCCAATGCTTAAAGTCAGATATGCATGAACACATTTTCCCATAGACACTGAATGAGCGAAACCCTTTGATGTATCTGGCCCAGAGTGCAGTGTGCAGCTGAATTTCGCATTTTTGTCAGGTTTGCTTTTGTTCCACACTTCTTGGTAGATAAACTGGCTTTTTCCAATCTGTATTTCAGCGCTGCTTTCTGCAGATACGTTATCTCGATGGTTATCCGGCAATGTTTTTATCGGGCCTTTGATATGTTCTTAGTCATTATTAAAAGTCCTTGACTGTGCCTAACATTTGCTGAAATGTTTATTTTTTTGCCTTTTAAGGGCTGCGCGTTTGACACTGAATATGTCCCACAGGCAGTAACACAATGTCATCAGTTAAGCATTTATTTAATTCATGTTCGTGGATATTTTATTCGCGCAGAATTCAGCTGACAGCTCTTCACAGACAACAACTTAAAACAACACATAGTGATTTATAACATGAATTGCCAATATGTAGCAAGGCAAATTCAAGGAGAAGTGGTAGGGGAGGTGCATTAAAAGGGGGCGGGGGGATAGCAATAAAAATGTGACTTGAAGATACTGATTGTCATGGCTTTGAGATACGCCAGCCAATCAGGGGCTTCCCTATGCTTTCTGGTGGAGAGTATCTAGAGTGAAGCAGGAGGAGGCTTAGTTACAAGTAGTCTGCAATCAATGAAACAGCCTTACCAGACACAAACAATGATGATAAAAAAATAATATATTCCTTAGCAGTAAAGGCATGAGTCCAAATTCGCAGGTTATAGCTCTGAAAATGTAAAACTCCTCTAGGTGCTCTGACTTGTAGGCTGGGTTGATCATTGTCAGACTAGGACAGCCAGATGGATGCCATCATTTAAGATGTGTATGCATAATTCACATACAATTAATAAATGTTTTTTGCGTATTTACACGAAATTGCAGCAAAATTACATGAAATTATGCAAAATGCAAATCTGTCATTTTGCTCTGTATTTGAACTTGAAATGTAGAATTGTGTCAGTTTTGGCATGAGGATGCATTTCAACGCAAGCACAGTCAGTGTTTAATTTGTGAAACAATAAGTGCCAGGGCCCTAGTCAGGAGTCCAGTGCAGCTTGCACCATCCATTGCCCCGCCAGTGCTACCATGACAGTGCCAACACAGCTATTATCCATCATGCTATTGCAAGTGTGACATTTCATACGATTCTAAGCCCCCAAAGGAATAAGAGTGGCATGGGTGCAGGAGCAGCTCTTCCATTAGGCCGATAAACACCTGTTTTTTTTGTCATTTTATTTTAACCCCTTCGCCGCGAGGCTAATTCCCCCGCAACGCGGGGGAAGGGGGGCGGAGCGCGTGCTCGTCACGCAGCACGGTGGCGCTGTGCTCATGACGAGCTGAGCTCATGATGACCACACCCATTTGATGGAACACCCAGCACAGCAGGGGAATTATCCCCGCGTGGGCGTTCCGCAACGGTCATGATGAGCTGAGCTCGTCATGAGCACAGCGCCACTGTGCCTCATGACGAGCTGAGCTCGTCATGAGCAACTAAAGGGTTCATCCACTAGACCAGCCCACAGGAATCTGACAAGTCTTGGGGGCGGGTCCAGGGGATAACACTGCTTGTGGGGGAGTTGTAGTGCACTCCCATAACTACGCATGAGGGTTTGGCCAGCCGTTTCAGGTGCAGTGCAGCTCTCTCTAGCCCCAGCTGCGTTGCTGGGGCTGGAGAGAGCAGGTGCAGGCTCACAGTGTGCCTGGGGCACAAGTTGCCAGCACTCAGGCCAATCCTGATGCAGCTTTCATGCAGCATCAGGATTGGCCACAGTACAGTCTGGGAGCCTGTGCCAGAAACAGGAAGAGCGCCATACAGCGGGAGACGGTGGCGGCGTTCAGGTCAGATATTTTTTTTATTCCCGAATGCCCACCACCACCTCCCTCCCTCCTCTGGCCTGCCCCGCCACTTTGGCTGGGGACGTGCCGCTACTGTTTGGGTGGCAGGTATTAGTCAATGTTTATGCATATTGCATTAATAAACAGCGTTTTCTATGCTCACACCTGAAATAGGCAGACAGCTCCACCATGTGGCCGTCTGTCTTAACCCCTTCGCAGCGGGGGTAATTCCCCCGCTGTGCTGAGGGGTGGGGGCGCACACAGCGCCTCCGTGCTCATGACGAGCTCAGCTCGTCATGACCACACCCATTTCCGTGGAACGTTCAGCACAGCAGGGGAATTATCCCCGCGTGTGAGCGTTCCACGGCTCATGACGAGCTCAGCTCGTCATGAGCACACGAGCACCGTGCCTCATGATGAGCTGAGCTCGTCATGAGCATAGAAGGTGTTAAGCCCCGATGCTGACAATTAAGTGCCGATGCCGAGCAATGGAAACTACTGGCTCTAATTAAGCGCTGTGCACAGTGAACAACAGCTGCCCGCGTCCCGTTGTTGCTGCATTTCCATTTTGCAGTAACTTTTTACCTTGAATGACACGTAACTACATAAAGTGGCACAATGGCAGAATTTCAGGAATTTCGCATAACAGGTGTAATGTGAAATTCCAAAGATTTTGTGAGTTACACTGGCGTAATTAAAATTTCACCCAGCCATTTTTAAACTTGTAATGCTTATCCTGGAAATCTTGCATGAATTCAGCCTTCCTGGACCTGTATTGAACTTGTTAGATTCAAAGAATTGTAGCTGAGATCGTTGTAGCAGAAATAGTGACTGACCTGCATGTTCCCTTCAGTGCCCGAAATTAGCTTTCTGAGATATTCATAAAAAACCAAAGGGAGTGGTTACAAGAGTTTTCTATTGGGCAGATTCCATATTGGTGGTTCCCTGTTTTGTTGCTACCGATTGACAATAATTAAATCAAGTATTCTCAAACTAGACTTGGGTGTTGTGGGAGAGTCAATTACTCAATGCAAGTCATACAGAGCACCGGGCGTATGCGTAGGAATGTGCTGGTCCCCTGAAACTACCAGATTTAAAGGAGGGGGTATGTTGATGTAAACAGGCTCTTCGCCCACTACCCAGGTATGACCAGGAAAACTTTTAAGAGGGCAGACTTTAAAACAGAACAGGACTCTCCAACCTTTTCTGTAACAAGAGACACTAAAGTTAAACAAATATCCCAAGCTACTAATATTGTTAGTGTTGTAATAGTGAACAAATTGGACAAGATTACATTAGTGGCCATCTCATGCTAGTAAATGAGAAATGATCACTTCTGTACATCTGGCAGAGTTGCCAGCAGTAATCTAGAAAAGGTATTATCAATTTAGAAGCCACTACTTTATTTATTGAAGTTTTGTATAGCGCTAGCTGGACCCGGGGGTATCAGAGCGCTTCACAGCAAATAGAGAAATGCAACCACGGCAATAAGCATAGAATACAAGAATCGGAAACAATAGGAGGGAAATATAGCCTGTACACCAACAAAACAACAACAATAATAACGCAATAAGAGACGGAGTTCGGGGGCGAATCAGTTAGTTCTGAGTTCCGCAAAGGATATCAGCTTTCTGCTGTTGGGAGATAGGCTTCTCGCTAAGCACCGGAGCGTTCAAGGAAGAGGGCTTTGAGTAGCGTTTTGAATTGTGGGAAGGAGGCGGTCGTTCTGATATGTGGGGGGATGGAGTTCCAAATCCTGGGAGCGTTCCCCGCAAAGGATTTATTTGAGGTCTTGCGTTTCTGTGATTTCAGCGGGATGAGCAGGATTGTGTTGGAGCTTCTGAGGTTCCTGGATTGTCCAGCCCTTTTGAGTTTAGAGGCCAGGTATTCTGGTTTGCCTGTATGCAAGGCTTTATGTGTGAGGCAGGCTGTGCGGAAGTTGGCTCGTTGGTCAATCGGGAGCCATTCCAGTTCTTTGAGTGCCGGTGAGATGTGGTCAAATTTCTTTGTTCCTGTGATCATTCTTGCGGTAGCGTTGAGGGTGGAGTTGAGGGGTCCCAGGTGTGACTTGGCTGTTCCAGTCAGTACAGCAATGCCATAGTCAATTCTTGAGAGCACAAGTGCCTGGGTGGCATGTTTCAGATCTTTGGGGGGGAGGAAGGGTTTAACTACATAATACATAACAGCCATAGCTGCAGTGCAACAAAATCGTAAGTCGCACCCAATGCCACATAGTTTATCACTCAAATATCAGCTTTACATATAAAGTGTATTTGTAAAGTGCACGTTTACTCTATAAAGTACCTTGTCATTGAAATAACATGTTTATTGTTAACCAACTGCATGGTTGCAGTTGTTGAATTGGAAATTCAACCAATTTAGTCAAACATCAGCTAATGAGTTCTGAAAATACACACATTTTCTTCTCAAATGCAGGTTGTTGAATTTCGGTATACATATTCAATAATGCATATGTTTCTAATTTGGAGGCATATTATCAAGCATGGCGTTAACATTATCACCGCTTTAGCGGCGGAAAACTACAGCTAAAGCGGCGATAATGGGGTTGATAATACTCCGTAGAGAAATCCGATAGAATCCCATGTTCACACCAGAACATGGGCTTCTATGGCAATTAACAAGCGCATATTATTAAGCCCATTATCGCAGCTTTAGCAGCAGTTTTCTTCCGCTAATGCGGCGATAATGTTAACGCTGTTTCTTGACAATATGCCCCTTAGTAGGCTGAGCTTCACATAGGAGAGCTACTTCAAGGTAGCTGGATAGCTACCAGTATCTCACGAACTACTCGTTGGAGAATCCTGCTTTAAAATAAAGCAAGGGGAAAAAACAATCTTATTTCAGTGCGGCTCAATGCACTCATTAGCTAATGTGCAAAATTGGGAGGGTTTAGAAACAGGCAACTCTGCAATATTCAGCGCTGCTTGAATATTGGAAGTTACAAACAGAGCATGATGCAAATGGCTTAGTAGTCACATTCAGCTTATTTTTAGAAATGTCTAGTATATTCCACTGCACTCAAATCACCACGAATTCCAAGAAGACTTCTGGAGATCTACAATAGGTTCTTATATAAATTAATTCCTAGTAGGCTGGCATACATCAGGGAGAAATGTGCATATTTAACTTTTTTCTCAAATGGTAAATTAAATCCTTGATTTGAAAGCACTTCCCCTTCATCTCTAATAAATACGAGCAAGATCCTTTCCCAGTTTCACCCTGGAAAGATACAAAGGTCCTTGTTACAAGGGATAGTTACATAAGGATTGGAATTATAAGCTATATGATAATTATCACACTCTCGGATTCCAAGTCAAACCTGCCGAGCTGTGCCTGGGAAATAGGTCCAATAAAGAGGCAAAATATGAGAAATTCAGTCTATTAGATACCGATTCCATATGTCATGCCTCATTTTAACCCCTTCCATGCTGATCAGCGTTACCTGCCGTACGCTGATGATGAGCTGAGCTCGTCATGTATCGCGGTAATTTAAAAAATGCCGCACACAGCGGGAAAAGCCGCCGCACTCCTGCGGTTAAAGGGCACAGCTTGTAATCAGCAATAAGTATTGCCACTTTTAAACTGCGATCCATGTGGCATTAGATTTTAAAAAGTGCAATAATGATCACCTCCTAGCCCATACCCCTATCTTCAGCGACAGTAGTTTTTGGCCTTGATTGCAAGGTTAGGTGTTATTTACGGCATCTGATAAATAACAATGCCAGGGGTATGTTATCAATTGGCTAGGATAAATAACAGCTATTACGAGTTGGTGGGGAGTACCAAGTAGATTTTGATGTTTAACGCTCCAAAGTCTGTATGAGACGGTAAATATTGCATGCTTTTCCTCCATTAAATTTAACAAAAGTTGCAGTGGCGGCTGCTCCTGGTAAGCATCAGTGAGGAGGGGAGGGGGTATGGGGGCGTTAAAAAAAAATTCACTAACCTGCTGGCCGAGTGGCCAGCCACTGCCTTTCCTCCATCCTCTTCCTTGCTTCTTCTGTGCAAACAGGAAGCACCAAGGCTCCCAGGCTCCCCATAGCCAATCACAACATGAAAATGCAGCGTTGTGATTGGTCTGAGCACCATAGTCCAGCGCTCAGCCAGGGAATGGGAGCCTGGACATGTTCTCCACCCAGGTGATAAAGCAGCCTGGGTGGAGAATATGCAAAGTATGCATGACTGTTTGGCCGGCCATCAGTCATTGCGTGCTCATAAAGTGTTCACCACTTCTCCCCCCTGCTCTGAGAGCAGAGCCTATCCACCTCGCCCCTACAAGACGCAACAGCAGGAACAAATAAAATGATAATAACAGCAAGGTATTGTAATTTAATTTTTCTACACCTCATAAATCTGTGTGGCTACGCTTCTCCGCCTTAGCGGAGAGGCCGCTATTGAAAGATTGAGGTATTTATTCCACATCTGATGCGTTAAATACCTGCTAACTTGTAATTCCGACCTGTGCGTCAACAGGTGTTGGCGCATGGGTTGGAATATACCACCCAACTCGTAATTAGGGCCTTATATGTCTTTCCAGGAGTCAAAAATACCTGCAGCACGTATGTGGGTATTAACTGTATTTTGAGGAGCCATCCTTGTCCCCTAATATCCTTTATCTCAACCTGTGACCTATGCAGCACAATTAAAAGTTGCAAAACAGCATTTAAAGAAAATTCCTCTTTATGTGCAGGAAGGGGAACCTTGCTGTACATAAACAATCATTGGCCTTTTGCTGTTTTCATGTATGCTGCACAACGCAGCACACATAAAAACAGCAAAAACACAGAGAAATGAAACATTTCTCCTCATTGTGACAGGGTAAGACCAGATTTCCCTGGTCCTAATTCTGGCGCTGCCTCCTATTTACGCCTCGCTTGTAAATAGGGGCAGCTTCAGAATCAATGAGTGTTGAGGTGGAACGCCCACAACAGCACGCATTGCCCTCCCCTTTCACGCTAAGCATAGCATGAAACATTGCCTTATTTACAAGGCAGCGTTAAGCCAGGTTAACGCTGCCTTGTAAATAAGGCAAAGCCCCTATCGCCACAGGAACATCGTAAAAAGTGACATTCTCTTGGTGATAGGGGCTTGTAAATATGCCCCTCATAGCTTAGGTGGTCAAAAGACTTGGTAAACCAGGAAGTGGGTCAGATATTTAGCACACAAGCCTTCAAACCTCTTAAACAGAGGTTCATTTTTGTGAGCCCTGCACTCTGTAGTCTTTTATTTGACATGTTTTTTACAGTTGAAGCTGATTGGAATCGTAGTGTGATTCGCACTTAATATTCCCTCCAACCCAAGTCTTGCTGGAGGGATTGATGCAATCATTGAACTGTGTATTTCAATGCTCAAAATCATTAAGAAAATGCACTTAAGATAGCTGATTGAATTCCAATACCTGCTATCAGAGGATTATCCTGATTGGAAGTGCTGCTAGAATATTACAGCGTAATAAGGCTACTGACAATATTTAAATGCAGGAATCCTGTTTGAATATTGAATTGGAAATGCTGAACAGGTGAATAATTTTCCATGTGTGCAGAAGAGAGATTTTTGCTAATGCATATACATGCCAGGAACTAATCTGTCTGAGTGTTTACCACCAGAAAGTAAATTAAATATAGGTATTTGATTTAGAAAAATACTGTTCACTGAGGGTGCAAGTATAAAAAGTTAAAGTCAAACTGATGTCACTGTAAAGGATTTTAAAGATACACTATGGGGCTTTTTACGATGTTCCGACCGCCTGATTATGATGCGGCCGAACAAGTTCAGTTGGATACTCACATTTCTCTATGTAAATGTAAATGTATTTCGATTTATATAGCGCACGAATCACCCAGGGGTCTCAAGGCGCTTGCTTAGGGAACCCGTCCTGGTATTCCCCTGTGAGATACCCCGGCAGGGTATCCACAAGGTGAAAGCCAGGCATCCCGCCGCGAGGGGCCGTAGTGGAGATTAAGCAAGCTATTGCCCAGAGTCGCAGAGTGTGACCCCGTGAGTCGAGTAGGCACCGGAGCGAGAATTGTCGAGTCCGTGGAATTTTGAGCTCGAGACCCGCCGAGGCGGGGAATCGAACCCTGGTCCACGGCCGATCTCAGCTTCCGGGTCTGCCGCCTCTAACCACTGAGCCACGCTTCTCCATCTCTTCTATGGAAGCCATTGTTAAGGCTGTATGCCGGCTGTAATACAGGCTTCCATAAAGAAATGGAGGTGTGTGTGCATGGATTTACAGGGGCCACCCTACGTAACACCTCGTCCATCAACCGTAGTCCACGGAGGCAAGAGGGCCTTACTAGGGGGCCCCAAAGTTGCTCTCCGACAGCCTTTCCATGTTGTAAAGGCCGACACGGAAAGGCTGTGGGAAACTGACATCGCCGTACATAGGGGATTACGGTACGGTTCTGAGCGACCGGAAGACTCCGAGAGCCAGTCGGAACCTCATCGGATTGACCGACTGGTTCACTCTCCGACCGCCATCATCGTAATTCAGCGGTAGGACCACAAACTGGCAGTGGTGTTCGTAAAGCCTCCAAACATGGTCAGAAATCTTCAGACTAGCGGTTGGAGGCTTTCCGACCGACATCATAATCTGCCCCTATGTATTTGTACCTTACATGATTTCTTGGCACAAAGAAATGGAATACTTTGCATTTGTTTGCTGCATTATTTGGTGACAGAAAATATCCTCATATGACTTTTCCCTAATCTACTGTTCATATTGAAGCCCCACTTCTTTCATAAAAAATCTTTGTTTTTTAAATGGGCACCACTTTTGTGTTCCAGCCCTGAGAAAGTTATTAGGTTATTATACGCTTGTTTCATGAAACACACATTTTTTGGAAGAACATGTAAAGGATTTGTCACATGGAATCAAAAACTTATTCAGGCTGGCTTTTGTATTAAGAAGTATACTTCAAAATGCAGAAGTGGAATAAAAATATAGACTTGTAAGGTGTGCAAGTATATCTCTATACTCTAAGAACACAAATTAAATATAACAAAGATACAGAAGTAATAGTCAAATATGGAGTATTTATTATACACCCAAATTGAAGTCAGGAGGTCTTTGGCAGCTAGATTTTTTAATTAGAGCATACATTATAAAAATAAAACTACACATTACTTACCATTAGTCTACAAGTGAGTATTATTTTTACTACCATTATGTTCAAAGGCATTGCTTTGTGGGTGACTTTGTCTTCTGCCACCTTCTGCAGATGGTTATCTTTATGTACACCAGGCTAACCCCATCAATGTGATAGTGAAAATAGATTACAATACAATAGGTCTCACAATTGGGGAGGAAGAGGAATATGAAATCAATCAATATTATGGGGACATTAGGGAAAGTTTGAGAAAGACAGACACAGCATCCACCCACTCCCTTGGTCAAAACACAACTGTCATGGAAGGAAGGTAATAGCTGAGTTAACAAAATTCAGGCAGTCTTTAGAAGCCCACTGTTGAACTTGGCCCTCAGTGCCACCCCCAAACATTTTGCCTTTACCCCTCTTGTTTTGCTAAATTTGTTTTTGTTGCCCTTAAGACTATGTGCACTTTACCACTGCTAAACAGTGCTGAAGTGATTGCGCTCTCTCCTTTAAACATGGTAAAATTGGCTTACACTTAATTTACTTATAAGTCCCTAGTGAAGTGGTACTACATGTACCCAGAGCCTGTAAATGAAATGCTACTAGTGGGCCTGTGGACTTTATTTGATCAAAAGGGCATTGCTACATATATAAGGTGGAGTTGAATTGAGGTGGAATCTTCTGCATGATGGCTGTTTTTCACAAATTGTGTTTGCTTGCTGAATATAGCACCTCTAGACTTTAAAAGAATGTTGAAAATGTGTGCAAATCCTCTGACAGGTGACCACAAAGTTGTGGACTACTTCTGCTTTTCTGAGGACTTCTTGCACAACAGACTAGATGCAGTAGGCTAAACGGAGCACTTGATGGTATACCCTAACTGCCATGTCTTTGACATTACTGCTATTGTCAGTGACAAAAAGTCCAATACTGGGACTTCTTGCTTCAAGCACAGATAGGCTTTAGCATTGAAATCTTTCAGGATGTATGAAGCTGTTTGCTATTGGGAAACATTGGAATTGTTGCATGCTGATGAATGCTTTGAAAAGCATCAGTACTTGTGCCATGGAGTAATAGTCTTCCATTAACTAACCTAAGTGATGCCCAGTGTTTAGTGGCATACTTATCATCCATAGCTTGACAGCTGGTCCGCATATGTGTAATGAGAGTGCCATACTTGTCTGTAGCTTGACAGCTGGTCCACATTAGGGGTGAGCGGAACTAGTGAAGTTTCATTCCATTAAATTCCACGCAGTTACAGAAAAACTCTGTGAAATTCTGCAGAATTCTGACAACGGGTCAAAAATATGCAGCTCATGCTGCAATTCTGAGCCTGTAGTGCAAGCAGCGCTGTAATTCAGTGCAAATGGTACCATGCATTGCACTGGAGCACGTGGCCATTCAAGTTGCTGTCTCTCCAGTAGAAAATCTACTAAAGCGACAGCAAATCTATTCAAACAACAGCCCTCTGACCATGACTGCTCGCAAACACCGGTGACCACCCACATTATGGAGCGCCAAATCTTGCTCACGCTCATCAGCTTGCATATTCTGGAGTCTCACAGGAGAAAACTTCTGGCACACGGCAACTGGCAGAATTTGGCCTGAACTCTGCCTTACAGAGTAACGCGGCGTGGCCAAAATTCCGCCAATTCCACAGGCAGAATGGTACATTCCACCCACACCTAGTCCACATATGGTTAATGAGATGAAGTGTATGTCCAGACTTGGTCCCTTGCACACTGTGCCACTGGAATTAAGCTGCATCTGATTGAAGAGCCTAATCAGTGCAAAACCGGTCTTGGCTTGCTTGTGTTCAGGTTCCTAAAATTCCTTCCCTGGCAGTTCGGACCGTACCGTTCCTATTGGAGCAGGGTCAAAACTGATTTGTTTATGGCTAGGCCTAAATACGAGGTGGCATGGTGGACAAGAAAACAATAGGTTGTAATGTTACCCCAAGCAATTGCCAGTGATTAGCCTTTGTCCAAGCATCCTCCCATCACCTTTTATGTGTTTAATTAGATTAATGCACAACACAGCTCCTTAGCAATCAATCCCAGCACTAAATGGTACGGCTGTGGCACAGTGGTAGTTGAGAAATAGTTATGCCTTGGAACTTTCCATTCTAGATATAGGGCTTCCACAAAATCAAGAAACCTCTCTGCTTCAATTAAAGAATGATGAAGAGGTCAATTTCAAAAGTTTTGGATTGTTTTCCATTCTATAAATGGGCCAAATGGTGGATCTGGAGGAATGCTGTATCCTTGCTGAACATAGCGGTGCTACAGAGTTTTTGTGACAAAGATGCTGCTACTGATGGTGACGATCACATCGCAAGTAACTTCTGTGGAGGTAGGCTGCTTGAACGTTTATTCATTTCATATTTAGAAGATTTTCATGGGTAGTTGGATCTACAAATAGCCAATTTACACATATTATGCAATAAAGGTTCGGTTTATCCCCATGAGAGTATGTTTGCTTTTACCATTAGCATCATCATCATCACCTCCTTCTATCAGTTTCAGTTCTTTTTGGTCTGACCCAGGGGTCTCCAACTCGTCAATCGCGAGCTACCGGTAGCTCTCTGACAACCTGTAAGTAGCTCATGCTAGCATTGTGATTTTTTAATCCCTTTTTTTTTTTTACATTTTAGGCCTTGAATTAATACCCGCTCACTAAAAACAGCTGCTCATTATTGGTTTAACTGAGTTTAGGTGGGGCGGGTTGAAGAGCATGACGTTGTTCCTTATCTGGTGTAGAACTGCTGGTGTGTCGGAGAAGAGCAAAGCACCATCTGCCCTTTACAGCCTGCCAACGCGCATTTCAGCAGCGCGCAGAGCACATTGATCGGTAAGTCCTTTCCTTGCCTATAGGGAGATGTCACGGTGCACATGGAACATCAATGAACAATGTGCCTAGAGCAGGCCATCTTTCTCATGTCGACCCGGAAAAACACTTTAACGAGATCTGGCTTGACAAGTGTCCAACAGGGCACTTTAATTTAAAATTGTGAAGGCAGCAAGTGCCAGATACCTATGGGCCCCTGATGTGTATTACTATATATTTTCATTTTTCAGGAATGGCTCCACCCTGGACAGATGAATCGCTGCTGGGGAGGAAGGTGGTATGGTTTCTCTACGCCCTGCCGCTTCAGGGACCAGTTCTCTAAAGTGAAGGCAGTCTCCTCTAGTACCACCTGACTAGTAAACCCATCTTACATCAGTTGCTCACAAGCTAGAAATGACTTTGGGGGTCTATGTAGTGGCCTCCTATCATTGACTGAATCGCTCTGCCCAAAGGCACACATCTTACCTGCTGAAGTGTGTCCAGTGTACCGGCAGAAGTCAGATGCCATGCCCACCTGGTCCACCATAAATCTTACCGCTACTGCCTTCCCCTCTATCTGGCATACACCATATTATCCTAGTCCCACATACAGTGCACGCGGTTCTTCCTCATTCTCTCTTCGCCTCTGAATAGGTTTCTTCCCTTTTGAGTGGCAGGCCACCCTATCCCTATGACAGCTATCACCAGAGCCGGGTCAGACCAACCCAGCGTGGTGGGGATTCAGCTCGCTCAAGCTGAGAAAAATTACTGGTTTGATGAGATTCTGTGGGGGCACTCCTAGGTTGAGCAGGATTTTAATGGCCGCCCTAACCTCTAACCTGCTTGCTGCATCTTGTCCAGGGCAGAATTACCTCCCCAATCATTGCATGCCCACTACAGCCAATCCATCCGCGCATTCTGGAACAAAGCCTTGGAACACTGGGAACTCCTAATTAATGTGAGACAAACTTAGTTTTCTTCCCAAGCCGACCGTGTGGCATGTAAAAACACTACACATGATCTGCCACAACGATGCACGTGAGCTGTGCCAGTCCAGCTGCACAATTGCTCCAGGAGAGCATGGCCAGTGCTGCATCTGAACTGCTCCAACACTGTGCGCGCTAAGTTGGCAGGGAATCCCCAGACGTGGGTCCCTTGCTCACTTTGCCACTGGATCAACTGAGGGAGATCTCCGATCTGCGAGGCTTCTCACTATGGTTAACAATAGGTGTTGAGCATTTGGGGGATGTGTGGAGGAACGGGCGCCCCTCCCCTCCCCCTTTGACAACCTGAAGCAAGAATATGAGCTAGCGCCCTCCCAGGGGATCCCTTACCTGAGACTTGTACATTCCCTAAGGGTGCATATTCAAACGGGCATGGTCCTTACTTATTACTCCCCTTTCGAGGACCAATTATTGGCAGACCCCATTCCTGGGGACATCGACTGTCTATCGGAAATTAATGAACAACGCTCCTGACCCTTTGGGCCCCGTCGGACATTCCTGGACAGACGATGTAGGCAATATTGATGACGAAGAGTGGCTAGAAGCACTACAAAGCCCTAAAGACACTGCGATCCGTGCAAGATTAGGCTCATACAACTTAAAGTCTTACACAGTTCATACAACCCTTGCACGTTGCTGCACAAATGGGGAATTGTACATACACCGCAGTTTGTGAGGGGATGTGAGCAAGAGGGATCTTTCTATCACATCTTATGGGAATGCTCCATGATTTGTTCATTCTAGGAGGGAGTGACAACAGTGATGTCCAGGGCCCTGGGGGTGTGGGTGCCCGTGGACGCTAAATGGCTGATGTTGATGATACAAGGAGAGGAAGACTGGCCCAACATAATGGACTCTGGCTGGCACTATCAGCAGGAGTAGCAAAATGTAACTTAGCGCGCCAGTAGTGGGGACCACATCCCCAGTCAGTGGCAGTATGAAAGGCGATTTAGAACCTTTAAACCAACCTTTAAACCGAGCGTAAGGTCCCTGAGGCGGAAGCCGGGGACGCTGTTTTTTAAACTTGTAAAACTTGTATTTTAACCTTACTCGCTGTAGTGCGATTTTACTGTGTAATTTGTATTTTGTAGGATTGGGGTGATTTAAGACCTCAACCCCCCACGAGGCACTTCTTACCTCCTGGCCCACGGTACTCGCTCTCACTCGAGGCTTCTGCAGCAGACTAGGCGCTGCTCCTCCCACTCCCACCGCCATCTTGGGTGAGTCAGAGGGCGAGCAGAACAATTGCTCGGCCCTCCCACCATGACCAGTACAAATGTGTCCACCCCCCCGGAAGCGCAGCGGACGAGCGCAGCGGGCGCGCCGGATTCGCGCCGAAGGTGCGCCTAAGGTAAGCCCGTCTGTGCCCGTCCGTGCCAGACCGGGTCTAGGGGCTTACCATAATGAGCAATTTATTTCTTACTCGAACAATCTCCTTAAAGAGCTACAGCTCCCCTGTCCCCCACCTTCCCCTGCAACTATCAGGCGCATCAACACAGCCGGCCTCGCACGGACAGTCCCACACCCCCTTAGTGGCGGCATACGCCCACCCAAAGAAGCCAAGAGTGTCACACCTATCACCGTGCTATTTCTGAAGACACGCTCCTTGGTCAAACATCAAGATGATATTTTCATCTTGTTATCTTCTAATAAACCGGATATTCTATTGCTCACGGAAACCTGGCTGAGTGTAGACTCCCTACCTGACATTCTGGCGGCCCTCCCTCCCGACTATTACATTCTCCACGCCGACCGCCCTGGGGACTGGCCGGGGGGAGGGGTAGCGGCCATTATATCTAAACACCTGCATGTTATCTCCTCATCTTCCCTCATCCTCCCGGAGGTTGAAAACCTGCTTTTCAGTTTAAAAACCGATACTGGTGCCCTCACGCTTCTACTCCTTTATCAGCCCCCATACTCCATGCCTTCGTTCTCTAACATCATGTGCGAACAGCTGTCCAATCTGCTAACACTGCACTCTAGTTTCGCCCTTTTGGGCGATCTGAACTATTGGTTTAATGATGCTATGGCCGGCCCACATGCCACAGAACTCTTCAAAACTTTTAACAGCCTCAACCTGTTCCAACAAGTCTCTTCACCAACTCACATTAAAGGCCATATTCTTGATCAGATATGGACCGACAATTTAGCCTTATCTCCGCCTTCCATCTCCCCTTGTCTCTGGTCAGATCATCACCTTGTTGACACCACCATTACCGTCGCTGGCAGAACTTCTGCCCCCTTGATGGCGGGTGGCCTATTACGTAAATGGAGTTCATATGACTCCCAAGGCTTTCTTACCACCTTGGCCAATAGCTACCCAATCACCACCACCCCCGCCAACATCGACGCACTGGAAGAGGATGTTGGCTCTTGGCTAGAGTCAGCCAGCGATCAATTTGCGCCCCTCACTACATTTCCTTGTACTAGACATAATAATTCCCATAAATGGTTCTCTGATAATCTTAAGCAGCACAAGTTGAAAGTGCGCCAGCAAGAACGGCTCTGGAGACGTAATTACTCCGACCCAGCTAGACTGCAATATATTGCGGCACGTAGAGAGTACAAAGCTGCTATCACTCTAGCCAAATCGGAGCATTTCTCTCTCAGACTGTCGTCAGCTGATAATAAGTCCAAGGAGGTGTTTAAAATTATGAATGAGTTAACCACTGACGATAGAACCCTTCCAGCCCAGACTCCCACCCAATCGACTTGTGATGCCCTCAATCTCTTTTTTATTGAAAAAATTATCAAAATCAAGGATTCGATACCTTCTACCCCCCAGATCCAACCCTTGGACCTCCCTGACAATTTACTTTCTTTTACCCAATTCCCCATCATCATTTCCAACACGTTTGCGGAACTCGCGACCCGGGTTAAAGCGGGCTCCCCGAGAGACTGCTGCCCCCCCTCGGTCTTGCGGGATATTCGTCTCAATCTACCGGATTGCATCCTACCCCTGCTGAATGGCTCTCTCAGCAGTGGCACTGTCCCCAGATCCTTTAAGGAGGCCATTCTACTGCCCCTCCTTAAGAAACCCGGCGCGGACTCCCTAGTACCCTCTAACTATCATCCTATCTCCCTGCTACCCTATTTTTCTAAATTAATAGAAGCCCATGTCACCCGATGCCTGTCAAATTTCATCGAGACATCCGGCCACCTTGAGTTCAATCAGGCCGGTTTTCGGCCGGGTCACTCTACCGAGGCCGTCATCTTAGCTGTTCTCGATACTTTGAGACGAAATTCCGATGCAGGGATTCCCCAAGCTCTTGTGTTGCTGGATCTGTCGGCCGCGTTCGACACGGTGGACCATAACATCTTGCTCCACAGTGTCGAGCAGGCTGGCATCCAGGGCTCCGCCCTTAAATGGACGGAGTCCTTCCTGTCTGGAAGGAGACAAGCCGTCCACCTTGGTCCATACACTGCTGACAAAACCCCCACATCTTGTGGTGTCCCCCAGGGCTCCTCCCTCTCGCCTTTATTGTTTAACCTCTACCTCCGGCCCTTGATCCACTCTCTTCAGCCATGGAACATCACAGTGTTCAATTATGCGGACGATTTACAAATCGTCTTTCCACTTAATTCTCCTAATGCCGTCAGCAACTTTCACACCGCCATGATTCACATCCAACAGTGGATGAATTTTAATCAGCTTAAATTAAATCCTGGCAAAACAGAGCTCCTTCTCCCTGGATTTGGCCCTACCTACTAGGGCCCACAATTCTGGCCTACGGAGCTGGGTTCCCCCCGAGTCCCGGCCAAATCTGTAAAAAGCCTGGGTGTGATCATTGATGGCGAGCTATCTCTCAAAGCCCAAGTGAGCGCTGTGATTTCCTCCTGCATGTACCAACTCCGAAAAATCCGCAAAGTCAGCCACTTACTGCCTCACTCTGCACTGGTTCAGGTTATTCTCTCACTGGTAATATCCAGGTTGGATTTCTCCAATTCCCTGTACTACGGACTCCCTCAATTTCTGCTTCGCCGCCTTCAGGTGGTACAGAACCAGGCGGCCCGCCTCGTTTACAAAATGCTCAAGTGGCAATCAGCTAAACCTATGCTCCACAAACTCCACTGGTAACCAATAGAACAAAGGGCGGCTTTCAAATTTGGCTGTCTTACGTTCAAGGCCCTCCACTGTACCAGTCCCACCTTTGTGAATTCACTCATCACTCCACACCGACCTACGCGCAACCTTCGCTCTGCCTATCTTCACCTGCTAACCGCCCCAAAAATTAAAACCAAGAAATTCGGCGGTCGTCGCTTTGCCCACCTAGCCCCCGCCTACTGGAACTCTCTCCCTCTTACCATCAAGTCCAGCCCAACCTTGCCTCAGTTCAGGAAAATGCTCAAAACTCACCTCTTCCCATCCCTAGTCTAATGCCTCCTCCTCCTCTGGTTTTACACTCAGTTACTCGCTCTGTCATATAGCGCCAGGAAACCTCCGGTGTCAGCGCGCTTTAAAAATGTCATTTAACATAACAGAATGGTGTCAAACGGCAGAGGTAGGAAGTAATCTAAACAAGCAGAGAGTGCACTAGAAAGTGGGAAAAAATATGGCCCCCCTGGCTGGAATACAGAAAGCAAACTGAGAGTGACTTGTGCACCATACAGTGTGAAGAAGCTTCAAATGACTTGTGTTATTATGGATTTGCGACCCCACCAGACTGTAATGCAGCATATATATTGACTACGGGCAAAGTGCATGTGAAAGCGTTTCAGACTTGTAATGCATGATGAGTCTGTTTAATAAAAAGATTTGTTTAAAAAAAAGAAAATTAGGGCTGGACGGTGCTCAGGGAGTTTCACTCCATGGAATTCTGCAGAGTTACTGAAAAGCTCCACCGAATTCCACAATGCTCCGCAATCAGGCGGAGTATTGCTAATCCACCCTGTAATTAATTATATGTTAAGACTTAGGGGGTCATTAGGATGACGGGCGGACTTAGTCCGCCCGCCATCCTATCAGAATTCGGGACCGGCCGCCATAAGGGCGGGGGTACCGTGGGGGGTATTAGGATGCGCCCACCACAGTGGCGGGCGCATCCTGCATGTTTAACATTGTGGCGGGCAGTGCTCTCAGTACCGCCCGACACAATGCTAAAAATGCATGTATGCATTTGCATACACAAAGCGGCAGGCACCGCGCGGTGCCTGCCACATTGTGTATGCAAATGCTGGGGGGTACCACAGGTACCCCCCATGGGCACCCCCCCCACCTCGCCTTAACTTCGGGGGCCCGCAGAAGGTCCCCGAAGTGAAGACTGCATGTCTTTCCGAAAGGCATCTGTACTAACTCCATCTCTTTCACCATAGGTGACATACAATCTTAGGAGTCGGATGATGAAACACTGACATTTCCCACTAATCTAAAGGACACATCTGCGTCAATCACTGCAGTCTCCAAGAAAAGCAACTGCCAACAAAGCCTGTGACATCCTGCTGACCCATACAAGGACCAGTTCTTAAGTAGCAGGAAGTCTGATCTTGTTGGCCAATTCAAAGCACAAAGCCTACCACAGCATCATCAAGGGAAACTCAAGCACTCATAAGAGAACTAGAGAAAAGACCATATGTCAAACATCAACTGCCTCAAAGGTGTCCACAACTAAAAGTGCAATGAGTGGAACAAGCATGGTAGCCACAACTCCTGCTACAACCACATCTGCCTTTCCATCCAGTACCGCTGCCCCAATGATACCATCCACTTGTACAATCAGTGTGAAAAGCACCACTGTGCCACACTACTAGCAGCATTGATGTTATGGCTACTATATGCATGGTTGGTACAACAACAACAGATTTATCAATGGAGGGGGTGGCGGTCTTCACTCACCTCACCTGTCACAGGTGCCTCAGCAACACTTCCACGAACACCATGGTGGCTTGAGCTATTGGGACAACCAGAGTAGTTAGTGGTCTTTGAATTTTGCAGAGGTTGAGGCCCACATAATGACAGAGATCTTGGTCTTGTTGGCTTTGGAGTGTTTACAGAAGGTCCCTATGCAGGGACCATCCACTGAACCATGTTGCTCATCATAACAGCTGGATGTTGAATGTTAACAATATTATAAAACTGAACAGGACTCTGTTGAAATCTCTGATACACAGGAAGGAGATCCTTCACTGCTAATCCCAGCACACCAACAATGTGTTTAGTGTATATGTAATTTTAAAAAAGGACTCTACTCAGCACATATGGAAAACAATCCAAAAGTCTGTCAGCCATCGCCCAGATCAGAGCTATCTTTCAGAGGGCTAAGTAGCTACGCAAAGTGCACTTCGCACTATGCAAGCTACGCGAACTGCGTAGTGCGGTAGGGAAAATGCTGTTCGCACGGATGCTTGTCCGCACTGTGCAATCATTGCAAACGGCATCTTGCACAGTGCAAGCGGTCGTTTTCTGTCACTTGAGTAGATTTATACTCGAGCGGCAGCTTTCTCAACGAGGACTTACGTAACCACACACAATGAGAAACCTGACCTCCTTCACTGCGTGGAGAAACTCACTCACGGGGAAGTTTATTTTCCATTCTCGTGATCCGGAACTTGATGTTGCTGATCGCGAATGAGGAAAAAGTCTTGCTGGGATGTCATTTTGCTCGTTCGCGGTTGCCAACATGATGTTGATGACTGCGAGCAAGCAAAAAATGCCCGCTACGCGTTTTTGCACTGTGCTATGTGCAATGCGCGTAGTTGCGCAAACTACACAAGCGTAGTCCTACACCCAAGTTTAGTCTACATGAGTCTCAAGGAAGCAACAGAGGCACCAAGCACTGTCCAACACGTGCGTGCTTATTCAGACAACCACATCTGCTTAATTCAATGCACTCTAGATCCAAAAACTTTCCTCCCTCTACTTGTGTTCGACCTGTTCAGGACTATTTACGGACTCACAGTGTTTTGATTGACTGAATTGGATTTTTCCACTTTCTACTCGAAGTTTTTCTTTTTCTTCTTCTTTTTAGTATTCAGCACCCAATGGGAGAATGTGTTTTACGTTAATCCCTGTCCATTTTCCTCTTTATTGCCCCATGCTCTGTTTTCCCTCTCACCCCCTCCCCAATGCAGTTTGCCCTGCTTCCCATCATGCTGGCCTGTGACATTTTAAAATATATATTCTTTTTTGAAGGCTCAGCAGTTGTAAACTATGGCAGCGCAACTCCCTTTCTTTCTCCCTCCCAAGGACATTTGCTTTTCCATCACAGATGCTCCTCTACTTTCTCCCCAGGAAGCAGGCCATGTAACTATTTTAATCTTATTTATTTATTTGCGCTTCCAGCGGCTGGAAAGCGCTGTCTGGTTGCTCGCTATCTTGATCACTCTAAGGGCGAGATTTTCAAACATTTTTCACTGAGTTAGCATCGCAAATCACTTGTGCCTATCTACCAGGTATGACCCAACATTCCACACAGAAACCAGTCAGCCAACGCTCCAGTCAAGATTGATGCCTATCACTCCATTAGCTATAAATCCAGCTTTCTGCACACCAATATAGGAACAATTTCATGGTCTCACCAAAGTGAATAATGTCCTGTTTGTTATTGCAATGAGTGCATTCACCCCCTTCTTGCATACAGGAAAGGTAGCAATCCCCAGTACTTCTGACTACCAAAGAGGCCTCACACCAGCCCTAATCAATGGACAATATAAAGCTATACAGGACCATAATAGGACTTGGTTTATATGTTCACACTATAACACTGAATGTCATGCTGCCAGAAGATTTTAAAACTGCTGCCAAGGACAGAGGAGCATATTATCAAGGGGGTTTATCTCCGCATTTTTGGCTTTAAAAGCCAAGAAAGCGGAGATAAAATTATCTCCTTATTACCTAGCTGTCGCTAACACCAGTTAGCGACAGCTAGTAGGAGATAGCGACCATCTTGGGCCCCGCTTTGCATGTCAGTGAAATTTATCACTAATGACATGCAAAGTGGGCGTGCCAAGATGTTAGCGACTGGAAACAGTCGCTAACATCGCTATCTCCTATTACCAACTTTTGGAGATATTCGCGCTAAGCGCGATTATCTCCAAAAGCTAACACATGCCCCTGAGCAGTTCTTAGCCATGTTATCCAATGGTAGGTGGATAACATGGCTAAGAGCATTAGCTCGGTAATGCATGAATATCGCTGACTTTACAGCGATATTCATGCATTTCGGCCGATTTTTATCGCTTAGGAGATAAACCTTGATAATAGCAAGGTTCCTAAGCGATAAAAATCGCCGCAGCTCGGCGATAAAAATATTGCCGCTAAGCCAACATAGCGATAATTATCGCTAGTTGTTGGTAATATGCCCCAGAGTTTCTATAAGAAGAAATGAAACATCGATTCTCACATAAAAGTTACTCAAAGACTCACATGTTTGCTGACCACAAAAATCACGGTGGACATTAAACTTCCTTATTCTTGCCAATCCTTTACCTCACTAGACTAAGATCCAGCAGTCCACGACACATCTTAGATCATGATCTTACACTTACTGATGTTTTCTAACAAGAAAATAGCCTCAGGTTACATGTCCTCATTACCAAATTCTCACACTAGACTTCTAGTAATTGGTCATTGACTCTATCCAAAACAAGATCCATTCAGATGACCTACCGATCTATTCCTGTTTTAGGCTATAAAGAACACCTTTCACATAGCCAACCTATACACTATCTGTCTAAACCAGGGCGTAATTTAATTTATTCCGAAGTAATCTTGAGTAATTTCTGACATTCCACATTATGGATGTGACGCATGATGTTCGATATTAAGGCAGCATGCCACAACATATTAACAAAATTTCCATTCAAACAGCAATCCTATTGCGGGAGCATGGTAAAAGTGTGATCATACTGAGTACAGGCAACTGTTGTAAGACCTGGGCACCAATTCAATCATCTCAAAAATCTATGTGGAGTCGACTTTTTAACTCAGTGGTTCATTTGGGTCATTTTTAGCACTTCATCTATTTAGTTATTTATGGTATTAAAGAGCGCACATTCACCCTCGAGGGGACATACAGTGATAGACAAAGGTCTGTTACCGAACAGGAGCAACGCCCCAGAACAGCATAAATATAGAGCAAACTGACGGGTTTGACATAATTCCTGAAAAACTGCTAAATCAAAGGTTTAGCACATATTAAGAGGGAGGGCATTTTAATGAGTGGCCATCACAAAAAAGATGACCTGGTTTGATTATCTTAGAGCTCCAGAGGACTTATAGAGACAGATTCTGCATTCGCAGAACCACCGGACCATCAAAATAAATTGTCTGATGCACAGAGTAATTTGAGGACAGGTCGTTTGAGAACGGGCAGCAAGTGAAGAGGGTTAAAAAAAGGCAAATATAAAAACCGTAGCTTGAAGGTTACAGATCAAACTCGCAGCATGTTTTGAATGGCTTGCAAGTGGGTGAAAAGAATATCAACCATCCCTACATATAGAGCATTAGCATAATCAAGCCAACTAGTAATGTAGCCCGGACTACAGTTTCGCACCAGTGTCTCAGAATCCATAAACCCCTTCGCAGCAGGGGTAATTCCCCCGCGGTGTGGGGGGTAGGGGCCGCGCACGGCGCTGCGGTGCTTATGACAAGTCCTGCTCATCATGCTGCCCATTGGAGCTGGGCTCATGACGAGCTGGACTCGTCATAACTCCGCCCACTCCAATAGAACGCCGCACAGGTGTGGAAGTCGCCGCGCGGGAGAGTGGCACGGCCGTTATGACAAGCCCAGCTCTCATGACCACAGCTCCTCTTTGGGGCCCATTGGGGAAAGGGAGGGGGGGGGAGAAAAGCACCGACCCGAGACTCAATGTAGGTGTGACAAAGGCCGCTTTATTGGAAGCAGGTGAATCCTACACAATAACATCCTTGGCCTGCGCCGCACAATCTAAACCTCATAAATATGTAATTTCCTGACTCACCCCCACCCGCTCCCCTAACTGATTCCCACAATCCACAAACAGTAACAATTAGCATAACGCCAATTTGCCTCTCCACCTGGCTAAATACTTTATTGTGCTTGACCTACCCCCCGATAATCCAAACAGTTCTCCTACTCTTCCCCCATATATTAGGAAGAACCGCCCCTACCTGCAGAATGCACCCCACACCTGCTCCAGCGACATGCGAAACCCCCCACCCAATCATAAAACGCCCTAGCACCAACCTCCAACAAAACATCGCCCAAAATCCCCCGACACCCCCAGCTCCCCCGAAAAAGAGAAATACCTGCCCTTGGGGGCCCCCCCACTGTAACATGACCCAGGGAGGGAGGGAGGGAGGGGAAAAAATGTCCATCCGCCACCCCCCGCCAGGCGGCCGAGACACCACACTTAAAATGGTGTATCTGCCGCGTGCCCGGCCGGATACCAAAACCCAGCCCAAAAGAAGCCCAACAAAGCCCCACCCCCAGCCCAAGCGCTACCAGAACACCCAAACCCGTCCCCGGGCGGCGCCAGCTCCACCCCCCCCCCCTTTCCCCGGCCCCCAAATTCCCCTGGGCGGGGCAGTCCTCCCTTTGGTCGGCCGCCCCCCCCAGGACCCCCATTGGGGAAAGGGAGGGGGGGGAAGAAAAGCACCGACCCGAGACTCAATGTAGGTGTGACAAAGGCCGCTTTATTGGAAGCAGGTGCATCCTACACAATAACATCCTTGGCCTGCGCCGCACAATCTAAACCTCATAAATATGTAATTTCCTGACTCACCCCCACCCCCTCCCCTAACTGATTCCCACAATCCACAAACAGTAACAATTAGCATAACGTCAATTTGCCTCTCCACCTGGCTAAATACTTTATTGTGCTTGACCTACCCCCCGATAATCCAAACAGTTCTCCTACTCTTCCCCCATATATTAGGAAGAACCGCCACTCAAGGGACGTGCTAACGGTCCTCGACCCCCCCTAGAACTCCCCCTCCCCTAAACCCGGGACGTGCCGCATGGCCCAGCCGGCAGGACCACACCCCTAACCATATGGTGTGCCGCAGACCCCCCTCAAACACAGTGCTGTCAGGTCAATGCCTTCGTACCGCCGGCAGGTCCTCCCCCCTAATCATAGGGCCATGCCCTCCATCCCAATGTATAGGGCCATGCCCTCCGTCACCACGTATAGGGCCATGCCCTCCGTCACCACGTATAGGGCCATGCCCTACGTCACCAATGTATAGGGCCATGCCCTCCGTCACCAATGTATAGGGCCATGCCCTCCGTCACAAATGTATAGGGCCATGCCCTCCGTCACCAACGTATAGGGCCATGCCCTCCGTTACCAACGTATAGGGCCATGCCCTTCGTCACCAACGTATAGGGCCATGCCCTCCGCCACCAATGCATAGGGCCATGCCCTCCGTCACCAATGCATAGGGCCATGCCCTCTGTCACCGATGCATAGGGCCATGCCCTCCGTCACCAATGCATAGGGCCATGCCCTCCGTCACCAATGTGTAGGGCCATGGCCTCCGTCACCAATGCATAGGGCCATGCCCTCGTCACCAATGCATAGGGCCATGCCCTCGTCACCAATGCATAGGGCCATGCCCTCGTCACCAATGCATAGGGCCATGCCCTCCGTCACCAATGCATATGGCCATGCCCTCCATCACCAATGCATAGGGCCATGCCCTCCGTCACCAATGCATAGGGTCATGCCCTCTGTCACTAACTGTATAGGGCCATGCCCTCAGTCAACGTCACCCCCGGGGCATGCTTCCAGGCCGCGGAATCGAGCTCCCTACGAAGTATGACCGCACTGAACCGGGGCCGTGCCCTCTCTCCGGCGCCCAGGGCCCCCCCTGTCAACACAAGGCCTGGGAAGCCGCCCAGCGCCTGCAGGCAGTCCGCCGAAACCGGCCGTCCCACCAGAGAGAAGCCCTTCGGATGGTGCGTCCAACACCGGAGCCCGTCCGCCAGGAAAAAAACCCTGCCGCAGTGCCCCCAACACCCCAGTCACCCCCGCTGCCCCCAACATGGCTGCGTCACCGTTCCGCGTCAGACCCCACTGTGCGTTGCGACCCCCCTGTCCTCCGGCGGGCGTGCTCCCTGACCATGAAGTCGAGCTCACTACGGAGAATGACCACACCGACATGGGACCGTGCGTCCTCTCTGGCGCCCCGGGCGAAGTCCTCCACACAGTGCGTCACCACCCAGAGCCTGTCCGCCAAGAAAAAGCCCACTGCAAAGAACGTACCTCTCACCCGCGCACGACTCCCAAATGCCCTTGAAATGCCCGCGGCCTAACCGAGACGCTTTCCCTTTTCATGCCTATAACGCCCGAACCGTCCGCTCGAGCCCCCCAAACCTGCACCTAGGCCGACACCCCAAAAAGAGTCAGCACCTAAAAACGCCCCATGTTCACCATAACGGCAAGAAAAGGCTCCAGTACGCTCTGCAAAAACCCACCGACCCTGCGAGACGGGTAGACTCCACCCCCTTCAGAACCCGAGGTTACCGACAAAGCTGCACCGGAGCCCGAATGAGGCCTGAACGACTCCCCTATCAATGCCCCCGTGTCCCTACATACAACTCCAGCCCCCCCAGACCTTCACCCAGGCTGCCCCAAGCAACGTGTAGTCCTCCAAGACGCCATAGCCCTCCCAGACATTCTAGACAATCTACCCCTGCACTTGGCTCCCCCTTATAAATACCAATATGTGCTCAGCTTAACTGGTATTTTGCTGCTTCTGTTATTGCCTCCACTTATATTATACCAGTAACATTACACCTAAAACCAGCCATGACTAATGGCTTTGTCAAAGGTTGCTAGTTGGATAAGATAAATATACTACATGCATACATAACACCATGGCTTCGTTGTATATACTATGGAAAATGCTTTGGTTCCTGTGCGAGTGGTTGTGGCGTAATGGCTAGAGAGCTACTAACTTTGGCGCTTAGGAAGCAGGTTTGAGTCTCAGCATCAGCTCAAGGTACAGTGTTTCTGAGCAAATCAATTAATCGCCAGTGCCCACCAAAATTTAAATGAATATGTCTTTGTTGATGCTTAAGGGAAAGCACTTCGAGTTTTACAATATATAACTGCAAACCAATAAAAGTTACGTCAAAAACAGTGTACTGCTGCAGAGGTAAGATTTCTGTCCATGCAGAGAGCCAGGACGAAAATGTTGAGCCCGACAGGGACCCGTCTCGGTACCTGCTTTTAAGAATTGTCAGTGCTGGGCATCGGCAGGACCCGGCCCACTTAAAGCTGTGGGGGCACGTTGCCAACTATGTGTTCTTTAGCCTGAGGCAACTATACATTTCTGCACAGGGAGCAAAGGTGGGCGCTGGGGATAAGAACTACTTATTGCCACTGAGGCGACCTGTCGTCACCTCCAACCAAACTGCTCGTAATACTATCATGCCCCCGACGGAGACGAATCTAAATGGAATGGGTGTGGTAAATAAATAATTAATTACCTGATCTATTTTTGACTATAATCAATAAACGGTTAGCTCAATAAATAAGAGTCAAGATACGAGGTAGCTAGAGTATACAGGCTTTAATTAAGCATAAAGGACAAGAGCAGGACAGCCTGTACGGGAATGAGATGGCAGGGCCCGGCAGCTGCCGGGGCAGGATCTGGGAATGGCTAGCAAACTTTAATAACAGTGCACAATATTTATAGTTAAACAAAATACATTACAGTCAATACAGTAGGCGTAGCAGTAGGCGGAGTTTGTAGCAGTCGCGAAAGATAAGGCATAAAGTGGGTGTAACAAGAGGCGTATACAGGGCGGATACATAGACATGTGATGCAAACGTAACAGAATATGTCATAAACGGGGCGGAAACATGGAGGGAGCTACCTGAGCAGCTGGGACCTCTAACCTAGTGGTGCGCGCAAACTGGCAATGACGTGTTACTAGGGAGAACTGGGGGGCTATGACTTCTGCGCTAGAAGAGGAGACTAAAGTCTGGAGTGTCAGAGCGACATGTACCTAAAGCCTATCAAGTATCTAGTGTTTAGAGAACATGTTGATAGAATCCAAAAGTTATCAGGGTAAAGGCTAACAGACATTAAGACTGGTGCATACATAATCCTACATGTAGTGCGTGTGCGGGGAATATTCTATAATACTAATACAGTATTTCTCTTACATGGAGACATAAAGGCTAGACCATGACGGAAACTATTGATGCGATTCAGTAGCTTAGGAATGCAGAAAAGGAGGGCTGGACTGATAACTAGAAACATAACATACTCTTGGCAGACTGGAGGCAGAGCCAGGCCGAGCCGGGCACTGCGAGGCATGAAAGTAAGCTAAGGGTCAGGGATACAGGTGGGGGCTGTATCGCTCCTCGGAGAGGGTTCAGGAGACAGGAGCTGAATCTGAGTCCGGGCCCTTTTGAGGCCTAGAAACGGGGACTTTTCAATGAATTAACGTGCACACTGTAAAACGTGGCAACGTAGCTTTACATAGGCCTGATATTCGTTGTATTCACGAAAACTGGAAACTGGCATATTAGAGATGGACACAACTGTAATTGCGTCTTTAATTGATCATAGGGGAATACATGCATATCGATCATGCACATATGACATAACATGGGGAACACGTAGGCACATACAACATGGCAAAATTTACTTTTCCACATTCCCTCCTTGTGCCCTACGTTTCCATCAGGAAACATCTATATTCATGATACCATCTATCATTTCATACAGCATCATTTGCTCGTCTCGAATTGTCTTGGAACGGGACTTAGGACTAGGAATACAAGAGGTAGCACAAATGCCGCAAATCGCAGGGCCACATTGTATACAGAGGCAGCAACTGAATATGATCATTACTGCAATACCTAGAAATGACAATACTTTCCATCCCCAGGCAGATATGATACTCCAGAGCCAACCGGACCATGTCCAGGTGCCTGGATTCTGGTGTAACTGATGGGCAATTTTATGAAGTCTGGTTATAGCTGAATAAACAGACGGCGCGTTATTAGGAATGAAAATACAGCAACTAGATCCGATGACTCTACATGCTCCTCCTCTATCGGCCAGTATGACGTCAAGAACGAGACGATTTTGGAGCACGACAAATCTCATAGCAGATTGCTCTTCGGTTAAGTTACCTAGAGCAGAGGCAGTCTCATTCACTACTGCTTCAAGAGTTCTGGTTAGTCTACGTATTAACTTACTATTCTGGACAGGGCCTATAAAGAAGAAGAAACCTTTATTGAAATCTGTATATTGTTCTAGAGCAGTTTCAGTTTGATCGACAATTGGGGACTCGATCTCCCTTCTAGGTCTGACGTGTACTAGATGTGTGTTTCTATGATAATCAGATGGGGCTAGAAAAACTGGTGGCAGTAGGAAGGCAATATAACATGTTCCATCCCAATCGAGGGGCAGACGAACATATGCGGTCTGACCACAAACAAAATAAGCTTTGAAAATAGATTTCCCACTGTCACTATACTCGACAGTAGTAGTACAATCACTATGTCCTACATGTGCGGAACCATTATTTCTGACACATAATTCGCCTTTGACTGGTAGTACTGAAATAGCGGGTAAGTCTGGAGTAGTATCAGACTGAACATTCAGGACCATAAAATTCGAAGAATAATTACCTAAATTATAAAGTTCATTTTCTAGATCTAACCCTGTTCTATTGGAGAGACCTTGCTTGTCTGGAAAACATGTTCTATTCAGAAGGGACATATCATTAGAAGATGATGTTAACATGGACCATGCTCCACACGAACCATTATGCGAGAATGGATAAGGAAAGGGTGGCAGAACTCCCTTCGGTGTCTGGAAAGGGGGGAGTCGACCACACACCCAACAATTAGTAGCATTGCTGGTCTGGTGTGAATAGTGTAACATTCTAATAAATGTATTATTTCTCATAGCAAGACGATAGGATAACTCATGAGGAGGCAGATCACTAAACGTGTGCTCTACTGTAGCATTAGAAAACTTATTTACATGCGGAATTGGAAAACATAAATGCAATGCATAACTTCTGCAGGTAACCATCAAACTTAGAAACAATAGAAAACTTAGAAAAACGATACATCGGATAGAGTTTTGACTAACTCTCTCACTATGGGGGTCTATCTCATACATGTCAGATACCTGTCTAACCGTTTCACCCGAGGGGGACTTAGACAATTAAACTGGCTGACTTATTTTACTAGACCGGAGTTTTAATTTATACTCCTGCTGCGGAGTTTTCTCTAACAGAGGAACTTTCAGTTCGGGATTGAGAATAATGTCTGAATTAGAGTCTGGTTTCAGGCAGTCTTTAAAGATGGAACAGTCCTTGGAAATGTTCTTGGCAAAAGTTTTATCACGGAGTCCATGAAATTTCTTGACATGCGACAGATGGACCCAACCCTTGCGGCCTTCCAACTTCACGGCCGTACGGGTGGTCAGAAGGACTAGTTTCGGTTCTTTCCAGCGAGGCTCCAGCGGATTTGAACGATCAAAATTCCGTATAAGTACCAGATCCCCTGGAAGGACCTCGTGCGGTTTCACTTCAGTATTGTCTGGAAATGCAGCGGCAACCTGTGAACGACAAGAGTGTAGGGCAGACATCAAGGAAGCTAGGTAATCTGTCAACATATTACTGGAAACATCTGTAATACTGCGGGGTCTAGGTGTACCCCACATATTTGGGGGGCGGCCGAATACGACCTCATAAGGGAACAGACCTGATCTGGAATGTGCGACCATGCGCATAAAGAATAAAGCAACTGGCAGGGCAACTAGCCAGTCTACACCTTTCTCTTGACATATCTTGGCAATACGGATTTTCAGGGTCTGATTATGTCTCTCTACGAGACCGGCTGCTTCTGGATGGCGTACACAATGGAACTTCCACTGGTACCCTAACAAGAGGGAAACATGTTTCATGAGCTCAGATGAGAATGGCTGGCCGTTATCAGAATACACGACCCTAGGGAGTCCATAACGGGGGAAGAATTCACGAACCAACTGCTTGGCAGTGGTCGCTGCTGTGTAATCTGGAACTGGATATGCTTCTGTCCACCTGGACAAAGCGCATACAACTACGAGGACATACTTGAAACCTCGACATCGCTCCATCTGAATATAATCCATCTGGAGGACTTCAAAAGGGTGGTCAGGGGGCTGGAATCCACCTTGTTCCACCGGGACACTTTTACCTGGATTGAACTGGCAACATATCATACAAGTACGGACTTTCTGCTTGGCTGCAGCTCGTAAGTGCTTGTTAAACCAAAGGTTCTGTATACTGTCTAACATAGCTTTCTCTCCTAGATGTGCTGGACTATGTGCGGTATTGATAATGACTTGAACCATAGAGTCGGGGAGAAACCATGTGGCTTTTCCCTTCGTCAACCATCCCTGATCTGTCTGGACCCCTCCTTGTTCGGACCATTTCTTGATTTCTTCGGGAGTAGCATGTAACTGTATGTCTATGACATCTTGTGTAGGGTCCTTAACTGTCATACATGTAGTCGGATCTGGAGTGGATGTCGGTGTCGTGTTAACTGGAATGTCTGGTGTCTGAGCTGTAAGCTTGGCTGTTCGATCTGCTAGATCATTACCTTGGGAAATAATGTCAGTAACTTTCGTATGTGCTTTGCACTTCATGATAGCGATAGCTGTCGGTAAATGTATTGCATCTAACAGAGCTTGAATGAGGAGACCATGCTGAATCTTGGTTCCATGAGAAGTCATGAAACCTCTCTCCTGCCAGAGCACTCCGAAGTCGTGTACAACTCCGAATGCGTAACGTGAATCTGTATATATGTTTACTTTCAGGTTCTTGGCACGTATGCAGGCTTGGGTCAGAGCAACTAGCTCTGCTGCTTGGGCAGACAGGGTGTCAATACGGTGTGTCTCAATAACGTCAGTGTCAGTAGTCACTGCATACGCGGCTACTAGTTCTCCTGTACTAGTTCTCATACATGAACCATCCACATAAAGTGTCAGGTCGGGATCAGGTAATGCAATGTCTGTCAGGTCTTGTCTTGGCTTAGTCATAGTGTTAATGACTTCCACGCAGTCATGTGTGGCAGGATTTGAAGTAACTGACGGTAACAGTGTAGCAGGATTTAAAACGTTGCAGCGTCTGATTTCTATGTGTGGCTGGAACAATGTCAGTTCATAACCTGTTAAACGTGCAATGGTCAAGTGCTGAGTCTGGGTTCGGTTTAAAAGAACTTCCACGGAGTGTGGAACTTCTACTGTCAGAGAGTGTCCTAATACTATGGAATCACTTTGTCTGATGGCTAGAGCTGTGGCTGCAACTGACTTGAGGCACGCAGGCAAAGCCTGGGCTACTGGATCTAATGTGCTCGAAAAATAAGCACAAGGCTTGTATTGTCCTGCTTGATCTTGTGTGAGAACAGATAATGCAGTACCATCACGTTCTGTGACAAAAAGTGTAAAAGGCTTACTGTAGTTCGGTGTAGCTAGAACAGGTGCTTGGCATAAGGCTTTCTTTAATTCATTAAAACTAAGTGTATGTTCAGATGTCCAAGGGAGAACAGTCGATACGGCTGCCTCCTGTGTCGTTAACTGTATCAGTGGCTTTGCTAGAAATGCATACTGAGGAATCCATTGTCTGCAGTAAGAAGTGAGGCCAATAAAGGCACGTACCTCCTTCTGTGTCCTGGGCTGTGGAAGACTCGCTATTAACTGGATACGGTCTGGTGTCAACTGCCTACCCCACTTGGACAGTAAGTGGCCTAAGTAGATCACTTGCTGGACACAGAACTGAAGCTTCGAAGGGGACACCTTGTGCCCCATCTCGGCTAGGAAATACAGGACTGTAAGTGATGCTCGCTCGCAATCACGTTCAGAACGGGCTGTGATCAGTAGATCATCTACATACTGGAGCAGGGCAGTGTCTGTTGGCATGTGAATGTTGTCTAGTTGTCTTTTAAGTGCTTGACTGTAAATACTAGGACTTTCTGTGAAACCTTGAGGAGCTCGTGTGAATTTATAGCTCCTTCCATTTAAACAAAAAACAAAAAGGTACTGGCTGTCTGGATGAATGGGAACACTGAAAAATGCATTCTTGAGGTCTATTACTGTAAAAAATATAGCTTCAGAATCAATAGCTGTCAACAGAGATGAAATATCTGGGACTACTGGATACTGGGGTATGATACATTTATTAAGTTCTCGAAGGTCAATCACTAATCGATATACTGGAGGTGCATTTGGATCAGTACGTTTCATGACTGGAATGATAGGAGAATTACATACATTGGAGTCAGTTTCTACAACCACTCCTTGAGCAATGAGCTCGTCAATAATTTTGGATAAGGCTGCTACAGCCTCAGGTGGCAATCTGTACTGTCTGATTCGTGGCAAGACTATACCTTGCTTGAGAGTCACACGATGGGGTGTGATTTGCATAAAACCTACATCAGTTGGACCTTGCGCCCATAAATGCTGCGGTACATTTGACAATCTTGGATCAAAATCTCGTAATACATAGGGACCTTTAAAATCCCTTAAAAACAAGCGTATTCCTTCTGGGGAACAGCAAATAACTGCACCTAATTCTTTCAGTGTTTTAATGCCTAACAAATTTTCTGGACATGACTTCGTAAGTAACAAATCAGTAGTTCGGGACAATGGACCAACTTCTAGAGTAACTGGCTTTGATATCTCGTTTACAATAGGCTTTCCTGAAAATCCAAGGGAAACATTTCTAGAGCCTGAGAGCGGAGCCCCTGGAACCTCGTCATGACTGATAGTAGTCCTACTTGCCCCTGTATCAATCAGAAACTTTCTGTCTTTCCCCAATACTTGACTATGTACATAGGGACCCTCTTGATCTACAGGAATCTCGATGAGAGGCAAGCCTACCTCCCTCTCTAGGCTGTTTCATGAATATGGTTGATACTCTGGATACTCTGTCTGGGCATACTGGTACATCTGCTGTGTAACATGCTGTGTTGCAGCAATAGGCTGCGGTGCTGGAACTGTCTGTTGTGCATTCTGTGGTGGCTGAGAAGTCTGTGAAACTTGCTCTTGTCTAGGCGGACGTGGTCTTTCTTTAGTTTTACCAGTAGCTATGTTGTGTTTCAGAACTGCACACTCGTTTATAAAATGACCTGGCTGTTTACAATAATTGCATGTCCCTTTAACGAGAGCTGCAGGATGACTGACTTGATTCGGACCCCTCTTCTGACTGTCTTGTGGAACAGATTGTGCAACTAGTACTTTCATTTTCGTGTCTTTCATACGTCTCCTTTCGTGTTCTTGCTCTTCCCTGATTCTATTCTGGTGATACTGGAGCATCTGGAGCATCTGTGACGGGGTACTAGCTTGCCAAGTACTTTCGACTTTCAAAACTCGATTTTTAACTTGTGGGCTTGAATTCTCGACTAGTTTAGTAACAAAAAGATGAGGGTATGACTCGCTACTTGTCTTCAAACCACTGTTGATAATGAAACATTTCTCGAATCTAGAATAAAAATCACTAGTATCTTCATCTTGTTTCTGTTTGCATGCTGAGATTGCATCCCAATCTTCCTTTTTCGTGGCTAATAACCTTGGCAAAACCTGAATCAATAACTCTGGCAATTCTTTACATTTGTCCCCAAGACCGGTACCTGGTACTCGTATTTTATCTTCAGCTTCTAGAGCTGTCCAATCAATCTTTTTCTCTCCCACCTCCCATTCTTTTTCCTTGAGTTTCTCATATACCCCTGCGGGCAACAGGACCTTTAGCATTTTAATAATATCTGGATACGTGTATTCTCCCATACGGAGCATGTCTTTTAATTCTCGATGGAACCCTGCTGGATCTTTGTCGTGACAGGGAATTAATTTCTTCATCTCTAAGAGTTCCATCTTTGTGATAGGGGTGTAAACAAATACTCGTTGCATTTCACCATCCGGTGTCCTGACTGGATGTACTTCTCGTAACGGATTCTGTCTATCTATGTAAAATGTTTTACTTTCTGGAGGTGAGACGCGAACAAAATGCGGATTCAGAAACGTTCTATATTTGTGGCGCTGTTCTAGAATGACACTAATTAAATCGGTACCTAAACCTTTCCATTTATACTGGAGTAACTCGTTCAGAACGTCATGTAACGGACCTGGATCAGAATGTTGACCCTCATACAATGTAATGAGGTGCTGGATCATATACATACCCACCAGTCGCTGCTCGGCTGGGGGCAGTTTCAGAAACATTTGTGCCACTATTTCGTCTGGAAAAGTGGTAGAATCAGTAATCCATCGGACTGCTGATCGGGCTAGTTCTTGTTCATGCATGGTACTGAGTTCACTATAACCGATACGTGATTTCAGAATGTGATCGGTAGCTTGAAATACTTGTTCTAGAGAACCTTGTTCTGGTGCTGGAAGATGAAAGACTTTCTTGTGTTCTAGGCGTAAATGTCGGTCTGGAAATCTAGATTTACCTACATACGCTATCCTGGCAGTATTCTCGTCTTCTACTTCTTCAGTAGAAGAGTCGTTTTCCTTCTCGCTTACTTGTGCTGCTTTACGATTGTCGTGTAACCTTATTATTTCCTTACGTATTTTCTTGTACATACTCTCTATACTACTGAGTGTCCTGTGTTTACCCTCGGCTATATTATCACTCCACCTTGTCAGAACTTTCATTTCGGTCGGATCTTTAGTCGGACAATCTTGTTCCCTTACTAAACAATTGATTAGAAACTTTAATAGCATGAGCTGGGTCTCAGCTTTCCTTAGTGACATGATTTCGCCAATACTTTCTGGATCGTCTCCTGTACGGATGAAACGATATATTCTGTCTAGATCTTCCTTCATATTCGGTAGGGTGTCCAAATACTCGGTCACCCGTCTTATACGCAATGAATATATGACCATATTATCATCGCCTGGGACTGGATCATAACGGCATTCGGTAAGAGCTCGTCTGATATCTGCGACGGACTGATATTTGGGCGTACGCTGTAACGCACGTTCATGTAACTCGACTAACGTTATACGTTTGTTTGGCGGCGGGGTACCAGGAGGACCTCCTCCCGCGGCCCCTAAACTGGAATCGTCGACTGATACTCTTCGTGCTGGCAGAGTGACTGATGTAGCGGGAACTTGTACTATGGGCTGGACCGGGGGTACCGTAACAGGTGCTGTAACAGGTGCCCCGGTGGCTGGAAGAACAGGAATCACATTATTTACAGGAGCTGGCGGAGCAGGATTCACATATTCTGGGACTGTGTCGTCCAAATAGGACGAGAGAAAAATATCAGCTGCGGTCGGTTTGTGACGTAGCTTAATCGGAACTAATGGCGGCGGAAAATTACATGGTGCTTCCGGGGTTGCTTTTGGCAAGCCCTCGGCAAGAAGAGGATACATACCCTTAATGAGGGCATTTCTCTGTCTGTCTGACTGTTCGGCTCTAACTCGTTCACCTACTTCGATCAATTCCCTTTCTTGGGCTCTTTCAGAGGATTCTCTACTTAATTCTGACTTTCTGATTTCTTTCTCTGTTCTTTTATGCGATTCTCTGCGCCATAACTCGATGGCATCTTTCTGGGACTGTCTGGCTTTCTTTTTCCATAATGCTTCTTCTACTCGCATGATGCACTCGGCATCCCACGTACCTGATACGGGCCATCTATACTTTTCCTCTAATTGTTTGGTGTACTCCACCCATAAATCTAGATATAATATGGCACTTATGCCATGCTTTTGATACATAAAATGACCTGGACTGTCCCTAGGCGGGACAGGAACTGCTTCTTCGAGCAGACCTTTTCTAGTTTTTAACTGACGTAACTTAGAGAACAGAGGCATGACTAGGCTGGAGTCTGGACACAATACAATACACAATGAACACGATAATAACTGAAAAACAAATCATTCATACCACGACATTGAAAACACATGGAATAACATTTAAAAATAACGGTTCGGACAGAATACTACCTGGAATACTGAAAACAGAATACATGAATTTCTCGAGAACAGAACTTACTAGAACAGACTAGATGCACTGCTGAAACAGTACGAAACTTACCGGTCCCATAAAGAGACACGTCAGGACCCGCATCCACCTAAGTGGACACTTCGTGTTGGATCTGTGTACCCAAACCCACGGACCAGAGACAAATCAATTGACCCTGTCTAGATACTACCCCAGCAACGGTACTCACCGGGCAGCAAGAACGGAAGGCCTCGGACTGGACTGGACTGCTACGACGACGGACGGACGTACTTCGGACTTCAGTTACAGGTGGGCCTCCGGATACCTCGGACCTTGGACTCTCGGCTTGGGCTCTGGTCGGGACTCGCCGCGTTCCTCCACCGCCTCGTCTGGACGCTGGACCGCAACCTCCGTCTCCTCCGTGGGCCTGAGGGATACTTGAAGCAGAAATATCTGCACGTGCACGGTATGGTTCCGTCACGGCTGCAGAGGATCAGGGGGCCTGCGTGGCTTCTCCGGCGCGTGGGGAAAGGGCAAGTCCCTGTTCGGGCGCCATTATGTGGTAAATAAATAATTAATTACCTGATCTATTTTTGACTATAATCAATAAACGGTTAGCTCAATAAATAAGAGTCAAGATACGAGGTAGCTAGAGTATACAGGCTTTAATTAAGCATAAAGGACAAGAGCAGGACAGCCTGTACGGGAATGAGATGGCAGGGCCCGGCAGCTGCCGGGGCAGGATCTGGGAATGGCTAGCAAACTTTAATAACAGTGCACAATATTTATAGTTAAACAAAATACATTACAGTCAATACAGTAGGCGTAGCAGTAGGCGGAGTTTGTAGCAGTCGCGAAAGATAAGGCATAAAGTGGGTGTAACAAGAGGCGTATACAGGGCGGATACATAGACATGTGATGCAAACGTAACAGAATATGTCATAAACGGGGCGGAAACATGGAGGGGGCTACCTGAGCAGCTGGGACCTCTAACCTAGTGGTGCGCGCAAACTGGCAATGACGTGTTACTAGGGAGAACTGGGGGGCTATGACTTCTGCGCTAGAAGAGGAGACTAAAGTCTGGAGTGTCAGAGCGACATGTACCTAAAGCCTATCTAGTATCTAGTGTTTAGAGAACATGTTGATAGAATCCAAAAGTTATCAGGGTAAAGGCTAACAGACATTAAGACTGGTGCATACATAATCCTACATGTAGTGCGTGTGCGGGGAATATTCTATAATACTAATACAGTATTTCTCTTACATGGAGACATAAAGGCTAGACCATGACGGAAACTATTGATGCGATTCAGTAGCTTAGGAATGCAGAAAAGGAGGGCTGGACTGATAACTAGAAACATAACATACTCTTGGCAGACTGGAGGCAGAGCCAGGCCGAGCCGGGCACTGCGAGGCATGAAAGTAAGCTAAGGGTCAGGGATACAGGTGGGGGCTGTATCGCTCCTCGGAGAGGGTTCAGGAGACAGGAGCTGAATCTGAGTCCGGGCCCTTTTGAGGCCTAGAAACGGGGACTTTTCAATGAATTAACGTGCACACTGTAAAACGTGGCAACGTAGCTTTACATAGGCCTGATATTCGTTGTATTCACGAAAACTGGAGAGATGGACACAACTGTAATTGCGTCTTTAATTGATCATAGGGGAATACATGCATATCGATCATGCACATATGACATAACATGGGGAACACTTAGGCACATACAACATGGCAAAATTTACTTTTCCACATGGGCAGGAAGCAATACAGTATCCAGAGCAGGGGGTGCACCACATTCTGCGATTGGAGGGGGGGGCGCATTTTGTACTAAGCCTCTGGCCGAAATATCATAAATATGCTTGTGACGGGCACAACAACCATGCAAGGGGCTTGCGTGTGTTATTTAAATGTGCGTGACCGCGGCGAACCGCAGAACTCACAGGGACGCGGCAGAATACACAACCCGCTGTCAGGGCCTTAACACAGACAGGGTGTGGCCAGCCCGCCCTGTTGACAATCCGCAGCAAGTTGTTCGTGTTTATTTATACTGCCTACACTTTGGCACACTGGCGGCCCGGCCACTTTCTTCAAAGGCGGTGTCTGTGACGCAGCCTCGGGGTAAATAAAAGGCACACCCTGAAAGCAGGTGTCTGGCAATGAGTAACTTCATTCGGGGCACGGCGAGCAGAGCGCGGTGTCGGCTCGGGCAGCTACAAAGGGGAGATTCACAGAAACATCGCGGTATGAAATAAACGTCACTGTGTCCGACCAGGTGTGTTGAATGTGTAGCCGCGGTTGTGGCGGTGAGACCCGCATTCATTTTGCATTTCCTGTCGGATAATTTGGTCAATCCTGTCTCCTAATTTTGCACAGTCATCCCCCCTAATTTCAGTGGCCATAACAGCGCAAAAAACACTAGCACAATGTTAATGGGGTACTCGGTTGTGCTGTACTGCCGCCTTTCTTCTTCCAAGGTAACTCAGATTGTATACGCAACCGTTGACCTGAAATGCGGTCGAGCAGGTTGAAAAAAGTCTTTAACAAAAAGACTATTTACGTGAAGAAAAGGGGGTCCTCGGAGGCATGTATCATTACGCCTCAACTACACCTCGCAGGCGATGCATAGCCGGAGATTGTGGGTAGTCTTTCAACGCGCCCCCGGCAGGCATCTTCAGGACAGTGGCGCGCGCCACGCTAGGCCGTGACCGTGCGTAAGAGCGCGAAACGTGTGCCCGTGGCAGCGGAGCGCTGCTCTTCCACCTCTGGCAAGTGGCTAGCACACCCTGCACCCACAGAGCGGGCTGACAGCCCAGCGGCACTGCACGCCCTGTAACCTATTTGCTAACCATGCGCTGTAGTAATACGCACATGCGCTGTAGTAAACGCACATGTCAGCAACCCTCCCCCCCACTTTCAAGGGTGGAGAACCTCCCCCGCACCCCTGCCGATCCATGCTCCCGCTCCGGGATTAGCCGCTGTGTATATGAAATACCTCTCCCCAATTGGGAGCAGCAGGTAGGCCCCTCTGAATCTTGCATACACATCGTAACTGATAATGTCACAGGTACCGTAACGCCCATTCCTCCCGTCTCTTCCCCCCCCTCCCCCTACACCACCAAGAAGTCCATAGCCCCAGCGTACACTCCTAAAAATTACCACCCCCCAAGAAGTACATCAGTCTTTACTCCCCTGCCCCAAAACAAAACCCCGGCGGCCGTAGGGACCCTTCGGGTAGGGGCAGCTGGGACTCACCTAGTCCCACGTGGGAGCCCGACCGCCCGCACCAGGCAGAGCCGGCCCATCCGCTCGGCCGCGTGGAGCCGCATGCTGCTCTCCCGAGCTCCTCCTACATCCAGCGATGTGTCCAGCATACCTCCTGCCGCTGCCCGTCCCTGCACCAGCGAAGTGTGCAGCCTGCCGGGAAATTCTCGTTTCACCCAAGCCTGAAATGTCCCATTGTATCTACACACATTCAGTAAGTCCATTCTTCCGCAGGCTATCTACTCGTGCCGTTTGCGACAATAGATGATTTGAAAAAAAATGTCCATCCGCCACCCCCTGCCCGGCGGCCGAGACACCACACTTAAAATGGTGTCTCTGCCGCATGCCCGGCCGGATACCAATCAAACACTCACCCCCAGTCAACTGATCTGGGTTTAATCCATCACCATTCTTTAGTTCACTCAGTCACCCCAGTTCAGACATGGCTATATGCAAATCAGTCTGACCCTGTGCCTCTTGTATCGCTTTCACGGATTAGAGCGGCAGACCCTGAGGCAAAGGTCTGGCCCGGGACCAGGGTTCAATTCCCGACGTGGCAGGGTCTTGGGGTCAGTGTCCACGGACTCGATAATTCTCGCCTAGGTGCCTAATCTAATCATGGGTCCCACTCTGCAACTCTGGGCAATAGCTTGCTTAATCTCCACAACGGCCCCGAAAGCGCTAGGATGCCTGGCTTCACCTTGGAGGTGCCCAGTAAGGGGCATCTCACAGGGAAAGACAGGAAGGATTCCACAGCGGTATACAGCGCCAAGATACCTTCTGGGTGATAGTGCGCTTTACAAGTATACACACATTTACATAGGTGAGACATAGAGAAAGTTCCCTTTCCCTGGAGGTGCCCTGGAAGATAGGGCTCCTAAATTTTCCTGACAATTTCCCTCTTGGCCCATTCCTAAAACCATCTCTGGGTCTAGCAACAGAAGAGGAAAGAAGTAGCCGTACAGGATAAAGGTGCCAGTGCTAAACCGAACACCAGATGCGAGTGTCTATTCCACAGTTGTACATCAATATCACCTTCAAGTTACCTGACATTCCATCAAAAAGCTGGGGCTCTGTTCAATAATATGTGTTAAAAACATAAGGAAAATATAACTAACGGGATCCACCTTACACAATGCTTCACAAAGTCGTAAGCCATATGCGCAATGAGTGCATTTGCTGTGCAACGGTTCGAAATCATGTATACAACAATAATAAGAAAAAATAATGAAACGCATTTTTAAAAAAAAGCAAATGCTGGTAAGTCCTTCAACCTGGTGAAATAATGATTTAAATGCATCAAATATGAGAAGTATTTTTGTGTGTATTTATTGTAGGTCAAATAATGCATAGGTATATGAGAGTGCACGGTAAGCGCGAGTAATGACATTGAGACAGACATCATGTGCCCTATGAATTAATCCGCTATGGAAGTTCTGATTTAAGATAGGCCTCTGCCATAGCAGCACTTTGTTTTACCACCTTAGGCAGTGGTAAATTATGGCGTATCGCAAAATGATGAGGCCTCCCTGCAGAATGTGGTGAGGGGCCCCTGAAACTCTGCCACCTAGCAGATATCATAGGCTTTCGGTCATCCCTGAGGGTAGGAAGGAGGGGACACTATGTGGTCATCTGAGTTGTATTTATCTGGTTACTTATTCCCTGGCTGCTCAGCCAGTGTGAATGTGATGCATGGAATGTTGGTGTGAGAGTCTTGAATGGAATGTTTGGGGGCCCTGGATGCTTGAGTGTGTCAGTTGGAGTATGGGCTGAGCAGCAGACAGACTGCTCCTGGTGGGGCTGCATCTCTACAACTCATCTACTTGTAACTAACTCAATAAATCTATCTCAAATACATCACTGCTACCGGGAGTCAGTTACTACTCACTGCACGGATGTATGATCCCACAACGCAAAGTTTTACATCTCATACCTCAACATCGCCGTCTTTACATTGCAGGCACATTCACAACGCAACCTTTCACAACGCAAACCATTACTTCCCCATTGAAATGCATGCAAAAGATATTTAAATGCACACAAACACCCCGCATGCTTTGACATCGCAATTGTTTCCCCGAAATAACCCCCAAACTAATACACTACCCTACATAACACACATTTCACAACACTATCATACAGTACAAAACAATACACTTCCCTAAACCCTAAGCCCTAACTCCTAAATCCTAAAACAGTACCCTACATTTCCCTAAACCCTAAGCCCTAATACATTACCCTACAGTAAGACCCCCTGACACTACCCTCAACTATAAAGCTTAAACTCTAAAGCCTAACACACTGCCCTACACTACGACCATCAGACACTGCCCTAAACCCTAAACACTACACTCTAAGCACTATCCCCCTTACCTCTCTCTCCTCGCGTCGTCACGGTGGTCCTCCACCTCTTTCCCGGTGCTCGTCCGTGCAGCCCGCCTCGCGCCCTTTACACCACATGCGATTTAAAATTGCATGCGTTTTAAATGCGCTTGTGATGTAATGATATGCGGCGTAATGGTCTGTGTCGTAAGGTCGCTTGCGTTTTAACGCTTGCGACATAAACGCATGCGACGTAACTCGTGCGTTGTTCTGGATGTTCCCCCACTGCCCAGCAGGGGTGGCAAGGACCTGCCTTACGCCCTTGTAAGTTGTCACTGGTACTTTAACCCCTTGGCCGCGGCGGTAATTCTGCCGCGGCGTTGGGGGGTAGGGGTGCCGCGCGGCGCCGCCATGCTCGTGACGGAACCACTCCATCACGAGCCATGGGCACTCTGTGCTTGTGACGGAGTGGTTCCGTCACAGCCCCGCCCGCTCAATTAAACGGCCACGCAGGCGCAGAATTAACACTGCGAAGGTGGGGTGGCCGCGCCGTGACGGAACCACTTCGTCACCAGCACAGCGCGTCCGTGGCTGGTGACGAAGTGGTTCCGTCACCAGCACAGAAAGAGTTAAAGGCGCGTGCTGCATTTTGCTGGGAATGTAGGCATTTATTGAAATTGTTCAAGTAAACGACAGACCCTCACACAGTAGCATGTACAAAGCAACCCTTAATTTATCTGAATAAAAAATAAGTAGGAATATTTTGAATATTTTAATAAATCAAGGCCATCATTAAACTATACCAAAGTCCTCAGGTCACAGCACTTTCATTGAAGGATTTACATGCCGGGCCAGCCCCATTTCAATCATAAACTTATTTAACCTCCCAATAGATGGCAAAACAGGATCCTGCCAAGGTGCAAAAGCATATTAATTAGAGATCCTAGGGCGAAGCAATCGCTTTGCTTCTTGAGAGGAAGCAGTTCATTTTATTCTGCAGCTGGCACACAGCTCCGAGGGAAGAAGTTTACAGAATTTCAAAGAGTTTCCAATTTGGAAAGCAATCAAATATGTTTGAGTCTATTTTAAACAATTTCAATTGGAGTGTTATTGGCATGAATGATAATTGCTCGCTAAGCTGTTGTGAGTCTTAAGTGATAAGCCCTTTCTACAAGGTTTGAAGCTGGAGTGTGTAAATATGTTGTTATTTGGCAACAGTCCCCTTACAAAAAAGAAAATTGAGTCTTTTCAACAGCTCTGCCAGCAGATTTCAGAGGTACAAAGGGAGCACTCGTCGTAGGGGGCGTTTTAACAAGCCAGCTGAGGGGATTTGATGGTGAATCAGCTGGTGAAAGAGCTCAGTTGGGGGTTGCACCTCTTGCAGAAATGACTGTGCAAACGGCAGGTTAAAGGGTTAAACGCTGCCATAGAGCGCTCGTTTTCCCCCTTCTAAGACTGAAAATAAGTTTCCTTTCTTCCTTCTAGGACTGAAAATAAGTTTCCTTGAGTTTATTCGACAGCACCGTGCAAATAGAAGTGAACATGAAGTAACCCTGAGCCAAATTCTAAATTAGGCCCGAAAGGCATCTTCAAGTAAACAACAGACAGAACATGTTACATTTGAACTATTCATATTAAATAAATAAAACGGGACAGCGTAAATCTTCCTCTTATGGTTCCTGAAATATTTTAAGGAGAATTGATAACAACTAAAAGACTGGGGAAAGGGTAGCAAAAAAATAGTGTCCTGTCACAGTTTTTTGTCTTTAGCTTCCAGGCATTGTGCGTGCCCCCCAACACTTTTTTTTTAAATATATCTTTTTTTTATCTTAATGATCCATACACAACGATACTCCCAATTAGATCAACACAAACCTGCCACCATATTACTATCACATATATGGCAGCGACATTAGCGGATCAATAAGCAGCAATGTCCTCCTAAAGCCACTCTCCACTCTGCTGGAGCAGATTGTAGTCTCTGCACCTTCTTCTTAAGAGTGGGTAGAGTTTTAAGAATGTCTTTTGGGCCAGAGCCAGGTGCGTCTGAGGAGGCATTGTGATTCCAATGCTGAGGTTTTGGGCTATGGGAGTGTTTGGGTGTATGGGAATGGTTTGGGGTTTTGGATGAGGTCGGGACAGGTGGAATTTTAGAGGGAGATCGGGGGATTGGGTCTGAATGAATAAGTGGGGTGGTCAGTAGAATGATGTCAGGGCTTTGAATGGGGGCATGTGAAATGGTGGCAGGTGTTTGCATGGGTAGTACGGGAATGGGTGCAGAACGAGAAAAAAAGGCAGGTGTCCAAAAAATACTTGTGCCAGTTGAGGCACTAGGAGGGACAGAAACCCTTGGTGAGGCAGACAGGGCAGAGCGCAAAGCATCCGTTATGTCAAACAAGTGTGAGTTGCTGACAGACACCAAGCTATGCATGCAATAATGCTGTTTGCCCCACAGTGAGGATCTGCAGAACTGCTAATGCCACCTCTGACATCGAGGACGGGAAGAAACGTACCTGAGGTGAAGGAGGCCCAAGCTTGTTTATTGGCTAGTTATTAGTTTGTTCCCGGGGAACAGGAGTTAAGGTATTGAGGGTCATTGTAAATGGAACATCCCCTATATCTCAGAGTATAGAGACAATGAGGAGTGACTGGATGAAGAACATAAAATGCCAAATGATGATAATAGTGGTGAAGAGGAAAGTTCTGCCTTGGGTCAAGATCTCATCGACAACTTCTTCTCACGAGAGGAAGTATGCTGTGAAATGTCATGACTCTGACTATTAAGGCAGCTCTTGTTGTGATGATGTGAGGAGTATGTTTATGGAAAATACATGTGATGTTGTGAATGGTGTTTGTTTTGTTAGTGTTGCTTTGGTTGCTTAGGATTTTATCTTTGATTGTGTTCTCTAGAAGCTGACTATGTGAATTGTGTTATATGTATGGTTTCACAGCTAACCTCTCTGTTCTGGCGGTTTTAGATACCTTCCCCATGGCATCTTCATTTGGACAGTTTAGAGTTGTGACACTAGTAGGTACATGATGCTGTTCTGGTGTACGAAGTGGACATAGATTATTCCTAGGAATGTCTGTCACAGACTTTGGATGTACAAATCCTGTACCAAGACAGCTTGTACAGCGAAAGGACAGAAGTTAAAGGGGTTCCATTGGACATGTTCCTTGTGCTGGGTGGGGGTCCTAATGCAATATGTGTGGCATAATGTGCTCCCACAAAATGTTGTGTTGGTCCCAAATCATGGTATTCTGCCTTCGCATTGGCTAAATTCTCATTGTGTATGAACTGTATGCAGCTGTTGATGGGTCTTCTCATTGTAGGCCACAGTACTTGTGGTACACCACTGACATTTCTTTGTGACATTCCACCAGATGCAGCAACACTGGATTGCAATGTTGTACTGCCATGTGTCTGTTTATTGGTTTAACCTTTTCAGCGCGACCGCGATTCCCCCTCCGGTGCTGGGCCCTAATAAAAACAGGCGTGGTCATGACGGAACGGTTCCGTCATGAGCACAGCTCAACCGTAGCTCATGACGGAACCGTTCCGTCATGAGCATCGAAGGGGTTAAATGATGTGGGATTTCTAATGTGAGGTAGGTAATATCGCTCTAACTGATGCTATGGACTTAACACCTTGGGTGCTTCCCAGAGTTTTCCCCTGTGCTGAACCTTATTGATTCCCATTATTCATGACGAGCTCAGCTCGTCCTGAGCACCCTAGAGGTATACCTCATGACGAGCTGAGCTCGTCATGAGCATGGAAGGGGTTAATTTTATGTTGACTATTGTATAGGAAATTGTCTGCTGTGTCCCCTCCTTCCATGTTGTTAAGGTCTGCAACTGAAAATGTCATCATTGACACAGTAAATATGAGTGATGTCTGATATGCTCAGTTTCTGACATCATGACAGCAAATGATTTGAACAATGGAATAAAGAGGTTATAAGACCAGACCATGCGTCGGTGTGACATGGTTGTGATCCTGAGTTAAACATTGTTGCCATTCAACATATCCATGCTTAGACAAGTAGCTTGTTTTGGCATTGTAAAGTTCACATGAGAGTTTACATTGATAGATCCGAGAGATACTTTTGGAGGCAATTACTCTGTGACTAGTTTAGTTATTGTAGTAATCAAGGTTAAAATAAACATTGTACCAAACCAAACCGGGATTACCCAAAAGTGAAGCAGTCAGTCATTGTGGATGAAACCATAGTTGTAGATGCCAAAATGTCTGGAGTCCAAAATACTGCTGCCATCAGCAATATATATGTGTCCAGGAATAGTCTACAAAGTGAATGTGTTGCACACACAGGCGTAAATTAGGTGCAAGATTTCTTACTTGTAGTGGTGGGTGTGTTGCCATCCAAACCTCCTGAATTTCTGCTTGGACATCCCCTCTTTTTGGTGAGGGAAATCAACTGCTGCTGAGACATGGGGCTGCAGGCACGTCTTTCTCTGGCAGGACCTTCCTTCCAGTAACTGCTGCAGATGTCAGAGGGCTGGCTGTAGGTTGACCACAGAATGGGGTAGACTGTGGTATAAAAGCCCTGCAGAGGGTGGTGTTGATACCCTGCAGCACCCCAACAAAGGAGCACATGTTGGTGTTGATGCCGGCCACCTCCTGGTATATGTCCCTCTGCAGCGGCATCATATCCTGGATGTCCACTAGTACCTTGGCCATCACGCATTGGGAGTCCTGATAGGCTACCAAGACTTTGTGGATGTCGACCTGGTTGTGAGTGGCCCCAGTGGGCTCCCTCAGTGGGCCCACACTTACCCACTAATAACCCCTAACCGTACAGGACTGTGCCCTTGGCCCAGGCGGCACCTTCCCAGTGAGAGAGAGAGAGAGGGAAACCTTGTTTATTTAGACCACAGCCTTTTAAACAGTACAAAACACAAACAAGATCAAATAGAGTAAACAATCTAATTTCTACTACATAATAAATATTTAAAATACAATACATATTAAAAGAGGGTAACACCCTCAGGACCTACACTCTGAGTTTCTAAAAGAAGAAAAATTCACATTTTATGGGAGTCTTATAACCAATTAAAAATCATCATTGCCCCTTCTACAGTTTTTCCCTTACAAATTCTTTTATCGCCTTCTGGAATTTTCCCAATCCTATTGCAATTTCCAACGAGGACATATCTGTAAGTAAGCAAACCGCTTGGGCACGTGAATTTATCTTATGTGATAAAAATATTGGACGTAAAAACTGTTTCCGTATGGCAAGGACAAATGTGCAATCAAGCAATATGTGCAACATGTCATTTCTTAGACCTAGCCCCAATTACATATACCATCTTGGCCAATCAATACAGACTTTATGTTTCCGTCAATTTTCCAAGGATTAATCCCAACTCGGGTCCTTAAGATTTCATTTCTTAACCCTTTGTTGGGCAATATGTCCAAATACGGAAACCAGGCTTCATTTTCCCATGAGTTCTTTAACAACTGGACCTATTTTTTCAATAATATATAGTCAAGGTCCTGGGTCCTTGAGGAGGCCTGACCTTGTTCCCTAAGCATTCTCTTTGTGAAATCGGCCATCAAGGAGTACTGGGAGAATCTCACGTTAAGGCACCCTGCTACTTTCTGATGGGTTCTTCTCACATCCTTTGCCCAACCAAGGCTACTTGTTTGAATCTCCTCCCTACACCATTGTGAGACCTTCTGTGCATCTCCTGGGTCCTGGCGTTTCCAAAATCTTAGCAATGCCATTTGAGACTGCACTGTCCAGGAAGTTACCCCTAGTTCCATTCTGATTACTTGAACCATTGTGCAGCTAGGTAGAGACATTAATATTTTTAAAATGTTTTCTTCTTCCTGATCCCACCCCTGCTTACCACTCAAGTATAATACCTCTACCCCATACAATACTTGCGGGGGGATCATTGCTACAAATGCCTTTAGCATTGGTCTGTGTGTCATATCGCTGTATTCTTTATTAAACATTTTTAATCCACATATTGACGAAAAGGCTTTTGCTTTTTGTGCCTCCAAGTGGGTGCGCCATTTTAGCGCACTATTGAACCAGAGGCCTAAGTATTTATATTCTTTAACTGCCTCTAGTTTGTCGTGGCCTAAGCACCAATTAAAATTCGTTCTACTCTTCCTAAAACATAGAACCTTAGTTTTTTCCATATTTACAGTCAATAATTTCCTATCGCAGTAATGTTTGAAAACATTTAGTTTCCTTTGGAGCCCTACTTCTGTTTGGTCCAGGATCACTAAATCATCACCGCTCATTCTTGGGCTAGCACTTCTTTCGTGCCCAGCACGCATATTAAGTCAGATTTTCCTGGACTGTCCCTCTCCCGCCCTTACCCTGTTAAACAATTCATTCGAACAGGGTACTGTCCCCCGTTCCTTTAAGGCTGCTACGGTCATCCCCATTTAAAAAAAAACCTGGGGCAGACCCCGGCGCCCCGGCCAACTATCGGCCAATCTCCCTCCTTCCTTTTTTAGGGAAGATCGCTGAGTCCCACCTTACTCAGGTCTTGAGCTCCTTCATCGAGGGCAGCGAGTATCTCGCCCCCTGCCAAGCAGGTTTCCGCCCCCGTCATTCTACAGAGAAGGTGGTCTTTTCAGTCCTGGACCGACTCAGGGAGGGGTTGGACTCCAGCGCTCCTCAGGCCCTCGTTTTATTAGATCTGTCCGCCGCCTTTGACACGGTGGACCATTCCATCCTCCTGCGCCGTGTCAAGTCGGCGGGCATCGAGGGCTCCCCCCTGGCCTGGCTGGAGTCCTTCCTGTCTGATCGCTCTCAGGCTGTTCACCTGGCAGAATTCGCTGCTCCTCCTTGTAAAATAACTTGTGGGGTTCCCCAGGGCTCTTCCCTTTCCCCTTTACTTTTTAACATATACATTTTCCCTCTTATTTTTGCTCTGCAGCACATGGAGGTCGCAGTGTATAACTATGCCGACGACCTCCAACTTATTTTTGATTTGTCCCCGGCTTCGTCAGGTCAAACCGGCTTCCAGTCCGTGATGCTATTCATCCGCGAATGGATGAATATGAACCACCTTAAGCTAAATCCGGACAAAACGGAGCTGGTCCTGACGGGCGGCATCGGTAATCCTTGGTCATCTCTTTTTTGGCCACCATCCCTTTGGTGCCCCCCCCCACTCCCTCCCTATCAGTTAAAACGCTAGGTATTATTCTTAATCACCAACTTACACTCCATTCACATATTAGTTCAGTTGTTTCTTCTTGCTTTTTTCTTTATGGACCATCAGGAAAATATCCTGATTTTTCTCTGTTCCCGCCCTCAAACTGATCATAATGGCCATGGTTCTGTCAAAAATTGATTACGGGAACATCGTTTATAACGGTGTTCCCGCATATGCCCTTCAACGCCTTCAGCTGGTCCAGAACCAGGCAGCTCGCCTGGTTTACGGCCTGGCTAAGTCACACCATTCTACCCCCCTCTTGAAAGCCCTTCACTGGCTCCCTATTAAACAGCGGGCACTGTTTAAATTGGGATGCCTCACTTTTCAAGCCCGAGCAGGTACTGCTCCGGCATTTATCAATTCTGCTATCACGAATTACTGCCCGCCGAGAGCTCTTCGCTCCTCTTCCCTGGGCTTGCTGGCAGTACCACGCTTCAAGAAGAAAAGAGCTGGTGGTCAGAAATTTTCGGTTCTGGCCCCCACCTTCTGGAACGCCCTCCCACCCTCAGTAAGACTTCTGCCCTCCTATATGGAATACCGTAGGGCCTTAAAAACCCTTTTGTTCCAGCAAGCGTTCAACTGTTAGCCCATTGTTCTCTGTCTGCTTGTTTTTGCCACTGTTACCTCCTAAGCGCCAAGAAACTGCCTAGTACACGAGCGCTCTATAAATGCTTTTAAATTCAAATTCAAATTCAAATTTCGACTTCTAATGTCGCAGGGAGATCAGCCAAAAAAATTGAGAATAACAGGGGTGCCAAAACGCACCCCTGTCTTAGGCCATTCCCGATTGTTATCTTATGAGTTAATGTGTCCTGTGTGTCTCTGATTATCTGGGCCCAGTTCCCACTATGTAACTCTTTTAAGATCATCAATAAGCCATCCAGGATTCTATATCTTATCATGTCTTCCCAGAGTCTACTACGGTCCACAGAGTCAAATGCTGCCCGAAAATCGACAAAGCAACAATGTAACTTCCCATTTTGCTTTATCGATTTCCGAGCTAGGGCCCATAGGGCAAAACAATGATCTATTGTGGAATGGCCTTCTTTAAATCCGCCTTGTTCAACTGGGATAATTGATCCCTCTTCTGCCCAAGTCTTTAGCCTATCTAATAATATTTTAGCAAATATCTTTTCACCAATATCAAGTAGGTTAATTAGTCTATAATTCCTGGGTGCATAGATATCCCCTTTTTTATGGATTGGCCTAATTATCGCACCCTTCCAATTGATCGGGATCATCCCTGTGTCAAGGTTTACTGTGAAAATTAGAGAGAAAAATTCAGCCCACCATGATGTCCGTGACTTTATTATTATAGCTGGCAAGTTATCTGGTCCAGCAGCTCTTGTTAAGTTTAGGGTTGTTATCGTAATTAGAACATTTTGTACTGAAAAGTCTGGTTTTAGATCATCTACCAAACCGCTCCAGTCCCCTAATACTTCTTCGTCAATTTCTCTCCCGGGGAATACAATTCCTTCAGGTAATCCTCCCAGGCACCCTCTTCTAGTACACAATTCATGGAAGCGACAGGAAGCTCTGTTGCTGATTGTACTAGCTTCCAGACTCATCGAATGTTCTTTGATTCGATCGCCTCCAACAATTTCCCCCAGCAGGTTTCCTAATGGACTCTTTTTGTACTGTTGAGAAGTGTAGTATATTCTTTCTTTAATTTGGCAAGCTTTTCTGCCCTAGATTCATCAAATTGTTTACGCAAGCTGCACTGTTCTCTCCTTAGTTCTCTTTTCTTGTTTAGACAGTCTATATTAAACCAGTTGCCTTGCTTGGCCTGTGTAATTTGTTTACTCTTGCTGGCCTTTCGTCTACCTTGATACTTTGTACCACTTGATTATTTTTTTCAATATACCAAGGCAGGTTTAATCCATCTACAGTGCCAAGAATAATGTTTTGTTGCAACCTGGTTAACTTTTCTATATATTTTTCTGTTAACCATGTTCAAATACGCCTTGGATAATCCATCTGTTGTATGAGTACTTTCTCACAGGCAGATTGATGGAGGTATACCAGCTCCAACTCTAGATATTATGGTCACTACCTTCTGTATGATTTACTCTAAAGCCCTTTATTAAGTTAAAATTCCATGCGGGCATGAAAACATAATCTATGGGACAATTTTGTGTCCCTTGTTTAAACGTTTTCACAAGGGACCTTCCCAGTGGGTCCTGGTTCCTCAGTGAAGAGGTTAGTGATTGCCACCTCAGAATCCAGAACTGGGAGGCACAAGACGTTACTGTGCTAGGTACATAGGTTGAAGGGGAAGAGGTTGATTGTTATTGCAGCTGGGGTGGGAGGTGTTGTTATGGGCACAGTGAGAACCACTGTTGATGTCTTCCCAGGCTGACGAGACGTGCCAGGAAGGTCATCCACATCATCAGAAGTAATGTCATCATTGATGGCTTGATCCTGGGCTGGAGTGGGAGTCTGCTCGGTGGGCAAGCTCTGGCCAGGGGCTGTGCCACACAGAATTGTATATAAATAGAGAACATTGTTAATGGTGAGAATGTGGTATGTACATCCACATCGCTTGTGTCACAGTAAGTAGAGACCTAGGAAGAAACAAAATAGGTAAAGATTACTATTGTGATCTATTTTAGTGGAACTGAACTTGTTACACGACATTTGAATACCTTCAGTACATGCAGTAGAATTGAGCAGCTGATTAGATGAACTGATATGTTGGATATTTTACTAAGAAATGAACATGACATCTACAGAACATTTCAGCCAACACAGTGTAGAAATGAAATGTGTATTTGACCATTCCAAGGCCTAGATGTGTAGAATACAGGCAAACATACAGCTTGATTGTATATCTAGCTTTAGTCAACATGTGAGCATTGTAGAGTTAATGGTTCAGCTGCCACTTCTTATCAGCTGAGTTACCTTCATGCATATATTTGAGGTATACACGTGGTATGGTATCACTCATGCCATCAATAGTTTCAGTTGAGGACACCAGGACAACATCAAGCAATGTAGTTAGACATGTCTCTGATTAGAGCATTGTATGTACATTTCACAGGCCATGAGTGGTGAACCTTGGTTGTAACAGGTCATAGTAGTGAGATTGGCCAAGATCACTATAGTACCAGAGCCTCATGGTAGTTGTAGTCATTTCAATCAGAACTCCCCAACACTTGACAATTAGTAACCTGCATGATAAGTGAACATCAATTGTAGCAGCACAGACTAGTGAGAATGGGCAATATCACTATTGCATCTTGTTTAGAGGTACAGTAACAGAGCCTCGTGGTAGTTGTCATCATTTCAAGTAGAACTTCCCAACACGTAACAAATGGTAACCTGCATCATAAGTAAACATCAGTTGTAACAGGGCAGACCAGTGAGAATGGGCAAGATTACTGTTGAGGTATTGTGACAGTTTGTGTAGTGTAGCTTACCAGACTGCTCTCCCCTAGATATTCCTGTCAGGCCTTCAGAATGCAGGATGGCCAAGACGTTTTCCTCCCATGGCAAATGTTGTGATGGGGGCCTCGTGGACTACCGTCAGTCCTCTGAGCCTACAGGTGGTGCTTGGAGGGCACGGTATGCATATTGATGCACCTCATGTTAGTTGCAGTAATTTTAATCAGAACTACCCAACACTTGACAATTAATAACCAGCATGATATGTGAACATCAATTGTAGCAGCACATTCTAGTGAGAATGGGCAATATCACTATTGCATCTTGTTTAGAGGTAAAGTAACAGAGCCTCATGGTAGTTGTCGTCATTTCAATCAGAACTTCCCAACACGTGACAAATGGTAACCAGCATGATAAGTACACATCAGTTGTAACAGGGCAGACTAGTGAGAATGGGCAAGATTACTGTTGAGGTATTGTGACAGTTCGTGAAGTGTAACTTACCAGACTGCTCTCCCCTAGATATTCCTGTCAGGCCTCCAGAAAGCAGGATGGCCAAGACCCTCTCCTCCCGTGGCAAATGTTGTAATGGGGGGCCGAGAGAACTACCGCCAGTCCTCTGGGCCTACAGGTGGTGCTTGGAGGGCACAATATGCATATTGAACCTGAGATCTTTCTACATTTTCCTAATTTAAAGCTATGTAAGCAGAGTGGTACCAAAAGACACATAATTGATGGACGGTTTGCAGAACAAATCAAAACATTCACCCCCATTCAAAAGATCTGGTTTAAATCCATCATTCTTTTGCTCACCATGCCACCATGGTTTAGACCTGGCCATATGCAAATCAGTCTTGACCCTGTGCTTCATGGAAACAGCCCAGCCCAAACTGCCAAGCCATGTCCCCCCTGGACCGGAACCAAGCATCCCAGGACCGGTTTTGGGGTTTCACCCCTCATCAGCAGGATAGCCTAAATCCAGTGACACAGTGAGCCTGAGACCCACGTCTGAGCATATCCGGCACACGTAGGGCGAGGAAGCTAAAGACACACAATTGATGGAAGGAATGCAGAGCAAATCATAACATTCACCCGTAGTCAAGAATTCTGGGTTAAATCCGTCATTCTTTTGCTCACCATGCCACCCTAGTTTAGACCTGGCCATATGCAAATTAGTCTTGACTAAGCCTGGGCGGTGAACTCCGCTCCGCTTGCAGAGTTTGCGGAGGTTTTCTCACTCCAGGTAACGTGGAGCTCGCAGAGTTCCGAAAAACTCTGCTCTATGGAGCAAAGTTTTTTCCTTGTTCACGTTTGTCAATATCAAGTTGGCGAGCGCGGAAAATAAAACTCCCTGCGAGATTTCTCATCAACGCGGGTTTCTCAGTGCGAGGGGTCGTGTATGCTCACGACCGCTTGTGTTGAGAAACTGACTGTTCGCGTTGAGAAATCTGAGACACACACTATATTTTAATATTTAGCAAATCCTACTCTTATGCAGTTTTTCCTGATTAAAATTGTCAAAATAAACTTGTATTGACAATTAGATAGCTCCATATGAAAATGTAATTTTATCAACACAGTGGCAAACAGCACTGGGTAGCTGTTCACTGTAGGAACATACTCTTCTTTATTATTTAGCAGGTACCACTTTTATACATTAAGCACTCAACACTATGTGCTTATAGTGCACACTTAGGGGAGCCTTAGTTAATGTATAAAAGTATTGTTTCTACATGGCACAACACATTTCTCTGATGTTTTAGTGCATTGTATTACCCTATAGTCAGCCAGGCTAAATTGTTCCACCTGGAGCCATAATTCTATAGTCATACATGTAGGTGCTGTAAATGTATATTAAACCCCACAAGAGCATTTACCTACCATGGCTTTACTGGAAAGTTAACTAACCCAGTTGGGTCTAAGAAATGTAACCTTATTTATAGGGACAGAACACATTCACTGTGGCACTAACTAAAGAAGTGATTTTTTCGACAGTAATGAACGATCTTGAAACATAGAAGTGAACTACTGATGAGATTATAAACTTTTCTCGACAAATAAAATAATAAAGTAACAAAGGCATTCTATTTAACACATTTAAAAAATGCAAATTATTAGAAACCAAATAACAGAAGACAAAACAAAACCAATTAATACAGTTGACAGCTGCATGTAAATAAATATTGGTAAAACTAAAATATCTGGCTTTAATGTTCTAATTCATGGAAGAATAGGCATTCTCAAAGATTGTTTGCATGTTTTACACGCACAAATACTGCTTAAGATATTAGGGTCACATTTATTTACTTTTCCAATATTGGAACAAAGGGAAACGAGGCCTGCAGAATACAGAAGATTAAAAAAAACAGAAAGTTGCAATCTGATGGCTGCATGTACTTTTCAAATGCAAAGTACCGCTCTTGCATGCCAAAGGAAGCACTTCCAGGAAGGTATAATGGTACGCTAAACAGCCAATAGCATGTGGTGAGAGAGAAATACACCCCTGAATGTACCTACAGCCTACCTTATATATACAGTTAAAAGAACATGTACAATACATATTGCAGACAGCTGCACTTTCAGGCTAGACCCAAAATTGAGTACACACATTTTTACCCTAAATTATACAATATAATTATGGAAAGAAAGGCTAAGAAACAGTCAAAAGTATGATAAACATGGATTTCAAGGTTTAGGTGAATGTCCTAAAATCCTTTTCTTTTGATTATGCAAAGGAAGGTCCTTTCCCATAGGGCAAGGGACGGAACATTAGATGACGGCTTCCAGTTTCTAGATATAAGGCACCTCATCACCGTTATAGCTTAGAGAAGCCAATTTTTTGGAATGGGGTCCATGAATGAAATGAGAAAGCATCTTTGAAAATACTTTTTGGTGCACTATATTTAATATATTGGTTCAAGACCAAGGAAAGAAGGTTGAAGACATTTTTCCAAAATAAAAACCCGCAGTCAGCACTGTCCCATCTCAGCTCCAATTTAGTAAAGAGTTGAAGTCTCATCTCTTTAAAGAACACTACATCACAATGCAATACCCATCCACAATCCAGCTGCCTCTCACTCATCGACTTTATGCTTGTCTTTGACCCTGCAAAGCACTCCACTCTATAAAAATACCATATATTGACATACATACATGGTTTCTTACAAGAACAAATCCAAATCTAGGATTTTGTAAATAATTTAATGTGCAAATTAAAATATAGGTAAAAATAAATGCTGCAGTTTAAGAAGAATTTAGGATTCCTTCAACAAAGGTAGAGAAGGTAGGTGGTTGTAAACATTTGCCATTATTATCTAATTTCCTCAGCTACTTTTCTATAAAATGATACAGACAGACTAAGCAGACTAGATGTTAAACCAATCAAAAGGCCTTTAACAGCCTGGCTTAGCTCAGGAAAGCCAGTGAACAAAGAATACATTGAGCATTAAAAAAGGAGTCTCCCAGAGAAAAAGTAAAACTGCTTGGGTGAATGTCCATCAGTTTATGGTGGGGCACACTCTTGCTTAGTTGCCCATTTAAAGCTGCCAGGAAAGACTGTATTTTATGATGACTCTAGGGGATTATTTATTTTCTGGCAGACAGGGTACTATGCCACAAATGTGTCAGAGAACCCTGTCTGCCAAACCCTCGGTCCACCTGCTCTATTGAGAGTCAGGAGAACAGGCAGGTTTCCTCTGACAGAGCCATCTCTAACTCTGCTGACAAAAACTATACCAATGGCCCAATGGACATCCAACCATGTTCCTAAGTAACTCAGATCATCCTTCCTATTTGTGACAGATATACTTTTTTCCTGTTCAGAAGCACCATGAAAAGAATGGCTGATCACATATTAAAACTGGAAGAATTATTTCCACGTGCTCAGAAAAAACTCCCAGGCCATCAGGGTCATTAATGTTGCTTTTCAAAAACAAAGTCCAGTTTTGTGAGTTTGTTTTTGGAAAAAAAAACGTTACTGACTTGCCTCTTTGCCATTGTGGCCTTTCAGCAAGATATAATGATTACAGAGAAGCGGCCATGGTGGTAGATCTTCAAAAAGCACAGACATCTCCGTTAAACAGACAGAGATGGCTAGATGGTGGTAAAGATTGTGACCTTCGTTAACCTGGCGGGACAGCAGGTCAACAGTCAATCCCTAAATAAGCCTTAAAAACAAGAATATGAATTAAGTTATCCACACATTGGCTTTGGCGAACTAATCAAGTCTCTTTTCTTATTGTACTATTTCCATAGGTCATTTCATCGTATACCTTTCAATATAGACAGAAAACACACACAAAGTAACTTTAAACTTGTTTTTCTTAGGTGTGAAAAACTGGAAAGTGCAGCATGGACTCCCTAGGTCTGTGCGCCATCATTATTTCTCTGCCTACCTCCTACCTCTCTATACCAGATGTTTCACAATTTCTTTATGCTCTCTCCCTACTTCCTCCTTGAGGATCCTGCAACACTCAGATCCTCTTTGCACAAGAACGGCTTCTTCCATCTAGTTTTGTCCAGACTTCCCTGCTCTGTCATCCCTACACTGGTGACAATTTTTAGCTAGCCCCTTTTCCCAAGCCATTGACCATTCTGCCTCTAGTTTTCCTCAAACACTGCTCACAGTTTTGCCCCAGCTATTAACTCTATTAGCAGGGGCCACTCATTTCCAGATTCAACAGTCTTACCATGTAAGAGTGCTTTCCCTTCATATTTTCAATGGCCTCGACAGGCCTACCATTTCCAGTTCCGAATTATTTACTGCTTGACACCGCTCCCTTCAACTCAGCCTTTGACAGTTCAGACAGACCTCCCAGATTTGTGACAATTATCAGTCCTGTCTGACACCAACCTCCCTACTACTTTTCTTGCCCTTCGCATTTCATCAAGAGTTTTATATTAAACCGAAAAAATGTGAAAGCGTATTTGATAAAACTGTGAAACAAGTAGCCATTTACTGAATATTTTCACTAGGGTACTCAGTACTCAAATCATCAAGTCATCTGTTTAATGGATATGTAAAGGAGAAACTTAAGACGTTTTAGAAAATGACAAGGGCATTGTGCCACCGGAGCGTCACTTTTTCAGACGATCAGGTGGCGCAATGCCCTGCTGCATATTTACAAGAGAGCGCTAAGCCTCTTTGTGTATCTTAACGCCGCCTTGTATATATGGACCTCCTCGCTGAAGTTTCCTGTGACAAAGCCGTGTGCAATGGTTGTTGCTTTGGGTGTTCTCACACAACACCCATTGTTTTTTGACACTACCCCAGATTGCAAGGATCTGTAAATCTGAGGCAGAGTGAAAAAGTAACGCCTTTGAAAAGGAGGCGTTAGAGTGGCGGATTGAGGAGAAAAACTTTAAATTCTCCTAGTTTTTTGCTCTTTCTATGTGTGCCACATATTGCAGCACACATGGAAGTGGGAAGACGTCATCAATGATGGTTTTTGTGAAGGAGTGAGGTCCCTTCCTGCACAAACACAATCAACCCTGCAGCACGGCTTTTTAGCGCCTGCTCAAGGTAAAACACAGGGGTGAGAAGTGTTCTTGTGAATACGGCGCATCACTGTGTTTTCTAAACGTCTCAGCGTGTCGGAGCTAAATTGCTTGCAGCACTGCACCATTTTGTTGTACATTTTCCCCGAGTTGAGTCAAGGTTTTGTGTCATGAATGGGTTGGAAACTGTTGGGTTAGCACTAGCAGTATTATGTGCATCAAAGAATTTGGCAGATGGAATACTCCATCACAAATATGACTAGGGCTGCTACCTGGCTGGTGTTTACTGGCATTACCAGTACTTTAATGTCCCAATCAGTACATAAATGAGGTAAAAACACCTAAAGCAGGTATTTATTTCACTTCGCAATACATACTTAAAACAGCAAATATAAGAAGAAACTTAAAATCTGTTCAAGAGCTGTCTTATTGACCCCTGATTAGTAATTCAAGTAAACAAAGACAGAATGCCATGTTAAAAATTAAAAGATACATGACTGGTATCTCATTTGCCCTATTTTAAGTGCCACATATATAATTCACTTCTTATATGGGGGTACATTTATAATGCAGTCCAATAGCAGAAAATGAATTTAAAAAAATGAGCGTTGGATGTCCTGGAGGGGTGGGGGCCGGGGTGGTGGTTGTATGCCCACGGCGGGTGGGTCCAAGTAACTGACTAATATTCATCACTCAAATTACTTTCATATTTCACTATACTAATTCACCACTAATCCTTTATGGGTTCTGAAGTAGCGTGCTACTCACCAAAAATAGCCCTTCAACACCCCATCAGGGGTAACGAGCGCTATATAAATGCACACCATTTTCCCTCTTCTGGCCCTCCGCTATCCTTCTGAATCCAAATAACTGACTGACCTATCCATCACTCAAATTACTTTCATATTTCGTTATACTAATTCAACACTAATCCTTCTTGGGTTTCAGAGTAGCGTGTTACTCCCCGAAAAAGCACTTTGACGCCTCGTCAGGGGTAGTAAGCGCTATATAAATGCATTTACAATTACAATTACAAATTGCAGTGTCATAAATCTACTCAGCCTTTCATCCTTCAAAAGCCGATAAAGCAAATACCACTGGCTAGGTTAATAATACAACTTTCTTACAGGGGCCATAGAAAGTCCCAGATAAGTGTGTGGTTAACAACAGTGCAAGGGTGTCTAAGTTGATGACATGATTGTTTTTTGTGTAGGAAGGAGCGCACCTTCCTGCACGAAAACAATCACAAGAGATGTTTTCCTCATTCTTTGTGTGCTCCAGAATGCAGCACATGTGGAAAGAGGAAAAAAACGTCTACTCTCGGGAGGCGTACTTTTTAGGCGCTTCTCCAGATTAAGGCTATTTTGTAGATCTGGGGCAGGGTCAAAATCCGTGGATGTTGCATTGGAACGCCCAAAGCAACACCCAGGGCATGCCTCCCTGCCACAAAGTAAGGAAATGCAGTGACTTACGCTGCGTGGCCTTGCACCTCATCTACAAGGCCATGAAAAGCCATGCAGGGTGGCTTTGCATGGCCTTGTAGATATGGGAATGCACTGTGCGCCACTGGAGCATCAAAAAAAGTGACACTCCAGTGGCGTAAGGGGCTTGTAAATATGCCCCTTAGTCTTCAAGAAGAGGCAGACAAATCCTCCTGGTATTGGGGGGATAGATTAAGGAAGTCAGTCATATCAGGGAAGCAATCAATAGCCACACCACCACTCCTGCCAAACAGAACAGTTTTGAATTTATCATGTAACAGCACACTCCAAAATATTGAATGAAAAGTACCACTGCTATTGAACTTACTACACATCACCTGTGGAACTTCTTGCCCCTATGTTCAGCAATTGAAATATCCATGAAAAGGGCTGCCCTCACTTTCTACTACAGAGGATCGTAAAGCAACTCCCAGAAGGTTGGTTTCTTAATATGCATGGTACTCCTTTGCTCCTTAGTTATGTTGGGGCTATCTAAATACACATGCACACTTGGATAGCAAGGAAATAGGGCATCCTGTATTGGGTAAGTGGACACCAATATTTGTTTAGGACCCTGTTTCCAGAAACCTGTGTGCAGGACTGGCTTTAACACTGGTGGCGCCCTGTGCTACAATGTTTGTCGGTGCCCCCCATTGAACACCTCTGCCATGGATTCCCTCACTACCACCATTTGACATTGCCCCTCAAGTCTCCATAACCACTGTCCCTTAGATTCATTTAGTTTTATAGTGCCACTCATACCAGTTTACGGTGTCAGAATACTTTACATCACACAGAGACAAACATATGTGTGTAAATCAGTGTATGAGACATGTTACATAAGACAGAAGCCTACAAGTTGTAGGAGTCACATGTCATCCATACTGGCAGGCAGTATAGTTTGAGTCCTAGGTGTGGAAAAGCACACATTCAGAATTTAACAAGCATTTGCAATGCAATAGGTCTCACATTTGTGAGAGTTAGAGCTGTTGGCGTTGTAAATGACAATGTCTTTTACCCATGTGTTTTGGAGTGGAGAGAATGTATGTGGTGTAGAGTGTAATTATGCAGGTTGAATTGATATTGTTAGTTGTGGAATTGTGTGTGGTGGAATTGTGTTTAGCGGATTTGTGTATTGGAATAATGTGGCACGGTGTGCAGTGGAATTATGTTCAGTGGGACTGTGCGGCATCGAGTATAATCATGTGGAATGGTATTTTGTGATGTGAAGGGGTATGTACTGGAGTTTAATTATGTGGTGTGTTGAATTTTTAGGCATAATGTGGAGTTCTGTGGTATGGATTGGATGTATGTGATGTGTTGTTGAGTTGAATGATGATGTTTGGTGTTGAATTATGTGGTGTGGAATGGAAATGTGTAGAGCTGAATTGTGTGGCATGAAAGTGTGCGGCTTTGAGTGGAATTATGCTGATTGGAATTATGTGGCATGTCTGGAGTATCTATGCAGATTGTTGCTATGTGACAGTGGTTTTATGTGTGGTGTATTTGGTGTGCAGTCTAAATATCGAGTTTTTATTTTCGAATGGACATAATATAAACTCCAGAATATCGAGATGGCATTAATGTCGAGGTAAGTAATATCGATGTATTTATTATCGATTGTCATGTATGTTAAAAAATATCGATTGAAAAAATATCGAGTAAGTAATATCAATAGTAAAAAATATTGTTTTTTCTAGTAGTTTAAAAATATCGAAAGTCAAAATATAGGTTTTAAGAATATCGAAAGTTGTGTTATCGACAGTCATGATATCGACTGTCATAATATCGACTAATAATATCGATATAAATAATCTCGAATATTTAAATGTACACTGTTTTATTTTTTTATTGCTACATTTATTGTTAAAATATATGTTATTTTTATATTTATTCATATTGAAATTAAATTTATAAAAAATAATAATTATAAAATATAATTCAAATAGTATAATAATTTCTAGGAGCGGGTAGTGGGTTTTTAGGGGAATAGGGTGGGAAGTAATTTAATTATAATTAATTAAATATGTAAATTTATTAATTGGTAGTAATATTTAATTAATTGTTAATTAAATAAAAAAATGTTTTTATATAAAATGTAATTGGTAATTAATTTAATTTAATTGATTAATTGCTAATTATGCTAATTTAAATAATTTATGTCATGTAGCGGGTTGTGGGTTTATAGGGGAATAGGGTGGGAAGTAATTTAATTATAATTAATAAAATATGTAAATTTATTATTTGGCAGTAATAATTAATTAATTGTTAATTAAATAATATTTTAATATTATATAAAATTTAATTTGTAATTAATTTAATTTAATTGATTAATTGGTAATTATGTTAATTTAAATAATTTATGTCATGTAGCGGGTTGTGGGTTTATAGGGGAATAGGGTGGGAAGTAATTTAATTATACATAATTAAATATGTAAATGTATTAATTGGTAGTAATATTAAATTAATTGTTAATTAAAAAATATTTGTTGATTATTTAAAATTTAATTGGTAAATAATTTAATTTAATTGATTAATTGCTAATTATGTTAAATAATTTTTTTTATTTCCTGTAGCGGGTTGTGGGTTTATAGGGGAATAGAGTGGGAAGTAATTTAATAATAAATAATGAAATAATATTATTTATTAAAGGTATACAACGTTTACCACGCAACGTTTACAACGCACTACCATTACAACGAAAATTTTACAACGCAAATACCATTACAACTCATGTATTTACAACGAATGTTTTTACAACGCAGGTACTTTTACAACGCATACCATTACAACGTAAGTATTGGTAAGTATATAATTATATTTAAAATGTTATAGGTTTGGGTTTTTGGGTAAAGGGGTATTTTTAGGGTTCAGGGTCAGTTTTGGGTTTTTGGGTAAAGGGGTATTTTTAGGGTTCAGGGTCAGTTTTCAGTTTTTGGGTAAAGGGGTATTTTTGAGGTTCAGGGTCAGTTTTCAGTTTTTGGGTAAAGGGGTATTTTTAGGGTTCAGGGTCAGTTTTCAGTTTTTGGGTAAAGGGGTATTTTTAGGGTTCAGGGTAAGTTTTCAGTTTTTTGGTAAAGGGGTATTTTTAGGGTTCAGGGTCAGTTTTCAGTTTTTGGGTAAAGGGTTATTTGTAGGGTTCAGGGTCAGTTTTCAGTTTTTGGGTAAAGGGGTATTTTTAGGGTTCAGGGTCAGTTTTCAGTTTTTGGGTAAAGGGGTATTTTTAGGGTTCAGGGTCAGTTTTGGGTTTTTGGGTAAAGGGGTATTTTTATGGTTCAGGGTCAGTTTTCAGTTTTTGGGTAAAGGGGTATTTTTAGGGTTCAGGGTCAGTTTTCAGTTTTTGGGTAAAGGGGTATTTTTAGGGTTCAGGGTCAGTTTTCAGTTTCTGGGTAAAGGGGTATTTTTTGGGTTCAGGGTCAGTTTTCAGTTTTTGGGTAAAGGGGTATTTTTAGGGTTCAGGGTAAGTTTTCAGTTTTTTGGTAAAGGGGTATTTTTAGGGTTCAGGGTCAGTTTTCAGTTTCTGGGTAAAGGGGTATTTTTTGGGTTCAGGGTCAGTTTTCAGTTTTTGGGTAAAGGGGTATTTTTAGGGTTCAGGGTCAGTTTTCAGTTTTTGGGTAAAGGGGTATTTTTAGGGTCAGTTTTGGGTTTTAGGGTAAAGGGGTATTTTTAGGGTTCAGGGTCAGTTTTCTGTTTTTGGGTAAAGGGTTATTTTTAGGGTTCAGGGTCAGTTTGGGGTTTTTGGGTACAGGGGTACAGGGTAAAAAATACGTTCATACTTGGTGGAGTTGGAATAGTAATTAGTATGGGTTCAGTGTCCAGCACCTTCCATGAGTTTACAATTGGTGAAGTGGGAATTGTAATTTGTATGGTTTTAATGTGTAGTATGGTTTGGTGAGTTTATAATTGGGGCAGTGGAAATAAGAAAACATTTTTAATACAAATAATTATTATTGGTAGGATACTATAATAAAGTTTTAAAATTACATAGAAAAATTTTGTATTAATTATAATTATTGTTATTGTAGTAGTTAAAAGATAAATACATTTTTAAAATTATTAAATTTTAAAATGCATTTTAAATAGAATATTTCATATGTAATTAATATTTATATAGAATAATAAAGAAGGAAACATACACAGGGTTAAATAGAATAAATGAAAAACTGTTTATTAACATATAAAAAATAAATTGTAAGTAGAGATGTATTTTTTATTTCTATTGAAAATTGTAAGTAAACAGTTTTTATTATCCAACAAAATATATGAAGTGCATATATATGTTTTTAACAAATAAATGATATTTAAATAATTTTATGTTTATTCACATATATTGTAATTTAAATAGTTAAAGAAACAAATTGGTAATATGTACTTTTCATTTAATAACAATTATTTTATTCACATAGACATTGAATATATTGTCATAGATAAATATGTATATTTGTTTTATAACAGTAACATTTTTGTTTTTTACAAAGTAATCATATTTTTTTACAAATTAATATTATGAATATTGAACATATTTATAATATACATTTTTACATAGATAAACACACAAATACATTTTTATATACATACATAATGTTTAAACTAATATTAGCTATTTTTATAAACAAATTATTTGTAACAAGGTTATATATTCAAATTTGTTTAACATATAGATTATTTTCTAAATGTATATATAAATAATAAAATATTATTTAAAGTAACAGATAACAGTTGAATAATTATTTGAACGTAATGAATATTTAAGAAATAATTTTCTACAATTTAAATAATTATTTACACTTAATATAATACTCAGTGTATTTTTTTAAAGTGTTGGAATATAGAAATTAAAGAGGTTTTTGCTGTATACAGGGACTACTTTTTAACCGTGTAATGTTATTTAGGCTTATTTGGTGCTTCAACAGATCGGTTGGATGCTGCTTCGCGTTAGAGAGGGTAAGTTTGTTTTAATTGTATTTTAGAAGTTAATGAAGTTAGTGTTAGTGTATGTGTGGTGTGTTTAAGTTTATGTAGATAGGGTTATTAAGAGAAGATTGTGTTTTCGGTGTTAGGTAGAGTGTACGATATTTCATTTTTACCGCGTTTTAGTTGTAGGTGTGTGACGTGAGCTAATATTTTTAAATGTTACAAAGATAATATGTTTGGTGTATAAATATGTTTTTTTATATATGTATGGGTGTTTTTGTGTGGGTGGGTATGCATTTTATTTTTTCCAGGTTATCGTCGCGTTTTACTGTTTTTGAGGAGGTCCTTCTTTTTCGATCAGAGTTGTGTGACGAGTATTATATACTCTTATTTTTGCACACAAATATTTTGGTTTACAAGTTTTCCAGGACCCTTTTTATTTTTTTTAAATTACTATTTTCGGGTTTTCAATGGTATATCGTGTGTATTACATTGGAGAGGAGTCGCTATGGATTTGCTTGTATTTTTGCATTTTTTTTGGGGCTTCCATGGATTGTATGGGTTTTTGCAATGGTGTCGTGTGGATTGCTTGGAATTGGATTACGTTTGAAGGTGCAACAGAAATGTAAGTATTTACAAAACTTTCTATGGGTGGGGAAACTGTTTTAATTTTTGCTTCAGTTACGTTGTATGTAACATTTTGTAAATACATTATCTAAATACATTTTATATATGTTAATATTATGTATTTGATAATTTAATTGCAAATTGTTACATGTAAAAATCAAGGAATTAAAAAAAAAAATGCTTAATGTAACGTGTATAGTTATGTTTTAAAGAATAGTTTTTGCAATCATTGATAGATAGTCTAGTCCTTTGCTAGTTGGATAGAGGGTAACTTGACTTTGGAGTGTGTTATACATTTTTTTCCTTTCTTTGGTGAGTTTAGGTCCGATCAAAGTTACTGATTGCTCCATTCGGAGCTCCTGGTAACTCTGTTCTTTTTGTAAGGATTGTATTAATTTGTGAAGGGTAGGCGTTCCTCTGCCTGTAGTTGCTTGGAAGGCATTGTGCCATCCTTCAACTGCATTGTTTGTTTTTGCTTCCTTATTTAGTGTGCTAAGGTAGACATTCCACCAAGCTATTTGGTATTTGGGTTGTCTTCTATGGCCTGATCTGTGTAGCCTTCCTACCCATGTGTCTTCGAAGTAGTCAAGCATAGGGCTTAGTCTTTCTTCGTTTCTTTTATAGTAGGGGCTGTCTATTAACATGTTATAGTGCTCAGTTACATCTGTCAGTGGAACATAGGCTAGAGCGATGAGTTTTTTTATTTGATAAGCAAAAGTGCTATCAGTGGCGTATTGGATACTCAAGGTAGATTGTTGTAGATGTCGCCAGATACATTGGTTAAAATGGTAATAGCAACCTTGTATTGCTGTGTGTGGGTATGTTTTAAGGATGCTGTTTATCATTGCTTTTTCAAAGTCAATGATCATTTTTTGTGGAAAATAGTTGTTAGTATGTTGCTTGACTTCAGTTAGTATTTCTTGATAGGTAGCTTGCTGTTTGTTTGGTAGAAGGGCATAAAGGAATGGAATATTAGCATTTTGGAAATGACCATGGATAGTGGTTTGGGGCATACAGAAAAAGTACCGTCCATCATCCAAGTTTGGCATTGGGTAAGTTTAGTCATGTTGTTTGCTGTGGCAAACAGTATAATTCTTTTATCTTTAGACTTGTTGTCATAGAGTATAAAATCATCTTTATTGTGAGTTACAGAGAGTTCAGGGGGAATTTGCACTTCTTCAAAAGTTTTTGGTGTGGGAGGAGTAGTGCATGTTGCTCTTTTTTGTCTAGCTATAGTTCTTTTAAGGGATTCGATAGATGGTAATTGGCTAGAAGCATGTTGGGGAAGTACACTTAAATGGTGTTTCAGAATAGCAGTTGTTGGTTGATCAGTACTAGTACTAGCTTCTTTAAGGGAATATAGCATTTGTCTAATCTCTATTTCTGTTACATTGGGTGGGTGATTATGTTCCTTAGTATAAGTAACAGTAGTTTCCTGAGTTATAGCTCTACCATAACATTTGTTGGCATAATATTTCGTACACTTCCAAAAAACTTTCAAATCTTTTTGTTTCTCTTGAGTGTAGACATATCCCATGTAACAAGGAAGCATTTTCCCTTTTTGTGAATAAATGAATTTAGCTCCTTCAGTCATGCTTGTATTGTAGTGCTAGGAGGTAATTAAAAGAGAATGTCATTACATTTTTTGAAAAAATAATGTTGTATTCTAATAATACAGTTTAACACATTTCTGATTTACCTGTAAATCTTTTTATGATTTCAAGTAGTTCTTTTCAGGTGTTGATGTTCTTCAAACTGTTATTTTCTGTGTATATATTTTTGTACCTGTGGAAGTTGAGAAAATCTGTACAAATATTTTATAACTATTTATGATATTTTGGTAGAGGTTTTTAGCTAGTTTCTATTCAGTTACCTATCTATTAAATGTCGAAGTTACATTAAAATTATATACTTACTTATTTATATTTAACTTTTGATGTACAGGTGTTGTCTAGGTCTTCTGTATTTTCTTTTTGTCTGTAGGATAAATAGTAAAAAAAAACATATATTTTAGGTATTTGGCTTTTAAACATAGGTGTGAGGCTTGAGAGTTACATTTTCGATGGGAAATAATGTAGTAGTACTTACCTTAGATAGTTGTAGCTGTCTTTATGTTGAAGTCAATACGTTTTCTTTCAGAAATCCTGCAGAGTTTCGTCTTCCTTTAGGTAGGAGATTTAGGCTGCATTTTTAGTTTGCTGTAATCTTGTTTATATAGTATCAGTCTAATAGTTTCTGAAGTAGGATTGGTTGTTTAAATTGATAGTCTGTTTTAATTCGTGGATTTGAATTTTGTAACCTGTTATGCTAATTGCTTTCCTTATATGGGTGACGCCAATTAACGTTTATTTAATGTGTAAGGCCTTATTTAGTATAGGTAATGTTATCTTTATATTTTTAAAGTGGAGGAATATATATAATTTGCAGTAAGAAATGTTTAGTTATTCGAAACATTGTTTATGTATTATAAAATGTATGTTTGTATTTATTTTGTGTTATAAATGTTAGGAAAATTTATAGTATGTTTTATAGCTTTTTAGAAACAATTAGTGAATAATTATGAATAGTATGACTAAATTTTAAGATAATACAGTGATTTATTCAAGGATGTAGTAATTTCGATATTTTAAAAAAACGATAAATTTGCTATCTATATTTTTGTATTTCTATATTTTGACAGTTTTTCATTTAAAGATGTGATAATCGATGTTTTAGAAATCGATAATGTTGTTAGTCGATATTGTTGTAGTCGTTCTTTATTTTAGTCGATAATGTGGTTTCGATATTTTTGTGTTTTGTTGTTTAAGTATAGGCAATCGATAATTTTATAGTCGATAATTTGTCATTGATATTTTTTCCAGTCGATATTCGGTCTGTCGAGGTTATGTCAGTGATCCGGTGTATTTATGTGGTATTGAGTAGAGTGTAAATATGTGGAGTTGAATCATGTTGCATGTAGTAGTATGGTGTTGTGCTATTTATTTCATGCTATAGCCTCATGTTAGGCAAGGTGATGTCACGCTATGTTATTGAAGCCAGTTTTTTGGGGGTTCAGAAAAACAAAATTATTGTATTTCCTCTGCGTCTCCTTTAAATTCATCACCTACCGCCAGATAATAAGCATCTTCAGCCACTGACTTTTGCAGGAATTTAAAGGATAAACTTGGTGGGTGTGGCTAAAACGGACAGTTAAATATGTAGGATGCCAACATACATTGCCAGTAGCAGTGACCTTCACATTTACTATATTTTCATATATGTGAATAGATATGAAATAATAACCAGTGCAAGTGCAATATGTTTAGCAACATCTGTCATATATGAAAGTAATCCATCCTTTAAAAAAAGGCCTTCAACCAAACCAGTTACCTTAAATTCCAATATAGATGCTGCATACACAACACGCTGCTGTACTGGGCATTAGTACAGAATCGACATTTTCCACACCACAGTTAAGTCCGAGACAGCTTCCCTGCGATGTTTTTCAGACATGCTCCCTCGCTGCCGACAATTCACAAAGGTTCCCTTAATGTGCGCCTTCTGCAGTGGGAGATGTAACAGTGGGAGTGGGAGATTGAACAGCTCCAGACGTTTCCAGGGAGTACATCTAATGATGTTAGAATGTATGACAAAATGAAAATCCATACAGGCAGCATTCCTTGCTTTACAGATCACTAAAGTGTAGTGGCGAACCACCTTTACTATGCATAATGAACGCCGAGTTTGAGGGGCACAAAAATACACTGGCTCCCTGATGCCCACATCATCGTTTACCCAAAATGTTAAATCCAGGGTGAATGCTAACTCACCACGGGGCATATTAACAACGGCCAGAGATAATCATTGCTGGCCGTGCTGAGCAATAGTTTTATTATCGCCGTCCATCTCCAGAACGCTGCAGCACGTGCCATTTTTTCCCTCCCCAAGTACAACCATGTCACTAACCTCCTTTTCCGCCTCCTTGCTCAACATGTACACTTCAAAGCACTCTGCACCGTGCACAAGATCCTGACGGCATTGGCCCTCACATTCTGAGCGATATGTGCTCCCTCTATTCCCCGCCGCACGTGCTGCGCTCAGCTAATCTTATCCTCGTGCTCATTCCACGCTTTCAAAGGACCAGATCTGGGGGCTGCTCCTTTAGGGGACTGGCCCCTACCTTATGGAATTCCCTTCCTCTACATATCCGTTGCATCGCTGATCACCAGGTCTTCAGACGCCTTGTGAAGACTCGGTTGTACTCTCAACTCTAATCCCTCCCTGTTTCTCACTTTGCCTTGCATCATCGTTGAGACGCCTCTTTGTCGAGGCAGCCATGCGCTTTACAAGTATTCTAATCTAATCTGGTATTTATCGCCCTGGTAGCGCGTAATTAACAACGCGTTACTCCAGTGGGATAAAAATTCCAGAGATAGGGAGGTCATCGCTGTTTTGCAGGGAATATTGTTGGTTTTCCAGCGATGTTCCCTGCAAAAAGGGCGATAACCTTGCTGATACGACAGACAGCATAATCCACCCCTTATGTTAGGGATGTCTAAATCGGAATTTTAGCAGATGTTAGATTTTGGAGAAAACAGCTGTTTTCGCCAAAATCTAATGTGTGCTAAAATCATGTGGGCTGCCTTTTAAATATCGCAATGTAAACAGCAGCGATATTTACAAGGTAGTCCATCTGGGGTACGCCCACTAACGCCCACTTTTCATCTGATTGGAGATGCAAAGGGAGGCGTTGGGGAAAAGGGTGCTAACATGAGATTATGCATGTTAGCACCCTCTTGTAAATATGGCGCTTGTTTGATCTCTGCTTTTTTAGCTGTTCTCTATTTCTCTGCACCTCTGGTGAAACGAAGCATGCACGAATGACTGAATAAAATATCTATCCATTGTTTTCCACGACTCTGAAGAGCAGGGGGCTTAGTCCCCCACGAAGTGTCCAGCGGACACTTCCGCTGTACTGTAATCTACCTCACTGGGAGGAGGGTCGTTCTGTGACAGAAGCATTAAAAGCTGCACAGCCACGTTTTCCTTACTTCACACGCATTTGTTCACACTGTTTAACTTGGAGACAGTTCCTCCCACCGAAGGTTGTGTACAATACTTACATTTCAAGTGTTCTCCTCCACAAATAACCCCCAGAGGTATCGGAACAGTATAACAGCAACAGTGTAAATGAAAATCATTCCAAAGGCGCACATATTGTAACATATATTAGTAAGGGGAAATGCGTAACATTCTACCACCATTCGCCTATTCCTGAAGAAATGTACTGCTACAATCGTGATACTGGTTGCAAAGTGTAATGCGTACAGTAAGAAGAGTATTATAAAATAATACTGCCTCTAGCTCCAGTGGTAGTGTCCAAGCCTTGAAACGCCTCCATGGTAACAGTTTCTACAGAGTGCGCTGCCATGGGAGCAGAACACAGGAGGTGGGACCTAGGGCTGAATGAACTAGACATACATCTGTGTCGAGCTGTGTTTGACAGAGAGTGGGTGGCGGTCTCCACGCTTCTGTGGCACAGAGCAACTACCATAGTATCAAACGAATTATGATGCACCAACAGATTCCACAACAGTACTCAGAAATGATGCAGTAATGGTGGGAGATTGGTACTTACAGCTCTGATTCAATGCTTTGGCATGGGGCAACTTGTAAAGTGTGTCCCAGGCCTGCCATTGCAAGGCCTGTGTGCAGTTTGTGACTGCCATGTCGACTTGGCAAGTGCACCCACTTGCCAGTCTCCAAACCTTCCCTTTGCTTCATATCAGACACCCGTATGGTAGGCCCAAGTGCAGGGTGCATTGTAAGTATAAGGTAGGACGTGCCCTGGTGTGTGTAGCATGTCTTAATAGTGAATTAAAGCCATTTTGATTCTTTCACTATTGCAAGGCTACCTCTTCTCCATAGACCAGAATGGGCAGTTAGAATATTACATCTTATAATCCTAACTGACTCAGGGAACATGGTAGAAATTCGAATTTAGTAGGCCTGAACGATAAAATACATCGTTTAGTGAAGTTGGTTTTAACATTCTGTGTTTGAAAATACCACTTTTAGAAAGTAGGTACTTTCTTGTCTAACTATCCAAAGCCTGCCTCTGCTAGGTTGTGTAGTCCTTACCTAGAGTCTGAGTGACAGGGATGGGGGATTCCTGGAGACTGAATGAGTCAGCCTAGTGGTGAATAGGGACATCTGCATCTAGATGGGAGGGAGGAGTTGCTCCTGGGACCTGAATAGGGCTGGGCCTTCCCTCCACAATGCTGGCTCGGCTGATGTCTCTGCCCGGCACTGTGAAAGAAGAGAAGGAATCATGTCAACAAAGTGCTCCAGGGCTGTGCTGCCCTCCACAATGCTGGCCCCACCTCCTGTGGGGCTTCTGATGTTTCTGCCCTGCACTGTGAAAGGAAAGAAGGAGTCCTGTAAACAGAGTGTTCAGGAACTGATTTGGACGATGCAGAGGCCTCTCTGCCTTCAGAGAACAAAGAGAAAAGCAGTATAAATATTGGGACTCAGACCCAAAAACTTTAGATCACTTCTGGGAACAAGAAACCTTTTGCCAAGGAGAAGAACCAGGGAAGCTGCAGGAGTTTGGACTGCCCCTCTGCCAGTGTGCTGTTTGCTGCATTGGCCTGCAGTGGTTTCTTTATTGCTAAGGGAAAAGAGAAGGAACTTTTTAAGGACTTTCATCATGTACAGAATATTCTCCAAGGGCTTGAATTTGTGCTTTCCTTCTGCTGAAATCTCAGGGACAAAATACTTCATCGCCAGCTCCCCGCTAAATTTCCTTGCTGGAAATTCTAACTGCAGAAGCCTGCTTGTCGCTGGGAGCTGGAAGCGCGATGCAATCAGAAGAAGCGTGTCACCGCCGCAGCTGAAATCGTCGCACCACCGGAGAAGCGCGCCGCCCCCGCATCTCTCAGAAAGCGTGTCTTCTTCGAAAGCTGCCTGCTGTCGCATCACCGGAGAAGTGACGCAGGGCCTGTCGCGGCTCCAAAGTACAGAGTCGTGGCAAGGTTGGCAGGGCGCCTACGCATCGTCATCACAGCATCATCGCATCGTCGCATCAAGGGCTCCATCTTCTTGCATCGCACCAGGATTGTCGCATCGCATCGAGGCGCCATCTTGCGCATCGCAACCGGCCCGCAAGCTGAGAATCTACGCATCAACCCTGCATCGGTAAGGATCACGACGCATCCCCTACTCTGCGCAAGCATTGAGACACAACACATTATTTCCCCCAAATCACGGAACCGACGCATCTCCCCTTTAGCGAGCCTTTTGTTCACTTTGCGTTACGCATCCAGGTACTATGTTGAGAACTTTGTCACATTTATCATCAACTTGAACTAAGTAACTTTTACCATCTTTAAGTCAACTTAAAGTATAGTTTTGTGGATTTTTGTCTTTTGTGGTCTTGTGTTAAGTCTATATAAAGAATACCTATTTTTATAAAAACCAGTGTTGTGTCCATCTGTAGTGTTTTCATTATATTACCGTGTATATTCACAAATGCTTAACATACTGCCTCTGAGATAAGCCTGTCTGCTCGTGCCAAGCTACCAAGGGGGTGAGCAGGGGTTATTTAGAAGTGTAATCCCCTTATCCTGACTTAGAAGCAAGGGTTCCTATTTGGACAAAGGTGAATACCATTACCAACTAGAGACCCCCAGATTTAACATACCCAAATTTTCACTTTTTGCAGTATTAGGATATGAAAAGGCTGGGCAAAGAAACATATAGATCCAATATAGTCCTTGCAGTTGCAGCCCTGTGACGACAGTTAATTAATAGCTCATTGTTCTATATTAAGATTTTAATTCATAAACTGCAAGTAACAAAAGGATCTCTCTGTCATGAGCGGTAACCCACTGAAAAATGTAATATATGCACTTTGTTATGTTATGTTATGTTATGTTATTTATTTTCTTCTATAGCGCACGGCTACTCCGAAGAGCATCCTGGCGCTTTGGCGAAGAGAACTTGATACAGAGTGGCAACACAACAACTAAAACTGAAGAAAAAACCAAAGAAACCCCTATGCAGAAAAGAGCCAAGTTTTTAATTCCTTCCTAAAAGCAAGAAGGTTATTTACCCTTCGCAAAGCCAAAGGTAGCTCATTCCAGCCCCGCGAAGCCAGATACCGGAAAGCCCGGCCTCCAGTTCTGGAACGCTTGATGGCAGGCACAGCCACTTTAGCAAAAGAAGCAGATCGCAGAGCCCTGCTAGGCAGGTAAAAATAGAAGCGTTTCCCAATGTACTTAGGGCCAATACCATGAAGGGCTTTAAAAAGCAAGGTTAGGCTTTTAAATAGGATTCTCTTAGAGATGGGCAACCAATGCAAAGCTTTGAGTAACTCAGCGGCATTGGCCCGTCTCGGGAGTCCAAAAATGGCTCGAGCCGCAGAATTCTGCACCACTTGCAGGCGGGTCAAAAGATATTTGGGTAGACCCAAATAGAGGGCGTTCGCATAATCCAAACGCGACCCTATTAGAGCCTGCACAATGTTTTTTTGTGGTGAAGTGACAGCAAAGGAAGAAATTTCCTAAGCATCCTGAGAATGCCAAAGCATTTCCCTGAAAGCCCGATGATATAGGGCCTAAAGGATAGGTCACAGTCAATCAGAATTCCAAGGTTTTTCGCCTTGACAGAGGCATTGTCCGGGGGAAACATATCCTGTGGCCACCAGGCCTTCTAGCTAGGATCGGGAGTACAGCCAAAAAAAAGCAACTCCGACTTATCGGAGTTGCATTTAAGACCCTGACACCGGAACCACTCGAAGACAGCATCGAGACAGTCCCTAATCCGTATGCCGTCGAAAGCCCCACTTCTGCCACATGTGAACAGAAGCTGGGTATCGTCAGCATAGGATATGATCTGGGCGCCGAAGGATTCCGCAACCACCGCCAGAGGGGCCATAAAGATGTTAAACAGCATGGGGCTGAGAATGGAACCCTGGGGCACCCCCACCTCTAGCGGCGACATATCGGCAGAATAAGGAGGCGCCCAGATCATTTGCCAGCGGCCGGTCAGAAAAGATTTAAACCAGCTCAACACCGTCCCCCGTAGGCCAATTTCCCAGAGTCTTAAAAGGAGGCCTTCGTGGGGCACGGTGTCGAACGCCGCCGACAAATCAAGCATAACCAACATGGCCTTACCTCCAGAATCTAAAACCTCCCTCATGGCATCGGTAACCTCGAGAAGGGCAGTCTCCGTGCTCAAATTAGCACGGAAGCCAGATTGAGACATGTGAAGAAGGTCGTTCTCCTCGATAAAATTGGAGATCGACCGGTGTACATGCTTCTCGGTTACTTTCGCCAGCGCCGGGAGGAGAGAGATCGGCCTGTAGTTTGCATGAATGAGAGGGTCAAGGTTTGGCTTTTTGATCAACGGTAGGATCAAAGCGCATTTCCAGGCCTGAGGGACCACACCAGTGGACAAAGAGGAATTAAGAAGTGGGTTCAGTAAGGTGTTAAGAACTGACGCCACTCTCCCCAGACACTTCGCCGGACAAGGGTCCAGCGGCGAGCCAGACTTCAGTCGGGACAGGAGGTCAAAAGAAGTAGTGAGGGACATAGGAGGGAATTCACAAAGAAAAGGACCATTGCCATCCAGAGGAGGCAGGGACGACAGACAGCTAACGTCCAACAAGGGGCAGGTAGGAGGGAAGGAATCCTGAATGGATTTAATTTTATCAACAAAGAAATCGGCTAGTTGCTTTATCCAAGCCTCTGAGTGCGTGTGAGAGGGAGTGTTTAGGGAAGGAGAAATAAAATCCTTTACGATTCTAAAAATCTCTCTACTTGCGTTGTCGGCCTCATCTATTCTACCAAATACGCCTTTTTCCCCACCCAGATTTGCCTGTGGTATGATCTTGTCACCACTCTATATTGCAATCTCTCGGCTGGATCATAGGCTCGTCGCCAGGCCCTTTCCGCCTTCTTACACTCCTGACGTAAGGCCTTCAGATGCGGAGTAAACCATGGGGCGGAACTACGTCTCTCAGTGGATTTAGTCCTCTTCTCGGGATCTGCATGGTACACATTCTCTGCAGCAGGCATATTAATCCTCAGCGCCACCTAAAGATGAGTCAAAACTTCCACTAGACAAAACTCAGGTCTCTCTCCAGGAAAAATATTAATCACTAGAGTTATCTTGACACTTTTATTGAGGCCTGAAAATTGCTGGAGACAAGGAATGAGGCATCAGGTGCTGTTAAAACCATAAACATGGAGCCCCCTTCCCAAGTCGGCACCCGGTGCAGTGGCACCGATCGCACTGCCCTAGAGCCGGCCCTGCTGCCACATGGGAATCAGATCGGACCAACAATTAATTTATCTCCAGCCAGTAATGTGTTTAATTGGAAAACCTTCCCTGTGAAATGAATTGTCACTGCTGTCACATTAGATCTCACTCAAACCAATTTACAAAAGAAACTAAGGAGGGGCTCAGTCATTTATTTTCAATCTTTTTATTAGTCCCATGTTTTCTGCTGCAGCAGGCCTTTTAGAGCACTTTTTAAATAACTCAACGTTTCGTATAGTTACAGTAAAACAACAAATGTTTTATGTCATTGTTTAGGAAGAGAGAGCTGTAAGAGAGACGTACAAGTTGCAATCTGAAACAGTAAAACAGTTGTATAAATGATACTTAGCAGAGCGAGCATTAATTTAGTAAGAATTGGAAGAGATGCTGTAGGTGCCTTCTGAGAGGAATGAGGCCAGAAAGCTGAAGGCTTTTCTAGGAGCCCGTATAATAAAAAAAAAAGGGCCTCACAGGATGCAACAGGCTTGTGTGCCAGATTTCTGTGCATTTGTTTCACATTGGTATTGCTGAAGAGACCACAGACACTTGCGCAGTCCGTTCTGTAATGCAGATAACAATGGCACATATAGTGCTTTCCTAAAGGGGCTATCCCTCATTTGCATGGGGGCATGGAAAGGCAGCCGGAAAGGGACTTTGGGTGCCCCAAGCAGGGCCCCATCCCCTGTGGGCCACTGATGAGTGGCCTGGGGGCACATGTGGTGCCCCCTCACACATCCATGCACCGTGTGCCAGGCTTGTGCTGCGGCCCTTTTTCTGGGCTGCAGTGCCAGCTGTAGTAGAAGAAGGCACTTTCCAACTGCCTATACAATGGTACTATTATGATAGAAAAAAAAAGTGCTGACTCATTGTTGGACTGTCAACTGCCCCCGGAGATGGCGGTTGAACGCTCGTCCGACCTCCATCATAATGAGGCCGGTATTGTCAAGAATATCGGAATATCACAAATATTGTCGAAATACAACACCAAGCGGTTTAAAAGAGTGGGCAGGGCACTCCAGCTAACGGACGTGCGCAGCACTAGTAAGGTAGTGCTTGCGACGGCCGTTGGCTGACAGATATGTCGCACCCACGCAGTCTCACCGGAGGGCGGAGCATGCACAATAAAAGGAAGGGGCGTGCCCGCTTGGGGGAAGTCTGCACCTACGATACAACTGGTGCGTGTGTCTTATTTGCATGCGCAGCATGCATTTTATTCAGCGTGTTGCTGGCCCATGCCGTAACGCTTACTCTGGTGGCAAGGGGAGCAAGACTCACGCTCCCGCCCTTGCACACCGCTGAGAACTGTCCGGCGGTACAACGCGGCCTCGATGACAGCCTGCACCATGCTGCCTGCGGCCATGTGGTCACTGCCTGCCACAAGCCAGGCCTAACGGTGACCTTAACGTGCCTAGGCTGCAGCTGGACAAACACTCCACCTCTCCTGACTGCCAGTAAGGTGCAGCCCCTGGCCATACAGAGATGCCCACGCGCAGCAGCATCCACCTCACTGCCTGCCCATGTGGGCCCTGAGTACCCTGTGCATACAGCCCAGGTTCAATCACCACAGTTGACCCAACAGTGGGCAAGCCTAGCACCTGTACAGTGCTGCATGAGCCCAGGAGGGAGAGGTATGGGGCAACTGTGATTTGGAATACCGGGCCGACCCACGTCTTGCCATTCGGGCACCGAGCCCCCAGGGGAGTGGACACAAGAAGCACCAGCACTGCCAGGTGCGAGCGCTGCCAACCAGCCACGCCATACTTACTGTAGTGGACATGGGGAATAATTCAGATGGCCAGCCGGCGCAGGTCCACATCATCATTCAGCACGCACACACTGGAGTACTGCCCCCATTCAATGAAGCGGCTAATGCTAAGACAGCGTCACCGTGATGGAAGACGTGGCTGGGCCGTCCATAGAATTACTTTATAGCCACCAGGGAGACGGACGGGACCATCAAGCGTTTGCTCCTGCTTCATTACGCAGGGGAAGAAATGCACTTACTATTCAAGCACCTCCCGGGCACTGAGGGGACAACTGACTATGACACATCAGTCACAGCTATCAACGTGCACTTTGACCCCCAAATGAATCCAGACCATGAGAGATTCAAATTGCGCCAAGCAAGACAACGGGAAGGGGAGTCAATCGATGCCTACCACACAAGATTGAGGGAGTTGGCGAGTACGCACCTAGTTGACGATAGGGCAGCAGAGGAGATTTGAGCCCAGCTTATACAGTGGCTGCGCAGCAAGATCCTACGAGGACTCATCCTGAGGCAGCTGAACATACCCCTAAATGGCATACTGGTCAAGGCCCATTCACATGTTTGTCGGCCTCGCGGGCAGACAAAATGGAATTAGTGCTGACCCGCATGACCAAAATGAGCGCTACCATCAAAACAGGGAGAGCTGACAACATCACGACGCAGGATAAAAGCAGCAGGCCATGGGACCACCCGCCCCAGATTCCAGAGGCCAGTGCGGGTTCTGTGGGCATGAGGAACATCCATCACACAAGTGCTCTGCCCAAGGGAAAACATGCACCAACTGCGGAATTCCGAACCATTTTGCATCCGTGTGTCGGCAGAAGGGCCTGCGGAAGGAGAACAGGGGAGCCAGGCCCAAGCGCAAACTCGTGAGACAACTATCAAGCGTGTCTCTGGCATCATACCAGGGAGGTAGGAAGAACGAGCAAGCCACTTACCTGGTTGAAAACTCATCCACTGAAGATGACGTAGGAGAAACGTACCTCATGTCATTCACACAGGCACTGAAGAAATGCAGAAGGCCACAGCCCACGTGCACAGTGAAGATCGCCCGGTCAGAAGTAAGCACGGCAGTTGACACCAGCGCGTCAGTAAATGTCATGGGGATCCAACACTATAACCGGTTGAGGCCCAAACCAGAGCTCCAACCAGCAAAGATGAAAATATTTGCATATGGGAGCCACTCACCCCTACCACACTGGGGCAAAATGACAGTGCTAATACGGTCGGAAGACAATAAAATCACGACCAACATTCACGTCATCAACCAAGAGGCTGACACTCTACTGAGCAGCGATGCAGCGGAGGACCTGGGACTTGTAATGTTTGCAAGAAGAATACAGGCAAACCAAACCAAAGAACTTCTAGACCAATTTGCGGGTTTGTTCCAAGGGTTGGGTCAGATCAAGAAAGCACCCGTCAAGTTACACGTTGACCAATCAGTCACACCAATGGCACTACAACACAGGAGGATTCCCTTCCACCTCAGACCCCTAGTAGAACACGAACTGCAAAAACTAGAGGATCAAGGGGTCATCGAAAAAGTCTCTGGACCCACAGCGTGGGTGCCCCCATGGTGATAGCCGAGAAACCCAGACTGCCAGGGAAGATCAGGCTATGCATAGACATGCGCCTACCCAACAAGGCTATAAAGCATGAACGTCACATCACACCAACAATGGATGGCATAGTGGCTGACGTCAACGGGTCCCGCTGGTTTTCTAAACTAGACCTGAACGCCATCTATCACCAGCTGGTCTTAGCCAAGGAGAGCCGCTACAAAACCACGTTCAGTACTCACCTTGGACTACGAAGATGGATGTATGACGTTATAACGCATACTATTACTCCGCAGACCATTACAACGCGACTTTTACTCCGCATACCGTTACAACGCATAGCGCCTTGGGGCGCTGGATAGTGGTAAGTATAATTTACTATTCTAACTCCAGTCCCCGTGGACCCTAGGGAAGGTGTTGGATAGTAAATTATACTTATTCCCTATCCTAGAGCGCCCCCCAGCGCAATGCGTTGTAATGGTATGCGGAGTCAAAGTCGCGTTGTAATGGTAGTGCGGAGTAAAAGATCCGTTGTAACGGGTGTATACCACGAAGATACAAACATCTAAATTTTGGGATATCATCCGCAGCTAAGGTATTCCAGGACGCAGTGAGGGAGATCCTAACTGGCCTATTGGGGTGCTGAATGTGATTGATGATATCCTCATCCACTCGGAGACCGCTGATGAGCACTACCACCATCTGAGGGCAACACTGAAGTAGCTTGAAGACCATGGCATCACTCCACACAATGAAAAGTGCCTCTTCTTCCAGAAGCAAATTGAATTCTTTGGCTACCTATTCAATCAGGAAGGCATCCAAGTGGACCCGCGGAAGTCCCAAACAATCAAGGATGCCCCAGCCCCAGTGACAGTATCCGAGGTATGAAGCTTTCTGGGGATGGCCACATACTGTAGCTGGTTCATCCCTGATCTGGCTACCATCGGGGAACCACTCTGCAACCTCACCTGGGCCGACGCAATGTGGAAGTGGGAAACTCCGGAAGAGACAGCATGCCTGAGGATCAAGAATGCCCTTCTCGACCACACTACCGTGGTGTAATTAGATCCCACCAAAGCAGCCAGAAATACTAGTGTTGCCAGCCTATTGGGCCTCGGGCAGTACTAACCCAAGAACAAGAACCCGGAAGATGGGCGGCCCTGGCATACGCAGTGACATCAACGATGTATTTTTTACCTAAACTGCACAAAGATCAGAAAAAAACACCTGGTAGACCAATCCTGTTAGCAAAGGGATCTCTATTGGAACCACTAGCTAATTTCATCGATTACTTTCTGATACCTTATGTGGCCAAATTGAGCTCATATATACAAGATACAAGTGATCTATTAAGATTGTTGCAGAATACACCATGGCAGGCGACATACCAACTGATAACAATGGATGTCATATCACTTTATACTAACATTGGGAATGACATGGGGATGGAAGCGTGTAATTACTTCCTAAATGAGAGAAACGTGAGATACAGTAATCACAACAAGATGCTGTTGGACATGATATCTATCTACCTTAATCAAAATGTCTTTGTATTTGGTGAAGAAACATTCCGTCAAAACAGTGGAACCGCAATGGGATTTTCCTTTAGTCCCAGTTACCCTTGTTTAGCCATGAGATGGTGGGAGCAGGAAAGAGCATAGAGTGTAATGAATGATCAATCTGGGAATAAAATCGTCAGTTGGAAAAGGTTCATTGACGATTTGCTCATAATCTGGGATGGCACAGCGGCAGCATTCCAGGAATACTTTGATGTTATCAATAAGGAAAGAGTGGTCTTCCTGGATACTGAAATTTACATCAAGGATAAGCAGATCCAAACAACGCCACATAGAAAAGTAACAGCAACCAACGCCACACTAGAAGCGACTAGCTTTCAAAACTCTTTAATCTCCAGCATCCCATATGGAGAATTCTTAAGGATCCGCAGGATTTGTAGTGGAGAGGAGGAATGGAGAATCCAAAGAGAAAAAACAGCAAAACGATTCATAAGAAGAAAATACATTCCGGGAGTGGTAACCAGATATTGGGAAAGAACCAACCAAAGAACACAAGAGGACTGCCTAGCGGTAAAACAAAATGAGAGCAAGGAGGGAACTGAACAAATACGAATGACAATGGATTACGCACAAGAAAGTAATCAAATTGTAAAAATCCTAAGGAAGAGCTGGAAAATTCTCCAACTAGACAGTACTGTGAAAGACATAGTGGGGAAATCTTCCCACGGTGACCTACAGAAGAGCAAGGAACTTAAAAGATCATTGGATTCACAGTCTCTTCAAAGGGAAGAAAAAGGAAGATACATGGTTAAAAACAAAAGGGCTTCGTGAAGTGCCATTCGGGTAAGATGTGCCAAATAGCAAAACCAACCAAAGAAGTCAAATTAGCTAACAACAGAGTATGTGAAATTCGCCAATTGATCACTTGCAAGACACAATACACAGTGTATGTCGTAGAATGCCCATGTCCGCAGAGATATGAGGGAAGTACCATCTGCGAACTGAAAAAAAGAATAATGGAACATGTAAGGACAATGATACACAAAGATCGAACAAATGCAGTGTATAAATATATGAAGCAATTCCATCAAGAAGACTGGAAGCAGCTGAAATTCTTTGGAATAGAGAAAATCCCAAAAAAAGACGTGGCGGAGATCGAGAAAAGATACAGCCCCAGAAGGAATTACGCTATATCTTAAATTTGAGAACTCTAAGTCCACACGGCCTGATTTAATTGGAGGAACTGTACATTCATTTGTAAGAGAAGAACTGTCCTCAATGATGCTGTAAAGATGGAGAAGAGAAGGAGTGAATAATAGTGAAAATAACTAGCCCCACTGGTGGGGAGAAAAGTGGAAAAATCACAGTGACACGACAATATGAGAATTTCTTAAACCTAAAGGAAAAGAAGAAGAAAAAAGCAGGAAATATCCTGTGGGAAAAGGAATTAATGAAGTTGTGAAATAAAAAGAAAAAATGGTCATATGTGAATTGGTGTTATCTAAATCCGAGTGAACAGGAAAAGAATGGTTTGAGAATATTCACTCCTACAAAAATATTCCCTGCAATAAAAAGCACCTGGAGACTATATCTTCCAGAATGCAGAGGGCCGCTTAGAAGGAGAACAGGAACAGGAACAGGAACCTCAAGTCACTTTGAATATTTCAAGAGAGACTTATTGAGGGGTCAGTTGATCGTGAGCAAGGTGTCAGGAGACATAGAAACGCGTTGATTATTCCGCTATAATGCCCTTTCTAATCAAGGAGAAAATTCAATAAAAAGTGCAAAAGTATTTCGGTAGTGCGGCCCGTTATTTCTTCCTGTTGGGAAGATTTGTGCTTTTATATATATATATATATATATATATATATATATATACATATATATATATATTCACTGAAAAAAACATAGGTTTCAGGAGTTATATAGTTAGGGGTGACAATCACATACACTCAGTGATTCATAGATGTATACACACATCTAAAATCCATAGGTAAGTGATTAGATGTGTGTATACATCTATGAATCACTGAGTGGATTTTTAGATACTTGTATTGCTGTGACAATGGATTTAAATATGATACTCTGTATTTTACAAACAGTGATGAAAAATTGTAATAGTGTATGAAAAGGTGTATGTGATTGTCACGTGGATGATGTCATCAGTGATGTCATCAGTGATGTCATTTGAGATGTCATCAGTGATGTCACTGACCATGTCATGAATGATCTAATATGTGACATCATCAGCAGTGGATTGTGGGTGCGCGAAATATAGTTAGTACAACTAACTATATAGGAGCAGTTTCATTCGTTTTGTATGAGTAAAATGTCCAGCTAACTATAACACCACTAAAACCTATAGTTTTTTGAGTGAATTTCAAAGGTTTTTTAAAAACTAATTCCTAACTATATAACTCCTGAAACCTATGGTTTTTTCAGTGAATTTCAAAGGTTTTTTTAAATGCTAATTCCTAACTATATAAGGCCTGAAACCTATGGTTTTTTCAGTGAATTTCAAAGGTTTTTTAAATGCTGATTCCTAACTATATAAGGCCTGAAACCTATGGTTTTTTCAGTGAATTTCAAAGGTTTTTTAAATGCTAATTCCTAACTATATAAGGCCTGAAACCTATGGTTTTTTCAGTGAATTTCAAAGGTTTTTCAAATGCTAATTCCTAACTATATAAGGCCTGAAACCTATGGTTTTTTCAGTGTTTTAAAAAAAAAATGGATTGGTTAACTGGCTTATTAAGTGTATCTTAGTGAATACATATATTAGCGAGTAATGTTTAAATATTTAAATATATGCATGAGTGATGTAATATGTGATGTCATCAGCAGTGCATTGCAGACGTGCAAGTTATAGTGAGTCCAACTAACTATAACGTGGGAATTTCAATGGTTTTATGCGAGTAAAATTTCCAGCTAACTATAACTGGTGTGAAACCTATGGTTTTTTCAGTGAATTTCAAAGGTTTTTTAAATGCTAATTCCTAACTATAACTGGTGTGTAACCTATGGTTTTTTCAGTGAATATATATATATATAAAATTTCTATGGCAAAATGAAACCCCTCATTTTGTTCCTTTTCAAATTAAATGTATTAAGTGTTACCACTTTATTCCAATCAAGATGACTTCAGGTGTGCCATACTTTTGTCATAAGTAAGACTGTTAGCGTTCTAGTTGTTCTTTAGAACACTCTGGGACATTCTGTCATTGGGCTATAGTTGGGCTACATCTGGCTGATATTTGGGCTACATTTGGGCTCTTTTGTCTCTGGTGGCCATCTTGGGAGACTGCATATCAGAATTATTTTAATGAAATATAAGAGGATTTGAGAAGTCACTCAAAATTTTTCTTTCTTCAGCACTAATCATAATTTCTATGGCAAAATGAACCCCCTCATTTTGTTCCTTTGCAAATTAAATGTTTTAAGTGTTAACACTGATGACTTCAGGTGTGCCATACTTTTGTCATAAGTAAGACTGTTAGCGCTCTAGTTGTTCTTTAGAACACTCTGGGACAATCTGTCATTGGGCTGATATTTGGGCTACATTTTTTTTTTTGTCTCAGGTGGACATCTTTGGGCTACATTGGGCTACATTGGGCTACATTTGGGCTCTAACATATATATAGTCCAATGTAGCCCAATATATATTTTTTCAAAGTTAATTTTCATAAAAACCACTGGAGCACATATCTTGAGACATAGCAAAGGCACATCGGGCTACCAGTCCCTACAATTTTGCCAAGTTTGGTGGAAAACCATTCAGCCGTTCGGGCTAAAAGTGAGTCCAACCGCCCTATGGAAATTAACATGGGGAAAACACGTTTTGGGACCCCCCTTTTATCTCGGCCCCCGCTTGACGAATCCCCCCCAAACTTTCAGGGAAGGAGCGGAGCGCCGCGAGGCAAAGTTAAGGAACATTTCAGAAAGATTCCTCAACCAGCGCCAAAGTTATTCCCAATAGAATGTTGCGATTTCCCTATGGAAGACAATCCTAACTATATATACCTACTGGCGATAATATATATATATATATATATATATTCACTGAAAAAACCATAGGTTATAGACCATATATAGTTAGGAATTAGCATTTACAAAACCTTGAAAATTCACTGAAAAAACCATAGGTTATAGACCATATATAGTTAGGAATTAGCATTTAAAAAACCTTATTTTACTCACACAAAACCATTGAAATTCCATATATAGTTAGTTGCACTAACTATATATCGCGCACCCGCAATCCACTGCTGATCATGTCACATATTACATCATTCATGACATGGTCAGTGACATCACTGATGACATCACTGATGACATCTCAAATGACATCACTGATGACATCACTGATGACTACATTCAGTGACTGTATAATTCTGTAAAGTTAAAATATGTCTTACATATTGAAGAATGAGTGGATGTATAAGTGTCTTGATGAAGGATTTAGTAGGGGCATGGCTGACTGTATGAGTGACTGATTAAATGTGTCTCACTGAGTGCATGGGTTAGTGACTAAACTGTCTTAATTTGTGCATCATTATGTCTGTTGTTCTGTAAACTGCTGCATGTGTTGATCATTAGCTATATGATTAACTGTATGGGTTATTGATTGGTTGCCCAAGCATTTGTATGGGAGACTGAGTGTGTGTGTGGGTGGCTGGGAGGTGTATGACTCTCTGCATAGATGTGTGAGCAGTTGATTGACTAGATGTATGGGTTCAAAAGTGCATGTGGAAACAGCTGTATGGGCGGTTGACTGTGTGCATGAGTGTATTGGTGAGTGAATGGATATCTCAGTGCTACATGTCAAAGTAAGTACATATGTAAAACACAGTACATGTGAGAGTTGACATATATAAATAACTGTGCATAAGAGCCAGTGAATGTGTGAGTGGCTGTATGGATCATTGTGAACTTGTATCCAGGATTGTATAAGTGAGTAAATATGTTTTAGTATATGTTTGAATAAGTAAGGTGTGTATAACTGTATAGTTGAGGAAATGTAGGTGTGATTGATTCTTTGCATGACTGACTAAGTGTCTGAGTAACTCCATGGATGAGTGACAGTCTATGAGTGTCTGTTTACACTGAGTGTATCTAAGGTTATATTAGAGTCTGAAGAGGTTCATCGTATTATCACATGAATGATGTCATCAGTGATGTGATCAGTAATGTCAAATGAGATGTCATCAGTGATGTCATTTGAGATGTCATCAGTGATGTCATCAGTGATGTCATTTGAGATGTCATCAGTGATGTCATCAGTGATGTCACTGACCATGTCATGAATGATGTAATATGTGACATGATCAGCAGTGGATTGCGGGTGCGCGATATATAGTTAGTGCAACTAACTATATATGGAATTTCAATGGTTTTGTGTGAGTAAAATAAGGATTTTTAAATGCTAATTCCTAACTATATATGGTCTATAACCTATGGTTTTTTCAGTGAATTTTCAAGGTTTTGTAAATGCTAATTCCTAACTATATATGGTCTATAACCTATGGTTTTTTCAGTGAATTTCAATGGTTTTTTAATAGCAAATATCATAAGCTGTCGAATGTCAAGTACGTGGTAAGTGAAAACATTTTCGTGTTTATGCACACTGATCTGCTTTGAATGGTGCCCCCCCCTCATTTCTATTAGGAGTACTCTCTCTTTGCAGATAGTGAAAGGTAGTTAACGCAGGCCTTTGCCCCCGTTGTAATCCGTCGTGCCTGCTTCTCTCTCCATTTGATTGATTGTTATCCAAGTATTTACTGTTTTAGAATTAGTTCTCTTTGGTTCATTCTCTATTTACAAACAAACACAGAGTCGCAATACTCTGTTTAGTCTTTGCAGATAACGAAAAATCGTGTAAAAAAAAAGAAAAGGAATCGAGCAAAATCAGTAGGCCACTAATGGGATCTCTTTTTGACCTCGCTAAAATAGAAACATTAGGAACAACCCCTCATGACAAATACAAAACTAGTGAGATGAACTGAACTCCACACAATGATGGCTGCAAAACAGCTCGGCTCCGCCACCCACCCCGCCCAAAATAACGATAAAGAGCGGCTGCCATGATTGGTTGCGGAATGGCCACGACGGAGCTACGAAATGGTGCTGCTCTCATGCTAACCCCAGCTTCAGTCTGAAACATCCAGAAACACTGTAGACTACCAATTCGATCAGTTCCGGTAGCGCCCCAATGTAACCCGGTAGAGAAGAACTAGCCCTCCCCTCTTTGACTGATGGTTCTTGTTGCCTGTCCCTTCTGTTGTCATTTAACAGAACTATTTAGCCTGCTGAAAGGGGTTGTGTTCCGACCGCTGGTTGGTGGAGACATTTTGACTATATTCTGGACCTGCGTTGTCGCGTAATGCGTCATATGACGCGCCGCGTTAGCGCATCCGGAAGTCATCCGGGGCGCGCAGCGCGTAACGTAAGCATAACAAGTCATGTGACTTGTTAATAAAACTTTTCATTGGTTCATTTTACTTTTCTTATTGTAATGATGAAAGGCTTGGTCATATGACCTAAAAATTACGCTTTTCATTACTTCCGAACATTATTTTTTCTTAAATATATGTTATAATGTTCCAGGCTAATGTACTTTCCCGGAAATTTTACAACTGTCCTGCAAGTAAAATATATTCTTTTTTCGAGAAAAAGAGCGTTTCTTCGTCCCATGACGGAGCCGTTGAGCAAAAGAGGGTCGACCTGCTGTCTTAGTCGCCGATACGCCTGAATATGAGATTCTTATCAATCACTTTATGTTGCAGGAATAGAAAACACAACAGCCCTTGACCATTTATCTTTACTGCGTTCCTTCGTATTATACCTTTTACCCTTCATGTAATTGGTCTGCTTTATTTCACTTGCCTTTTAATGATTCTAAAACAGTGACTATTATTAAAAACTTTACCAATGTATATACTACTACCATGTTTTCTTTTAAAAACCTTTATTGTGAAAATTTCATTATACAAATACGAGCCTATAACCACGTGGGCCTGCCACGGAGCAAACTGTAATCGTATATAATGAATAGACATTTACACTGTAGAGGAACGTAACGGGCGGGCCATTAGGTTGCAAGAACTAAGGTGTCTAACAGTTACGGAATCGGTGGACGTACATTTTATAATTAAAATACGACAGGGCCAGTTACAATAAAATTATCTAGATATACATTTGCGGGCAAGTACCATGGGTGACGTTAATTCGAACTTTCAACAGTACAGTAATCAATAACACATCAGAACTTAATATCAATAGGGATGTCGAAATATTCAATCAATTCTCGTCCCCGCCCGCCATGTGCTTCAAAACTGCATACGTATCTCGTGATTTCAAGGTTCTGCAACCAGTACACAACAAGGAGTTACGAGTCCCATTTATCCCGGCGCCATTTTGGGCGAGGACGGGCAGGTCCAGGATATAGTCAAAATGTCTCTACCAACCATCGACTATGATGATGTTCATATGCTGTATTTATTAGAGTAACACTCATCTGTCCACATGAAATTAATTTTCCACAATCTAAACATGTCATTTTAATCTTTCCAAAGTTCTTCTAAGTATTTGGGACCGTTTCCCTTGCCTCTGAAGCTCTCAGTGCCACTTCTTTGATGAATGTACTAGCAGGTCAGGGGTTCTCCTCCAAATCTCTCTTTTATGCAGCACTATAATTAATTGGTGCCACCTATCCATATGACGATGCATGGTATAGTTACCACAACTATATTTTTTTTCGGTTCCTCTGGAGAGTTCATCGTGGCAGATGAAGCGTGTAACGTACCGGGCATTTACCTTTTTTTGCATGTACAGGAAAGGAAAAAAAAATCGAGCGTCCGAGTTCTAAGGTGTCCCAGGGCCATTTTAGTGGACCAGGCCCAAATCCAAAGAACAGGCCGCCATTTTGAGAGTCCTCTTGCAGCCGCCTGTCGCTGTAGCATCAAGAGCAGCCGAAACTCAGCTGAATGGCAACTGAAACGGTAAAGGGGCGCCCCACTACAGCAGACGAGCCTCCACCTAGGAAGGCCCATTCACGCCGCCTCCCCCCCCCCCTTCGGGCACCCCACGCCGTTATTCGGAGCAGTATTGTAGGATGGCCACACCAGTGCGGCAACTTGCTAGACATCACCTCGGTGGTAACCGAATCTCAACGCCTTGTGGTGTCTTCTATTCAGAAAACATTGTTATGCTGCCTTCGACCTATTCGCCGCAAGTGCGCACACAACTCAACTGCATAGCTTGCTAGACACCACCTCGGTGCCATCCGGATCTTGAAATCTCAGCGCCTTTTGGTGTCTTCTCTTCAGAAAATATTGTTGCGCTGCCTTTGGCCCCATTCGCACATCAGTCCGCTACTGACGCCATCTCACAGGCTAATGGGGCGCCCCACGTCGACTTTCAGCATTGTAGGATGACCACACCAGTACAGCAACTTGCTAGACATCACCTCGGTGCCATCCGGATCTCGGCGCCCCATTGCAGATGAAGTGCCTCTCAACTATGAAACCACCACGGTGACATCCGGATCTTGGCGCGTTGTGCTGCCTTCGGCCTATTCGCACATCGGTCCGCTACTGACGCCATCTCACAGGCTAATGGGGCGACCCACGCCGAGTTTCAGCATTGTAGGATGACCACACCAGTACAGCAACTTGCTAGACATCACCTCGGTGCCATCCGAATCTTGGCATCTCAACGCCTAGTGGTATCTTCCATACAGAAAATATTGTTACGCTGCCTTTGGCCCCATTCGCACATCGGTCCGCAACTTAGACATCACCTCGGTGCCATCCGGATCTTGGCATCTCAGCGCCTTGTGGTGTCTTCTACTCCGAAAATATTGTAGAAAATATTGTTGCGCTGCCTTTGGCCTCATTCGCACATCAGTCCGCTACTGACACCATCTCACAGGCCAACAGGGCGCCCCACGCCGACTTTTACCATTGTACTATGGCCACACCAGTGCCACAACTTGCTAGACACCACCTTGGTGCCATCCGGATCTTGGCATCTCAGCGCCTTGTGGTGTCTTCAAATCAGAAAATATTGTTGCGCTGCCTTTGCCCCATTCGCACATCGGTCCGCTACTGACGCCATCTCACAGGCCAACGGGGCGCCCCACGCCGACTTTCAACATTGTAGGATGGCCACAGAAGTGCGACAACTTACTAGACACCACCTCGGTGCCATCCGTATCTTGGCGCATTGTGCTGCCTTCGGCCTATTCGCACATCGGTCCGCTACTGACGCAAACTCACAGGCCAACGGGGCGCCCCACGCCGACTTTCAGCATTGTAGGATGGCCACACCAGTGCACCTTACTAGACACCACCTCGGTGCCATCCGGATCTTGGCGCGTAGTGAAGCTGCAGCAGCTGCAAATAAGCTTCAGACAGTGTTACAACCGCTGCTCAGAACTCTCAACTATGACACCACCTCGGTGCCATCCGGATCTTGGCGCGTTGCGCTGCCTTTGGCCCCATTCGCACATCGGTCCGCTACTGCCGCCATCTCACAGGCCAACGGGGCGCCCCACGCCGACTTTCAACATTGTAGGATGGCCACACCATAGCGGCAACTTACTAGACACCACCTCGGTGCCATCCGGATCTTGGCACGTTGTGCTGCCTTCGGCCTATTCGCACATCGGTCCGCTACTGACGCGAACTCACAGGCCAACGGGGCCCCCCACGCCGACTTTCAGCATTGTAGGATGGCCACACCAGTGCTGCAACTTGCTGGACACCACCTCGGTGCCATCCGGATCTTGGCGCGTTGTATTGCCTTCGGCCTATTCGCACATCGGTCCGCTACTGACGCCGCCTCACGTGCCAACGTATTTTCTCCGCATTTTATACCCTATGCCGCATAACAGGTCATGTGACTTGTTTATAAAACTTTTCATTGGTTCATTTTAAATTTTGGTTTCCTAATGATGGAAGGCTTGATCATATGACCTAAAAACAACACTTTTCATTGGATGAAAACTTTTTTTTTTCCCAAACGATGAAAGCCCCACCTTGTTTCTGGATGTTTCAGACTGAAGCTGGCGTCAGCATGAGAGCACCACCATCTCGTAGCTCCGTCGTGGTCATTCCGCGAGCAATCATGGCAGCCGCTCCCCACCAGAAGCCTGCAGGAGTCGGGGCCCCCAAAACTTTTGATGAATTCTCAAGGCGGAGGGGACGCTTTCGAGAATGGGGTCCAAGACCTAGCAGACAAGCGTCCGATTTCCAAGGTGTCCCAGGGCCATTTCAGTGGACCAGGCCCAAAAAGGAAACAGCCTGCCGCCATTTTGAGAGTCCTGTGACAGCCGCCTATCGCTGCACCGCAAGAGTGGGCGCAACTCAGCTGAATTGCGGCTTTTGACACAGTGGACCAAAAACGGACGGAATGGCAACTGAAACGGTAAAGGGGCGCCCCACTACAACAGATGACACTCCACCTGGAGAGGCCCGTTCACGCCGCCTCCCCCGGGGCGCCCCACGCCGTTATTCAGAGCAGCATTGTAGGATACCAAAACCAGTGCGGCAACTTACTGGACATCACCTTGGTGCCATCATTCTGCTGCCTTGGAACTATTCGCACAACAGTTTGCTACTGATGACCCACCCCCCGCGACGCCCCACGCCGGAAATCTGTACGTTGTGCTGCGTTGGGACTATTCGCACAGCCGACCGCTACTTCGTTGTTTTTCCCTAAAAATGTTTATATGTTATTACTATTTTTGTTTTCTTGTATATATTTATAAATTATTAAAGTTTTATAATCTTACTACTTTGTCGGAGTGCTATATATTTTTAATGTGACACATAATTGTAAAAACTTTGATGTACAAAGAGTCATCCCTGGAATCTTCCGCTTCAGACTCGGTCCCCTCCCCAATCACAATACAGGATGGTTTTCAGATAATAGCAACGCTTCTGCTGTGACGGATCTCATCGAGTGTGGGCCTTGATCTACTATAACTCCTTTGAAGAGGGGTGATTCTTTACAGGTGTGGCCATAAACTACATCTGCAGGGCTAGCTGATACCCTATGACCAGCCTGGACAGTCGGACACAGAGGAAAAGGAGTGTCAGAGGGTGAGGTAGTGAATAGGGCGAAAGGGAGGTGTCGGGCAGGCACAGGGTGTGATTCTCAGGGAAGAGCAGCGCAGATGGGGGGAGGTTTATTACCCATGCATAAGACAGAGAGCGGGGGTGACCACTGCCTGGGGGAGATGCTTGCGAGGGTGGGGAGCCATGCTAAGGATCGACAGCGTGCACAGAGTGGGTCTGGTCAAGGCATCTAAAATGGCTGCCGTGCACGACAAAAGTGTGGCATTTGAAAAAAGACAAGATGGCGCAGACAATGTTTTTCAACACTTCCTGATTTCCTTCGAATCGAACGTTAACAGACGTTGGGGCATATTACCAAAGTTAAGCGATATTTATCCCTAACGATGCTTAGCAACGATTTTTTTACCGTCAGAAATTATCGCAGATAAACCTTGCTATTATCAAGGTTTATCGCAAATACGATAAAAAACGACGGCAATGCATTAATATCGCTGAAAACTCAGCGATATTCATGCATTACCGAGCTAATGCTCTTAGCCATGTTATCCACCTCCCATTGGATAACATGGCTAAGAACTGCTCAGGGCAGGTGCTAGCTTTTGGAGATATTCGCGCTTATCTCGAATATTTCCAAAAGTTGATAATAGGAGATAGCGATGTTAGCGACTGTTTCCAGTCGCTAACATCTTGGCATGCCCACTTTGCATGTCATTAGTGATAAATATCACTCACATGCAAAGTGGGGCCAAGGATGGTCGCTATCTCCTACTAGCCGTCGCTAACTGGTGTTAGCAACAGCTAGGTAATACAGATATAATTTTATGTCCGCGAAGCGGAGCGCTGTTACAGATATATATCTTGTTTTTGAACGTTAATTTCTCAAAATGCACTGAAGCACATATATTGAGACCTAGCAAAGGCACATCGGGCTACCAGTCCCTAATATTTTACCAAGTTTCGTGCAAATCCATTCAGCCGTTCGATTATTATTATTATTTTTTTTTTTTGCCCCGCGGGGCCCTTTTAAAACCTCCACATCAAACCTAGGGGGTCAGCGAGGATCTACTATGCCCCCTTATGGTCATTTGCCCCTTCGCTTTGGCCTCCTCTTGTCTCTCGATCCTACCGAGAGACAAGATGGCGGCCGCTACGGACTGTTTGGAATGTTTACAGACACCGGAGAGCCAATCAGCTTCGCTTCGCAAAGCTCCGTAACGCGAAAAGTACGCGAAGCGGTGCGCTGTTACAGATATATATCTTTTTTTGAACGTTAATTTCTCAAAATCCACTGGAGCACATATATTGAGATCTAGCAAAGGCACATCGGGCTACCAGTCCCTACAATTTTGCCAAGTTTCGTGCAAATCCATTCAGCTGTTCGATTATTATTATTTTTTATTTTTTTTGCCCCGCGGGGCCCTTTTAAAACCTCCACATCAAACCTAAACGGTCAGGGAGGATCTACTATGCCCCCTTATGGTCATTTGCCCCTTCGGTTTGGCCTCCGCTTGTCTCTCGATCCTACCGAGAGACAAGATGGCGGCCGCTACGGACTGTTTGGAATGTTTACAGACGCCGGAGAACCAATCAGCTTCGCTTCACAAAGCTCCGTTGCGCGAAAAGTACGCGAACTGGAGCGCTGCCCGGTCCGCTGTTACAGATATATATCTTTTTTTAAACGTTAATTTCTCAAAATCCACTGGAGCACATATATTGAGACCTACAAAAGGCACATCGGGCTACCAGTCTCTACAATTTTGCCAAGTTTCGTGCAAATCCATTCAGCCGTTCGGGCTAAAAGTGAGGCCAACCGCCCTATGGAAAACTCAATGTTAAAAACACGTTTTGGGACCCCCCTTTTTTCTCGACCCCCCCTGGACGAACCCCCCCCCAATTTTCAGGGGCTGCTCAGAAAGAAAATGTGCCATTTTCCTGAAAATTTCAGCCAATTCCGTCCACAAACGCCAAAGTTATTAGACATAGAATTTTCAAAAAACCCATAGAGAAAAAATCCTAACTATATATACCTACTGGCGACCGCCAGTAGGTAATATACATATATTTGGGGTGGTGTCTAAATGTTTGCAGTTAATGCTAATATTTTTGGAGGTTGTATTGTTTATATTCTAGATATATAAGTGTTTTGAGGTGAATAGTAAACAATTTGTTAATGTCATGTATTTGTATTTAACTTAAAAATGGGCATAACTAGTTCTAGGTATATTTGAAACAATTGTTTTATGTAAAAAGTGTTTTTTATCCATTTTTTAATGTTTATTTAATTATTTTGGTAATGATGTGGTCAATGCTATTTAAATCAATTTTTTTATATATCAATCAATCAAGCATTTATATAGCGCACTACTCACCCAGAGGGTCTCAAGGCGCTCGGGGAGGGGGAGCCGCTACTGCTCGAACAGCCAGGTCTTGAGCTGCTTCCTGAAGGCGAGGTGGTCCTGGGTCAGGCGGAGGTGGGTCGGGAGGGAGTTCCATGTCTTGGCGGCGAGGTAGGAGAAGGACCGTCCCCCTGTGGTGGATCTTCGGATGCGGGGGACGGCGGCGAGGGCGTGGCCGGTCGATCGAAGCTGGCGTTTGGGAGCGTAGAAGATGAGGCGTCTGTTGAGGTATCCTGGTCCTTGGTTGTGTAGGGCTTTGTGAGCGTGGGTGAGGAGACGGAAGGTGATTCTCTTGTTGACCGGGAGCCAGTGCAGGTCTCTCAGGTGTTCGGAGATGTGGCTGCGACGGGGGATGTCCAGGATGAGTCGTGCTGAGGCGTTCTGGATCCGTTGAAGTCTTTTCTGGAGTTTGGCGGTGGTTCCTGCGTAGAGGGAGTTGCCGTAGTCCAGACGGCTGGTGACGAGGGCCTGGGTGACCGTCTTCCTGGTCTCGGTGGGGATCCACCGGAAGATCTTACGTAGCATGCGCAGGATGTTGAAGCACGACGAGGAGACAGCGTTGACTTGTCTGGTCATGGAGAGGGAGGAGTCCAGGATGAAGCCTAGGTTGCGTGCGTGGTCTGTTGGTTTGGGTGCGCTGCCTAGGGCGGGGGGCCACCAGGAGTCGTCCCAGGCGGAGGGTGAGGATCCCAGGATGAGGACTTCCGTCTTGTCTGAGTTCAGTTTCAGGCGACTGTTCTTCATCCATTCGGCTACCACTTTCATCCCTTCGTGAAGGTTGGCTCTGGCGGTGGCGGGGTCGTTGGTGAGGGAGAGGATCAGCTGGGTGTCATCGGCGTAGGAGATGATGTTGAGGTTGTGCTGGCGTGCGATGTCTGCGAGGGGGCTCATGTAGACGTTGAAGAGGGTTGGACTGAGCGAGGAGCCTTGAGGAACGCCGCAGATGACTTCGGTAGCTTCAGATCTGAACGGGGGGAGGCGAACTCTCTGTGTCCTTCCCGCGAGGAAGGAGATGATCCACTCCAGTGCCTTCTCCTGGATTCCGACGTTGCTGAGTCGCTGCACTAGTGTACGGTGGCAGATAGTGTCGAAGGCCGCAGAGAGGTCTAGGAGGACGAGGGCTGCTGTTTCTCCGTTGTCAAGCAGTGCTCGGATGTCATCGGTGGCTGCGATCAGGGCAGTCTCGGTGCTGTGGTTGGCTCGGAAGCCAGACTGCGAGGGGTCGAGGGATCCGTTCGTCTCGAGGAAGGCGGCCAGCTGCTTGTTGACGGTCTTCTCGATGACTTTTGCAGGGAACGGGAGCAGCGAGATGGGGCGGTAGTTCTTGAGGTCGGTGGGGTCGGCTGATGGCTTCTTTAGTAGAGTGCTGATTTCGGCGTGCTTCCAGCTCTCCGGGAAGGTAGCGGTGTCGAAGGAGGTGTTGATGATGTCCCGCAGGTGGGGTGCGATGACAGCATCGGCCTTGTTGAAGACGTGGTGAGGGCAGGGGTCGGTCGGAGATCCGGAGTGGATGGAGTTCATCGTGCGGACGGTGTCTTCGGTGCTGATCGGGGTCCAGGCGCGGAGGGTGGTGGTGGGGGGCAGTGGTTCGGTCGTGGCGTGCGTTGGTTGAGTGCTGAAGCTGTTGTGTATGTCCGCGATCTTGTTTTGGAAGTAGGAGGCGAGGGAGTTGCAGAGGTCTTGCAAAGGGGTGATGTCGTTGTTTCCGGCGTTGGGGTTGGAGAGCTCTTTAACGATGTTGAAGAGTTCCTTGCTGTTGTGTGCATTCTTGTCCAGTCGTTCCTTGAATGCAGTTTTCTTGGTTGCGTGGATGAGTTGGTGGTGTTTTTGGGTGGCAAGCTTGAGGGTAGTCATGTTGTCCGGTGTTGGGTCTCAGCGCCAGGTTCTCTCGAGGGCTCGGCAGTTCTTCTTGGAGCTCTTGAGTTCGTCGGTGAACCATGGGGCTTTCTTGCTGCCGGGTCTGCTAGGCGGGGTCGTCAGGGGGGCGAGGTCGTCAGCGCAGTCGCTGATCCACTTCGTGAGGTTGGTGGCCGCTTGGCTGGGGTTCGTTGCGCTGGTGGGTGGGTTCTTGCTCAGGGAAGTCGCGAGCTGGTCGGCTGTGATCTTGTTCCAGCTTCTGCGTGCAACTTGTTGTTGGTGGTGGTGGGTCGTGTTCCTGCTGAAGATGAAGTGGACGCAGCTGTGGTCCGTCCAGTGGAGTCCGGTGGCGTGGCTGAAGGCGATGTCCTTGCTGGATGAGAAGACGGGGTCGAGTGTGTGTCCGGCGTAGTGGGTGGGGGTGGTTACCAGCTGCTTGAGTCCGAGGTTAGCGAGGCTGTCCAGCAGGGTGGTGGTGTTGCGGTCGTTGTTGTTCTCCAGGTGGAAGTTGAGGTCCCCGAGGAGGATGTAGTCAGCGGAGGGGAGGGCGTGCGGGCTGATGGAGTCGGCGATGTCTTTGCTGAATTGTGTGCGTGGTCCTGGGGGTCTGTAGATGAGGGTGCCTCTGAGGGTGGGCTTGGGGTTGATGTGGACCTGGAAGTGAAGGTGTTCGGTGGTTGTCAGGGTGTCGTCGGTGTTGGTCGTGATGCGGATGGTGTTCCTGTGGATGATGGCGATGCCTCCTCCGGTCTGGTTGATGCAGTCCCTTCGGATGATCTTGTAGCCGTCTGGGATGGCGATGGCGATGTCGGGTGCTGAGGAGGCGTTCATCCAGGTTTCCGTGAGGAAGGCGACGTCTGGTGAAGTAGTGTCGAGCAGGTTCCAGAGCTCGACGGCGTGTCTGTGGACGGAGCGGGTGTTGAGCAGGATGCACTTCAGGTGGCTGCTACTGTTGCTCGTCTTGGTCTTGGTGGGTGCGGGTGTAGTGCAGTTCCGGATGCAGGTGAACTCGCAGGGGCGGCAGCTGAAGGGTCCGTGGGTGCGTCTCGGGGTGGCTCGGTAGCATCCCGGGAATCGGCCGGTGTTGAGTGCGTTGAGGGTGGCGGCGTCGTACGTCCAGCGGTTGGGCTGGGGTCTGCGAGGGCCAGGGGTTCGGGCGCTGGGCGCGGTCCAGGCGCGGACGGGCGCAGACGGGCTTACCTTTGGCGCGCCCGCTGCGCGTTGGCCACTCTGCCATATGAGGAGAGTGGGGGGGCGGAGCGTGGGAGGAGCAGCTGGGAGGCGGGAGCGGGGCGGCGAATGGGTGGGCGACCCAGGGGAGTGGGCGGGGCCGCAGGGGGGCAGCGGCGGGGAGGTGGCGGGAAAACGCGGCAGGGGCTGGCCTCAGCAAGGGGGCCAGGGGACAACGGTGGGCAGAGGCGGGAAAAAGCTGGCGGGCCAACACAGGCACAGGCAACACAGGCAGAGAAGACAGAAACACACGGAAACACGGCGGAGCTCAGAAGCAGGGGGTGGAAGGAGCAGGCAGCGCAGGCGGGGCACAACCAGGAGCAGCGGCCGGGGACCAGGGGCACTGCTGCGGGCAGCGGCCGCACACGCCTGGAACCAGGGGCACAGCAACGGGCAGTGGCGGCACTTGGCGGCAGCGGGGGCACACTCTACTCACACCAGGAGGAGCGAGCTCGGTGCGTGGGGTGACCGGCAGCTTTATTCGACAGCATGTCATAAAAGCAAAATTATATTTCCTCTTACAATCAATAGACATAATCGTTATAAATACTAACCAAAACAAAAATAAAATGTTAAAAGGTTATTACATCTTAGGGCTGTCAATTACAGGTTAAAAACAGATGTTCTAAAAGATGTTTTAAAAAAAAAAAATGATATATACAAAAATATGATAATCATCTTGTTGAGAGTCTTTAGAAATAATCATTGGCTAAAATCTAAAGATTTTAAAGTACGGGTGCGAATGATCCAGGCCCACCTTAAGAATTTGGCAACTGCAATCGCTAGGCAAGGTGAACAATCAGTCTCCAATATCCGTAAGGCCTCAATGCATCTCCGGGTACCCATAATAATACATATTGGTTTTAGCCACTTGCTACGAGGGCATGTATAGAGAGGACATACAAACAGCATATGGGATACATTCTCAATCAGATTTTTACAATTACAGCATTTGTCATCCCAATTTGCCGACCACTTGCAACTGAAGGCTTTTACAGGTAAAGTTCCAGCTCTAAACTGGAAAAACAGCTTTCGGTCAAGCGGACTCTCTATAATATCCCAGTAGGCTTCACAGAGTGGGCGAGATTTAAAGTCAAGGAACCGTCCTGTTAAATTAGTATTTATACAAGTGCTATGGGTGGACATCCAGATCATTTCCCAATATATTTTTTTCAAAGTTGGTTTTGACGGGAAGCTTAGGACGTCTGCATCTACCCATAGATGATCAAGCTCCAACTTTGTTAGTAAGCCCCTTATCTCTTTAAGCCATTGGATATGATGAAAACAGTCAGCCCTAATGATATCCTTTAGTGCAAGGGCGTAATGTGCTTGTTCTGGGGTTGTCCAGATACGCCTCCAATACAATAGGGGCCGTAACCGTTCTATATCCTCAACCTTTTTCCTGCCGAGATCGTATAAGAGCGGAATGGTAGGAGTACTTTGGGGTACCCCCACTAGACAACGTAGGAATTTGTTTCTCTGCCGTTGTCAGTTGGGTTAGATTGTTAAACCCCCAAAGTTCAGAACCATACAAAGAGGCACCTATGACCTTCATATTATATATCTCTAAGGCAGGTGTAATTGGCTTTGTAAAGGAAGCTTTATGCTTTGTGACTAAGGCACCCGTTAGCTGATGGAATTTTAAAACAGCCATGTCAATATGGCTTTTCCAGCCCATATTGCTCTGGAGAGATATTCCCAGGTAGGTGAATGCCTCTACCTGTTCTAGTGGAGTTCCATTGAAACTAATTGTACCTTTGAAGGTTTTCCGCTGACTCAGGCACATAAACTTGGTTTTTGAGGTGTTTATCTCAAGTCCACGGAGTTGGCAAAATTCTCCGAACGCGTTTACAGCCCTCTGGAGCCCACTCGGGGTCCTGGAGACTATCAACGTATCGTCCGCGAACATGAGAACAGGCACACGGTGCCCAGCCAAAATCGGGGCATCGGTGGGGGAACGGTTAAGATAGTCCACAATACCGTTGATGTATAATGAAAACAGCGTGGGCGCCAATACACACCCCTGCCGAACACCACGCTCGACAGGAAATGAGTCAGTCACCTCACCCTGCTTCCCCCATCTGATTCTGGCATAGTTGTTCTCATGCAGGCGGACGAAAAGGGTCAATAGTTCCGGAGATATCCCTGACTCAGCGAGAACCCTCCAAAGTTTGGAACGGGGGACTAAATCGAAAGCCGATTTTAGGTCCACAAAGACCCCATAAAGGGTCCCCTTGGACAAAGCCACATTCTTCCAGTAGAGTGTAATGAAATAAAAAACCTGGTCAATTGAGCTAGTACATGACCGAAAACCGGCTTGATATGGGGACAAAATATTGTGTTCTTCTATCCATTGTTGCAGTTTATTTTGTACTAAACGACCCATACGTTTTTGGGCTGAGTCTATAAGACTGATGGGTCTATAGTTACTGGGTAGAGATTTGTCACCCTTTTTAAAAACCGGTATTATTCGGCGCCTTTCCATGAAGGTGGGATTGGCGCACCCCTAGCCACCGAGTTAGCTAGACACTCAAAATACCTACACCAAGATGATCTTTCACTTAAAAACACGTCAGCAAGAATACCATCCATACCTGGGGCTCTACCCCCAGTCACGCAATCTAGCGCTATGCTAACGTCCTTAGCTGTAAAAAACTGATTCTGGTAAAAAATAGTTGTGGGAAGTGGGCAGTCCACTTCAGTAGAGTTTCGTGCGTATTGTGGTCTAAAGAAATCTACCCACTCTTGTTTTGCAACATTATTTTGGGGGGCCTCAGCCCAAAATTGTTTTGAATCCCTTGCTCCACAGGCCTGTTGCAAGTCACGCCATTGATCCTCATCCCACTGTTTCTTAGCTGCCTTCTGGGCGAGCCTATAAATCTCTGTTGCCTTCCTTACTTCTATTGGATTCTTGCTCCTTATTTCTGTACACAGGTTTAGGCGGGCCACTTTACATGCGTTATTATACCACTTCTCCTTTGGTGGCTTATTATTTCCCTTATCTGGTTTTGTGGTTTTACTAAAAAATTGTTGCTTTTGCAAACAAGTGGTTGTGTACCTCAAACATTATTTGGGGAAAGTCTACCTTGTCAATGTGAGTATTTAGATTAGCCACTTCTTCAGTAACCATATTTTTAAGGGCCTCCAGTTTCTCAGGCTTCTCTATGAAGCTACCCCATTTAATATGGCGCATATTATTGGAAGCGACTATATCCAAGGTGACCTTCCCACACCCCAAATTCAATTCTTTAGTACCCGTCTGCGCTTGGTACTCCATACAGAGTGGGTTGTGGTCACTTTCCATCCTAGTTTTAACAGTCATATCTATCAGACTGTGCCACCCCCTTATGTCCACCAGGATGTAATATATGCGACTAGAATACCTTCCATTGTCAAAGGTGTTTTTCCCCATGCGATCAGATAAGGCGCGACCATTTACTGCTCTAAGCCCTCTAACTAGACATAGGGCCTTTAGCTGTATTGCTACAGCTGACCATTTTTTTACAACAGGTAGTTCGAGCTGGGGGACACCCCATTTACTGTCCTCCTCTACAGCGAGAAACGGATCCTCTTGGCCTAGGGGTTCAAAGGTGGTGTTAAAGTCTCCACCCACTATGATAGACACCTGTGTTGGAAGTACCTCAAGCTGCTGGTCAAGAGCTGAGATTACCTCAGATGTTTGGCTCCCTCCTGTTCCCCTCGCATAAATGTTAAATATGGCCACCTTTTGACCGTTTTCCCATGTGATATTAATTGATAAGATATCATTCGACGGGGGACTAGTTTGGTGTACCTTACAACATAGGGCTTGTCGGACCCAGATGATCAGGCCCCCAGCTGGCCGACCTTTAGATTTTTTAGTTGCTAACGCATGGAAGTTGAGGAACCCCACACGATAGACAGGAGCCGTAGACCAGGTTTCCTGAAAAAGGATGACGTCGTGCTGGTCGACAAAACTACACCATTCAGGGGAAGATATTTTATTGTCAATACCAGCCAGATTCCAAGAAAGAAAAGCAACCCCTGACAGAGTATTTGATAGATCCCTCGGGTTTTCAGCAGCTAAACTTGCACCCCCGATCACTAGTTGATGTTCAGTGGCCGTAGGTGCAAGGCAGATGTTCTCTAGGTAGGCCCCATCTATTACGGGACCATCATGTTCTCCAACTAGGTCCGAACTGGTTAGTTAACCAAGGTTCCTGCTCTCCATGCACTGCCAATAGAGTGTGATCTTTCCTTTAAGGTTGTATTTAGTATAGGGACCGAGTTAATTTGTAATTATATTATATGCATTTTTTATAGGTCAGGTATTTTTGTTGCCGATATTTTAGTTTTCGATATAGGTAAAAAGCAACATTTTTGACAACGATATTTGTGTTCTCGATATTTGTGCTTTTTATATAGTTTATAGTTAAGTATATGAGACCGATATATTTGTATTCGAACTATAATTTATGATAGTTTTGTGTTTCGATAGGATACGCATCGATATTATGTCAGTGATCCATAGTATTCTATATAGAGATGTGTTTCTGCTCTTTCACACACTTACCATAACCTTGATTAGTGGTTTGGTGTTGTAAACACACCAGTGAGTGCATGTTTAGATTCCTGTCTAGCTTAAGATCAACATAGTGGCTTATTTGATTGATTTTGTTATTTATGGCTCTCAAATTCTGACTTAGATATTCAATTCTATAATGTAGCTAAAGAGGAAAATTAAAGTTGTATTGCTTCCCACTGTTGCTATGTCTTAACTGGAAGTGCTTGATTCTCCTGTGTTCTCTATGTTCTCTGCCTCACTCGGGTCTTCACTCACCTTCTTACACCAGCCATCTGCCTGCATATAAAAATTGAGGTGGGAGAAAGTGAGCAGCAAACTACCTCCGCATACCACACATCCATTTTAGCTGACACACACTGACGATTAATTGAATGCTGCAGAGAATTTGACTTTAGAGAGCCTGTCAGTGCAGTGATGGCTCTTGGCTCCCTGGATAGCAGAGACTGTAGTTTCAATAGCAAAGGGGAGGAAAGGACTTAAGGCAGTGGGATGGATGGCAGTACGTCATTTAATTGTATATTTAGGAGACAGTAGGACTTTTTTAAAGAGAGGCTAAGGTTGGTGGGTTAACACGCACTAGTCTGTTTCTTATTTGAGTAAGTGAGGGGAGGGTAAATGCTGAGAGTGGTTGTGGTGAATGGCTGAAAAGCAGGTACATTTTAATGAACTTTTAAAATGGGGAGCAGTAGATAATGCTGGCAGTGTTGGGGGTGGAAAAAGGAGGCCTGGTATGTTTTTTATGGAGAGAGGAGGGGTGATATGTGAAGAGTGTGGTGGGGTGAATGACAGAACACCTGGTCTAAAATGGGACACAGAGCCCAAAAAGGTGAGGTGTCCTGATGCTGGGGCTCGTTGGGAAGATAAAGCAAGCTATTGCCCAGAGTCACATGGTACTGGGCTAACCTGCCGCCGGTGCCAGGGATTAAACCATTAACCCAGTGGTGCAGAGTCAGATACCCTGGCCGCTTGCCCACAACTCTTCCACTGCAAAAATTCCTTGGAATCTGGCCATTTGCGACCATTTTTTTCATTGATGAACGTGGCCCTTAGTCTATAATATGTCATTCAGAACCCCTCAGCGAAAAACAACCCTCTTGTTCTCGATTATGTTTCTAAAATTCTATATGCTCGTAGAATTGTTAGGCATTATGTCATGGTAAGTCCTGTAGTGGTCACCACTTCATGTGTGTAACTCTGGTTCCAATGTGCAAGAAAATGAATTATTAATTGGGGTGGATGGTAGTCCACCGCAAGTAATAAAGTGACTAACCTGTGCACACAAGGTTTCAGTAAAATAACCTGTTTTCAACCTTTCGTAGTTATGGTACAGAGTAGACAGGCTTGACTTAGAGGACACTTGCATTTAGAAGTCCTAAAAAATTTAAAAGGCAAAAACACAACACAGGAAAAATCTTACTCTCTTTTATAAAACTTGAGAACTTATCATAATAAAATGACACCAAAATAACATAAATCTAATAAGAGGAACAGGGGATATGAATGTCAATAAATTTAGGAAAAAAGCACCAAGAAAATGTAAAATGCCACTCAGTACTCACTGATTTCCTTGCAATTTCAGGCTGATCACAAAAAAGCCTGAGTCGGAAACACATTGTGTGTTTGTCGCATTCAAAGATTTTACTTTCTACCTTAGTCTCTGAAATCAAAGTTCAAATGCTCCATCAGAACAAGGTTGCGGGCTGCATTTGGTGAAGTCTTCTCGAAGCTTGATAGCCATTGGATGAGTCCCACTAAAGCTGGCGTCAAAAGCTCTGAGGGGGAGAAATCCAAAGATTGTGGCCCACAAAGTCCTCTCATCAGGCAACTACTTGTTGTGCCTTCGCCTGGTCAAGCTTTCTAGCTTCGAACTTTGTCTTGTTCAGAGAATTCGAAATCCTCCAGCTGGGCAAACCTGAAGCTGCAGCTAACGAAATTTCATGAAAATAGGACACCTTGGCCACAATGTCCTGCTGAACCCTTGGGTCTTGAAAGTCCAAAAATGTTTTAAAGTCTTGCTATTCATGGTTACTTCTTAGGTTCCCAGAACCTCAGGGACTCAACTTAGGTGCCAGAACTCCCTTCAGCAGAGTCCCCCCAGCAGTGTTCAGTCCAGTTACAGATGCTGTAGGTTGGATTGACACCTCAGAAAAAGGCCTCTTAAAGTTGGTTGTATCCCTGTTGCCCCACAGAAAGTCAGACAGCTGAGCTTTTGAGTCCACTTCTTTGTCCTGGCTACAAGTGGGCGAAGATTAAGCCCTTCAGGTCCCCTCAGGGACCACATACATCATGGTCAGTCCTCTTGTCGTCTTCCATATAGCCTAAAAAGTATTCTGAGGAGCTGATTGTGTAGACTTATTTTGTACAGTTCAGTGGTTGGTGGCTAGGGTTACTCTTGGAAACTCTTGGACATTCAACTAAAGGGGAAATAATTCCTTAGGGCAACACTACCCATTTTACAGCACATCCTGTTTGGGTTATTACAAACTATCCAAGAGTGCACTATTCCAAGGGAATTTCTAGATGGCACAGGTGTTTTTCCTTTGATGGGAGCTTGAGTGCTAATCAGGGGTATGTTTAGGGAAATGAGTAGTGCAAGCCTCATAAGCTACATCAAAATAATTCTGGGATCAGCTGCACCTCCCTCTGGGATGGAGCCATGTTGGCTACCATGTGTCAGAAAAAGAAAAGCGTGTCCCCCATGTTCCCATATCTCTCTTCACGCTAAACTATGAATGGACAAGCTTCACTCTTGCTTCTTTGAAGGAAATGTAACTCCTGAAGCCTTCCAACTGCTCTTCCTGGACTGACAAGTGTTGGATAACTCACTCCCAGCTAAGTATGGGCCAAAAGTCAGTTCCACTCGTGAAATTTGCGGATTTTTGGCAATTTCACGATCCACGAATCTCGCCAAATTGCCGCAAAATTGCGGGCGGATTTGTTTGTTTTTTTGATGGCCAGCTCACTCAAGGGACCAAAGTTACAGGCACACATGGTCACTGGAGGCAAATCTTCTGGCCCTTTACACAGCTGCAGTGTAGGAAAAGCAATATACATTTACCCAACGAGTATCACTTACTGATTAGCCAGTAGAAAGTACTCCAGTTGAGTAGAGGTATTGCACAAAACGGTGGCATCTGCGTGGATAACTATACAGGGCAGGATTCATTCTGGCACGAGCCTCCTGTCACAAAAATTAAACCTCAACAGGAAGCACTTACAGATATAGCAGGTGCCCGAGTTGAAGCTCAAATTCAGTAATCAAAACATTAGTGAGCATGGTCGAGGCTGGGCATGTGTGCTTTAACCCCATACGCTGATTGCGAGTGAGTGGTTGCATTAGTCCTGAGGCGGAAGCCGGGACTCTTTTTAACCTTCTTTTAATCTGCTCCTAACTCATTTTTAACTGTGTGTGTGATTATTGTCGTTTTAACAAATTGCAAGTTGCACTTACCGGGGCTCGAACTTCACAATATCGCCCCACCGGTCCTGCCATCTTAAGTCAGGCAGACGAGCTGGGTGAGCAGTCTAGTGCTCCGCCCCGCCCACCACAGCCTGCATAAAAAAACGCCAGTTAATCCTGCATCCCCGCTGATTGCGAGTGAGTGGTTGCATTAGTCCTGAGGCGGAAGCCGGGACTCTTTTTAACCTTCTTTTAATCTGCTCCTACCTCATTTTTAACTGTGTGTGGGATTATTGTCATTTTAACAAACTGCAAGTCGCACTTACCGGGGCTCGAACTTCAGAATATCGCCCCACCGGTCCCGCCATCTTAAGTCAGGCAGACGAGCTGGGCGAGCAGTCTAGTGCTCCGCCCCGCCCACCACAGCCTGCATAAAATGACACCATGGCCTAGGAAGCGCAGCGGGCACGCAGTCGGCACGCCGCCGGACCCGCGCCCAGGGCCGGAAACCCTGGTCAGATGTCCCTAAAATCTGCTCCGCGGCTAGTCTACAACCGCAATACACTATTGACGATGGGCAGCTATTCTGATACCAATGGCTGCATCACCATTGCAATGGAGGAGGACCGACAGTCCCTCCCCCATCACTGTGTTAATTGCAAGCAGACTCTTCCCAAACTACTTTGGCAATCCTTACCTTCCCTCACGGACCCCCATACTGCCCTAGAAATAGAAAAATATATCATTACCAAATGCATGCTTCTTAACGCCAGATCTCTAGTAAAACATAGCACTGAACTGGCGGAGCTCATACAGGACTCCAAGGTTAAGATTGCCTTTATAACCGAGTCATGGACAGATGCAGCATCAGGTCCAGACATCGTTATGGCTACTCCTCCGGACTATATCTGTCTCACAATGAACAGAGAAAGAAAAAAGGAGGTGGGCTGGCCATCATTTATCATAAATCACTTAGAGGGATAGTGAAAACCTGGTTTAACCAAGCTAGACGAAGCAATGGTCTTCAACTTCACCCTCTCTGACCACCAAACCCTCAGAGGCTGCCTACTTTATAGGCCGCCCGGCGTTAAAGCACCTTTCCTCTCAGCCTTGAGTAGCTTATTAGAGGAAGCTATCTGTGCCAACTCCTTTACACTACCAGGGGACTTCAATTTTCATCTTGAGAAGGACTCAGACCCAGACACTCAGGATCTCCTAGACCTAGGGGGTTGAATTAACACAAATGGTCCGTGGCCCGACTCATAAGGCAGGGCACACTCTGGATGGTATTTTTTCAAACCATCCCAACCGTTCAGCCGGTCCCCTGGTCGGACCATGCGGCAGTCTATTTTAATATTACCTCAGCCCCCCCTGCCAGACCCACTCAGGCCAAAAATCCACTCATAAGGATCAGGAAATGGAAAAATATAGAAGGCACAACGCTGGCAGACCTTCTGACATCCTCCTCTATGCCCCCATCAAGTAATGTGGAGGAAGCTGCCTCAGATTATACAAGCTGGCTGAATGCCGCATGTTTGCAGCTAGCACCCCCAGTCACCCATAGTTCCACCCGCTCCAGCCCCTCTGCTCCTTGGTTTTCAGAACAAATTAGGGACCACAAAACTCTCTGTAAAAAATTAGAAAGAAAGTGGCGGAAAAACTACAGGGAGGAGGACAAAAAACTGCTTAATGCAGAACTGAGAGTTTATAAGGAAAGGATCCACCAGGCTAAATGTGAGTTCTTCTCCAAACGTATTAAAGAAGCAATTAACTCACCCAAAGAACTATCCAGCACAATGTCCTCGCTGGCTGCCCCTAAACCAGTAGATATACCACCAAGTCGTCAATTGTGCGAAGGTTTAGCCAAATTTTCCCTGAACAAGGTAGAAAAAATCTTTCATCCCCTAGACAGCCAAATCATGTCCAACGCCCCATACCTTACCCCTGATACTCACCTTGAGACCAACAGGAAACTTGAATCACTAGACAAATTCCCCCCCATCAGTGAGGAGGAGGTATCGAGTCAGCTTATGAGAATAAAATCTGGTTCCCCTCACGACCCTTGCCCAGCTACGATTGCTAAACTGGTTCCTGCAACCATTGCTTCTGGACTCACCCCCCTATTTAATATCATGCTGGACAAGGGGGAATTTCCCCTGCGTTGGAAACAAGCTTCTATCCTGCCCCTTCTAAAAAAAACTAACCTAGATGTAACGGATCTAAACAACTTTCGTCCCATCGCCAGACTCCCCCTCCCCGCCAAAATCATGGAGGGTATACTGAACACACAGCTCAGCACCTTCCTAGGGTCAGGAGAGAGGCTGGACTCATCCCAACATGGATTTAGGGCTGGACACAGCACAGAATCGGCGTTGATAAAATCAGCCGAAGACATACGAATGGTGCTGGACGCGGGGGGTAGAGCCGCCCTGATCCTGCTTGATTTATCAGCAGCCTTCGATACGGTTCACCATAAACTATTGGTGGACCGGTTGAGAGCCAGTGGGATACAGGGAAAAGCACTCGACATCCTGAAAGCCTTCCTAGCTGGGAGGACTCAGTCGGTGGCCTTGGGGGACTTCGAATCTGAGCCATTTGCGCTCCCCTGCGGAGTCCCCCAGGGGTCTTCCCTGAGTCCGACTCTTTTTAATGTCTACATCTCCACCCTGGCGCCAGTCATCAGATCCTTCGGATTTAATCTTACATCCTACGCTGACGACACGCAGATTGTGGTGTCGCTACGCCAGGGAGATGTGGACACCACAGCAGATCGGTTTAGATGTTGCATGCGGGAGGTGAGCAACTGGATGGCAGGAAACTGCCTTAAGCTCAACTCTGCAAAAACAGAGGTGATACTGTTTGGGGCAAAAGACAATTTTTGGTCACCTCGTTGGTGGCCAGAAGAAATGCCCCCTCCCCCTCTCCAGTGGCAAAGGTAAAAAATGTGGGTGTCCTGATGGACGATTCTCTGTCCTTCAGGCTTCAAATCAATGCACTATCCTCTGCCACTCATTTCGTGCTTAAAACTATTTGGAAAGTCCTGCCATTTCTTCCGGCGGAACATAAGAAGACTATAGTGACCGGACTGGTGATGGCCCGATTAGACTACTGCAACGCTCTATTTCTGAATGCCCAGCAGGGACTCCTAGACAAACTTCAGATCCTGCAGAATGCAGCAGCACGCTGGATCACAGGCACTCCTAAGTTCACCTCAGTCTCCCAGGACCTTGTTAAGCTACACTGGTTGCCAATGCGGAAAAGAATCCTGTTTAAGTCACTTTGTGTGATCTTTAAGGCGCTGCATGGCCTGGGCCCCCATTGCCTGACCCCTTTTTTCCAGTGGTACAAGCCAGCGCGAGCGCTACGATCAGCCGAGCAGGGGCTGGTGGTCATCCCCAGAATAAGGAAAGCTCGTTGGGGAGGCAGAAGTCTTTCCCTAGGTGCCGCCAAGGCATGGAACGCGCTGCCGCCTAGTCTTAGACTGACCCCCGACCTGCTCAAGTTCAGGAAAGCTCTTAAAACCTGGCTTTTCTCTCACTAACTTCCCTGCCCACGCCCACAAGCGATCAGCTAGCGCCAGGACACCTCCGGGTAACAGCGCGCTCAAAAAATGTCATAAATAAATAAAATAAATAAATAAATATCTGCAGTCGAAAATTAGCTGTAATACTCGAGGGAGGTCTTTGAATCCATGAGTTTCTCTAGCGCAATCCCCATGTAGTTCCTGTGACAGGAGGCTGCTTTCTCCTCACCTGCTGCCCTGCTCGCTCTCTGACCCTTTATACACAAGAGGCATGTTTACACGCATTGAAACCCCGTCCGTTTGGCCCCGCACCACACACTAGCGGTATCAAACGTCTTCCTGCTCTTTTCCAACTATGATGGACAGCTCACTCAAGGGACCTCGGCGCCTTTTGGCATGGTGGTAAAGTTACAGGCACACATGGTCAGTGGAGACAAATCATCTGGCCCTTTTACGCAGCTGCAGTGTAGGAAAAGCACTATACATTTACCCAATGAGGTAGCACTTACTGGATTAGTAAGTAGAAAGTACTCCAGTGCAAATCGCAAAGTTTTACATTACGAAATGTAAGACTTACATTTCGTAACGGATCCCAGGCAACGCACATGTTCGGGGCAACACATCAGTGCTTTAGGCACCCCTGACGGTTCATATCAATTTATATACTCTGTAGTCATCCCAGGACTCTGGACCCACATCACTTTACCTATAACTCAGTTTCACTTGCAACCGCTGTCTGTTTTAAGTTCACTAACAGAACAGATTAAATTTCACATACTTGGCTGAGAACTCATACCTTTAGATGTCTTGGGCTCAAGCGTCTAGTTGCGTGCTTCTTACGTTACCCCGAAAGTAACCAGGTCTTCAGATTCCTCATCATGGAGTTCTGACCTCTTTCCTTGACCCTGTCATTTCGCCCAATATCATTAATAAATGTTGATTCAAAACATTTTGCAAAAATATTGGCAATGCGCCTTGCACCCTTTATGACACAACTCGCCTCTGCCCAGCATCATGGATTTATACCCAGCAGAGATATGACTGCGCATGTGAAGACCTCTATTGATACTTTTGATGTTGCCTCTAAAACTAACATGGACATAGGAATGATCATGCTCGACGCAGAAAAGGCATTCGACCGTGTAACATGGGACTGTCTCTGGGCTACACTTAAGGCATATAATATCCATGGCTGTTTTTATGATTGGGTAAGAGCTTTATATAGATGTCCAAGCACCTAATTAATCTATTTAGCCTATCAGTCCACACCATTTAAGGTTCTGAGGGGCACTCGGCAAAGGTGCCCTCTAATACCCTTGCTTTTTGCTTTATACATAGAACCATACATCAAATCTCTGCTATTCCGCCAGTTTTCCTAGGCTCTGAAGAACTGAAAATTACGGCTCATGCCGATAATATTGCTGTATTCTCCACAGACCCAGCAAGGACAATAGAAGCAATCCAATCCGAAGTAATTATATTTGGACACGTTTCCGGATATAAGCTTAAAGTTAGTAAAACTCAGACTGTCCTTAACTTTCAATCAGGAAAGGTGATAACCGGGGCTTTTACGTCAACCACTTACTTAGGCATTCAGATTACCTCAGATATACGGCAGGTCATAAAACTGAACTACGATACCTTACCTAAATTAATGGTTTCTAAAATGAGGGATTGGCATAAGCCGCCAGTTAGTATTATAGGACGCTGCAACATTATAAAAATTATTGTTTTGCCTAAATTTCTTTATTTATTTAGGGCAATACCTTTGAGAGTCGCAAACTATTTTTTTAAATACTTGAGGGGGTTATTAGTAGTTTCATTTGGAGCTATAAACAGCAGAGACGTGCTATAAAGTATTTAAACTGCCTTACAGCAAGGGCGGACTCAAATTGCTGGACTTTACACCATATTTTTGGGCTTCTTTTGTAGGACATTTGCGAGATCTCCTTGATTCTAGAAGACAACAATGCTTTACAATCTTGCCATTGACAATGACAGTACTATGTTCATGTATAGAATAAATGACTCAAATTATTTTAAGAGAGTGTGATTTAAGACTCTGAAGGATATAGCCTATATATGGTGCGAAATCACAGTTAACTACTCCCTGCCTTTGATACATCTCAACATGCCATTATTGTGTAATCCTATGCTCCCTGATATCTTTCATGACATGCTAGCTAAATCCTGGGATAGATATGTGATTAAACAGTTTCATCATCTGTATAATGCTACCGGGTTTCGTACATTTTTAGATCTGCAGACTTCATTTGGCCTCCCTAAAAATATGTTTTATAAATATTTACAGATAAGAGATTATTTACTGGGACATAGAGGTATAAAACAACCTATGGGATCAGATATACTGCAGTATAAACATTCAAAATCAAAACTGACTATTAGTAAGGCGTATCAATTATTATCCCAAACTTGGGAGAATGCTAATCTAAAGATAGCACTAAAATGGGCTAAGCTATTTGGCCAAGATGTTAGCCCAGCTGATATAGAAAAATAAATGGAGAGTTTAGATAGTGCGGTCCACTGTATCAATCTCAAGTTGCAACAGTTTAAAAAAGTGTTTATGCTTTATTATACACCAGAACGTATAGTTAAATGGATAGATCCTATCAATATAAATACGAATGATAAATGTAAATGCGACAAATATGGGATGATAACTGCAAATTGTCTACACATGTTTGTCACCTGTTCAGACCTGGACACTTTTTTGTAAGAGGTACAGGGCATCATAGCTGATCATCTAAAAATGAATTTATATTTAGCAGAGAAAGAGATTATGTTTGGCTATAAAACAGACGTATCCCTAGGATTAAGACCTTTAATATCAATTATGCTAGTAACAGCATGACTTTGCGTTGCCCGCGCCTGGATATCTAAAACTCCGCCTAGAGCTTTTGAATGGTGGGCAATGCTAAGGGAGATTCTAGAGAGAGATGGCTATTGCTAAGAGCAGAGGCATTTGATCCGGGAAGCAGTTTATCTGAATTTGGGGACCCTTGCTAAATTAAGCAAAAATACTGCTTTTGAATATTTGTGGTTGTAGTTTCCAAACTATATACCATGGTCATTGAGAGTTACACATGCCAATCAGCAATTAGCCAATATTGAAATTTTTGGGAGGTCTGAGCACCTGCACTGGGCAGTGGACAGCAGTGCCCCAGAGTGCAGAGTCTAACACCAGTATTACAATTCAGCAAAAAATTGTTGTGACCATACAAATAGGAGCACTTACTCATACTATATATTATCAGAGGTTGTCATTTACACAAAGCTCATAGGATTCTAGCAATTAGCACATGCCATGATTCTTGCAGAGTTCAAATTGATTGCACATTGTACCTTCACCAGAGAGTCATCGGCCAAACTGACATGTGCATGTGCACAAATGTCTGGCGCACCGCTCTTTAGTTGTTTACTATTTTTCCTAGAATTGACTTTGACTACGATGAATTTTGTTACCCCCTAATTTCCAGGATTGCACACTTACCTCATGAGTAATGTGGTGCTTTCTTTTTTTTTTTGCAGTAGCTGCCTACTTGAAATATGAGTGCAATTAGCCTTACTTAACAACAAAAAGGTCATACATTTGTTACTGTACCTAGAAAATAGCAGTAGTCACAAACTAGGTGTAATAGTAAGTTTATAGCTGCGGAGACTTCGTCTTCAGGCAAAGAACTCTTCACATAAATAGATAGGCCTGTCCTCTCATTCTTGTGTGCCGAGTTCTCCACCTTCTCTGCAGCCGGTAACTTACTATTAACTCACAGTTTGTGGATATATAAAAAAAGTAAAGTGTAAGTTTACCTTTGTGAAACAGGCGCTCAGTGTTCCAACAAGTGATGTAATTAGGAACAAGTTCTTTAAAAAAAAATAGGCATATTTAAATTTGAATTATTCAATTGTCATATATTTACTTTCTGAATAAGCCATTCAAGAGTACAGGTGGGCTTTCTACTATCATAGCCAGGCACGTTCATGTGCATAGTTCTATTCTTTGAGCGCCTGTCCATAAGCTCTTTCTGCATTTTACTTGCTTGTCCACTAAGCTAGGGGTATAACACAGGCCCCTACTGCCCCTCCATCACAAGGGAGATGGACCCAACCCTTCAGAGGCCCCAAACCTACAGGAGACACCCCAAACCTTAATGGGGCACCCTTTGAGCCAAATGCCAATTAATATCTGTGAGATAATAGAGACTCAGGGAGGGGCATTATTCTGTGTTATGCCACTGCACTAAGCTATGATTTATTTTAACAAGAGTGAAGGAATCCTCTTAAAGATTAGGGGCCAGATGTATGACCTTTTTTTGCGGCCACAAACGGGAGATCTTCCTGTTTGCGACTACAAAAAAGGGTAATGGCATGTACAAATTCTATTTTGCGAGTCACTGACTCGCATAATAGCATTAGCGACTTTCGCTATTAGGAAGGGGCGTCCCTTCCTAATAGCGAGTCACCATGCCATATAATATTGTTTTGCAACTGCATTTGCAACCGCAAAACACTCACAGTTTACCACCTACTTCAAGTAGGTGGTAAACCACTCGCAAACAGGAAGGGACCCCTTCCCCTTTGTGAGTATGTGAGAAAATCTTTTTTAAGAGCAGGCAGTGGTCCCAGGAACCACTGCCTGTCCTTAAAAAAATGAAACTGAAAAGTTCAATTTCTCTTTTTTAAATGCAGCCCGTTTTCTTTTAAGGGAAATGGGCTGCATTAAAAAAAAAACAGCTTTATTAAAAAAGCAGTCACAGACATGGTGGGCTGCTGACCCCAGCAGCCCACCATCCCTGTAAGTGCTAGCAATTCCTAGTGGGGTAGCAAATTGCGCTTGCCACATTAATATTAATGAAGCATGCAATTTGCAACCCCAGTAGGAATCGAAAACATTGTCCGCGACAATGTTGTGCATCCCACTTCGCAAGTCGCAAATTGCGAGTCTCAAATGAGATGCAATTTGCGAGTCGCAAATTGGTGGATCGTACATCTGGCCCTAGGTGGACTAAGGGCCAGATTTATGGATGGTTGGTGTTGCACTTGTAAATCAATTTGTAACAGAGACGGGGTACCCCTAATAACGTGTCCTATATCAGGGTAAACAGAATACATGTAAATAAATCTATAGGAAACAGTTCATCAAGTGGACCAATAATACATTAAACAAAAAAGTACTAACCCAAATGCACACTAAAGTATAAATTCATAATTTATTAATACAAACATTTTTTTACAAAAATGTATTTTCTTTCCTTTTTGTTTTTTATATAGATGTAGAAATGTGGGACAGTGACACCATATAAATACAAATATGTGTGTACAATCAATAAACTGCAATTAGTATCATAAATATTTAGTCAGTTTCTATTTGGCATCTTAATTTATTAAACTCATAGATCGCCAAATGTACAATGGTACAAAAAATCATTCTGTTATGAAAAGAGACACTAAAACACAACTAATACAATCAATTAACACTAAACATTAAGGGCCATATGTATCAAGATACCCATTTGCGATTCTCAAATAGAGATTTTTAAGAAATCGCTATTTGAGAATCGCAAATGGGTATGTATGTACAAAATCACTTTTTGCTTGCGATTCCTTAGAATTCCTTAATTGCGATTAGCAAATTGTGAATCGCAATAAAGGAATACTTTCCCATTCATTTCTATGGGCAAGGAGGCCCATGGGAATGAATGGGAAGTTATTCTCAATTTGCGATTCACAATTTGCTAATCGCAAATTGAGAATAATTTCAAGGGTGCAGGGGTGTCCAAAGGAGACCCAGTTGCACCCCTGAAATATGCATGGGTGCACATGTGGCGCGCACATACGGGCATGTATGTGCGACACATGGCACTTTGAAAAATGCAAAAATGTGCATTTTTCAAGGAATTCGCAACTTACCACCAACTAGAAGTTGGTGGTAATTTGTGATTCCTTAAGGGCATTTTGCTAATTTGTTTTGCTACATACATTGCATTTAAGGAATTGCAAAATTTGCGATTCCTTAAATGCAATTGCAAAATAAAGAATCGCAAATTTTGCGATTCCTTATTTTGCACCAGTTTTGCTTCATACATTCCATTTAGCAAATTCGCATTCGCAAAAGCCGAAATTCTGCGAATTTCTGCCTTTGCGATTGCGAATTTGCATGATACATATGGCCCTAAATCATCACAAAATTTCATGGCTAAAATAAAATACACTGTCTACGCGCGTTTCGGCTGAGCCTTCATCAGGTAGCCATGTATTTTTGGTATCTTTAACTTCGAAAGATACAGATCCGTGGTGGAGGGCGCCCTCCTATATGCTGTGTATGGGTTAATGTCTAATAAATCCTCCTGTGTCAATCAATCAATCAAGAAATTTGTATAGCGCGCTACTCACCTGTAGGGTCTCAAGGCTCTTGGGGGGGGGGGTCCGCTACTGCTCGAACAGCCAGGTCTTGAGTTGCTTCCTGAAGGAGAGGTGGTCTTGGGTCAGGCGGAGGTGGATGGGGAGGGAGTTCCAAGTCTTGGCTGCTAGGTAGGAGAAGGATCTTCCTCCCGTGGTGGCTCTTCGGATGCGTGGAACTGTGGCGAGGGCGTGGCTGGTTGGCCGTAGCTGGCGGGTGGGAGTGTAGAAGCTCAGGCGGTTGTTGAGGTACCTGGGTCCCAGGTCATGGAGGGCCTTGTGTGCGTGGGTGAGGAGTCGGAACGTGATTCGCTTGCTGACGGCGAGCCAGTGCAGGTCTCTCAGGTGTCCGGAGATGTGGCTGTGTCGGGGGATGTCCAGGATGAGTTGAGCGGAGGCGTTCTGGATGCGTTGGAGTCTTTTCTGTAGTTTGGCTGTGGTTCCGGCGTAGAGGGTGTTTCCGTAGTCCAGTCGGCTGGTGACGAGTGCCTGGGTGACCGTCTTCCTGGTTTCGGTGGGGATCCGTCGGAAGATCTTTCGGAGCATGCGTAGGATGTTGAAACATGACGATGAGACGGCGTTGACTTGTCTGGTCATCGAGAGAGAGGAGTCCAGGATGAAGCCCAGGTTGCGTGCGTGGTCCGTTGGTTTGGGTGCGCTGCCCAGGGCAGGGGGCCACCAGGAGTCGTCCCAGGCAGAGGGTGATGATCCCAGGATGAGGACTTTCGTCTTGTCTGAATTCAGTTTCAGGCGGCTGTTCATCATCCACTCCGCTACGTCTTTCATCCCTTCGTGTAGGTTGGTTCTGGCGGTGGCGGGGTCGTTGGTGAGGGAGAGGATCAGCTGGGTGTCGTCGGCGTAGGAGATGATGTTGAGGTTGTGTTGGCATGCGATGGCCGCGAGGGGGCTCATGTAGATGTTGAAGAGGGTGGGGCGGGGGGGCGGGGGCGTGGCTAGCCGAGCAGCGAAATGGCCGCTCTGTGAGCGAGCTCCGCCGGCTACGTTCTGATATCCTGAAATAATCCTTGTTTGGGTCCCTGCGGACCCCCGTCATACCAGGGGCTAGACGCCTGACACCCAGCGGATTCCGAAGCCGAAATTTGGAGAGCGGAGCTCCCCGGATGGTGGAACTAACGCGATCTACGCATTTGCCGACCTGTGCGCTGGAGGCGACCCGAGGCTGCGGAGCCGTGTGCTGGACGCCGCCAACTACTGTGCTCCGTGGATTTGCAGGCCTTTGATGATCCTGTGAGTGAGACCGCGAGACCCCGCTGGCTTTGGTGCCGCTCCGTCGCGGCGCGCTGGTGGACATCTGCTGACCCGGTGAGAGTACCTGGACACGTCTGATCTGTAGGACGTGTGGGGCGGACGGTCCTCCGACGGGGGGGCGCGACCCGACACCCTCCTGCAGACGGCTTGCCATTTTTGAACGCCTGGTGCTTGCTTGCCGACGCTGCTGCGCCTCGGCCGATAGGGAACATGACCCTGAGCAGCGGCCGCCTTTAGAACACGAGGTGAGCGTGGGACTTGCGTGAGTGGGGTGTGGGACAGCCGCGCTGCCTACCTTGAGCGGAACCTGCCGAAGGGGAGCCTCCGACTAACCAGGCCGGGACTGCTCTGCTGAAAGTGCCCACTGAGCCCGTGAACTCTTGCGGTCCCTACGTCTTACCCTGCATTTGGAGGCCGCGCTGGACCGGCCTCGGCGGGGGACCGGAATTGGCGCTGCCGCCATTTTGTGACCTGCAAGTGCGTGTTGCTGTATACGGCTGCAGGCGCGCACCTAGTGGCGCGGTGCGCTGGAGACCTGGGAGATTTGCTGGCGGACCTGCGTTCCCTGTTATCGGCACGAGCTGCCTCTTGAGATACGTGTACTGGCATAGATTCGACCTCCTTGCTGTGACTGTCTGCGCGAGTGCCCCGCTGCCCAACGGTCGCCTCCATCATGGGGGGGAAACATGAGGCCAGACAACCCAAAATCAATTTTGATAATAAAAAACCGCCAAAACACCCGCAGACTGACACGGACGGCGGAGAATCTTCGTCGCAAGGTGCACCGGCGGACATAGACTTTGGGGCGCTTATTATGGAAGTGCGGTCTAGCCTGAAAAGCATCGATGGCAAACTAGACGCCATGTCCGTGCAGCTGGAGTCTGTGAAGGCAAAAGTGGGCGCTCATGAGACGAGACTGGATTGCCTAGAAAATAGACAAACTGAATGCTGCGAATTCCAACAACAGGCCAAAAAACACATAGTGAACCTGGAGAAGGATCTGGAGAGCCTACGCGCTAAGGCGGACGATTTGGAAGCGCGCTCCCGTAGATCCAATGTTCGCATTACGGGTATTCCAGAAACGACAAACACCGGCAAGATGGAGATGTTCGTGTCCGTGCTGCTGCACGAGCTCTTTGACCCAGCTCTGTCACCGGTCTTTGCGGTCGAGAGGGCGCACAGGACACTTGGGAAAATGCCGCCGCTGGGTACGCCACCGCGTCCTATCCTCGTTAAGTTGCTCAATTACCAGGACAGGGACCTCATTCTACGGCTGGCTAGAGAAAAAGGCAAAATAACGCATAAGGGAAATGATATTTCGTTCTACCCAGATTTCACCCCCCTGGTGCAAGCAGCCCGCAAGGAATTTCTGCCGGCTAAGAAAGTGCTGTTGCAGGCTGGAGTGAAATATTCCCTGTTGTATCCAGCAAAGCTGAAGGTGCTCCATGATAACGAGGCGCACTTCTTCACGGATGCCAAGTCAGCGCTTAAATTTGCCAAACACATTACTGGTCCGGGAGCTAGAAGGAAATCGCCCAGACTGGAAGAAACTGCTGATCATATGAGTGATAATGACTAGATGGGCTGCCAACGTGACTGCTGCTGCGCTGCTTATTTGTTCCCTCTGAGTCTGGCACCGGAGCTTGGGAATCCCCAAGCACCTCCTGGGGCCACAAATCATCTGATTGCAAGTGAGGCGAGACATTGCTACAGTCCGGGAGGTGGCTTTATAACTGCCATTACCTAAACCACGTGTGAACATAGCTGTGGTGAGATTCGTGGCCCCTGGGGCGGGGGCGCCGTTGGGTCCCTGCAGCTCTCTTTTCTGAATGTAGCCACCCCGCTCAACCGGGGGTGTAAGCTGGGTGCGCCACGTCCCCATGGGGTGTATCCCAATGTTTCTGATATTGGTTGTCTATCACGCCATGCGTGTTTTTCTGTGGGGTATGTCACCACCTGTTTGGGGGGTTGGTGAGGGAGGCAGGGAGCGGGGGGGGTTGAAAAGTTTGTTGTTTGTAGTTTTGGTCTGGTGCACTGAGAGATATCTTCTATCTTCATGTCTAGGCGCAGGGGCAATATGTGTGCTGTGTGCAGGGATGGGTGGCTCTGAGGATTGGCTGCCGTCCGGGGTCCTGTTGACTCTACTGTACTTCTATGATGGGGGGGATTAAATTGTGGACCTGGAACATTAGAGGCCTTGGGGACTACAAGAAGGCCCGGTTGATGCATGGTATGCTAGCCAGACATAATGTAGACATATGTTTCCTGCAAGAAACTCACCTTAATGCTGTTCCTTCACCCAGACTGCGTAATTCTAGATGGTCTAATGTGTATTCTGCTATATTTTCCAACTATGCGAGGGGGGTGGCTATCCTTGTACGAAGAGGGCTGGACTGGCGGGAACACACCTGTGAGCAGGACAAAGATGGGAGATATGTGCTCTTGCATGGTTCTTTGCAGGGCAGGCCGGTTGTGCTGGCTGCCATCTATGGCCCAAACGTGGATGATCCGGACTTCTTTCTGTCTTTGTGGGCGCGCATTGCACTGCTTGATTGCCGATCAATTATTGTTGGAGGAGACTTCAATGTGGTGCTAGATGATGCTATTGATAGGAGGGGAGTGGGTAGGCCAACCCATGCTAGAGCGCGTCAGGCTATATTTGATGTAATGGGAGAGGGGTTGCTTTCAGACGTGTGGAGAGTTCGGCACCCTGGGGAAAAGTTGGGCACCTGCTACACATGCCATCAGTCTGCCTGGTCTCGCTTAGATTACTGGCTGGTGTCGCCTGAGGTGGCGACGTGGGTGAGGAAAGTTGACATACAGGCCAGATCACTGTCAGATCATGCTCCGTGTGAGTTGGTGTTATGTGTGCCTGATGCGATGCATAGGAGTTTCCAGTGGCGTCTACCTCCACATGCTCTCACGGACCCGGTATTTGTTGAGGAGATCAGGACAGATATTATTACATACTTTGCGGAAAATACTGGATCGGCTTCGTCCGAGGCCATAGTGTGGGACGCCTTTAAGGCGGTGATCCGGGGCCAGTGTATAGCGCGCCAAGCGGGTGTGCTGCAGTCCATTCGTAGAACACTGGCCCGACTAGAAGGGGAGTTGAGAGATCTTGATGGGGCCTTCAGTCGCAATCTGTCATTGGAGGCCGCTGGTCAATTTAAAGCCAAGCTTCTTGAATTCAATGAGGAGGCAGACCGTGAAGTTAAATTCCTAGGGAAGCAAGCAGAGGCTCGAAGATACGGGGAGGGGGATAGGCCAAGCAGGACCCTAGCTAGATTGATAGCTTCACGTACACATTCACACTACATACACGCCATCCATGACAGTAGTGGATCCCTGGTTGTGGGCCAACACGAGGTTCTGCGAGCCTTCACTGACTTTTACAAGACCCTGTATACCTCCAGACAACCTGTCGCCCCGGCTTCTCTGGAGGCCTTTCTAGATTCCATTGCCCTAGTGTGGTTTAACGACAACCACAGGCAATACATGGATCTCCCGGTGACCGTGCAGGATATTATTCAGGTCATCAAAAGCATGCCGGCCAACAAGGCTCCGGGTCCTGACGGTCTGACTACGTCCTTCTACAAGGCATATGCTGACGAGTTGGCACCGAAACTCCATGCGGTGTTCGTGGAGGCCCTCGAGTCGAACTCCCTCCCAGAGTCCATGCATGAAGCCTTAATTATTACGCTTCTGAAACCGGACAAGGACGAACAGTCCCTAGACTCCTACAGACCCCTCTCCCTGATCAATGTGGATGCGAAAATCTACGCCAAAATCATTGCAGATAAACTTCAGCCGATGCTGCCGATCATCGCACTCCCTGATCAATCCGGTTTTATTCCTGGGCGAGCTACCTCGCATAACCTCAGAACTATCTTTTCTGTCTTGCACTATTTACACCCTTCTGTACAGGCGGCTGTGGTGTTCCTTGACGCCACCAAGGCGTTCGACTCCCTAGAGTGGCCGTATCTATTCCGGGTACTGGAAAGAATGGGATTCAGTCGCAATTTCATAACCCTTATTAAGTTGCTGTACACTGCGCCCAGGGCGAGAGTGAGCGTCAATGGCCTCGTTTCCCAGCCTTTTGAGATCTCTAGGGGAACCAGGCAGGGTTGCCCGCTGTCCCCGCTCCTATTTGCTATAGCAATGGAGCCGCTAGCGGCCAGGATACGGCAACACCACACCGCGAGAGGGATCGGGTTCAGCTCCCGCAGTCTGCTGATTTCATTATACGCAGACGATGTCACTCTGTACATTGTGAACCCTAGTGACAACATGAATCCATTACTCCGTGAGTTCGTGAGGTTTGAGGGACTCGCGGGAGTGTCCGTGAATTGGACTAAATCGGTCGCGTTCCCCCTCACTGATGAGACAAGCCAACCGGCATCGGAGTACCCCCTGCGTTGGGAAACTGACGCAGTTAAATATCTAGGTATCTGGGTCAGTCGTGACACGCAGGAGTTGTGGTCTCTTAATTTTGGCAGAGCGGTGGACTGGCTAGAGAGGAAAATCGAAGTCTGGAACAAGTTACCCCTTTCCCTGGTGGCGCGCATAGCGCTGGTGAAAATGGTGGTCCTACCCAAATTCCTATACCTGTTCGTTAATATTCCATTGCCCCTGACGGCGCACTTCCATGCGCGGGTCCGCTCGTTGCTCTTGACTCTGGTTTGGGCTGGGAAACAGGCGCGAGTATCCTGGAATCTACTAACGCTCCCCCTGAGGCAGGGCGGCCTCGGAGCCCCTGACCTAAAGCTGTACTCCCTATGCGCTCAGGCACAGTTTCTTCATTTCTGGGCCTTCCCCACCCCTTACCAACCGCATGTGGCGGTGGAGCTCGCTGCTGCTGCCCCGTTACCGCTGCGAGTGGCGCTATATGGCAAGGTCAAACGTCCCTCGAAGGATGTGGACACGGTCGAGATGATTCGCTGGGCTTGGCGTGAACTGCAAAACAGAGCAGGACTCTCCGTATTGTATGCGCCGGCTGTCCCCTTACGGGGCAATCCAATGCTACCTTGCCTATGCGCCAGAGGGGATACCCTTATGCTCCACGGGCGGCGACTGACTACATTTGCCGATATCTATCCTGAGGGCACCTTTGTTGCTTTGCAAGCGGAGACGGACGACCAGCCCGTGTCTTTCGCTGACGCGTTGTTGTACCACTCCCTCAGGGAATCCTGTAAGGGATTGGGACCCCAGTTTCCTGAAGAGCCACAGCCCCTGGATGCCCTTCAGAACCTGCTTTCGAGGCCGACCCCCAAAAAACTGGTTTCAAGACTATATAATTGCATGCAGGAGCAGGCCCCGATAACAGTGTCCACAGCCAAACTGGCTTGGGATGCTGACCTCCCAGAACCATTGTCGGATGAAATGTGGGAATACTGCTGCGGACAACTCACGGCGCTATCCCCGAATTATCGTCTTAGGCTCCTTCACTTTAAATTTCTGCAGCGCTACTACCGCACGCCAGTTCTGCTACACCGAATGGGAGTCCGTGAGGACTCTGCTTGCTGGAAATGTGGGGGAGGAGATGCGTCCTTCATTCACGTGGCGTGGAGCTGTCCAAACCTGGAGGAGTACTGGTCAGCGGTTTTTGCTGCTATTAACCAAATTCTCCACAGGGCCGACGCCCCTTCACCGCTGTTGGGATTGTTAGGTTACGTCAAGGACACGGAGCCTTGCGATAGAAAGTTGCATGCTATGCTCCTCCTGTATGCCAAACGACAGATATCGCTGCACTGGGGTAGGAAGGCCCTTCCGCTGTACGCAGACTGGATTAGGGATGTGACATACGGACACACGCAACTGACCAATTATTGGGAAACGATGCCAGCGGCCTCTAGACCCAAAGATATCTGGGAACCCTTCCTACAATGGACCAGGGAGCAGTTGGGATCGGTAGCCTCCGTTGATCTGTCTGATGTAGGTGTGTCAGATGATATGGGTTGAGAGCTCTGTGAAAGGAGTATACTGTGACTGTCTGGATGCGCGGAGCTGGTGTGATCCTCCTTGGTGACAGGACTTGTCCCATCTCTTCCACCCTTAATGTTCCCTATATGCGACCCTTCGGGCCTGCCCTGTTCCACCCCTGGGGCCATGTGACCCTCTGGCTTGTCCTGCCACGACCCCCTCCAAGTCCCCCCCCCCTCCTTCCCCTTTCTCCCCCCCCTCCCCTGGCTCAGCGCTTGGCCCTGTCACATGCGCGACTACAGATACTGCCGCTGTTTGACACTCATTCGCGGCTACATGGCACACATGCGTAAGGCCCTACATGAGGGTGGATATTGCAAGCTTGATGTTTCTCGACTGCACCGATGGTTACTGTTCATGTTGTTTCGTTTGTATGTTGGGGCAAGTTGGGTGTAAACAGTGCTTGTGGACGATTTCTTTTATTCTGCCGCTTCAGCAGGCTATGTCCTGTTGCTGTGCTTGAGGCAGACCTGTTACCCTTAGATTCACTTGTCGCCTGCGGCACTGAAAAAATGTAAGATCACTACCGTGCGCGATCTGTACTGCTCATTTCCATGATGATCCTGTTTCTTATATAATGTTTCTGTTGATCCAGTGCCCGTCGAGGCAGGACTGGCCCATTGCTTTACTTGCTAACATGTGATGTGAACACCATAGCGGCCTGCCTCCGGGTTGTTGGCGTGACGCAGTGTACAAATTATGCTTCTTATGTGTTATACATATCTTGCACAATAAATAAAAAAAAATAAAAAAAATAAGAAGAGGGTGGGGCTGAGAGATGATCCTTGTGGTACGCCGCAGATGACTTTGGTGGCCTCGGATCTGAACGGGGGGAAGCGGACTCTCTGGGTTTTCCGGCGAGGAAGGAGGTGATCCACTCGAGTGCCTTTTCTTGGATTCCAATGTTGTTGAGGCGCTGCACAAGGGTGCGGTGGCAGACAGTGTCGAATGCTGCAGAGAGGTCCAGGAGGATGAGGGCTGCTGTTTCCCCATTGTCGAGCAGGGCTCGGATGTCGTCCGTGGCTGCGATGAGGGCGGTCTCGGTGCTGTGGTTGGCTCGGAAACCAGATTGCGAGTGGTCGAGGGATCCGTTCGTCTCGAGGAAGGCGGCAAGCTGTCTGTTGACGGTCTTCTCGATGACTTTGGCAGGAAAAGGGAGGAGCAAGATGGGGCGGTAGTTTTTGAGGTCGGTGGGGTCCGCTGATGGTTTCTTCAGGAGGGCGCTGAGTTCGGCATGCTTCCAGCTCTCTGGGAGGGTGGCGGTGTTGAAGGAGCAGTTGATGATGTCCCGGAGATGGGGTGCAATGACGGAGTCGGCCTTGTTGAAGACGTGGTGGGGGCATGGGTCGGTTGGTGATCCAGAGTGGATGGTGTTCATCGTGCGGATGATGTCTTCGGTGCTGACCGGGGTCCAGTTGCGGAGGGTGGTGGTGGGGGGCGTCGGTTCGGTGGTAGGGTGCGTGGTCTGAGCGCTGAAGTTGTTATGTATGTCTGCGATCATGCTGTGAAAGAACGAGGCGAGTGAGTCCCAGAGGTCTTGCGAGGGAGTGATGTCGTTGTTTCCGGCGCTGGGGTTGGAGAGCTCTTTGACGATGCTGAAGAGTTCCTTGCTGTTGTGGGCGTTGTTGTCTAGTCGTTCCTTGAATTCTGTCTTCTTGGTGGTGTGGATCAGCTGGTGGTGTTTGCGGGTGGCGTGCTTGAGGGCGGTCATGTTGTCTGTAGTCGGGACTTTGCACCAAGTTTTCTCGAGGGTGCGGCAGTTCTTCTTGGAGTTCTTGAGTTCGTCGGTGAACCAGGAGGTTTTCTTGCTGCCGGGTCTGCTGGGAGGGGTCTTCAGTGGTGCGAGGTTGTCGGCGCAGGAGGCGATCCATTGAGTGAGGTTGTTGGCTGCTTGGCTGGGGTCAGTTGAGCTGGCGGGAGGTTCTGGGTCAGGGATGTTGTGAGCTGGTCGGTGGTGATCTTGTTCCAGCTCCTGCGGGGAACCTGTTGTGGGTGGTGGTGGGTCGTGGTCTTTCTGAAGCTGAAGTGGACGCAGCTGTGGTCTGTCCAGTGAAGTCCGGTGGCGTGGCTGAAGGAGATGTTCTTGCTGGAGGAGAAGACTGGGTCAAGCTTGTGTCCGGCGTAGTGGGTGGGGGTGTTCACCAGTTGCTTGAGTCCGAGGTTGGCGAGGTTGTCCAGCAGGGTGGTGGTGTTGCGGTCATTGTTGTTCTCCAGGTGGAAGTTGAGGTCCCCTAGGAGGATGTAGTCGGCTGAGGGGAGGGCATGCGGGCTGAGGAAGTCTGCGATGTCTTTGCTGAATTGTGTGCGTGGTCCCGGGGGTCTGTAGATGAGGGTGCCTCTGAGTGTGGTCTTAGGGTCGGTGTGTATCTGGAAGTGCAGGTGTTCGGCGGCTGTGAGGGTGTCGTCGGAGTTGGGGTCGTGATGCGGATGGTGTTCTTGTGGACGATGGCGATGCCTCCTCCAGTCTGGTTGGCGCGGTCCTTCCGGGTGATCTTGTATCCGTCCGGGATGGCGATGGAGATGTCGGGCGCTGAGGAGGCGTTCATCCAGGTTTCTGTGAGGAAGGCGATGTCTGGAGATGTGGTGTCGAGGAGGTTCCAGAGTTCCACGTCGTGTCTGTGGACGGAGCGGGTGTTAAGCAGGTTGCACTTGAGGTGGTTGCTGCTGGGGGTCGGCTTGGCGGGTGCGGTGCAGGTCCGGAGGCAGGTGAACTTGCAGGGTTGGCAGGTGAAGAGTCCGTGGGTGCGTCTCCGGGTGGCTCGGTAGCAACCGGGGATCCGGCCGGTGTTGAGTGCGTTGAGGGTGGCGGCGTCGTACATCCGACGGGTGGGCAGGCATCTGCGGGGACCAGGGGTCGTGGCGCTGGGCGCGGGCCAGGCGCATATGGGTTTGCCTTTGGCGCGCCTTTGGCGCACAATCGGCGCGCCCGCTGCACCTGCCCGCTGCACATGCCCGCTGCACGTGCGCGCAGACTCTGCCATAAGTGGAGAGTGGGGGGGCGGGAGGAGGGAGGAGCAGCTGGGAGGTGGGAGCGGGGTGGCGAATGGGAGAGGGTCGAGGAAACAGAAGGGGAGGGGGCGGGGCCGCGGGGGAGCAGCGGCAGGGAGCGGGGTGTAACAGCGGGGAAAGGGGCTAAAAGCGCTAGAGCAGGAGGACAAAATCAGGGGCACAGGCACAAGTACGAAAACACAAGACAGGGGGCTAAATGCAGAGGACACAATCAGGGCACAGCAGTAGAAGAGATACAGTGGAAAAAAAGGCAACTACGATGACCAAATTGCAGAGGACACAATCAGGGGCACCGCAGCACAGGAAACACGGCGGGAAAAAGGCGGCAAATACGAGCGGCGGTGGCAGCAGGGGGACCGGGTGACTTCAGCAGGAGCCACGCGGCGGGTTGAGCGACCGGCACTGACAAGGTCAGGCTAGGTCACAGCTCACCGTCGCCCGACCGCTGCCTTAAGTGCCCAGTGGGAGGGAGGAGCAGCTGGGAGGTGGGAGCGGGGTGGCGAATGGGAGAGGGTCTAGGGAACAGAAGGGGAGGGGGCGGGCCGCAGGGGAGCAGCGGCAGGGAGCGGGGTGTAACAGCGGGGAAAGGGGCTAGAAGCGCTAGAGCAGGAGGACAAAATCAGGGGCACAGGCACAAGTACGAAAACACAAGACAGGGGGCTAAATGCAGAGGACACAATCAGGGGCACAGCAGTAGAAGAGATACAGTGGATAAAAAGGCAACTATGATGACCAAATTGCAGAGGACACAATCAGGGGCACCGCAGCACAGGAAACACGGCTGGAAAAAGGCGGCAAATATGAGAGGCGGTGGCAGCAGGGGGACCGGGTGACTTCAGCAGGAGCCACGTGGCGGGTTGAGCGACCGGCACTGACGAGGTCAGGCTAGGTCACTGTGTAAAATCCTGAGTGTTTTAAGAGGGTCAATAGATACTGTCCCCGATGGCACACATCCTTATGCGGCGTATGATGGCGAATACGGTACTATCGGCAACGTGCACCGCTAGGTAGGGCGGCGTTGGCAGCCATATTCGGGACAGCGTTCACATCAAAATCGCCCCGTAGGCCCGTACTGACGGACCTGGTCCGAAAAATGATGACTGGGATTTCGGGGTGGGCCTTACAAAGGGTGTCGAGCACCTGGAACGTCCATCAGTGCTGAGTCTCTCTACGGAGACATAATATACCTGATGGACGTTTCCGGTGCTTGACAGGAATAGGGCGTGAGGAATATAAATCCACTCAAATTACTCTTCAACAGAAAATTAATTTACTAATCTTTAGGATAAATACATCATATGCTTGTTTATGTTTGCCAACTGCTAAATGCGTTACTTTTATTGAGCAGTGCACACAATTTAAGAAGTGGAGAACAATTTGAAAATATTGTTCTCTATTTTTCAGTCTATTGCTGTGTAATGAGTTTATAGAATTTTTGATGGACTGAAATAAAAGCAAAAAAACAGACAGACCAGCAAAAAAGATCATTCGGTGGCAAAAAGTTTGGATGATAAATTATGTTTCCCAAACACCTAAGCTCTGTTTTAAATGTACACCAATCAAACATGCACAATCTGTTACGGAGAAGTTGATATATTGAGGAATCCCGGATAAAACATAGGGCAAAGGTACTAAACAGAGTTTCTAATTTGTGTCCACCAGAGACAATATAGTGTGCATAGTGTTCATATTTATCGACATCTGCCTGAGTCATTCATTTACCACCATTGATTTTTGTTGGTTGCCTTGAAGTGAGTCAATTGCACGTAAATTCAAAACAGTAAGAACATGAAATCCATTCTGACGCAGTAGATAGGCGAAGTCCTATTTATTTGTTGTTCACAGTTTTATTTTCCTCTCCAAATTGATCGGAACCTACATATCAAATCATTGATTTCTCGAGATGACACCTTGAGTCACATTTCTGTTTTGAGTGGAGGGATTGACGGCTGGACAGAAGGAGATACACGAACAGACGGAAGGGCAGACTGGGGGCTGCATCTGTCCTCCACGTATATCAATGAGGGATCATATGTCAGATTAATAGAATGAGTTAATTCATTCCACAGAGTGGTTGGATGAGACAAATAGGGTGTAACAGTCGTCCTGATTGGTTCTCTCTACATTTTGACTAACCCAGGAGAGACCGTCCGCTGATCACTGATTCAATAAAATCAGACAGAATTGAGACATAACATTTCTTTAGCAAGCGGCAAGCCATGTAGAGGAGCAGTCTAATTCTTCCTTTGAATAAAATATTCAGCTTTTTTGGAGCCTACATTTGCTGTGCTGGCATAAGGACTATTGTGCAACATGATAATGCTGTTCTGTGATACAGTTTGTTTCACCCATTGACTACTTTGACTTCTTTATCTTTACTTTAAGGCCATGTTACATAGCACAGCAAAAAATCACCAATCACATGCAAGTTAAGTGTCATAAGGGGGCTACAGTGTGTACTTACAACACTCACATCTGACAGTACTATATGACTGTTAGGAGCACCTCTGCACTGTCTGGGGTGCAGTATAAAAGCACCGCAGTAAGACATGGCAGGGAAATTGCCTCTGCCATGTAAGAATCCTATTATTTATATATTAGATACATTATCCCTAAAATGTGCTTTGCTAGCTATCAAGTTTAGGTGCTTTATTTATACAAAGATCTAGGACATTGTATTTGAAAAAGGCATGCCCTCATGCCAAATAATTACCTTAAAGCTGTTTCCTCTGTGTAGGAAAGTCTAGCTTTTGCATGAACAGCCCTATGTGCAATTGATATTCTTATTTTATATCCCTCCTCTTGGGGAAAATTATGAAAATGCTAGAAAAATGTTGAACGTTATTTCCACTTAGTTTCAAAAGTCAATGTTGAAAATTGTTTTTTGATAACTTTAGCCGAAAAATAACTTTTAAGAAGTGTACTTTGTGCTGCCTGAGAAGACATTAGTTCAAAACTAGTTTGGCATTCAGTACAACTCCAAAGTTAGCAAAGCTGCTCTCAGGGCCGTTTCTAGGTGTTTTGCCACCCTAGGCGAGAATTGAAAAATGCCGCCCCCTTCGATTTACTACCATCACTCTCTCCCCTGTGATCCAAGCTAGAAGAATGAATGCATTAGATATTTTATTTGTATTTCCCTTTGCGGCAATTGGATATTAGCGTGACTAGGGTATGGCATCTTGTGAAAGCAAACAAAACGGACCCACAACCTCCGGCTTTGAAACAAAACAACTGTAATTAGAAAGCAGTGAGCTTCTTACACACTGTACCTGATGCAGTATTTACAGCTACTCACCTGGCTTCTTCCTTAGACCTTCCATAGACTTTGTAATTAAATGAAATGGGATTTGAAATGTGCTTAAAATTCTATGTTAAAATCTTTTTAAAAAATAGTAAAGCCAAGATTAAGGCAAATTGTGGGATTCCTAACTGTCTGCTAAATGGTACATGTGAATAACATTTTGTGTGTGGAATTCTCACTTGTGGATCAACTGCGACTGGGGCGGTGAGGCAGGAAGGTTACAGCAGAGAACCCCTTCAGCAGGCAGGTTCCTCCTGGCTGCTCTGCTGAATAAGGAAGAGCTCAATTAAGAGAGAGCCGGTGCAGCCAGAAGTAAATCAAAACTACTCATAGTGATTGTGTGTGCGCGGATGTGTGTGTGGAAGAGAGTTTATCTATGTGTGGGGGTTTGCACGCATGTTTGTGGGTGTGTCTGCGTGAATGTGTGCTTAGGTGTCTACAGAGAGGTTGTGTGATATGCTTAGGTGTCTCTGTGGGGAGTCGTGTGTGTTTGGATGTCTATGGGGAGTTTGAATGCGTGTGTTTAGATAGGGAGATCATTTGTGTGTGTTTGTGTGTCTATATAGAGAGCTTCTGTATGTGTGCCTGAGTTTCTATATAGCGAGATAATGTGTGTAAGCATGCTTGTATGTGTGTGAGCATGCTTGTATGTGTGGAAGGCTGCTTACGTGCATATGTGGGCGAGGGTTGTGGGTACGGGACATTTGTGTGAGAAGGGATGTGTGTATGTGATGGAGACAGTATGTTTGTGTAGGATTGCTCGCATGTAGAATGTGATGCTTCTGTGTTTGTGTGTGGGGTGCGAGTTTGTGAAGTCTGTTAGGGGTTCATGGTGAAATAAATACCTTTTTAAAAGATGCCATAGTGGGAGGGATTGCTGGAGGTTGAAGTGGGCAGTTCTTCTTCCAAAAATAGCTTCAACGAAAACACTTTGAAATAAACTATTTTTAATTTAAACTAAATCGCGGTACCTGCATATATATGAACCCAAAAGTGGGTTCAACGTGCAGATCTTACATGCTGTGCGGCGCGAGGGGCTTTGTTCCTGTGCCGAAAAAGCACACCTTGCCTTCCTAGAACGACGAGCCCGTCAGAAACCTGATATTCTGGACTAAATAGAGGGACAGACCCTTCACCACCCCCTTCCCCCCTAACAGCCCCATGCAGCTCGTCTGGATATTTGCCACAAGGCATACATACATTGCAGCAAGAACTGACACAAAATAGTTCTCATAGGAAAGTTTGCCTCCCTATAAGGCTATATGGAATGAGAGTAGGCACTGAATAAAAACAGCAACGCCCCAAATTCTCCCACCCACACCCCCACTTGTGAACGCTGCTCGGAAACAATACAGTAACATATAACCCATCAGATACACAACATATTAAATACAGCTCAGTAACTTACACTAGGGACTCTTCGGCAGAAAGATTCCACAAGCGGTCAGCAGGTATATTCCATTTTGGGCTGTGGCCTGCGGGTAAAGTCCGAGTACATGGAGTGAAGAGGCGCTTGCATACAATTCAGTCAAAAATTCACCCCAGTGCCACTGCCCGGAAAGTGCAGCCAGTCACAAGTTTCGATCGTGCACTCATGGGTTGTTCCTGGAGCCGAGGGCTGTCGAAAGCGAAATCAGAAGTTGCATAGCGGCACGCACAGCCCCTGCCTGTGACGCTGAACGTGAAGTCACGTCACTATGTTGAATTGTAGAAGGCGCTACCCAAAGCGCTTTCGAGGTTAAAAGCTGTTCAGGGACACATCTTTTTTGCCGCCCCCTCCCCCCTTTGCCGCCCTAGGCAACCGCCTAGTCTTGCCTAATGGTAGAAACGGCCCTGGCTGCTCTTGGAGGATAAAGGATTGGTCTTTTAGCTTAGGAAAGCAGAGGTGTTGCCAACAAGTGCCCACTTAATAGCGATAAACAATCAGGGAAGGAGTGGAGCAGTTAAGGATTGCCTTAGCACTTCAGGGGGGGTGGCAGGAGATAAATACTCTAGCTCCAAGGGAAAAACTCACTTTTGTCCCTGACAGAGAGGAGGATGTCTCATGTGAATAGAAGGAGTGTCTGGGAGGAACCAGAGTGGCTCCAGATAGAAAATAAGTTAGTCATTATTTAATTAGGGCTTATGTGAATTTCTGCAGCGGACCAATGAGAAAGTGCTGAAAAATGAGGTGGGAAAGTGCAAGAGAGCAGATAGAATTGGGTGTAGGGATTTCAGCAATCACTGGCTAAAGCATGGCTTCAGAATGACAACTCATCACAAGCTTCCCAGAATCCTCCTGGACCTTGAAAGATAACAGCCAAAGAAAGAAGACTGTGCTGGAAGAAAAGAACTCAAAGGTTCCTGACTCCTGCTGGCACTCAGGGACTCCTTGATCACATTATTAAATTGTTCCAATTTCTCAATAGCTTCAAATGTTATATCAAAGGGCAAGAGGGACATAGTGCAGTTTTCACTGTCTCTTACCACCAGTGTTTTCCTGGCAGTGACAGCCATCGAAAACTGAACTGATTCTCTGGCCATCTAAATTAGGTGGGTGGACATTAAGGTCACTCCCCTATGGTACTTGCTTCACCCAGGCTGTCTGAGACTTGTGACTGCCATGGTAATACCTGTGGTCTGCTCACACATAAAACTGGAGGGTGAACTCTCATGTTGATGATAAGGATACTCTGGCGCCTTTGTGATGGAGTATCTTTTTTATCAAGATATAAATCTGCCTCTTAATCTCTCCATGCAACTACCTTTCCGCATGCCAGCCATACTCCAAATTATGCTTGCCCTCTTTGAGGACACTGGCCTTATCTTTCATTCCTCTTATTCCGGAATACCAAAAAAAATATTACTTTCTCTTCCATATATTCTGCAAACTCAGATTGAGAGGGTTAAAATAGGGGTAAAGGAGAGCTTGGACATTCATTTTACCAGACTCATGTTCAGTTTCAAATTGGTAACTCTGAAGTTTTGCAGCCAGTCTGGCAAATCTCATTGTCATCACTCTCTCCCATCCCAGGGCACGCATATTCCTTAAGGCCTTATGGTCAGTTCTCAATGTAATTCTGTCGCCCTACAAAAACATTCAAAATATTCAGCACCTAAGTACAAGCCAATAGCTCCTTTTCTATCACTGAGTAATTTTTCTCAGATTCACAAAAAGCTCTCGGCTCATATGCCACTACCCTATCCTTACATCCATCTATTAGCTGTAAAACTGCTCCCAAACCATATTTATTCATATCCACTGGCACAATATGTTTCCCCATAACAAATAGCTTAAGGTAGGGAGCTTGTACATTTACACTAAATGCTCCTTTGTTTTAGATTCAGGAGTGTCCATACTGGCCTTCAAATGAGAATTGATGAGTTTAGTCCCCCCTTTGAATATTATGTGCCCTAGATATTTGATGCTATCACACATGAACTTAATTTTTTCAATATTTGTGTTCAATCCTTTGTCCAACAGTGAATGAGGACCTTGCAAAACCTTCTTTCATACTCCTCATTGCCCTCGCCAAATATCAAAATATTATCTGAGAATGCTATTGCCCCTTGTAGGCCAGCTAATGTTTCTTTCATGATATGTTGGAACACAGAAGCTGTGCTTGTCAAGAGGAAGGACATCCCTTCTAGTATTATAAAGGCCATGTAATGTCGGAAATTTTTCTACAAGACTAGTTGATAGTAGCCACCACCAAAATCAAGAGTTCAAAACACTTCTGCTTCTTCCAAAGTTGAAATTATTTCAAGCAGGTTGGACAAAAGATGTCAGTCAATACATATAGCACTATTTAAACTGCAGAGATCTACACAGATTCTTAACTAGCTTGAACATTTGAGGGATATGACAATTAGAGCAACCCAAGCAGAGGATTCAATGGGTTTAGTAATATCTTTCTCAGCTTATTCATACAGAATTTATTTGAGGCTTCCTTAACCTGATCCAGCCAGCCTGACCCAGCCCTAAAAGCGTCCTCGCCGCCCCTAAGCCCTGAAAACTACCCTGACTACCAATTCCCCTCCCCCTGAGGCCTAATACCCTAGCACCTAATTTTGAAAAACTACCCTGACCCCCAGCCCTAAAAACTCCTAGACCCCCAGCCCTGAAAACTACTCACCAAACCCAAAAAACGATCCCATCCCACCAGCTCTGAAAACAAGCACCAAACACCCCAGCCCTCAAAACCTCCCCTGACCCCCAGTCCTCACAGCCTTGAAATCAAGCCCCAACCACCCCAGCCATGGAAACTACCTCCAACCCCCCCAGCCCTGAAAACTACTGCCAACCCATCCCATCAGCCCACAAACCTATCCCGACCCACCCCCAGCCCACAAAACAACTCAAAATCAACCCAAAAAATACCCTAACCCACCCCAGCCCACAAAACAACCCCTGACCCACCCCAACCCACAAACCAATCCCCAAACCGCCCCAACCCACAAAACAACCCCAACCGCCAGCTCACAAAACTACCTCAACCCACTCCCAGCCCACAAAACTAGCCTGACCCACCCCCAGCCCACAAACAAACCCATGTCCCACCACCAGACAACAAAACAAACCCCGACCCACCCCAGCCCTAAAATCTACCTCCATCCCACCAGCCCTGAAAACTACCCCCAGCCCTGAAAACTTCCCATGACCCCAGCCCTCCCAGGCCTGAAAACTTCCCCTGACCCCAAACCCCCAGCCTTGAAAACTAGCCCCAAACCCCCCAAGCCCTGGCAACTACCTCCAACCCCCAGCCCTGAAAACTACAGCTGACCCATCCCCAGCCCACAAAACATCCAAAACCCACCCCCAGCCCACAAAACACCCTGACCCACCCCACAAAACATCCCCTGACCCACCCTAGCCCACTAAACAAGCAGTGAACCACCCCCAGCCCACAAAATGACCCCGTCCCCCACCCCACAAAACTACCTCAACCTACCCTGAGCCCAAAAAACTACCCATGACTCACCCCAGCCGACAAAACTACCCTGACCCACCCCCAGCCGACAAAACAACCCACGACCCACCCCCAGCCAACAAAACAAACCCGACCCACTCCCGCCCATAAAAGTACCCCGACCTCCCAGCCTACTTCAATACAACAAAACAACCCCTAACCCACCTCCAGCCCAGAACTACACCCAGCCCCACTTAACTCACCCCTTCCTTTGAGGTCTTCCTGCTTCGGTCCACAGCAGGTAGCAGCCAAAGCGTGCATTACCTTAAACACGCATATGCATGGTTAGGGAATATGCATGGTTAAGGCATGCGTTCTAGAGCTTGCGGAGTCGGAACTCTCGTGGTTTAGACTGTGGTGTTAAAATCTGGATTGTGGCGTAAACATTATCGGCGCCATCTTGTCCTTTTCAGATCCATACGTGCGCGTAAGCAGCAGCCATTTTGATTGCCATGGCCTCTCTGCCCACTCCCAATAGCCTGCGCGTCTCTCTCCCTCACTCCCCGGCCTCGCAAGCATTCCCCCGTGCCCCGACATCCCCCGGTCTCTCCTGCTGGGGCCATAAACGCACCTCTAACACGACCCTCCGAGCCACATCCCGTGCTGAACCCCCTCGCTCTTTCATCTCATTCGAAGAACAGGCCCTTTTGATAACCTCTTCCTCCCTGCCCGATTGTCCGGCCTGACCCCAGGCCATCACCTAGCTCAACAGATGCAGTTTATTGCCCCCTACAGCAGGACCTCGCCCCACATCAAAGGAGCGGGGATTAATCAATGCCTTCACACCCCTAGATCCGACCGATCGCCCACATTCCTGTTCCCAGCGGAATGTCCAGCTGCGCGATAGCCATCATGCTGAGATTTGGGTGGGGACCTCTACTGTAGATATGTGTGAAAACGGGCCTGAACAGGGGATTCCAAAGATGCCTTTTGAACCTCAAAGCAATACCACGGATGTCATAAATGTAATAAAGCCATAAACCTGTGTATAAGAGGCCAGGCCTCAGAGATGCGGTTAGAGCACCTCGAGAAGATACCCTGTTGTCTGATTTGACGTGTTTCTTGCCTTCCTGTCTCCAGCGCCTGCCTCTTTGTTTGGTAATCTTGAATGGTATGAGAGGTGACTAACGCCAGGCAAACACTGAAGGGTTCTTGGTCGAATTCGGCCCTACCTTTCCACAATTGGCGTCCCAAACGTGGGGCCCATCAGCGACACGTGGATCCAGTGGGAGAGGTCCCAACGACAGAGTGAACGACTGCAACGATCGGGAAGAGCTCCTGCCCGATAGACCCTCGTCTGGCAGTCAATCATCCGAACTTTACCGGTTCTGAGCAGACCTCTCTCGAGTGATCTACGGTCCTGACTGGGAACCATCAGGAGTGCCACAGCAATTACGGAGAATAGAGGACGATCGGGCGCTGGAAGCGGAAGACGAGAAACCGTCCATGCGGTCCGGGTAAGGTCGTGTAACACGACGAATTGCGGATTGATTGTTTGATTGTTTGAAAATACTAGTATTACTCATTTGATTGTTTCTGAGAGATTCTCTATTTGCAAACAAGCACAGAGTCGCAATACTCTGTTTAGTCTTTGCAGATAGTGAAGGGTAGGTAACGCAGGCTTTTGCCCCCATTGTAATCCGTCGTGCCTGCTTCCCTCTCCATTTGATTGATTGTTATCCAAGCATTTACTGTTTTGGAATTGGTTCTCTTTGGATCATTCTCTATTTGCAAACAAGCACAGAGTCGCAATACTCTGTTTAGTCTTTGCAGATAGTGAAGGATAGGTAACGCAGGCTTTTGCCCCCGTTGTAATCCGTCGTGCCTATTTTCATCCCTCATTTGATTGATTGTTTATCCGAACATTGATCGTTCGGAATTGGTTCTCTTTGGGTTATTCTCTATTCACAAATAAGCACAGAGTCGCAATACTCTGTTTAGTCTTTGCGGATAGTGAAGGATAGGTAGTGCAGACTTTTGTCCCCATTGTAACCCGTCATGCCTATCTTCGCCCCGTTTGTTGGTAGTTGGTTCAGCCCGGACCGCTTATTAGAGGTGAACCATCCGGCTCCACTGGAGGGCACCCCTAATAAGGACATGTTTACTAAATATGGACTAGTCGCCGTGGCTTATAGTAAGCTATGGCATAAATACACTGGAAACGATCGGCAAAATCAGTGGCCACTGATAGGATCCTTTGATAACGATAAAATAAAGGCCCTGGGAACAGCCCTTTATAACAATAAGACAACACCCACTATGCTCGATAGCTTCGGCATGTGGCGCAAAGAAACAGAAGAGCGGAAAAAAAGAAATGAGGTCAGGTTAGAAAAGGAATTACGCCAAGCAGCTCACCTAGCTGCTAACAAATTGAAGGATGAAATAAAAGAAAGAGAGGAAACCAAGCTAAAACAAGATTCCGAATCATCGGGCCAGTGTCCCGTCAGGACACCCTCTACACTTTACCCCGAGCTACCTTCGAAACAGCGAACGAACGATGATTTACTACTAGGTCCCCCGATCATCTACATGCCCCCTCCATATGCCCCTTCCCAACCCTTAGCGCAGCACCCGCAACCCCCAACGACAGGCGAGAGTAGTGCCGGAGCCTCGGTCCTCATGGCCTCTGCGCCGACCGAACCCCTCGCACTCAGCGCAGCGCGAGCAGCGACTTCAGATGATCCCGAAGCTGGGAGGAAAGACCCTGCGAGATCGAATAGATTAAGTAAGGATGAACGAGCTGGGATCGATAAGATTGTAAAGACACTGGTGGTGCGAAAGGAAACTGAGGATTATGTAACGGACATGTACAATACATATGCCGATAGCCACAGACGACACTTTGTCGTACGCCTTTGTTACCACACCCTTAATGCCTACGAGGACCGGTACCAAGGAAAAGGCCCTGAAAACCGTATAGGAAAGTTGATGTCGAAGATGGGGGCGATTGTGATGTGACAAACCTCTTCATGCGTACGCTTGAAGTTTTCCGCCACCTCACGGAACTGAAACCAGAGACTAACACCACGACTCCTGCAGCGACTGAAGCCAGAGTGGGAAAAATTGACACTATGATGCCCATAAAGGAGGCCGCTCCCTATTGGGTCCCCCCACGAGGACAGGGAACACACGACGATATTAACCACCAAGATGCGAGAGGGAGGGTAGTTTACAACTGGGTTTACCAACCATGGGATAGGCAAGACATCCTGACTTTCCAAAAGTCCTTGCCTGATCTACGAAAGAACCCCACAGCCTTCTATACAGAATTAGCCACCGCTTTGGGTTCGACGATTATGACCCTAGCGGATATCGATTTGTTTTTCGGGTTATGTCTGCCAGCTGATGTGTGGAAGCAAATCCGGAAAGTCGACCACCTTGAGCTGTTCGGACATACCTGGATACAACTCGGTGATGTAGACAAACAGCGAGAGCCGGGACAGAAACCTTTGAAAGCCATTCTAGACCTACCAGATAAGATCGTGCAGAAATTAAAAACCCTAGTACCAGAAAGGAAGGTGGACTGGTCGATAGTAATGGCCTGTCGCCAGAAACCCCAGGAAGACGTATCAGAATACTTCTCCCGGTTTGAAACGGTGTTCTCCGATTACAGCGGCCAGGACATGACCACTGCAACCGGACATCACTTGTTTGTCCAGAACTACGTGAAAGGCCTGACACCAGAAGTCTCGCAGAAACTACAGACTAGCGAGAGTAGTTGGGCGGCCTCCAAGCCCGCAGCTATCCTTCAGATGGCTCAATACTATGAGCGACAAAAGAACGAGAACGATCGAGCGACTGAGAAAAAGAAAAAGGACTTGAAAGAGAGGGTGATGATTGCTCAGTTGCAAGGGGTGACTATAGGAAGGGAACAGTATAGAGGGAACTACCAGTCGAATGCTCCTAGAAATCCACCCCCTAGAGACCGCACACCCACACCCGGCGCTCCACGAACAGACCTCGATGAGAACCAGTGTGCGTTTTGCAAAGGATTTGGCCATTGGAAGTCTCAATGTCCAGCTCTGCAAGAAGCACTCAGAAATAAAGACACAGGAGACGTAGCGGGCGGGCCGAGAAATAGAGGACAGGGATGAGGATACACAAACGACACCAACAATGACAGACCTGGTAGACCGAACACGTTTGACCGTCCCCGACAGAATCAGTACCAACAGTCTGACTGCGACAATGCCCACGACTTTGCATAGGACTGCCAAGGGCAAGGAAGGGATCCAGTCGAGCTCTATGTTGACCAGCAAGGTCCTTATATCCCCGCTAAGGTCCTAGGTACGTAGTCTCCATTTCTGGTAGATACTGGTGCAACACGTAGTGCGTTGTCTAAACGATTGATTCCCAGGGCACCCTTGTCGGGCTCACATGTGACATCAATAGGTTTTGATGGAACGCCCTCCACTAATCCCTTGTCCACACCGATCTCTTTTAACTTGGACAATAACACCACTGACACGACGTTTTTGCTCTCCTCCAACACCCCCGACGCCATTATGGGACTTGACTTGTTGAAACATTTTCGAGCTACTATTAGGTGTTCACAAGACGGAGTTCGAGTCATTTTGTACGACAACCCAACGCTGCTCAGATCTTGTCACACACAACGCATGTTTTCCATCACTGACGCTGACTTGTCCTTACTCGACACCCTACCTCTGTACCTATGGGCAAAGACTGACTCGGACGTAGGACGCATGATGATAGACCCTGTACACATAACTGTTCGACAAGACGCAGTGCTCCCAAAACTCCCACAGTATGGGATATCGCCCGAAGGCGAGAAGGCATTGGTAAAAATCATCCAGTCCCTGGTAGACGCAGGAGTGGTAGAAGAAGTAGTTAGCAATGTTTGCAACAGTCCTATCCTACCCATTGTGAAGAAGCAGGGTGAGGGAGATGAAAAAGCGTACCGCTTCATCATCGACCTACGAGAAGTCAACAAAGTAGTCGTACCTCAGTACCCTGTAGTCTCAGACATCACCACCATTCTGACCCTGATTCCTTCCACTGCCACCACCTTCACAGTAATCGATCTCAAGAACGCATTTTTCTCCATCCCCATCCACTCAGACAGCCGCTACCTTTTCGGCTTCACTTTAAAATCCCGCTCATATAGATTTTGTAGAGCACCCCAGGGCTACACTGAAAGTCCAAGCATCTACAGCCAGGCCCTCAAGAGACAGCTGGATGCAGTCCAGTTACCAGACGGAGTGGTGTTGATACAGTACGTCGATGATATCCTTTTGGCGTCCGACACCACTCCACTTGCAGTCACAGCCACCATCCAACTCCTGCACTTCCTCGCGGAAAACGGCCACAAGGTCTCCAAGAAGAAGTTACAATTTTGCCAACCTCAAGTCACTTACCTAGGCCACCTCTTGTCCAAAGATGGGAGAAAACTCACCCCGATCGAATTCAGACCATTCTAGAGACCCCTATCCCTAGAACCCCGAAGCAAGTCCGCTCTTTGGTAGGCCTCACCTCCTTCTGTCGACAATGGTTGCCAAATTTCAGCCTCATTGTGAAACCACTACTTTCCCTGTTGGCTAAAGATGTCCCCTTCCCGCTCCCTTGGACCCCTGAATGCCAATCCTCCTTCAAGGAACTACGAGGCGCCCTTTGTTCAGCACCAGTCCTAGGAACCCCTGATTATACAAAACCCTTCTCTCTCTACACTCACGAAAGGGAGGGATGCGCTTTGTCTGTCCTGACCCAAACCATCGGCCCCAAACAACGACCATGTGCCTATTTCTCTGCCACTCTTGACCCTGTAGCGAGAGATTTGCCTGCCTGCCTTCGAGCAGTAGCTGCTGCTGCTGTCTCTATCCGACAAAGTGAGGGGATTGTACTCTCGAATTCCCTCACGGTACTAGTGCCCCATGCTGTTGACACCCTCCTAAACCAGACCAAGACACAACACCTGACCAGCGCACGACTGACTGGGTACGAACTGACACTGCTCGCACCTCACATCACGTTGAAACGATGCACCACACTGAACCCAGCCACCTTGTTGCCTCTGCCTTAGAACGATCCCGATGTGCCCCCTATACATGACTGTGTGACCCTCACGGACGAACAGACTAGGAGTAGAGTGGACCTTCGAGACACAGCTTTCCCAGATCCTGACGGAGAGCTATGGGTGGATGGCTCTTGCATCAAACTCACCGATGGCACCACCTCAGCTGCGTATGCAGTCACCACAGCCCGAACTGTAGTTGAGACCGCCCGCATCACACAGAAATCTGCACAGGCAGCAGAACTGATTGCCCTCACACGAGCTTGTATCCTAGCAGCAGGGACGACAGCAAACATTTACACGGACAGCCAGTATGCCTTCGGGGTGGTGCATCATTTTGGGCTCCTTTGGAAGGAAAGGGGATTCCTGACCTCACACGGCACCCCCATCCTACACGGAGATCTAGTCTCCGCTCTGACTGAAGCAGTTCTCCTTCCCAAACGACTTGCTGTGATCAAATGTCAGGCACACAAAAGGGTGACAGATATCGTCGGACAGGGGAATGCACTGGCGGACCTCACCGCCCGGACGACAGCAGAGAGTAGGACGACAACACGCATATACGTGACCAGGTCGCAAACAGAAAAATGGAAGGACGCTAGGGAGACCATTAGGGACATCCAGATGGCCAGCGCACCACACGAATGACTGAATGGGCACGGGTGGGAGTGAAGGACGATGAAGGCTGCTGGCGGACAAAAGACACGAACAAATGGTTGCTACCCAATTCATACTTGATCCCTATACTGACCATGGCTCACTCCCCTGCACACATAGGAGCAGCCCCTACGGCTGAACTTGTCTCCCGAGTGTGGCATAACGACAAAATTACAGACTCAGCCAAACGTCTTGTCCAACAATGCCTAGTTTGTCTGCAACACAACCCTGGGAAAGGAACTGTCGTACCCCGGGGAGGGTTTGGGGTCCCCAACCACCCATTCGAAGTCCTACAGATGGACTATATTCAGTTAGAGAGATGTCAAGGACTGAAGTATGTACTTGTTGTTGTATGCGCTTTTAGCAAATGGGTGGAAGCCTACCCGACGCGTGACAACACTGCCATTGCCACTGCAAAAGTACTACTGAAAGAATTCTTCCCTCGCTACGGCCTTTGCCGTATTTTATGGAGTGACAATGGCCCCCATTTCATAGCCGAGGTTATCCAGCTTATCCTGAAAGGACTGGGGGTACGACAGAAATTCCACGCAGTTTTTCACCCCCAATCTGCTGGACTGGTCGAGCGGCATAATGCCACATTAAAACTAAAGCTGGCGAAAATAGTGGCTACCACAGGACTAAAATGGCCAGACGCTCTTCCCCTGGCATTGCTGTCAATGCGTTCCACCCCCACCAAACACCACTTGACCCCTTACGAGGTCGTTTTTGGCCGGCCCATGAGTATCTGGTCTGCACCCAAACCGACATCTATTCACGACGTCCCGGACGTCCTAATGTCTGACTATCTGTATAACCTAACTAAAACACTGTCTGTTATTCATCATCAGGTGCTGCAGGCCATCCCCGATGCTTCCAGGGGCCTCGGACATACCATCCAGCCTGGAGATTTCGTCCTAATTCGGAACTTCCAGCGGGAGAAGAGTCTGGAACCCCGCTGGACGGGCCCCTGGCAAGTCTTGATCACCACCCGAACAGCTCTTCGAGTGTAGGGGAAGCGAAATTGGCTGCATGCACATCATTGCAAGAAAATCTCTCCGACCGAAGACGTGACCACCCAAGTAGAGCTCCTGAACAAAGACCGACCATCCCTGAGCTGCTACCCTGAGACAGAGACACTCAAATTGGCGAAATTCCCTGATCCCACTGTGCCATCCAGAGAAGGGTATAACCTGCGACGAAAGAAGGGAGCTTCGGCTAAGCAGACCACTGACTAAGTTACAATTCTCAGACTGGTGGCCTAACACTACTAAGGTTGCCAGGAGAGAAGCCCATCGAAGTTTGTGGTTCTGCCCACTACCGAGCACCTTGAAGATGATGGAAGCGCCCGATACGAAGATGATGGAAGCAACCGGACATCCCAAGACCCACTACAGAAACCCGAAAACTGACAGGTTGCACAGTTCAAAGACTATTGCTCTTCTTATCGCTCTTCTCTTTTGCCTCCTCCTCATGACTACCTTCTGGATCGTGGAAGAGAACTAACCCTGGGCGTAGTGGGCGTAGTGGGCGTAGTGGGCGTAGTGGGGCTTCGCGGAGCTACGTGAAGTGGGCGAGACACTACGCCCACCTCCGCACTCCGCGTAGCCCCACTACGCACCGCAGGCCTCCCTCCCGCCCTCCCTAAATACTTTAAATTAAAAGTGGAAAAGCATTAAAACGCACTTACCTTGCCCGCCGCTGCCCGCCGCTACCCGCCGCGTCCCCGGGGCTCGCTATCTTCATGGCTGCCGTCTTGTGTATCTAATGCGCATGCGCGGGCGACCGCGCATGCGCATTTCTCGTGAGAAATGCGCATGCGCGGCCGCTCGCGCATGCGCATTAGATACACAAGACGGAAGCAATGAAGATAGCGAGCCCCGGGGACGCGGCAGGCAGCGGCGGGCAAGGTAAGTGCCTTTTAATTCTTTTACACTATTAATTTAAAGTATTTAGGGAGGGCGGGAGGGAGGCGGGTGGCGGCCAGCTACGCTCCGTCTGCGGAGCGTGCATAGTGCCGGATTCTACGCCTGCTACGCAAAATGCGTAGAAGCCGGCACTACGCACACTCCGTGCACAGAACGTAGCCGCCCGCCCAGGGTTAAAGAGAACTCACCGGCCCATAAGACATTTCTAACAACTGCACAGCCTACCACCGTGAAAGAACACTACCTGGTCTCTCTTTCACCTCAAATCCAAGAAAGGCGTAAGGAGTTCTGGAACAACTCCTTCGTACAGTTGCTGCACCAACACAACCTTGCTGCCAATGCCACGAATTGCTGGATCTGTGGGTTGATACCACATGCCACCGGACATTCCATCCCCTTCATCCCTTCACCTTTCTCTGTTCATGGTTCCTGCCTTGCTTGGCCGATCCTTTTGCAAGAAAGCTACAGAGACTATGCCACTTCCAGCGGAACTATGTCGCACTTTTATCATGGGGTCTGGCTGAAAAAAACCGGAAGAACTGCTGCTCCCTTCTGCCCTCTATCCTCCAATGCTTCTGTCCACATGGACATCCCCACCAAAGAAAGGGTGGAGATGCAAGTATTCAATAATCCAGCCAGACCCACCTTCTCCTACCTCCGGAAACGAACGGCTGCCACCCTGACTGTGGCCCTATCTGTCGTCAATGTCTCGGGCCTTGTATGCATCACAGGCCATGGGACACAACTGGTGGGCCACAGCGCTTGCCGCATCACCAGAACTTTGGACTCAACCGACCCACCCTCTTTTGTCACCTCTCCAAACATGTACTTCGTCTGTGGTACAAAAGCCTACACCTGGCTCCCAAAGGGCTGGGGAGGTACCTGCTACATTGCCTTCATCCTTCCTCCGACCTATGTGGCTCCGGCAAACCATCACCGACAAAAACGAGCAAAGGACATTGAGCAGGCCGACTCCACTGGAGCACAATTCTTGGATGCAATAAAGGGACTTGTTCCACTTTGGGGTCCGATGGCGAACAGTCGTGCCATTCGGCATTTGTCCCAGGCAGTCGAAACAACGATGAACATTACAGCTGGTATCCTCACAAACAATACAGCCGAGCTTCAGGCGGTCCGTCTGGTGGCTCTTCAAAACCGCCTGGTTCTAGATGTGGTTATGGCGGACTGTGGAGGAGCATGCCGTATCATCGGGTCCAGCTGTTGTACCTACATACCAGACAATTCACCCTCAGTCTACAAAGCCATTGAACACCTCCACAGACTCTCCTCAGAAGTTCATCAGGAACAAGACGGATGGTCACTTGGGAGTTGGTTCTGGAGTGCTGTAAAGGACTGGGGATGGAGGTTGTTCATGATCGTACTGATACCAATCGTCGTAATATGTGAACTCTGCCTGGGTATTCAATGCTTGCCGCCTCTGTGCTCACTGTTTGCTAACTGTATTTGCCCTAAGACTCCGAATTTCGAAGCTGAACGTATGAAAGCTTTGTATGATATCGAAATACGTAATATAATGGGGATAGACATAAATTGACAAGCTGGCTAGATATGTTGAAAAGGGAGGACTGTTAAAATCTGGATTGTGGCGTAAACATTATCGGCGCCATCTTGTCCTTTTCAGATCCATACGTGCGCGTAAGCAGCAGCCATTTTGATTGCCATGGCCTCTCTGCCCACTCCCAATAGCCTGCGCGTCTCTCCCCCTCACTCCCCGGCCTCGCAAGCATTTCCCCGCGCCCGACAGCCCCCGGTCTCTCCTGCTGGGGCCATAAACGCACCTCTAACACAACCCTGTCTCCGAGCCACATCCCGTGCTGAACCCCCTCGCTCTTTCATCTCATTCGAAGAACAGGCCCTTTTGATAACCTCTTCCTCCCTGCCCGATTGTCCGGCCTGACCCCAGGCCATCACCTAGCTCAACAGATGCAGTTTATTGCCCCCTACAGCAGGACCTCGCCCCACATCAAAGGAGCGGGGATTAATCAATGCCTTCACACCCCTAGATCCGACCGATCGCCCACATTCCTGTTCCCAGCGGAATGTCCAGCTGCACGATAGCCATCATGCTGAGATTTGGGTGGGGACCTCTACTGTAGATATGTGTGAGAACGGGCCTGAACCGGGGATTCCAAAGATGCCTTTTGAACCTCAAAGCAATACCACGGATGTCATAAATGTAATAAAGCCATAAACCTGTGTATAAGAGGCCAGGCCTCAGAGATGCGGTTAGAGCGGTATGCGACGTTTACGACGCAACCATTACAACGCTGTTCCATTACGACGCGGTCATAACAACGAAAGTTGTTACAACGAATTGCGCTGGGGGGCGCTCAAGGATAGTAAATCATTTAATTTACTATCCCAACACCTTCCCTACTATCCACGGGGACTGGTGTTGGAATAGTAAATTAAAAAATTTTAATTTGCGCCCCCCCAACGCAAGTCGTTGTAACGACTTGCGTTGTTACAACCGCGTTGTAATGGAACGCGTTGTAAAAGTGTGCGTCGTAATGACGTACATCCGGTTAGAGCACCTCGAGAAGATACCCTGTTGTCTGATTTGACGTGTTCTGCTCCGTCGGAATAAAAACTCCTGTTTCTTGCCTTCCTGTCTCCAGCGCCTGCCTCTTTGTTTGGTAATCTTGAATGGTATGAGAGGCGACTAACGCCGGGCAAACACTGAAGGGTTCTTGGTCGAATTCGGCCCTACCTTTCCACAGTGGTGTTCCGACTGTTTCCCCTTCAATAGACATGATTCCAAGTGTTTCTTAGCATATGCGCAAATTGAAAGTTTGAGGGATTCCACTGGGACCATGTCCATCATGCCAGAATATCTCAATATAAGCCAAAACTGAGTAAACTTCAAAAGCAAAACAAGCCTTGGAATGCCCTCTTTTCCACTACTTGAGTGGGATTTACAGGTGTGGAAAACTCGGCAGTCATTGCTGAGATTTCTGCACACTTATTTCGGCTTACTACTGCCAGGAATCTTTTTACATGCAATTGAAGGATTGATGCCTGTATCCTAATACTTACTATATTAGGTTGTTATGATGAGGGGTTTTATATATGGTATTAATCGGTCATTAAAACATAAGATCTGAAGACCAACTCTGGGGCACTCACCGACCCGCGTGTATTACACACAGATTTGGGTCTACAAAAGGGGGGATTTCAGTGGGGGGATCAAGTTGCCATGTAAATTGGGCGTACGCATGGAGTGGGAGGGGGAACTGTATGTATGAAGTTATTTGCCGCAAGTTGCCGAATGCAGATAGTTGAGTCGAACACAACTCACAAGCTAGTTGGCTTGATCACAGAGACGCACACTGAGTTTAGTTAGTGATCAGGGAACTTCACAGAAAACAAAGATAACCACGATAAGTTTTTTGACATGGAACATCAGAGGCCTAATGACCAATGTCAAATTCATAATATGGTCCTCTACCTACAGAAACATAATGTAGATGTCATGTATATTATGGGATACACACCTGGCACCTAAGTCGGGACTCCTGACGCAGAGTAGAATGAGGGGCTCCTATGTAGCGGCTGGATTCACATCCCACGCACAGCGTTCTGATATAGGCACGTCTTGGTTCTGCAGTACAGTTTCAAGAGGTGTGTGTCGATAACGGGGGTAAGTATATGGTTGCATGCTGCTGTAAAAATAACCTTGACGTGCTTTTGGTAAGTAACTATGGTCCGAATTATGATGACCCTCAATTTTACTGGTCATTGAATAGTAAACTAGCTGCAAATGCAAATTATTCCTCAGCTATGGGGGGGGCAGATTTTAATTGCGTACTATCGCCTGAACTCGATAGATCCAGTGGACCAACTAGAAAGCCATCTGCCGCTGCAAAGACTGGGGCCGCAATAGCTGAAGAAAGCGAGTTAATAGATGTTTGGCGCTACCGTTCACCGCTAGTCAGGGGATAAATCCACTATTCACCGAGACACGATATACACACACGCATTGACTTCTGGCTCGTCTCGAGGAGCCTACTTCCTTTTATACATGAATGTGCTCACTCACTGCGTACATTGTCTCATCACTCGCCTGTAAAGTTAATTTTGGCCCCTCAGGGTTTACAGTCAAGGTTCCTTGCATGGCAGTTCCCACAGTACTCATTGCTGGACATGACGCTCCGCGCAGAGCTCTCTCAAGCAATAGATGAATATTTTTTACATTACATCAGGAGTATGGCCACTGTTTGGGAGGTCTTTAAGGCCTACATTCGTGGGGTAACAATCACCGAACATGCCGGGTTACTTCGGTCCATAAGAGATCGTATGTATAAACTTGAGAGGGAGCTTGCAGTGTTGGAGGGTGACACACAACGGACACCTGAGCCCAAAGGGTAGCACAATCTGGAGAGACCCAACGCCACACTGGCAGCATTGACTCGACCACCTAGGGGACATAGCGAGGTACTAATTCTACAGGACAAGGCCGGTACACAGGTTTGGAGTTCTCCACAGATTACCAAATGCTTCAGATGTTATTACGCGGATCTCTACACCTCCAAACCTCATGCGATACTAATGCAGATGAGTCAGCTGAGGAATATTTAGCATGTATTGCCATGAAAGTGTTCACTGACTCCCACAGGGAGCGTCTAATGGCCCCTTTTCGTCAAACCAAAATTAGTGAGGAACTAAAAGCAATGCAAAATAACAAAACATTTGGGTCTGATGGTCTGACAGTGGCCTTTTACAAGGCATATTGGGATCGTCTGGTACCCCACCTGGTCTATTTATTCAAGGAAATGACAAGGGACGGGATAATACCCCCGAGGATGCGGGAGGCAATACTGATCACAATATTAAAGCCTGGCTAATCACCCACACAGTGCTCATAATATAGGCCATTATCGATACTCAACACAGACACAAACATTTTTGCTAAAATACTTGCAAACAGGATTTCCCCGCTACTCCTCTACCTGGTGGGCCCAGAACAATCAGGTTTCATTCCTGGCCGCTCTCTGACAAGTAACTTATGTACTTTATTCTGCGCTATCTCTCGAATTTGTTTTCTTAACATACCAATTTTACTCCTGAGGTTGTCGTTTTGAGCCATTCGTACCTTACTTCTCAGGCTTGCTTGGGTCAGAAAGCAGCCTAGGATGCAGTGGGCTACATTGCTAAGACCTTAAACGGCAGTTGCACTTAACGCACCAGACCTCGAAACATATTATAGAGCGGCACAACAAATTCACGAATATGCCTGGATACATGGGCCCCCCAATCTGCCACATTTACATTTGGAAAGAGGGGCAGTGTACCCAGCAGATCTTCCGCAGACTGTACACTCTAAGCTACAGAAGAAATATCATATTTTCGCTCCGGTAAGACTTACGGGGTGTCAACTACATAAAATGGCAGAACTGCAGGTAATCCCATTACTTTATACCCCTATGAAACCAACAGAGTGGTGTGGCTGGTTCTCCTTGAGAGAAGACAAGGCATTTGTGCATGTGCTTCACACATTAAATATAAAGAATATGGGGGGATTTGTTGATGAATGGGGAGGACCCCACATGGGAGCAGATCCAGAGAGCAACACCCGGCCCATCTCCACTCATTAGATACCATTACTTTCGAATCAGACAAGCACTACAAGGCCAACTGGGCCACAATATGACAGAACCTCGAGAGTCTGCTTCATTGACATACCACCTCAGAACCCAGACCCCACATAGGGGTATCTCAACATTATATACACTCACAAAAACTGATGGTAAACCAAGTCAGATGAAAGTGTGGCAGGAGTGGCAGGAAGAGCTAGGTATGAACATAACTGAAGAACAATGGTCATACTGCTTTTCGGTCACAAACTCTATATCACAAAATGGCAGATACTGGTTAATACATTTTTAATATCTCCAAAGAGTCTATTTTACCCAAGTGGGACTGTGCAGATACGGTCTCAGGGAGGATGACAATTGAACGAGGTGCGGGATGGTTGACGCTAACTTCATTTATTTGGCATGGGATTGTCCGGGGATTGGTACGTTGTGGCCTGCAGTTATTAGTGCATTGCAGGATATAGCAGAGACCCCCTTAAACATTACTCCCTTTGTTCTCCTATTAGGATACGACAGGGAAGTGCCTTGAGCTTCCCACCGACTGATTATACTAGGCATGTTACTAGCAAAGCATAGGGTAGCTATGCGATGGATGAAAGGTCTGTTGCCTACACTGGCCTAGTGGCTCATCGATTTATCCTACTGTAATACACGATCCCAGAATTACATCGCCCTTTGGCCAATAAGTGGCAGACCACAAGATATTTGGGCACTGTATCAGGTGTATCTCAGGCGTAAACCAGCGAATGCCAAAAATAAAGAGGAGGCCAGAACAGGGGGGTGAGGGGGCGCCATTGCCTGCACATGACCTTCCCCCCAGCAAGGAGGATTAGATAATAAAAATGTGAAATATTGGGGGCGCAATATGTTAAAGCTAAATGATGTACATTTAAATGGTCTAATCTAATATGCATTGTGTATGTAATATGTACGTTAGCCCTACTGGTATGTGTCTTCAATCCTCTGCTTAGTGGCTTAGGTAAAGCTCTGTTGATTGTCGTCTCTACATATACTTAAGCTGTTTTCTTAAGTCATAAATGCCTATATTGACACGGCGGCTACTGTAATGAATGATATGTTTTAAATGATAAATAAAGTTGAAAAATAAAGGAATACTCCACTTGAAACACACAACATGCCATTTTACCTAGCTGTCTATGTACCTCTTTAACATATTCTTCACTGTTCATTAAAACCACATTACCTCCCTCATTGGAGGGATTTTTCACCATATTTGTTGTTTTTAGGTAATGCAGTTATGGCTCACTTTTGGCATTTGCTAAGGTTACGTGTATGTAAAACCACATCACAAAGTTTCAAAATGTCTTTTGTGACCACCTGACAGACTACATCAATATTATGTCTTGGTGTTTGTTGAACATGTTTAGATGTTAATTTCAAAGATGCCTCACTGCTGGTCCCTTTATCTATTCCATATGAGTGGGGTAAATCAGTTATAAAAGTAAGATCAAATGGGTCACAAATTCCCGAAGCATATTTTCTTACACCGAATTGCCTAAATATTACAACGTATGAAGGGTCTCAATGTCACCAATTAATAAATGTGTTCTTTGTCTCACTCGCCAGGCAAATATCTGTGCTGGTCTTTTTTGAGTTTTCATGGCATCAACTTTGTAGAGCTTCAATTTGTGAACAAATCTGTATAAATCTACTAGTAATTGTGCATCATCTGGGAGCATGTCCTGGCAGAAGGACAGCCCCAGTATCTGAACTTCCCCCTCTGTTTCAGTGAGTTCCATTTTTGAGAGGTTTATTACCATGAGCTGTGATGTTGTTTCCTCCATTATGGTTTATTCTGTACTTGGCCACGTGTTCCCATGGCGGTGTTGCCGTCTTTTCCTGCTTTCCATCATTTCTGGTTTTGGATCTTATGCTTCTGCCTCCCTGTTTGCCTTTGAAATACTGTTCATTGTTTTGTTTTAATAGGCAGTACTCCTTGAAAAAAGACATCCTCTCTCCTTCCATGGGATCTGAATCTTTATTTGAATCGAGGTCGGAACTCAAATCAGTAGTGGATTCACTTCTTTCCTTATCCATGGATCGGAGTGTTATGTCTGCGACCATCATGGAAAAACTTTCTCTGTTTCTTCTCCATCACTTCCTTCTCATAAATCTTGACTCTTTCGCCCATAAGTTTCAATGTAATCGTTACCCACTCTAAATCTGATTCCACTTTACATTCTTCCATTAGCGCCTGAATTTAATTCATCAATTCTTTGTGCTCATCCCATGCATGTTTGACCAATATTTGTAGCATAACTTTGGAAAATAAGTAAGTGTTTTCAAACCATATAGATAAATGGATATGAAACAACTACACATGACCACAGTGACAGTTGAGGTGGCGGAATTGCCATTATCTCTAGGAATACCTTCAAAACGAATTGTAAACCGCTCCTGCACAATCCGGAATGCAAAGCCCTTGTTTTTAAATTCATTTTCAATGCAATGGAATACTTTGTGCCGGCCTCCCATTATAAAGTCTCACTTCCTGGAAGTATTAGGCCCCTTTTTAAAGCTGTGATTCAAGATGGCAAATTTCACTATCCCCGATGATTTTAATTATCACCTGGAAAATTCTAGTGACCCAGAGGTTAATAGATTAACGGCTAATATGGTCAATTTCGGGCTCAGCCAAATAGTGAGAGCTGGTTCATACAAGGCTGGACACACCCTAGACTGGATCTTTACTGACCACCCCTTCCTCTAATTCCAGGAGGCTCTACCGCTAGTGTAGTCTGACTCAACCTTGGCATAAAATAACTTCAGCCAATCTAGGAAATGCTCTGTTTGTATTTAGTCCCATACCAACAACGGACTCTGACACAATGGCAACAAATTATCACGTCTGGCTAAGGAAGGCCAAAAATACGTTAGTCCCACTGACCATTTCAATCAGCCAACGTAAAAGTCCTTCTGAACATTGGTACTCTCCCAGTCTTAAAGAACAAAAAATGGTCCACTATAAGCTTGAATGGAAGTGGAGATATCAATATAACAATGAGGATAAAAAACAATAATATAAACAAGATCTCAAAACGTATAAATCAATGATTCTGCAAATAAATCTGCTTATTTTTTGGAGAAAATTGATTTAGCAAAATACTCAACTAAGGAACTGTTTATAACGGTTAAAGCCTTATCAAATGCATCTCAAAACAAGCCCATCAACGCAAGTCAATTCTTTTGTAAAGTGCTGGCAAAAACCTTTCAATCAAAAGTACTCAATATTTTTTCCACTTTTTCCACAAACGTTCCCAAAATATCTAACGGCCAAAAGCCCCACCTCGAAATCAACACTTAATGTTTTACCTATACCCAAGAGCAAGTTAGGACCCTTTTTGCTAACACTAAATCAGGTTTCCCCCAGATTACCCATGTCCTCCCAAAGTGCTACATCTCGCTACAGAGATAATCTCTGGACATCTCACACTTGTCTTGTAATGAAATTATACATCCAGGTATTTTCCCCAAACTGGAAGAAAGCAGCGATACCCCCCTCATAAAGAAGGCAAATCTCCCAGCATCAGATCCCTCAAACTATTGTCCCACATCACGACTACCTTTGCCAGCCAAAAATATTAGACACATTTCTTAATCAATAACTATCCATCTTCATAAAGGTAAACAACCTATTAGATGATTCGCAATTTTGATTGCGGAGCCAACACAGTACAGAATCTGCGCTGCTGCATAAAGCATCTGATCTATGGTAGACAGAGGAGAAAATGCAGCATTAATACTGTTGGATCTCTCGGTGGCGTTTGACACTGTCAATCACAACATTTTGCTAAACTGCCATTTTGAGCATGGTATTAGAGATAAAGCCTTCTTCCTATTGAAATCATTCTTAGCTGATAGAGAACAATACATCATTCTTGAAAACTTCTCAGACACCACTCGGAATATTCCCTGTGGAGTCCCTCACAGCATCAAGACACCTACAGGTACGTGAGTGCTATAAAAATATAAAAAACTATATATATATATATCTATATATACATATATATCTATATATACATATATATATGTATATATAGATATATATATATATACACATATATATTTTTTTTTTCACTGAAAAAACCATAGATTTCATGGGCGATATAGTTAGTTGGACATTTCACTCGTACAAACCCATAGAAATTCCCCCGTCATAGTTAGTTCAGCTAACTATAACTCGCGTCCACTGAATGTGTGTTTTTCTGAAAATTAAATGTTTTATATATGAATGTCTCAAGGTTGATGGAAGATGGGTATATGGGTATATAAGTGTCCAAATGGATGATTTTTATTTTTGTAAAATTGGTTGTATAAAGGACTGATGAAGTGATTAGTGAATACATGGGTTAGTGAGTAATGTTTAAATATGTAAATATCTGTATCTGTCTCTCACTTTGTGTATAAGTGACTGCACCGGTTGGTAAGTAGCTACATGAGTGACTAAAAGGGTTATTACTTGGTTTTTTGAGTATCAGTATGAGTGTCTGAGTGTCTGTATGGTTCAGTGGGGGTATAACTTAGTGCATAGATGCATGAATGAGTGAGTCACTGTTTGTATGTGTTAAAGACAGTATGTGTGCAGGACTGTATGGGTGGATGAGTGTGTGTGTGGGTGTGTTAGTAAATGAATGACTGTCTCAAAAGTGCCCTTATAAGTAACTACATATGTTTTAAACTAGTATATGTGTGTATTGGTGTATATAAGTGAGTATATGTGAGAGTAAGAGATTGGAAGAGTTCCTGTATGAATAAGTATGTGTTTCTATAAGTGAGTGTTTAAAAGAGTAAGTATGTGTAAGTTTGTGTAGAAGTAAGTGTGGTGGTGTGTGTATAACTGTATTTGCAAGTAAATTGATACTTTGTTATCATGTTTGACTATGTGTGTGAGTAACTCTATGGATGAGTGGCAGTGTGTAACAGGATATATAGGTGTATGAGTACATATGATGAGCGAGTGCATGTATGAGTGACTGTATAGGACTGTTGGTGAATGAGTGGATGTGTATGTAGATCTTGGAATTACTGAATAGGTTGTTGTAACTGGCATTGGTATGTCCATTGTTTTGAAAATGTTAGTTTTTATTTTTGAGTGTGTGTACCAAAGGTTATATTAGGGTGAGAGGAGGTCTGCGACTCTATCACAAGGATGATGTCATCAGTGATGTCATCAGTGATGTAATTTGAGATGTCATCAGTGATGTCATGAGTAATGTCACTGACCATTTCATGAGTGATGTAATATGTGACGTCATTAGCAGTGCATTGCGGGCGCGCGAGTTATAGTTAGCTGAACCAACTATAACGGGGGAATTTCTAAGGTTATGTACAAGTGAAATGTCCAGCTAACTATAATGCCCCTGAAACCTATGGTTATTTCAGTGAATTTCTAAGGTTTTTTAAATGCTAATTTCTAACTAACGTGCCTGAAACCTATAATTTTTTCAGTGGATTTCAAATGTTTTTTAAATGCTAATTTCTAACTATGCCTACAGAGGTAGGACATGTGAAGAAAGAAGAAAAAAAGCACAGAAAGGAAAAAAAGAAATGCAGAAAGAAGCAACAGAAGTCTTCAAAGATGAACAAAAGTGCAGGAAGAAGGAAGACATGCAGAAAGAACAAACAGAGGAGCAGAAAGAGGCCATGTTGAAAAATCACCCTGTACCCTCAACTTTTTCAGATGAGTACTGGTGGTAACTGACTTTGACTAATCAGTCCTAGAGCCAGTGTGATGCTAAAACACACTCAGAATACATTGAAAACACCTACATACACTAGGCAACACTATGCGTTGGGGTACCCTTGTGATTACCATGGCCTCCTCTGTAAGACCCTAGTACATAATAGGGCAGGGGGATTAAAACTACCTCTTAAAACGCACCACAGGGCGCATTTGCACACTGGTGAAGCGAGGGGGGGGGCCTGAGGTGACATGTGTGCGAACACGCCCTGTGTTCAATTTAATTTGGGGGATAAATCCCCTTGAATCCTGAGTGTCCCTTGGGTCCAACTAGCCCACCAGGTATCTCCAGTTAGCTCCACAGAGCTGCGTTGCAGAGAAGTATAAAAAGGGGCAAGGCCTGGACCACCTCCCTGCACGCAACGCAGTGGGGCATACTGGAAGCACCTGGTGGGCTAGTTAGCCCCCAGGGGCCCTCAGGATTGAATGGGAATTATTTCCCCAACTTAAAATGTGCTACAGGGCATGTTTGTACACGTCACCTCAGGCCCCCATCCCCTCCCTTCACCACTGTACAAACGTGCCCTGTGGCCATTTTAATTTGGGAGATTAGAAGTCCCCTTGAATACTGAGGGTCCCTAGGGTCCAACTAGCCCACTAGGTACCTCCAGTAAGTGCCACAGAGCTGCGTTGCAGAGAGGTGTAAAAAGAAGCATGTCCTGGACCACCTCTCTGCAACGCAGCGCAGTGGCGCTTACTGGAAGCACCTGGTGGGCTAGTTAGCGAGGAATTAATTCTCCAACTTAAAACATGCCACAGGGCGTGCTTGCACACATGCCCGCCTCCTCCCTTCACCGCTGTGCAAACGCGCCCGTGGCGCGTTTTAAGTTGGGGGATTAACTCCCCTTTAATCCTGAGGGTCCCTGGGGTGCAAGTAGCCCACCAGGGACCTCCAGTAAGTGCCTCACAGCTGCGTTGAAGAGAGGTGTAAAAAGGGGCGTGGCCTCAGAACACCTCTCTCCAACGCAGCTCCCTGGCACATACTGAAGGTTCCTGGTGGGCTAGTTGGCCCCCAGGGACCCCAGTATTCAAGGGGAATTAGTTCCCCATCTGCAAATGGGCCAGGGGGCGTGTTTGCAGAATGCTGCAGGGAGGGGGCAGGGCCCCCGGCGCTATGCCGGTCTTTAAAAAAAATTATTTTTTAAGGAATGGGCTGTGTGGCCCCTCTTTTTTTCCAACTGTATTGGCCTTGGGGACCCCATCCCCCAGGGCCTTACACCCAATTTGATGTATTTTGTACAAGAATTTGGAAGGGCTCCGTGTGGCCCCCCTTCCGAGTCCATAATTGGCCCCGGGGATCCCATCCCCCAGGGCATAGCCATTTTTTAGATTTAAATAAATTATTGGAGGGGGGCTGAACTGTGCTCTTCCTTAGGCTATTTATGTATGTATGTATGTATGTATAGGCATTTATATAGCGCACTACTTACCCGTAGGGTCCCAAGGCGCTTCGACCGCTGCGAAACCCTTCCTGGCTTCCCTGAGAGATGGTCCCTTAATGGGTATCTCCAGGGTGAGACCAGGCATCCCCGGCGGTCTGGTGGGGCCGTTAGTGAAGATGAGGCAAGCTAATGCCCAGAGTTGCCGAGTGTGAACGCTGATCAGAGTGGGCACCGAGGCGAGAGAATTATTGAGTCCGCTGACCCTGGTCCAGAAACCTGCCGCGCCGGGAATCGAACCCTGGTCCCGGGCCGTCCTCTGCTCTCGGGTCTGCCGCCTCTAACCAGTGAGCCACACTACTTCACCACACCACACTTATTGCCCAGGGGACCCCATCCCCAGGGGCTGGCCTGTCCTTTTTTTTAAAATGATTTTTTTATAATAGGGGAGGAGGGCCGCGTGGCCCCCTCCCTCGCCACTTGTGGCCCAGGGGACCCCATCCCCCAGGGCCGGCCCTATCCGTTGGGGACCATTGGGGGGTGCCCAATCCCCCACGGTCCTGCTGGCTCCCTGCCTCCTGCGGGAGCTGGCATTGCAGCTCCCTGTGTGGAAAAGCAATCTGCTTTGGTATCTTCCAAATACCAAAGCAGAGTTTGCTATGGCAGGACGGGAGCTACGAGGCTCCCGCCCTGCCATAGCAAACTGCAGTGTCCCGGGGGTGGGCACCCCGGGACACTGCAGGGACATGTTATCTAGGAGAAAATAATTCTGTACAATGATAGACAGTAAAGTGCAATACAATTTACTGACAAGGGAAGGGTGAGGTATGTTGATACATGATAATAGGCAGAATCCAAGAGAAGCTGACATCCAGTTGTGATAACCCAGGAGTGACCCACCTCCTCCGTACCAGTTTGTCCCTTAGAAGTCATATGTAGAGAGAGGCTAGTGGGCCAGGTGTACTGGAGTAGCAGAGTGTATGGGGAGAGGTACTGGGGGCGTTCCTTGTGGAGAGGAGTGGTGGTGCGTTGGGTTGCATTTCCAGGTGCTGGGTGGTGCAGACAGCAGGGCTAGTGAGGAACTGGGACCATGTTGAAGTGGGAGAGAGCCCTCCTCTGTTGGTTTGTGTGGTTTCCACTTCCATTGCAAGGGGGATGGGTGGGCTCTTGGCGAAAGCTGGGACAGGTGGAACTGGGTATAATGTTGGTTACCCTTGAGGAAGGAAGGAGTCCTGCTGCCCTGCGGGCCTGCGTGTCCAGAGGAAGGGAGGGAAAGGAATGGTTAAAGGAGGGGGTGGGGAAGATGAGAAGCGCGAAGGGAAAAAGGGATAGGGAAGATGGAAGGAAAGGATGTAGGAGAGGCTGGTGAGGGAGACATGTAGTTCACAAGGGGGGAAGGAGAAGGGAAGTTAAAGAGGAGGGAGAAAGACGCGGTACTAGGGGGTGGGAAAAGATGCGGGGTGGGGCAGTGTGGGGTGAGGGGGTGGCTTCGATGCATGGGTGTCGAAGGGTACAGAGGGAGTAGGCGGTTGTCCGGCTATGCAGCAAGGGTCGGTTGTGCGATTTAAGGGGGTGGAGGTCCGGTGGCAGGGTGCCTGTCGGCAGTCTCATCACAGAGGATGGGGCCCACCTCTGCATAAATAGCTCAGTCTGGTCCTGTAAGTTGTAAATGACACATTCTTCTAAGGCAGCGTGAATAATTGAGATGCGGGTACGGGCGACCACCACTGATGGAGAATCAATATCTTGGCTGTAGCCACGGCCGTGTGAAGGAGACGGAGTTGCGGGAGGGAGACTTCCGGTGAGTCCCCCACATCATGAAGGAGGATGACTGAGGGGGCGAGAGAGAGGTGCAGCGGCATGGAAGCACCAAAGACCGTTCCAATATGAAACCAGAAGAGTTAATGTGTGCTATATTGCAGTGGGTTTTTGCGCACAGGTGGCAGTTGAGTGGGGGAGGAGTATTGCTCTGTTCAGTTTGGTTTCTTACCACTGCCCGTCGGGTTGCATTTTGAAAAGGCAAAATTTCAGGTGGGCCCCTCTTGTGCCCTTATCCAGAGCTTCCAGGATGTCAGCCCATTCTTCATCCTCGTATGAGGCCTGTAAGCGGGTTTGCCATTTGGTGTGGAGAGTACGTGAAGAGGCTTTGAAAAGAAGTGACTTGAGAGCATGAGGTACCGACCCAACATCACTCCCTTGTAGAGTCCCCACATGTTCATATAAGTCACCACAGGTGAGGACTGTAGGGAACAGGGGCGAGGTCCCAAGCAGCGCCTCAGACAGTGCTGCAGTTGCATGTGGGACTAGGTTGAGGCCGAATACCTATCTCACCTGGTCTAACTGTTTTAGGTCACCGGTAAGCAGGATTTGGTCCAAGGTGTGTATGCCTGCTTCTCTCCAGTGTATCTAGCATAGGGAACGGTGGTCAAAGCATATACTATCATTGCCCCACATAGGTGAATGCACTCGTGGGTCCACCCGAGCAGGTAGTGGGTACGCATCCAGGTCTTGCGCATGGTGTGCAACACAGGATGTGAGATGCATGACTGATGGGCATGGTACGTAAAGAATGGAAAGACCTTTGCCTTTAGAGATAAGCAACCATTCAATATTAACCCATTGGGGTGAGTCTGGAACACCAGGAAGAGGGTATGCCTGTTGGGAGAGCCGGAGGGGCAGGGCATAGCACTGTACAGACCGAAGGGCCAAGCATCCACATGAATGGCTTGCCATGAGTTTGGATGCGGCCAGTTGGGGTCTTGAAGTCCCCCACACAAAGGATTGGATTTAGGAGTCATTGAGGCGAAGTGTGGACACAGATAGCTGTACGGGGGAGCATCCCAAGCATGTATGTAAAGCGGGGCAGTGTAACCATCCTTACTGCTTGCACCCTGTTCCACATGGAGAACCCCAGATGTGACCATTTTTCAAAGACCAGTGTCATCTGGGCCAGTAAAGGATCCTGATTGTCTGGGACCATCCCCTCCATGCCCCTATTAACCAGTATCCCTTGGTATTTGAGACAAGAGGCCTGCCAGCAAAAAGGGTATTCATGTATGGCCACTTTCGAGGTACTGGCCGAGATTGGGAGGGCCTCGCTCTAGTCCCAATTCACCTTACAGCCAGATAGGGCAGCGAAATCAGCAATGATTCCCACTATGCTGGTGGAATTGTGAATGGTAGTGTCTAAGAAGAATATCCCCACAATTAACCTGGGCTGTTGGAGAGTCATACAGTAGCCGCACCTTAGCAATAAATTGGTCTCCCAAAAGGATAGTCTCATTCAATGCGGTCAAACACCTTTTCAGCTTCTAAGGAGATGGCCATCGCATAAGTCAGGAGATCTTGGGCCATCCAGAGGGTGTGGGCCAGTGTGCGAAGGAGCATCCCAGCACAAAGCCTACCTGCGTGTGGTGAATCAGGGAGGGGATAACCTTGTACAGGCATGTTGCCAATACACTGGCCAGAATTTTAATGTCACAGTCTAGCAAAGAGGTGGGCCTGTAGTTGCCTTACAATAGTAGGTTTGGGTAGAAATGCAATCACTACTCGTCGAGGGGATGTGGCGTTCCTTCCTGTTTTCCTGCTATGACAAACCCTGCGTGTAGAAAGTTTGCCCTTATATGACCTTTGTGGATCCTCTTAGGGGTGGTTGAATATTGTTTTGCAGACTATAATTCTGTCTATATGTATAATTTTCTAATTGAATTGTCTTGTGAAAAAACTTATTTAGAATTGATTAGGTCTGTTTTGGTTTGTTTGGGTGTGTTAACAAGCCAATGGTAAAGGATATAAGGTTGATTGGTTCTTTGGGAAAATGTAGTTTGGATGCCATAAGTCTGTTATGTTCATTATAAAAAAGGTACAACAAAGACTGTAAGCCTTTATCAGTGTATTGTTAATTGTGTTTGTTAACAACATTAGGCTTTTATGGGTGAATTGTCATTACACTTTGTTAAAGGCTTTAGGAAGGTAATTTGGTACATGGAATTCCACATATTACCACAGTAGACAAGGGCTTTGGTGTTGTTTACCCCTTCTGACATACACTTGGAGTTGAAGATTTGCAATGTGATAATCATTGTTTTACCATTCCAAGATGGTCACCATGTTTAGAACCAATATGCTGACCATATTGGATTTGTACAACATTGATGAACTATACACTTTAGTATTCACAGATGGTTGCCCACTGAGATATTTACTGAGAGGGTATCTTGGAACAGTATTCTGCATGGTGTATCATTGGTTTCACTGCTCCGCATCGGTCAACTTACTGCTTCTAAATGTAGCAGCTATGTTGGATCTCTATAACAACAATACAGATATTATGAAGAATACCATTGCAAGATGGCCACACTACACTATGTAAAAATATATTTTATATTACAAGGATATGCTTGAAAAGTTTAAGTGGTGGCATGTTTTTTTATTTTCTATTTTTAATGTTTTAATGTATCATCTATTTGCTTGCGGAAGCTTGTGTGTTCTATTGCAGATGGGTGAAGGAAAATTGCAAGAATAAGTCTTTGGGTGGATGACTGGATGGATGAGTGTATCAACGAGGGATAGAGTGTACACAGGATGAGCTAGTGAGTGCCTAAACTCATCAGTAACTGAAGAGACACTTTATCTATAAGGCAGGCTAATTTTGATGGCAAAATATTGTTTTTTAAATGCTCTGCTATTTATAGAGATTGTCTCCATATTTCTGCAAGAAGTTTTAAGTCGAATTGAGAAGTCACAGCTGTTTGCTTGATTGGGGACTTCTGGCAAATCTAATTGTTTCCTCGGTTGGTATGCTGCAGGCACATAGATGCAGACGCTGCTTTTAGAAATAAACACTCAGAGCGCTGTTTTCAAGAGATTTTCTCCACAGGCATAAAATGAAGGAAGCTATTTTGCAAATTTAACGCCAAGGGTGTTTTTCAAAACATGGCTATCTTTTTTGTTAAAAAAGTATTTTTAAAACTATAATAATACTGCTTGCCCTCATTTCTACTTATTGTTTGTGTCTATGTGAAAGGCTTGAAGCAATTCTGCTATTAACATTTGACGTGCAAGAGAACTACTGAGTGGCCTCACTGAACACTGATCTGTATGTTCATTTTTGTATCTCTCCAGAGTCATATATACTAAACTCAAAGTGCTGACTCTAGATCTGTTAATCAACATACTATAATATGCTTGGGTGTACGTGCACTTTATTTGTGTGAATGCATGTGTGTGTGCAAGTGCTTGTAATGTACACCTGTTTGCGTGGGGGGCGAAATTTTAGCTCACACAAGTCCGTTTGCTGTTGAGAAAAGCACAAAACAACAGGATTTTTCTTTCTTCTTCAGAGAAGTGCACTCTGATGCCAAACAATGAACCAGGAACTGGGGAGGAGCATCTTTGGATTCAGGGATTCAGTCCAGCAGAGACCAGCAGGGTTCAGGGAGGTCCAGTTGCAGGTCAAGGCAGGTCCAATTGCAGCAGGACAGCTAGCCATTTGTAGGGAGGGCTAAGAGGCTTGTTGTGTCTCTGTAGCTCAGAACAGCAAGTCAGCCAGCTGACCCTTGGAGTCGCTCTGCCAGAAATGAAGGGAGTAAGTCCTGTCTTCCTTCCAAGAGAGCAGGCATGGCTCAGACAGCAGGACAGTCTCTAGAACCAGGCCAGTCCTACTTCTGTAGTATCCACAGGTCCAAAAGTGTTGTTAAGAGCGAGTCTGAGGGTCCAATTTTTATAGCTGGTGCCAGTTTGAAGTGAAAAAACTTCTGGAGTTTTACCTCCCACAGAAAGATTTGGCATTTTCTACCTCTTTGCCCAGGCTTCACTAAGTCTGCGGTCATAAAAGGCTAGTGTCAAGTTATTTGTCTGTGTGCTGAGGCATCTCCTTTGAAATGTAAGTGAGGCTGTGCACAGCTCTACCCCTTCATTCCTGTCAGTGGCCCACACTGCCAACATCTACTTCCCCTTTGTGTTACTGTCTGGGAGAAAAGCACAAAGGCCAACTGCCAGCTAAATCTATTCATGTGACCCGGGATGCACACTGCAGGCACCAAATGATAGGGCAAAATAATGCCAATTCTCTAAAAGTGACCATGTCAAGTGTGCCAGCAAGGGGATTTGCTTTACAATGATTAATCACAGATTATAGACCTTAGTTTAAAAAAAAAAAAATAGTAGTCTCTCCAACCTAATTGGCGTCTGTTTGTTATCTTTTCAGTCTCACAATTTAGGACAAAGAAATTAATCAGAAAAAAAGAAGAAGCTACACGGGAAATACGTTTTATAGAAAGTTAATTATTTTTATATTTTTTTTTTTAAAAGGGTACAGTTCAGTATTAAAAATTAATCATACAAAACATTTCAAATGAACAGGAATTAAATAAATCACTCCATTAATCCATCTGAACTTAAGTCCAATCCACCATCAATTATTAAAACAGACTACTATATTACAATAAAAAGAGATATCGTTGTCAGAACTCAATCAAGACATAAAAGATTTGGACAATCAAGTCGACGTTTCGGTCTTATGTTTGTTCACTCCTCAAGACCATCTTCAGGACAACCAATCTTTAAATAAAGATGAGACCCCCTGGTCAATTCTTGCAACACTTTGGACTGATGTATTTTTATTCATATTTTTTGCCTCAGTCTTCACAAAAGTTGAAAACCAGATTAATCTCTGTGTCACTCACAGGCTTTTCGGCGAATACTCTTATTATCCTCTTCAGTGATAATTAGAACACTTGCTGTATTTTTCTTCCAGCAAAGTGACGACTTTCCAGGATGCGGCGTGATCACGTGAGATCTACAATTCTCGTCCAACCTAATGGATTAATGGAGTGATTTATTTAATTCCTGTTTATTTGAAATGTTTTGTATGATTACTTTTTAATACTGAACTGTACCTTTTTCAAAAAAAATATATACAAATAATTAACTTTCTATAAAACGTATTTCCCGTGTAGCTTCTTCTTTTTTTCTGATTAATTTCTTTGTCCTAAATTGTGAGACTGAAAATATAACAAACAGATGCCAATTAGGTTGGATAGACTACTATTTTTTTTTTTAAATACTAGGGTCTATAATCTGTGATTAATCTCTGTAAAGCAAATCCCCTTGCTGGCACACTTGACATTATCAATTATCAGCCCAAGCCCGCAAGGGTATATTGGGTCACCCACTGTCCTCTACCTAATTCTCTAAAAGTGGTATTTTCAGAATTGTGGCTTAGCAATTAAAGAGGGATTAAATGACATTCTGTAGACATCAACATTTTGATTTATAGCAATTCCCAAACAAACGTCATACCCTTATTAAATGTACAAGGTAACCCAATGTTATTCTACAGGAGAGCTAGACCTCACAGAAGTGAAACATTAATTTGGGAGGTTTTCACTACCAGGAAAACTTAAATGTACATTTGTAAATACAATGCACACCATCCTATGGGGTGACTTATATGTATTAAAAATTAAGTTTTTGGCATGCAAAGCGGTTTATTTATCCAGGTCCAACTGGCAGTGTATAACTACACACAGGCTGCAATGGCACGCCTTTGACCTGTTTAAGAGGCTACTTAAGTGGGTTGCACAATGAGTGCTGCAGGCTCACTAGTAGCAGTTAGTTTGCCAGCCCTGGATACACAGTATACCACTTTACTAGGGAAATATAAATGCATTAAATATGCAATCAGGTCTAAGCAAATTTTGGCATGTTTTCAGGAGAGAGCTCAAGCACTTTAGCAGTTGTTAGCAGTGTTAAAGTGCACAGAGTCCTAAGGTCAACAAAATTCGAATTCAGCAAAACAGGTGGGGAGAAGACAAAAGGTTTGGGGGAAGACCATCCTAAGGCTGATAGATGTAATAGTATTCATTGTGCAATACAGGCTAATGTTAGAAAGGTTCATCTGTATTCGGGAACGTGCTCATGCGTAGAGGTATGTTGACTACACTGCATATATTTCAAAAACATAGGATACATGTAGATTAATACTAAAGTGTGCATTTATTTGAACTCACCCTTTTACAACTATGCAAATTAGGGGGAGGGCAGTCGTGTGTCAGAAACTAAGAATTGGATGCCACTGCAAGTAGTCACACACGACAACAATCAACTACCACATCTCTGCATCCTTGCACTTAAGCTGCACTTTATTATAGAACCACTGTAGCACGTCAATACACGATTGTTTTGAATTGTAAAGGCTGTATTTTGGCACTGTAACATATCATATTGGTCTATGATGAAACCGTCCCCACGGTGCTATGTGAAAGATATAGAAAAATGAGATGATAGGTGATCCTGTGGAAATGAAATTCGTTCAGTGGTGGGGAGCTTTTGCAAAAGAAAATTCAAAGTGTTGTAATATATGTGTTTTTTGTATTTATGAAAAGATTTAGAGTTTATATTAGCAATTGGATTACAAACACATTTTATTCCATTTTCATCCAGAGGCTTCAGTTAGGCATATTTTTAATAATGTCCTTAAATAGTTCGGAAAATTGAGGGAATTTTGTACTTCATGAAAATGTGCAAAGTTCCCGTAATTTGCGTGTCTGGCTCACTTAAGTTTGTACATATTATACGCACTGTCCTGCCCAATATGTAGGGTCTGGCAGGCTGCAGAGATTTTTTTATTTCCCTGCTGGCATCTGAGTGACATTGCGGTAACACAAAGACAGCTGCTAGGTTTTGCCCTTTACTTCACTGACTCTGGAAGTCCAAACCTGAACATTGGGAAGCTGAGACTCCAGAAAGTCCATGGCATTGCAAGGAAAGAGGCAAGTGCCTGCTACCCCTGGTCCTGCAGCACAGTGAAGAGCTCACTTTTCAGGTTTTCTCTTTAAAAACAAACACTTCATCAGTTCACACTTATTAGAGACGAGAAGCTTGTTTTAAAAGAATGTGTCTTATGGGGAGGAAATAGACAGATGCTTAACCACTAGATCCCGTGCTGTGTTAACAAGCAGCATCTTGTTGTAGTGTAGTTCCTATTATCCCAATAGGCTCTGCGCATTGGAATAATATCTTCAATAGTATAGACGTAGGACAGAGGTTAACTAGGTCTTCTACTGACGATATTAGACTTAAAGTTTAGTGTTTGCCAGCTAGCTCAGAGTTCACTAGAAACTTTCTCGAATAGACAAGGAGGAGTTTAACCTCCCTGGATAGACAAGAAGGGATTTAGTTTCTGACAACCATAGAACATGACAACTTTGCTCTCCCCTAATCAAGAGTGTATCTCTAGAGTCGTGTGAAAACAAAAGACAACTTATTTTACTCAGTCAGTTCAGTGCATTCTTAGTTTCACCAGATTGTAGAGAAAAGGAAGAGACGGGCGTGTTCAATAAAAAGATGTTATTTATTGATCAGTCTCTTTTCTCATACAAGAGAAATGAATCGCTATTATTGCAATACTTATTGTTAAGTAAAGTGCATACAGTAATAACAGAATTATGAAATAATACTGTAAAAGCATTGATATGGTTTCTTAGCCATATGATACTTAAAATGGATAAAATAGATACATACATATATACATTGACTAATCGTACTCAACTGGTGCTTCTAACTACGCCTACCCCAATGTACCTGACCTAAGCCTAATACGTGGGCGGGAGTAGATAAGTAGCAGTTTAAGTTAAGTTTGCTTTGCCAAGGGTCTGCTTCAAGAATTCTCTACAAAGGATGATTCAGTTCAGTACCTGGGATTTAGAAGGCTGGAGGGCTGGTATCTCTATCTCAGGGCTTGATATTCCAGCTGCCTGCGAGGGCGGCTTGGAAGCGCCGGAGCTGGATTTCTCGGCAGGAGAAAAGGCAGCGTCTCTCTCTCTCAGCACGTCAGAAAGGAGGGGCAGCGTCTGTGGGCTTCGCTGTCAGCTGGGCTCCTCGGCAAGTCTCACTGCTCCAATCTTGTCACCACCTCGTGTGTTTGCTTAAGGCAATGTCGGTATTATTTATACCTGAAAGGTGCCGGGATTGACGTAAGGATGGACATAAATACGTCAATAAGGATGTCATACGAACTGGTCGTTCGCACATTCTTTACTGAAGTTCTCGGCCAAATCAAAACAATGGCTGTGGGGATTTCCCAGGTCGTGGTAGGTTTGTTTTGTTTTGAGAACACCGTATGCCTATTAGGGGGCTGAAGAAATAGTGCTTGCCTAATGAGATGGCATGCGCTATGACCTAATCAGATAACGGGCTTCTGTGCCGTTGTGTGGCTAATCAGATAACGGGTTTCTGTGCAGTTGAATGGCTGCTAGTTAATTATTAACCAGACAAGGGTCAGAAATAGGGGGATCGATACAGTACCCATAGTAAATACATCACACCCACTCCACGTAATCTATGTCCATATTTACAAATCTAGGCATAGTAAACAAAACTAGTAGTGCATGTGTATACCGAACCACCCCAAAATACAATCAAATGCATTCTGAAAATTGGAAATGCGAAATACACGAAAAGATGAGTATAGTTACTATATCCACTTCAAGCAGTATAATAATGCTAAATCTAATACGCATATTTTGAAATCAGCATGAACGAAATGCGGAAATTACACATGAAATGGCTCTTAATACAGAAGAAAAAGTCGAGACCATCTCATCACAAAAATCATAAATACTTGTGAACATGCTAGAGGGTAGCTAATGTCTCTAGAGTAGCTAAATATAGAAATTTTGTTCTCTAAGAATAGTTTTACTTTAAGCAGAAGATAAGTGTCCCAAAAAATCGTAAATATTTTTGGAAATGGATGGGGAAAAATTGTCTCGCTCTCTGTAAAAACTGGTGAGAAAATTTCTTATTGCTTTATTTTCTACGTTGAAGGCCAAATTCAGGGTGTAGGGAACGCCGTGTGCTAGTTTGCTCAAAGTCATTCTTTCTGCTCTGGTGAAAACATCATATTGTTGAGACTTTCGAAAAAACTGTCAACTGCTTCTTGCGAAAGTTCCACTAACTCAGAAAAATTTTGTAACATGCATTCATGAGCATGATTGCCTTCATTGATGTTTCGATCAGCATAGCTGACAGAAGGTCGTACCTGATCGATGCTGCTTTCATCTTGTACTTCACTACTCTTCAATCGTAGTGGTGAAGTCTCCACGAATGCCGTCATCAGTATTGGTAGCCGCTGGGAACAGTACAATGCATGAGCCGTTACCGGACCCAACAAAGTTTCTGCGTCCATTGGCACATCCGATTGTAGTGCCAGACAGGTGTCCAACACGCATTCTTCGCCGCATAGCAAGCACCTTAATACAGGCATAACACAACTTTGCCACATCGGTCTAAATGAAAGAAACCAAGTCATGTTTAAATCTCGTAGCCGTGCTAGTCCAAGGACTTTAGTTATGCGGTCCCGGTAGCCAATAGCTCGGATTGTTTCTTCCATTGTCGCTGGTGTCTTGTCTGTGACGTGGTTTGCCATAGCGAAGTAACAGGATCAAAAATAGGATGCCTGCCACTAGTCCCAAAAGGAGAGAAAGTCCGCCAAAGATGGAATGGACAAAATCAGGAAAAATACCCAGGATGGCTTTGAATGGGGTTAAAGCTCCCGAAAACACTGTCTTAAATACACTCGCGATTCCACTTGTATCAGAAATATTTAAGATTTCGCTCAGTATTTCTGCGAAATGTATGGGGGAATTGGTTGATAACAGTGAATGAATCTCTGCAGTTGTCCTTGCAACTTGGAGATCATACGTTTCTTTTGATGACGTTAACATGGTTGGCGTCTGTAGGAGCACTGTCTTCATTCTGCTTAAAGTATCAATTCGAATAGAAGAAATTTTCAAACTGGGCCATAACCTTGCCTCCCTGTCTCGGGCATCGTTTGGGAACAATACTCGTTCACATCACATGACCTTCGTAGTCACGGTTATGAGATAAGGTTTTCCGGGCAGCAGACTGCAACATCTGCGATCTACAATTAGAATGTAACTCCCGTTCGAGAGTCTCCTAAAGAATGGTTCTATTTGTGTTGCAGGTGTGCCTAGCTGGTGACATGAAAGGTTATTTGAAGTCCCTTCACATGCTCCATGCAAACTAATACCCTGACACAGAAGTGTACCGCTTAGTGACCTTTCACAATTATTGCCACTAAGGAACACACTTTGTCCTTTATTACTAACACATGCGTGTGTATAGGGCAAGTTCCATGTTGACTTAATGTATCCTTTACCCAACCTTTCATACTGGCCTGCCTGTATATGTTTTGGGCAGTATTGAAACTGGAAAGTTATCGGAATATTAATTATCCCATGTATTATCCATTCAATGACAGGTCGTTCTGACATTGTCAATGGTAATCTCTCAAGTTTTTCAATGCTCAGAATTGTATAGTCAGCACCCTTCTGTGCCAAACTGATTTGTTTATCAGTAAGGTTAAAGATATTAAATAGTGACGTTGTGTTGATTAAACGCCAAGGCACATACCCTGAACGCAGATTTTGTAACGTCCAGCCAAGTTGTACAATAGAACGCAATTGGGACTGACCGTGTTGTAACATCAGTAAGTCTTGCGATATTATATCGATTGCTGAAGACACAATACTGTCCAGTGAATATATTCTGGAGGACAGAGTCATTAACCCATTGTCCACAACAGAAAGTGATTTTTCCAAATTAATACGGTCAATTTCCCGTATTTTTTCTGCTGTCTCAATTTGAGTTACTTTCCAAACTTCATTGTAAGCTGCATATATAGAGGCCGCTATGAAACGTTTTTGACGCGGTTTGCGGGGTCCCATAATGAAATCACGCAAGTCAGCACCCTCTTGAAGTAAAGTTAGGTGTTCCTTAATTTCTGCCAGTGTGGATGTTTGTAGCCATTGAAGGCAGAGCTTGCCCACACTGTAAGTAGTTACTATCCCTGGATGTTGTCTTTGGGAATATCTAGGGTCTGGCCTAGTCAATTTGAACCCCTGTATTTTGTTCAGGAATCTGTCTTGACAGTTATTTGTATCTGTGGGCCAGATCAACCATTGTTTCCAAGCAGGATGTGTTCTGTTTTTGTTTAAAATATGGTTCACGTCTATCTCAACATCTATAGAACTATTACTGTTCGTTGTTGGCTTTGGAATAGACGGTTTGTTTAAGTCTTTGATTTTGGCTAAGCCAAGACAGGTAGTTTGTTGAATGGTGTCATTCAAAAATATAATTTGTTCTGGGATCATGCAGGCTCTGAACAATGATTCTATACCTTGTACTTGCCAATCTTTTGTACCCCAAACAGTCTTTGTTTCAATGTTACTGTTCCAGAAATCAAAACCAAATGTATTCATTTGCTCAAAAAATGAATCTGAATATATCAATTTTGTGTTTGTAAGCATGGTCTTCATACCTGTCTTATTTGACAATTTGAAATAAAATGTTTCTGCATTACTTGTGTTAAACCCTGAAAAGTATGAATATTTATCATAAAATGTTTTAGAACTACCCTTTGGTGGAGTAGCACAATGTTCCCATTGATTATAATTTAAAACATTTCTAGGTTGTGCAGATTTATGGAGATAATGGTTACCATAGTGGTTGTAGCAGAACATTTGATCATAATTAGACAAACCCTGCAAATAATCATGTTCTGTAAATTTGGCAGACATTACTAGGTCAGACATCATATCATTAATACTTTCAAAGTCCCAATCATCAGCAAATGTGCTTGGTTTTACAAAGTCACTTAACGAGATCTTAAATTGGTGTGGATACTTCAGGATTTCAACCGGGCCATAGATTTCATAATCAGTATTGTCCCATGCTACACCGCCTGGTATAGGGTTGGCTGTGAAGTTCACTGAAGAAAGTTCTCTTTTCTTGACGTGTGAAGATGTGTGTGGTTTAATGACCAAGTTGATTTTCTGGCTTGCTGTGTCCATTTTAGCATATTTTCCCTCAATGAAATGTCCCAAGCACAGTACCATGATGAGCCAAAGTATGAGGATAAATGCACCTAATGTCACCCAAATTTCAATCCATGGAGAAGTCAGATAGGTTCTCTTTAGTTGATGAAAAAGTTCCTTTGCTTTGTCTTTAAAAGTTTTTGTTGATGGCTGTACTTCTGGTTCGCTTTGTTCTTCTGAAGAATCATCGAAGTTGATGAAGTAGCCAGATGCCGTTCTGTCAATTGTTCCAATTGCTTCTGGATTACTTTTTGCTTTTGGATTTTGCTTTGTTTCATTAGAAAAGTCTGCAGTTACATCATCGTAGGTTGTTGTTTCTTGATGAAAAGCTTTGATTTGGGTTTTAAGAGGTTCAAGTTCCATTGCTTTGTTGCATAGTCCTTGTTGTTTCACTGTAGATTTTCCAAATGTGATCAGTCTTTCAGTTTGAACCTCTGTCGATGTAGCAAACTTTGGTGTTCTGCTACTTCTTGGGAGTCCACTTGGCCTACTATTTGTTATCGGCCACATGATTGTGGTTTAACCAGGTCGATGGATATGACTCGGTTCTCCTTTTTACCAGCAAGGGGCGGTAGTACTACTGATCTTGTCCCGTTGATAGACAAGACAGGAACTGCTTTTCTGTAAGAAGGCCCAAATTCCTTCTTTACCGCGATCTTTTCTCTGACCAGATCCCCGACTTTTGGAATCCAGACAGGCCTTGCTGGGACAGGTGGTTTTTCTTCAGTGGTTGTTGGCTGTTGTTTCAACTTTATGTTGCTCAGGTCTTTTCTTGTTTCATTTAAGTCCTGTAAAATAGCCAAGCGATCTTTGATATCAAAGCATTTTTCTTTAACCACTGAAGTCTGACTATCTAAGTCCTGGATTAACATTCTAGTCCCAGACAATAGTTCGTACGGACTGAGTCCTTTCAGAGAATTTCTTGGCAGGTTATTTAGACTACGTTGGATACTTATTAAATGTTTGACCCACCCAGCTCCTGAACCTAATATCTTTGCCGTTATAGATTGCTTTATGCCTTGGTTTTTTCTTTACACCATCCCGTTTCCCTCAGGAAGGAAGTGAGAAGAGTCCCGCAATGCAATGTTCATTCTGGCCAGGCACCCCCATAAGCTGCTTTAGAGCTAAAGGACGGATTTTGGTCAGAACGTAACATGCTTCTAGCGTATATGCCATTCTAGACTCGCAAATCTTTGTATAACAGTTCCGACGTCAGCCGAAAGTTGGGGTCTACATTATAAGTGAAAATAGTCTTTATATGTTAATGTGACGCATTATTCATACTGGGTTTTTATTCTTTTTGTTGATTTGATACATTCTGGAGTGAAACGCCATGGTATTAAACCGTTTCTCTCGCCACTGCGATCTCTATTGCAGTCTGGGCAGTTTTTTACAAAAATGTGATGATGCAGGCTCATGCCTGGCCACCAGTACACTGATTGTAATTCTTCCAGAGAATCTTTTAGCTTAAGGTGTCTGAGACCCTCACCCATATGTGCGTCTGCTATTAACAAGCCTCTCCTGTCCGTGTTTGGAATTACTCTATCCCCCACTCCAGGGATTCGAGCAAAAGGGACTGAGTTAGCATCGATTATGTATGTATAATTGAGTGGGTAATTGATCGGTAGCGCTGAGCAGTCGCCTTTTGATGACGTTTTTACTGCCAGCACAGTTTCACCGTCAATGTATTTTACTGCACGCTTTTTTGTAGCTACGGAAGCCGATTTAGTTGCTACCGCTGTGGCTGTCTCAGCCAATGAATTCCCTGCAACGTGAACGCCATCACGCTGATGACTCAGTAAATGTATCACGTGAGTTTTTGGTAGTTCTTTCTGTAAAATAACTTCTTGTTCCCAAAGCACTTTTTGCTTTATTGTTGCACCTGTGTCATCTTTGTAACCGTTTTGAATCCATTTCTGTAAATCGTTATTGTATGATTTGACGCAGTAATACGAATCGCACACAATAAGTGTCGGGAATTCGCGATCGGCATTATCTAGCGCCATTTTTAACGCTATTATTTCAGTTTGTTGTTCTGAATTATTTTCCTCTGAGTGTGTTTTTGTAAGTAGAGGTCTTAATTTACCTCCGCGCCACACTTCTTTTACAATTTCGCATGTGGCGTTGTAAGCCAGCTCTCCCCAAACTGAGGGTTGAGCATGACCGTCTGTATATATTACACAGGCGTACTGTCGTAAAGGCAGAATGTCGATTGGCAGAGGGTATTCTCTCTCATATTCTAGATATTTTAATTCTTTCATTTCCGGGTCAAAATAGTATTTTACTTTGTCTGTAGCAACAGAATTTACCCATTGTATCCATTCTGGATTCAGTGCAGTTGTCGGTAAATTACATGGTGTTGTTAATGCCTCAAAAGCTGATTCTGCTGTTCTGACTGTAACCTGTCTACCGTCGGCTTGGTATTTTTCTTTTGCTACAGCTGTTTGAACCGCATGAACAATGTTTTCCTTAATGCTGAACCTTTTTTCAGCTTCTGTGTACAAATGTGATTTGTATGCAATTGGTACCTTCTCTCCCTCATTAGAGGTCAGGTATGTGAATCCGCATCTTCCTGGGATGACTCGAATCACAAGGTTGCGTGTGTTGTCACGTGTTTGTAATTTTGTTTTAACTAACATGTCTGTTTGTAAAGATCTCAAAATTTCTGTGTGTTTTTGAGTCCAATTGATTCTTTTAAAATCTGGTTTTATAAGATCATAGAGAGGTTTAACTCTCTCTGCATAATTTATAATGTAAGTTCTTCCGAAATTTAGGAAACCTAGAATTGATTGTAAGTTTTTTAGTGTTCTAGGTGCTTGGATTACAGCACATTTCTCTAGGAAATTGTCAGCCAGGCTTTTGCCTTCACTTGATAGTTCATATCCTAAAAACAAGACAGTTAGATGGGCAATTCTTGACTTTTTAAAGTTGAATTTGTAACCCTCTGCTGCGAACCCAAGTATTATGGTGTTCACTCTCTTCAAGTGAGTATCCAAGTCATCATCTGTTAGATAGATGTCATCGACATAAGATAATGCCTCATCATCATATATTTGTAGTAACTCTGTTACTCTTGCTGAGAATAATCCTGGGCTGTTCTTGAACCCCTGGGGCAAACAACAGAGATTTTCTTGCGCGCCATTTATTGAGAACGCGGTCAAATATCTGCTCTCTGGTGCTATATTTTGACAGAAGAATCCATTAGAGATGTCTAATGTTGTTTTGTATTTTTTGCGCACTATGTTATTCATTAGTGCAGCACTATGCGAGTTTTGTACTGCAAAGGTTTTGCAACATGAGTTAAGAGGTCTGTAGTCCAAAACAAGACGATATGAATTATCTGGTTTGGAGACAGGAAACAAAGGATTATTCATTTGTGAGGTGCAAGTTTCAATCACCCCCTGGTATTCAAGTTGATCTAGGATCTCTTTTACCCGTTTTCTAGCTTCTTGCTTAATTGGGTACTGCCTCTGAGCAGTAGGTTGTGATTTTAACTGGATTTTGTGAGGAGGAGAGTCCTCATCCCATCCCACATGGTTTTTATATAATGCAGGAGCTTGGGCTACTGCCCACTTTCTTGCAAGTGTATATTTTTTATGAATTGGAATATTATTTGAGAAGGCAGGCATAACTATTTCTTCGCCATGAGGGCACTCCCTGACAAACTCTGGTGGCCAGTCTCTTTCAGCTAGAAGGATATCATAGCCCTTGGAGAGATTATCCCAAAAGAGACCCCTTATTTTCCTAGTCTTATCCCCCTCTATACGCAATGTTATTTCATATATTTTGTGAGGTTTGCTAACTCTGGTATCTTCAGTTTCCACCTGAATGTATTCATTCGTGTCCACTGTCTCCAGATGATTCATAAGGATCTTGCGAGCTATGCTCACTTCTGCTGCGCTGTCTAGCATTTTCTGAGCCCATTCTCCGTTTTTCAGCTGTGTCCTCAGTATTCTCGGCATGGTTGATTACTTTAATACTGGCTACCTTCTTTTTTGGAAACTGTAATTTTTTATTTTGATGAGCAGGTTCCTTGTCTTTGGACTTGACGTGCTCTTCCCTGTGTTCTGATCGTCCTCTTCTTTCCGATTTCTGCAAGGAAGTCTGAAAAGATTGAGAGGGACGTGTATCAATATCTTGATATCTATCAGGTTTTTTTAGATTATTCCTATTTCTAAGGTTGTATTTTTTCTCAGAGGGCTCCCTTTGGGGAGACTTGCGTCCTTGGTCCGGAGATCTTTCTCTCCGCCAAGGAGACCTTCCTCTGGACTGGAATCTTTTTTCTTTAGGAGTGGATTGTTTATTTCCATCCCAGCTCTTTTTTTGAGTGTTTAGATTATTTTTAATAAATACCTTTTCAGGTTTTTCAATAAGTTGGGGTTTCACCGGTTTTCCACCCAAACTATCTCTTGCAAGTTCTTCATAGGATTTTTCTATGATTCTGGCAATTTCAAATGGTTGGTCTGCTATATCTGTCTCTTTTAACCTCTGGCGGATCGCCACATTTGCTGCTTCTCCTTTTATATTGGCTAATAATATTGCAGAGACCTGCTTGAAGTATTTTAGTAATTTTATACCAAGAGTTAAAGCAGGTTCTGGACCGTATTCATCTTGAATTTGTTTTAGCACATCTGGTATTACTGACATGGATGGAACACCATGTGTTTTTGTGTAAATGGAAGCAAAGACTGTCCCAAGTGTCACAGTCCTCCACATGTGGTGCGATTCCCATTGGAAGACAGATAGTCAGAATCCTGTGTTTCTCAACCGGGGTGGTATCTGGAAATACCGCCTCTATTTGAGTGATTTTTTGTGCTAACCAGAATGGAATTTGGTCCCGTTTTGCGGGTACTTTACCTAGACAGGACTGTATGTTCTGTGGTGTAATTTTATTTGTGTTCCCCTGGTGAGGGATCAGCTGTGGAATTTTAATAGCTGTTTGGACTGTTGAAGTCCGCATTACATATTGGACTAATTGTCTATGTATGTATTTGAATTAATTGTTTTAGCTGTGCTAAAAGATCTGGTGCAGAAATTTTTTCAATGTCTAGATGTGGTGTGTATCCGGCTAGGACCGGCCACGTTGCTCCTGGTCTACCTAGTGGACCGAACCTGGTGATGTGATTATTATGTTTTAGGGCGCCATTAAACCAGAGCAGGTGCTCTTGGTATTGAGTGGTATTTCTACTTCCTCGAAAGGAGTGTACTCATTAGGAGGTTCCTCTATTTTGTAAAAGTGGAAGTCCTTTGTTTGCTGCTGGAAAGTTTATCCATGAATAGAATACCTCTGTCTGCCGATATTCGTGTGCCTCAATTACGAATATGACTGTACCCCTCTCGGTGTCAGCCCATTTTCTATAAGTTTTAAAGTTATAGATTTCCTTTTGTTGACCGGGATGAGTATTGCCTCCGGGTCTTGCTGTAGCAGACTATTGTCAGCCGCTAGGAGTTCAGCTGCTATTCTAACTGTCTCCCTTTCTTCTTCTTCTTGTGACATTCTAATGTCAAGAAAGTTATTTTATTTATTTGCAGATCAGGTTTCTATGGAAACAAAGATTAGATGTACAATATTTTGGAACAGTGTATCCTTCAACGTTGAATAAACCAAGAACCATACATAGGAGTCTCCTCCTACTAAGTTTGGCGGATATAACCTTTCACCCACTCCAGACGTCTTTGGAGTATTATGGGGAAAAGGGGTCTGTGTGAAAAAGCACGACTGAGTTACTCTAATGTCTTACGTTAGATTTATCGCCTATCCAAACAGTTGGGCGCCATGTAGTGTAGTTCCTATTATCCCAATAGGCTCTGCGCATTGGAATAATATCTTCAATAGTATAGACGTAGGACAGAGGTTAACTAGGTCTTCTACTGACGATATTAGACTTAAAGTTTAGTGTTTGTCAGCTAGCTCAGAGTTCACTAGAAACTTTCTCGAATAGACAACGAGGAGTTTAACCTCCCTGCATAGACAAGAAGGGATTTAGTTTCTGACAACCATAGAACATGACAACTTTGCTCTCCCCTAATCAAGAGTGTATCTCTAGAGTCGTGTGAAAACAAAAGACAACTTATTTTACTCAGTCAGTTCAGTGCATTCTTAGTTTCACCAGATTGTAGAGAAAAGGAAGAGACGGGCGTGTTCAATAAAAAGATGTTATTTATTGATCAGTCTCTTTTCTCATACAAGAGAAATGAATCGCTATTATTGCAATACTTATTGTTAAGTAAAGTGCATACAGTAATAACAGAATTATGAAATAATACTGTAAAAGCATTGATATGGTTTCTTAGCCATATGATACTTAAAATGGATAAAATAGATACATACATATATACATTGACTAATCGTTCTCAACTGGTGCTTCTAACTATGCCTACCCCAATGTACCTGACCTAAGCCTAATACGTGGGCGGGAGCAGATAAGTAGCAGTTTAAGTTAAGTTTGCTTTGCCAAGGGTCTGCTTCAAGAATTCTCTACAAAGGATGATTCAGTTTAGTACCTGGGATTTAGAAGGCTGGAGGGCTGGTATCTCTATCTCAGGGCTTGATATTCCAGCTGCCTGCGAGGGCGGCTTGGAAGCGCCGGAGCTGGATTTCTCGGCAGGAGAAAAGGCAGCGTCTCTCTCTCTCAGCGCGTCAGAAAGGAGGGGCAGCGTCTGTGGGCTTCGCTGTCAGCTGGGCTCCTCGGCAAGTCTCGCTGCTCCAATCTTGTCACCACCTCGTGTGTTTGCTTAAGGCAATGTCGGTATTATTTATACCTGAAAGGTGCCGGGATTGACGTAAGGATGGACATAAATACGTCAATAAGGATGTCATACGAACTGGTCGTTCGCACATTCTTTACTGAAGTTCTCGGCCAAATCAAAACAATGGCTGTGGGGATTTCCCAGGTCGTGGTAGGTTTGATTTGTTTTGAGAACATCGTATGCCTATTAGGGGGCTGGAGAAATAGTGCTTGCCTAATGAGATGGCATGCGCTATGACCTAATCAGATAACGGGCTTCTGTGCCGTTGTGTGGCTAATCAGATAACGGGTTTCTGTGCAGTTGAATGGCTGCTAGTTAATTATTAACCAGACAAGGGTCAGAAATAGGGGGATCGATACAGTACCCATAGTAAATACATCACATTGTACTTGATATGCTCCCTCCCAAAACAAAGTAGGAACAACATACAAAAAATACATACATCTATACATGAAAGACTTATGCCTATAATTTTTTTCCAAAAAGATTTTATTGGGTTTTCTAGAACAAAGCAAAGCAACACAAAGGAAAAAGAGAGTGTGACAAGGCATTATAACTGAATACATAATGTTCAGATAACATGAACAGAATCCGATGGCTATCTGTAATTTCATACAAAAGAAAGAAGCAAAATGTGAGACCAATATACATAGCATTGCAATAGTAATACAGAATAGACAAACAAAATAGAAACACAAAAAAGAAAGAGGAAGGAAACTATGCAGATGATTGTTTATGGTTCTAATGGCCGAGTATAGGGAGATTAGGGTCAGAAAATAGTACATTTACAAGTGACGAATATGTATAGCTGATTGAGTAATCAATCTTTGGTGATAATAAGGGAACAGAGTAGGTCCACAGAATATAGGGGTATGATGATAGAAAGTTAACCCAATATCTGGGACCAGAGATGACACCCGCCCAATGCACCCACCAATGTCACTCCAGGACCTCGCGGTACCCGCTGCGTGGGTCCCGCATCGCCCGTCTTGCTGGGCGCTTTGCTCCGACGAGGAGTAGGACTCTCGACTGGGACCTTGGCTGCACTACAGGGCGGGAGGAGAACTTTACTGCAGGGCTGCGAGCGCCAGGTGAGGGACAGGGACTCCATTTCCCAGGAGTCCCTGTGTTGCCATCACCTGCACCTGGACGCTCTCCCTGGTTGCCCCGCCCCCGACCACCGCGCTAAAAGTGCCGCCTGACGTGAGACTTTGGGAAACGTCTAAACTGCTTGCCGCCGATCAGGGAGCTCGCTGCTTAAACCCTGCAACGTACCTGCTGAGTAATCACCCCTGTCACTCCAGGACCTCGCGGTACCCGCTGCGCGGGTCCCGCATCGCCCGTCTTGCTGGGCGCTTTGCTCCGACGAGGAGTAGGACTCTCGACTGGGACCTTGGCTGCACTACAGGGCGGGAGGAGAACTTTACTGCAGGGCTGCGAGCGCCAGGTGAGGGACAGGGACTCCATTTCCCAGGAGTCCCTGTGTTGCCATCACCTGCACCTGGACGCTCTCCCTGGTTGCCCCGCCCCGGACCACCTCATCCGCTTATCAGGAACAGTTGACACCCGCTACGCGGGACGCGTGCGGGACGCCCGGGGCTAAGCCCGGGCAAAGGGCGGGCCCTCTACAGCCCTCATCGGCCAGGAGAGGCTGGGCTGGGCCAGAGGTTCTGGACCTTTGTCTGAGTAAGTAGTGATCCTTCTACTACCATAGCCCCACCATTGTTATTTCTGCATGATGGCCACAGCTGCTACTAGCCCTGCTATTACTGGATTGGACAAAAATGGGGGCATGTTAAACCGAACCCTGGATGATTATTTTCTCAAAATTGCTTCTAAGGGCAATAAAGAACTGCTGTTAGCTGAGCGGCGGGCAGATCGTCGCCGTTCAATTGAACGCATTAAAAACAGGACCCTGTCCGAACCTATTATGTCTGCTACCTTGGACGATGATTTGAACACCTCACTGACAGGCAATATATCACCAACTGCTAGTGTGCCCCTATTACTCAAAGAATGTTTAGCCCCTGCTGTCTCACCCACGCAAACCCAATCAGACCCACTAACTGCGACACATGATCTCCCTAGTACACCTAAAATTTCTAACATTATGATCTCGCCCACTATTAGGCCAGGCAAGGTAGTAAGAGGTAAAAACTCGAGGCCATTGCCACATAAAATACACGGGCCTCCACCTGCCAAAAGGAGACGGAAAAAAACTGATACAAACAAGCCTAAATTAAGTCATACCGAATTTGGTAAGAAGGTGAACCCTGTTACTACCACGATCATGGGAGAACCCGCTACTAAGCAAGCAATAGCGCCTGCTTCAACTACCCCAACATTCGTGATGCCATCCTCCCAAGCAGCCATAGAGTCTGATATCATCCATACTCCAATGGAAGAAGGACGGCAACCAGCCTCCCCTAAGACTCTCTTGGACAATATAGAGCTGATTGTGTGAAGCTATATGCTTGCCTTAGCTGAAAGATTTAGGGGAATGGAATTAAGGTTGGGGAAAATAGAGGGGGATCTGACAACACTTGGGAATTCTGTCAGGTCATTAGGGCCCCTGAAAGTGTTACACCCTCAAAACACCTTAACACCACAGCCCACCCTCTCAAAAGATACGGTGGTTGCAATTCCCTCTACCTCTAATAGTGGCAATAATCGGACAGCAGCTATTCCAGCTGCTTCTAACCATTTGCTTACAGGTGTATTATCATCTGTTAGCAAATCTTCTAATAAACCCAAGCCAAAACAGTTAACAACATCTATGGGTAGACTAAATACAACTTCAATCAGTAATACTGATACCCCAGCCAATACACAGGTAAGGGAACCAAGTATCCCCACAAACAGACTCTCAAGACCAGAAGTGAACGAGATCAGCCATGCAAGAGGGGGACAGGACAGGAGACCACCTATGGAACTCCCGCCGGAAGCTCTACCATATGTGGTTGTACTTACCGGGGTTCCTGAACTGCCAAGTGGTAAACGGGAAGGTTATTCTCAATTAAAAAACAAAATAATACACTGGCTATCATTATATAGACCCAAAACTAATCAGGTAAATGGTGAAATAGTCCATGTTCGTCGCCTGTCTTGGCTGGGTGGAAGAACAAAGGACATAGGGGGTGATATTGTAGTGGTAAATTTCAGGGCTAGAAAAGCAGTTCAATACATTCTGAATTGGCCTTTTGGCAATGAAAATAATTGTATTGTACCCCGTCCCTTGACCTATTTCTACCCAAGATCCACAGTATTTCCCCCTCAACATTTAACCAATAACATCCACTTCACCAACCACTTTTTTAACATGGAAACTGCCAGGAACCCCGCATACATGCATCAATTAGCTCCAACTCCTGCGATGCATGGGTGGAACACTATACCGATAAGCCGCAATACAGGAGAGAATGAAAATATGACTCATTTGATGCCATTTACTCCTTTAGAGTTATCAAATAGGTTTGAGGCATTTAATGGCATGGAGGAATGTGATTGATGTTTAAAGAGCACAGAGGATGTTAGGGGGATTGAAAATGTCCTATGCACCATGGGGTTTTACGAAGAAAAAGGAACAAGTCGTTTTAAGATAGGGCTATGCACAGTTGCAATATGTGATGATGCGAATAGTAGTTTGCCTGTTGTTTCACCCGCAGTGTCTCCTGGGATAAATGAGGGATCCCCATTGATTATACCAGCCACAAGGCTAGAAAGTAGAGATGTCGTCAGGGGAAATGAAAATGTTTCATGTATAGCGAGATATAATGAAGGTAAAGGGACTAGTGGTCCTATGATGGGCTCATGCGCTGCTGTTTCAGGTATTGAAGAAGCCAATAGTAGTTTGTCTGTTGTCTCACCTGTAGCGTTTCATGGTTCCAACGAGGGACCCCCCTGGCTTACACTTGTTTCATGGAATATAGCAGGGGTGCGTGCGAAATTATGTGATCCCGATTGGAACGAATACATGAACACTTTTGATATCGGTGTGTTACAGGAAACATGGGCCACAGTACAGATGCATAGGGTTGGATATAAAACTTATCAAATAGAGGCTGTGCCTTCAATAAGAGGTCGCGCTTCTGGAGGTCTGCTAATATGGATCAGTGTTTCCATCAAAATAGGCATAAAAATGCCTAACACTGATTCCCCAGACATTCTTGGTCTGGAAGTAACCACAGCGGACAATAGGGTGATTTACCTTTTTAATGTGTATAACAGCCCCCAGTCTTCCCACAAGGAATCATCATGCATAGGGAAGCTAGAGTCACTTATGGATTCATTAAAAATAGGCGCAAGCATTATCTTATGCGGGGATTTGAACTGTAACTTCGAACCAATCACAGACATAGCCCATTTGTTTGAAGACGAGGACACCATGGAATACCAGCCCTGAATGAAAATAGAACGGTGGCTGGTACTGCATTGGCTCTGCAGATCACAAGGTTGCTGACTTCTCATGGTCTGAGAGCATGTAACGGGCGCATGCCATCTGACAGCCCGAAAGCCCCTACTTTTAAGAGACGTGAGTACGAAAGCAAACTAGATTATGTTATAGTCTCTCTAGACCTATGGCCACTCACAGAAGACTTAAAAGTCAAAGAGAGATATGAAAGTGACCACTTCCCCCTGGAAACAAGCTTCCAACATAGCATGTTAAAGGGGTTGGGAGCCACGGAAGGAGGCCATAGCCAAGCATCCTCATCTATAAAAGATAACATTGTTCTTAGTAACAATCGCAGGGCGGTTAAATGGGCCTATGTATTGGACAAAGAGGATTTATTGGCCAATATATACTGTACCTTTGCAGACACCCTAAACTCATACTGTCCCTATAGCTGCGACCCCAAAGAATTTATTAAATTGCACAAATCCCTTTTCAGCAAACTACTAGAACTCCTTACAAAAATTCCAAAAAAAGGTGCAGGTATGATCAATATAAAAGCTACAGGTAAACCTTGGTATAACAGGGAATGCTGTCTTGCCAAAACTGCCCTGATTAATGCTGTTAAAAGGGAAGGTCCACTAGAAATCAGAGCTAAAAGGAAGGCTTACAACAAAATAATAGTAAGAGCGAAATCCTCCTGGGATGAGGAAATTTGGCTCAGTATGCTAACAGCCGCCAAAAATAAGGACCAGAGACAATTTTGGGAACTAGCAGCTAAGGAAAACAATCGTGAGACAGGTACTAGGGAGGTCTATTTAGATGAGGATACTTGGGTCAAACATTTTACATCACTATATGCAGCCAAAACTCCAATTGATGTTGCTGCAACAGACGTACCCACTGTCACAATACCAGCTAATGCCCATCCGGTAGTGTTTAATATACATGAAACAGAGACAGCGATTGCCTCGGTAAAGAAAGGGAAGGCGCCTGGCCCAGATAAAATTCCGGGGGATCTCTATTTGTCCAACGTTGATGTTTGGGCACCCTACCTGAACCACCTATTTAACATAGTTGCGGCTACCGACCATATTCCGGACACATGGAACGGCGCAGAAATTATTACTATTTTTAAAAAAGGGGATCGTGGCGACCCAGCCAATTACCGCCCCATTAGTCTTTTAGACATAACACAGAAGATCTATGCTAGACATATTTTAAATCGGATAAACTCATGGCTGGAGGACGAGTCAGTTTTATCCAAATACCAGGCGGGATTTAGGAATAAAACAGGTACCATAGACCAGGTACTTAGGCTATGCTGCTTGTATTGGAAATACGTTATTATTCGCAAAGGTCACTTGTATGTGACCTTCGTAGATCTGCGAGCAGCATTTGACCTAATTCCTCGCGATCTACTTTGGAAAACCCTGAATAGGCAAGGGCTGCCAGGCGATTTGTTAAAACTTGTGATGGGCTTGCACCAGGAGAATTATGCCAAGGTTAGGTGGGGCCCAAATGGGGAACTTACAGACCCAATCCCCATAAAACGGGGAGTACGTCAGGGATGCGTACTGGCCCCCACACTTTTCTCCCTTTATGTAAACGATATTGCAGCCTATATGGAAAATTGTGACAATGATTCGCCCCGATTGGGAGGGGAACGTGTTGCGTCCCTCCTTTTCGCGGATGACACAATTTTAATTTCACAAACACGACGCGGCCTGCAGACCCTTTTAGACAGGTTCCAACAGTACTGCACCTTAAAAGGAATAGAAATTAATATAAAAAAAACAAAATATATGGCACTAAACCCGCACAAAACCTTTAAAAGGAATCTAATACTAAACGGACAAAAATTAGATTACGAACACAGTTTTACATATCTGGGAGTCCTGATAGATTCTTTAATGGGATGGGGCCCACAACTAGAGAAATCAAAACTGGTGTTTAAACAAAACTGTTTCCCAATATTGCAGAGACACAACAAAAGTGTGAATAAGGCGGTCACCCCAGCAGTAGAGCTTTATAGATACAAGGTTCAATCAGCCTCACTGTATGGGGCAGAAATTTGGGGGCCAGTGTGTAAGAGAACCTTTGAAGCACTCGAGAACAAATTTATTAGGGGTCTTTTAAAAGTTCCCACCAATACCCCACTTATACCCCTATATCTTGATCTAAATATCAAACACACAGATCATCATGCAATATTGAGACCAGTATTGTTGTGGGTTAGACTATGGACAACTATTGAACTATCTGACTACAAAAATGGCTTGAAGGAAGTCCTTGAGCTCGATAGCGACAGGAAAATTTTTTGGTTTAAGCATGTCAAAACCTGGTTAATGAAGCTCGGATTAACACACTTTTGGAACGAGCCTGGATCTTTAAACTCAGTTTCTAAGAAAATACTCAAACAGTCCTTTTGGTCATATGTGAGCCACGATTCCGTGTATACAAGAACACACGGTCCTCTCACAGAAAAATTCCTTATGGTAAAAAATGAGGCATCTTTTGAACAATTTCTTGATGAAATCGAGCCACCACTGGCCAAATCTCTGTATATAAAATTCAGATATGGAACGTTGAGGTCAAAGGCAACAGAGAAAAGATGGGGGAAAACAGATAATGACCATTGCAGTTTATGCACCAATAATCAAAGGGAGGACATTTATCATATATTGTTTTTCTGCCCTAGCTATGTTAAGGCAAGGAAAAGATGGATAGTCCCCTTGTGCTGTAATATTGGTTCTATCTCCCATTGGGAAGCTGGTAGGATCCTAAGTACGGACACCAGCCAAGTAATTGTGTTCGGAATCAGTAAATTTTTATTGGCCGTTCATTATATTAGACGGACACTAAACCTTTCATTCTAAATAAGGAAAAACTGCCATCCTGAAATCTTGCAAACCATGAATTGTGTCTAGTTATTTGTGTCTTCTCAAATTTCCGGTTGTTATAATTAATTTAATGCTTTTAATTTGATTTTCAAACATTTTAACATATTTATTCATTTTCTGTGTCAAACATAAATTTGTAATCTTGTGTGTCCAAATATGATGAAATGTAAATTTTACAATAGGGCGCTCATCCAAAATGAATTGCAAGTTCTATATGTGGTGAATCTTATCTTGTTTTGTCATATTTTATTGTATCTTTTATGTTGCAAGCCAACGAAATAAAGATTAAACTTGAACTTGAGAAAGGTGTACAAAAACAACTTAGCGAACACATTGACAAATTCTCCCTACTGGATGACTGTCAGTCGGGTTTCAGAACAGGACACAGCACGGAAACAGCAATTCTACATATAGTCGATGATGCCCTACAGGCCCTAGACCAAAATAGATCATGTCTACTCATCCTCCTAGACCTGTCATCTGCATTTGACACGGTAAATCATGCAAAATTACTGAACAGGCTCCAGGACAGGATGGGAATATCGGGTAATGTGCTGAATTGGTTTGAATCCTTCCTCAAAAATAGAACGCAAAGATTCCTGGTCAACCAAGCTCTATCACCTTCAAGCCCTAATACGATTGGAGTCCCTCAAGGTTCTACATTATCTCCATCATTGTTTAACCTGTATGTCGAACCGCTGATGGAAATTCTTCGAAAGTCCAAAATATCCTTTCATATGTACGCGGACGACACACAGATATACATCAAGATCGCGTCTCTAGAAGACATTAAGGTAATGAACGAGGCTTTACAAATGACATTACATTGGTTAACAATCAATCATCTGAAGCTAAACACTCAGAAAACAGAATTCCTACAAATTTCTCCTCCAAAGAACGACACAGAGGTCAAGGAATGGTCTAAAATGATCACGGCACTTAACTGCACCCCTACTTTAGTTGAATCGGCTAAATCACTAGGAATCACACTCGACGAGAACCTTGATATGAAAGCCCACATCAAAGCAATGGCTAAAAGTGCCCGTTTTCATTTGAACTACATTAGAAAAGTGAAACCCTTCATCTCTCAAGTGGATCTCAAACTAGCAGTCCAATCATTGGTCATCTCGAGGATTGAATAAGGTTGTACTACTTTAGCAGGCCTTCCTAAAATATCCACAGCACCATTAAAAGCATGCCTCAACGCAGCTGCAAGAATTTTCACCGGCTCAAGAAAGTTCGACCATATCTCTCCACACCTGAAAGTATTAAACTAGCTACCGTACGAAGCAAGAATTCAACAAAAAATGGCATGCACCACACACGAAGCGCTTCATTACAATACACCAAGATACCTTGCCTAGAAAATTGAAATATCTGGAGGAAATAGACCAGCTAGGAATGCCAAGGAGCTGGTTCTGAGACCACCCTGTTTCCGTTAGAAGAGAACCTATGATAGAGCTTTCTCAGGAGCAGCACCCAGAATCTGGAACTCTCATCCGCCTAACATTAGAAAAATAACAAACACAGCAACTTTTAAGAGGGAAACAAAAATATTTCTAATGAGCAAGTTCCTCACATACACAAGATGACTCAGCTCTAATACCATGTCATAGTCCTGACCAAAACTTTTACTCCAGGGAAGTGAGAAGAAAGTCGCCGGCTGAGTTGGACATACGCGAGGGCAGTACGACATGTATCAAGACCCTAAGTGGAGAAGATGTTTTATAAAGGAGAAATCAACTAAAATTAATTTGCACTGAGGCGTTTCCCGAATCTACCTCTGGTCACTGTATATATGTTTACTAACCCGTTACTTATAGGCCACAACTCTTTGGGAGATAGCCTTTCAAACAGTACTATACAAATTCCTGGTCACTGAACTAGTAGAATATAGAATGCTTAGGAAAGGCCATTTAAAATGTATTGCGATCAGGAAGTCGAATCTTCCAACATAATGAGTCATATCACATATCTTACTCGTGCACTGCATAATTGTTTTAACCCTGTAGTTTGCTTGATCGTGTTGTTTATATTCTTAAGTACATCATTTAACTGGGTATAGTTGCACTATACTAAACTTGTCTCTATTCTACCTCATGCAATGTAAAGCGCTCTGATACCCAAGGGTCTTGTTTGCTCTATACAAAACTCTTTAAATAAATAAAAAACAAAATATAAAGATGATGGCCTTATATAGTTCTCCCTCTGCTAGAGTACTGTTAGATGGTACCTTATGCTCAGCCTTCAATTTAGAGAGGGATACCCAACAGGGTTGCCCCCTTTCTCCATCACTCTTCATCTTGACACTTGACCCTTTACTTCTCAGGACCCGGATATAGCTGGAGTTTCTTTCAATAATATTAAAATAAAAGTTGCTGGATAGGTGGACGAAATATTGATTTTGGCAGGCATGGCACTACATGGCAGGCGGCACATTGTGCCTGCCATGTAGTGCAGGAAAATGCAGTGCAAACACTTTTAACATTGCAGACGGTGCTGCAGCCAACAGCACCGCCCGCAATGTTAAAAGCCCAGGATGCGCCTGGGACTGCTGCATGGGACCGCCGCATGCCTGGCAGATGGTCCCAAACACCGCTATGATGGCGGTTGGACTTGGTCCGCCCGCCATCATAATCACCCCATTTTGAGCCTTATTTCGATGTTGGGCGGAAACTTTCCACCCGACACTGTCTCGGAATTGGAACCGTCGGGCTCTTCATCCATCCGACCAATTATGATGTGACCGAACACTGTTCCTATTGTTTCCTATGGGTGCCCGTGTTCCTACTGACAACCGTCTGTAAGACGGGCTCCTACAGGGGAATGGGGTGTGTGCAGAAAACCCAGCACCCTGCTACAGGCCCCCCTATTGTGCCTATCCCCCAGTACAGAGTTTTACAGGGGGGCAAATTAGATACACCCTAGGCCCCAACCGGTGCCCCTGCTAGGGCCCCCCTAAAATTACTTTCAATCAATCAATCAAGGTTTGTAGAGCGCACTACACACCAATTAGGGTCTCAAGGCACTGGGGGAATGGTGTGATCAGCTCCCTTGGGCTAATTTGAAGAGCCAGGTCTTGAGGTCCTTTCTGAACTGGTGCAGTGTCAGGCTTCGTCGGATGTGAAGGGGGTGTTCATTCCAGGACTTTCAGACAACGTTTTCATGTCGGACAGGTCGACTCGGAAAAGCTGTTGGAAATCGACATCGTAATCGGTCGGTCAGAAAAGCTGGCCATTGAGGTGCACGACCGACATGGATACTCCGAGAGCCAGTAGGAACCTATTCTGAATGACTGCACGTTTCTTTCTCGACCGCGAACATCGTAATCAGTCAGGCGAATTGTAAACCGAGTTGTTCGGAAGGGTTTCGACGTGGTTTAGGAAATTCCGAATTTCAGGCAGAGGCTTTCCGCCCATGATCGTAATGAGGCCCTTAATCCTGCAGGAGTGCCTGTTGAGGGTGATGAAGAATGTCAGGGGGGGGCTGCTCGTCGACCTGGGGGCTAACGGTAAGACTAACTATATAATAATGGGACACCTACACACACTGGTGGTCGGGTTGTACCGGAAGCCTCGAGCGACCTCCGCACGTTTATTTATAGCCTTCTGGCCACGCCTGGCCAGAAGGTGATACAAAGTGTGGTGGTGCTTCCGGGTCTCAGGCGAGACCCGAGAAGCACTAGACTGCTACATCCCTTCCCAAGTTAGTGTTCCATCTTCTTTTCTTCACCATCACTTTGCAAAGTCACCACTCAAAGTCCGCCAGCATCCGACTGGGCCTTGGATTGGGCCTCAGGTTGTGAGAGCTCCGACCTCGGGTACTTGAGGGTTCCAACTCTCCCCTCCTGGGAGATGATGATGCGTTGGTGATCTCCTCGTTTTCCTGGGGCTCATACCTGGTGTCTGGTGAGCTGGCGATCTCAGAGACTGGTTCTTCACTAGCTTCTGTATTGTCTGGTCTAGATGAGATCCTCTTGAACCACGATACATTCCTGGTAATTTCTTCCCCCGGCTTTTGTGCAGTCACTGCCGTTCCTTTTGTGGCTTTGACTATCCATGGTTCAGCTTCATACGGGGTCTTGAATTTTCCTCCTGGTCGCCTTGCCCTCACGAGTACCTCATCCCCTGGAGCTAATTCTCTGTCTTGCGCTCGCCTCTTGCAGCTAGCTTTGTCATTCGTTCTTCTCCTTCTCTCATGAGATTCAGCTGGTGAGTATGGTTCAGGGCTCCAATTGTCAGCAGTTGGTAGCCTGTCCCTCCGAGGTCCAGCAAACATCAGTGCCCACGGGGATCTTTGGGTGGTGCTGTGAGGAGTGCTCCTGTATTCTCTCAAGAATAACTGAAGTGCTGCTTCAGGATCAGATCCTTCTGCCAGCGCAATTCTCAGAGTCTTATTAATTGTCCTCATGAATCTTTCCGCCTCACCATAGGCTTGAGGCCATTGAGGTGTGATCCTCCTGTGCGTTATTCCCAGTCCTTGCATGAATTCTTTGAACTCATGCCCTTGAAACGGGGGCCCATTGTCCGTTTTGACTACCTGTGGGATGCCATACATTGCAAATATCTTGCTGAGTATTGGTTGAACATTTGTGAAGCTGGTGGATGGCGCTACTTCCACTACTGGGTATTTAGTGTAATTGTCAACTAGCACTACTGTCACCCGTCCATCGGGGAAGCTCCCGAAGTCTAGACTGACCCATGTCCATGGTGCTGGGGGTGGTTCTTCTGTTATAATAGAGGCAGGCGCTTCTGGAAGGCTGGTCAATTGGCACGATCTACAGTTCCTTACTAGCGTGTCTACCTTTTCTTCCATGTAAGGAAACCACACCTTCTCTCTCATTCGAGCTTTCATTCTCTTAGTTCCTTGATGTCCTTCATGAGCAAGGGAGGTTGCTCGATCTTGCAGAGTGCGGGGGATTACTATTCTCTTTCCCCGAAGTATCAGACCATTGCTCGCTCTGCTGAGTTCATTGTGTATCTTCCAAAACTGGAACAACCGCGTCCTGTCGGCTTCGTCTCAGTCACCCACGTTCCACAGAAAGTTCTCCCATGATCCGGTGTCCATCGCCGCTTTCACTCTGGTGATGACAGCATCTTCCGCATACTGAGCTACGATCTCTTCCAGTGCCAGAGCTTGGGGACACGACAGTTGGGACACCATGTCGATATATTCTTCAGTTCGCGCCTCTTGATCCAGTGATTCACTGGCTTCTGCCTGGGGATGTCGCGACAGGAAATCCGCCGGGTTCTTAGCTCCTGGCCTATGAACATGGTCCATTTGGTAATGTTGAACCTGGATGGCCCACCTTTCAATCCTCGGCGGGGGATGGGGGGCAGTGCCTTTGAATAGAGGTACGAGAGGCTGATGGTCAGTAACCATCCTGAAAGGTTGTCCTGTGATGTATAAGTGGAAATGATTACAGGCCCACTTTACAGCCAGCGCTTGTCTCTCAATCTGTGAATACCTGGCTTCCGTTGCCGTTAGCGCCTTGCTGGCAAACGCCAAAGGTACCCACGTTCCAGGTTCCGCTTCTTGTGTCAACAATGCCCCTAGTCCCACCGGGCTTTCGTCGACTAAGATTTCCGTCTGGCGGGCCGTGTCAAAGTAAGCCATCGTTGTGCTGTCTAGCAGCGCTGCCTTTATCTTGTTGAAGGACTCTTCCTCCGTCGGGAACCACCGCCACGGGTTCTCTTTTTTCGTCAAATTTCTCAGCGGTTCAGCTATCGTGGCTAGTTGGGGGATGAAACGGACACAATATTGTGCCATCCCCATAAAACTTCTCACCTCCGATGCTGTGGTCGGGGCTGGAGCATTCTTGATGGCAATTGATTTCTGTGGGTCTACCTTGACTCCTTCCGTGCCGAATACATAGCCAAAGAACTCTATCGACTGCCTGAAGAATTGACATTTCTCTTTGTGCAGCGTGACGCCGAACTCCGCCAGTCTTTTCAGTGTTGCTTTCAGCCTTTTGTGGTGTTCCTCACTGGTCTTGGCATGGATGAGGATGTCATCACTGACATTTAACACTCCACTCAATCTGGACAGAATTTCTTTGATTGTGTTCTGAAAAATCTCAGCTGCTGACGTAATGCCAAAGTTGAGCCTCTTATACCTCCGTAAGCCGAGATGCGTGGAAAATGTTGTGATGTACCAACTCTCCTCTGCCAGTTTAAGTTGATGGTATCCAGCATTTAGATCCAATTTGGAAAACCATTGCGCCCCATTTAAGTCTGTGAGGATGTCATCTACTGTGGGAGTGAGATGCCGTTCTCTTTTGATTGCCTTGTTAGGCATTCTCATGTCTATGCATATTCGGATCTTTCCAGGCTGTCGAGGTTTCTCCGCGATCACCATGGGCGACACCCATGGTGTCGGTCCCGTCACTTTTTCGATGACCCCCTGCTCTTTTAGTTTAATGAGTTCCTGTTCCACCGCCGTCCTCAGGTGAAATGGTATCCTCCTATGTCTTAGGGCGAATGGTCGTACAGCTTTGTCTATGTGCAATTTGACTGGTGGCCTCTTGATGGTGCCTAGCCCTTGAAACAGCGATGGAAACAGCTGAAGAATCTCCTCTGTGTGTAGCAGCTTCACTGCATTTGCGAACGCAATGAGTTTGAGGTCCTCCGCCGTGTGACTGCCAATGAGCAGGTCTGCCTCTTTGTCAATCACGTGAAAGGTCGTTGTCACCTCTTGATCCTCAGCTTTCACCTGCACTGTCATTTTTCCTCTCACGGGTAGCGGGGTCTGGCTCCCATAGGTGAGAATTTGTGCCCTCGACGGTACTAGTTGAGGTCTCGGTCTTAGTGCTTTGTAGTGCTGAATGCCCATGACGTTAATCGTCGCTCCGGTGTCTATGACCCCTGTCACCATAGACCCATCAATGTGGATTTGGCACTTAGGTTGTGGCCTGCGCCGTCTCTTGAGTTCATTTACGAATGAGACATAGTAGCATTCGTCTTCATCATCCGTTGATGAGTCATCCAATCTGTTTGGGTGGCGGGATGGTGCTCTAGCTCCTCTAGCAGTGTAACCATCCCGTGTGTCATCTAGGGCCAGCTGTCGAACTGCTTTAGTTGGTACTTTCCTCCCTTCTGGTCTTTGTCCTCGCGGCGTACCTCTCGCTCCTCCTCTGCATACGCTGGCAAAATGGTTTGAGAACGTCTCTGTGTCCTGGTCGGCCATCTTCCTCTTCCCCCTCGGTTGGTGCTCCGCACTGCATCCACTCTTTCCGTCTTGATAGTTGCTTCAGAGCTCGCTGAAGGGTTGATAGCGGATTCCATTGCGGCGGCCCGCACGTCTGACAGTTCATGTGAGCGAGCTAGCAGTAGGATTTCATCCAGCGTTATGCGGGGTTGCCTCAAGATCAGTGTTCTCAGGTGTTTGTTCTTGCACCCCTGAATCAACTGCGCCGTTACCTCTTTCTCCTGGTTGTCATCCGGGCATGTGCTTATTAGCTTCCTTAGTCGGGCATGGAACGCGTCCATGGTCTCTCCCTCCCGTTGTCGGGACTGTCTAAACTTGAATCTTTCATAGTGGGGATTTAGTTGTGGATCGAAATGCGCATTTAGCGCCTGAACTGCGCCATCGTAGTCTGTAGCTGCCCCGGTGTTGGGCAGGTGTAAGAATAGTTTGTAAAGTTCATCGCCTCCAAAGTGTAGCAAGAGAGACCTTTTCACTTCATTGTCCTTCTCCCTCGTTGCTGTGGAATAGTTGTTCAAACGGCTCAGCCATACCACCCAGCGTGGTGCTGCCGTGCCTGGATCCGCCAGTGCACTGAAAGGAGGAATGGGATTGATCTGAGCATGAGGCGATGGCTGAATCAGCGTGCCTGGACCTGGTTGTACTGCCGGTCCCACCTGTTGTGCTGGGGCCGCCTGTTGTGCCGGGGCTGCAGCTTGTTGCGCCCCACCTGTGGCTGCTGTGCCTTGTGTTACTGACATTTTCCTTGTCGTATCACACCTATTCCCTCTATCCGATGTGATTACAGTTATTCTTCCCTCGCAACTGGGCGAACCACTACACCATCCACTGTCCATTATGCACAGAAGTGCCTGAGTGCATCAAAACCTTTGTATTTCTTTGTATTTCTCCCTATTGTCCACAGTTTATAATGATTGTAATTATTTTTTTTTTTCCTTGTAGCTGCCACTGCTTGTTGGCTGTATCACACTCAGTATGTCACGTTTTCCGTTTATTTTATTTTTTTGATAGTTTTATCCTGGTAGCTGCCAATGCTTGTTGGCTGCAGCACACTCGGCCAGTTACTACGACGTGCCTCCTCCCCGCTCCGAATACTGATTCTGCTCCCGGGGGTCTGGAGCTGTCTCTCGCCCAGTGCACCGTCTCTTCACTCGGCCTCACAACTAGGCCAGGCCTCGGGTGATCTGCGCATGCGCGCGCGTCCAGATCCGTCCGCGGGGCCTCAGACCGGCCACCGCACGCCTGCAGGCCGCTTCACTCCCCGCCAGCTGCGTCTCCCGAGATTCCGGTCCCTGATGCAGCTCAGCCTACGCTGCTTACCGGAACACAGGATTCGGCCACAGCCTCTTCGCCGGCACCACGGCTGACACCACGCGGCGCACGGACCGCGTCGAAACAGCAAGCTGCTCCACACTGCCACCAGGGTTCGTTCGTCTTGGCACAACCCTCGTCGCCAGTGTCAGGGGGGGGCTGCTCGTCGACCTGGGGGCTAACGGTAAGACTAACTATATAATAATGGGACACATACACACACTGGTGGTCGGGTTGTACCGGAAGCCTCAAGCGACCTCCGCACGTTTATTTATAGCCTTCTGGCCACGCCTGGCCAGAAGGTGATACAAAGTGTGGTGGTGCTTCCGGGTCTCAGCTGAGACCCGAGAAGCACTAGACTGCTACAAAGAACATGCAAATCCTTTTTTTAATATATGCAGATTTTGTGGTGTTTTCAAACCATTAAAAGACTCCCAGGAAACTGGCTTTTACTGACCCTGGTTGGACATTTACTGCACTTGACAATGCACAACTGACAAATCATCAGTTGATGTTATTCCCATATACACTTGTAAGTGCCTGGAGGAGTAAGGAATCTCCAACCACAGATTACATTTTTGCATACAAGTCCAACATATCTGTGCAAAGCATTTGTTAATTTGAGCCATTGTAAGGAGTTACAAAAGTTTTTTGCCCCAGTTTGGAAAGTGCTGCCTGTTAGTAATAATTACAGTTCAACTGAATACATCGGAGGAGGATACTTACAATGGAATCTACTGTGGTCACTTAAATCAGATTCAAAATGTTATGACCTCATTAGAAATTATGGCTAATTTGGACGGACAATGGTCTCTGAGGATCCAAAGAAAAGAACATGTTCAAAAATAATTTCTGCCACATCGACCCAGCTATAGTTAATTAAATGAATCAGATGTCTGGGAGAAAAAATATGCATGAGTCAGTCAGTCAAAATACTCTTTATTCGATTTTTGTTAAAATCATAAAAGACATCAAGCAAACACAAATACAATTACTTTAAAACATCACTCGATTTCATTACAAAAAGTTTTCTGCTCAATGATTACATTTCATCAGGTTGTTTCTCAAAAGTACAAATCTATTTACAAATTTAAGAATTAATCTTTAAGAACAAATTTGAGTTTAAGACAGGTCTATCTGGGGTAATCTTTTTTTCCTAGATCTAAATGCAGCAGTTAAATAGCAAGCAACGCTAAACATGGTGTAGGTATCTGCTAACATTTGGAGAAAGATTAAGGCTGGCCTTATTTGAGAAAAGCCCGCCGCTTTCAATACAGGGAATAAATATTTTTTCCTTTCGCTACTATAAAAGTCACAAAAAAATATAAAATGAAGGGTGTCTTGAACTGAAAATTGATCACATCCGCATGGCGGACCATCATCAGGTTTTGACCACACCGGAAAATTTCCTAGAGAGTAATGGATTAAGTTCATCCTGAATTTAGTTAAGAGGAGTCTATGAAGAGGATTAGTCACAATTTTTAAATATGGTTCCATGGTGGGCGAAGTCGTTAGAACAATATGTGCCCTCACCATGGGTTTCCTCAATTCCAATTCTTCTCTATCCATACAAACCCTCTCCAGAAACATCTGCTTAATCAATCTGACATCCTCCCTCCTGATGCTAGATGGGTTATTAAAAAGTTCCGGTCTCCCCAGCATTAGTAATGTAGATTTAATATATTTTAGCCAGGGAATTCTCATGGCATTATCCCTTGCAATGACGTCCTTAAGAATGGCATGGTTTAACGTCAGCTCGGGGTTCAGCCATGTTTTGACCCAGAAAAGGAGGGGGGCTAATTTTAGTTTGTCAGAGATATATGGTAAACCTATTTCCTCATGAATAGAGAAAGTGGGTGTGGAATCAGGGACAGATAAAATATTCCTAATGATACCATTTTCTATCCTCTGCAACTTTGCCGTCTCTACATAGCCCCAAATCGCAGATCCATACATAGCGATTGGAACGCACTTGCTGTTGTATATTTTAATCAGCGCCTCCATTGGTTTGGCTCCCAGTCTTTTTGTAAAGGCCAACAGGGCTGATGAGGATCGTGCTAAGCTAAGACTTTTTGCTTTGATCTGGGGGACCCAGGACCCTCGTTGATCAAAGAGGACTCCCAGGTAAGGAAAGACTGGAACCCTGGAAAGAATCTCCCCTTTGCAAATAAAAGTTTTTTTCTGCAACATATTCACTTTGCGACCAATAATCATGGTGTGGGACTTGGCGACGTTGATTTTCAAGTCTAGATTCTCCATGAAGGAACCAAAACGGTCCAGAAGAATCTGTAGGCTAATCCCTGTACGTGCTATCAGGACGGCATCGTCCGCGTATAGGAGGGCTGGGATCTGAGCTCCTCCTACACGGGGAACATCAGCCAATCCTGTTTCTAGGTGTTTCCCCAGGCCATTTATATAAATAGTAAAAAGATGGGGGGCCAGGATACAACCCTGGCGCACCCCTTTTTCAGATTTAAAACTTTCCGTGCACCTTCCATCCCTGGTGACTCTTATTTTTGCCTTAAGATCTTGGTGTAACCTTGCCATAAATGCCACCAAAGACTCCTCTATACCTAGCTCTAGTAGAATAGTCCATAACTTACTCCTATTCACCAGGTCGAAGGCCGAGGAGAGGTCCATAAAGGCCAAGTAAACTGACCCCTCCCCGACCACCGTATACCTGGAGACTAGAAGGTGGAGATTGGAACATTGTTCCAATGTCCCCCTATTCTCGCGAAAGCCATATTGAATATTCGAGAGTCCCCCATTCAATTCTAAATTTTCCCTTAGTTGAACCAAAAGGACTCTACCTAAGATTTTAAAAGTAGAGTCGATAAGGGAAATTGGGCGATAACACCCGGGGTCCTCCCGATTTCCCTTCTTAAAGATGGGAACTATTATGGATGTTGCCCATGTTTGAGGTAGGAATCCTTCGGCTGCTGCTCTAAACACTCTGGTCAGTACTTTACTCCATATTACTGGGCAAAATTTAAAAAAGTCTGCCGGGACACCATCAGGGCCAGGAGCCTTATTTTTTGTCGTGTCCATAATGGCTTTTAGGACTTGCTCTTCCGTAAATACCACTGTGGCTGCGCAATGGGCCGCCACAGTAGTAATTGGGCAGACTAATGGTTCACCCCCATAAATAGAGCTAAAATGCTGTACCCATCTCTCATCGGGAATTACACAATCTGTGTTCAGATTGTTCTCCCCTATAAAAAAGGGGTGGTTAATGATTTCCCAGAACTGTTTACTGTTTTTTAGAACATCTACATTGAGTAGATCGTTCCATGCATTGTTCTTGATCTCATCCTTCCTTGCCCTCACGTTGGCTTTGTAGGCCCGTCTCAGATGAGAGATTAACTCTTTATCCCTTTCCTTGGCCTTAAGGGCCAGTTTCAATTCTCTATGTGACCTTGAGCATTTGCTATCAAACCATTTGTGGGGCATTGTGGGGTACTTTGATTTGGGTTTTGTAAGATCCCTGACAGTTTGTGCACAGATACAATTAAAAGCTGTAACAACCTGAAGGTTCGAGGCAGTTTGGTCAAGACAAGTTTCTATTGGTCCCTCAATTTTGGGGAGTAAGGTTTCCATAAACCGTTCCTCCATAGCCATACCCCATCTAAGCCGTCTGCCCTGATCACTGGGCACCGCCAAGGCGCAAACCCGGGGCTGATCCACCTGTCTGCGCCATAAGTCACTCCAGTGTATTACAGTTGACAGCGGGTTATGATCGCTATGGGGTGAGACAGTAACCTTATAGTCACTTGTCTTTGAGATTAAGCCTATGGACATAAATATGTAATCAATTATCGTCCCCTTAATTGTGCCTTTAAAGGTGGGGACCTTCTCATTAGAAGCAGTTTTGTATGATTCGTAAATATTAAAATTAGCACACAATAGGTCAAGTGACTCCCCCATTTTGGTATGTTCAAAGTGAGGAATGCAGACTCCAGCCGGAGAATCTACATCTAGTGATTGGCAGGGCAATTGACATTTGTGGCTATTAAAATCACCCATTAAAAAAATTTCGAAAGGAGTATGTGAATTTTGACTGTATTTATTTATCAAGTTCTCCAAACAATGCACATGTTCAAATTCATTTGGTCCACCCCAGGCATTGTAAAAATTAATTACTAGTATAGTACAGCTTGGGGAGGCTATCCATTCTATCGCTAAAATGTTTGGGGAACCTGAATTCAAAAGATTAAAAGTTCCTGCTAAGTCCAAAGAAAAAAATGTAATAAGCCCCCCTTTTGCTCTCCCCGCGTTACTGGTACTAGCGGGTATTATGAAACTTAGGAAGCCATCTAGGGGAAAAGAAAGTGAAGTGTCCCATGTTTCTTGCAGAGCTATGACCTTATGTTTAGAAATATGTTGTATCCAAGTAGGGTCCGATCTTTTAGCTCTTATTCCTGCAACGTTCCAGGTCATAAATGAGCATGATAGGGAAGTTACCCTCTCAGGCATAGGTATTGTAGGCGCTGTTAAAAGTGTGGGTAGTCAACCGTTAATGTTCAGATCACTTAAAGGATTAAAACGATTAACCAAATCCATAATAGGGCCTGTGTTATGGTACGTTGGTAAGTTTCGACAGTATCCCCATCTCGTGTAACCTGCGCCACCATCAGAATTATATACCTGGTTGTAACCATCCTGTGGACGCAAGAAGGGAGCAGGGAGAGAGCTAGCCTCTACCCGTGGAGGCAAACTAAATCTCAGTGACTCATTCCCCCCTGGGTAGGATGACTGAGTTCTTGGATAAAAAAAGGTCAAATCCACAACGCCAATCCCACCAATGCTAATATTCCATCCAGGTTTCGTAATTAACCCTACTACCCTTGGGTCTTGAAAATTAATTATAATACACTCACCCCCCTGCTTTTTATAAGTGTTCCCAATCCAATTGACCCTTCTGACCCCAATGATCAAGCCATCCACATCTCCTGGCAGGGGTCTATTTACCCGCAGCCAATGCATGGCTTTATTTTTTAACATATCATATGTTTCCCTTTGGCCATCTGGTAGGGGAGGAACATTGGTGAGAATGGCCACATATGGATAGGAATCAGGGGTAAGTTGGACCGGGGGAATCCGAGTTAAAGGTTTATTAGCATAAGGTTTTGGTGGGCGGCGTTCTGGGGCAGCAACACTCGCGGGAACACTATTTCCCACAGGCATACTAGCATTGTTTCCACTGGCTGTGTGATTACCATTTCCTACATGGCCACCCTTATTTACTAACTGAGAGACAGGCGGCCCATTTAATCCATCAATAGTTATAGCGGGGTTTTTATCTGTATCAATCAATGTACCCTGCACACAGTCCATAGTAGATGGTAAAGGTGGACACTTTTTCTGAACCACAGGGGCACAGTTTTTTATACTATCCTTAGTACTGTTGGCCGTTGTGCTAGTGCAGTTGGTATTAGTACGCCCAGGGCCACTATTGTTTACCGGTGGTCGGGGTACTGCTAAATTTTTTTTATTATTATTCAGTCCCTGTTTCTGCTGAGTAGAAACCCCACTTACTTTAGCGGAAAACAACTCGACCCCCGTAACACCCAAATCCTGCTCAACTGGGTTATTTTGTCGCCCATTCTCATCCAATTTGTTCTGAGCCTTAATTAATGATTTTACTGAGAAAAAATTATCCAAACTAGCTTGTTCAAAATGGTCAAGTTGTTTTGCTAACTTCTCCAGTTTAGTTTCAAGGGGACTTAAGAGGGAGCGTATAAGTTTTTCCAAATCCAATAAATGTTACGGATGAATCCTCATTTTCCCTGGAGATGCTATGGCAATGGGGATTATTTCTGTTATTGGTGATGCCGGAATCTCGGGATTTTCTACGTCTATTAGGGTAACCAATTCCTCCCCCCTTGTTACCCCATTCGGTTGTTCAGCTAGTGCATGGGTTATGGGTGTTTTGATGGCCAATTTCCTAATCTTCCTTGCTGGGTTAGGGACTATGGATTTTTTTAAAGTTGTAACCCTCTTCCTCTTTGAGCATACTTTGGGCTTGACAGCGTGTACTTGAACAATTACTTTTGGTGTAACATTTTGTCCTATACGCGCAGCATTAGAAGCCTTTAAATGCTCTGATGATAGGGCGGTAACCACTGTATCTATAGGAGAGGCACCCAACAGCTCATTACATACAGATATATCATACAGTGTTTCTTGTGTAAGTGGCAATACTGTAGAAGATAACGGGGTGACTAGTGCAGGGAAACTTTGTCCTATGTGTTTTTCAAGGGGATTTTTCATCAATTCGATCGATAACCTTCGTCCAGCGCGTCTTTCCGCCAAGGCAATTTCCCTGTCAATATCTTGGGGCAAACGCTTAAAATACGAATCCAGAGGCCCCATCACCGCAGTTTCAGCATCACCCATGGAAGTCAATAAAGCAGAGGTATTTAAGGTATTCGCCATAGTTTTCAACCCCCTGCTGCCCTCGAATGGCTAGCTGATCCTGGAAAACAATTAAGTACTGAATTGTAATCAAACACAAGTCTGTAAATGGAAAAGGGGTGGCCCAGCCCGGCCTCCTGCGGCCCCGGACGGCCACAGACGGTCCCGCCCTTGTCCCGGGCTTCTCCCGGCGCCCTCCCGCGCGCTCCCGCGCCGCGGGGGAAGCTGCACCTAATATAGGGAGTGGGTGTTTATGGGGCGTGTCCAGCAGGGAGAGGGAGAGCGTCCAGGTGCAGGGAATGATGGCAGCACAGGGACTCCTGGGCAATGGAGTCCCTGATCCTCACCTGGCGCTCGCAGCCCTCTTCCCGAGTTTCCAGCAGCTCCCCTTGTCCACACGCAGTAATGGTGCGCCCAGGCACACAGGCGAAGCGGGACCCGCGGAGCGGGTACCGCGAGGTAAATCAGCAGGACAAAGCAGACAAATCCAAACAGGACGGACCTCGCAGGGCAGAGCTCGCACTTCCCAAACAGTCAGTGTCTCCCAAAGAGCTCAAGGCGAGCAGGCTCTTTACAGCGGAGCTTAGGGGGCGTGTCCAGCAGGGAGAGGGAGAGCGTCCAGGTGCAGGGAATGATGGCAGCACAGGGACTCCTGGGCAATGGAGTCCCTGATCCTCACCTGGCGCTCGCAGCCCTCTTCCCGAGTTTCCAGCAGCTCCCCTTGTCCACACGCAGTAATGGTGCGCCCAGGCACACAGGCGAAGCGGGACCCGCGGAGCGGGTACCGCGAGGTAAATCAGCAGGACAAAGCAGACAAATCCAAGCAGACAAATCCAAACAGGACGGACCTCGCAGGGCAGAGCTCGCACTTCCCAAACAGTCAGTGTCATGTAGCACCTGTTGCATTTACGCTATTAGCAGGGCATGAAAATGAGTAATTGAACAGGCTTAGGTTACTTTCATTAATGAATTGAGTTACAAGTGTGGATCCTTAATTGCTGTGATCATTTTTTTTATATTACTTTTGCTACTGTGGGTTTGCATTGCTCCTTCGCACTGTAAATAACAGATGTTGTTATTACCTAATCAAATGCTGATCAATGCACTGACTTCAGAAGTTTGAAATGAGAGTTCACTCCAGTAGGATTAAAAACTGTGACCTGTGGGTTGCACACTGATCTCAGCAGAAGCCACTTAATTGCCATACTGCACCTGAAACTTGCTTTTCAATTCAATAAGGGGAAGAGGTGCAAAGGAAGCTCAAACCCTTATGCAAATGAGTTACCACCTCAAATTAGGAATCAGTAACTTTTCAATAGTTAACTGGAATTCTGATCTCAAAGCATTTATACATCTGGTTCTGATTTAGTATTAGGAAGGAATACCCACAACATTCCCCATCTAAATACTGTATCAATATCTAGCAGTAATTGCATTTTAGGAATAGTTAAACTTCACCAACTGCTAAAATAGTATTTTCACAAGAGCAAATACATGTTTCCAGTCTCAAATCTGAACCAGAGTGTTTGTGACTGCAAAAAAGTACATCTGGTCCTTAGGTCTTAGTATATTAGGAGGTGGGTGCATTAGAAATGACAGCTGCACGTGAGCTCCTAAACTGCCACTCTGCCAAAAAACTGGAGAACTCTCAATGGTAAATCAGTTTTAACACATGTTATTTTAGCTGACCTTGAACAAAAAGCCTAACAAATTAAGGAAAGGCATAAGCATATAACGAAATGAGAGAAAAAGTGTAACTTCATAGTAAATATTAGGAAAGTTTATATGGCTCCTCCATGCAGGAATACCTACCGTTAGAATTAGAAGAAATTTTGAATCTCAAAAATCCCCAGCATGAGCAACTTGGACGCTGCGAGAAAGACTAAATTGGCCACACTTGGCCTAAAAGATCAGGCTTTAGAATTTGCACATTGGGACTTCAGGATTTTTCTGGAGCTCAAGCCACATTATCAGGATACAGTCACAGGAGGTACTTGATAAAGTCTATTTTAGGCAAACTTGTTTTGCCTTGCAAAGCATGTTCAACACCATTTGGACACTTCCAGGACCTTTGACCAACCAGTTCCATTGTCTGAAGCTCAAGGTGGGCTCAACGACATTGATATCAAGCTACTGTGCAGTGCAAAGATCAAGGTAAATGGTTTGAACATTTAAAAATCCAAAAGCCATGCAACCTAACTCCAAATGATCAGGAAATCTCCAGATACGTTTCATGTGACTCAGTCCTCTTGTTCCTGAGTTAATACTTCTGCTGGTACCAAGTTATCCAGCACACCAAGCGACAGTCATTTTCCTGCTGAAACCAAGCACTCAAGGACTTGGCAATTAGGGTGCCCAGCATGGTCCAGCAATATAGTAGAAGCCAGTTCTGTCACACAATTGGCATTAGTCCACTCAGTATTTCCATCACTTACAGTTAACTCAGAATTGTTCACAAGCATAAAAGCTTCTCATAGAATATCATGAACATTTCAAGGAACATAGTATACCGTGGTGCAGCCTCCAACAGGCAAAGAAGGTTCTACAAGAGACTATGCGGGCACATGCATCAAAGATAATTGCATTCGCAAACGGTGCGAATCGCAATTTTCGGCTGTTTGCGAATGCAATTATCAAAATTGAAATGCATCATGTATTTCGCAATTTTAGGAATCGCAATAATGTTGCGATTTCTAAAATTGCGATTGCATTTAAGAAATCGCAATTTCAGATTTCTTAAATGCAATGCATGATCATTTTTAAATTGCGAATAATCAATTTGGAAGCAGTAAATTAGCATGAGGTTGGACCTCATGCTAATTTACCGAAAACATTCAAACATGCACAAAAATGCATTTTTGAAAATTGCAGTTAAGTTTAATTTCAGGGGTGCAGGGAGGGGTTCTTTGGAACCCCCTGCACCCTTGAAATTGCATTTTCAAAATGCGATTCGCAAATTCAAAATCGCAATTTGTAAATGCCTTCCCATTGATTCCTATGAGCCTCTTGGCCCATAGGAATCAATGGGAAGGATTTTCCTTAATTGCGATTCGCAAATTGTGGATCGCAATTAAGGAAAAATACCGATTCGGTAAAAAAATTGCGAATTATTCATGTATTGCCGTTTGCGAATCCTTAATTGCGATTCCTTAATTTTCTCAATTAAGGATTCGCAAACGGCAACATTGATGCATGTGGCCGATGGTCTCACTGTGCCAGATCCGGAAGCTGACTATCCATGTTCTGCCCCAATGGATTAAAACTTTTCCACTTTTTCTCTGCATGTATATAATGATTCTTCACATCCAGACTTAAACGTATCTTCCTTTTTATCAGGGTCCATATCTATATTTGTGGAAAAATGGTTGAGCACTAAAATGTAAGTAAATCTCTGTTATACCATTGGTAAGGGAAATCTGCCCTGCACTGCACAAGTTGTATTATTCTTACATTCTACTCAAGCAAACATATGATGCAATTTATGTTCTTGCAGAGTAACGTCTATGAAATACATTTTCTAAACCACTTTCAAAAGTGACTTTCATTATTGTGGAGGTTCAAAACATTAGAGTGGAGTCTCTTCAAAGGCAAAAACATTCCTTAATTTCTCACAGAGAAACAAAATGCACTGTATAAGAGAAAAAAGGCTTTCTTCATTGTATGAAAGTGCCTCTTTTTGCGTAAACACTATAATTTTTATGGACTGATTCTGTCATTTTTGTAACTTTGCGCACTCGAGTACTGCTGTAAAATCTCCAGTGTAAGTGCTTTGACCTCTAAAATGTTTTCCCAATTGTCTAATCCCTGAATTTTTAACATTCCAGTAAGGCTATTGTATATGATGTATGAAAAGACATCAATGGCATAGAAAATTAAATATCATCCGTGGACTGCAGCACGTATTGTACTATTCAGTAGGCTGACAAGGAAAACATGACTTCAGACCTGCATTTGTAGCCTGGCTCCAGCACTTTTAAATCTGCAGACCTAACTGTCAAAATAAACAATTTGACAGGAAGGAAACCTTACTTTCAAATATTTAGTAAGTCACTCCTAGGTAAACCATATAGCCCACAAGGGAGGATACCTGGTATTTAAAAGTGAAACTTGTAAGAATTTGATGTTTTCATATTTCTAAAGTGACTGGGCCCCAAACCCTATTCACACTGCCAGGGCTGTAGTTGGTCCCATGATGAAAAGGCTAAAGTACAGATAATACATAAATTAAATATATTTGGTTTGGAACAATATATAGAGATGATATAACCACTGTTTTAAATATTTGTTAGGCACCCCATTTAATTGTGAAGTTGGATTTTAGATAAATATACAGGTAAATGAACGTTTCCAAAGGTTTGCTTTTTCTGCCTGGTGCCCCTGTAGGCTAATTGACATTGGCCTGCCTGCCTGAGCCAGGGCTCCGAGGCTCCAGGGCTCCGAGGCTCCGGGGCTCCAGGGCTCCAGTGCTCCAGGGTTCCAGGGCTCCAGGGCTCCAGGGCTCCATTGCTCCAGGGCTCCAGAGCTCCAGGGCTCTGGGGCTCCGAGGCTCCAGGGCTCCGGGGCTCCCGGGCTGCAGGGCTCCGGGGCTCCCGGGCTGCAGGGCTCCTGGGCTCCGGGGCTCGGGGCTCCAGGGCTCCGAGGCTCCAGGGCTCCTGGGCTGCAGGGCTCAGGGGCTGCAGGGCTCCAGGACTCAAGGGCTCGGAGGCTGCAGGGTTCCGGGGGCTGCAGGGCTCCGGGGTTGCAGGGCAAGGGGACCCATGGAGCCGGCCCGGGAACACAGCCCATCCGGTCCCCGGCAGGGAACCGCCCTCCTGGGAGGGTGTCCGGGCATACCCTTGCCCCTAGTAATCCGGAGAAAAATTAACCCCCTTTCTTGTAATCCATGCACTCAAGGTGACAGAGAGGACCCAGGGCGCAAACGTGCCCGACCTCCTGGAGCCCTGCCTGGGACCCGGGAGGCAAATGGCACCTCATCGGGACTTCCAGGGAAGCCCGGCCATCTGGTCGCGCCATAGGAAAGCATTGGGCGCGACCAGATGGCCGAGGCGAGAGGGGCGACCAGATGGCCGGGACCAAAATGACGCCAATCTGCCTGCCCCGAGCCTCTGCGGGAGGTTTCCAGCCTGCCCTTGCAGGGCTCCGGGGCTGCAGGGCTCCGGGGCTCCGGGGCTCCGGGGCTCGGGGACTGCAGGGCTCCGGGACTGCAGGGCTGCAGGGCTCCGGGGCTCTGGGACTGCAGGGCTCCGGGGGATGCAGGGCTCCGGGGACTGCAGGGCTATTGATTTTGTTTTATATATTTCAAGCATTTCAGTGGTTGATTTTTTCTACACTTTGGAGGCAAATTTCCACAAGGTGGCTATACTTCTTTGCAGCATGTTAGTTCTATTTGCAATCATAGTCCCCCAATTAAGTTTTGAGTCAAAGAAGATCGAAATACATAAATGACTCTACTCGTTCCAGCGAGCCCCCATCTAGGTGAAATGGCATAGACTTCTTCTTTTCCATCCCTGCTATCCTGATATAGGTTCTATCAATCCCAGTTCGGCCTTAAAGGTTGAGTAGGAGCCCATCAGGCGATGTAAGGCAAGGGGTGTCCTGGCCATCAGAACCGCATCATCTGCAGAGTGCATTTACTTAAACTGTGTTATAATATTTCAGAATGTGGTTGGGTTAAGGTGGCGGGTAGTAAATAGTAAAAAGGGCAGCATTTCTGGCCCTATCAACCAACCACAACCCTGTTCATGGCAGCCAATCAGAGCTCAAAGCCTAAGCCCTAAGTATAATACAAGCCCTAGCTCTGGAACCAATCAGTGCACGGATGGAACAACCATAAATGAACTTATATCTAGAGCATGTGACCTTAAACACAAACTGATGTTCAGGGAGGCAAGGATGTGATCCTGGAGTCAGAATCTCCTTGGAGACAGATAGTCACAATCCACACTTAGTAGTTCCTGTTCAAGCCTTCAGGAAAATCCCAAATCTAAAGCCACTAAAATACTGCTTTTTGTACACTGAAACAAATCACTTATTCAGAGCTAAAAATGTGTGCTAGGCACACTTTCCAAACACAATTTAAACAACAAAACAGGTTAAGTAGTCTCTTAAACACACTCTGGTTAGCCATAGGGGTTTATTTTGCCTTTTCAGCTTGTAAAAAAGGGGGAAGATAGGTGTCGCCTTCTAGAGGCCTTAACAATATTTAAGGGAAAACCAAGAGAGAAATGTGAACAGTCACACATAGAGGAAATCAGCAATTTTAAAATACAAATTGTACAGACAGGAATAGATACATTTAAAAAGTCAGGGGTAGAGGAAAGGTTTTAAACGTATAAATTGCACAGAATGCAAGAGATAAATGTAAACAGTCACAGGTAGAGGAAAACAGCTTTTTAAAAGTACAAATTGCACAGAAACCAAGAGATAAATGTAAACAGTCACGTGTAGAGGAAAAGAGCAGTTCCAAACTACACAGCACAAAAAGGCATGTTTAAAAATAAATAGCGCAGCGCTGCAAGCAATTTAGCAGCTCTGCGCCATTTAAGAAACACAAGGATGCGTCCTATTCACAAGAATATGGTGCACCTTGGTGTTTTCACTTGTGCTGAAAAAAGCTGCCTAGCGCCAACACAGACACCCTTGCGCCATGGTGCATGGGTGCCTGCATTGCAGGAGTCATTGCTGCAACGCAAGCACCCTTGAACTATATGTGCTTTGCATAGGTGATATGCTCCTTCTATGTGTGCTGCAGAATGCGTTAAGCCATGCAAAGTGATAAATATCGTGCAGGGCATTGCACCACTGGAGCGTCCTACAAAGTGATGCTCCAGAGTGGCGCAATGCCCTTGTAAATATGCCTCAGAGTCTGTATTCTTACAACGTTCCCGTGCCCTTACTCGCTAGGCTTTTAGGGCTTAGAGAAGCTGGGGCTTCAAAATGGCAAAGACAATTGTATGTCAAATAATAATGAATTATGTTATTGTTGACTGAACATTTTTTGCTCATTTACCCTCGCATAGAACCTTTAATTGTGTGTAAGATGTGCACCTTTGACAGGTCTTGCACCCATTATCTGTCCATCAATGTGTGCCTAGACATGCATGAGTGTACAGTGCATAGAATTACTGACATCACAATGTATTATTGGCTGTAAATGTTATATCCTTCCTGCCTCACTGCTGTTTGGATAACTTTTAACTTTTTTTCACTTGTTTTATATTGATGATTATTTGATTATTATCTTATGTTTAACACCCATGACATGATAGCACCCACTTCTCGCATAATACTGGACCTAGAAAAATGGTATCCTACAACGGATTCCCATGACATAAGCCTGATACTTGTATGAAAAGTTAATTCTTGTCATAATGTAGTACTCCAAAACATGATGATACGGTCAGCCCCCATGCATGATGGTGGTATTTCATGGAATATGTGGGCATCCTTGACATGATAGTGAACTCTCTTGGGTTAATGCTGACCCGCAGTATCCATATCATGATTGTACTGTATTCTGGCATAATGCTATCCCTAATGCAAAAAAGGTGATGGGAGGAATCCTTGTAATTAGTCTACACCACTGCAATCACTCTAGGTAGCATTCCAACCCATTGTTGTTTGCCTACTGCACCATTCTAGACATAGGCTCGCCTTGTGAAAATTATGAGCTGCATCGAACAGTCCATCCAGAACTGGCAGGCAAGACCCCCTCCAGAAGGGAACACAAGCAGAGCCATACTGTTTTCAGCTTTATTAAGCCCCATCAGTGAGGTACAGTCTGGATCCTGTCATACAAGGAGGAAGGGATCCACATCTGAGCAAACGTTAGCCACTTAGGGCATTAAATGACACATTCAAAATGTGAGGGGAGGAATGCTTGCAAATAGTCTAAACCACTGGCAATCTCATTGGGTAGCATTCCAACCCATCGTTTTTCACCCACAGTGGTACTCTAGATAGAGACCTGCTTTAAACAAATCAGCACTGGGTATACTTTGCCTGGGAACATCAAGAAATGCTAGGCATGGCCCCGTCCAGAAGGGAGTCTTAGGAACTCCAGAATGATTTTGCCATTATAAGGCCTCATTAGTGAGGTACAACTTGGATCATGTGGCATAGCGAGCAAGAGGCCTGTCTCTGGGCATACCCGTGGCCAATTAGGGTGTTTGACCAAACACACCAAATGAAGTCCATGTCAGCATCATGTTACTTATTCTTGGTATATTGTGAACAACTATTCACTTGTACTACCAGCTGCATGCTAGTTAAGCTCCGTGTGGTAGAACTCTATTTAAAATGTTGAAAAACAGAGGCCTCTGACACATCTCTCTGTTCATACGAAGCCATGCCCTGAGTTTATATAAACATTTCTAAAATCCATGCAAAAAAATGATCGACTTAGCTATTCACTCCCCCATGTATTCACTCACTGGCCTATTCATTCATCCATCTCTACACGCAATCACTCACCCATCTATGCACACAATCATTCATCCATTCTTCTGACCATCGAGTCACATTCACATTCATTCACTAACTCACCCATACAAACACACAAACACACTGTCCAACCCAAGATGATTCATTTCCCCTTATAACCCAGACCTACTGGCGTTGCCAAAGCTTGTTATCACTCTGTTCACTTTCATTCCTTTCCAATTTTCTTGGGGGAGCCGAGTCCCACTCGAATGTGCCAAGTGTCCTGCTGCTCATCACGTTAATATTCATACCCCACTGCTCATCTAATCTGAAGAGGTGCCTTGCTATCTGGGCACGCATCTCGAGATGTCAGCTTCCAATAATTACTCATTAGTGTGCGCTGGAGCCCTGGATTCCACCAGGTAGCTCCTGCTGTCACAGTTCTCAGCTTCGACTCTGCAGAAGAGGTAAAGGGCAGCCAACGAGGGGGTGCCTGCTCTTAAGAGCGCAAAAGCAATTAAATCACAAATTTACCTTTTGCAGCAGATGAATAAACGTGTTATTTAACCTTTTTGCCTGCTAGAATTTTCCACGCTGTTGGAGACCCACAAAAAAGCACATTACTGGCAGCAGTGTTACTATCCATTTTCTCTTTAATGGTGAGGTCGCCCAATATTCTCCACAGTGCTAACGTTTAGCAAATTATCTATCGAGCGCTAATATCCATTTGATCAAGTATCAGGGAGTGATTTTGGCATTAAATGTTTCTATATTATGTGGCTGCGGCCATTGCACATAAATATAGCCGCTAGTCGTCTTGTGTCTCATGTGACACTTTCAGTGTTTAGTGAACAGACGGGCGTGGCTTGCGCACCGCTGTAACATGGCGGGTCGCGCTTGAGCCCCGGAGCGACGAGGGCCAACAAAGACACAAGCGGACCTCACAGGCAAGACGGAGGTCCTCATCCTCGGACAAACCCTATCCACCTGGGACGACTGCTGGTGGCCCACAGCATTGGGTACCGCACAGGCACCCACGAACCATGCACGCAACCCGGGATTCATCCTGGACTCCTCACTCTCAATGACCATGACCATGACTTCAGAGCATACAGAACGCCTCCACACAACTCATCCTCGACATCCCTCGCCACAGTCACATATCTGCCAACGTGAGAAACCTGCACTGGCTCCCCGTCAGCAAAAGGATCACGTTCAGACTCCTCCCCACACACACAAAGTGCTCCACGACATGGGCCCCGAATACCTCAACAACCGCCTCACCTTCTACACTCCGACCCGCCAGCTCCGCTCTGCCAGCCTCGCCCTCGCCACCAACCCACGAATTCGCAGAACCACCACCAGAGGAAGATCATTCTCCAACCTGGCCGCCAAGACATGGAACTCCCTCCCCGCCCACCTGCGAATGACCCAGGACCACCTCACCTTCAGGCAGCACCTCAAGACCTGGCTGTTCGAGCATTAGCAGCACCCCACCCCTCCCTTAAGCGCCTTGAGACCCTCACGGGTGAGCAGCGCGCTCTATAAATGTATTGATTGATTGATTGATTGACAGGCGTGCAAATCTATCCGGAACCGGCGTTTTGGCGATCGAAAGATGCGGTGAGCAGCTTTGTCACCTTTGTGCTGCTCCTGCTGCATAATTCAGGAGCCTTTTAGCCGCAACGCTTTTCTCCTCAGTGATTTTGCCAAAAAATACTCAAGAGCCAGAAGGACCAGGAGAAGGAGTAGACTCCATCTGGGATTCAGCCTGTTTATCCAAAAAGGTCGACAAATCCGAAGGCTCATAAAAAATCTGAGTGCGACCTCTAAAAGTTATTCGAAATCGTGAAGGACCAGCAAAAGAGAACGGAATGTTCATGTCAAGAAGTCTTTTTCGCAAATTGATGGTGGCGGCGCTCGCGTTTTTCCTTATGGTGGCAGCTTTTCAAAGCAATTTTGAAGCAAAAAAGCATTGGAGACTAATTATGGACTGAAGTTACTTTTGGTCATCTGCCACAACATCAGGTACTCTGCAGTCTAGCTTCAGCCTCACTCAATGACTTTCTCCTATGCCTCATATATCAGTTATGCCTGCATTTTTACAGCAAACCTTGTGCGGCATTGTTATTTGTCAATGATTAATTGAGGAGAAATCCCTCCATGACTGGAGTTCACTGGAGTTCACTTGAGAGCACATATTTAAGCTATGTGCACCAGTGCATATTAATCATTTCAATGGTTTCTTTCTCTCCCCACGTTCACATGTGGAGTCCTTTGTCTGAGTGTGACATATTTTATTCTCATAATTTTCACATATAGCCGCCATTTTTTACTTGTGCAGATTGCGCCTTCTTTTGCTTCATTCCGCTTCCTCCTGCACTCACTAGAGGACCGGTCTTTGCTGGCGTAATAGGCAGAGGATATTTTGACTGAGCTTGGTGAGGCTGAGGCGTCTTTTGGACTCAATATTCTTTTTGGCGGTTGTCTCCTCAGAACTGTTCCTCAAAGTAGCGGCATACAAAATATGACTGTAATTACGTTGGCGCTTTTAAATAAGCTCTGCCTGCTTGTCATTTATTGTTGACATTTCACTGCTCTTTTCCGAGGTGTCTGCTCTGTGTTGATTTTACTGTTGAAGGACAATAAGAGATTTGTATTTTACGCCCTGAGTTGCCCTCTCTGCTGCTTACCAAGGAGCTATTCTTGAACGGTGCGGTGTTTGGTGTTACTTCAGTAGAATCAAATATACGTTGTGGGCTTCTTCATTTTCTCTATTGCCTCTTCTCATGGCAGATAACATGGGTCTTTCTCCAAAAACCAAGGACTCTAAAGGTAACCTTAAAAGATCTAATCAAACTTCTCCTACTCCAGAACTTGTACCGAAAGACTCTGGTACTACTTTGGATGCTATTCTATCTCGCCTAAATGCTGTTCATGATATTGCGCAGAGTACTAAAACTAATACTGATTTACTTCAAGTTGAAGTTGCGGCAATCAGAAACGACTTTAAGAACTTAACACTTCGTGTTTCTAATGCTGAATCACGGATAAGTGTAGTGGAAGATTCAGCACACTAAAAGGCTAAATCAATGCAAAATATGGAACGCTCCTTGGCTGCTTTGCGGAGAGATCTTACAGAGCAGGAAGACAGAAATCGTAGAAGTAATCTACGTATCTTTGGTTTGCCCGAGGATGCAGAGAAATCAGTGCCATCAATGCTAGAGTTTTTCCTCAATTGGATCCCTACTATGTTGAATATTTCTTTTCAGAGGGACTTTGAAATAGAACGTGCACACAGGGTTCTTACCTTTAGACCGAAGTCTTCACCTCATCCTAGACCGGTGGTTTTTAAACCATTGCGATATCAGCATTTTGAGCAAATTTTGGCACAGATGAGGAAAATCAAAGCGATTAATCGGGAGGGTCACAGAATTGCCATATCCCAGGATTTCGCTAGAGATACTGTAATCAGACGGAAGGGTTTTCTCAATTTGCGAAGAAGACTTCTTGACATGAACATTCCGTTCTCTTTTGCTGGTCCTTCACGATTTCGAATAACTTTTAGAGGTCGCACTCAGTTGTTTATGAGCCTACGGATTTGTCGACCTTTTTGGATAATCAGGCTGAATCCCAGATGGAGTCTACTCCTTCTCCTGGTCCTTCTGGCTCTTGAGTATTTTTTGGTGGGATGTCTGTAATTTTACTTGTTCTGGTTTCTCTATCCTTGTGCTAATGCTAGGGTCTTTGTTCCTATTGTAGGAAAATGTTGGGTGATATTTGCAGCGTTCACTATGTTCCAACCCTTTACTTGCAGGTTCTGCTCCTATGGTACAAGATGCGATGTTTTCACATCTTTATTGTCTGTAGCTCTAGTAATTTTGGTCCTTATTACTGTCCTTTTTGATCTATTTTTTAAATCTTTTTGTCTATTCTTTCTTAGAGCAGTATCTCTCCTTTCTTGGTGTTGGGTATTGCTGGGACACTATTGTTCTGTCTTGGTTTGAAGTTCCGTGATATCTCTTGGTTTTCTGTTTTACTTAGATCGTTTTTCTTTTCTCTTTTTATATTACAAGAGATTAATATATTTATATATGTTGTCTTGAAGTCTTGTTTATATCAATTTTTTTCGTCCTCTTTTTCCTGTCTGATGGTGTGTCTGTCTTTTTATGGTCTGTTATGATCTGTTATACTTTTTCTATATTTGTTTCTAAGTGAGTATAGTGTGCGGTGAATTTCTAAATTCATTCATAGATCATTCGAGTTATTAGCTCATATTTTACTTTGACTTTGTTGTTTCACTATTCTTATATTTGGTTCTATATTCCAATGCTCCCTTACCCTGTTTTGGATAACCTATTGGTATTATGAAATAATTATTCTTTGCTAGTTGCCTTTCACCAATGCGATGTATGAATTGTTACATATGAATTTCTTGACGTTGTGATGTATTTCTACTTAGATATGTTTCCTTTATTATATACTGCTATATAGTATTATATATTGCGCTCTGCCTTGCTATGTATAGCATGAACATTATATATGCTTTTCTTCTCAATTACTGTTCATATTGATGGCTCCTTGTTCGATCAACTGTTTTTCATCAGTTTATATAATATAATGTATTTATATATTTATTCTGATTTGCCTCTCTCTGCTGCCTCTGTTCTTATTCTCTAATGCTTTCTGCCTATGTGATGATTGTTTTTTTTTTCTTCTTGTTGGCCTCCTTGCTTGCTCCTCCATGTTCCTCCCTCGTATGCATTTTGTCTCACTACGCCTGGTGGGATCTTTTTTCTCTTTTATCCTGTATCTTTCCTTCTTTTTTCTCTTTCCTGTTTCTCTTTTTCCACTCCTTACTTCTTCTTTCTTTTCTAGGGTCTCCTGCTGGTTTCCATTGTTTCTGTTTGTCTTTGTTGTGTAGATGCTACTGTTATGGGGTTATTTTCTCTGGCACCAAGTAATAGTTGGTTTTATGATTTTCCGCTATTATGCCAGGCTTGAACGTTTTATCACTAAATGTGCTTAGGTTGAATCATCCTGTGAAGAGGGCAAATATTTTGGATTATTGCAAAAACCTTTTCCAGTGACTTAGTATTGTTACAAGAAACCAAAATATTGTATAAAGGAGCTCTATTATTGCGAAAGGAGTGGGTTCTTGATGCTGTTTGATCTGAGGCCTTTGGAAAGAAGAATGGAGTTGTGCCTATGATTTCCAAAAATTTGGGATTGACTGTTGTTACTGCGGAACATGATTCTGAGGGTAGGTGGTTGCTGACTCGTTTATCCAATGGCTCTCTTGATATCTATGTCATGAATATTTATTCACCTACTAGTGATGATCCATCTTTTTGGCGTTCTATTACTAAAAAGCTTTCAGATGTTCCTCATAATGGTAATTTGATTGTTGGAGGGGACTTTAATCTCCCAATGGATCCCATTTTGGACAGACACTCTGCTTTTAAATTTTGTCCCCCTAGGGCTCACAAACAGATGACTAACATGTGTTCCTCCGCTAATCTTAGTGATGATGTGTGGCGATTATATAACACCACTGGTAGCGACTTCGCTTTTTTCTCTTCTCCCCATTCTAGCTTTTCTCGTATTGACTATCTTCTAGTTCACTCAGTCCTTCTAAAATACTTTTCGACTCCTGTTATTCATTCTATTCTTGTCTCTGATCATGCTGCAATGTCCTTTACACTCCTTAATTTTGCTGAAATTAGGGTGCCACGCACTTGGCGTTTGAATTCAGTGATCTTGTATGATCAAAGTCAAGGTGACTTACTCAACAAGGATATTGAATTACACGGATATTGAATTTTTTTCTTTGAGAATGAGTCCTCGGTTAGTTCTCCTGTGGTGTTATGAGACGCTTTTAAATGTCCGATCAGGAGGCAGATTATTAAAAAAATGGCAAAAAGGAATTCAGATATTAAAAAGGAACTTGTTGATTTAGCGGATAACATTAAGCAGAAAGAATCCCTATATAGGAATTCTAAGGATAAGACGCTCTTACAAGATATCAAGAATCTAAAATATTCTTACAATTCTATCGTAACTAAGAGAGCTCACATTGGTGTCCAGGCGCAGAAGTAGAAAAGACTACTCCTAAAGAATCGAGCAGGGAAGGTCTTGGTGGCTACATTAAAGTTCCAAGAGTCTAATATCAGATCAGCACAGATATCTTGTATAAATCACAGCTCTGGAGCTAGGAAATTTCAAACTAAAGAAATCCTTGAGGTCTTTTGTGAGTATTATAGTAAATTATACACTCCTCATAATCAATCTTCTCTTGATCAATGCCAACAATTTTTAAACTCGATCCCTATTCAGACTGTTTCTGATGCTGAAGGAGTAAAGTTGGGGAGACCGATTGCATCCAAGGAAATTATTCATGCTATTCAATCGACTCGCTCAGGGAAGGCTCCGGGTGAAGAGGGGTTTCCCATTCTGTTTTATAAGACCTTTCTTCCATCTTTTGTATCTTGTCTCAAAGATGTTTTTGGTGACTTTATTTCATCAGGCTCGGTTTCTGGTTCTGCGGCGGAAGCTACTATTGTAGTAATCCCTAAAGAGGGTAAAGACCATTTGGATCCTAAGAATTTTCACCCCATATCTCTCCTAAATATGGAAGCGAAAATATTTAGGAAGATTCTGGCCGAACATCTGGACCCATATATTCCGTTACTTATTCACCCATCACAGACTGGTTTTGTTACAGGCAGATTGGCTAGGGATGATATCCGAACATTTTGTCATATCCTGGGGAAAGCAAAGTTATCCAGCCTTACTGCGGCGGCTCTTGCCCTCGATGCGGAAAAGGCTTTTAATAAGGTTTCTTGGCCTTTTTTACATGCAGTACTTCGAGCACACAATCTTGGAGATTACTTTATCAATATCGTGATGTCTTTGTATGCACATCCTAGGGCAAATATTAGGGTTAACGGAGCTACCGCTTCTTTTTTTAATCTTTGTCAGGGTACTAGACAAGGGTGCCCGTTATCGCCTCTTTTGTTTTTGTTATCTATTGACCCTCTTCTTCGTCTACTTAATCTTAATCAAGATATTAAAGGGTTCCAATTTGGTTCAACCTGTATTAAAACAGCTGCCTATGCAGATGATGTGCTCTAATTTTTTCTGATGATATAGTTACTGCAATTCCTGCTATTAATCTATTTTCTAGTGTTTTAGTATATACTCTCAATAAGGATAAAACAGAGATGTTTCCCCTCAACGCGTATTGTTTTCCTGAACACATGGGGAATGCTGCCTTTAAATGGCAATCAAAACATGTTAAATATTTGGGGATTTGGTTTTGCAGTACTTTAACAGACACAGTCTCGTATAATGAAGCTCAAACTTTAATTCAGGTTCGTCAACTTCTGGATACTTGGTCACCTAAATATATTTCATGGTGGGGACGTCTTCAAACGTTAAAAATGATGATAACGCCCATTATTAACTTCATGTCCTCAATGCTTCCTGTTAAGTTGTCTTTGTCTTTTTTTCATGAAATTGATTCCCTCACTTCAAAATTCCTCTGGAATGATAAGAGAGCCAGAATAGCCTATAAACATTTGAGGAAACCTTATGACATGGGAGGTTGTAATTTTTCTGATTGGGATAGATATCAAGAGGCTTTTTTATCCTCCCAAGGGGCTCTTTGGTTCTCTACAGATCCTCGTCATACTCCGTCATGGGTGTTTATTGAGCGAGAATTATCTTCTCCTCTACCTTCCTCCTCTTTTTTGACCGCCTCCACATTATCTATTTCTTTTTCTCGTGCTATTATTTTAGATACTATTGCTGCTGTGAAAGCTATTGACAAGAAAGCATCTAGGCCAATTCATAGGTCTAGGTGGTCTTCTTTGTGGCGCAACCTTAAAATTAAGATTGATATTGACTCGACTTTGGTGGCCTACTGGGCTAACAAGGGTATTACATTAGTTCATCATTTTTATGATCCAAATCATGATCCATTACCTTTTTCTTCCATAGCTCGGCAGTTTTCTCTTAATAATTTAGACTTTTATACATTTTGAAAGTCAAAGTTGCTGTTGCTAAGGTTCATCTTGATTCAGTTTCTCATACAGTTTCTCTCCTATTTATGAGGTACAAATCAGGTCATGTGGCTTCTAAGATATATACATTCTTATCTTCCACCCCGCCCGTGTTGACTACCGTTACACAACAGAAATGGCTACATCATTTTGACCATGATCTTTTTAAACATATCTCCTCAGAAACTTGGCAAATTATTGGGAGACTTTCTCTTTGTAATAAGATTGCCCCCTCTCTAATTCAGTCTAATTTTTTTTCTCTCAATCTACTACATTGGTACGCCTGTACTCTCTCAAACTTAAAGATAATGATCTTTTTTGGAGTTGCAATTTAGCCGCTGGTACATATCAGCATATGTTTTTTTAATGTTCTTTACTCCAACCTTTTTGGGGACTGGTTCATATGCATCTCATGCAAATTTTTAACATTCAGTTTCAGCTTTCTTTTCCTCTAATTTTGTTGGGTCCATGGGCGTCACTTTTACCATTGCCATTGGATTCTTTAGATATGCAGTTATTAGACTTGCTGTTGACAATTGTGGTGAAAATTATTCTAACGGAGTGGAAGACATTTGGGTCCACATCCTATCATACATGGTGGGCGTGGTTTCTTTTCTCTGTGGGGCCCATACCTCTGTGGAGGAGAATCATCTTTCTCCCTCTATTTCTAGTGGGGTATGGAGATCTTTGGATAGATATGTGGACTTAGCTTCGAAGGGGTTGGTAGAGCAATATCCCTTTGTGTCGTCTCCTTAATTTCTTTTTCCCGTCTTTTTTGTAGCAGGAGACTTACTCTCACTCTCACTCTTCTCTCTTCTCTTTCTTCTTTTCTCTTTCCTTTCTTTCCCTTTTTCCTCCTTCTTTTGATTAATTCTTATCAAGTGATGCATCTGACTTTTTAATATGGTTCCTCTATGGTATTCTTTTTGCAACATGCTATGTGCATTGTTATGTAGGAGCTATATATGACAGTATTGCACCTGAGTTTTGTATTTCTCTTTTGTCAGTGTATTACTTTTTATTGTATTTAACTATTTATATGTCGTTTTTAAATTAATAAAGATATTGGAACAAAAAAAAGTGTTTAGTAAACAGAACAATGCATTCTGGGTCTGGTAATTTCACTTTTAACATTGTGGGTGTGGCTTCAAATATCCCACCACGCAAAGTTCTGTTCTCCGACAAGTCTATGGTGGCAGAAGAAGTCATATATATGTACGAGCGGCCTCATTGATGAGTTGTTGCCGTAGGGCAGGGCCCCAGGCCTTCCTGCAGTTCTGCCCTATGGCAAAAGAAGAGGGCAGGAATGCGCCGTATCTATTAGATACGGCGCATTCCTGTCCTTTTCCCCTGCTCTGGCTCACCATGGGCTACCGTGAGCCACAGAGGCACATTTGGACCATGGTCAAGGGTGCCTGCATTGCTGGAATGATTATTTTTGTGCAGGAAAGGAAAACTTTCTGCACAAAAATAATCACAAGAGGCTTTTTTAAGCACACATAGAAAAAGGAAAAACGAGGAGAAATAAAGATATTTCTCCTTGTGGAGGCGTAGGTTTTTGGGGCTGCCTTAGAGTTACGATTTCTCATAAATCTGTGTCTGTGTCAAAAAGTTGTGGATCTTGCTGGGAGCGCCCCCAGCAACACCCATTGCAGGCCCCTTTAATACAGAAAACGGCGTTCATAGGAACCATATTTACGAGGCAGCATTAAGCCAATAAATAAGGTGCAGGCTCCTGCGCTATCGGAGCATCACAAAAAGTGAAGCACCAGCGGCGCAAGGAGCTTATAAATAAGCCAGAGGTCTCATGGAAAATATAGCTTTCATTCGCTTATATTTGATAATTGTGACTGAAAACTGACGTTCAAAGTACGGTGTTTGTTTTATTGTGCACTGAATGCTTCAGCCTCTGTTTCGGAAAGCATGCTCTCAATATGTGTTTCCCACTAAACAATATGTGAATGAAACCACCATGTAGTGGGCCGCCTGGTCCCACTGCTCCCACATGCTGCCTTCAAGCATTTTGGAACGAGTGGGCTTATATACAAGCCCCTTGCACAGCAGATGCGTCACTTTTTCCCCACAATAAAAGTGACGCACTGGCGTAAGCTTTTCAGTATCTTCCATAAACTGGCTTGCTTTCCTTCATGCTTCAATCGTGTACTCTGGGCATCCCTTAAAGTTGCCCCCATGACTGCATACTTTCTCACATCCACATCTCAAGAAGATGAGATTGGGAGTCAACAAGTTAATAAAAGTTGTTGCTCTCCGAAAAGTGGGGCAAACACCTTTTTGTGCTCCTCATTGTAACCCACAAAACAAAGAATTACTGTCAAGTTGCTCTGCATTACACTGAATTTTTATTGGTCAAATTGCCACAAATACCTGTGTCATTAGGTCTACATTAAAATTGACATTGCCCAACGCATTTAGTTTTAAGCCGGACCTATTGGCTTTGCCAGTGCTCACCTTAACCTGGGTACTTGGCAGGTATACAACACCAATGGACACATGGAGAGAACTGAACATAAAACAGGAAGATTTTGTAATAAGAAATACCGCGTTCAATGCAGACATGTTTGTTTATAATGTTGACAATATCACTTACTTTTGTTAACCACTTTGACGTTAATTTAATTCAGTCTGCAACTTTACAGTAAAGTAGCTGAAAGACTACATTGCAATGTCAAATATTTTCAGTTGTTTACTTGTTATCGTCAGGAAGTGAGTGCCGTGAAACTGATACAAGCTATCCCTGCTAATGTCTGCCCTGCCCAGATTTTTTCTCTGATATGGGTTTTGCTCTTGAAATACCACGAAATGAATTATCACAGTTAGCATGCTAAACTCCACTCTCGAGCCATAAAGTGTGCTTAACCTATTCACCCAGGCACCCACAAAGCCTGCTGGTGCATACACCACACTCAGAACCCTTATTTATTTTTAGAAGTGAGCGAGTAGAGAAGTAAATACTAGCTTTAGGCCAGGTTTAGCTGATCCTTTCTATTTAATTATATGATTATTTTGGATTTATGACACTGGTACAACAGTTGTCAAATGGGAATTTAGCCTTACAGTATATGAGCATTTAATTTAGCATTGGCGAACCCTTAAGGCCAGCGAGTACATTACTAGATAGAGAACCAATGTAATTACTGCTTCCCAAACATCTCTGGGGAGAATGCATAGGTAAGTAAGAAGGATGTATTCGTGCCCTGATGGAATTCACCGACTTGTTAATATGAAACTTTAGTCTATTAGTTTCACTGGCTGAAGACAGCAAAAAAAAAAGTATATATATATATAGCAGCAGAAAATGTCTATGGAAGCCCTCTTTTTCCCATTAATAGATGTGCAATCTCAGGGATTAACAAAGTTAGGCCCAAAGCATACTCCTGGCAGTGCATTTTCATATTCAATCTGTGATAAATTAGGCCCTGGACTGCCAGCAGGGTCAAAGTCAATATCTAAAAAAGAAACTGTGCATTTCTTATTTACAATGTACCCGGGCATAGGTGATTTTACTATAACAGTTATCTTTGCCTATGCAGCAAACCTGAGAGTCCTTTTGAGATGGAACGAGGTGTAGGGATTGCAAGCAGGAATTATGTTATGTTGAGCTAAATATATATTCCCTCGAAAAACGTTATGGAGAACGCTTTATAAACTTTTTATTGCCAATTTTCTTCATGTTGATTGTAGTCTTTTTATTGCATAATTCTCTTTTATTTATTTATTTATTTATTTATTTTTTGCACTTGTAATGCGCACAGATACCCACAAAGGGTTTCCCGGCGCCAGGGCTAAGAGATCAGAACACAGAGAGCAACAGCTGTCAATGACCACAATTACTTATTAAACAGCCATGTTTTAACATTTTTCTTAAAACTGGCGAAGTTGTCGTGTTTGCGTAGGGCTAAGGGGAGGGAGTTTCAAAGAACTGGTCCCATATGGGAGAAAGATTTCCCCCCCATTCGGGCCAGTTTAAATCTAGGGACCACGAAAGTTGCTCCATTGAGAGAACGGAGATTTCGTACAGGAACGTGGGGCCTGACCAATTTTTGCAGATATTTAGGGGCAGTTCCTGCCCTGATCTTGAACATGTAAGTCAAGGCCTTAAACCGGACCCGATTCTCAACCCTCAGCCAATGAAGATCTCTGAGGTGCTTCGAGATCCTCGCTGTCCTAGGGATCTTACATAGCAACCTGGCTGCGGAGTTCTGGACAAGCTGTAGCCGCCTGGTTACGGCTAAATTGGAACCCAGGTATAAGATGTTACCGTAGTCAAGCCTAGATGTAATTAGTGCATTGACTACGGTCTTCTGGGTATCCACAGGCAGCATCCAGATAATCTTCCGCAGCCATTTGAGGATCGTGAAGCAAGTACCAGCCACTTTGTTTGCCTGCTGTTTCATCGATAAAGAGTCATCGATGCACACCCCTAGGTTTCTAACCTGGGTAGCTGGTGTGGGGAACGTGCCCAAGTCTGATTTGTTCATAACTTGTACTTTTAGTCTAATAACGAATGTTATAACTCACTCTTGAGGGTCTCCAACTTCATCTGGTTGTAAATGCCCCTGTACTTGATCTTGGCTGAAGAACAACAGGAAAGCACAGAGGTGATGGATGGGGAAATGCTCACAGAAGTGTCAGCTACTGGCAATCGCCTCTGGCTGTATTCAAGTCCATCATTTTTCGCCCACTATGCCATTCTAAATAGAGATCAGCTATATGTAAATTGGCCTTGGTCCTGATCCACTAGGAACACTCTAAACCAGCGGTTCTTAACCTGTAGTCCGGATACTCCTAGGGGGTCCACAACTTCTACTCAGATCGTCCGTGACTGCTTAGAAAATTATTAGCATAAACAAAGTAATAAAGTGTAAATAAATAAAGGAATGAATTGCAAAATTTTAAATGCTCTGTAATTGTGAAGAAATTTGAAATTAGAAACTAAGGGTCATATTTACAAGGGGATTGCACCACTGGAACATCACTTTTTTCGGAATTCCACTGGCACAATTCCCTGAGCCATATTTACAAAGTGGCATTAAGCCACTTTGCATGGCTTAATGCTGCTTCATAAATATGGTACCCTTTCACCTCAGTTTTCTGCATGAAAGCAGAGAGCAATGGTTGTTGATGTGTAAATCTGAGGCAGTGACAAAAATTAACGCCATGCCAAAACAGGCTTTAGATTGGTGCAACAAGGAGTAATACGTTTTTTTAATCTTTGTTTTTGCTCTTTCCAGCACACATAGAAAGAGCAAATTGCCTTTAAAACGTTGTTTACGTGCACATAAACAATCATCCCTGCAATGCAGGCACCCTCGTACTATGTTGCAAGGGTGTCTGTGGTGGCGGTAGGCAGCTATTTTTATCACCAACACAAGGGAAAACACAGGGGTGCGCCGTATTCTTGTGTATACGAAGCATGCCTTCATTTTTTAAATGACCCAACGCAGCACTGCAAAATTGGTTGCAGCGAGGCAACGTTCCCTTGTGAATATACCCCTCAAATTTAACTTGGCATCTACGGATTGATTAGTAGGAGCAGTGCAAGTGCATCAAATGGAATATAGCATGGATGACAGGTGATCTCAATTGAATTTAGAAAAGCTCCAACCTTCCCACTAAAATTTAGATTGGTTTGTATATTTATTTGTGAACTAAATATAATGCTTTATAATATGTGCATTTGTTTAATGAATGCATGTTTCAATATTTTCGTGTGTTATTCAGCATTCCAGATCATTTAAATTTCTTAGGCTGGGGTCCACGAATTGCAATAATGACTCAGTGGGGGTACCCTGGATTCCAATTAATGATTAAGTGGGGTCAAAACAAGGCAAAAAATTAAGATCCACTCTTCTAGACTGAAGTGCTGGGCCACTGATACAAACGCAAAGTTGATGGGCGGAATGCTTGCAAACATCTCAGCCACTGACAGTCGCTCAAACTCCATTTCAGTTCATCATTTTACATCTATATGCCTTTCTAGACAGAGACCAGCCATATGCAAATCAGCATTAGCCCTATTCAATAGAAACAGTGTCCACCAAACTGCCACACCGGGTCCCCTCTGAACGAGAACACAAGTAAGCCCTGAGTAATCACCAGGGGCTAAGAGTAATTCAACCATTCCACCAATCACTTTTATGTTTTTCTTGTGAAAGGTTTTCCTAGGAAGTGGTGCACATGGTTGGTGATGGACATTTTCTGAATAGTTTGTGATGGACATACGGTCAGAATGTCATTACGCACCTCAGGTACAGTTAATGTTCCAGTCGCTATACCTGCTGCAGTCACCATTGGCATTGCATTCTTCAGGTAGCGATGATGTGTGAGTCCTGTTCTCCTGTCACCAGCTTTAAAACGGTGCACAGTGCTGTGTGCAACAACTCTGAGCTCCCTGGAGAGCCAATGTGTATGCTGTCCTCCACACCAACCTCTTGACATTGTCATTTATAAACATTTGCAAATTGCCATGTGCTCATCCAAACCGTGAAGGACACTTCAAACAAGTAATGAAAAAGGTGGCTCCCCAGAGCACACACCATGGCCCTAGTTCAAAAAGCTAAACATGCACATTTGTGTAAGTTTACACTTTTTAGTGTTCACAAAAGTGCATTTTAATAGCAAGTTTACCAGTGCAGAAACTTAGCAGTTGGAGCTGAGGACTTTGCACATAAAGAGATAGGACAGCCCTAAATTCTCAACTACTGTATTTGCATGTGGAGAAGTGATTATCAAAGGGCAATAATATAGCACCCTGGTGAATATCAATCATTGGTAAATAGCTTGGAAAATGTTAGGAGGCAAATACATTTTATGGTTAGAGGAATGGTGTTCTTATATTAATTAGGGATTTTATTATTATTGAGGATATTCATTATGTCCTTTGCTGGAACTTAACATCCCTGCAGTTTTTTGATAAAGCTGTTGACGGTCTTAATTTAGAAAAGCACCCCTAAATCAGGAATATTTTTAGGTATGTCTACTGTTGGCCCTAGTTGTCTGAAGGACCTCATGGCCTAATTTCTTTAAAAAACTACAGTAAGAAGTATGAAGAGAGAGCGTGCCCCGGGTCAGTCATTGACTTTCCTGTGTTTTTCATGGTTTGGCATTGCCTGGATGGGCCGCCATCAAGACCATGGCATTTAGTGGATGGTTACATTGTTCCATTTGTGCTCCCATTAGGTTTTAGTGATGAGGCTTTAAGTATTCTTTTTGTTAAACTACATTTGCAATATGACACGTAGTTCATAATCTGCAAGAGAAAATGAGATACAGACCTGCTTAGACCCCTGTGTACACAAGGTGATCTTCATAAACTAATTAACTTGATCGGATACATGGATGCTCTCTAACACAGCCTATTATGCGCAACAGACCACAATTCATCCACAAACATACTCATTCAGATAGCCTGCTACACACAGGCAAACAAAATAACAAAGCCAAAACTTTGAATGTACATTATGTGGGTAAGTGCGTTCTAACCTGCTTTAACACCTTCGGCGCTCGTGACAAGGTCAGCTCGTCATGGGCGTTACCTGCGCTACGCGGATGACGAGCTGACCTTGTCACGTAAAGATTTTCTAAATCGCAGCGCGCAGCGGGAAAACCGCTAGCGCGCATGTGGTTAACTTACCAGCGTTTTTCATTTTGGACCGCTTGTTTTTTAGGATCGCTACCATTAGATGAGGCACCAAAATGAAGTCTTACCACAATAAGCAACAGCTTAAATGGTTTTGAGTAATAAACACCAGTGCTCTCCTTTTCAAAAAAGGGCTGCTATTGTGCAGCTATAGAAAGAAGCTCTAAGCTGCGTATACGCAAGATGAGCAAGGAAGACTACTCAGCTTCTTATCACGCCAATTGCAGATGTGACCCTGAATAAATTGTTATGATCTGTGCAGGACATCCTAAAAAATTTCCCTTTTCTGTTTGGCAAATGTGTAAGTCACTAATGCATCAGTGAATTTATACTTAGTATGAAAATTTAGCAAAAATACACTTTGGATTGGCTCATGTTTGGCATGTTTGATTTTTTTATGGGCGGAGACTCCTCAGTCATAAAGGTACTACTAGTAAAATACCTTTGTGAATAGCAAACAATCATACACTTACACGAAAGTGTAAGTTTACCTTTGTGATTCAGACCCTTAATTTTCTGTGTTTAAAAGGGTCCCACACGTACAATATTAATTGGCCCATATTTGTATTCCTTCATGTATTGCGGTTTGTGCAGTATTTTCTTGAGCCAGCAATAATGAGATTCAGGTTTTGAACTACCCTGCAGGTCCAATGTCAGCATACATCATTTCACATGCGCTGTTTCATTTATTCCAGTAATGCATTTATTTTCCAGTCAACCTATACAAATTCAAAGCCAGATCCTCTGGCTTTGTCAATGATTGGTCTTTCTTTATTCTCACCTTCAAACCTCCCCATGTCCCTATCTGTAGACAAATTTAAATCTCACTCAGTTTAATGAATTTGGATGTAATTACCAATTTAAACTGTATTTTGTGGTTTATTTAAACATTCTTCATCTGGCATCATGTCACTACTATCAAGATGAATTGTGTAAACAGATTAAATGTGCATTCTCTTCATTTCCAGGGCTTTGTGAAACCTACTGACTGTAGAAAGAATTTCAACCTTGTTGCTTTCAAAATCTGAGTTGATTGTAGAGGACATATCTTTAATATTTTGCACATCTTATGAAGAAGTGATGCAACTTCTTGGCATTAAGGATTCATAATTAACTAACCTCAGGGTCTGCTTAAGATTTGCAAAATAATTGTATTCATAAATCATCTTTACAAAAAGTAGGTCATTGTTTCATTTCAGGATTTAATGTATGTGTTGCAAAACAATATTTCTCGCCCTTCTAACGAGTGCATTTGAATTTTGGGCCACGTTTTTGTGTTTGTTTGCTTTCTACCTATCTCACTGTTGTCTTATCTTTCTCAACATCCATCTGTCTACCTAGAAGGCCTGATAATGAGAAATACGTCCTGGACTTAAAATATAAGTGCTGTAAATGTTGGGGCCCACCATCTACAACCACCTGTACAAAATTAGCACTAAACGGAAGTCAGGGGAAAAAGTAGACACACACATATGTGCACAACTACCTCCCATATTAATGTGAGACAGCAGTAGCAGTTTGGTAACTGTCAAGACTGCCAATTAAAATTGACAATTTTAACAGACACCTGTGTCACATGCACAGTGTAAAAATAGAAGAAGGACTCAAAACATCCAGGAAACAAATACTTGTTTTGTAACTGACAAAATAATGTACACGATTTATGAAATACTATAGAACAATAGTATTGTGTCATGTTATGACGTTGATATATAGTAGCACAGTTGCCGATCAATTAGCATGGACCTTCATTCACCAAAATGCCGGAGATATTGGAAGAGACATCACACACCCTTTGACCTGTATTGTCATCACTAGAAGTGATTTCATATGAACGTTGGCTCTTATTTTTTTTCATTGTTTTTTTTTAGGTTTTGTCAAAACAGAAGTACATCAGTAGTTGCCCCAAGAATGGTGAAGAGTTTTCATGAGAGAATCAAGTAGAAGCATAAAACTTTAGCATAATAAGCACAAAAGTATTCTCAGCTAAGAAAACAGCAGACCATAAAATAGGCTAAGACCTCTTATGAATAGATGTCTAAGACACTCAGTAAAGAGTCTCCTCTCAGACAGCCCGGGAAAAAGGGATACACCTACTGCTCTCAGTCTAAGGAAAATCTTAGTCTATTGTTGTAGTCTAAGAACACACACCCGTATAAATAAACATTTTCTAAGTTGCAACATTATTTTTCTTTCTTCATCCTGTTGACCAAAAAGGTTTCAGCAAGCTCATAGGGACAGGTTTACTCCCAATCTTCTCACCAGAGAACAATTGTGTTTCAGCCATGTGATTTTGAATGTTCTGACACATCTTTCTTGTTTTTTCCAAACACTTCTTTCCATCAATCATCCTCCCTGTTGTCTGCTTCTTCTGCGGTCAAAACCTTACTATCATTTATTTAATGCAAAGTGATGTCTATTCACCATTAGCTTTCTGAAATTGCAACATCTGCAGCAAAGAGAAGAAACCATCTTACTCAACGGTTGTTCAATGCGAAAAACGAGTCGTTCAATATTAATGGACTTTCTTATTTAACATGGCATTGTCAGTTATGTCAGCTTAAGAATCCATGTATCATCTCTATGTAACAAGCCTATAGTTTTTAAGTGTGATTGCCTACTACAAACTTTGCATTTAACACATTTCATCTTAAATTGTATTCTCTGCGCATAATTTAATTTTTATTTTTTTTCCCCAAAAACCTTTATTTCACCTTCAATTTCACACAGCTGTAGGCCTACAACCCACCGGGCCGGCCGCGATCACATACATAGTAGCAAAATGCGGTGATATCAGACCGGGTCCAGCAGAACGGTGAATGCATAATAATGTAATTGCTTCAATGAGAAGGTACAGTACTGTCAATAGTCATGCGTTAGTGCAGGTTCTTGGGTTTCTTTGTTAAACAACAACAACAAAAACAATTCGAGGAATCACTTGACGGTCGAGCATTTCGTCCATGGTGGTCGTATCAACTAAAATGTAGAGGCCCCTCCCCTGTGTCCCGCATCTGGTCTCCTCCTCCCCCCGGAAGGGCTCGCATGTGAGACTAGCCAGACTTCCGTGGTCTCAGTACAACCGGTCCCCCACTCACCAACCCTCCAACCCACTCTACAGTGTTGATGCATCTAGTCCCCATACATCCCCTGTCGCATTATTCCTTGACGTAGTCTACATCTCTTCCCCCTCTTCATCCGACATATCCTGTTCGTCTACCGACAGGGGATCACAAATGTCCCCCCTATACTCGTTCCACTTAGTCCAGATTTTATTCCACTTCCCCGGACACGCCCTGCCAGAGTAGACCGCCCTTTCCGTCACCATAACTCTGTCCATGTTGAGGCACCATTGCGTTACTGTTGGCACATCCGCCGCCCCCCACTTCTGCGCTATGTCGCGTTTTGCTATAATCATGCCCACCGTGACCCAAAGACGATCATGCCTGGGCAGGTCAGTAGGTTCCCATACATATAAGAGGCATCTTCGTGGTTCGGGCAACAGTGATACCTTCAGAACCTGTGACAGTGTTCGCATTATTCGCCTCCAGAACTCTTGGATGAGAGGGCAATCCCATATAGTGTGGTAAAATGTTCCCTCCTTCCCGCACCCACGCAGCCAGTAAGGGTGTTGTGCTCTAGTAAATGCGGTGTAGCATTGTCCTAGTGTAGTATGTCCTATGCAAAACTTTCAATTGCACTAGTCTCAGTCTTGCGGAGATGCCTACTTCTTTGGGCGATGCCATTGCTTCGTTCCATTCCTGTTCGTCCATCTCACAGTTGTCCCCCTCCCATTTCTCCTTCAATAAGGCCAGTGGGTCTGGTAGGTTGTTAAGTAATTTACGGTATGTAAGTGAAGTCGCACGGTCTGTCATAAACTCTGTGAGAAGGCGGTCCTCTAACGGTGAGGATTCCGGCAACTCTGTGTCGGGGGGTATAACTGCGAGTAATGCATGTTGTATCTGTATGTACCTGTACCTCCCCTTTCCCAGAGGTCCCCCACCGTGGATATCCCTATCGTATCCCAATGTGAAAAACCCTTGCTGTTTCTCATGTTGCCTAGGACTCGAGAGTCCCACAGTGGAGTAAGCTTGGTCAGCCTACCCTTCCACCCTAGCGCTGTTGTCGCCGTATGCCACAGCGTCGCCGTCAGCCTAGTGGGTCCCACCAACTTGCGCAATTTGGTCCGGTCATATAACGGGGCCAGCAGACTGACCAAACCCAGTTGAGCCCTATCAGCACGAAACGCTGGTTCAGATTGTGAGGCGTGCAAGCAATGGTTGATGGGTTTCAGTTGTGCTGCCCAATAGTACAATTTCCAATTAGGCAGCGCAATTCCTCCATCATACCAGCTCCTATGTAGTTTGGACTGTGCAATTCGTGCCGGGAGGTTTCCCCATAACAGAGTTGAAACTAATGCTGCGACTTTCTGGAAGAATCTCGGAGACACCGGGTAGGGAGTGTTTTCGAGTATATACAAAAATCGGGGCAGGGACATCATTTTGTATAACGCTGCCCTCCCCAGTAGCGTTAGGGGCAGTCCCGCCCAAAACTGAACATCTTGCTTGAGTCGCGCCAAAGGAGGTCCCAGATTCTTATCCATAAATTCTGCTGGGTCCCTAGTAACATGAATACCTAGGTATTTAAAGGATGAGCCAGCCGTCCTTAGGGAGCATTCCAGCGGCATTGCAGGAGTTGGACCCCTCAGGACATACATCTCTGACTTGCTCCAGTTTATGGTATAACCGGATACCGCACCATGGTCATCACAGAGCTGCAGGAGTGCCGGTATCTCTTGTTCGGGGTTCGTTAAATACACTAACATGTCATCTGCATAGAGGGAGAGCCGGTCTTCCCAGCCCTCCTCCCAACGTATCCCCGTCAGTAGCGGGGAGTTCCTTATTAAAGTGGCCAGAGGCTCCAGGGAGATTGCAAAGAGTAATGGCGAGAGGGGGCAACCCTGTCGAGTGCCCCTCCCGAGAGGGAAAGATCGTGAGATATGGCCGTTCGCCACCACCTGTGCCTCCGGGTATGCATAGAGCAACTTGATCCAAGCAATGAACTTGGGGCCGAACCCCAAACGATATAGGACCTCAAACAAGTAATTCCACTCCACGAGATCAAAGGCCATCCTGGCGTCAAGGCTCAGGATCACCGCCTGTGTCGAGAGTGAGTCCGCCCTAGCCAACGCCCCATGCAGTCTGCGCAGATTCAGCGCTGTATTTCTATGTGGCATGAAGCCGGATTGATCCGGATGTATGAGGTCAGGCAGGTGCGGTAGAAGTCTGGTCGCCAAGAGCTTGGCGAGGATTTTGGTTTATGCATTAAGCAGCGAGATGGGCCGGTATAAGGAGCATTCTTCCGGTGGTTTCCCCGGCTTGGGGATAGCTACTATTGTGGCCAATCTCTGATCTAGTGGAAGCACCCCTTTCTCCAAACATTCCTCGAACATCACTAGCAGATGCGCACTTAGGCTTTCAGATGCCGCTTGATACCACTCTATAGGTATACCGTTTGGTCCGAGCGCCTTGCACGGGTGCAGGGCACTTATGGCCCGTTGGATCTCATCCTCAGTGATGTCAGCGTCTAAGTCCGTTACCGCCTCCGAGGATAGAGCCTGGACCTCGATATCCATTAAAGCTGCTCTGGCTGTTTCAGGCGTTATTACTCGTTCAGGGGTGTAAACCCCTTCGAAGTGAGTTGCAAGCGTTTCTACTATTTGCTCCGGGTTTGTGTGTAACTTCCCCCGGCTATCCCTCATCTGTTGGATTCCTCTGGAGCCACCTCCCCTTTTGTCAAGCCATGCCAACATTTTACCCGCTTTATCCCCAACCTCATATATCCTGTTCTGGGTGTCAGCTATATGTCCCTTGACCTCGCCCCGCAGATGGTCTGTATAAAGCTGTTGTTGAAGGTTAAGTGTATGCAACGAGGTCGGGGTGGGATGTAGTTCATGTGCCGTTGTCAGTTCCTGTAGCTTAAATTCCAATGTGGCTGATTCCTGAGCCTGTGCCCGCTTATAACCTGTAATGGAGTTCATAGCTTGGCCCCTTAACACTGTCTTGTTAAGGGGGTCTTGTCAAATAATTTCTGAGGAGCTGACTGAACCCGTGTTTTCTGTGAAGTATAGTGTAGTCATCTTTTTGAGTGCTTTCCGGACTTGGGGAATTTTGAGGTATGTGGCGTGGATGGGGTAGACCCGTCTACGTGTCTTTTCCTGAGTGGATATCGTCAGCGTGATCGGGGAGTGGTCTGAGATACCCCTAGGGTGAATATCTATGGTGTCTACGTGTTGGATGACATTTCCCAGCGCCAGGAGGTGGTCAATTCTGGACATGCTACCGTGCACTGCAGAGTGAAAAGTGTAGTGTCTAGTGTGAGGGTGGGTATGTCTCCATATATCGATTAGTCCCATAGCCGTCAAAAAACGCCGAAAGCGTGAGGGGCCCCCTGCCTGTGGCATCACCGGGAACCTGTCTAAGTGAGTGTCCACGACGGCGTTAAAGTCTCCCCCCAGAATGACCTCTCCCTCAGGAAAGGTCAGTAAAAAGTCTGCCAGTTTCGGCAGTTGTACAGAGTGGAGTGCAGGGGGGATGTACACTGAAATCAAGTTAAAGAGTTTCCCCTCCCACTGTCCCTGCAGCGCAGCGAAGCATCCCTGGTCATCCGTCCTAGTTTGCAGGGGAATGAACTGAGCGGACTTGTGTAGTAGGATACCTGTACCCCTAGATCCAGATGTGAATTCCGAGTGTGTTATCATTTTATATCCCTTCCTATCCATTGCCTTGGAAGCCCTTCCCATCAGGTGTGTTTCCTGCAGTAATGCTATCGCGGGTTTCAGCCTTTTCAGCGCGGTAAGCACCAGTCCCCTCTTCACCTTGTCGCCTAGTCCTCGGACATTCCATGTCAGTATTTTTAGGGACAGGTCTCGTGTGTTTGGGTCAGTCCCTACTGTAGGTGGTAGTGTGTCTTCTGTCATTTACGAGAGTGAGGATGGTAGTATAGCCGACCTGGGACCTAGCACCAAAGCTACCTGTACAAACTATTTTCAAATCGCATAGTGTCCCCTGAGAGGAGTTAGACCTTCTTCGCTTATTTCCAATCATCGTTAAATCGTCCATGCACATCATAATGTTCCTCGCAAAAAACCAACAACCCTTCTCCCTTCCCCCCCTCCCTGCACCCCTGCCTAACGGACTTTCAACTGCCCGCCCCCCCAACTGAGCAGAGTGCTTAACCCATCCCACAACCAGAGTACTTGCGTGTACGGGGGAGAGCATCTCCCCGAGCAGGCGGCATCCCTGCGTGCTTCAGGGGTGTCCGTGCCAGAGTCCTCGTGCAGCAGTTGAAATGATATGGCAATGGTCAGTGATTGTCACTGATACAGCTCCCGGGGTAGGGGTTATTCCTCTCCATCTGCCACTGCGAGTTCATGGGAGGGGGAGCCCTCCGCTCCCCCCCTCGACCTGACGTGTGTGAGCCATTCCTGCTGCCGCCGCCGCGGGCGTGATCCGGTCTGCGAGGTCCATGCTGCCGGTCAACTATATGCCATCCCTCCAGCCAGTCCCGGGCAGCGTCCGGGGAGTCGAAAAACCACACCTTCTTGTCCGCCACTACTCTCAGCCGAGCCGGGAATACCATCGAATATGGCAATTCCTTCTCCCTCAACGTTTTTTTAATTTCCAGGAACGTCCTTCTTTTCCTGGCTACCTCAGCCGTGTAATCCGGGAAGAAAGCAAGTTTCGAGTTCTGAATTTGAATGGCCGGCACCACCCTTGCGGCCTGTAGAATGGCGTCGCGGTCCCTGAAGTTGAACAGTCTTGCCAGTATTGGCCGAGGCGGGCCTCCTGTCCTTGGTTTTCCCCCCGGAACTCGGTGGGCCCTTTCTACTGAGAAGAAGTTCGAGAGTCCCTTAGGCTGGAGTCGGTTTTTGACCAGGTCCTCCACGAAGAGATCCAGTGCCCCTGTGTCCTCCGATTCCGGCACACCTAAAATTCGGACGTTGTTGCGCCGGGAGCGACCTTCTTGGTCATCCAGCTTGTCCCTGAGTTGTTTGTTGTCAGTTTGTAGTCGCTCCATCGCCGTTTGTAGTTCAGATACATCCTCGACCAATGACTTAGTGACGACTTCGACCTGCTTGACTCTTTCATTTATTTTTTGGAGGTCCGCCCGTATCAAGGTGACTTCAGTGGCCGTAGCTCCTACCGTCGCCTGCACCTGGGCCAATGCCGCCAGGACATCTTCAAGCGTGGCCTTCTTAGCCCCCTCGGATTCCACTGCTTTCCCCGCGTTCTTGCGTTGCTCTGGGGGCGGCGTTAGTTTTTCATATGCGAATTTGTCCAGCCTGGCCTGGGTAGTGCTGTGCTTAGGGCCTCTGTGTGCCATGGTGCCGTGTAGGAGCAGCGTCACAAAAGGTCACAGTGGGCCAGTGTGCGAGCCGAGCAGGGCCAACTCCGCATGTACCAGTAGTCGGCTGTGTGGCGGCTACGCAATCGGATCACAGCGAGGGAGTACAGTGCCCTATCGTAGGTTCCTGGCAGCTGGATGGCACCTCAGGAAGGACCAGCCGGGTGTCACCCACGTCTCTGGTGTGCCTCGTAGCACCGCACTCTGTGGTGTCGTTAATTAGGCGGTCTGGCAAGCCCTCACCTCTGCGTGCAGTCCGTCAATAATTCTGGCGATATGCTGTGGGCCGTCGCAAGTGCTGAGTCAGGTCTCTGTGACTTCTTGGGCCTTATCTCCTCCGGTGTGCGTGCCTCCAGGGGCCCCCCCCGTTCACGTCCTTGTCTTCCCCGTGGGGCGCCCTGTGAGCGCTCGAATATGCCTCCGAAGGGGGTATCCCAGGGAACCACTGCCCACCACCCGCTCACCCGCAGGGCTGTGCCGGTACGGATGGCCGTTGCTGGGACTCGGGGTGGCACTCGCAAGTGGCGTGGACAATGGCGGCGTCGCGTCTGTGATCAGCGGTGTTCCAAACGCTCTCAGCAAGATCCTGTAGGTGTGCAGGGCATCGCGGGGTGTCGCGGGGTTCCGCTCACGGATTCGGGCTGCTGGAGGAAGTTTCACGGACTTTCTGAACCATGTGTCGGAGGGCCGGCACTTCCTGCCACTCACCGCCGCTTCGTGGCCATTTCCAGCCGGCTACAGTCCTTCCGCAACTCCGCTGCTTTCAGGCTAGCGGCAGGCCCCTCTCCTCTCCGGTTGCCGCCCAGCTTTTCAGGGCACGGTCAGGCTGTCACCGACCTCAAAGTCGCTGCGCTGGTTGCTGCACGGACTCCGGGTCCGATCCACCCCTTACAGCTCGTAACAGACCAGGATAATTATAGCGGATTGCCTCGGGAAGCCGCCTCGTCTCGGGAGCCTCCCTAAGCTGCGGCCGCCATCGTTGGCTGCAAGCCACGCCCCCCCCCCTGCGCATAATTTTTAATAACATTTTGTGCAACAACTAAATTTGCAGCAGCATGCTTTTACTGTTCACAAGCTCTCCAGTTACCACCTTCTTGGAGATGCAGCCAGGGCTGATGCATGACATACGTGTGCAGGTGTCTTGCTACTGCTGCATCTGCTTCTGAGATGTTAGGGCCATGACAGCCACCTCATTGGGAACTTGAAGACCTTGAAGATTTAAAATGCTGCCTCCCTCGGTCAGAAGGAACGCCGGTGTGGCAGGTGCTGCCTCTGTACCAATTTTGATCTTCTGGAAGACTCTGGCAGTCGCTGCCTCTTGGCCGATTAGGACGCTCACCGGGGGATTGATGGAGCTGTCGTCTCCGATATCAGCAGCGGCAGCACCAGTCTCTTAGTCACAGTGTGCTACCAATGCCACTTAATTGTTGATTTGTGCAGAAGGCTTGATGCAGTTTATAACCAGAACCATGTGCTGGCTCCAAGCAAGAGAATCCAAAACGATAGCAAAATGAAGTCTGAAATGTGTGCACCTGGCTGGAATTAGCCTTTCTGAAGCAGTCAGGGGCATACAAAAGGACCAACACAGGCTAGAAACATCGTCTTCATAAACAACAAAAACTGCAGCACCACCCCTCACCCCTGCAATCTACCAAATGGCAGTGCTCAGAAGAACTAATCAGCTTCCCTTTGCTAACAATGATCAAATTTAATTTCTAAGGGGAGGATAATCTCTATACTCCTTTAGTTCCGTGTTTAGGTCTCCACATTCTACCAAACCGGGTGCAGTAAGTTCATTTCCACTGTCTGCTGAAGCTAACTCAAAATGGATCCCACTGGTCCCAGTATTCAGACTCTCACCACACACGGAGTGTTACTACTGGACATGTGCAAAATACTTACTACATATACATGCACACTGCATGCACATGGAATGTCAGTGCAAGGATTTTTATATGAAAGGGATCATAAAAATATACTCTCCTTGACACAAAAAAAAGTGAGGTCACACTACTGATTTACAAAACTTGGTGTGCTGCCACTACTGCTTTATATGTCTTATACCGGGCATGGACAGTAGTTCTATACCTACTATAAGAGCATGCATTTTTCACCCTTCAAGGTTTCAGAACAGGTTCACGACCTCACATTTACCAGGGAAAGGGATAGGTCTTTGCAGACTAGCAATTAATGGCATTACATTGCCATGCAAAGCATCTTCAATTACAATGTCCTTACTGTCATATGCTGACACTGAAGTAAATAATTACAGAGACACCAGAATGGAGAAAACAAAAGGAATTATTAAAATCCCAGTTAAAAGAAAGTAGCTCTGAAGAAGATGCAAAGACAGAATATAAAATCATACAATGTTAGAAATGAACCTTTGAATTATAGAGAACTGGACACTGCCCTAATTTACCTAATTTGTGAAATGTTCACAATAGGCACATGAAATAAAAGGAATCATTGAAAAAGAAGTTAATTGAATATGATGAGGACTCAAAGGGCCTCATTTACAGCACTGGGCAGCACTGCAAGTCTTTTTGATGCACTGCCAAACGCCAATTTGAAAGGGCAGGAATGTACCTTATTTATGAGATAAATGCATCGCTCTCCTTTCTGTCTGCGCCGCCACATAAATTGGTGCCTAGTGCCAAACGGAAGCACTCTTGCACCATGGTGCAAGGGTGTCTGCATTGCATGCAAGATTGTTTTTATGCAGGATGGTGCACCTTACCCTTCTTTGCATTACTAGATGTCTAAGAAGCCATGCAAAGACACGCAAGTTCGCTTTGTGTTGCCTTATAGATATGATTGAGAAGCCTGCCCCACCGGAGTATCAAGAAAAGAGACGCTCCGGTTGTACAGGCCTCTTATAAATAAGACTCACTGTGTATACAAATCCTAAAAGACTGCTTATTAAAAAAGGAAAGAGTTTAAGAACAGGGCTATGGAAGAAGGGACCGAGCAGCAAATCCTTTTTGTACTGGATGAACTGCGCATACATCTTAACCGCATGCGCGCTAGCGGTTTTCCCGCTGCGCGCTGCGTTTTGCGAAAAACCGCGTTACATGACGAGCTGAGCTCGTCATGAGCGTGCGAGCGGCACAACTCATGACGAGCTCAGCTCGTCATGAGCGCTGAAGGGGTTAAAGAAAGATTTGGTACACCAGCTGCAGACTAGCAAAAAACATAAAGCTGCAACATTTTGCAACATATGAGAAAAAGCAATGTATACATGAGATTAAATGGTCGTGTGGCTATTACTATATTAGAATAATGGAACAGGTTGTAAAACTTGTTGTCGTAAGCATCACTGTAATTTCCAATTAAGAAGGGATATAACTAATCACAAATCATATTTCTGGTAACTGATACAAATGAGGACAAAAGGGAGAGAAATATAAAAGGAAAACAGTTGAAATAGAAAATCTTGTAGATGTAATTAGTGAACGCATTTGAGGAATGTGGTTTAAATCAAGCACAACATCTAAGCTGCAATTTATTAAATGGGTGTCACTAAATTGGAGGTGAATGGCATAATGTGATTAGCTTTACAATTCTAACTAAATGGAAAAAAACTTTCAAGACTACACACAAGTGGATTCATAAAAACAACAGAAATGAGGCGGCCAGCGTAATTGATGAACACAAAGAGATAACATCAATAGGTGATGACACAAAATTTGACCTTAGAGAGCGAGTCATTTCATATTGGGAGTTCCTTTACATTGTGGTTCCTTTACATTATTACTGTCTTTACTTCGCAGGTAGGGCTGCAGGTATTAATTCTATCCTCACTCACACAAAATTCAAATATTTACAATGGTAGAGAAATATATATTTTTAGATGCACACACACACACATATATATATATACATATATGTATTTAATATATATATATATATATATATATATATATATATATATATATATATGTGTGTGTGTGTGTGTGTGTATATATAAAGGGACTAGGCCTTTTGCCATTTCTATAGAAAAGTCTTTAAACATAGGATTAGCACAGTGCTATCCATGCCGAGCTGCAAAATGACCAAAGACTTTTACCACTCCAGGTACAGTATTACAGCTTTGTATTGGTAAAATACCATCCAAACCAATCTGAAATAAACAAAAATAACTCCTGTCACTAGTTTCTCTCTCATTAGAGCTCTTCAGTGAGGTATAGCTTTGTCCAAACACAAGGGAGCATCCAGTATAAGTAAAAAAATACCCTTTCAGGCATAGAGTGATGAATACATTATGCACAAAACAGAGGCAGAGCACTCTGGGTAGTTCTCAAGTTTAGGTGAGAAGCAGCTCCTGTATAGAGCACTCTCGGTGACACTCTAAATTTGCTCACCTCAAATGTCTGCTTTTCTATCAAAGTCTTTAAGCATAGGATTAGCAAAGTGCCATCCATGTGGAGATAGAAAGGGATAAAGTAATTTTCCATTTCTACAGCAAAGTCTTAAGCATAGGATTAGCACAGTGCTATCCATGCCGAGCTGTAAAATGACCAAAGCCTTTTACCACTCCAGGCATAGTATTACAGCTTTGGATTAGTAAAATTCCATCCATGCTAACCTGAAATTAATAAAAGCAACCGCGGACATGTGTTTAGCCCTCGTTAGAGCTCTTCAGAGAGGTATAGCTTTCTCCAAACACAAGGGAGCACCCAGTACAAGTCAAAACAATACCCTTATAGGCATAGAGTGATAAAAAAATATGTAAAAAAGAAGCAGAGAACTCTGGGTAGTTCTCAAGTTTAGGTGGAAAGCAGATCCTGTATAGAGCACTCTCAACAACAGCGACACTCTAAGGGGCCGATTAGGATGGCGGACGGATTGCCCCTGCCGGGCTGGCGGTAGCCATCGCCGGCCTGGTGGGGGCAATCCGCCTGCCATCCTCACTGAAATGACCCCCCGCCACATTAGGATGGCTGGGGGGTCTGCTGGGGGGGTCACTGTGGTGGGTGCATCCTAATTCGATGCACGGGACACCCGCCCTTATGGCGGACGGTCCCTTCCCAAGACGTCCGCCATCCTAATCGGCCCCATAATTTGCTCACCTCATTAGAGCTCTTCGGAGTATAGCTTTGTGCAGACTCAAGGGAGCACCCAGTATAAGTCAAAACAATACCTTTTCAGACATAGAGTGAGGAATAAGTAATGCAATAAAGAAGCAGAGCACTCTGGGTAGTTCTCAAGCTAAGGTGGGAAGCAGCTCCTGTATAGAGCACTCTCAACACCAGTGACACTCTAAATTTGCTCACCTGAAATGTCTGCTTTTCTATCAAAGTCTTTAAACATAATTAGCACAGGGCCATCCACGCCGAGATAGAAAGGGACAAAGTCTTTTGCCATTTCTACAGCAAAGTCTTTAAACATAGGATTAGGACAGTGCTATCCATGCCGAGCTGCAAACGACCAAAGCCTTTTACCATTCCAGGCACAGTATTACTGATTTGGATTGGTAAAATACCATCCAAGCCAACCTGCAATAAATAAAAGCAACTCCTGTTACATGTTTAACTCTCATTAGAGCTCTTCAGAGAGGTATACCTTTGTCAAAACACAAGGGAGCACCCAGTACAGGTCAAAACAATACCCTTTTAGGCATAGAGTGACAAATAAATTATGTAAAAAAAGAAGCAGAGAACTCTGGGTAGTTCTCAAGTTTAGGTGGAAAGCAGCTCCTGTATAGAGTACTCTCATCAAAAGCGAATCTCTAAATTTGCTCACCTCAAATGTCTGCTTTTCTTTTCTAGACATTTGAGATGAGCAAATTTAGAGTGTTGCTGGTGTTGAGGGTGCTCCATACAGGAGCTGCTGTCCAGCTAAAGTTGAGAACTTCCCAGAGTTTTCCTTCTTTTTTGCATATATATATATATGTATAGAGAGAGGCTTTGCCGAATAAATTAACACGCTAAAAAAATATATATACATATATATATATATATATATATATATATATATATATATATATATATATATATATATATATATATATATATATATATATATATATATATATATATATGTATATATTTTTATATTATTATTTTTCTTTGTGATATATATATATATATATATCACAAAGAAAGCAAAGTTCATCATGCGCTCTCGGGCATTAAGGCAAAGGAACCCAAATGTAGAAGATGCAGTTTATTACAAAACACGTTTTAGCGCTTTGAGAACACCATTATGTCAGAAGAAGAGTCGGGGAGAAGAGCGGCTGCTCTTGCTCTCTTTTGCAGGAAACCGGGTGGTACTACAAATGCTGGCAACACCAAAGCTTCCGAACCGAAAAATCAACCTATTGACGACAAAATCAGAAGATTGGAAAAATTGAAACGCGCCGAAATATCTAAATGGTGGGAAGCTATTTCACTTCAGAATTATGTAGACCAAGCCATGGCACCACGTGGTCTGAGAATTTTTATTACACCTACATATGAGTCGCCTAACCCGCTAATGCTAGGAGAGTGGTCAGAACACTCAGCTATCAGCTCTAAAGGTATTATGGAAATATTGATCAAGTATGCGTGGATAGATCGAGAGGCACTATTGAAAGAGATTGGTGACATAATCTCTGAGTTATCAACACTTATGGATGAAGAGACACTCAAAAAAATACTAGACACCATGAAAGAACGACTCATTAAACATGAAGACGAAATCAAATTACGGAAACAACGTAAAATGAACCGGGATTATGTAGATTATGATTGCGGGAGAATACTAACTTTCAGCCGTAAATATGACCACCTATATAAAAATGACAATGCTCCAACTGGTCCTGTCAACAGCAGTGGGACCTTGAATGATAACCAAACCATCAGTGATACTGAATCAGACATCACAGGAGGGAGTGTGTCCAGTGATGAAGTTGTTCGCAGAAAGAATTTTTTAGACGAATTTCGTGTGATGCAGAAAGATCGACAAAAAGACAGACAGAACCAAAGGGATTATGCCTCACCGAAACCAAGAGGACGAGGACGAGGAAGGGGCAGAGGCCGGGGAAGAGAAGAAACCGCAAAAAAAGACTCCGACAACGTTGGGAATACCGACAAACCAAAGGGCGCAGTGGGAACCCGAAAGACACGTTCAAACAAAAACTATTAATGGATACACAAACGGTAAATAAAACGGTTGGTAATTTATCCAAGAGAACGATTTCTGATTTTGATAAAAAAAACATTATGTCTAGGTCTTTCCTTTTGCCCCACCACTGGCTTTAACTTCACTGATACTAGAATAGATGTTTTTAAATTTGTGCGCAAATTAAAATTAAAGAAGTGGCACAAATTGAAAAGACTGGGCCAAAATACCAGGAACTCCGGCAACATCAGATCCAGCTCCTCTAACTTGATAATTGGGGATGTAGATACACTTTTAGCTATGGCAGAACTCAACAGTGACATCAGTAATAACATAGTGGACGAACAGTCCATCTCTGCCACCCAATGTCTTGAAGATATGAACTTGACACAGGATGCACCTGCTAAAACCAATTTCAGGGGTAAATCCACTTTCATGCCAACACTTCCACATGATTGTATAGACACATTTCATGATTGTAGTATTAAGGGACTGGTCGATCTGAGAAAAAAGAAAAATAAGCGAGGGTACAGAGGGTTTAAACACAATCTCTCTCTTACTGAAAGAAAAGCACTGAAGACACTATATGAAGACACCAGTATAGTGATACGTCCTGCCGATAAGGGCGGTAACATTGTTATACTTGACCGAGATGACTATATCAATGAGGCACAACAACAACTCAATAATACTCAATTCTATATACCCGTCAACATTGATGTGTACAATCAGAGCGTCACGGAAATTTGGGATAAATTGCAGATATGGAAAGACAAGGGGCTCCTTGTTTGGGAGGAATATCGGTATCTCAAAAAAGATTTTCCCAAACTGCCGATCTTACATTTATTACCCAAACTCCACAAACATGCTACAAATCCCCCTGGACGCCCAATTGTCTCTTCGATTGGTAGTGTCAGTGAAAACATTTCCAAATATGTGGACCACTTCCTTTGAGACTTTGTTATGATACTACCAGGTTACATTAGAGACACCAAACATTTTCTTGGACATATTGATAAAATCACATGGGATCCTGAATTCTTGTTCATTGTTTTGGATGTACATTCATTGTACACTATAATCGATCACCAACATGGTTTACAAGCTTGTGATCATTTTTTGAGTAATAGACCAGTGTGTTACCGTGAACATTCCAAAATGTTAATGGAAATGATGCAATTTTGTTTAACCAATAACATTTTCTCTTTCAATGGCGCCCTCTACAGGCAGATCAACTGTACTGCTATGGGGTCTTGTTTTGCCCCTAGCTTTGCGAATCTTTTTATGGAGTACTGGGAGCAAGAAATTTTCACCAGCTCCACCCTAGCAGAGGATTTTGAGAAGGTCATCGTGTGGCTTCGCTTCATTGATGACTTTTCATTATATGGAGAGGCACCAAAATTGATGCTGAGAACTTCATCACTAAGTTGAACTGTAATAAGTATAACATTCTCCTGTCTGGCAATATCAGTAACACTCATACGGATTTTTTTGGATGTGAAACTGGAGATAAAGGCTCTCAAGATTTGTACTTCTCTGTTTCGCAAGGCCACGGCAGGCAACAGTGTCCTACACGCCCTCAGCGGGCATCCTGAGGCACTCAAATGGAGTATCCCTTATGGTGAGCTGCTAAGGGCCAAAAGAAACTGCAATACCACTGACTCCTATTTTAAGGAGCAGAACATCATTGTGACTAGATTTGAGAGCAGGGGATATCCCAGTTGGGTTCTTAAGAAGGCCATGGAGAGAGTGAATGGGATCGAGAGATCTCAGACATTAGAAGAACATCCTGTCACTGATATCAATGATAATGATGAGCCCATAAGACTGATATTGACCTTTAATTCTGAGACAGACAAAGTAAGAAAAATCCTTACCAAGAATTGGGAGATTCTGAAAACAGACTCTATTCTGGGCAGTATCATACCTGATAGACCCACTATCACTTATAGGAGAAATAAGAACATTCGAGACTTGGTGATCAGGAATGACATTACCCAACAGTCTAAGAACTCCCAGCATGGCCTAGTGGGTTTTTACCCCTGTGGCCACTGTAAGGCCTGTAAAGATAGAAAATACAGGGGGTCTGTTGAGTACAGTGGCATCACCAAGAAATTGTCACAATTTCTCACATGTAGTACAACTTTTGTGATCTATGCTATTGAGTGTACTTGCAAACTGTGGTACATTGGCAGCACTAGTTGTGCTGCCAAAAAAAGAATTTTGGAACACATGAGGGCTATTACCAATCATGACCCGAAGTACCCGGTCGCACGCCACTTTGAACAATATCATTTTTCCAACACTGCTGATTTAAAGTATTTTATATTGGAACATGTCCCAAGGCATCCCAGAGGCGGTGACAGGGTGCTTAGTCTGAGGCAACGTGAATCGAGGCTCATAATTGAGTTCCAAACGAGATTCCCTGGGGGTCTTAACATGGATGAGGAGCTTGCCAGTCATTTGAGAGAGTAGTCTTTACTATGTATGTACCGCTTATCAGTTTTCCAACATGTATTTCTGTATTTTTGTATTTCAGGTACTCTTATATACCTATAGGTTTTGCACTCATCTTCTGTAGCATATTGAAACTTTTGCATCAATTTATTTTCATATGTACTTGTTGTGTCGTTTTATTCCATAGGAGGAAAGGAAGGGGCTCATCACCTGGATTCACTCTCACGGGCGCACCTACCCTTTGCACTCTGGGAATCACTGTTCTCCACCAAGGCACATTTGATACACCGGCGTGTAAGGTTTGATGACTGAAATCACTACATTTTGGGACATTAGACACTTGTCAATGATTTTTCTTTTCACTCAGCGTTTGATGACCGTGAACTTTATTCTTGTGATTTGGCGACGACTGAAATCATTACAAATGTGGTATCATTTCATTTGATAAATGACACTTGTCTTTGATTCTAGGACATTGTCCATGTGGGTAATGGTTGATGATCGCAAATACACTCGTAAATACACTTGTTGTGGTCGGCCTTGCATTTGTTAACAGCTGTTGTTAATGGTACACAACGACCCCATTTGCATGACTGATAAGGGGCCACATTACGTGCAGTTGAGTTATTGTATACCAGACGTGACTCTTGAGACTGGGACCTAGATTTTTTCATAGAATTTTTTCTTAGAATTTCTCTTAGATTTTTTCTCAGTTTATCCAGTCATCATTTTTGAGTATATATTACTTTATAAATGTATCTTTTTCATGCATCTCATTGTAAATTCAAGGTTTAATTTTAGATACAAACATGTACAACCATGCTGACGATGTTTACCAATCCAATATGTCTGCCATTTATACGTTTCTTTGTCCCATGTCTATGTTGATGAATGTACTGTGACCATAAACTTTATTTTTACCTTACTTAATGCCGGAGTAGTTTGTGTTGGGTTACACGTGAACAAGGCTGTTGAGCTGAAACGCGTTGTGTAATAAACTGCATCTTCTACATTTGGGTTCCTTTGCCTTAATGCCCGAGAGCGCATGATGAACTTTGCTTTCTTTGTGATGGATTAGTTTACCGGAGTGCTTCGCCGGTATTTGCGCCAACTTTCTTGGGTCCCAGCACTCCGGAAGAAGCGCTGTTTTTCTTTGTGGATATATATATATATATATATATATATATATATATATATATATATATATACTAACAGCTCATCCCAACGTTGTCCGGGAGCAATTAGGCTTCAGGGCCCCCACCCGCCCCGACGTTGTCCGTGGGTACCCCGGAGCCTTCCTCCATATATTGCAGTATTATACCTCTATGTTTACTTTGTACGCTTTTGTAACCTGCACATGTACATTTTTCCTCCTGTAATGCACCGTTTGGCTCACTTTTTAATGCTCCGTTTGCTTCCTTTTGCTACCTGCACACGTCACTTTTTCCTCCTATACCTCTATGTTTACTTTCTACACTTTTGTAACCTGCACACTTAACTTTTTCCTCCTGTAATGCACCGTTTGGCTCACTTTTGTAATGCTCCATTTGCTTCCTCTTGCTCGCGATGTACGCATTTGTAACCTGCACACGTAACTTTTTCCTCCAGTAATGCACCGTTTGGCTAATTTTTGTAATCCTCCGTTTGCTTCCTCTTGCTCACGATTTTCATTTTTGCTTCATTTTTCCGCCGCTCACCGCTCCTAAATAAATAAATAAATAACCTACCTCATCCGTCGCTCACTGCTCCTCCCCGCCTGTCCGCCGCTCCTCACCGCCTGTCCGCCGCTCCTCACCGCCTGTCAGCCGCTCCTCACCGCTCCTCCCCGCGCCATGTCCGCCGGTCCTTCCCGCGCTCCTCACGTCGGGCACGCACGTCACGGCTGGCGCTTCTTCCAAGGGACTACTTTTTTTTCGGTAAATCTTTTAAATAACGTATATTTATTAAGTTTATATAGCCTATGTCCATCTGCACACCCTGACTATTACAACGATGTATCGGGTGTGTGGATTGGCGCTGTGGTTCCCGAGTTTACCCACCTCAAAGGCTCAAAGTTCTTCCTTTATAATAGTAGTATAGATATAGATATATATATATATATATATATATATATATATACATATATACATATACACATATAAATAAATGTAATTCAATATAAACCTATATTTCCATGGATATATGTACATATGTGTATTTTTAACGCTAAACATGAATCTATTTTTTACTTTTAATCTAATAATAATAAATAAATATGCTACTAACAATTTTTTGACTTAATAGATTAATAATCTAATTTTAAATTACAAATCCCAAAATTCTAAAACCTCCTTAACATATACACTACCCACCCCTGAACCCTAGAAATCCTTACTCCCTCTTAATACTGCCCCTCATTAAACCCTAAAACCATTTCCCCCTTAATCCTATCCATTCCTGAACCCTAAACACTCCAAACCACCCCCAATTGCAACCCATTTCTGAGCCCTAAAAACTCTTAGTACCCTTAAAAACTATACCTTAAAATGTAAACATACATATACATTCATATGTTTTAAAATAAATAGTTTATCATGATAATAATTAATACTGACAATTAATGTATAATTAATACATTTTCCCATATTTTCATTTCATTGTAGTTTATATATCACAAGTGAGTGCGACTTTGTGGAGTTCAAAATAAGTCATTTTTGTCTGCCAATAATCAATACTTAAGGCATGTCCGTTCCCGGTGTGGCTTGTATTTCTCAGATATTGAGAAGGAACTTTGCGACATTATAAGTGGGGGACCAGATCCATACAACTGCAGTTTTGGCCTTTACAAGATATATATATATATATATATATATATATATATATATATATATATATATATATATATATATATATATAGTTTGACGCTCACTTCAGCCACTGTTTTGAACATTTTGGGGTGATACATTAAGTGGGGGCCGAAAAAAGGGGGTCCCAAAACGTGTGTCACTATGGAAGTTTAGACATGACTACAGCCCAAACTGCTGAAGGGAATTACACCAAATTTGGCAGAAAGGTAGCTGTTGGTCCAGAAACCAACCTTTTTTATTAATTGTTGTCAATTCGTTCAGTAGTTTAAGAGTAATTTAAAGATATTTCCGGTTGTATATATAGGGACGCGGCGGATCCGCAACACTTCCCGGTCTTTTGCTGAGATCTGATTGGCTGCCAACACTTAAAACCGGAAAGTGTTGGCAGCCATCTTGTGACTCGTCTTCAACCAAGCCACACTATAAAATGTTAAAAAAAGAGACAGGAAAGAAATTTCATAGGCCTCTTGGTACAGTCCCACAGGGACTCTACACGGACCAAGAAAGCGTTTTAAAAAAACATTTTCGGCTGGATCTGTGGATCACACTGAAAATATAAAAAAATAACGACTCGTATGCTGCCGTACTTTGTTACTAATCAACCCCTGGCTAGGCCAGTTCCTGGGACATTTAAATACTAAAGGAGGGGGGATACAGGCCCCCATTGGAGCTTATTGACGCCCATATGGCCTCCCTCACTGTTCGGGGAACCACCACCCCCCCGGGGCTCACCTATTTTGTACATGGGACCCCCCAGACCCGGGGACCACCACCTCCCCAGAGCTTTATGTTCACAGAATGACTCCCCGGGCTTTAATTTTAATTCATGTGAGGGCCACGTGGACCCCCTCCCCCTCATCCCTGGGGACTAACACCTCTCTGGGGCAATAGATGGCCCTGGGGACCACCCCCCTAGGCCGTCGCTTGTGGTGCCCACCTCTGGGACATAGCTGCTATGGATTGGACCAGAGTTTTACCACTTCCGCCAAGCCATTGCAATCTGTGCTGTGCTTTCAGCAAGCAAGAGCATTCTTAATGCTCTTGCTTGCTGAAACCAGAGCACAATTGCTTTTACAGAGAGGGAGCTGCATGTTAACAGCTCCCTTTTGGTAAAAGCAATGCCTGCTCCCTGGGGAGCCAGCAGGGACTATGGGGGCCATGAGGCTACCCCTGCGGTCTCCAACAGGGTGGGACCAAGGCACCCACAATTGCAGTTGGTCACCTGGGATGGGGCATGAGGGGAGAAAATTGGCCTAGGAATGGGGCCAATGCAGCCCCTCCCATAAAAAAATGTGACCTGCAAAAAAACAGAGACTACTCCCTCTTTCACCACCACTCTGTAAACATGCCTTATGAAGCACAACTAGTTGGGGGATGAAGTCCCCTTGGCTGCTGAGGGTCCTTGGGGGCCAACAAGCCCTACTTTTAACTCAAGTAGGATCAAAACAGTGAGATTGCTAAGAGGGCTTTGGAGGCCACATCCCCTTTCTCCACCACCCTGCAAACATGATTCCTGGTGCACTGTTGGTTGGGGGATGAAGCACCCCTGTCTCCAGAGGGTCCTTGGGGGCCAACAAGCCCTCCTGCTACCTCCAGTAAGTGCCACACTGCGGGATTGCTGAGAGGACTTCGGAGGCTACGCCTCATTTCTCCACCACTCTGCAATGCACTTTCTGGTGCACTGCTGGTTGGTGGATGAATTCCCCTTGGCTGTAGAGTGTCCTTGGGGGCAAACAAGGACACTGCCACCTCCGTTACGTTCCACACAGCAGAATTGCTGTGAAATGGTCAGAGGCCCACCCTCTTTCTACGCCACTCTACAAACGCAACTACTATTGAAAAAAACATAGAAATTCACTTAAAGAAACAAAGGTTACGGAGACGTTATAGTTAGGTAATAAAATGTAAAAAATCCTAGAAATTCACTTAGAAATGTAAAGGCTACAGTGTTGTCATAGTTAGGAAATATAACTTTTTTTAACTTAAAAAATTCACTGAAAAAAACTAAGGTTACAGGTACGTTATAGTTAGGCTCAGATTTCACTCACAAAAACCAGCAATTCAGCAGTTAACTTTACATATTACATTTGTTAATTAAATTATTTGATTCCTATATCTGAACAATCTTATTGAAAACATTATAATGCATTTGTTTCTTAAGTATTGTCTAGTATATCAGCTGGGCACTAGTCACTTTATTGAGACTGTTTTCACTTTATCGGGACTATGAATGAAAAGAGGAGAGAGTATAGAATAGACAAGGATTTTCAATGGCAACTGTTTAGAAAATAGTTAATTCATGATAAGAACGAGAATTTATCATTAGACATATAAGTACATTAAACATTAACTGGTATTGTGAATTTACATGACAGGGTAAAGTGGTTGTCATTGCATTCAGTATTTGATGAGTTTTATTTATAAACCAGCACTTTATTTGAATTGGACATGTTGTCCTGAATGATTTATACATTTCAGGAAATGGGATGCCACTTTACTTTTAACTTTGAACTATGGACAGATTGCGTGTACTTTATGTTACTTTATTCATGAACATCAATAGGATTAGGTGAAAATGGACCTTAAAAGTTGTGAAAAATGAGTTGAACACCCAAAAACCTTTTAGTGCATATGCACCAAGTCACATAATGGTGATTTGATGCATTTCACATAATTGAGACAGAAATTATTAACACAGATGTAGATCGATTTGCAGGAGTGTATGACTTAGAGGGTGATGTAGTAAAAAACCTATACTTTACAATAATTGTGTTAATAAATCAACAATATAAAATAATAAAATAATAAAGATACCCTATGATTCAGAAATTGATTTTAGGAAGCCAATGCTGCATTGGAGTAGGTACTTTACATGAATGGCAGATACATTTGGATATAATGATCTACATTGGTATAGTTGAAACAGAAAAACAATTTAAGATAGTAAATAGTATTAACGAGTATAAATAATGTAATAAGAACACCGTAAAAATGTATATGTTGATTTCAAGCCGCACATTGAAAAATGTATATATGTATGTATAAATAATTGCTACTCTTTTAAATGGTGGAGGTAAGAAGTCAGGGCAGTGCCCTTTAAGAGACATCCTATGGCCCAGTTGATGGCTTTGGCCAAAACGCATAGGCCTTTTGTCATCCTGCGGTTTATTTATGCACTTGGAAGTGAGAAATCTAAAACAATAAATACATCTTGATAGAAATGCACCGACTTGTGCCAATCTTCCTGCTTTACCTGTTGTTTCTTGGGAGTTGGTGTTCAAAATGTTCATACAGTATATATATATATATTTTACATCAAGGTTGCCCATCGTCTTAGGAACGCACACCACAGCCTCGAGTCATAAAACCACCATTTGTTGTGGAGAACCAGCGTGTTATGCGGCATCCAATTTAAAGATGGGTCTGCCGGGACTCGAACCAAATCGAGTTCGGAGGCAGCACAGCAGCGGATGGCACAATTACCAGCGCTAACATGCCTGCAACCCACTGGAGGGTTTGAAAATATGCAAAATTAAAGGCAGAAACATTGGTGTTGCCGAGGTTTCAAACTACAAGCTCCAGCATGCACAGGGGTCACGTGACCACTCACCTGGGTGAGTCACGCCCACCGGAGGGAAAGACGCCCATTGAAAGGACTGAAAGACCTTAAACGAACTCCATGCTGTCTCGAGGTTTGGCCATGGAGAACAACGATCGAATGCAGGCACGCCTATGATTAAGGGGTGGGAGACCCCGAAACCGGTCAGGCACGGAACCAGCAGGCCTGTAACACTCTGGTTCTCCACAATAAATGGTTTTATGACTCGAGGCTGTGGTGTGCGTTCCTAAGACGTTGGGCAACCTTGATGTAATATATATATATCTATATATTACCTACTGGCGGTCGCCAGTAGGTATATATAGTTAGGATTTTTTCTCTATGGGATTTTTTAAAATTCTATGTCTAATAACTTTGGCGTTTGTGGACTGAATTGGCTGAAATTTTCAGGAAAATGGAACATTTCGTTTCTGAGCAGCCACTGAAAATTTGGGGGGGGTTTGTCAAGGGGGGGCTGAGAAAAAAGGGGGGTCCCAAAACGTGTTTTTCCCATGTTAATTTCCATAGGGCGGTTGGCCTCACTTTTAGCCCGAACGGCTGAATGGATTTCCACGAAACCTGGCAAAATTGTAGATATTGTTTGCCCGATGTGCCTTTGCTAGGTCTCAAGATATATGCTCCTGTGAATTTTGAGTAAATTAGGTTTAAAAAAAGATATATATCTAGAGCCGCGCACCGGTGCGCGTACCGGGGAGCGCTCCGGGCGCGCCACGCGACTTGCGCACGGCAAGCTGATTGGTTCTCGGGTGTCTGTAAACATTCGAAACAGTCCGCAGCGGCCGCCATCTTGTGTCTCGGTAGGATTGAGACACAAGAGGTGGCAAAAATCAAAGGGGGAAATGAGCAAAAGGGGGCAGGGTACACCCCCCTGACCCCCTAGTTTTGATGTGGGGGCCATAAAAGGGTCCCGCGGGTAAAAAAAAATTTTTTAAAAAAATTCGATTTTCGCGGGGGGAGCGCCAGGTACGCGCACCGGGGAGCGTACGGGGGAGCGTACCATGGAGATAAAAAATGACACTTTTTAAAAAAAAAAAATAGCATTTTTTTATAAATTGGAGGTAGTTCTGAAAAGAACTTTTTTTTGTTTTTGTTGTTTTATATTTTTTTAGATGTCATCAGTGATGTCATCAGTGATGTCACTGACCCACTGACAATGTCATGAATGATGTAATATGTGACAACATCAGCAGTGGATTGCGGGTGCGTGATATATAGTTAGTGCAACTAACTATATATGGAATTTCAATGGTTTTGTGTGAGTAAAAGAAGGTTTTGTAAATGCTAATTCCTAACTATATATGGTCTATAACCTATGGTTTTTTCAGTGAATTTTCAAGGTTTTGTAAATGCTAATTCCTAACTATATATGGTCTATAACCTATGGTTTTTTCAGTGAATATATATATATATATATCTATATCTATATATATCTATATCTATATCTATATTCACTGAAAAAACCATAGGTTATAGACCATATATAGTTAGGAATTAGCATTTAAAAAACCTTATTTTACTCACACAAAACCATTGAAATTCCATATATAGTTAGTTGCACTAACTATATATCGCGCACCCGCAATCCACTGCTGATCATGTCACATATTACATCATTCATGACATGGTCAGTGACATCACTGATGACATCACTGATGACATCTCAAATGACATCACCGATGACATCACTGATGACAACATCCAGTGACTATGTTTCTGTAAAGTTAAAATATGTCTTACATATTGAAGAATGAGTGGATGTATAAGTGTCTGGATGAAGGATTTAGTAGGTGCATGCCTGACTGTATGAGTGAGTGATTAAATGTGTCTCACTGAGTGCATGGGTTAGTGACTAAACTGTCTTAATTTGTGCATCATTATGTCTGTTGTTCTGTAAACTGCTGCATGTGTTGATCAGTAGCTATATGAGTAACTATATGGGTTATTGATTGGTTGCCCAAGTATTTGTATGGGAGACTGAGTGTGTGTGTGGGTGGCTGGGAGGTGTATGACTCTGTGCATAGATGTGTGAGCAGTTGATTCACTAGATGTATGGGTTCAAAAGTGCATGTGGAAACAGCTGTATGGGCGGTTGACTGTGTGCATGAGTGTATTGGTGAGTGAATGGATATCTCAGTGCTGCATGTCAAAGTAAGTACATATGTAAAACACAGTACATGTGAGAGTTGACATATATAAATAACTGTGCATAAGAGCCAGTGAATGTGTGAGTGGCTGTATGGATCACTGTGAACTTGTATCAGGGATTGTATAATAGAGTAAATATGTGTTAGTATATGTTTGAATAAGTAAGGTGTGTATAACTGTATAGTTGAGGAAATGGAGGTGTGATTGATTCTTTGCATGACTGACTAGGTGTGTGAGTAACTCCATGGATGAGTGACAGTCTGTGAGTGTCTGTTTACACTGAGTGTATCTAAGGTTATATTAGAGTCTGAAGAGGTTCATCGTATTATCACATGAATGATGTCATCAGTGATGTGATCAGTAATGTCAAATGAGATGTCATCAGTGATGTCATCAGTGATGTCATTTGAGATGTCATCAGTGATGTCATCAGTGATGTCATTTGAGATGTCATCAGTGATGTCATCAGTGATGTCATTTGAGATGTCATCAGTGATGTCATCAGTGATGTCATTTGAGATGTCATCAGTGATGTCATCAGTGATGTCACTGACCATGTCATGAATGATGTAATATGTGACATGATCAGCAGTGGATTGAGGGTGCGCGATATATAGTTAGTGCAACTAACTATATATGGAATTTCAATGGTTTTGTGTGAGTAAAATAAGGTTTTTTAAATGCTAATTCCTAACTATATATGGTCTATAACCTATGGTTTTTTCAGTGAATTTTCAAGGTTTTGTAAATGCTAATTCCTAACTATATATGGTCTATAACCTATGGTTTTTTCAGTGAATTTCAATGGTTTTTTAATAGCAAATATCATAAGCTGTCGAATGTCAAGTACGTGGTAAGTGAAAACATTTTCGTGTTTATGCACACTGATCTGCTTTGAATGGTGCCCCCCCCCTCATTTCTATTAGGAGTACTCTCTCTTTGCAGATAGTGAAAGGTAGTTAACGCAGGCCTTTGCCCCCGTTGTAATCCGTCGTGCCTGCTTCTCTCTCCATTTGATTGATTGTTATCCAAGTATTTACTGTTTTAGAATTAGTTCTCTTTGGTTCATTCTCTATTTACAAACAAACACAGAGTCACAATACTCTGTTTAGTCTTTGCAGATAACGAAAAATCGTGTAAAAAAAAAGAAAAGGAATCGAGTAAAATCAGTAGGCCACTAATGGGATCTCTTTTTGACCTCGCTAAAATAGAAACATTAGGAACAACCCCTCATGACAAATACAAAACTAGTGAGATGAACTGAACTCCACACAATGATGGCTGCAAAACAGCTCGGCTCCGCCACCCACCCCGCCCAAAATAACGATAAAGAGCGGCTGCCATGATTGGTTGCGGAATGGCCACAACGGAGCTACGAAATGGTGCTGCTCTCATGCTAACCCCAGCTTCAGTCTGAAACATCCAGAAACACTGTAGACTACCAATTCGATCAGTTCCGGTAGCGCCCCAATGTAACCCGGTAGAGAAGAACTAGCCCTCCCCTCTTTGACTGATGGTTCTTGTTGCCTGTCCCTTCTGTTGTCATTTAACAGAACTATTTAGCCTGCTGAAAGGGGTTGTGTTCCGACCGCTGGTTGGTGGAGACATTTTGACTATATTCTGGACCTGCGTTGTCGCGTAATGCGTCATATGACGCGCCGCGTTAGCGCATCCGGAAGTCATCCGGGGCGCGCAGCGCGTAACGTAAGCATAACAAGTCATGTGACTTGTTAATAAAACTTTTCATTGGTTCATTTTACTTTTCTTATTGTAATGATGAAAGGCTTGGTCATATCACCTAAAAATTACGCTTTTCATTACTTCCGAACATTATTTTTTCTTAAATATATGTTATAATGTTCCAGGCTAGTGTACTTTCCCGGAAATTTTACAACTGTCCTGCAAGTAAAATATATTCTTTTTTCGAGAAAAAGAGCGTTTCTTCGTCCCATGATGGAGCCGTTGAGCAAAAGAGGGTCGACCTGCTATCTTAGTCGCCGATACGCCTGAATATGAGATTCTTGCTAGGTGATGTCTAGCAAGTTGCCGCACTGGTGTGGCCATCCTACAATACTGCTCCGAATAACGGCGTGGGGTGCCCGATGCTCCGTTGCGCGAAAAGTACGCGTCCTGGAGCGCTGCCCGGTCCGCTGTTACAGATATATATCTTTTTTTAAACGTTCATTTCTCAAAATCCACTGTAGCACATATATTGAGACCTACAAAAGGCGTTGAGATTCGGTTACCTTGTGGTGTCTTCTATTCAGAAAACATTGTTATGCTGCCTTCGACCTATTCGCTGCAAGTGCGCACACAACTCAACTGCATAGCTTGCTAGACACCACCTCGGTGCCATCCGGATCTTGGAATGTCAGCGCCTTTTGGTGTCTTCTCTTCAGAAAATATTGTTGCGCTGCCTTTGGCCCCATTCGCACATCGGTCCGCAACTTAGACATCACCTCGGTGCCATCCGGATCTTGGCATCTCAGCGCCTTGTGGTGTCAGTCAGAAAATATTGTTGCGCTGCCTTTGGCCCCATTCGCACATCAGTCCGCTACTGACACCATCTCACAGGCCAACAGGGCGCCCCACGCCGACTTTTACCATTGTAGGATGGCCACACCAGTGCCACAACTTGCTAGACACCACCTCGGTGCCATCTGGAACTTGGCATCTCAGCGCCTTGTGGTGTCTTCAATTCAGAATATATTGTTGCGCTGCCTTTGGCCCCATTCGCACATCGGTCCGCTACTGACGCCATCTCACAGGCCAACGGGGCGCCCCACGCCGACTATCAGCATTGTAGGATAGCCACACCAGTACAGCAACTTGCTAGACATCACCTCGGTGCCATCCGGATCTCGGCGCCCCACTGCAGATGAAGTGCCTCTCAACTATGAAACCACCACGGTGACATCCGGATCTTGGCGCGTTGTGCTGCCTTCGGCCTATTCGCACATCGGTCCGCTACTGACGCCATCTCACAGGCTAATGGGGCGACCCACGCCGAGTTTCAGCATTGTAGGATGACCACACCAGTACAGCAACTTGCTAGACATCACCTCGGTGCCATCCAAATCTTGGCATCTCAACGCCTACTGGTATCTTCCATACAGAAAATATTGTTACGCTGCCTTTGGCCCCATTCGCACATCGGTCCGCAACTTAGACATCACCTCGGTGCCATCCGGATCTTGGCATCTCAGCGCCTTGTGGTGTATTCTCTTCAGAAAATATTGTTGCGCTGCCTTTGGCCCCATTCGCACATCGGTCCGCAACTTAGACATCACCTCGGTGCCATCCGGATCTTGGCATCTCAGCGCCTTGTGGTGTCTTCTACTCCGAAAATATTGTAGAAAATATTGTTGCGCTGCCTTTGGCCCCATTCGCACATCAGTCCGCTACTGACACCATCTCACAGGCCAACAGGGCGCCCCACGCCGACTTTCACCATTGTAGGATGGCCACACCAGTGCCACAACTTGCTAGACACCACCTCGGTGCCATCCGGATCTTGGCATCTCAGCGCCTTGTGGTGTCTTCAAATCAGACAATATTGTTGCGCTGCCTTTGGCCCCATTCGCACATCGGTCCGCTACTGATGCCATCTCACAGGCCAACGGGGCGCCCCACGCCGACTTTCAACATTGTAGGATGGCCACAGAAGTGCGACAACTTACAAGACACCACCTCGGTGCCATCCGGATCTTGGCGCGTTGTGCTGCCTTCGGCCTATTCGCACATCGGTCCGCTACTGACGCAAACTCACAGGCCAACGGGGCGCCCCACGCCGACTTTCAGCATTGTAGGATGGCCACACCAGTGCGGCAACTTGCTACACACCACCTCGGTGCCATCCGGATCTTGGCATCTCAGCGCCTAGTGGTGTCTTCTATTCCGAAAATATTGTTGCGCTGCCTTCGGCCCCATTCACACATCGGTCCGCTACTGACGCCATCTCACAGGCCAACGGGGCGCCCCACGCCGACTTTCAGCATTGTAGGATGGCCACACCAGTGCGGCAACTTACTAGACACCACCTCGGTGCCATCCGGATCTTGGCGCGTTGTGCTGCCTTCGGCCTATTCGCACATCGGTCCGCTACTGATGCAAACTCACAGGCCAACGGGGCGCCCCACGCCGACTTTCAGCATTGTTGGATGGCCACACCAGTGCGGCAACTTACTAGACACCACCTCGGTGCCATCCGGATCTTGGCGCGTTGTGCTGCCTTCGGCCTATTCGCACATCGGTCCGCTACTGACGCAAACTCACAGGCCAACGGGGCGCCCCACGCCGACTTTCAGCATTGTAGGATGGCCACACCAGTGCACCTTACTAGACACCACCTCGGTGCCATCCGGATCTTGGCGCGTAGTGAAGCTGCAGCAGCTGCAAATAAGCTTCAGGCAGTGTTACAACCGCTGCTCAGAACTCTCAACTATGACACCACCTCGGTGCCATCCGGATCTTGGCGCGTTGTATTGCCTTCGGCCTATTCGCACATCGGTCCGCTACTGACGCCGCCTCACGTGCCAACGTATTTTCTCCGCATTTTATACCCTATGCCGCATAACAGGTCATGTGACTTGTTTATAAAACTTTTCATTGGTTCATTTTACTTTTGGTTTCCTAATGATGGAAGGCTTGATCATATGACCTAAAAACAACACTTTTCATTGGATGAAAACTTTTTTTTTTCCCAAACGATGAAAGCCCCACCTTGTTTCTGGATGTTTCAGACTGAAGCTGGCGTCAGCATGAGAGCACCACCATCTCGTAGCTCAGTCGTGGTCATTCCGCGAGCAATCATGGCAGCCGCTCCCCACCAGAAGCCTGCAGGAGTCGGGGCCCCCAAAACTTTTGATGAATTCTCAAGGCGGAGGGGACGCTTTCGAGAATGGGGTCCAAGACCTAGCAGACAAGCGTCCGATTTCCAAGGTGTCCCAGGGCCATTTCAGTGGACCAGGCCCAAAAAGGAAACAGCCTGCCGCCATTTTGAGAGTCCTGTGACAGCCGCCTATCGCTGCACCGCAAGAGTGGGCGCAACTCAGCTGAATTGCGGCTTTTGACACAGTGGACCAAAAACGGACGGAATGGCAACTGAAACGGTAAAGGGGCGCCCCACTACAACAGATGACACTCCACCTGGAGAGGCCCGTTCACGCCGCCTCCCCCGGGGCGCCCCACGCCGTTATTCGGAGCAGCATTGTAGGATACCAAAACCAGTGCGGCAACTTACTGGACATCACCTTGGTGCCATCGTTCTGCTGCCTTGGAACTATTCGCACAACAGTTTGCTACTGATGACCCACCCCCCGCGACGCCCCACGCCGTTATTTGCTGGGTGGCAACTTACTAGACATCACTTTCGTGTCATCTAGATTTCAGCGCGTTCTGCTGCCTTGGAACTATTCGCACAACAGTTTGCTACTGATGACCCACCCCCCGCGACGCCCCACGCCGGAAATCTGGACGTTGTGCTGCGTTGGGACTATTCGCACAGCCGACCGCTACATCGTTGTTTTTCCCTAAAAATGTTTATATGTTATTACTATTTTTGTTTTCTTGTATATATTTATAAATTATTAAAGTTTTATAATCTTACTACTTTGTCGGAGTGCTATATATTTTTAATGTGACACATAATTGTAAAAACTTTGATGTACAAAGAGTCATCCCTGGAATCTTCCGCTTCAGGCTCGGTCCCCTCCCCAATCACAATACAGGATGGTTTTCAGATAATAGCAACGCTTCTGCTGTGACGGATCTCATCGAGTGTGGGCCTTGATCTACTATAACTCCTTTGAAGAGGGGTGATTCTTTACAGCTGTGGCCATAAACTACATCTGCAGGGCTAGCTGATACCCTAGGACCAGCCTGGACAATCGGACACAGAGGAAAAGGAGTGTCAGAGGGTGCGGTAGTGAATAGGGCGAAAGGGAGGTGTCGGGCGGGCACAGGGTGTGATTCTCAGGGAAGAGCAGCGCAGATGGGGGGAGGTTTATTACCCATGCATAAGACAGAGAGCGGGGGTGACCACTGCCTGGGGGAGATGCTTGCGAGGGTGGGGAGCCATGCTAAGGATCGACAGCGTGCACAGAGTGGGTCTGGTCAAGGCATCTAAAATGGCTGTCGTGCACGACAAAAGTGTGGCATTTGAAAAAAGACAAGATGGCGCAGACAATGTTTTTCAACACTTCCTGATTTCCTTCGAATCGAACGTTAACAGACGTTGGGGCATATTACCAAAGTTAAGCGATATTTATCCCTAACGATGCTTAGCAACGATTTTTTTACCGTCAGAAATTATCGCAGATAAACCTTGCTATTACCAAGGTTTATCGCAAATACGATAAAAAACGACCGCAATGCATTAATATCGCTGAAAACTCAGCGATATTCATGCATTACCGAGCTAATGCTCTTAGCCATGTTATCCACCTCCCATTGGATAACATGGCTAAGAACTGCTCAGGGCAGGTGGTAGCTTTTGGAGATATTCGCGCTTATCTCGAATATTTCCAAAAGTTGATAATAGGAGATAGCGATGTTAGCGACTATTTCCAGTCGCTAACATCTTGGCATGCCCACTTTGCATGTCATTAGTGATAAATATCACTCACATGCAAAGTGGGGCCCAAGATGGTCGCTATCTTCTACTAGCCGTCGCTAACTGGTGTTAGCAACAGCTAGGTAATACACATATAATTTTATCTCCGCGAAGCGGAGCGCTGTTACAGATATATATCTTGTTTTTGAACGTTAATTTCTCAAAATGCACTGAAGCACATATATTGAGACCTAGCAAAGGCACATCGGGCTACCAGTCCCTACAATTTTGCCAAGTTTCGTGCAAATCCATTCAGCTGTTCGATCCTACCGAGAGACAAGATGGCGGCCGCTACGGACTGTTTGGAATGTTTACAGACACCGGAGAGCCAATCAGCTTCGCTTCGCAAAGCTCCGTAACGCGAAAAGTACGCGAAGCGGTGCGCTGTTACAGATATATATCTTTTTTTGAACGTTAATTTCTCAAAATCCACTGGAGCACATATATTGAGATCTAGCAAAGGCACATCGGGCTACCAGTCCCTACAATTTTGCCAAGTTTCGTGCAAATCCATTCAGCTGTTCGATTATTATTATTATTTTTTTTTTTTGCCCCGCGGGGCCCTTTTAAAACCTCCACATCAAACCTAAACGGTCAGGGAGGATCTACTATGCCCCCTTATGGTCATTTGCCCCTTCGGTTTGGCCTCCGCTTGTCTCTCGATCCTACCGAGAGACAAGATGGCGGCCGCTACGGACTGTTTGGAATGTTTACAGACGCCGGAGAACCAATCAGCTTCGCTTCACAAAGCTCCGTTGCGCGAAAAGTACGCGTCCTGGAGCGCTGCCCGGTCCGCTGTTACAGATATATATCTTTTTTTAAACGTTAATTTCTCAAAATCCACTGTAGCACATATATTGAGACCTACAAAAGGCACATCGGGCTACCAGTCCCTACAATTTTGCCAAGTTTCGTGCAAATCCATTCAGCCGTTCGGGCTAAAAGTGAGGCCAACCGCCCTATGGAAAACTCAATGTTAAAAACACGTTTTGGGACCCCCCTTTTTTCTCGGCCCCCCCTTGACGAACCCCCCCCAAATTTTCAAGGGCTACTCAGAAACAAAATGTGCCATTTTCCTGAAAATTTCAGCCAATTCCGTCCACAAACGCCAAAGTTATTAGACATAGAATTTTCAAAAATCCCATAGAGAAAAAATCCTAACTATATATACCTACTGGCGACCGCCAGTAGGTAATATATATATACATATATATATATATATATATATATATATATATATATATATATATATATATATATATATATATATATAGATATAGATATAGATATATATAGATATATATATATATATATATATATATATATATATATATATATATGACATTTGTAAGGCACTGCTTATCATCCCTTAGGGTATCCATGTTCTGGGGGTTGCTTGGATGAAATATTCGAGAGCCAGGTCTTTAGGTCCTTCCTGAACTCCTGCAGTACTTTGGCTGGAAATGGCAGTAGTTAGATGGGTCTGTAGTTTTTGAGGTCTTTGGGGTCCGCTGTGGGTTTGTTGAGGACCAGTTTGATATCCACGTGTTTCAATCCTTCGGGGAAGGAGGCCAAGGAGGTGGATGCAGTGATAATGGTGGAGAGTTCCTTGCTGATGGTGTTTTTTCTCAGGTTGAACATGTGGTGGAAGCAGGGATCCTTGGGAGCTCCTGATTGGATGGAGACCATGATGGCGGAAGTTGTGTGTGCAAAGTGAGGTTCCCATGTGTTTAGTTAGATTTTGTGGGAGTTGGTGGTGCTGAGGAGTCTGTTGAGTCAGTTACAAGGGATTAGAAATCGAAGTTTTCATAGATGGTGGTGATTTTGATGTAGAAGAAGTCGGCGAGGGAATCACAGAGCTCCTGGGAGGAGGTAATGGTATTCTCGATGGCTGTTTGGTCAGAAAATTCCTTGATGATGCAGAATAGCTCCTTCCTGTGGTTGGAGCTCAGGAAATTTTTCCTGCCTGTCTTGAGTTGCTGGGGTATTTGTTGAGAGCTGGTTTGAAGTTGGACGGGTCATTTTTAGTTTTGCTGGTGCACCAGATCCTTTCACGATGCTTGTAGGTGCGCTTGTGGCATTTGAGCTCTGGGTAGTACCAGTTGTGATGTTTTTAAGATCTGCTGGTTTTAGTGGGTTGAGGGGTGTTACTATGTTGGCACAATTGATGATCAATGCGTTGAAGTTTCTGACTGCCCCCTGAGGAGAGCTGGTCCAGAGGTCTTCGGTTACTTTGCTCTACCTCCTGTAGGGAGATTTGGGTGGAGCGGCAGTTGTGATGGAGGTGGTCGTGATGTGGAAGTGCACATTAGAGTGGTCAGACCAGGTGATTTTGGTGCATGGCTGCACCTGATTCTGTTGCTAGCTCAGAATATGGGGTCGGGAGTGTGTCCGGTAATGTGCGTGGAGTTCAAGACTAGATGGAAGAGCCCGAGTATTTCCATGCTCTCTGGTAGATTGGTTGTGTTGGTGTTGTTGCGGTCTTCCAGGTGAAAGTTGAGGTCGCTGAGGAAGATGAAGGTTTTCGAGATGATGGCCAGGGGGAGATGAAGTCAGAGATGGCCTTGCAGAAGGCGGGGCGTGGTCCGGAGGGTCTGTAGGCGAGGGTGCCTCTGACCATAGTTTTGCAGTTGATCTGAAAGTTTAGGTGTTCCATAATAGGGGTTGTGGTGTCTGTGGTGGCTGTGCATTTGAGGGACTCTTTGTGGAAGATGGCTATTCCACCATTGTGCTTGTTGGTGCAGTTCAGGTAAATTATCTTGTATCCGTTAGGTGAGGCAGTGACAATGTCGGGGCTGATGCCGGGTTCAGGCATGCTTCTGTGAGGAAGACGATGCTGGGCATGAGAGAGATGATGGTGTCCCAGACCTCGCTGGTGTGCTTGTGGAGTGATCAGGTGTTGATCACCAGGCATTGGAGTTGACCCGTTACTGTGGTGGTGGACCAGGGACTCTGGAGTGAAGGGCTCTGTGTTGCAGTGGAAGGGACAGTGACAGAAGGAAAAAGTTCCTGTTGTTAATCGTGGGAAGGCACTGTTGAAGTTGTTGTGTTGTCTGGGGTTGAGGCCTGAAAGTATGATGCTGGTGTATCTGTGGTTGGGTGGGGGGCAAGGAGTCCGGGCATGGAGAGAGGCAGATGGGATTGCCTAAGGCGCACCAGTGGTGCACCCACTGTTCAAGTCCACGCATGGTGGCTCTGCAGCCTCCATTAAGTAGGTTTCATGTAATGGGGCATGGTACTGGGTGGGGTCAGTGGGAGGCGAGAAACAGATGAGAGAGGTAGGACAAGAGAGAGCTGTGAGGAAAAAACAGGAAAATATGTTAGCCTGGAAGAAAAGTGATCGAGGTTTATGGGGGGAAAATTATTAAGGAGTAAAAAAGGAGTAAAAAAGCGGTTAGAAGGAGTAACACAAGATTAGAAGAGAAAAATAATTGGGGAGTAAAATGCAGTTAGGAGTAAAATCGCAATTCGAGGAAGGAGTAAAAACTAAATTAATGGAGAAATAACAGGGGAGAAAACTGAGATTAGGAGGCGATACAGGTAAGTCAGGGAACTTGTGTGTGTGTGTGTGCGTGTGTGTGTGTGTGTGTATATATATATATATACATATATATTCCAAAATCCTTTCGTGCGTTCACAAAACAGGGCGTTTGTTTGCTATTTTGTCTTTAAAATAAAATCACGTTTATGAAACGAGGCTTAAGATTGTTTTTGTGAACGCACGAAAGGATTTTGGAATTTTAAGGAGGATCCCTTAAGCCCGCCATCGACAAAGTGGCAGGGAGACCGGCGAACTGGTTTTTGAATATATATATATATATATATATTCACTGAAAAAACCATAGGTTTCACACCAGTTATAGTTAGCTGGAAATTTTACTCGCATAAAACCATTGAAATTCCCACGTTATAGTTATTTGGACTCACTATAACTTGCACGTCTGCAATGCACTGCTGATGACGTCACATATTACATATTTTTTTTTGTCTCTGGTGGCCATCTTTGGGATACATTAGGCTACATTGGGCTACATTGGGCTACATTTGGGCTCTAACATATATATAGCCCAATGTAGCCCAATATATATTTTTTCAAAGTTAATTTTCGTAAAAACCACTGGAGCATATATCTTGAGACATAGCAAAGGCACATCGGGGTCCCAGTCCCTACAATTTTGCCAAGTTTGGTCGAAATCCATTCAGCCGTTCGGGCTAAAAGTGAGTCCAACCGCCCTATGGAAATTAACATGGGGAAAACACGTTTTGGGACCCCTCTTTTATCTCGGCCCCCGCTTGACGGATCCCCCCGAAACTTTTAGGGAGGGAGCGGAGCCAGGCGAGGCAAAGTTAAGGAAAATTACAGGCAGATCCCTCATTCGGCGCCAAAGTTATTCCCAATAGAATGTTGCGGATTTCCTATGGAAAACGATCCTAACTATAACTACCTACTGGCGACCGCCAGTAGGTAATATATATATATATATATATATATATATATATATATATATATATATATATATATATATATATATATATTCACCCCAACACCTTCCCAAGACAGGAAAGTAAGTAGCCGCACACCGTGATGGAGCCTGCATCAATTTTATTCCAAGGGCAGCCCCGTCTTACTAACATGTTTCGCTCGTTCTTCGTGAGCTTTATCAAAGTGTTCACGCCGCTGCCAATCAGAACCGGTATGGCGAGAAACTACATCACTTCTTTTTATTTGTTACATTGTCAATGGGCGTTATCCTTCCCTCGCTTGGTGTTGTGGTCAATGTAGTTTCTTATTTATTTTATTTTCATTCCCTCCAATGGGTATTGTGGCTCATACCTGACTGAATGCAAAGTCCATCGTGTCCCAAAACGATTCATTTTCAAAATTGTCCGGGAACCAGTACCAGAGAAAGTCTCCGGCGGCACCCGCCTGACCTAGTTGCTCACGCATTCCAAAACCAAAGGTTCCATTTCGGTCAAGCCACGGCGCTCTTGTGGCGGTGCGTCGCATACGGCTGAACCACGCCGTTCCATATTCACCCCAACACCTTCCCAAGACAGGAAAGTAAGTAGCCGCACACCGTGATGGAGCCTGCATCAATTTTATTCCAAGGGCAGCCCCGTCTTACTAACATGTTTCGCTCGTTCTTCGTGAGCTTTATCAAAGTGTTCACGCCGCTGCCAATCAGAACCGGTATGGCGAGAAACTACATCACTTCTTTTTATTTGTTACATTGTCAATGGGCGTTATCCTTCCCTCGCTTGGTGTTGTGGTCAATGTAGTTTCTTATTTATTTTATTTTCATTCCCTCCAATGGGTATTGTGGCTCATACCTGACTGAATGCAAAGTCCATCGTGTCCCAAAACGATTCATTTTCAAAATTGTCCGGGAACCAGTACCAGAGAAAGTCTCCGGCGGCACCCGCCTGACCTAGTTGCTCACACATTCCAAAAACAAAGGTTCCATTTCGGTCAAGCCACGGCGCTCTTGTGGCGGTGCGTCGCATACGGCTGAACCACGCCGTTCCATATTCACCCCAACACCTTCCCAAGACAGGAAAGTAAGTAGCCGCACACCGTGATGGAGCCTGCATCAATTTTATTCCAAGGGCAGCCCCGTCTTACTAACATGTTTCGCTCGTTCTTCGTGAGCTTTATCAAAGTGTTCACGCCGCTGCCAATCAGAACCGGTATGGCGAGAAACTACATCACTTCTTTTTATTTGTTACATTGTCAATGGGCGTTATCCTTCCCTCGCTTGGTGTTGTGGTCAATGTAGTTTCTTATTTATTTTATTTTCATTCCCTCCAATGGGTATTGTGGCTCATACCTGACTGAATGCAAAGTCCATCGTGTCCCAAAACGATTCATTTTCAAAATTGTCCGGGAACCAGTACCAGAGAAAGTCTCCGGCGGCACCCGCCTGACCTAGTTGCTCACGCATTCCAAAAACATATATATATATATATATATATATATATATATATATATATGTATATATATATATATATATATATATATATATATATATATATATATATATATATATATATATATATATATATATATATATATATATATATATATATATATATATATATATATATATATATATATATATTGAAGCTCTGTTGTCCCCTCAATGATCCAAAAAGAAGACTCAAGCACTCCGGGTAAGGCGACAGGATTTTATTAGCGCCTACAGCAAAAGTTTAGATGACAGACGCGTTTCAAACAAAGTCCTTCCTCAGTGTCAGCAGTGTGCCGGTCGCGGCTCATTTTTGTAGTGGAGAAGCGTGGCTCAGTGGTTAGAGGCGGCAGACCCGGAAGCTGAGATCGACCGTGGACCAGGGTTCGATTCCCCGCCTCGGCGGGTCTCGGGCCCAAAATTCCACGGCCTCGACAATTCTCGCTCTGGTGCCTACTCAACTCACGGGGTCACACTCTGCGACTCTGGGCAATAGCTTGCTTAATCTCCACTACGGCCCCTCGCGGCGGGATGCCTGGCTTTCACCTTGTGGACACCCTGCCGGGGTTTCTCACAGGGGAATACCAGGACGGGTTCCCTAAGCAAGCGCCGGGACGCTTACGGGCAGCTGTGCGCTTTACAAGTCCAACACATTTACATTTACATTTAAACGCCCTCATAGAAAGTGAGGGCGGACTTGATTTATGTACAGAGATGTTCGTTTCGAAACGCTAGGTAAAACGTGGCGGCCATTGCATATATAATCGAGTGTAAGTAACATTTTTCTTAGCAGGTATATAGCCTCTATGCTTGAGGATCATATAGACAATATGGACTAACAGCCACTGCCAGATGCAAAGTAATGCGAAATGAATTAAATCTCGCCGTGGATCGGCATTATTCTGGCCAAATTACCAAACGAAAGTTACAAACACCAGAGATTTAACCTTTTTGCAACATAGCCCAAAACAGAGATAAATTACAATCAAGCCGTGTATCGGCACAGCTCCGGCATCACAATATATACTGTGTCCCAGAGAAATGAGGTAGGAAAAGGATATGATATATTCACATACAGCAAACTGACATCAGTCATAATACTGTTTTTAAATAAACCATATATAGAATGCGAATGCAATTGAAAATGGAATACGAAATGAGATATTGAAAAGGCCCTGTCTGTCAAGGCTACGAGCAGGAACATAAGCAAAAACATGCGAAGACAAGTCATTATATATAACCTATTAAATACATAATATGAAATATGAAAATTTCGGACATCATGGGGATTGCAGTGTGATAAATTCATATTTTCATTCATTAAAAGATTGATCAATAAAGGTAATGTATTTTAGAAATCTATTTTAGAAATCTATTTTAGAAATCTATTTTAGAAATCTTTTTGGAGAAATAGTTCATGTTAGTGTCTAATTTCATGAGTTACTACAATACAGTCTCAGATATTCATGTCTGTCTATTTCTCCCTATTTACCTCTTGGGTTTAGTACATAATCATGTTCATGAAGAGATATTTACAATATGTTAGGAGACATCTGTCATGAGACGGGGGATCACCTACCTAGGTGGACTGTGAGTTCTTCCCCTGTGTTAAGCCCTAAGGGACTTTTAGTCTGCAAGTCTATGATGAATCTAGACTCCAGTCTACGAAGACTCAATAGTCTATCACCCCCTCTCGGGTGCACGGGCACATGATCAATGCCATAGTATCGTAGCAATTCCCTGTTACTACCGTGTACTTTGGCAAAGTGTCGAGCCACAGGGTAGGTCACATCCTTATTTGTGATTGCTCTTTGATGTTGTAATATTCGGAGTTTAACGTTATTAATCGTACTCCCAATATATTGTAGTCTGCATGGGCATACCAAACAGTACACTACATACGGGGTCGTGCAGGTGATAAATTTGTTGATCATTCTAGGTTTACTCAAAACTGGAACACTATACATTAGTGTCCGTCTACTGCTCTCACATGCTCGACATTTCCCACATGGATAGAACCCCCTCATGTCTTTCAGAGTACCACTAGCCTTAGATTGAACTGGCATAAGATGGCTCTGTACCAGATTATCTCTTATTGATTTCGATTTCCTAAAAGTAAGCAGGGGTTTGTCTGGAACATCACTCCCAATGATGGGATCCGTACGCAAGATATGCCAGTTCTTTGTGAGCATTTGTCTCCGTTTGTTAGCCTCAGCAGAATAGGTTGTAATCATGCGAAATTTGCTGTTCAAATCTGAGTGCTCCCTGATCTTAGGAATTTGTTCAAGGAGATGTTTCCTGGGTATTTTCAATACCCTGTTGAAAGTCTCATCCAACAAAGTTTGGTCATACCCCCTAGTTAGAAATCTGGCAATACATCCCTTGGCTGCTGAAATAAAATCTATTTCAAGAGAGCAGTTGCGTCGCAGTCACAGCAGTTCTCCATAAGGGATGCTGCGAATCAGACTGGGGGGGTGGCTACTTCCAGCATGCAATATACTGTTGCCGGCTGTCGGCTTTCTATATAGAGCAGTTTCCAGCCCACCTTGGTTGACAAATACCCTTAGGTCAAGGTAATGCACCACCGTCACACTTATGTCAGATGTAAACTTTAAGTGTAACTGATTCTGGTTAAGATCCTCAATGAATTCCTCTGCCTGTGTGGTGGAGCCCCTCCACACCAGGAAGAGGTCTTCGATATATCGACGCCATACCACGATGTGATTAGCCCATCGCTGGTTTTCGCCCGCTAGGGCAACCTGCTCCTCCCACCAGCCTCCGAAAAGATTCGCATAGCTGGGGGCGAAGCAGGTTCCCATCGCAGTCCCACTGGTTTGCCTATACAGGTCATTCTCAAAAAGGAAGATGTTATTTCTAAGACAGAAATTCAGACATTCTATTAACATCTTCCCATGTTCCACATATTTGGCCGGTCTTTTGTCCAGAAAGTACCTGATAGCTTCTATACCTTGCTCGTGTTGTGTACTAGTATAGAGGCTGGCAATATCCAGGGTAATTAATACATAAGATGGATCCCAGACAATCTGTTCAATCTGTCCAATAAAGTCCTTAGTGTCTTTCACATATGATTTCAAATCAAATACAAAACCAGAAAGAAAAGAATCAATATAAGTCGACAAGTTTTCCGTAAGACTCCCCTTGGAGGACACAATAGGTTGTCCCGGTGGACACTGAAGATCTTTGTGGACCTTAGGTAATTGATAAAAGGTCGGGATCACAGGTTCTGGATTTCTAAGGAAAAGGAATTTGTTCATATCTAACATCAGTTTATTACGCCATATATATAACAACACCAAAGTTACGGTCAAAAACCAGTCACGTTCACGGGTGGGTCGGCGTAGGGCTCCCGGTCACCCAATATATCCAAAAATGTGCTCCATTCATCAGAATAAACGTCACCAACACTCTGGAAATTGCTGTGCACGAAAATTTATAGGCCTTGTTTTAAATAATATTTTTATATTTTTTTATATAGGTATCTGATGAAATGGTGTGACTGAAAACAAGGAGTATATCACATTCTGTTGAAGATCATAATTTTTTGAAAATTATGTTGCAGCATAAAATGATATAGGCGACCATCTCTGTAACTGTCTTGTTGCTAACTGCTATTACTATTAATTGTGTTATACACTAAGTTATTTTTGTCCACTGGGGCATGGACTCTTTTACTACCACCATGCATCTTGAAGGAAACATCATAGAGAGACTATACAAATCATTGGGAAACATGAGCCCACTTGGGCATGGCTTGTCTAGATTACCTCGCCTACTCGGGCTGAATGTCACAGCGTGACTGACAGATATTGTCGTTTGTTCATTTGAACAATTTAACTTTATTGCGCTGAGACTAACACGACAATATCGGCATGAATTTATTCACGGTGGTAGTCCTGTAATATTATATGTATCCATTAGGAATTTATAACTCTGCAGAGATGTGTTAACAGGATCTATTGTAAAAACCCGTCACTGTTATGTAGCATTTATACCGGAATTTGGGTCTAATTAATTTGTTTTTAAACGCAACATTTAGGTAACATTTACGGACCTATTTAATAGCGACAACGAAATGCATTAAGGATCTTTATACATATATGTCTTTAGATCTATGTTTGTGTGCTCCTAAAATATGTCCGCCATATTGGTACTCATAATTATACACTTTGGGTGTTTGTCCGTTTTCTATGTTACTGGAAAGAGTAAAAGGACAATTGTTTGGTGTCCACTTGTAAACGTGATCAAGCTGCAAAGCGAAACGCGTTGTTTTCCTGCCAAATAAAATTTTCGTGCACAGCAATTTCCAGAGTGTTGGTGATGTTTATTCTGATGAATGGAGCACCTTTTTGTTTATATATAGCTATTGGCATCTGATGAAAAGTTGTTGAACTTGAAACGCGTTATGCCTGTTTTGCACCAAATAAAAATAACTTCTTTCAAGCTCTGCTGGTGTGGTTCGTGCAGCGTGATGGATTGCGCACGTCTTTGGTGGATGTAAGAGAGATGTCTGACACATCTCAAGACGAGCCCCGACCCACGAGGAAGAGGCACCTTTTTGTCAGGGCTTTGGAAATGAAGCGCGAAGCTTCCTTTGATGGTGCCCCCCGGCTGCTGAAAAATTACATGGACCGAGTTTGCATTGAAAGGGCCTCCAAGAGGGGCCCGCCCGAACTTTGTGGATGGACATTTTGCGCAGCTAGGGTTTCCCTAGGACTTCCCCTCAGCACAACAGACTTGATGAAATGATTTTGGGAAGAATGGAAAGCTACTTGAAAATCGAGTGGTCGTGGAATTTAAACTGTGCAATATGTCCGAGGTATGGAACACTATCCTTTTGAAAGCATGATATGCACTCGGAACATTTGTTTGGATTGAGATTTCGCCAATACCGGCAGTGGAATCCAGTATAAACTTAAAGGGCAGCAAAGGAGCATTCTGGGCGATGTAGTCCCTTACAATTAATTTTGACTATCAAACAGCAGGAGAAACGTTTATAATTGCACCATTGTAGGGGTTACTTTAAACCTTGTGTATTTTGAAGTACTTTCCTCTGCTACTGTGTTTGGATGGCACGTGAAAGAAATACCTTAAAGACTGTCCCTCTAATTGGAAGAAATGGACTGAAGTCCTTTTTCACTGTCCTTGGAGTTACGTTGATTTAAAACCTAACGAACCCACGGACAAGTAGCTATTGGCCTCTGATAAAAAGTTGTTGAACTTGAAACGCGTTATGCCTGTTTTGCACCAAATAAAAAGAACTTCTTTCAAGCTCTGCTGGTGTGGTTTGTGCAGCGTGATGGATTGCGCAAGTCTTTGGTGGATGTAAGAGAGATGTCTGACACATCTCAAGACGAGCCCCGACCCACGAAGAAGAGGCACCTTTTTGTCAGGGCTTTGGAAATGAAGCATGAAGCTTCCTTTGAAGGTGCCCTCCGGCTGCTGAAAAATTACATGGACCGAGTTTGCATTGGAAGGGCCTCCAGGAGGGGCCCGCCCGAACTTTGTGGATGGACATTTTACGCTGCTAGGGTTTGCCGAGGACTTCCCCTCAGCACAACAGACTTGATGAAATGATTTTGGGTAGAATGGAAAGTTACTTGAAAATCGAGTGGTCGTGGAATTTAAACTGTGCAATATGCCCGAGGTATGGAACACTGTCCATTTGAAAGCATGATATGCACTCGGAACATTTGTATGGATTGAGATTTCGCCAATACCGGCAGTGGAATCCAGTATAAACTTAAAGGGCAGCAAAGGAGCATTCTGGGCGATGTAGTCCCTTACAATTAATTTTGACTATCAAACAGCAGGGGAAACGTTTATAATTGCACCATTGTGGGGGTTACTCTAAACTTTGTGTATTTTGAAGTACTTTCCTCTGCTACTGTCTTTGGATGACACATGAAAGAAATACCTTAAAGACTTTCCCTCTAATTGGAAGAAATGGACTGAAGTCCTTTTTCACTGTCCTTAGAGTTACGTTGATTTAAAACCTAACGAACCCACGGACAAGTAGCTATTGGCATCTGATGAAAAGTTGTTGAACTTGAAACGCGTTATGGCTGTTTTGCACCAAATAAAAAGAACTTCTTTCAAGCTCTGCTGGTGTGGTTCGTGCAGCGTGATGGATTGCGCACTTCTTTGGTGGATATATATATATATATATATATATATATATATATATATATATATATATATATATATTTATATATATATATATATATATGGCCACAGCTTTCTTCTTCCCACGTTAAGTAGAATAAAGATCACGGCACAGCAACAGTTGAATTTCAGCGTTTTATTTACACACCAGTGCAAAGAATAACGTGCATCAAATGGACGGTCTACGCGTTTCGGCTCCTGCCTTCCACTGGACCATAGAGTCCCTGGGTCTAGACCTTACTTATATAGTGCAGTTCGTGTAAGTACCCTCTACCATTTCCATGGTCATCTAGACCAACCCAACCCTGCACGATTTATACACATGGACAGTATATATTCAAAGGTATATACACAAATATGTACAATAAACGTAAAGTACATTAGTCAAAGTCTCTGACTATACATGATAAAGTATTATAGGGTTACATGATCTATTATACATAACAATGCGCAAATTAATGTAAAGGTATATACATGATTATGTACAGTCAACGTAAAGTACTTTTCTTAAGCGAAATTCTTTGACCATACACTCAAATTAAAGTATTATAATAATAATAAAGTTCTATGACCATACACTCAAAGTGAAGTACTATCAGGTTTCATGGTCTCTTATTACATTTCAATGCGCAAGTTTGATGTGAAGTACCCTTATATACGGAACCGAGGATTTTTTATATGAATTAAAGTATATACAAAAAATCATTGTCTACAATTTCATCCATCCCTAAAAGAATATTAATTTTGAGGATTACTTGAGTTTAAGATGGTTATGTCTCGTGGAGAAACAATCAATTTCTTTAAAGTTTTATGAGAAGAGAACTGAGGTCTTTAAACTTAATGAGTTGTTGCATGATTCACAATAAAGTATCTACGATATATCCAAAGGGATTAATTTCAAAACAGTATAAGACGTCATTATCAAGGTACTACATGACCTATCGTATATAGTTTTGTATACCATCTTGACCAACCTTCCTATGCAAACAACCATAATTCGTGTAAGGTAATCATATTATCAGCTTCTTCTCTTCTAGACATCCAACTATTATTAATAACCTATAAACCATCATATCCTTCATTCATTAGCTTCTCAGGAGGGGATGCTTGGAATTTTTAAATGATTTCTCGGTTCAGAATCGATCATTTTTAACATGTACATATTCCAGTATCTGAGGGATAACATTCTCCACATTCTGTTGAGTTCCACAGATATGAAACCCAAAATCCCATTGAATTATCTTAAACTTCAATTACAAATGTACATATAGTTCGGCATCCAAATTATGACCAAACGGTGCTTCAGTTCCCATATTCAGTATCATTCTCGATTCTAGGCGTCTCAATAGTTTCAACTGGTCACCACCTCGTTCTGGTAGTTTACACAATTTTATTCCAGAGTATTTCAGGAAGGTGGTGTCACTCTGGTGATGTTGGGCAAAGTGTGTGGCCATTGGGTAACACGGGTCCTTGTTTTTTATCGCCCTCAAATGTATATATATATTGCAGCACTATGTAAATATGTAAATATTGAATCATGGAGGAATTAGAATGAGACTGTTGAAGCGATTGGCAATATATTTATGTGCTTGCACGTTATATCATGGCAAATAGAATTACATAAGAAATGTATCATGATGAGGAATTATCGAAGCATGTGATGCAGTTTAATTTAACTCATACATGGTATAATAATGTAATTAATGAATTTCTGCCGCCTTGTAGATATGGAAACCCGTGTAAATATTGAATCATGCGTATTGAACAAATGAATTGAGCCAATGCACTGTTTTATTTATGATTCACACATTCCAATATGGCGATCACAACTGAATTGTCCCTTGTTTGTTTTGACATGACTTTGTTTAAATGTACTTCCGCCTCGCAGACGCCAGCTGACACTGACGAAAGCTACGGCTGAAACGTGTCTGGAACTTATCATTTTTGCGCAATAAATCCTAAACCGAATTTAACCTAACGTGAGTGCTGGTCCTTCTGTTCTTTGACAGTGGAGCATAATATCTATCTATCTATCTATCTATCTATCTATCTATCTATCTATCTATCTATCTATCTATCTATCTATCTATCTATCTATCTATCTATATATATATATATATATAATAGCTCCCCTGACTAAAGTCAGAAAACCAGCACTCGCAGTGAGTTAAACCACTTTGGTTTATTGCACACAAAAGGAAAAACGCGTATCGGCTCTTGCCTTCGTCAGTTTCAAACTGGCGGCGACGAGGCGGGTGTAAATAGTGGCAAATGAAAAACATAGAAGTGGGACTAAAAAGTCCAAAATCATAAGCGCCATCTTAAAACGGTAAAATGAAACATAATAGTAACACAAATCAAATGGTAACGATGTGTGGCACTGTCTTGATTAGTTGATCAATTGTTTCTAAACGAGTTATGTTGCCCTGGATGGGAATTTGTAACATTTCAATTCATGAAAAATTAATTAAACAATAAATCATGACAGTTATATACAAATTTCATCATAATAATCAAGTAGTGGAAGAGCATAGATTACTCATAGTTTACGAATTAATAAAGCCTCAAAAATAGGCAATTGTTATTACTCTAACAGTTTTTCGAATCATAATTCATTAGATCATCCCAATTCGTATACTTAAACTATTAAATCAGTATTCTTCCAACATACAACTGTGTAGATACGTTAGGACGTGTCCCTAGTGGACTCAGGTTTGTCAGCAGCTAGATTTCTTAAAATATTCTTAGTTACTACAGGTGTGATAATAGTTCTTCTCCTGAATTCATACCTCCTGGGGACTTCGTTTGGAGCTCGATAATATATCTCGACTCCAAACGTCTCAACTGGCATTTGTAATTCCCTCCTCTCAAATCTTGTGTAATGCAGTCTAGACTGAAAAAACTAGGGAGATTTCTATCACTACCATGATGTGTCGCGAAGTGATGGGCCATCGGATAGCTCACCAAACCACACACACTTTCACACTCCCATACAAATACTCAGTTAACTAATCAATAACTAATATAGACTTTCACATAGCTAGTAACCAACTGTAGAATCAGTTTACACAACAACTGACAAAGTGATACAGATATTCACACAGTTTAGTCACTATCCACTATATTTAGTGAGACATTATAAATTGGTAAAGTAAACAGTCAATTACACTGCTACTAAATCCTCCATCCAAATATTTATTTATATATATCCACTCATTCTTCAATGCAAATTGCTATATATATAATGCATATTTAAATAACGAATCAAACCACATTCACTGGATGATGTCATCAGTGATGTCATCAGTGATGTCATTTGAGATGTCATCAGTGATGTCACTGACCATGTCATGAATGATCTAATATGTGACATCATCAGCAGTGGATTGCAGGTGCGCGATATATACTTAGTACAACTAACTATATAGGAGCAATTTCAATGGTTTTGTATGAGTAAAATGTCCAGCTAACTATAACACCACTAAAAGTTATAGTGTTTTGAGTGAATTTCAAAGGTTTTGTAAAAGCTAATTCCTAACTATATAACTCCTGAAACCTATGGTTTTTTCAGTGAATTTCAAAGGTTTTTTTAAATGCTAATTCCTAACTATATAAGGCCTGAAACCTATGGTTTTTTCAGTGAATATATATATATATATATATTATATATATATATATATATATATATATATATATATATATATATATATATATATATATATATATATATATATATATATATATATATATATATATTGCAGCGCTACATGCCTTATTCTGTTGTTTTAGGGAGTGATAATTTTTCTGTTTATTCCAACCTGTGGCATTCTTTTGTCTTTACTTCTCTCATTTGCCTTGTCCATGAAGGCTTAGGTGAGGCAGTGTTCTTCTAGTAGCAACATTGATTTAGAAACAATAAAAAACATACTGCAAACTTTGTAGAAACAAACATCAGCAAGGCCACCCTTCTCTAATTATCCTCCCAGGCACAGCTTCACTTTGCAGTCAAATACATATAGCAGTCCCAGATGTGTTCACAAAAACACTAACATTCATGGAGCAACTGGGTGTAAATGTACCGAACAGCATTGATATTCATAACTTCAAATCTTAATTGCGAGCAGAGAACTGCTGGGGCACATCTCTCCCCTCGTAGGAGGCAGCATGAATTCATTAAGCACCAGGGAATATTGCTCAGCAGGCCGCTGCAGCTGTTCCCACTCCATTATTTCTAATTGTGCAAAATTATTTTCTTACAGGCTTCTTCTGAGATTGCCACTTTATGTTTTGAGCTGCGTGCATGCATGCAGTTCAGACTAATTAGCCACAGTTTTGTTTCACCTAGGTGTTGCTTTTAAAATAAAAGTCAGCAGTTGGGAAAATCAAAGGTTTCCAACTACACTTAACATTTATTGGAGGTTTTTTCAGATTAAAGCTACAGTGTTAATTAAATACATTTTCTGCTTCCGAACCTTTCTCTTTTACATTTCAACACATTTAAAAGAAATGGAAATCTCGTCTGACACCCTCTGCCCTTCACCACTTTGGCCATCCTTCTCCTAAAATCCCGTTCACCCCACATCCCTCTTCCCTCCAACCAGGAATTCTCAGTATTATTTAAGTTTGTTTTAAAAATTGATTGTGACCTCACCTAAAATATACAATCCTCATCTACAAAGCAAGATAGGATTACCACACAGGTAATTGCTGAAAAACAATACATGGTTAAGAATAATCTCTTTTCCTTTAAAATACAGTTAAAAAGCATTTATCACTTTAAAGCAGATTTGTTAATTAGCAGGGTTCCTAGGTGAGTGCATCAGGGCTTGATAAGTATGTTGGTCCATTTTATAGCCTTTGTATTATTGGAATTAAGTATCCTGATCCAACCTGTCTTAATGCTGAGCATAAATCCTGCACATGAAGCAAATTTTGGGTGCCTTGTTGTTACAAAGATCAACGAGAGGAGATTTTTAAGGATTATTACTCCATTTCGCCATCAAAATATTTAATGGAACATTCCCTATATGAAGGGAAATAAAGCTAATACTTAAGGAAAGGTAGGAAAGGAAGGAAGGAAAGGAAAGATAAGGTTTTTCCAGACCAAGAGAAATATCTATACACACTGGGGCATATTCTCAAGCACTCATCGCCGATTTATCAGCACTTTAGCGCCGCAAAAGTGTCGATAGATTTTCTGAGTTTATTTCCAACTATAAATTGGTGGGAATTTATATAGCCGGTGATTTCAATGTTAGCCTTTCAAGCAACCCTGGCCTATCTGCTCTTTCCTCGACTATGGAACCTATGAGTAAAAGCGGAATTAGTCGTCTATTTATCATCTTGCAACTTAATTAATGCAATGGAAAAAGCTGCCGTAAACCAAAATAAGAACTGTATTATACCGACCTACAGGGGCCGCGGTTGCTCCTCTGTAAATGATTATGTTTTTCTATCAGCCTCTTTGGAGGATCTGTTAGTAAAAGCAGAGGTTTTATTCACTTCAGGCGACCACAACCCAATCTTAATATCCATTAGATTCTCCCCCAAACCGAGCCCCGTGATAGAACCTGGGGCATCTAATTTAGTGGCCTCTACCGATAAGCTAAGAGTCATATGGAGGGGAACAGATAATAAAGCCCTATTTGTGAAAATGATAAAATCTTATCCCTTTGTTTATTAGCACCTGCCTGTCATGCTGTGTTTCTAACGCAGAGATTATTGAGGGGTTTAGTAGCGTATGCGCAGGCATTAAACACATGATTTCAAAACCAGCCTTAAAAACTAGCACAAACCCTAAATGGTTCGATGGCACTTGTTCGCAGGCAAATAGGGAACTTCGTGCAGCATTAGCGGCTTCACCAAGGGACGTAACCCTTGTCAGATCATTACAATCTTGTTACAAGAAAGCGACCAGGCTGCGAACTGATGAAATCTTAAAAGAACGCTGGGATATCCTTGCCCGCGCTGCCACATTGAACGATGGGAAGGGATTTTGGTTAGCTGCTAAAGCTATGAGATCGATGAGATATATGGGCTTAAACATCACTCCCATAAGCTGTAATATAGCGAGTGAATCATGGGAGGCTCATTTCGCAAGATCTATACAGCACCATCAACGACCCTAGACATTAGTATTAGCCCCTCAGTCGCCAAGGTACCTATATCAGTTGCAGAAGTAGAGGATGCCATACACCAAAGTGTAGGGAATAAAGTCCCAGGTCCAGATGGGCTTTCTATTGACCTTATTGAACAAGAACTGGAATTCTGGGCACCTCTTTTATGTAACGCTTTTAATAACTTGTCCGAAACAACTATCCCCGGGACTTGGACCACTAGCATTATAGTGCCTATTTTTAAAAAAGGCGACCGATCCGACCCTAGTTGTTATCGTCCTATCTCCTTGATAGATAACACCTTGAAAATCTTAGGAAGGGTCATGTTTAATAAAATTAGGTCTTGGGCGGAGGAGGATCAAATTTAAATCAATGTCAGTTGGGTTTTAGGAGTAAATTAGGCACAGTCGAACAGTGTTTGAATTTGAATTTAATCCTCGGTAAATATACAATTGCGCAAAACACACCAATTTGTTTGGGTTTTATGGACCTCACATCAGCATTTGATTTTGTCAATAGGTCACGATTATGGACGGTCCTTTTAAATTATGGGTTGGACGAGGCCTTGGTTTATTTCCTGGCATATTTACATAGGGATTTGAAGGCGCGGGTCAGGATTGGCCATGATGGGGAGGTTTCTGGGAGATCCCAATTGGTAGAGGGGTCAGACAGGGATGCATACTTTTTATCCTTTACATAAATGATCTACACAATACACTGTCAAAACTGACAAATGATGTCCCAAAAATTAATGGTAACATACTCCCTGCGCTTTTTTATGCGGATGATGCTGTTATTATGGGTCGTACCCCTAATGCACTCCGGAATTTAGTTAAGGGATTTGTGGCCTTCATGGCAGATCTAGAGCTCAGTACCAATTTTTAAAATCGCATATAATGAGTTGTGGTAAGAAGAAACACGGCATCAACTCTATAACATCCGGCACTGAATCCTTATCACGCACACGCACTTTTCCTTATCTGGGCCTAGTGTTCTCAGAAACAGGGTCTTGGCAAGCTCACGCTGCTCACAGTAGAAGCAAATTTTCTAAAGTGGTTAACTCCATCTTGTGCCTTCGGCAGCCGAAACAGGCAGAGGTGGTTTTATGTTTAACGAAAATATACAAATCGCAGTGTATTCCGACAGCCACTTATGGCGCAGAAGTTTGGGGATTCACAAATTGCAGCGGGGTGCAAAGTGAAGAAAATAGATTCTGCCTAAAAATTTTGGGGGCTCAAATCGCCTCACCTTCCTACGTATGCCACAGGGAACTTAACTTGTTTTACAATGAAGATTTTATTTGGTCGCGCCTAGACATATTTTGGTTAAAAATTTGGCAGAACCCGGCTACATCCTTGACTAGAAAAATCATTACTGATTGTCTCAGGTGTGACAAGGGTGGTTCTATACCATGGCTCACTGGGGTTAGAAAAAGTTTAATCAGCGTGAACTTGGAACGTGTTTTTTTCACATCCATTAGAAAATGAGGGCATGACTAAAAGATCCCTCATGGGGGCACTATATAAACTATATAGTAAGGAAAGACACGCCATTGAGTTCTCTAAACCCTCAGTAGTTAGGTACCTGGCCCTCAGGGAGGCAACCGTTCCTCAAAACCCAATGCTACCAAAATATCTTCTGAGCTGCATTGGACGCTGGAAGAGGGGTTTACTCTTCCGCCTTAGATATGGCTCAATAAAATACTCACTTTCTTTCCCTCTTGGTTTTAACAAAAATCTTGGGCAGATGCCGTGTCATTGTGGCACTGGAAGCAACCAAACAGAGGTACACTTTTTACTGTTATGTAATTATTATGGTAAATACACAAAACAATATCTGATCCCGTATTTTAAGGAAGTAAGCGTTACAGATCACAAATAAGCTTATCTTTTATTTTACGATTGAGCAGTGTGGATTTGATTTTTCGAGTAAGCTTGTTTTTAGCTGCGTCAGTACGTTCACGGCCCTCGATGGGCGACCCTTAACGTGCAATACACACTTAATGATGGTCGGGCGCATTTAGTATTTATTATTTCCTCATCTGAGCATTACTAAGGCCATCCCGCTTAGGTCTGGAGGCAAGTAAAATAACTATTACGCACTATGTTGCGGTTACTGTTTACAATTACATTGCACTTTATTGTATCTGATGCTGCTGCTGATATTTATATTCATACTTAAACCTATACCTACTATGTGGACAACATTGTTTACACTTTCGCACTTTATTAGATAATGATGTCTTGGATTGCCCGTACAACTGCTTTTAAAATGTTACGCTATGACATTGTTCATTTTTATTGTGGTTTTTTTACACAATGTTTAACGTGGACATTTCTGTTCGACTGTGATTGAATTGTGCTTTTATGGATTTCTTTTATCCGAATAAAGATTGAATTATTATTATAGCCTATATATTATTGGAATTAAGTATCCTGATCCAATCTGTCTTAATGCTGAGCATAAATCCTGCACATGAAGCAAATTTTGGGTGCCTTGTTGTTACAAAGATCAACAAGAGGAAATTTTTAAGGATTATTACTCCATTTTGCCATCAAAATATTAAATGGAACATTCCCTATATGAAGGGACATGAGTTTAATACTTAAGGAAAGGAAGGAAGAAAAGGAAAGATAAGGTTTTTCCCGACCAAGAGAAATATCTATACACACTGGGGCATATTCTAAAGGACTTATCGCCAATTTATCAGCACTTTAGCGCTGCAAAAGTGTAGATAGATTTTTCACCCTAATCTCAAGCTGGTGCAAACTGCCGATATTGCCAGTTTTCCAGCAATAGCTGAAGCAAAAAACATCGCCGCGGATGAGAGCGACAACTATCGCTAATGATATGCAGAGTAGGCGTTCCGGTGCAAAAACACACAAAAACACCACTTCACGATATTCTCAATGACCAGCCAGATCTGCGATGCGATCCCAAAACAGGCGATGAGGCGTGTTAGCAGCAGGGATTTAACACATGCTTTTTACTGGTGTTAAGCAGGACGACAACCTGCAGTATGAAAGATGGCCCAGCCCAGAGCCACATCTGAAGACCAACACATGTCATGGAGCCACTGACCTTGCGGCTCGGAGACCCAAGAGGGCCACAACACCTACAGGCACCACCCCTAGGCACCACCCCCCACCCGGACTCCCATCCACCCGAACTACCACTGAGGCAGTTCAGAACAAGACAGCAGACCTTCAGAAAACAGCATGGCCCCTCAGCCAAAAATTGCAGAATGTGGGGAGAGGTGGGAACTAAGAATGTGTGACTCCGTGGTCCCAAGCTGGTCCTCCGTGGGGTTTGTGGGGTTCTGGTTGTCCTCTGTACTTGCTCTGGCTTCCTCCATGGCTTCGCAGTTGTTTGTGTTTTTTGTTACCACTTTTATAGTGATTTTTCCCGCCTGACTTGTGGCATTTTAAGGCCTAGCGCTGCTTATCGCTGAATTTTTTTCGCAGTTAGGCGATTGCAACTTTTTTCACATTCGAGTTTAGATTTTTATCGACGTTCTGGTGATTTTATTGCAGACATTTTATGTGTTATCGGGAAACAATTGCATGTTACCGCCGTGTTGTGAATACAACGTTAACTCAGAGTTATTTTCCCGCAATAGACGGCGATATGAAAATTTGCGTTAACCTATATTGCCGATGAGTATCGCATGTTCTTGAGAATATCCCCTCTGAATTATACAAATTCAGGGATGTACAGAGGCCCAAAACCCATGACTTAATCGCAAAGACTGGGAACTAAGGAATATTGGGAGATGTCCCCGTGACCATACACTGAGCACACACGTTACACTCGAAATACTCTGATGTGGTGTTACATTTTTTTTTTCTTGAAGATCATGTTATTTCTAGAATCTTTAATTAACTCTCCCTTAAGCTAGGAGCTTTGAGAAATGTGTATCCCAATGAATTATATTGGCAAGGGCCTGACACAAACTGCAACCCACCCAAGTACCCATCTAAGCAATTGTACCAGAATCGCAGAGCCTAAAATGCCAACCTTTCTTTACATTTTCCTGTCACAAACATTTAAAAATGACCAAGATCTCCATGGGGTCTGGTATACTCTAGATCATAAAATAGTATAGCATACATTTTGATCGTATGTATTGGGAATAAACAATCTAAATCTAAGGCTGAGCCCATTAGATGTAGACCTGTTCTTTTTTGCAGCATGGAGCAGTAAAGGGGAGAATAGTCATTAACAGACAATCAATTAGCCAATAATTCTCTTTGATACATAATAACCCATGGACAACTAAGTAAGGTTAGTTAGTTTATTACAAAGCCAAAAATACCTGGACGAAAAGACACCTCAACACAAGGGTATAGAGATACAAAGGAATTAGCATGAAGCCAAATTTACGCAATTTAAATGGTGCAGTATAAACAAAACTATTAATTCAAGGAGTAGAATACAGAAAATCAGAAAGCATGGTTCCAAATTTCCCTGCATCGAGGGTTGATGAGTGAAAAGCATTAAATCTATCCCTACTCTAAAGCTAAGATGACATCCCTGCATAAGCATTTTCAAGAGGAAGAAAGAAAGGTGTCAGTGCGTGGAGGCTTCCTAAGACGCCTCTCTGCCATCAATGGGTCAAGTCTTATAAAGAAACCATTACAAATAAGGAGCTTGTTCTGGGGTGCTCTCTTTCTGAAGGCAAGAAAGATGTGGGGCTCTTTCCCAAGGTTCACAATCAGTTATCCACAGGTAGAAATCCCATAATACACTTTGCCCACTCCAAACACTTTGGGTACAGTCGTGCATGTACTTTTCCATAGTGCCGTCCATGCACCTTTCTTGCAACAATTTGTCCTTGTTTCCCAGGCTTTCTCCTGTGTGAATCGTAACGCCCTTCCTTTATTGGAGCAAGTCACACAATTGTAACTTCTTCTCTCCTTGCCTAGCTAATAAAACAAAGATATTATTCTCTCTAAAAGAGCGCTTTGTCACTTGCAATACAAAACATTAGAAAGAAGAGATTCCACAGCAAGCATTTGATTAAACTATTAATTCTAAAGCGAAGGTTGTTAGGGACTTGCATTTAAGGCCTACAATTCAGCTAACATAAAAATGCATATAATAAGCTTTTGCGAAGTCACGCAAACATTAACACATTTTCAACTAATGCATTTACCTACGTATGAAATGTCACAGTTAATAAGCACACTTAGTAAATGAATATTTGTCAGTTTCACAACACAAGATCTTCATGTTAAGGGTTTCTGCTAGTTACATGAATTTTCTATGTTAATTCCCCATAATAATTGCCAATAACCTAAAATAGATCAGTAGTTATCTTAATACATTTCACAATTTTAACACTGCACGTTAATAGAGTTACAAGATTATATGCAGGTGCGTTCTACACATGATTATGATGCACCCCTACAAATGAAATGAGATTTCCCCTCCATCAAAGTCTAACAGCCTGTTCTCAGTTGCAAATACAATGCAAGCAATGAGCTGAGTTTGTCCCTTCGACAATGGCCATGCTTCCCCCGGATTTAAACCATTTTACTTTATTGGTATTGAAAACAGTGACAAATATGCCATTGCATAAGGCAGTTCAGGAATGAGGGACTACAAGGCAGAAAGGAGCGTAACAATCCTTGAATGAAAGAATGCGTGTGGCTTTCACTTGTTTACAGACTTTGGGCATATATACCAAAATTCACACAGTGCAGAACAGTGCAGCGTAGCAAGTCACCTGCGCTGCGTGCCAAGGAAAAGGTAAGAATGCACTGCAGTTAACATTCCTGATTTCCCAGCACTGGCGCACAATGTGCTGCCTAGCGCCAATGCAAAACAAACACAAGGAGATGATGCACGGAAGGCTGAAACTTTTATGACACTCATCCCCAGTCACAGATCTGGGTTGAATCCATCATCGTTCTTTAGCTCACTTTGCCACACCAGTTCAGACACAGCTATATACAAATCAGTCTTGACCCTGTGCCTCATGGGAACAGTCCAGCCCGAAGTGCCGAGCCATGTCTTCCCTGGACTGGAAACAAGCATCCTGGGGCCGGTTTCTGGCTCACAGCTGTCATCAGCCAGACTAGCTTGAATCCAGTGGCAAAGTGGGCAAGAGACCAACGTCTGGGCATACCCTGCCAACTTAGGGTGAACAAAGCAAACACAAGGAGATGATGGACTGAGCGCTGAAACTTTTTGAGACACTCATCAGTCAGCCTTAACTTTTGGCTTTATCCTACTCTCACATAAACAGTTACCCGATGCTGGGGTTTTGTTCTTTTTGGGACTATTTTTCACTAAACACTTTTAAAAATCATAACTGCGGTTCTACTGCTTGGATTTATTTATTTTTGTGTCATTTTATTTATTAAAATGCACTCAACTTTTTAAAATTGGTATGAAATGTTTTTTTGTATTTTGTTTTTACTTTCTTCATCTTTGTGTGCTGAATAAATACTTTACACATTTCCGCTAAATTAAGCCTGACTGCTGTGTGCCACACTACCAGAGGGTTAAGCAAAAGTTAATTAATTACTTTTTGTGATTCACCCTGACAAGGATTGTGTTTATTATTTGAGTGGGGCTTTCAACCATCTCAACTAAAATCCCAATTTCCTTAACAGTCAATTCAAAACTTAGGGGGCGCAATAATAACTTTAGTATGGTCAGCTGCGTGCGGTTGAAGGAGGGGCCTGGAATGACGTTTGCATATGGTAAAATAGTATAGTGGCATTTGGCACATATGTGAGGAGTTAGCTAAGGCTGTTGTTACCCATTAGGTGGTATTCAGAAAAGGGTGGACCATGATTCGGGCACAATAGTGATTCTTTAGATTATTTTTGCGAGGAGAAGCGGAGTTGAAGTTTGAGTAATTGCTGCTGGGTTAGGAGGCTATTGACGATAAAACATTGTGTTACCCTGTGGTTACTGAGTCTTTTATGCCAGGAGAGTGTCATCCTTGGAATTAAACTGGTAAATTTGGTATCAATTCATCACATTCTACAGATACAGGATATTTCCGGTGTCCCCTACTTTTTTCTCACCTGAGTAATTTGTTCATAGATTCGACCCATGTAATTACCGTCCATTGACACATAGTTATTAAAGGGGGTGCCAGGGCTTTATAAAGGTGCAAAGATTGATATGTGAGGGGGTTCACTCTTGAGAGGGGTGGGCAGGTGTAGTTGGGGTATGTGAAAGTAAGGTTGATGGTGAGGATTAAATAGTCAAACGTTATACTAAATTATTATTGAGACAAATAGCTCTCACATACTTATAAACGTTTGGACCTGGCTCTGCTCTTTTTAGGGTGATTACCTCTCTCCAGGTCATTAAGGGCTCTTTCTCCAGTCCTGAACTTTTTACCTTCACACCAATGGTTTCAGAATGTGTTAGTCTAGTAAATTCAATCAAAGAAAAAAAACTATGGAATCCAGAATGCATCAAAGTGTGATACAAGAGCTGGGGACTGTAAACACTGCCTGTAATTAGTACCTGGAGGGATGTGGTCACCCTAAATAGAATGTCAGCTAACATCATGCTATTAGAATACCTCCTTTCCAAGGTTTTCAAATACCAAATCGGAGTATTCTGCACATAGTAAGCTTGCATGGTGCTTAAGTTCCCCAGGGTCCTTGCGTAAGTAGCATATCCAGTTCAATTTTTTAACTTTGTGTCCTGGGACTTGTAGTCCTGGGTTTATAATGGGCTAAACAGGACAACAAGTCCCAGAATGCAAAAGTAAAGCCTGGACCAGATGAACTTCTCAAACATTGCATGGAACTGGGAAATTTGAGACCTGTGCACCGTTTTTCATTTCAGTTGAACTAAACGCACCAACACAGCTGAAAACAAAAAAAGAAAAGTTGTGTTTCTGTTATAAGCTGGTCACCGGTTCAAATCCCGGCGGGTTCACTGAGGCTTAAATTCTCCTGAGCCATCTTGGATCCATGCGCACAGATTTAGCCTACAGCCCACTTGTTCCTGATGTTTCACACTGAGAAATCAAAGGGCCTGATTCACAAAAGTAATCTGACACAAAATCCTGACTTTACGACTTTCGGTATTCACAAAAGGCATTTAGTAGTAGTAAAGTTAGGATTCCTCCATTTTCACTTCAGCCAGCATGTTTGGAGCAAGGTAGGGAAGGCAGAGAAGGCAGTGCATCTGTGCACTTGAAAGGCATGCCTCTAGAAGCTACTCCCCACTGATGCCACCATAAAGGAATTAGGGCAGCAAAGCAGATTCCATCAGGAAGTCTGTAAATCAACAACTATATGCAGCCAACAAAGCCAACATTATCAATACAAGAAGAAAATAGGAGTAGACCCATCATTATACAGATAATGTCAATTCAACATTCACAATTCACATTGGGATTCGAAATGGATACCATGTCCTTAGTTTTGAGGCTACTTATCAGAGTTTCATATAATTTTTGAGTCTGATTATTTTCTGAATATAGTTATTCAATAAAGTTTGATCAGCTTTCTATTTTATTTTCCGGGTAGTAGATTTCAAAAACTTCATAGCCTCTTTATGGGTAGTGAAGATGTGGGCACAGCCTTTGCAGTGTACTCAAAGGTGTGCTGGAAAGAGCATTCCATACTATGGGGCTTATTTACAAGCCCCTTGATTTACCGGCAGGTACGCCACTTTTTCCCATATTAAAAGTCACTCACTATTGTGAATAAGCCCCTATATGTTGTTGCCTCTCAACACTTTTTTCAACCTTGTGTATGCTTTTCTGATTATGGGTATGGCACTTAAGCTGGACTTCATATCAAGAATGATTGTTTTAATTTCCATTTACAAAGGTTCCTCTAGATGCCCAGTGTCATGTTCACTGGTGGGGAAAGGAGCTAGAATATGAGACCATGCAGATCTTTTCTGCTCAAAGGACAGTATGCCCGGCCTTGCATCATATTCTTCATTGTGTGAATGGTAGCATTATGGATCACAGATTTCCCGCAGTTATTGCGCCTGTAGAGAGTTGAGCCTTACTTCCACCCATGTCATGGGAAAGGACCAGAGGCCTGAGGTCCCTGGACACCAGCAGCCATCAGCACTCTCCATCAGATGTGTGGTAAGTACCTATCCTTTCTACTTTTATCTGTGAGGTATGCTCATGATAATAGTTATGCCAGGATTATTATGGTCTGGGGTACTTCATGGCACAGTCACCCTAGGGCCTGCTCATTCCTGGACTACCAAGGGTGTGGTGTCTTCTTCAGGGCTCACCATGACTTGTGATGGAGTGAGGGGGGCAGTGCCTCTCGAAATCCAGGGAAAGAACACCGGCATCAACAGGTCCTTGTTGTGCCCTGTCCCCTTCAGCTGTGGTCCCCACACTTTCCTGCTGCCCCTTCTCCATTCCTGCAGTTAGCTGCCCTGGTGCCACTGACCACAGAGGCCACGACCCTCCTCCATGCCCCTTGCAGCCGGCACGTCAACAGGAGCATACTTTCTATCTCAGTGCTGGGGTGTTATCATACCCCTAGCCCCTCCCTTCAACAAGTCAGGCTAGCGCACATGGATGCTGGATTAAAGAGATTACAGATCAGGGGGCAGGAGAGTTCCACAGCTAGGCAGCATTCTAGAAGACAACTGGCCACGCCCCCGCAATCTAGATATCTGACATGACATGTAGTTGCACGCCCCAGGACAGCTGACACCTTGTGACATAGTTGTCTGTGAGGAACAGATGAAGTACAGGGCATCACTTGTATTCATATCAATGAATATCTGTGAACTTGACGATAATTATTCTCTACAATGTTGATAAAGATCTCTGTGTAGCTGTTGGATTAACAAACCTATGTTATAGTTGTAGGTTCAGGAATGTTGAAGTACCTAACTGAAATACCTAAGGCAAGTACAGACAATGAAGAGAGGATCTGGTATTCAAACATTCAGGCAAGGCACAGTTCTGTAGTAACATCAGTCCGTATAGCATATGTGTTATCTAGGTCTCAAAGCCCTTATCAGTGAATATCTTTCCTTTCTCTATGTAGTCCTAGACCAGGTGGATTCTGAAGCATGCCTAGAGAATTTGTGGTTCTGGTTAACTAACCACGTTAGGAAATATTGTTAGGTAACATACAGAGAATCTAGAGTCGTAGCTAGAGCTTGTGGTGCCCGGGGCTATCCCTCAGATTGCCGCCCATGGCATCCGCAGTCCTCATTGTGTGAGGAATTTTGAATCTCACCTCACTGTTAAATTTCGCACACAAATATTTCTCACATGTATTATTGGAATGCTAGTTTTACATTGGTCTATTAACTAGTGAAAGTAAGTGTTAACTATCTGAACTCGCAGTTGTAGAGGGCTGCGTACAGCACCCCAGGGCCACTCACTTAATTATACTGGTGTGATTTTTAAAAAATACTTTAAAACATATTTGTCAGTCTGCCTGACTGTGACCGCTATGTGTGTCTCACAGGCTCTCTGGGGCTTGTCCAGCAATCATGCTATCATGCACATCCTCACTGTGGCAGCCGGAGTCCGTGAGTCAGTTGACTCTAATGAATTTATGGTATAGGCCTGAGGCAATTGAGATTTGTGTTAGGGCCTCTCACATCCTGTTATAGTCTGGGCCCAGGTCCCATGTGGGACAGAGAGAGCAGCATGGAGTTTAGTGATTCTCCTCTCCTGGTTTATATTTTGAGCTCTTTCCAAACAGCCGCAATGCCACATGTTCACAGACAGGTACTACTTTTGCACTTACCTGCGTGTATCTGGATCTGAAGGTGGGGTGTTGGATTTAGGAGTCTTTCAACACTTGCTGTGCTGCAGGCTTTAAACAAAAATGCAGGGTGGACTGAATACCCGACTACACACGCATTTATGTTATACAAGGAACATTCAAACTCACAGTCAGGATCCATGTGCAATTGGGAAGAAGATGCAAAAACGGACCAATTGCAAGTATAGCTGGACTTCTACACAGGTGAGTCAGGGTACAGACATGCTGTATGCCCATAACAACTGCCACAAGCCAGCAACTTTCAGCAAAAGGGTTATGGAGAAATGCCATGCACAGACTACAGAGCAACAGAAGGGTCAAAATTCTGGAGTCTGAGGAGTGCTAGATTTGGAATACGAGTGGTCTTGTTGATTGAGGACACCAACCTCCCTAGCAGCCACTTTATTGGCAACTATACCCCTATACATAATGTGCTGACTGACAGGGGGTGTGGGAGGCTGTGGCTTTGGGTAATGATAAGTACGTATATCACATTCACGTATACACACCAAATATGCGTAACGCAGAAAAAAATCATTCTACTTTGAGGCAACAAACAGCATAAATATTTTTTTTAACTCAACCTACTGGATTAAATCTGCACATTCAGATAAAACAATCTACGCACACGTGCCTGGTGGGACTTTAGAATTTGCCTTAATATACATGATTTTTCTAGGTCAATCCCCCGCAATCAGGGTTGAGGGGGCTGCTCTGTGGTGGTGAAGTTTGTCAGGCTAAGGGCTCGTTTCACGCAGAAAGCTAGACCAACCTGTCAAACACCGAGTAGACACACCTCTCTCCGTTAACACCGATTAACAGTACTCTCATAGCTGTCAAGGTTTCAGATTGCAATGTGTGACATTTTTATAATTTCAGTATAATTATGAGTGACATTTGAACAACTATGAGTGACACCTCCTTGCAAACAAAATCAAGCAATGAAGACGAGTGAAACATAAATAGCAGAAATTACACCCATTTGAGCAATGAGAAACTCTAAGAAGATCTTTAAACAAATGCTACAAAGCACCAGAGACAGAAAGGCAATTCACTAACCTAGCGCCCTTGTAACCTGATTGTACTGTTTAACCAGGTAAGTAACATCGACTGCTGAGCCCCAGGCTCCTTGGCAATCATGCACAGGAACATCTCTGAGGTTACTCTATCCCACATGGGGCACCCATGGCCGAGGAGTCAAACAGGATGTGAGAGGCCCCAACACGGAACTCACAGCTGCCAGTCAGCATTTACTGCGCAGCAGATAGTCAGGGCGAAGGCTGTATTACTTCAAAAGTGAAGACAGTACTGTGCAGAAATATAAGTATTTAAAATCAATTAGCAGTGAGCACACCAGCTGTAGTTCGCTTCTGATAAGTGTAAAATTCGCCGTCATAAATTCAGATTTCCTGGTGCACATGCAATAGGCTATCACTCTTGACAGCAGAAACAAAGTCACCTCTGGGTAACTCCGTTGTGTATTCTCAATCGTCTCTCCAGTTTGAAGCCAGGGGGTTCTAACTATGCCGAGTCGGATGCAATTTTCATATTTGTTTTTTTTTTGTCAGATAACTCTGTATCCGAAGTTCAATTTGAAAGAAAGCATGCCGACTTTTGTCGAGGATAGTTGAACGATACTGTTCTGATATTTTTATATTTTCATATTGTGAAATGGTTCAGTGTAGGTTGTGGTTTCAAAGTAAGGGTACACGTGCATTGATTGCAAAAGCCATGATTTTTGGTATTTATTTTATACTTATGATTAACATTTTGATTAAGTTCTAGTGAGCCACGTACCTGCTACACAAGAGAAGTGAATGGCCCGCTCGCCCCGGTTCGGATGCAGCTGATGTGAAGCACAAGGCGTGTAGTTCATGTCGTGCCCAGGTGGCACTAGGACCCTGCGAGGCGAGGGTCAGGGACAGGGGACACCGGACACCACATCCGGTCAGGGGAGGGATCAGGGGACAGAGACGACGGACCTCGGGGCTGGAGGTCGCAGGACAAGGGGCGCTGCACGACTGACCATGATGATAACATAATAAAGATTACCTGGCAACACCACGACGTCTGGCGTGTGTTCTGTGGGCCAAGGAACACGACATCTGGCGACGAGTGCGGGATCCGAATGCAGTGTGCCGGAATCGCGAGTTGAAAACCAGGAGCCCACCCTGGATCGCGTCGTGGTCAAGAGGAAGAGGGAAGAGTGAAGCGCCATCGAGGAATCGGCAGCGACGTGGGAGCCCACCTCGACCGCCGTGGACGAAGAAGCAACAGAGTCGGTAAGCGCCAGCCAAAGAGCGCGAGCGTTGAAGAATCAAAAAGCCAGCGCGAGCTCTCGCGAGAGTCTCGGTGGCCATATTGGGGCCAGGCGCGAGGACCAATAGAAAGGAAGAATCAGCGCGGCGGCCATCTTGAAGTCAGGCTGCATTGCGATTGGCCGCGAAGTCCCGCGAGAAGACAGCGACCATCTTAGAGTCAGGCGAAACGAGCCAATAGGAACCAAGAACGAGCGCGGCGGCCATTTTGAGGCCAGGCGAAGCGCGAAAACGAAGGAATTTGCCACAAAAGTGAAAAGAAGTGAAAAAAAAAGGACCAAGGAAAGTGGGCAGAAAGACCTGTTTCAATGAAAATAAAGAATACAAGAGCAAACAAAGAACAAAATACAGAAAAGAGAAGGAAAGAGGAAAGAATATAGAGAGGAAACAATATAAAGAGCACCACTCACAAAGAAAAGAGACAAGACAAAAGAATATAGGAGGGAGCGCAAATGGCAGACCCAAAACCAAGTGCTCAATATAGGAGGCCACTACCATTTAGCCTATCTGAACCACAGACTGGGATCAGATGGGAGAAATGGGTAAGACGTTTTGAAAACTACATCGATGCCACTGACGTGACAGCGGCCAAGAAGAGAGGACTCTTCATAAATTTAGTTGAAGATGAAATCGAAGATTTGCTAGTGACCCTGCCAAAAGGTGACATTGACACATATGAAAAGCTAAAGACGTGTCTAACGGCCAAATTTGACCCACAAAGAAATGTGGATTTTGAGAGGTATAGTTTCATGATCGCGTTCCAACAGGCGGAGGAGTCCCTGGATGAATTCGCAACGAGGTTGCGAAAACTGGTCACCCATTGCGAATTTGACAAGTTCGACAATGAGCAGGCAATAAGACTGTGCATTATTGAAGGATGCCGCAACACAGAATTTAGAGCAAGGGTAATAAAAGAACCAATCTCCCTAGAAAACATCCTTGCACTAGGAAGGGCGGAAGCAAGAGCGACTGCACACGCAAAAGAGATGGAACGAGGTAAGACAAGAGGAGGAGAACAGATACAACGAATGACCACCAACAATCGGCCAGGGAATTGGAGGAAAGACAGAGGAGACCAGGCAGGGAAGAAGCAACCAGAGGGAACCTGCTACAGATGTGGACTGGAGTTTCCACACAGAGGGCAGTGCCCAGCTCTCGGCCAGACATGCCGCAAATGCAACGGACGAAATCACTATGCCAGCGTGTGCCAAGGGACACAATTCAGAAATGACCAGGGAAGACCTGGAAGAGCACGGATGCCAACTAGCAGACACATCAGGCATGTGGAAGCGGGAGTGAGAAGTTCATCTGCAGAGTCAGGGGGAGAAAGTGAAGAAGACAGAACGAAACGGCTGTACCTCATGACAAATGTCACCACAGAATCAGAAGAAGAGGAAGAAGAAAGCGAAGAGAGAATATGTCTGGTGGACAAAAATAAAATAAAAAAGACTGAGTCGGTAACAATAAATGTAGGGCCACACGAAACGAAGTTCGTCCTGGACAGCGGAGCGACGTGCAACATCATGTGCGTCTCCGAATACAAAAGAATGAAGGTGCAACCGACCCTGAGGCCATCGAGAGTACAAGTATTCACGTGGGTGGCGAAGACAGTAATTAACTTGGGGAAGTTCAAAGAAGAACTACAATACAAGGATCAAAGGCTGAGAGAAGAAATACATGTACTAAAAGGGGACATTCCTGCGCCATGCCTCTTGAGGAACGTCATGGCCCAAGTAATGGGACTGATGGAGATGACATACAACATGTCGGGCAGGGAAAACATTCTGAAAGAATACCCCAAACTGCTAAAAGGACTAGGAAAACTAAAGGGACGGCAGATAACACTGCACATTGATGAGACGATCAGGCCAGTTGCACAACACCACAGGAGAGTGCCCATACACCTGCAGCCACAAGTGGCCAAAGAACTGGAAGAGCTACTAAAACAGGACATAATAGAGCCCGCCGATGGTCCGACACCATGGGTATCGCCAATAGTAGCTGTCCCAAAGAAAGTCAAATCAAAGATAAGAATCTGTGTGGACATGAGGATCCAAAATAAAGCAATCGAGCGAGAGCGTCATCCTGGACCACATTTGGACGACATGATTAGCTGTCTCACAGGCACAAGAAGATTCTCGAAACTAGATCTATGCAAAGGGTACCACCAACTGGAACTAGACCCTCAGTCGCGATACATCACGACGTTCTCCACTCATCTAGGCCTGTTCAGGTACAAGCGTCTGAGCTTCGGGATCTCATCTGCAGCAGAAATCTTTCAAGAGACAATACGACAAATAATAAGACCAGTCAAAAACAGCCTAAATTACAGCGACGATATCCTGGTGTTCGGAAAGTCAGACGAGGAGCACGACCAAGCACTCAGAGAAGTGTGCTCGCAGCTAGAGAATGAGGGTCTGGCACTCAACGAAGACAAATGCGAACTGGGGCGAAGCGAACTCGTATTCTTCGGCCACATCTTTTCCAAAAGAGGAATGAGGCCGGATCACAGCAAGGTGGAGACCTTAGAAAAAGCAAGGAAACCCACCGATGTGGCGGAAGTAAGGTCGTTCCTAGGGCTAGCAAGCTACTGTGCGCGCTACATCAAAGACTTTGCCACTGTAAGCACCCCACTACGAGAGCTGACAAAGCAAGGACAGAGCTTCGTGTGAACAAAAGAGTGCGACAAAGGGTTCGAGAAATAAGGAAAGCTGTGACGGCGGTAGATCACCTAGCATACTTTGACCCCAAACTGTGGATGCGAGTCCAGTCGGACTAGGGGCAATCTTGGCACAGCATCAACCAGGAAAAGATTCCCCAAGAAACATAGTGGCCTATGGGAGCAAGAGCCTGTCAGACATTGAGAAGGGATATTCGCAGCCTGAGAAGGAGAGTTGAGTTTGGCAGTGGTATGGGCCTGCGAACACTACCACATGTTCATCTACGGGAAGCCCTTCACAATCATAACAGATCACCAGGCGCTGATAACAATATACGGCAACCCGAATGCAAAAATACTGCCAAGGATAGAAAGATGGGGATCAGGTTAATGGATTACAACTTCAAAATAATCCATAAACCCGAAAGGAACAAAATCCAGCAGACTATGTGTCACGACACCCCTTACCAAAGAAGTCGGAATCAACGACAATGGCGGAAGAATACCTGAATTTCGCACTGAAGCTAAGCACGCCCGCAACAATAACACTAGAAGAACTAGAAAACGAAACAAAAAAGACGATACCATGCAGGAGATCATGAAGATCACCAAATCACAACGCTGGAGACACGTAAACGCCAACACCAGCGTAGAAAGAGGAGTAGACAAAGAGGAGATGCTGGCCTTCAAAAGAATCAATGCAGAACTATCTGAAAGTGAATAAAGGGATAATAATGAGAGGCACAAGGATCGTAATGCCCAGGACCCTGAGAAGAAGAACGGTGGAGCTAGCACACGAATCACACCGGGGCATGGTAGCAATAAAAAAGATGCTGAGGGAAAAAGTATGGTTCCCAGGACTAGACAGCATGGTGGAGGAGACAGTGACACACTGTCATGTCTGCCAAATAACGGGGCCAACGTCCAAACCAGAACCGCTGCAAATGTCCCCGCTGCCGACAGCAGTGTGGACGGAGCTAGCAGCAGATTTCTACGGCCCCCTGGAGACAGGAAGCTACCTGCTGGTGATCATAGATGAGTATTCAAGGTACCCAATAGTGAGACCCGTATCATCAACCTCAGCGAGCGCGACACTACCAGTGCTAGACGATGTTCTGGCAGCATGGGGCTCACCCCAAACACTCAAAACAGACAATGGTCCACCATTCTCAGGGGAAGAGTTCAAGAAATGTATGGCATACCTGGGAATAAATCACCGGCGAATAACACCACTGTGGCCGCAATCAAACGGGATGGCGGAGCGGTTCATGGGGACCATCAAAAAGACAGTACAAAGGGCAAAACTGACACAGATAACGATTGGCCAGGCCCTATGTCAAGTACTAAGAGACTATCGAAATACCCCACACAGCTCCACGGGAAGGTGTCCCGCCAAGCTGGTGTTAGGGCGAACAAGCAGAACAAGACTGCCACAAATCAAAGAAAGAGAGAAGGCAGAACATAAAGACATTGCCAGAAGAGACAAGGAACAGAAAGAGAAGATGAAGAGATATGCCGATCGAAGAAGGCACGCGGCCACTGGCGAAATAGAAGAAGGAGACATGGTGCTCGTGAGACAGCGGCAAACAAGGAAGTCAGACAGCGCTTTCTCCAAAGACCCGCTAAAGGTGACAAAAATAACTGGACCCATGATCACCGCATCAGCCGGTCAGTACCATGTCACACGGAACAGTTCTCACTTCAAAGAATTGAGAACCAAAGAAGAAGGCGGGCCAAAGCAAGAGCAGACAGGGGATGCAACACCGGTGGAGTGACCAATGGACGCCGGAGACCAGCGACCAAAGAGAGAATGCAAAAAGACAAAAAGACTGATTGAAGAGATGTAAGGATTCGGAGATGCAGGAACGGATGAGCGAGAGAAATCTCTCTCTCTCTCTCTCTCTCTCTCTCTCTCTCTCTCTCTCTCTCTCTCTCTCTCTCTCTCTCTCTCTCTCTCTCTCTCTCTCTGTCCGTCACGAGATATGGAACAAAGGACAATCAACGTTGTTTACAAGAAAGGGGGAGATGTCATGCCCAGGTGGCACTAGGACCCTGCGAGGTGAGGATCAGGGACAGGGGACACCGGACACCACATCCGGTGAGGGGAGGGATCAGGGGTCAGAGACGACCGGACCTCGGGGCTGGAGGTCGCAGGACAAGGGGCGCTGCACGACTGACCATGATGATAACATAATAAAGATTACCTGGCAACACCACGACATCTGGCGTGTGTTCTGTGGGCCAGCGAACACGACAGTTCACTGAAGGACAAGCATCATCTTCTCTGCTGCTGCGGATCAGGACGCTTTACTTCCTGGACCCCCTGACTCTGAGTGACCATTCTCTCTGTGCCAGATGCCAGGGGCCTTGTTCTTTCATCATGGGTGCATCTGTGTAGCACTGGCTCTTGGGCATCGATTTTTTCGAGAAGACGCAGCACGGGGACTACAGCGTTGTGCTGCCCTTCCCTTGGCACTGCAATTTAGGAGCGAGGGCTGGCCAAACATTGTGCCCAGGGCCGTCATTGGTCGCGCTACAAGATTGACGGCCCTGGGACGGTCACGATACGTGCACTGCAGGCAGCATTTACATCTTAGTAGATTTGCTACTTGGACTTCACGCGGGGGCCTCGCGGCACAGGCAGCCCGTTCCGGCAGCTGTTATAATTTATTTGGGGACAGTGAAGTTACTGAAATGACACTGAGTGTCCGCAAATAAATTATAAAGGCCGCAGCCACGGGCCACCAGTACCTTGCGGCCGCCGCCCCAAAATAGTGGCGCCTGGGGCGGACCCCCCCCCTAGCTACGCCTGGAAGAGAATCCTATGGTTGGTCTTCAGGTCCTTAAGAGCAGTCATGGGCTCTGGTACTAAGGGTGTAACTCTTTTTGTTGCAGAGGATGTATCTGTTGCATACCGTTTGCGTGGCGTGTTAAGCCTCGGTGTGTTTAAGGTTATAATGCTAACATCTGCACTCTGCATTCGGGTGTGTGGTGATCGTTACCTGTGCCCTTAGGTATGACGGAGGGTGGTTGTGCTAGGGATTCTGGCAGTGCCCTGGCCCTGAGTTCGTCACACATGGAGGTTGGCGAATTCCATCCAAGTGTGATGGCTACCCTGTTGTTGGCGTTCCCGAGGGGGTAAAGGGTTGGAGTTAACCAGGTCGGTAGAACCAGAAACGGGGGTGGGAAACTGTCCCAATACCTGGGATCTATCGACGAGGCTGATACGTCCAAACTGACTCTCATGTAACTAGAGAGAGAACAATCAATACATGGGGGTGGCAGTGCGTGCCTGCGAGGCGAGGTCCCGGCGGGGCATGTGTAGGATCAATGTTCGTCATTTGGTCAGTAAATCATCATAGGTGTCGTGATGCATGTTGTGGGAGTGTTCCATTGGGGCGCGGTAATTTGTGTCCGCCAATCTTACCGGATATTTCTGGTCGCTAGCTTGTGTATTCATTAGTGCACGTTATCAGCAGTTTGTGGTGTGACTTGGGGCAAGGTGACGGAGTCCGTTTTAGATTGAGTCTCATCACTATAATTTTCTCCTTCCGATGATAAAAGATGGGGAGCACCATCTATGTCTTACCCCGGCAGAGTAGTCCCCAAATTTGTCACTGCCTGTAGGGCCTTGCGCCGCTCCTGCATGATTTGCTCCAGATCCGGGGATTCCAGGTTGTGACGTTCTGTTAACTTTCTCCGTCCCTGCAATCTCTGTGTCTGTGATTGTTGTCGGTTGCGCCGCCTGTTGCGTGGGGCTTCTTGGGTCCACTCCTGCGAGGCCTCTTCTGTGGAGTTCTGTGTGCAGTGGTGTTCTGCCCAGTAGCAGGCTTCTTCGGCATTGGAGAAGAAGTGGGTGGTCCCAGCATGGATGACTTTTAGGCAGGCTGGGAATAGTAATGAGTATTGTATGTTGTTGGCTCGCAGTCGGCATTTCACCTCCAGGAACGATGACCTTTGCTTCTGCACCGCCTGTACATAGTCAGGAAATACCATGATGTGTTTGTTTTCCACCTGTAGGGGGCTTGTATTTCTGGCCACCCTGAGCACCTCGTCGCGGTCCTGGAAGTGCAGAAATTTAGCGAGCATCGGCCGGAGTGGGCCTCTGGGCAGCGGTTTACGGGCTTGAATCCGGTGGGCTCTTTCTATTGAGAAGAAAGCCGTACGGGCCGTGGTTGGGGTGAAAGATTTAACCCAAGCTTCCATGTATTCGAGTGGATGCGCCCCTTCGACTCCCTCCGGAAGGCCCAGGACACGGATGTTGCAGCACCGCAAGCAACCCTCCAAATTATCCATACGTTCCTTCACGATGGCTAGGCGGTCCAGCACAGATCTAAGTGTTTTTTGTTGTGCGTTGACGGTGGGTTGTACGTCTGCTATGGACTTCTCGCCATACTTTACCTTGTCAGACAGTTTTCTATGATTGTCTCTGATGAGACTAACGTCTGTGGTTAGGGTGCCGAGTCGTTCCTCCATGGAGACCCTAGAGAGTTCGATGGCTGCTAGCACTTGCTCCAGCTTGTCCCAGATGGTCGGTTCCGGTTGGGTTGTAGACTGCTTGGCCAGTGTATGAGTGTGCGGCAGGTTCTCCGGTGCGGTTTCTGGGACCGTCGTCTGTTGTGTAGCTCTGGGCTTCCCCATGCTGAAGTTTGGGGTGGGGTTCTTTGTGTCCTGTGCTGTCGTTGGCGGGGGCGTAGTCGGTCTGGTGCCACTGTGTGGCCAAGTTATCTTCTTTGTCAACCATTTGGTGTAAGGGGCGTAGTGCGTTCGCAGGACATCCCCGCCCCAGTGGGACCCTCCCTGCCGAGCCGCCAGTCGCGCTTGTGGTGGGCACCTTCAGCGACAGTCGCGCTCCGTCGGGATAATTACGTGCGTCCTAGCACATGTGGTGTGTGGTATCTGGGCTCACCAGTTATTTCAGCTGTAGTCTCTCCCGATTGGAGTCCCTATCACAGCAGCCCTTGCTGGGTATGGTGTTCAGAGGGACCCTGTGTACTCAAGGCAGCTTTGGTAGTCTCTGGCGATTTTGTGCACTGCTGGCGGCACAGTATCTAGGTCTAGCGTTGATGGTGTTTCAGGTTCCTGTCCACTGTTGTTGTGGGTAAAGCTTCAGTGTGCACACCTGGCCCAGTGTACCCCTAAGGCCTCCATGTTAGAGTCAGGCAGGGGTAGTCTCTGTATATGGCCAGCTTTTGGGCGCTGCAGTGGGCGGGGGGGTTTCGTGTTACCAACGCCAGTGTGGTCCAGTCTCCACCTCTCACCTCCTGCGGCGCCGCTAATAGATCTCCCTGGGATATCCTCCTGGTGGTCCGCATCACCTCACTTCTCCTGCGCCATTTTGGAGTCAGGCTGACTCGGGGCGAAAAGGCCCCAAGTGAAGCCCCAGGGTGGGGGCACCAACGAATCTTCTCCTAGCAGCCGCACCTCGGTGGAGGCAAAGGCCAGCTCGGCAGCCACACTCGGCGCCTCCCCTGGTATTCTGCTGCTCTGGTGAGGTCGCTCTATCACAGGTGCCGGGCTGCCGCTGATTGTCGTCCCCGCCCCCCCCCCCGCAGCCTGCAGTATATGTGGCGGCTAGCGGGGTCGATCTCGGGCGAGGGAGCGCCGCCTTGTCCGTCATCGACTGGGGTAGCAGCTATTTACCCCCGGACTGGGGGACGTGCTTTACTGTAATCCGTTCACAGCAACAGTCAAGGTTAAGTGCGGGCGGATGCCATCTTGCAGTCGGGCCCCGGGGGGAAAGAACTTCAGCAATCACAATGGGCTCCGCATACTAACGTTTCCTGAACTTTATCTTTTTCATAACCAATTTTAATTTCTCAAAAACAGCTGAGCTCATTACAAAAAAACACGCTTTCTAAGTGAACTTCCAACTAGGGGTGTGATAAACTTGTGTAATTTGCTGTAGCGTAATTACATGACAATACTGCAAAATCCCACATTATTATTCAAAATGCATCTCTCACTCAAAAATTACTGTAAAAATTCCACTAAAATGTCATTTTGAGTTGATGGCAATTGCTCGAGTTCAAAATACGGTTACTCACGTATGGGTTTTTAGGTTCGAGCTGAAAAATTACCTGAACAGTCCTCTCAGAGATAAAAATGTTCCTGCAATGTTTGTTGATGACCCCCGCTAAAGGAACTGCCGTTCGAGTTCAAAGCACGGCCACTTGTGTGCTAAAATTTCTCCTTGAATGGAGGTCTGATTATGCCAAATGGTTTGATTGTCTCAAACAACAAACAGTGCGGCTGATCCTGGGTAAGCACTTCAATTTCTCAGTTTCACAGACCAGTCTTGATAATGTGCAACACGCGTCTGGAGATTGCCACACTTATGCTCCACTGTTCAACAGATACCATACGTTTTTTCAAAAAGGACGGTGCACAAGGAAGCAATGTTCAGAAAGTCTCCAAAATCTTCAATTATAAAGTTCTTTATTGTTAAAATCTTTTTTTTAAATAAGCCTCAGCCAACGCGTTTCGTTCCAATGGAACTTTGTCAGGGCTGAAATAAGCAAAAATAAAAGTATATTGAGTATACAGACAAATACAACATGAAACAAGTACATACTACATAAAAAGTTATGTACATTGCTTCTTTGTGCACCGTCCTTTTTGAAAAAAACAAATGGTTTGATTGTGTAATCTTGGTAATTTATGTAAACTCCATTAATCAAAATTATCAAAATAATGGCATCACACTGTTGTAAATAGCATTTCACGCAGGCCTACTTCCAACCTTTTCTCAGCCATATTTTTCTGTATTGGATAGCAAAGTTTCCAATGGAAGTAAACATGGAGTATTGCATTTTTGGGATCCCTTCTTTCTTACCTCCTAATTAACAGATCAGTGTGAAACTTTCCGTTAGGTAGTCGAAGTGGATGAGCGTTCTTTTGGAAACGTTTCAGGCAGATTCACCAAATAGCTCTAAAGTAATTAACAAAACAAAAAACGTTTTTCCTATTGAAAGTCTGGCCTAACTTTAACTTCACTGTGCGACCGTAGATGTGGAGTTAAGAATGGTAAATATTTATTTCCCTCCACAATATAATATTTCCTAATATATTTGCTACTTGTATCGGTCAATTTCCAGATATTCAACACTGCTCTATAAACTATGGGGATTAATCGCAGTACTAAAGGGGACAAATAGTGGTCTGACAGTCAGGATTATTAATGCTTGAGCCCAAAGACAGAAGGTGACACAATAGGATTATTCAGGACCCATTCAGCTCATATACACACAAGCTGAATGCTGTACATCTAATTAGAAATACCGGCTGATATGACCAGCAAGTGAGTTGATATTTTATGGTTTTTGGACAGTCTACCTGCCAGACATGGGATTATTAATTTGGGAAGCGGGAGCCCCCTACCAGCTACGTACACCAACATTGAATGGGTCAAATAACAATTCTGAGAGAAGCTCTGAACAACTCTGGTAGTTATGGCAAAAGCAGCAGTTTAAGCAGTACTAACAATTAAAAGTAAAGAACACAGCACAATAAATTTCACAAAGCAGTTTAGAAAAAAGAGAGGAATGTAAAGAGGGAAAAGACAACATGATAATCAAACCATGTTAAGGGGAACTAGAGATATGCATTTTCAAACAGTTATGGAACAGTGCACCTAGAAAAGTTAAAGCGCCAATTGAAATTGGGGAGAGGAGTTGGCCTAATGGTTAGGGGGTCGACCTCAAATCTGGGGAACTGAGTTCAAGTCTCGGAAATGACGCTGAACATCCTGTGATTCTGGGCAAATCACTCAATCCTCCCGTGCCTAACAAAAATACAAAAAAAATGTGTCCTCATGTAATGCAACGGGTGCTATGTAAAGCGCTCTGATACCAGATTCGGGTCAAGTTTGTGCTATTTAAAACTCTGTAAAAAAAAAGTCACTGTTCTCCATTGACCAGGACCAAGTCACAATTTCAGGGTGACTGTGATGAAATGGAGGTTAGATACACCAAACAAATCATCCCAGTCAAAGTTTTTACCTTCCTAATCTTTTTTATGGAAGGTGAAATCTTCCATCAGGTAAGGTCCAAGGCTGAGCTAAGGAAGTTGCTGCAACAGCAGATTATTCATTGTTGAGTTCCCACTAAAGCTGTTGGGTTGGTGCAAAACCGTTGAAGTGAGAAAACCTCAATTTCATACCCAGTTAGGACTTTTTGTTGGTCATATAGATGTTCTGCCTTGCCTTTACCTTTGTGCTTGGTCACTTTTTTGGGAGATTTAAATACACCAGCAGGGCAAGGCCATAAAACATAGGAGGCAGGGATTCATGATGCCAGATACCTTCACTTCTAGGTACCTCTGAACCACTTTTCAGTGCAGCAATAAGCTCCAAGTGCGACAAACCTTGATTTCTTGAACCACTTGGGTGCAACCTCCCTGGGCACACTTTGGTACCTTTTACCAGGTCTCCTGAGGTCAAAGAATGACTCTGGCTCAACTTTCCTAAACTTCTGTGAAAGCTGCTCCTGGTCAGTCCCTCAGGACAGGCTTTTAGGTCCCATTCAAGGCCCCAGTTTTTCTCTGCCAAATATCATGCAGGGTCCAGTCCTTAGAGGGCATATGGGCCAACTTTGAATTAAGAGTCCCTCTGCTTTTTATGTACCTGAAACATGAAGAAGGCAAACAGGGAGCCAACAAATTGACCCTTGGAGAGCAGGAACTAGGAGTCCTTGATTCCTTTTCTAACAGCACGAGTCAGGATTTTTCTTCTAGCACGGTCTTCTTCTTCAGATGAAGTCTTCCGAGGTCCAGGAATGCACTAAGGAGGTGGTGTTGTAGGAGCCAAAATTATCCTGTGCACTAGCCAGTGATTAGAGAAATCTGATGACCCAATCTTAACTGATTTCTTGAAGCCCCCAAACCTCTTTTTGTAGCACTTTCTCTTTGCTTTGTTGTAAAATTAGTCAGACACCTCTATTTCTTGATTGTGAAGTCCAGCAGCCATCAATCAGGCAGCTCCCAAGCCACTCCCCAATCAGAAATACTCCCCATCCACCTGACATTGTCAAATCTGGTATTTCCTTGCACTGAAACTGGAACTCCGCTGTCTGGGAGGTTCCTGAGAATGAATAGAAGAAACCCTCCCTCACATCACCAAGTCAAAAGAGGATAGAGCTTACTTTCCTCAATGCTGCCAACTTTTCCTGTCGACTCATGGATAGCTTATCCCTGCTAGGTGGTCAGAAGTTAATAGCCTAGGGCCATTCCTGGCCTCAGAGTGAGGCCACTGACCTCTGAGCCACGGTCATTAACTCTCCTGGCCTGGGACGTCTATACAAGCTTTGAAAGTGTAATGAGTGGCAGAACTGGTTTAAGCAAGCTCTTGGAGCCTAAATAGCATTTGTGTAAAGTTCATTTTTTGCATACGTTATCAAAAATCAGATTTTTTCCAATACATTTTATTTTAAAAACGGTGCAGGAAATAACTTTGAAAGGTTTTTTGTAGCCTTTTCCTATGCAGCAGTTTGGGAATTAAGATTTGAATCCCACTATTGTATTTAGGGAAATGTCTACAAGGTCTACATAGTAAACTAGCTTTTGACTATTAATTCATCATTACATTTTATTTAAAAAACCAAGCAGGAACTAACTTTGAAACATGTTTGTAGCCTTTTCCTATGCAGAGATTGACAATTAAGATTGTAGTACCATTGTAGTGCATTTGAGGATATTTCTACAGGGTCTTCATAGTAAAATAGCTTTTTATTTCAGTGAGGACATACGTGCCTCAATGTGTAGATTGCCAAATGTTAATATATTGGCACCCTGCCCTGCAGGCATGCAAGGCACAGTTTAATGATGCTTTTTTAATCTAGCTTTTCCCTCCCATATGACACTGCAGTGCACTGAAACTGCAACCCAGCCAGATCACAGTGGTGCCCTAGCAGACATATATTCTTATCTGATAACGTAGATGGTATAGACACACGTTGGAGCCCACGTGTGATTTTTAACTTTCCATGTCTTATCTACACTTCAGGCCCAATTTGCAATAGATTTATAAAGATATTAAAGACGCAAATTTGGAGTTCCGATGTACAGCAGGATATCGAGGGGAAGCATACGTGCTTTACTTCTATTTAGCAGTGGCAAAGTACACAGAGTCCTAGAACCAGCACGAATAGGGTGCAGAAAAAGGCAAAACTTATTGGATGACCATGAGACCTTTCTGATGTTTAAAATCCTTATTGTGAAACTAATCTAGCTAATGTTCAAGAACATTAACATTCTTTAAAGTAATAAGCTTGAACATTTCCTGTGTATATAAGGTCACTATACTTAATCTACTCAGGTAGAACACTAGGTTTCACCACAGGGTGCAGTTACTACACCCTAAAACTTACCATCAAATGCAGTTGCAATTGAGCACTTGAGTGATGTGGTTGATGGGTAACCCTTCTAGATCAAAGGATGCAGAAACACATTTAGAGTGTATTTACCTTTAGGCACACTCTGGGTATCCCTAAATAGCATTAGATTTGTAATGGGGCTCTGTATATGATTAAAGGTCTGTTCAGTTGTGTACAAAAAGAAAACTGGACAAGGAAAGCCAAGACAAAAAGAAAGATAGTATGGACGGCAAAGCCTACTAAATAGCCTGGGACTTTTTCCCTTTCAGACTCTTAATTGAGAAAATTTAAATATTTGTTTGAATGACTCAATCAATTATTGAATGAAAAATGAATGCTTTAGGGAGAAACTTTGTATGAATGAATGTATGGGAGACGGATAAATGAGTGAACAAATAGACAAACATATCATCGAGGGAACAGACAAATGAAAGAAGGCTCTGATGAATGATTGAATGAGTTTAGGAAGACATTTCTGTAACTCAGCTTTGGTAGTTACATTGCCAGATGCCTATCAGTGACTCAAGGAGTAGGCGCACATGGGTTCAGAACAGCTGTGGATAGGTGGTTTATCTTCCTGCTGACATCAGCACGTTGTGTGTTGTACAATTTCATTTGGAAACATTTTCTTTCGAGACATTTTGTCTCAATGTTCATTTTCAGTAAAGGTCCAAGAAGTATTTGTTGTGTGCTTGCAATATTGCGTTTTAACTTTAAAAGACTATAAACAGTAAATACCAGTCTGTTTAGAGATTGTAATTCAGTAATACTGTAATATAAGGTGGTCTGGGGCGTGGCCAAGATGGCGGTGAGGAAGGACGCTTGAATTGGGGTTCCTTCTCGCCGTCCACCCAAATAGCTGCTGCTAGCTTCCCCGGGAGCCCATCCGACGTCCCAGGGCGTTGAGGAGCTCCTAATCTTGCCCGAGTGTGCTCCGGTGGCGAAAGATCGAGGTTGGACCCGAGATCGGCGGACTGCACGAGGCCAGGCCTGCCAGCCCGGTGCTGCGCTGCGGCAGGGACCTCGCGTGAGGGACGACCCCGGCCTGGGGTCGTCGAGGTCGGACACAACTGCAGGGGCCTGCCGCCCACAGCCCGAGTGCTGGGCGGGTCACGCGCTCACGCTGTGCGGGTGACCTCCCTCCCACGCGCCAAGGCAGGACACGCACCGGAGGTGCCCCCCCCACTGCCACACTAGACGGCGAGAGGCCCCGGGTGCACCTGGGGGCCAGCGGAGGACTGTGGACCTGACTGGCTGGATCTCACGCGGGAGGCCCGCACTTTCCCCCACGAGCCGCACCAGCGGCGGGAGACAACAGCGACTGCCTGAGTGGGGACACGGCCGGGCCCAGCAACCTACTGGGCTTAAGGAGACACCCGAGGACTACGAGAGCGGAAGCGGCGGAGCGGTCGGCGTGCGGCAGAGCTGTCCGACTCCCATAGTGTATGGACGCAGCCCGCCCGGTGTATCATGGTACCGGGACTGGCCATAGGCACGTGGGATGTGCGCCTAGCTTTTCCCTGCTGCTGCGACTCACTGCGCCATCCGGACTGTCCCTCCTTCCTTGCCTGAGGTGCATCATCGCGAAAGGAGAGATCCCGGCCCGGCCTGGCGGAGGGGGGAAGCCAGACACCTTGTCAGCCCATCCAGCCATTGAAGCACTACCCTGGTGCCCCAGGCCCCCACAGTTGCCGCTTTCCTATAGCATTTACCCAGAGTGGGAACGAAGGTGGCCGACGGCCTGCTGGTGCCGCGGAGGAGCGGCTCTGTTGGCTTAAACTTAAACGATACGATCAACTTGCGCATCAATCAGCCTTCCGGTGGTGGCAGTGACTTCTGGGGCGGCGGACTGAGTGGCCTGCGCAGAAACACCCCTCGACATCTGAGACCTTGCTTAAGCAGTGGCCTGCACGCGCCTGCTACCGGCCTGTTGCTTCGCGGTTCCCACCAGGACTCAGGTTCCCGTTGATGGAGGCCTGGGCCCCGGGACAGCTGTAAGGGGGCACCGGCCTTGTGGGCCCTTGGCGATCCCCCGGCGATACGCGGGACGTGGGGCGCACCCGAGCATGTCCACAGCCAGGACACGCAAGCAGAAAGCCCTCACGGATCTCTTCCCCAGGATTCCCTCCATGCCAAAGACACCAGCTATAGTTCCTATGATGGCTTCCCAGCCACAGCCCACTGGGTCACAGAGTGATCCCATCACTAAGGATTTTCGGGAATCCCTCTTCAACACACTACGGGCTGATATTCAGACGGTGAAGACAGACCTGTCTGCCGAACTATAAGAAATACGCAGGGACGTTGACGGAGTGGGAGAAGGGGTTGCTATGCTGGAGGACAGGCAAGACAATACAATGACGGAGGTGGCTGTGCTACAGCAAGAGATCATTTGCCTACAGGACCAACACCTGGACATCCAACTACATCTGGAGGACCTGGAAAACTGATCCGAAGGCACAACATCCGAATTAGGGGAGTTAAACTCTCTGAGGATACCAAAGACCTCTTCACATTTACAACAGGCCTCTTCCGGCACATCTTCGGGGCCTCTGACAATATCGACATTGTCCTGGATAGGGTGCACCGCGTAGGGGCCCCACGTGCATCTGGTGCCCCCGGCAGACATCCTAGTATGCCTCCAAAACTTTAAGACAAAGGAGGTCATCCTCTCACGGGCTCGGACTTTCCATCCTATCTCTTATAAGGGGCATGCTCCAGTGCTTTATCAAGATCTGGCCCTGATCACTTTACAGCGCCGACGTCAATTTCGACCAGTGACTGAACACCTCCGCCAACAAGGCATTTCGTATTCATGGGGGCACCCATTCAGCCTGATATTTCGGTACAATGAGAAATTACATCTCTTGGGTCTAGCGGCCCCCACGGATGATGATGACACCCACAGCACGGCGTCGGGCCCAGAGAGCTCACCCTCAGGGTGGCAACGCCAAAGACGACGTAGGTGACCTAGGAGGCCGGCGGTAGCAGACATTGCAAAGGGGCAGCAGGATGCCCTGACTCTGGCTTTGGAGGCCTTGGCTGGCTCTGGCTAAGTTGAATCCCTCGACATTGGCGCCTTCTTTGGGAACCGGATGTGGCTTTAGGAAACGGGTGGGAGGCGGGAGGAGGCATACTCTCCCTGGATTGAACACTTGTACACCCCAATATGACGACCTCCTGGCTCCTCCAGGATAGCGGACTTTATATTTGGACCTTGTTTCTGTTCCTGGTTATCCTATCCCCTGTTGCATTTATGAATTTGCTGAGGGCTCTGCCCTACACAGATTGTTTGTTTTCTTTGTGGGTTCCCTTGTCCACCTTTTTAGTAATGTGATAGACTTTTCATCCCCTGCTTATGTTGCCTACGTCCCTCTACTCATGCTACAGCAGTATTATTTGCACTTAGACCCCACCCCTGCCCCTGATGTCTACAGGCACGCTTAGGATTCTTACGCTCAACGTGAAGGGCCTGAACAACCCTATTAAGCGCAGAGCGATCCTCAATTATCTGGAACAATCCAAGGCTGATATATGTCTCCTGCAAGAGACGCACCTTCTTTCCAAAGACCACTTCAGGTTGAGGTCCCGAGCCTTTCCCATCCAATTCTTTTCTTCTAAAGCGTCCAAATTGTCCAGAGTCGCCATATTGGTCTCCAGATCCTTTAAGGGTAGGGTACTCCAGAAGGAAGCTGAGATTAGGGGTCGCCTGCTTACCTACCAATTTTCCATGGGGGGACCACCTTTGTAGTAGGTTCCATATATTCGCCCAACGATAGCCAGGTCAAATTCCTCCTTCAAGCCCTCCGAGACGCTTCTGTAACGGCGGACCGCCATTTGCTGCTGGGAGGGGACCTTAATATAGTTTTCGACAACAACATGGACAGGTCTTGCCAGAGGACCCATCAGTCCGGGGCGCTCACTTTCGCAGGGCGGGCCTGTCTACACGACCTGGAGCTACATGACCTCTGGCGCTTTTTTCACCCTTGCACTCGCAGCTACACCTTCTATTCTGGGGCCCATAAAACATACGCGCGGTTAGACTACTTACTTTGCTCCTCCTCTCTTCAGGCTTTTGCCCGTAGTGCTGAAATTTTAACTGCTTCCCTCTCCGGCCATTCCCCAGTCCTAGCTACCTTCCTCCTGCCGGCCTCGGAGAGACCTCTTAAACACTGGTGTCTACGAGACACACTACTCCCCCGCACCTCACTGTTGGATCAGATCCGGAAAGCTATTGAAGGCTATCTTGCTCTCAACGCTATTCCCGACACCCCACTAGCTACACAATGGGGAGCATTAAAAGCAGTGCTTAGAGGGGAACTCATTGCTATTTCCGCTGCGGATAACAAAGAAAGGACGCGTAAAAGAGTGGAGCTTACGCAGAGAGTAGCGGAGCTGGAACAAATGCACCAATGTACTGGGGCATCCCGTGCATGGCGGCAACTTTGTACTGAACGCAAACACCTTGCAGCTTTAGACCAGGACAAGGCTGAATACGCAGTGCTTAGGCTTCGCCATTCTTACTACACAGGCGGGGATCGCTGTGGCTGCCTTTTGGCTAACAAATTACAGGAGGCAACAGCAGGGGGTCCACACAATCCTCACACCACAGGGAGTAACAGTCTCGGACGATGCAACCATCGCAGAAACATTTTGAGACTTCTACGCTGCCCTCTACACAGGCGATCCCCTCAATGCTCAAGCCAGTGCTGACTACATAGCTAGGGCCCGCCTACCCGCACTCACACAGGCACAAGCTGACTTTCTAGACAGGCCGATACAGACTGAAGAGGTTATCTCTGCCATCTCACGCCTTAAACTGGGCAAATCACCTGGCCCAGATGGCTACACGGCAGCCTTCTATAAGACATTCTGTAGCCAACTAGCCCCCATCCAGCGTTGTTTAATACTTTTGAACGCGCAGGAGCCATTCCTAGGGAAATGCTGGAGGCGGCGATAGTGGTCATCCCCAAACCAGGGAAAGATAGGACGAATTGGGATGCATATAGGCCTATTTCACTGCTGAACATTGACATCAAACTGTACACCAGCATCATTGCGACCCGATTAGCCCGATATATGGCTCAACTAGTTGGACCAGACCAAACAGGATTCATTCCGCAACGACAAACCAGTGATAACACGAAGCACATCCTACAGCTGCTGGAGCGGGCCTCCCACACACCGGGAGAGTATATGTTTTTGGCTATAGATGCGGAGAAGGCCTTTGATAGGGTACACTGGCCTTACCTAGAACTGGTCCTGATCGCCGCAGGCTTGGGTGAGAAGTTACGGTCCTGCATCTTAAACTGCTATCACTCTCCCTGGGCGACTGTCCGGGTTAATGGCCACACTTCCACTAGGCTCCCCATCGATAGAGACACTAGGCAGGGATCCCCCCTGTCTCCTCTGCGAACCGCTCTATACATGGAACCACTGGCCCGTAGACTCCAGCAGCATCCCCTCATATCTGGGATCAAATTCGGGGGAGACACTCATACCTTCAGCTTGTATGCCGATGATATCCTTCTCTCTCCATCGGACCTGATCACATCAATGTGCGCCCTCTTTGTTGAATTAGATTGCTTTGCCTTGGGGTCTGGATTTCGGATCAACATGGATAAATCCGTGGCCCTGAACATTTCTCTGTCGCCACCTACCCTTGCTTATCTGGAAGAGGAACACCCGGTGGTTTGGGCCTCCACAACTGTCCCTTATCTGGGAATTCAATTAGCTCCCACACTCCCTGCTACTGCAGAGATTAATTACTCCAGCCTTTGCACACGCATCCGGGCGACACTCCATAGATGGAACAATTGCACAATGTCCTGGTTAGGTCGAATTGCGGCTGTTAAAATGACAATCCTCCCTCAACTCCTATATCTCTTCCAGACCATTCCTCTTCGGCCGCCCCGTGAGTGGATACACCAAATACAGACAGACCTCTCATGCTTCATATGGCACGGGCGCAAGCCGCGGTTCCGACATCAAATAGCAACATTACCACCTGAACAGGGAGGAGTGGGAGTCCCCGATATTCAGCTTTATTTCCATGCCACACAACTCTGGTATCTGGTAGAGTGGAGTCGCCTGGAGTCCGAAAAGCACTGGCTGTTCCAGGATCAGGCAGTGGCAGGTAGACCACTACAGGGGATTCCCTTTCTTCATACAACTCACAGGCCCCTGAACTTGTACGCCTCATTTATTACCAGCACGATGCTAGATTCCTGGGACCATACCAACGTCTCCCATCAACTGACTACCTTCCCGTCCCCTCTTACTCCTATTTTCGACAACCTGGAATTTTACCCTGGCAAGATTGCTTCTGCCTTCTGGTTGTGGTGCTCCTCCCCTTGTAGATCATTGGGTCATTTCTTTGATCTGAATGGCATCATACAGCTCAGGAAGGACTACAATCTTCCAGAACGCGAGCGCTTACCTTATTTGCAGATCCGGCACTGGGCACTACATCCGACGATTAAACCGCAAGCGCAGCGTCTACTGACAACATACGAAAAATGGCTAGTGACCCGCACCACTGATAAAAAACTGACATCAGATATCTATCGCATGCTGTTGGCTAACATCACACACACGTACAATGCAAGCCGCTCTTGGTGGGAGAGAGATCTTGGAAGGACGTTAAGCCATAAGGAGTGGGAGGTATTTATTACAGGGCGACGCACTCGGCTTACCATATGGGCCTTACGGAGACCCTAACCAAAGTGGCCACACACTGGTACTACACGCCTGAACACATTCATCGCTTCGATCAGCGTCGGAGCGATCAGTGCTGGAGGGGGTGCGGGGGGATGGGCACCTTAGAGCATATTCTTTGGGGCTGTCCAGCTCTACAACCATACTGGCCCCAAGTCCTCGACGAGGTAGACTTACACATGGAAACGCAGCTCCCGGGCTTCCCCTCATACATTCTTCTGGGCCTCCCTAATCCACTAACATACCCTCGGAAGTCAAGAAAGGGCCGGCTGATAGCTATTGCCCTGGGGGCTGCGATACAGAACATCCTAATACACTGGTGCTCCACTCAACCCCCTACGCATACCGGTTGGCTCCAGCGCCTGTGATCTGTGCTAGGTATGGAAAAATCGACCCTGACACTGGCTGGCAGAGGCTCAGAATTTCCTGAATTGTGGTGACCCTTTCTCACACTGCTGGTGTCGGAGTTACAAGAATTAACATTCCCTCGATATTTGCGGCTCCTCCGCCTCCCGGACACGCAAATTCCAAATGCTGCCTCTAAGGGGACACGTCCCTCCAAGCGTTGAGCATTAGCCTACGTTTTCCTCCCTTTCCCCTCCCTTCTTTCTCCTTCTCCTTTTCTTTTCTTCCTTTCCTCTTCCCTTTTCCTTTTTGATCAATATGGTGGACAAGGGTGGGTGGAGGGTGGAGTGGGTGGTGGGGGAGTGGGGGTGTTCCCTGTTTGGGGGTATGTTTTTGTTCTCTTCTTTGTTTGAGGGCCCGCCTCATGCCTTTACCTTAGGTAATATTGATCCTTACGACCTTGTGGTCACATATACACAGTTTTACGGAGGTGTGAGCCTTGGTTTTTTTTGTGCACTAGCTGTCTACAAATTTATCAATAAAAATATTTAAACCATAATATAAGGTGGTCAACTGGCCATTGCATTAGCTATGGAGATAGAGTGAATCCGTTCTCGTTTACCTTTTTACATTTCATTGATTTGGCTGATGAGGGGTGATGCCCCAAAACCGGTTCCAGGATGTTTGTTTCTGGTCCAGGGAGGACCTGGCTTGGCAGTTAAGGCTGGACTGTTCCCGTGAGGCACAGGCTCCAGACATATTTGCACATGGCTGGGTCTAAACTGCGGTGGCATGGTGAGCAAAAGAACAATGGATTTAACCAAGAACTCTTGACTGGGGTGAATGTTTGATTTCTTCTGCATTCCATCCATCATCTGAGTGTCTTTTGCTTTTTCACTCTAGGTGTGCCGGGTATGCCCAGACGTGGGTCCCGGGCTCCCTGTGCCACTGGATTCAAGCTAGCCTGGCAGATATAGGGTGATGGCTCAAAACTGGTTCCAGGATGTCTGTTTCTGGTCCTGGCAGGACCTGCCTTGGCGGTTCAGGCTGAACTGTTCCCATGAGACACAGGGTCCAGACTGATTTGCATGTGGCTGGGTCTAAACTGGGGTGGCATGGTGAGCAAAAGACCAATGGATTTAACCCAGATCTCTTGACTGGGGTGAATGGTTGATTTGTTCTGCATTCCGTCCATCATCTGTGTGTCTTTTGCTTTCTCACCCTAAGTGTGCCGGGTATGCTTAGACGTGGGCCCTGGGCTAACTGTACCACTGGATTCAAGCGAGCCTGGCTGATGAGGGGTGATGCCCTAAAACCAGTTCCAGGATGTTTGTCTCCGGTCCAGAGGGACCTGGCATGGCAGTTCAGGATGGACTGTTCCAATGAGGCACAGACTCCTGACTGATTTGCATATGGCTGGGTCTAAGCTCGAATCTGATGGTGAGCAACAAAAAGGTGGATTTAACCCAGATCTCTTGACTGGGGGTGAATGTTAGATTTGTTCTGCATTCCGTCTATCATCTGTGTGTCTTTTGCTCAAATATTGCTTGGCCAGCTGCTTTCACGCTGCGATGCTGCTTCTGAGCGCCTGGAGCTAAACAAAGAGAAACTGTTCTACAAATCAAATGCTACATATTTTGTTTTCAATAGAGGAGAGAAATTACAATATTATGAGAGTTTAGTAAGAAGTGCCTTACATCCATTTGCAGCCCGCACTCTCTAGCACAGAGGATGTGAGGATTCTACTAGCCCAGATCTTTACAAAGCTGAGTACCTTCAAGCACTGAAACTAAGTGGAGAGGGACCTGAGCTGGCACAAACCAACAATCTCATCAATACTGCTACACTTCAAGAAGAAAACATTTACAAACCCATGTTCCTAACAGATGGAAATACACTTAATTATTTGCTTTCTTGCTGCTTACAGGTTTCCTTCCTTTTTCTCCCCTTCCCTCCTCTCCCCTCTTCTATCCTCTCCTCCCCTCCCCTCCTCTCCTCTCTCCTCCCTCTCCTCTCCTCTCCTCTCCTGTCCTCCATTCCCCTCTTCTCTCTTTTTCACTCCTCTCTTCCCTCCTCTCCTTCCCCTCCCCTTCCCTCTCTGCTCCACTCCGCTCCTCTCCTCTCCTTTCATACTCTCCCCTCTCCTTCCCGTTCTTCTCTTCTCTTCTTCCACTCCACTCCACTCCACTCCCCTTGCCCTAGCCCTCCCCTCCTCTCCTCTTATCACCTCTCCTCTCTTTCTATTAGACAAATTACACCTTTTTTTAGCATAGGATTGACGTCATTGCAGTCCTTTCATATGATTGGCGAATGCCAATCCTTTGTAATCTGCCAGCTGCACTGGAAATTACAATTACAATTAAAAATATGAAAGGTGTGACTTCCTAATAAGATATGTGATTTGAAAGGCTGCATTAAGTAATCATCAGAATGACTGAACAGCAATACACAATTATCATGTAATTACTCTAATGTGGACAGCATAAACAGCAGTAATTAGAAACACTTAGATATGCCTGTTTCTGGAATTTATTGAAGGCAAATTAATAATCTTGAGAGTTCAGGCACACTTAGCCAATCTATTCAAAGCCCCTCAAAACCCAGCGTTCCTTTTGTTCATCTTTCTCAGGCAGTCCGAGGCCTTTTGTTACAATCCTGGGGCCTGAGAGGCATGTGTCTGGGTCCTGAAGAGAAATAAAAGGACACATTTGAAAAGCCTGTCTTAAACCTGAAGGGCTTGACTTTCTACAACCAACACAACACAATTTAAATTCTAATCAGTCTTTTACTCCATCATGTGATTCCTTATTTTGTTACAGAACATCTTGTACTCATTTCAAATATGATTTGACTTATTTCTAAATGTGCAAACGTCTGTGCTTTGACATACCCACTTTAATGTCACTCGGAAAATCATATCAGTAGATTTTTGATGCCTACTAAAATACAACTTGTAACTCCCTGACCACCAATCTATGAAACATATGCTGGATACACAGTGTAATTTAACCTGGTTGCTTAACCACCTGCAGTAAGTACAAAACAGCTGATCCTTTTTCACCCCAGGTGAACTCAGCATCTTTCCAATCCTGCTTGGTTGGTCAAAGCAACAATATTGACTTTAACCAATTACTGGCATACATTTTCTTCTTCCATAAGGTTTAGATGTGAACCACATGTATCCCTCTCACTCTTTGCATAACCTAAACCCATCCGCAGAGGCCTGCAGACTCTATTCCCAGAAATGACCTCCTTCATGGGTTGTGAGTGACTAACAGATCAATTCAGTGGCAAATCCTTAAATCATCAGCTAGCACCACCTACACACAATCTTATAGAAAACAAACAATGCACCAATGTAATATCAAAGTATTAACTGTATCAAACAATGAGCCTGCCAGTCCAAAGAAACTGAACACTTGAAAATGAAAACTTCACACACCTTTCATCTCAAAGACATTTACTTTCTGGAATGAGAACTCTGTGCACTTTGCCACTGCTAAACAGCATTAAAGTGCTCTGCTCCCACTCTAATACATGTGCTATACATTGGAACTCTCTATTTGGCCTATTTAACTTCCCTATAAGTTTGCTGTAAATGCTGCCTTAAGTGCACTTATGGTGCGAAAAGTTAAATGCCATTTGTGAGCTGTAGTGTGCATGTTTACACCACCCACATATATTACAAAAATATATGTCTGCCAGGAGCCCCACTGTGCTCTACCTGTGATGCAGTGTAAAAGGACTGCAGTGACACAAAGCTGGGAAAATACCATTGGCATGTGGAAAAGCGCCCATTTTTATATATTCATAAGTCATCCCTAATGGAAGCCCAGAGAATAGTAAATGTATGTCTAAAATAGGACATAATATGTATTTGGGTAGTGTTCCCTCACAGTGAAATGAAACCAAAAAGCTGTTTCACTGGGTAGGCCTGGCTAGAATGTTCCCTAACAGACATAGGTGGGATAAAAATTAGGAGTTGGTGATAAATTCTATGTTTTGCTTTTAACCCGGAGTTCCTGCCAAACCTTGTCAAGCTGTGAGGCTGAGTTTTTTCACACGTGGCTCGTCAACAGTAATTTGGTGAGAGTGAGGAAAAATTAGCAATCCCTATCACCATTTTTAGGTGCTAGGACGAAACTCCACGAGATTTTTCTCCACACATGCGGTTGCGACCCTTTGCATGAGAAAGCTGACCATCGAATAGAAAATCTACTTGAGCGTCAGCAAAGACGCAGCGCCCTCTGGCACTCTGCATGTTGCAGTTCCTGCTGATTTTGCTACGCAGAACAAGCTCCTGGTGCTAAAAATCATCACGAGCTGCACAATGTGCCAAATTACACCCTCTCGCTGAACTCAGCGGAATCACGTGGTGTTTTCATGTAACACATCGGAATTCCACAGAGTGAGACTCCATGGGCCTCATTTATGAAAAGTGACGCATTGCTGCGTGAAAACAGCGATGCGTCACTTCTCAGTGCGCCCTCCTTGCGACACCACTGTTGCGTCATATTTACTGTATGACGCATCATTGCGCAAGGAGTTACAGATACGTCAGTATTTCTGACGTATCAGTAGGCGCAAAAGTGACGCATTGCTGGAGTGTGTCACAAAAGTGACGCAACTCCAGCAATGTGTCCTTTCACATGGGGCAAGCCCCATGTGAAAGGGCTTGCATCAGTCTTACGCCTGCTGTGAGGCAGACGTAAGATTTTGACGCATCTGAGTCCTAGAAGTGGCGCAGTGAAATCTTATAGATTTCACTGCGTCACTTCCATGACCCTTTCTTGCGTCAAAACGCCCCCTTGCATACATTACACCTGGCGCAGGTATAATGTGACGCAGGGGTTTACAAAGGGACGCATCTACCTAGATGCGTCCCTTTGTAAATATGGCGCAACAAGGCGCATTTTTTACGTCACTGGTGCGTCACAAAAAGTGACGCACCGGCGGCGTAAAAGTGATGCACGGCCTCATAAATGAGGCTCCATGAGCTCCGCCCACCACTGATAAAAATATTATTTTCATCTCTACTTATCAAAGGGTTTGAAAAATGCTTCAAAGTTATTTCCTGCATAGTTTTCAAAATCTGACTAAACTGTGAAATTAGGTTGTTGATACCCTAAACTGGTCCGTGCCAGAATTGTTGAAAAACAGTTTTAGTATCGTGACCCCACCCCCCAAAATGAGAGACACGCCTGAGAAGATTTCTTAGGCCCACATTGCACACCTTCAGAGAAAAGAAAAACAGACAGGCATCTCTCATTGTTCTCTAAAATCAGTGATCGTCAGCCAGATCTACAGTGTTATGGGTCAGACACCCCTGTCAGAGATGCCCTTATCTGCTGGAGTTATTTGTAGAAGCGAGGACCCTCACCCTGATTCCTGAAAGCAGTAGACACACCCTGCAATTGGTCTTTATAATGATTGGTTATTTGTAATGTATAATCAATACACAAACGTTATGCATCCGAATGGCAAAAAAGTATTGTTATCGCAGCTGCCATTAAATAAAACAAGATGAAAATAGGAAAATTCCAAAGTAACTTATATTGTGCATACTGACTAACTGTAAATATTAGTCTAACCCCAGCCTAACCTTTATTCCTACATTTTATCATTAACCTCCTTATTATAGTATTAGCTCAATGATTAAAACATTCCCTTATTACTTAATTCCAAGTTGTGTATGAGCCTCAAAGAAGCTTTCAGGCCTGCAGTCAGATATCAGCTCTCCACTCTTTGCTCCAAGCAACTAGTCTTCCTGTTTGCCTCCCCCAAATTCATGTCTCTTTTATATTTCCCCTCAATAATTCTCTATGGAGAGGGTAAGGGTGCAGCTTCTTAAATTTGCCTTGATGTGTGAACACTATCTTAGCTAGGGAGATATCTGATAGGCAATCTGTTGTGTCAAAACATGCTTCCTTCGACATCAACTCCATGCTCAGTTGGATAACCTTGCAATATTGCTCACTAGAGGCTGTCTGAACATCAGAATTAAAAATGTTCTTTTTCCAGGCGCGGCACGTGCAGGTAAGACAGGTGGAGGGGGTGTGGGTGGCATGGTGCCAAAACTAAATTAAAAAAACTGTTTTCTTTTTTTAAATGTAAGTTTCCCTCATTGTCATATGTCCAAATTCCCCTACCCTGCCCCTACCCTCCGCCTCCCTGCTCAGACCTGCAAGGCCCACGTCTGCCTTTTTACATTATTTTTGTTAGTGCAAGTAATGTTAGCATGTTTATAAGATATTATGGAGATCTTACCCATTCGGTTAGCGAAATCACAATCCAAAAGATTCGTTTTCTGGGCCCTAAACCTTTTACATATGCAATGCAAAAGATTAGTGTTGTCATTTTAATCATGTAATTAGTCAGAATTTGCATGTATTACTAGAAAAGACCTGTTACATATCTCACCTATATTTTGTGTGAGGATCCACAGCTAACCTTCATCTTGCATACTTTGCTCCTATTTAATAACAACAAACCTTTTGTGAGGGTTAGGAAGACATTATAATCCATCTAATTAGGAAACAACAAGTGGGTAAAGCTCCAGCTCTTGTGAGCACAATTACCAATACATGCATACCTCCTAACACCACGGGGGTAGGAAATAGGGACAGTGTTAACCAGTCGGCTGTTAAAGCCACAACAGCACCCCTTGCTAATAATAAACAGGTGCAGAAACCAGTCCCCCAACCTCCTCCCCAAGTTCCCAAACCTATCCCAACGCCCTTGCAAAAGCCACCTTATAGAAAACCCCCGATCAATCTTACTCCAGACTCCTTCCCCTATGTGGCAGTTCTCATCAACGTACCATCTTTACCCCCAGGGCAAAGGGAAAATTTCCAGATGCTTAAAAATAAGACCATGCACTGGTTAAAAGAAAATCGTCCCCTGCCGGGTGACATTGATGGGTTAATAATAGGGGCAAGGAGAATAGACTGGATGGGTTACACATCTAAAACCCTGGGGGGAGACTGTATAGTGGTTAATTTTCAAGATCCTAGGGTGGTGGGATGGATAACAAGGCAAGGATGGGGAATAAATAAGGGCGGTATTGGTATTGTGGATCTCACCTTTTTTTACCCCAGATCAACAAGTGTAACCACAAGCCTACTCAACGAGCCAATAGCCCCCCCAAAGGCTCAATGGCCAGCGACTTCTTTACCACCTCCCCATGTCAGTTTCAATTGTACCCCACATACACACAATAATTCCCATGTAGGATGGCAGGGCTCAGGGTGGGGCTATTGACATACTGGTACTGACAAAATAGGTGGAATCATAAAAGAAGTAGAGGAGCTAGGAGATGTCTGTGGTAACATCATTGCTACAGACATTAAGGAGAATAGCAATGAGGCCGGGTGTGTGGTCGATGAATGTGGTTCTAGACTAGTAACAACAAAACCAAATGTCTTACACCCTGTAACAGATGATTTAGCTGTGGTCACAGTAGATAACCCAGAAAGGCTGGCAAACCTAACGGGGATATCGATGTCGTCCCATGAATCTCCAATTGGTAAATCTATGGATGGGACAAATGTAGATATTGGTACCTTTTTGTCTTGGAATGTCGCCGGATTGGCTAGCAAGCTGGACTCCCAACTTTGGGTGGATTTTATAAGTGGTTTTGACATTTGTTGTTTTCAAGAAACCTGGGCTTGTGATCCATTATTTTGCTTAGGTTACTTGAATTACTATATACCTGCCACAAAAGGGGGAAGAGGGAGGCCAAAGGGTGGCCTAACTGTGTGGGTTAGACAGGGTTTGTTTATTGATATAAAAATCCTAGATAAGGGAAATTGTGATTTACAAGCCCTTAGATTCTCTGTTGTAAATGGTGTTCCAATAGATTTATACAATGTCTATGTGAGAGGTGGTAAAGAAGTAAATCCATCTACAATTGAGTTGTTGTCCGACGTTATGGAGGTTAATTCCCAGGGTAACTTAAAGATAGTTGCCGGGGACCTAAACAGGACCTTTGAACCCTTGACCTGTACAAATGCCCTTATCGAGCGTGAAGAGGACAATCTATGGGGAGTACCTGCCTTAAATTTACAACCTGTGAAGCGATGGACTAAAGAGATTCTCCTATTAAATGGAATATGTTTGGAATACGGTCTAAGAGCCCTCAATGGTAGGACACCCGGGGATAAGGAGGGCAGTTTTACCTTTGATAATGGTATTAATAGGAGCCGAATTGACTATATACTGTGTAGTCTTCAGCTGTGGAGTGGGGTTGTTGACATGGTAATCAGGCCCCGGGTTGAAAGTGATCACAACCCCCTATGTGTGTCACATAAATGGTGGAATGTAGGTTCAAGAAATCGTAATGAGACACATAACGAAACTCCTCTGTTAAGTAACGATGAGCGAAGGTTAAAATGGCCCAAGGTGACAGCAAACGAAGTCACTATGACATACATAATCAATATGGTAGATTATGCTATTTCTGCGATTGAAGCAGTGGCCCTAGTAGCTCCTGGGGACAATGTTATCACAGATATCCACAATAAGTTATTCTCCGCCTTAAGACCATGTTTTTTTATAAAGCAAAAGAAAAGGGAAGAAAACTAAAGAAGTGGGTAGGTGGTTCGATAACCATTGTAGAGCAGCACGTCTAGACTTGGGGCATGCGATAAGGAATAGGGATCTTGCAGCAGTAAGAATGAACAGGAAATTGTATAAAGCAGCCATATATTGTGCAAAAAAGAAATGGGACGAAGACCACTGGGCCCAATTAAAAGAAGCCTCTGATAATAAAGACCCAATGTTATTTTGGAAAATTATTAAGTGGGGTAGTGGTGCGGGCCCTGCAAAACCCGACAATAATGTACCAGTGGAAGCCTGGGTTGACTATTTTGGGCCCCAGTACGCGGAAAGTAATAAGTCTGTGACAGCTGATGAAATAACACCGGTCTACGCAACTGAAGATCTGTTTTCCCTTAGTGAAGTGGTAACTGCCATTAGTTCTGCGAAAAGCGGGAGGGCGCCAGGCCCGGATGGTATCCCCCCTGATATTTTTAAACACGATGTGGTCAGATGGGCGAGATACATCCTCCTTGTAGCAAACGCATTAGCAAAGGGGGCAGTGGTTCCAGATATCTGGAAATGTGCAACCATTATCCCCGTTCACAAGAAGGGCGACCGCTCATTGCCTGCTAATTACAGGCCTATAAGCTTAATAGCCACCGTGCAGAAGATAGTCGGGAGAATGGTAACCAACCAGCTGATGGACTGGGTAGAAGACAACAGTGCCCTCTCGCCATACCAGGCGGGATTTAGGCGTGCTACTAGTACCATCGACCAGGTCTTTCGCTTCATAATATTGCGGTGGAAGACCGTAGAGCTGGGGAGGGGCAGCCTGTATGTCGCGTTCGTTGATCTACGGGCTGCGTTCGATCTAGTCCCCAGGCACAAACTATGGTCGGTGCTCCAAAAGCTGGGGATTCCTGCAGAATTGCTAACTTTAATCATGCGACTGCACGAATCCAACTATGCCAGAGTCCAATGGGGAGGAAGTAGCGAGACAACGGTGGACTTTCCTGTTGAAAGGGGTGTTAGGCAGGGATGTTCCATGGCCCCTTTACTTTTCTCGTTATTCATTAACGGGATAGTCGAGAGAATGTCGAGGGCTAGTGTTGATGCCCCATCGTTAGCGAACACCAGGGTCCCGATCCTGATGTTCGCTGACGACACTCTTATTTTGTCAAAGACTCCTATGGGGCTACAACGTGCATTAGGCATCTTTGATGCTTTTTGCTTGGAGCATGGGCTAGAGGTAAATGTAGGAAAAACCAAACTAATGGCCTTCTCTGCTGGACGCAGAAGCGATCCTAAAATTACCCTAAATAACAGCAGGCTCGATATAGTCAAGGAATTTACATATTTGGGAGTGCAGATTGCAGGGGGGACAGGCTGGACGCATCACGTCAACAAAGTAGTCCTAAAGCACCAGCAGTTATCGGGGGCCCTAAGGGGGGAACACCGTAAATCAAAAACAAAACCTATAAAACCCGCTTTGGCGGTGTATGATGCGAAGGTTTTGGGTGCCACCCTATACGGCGCAGAACTATGGGCTTGGAATGGTCTGACGGCTCTTCAGACTTCCGAGAACAAGTTCATGCGTGGTATTACAGGACTCCCCCAGAGCACCCCCCTAACCCCATTGTTCCTGGAGCTTGGCAGACGCACGATTATCGACAGAGCTCGACTGCGGCCAGTTCTTTACTGGAGGCGCCTCTGGACGACTCCGGAAATAAGGCAGTACGCTGAGAGCTTTTTGTGGATAATCAGGGAAGACATCTTCCATAAAATAAAATGGTTAAAACATCTGAAGACCATGTTGGAAAATCTAGGGTTCTCAAATCTTTGGAATAACCCCGAGGGAGAAACCTTCCCAAGTAAAGAAGCTCTTAAAAATCAATATTGGGATTGGGTGGGTGGCAAGATGCTGAATGACAATAGGGCAGATTCTATGTCTGGTCGTTTCCTGGAGACCAAAATTTTACCTGTCTTGGAAAACTATTGGGATAATGTTACGGTACCAATGGACAGGAAACTTGTCTTCCAGCTGAGGTCAGGATCTATCCCACTCAAGAAATTGACATCTGGTTGGCACAGACCCACTAATAGTCTATGTCCTGCCTGCGAAAATGCTGAGGAGAGCCTTGGCCACTTTCTCTTTTCATGCGAAGCCTACGCGAATCCAAGGAGGAAATGGCTCTCGCCGGTTTGTAAAAATTTGGGGACACGCGAAAGTTCAGTGGCTCTAAGAATCCTATGCACAACACAGCAGGATTCAATAATTATGGGTGTCGCCAAATACATGGGTTGGGCGTGGGCGATAAGACGACGGTTCTTGGGGGGTCGTATGTAATGAGGTATTCCTTTTTTAGTTTTTTATGTATTAGGCATTTTATTGTTTTATCTGTGATCTTGTATGAGCGTACTGTGTTTAATGGATTTCTTATTCTGTATTATGTATTTTGTATATATTCTGATTTAATGTGCTTTTATGAGAATTGTCTCGAATAAAGCTTATACAAACAAACTAATTAGGAAATGCTACTACGTGTATGTATCATAGCTATATCATAATAGACAGTCAGTCAGTCAGTCAGTCAGTCAGAATATCTTTATTCGACTTATTACAAGTCATACAAAGAAACAAAACAATAAAACCCTGAGAAGGGATACATACATAAATGACCCTTCAATTACCTAAAAACATCAGTCTGGATGAATATTATAAATACTATATACAAGAATAAATAGAAAATGCATTTTACAATTCATATCAAAAGAAAAAACATAGCAACTTTAAAAGTTTTTTAAGGCGAGATTTGGCCCCCCATTTTTACCCTCGCAGCGGCCACTAAGAAGTTAGCGATACAGAAAGTTGTACGGGGATTTGTCAGGAGTTGTAAATACATCAACGCCGGACGCACCTGAGTAAAACCCACTTCTTTCAGAATAGGGAGCAAATATTTTTTCCTCTGCTCATGGTACAGGCTACAAAACATAATAAAATGCATTGTGTCCTGCACAGAAAAATGGTCACAACTGCATGGTGGTCTTCTGCCAAGACTTGAAAGAACCTAAATAAAAATGTAACAGGTTAAACCTGAATTTAGTTAGTAAAAACCTGTGATAAGGGACTGTAACAAAAGTGAGGTAAGGTGCAGGGGAGGGTTCGCTCACCAAAAGATTATGTGCCCTAACTGCTGGCTTCTGCAGTTCAGCTTCCTCACGGCGCACTTCCTTCATATCCCTGAATGACTTTTTTATAAGGTCTATGTCCAGAGCCCTAATTTTATCTGGGCTTAAAAAGAGTTCTGGACGGCCCAATTCAGTAAATGATTTAATTAGATAGGCCAGCCATGGGATACTACTATATTTATCAAGTGATAAGACATCCTTCAATATTATGTGGTTCAAAGGAAGATCTTCATTCAACCACATTTTCAGCCACAGGGTTAGGGGTGCTAAACTCAGTGAGTCTGACAGGTAGGATAAACCCACCTCTTTATGTATGGAATAAGTCGGAGTTGACTGGGGGATAGAGAGAAGAGATCTTATGAATCTATTTTCTGCCCTTTGAATGGGGTCAAGATTTACATACCCCCACAAAGGGGATCCATATAGTGCAATAGCCACAGGCTTGCACTTGTAGATTTTTAAGAGGGCTTCCATGGGCCTGGCTCCCAGCTTGCCAGCAAAGCCCAAGAGCGCTGAGGAAGATCTAATAACCGCCAGCCTCTTTGCTCTAATCTGTGGCCCCCACGTTCCATTCTGGTCAAACAGTACACCCAAATAGGGAAATGTGGTTACCTTAGCCACCGGAGCCCCTCTGCAGAAGAATGATTTATGTCTTTTTTTGGAACGCTCACGCCCCATAACCATCATATGTGATTTGGAAACATTGACCTTAAGGTCCAGATTATCCATGAAGGAGCCAAAAGCGTCCAAGAGGCGCTGCAGACCTACACCAGTGCGGGCGATCAACACGGCGTCATCCGCGTACAGGAGTGCCGGGATATGGACATCTCCTGCACGTGGCACATCCGCATCCTGGCCTCGCAGGTGTTCCCCCAGGCCATTAATATAGATGGTGAAAAGCGTGGGGGCTAAGATGCAGCCTTGCCGAACCCCTTTTAAAGATTTAAAAAGTGGGGTGCATCTGCCATTGTTTGACACTCGGACGGCTGCAAAAAGCTCCTGATGCATGGTGGCCATAAACGTAACCAAAGCTTCATCAATACCCATCTCCAAAAGAATTGACCAAAGTTTTGCCCTATTAACGAGGTCAAAGGCCGAGGAGAGGTCCATAAATGCCAAAAACACAGAACCCTCCTTGGCCACCGTATACTTAGAGATGAGTAAATGCAGATTAATACATTGTTCGATGGTCCCTTTTCTCTCCCTAAAACCATATTGCAGGTCAGACAGCCCACCACAGCCCTCAACATTCTCCCTCAATCTAGATAAAAGGACTCTGCCCAGGATTTTTATAGTTGAGTCCAAGAGGGACATGGGCCTATAGAACGCAGGGTCGTCCCGCTGACCTTTATTTTAAAAAATGGGGACGATGGTGGATCTGGCCCACGAGGCGGGAGCTGGATTACCATTAACTGCATTAAACACATTTGACATAACCTCAGCCCACAGTTTAGGAGAGTACATAAAAAAGTCAGCAGGGACTCCATCGGGGCCTGGTGCCTTGTGTTTGGTGGTTGCCAACAGAGCTTTCTCCACTTCTTGGGGATTAAAGATGATGGGATGAACATCCACATTAGTTAATGGGCCCTTTTTAATACCCTCTTCATCACCCCCATAAACATTTTTGAAGAAAGACAACCATTTTTCATCTGTGATCACGCAGTCCATGGGTGCATTGCTGTCATCAGAGAATAGGGGCTGTTTGATGATCTCCCAAAATTTCCTGCTATCCTTAAGCACTGCCGCTGAAAGAAGATTGTCCCATGTTTCGCGTTTGATGGTGTCTTTACGATTCTTAATGGCTGCCCTATAGGTTTTCCTTAATCTCGAGATTACTTCTTTATCCCTTGGGGCATTTTTTAGGGCTGCCAACAGTTCTCTGTGGGCTTTCGAGCATACAGAATCGAACCATCGCTTATGTCCTTGTACTCCCTGGGTTGGTTTTGCTAAAAGGTCCTTGGATACCTGGTTACAGATTGCCTCATAAGCTGCTACTATGTGTTTACCTTGCGTGCCCGGGTTTTTACAAAGCTCCACCTGGTCTTTGATTTTAGGGAAGCATTTTCCATAAAAATTTTCCGGAATCACTTTAGCCCACTTCACTCGTCGATCTTGATCAGTGGTCCTCAGGGGATGTGCCGGTTTTGCTGTCATTGGTGGCGCCCCCATCTGGGCACCCCAGGCCACTTCGAGTAAAACTGGGTTATGGTCACTATAGTGTGTTGCAACTGTACGGTAAGCCATGGTCCGATTTAAGATCCCTGGTGAAACAAAAATGTAATCGATCACTGTGCCATTTTGGGCGCCGGTAAAAGTTGGCGACCTCAGGCCGCAATCAGGTTCATATAAGTCATAGTTGGCCAATAAATCTTCAAGCTCCTGGCCCTTTGCAGAGTGTTCAAAATGAGGTCCCTGTAAGGCCACATCATCAAACTCGTTTCTACCTCTTCCCTTACATGCTAAATTGCATAAATGAATATTAAAATCGCCTAATAAAATGAACTCAAAAACTAACTCGATATTCTGTGCTGCTGTGTTTAAAATGTTATCCAAACTGGAGATGTTGCGACCGCTATAATCACTGTTCCCTGAATTGTAGAAATTTACATATAAAGTCCTGCTTGTTTTATTAATCACCCTTTCAACCATTAGGATGTTGTCAGAGTCAGTACTGATCTGCCTGTAGCTTCCCACTAAGTCTAACGCGAACAAAATCACCAATCCACCTTTTGCTCTGCCCGCCCTGCTAGCCACTGCGGGTTTGGTAAAGCAGGTGAACCCATCCCACCAAAGATTGTTGGATGTATCCCAGGTTTCTTGCAAGGCGATGATATGATACTTAGTAACAAAGCTCAGCCAAGCATGATCCTGACGTTTTGCAGTTAGGCCTGCTACGTTCCAACTAATGATCTTACAGGAATCAGTGGATAGCCTTAGTTCGTTTACATTCTCTAAATCACCTTCGACTGCTAGTTGCGATAATGGGCCTTCGCTGATATCAGCTTGACACAGGCTCTGTATGCCCTCTCCCAACGTACTCGTATTTACAAAAGCCAGAGTCCGAGATGAAAGCAGTTGCTGTACAGGATTAATTGACGCTTGAGACTCTGGTGCTACATTGGGGACAGAATTGATCAAGTGCTCAACGGTATTTAAATCTCCACATTTTACTATTGGGTTGTTCAACACCTCTCTTTCCAGATCAATTCCTGGTTCGAGTCAATCACAGGTATTCAAGTCAGATAAAGGGCCAAACCTGTTTCCTGTGGCAAAGCCCCACTCAAATGGAGTAGCCGCCTGACCCTGTCCATATAGAGCTGGGTTCCACATAGGTTGTGGGGTATTTGGGCGTGTAAGAAACTGATCGTTTCTCAACCAATGTGTGGGCCTATTTCCCCGAGCACTATGTTCGTAGCCCATAAGGCCGGAACCCCAACCATTAAACCTTGGCTCATGTGCAAGGACAGGCCTGTTATTTAACTCTTTCTGGTAGTTGAATCTTCCTGGCTCCCGATGTGCTATAGGCTGAAACCAGTCATTAAAATGTCGAGATCTGGTACCCCCTCCCCAGCTACTGGGATTAACGTTTCTTTTGTAACTGGGAATAATGGGTATGGTTGCAAGCTGAGTCTCATCATAAAAGAACTTGAGAGTGAGAGGAACTATAGAGCCACTACGACGTTGGGGTGGGAAAACATTGCTCAAGATTTCTGGAAGGACCTCGGCATTGGCAAAGTTTAGGATGACACAATCCCCCTGAAACTTTTTTGGCTTACTGCCAATCCAAGAAGCCCTCCTGGTCATAACAATATCCCCTGCCAGTTTGTCGAGCCCTTGTTGAGCCATATACATATTGTTAGAGAGCCAATGTAACGCTTTATCTTTTAGATCCTGGTTGGACTCTTTTTTATCTTGTGATAGAACAGGGACATTTGCCAGCACCAGCACTACCGGCGAGGCTTCCACTATGAATTGGGCTGAAACGTCCTCTTGTTGCGCAACCACTATAGGGCCAGTAGTGCTGTTACGGGCGTCTCCAGCATCTACAACAGCATCCTGACCAGGAATAGGTACTGACGGTAACGCTGGCAAAAGCAGCGGCCCTTGTTGAATGGGCTGTAAATTACTTTCAATTGGGGTAACCTCCACGTCCGTGGGTGTTAGATTTGTGACGAGGGAGGATAGATTCTCTACCTCATCTACTAGTTTACTATGTACCCCACCCAGTTTTTTGACCTCAGATGTTAATTTATCTAGTTTCCCGATCAGGGGTTTGATTATAGTCCTGATCTTGATGTCTATCATTTCTTGAATCCTATTAAAAAGATCGTCATCGATAATGCGTTTAGACTCTATGTCAATATCGGACTCTACATATTTCCCCCCCGCCTAGAGGGTGGTGTGGCGGGTTTTTTCCTTCCTAGTTGTTTCCCCCCCCTCTTTACTGGGAGTCTTCTACAGGCTCTAACAGCCCGTGTAGAAGGCTGCAGGGATTGTGGGTCATCGTCCGTGGCAGCTAGCTGTTGGTTCACATCAATAAAAACACTATCTGATAGATCTATTAAGTCTGTTCTATCTGTTGGAAAGTCAACGTCAGCAGCAGCAGCTGCCTCAGTGCTATTGTTTTGAGGATTAGAGTCTGCAAGATCTGACGTCGGTTTTTCTGTGAGTGAATCCGATGTCGCTGTACTTAAAATACTTGTAGAGGGGCTGTCTGTAGGCAGAATAGGTGATTGGCTTAGGCCAAGAGATTGTCTTCTCTTATTATTGATGTTACTGACCACTTGTACAAGATATGAATCAATAGTATTCACTGTCTCAGCTGGGGCAGGAACCAGCTTTTTCCCCATTATTGAAGCGGTAATTATAGACGACCTTTCAAGGCTCAATTCAGATGGATACAGTCGATGTTGGCAACGATATGCTATGCAAGTCAATCAGAAATCCAGTAACGGAATGGGAGGCCAATGCCTCTATGAAAAATTATATCAAATAGAACTAACTGGAGACAGTACCTTATAATCCGTGTGAGAGGTATCAGGGGGGTGGCCTAGCCTGGCCTTGTCGTGCCGATGAGGGCCGTAGAGGGCCCGCCCTTTGCCCGGGCTTAGCCCCGGGCGTCCCGCTCGCGTCCCGCGCCGCGGGTCTGTGTGCCTCTTAAGCCGCTCTCGCGCTCTCCTTGCGCGTCACCCAGCGCGCCGCCGCGTGGCCTGCCGGGTATTGTGGTTCCCGGAGCGGCGGCGCGGTTACAATGGCGTGAAGACTCTTGGCGGTGTCGGCTTCTCCTCAACAGGACGGCGTGCTCAGGTAAGTGATATGCAGGCTCCCCTGCTCAGGTAAGTGATATGCAGGCTACGAGCCAAAGGAGAGCTCAGTGGGTATGCATCAGTAATCAATGCTCCAGACTACTTTTCTTTATAGTGTTGTTGTTCAGTGGGTAAGGAGAGTGCTGAGTTTCTTCTTTAAATCTTTATTCAGTTATAATCATAACCATAAAAGAACATTGCATCACAACACATAAGAACAGTATACACACAAGATAAAATATACATGTACCAGATAGAATGATAAAATCAATTAAAAAAAGCCCCGTAAAAACAGCAACCCCAAAATCACATAAATAAAGTCATCCAGTAGAAGCAACAGAATTAATCAAGTCTGGAGTGCCTCAATCTCATTGCAGATCTTAAAAAGCAAGAGACTTTAAAAATGATGTGTTCATTAGATAGAAGCTCTAGTAACATAAGAGCAGGTTGACCTTGCTTAAAATTCAGGGATTTCAATAAAAGCATAACAAACATTCTCCTGGGTACACTAAAATAGCTACAAAATATCATAACATGTAGGGTATCCTGCAAAGACAAATTGTCGCAGCCTCAAGGATCCAATGAGCCAGATGAGCTCCAACCATTGTGAGAAGCCAGGAGATAAAGCAGCATGTTAAATCTAAATTTGGCAAACCTAACCCTGTCGCAATTTACACTAAATAAATATAATTCCATGGTCTGAACTATTTTCAACAATATATGCCCCCGTATCATGGGTACAAAAGGGGGTGGTGATGGAAGGAGCATCTGAACCAATCAAACACTCACACCCAGTCAAAAGATGTGGGTTTAATCCATCACCGTTCTTTAGCCCACTCTGCCACCCCAGTTTAGACATGGCCATATGCAAATCAGTCTGACCCTGTGCCTCATGGGAACAGTCTAGCCCGAACTGCCAAGCCATGCCTTCCCTGGACCGGAAACAAGTTTCCTAGGACCGGTTTCTGGCAGGGTGTGAGTGTTTGATTGGTTCAGATGCTCCGTCCATCACCACCCCCTTTTGTACCGCTTTGTTCGCCATTAGTTGTCAGGGTATGCTCAGACGTGAGTCCCTTGCTCACTTTGCCACTGGATTCAAGCAAGCCTGGCTGAAGACGGCTGAAATGCCAGAAACCGGTCCTAGGAAGCTTGTTTACGGTCAATGGAAAGCAAGGCTTGGCAGTTCGGGCTGGACTGTTCCCTTGAGGCACAGGGTCAGACTGATTTGCATATGGCCATGTCCGAACTGGGGTGGCAGAGTGGAATAAAGAACGGTGATGGATTAAACCCAGATCTGTTGACTGGGTGTGAGTGTTTGCCACCGCCAGCTCCTAACACGCCTCTCGGCGTACACGCCTCCAATTATATAATTGGCAATGCAACATCCCAAGTGTCCCGAAGATCATTGGCCATGCAAATCCAGATGGTCCAATGCTGCCAGGACGTGGCACGGGCACTTGAGCAGGCAACCACAGCAGTTCAGGCACTGCAGGCAACTGGCCACGGCCAGGCAGGAGGGGAGGACGCTAGTGAGGGAACATCTAGCCACAGCAGCCTGTCTTTGCCACCGGTTAGAGTTCCCCGCCGCAGCAGCAGGCCCACTGCGGGATCACGGGTGAATCCGGAGGAAGAGGTGGAGAGGCGAATCGGAGCCTCGGGCCGGAGGCGCCATTGACATTTTTGCTCATCATGCAGGGACATGCTGATGATAAAAGCATGCCCACTAACAAATCAGGAGATGTATGACGCAATACACCTCAAATGTATCTTTTGAAAATAATGCTATATTATTGTGAACACAACAATAATATTGTGGGGATGTACTGTTCTATATACAATGAACAACACTGTTTGCAATGTACAACACTGTTTCTTTAAGTGCACAGGTTTCTCCACGAGCGTCATGGTGCTCGTGGAGTCTCCTGTGTTCTAGTGCTGAGAACTCCTGGATGGCAGTTGCTGCCGGGAGAGCTGTTGACTGAATGAGAATAAAGGACCGTGCCTCTTCACACTGCTTTGGTAACGTCTTCCTTTCACTGGCGACAAGGACTGTCCAGTACCTCAACTCTCCCAAGTTGCCTGTAATTCAAGACGAAGCGACCGCGACGTCAAACGAAACTGAAGCCCAACTTCCGAGAAAAAGGATTTCATGTAAACGACGTCAAGCCGGTGTCACTTTTGGGACGTGAGTTAAGTTTTCCCTTGCTGTGCGCTTATCTTCAATTCTAGCTAAATAAACTAATATCGCGTAACGCTTTTGAAAAATCAGCGCGAGCGCTGCTCCTGAAGACTCAGCGCGAGCCTTAGACATTCCTTACATCAGCGCGAGCGCTGCTCCTGAAAACTCAGCGCGAGCCTTAGACATTCCTTTTGACGCACATAAAGAGATAAGCGGGAGCGCCACTTTTGAATGCTCAGCGCCAGCACCGCTTTCAAGCATTCTTTATCTGACGCCTCCTGTACCACGATAACACAAGCATTGTGACACGCATTAACCCTGCCAGCATTGTGACGCGCATCAACTCTGCCAGCATGGAAACCCTTCTGAAATACACATCGTCATGATAAAACAAAACAGCCCACAAGTATTTCACCCTGCATTACAATGTCAATAACAATTAATTAATAAGGGAAAACTACAGTTTCTACAATTTTAAAAATAACAAAAACAATTACACAGCAGGCATAAAAAAAATAAAAACAAATATTAACCACGAAATACCTTAAATATTTAGTAGATTTCATAGACTTGAATTACTTATTACTTAGTTTTGAGGCAGCAGCTCCCCACGCAAATGGAAAAGGTAGCCTCGCCACCTCCCTTTTTGCAATCTCCAGGTCCTCCTCCCATGCCCTGGAAACAGTGGAAAGCGACATTTGACGCATACATTGAGGCCATCGATGGTGATACCTTCACATCAAAAAAGAAGAAAGCACTATTAGTATATAATTTGGGACCTGAAGGAAGGTCCATTCTGGAAACTTTACCCCTCGAAGAAGTGAGAATATCCATTTCAAGTGATGATGGCGATGCGCAAATATTAGACAAATTTGCTTCTCTAGTAAAGACATTAGACAAAAGATTTAGTCCTAAACGGAACACTGTATTGGAACGTCACAAGTTTTTGCAACGTGCACAATTACCCGGAGAGTCCATTGATGATTTCGTTGCAGCCTTAAGGATTCTGGCAGTCAACTGCAACTACAGAGAATTCAGAGATGAAATCATTAGGGATCAGCTCGTTGAACGCACTCATGACAGAAAGGTGCGTGAGAAACTTTTATCGTCTGGTGACCCCGACCTAGAAACTGCATTGACCCTAGCCAAATCTGTTGAACATTCCCAGTATTGCTTAAAAGAAATGAGTACTCCTACATCACCTTTAGCAACTCCAACAGAATCTTCTGACATCAGTGCCATCAGTACCAAGACAGCAGTCAGAATTCCAGAACGGAGGACATCAAATCCAAATCGTTCTCAAGTTCCTACATTTTCCAGTTCCAATAAGCCTAGGAATGATGTGCAAGGATTATCCTGTTATCGGTGTGGGAGTAGATCTCATTTAGGAAATTTCAAATTTTGCTTCGCTGTTAATCAATCTTGTTTCAAATGTGGCAAGAAGGGTCATTTAGCACGTATGTGTAAAGCAACTGGGATGCAAAAGGGTTCGTCACAAATAGTGAAGAGTATTGATGAACGATTACATGTAGATGAAGAGGACGAACATTATGAATTGTTGATGTTGTCTTCTTCCCCCATGAATGCTGATGGAGTTGTTGAAATAGCAACTATGGATGCATCTCAAAGACGAAAATCTCCTGTTTGTTCCATTAATGTGAATGGCGTATTAATCAAATTCCTAGCAGATTCGGGTTCTCCATTTTCCATAGTTAATGTTAAGGATTTAGACATGTTAGATAATATTCTACTATCAAAATCTTTTATCAGAATGTTTGCATATGGAGGCAAAAGAGTAGAAGTATTAGGAAAGTTTAGGGGAGAGATGGAATTCAAAGGAGATTCTACGTCCTCCATCATTTATGTAGTAAAAGATGGTACCAATTTATTGGGTTGGCATGAACAGGGTGAACTAAACATGATTCTTGATCCCAACCATCAAGATATGGTTTTATCAAGACGCGAGGCCAAGCAGTATTATGCCTCTTTGCCTGATCCAGAGCCAGTAAGTTCTCTAAGCCCTTCTGGTGAAAGTGAGTGGGTGCATGAATTTCCAGAGGTCTTCTGTGACAAATTAGGCAAACTCAAAGGTTTTCAGCATCAAATTATTTTAAAGGAAGGGGCTACAGCAGTTGCACACAAAGTTCGCAAAGTACCTCTAAGTATGCGAAGTGAGTTAAAGGCTGAACTGGAGAGATTGTGTCTCTTAGGAATAATTGAATCTATAGAGGCATCTGAGTGGTTGTCTCCTGTAGTTTTAGCGCGCAAGGCCGATAAGTCCCTTAGGATGTGTGTGGATTTGCGCGACTTAAATGCATGCATCTGGATTGATCGGCAACCACTACCTAACATTAATGAAATGTTATCTACATTGGAGGGTGCCAGTTATTTCACTACTTTAGACATTTTTTCGGCATATCACCAGGTTGTGTTAAGCAAGGATTCAAGACACCTAACGTCTTTTGTAACTCCTGAAGGTGCTTTCCGCTATTTGAGGATGCCGTTCGGTCTGGCGTCGGCTTCCGCAGTTTTTCAACGCCTCATGGGAAACCTTTTCAAAAACACTGCGGGAGTCGTCTTCTTTCAGGACGACATTCTCATTTATGGCAAGTCTGTGAGTGAACACAATAGCAGAGTAAGAACAGCCTTGAGAATTTTAAAAGATTTTGGGTTGACGCTAAGAAAAGACAAATGCAAATTTCTCAAGAATAGTGTAGATTACTTGGGTCATCACATCTCAGCCAAAGGGGTAGAACCCAAAATGAAATTATTAGATGCCATCCAGAATGCACCAGAACCATCCAACAAGGATCAACTACGTTCCTTTTTAGGACTGATCGAATATTACGCCAAATTTGTCAAAAATATTTCTGACAGGACTGTGTCTCTGAGAAATTTATTGAAAAAGAATGTTAAATATATTTGGTCACAAGAATGTGCAAATGATTTTAACTTACTGAAAAATGCTATTGTACAAGCACGTCCTCTCAAACTGTTTAATATTAATGATCAGAACATTGTAATTACCGATGCCAGCAATGTGGGTCTGGGTGCAGTTCTCTCTCAGAAAAGAGCGGATGGTAAAATAGAGGTAATTGCATTTGCCTCCAGGACCTTACGTGGAGCTGAAGGCACATATTCTACCATCGAGAAAGAAGCGTTAGCTTTATGGTGGGGTGTGCAGCATTTCAGGAACTTTCTCTGGGGTAATCACATAACACTCAAAACTGACCACAAGCCCCTAGTTGATCTTTTCACTACGAAAGGTGGTGGGAGGGCTTCTCCTCGCATTGCCAAATGGCAATACAGGCTTAGTGAGTTTATTTACCACCTGGAATATGTTCCTGGAATTAGAAACAATGTGGCTGATTGTTTGTCCAGATTGCCTCTACCTCACGATAAGTTAGAGCAGAGTGATGAAGATTTAGAGATGGTATGTGCAGTGAGTTCTGTATCTGAGGTTGGCATCACGTTGACGGAAAATGAGTGGAAGTTAGCAGTGACTGAAGATAAGAATTTGTCTTGTGTAATGAATTACATGGTAAATGGTTGGCCTGATGATAAGTCCCTTTCTTCAGATTTAATGCCATTCAGGAGAGTTCGTGATGAATTATCTTTGATTGATGGCGTTTTACGTAGGGCTGGTTTACTAGTGGTTCCGGAAGCTCTTTGTGGAAAAGTTTTGGAATTGGCTCACGTTGGTCATTTGGGCATTCGAGCTATGAAAAGGAGGGTACGTGAAGATTTTTGGTGGCCTGGAGTAGACAAAGCGATTGAACATTGTGTGCGTGATTGTGGTGCTTGTGTCCTTAGTGACAAATCTCAAGTTACTAGTCCTTCTCCTGTGACTCCAGTGCAAGTTAAAGAACTACCTTGGCATAAATTGGCGTTTGATATTGCGGGTCCATTTTACAATCTAGGAGCAACTCCAAAGTATGCATTAGTTTTAATTGACTACATGTCAAAGTGGCCGGAAGTTAAATTTGTTGAGTGCATAAATTCTTCTACTGTCATTGAATTTTTCAAAAATGTGTTTTTGCGAAAGGGCATACCAGAAGAATTAGTATCGGACAATGGCACTCAGTTAGTGTCGGGTGAGATGCAGAAATTTTTAAAATCTCTTGGGATCAAGCACATTCTCACCTCTTTATATCACCCTTCGAGCAATGGATTAGTTGAGAGGTTGAACCGTGTGATTAAGGATCAGTTACAGTTAGCCAACGTTAATGGTTTAAATTGGAAAAAGGTTATCTCTGACATGTTGTGGGCATTGAGAGTCACTCCCCATTCTAGCACAGGAGTCTCACCTTTTACATTACTCAGAGGTAGAGTGGCTGGGTCAGAGTTAAACAAAAATTGGATGGCAAAAAAAAACATTGACAGTATCAAACTCGCTGGAGTGGCTGATGTTAGAGCTGGTACTCAAGCCAAATATGCTCAAGGGAGTTGTAGATTGTCTCCTGTGCGCTCGGGAGACTGGGTTAGGATAAAAAAACCTGTACTTTTGCAGAAAGGGTTAGCTCGGTTTTCTTCTCCTGTCTTAGTCAAGGAAGTAAAGGATCATGTGGTTGTTCTGGAAAATGGTAAAATTTGGAACAAGTCTCGTGTTTCCATTGTTCCTAAGCATAAAGTCGAGTTTGTGAAAAGTAAATTTGGCTTGAAATCTTGTGTTTTACCCACCTCTAACACAGGTACAAGTACTGTTCCTCCAGTTCTGCCCGCTCATGACCCCAGTTCTGTTCCTAATGACTTGTTGACTAGAAGATTTTCCACCAGATGTAAAGTTGTTCCTGGAAAATTTCGTGATTTCGTGACTTATTGAATTAATGCTTTTATTTTCAATTTTGGGGAAGGGGTGGGTTAGTTGTATCAATTGTTTTGTAAATTGTTATTAATTGAGGGAAGGGGGATGTGTGGGGATGTACTGTTCTATATACAATGAACAACACTGTTTGCAATGTACAACACTGTTTCTTTAAGTGCACAGGTTTCTCCACGAGCGTCATGGTGCTCGTGGAGTCTCCTGTGTTCTAGTGCTGAGAACTCCTGGACGGCAGTTGCTGCCGGGAGAGCTGTTGACTGGATGAGAATAAAGGACCGTGCCTCTTCACACTGCTTTGGTAACGTCTTCCTTTCAAATATTTATTCAATAACAGTACATCAGACTCATGTCATTATTTCAATTGTCATGCATGAGTGAAGTGTTGGGTGAGGGGAGTGGGTGGACTAGAAAGAGTTATTTGTGATTTGGTTGCGGCGTCTGTGTCCTTCAGCTGAATTTTCCCCGCGTGCATGACACGCATGTGGAGGTGGGCGGTTGTCCCCTTCCGACTCACTGCCAGATATCTCAACAGGTATCCTGCGCTTGGTAGCAATGTTGTGGAGTATTGCACACACGGCAACAATGCGGCAGCAGACCTCAGGCTCGTATTTGAGGGCCCCACAAGTCTTATGCAGTATGCGGAAGCGGCTCTTCAAAAGCCCAAATGTCCTCTCAATGCAATTCCTAGTGCGGATGTGTGCTGCATTGTAACGCCGTTGCTGTGGTGTTGCAGGGTTGAGGTAAGGGGTGAGTAGGTACTCGCGGAGAACGTAGGCGCTGTCACCTGAATGAAAGGAGCAGAGGGTGAGTGCATGTTCTGCGCAGCTACATGATCACAGTGTATTATATGGGGGCATGTGTACTTACCTAGAAGATGTCCTTCGCCAAAGTCTCCCCTGGCCAGTCGTGTGTGAATGCTGCTGTGCGGCAATATGAAGGAGTCATGTGTGCTCCCCGGGTATTGTGCAACTATGTCCGTGATGTAAGTCTTTGCGTTGCACACCATCTGGATATTGAGGGAGTGGTAGCTTTTGCAGTTGCGGTACATGTACTCCGTTTGTGCTGGTGGGCAGATGTGGATGTGGGTACAGTCAATGCATCCGATGACTTGTGGGAATTGGGCAACGTTATAGAAATGTAGCTTGGTCTCATTCAAGTCCTGTTGGGTGGTGGGGAATGAGATGTAGTGGTGAAGCCGGCTCAGCATTGCCTCCAGGAAACTCTTTAGACAGCAGGACATGGTGCTCTGGGATATCCCCCCTGCAACAGCGACTATCCCCTGGAAGCTTCCGGAGGCCAGTAGGTGCAGGCAGCACAAGACCTGGACATGTGTGGGCACGGTATTGGTCCTCCTTGTTGGGTTCTGCATCAGGGGGTCTAGGTCCCGTATCAGCTTTAGGATCATTGGCCCATTCAGGCGGTACTTTGAGTAAATTTGCTCCGCTGTTTGGCCCAGCAGGGTAACCCGCAAGCGGAATATTCTCTCCTGGATCCTGCGTCTGTTCCGTGCTGCAGCTTGGAGCCTGCGCCGCCTAACCACCATGTAGAGTCCTGGCATTGTGAGAGTCCTCATGCTACTACTGTGTTTCCTTAAGTGTGCTTGTTCAGGTCTGCACCTGTGGCTCGTTAGTGAATTTTTTAAATTTTTTTTCCTTAATGGTTACCACCTGCTTTTGGTTCTCCTTAAATTGCGCCTCGCAAATAGCGATTTACAGCTATTTCGCAATTTGTGAGTTTTCATGAATAGCGTTTGCGATTATTTTGCGAATTCGCTAAATAAATCGCAGAATCCATGGATTCTCGCAAATTCCGATTCGCTATAGGGGTTCCTCCTAGATTCTGCGATTTTTTTAGTGAATTCGCAAAATATTTTTTGCGAATTCGCAAAATCTCTATTTTTGCCATGATGAATTGCTTTTCTGTAAATTGCGATCGCAATAGCTAATTCGCAGCTATTGCGATCGCAATTTTGGTTCATGAATCTGGCTGTATGGTTTTTGCTTGAGGTGAAACCTTCAATTTGTAAATATTTATAACTGTATCTGTGCTACATTCATCATAAAAAAATATTTGTTAACTTATAATGGACTTGAACAATCTTTTACATTTAAAAATACAGATTGTATTTCAAGTAATTGAACATGGAATTTCCAGTGTATTACTCAAAATGGAGTATGTCTATTTTGAGTAATACATTCTACTAATATATATTTGTATCTTTAGACTGGATGTAATGGGCCTATATGGTTCATGTTAGAAATTGGGTTTCTATTTGGCAGAGGTATGCACCCTGTCCAAGCAGGAACCACAATTGTAGTCAGGGTAAGTCAGATACACATTATAAATTAACCTGTGCTCACTCTCTGGTAGCTTGGCATGGAGCAGGCAGTCTTAACTTAAGAGGCAATGTGTAAAGTATTTGGCAAACACCTCAAACAGTAACACAGTGAAAGCTCCACAAAAAGACTCAACATCACTTTTGAGAAATATTTTGTGATTTTATAAATAGATCAAGACCAAAATTACAAATGTCCAATAATAAGAAGTCAAGATATGAATTTTTAAAGATCAAAAGTGAAAAATAGAAGCAATAGTTGCCTATGGGGTTATCTGGTTGCGCTGGATCGGCGGAAAATCAAGAGTTCAGGCCAACCGCGATGGAGCGTGGGCCGGGTACAGGAGCCATGCAAGAACCGCCAAACAAAAGTAACTTTATCCTGGATGCTAGATGTGGGGTGCAGCCAAGCAATGTGTCAGTGTTGATCTCGCCTTTTAGGTGATGTCACCACGTCGATTTTCTCCACGCAACAATGGCAGTGCCCTAGTCCTGAAAGCAAAGTGCTGCTTGTGAGGTGCACTGTTTCCGAGGACAAAAATTGCATCTTGTTTCTCCAAGCAGTGGGGGTATTTGTCGATCATCTCTCTGCAGTCAGGGTGATGCAGTGTTTTCTATTCATATGTTCCGATGGTGATGCACTGGTTCCAAGTGCGATGGGCCAGGTATGTTCCCGCAACAGCATTTATGCATCGTTTCTGCTCATGCAGCAGAGTCGAGCAGCACCGGTCTGTGCAGGTAGGCGCAAAAGGTTCGTGATGCAGGGCGGGCGGTAGGGGGAAGTCGGCAGACAACGGAATAGGGACAAATAATTAAATAAATAAATCCTATTCAGTCACCTGTTGACTTCCCTTCCTGCCCAGCCCCACCGAACTTCCCTGCACGGACCGTGGCTGGAGTCGAGTCCACTGTAGCAAGCCCCCTGGATCCACTTTCAATGGACCAGGCACAGGAGCAGGGGGTAAGCCTTTGCTATACCCGAGTGTTTAAAATAGGAGGCAAGCCAGCATGCCCTTGGAGATCCCTCTTAGTTCAAGTAACTTAGTCCAGTTCTTCCTCAGCAGGGCATAGGGTACCAAAGAGCAGGGCAGCACAGCAGAAGCACAGTTCTTCCAGAGCAGCAGTCCAACAGAGTGGCAGTCCTTGTAGAAGCACAAAAGGCCTTTCTCCTTGCAGAGTTCTTCACAGGTCTGGTAGTGTATATATTTGTTTGGTCGGAGACCCAGTACTAACACATAGTTCTGCCTTTGAAGTGGGGGTGACTTCCAAGAAAGGGTTTTGAAGTGCACAGAGGTCCCTTCTTACTGCCATGGCTCCAGACTCACTGTAGGGGATATGCAGCCTTTTGTGTGTGGACAGGACACAGCCTACTCAGCAGTAAGTGTGAGGCTTTGCCCTGATCCTCTCCCCCACCCTCCCAGGAAGATGCATAAAGTCACACTCAGGCTTCCATTGTGTGTGACTGTATGGAGGTAATACACAGAGTAAGCTGTCATCCAGCCAAGCCAGTGACCAAGGACGGGCAACAGACATCAAATAGCTGAGAGCAGGAAATGCCTAAATTTGTAAAAGTGACATTGTCAAATTAATAATACTAAATCCTCCTTTACCATTACAGAGAATGTATCATTACTATTCCATATGTACTAAATGTGACAACTCAACCTTCTCTCCTTTAGGAATTACAGCTTATTAAATGTAATATGGAATCCCCAATGTAATCTAAGAGAGGCGTAGGCCTCTCAGTAGTGAAAAACAAATGTAAGAGTTTCTCAATCCCAAGACATGTAAAACTGCTGGTGCGCCTCCTCTGTGTCCTGTACACAGAGTGCAGACAGAGCTCAGTACTGCAAGTGTCAGCACATTGCGCCTTGTTACCTCCCTGCTCTGCATTCACTGTGCACCTCATCTGCACCCTACCTGCAGGACCGAGCCTCCATCCCATATGTCTTTGCACATAGGAGATAACACATTTTTTACTGCACCCACAGGCCACCGTCAGCGGCCTCCTTCAGAGCGGCCCTCCCTGCTTTGGGGAAGAAAACTATTATTTATGTATCAGCGCTAACTATAAAATGTGGCGCTCTAGCCATGTTTCATGGAGCATGTGCATGTAGAGGAGATTGGCTCCCGGAGGAGACTATGAAATGGAAAATGTAGGAAAACATGGTCGACTTCATTGGATATTTGCGTCTTTTGCTATTTCCAAGCTATTTTCAGGGGGCGTTTGCAATAGTGCTGCGATTCTAGCACAACGGCTGATGTGATCTACTTACATGTAAATATCTGTAACAAATGGTGTTATTACAGGACAATTAATGGTTGGAACTTGGTCCAAAAAATGCAGAGATTTGAAGCCCGATCAAAATCTGATTAAAAGGGGGTTGTTGTTTCATGTGAGGTACACAGGGTCAGTCTGCTACTATAACTAGGGTGGAGCGGAACTTCACATAAATCCATAGAGTTTTCATGCAACTCAGCGGAATTCTGCTTAGCGCAACTCCGCAAACCCCCCCATCACTATCTAAAACCCTAAGACCAAAGGTATATTCATCTTCAATGGGTTGTGAGTTCACATTATGAAACATTCTGAAATATCTTCTGCACCAGGTTTGTCTTGGCCAACAAGAACTTATTCTTGAGCCTTTCCTGTTTGATTTCCTGCTCATCTGTGCAATACTTTGCATATCAAAGATTTCATCCAAAGGCTTACTATACTTTTCTCACTCCTGTCTGGGTTGTCTACACTTCTATGCTGTCTGAACACCTGCAATAAATGCTCGTAATAAGCATGTACTGACTCTGACTTGAGTTGTTTGAAAAATGTGCAACCAATCAATATCCTTTTGTCAAAAGTTCCCTTTTAAAAAGTGAATCAGCTGTATGTAATCTGCATTACTGTAAAAGACAGTGCATTAGTGCATTAGTGCATTAGTGCCAACCACTCTCTGAGTTTCAACTTTTGGCCACTGTATCAACACTTTGCACTCACCCCATAAATCACTATGAACCACTACTTCGAAAAAGGTGTCCAAATCTTCCCACAACACTTTCGAAATGTTCACAAATTAGTCAAACGAGTATGCCACATGTCTGGATTTTCTCTCAGTTTCAGAAACTGAATTGCAATGCAGCAATATCACCTTGAATATAGTGAACATGGATATATCCTCTTCCCTGGCCTTCCTCAAAGGATAAGTCTTTCTGTTACCTCTATCCGAGGGTGGTGGTGGTATGCTTATCATTCCCCCAGCTTCTTCCCTTTTTTGTCTCTCTTTTCTTGGCCCATCTGTCCCTTAATATGTCTAGATTACTCCAATTCTGTATGCAGCCACTAGTTCATTAACATGTAGTTTCATCCCAGAGTTGTTTATAGTCACAATTCCTTCATCCTCTAATTGAGTTAGAAAGCTCCTTTAAAATTGTTTACTTCTAGAAAGGTATATGTCATACTCATTTACCTATTTTGTTAATTGTTCATGTGCTTGAGCAGCAGGTAATATCTTTACTTAAATATATAAGCTTATTCCCCTAATACTGATCTTCATGATTTGGGTAAAGACTTCCCCTAGTTAGCACCTCTAACTCTAACCTCAACCCAGAAATGTCTAAAGGTCTCAAACCCAACCATACCACTGGTTGGTCTTCATGTACCTCATCCTGTCCGCTGTATAGGAAATTTCATAATAATCTGGGTATCACTTCAAATTCCAGGAATCCCATAACACAGTGGTCAACTGGGGTTGTAAACACTACAGTCTTGAAATGCCTTACAAATTAGTTGGGACTCCAAATCCCCACTTATGAATTCTGTGTCCTGGGTCTAATAACTCTGACAAGCATTCCACCAGTAGCTCCAGAAACTATAGGCCTTGGAGCCACAGTTATCCATGCATTTACAGAGGGACCAGTCAGTGGGTGGGTCATCATAACAGGAGCTGTTGCTTCAGGAATGGGTACAACTGGGACACTAGTAACCTCAACAGTCATAAGTTGTTGGTGCTAGAAAAGTCACAACTGGAGCGGTCCGGGCAGTTCCTCCTTCCTGAGTTACATTTTGGTCAGCTTGAACAGCTATAAGGTGGTGGTTGAGAGCACAGAAAATCATCCAGAAAATCATCACCAGAGTCAATGTCAGTGCCCATCTTATCATGCATCTCATCATCTTACTCTTCCTAAGCTTTCTTCCGTAACGGTTTCTCATTCATCAATACCAGGTATAACTTAACTCCCTCAATCATGTCCCTTTCTCCACATTCGTTGTACCTCATTACATTTAGCATCTGCCTGACTGTAAGCTGCCTGTTTCACATTATTCTGGTATATTTCCTTGCCCTTTGCATGAGCTGCCTGCTCCCAAGCAATTAAAACTTTATATTGTGCACCTCTAAAGTAGGTTTTTGATTCCTGTCTGAAAGTTGTAATTACATTTTTGTTAAAGGTACCAGTTCAGTTTCAACGTCTTTATTTCGAAAATTTCTTCATAAAAGACAGCATAAAAATACATACAAAATACAGCATAAAAAATATAGAAGATTCAATCCATTCATTACACAATAAAAATTCAATTAAATAGTATCGAAAGACGTTGCATAATTCATAAAAAGGTTTACATATTAATCATAAATCATAGTGATCCAAGACTATTAATTCATTTGTTAATTTACTCCAAGTAAGTGTCTGGCTCTAATAATCCAAGCCCATCCAAGGAATTTCGCCACACCTATAGATAACCACTCTGCACTATTAGATCTTAACACTGCCAGAGCCTCCTCACACCCGCGTAAATTAATCCTTCTGCAAATAGGTTGAAGCCATTTGCGACGGGGTGCAGAGTAGGCTGGACAGACAAAAAGGAGGTGGGCAACAGTTTCTTTTATCTCACTGCACCAGGGACAGTACATGGATGATTGCTTACGCCATTTAGTTGTAAATACCCTTACTGGTAGTGTTCCAACTCTAAATTGGTGGTAGAGTTTCCTATCTGCACTTTTAGTAATATTGTCCCAGTATGTCTCAATATGAGGGACCAATTTGTGGAGCAGAAAAAGACCAGTCAAACTAGATGTCTGCGAAAGGAAGACAAGGTCCACCTTTACCGTTGACCAGAAAAGTTGTTTGAATTCCTTTTTCGACGGGAATACATGATTACCCGGATCTGACCACTGTAAGTGAAGACCCATTTTGTAAAGTGTGGCCTTCACAGTCTTAAACCAAAGCAGGTTTCCTGACCCCATTATCGATCTTACATCCAGAACCTCTTTTGCGAACATAGAGAGTTCTGGTGTGGACCAAATACGTCTCCACAAGGCTACCATCCTGTAACTAGCCTGATTTTTAATTGAATGGCAGCCCTTGTCTAACGTAAGGGGAAGCGACGGTGTTGATTGTGGAAGCCCTACCAGGCTACGGAGAAGCTTATTTTGGATTTTGTCTAAAGGAGTTAGATCTTCACTACCCCATAGCTCTGAATGAACTAATTTTGGCATTATATATTTTAAGTGCTGGCAAAACCCTTTTGGTTAGGGAGCAACGTTGTTCTTTTACTAGGCAACCCGATAAACGGGCATGTTTTAAACAAAGTGCCTCAATCTGCTCCTTCCAGCGCAGCCTATATTCAATAACTACCCCTAAATAAGTCATCACCTCGACTTGCTCCAGTATGGTACCGTTCATTGTAACTTGACCCCTTAAGGGTTTATTCTTGGTCAGGACCATAAATTTGGTTTTCGAGACATTAATTTCGAGGTCATTTATATTACAAAACACTACAAATTTATTTATTGCAGTCTGGAGTCCCACCTGTGTTTTTGCCAATATTAAGGTGTCAAAATTAGGAGGGGAAATTTAGTCCCACCCAGGGCTGGCGCATCAGACGGGGTAGCTTCTAAATACTGCACTACTTGGTTGATAAAAAGTAAAAACAAGGTAGGTGCCAATACACACCCTTGTCTTACACCACGTGAGACTAGGAAAGACTTAGTCACCTGGCCCTGACTCCCCCATCTGACTCTAGCAAAATTTTGATCATGCAGCCTAATCGTTAGTTTGAGGAGTTCCGATGGCATTCCCATTCGCCTAAAGGCCGTCCACATCTTTTCTCTTGGGACCAGGTCGAACGCGGATTTGAGATCCACGAACGCTGCATATATGGTGCCCTCCCCTAAATACACTATCTTCCAATAAATCATAGTAAATCTTAGTACTTGGTTGATAGTGCTTGTATATGCCCTAAAGCCAGCTTGCATCGGGGATAAGATCTTTGCATCATTCATCCAATCCTGGATTCTACCCAACAGCATTCTAGCTATAACTTTCTGGAGTGCATCTATGAGGCTTATTGGGCGATAGTTCCCTGGCATGGTCTTATCGTCTTTTTTAAATACAGGAAGGATTTCATCCCCTTTCCAGGAATCGGGTACCCTGGCACCTCTGGCAATGGCATTAGCCAGAGTGATTATATAGGGCACCCAGATATCTAAGTCATGTTTAAAAAGATCCGCTGGGACGCAATCCATACCGGGTGCCTTACCCGCTTGGACCAAACTAAGTGCATTCACCATATCTGCGGAACTGCAAGGACCCTTCTTTGTCAATGATCTTGTTCTATTGTTTGAGCCAAATATATGTGTGAATTCTGACATTAATAGCCAAGAAATGACCTGGCGTAACTTCTGGTGGTGCTTTCTTGACCTCGCGGACAGGAACTCTCCTATCTCCATTGTGGGCAGAGAGAATCAGTCTAGAAGAGGTCTATTCTCAGCGCAAACAGGATAGGGTCTGGTCTGTTAATCTAAAGTGCCCACAAATAAAGCATGAACGAAGTTTCTACAAAGCTTCTCCTCATCATCTTCCGCCAAATAGAACAATCAAAAGACAGTGCTTTGGGGTGCAGGTAGACTCCCTAGTTTCCCAGCTTTCATCAAGGAAGCAATCAGCTGAACGACCATGAATATAACATCAGTCCAGTCTGCCTGGTTACAGATGTTATCTTCCACCGGCTCAGGCTGCATAACCAAGGCCAAAAGATAATTACAAGTTTAATACAGCGAACATTTAACTGATTCTAAGATAACGAGGACATAGATAAGACACCTGCAAAGAAAAGGAAAAAACAAGACACTTGCAAAACATTTTATAAAACAGAATATGTGCACTGAGGGCTGGTTACCAGTTAGGCCAAAACTACATTTGAACAGATTCTATATGAAGATGGTTAGCATAAGTGATTACAACATATGCAATTTAAATAAAGCATATATTTCTTTCATAGCAATTACATTTATTATAATTTAGCTAAATATATGAGTGGCTTTCGTTAAAAGGAATATACAACCACCCAGTTTAAATGACTAATAAAATGCACACATAATGATACAGATAATCACACGTTGAGTATATATATTGAAAATGAAAGGGATGGGCACTACATTATGCTGCTGCAATCACCCCCTCTGATGGCTAGAACAGCCATCACATGATTCAAATGAACCTTCTGTAACCACGTCAAAAACTTGCTGCTTTCACCATCTTATGACTTGACTTCTCCAACTCCTTCATCTCATCATAGGCATTACACTGTTTCTCTTCTAACTCCAATTCACCCTTTTCCTCTTAACTGCCTTTCCTTCAAACACCACCTTCTTTAATCGCATATATTTAAATCCACTAATCATAGTGAATAAACTAATCAAGGAAATGCCAATAATCAACATAGGCCTCCATATAGTGCCTAGAAATACGCTTCTCCAATCCCCCTTTGATGGCTAGAATAGCCAACACAGAAACCAAATGAACCTTCTGTGACAGTACATATATGTGGAGTTAGGAATAGAAAATCAAGAATTACTCACCTGTTAACATGTTTTTTCAATATTTTGTCCTCAATATTTTGTACCACCGATATTGTGGGATTGATATTCAGGATGCATTTCCTCTAACAGACATTGTATGTGTAGTGTTTTAACTAGGATGTTAAACATGTCATTTAGGTGTGTGGAGTTGTGGATGCAGGTATGTATAACAAAGACCATGGTGACTGGACTAATACTCATACTGTTGGTAAACACTAAGTCCCACAAACAATGGCTCAAAGGAGAGTGAACACACTTTTTTATGGGGGATTGCCACTAACTTGCACTCTCCTGGACAACTCTCATTCAATTTATAGGGACTCTTACTCACTGTGATTTCTCTAGTGGTGTGCTTCATCATTGAGTCCTCGCCAACTTACAAGGAGGTATCTGGTGGACTCAACTTTAAAAATAAAGGGACCACTTTGTTGTCACCTGGAGGGATCTATAATTAAAATTACCCTGGGTGTTCTATGGTTTTTGAGTTCACGTAACCTGTTTATGATAGGTCTGTCTATAAAGCTGTTGGAGAGCAACACATAGTCAACTGCAAGACCCTTGATGTTATGATTGTTGAATGAGAAAATAATGTTGGCTTGTCTTGTGTCTTCTGTTGAAATCAGCTGTCGCTCTTTTAAAGAGAGTTGTTGTCATCTGTACAGCTATTGGCATTGTGTTGGGTGCAAGTGATGGCAGTGTTAAGGCATATTCCGGATTATGCACTTTTGACTGAGATTCGTCAAGAGGTATGCAATTAGTGAGTTTGAATAGAATTGTTTTGTAGAATCTGAAGCGTTATGTATGTGTTTATTGTTGATAAAGAGTAACACATCGACTTACCAAGAAATACCAATCAATTATCCTGCAGGCTTTGTAAGTTGCAATAGAGTGCGATGCAGTTGTATTTGGAATTTTCACCTGAGTTTGCCATTTGTTGGTCAGGATTGGCACATTACTAATGTTATGGCCCTACAGTGTGCTGGTAACATGAGAGTGTGTAATTTGGATATTTAATGGATTTTGTTTTTTTGTTGTCTGAGGTGTAGGAACGGAGGTTTAGTGTAGTATAACTCCAACAATACAGCACTCACTACTGTGCGGAAGAAACAGTCCAACATTTTTTGTGCATTTGTCCTGCCGTCAGTCAACGGAGAAGACAATTTCTACTTCCAGCTCTTTGATTACAGGACACAAACGTTCCTCTAACAAGTTATCAAACTGTTACAAATGCAGCAGGGGAGAGGGTCCTGTACAAACTAATTCCACAACACAGATGCATGTGAATCAGAAGAAACATAGAATGTTAAATGATGATTTGACCGCACAGATTTTCAACTTAATTTGGTCAAACATCAAAGGGTCGTACAGGGCATTGCTTAGTCCAAAGATGTTCTCTTGTAATTGCATGCCATCTAGGACCAACAACGCCAATAACGGAGCCCATCTCAATCACCCAAAATGTATAGTAGGGAGGTAAATAGTATTGAATCACTATTTTTGCTCAGTGGACCCCCAGTTTTGGAGCAGCTCTAGATAGCATAATTAACTTTTATAATCTTTGGACAAGAGTACAGTGTATACTTTGCATTTTTTTCGCATTGAATCGACTTTGCTGTTTTTAGATGTAACAAGTATTATGTCTCATTTCCATACTTAAAACTAATAGTAGGGATGTTTACAGTATTGAATCCTTAAATTCTGCACATTGAATCCAAGCTTTGAGGCAGTTCCAGATAGCACAGTGCACTTTTATAATCTTCGGAAAAGAGGACAGAGTCCACTTTGCATATCAACTTCACTGTTTTTAGACGTTTTTAGATGTAATATGTATTATGTCTCACATCAAGACCAATGTCTGAATTTTCCAGCTTTGGCCAGCGCCATGTATTTTCCTTCTTTAAATAATGCACCAGTGTGGATTATTTTAACACAAGGAATTAATGTGTTACACTATGTTAATTCAGACCATATTTTAAATTGGCTTATCCTATGCTAAATTGTATTGGTTTTAATTAACTACACAATAAAAATAAATACTTGTTAAGGTTTAGTGGGTGCAGGTTCTGGTTGTCTTTAGTGGTAGGCCCATTGAGGGTCAAGTTGTGATCAAGTCCTGCATTTTGTTCCTTCAGGGTGTTTTGTAGGAGCTAATGCACTCTGGGCATGGTCAAAAAAGGCTGGACTAACTATCATGAAAATCAAGAGTTATAACTAGAATTTAATTTGTATTTTAATCAGTATATTTCTCCACATCATGAGGATATGTGTCTGTTTCACTCTTATATATGTGAAAACTGGAATATCTAAAGATGATACCATCGGCCTTCCACAAATTTTATGTGATCAGATATAAGGGTTAGGTTAATGGTCGCTTCTACTCATATGAGTTTGCGTACACTGTAGTCATTGGGAAGAATCGTATCCAGTTTTGATACCCCTTCAGAAATACCTCAACCTCCTGTAGTTGCTCATTTATTTTTTAGAAACATCACGAGGTTCTCAACTTGCTCTTTACCATTTCCTGAGGTTTGAATAACTTTCAATAAAAGTCTTGCCAAGCAGGCCCTTATCGGTCTTTAAGATGCATAACAGTATGATATGATCTTATTCGTCATTAAATCAGTTATGTAAGCACTAATGATCTTACTACAAAGGCTAGAAATGAATTCACTCACTTTGGATAAGAGAGGGGTTAGGTGAGTTTAATGGAGGGATAGCTCAGCCCAGCCAATTGTGCTCTCTAACAGTGATTTTTTACAGGCAATGTCTGTTGAAGAAATGAATATCTGTGCTGTGCTTTGACCCCTGCTCTTTTGTCCAAATGATAATCCCACCCTTATCTAGGGGCAGCTGTATGAGAGGTGAAGGAAGGTGAATCTAGTAACTCAGAATCCTGGAGCTCAATTTTAGGCTTCTTCAGTTTTCATAGAGCAATTTGAGCAGTTTTTTAATTCCATTGAAAAAAATAATATAGCCCATTGAATTAGGGGACCAAATAGATATGTCATATAGCATGGTTTTGAAGGAAGGAATATTACATTAAAAAGTTTTCCTAAGTGTAGGTGAAAAACAAACACCTAAGTATGTATTTTGTTTGGTTCCATATGAAGTTACAGACATCAAATATATAACTCATATACAGTGCATTCAAGGTTAAAACATTTTAATTATTCAATTTCACTTGTAACTAGAAATTTCTGAATAACACCGGACCTAATCTAGGATAGGTTTCAAGAAGGTGGAGGGATTATATGAAATAATGAGAATATCATCAGCATAAATTGAAATTTAAATCTCTAAATTATTTCATCGGAAACCAATAACAGAGCGCTTATATCCTAAACTCTCAATAAAGGGTTCTAATCATCAATAGTAAAGGGGGGAGGGACAACGCTGCATAGTTTCATGAGTCACTTCGAAATAAGAGGTGAAACATTATTTTCAGAAAATACTAGCTCTTGCGGAAGAATACAATAATTTAATATATGAACTAAAATGAAGACCAATATCAAAATACTGCAAGGTTTTAAATACATAGTGCAAATTCGTATGATTAAATAATTATCAGCATTTAGAGATAAGATAGCAATCTGAATTTTGGCTTTGGAAACTAATGAAATAAAATTAGAAGAAATGTGTATTATCAGCAGCTAATATCCCATTAACAAAATATGTTTAATAAGTTATAAGATATTGTAATACCATATTCAAGATAAGTGGCCATGATTTTTGCACATATTTTGCAATAACATTTCTTTAATATTGCTCTTTATTCCATTTCAATATAGTAACAAATAGTACAGGTTGCTCAGTGTTGTAGGGTATGTCCTCTTTACAATAAAGCACTTTCCCTTCCATTTATAAGCACTTTATTTCCAGCATGGTAAATAAAGAACAAACATCAGGATATGCAATTATATCTAAGTAGAGGTGCAAACATTAATGCATAACTCTGGCCTGAGATATTGTTGTTTTAGCAACCATTAATACATCACCCAAAAAATAGTGAAAACACTTGCTCTAATATACTGTGACCTGGAGGGTAGAGAGGCACTTTCGCTGTCGGAAAGGAACAGGGGGATAAGTCCTCCTTATATAATTATACACACAACTTACAAGTATCCACCTACAATGTTGGGTGTGGTTTGCTGGGAGATGCTAGTCCTCACTATGGCACTGAGTTTCTAAATGTGAGGAAGGAAAGACTTCCTTTTCTTTAAATAACCCTCACACACTCTGGTAGTGTCATGCTTCATCATCGGGTTCACCCTGACTAATAAAGGTCAGGGTGGGCTCAACTATCTTCCAGGGGGCTCTTACAAGAAAAAAAACAGGGGGCTTAACTGGAGATTAAAGTTCCCACAACTGATCTAAGGTATCCCTTTATTAGTGGAGTAGGGATATCAAAACTAACATTTTTGTCAGTATTTAGGGTATGATGGTCCTACTATGACCCTAGGGCCTAAGTAGGTCTGGGGCTTTCGTCAGGGTGACACAATTCACCTCCCCAGTTTATTCAGCATATTACGCTATTTTTGATATTGGAGGTCAGAAGCGCTTCATTACTGAGGCTATTGAGAATAATACGAGGTAGACTTGAAAATAATGCCTTGCACATTGGTATTCCTTGATTGCCTGATGGGTAGTGAACATTAAAGTTTCACGGTCAAACCCAAAGTAACGTGCACTCGGCAATGCCTGTCATAAGTGAGAACCTTCACGATGGGATTGAAAATTTATTTATTTATTTATTTATTTAATTTGTATGGCGCGTTATAACCACAGGGGTCTCTAAGCGCGGTCTGACCAGATTTACATGATAGATGTTAAATTCACTTGGAAACCAGCTATGCACCTAAGACCTGCTCCAGGCTTGTTTAAATAGTACGGTTTTAAGTTTCTTTCTGAAGGAAAGTAGATTGCTCTCCTTCCTGAGCTCTGGATCCAATTTGTTCCATAAAGCTGGGATCGTGTTGGAGAAGGCACGGCCCCCCACCGTGGTCAATTTGAAGCGGGGCTGGGACAGAAGAGTAGCATCCGACGAACGCAAAGTCCTACCCGGTATGTAGGGGGATAGTCGGGATTTCAGGTATTTTGGGGCTTTTCCATACAAAGCCTTGTGAGCAATGCACATTCCTTTGAAAATGATTCGCTGGCGAACTGGCAGCCAGTGTAACTCCTGCATCAGGGGAGAGGCATGGGCATTTCTAGGTTTTTTAAATATCAGCCTAGCTGCGTCGTTCATGACTCCCTGTAGTTTGTCCAGCAGCCGCTGTGGCAAACCCAGATAAAGGGAGTTCCCGTAGTCCAGCCTAGCCAGAATAGTGGCTGAGACTACGTGCCTCAGGGTGGAAAAGGAGAGTAGGGCAGCGATCTTTCTAAGTTGTCTTAGCAAGCCTATACTGGTGCCTACTACGGTGGTAACTTGTTTTTCCATGGATAGTTTCTTATCCACATATAGGCCTAGGCTTTTAACTGCAACTGCCGGCTTTGGGGGGACACCCAGCTCTCTAGGCCAGAATTTATCACTCCAAGGGTTACCCGAGATGGAAATGGGTAGTACTTCCGTCTTATCCGGGTTAACTTTTAAGGAGTTCTCCGACATCCAATTGACAGTGGCTTTCAATATGTCTTGTAGCCTGGTGGATGCTCCTGGACCATCATCCAGCCGGATGATTATCTGGGTGTCATCGGCATAGTTGTATACTAGGCAGTCCATCCTATTCAGGAGAGCAATTAGTGGCTGCAAGTAGATATTAAAAAGTAGTGGGGACAAGGCAGATCCCTGGGGGACCCCGCAGGTGATCGGAGCAGGGGTAGAAAGTAAATCCCCCAGCTGTACTCGTTGTGTCCTCCCTTGCAGAAATGATGTGAGCCATGCATGTGCTGTGCCCACGACACCGAAGGATCTCAGCCGCGACAGAAGCTGTTTATGGCACACGGTGTCAAACGCCGCGGAGAGATCCAATAGTACCAAGGCGCTCGGTGTTTTTACATCAGCTCGCATCCTAAGCTCATCCAAAATGGATAGCATAACTAGTTCCGTGCTGTGATTCGCACGGAACCCTGCCTGGTTGGTCTCCAGCAGGTTGTTGCTCTCTAAATGGCCTGACAGTAGAGCTAGCACATGCTGCTCAATTACCTTTGCCAAAAAAGGCAGCTGGGAGATAGGCCGAAAATTCTTCAGACATTTTGTATCCGCTCCAGGTTTTTTCAGTAAGGGGATCAAGCGAGCCTCTTTAAAAGCTGAAGGGATCTGTCCTGAACGAAGAGAGGTGTTCAATAGGTGCAGGACCTCTTCCTCTATTCCTGGCATTGCCATCTTGAATATGTCAGGCGGGCAGGGGTCTACCAAGGAGCCTGATTTGACTCGGCCTGTGATTTTGAGCAATTCCTGTTTTGAAATAAGGGATAGCTCAGCTAGAGGCAGGATGTTTAGTGGACCAGTGGAGTCCGGTATGTGCGGACATTCGAGGTGTGCAGTTACTGCGATTTCATCCAGGATGTCAGATATCTTCTTTACAAAGAAGTCCTGGAACCTCTGACAGTCCTCTTGGGTGAACTCGGGACTTTGCTCCTTGTTCACTCTGAGCTCCGCCAGGACCCGGAAGATTTCTTTTTGTGGATTTCTAGCAGTGGTTATTCTTTCCTCAAAGAAAGCAGCCTTCCTTGATTGTATGGCTAGTTTGTACTGGGCTAAGGATGAGGTATATTCTTGTTTGGAGATGGCGTCATACTTTTTACGCCATGCCCGCTCTTTCTTCCTCACCCCGCGTTTCATCTCTCTGAGGGAATCATTATACCAAGGCGCCCCAGCACCTCTCGCCACCTTCTTCATCCTGCGAAGAGGCGCCACCACCTCAATGGCACTCCCCAGTTTATGCTGGAGATGTCTACATAAGGCATCAGCGTTGGCATCTGGCTCTATATCTGAAGGATGGTGTTTTAGGAGATGGACCAGTTTTTCCCCATCCAGGTTTCTCCATTTTCGGGCCGTTTTCCAGCCCTCCTCAGGTTTGGACATGTGGCCCCTCAATGTAAGTCTACCCTTTATTAGAAAATGATCAGACCAGGCACAAGGAAGAATTTCCGTGATGCCCTGGGCTGGCATGGTAGTCCAAACTAGGTCAAGCACATGACCTTTCTCATGTGTTGGTCCCGTGACCTGTTGGACAAGACCTAAGGAGGAGACCGCCTCCTCTATCTGTAGTGCTTGTCCTTCTTTAGGGGACTTTTCCCAGTGATAGTTGAAGTCTCCAACGATTACTATTTTGTCGTATCTTGTACACAGGTCCTGGACCAATCTTACAAAGAGGGTAGGGAAATCAGGCGACGCCCAAGGTGGCCGATAAACCACCAAGAACACCACACAGACAGCCCCCCTCCTGAGCTTAACCCCCAAAACCTCAGCTCCTCCAAGGGTTTCGGAGAGAAACTTATTGGCACGGAGGCCTGACTGATAGAAAAGGGCTACTCCTCCTCCTCGTTTGGCTCCTTCCCTGTTAAAATGAATAGCTAGATAGTTATCTGGAAGGGCCGCCACTAAATCGGGCGCTGAGCAATCCTCCAGCCATGTTTCCGTAAGTGCGAGGACATCTAGCTCCCCATCTTCCAGGAGTGTGAAAACATCTAACCTATGGCTCTGTAAAGAACGCGTATTCAATAAGCCATAACTCAGGGTATGTATGTTGGACGCGCACTGGCGCCCTCTAGTGCTCGTAGATGACATAAGCAGACCCTCACAGCCCAGCCGCTGTAGGGTAGCAGGCTCCAGGAAGGACTTACCCAAGTTAAGTTGTAATAGGTCAGCCCGTGCGTAAACCAGAGTCTGACCAGGGGTTCTGGCCCCAGGCCCCGGATGGTCACGGATGGGCAAAGATGGGCTCACCTCTGGCGAACCTCCGGCGCACCAATGGCGCGCCCGCTGCGCGTCTCCGCTGCGCGTTTGCTCCATGTGAGCTTTAAATAGGAGGCTGCTGACGGTCCTAGTACAGCCACTAGACCGTCAGCTCTCCAAAATGGCCCCCGGAAGTGAGGGTAGAGGGCTCTATACCGCGTTGGACACTCCCTCCACAACAAACAGCACAAGCTGCGGTGGAACGGGGAGGTAAGCGGAAATAACTAGCAGGTGACTTCGTTAATGCGCCCACATCAATTAAAAGAGTACTGTGCAAATAGTATTCAAATGCAGCACAAACGATGATTTTTTAAAAATAATGCTGTTAGCAAATATACAACAAAAAGCGGCGATTTTTAAAATAATGCGCATTCAGGTGCAAACAAATGCGTGCTAACGAGGTCAGCAGCGCGACTAAGAGCAGCGTTTCTGTGTCAATATCTGTGAATTCTGGCTTCTATCGCGCCCGGAAATGCTCGCCCTAAATAGGAGGCTGCTGACGGTCCTAGTACAGCCACTAGACCGTCAGCTCTCCAAAATGGCCCCCGGAAGTGAGGGTAGAGGGCTCTATACCGCGTTGGACACTCCCTCCACAACAAACAGCACAAGCTGCGGTGGAACGGGCTATCATAAAGGAACAATTATGACAACCGGAAATAATATCGCTATTTCATATTACAGGTTAGATTCCAAGGAATAAAGGGGCAAGTTTGTTCGCTGCCCACGCACGCACTAGTTTGCATGCATCATATATATCATGCAAACTGGTGTATGCACACCAATAGCAGAAGAAAAGCAAATGTTCTTTAGTGAATTTCTCTTTAGCTTTAGATTTGCTGTCAATACAGTGTGTTACTGGTGGTCCCACACGGTCTACGACGCCTACGACACCTCAATCCCCACCCACACCACCCAAGACATTTCAGCCCTCTCATACAAGGTCCAAGAGAAGCCTCTGATCCAAAATAATGACTAATTTAATGAGGTATGGAAAGGCAATTCACCACCTTCTAAAAACAAGAACTGATTCCTTAAACAGGAAACACACCACACCAAATACTATGAGAGAGGAAATCCCATGAGAATACACGATCTTGCATGATCCAGCGGCCATCTTGGGTGGGGACAGTTATTTAAACTGCGCCCAAGGCAATGGAGGCAATCCGGGGCGGAAAACTCTGCACCACCGCAGAGTTTGGGGAGTTTTGCCAACTCTGCACTCCGTAGGGAATGCGGAGTTCAGGCAAAACTCCGACTTCGTGGTGGAGCGGAGTTAGCCCCTGTGCCCAAATTGAAGAAAACAAAATTCTTTGCACTCTGTTGTCTCTGGGATGCCCTCCTCCTCGACGTGGTGTTTCCTACTCGCTGCCGTACTAAGGAAGGAGTGATAGCACTCTCCTAAGTGCGCTGGAAAAGGTAATCTGACCACGCATAGCGGAGCGCCCCTGTGCTGGCGTACATCGCTTTTAAATACCACGTTTTTGTATTTGCTTTGTTTATTTTGCATTTGCCCTGTTCTTAATGTGACTTTTTCCTGGCCATTTACCTGCACCTTAATTGTACGAATCACCGCTGGTTGAGCGGGTCCGGTTCCCGGGGGTCTGCCTCAGCGCTCGCCATATTGGCAGCGAAGGGGATACTTTTGGACGGCATTTTCGAGCGCTCTAGCGCTCTTGTAATCTGGGAAACGCCTACTTAAGGCGCTCTATCTAGCGCGCAGCGGTGATGCGCAGCGGGCGCGCCTTCGCTGCGCCTGAGTCGGGCCAGAGTCCTGCCCGTATGCGTTCGTCCGCGCTAAGGAGGCGCTGGGCGTGGTGAGACTCTGCTTTTTACTTAGATGGCTATCTTGTACTCCAGGGACAATCTTCTTAGTTTGCGATCTGTGCCCTGCCCCTGTAAGCCTGCTCGCCTAGACCCTCTTTGTGGCCCCTATGACTGCCCTTGTGGTCGGCTGTGTCTCCCTATCCCTACACCTATACTGACCCCCACGACCCCTCGTTGCTGTGTGGATTCTTCTCCGGTCATTCTTGATGGTCACTTACAGCAACTAGCTCATGTAAAGATATGGCATCTTAATGTCAGGTCGTTGCCTAAACATTATCAAAGCATTCATGACTTGCTAGTGCAGGATTCCCCTGACATATTCTGTATGACTGAAACTTGGCTGCAGGATGAGGCTACAGCCACAATCAACTTAGCACTTCCTCCGGACTATGCTATCTTTACGCTTAATCGTAACACCAGAGGAGGTGGCATTGCCATGGCCATAAAATCTTGCTATCCTTGTATCTGGAAACCTATAGATATAGCTGGCTGTGAGTCTGCTTTCTTTGCTGTTACTATTAACGACCACTTCACGTTGACTGGGTTGGTGATATACCGACCACCAGGCAGCGATGTTTCATTTAGGAAAGCGCTTCCTGAGCTTGTACGCTCTATAGCACTTACCTCAGCTAATTTCAGCATTATCGGGGATTTAAATCTCCATTTTGATGCTTCTAACACCCCCGCGATAAGTAGTATCCTTGCTGACCTAGAGGCTCTTCAGCTACCGCAGCTGATCCCCCACCCTACTCATGTGGGTGGTCATATTTTGGACCCTCTGTTTACCAATCTGACTATGGTCAAAGTCAGTCTGCCTAGACCTATAGCTTGGAGTGACCACCATCTTATCGAGTTTCAGGCTATCACTAAGGACCCTTTGTATAAAATGTCAGACAAAACTATTCTCAGACGTCCTTGGAAAAAACTTAAACTTGCGGAATTCCATCATTACCTGGAATCCTTTCCTCTGACCTCTCCGGATGATGTTGAATCTGGCTATACTCTTTTTTGTGATTGGATCACTAAAGCCCTTGATGCTTTGATTCCTGCGATGTGGAGTAAGAGCCGTCGACCAGGATCAAGTCCATGGTATAATGATTCCTTACGGCTTCTGAAAGCTACCTGCAGACAAGCAGAGAGAGCCTGGCGTAAGACCTGTGAAGTGGGACTGAAAACCCTCTATCTTGCCAAAGTTAAATTCTATCATCGTGCCGTTTGCAGGGCTCGTGCGGCATACTATTCTCAGGAATTCACTATGAGCACCAACCCTACTAAATTGAATTTTAAAGCCTTAAAAGATCTAACTGCTAATAGATCTGCAGTGTCTGAGGTTTGCTCACCATCTCATTGCGAGGCTCTGGCTGCTTTCTTTGTGGATAAAGTGTCCGCTCCTTCCCTAATACTATGCTGGCAAGTAGGGAGCAGGGGTCTACTCCTTGTAACAACTTGACTCTTTTGACACTCCCAGCTCTCTCTGAGATGGAGCTGGAGAAACTGGCTGTTAAAGTGAAATCTGGATCCCCTGCGGACCCACTCAGGCCAGCTCAATTTAAGGATTCAGCGGCTTTTTGCTTGCCACCTATGTGCCACCTTATCAATCTATCCCTCTTTTCGGGCATAGTCCCTTTGAGATGGAAGGAAGCGTATGTTACCCCCATCCTGAAAAAACCCTCACTAAAACTCGAGAGCTACCGGCCTATCTCCCTTTTGCCATGGGCTGCGAAGGTGACAGAAGCCCATGTAAACGGCATTCTGTCCAACCATCTTCAATCTGCCAACATTCTAGATCCCTCGCAGAACGGCTTTCGTGCTGGACATAGCACTGAAACAACCCTCCTCTACGTGGTTGAACATCTACGCGCAGTGTTGGATGCGGGTCAAACGGCGGCTCTGGTATTATTAGATCTCAGTGCCGCCTTTGACACTGTCTCCCATGCAATTCTTTTGCAGCGGCTGGGAGAGGCGGGCGTTAAGGGTATGGCGTTGGAATGGTTTTGATCGTTTCTCTCCGATCGTACCTTCCGGGTCTCCACGCCTCCCTTTGAGTCTAAACCCCATGACATTGAACAGGGAGTTCCACAGGGATCGGCATTGAGCCCCACGCTCTTCAATCTTTCGCCAAGCGCTGGGACCTTACAATGGTGTCTTACGCTGACGACACGCAGCTTGCGGTTGCACTTAGTGGGGACTCTGATACTGCGGCGACGAGGTTTCGTGAGGGTCTCAGTGCGGTGGCTGGATGGATGACGGCCAATTGCCTGCAACTCAATGCCAAAAAGACCGAAGTATTGATTGTGAGCAAGCAGAGCAGTCTCTGGGGTGACAAATGGTGGCCAGTTGATCTTGGCCCCACCCTGACTCCGGTTGAGGACGTGAAAAACCTAGGTGTGTGGCTAGATTCTACGCTCAGTTTCTCCTGTCATACTAAGAAAACAGCTGCGACCTGTTTTGGCTATCTACGGGGGCTTAGACCGGTGTTGAAATTCTTTGACGCCCCGACTCGCCAATTGATTATTCAGGCAGTCATATTGTCTAGGCTAGACTATGCGAGCTCGCTGTTGCTCGGAGCCAATCAGGCGGAAATCTTGAGACTTCAGCGCGTTCAGAACGCTGCAGCTAGGGCTTTAGTTGGTCTCCCTAGATTTTGCTCGGCTAGAAGCACTATTAGCAAGCTTCATTGGCTGCCTGTATCTCAGAGGATAGAATTCAAGACTCTTTGTCTGGTTTTTAAGATATTAAAACTTGCCTCTCCCCAGATACTGGAACACCTTATTCTTCCTTATACCCCTCCCCGCCTGTTGAGATCTTGCGGTCAAAATTTAGCCGTGGTTCCTCGTTTCTTAAGGAGTAGGTCTGGCGGTCGCTCTTTTAGAGTGCTTGCCCCTAAACTTTGGAACTCTCTCCCTGCCCATTTGCGTGCTCTTGATGACCTTTTGACATTCAGGAAAGCCGTAAAAACTCATATTTTTCCAAATAGTTGTTAATCCTTCCAGTTGGTTCTCTTTTGCTCGGTGTGTGTTGTGGTTTTTTTCCAGGCGCAGCGCCGGGACACCTCTTAGCTGGGGCAGCTGTGCGCTTAAGAAATGGAGCTAACATAACATAACATAACATAACAATGACTGCTGACCGACCCCCTTAGGCTGCCCAAAACAGTCTTGCGCACTTCGCATGTTCTCCATGCAGGCTGCATTCCAGCCTCCATGAAGAACATGCCCAGGTTCCATGTCAATTTCAAAAAGGGGGTGGTGATGGACAGAGTATCTGAGTTAATCAGAACACTCCTACCCAGTCAACAGATCAGGGCTTGATCCATCACCTTTTTTTAGCTCACTGCACCATCCCAGTTCAGAACCTGGCTATATTCAAATTAGTCTGTCCCTGGCCCAGTGCATCATGGGAACAGGGCAGACCAAACTACCAAGCCAATTCTTCACTGGAAAGGAAACAAGCTTCCGGGGACCGGTTTCTGGCATTACAGCTGTCTTCAGCCCGGCTTGCTTGAATCCTGATGGTGCAGTGAGCAAGGGACTCATGTCTGAGCATACCCTTCCACACTCATGGTGGCCAAAATAATTTCAAAAAGGGGGTGGTGATGGACAGAGTATCTGAGTTAATCAGAACACTCCTACCCAGTCACCAGATCAGGTTCCATGTCAGCGTCGGAGTGCTGAAACATGGTGCTCAGACCAATCATAATGGTGCTAAGGCAGTGTTATGATTGGCTGACTGGGAGTTTGGGTGTGCTTCCTGTTGTTCAGGTCAGGGAGGGAGGACTACAGAGGAGAGACGCAGCAAGAAGGTACGTTTTTTATTTTCTTTTTTGATGCCACCTTCCCCTGCATCCTTCCCCCCTCCCAACCCTACCCCCACCTCCCTACCTCCGATCTGTACTGGCCACCGCTGAGTTGCACCTTACCCACAGCTCATCAGAATACATCTGGAAATGCAGGACTGGACGAAGTGGGCTCCCAGGGTCCGTTGGCTGACTCTTTGTGTGGCTACGGGGACATACAAGATACAATAAGCCATTTTTTAGACTTCCCAGCAAAATAATGCAAGTAGATCTGGACTAGGCCCTGCTGTTGACCTTTGCTGGAGTGAGTCTTGGCCCCTAAGTGTTTTTCCTGAGGACCTGGGAGCCCTAGAAGATTTCGAGAGGAAGTACTCCAGAACGAGTGAAAAGTTGGAACTTACATTACCTCCCGGGAGAACCAGCTGGACATTGTGGCAAAGGTGTCTGGCTCCAACAGGACATAGTTGAATAAAGCTTCAGGCTTGCCCGGGTGTTAAAACTATCCGTCAAATGAGAAGACCTCAGTGACCACTAGCTTAGAATTTTGCGGCTTTGCTCTTTTGCCACCAAGACAATGGTTTCAGATAGGCCAACTCAACAGTTATCCAATTTAGAAAGGTTATCGTTGAATACAGTCTGTAGTCTTGCCCTGCTGGGGGATTTGACCTCCATTTCAGAGACTCAGTTATAAGGTTAAATCTTTGAGCTGGACGCCCTGTTTGGGGTATCCAATTTCCATGTCATTGAGGTTGTAGCGAAATCAAGTCTAGATTCCAGTCACCCAGGAACAGTGACTTCTGACTGGTGTTATACTGTTCTAGATTTTTTTGTCTCAAATCTTTAAAAATGTATACCTTTGGTTTTGCTTATTCGAGTTTAGTTGTTTTGGTGTCATTTTTAGTGGTGGACGGTACTTGTAGAGTTTCACTCTGTGGAATTCCGAAGAGTTACATAAAAACTCAGTTAGATTCAGTGAAGTTCTGCAAACAGCGGAATTGGCTTGTCCTGCTGACTTTTAGTGCTGGGAGCTTGTTTAGTGCCCAGAAATGTTCTTAATTGGGGTGGTCATTGGCTGTGACCACCCACAATTGCCAGGATTGGGAAAAACTCCACAAACTCCGCTGGCAGAGTGGAATTTCTGTCCACCACTAGTCATTTTTCGTATTCCCTTTTTTCTAATTTTAACAAATTGGTTGTGGGAATTTCATTGTATTGTGGTTTTACTTTTTGATTGCTTTAGTACTGATAAATATATTATACACGTTTCCTTAATTAATTCGGCCTGCTCTATGCTATGGCAACCAGGGGTTGAGCCATGGTTTATTTATTGAATTTGTATGTTGGACCTAAACGAATTTGGGATGCAAAACTTGGAAAGAACACATATGCTCCCCAACTAATATTCAATTTTCATACAAGTATCTTTGTCTTTTGAATGGATTACCAATGCCTCAGATCTTCTGGGAAACAGGTTAACCATGGGTCAAATAAACTAGATAATAAGAGCACACATGTCAACCTACAAATATAACATAAAATGTATAACTGTCACAACCATACAACATGAAAGACAATAAAGGAAAAGCAGAGATTTATATTAAGGTCACAAACATAAAATAGAGAGAATAGATGAAGGTGAAGAGATAAGGAAAAAATTAGGATAGACAGGACACAAAGAATAGCAAAAATAACATAGCAGATCAAGGGAAGAATTCCAGATCTGAAATGAAAAAATAGCTCATGAAAACAACATAGCAAGATAACCAGCAGAGCAATAAATGTTACAACAATTTGTAACAGGCTCGTTAACAAGACATAACAGTAAAAAATTGACTTAGACTGGGATGCATTCATGTGTGTTGAGGAAAGGCTATGGATATACTCTGTTAGTTTACCTTGATCTTCAAAAAAAGTAGCAGACCCGTTCTGAGGTATTTTGCATATATATGGATGCAATATACCATAATGTATATGAAACTATCTAACCATGGGTTTTAAAGATAGGGACACTTTTATCCTGGCATTGGTGGCATTAGCCATGTCTTGCGTGATATACATATTGTGATTTCTTCTCTAGCAACCCTAGAAACTTTAAACAGGTCTGTATAGTCTGAGAACAAGATTATGATTGCACAAGTTTTTAATGATATTGGAATTCCTTTTCCAAATCAATGAGGTCTTTGTAAGTTTTAATTTTACATTGTATCATTTCTTCATCATTATCACACGTGTCTGTCATATTCTCATTGTGATGCTACTTCTGCATTATTATAAGATAATCTTGCTGATTTCTTTTTTAAGTAAATTATTTATATGCGTATTTGTTATGACTTACATACATATCATATATTAAAATATATGCATTTTGTTGTTCATGAGTATCTTTTCATTACCATTTCCCTTTGAGAGGTTTCGTTGAATCTAAAATATGGAACAATACATTTTAAAAACCTCGTGACAGATCATTTTGCTAGAAGCACTTATGAAAACATGACATGCAGGATGAATTTGATATCGAATCCTGCAACAAGATGTGGCTTAAAGTATTCAAAACATCTAAGTGAACAAACTATTAGCCAATCATTATTTTATATATATATATATATATATATATATATATATATATATATATATATATTACCTACTGGCGATGGCCAGTAGGTATATATAGTTAGGATTGTTTTCCATAGGGAAATCGCAACATTCTATTGGGAATAACTTTGGCGCCGGTTGTGGAATCTTCCTGAAATTTTCCTTAACTTTGCCTCGCGGTGCTCTGGTCCTTCCCTGAAAGTTTGGGGGGGATTCGTCAAGCAGGGGCCGAGATAAAAGGGGGTCCCAAAACGTGTTTTCCCCATGTTAATTTCCATTGGGCGGTTGGACTCACTTTTAGCCCGAACGGCTGAATGGTTTTCCACCAAACTTGGCAAAATTGTAGGGACTGGTAGCCCGATGTGCCTTTTCTATGTCTCAAGATATGTGCTCCAGTGGTTTTTACGAAAATTAACTTTGAAAAAATATATATTGGGCTACATTGGGCTATATATATGTTAGAGCCCAAATGTAACCCAATGTAGCCCAATGTAGCCCAATGTAGCCCAAAGATGGCCACCAGAGACAAAAAAAAACAAATGTAGCCCAAATATCAGCCAGATGTAGCCCAACTATAGCCCAATGACAGAATGTCCCGGAATGTTCTAAAGAACAACTAGAGCGCTAACAGTCTTACTTATGACAAAAGTATGGCACACCTGAAGTCATCTTGATTGGAATAAAGTGTTAACACTTAAAACATTTAATTTGCTAAGGAACAAAATGAGGGGGTTCATTTTGCCATAGAAATTATGATTAGTGCTGAAGAAAGATAAATTAGGGCACATTTTGAAGGACTTCTCAAATCCTCTTATATTTCATTAAAAAAATTCTGATATGCAGTCTCCCAAGATGGCCACCAGAGACAAAAGAGCCTGTGCTTAAAAACTCTATTAGCAAAGCAGGCATTTGAGATTTAAAAAACGTTTTAATATATAAAAACGTTATCCGCTAATAGAATTAGCATTTAAAAAACCTTGCGAATTCAATGAAAAAAACATAGGTTTCAGGCCTTATATAGTTAGGAATTCGCATTTAAAAAAACCTTGCGAATTCACTGAAAAAAACATAGGTTTCAGGCCTTATATAGTTAGGAATTAGCATTTAAAAAACCTTTGAAATTCACTGAAAAAAACATAGGTTTCAGGCCTTATATAGTTAGGAATTAGCATTTAAAAAAACCTTGCAAATTCAATGAAAAAACCATAGGTTTCAGGCCTTATATAGTTAGGAATTAGCATTTAAAAAACCTTTGAAATTCACTGAAAAAACCATAGGTTTCAGGCCTTATATAGTTAGGAATTAGCATTTAAAAAACCTTGCAAATTCACTGAAAAACCATAGGTTTCAGGCCTTATATAGTTAGGAATTAGCATTTAAAAAACCTTTGAAATTCACTGAAAAAACCATAGGTTTCAGGCCTTATATAGTTAGGAATTAGCATTTAAAAAACCTTGCAAATTCACTGAAAAACCATAGGTTTCAGTAGTTATATAGTTAGGAATTAGCTTTTAAAAATCCTTTGAAATTCACTCAAAAAACTATAAGTTTTAGTGGTGTTATAGTTAGCTGGACAATTTACTCATACAAAACCATTGAAATTGCTCCTATATAGTTAGTTGTACTAACTATATTTCGCGCACCCGCAATCCACTGCTGATGATGTCACATATTAGATCATTCATGACATGGTCAGTGATATCACTGATGACATCTCAAATGACATCACTGATGACATCTCTGATGACATCATCCACGTGACAATCACATACACCTTTTCATACACTATTACAATTTTTCATCACTCTTTGTAAAATGCAGAGTATCATATTTAAATCCATTGTCACAGCAATACAAGTATCTAAAAATCCACTCAGTGATTCATAGATGTATACACACATCTAATCACTTACCTATGGATTCACTCATACATGCTGTCAATGAACAATAGAACACTATCAAAAATACTTATACATCTATATCGACATTAAACAACAGCACGCATCCTATTCACATATGAAGTCATCCTACTCACTTACGCAAACAATGGATCATACTTACATATTTACTTAGCAAAACACTTATACAAACACCACTTCTTCTATTCATTTAGATAGTAAGTCATACTTAGTGAATTATAAAATCATTATTACAAGTATACAGTTATCCATACAGTCACTCACACAATCATTGTGTCTTATGTATACTTATTTATAAACAACTGACACATACACTGCATGACATATTTTTCTAGTTTGTTGGACCTGTACCATTGAGAAATATATTTGCTCATTACCACACCCATAAAGATATTCACTCACCCAAACAACTGTTAGTACATGTAGTTTTAACTTCATATATCTACTGAATCAACTATTCACACATCTTTGGACAGTCACACACCCCCCACCGAACCACACACACTTTCACACTCCCATACAAATACTCAGTTAACTAATCAATAACTAATATAGACTTTCACATAGCTAGTAATCAACTGTAGAATCAGTTTACACAACAACTGACAAAGTGATGCAGATATTCACACAGTTTAGTCACTATCCACTATATTTAGGGAGACATTATAAATTGGTCAAGTAAACAGTCAATTACACTGCTACTAAATCCTCCATCCAAATATTTATTTATATATATCCACTTATTCTTCAATGCAAATTGCTATATATATAATGCATATTTAAATAACGAAGCAAACCACATTCACTGGATGATGTCATCAGTGATGTCATCAGTGATGTCATTTGAGATGTCATCAGTGATGTCACTGACCATGTCATGAATGATCTAATATGTGACATCATCAACAGTGGATTGCGGGTGCGCGAAATATAGTTAGTACAACTAATTATATAGGAGAAATTTCAATGGTTTTGTATGAGTAAAATGTCGAGCTAACTATAACACCACTAAAACTTATAGTTTTTTGAGTGAATTTCAAAGGATTTTTAAAAACTAATTCCTAACTATATAACTCCTGAAACCTATGGTTTTTTCAGTGAATATATATATATATATCTATATGTTACGTTTTACTCCAAATCATATTTCTGAGTTTGATCATTCATTTTTTAATTTATCGTGGTTTTGAAAAAGTGAAGAATCTGCAATGTTACATTTGATTGTTAAAATTTTAAATTATTTTGGAAATTAGTATGGTCCAACTGTTCCAGCATTTTCCAATTTAATATTCAATGATTGGCCTGATAATGTTGAGTTCTTGGGAAGAGGTGTGGTGCAGCAGGCCAGGGAGGCTGACTCTGGAACACAGGGATCACAGTTTGATCACCATCGCCAGATCAGCCCAGCACCATGTGACTCTAGGCAATAGCTCGCTTAATTTTCACGACGGCCCCCAGTGCCTTGAGACCCTTAGGGGTGATTAGTTTGCGCTTTACGGATGCTAATATTAATCTATATATTTTAATTTCTATTAGACAGATAACATCTGTTACAGAGCGTTTTATATATGATAACTATAGACTTGAAACGGAGTGTGCTGCAGATCTCAAAAACAAAATAAAGAATTATATTGTAAGGTTGTTTTTTTATCAATTTTATGGCTGTTTCTTTGATTGCTTAACCTTGCTTGCTGATTTTATTTTTATTTCCTTTTCTCTGTTCTCGTTCCCTTTCTCTCTATTCTAATTAAGTCATGTTTTATATCATTGTCGGATCTACTAAGCTGTATATCTGTTTTGATACTTTAATAAAGCTGCATTAAGCTTAAGAAATTATTCCTAGAGATCAGCAATAATGTCAGGGATTGTTTTTCCAAATTGGTGTTCTCGCCATCTCACACCCAGGCTCTTGACTGCATGGGGCTACATGTGACTCTTGTGGTAGCAAACTCTAAAGTTGGCAAAGGACAGACAAATCTCTGGACTCGGACTCAGAATGCTGGAATTACATAGCAACAGAGGAGTGATAGAATGGGGAAACCCTGAATTTTCACCCTCATCTATATTTTTCAGCAGATTTTAGCTTGCCAACAGGACTTCATTCTAATTATACCAAGTCTATGAGAGTTTGTTTGGGTGGAGAAAGGAAGGACTAGTCTATGCAAATAAAGGCCTTCTCTCAATGAGACCTCTGTATAGCACCTTATTAGAAATGGGGGTCTCTAGTTGGCAGAGGTAGGTACCTTTGTCCGAATAGGGACCCTTGCTTCTAGTCAGGGTAAGGGGGATACACTTCTAAAATAACCCCTAAAATAACCCCTGCTCACCCCGTTAGTAGCTTGGCACAAGGAGACAGGCACATCTCAGTAATACAGTGAAAACACTACAAATGGACACCACACCAGTTTAGAAAAATAAGTAATCTTTATCTTCACCAGAACAAGACCAAATGACAATAATCCACAATACAGTACAAAGAATATGATTCTTAGAAGGTAGAAACAGTTCAGTTCCAAGAAAATGTGAGATACAACACTTTTACACAAAGTACCTTGGAGGCGTGGAAAAATGAAAGCAAAAGGGGTCGCAGGGAAGGTGATGCGTTGGTTCCTTACACTCAGGGAAGGTGATGCGTCAGTTCCTTGCTCCGGGGGAGGTAAAGCGTTAGTTTCTTAGTGCTGCGCAGGGGAGGTGATGCGTCGGTTCCTTACCAGAGAGGAGGTGATGCATCGGTTTCTTACTGCTTGGGGAGATGATGCGTCTGTTTCTTACTGCATCCCCCAAGGATGCAACAGACTTGGAGCTTCAATGCCATGCGTGACGATCCAGTAAGATGCATTAGTTCTTCTCCAACCATGATTCTTAAAAGGTAGAAAAAGTTAAGTTCCAAGAAAATGTGAGACACAACACTTTTACACAAGGTACCTTGGATGCATGGAAAAATACAAGCAAAAGGGGCGCAGGGAAGGTGATGCGTTGGTTCCTTACACTTAGGTAAGGTGATGCATCAGTATCCTTGTACCGGGGAGGTGATGTGTCAGTTCCTTTCTGCTGTCCAGGTCTACTCAGCAAAGCCCTGACTCATCCAGACTCTCTGGAGCCACTGCTCTTCCACAGCCCCTGTCATTCCAAAGTCAGACAGTCAATATACATCCTAGCAGAGGCACACTCGATGGCTAAGAAAGAAAATACCTACTTTCTAAAAGTGGTATTTTCAAACACAGAACGTAAAAAACACCGTCACTAAAAGATGCATTTTAACATTCTAAGTTCAGGCATACAAAACTTTATTTTCCTACCTTGTTCCCATGGGTAGTTATGCTTATAAGATGTTATTAGCAAACTTCCCATTCAATCTTATGAGAATAGGTAATCTTGCAATAGTGAAAAACGAAATTGGCAGTAGTTCACTATCAGGACATGCCACACACACCAGGGCATGTCCTGCCTTTCACATACATTACACCCTGCCCACTGCGGTACCTTCGGCCTGCCTTAGGGGTGACTAACATGTACGAAAAGGGAAGGGTATGGCCTGGCATGTGGGTGCACTTGCCAGTCGCCATGACAGTACTAGACTGTACACAGGCACTGCAATGGCAGGCCAGAGTTATATTTACAGGCTGCTTAGGTGGTAGGCAGGACCAGTGCTGCAGGCCCACTAGCATCATTTGATTTACAGACCCTGGGCACACACGGTGCACTGTACTAAGGACTGACTGGTAAATCAAATAAGCCAATTATGGCAACACCGATCCATAATAACAATTTATAAAGGGAGCACTTGCACTTTGCCACTGAACAGCAGTGGCAAAGTGCCCAGAGCATCTAGCCCAGCAAAACGAAGTCCAACACAAAGCAAAATATAGGAGGCAAAGGCAAAAAAAACAGGGGAAACCCACGCTAATGGTGCCACGTCAAGCACACCTACTAATAGATTACAAGTTTGGTGATGCAGGAGTGGCCTATACCGCCAGACCAGTGGTCGGGTGGCCCACCAGATTACGAGTGTTTCTCGTATCTGGCAGGCCTTTTTTGGCAGTCCCTCTGAATATGGGCACTGCAATGGGAACAACAAAAAATGTTCCTGCACAGCATGGATTTTAAAGTACATGCTGTGTAGGAACTTTAGTGCATGCACATAGGGGGGTACATATTGTGCCCCCCCTGCATGCACCCCAGAGACACAAAGGGGCCAGATAGGGCCCCATTTGTTTCCACTACATCACGGTTTTCATGGAGGAGGAACTACCATGAAAACCATGGCGGAGAAGAAACTATTAATATGCTTGGCAGGACCACGGTAGTCCAACGCCAGGCCACCACCAGTTCCCTACAGCAACGTTGGTCCCACGGTGATCCAACTGCCCAAGTACACATAGGGCAGTCGTAGCGCCTGTGGGGTGGTGGTTGGAGCATCACTGATGTGCCTCCACAAGTCTGGCGGTCCTCAGACCACTAAACTCGTAATTGGGCCCTAGGTGACTAATTACATATAAGGCTCACTATCCCGTTTTGCTCTGTGGTACACTGTAACTAGATATAACTGGTGCTGACAGGGACAGTGCACCCAATTACACAAAAATCTGATGTCCACAGCGGGAAATGGAAATTCTGACAGTTCGAGCCTCCGCTGAAGAGAGCACAATAGTAAACGACAAGGCCACAGTTTGAAACCATCATTCATTAGAGGTGGATCGTTCGCTATCAGAGAAGCGTGATGCCTATGAGGTGCCTCTCTTCCTCATGCCCCACTCCTTAGGGGTGCCAGCTTGGTCACACTGACTGCAATACTCCTATCTGGTGCCCTGATAGTTAACTCCCCAACAAAAAAATGTCCTCAGTGCTTGCATCTGTAATACAGAACAGGTGCAATGCCATAGTGTTTCCTTGTTTTCATTCGGCCACGACCCCATGCAAATGTTACTCTTTCCAGTGCAAAATGTATGTCAGTGTGATCCTTATTATAGAAGGAGCTCTACAAGCATACATGTCTTGTCGCCTAACACCAAAGTGCCCTGGGGAACAAGAAGTGTGCGCAAATACCTTTTCAGCTTCCGAGCCATCTTCTGTAATATGACCCCACAATTACCAATCCGATCAGGGGGTAGTTAACTCTGGATTGTTATGATCAGTGTACCGGAGCAGGGAATTCGAGAATCCAAGCTGCTAGTCTAAAGCCAAGCAATGAGCAAAATGCAACCTTCACCCCTCGGCAAGAAGGAAAACCCATTTTAAGGAGACCTACTCAAGACTCCAGGGTTCCTTTCCATCTCCTTGTCTCGTCAACAGACTCCACACTGCTGCAGGTTTGAGCATGTGTTTACAGGCTAGGGAAGCTGTTTTCATTCACTCTTATGCTGCAATGATTCTTTCAGAAACCTTCCATAACCTCCTAAACGCAAAACAAAAAAGGCTTCAGTGAATGCCTCTAGCATTTAGCTTAGAGGTAATGTGTAAAGTATTTATGCAGTACTCAAATGGTAATAAGATAAAAGAATGTCAAATCAAAAAAACGTATTTAGACAAATCAAGAACATTTTAGTGAATGAAATGACACCACAATAACAGAAATCTAATAAGTAGAACTGTAGTTATGAATTTATAAAGTTTGTATTTAGAAATAGGGTGAAAAAGCACTAAGCACCAACCACAGACAACTAGACGCACTAGACTTGAACAAGGGTATGATTTAGGGCGGACCGTGAAGGAGCATGTGTTTGATACAAGGACAGGGTACGTACTGGTCACATAACTACCATCTTACTGAGAAACTGTTATGGAGGTAAAAAGTCATCAGCAGAGCCAGACAGCAAACTCTATCCGAGGAAGGGCTCGATGAAGATGGGGTGCTGCTGTATAAGGTCTTGGAGTCAATCAAATCCTGCTTAGCCCCAAGTCCATTGAAGGTGTTGATTGAGGGCTGGTTGGCATTGAGTCCAATTAAGCTGTCAGTCAGGTGCTGCTAACGTTGACTCTGGTGAAGCTTTCTGTTTGTCAGGGAAAGTACACTCTGACCACAACCAAGTGCCTGGGACCTTGAAATCAGTACTTGGGGGTCAGGACTCACTCCCACAGTTGCCAGCAGAGGAGACTAGGTCACGTCATGTTTGGTCTGGTCAGCTGGGAAGCAGGAGAGGGCCTCTTGAAGCCTGTTCTATCCCTGTAGCTCAAACAGGAGGCCATGCTTCTGACCTTTGAATTCACTACTGCGATCCTGGGCACAAGGGAATCATGTCCAATCTTCTTAGGGCTTCAGTTAGCAAGGACGTCTTCTTCTAAATCTTCTTTAGGAACAGAAGTGTTCTGAGTAGGGTACTGGGGATGCCACATTTAACTCCTTAACCAATGGGGTAGAGGTTTCCAAGGGTGACCCTCACCGGCGTCATTTAGGGGTCGACAGGGATCGCAGTTGCGATCGGTGGCTTGCCCCTTGTGATCCCTGGCCCTGCCTTTGCGATCCCTGCCTCAGAGGTGGCAATGTCTCTGCCAGGATTACAGGTGTAGCTTGTCCTTATGGACATTGGTTGGGGCTCCACTCTCTTTGTATTCTGTAAGTTTTTTATTATACTAATAGTAGATTTCATATATATGTAGATATATAAATATATATATATATATATATATATGTACATATATATATATATATATATATATATATATATATATATATATATATTCACTGAAAAAACCATAGGTTTGAGGCCTGATATAGTTAGGAATTAGCATTTAAAAACCCTTTGAAATTCACTGAAAAAGCCATAGGTTTTAGGGGTGTTATAGTTAGGAATTAGCATTTAAAAAACCTTTGAAATTCACTGAAAAAACCATAGGTTTTAGGGGTGTTATAGTTAGCTGGACATTTCACTCGTACAAAACCATTGAAATTCCTCCGATATAGTTAGTTGTACTAACTATAACTCACATGCGTGCAATCCACTGCTGATGATGTCACATATTACATCATTCATGAAATGGTCAGTGACATCACTGATGACACCTCAAATGACATCACTGATGACATATATGCAAGCACCCGGGGTTAGGGGGTCCGTCACGGACTCCCCAATTTAAATATTTAGTGCCCCGGGGAGGTGGCGGTCCCTGGGGTGTGTGAGGGGGTTCAAGACCCCCATACAGCTTTTTTTTAAAATAAAATTTAAAAATAATCTCTGGTCTTGGCGGTCCCCAGGGCTCAGGGAACCTTAGAGGCCCCCCAAAAACAATACTATTAAGCCCTGGGGGGTGGCAGTCCCCGGGGCTGCGGGGGTGGCCATGTGCTTCCGCATATATTATGTTAAAGCCCCAGGGGGTTGCGGTCCCCGGGGCAGTGTGGGGGGGATTGGGCACCCCCCACACTTTTTCCTCATGCCCCCGGGATTTAGCCCCTCAGGGGCTAATTAGCCTTGAAGCATGGGAGCCCGCGCTTTCTTTTTTTTTGTATCGGCAGGATCCCCACATCTTTTATGGATTTTGCCGATTTTTAGAAAAAATTATAATTTTTTGGGGCCTAACAGGTCTAGGGGGTCAGGGTTTTTCTACCCTGCCCCCTTTTGTGCTTTACGTGTTTATTTATAGGTTGCTGCGAACACTTCCTGCTTTTGACTGTTGACAGCCAATTAGCATGGAGCTCGTGCACGGCAGGGCCCGCGGATCCTCCGAGGCCATAGATATATATGTACATTTAAATGTCATTTTCTCAGGAACTACTGAATGGATTTACACAATTTAAGCAAAAGGCACGAGTCTGAACTGAGGACTACAACTTTGCCAAATTTGGTGTAATTGCGTTCAGTCGTTTGGGCTGTCGCCGCGATGAACAGTACCTATGGAAAATTGCATGGGGAAAACACGTTTTGGGACCCCCCTCTTTTTTCTCTGCCCCCGCTTCACGAATCACCCCGGGACTTTCAGGATAGGAGCAGACCAGAGTGCCCCACCAGTTTTGAAAATTTCGCAAAGATTTGTCAACCAGCGCCAAAGTTATTCCAAAAAGAATGTTGCAGATTTCTTATGGAAAATAGGTCCTAACTATATCTACCTACTGGCGATATAGGATATATATATATATATATATATATATATATATATATATATATATATATATATTAGAGCAAATTGCGCAAGCGCTTTGAGAGGGCTCACCGCTTCATCCGACCCTCCGGTCTGTATTTGGCTCCTCTGCAATGTTCACAGGTTCCCCTGAGTTAAAATTTGGTCCGACGCGTTTCGGGGCCACAAACGCCCCTTCCTCATGGACTGTGCGCAGTTCAACACCATATTCGCTTCACGCTAGTCAAACACGTCTTAGTTTGAGCAGCTGGCGTCGTCCTCCCTGAGTGGGTGGAGTTTGGCAACACCGGGAACTCCTGGTCAACGAAGTCTTGTGAAGTGAAACAAAATAGTAACCTTGAGTAGGTTGGCGTGTCTGCACTTTCATTACTGTCATTAAGATCCTTAAGTAGGATGGTAGGGAAGCTGCGGGCATCACGTTTTATTCAAATGGATGTTGCGCTGACAGGCGAGTGTGTGTGTTCTCGCTTCAGTCTCTTAGGACAAGATACAAGCTCCGCCATCAGAGTGGAGCTCCTTCCGCGACCAAGGCTGGCCGCCTGAATATAGTAGAGCAAATTGCGCAAGCGCTTCGGGAGGGCTCACTGCTTCATCCGACCCTCCGGTCTGTATTTGGCTCCTCTGCAATGTTCACAGGTTCCCCTGAGTTAAAATTGGGTCTGACGCGTTTCGGGCCACAAACGCCCCTTCCTCATGGACTGTGCGCAGTTCAACACCATGTTCTCTTCACGCTAGTCAAACACGTCTTAGTTTGAGCAGCTGGCATCGTCCTCCCTGAGTGGTGGAGTTTGGCAACACCGGGACTCCTGGTCAACGTAGTCCTGTGAAGTGAAACAAAATAGTAACCTTGAGTAGGTTGGTGTGTCTGCACTTTCATTACTGTCATTAAGATCCTTAAGTAGGATGGTAGGGAAGCTGCGGACATCACGTTTTATTCAAATGGATGTTGCGCTGACAGGCGAGTGTGTGTGTGTTCTTGCCTCAGTCTCTTAGGACAAGATACAAGTTCCGCCATCAGAGTGGAGCTCCTTCCACGACCAAGGCTGGCCGCCTGAATATAGTAGAGCAAATTGCGCAAGCGCTTCGGGAGGGCTCACCGCTTCATCCGACTGTCCGGTCTGTATTTGGCTCCTCTGCAATGTTCACAGGTTCCCCTGAGTTAAAATTGGGTCCGACGCATTTCGGGGCCACAAACGCCCCTTCCTTATAGACTGTGCGCAGTTCAACATCAGCGCAACATCCATTTGAATAAAACGTGATGCCCGCAGCTTCCCTACCATCCTACTTAAGGATCTTAATGACAGTAATGAAAGTGCAGACACGCCAACCTACTCAAGGTTATTATTTTGTTTCACTTCACAGGACTACGTTGACCAGGAGTCCCGGTGTTGCCAAACTCCACCCACTCAGGGAGGACGACGCCAGCTGCTCAAACTAAGACGTGTTTGACTAGCGTGAAGAGAACATGGTGTTGAACTGCGCACAGTCCATGAGTAAGAGGCGTTTGTGGCCCCGAAACGCGTCGGACCCAATTTTAACTCAGGGGAACCTGTGTACATTGCTGAGGAGCCAAATACAAACCGGAGGGTCGGATGAAGCGGTGAGCCCTCCCGAAGCGCTTGCGCAATTTGCTCTAGTATATTCAGGCGGCCAGCCTTGGTCGCGGAAGGAGCTCCACTCTGATGGCGGAACTTGTATCTTGTCCTAAGAGACTGAGGCGAGAACACACACACTCGCCTGTCCGCGCAACATCCATTTGAATAAAACGTGATGCCCGCAGCTTCCCTACCATCCTACTTAAGGATCTTAATGACAGTAATGAAAGTGCAGACACGCCAACCTACTCAAGGTTACTATTTTGTTTCACTTCACAGGACTACGTTGACCAGGAGTTCCGGTGTTGCCAAACTCCACCCACTCAGGGAGGACGACGCCATCTGCTCAAACTAAGACGTGTTTGACTAGCGTGAAGAGAACATGGTGTTGAACTACGCACAGTCCATGAGGAAGGGGCGTTTGTGGCCCCGAAATGCGTCGGACCCAATTTTAACTCAGGGGAACCTGTGAACATTGCAGAGGAGCCAAATACAGACCGGAGGGTCGGATGAAGCGGTGAGCCCTCCCAAAGCGCTTGCGCAATTTGCTCTACTATATTCAGGCGGTCAGCCTTGGTCGCGGAAGGAGCTCCACTCTGATGGCAGAACTTGTATCTTGTCCTAAGAGACTGAGGCGCAAACACACACACTCGCCTGTCAGCGCAACATCCATTTGAATAAAACGTGATGCCCGCAGCTTCCCTACCATCCTACTTAAGGATCTTAATGACAGTAATGAAAGTGCAGACACGCCAACCTACTCAAGGTTACTATTTTGTTTCACATCACAGGACTACGTTGACCAGGAGTCCCGGTGTTGCCAAACTCCACCCACTCAGGGAGGACGACGCCAGCTGCTCAAACTAAGACGTGTTTGACTAGCGTGAAGAGAACATGGTGTTGAACTGCGCACAGTCCAAACTTGCGTTTAGGCCACAGGAAAAAATTTTGAAAGATAAATTACGTGACAGCAGATAACATTCAAGCCACTTATGCTACGAGAAATGAATTATTTAGACAGAATACTTTAGTGCACTCTGGGATTTGCAGTGTCAAACTAAAGGCATGTGACCACATGGAGACTACAAAAGCACTCACCTGTGATCAAGGCGGAGACCACACTGAAACGCATAAGGACAAAAGAAGTGTTCTTTCTGACCCGCGATGCAGACGAATAAAGTCAGCTTATCTGGAAGACGGTGTTGGGCTCATTTTTTCCTGTGGCCTAAACGCAAGTTTCCAGGATCTCCATTCCTGGTTTTGAGCCCGCCCTGCAGGATTGGGGGCCCCTGGCAAAATGGAGTTCTTGGCTTTATATATATATATACATATATTATTTCTGCCAAATAAAATTGTGAAGTACCTCGAGGTCCGTGTCCGGTGTTTACTTGCCAGCAGAGGGAACTGCGTGTGCCTGTGAGGAACGGAATTCAGGAAATATAGCCAGTGGGATTCGTCCTGGCTTTACACGGGACCCCTCTTAACAATTGGTTGACGCCATTATACGAATCTTTCCCCTGGACGGCGTTCAGGAGAATACACGCTCCGGAAGGAGAAAGGCGTTTGACCCCCAGCTACCGAAACCTGATTGGATTACAGAGCGGAGGATTATTCGGCACCTTCGGCTGCAAGCAACTCGGGCTCGAGTTGCAACTGTGACTGTGGTTAGCGGATCCGAAAAATACAGGTGCCGAAAATCAAGTAAGCTCTACTGTATAGACGGACTAGCTGGGAAAGGAGAGAGGCTTAAAACTGGTAAGAAGTTTAGACAGCCGTCGATTTAACACGGATTACTAGACGTTACCGGTATATTATTTCAAACATTGCAGAAAGATGTCGGGTGACAGCGTAAGGGAACGGGAGACGTTAGCTGCAACGACGTTCTCCGATGACACCCCTATCCCAACTAATATACATGGGAGGAATAACACTGAAGTTAGTGGCAGCAGCACAACCAAAATTAAAGAATTATTTAAGAAATTGGAAAAAAAGTCATTTCAAGAGCAAGCCAAGTGGTGGGAATCTAAGTCACTGCAGCGCTACATTGAAGTGAATCGTATCCCAAGGGGATTGAGAATATTAACAGCCCCCACCTATGACAATCCAAACCCTGACCTGATGAAAGAGTGGGCAGAGATTAATTTGGAGGCATCGCGTCGTCAGGTACAGGTGCTCATCAAATATGCGGACATAGATAGAACCATACCATGCAGGAACGACTAAAGAAGGAGGAGACAAAAATTGTGGCAAGAAAATCATATAAATTTCAAAGAGACAGAAATGATTATGAACTTGGCCAAATTTTTACTTTTGCGCGCAAGTTTGAAACATTGCGCAGGGGTGGTCCAAAACAACAACCCAAAGCGAAGAATGCCCAGAGCCATACTAGTACCTCAACAATGGGAGCCGATAGAATGAGTGACTCGTCGAGTGCCGCAATTAGTTCTGATCCTGATACAGACTCGGAAGCAGACCGTCGCAGGCAAGCACAGGCGGCGGGTCTACCGAAACTCACACCAGGCCAGGAAATGATTTTTTTAGGCCAGGACAGACGGAACACCCTAAGGTCCCATACAAGGGGCAATCAAGAAAACACAGGGAAAATTTCAGGCGCCGCCAGAGGGCGCGGGTGGCAAAAAAGAGGATCTCAGAAGAAGAGAGGAGGTGGAACCGGGCGAAGCAATGCCCACCAACAGGAATAAATGGAACCACCAACCGCACTGTTATGAACCTAACAGACTTGTCACTCACAGAAAAAGAGGAGAATATACTCAAACTTGGCCTATCTTATGCATCCCCATGTGACTTTGATTATGCTAGCACATGGTGTAATGTTTACAAAGCGGTCAGAAAACTCAAGTTACGCAAGTTTTACGCTATGAAGAATAAAGAAGGAACAATATCTGATATGAATCCAACAGTTGATATAGAGGAGTCCGAAGCATCACAAGGAACTCGGATATTGAGGGAGCTGTGGGAGACTGAAGGAGTAGGATATGGAGAAACCCCATGTAATAATGAAATCAACAAGGGGATTGATGAGAGTGGTAACCGAATCTCAACTACCACCCAATTTAAAGGACCATCTACATTTTATCCTATCCTTCTGAGAGATAACATAGATATTTTTCATGAAAATGTTGTAGCTGAGTTGAAGAAGTTGCAAAGTCAAATTGGAGGCAAAAAACGCAAATACTCTGCCCAACAACAACAATATAAGGCTCTGATTGAAAAGTTAAATAAGGAAAAGAATTTGGTAATCAGAAATAGTGACAAAGGGGGAAACGTTGTCCTCATGACAAAACTCAATTATGACAAAGAGGCATATAGCCAACTGAATGACCATCTTTGCTATGAGAAAATCAATAATCGAGAGTTATTGACTATTAGAGACCAATATCATCGCAAACTTTGCAAATGGCAATCAGCCAAACTCATCACTGATACTGAATTCAAATATCTGAAGATTGATCACCCTGTTACCCCAATATTGTATTTTATACCTAAAATACATAAGGACTCCAACCATCCTCCAGGAAGGCCAATAATATCTGCACGAGGGGGCCTTCTGGAACATACCTCAATTTATATTGATTATTTTTTGCAAGGTTATGTTCAACAATTGGGGTCATACATACGCGATACAGGGGACTTTCTAGTCAAGATGAAAGAAGTACAAATTCAGGAGGGTGATTGGCTGATAGCACTTGATGTTACAGCGCTCTATACGAGCATTTCACATAGCGATGGGTTGGAGGCAATACGTTACTACCTCTCCAGAAGGGAACCAGGCAATGAAAAACATACCAAAATGCTGCTAGACATGTTGAGTTTCTGTCTTAGTAATAATGTTTTTTTGTTTAACCAACAATTGTACCGTCAGAAGCAGGGAGTAGCAATGGGGGCCAGCTTCTCTCCGAGCTACGCATGTTTGCACATGGGGGCTTGGGAGGAGCTGGTCCTCGGCTATGGATACCAACATATTATCAGGAACAATCTAGTGGCGTGGTTCCGCTTCATAGATGACTTATTTGTCATATGGAGAGGTAGCTATGAAGAAGCCCAGAAATTTGTGGAGGCAATAAATGATAATCCCCTGAACCTCAGATTCACAGCGACTCTGAGCCAAGAAAAAGTCACATTTCTCGATGCCGAACTCTACATCAAGGGCAGTCGTTTGGAATCAAGGGTATTCAGAAAAAAGACGGCTGGCAATAGCATTCTCCATGCTGCGAGTGCCCATCCTACACATTTGATCTCCAGTATCCCATATGGGGAGATGCTGCGTTTAAGACGCATTTGCAGCAACCCCATAGATCTGGAGCAGGCGCAGAATGAAAGCAGAAGCAGGTTCCTGGAGAGAGGCTACTCCAGTACAGTGGTAGATCAAGCCATCCAGAAATCCATGAATATGAGTAGAGAAGATCTCCTGATTAGAAAAGTAGACAGGGAGCCAGATAAGGGACAGGACAAAGCTATACCTGAAAAGATTGAACCTGAATGTTTTAGGCTAATAACGGGGTTCACTAGTCAACATCGACAAATTAGAAGAATAGTGAACAAACACTGGCCTATAGTGCTTAAAGATAATGTGATAGGCAGTATACTGCCTAAACAAGTATCATTAACCTTTAGCAGGGCCCCCTCCTTAAGGGATCACATTGTTAAAACTAATCCTGACCCTTTTGTTAGAACAGAGTGGTGGCAGAAAAACAAAGGTTTCTATAACTGTAAGGTTTGCAAGGCTTGTACCCATGGCATTAACAAGAAAACATACAAGGATGGATTTACTGGAAGAAATCATGAGATAACCCAAATCTTAACATGTAAGACAGAATTCGCCATTTACGTCCTATGCTGCCCGTGTGGATCACAATACGTGGGCAGCACGAGGAATGCTGTCCATAAACGTATATTGCAGCATTTGCGAGCAATAACAAATGAGGACAGCACGTACCCAGTGGCGCGTCATTTCAGAGACCAACATCAGAGTAATAACAAGGGTCTAAAATATTGGGTTATCGATTCGGTTATCAATAGCAGACGGGGTGGAGACAGGGAAACTAGGCTCAGGAAGCTCGAAACAAAATATATTCTTCTGCTGAATTCTAAGGTGCCCTTTGGGTTGAATGTGACTGAGGACCTCCACACTTGCTTGCTCTAAAATTAGATTAAAAAAATATTTTTTGTGGTGTGCTCTCCCCCATTTGGGTAATGTCCAGGGCGGTCATCCGGCTGGGTGACTGTTGTGACGGACCCCGTGGGGGCTGCGAGCACACACTAACAAATTTTGTAGGAACTGCTGCTATAGGAAATTTTATTTAGATATATTAATCAAGTTTTTATCACTGTGCACAATTTTAACCATGTTAGGAACCAATACAATGAAAAATACTAGAGGGAACCTAACAATGGATATTTTTTTATTGTTTTTATTGTTTAGGGTTGGGTTTTTTTTGGGTATTTATGACCCTGTTAGTTTTTACTCACTCTCTCACACTTTAACTTTTAGACATACCGACAAAGGCACACAAATAAGATAGAGAATTTCATACTATATGCAAATTATTTTAATTCGGGATGTGAACTAGGAATCCATCACACATAGTATGACCAATTAATATCTTTGGCTATATTAGAGATAGTACACGGGGGAGAACCTTCATGAAATCCCTACCACTTTCTACATCAGATGAATTTTGATCGCAAGTTTCAAATACACCTTAGCTGGGCCTATGAATTGTAAAAATTGCATATTTGCACAGTTCTGTAAAAATTGCATATTTGCACAGTTTTGCTAGATTTGCACATTTGTTAGGATGATGCACTTTAGCACGAATTTGCACTTTTAAATGTTGGCACTTAGCACTTTATAGCTTTTAGCACTTTTTAGGTCCAGATACATTGTCGCTGATGTATACAGTCAAGTGGTAGGCATATGGCAAATGTGTCTGACAAGAAGGTTCTTTTAATCTATTTATCCGTTTTTACTACTGATGGTATTTTACAATCATTGTCCAAAGAATGAGTTTTGTCGAAATAGTATTGATGGAATTTGTTTATTTTTGAAAATAACATTTTAAATGTATTTTACATGTCATTCTTTAAATGTATTTCACATCTAATGAAATTACCGATACAATCGTATTATGTGCCTGCCTAAGTATGTCTTTTATGTCTAGTCACTATCTTGCACAGGTGATCTCAGTTTAATCACACACTAGCACTTTAAAAGGTGTACCTTGCAACACAAACGCTGTCATGTGATCAAGGCTCCGCTGAGCCGAAACGTCTGTGACTCTTTCTGCCAAATAAAATTGTGAAGTACCTCGAGGTCCGTGTCCGGTGTTTACTTGCCAGCAGAGGGAACTGCGTGTGCCTGTGAGGAACGGAATTCAGGATATATATATACATATATATATATATTTTCACTAAAAAAACGATAGGTTTCACAATCGTTATAGTTAGGAATTAGCATTTAAAAAACCTTTGAAATTCACTGAAAAAACCATAGGTTTCACACTCGTTATAGTTAGGAATTAGCATTTAAAAAAGTTTCAAATTCACTGAAAAAAACCATAGGTTTCACACCAGTTATAGTTAGCTGAACATTTTACTCATACAAAACCATTGAAATTCCCACGTTATCGTTAGTTGGACTAACTATAACTCGCGCACCCGCAATCCACTGCTGATGATGTCACATATTACATCATTCATGACATGGTCAGTGACATCACTGATGACATCACTGATGACATCTCAAATGACATCACTGATGACATCACTGATGACATCTCAAATGACATCACTGATGACATCATCCAGTGAATGTGTGTTTCTGAAAAGTAAAAATATGTTTTACGTATTGAAGAATGAGTGGATGTATGAGTGTCTGGATGAAGGATTTAGGATTTAGTAGGTGCGTGACTGACTGTATGAGTGAGTGATTAAATGTGTCTTACTGAATGCATTGGTTAGTGACTAAACTGTCTGAATGTGTGCATCAGTATATCTGTTGTTGTGTAAGCTGCTGCATGTGTTAATCAGTAGCTATATGAGTGGCTATATGGGTTATTGATTGGTTGTCCGAGTATTTGTGTGTGAGGGTGAGTATGTGTGTGCGTGTCTGGGAGGTGTGTGACTCTGTGCATAGATGTGTGAGCAGTTGATTCACTAGGTGTATGAGTTCAAGAGTGCATGTGGAAATAGCTGTATGGGTGGTTGACTGTCTGCATGGGTGTGTTGGTGAGTAAATGGCTATCTCAGTGCTCCATGTCCAAGTAAGTACATATGTAAAACACAGTGCATGTGAGAGTTGGCATATATAAATGACTAAACATGAGAGCCTGTGATTGCGTAAGTGACTGTATGGATCAATGTGTACTTGTATCAGTGATTGTAAAAGAGAGTAAGCATGTGTTAGTATATGTTTGAATAAGTAAGGTTTAGTGTGTATAACTGTGTAGTTGAGGAAATGGGAGTGTGATTGATTATTTGCATAACTGACTAGGTGTGTGAGTGTCAGCGTGTGAGTGTCTGTATAGGTGTATGAGTGGATATGATAGTGTTCTATTGATGAGTGACTGTATGTATGAGTGATTGTATGGGTGAATGAGTGGATGTGTGTGTAGACCTAGAAATCCGTGAGTGCGTATGTAGTTACTGGTATTGGTGTGTCAATAATTTCAGGAATCGTAGTTTGTATTTAACACTGGGTGTATCAAAGGTTAGATTAGAGTGTGAGGAGGTGCATCATATTATCACATGGATGATGTCATCAGTGATGTCATCAGTGATATCATCAGTGACATCATCAGTGATGTCATTTGAGATGTCATCAATGATGTCATCAGTGATGTCACTGACCATGTCATGAATGATGTAATATGTGACATCATCAGCAGTGGATTGCGGGCGCGCGAGTTATAGGGAGTCCAACTAACTATAACGTGGGAATTTCAATGGTTTTGTATGAGTAAAATGTTCAGCTAACTATAACTGGTGTGAAACCTATGGTTTTTTCAGTGAATTTGAAAGGTTTTTTAAATGCTAATTCCTAACTATAACCAGTGTGAAACCTATGGTTTTTTTCAGTGAATTTCAAAGGTTTTTTAAAGGCTAATTCCTAACTATAACGATTGTGAAACCTATGTTTTTTTAGTGAATTTCAAAGGTTTTTTTAAAAGCGAATTTCTAACTATAACGTTTGTGAAACCTATGGTTTTTTCAGTGAATTTCATAGTTTTTTTAAAAGCTAATTCCTTTGTATTGCGACTTTGTAACCTACGATTATTTTTTTTTTATTAGCTGTTTTTTATAACTATTAATTATACATATATATATTTTTTTAAATAATTTGTTCAATGTATATATTTTTGTATAATTTTTTCCTGGTGTGCTCAGGGTGCGCGCACCGGTAAGCTTACCCGTATCATTTTGTCTTAGAGCGCTCAGGGTGCGCACACTGGTAAGCTCTCCCGAGAGCACAGCGAGAGCGCTATTTCTGCGTTCGTAAAAAAAATATGTATGAAAAGTAAATAATAATGCAAGACATTCAGTACCATACTTATAAAAGCAGTATTTTTGATTTACGAAATGAAAATGATTTTGCATTTCCGTAAAGCTACCAAAACGTCACTCAGGCGCGCCGCGTAAGTGCCCCCGGAAGCGCCTACGTTCGTGCCGCGTAAGCGCCCCCGGAAGCGCTCCGGTGCGCGCAGCGTAAGCGTGTCAAGTCATGTGACCTTAAAATAACACTTTTCATTGGTTGCTAACAGTTTTTTTTACAAAGAATGAAATCCCCACCCATTTCCTTCACTTCTTCTCTCACTTTTGTGACTGCAAGACCTGTCTTTTTCCTGCTTAATCTTTTTTGGATTATCATGGCTGCTAGACCCTCCAGTAGCAGTGAGGACTCAGATGGATTTATAGATAAAGAGGCTCCTCAGCCTAGAGTTAAGGAGCATTTTATATGGACATTTTTTTCCATACCTGCAGACAAAAAAAAGTAAATGCTCCAAAGGTGGAGTGTCGAATTTGTCACACTGTCCTGTCACGGGGTGACCCTACCAGAAAATATTCATTTGGAAATTCGACCATGATTCGGCACGTCCAGAGGAGGTACCCTCAGAATTATGCCCGGGAGAGTGTCAGGGCTCTGGCACGAGAGGCTCCAGGGGATGGTGCTTCTACATCAACTGGAGGAGCAACTGCATCGGTGAGGGGTGGTGAGGGGGTGACCAGAACAGCTGATCCCAAATATTCAGCCTGTTTTTAATGAGGCCACAATCAAATGCAAACATTGTGATGCTCTACTTTGTTACGGGGAACAAAGTATTATGAACATTGTTCGAGCAATAGAGAACCACCGCTGCCGTCCCCAAACATAATTTTGTTTATTTTGTTTTGCTCCTGTTGAGCAGTTTGCCATTCCCTGTTTTTGTTTTTGTTGAAAAAAAGTTCTTTTTAGAACTACCTCCAATTTTCAAAAAAGAGCTGTATTCTTAAAAAAATGAAAAAGAGTAACTGAAGTGGAGTGCAGTGAGAGAGGAGAGGAAAATGAGTGAGAAAGCAAAGAAAGGGACGAGAGGGGAAGGGAAGTGAAGTAGGGGGACTGAAAGAAGGTGAGTGTGGGGAAGGAGAGTGAGGAGAAGGAGAGTCAACATGGGGAATGAGGATAAGTGAACAAAATGTAGTAAAGGAACGGGGGTGTGGAAGGGTAAGAAAAGAGCAGTGATGTTTAGGAAAGAGTGGAGATACAGACTGGATAAAGACAAGTGAGTGCGAGATAAGGTGAGTAAGGGAGTGAAGAGACAGAGAAAGTGAAAGAAAAAGTGAGAGTAGAAGACTGAGGGCCATGCGTCACTTTTACGCCGCCGGTGCGCCACTTTTTGTGACGCACCAGTGGTGTAAAAATTGCACCTTGTTGAGTCATATTTACAAAGTGACGCATCTAGGTAGATGCGTCACTTTGTAAACCCCAGCACCACATTATACCTGCGCCAGGTATAATGTACGCAAAGGGGGCGTATCGACGCAAGGAAGGGTCATAGAAGTGACGCAGTGAAATCTCTGAGATTTCTCTGCGTCACTTTTAGGACGCCATTGCGTCAAAATCTTGCGCCTGCCTCACAGCAGGCGTAAGACTGACACAGGCCCTTTCACATGGGGCTTGCCCCATGTGAAAGGATGCATTGCTGGAGTTGCGTCACTTTTGTGACACACTTCAGCAATGCGTCACTTTTGCGCTTACAGATACGTCAGAAATACTGACGTATCTTTAACTCCTTGCGATATGATGCGTCATACATTAAATATGACGCATCAGGAATGTCGCAAGGAGAGCGCACTGAGAAGTGATGCATCTCTGCTTTCACGCAGCGATGCGTCATTTCTCATAAATGAGGCCCTGAGTGAGAGAGGAAAGAAACATAAGTGACGGAGTGTGGCTGTGTAATAGGGAGTGAGTGTGATAGAAGAGGAGTGACAGACTAAGGGGTCAGAGAGAATGAGGCTAACAGAGAGAGAATGAGGTAAGAGGAGTGTAGAAGTAAGAGGACAGAGGGAGTAAGAGAAGGAATTAGTGAAGTGGAGTAAGGACAGTAAGGGAAGGGAAAACAGTGAAAGAGCAAAGGATGGGAAGAGAGAGGAAGAAAAGTAAAGGAGAAGGTCTGAAAGAAGGTCTGGGAGTATGGCAAAGTTATAGGGAGTGAGCGTGATAGAAAAGGAGTGAGAGACTAAGAAGACAGAGAGAATGTGGGTAACAGAGAAAGAGTGAGAAAAGGGGAGTGAGTAAATTAGAGGACAGAGGGTTTGAGAGAAGGAGTTGCTGAAGTGGAGTAAGAAGAGTAAGGGAAGGCAAAACAATGGAGGAGCAAAGGATGGGAAGAGAGAGGAAGGGAAGTAAAGGAGAAGGTTTCAAAAAAGGTGAGTGTGGGAGTATGGCTGAGTTATAGGGAGTGAACGTGACAGAAGAGGAGTGAGAGACTAAAGGGACGGAGAGAATGAGTCTAACAGACAGAGAATGAGGTAAGGGGAGTGTAGAAGTAAGAGGACAGAGGGAGTAAGAGAAGGAATTAGTGAAGTGGAGTAAGGAGTGTAAGGGAAGGGAAAACAGTGAAGGAGCGAAGGATGGGAAGAGAGAGGAAGGAAAGTAAAGGAGAAGGTCTGAAAGAAGGTGAGTGTAGGAGTATGGCTGAGTTATAGTCAGTGAGCGTGACAGAAGAGGAGTGAGAGATTAAGGGGACGGAGAGAATGAGGCTAACAGAGAGAGATTGAGGGAAGGGGACTGTAGGACAAAGAGGACAGAGGAAGAAAGAGAAGGAGTTAATGAAGTGGAGTAAGAAACTACACATTTTAATTGGTTGTACTTTTGAACACTTTGAAAGTGACATAACATTCACCCATCCCCTCAGTGCTCATTCCCCTGTTACCATGGTAACTCCCTCCTCACCCAGCACACAGTTCAGAAGTTCATCATACTATGTTGCAAAAACAATGCAGCAAGGGTGTTTGACCTCTCAATCTTTCAGCTAATCATGTGCAATGTTTCTTGAAATGACTTTTCCTCAACCATTGAAATGACTTCTTTAAAAAAAAAAAAGCATGCACCCTAATTTTCAGTGCTGAATTTTTAGAAAGCACCAATCATTTTTATGTTTTTCAAGTGCACTGAATCTCAACCAGTTTTTTACATAACTCCTACTTTCAAACTGCCATTTCATTTCCACAACTCATCTGAATACAAGCACATCTACCTTGAAGATTCCAAAAGTCTGGTTTGTGGGTCATAGCTTAGTCCACTGGAGTCAAAAATATGCAGCTAACAGAGGTATTTACAACCTTGATTTACCAAATGTGGACATTGTATGGATTGGACAGAGAGGATTGAGGTGTCACCAATTGATACCATTGGTAAAATCCTTTATGCATTTACTACACCCTGACCTCATAATTGTGCACTGTGGTGGCAATGACCTGGGCACTTTGACTGGGGTAGGTCTGGAAATGCTTTTAAAGGACATCTTTGGGCAATTGATGCCACTTTTTCCCAAAACTGCCTTGGTATTTTCTAATATATGCCAAAGGCAAAAATGGAACTGGTCCAACCAATTTTGTCCACAGATTGAGAAAGCAAGGAAACATGTGAATAAATCTGTTTCTGCTTTCCTCAGAGACTATGGTATGGGTTCCATTTACCACAACAACTTGTGTTACAACATGCAAGACATCTATAGGAGGGATGGTGTGCATTTTACAGATGAGGGGAATAGAGTTTTCCTCTTGAATATAAGACTCTGCATTGGTACCTACTTGTAGGTACCAAAAACACCCACATATCACAACAGCTCTTTTCAGAGCTACCCTACCTCTAAGCACTCTAAATAATTTGTTCACTATTTTCTTGCACTATTTTTCCCCGTGGTGCGCTCAGGGTGCGCGTACCGGAGAGCGTACCCGGGAACGCACCCAGCGCTTACCCCGCAAAAATGTAAAAAAAAAAAAAAGTTTTTTTGCCCTTCAGGGTCCTTCTAGGCCCCCCTCAGAAAACCTAGGGGGTTAGGGGGTGTCTACCCTGCCCCTTTTTAATAATTTCCCCCTTTCTTTTTCACATCTTGTGTCTCGATTCTACCGAGACACAAGATGGCGGACTCTCCGGACTGTTTAGAATGTTGACAGACACCCGACAGCCAATCAGCTTTCCGCTCGCGCACTCCCGTAGCGCGCCGGGTGCGCTCCCCGGTACGCGTACCGGAGAGCGCTCGGAGCGCGCCTATAGATATATATGTGTTTTTTAAGTTAATTTTCAAAAAAAACACTGGAGCAATTTTCACCAAATATAGCAAAGGCACATCTGCGTACCAGTCCCTACAATTTTGCCAAGTTTGGCGTAATTCCATTCAGCGGTTCGGGCTGTAGACTTGTCAGACAGTCCTATGTAAATTAACATGGGGAGAACACGTTTTGGGACCCCCCTCTTTTCTCAGCCCCCACTTCACGAATCCCCCCGAAACTTCCAGGCAAAGGGCGGAGCGGAGCTGGCCAAAATTTTGGAAAATTACACACAAATTCCTCAACCGGCGCCAGAGTTATTTCCAATAGAATGTTGCGGATTTCCTATGGTAGCCAATCCTAACTATAACTACCTACTGGCGACCGCCAGTAGGTAATATATATATCTATACTACTATTATAAAGAGAGAGCTGAAACCTTTGAGGCGGGTAAACTCAAGAAGTACAGCACCAATCACAGCACCCAATACAGCATTGGAAAGGGGAAATGCAGGAGATGGGTATAGGCTATACAGCAGGGCACCATATACATTACAAAGGTCAAAGAACCTTAGGGGTAAAGTAGTCCCTTGTGGGCGTTGGTGTGGGCGTGTCAAAGTACACTTGGGCGTTGGCGTGGGTGTGTCAAACTAACTACACTACACTGCATTATTCCTTTGTGGGCGTGCAGCATTCAGAAAGGGGCGTGGCACAAAAGCGTTAAAAAAATGGCCGCGTACAGGTGCGTGCCAAAACAGCAGTACATTATTAGTTTGTGGGCGTTGTCAGAGGGGCGTTGTCAAAGGGGCATGCCAACAGCGTTGTCAGAGGGGCGTGACACTAATCAACAGTACCACGCCTTTAATGTGCGCGCCCATTCACGATCCACCTTCGCGTCTGACACGTACGTGTAGAAACACAAAGCTTTCACATCCAGGGCACATTAATCACAGAAACTGCGGCGCAACCTTTGTGACCGTAAAACTTTTCAGAGGGGGCGGCACCAAAATTAACATTAAAAGGGGCGCGCTTTTCATCAGCAATGTGCGTTCTCAATGTGCGTTCTCAGTACGCGACGTCACCCTTCTGGGGCGCGCCTTTCGTTAGCAATGTGCGCACACATTCACGTTCTTAATTCGCGTCTGACACGTACGTGTAGAAACATTGAATGGTAACCCATAACTCCTCCTCATTCTTGAGGCCTCATGGGACCTTCCTCTGCAACTCAACTACGTATCTGCATTCCAGCTGCCTCAATTTTTTAGTTCTGTCCCCTCCCCTCATCTCGTTAGGGACCTGGTCTGTGCAAAAGAATTTCAAAAGATTCTATGTTTATCTTCAAAATGGTGTGCCACCGGATGTGTTGTGTCCCGGAATTTTATGGCCCGCAAGTGCTCCAGAATCCACTTTTTTGTTGGATGAATAGTACTTCCAACATAACTCATTCCACAAGGGCAGGTTAAACAGTATACAGTATAGTCGGAATTGCAATTCATTAATTTATCTATTTTCCATTTCGTTTTCCTGCCTGGAATCTGGAACTTCTTGTTTTTTGCTGTTTTTACAGGCCATGCAACTCATGCAAGGATAACATCATGTTATCAAATCTTAAAACAAGTATCCTAGGACCGGTTTCGGGATGCTTGTTTCCGGTCCAGGGAGGACCTGGCTTGGCAGTTTGGGCTGGACTGTTCCCATAAGGAACGGGGTCAAGGCTGATTTACATATGGCTGGGTCCAACTTGGGGTGGTGTGGTGAGCAAAAGAAACCCAGATCCTTTTGACTTGGGATAAATGTTTGCATTGTCCAGCATTCCGTCCATCAATTGTTTCTTTTGCATATGTTGCCCTTAGTGGGAATGGTGTGCACAGGCATGGGTCCCGCGCTCACTACACCTCTAGATTCAAGCTAGCCGGGCGGATGAAGGGTGACGCCCTGAAACCGGTCCCAGGATGCTTGTTTCCGGTCCAGGGAGGACCTGGCTTAGCAGTACTGAAGGAAGTGGCCCTTAGGTGCCACCCGGGTTACTTACAACCACCGTCTATGCCTTCCCAAGAATGAAGAGTCGGCCAGATAGTAGAGAATACAAATATTATTTATTAGCAATGCTCTGCAGAGGAGTCCAATCTGGCCTGCACCCTAAGATGTCTGCTGAGGGACTCAGACCCCAAAAGTATGCAATATGTAGTGATTCTTCCGAGAAGCCTCCAACTACGCCCGCAATGGAAAGTTACCGGCCTTGGCCGAACATGAACAAAGGATGCGCTACCACCTGCAGGATGGGTACATGCTATCTAAGATTCAAGGCCACAGTTCTGAGTCTCATTGTCTCCTAACGTGGGAACAGAACTACACAATCGGATAGGTATGCAAAGGCAGAACGGCCTATTCTTTAGTAAGTCGGGAAGCAGCCTTGGACAGGAGAGAAACAAATAACGGAATGCAAATTGCTAACCTAATATAGCATGAAATTAGTGCATTGCAAGAATTGGATTTTCAAACCTGACAGACCCTCCTTTTAGCATGGGTGGATAAATGCTTTATTAAAGTTATCCTGTAGGGTCTTTACAATTCTAAGTGGGGAGAAAGAAGTTGCATAGTCACTTAAGTTACAAGGGAGATCAAATCAACACAGGAGCATCAAATCACTTAATATTCAAAGGTGCACTCATCAATGAGCATCATGTCCTGAATGTCCTGCATCATCATAGTAGTGACCTTGTTATCTTATCTTGGCAATTTAGGAGTAGGGGTGAGTTTATTCACACAACAGGTGCAACAGGCTGGAAGGCGATTTATACAGAGGCAACATGTAAAGATGACACCTGCGATACCGATTAGGATAAGTAATATCTTCCAAGCCAATGTTGTCAGCCGATCCCAGAGCCACCCAGTGAAGGACCGTGAACCATTATCCTGATGGATATCTGAAGCAAAGTCTGTGTAACTTCTGTATTGTGGAGTATACATTAGGGGCGTTATTAGGAATGTACATACAACAGCTGCTACCGATGACACGGCAGGCTCAACTCCTATCAGCAAGAATGACGTCTAAAACCATCCGATTTTCAAGTACAACGAGCATCGTAGCATGAAGCTTGACTGTGATATTAGCCAGTGTACCTGCAGTAGTAAAAATAACTCCCTCAACTACTCTACCAAGGCGACAAATATTGCGACTATTGAACATGGGACCCCAGAGCGGTGGATTGCCCTTCATTATGTCAGTAAATTGCTGTAGGGAGATATCTGTCTGATCAATATTGTCTGGATTGACAAATCTCTTCACACGGTGCACATGGAGATCCCTAGGCTGTAGCCTATGATCCTTGTGATAATTGGACGGTGTAATGTAAACTGGAGGTAAGAGGAAGGAAGCCTAACACCGGCCAGACCATCCCCTGGGAAGCCATGTATAAGCCTGATCCCCACAGATGAAGTAATCATTCAGAGATGTAAGCGAAGGTGGGCTACTAGTAGTTTTCAATCGTGAAGTTACAACGGCTCTGTCCTACTGAAATGTTCCCCGATCCTTCAAAACAGAAACTAACTGTTGCATTGATCACAGGGATGGGCGTGGCTTTGTTTTCAGTGATATTGTGTTCCTGGAAACATTTAAAGTATTCAGTGACACTGATTCCTTGGAAATCTAGCAATTAATTTTGCAACCAAGTCACATTTTCATTAGCCTCGAAAACGTTCATGCAAGCATCTGGGTGTAGGGTACCCTCCTTGCCATCTGCCCCAGGTGTATATCTTTGGTGTACCACTATATACTCCAACACTGCTTCGTAATCAGCCTGTACCATTTTCATAGTGTCAGCATACATGATAGTGCAGGTATACCATAGAGAGCAGTTAAAAACAGGCTTCACAGCTACCCAAAGATGTCAGGGTTAATGACACCTGTAAATCATGTTTGTGCATAACTGAGGGAAGTAAATCACACACACAACAATTCATGGCATTAGTCCTACTGTGTACCAGATGAAGCATCTGCAGGAAAGCATTCAGAGCATAAGCCTCTCTTTATGCTGGGTCAGTGTAACAAACTAATGCTCAGGTGGTAGTCCCTATCAAGGTGTGCACAGGATGTTGTTCTTATAAATACCAGACCACTCCAAACAGGGTTATCATTACTATGAGAAAGAACACTACCACCACTACCCTACTCCCAGTAGACCAACTAGATCACCCAGGACCACTCTGCTGTAATGGAGGGGCTGCTAAGGGCTGCTCCTCTCGCATGAGTGCACAACAAAATGAGTACATAGAAAGAACCTTAGGAATTGGAGCCACAAAAATACAACCGACCAGAGAGGCACAAATCACCCAGTATCCGTTTAGAGCTGGTAGGCTCATATTCTTCATCAAAGATGGTGCTATGAAGCACTCCCACGGATTAGCTGCACAATCGCAGCCCTTTCTAGAATCCAAATCCTCTTCTTTGAGGATAGGGCACCCACCCTCATTCCCTCTTGGGCAAATACCCTCAATGATCCTGTCCAGTGTCCAGGGCAGTGCACCAGTGCAGTTCACTCTATCTAATACATGCACCTTAGGCACGGCACTTATCCCCTAAGCTCAAGTCCTTCCCTAACTCCTGGACTGTCCTACTGATGCACTGTCCTTCTTCCTGGGCCTCAAGTAATACCTGGAGGCGCCAGGCACTGTGTCGTCAACAAAAAGGGGGTGAAACTCAGGGTCAGATGGGCATTGAGACTCAGATTCTGGTGTATTGGAAACTGGGTTATCTGGGGCAACCCTTATCTCTGGTGGGACCGCCTCTTACAATGCTGCGTCACTTTCTTCGTCTGCCTGCTCCCACCTCAATCGGGCATCCGAGAAGGGAACGAAGCGGGCACCCGCTCTACTTCCTGGTCAGCAATGCCGTTGAGAACCCACCGATCTTATGGAAGTGGGGGAGGCAACTTCTTGACGTGAGTCCCATGGCACCTTCTTGATGTGAGTCCCATTGCTTTCGGCCCTCGAGCTTCACGGCAGTGTGAATGGCGAGCAGGACGAGCAGGGGCCCTTTCCACCTCGGCTCCAGGCAATTCTTCCATTGAAAATTCTTCACAAGGACAAGATCCCCAGGCTGCAGCTGGTGCCTGGGCCCCTCTGGTACTGGTTGCAGCTTGGCATGAATCTGTTGGTGACTAGAATGAAGATCTTTAGACACTTCATACAGGTAATCTATCAGCCAGGGGTACTCTATCTCTGAAAAGCGCTTGGGTCTTGGGACGCCTCAGACATTGGTGAGGCGCCCAAAGACCACCTCATACGGGGACAACACTGTTCTAGAATGCCCAATTGCCCTGGTAGATAATAAAGCCAAAGTTAACGCATCTGGCCATTGCAATCCTGTACTTTCTTGGATCTTTGCTAGTTTCAGTTTGAGAGTACCATTGTACTTCTCAACCAGGCCTGCTGACTGGGGGTGGTTCGCTGCATGAAACTTCTGCTTAATATGCAAGCCCTTGCACACCAATTCAATTACTTTTGAATTGAAGTGACTTCCGTTGTTACTCCAGATCACACATGGCAATCCATAGCGCAGGAAGAACTCTTTTAAGAGTGCCTTCGCTTTCGCCATAGCTGCATTCTACTTAGTGGGGTAAGCCTCAATCAATTTACTGAAAGAGCAAACCACACCTAACACATACTTCAAATTGTAAATTTGTTCCATTTCGATGAAATCCATCTGGGGAACCTCGAAAGGGAAGGAAGGAAGTGCAAAGTTACCTGCGGGTGTAGGAGTGCCTTTTCCAGGGTTATGCTTCAAACAGACAATGCAGTGCTTTACCAGGTGTGTGGCTACCTTAGAGATTTATCGTTCTGCCATACGGGGTCCAGTAGCTTATAGATTCCTTTGGCACTAATATGCGCGGAACCGTGGGCCAGGGTCACAACAGGGAGCACATATGCATTGGGCAGCAACCACCTCTGTTTCCCAGACAGGTCAGTCCAGCACCCATCCTCATCCAAACACCCTGTACTCTCCTCCCATATTGCCAGTTCATCTACAGTCACCGCACTCTGGATTTCCCTGAACTTGTCTAATGTGTCCTCGAACATTCCATTGTCTGAAATCCACCTAGCAGGACCTGCCACAAACATCTTTTTAATCTTCAATCTAGCTGTTTCCTTAGCTGCCTGAACTGCAAACACATTTCCCCTTCCAACATTGTCTGTGATGGCTTTGTGAGTGCTACATTTTATTATTGCCAACTTATCAGGAAGTGTCCATGCTGACAACATTCTATGAATCAATGAACCATTTTGTATTCACAACCCATGAGAGGTCAAGAACCCTCGCTTCGCCTAGAGGTGCCCGAAATTATGGGCCACCCCAAAGGCATACTGGCTGTCGGTGTAGACATTGACAGTTAGTCCCTCATTCAACTCACAAGCCCTAAGGAGGACACCCAGCTCTGCAGCTTGGGCCGATTGGTATGGGATACGGGATGTCTCAACTACAGTGTGTAACATTGTGATTGCATAAGCTGCAGTGGTATTGCCATCTGGTATTTTGAAACAAGAGCCATCAACATATAGTTCCCCTTGGGGGTCAGACAAGGAAACATCAGTCAGGTCTACCGGTTCTTTCGTTTCTTCTTCATTCTGAAATAAACAACAATGGACATCATTGTCCTTTTTTTCCGATGGAAGGGGTAGTGACGTGGCTGGGTTCAGATTATCACATTGTTTGATGGTAATGTGCGAAGCAAACAAGGTTGACTCATATCTGGTGAGACGCGCACTAGTAAGGTGCTGCGCCTTTGTCTTATAGCGGTGTTGTGTGGCGTTTTAGGCTCCAAGTGAATTCTCTCGATTCATGCCTTTATATAGGTACAATCCGCATTGCCCTTATATAGGCATAGAAATCAATCCATTATTTAGACATAGCCCATGCAGACCAAATACAGGCATGGCTACTTCCACCCGTACCAAACGTCACAACGATTTCTTGGAAAATCGGCTTAAGCAGTTAGGGAACTTCCCCTTGCTTGAATATTGATTTGTCCAAGAACTCATGTACTTTGCAAAGAACAATTATTCCCTAGGGGTTCTTTCCTGACGTTATTATGCCTGACTTTACGTCAATCTATGGCATTCCTAAACACCTTCAAGGTATAAATATACCTTCACTTGCTATGGCAAACTACGGTGGTTTGGAGCAGTTCGACTATCTACTTGCCCGACGCAGCCCCCTACAGCAAGTGCTGAAGGAAGCCGACCCTCCAGCTGACGCACTGATCAAGAGGCTGCCCTTCTCCTGCCGAGAATCCAGCTCCAGTGTTTCCAAGCTCCCCTTGCGGGGTGTTGGGAAATCGAGTCCTGAGACAGAGATACCAGACCTCCTTCATTCTAACTAAGGTATGGAGCTGATTAGAACCTAGAGAAACCTTTGGTAGATTCTTGGCAAAAACAACTAAACCTATGCTACACAAAACGTACTTCTTCCCGCATACTAGACTTAGGTTAGGTACATTGGGGTAGGCGTATTTAGAAGCGCCAGTTGAGTATTTTAGTCAATGTTATTTATGTATGTATATTTATATAGCTTAGAAACCATACAATGCTTTTACAGTATTATTTTATAATACTATTCTCGCTGTACGCATTATACTTTGCTTAACGATTGTAGCAGTTCACTTCTCTTGTATGAGAAAGAAGACTGTTCAATAAACCTTTTTATTGAAAACGCCCATCTCTCTATTTTCTCTACAACTCTGTTGAAACAAAGCATGCACGATTGACTGAGTGAAATACTTATCTATTGTTTCCGTGACTAGATTTATATTTCTTATTCTTGGGAAACAAAGTTGTCATGTTTATGCGGTTGTCAGAAACTAATCCCTTCTTGTGAATTCGAGAAAGTTTCTAGTGACCTCTGAGCTAGCTGGCACTCACTATTATGTTTAGTATATTCGATAGAGACCTAGTCGACCTCAGTCCTACGTCTAATCTATAAGATATATTATTCCAATGCACAGAGTCTATTGGGAATATAGGAACTACACTACATGGCGCCCAACATTTGGTAAGGCACTAATTTAACGCTAGATACTAAAGTAACTCAGTCGTGCTTTTCTCAGAGACCCTTTTTCCCGTGAAATACTACCATAGACGTCTGGAGTGGGTAAAGGGATAAAATATCCGCCACAGCTGAGTAGGACGAAAATCCTATTTATTTTTATTTATTTTGAAAGCTTTATAGAGCGTGAACAAGATCCTTGCATATATCAGAGCGCTTTACACACAAGTAGGATAAAAACAGATAAAAAGCTAAACAAGATATAAAACAAAGTTGAGCAAAAACAAATTGATCAAATGTAAACAAGGTGGGGAGGCAACAGTGTAAAGGAGGGCAACTGTACAGTAATAAAGGAATGAAAGCTAAACAAAATGTATCAAGCAAATATGAGCAAACAAAATAGGCAAATGTAAAACATGTGAGGTAGCAACGTTGTAAAGGTGGGCCAAAGAACAGACAATATGACCAGCATAGATGCGCAAAACAAATTAAGTAGATGAAACATGGTGAAGGTTGTAGCGGAGTATGGGAGGACAACTCTGCAAAGTTTTTTGGAGGAGACAAAATGAGAACGAAGGTATATTAGATTAAATTCATGTGAATTTAGCTAAGAGTAGGGCTTTTACTTCTTTCTTGAAGGAAGCCGTGGATGGTATAAGTCTGATTTCTGGAGGAAGGGAATTCCATATCCTGGGGGCCATCCCAGAGAAGGAGCGTTTATATGTCTTCATCTTGTGGAATCTTTGGGGTTTCAGAAGAAGGTTCTTTGCGCTTCTTGTATCTCTTGTGCCACCCAAGATTGTCAGTTTCTGAGCGAGATAATTGGGCGAGTTGTGGTAAATGGCCTTGTGAGTCATGCATGCTATTTTCAGGTGTATTCTAGATTCGTATGGTAGCCAGTTCAGGGATCTGAGGTCAGGAGAGATGTGTGACCTTTTTTTGAGCCTGTGATAAGTCTGGCTGCAGCATTGATAGAGGCTTTAAGTGGGGCGGTAGTCAAAAGGGGGAGGCCACAGAGGGCAACACTTCCATAGTCCACTTGAGGGATTACTAGGGCTTGGACTGCAGTTCTGAAATCATTAGCGGGTAGGAAAGGTTTCAGCTTTCTTAATGTGTTGATTTGGAAATTAGCACTTTTCGTAGCATTGCTGATGTGGTGATGCATATTGAGATTGCAGTCGAGGGTAAGGCCTAATGATTTTGCTGAGTCCACGATAGTAGGTTGGACGTTACGTGCAGTGAGATGATTTAGCCAGGACTGAGTGATGGGGACTTTGGAAGGAGGAGCAATTAAGAGGAATTCTGTTTTGAGGGCGTTAAGTTTGAGATGATTCTCTGCTAGCCAAGTCTGTGTGTTTCTGAGCGTAGAGTTGAGAAGTTTGATGTCTTCAAGGGTGTCAATTTTAAGGTAGATCTGGGTATCGTCCGCGTACATGTGAAATTGTACATTAGATGCTTGAAGCAGTGCGGTGAGTGGTTCCAAGACTAGATTGAACAAGGTAGGGGAAAGAGAGGATCCTTGAGGGACACCTAGAGTTACAGGAACTGGGGTAGACATATTGTTGTTAATCTTGAATTTCTGAGTTAGGTTATGTAGAAAAGAGGTAAACCATTTGAGTACTTTCCCTGAAATACCCATTCTGAGATTTAGCAAGTCGAGTAAGTTCTCATGTTTGACAGTATCGAATGCTGATGAGAGGTCGAGAAGGATGAGGAGGCAGGTGCCATTCTGATCAAGAATTTGCAGTGCATCATCAATTATATGTGTCATAGCTGATTACGTGCTGTGACCTGCTCGGAAGCCTGATTGGTGTGCGTTGAGGAGTTGAAAGTGCTCGATGTGTTTTATCAGTTGGAGATGAACACATTTTTCTAGGAGTTTGGCCAAAGTAGGAATATTGGTGATAGGACGATAGTTAGACAATTCAGAGGGGTTCGCTGAAGGTTTCTTCAGTATGGGCGAAGCCTGTCCTATTTTGAGGGGGTCTGGGATGCATCCTTGTTGCAGAGAGCTGTTTATGATTTTGGTCCAAAGCGGGAGAAGTAGTGGGATAAAGTCATGTAACGCGTTAGCGGGTAGAGGGTCAGATAGGTGATTGGAGGGCTTCAGAGTACTTAGAATCTTGCCGATAGAGTCTTCAGTATAAGTTTCGAAGGATGCCCAAGAAGCATTGTTTTTTAGAGCAAGGGGCATATTGCTCTGGGGGTTAGAATAAAGTCTTAGATCCGATAGGAGATCTTTCCTGATCGTGTCTGTCTTTAGATTAAAGAAAGAAGAGAATTCTTCACAGGACGGTAATGTACTTGACGTGTTTTGAGGTCTTTGAGGTCCTTCTCTGGATTGAGTTTTTATTAACTCAAATAACTTCTTAGGTCAGTTTCTGGCCTGGTCAAGTTGGCGACTGAAGAAGGAAGCTTTCGTGCGTTTGATTTTTCTAAAGTAAGCGTTTCTTTTTTTCTTTAGTGTTTTGAGATGCAGAGCTGAGGGGACTGATCGCCAATTGCGTTCCGCAAGTCTCATGGCTCGCCTGTCTTCGTTAAGCAGTCCGTCATACCATGGTTTTGAATTTTTAGATGTAGCTCTCTTTAACTGAAGGGGGGCAACTTCATTGATAATAGAGGACATCGAATTGAGGTAGTGGTCGGTGAGAACCAGTACGTCGGTAGCGTCAGTAGGGGGTAGGAGAAGATTGTAGCTAGAGGAGGGTAGAGAGTTAGGATTGAGTTTCCTCAAGTCCCTCCTCCAGATTTTAGATCTAGTCGATTGAGCCGGGTTAGATTTCACTTTTTCGTTGATGTAGAACGTGATAATGTGGTGATCAGACCAGTCACAGGGTAAGATTGAATCAAGTTGGATGGAATTGCCTTTGGAGATGATAAGATCCAGGATGGAGCCCTTGTCATGAGTAGGACTGTTGCAGAATTGGGAGAGGTCAAGGTTGCTGAGGAAGTTTTTGAGACTGTTGACAACATCGTCATTGAGATCATTCCAATGTAGGTTGAGGTCACCAATGAATATTTGTGTGTGTTGTCTTCCGGAATTCGTTGTGATCAGATCCATGAGGTGTTCTGCAAAGGTGAGGTTGTCTCCTGGTGGATGGTAAATAATGTGTAAGGAGCATACAGGATTACCTTCGCTATTGATGTCGAGGCAAAAGTACTCGCAGGAGGAGAAAATAGGGGAAATAGCTCTCATAACTGAGAGTTTGCTCCGGTAAATACATGTGATTCCACCTCCAATCTTGCCAATCCTATCCAATCTGATGATGTGATAGTTAGGGGGAACTAAGATGTCAAAGAGTGGTGAGGAACATTTTGTTACCAGGTTTCGGTGAGTACAATCAAGTCTAGGTCGTGTGCGATAATGAGGTCAGCAATGTCTGATGCATGTCTAGGGGCCGACCTACAGTTCACAAGTGAGCATTTAAGCTGGGGAGTGATAAGGGAGGAGGAGGGGTCAGTGGCGAGAGTGACTTTTTTCAGATTACTAATTACTATGCCTCTATCATTGTGCGTAGAAGACCTGTGGGGGTTGGGGGGGGATAGTGGGGATGGGAAGATGTTTGGGGGCTATGTGGGCCGAGAGGGTAAGATCATAGGAATGAAGAAGGGAGCGTATGTCCAACGCAGAAAGAGGGTTGGGGCTACGCCGAGGCCGAGTGGGGGAATTACGGGAGGGAATGGAGGACCAGAAAGGGGGGTTGTGAGTGTATGAGAGTGGGGGTTGGGTGTTGGGCATGTTGTATGAAAGGGATCTGGGGGGGTGTGTGGTGCCTGGGTTGTTTCGAGATGATCTCTTTAAGGGTGCGCAGTTCATCTTTAATTTGAAAGAGGGTGTACATAATCTTGTCCAAGATGTTGGTAGGGACGGAAGTAGACGTAGATTGGGGAGCGGGAGGTGGAGGTTTGGTTTGGGGAGGTATAAGGTCGGTAGAAGAAAGGGGGGGCAAGGCGGTGGAGGGGGGGAGGTGAGTAAAGTTTTGGACACTTTGCTGAGAAGGGGGCTGTGGGGGTGGGCGTGGATACAGGAGGGAGGAGAGGTGTTGTAGGTGTGTGTAGGAGTGTAGTGGGTTCTCGGGTAGTAGATGGATTGCATGCTCGGGACGATGCGGAATGTGACATAATAGGGGGTGAAATGGTATTTAAAAGGGTGGGTGGTGACACGGGTCGGAGAAGGTGGGGAGGAGAATTAGGGGTAGTGGAATGTGCAAAAGGCGAGTTAGTGAGTGGTGGAGCGATCAGTGAGTGCTCGATGGGGGAGGAGGGAATAACGATGGGGGGGGGATGTTTGCGTAGCGGAGATCCCTAAAGAGTGGTTACTAGGTGAGTTGATAGCAATTGTAAGGCTAGTTGGGAGAATGATGGGGATAGATGAAGAGGGTAGAGGTGTGCAGGTAGGTGAGGAAGGAGGGTTGTGAGAGATGCAGGCAGGTGAGGAAGGGGGGCTGTGAGAGGTGTGAAGGCTCAGAGCTCCTGGAGGGCCTGGAGGTGGGGGGTGAGAGGGTGTTTAAAAAGGTAGGAGATGCGGAATCTGGGGAGCTGGGAGAAATGAGCATAAAGGAGGAAGTGGATGGGTTAGATAAATGCTTTTTAAAAATAGGGAAGATGTAGTCAAATAGGTTAAGGCCGTGGTCTGTGGACTGAATGAGAATAGTTCCGTTGTTGTAGATTGTAATGGTGGCTGTTGAGTGGAAGACTTGTGATGGTGAAATGTAAATCATAAGCCCATGTGCAGATTTCCTCGTGGAGGAAATCACGAATAGGGATAGGAAGGCTTTCCTCCATTGAGCTCTGCGTTTTGTGAAGAAAATGATGTCAGTGGTCGTAACACCTTTATGTAGAGAGACGTATGGGTCAGCAAAAGGTGTTTCAGGGTGAGATTTTAAAAAGTTATGTTTAAAGCGTTTGGCAGATTTTTTAGAGAGTTGCGGCGGGTAGATGATTTTGAAGGTGTGAGTGCCTGAAGGTTCCATGCTGAGTTGTGATCTAATCAGAGAGAACGGAGAGGGGATGTACCATAAAATAGATTCAGCTTGAGGTAAACAAAGACAGTCTAAGATAGTCTAAGATGGCCGACTCATTGGACGATGTGGTGCTGAATAGATCTGAAGTCCTTTAACTATGTTCAAAGGATGTGGGGGAGTCCTGTTTGACTGATAGTTGAGTTGAGGGGGAAACAGTGTGCAGCCTAAAGTAGTCCTCTTTCACTGTTTAAAAGACTGAGGGGCAGGGCAAGCCCAGATGAGTTGTAGGATGGTAAAAACAGAGGAAGGGCTAGTGAATAACTTCGGGGATGATCATTGGAGGAGGGGGGGTCCATTGGTTTTATTATTAGTGACCTCGGCCATTTTAAATGCAGGAAATCAAAGCCTGTAAGTAAATAAAGTCAAATTCACCATAGGTAGATTACCTTAAAAAATTTCGTTACTGAGGTCGTTTCAATAATGAAGCAGTGATCTGTAGTTCAGCCGAGTCCCATGTGATGCAAGAGGGCAATCATGCCATAGGTTAGGATGCAATCAGAAAAGTTACATCAGGAGATAGCACCAAGGAGGACGCTGCAACAAATGAGGGTAAAGAGCAGCTAAAGAAGGGGGAGGGGAAGTGGAGCGTGGTAGAAGGCTTACTTGAAGTCTTTTGAGGTGTCTGCCTGGTGTCCACTACAGGCACTGAGCCATGTGAATCGCCGCCGATGTCGAAGAGCTCACTGCAGTCATATAAGCCGGAGAGAGCGCTCCGTCGGTTCCGAGGCTGCAGCGAGTCAGCTGTAATTGCCCATGTCAAACTGCATTGCTGTTAGTGCTGGGTAATTGACAAACAAAGAACAGCCGCTTCTCCAAGCAGGCTTAGGGGGTTCAGAGGTCAGAGGACAGGAAGCCGCGCCAGCGGGACATCTGTCGAAGTATCACCGTGTAAGCTGCCTTGAAAGTGCGGCAGTCGGGGACCAGTAACTTCCGCGCAATTCCCGGGACAGCAGAGCAGTGCGTGTTGCTAGGGCTGGCAGGGCTCACAGAGGCTGGCCTCTCCGGAGGCAGGAGAATACAAGAATCGTCCTGAGTGCATGGGGCGCCTTCGCTGAGACACTGGGTATTGGCCACAAAACTCTCAGCCACATGTTTTGGCATCATGAGGATGCTAAAAGAAATCCTCCCTCTCCTTCCCTTGGATGCCAAACAAACAGCCGTACAAGGTCTAATTCAGTCACGACTTGATTTTAATAATGTACTCTACCTTGGCGCCCCTGAGTCCACTCTGAAAAGGCTTCAGATAGTGCAGAACTGCACAGCACGTATTCTACTCGACCTTCCCCGCAGACAGTCAGTGAGGGCCGGATTGGTAACCCTCCACTGGCTACCGGTGCGCCAGAGAGTCCTGGTCAAGGCTATGTGCATAGCACACCAGGCCTTCTGGAACACTGGCCCCAAAATTACTCGGGACTTAATCACTCATTACATGCCCAACAGAAGCCTCCGCTCCAGTCAGACCTTCCTTGCAAAGGCCCCCAGAATAAAAAGATCCAGATCCGGAGGCAGGACGTTTTCCTATAATGGCGCCAGGGCTTGGAACGCCCTCCCGCTACACCTCAGAGCCAACCCCAATCTCTTGGCCTTCCGCAAACAGCTGAAAACCTTTCTATTCCATCCAGTCTAGTCAACTGCTACTTTTCTCTCCTTCTGGGCCTTTGTGTGGGGCCACGGTATTCCCAGCGCTTGGACGCCTCCGGGCAGCAATTTGCGCTCTACAAATGTACATCCTATCCTATCCTATCCAGCTTCGTGCAAGCGGGCATCATCAGCTTTAAGCGCCGGGTATTAGCAGCTTCATGCGATCGGGCATACACCTCAGTAAAGCCAAGATCATGAGGGCTGGTTGTTCGATAGGCGGGGGACCTTAGGACTCGTACGGGTGGTGATAGCTGAAACTCGACCTGTGCAAGCCAAGCCCAAGCCTGAGTGGACAGCAGGGAGTCTCCTACGAGTGGTCGGCCATTTCCTCAGCAGATGGATGAAAAGAAGAGCTGCCTCCAGATGACACGAATGGCGAGGGGAGCAGCGGAGTCCATGCGAAGGTAAGAGCACTCAAATTGTTCAAAAATTAGGGGGAAGAAAAACCAGTTACTCTTGCGAAGGTGGTTCCCAGCTGTGACTGCCGCTAAGAGGGATAAATACCAGAAAGGGATCCCCAGCGTCAGGAGCTCTTACAGGAAGCTCCTACCAGTCGGCCATTTTCTGTTACAAGATGTTAATACACTATGTATTAGTTTTTGGTTTGTTCAACGTTGAGGGATACAGTGTTCTAAAATATTGTACACCTTATCTTTGTTTCCTTGAAACTCGCTCTGCAAACTTTCATTAAACAAAAATGAGCGACGACGAAAACACCGCAACCGGTGGAGCTACAGGCAGCAACGCCGTACAAGCTTTAAACTTTACAGGTCTCCAAGAGACCGACGCGGATGCTATAAGCATTCCAGAAAATCTAAGGAAAGCCATCACTATAAAACTTATAAGAAGCGGCCTATCACCTAGAGGTGGTGGGTAGTTTTTGTGATAGAGGCACATGAATATCATTAGACAGAGGTATGGATAATCTTCCCTGAAGCAAATCCAGGAACAAAAGTGTTTCACTTCTACAGATGGCAATTCCACTAACATACCAAGAGCATGCGCTCTGGTTTAAAGGCTCCCTAAAACATACACATGACATTACTAGGCTCGGTCCACTAGGTAGACCAGGAGCAACATGGCTGGTATTAGCAAGCTATAAACCACATCCTACCATTGAACGTATGACAGATGCGGAGCTATTAGTTCAAATAAAGGAGCTAATTAAAATCCACAGACAATTGGTTCAATATGTCATGCGGACCTCCACTGTCCAAACAGCAATAAGGATTCCACAACACACCCCTTACCAGGAGAATACAAATAAAATTACACCACAGACTATACAATCAGTCAATGGTAAATTACCCGAAAAACAGGAACAAATTCCATTCTGGATAGCTCAAAAAATTACTCAAATCGAGGCAGTATTTCCTGATACTACCCCTCATGAGAAACACAGGATTCTAACAATCTGTTTACCAATTGGGATCGCACCACACCTCAAGGACTGCGACACTTGGGGTACAGTATTTGCTGCAATCTTCACCAAAACACATTGTGTTCCGTCTATGGCGGTAATACCTAACGTCCTGAAACAGATTCAAAATGAATACGGGGCAGAACCTGCTTTAAATCTAGGTATGAAACTTCTGAAAGATTTCAAAACAGGCCTCAACAATAATATTAGCTAATATTAAAGGTGAAGCAGCATCCGTAATATCCGCAAAATGTTAAGAGAATTTGATGTGACTTAGCAACCATATGAACTGGCTAGAATAATTGAAAAATCCTATGAAGAACTAGGAAGAGAGAGTTTGGGTGGTAAACCAGTGAAACCCCAACTGACTGAAAGTCCTGAAAAGGTCTTTATTTAAAACACTCCTACTCCTCCCAAAAAGAAGTGGGATAACACTAAACAAACTTCTAAAGATAAGCGTTCTCAATTCAGAGGTAGGTCTCCTCAAAAGGAGCCCTCTGAAAGGGATAATTTCAGAAAACCTGATAGATATCAAGATACTGATACAGGTTCCTCTCGTACCTTTCAGGCTTCCTCACAGAAATCGGAAAGAAGAGGACGATCAGAACAAAAAGAAGAATGTGTGAAGTCCAAAGACGATCAACACGTTAAAAAAAATAAGAAAATTCAATTCACCAAAAAGAAGGTAGCAGGTCTAAAAATCAGACATGCCGAGGATCTTGAGGACACAACTCAAGAACGGGGACTGGGATCTAACGATGTTGGACAGCGCAGCAGAAGTCACCATAGCTCACAAGAACTTGAAGGATCATCTGGAGACAGTGGACTTGAATGAGTACATCCAAGTTGAAACTGCAGATACCAGGATTAGTGTCCCACATAAATTATATGAAGTAACACTCCAGATGGAGGGGGACATAACTAGAAAAATAAGAGCACTCTTTTGGGAGAAGCTGTCTCAGGGTTATGACATTCTTTTAGTTGAACAAGACTGGCCACCTGAATTTGTCAGGGAGTGCCCACATGGTGAAAACATAATTATGCCAGCTTTCTCCAATTATATTCCAATTCTTACAGAATTTACCTATGCCAGGAAATGGGCAGTGGATTCTCCTCAACATAAAACCCAGTTAGGCAAGAAGCTAAAAAACAGGTCAGGGAGATATTAGATCAACTTGAATACCAAGGGGTGATTGAAACATGCACCTCGTCCATAAACAATCCTTTGTTTCCTGTCTCCAAACCAGACAATACATATTGTCTAGTTTTGGATTACAGACATTTAAACTCTTGTTGCAAAACTTTTGCAGTACAAAATGCACACAGTGTAGACTAATGAATAACATTGTGCATAAAAAATACAAAACCTCATTAGATATTTCTAACGGTTTCTTCTGTCAAAACATTGCAGATGAAAGTAGGTATTTGACCGCTTACTCGGTCATGGGGATACAGCGTCAATTCTGTCATCTCCCTCAGGGATTCAAGAATAGTCCAGGGTTATTTTCAGCCAGGGTAACAGAGTTACTACAAACCTATGATGATGAGGCATTATATTATGTCAATGACATCTATCTAACAGACGATGACTTGGATAGGCACTTGAACAGAGTGAACACCAATATTTTGGGATTCGCCTCGGAAGGATATAAATTCAATTTCAAGAAATCAAGAATTGCCCACTCAAACGTCCTTTCCCTAGGATGCGAGTTATCAAGTGAAGGCAAGAGATTGGCAGCAAACTTTCTAGAGAAATGTGCGCTGCACAAACCTCCAAAAACGCTGAAAAACTTACAGTTGAATCTAGGTTTCCTAAATTTCTGAAGAAATTACATTCTAAATTATGCAGAAAGGGTTAAACCTCTCTATGAATTAATCAAACCAGATTTTAAAACAGTTAATTGGACTCAAAAACACACAGAAATTTTTCGTTCAGTCCAAACGGACATGTTGGCAACAACACATTTACAGACTCGCGTAAACGTACACAACTTAGTGATCCAAATCATCCCAGGAAGATGCGGATTCACGTACTTAACCTTTAATGAAGTAGAAAAAGTACCAACAGCTTACAAATCACACTTGTACACACAAGCAGAAATTAAATTGACTTCTACAGAAAAAATTCTGACAGCGGTTCAAACTGCAGTAGCAAAAGAGAGAGTCCTCCCACAGGGTAAGCGCATAATGGTCATTACTCCTGTACCTGCCTTAGAGGCAGTGACGAAAGCGAGCATTCCAAATGCTAAGGCTTTACATCCGAGATGGATACAATGGATTAATTCTCTTGCTGTGCAGACGTTGAATGCGTTTTCGACCCTTATTTGAAAACACAAGAATTTCTACAATATGAACAAGAATGTCCTCTGCCTACTGAAAATCTGCCTCTAGAACAGTATGAATGTATCATTTATACTGACGAATCAGCACAGCCCGCTATTGGGGGTAAACACGCTTATAGTGCTGCGTGAGCGATCATTAAAGGCCGCTGGCGAGATGGCAAATTCCGACCAATGGACACTAAAACTCAATCTCTAGGAGATTGTACAGCTCAGCGAGCTGAACTGCAAGCATTCAAGATGGTGCTTGAAAATACTGATCGCGGATTCCCCACACTAATAGTGTGCGATTCGTATTATTGCGTTTAATCTTACAATGAATACTTGCAGAACTGGATTGAAAACGATTTCAAAGATGCAAAAGGTGGCACAATCAAAAATAAGTTGCTTTGGGAACAAGTAGTTCAGTTACGACAAGAACTACAAAAATCTCATGTGATCCATACACTGAGTCATCAACGTGATGGCTTTCACGTTGCAGGGAATTCATTGGCTGATGAAGCTGCGAAGGCAGCTGTGCAAACGGCTTCTGTAGCTGCAATCACTCGTTCAAAAACGAAAATAGACGGCGAAATAATGCTAGCTGTCAATCCCACAATCAAAGGCAGCGGTGCAGCATTACCTCAAAACTATCCACTCAAATACTCATACATAATTGACTCAAACTCCGTTCCTTTTGCTCGAATTCCTGGAGTGGGGGATAGACTAATTCCAAACAGGAAACGTAGAGTAGCTTTGATACACAAAGCACATTTGGGAGAGGGTCTGCTACATCAGGGGATCTCTAAATCTATACTAGAAATAAAAGAGATGTACTGGTGGCCAAGGATGTATGGTCACATTCATACATTTGCAATTAATTGTAAGCATGGGCGGATTTTGCGGATTCGCAATCCGCGAATTTGCGGATTTGCGAATTTGCGGATTGCGAAAATCCGCAAAATCCGTGAATTCTCGCGGATTTTACGGATTTTATTTTGGGGGTGTGTTCGCACGGGTTTCTGCAAGTTCGCGAGGGTTTTGTACAATTTCGCAAATTGCGAACTTACTTGTCGGGTCGCCAGTTTTGCGAACTTGATGTTTCTACGTGCCCAGCCTGTTTGCAAGGCTTTCTTCATCACTGCCACCCTCTGTCACCACTGGCACTCTCTTTGTTCACCCATGCCACCCTCTGGCTCACCCATGTCACCCTCTGTGTCATCACAGCACCCTCTGGTTCACCAGTGTACATTATTGGGGCAAAGCAAAGCACTGCCATCCTCTGTCAACACTGGCACTCTGGTTCACCCATGCCACCCTCTGGCTGGCACACCCATGCCACCCTCGGTGTCATCACAGCACCCTCTGGTTGACCAGTGAGTGTACATTATTGTGGCAAAACAAAGCACACCTGCTAAGTGCTTTAAGTTTTGCAAACAACAACACCTGCCTTGCCCCAACTGACATTAATGAAGGCTGGCACCTGCTTGTCTGCTCCCTTTCCTTTTTGTTGCAATGTAAATTTTTTTAACAGGATGCAATGGCATACTTCTAACTATTCTGTGACTGTCAGAGCAGGGTCACACAATAGTTGCAAGTAGGCAACCGGATTCTGGAGGGCCCCTTCAGGAAGCACTACAGGGAAATGGTTACAAATGATGAGCTCGAACTTTTGCACCTGCTCGTTGGTTTTGCTTTTGCAAAACTCGTTTTTTGGTAATTTCGCGCTATTCGCGAGGCGGGCGTCGTGCGAAATCGACCGTGGAAGCCGCAAACTCGTGCGAGTTACCCCAAGGTTGAGTATGGGCACCGCCATTTTGTTTGCATGACGTATTTCCGTTTCCGCCCGCTATGTGTAATCTCGCGGAATGAGCGCCTTGCGAATGCAAGTTCGCACGAGTTCGCGAGAGAAATCGCGTGCGAACTTACTTATGCGCATGTGATTGGGCCGCCATCTTGTTTTTCATTCATTCCTATGTGTCTGGGCATGGTGTTTCTATCCTCTCTATATCTCTGCCATCCTTTGCTTGTTTTAAATATTTTTTTGATCTATTTAACTTTTTTTCTATCCCTCTAGTTTTCTAGGTCTATATTTTTGTGTTTTAGGCTACTTTTGTTTACTTTTCAACTACTTTTTTAAACTTTTATTTTCTTCTTCCCTAGTCTTATTCTTTTTCATTTTGTCTCCTTGTTGCTAACACCTGCCCAGACCATGGTGAAGCCAGCTGTGAAGCTGCCCAAGACGGGCCCCGCAGCCCGTGCCCGGCTCCCGTGTGGCCGTTTGAGGGCGGAAATGGTGGTGCCCAGGGAGATCTTCAGCCCTGAGGAGGTGGGCGCACTCATTTTCTATGTACAGCGCCGCCTCCCCAGGACCATCGCGGCAGGCGGCAGGATCGCTGGTGGCTACACCAACCGCCAGGAGCGACGAAAGCGGTGGGAGCAGGTGTGCCGGGCCCTGTTTGACATCTCGGGGGTCCAGCGCACCTACAATCAGGTGACCCACCGCTGGACCGATATCCTGGACCGGGAGCGCGACCTGCTCGACCTGCTGGGAGTGGAGGTCCCCGGGCTTGGTGAGTAGTAGTAGTAATTTTTTCATCACTCACTACTCTGTTTTTTCTCCTGCTCTGTGTGTTATATTGCAAATGTTTGTTTTAACTTTTTTACAAAGAGCAATAATGCTGCCGATTACATTGATAGGAGAGGTAAATTAATATTTCAAAATCTTCTGTGCATTTCAGGTGCACTGCTCTCCTTCTCTGTGGCGGTGCCACTGCTTATTTGTTTTCTATTTTGTGTTCATTTAATTGGGCTGAGTAATGTATGAGTGCACTTTACAGAACTGCGTAATGCTAGACACAAAGGGGCAGATTTACAAGCCCCTTGCGCCACGTTTACGCTGCCTTACCTGACGCACAGCGACGTAAACGTGGCGCATCCCTGCGAGTCATGTACAACGTGATGCATCTAGGGAGATGCGCCACGTTAAGGCCTGGGCCTGCGCCACAATGGGTGCGTTCCCACGCAGGGGGGGGGGGGTGGGGGGTGGCGGTCAGGCAGCTGTGCGCCTCGCAAAATAGTTGGTTCTTGTTCTTTCTAAATGTTTGATTTGGTTGACAAGGACATCGACAAGCAGCAATCATCAATGTTTTCTGTTCTTTCTTTCATGTTGTACGTCAGGTCCGCCCAGGGGCAAGCGGACGGAAAAGGAGGATGATGTGGCTCCAAAGGAGGAGGATGCAGGCCAGGGCGGCGAGTGCTCCTTTGCTGGCCCCAGTAAGTTTTCATTTAAATATAGAGGACCTATTGTTGTCAAAGCGTTCCTAATTTAATTTTTTCGAAATAGTGTTTAGATAGGAGCAAAATCCATAATACTACTGTTGCAGGGACAATTCTCCAGAAACCGAACTATGGACACCAAAGACCAGAGTAATAATATTTCAGAGTGGCGTGTTTGACACACTGTATAAACCTGGTAGTGGCAGCGGCACGGACTCCTCCTTGCAAAAATTGCAAAACCTTTCGCTCAGTCACTCTAGTCTGGAGGACCAAAAACCACAGAGTCTATTCAAGTTTAAAAGCTTTATTAAAAGTAAAAGTAAACACATATATTAAAATAAAGTTAGCTGGAAATGGAAAAGTGCTTGGTGCTGAGTTGATGAGTAATGGAACACATTTCTTGTGGTCGAGCCGAGCTTTCACCTGGTTTGAAGTTGATGTTGCTCTTGTCCTTAGAAGTCCAGCTTCTGTCTGTTCAGAGAAAAATGGTGTGTGTTAAAATTAAGCAAGCATTCATCAATTGTGACAAAAAAGTGCAGCAAGACAACAGCCTTCCCTGGAAGGAGGGACATTTTTACTTTAGACTAGAGTAGACAGTCAATTACTTTTTCTGTTGTTTTCACATTTCTTCATTCCTAGACCAAATACTAGTGAGTGGTGTAATCTAACATTCTTAAATCTACTTTGTAGGTGGAACATCTGGTGGCGGGGCCAGCTCGGATGTGGTGGTGGTGATCGACTCCGAGGACAGCTCTGGGGAGGAGGCGACGCAAATGGCCCAAGAACAGACTGTGAGGAAGCAGACAGTGGTGGTGGCGGGTACAGGTAAGCTGGATCATGGTACTATCTGACTCTTAGATAGCATATGATGTGTATCAACAGAGAGTAGACGGTCACTGGATGAACTACGAAAATACTATGAAATGTTTCCAGGGGGGGGTGCAACATCATCACCATCTCCTGAGTCCTACTCCTGACATGATTGAGCACAAGTATTACATAAATTTTTTTTAAATCTAACACGACATAGAGCTTAAATAAACAAAGAACCCCATAGGGGGAAGAGAAAAATCTTGTGCGGCACCACAGCAGACGACCTGGCAACTACATTAAAACAGAGGGAAAAACAAAAAATGCCAGAAAAAAACAATTCAATCTAAATCAGGAGGATGTGGTTATAGAGCATGGGTCCTCACAAACTTTCTCTCGGGGCCAAATTGACAGTGTGGTTTGTGGCCAAGGGCCGCACCGAAGGGTGCAGGGTCAGTGGGGGAGGGGGGCGGATCTAGAGCAACAAAAAAAACTATGACCATGAGGTTGAACTCATGCCCCTGCAGCGGATGCCTTCGTCCACTGAGCCACCAGACCTGGCATACACATTACACACATCTTTCTTTCTCTCTCTCTCTCTCTCTCTCTCTCTCTCTCTCTCTCTCTGTCTCTCTCTCTGTCTCTCTCCCTCCCTCTCTCTCTGTCTCCCTCCCTCTCTCTCTGTCTCCCTCCCTCTCTCTGTTTCTCTCTCTCTCTCTCTCTCTCTGTCTCCCTCTTTCTGTCTCCCTGTGTCTCCCTCTACCTCGCTGTCTCTCTCTCTCTGTCTCCCTCCCTCTGTCACCCTCTGGCTCCCTCCCTCTCTCTCTCTCCTTCTGTCTTCCTCTCTCTCTGTCCCTGTCTCTGCCTCTATCTGTCTGTCGGTCCCAGCCTGCTGTAATTACCATATTGTAATTTGTCACTGGGCCAGCACTGGATGGACCTGCGATCCAGGGGGGGGCAAGCGCCCCCCCTTGCCCCTCCCTGCGGACGCCCATGATACTGGCCTGAATAGTTTTGTACTGCGCTGGCTAGTTGCTAGTTGTACTGTGACACAACTTCCTGCTGAATCATTTTGTGTTAATCATATTCTTAAAGAGCATTGGTTACAGATTATGTCTTTCTTTCTTCATATAGTTGGTCATACTAAAACATCAAAACCAACAAGGAGTATGCAGGCTGTACTGGCCCGGCAACGGAGGCTGGATGCTACTGTTGCCCAATATCGGCGGCTGGTGGAACTGGAGGACACGCAGTCCAGTACATCGAATGGGACATCTGCATCCTCCTCCGTGACCCCACGTTCTGCCGGTCAGCGCAGTGCTCCGGCGAAACGGAGCCGTGCTGGCAGACGCCACCGCCGAGCAGCAAAGGCTGCCCCTCACAGTACTCTAAAGGCTCGCTTGCGTCGTGCAATCCACAGAGTGTCAGACCTGGAGGCGGAGGTCCGGAAATTGAAAGAATATCAAAATTTGTTGGAGGGCCTCCGCTTAGACCACACCACCCTCCGGGAGCGGTACGATGCCCTGGCCCTAAGGCATGATGCCCTGGAGGCCAAAGTCAACACCATGCATCCCTAGAGTGTCCCTTGCCCCTTTTTTAGAGACTTTTGGGGGGTGGGAATTGGGAGTTGGGGTTTTTGGGGACTTTTGAAGGACTATTTATTTGTTGGGGTTAGGGAGGGTCTTGCGGGAGTTTATTTTGTTAGGGATATAAAAATATACTTTTTCAAACTTTATCTGAGCATACCTGTTTTTTACTACTTTTGAGCCTGGTGGGTGGTGGTTTTGCAGTAAGTTCGTTTTATTGAACACTGTCATCGTGTTGGTTCACGTGTAATTGGCCAAATGTTTTCCAAAGTAAATGCCTGTCACAGAGTTTGTTAATTCAAGAGTCCTAGGACTTTACTACTAGTACCACTGTCACTCTCTCGCCTCTCCTAATACTCCATTATACTACCTCCCATCCAAACGCTTATCTTACCTGTAATTTGTGTTTGAGGGCTGGCTCCACCTGGAATTCACAGTGTCCTAAAGCGTTCTGCAGCAGGGCCCCAACTGGAGTTTCCCGGCGTGGATCTTCTGCAAAACAAAAGCAATCAACATTAGAAATGTGGCAGCGGTGCTCACAGACCCCAAAAACCTAGAAGCCCCACAGACAGCACCCCTAAGACAGGCAAGCGAGCAATAATAACGCCTAAACGTTCACGTGTAATTGGCCAAATGTTTTCCAAAGTAAATGCCTAACCAATTTCATCCCTTAATAGACCTTGCCAGCAATGGCCCAGCCAAGACCCGTAAACCCAAGCGCAAACAAGTTTGACACCCCCCAAACAGCCAAAAAGCAAATCGGGGAAAAAAAGTCACACTTAGCAAAATGTATTTAAATGAGGACTCACTACTTCCACTCCCTCTTTAGGGGACTCGTCAACGTAAGTTTCTTCATTGTGCAGAATCCAGGCATCAGCATTACGGGAAATGGATAGGGTGAGTCTGGAGGAGGAGGATAGACGACCAGGACTGAGTTCTTGTCAACTAACTGTTGTGAACCTGAGGAATGCTGCGGCATCAAAATCAAGACAGTTCTGCTGATGGGCTTGTTGTTTGATTGGGTGATTACAGTTTTGTTGTGAATGTGATGAAGCACTTGCTAAACAAAGAAAGACAGACACACAGGAATAAAAGTGAATAAGGACGAATAATAAAGGTAATGATTCATTGACTCATTTTCAGAACTCGCTGTCAGGGAAGCAGAACTCGTCCTCATACTCTGCAAATTCAGTCGGTAGTACTTCTGGTAACTGAGGAGAACTTTCCTCAGGTAGGTCGGTGTCCTCTTCTTCCTGCGTGCATTCTCGTACTTTGTAATCTGGTGGTATGAAGTGCTGGTTCATCTTTATCATGATGAGCCGCTCCACATTTGCGGGCAAGAGGCGGGACCTTTTGCAAGTCACAATGCCACCAGCAAAACTAAAAACACGTTCTGAAGACACGCTTGCGAGTGGGCAAGACAAGTAATTGATAGCCAGGTTGGTGAGCTCTCGCCATATGTTTCTTTTCCCATGCCAATACGCCAATGGGTCCTCAGTAATATTGACCGCTGTTGAGTCATCCAGATAGGCCTGCACCATTGAAACAATGTTCTCCCGGATTCCTGTACTTTGCACTTCTGTGTCCTTTCTGGGACGAGGAAACCCTAGCTCACTTAGCCAATCCGCTTCAGACATATCGCCTGGGCCGGATGCAGATGATACGGTTGCTGGTGTGGTTAATGGCTCAGAGGAAAAGTCACTCACTTCTGCCACAGGCACAGATGCAAAAGTGTTTTTTTGGGACGCCTGATGGCCTGCTGATTCACTAGTAGTACTGTCTTCTCCTACAGTTTCCTTCCGCTCTCTTTCAAAACAAATGGCTGACTGAGCTAGCCAATCTTTGTACTCTGTAACATCTGATGTTTCAAAAGGAATTATTACTTTGACAAACAATGGCTTTTTGTAACGTGGATCCAGAATAGTAGCACAAATGTAGTGCTGTTGTTTCTTGATATTTACAAGCCGTTTATTGCTAACTAGGCGTTGTAATAATCTCTGCGCCAACTCATATGCTTCATTCTTTCCAGCATCTTTTAATTCTGAAGACACCACCTTGACTTGGTGCTCGAGCTTCAGCAACAATGGGATAGCTTTGCTCAAAGAACAGTCCTCCCTGCTGACTTCACGCGTGAAGACCTCAAAAGGACGAAGCATGTCTGTCAGGCTTTTAACTAGCTGCCATTGCTCCACCGCTAGCATCATTTCTGTCGTATCACCACCCAGGTTGTAGAAATACTCATTGACTACTGGAAACAGCTCATGCAGACGCTCAAGCATGTAGAAGGTTGAGTTCCAACGTGTTGCCACCTCCTGGATAAGTGCTTTCACTGGCATTCTACGTACATTTTGCTGGCGCCTCAGCTCCTTCCGGGCCTTAAAAGAATGGTTGAAATGTGTGCATATTCTTCTGCAGATGGTCAGTATTTTGTCGACTGCAAGTTCTTTTTTCAAGAACTTTTGCACGACAATGTTCATACAGTGCGCCAAACACGGCACTCTGAAATAGTAACCGTTCTCCATGGCCTTAACTACATTGCTGCCATTATCAGTAGAAACATAACCAACCTTGCAATTTCTTGGGGGCAGCCATTGCGAGACCTTTTTGTTAAAGTCATCCAAAATGTTGGCTGCAGTATGAGTTTTCTCCATGCCAAACATGGCTAATGTTGCATGTTTACGAGCACCCTTAAAAATCTCGACCAAGTCACCACCTGCATTTATCTGTTTTGCAACCCCTGAAAAAGAGACCCAGTGTGCAGTGATGCACATGTAATCAAGGGCTTGGCAACTGGTCCACATGTCTGTTGTCAGGTGTATAGTGTGAACAGCACTCTTCTGCAAAGCTGCCCCAACCAACTCAAGCACCTCTTTATGTAATGCTGGAACAGCAACCCTGGCAAAATAGAACCGGCTAGGAACCTTCCATTTAGGGGCCAGTGTTGCCACGAGTTCAAGAAAACCCACATTTTCGACAAACGAAAAAGGGAGAAGGTCCACCGCTAGCATTTTAGCCAGCTTAGTGTTATACAGGCGTACAATTGGGTGGTTGCGTTGAAATTGCGCATCTGAGGAGAACATGTTTATAATGGTGCGCTGGACAAATTTACTGGATGATGCTGATGCCTTCTTCGACCCACTTCTGCTCAGTGTTGACATTTTCCGCATTGGTGTGTCTCCCAGACTCTCAGTGTGCCTCCTATGTGTTCCGGAGGGTGTGGTGCTGCCAGGGGTACTGGGTGCAACCGGACAAATGTCTGACGCTTCTTCTACCTCCCCATCATCTTCAGATGAAACACCTAGTATGGGTATATTTTGGCCACTTGCCCTTTGGGATTGCTTTCCCTTGATGTTTGCTAGGTGCGCAAACCATTCGACAGCGTGCCTTCTTTTAAGATGACCTATCTGGCCTCCGGTTCCATAGTTGGTACCAGTCTTACCACGGCTAACTCTAGTCTTACAAATGCAACAAACGGCTATGTTATCATACTTTGCATGGACACTAAAAAAGTTCCAAACTGGGGACTGGAAACTTCTGGTTTTGCCGCACGAGATGATACTGCCAATGCCAGATGAAGCAGTGGTGGATGAGCCTTGCAGACATCTACTGGGTTGTGCAATTATTGCAGCAACCCTACTTGAGGGAGTCGAGCTGGATGGAGTCCCCCTCTGGGGAGAAAATATGGGAGCTGTAGGTTTTGTTGAACTTGTTGTACTACTTGACTGCGTTGGTGGTGCTACCAGTGCCACGTCGCCAGGGTCACGCTCAGCATGACGTCGGGATAGGGTATAAATGTCTGTCTGCTGCATGGCCAGTGTGGCTGGAATGACGTGTGTGATGACTAGGTCATTGCTGTCATCCTGTTCAAAAACATCAGAATGCACCACTTCATCAAGTCCGACGTTCGGATCCATAAGTATGAGCTTTCCGGGGCCCTTCCTTTTAACATTTGATACCTTTCGCAGCTCATGGTGTGCCTCCCTCTCAGACGTCGGAGATGGTTGCCAATCTAGATCCAGATCATCTGATGGAGCGGGGCTTGAAGAGGAACTTCTACACACACTCCTTGATCTTTTCCTTGCTGGGGAGCTGGGAGAAAATGAATCATCAGGAGGAGTGCCTTCGTCTTCCTGACATGATACCCCGGCTCCAAAGTCAATTTCTTCCTGTGCCCCTACTTCTGGAAGAACAACCATTGTGGGCACTTGCACCGCTCCATGCGCCGCTACATGGGCCTCTTCACTGACCTCTACTTGCAACTCTCCATGGACCTCTCCTTCTCGGCCTTCTCCTTCTCGGCCTTCTCCTTCTCGGCCTTCTCCTTCTCGGCCATCTCCTTCTCGGACAGCTCCTTCTCGGACAGCTCCTTCTCGGACAGCTCCTTCTCGGACAGCTCCTTCTCGGACACCTCCTTCTCGGACACCTCCTTCTCGGCCAGCTCCTTGCGCATGTACTTGTGCTTGTACTAGTAGCCCATGCAGTTGTTGTTGCGGCTTTGGTTGTTGAATAGTACTTGTGAGATGAGTTACAACCTGTGTTGATGGTGTGCTGCTACTTTCTTGCGATGAGCCAACATCACTGGTCGTTGGTGATTGAACCACTAAACAGGCTACCTGTGCAGCACTCATGGTGGGCCTTTGTTTTTTCCACAAAAATGTAGTGGTCGAGCCACCAGTCTCCTTGGTAAGTGATGCCACTGGCTTCTTCTTCTCCTTAGTAGAGACATCTTTCTTGCAAGAGGAGCTACGGGCACCTCTTTTTGGAGCCATCTTCTTCAGATGTCGGAACAGCAGGCCGCAGCAGGACTTCTTCCTGGCACTGATGCTCAACGATGATGCGGAGTTATTGACTTTGTGCACCTAAAAGCAAACGAAGACAGAGGAACATCAGTAAATATATGTTGCATATGTAGCGCTTCAATAAATAGTTTGCAAGTAGGCATTTATGAATACACACGTGCACACCACACAATATGGAAATTTCAAAATTAAGAATTGCTAAATTTTTGGGAAACAGGAATTTAACATTGATCCAAGAGAGCACACACAGAGAGGGTTATAGTTTCATGTACCACTGACTCCCCCTGGGCACAATGGGTGAAAGCAAGGCAAAATGGGTGCAGGCCTATGGCACAAAGCTCACTGCCTGCCTTCAAAATGGCCGCTTGACCCCCATCCACATGGCCAGGACCATGCCTCAAAATGGCCCCCACCAACATAGCCAGCCCCCAACCCCTACTCCAAAAAATCAAAAAACACAACACCAATCAAATCACCACAATCCAATGCCATCCATCAAGTTTCAGAAGGTTTATGCTGCCTGTTGGTGGTTTTCTGGTGCAGAATTGCAATTTTTGCAATTTCGCGAGTGCGAGATTGTTGCTTCACGACGCGAACGTGGCGAAAAACCAGCAAAATCCGCGAACAGACCGATTCTGGGCCCCCTGGGCATGATAAAATCACAGCACACTGGGTGCAGGCCTATGGCACAAAGCACACAAACTGGCTTAAAAATGGCCCCTAGACCCCCACCCACACGGGACCAGGCAATAAAATGACCCCCACCCACATAGCAAGCCCCCAACACCACCCCAAAAAGTCGTAAAACACTCAAAAATCACCACAATCCAATGCCATCCATGCCCTGGCCAGAATCATGTTAAAATTCAACAAAACAGTTGTATCATGCATGCACCCATAACTAAGCCCGGTAGTTTTCAATTCATGTGCAGAATTGTAATTTTTACAATTTCGCGAGTGCGAGATTGTTGCTGCGCGGGACGCAAGCAGTGCGAACACAGGCATCATTTTTTTTTTAAATCCGATTTTCGGGTAATCCGCGGGAGTTCTAGGCCCCCTGGGCATAATGAAAGAAATCAGAGCAGACTGGGTGGGCCTAGGGCACAAAGCACACTGCCTGACTTCAAAATGGCCGCTTGACCCCATCCACATGGCCAGGACCTGCAGGACCATGCCTCAAAATGGCCTCCCACCAACATAGCCAGCCCCCAACCCCACCCCAAAAAGTCGAAAAACACACACAAAAAATCACCACAAACAAACAACATCAACTTATCAACTTACTTGTGAAATCAAATTTCGAATCCAAAAGTAATCCAAAAGGCCTCAAAACCAAATCTCCAGCAGCATCCACAAAAAGTAATCCTTCCCAGTCAAGATCGAATTCAAAGTGGCCAGGAAATGGACTAAGCAATGGGAGGAGCTTGCTGGACAGGAACAGGAAGTTGGAGACTGGGCCACTTCCTTCACCCCTCCCCAATTGTAATTTTTGTAATTTCGCGAGTGCGAGATTGTTGCTGTCCGCGCCGCGGACCGCGAGCAGTGCGAACACAGGCAAAAAATCCGCAGCGCGCGGATTTGCGTATTTTCGCTACATCCGCGAGAGTTCGCGGATTGCGGAATTACCGAAAATCCGAAAAATCCACGAGCGGAGCGGATTTTACGCCCACGCTTAATTAATTGCCATGACTGCAACAGGGATCGCAGCAGAGAACGCCACCAGATACCTGACTACAGTGTAGCCAGCCCAGTACAGACACAATTGTTAGACAGCATTAGACTTTCTACACGCAGACGTCCCTATGGACAGATGCGGTCCCATAAATATTAAGACAAGATTTATTTGGATGTGGCGTCAGCGCTCAGCTGACGCTCGAACTGTTATAAAAGATTTGCGAGTCTTTATAGGCACATACGCAGTTGGCACGCTACATTCTGACCAGGGTCCTACGTTTAGCTCTCAAGCTTTCAAAGAGGCCATTGCCAACACGGGCATTGCATTGAGGTATTCTAGTCTATTCCATCCTGAGGGAAATTTGGTAGAGGAGAGAAAAAAACGGGACATAAAGCAATCTATAACAGCTAGGGTATTAGGCTCGGGTGACGGGTGGGTCAAACATCTAATAAGTGTCTAACGTAGTCTTAACAATCTGCCAAGAAGTTCTCTAGTGGGTATCACTCCATATGAAATCCTTTTTGGAACTAGAATGATTGTGCAGGACCTCGATTGTCACACTTCAGTGGTGGACAAAAACCCTTTGATATCAAAGATCGTTTGGCTGTTTTGCAGGACTTAAATGAAGTAAGATCCACACAAAATAAACGTACTCCTGAAGCCAACAACCACTGAAGAGAAACCATCCATCCCAGCAAGATCTGTCTGGATTCTAAAGATTGGGGATCTAGTCAGAGGAAAGATCGCGGACAAGAAGGAATTTGGGCCTTCCGACAGACAACCAGTACCTGTCCTAGCCATCCACGGATCAAAAACAGTCTTACTGCCTCCCCTTTGCTGGTCAAAAGGAGAACAGGTTTGTGTCCATCGACCTGGTAAAACCACATCATGTGGCCGATCATAAGTAGTAGGCCAAGTGGACTCCAAAGATGTAGCAGACGCCCGAATCTGGCTACTATCCAAGAGGTTCAAACTGAGAGACTCATCACCTTTGAAGAATCTGCAATGCAAAAAGAAAGACTACGCAACAATGCCATGGAACTTGTACCTCTGGAGAGCCAAATAACAGTTAGTCAAGAAACGCCTGTCTACAATGAAATAGCAACTCACTATACAAATGTAACAAGTGATCAAGTGGTTCCAGCGATTTCACCAAATCCTGATGCAATCCCTACAATTGACAGAACTGCCTCTGGCTATTTCATTAACTATTGATACGTTTTCCGAGGATCCCAGTGAACCTGAAACAACGCCAGTAAAAAGAACTTTCAAAGAACAAGCAACAGAACGTTTTCATCAATTGGAAAAGACTTATCTGGTTTCACCATGGATTGAACTTTGATTGTGTTGGGTGTACATTTTCTTCTACTTTGGTTGACTCTTATATTTACTTTGGGTATGCTGATAAATGGAAGATATGTTAAAAAGGACACAGCAAGTAAGAAAATCATTTTACTCCTCAAGCCACACAAATCATATCATCGTGAACAAAGAGACTTGTCATCAGTGAACATCACAGCCGTTCCTGTACCAGGTGGTATAGCTTGGGACAGAACTGAATATGACATTCGCATGCAAAGGTACTTTCTGCTACATCGAAGCAATGCTCTAATTTTACAAGATGTTATTTATACATGTTTATCTTACATTTATTTGTTGTGCAATTAACTTCACTTATTGTAAAGCGCTCTGATATCCGCAAGGGTCTTGTTCGCGCTCTATAAAACTCTCAAATAAATAAATAATAGTACCTTTTCTGATGATTGGGACTTCGAGACTGTTAATAATATGATGTCAGATTTAGAAATGCCTGCAAAGTTTACAGATCATGAATACTTAGAAGGTTCATCAGATTATGAACAAATGTATTGTAATAACCACTATGGTCATCTTTTCTTGCATAAATCTGCAAATCCTAGAAATGTATTAACTTATAACCAATGGGAACATTGTCCTATGCCACCAAAGGGTGGCTCAAAAACATTTTATGGCAAATTTCCATACTTTTCAGGGTATAATGTTTTCAAATCTGGAATCATTTTACTTTAAAAATCTTAATAGGACAGGATTGAAAAGTATGTTGATAAATAAAAAAGCAAATTTATTCTGCTGACTTTTATGCTCAACTGTCCACATTAGGTTTTGAATTTTGGAAAGACAACATTAAGACAAAAACTGTCCGGGGCAAAAAAGACTGGCAGGTGCAGGGATTAGAAGCTTTATTTAGAGCCTGCGTCATCCCAGAGCAAATAATGTTTTTGAATGACACTGTCCAACAGACATCTTCTCTTTAATTAGCTAAGATAAAAGATTTAAACAAACTGTCCATACCTACACCTACACCTGATAGTAATAATACTTCAGAGGGGGTGGTCGACGTACATACTATTTTGCTTCACAACAGAACAGATCCTGATTGGAAAAAATGGTTAATCTGTCCCACAGACACAAACACCTGTCAAGATAGATTCCTGAAAAAGACACAAGGGTTCACATTCACTAGGCCATCCATAGATAGTAACATCATGCAGTGTAGGGAAACTGTGCCTTGAGTGGCTACACAAGTCTACACTGAAGGAAGTAAAACAACACTTATCTGTACTTAAAGATGGCGCTGACCTAAGGGACGTCTTACAAGGACCTAAAAAATCGTATCATAAACATTTTATATACGCCAGTATCTATGCCATGTATAATGAAGCATGGAAGATTACGCAAGCAGAGACTGCAGAACGAATACGAGAAATTGATTGTTTTAATTTAGAGAAATCTCTCTCTGTAGTTGACAATGGGTTAACAACTCTGCCATCCAGGATATATTCTTTGGACAGCATAGTATCCTCTGCCATAGACATAATGGAACAGGACTTGGTCATATTGCAACATGGTCAGTCGCAATTACGTTCTATCATGCTATTAGGCTGGACGTTACAAAACCTTCGTTCAGGCTATGTGCTTTTGCGTTTAATCAACACAACGTCACTGTTATCTGAATTTAATCTCACAGATAAACAAATCAAATTGGCGCAGAGGGGAGCAGACTATACGGTGCTGAGCATTGAAAAACTGGAAAGATTGCCATTTACAGTCGCTGAAAAAACAGCCATTGAATGGATAATACACGATACAATCACTCTGCCTGTTACAATTTTCCATTTTCAGTATTGCTTAAAACATATATCAGCAGGCCTATATGAAAGGTTGGGTAAAGAATACATCAATCCTGGGAATTATCTTACATACACAGATGTTGGAGTGGGGGGAAAGAAGTGTTTCTTAGTGGTAGTAATTGTGAAAATGCACTAAGCGGTTCTCTCCTATGTCAGGGTATACATTTACACGGGCCTGCGATGGTTCTTCGAGCAACTTATCCTGCCACCTGCAAATTTCACCAGCTGCAGTGATTGATCCAATTTTTATGAAACTTTCTAATGGAAGTTACATTATGTTGAACTATCACAGCTGCTGTGACATGCTGCCAGGAATACCATATCTAGTAACTGTGTCAGCCAGGGTCACTTGCTGTATGCAAGTATTGTTTCCAAAAACCAAGACAGACCGGGAGTCGCCGTTATGGCCTTCACTGAACATCTCTTCTATACGAATTGATACTTTGAGCAGAATGAAAGCCATTCTTTTATAAAAAACTGTGTCATTGACCTCGGCCAAAGAAACGTATGATCTGCAAGTCTTCTGCAGAGATACACACCCTATTAACTACAAACTGCCCTGTACATTTCTCAGAAATGTTAGGTCGCATCATAAACATGTCTGATACGAGTGGTATTGTACATGTATTTAAGACGATTTTTTCGGGACTGTTAGCACCTTTTGAAGCAGTCCTAGGAATTTTTCCAAACTTCGCGCACTCCGTGTTTGGCGGACCTCTCGTTTTGGGACTCGCAGCAGGGATACTATTTTTGCACTTTTGCTCCGATATGGCAAGCCAAATCACAAGCGATACCCAGTTCACCATGGAGAACACGCTTCTGGCGATGAAGTGTCATGAGCGCATAGTCCAAATTCTGGGATTAACTCGTTTAAGAGAATTAAATACCACATGGTTTATGTCAGTCAGACCAATCTGGCAATATTGCATCTTACCTGTTCTACGATGCCTGCTATGTGGAGAAGAATGTATGTTAGACATCTGTCTCACACTCCCATCAGTCATGCCAACGGATGTTGATGCTTTGCTGGACCCGGTAAAGGCCCATGCACAGTGTTGTCCCCAGCGGCTACCAATTCTGATGACGGCATTCATTTAGATCTCACAGACGCAAAATGCTGACGGTGAGGTACGAGAGGATAGCGGCACGCTGGTATCCAATTTGAACATTGCTAACATGACCAACCCTGATGGCGATGCTTCGCATCTTTGTTCAATTATTCTTCTTAAAGAGGTAATCCAACTTTCACCTACAATGGTTGACGAATCCTTTTCAGACTTAGAAGATTTGATATTTTCTCCAAACAATAACACTGACTTTTGAATTGGCACACAGTGTTCTGAGAGACTGTGAATTCGACCTTCATTTTTTTTCAAAGCAAGTTTCTAACTTTGGAACTCCTTTTTTCTATGATCAAGCTTTTGTTTTTCCAAATTTGTATTTTTTTCTTGGGCACAAAGTACTCTGCTCATAGTAGAACTATTCATAAAGAACTAGAATTCTTTGAAAAAACTTCCAAGAAACAATATTTGACCTTGTCCACATTCAAGCAGTTTATATAATCTGCCATGGAATGGTCTCGACTTTTTCGTCTGTAATTAAGAGCCATTTCATAAATGTATTTTCATGATTCATTTGGATGTCATCTATGTGCTTTGAATGAAACAATGCTTTAAATGCGTTCAGCACAAATGCTTTTCGTGTACGAACAGTGCCAATGCATCTTTATGTATTTTGGGTGGGTTTTTACACATCGTTTAGATATGTTTAATGTGTTTAGAACTTAGTAATGTCATACATAATAAAGTGGAGTGGGTGTTGTGTGGCGTTTTAGGCTCCAAGTGAATTCTCCCGATTCATGCCCTTATATAGGTACAATTCACATTGCCCTTATCTAGGCATGGAAATCAATCCCTTATTTAGACATAGCTCATGCAGACCAAATACAGGCATGGCTACTTCCACCATGTACTTTGCAAAGAACAACTATTCCCTAGGGGTTCTTTCCTGACGTTATTATGCCCGACTTTACGTCAATCTATGGCATTCCTAAACACCTTCAAGGTATAAATATACCTTCACTTGCTATGGCAAACTACGGTGGTTCGGAGCAGTTCGACTATCTACTAGCCCGACACAGCTCGCTACAGCCGACCCTCCAGCTGATGCACTGATCAAGAGGCTGCCCTTCTCCTGCCGAGAATCCAGCTCCAGTGTTTGCGGGGTGTTGGGAAATCAAGTCCTGAGACAGAGATACCAGACCTCCTTCATTTAAACTAAGGTATGGAGCTGATTAGAACCTAGAGAAACCTTTGGTAGATTCTTGGCAAAAGCAACTAAACCTATGCTACACAAAACTTACTTCTTCCTGCATACTAGACTTAGGTTAGGTACATTGGGGTAGGCATATTTAGAAGCACCAGTTGAGTATTTTAGTCAATGTTATTTATGTATGTATTTTTATATGGCCCTGAAACCATACAATGCTTTTACAGTATTATTTATAATACTATTCTCGCTGTACACATCATACTTTGCAGTCTTCTTAATGATTGTAGCAGTTCACTTCTCTTGTATGAGAAAGAAGACTGTTCAATAAACCTTTTTATTGAAAACGCCCGTCTCTCTATTTTCTCTACAACTCTGTTGAAACAAAGCATGCACGATTGACTGAGTGAAATACTTATCTATTGTTTCCACGACTCTAGAGATATATTTATATTCTTGGGAAATAAAGTTGTCATGCTTATGCGGTTGTCAGAAACTAATCCCTTCATGTGAATTCGAGAAAGTTTCTAGTGACCTCTGAGCTAGCGGGCACTCACTATTAAGTTTAATATATTTGATAGAGACCTAGTCGACCTCAGTCCTACTTCTAATCTATAGGATATATCTATTATTCCAATGTGCAGAGCCTATTGGGACTATAGGAACTACACTACAGCGTATCCACAGTATGCGGTACCATTACTGTGAGATCAGTATCAAGGACAAGCCCTACTGATTGTCTGATAGAAACTGCCACCGCCGTGGCAGCTCTCAGGCAGCTCGGGAGAGCTCCGATGATGTTATCGTGACTAGCAGAGAAATAAGCGCAGGGTCTCTGCTTACCACCGAAACCCTGTGTTAGGACAGAAAGCACGCAACCATCTGCCTCGTGTACATAAAGCACAAAAGGCTTCAGGTATTCAGGAGTACCAAGCACAGGAGCAGATCAAAGCGCAACCTTTAATTGCTCAAAAGCTTGCTTGCATTCAGATGTCTAAGGCAGCGGTGCAAGCACGTCTTTGGTAGTCAGGAGTAATTAGGGATCCAGTGCTGACAATATTATACCAATGAACGCGTGTACCTCGCTTTGGGTCTTAGGAACAGGCATTTTAGTGATAGCACCTATGCGATTAGGTGTTAGTCTGCGACCCTCCTTCGACAGTTGGTGAACTAAATAGGTGACCTCCTGTCGACAATATTGAAATTTTGAAAGGGTCACCTTGTGTCCATGGCGTGCCAAATGTAACAGTAATTTAACTGTGGCCTCTTTACAACCATCTTCAGTGTCCGAGGCCACAAAAAGGTTGTCAACATACTGCAACAGCACATTACCAGGGGGAAGTTCCAAAGAATCCAATTCAGTTTTTAATACTTGGCTATAGATATTAGGACTTTCTGAATTAGCTTCTGGAGTAAGGCAGAATCTAAAGCTCCGTTCGGCTATTGCAACTCCAAACAGATATCTGCTATCTGATAGGATTGGAATGCTGAAGAAAGAATTCTTCAGATTGATCACCAAAAATAATTTTGTTGACGGGGGAATCATTGTCAAGATTGTGGTAATGTCTGTAACCACAGGGTACTGGGGAACCACTATTTTGTTTACCTCTCTATTGTCTATTACAAAGCGGTAAACATCAGGGTGGGCATCAGAAGAGTCCAGAGGTGTCTTTTTAAGAATGGGAAGTATAGAGCTATTACACACATTTGCAACTGTCTCCTCAACCAGGCTTATCTCCTGCCTGGGATCTTGTACTTGGGAATACGTGGCAATACAGCATTGTCCTTAATCTGTATAGAGACCAGTGTGATCTGGAGTAACCCCACATCCATGTCTCCTACAGCCCACAGAGTATTTGGCACATCTTTGAACTCAGCGGGGAGCTAGGCATTGCTTGGCGCGGGCTACTTACGGTTCAATAACCATGTAAACATTGTCTGGAGAACAAAAAATTGTCGCATGCAACCTTTTTAACAAATCCAATCCCAACAAATTCTCCCCACAATTTGACGTCAATAAAAATGGTGAATCAGCCGCAAGTGGGCCAATAGTTAAAGCAAGAGGTTTGGAAATGGGGCTAACAACCGGCACGTCCGAGAAACCCACCAAAACTTGTTTTGGTCAGACAGAGCTGCCCCGGGGTCCAGTGAACGGTAAACAGAGCTATTCATAGCACCTGTATCAACTAGAAATTTCTCAGTCGTACCTTCTAAATCCGCAGTGACATAGGGTCCACGCTGATCTACAGGCACCAGAACTGGTCCCTTGCCCTGTCCCTTGCTTTCCTAGCTGTGAGACAACCCCGGCACCTCATCCATGTCATAGTCATCATGATAGTGCTGACGGCCTCAGGGTTTGTCAAAATAGTTCCTGCTCTGTCAATTACATGATGTATTCTCTGACTGCATCTCCCCTCGGCCTCCTCCACCTCCTCCACGTCCCCTGAAACCTCGACCTCTTTGGCCTCACCTTTCTGCAACAACTCTGAACACTCGTTCCGCCAGTGTCCGTCATGCTTACAGTATGTACATTGATTTAGCCCAAGGAGTGCACTCGAAGCACCACCCCTGTTAGACCGTGGTAGCCGTTGGGCCAAACCCGAACCTATTCCTCTTCCACTTTCCATCGCAATTTGCTGCATCAAGACTCTCGTCTTCAAATCCTTTGACTTTTTCTCTACCTTTTATTTGTCCTCATTCTCCCTATGTTCATAGTACTGTGCCATACTTAATATTACTGATGGGGATGAGGTTGTCCAAGTACTTTCCGAAGCCTGCAACCTGGTTGCAATCTCGGGGAGCAAATTTGTAACAAACTTGTTAACAAACAAACGAACACTACCCTCCTGTGACAAGTCCTGACCACTAAAGTCTGAAAACACCCCTACAAATCTGGTAAAGATATCCGACACACTTTCATCCTTCCTCTGACAACACACAGTCCACTTATTTCAGCAGGATAAGGGAATGTATGTAGGTGATAATGCGCCCCGGCAAAGGTAGGAGCTCCGCTTTCGGTTTGTCCCATGCCTTGGTCTCATCCCATGTTCCACCCAGCCCTGCCGCATTATCCTGCGTATGAACCTTCCTCCATATATCTACCGGTACCAGCATACCGAAAAATAACTCTATATCAGCTAATGTCATCACTGTGGAGGAGGCCGCATCCATAAATTCTGTATAATATTTAGTAAGGTTTTTCCGAGGGTCCCGAACTGGTTCTTTAGGGATAGGACCTCACTCCTCTTCCAAGGAGTATAGATCCACTGTTCCTGAAACCGAGCATCGACTCGTGGTCTAAATACAGTGTCAGTGTAGTCGTGCAGTTCTGGTATTTCAGGATTGGTAAATGGGATGAACCTCCCTCATGGGATGCTGTGTCCTTATCGTCAGAACCTTTTGGAGCAATCTGCCTCGGTAACACACTGTTGTTACATTGCTAAAAGCTCATTGGAAGCCATACCTGTGGCATATACCCTGTCCCTTATGTCGAAGATGATCTGCGGTGCAACACCCTGGAAACAATGCTCCCACAGTTCTATTAGCTTGAAATGAAATACCAGCATTTGTAAAGCACACAGCTACCTCTGGAGAGGTACCCTTGTGCTGGGGGCCCTGTGGAAGATTAAGCAAGCTATTGCCCAGAGTCACATGGTGCTGGGCTAACCTGCCACCGGCACCAGGGATCGAACTGTGAACCCTGTTTTCTGGATTCAGGCCCCCTAGCCGCTGAACCACACCTCTTCCACACATATGCTTAAGAGAATGCTGCTGTATGAATGTTTCATATTCTTTCATCACACTCCACACATCTTCCACACCATAGATCGGGTTCCAAGCCCACTGAGCCATCTGATTCACCGCCATTTGTTTTTCCTCATCAGCCACAGCACAACGCACCAACACTTTCTCCAGGTGGTCTTGAGCTGTTGCCAATTCGCTTCATGCATTCCAAGCACAGGCGTTTCGACATTTGACCAATTTTGGGGTGTCAACCCCAAGGGGGAAAGGGCAGATGCAGAGACTTGTACCATCATGTAGGTGGACAGTGTGGTAGGGGTGAAAAGGGGCGTAGCAGTTAAAATGAAAATAACGGACAGGACAGGAGAGCTAACGGCACCCATCCCTGTGACTTGCGGAAGTGGAGGAGAAGCAATCTGGGCCAGGGCTGAGGCAGTAGCGCTAGAAACAGAAACACTATAGGGGGCGGCACCAGGGGCCGAAAACTGGGATGTCGGGACTGTTGAGTAAATCTGTTTGGGGGAATAAGGTGGAAGAGGGCGAGAATCTAATAGCTCTTCAACAAAATCATCGCCTTCCTCTCTAGTAACATAACATTTATCTGTCTGTAATTGAAACTTTCTATCTGCGTATTCTATGCCCTTCTCTATCTTTTCTCTTTCATAGGCTACTGCTTTCTGCGTTATAGTTTGCGTCTGTGTCTTCCGGGCCTATTTCTCTGTTCTCATGCGCCTTTACTTTGCTTCCTTTTACCATACTCTTAAAGAATCAAACATCAACTGCTTGCTCTTTTTAGCAAACAATTTGTCCTGCAAGAAATTCAATTTTTGCTCATCAAACAAGCCAGTAAGTGGCCATTGTAACTCTGGATTGTACCTCGTATATTTATTCCACAATGTGCTAAACATAATAGGGCCAATACCATGCTTGACGTATACGTCAAAATTTAGGGAATCCTCCGGAGGAGCAGGCTGTCTCTCTTCCAGCCGAGCATCAGTGGAACAACATCGACATTCAAATCATCCTAACTTACTTAAACAAGGCACCTTAATCTAAGAAACATGCGCTGTCCCCAACGGACAAGTATAACACCAACAACAGTAATAAAATTGTTCAAGAACCAAACCAAAACTATCCAGAGACTATTCTCTACAGTTCAGAGACCGTACCAAGTCTAAGAAGACAGGCTCTAGCCCCAACCCTTTTCAAGCATTGACCAAATTACCAGTTGGTATGGCAGATTGTTTGCGAACAGCCCCAGACCTTTTCAAAGGTGGGCCAAATTTCCGGTTGGTCTGGTAGACTGTTCACAAACACTCAGTGTCTTTTAGAGGGTCCACTACCCCACCAAATTCAAACCAAGACGGCCGAGAGGCCGCACCGAGACACAGCCCATCTGCTTGTGCCGTTCAAGCAAGGCAGTCCGAAAACTGCACCAAGACAGTCCGTAGACTGTACCAAGACACAGTCCGTAGGCCCGTGCCATTCAAGAATGGCGCCATTTTTCCAAGATTCAAATCACTCACCTGGTACACACAGGTCAAGTCAATTATTCTCCACTGCCGACTCTTCGGACCAAACAGTCAACTCCAAGGTTTTGCCTTCTCAGGTGACCACTAGATGAGGAGACGTCCAATCAGCCGGGCGGGATAGCTGTGAGAACCAACCGCAGTCGTGTGGGGTACCCCAATCTGCCCGACCAACCAGACGCACCCGACCCTACAACCCAATTACGGGTGAGTCAGGTCACCTTGGGGGTTCCTGTTCGGGCGCCAACTGATGGGAGTGGCCCTTAGGGGCCACCCAGGTCACTTACAATCACCTGCTATACCTTCCCAAGAATGAAGAGTCGGTCAGACAGTAGAGAGTACAAACATTATTCATTAGCAATGCTCTGCAGAGGAGTCCAATCTGACATACACCCTAAGATGTCTGCCAAGGGACTCACCCCCCAACAGCATGCAAAACGTAGTGATTCTTCCCAAGAGCCTCCAACCATGGCCACAATGGAAAGTTACCGGCCTAGGACGAACAGGAACAAAGGAGGCACAGAGTAATGAGCTACCACCTGCAGGAGGGTTACATGCTATCTAAGATTCAAGGCCACAGCGCCGAGTCTCATCGTCTCCTAATGTGGGAGCAGAACTACACAATCGGATAGGTATGCAAAGGCAGAATGGCCTATTCATTAGTAAGTCGTGAAGCAGCCTTGGACAGGAGAGAAAATAATAACGGAATACAATGTTCTGCTGAGGCACGCAATACTGAATAATGAGGCCTAGATCAGGCACAGCCTTAGCAGCCTAATGGGGATTGCGTCTATTTAGCCACACATTGCTAACCTAATATAGCATGAAACAAGTGCATTGCGGGAATGGGATTTTCAAACCTAACAGTTCGGGCTGGACTGATCCCATAAGGTACCAGGTCAAGACTGATTTGCAAATAGCTGGGTCCAAACTGGGGTAGTGTGGAGAGCAAAAGAATGATGGATTAAACCCAGATCCCTGTTACTGGGGGTGACTGTTTGCATTTTCCAGCATTCCGTCCATCAATTGTTTCTTTTGCATATGTCGCCCAAGTGGGAAGGGTATGCCCAGACGTGGGTCCCTTGCTCACTACACCACTGGATTCAAGCTAGCCTGGCTGATGATGGATGATGCCCTGAAACCGGTCCCAGGATGCTTGTTTCCGGTCCAGGGAGGACCTGGCTTGGCAGTTCGGGCTGGGCTGTTATCATAAGGAACGGGGTCAAGACTGATTTGCATATGGCTGGGTCCAAACTGGGGTGGTGTGGTGAGCAAAAGAATGATGGCTTAAACCCAGATCCTTAAGACTGGGGGTGAATATTTGCATTGTCCTGCATTCCGTCCATCAATTGTTTCTTTTGCAACCTACTAGTAGCATTTACTTTAAAGGTCCTTGGTATATGTAGGGACTTATAAGTATACTAGGGACTTGTATACTAGGGACTTACAAATAAATTAAATGTGGCAAATAGGTGCATCTGAATTTCAGCTAGTTTTAAGGGAGAGCACAGCACATATTTACTACTGTTTAACAGGTGTAAAGTGTGCAGAGTCCTCAAGCTCATTTCCAACACAGCCATGCTATGGTTAAAGCGTTTACTCTACCAACACACCATTCGTTTTTATGATGGTGCAATTGACAGAGTTAACACAATGCAATTTCCATTCATTGCTTACTGCAACTCTAAGGGCGTCATTACTAATTCTTAGAAGTTCTTTGTAAGATTTCACTAAACACCTTTTTCTAAATTGGGCCCAGAGTCTGGCTTCCTAAAAGAAATGGGATTTGAAAGCATGTGCTGAGTAATCATCATGCTGACTGAACAACAATACAGAATGATCATGTAATTACTCTAATTTGGACTGCAAAAACAGCTTAATTGGAAACAATTCAATATCACAGTTTTACTATTTATTCCAGGCAAATTAATATACAGTTACATCTATTTGTCCAACAGCTCAAAAAGCAGCCTAATTAGTTGTTCTTCAAATCCTAATCACATTCCTTTTCTAATTAACCAGTTGATGAGGAGGAATGTGGATGAGTTGCAAGGTGGAACAGGAGGGGACAAGTGATGAACCCATCAACATGTGAATAGCTTGAAATTAGAACTGGAATCTCATAACATTGCACGGGGCTGCATTATGTGCTATCATTCAAAATCCAAGGACTTAGCTCACTTTTTGAAATCTTGGTACAGATAGCTTTAGATGTCTGTGACAAGCAGCATTGTAATGTAAACTTTAGCATATTCTTAAAGTGGACTTTAAATCTGCTATTTGTCATGACTGGATGGCTTTGTCTATTTTAATCACCTGCTCCTGAGTCAATAGCATTCCTTCTATTCCTTCGTTTATCCCACCTGGGCCGGACTGGCTGTCGCAGGCACTGGGCATTTCCCCGGTGGGCCGCTTGGGTGAGGGTCGGTTTTGGGCCCCTGGAGGGCTGTTTCTGTTACCGGGGGTCGGCAATATCGCCCCCCTGTAACAAAATCGGCCGAAGCCAGCCCTCGGAAACTGCTCGGCTGCACCCCCCTCACCCCATGGGGGGGCCGGCTGAGCAGTTTGCCAGGGCCGGTTTCAGTTCCCAGTCCGGCCCTGTATCCCACCCCTTGGACCATGAGTGACTGTTTGCATCCTTGCACTGCTGAAGTCTAAAAACTCTCTTTTTCTATTTCTTTGGGTGGCAGTTTCGATTTAGCACTTGATGGGAGGTCATGTACTCTCTCTCTCTCTTTCCCCCTCCTCTCACATGGTCTCTTCAAGTGCTTCTCTCTCTCTCACTCTCTCTATCTCTCGCTCCTGTTCTGTCTATCCCCCTGCAGGCCATTTATGTCCTCTCTCTTCCCAAATGCCACAGTCATCCTTGGTTCCCCAGCCCCCTTTTCTTTCCCCCATCACTGAGCACTGGCCGCCCTTCCTCTGGAGCAGATGAGCGTTGCCTCACTTAAATGCCCACTAAAGCCACAGAGATGAAAAATAAAATGGTCATTTATTACTATTTTATTTTTCATCCACCTGTCTTGATCAGAGGGTCAGGATGGGGCGGGCCTGCTGAGTGGTCAAGCCAATGGCAACTGCACATCATTTTTCTTGGAATATTATTTTATATATTAATAAAATGGCCAACAAGTTGCATGTAGCTGCACTGTGGTTGCCATCTTGGAATTATAAAACAATAGCTATGCAAGACAGGAGCTACAGCTTTTGGTTTTGCCATTGCTTAGAAAGCAATTTTGTAAGCATGGCTAAAGTCAATAGCTATGGCTAGACACCTTGGAAGGTTATTTTTTATGCTTCCAAGTTGGTTGCCAAGTGTCGTCGAGATACAACGTTGCAGTCATCTTAGCCGTATAGAAAATAATGTTCCAAGTTCGCCGAACATTATTTTCAATTCTTTCAAGATGGCCACTACATTGCATCTACAGGAAATGTTGTGGCTGACTTGAAAGTATGAATAATAATATACCAAGATGACCAGTACTGCTATCGGCTTTGCCAATGTTTATGCTGCATTGGCAAAACCAATACTTAAAGGGAGACCATTTGGCTTTGCCACTGCTTGCTTTGCTAAGGACCAACATATAGTTAAGGGGGTTAAAGAACCTGTTTGGACTAGTTTGACTGCGAGTGAGGGGACTCCTCCTAATATCCATTCTTTGTTGATAAAACTAATACCACTATGTTAGGTAATAAAATTATTTATTACAGATCCATATGGCTTCACATTTGTCATAACATGCAATTCATAATTCATAATTCTTGGCCATTCTGCTGCTTCCACTTGAAGGCAAATTCAGCAAATGCTGAACTCATATTTAGTGCCACTGAAATCAATCACGCAAGCAAGGTTTCTACCTTGCTCCAAGTAGGCAGGACTCCATGCTTCCACTTCACAGCTTTCATTGAACAACTAACGCATTCTCGAATTTGTAGTTTGTTTAGCCCTTGGACCACTTGTTCTAACACACCTGATGACAGACTTGTTTGGCATAAATACCTAAGACTAAAACATGGCATCTGGATTAAATGGCAAGCTCTATCATTTCACACAATGCCACTATGTTTGAGATGATATTGGCTCTCTTCAGGCTGTCACATGGTCAACAGCTCTAATCACCACAGTCAAGGTGACCTGAAACCCACTTCACAGAGTGGGTTTCCAGGTCCTGCATGGAGGCTCTGCAGGGTTGATGTCCATCACAGGTTGCAAAATCCCAATAACATTTTTGGTTGGTGTAGCAGAGTGACTCGCTTGTGTCTCCATGGCCCATCCCAATCAGAGACTAACCATGGCTGGCTAGACAGTAAGGAGCTTGAGGACCCTTTTCAAACCCTACCCCTCCAAGACCCCTCCTCCTTCTCTTCTTGTGCAGGTGAAAATGTTTTCAAAGTTGGCAGATCTATTTGTATCTACATGGACCACGATGGGCGCATTGGACTATTGTATCGATTTTTCTTTAACTTTCTTGACTACTTTGCTCCACCTCCTTTCTGATTCCCGTCACATTGTTCACCTTTTTGGTGGCTAACTACTTGGGCAATATTCGCATAAAATAATTGGAATAAATCTGTTGTCTCTAAGCCCCCCCCCGCACCCGGCAGGCTCAGGGCATAAATGTACATGCAACCTCAACGGTGGGTGTTTAATTTTCTCTAATAGTTGCATGTGGTGGACACTGGTACTCATTTTTAGGACCAGCACAAATTCTTTCATTATCTTATCTTGACCCAGAGGAAGACAGAAATTTACAATGGGAGAAGAAAGAGACATGGGTTGGAATCAAGATTAGACAGTCTTTGCATTCAGAAACCATCCATTCAGCAATCCAAGAGGTGTGCTACTTTTCTTGACAAAGTAAGCACAGTTTAGACAGCATTTCACATGAGAAAAGTTTGAAGGTGAACAATTTAGCGTTTATTGATGTGTTTTATCATCCACTTTTTTTTTTGTCCTGGTCCTCTTTATGTGCACAGTTAGAGGGAGATTGTGTTTTACATGTATAGAAAGGGATTAGAGCAGAACAGAGTGTATATTCCTGGTCCGGTAAGAATGTGCAATAGGGGCTCATTGCAGAGTGTTTTAACTGTTCCTCTTAGAGTGCTCAGTAGAGGGTAAGAGAAGAATGTTTTTACTGGTACTGCGAGAGTGTGCAGTAGAGTATGAGGGTAGGGAACCTGTCCCTGGTCTGGTAGGGAACCTGTCCCTGGTCCTGTGAGGGTGTGCAGTACAAAAAGTACACAGCCGATGGGCCCCTGATTCTGCCAGAGAGTGTGCAGTAGAGGTTGTGTGTGTTGAATACATACTCATCTTCCTAGTCTTGATTGTATTAAGTAGAAGATAAGCTTGAATGCCTGGTCCACATTAGTGCGCAGAAGTGGATGAGTGTATGATGCTAGACCTGCATGCTTGCGTGTGTGGTAGAAGAGGATTCTGTCCTTGTTCTTGGGTAAGTGTTCAGTAGAGGTGGTTGCTGGTTATATGAGTCTTGTTACTGCATGTGTACAGTAGAAGATGGTCGTGGATGTGTTCCCAGTCTAGTGTGCAGTAAGAGTGAATTGTAAATTGATACTTGTATAGCGCACTACTCACCCGCAAGGGTCTCAAGGCGCTTGTACGAATGAGGTGAATGAGGTGTTCTTCAGTGACAAAGGTGTGTAGTTATTGTCATGTTTTTATTTGGATGGGAAACACAAGGAGATGATGGATGGAGCACTTTATATGGATGTGGCCTGTGTACATTTTACCTCTCTTCTCCAAGCTGTCACTTGTTTATAGTTCTGCTTCGTGTTTTAAGATCACATTAGGAAAGTAGGTTTGATATGCTCTTTTGTCTCTGATATGCCTTCCCTTCTATACTCAGCCAATCAGCCAAGCCTATAGAGCCCTGGATTTTTGGTGTTTCACTGTGTGGTGCAGTTGGTAGTTTGAGAGAGTGGACGGTTCTACAGTGTAACCTTTATCCAACTTTGTACAATATATCTGAAGATCCTCTTTCTAGAATTGGACATGGTCATACCACCCTTTGAAAAATCCCAGAAGAATGTATGGGAATCAGTGGAACATTTCTGAGATGAAATGAGCCATACCTTGAGAATCGCTCCCAAGATGTGAATTTGTATATTTCTCTGTGCATTCCCGCGCTCTTCCGCTAGGAGTACCTCAAGCTATCAACCTCTGCCTGATGTTTTTTAATCTGCATATGAAATACCTCAGTTATCGCCTGAGATAATCTGACTTCACTTTTCATCAATATTCTAATGACACACTGCTGTATAAGAAAGTCTCTTCGCCAGAGGACATAGCAAATCATGCAAAACCCTTATGGACCTTCACTTTTGGATGCCTTTCTATCATCCTAAAGTTAATCTCCAGTAAACAAAATTCCTAGGGCCTCATTTATGAGGCCGTGCGTGCCTTTTACGCCGCCGGTGCGTCACTTTTTGTGACGCACCAGTGGCGTAAACAATGCGCCTTGTTGCGCCATATTTACAAAGTGACGCATCTAGATAGATGCATCACTTTGTAAACCCCTGCTCTACATTATACCTGCGTCAGGTATAATGTATGCAAAGGGGGCGTTCACACGCAAAAAGCCTTGTAATAGTGACGCAGTGAAATCTATGAGATTTCACTGCGTCACTTTTAGGATGCTGTTGCGTCAAAATCTTGAGCCTGCCTCACAGCAGGCGTTAGACTGACGCAAGCCCTTTAACATGGGGCTTTCCCCATGTGAAAGGACGCATTGCTGGAGTTGCGTCACTTTTGTGACATACCCCAGCAATGCGTGACTTTTGCGCTTACAGATGACACATCAATCATGTCGCAGGGAGAGCGCAGTGAAAAGTGACGCATCGCTGTTATCACGCAGCGATGCGTCACTTTTCATAAATAAGGCCCCAGGTACTCTCCACTCTGCACTGTGCCACATCTTAGCAAGTTTTGCTATATTATGGATGTTATTCTTAAGGTGAACAACCCAGCTCTATTTGCTTTACTTACTGAATTTGCTTGCATCACATAAGACACTAGTCTTCCCACATGACTTCCTGTTTCTCTTCTGGTACCACTCTTCTCTTGAGTATGGTACCTCTTAATCCTACGTAAAATATTTGGGTATTCAAGTGGGTCAGGTTAATCAATACAAAATTGTAAAATTACATACAACAAAACATACATTTTCCACTTGACTCGTGCTTACTCATATACTGTCTTCATTGTAACACCCTCCTCTCCAGAAGTACTTTACCCTCAAGATGTCTAGAGGGCTTTCATATATTTGGCACAAAGGACTCCTTTCCAGCAAGCCTCTTTTTTTTACTTGGGGGACACTGACTGAGGCAGGATGCATTCACTTACCACCTTTATCTAGTACATGGATCTGGCAGGTTTTCTCAGTTGCCTAAAAGTAGGCAGGCAACCCTATCCCTGGGTCTTTGCAGGTATGAGTGCTCTGCCTGAATCTAGACAGCTTCATGGCCTGAACAATGGGGTTCATGCCATATATGTGTTTGAAATTCAGCTACCTAGGTTTCAATCCCCATCTTGATGGAGGTGATTGGATTAAAGTTCTCACTAAGCAACGTTTTCACTGACCTTGTAACTGAATGCCTGTACTTTGAGCGAAATCCTAAATTGTGTTGAAGCATTTTAGGGGCCATTTCTGATCTTCATGCCCTGGCCAGTATTCTGATGGGATCTTTGCATATCCTCAAGTTGTTCAGAAAGTTATGGCTGTGATGACTCTGTTTTGATCCTTTACTTGTTTAGTTTAAGTGAAGAAAATAATACAGTTCATAAAACAGGCTGGCTTTGGGGGTCATGGCGAACCTCCAAAGATGGTGAACATGAGAAAGTGCAACTCCTGCTCAAAATCCAGCTCATCCGGCACCATCCGTGGATTAAAGGCAGAAGAACTCTCTTGATCCGCTCCTCATCCTGCTGATACCTATCAGCAGCAGGTGTCTAAAAGTGGGTGCTAGGACTCGCATGCTCTGTTACAAGCAGATGAACGCTGCACCACTGAGGCCCAAGATGGTGGCCATCTGTTGACTCTGTTGACTCAGGGGCCGTGAATTGGTCCCAGCTGCTGTAGAGGAAGCGACCCCCCCCTCGCAAACTCAGCTGTGGATACCCCTCTTGGCCATTGTGGCCTCTGGAGAGGTACTGTCCTTGCAGCCTTCACCAGTGATGAACACTGAGTAGGAAGAATTGCGAGAGTGGTGCACCGATAACCAGCTCCCTGTTGGCTACTGGTGGCCCCATCTTCAGATCCAGTCACTTGTGTTTGCCACAATTCCTTACTTGAGGCAGAGGCTTTGGCTATCTTGCAGACAGGGGAGGTTTGAGCTGCGTAGCTACTCTCCCCTGGGGGCTCCCTTGGTTCTGCACCATGCAGGCCTTGGTGTGGGCCAGGCAGGAGCCTTTACTGCAGCCTACCTGGAGCCACGTGGCTGGGCAGGGCCCTCCTGGTCCCAATGTGGTCATTACTGGGCTATCCCCCATGGCAGATTGATTTGGGGCTATGAAGGATGTTGCAAGGCATGCCCCCTCACCCCGCTCTGTGGATTGACCGTCCCCAGATGGGGTACCACCCACACATATCCATCTGTAAACCAAGGATCCCTTGCTCTTGCGGTTTAGGGGAGATGCACAACTCCCTCCCGCTGGCATCAGGTGGGCTGACTAGACATGGCACAGCCCTGTGTTGTGCAGTGTCCCTATTCAGTACCTTATGCTCTTGCCTCTATTGCCCACATGCATATGAACAAGTCTTTCAAATGTGTCTCCCACCAGAGTGGAGACATGCTGAGCTCACTGGACATTGCTAATTGTACCCCAACACTCCTTTCTTCTGGGACACTAGGCACGCTCTGAGAGCAGGAACACAATAAGCTTGATCAAATTATTTGCACCACAGGAGAAACCGGGACTACACAAAGAAAACATTTGTCATCTTGGCTCTGGACATGAACATACTGTGCGAAGACGAACGAAAGCTGAGCAACAAGGTGCAGAGAATGGAAGAGTCAATAAAGGAACTTTTGCCATAGATCCTACCAAGGCCCTGCAGGACATCCCAGAGAGTTTTGTTCCTCAAGGGTTGTGCTCAGGTGGCAGAGGGCCAAGCAACAACTTCAGAATGGGCCTACTGGAGGACTGGGCGGGCTCAGACACCACAATTTATCTCGAGAGGTGCCTCCAATAAGAGGTGTCCCCAATGTTTACAGTTGAAAGGGTGTCTCAAGTGCCAACCAGGTGGCCTGCATCTGGCCCCTCCAAAGGCTGATAGTCAATAGACTCCTCAATTATGGTGACCATGGCATTATTCTCCAAATGGCTTGTGTTGGAGCCCTTCTATCCTTTGGACAATTGAAAATCATGAACTTGCCCAATTACACATTGGCTGTGCAGCTTTGGAAATCATTTTTCACTGCAGTCAAGAGGTGCCACAAGGACTTGAGCCTCAAGAATGCTCTCCTTTTCCTTGCCTCTTGCTGTACTCACCTTTTGCTAGCTTGGAAGATGTCTGGGATTGGGCGCACTAGTATTAGAGCATGACCAGCAGAGGGGCTCCAACCAAATCCCCTGGGTGCAGCGCTCAGGTGGAAACGGGTGGGAGATGACACCCTCAGAGATCCTGTTTAGAGACTGTTAGGGCAATCCCTTCTACAGACTACATTAGAGATGGCAAATCTGTTGCATTGGGAATGGTGGCCACACTTCAGAGCCCCGCTCATCTCCTCCTTTTGGGAGACTCAGCCAGGGTCATGAGGGATTCTACCTCCAGTGATGACTCTATAGGACTCCAATTGGTAACTCCGCAGAGCGAATACAAGCATATTTAGTATGGTGCATTGACTCTAGCTCCTGTCTCTGTCTAGGCAATTACTACTAGTTTGTATATTCCTTGGCCCCACTGACACAAGTTCATGCTATTCTGCTATGCTTGTGGAGGTCTGTTAACCTCAACTTGCTTTTGGGCTAGGTGAACGTATTGCAGGAAGGAGGGTGCAACGCTAGCTCCTCCCTACACACTCCCACTTTGATCCTTGTCAGAGGCCCTGGCCTGCTTCCAGTGAGGACGGTATTTACAGTTTGGGTAGTGGCCAAGCACCTGCCTCATCAAAGATTTCCTGCCCTGACTTCATGGTTTACAAGTTGTTTTAGTTCAGGGGCTTTCCAGTGGTGTTCGGTAAGCCTGTTGGTGCCTGACAATGAGGTTTTTTTCGGGGAGGGGCTTAAAACTCAGACCAATTTACAATTTTATCCTTTCACAAGGTTTCCTGCACTACAATATTTTCACTCCCACAACGGTTAGCAGTGTGACACAGAGGTAACTGGAATGTCAAAGGGTTGGGCTCACCACAGAAACATTACAAAGTGATGACACAGCTTAGACGGTGGCTGTCCACATAGAATTCCTATAGGAGACACATTTAACTGAGTTAGAAAGTAGCAGACTACAACAGAAATGGAGAGTGCGCAAGTATAATTTGCAATAGGTGCTGCTGTGTGGTTTAAACCTGGGGTGCCCTTTATGACCGATGACACATGGATAGATCCTAATGGATGGTATGTGCTGCTCAAGAGATGGCTAAATGGCCATACTCAGGTACTCAGCAGTGTCAATTCACCCAATGTCCACCAGCATCCCTTTCTGGAGACCCTGTTCTCATTGACTGGGTGTCTCTCCCCTGGATCCTTGAAGTTATGTGCGGTTCTGGATACAAGTCTTGACCTCTGTCATCCACTGATGCTCAGCATCCCTGCAGTGTGCAATGCTAGGACCCTTGGGACGTGGCTGCAGTACTGGGGCTGGTAGACTTATGGATAGAGAATAAATTGGGTAAGTGGGAGTATCCTTTCTACTCCCCCCACCCACAATCTCCACGTCAGATTGGACATAGTTGTCTGCACTGTGCCCTTGCATATACAGCTATATAGCACACAACTTATATTTGTGAGGCCCTTTCTGACCCTAACCTGCTAGAGGTGGGCTTGGAATGGGGATGGATCCCTACCCAGATCCCAAACCTTGAAATTCCAGCCTGTTTGGCCCTAGGGTCCAGCTACCAAAGATGAACTCAGAGAGACTATACACATTTTTTTGAGGACAAGAACACTGCATCTTTTCCATCTCCTGAATGGGAAGCCTTCGATGTGGTAGTCTGGGCAGACTCATTAACATTACCATTGGTGCTTGTGGAACACTACGTAAGAGCTCAAAAGTGGAAGAATCCCTACCTGGCCTGGAAAGTGCCGCCGCTATCCATTTTGCACAGCTGACCTGCATTACTGAAGGACGTGTGGCACATGCCGCCTTGTGGGGGCTGCTTTGGTGCCTCAACTAGGCTGCTCACACAGAAAAGGTCCATGCTGAGGGCAATAATGCTGATCACCTGCCAGCATGGCTTATCCACACCCCTCCCATCCAAAACCCTACTGCAACTATCACAACTCAAGGGGGTGATGGTGATCCATACGCAGAGTGCAAGTAACAAAGCCTTCAGGGAATATTACCCCCACTTATACTTTATACCACCCGGCAGATTGGCCTTTATCACAGATGATTTCTTAGAAGCCATTCCGATCCCCCAAAACAATAGGCCATTTTTTCCTTAACCAGGAAATAAACACTTAATACTGTTTGCCTTTCAAAGGAATTTTACACAGCCTATGAAATGCTTTTAGTGCCTAGGCTACTTAAGTTCTTTGATACCATGAAGGTGCTTGGGCACCTCCCACTCAAAATAAGGAAGTGGTGATCACTTCTGTTCCCAAACCCGGATGGAATAAGCTGAATGTATTGTTTTATAGGTCATTCTTCACTCTGAAGTCTAATTACAAGAACCTCAGTAAAATCTCGGCAGGTAGGATCCTCCCTTTGCCCCCTGTGCATGTCTAGGCACACCAAAATGGTTTTTATCTCATGCCAGAATACACTGCTCAACATCAGTTGATTTTACCAAATCTTTGAAAAGGCCCCTATTGACTAGCCTGATTAGGCCTTGATCTCAAAGAAGCTTTCGACATGCAAGACTGGTTTTACCTCATGCAAATTCTCAATGCTTTGACCTGGTAAAGCAGCTGATTGACTGGATCCTGCTTCTTTACATTGCGTCCACAACCAGGGCAAAAACCCAGAAACACATCTTGGATAGCTATGTTGCGGCCAGGGGCACTAGGCAGGAGTGCCCGCTGCCCTCACTTCAGTTGGTCCTGGCCTTAGAGCCTCTGGCTATCTGACTCAGAGAACAGAGATAGGCATGGGGAATCTATGTAATTATATGCTGATGACATGCTCTTGTATGTCCAAGACATGGCCGTTGATCTCAGCATCAACAAACACACAAAAGGCAATCACTCAGGGTAACTTTCCAACACATCATTCTTTTGCCATACCACCTCACATTACACCCAGCCATGTGCAAATCAGTCTTGACCATGCTCCAATAGGAATTTAAGCATGTTTTGTTTTTTCCAGAATGTAACACGGAGCACCTCGTACAAGGGGACAAACAAGAGGTGGAATGGTGGCGACTCACTAATTCTGTTTCCCCACCTACTTCCCTTCAGGACGAACAGGGCCCTTGGCAAAGCTTGTCGGAAGAGAATGCAAGCGGTGCCTTTAACTGGGCGCAGGAACCCGAGGGAGATCCAACCCACCATGACGTCAGCTTCGCTGGATTGGAGAAAAACCCAGAACCCACACAGACAGCGGGGGACGTCACCAAAGGAGAGACACGGAGCCCAGGAGAGGACGCGAGGGAAGGACGGCGTTGTCTAGGCAGAGAAGCAGACGAGCTTGGCGGAGAAGCAGACAAGCCAGGAGGCCAACGATTTCGTGCTGCGCCCTGCCACACTCCTGAGGGAGGAGTGTGGCTAAGACAGGTATGGGAGAAGCTTTTGAGCTGGGTCGGCAGGCGGAGTGCGGTGCCGCGATAGAGAAGGGTACATTCTCCGAAGCTCTTCCCCATTTACTGTTTCCCCCTGTCTTTTCCCTTCCTTCTGACACATTCCCCATGATTCTTCCACAAACGAGCTAGCCGAGCACAAGTCAGCGGTGTCCCATCACTCCCAGGTTCCCCACGGTATTATAACAGTAAGAGGACGTCCCACTAAAACAGTCCTGTTCTTTTGTGTTTCTTTACGGTCACCACGAGAGAGGGAAGCCCCCATCCAGCCACCAACAGAGGAACACCAGCGGAGTCATCACGGATCCCGCCGAATTTGCCAAAGAAATACTGACATTTCGTCACAAAAAGTTGTACATGAAAATAAAACCTGCATTACCTAAACGACGTTTGCAGCCTCTTCCTGATTCCCCGGTTAACCCGCCACATAGTATTAAGGGTTTGGGGGTTGTCCTCCAACAAGAAGGTGAAGAGGGCATGAATACTATTATGTTTGTGTCTAGAAGGCTGAAGGATGCTGAGTCATGTTATTCGGTTATTGAGCGAGAGACTTTGGCGCTTTTTGGGCCACCAGAAAACGTAAAAAGTTTCTCTAGGGAACCACATTTTTGGTCAAACGGATCATAAGCCTCTCTGTGAGATATTCACAAAGAAGGGTATAGATCTTGTTTTGAGCAGGATAACCAAATAGGTGATTGTCTTGCAAGAATATGATTTTGGTATAAAGTACATTCCAGGTGTAGAAAATGGTATAGCGGACACATGATCTAGATTAGCTGAGAAAGTTGATGAAAGTGTGTCTGACGAGGATTTTGAAGAGTGATGTCCATGTTCGTGTAATCGATGAGGAGATTATTTCTGAAGACCTGTGGCGTGTGGAATTATCCTCTGATCCTGTGCTTACTGAAGTCCAGGTTCTTGTGAATAGAGGGTGGCACTAAAAAAAAAATAGTATTCCCGAGGAAGCTGCTACATTTTGGGGTGTGAAAGATGAATTGGGTGTTTGTGATGATCTCCTACTTCATGGGACAAGATTGAATTCTCCTATTAAACTTCGCAGCAATCTGATTGATTTAGCACATAGTTCTCATTTGTGGATATCTAAGACCAAAGAGAGAGTTCGCTCCTCTTATTGGTGGCCAGTCATTGATTTACAAGTAAAAAGGATTAATAGAGATTGCTTGGCATGTGCTTTGTGTGAAAAGTCTAAGGTTGTGAGAGTACAACCCATGGTAATCAGAGAATTACCTTGTGGACCGTGGAAGGAAATAGCCTTGGATATCCTAGGCCCCATTCATTCTGAAGGGCAACAGCTGTTTATCTTAGTAGTTATAGATATGTTTTCAAGATTGGCTGAAATTTACTTCACGAGTGGAATTGAGACCTAAATGTGATTGCGTTCTTGGAAATTCTCATGGCTAGGGATGGTTACCCAGAAACCATCCTAACAGACAAAGGTGTTCAACTTGTTTCGCTAGAGATGGAAATCTTAAAGAATCGGGGTATCAGGCACAAGAAGTGTTCTCTCTATCATCCTGAAACCAATGGCATGGTGGAGAGGTTTAACAGAGTTTTGAAAGCAGTGGTCTCAATTGGAAGAAGGTGGTCTTGAAGAAAGTGGAGATTTATAGATTGACTCCTCATAGTACAACTGGGAAGTCACCCTTTGTTCTTTTTAGAGGCAGATCTCCTTGTACTTTGGTGGAGCTGTCATGGGTAAGGAATTTGCAGGATTCTGCAACCAAGATAACGAATGAGAATGTCTGCACGGAGTGGCGTGAAAGAGAGGTTGGGAAAATCCTAGCAGGGAAATCCTATTTATACTCTAGAAAAGTCACCAAGAATACTGTGGTTGCTGTTAGTGAATTGGTGATTGCAAACACAACAGTGATGGACAGAATGTGGATCAATGTCACACATTCACCCCAGTCCAAAGATCTGGGCCCAAATCCATTGTTTTTCCACTCCACACCACCCTGGGTTAGACAATGGCGATATGCAAATCAGCGCTGACCCTGTGCCCCATGGGAACAGTCCAGTCCGAACTACAAAAGCCATGTCCTTCCCAGAACGGAAACAAGCATCCGAGGACCGGACCGGTTTCGAGGTAACACCTCTCATCAGCCCGGCTAGCTTGATTCCAGTGGTGTGGAGTGCCTGGGACTTATGTCTGAGCATCCCCAGTACACTTAGAGCGGTAATTGCAAACACAACAGTGATGGACAGAATGTGGATCAATGTCACACATTCACCCCAGTCCAAAGATCTGGGCCCAAATCCATAGTTTTTCCACTACACACCACCCTGGGTTAGACAATGGCGATATGCAAATCAGCGCTGACCCTGTGCCCCATGGGAACAGTCCAGTCCGAACTACAAAAGCCATGTCCTTCCCAGAACGGAAACAAGCATCCGAGGACCGGCCCGGTTTCGAGGTAACACCTCTCATCAGCCCGGCTAGCTTGATTCCAGTGGTGTGGAGTGCCTGGGACTCACGTCTGAGCATCCCCAGTACACTTGGAGCGGTAATTGCAAACACAACAGTGATGGACAGAATGTGGATCAATGTCACACATTCACCCCAGTCCAAAGATCTGGGCCCAAATCCATTGTTTTTCCACTCCACACCACCCTGGGTTAGACAATGGCGATATGCAAATCAGCGCTGACCCTGTGCCCCATGGGAACAGTCCAGTCCGAACTACAAAAGCCATGTCCTTCCCAGAACGGAAACAAGCATCCGAGGACCGGCCCGGTTTCGAGGTAACACCTCTCATCAGCCCGGCTAGCTTGATTCCAGTGGTGTGGAGTGCCTGGGACTCACGTCTGAGCATCCCCAGTACACTTAGAGCGGTAATTGCAAACACAACAGTGATGGACAGAATGTGGATCAATGTCACACATTCACCCCAGTCCAAAGATCTGGGCCCAAATCCATCGTTTTTCCACTCCACACCACCCTGGGTTAGACAATGGCGATATGCAAATCAGCGCTGACCCTGTGCCCCATGGGAACAGTCCAGTCCGAACTACAAAAGCCATGTCCTTCCCAGAACGGAAACAAGCATCCGAGGACCGGCCCGGTTTCGAGGTAACACCTCTCATCAGCCCGGCTAGCTTGATTCCAGTGGTGTGGAGTGCCTGGGACTCACGTCTGAGCATCCCCAGTACACTTAGAGCGGTAATTGCAAACACAACAGTGATGGACAGAATGTGGATCAATGTCACACATTCACCCTAGTCCAAAGATCTGGGCCCAAATCCATCGTTTTTCCACTCCACACCACCCTGGGTTAGACAATGGCGATATGCAAATCAGCGCTGACCCTGTGCCCCATGGGAACAGTCCAGTCCGAACTACAAAAGCCATGTCCTTCCCAGAACGGAAACAAGCATCCGAGGACCGGCCCGGTTTCGAGGTAACACCTCTCATCAGCCCGGCTAGCTTGATTCCAGTGGTGTGGAGTGCCTGGGACTCACGTCTGAGCATCCCCAGTACACTTAGAGCGGTAATTGCAAACACAACAGTGATGGACAGAATGTGGATCAATGTCACACATTCAACCCAGTCCAAAGATCTGGGCCCAAATCCATCGTTTTTCCACTCCACACCACCCTGAGTTAGACAATGGCGATATGCAAATCAGCGCTGACCCTGTGTTTCCGTTCTGGGAAGGACATGGCTTTTGTAGTTCGGACTGGACTGTTCCCATGGGGCACAGGGTCAGCGCTGATTTGCATATCGCCATTGTCTAACCCAGGGTGGTGTGGAGTGGAAAAACGATGGATTTGGGCCCAGATCTTTGGACTGGGGTGAATGTGTGACATTGATCCACATTCTGTCCATCATTGTTGTGTTTGCAGTTACCGCTCTAAGTGTACTGGGGATGCTCAGACGTGAGTCCCAGGCACTCCACACCACTGGAATCAAGCTAGCCGGGCTGATGAGAGGTGTTACCTCGAAACCGGGCCGGTCCTCGGATGCTTGTTTCCGTTCTGGGAAGGACATGGCTTTTGTAGTTCGGACTGGACTGTTCCCATGGGGCACAGGGTCAGCGCTGATTTGCATATCGCCATTGTCTAACCCAGGGTGGTGTGGAGTGGAAAAACGATGGATTTGGGCCCAGATCTTTGGACTGGGGTGAATGTGTGACATTGATCCACATTCTGTCCATCATTGTTGTGTTTGCAGTTACCGCTCTTAGTGTACTGGGGATGCTCAGACGTGAGTCCCAGGCACTCCACACCACTGGAATCAAGCTAGCTGGGCTGATGAGAGGTGTTACCTCGAAACCGGGCCGGTCCTCGGATGCTTGTTTCCGTTCTGGGAAGGACATGGCTTTTGTAGTTCGGACAGGACTGTTCCCATGGGGCACAGGGTCAGCGCTGATTTGCATATCGCCATTGTCTAACCCAGGGTGGTGTGGAGTGGAAAAACGATGGATTTGGGCCCAGATCTTTGGACTGGGGTGAATGTGTGACATTGATCCACATTCTGTCCATCATTGTTGTGTTTGCAGTTAGTGAATTGGTGGTCATCAAGCAACCTAGTTTTAGTGCCAAGTTTTCTAAACCCATTTGTGTAATGAAAGAGTTTAAGAATGCTGTTAAGACTCAGGACCATCACATTTGGAACTTGGGAAGAGTTGCTCTGTACAAGGGCTTGTGTGCTTCTCTGATTCCTCTGTATGGAGTAATGTTGATCTTGTTCCGGTGGTACATCCTTGATCGTCCTCGCCGGGTCGTCAAGAGGTCGCACTTTTTGAAGGATTTTGTGTAGTAAATTATAATGTGAGGGACTTTGAACAATGTATTGTGAGTACAAAGTCTATCGGGTTTGTTAAATTGCTTCTACATGTTTGTTATTTTTCTCTCTCATTTTTTTCTGTCTCTCTACTTTCTCTTGGTTTTCTGTCCTTCTGTTTTTTTTATGAAAGGGGGAGGTGTGTGGCATCTGGAGCTTTCTATGCTGCTGCGCCATGGTAACCTGAGAATGCATTCTCTGGAATGTTATATTTCAAATGAGCTGAGAGACTGTTTGTATCTACTGGCTGGGACCTGGATGGGATCTCCTTACTATAGAATAAACCTCAACTTCTATCTTCAAGCTGCCTTGCGTGATCATTCCTGTTACTACCATGATTCTTACACATTCCATCCATCACTTTCTTTACACACTTTTGTGTGTTGCCCTAAGTGGGAAGGGCATTTCCAGTTGTGGCTCCTGTGCTCAGTGTGTTACTGAAACCAAGCTATACCTGGTTGATGAGCCCCTACCACGGTGAAACATGCTTATATTCCGGTTCAGGGAAGACCTGGCCTGGTAGTTCGGGCTGGACTGTTTCTACTGAAGCAGGGTAAAGAGTAGGACTGATTTGAGGACACACTCAGGTCTATAGGGGACATATTCCTGGAAAAGGGGTGCGCGGGGAGGAATAGGGTATCCCGGAGCTCTAGGGGTAAGCATGACTGGTATACATCTGCTTGTAGACATGCCAAATCCCTTCTGATTGAGGCTGTTAAAGGCAAAATACAACCCCAGATTCAGGAAGCCAGGAAAGAGCACAAGCGTGTACTGGCAAGAGCGAAAAAGGAGTGGGAAGAAGTGTTCTGGTGTACACTAAAAGAGGCAAGTGCCAAGAAAGACTCAAGGTGTTTCTGGGATACTATCAGATCCAGAAACAGACCAGATAGTGACCTCATAACATGCAACATCACTAGTCAAGCGTGGGTCAACCACTTCTCTAAACTATATACCCGTCAACCCGGTCATAACATCTTAGATATACCCAAGGAAGACAAGGGATGGGAAATGGCCCCAATTATGACTCAAAAGGACTGGGAGGCTGATCCAACCAACCTAGACTTCTCAATAAAAGAAGTAGAGTATGCCATTAGCACCATCATGCCCCAAAAGGCGGCAGGTCCGGATGGCATTCCTGGGGATCTATTGCGCTCAAACATCCCGACATGGGGGAAACGTATCCATTGCTTGCTTATTGCCATTTGCAGTGGGGGGAACCGATTCCCACATCCTGGAAAGGGGCGGAAGTCGTCCCTATTTTCAAAAAAGGTGCTAGGGACGACCCGTCTAACTACAGACCTATAAGCTTGTTGGACATAACCCAAAAGGTAGTCGGAAAGGTATTGTTGGTCAGATTACTGGATTGGATCAATGAGAACAATATCCTCTCTGACTATCAGGCAGGATTTAGAGCAGGCACTGGCACAATTGAACAAGCCTTTAGACTGATGTTAGTGTACTGGAAGGTGATGGTCATAGGCAAAGGCAGTCTTTATCTCGCCTTTATCGATTTAAAGACTGCCTTTGACCTAGTACCTAGGGAGACCCTCTGGAGAGTCCTTGCTGACATGGGGATACCGCACTACATGCTATCGCTACTTGTAAGGCTCCATGAAAATAGCTTTGCCCAGATAAGATGGGGCACAGGGGGAGAAAAAACTAGTAGCATTCCGGTGGAGAGAGGGGTCTGCCAGGGATGCGTTCTAGCTCCCACCCTTTTCTCCCTGTATATCAACGGAGTGGTTGAGCACCTGTTGAAAGATCCTTCAGACGAACCATCCCTGGCGGGGGAGCGTATCCCCACCCTTCTCTTTGCCGACGACACGCTCCTCCTGTCTAAATCCCCAATGGGTCTCCAAAAACTCCTTAACAACTTGAAGACCTTCTGTGTAGAAAGGGGCCTGGTAATCAATACCGATAAAAAAAATCTGTACGCCCGCCCAAGCTGAACGGTGTACCCCTGGGGAGGGTAGACGTATTTGAATACCTAGGCATCCGTGTATCCCACAACATGCAGTGGTCCCCCCACCTAGATAAAATGCTGCTAGCCCATAAGAGGGTAACCGGGGCCCTTTTGAAGGAGCAACGCTCTTGTGCTATAAGACGTATAGTACCTGTTATCGACGTCTATACAGCAAGGGGAGTCAGCTCTGCTCTGTATGGGGCAGAGCTGTGGGGTTCATGTAACATCAATGAACTGTCAAGATCTGAGAAGAAATTCTGTAGGGCTATCATGTCACTGCCCCAAGGCGTTCCCATGACCCCTTTAATGCTTGATTTAGGTTGTCGACCTATTGAAGACCTAGCAAAGTTCCGGCCTCTACTCCTATGGGCCCGGCTGTGGCGAGTTCCGGAGCTCGCCAATTATGCAAAAGGACTCTCAGAAATCATGTCTCTACCAGGATAGCACAGAATTAAATGGTTAAGAGACATGAAATCTCTCCTCTGTAACTTGGGTTTAGGTGGAGCCTGGTCAAATAAGTCATCTCCACCAAAGGCAACACTCAAGAGTCTGTACTGGAATTGGATTCTGTCCAAGCGGAGTTCTATTCGTTCATTTGGTAGATTGACGGAGGACTTCTTGAGATTTAAGGACTTACCAATTCGGGAACTCTATTTAGACATTATCGAGTGACCATTTGATAGGTCCCTTTACTTCAAATTCAGAACTGGAACTTTGCCTTTGCATACCTTTACACATCGGTGGAAACCGCCAGCACAGACCACAGAGTTTTGCCCCTCGTGCCCGCTCAAACAGGAGTCAGTAGCACACTTCATGTTTGAGTGCCAGGAGTATGCCCGACCGAGAAGAAAATGGCTTAAACACTTGTGCCGCTTGCTGGGGACTAGGCACCATGCCGAGGCATTACGTATTTTAATGTCAGATTCACGCCCACTGTATGTTTGTACCCTCTCAAAATTTCTATCATGGGCTTGGTGTATTAGAAGCAAAAGGCTTAAAGAAACTGTTTAATTCATTTTCTTAACCAGACTTTTATGACATGCTTCTTTTATCTGAAAATCAAGTTTTTAAAGTTGACTGTAATTAGCTTTTTAATCAAATGAACTTGTGTATTTTTATTGTGAAGCTTTTATGATAACTTTTATCGAAATAAAGCCTTTTGACTGACTGACTGACTGATTTGCATATGGCAGGGTACAACCTGAGGTGGCATGGTGTGTAAAATAATGATGGACTGGTATGCAGCCTGAGTAATTACCAGTGCCTAACATTAATTCACGCATTCCATCCATCACTCTTTTGTAAACTTAGCACTAAAACTGACTGCCTAGCCCAGGTTCGCAGATTGTCTGGACTGCAAGTTAACCTTTTGAGTTCCAGGTCCTTCCACACCAAGCCACGACAGTGGATAGCTAATACCTTCTGTTACAGAGGATTAACATTTACTACACTCAGAATGATTTGTTGGATGGGAACTTGGGCAGGGCACTGAGATCCCTGAAGGCTCAGACTGCCTTCTGGACATCGCGATCATTCACTGTACTCAGCCAAATTGCAATTGCAAAAATGGTGATCAATTTTATCATTTCGCTAATCTCTTTATGCAAGTACCATTGCCGTATTTTAAGCAGACTCCCATTTGGTCGACTTTCTTTGGGGCAGCTGCTAACGCAGTAAGTTTAGCCAAACTACAACTGCCACAGAGCAGAGATGGCCTAGGTGCCCCTGATTTCCGAGGTGACTTCTTTGCAGGCCAACTTTAAAGAGTGACCTACTGGATGCTGGGGCATCACCTGAATGAAACTTCATTGACTATTGAGCATATCCACATTGGCGATCTCTACAGTATACTTTTCCTGGGCACACAACTCCCATAGGAGCTACCAGCAATGGTACGGATGGTGGCCCTGACATTGTGGCGTTGTCTGCAATATACACACTTAACGTCCCCATATGCACCAGAATTCCCAATAAAGGTCTTACGCACTATCACTGACTCGTTGTCTGTCAGTGAGTTAACTTACAAGGAACCAGCGAGCATCCTCATTGTGAGCGACATGTATGCCGATGGGACCCCTGAGGATCTCCATACCATGACTGGCAAACGTGGCCAGGGAGGTAGTCAATTTCTGCTGTATGGTTAAAATATGCACACACTCATGAGGCGATGGAATGCATATGGAACAGAACCGTACACACAGTGCACATGATGGTGAATGGGCACAGATTAATCATGTGACTCTACAAAACTAGCCTTGGACATACTGGAGTATCATGCCAGCACCTTGGAGAATATTGGGAAGAATGCTCATTGTGAATGATGGAGAGTCCTGGAATACCCCTAGAAGGTATCCAGGAATGTCCACTTTAAATTTATGAATTGTAACATATTACATAGAGCCTATCTAACACCCTGTAAGTTTAGATCTTACTTTGCTCTCCCACGGCCTGTATGAGATGGCAGGTGGACCATGCCAACCTATGCCACCCGATATGGTCTTTACATAATCTTTGGGATGAGGTAACACATTCCATAGTCACATTCACCTCTAGGCCGTGTCTCATTAGTAAATACTGGAATGCACATGGATAGACCCAAAAAAAGTGATGGAAAAGATGACATTCAGTGAAAGTAAGCAGCATCTCTTTTAGTGGAGGCCCATGTATTCTGCCCCCCAGCTGCCCAGTTTGAGCTGCAGGAAACTCCCTCTCCAGGATCACAACATAGCTGTGTACCGATGGCCCTCCCAGATCGCTCTCCTTGTTAATCTCTTGTATTCCACACCACCACACAGCAGTGCTAGGGGTGTGCAGTGAACTCTCCACTAGCAATGTTTTGCCAACTTTGCGCTCCGCTGGGAGTGCGGAGTGCAGAAAAAAACTTAGATTCAACTGCTTGGCGGAGTGTGCCCCCGGTGCGCACCCCTGTTAGAATGCCCTCAGAGTCAGCAATGCCCTGCAGGGGGAGACTGCCTTGGCAGTGGGCCGTGCCATTAGCAGAGTGCTGCAACACTGTTGAAAGTGTGCCATCAGTGGAGAGGGCAGTACCCTGCAAATGAGAGAATGCCTCATAAGCGAGGGAATGCCATGTCAGTGGGGAGGGCAGTGTGAGAATATCCACCAATGTCAGGAATGCCTGACAGCAAACAGACTGTCCTGCCAGTGATGAGGGAAAATACCCTGCAAGTTTTAAAATGTCTTATCAGAGGAGGGGTGCCATGGTAATGATGTGGGAAATGCCCTACAAGTGTGAAAATGCCTGTCCGCAATATCTTGCAAGTGAAGGGAATGCCTTGTCAATGGGGAGAGCAATGCCTTACAAGCAAGAGAATGTCCCTTAGTGTCATCTGTGGCCCATCAGTGCCAGGAATGCCTTTCAGCGTGGAGACTGCCCCTCTGCAAGCGATGGTGAGGGGGGCCCCGGCAGTGCTGATGCACTCGAGCTGACAACCTTTATTGATCGAACACTGGGGGCCCTCTGCACCGCGGGGTTGCAGGGGTGTCCCTTACATGTACTGACCTGCCCTCGCAGTTTGGGCTGAACTGTTCCTATTTGAGAAGGGTCCCCACTGAGTTGACCAGAGGCTAGTAGCCTCTAGCCTCTGACTAGAACAGCACTGTGTTTGAAAAATGATGGACTGGAATGCGTTCTGAACAATTTCTAGCATCCAAAATTAACCTGAGCCAGTTTTCCATCACTTTAGTATTGTTCGAAGGAGCCGCTGAGAACTGTGCGAAAAGTGCCTGTATTGCCGCAGCAGCCTCTGAAACATGAGGTGCTGTGCAACAAACAGTACTGTGTGCGTGAGGGAGTTTTTGCAGAGGCGAGCCCTCGAAGGGGCTCAGGAGCTGGCGCCATAACGTGGCGGCGAGCCCCCCAGAGGAAAGGGGGAGGGGGGACACGGCATGGCGCGAAAAGGAAGGCGCCTGGCAAGGTGTGGGGGAGAGACCACAAGGGTCCCCCCCAACCTCCCCACTGGACGTGGCAGTAGCCAATGGGGGGGCACGCGGCATTCAAACCCCCCAATCCCAAAAGGGGCGCGAATACCAGAGCGCCAGTCGGTGGGGGCTTAAAAGTGCGGCTCCCCCAGGTAGGCTCCTAGCATCCAGAAGCAGGGGAGCAGCCCGACGGAAGAACGAAGAGCTTGTAATCGACGACGTGGGCCTCGGCGACAGAGGAGCCTACCCTGTGGCAACTCAAACCCGTGAGCAAGGCCGCCGCGCTGCCCAGCTGACTCAACCGGAGCCCACCCGGCAAGCACAGGACTGCAGGAGCGAGCCGACTCAACCGGTGCCCACCCGGTGACCAGCAGCCTGCAGCGATCACCCGATGCGACCGGAGCCCACCCGGCTGGCGTGGGATTGAGGAGAGAAGCGCCCGACTCAGCCCGAGCCCACTCGGCGAGTGAGCGGCCTGCGGCGAATCACCCGACGTGACCGGAGCCCACCTGGTCAGTGCGGGACTGCCAGGGGAAGCGCACAACTTGACCGGAGCCCACCCGGTGAGTGAGCGGATTGTGGGAGCCACCCGACGCGACCAGAGCCCACCCGGTCAGCGCGGGACTGTCTGGTGAAGTCCCCGACTCGACCGGAGCCCACCTGGTGAGTGAGCTACTGGCGGGTTAGGCAAGCGACGCCGGGAGCAGTGACCGGCGCGACCGGAGCCACTCCGTCAGTGGGGGAATGGACGAAGCAGCGGCCGGCGCGGAACACGCCCCCGGGGCCTCTTGGGACGTAAAGTGAATCTGGCCCAACTGAAAGCTGCCAACAAAAGCCCCGCAGTGGTGTGCTTACCGGCACACGGGACACAGCTGGCTCGCTCCGAGCCCCGGCAAGCAGTGAGTGGGGGCAAATACCGAGCGCGCACAGGGAGAGAAGAGCGCCCTCGGCAAGGAGCACGGGAGAAAGAACAAGCAACGGCTACAGGCACCCTCTAGCGGTAGGAGGGCTCAGAACAAGACCCAAGGCCAGGGCCTAACAAGCATCGGCTGCTGCAAGGAAGCAGCTGGGGCAAGACAAAGGCGTTGTTGGTGAATAAGGAGTGGGAGGCAGGTCGGTGCCAAGGAGCAGCAGTCAGGTTTGGGGCAGGGGCATTGGCGGCATCACCCCGTCTCACCACAAGGTTGTTTTGGTGCATAGATACCGTGGCAGCACCCCGCGCAGGACACATGGCCAAGAAAGGGGGCAAGCAGCAGGGTCAGGAGGATCTGCCAGACCTACTGAGGAGGATGCGAGCAGCCGCGGCAGTGCACAGGGACGGCTGGCTGCAGCAACAGCTCGACCGCGACCCAGGGGAGGGGACCAGCGGACAACAACGCGGCACGGGCATGCCACCGGCAGCAAAAAGGAGTAGGAAGGTGCCAGCCAAACTCGCTGACGCAGCAAAAGTCACGAAGGCACCTGGCAAGCGGATCCAGCCACCTGTGGCCAGCACGGCGGCGGCGGGACCGGTCCAGGGGACCAAGGACACAGCAACTAACGGTGAGAAAATTAGCGCAATCATTCAAGAATGTTGCAGGGCTATGCCGAGAAATGTTATTGAAAGGATTGGGGGTGCGGGGTGCAGTGACACAGGGGGCGCAAGCAGGCACAGGGCAGGGGGCGGGGCTGATGGGAGGAGCCACAGACCCACATGGAGGGGAGGCCTCAGGGTTACCGTGGCACCTGGTCAACCCAGGGACGGCGCGACCGCACCGACTAGGGGACCAGCCCCCAGCTCCCGCGGAAGGGGAGATGGGGTCGCCCACGGTAGAATGGGGGAACACCCCACCTGCATTCTTACCCTCGGGAATAGTACCATTACCCGAGGCGTACGCACGGCCCTCGCCGGGTCCGGCATCCATGACCACCAGAGCCATGGGGCTAGCTAGCCTCATACCCCTAGCAGTGAAAGAAAGGATCTGGAGGAAGGAGTTTATAGATATATTCTCTTTGCTGGAAATTCAGTTGGAGAGTCTGGATCTGATGACATGCGATAAGAAGGAGGAAGATAGGAGGGAGAGAAGGAGGGAGCGCAAAGAACGGACATTCGATAATTGGTTAGACGCATTCAGGATCATGGCATGCATCATAGTCGAAAAATTCTCGTGCTGCGCAGCCGATCTATGGCTTTACGAAGTCAACATACACAACGCGCAGCGGCGGTTCCAGGGCGACGCTTGGCTAGAATATGATAAGGGTTTTAGGCTGAAAATGCAGACACACCCTGAGATGGAGTGGAACGAGGAGGACATATCCGGGTTCATCCATAAGATGATGGTAGCGAAAGAGGTCAGGACATGGGGGGGTAGGAGCAACCACTCCTTTCGGACCCCCTTTCAGAAGGGAAGAGGGAGGCCTTTTCAGCCATTTCAGAAGCCCAAGCATGCCAGCGCAGGGAGAGGGGCACACGCCAATGGGCCACCAGCCATATGCTGGAAATTTGAGGCCGGGGAATGTACGTATGGGGCAGTGTGTAAATTCCAACACACATGTTCCACGTGCGGGGGGGGCACCCCGCATCAAGCTGTAGGGGCAAGGACGACCCCAAACGCGACAAAAGGGAGAAAAAGAAGCAATGAGGCAAGCGGAAGGGGTGGAGAGGGGGGAGAAAGACAGGGCAGTGCCCCGCTAGCGAGGTCCCCCATTAACACACGGAGATTAAGAGCGCTAGCCAATAGATACCACAACAAATCGGATGCAGAGACACTAGTACACAGCTTAGAGAATTGCTTTCCCATCCCCTTCAGCGGCGCCCTCCCTCCCAGCTGTGAGAGGAATCTGAAGTCAGCAATGCAACACCCAGGAGTGGTGGCCTAAAAGATAGAGAAGGAGAGGCAACTGGGCAGGATTGAGGGCCCCCTCCCGGCCAAAAAGGTGAGGGAGCTGGTCATATCACCGCTGGGGGTGGTACCAAAAAAGGAACAAGGGCAATTCTGACTTATCCACCACCTCTCATTCCCAGAAGGCATGTCAGTGAACGATGGGATTGAGGCGGAGGTGTGCTCAGTAACATACTCCACGATTGATGATGCAATAGATCAAGGCCACAGGCAGCGGGACCCTCATGGCAAAGGCAGATATCGAGTCAGTATTCCGCTTACTTCCAGTCCACCCAGACAGTTTCCACCTGTTAGGTTTCCAGTGGGAGGGTCAGTACTACCACGACAAGGCAATGCCAATGGGATGCTCAGTGTCATGCGCATACTTCGAGCTGTTCAGCACATTCATAGAGTGGGCACTGCATGATAGTCACCCCGCGGGCGGGAAACTGCATTACCTGGACGACTTCCTGTTTACCGGCCCAGCTGGCTCCTCCGAGTGCGAGGACACACTGGGGGCATTCATTACTCTAGCAGGCGAGCTGGGGATACCCCTGTCCAAAGACAAGACAGACGACGCAGTCCTGATAGCCCGTACCGGGGTGGGTCTCCAACGTTTGTTGGATCTTTTCGGCGCCTTTATGGACCGATTAGACCTAAAAATCAATGCTAAAAATTCACACACGATGGTGGTCGGTCCCCATAGAAATAAAAGCAAATCTAAATCTTTTATGTGCAAGGGCGAGGTGGTTTCTAGGGTTACAGTCTTTCCTTACCTAGGGGTGATTTTTGATGAGAAGGGATCGTGGGGCCCCCAAATCAAGGCCAAGAGAACATCCATGGCTAGAGCAACATCCGCCCTTATAGGGTTTTCAAAAAGACTGGGGGCCAGGCCTATGGAGGCATTCTTTAAAGTTTACAATACCAAATGTATTGCGATTGCCATGTATGGTTCACCCCTTTGGGGGTATGTGTCTCAGGAATTGATTCAAAAGGTGAAAAATAGGTTTCTGAGATTTCTCTTGTCCGTTCCTCAGTCCACCCCCACTTTTTCGATTCATTGTGAGATGGGTCTGGACTACATAATCGACAAGCTTACATTGGCTCCATTAATATTCTGGGTAAAGACATGGCTGAATCAAGAATTAACCCTAAACCACGCAATCCTGACTGATGTCATGTCCTTGGACCATGCTAAGCATATTCCCTGGTTGGAATATGTGAGACACACCTTCGCTCAGTTGGGACGTCCGGAACTCTTCTTATCACCATCCACTATCAGGAGGGAGGACGTCAATTGGACCAAAAAGCATTTTATGGACAGGGTCAGACTAGCGCGTGAGGAGCAAGAACTGTTAAAATCTACTGTGAGATCGCATTACACATTAGTAATTTCTCCCTCACTCGAGCCATACCTTAGGATTGTAACTAAGCCTTTTCACAGATTTTTATTAACTAAATTTAGATTTAACTTGATTCATTTCTACTTAGGCAGTTATCAATCCTGGTATAAACCAGAAGGAGGTCCATGTTGTAAATGTGACAACTTTTCCACACAGGATACCATTCATTTTATTATGTTTTGTGGGCTATACTCGGACATAAGGCAAAGACACTTGTTACCAATTTTGAGAGAGGCTGACTTTGTCCAAATCAGGCCTGCCCTAGCGTACTTACAGTCTTTGAGTAGCACCCGCATTATATTTGGAATGGCAAGTTTTTTGGTGGCAGCTTGTAGAACTAAAATAAAAAGAGTGGCATCTAGTGTATTTATACCTCCTAAGTAATTTCTCCATCCACACTGTTTACAGTTCGGGTTTTTTATTGTATCTTTTTAAATGCCCCTTCATGGTGCTTGTAAATCTAAATTTATGAATTATGTGTTTTTAACTTATGTACATAAATGTTTTATGCCTTTTATGATTTAAATTTTTTTTTTTTGAATAAAGTGAATTTTGACTGACAAGACAGAGGGGCCAACCACGAGGATCGTTTTTCTGGGGATTCAGCTTGACTCGGTCACAGGGACATCCAGGCTACCCCCGAGAAAGTAGAAGACTTTAGACAGGACATAAGGAACCTATGCGGGCGGGACACGGCCACATTGAGGGACATATAATAGCTCATAGGGAAATTAAATTTCGCAACAAGGGTCATACCAGCAGGCAAGGTGTTCGCGAGGCGGTTAACACAGCTGACACGGGGCCTCAAGCACAGACACCACAGTGTGCGGCTCGGGGCCGAGGTGAAGAGGGACCTGCAGATGTGGGATACCTTCTTGGCGGACTTCAATGGGGTGCTGATTTGGAGGGAGGGCTGGCTGACCAGTAAACAGATCGAGCTATACACCGATGCATCAGGAAGCACAGGGTTTGGAGCGATTTTGAGGGAGCAATGGAGTGCAGGCCAGTGGCCCAGCAGCTGGCACAGGCGAAGCATAACAGGCAACATAACATTTTTGGAGCTCTTCCCCATCGTAGTGGCATTAGTAATCTGGAAAAGGGAGCTCAGGGACAAGAAACTGACCCTATGGTAGGACAACAAGGGCGTAGTACAGGCCATTAACAGAGGGTCGGCTAGGTGCCCAGACACACTGAGACTAATGCGATGTCTGGTTACATTACAGCTGGAAGGCAACATAGAGCTGCGAGCAAGGCACGTGTCAGGGGTGGAGAACGAGATAGCAGACGCGCTATCAAGGAACATGATGTGCAAATTCAGGTAGCTGGCACCCAGGGCAGAGAGGAACATGACCCCTTCCCGAACCAGCTATGGGAGCTGGCAGCACAGACCTGTCGGAGCTGATTACACACACACTCACCCCAGCGGCAGCCAAAAGCTACAGTAAATACGTAGAGACAGTGATGAAAGTAGGGGCATCCAATCACTAGCTAACGACGTAGACACTAGCAGGGCAGCGGAGCAGTTCATATGCTGGGCCTACAGGGGGAAGAGGTCCAGGTCTTGGGCACAGGCTCACTTGGCAGCCGTGGCCCACTACGCGAAGCTGGAAACAGGGCATAACCCAATAGCATCCCACTACATCAGGGCAGCTATGAAGGGGTGGAGAAGGAAGGAAGTAAAGGAAGGCAGTGGACACGAGGCGCCCAATAGACTTTGAAAAGTTAGGAGGGCTGCTGGAGGCGCTGGAAGGCATAGCAACAGATAGATAAGAGCTGCTGCTCCTCCGGGCGGCGGTCACCACGGCCTTCTTCGGGGCATTCCGCATCAGCGAGTTAGTGGACCCGGCCAGGGAAGGGCTGGCCGAGCACTGCATTCAAGCCAGCGACGTGACGCCCCGGGCAAAGGGAGTAGAGATGGTCCTAAGGCGGTCAAAAACGGATCAGGCAGGCAAGGGGGCCATAATCAGATTACATTGTATCCAGGATCAGAGACACTGCGCTGTATGCTGCCTGTTTGCATTCATGGCAGTACGTCCAGCGGGGGAGGGGCCACTGTTCAAACACAGGGAAGGCACTCAGCTCAGCAAGTTTCAGTTCACAGCAGTGATGCGCCTAGCACTCAGCAGGGCAGGCCTTCCGCCGAAAGGCTTTGGGTCCCACTCTTTCCGGATAGGGGCGGCCACGACCGGTGTGCAACATGGGATGTCCGAGGCAGGAATACAAGCGGTAGGGAGATGGCGCTCGCGCGCATACAAGACATACGTGTGCCCCAGCTGCTATGACAAGAGGGCGCGCGGGGCGACCCAGGAAGTGACTGGCCGTTTGTTTTCATTGCTTCAACAGGCAACAGACCGCACCTAGTGTGGGTGGTAGGCCACTCCTTTGTCAGACGGATGGAGGCATGGTGGAAAAACTCGGGGCGCTCACTCGGGGACAGGCCAAAGCACACATGCATCCGATGTTTCGGACGGTCGGGCATGCGTTGGGAGGAGCTGGCGGCAGCCCTCAAAGGCCTACGTGAAGACGCAGGCCGGCACCCGGACGTCCTGATCATACACCTGGGAGGGAACGACCTAGCCGGGATGGGGCGGAGACCGCTGCTCCTCGGGATACAGAGATACCTCATCGAGATGGCCAGGGCATTTGGGCACACGGCAATAATCTGGTCCGAGCTGATCAGGTGAAAGGAGTGGCGCGGAGCGGAATCATACAAAGGGGTTGAAAACTCAAAGAAAAAGTTGAACCTCACAGTGAGCAAGTTTTGCAGGGCAAACAGCCTGGGCTCAATCAGGCACGGGTTGATACACACGGGCCGCCCGGAGTACTACGCCAACGACGTGGTGCACCTCTCCGAGCAGGGCATGAGAATCTTCTGGTCCAACCTGGTACTGGCGGGGAGTCAGTAATAAAGCGGGATGTAGGAGGGGGAGCCGCAGGAAGACGGCAGCCTCCCTGACGGCGTGGCAAAGGGCTACGCTGAGAACGGTTGGTACGGAGGCACAACGGAGGGCGGTGCGCCAGAATAGGTCCACTCACCTTCAGATGCCGCACGGCTAGGTGAGGTGACCTAAGGAAAGCGACTCTGGGATGCCTCACGGCTGGGTTTCATTGCTACCGAATGGAAGGGGTAGCAAGCAGAGACGGCGCTCGCAGCCCAGCCCCCGCCGGATGGCAGAGCACAACAAAGTCGGACAAGGTAGCGAGGCGGCCTAACTCTGGGGACAAAGGCTACCCCCTTCCCGCGCAAACGAGGCGCAAAGAAAATTCCAACCTACCAAAGAACCGGCCCTGAAGGGCCAAGAGATGATCACAAGGAAATGTATAATGATATAACATGCAAAGTGCAAAATATAACTGTTTCCTTGTAACCCTATTATACTGCGGCCAACAAATGACCACCACGAGACAAGAAGTGTAGCGGCTTTCGTGGCAGGAGGGGAAATACTGAAGAGAAAGAGATGGTGTATGCATGTAGGAGTGGGGCAGAGTGCGGGGTTAATGTTTTCAGTGAATTGCAGAGTCTTCACATATCAACTCTTAGGGCACAGTGATTTGCCGACAATCACACAATTCTTTGGTGAAGTGTGACTCTTTATGGACCAAGAAAAGTAACTCACCCGCGAGACGTCGTCGACATTCCTCCATGGCCCAGATGTACGTGTGGGAATCAATCTGAATTTTAAGTACAGGCCACACTGACCCTCGACACAATACTTTGCATGAGGGCTACAAGTAAAAAGATTGCGCCAGAATGTTTTCACCTGAGCCCGTCTATCTGTAACCCTGCCGTTTTCAGCTCGGTTCAAGATTCTGACGACAGCCACAGGAAGTAGGTCATTTTTATTTGTACATTGACAGGAAACTGCCGGCTGATAATACGACTCCCTGGGGAAGCCGCAGCCTGGCTCATCCGTTGTGCATGATCTGACTGCCGGAAGGATGCAGGCAGCTTCAGGGCAGCCCGGGCCGTCCCTGGTTCATCCGAGCCGGCTCCGTATTTAGAATCTGCACCTCTGACACACGCACGTGCTGCTCCGAGTCATAGAACCCAAATCCTACAGTAGGGATAACGTGGTATAAGGAAGAGCCGAGATAAAGGTGAGAACGCAAAGGTACTGTCCGCTTTGCAATGGATCAAGTAAATATAAAGTCACTGGGCAATGGGCACCACTTTGATTTCTACAGTTCAGTGGTTAAGGGCGAGACTTCAAGTAACTATGTTGCTCAAGTGCAAATGTTTACATTCCCTGTAAACTTAATTTTAAATGTGGTTTTGATGTGCCATGGTGTGCCAAATCTGGAAAATCCCTGTTAGGTAGAGAACCACCATTCAAGATCTGGGTTTTACTTTACACATCAAAAACATCTAAATTTGACCAATTCATGACACACCGAATCAACCTGCATTTTGCACATGAGTTACGTGTCTTTATGAATCTTAAACGTGTTAAACCCGATACTGCTGATGCAGAGTCTTCATTTTAGCATTTTATAATTACTCACTTAGAATGTATACTAAGCTTTAGAGAAAATAGTTTGAAAAATGATTATTTCATAAACAGTTGTCACTGTGTTTTATTATTGAAGCTTTACACCTGATGTATAAACAGGTGCAATTTTGTCTATGTAACTGCTAGAAATGTCTTTCTTAGCTTTAAGTGATCCTTGTATGTGCCTTATTCTAAATTAGGTCGAACGATAAAAGTTTATTAAAGTATGCCTTTATGTTACACATATATATTTATGAATGTACTTCTCCAGCATACTCACTGTTACACAATTGCATTGCTAACTGTGTGAATTATTAGATTAAAGTATTAATAAACTATTTTATTTTGCATTGGTGTTTTAAATGTGGACACATATATGAGTGCACTATAGATTTAATACTTTAAAGTTAGCTGTTTTATATTAAAGGCCTAAAGTCTATTCCCATGAGAATGCGTTTCGTTCTTGCATTTTGCTGATTTGCTATGTTGCAAGAGTGATCACCAACTGTTAGTTGAATTGATACTTTTCTTGTAACAAGTATAAGATAAACGCCTGTGTGATAATCCTGGGAGGAGTCACCCCACTAGAGTGTAACACCCAGGAGGACACCCAAAGTTTTACGAGTAAAGCAACCCATTGTTGTAGTCAAAGTGCTTGGTGTCAGTTTGACCTGGCAAATTAAATTAAATTAAATGATCATGTCTCAGAGGGTGCGGTGGCTGGGCTCCTCCCCAGAAAATTTGAGCGCCAATTGTGTGGTCCTGAACATTAAAGACCCTGGGATCGTCTGTACTTTGCTGACTCGGCTAGCTAATCAACCTCGCCAACAACTCAAAATTCATGCCTTACCATTGGGCTTCTTCTACCGTCCTCCCTCCCCCTTTGCTAGCCGGAACAATAATTATGAAGTTATGGCATCTCCATCCCCAGTCCTGACCAATATTCATTTTCCCCCTCTACAAAGTTTATCTGATATTGACTGATGGTTGCAGAATCTCAGCTTAGCATGCCCTCCTTCTTCTGGCTCTTCATGCCAGCTGACACTAACCCCTTACTCTTACGCCCATTCTCATGGGTTTGTGAGACAGTCGCAAACGCAGTTGGTCTTTCAGTTTTTATCACTGAATATTGCTGGGATACAACAGAAATTAAGTAACTAGCACTGTATACGTTTCATACAAGACTTTGATACAATTTGCTTTTAAGAGACTTGGGCCATTAATCCTCTACACATGAAGGGTTTCAAATCTTTTTGTTCGCCCGCCATTCCATCAGTAGCAGGAAGGGGGAAGGGATGCCCAATTATTTTAGTTTCAAATGCTGTTAGGAAGTTGAGTGTCAAAGTTCTGTGCACAAGTCTGTGTTATCACATTTTAAAATTGAGTCAGTCAAATTCAGTAAGCATAATTTTGATTCATTTTCTTATAATGTTCTCCCTGCCCAACCAGTGGGTATAATAGATGAGTTGGAAGCTACCATTGCTCCTTGTTTGTCTAGTGGAAAGAATCAAAATTCTCTTATGTGGGCAGGTGAATTAACATCAGTAAATGCATCCACAGTGACAATTGGGTTTGCGGTGTCAAAGATGGAGTGGGTGTAAAAACTGGCAATTTTCACACACACCATATGGGGAAGCCCTAAATCTGCTAGTACTCATCCATAGTTTATAATTTTCATCAGACCTACATGGACCTAATTTAATTAGCCCCCTACAGATGTAGGCAGGATCAGTGGAAGCGTGATTGATTTTATCCTCCTTTCGGAGGATTTGTTTCTCAAATTAGGGAGCTATGAGGTATGTGCCTCACATTTAGTGAGCACAACCCAATTATTATTAATCTCTCCTTCCACCACCTACTTAGATCTAGATCATGGAATAATCAGACTTTGTCTTACACTACCAACGGGATGGGGGGAATCGTATGAAATGCAAATATATTGGCACTAACAAATTTTACATAGAAGTTATTAATAATAGCTACAATTAATTTGTATGCTGTCTCTCAGAAGAGAAAAAAGAACAGATGATAAACGGAATGCTGAACAATGTAAACATTCACCCCCAGTCACAGATCTGGGTCTAATCCATCATTGTTTTGCTCACCAGGCAGCCCCAGTTTGGACCCGACCATAAGCTTGATTTTACACCATCATCTGGGCCTAGGCTACCTCAAGGATGGTGTGCATTTGGCACCCATTTTACTTTGGATCAAAATATGATCTACCCCTGAGATGAGTTTCTCATGCAAGGTAATAGGGGATTTTCTTAATTTAAGCAATATGTCAGCCATCCCCTGACTGTCATACTTTAAGAACTCTCTCGGTAAGCTAGGTTTAAGTCAATCTCTTGACACCCCATGTATTATTGTTAGTCTTGACAAGGGGGTGGTAACACGTAGATTTACCGCATGGAGGGAGAAAAAGAGAATGATAAAGTCCCTTGTAATTGTTTCCATTGCCCCTTTCAACTACCCCGGGCATGAAACCATACCATTTCTCGATTGAGAAACCGGAATTAAGATTTTACCTCACTCATTTGAGATTAACCACAATTCACTTTTTAGTTGCTTTCCCCCAAATAGGCACCTGGTTTTCTTCCTTGCCACGTTGCCAACGTGATGGAGTTTCCATTCAATCACCAGAGCACTATATGCTATTTTGTGCGCTGTATACCACTGTAAGATCCTGTTTTTTATGCCCCGTGTTAGGTGCGATGGATTTTAACAGACATCATGAAGGGTTCCATTTTTTACATCTGAATTCACCTGTTTGATGTTTTTTGGTTTTAAATTCCATTTTATCTGCTTTAAAAGTGAGAAAGAAATATGAAAATATAGTATGAAATATAAATAACCTGCAGCAGGATATCAAACAAATACCTTTTTAACATGTATTTATCCTTTTTGTCAGAGACTGATTCAGATATATTTTGTTTTGAAGCTCTTTTTCGATTGCTATGGGTCTCTTTTAAAAGTTCTATTTGTGTATTATGATCTGTATTTGTTGCATGTGCTTTTAATTACGCAGTTTTGGAATTATGGTAAGAGAACTCCCTGTACGTTTGTGGTCATGAATTGACTGAATAAAGAATTTTGACTGACTGACTCCCCCACCCCCTCAGCGCCTTTAGTTCCTCATGGGTCAGTATCGCGCTAACAATTCCCTGATTGATTGATTGACTGATCCTCCTTTATAGCTAATCCGCTCCACTGTTAATTCATTGATTGGACAAATGATGCTAACTCTCTTTCTCTTGAATGAGACACAAAAAGTTCCATCAGAGGATCAAGTTAGCAAGTAAGTAAAGCAGAGTTAATGATCCAGCCACAGAGTAAATTAGAGGTGGAAAAGGGATAATAGCGTTTAGTTAACTGAGTTTAAATCTGCTGGATCAGTGACATGAACTGTTTTAGCTTTTAGAAGGGAGTAGCTCTTTTGATACATTTAAATCATGTCCCCTATATCTCAAATCCTCTTTTTTCCTAAACCCATGGATACATCTACCCAATTACGAATCACCAGATACAAATGTCTCAAACGTGAAATGATCTTCCCACCTTCTCTAGACACCACCCACGAGGGCACAAAGATTACTCCTCCTCCCAAGTCCTTCTTACATGCGCAACTAATTATTTTAGTCATAACTGCACCAGAGTAAGCCCTGTTTAGAGAAAAGCAAACCCTGGACCATAGTGCATTGTGCATTGTGGTAGGCCAAATTGTCTTACGAAGCACTTATTCTCCAATTGGAGGAAATGACTTCAGCCATCCAGTAATTCTGGTGCATACAAAATTAAAGGGGCCATTTTTTCCAAGTAGGCTTGAGTAAGGGCTGCTGAAAAATATTCTCTACAACACCAATCAGAATAGTCAACTCTTTTAAGGGCTGTAGAGCCGTAGCTAGCTGCCAATATTACTGTGTGCATTCCAGCTAAAAGTGCTTGTCGAGACAACCTCAATTAGATATATTTGGCCCTTACTTGTAACATTTAGTTGTAATACTATCAGGACCCTGCTATTATTAATCTTTTCCCAAAAACCAGGATTTTGGTTTTATCAATTTTTACTACTATGGCATTTAAAGGATAGTACATCCCAACTGCTCATGGCTGCCCTTACAGAGCAATTGGCTTGTAGTTAATCATCATCAAGTCGTCACGGTAGAGTGGGGAGCTCAGCCTTTTGACACTCACTTTTTGTTGAAAAGTGTCCAGCCATCAGATGTGCAATAGAAGATCAACAATACACAGAAAAAGCAGGGATGGTGCAAGCCTTGATTTAGGTGAGAAGTGAGAACACAATTTGTCAACATGGAGTAAAGACCACGAAGTATACCAAAATAGTAGCTTTGACCAGAGGAGAGCATTGGTAAACAATTTTAACTTACAGTAACATAGAAATCAACAAAATATTTACACAACTTGCCAATTACTTTAGTCGATGTCAGGGCGGTAAGCCACAGGGCAAGTTCTGGTCTGAGGTGAGATAATCTGTCTGAGCCCTGTCTGTTCAGTGAGCAAATGTGATCCCTTTTCAATCCCACCTCCTGTCCCTCCCTGGGAACAGCTTCCTCTTTCTCTGGAAGTGGGGAAGACACCAGACAGTTCTTGCCTTTACGGGGAGCATGTGGCTTCACATTTCCTTGACTCAACAAGGGATCATGGGGGCCATCCCTGTCGGGATTGATGATGCAGAGGAGATAGGGTGGCTTCTCTGCATCGCATAGCACCTTTCACTAAGTGGCCCAGACAAATCTTTTTCATGCTTGCCGTGTGGTTGTGTAGAGTAGTGCCACAGAAGAAGACTTTCTCTTCTGCGGGCTCGGAGTAGGATCAGGGATGCAGGAAGCAGGTGAGCTACTTTGAAGGTTTTTGTACTGGTGTCAATGGAGCCGAGGATGTCTTCCTCATAGTCTCCCTGGATAGACCAGTGCACCTTACGAGGTGACATCAGAGGGCAGGAGTAGCTGTTCTGTGGCGCAGCAGCCCTCATTAAGCCCATGGTTGAGGAAGCAGGCTGGTTCCAATCCTCCTCATCGGATTGGTGTCACTACAACGCATGCTTTTACCACGCATGCCTTTACAATGCGGTTTTTACCACGCAGTCCATTACAGCGCATAATGCTTTTAGGCGCTGGATAGTGAATTATTTAATTTACTATTCCAACTCCAGTCCCCGTGGATAGCAGGGAAGGTGTTGGATAGTATATTAAATACATTCCCTATCCTAGAGCGCCCCCCAGCGCATTGCGTTGTAATGGTTTGCGTGGTAAAAGTTGCGATGTAATGGTAGTGCGTTGTAAAAAATTTGTTGTAACCGTGCTACACCTCCTCATCACCAGTGTTATGTTGGATGTGACCGACATAAGAAAAACACAGGCGCTGTGTGTTGGATGATGAATGGAGTCAAGAAGCAAACACCAAATTCCCTTTTTGTAGCAATGCAAGCTGGTCACAATACTTGTGTGAGGGATGGGTGTAAACAAGAGGGGGCTATCCTGACAATGCACTGGCCTCAACATGAAAACATACCAAACTTCATGCTGTTCTATCTCAGCACAAAGTGAAATGTATGCTTTTCTTAATTCTGATATCAAGACTGAAGAGAACTTAGCATGCATTTTATATCCAGCTGTTAATTCAGCATGACTGGATTCATAATGAGAACAGTTGTAAATGATAATATACATTATAACCCACATAAAGTAGCCCATGTATGAAATAATTGATGCATTTTAATTATGAACATGAATCTTTTAATTTCTCATCCTATACAACATACATAAGGACTTTTATTAGGCCACCACTCTAAGTTTGAGCTTCAGTGCTACCAACTTTCCTGACCTGCATCTCTAAACAGGTCAGTGTTGGTCAGAATGTGCAGTTAACAAGTGCTTCACAGGACTGGAGCCACCCAATGGAGTCACCAGAATTTTATGGGAACTGGAATTAGGGTCCGGGACATCTCAAGTCTTTAATATATGGTAAGACAAGAACCGTATGGGCTAGAGAATGGCACAAATAATGAGTGGATAATAATAATAAACATCTTTGTGTACCTCTTGAGATGAAATGTTAAGTTCTGACCAGCTGGGTTGCACTGTCCTCTGGCCATCTCACTTCCCAGAAATGATCTCTACACATGATTCCCTTCCACTGAGCTGTGCATCTTACCAGATATCTTCTTGATTATACCATAAGACAGGTGATCTCAGAAATAATGGTTTATGTCTTGAAATGGCTTATGCCTTTTTATAGTAGAAAGTCACATGTAATTCCCCTTTCTCCTGCTTCACGATGCCTTGTAGGATAATATAGTGCCTAATAAGTTCCTTCCTTACTTTCTACCTTCCTTCCTTCTTTGCTTTCTTCCTTATTGCCTTCCTTCCTTCATTATTGCCTTACTTCCTTCACTCCATTCCTACCCTCTCTACCTCTCTTCCTCCTTCCCTCTTTCCCTTCCTTCCTGTCTTCCTTCCATCTTGCCTTCTTTCCTTCCTTCCTTCCTTGCCTCCCTCCCTCTTTCCCTCCCTTCCTCCCTCCCTTCTAACTTCCTTCCATCCTTTCTCTCCGTATCAATCTTCTTATAGAACTCTTACTTATAGAGTTCCACAGGAGTCAGTTAAAGTCCCCCAACCTAAAAGTGGTCACTTGGCCTCTTAAATTCATTCTTTTGGCTATAGCTTTTGTTTCTGCTCTGATGACACACAAAGTATTCATCGACTGGATGCCAACATTAATACGAAAATCCCTTAGTTACATGCCAGTTTGCCATTGGTAGCCTCTTCTAATTGATTCAATTCACTGAAGTAGAATGAAAAGAAAATTTAAGTCATGATGTTAGGTGGGCATCCTGGCATCTAGACTGATGCCTGGTGCCTCATCTCTTGGGATGACGTGTCCATGCTGGTGACAAATGGGTGGAATTGTCAAGGACTATGAGCTAGGATAGTCAGTGAGTGTCCTACTAGATTGCCCAAGTAAAGTGACTCCTCCCAGTAACCAAAGTAAAACATGACACAAAATAATGTGACTGCTGTCAAGTGTCTCCTTTTGAGTCACAGACTTGGGGGAAAACCCATAAATGGAACAGAACTCCTTTAGAAATCTTGGGGAACATTGATTGAAGATGATAGTTGTAGGAAGGTGGGATCTGACTCATGGTTGCCCCCTATTTTGTTTTTTGATGGTTTTTGACTTAGTTTGGCTGGGATCCTGCTAATCAGGGCTCAGCCAATCTGCTTTCCTCATCTGCTTTCCTCTCTAAAATGATTGCATGTACTTTAGGTACACTCCAGAATGGTTACTGAGTTACCCTTGTGAGTCCCTAATAAGAGGCCTACCAGGGGCTGAAGCATGGATTATGACACCCCTGGGAAACCTTCCATAATGGCACTACAGGTCTGCTACTGCAGCCTGGGTAAGGTGGTGCATGCGCCCCTTACTAAGATATAGGTTATCTATATTTACCTTTAATTACTGACACATATAAACCTATAAGTCACTCCTATGGCAGGCCTTATCAATCATGAAGGCAGAGTGCTTGGTTTTGTGTGAGAGGGTGCCCATGCATGAGCAGGACCCCTCTGCTGCTTTCGGACTCTATTCTCTGAGGCTGTTCAGTGATGCAGCCAGACCATATACTGATAAGAGCATTATAACCTCGCTGTAAATGCTAACTTTGGAGGGCTGCATGGAAACATGCTGTGTTTGGTGTCAAACACTTTGGAATCCTACCCCCCCCCCTGCCAGTCCTAGCGGCGGTGGTAAAATTCCACCCTTCTAGAGGGAGAGACATGTACACACTTACCTAACCGGTAATAGTTTAAAAGAGCCCCAGCATCACAAAATGGATGCTGCAGCCACAGACACAAGTCTGACCTCGTCCTCCTGGACGAAACTCCGACAGGGGAGGCCTGGACAATAGGTTTCCTGTCACAGGGAGGTGTAACCACCTCCCAGACAGGCTTTAGTGTATTGGGGCTAGGTGGGTGCATTCAGAGAATGCTTTTCAGACAGTGCTGTGGGCACACTTGGTGTCCCTGTGCATATCCCAGTTCAGACCGGTTGCAGAGGCACTCAGCGAAACTGGACAAAGGGAAAGGGGTGAAGCCACCGCCCTCCCTAGAGCCTCCCATAGGTGGGTCCCCAGAGTATGTCCAACCCCCTAACTTAGGGGCAAATTATCAACAACTAGCGATATTTATCGCTAAATAAGCCTAGCGAATTTTTTTTAATCGCAGCGCATCACCGGATTTTATCACAGAGGTAACGTGCTATTAGCAATGTTTATCGCCAATGCGATAAAATATCCGGCGATAGCGGGGAAATGCGTGAATATCGCTGGGAATCCAATAACCTGAATATCCAACTCCCATTGGATATACAGGTTAAGAAGTGGTCTGAGCAGGCATTAGATTTCAGCGATATTCGCGCTTAGCGCGAAGTTTTTAATCGCTACGTCTGTATTGATAATAGGTGATAGCGATGTTAGCGACCCTGCTCTAAAACAAGTGGTGGGAAACCAACCTCAGATTACTATCAGAAAGTGTACAGCATTAAAGGATGTGCTTTGCAGTAATGTCATTAAACCAAAGAAGGACAAGACAGCCATTAAAGGCTTTTTTACTTGTCAATCGTGCAAGGCTTGTAAAAACAGTGTGAACAGAAAAACAATGAATTTATCGAAAAATCATAAAGATTTCATTATTGAGAAACACTTATCTTGCAAATCTGACTATTGTGTCTATGCACTTCGCTGTCCATGTCCCATGGTGTATATCGGTAGTACGATACACCAGGTGAAGAAATCTTGGAACATACCAGGGCTATTACCAATGAGGACAAGAACTACCCCATTGCCAAACACTTTAAAGACTTTCACCAGAAGAATGTAAAACTTTTACAGTTTTGCGCCCTTGACAGGATTCCCATTTCAGAGAGGGGAAGTAATAGACTCAAACAGCTCCGGCAACTTGAATCAAGAATGATAATTAAATATGATACGGTTCAACCGTTGGGTCTTAACAAGGATGAGGAGTTATCTGTCCATCTTGGCTAAAGAATATACTGTCTCAACCCACTTTACATGTAATGATCTGAACACTGTAAGACTCGAAATTTTATCAGTTTTTATCTGTATTTCAATTTTAGTGATTGTATTTTTCTTTGTTTATGTTTTTAGGAGACAAGTTGTCCATAGGCAGTTGGGAAGTGGACCTAGTGGCAGCCAATTGAAAGGAAATGGAATTTATTAAGATGTCAAGTTAAGAATAATGTCATAATTGACGATGACAATAGAAGGACCTATTAAGAGCCCACTTGGGCAGTATCCAACAAATAAACAGAACATCACGCATGATATCGGACAATGCCCACTGGGGCAAAACATAATACAATTCAACCCTGTATGTTATGGAAACCGCCCACTTGGGCAAAATTATGTTGAATTCTTTATGAACTTAAATTGTATTCAATATGAATTTTAATATGAATGCAATATGTAACGTGAACTAGTTCTGATACTTAAGCTTGTGGGTACTATAACATTGCTATAATGTCAGCATCTATTACTTTGTTTGTCCCAAATCGTCACCAATTTATAAAATATATAATAGTGACACTGGCGAATTCTGAAAGACATTCAAAGATGGCCGCCATTTTTGGTCCTTAATTTACCTGCTTGGGACGGGTAGTCCAACTTTTATTTTACTTTATTGTATTTTGAAATCACTTTATAAAAGCACAAATGAACAAACTGATGTTACCCGTGACCAAGGTGCGGCTGCACCGAAACGCGTCGGGCGTTTTGACCATTTTTGCTTAATTAAAATTCATCACGCTTATGAATTTGTGGCTCGAGCTTCCTTCTTTGAACTACGAAAGTTGGTGTGAAGAAATATATATATATATATATATATAGATATAGATATAGATATAGATATAGATATATATATATATATTTATACCTGGTGTGGTTCTCGTTTCATTTTGTCATGTATGAGATTATAGACTGGTAAAAGAAGCTGCTTTACATTCCTTCTAGACTTAGCCTGAAGGCTGCTCTCCACAGCTACCACTAGGATAGCTTTCTATATAGATTGTATATAGGTTGTCTTTAAACCTACCATCAATAAGGGTCGTTTGGACTGGTGTAATGTGCCCACTAGAATAGTGGACAGCATATGCCAGGCCAGCTTCTCACAAAAGTGTTGATGAAAACAGAAAGATGCAAAACTCCTCTTAAACATCAGAAAGGAAGGAAGAGCCATGCAGAACAAACAAAGCCACCTAATGATCCACAAAGAAAATGGTCTCACTTACTAAAGGAAAAAAATCAAGGAAAAAATGTTTAGCAAATGCACATTGAGTGCCTCATGCATGACACAAACGTCTAAGTCAGATTTTTGAAACCATGCTCCAGAAAAGGTATAGATCAACAAACCAGCTCACTCCAGCTATTGGATGATTTGACTAACTGCATCTTCCCCTTGGTCATGCGTACTTACACCTAAAAAAATGGGCCCAATTCACAAAAGTAATCTGAGACAAAATCCTATCTTTACGACTTTCGGTATTAACACAAGGCATTTAGGAGGATTTTGTCTCAGTTAAACTTAAGTTTTGGTCTTAAGTTAAACTTAAGACAAACTTAAGTTTAACTGAGACAAAATCCTAGTCATAGAGTTAGGATTTTGTCTCAGTTAAACTTAAGTTTGTCTTAAGTTTAACTTAAGACCAAAACTTAAGATTGAGTGAGACAAAATCCTAACTTTAGTACTTGTAAATGCCTTCTGTGAATACCGAAAGTCATAAAGTTAGGATTTTGTCTCAGGTTACTTTTGTGAACCGGGCCCATTGTTCCCCAATATTAGAAGCTGTTAAACTCTTAGGACTTCCCAATACTGGTAGTCCCTATGTATAGTTGGGTTACATCAACTATGTTCATAATTTACATTTATTGTAAATTGCAATGTTCATTCCTCACTATAAACCAGCGTTTGTATATTTATTTATCCTCCTGAAAATTAGCACTTCATTAGAGTAGCCAGATTGTATATGCATATTTGTAATTTGAAGCCACACCACCACAGCATTGTGACTGCCATTTCAACCACTTGTCTCTCGTCATTCTCCCCTAAATGGAGCTTCAAAAGGCTACAGTAACGCATCTATCTTCTAGAGAGAGTGTCAATAAGGAATAATGATGCATTAATACTCTCAAGCCTAGAAGAAGCTTCACAGGACTGCACTAACGCCACATGCCCCTAGAGGAAGAACACGGAAATAATGGCAAGCTCTCATGTGAAGCATGCAAGATTTTCCTGTCAGCAAAACTTAAACAACCAAAATAAACTATTGAATCATGTTGTACTTTCCAGTGAGTAAAAGTTCCTATAAATACTAGGTTGTGATCAAATGCTTAAAAGGAAATCAAGAAATGCATTGAAATCTGTAATTCGAACTCATTTTTATGAACCAACGTTGGCAAATAATTAATCCTCTGAAAAACAAGCAGAAGTGCTTTAAATAGCAAACATGTATATGCAAGTTTAAATACTAAAGTCACACGGTCATTCTTCTCAAGGCTGTAGTAACAGCATTCCCACCTAGAAAGAACTTCAAAACGCTGCAGTAAAGAAGGGTTCCAAGACTACAATAACACCACTCGCCAATAGAAGAAGGTGTCAGTAAGGCTGTATTAACACAATTTACCCATAGAGAAAGCTTCACAAGACTGTACTAACACCATCTGTTCCTTAAAGAAGAGCACAAAAATAAAAGGAAACCCTCACGTGAAGCCTATGACACTTCCTAGTCATCAAAACAAAATGTTATTGTGTTGTTCTTACTAGTGAATAGAAGTTCCTATAACTAGTAGGATCTGATCACAAGCTGTTAAAAAGTTAATAAATGTATTGAAATCTGGAATTTGGACTCATTATTTGAACCAGCTTTGGTAAATAATTATTCCAATTGAAAACAAGCATGAATGCTTGAAATAGCAAAAGAGTGTATGCAAATGTACATACTAAAGGCACACCCCCTCAGCATGGTGCAGGTAATTCATCACAAGGCTGTAGTAGCAGCATTCTTCCCTAGAGGAAGCTTCAAAAGGCTGTAGTGAAGAAGTGCTACAAGGCTGTAATAACACCACTCATCCCTAGAAGAATTGTCAAGGAGGCTGCATTAGCACCATTTTCACAAAGGGAGAGATTCACAAGGCTGTACTAACAACTTGTCCCTAGAGAAAGAGTAAAAAATTAATAGCAAACTATCATGTGAAGTACATGAGATTTTCACATCACCAAAACCTAAACAACCAAAATAAGATCATTGAATAGTGTTGTACTCACCAATGAACAATAGTTCCTAAGAAGAGTAGGGTGTGATCAATTTTTTTTTTCAAATCAATAAATGTATTGAGACCTGTAATTTGGACTCATTATTATGAACCAGCTTTGGCAACTAATGAATCCCCTTGAAAACAAGCACAACCGGTTAAAAAATAGCAAAAGTGTCTATGCAAATGTATAGGCTAAAGTCACACACCCTCGGCATGAAGCAGCTGCTTCTGACACAAGCTGAAACTATTAACAAGTGGAAATGCAGCTTTATGAACATATTTCAATGCTATTGCATTTGAGTATGAGGGGACAGTTAGTTACGATTTGTGGAACTGCATCATAATATAAGGACTTCAATGCATTTCCATTCCACTTTTGAGGGGTCTATCAGGATGGCGGACAGATGGCTGCCACCGGGCCCGCGGCGGTCATCCGCCCACAATTGCAACCCGGAAAAACGCTGGTCCCATTAGCATGGGTATGTATGCAGATGGGGGGCACACCATGTGCCACCTTTCATGTTTCCCCATGGCCCTGAGGCACCAGGGACACCCATAGGGCCCCCTTAGTGTCCTCACCACCACAGTTTTCATAGAGGGCTCACTCGCATCAAAACTGTGGTGGTGAGGAAACTCGTAATAAGCAGCACTGCCAGCATATTGCAGGCCTCAAACCGCTGGAAGACCCTCAGGGATCGTGGATCCCTGGCGGCAGCAGTGGTCCCATGACAGTCTGGACGCCCAACTCGTAAAAGGGTGATTGGAGCGTCGGTGAAGCAGTACCCACACCACAACATGGTACGGCAGTCCATTGGACTGCTGTGATCATAATCAGACCCTAATTTACACTAGAGCACAGAGATGGCTTTGCTGGATGGTGACATGTATGGTGACAATCATGGGCTTCATTACGAGTGCCCCATAGCCAACTCAGTAGGTTGTCTCCCCCATACGTACCATTATTGAGGGGTCCAGGTAACTCCGGGGGTTCATGGTTGGGGGTGCATGAGGCTCCATTGAGAAATGCATAAGTAGTAGGTGAATTGGTAACTCAAGGTATGATTCAGTGGGCATTTCCCCATTTCTCTGTGCAGTTTTCCCTGGAGTTTTCTGCTGTTTTGAACATCCAGAAACTCAGAAGCAAACAAGATTAAATCACGTGTTTCCAAGGACCTCTTAATTCCAATGGTCCTGGTAGCTCACATTACCCATCCCTTCAGAATGAACGGGCCTCTAGTAATGAGCGAGATTCTCACACATGCAAGTGTACTACTTAGCAGTAAAAATAGGAGGGACTACAGGGAATGGCTGTAAAAAAAGAGGGCTTACTAGTAAATAGAGTAGTTTGTAGTTAAAAAATATAAATAAACAAAATGTAACTTTTAAAATATTTGTAAATATTAATATTTATTTACAAAATATTTCCACAAACTTTTGGATTTACACATTAATGTAACATCATCTTTTATTAAAATGTATTACAATTATAAGTATTTAATTATATACATCACCATTTGCAGAAGGGAATTTATTTTTTGATTTAAATTTCAGAAAAATGTTTTTTAGTTAACGTAAGATATTTAAATACTATAAAGTTGAATTCAAAATAAAATTCAGTGTTATGCATTGATTTTATTTTGCTCCATAGTTAAATTAAATATTTACATTAATATTTAGCATACATTTTTTTTTTATTTTCACAATTTGTTTTGAGTTAAATAGGTTTTTTGACTTTTTCACATAGGTCACCATAGGGAGACTCTGGGGATGATCACTACTGCAACGTTCTGGATACTTGGAGCTCATCCATGATTGGCATATTTGATATACTAGTAAGTGCCTAGTAAAGTGCCCCAGGTGTGCCCAGTAAGCAAATGCTACTGGTGGGCCTACAGCACTGATTATGCCACCCACATGAGTAGCCCTGCAAACATGTCTCAGATCTTCCACTGAAGTGTCTCTGAGTTCAGTTTTAAAATGACCATTTCGACCTGGGAAGTGCACCCACTTGCCAGGTCTAAACCCTTCCCTTTTACTACATGTAAGTCACCCCTAAGGAAGGCCAAAGGCATCCCCCTGGGTAGGGTGCAGTGTATTTAAAAGGTAGGACATGCACTGGTGTGGTTTACATGTCCTAATATTGAAATACTGCTAATTTAGTTTTTCACTATTGCAAGCACTATCTCTCCCAAAGGGTAACATGGGGATTACCTTGAAATATCTTTTAAGTGTAATTTCTCATTGGGAGCAGATGGAGATATGGAGTTTGGCGTCTCTGAACTCACAATTTAAAAATACATCTTTTAGTGAAGTTGGTTTTTAAATTGCTTGTTTGAAAATGGCACATTTAGAAAGTGGGCATTTTCTTACTTATCCATTCTGTGCCTCTACCTGTCTGTAAAAGCCACATCTGGGTTAGGATCACAGTTGGGCTCTTGCGTGTTCACTCTAGACAGTCACACAGAGTGAGCTGAGGTGTGTCTCATGTGCTGCTGGGCCATCACCAGTCTGATTGGCCTTCCTGAGCTAGTGTGGTGGGAGGAGTTGTCACCGACACCTGAATAGGGCTGTGCCTGTCCTCACACAGATCTGTCTCTAGCCCCCATTGGTGTGTCTGGAGCCTGGTCAGGGAAAGGCAGGGTCTTGTGCAATACATATACTTTCCTTTGTAGTTTGTTTACTTCAAACACAGAAACTGGTATAAGTACTGGAGCTATGACCACATTACCTCAGAACACTTCTGGACTAAAGGTCATTCTGCCAGGAAGAAGAGCTGATTGCTGTTGGAGGGACTGACACTACCTGTTGCTTTGTTGTGCTGGTCTGCTATTTGCTGCTTCTGTCCTGTGAGTGAACGGGCTGTACTTTGCTTTCTACATCCTGCTTCCAAGGTTCTCCGAGGGATTGTGTGTTCTTGCCTCCTGTTAAGAAGTCGTAGGGCCATCAAAGGCTTTACCTATGAGTGCCTGGGCTCTTCTGCTGAGAGCCCTGACCTTCCAAGTGGTGCTAATTCCAGTTTCTGGCCCTCTGAATTGCAAACTGGTGAGAAAATCCATGCATCGACTCTCAGCGTTTTCTTGACACAGCTCCGCCATGCAGCTGAAAATTGACTCATCATCACTATGCGGATGAATAATCGATGTATCGCCTGCTATTTGGCTGTGAAAACGAAGTAGCACCTGCTTTACCACTGCCACATCAACATTTGTCTTGCTGTAAAGAACCGGGGGTGCGTGTCTGGAGATCAACGCATCACCTCCCCTACCAGCAACTAATCGACGCATCGCCTCCCCTGTCAGCAAGACATTGATGCATCACCTCCCCTGACAGCAAGGAATCGATGTATCACCACGCCTGCCTAGCAGTAAGGAACTGGTGCATCACCTCCTCCATGTAGTAAGGAACCTATGCATCAGCTCCTCTGCCATTACAGAATTGACACATCACCTCCTCTATGTAGTAAGAAACCGATGCATTCCTTTGCTTTTCTGTCGTCTCACCTCCCCTGCACCTGTTTTCGTCATTGATTTTGATGCATATAAGGTACTTTGTGCTAAAGCAACCACATCCATAGATTCCCATGAACTGAACTTACTTAACCTTTGAAAAGTGATTCCTATAATTGTGTATATTGCTTTTTTGTCATTTTGGTCTTGTTTTATTCAGATAAATATTGGCTTTTTTGCCTATACTGATGTGGTCTAATTTTGTAGTTTTTCGCTGGGTTACTCTGTGTGTAGGTACAAATGTACATCTTGACTCTGAGATAAGCCTGACTGCTCAGGCCAAGCTACCAAGGGGGTGAGCAGGGTTTATCTTAGCTGTGTGATCCTCTTACACTCACAAGAATGAGGGTCCCTAATTGGCAGGGCACATACCAACTCCCAACTAGAGAACCCATTTCTAACACTTAAAGAAACTCTGATTCTCTCTCTCAAACATGAATACGTTCAAGAGCTATCTAATCAAGGCTCTAAGTTAGAATATGGATCGTTCGTAGAATAGGGTCTCCGGGGTGTCAGAAATATGGGAAGGTGTCAGGATATTTAAGACTCCAGTAGAGGTCTTCCAGAATTGAAATAAGTGTTTAGCCTGAGACTTCACATTTGCAAGAATAAATAAAGTAAGCAGAGAGGTCTGTACCCCACAAAGTCTAACGGAATCTGCTCTACCTTGTAACAGGGAACAATAATTACAACAAATGGATACTTCAGGAACAATCGTATCTCGTTCCACCTCACCAGGAGCCAATTGTCTCCATCCTCATGATGTGCATTTGCAACATTACCAGACTTTCCCAACCTAGAGAACTTAGATAGATGCTGCAACCTTGAACATCTCTTTGTTCCTGATAATCGATGAATATGAGGCTTCATCTGCTCGTTAAGTGTTTACGTTTCTTGCCAAGGTTTCTCTCCTCAGACTTTACTATCAAGAAACTAGTACAAACAACAGTACTCATTTTCTCTAACTAAGGAAACCTTGCTAATGCACCTGCAAAAGAAAGAACAAGCTAACCAAGCAAAGCATATTTCAGAATCACAAGGCCTTTAGACAGGCTAACTTTATTAACATTTAAACCTGCACTTCAAATGCATGGTAATACTTGTGCACATATACCTCAAAAACAAATGCAAACATGAATAAAAGTAAACACGATTACATGTTACAGTATGACTTCCAGAGCATATGCAAATGTGACTTAAGGCATAAATGCAGCATGAATACAGAATACATATTCATGTTAAATTGAACATTAGTGCACACTTTTATTAAGCTTTGGTTTCTCAATGGCTATGTTTCATTAAAGCAGTAATATGTTCGCACACATTAATCTTACTAAGTCACACAGTGGATATAATGTCAAATATAAATGCAAATTGCGTCTTGCTAATGTGTAAGAGAGGAGTCTAAGTTGTGCTCCTCTCAACCCCCTTCCATTCCTTTTGTGCTTCCCCTTCACCCATCAAACCATTGTCATTCATTAACATTCATTCATTCTTTGGTTCTCTCTATGTCACAGGTACTCATAGTACGGCCCGCGGGCCGCCAGCAGTCCGGCAAGCCTTCCCTGGCGGCCCGCGGACCTTGCAGACATCGTACCAGTGTTTAAAAAAACATTTTTAAAGAGTGTCTGCAACCGGAGTGCGACTCTGATAGACTCTGCTGCTCTGTGGGGCCAGGTGATTCATTCCAGCGATAGTCATAGTGGACCTGCAGGGGTACTAAAAGAGGTGAAATACAACAAAGCCCCATTAACATGCAAACGGTCTTTTAAAGACCTGTGAAGTGCTCAGGTGCGGCTGTGTGTGTGTGCCCGGGAAGCTGTCTCAGCCCAGGCTGACACACAGGCAGGGTGAGATGACAGAGGGAGGTAGAGGGAGGGAGACAGAGGGAGGGAGGAAAAGGGAGGGAGACAGACAGAAGGAGAGGGAGGGAAGGAAAGGGAGGTAGACAGGCATACAGAGGGAGATGGTGAGAGGGGGAGGGAGGGAGACAGAGGAAGAGGGAGGGAGGGAGGGAAAGGGAAGGAGACAGAGGGAGAGGGAGGCAGGGAGAGGGAGACCGAGAAAGGGAGACAGAGAAAGGGAGACAGAGAAAGAGAAACAGACAGAGGGGGGAGACAGGCAGAGGGAGGAGGGCAACAGAGGGAGGGTGACGGAGGGAGGGAGACGGAGTGTGGGAGGTGGAGTGAGTGAAGCTGAAGTGAGGGAGTGAGGGAGTGAGGGAGGGGGAGTGAGGGAGTGAGGGAAGGGGAGTGAGGGAGTGAGGGAGTAAGGGAAGTGGAGTGAGGGAGGAGGAGGGAAGGAGGGAGTGAGGGAGGCAGAGGGAGGGAGGGAGGTGGAAGTGAGGGAGTGAGGGAAGGGGAGTGAGGGAAGGATAGTGAGGGAAGGGGAGTGAGGGGGAGGGAGGGATTGAGGGAGGGAAGGGAGTGAGGGAAAGGGAGTGAGGGAAGGGGAGTGAGGGAGGGAGGGAAGGTGAGTGATGGAGGGAGTGAGGGAAGGGAGTGAGAGAAGGGGAGTGAGGGGGGAGTGAGGGAGGGAGCGAGGGAAGGGGAGTGAGGGAGGGAGAAGAGGGGAGGGAGGGAGTGAGAGAAGGGAAGTGAGAGAAGGGGAGTGAGGGAGGGAGTGAAGGAAGGGGAGTGAGGGGGGAGTGAGGGAGGGAGTGAGGGAAGGGAGTGAGGGAAAGGTAGTGAGGGAAGAGGAGTGAGGGAGGGAGGGAAGTGGAGTGAGGGAAGGGGAGTGAGGAAAGGGGAGTGAGGAAAGGGGAGTGAGGGATGGGCGTGAGGGAAGGGGAGTGAGGGAAGGAGGATGTGAGGGAAGGGGAGTGAGGGAGGGAGTGAAGGAAGGGGCGTGAGGGAAGGGGAGGGAGGGAGTGAGGGAAGGGGAGTGAGGGAAGGGAGTGAGGGAAGGGAGTGAGGGAAGGGAGTGAGGGAAGGGGAGTGAGGGAGGGGGAGTGAGGGAAGGGAATGAGGGAGGGATTGAGGGAGGGAGTGAGGGAAGGGGAGGGAGTGAGGGAAGGGGAGTGAGGGAAGAAGAGTGAGGGAAGAGGAGTGAGGGAAGGGGAGTGAGGGAGGAGGAGTGAGGGAGGGAGTGAGGAAAGGGGAGTGAGGGAGGGGGAAGGTGAGGGAGGGTGAGGGAGGGTGATGGAGGGAAGGAGAGGGAGGGAAGGAGAGGGAAAGAGAGGGAGGGAGATGGAGGGCGGGTAAAGGAGAGGGAGGGAGAGGGAGGGGAGGGAAGGAGAGGAACAGGGAAAGAGAGAGGGAGAGAGTGTGAGAAAGAGGGAGTGAGGGAAGGGGAGTGAGGGAGGGAGTGGGGGAAGGGGAGTGAGGGAAGGGAAGGGCGTGAGGGAAGGGAGTGAGGGAAGGGAGTGAGGGAGGGGGAGTGAGGGAAGGGGAGTGAGGGAGGGAATGAGGGAGGGAGGGAATGAGGGAGGGAGGGAGTGAGGGAAGGGGAGGGAGTGAGGGAAGGGGAATGAGGGAAGGGGAGTGAGGGAAGGGGAGTGAGGGAGGGGGAGTGAGGGAGGGAGTGAGGGAAGGGGAAGGAGGGAGAGGGAAGGATAGAGGGAAGGAGAGGGAGAGTGAGGGAGAGAAGGAGAGGGAGAGGGAGAGGGAGAGGGAGGGAAGGAGAGGGAAGGAGAGGGAGGGGGAGGGAGGGGAGGACAGGAGAGGAAGAGGGGAGGAGAGGGAAGGAGAGGGGAGATAGAGGAAGTACGAGGGAGTGAGACAATCAGAGTGAGTGAGACAGACAGAGACAGGGCGGGAGAGAGAGGGATGGAGGGAGGGAGACAGAGAGAGAGATAGAGGGAGGGATACAATGAGAGAGAGAAATAGATATAGAGAGAGATGGAGGGAGGGAGAGAGAGAGAGAGAGAGAGAGAGAGAGAGAAATAGATATAGAGAGGGATGGAGGGGGGAGACAGAGAGAGAGATAGAGGGAGGGATACAATGAGAGAGAGAAATAGATATAGAGAGAGATGGAGGGAGGGAGAGAGAGAGAGAGATAGAGGGAGGGATACAATGAGAGAGAGAAATAGATATAGAGAGAGATGGAGGGAGGGAGAGAGAGAGAGAGAGAGAGAGAGAGAGAGAGAGAGAGAGAGAGAGAGAGAGAAAGAGAAAGAGAGATGTGTGTATGCCGGGTCTGGTGGCCTCAGTGGACAAAGGCGTCCGCTGCAGGGACCTGTGCTCAACCTCATGGTCACAGTTTTTTTTGGTTGTTCTAGCCCCGCCCCCTCCCCACTGACCCCGCCCCCACCGGTGCGGCCCTCGGACACAAACCACACAAAATTTGGCCCCTGAGAGAAAGTTCGTGAGTTCCCATGCTCTATGTGAAGGAAGCAAACGGGACCAATAAACTAATGGAAGAAGCCTTGTTGAACAAAACCCCTCGATTTATGTATATCATTTATGATCTCCTGGGAAAGACAAGAGAGCTAAAGTAGTCCCAAAGGCCAGACTTTAAAAGAAATCTAAACATTTGGCCGTGCCTTTGCATGTGTCAGTGTATCCGTTCTTTAAATTAACAATATTGTTGAGGGGCATGTGCTCTGTGTACCTATAATTCAGATTTTGCATTTTGAGTACCTATTTTTCTGTTTATTATTAAATGGAGTTATCCTACTATTATATATTTTGGTAGCATTCAGATTTTCAATAGTCATTGCAATGCGAATTAACAAAAGCGCTGTGAAGCCATGATGTGTGAGCGGCATGGGCACGTAGCTTCGCTCACTGCTGTACACTTTAATGGGATTATCTCAGTTCACTTATTTGCACTTTAGCTCACAAAAGATGCAAATAATAAGGTTCGGATTTGCAGCTGCCTGTGACGTGGTGAAGTCATCTGGAAATCTCTTTCGGCGCAGGGGCGCCATCTGCTCCGAAGACGGGCTCCAAGGCAACTGTCAGGCCCTTCACTCTGCTGCTCGCTTCTGGGTAACTAACTGCGTCGCTCTGATTGAAAATGAAGAAGACACCAATTAATCCATTCGCTCAAACGTGCAGTAAGCAATAATTAATTTTTGGGTTGCTTTTATTTTTTATAATATCTGCTTCAACACATGGGTGCATTCAGTATCAAGAAATACAACGGAGTAGCAACAAAATCCTCTCGTTAAACCCTTGCATCACTATATGCATTCTGCAATCCCTAACATTGTAAGCTATGAACTTTAAAATCTTTGTATGCTATACACCCAATTATTGCATTCTGTTAGATCATTTATACTATGCTATAATCCGACCATTGCATGCTACAAGTCCGGTCATGGGGTGGGCGGAACTCGCAGAGTTTCACTGCGTAGAATTCTGCAGAGTTACATAAAAACTGCGAGATTTCACAGAGTTCCGCCAATGGGCGATGTGATTTAGCGCTGGGAGTGCATTCCGCGTTGAAAAATCAGCACAAAGGACACATCGCGGCATGCCAGAGGGTGCAGCTATTCGAGTTTATTTTGCTGCTATTTGAATGGATTTTGTTCTTGAGAGGCAGCCTTCTTACCATGAATAGTTGCAACCGCCCTCATTAGAAAAATCTTATTGAATGTTCTCCTAGAAACCGGAAGTCGTGCTTGGGAATGGCAAATCGTGTTCGCGCTCGCCATATTTCCGTTCAGGAGCCGCGTGTGAGAAGAAATTCTGGCGTGCGGCAAGTGGCGAAATTTGACTGGAACTCCACATTGCAATAGTAACGCGAAGTCGCCCAATTTCTGCCAATTCTGCCGGTGGAATGGAATATTTGGCCCACCCCTATTTATTTCGTGCTATAATGTCGAATATTTAAAACCACAAACTCGATCATTGTAAATTATCCATCCACTGTTTATGCGCTATAACCCCAGTAATTGTATGTCGTTAACCTGCTCATTTCACACTATAAATTCACTAATCTTACACTATGACCCTCATCATTGCTTTAAGTCTGTTAATCTTATGCTACATTCATGATGGCTATATGATATAACCGTGATCATCGTATGCTATAAACTGATTATTGCATTCTGTTAACACACCCAATGAATGTTAGAAAGAGTGAGCTAAAAGAAATATCATTGCATGCTGTTAACATAGTCAAACTTTGATATAAGCCCACTCACCATTATGATTTAAGCTTCATAATTATGTGGTATGAGCCTGCTCATCATCTTACTTTGCTGAACTTGTTTTTGTTGGCATTACGACTCCAGGCACCTTACCCCTGCTAATCAGTGCTAACATGCTTGTGCACTCCAGGGTTAGGTTGGCTTACGTGGCAATCAGGTAGATCCCGACTGGCTTGTCTGACAAATCAGTGTGTTTGCCGGTTTTTTGGCTGTTGGTGAGCTGGTTTTATGGCGAGGTGGGCCAGTTTTTACTGTTGATTTTCTTGATATTACCACAAACATTTCCTGAAGCAAACCCAAATGCATGCAGTCTCTCATACCTTGCAAAATACCCATGCATTGTTTCTTTACAAGTTCAAAAGTGGCCTGATTAGCCAAAGGGGGGGCACTTTTATCTTGGTGCCTGGGCCTATTTTTTGGTCGAGTCTGACCCTGGTGTACGCACCTTAAAATATGGTAAAATTGGACTACACCTAGTTTGCATATTTAATTTACTTATAAGTCCCCAGTAAATTGTACTACATGTATCCAGTGCCTGTAAATTAAATGTCGCTAGTGAGCTGCAGCACTCCTCGTGCCCTCCACTAAAATAGCCTTTTAAAACAAGGTTCATGCCTGCCACTGCAGCCTGTAGTGCAATGTTAAACTGCCATTTCAACCTGGCAAAATAAATCTTTTGCCAGGTCTAAACCTTTCTTTTGAAAACTTAGAAGTCACCCACATAGTTGGCACTAACCACCTTTAAGACAGAGTGCCTGGTATTTAAAATGTAGAAGGGGTGTATAAATGTAGCATGTCCTGATGGTGAACAACTCCTAAAGTCGTTTTTCACTGCTTTAAGACTTATCTGTCCTATAGACTAATACTGGGTACCATATTAGTGCTAACTTCAGATTGGGCGCAGATGGAGAAATTATGTTTACTCTCAAAGGAATTGTAATTTAAAATCTTATTGTGGAGTTGGGTTTTATGAGAAAGTTGGCATTTTTCTGCACAAACCAGAAGTGCCTTTCTACCAGTGTACAGGGTCATATGACTGTGAGTGGCCCTGCTGATGTGGATGGTATTTTGCTGCAAGACAGTGAGACAAACGAAGCCTAGGATGGCTGGGGAGGAGTTGTCCCATGCCCTGCTTACACTGCAGCCATGCCTGCCGCACAGCCAAAGGAACCTGACCCCAGGCCTGTCCTTCATTTTGTCACCCTGGACAGTCTGGAGCCAGGACCAGGATATAGGGAAGCTGATGAGAACTAGCTTTGATGTTAGGACAGGGAATTCCCTCACACAAAGGCTGACACCAGGTATAAAAGTGGGATCTTCAGAACCTCTCATCAGACCACTCCTGGACTCATGGAATGTTCAGAAGGGCTGCCCTGCTGTCTGAGGTTAAGGGACTGCCATGCTGACTGAAGAAGGAAGATTGGGCCTGCTTGTCTTGATACCTTGCTACACAGAGTGACTCCAAGGGTCAGTTGGTTGACCTGTGTGAGCTACAGGGACACAACAAGCTTTTGCGGCCTCCCTGCAACTACCCAACTGGACCTGCCAGCTACTGCCTGAACCCTTCTGCTAGCCTCTGCTGGAGTGAATCCTGATTTGGTTAGTACTTATAGTCAAGACAGCAGCGCGCCTCTCTGAAACGCTTCTTGAAGAAATACACACTCTGGAGGTACGTCTGAAAACATTTCAGACCCCGAGTGAATTGAAGAAGAGGCTGGATGAACTTAACAAAAGCATGACTGACTTTGAGATTAGTCTCAAAGACACTAAGTACACGAAACTTGCAAAAGACCAAAAAGCATTCTCACACGAAAAAGTCTACCCCTATATAAGAGATGACTACAGAGTAAGCAGTAGAAACCCGGGGTACAACACAGACACCGATGGTTCAGACTCAGGTTCAGATAGCTCAGGCCCTTCCTCTTACTCCTATAATCAACCAATGAATAGAAGACCGAGAAGAGGTAGAGGAAATGCAAGGGGCTACCGCGGGAATCAAGTCCCCCAATGGCCACCCTATCAGGGTCCACATCCATTTGGTCCTCCATTTGGTCCCCCTCCCCAAGCACCTTTCTACTATGGTCCACCAATGTACCCACAACAACCCTATCAAAACTGGGGAAGCAATCAAGGCAATTCCAACCTTCCTTTTTTAGGAGGGGGCAAGCCGAATCAACGGGCAAAAAACAAAACAGGGCAACAAATCCAATGGGCCCAGCCAGTAGCCACAGAGACACGCCATACGCGCAGCAAGGGGCCACCAGAGGCGACGACGAGCGGCCTATGAATTTGGTAGTCAATCTATCAAGCACTGAACTGACACCAATTCAAGAACAGGTTCTTAACAAAAGACTGGGTTTTGTGCCTACACCTTACACAGATAAATTCAAACTCTGCTGTGAACTGAAAGAATTCCTGCGGAAGTTGAAGCTACAGGTTTTCTTTCAGGATAAAGATAACAACAATTACTCTGAATCTGACACTGGTCTGAAAAAGAAATCATCCTTTGTGCCACCCCCTGGCAGTCTACCAGTAGAAATTTTGGCATTCGAAAAAGCCATTATGAAGGAAGTAAAAGACCTTGATCCACGTGCTACGAAGGTGTTTCAAAACACCAGTAACTTGGAACTCCAAGCAATACAGGAACTATCCAAGAATAATCGCCTAACAATAAAACCTGCAGACAAAGGTGGGGCAATTGTTCTACAGGACACTTCAGACTATAGACAAGAATGTCTACGACTCCTATCGGACACTAGGAATTACACCATCATAAAGGATGATCCAACTGAACGCTTAAGAATATCGATTGCTTATCTCATAGAAGAATCATTAGCGAATGATTGGATGAGCAAGAAGGAGACTGATTTCCTGGAAAATAAAAAAACCGGTCATCCCATATTTCTACACAATCCCCAAAATTCATAAACAATTGGTAAAACCTCCAGGGAGACCTATAGTTTCAGGTATAGGTTCCATCCTCGAACCCCTCTCAAAATATGCTGATGCTTATCTAAGACCACTGGTACAAAAAACTAATACATACCTGAGAGACACCAAGGATGTCCTGTGTTTACTTGAAGAACTCGACTTTGACCCTGTCTCTAACATTCTTATCAGTCTCGATGTAGAAAGTCTATATACGAGCTTGCCACACAAAGACACACTGGACATTCTGGAAGAGGTGCTCTTTGATTCAGAATGGACTTTTAAAACCCCGAGACATGTGGTTTTAGAATGTTGCCGTTTGGCACTGACTGAAAATTTCTTCAGGTTTGAGGAGACCCTGTACAATCAAAGACACGGGACAAGCATGGGAAGCACCTTTGCGCCGAGCATAGCGGTTCTGTATGTACACCATCTCGAGAAAACTAAGATCTTGAATGACAACAACCCTTACAGACACCATATTAACGTGTGGAAACGTTATATTGACGATGTCCTAGTCATATGGACTGGAAATGAAAATGAGGCGTCACAGTTTTTTGAGTGGCTAAATCAACAGGACAGATTTTTAAAGTTCACCAGCACTATGAGTAGGTCTAGCCTGGTCTTTTTGGATCTTAACATACAGGCGAACGATGGAAAATTAACAACAACCACGCATTTTAAGCCCACAGCGAGAAACTGCTTACTAACTTATGAAAGCTTCCACCCGAGGCACCTGAAACAGAACCTGCCTTTTGGACAATTCCTAAGGCTCAGGAGGAATTGCTCGGAAAAGAATGACTATCTCAAGCAAGCAGAAGATCTGAGTATCAAATTGAAAGCAAGACATTACCCAATTAAACTTATCAACAACGCGAAGAAAAGAGCGGGTAACAACCATAGGGATGACCTTCTGGAACCAAAAGAGAGAGCAGTGGCAGACACCAAAAGACATATCTGCATCACAACATTTAACAAGGTGTCAGACCAGATCACGAGAATTTTGAAAAAACACTGGCCGATTGTCAACAGTAGCAATTTGACTATACCAATACCAATGTTTAGCCACCGTCGGGGCAAAAATCTGAGAGACCATCTAGTCCACACTCGCCCCAAACCAATAACATCTACAAACAGACTCCAACCGCTACCAGCGGGACACTACCCTTGTAACAACTGTAGTGTGTGCCATTTAACATCTACTACTAAGACCATCACCTTCAATGACAACACTGAGTGGCATTTGAAACAAATGTCCAACTGCAATAATAGCGGTGTAGTGTACCTGATAACGTGTGTGTGCAACCTACATTATGTGGGGATGACAACAAGAAAAGTCAGCACAAGAATTGTTGAACACAGGAGTAACATCCGGTGTAAACGGGCCACCACACGTTTGACTAGCCATTTTTGGAGAAGAACCATACACCAAATGACATGACCTGGGTGGTTCTAGAGATTGCGAAAAGCAGGGACAATCAAGAAAGAGTCCTTCACGAACGTGAACAAAGATGGGTGTTTAAATTACGTACAGACACCAATGGATTGAACGATGATATACCTTGGGGGGCCTTTACACATTAAAAACTGATCTCTTCAGTAAGCCAACCCCTAAAAAAAATTCTAACATTTCTCCACTTACAACTTAAGACAGGATAACCAGCGAATATACATCACTGTAAGTATCATTGTAAGAACCTAATACTCAGCTTGGTCATTAAGTTCACTCAGTGACGATCGCCCAGGCGTCAAACAAGTGCCTCTACCAAACATGTCCATTAAACGTGATATGTATAATTATGATAGGAGATCACATTTCCTCCTCTGATTGAAAGCCATCCTCTTGATAGTTTTGCTATCACCCTATACTTAGTATCTAGTATCAGTTAGAATGGGCATAATCGTGAATTAAACCATTCTCCACTAATGGGTTAAAATGATTAATTATACCAACTGACTTAAGGAAAACTCATATGTGACCTAGTTGTATCGCGGCTCATGATAATATGTCTATGAACCATATAACATCATGCCATCCAGCCATAGTGATAACCCCACATAGGTTAAGTAATATGAGCTTCAAAAACTTTTCGTAAAGTTTTAAAATTGAAATGTATATATCTAATGAAAGATCAGATGTATATAAATATTCCCAGTAAATTCTGATTGCTTAACGAAGCTGCTTAACTGCAGTCTCGAACCTCTTAGCCCTGGAGCCAATCGCTATACACCAAAGATGGCCGCTATCGTTTTGCGGTCTAGTGGCCCGCTGTGTCAAACCCGGAAGCCCGCTTCATACTTAAGAACGCGAGCGCCGGTCACCGGGTAAGATGCGGTCCTGAGGGGAGCTGACTGTAGGTATTACCTCGCGTTTTCTCCAAGAAGGAAGTAAGTAGAACGTTAGATAGAATCAAGCCATTATACAAACGATAGTCTGCGCAGAGGTGACTAAATACTACGAATACTTACCGAAGTTTCTCTCTTTACCTGTCCCATTAACCCTGTATCGGGTAAACCAGCATTGAGTCATGTGGTGAAAACGACCCCTTAAAGAGACCATGAAGTGCCATTGAGCACAGCATCAAGTAACTATTATGAAACATTTACTTTCTGGCTAAAACTGTTCTTTTTTGTGTTATGTGTGTCTATCGTCCTGGTCACATTAAGTCCTGTCTTGTTTATTTGTGTGAATTCACAAACCACTTGTTTTGTAAAATACCACAGAGTATTGCACAATATGAGAGCCTGCACGCACCACTATGGTGTAAACCTTCACCATAGCACATGAAGCGTGCGTCATGAGAAGACACGATGTGGTTCTCCTCACAAGGGAGCTAAAAAACGCTACTAATGTTGTTCTTTCTATTCACAGTTTTTGGAAAAAGCCAAAAAAACGTATGTATTCTATTATGAACGCATGCCATATTTTTTGTATCTAATTTTTATATTATCACAGTCTAAGTAATAGACCCAGGAGTGGCATATGTAGGGCTGGCCCCTACATGGTCCTGAAGAAATGCTAGGGGTAGCATGAAACATGTCGACCTTCACTGAACCAATCCCCATTACAGGTTGGTTAGTAGTGATCTCACCCCATTTTTAATATACCTGACTAGGAGCAGAATAAAGTTATTTGAGGCCCACTAATCACGGTATTCTTAATCCACTTACACCCACTCCATCATTTTGCACCACACATAGGGGCTCATTAGGATGGCGGACGGAAGAGCCACCGCGGCCCTGGAGTAGGCGGAAAAACCCTTTTCCGTGTCCGCCTGCCGCGGATACTCCGTCCGCCATATCAGGATAGGAAAACGTGTCAAATTTCCGTCCGCGACGGAAAAGCACGCACCGCCGCCGAACTACACACGACCACGTGGCGGACGGAACACATCCGGAGGCCCCGCCGTACGTACTGACGTCTAAGACCGTCCCCCAAATCAAGATGGCGGAAAACACACATAAAACCGCAGCGGAAAAACAACCTGTCTGAACACGGCGGAATCCCCACAGCGAACATAGGTGACATAGCAGAGATACCCACCGCAAGCTGACCACCACCATGGACCCAGCGCTACACGCTTTCCCGATGCTCTTCGCGATCCACCACATCCTAGTCATGGCCCACTATGGACGACGACGCAGGTAAGGCACAAACCATTGGCTGTCTGGAGGGGAATACCAGCAAGGGACGTGACGTAGGGAGGGGGAGTGTCATGTTACCGAAACCACTGATGAGAAGCATATACGAATACACATTTGCAGTACGCAAGCATGAATGACAACGACAGTCCACGAGACTTGATAGACTACCTTTATTGTACAAAATAGGGGTATAATCACAGTGTATGCGTGAGCATGGGCAAAGTGGGCACCAGAGGATGAACATCATAGGCAGCACATCAGAGGGAGGAATGCAGTATCAGAGCATCAACAGGGCATTGTGAAGTACAGAACAGGTACATCATAGGCAGGTAACGAGAGGGCAGTATGCAGTATCAGAGCATCAACAGGGCATTGTAGAGTACAGAGCAGGTACATCATAGGCAGGTAACGAGAGGGCAGTATGCAGTATCAGAGCATCAACAGGGCATTGTGCAGTACAGAGCAGGTACATCATAGGCAGGTAACGAGAGGGCAGTATGCAGTATCAGAGCATCAACAGGGCATTGTAGAGTACAGAGCAGGTACATCATAGGCAGGTAACGAGAGGGCAGTATGCAGTATCAGAGCATCAACAGGGCATTGTGCAGTACAGAGCAGGTACATCATAGGCAGGTAACGAGAGGGCAGTATGCAGTATCAGAGCATCAACAGGGCATTGTGCAGTACAGAGCAGGTACATCATAGGCAGGTAACGAGAGGGCAGTATGCAGTATCAGAGCATCAACAGGGCATTGTGCAGTACAGAGCAGGTCCATCAGAGGCAGCACGTGAGAGGGGCTAAGTGCATCAACAGTCCATTGCACAGAACAGCTCCATCAGAGGCAGCACGTGAGAGGGGCTAAGTGCATCAACAGTCCATTGCACAGAACAGGTCCATCAGAGGCAGCACGTGAGAGGGGCTAAGTGCATCAACAGTCCATTGCACAGAACAGGTCCATCAGAGGCAGCACGTGAGAGGGGCTAAGTGCATCAACAGTCCATTGCACAGAACAGGTCCATCAGAGGCAGCACGTGAGAGGGGCTAAGTGCATCAACAGTCCATTGCACAGAACAGGTCCATCAGAGGCAGCACGTGAGAGGGCAGAATGCAGTATCAGAACATCAACAGGGCATTGTGGAGTACAGAGCAGGTACATCATAGGCAGGTAACGAGAGGGCAGTATGCAGTATCAGAGCATCAACAGGACATTGTGCAGTACAGAGCAGGTCCATCAGAGGCAGCACGTGAGAGGGGCTAAGTGCATCAACAGTCCATTGCACAGAACAGGTCCATCAGAGGCAGCACGTGAGAGGGGCTAAGTGCATCAACAGTCCATTGCACAGAACAGGTCCATCAGAGGCAGCACGTGAGAGGGGCTAAGTGCATCAACAGTCCATTGCACAGAACAGGTCCATCAGAGGCAGCACGTGAGAGGGGCTAAGTGCATCAACAGTCCATTGCACAGAACAGTTCCATCAGAGGCAGCACGTGAGAGGGCAGAATGCAGTATCAGAACATCAACAGGGCATTGTGGAGTACAGAGCAGGTACATCATAGGCAGGTATCGAGAGGGCAGTATGCAGTATCAGAGCATCAACAGGGCATTGTGCAGTACAGAGCAGGTACATCATAGGCAGGTAACGAGAGGGCAGTATGCAGTATCAGAGCATCAACAGGGCATTGTGCAGTACAGAGCAGGTACATCATTGGCAGTAAACGAGAGGTCAGAATGCAGTATCAGAGCATCAACAGGGCATTGTGCAGTACAGAGCAGGTACATCATAGGCTGCACAAGTACGTGTCCCTACCAACCCGTCACAGGAACCACAAGAGTGCCACGCAGTTCTCAATGGACACACCATGTGAAATAACATTTGAGTGAAGTGTTCAGCACCTCACATCACAGAATCAGGGGGACTGCGTGAACTACCTGCCTCGGACACACTGGCAGCACCAGCAACAGGAGTGTGAGACACAGCCACAGCCCAAGTGACACACACATGGGCCACGGACCCAGACACACTGGCAGCACCAGCTACAGGAGTGTGAGACACAGCCACAGCCCGAGTGACACACACATGGCCCACGGACCCAGACACACTGGCAGCACCAGCAACAGGAGTGTGAGACACAGCCACAGCCCGAGTGACACACACATGGGCCACGGACCCAGACACACTGGCAGCACCAGCAACAGGAGTGTGAGACACAGCCACAGATGTAGTCACTGACACGTGAGCCACTGACCCAGACAGACTGCCAGCACCAGAAACAGGAGTGTGCAACACAGCCACAGATCTTCTAACTGACACGTGAGCCATAGACCCAGATACACTGCCAGGACCTGCAACAGGAGAGGGCACAACTGACACTGTGCCACCATCTGATACATGAGAGTCAACTGCACCAGCGCCACTGGGACAACTGAAATGATGAGCCACAGGGCTGTATGGGCCAGGAGGCAGGGTGGGCCTGGGAGCTGGGGATAGCTGACCTAGAGCCAAATCGGGGTTGGCAGGTGTCAATGGTGTGTGTCGGCGTTTCTTAGGGATGTGAGAGTGCACCCTGGACAGGACAGGACTGCCAAGTGGTGGGGACTCCAAAGAATCACCACCCACCATAGGTGGAGCATCTGCTGCCGGGGATCTGGTTTCTGGGGACGTGCTGGAGCCTGCTTGTCGTTTGCTCTGTGCCTGCCGCCTGGACTCGGATTCATGTGTAATGGGGGATGCAACTACAGGGGACACCCTCCTCTGCTTCTGACTGGCCTGGATGGGAGTGGAGGTATGGGGGGACTCCGCCGCGGAGACATCAGTTTGGCGTTTAGTAGAAAACATCAGCCTCAGTGCAGCCAGGGGTGAAGTATGCCTGTCCTTGATTGCGCCATTGTCCATGCTAGATGCCTTGTCCGTAGGATGTGCCTTATCCTTAGGTGGAGTGTTGTCTCTGGATGTAGCCTGTGCCCTGGTCGCCGCCCTGTTCCTGCCAGCAGACTTGTCGTCTGTGGTGCACCTGTCTCCAGTAGACACCTGCTCTCTGTGTGTGTCCCTGCCCTTGGGAGATGGACCTTGCTCTGCTGTGGGCCTGCCCTTGGGAGTCTCCCAGCTCTTAGTAGGTGCCTTTGTCTTGTCCCTGCCCTTGGGAGTGTCCCTTTCCTCTGCTGTGGGCCTGCCCTTGGGAGTCTCCCTGCTCTTAGTAGGTGCCTTTGTCTTGTCCCTGCCCTTGGGAGTGTCCCTTTCCTCTGCTGTGGGCCTGCCCTTGGGAGTCTCCCTGCTCTTAGTAGGTGCCTTTGTCTTCTCACTGTCCTTGGGAGTGTCCCTTTCCTCTGCTGTGGGCCTGCCCTTGGGAGTCTCCCTGCTCTTAGTAGGTGCCTTTGTCTTCTCACTGTCCTTGGGAGTGTCCCTTTCCTCTGCTGTGGGCCTGCCCTTGGGAGTCTCCCTGCTCTTAGTAGGTGCCTTTGTCTTCTCACTGTCCTTGGGAGTGTCCCTTTCCTCTGCTGTGGGCCTGCCCTTGGGAGTCTCCCTGCTCTTAGTAGGTGCCTTTGTCTTCTCACTGGCCTTGTCCAAGGTACAGTCCATGGACATGTGAGTATCCCTTGCCTTGGGAGTACCTTTTGTGTTGAATGCCTGTGTAGCTCCTGAAGGCATGTCCCCCAACAACACTTGTGGATCCTGTGTGTGTACTCCAGTGTATCTGACCTCGTCTACGTGAACAGATTTAGCTGATCTAGGGGATGGGGTCTGTGCCCTGCGTGCCCTGACGTGCTGTCTGACGCTGCTTCTAGTGCAATAACCTGTATTTGAGTCCTGCTCAGAATAATCACTACCCCCTGAGACATCCAGTGGTGTAGATGGGGAAACAGAAGTAGCACCCTGTTCATGCGACTGTACTATTGCAGACGACACACTGCTTGCCAATGACTGCACTGTCCTGTGTAGACCTGCAAGATCGCCATGCATCCCTTCCATGAATGCCACCACCTGCCCCAACTTCCTATCATGGTCCTGGAAAGCATTTGTCATATTGGTCTGCCCCACACACAGCTGTCGCAGCAGATCAACGGCCTCAGCACACAGTGCATTTTGGCTCACCGTGGCAGGGGCAGCGGTGCCTGCACCGAACGCCACTCTGCTCCCCCTACTCCTCCGGCCACGAACAGTACATGGTGCAGTTGGCGGAAGTGTGGGCCCTGTGTGCTGTCTTCCGACAGAAGGTGATGAGTGCCCACTCCCAGTCTGTGACAACAGTGCAGGCTCACCAAGAGTGTCCGACGAGGAGGACGATGGTGTCTCCACATGCGAGTCCTCAGGGACGGTCCTGTCCCCCTCTCCGGCGCTGGCCTCCTCTGTGTCAGTCTGCGTGTGTGCGAAGTCTGAGCCGGACTCATTTCCTCGACTACTCTCCACCGTCTGTGGCTGAGTGTCCTCTGTCATAGCTGAAATGCACATAAAAGATGTGTGAGTCATGGGCAGACTGACGTACAGAAGGAACAGGATTGCCAAATTACATAGCTGACAAAGATTTTGTAGCCCTCATCCTGCACATGGCCCACCTCTACCAGTCATCCTCACATTTCCTGCCATGGGGCCATGGACCACTAGGGGATGTGCTTCAACACTCAACTACTAAGCAAGTGGCGTGTCAACATGGCGGACCAGGATGTCAAATGAGAACCACCCAATGGGACCAAAATGGCATCACAGACATACATACGCAACACGGAACTCAATAGTGTGTCTGTGCACCAATACATGCATAGCACTCACAGGTTTCCTACACAGACAGTATGCTCACCGCTAGTTTGCTGTTGATCGGCACTCAGACGTTCGGCCAGTTCAGGATGCGTCACTGCAATGATACGGTGCATGAGAGGGGTCATGGAGCGTCGGGCCAGACGGGGCGTCCTTGGAATCAGGCCCAGTGTTACTTCCGCTACATTCTTGCTCAGCCTGGAAATGTCGTCCCAGCGTTTGTGGCAGTGTGTATGTCGTCTGTTGCACACCCCCAATGCCCGTACTTCCCGTGCTATGCTCCTCCACAGGTCCTTGCGAAGGTGCAGCTTGACCTACCATGATGGGAGACAAAAGGGTTAAAGTCAGTGGACAGGTGGCCTGTCACACACATAGGGGCAAGACGTAACTGTCAGCAGCCATGCACAATCAGGAACATATGTCTAGCCCACACTACACAGCTAAGATAGAAATAGGCGTGATTATTTGGCCCCCTCATGCACACCAACATGTCCCACACTGCACTTACCACCCGTCCTGGTGCGCCGTAGAGGCGTCCATAGTTGCGGAGTACACCGTCCACGAGGACATCAAGCTCAGCGGCGGTGAAGGGTCGAGACCGGATCTCTTTGCCTCTCGACATGGCAAGATCACGGAGTATGGCACTAGAGCAGCAGTCGGTGGTCAGCTCAGCAGCAGCAGCAGGTCGAGGTGATGGTCACAGGCAGCAGTCGGTGGTCAGCTCAGCAGCAGCAGGTCGAGGTGATGGTCACAGGCAGCAGTCGGTGGTCAGCTCAGCAGCAGCAGCAGGTCGAGGTGAACAGGCAGCACTGGTCCCCAGGGTAGGAAGTGTCATTTTGGCCAACACACATATATAGGGCCCTCAGCACGTGTCAGTGGCATACGTCGCCAGCAATTGGTCAGCCCTGGAAGCGTGATCGTGAAATGGGCCAATGACTGGCCCTGTTGTTGCGGTGCACTGCTTCCGCTACTTGCGATTGGCCATATGCGGCCAGCGTCCCTCTTCCCATTGGCTGCATGTGCAGGGACCGTCACGGGCACACATCGGCAACCGCACGTGCAAGCCTCAGGCACGGATGCTTCAGTTGCAACAATGTTCTATCACTGGCGCCTCCATGGCGGTGCACGTACTCAGCGGGGGAGGTGCAGGCCTATACACCCTGTAGATGTACTCAATGGACATGCCAGTTCATGACCCCCCTTACAGTCACCTTGCATCATCCACCGTACACCGGCCGGAGCGGCCGGGCCTAGGACGGCCGTGCCCGGCCATGAACACAACCGCCGTGCCAGGCCATGTACACAACCGCCGTGCCCGGCCATGAACACAACCGCCGTGCCCGGCCATAAACACAACCGCCGTGCCCGGCCATGTACACAACCGCCGTGCCCGGCCATGTACACAACCGCCGTGCCCGGCCATGAACACAACCGCATGGCCGGGCACGGCGGTTGTGTTCATGGCCGGGCACGGCAGTTGTGTTCATGGCCGGGCACGGCCGTCCTAGGCCCGGCCGCTCCGGCCGGTGTACGGTGGATGATGCAAGGTGACTGTAAGGGGGGTCATGAACTGGCATGTCCATTGAGTACATCTACAGGGTGTATAGGCCTGCACCTCCCCCGCTGAGTACGTGCACCGCCATGGAGGCGCCAGTGATAGAACATTGTTGCAACTGAAGCATCCGTGCCTGAGGCTTGCACGTGCGGTTGCCGATGTGTGCCCGTGACGGTTCCTGCACATGCAGCCAATGGGAAGAGGGACGCTGGCCGCGTATGGCCCTTGGGAAGTAGCGGAAGTTGAGCACCGCCATGGCGGCGCCAATTATGTTATCTTGTCAGACGCTGCACCGTGATGTGTTGTGTGCAGTTGCGTCATGAGGGATGTGAGCGTGATAGGGAAAGGTCATATGTCATACAATATAGCATGTGTGTCCATACAATGCCCATCGGTCGGCACACAATGGGCAACAGATGTGCATTTGTACGTGTTGACGTCGGGTGTGACCCTACAGACGTTCTTACATCTTCACAACTACACAGTACATCATGGCTGTGTGGCCAAATTATGCATCTGTTGTCAGTGTCTTGTTCTGGCGAGGTGACTACAGTGGTGGTGGTACACATGCATTCCGTGTATGTGTTTTGTACGTTGTGTCACCATGCATGTAATTACCGTATGCACATCATTATTGGTGTTGGCATTTGTGCTTGATGACATGGCGTGTGTATAATTATCGTTTGTGTGCATGCAGTTGCATGTGTGTCTGTGATGTGGCTACTAAACATTAGGGTGAAGACTGAAGTTTTGTCAGTAAGGTTCACATGTGATGGAGTTGTACACGTATGCGTCGTTTGTAAGTTGACCTAAGTTACATCTCTCTCCCACACAGGAGGGCTCCAAATGTGCATCGGCCATACACTGTGCTGGAGGATATGGTTGACGAGGAGGTGATTCGGAAATTCCGGCTGGATCGACGTCGGTTGCTGGAGCTTGTGGCTCAATTGTCTCCTCATCTTTAGCCACGTAGGACGTATCCTGGGTCGATTACACCCACTGCAAAGGTCATAGCGGTACTACATTTCTTCGCTACTGGCACATTTCAGTACACAGTTGGACATGCCGGGGGGATGTCACAGGCCATGTTCAGCACGGTTCTTCGGGATGTCTTAACAGCTATGATGCTGTACAAGAATGACTACATACATTTCCCACGGCCGGAAGAGTTGGCAGCTGTCAAAGCCGATTTCTATGCACTGGGCCACATACCTCACGTTGTGGGCTCAATTGATGGCACACACATCGCTATCATTCCACCACGGGCATGGGAACAAGTGTTCAGGAATCGAAAACACTTCCATTCGCTGAACGTGCAGGTGGTGTGCCTGGCAAACAACATCATCTCCCATGTGTGTGCAAGATTTCCTGGCTCCGCACATGACGCCCACATCATGCGGAGCAGCAATGTCCCACGACTCATGGCAAATCTGCGACCCGGTCAAGCGTGGCTTGTTGGTGAGTGTGCAGTGGGGACTCTTGTGATCTCTGTGTTGCATGGGGTACCCACCATATCTTGTTGTGATGTTTGTGTCTGTCATCCCCCTACATAGGCGACTCGGCTTACCCAAACCGGCCCTGGCTCCTCAGTCCCCTACGTAATCCTAGAACAGCAGGTGAAATGCGGTACAATGAAGCACATGGAAGGACACGGAGAGTCATCGAACGTACCTTTGGACTGCTAAAGTCTAGGTTTCGGTGCCTCGATAAGACCGGAGGGGCCCTGCCTTACTCACCAGGAAAAGTATGCAGGATCGTGATTGCCTGCTGCATGCTCCACAACCTGGCAGTACGCAATGAGATTGAACTGCTGTTGGACCCTGAAGACGAAGAAGTTCCTCGGCCTCCCATCCCACCCATGTCGACTGATGAGGATAGTGGTGAGGAGGAAGGTGTGGACCAGAGGCGCCAGCTCATAGATCGCTACTTCCCTTGAATGTGAGTAACTTCCTCTAGTGGCGGTTGACAAGGCCTCATGTATGTTTGCTGGTGTTGTGTGGATGTGGGGTTCATCAGCTGGGTGTTGTTTGTGATGGTTGCATATGTGTGTCTTCATGTCTTTGGACATACAAGTCTCCATGATGTGTGTGCTCTCATCCCATGCTTTTGTGATGGTTGTCGTTTGTGTAATGTTGCTGTGCATTGTGTTGTGATGTGTGTGAATCTGTTTCCTGACGTGTGTTTGCTGTCTCTGATTTTCTCTAGGTCACTCCCGCAGCGCCATGATCATGTACGACTATGATCCCTGAACCTGTTTACGTCTGTTTCTGAAGGCAATCATGTGAATAAACATGGAGGCAAAACATCATTGTGTGAGTAAGTGCAATTTATTTACAGGTTGTGCTTCTGTGCTGGTGAATATTTACAAGTAAGTGGGGTGGAGGGAGTTGGAGTTGAAGGTAATGGCAGATGAAATGTCCGTGCTGACACCACATTGGGGGGTGTCAGGGTAGTCCAGCAGACCAGTGGGAATGATTGTCTGTGGGACAGGATACTTAGCTGGGTGAATGTCTGGCACAGGCAGTGACATTGTCATGGTCGTCCCCTCTTGGAGCGTGTGGATGGCGCTCCAACACTGCTCTCAGCCACTTCCTGCCTTGGCCGGCCCCTCCGTCTCTGAGGTGGAACAGAGTCAGCTGGGAGGGCAGGTTGTTGATGGGCCACATCCGTCGCCAGGGGCACAGGTGGTGGTGGCGGCGGTGGAGGCGGAGGTGACGGTGGCGGGGGAGGCGGAGGTGGCGGTGGAGGCGGAGGTGACGTGGCGGTGGCGCTACGACACTTGGTGGAGGGGGGGGGGGTTGTTCCGGCCAACCCATTCCCTCCACATCGTTGCCTGCTGGCCCATGATCTGCAACATCTGGCCAAGGATGCCACAGATTTCGCGCTGGACGTTGGTGTTGTCCACTGAGTCCTGGTGTGCACGATCTGCGTTTGCCTGGGACAGGTCGTATGATGCCTGGCACCTGGCAAGGGCTTGTAGGGACTGTGCCACTGGATGGGGTAGCTGTCCTTCCTCTGCACGGCGGTGTGTGGCTCGCCTGATTGGCTGATGTCCCGTTGCCTGTGTTTGTGGCCCACTCACCCTGCCTGTGTGTGAGGCCGATGGACCAGCGTCGTGCGCTGGGTTATGCTGGGTGGCACCGGCAGGAGTCGTGGTGCTGGTGGTAGTGGTGGTACTGGTGGTACTGGTGGTACTGGTGGTGGTGGGGACGGTGCAGATCACAGATACAGGTGTCGCTGGAGTCACACATGCGACGTTGGTCGGTCCCGGGAGTCCCTGTGAGCCAGATGGCCCTGGCTGCGTGCTTGGTCCCGCTCCATCCTCCGCACCGGAGCTGCCTGTGTCCTCGTCACCAGAGAGTCCTGTAGGTGTGGGAGGCGAGGCTGGCGGCCGGGTACTGGTTTCCCCAGTCAGTTGACGATCACCTGAGGGACAAGATAGAGCTGGTCAGTAATGAGGACATTACATGGTTATATAGATTTGTAGACATTTCTGTTTCCTGTCGCACACACCCCACCCTCCACCACCACCACCCTCCCCGTGAACATGGGGGCCTGTTGGGAGTTGTAGTTTGGGCCTCTCACACACCCCACACACCCTCCACCACCACCACCACCACCCTCCCCGTGGACATGGGGGCCTGTTGGGAGTTGTAGTTTGGGCCTCTCACACACCCCACACACCCTCCACCACCACCACCACCACCCTCCCCGTGAACATGGGGGCCTGTTGGGAGTTGTAGTTTGGGCCTCTCACACACCCCACACACCCTCCACCACCACCACCACCACCCTCCCCGTGAACATGGGGGCCTGTTGGGAGTTGTAGTTTGGGCCTCTCACACACCCCACACACCCTCCACCACCACCACCACCACCCTCCCCGTGAACATGGGGGCCTGTTGGGAGTTGTAGTTTGGGCCTCTCACACACCCCACACACCCTCCACCACCACCACCACCACCCTCCCCGTGGACATGGGGGCCTGTTGGGAGTTGTAGTTTGGGCCTCTCACACACCCCACACACCCTCCACCACCACCACCACCACCCTCCCCGTGAACATGGGGGCCTGTTGGGAGTTGTAGTTTGGGCCTCTCACACACCCCACACACCCTCCACCACCACCACCACCACCCTCCCCGTGAACATGGGGGCCTGTTGGGAGTTGTAGTTTGGGCCTCTCACACACCCCACACACCCTCCACCACCACCACCACCACCCTCCCCGTGAACATGGGGGCCTGTTGGGAGTTGTAGTTTGGGCCTCTCACACACCCCACACACCCTCCACCACCACCACCACCACCCTCCCCGTGAACATGGGGGCCTGTTGGGAGTTGTAGTTTGGGCCTCTCACATACCCCACACACCCTCCACCACCACCACCACCACCCTCCCCGTGAACATGGGGGCCTGTTGGGAGTTGTAGTTTGGGCCTCTCACACACCCCACACACCCTCCACCACCACCACCACCACCCTCCCCGTGGACATGGGGGCCTGTTGGGAGTTGTAGTTTGGGCCTCTCACACACCCCACACACCCTCCACCACCACCACCACCACCCTCCCCGTGAACATGGGGGCCTGTTGGGAGTTGTAGTTTGGGCCTCTCACACACCCCACACACCCTCCACCACCACCACCACCACCCTCCCCGTGAACATGGGGGCCTGTTGGGAGTTGTAGTTTGGGCCTCTCACACACCCCACACACCCTCCACCACCACCACCACCACCCTCCCTGTGAACATGGGGGCCTGTTGGGAGCCATGGACATGTTAGTGAGTTGGTGTCCAACGTGCATGGGTTGGGGCGTAGGAGATGTTTCTTCTCAGTTGTGTGAGCCTGACCATGTCGTGCTGATCGTGGTGCTTGGTTTGTACTCACCAGTCTCTTCTCCTTCGTCAAGTCCGTCTAGGCTCTCTGGATGTAGTATCACCAGCACCTTCTCCTCCCAATCGGTGTAGGGTATGGGCTCCGGGGGTGTGCCACCGCCAGTATGATTGGCTCTAGCAAAGTTTTTAGCTCGGATGCCCTTGACCCTGGTCTTCAGGTCATGCCACCGCCTCTGAATGCCATGCTTCGTCCTCGGCACAGTCCCCGACGCATTCACCCGAGTGACGATCCTGTCCCACATGTGGTTCTTTTGCGCCACGGACGTCTGCTGGACTTGGGCCCCGAAGATGTGGGGCTCAACACGGATTATTTCATCTACCATTACCCTCAACTCTGTCTCCGTGAATTTGGGTTTTTTTTTGGGTGCCATGGTGTGTGGTGCTCAGTGTGTGAGTTGAGTGAGTTGGGGGTGCAGGTGTGTGGTGTGTGATGTGTAGGATTTGTGTGGTGGGTGTTTGTGTGGTGGGTGTGGTAGGGTGGTGGGTGGGTGTCTTCTATGTGAGTTTGCAGTATCTTGAATTGGGCCTCTTGCTGGCAGCAATGCTGTGATGCAAAGGATTGTGGTAGCGTGTGGGTGTCATTTTATAGTCGTGTCTCAATGGTTGTTGGCAGTCAGGTGGTAGTGGGCGTGTTGACTAGTGTGCATTATTGGATAATTGGGACGTGTCATGGTGGCTTGTGCTTGGTGTTGGTGGGGGGGGGGCGTTGACAATGTTCGTATGTTTGCTTTGGACTTGCGGTACACTTTCTAACATTTGTTTGCCGCTAGGGATGTTGTGCGTGTTGGCCTTCCGCAGTGATGCTGTGGTTATCGTAGCATTCTTTCCGCCGCGGACGTGGATGGCTGTGAGTTCCGTGGTACGGGCGGATTTATCCTAATTGCGGCCACGGAGTATTCACAAGTATGGCGATACATGTGTCATTTTCCGCGGTCATTTCCGTCCGCGGCAGTGGTTGTTCATTGGACTCCGTCCGCCGCGGACGGAGTTGGATGTGTTCCGTCCACCGCGGACGGTGTTGGTTATGATCCGTCCGCCGCGGTCGGAGTTTCGTGACATGATTATCCTAATCCCAACCGCGGAATCTCCGCGGCGCAGCCGGGAGTAAAATTTCCCCCACCATGGCGGACAGTACCCATTTCCGTCCGCCATCCTAATCGACCCCATAGTCTTTTCACGCAAAAGTGCTCCTGCGTAGTCCGTGAGTCGTAGCACGCCCCTTTTCGTAGAGAATTGGGAGGGCCCCAATGATGAAGCATGTCACCGTGAGGAAACTCCGGTGAGTGAGGGGACACTAGAAAGAAATTTTTCTTTCTTGGTAGGCACCACCGACCACACAGGTCAGTTGCCACAACTTGAGCTAGGTCTACGAATTCAGTAACTTGGATTCTTGGTTATGCCCTTAACTGGCATCAGCATGAACTTCTCCTAAAAAAAAGTGAACATCTTGAAGTTGGGCTCCTTGTGACTGTGAAGTGACTTCTTCGCACTGAGAATCGATTGCCCCAGAGGACCACCAACACGAAGCTCAAGCGAGACCTACTTTGCAGGCTGAAAGTGACCATCTATGACTGGCAGTGTAAGATCTCCACTTTGTGACATCCATGACTATCAACCAATTCAAAGCTCCAGCAGTGACCGGCTCTTCGCGGTCTAGAAATAACCATGTACGACTCTCAACTTGCTCCTTGCGCCTACATCCGCCACCTCATGTCTCTCCAACATTAATAGTACTCTTTGCGCCAGACTTGAGAAGGTAAAACACTTATTTAAGGTTTTGTTGTGATCCAGAGTGGCTATATTCGAGAAAAGTAATATCAATATCATACTTGCAATACAGGGCATAATCAATCAATCAACCAATCAGTTCTTATAAAGCACAGCTAATCACCGAGAGGGTATCCAGGCACTGCAATCTCTGCTGCGTAGGGAGGATTTGGTTGAAACAGCCAGGTCTTAAGTCTTTTCCTGATTTCCAGCAGAGAGGAAGAGGTCTGGAGGTGAAGGGGGAGGTCATTTCAGGCGTTTGCAGCGAGTTAGGAGAAGGAGCATCCTCCACTGTTGCTTCTGCGGATGTGGGGAGGGTAAGCGAGTGAAAAGGAGGCAGAGCTCAGGTGTCTGGAGGGTTACTGGAAGTTCAGGAAGTGGTTGATGTATGCTGGTCCTTGGTTGTGTAGGACTTTGAAGGTGTGGATCAGCATCTTTAATTGATATCTCTTCTAGATGGGGAGCCAGTGGAGCTTCTTGAGGTAGAGGGTGATGTGGGCTCACTTTGGGAGATAAATCCTGAGTCTGGCCGCTGACTTCTGCATGGTCTGCAGTCTCTTCAGGTGGTGCAAGGGGATTAGGTAGAGTATGCTGCCATATTCCAGCCAGCTGGTTTCTAGGGCTTGAGTGACGGTCTTATCTAGTGTTGAGAGGGAACCATTTGAAGGTCTTACGGAGCATGTGAAACGTGAAGAAGCAGGTCGAGGAGACTGTGTTGATCTGGCTTTACATGGAAAGTTTGCTGTCAGGATGATGCCAAGATTGCGGACGTGGTCTGTCGGAGTGGGTGAGGGTTCTAGTTCAGAAGGCTACCAGGCGTCGTTCCACAGGGAGGTGTTGTTCCTGAAGATCAGCACTGTCTGTGTTGAGGTTTAGGTAGTTGTCTTTTATCCAGTCGGTGACGCTCGTCATGTACCTGAGGAAGTTGGCCATTGTAATGGAGGGGTCTTCTGATTTCTAGAAGATGAGCTGGGTGTCATCAGCGTAGAATATGGTATTTAGTCTATGATGATGTTGGTTGAGGGGGTCATGTAGGTGTTCAACAGTATAGGGCTGAGGGGCATGCCTTGAGGGATGCCACAGATGATGTTCTTAGGTTGCAAGGTGAAAGGTGTTCGTTTGATTTTCTCTGTTCTTCCTGAAAGGAAAGCGACACTCCATTTGAGGGTGTCTCCTTGAATGCCAATGTGGTGAACTGATAAGGGTGGGTGGGATATGGTGTTGAATCCTGCTGAGAGGTCAAGGAGGATCATATAGTGCATATAATAGTGTGCATCACAGTACAGTCTCAATTACCCAGGGCAATTAGTCTTCAAACAAGGATAATGATATACCAGAGTTCAGCCTAAATAGGACCATCCTTATTATTGTTAGAGTCACTTTCAGATGTTTGATTTATCCCAGGCGAGACCTCTGCAAGAGGTCAGGCATGATGGTAGCTGGGTTAACCCGGTCCCTCTCCCTCTTGACATAAGTTTTAAACAGTGCCCAGATTCTATCACACTTGAAAATTCTGTCACTGAATATAGCGGGCATCTGCCACATGGAGTAGATATGCCAGACCTTTGACCACCACTTTATAAGGCTCAGAGGGTAGCGGGTTCCTCCAAGTGTCGCAGGTCTACCGAGCAAATTAGACAGATCTGCTGTAGAACTTTCACCAGAATTACTTCACTTGTGTGCACTGTCACCACATGTGGAAAAAGGAACTCCCCCCCTACATCCTCAAAGTGCTTGTCCATTGTACCTAGCTGGAACTCCGAGTTTGGTACCATGGGGAGTGGAGAGGGGTTGGTGAACACCACATGGTGGTCGTGTGTCTTATCCCAGTACCTCAGGACAGTGGCTGTAGCATATAGGGGCATCTGAGGATGCAGAAAGTAGTGTTGGGGTTTTAAGCACAGGATGTAATGAGGGGGAGAGGTTAACAGCCTTGTTTTCATCAAAAACGGTTCAATATAAGGGAAATTGTGCCAATCGAGGGCTGATTGCAATAGAGAAGTGTTTACGGAGTGCAGCATGTTAGGAAACCCCAGCCCTCCCTCAGTTGTTCTCTTATAAAATGTAGCTCTGGGCAACCCTGGCACTGCATTATTCCACACAAATTGAAGTAGCTGTTTTTGTGCCTGGTGGATTGTCTTCTTAGGAGTCTGCAAAAGAAGGGTTGGTGTTACATATAGCAATTTGGGTAGGTAGTTCATTTTATTGCTGCTGATTCAGCCCAACCACAAATTTTCAAGCCTACCCCAGCAATAGAGATCTGTAAGCAGACTCTCGAGTACAGCTGGAACATTGCATTCATAAAAATTACTGATAGAACTGGCGAGAAAGACACCTAGATACAGTATATATGTGTCTGCCCATGCCACGGCTCAAGTGGAAAGCAAGCGTTGGATGTATTGTTGGGGTCTGCCACACCCATACCTCTAGACTTTGTGTAATTGATGCTAAACTTTGAAGCAGCTCCAAATTGCTTCAATTTGTCTAAGACACAAGGTCGAGATGTGTTAGGTCATGTCAGGAAATACGGTATATTGTATATCATCAGCAAACACAGTCAGTTTCTACTGTTCCCAATCTACTTTGATGAACCAGATATCTTGGTTGATTTCTAAGTGGTGAATCAGGGGTTCCATCATTAATGCATACATTAAGCGAAACAGAAGGCACCCCAGTCTATTACCCCTTCTGAGAGGAATCACGGAGGAAAGGCTACTATTGACTTAGATTCACATCACCAGGGTGACGTGGCTGGCCAACACGTATGCCGTCATATGGGGTTCAAGCCAGGTTTCGAGAGGACAGCTCGAAGATATTGCCAATCCACTCAATCAAAGGCTTTCTCTGCATCTAGTAAAAGAAGGTTGGCCTTGGCGTTGATCCTTTCTGCCACATCAACAATGTAGGAAGCTGGAACTTTATACAGTACTAGCAGCCCGTCCCGACGTTGTCCGGGGCAGAAATAGAATGTGTGGCACATCACTTACAATCCTCTCCCTGTGACATACGTGATTTATAATGAAAGTGTGAGCAACTGTGCCTCTGAAAGCCTTTTAATTGTAGTCATTGAAAAAAAGTAAACCGTGAGCTTAGCAGCATTATGTAAGTATCACAAAATGTAAGATTATTTCGGAGCGTTATTTATCATTGAGCTTACACGTCGTTATGTACCTCTTTATTGAAGTTGGTGCTTGAGCACCGGAGCAGTATGCAGAGCTTTGTGATCCCCGCTGTTAGGCTTAGTGGCTTGAGCCCCCGCGTGAGCACCCTAGCAATGCCGCGGCCCGTGAAGCCTTGCCCATTGGTGTTTGGCCATGCCCCTCTGACAACGTCAAGGAGGCGAGCCCCGTGAATGCAGCACCCATTCAGGTTTTGCCACGCACCTCTGACAACGGCCAGGCCCACAACGGAGTAATGTGAAGGTTTTTGTTTACAATGCCATTTTCGCTTTTACCAGTAATGACGGGGAATGGCGCGCCCCGCACCCCATGAATGCCGCGCATATTGGTGTTTGCTGTTTATCCACGCCCCTCTCACAACGCCCACAAGGGAGTCCTGTGAAGGTTTGTTTGCTGCGCCCTATTGCTGACAGCACAACGCCCACGCCCCCAAGGGACTACTTTACCCCTAAGGTTGTTTTACCTTTGTAATGTATATGGTGGCCACTTGTATAGCCTATGTCCATCTGCTGCAACTGTCCTTTCCAATGCTGTATTGGGTGTTGTGATTGGTGCGGTGGTTCCTGAGATTACTTGCCTCAAAGGTTTGGGCTCTCTCTTTATTATATTAGTATATATACCAAAAAGAGGTATACATTGCAAAGAGTCCAGGTATTTCCTTATGAGTGGACAGGAGCTGCATTGGTATGGTCAATCCCAGGTCAGTGCTCCACTGTAAAGTCCATGCCCTGTAGGGAAATGGACCACCTAAACAGTTTGGGGTTTTCACCTTTCATTTGCATCAGCCAACTGAGAGGCCAGTTGGCCAGTTACTATCAAGAAACTAGTACAAACAACAGTACTCATTTTCTCTAACTAAGGAAACCTTGCTAATGCACCTGCAAAAGAAAGAACAAGCTAACCAAGCAAAGCATATTTCAGAATCACAAGGCCTTTAGACAGGCTAACTTTATTAACATTTAAACCTGCACTTCAAATGCATGGTAATACTTGTGCACATATACCTCAAAAACAAATGCAAACATGAATAAAAGTAAACACGATTACATGTTACAGTATGACTTCCAGAGCATATGCAAATGTGACTTAAGGCATAAATGCAGCATGAATACAGAATACATATTCATGTTAAATTGAACATTAGTGCACACTTTTATTAAGCTTTGGTTTCTCAATGGCTATGTTTCATTAAAGCAGTAATATGTTCGCACACATTAATCTTACTAAGTCACACAGTGGATATAATGTCAAATATAAATGCAAATTGCGTCTTGCTAATGTGTAAGAGAGGAGTCTAAGTTGTGCTCCTCTCAACCCCCTTCCATTCCTTTTGTGCTTCCCCTTCACCCATCAAACCATTGTCATTCATTAACATTCATTCATTCTTTGGTTCTCTCTATGTCACAGGTACTCATAGTACGGCCCGCGGGCCGCCAGCAGTCCGGCAAGCCTTCCCTGGCGGCCCGCGGACCTTGCAGACATCGTACCAGTGTTTAAAAAAACATTTTTAAAGAGTGTCTGCAACCGGAGTGCGACTCTGATAGACTCTGCTGCTCTGTGGGGCCAGGTGATTCATTCCAGCGATAGTCATAGTGGACCTGCAGGGGTACTAAAAGAGGTGAAATACAACAAAGCCCCATTAACATGCAAACGGTCTTTTAAAGACCTGTGAAGTGCTCAGGTGCGGCTGTGTGTGTGTGCCCGGGAAGCTGTCTCAGCCCAGGCTGACACACAGGCAGGGTGAGATGACAGAGGGAGGTAGAGGGAGGGAGACAGAGGGAGGGAGGAAAAGGGAGGGAGACAGACAGAAGGAGAGGGAGGGAAGGAAAGGGAGGTAGACAGGCATACAGAGGGAGATGGTGAGAGGGGGAGGGAGGGAGACAGAGGAAGAGGGAGGGAGGGAGGGAAAGGGAAGGAGACAGAGGGAGAGGGAGGCAGGGAGAGGGAGACCGAGAAAGGGAGACAGAGAAAGGGAGACAGAGAAAGAGAAACAGACAGAGGGGGGAGACAGGCAGAGGGAGGAGGGCAACAGAGGGAGGGTGACGGAGGGAGGGAGACGGAGTGTGGGAGGTGGAGTGAGTGAAGCTGAAGTGAGGGAGTGAGGGAGTGAGGGAGGGGGAGTGAGGGAGTGAGGGAAGGGGAGTGAGGGAGTGAGGGAGTAAGGGAAGTGGAGTGAGGGAGGAGGAGGGAAGGAGGGAGTGAGGGAGGCAGAGGGAGGGAGGGAGGTGGAAGTGAGGGAGTGAGGGAAGGGGAGTGAGGGAAGGATAGTGAGGGAAGGGGAGTGAGGGGGAGGGAGGGATTGAGGGAGGGAAGGGAGTGAGGGAAAGGGAGTGAGGGAAGGGGAGTGAGGGAGGGAGGGAAGGTGAGTGATGGAGGGAGTGAGGGAAGGGAGTGAGAGAAGGGGAGTGAGGGGGGAGTGAGGGAGGGAGCGAGGGAAGGGGAGTGAGGGAGGGAGAAGAGGGGAGGGAGGGAGTGAGAGAAGGGAAGTGAGAGAAGGGGAGTGAGGGAGGGAGTGAAGGAAGGGGAGTGAGGGGGGAGTGAGGGAGGGAGTGAGGGAAGGGAGTGAGGGAAAGGTAGTGAGGGAAGAGGAGTGAGGGAGGGAGGGAAGTGGAGTGAGGGAAGGGGAGTGAGGAAAGGGGAGTGAGGAAAGGGGAGTGAGGGATGGGCGTGAGGGAAGGGGAGTGAGGGAAGGAGGATGTGAGGGAAGGGGAGTGAGGGAGGGAGTGAAGGAAGGGGCGTGAGGGAAGGGGAGGGAGGGAGTGAGGGAAGGGGAGTGAGGGAAGGGAGTGAGGGAAGGGAGTGAGGGAAGGGAGTGAGGGAAGGGGAGTGAGGGAGGGGGAGTGAGGGAAGGGAATGAGGGAGGGATTGAGGGAGGGAGTGAGGGAAGGGGAGGGAGTGAGGGAAGGGGAGTGAGGGAAGAAGAGTGAGGGAAGAGGAGTGAGGGAAGGGGAGTGAGGAGGAGGAGTGAGGGAGGGAGTGAGGAAAGGGGAGTGAGGGAGGGGGAAGGTGAGGGAGGGTGAGGGAGGGTGATGGAGGGAAGGAGAGGGAGGGAAGGAGAGGGAAAGAGAGGGAGGGAGATGGAGGGCGGGTAAAGGAGAGGGAGGGAGAGGGAGGGGAGGGAAGGAGAGGAACAGGGAAAGAGAGAGGGAGAGAGTGTGAGAAGAGGGAGTGAGGGAAGGGGAGTGAGGGAGGGTGGGGAAGGGGAGTGAGGGATGGAAGGGCGTGAGGGAAGGGAGTGAGGGAAGGGAGTGAGGGAGGGGGAGTGAGGGAAGGGGAGTGAGGGAGGGAATGAGGGAGGAGGGAAGAGGAGGGAGGGAGTGAGGGAAGGGGAGGGGTGAGGGAAGGGGAATGAGGGGGGAGTGAGGGAAGGGGAGTGAGGGGAGGGGGAGTGAGGGAGGGAGTGAGGGAAGGGGAAGGAGGGAGAGGGAAGGATAGAGGGAAGGAGAGGGAGAGTGAGGGAGAGAAGGAGGGAGAGGGAGAGGGAGAGGGAGGGAAGGAGAGGGAAGGAGAGGGAGGGGGAGAGGAGGGGAGGACAGGAGAGGAAGATGGGGAGGAGAGGGAAGGAGAGGGGAGATAGAGGAAGTACGAGGGAGTGAGACAATCAGAGTGAGTGAGACAGACAGAGACAGGGCGGGAGAGAGAGGGATGGAGGGAGGGAGACAGAGAGAGAGATAGAGGGAGGGATACAATGAGAGAGAGAAATAGATATAGAGAGAGATGGAGGGAGGGAGAGAGAGAGAGAGAGAGAGAGAGAGAGAGAAAATAGATATAGAGAGGATGGAGGGGGGAGACAGAGAGAGAGATAGAGGGAGGGATACAATGAGAGAGAGAAATAGATATAGAGAGAGATGGAGGGAGGGAGAGAGAGAGAGAGATAGAGGGAGGGATACAATGAGAGAGAGAAATAGATATAGAGAGAGATGGAGGGAGGGAGAGAGAGAGAGAGAGAGAGAGAGAGAGAGAGAGAGAGAGAGAGAGAGAGAGAGAGAGAGAAAGAGAAAGAGAGATGTGTGTATGCCGGGTCTGGTGGCCTCAGTGGACAAAGGCGTCCGCTGCAGGGACCTGTGCTCAACCTCATGGTCACAGTTTTTTTTGGTTGTTCTAGCCCCGCCCCCTCCCCACTGACCCCGCCCCCACCGGTGCGGCCCTCGGACACAAACCACACAAAATTTGGCCCCTGAGAGAAAGTTCGTGAGTTCCCATGCTCTATGTGAAGGAAGCAAACGGGACCAATAAACTAATGGAAGAAGCCTTGTTGAACAAAACCCCTCGATTTATGTATATCATTTATGATCTCCTGGGAAAGACAAGAGAGCTAAAGTAGTCCCAAAGGCCAGACTTTAAAAGAAATCTAAACATTTGGCCGTGCCTTTGCATGTGTCAGTGTATCCGTTCTTTAAATTAACAATATTGTTGAGGGGCATGTGCTCTGTGTACCTATAATTCAGATTTTGCATTTTGAGTACCTATTTTTCTGTTTATTATTAAATGGAGTTATCCTACTATTATATATTTTGGTAGCATTCAGATTTTCAATAGTCATTGCAATGCGAATTAACAAAAGCGCTGTGAAGCCATGATGTGTGAGCGGCATGGGCACGTAGCTTCGCTCACTGCTGTACACTTTAATGGGATTATCTCAGTTCACTTATTTGCACTTTAGCTCACAAAAGATGCAAATAATAAGGTTCGGATTTGCAGCTGCCTGTGACGTGGTGAAGTCATCTGGAAATCTCTTTCGGCGCAGGGGCGCCATCTGCTCCGAAGACGGGCTCCAAGGCAACTGTCAGGCCCTTCACTCTGCTGCTCGCTTCTGGGTAACTAACTGCGTCGCTCTGATTGAAAATGAAGAAGACACCAATTAATCCATTCGCTCAAACGTGCAGTAAGCAATAATTAATTTTTGGGTTGCTTTTATTTTTTATAATATCTGCTTCAACACATGGGTGCATTCAGTATCAAGAAATACAACGGAGTAGCAACAAAATCCTCTCGTTAAACCCTTGCATCACTATATGCATTCTGCAATCCCTAACATTGTAAGCTATGAACTTTAAAATCTTTGTATGCTATACACCCAATTATTGCATTCTGTTAGATCATTTATACTATGCTATAATCCGACCATTGCATGCTACAAGTCCGGTCATGGGGTGGGCGGAACTCGCAGAGTTTCACTGCGTAGAATTCTGCAGAGTTACATAAAAACTGCGAGATTTCACAGAGTTCCGCCAATGGGCGATGTGATTTAGCGCTGGGAGTGCATTCCGCGTTGAAAAATCAGCACAAAGGACACATCGCGGCATGCCAGAGGGTGCAGCTATTCGAGTTTATTTTGCTGCTATTTGAATGGATTTTGTTCTTGAGAGGCAGCCTTCTTACCATGAATAGTTGCAACCGCCCTCATTAGAAAAATCTTATTGAATGTTCTCCTAGAAACCGGAAGTCGTGCTTGGGAATGGCAAATCGTGTTCGCGCTCGCCATATTTCCGTTCAGGAGCCGCGTGTGAGAAGAAATTCTGGCGTGCGGCAAGTGGCGAAATTTGACTGGAACTCCACATTGCAATAGTAACGCGAAGTCGCCCAATTTCTGCCAATTCTGCCGGTGGAATGGAATATTTGGCCCACCCCTATTTATTTCGTGCTATAATGTCGAATATTTAAAACCACAAACTCGATCATTGTAAATTATCCATCCACTGTTTATGCGCTATAACCCCAGTAATTGTATGTCGTTAACCTGCTCATTTCACACTATAAATTCACTAATCTTACACTATGACCCTCATCATTGCTTTAAGTCTGTTAATCTTATGCTACATTCATGATGGCTATATGATATAACCGTGATCATCGTATGCTATAAACTGATTATTGCATTCTGTTAACACACCCAATGAATGTTAGAAAGAGTGAGCTAAAAGAAATATCATTGCATGCTGTTAACATAGTCAAACTTTGATATAAGCCCACTCACCATTATGATTTAAGCTTCATAATTATGTGGTATGAGCCTGCTCATCATCTTACTTTGCTGAACTTGTTTTTGTTGGCATTACGACTCCAGGCACCTTACCCCTGCTAATCAGTGCTAACATGCTTGTGCACTCCAGGGTTAGGTTGGCTTACGTGGCAATCAGGTAGATCCCGACTGGCTTGTCTGACAAATCAGTGTGTTTGCCGGTTTTTTGGCTGTTGGTGAGCTGGTTTTATGGCGAGGTGGGCCAGTTTTTACTGTTGATTTTCTTGATATTACCACAAACATTTCCTGAAGCAAACCCAAATGCATGCAGTCTCTCATACCTTGCAAAATACCCATGCATTGTTTCTTTACAAGTTCAAAAGTGGCCTGATTAGCCAAAGGGGGGGCACTTTTATCTTGGTGCCTGGGCCTATTTTTTGGTCGAGTCTGACCCTGGTGTACGCACCTTAAAATATGGTAAAATTGGACTACACCTAGTTTGCATATTTAATTTACTTATAAGTCCCCAGTAAATTGTACTACATGTATCCAGTGCCTGTAAATTAAATGTCGCTAGTGAGCTGCAGCACTCCTCGTGCCCTCCACTAAAATAGCCTTTTAAAACAAGGTTCATGCCTGCCACTGCAGCCTGTAGTGCAATGTTAAACTGCCATTTCAACCTGGCAAAATAAATCTTTTGCCAGGTCTAAACCTTTCTTTTGAAAACTTAGAAGTCACCCACATAGTTGGCACTAACCACCTTTAAGACAGAGTGCCTGGTATTTAAAATGTAGAAGGGGTGTATAAATGTAGCATGTCCTGATGGTGAACAACTCCTAAAGTCGTTTTTCACTGCTTTAAGACTTATCTGTCCTATAGACTAATACTGGGTACCATATTAGTGCTAACTTCAGATTGGGCGCAGATGGAGAAATTATGTTTACTCTCAAAGGAATTGTAATTTAAAATCTTATTGTGGAGTTGGGTTTTATGAGAAAGTTGGCATTTTTCTGCACAAACCAGAAGTGCCTTTCTACCAGTGTACAGGGTCATATGACTGTGAGTGGCCCTGCTGATGTGGATGGTATTTTGCTGCAAGACAGTGAGACAAACGAAGCCTAGGATGGCTGGGGAGGAGTTGTCCCATGCCCTGCTTACACTGCAGCCATGCCTGCCGCACAGCCAAAGGAACCTGACCCCAGGCCTGTCCTTCATTTTGTCACCCTGGACAGTCTGGAGCCAGGACCAGGATATAGGGAAGCTGATGAGAACTAGCTTTGATGTTAGGACAGGGAATTCCCTCACACAAAGGCTGACACCAGGTATAAAAGTGGGATCTTCAGAACCTCTCATCAGACCACTCCTGGACTCATGGAATGTTCAGAAGGGCTGCCCTGCTGTCTGAGGTTAAGGGACTGCCATGCTGACTGAAGAAGGAAGATTGGGCCTGCTTGTCTTGATACCTTGCTACACAGAGTGACTCCAAGGGTCAGTTGGTTGACCTGTGTGAGCTACAGGGACACAACAAGCTTTTGCGGCCTCCCTGCAACTACCCAACTGGACCTGCCAGCTACTGCCTGAACCCTTCTGCTAGCCTCTGCTGGAGTGAATCCTGATTTGGTTAGTACTTATAGTCAAGACAGCAGCGCGCCTCTCTGAAACGCTTCTTGAAGAAATACACACTCTGGAGGTACGTCTGAAAACATTTCAGACCCCGAGTGAATTGAAGAAGAGGCTGGATGAACTTAACAAAAGCATGACTGACTTTGAGATTAGTCTCAAAGACACTAAGTACACGAAACTTGCAAAAGACCAAAAAGCATTCTCACACGAAAAAGTCTACCCCTATATAAGAGATGACTACAGAGTAAGCAGTAGAAACCCGGGGTACAACACAGACACCGATGGTTCAGACTCAGGTTCAGATAGCTCAGGCCCTTCCTCTTACTCCTATAATCAACCAATGAATAGAAGACCGAGAAGAGGTAGAGGAAATGCAAGGGGCTACCGCGGGAATCAAGTCCCCCAATGGCCACCCTATCAGGGTCCACATCCATTTGGTCCTCCATTTGGTCCCCCTCCCCAAGCACCTTTCTACTATGGTCCACCAATGTACCCACAACAACCCTATCAAAACTGGGGAAGCAATCAAGGCAATTCCAACCTTCCTTTTTTAGGAGGGGGCAAGCCGAATCAACGGGCAAAAAACAAAACAGGGCAACAAATCCAATGGGCCCAGCCAGTAGCCACAGAGACACGCCATACGCGCAGCAAGGGGCCACCAGAGGCGACGACGAGCGGCCTATGAATTTGGTAGTCAATCTATCAAGCACTGAACTGACACCAATTCAAGAACAGGTTCTTAACAAAAGACTGGGTTTTGTGCCTACACCTTACACAGATAAATTCAAACTCTGCTGTGAACTGAAAGAATTCCTGCGGAAGTTGAAGCTACAGGTTTTCTTTCAGGATAAAGATAACAACAATTACTCTGAATCTGACACTGGTCTGAAAAAGAAATCATCCTTTGTGCCACCCCCTGGCAGTCTACCAGTAGAAATTTTGGCATTCGAAAAAGCCATTATGAAGGAAGTAAAAGACCTTGATCCACGTGCTACGAAGGTGTTTCAAAACACCAGTAACTTGGAACTCCAAGCAATACAGGAACTATCCAAGAATAATCGCCTAACAATAAAACCTGCAGACAAAGGTGGGGCAATTGTTCTACAGGACACTTCAGACTATAGACAAGAATGTCTACGACTCCTATCGGACACTAGGAATTACACCATCATAAAGGATGATCCAACTGAACGCTTAAGAATATCGATTGCTTATCTCATAGAAGAATCATTAGCGAATGATTGGATGAGCAAGAAGGAGACTGATTTCCTGGAAAATAAAAAAACCGGTCATCCCATATTTCTACACAATCCCCAAAATTCATAAACAATTGGTAAAACCTCCAGGGAGACCTATAGTTTCAGGTATAGGTTCCATCCTCGAACCCCTCTCAAAATATGCTGATGCTTATCTAAGACCACTGGTACAAAAAACTAATACATACCTGAGAGACACCAAGGATGTCCTGTGTTTACTTGAAGAACTCGACTTTGACCCTGTCTCTAACATTCTTATCAGTCTCGATGTAGAAAGTCTATATACGAGCTTGCCACACAAAGACACACTGGACATTCTGGAAGAGGTGCTCTTTGATTCAGAATGGACTTTTAAAACCCCGAGACATGTGGTTTTAGAATGTTGCCGTTTGGCACTGACTGAAAATTTCTTCAGGTTTGAGGAGACCCTGTACAATCAAAGACACGGGACAAGCATGGGAAGCACCTTTGCGCCGAGCATAGCGGTTCTGTATGTACACCATCTCGAGAAAACTAAGATCTTGAATGACAACAACCCTTACAGACACCATATTAACGTGTGGAAACGTTATATTGACGATGTCCTAGTCATATGGACTGGAAATGAAAATGAGGCGTCACAGTTTTTTGAGTGGCTAAATCAACAGGACAGATTTTTAAAGTTCACCAGCACTATGAGTAGGTCTAGCCTGGTCTTTTTGGATCTTAACATACAGGCGAACGATGGAAAATTAACAACAACCACGCATTTTAAGCCCACAGCGAGAAACTGCTTACTAACTTATGAAAGCTTCCACCCGAGGCACCTGAAACAGAACCTGCCTTTTGGACAATTCCTAAGGCTCAGGAGGAATTGCTCGGAAAAGAATGACTATCTCAAGCAAGCAGAAGATCTGAGTATCAAATTGAAAGCAAGACATTACCCAATTAAACTTATCAACAACGCGAAGAAAAGAGCGGGTAACAACCATAGGGATGACCTTCTGGAACCAAAAGAGAGAGCAGTGGCAGACACCAAAAGACATATCTGCATCACAACATTTAACAAGGTGTCAGACCAGATCACGAGAATTTTGAAAAAACACTGGCCGATTGTCAACAGTAGCAATTTGACTATACCAATACCAATGTTTAGCCACCGTCGGGGCAAAAATCTGAGAGACCATCTAGTCCACACTCGCCCCAAACCAATAACATCTACAAACAGACTCCAACCGCTACCAGCGGGACACTACCCTTGTAACAACTGTAGTGTGTGCCATTTAACATCTACTACTAAGACCATCACCTTCAATGACAACACTGAGTGGCATTTGAAACAAATGTCCAACTGCAATAATAGCGGTGTAGTGTACCTGATAACGTGTGTGTGCAACCTACATTATGTGGGGATGACAACAAGAAAAGTCAGCACAAGAATTGTTGAACACAGGAGTAACATCCGGTGTAAACGGGCCACCACACGTTTGACTAGCCATTTTTGGAGAAGAACCATACACCAAATGACATGACCTGGGTGGTTCTAGAGATTGCGAAAAGCAGGGACAATCAAGAAAGAGTCCTTCACGAACGTGAACAAAGATGGGTGTTTAAATTACGTACAGACACCAATGGATTGAACGATGATATACCTTGGGGGGCCTTTACACATTAAAAACTGATCTCTTCAGTAAGCCAACCCCTAAAAAAAATTCTAACATTTCTCCACTTACAACTTAAGACAGGATAACCAGCGAATATACATCACTGTAAGTATCATTGTAAGAACCTAATACTCAGCTTGGTCATTAAGTTCACTCAGTGACGATCGCCCAGGCGTCAAACAAGTGCCTCTACCAAACATGTCCATTAAACGTGATATGTATAATTATGATAGGAGATCACATTTCCTCCTCTGATTGAAAGCCATCCTCTTGATAGTTTTGCTATCACCCTATACTTAGTATCTAGTATCAGTTAGAATGGGCATAATCGTGAATTAAACCATTCTCCACTAATGGGTTAAAATGATTAATTATACCAACTGACTTAAGGAAAACTCATATGTGACCTAGTTGTATCGCGGCTCATGATAATATGTCTATGAACCATATAACATCATGCCATCCAGCCATAGTGATAACCCCACATAGGTTAAGTAATATGAGCTTCAAAAACTTTTCGTAAAGTTTTAAAATTGAAATGTATATATCTAATGAAAGATCAGATGTATATAAATATTCCCAGTAAATTCTGATTGCTTAACGAAGCTGCTTAACTGCAGTCTCGAACCTCTTAGCCCTGGAGCCAATCGCTATACACCAAAGATGGCCGCTATCGTTTTGCGGTCTAGTGGCCCGCTGTGTCAAACCCGGAAGCCCGCTTCATACTTAAGAACGCGAGCGCCGGTCACCGGGTAAGATGCGGTCCTGAGGGGAGCTGACTGTAGGTATTACCTCGCGTTTTCTCCAAGAAGGAAGTAAGTAGAACGTTAGATAGAATCAAGCCATTATACAAACGATAGTCTGCGCAGAGGTGACTAAATACTACGAATACTTACCGAAGTTTCTCTCTTTACCTGTCCCATTAACCCTGTATCGGGTAAACCAGCATTGAGTCATGTGGTGAAAACGACCCCTTAAAGAGACCATGAAGTGCCATTGAGCACAGCATCAAGTAACTATTATGAAACATTTACTTTCTGGCTAAAACTGTTCTTTTTTGTGTTATGTGTGTCTATCGTCCTGGTCACATTAAGTCCTGTCTTGTTTATTTGTGTGAATTCACAAACCACTTGTTTTGTAAAATACCACAGAGTATTGCACAATATGAGAGCCTGCACGCACCACTATGGTGTAAACCTTCACCATAGCACATGAAGCGTGCGTCATGAGAAGACACGATGTGGTTCTCCTCACAAGGGAGCTAAAAAACGCTACTAATGTTGTTCTTTCTATTCACAGTTTTTGGAAAAAGCCAAAAAAACGTATGTATTCTATTATGAACGCATGCCATATTTTTTGTATCTAATTTTTATATTATCACAGTCTAAGTAATAGACCCAGGAGTGGCATATGTAGGGCTGGCCCCTACATGGTCCTGAAGAAATGCTAGGGGTAGCATGAAACATGTCGACCTTCACTGAACCAATCCCCATTACAGGTTGGTTAGTAGTGATCTCACCCCATTTTTAATATACCTGACTAGGAGCAGAATAAAGTTATTTGAGGCCCACTAATCACGGTATTCTTAATCCACTTACACCCACTCCATCATTTTGCACCACACATAGGGGCTCATTAGGATGGCGGACGGAAGAGCCACCGCGGCCCTGGAGTAGGCGGAAAAACCCTTTTCCGTGTCCGCCTGCCGCGGATACTCCGTCCGCCATATCAGGATAGGAAAACGTGTCAAATTTCCGTCCGCGACGGAAAAGCACGCACCGCCGCCGAACTACACACGACCACGTGGCGGACGGAACACATCCGGAGGCCCCGCCGTACGTACTGACGTCTAAGACCGTCCCCCAAATCAAGATGGCGGAAAACACACATAAAACCGCAGCGGAAAAACAACCTGTCTGAACACGGCGGAATCCCCACAGCGAACATAGGTGACATAGCAGAGATACCCACCGCAAGCTGACCACCACCATGGACCCAGCGCTACACGCTTTCCCGATGCTCTTCGCGATCCACCACATCCTAGTCATGGCCCACTATGGACGACGACGCAGGTAAGGCACAAACCATTGGCTGTCTGGAGGGGAATACCAGCAAGGGACGTGACGTAGGGAGGGGGAGTGTCATGTTACCGAAACCACTGATGAGAAGCATATACGAATACACATTTGCAGTACGCAAGCATGAATGACAACGACAGTCCACGAGACTTGATAGACTACCTTTATTGTACAAAATAGGGGTATAATCACAGTGTATGCGTGAGCATGGGCAAAGTGGGCACCAGAGGATGAACATCATAGGCAGCACATCAGAGGGAGGAATGCAGTATCAGAGCATCAACAGGGCATTGTGAAGTACAGAACAGGTACATCATAGGCAGGTAACGAGAGGGCAGTATGCAGTATCAGAGCATCAACAGGGCATTGTAGAGTACAGAGCAGGTACATCATAGGCAGGTAACGAGAGGGCAGTATGCAGTATCAGAGCATCAACAGGGCATTGTGCAGTACAGAGCAGGTACATCATAGGCAGGTAACGAGAGGGCAGTATGCAGTATCAGAGCATCAACAGGGCATTGTAGAGTACAGAGCAGGTACATCATAGGCAGGTAACGAGAGGGCAGTATGCAGTATCAGAGCATCAACAGGGCATTGTGCAGTACAGAGCAGGTACATCATAGGCAGGTAACGAGAGGGCAGTATGCAGTATCAGAGCATCAACAGGGCATTGTGCAGTACAGAGCAGGTACATCATAGGCAGGTAACGAGAGGGCAGTATGCAGTATCAGAGCATCAACAGGGCATTGTGCAGTACAGAGCAGGTCCATCAGAGGCAGCACGTGAGAGGGGCTAAGTGCATCAACAGTCCATTGCACAGAACAGCTCCATCAGAGGCAGCACGTGAGAGGGGCTAAGTGCATCAACAGTCCATTGCACAGAACAGGTCCATCAGAGGCAGCACGTGAGAGGGGCTAAGTGCATCAACAGTCCATTGCACAGAACAGGTCCATCAGAGGCAGCACGTGAGAGGGGCTAAGTGCATCAACAGTCCATTGCACAGAACAGGTCCATCAGAGGCAGCACGTGAGAGGGGCTAAGTGCATCAACAGTCCATTGCACAGAACAGGTCCATCAGAGGCAGCACGTGAGAGGGCAGAATGCAGTATCAGAACATCAACAGGGCATTGTGGAGTACAGAGCAGGTACATCATAGGCAGGTAACGAGAGGGCAGTATGCAGTATCAGAGCATCAACAGGACATTGTGCAGTACAGAGCAGGTCCATCAGAGGCAGCACGTGAGAGGGGCTAAGGGCATCAACAGTCCATTGCACAGAACAGGTCCATCAGAGGCAGCACGTGAGAGGGGCTAAGTGCATCAACAGTCCATTGCACAGAACAGGTCCATCAGAGGCAGCACGTGAGAGGGGCTAAGTGCATCAACAGTCCATTGCACAGAACAGGTCCATCAGAGGCAGCACGTGAGAGGGGCTAAGTGCATCAACAGTCCATTGCACAGAACAGTTCCATCAGAGGCAGCACGTGAGAGGGCAGAATGCAGTATCAGAACATCAACAGGGCATTGTGGAGTACAGAGCAGGTACATCATAGGCAGGTATCGAGAGGGCAGTATGCAGTATCAGAGCATCAACAGGGCATTGTGCAGTACAGAGCAGGTACATCATAGGCAGGTAACGAGAGGGCAGTATGCAGTATCAGAGCATCAACAGGGCATTGTGCAGTACAGAGCAGGTACATCATTGGCAGTAAACGAGAGGTCAGAATGCAGTATCAGAGCATCAACAGGGCATTGTGCAGTACAGAGCAGGTACATCATAGGCTGCACAAGTACGTGTCCCTACCAACCCGTCACAGGAACCACAAGAGTGCCACGCAGTTCTCAATGGACACACCATGTGAAATAACATTTGAGTGAAGTGTTCAGCACCTCACATCACAGAATCAGGGGGACTGCGTGAACTACCTGCCTCGGACACACTGGCAGCACCAGCAACAGGAGTGTGAGACACAGCCACAGCCCAAGTGACACACACATGGGCCACGGACCCAGACACACTGGCAGCACCAGCTACAGGAGTGTGAGACACAGCCACAGCCCGAGTGACACACACATGGCCCACGGACCCAGACACACTGGCAGCACCAGCAACAGGAGTGTGAGACACAGCCACAGCCCGAGTGACACACACATGGGCCACGGACCCAGACACACTGGCAGCACCAGCAACAGGAGTGTGAGACACAGCCACAGATGTAGTCACTGACACGTGAGCCACTGACCCAGACAGACTGCCAGCACCAGAAACAGGAGTGTGCAACACAGCCACAGATCTTCTAACTGACACGTGAGCCATAGACCCAGATACACTGCCAGGACCTGCAACAGGAGAGGGCACAACTGACACTGTGCCACCATCTGATACATGAGAGTCAACTGCACCAGCGCCACTGGGACAACTGAAATGATGAGCCACAGGGCTGTATGGGCCAGGAGGCAGGGTGGGCCTGGGAGCTGGGGATAGCTGACCTAGAGCCAAATCGGGGTTGGCAGGTGTCAATGGTGTGTGTCGGCGTTTCTTAGGGATGTGAGAGTGCACCCTGGACAGGACAGGACTGCCAAGTGGTGGGGACTCCAAAGAATCACCACCCACCATAGGTGGAGCATCTGCTGCCGGGGATCTGGTTTCTGGGGACGTGCTGGAGCCTGCTTGTCGTTTGCTCTGTGCCTGCCGCCTGGACTCGGATTCATGTGTAATGGGGGATGCAACTACAGGGGACACCCTCCTCTGCTTCTGACTGGCCTGGATGGGAGTGGAGGTATGGGGGGACTCCGCCGCGGAGACATCAGTTTGGCGTTTAGTAGAAAACATCAGCCTCAGTGCAGCCAGGGGTGAAGTATGCCTGTCCTTGATTGCGCCATTGTCCATGCTAGATGCCTTGTCCGTAGGATGTGCCTTATCCTTAGGTGGAGTGTTGTCTCTGGATGTAGCCTGTGCCCTGGTCGCCGCCCTGTTCCTGCCAGCAGACTTGTCGTCTGTGGTGCACCTGTCTCCAGTAGACACCTGCTCTCTGTGTGTGTCCCTGCCCTTGGGAGATGGACCTTGCTCTGCTGTGGGCCTGCCCTTGGGAGTCTCCCAGCTCTTAGTAGGTGCCTTTGTCTTGTCCCTGCCCTTGGGAGTGTCCCTTTCCTCTGCTGTGGGCCTGCCCTTGGGAGTCTCCCTGCTCTTAGTAGGTGCCTTTGTCTTGTCCCTGCCCTTGGGAGTGTCCCTTTCCTCTGCTGTGGGCCTGCCCTTGGGAGTCTCCCTGCTCTTAGTAGGTGCCTTTGTCTTCTCACTGTCCTTGGGAGTGTCCCTTTCCTCTGCTGTGGGCCTGCCCTTGGGAGTCTCCCTGCTCTTAGTAGGTGCCTTTGTCTTCTCACTGTCCTTGGGAGTGTCCCTTTCCTCTGCTGTGGGCCTGCCCTTGGGAGTCTCCCTGCTCTTAGTAGGTGCCTTTGTCTTCTCACTGTCCTTGGGAGTGTCCCTTTCCTCTGCTGTGGGCCTGCCCTTGGGAGTCTCCCTGCTCTTAGTAGGTGCCTTTGTCTTCTCACTGGCCTTGTCCAAGGTACAGTCCATGGACATGTGAGTATCCCTTGCCTTGGGAGTACCTTTTGTGTTGAATGCCTGTGTAGCTCCTGAAGGCATGTCCCCCAACAACACTTGTGGATCCTGTGTGTGTACTCCAGTGTATCTGACCTCGTCTACGTGAACAGATTTAGCTGATCTAGGGGATGGGGTCTGTGCCCTGCGTGCCCTGACGTGCTGTCTGACGCTGCTTCTAGTGCAATAACCTGTATTTGAGTCCTGCTCAGAATAATCACTACCCCCTGAGACATCCAGTGGTGTAGATGGGGAAACAGAAGTAGCACCCTGTTCATGCGACTGTACTATTGCAGACGACACACTGCTTGCCAATGACTGCACTGTCCTGTGTAGACCTGCAAGATCGCCATGCATCCCTTCCATGAATGCCACCACCTGCCCCAACTTCCTATCATGGTCCTGGAAAGCATTTGTCATATTGGTCTGCCCCACACACAGCTGTCGCAGCAGATCAACGGCCTCAGCACACAGTGCATTTTGGCTCACCGTGGCAGGGGCAGCGGTGCCTGCACCGAACGCCACTCTGCTCCCCCTACTCCTCCGGCCACGAACAGTACATGGTGCAGTTGGCGGAAGTGTGGGCCCTGTGTGCTGTCTTCCGACAGAAGGTGATGAGTGCCCACTCCCAGTCTGTGACAACAGTGCAGGCTCACCAAGAGTGTCCGACGAGGAGGACGATGGTGTCTCCACATGCGAGTCCTCAGGGACGGTCCTGTCCCCCTCTCCGGCGCTGGCCTCCTCTGTGTCAGTCTGCGTGTGTGCGAAGTCTGAGCCGGACTCATTTCCTCGACTACTCTCCACCGTCTGTGGCTGAGTGTCCTCTGTCATAGCTGAAATGCACATAAAAGATGTGTGAGTCATGGGCAGACTGACGTACAGAAGGAACAGGATTGCCAAATTACATAGCTGACAAAGATTTTGTAGCCCTCATCCTGCACATGGCCCACCTCTACCAGTCATCCTCACATTTCCTGCCATGGGGCCATGGACCACTAGGGGATGTGCTTCAACACTCAACTACTAAGCAAGTGGCGTGTCAACATGGCGGACCAGGATGTCAAATGAGAACCACCCAATGGGACCAAAATGGCATCACAGACATACATACGCAACACGGAACTCAATAGTGTGTCTGTGCACCAATACATGCATAGCACTCACAGGTTTCCTACACAGACAGTATGCTCACCGCTAGTTTGCTGTTGATCGGCACTCAGACGTTCGGCCAGTTCAGGATGCGTCACTGCAATGATACGGTGCATGAGAGGGGTCATGGAGCGTCGGGCCAGACGGGGCGTCCTTGGAATCAGGCCCAGTGTTACTTCCGCTACATTCTTGCTCAGCCTGGAAATGTCGTCCCAGCGTTTGTGGCAGTGTGTATGTCGTCTGTTGCACACCCCCAATGCCCGTACTTCCCGTGCTATGCTCCTCCACAGGTCCTTGCGAAGGTGCAGCTTGACCTACCATGATGGGAGACAAAAGGGTTAAAGTCAGTGGACAGGTGGCCTGTCACACACATAGGGGCAAGACGTAACTGTCAGCAGCCATGCACAATCAGGAACATATGTCTAGCCCACACTACACAGCTAAGATAGAAATAGGCGTGATTATTTGGCCCCCTCATGCACACCAACATGTCCCACACTGCACTTACCACCCGTCCTGGTGCGCCGTAGAGGCGTCCATAGTTGCGGAGTACACCGTCCACGAGGACATCAAGCTCAGCGGCGGTGAAGGGTCGAGACCGGATCTCTTTGCCTCTCGACATGGCAAGATCACGGAGTATGGCACTAGAGCAGCAGTCGGTGGTCAGCTCAGCAGCAGCAGCAGGTCGAGGTGATGGTCACAGGCAGCAGTCGGTGGTCAGCTCAGCAGCAGCAGGTCGAGGTGATGGTCACAGGCAGCAGTCGGTGGTCAGCTCAGCAGCAGCAGCAGGTCGAGGTGAACAGGCAGCACTGGTCCCCAGGGTAGGAAGTGTCATTTTGGCCAACACACATATATAGGGCCCTCAGCACGTGTCAGTGGCATACGTCGCCAGCAATTGGTCAGCCCTGGAAGCGTGATCGTGAAATGGGCCAATGACTGGCCCTGTTGTTGCGGTGCACTGCTTCCGCTACTTGCGATTGGCCATATGCGGCCAGCGTCCCTCTTCCCATTGGCTGCATGTGCAGGGACCGTCACGGGCACACATCGGCAACCGCACGTGCAAGCCTCAGGCACGGATGCTTCAGTTGCAACAATGTTCTATCACTGGCGCCTCCATGGCGGTGCACGTACTCAGCGGGGGAGGTGCAGGCCTATACACCCTGTAGATGTACTCAATGGACATGCCAGTTCATGACCCCCCTTACAGTCACCTTGCATCATCCACCGTACACCGGCCGGAGCGGCCGGGCCTAGGACGGCCGTGCCCGGCCATGAACACAACCGCCGTGCCAGGCCATGTACACAACCGCCGTGCCCGGCCATGAACACAACCGCCGTGCCCGGCCATAAACACAACCGCCGTGCCCGGCCATGTACACAACCGCCGTGCCCGGCCATGTACACAACCGCCGTGCCCGGCCATGAACACAACCGCATGGCCGGGCACGGCGGTTGTGTTCATGGCCGGGCACGGCAGTTGTGTTCATGGCCGGGCACGGCCGTCCTAGGCCCGGCCGCTCCGGCCGGTGTACGGTGGATGATGCAAGGTGACTGTAAGGGGGGTCATGAACTGGCATGTCCATTGAGTACATCTACAGGGTGTATAGGCCTGCACCTCCCCCGCTGAGTACGTGCACCGCCATGGAGGCGCCAGTGATAGAACATTGTTGCAACTGAAGCATCCGTGCCTGAGGCTTGCACGTGCGGTTGCCGATGTGTGCCCGTGACGGTCCCTGCACATGCAGCCAATGGGAAGAGGGACGCTGGCCGCGTATGGCCCTTGGGAAGTAGCGGAAGTTGAGCACCGCCATGGCGGCGCCAATTATGTTATCTTGTCAGACGCTGCACCGTGATGTGTTGTGTGCAGTTGCGTCATGAGGGATGTGAGCGTGATAGGGAAAGGTCATATGTCATACAATATAGCATGTGTGTCCATACAATGCCCATCGGTCGGCACACAATGGGCAACAGATGTGCATTTGTACGTGTTGACGTCGGGTGTGACCCTACAGACGTTCTTACATCTTCACAACTACACAGTACATCATGGCTGTGTGGCCAAATTATGCATCTGTTGTCAGTGTCTTGTTCTGGCGAGGTGACTACAGTGGTGGTGGTACACATGCATTCCGTGTATGTGTTTTGTACGTTGTGTCACCATGCATGTAATTACCGTATGCACATCATTATTGGTGTTGGCATTTGTGCTTGATGACATGGCGTGTGTATAATTATCGTTTGTGTGCATGCAGTTGCATGTGTGTCTGTGATGTGGCTACTAAACATTAGGGTGAAGACTGAAGTTTTGTCAGTAAGGTTCACATGTGATGGAGTTGTACACGTATGCGTCGTTTGTAAGTTGACCTAAGTTACATCTCTCTCCCACACAGGAGGGCTCCAAATGTGCATCGGCCATACACTGTGCTGGAGGATATGGTTGACGAGGAGGTGATTCGGAAATTCCGGCTGGATCGACGTCGGTTGCTGGAGCTTGTGGCTCAATTGTCTCCTCATCTTTAGCCACGTAGGACGTATCCTGGGTCGATTACACCCACTGCAAAGGTCATAGCGGTACTACATTTCTTCGCTACTGGCACATTTCAGTACACAGTTGGACATGCCGGGGGGATGTCACAGGCCATGTTCAGCACGGTTCTTCGGGATGTCTTAACAGCTATGATGCTGTACAAGAATGACTACATACATTTCCCACGGCCGGAAGAGTTGGCAGCTGTCAAAGCCGATTTCTATGCACTGGGCCACATACCTCACGTTGTGGGCTCAATTGATGGCACACACATCGCTATCATTCCACCACGGGCATGGGAACAAGTGTTCAGGAATCGAAAACACTTCCATTCGCTGAACGTGCAGGTGGTGTGCCTGGCAAACAACATCATCTCCCATGTGTGTGCAAGATTTCCTGGCTCCGCACATGACGCCCACATCATGCGGAGCAGCAATGTCCCACGACTCATGGCAAATCTGCGACCCGGTCAAGCGTGGCTTGTTGGTGAGTGTGCAGTGGGGACTCTTGTGATCTCTGTGTTGCATGGGGTACCCACCATATCTTGTTGTGATGTTTGTGTCTGTCATCCCCCTACATAGGCGACTCGGCTTACCCAAACCGGCCCTGGCTCCTCAGTCCCCTACGTAATCCTAGAACAGCAGGTGAAATGCGGTACAATGAAGCACATGGAAGGACACGGAGAGTCATCGAACGTACCTTTGGACTGCTAAAGTCTAGGTTTCGGTGCCTCGATAAGACCGGAGGGGCCCTGCCTTACTCACCAGGAAAAGTATGCAGGATCGTGATTGCCTGCTGCATGCTCCACAACCTGGCAGTACGCAATGAGATTGAACTGCTGTTGGACCCTGAAGACGAAGAAGTTCCTCGGCCTCCCATCCCACCCATGTCGACTGATGAGGATAGTGGTGAGGAGGAAGGTGTGGACCAGAGGCGCCAGCTCATAGATCGCTACTTCCCTTGAATGTGAGTAACTTCCTCTAGTGGCGGTTGACAAGGCCTCATGTATGTTTGCTGGTGTTGTGTGGATGTGGGGTTCATCAGCTGGGTGTTGTTTGTGATGGTTGCATATGTGTGTCTTCATGTCTTTGGACATACAAGTCTCCATGATGTGTGTGCTCTCATCCCATGCTTTTGTGATGGTTGTCGTTTGTGTAATGTTGCTGTGCATTGTGTTGTGATGTGTGTGAATCTGTTTCCTGACGTGTGTTTGCTGTCTCTGATTTTCTCTAGGTCACTCCCGCAGCGCCATGATCATGTACGACTATGATCCCTGAACCTGTTTACGTCTGTTTCTGAAGGCAATCATGTGAATAAACATGGAGGCAAAACATCATTGTGTGAGTAAGTGCAATTTATTTACAGGTTGTGCTTCTGTGCTGGTGAATATTTACAAGTAAGTGGGGTGGAGGGAGTTGGAGTTGAAGGTAATGGCAGATGAAATGTCCGTGCTGACACCACATTGGGGGGTGTCAGGGTAGTCCAGCAGACCAGTGGGAATGATTGTCTGTGGGACAGGATACTTAGCTGGGTGAATGTCTGGCACAGGCAGTGACATTGTCATGGTCGTCCCCTCTTGGAGCGTGTGGATGGCGCTCCAACACTGCTCTCAGCCACTTCCTGCCTTGGCCGGCCCCTCCGTCTCTGAGGTGGAACAGAGTCAGCTGGGAGGGCAGGTTGTTGATGGGCCACATCCGTCGCCAGGGGCACAGGTGGTGGTGGCGGCGGTGGAGGCGGAGGTGACGGTGGCGGGGGAGGCGGAGGTGGCGGTGGAGGCGGAGGTGACGTGGCGGTGGCGCTACGACACTTGGTGGAGGGGGGGGGGGTTGTTCCGGCCAACCCATTCCCTCCACATCGTTGCCTGCTGGCCCATGATCTGCAACATCTGGCCAAGGATGCCACAGATTTCGCGCTGGACGTTGGTGTTGTCCACTGAGTCCTGGTGTGCACGATCTGCGTTTGCCTGGGACAGGTCGTATGATGCCTGGCACCTGGCAAGGGCTTGTAGGGACTGTGCCACTGGATGGGGTAGCTGTCCTTCCTCTGCACGGCGGTGTGTGGCTCGCCTGATTGGCTGATGTCCCGTTGCCTGTGTTTGTGGCCCACTCACCCTGCCTGTGTGTGAGGCCGATGGACCAGCGTCGTGCGCTGGGTTATGCTGGGTGGCACCGGCAGGAGTCGTGGTGCTGGTGGTAGTGGTGGTACTGGTGGTACTGGTGGTACTGGTGGTACTGGTGGTGGTGGGGACGGTGCAGATCACAGATACAGGTGTCGCTGGAGTCACACATGCGACGTTGGTCGGTCCCGGGAGTCCCTGTGAGCCAGATGGCCCTGGCTGCGTGCTTGGTCCCGCTCCATCCTCCGCACCGGAGCTGCCTGTGTCCTCGTCACCAGAGAGTCCTGTAGGTGTGGGAGGCGAGGCTGGCGGCCGGGTACTGGTTTCCCCAGTCAGTTGACGATCACCTGAGGGACAAGATAGAGCTGGTCAGTAATGAGGACATTACATGGTTATATAGATTTGTAGACATTTCTGTTTCCTGTCGCACACACCCCACCCTCCACCACCACCACCCTCCCCGTGAACATGGGGGCCTGTTGGGAGTTGTAGTTTGGGCCTCTCACACACCCCACACACCCTCCACCACCACCACCACCACCCTCCCCGTGGACATGGGGGCCTGTTGGGAGTTGTAGTTTGGGCCTCTCACACACCCCACACACCCTCCACCACCACCACCACCACCCTCCCCGTGAACATGGGGGCCTGTTGGGAGTTGTAGTTTGGGCCTCTCACACACCCCACACACCCTCCACCACCACCACCACCACCCTCCCCGTGAACATGGGGGCCTGTTGGGAGTTGTAGTTTGGGCCTCTCACACACCCCACACACCCTCCACCACCACCACCACCACCCTCCCCGTGAACATGGGGGCCTGTTGGGAGTTGTAGTTTGGGCCTCTCACACACCCCACACACCCTCCACCACCACCACCACCACCCTCCCCGTGGACATGGGGGCCTGTTGGGAGTTGTAGTTTGGGCCTCTCACACACCCCACACACCCTCCACCACCACCACCACCACCCTCCCCGTGAACATGGGGGCCTGTTGGGAGTTGTAGTTTGGGCCTCTCACACACCCCACACACCCTCCACCACCACCACCACCACCCTCCCCGTGAACATGGGGGCCTGTTGGGAGTTGTAGTTTGGGCCTCTCACACACCCCACACACCCTCCACCACCACCACCACCACCCTCCCCGTGAACATGGGGGCCTGTTGGGAGTTGTAGTTTGGGCCTCTCACACACCCCACACACCCTCCACCACCACCACCACCACCCTCCCCGTGAACATGGGGGCCTGTTGGGAGTTGTAGTTTGGGCCTCTCACATACCCCACACACCCTCCACCACCACCACCACCACCCTCCCCGTGAACATGGGGGCCTGTTGGGAGTTGTAGTTTGGGCCTCTCACACACCCCACACACCCTCCACCACCACCACCACCACCCTCCCCGTGGACATGGGGGCCTGTTGGGAGTTGTAGTTTGGGCCTCTCACACACCCCACACACCCTCCACCACCACCACCACCACCCTCCCCGTGAACATGGGGGCCTGTTGGGAGTTGTAGTTTGGGCCTCTCACACACCCCACACACCCTCCACCACCACCACCACCACCCTCCCCGTGAACATGGGGGCCTGTTGGGAGTTGTAGTTTGGGCCTCTCACACACCCCACACACCCTCCACCACCACCACCACCACCCTCCCTGTGAACATGGGGGCCTGTTGGGAGCCATGGACATGTTAGTGAGTTGGTGTCCAACGTGCATGGGTTGGGGCGTAGGAGATGTTTCTTCTCAGTTGTGTGAGCCTGACCATGTCGTGCTGATCGTGGTGCTTGGTTTGTACTCACCAGTCTCTTCTCCTTCGTCAAGTCCGTCTAGGCTCTCTGGATGTAGTATCACCAGCACCTTCTCCTCCCAATCGGTGTAGGGTATGGGCTCCGGGGGTGTGCCACCGCCAGTATGATTGGCTCTAGCAAAGTTTTTAGCTCGGATGCCCTTGACCCTGGTCTTCAGGTCATGCCACCGCCTCTGAATGCCATGCTTCGTCCTCGGCACAGTCCCCGACGCATTCACCCGAGTGACGATCCTGTCCCACATGTGGTTCTTTTGCGCCACGGACGTCTGCTGGACTTGGGCCCCGAAGATGTGGGGCTCAACACGGATTATTTCATCTACCATTACCCTCAACTCTGTCTCCGTGAATTTGGGTTTTTTTTTGGGTGCCATGGTGTGTGGTGCTCAGTGTGTGAGTTGAGTGAGTTGGGGGTGCAGGTGTGTGGTGTGTGATGTGTAGGATTTGTGTGGTGGGTGTTTGTGTGGTGGGTGTGGTAGGGTGGTGGGTGGGTGTCTTCTATGTGAGTTTGCAGTATCTTGAATTGGGCCTCTTGCTGGCAGCAATGCTGTGATGCAAAGGATTGTGGTAGCGTGTGGGTGTCATTTTATAGTCGTGTCTCAATGGTTGTTGGCAGTCAGGTGGTAGTGGGCGTGTTGACTAGTGTGCATTATTGGATAATTGGGACGTGTCATGGTGGCTTGTGCTTGGTGTTGGTGGGGGGGGGGCGTTGACAATGTTCGTATGTTTGCTTTGGACTTGCGGTACACTTTCTAACATTTGTTTGCCGCTAGGGATGTTGTGCGTGTTGGCCTTCCGCAGTGATGCTGTGGTTATCGTAGCATTCTTTCCGCCGCGGACGTGGATGGCTGTGAGTTCCGTGGTACGGGCGGATTTATCCTAATTGCGGCCACGGAGTATTCACAAGTATGGCGATACATGTGTCATTTTCCGCGGTCATTTCCGTCCGCGGCAGTGGTTGTTCATTGGACTCCGTCCGCCGCGGACGGAGTTGGATGTGTTCCGTCCACCGCGGACGGTGTTGGTTATGATCCGTCCGCCGCGGTCGGAGTTTCGTGACATGATTATCCTAATCCCAACCGCGGAATCTCCGCGGCGCAGCCGGGAGTAAAATTTCCCCCACCATGGCGGACAGTACCCATTTCCGTCCGCCATCCTAATCGACCCCATAGTCTTTTCACGCAAAAGTGCTCCTGCGTAGTCCGTGAGTCGTAGCACGCCCCTTTTCGTAGAGAATTGGGAGGGCCCCAATGATGAAGCATGTCACCGTGAGGAAACTCCGGTGAGTGAGGGGACACTAGAAAGAAATTTTTCTTTCTTGGTAGGCACCACCGACCACACAGGTCAGTTGCCACAACTTGAGCTAGGTCTACGAATTCAGTAACTTGGATTCTTGGTTATGCCCTTAACTGGCATCAGCATGAACTTCTCCTAAAAAAAAGTGAACATCTTGAAGTTGGGCTCCTTGTGACTGTGAAGTGACTTCTTCGCACTGAGAATCGATTGCCCCAGAGGACCACCAACACGAAGCTCAAGCGAGACCTACTTTGCAGGCTGAAAGTGACCATCTATGACTGGCAGTGTAAGATCTCCACTTTGTGACATCCATGACTATCAACCAATTCAAAGCTCCAGCAGTGACCGGCTCTTCGCGGTCTAGAAATAACCATGTACGACTCTCAACTTGCTCCTTGCGCCTACATCCGCCACCTCATGTCTCTCCAACATTAATAGTACTCTTTGCGCCAGACTTGAGAAGGTAAAACACTTATTTAAGGTTTTGTTGTGATCCAGAGTGGCTATATTCGAGAAAAGTAATATCAATATCATACTTGCAATACAGGGCATAATCAATCAATCAACCAATCAGTTCTTATAAAGCACAGCTAATCACCGAGAGGGTATCCAGGCACTGCAATCTCTGCTGCGTAGGGAGGATTTGGTTGAAACAGCCAGGTCTTAAGTCTTTTCCTGATTTCCAGCAGAGAGGAAGAGGTCTGGAGGTGAAGGGGGAGGTCATTTCAGGCGTTTGCAGCGAGTTAGGAGAAGGAGCATCCTCCACTGTTGCTTCTGCGGATGTGGGGAGGGTAAGCGAGTGAAAAGGAGGCAGAGCTCAGGTGTCTGGAGGGTTACTGGAAGTTCAGGAAGTGGTTGATGTATGCTGGTCCTTGGTTGTGTAGGACTTTGAAGGTGTGGATCAGCATCTTTAATTGATATCTCTTCTAGATGGGGAGCCAGTGGAGCTTCTTGAGGTAGAGGGTGATGTGGGCTCACTTTGGGAGATAAATCCTGAGTCTGGCCGCTGACTTCTGCATGGTCTGCAGTCTCTTCAGGTGGTGCAAGGGGATTAGGTAGAGTATGCTGCCATATTCCAGCCAGCTGGTTTCTAGGGCTTGAGTGACGGTCTTATCTAGTGTTGAGAGGGAACCATTTGAAGGTCTTACGGAGCATGTGAAACGTGAAGAAGCAGGTCGAGGAGACTGTGTTGATCTGGCTTTACATGGAAAGTTTGCTGTCAGGATGATGCCAAGATTGCGGACGTGGTCTGTCGGAGTGGGTGAGGGTTCTAGTTCAGAAGGCTACCAGGCGTCGTTCCACAGGGAGGTGTTGTTCCTGAAGATCAGCACTGTCTGTGTTGAGGTTTAGGTAGTTGTCTTTTATCCAGTCGGTGACGCTCGTCATGTACCTGAGGAAGTTGGCCATTGTAATGGAGGGGTCTTCTGATTTCTAGAAGATGAGCTGGGTGTCATCAGCGTAGAATATGGTATTTAGTCTATGATGATGTTGGTTGAGGGGGTCATGTAGGTGTTCAACAGTATAGGGCTGAGGGGCATGCCTTGAGGGATGCCACAGATGATGTTCTTAGGTTGCAAGGTGAAAGGTGTTCGTTTGATTTTCTCTGTTCTTCCTGAAAGGAAAGCGACACTCCATTTGAGGGTGTCTCCTTGAATGCCAATGTGGTGAACTGATAAGGGTGGGTGGGATATGGTGTTGAATCCTGCTGAGAGGTCAAGGAGGATCATATAGTGCATATAATAGTGTGCATCACAGTACAGTCTCAATTACCCAGGGCAATTAGTCTTCAAACAAGGATAATGATATACCAGAGTTCAGCCTAAATAGGACCATCCTTATTATTGTTAGAGTCACTTTCAGATGTTTGATTTATCCCAGGCGAGACCTCTGCAAGAGGTCAGGCATGATGGTAGCTGGGTTAACCCGGTCCCTCTCCCTCTTGACATAAGTTTTAAACAGTGCCCAGATTCTATCACACTTGAAAATTCTGTCACTGAATATAGCGGGCATCTGCCACATGGAGTAGATATGCCAGACCTTTGACCACCACTTTATAAGGCTCAGAGGGTAGCGGGTTCCTCCAAGTGTCGCAGGTCTACCGAGCAAATTAGACAGATCTGCTGTAGAACTTTCACCAGAATTACTTCACTTGTGTGCACTGTCACCACATGTGGAAAAAGGAACTCCCCCCCTACATCCTCAAAGTGCTTGTCCATTGTACCTAGCTGGAACTCCGAGTTTGGTACCATGGGGAGTGGAGAGGGGTTGGTGAACACCACATGGTGGTCGTGTGTCTTATCCCAGTACCTCAGGACAGTGGCTGTAGCATATAGGGGCATCTGAGGATGCAGAAAGTAGTGTTGGGGTTTTAAGCACAGGATGTAATGAGGGGGAGAGGTTAACAGCCTTGTTTTCATCAAAAACGGTTCAATATAAGGGAAATTGTGCCAATCGAGGGCTGATTGCAATAGAGAAGTGTTTACGGAGTGCAGCATGTTAGGAAACCCCAGCCCTCCCTCAGTTGTTCTCTTATAAAATGTAGCTCTGGGCAACCCTGGCACTGCATTATTCCACACAAATTGAAGTAGCTGTTTTTGTGCCTGGTGGATTGTCTTCTTAGGAGTCTGCAAAAGAAGGGTTGGTGTTACATATAGCAATTTGGGTAGGTAGTTCATTTTATTGCTGCTGATTCAGCCCAACCACAAATTTTCAAGCCTACCCCAGCAATAGAGATCTGTAAGCAGACTCTCGAGTACAGCTGGAACATTGCATTCATAAAAATTACTGATAGAACTGGCGAGAAAGACACCTAGATACAGTATATATGTGTCTGCCCATGCCACGGCTCAAGTGGAAAGCAAGCGTTGGATGTATTGTTGGGGTCTGCCACACCCATACCTCTAGACTTTGTGTAATTGATGCTAAACTTTGAAGCAGCTCCAAATTGCTTCAATTTGTCTAAGACACAAGGTCGAGATGTGTTAGGTCATGTCAGGAAATACGGTATATTGTATATCATCAGCAAACACAGTCAGTTTCTACTGTTCCCAATCTACTTTGATGAACCAGATATCTTGGTTGATTTCTAAGTGGTGAATCAGGGGTTCCATCATTAATGCATACATTAAGCGAAACAGAAGGCACCCCAGTCTATTACCCCTTCTGAGAGGAATCACGGAGGAAAGGCTACTATTGACTTAGATTCACATCACCAGGGTGACGTGGCTGGCCAACACGTATGCCGTCATATGGGGTTCAAGCCAGGTTTCGAGAGGACAGCTCGAAGATATTGCCAATCCACTCAATCAAAGGCTTTCTCTGCATCTAGTAAAAGAAGGTTGGCCTTGGCGTTGATCCTTTCTGCCACATCAACAATGTAGGAAGCTGGAACTTTATACAGTACTAGCAGCCCGTCCCGACGTTGTCCGGGGCAGAAATAGAATGTGTGGCACATCACTTACAATCCTCTCCCTGTGACATACGTGATTTATAATGAAAGTGTGAGCAACTGTGCCTCTGAAAGCCTTTTAATTGTAGTCATTGAAAAAAAGTAAACCGTGAGCTTAGCAGCATTATGTAAGTATCACAAAATGTAAGATTATTTCGGAGCGTTATTTATCATTGAGCTTACACGTCGTTATGTACCTCTTTATTGAAGTTGGTGCTTGAGCACCGGAGCAGTATGCAGAGCTTTGTGATCCCCGCTGTTAGGCTTAGTGGCTTGAGCCCCCGCGTGAGCACCCTAGCAATGCCGCGGCCCGTGAAGCCTTGCCCATTGGTGTTTGGCCATGCCCCTCTGACAACGTCAAGGAGGCGAGCCCCGTGAATGCAGCACCCATTCAGGTTTTGCCACGCACCTCTGACAACGGCCAGGCCCACAACGGAGTAATGTGAAGGTTTTTGTTTACAATGCCATTTTCGCTTTTACCAGTAATGACGGGGAATGGCGCGCCCCGCACCCCATGAATGCCGCGCATATTGGTGTTTGCTGTTTATCCACGCCCCTCTCACAACGCCCACAAGGGAGTCCTGTGAAGGTTTGTTTGCTGCGCCCTATTGCTGACAGCACAACGCCCACGCCCCCAAGGGACTACTTTACCCCTAAGGTTGTTTTACCTTTGTAATGTATATGGTGGCCACTTGTATAGCCTATGTCCATCTGCTGCAACTGTCCTTTCCAATGCTGTATTGGGTGTTGTGATTGGTGCGGTGGTTCCTGAGATTACTTGCCTCAAAGGTTTGGGCTCTCTCTTTATTATATTAGTATATATACCAAAAAGAGGTATACATTGCAAAGAGTCCAGGTATTTCCTTATGAGTGGACAGGAGCTGCATTGGTATGGTCAATCCCAGGTCAGTGCTCCACTGTAAAGTCCATGCCCTGTAGGGAAATGGACCACCTAAACAGTTTGGGGTTTTCACCTTTCATTTGCATCAGCCAACTGAGAGGCCAGTTGTCAGTTTAAACAAGGAAGTGAGAGCCAAACAAGTATGGCCTCAACTTCTTCAGGGACCAAAACAAAGCAAAGGCTTCCCTCTCAATGGCACTCCAACATTGCTCTCTGGGGAGCAACCTCCTGCTAATGAAAACAACAGGTTGGTCATGGCAATCGTCGTCGGTTTGGGAGAGGAACACTCCTATCCCTTGTTCAGAGGCATCTGTCTGCACTATGAACTGCATAGAATAATCTGGACCTTTTAGAATGGGTGCTGAGCACATCTCTTCCTTCAGAGTGTTGAAGATCTTTGACAGCTCACTGTTTATTTTACTTTCTTTGGCATTTTCTTGGGGCTCAGTTCTGTTAATGGGGCCACAATGGACCCATATTCCTTTACCAAACCTCCTGTAAGATCCAGTCAAGCCAAGGAATGACCTGACATGAGTCAGGGTGGTTGGAGCAACTCAGTCCACAATTGTCTGGATATTGGGTTTTAAGGGTTGAACTTGGCCTCCACCTATAAGGTGGCCCAAGTATACAACAAAGTCTTGCCCTATCTGGCAAGTGCTTGCCTTGAAATTGAGGCCTGCACTGTGCTTTCCTAGGTGGATCAGGTGATCCTGCCACATGGAGCTAAAGACAGCAATATCATCTAGATATGCTGCACTGAAGGTCTCTAACCCAACAAGGACTTTGTTCACCATTTTTATTCCAAGTGGCAGTGGCATTCTCTAGTCCAAAAGGCAAAACAGGCAAAACAGTGAACTGATATCAGTACAATCAAGTAAGTATGTTTTGCAGGAGAAATATTTTTACGTTTAAAAAGTCAACAGTGCATTTTTCTGAAGCTGTAATGTTATCCTAGGGGAGGAAAAACAGGTATGGCATTCAGCTACAGTATAGCGACTCATGAGACCAATCTCGGGGACGTAAGGTGAGTTTTGGGCATCGTCCAACGCAGCCCCAGCAGGTCAGGTCACGTTCAGTGGCACTAGGGCACTAGGGCTGCTGGGTACAGTGGTGCAATACAGCATTTGGTGCCCAATGTTAGTCTCTACCGATTGGTCTTCATTACACGAGGATGCAGGTTTTGACTGGGAGGCCAGTTGGACTGAACCGACAGGGGGGCTCAAGCTTCGGCCCCGGTGACTTGGTCAGATCACCAAGCCATTATATTTATAATACGGGACACCCACCAACCAATTACATCATCAGCAACTCCGGGCACAGTTGTATATCAGGACTGGAGTAAAATCAATTCTTCAAACTTTCAGACGCAATTAATAACAACAAAACCAAATCTGGAATTAGGTGTCAACAATATGGTCAATAAAGTAAATTCCTGGATCAAAGCTGCGGTAGACTCCGCTGTCCCTAAAAAGAGGCTTCGATCAAAAAGGAAAAGGCCGTCTGAGCCCTGGTTCACTGATAAACTCAGAGAACAGAAAAAAGTATGTAGGAGATCTGAAAGGGTATGGAGAACTGACTACGCTGAGGCAACGAAAAGAGAATATGCAACTACTTAATCAGATTACAAGACAATGATTGTCGAGGAGAAAAGTAAATATTTTACTAAAAAAACCCTGGAATCTAAAAACTCCAGTAAGGAGCTATTCAATACAGTGAAAAAAGTAGCTAAGCTCCCAGGAAATCTACAGAAGATAGAGAACCCCGAATTCTGCAATATCCTTGGAGAGTTTTTCACTGACAAAGTGGAGGCAGTGTATAAACATTTTAGAGATAGCATAAATAGGTTCAGTGTCTTGCATTTAAGGCATTACAGGGAAAGGGCCTTTTTTATCTGAGAACACATCTCAGGAAATACTCTCCTTCCAGAAACCTAAGATCAGCACATGCACACTTATTGGTAGTCCCGAGGTACAAGCAGTTACGCGGGGGGGAGGAGTTTTATCATTGGCACGGCTAAGGCATGGAACTCCCTTCCTTTAGAGAATAAAAATACTAACTCCCTGATGTTGTTCAGAAGTCGGCTGAAAACCTGGCTGTATAAAACTAATAAATTCATACAAAATAAAATTAGTTGGTATTTTAGATTCTAGGCTGTTTTAGCGCCAAGACGCCCTTGGGCATACACTGCACTCTATAAAATGTAAAATCAAATCAAATCTTGATGGTCAGTGATGTTGGGACAGGGGTGACGGTTGCAGAAGTGTCCTGTGCCATTGGGTCTTTATCACCGGGAGTGGTCGCGGGAGAGGGTGGCTGCAAACAAAGGCTGGATGCGGCATCGAAAAGCTCACAGCTGGGAAGCCCTAGGTGGGCTTTAAGTCTGGAGGGTTTGGGGACCACATTGACACTGTTGGCCTACTTCAGCTCAGGCTGGGTGGCTGGGGTTCAGTGGTGCTTTCTGGCATCAGGTTTGCACAGTCTTGGAGCCTCACAGCTATGTCTTTGGTACCTGCAGGATGCAGGGGAGCTGTTCTGCTGGTCCACAGGATATATTGGTTCTTGGGTGAAGTGCTGGCAGGTCTCCTAGGCTTTGGAGACAGTGCAGCTGCAGGACAAGTCATCTTTTGATGTAACTGTTGAAGTCAGCATGCAGGCCGGCAGGGTTGGGGCCAATTCAAGTTGCTGGGTCTTCTGTTCTTGCTCTTGGTGAATCTTCACATCCGTCTTCTTCTTCCAGGTCAGCAGGAGCTGATTTTCTGGTGCCAAGGGCTCCCCTAAATACTGAATTTATGGGTGTTAGGTGAGTGTAGGATAGTAGCCAATGGGCTACCTACCCCTGGGGTCATTACACCCCCTATATGACCATTTCCTGTGGCAAGTGAGCATAACCCTGTCACAGAATTCCTACGTTTGCCATTACCAAGGTGGCTAACTCTGAACTCTCTTTCAGGTAACCCACCTTTGGGATGGTACTAGCTTGAGGGTGGAAACGCCTATCTGACTAGCTAATTTTCCCACCTGTCCAGGTGCCAAAGGGTACTGGACAAAGAGGATCGGATTCCTCTCCTATTAGAGGAGCAAGATTCACATACCAAAGGCAGTGGGCTCCACAAAGCTTCCCTGCCTTGGCATGCTAATCAACAGGTCTTCTGGTGGGCAGGTATGTAAACACCCTCTGTCCGGGCAGGCTTTGTTTCTGGCCTCCTGAGAGAAAAAACCATCACCCTTGGGGGTCAGAAACTCTGGTGGAAGGCTGGCAAAAAACAGTCATCAGCACACCAGTGGCTAGCAGGTTTTCAGGGGGCACCTCTAACATTCCCACTGGGTGCATGTATCAATGAATCCAACACCGACATCAGTGTGGGTTTAATAATGTGAATTGGTTGATACCAAACATTCCTATTTTCAGTAAAACCATCATGTGAACTCGTTTTCACCAGTGTCCAGCACATGTACTCAAAATTGATTCCCTGTTCACTTGCACTGGCAGTAATAGAGCTTACCAGCACAGGTGCATATCTGCTCATGCCGTATTTCCTCACATGTAGCATAGTGCAACTTGCCTTAGGGCTGTAAGGCCTGCTGTAGGGATGACTTATCTGTACTGCATGTTATGTCTGTGGGCATAGCACAAAGAAATGAGTGCTATGTCGTGCAATCACTTTTATATGCACTAAGACACAGCCTGCAATGGCAGTCTGTATGTGCTTGGTGAGGGGTCCATATCAGATGGCACAATTTGTGAGGCAGCCCTTAAGGACACTCTTTCACCTCCTTGCCCTAGGTATTAGGTTACCACTTACTAGAGACTCACAGGGAGGGTAAAAGGTATTTCCAATTGGGGACAATTGCACAGTTTTTGGAAAGAGACCTGGCACTGGGGACCTGGTTAGCAGGAACCCAGTGCACTTCCAGTCGAAATCACATCAAATATCAGGCAAAAAGTGGGGGTGACCATTTCAGAAAGGGCACTTTCCTACAAACATTTACAGAGAGTCAGATATTGTCCTGAGCCTCTCTATTCTTTATTAATATGAACTGACAGTTCAACAATAGCAGTAGCCGTATTGAATGCAGGCGAGAAACTTGGTTGGAAGTGAATATTTTTGTATCAAAGTTCAACAGTGTAATAGGTCTGTAGGAGGGACAGGCTACAGAATCCTTGGCAGACTTTAATAAGAACATGAAAAGAGACTTCACCATGGTTGTAGTTACTGTTTAGTGAGTAGGAAAGGATTGAATACCTTGGCAAAGGTCTCTACCAACAGCTTGTAATAAGCTTAATAAAAAAGACACGGAGAACCCACCTCCCCACCCCCCCCTGATTTTATTGGCTTTCAGGTGGTACATAGGTGTTCACACTTCTTAATTCATGATGGGGTCCTCTAAGTCTTGTTTTAGCATGGGGACTACCCCAGTCAATATATAGTCTAGGGTTTCTCTGGCGCAGATGTAGTTTCTAATTTGGTTTTATTCTTAATTCATTTGCCAGTAGCGCAAGTCTCTAGTAGCCCTAAGGGCAGGCACTTCCATCCTGCAAAAATCCCATTGTATTAGGATGAATGTGCATCAGAGAATCTGGACCCCTCTCAAATGTCCAGAGCTTCTAGTTGGAGCACAACCGGTCCCTCCTGGGTACCATCAGCCTCATTTTTCGAGAGAAATTCTTGTAAGTGTAGTTAGTTTGATGTTTGAAATGTAAAAAACACATTTCTACATGGGCTACTGGGATGCAGCCATCAGTCTTGTAGAGTTGTTCTAGCTATCCCCTGACTCGTCATAGTTTCTTATAGACAATTTATTACAACATTTGGGGAGGAATAGACTTTGATTCTCCGTCACCTCAGGTTGTTAAAGCTGGCCTTCAACACCACACTAGGCATTTGTGGAAAGACAGTCTGTGATGTCACTTTTGTAGCTTAGGTGAGGATGTTTAATCCTTACGCTGTGTTGTGCTTTGTCATGGAGTGGGCTGCTCTTTGGGGCAAATATATGGTTAGATTTGTTGGCACTTGTTAAGTTCATACTGGACTTTGAGCATGTACAGCACTCCACTACCTTTTGACTAGATTCACGCTATAGACATACCTCATTGTTCATGAGTATGCGTTCCAGCCAGGGTCACTCCACCTGGCTGCTCACCTACACTGACTGTTATAGTTTGGTCAGCCTACTCAGGTCTCCAATTTAATTGTCTGCTGTCTCTTTTAAAATAACATGATTATTTTTTAAAGCACATGTTCACACTTTGGTATCTAGGCGCTAAACTAACACATTTATTGTTATCCAACACAGTACTCATTTTATCAACCTCTGAAGAATGAAAGCTGTGTGGTCACACGTCGATCTGAATCAAGGGCCATGTGGTCTAAAACAGATTGCTCCAGTGGATTCTTCAGTCCCAAAAGTTACCAGTCAGCTTTTGGAAGCTTGAGTGGTCTGAGGAGGCTTGCAGGCTGATTTGATGGGTACTGGTGTATTTCCTATGCAGTTGAGTAGGGTCTGTTCTGCAGACAGTCTCAGATCAGCAAGCTACTCAGACTCACCAGGTTATATCCCAAGCAGAACTTCATCCAGTTTTTTCCCAGTCTAGGGTGGGGTGCAGTATGGGAATGGGCAGCATGCAGCTCCAACACATAGGCAGCAGTCTTCAGGTCTGTACAAATCATTAAGGTGTAGCTTTTCAAAGCATTAGCTGGAGAACCCAGTACCTATTCTACTCAGGAGCTGAACATGTACCCTGCTCTGATTAATAAAGAGATAAACCTGACATTAAAGGCAGCTTCCGCCTCAGACCAGGGATACTTTCCACATGCTCCTTGAGAGTTCAGTTTACTGGCAGGATTTTGTAGTCTAGCACTGAGCCATTAATCTCATATTGGAGCAGGCATTCCTTGGGTATGGATGCCATTGATACATTAATCCAGTTTTGTCACCAACCGTTGTGTGGAAAAATATACCTTTATGGGTGAGAGCATTGATTTTGCCAGGGGCTCAGAAGGTCTCAGCCCCAGGGGTCTAGTAAACAGTTGAACTTTATCCAGACCCAACTGCTACAAACCATGCAATGTTCTCACGAGTAGAGAAGCAAGTGTACTGCCTAATCATCAAACAGGGGAAACTTTCAGTTTCTTTCACCAGCAAAAGCCTAGAGCTCAGCGATAAACACATCTTGCCAGCATGTGGGTGACTGTTGGGGTTAAAGTTGAAAAAATAGCGGGAACTATATAGGGTGATGAATAAGAGCAGGTGGTACATCAACTAATAGCTCCAAAGTGACATCTTTCCAACTCCCCAGTGTGTGATCACATTTGAATAAGGGACAAATAACCATCATGGGTTTCCATGTCATCTTATTCTGATTGCTGGAACTTGCTCAAAGTTTAATTAGTATTCTAGTTCTAGCGTGGTGCTCCACACTGAAGCCTGAGCCCCACAGGGAGAAAGAATTCAGAGAAGCTTCAGGTTGTCTCCCTTTCTTTCTATTATGGTCTGATGGTCTTTCGGTATAACTTTGTTCTTCAGTCAGCAACCAAGAGAATGGTAAAGTTCATTAGATTTTCTCAACCCTTCTTTGAGTTGGATCAGTATGGCTTCAACTTTAAGGTCTCATTTATCTGCAGTTGAAGAGGTTGACAAATTATTAGAGCAATCAGAACAGGTACATTACATAGGGCACGATCTACAAAGGCATTTTACAGTTGCGATGAATCCGATTTGCTAAATCGGACCCTTCACAATTGCAAAACTGCCTTTTGATATGGACCAAACACAAATTGGGATGCTGGAACACATATGTACTTGGAAAATAGTCTTCCAAGTATATACCAAATTGCAATTAGAAATGACGTATTTAGAATATCCCTTCCAATTAGTGATTCCATAAAATATTTATCAGTGATTTGAAATCGTAATTGTGGTCACAAATCATTGAAAGGTTTCCGGCACCTCAAAGGGGAAATAGGAAGGGGTCCCTAAGGCTTCTGATTTGTGAATGATGACAGACCCTTTTTTTAGGAGTAGGCAATGGTTCATGGAGCCCTGCCTACTGCTAAAAAAAGATTGTGAACATTTTCCTTTAGTTATTTAAGAGCATTCCTGTTTTTTCTTAGTGCAAAGGTCATTACCAAGCTAAGCATTTTGGGGTTGGGAACATAGGGCCATTTATTTGGTTCCATTGGCATTGCTTTCTGGAGATGTGCACATATCAAATTAAAGGTGCCACAGAGGGATCCCTAGATTGAAAGTTCATCAAATTGAGATATAGGGTGTGAATTTGTCTTCATGACAAAATCAGACCTCTGGATATCCACATAAACATACCTGCCCCTCTACCTCTGTTTTGGAGAAGGATGATAGTGCTCACCTATGGACTCTAGGATCACACAGTGCCAGGCCAAACATCTTGATTAATTTTGCCCTGATGTGCTTCTAGCCCTTATGGCAGACAATAGTTTATTGACTTCCTCTGCAGTAGCATTGGTCTCCTGGGTATAACACTTGAGGTTAGCAGAAGCTTCCTAGAAGATGTACTTATCAGTAATTTATAGGCTATCTGCTGTTTCGGTATGAAGTGGAAGTAATATGCAGTCCTTACATCATGCATCATTCTTAGCTTCATCAAGGAGTTTCTAGAATGGCCTCTTGTCCTCTTTTTGATCTGCAGGCAGGAGTCTATCCATCTTCATACAACAGTGGTGCAACTTGATCCATTTGAAATGGAAGCTATTTTCATGACTTGAGTGTCAATTCAGCAATATCCATCACTGACATTTTTCAGTACATGCCAGGAAAAGAGGGGCTTAGATGGAGACATTTGCCATGCCCAGGCAGCTTTTCCACAAGCAACATTTTCAACTTTCACAAACACAAGCCAATCAGTGGACCATGGCAGTGAAAATAAATGTAGCCCAGTAACCCATTGTATTCAGAAAAATTGTGCTATACTAAAAAACTCACATTCACACATGAATTAACACCAAACATCAAATTCATGTTTATTACCCATAGTGCAGTAAAATTGACATAATAAAACACTATTTACAGTCTCATAGAATGCATGTTAATAATACTTTTCATATTGAAGTATGTCTTCTATTAATCACAAGACTCATCAATGTGGTTTTAAACCTGCTGTACAAATGTAATACCAATGCATCCTAGATTTAATTAAGTACCATATTTGAAAAAAAATAAACATGGCAAATTGCCATAGAATAAAACATATATGCAGATGTACAGAGGGTATTATGCTATTTATTACCATTGTTGAGTGACATGAGGATATGGACATCTTGACCTACTCAAGGCATCTCTGCGTGCTCACAGGAGGTAATAAACAGCATGTTCCACTGCAAAACTGCATACATATAGACTAAATAAATCACGGCTTCCAATAGCAAGGGAAAACTGGTAGAAGATACTAGTTCCTAAAAAGTAATTGCCTACTGCCTACATCTGTAGGGTTGGTCTTCCAATGGAAATGGCTGACTCCATGCCCTGATCTTTAGCTTGCTCCAGCTCGGTCTCAATCATCAGCAATGGCACTGCCCTATCCACAGGTAATACTGGATAAATCCATACAACAGGTACAAGCCATAGAAAGGGAGACTTTGCTAAAAAAAATACCTCTCAAACCTTATTCCAGAAGGATGTTTTTTGTTTCCAAATTTTCTACAAAATCAAAGCCATCAAAAACATTATTATATGGCAACAAGAAATTATTCACTCTGAATCAGATTTTCAAGGTTTGTTTTGTGGAAAAGTAAATTTTGCCATGTTCTGTGTCCCTACGTGTCCTCCATCTTATGTTATGTGTGCATGATTAAATATGCATATATATCCCCCATGTTTGATTAAAGACGCAATTACAGTTGTGTTCATCACTAGTATGCTAGTTTCCAGTTCTCGTGAAAGCTACGAGTATCAGGCCTATGTAAAGTTGCGTTGCCACGTTTCTCAGTGTGCACGTTATTTCATTGAAAAGTCCCCGTTTCTAGGCCTCAAAAGGGCCCGGACACCAGATTCAGCTCCTGTCTCCTGAACCCTCGCTGAGGAGCGATACAGCCCCCACCTGTATCCTCGACCCTTCACTTACTTCCTGCCTCACAGTGCCCGGTTCAGCCTGGCTCTGCCTACGAGTCTGCCAAGAGTATGTTATGATTCTAGTTATTAGTCCAGCCCTCCTTCTCTGCATTCCTAAGATACTGAATCGCATCAATAGTTTCCGTCATTGTCTAGCCCTTACGTCTCCATGTAAGAAAAATACTGCATTTAATGGTCATTTAATATTCTTCATCACGCACTACATGTAGAATAATGCATGCTCCAGTCTTAGAGTCTGTTAGCCTTTACCCCGATAACTTTTGGATTCCATCAACATGTTCTCTAAACATTAGATACTAGATAGGGTTTAGGTACATGTCGCCCTGACTCTCCAGACTTTAGTCTCTACTCCTAGCACAGAGTTCATAGCCCCCAGCTTCTCCTAGTAACACGTCATTGTCAGTTTGCGCGCACCATTAGGTTAGAGGTCCCGGCTCCTTAGGTAGCCCCCTCCATGTTTCCGCCCCATTTATGACATATTCTGTTACGTTTACATCACATGTCTATGTATACGCCTCTTGTTACACCCACTTTCACCCTTATCTTTCGCGACTGCTATTGACCACACCCACTGCTCCGCCTACTGTAATTCACTGTAATGCAACTGTTTTAGTATATATGCTTGTGTACTGTTATTAAATGTTACGCCGATTCCTTTTCCTTGATCCTGTCCCGTGCTAGCTAGCCATCCCAGATCTTGTCCGTGCAGGTTGTCCTGTTCCTGTCCTTTATGCTGTATTAAACCTGCAAACTCCTACTACCTCGAATCTTGACTCTTATTTATTGAGCTATCTGTTATTCATATATTCATTCAAAAATAGAGGTATTATTTATTTATTTACCACATAATGGCGCCCGAATAGGGACTTGCCCTTTCCCCACGCGCCGGTGAAGCCACGCCGGCCCCCTGACCCTCTGCAGCCGTGACGGAACCATACCGTGCACGTGCAGATATTTCTGCTTCAAGTATCCCTCAGGCCCACGGAGGAGACGGAGGTGGCGGTCCAGCATCCAGACGAGGCGGTGGAGGAACGCGGCGAGTCTCGACCAGAGCCCAAGCCGAGAGTCCAAGGTCCGAGGTATCCGGAGGCCCACCCGTAACTGAAGTCCGAAGTTCGTCTGTCCGGCGTCGAAGCAGTCCAGTCCAGTCCGAGGCCTTCCGTTCTTGCTGCCCGGTGAGTACCGTTGCTGGGGTAGTATCTAGACAGGGTCAATCTAATTGACTCTGGTCCGTGGGGTTTGGTGGTACACAGACCCAAAACAAAGTGTCCACTTCGGTGGATGCGGGTCCTGACGTGTCTCTTTATGAGACCGGTAAGTTTCGTACTGTTTTAACAGTGCATCTAGTTTCTGTTCTAGTCAGTTCTGTTCTCGAGAAGATTCATGTATTCTGTTTTCAGTATTCCAGGTAGTATTCTGTTCGAACTGTTATTTTAAATGTTCTTCATGTATTTTAATGTCGTGGTATGAAAGTGGTGAAATTATCGTGTTCATTGTGTATTGTATTGTGTCTAGATTACAGTTCAGTCATGCCCTTATTTTCTAAATTACGTCAGTTGAAAACTAGAAAAGGTCTGTTAGAAGCAGCAGTTCCTGTCCCGCCTAGGGACAGTCCAGGTCACTTTATGTATCAGAAGCATGGCATAAGTGCCATATTATATCTAGATTTGTGGGTGGAGTACACCAAAGAGTTAGAAGAAAAGTATAGATGGCCCGTATCAGGCACATGGGATGCCGAGTGCATCATGCGAGTAGAAGAAGCATTATGGAAAAAGAAAGCCAGACAGTCACAGAAAGATGCCATCGAGTTATGGCGCAAAGAATCTCATAAAAGAACCGAAAAAGAAATCAGAAAGTCAGAACTAAGTAGAGAATCCTTAGAACGAGCCCAAGAAAGGGAACTAATCGAGATAGGTGAACGAGTTAAAACTGAACAGTCAGACCGACAGAGGAATGCCCTTATTAAGGGTATGTACCCTCTTCTTGCCGAGGGCTTGCCAAAAGCGACCCCGGAGGCATCCAGTAATTTTCCGCCACCCTTAGTTCCGACCAAGCTACGTCACAAACCGACCGCAGCTGATATATTCATCTCGTCCTATTTGGACGACACAGTTCCAGAATATGCGAATCCTGTTCCGCCAGTCCCTGTAAATAATGTAAATCCTACTCCTCCAGTCACCGGAGTACCTGCCACGGTACCCCCGGTTCAGCCTACATTACAATTTCCCACTCTGCCAGCACGAAGAGTATCAGTCGACGATTCCAGTTTAGGGGCCGCAGGAGGAGGTCCTCCTGGTACCCCGCCACCACACCAACGTAGAACGTTGGCCGAGTTACATGAATGTGCGTTACATCGTACGCCCAAATATAAGTCCGTTGCAGATATCCGACGAGCTCTTACTGAATGCCGCTATGATCCAGTTGCAGGTGATGATAGTACAGTTATATATTCCATCCGTGTAAGACGGGTGACCGGGTATTTGGATACCCTACCGGATATGAAAGGAGATCTAGACAGAATATATCGTTTCATCCGTACAGGGGATGATCCAGAAAGTATTGGCGAAGCCATGTCTCAAAGGAAAGCTGAGATCCAGCTCATGTTATTAAAGTTTCTGATTAATTGTTTAATAAGAGAACAAGATTACCCGACTAAAGATCCGGCCGAAATGAGAATCCTGACAAGGTGGAGTGATAATATAGCCGAGGGTAAACACAGAACTATCAGTAGTATAGAGAGTATGTACAAGAAAATTCGTAAAGAAATAATAAAGTTACACGAACAACGCAAAGCAGCACAAGTAAGCGAGAAAGAAAATGACTCTTCTACGGAAGAGGTAGAGGACGAGAATCCCGCCAGAATAGCGTATGTAGGTAGAACTAGACTTTCCGACCGACATTCACGTCTAGACTACAAGAAAACTGTTCCTCATCCAGCACCAGAACAAGGTTCTCTAGAACAAGTATTCCAAGCTACCGATCATATTCTGAAATCACGAATCGGTTACAGTGAGTTAAGTACTATGCATGAACAAGAACTAGCCCGATCAGCAGTCCGATGGGCTACTGATTCTACCACTTTTCCAGACGAAATAGTGGCACAGATGTTTCTGAAACTGCCCCCAGCCGAGCAACGACTGGTGGGTATGTATATGATCCAGCACCTCATCACATTGTATGAGGGTCAACATTCTGATCCAGGTCCGTTACACGATGTCCTGAACGAGTTACTCCAGTATAGATGGAAAGGTTTAGGTACCGATTTAATTAGTGTCATTCTAGAACAGCGCCACAAATATAGAACGTTTTTGAACCCGCATTTTGTTCATGTCTCACCCCCAGAAAGTAAACCCTTTTACATAGACAGACAGAATCCGTTACGAGAAGTACACCCAGTTAGGACAGCGGATGGTGAAATGCAACGAGTGTTTGTGTACACTCCAATTACAAAGATGGAACTCTTAGAAATGAAGAAATTAATTCCCTGTCATGACAAAGATCCAGCAGGGTTCCACCGAGAATTAAAAGACATGCTCCGTATGGGAGAATACACGTATCCAGATATAATTAAAATGTTAAAAGTCCTGTTGCCCGCAGGGGTATATGAAAAACTCAAGGAAAAAGAATGGGAGGTGGGAGAGAAAAAGATCGATTGGGCAGTTCTAGAAGCTGAAGATAAGATACGAGTACCAGGTACCGGTCTTGGAGAGAAATGTAAAGAATTACCAGAATTGTTAATACAAGTTTTGCCCAGATTATTAGCCACTAAAAAGGAAGACTGGGATGCAATCTCAGCCTGTAAACAGAAACAAGATGAAGACACTAGTGATTTTTATTCTAGATTTGAGAAATGCTTTAGTATTAACAGTGGCCTCAAGACAAGTAGCGAGTCATACCCTCATCTTTTTGTTACTAAACTAGTCGAGAATTCAAGTCCACAAGTTAAGAATCGAGTTTTGAAAGTCGAAAGTACCTGGCAAGCTAATACCCCGTCCCAAATGTTACAGATGCTCCAGTATCACCAGAATAGAATCAGAGAAGAGCAAGACCACGAAAGAAAACGTATGAAAGACACAAAAAAGAAAGTATTAGTTGCACAATCTGTTCCTCAAGACAGTCAGAAGAGGGGTACGAATCAAGCCAGTCATCCTGCAGTTCCCGTTAAAGGGACCTGCAATTATTGTAAACAGCCAGGTCATTTTATAAACGAGTGTGCAGTTCTGAAACACAACATAGCTACCGGTAAGGCTAAAGAAAGACCACGTCCGCCTAGACAAGAACAAGTTTCACAGACTTCTCAGCCGCAGAATGCACAACAGACAGTTCCAGCACCGCAGCCTATTGCTGCAACACAGCATGTTACACAGCAGATGTATCAGTATGCACAGTCCGAGTATCCAGAGTATCAGCCATATTCATGAAACAGCCTAGAGAGGGAGGTAGGCTTGCCTCTCATCGAGATACCTGTAGATCAAGAGGGTCCCTATGTTCACAGTCAAGTATTAGGGAAAGACAGAAAGTTTTTGATTGATACAGGGGCAAGTAGGACCACTATAAGTCACGCCGAAGTTCCAGGGGCTCCGCTCTCAGGCTCTAGAAATGTTTCCCTTGGATTTTCAGGAAAGCCTATTGTAAACGAGATATCAAAGCCAGTTACTCTAGAAGTAGGTCCATTGTCCCGCACTGCTGATCTGTTACTTACAAAGTCATGTCCAGAAAATTTGTTAGGTATTAAAACACTGAAAGAATTAGGTGCAGTTATTTGCTGCTCCCCAGAAGGAATACGATTGTTCTTACGTGACTTCAAGGGTCACTATGTATTACGAGATTTTGATCCGAGATTGTCTAATGTTCCGCAGCATCTATGGGCGCAAGGTCCAACTGATGTTGGTTATATGCAAATCACACCCCATCGTGTGACTCTCAAGCCAGGTGTAGTGTTACCACGAATCAGACAGTATAGATTGCCACCTGAGGCTGTAGCAGCCTTATCCAAAATTATTGACGAGCTCATGGCCCAAGGAGTAGTTGTAGAAACTGACTCCAATGTATGTAATTCTCCGATCATTCCAGTCATGAAACGTACTGATCCAAATGCACCCCCAGTATATCGATTAGTGATTGACCTTCGAGAACTCAATAAATGTATTATTCCCCAGTACCCAGTTGTCCCAGATATCTCTTCCCTACTGACAGCTATTGATTCCGAAGCCACATTTTTTACAGTCATAGACCTCAAGAACGCATTTTTCAGTGTCCCCATTCATCCAGACAGCCAGTTTCTTTTCGGATTTTGTTTAAATGGAAGGAGCTATATGTTCACACGCGCTCCTCAAGGTTTCACAGAAAGTCCTAGTATTTACAGTCAAGCACTTAAGAGACAACTAGACAATATTCACATGCCAACTGACACTGCCCTGCTCCAGTATGTCGATGATCTACTGATCACAGCCCGTTCTGAACGTGCTTGCGAGCGAGCATCCCTTACAGTCTTGTATTTCCTAGCAGAGATGGGGCACAAGGTGTCCCCTTCGAAGCTTCAATTCTGTGTACAGCAAGTGATCTATTTAGGCCACTCACTGTCCAAGAGGGGTAGGCAGTTGACACCTGACCGTATCCAGCTAATAGCGAGTCTTCCTCAGCCCAAGACCCAGAAGGAGGTACGTGCTTTTATCGGCCTCACTTCTTACTGCAGACAATGGATTCCTCAGTATGCATTTCTAGCCAAGCCACTGATACAGTTAACGACACAGGAGGCAGCCGTATCGACTGTCCTCCCTTGGACATCTGAACATACACTTAGTTTCAATGAATTAAAGAAAGCTCTATGCCAAGCTCCAGTTCTAGCTACACCGAACTACAGTAAGCCTTTTACACTTTTCGTCACTGAACGCGAAGGTACAGCATTATCTGTTCTTACACAAGATCAAGCAGGACAATACAAGCCCTGTGCTTATTTTTCGAGCACACTAGATCCTGTAGCCCAGGCTCTGCCTGCGTGCCTCAAGTCAGTTGCAGCCACAGCACTAGCTATCAGACAAAGTGATTCCATAGTATTAGGACATTCCTTGACAGTACAAGTTCCACACTCCGTGGAAGTTCTTTTAAACCGAACACAGACTCAGCACTTGACAATTGCACGTTTAACAGGTTATGAACTGACACTGTTCCAGCCACACATAGAAATCAGACGCTGCAACGTTCTAAATCCTGCTACACTGTTACCGTCAGTTACTTCAAATCCTGCCACGCATGACTGTGTGGAAGTTGTTAACACTATGACTAAGCCAAGACAAGATCTGACAGATATTCCATTACCAGATCCCGACCTGACACTTTATGTGGATGGTTCATGTATGAGAACAAGTACAGGAGAACTAGTAGCCGCGTATGCAGTGACTACTGACACTGAAGTTATAGAAACACACCGTATTGACACCCTGTCTGCTCAAGCAGCAGAGCTAGTTGCTCTGACCCAAGCCTGCATACGTGCCAGGAACCTGAAAGTTAACATTTACACAGATTCACGTTACGCATTTGGAGTCGTACACGACTTTGGAGTACTCTGGCAGGAGAGAGGTTTCATGACTTCTCATGGAACCAAGATTCAGCATGGTCTCCTTATTCAAGCTCTGTTAGATGCCATACACTTACCGACATCTATTGCTATCATGAAGTGCAAAGCACATACGAAAGTTATTGACACTATTTCTCAAGGTAATGATCTAGCAGATCGCACAGCCAAGCTTACAGCACAGACTCCAGACATGTCAGTTAATCCGACACAGACACATACTCCAGATCTGACTACATGTATGACAGTTAAGGACCCCACTCAAGATGTCATAGATATCCAGTTACATGCTACTCCCGATGAAATCAAGAAATGGTCCGAACAAGGAGGGGTCCAGACAGATCAGGGATGGGTAACGAAGGGTAAAGCCACATGGTTTCTCCCCGACTCTATGGTTCAAGTCATTATCAATACCGCACATAGTCCAGCACATTTAGGAGAAAAAGCTATGTTAGACAGTATCCAGAACATTTGGTTCAACAAGCATTTACGAGCTGCAGCCAAGCAGAAGGTCCGTACCTGTATGATATGTTGCCAGTTTAATCCAGGTAAAAGTGTCCCGGTGGAACAAGGTGGATTCCAGCCCCCTGACCACCCTTTTGAAGTCCTCCAGATGGATTATATTCAGATGGAGCGATGTCGAGGTTTCAAGTATGTCCTTGTAGTTGTATGCGCTTTGTCCAGATGGACAGAAGCATATCCAGTTCCAGATTACACAGCCGCGACCACTGCCAAGCAGTTGGTTCGTGAATTCTTCCCCCGCTACGGACTCCCTAGAGTCGTATATTCTGACAAAGGCCAGCCATTCTCATCTGAACTCATGAAACATGTTTCCCTTCTGTTAGGGTACCAGTGGAAGTTCCATTGTGTACGCCATCCTGAAGCAGCCGGTCTAGTAGAGAGACATAACCAGACCCTGAAAATTCGAATTGCAAAAGTATGTAAAGAGAAAGGTGTGGACTGGCTAGTAGCTCTGCCAGTTGCTCTGTTTTATATGCGCATGGTCGCACATTCCAGATCAGGTCTGTCCCCGTATGAGGTCGTATTCGGCCGCCCCCCTAATATGTGGGGTACACCTAGACCCCGAAGTATTACCGATGTTTCAAGTAATATGCTGACAGATTACCTAGCTTCCTTGATGTCTGCCCTACACTCTTGTCGTTCACAGGTTGCCGCCGCATTTCCAGACAATACCGAGGTGGCACCGCATGAAATCGTTCCCGGATGCATGGTTCTTGTCAGGAACTTTGATCGTTCAAGTCCGCTGGAGCCTCGCTGGAAAGAACCCAAACAGGTCCTCCTGGCCACCCGTACTGCCGTCAAGCTGGAAGGCAGGAAGGGCTGGGTCCACCTGTCACATGTGAAAAGATTTTTTGGACTAAAACCTGTTACCAAGAACATTTCTGAGGATTGTAAAGACTGCCAAAGTACTATTCTTAAGGACTGTCCCGCAAAAGACAATGCTACAGATTCCTCCCCGTTAGAGAAAACTCCGCAGCAGGAGTATAAGCTTAAATTAAGGTCTAGTAAAATAAGTCAGCCAGTTTGATTGTCTAAGTCCTCCCCTAGGTGAAACGGTTAGACCGGTTTCTGACATGTATATAATAGACCCCCACAGAGAAAGAGTTAGTGAGAACTCTAAAAGTTGCATTATTATTTTATGTTTTCTGCTATATTTTAGCATTATGATTTCCTGCACAAGTTATGCCTTTTATTTGTATTCTCCAGTTCCTCATGTAAATAAGTCTGCTAATGTTACAGTAGAGCACACGTTTAGTGATCTGCCTCCTCATGAACTCTCATATCGTCTTGCTATGCGTAATAATTCCTTCATCCGCATGTTACATTATTCACACCAGACCAGCAATGCCACTAATTGTTGGGTGTGTGGTCGACTCCCCCCTTTCCAGACACCGAAGGGAGTTCTGCCACTCTTTCCTTATCCATTTTCACATAATGGTTCGTGTGGAGCATGGTCCACGTTAACGTCATCCTCAACAGATATGTCTTTTCTGAACAGTACATGTTTTCCAGACAAGCAAGGTCTTCCCCACAGAACAGGGTTAGATCTAGAAAATGAAGTTTATAATTTGGGTAATTATTCTTCGAATTTCATGGTCCTGAATGTTCAGTCTGATTCTACTCCAGACTTACCTGCTATATCAGTACTACCAGTTAAAGGTGAATTATGTGTCCGAAAGAATGGTTCCGTACATGTAGGACATAGTGATTGTACTACTATTATCAAGTATAGTGACAGTAGGAAATCTATTTTCAAAGCTTCACGTCATTCTTATTTTGTTTGTGGTCAGACCGCATATGTTCGTCTGCCCCTCGATTGGGAGGGAACCTGTTACATTGCCTTCCTACTGCCACCAGTTTTTCTAGCCCCACCTGACTACCATAGGAATTCCCACCTAGTACATACGAGACACAAGCGAGACCTCCCGATTGTCGATTATACTGAAACTGCTCTAGAACAATACATAGATATCAATAAAGGTGTCTTCCCCTACTTAGGTACTGTTGTAAATAGTAAACTGATACGTAGATTAACCAGAACCCTCGAAGCAGTAGTGATTGAGACTACTTCTGCTCTAGGTAATTTAACCGAGGAGCAATCCTTTATGAGAATTGTCGTGCTCCAGAATAGTCTCGTCCTTGACGTCATACTGGCCGATAGGGGCGGGGCATGTAGAGTCATCGGATCTAGTTGCTGCATTTTCATTCCTAATAACGCGCCGTCTGTTTATTCAGCTATTACCAGACTCCATAATATTGCCCATATGTTACACCAAGATCCAGGCACCTGGACATGGTCCGGTTGGTTCTGGAATACAATTTCCGCCTGGGGATGGAAAGTATTGTCATTTCTGGGTATTGCAGTAGCGATCATATTCAGTTGCTGCCTCTGTTTACAATGTGGCCCTGCGATTTGTGGCATTTGTGCTACCTCTTGTATTCCTAGTCCCAAGTCCCGTTCTAAATCCCGTTCCAAGACAATTCGAGACGAGCAAATGATACTGTATGAAATGATAGATGGTATCATGAATATTGATGTTTCCTGATGGAAACGTAGTGACAAGGAGGGAATGTGGAAAAGTAAATTTTGCCATGTTCTGTGTCCCTACGTGTCCTCCATCTTATGTTATGTGTGCATGATTAAATATGCATATATATCCCCCATGTTTGATTAAAGACGCAATTACAGTTGTGTTCATCACTAGTATGCTAGTTTCCAGTTCTCGTGAAAGCTACGAGTATCAGGCCTATGTAAAGTTGCGTTGCCACGTTTCTCAGTGTGCACGTTATTTCATTGAAAAGTCCCCGTTTCTAGGCCTCAAAAGGGCCCGGACACCAGATTCAGCTCCTGTCTCCTGAACCCTCGCTGAGGAGCGATACAGCCCCCACCTGTATCCTCGACCCTTCACTTACTTCCTGCCTCACAGTGCCCGGTTCAGCCTGGCTCTGCCTACGAGTCTGCCAAGAGTATGTTATGATTCTAGTTATCAGTCCAGCCCTCCTTCTCTGCATTCCTAAGATACTGAATCGCATCAATACTTTCCGTCATTGTCTAGCCCTTACGTCTCCATGTAAGAGAAATACTGCATTTAATGGTCATTTAATATTCTTCATCACGCACTACATGTAGAATAATGCATGCTCCAGTCTTAGAGTCTGTTAGCCTTTACCCCGATAACTTTTGGATTCCATCAACATGTTCTCTAAACATTAGATACTAGATAGGGTTTAGGTACATGTCGCCCTGACTCTCCAGACTTCAGTCTCTACTCCTAGCACAGAGTTCATAGCCCCCAGCTTCTCCTAGTAACACGTCATTGTCAGTTTGCGCGCACCATTAGGTTAGAGGTCCCGGCTCCTTAGGTAGCCCCCTCCATGTTTCCGCCCCATTTATGACATATTCTGTTACGTTTACATCACATGTCTATGTATACGCCTCTTGTTACACCCACTTTCACCCTTATCTTTCGCGACTGCTATTGACCACACCCACTGCTCCGCCTACTGTAATTCACTGTAATGCAACTGTTTTAGTATATATGCTTGTGTACTGTTATTAAATGTTACGCCGATTCCTTTTCCTTGATCCTGTCCCGTGCTAGCTAGCCATCCCAGATCTTGTCCGTGCAGGTTGTCCTGTTCCTGTCCTTTATGCTGTATTAAACCTGCAAACTCCTACTACCTCGAATCTTGACTCTTATTTATTGAGCTATCTGTTATTCATATATTCATTCAAAAATAGAGGTATTATTTATTTATTTACCACAGTTTAGTGAAAAACAATTATTCACATATAATCGCTCTAAGAACATTAAACAAATTCTCACCACTATCATACACAGTCAGAAGGAAAACTATTGCGGCACGCAATAATGATTTACTTGCATTCATTCAACTGTGGAAACCAAAAAATACGTTTGTGGGATAAAATAACTGGACACTGTTCAACTGAATGGTATGAACGGCAAACTAGAATTTTCCTGTTTTTTTTTAAACTCTATGTACTTGAGTTTTGGATATGTGAATGATATCTATTTGTTTAGCCATGTTTAATTTGATGTATGTTCATATGTATTATTGAATTATCTGTTTTACTGGGTTTGTAATGTTTTTGTTGATGCACATATTATGTCATGTGGTTAATTGTGCTGTTCACTATGCATGTGATTCACGTTTTGATATTCAGCCACTCGCTGGAAGCATTGCCTATTGATTCATTTGAACTATCGACATTATTGACTTTTTCTTGGTTTATTTTTTATTATATTATGATTGTGAGCCACACATTCACGATTCTGGAGGGGTGTGGCTGTTTAAAAAGTGGTGGAGAGTTTTTCTTTCCAAACTCTTGGCTTTCAGGAGTGTGGCCGTTATAAGAGTGGTATACGTTTCCTTTTAAGGCAAACATGATCACTTCTCGGTGCATGCGCAAAGAGAACAAGATGCATGAGGACACTCTGGATTTCCACTGGCGTCTCCAGTATATCGTTGATTAGAAACTCAGGTAAGGTCTCATACAGAGTGATGGTATGTTTTGGCAACAACTTTTCAGGAGTAATATGCACTATATCATGTATATTTACATACTGAGTACAGTAATCCTTATACACACTGAGATATATTTAATGGCATGTCTCTCCCAAAGGTAGAAGCATGATGGCATGGTGTGGATGTCCACTCATGTTTTTGATGTATATCAGGTATAGGCATTTTTAAATACACACTCGTATCGAGTTGGTGATGGTTCACACAGGTGATTACTTTGCAGTGTTCATTTTGTTGATGATATCTTGCATGTAATACTAGAACGCAATGTCATGGTGGTTCTTGCACGTGGTTCAGATGAATGTTTAGCATGATGATTTCTATTTGGTCATTCATGGATAGGTGATAACGTGCTTGTTTTATTTTCAATGCATGGTTTACTACCTTGTTAAGCATGGATTAACAGTATTAATTCCTTGGATAACACGAAGTGCTATATATATTTTCTATTTTGTTTGTAGTTACCCCTGATGAAGGGTTTTCAACCAGAAATTCATTGAGTCATTCAAATCATTGGAATGGATGATTGGTATTCATTGACAAATGGCAAATATAAATGGTCGTCTCAAGGAAGAGTCAGATGGTATCTCAAGGATGATTCAGATGGATATGTTGCAAACCACCATATGAAGAAAATAAAAAACATTAAATTCAGCAACAGCTGGTTTCGTTTTATCTTTATCATTGCAAGAATTTGCGAAACATTTTATTAAATCCTCGAGTCTAATTTTCAGTGCATCTTGGGACTGGAAAGTGGGGCACTGCCAGCAATTCTCTCACTGCCCTGTAGCTGCCACTGATGTGATTCCATATGTCTGTCTGCTTCAGACTTGGAGCTGTCATGCCCCAGATTTATGGGTGTAGCAAGTCTCACACTGGCTGTGCTAGTGCTGTTGCTAGGTGTGTCTGTGGCAGCCTGTGCATGTAAGCATGATGTGGGGGTGTAAGTGACATACAATGGGTTAGTAAAAATAAATAAATAGAACCACTTATCTTGCGCTTGCCACATCGACAGCAGAACACTTCTAAGTGAAGTTGAAAAGTTGGGCGTTTCACCCACCACCAACTCAACTGGATAGGTTTTTCTCAGAAAAATGTTTTGGAAAGAATAATATCCATCTAGGACATTCTTTGCTGAAGGAATATTGTCCTGTTAAAGTAGTTTAGTTGACTTTTTCACCTGCATACATCTACTTTATGCAGTGTTTTTCACTGCTTATTTTTTTAGTTTGGCGTTAACCAAGATCTTTTGATTTTACTGGAATTATATTCATAAAACAAACTTAAATGGGGCTTTGTGCCAGCCCAATGCATCCATTGGTTTCTTCCACTCAGTACATTATACAGCATAGGCAACAGGTCAGCCCACTTCAGCCATTGACAAATCGCACTGTAGTGGCACTCTGCCCTTTCGTAAGGAACACCTCCACAATCTTTTAGTGAGTAAGTAAATCTTTATTCTCCTATTAATGAAACACATTACGATCAAGGAATATATACCATTCATTGGGTTTCTTAAAAGAATAGGTTTAGAAAGTAATTAGAGTAGCAGTGTTCTTGGATCAAATTTCATCAAATTCAGAACAGATATATTACTAGTATTGAGGCAATTTAGGGATAACATGCCATACTGGATCATTGATATCACATAAGCACATCACTAAAATACAATTATGTTCTGCTACTTACATTTCATGTCATCATTTTAGCATTTCATTTCATTATTAAACATAGCTTGTCTATTTACTGGTAAAGCCTTCCGTGCAGACAGTCATTACTTTGCTGCAATTTTATTTATTAAAGAGCTATCATGCTTTTCGTTCAAACCAAACTTCTTTTACTGAAGTCATATTTCATGAGTAATAAAAATATTCAGATTTTGTCTGTAAAGTGCCTCCATGCTTCTTCTCAAACCTGAACTAATTCTATTAGAGTCATGTGTTGTGAGGCATATCATTTCTTAACAGTTTAGCTGCAAGTATTGTGAAATTTCAGGATCTATAAGGTGACTTTATGCTTACTTCTCCAGAGATGGACTCTATTTCTCAAAAACAAATTTCTTGGGACATGGTGTACAATGACAATACGCTTCATGAATTATAAAATTTATGAATTGTCTGTCTTGAGTCGGATGGGTAAAGTAATTCAAATATTTAACGGTGATAGTCTTTATGGGTTACTGGCAGGTGATATATCAGTAAAGTGTTTCCGTTCCTGAGACCCATTACGACCAAAAGCATTGATTTGTTAGGGATTTCGATAAACAATATTACCAAGCTTAGGTCTTACGACTCCATAGGCATTTTAAAATAACCGTATGGATAAATAAATCTGATTGCTATAAGGATAAACTTTACAAATTGGATTGTTAGGTGGGAAGAATTCCCAGATAGGCAGGATATGATTGCTTGGTGACACATTCTCACCCCATTTTCCTCAAAGATGGGTTTTAACAATTCTTGCCTCTCCTGTTGCAATCAGGGGAAAGTACATATCATATGTAATAATGTTTCATTAATAAAATCACATAATCTACAACTATATGTTAACCAATTTTGTAATGATCTTGGAGTTCCATTCTTTGTAGGATAACGGCCAAATTTTAGCATGAGAAAGAAATCCCTAAAACATTTTTTTAAATAGGAGATGAAATATGATTGGGGCTCAATTTTATTGAACAAATTAATGACCGACCAAGCATTCTTTTTTTGCAATCTCCTTCTGATCCAATATAGACGATAAGAAATTTGCCAATTGATTTAATATCTGTATAAAATAAGTTTTATTTCAGCCGTATGTTCAAAAGGCAGGGGTTTAAAAGTGTTTAGACTCTCCGTTAGGTAAGATCTCCAAGCACTTGCATACTCATGTTTTGTTACTTCCTGTCAGCACTAATTTGCATGAGTCAGATAAAAATAACAAATATAAACATTTTAAAAATGCAGATTGTCTCACTAGGGTTTGGCTTGTCAGGCAAAATTCCAATCTGACGTTGGCATGCCCGGCATTTCTCGGCAGCCTAAAGATTGATTTGAGAACTTTTATTCGTAGATTATCAAGGATTTTGGAGTCTTTACCTCGAAAAATTACTGACCCATAAGCTAAAGAGGGAATCAATGTTGTTTTCATTACCTTAAGTAAATGCTTATGACTAGGACAGAACAGCTTATCTTGCAATGTTCTACAAGCAAACAAAAGTGTGGTAGCTTTGGTCTTTATGTTGGTAAAATGTTGTTTAAAAGACGGTTATATGATTATACAACGCTAACAAGTACCACGCATGGCATTACCACGCAAATTTTACTTCGCAAGTGGCTTTACCACGCAGCTTTTTAGAACGCAGGATTTTACATCGCAAAAAAAAAGTTACGAAACATCTAACGTCCCTTAGGCACATATGTCATTGAAATCTACATAATCATAGTGATAGGCTAAATAAAATATTCCTAACTGCAGAACAAACAAAAAGATCGATTTTTTAAATAATCAAAAACAACAAATTACCTTACATTTATAAATTAATTTAATTTAAAGTGCGCTTAAATAAAAACATTTTTTAACATTTTTTAATAAAGATTATGGGGCATATTATCAAGTCTGTGCGATAAAACTATTGCCGCTTTATCGGCCGAAAACGGCCGATAAAGCGGCGATAATTGGCTTGATAATATGCTCTATGGAATTCCAATCGAAGCCCATGTTAGATGTGAAGACATCTAACATGGGCTTCGATTGGAATTCCATAGAGCATATTATCAAGCCCATTATCGCCGCTTTATCGGCCGTTTTCGGCCGATAAAGCGGCGATAATTTTATCGCACAGGCTTGATAATATGCCCCTATATTCTTACCTATCACCTGCACGCCTTTCATCAGCAGCCCTTACTATCATCAACCACGGAAACAAGCGCCAAAACACGTCTAGCAAAATTAAAAAAGGACTTCTATAATGACGTACAGGCCACGTCTTTGGGGAGGCGCTTTCCTTAAACGTTAGAGGCACTGAAGAGCGTTTCTTTATGTAAGTAACAATCAATCAATCAATCAATCAATCATAGCATTTATATAGCGCACTACTTACCCGGAGGGTCTCAAGGCGCTGGGGGGAGGGGGTCCGCTACTGCTCGAACAGCCAGGTCTTGAGCTGCTTCCTGAAGGCGAGGTGGTCTTGGGTCAGGCGGAGGTGGGTCGGAAGGGAGTTCCAAGTCTTGGCGGCCAGGTAGGAGAAGGACCTTCCTCCTGTGGTGGCTCTTTGGATGCGGGGGACGGCGGCGAGGGCATGGCTGGTCGATCGGAGCTGGCGTGTGGGAGCGTAGAAGTTGAGGCGGCTGTTGAGGTATCCTGGGCCTTGGTTGTGTAGGGCTTTGTGCGCGTGGGTGAGGAGACGGAAGGTGATTCTCTTGTTGACCGGGAGCCAGTGCAGGTCTCTCAGGTGTCCGGAGATGTGGCTGCGGCGGGGAATGTCCAGGATGAGTCGTGCTGAGGTGTTCTGGATCCGCTGGAGTCTCTTCTGGAGTTTGGCGGTGGTTCCGGCGTAGAGGGAGTTGCCGTAGTCCAGACGGCTGGTGACGAGGGCCTGGGTGACCGTCTTCCTGGACTCGGTGGGGATCCATCGGAAGATCTTACGTAGCCTGCGCAGGATGTTGAAGCACGACGAGGAGACGGCGTTGACTTGTCTGGTCATGGAGAGGGATGAGTCCAGGATGAAGCCCAGGTTGCATGCGTGGTCTGTGGGTTTGGGTGCGCTGCCCAGGGCGGGGGGCCACCATGAGTCGTCCCAGGCGGAGGGTGCAGATCCCAGGATGAGGACTTCCGTCTTGTCCGAGTTCAGTTTCAGGCGACTGTTCATCATCCACTTGGCAACGTCTGTCATCCCTTCGTGTAGGTTGGCTCTGGCGGTGGCGGGGTCTTTGGTGAGGGAGAGGATCAGCTGGGTGTCATCGGCGTAGGAGATGATGTTAAGGTTGTGCTGGCGTGCGATGGCTGCGAGGGGGCTCATGTAGACGTTGAAGAGTGTTGGGCTGAGCGAGGAGCCTTGGGGTACGCCGCAGATGACTTTGGTGGTCTCTGATCTGAACGGGGGGAGGCGGACTCTCTGTGTCCTTCCGGCGAGGAAGGAGATGATCCACTCCAGTGCCTTCTCCTGGATTCCGACGTTGCTGAGGCGCTGTACTAGGGTACGGTGGCAGACAGTGTCGAAGGCCGCGGAGAGGTCCAGGAGGATGAGGGCCGCTGTTTCTCCGGTTTCGAGCAGGGCTCGGATGTCATCGGTGGCTGCGATCAGGGCGGTCTCGGTGTTGGCCCGGAAGCCAGACTGCGAGGGGTCGAGGGAGCCGTTCGTCTCGAGGAAGGCGGCCAGTTGCTTGTTGACGGTCTTCTCGATGACTTTTGCTGGAAACGGAAGCAGCGAGATGGGGCGGTAGTTCTTGAGGTCGGTGGGGTCGGCTGATGGCTTCTTAAGTAGGGCGCTGAGTTCGGCGTGCTTCCAGCTCTCCGGGAAGGTAGCGGTGTTGAAGGAGGTGTTGATGATGTCCCGCAGGTGGGGTGCGATGACAGTGTCGGCCTTGTTGAAGACGTGGTGAGGGCAGGGGTCTGTCGGAGATCCGGAGTGGATGGAGTTCATCGTGTTGACGGTGTCTTCGGTGCTGATCGGGGTCCAGGCGCGGAGGGTGGTTGTGGGGGGGGGTGGTTCGATCGTGGCGTGCGTCGGTTGAGTGCTGAAGCTGTTGTGTATGTCCGCGATCTTGTTGTGGAAGTAGGAGGCGAGGGAGTTGCAGAGGTCTTGCGAAGGGGTGATGTCGTTGTTTCCGGCGTTGGGGTTGGAGAGCTCTTTCACGATGTTGAAGAGTTCTTTGCTGTTGTGTGCGTTGTTGTCTAGTCGTTCCTTGAATGCGGTTTTCTTGGTGGCGTGGATCAGTTGGTGGTGTTTTCGGGTGGCGAGCTTGAGGGCAGTCATGTTGTCCAGTGTTGGGTCTCTGCGCCAGGTTTTCTCGAGTGTTCTGCAGTTCTTCTTGGAGCTCTTGAGTTCGTCGTTAAACCATGGTGCTTTCTTGCTGCCGGGTCTGCTTGGCGGGGTCTTCAGAATGGCGAGTCGTCTGCGCAGTCGCTGATCCATTTCGTGAGGTTGGTGGCCGCTTGGCTGGGGTTCGTTGTGCTGGTGGGAGGGTTCTTGCTCAGGGAGGTAGCGAGCTGGTCTGCAGTGATCTTGTTCCAGCTTCTGCGGGGAACCTGTTGCTGGTGATGGTGGAGCGTGGTCCTTCTGAAGCTGAAGTGGACGCAGCTGTGGTCCGTCCAGTGGAGTCCCGTGGCGTGGCTGAAGGCGATGTCCTTGCTGGAGGAGAAGATCGGGTCGAGTGTGTGTCCGGCGTAGAGGGTGGGGGTGGTCACCAGTTGCTTGAGTCCGAGGTTGGCGAGGTTGTCCAGAAGGGTGGTGGTGTTGCGGTCGTTGTTGTTCTCCAGGTGGAAGTTGAGGTCCCCGAGGAGGATGTAGTCGGCGGAGGGGAGGGCGTGCGGGCTGATGAAGTCGGCGATGTCTTCGCTGAATTGTGTGCGTGGTCCCGGGGGTCTGTACATGAGAGTGCCTCTGAGGGTGGTCTTGGGGTTGACGTGGATCTGGAAGTGCAGGTGTTCGGTGGGTGCGAGGGTATCGTCGGTGTCGGTCGTGATGCGGATGGTGTTTCTGTGGATGATGGCGATGCCTCCTCCGGTCTGGTTGACGCGGTCCCTCCGGATGATCTTGTAGCCGTCCGGGATGGCGATGGCGATGTCGGGCGCTGAGGAGGCGTTCATCCAGGTTTCCGTGAGGAAGGCGACATCTGGGGCTGTGGTGACGAGCAGGTTCCAGAGCTCGACGGCGTGTCTGTGGACGGAGCGGGAGTTGAGCAGGATGCACTTCAGGTGGGTGATGCTGGAGTTCGGCTTGGTGGGTGCTGGTGTAGCGTGGGTCCGGTTGCAGGTGAACTTGCAGGAGTGGCAGCTGAAGGGTCCGTGGGTGTGTTTCGGTGTGGCTCGGTAGCAGCCCGGGGTTCGGCCGGTGTTGAGTGCGTTGAGGTCGGTGGCGGCGTAGGTCCGTCGGGTCGGCTTCCGTCGGTGGGGGCCAGGGGTCCTGGCGCTGGGCGTGGTCCAGGTGCGGACGGGCGCAGACGGGCTTACCTTTGGCGCACCTTCGGCGCACAATCGGCGCGCCCGCTGCGCGTCAACGCTGCGCGTATGCACGGTCGCCATTTATGGCGAAGTGGGAGGGAGGGCGGAGCAGCTGGGAGGTGGGAGCGGTGAGGGCACAGAAGGTAAGGGGGCGTGGCCGCACGCAGGCGGCGGGAAGCGGAGAGCGGGAAGCGGGGGGGGGCACAGGGGCACAGAGAGCGGCGCTAAACAATGCAAGGCACAAAAACAGGAAAAATAAAGGGCACAGAACACAAGGCAAAACGATACAGGCAGCACTAAATAAAGAAATTACACGCAAATTATGACGGCGGGGGGCGGGGTCGACGGGGCGGGCTCAGCGAGGCTGAGGACAGTAGCGAGGGGATGCACACGCTACAGCTGGTGGCCGTGCGGCGCGGGGGTGTCCTGAGGTCAGGTCACACTCACCTGCGCTGCACGGTCGCCATTTATGGCCAAGTGGGAGGGAGGGCGGAACAGCTGGGAGGTGGGAGCGGGGAGGGCACAGAAGGTAAGGGGGCGTGGCCGCACGCAGGCGGCAGGAAGCGGGGAGCGGGAAGCGGGTGGGGGGGCACAGGGGCACAGAGAGCGGCGCTAAACAATGCAAGGCACAAAAACAGGAAAAATAAAGGGCACAGAACGTAAGGCAAATTGATACAGGCAGCACTAAATAAAGAAATTACACGCAAATTATGACGGCGGGGGGCGGGGTCGACGGGGCGGGCTCAGCGAGGCTGAGGACAGTAGCGAGGGGACGCACACGCTACAGCTGGTGGCCGTGCGGCGCGGGGGTGTCCTGAGGTCAGGTCACCTCGCTCCTTTTTTTGTTTTTTTTGGGGGGGAGAACCCCCAACCCCTCCAAGCCCCCTTTTTATTATTTGACCTTTTACTCACATTCCTTTACTACGTATTTCATAGTAAAGGAATGCGTGGTAAAGGTTATAGTGGTAACCACGCATGCGTTGTAATGCATGCGTGGTTATTGCATTCGTGGAAACAGACGCGTTCTGGTGGCTGTTTCCCTTAAAAGACACTCTATCATCAAACGTGATTCCTAGATACTTACATAGTTTTACTGATTCAATTGTTAACCCATTAATTTTCCATACTCTCATATTTGATTTGGTCGATCCTATCAACATGATTTTTGTTTTTTGTATTCATTTGCAGAGCATTGGCTAAAATATAAGTATTAAATGACTATCAGTTTTTGTAGACCATGGCAGTGTTATCAACATACTGTAATTTTTTTTATTGTAACCTGCAAAGTTTGGAGAGAGAGCATTGACATTTTGCAGATGGAGCAGTAGATCGGCCATATAAGGATTAAAAGACATGGGGCTAATACGCATCCTTGTTTGAGACCACTATGGGTTTCAAGGAGACGAGTGTGCATCTGCCATCCCAATTTTACCTGGAACCATGCATTTGTGTATAAAAATATGATCACACCCCTTGTTGATAATTATACCCAAAGTAAGTTGCGGAGAACCGAGTCAAAGGCAGTTTGAGGTCTACAAAACAAATATATATCTTTCGTTTTTTGTGTTTTGATCTCTTCCCCAACAGAGTGAGAGACAGTAAACGTGTGATTGTTGACTGTCCCCTACTGAATCCAGGGGCATATTATCAAGCAGGCCGATAGGCAATTATCGCCGCTTTAGTGGCAGTTTTCGGCCGATAAGCCGATAAGCGGCGATAATTCTATTGCCCTATTAGCATGCTGTCGCAAACTGATGTTAGCGACAGCTTTTAGGCGATAGCGAGCGGTTTGGGGCCCGCTTTGCATGTCAGCGATGTTTATCGCTAATGACATTCAAAGTGGGCATACCCAACCCAACCAGTTAGCAACTGAAAGCAGTCGCTAACGTCGCTATTGCCTAATAGCAAGGCAGGCGTAGCGATGGAAATATTCACGCTAAGCGTGAATATCTCCAAATACTAACACCTGCCCAGACCAGTTCTTAGACATGTTATCCAATGGGAGGTGGATAACATGGCTAAGAGCATTTCGTCGCTAAAGCGTGAATATCGCTGTATTCGCGCATTTCGCCGCTATCGCTGGATATTTTAGCACAATGGAGAAAACGTTGCTAATAGCATGTTTTCTCCGTTAACATATCCAGCGATAAAAAAAATGCGCTATGTGCATTTTGCGATAAATATCGCTATTCCTTGGTAATATGCCCCTCAGTTTGTTAAACTGGTTTAATTTTTCTTGTCGTGACCCATTCTCACCTCCACAATCAAGTACTTCATTTCTGGGACCTGGACTACTATGGCTATGTGTGCTTTTTTTGGCTAAAAATAGTATTGAGTTTGACCATTTATTTTACAAATAATGTAAATTCCACAACAATAAAATCTTGTTAAAAACCATAATATATTTGAAAAATGCATTGACAAGGCTAAATGGCTAGCAACCAACGCCAGACCTAATGAATAATGTCTCTGGATGGTAGCCTACTTCATATTTATCGAGATACTTCAGTGTAGACTCTTGTTGACTATCCAAATTGAAAAGGCAACACCCTACTCTGCCTTTAAGAGCTACAAATAAGTCAGTAAAAGAATACAATGCATAAATACCTTTAGCAGCATTTTTGGTTTTGTTCCTCTTTCGATATGGTTCTCTATTTTCCCCATTACTAGGGGCCATGTGTATCAATATTATAAATAGCGATTAACCAATTGCGATTTTCTGCAAATCGCAATTAGTTCATCTCTATTCCTAATGTGTAAAACTCCATGAGTTTCATTTAGCGATTCATAGTGGGTCTCAAATCGACCTACCTCATTAATACTAATGAGGTAGGGCGCAATTAGTGATTCATAGGGAATCTCTTAAATTCCTTTTAAAGGAAAACATGTTGCGTTTAAAAAAGAAAAATGAAAAATGGGACCACTACCTCCTCTGAAACATTTTTTGTACTACCATTCACAAAGTGGAAGGGGTCCTTTGGGTACCCCTTCCCATTTGCGAAGGGTTACCACCAACTTCAAGTTGGTGGTAAAATGCGAAGATTTTGCGACCACATTTCAGTCGCAAAACATTCTTACATACTGCTGGGATTAAGTATTAGGAAGGGACGCCCTGAACACACCCCTTTCTAACACCGAATCGCAAACACTATTCACGATTCGGTAACCTACTACCAAATCGCAAATAGTTATTGGTACTTCAGAAAATGCTTTTTTTCTGGTCTCAAATGGCCCGATTCGTTTGCGTGCAGAAATACACTTCTCACATCTGGCCCTAGGTGTATTTGTTAGATATCCTGCAGGTAAGACATTCTCACTGTATGCCCGTTTAACAAGCAGGAATTGCTGCACTTAAAAAGGCATTTGGTGCTACATTTGTATTAGATAAAGGTAAATCATAAAATCATGAATGCTCATTTGGCTGCCAAGCTCATTTTATGTCACTGTTGCAAAGGATTGCAAGCTATATTTTTTCTGGAATATATTTTCTGCTGACTGTGAAATGACAAACCATAAATCATTCCCTCTACAGAGACAGATTTTTTTTTAGGTTGCCTCAGTTCTCTTTTCAAGTCACTGCAAATCTGCGCTTTTGGTAAAGCTGACCAATAGTCCCTCACGCATTGTAATGCAAGCACTAGTAGCGGAGTGACTCACCGAACACTCAGTAGTATGAGCTGAGAGAAAGTTACTCCTCTGGGTGGAGCTTGGGCGTCAACTCAATAAAATGCCTGGGGCAGTGGAAGTGACATCACACGTCCTTTAACCTCCACTTTCACTCACACACACATACTTACACATACAATCAAATTCACACGTATACACTCTCTCACACATAAACACACTCAGCCACAAGCATGCACACAACATTCATTTAAACACATTTTTTACTTACCTCAACTGCCATGGAAGGGCATATTCCAGCTTATAGTACTGCAATGTTATTACACTATTAGTGAATAATATTCCCTATCAGTGTAATAAAAAATAGACAGAAAATAAAGAGAGTGGAGCCCCAGCGGCTCCTATTTTCCTGGCACTGAATTTGCCACCTCTATGGCAAGGGGCCGGAAATGCAGTGTTAGGGGTACCACAGGGCAAGCCAGGAGTAAAAGCTGCAAACCCTAAATGACGTCCATGAACACAAGGTAACGGATAGCTCTGAACCAGACCTATAAATCTTTAAGACGCAACTGTATCTAGCTGAAACCATAGTACGCAAACATCTATATTGTGAAGATTCTTTGTTCTCTTTGCCGAAAGGCAGGACGTCTGCTAAACTAATTGCCCAGCACTGCTAACATGTGCACCTATTTGCACCATGACTGGTGGTTCTCCTCCAAATTAAAGTCTATATACACAGTAACTAAAAAATAAAGAAATAGGGTAAAATTAGCTATCGTTATTACTATTCACATTTCTGACTGCAGCACTAAATAGTTCTCATTTTGTTTCTGTATATTTCCATCCAGTGAGTTATGCAACAGATAAAGTATTTTCTTTATAGACAAATATAAGATGATTTGGCAATCTGTGACCTTAACTACTAAATGCCCCAGCTCTAGAAAGGAAGCTTTCTGGCTGCATAAATCCTCCCCCTGAGATCTTCAACTGCTTTTCTACTCAAAGAAGCACCTTCTGTTTTATTGAGTTATTTATCTCTTAGCCAAATTAAAGCCCACAGATTCACCACAGATCAGTGCTTAATTTGAGCCGGTGGTTACAAGTAAAACCACTGGCACTCTTTTTTGGGACCAACAATTATTTTTCGAGAGGAAAGCACACAAAGAGGTAAGAAGGAGTAAGAGAAAGATGGAAAAATCCTCCCAAAGGTAGAAAGCAGGAACCTACAAGAGTGAGATAAAGAGTTAGGGAGTGTCTGGTAGTAGAATAAAGAGGAATTACATGGCATAAAGCTATGCAGCCATGGAATTCGGTGCATTGACATATATCATTGCTGGCAGCGTGCTTCTGAGCAGAGCTCAGGGCACCAGCACTCATTCCGTTATAAATTAGGCACTGCCACAAATTCATCTGTTGACCCAGAACTTCCTAAATCCCCCTTATGTCTTGTGGCAGACAAGCTTACTCTATAAAAGCTCCCTGACTCAGGAATGCAGTAATTCTGGTGCTTGCCGTTACTGGCTATCTTTAGGAAGAAGCCAAACACAGCCTGTTTAGGTAAGCTCATCGAAGACTAGTAACAATAAACCAAGAAATGTTGCGTGTTCTACATAAATATCTGTTTGTTAACTGAAAATTCCACCATGGTTAAATTGGTTAGCAGGGTATATACTTTTTTTGAACAAATTACCACAACATTTGTGATAAAGGCCCACATGCATCATTGTGTCTTTTTGCATTTCTTAATTTGCGAAAAATAAGGAATCGCAAATTAAGAAATGCAAAATGATATGCATCAATATTTTCGGTATTCTTGTGGGATTCGGTAAAAATCGCATTTTTTACCGAATCCCAAAGAAATACCGATTTCTTAACTTAATTTTCGCAATTCCCATTGATTCCTATGGGCCAAAAGGCCCATAGGAGTCAATGGAAATTGCGAGTGGCACTTAGAAAATTTCATGGGTGCAGGGGGGGGTCCAAAGGACCCCCCCATGCACCCCTGAAATGTACTTTTCAGCATACGTTACATACACACATGTCCTAAGGACATGTGTGTGTGTAACTTTACAGTTTAAAAAATGCATTTTTGTGCATTTTGAATCAATTTCGCAATTTACCACGAAGTTGAACTTCGTGGTAAATTGCACTTCCAATTTAAAAAAACGCATATTTTTCTATAATGATGCATAGCATTTAAGAAATCGCACAATTGCGATTTCTTAAATGCTAACGCAATTTTAGAAATCGTAAAAAAGATGCGACTTCTAAAATGGCATGATGCATCCCAACAAGCACTTTTGCATTCGCAAACGGCCGATTTTAAGGAATCGCACCGTCTGCGACTGCAAAAGTGCTTGATGCATGTGGCCCACTGAGTTTTAGCCAGATGGATACTTGCTCTGTGGCAAGTGCCAAATTACGTAGGTTTCTCCTTTGCTCAGGCAGGTATTCTTGCTTGTACCCTTAGCATTGCCCACAATGTGCACTTTTGTTTGTGGCCTCAATAGTGAAGTAATTAATGTCTATGATTTTGAGCTTCTCTGTGACCTTTTTGTGACTATTGCATACCCTTCAAGAAGTGTACACACATTTTCAGTTCTTCAGGCAAAAAATCAATTTTTCCTACTGTAGTGTTCCCCACAACCTGAAAAGAGATGTTTCTGGACCTTCTGTAGTAATTTGATGCCTCCTCTTCTTGGTACTGTAAAGCTACTGCCGTTCAACTCCTTGATGATACACTGACCCTGTACTCACTGCTGCACATTTTTTAAAATTTTGAACTTGTCCTTGAGGTGTTAATTTTTGAGCGGTATTACTGCAGTATCTTATGCCCAAACCAAAATTCTCCAACAAAGTTCCAAAATGTGTCAATAAGTTGTTTACTGCACAGTGTGTTGTGTACCACGGGCCTGATTCTGATGTGGTTTGGAAAGCTTCCCGACTGAATGGGTTTGGAAATGGTTTCCACCCGAATCGGATCGGGAGAGTCCATCCGACCAAGTACGATCTATCCGGATGCTTCCAGATACGATTTGGTTGGACTCTCATTGACTTCAATGGGCACCTTTGTTCCGACCGAATGTATAGGCTCCCATTGAAGAAAGGGGTGGCACCGCCTGGTGCCTGCCACACTGTGCATGGCTGGTAAGGGGGGACCCATGAGTACCCCCACTGGCCTGATTGGGAAGGCTCTGTGTGCAGGTGGGCCAACTACGGGCCCCCAAATTCTGATTCTGACTGCTGATTTGAGTTGGACGGCAAGATACGTAAAGGCTGACCAAAACCAGCATCATACACGGTCCAAAACCAGCATCATACACGGTCGTTCCGAAACGAGGCCCGTAGAGACATATGATTGTGTCCGTATGGCTCGGTCATTCCAAACGCCCTTGAGTTCGGATTGGAATACTCCTAACGCCTAACTCGCATTGTACTCGGTAATTGGAAACCTTTCCGAGTCGGTCGGAAGGACATGTTCCCCATCTGATTTGGACAGAGCAAATGCTGTTAGGAGTCCTTCCTAACTGCGTCAGAATCAGGCCCTATGTCCTATATTCTGGGGCCTATTCCGATGCGGTCGGAAAAGGCTCCAACCGTCGGTTGGAACTATTCCAACTACTTTGGAAATGGCTGATCGGATTCCTTTCTGACCTAACCATTTTGATGGGTTTGGTCAGAATGGAATCCAAACCAGATTTTCGAATGGCTTGCGACGGACTGAGAGAGCCCAGCTGCCATTTGGAAATACTCCATTGAGCCCTCGGGCGACTGTTTCTAGCCGAGGGATTCCGATGGGCGATTCCCACAGACTTTCTGTGCCGGCCTTTCCAACACAGAAAGGCTATTGGAAGCCTACTTTGTGGGCCCCCAGCAGGGCCACCTTTGGTGAAAGCCCTCCAAATGGAGGCAGTTGATCCCTGCATCTGGTGGCAGGCACCTTTGGGTGCCTGCCACCGGGTGCAGGGATGAACTGCACCTCTGCTCTTTCCAATGAAAGAATGCAGTCCATTTGCAATGCATGCTACGATTGTAAAATACAGGATTCCGACCGAACAGGGTTCAGTTGCATCCTACTTGCGGGCTGGAAGCGACAACAGGAAGTCATTCGGTTCCAGTTCCCAACTGATGTAGGACAGACTCTGGTCTGCCCAACATCGGATTCGGGCCCAGAGTCTTATGCAAGGCAAAAACAACGTGGAACCTATAACTTATAAAATTGGCAATGAAAATATATGTGCTTTGCTCAGTATTCTGTTTGTAGTATCTATAAAAACAAACAGTACTTTTAAACATAGGGCCGTTTTCAGCGACTGCGTTCTATAGTACGTAAAATAGTGTCATAGTAGTACGACTTCCTACAAAATGTAATTCACATACCTACAAGTGCAAATCTGTGTATCCATATTAGTCACTCTCTGAGTTTCTAGATATGTTCTAATTTTTCTTTTAATATTTATAAATACACTTTTCTGTATTTTTTGTATGAAAGTGAAAGTGTGAAATGATATAGCTTGCAAGCACAGTTTAATCACACTAATATTGATCCAGTACATCTTTATATTCTTCGTAATGCTTGTCTTTGGCAGGTATTTTAATACAGACTGACACTATTCATATACATTTATAATATTTTCTGCATAGTTTAATCTTCACAGCTTCTTTGATCGAATGACATCTAGTGTCAACACTACGTGCTACTGATCAGAGAGTAGGGGACCTATTGACATCAGAAATGTGGTCCTCTGCCATCCATCTGTAAGTTAAGTTTATGACTTCATTACAGGTACCACTAACGTAAGGAATTTCTTATTTTTACCCTTTAACATTTCAATCAAATGTCTGTTCACTGATTAGAGTAAAACATGTAATATATAAATATTATATATTACTGCTTTTAGAACTTTCAAGTACAAATTCACCATCAATCTCAGTCATGCATATATGAATTTGAATGGCAAAATGTTCTTTACAGCTGCTGGAACTAGGGACACATCTGCCACTGACTTGCAGTACCCAGATTCAGCAGCTGATAGCTAAGAGTCTCTCCACAAAGGAAGCATCTGTAGCAAAAGTAGGTAGGATTTTAATTTACAATATTTATTGAGCCATGAAAAATTCTATAGTAACCACTAACAAATTCTTAGGTTGAAATGTATTCTGTATACATGATAAAGTGCCATATTTCTATCCCAAATAATGCCTAGTGATTTTTAGAATGTACACAATCTTTAACGTGTAATTTAATATTGATAATACTCTTTTACTTTTAGCTTCTAGGAATGAAGAGCTTCACGATGATGCAGTACGAACAAGTGAATAACCTATCCTGCTGCCCGCTGCTATGTCTGTAACCTCCACAGTTCAAGATGAGGAGAGAGAGGGTGAGGAGGAGCTTGTTGGTCCCCCGGAGAAAACATCTCTGAAAAGACCCCATTGCCAGTCATAGATTTTCCCTTAGACAACTTCTGAGGATTGTTTTAAGTCCCCAGGCAACAGCTACTAATGCATGGATGCTTGTACTAGCTATGCATAACTCTCCCAAAGCTACATTTCCGCCTAGATATACTCTACTTGACCACTCTGCTCAAAACTCCAAAGCAGAGCAACTCTAGACTTCTCTGCATCTATCTAGGAAGAAGAAACCCACGGTGTGGAGGACCTCCTCTATTCAACAGTCTCCTTCCCGCAACCTCCCAGTTTTCAACCCTAATTGACAACCTTTGGTGTTGTTAGAATGCCACACAATGTATTGAGGCAAATCCAGTCTTTTCAGAAGATAAATGTTTCCAACAACTGCTTTGTGGGACAATATTCATCAAATAGGAGACACCCATTGCAGCATCAAATCTCACCAGGAAAAAGTAATTAAGTTGCTGGAGAGACCTTCCCAAGTCTTGGAAGCAATTACAAAATCTCCTTAAATCATGGCAAAATTGCTCTGTAAACGTCTTAGTTTCTTGAAAAAAGAGGATACAAAGTGAAGTGCTTGGCCATTCAGATGATGTAGGTCATATCACACCTGCCTGTGCTATTCTGTGGCGCCAAGGCATATTCTTCAGTCAACTGGGGCACATCAACAACCAGTAAGACCCTCTCCTTTCATAAACCCTATCAACAATATACAACCACCTCCCACATACCCACCTGCTCCAATTACTACATGCACGACATCCAGATGGATTAGATGTCCATAAATGCGAACAGACGGATAACATGTGGCAGGCCAATACACTCTTGTGCTGTGAGGATGCTAAATGACCAAGCCCTTTGTCTCTTACCCTCGCACGTGCAGGGTGCCCATGATGGGTAGATTTGGAGTTACAACCCTACTATGGTTCATCCGACTGGTGGTCATCCACATTTGGGAGCCTTCAAAAGCTGGACTTTGTTAGAGAACCCCTACTCAAAAAGATGGCTTTCGTAAGCCAAAGATTTGGCTTCCTTGGGAGTAAGTGGTATTTTGGCTTTTTAAAGATGTTTTGAAAAATATTTTTATTGATGTTTTCAAATTATAAAGGTGCATTGCCACTGAACAAGAATCGCATTAGGATTAGCAGGAAGTGGTGTCAGACACGAAGAATCGCAAAGGTTAACAAGTCCTACAGATTAGTTGGGCATCCCAGTGGCAGGGACGTCCCACCTAATCTCCGTATATGCGGATGACACAATTGTACAACACTTTCCTCAGGTTGGAAATAGTGTCGGGATTGGCCATAAACCCAGATAAATCGGTCGGCTTTTATTTATGGGACGCACCTCACCCTCCTTCCATACCCTTCGGGGCTTATCAGATCCCGGTGGCACAATCCACCTTTAGATACCTGTGGATTCGAATATATAGGACAACGGAGGACCAGATTGACGGTAATATCTCTAAGGCCATTACCAGTCTCCGCAGCAGCATTGGGTTCTGGACCTCATTGCCTCTGTCCGTCATGGGTCGCATTGCGATAGCCAAGATGGTCATGCTCCCTCGCCTATTGTATTTTTTCGTCAACCTGCCGGTATGTCTCCCACAACAGGTATTTACCACGATAAACACTCTGCTGAGTACTCTCATATGGGGGACGGGCAGGAGGCGGATAATTCTCCGCAAACGCCAGCTTGGCACCAGACAGGGAGGCCTAGTAGTCCCAGACTTCTGAGGTTACTATTACGCAAGCCAGCCCCAGGGGTTGTCATTCTGGTTGGCTGGTAGGAACCTACACGAGACTGGACTCGCGACGGACCGATTAGACTGGGGAGAATTACATAGTTTACTGCTGCCAAAAAGTAAGATACCACAGACATGTCACCCATTGCTTCGCACAGCCCTCAATTGCTGGAAGAAGGCACTAGCGTACACTGCGTCAGTAACACCCTATGCGGGGAATATCCCCTTACTGGGCATCCCAACACCACAGGGGAGACTCACAAGGCAGACACTGCACCACTGGACAGAGAATGGGATTGAGGAGATAGGGAGCTTCTTCAGGGATGACACACTTCTGGACCACAACGCCTTTGTACAAGTCACAGGGACCTCGGACGGACAGTACTGGTTGCATGCCACAGTGTCCCACTATATTCAGACAACTTGGGCGCCACAACAGACCCAACCACCTAGACACGAGCTAGTGCACTTGATGCATTATATGGGGACTGAGGGTCACTGGTTGCGTTGGTTATATACCGGAATCAGAGCACACGCAGCGATATTCCTCACTACATTACGGGACACTTGGGCACAGGATACTGGGGAAGAACTAACAGATAATATATGGCAGACGGTACCCGAACACCCTAAACGAGTCTCACGGAATGTGAAATTTCAATTTATTCAGACCATGGTTCTTCATAGGGCGTACCTAACCCCGGAGAGGATCCACTGGATGTTTCCAGACTCTCCCCACTGTTGCCCTCGGTGTAGAGCGGATGAGGCGGGCCTCCTTCATATGCTTTGGACATGCCCACAGCTGAGGAGATATTGGGGGGAGGTATTTCAGACACTAAGGGGTCCATTAGGATGTGCGGGCAGATTGCCTCCGCCAGGGTGGCGGTGGCCACCGCCACCCTGGTGGAGGCAATCCGCCCGACAACACTCTCGTTTTCCCCTCCGCCAGATTAGGATGGCGGAGGGGACAGCGGCGGATGGAAAGACCGTCCGCCGCTTTACCGCCGCGGTCGCAAGGCGACCGCAGCGGTAATAGATTAATATGGTGGCGGTGTCCAATGGACACCGCCAGCCATATTACGATGGCACAATGTAGGGGCCTTTCCGCAGCGGAAAGGCAGGCGGAGATTGCTTCAGGGGCCCCCTGCAGGGCCCCCAGGTTGCCGCCACTGTCGGGGGGGGGCACATGGGGGATACTTATGTTACCCCCCACATTTACAAATGCAAAGCAGCAGGCACCGCGCGGTGCCTGCCGCTTTGCATATGTAAATGCATCAACTTATGTTTTGCATTGTGGCGGGCAGTGCAGAGAGCACCGCCCGCCACAATGTAAAACATATAGGATGTGCCCGCCACTAATGGCGGGTGGCCCCGATCTCCGTTAGGGTGGCGGGCGGACAAAGTCCGCCCGCCATCCTAATGGACCCCCAAGAGAGGTCACACACGTGCGAGTACAGGAGAATGCCTTGTATTGCCTAGTGGGAGCTCGCCACCGCCCTAAAACACTGAAAGCCGAACTGAGATTTATAGACCAAGCGCTTCTCTTGGCTATCAGAGTGATCACAATGAGATGGAAATCCCCCAGAGCGCCTGGAGTGGAGACATGGAGGAGGGATGTAGTAAAATGGTGCCTGATAGAGAGCATCACCCTTAAGAAAGAGGAGGACACTGGGAGACGGAAAAATCCTATGGCAATGGATTGGGAGGTCATGCTAATGGACTTAGATAGACGGGACCCGGCACCATCCCAGGAAGATGGAACACAAGATACACACTGAGCAGAGAGGCCTGGGGACAGATCATACCAATGCCAGATTTGGAGTTTATGTTTCAGTATGAACACAGTAGTAGAGTAGTCGGTACTGTTGACCAGAGAATCATAGCAATGAGAGACCCTTGCGCCCAGGAGAAGAGAGGGTGGGGGGCAGGATAGTTGGGGTGGGAGTGGGAGGGGATGGGTCTTCTTCTTCAGACATATGTATGAATATAGACGTTCTATATTAACCTTCCCGTAGATAGATGTGTAAGGTCACACGCCGAGAGGCCATATTGAAGATATAGAGGTTGCATAGATCCGTAACTACTGAGGGGGAGTACCACTGTGTTACCTATTGTTGGGGTGAAAATAGAAAACCGTGATTGTTCAATGTGTGACGATTATAGATATGTTCTGCCTTGTATGCACATTCACGAATAAAGAATTATAAAAAAAAGCAAGCCCTACAGATCAGGACTGATAGACAGTTCCTGTAGCAGTGAGATAGAATAACATCTGGACTGGTGAATGGAAAAACATTGTCTTCAAAATTGATTGCAAACTAGAAAAATAACTAGAAAAATAACGTATCCATGTAGCACCTGGTGAGCCGGGTGCTGCATTCCCAAAAACAACATTCACACCACTGTGGTCATCACACACAACATGAAAATACTCCCCAGCCTACATGCTGTATCTTGCTATTGATGTGGGTAAGCCCTTCAAGTGCCCTTGATATGGGAAGCATATGCTAAACAAATGCTAAAAGTCAATACAATACATTACAACTGTCCCTTGGGCCTTCACAGAGTTATTTACACATTTACCATTGTTCTGGTGGGTGCCTCTAGTTGTGGAGCTTTAGCAGCTGCATATAGAAAAAGCGCCATGAAACCTCTGGTGACCGAGCGCTCTATAAATATCTGATAACATAACATATAGGACATTGGGACAGTATCAATATCACAACAATTTCCTTAACTCCAGCAAGATAAAGGCATTTCGCAATCAATAGACACGCACAGCTAATTACAAGAGTAAGTTAAATTTATAATTTACAAATATATATTTTTACTTCACTTTTGAGTAACTTTCCTACTTGTAGCTATTCACAAAATCCAAGTGTAAACATACACAAAAGAGTAGAATTACATGTCTCCGCTATATTAAAATGGGGTGGAGTCAAATTACGTTACTACTTAAAAAGCAATATTAAATCATTGTGGTTAAACATCATCCCAAAGAAAAAAATGGAAGCAGAGACTTTAATGTAAACCTGATAGGAAATAATGTTAATTTAAATTGGATTATTTCGAATAGCTAAAATATTTTAATAGGTATAAAATATAAAAATACTACATATTTTTGAATCATGTCTTAAATATTTCAAAAAAATAATGTAACAATAAATGTACTTAATTATTATTAAATTACTTTACAATCATTCTATGAATCACTTTGAATAATTATTAGTGCATAATAAAAAAGATTTGTTTATATTGTTAACTATTTAAATTAATTTCATTTAACATTATTTCCTTTGAGGCTTTATTTTCAGCTCCTAACTCTATTGATTTCTATGGGAGACCGTTGCAGTACCAGTGATTGGCCATGTTTGGTGTTGAACTTACTCCACCTCAGATCAGGAGTACTTTACTACCATTTCCGATTGTTTTATGGCTGTCGTAACTTTAGAAGCACAGTTTGTGAATAAGGATAGACTTATTCTTTTATTGATAGGTAGCCTTCCTTCCTTAAACTCCTCCATGACCCCGTATTAACCTCTCCTTACTCCAACCTATTTCCTCCACTTAAGTAGTAAATATTCCCCATTTACCAGCCACTCGCTTGTGTCTGTCCCACATTTACTTCTGGAACATTTACTTATGTGTGCGGATACTCTGCACTCGGTGGGGGGGGGATCGCCACCCAGAGAAAGATAGGAGAGGCGGAGGCATAAATTCAGCACATAGGTTTGTAAATAGCATTTTGTAGTATGCTTTTGTAGTACTACAAAACTGCTATTTGGGAATATGCCCCTGTTTACAATAGTACACCAGTTGTAGATCTTCTGTAGAATGTTAACATTCATGTGAAATCCAGGTAAAGGACATGCCTGCATTAAATGGATGTTAGAGCACCGGTTAACAGAAGCCTGGTGTTCAGTTTAGTGTAAACATGCGCCACTCATTAGAATCTGAGGAACAAGAGCCTCCATTTGATGTGCTGTGTGACTACATCCTTACAACATCTCTTTTGTGCCTTCTCTCATATACCTGTTCCCCTTCTTCCCTCTTTGCAGCCAGTATCAAGTGCATTCATGGACCTGTTGGCTTTGTCGACAAGGAAGGAGACTGATTGTCACATCAGCACTCAGTGCAACTGGGTAGTTTCGGATTTTATGACCACCATCACTTTGGCCTCTGATGCAAACAGTTGGACTTTGAGGGAAGGTTCACACTCCTTCAGAGTGACATACTAGGAGGAGCAACAACAGGAGAATAAGGGTGGGTCAGGAGGCTACAAAGTTCACAATCTAGGTCAGTGGGTACACCTCTCTATTTGCCTTGTCTCTACCAAAACCTCTTTGACATCCGAGAGAGTGCCCTCTGACCAGTAATTACAAGCCTCATGGCCACTCGGAAAGCAGACATGCAAAGATACTCTGTCACTGAGGGTGTGGCAACACGTGAGGCCCTGGGGTGACTGAGGTGAACATTACCCTCTGTTGCTAATTTCTGTTTGGGCACATAAAGGAGAAGAAAGAGTAGCAGGCTGTGCAGCTGGGGGCCAGATTGTTGGTTGGGCCTGTTGACTGTAGGAGGAGCTTCCCCAAGGTCCTAGAGGGTATGCAGACATAATATCGAGTTTTTAATATTGACTGGCAGAAATGTCAACAGCAAGAAGATCATGGTGAAGAATATCGACTTAAGGTAAGTAACAGATTTAAAAAATATCGAAGTGTTTAATATCGTTTGCAAAAATATAGTTGTTAAAAATATAGATTATTTAATTAATGTTATGTATTTTAGTATATATTTTACATGTATGTGATGTATGTTTTTTGTATAAGAATTGTTTATCTTTTTTAATACATGTGTTACATTTTTAGTAGTTATTAATTTTTTTCATATTAATTTTGAGTTTTTTTTGTTCCATAGCGGGTTGTGGGTTTATTGGGGAATAGGGTGGGAAAAAATTAAATTATATTAAATTAATTGATTATTTTGTATTTATTATTATTCATTTAATTGAGATGTTATAGTTTTAAATGTGTAAAATAATGTATTATTAATTCATTAATAATTGGTTGTTGATTAACATGAATTAATTGGTAATTAATTATGGTAATTGTATAATACATTTTAGGTGTGTGTTCTGGTATATATAGGTGTAAATGGTGGGAAGTAATTTTTTGTTAATTGAAGAATTCATAATTGGTTGTTAATTAATATTAATTCATTAATTGGTAATTAATTAAGGTAATTGTGTAAATAATTACAGGTGTGGGTTTTGGTATATCTAGGTGTGAAGGGTGGGAAGTTTTTATTATTAGTTATTTGATAATTGACATTAATTCATCTAATAAAAAAATAATTATTGGAATTGTGTAATTAATTTTGGGTGTGTTGTGCTGTTTATAGGGTTAAAGGGAGGAAGTAATTTGTGTTTAATATATCATTATTAATTAATGTTAATTATTTGATATTTTTTTGGGTAATGGTTTAGTTTTTATGTGTGTTGTTTTTACTTTTAAAGGGGTAAAGGGTGGGTTTTAAATACATTTTAATGACTTTATCATTAATTGTTAATAGTAATCGTTTTTAATTTTAAAATAAGTTTTAATTGTGTAACTTACTATTTTACAGTTTAATTTAGGTGTGTGTTGTGGGGATTATAGGGTTAAAGTGTGGGTAGTTAATTTTTATTAGTTGTATTTATTTTATGTTAATTCTGGAAGTACATTTAAAATAAATAATTTATGTAATAATGAATGTTATTGTTTGTAAATATATCCTAGTTTAAAATATATATATTTTATTAATGTATTTTATATAATATTTATAGATATTTGTTATACGTAATTAATATATGTTTTATTCCTTTGTTAAATATATTGGAATTTACATTTTTTACATATTTATACTTTTTATTTTTATAATAATTATTTTTATTTTTAAATATATGTATTGTTTTTATTTTTTAACTCAATGGAGTGTGAATAGCAAGTTTTGTCCCTCCACTATATAACACTTTTGAAGGTTGCACTTATTGGAGTGGGAATAGTAATTTTTACCCCTCAGCTATCCAACACTTTCCCTACTGTTGAACTCACTGGAGTGGGAATAGTAAAAGTAATCCCTCCACAATCCAACACTTACCCTACTGTTGCACTCATTAGAGTTGGAATAGTAATTTTTACCCTTTCACTATCCAACACTTTCCCTACAGTCGTATTTAGAGAGAGAATAATATATATTTTTTTTAATTTGTTTATTAGCATCTTCAACATTTACAGACAAACATTGCAAAGTTGAATGGCATATTTAAGATGATAATGATGCAATATCTTCGTGGCAGGTACACATCATTCAAAAGGCATCGGCTCTACATATTTCCAAATCAGATTGACGTTTCAAATACAAAATACCCTCCCCACCCAACAACTCTATCTTCATCAAGTTATACTCCTTCTGTCCCCAGGGCAGAATTGAGGTCTCAGTTGTGACGAATTATGGCCAAGTGTCTACGTCATTGTGTGATTGTGCATCATCCCTTGCGTTCTCTGGTCCTATAAGGGAGTGTGCGTCACTTGAGTCGTCGTCACCTCGGGCAGGCCTCCTTTCCAGGCATAGCGCCCAGTAATTCTTAGGTCGATTACGCGGGGGAAGTAGCTCGCTGAATAACCCCGTTTGTGTACAGCAATATAGCATGTCATTTGTCCATCTAGCCATTGTCGGTGTGGGCCACGCATCCAGGTGAGCGCAAAGCCGGCGCAATGTCTTTGGAGTATCCCAGAATGGCCAACAGTGGAGAAGGAGTCAGTGACAGACCAGTGATGTCATGCACCTCACTGTACACCGCCAGCCAGAAGTCTGCTATTTTCGGGCATGACCAGGCCAGATGCAGAAAATCCGCTGTCTGCGATCTGCACCTCTCGCAACAGAGGCTGTCACGTAAGCCGTATCTAAACAGCCGCTCGGGGGTATAATAAACCCTATTTAGGAATTTAAAGTGTAATAGACGATGGCGACCGTTGAGCGATATCCTCTTAACACTGAAACATCAGTATCCCCATGTCTCTTCCGGATTGTCAATGTCTAGATCCTTCTGCCACGCCAAGCGTGGTTTCGCATAGTGTGTCATCCGTACTGCCAGCGCAATTCGATAGAGACGAGATATTAGCTTGGCTGGCGTCTTAGCATTAACTATAAAGTCATATGTCGTCACCACTGGAGGCTCCGCCATGTCATCTTCCAGCAGTTTCCGCAGGGCCTGTCGTACTCTGTGGAACTGAAATCGGGAGAGAGCCGGGGCATCTCAAGTGTCCCCCTCCTCTATGTCCTCCCATGCGCAGGCCGTTCCATTGACGAAAAGGTCGCCCATAATAGTGAGTTTTAGGTTGGTAAGTGCAGTTAGGACACCCCTGTCTCTGCAGGGGCCGAGCCAGTGACACCAGGTCAATCTTGCCTCCGGGGCGTACAGTAGCGAACCAGCCTACGCATCCATCAAGTGATGCCAGGCGTGCGTTACAGCGTTAGGTGAGTCCAAGATGCCCGTTCTCCTATCCCTAGGCAGGGCAAGGAGCGCCGGCAGTGGCGTCGGATCAGCAACTATCCCCTCAATCTTTAAATGTGGCGCATCGAGTGGACCATGCATCCACCCATATGCATGCGCACCCTGAGCCGCTCGGAAATACATTTCAAAGTCTGGGGCATTAAGGCCGCCTTCCTCATAGGACGGAACAAGGATGTCCAAAGCTACTCTAGGTTGCTTACCAGCCCATATAAGTCGCAGCACCAGTGTGTGAAGTTGTCGAAAGAACGCACCCGACAGAACCATTGGGATGTTACTGAAAAGAAACAGCAGTCTAAGAAGGACTATCATCTTTAGCAATGTTATTCGGCCCAGCAAGGACAAGGGAAGCTCTACCCATTTGTCAACTGAGTCTTCTAATTTTGCAATCGCTACCCCATAATTCTCTCGGAGGACCACCTCAGAATCCGTGTGTAGTCGTATCCCCAAGTAGCGCACCGATTCCATGGTCCACTGTATGGGATATTCCGAGTCCACTCCGCAAGTAGCGGGGTTAAGCGGGAACATGACTGTTTTGCTCCAGTTCACATGTATCCCGGACAGCGAGCTGAACAGTACTACCTCTCTTAATACCCCTGAAAGGTTTTCCTCCGGCTTCCTGATATATAATAGGGTGTCATCCGCATACGTGGACACTATCAAGTTGTATCCGGGAAAGTGGATACCACGATGGCTATGGTATTCTCGCAATGCACGCGCCAGAGGCTCCGCCACTAGCGCATAAAGAGGCGGAGAGAGCGGGCAGCCCTGCCTGGTGCCGCAGCCTATCAAGAATGGCTCCGTCGTGAGCGGTCCAATGCGCACTCTCACCGTCGGGGTTGCATGGAGCGTATTCAACAGTTGAATAAAGAGATCTCCAACCCCCATACAATGGAGCACCAAGCGGAGAAAAGGCAACTTGCCAGAGTCAAAGGCCTTTTCCATATCAAGAAAGACAGCAACTGCAGGTACCTCCTGCCGAGTGTGTTGGAATGCTGCAAACACGGTGCGCAAATTGTAGGTCAAGTTCCGACTCGGGACAAAACCCGCCTGTTCTGGGGCGACTGGTGTAGGAATGAGTGGACTGAGACGGTTGGCAACTATCTTAGCGAATATCTTAGCATCCACATTTAATAGAGACAGCGGCCGATAAGAGGCGCAATCCTCTGGTGGTTTATCGGGCTTAAGGATTGCTACGATGATAGCTTCTCTCATCGTTGGCAGCATCATACCACTCTCCGCCATCTGCTCTATCAACATCATCAGTTTAGGTATCAATAAGTCCGAGAACATTTTATAGAATGAGGCCGGGAAGCTGCCACTGCCCAGAGCGCTCCCCGCTTTCATGGATGACAATGCCCATACCACCTCCTCCCTTTCAAATGGGTGTGCCAGAAATTGCCGATGAGTATTTGTCAGCCAAGGTAGCTTAATGTGCATCAAGTAGTCTAAGATGCGGTCTTCTGCTATCGGGCCTCTGGTCGCTGTAGAGATTCTCATAATATTCCCTAAAACGATACGCAATGCACACGTCCGTCATATCCTCACCAGTCTGTGCTGATCTCATTTTAGGTAACACAGCTCCGCGTTTGCGCTGTTTGGTGATGTTGACCAGGACTGCCCCTGGGTGCTCGCCCTCCCCGTACCATCTGGCTATGGCATATTTCCCCAGGTATTTTACTTCCGCATCCGCTTCCTCATGATACACCCTCAGCGCTTGCGCCAGTTCCTGGGTTAGCTCTACACCTGGGTCATTACATCGGCGCGATTCGATGTCCTTCAGTTTGTTTTCCAGGGACGTTAAGCATCCGCGAATAGACCTGAGGACGCCTGTTTTGAAATGGCTACACCCCGTATGTAGGCCTTAAAGGCTTCCCAAACCGTCAAGAAGGAGTCTACCGATCCTATGTGTCTGTCAAAGAAGTCTTCAGTTGCTGTCGCCAGCTCTTCCCTAAATGCGTCGTCTAGGAGTGCATACGGCGGAAGGCGCCACGAAAACGTAGGTGGCCTGCGCGTTAGGGCTTTCATCGTTACGAGTAATGGGGAATTATCCAAGTAGGTGCGGGGTAACATCTCACAAGCCTGCACCGTAGAAAGGAGGGATGAAGAGCAAAGCCAGTAATCTATGCGTGTGTGAATATTGTGTTGCGCTGAATCGTGCATGTACCCCCCTTGCGTTGGGTGCCTGGTTCGCCATACGTCGTGCATCCCCAGTCGGGTCATTTCGGCCTCTAGCACACGGGCAGAGGCCGAAGGCCGTCTGTCAGGTCCGTTTGAGCGGTCTAGCGCTGGATGTCATGTCATGTTGAAGTCCCCACCCCATAGGGCGTGACCTCCACCAAGACTTTGCCGGCCAGCGTTAAATAGAAGGAGGGACAGTCAAAGTTGGGTCCGTATGTGTTAATCACGTGGAAGGTCATGCCTTTACCAGTGCATTTCGTGATAGTATATCTACCCTCCGTGTCTGTAACCAAAGGAGTCATGGTGACGGAGGACTTAGGATTAAAGCAGGTAAGGACTCCCCTGGCATTAGAGGTGAAGCCGGCCGCGTGTGTGTTGTTATGTAGTCCCTTATAAGTCAGGTTGGGGCTGTCCGGCCGCAAGTGCGTTTCCTGTATTAAGGCTATGTCAATCGCATGTCTTGAGAAGTATTGTAATACCCGTCTAAGCTTTCGGTGGTCATTTGGTCCCCTTACATTACATGTCATGAGCGTTATAGTGTCATTTTCGTGTGTACTTTGTGTCATTGCGGAGGGAGTAGTGCGCATATCAATCAATCAATCATAACACTTGTATAGCGCACTACTCACCCGGAAGGGTCTCAAGGCGCTTGGGGGAAGGGGTCCGCTACTGCTCGAACAGCCAGGTCTTGAGTTGTCTCCTGAAGGCGAGATGGTCCTGGGTCAGCCGAAGGTGGATGGGGAGGGAGTTCCATGTCTTGGCCGCCAGGTAGGAGAAGGATCCTCCTCCGGCGGTGGCTCTTCGGATGCGTGGTACGGCGGTGAGGGCGAGGCTGGCAGACCGTAGCTGGCGGGTGGGCGTGTAGAAGGTCAGGCGGTCGTTGAGGTACTTGGGGCCCAGGTCGTGGAGAGACTTGTGTGCGTGGGTGAGGAGCCGGAACGTGATCCTCTTGTTGACGGGGAGCCAGTGCAGGTCTCTCAGGTGGCCAGAGATGTGGCTGCATCGGGGATGTCCAGGATGAGTCGGGCGGAGGCGTTCTGGATGCGTTGGAGTTTTTTCTGTAGCTTGGCTGTGGTTCGGGCGTAGAAAGTGTTTCCGTAGTGCAGTCAGCTGGTGACGAGCGCTTGGGTGGCCGTCTTCCTGGTTTCGGTCGGGATCCATCGGAAGATCTTTCTGAGCATGCGCAGGGTGAGAAAGCACGATGAGGCGACGGCGTTGACTTGTCTGGTCATCGAGAGTGAGGAGTCCAGGATGAAGCCCAGGTTGCGTGCGTGGTCTGTTGGCTTGGGTGCGGTGCCCAGGGCGGGGGGCCAGCAGGAGTCGTCCCAGGCGGAGGGCGATGGTCCCAGGATGAGGACTTCCGTCTTGTCTGAGTTCAGTTTCAGGCGGCTGTTCTTCATCCACTCGGCGACGTCTTTCATCCCTTCGTGTAGGCAGGTTCTGGCGGTGTCGGGGTCTCTGGTGAGGGAGAGGATCAGCTGGGTGTCGTCGGCGTAGGAGATGATGTTGAGGTTGTGTTGGCGTCCGATGGCTGCAAGAGGTCTCATGTAGACGTTGAAGAGGGTGGGGCTGAGTGAAGATCCTTGCGGTACGCCGCAGATGACTTCGGTAGCCTCGGATCGAAACTCCAGTGCCTTCTCTTGGATGCCGATGTTGCTGAGGCGTTGAACCAGGGTGCGGTGGCAGACAGTGTCGAATGCTGCAGAGAGGTCCAGGAGGATGCCGCTGTTTCCCCGTTGTCGAGCAGGGCTCGGATGTCGTCGGTGGCTGCGATGAGGGCGGTCTCGGTGCTGTGGTTGGCTCTGAAACCGGACTGCGAGGGGTCGAGGGATCCGTTTGTCTCAAGGAAGGCGGCAAGCTGTCCGTTGACGATCTTCTCGATGACTTTAGCAGGAAAAGGGAGGAGCGAGATGGGGCGGAAGTTTTTGAGGTCGGTGGGGTCCGCTGTTGGTTTCTTCAGTAGGGCGCTGAGCTCGGCATGCTTCCAGCTCTCCGGGAAGGTGGCGGTGTTGAAGGAGGTGTTGATGATGTTCCGGAGTTGGGGTGCGATGGTGGAGTCGGCCTTGTTGAAGACGTGGTGGGGGCAGGGGTCGGTTGGTGATCTGGAGTGGATGGTGTTCATCGTGCGGGCTGTGTCCTCGGTGGTCACCGTGGTCCAGGTGCGGAGGGTGGTGGTGGGGGGCGTTGGTTTGACGGTTGGGTGCGTGGATGGTGCGCTGAAGCTGTTGTGGATGTCGGCGATCTTGCGGTGGAAGAACGAGGCGAGGGAGTCGCAGAGATCTTGTGACGGAGTGATGTCGTTGTTGCCGGTGCTGGGGTTGGAGAACTCCTTGACGATGCTGAAGAGTTCCTTGCTGTCGTGGGCGTTGTTGTCCAGTCGTTCCTTCAGAGATTTCTTCTTGGTGGTGCGGATAAGCTGGTGGTGCTTACGGGTGGCGTGTTTGAGGGCGGTCATGTTGTCAGTGGTCTGGTCGAGGAGCCAGGCTTTCCCGAGGGTGCGGCAGGTCTTCTTGGAGTCCTTGAGTTTGTCGGTGAACCAGGATGCCTTATTGCTTCTGGGTCTGCTGGGAGGGTTCTTCAGTGGTGCGAGGTCGTCGGCGCAGGCGGTCAGCCACTGCGTGAAGTTGCGGGCTGCTTCGTTGGGGTCCGTTGTGCTGGCGGGTGGGTTCTGGCTGAGGGAGGTGGTGAGCTGGTCGGCGGTGATCTTGCTCCAGCTTCTGTGGGGAACCTGTAGCGGGTGGTGGTGGGTCGTGGTTCTTCTGAAGCTGAAGTGGACGCAGCTGTGGTCGGTCCAGTGGAGTCCGGTGGAGTGGCTGAAGGTGATGTGCTTGCTGGATGAGAAGACGGGGTCAAGCGTGTGGCCGGCGTAGTGGGTGGGGGTGTTGACCAGTTGCTTGAGTCAGAGGTTGGCGAGGTTGTCCAGCAGGGCGGCGGTGTTGCGGTCCTTGTTGTTCTCCAGGTGGAAGTTGAGGTCTCCAAGGAGGATGTAGTCAGTGGAGGGGAGGGCGTGCGGGCTGATGAAGTCTGTGATGTCTTTGCTGAATTGTGTGCGTGGTCCCGGGGGTCTGTAGACGAGGGTGCCTCTGAGGGTCGTCTTAGGGTCGGTGTGAATCTGGAAGTGGAGATGCTAGGCTGCGGCGAAGGTGTCGTTGGAGTCGGTCGTGATGTGGATGGTTGACGCGGTCCCTCCTGATGATCTTGTACCCGTCCGGGATGGCGATGGCGATGTCTGGGGCTGAGGAGACGTTCATCCAGGTTTCCGTGAGGAAGGCGACGTCTGGTGATGTTGCGTCGAGGAGGTTCCAGAGTTCCACGACGTGTCTGTGGACGGAGCGGGTGTTGAGCAGGATGCACTTGAGGTGGTTGCTGCTGGTGCTTGGCTTGGCGGGTGCGGTGCAGGTTCGGAGGGAGGTGAACTTGCAGGCCTTGCAGGTGAAGGGTCCGTGGATGCGTCTCGGGGTGGCTCGGCAGCAGGCGGGGTTCCGGCCGGCATTGAGTGCGTTGAGGGCGGCGGCGTCGTAGGGCTGGCGGGTCGTCTTGCATCGGCGAGGGCCAGGGGTCCTGGCACTGGGCGCGGTCCAGGCGCGGACGGGCGCAGACGGGCTTGCCTTTGGCGCACAATCGGCGCGCCCGCTGCGTGAGCGTGGGGGCGACATAAGAAGGAGCCGGAAGGGAGGAGCAGCTGGGTGGCGGGAGCGGGGCAGCGAATGGGCAGGAGGGGGGCGGGGCCGCAGGGAGGCAGCGGCGGGAAAGAAGGGCAGAGGTCGGCTCAGCGGCGGCTGGGTCGCCCTTTGAAAACGCTGGGAAAAGAAATTAAAAAAAATATGTAAGGAAACGTGTCCTTGTGCCATTCTCCAACGTGTCCACCTATATATTTGCTCATCAGTGTATGTCCATTCAAAACATTCTGCAACAATATATGTCCTCTCCTTTACAAACAACCAATAGAAGAGGTCAGAAAACTTTACCCCGGCCCCCTCCCACGCTTGCCCATCCCCAACATGGCCGCGCCCTAACCCATCCCACTCCTCATCCCACCCCTCCCTACTCAATCGAACTCCAAACACTCTCGCCCCCCTCCCACCATCACACTCACCCAATACAAAATACTCAACACATAGCCTAAACAGCTGCTACTTGAGGAAATGTGGAACACACACAGGGGCGCAGGTAGCTTGCACATGCAGAGTCTATATCATTGTCTGTCCAACGTTCCTGCCACCTCGCCCCGCTCCTCCACCTCCATTATGTAATAAGTGAGCAAAAGCCAGTGCCCATTAAGGAATTTCAAACAGGTTTCCCATGGCAATCCGAAGTAGTACGGTCCAACCTTGGGTATGTACATCTCTCTACCTTCCCTGTCTTGTCGCACACCCTCTATGTCTCATCTGTAATAGGCTTTACAAAATGTGTGCATCAGCATGTCTTCCCTGGAATAGATGTGATATTACTTTATGCTCATAGATTCTCAGGTGCCATGAACATACAACGTTCAATAGCTTGAAACCTCAAATGTTGCCCCACAGCTAAGTCACTTGTGGGGCCCTGCTCCCTCCCCCAGTATCGGTATATGACTCATTTTCTATTTTGCGGCCCTTTAAGTTCCAGTTATGCTCAGTCCATGCTTAGGGGGCCATGTCTATCCTGTTCCGTTCTATTATTAAAATAGAGACAATCTCTTCCCCCGGCGCCTAATGTTGGATTACAAATACCTTACATTATCGTATAGGCCAGATTAGTCCTGTTCTTCCATGGATCCCCCAGCGTCTTCCTCAAGACCTCTGTCGTTGGTTGCATTTCGGGTTTCCTTGTGCCAGTCCTTCATGGCCTTCTGTAGAGCTCTCGGGTCAGTAAAGATAGTGGATCTGCCCTGTCTGTTAACCCTCAATTTAGCAGGGTACAGCATTGCGTAATCAACTCCCAGGTCCCGTAGTTGTCGTTTCATGGGAACAAACTGGCGTCTCGCTTCCTGTACTTTGGTAGTGAAGTCCGGGAACAAGGACAGCGTGCTGCCCTCGTAGTTTAGCGGTTGCTTCTCTCGGGCCAGTCATACAGCAGTATCCCGATCCCTGTAGTTAAGTAACTTGGCCACAATGGGCCGCGGTGGGGCGCCAGGTTTCGGTCTCGGGCCAAGTGTGCGGTGTGCACGTTCTATGACAAACATACCAGAGAAGGCGGTGTCTCCTAGCAGTTTTTTAAGCAGTGATTCCACAAACAGTTCCAAGTTGCCCGTTTGGGTATTTTCCGGAAGGCCTGTAATAAGTATGTTGCATCTGCGCGACCGCGCCTCCAAATCTTCGGCTTTATCTTGCAATAATTGGATCACCTTACCCAACTGTTTATGGTCCGAGTCCAGAGTCGTCTGTGCTTCTTCTACCTCTCCAATTCTGCGTTCTGACATGTCTAGACGCTCGGCATGTTTGTCCAGCCGCTCCGCCATCCGATCCATGTGGTACGTGAGAGCATCCATTTTAGTTCCCAGGGACGCAATTCCGCCCTGCAAGTTCTTCTCCGTGGCCATTAATATGCAGCGTATGTTCTGCCCAGTTGCATCTTCTTCAACCGTTTTCCCATCTCCTTCAGCCGTTTTACTTGGCGGGGGCTCAGCTGATTTGGTTTTCTTGTTGTCGTTATCGAACGATAACTTAGGCTGCATGCAATCTGGGCGGCCCATGGCGACGTTAATTATTCCGGCGTAGTTCAGATCCACACACCTAGGTCTCTTATGTTCTTAGCGATTCCGGGTGTTCTTATGGGTCATAAATATTATGGCCGGCGACAGCTGTAAGTCCTCAGCGGAGGGGCCGCTCCAATCCACCGGTTCTCTCCCCCTGACACGCCTGGTCAATAGAAGAGCGGAGACTACTGGCTCTTGCTTGTTAGTGTTCACAGCCGCTCACTCGCAGTGTATGCCCCCCCAGGTTGTCGCCGCACTAGGTGGTGGATAGGAGCTCCAACGAGGCCAACAGTACCTCTCTCAGCCAAGCTCACTCTTCGCCGTAACCCCCATGGCGTCCCACGTGCGTCGCAGTAGTCGCCGTCGCAATTCTGTTGGTCGCTTCTTCCAAGTGGTCGCGGGGGCTGCAGCACAGGGCCGTGTGGAGCGACTCTACTTTCGCTGCATCACTTAGTAGGAACCCCCGGGCGGCAGCTAGTAGCCACAACTCTAGGGGCTATCTTAATTTGAACATTCAAAGTGCTCTGCCCCACTTGTTAGTGGTACCGTGACTCCTCTCAGGGCCTGTAGCGGCAACAGGGCAGTTCTGCTCCCACAGTACAGAGAGGTGTCTTGTCAGATGGTCTCTGCACTTTCCTCGCCTCACTCTTTATTGCCAGCATGCATCTGTGCCACGCACTGCCTCTCTCCGCCTATCTGCAGCTCTGGGCCGATGAATGTATTCCGCCCCTCCCCACAGCTTGGGCGGTCGTCGGGGGTCTGCTACTGCCGGCGTGGTGATTGTAGCGCAGCTTCCCGGGAGCCCCTTACTGCCGGCGCCTCTGTGTGTTGGTGGCCTGTAGGCCCAGATGAGGCCGGAGGCTAAATTAGTAGTCGCCGCCGCGATGGGTCGCCGGGTCTTCGCGGTCCGTTTTTTCCGGCCCCCGTCCCGAAATTGCTCACCGGGGGCGCCGCTTGCTCTCTCTCCAGCTCCGCAGCAGCTATCTCGGCACTCGGGCACCTTCAGGCAATGACAGCCGTAGGATGTCGCACCGGTGTCCGATCTCCGTCTTTGAATACGGGGAGCCGCGCAGCAGTCAGCCCCAGTTCGCAGCGTGATCTGGCCCTCAGGACCGCTTCTGGTCTTCGGCCTGGGTCGTGGAACGGTTCACATGTGCCCCCAGTGTTCCGACTCAATTTACTAGTGCTTTGTCGTCGGTTTGGCACTGTTTGCTCAGGATAATTGAGAGGATGGTTAAAGCGGTGGAGGAGCCGACGGCTTAAGCGGCCATCTTCGCTGCAGGCTAGCTCCGCCCCCGAGAATAATAATATTTAACTCTCCGCTATCCAACACTCTATTGTTGCACTGAATGTATTGGGAAATATTCTTATATTTTAAATGATTGATATATCTATACATATATTCACTGAAAAAACCATAGGTTTCAGGAGTTATATAGTTAGGAATTAGCTTTTACAAAACCTTTGAAATTCACTCAAAAAACTATCATACTGGATCATACTTACATATTTACTTAGCAAAACACTTATACAAACACCACTTCTTCTATTCATTTAGATAGTAAGTCATACTTAGTGAATTATAAAATCATTATTACAAGTATACAGTTATCCATACAGTCACTCACACAATCATTGTGTCTTATGTACACTTATTTATATACAACAACTGACACATACACTGCCTTTTATTTTTCTAGTTTGTTTAACCTGTACCTTTGAGAAATATATTTGCTCATCACCACACCCATAAAGAGATTCCCTCACCCAAACTGTTAGAACATGTAGTTTTAACTTCATATATCTACTGAATAAACTATTCACACATCTTTGGACAGTCACACACCCTCCACCGAACCACACACACTTTCACACTCCCATACAAATACTCAGTTAACTAATCAATAACTAATATAGACTTTCACATAGCTAGTAACCAACTGTAGAATCAGTTTACACAACAACTGACAAAGTGATACAGATATTCACACAGTTTAGTCACTATCCACTATATTTAGTGAGACATTATAAATTGGTCAAGTAAACAATCAATTACACTGTTACTAAATCCTCCATCCAAATATTTATTTATATATCCACTCATTCTTCAATGCAAATTGCTATATATATAATGCATATTTAAATAACGAAGTTAACCACATTCACTGGATGATGTCGTCAGTGATGTCATCAGTGATGTCATTTGAGATGTCATCAGTGATGTTACTGACCATGTCATGAATGATGTAATATGTGACATCATCAGCAGTGGATTGCGGGTGCGCGATATATACTTAGTACAACTAACTATATAGGAGCAATTTCAATGGTTTTGTATGAGTAAAATGTCCAGCTAACTATAACACCACTAAAACTTATAGTTTTTTGAGTGAATTTCAAAGGTTTTGTAAAAGCTAATTCCTAACTATATAACTCCTGAAACCTATGGTTTTTTCAGTGAATTTCAAAGGTTTTTTTAAATGCTAGTTCCTAACTATATAAGGCCTGAAACCTATGGTTTTTTCAGTGAATTTCAAAGGTTTTTTTAAATGCTAATTCCTAAATATATAAGGTCTGAAACCTATGTTTTTTTCAGTGAATTTCAAAGGTTTTTTAAATGGTAATTCCTAACTATATAAGGCCTGAAACCTATGGTTTTTTCAGTGAATTTCAAAGGTTTTTTAAATGCTAATTCTATTAGCGGATAACGTTTAAATATATTAATATCCTAGTGGGACCACCTGAGCAGCCCTAGGGGGTCAGGGTGTTCCTACCCTGCCCCCTTTTTGTGTTCTACACGTTAGTTTTTCTGCTTTCTTGTGCCTAATTCCTAACTATATAAGGCCTGAAAAACCTATGTTTTTTCAGTGAATTTGCAAGGTTTTTTAAAGGCTAATTCCTAACTATATAAAGCCTGAAACCTATGGTTTTTTCATTGAATTTGCAAGGTTTTTTAAATGCTAATTCCTAACTATATAAGGCCTGAAACCTATGGGTTTTTTCAGTGAATTTGCAAGGTTTTTTAAATGCTAATTCCTAACTATATAAGGCCTGAAACCTATGTTTTTTTCAGTGAATTTCAAAGGTTTTTAAATGCTAATTCCTAACTGTATAAGGCCTGAAACCTATGGTTTTTTCAGTGAATTTCAAAGGTTTTTTAAATGCTAATTCCTAACTATATAAGGCCTGAAACCTATGGTTTTTTCAGTGAATTTCAAAGGTTTTTTAAATGCTAATTCCTAACTATATAAGGCCTGAAACCTATGTTTTTTTCAGTGAATTTCAAAGTTTTTTTTAATGCTAATTCCTAACTATATAAGACCTGAAAGCCCACCAGGAATCTCCAGTATGCACCAGGGGACTGCATTGCAGAGAGGTGTAATTAAGCCACGGCCCTTTTTACACCTCTCTGAAACGCAGCCCCCGTGCATGTTTGAAGAGGGGGAACTCATTCCCCCTGCATACTGGGGGCCCCTGGGGGCCAACTAGCCCACCTGGAACCTCCAGTATGCGCCAGGGGGCTGCATTGCAGAGGTGTAATGAGGCTATGCCCCTTGTTACACCTCTCTGCAACGCAGCCGCCTGGCGCGTTTGCAGAGGGGGAACTAATTCCCCTTGCATAATGGGGGTCCCTGAGGGCCAATTAGCCCACCAGGAGCCTCCAGTATGCGCCAGATGGCTGCATTGCATAGAGGTGTAATGAGGCCACACCCTTTTTACACCTCTCTGCAACGCAGCCCCCGTGCATGTTTGAAGAGGGGGAACTAATTCCCCTTGCACACTGGGTGTCCCTGGCAGCCTTCTTGTGCCTTGTTCGAACCAAGGCACAAGAAAGCAGTGAAACAAAGGTGTGAAACTCGCAAAGGGGCCAGAGTAGAAACACCCTGACCCCCTCGGCCTGCTCAGGGGGTCCCACAAGGACCCCCAAGGCAAAAAATAATAATATAAGTCGCGGGGTACAAAAAACAATAAAAAAATATAAAACAACAATAAGAATAAAAAAACTGTTCTTTTCAGAACTACCTCCAATTTATATAAAAATGCTACATTTTTAAAACACTCTGTCTTTCTTTTTTTCTCCAGGGTACGCGTACCGGTACGTGTACCGATACGTGTACCGGGGAGCGCACCCCCTCAAAAAAAATAAAAAAAAATAATGAGTGTGTGTGTGAGTGGTCTGTGTGTGGGGGGGGTGGGTGTGGGGGGTGTGTGTGTGGGGGTATGTGTGTGGGGTGTGTGTGTGTAGGATGTGTGGGTGTGTGTGTGGGGTGTGTGTGTGTGGGTGTGTGTGTGGGGGTGGGGGTGGGTGTGTGTGGGGGTGAGGAATGTGTGTGTGGGTGTGGGTGTGTGTGTGTGAGGTGTGTGTGTGGGGTGTGTGTGTGTGTGTGGGGGGTGTGTGTCAGAGGTGTGTGTGTGTGGGGGGGTGAGGTGTGTGTGGGGGATGTGTGGGGTGTGTCTGTGAGGTGTGTGTTTGTGGGGGGGGAGTGAGGTGTGTGTGTGTGGGGGTGTGGGGGTGTGTGTGTGAGGTGTGTGAGGTGTGTGTGGTGTGTGTGTGTGTGTGAGGTGTGTGTCAGAGGTGTGTGTGTGTGGGGAAGGGGTGCAGTGTGTGTGGGGGATGTGTGGGGTGTGTCTGTGAGGTGTGTGTGTGTGTGTGTGTGTCTGAGGGGGGATGAGGTGTATAGGTGTGTGTAGATGTGTGGGGTATGTGGGTGTGGGTGGGGATGTGGATGTGTAAGGTGTGTGTGTGGGTGTGGGTTTGTGGGGTGTTTGGGTGTAGGTGGGGGTGTGGGTGTGTGAGGTGTGTGTGGGGTGTGTGTGGGTGTGGGGGGTATGTGTGTAGGATGTGTGTGTATGTGTGGGATGTGTGGGTGTGTCTGTGAGGTGTGCGTGTGTGTGTGTGTGGGGGGGGGAGGTGTGTGTGTGGGATGTGTGAGGTGTGTCTGTGAGGTATCTGTGTGTGCGTGTGTGTGTGTTGGGGGGGTGAGGTGTGTGTGTGAGTGAGTGTGTGTGGGATGTGTGGGTGTGGGTGTGGATGTGTAAGGTGTCGGTGTGGGGGTGTGGGGTGTTTGGGTGTGGGTGGAGGTGTGCGTGTGTGAGGTGTGTGTGGGGAGTGTGTGGGTGTGGAGGTGTGGGGTTGTGTGCGTGTGGGTGTGTGTGGGACGTACTTGTAGGTACCTAAAACAGCCACAGAACCAAAAGCTCTTTTCAGAGCTACCCTACCTGTAATCACTCAAAATGATTATTTTATTATGTATTATTATGATTATATAATTTTTTTCACTATTTTTCCCATGGTACGCTTCCCGGTACGCTCCCCGGTGCGCGTACCGGGCGCTCCCCCCGCGAAAAACGAAAAAAAAAATGTTTTTTGCCCTGCGGGACCCTTTAATGGCCCCCACATCAAACCTAGGGGGTCAGGGGGGTCTACCCTGCCCCCTTTTGGTCATTTCCCCCTTTGATTTTTGCCACCTCTTGTGTCTCAATCCTACCGAGACACAAGATGGCGGCTGCTGCGGACTGTTTCGAATGTTTACAGACACCCGAGAACCAATCGGCTTCCCGTGCGCAAGTCGCGTGGCGCGCCCGGAGCGCTCCCCGGTGCGCGTACCGGGGCGCGGCCATAGATATATACATTTTTTTTAACCTATATTACTCAAAATACTCTGGAGCACATATCTTTAGACATAGCAAAGGCACATCGGGCTACCAGTCCCTACAATTTTGCCAAGTTTGGTGAAAATCCATTCAGCCGTTCGAGCTAAAAGTGCGACAGACCGCCCTAAGGAAATTAACATGGGGAAAACACGTTTTGGGACCCCCCTTTTATCTCGGCCCCCGCTTGACGAATCCCCCCCAAACTTTCAGGAAAGGACCGGAGCGCCGCGAGGCAAAGTTGCTGAAAAATTCAGGCAGATTCCTCAACCGGCGCCAAAGTTATTCCCAATAGAAAGTTGCGATTTCCCTATGGAAATCAATCCTAACTATATATACCTACTGGCGACCGCCAGTAGGTTATATATATATATATATATATATATATATATATATATATATATATATATATATAGAGAGAGAGAGAGAGATATTTTTATTTTTTTATTTTTATATAATTTTAAATAAATTAAATAAATTCAAAATAGTAGTTTATTAATTATGTTGTCATCAGGCAGCCAAGACCCTCCTTATCTTCAACACTGGTCCCAGTCTTTTCCTAAATGATGAATGCACATATCCAGTAGTTTGTGTACATTGAAAGACGTTTCTTTAACATAATAAAGATACGAGTAGAAAGTCTAGAGGTGATGACTAATGGGGGAGCATGCTTGGCTCTTTTCTGGCCATGTGATGATGGATACTTTGTAGTAGATTCTATATTCATTACTTTAAATTGACCATTTTGTATGCAACGTGTTTCAAAGTGACTGTGATCTGTGTCTGCATGAATCTTTCAAATAGGTCGATATGACAATCGCAACGTCAACATTTTTTTTAAACACAGTTGGCTTCCCTTTAACAAGATCCCATGTGCCGAAACAATATTAAACATTTATCAAAAAAATAATAAGCAGAAATAAAAATATGTATCAAAATGACATTAATTCAACAACTTATTTTACAGAATATCATTTAGTACAGGCAAAACAGATTTAAAAAGACATATAAAACATGAGATGTAACAGGACAGCACTTTCAAACCATACATGCAATCGCATATACAGACCATGTAGTAATGAAGTCCGTGGCCAGGATGTAGTTTTGAGTAGGTCTATTAAGTTGTAGTTATTGAGTTGATGTGATGCAGCCCCACCAGAAGCAGTCTACCTGCTGCTCAACCCATACTCCAACTGTCACACTTAAGTATCCAGGCACCCAAACATTCTATTCATGTCCATCAAACCAACATTCCATGCATCACATTCACATTGGCTGAGCAGCCAGGAACAAAGCAACAAGATAAATACAATACAGATTACTACAGACCATGATCTTACTTACTACCTTGCTGCAGCGCATGTGCCTCCAGCTGAGCATGGATGTTAGGCCAGGCTTTTGAACAGACCCACCTGTGCAGAAAGGAGAACATAGGGAACCCGATATGTGGCTAAAGGGATACTCAATGCACATCCTGCTGCCTGCAACTCTGCCTAGCACCAGAGGGTCTCCCAGTGCTTGAGGCACTCCCTGGATTTATGGTTCTGAACACCCATTGCACTGCAATGCATGATGTACAGTCAGAAATGGATTTGCACTGCATTACCTAGCAGAGTGTCTGGCCCTCCATAATGGCTGAAGACACTTTTGGAGGACGCCCCCCACTATAATGTCCAATTCATCTGTGTAAAACTGAAGGCTCTCTCTTCTTGATTCCCAGCCATCTTGGGGCAATATACAACAAAAGGAGTAGCACGGTGGAGGTGGTATATGTTTTGGTCATTGGATAATTCAGAAATGACCTACTTTCCTTTCCTGTATGACATTTCCTGTGTGTCATAGCTGGCAGAGAACCTTGCCCATAAAACTGAGATCTCTGCCTCCATCTTCAATTTTCCAGTGAAGTCTGCTATGTAGATAGAATAAATGGAAAGCATTTTTAAAATTAAGGATGAAGTGTAGGGCTTTGAGTACATTCTGAACAGTATCAAACTGCAATTACAATGCCAATACTCTGATTGATAGGAGAATATGAATAGTAATATGGGTAATGTACTCCTGAGTGAGTCATCTGCACACACTACATATTGCATGTGCTGACATGAATTTAGTTTTCAAATGTGAGTGAATGATGTATGCTGTTGTAAAAGGGAGTATGTAGAAAATGATTAACAGATGTTTATGCGGCTACATTATATTATTTTGAATGCAAGTTTGATTGTGACATCATGGTGCTGAAACAGTAAAGTCTTAGGATGGTACAAAGGGATGGTATCATAGTGAACGATTCTTCACTGACTCAACATTGCACAACACTGTGATGCAGCAACCATAACTTTGAACAGTGTTTTACACCGAGAACCTGAACATGAATGTAGTACAGGGTGTTAGATCTATATGTAAGCCCCTTTCAATAGTGATGTTGTGCAACACGCAACAGGCTACTCTAAACTTAGACAATCTTTCTGGAGAGTACTCAAGCCAACCCTCTCCCTTCCCATAAGGTCACAACTTCTCATACATGGCTTGAGGAAACCAAAAATGCATTCAGTGATGGCTTTAATATGTATGTGCATCCTATTGTACCTCAATTAAGCAGGAGTTTGGGTGTGTGATGAAGAAAGGAGATGGGAAGTAGGTATTCCTGGCATTATACGCAGTAAAGACTCAGGGGTTCATTACGATGGCGGGTGGACTTGAGTCTGCCCACCATCGTGGTGGTGCTTGGGACCGCCCACCTGTATGGCGGCGGTCCTGCACATACAGTCACGATGCGACCGCCACCATGGCTGTTGCATCTTGCATCTTCACTATTGCTGAGGGTGCTTCTGGCTGCAGCACCTGCCATAAGGTGTGAAAAGCATGTAGTGTGTTTCCCTGCACTATGTGGCAGGCACCATGCAGTTCCTGCCACGTAGTATAGGGAAATGGAGTGGGTACCATGAGTGTTGTGTTTGAGCTTCTGGTATACATTCCCATGCGCACCCTCCCCTTGCCTTTCCTTCCACCTTTGTCTGATTCTTTTTCTTCTCTCATTCACTTTCTTGCACCCTTGGCCCCTTGGGCTTCGCGGTTGGTATCCCTCTCGATGTTTGGCAGCCCTGTCAAAGGAGCCTGTACGTGTCTAAAAAAGTTACTGGTTTATTGCTAAGATCAGTTTTGGATATGTGGCTGCTTGAAGTTGACGAATTATCGGTTTCACTCCCACTGATTGTCGCATTTTCAGATGTTGAACTCTCCGAAGTTCTTGCCTGTGGTCCAGTGCCAGGGATATGTGATTTAAAGACATTGTGTACTGCCTGCTGAATGTTAGGATTCTCCTGTGCTCATAATATCCGCTATCCCTATGGAGTTTCCATTGTTTTCTTGCTTTGATATCTTCTTCATGGTTCTTAAGTCTTGTTTTCATCCCTTCGAATTCCTTGTTCTGGAACTCTTCTTCCATGGTTTTCTCCAGATCATCTTTCAGAATTTTAATGTTCTGCAATAACACTTCCCTATCTATCCAAGCATATTTAACCAGTATCTCTAACATCCGTCTAGAGCTTGTGGCCGAATTTTCCACCCACTCTTCAAGCATCTTTGGATTCAATGTTTCGTAGGAGGGAATTGTATAAATACGCAAGCCTCTTAGTACCATACCTGTTCTGATGGGGGGGGGCAAAAATAAGTAATATGGTAGTAGTGCTTACATTTTAACACTGTGTCAAGATCCTTTTATTCTGGCTAACCCTAATGCCACATTCAATATATTTTCATAATTTTAGTATGTTTTTTGGGCTACGTATTTGACTGGATTGCCCCTGATCATCCATAGTTGCAGTCACTTGAATGGTATGTCAGGTCACTCACCTAGGGGAAGGGTGATAGAGGGGAGGGCAAGTAGGCTCTGTAGGGTGGGTGGGGAGGTGCTTCAGTGGATGCCTGTGATGGGTGGGGCTCTAGGAATAGGGAGGGTTGGGTGAGGGAACAGGGGCACTTCAGGCCATGAAAATTCAGGTAAAAAAGTCTGGAAGCATTCTGTTGTGCAACGAATCAACATTGACAAGTAGCTGCAGCAAGATTGTTGCCTTTTGAGGTCTCAAAGAGGTTTGGGGTAAAGATGTTCAAGTTTGCATGAGCTTATTAACCATTAATTTTATGTATTTAGGATTGTACCCTGTTGTGCCAATGGTATCAATAGCAGGACCAGATTTAGGTCTATTTTGGCGAGGCTCAAGATATGTAAAGCTCAGTTTATTCTTTTTCAAGAGACTCATCTTAAATCCTCAGCTAAACAACCAGGTATCCCAGGATTTATCTCACATGCATATTTTGCACCTGCAAGTGCAGCAGTCTTGATCTCACAAAATCTACCATGCGAGGTGCAATGGGTACTAAGAGATCAAGGTGAATTTTGGTGAATCTTAAGATCCACGATCAGCATGTCCATCTTATTAGCTATTATGGCCCTATTGAAGATGACATTTCCTCCCTTAATGAAGTTTATAATCTTAGACTAAATGGACTTGTGGTATTGGAGGGGATTTTAATATCTTTCAGGATATCAGACTTGATTGCTCATGTATTAACAAGCAGCAAAATAATCCAAAGTCATCACACGTTTTAGCCAAACTGAGCAGTGATCTTGCTTTGATAGATCCTTGGTGGGCCCGTCAGGCCCAAGGGAGAGAATACACTTGTTTCTCAAAGCTTTATAACTCTGGCTCCTGAATTGACTTTTTTTTGGTGTCCCATAAGTAGTGCAGAAATAGATATTTTGTAGACCTCTTTCTGACCACTTAGTCTCTTTTTTGAAGAATCATTGAGGGATCAGAGGGCTGAATGGCCTTGATAAATCATTGTTAACAGATGAAAACTGTGTCACGACTATGCATCTAGCCATAGATAAATTCTTCTTGAAAAATATAGACACAGCTTCATCTTTTACAGATTGGGATGCATTCAAAGCCTTTATTCGGGGGCAGGTGATCTCCTATAGGGCACAAATTAATAATCTAAGGAGGGAACATTCTTTGGCCCTATAGTGCAAATTTGATCTGGCCAAGCTTGCATACTCCACACTTTATACATTGACTACTAAGGTCATACAAGCATGTCAAAAATTAAAAGATCATTACATGTCCAGAGAAATAGTTAATCAAAGTCAATGGTTTCAGGAATACTATGCGGAAAGTTAGCCAGCTGGGTGCATTTTGGCATGGTCAGTGAAGAAACAAAGGAATAATGAAACTATCAAAAGGAATTTTGGTGAGGTGAAGAGCCAAATGGTTACTCAGCCCGATGTAATTGGCAAAGCATTCCTTGTCCATTATATAGGGCAATATGCTCTAACCAATTGCTCTGTACCTGAACATATTAAGGAATTCTTGCATTCAATAAGGCTATTCCATCCAAACACCAACTTTTTGCTGCCGGCCACTGATTATTACTCAAGTAACACTACCAACATGGCTATTAGCATGCTTGAGACCGAAATGGCATTTAACCTTTTAGAATGGGAGGTCCTGTTTTCCATATTAGCGCATTTTGGTTTCCCCACGAAATTGGTCCATTTACTGGAACGTCTATATAAGAAGGCTGATGCTAAAATCGAAAGTAATTCTCAAATGATGGAGAGCTTTTCCATCAAAAGAGGCACAAGACAAGGGTGCCCCATGAGTCCTGTTCTTTTTTCTCTTTTCATTGAGCCTCTAGCCACCACATCAAGCAAGATCCACAGGTTTTGGGCTCTCATCCAAGGGGCTTCAAAGATAAAACTCTATGGATGATAGGATTTTATATTTGGCCACCGGGGATCAAAATATCCTTAATACACTCACCAAAATTCAGGAACTTACGCATATTAGGGGCTGCAAAATTAATTATACCAAATCTGAATCCCTTTTATTATACAGTACTTCTTCAGTTTTACCCGTTGAAATGAGACTACATTACTCCACTACTCGCCCCATCAGGTACCTTGGAAAGTCATGTCTCACAGAATGTTGCTGATTTATTTAGATTAAACTATACCACCACCATTAACAAGTTGTGTGGGTTACTACTCCAATGGCATTCCTTACCTCTGACTATTGAAGGACGTATAGCTTTAGTTAAGATGGCTATTCTTCCATTATTAATTTTTATTTTTTCAAATGTCATGATGAAAGTTCATCAAACTATTTTTATTTAAATTGATCAAATGCCACTACATTTTTTGTTACCTAAATTAGGCCCTATCTGGCCTATCTATCTGGCCGCCAGTATTTGGGCCTACCCCCTTTAATGTAATACAACTGCATTTTTTATGGCAGTGGAAGAACGCCTGCACTAATTTGTTGACACTTCACTTTAATGTTTAAGGCGGAGAGCTGGCTCATCCCACACATCAAAATGTATTATCAATTATGATTGGCATAGAATGGTGCAGTCCATGCCATGCAGGAACAGAGGTGCATACAGACAGGGAGGGCACAGCACTTTCCCCTCTGTTTGCACCCTAATGCACAGGGGCTACTATGGGCACTGTAAGGCCCCTTTAGTTTCCTGACCGCCACACATTTCATGGCAGCCTCACCGCCATGAAAAATGTGGAGGTCTGGAAATTCAGAATATGCTTGGCGGCACCAAAGTGGCACTGCCTGCATTTGCTACCCCACACTGCCATGCCATCGCCGAGGGAAACCAGGGGTGGTTGATGCGGTTCTACGGCGGTCTGACTGCCCAACTCTAATACGGCTATTGGACCACTGGTGCCGCGGTGCCCGCACCACCACCGTGGCATTCTCATAATTAGGTCCTATGGAAAATAAATTGGATTTCAAGTGTGTTTTGAGCCCCCTTTTTTTTTTATTTGAACCCCCTTTACCAACACCCGGAAAATGTCAGTCCTCCAACAATGTAATGGGTGCAACAGGTTTGCAAAGTTTCAAGGAGATCCGTCAAATGATGCAAAGGTATTATGGGACAAAAATCTAAGAAACCACTGTCTGGTAACCCTAACTATAGCTGCAGAGTGGCTACCAACACTCTTGACCATCAAGAGGCTATTTATTTGCCAGGGGGCCTTGTTACAACAAATTATGAGAAATAAACAGGACAGAAGGAAGAATATGGTCAATTGGAGCCACTGCCACAGACATCTTCAATCAATGCCTTAACAACTACAATTCTACTCGAGTAGAAAAGTGCTCACTTTTCACTAATAAACTACTTGACTCGTAGTCTTCAAAAACCAGCCCAGGTATTAACTATGCAAAACTTCAACAGCAGGGCTTAAAAAAGATCACCGTATTAGCCTCCTGTCATATCATAAGGAGAAACTGAAATAGAGCCCTAGGATCGGCCAAAAGGCACCCGAAGAATTCAGAGCAGGGGGCCATTCTCAAAAAAATAAACAACGTATATGGGAATAAGGGTTGGGAAGAGAGGGATTCTAACCTTCTTATCCGCGATGTTCCTGATTTGAAGCTATGTCCGGACGTCGGAACATTTCTGCCATGCAAGGGCGCTCCTGAAGACATTTTCCAGGCGAAGGAGACGAAGTTATTCGACGCTCCGTAATCACGGACGCTCCGGTGCCTGCAGCGGCCATTTTGTGACTCCAGTCACGGAGCGGCTCTCCCGCAGCGGCAATTGCGGTTTCTCCGTCCAGCCTTCAAATGTAAGTTGCTCCATCTACGGCCCGCCTATGCAACCCCTCTGGGTCCAGACTTGTTGTTTTCTTCATTCAGCGCTATTTCCCTGAGGTCCAATTCTTCCTCACACAGCGGGGCCGCCATTTTACAAGCTCTGGAGTATATTTACCTACATGTTGCATTATTTCTTTCGCTCTCCTTCTGCCTCAAAGCTTGACTTTCCCCAAGTATTATATCTTCTGGTTGTCTTCAGGAACGGCTTTCTTGTCTCCATAACCGTTCTAATGCACGCAGGGATGGTAGATTGCGTACTATCCCCACCAGTCGTTTTCTTACCATGAGAATTGCCTCAATGATGAAGATGCCTTCTCCATACCTGCTTTTCAGCTCACCGACGACTTGGTGATTTGTCCTTCCTACAGGTTTTGACAGTTGAGGATGCCCCTCACCCCTGCTGATCTACATTTACAATTCAGAATTTCACGAATTTCAACGCAGGTTGGTGAATTTCTTCTGTGATGAACTTGTCTGCACGTCTCTGCCCTCCTGCCTTTTGGTCTTTTTGACTATCTCCTCATCTCTGGGGTTGTTTCCAGCGCATTTCCTCGCTCCCATCAATTGTCATTTCTTCTTCGTTTCTTTGCTCATTTACATGGGAAAACAGCAACACATGTCTCGCTTCTCTTCCAAAGCATCTACAAGGGTGGCTTTTATTAAGAACTCTAAAGTCTTTTCCGCTCTCTCCCAACTTGAGGATTCTCTTTCGCCCTCGGGCTCGGAAGAACTCATGGAAACACCCTCTCCCACAGCATCGGGAAAAACAACTGTCAAGCGGCTAAAAAAACATCCTCTCTCTCCACCTAAGCCATCGTCTCCTGTATCCATGGAGCTGCTATTGGAGGAAATCCGCTCATTTCGTCCTTTTCTCGAGGAAATTGGAACACTACGTCCTTTTATGGAGGAGACTAATACCAAACTTCAAGTTCTCACAGACAATTGGTCTCAAATTGAAACGAGAGTATCTTCGGTGGAACACTCTGTTGCATCTTTTCAAGAATCACAAGCCACGGTCACACATTTTTCTTCACAGGTAGGAGCTCTTCAAAAGCAGGTGGAAGAGTTGGAAAATAGAGGTAGGCGTAGCAATCTTCGCATTTACGGCCTTGCAGAAAATCTTGAAGGTTCCGACCCGATTGCCTTTTTTAAATCCTTCCTTCCTAAACTGCTCCATCTACCGCAGGATACATCTCTCAACATCCAACGTGCGCACCGTCTGGGACGTTTACCTACGTCCCTCTCCATGTCACAAAGGCCAAGGGGTGTTATCCTCTACTTCCTGGAGTACACCGACCTCTTGAAAGTTCTAGCAGCCGCCAAGGCTCATCCCAAACTGACTTGGCTTGACTCTCCACTATTCTTCGCTCAGGATTATGCCAAAGCTACTGCCAACCGTAGGAAAGCTTTCCTCAGCATGAGAGAGGTCCTTCGAGCTATGGGTGCCCAATATGGCTTGTACCATCCGTGTCTGTTTAAGGTCACCTATAATAACAAGACCACCACCTATGAAGATCCAGTGAGATTGCAGAGTTTCATCAATGCCCATCGTACCTCTACTATGGATACCTCTGGTCCTTCGTCCTCCTCTCCTGGATGACTGTTCACATTGCATATTTGTTGGTGACTCACGCTCTTTTAATGCTGTGTTGTTGTTCGCCTCATGTTTTAGGCTGATTTTTTGATCCTGTTAGCTAGTTCGTGTATTACTTATGCGTTTTGTTGTTCTGGTTTTCCCCTTTTTGAAGTTCCATGCTTGCTTGTTTGTTTTTATCATGCCCCTGTTATGGTTAGTCTGGAAGTTTTACCCAAAACTGAGGGTCCTAAGAGATGGCGTTTCAACAATGCTCTCCTCCTAGACCCCAATTTTTCTTCTTCTTTTTCTGCCTTCTTTGATGAATTTTTCCTTTTTAATGATGTCCCGCCTATTTCGAAACATACTCTGTGGGATGCCTTTAAGGCAGCTGCCCGTGATTTCATTATTAACTTTGTCGCTAAAAAACGTAGAGCTGCTCGTCACTTTACCAAAACCCTCCTTCAGGATATTAAGAGATTGGAACACGCCTATTTTACCTCACATTCCTCAGATAGTCTGACATCTCTGGTTGCTGCTAAACTTAAATTTAACGAAAAGTCTACTGAAGATGCTTCTTTATATTTGCTTAAATCTAGTGCCAAATTTTATGGTGGTCGGAACAAGGCCGGGAAGATTCTTGCTAATTACTTAAAGGTCAAACAAAATAAAATAAACATTGAATCAATATACGATGATGATGCCCATTTACATCACAAAGATGCTGACATTCTTGCTACTTTTTCACATTTCTATGAGTCCTTATACACCTCTGACATACCTTCTTCCCCTCAGACTCTTGCTCACTTTTTTTCTACCATTCAAACCCCTCCTTCTTTCCCCCTCGACCTCTCCTCCTTAGAATCTGACGCCTCACAGACAGAACTGCTTAACGCCCTAAACCGTTTAAAACTGAACAAAGCTCCTGGCCCTGACGGGTTCACCGTCGAGTTTTATCTTCATTTCTCGAAGCTTCTTATTCCAAAACTTCACTCCCTTATACGCTCTTTTGCTGAATTAGGCACTTTTTCTGGCACCTTTTCTGATGCTCATATTTGTTTAATTCCCAAACCAGGGAAGGATATCCAATATTGTAAAAATTATAGACCCATTTCCCTAGTTAACATAGACTACAAAATTTTTGCCAAATTATTAGCAGTTAGATTGGATCACCTGCTCCCTGATCTCCTCGGAGATGAACAATCAGGCTTTGTCAAGGGCCGTTACATTACAGATAATACAAGACTCTTATTCAACATCTTGACAAAATCCTCACATCTTCAAACTCCTCTTGCAGCCATTGCCTTAGACGCTGAAAAGGCATTCGACAGGGTAGAGTGGCCTTACCTCTTTCACACCCTTAACTGGTTTGGATTTGGCCCTAAATTTATTTCCCTAGTTTCGTTGTTATACTCTCATCCACGTGCTGCAGTTTTCGCAAACGGTCGAATCTCTCCTTACTTTGATCTTGGTAGAGGTGTCCGTCAAGGATGTCCTCTTTCGCCCTTCCTCTTCAACCTGGCCCTAGAACCTTTTTTGTCTAAACTCCGTCAAAACCCTGATATTCATGGCTTTCACACTAATGACCTTTCCATAAAACTGGCTGCTTACGCAGATGACATTTTACTATTCATCTCTAACCCTACTGTCTCTATTCCTGCTTTTTTAGCGGAAGTTGAACATTACTCCTCAATCTCTGGATACAAACTTAATAACGATAAGTGCGAAATCTTACCTCTGACAAAGTTCACTTTTAAAAATGATTTTAGTGCCTCAAACTTTACCTGGAGTCCTTCTAATATTAAATATTTAGGTTTACATATTACCCCCTCGATCCCTGATACTGTCTCCCTTTGCTTAACCAAGTGCATCCAGAAAATATCTGATCTCACTGCTAGGTGGCATCCTCTTTACCTGTCCTGGTGGGGTCGCCTAGACACTATCAAAATGATGCTTTCCCCTGTTATTCTTTATACCCTATCTAATATTCCCTTTGCTATTCCAGCTAAATTCATTAAAAAAATTAATTCAATTTTATCTTCCTTCCTATGGCATAAGAGTAAACCTAGAATGTCTCTGGCCAGACTTACTCGTCCTACTTCTGAAGGTGGTGTTAATTTTCCGGATTTTTCTGCTTATCACAAGGCTTTTCTGTTACGTCAATCCTCTTTTTGGTTACAGGATCCCGACTCTCCCTGCCCCTTGTGGACCAAGGTAGAGCGCCTTTTTCTCTCACCTTTCTCCTTTGCCGAATGTCTCTCCTTTTCTCGCAAGCCTGCCTCAATTCTTACTCCTATACATAAGTTCACCCTTAAACTCCTCCTTTCTTCCAATCCTCCACCCCCTACTTGCATTGCTGATTTCCTTTCCTCCACTATTTGGCATAATAAGTACCTTTTGATCCGTGGTAAGCCCATTCTATGGAAGTCTTGGAGAACCAAAGGGCTGCTTTGGATCTCACAATTGTTTTCAAAATCCGTCTTCCTACCTTTTCACACTCTTCGCCTCACCTTTAACTTACCCCTCTCCTCTCTTTCCCAATATCTTCTACTTAAAGCATCAGTTGGACACATATAATACACTTCCTCCCTCTCGTCCTCCCACTTCCATTCCTGATCCTATTACTCATCTCCATTCTACTTTACTTACCTTTCCAAAAGCTGCACTTCTATATAAACATCTTCACACACGCACTCTTCCTAGACTCAAAAGCAAAGTAGAGGAGCAGTGGGAAACTGACCTTTCCTTATCTTGGCCTACTTCCACTTGGGATAAGATCTGGTTAAAGATTCGTAAATCCTCCAGAGCTGCCTCCCTCACGCAATCCCTTTTTTTTATTTATAACTGTTTACTTCATACTCCTTCCACACTTCATAAACGTTTTCCCACCACACCAGATAACTGTTGGTCATGTGCCTCCCCGAATGCTACTTTGTTTCATATGTTGTTCATTTGCAAGAACGTTCATGCCTTCTGGTTACAAGTCTGGGCTCAAATCAACGTCATTTTTTCAACTAATATTCCATTTTCAAATGCTCATATTTTCCTAGGTAGCCTTTCTCCTTGTTGGGACGCTACTGATCTTAATGTTCGAATTGTTGATTTACTATTAGCAGTTGCCTTTCAACAACTCACGGTCAACTGGAAGTCTACGTCAAGTATTACGTTTAAAGCTTGGTGGTATAATGTGTGCCACAATCATAGACTGGATACTGCTTTTGTTTTTCCTCCACAGATGGCGACTAAACGTGCCGAGTTATGGCTTCCTATCACATTATATTTAGATAATTGTACAACCCGTTCCTTCCGTCCTAGACCTGCGCAGCAGGAAGTCCCTAAACCCCCTTAGTGCCCTTCACATTTCTTCATGTTCAATTATTACATTTTATTGCGTAGCTATATTTGCATTTTAATCTACTGCATAGTCACTGTATTTTATTTACTTGATTTTCCAGGATTTGTTTATATATTTTGAATTGTTTATTTTACATTGAATTGTTACTCTTTCTTTCTATAACTCCATCGTCGTATATTTCTCCTTCCCTCTTACCCCCTTATTATTTTCCCCATAGTACTTGTTCATATTTTGTACTTTTACCATGCACTTCTTTTAATAAACTTAATTTTTGAACTGAAAAAAGGGTTGGGAAGAGAAAATAAAAGCACAGAAAAATCTCTTGGCAAAATCCATGCACCTCAGCAAAAACAGGAACTCCAGAGGCTTTTAGAAGATGGTGAACAACCTAAATATGGTTCCAATGGCTGTTCCGAGTTCAAACTTGACAGAAGCAAGCTGGGTCAGCTTTTTAACTAAGCGCTTCACTCAGCCCTCAGTGGAAATAGCGCCCACTACTCAAGCGAAGGCAAATAAAATCGCTGCTTTGCCACCATATCCAGTCACTTCTTCGCTGCATTTCACCTCACAGCAAATTAGAACTGTAATTTACAATAGCAGATAGAATGGAGCACCAGGCCCAAACGGAATACCACAAGTGCAGTACAATACAAGCCCTGGTTTCTGGGTTTCCAATTTGTCGATAGTCTTTAACAGCACCCTTCGAATAGCATAGATTTCAGACTTGTGGAAGGGATCTATCAACCACATTTTCAAAGGGGCGACCACCATTGCCCGGAAAATTTGCATCTCATAAAATTACTAGACACGAAGGCCAAACACTTTGCAGGCCTTCTCCTATCAGATCTACAGTTTTGGGTAGAAGAAAAACAAATCGTACCCCCTAATCAAACTGGGTTTATGCAGGGGGAGGGTACAGAAAATAATCTCATACGATTATCATTCATCATAGATAAACAGAAGTTGAACAAACAACCAATCATTTTTTGTTTTGTAGATTTAACATCTGCATCCGACTGCATGCAGCGCAATCTTCTCTGGGAAAAGTTGGGCCATGGGGGCATCCCGGTTAATCCACTTAAAGCAATTCAGATGCTATATTCAGAAACCTGGGGCAGGGTAAATAGATGATGTCTCTTGCCTTGTCTAGGCAAATAACGACCACCCGGGGGTGTCAACAAGGATGTGTGTTTGAACCATACTTGTTTAACCTCATCTTGGCCCACCTTTTGCTAGCCTTGAACTAAGTATATGCTCATCCCCCAAGATTATATGACACTTACCTTTCGAAACACACACATGCAGATGATGTTATACTATTAAGTCAAACAAATATTGGTCTGTAGCAACCTATGAATATTTTATCCCACTACTCATCTACCAATGGAATGACAATAAATGACAAAAGAACAAAGATGATGGAAATAAATAACAGGAAACGGAAACCATACACCTGTATTTTACGAGGTCGTGAATTGAAAAAGGTTAAAAACTACAGATATGTTGGGGTCCACTTTAATGATAAGGCTTCCTTCCTCCAACACAAGCAAGACCAGCAGAGGAAGGGCAACAATTTACTAATAGCATTCTGCACCTTGCAGAGATCTCTCGGAGGCCCCAACTACATGCTACTACTAAAAGTAATTGCAGCAAAGCTCCTGCCACTATCTCTTATGGGGGCGAGGCTTTACGAGGCAGAGATGCACTCACTTTAAATACTATAATTGCAAAAATAATCAGGGGGCATATTATCAAGGGATTTATCTCCGCTTTTTGGGCTTTAAAAGCCAAGAAAGCAGAGATAAAATTATCTCCCTATCAGCAACAGGGTGCTAACACGCAAATTCGCATGTTAGCACCCTTTTTCTCTACGCTTCCCCTTGCATCTCTAATGAGATGCAAAGGGGGCGTTCCAGAGAAAAATAATAGGAGAAATGTTGTTAAGCGACATTTCTCCTATTATCAAGGATTTCGCTAACCCTGTTAGTGATAAAAAAAAGCAGCGCTAACCGCGGTTAGCACTGCTTTTTTTACACCTGGTATTTTCCTGACTTTAGCCATGATATCCTATGGAAGGTGGATATCATGGCTAAGTTTGTGAGCCCCTATCATCAAGCTAATGCAAACTTCGAGAGATTATCTTTGGTTTTCCAGCGATTATCTCTCATTTGGCAGTTAGCGCAAGGATTTTTATCACTTCTGAGATAAACCTTGCTAATAGCAAGTTATCTCTGCAATAATTTCCGGCGATGCTTAGCGTTACAAAATTCGTTGCTAAGCATCGTTAGCGATAAATATCGCTAATCGTTGGTAATATGCCCCCAGGTTTCTCTTCCAACTTCTGTCACAGGCCCAGATAAGACTAGAATTTGGTTTATTAAACCAAACAGTTGCACAAAAAGGGGCCTATGTCAAGGTCTGGAAAACAATGATTAAATCATACTTGAATACCCAGTTATGTCAAGTTCCCTGGCCTGCAGTACAGAAAAACAAACGCTCGCCTGCCTGGCAGTATTTGGACCAGGCAACTGACGACCTGGCTCTTTGTCTGTTGTAGGAAAGTACACTGCCTCCAGCATCATTTAAAAAAGAAGTTAACAGCATGTTGCAAAAAGCCTCTATGGTAAGAGATAAAGAGGCCTTCTTAGCTAGATCTCATGCATGGACAATTTTATATTTTAATATAAGGGTCTCAAGCCGCAGACCTACTTGCAAGATGGGTGGTCATCACATTTAAAAGTATTCTTTTTGAGACGTCATTTTGGCTTCCTCCCAGGCCTTATTCACACTGCGCCTTGGCTCAGAACTCCCAGCGATGTATGCTGCAGACTGTGTAAGGTTGGCGAGGAAGACATTATTCACATAACAGGCCTGTGCCCTGGTCTGTTGACGGAAAGAAGGAGAATACTAAGGCCCTTTTTTAACCACATGCAGACAGGTGGTCATTGCCTCATTTGCGGCATCAGACTCTATTTTGAACTCTAATTTCAGAATTTTTTAAAAATGTGCTATAGTAAAGTTATATCTATGACGTAACTCCCCTCTCTGTTTATCAAAAACCCTTGCAAGGGTGTCTCTTGATGCATGCTGGCGGTTGACGTCTCCTTGTATTTGAGTTTTTAAACATGAGTCATGACTTTGCTGATAGGTAAATAGCCATTGCATTGGTGAAACACTGTTTAAAAGCTATCCCGAAACAATAATCTCTGAGGTACACCTTGGCAGAGTCCCATTGGCCTTCTTACACTAAAAACTACTTGGAAAGCACATTCCATGATTCAAGGTCCAAGTGGCCCCTTTATACTAATCTTCATCTGCACTTTAATTTGCACTTTAGTAGCACCTTACTTCATCGCTTTGGGAGTGGCTCCTTAATACTAATATTCAGCTGCACTTCAATCTATATTTTAGTAGCACTCAATTCTGTAACGCATCACATGGACATATTTGTGCCGTTACCGGAAAATGTACGAACATTCTCAGCCCACTCCCTTTATAGCTGATGTACTTTAACTTGTGTGAGTTGAGCGATCTTGGTGTTTTAAGGCTCACATGTTTTTGGTAAGTGTAATTGATGTTTTATTAAGTTTGAGTTTTTAAGTATAATCTCAACAAAAACGTTTTTATGTTGTCTGCACTTTAATACACTCAAGTGTCTAAATAAACTAACTACTACATTCTGTAATACATACATGGATGCATGTGGTAGTTATAGATTGCAACCCTGGCCAAACGGCAGCAGAGCACTACATCATTGTTCCCTTTTTGTTTTCATATGCTTGCCCCTCCCTAGTGTGTCTACCATAAAAAGAGTGCTGCTTGCATTAACAAAACTTCCTCTGTGGTGATCTTCATTAGCAATTGCTTTCACAATGTTGCACTGTATTCCTTTTCATCCCCATAGGGACGTGTAATAAAATAATGCCCCAAAGGTTTGTTGCCTTCTTCCAGTACACCATTACCTAAGCTTCTGCTCCCCTTCAATTATTGTTCTGTGATAAGGACTATGAATTACCTCACATTTTTCCTCCCATTATATATTGTCCTGAGTATGTGCTATATGAGTTATTGATGCAGAATGTTGTCTTTCAAACAAAAACCTTTGCACCCATATCTATTATGCAGTTCCTGTGAATTATTTCAATAAAACTGTGACGGACCGGAAGCTATGCCTAATCAGCAGGTGAATGTGGCAGTCCACATACTGTATTCCTTCTCGTTGGTTTCTCCTTTTTATACTTTTATAGAGCTTGCTTCCCTGCACACAAATGTTGTTGCTGACCGTGTTTATGCATGCAGCCAAACCTCTCTTCTTCATTACCATGAACCAGCAGCTGACAGGCAGTGACTGTATATAGTAAGAATAAAAGAAGTCAGCCCTATTCATGGGTACATTTGCACATGTAGATGTACTCAAGTATAAATTTACTTTTGCACCTAGGAATAGCTTTATTACGTTTCACTATTCACAATTTCCAAGTGTAGACTTACACCTAAGAGTAGGCTTGCATTTATCTGTGTGAACATCTAAACCTCAATTAAGAAACTTGGCTAACACAGTCTAGTTTAGATCGCGTGCCCGCACCGCTTCAACACATATGCACATAGCAGGGCAAACATTAGAAATCGCAAAATTGTACTTTGAGGAGCTCAACTTTCCTCTGTTTAGTGAACTATTCATGAGAGTGACCACAGTGTTCTGTTCTCAGATTTGCAGCTGTTTTTCAAGGTTGAATCCACGGTGGGAATAATGTTATATAATTATCAACTATGCCATGATGAGTTCTCGCATATTAGTAATGAATGCCTTTTTGTTTTTTGTTGACCCGTTTTAGGTTCAACATGTTTCATCGTATGATTTATTTTCCCGCTCAAAATGACTGGTCTCCCAATCTATCCCCTTGCCCTTGCGATTCAACATCCTCACAATCTACTATTCATGTCCTTCTTTTCTGTAAATTTTATGTTTCACCACGGAGACGGTGGATGATACCACTTTTGAAGGTTCTGAAGATGCGTCAATGTCGTCCAGCTTATCTGGCCTTGCAGTTTTTGGAAAATGAACTTATGGCAAAATCTATAGTACATTTTCTTAAATTTTGTGTCAGACATCGAACAAATTTGTGAAAAATGGACCGAATTGTTCAACGTGCATAAGAATACTGGTACAGAAAAGCTTTTAATTATTTGAAACTTAAAAACTTTGAATGTTTTATCCTTTTTAACATGTTTTTTATGAACTTTTATGGTCTTTCAAAAATAATGGAAAACCGAATAAAGATGATTTGATTGAATGCCTTATTGTTTCTGTGTATGTTCTGTCTGGAAGATGCCATGCAACAAGGGAATATCTGCCGATGATTAGTGATGAACTGTTAGACGTGCAGTAGCCGAGAATGGCTTAAAATGTCTGCTCAGCTGGAACAATCACTTCACTCTCAAAGGGTCTTCAGCTTCAGACTGTTTATTTGAATGCACTTTCATATCCATCCCCGGAACCAACGGGTGGATACATCTAAGTCTGAATTTACAAGTGTAACTTTTTAAACATAGGCAGAGGTCTCCATCACTGGGGGGGGGTCTCCCCGTGGTAAAGTATAAGGAAAAACAATGCATCTTTATTCTTCCTTAAACGAAAAAATTCTAATGGAAAAAAAAATGTAACTCAAATTGAAGTTATTATTATTAACCTAGAAGTAATCAAATCAGTTTTTAAAGCACATTATCCCCTCACAAATGTAAATGTTCATTAAACCAGTTCATAATCAAAATTAATAAACATAATGAATAAATACACCATCACTAGCTTTTAAATATTTTTTTGTGAATTTAAGTAAGCATTACGTTTTTAATTAATCATAAATAATTTTAAAATTTGGATGAATGTTGAAAACCATTAGTAAAAAATAAGTCAATTATTAAGTTTTATTATAGCCTTATAGCCTGCCGTAGAGGGCTATACCGGCTATTAGAACATTGGAATGTTGGGAGCTCCATTGAAAACAATGGAGTGATCCGGGCTTATAATGGCTTGTATAAGCCTGGAGCTCCAACATTCCAATGTTTCTTTGTTCACAGCTCTGGCTGTGAACAAAGGCTTCAGGGAGGCTGAGGGGATTCCAATCCCCTCACGCTTGTATAAGGCTTTGTTCTTTTTTGTTAGAAGAACATTCTGCCCTCTAGTGGCAGAATGTTCTAATAGCCTTATAGCCCTTCGTAGCTGGGCTATACCAGCTATTAAAGTCCCTCTCCCTTGTTAAAGGCCCTCGCCTTCGGCTCGGGACCTTTAACGCTGGAGAGGGCCTTTAATAGCCCTCTACGAAGGGCTATAAGGCTATATTAAAGGCCCTCTCCAGCGTTAAAGGACCCGAGCCGAAGATATAACATCTCTAGTTGTAGTTGTAGTAGTTGTAGTAGGGTCCCCAGAACACAGATTTTCAAAAGATTGTTTTGTTTTACAGCAAAATAAACCAAGAACTTGCCAAATAAGGCAACATTCAGTTTTGCTTTTTACAGTTGATTAATCATGTAGCATATTTGGCTTAGTTTCACAAAATTTGAGTATATCGATTATAATCTAACATTTGGGGGAACTAGGATTCAAGTACGTTTATTGTAATCACCTTACTAGAAAAAATACTCTTTTTCTAGAGACCCATTACCCACCCAGGTTTCCCCTAGGTGGCATGCTTCATCATTGCGGTTCCTCTCAATCCTCTAGGGATTGAGGCGTTCTGCAACTTGTGAACTACGTAGGAGCACTTAGTTATGGACTATGTGAGGTGCAGTGATGTGGAGTGGAAGCAGGATAAGTCTGAAAATTACTTAACTAGTGAGCTACTATTTTATTCCCGCCCCTAGCTGGTATGGTTAAAATCAGGGGTTAATACCAGGGAGAATCCTGACCTTAATGAGTTTGGTTCCCCTAGTATTGCGTCTGTGTCGACATGTTTCGAGCTGTCCCCTACAAGTTCTTCATCAGGACTACACAGGGTCCAGCTCCTTGCATACCAGGCCTAATAAATCCTATTATGATGATACAGTGAAGTGCACACCTAATGTGTATACACAAAATGCATATGGTTATTTAATGCTACTCTGTATTTCTATCTAAGCAATCCTAAGGCCTCATGGTCAACAACATTGGTAGAAGGGCTTGTAGTCAGACCTTCATCAAAGCACGCCTCTTGGTTTGTTACCTACTTCTGTCCCTGAAGTCCTATGCGGTGTCTCCCCTTTCCAATGATAAGCCTCACTAGTAGATCCCTGCGTGGGGATCGCCACAGGAGGGTGATCCCCAAGCAGGTATCCACCCACCAGACACCAGGGAGGGAGCAGCGGCCCCTTAGGCAAAGGTCTTTGCTCCCCCCTAAAGAATTTGCCAAATTCAATATTGCAAGGGGGGACAGAGGGGGGCAGTAGCCCACAACCTGCGCCCGGGGTGTTAGAAAGCCCACTAAATACCAGGGATTGTTTTCCTCATTATTATTAGGGGTGGGGGCTGCCTAATATGGGCATGCCTCTGCCCCACCCCACAAAATTACTGTCTTCCTGCCCCCCTGGAAAAGATGAGGGCAGTAGCTCCCAATCTTCCTCCCAGGGGGGCAGCAAGCCCACTAGATGCCAGGGTTTTTATATACGTTGCATTTAGGAGTAGGGGGCTGCCCAAGATGGGATTGCCAATACCCCACCCTCTCATCAAAATTTCAGTCTTTCTGCCCCCGAAGGTGCAGATATGGCAGTATCCCCAATAGCCCCCCGGGGTGATAGAAACCCCACTAGAGGCCTGGGATTTTTTTAAATTTGATTAAGGGGTGTGGGCTGCCCAGGATGTGCAGGCCAATGCCCCCAACATCCCCAATAAAATGCAACAGTATTTCTGCCCCCCTAGTAGCATATGGGGCAGCAGCCCCTGATCTCCCCCCCCCCTGGGTGGGCAGAAAGACCACTCGGCACCAGAAATTATCATTATTTTTATATGTAGGAGTGGGGGTTGCCCAGAATGGGCATGCTAATGCCCCCACCCTGAAAAGAATTGCCACAGTATTTCTGCCACCCCCTGGAAGGCATATGGGGGCAATAGCCCCTTATCTGCCCCCAGGGGGGCAGGAAGCCCACAAGGCATCAGGGAATATATTTATTTCAATATTCAGGGGTGGGGCAGCCCAGAAGTGCATGCCAATGCCCCCACCCCAAAAAGGCCACAGTATGTGTGCCCACCCCAGGAGGCACATGGGGCAGTAGCCCCTGATCTGCCCCCTGGGGGGTAACAGAGAGTCCACTAGGTGCCATCATTATGCTGCCTTTTTTATACATGGGGGTGGGGGCTGCCCAGAATGGACACAGTCTTACTAGCCCCCTTGGGAGCATATCAGGGCAAACCCCCCCCCCCCGATTATCCCCCCTCCAGGGTGGCAGAAAGCTCACTAGGCACCGACTTTTTGTCGCAATGTGCCTACCTGTGGATTTTGGGCCCGAGCGCAGTCGGCACCTAGGGAAATCTAGTACACCTCTATATTTTTTAAAACTAGACACTAGGGGGAATCCAGGATGATGTGACTTGTGCGCCTCTCCTCAGGTTCTGTTACACAAAATCCCTTGCAAACCTCAAACTTAGTTAAAACAAAACACACACTTTTCTCATATTTCTGTGATGGAAAGTTCTGGGATCTGCATTGATCCACAAAATTCCATTCACCACGCATTCCCCAAAGCCTTCAGATAAAAATAATACCTCACTTTTGTGGGTAGTCAACTGCCCACGACAGGAAACGGCCCAAAACGCAACTTCGATACACCACATTTTACAGTGAAAACTGACCCCTTTTTTGGAAAGTGCCTAGCTGTGGATTTTGAACCCTAGCTCTGCCAGCACCTAGGGAAACCTAGAAAACCTATTTCAGACGAGGTCTTCCTCAGGATCTGTCGAGTTGATATAAGGGCCCACCTCTCGATACCTCCAATTCTGATTGTAATAAATACACAGAATATTGAAGTGATCAAGCGGGGGGAAAAGGGTGTTGGGAAGGGAACAGCTGGGAGGGAGATCTGAAAAGGAAAAGTTAATGCTGCAAGTTTTTCCTAATATTCTCGAAACTCTGCAACAACTTAAAGAACTAAAATTACTTCTCAAATAAAGGCTTTTGACTCTAAACTCAGCCTAAACTCCAAGTCAGAACATGTGACAATGTTTTGAATTGTGCATTAAAAAACACATTTGAATCTCAGGATCAACACAGACTTAATGACACCTTCCTTGTAAATAACCTCTTTACAATGATAGCCATAAACGTCTCTTTGCCTTGTAAATATCAGCTTTACATGGATAACCTCTAATGTCTCTTTACTTGGTAAATATTCAGTTTACATCAATAATTTTCAAGTTCAAAACCTTCACATGAATATTTTTTCTTTTAGCAAAATAAATCTTTTTGTTGAAAATTGCAAAATGTATTACGACTGTTAAGAATTGCGACCAAAAACCATTTATAGAAGAACCCAACAAGATAGAGTCTAAACTCTCAGAGAATTATTTCACAAGAAACAAAGAACGTTTTATTTGCGCAGAGAAACAGACTAAAAGCACATTTGCAATGATTGCGCCTAATGTTGGTCTTATAATGAACTTAAATGGTCCTACCTGTAGAGTACGACCTACTCTACTGAAAGATGGGCGTGGCTGCAGAAACCAAAGCCTCGAAGAAATAACTTACAGGTTAAGCCAAGGTCTCCAAAGCACTCTTACATCTGGATTCGCCTTCTCCAAGGACCTTCAGCTGGATACCAATTACTTGCTGCAACAAGAAGTCAGAAAATGCTTCCCAAACTCTGATTCCCACTCAGAGCATCAGGAGGAAGCTGCCACACCTTCAAAACCCCAGGAATAGTGAGCAAAGGGGTTTGGGCGTGGTCGCGCACGTTTACGTGGCTACGCCTGGTCTTTTTAGCGACTGCTTGCTGTTTCTAACGCATCTCGCGGACGCGTTAAAGCCGCTTGCCAAAACCCACGCATCTCGCGTGAGGCTACCAAACCTCACGCATCTCGTGGACGCGTTTAGGGTGCCAAATCTAACGCATTAGGCGGACAAGGGGGTACAATGAGTATATTTCAAGATATAAAAAGTACATTTCACCATAATACATCATACACATCTTAGGGCTGCGCAAGTGAACCACCAACGCCCCTTGGAGGGAAAACAATGCACCTTTCCACACAAATGCCTAAGGCATGGTACATGACGTGGGGCGGGCCCTAGACCGCAAGCCACCCTAGACCTGACAGTACTCCCCCCTCCCAAGAGCGGTCTAGGGCCCGGCTTAGTAGGATGGAGAAGGTGGAAGCTGTGTAGCAAACGAGGGGCATGTATGTTCTCAGCTGGTTCCCAAGAATCATTTTCAGATCCATAACCTTTCCAGGATACCTGATACCATAGCTTTGTACCCCTGCGCTTAGAGTCTAGTATTTTTCATACTTCATACTCCCAATTGCCATGAACTAGGATCGGTGCTGGTTTGGGTGTTATATTTTGTCTAGCTGGTTTTAGCAAAGACGTATGAAATACAGGATGGATTCGTAAGGTCTTAGGAAGTTGTAGCTTATATGTTACTGGATTGACCTGACGAATCACTGGATATGGACCGATGAACTTGGGATGAAACACGTTTTTCTTCTTGAAATGTAAGTTCTTTGTGGATAACCACACTTTGTCTCCCGCTTCATATGTTGGCCCTAATCGATGATGTTTATCATATTGTCTCTTGTACTCTTCTTTACTTTGCAACAATCGTTTGTGAATTTTCTGGTGCACTGCCTGCATAAGTTGTACTGTGTCTTGTACTGCTGGAGCATTACTCTCCTCTTTAGGCATTGTTAATGGGATTGTCTTCGGTAAATATCCATAAAGAGCCTCAAAAGGGGATGATCCAGTGGATGAGTGAGGTGAAGAATTATAAGCTATTTCTGCAATCCACAACATTTCTAACCAAGATCGTTTGGAATCTGTTACATAGCATCTCAAATATTGTTTCAATGATTGATTCAAACGCTCGGTTTGACCATCCGTTTGTGGATGATAACTGGTAGACATATTTGAAGTAATCTGTAAACATTGACACCATTGTTGCCAAAATTTGGAACAGAACTGTGAACCTCGATCTGATAACATCACTGTTGGCAAACCATGTAATCGTACCACATTTTCCAGAAAGATTTGCGCTAATTGTCCTGCGGTAGGCAGTCGTTTACAAGCTATGAAATGTGCATACTTAGTCAAACTGTCTACCACAACCAAGATAACTGAATGCTGATTGACTTGCGGGAGATTTGTAATAAAGTCTAGAGAAATGTGTTCCCAAGGCTCGGTTGGTGTAGGTAAGACTTGTAATAGTCCTTTGGGTTTACTGTGATCCGTTTTAAACCTTGCACAAGTCTCACAATTCTGAGCCAATTGAACTACATCCTTTTGAAGAGTTGGCCACCAGAATATCTTTTGTATCTTTTCTATAGTTTTTTTAGGACCAGGATGCCCTGCCATCGGATGAGAATGTAACCAATTGAATACAGTTTTTTGTAGTTCTTTGGTAGGGAGATACACTTGTTTTCCATGGAATGGTATTCCTTCTTTGATTGTGTGATTCTCCCCTTTCTTTTCCCATGTTTTCCATTGAGAAAGAGGAAAGTTTTCATAAATATTTTCTAGGAATTGGTCTGCGGACAACACACAAAGTACTTTATCTGGATCTATGATCGCCTGTGGAGCTCCTTCTCATTTTTGCAAAGAAGAGTCTTTTCTGGAAAGAGCATCTGCCTTCTTATTATCTTGTCCTGGACGATAAGTTACAATAAAATCATATTCTGCAAAAATCATCATCCATCTTAACTGTCTTGGTGTTAACATTCTGGCTGAACTCATGAATTGCAGATTTCTGTGATCTGTATATACTGTTACGGTGAATTTTGCTCCCATTATATAGTGTCTCCATTCTTTGAATGCTTCGAAAATAGCAAGCAATTCTTTTTCTGCGATGACATAGTTTTGCTCTGCTGAGTTCAATTTCCGGGACATGTATGCTACTGGATGCATTTGTCCAGTTTTGGGATGTCTTTGAGAAAGAATGGCTGCTATAGCTACATCTGAGGCGTCAGCTTCAATAATGAAAGGTTCATTTACATCTGGATGCATCAAGATTGGAGCTGCCGTGAAAGCCTTCTTTAAATTCTGGAATGCATCATTAGCTTCTGGAGTCCATTCAAATTTCACCTTTTTCCTCAGTAGACGAGTGATAGGAGCAACCACTGCTGAAAAGTGATCAATAAAACGGCGATAGAAATTTGCAAATCCCCAAAAACATTGTAAATCTCGAACAGACTTCGGAATGGGCCATTCAGCTACTGCTTGAATTTTTCTATCAGTCATTTTCATACCAGTTGGTGTAAGGAGTACTCCTAAGAACTCTACTTCAAAAACATGAAAGTCACATTTAGTTAATTTACAATACAGATTATGTGCTTGCAGAGTTTTCAAAACTTGCTTAACATGACCTTCATGTTTTTCCACTGAGTCCGAATAGATTAAAATATCGTCTATATAAACGATTACAAACAGGTCCAAAAATTCTCTTAGAACATCATTGAGGAAAAACTGAAAGGCCGCTGGAGCGTTGCAATGGCCAAATGGCATTACTAGATATTCAAATAAGCCATAACGAGTTTTAAAAGCGGTCTTCCACTCATCTCCTTGTCTTATTCGTACCAAATGATAGGCCCCTCTAAGATCTAATTTGGTGTAAATCACTGCTGTCTTAACTTGATCAAGAAGGACATGAATCAAAGGCAAGGGATATTTATTCTTTATCGTTATCTTGTTCAAGGCCCTATAGTCAATGCAAGTTCTTAATTCCCCATTGGCTTTTGGGATAAAAAACAAAGGAGAGGCTGCTGGAGATTTTGAGGGGCGGATAAAACCATTCTCCAAATATTGATCTAAGTAGTCTCTCAGATGTTGATTTTCCTTTTCTGATAAAGCATAGATTCTACAATTTGGTACACAAGATCCTGGTGTGAGGTCAATCTGGCAATCATAACTGCGATGTGGTGGGAGTTTTGCAGCCTTTTCTTCATTGAATACCTCTTGAAATTCATTGTAGACTATGGGTAATATTGTCTCTTTTTCTTCCGCTGTTGCTATTTGACTCATGTTGGTTCCAAAAATTTTAAACAAGATGACTGACAAAAATCAGAAAGAAATACAAGTTCTCTTTTTTGCCAATCAATCAACGGGTTATGTAAACAAAGCCAGGGCATTCCTAAAATAAATCCATATTGAGGAGCTTGTATTACATCAAATTGTACTTCTTCTCTATGTTTCTGTTTCTTAGAATCTTCACAAACCATTATGACCCTGGAAGTTTGCATCGTGACTGGCCCTCCAGACAGAATTTTTCCATCCACTGCTTGCACAATTTCTGGTGTTTCTTTTTTCTCACAGATGATACTAAGCCGTTGAGCAGTCTCCAGATCGACAAAATATCCAGTGGCTCCAGAATCAATTAAAACTTCCATTTGCCAGAGTTTTAGAGTTATTTGAATTTGAACTGCTAATCTAAAATGAGCTTTGTAGTTTGTTACACAAGAGTTTATGGAAGGGTAAGCGAAGGTACCCAAGAGATCCCCTTCTAAACATCTTGGGCAAGTTAGTTTTCCGTCGTTTGATCGGTTCTTTCAATGACTGCTGCTTTATTGTTATTAGGAGATTTATTCTTGGGTTTCATCATACAGTCTTTCACAAAATGCCCTTTTCGACCACAGTAAATACACTGGCCATTTTTTCGTCTGTTATCTTTTTCTTCCTTTGATAAAGGTTGTCGAAGAGTTCCAATTTCCATTGGTTCTGAACTTGGTTCGGAATGAGCAAATAGGGTTCGAGATCTTGGTTCATTCTTCCAACTCGGTTTTTCACTTCTTTTTTTATCTGATCTTCTCTCAGAGAGTCGATGGTCTAGACGTAAGGTTAGATTTATTAAATCTGAACAAGCTGTTGGTTGTGGGTCAATTTGGGCCAGGACATCCTTTAACTCGTCTTTCAGACCTTGATAAAAGAGAGCAGCCCTTTTTTCTTCAGGCCAAGAAGTTTCGGCTACTAGTCTATTAAAATGAGACAGATATGAAATGAGGTCTCTGCTTCCTTGTTTTAACTGCAGTAGTTCTCGATCAGCAGATAAAGTGACAGTTCGCCTATCAAAAACCTTTTCAAATTCCTCAACAAAGCGTCTCCAATTGTACAATAAGGCACTATCTTGCCTAACTAATGGAACCGCCCAATTAGCAGCATCTCCAGATAGATAAGAAATTAGAAACACAATCCTAGATTGAGGGGTAGGAAAGGCGGCTGGTCTACAAGAATAATGTAACTCAATTTGTGTTAGAAATGTTTGCACTTTTGAAGGATCCCCCGAGAAACGTTCAGGAGAAGCTAAGGGAATTTGCGGTGGAACAGTGACTGAAATGTTAGTAGCAGCTCTAGGACCAGTATCCTAAATCTCATCAGGAAGTGGAGTACTCTGCAATTGTATATTTTCCACCTTATTGGCCAATAACGTGGTTGCATGCATGGTTTCATTTTAATCAGTCTGCATCTTTACAATAGCTGCCATTAAATCATCGATGGTGGCCATTATGGCAACTCAGACAGATCGGGAGGAAAAGAATTTGTGGGCTCACTATTCTGTCAGACGAGGTCTTCCTCAGGATCTGTCGAGTTGATATAAGGGCCCACCTCTCGATACCTCCAATTCTGATTGTAATAAATACACAGAATATTGAAGTGATCAAGCGGGGGGAAAAGGGTGTTGGGAAGGGAACAGCTGGGAGGGAGATCTGAAAAGGAAAAGTTAATGCTGCAAGTTTTTCCTAATATTCTCGAAACTCTGCAACAACTTAAAGAACTAAAATTACTTCTCAAATAAAGGCTTTTGACTTTAAACTCAGCCTAAACTCCAAGTCAGAACATGTGACAATGTTTTGAATTGTGCATTAAAAAACACATTTGAATCTCAGGATCAACACAGACTTAATGACACCTTCCTTGTAAATAACCTCTTTACAATGATAGCCATAAACGTCTCTTTGCCTTGTAAATATCAGCTTTACATGGATAACCTCTAATGTCTCTTTACTTGGTAAATATTCAGTTTACATCAATAATTTTCAAGTTCAAAACCTTCACATGAATATTTTTTCTTTTAGCAAAATAAATCTTTTTGTTGAAAATTGCAAAATGTATTACGACTGTTAAGAATTGCGACCAAAAACCATTTAAAGAAGAACCCAACAAGATAGAGTCTAAACTCTCAGAGAATTATTCCACAAGAAACAAAGAACGTTTTATTTGCGCAGAGAAACAGACTAAAAGCACATTTGCAATGATTGCGCCTAATGTTGGTCTTATAATTAACTTAAATGGTCCTACCTGTAGAGTACGACCTACTCTACTGAAAGATGGGCGTGGCTGCAGAAACCAAAGCCTCGAAGAAATAACTTACAGGTTAAGCCAAGGTCTCCAAAGCACTCTTACATCTGGATTCGCCTTCTCCAAGGACCTTCAGCTGGATACCAATTACTTGCTGCAACAAGAAGTCAGAAAATGCTTCCCAAACTCTGATTCCCACTCAGAGCATCAGGAGGAAGCTGCCACACCTTCAAAACCCCAGGAATAGTGAGCAAAGGGGTTTGGGCGTGGTCGCGCACGTTTACGTGGCTACGCCCGGTCTTTTTAGCGACCGCTTGCTGTTTCTAACGCATCTCGCGGACGCGTTAAAGCCGCTTGCCAAAACCCACGCATCTCGCGTGAGGCTACCAAACCTCACGCATCTCGCGGACTCGTTTAGGGTGCCAAATCTAACGCATTAGGCGGACAAGGGGGTACAATGAGCATATTTCAAGATATAAAAAGTACATTTCACCATAATACATCATACACATCTTAGGGCTGCGCAAGTGAACCACCAACGCCCCTTGGAGGGAAAACAATGCACCTTTCCACACAAATGCCTAAGGCATGGTACATGACGTGGGGCGGGCCCTAGACCGCAAGCCACCCTAGTCCTGACACCTATACATTTTTTAAAACTAGACACCCTGGAGAATCAAGGATAGGATGACTTGTCAAGCTCTCACCAGGTTTTGTAACCCAGGAATCCTTTGCAAACCTCAACCTTTGTAAAAAAAAAACATTTTCCTCACATATCTGTGATGCAAATTTCTGGAATCTTCGTGGATCCACAAAATTTCACCTACCCCGCATTTCTCAAAGTCTTTCGAGAAAAATAATACGTAACTTGTGTGGGTAGGCCTTGTGCCCGCAACAGTCAAGTCAAGTCAAGTCAAGTCAGAGAATTTATATAGCGCACTACATACCCAGGGGGTCTCAAGGCGCTTAGAAAGGAGGGGAGGATTACTTGTCAAATATCCACGTTTTAAGTTGCTTTCTGAATGCTAGGTGGTTCTGGGTAAGGCGAAGGTAAGCGGGAAATGAGTTCCATGTTTTAGCAGCCAGGTATGAGAAGGATCTGCCTCCCATGGTGGTCTTGTTGATGCGAGGTACAGTGGCGAGGGCTTGGCTGGAAGAACGTAGTTGGCGGGAGGGGGTGTAGAAGGACAGTCGTGAGTTGAGGCATTCTGGTCCGATGTCGTAGAGTGATTTGTGTGCGTGGGTTAGCAGTCGGAAAGTGATCCTCTTATTGACGGGTAGCCAGTGGAGGTCTTTAAGGTGACCAGAGATGTGTTTGTTGCGTGGGATGTCTAATATGATCCTGGCTGAGGCGTTTTGGATTCGTTGGAGTTTCTTCTGGAGTTTAGCGGTAGTGCCTGCGTAGAGGGTGTTTCCGTAGTCCAGTCGGCTCGTGACCAGAGCATGGGTGACTATTTTCCTTGTTTCGGTGGGGATCCAGCGAAATGTTTTTCTGAGCATGCGAAGAATGTTGAAGCAGGAAGAGGATACGGCGCTGACTTGTCTGTTCATTGAGAGTGAAGAATCCAGGATGACGCCTAGGTTCCGTGCGTGGTCTGTCGGGATGGGTGCTTTTCCGAGGGCTTCCGGCCACCAGGAGTCGTCCCATGCAGAGGGGGATGTACCTAAGATGAGGACTTCAGTTTTGTCTGAGTTCAGTTTCAGACGGCTTTGTTTCATCCATTCGGCAACTTCTTTCATTCCTTCGTGTAGGTTAGTTTTGGCGGTGCTGGGGTCATTGGTGAGAGAAAGGATTAGTTGAGTGTCATCCGCGTAAGATATGATGTTGAGGTTGTGTTGGCGGGCGATGGCCGCAAGGGGGCTCATGTATACGTTGAAGAGGGTGGGGCTGAGTGAGGATCCTTATGGTACGCCACAGATGACTTCAGTGGCCTCGGACTTGAATGGTGGGAGGCGGACTCTCTGGGTTCTTCCGGTGAGGAACGAGGTGATCCATTCAAGTGCTTTTCCTTGGATTCCGATGTTATTGAGGCGTTGTAAAAGAGTGCTGTGGCAGACTGTGTCGAATGCTGCAGAGAGGTCGAGGAGGATGAGGGCGACAGTGTCTCCATTGTCCAGTAGAGTTCGAATGTCGTCTGTTGCTGCGATGAGGGCGGTCTCAGTGCTGTGTTTTGCTCGGAAGCCAGATTGTGAGGAGTCGAGGGATTTGTTGGCTTCGAGGAAGGCGGCGAGCTGGTCGTTGACAGCTTTCTCGATGACTTTGGCTGGGAATGGAAGGAGCGAGATGGGGCGGTGATTTTTTAGTTCGGTGGGGTCCGCTGTGGGTTTTTTCAGAAGGGCGGTGAGTTCAGCGTGTTTCCAGTCTTCCGGGAAGGTGGCGGAGTTGAAGGAGCAGTTGATGACGTCTCGGAGGTGCGGTGCTATGACGGAGTCTGCTTTGTTGAAGATGTGGTGAGGACATGGGTCTGTGGGGGATCCTGAGTGGATGGAATTCATCAGGTGTATTGTGTCCTCAGTGGAGATTGGGTTCCAGTCGTTAAGGGTGTTCACGGGGGGAGAATGTTCAGCAAATGGTAGGGTGGGTTGGTTTCCGGGTTGGTTGTCGAAGCTGTTGTGGATGTCTGCAATCTTGTTGTGGAAGAATGAGGCTAGGGAGTCGCAGAGGGCTTGAGAGGGGGTGATGTCGTTGGAGTTGGCCGAGGGATTGGAAAATTCCTTGACGATGTTGAAAAGTTCCTTGCTGTTGTGGGCGTTGTTGTCAAGTCGATCCTTGAATGCTGTTTTCTTGGCCTTTCGGATTAGTTGGTGGTGGGTGCGGGTGGCGTTTTTGAAGGCGTCCTTGGTGCTAGTGGTTGGGTCTTTTTTCCAGGCCTTTTCAAGGGAGCGGCAGAGTTTCTTGGACTTTTTAAGAGCAAATGGTCAAAACGCAACATGGACACACCACATTTTTACAGTGAAAACTGACCCATTTTTTCCAAAGTGCCAAGCTGTAGATTTTGAACCCTAGCTCTGCCAGCACCTAGGGAAACCTAGCTTAACCTATACATTTTTTAAAACTAGACACCAATGGGAATCCAGCTTGGGGTACCTTGTCTGTCTCTCACCAGGTTCTGTTACCCAGAATCCCTTGCAAGCCTCAAACTTTGTAAAAGAAAAACACATTTTCTTCACATTTCTGTGGTGGAAAGTTCTGGAATCTACATGGATCCACGAATTTCCTACCACCCAGCGTTCCCCCAGGTCTCCAGATAACAATGGTACCTCACTCGTGTGGGTGGGTCAAGTACCTGCAACAGGCAAGTGCCCAAAACATATTGAGGAGATGTCAAAACTGCCTATCACAAAACAACCTGGTTTTGCAAGGAGGGCTCACATGGGTTTCGGCCCCAGACTCAGCAGCCATCTTGGGAAACCTACCAAATCCACACATTTCTGAAAACTAGACACCTAGGGGAGTCTAGCGAAGTATGGCTTGCAGGGACTCCAAACATTGTCCTACCCAGAATCCCCTGCAAACTTCAAATTTAACTGAAAACCACATTTTCCACATATTTTTGTATGGAATCACCGTGCCGGCACAAATGTCTTACCCCTTTGCCTTCCCCTCAGTCTCCCGAATAAAATGATACCTCACTTGTGAGTGGGACAAGGGCCTGTCTGACTGGCCCTTTTTTTCCAGACTTCCTGAACTATAGTTAATCCTTGTTTTGAGATGATTCCTGATTCTTAAGCAGGGTTTCTGTCTAGCTAAACCCTTGTTTCCAGAGTAACTGGGCTATAGTTAATCCTTCTTTCATGAAGGTTCCTGAACTATAGCTAATTTCTAGTTTTTGAATCCTTCCTGAGCTAAAGTTAATCCTTGTTTTTTGGAGATTCCTAATTCCAGTACTGAAGCTAATTGTTTGTTCCTTCAACCAGCACTGCCTGCATTCCAGCCTTGATTCTTGATCTACCACTTTTTAGTGCATCTGTGCTCTTTGAATCCTGATTCCTAACAAGCACTCTTCTAATTTTCTTCTGTGTTTCTAGATTCCTGATTCCTGAGCCTGCACTATGCTAGTACATTTTAATTCCCTGATTCCTGAGCCAGTCTTATTTTAGTGTGTCCTTCATCCTTGAACATCCACTCTTTTTTATAGGTACCCATTTCTAGTTCCAATTTATAGTTTGCTACCTCCTATTCCTGCTATCTTAGTTTCCTGTTTTCTTTGTTTTCAGCCAAGTGTGCCCTTTGTGTTTCCTTCTTTCCTGTTAAGCACTCTTTCTTGCTAGCTCCTTGTCTATAGTGGCTGTGTATTTTAGTTCTCCACTCTTGCTGTTACCATCGTGCACGCTCCTGCTTGATCACCAGGATTCATGAGCACAGCTAAGAACCTTAGTGGTGTTTACCACCCACTGTGAGCATTGTCTGTATGCTACTGTTGTATCAGCCACAGAGACATTGCCTTTGCAGGTATACCCTATATGTGGATATTTTGAGTCAACATCTGAAACAGAATTCTGGGAGAGGAACTTACTGAGCTTCAGTCTTACAGTGTGGAGTTCCTGAGTACTTTACTCAACATTCTCATATTGTTAATGTTGTTATATGTATATTTTGCTCTGTTATAAGTGTTAGTTATTCCACGTTAAGAATTGCCTCTTGAGTGCCGCTTCCTTGTGAGCTTCGACGTTCTTGTTCTTTTGTGCAGAGCTTTCCCACTGCATAACATTTCTCCTATGACATCATGTGTGATCTTGTGCCACTCTTTAGCCAATATCATGTTTATTTTGTCTATCCTTCCATTATGCTTGCAGGTGTCCTTTTTTTGTTAAAAAGATTTTTATTGATCATCATCAATACTTAATTTCATTATTTCATTGTTACACAGAGTGAGTACTTTCAGTCAAACCTTCTTGATAAAGGAAAACAAACAGAGGAAAAGAACATAGGGAAGACAAGGGATCAATATTTACAACATTAAATAAAAATTACTAAACAATCTGAAGCCTCTTGACCAACAATTACATTCCATGCTCCTAATACAGCCCTTAACTTCCTTCCGTCCTCTCTTTCCATTCTGCCATTGGAGACCAGATGCGTTTCCCCAGCTATTTAGCTTTTCGACCCTTTTTCTCATTTAGTGCTTTCTCATAGTTATATATAGCTAATAGTTGTTAAATCCATTGATGAAATGTTGGAGGGTTTGGATCTTTCCATATACCAGCTATGCATATCCTGCTAATCGCCATCGCTAAAAAAATAAATTCTTGATAATCTACCGATACACCCTCCTTGACTACACCCAATACCATTACTTCATTGGTTAAACTAACTGAAATCCATAACGTTCTGTTCAAAAATTGTTCTAGTGTATTTTTGAATGGGTCCAAATTTGGACAGGAGGCAAACATGTGTATTGTGTCCGCTTCAGTACTTTGGTATCGTGGACATGTTATGCCACTTGTTCCCCTCAACAAGCTATTCTATGTGGAGTGTAATAGAGCTCATGGATAGTTTTAAAATGTTGTGCCTGGAGGTTTGCTACCTTTAACACTATTCCCCAGCTTGAGTGAGGTTTCAAACTCGCTCCCTTCTAGATTCAGTTTTCTTCGCCATTTTTCAGATGCTTTCCCCGATCATCTTCAGAGTGCTGGCTCAATTCCTCATATACATGTGAGATAGTGCATCCCCCCTCACTTCGTGCTTGTTCCATGAATTCTTCTCTACTAACTATCATATTGCCGCCTTGTTTTTTTATTAGTGCAGACCTAATCTGCAGGTATTTAAAGAAATCTCTACGCTCTAAATGGTATAGACGCCGTGCCTTATCAAATGGAATTATACCGGTGGGATCTGTGAAATCTCCTATAGTTTTAATGCCGAGCAAATCCCACCGTTCCATTACGTTATCGTGAAACACTATCGGCAATGAGGGATTATTAAATAAGGGGGTATAGTAATTTATTCTGCCAATACCTAGCCTTTTCCGTACCAGGGTCCATACTGACATTGCGGCCCCCAATGTCTTACATTTTACTTTCTTGTAGTAATTTGCCTCGCTATATGTTAAGAGCCAACCTTTAGCCATGGATGTTATACGCTCGTATGTGTCTGGAATACTCTCACTACCTCTCCACTTGTCTTCAATAGTGCCCCCCAAGAGGCCTCTTGCATATTGGAGTACAGCTGCCCAATAATCTACCCTAATATCTGGTACTGCCAGACCCCCCGCTCTTTTGACAAAGACATACATTTTATGGCTCTACGTGTTCTACCTTTGCCCCAGATTAACCGATTCGCAACTCCTTCCATCTCTTTGAACCAATTGCCGTTAAACTTTAATGGGATCGTCCTAAAAAGATACAGAATTTTGGGAAGAAATAGCATTTTTATTATGTTGCAGTGGCCTATTATTGTCAGGTGTAGATTATTCATTTTATCTAGATCATTCCTTGCTTTCTTAAGCACTGGGGCAATATTCTTCTCTACTAGGTTCATTAAGTCTGAAGCTATCATTATTCCCAAATAGACCGCTGCATCTGTCACTCTTTGGTCTGCCAATGTGATTTGTTTATTAACCACGATTTGGGTCTTCCCTTGGTTTAATTTATACCCAGATAAAGCCCCAAAAATGTTCGCCTCTCTTTCTATTTCTATCAACTCCGACATTGGTTCAGGTGATGTAATCGCCAAGTCGTCGGCGTAACCTAGGATTTTTGTCTCATGCCCGTTTGATATTATCGGCAAAATATTTCTATTGCAGTCTATTCTCCTTATAAATGAGTCTATATAAAATGCGAAGAGTAGAGGGGAACAGGGGCAGCCCTGTCGAGTCCCTCACCCTATGTTTATTGTTCCGCTTACCTCGCCCATTACTCTCACTCTGATCTTGGGGTTTATATATAATGCCTGTAGGGCCCTGATACACCCTTTGCCAACATTGGCCCTCTCTAATGCTGACCAGAGGATACCCCACGAGACCCTATGGAAGGCCTTTTCGGCATCTAGTAAGATAAGAGCCATAGGGTCTCGTGAGGCTGCCGCACCATCAAAAAGCATGCAGACTCTTCTAATATGGTCTGCTCTGCCCCTCTCTGGGATAAACCCATGTTGCCTGGGCGATATTATCTTCCCGATTTTAGAGCTCAGTCGGCTTGCTAAGATCTTTGAATAGATTTTTGTGTCGCTATTCATAAGGCTAATTGGCCTATAAGAGCCAGGGTGGGAAGGTTTTTTTTCTTTTTTCAGGAATACCACCATTGTGGCCTCTCCCCAAGATGTCGGGGGTGCAGCACCCTTCTGAATTTTCTTATCAAAAGTTTATAAAATCCCCTTGTAATACAGAAAGGAATTTTTTATAAAACTCTAGTGGGATGAGGTCAGGCCCCACCGCCTTACCGGCAGGTAAGTCACTGACCGCTCCCTGTATTTCCTCAAGGGAGAAACAAGTCTCCATGGCCTCTTTGTCCTCTATTTCAAATTTTTCAATAGGCGCCGAGTCCATGTACTGCTCTATTTCTTCACTAGCCGCCCCCCTATCTGTGTTATATAGCTCTTGATAGAAATTTTGGAATATCAGGCAGATCTCCTTGGGTGCAGTAGCTATGACCCCAGTGTTTGATATTAGCTCTGAAATATCCCGTCTTGTGGCTATTTGCCTAGTTTTAATTGCCAATAAAAGCCCTGCTTGCTCGCTATACTCATACTGCTCCTGTTTCCAGACAAAAAAAATTCCAGCCGCTTTAGAAGCAATTCAGTCCCCACCGCTGCCTTAGCTAGGGCTAATTTCTGTAAGATCTCATTAAGATCTTCTTTACGACTGATGGACTTTACTAGTTCTTCCTCCAATGTGATGATCACTCTCATCTTCTCTTCCATCCCCGTCTTTTCTCTCCTATTGCGCCTAATGGGGTAGCTCATTGCTTCCTCCCTAATACTTGCTTTCAATGCGTCCCAGACTATCCCAGGTTGCGTTGACCCTCTGTTTATTTCTAAAAATTCCTTGAGCCATCTTTCCATATTTGTGACATAGTTCATATCTTGTAGAAGGGCTCTCTCAAATGGCCAGCCAGTGAATTGTGTCTAATGTTAGGGGATTGTGGTCCGATATTACCCCTGGCAACCTATTTATTTTAGAACATGATGACAATGCTGGCGCGACCAGGAAATAATCTAGCCGTGCTATGGCCTTGTGTGGTGCTGGGTAATAGGTGCAGCCTCCCCCGACTGGGTTCTGTTGTTCCCACATATCTATGAGGCCGTTGTCCCTCATTAATTGAATCAAGGCTATATGGCTTTTCCTCTTTCGGCGTTTACATCTATCTGGGTCATCTTTCCACAGACCGTTGAGTCCGTTAATATTTAGATCCCCACACATTATTATTGGGAGAGGCCAAGACGCCATCTGGGAATTAACTTGATTTAATATTTCCGGGTCATCGGTTGTGGGGGCATATACAGAGCATAGAGTGAAATTTCATCCCTGTATCTGAAATTCCACCTTAGCCCAACGCCCATATTTATCTGCAAGTTGTTTTTTGCTGTTACCACCTTAGCTTGTGCTAGTATCGCCACCCCCCTTGTTCTAGTTCCTTGCGAGGTGTATGTTAGGAGTTGGTACCCCAGTTGTTCCAATAGGAAGTTACGGGAGGCCTCTACGTGCGTTTCCTGCAGGCATATTATGTCGGCACGTACTATTCTCAAATACTCCTTCAGATCCCTACGTTTCCTTGCATCATTCAAACCACATATATTTAATGTAACTATCCGCATGAAATTTGTTTAAATCCACCTTCTGTTCTCCTGTATGCCACACTCTGATCCATTTTATTAACTGATGATGATGATTTTCTCTCTCTTTTTACCCCTGTCCCACCCCTTCTCCGCAGCCTCTCCCCACCCTTATCCCCCCCTCCACCTAGTGAAGCAAGCAGACCTAACGTCTCTATGATGGAGTCTGGCTGTCAGCCTCCCTCCGCCATATCTAGTGCATTTTACCCAATATTTTAGACTTACACAACCCCCCTTATTTTTTAATTTTTTTTTTAACTAATTCTTATAACATCAGTCTCCCCCACCCCGTACCATCAGTCTTCCCCACCCCATTCCCCCCCTTTTTCTATTATCTAAACACTTTCATGTAACCATGCTAATGAGCCAGTAGATTAATAGGAGCATCATGGGGTGGTACTGGCTGCTACACCCGGCTTTAATATGTCCATATAAGCCTTTGCTTGTATTTCGGAGGTGAAGACTCTGGTAGTGTTTTTATGTATAATCTTCAATCTTGCTGGATTCATTAAATATGCCTGTAGACCCATTTGATGACATGGATCCAGCAGCTCTCTTAGTCTCCACCGCCTTTCGACTGTCATATGGCAATAATCTGGCGTTGTGAAAAAGGTTTGATTATCAAACGTGCGTTTAGCGTTAGGGCGAGCTTTAGCATATATTTCCTCCCTCAATAAAATGTTCCCAAAGTATAACAATAGTGCTCTCGGCTTCTGCATTCCTCCCTGGGCCCTTAGATGGTTCTTCTTCAATGTCATTGGGAATCGATGTACTCTTTGTACTTCCTTTTCCCACTCCCAGTGGCTTAACTCTGGGAATGCGCCTTTCAACATTTTTAGGACATAAGCTCTTACATCGTCTCCCTCGCTTCCTTCTTCAATGCCCAGGATCCTAAGATTGGCGGTTTTCTAGATCTTCCAATTTTCATTGGACATCAACAAATTGCTTCTCGTGTTCCTTTACCCTTGCTGAATCCTTTACTTGCTGATCTTCCAGGGTGCTCCTACGATCCTCCAAATGGCTCACCCTTGCATTTGTATCTGTACAAATCTTTGCAACTTTTTTAATTGCGCCTTGTAAATTCTTAGTTGCAAGCCGATTTTTTTTCCCCTCGATCTTTGTCACATCTTGCAGTTGTTTTATTGTATCCAATATCAGCTGTAATGGCGGGGCTTCAACTTCTGCCGCTCCCTGTGGCGTGAGCTGTGGCGCGAGCTCCGGGTAGGTCCCCCGGGTGGCTGAGTAATCCCATTTTAAAGCTGTTTCTATATTAGCTCCACTAGCCCGCCTTTGTCCGCTGGATGTTTTTTCTTGAGATTGTGTATCTCTCTGACGCCTTGATAACCTTTTTCTCCTAACTGCTGTATCCTTTTCCTTGGAATAGGCTCTATTGTTCCCTTCCGAGCTAGGAGCTAGGCTAGTATCAGTGGGATTCTCCTCTCCTCTCTCTTCAATACCAGAGGGGGTGTCTTCAGATCCGTCGGTAACTGAGAACAAATTATCAATTATATCCTGATTGTCCTGGGCCACTGGTGCCACTGCTTGCTGTGACTTCCTGAACCAATGTTTCCGTCAACAGCAGCTCTGCGGCTGTAGCCCTCATCGAGTTTGCAGCACCTGTCTCCACTGTACATGGCTTGGGGGGAGCACCTTGGCGTTCTTGTAGTGGGTCTATTACATCAGGCTCTCTCCTGCCCTTGCCATTTATCAATACCTCTCCATCTTCCTGATCGTCCATTATCTCACCCCATTGCATTTCAGGGTGAAGTGTGTCTGATGTCATTCGCGGATCCTCCTGCATATCTCCATAGTCCTTTGGGGTGACTACCTTTTTTTTCCCCTCGAGGGCTAATGCATTCTTTTTTGTCACATTGGCTGTGTTGCCTATAGGGGGTGGGTTAACAGGCGAGAAATATCCGCGATGTTTTTAGTGGGGCCCATATTCACTGCCCCCTTCTTTCCTCTGGTGTTACTCCATGCCCCAACATCTTTATTTTTATTGATTGCTCCCCCTATCTCACCTGGGGTGCAATCAGCGTCCTTGCCCTTCCCTGAATCCTCCAGGGGCACTGGATGCTTGGAGGGCACAGCCGCCTGCTCCGTGTCCGGAGCTCTACCTTTTCCTCCTCTAGTAATCTTTGGGGCCATTGTAGCAATTGTCGAACTGCTCTCCGCATGAATTTTCAGCCCACCTCTACTCTCGCTGCTCAGGGTATCTCTGCTCGGACTACCTCCGGTTCGATTTTTCGCCCCTCCGTCAGTCTCCCTGGTTCCGCCAGTCACGCTGATCCTGCTAGTGCTGCTGACTCCGCCAGCCGTTCTGCCTCCGCCCGAGCTCCGCGTAACTCGCCGAGCCCGCAGCTCTGTCAACACCGCTGCTGCAGTCACCAAGAGCCCCACAGCCAGCCTCTCAGCAACACAGAAGAATTCGCCGTCATTTAGGTTCGTTTCCATGGAGGTATGAAGCTTAAAGCACCATTTTTTGCCAATTATTTTACACCGGCATCGGGAGCGCTCTCCTCTGCCATCAGCCAGACGCCATCTTGCTCCCTAGTTTAACTGTTCCCAGCTCCGTCTAACTGTTCCCAGCTCCTCACAGGTGTCCTGACAAAGACTCCTCTGACAAGTTTCAGTCCCTGTGCCACCCTTAGACTACTGTGCCAGAATCAGACTGTAACTGCTATCGCTCAGAGGCCTGAATGTAACAGTCCTTGCTTTCTATTCACTTTGCAGGTTCTGACTTTTTATCAAATACTTACCAGCCTATCCTAAATGTGGGCTACTAGAAGGTGGGGGTTGATAGCATAAGGAGCATGAATAAAAACTGGTTACAAATGGGATATCCTAATACATGTAGCTTAGAATCACATGTGTCCTCCTGCTCCGAGTCTTCTTCCAAACCCTCCAGGTCCTTCAATGTATTTTGATGTTGGTCCTTTTTTGAGTCCTTGTTTAAAGTCCTCTTTTTCTGGTTCATGACCCTTATACTGGTCCAACTACTCCTTTTCACCGTTATATTGGTTTCATAAATATGGTGCTCCTAGTTCTAGTCCTGTCTGACCCTCATCTTCTTGGCCCTTGCCCTTCCTTGTATTAACTGTTCCTGGGCCTCCTCATCCTGGTACTACCGATCCTCACCCTGATCATGCGGGGCCCTTCTCCAATTGAATCTGTTGCCCTGGTTCTCATAGATATGGGGCTCCTAGTGTTCCTGATTTGGGTAATCCTGATTCTCCTTCCCCTGGTCCCTGACTATGTGGTTTACCTGGTACTTCACCTGGTACTTCGTCAATGAGTCCTAGTCTTACTTATTAGATCCTCTTGGGCTAGGCCTGTTTATTTTGTTCCTTGCGCCTCTGGTTGTCCTGCTTGCCCTGATCCTCACCAGCCTGGTCCTGATACCCCAGTTCCTGGTCCTCTTGCTCTACTTGGTCCCCTTGGCTTTGACCCCTCTGATCCTCCTAGTCCTGTTCTTGGTCCTGTTTATTCTGATCTGTCTACTCCATCTAATGCCCCCCATATGGTCCCTAGTTTTTATGGACCTAGCCCACCTGTTCCAACCCTGACTAGTTTACAAGTCCTCCTCCAACTTGCTGTGATACTCCGAGCCCTGGCTGTCCTGCTATTTGTCATCCTGTTTCCCACTTAGTCCTGATCTACCTTGTTGAGGTCATCCTGTTCTTAGCCACCCTTGCTCTTGTCATCCAGGTTAGCCTTGTCCTAGTCCTCCTTTTACTCCTGCTCTTGGTCCCCTCAGCTCTTGTCTGCTAGCTCTGGTTGCCTTGGCATCTGCTCCTGATTGTACAGGTCCTGCTTTCCTAGTCTCTCCCACTCTCAGACTGGTTTGGCTAGTGCTACTCTATGTGTTAATGATCCTCATAGTATGTATTTTCTTCCTGGTTTTATGCTTACTAGACTTGATCATCTAGCATCTGGTTCTCCTTTTCTGGGTTTTGTATGCCTATTTCTCTTTGTCCTGGTCTTCATAGCCATCCTTAACCCCCTTCTTCTAGTTCATCCTATTCCTCTTGACCTTTGGCCCCTTTACCCAGTCCTTCTGATCCGAGTACACCAGCTCCTGGTCCCCTCAGTCCTCCTAGATTTTTTGTATCCTGGTCCTTCTGAGCCTGCTCATTTTGAGCCTGATGTTTCTGTGATCCCATTCCAGCGCCCTTTATCTTATTGTCTTTGGCTATTATGATCCTCTTGATCTTCCTCACCTTGGTCCTGCTATGACTTGTTCTCTGTCCTCTTTGTCCCGATCCTTCTAATTCTAATTGCTGGCCCCTCAGGCTCAGGTCCTCCTGGTATCCTTGGTAATGCCCCATCGCTTTCCTTTCTTATTCTGATCCTTGGCCATGGTCCTACTTTTCCAGGTCCTCATAGTTCTATACCAGCTGCCCATGGTCCTCTTTGTTCTGGTCCTCCTGCGCCTGGCCATCCTGTTCCTAGGCCAGGTCATCTTGGCTATGGTCATCCTGGTCTTCATGGCCCTGGTACTGATCTTTATTTCCTCCTCACCATGGTCTTTCTAATTTTGGTACCATTCCCAAGATATATTGTGCAGGTGACTAAACTTCTGTGTGGCTGAAGAGGCCACTCATGACATGGAAACAATAAGCAATATGAGTGAAACTCAATCCCCTAGGTGAATAGTATGAAAAAGTTTGTTTATTCACAGGCAGATGAGTGAACTCTTCCTGTGTCGCACTACTTACCTGTCTCCTCCTTTCACTTCCACATTCCACAGAAGCTCCATGTGTTGATAATGAACTGCAACACCAAATCTGCAGGGTTTTCGGATGTTTTTCTGAGAGAAGAGACAAAGGATACCGCTACAGTAAGAGCCCAGGGAACAGAGGATAACTGCCACTGGTCTCATACGATGTGGTAGCCAAACCCTAAAAATGGTCTGAACCCCAATATTTGATCAGCCCAATATTTGCCAAAATAATTCCGCTCCAGTGTCTTCCGCTGGACTAATGGTTAGAGACTGCGCTTCTCATCAGGAAAACACAATATATCAGAGTAAAACAAAATAAAATATTGGAAGCGGTTGGAGTTCTAGATCAAAAATAGAACAAAAAGTGAATTTTAATTACAGGATATTAAAAAATGGTATGGAGAAAAAAGCAGGAATTTCCATGAAGGCGCAGTTACACAATTACAGAAAATGCAAGATCACAAAACTAATAATCCCTACAGGCAGAATCTAAGTAAAAACTTCCAAGTGTCCAACTCAAAAAGAATACTGACCATCAGCCAGTTTTAAGGCAAAAATGAACACAGTCTTGGAGGAACCCTAAGTCAAAAACCCTACATCCCAACATTAAAAAAGGCCTAAACCCCCCGAAAGGGAAAAATCCCAGATGTTCTATAGACAAATCACACAAATTATTAATAGATTATGCTAATTCATCATACCATGATCATGGTATGGTTCAAATCGGCAAATCAGAATCAACAATGTAATAATCTAAATCTTTAGTACTAATCTGTTTCTTAAGGTAAGAGAAATCTTCCATCTGGTCCCTCAGCAACTGCACCCCGAAGATGTACAACACAAGTGAAACATTTCTTGAACAGTGGCTCATAAAGTTAGCACATCCATACTAACATTTCCAGGGGAAGTCCTCAAAATGCTACTTTGCGTACAATGTTGAAGGTCCATTCACAATGCATATTTTCTAAAAATGTTTTACTTTGCTACCTCATTGACAACATTCACTTGATCTCTACAGAAACAAGGGAAGAGATGGCTTTTCAGTGGGACACTGATTGGGAGAGGGAATGGGAAGGAGCAAGTTGGACAGAACATGAGAAACTGCATCCATTTAAAAAATAATGGTGCACTACATGAAATTGTGACATACATATTAATGACATTATTCTAATTTCTAAGTGGCCTAGGCTAACTTCTTCCAAATACAACATCATAAGTTGATCAATTACAGCTCTATGCATCATTAAAAACACTAATCATAAGAAATAATTCTCACACAATAATTGCACATTTTGTATATTTTTGAAAAATGCTATACCAGTCCCCCCTCTGCATATATTTGATAATTGATGGAAACCCCAATTAATAACTTTATTAATCAGCTATTAGTCTTTTGAATTCTTCAGCTTTTTAGTTCCTCAAAATGTGCCCACCTGCATGTACCCTGGTCCCCTGTTAGGGCGCCCTTACTTCCAGGATTGCCACCATTTTCATGATGGGCTCGAAATGAAAGTCAGAATGTGCTTGGCGGTGCTGTAGTGGCCCCACCAGCATATTCCTGCTCATTTCCAGACTGCCGGCGCAGCAGGATCCTTGATTTCGGTGCAGCTGGTAGTTTCGTGGTGGTCCGTCCGCCACACTCATAATACGGTGGGCAGACAACCAGTGCGGTAATGGTTGGACTGCCGCCACGAGTAAGGTGGTCCTTTGGACTGCTGTACTCGTAATAAGGACCTTGAACTCAATATTCAGCCATCTCAGAATAGTCCTCTGATATCTTCATTTTACAGGATTTAGTATCATATTGTTTCTCTCCTCTGTTATTACCATATCCCTTTACTGTATACTTCAACATTATTATTATTGGTGTAAGAACAGCATGCAAAACTCCATCCCCAACACTACTTAGCTACTGACCTATTCTCCCAAAACTACTCATTATCATCTTGATCCAAGTCTCTACATTTCCCTCCACACCTGGCTCTCATAATGACCTAATTTCATATATCAGATTAGTCATATTAGTAATGTATGAGTTAATCACTCCACTGTAATCAGGGACATACGTGCAACACTTCTTTGCCCAATTACCTTACAGACACTGCCTTCTTTAGCCAAAGTAATTTCTAATGCAAGGCGATTTTGTATCACCTTTGATCTAATTGGCAAGATTTCTACATTCACTGGCTTAAAGGATCCTGCTGTACCTGTAGCAAGCCTATGCACAACTTTACACAAACATCTAATGTTTACATCTTCATGGCTAGCATCACAGGAGGAATAATTGCCCCCAATATGTCCATAACTATTTGCTCAAACCTGTTTTTATCCTTCTACACTTGTGTTCCTCTTTTAATTCTTGCACATGATAGAGTCTAGAAAAACCTAAAGCTTAATTACATGAACCCACCGAATTCCTCGGCAAATTAAAATAAGCAATCTTCCCTCAAACATAAGCCCCAATCATGATGTGTTCTCTCCCTGTTAGTAACTGTCCTCTAACTTCATATGTTTTGTCACATGTACTTTAACCAACAAACTCTGCCTACCTCTTTCCATAGGACTATGCCTTACCATACACATTTCACCTTTCTTTTCTCACTCCATTCTCAATTTTGGATGCAAACCTGAAAAACTAAATTGTTCTTTCATCTCTTGGAAAGCAATCTCATGCTCTTTCAAAGTTCTTACCACATTTGTACTTCTCTCATTATATTTCATAATAAAATAATGTTCTACCTTACTCAATAAACATGAAGAAACAGCATCTGTATTAGTTTTAATTTTGGTTAATATAATCTCCTTCAAATATTTACCATATTTTATCTTGTGATCATTTTCACTAATTATTAGATTCTCCAGTGTCACAATGAAATCAGTCAGAAATGGAGAAAGAAACGCCTCAAAATTAAAAATAGGTACAAACACACTGCAAGAAAGTGAGCAAAAAAGCTCCAGTTGCTCGTAGGTTTCCCCTTCTCCAGCCTACTTAGAAAGCAAAAATTAAACACGAAGTAATTCCCAACCTTCATGATGTCAATATATTCTTTGATCATTCTTGTGTACACATTAGCTCTAAAGCCACTAACTAAATGTTTTTCATGTGCTTGTGTCTCATATTGTAAATACTTATTGTTAATTCTAATTGTAGCATCACTAGTTATATGCTTTGAACCATTTTCCATAGAAGTCAGTAAGCACACCAAAAGGTCAACTGATATTACTAATATTAAAATTAATATTGTCACCCCAAATATTTTACAGCAAGTGTTGTATCCCATAATCATGTTGGCAATAAAAACTAAAATGTTTGTGGCAAAAATGTATTTCTTCTTCAGTATGATAATAAAGAATAATTTTCACTTCTCTATTCTTGTTAAAGGAATAGAAAAAATGAAAAATAAAAGTTAAGGTCAACAAATATTTAACAGCCTGTTCTTTTTTCTTTTTTTGACTTTGGGCAATTCTCATCAATGTTATGAATTTCATTTAAAACTCAGAATCAATGTCTCCTTTTTAACCTCAAAGTGATTCTTCTTCTGAATCAGTGTGTAGTTCTGGATCTTTCTTGTGGTAATCTTTGCATCTCTTCAGTGGGAAGTAATCATCTTCATCTGTATCATGATCTGCTATTGTAGCAAGATACACTGACTCAGATGCAGCATACTTCAAATTAATAGTTCTAATTCTGGCAGATCTTTCCCCAATCAATCTTTCATTCTCATTAGTTTTACCAGGCTGACTGTTCATATCCCTGATTCTGATTCACAGTGTTTTTGCTTGCAAGGTTCTCTTCCCGGAAATTCTTTCAGCTGTTACTTTTCCAGTGACAATCTTCAGTTTTTAGTCTCTATTATGCCTGGATGTAATATTAATTACTCTGCAGTAATCAGTAATTTTGGTAATTCCGCATTTTTCTTTGATGCAAAATCACCGATAATTAAGTGATTGTGCTTGCTCGCATAATTAAGAGTAATATAGAGGTAGAAAATGCCACAGCAAGATCACATTTAGCAACTTTAAGCAGCCGCCCATGCTTACTATTTGTGTTCTGCTGCATTTAAAGCTATTTCTTAATGAAGAATAGATCCTTGCTTCTATTTTGGGAACACAGATGCATTTGGCGCTAGATATCGGCAGTAAGTTGGGGAAATCTTTATCCTACCAGCACATTTAGTGCTATTTCTTAGCACAAAATGCCTTCTCATGCCCCTTTTGGATACTAAGGGGGCCTTTTGCAATCAGAAAAGAGCAAGAAATGGCAGGGGTAAGTTGGAGGAAAATGCTACTCCAACAGGACATTAGTGAAAGTGAGCAGCTGCTCACACTTACTATTTGTGTTCTGTTGCATTTCGCATGATTTCTTAGTGCAAAATTAATTATTGCGCCCATTTTGGATGTGGAAAGGCATTTTCCATTAAGAAATAGCACTAATTACCCTACTCACATAATTATGCAGAATCTCGTGAATATTCAGGTAATTCCATGTGATTGTGCCACCCCAAGTTTCTTTCCAAACTTAGGCTCTCACTAGATCTTGTATTCTGTTGAGGTTTCTTTTGTCAGCTTTTCTACTGCAAATTTTCTTTTTCCAGCACTTTCTAATCCGATTTTCAGTTGCAACTTATCAAGCTAATCATTTTGATCAGAGTCTACTTCTTCATGCTACCACTCATGCTTTGCTCTTTTGCATGGCAATGTCTCTTCACTCTGATCACTTAGCAACAGGACTTTTAGAGTTTTAAGCTCTTCCACTCAACTCTCTCTCACTTGAAACTGTCACTTTAAATTTCTCGTGAATTTTCAACTTGATTTTCAACTTGATCTTCACCAGTTAGAGAAAAAACTTTGGGGCATATTATCAAGGAGGTTTATCTCCGCTTTTTTGGCTTTAAAAGCCAAGAAAGCGGAGATAAAATGATCTCCCTATTACCTAGCTGTCGCTAACACCAGTTAGCGACAGCTAGTACGAGATAGCGACCATCTTGGGCCCCGCTTTTCATGTCAGTGAAATTTATCACTAATGACATGCGAAGTGGGCGTGGCAAGATGTTAGCGACTGGAAACAGTCGCTAACATCGCTATCTCCTATTACCAACTTTTGGAGATATTTGCGCTAAAAAAAAAAATAGTATACTTGTAAAGCGCACAGCTGCCCCAGCAACGGGGCGTCCCGGCACTGTATAACTCTGGGGAACCCGTCCTGGCTTTCCCTGTGGGATGGTCCCTTGCTGGGAGTCCCCAAGGTGGAGCCAGGCATCCCCGGAATTGGTGGGGCCGTTGTGGAGATTAGGCAAGCTAATGCCCAGAGTTGCCGAGTGGAACCCCTGATTAGAGTAAGCACTGAAGCGAGAATTATCGAGTCCGCTGACCAAGGTCCACGACCCTGCCGCGTCGGGAATTGAACCCTGGTCCCAGGCTGACTTCTGCTCTCAGGCCTGCCGCCTCTAACCAGTGAGCCACACTACTCCTAAGCGCGAATATCTCCAAAAGCTAACACCTGCCCCTGAGCAGTTCTTAGCCATGTTATCCAATGGTAGGTGGATAACATGGCTAAGAGCATTAGCTCGGTAATGCATGAATATCGCTGACTTTTCAGCGATATTCATGCATTTCGGCCGATTTTTATTGCTTAGGAGATAAACCTTGATAATAGCAAGGTTCCTAAGCGATAAAAATCGCCGCAGCACGGCGATAAAAATATTGCCGCTAAGCCAACATAGCGATAATTATCGCTAGTTGTTGGTAATATGCCCCTTTGGTCCCTCTGGACAGTCACTCAGACTGTCACCTTGATCATCTTCCACTGATTTAACTTCTGTAACTCGCTTTGTATGATAAGTGTGGATCCATTGAGGTGCACGCACATTTAACTGCACTATTGACGATCAAGATAACTTGTTAAGGGCCACTCCACCTTTCATCTAAACACCCCTTGCAGACATGTTTAGTAATGAAAATCCCCTGCATATAGGCTGTGGCAGGGCGTATCTTTGTAGACTTCTGTGACTGCAACCACCTGGTGAAAGGAAGATTTTACCACAGCCAGACCTGTGTAATAATCCAGAACCATCAATTATTGACACTAATGCAGCAGAAGGAACATGTGTGTGTCTCATTGCTCTGTCCATGATGACTTCATAGAGAGGTAAACTTGTCATCCTGTTTGGAGTACCTCTCATATTTATTAACACAAGGGGAGGAGCAGCAGGCCAATTCAAGCCTGTTGAGATACAGAATTTTACAGCTTGTTTTTGAGAGTACCATTTGTCCTCTCCACCACACCAGAGAATTGTGGTTGATACCTGCAGTGGAATCTTTAATTGATCACAAATGCTGTTCATATTATCTGCAGCACTTCATTCTTGGAGTGCATGTCACAATGACTTTTAACAGAAGTCAGGACCCCAAATCGTGGTATCCACTCCCTCAACCATAATTTGGCTACTGCAAGGCTATCTGCTGTCCTTGTGGAAACTACCACAACAGATTTAGAGATAAAACAGACTGCTACCAAGATATAGGTAAGGCCTTCGCAAAGTGACATCTAAATAAAGTCTGCTTGCCATCTCGAAAATGGGCTCTCTGATTTGCCAATGTGATTCATGACAGTAGCAGTCTTTTTACCTTCATTGTTTGGGCAACAGCGGGCACATACATCCTCAGTAACATGTCAAATTCCTGTATTTCCCCAATACATTTTGAATAGCTTAATCAGGCTTCCTCTTCCTGCATGTGTTTGATTCTGCGGGGTTCAGGATACTACTCCTTACAGTCAAAATGTTTTCTTCTCCAAGCATCACTTGTTCATAACAAGCCTACCTGCTGTTTGTAATACGTTGTTTTTTCATTCTTCTCAAAAGGATTTCAACGGGGTGCGGAGCATAGACAACCAAAGTGTGGCCATAACAATTTCTTCACTTTGCTCTATTGCCAGACAAACTGCTGCAACCAATTTCAGACACCCTGTAAGACTTACAGCAACTGGATTTAACATTCATGAAAAATAAGCAATTGGGCGCATGAGCCTCCATGTTTCTGAGCAAGTACTGAGAATACGCACCCATTTTTCTTTTGGCAGAACAAATAAAAAATCTTATGACTCAATGCACTCATCATCAATGGGACCGGATCTTGAACAATGCTCTTTGTCAGCCTTACTAAAGGCTTTGCAATCTGGCAAAAATGTGGAATTCATTGAGCACAATACCAAACTATTCCCCAAAATATCCAAACCTCCCTCTAGGTGGTCAGGGTATTTAAATTTAGAATTGCAGAAACACTTTCTTTTGAGCCTTTTTTGGACACCCTTTCCCATGTGGTATCCTTGATAGATAACTTCCTTCTCACATTACCTCATTTTTGTAGGGGAGACTTTATGCCCATTTTGTCTCAAAGGATGCAACATTGCAATGGTATCAGTTGTACAATCTTTTTTATGTATTAATTGTACTAGGAACTATCTATATACTTTCTAAAACCTTTTTGGGAATTTGGGAGAAAATTGAAGGACTTTCTGTATACCCTTGCGGGCTTCTTGACACACTGCTGCAATATACGATCAAGAACCAATTAGAAGTCAATATGAAGAAAACCCAGGTTGTTCCGTTTGGGAAGAAGCGATGTGCCGGTGGCGGATGGTCATTTAATAACAATAGCCTCGCCACAGGCAAGTCGTATAAATATCTGGGGGTCCACCTAGACTCCAGGGGCAGCCTTTTAAAGCAGCGTAATGAGATTGCGGTCAAAGCAACGACGCTTGCGGTGTCATTGACTAAGCTTTCGAAATACCTTTCAGGTCCCACTCTGTCAACCCTTCTGGAAGTCCTGAAAGCGAAAATTGGCCCTACCCTGTCGTACGGTATAGGGATATTCAAGGGCAAACTGAACACTGTTTTAAATCAGCACACAATTAAAATTTATAAAAAGGTTCTTCAGTTGCCATATTCTGCATCTCCTCCACAGATCAGATTAGAGATGGGGCTATTGAATTATGATGCTTCCAGTATTGGGGTATTTTTTAATCTTTGCCACAAATTAAGACAATCCAACCTAGGCTCACTAGAGTCCCTAGTCTGGCAAGAAATAACTGAGAAAAACCCAGGAGGAACATTTGGCCGTCTTTTTAAGGATTATATCCAACAAATGTCAGCAGATGGCCTCTGGGCCCTCAATCCCAGTCAGCCTGCATTTAAGCTCGCAATCAAAAAATGTGTAAGAATGCGATCACTCATTACTGACAAAGCACTGTTTTCAAAACGAAGTTACTCTTGGGCAGTTATTAATTCCTACAATCGGCTAATCCCTGCCACTTACCTCTCAAGCCCTTATTCACTGTATTTAAAATGCAGTTTCATAACTATTAGAATGGGCGACTGGCGATTTTTGCAAAATGTACCCCTCTGGCGTCGCACGGAGGAGGACACAACTTGCAGAGGGTGCGGCGAAGTAGCAGAAACGCTACTGCATGTGGTTTGCATTTGCCCCGCCTTCGACCTCCAACGTAGGCTTAAGCTGAGGGGGTAATGGAATCGGCTGGGTGTTTGGACCTGTAGGCAAGTCATTATTGCGGCACTGAGCCCAGATAATACAGATCTAAACATAAGACTGACAAACTTGATCCAGCATGCATATCGCAATTTTAAACAAAAGCGGTCTGCCACTGCTTTTCCCCTACCTGTTTTAAATTAATTAACGCATTTTAAAAATCTCAAACCACTAGGCAATTAGTGATAGGAATAGTTTAAATAGTACCTTGCGAACCTGGTTTGTTTTATGTATGTAATCACAGCCAAGGGGAGCAGTTTTAATAATTCTTGTAACTAGGAGACCGAGGAGACAATTATTTATATTCTCGCTGTCCAATTGACTGTTTGTACTGTTTTTACTATTTGCAAATAATATGAATCGGAAATTCTCTTTTAAAGATATTTGTTTTATATCTAAATAAAGACTTTTGATTTGATTTGATTTGATTTGATTTGTATACCCTTGCGGGATTCTATACCATGCAAGAATTGTGTTCAAAATTGAAATGTGAAGAAGAACTGCACATTCTCATGCAATGATATTGAAAAGAAGGTGTGTCAGAAGTTGATAACTGTGTATCATTCTGCCTCTACTGGAATTTAGAAAAGTATTGCTGCTGGATTCAGTACCACAGGACAGCAAAGACCCACAGTTTTAATAATCTTTTAGAGGTCTTGAATAACTCTCTATTTCCCACTCAGTTTTTTAATTCCCATTATAGGAGAATTGCATGTACTGCCAAGATTCTCTTGATGAATTCCCTGCACAATAATTTTCTCAATCACTAGTTTAATTCCCTCTTCAGTCTCTTTAGTTAGTCTGTACTGTGTAGTACTGGGGGACATTGCATCTGGTTTCTCCATTATTTTCACTGGTTCTGCTGTTTTAATCGTACCTTCTCTCTGACAGTGAGTCTTAAACCTGGAGTGAAGTCCTTTTATGTCAAAACTGGGTCTGACTCAACTCTGGAGTTCTCTGCATCAATTAAAAAAAGTGAATCCTCATCTGCAATGCCATCCAATGGGCAAAAAACAACACAATTCATCTTGTAAAGATGAATTCCGAGCACGTTTACTGGGCTCGTATCACATAGAACAAATTGATGTTTACTCCACACTTGTCCTATTTTGACTGGAAGATCTACTGAAACTTGATTACCAAATTGTTTATTGCTGATTCCTACAACTTGGACAGATTCGGAACTTTCAGAAAACGAACTGTAGAATGGGTAGCCCCTGTATCAGTCAGAAATTAAACGGGATGGCCATTAACTTTTCCGTCAATGTAATGAGCCACAATTGGTCTATCTCTAGTCCTCCTCCCCTCTCAGGTACTGTCACTGGTGTCTGCTATCTCATAAGGGATGATCATGGCATTCTGTTGGTAACCCGAATTATATGGCATTTTATTTATCATGTTATGCTGCATAACTGGCATTCCAAACATTTATTGACTCTGCATGCTCTGCTCCATATTCTGCATGTTATCCTGAACTCTTTCTGAATTCTGTGTACATTTTCACTTCCAATGACAATATTTGACCCTATCTGACTCCTTTAAAATTGCATTGTATGAACAATCATCCTTTATTCTTTCAGCTTTTTTCTGTTTCTTTTCAAAATAGTCACTACTGTTTTAACCAATTTCAAAATCTCAATAATGCTCACCTACAATTCGAAACTCACTTGCTGCTAGCGTCTTCCACAATTTGGTTTTATGCATCTATTAATGACTATTTTTGAATCACTCTGTGTTATCCTAGATAGGTTTTCACCTAAGAAAGTTATAAAGATACATTAAACTTGAGCTATATCACCATCCAAATATAATTTGGGCATTGAATTGTGTGCACTTTCGATGTTTATCAATAATAGATTCTGAAAGCCCCTAATAGTCACTTCCAATGAATTGCAGGGTTTGTCAATTAAAATCATGACCTGCTTTAATGTATTTATCATTGCTTAAACAATTTAATTAAGCTCATATTTGTTGAGTCTGTGCATGGCCTGACATTACAGTTCGTGTCTGACACATTGGATTCATTATCTTTATTGTAATTGTGGTTGCGTTTACGAAGAGCAAACTGCCCCTGACGTTGCGTTGAAGCACTTGACGGTGAGTAACAGGCTGCTCCTGAACCCAATGTTAGGGGTTAAACTGTGAGGTAAATATTGATTATTGGGATTAGCCTTATGCATGCGTTTTCTCAAGTTACTTTGGGATAAATTATATTCATGCCAATTAGGTGTGATCATTAATGGGGGCAATGTGGTTTTAGGTGAATGGTTGGTGATATAGATGGGCTGGGGGGGAGATTAGGGATTGTTAGTTTACAGGGATAGGGTTTTATAGCAGGAGAGGTTGTGATCTATGAAATTAGATGTCAGCCTTTTGCAGAATGACAAGAAGAGAGAATAAGATATGCAGGCATGAGACTGAGAAAAGGCTATGGTCAGAAATAGATAGAATGCTGAGGATAGAAGGTAAGCCGATGATTACTCTGAAGAAAGAAAGGCGACAAATCAAACCTAAAGGTATCAAGTGAAATTAAGTCAGGTTCAGTTTGTTCATGCAGGGTTTTAGGAGTGTTGTGAAAGGCGGGTTACTGAGATAACATGCAGTCTAAGGATGTAAGCTGTAAGTGTAAAAAGAAAACATTACACATGGTGCTTCATATCCAGGGCAGACAGTTTAAAATATGCACGTTTGTGTGTATACATCACTTAAACATTGAGAGTTTAGCCTGGTGTGTTCAAGCTGTACACTCAATACACAATAAGGTTCTATTATTCACAGTGGGATATGTGGACTGTGTTTGTGGACTTGTGTTGCACTCCATATCTTGGAGGTTAACTACAGGCCTTTTTAGAGTTTGGTGGGAACTGAAAGTCATCTACATTGTAGAGGACATTGTAAATAAAGAGTAGAATCCATCATCTGAATTTCTTCTGCCATAGAATTACTGCTTTGGAGCAATTTAACCAGGTGGATTAGAGTTTGCTTCCCTCCAAACTATAAGTGACTCTTTAATGAGTGTTAGGCATAGGCTAATAGCAGCCACTCAATTGTGAGACATGGCGCTGCTGACACCAAAACTTACTGCACCATAGCGCACACAGATGGAGAAGTGCATGTCCTAACAAGGGCTTTAGAGTGCCTATCTAGAGAAATGTAATGGATTGATTTTAGGGCCGGATTGGGAACACAGAGCAGCAATGGGGGAGTGGGAGTGCAAGTGTGAAGCACTGCTGCTTTTGTCACTGAGGGCCAATACTGCAGCACCGTACAAAACCGGCCCCCAGGCAACAAACCGGCCCCAGCAACAAAACTGACCCCAACCCTGCAAAACCGGCCTCCACTCTTCCAGCTTCCTGGGGAAATGCCTGATGCCCGTTATGGCCAGTCTGGCCCTGATTAATTCTAACTCCAGTGCTTAATTTGATTCTGTGGTTGCAAGTGGAGCCCACCAGCACTTATTTTTGTGAACCTATACTTATATTTCCTCATCAGACATTGACCAAGAGCAAACAAAAAAAAACACAGGGGAAGGAAGCAGGAAGAGAAAGACAGAAAAATCATAACAAAGAGGGAAAGCAGGAACCTACAAGAGTGAGATAAAGGGACAATGGGTGTCTGTTGTGGATTAAAGAGGCATGGGGCATTTAGTAGCAGCCACCATGGGCTCTGAACAGAGCTTTGGGCACTGGCACTCTGACAAATTAAGCAGTGTCTAAAGAGTTAAAGGTAACACTAGGCAGAGACGGAGAGAGGTTTAGATAGAGAAATAAAATACACAGAGGTCAAATAGAGCGTAAGTTCAGTTTTCCAAGGCACATTGAAAGGTGAGGGCCAAACCCCGGTGTCTGCTTTTGTAATCAAGTGACATACAGGTTTTCTTATCACACCTGGGGACACATCCCCACACAAGGATTTTCCGCATGGCCATGCTTTGAATGTACATCATAAATTGCATGCCAGCAATGCAACTTATGCTAATGTCATTCGATAGCACACTGCTTTTCTTTATAGACTGCACCCCATTTCTTGTGTGTTGTTTCATCGAGAAAGATTTGCATATTTGGTCCTTTTTGTTGCGGCTGAATATTTACTGCAAACCTTTTGCAATTCGTATGCAAATTTGGGGACTAAAGTATGTTTGTACCTTTTATTCTATTGGTTAAAAGTTATTAATTTGTACATATCGTACTCTGCAAACTATATACTATCCAATATAATGCATGCCTGGTTTGCTTGCTGTGGGTGTTACAGATTTAAAATGTGCTAATTATTATGGAAATCAAAGTGAAGCTAAATGGAGCTTTTTAGTACCATGGAGCAAGGAGTACACTATTAAATGTGTTAATATACACCTAATGCTTTCAAATAAGTTCCTACAGGGTGGCATATAAGCATTTAAAACAAGAATTTACTTACATTTTATGGTATATTTGGCAGCCGTAATAAATGAGAATTTTTAAACGATAGATACGCTGGTATGTCCAATTTAATGATATATTGTAAATTAACGTTTCTCAAATGACAGACAAGGCATTAACATTTCTTAAATTGCAAGTAAGGCTATTCGGATACACTGTGATTTTCTTTCATGGATTTATTCTCAATTAGGAAGTTAGTCTGCTCACACGATAAAGGTAATTCTTCGAGTGTTAGAAAGTTACATTTGCATGTTGGTGTCCTTGAAAAAAAGAGTTGTCACACTTAAGGATTACATACACTGTACCCAAAAGCTAAAGAAGCTAAGCTAATATGTCTGGCTACTTTAGACATGAAAGTGCTGATGCACTGATTGGCAATCTTGTTTATCCGATTGTGTGGATGGTGTAAGCACTGAACAAATTAGTTAACCGTTGGGTGAATATGTGGTGTAATTGATGGGTGATTGAGTGAGTCAATTGGTGCCTTGGTAATTAATGGATCCTGACTGAGTGCCTGTAGAGGTGGATAACGGGGAAATGCATGGATGAATTGTTCAATAAGTGAGTGCATTCATGGTCAAATGAATACACAAATGGGTGAGCGAGTGTATAGTTTGATCCAAATAGTTTACACCAATTTTGTATGGTTAGGCCACAGATGGCAACAGTGATAATGTTATAAAACTGCCACAAATTACCTATAAGCCACTGCATGATTTTTCCAGGACTGTGTACCATCAATACAAGATTAACCACCATATACAAAAAAACACCACCATTATGCTAGTGCAATCTTAGCAGCGGTGGGGGGGGGGCTCATTGTGCGGAGAGTAGCCCGCAACACTTATGGTATTATACCACATCTGCAGCACCATGCGTCAGTCCATGGTACATATTTTCACCATCATTCACTAATTCTATCACTCGGCGTCCCTCAAGGATCCATCCTCTCCCCAACCCTATTCAATCTGTTCATGCAACCACTCACCCTCATCCTCAAACAAGCTAATATCAGTTACCACCTCCATGCTGATGACACCCAATTATACTACAAGATCAAATCCTACAAAGACATTCTTCACCTCAAGGATACCCTAACTAGAGTTCAAACCTGGTTCCATCTGAACCATCTCAATCTGAACCCAAAAAAAACAGAAATCATCCTTTTCTCCCCCAAAAACAATTCCCTTCCCATCCAACTCTGGATCAATGACATCAAAGCTCTTAACTGCTCACTCTCCACCTCTAATTCCGTTAAATCCCTAGGCATCAGTATCGACCAGAACCTAAATCTCATCCCCCACATTAAAAATGCAGCAAAAGGTGCTCTTTTCACCCTTCTCCATCTAAAGAAAATCAAACCATTTATTCCAGCGGACGATTTCAAGCTTGTTGTCCAATCGCTTGTTATTTCCAGGATTGACTATGGTAACGCCACTTTGGCCAGCACCTCTAAAATCCATCTTGCACCGATTAAATCTGTCCTCAACCTAGCTGTGAGACTTATCTCTGCCTGTAAATAATTTGACCACATCTCCCCCATCCTCAAAAATCTCAATTGGCTCCCAATAGAAGGAAGATCCACCTACAAGATTGCCTGCATCACTCACAAAGCTCTTCACCAAAACACCCCTTCTTACCTTGCAACCAAACTACACAAAGCAGGATGCTCCAGGTCCCTGAGGAGCACAAACTCCCTTGTCCTGATCCCTCCTAGACTCAAATGTCAAAATACCCAATCCTGTGCATTCTCTGGTAACGCTCCTACAATTTGGAACTCTCTCCCCAAGGATCTTCGCTGCAACCCCTCTTACTCTCTCTTCAAAAAAGAAATCAAAGTACTTCTTCTCAACAAATATTGGGGTATCTAATGTTACTGACTCTGATCATGTTCACTCCTCTCTCTTCTCTTGTCCACTCCTCTCCCCACCCCCTCTCAATCCCTTCATATTCTCACTCCCCCTCTCTACACTCCTTCTCTCTCCTAACTTTCAATACTCTTTTCCCCCTTAATTTTATCTCTCTGTTTCCTTGCCCCCTTAGCTCTGCTGAATGCAATATCAATTTGTAAATTTTGTTTTTCGCACTATGATAAGTTTATCTCATTATGTACACCTTCCATGTAAAGCGCTCTGCTACTCTTGGGTCCAACAGCGCTATATAAAACCTTTGAAATAAATAAATAAAATAATGTCTTAATTTACACCACTAAGGAACCCTAAGAAGATAATCAGATTTCCATCACACAGTGATAATCAGCACATGCTAATATCTGCACTAAGTCATTGCTAGGTTTTGACGGTTACTGAGAAATCATCACTGCGTTCCCATTTTCCATCACTGCTTATTAATTATTTGTTCAAGTTGAGATGTACCTCATGGCTCAGTCACTATTGGTTCAGATAGATGAGAAGGAAAACAAGAGCTATAGTAGGTGTTTGGACAAAAAGATCGATGTAAAAATATTGATACACGAATAACGGAAATAACGAACTTCTGTCGGACCTCACGTCCTTTGGTATCCGACTAGTGAACTCAGAACCCACCCATGATAAGGGACACCTTCTTGACCCTATCCTCATCAACATTTCCGACCTGAAAACCCGCACCCCCCTTCCCCTTCCCTGGACAGACCATTTTCTCATACCCATTTACTGGCAGCTTTTCGTCCCTCCGATTGTACCGGCCAAAACTCGGATAACGGACCGATGTTGGCACAAACTCTCCCCAGAAAAGTGGGCAGCCACTCTCAGGGCCACCGCTCCATCCCTGGACGCTGAACCAGTCACTGCTGACACCCAGTTTAATTCCTGGCTCCACCACTCACTTGATGATCTCCTCCCCAAAACAACCACCTTAAGATGAGTCAAGAGAGTAAACCCGGCTCCTTGGTACACACCTGATCTTAACATCTTACGAAAGGAATGCAAAAGAACAGAGCGCTCTTGGAGGATGGATAAAACTTTAGGAAAGAAAGCCGCCTTCCGCATCTCCTTAAAAAACTACAAAATCGCCCTTCGCAACTCCAAAACCTTATACTATGATGAAAGGATAAAAAACTCCTCCTGCTCGGCAAGGGAAACCTTCATCATCTTAAAAGAGCTGCTCAAAGTCCCAGATTCGCGTCCTGAGACACTTCCCGACCCTAATACCTCGGAAGAGAAATGTCTCAAGCTGGCCAATTTCTTTGACGAAAAAGTCAAGAAAATTCTTGACTCCCTTCCCTCTGTCAATTCCAGCCTCACGGAGGACAATTGCAATAATTTGCCCCTAACTAACACCCAACTTGACTCTCTAGGGCTGGTAACTACGGAAGAGATCTTAAATACGCTTGCCACTATCAAAAGTCTCCGAGAGACCCGGTACCATTACGCTTCCTAAAAAAAGCGGCTCCCACGATTGCCCCTCCTCTAACTGATCTCATAAACTCCTCACTGCTCTCGGGAATAGTCCCCCCTAGCTGGAAAACAGCAGTCGTCAAGGCGCTCCTGAAAAAGCCCTCTCTTGACCCTCTGGACATGTCTAACTATAGGCCTATTTCCCTCCTCCCCGGAATAAGTAAAATCTCCGAAAAGCTGGTCAACAAAAAGCTGTCGCAATTTCTTGAGTCCAACAACTTGCTCAGAAGTTCACAAACTGGATTCCGCCCAGGGCAAGGCACTGACATCGCCTTGCTTGCGGCAGTGGAGGAGGCCAGAATCATTCTGGACGAGGGTGGATCAGTGGCAGTGATCCTCCTGGACCTCAGTGCGGCCTTCGACACTGTTAGCCACCCGGTTCTTATCCAGCGACTCAAAAACATCGGGGTGGAGGGCACCGCCCTTGCATGGTTCAAATCATTTCTGGACCAGCGCTCCTTCCAGGTGTGGGAGGACAACACCCACTCTCCCACAACCCCCCTCCAATGTGGAGTACCCCAGGGCTCGTCACTCAGCCCGACATTATTTAATGTCTACATGTCCCCGTTGGAGGAGGTGGTTATCCCGTTTGGAGTGGAAATGATCAGCTACGCGGATGACACTCAATTAGTGGTGTCTTTGTCTCACCCCAACCAGGAACCCGCTAATCTCCATAGCTGTCTCTCCGAAATCCAGGGCTGGATGAACAGATCTTCGTTAAAACTCAACGGAGCAAAAACCGACATCTTATTGCTAGGCCATAAGGAGAATTCCATCCCCCCTAACATCTGGCCCCCCTGCTTGGGTGAACCCCCTGCCCCCAAGACGGAGATCAAGAGCCTGATAATTTGGCTAGAAAAAGACCTGTCTTTTAAGACCCAAGCTAAAAAAATCGCGGGGACTTGCTTCGGGCTCCTTAAATCCATCAGGAAAATTCTGCCCCTGCTCCCTCCTGTCTCCCAGAAACTACTTATACAAGGCCTCATCCTTTCAAGGCTAGACTATAGTAATGCCATCTATCTGGGAGCCCCCGAAACAACCTTCAACAAACTGCAGAGGATCCAGAATGCCGCGGCCCGGATCCTCACCAATACGTCGGCAAGATCCTCGGCTAAATCAGCACTGAAGCTCCTCCACTGGCTTCCAGTGAGGGAGCGTGTTAAATTCAAGGCTCTCGGTTTGTGCCACAAACTCCTGCAGGATAAAGGCCCCCCGATCCTGAAAAAATTCATCAGACCTTACAAAGCCACAAGATCTCTTCGCTCTGACAATGAACATCTGATTACTATCGTCAGAGTGAAGAAAGCTCGCACTGGCGGACGACGTTTTTCTGTCAACGCTGCCCGCCTGTGGAATGCCCTCCCCCGCAACTTAAGGGTCGAACCAGATCACCTTCGATTCAGAAAACTCCTGAAAACTCACCTATTTCCCTAATCCCCTTTTCCCCTCCCTTGACTGTCCTCCTCCTGACTGTCTGGATCGTAGGGCTGGGATGCTTACGGGTTACTACGCGCTTTATAAAATCCCCAAATTAAATTAAATTAAATTAAATTAAAATGACATACAGATATCATGATGCATAAATATTGTTGTCAAGAATGTCATCTTTTGAGGTAAGTAATATAGTTTTAACAAATGTCTATTTTTAAAAATATTGTTTTTAATAACATAGTGGTTAAAAATATAGTTTTAGATTATTTTTTATGTGTTCTGGTTGATACACTAATTTTCCATGTTACTATTGTTTATGTAAAATTGATTAACTTTTTCAAATATCACTTATAATGTTAAGTGATTTTGAAGAAGGTTGCTGTGTTTCTAGGAGTTAGGATGAGAAGTTGATTAGGTAATAATTCATTATGAATTATTTAATACATGTTATTTAATTATATGTTTGATATGTATTATGTAAATTATGTGATATAGATTTTTTTATTAGATGTTATTTGTGGGCTGTTAAGGGTAAAAGTTAATTAATTAAATTTATCAATTAACTGCACATTACTTATTAAGGGATCTATTAGGATGGCGGGCGGACTATCGGCCCGCAACCCTAGCGGTGCTGGGACCAGCCGCCAGTGGTGCGTGGGTCCTGCACCGGCTTCCCCCATCCACAATATTGCTCACAGCACTGCCCGCGACAATGCTGTGGATGCACCTTTTGCATTTGCATGCACAACGTGGCAGGCACCGCTCGGTGCCTGCTACGCTGTGCATGCAAATACAGGGGGGTACCATAGGTACCCCGATGTGAACACCCCACCAACATCCAGGGGGCCTGCAATGGGCCCACACAATCAGAGACCGCATGCCCCGTCATGGAAAGGCACATCTCCGCCTGAATTGTAAAATGGATGGCGGTGTCTTGCAGACACCGCCACCATATTCAGCCCCTTTTCCGCCCAGTCAACCCGTCAACGGGCGAAAAATCGGCGGATGGTCTTTCCGTCTGCCAGGGTCCCCCACGCCATCGTAATTTGGCAGGAGGGAATTGGGAGGCAGGCAGTGGAAAATGGAGGGTGGATCGCCACCGCCACATGGGTCTAGGGTGAGAAGTTAACTAAGTAATAATTAACAATGTATTATTAATTGCTGAATAATTATTTCAAAGATTTTTTAAATATATATAATATGGTATAATTATAATTGTTTAACTTATATATAACTTGTGGTATACTAGGGTTGTAGGGACATTCGGTGGAAAGGTAATGAATTAACAATACATTAACTATTACTTATTAAGTGTAAATTAATTATTTAATTGACTTTTAAACATGTAGATTATGGAATACTTTTTTATGTTAAATGGAATTTTAGTTGTGAGCTGTTTGTAGGGTTCTAGGCTGAGACGTTAATTAAGCTATAACTTATTAACATTCATTTGTTAATTAGTTATTTCATTGATTTTAAATATCTAAAATCAGGAATACTTTTTTGTAGTTATATTATTTTTTATGTTTTATGTAAGGGCTGCTAGGTTTGTAGGTGTATAAAGTGGGAAGTTAACTCATTAATAATTGAATAACAATTATTTATTGATAATGAATCATTTTATTGAATAGTAATTATGTGATTTGATTGTTTTCAGTTTATACATGTGTATGTATGTGTGTTTGTGTGTGTGTGTGTGTGTATATATATATATTGTATATACATTACCTACTGGGGGGTGCTAGTAGGCAGTTATAGTTAAGATGTATTTTCCATAGGGAGAGCTTTTTTTTAATTTGGGTATAACTTTGGTGTCATTTGACCAATCCTCACAAAACTTTCTACAAAAATGGGTCAGTCTCTGCTGGTTTCAACATTTTGAAGTGGTCTGTCAAGCGGGGGCTGAGAAAAAGGGGGCATCCTAAAATGCTTTTTCACCATGTTAATTTCCATAGGAATATTTAGACACTACTACAACCCGAAATGCTGAACGGAATGACACCAAATTTGGCAGAAAGTTGGATCTTGGTCCCGAAAGCGCACTTTTTGATACATGGTGTAAATGTGTTTAGTAGTTGCTGAGATATGGAAAGATATCTCAGATATACAATTGTGGCTGTGGTGGAGCCACGACCTCTCTCACTCTTGTGCCTGAGATCTGATTGGCTGCCAACACCTAAAACCACAAAGTGTTGGCAGCCATCTTGTGACTCGCTTGAACTGACTCGCAACATAAAATGTTATAAAAAAGAAAAGGGAGCAGGGTAAAAACACCCTTACCTTTGGGGGGCTCCCACAGTGAACCACAGGGCCAAAAAAGCATTTTATTTGTAATTTTTGTCAAGAGTCACGTTGGATTTGCAACTTCCGCCGACATTTAGGGCCCCGGTTGGGCCAGGGTTCCACAGGCATTTGAAAATATAGGAGATGACGCATGGGGCCACCTCCTCAGGGCAGTCATATAATTATATGCAGGGAGCTTCACAGCTTTCCCGCTGTCCCGGGGACCGTCACCTTGCCAGGGCGCATACATTCTTTAAAAAAAAGTACGGGGAGGCCGTGCAGCCTCTCTGCTGCTCCGGGGACCAGCACCTCACTGGGCACTTTACATTAAGAATGCCGTGGGGCCTGCCCAGGCCCCACCTGGAGCCCTGAGGGCTGCCAGCTCTCCGGAGATAACATAAATATTAATGTGTGATGGACTCTGCCTCCCTCATGCAGCCTGGGGCACCACCACCTCCTTACTAAACAAGGAAGGGGGTCCGCACTGCACCCCTCAAGGAGCATTACACGGACACTGGGACTGTCACCCCCCAGAGCTAGCTCCTGCAGTATCCCAGGGTGCCCACACTCAGGACATTGCAGTTTGCTATGATATGCTCCCGCGATGCCATAGCAAACTCAGCTACAAAGGTTACTTGGATGCTATAGTTAGGGTCAAATTTTACTCATACATAACAGGAGAAATTTGTCCGGTATAGTTACTTGAGTTAGCTATAACTCGCAGCCCCGTAATTCACTGCTTTTGGCCGCACATATTATATCACTCATGACATGGCCAGTGACATCACTGATGACATCACTGATGTCATCTCAATGAATTTCTCTAGTTTTGGATGAGTAAACTCTGACCCTCAAAATAACGTTTCTGTAACCTTTGGCTTTTTTGGGGAATTTCCAAGGTTTTTTAAATTCTATTTGCTCAATATATCGTCCTTTTAACCTTTGTTTTTTTCAGTGAATTTATAAGCTTTTTTAAATTTTAATTCCTAACTATTTCGTCCCTGTAACTTTTGTTTTTTTGTGTGAATTTCTAAGGTTTTCTAACTAGCTGTCATGTTTGCAGAGTGGTGGAGAAAGGGGGCTGTGCCTCCCAATAGCTCTCAGGAATTCCACTGTGTAGGGCTCACAGAAGGTCTCCACCACTGTGCAAGCACACCTCCTGACTCACCACTAGTAGGGGGATTAAGTCCCCTTGGCTCTTGAGGGTCCTTGGGGCCAACTAAACCTCCTGTTACCTCCAGTATGCCCTGCACAGCTGGATTGCTGAGAGGTGGTCAGAGGCCACACACCCTTTCTCCACCAATCTGCAAGAGCCCCTCCTGGTCCACTGCTACTCGAGGAATGACATCCACTTTAGTCCTAAGGCCCTCAGGAGGCATGGGGACACCATCCCCCCACTAGCAGTGCACCAAGAGGTGCATTTAAGGAGTGGTAGAGAAAGGGTTGTGGCCTGCGGCCACCTCTCAGCAATAACACTGTGTGGGGCTTACTAGAGGTAATAGGTGGGCTTGTTGGCCCCTAAGAACCTTCAGTTTCGAAAGGAACTTCATCCCCCAACCAAGAGTAAGTCAGGGGGTGCATTTGCATAGGAGAGGAGAAAGGGGGCAGGCTTCTGATGAGGTGCCGGCTTTGGATTCAAATTTCATTTTAGGAAAGGGGGCTGTGTGGCTCCCTTCCCTTGACCCATTTTGGCCCGGTGGACCCCATCTCTCAGGGCCTGAGCCATTCCTTTCTATTTTGATTCAATTAAATAGGAGGTGGGCATACGGTCCCCCTCCCCAGGCTGATTTTGGCCCTGGGTACCCCATCCCCTGGGGCCTGGCCATTTCTTCTCTTTTTTTTATTTCAAGGTAAGGGGCCTGAGCAGCCCCTCTGCCAGGCCATATTTGCCATGGGGACCTCATCCTCTTTGGCAGTTTGCCGTCCCGGCAAACTATCGTCCCATCTCTCTCCTACCCTTTCTCTCAAAAATCCTGGAGGCCCATGTCACTGCCTGCCTCTCGGGGTTCATCGAGAGTTCCACCTTCCTCGAGGCCAACCAGGCCGGCTTCCGTCCTGGTCATTCTACGGAGGCTGTGATCCTGGCTGTCCTGGACACCTTGAGAGATGGAGCTGACAAGGGTACCTCCCAGGCCCTGGTATTATTAGATCTGTCGGCCGCCTTCGACACGGTGGACCATGACATCCTTCTCCACCGTGTCGAACAGGCCGGCATCCAGGGCCTGGCGCTGGCGTGGGTGAAATCTTTCCTCACGGGGAGATTCCAGTCTCTTAGCCTAGGTACATTCAGGGCCCCTAGGGAACATCTGCCTTGTGGGGTCCCCCAGGGCTCCTCTCTATCCCCCCTTCTTTTTAATCTTTACCTTCGCCCTCTTCTTTTTTCTTTGAGGCAGTGGGACGTCCGCGTCTTCAACTACGCGGACGACCTACAACTCATTTTCTCTCTAAACTCTCCCTCTGCTATTCCCACCTTCCAGGCAGTTATGTCCCATATCTTCCAGTGGATGTGTCAGAACCAGCTGAAATTGAACCCAGGAAAGACGGAGCTCCTCCTGCCGGGTAAGAGTGCCGTCTACTGGGGTCCACACTTCTGGCCGACTGAGCTCGGCTCCCCTCCCACCCCGGTAGTCTCGGTGAAAAGCCTCGGGGTCACTATTGACGCTGGGCTCTCTCTCGGCCCGCAGGTGGGGACGGTGGTTTCATCCTGCATGTTCCAGCTACGCAGGATTAGGAAGGTGGCCTACCTCCTCACTCCCGATGCTCTGCTACAAGTCATCATGGCCCTTGTTCTCTCCCGCCTGGATTTTTCAAATTCCATCTATTATGGTTTGCCCAAATGCTCCATCAACAGGCTGCAAATCATTCAAAACCAGGCGGTGAGACTGGCCCTCGGGATTCCGAAGTGGCAGTCCGCCAAACATCCTCCTTGTCAAACTACATTGGCTCCCTGTCAGCCTAAGGGCCACCTTTAAGGTTGGCTGTCTTACCTTTAAGTCTCTCTCCGGTTCTTGCCCCGCTTTTCTGAAATCCCTTATCCGACCCTACTGTCCTTCACGTAATCTTAGATCACTTCACCTACATCTTTTGGTGGTCCCCTCCTTCAAACTCTGTAGATCTGGGGGTCGAAGATTCGCCTTCCTCGGCCCCAAACTCTGGAACTCTCTCCCTCTCCCAGTTAGGACCTCCGGCACTCTCATCCAATTTCGCAAATCACTAAAAACCTGGCTCTTCCCACAATCCTGTTAAATTCCCTCTGTTTCCTCAGCACCCTTTCAGCGCCATGATACCCTCGGTGACAGTGCGCTATACAAACACCCCTTAACATAACATAACATAACATAACATAACAGTGCTCCTGCCATGCCATAGCAAACTGCAGCGTCACAGGGTGTGAACCTCAGGACATTGTTGGAGCCTGTGCTGGGGGTGGCAGTCCCCAGGGCTATTTACAGCTCTGGGGGGCCACGCCTTCCTCCTCCCATCCTGAAAATAGCCCCAGGGAGGTGGTGGTCCCTAGGGCTGTGTGGGGGGCCTGAGTCCAGCCCATGCATCTTATTTGAGTATTTCCCCGGGAAGGTGGTGGTGGCCAGGGCTGTGGGGGCTGAATGGGCCCCCCCACCCTAGTAAATTAGCCAAGGGCGTTGGCAGTGGCCCCCGCTTTTCAATGTATTAACCCTGGGGAGGTAGTGGTTCCCCAGGATGCAGAGGCCTGGACGGGCCGTGGATTATTTGTAAGTGCCCCCGGGACCTGGCCCATCTAGGAGCCTAACTAAACTAAGCGTGGCAGCCCGCGCTTCATTTTTTAATAAATGTCTGCGGGATTCAAGGATTCAACTAGACTTCTGCCTACATTTTGCTTAAAAAAATGCTTTTTGGGCCCGCGCAACCCCCAAGAGGCTCAGGGGGTCAATGTGTTTCCACCCTGCCACCTTTTCTTTTCTAACATTTTGTCTTGTGACTCAGTTTAACCGAGTCACAAGATGACTGCCAACACTTCCTAATTCAAAGTATTGTCAAGCACTCAGATCTCAGGCATGAGATCAAGAGGGTTCACAGATCTACCGCATCAACAGTTGATTATCTGATAAATGTTTACATTTCTCAGGAACTACTGAGTGGATTTACACCATTTAACAAAAAGAGTGCTTGCTGGACCAAAAGCTACATTTCTGCCAAATTTGGTGAAAATCAGTTCAGCACTTCGGGCTGTAGCCTGTCAAACGTTTCATATGGAAATTAACATTGATAAAAAGGGTTTTAGGACCCCCCTTTTTCTTGGCCCCGCTAGACGGATCACTCTGAAATTGCAGCTGATGTGACTGATCTATTAGTTTTGAAAGTTTTGTGAAGATTCATCAAACAACACCAAAGTTATTGGCTCATCAAAAAACGCTTTTCCTATGAAAACCAGGTCCTAACTATAACTACCTATTGGCGACTGCCTATATTACTATATTATAGGTAATATATATATATATATATATATATATATATATATATATATATATATATATATATATATATTAGTCGTAACGTCCTTGAAGGGTAGAGCACCAAGCTGGATGAGATAACCAGCGAAAATGTCACACACCACCAACTTCTCTAAATGACGGCCAGCAATGGCCGAAACGCATCTTTCTATGGAGTAAAGCTGTTTTGTTAATACAGGCAATCTTCAGGGAAAATCCTCTTCCTGGGAGCAAGAGAAGTTGGTTTGTGTGATCTAGCAGTAGAGATGCACTCCTCATCAGGAAAAGTTGACAAATTAAATATTGGAAGCGTAAAAGACTGAGGGCCCTTATTATGATATCACCAGTCGGTCCCCCAAACCACTGATGATGTGGTCATGAGAACACTGCAAATGCTGTGGTGTTCAAACTGCCATATTCTGAGATGACCGGCAGGCCGGCAGTTCGTGGTTGGCGGTCACACTGAGCCAGAATGGCTTGGCCATTGAGAAGGTCCAGAGCAGGCACCAGGGCACTGCAGTGCCTTCTGCGCATCTGTGCACTGTGTGCACTGTGTGCCCTGCACCATGTTGTGCATGGCACACAGTGCACGCATCACAGTGCATGCAGAGGGGGTCACAACATGTGCCTCATACACTACCCCCTTGATGAAACTGCTGGGGGCCCTGTTTGGGGCCTTTTTCTTCCCTTTCCTCCATATTTTTCAAGGCGGGTTTCCTGTTATGACAACCGTGGTGCCTGCCTCAGCACCGCCGCCATTCTCTTCCATTCTCTTCCACCTTCGTCTCCACTGCACCATTGGGATCCAAGATCCTGGCAGTATTGGTGCTGTAGGAGCTGGCTGGTGGCCACCGAATCTTTAATCTGACGGTCAGACCGCAACCACGGGTATAGCGGTCCTGGGACACTGTACTCATAATAGGCCCCTGAGCTCTAAATCAGAAATAAGGCAAAAATCCTATGTCCCAGCAGTCAAAAAGACCTAAGCCTAAAACCCCAAAAGGCAGAAACCAAGAGTTTTTATTATATTCTGCAAATATATTATGGTATGATCATTGTTAGGTTTGCATTGGCAGACCAGGATCAACAATTTATTAATACAAAGCTTTAGTACTAACCCATTTCTTAGGATGAGGGAAATCTTCTATTTACTCCCTCAGCAACTGCACCCAGGAGATGTACGACACAAGTGAAACATCTGTTGAACAATGACTCACAGAATCAGCACATCCGCATCCACACTAACACTTCCAGCGGATGCTCTTGAAAATGATACGTTGGGTACACAGTGGAAGATCCATGCTTTCCAACAATATTGGACTTTGCTAGTACATTGACATCATTCACTTGAGAGAAGAGATGGCTTTTCAGTGGGAAGCTGACTGGGAGGGGGAATGAGCAGTAGCGTGTTAAAGAGAGCACCAGAATCTATATCCATTTAAAAAGTATTGCTGTACTCCATGAAAATGTGGCATAATTATCCATGACATTATCCACACTTCAAAGTGCCCTAAGTAACTTATTCCAAGTGCAACATCATTAATTCATCGGTTATGACTCTGTGCATAATTAAAAACACTAATTATACGAAATAAGTTTACCTTGATAATTGCACATTCTGCATATTTTTGAAAATGCTACATCATAAGATAACACTTGAATGTTCTCTAAAAGAATACACTGTCCAACAGTATGGGTGAACAGAATGGTATAAGATCACACACAGTACAGGCATAAGATACATCATGGATAAAGAGTAATATACCACATTCCATTACTGTGTCTGACTCAATTTTCCTTCCTGCATGTGTCTCAAAATACTGTGCTCCCAGGTATCCCTAGCATTTCTGGGCCCTAATACCACCTATCTCTCAGCATTCCCTTTTTGATGCTGCTGCTCACCTACTACTATGTTGCCAGGAATTAAATACCTATCAAGCGCAATCCTTTATTGAAAAAAAATTGCGTAATGCTAGCACAAACCCTTCCGTAACAAGCACTAAAAAGAGCATAGCCCTCAAAAACACAGCATAAGCATGATCATTAACATTAAAAAACAATGTATTTTCATGATTGAATAACACGTTTATGTAACATTCTTTAGAAACATAGTGAATATTGTGAAATGCTCCTAGGCTTCAGCACAAAATATCTGTGTGCCACATGCTGAAGCTCCTGGAACAGAAGTTTGATTCCCACAAGAACCTTAGCTTAATTCATGCTCTTTCCTTTGTGCAATCTATTGTGCATTGGTATATGCACTTTTAAATGCTTCACACATATTGCATCTACATTAAAGGATGGCCACCATCCTACCAGAGCTCAGAGTCCCTTTTTTAAAATCTTTACTCATGATGACTGGGGGATACAGCATAGGGCTATGTAGTATAATATGGCACATCTATTTAGCAAGGTGCACTAAGAGGGATCCTTGTATGTTATATTTTAATTACTGGGGTGTTGCTGAACAGTGAATATTGTTTTTAGCTTTTCTGCCTGCAATTGAGGGTCACTAGCAGAAAGTGTCTTCTACAATTTGAAAGACACTTGCTGCTAATGTCTTCTACAATTTAGTTTTATGCATCTATTAGCGACTGGTTCTGAGTCGGTGTGTGTTATCCTAGATTGGTTTTCACCTAAGAAAGTAATAAAGATTCGTTTAACTTGAGCTATATCACCATTCAAATATTATTTGTGCATTCAATTGTGTGCCCATTTGATTTTTATGAATAATAGACTTTTGAAGGCCCATAATGGTCATTTTCAATGAATTGCAGTGGTTGTCAATTAAAATCATGACCTGCTTTAAGGTGTTTATCATTGCTTTAACAATTTACTTAAGCACATATTTGTTGAGATGGTGCAGGCATGACAATACAGTTCTTGCATGACACATTGGATGCATTATCTATATTGTAATTGTAGTTGCATTTACGTAGCTCTTACTACCCTGGCGAGGCGTTGTAGCACACTGCTCCAGAAGCCAAGGTTAGTGGTGAATCCAGTACTTAAATGTTGGTTGTCGGAATTAGCTATGCACTCTCAAGAAAAAAAGCTCCATGCATTTACTCAAGTTACTTTCTGATAGATTATATTAATACCAATTAGGTGTGATCATTAATGGGGGCACGTGGTTTCAGGTGAATGGTTGGTGAGAGGGATAGGTTGGTGATATTAGGTTGTGTGAGGTTGCAGGGATAGGTTTTTATAGCAAAAGAGGTTGTGATCGATGAACTGAGGTATCAGCCTATTGCAGAATGACAATAAGAGAGAATAAGGTAGACAGGCATGAGACTGCAAGAAGACTATGGTCAGAAATAGAAAGCATGGGAGGATGTAAGGTAAGTAAGCCAGGTTTCGATTTGTCATGCAAGATTTTAGGAGTATAGTTTCTGAGATAACAAGCAATCTAAGGATGTAAGCTGTAGAAAGCAATCTGAGGATGTAAGCTGTAAAAAGCAATCTGAGGATGTAAGCTGTAAAAAGAAAACATTATACCAGGCGCTCCATATCCAGGGCAGACAGTTTAAAACATGCACGTTTGTGTGTGCACATCACTTAAACATTGAGAGTCTACCCTTCTGTGTTCAACCTGTATTCTCAATACACATGAAGGTTCTATTGTTCACAGTTTGATTTGTGGGTTGTGGACTTGTTTTGCACTCCATTTCTTGGAGATTAAATATGGGCTTCTTTAGAGTTAGGAGGGAACTGAAAATCGTCTATGTTGTGGAAGAAATAGTAAATAAAGAGTAGAATCCACCATCTGAATTTCCTCCACCATAGAATTACTGCTGTGGAGGGATTCCATCAGGTGGATTAGAGGCTGAGAAACTGGCAGATTTTCAGTTCCCCCCAAACTCTTAATGAAGCCCTAATGACTGTTATGCATAGGCTCATAACTTTAACTCAATTGAGAGACATGCGCTGCCTGTAATATCAAAAGTTCCTGCACCACAATGACATAGCTACTTTAGAGTGCCTATCTAGAGAAAGGTAATGGATTAATTCCAGAGCAGGACTTGGAACCCAAAGCAGCTCTTGCAATTGTGTCGCAAAAGCACTGACTTGGTTTGATGCAGCTCAATATTTACTACAAACCTTTTGCAATTCTTCTTCAAAAATGTCTTTAGCCTTCATTTTATTGGTTATAAGTTATTCGTTTGTACATATAGTACTCTGCAAAATGTACTATACAATATAATACATGTCTGGTTTGATTCCTGTGGGTGTTACAGATTTAATATGTGCTAATTTATGTAAATCAAAGTGAAGGTAAATGGAGCTTTTTAGTACCATGGAGCAAGGCAGTACCATATAAATGTGTTAATATACACGTAATGCTTTCAAATAAGTTCCTACAGAGGGTCATATAAGCATTTAAAAAAGATTTTAACTTACATTTTATAGTAATTTAGGCAGCTATAATAAATACGGATTTTCAAACGACAGATCCTCAGGTCTGTCCAATATAATGATATATTCTAAATTAATTAACATTTCTCTAAAGACAGACAAGGCATTAACATTTTTAAAATTGCATGTAAGGCTGTAATGATACACTATAATTTGATTTCATGGATTTTTTTCTCAATCAGGAAGTTAGTCACTCTGCTCACACGATAAAGGTAATTCTTAGAAAGTTCGAAAGTTACATTTGCATTTTGGTGTCTTTGAAAGATAGAGTTGGCACACTTAAGGATTACATATACTGTGCCTGTGTCCCCGAAAACTAAAGAAGCTAAGCTAATATGTTTGGCTATTGCAGACATGAAAGTGATGATGTACTAATTGGCAATCTTGGTTATCTGATTGTCTGGATGGTGAAAGGTCTGTAAAAATTAGTTAAAAGTTGGAAGGATGTGCAAATTAACGGATGGGTGGTTGAGTGAGTCCCTGTTCTGGGCCCGTCGCCCCACGCACCGCGCACACTCCCCGTGATTGAGCCCAGGCTGCCCCCGCTTTGCCGAGTGTCTACGCTGCCCTGCAGCTGAGTTCCTGGTCCTTGCTTGGTTGTATTCTGCCTGAGTCTTTTGCATTCCGCCGTTGTATTGTCTGTATTTTGCCTGTTTTGTGTCTCTGTTTTTTCCTTCTCCGTGTCCTGCCCCTGCCGCGTTTCCCGCCCTTCTCCCCGCTCCCCGCCACTGCCCCCCTGCGGCCCACCCCTTTTTTCTTTCTGTCTCCCTTCCCATTCCCCATCCCACTCCCGCCTCCCAGCTGCTCCTCCCTCCCACTTGGCCATTTATGGCAGAGTGCACGCATTGGTGAGCAGCGACCCCTGACCCTGTTCTGGGCCGGCCGCCCCACGCACCGCGCACACTCCCCGTGAGTGAGCCCAGGCTGCCCCCGCTTTGCCGAGTGTCTATGCTGCCCTGCAGCTGAGTTCCTGGTCCTTGCTTGGTTGTATTCTGCCTGAGTCTTTTGCATTCCGCCGTTGTATTTTCTGTATTTTGCCTGTTTTGTGCCTCTGTTTTTTCCTTCTCCATGTCCTGCCCCTGCCGCGGTTCCCGCCCTTCTCCCCGCTCCCCGCCGCTGTCCCCCTGCAGCCCCGCCCCTTTTTTCTTTCTGTCTCCCTTCCCATTTGCCGCCCCGCTCCCACCTCCCAGCTGCTCCTCCCTCCCACTTGGCCATTTATGGCGGAGTGCACGCGGTGGTGAGCAGCGACCCCTGACCCTGTTCTGGGCCGGTCGCCCCACGCACCGCGCACACTCCCCGTGAGTGAGCCCAGGCTGCCCCCGCTTTGCCGAGTGTCTACGCTGCCCTGCAGCTGAGTTCCTGGTCCTTGCTTGGTTGTATTCTGCCTGAGTCCTTTGCATTTCGCAGTTGTATTTTCTGTATTTTGCCTGTTTTGTGCCTCTGTTTTTTCCTTTTCTGTGTTCTGCCCCTGCCGCGTTTCCCGCCCTTCTCCCCGCTCCCCGCCGCTGCACCCCTGCGGCCCTGCCCCTTTTTTCTTTCTGTCTCCCTTCCCATTCGCCGCCCCGCTCCCGCCTCCCAGCTGCTCCTCCCTCCCACTTCGCCATTTATGGCGGAGTGCACGCGTACGCGCAGCGGGCGCGCCGATTGTGCGCCTAAGGTGCACCAAAGGCAAGCCCGTCTACGCCCATCTGCGCCTGGACCGCGCCCAGCGCCAGAACCCCTGGCCCCCGAGGATGCCAGCCCCCCCGCCAGACTTACAATGCCGCCACCCTCCACGCACTCAACGCCAGCCGGAACCCCGCCTGCTACCGAGCCACCCCGAGGCGCACCCACGGGCCCTTCACCTGCCAAGCCTGCAAGTTCACCTGCCTCCGGACCGGCACTGCATCCGCCAAGCCACCCCCCAGCAGCAACCACCTCAAGTGCATCCTGCTCAACACCCGCTCCGTCCACAGACATGCCGTCGAGCTCTGGAACCTGCTCGACATAACATCACCAGACGTCGCCTTCCTCACGGAAACCTGGATGAACGCCTCCTCAGCGCCCGACATCGCCATCGCCATCCCGGACGGATACAAGATCACCCGGAGGGACCGCGTCAACCAGACTGGAGGAGGCATCGCCATCGTACACAAGAACACCATCCGCATCACGACCAACTCCGATGACACCCTTACAGCTGCCGAACACCTGCACTTCCAGATGCACACTGACCCCAAGACCACACTGAGAGGCACCCTCATCTACAGACCCCCAGGACCTCGCACACAATTCAGCGAAGACATTGCAGACCTCATCAGCCCGCACGCCCTCCCCTCCGCTGACTACATCCTCCTAGGGGACCTCAACTTCCACCTGGAGAACAACAATGACAGCAACACCGCCATCCTGCTGGACAACCTCGCCAACTTCGGACTCAAGCAACTGGTGAACACCCCCACCCACTACGCCGGCCACACGCTTGACCCAGTCTTCTCCTCCAGCAAGTACATCTCCTTCAGCCACTCCACCGGACTTCACTGGACAGACCACAGCTGCGTCCACTTCAGCTTCAGAAGAACCACGACTCACCACCACCCGCAACAGGCTCCCCGAAGATGCTGGAGCAAGATCACCGCCGATCAGCTCACCCCCTCCCTCAGCCAGAACCGTCCCGCCAGCACAACGAACCCCAACGAAGCAGCCAGCACCCTCACACAGTGGATCACCAACTGCGCAGACGACCTCGCACCACTGAAGACCCCTCCCAGCAGACCCGGCAGCAAGAAAGCCTCTTGGTTCACCGACGAACTCAAGAACTCCAAGAAGAACTGCCGCACCCTCGAGCAAGCCTGGCGCAACGACCCGACTACAGACAACATGACTGCCCTCAAGCAAGCCACCCGCAAACACCACCAGCTGATCCGCACCACCAAGAAGACAGCATTCAAGGAATGACTAGACAACAACGCCCACAACAGCAAGGAACTCTTCAGCATCGTCAAAGAGCTCTCTAACCCCAGCGCTGGAAACAACGACATCATTCCCTCACAAGACCTCTGCGACTCACTTGTAGCATTCTTCCACAGCAAGATGGCAGACATACACAACAGCTTCGGCACACAAACCACGCACCCTACCACTGAACCGACGCCCCCCGCCACCACCCTCTGCGCCTGGACCCCAATCAGCACTGAAGTCACCATCCGCACGATGAACACCATCCACTCCGGATCACCGACCGACCCATGCCCCCACCACGTCTTCAACAAGGCCGACTCCATCATCGCACCCCAACTCCGGGACATCATCAACACCTCCTTCAACACCGCCACCTTCCCGGAGAGCTGGAAGCACGCCGAGCTCAGAGCCCTCCTGAAGAAACCATCAGCGGACCCCACCAACCTCAAGAACTACCGTCCCTGGCCCTCTTTTTTTCCTTTTTTTTCTTTTGATCTTTGCTGTCTCCTTTTTCTTCCTTTGTTTTTCCCTTTTTGTATTTTTCCTTATTTTCGTGTATTTGGATCGGGCCGGGGGTCGGGTGGTGTTCCTTTTGGGTAGGTTTCGCACTTTGTGCTTCTGAGGTTCACGCAGCTTCTAGGACTTTGTGTGTCTAGCGTTGATAACAGTACGTAACCATTGATTGCTTGCTTATCCTGTCTTCTCTTCCTGATTATAATTTTGGTGAGTGTTTTTCCTCCTCCATGGCTTGTTCCCCATAACAGTCACTTTATTGTATGACGCCGGATCCTTTCTTCCTGCTATAAAGCGTGCCCTTTCATGTCCTATTATATAGTGGCTACGTTTGCACAATATCCTGAATTGGTTTGGTCGACTGGGTGGGCCCAAGATGGCGCGGAATGTAGTATATTGTTCGGGTATGCTGTTTGCAATGTTTTATGCATGACTCCAATTGTTGCGGTCCCTTTGGTTGATATTATGTCGTAGGGCCCGCCCTTCTCGGCTCTGATCTGAATGTACGATCCTCTTTAACTCTGAGAAAATGAAACCTGCATGATTCTTTTTACGTTTGCTACTGACACACTGTAGCGCTATTGTTTTAGCTTTCCGCTTATTGCGATGACCTGTACTGTTTCTGTATGTCATAGCGGCCGGCCCGTAGTGGTTGTAGGCAGACGCTGTGTACTGTTCATAAGCTGAATAAAGGTTTTCAAAAAAAAAAAAAAGAACTACCGTCCCATCTCGCTCCTCCCTTTTCCTGCCAAAGTCATCGAGAAGACCGTCAACGGACAGCTTGCCCCCTTCATCGAGACGAATGGATCCCTCAATCACTCAGCCCCACCCTCTTCAACGTCTACATGAGCCCCCTCGCAGCCATCGCACGCCAACACAACCTCAACATCATCTCCTATGCCGACGACACCCAGCTGATCCTCTCCCTCACCAACGACCCCGCCACCGCCAGAACCAACCTACACGAAGGGATGAAAGACGTGGCCGAGTGGATGATGAACAGCCGCCTGAAACTGAACTCAGACAAGACGGAAGTCCTCATCCTGGGCTCATCGCCCTCCACCTGGGACGACTCCTGGTGGCCCCCTGCCCTGGGCAGCGCACCCAAACCAACGGACCACGCACGCAACCTGGGCTTCATCCTGGACTCCTCCCTCTCAATGACCAGACAAGTCAACGAAGTCTCATCTTCGTGCTTCAACACCCTGCGCATGCTCCAAAAGATCTTCCGGTGGATCCCCACCGAAACCAGGAAGACGGTCACCCAGGTACTCGTCACCAGCCGACTAGACTACGGAAACACCCTCTACGCCGGAACCACAGCCAAACTCCAGAAAAGACTCCAACGCATCCAGAACGGCTCCGCACGACTCATCCTGCACATCCCCCGACACAGCCACATTTCCGGACACCTGAGAGACCTGCACTGGCTCCCCATCAGCAAGAGGATCACGTTCGGACTCCTCACCCACACACACAAGGCCCTCCACGACCTGGGCCCCAGGAACCTCAACAACCGTCTGACCTTCTACACTCCCACCCGACAGCTACGATCGACCAGCCTGGCCCTCGCTGCCATTCCACGCATCCGCAGAGCCACCACCGGAGGAAGATCCTTCTCCTACCTGGCAGCCAAGACATGGAACTCCCTCCCCATCCACCTCCGACTGACCCAAGACCACCTCTCCTTCAGGAAGCAACTCAAGACCTGGCTCTTTGAGCAGTAGCGGACTCCCCTCCTCCAGCGCCTTGAGACCCTCTGGGTGAGTATCGCGCTATACAAATGTTATGATTGATTGATTGATTGATTGATTGATTGATTGATTGGTGCATTGGTCATTAATAGATGACTGAATGTCAGAAGCGATGGATAAAGGGGAAGTGCGTGGATTAATCATTCAATATATGAAAGCATTCATGGTCAAATGAGTGAGTGTATGGATTGATCCAGATAGTTTACTTCAATTTTGCATGCTTAGGCCACAGATGGCAACAGTAATAATGTTATAAAAATGCCACAACCTTTACCATATAAAGCCACTGCATGATTTCTCCTGGACTGTGCTCCGTCATGCCAAGAATAACCACCAAAATATCCAAAAACATCAATGTTGTGCCAGGGCAATCATTGCAGCGGGAGGGGCATTATTGTGCAGAGCGTCCCCACAACACAATGGAATTATACAGCGTCTGTACCACCATGCGTCAGTCCAGGGTACAGATTTTCACCATCACTCACTAATTTTAATGCACATGTTGTTTTACCCCATCACTCGGTGATCATTAGTGCATGTCTTATTTTAGACCACAAATCAACCCTCAGAAGATAACCAGATTTCCATCACACAGCAATAATCAGCGAATGCTGATATCTGCACTAAGTTTCAGAAATTCTGAGTGCATTGCTAGGTTTTGACTGAGAAATCATCTCTGAATTCACATTTTGCCATCACTGCTTCTAAATTATTAATCATTTGTGCATGTTGAGATGTAGAGTACTCCATTGCTCAGTCATTATTGGTTCAGAGAGAAGAGATGGAAAATGAGAGCTATAGTAGGTGTTTGGACAAAATATCAAGCTAAAAATATCGAGAGACAGAAATAACAGAAAGTAAATGGCATACAAAGATCATGATGGACATATATCATTGACAAGAATATAGTCTTGTGAGGTAAAAATATAGTTTTTAATTATTTCAATGTGTTCTGGTTGATATACTAATTTTCTATGTTACTATTGTTTATGTAAATGTTATTAACTTTTAACAAATATTGCTTGTATTTTATATGATTTAGAATTTTTTGTTTAATTTTTAACTGTGATTGACAGTGTCATAGCAGGTTGTTGGGTTTCTAAGGACATATGGTGGGAAGTTAATTAGGTAATAATGAATTATTTAATACATTTTATTTCATTATATGATTGATATGTATTATGTTAATAATGTGATGCTGATTTATTTTCATTATATGTCATTTGAGGGTGTATAGGGTGGGAAGTTACTTAAGTAATAATGAATCAATTAACTATACATTTTTAATTATGTCATTTATGTGATATTTATTTCAAGTTCAAGAGATACTTTATTTCGGCCTGATATGGCCATAAATGCACAGGTAAAACATATAAAAAGACAATCCAATCAACACAACTTTTTCAACATTAAAATTAGGCATACACATTAAGAAATTTGGTCGCTAGCAAATTGTAGGATATATTCAATATTCTAAACAAAGACAAGTATCTCAATCATTCTATGCAAATTTATATATTAAAACAGCGAGATTACGAATCATAATGGGGAAGTAGGGTGAGTTAGTTGGACTTGCTCTTTTTTTAAAACTGCTCGGGGTACACACCACATAGAAAACAGATAGCGCGACACTGTATAAGCAATAAGCGTACTACAATCATATTTTAGGATCTTAAATGCCTGTGAACAGTGGAAAGTTCCAGGATTCCTACATAGCTGTGGTAGCCAGCAATGTCTCACTTCCTTATATGCTGGACAAAGAAACAGTACATGTAGGTCAGTCTCTGTACAATTAGTACAGGTCGGCAATTATTTGTGGAGCTGCCCCCCCACTTATGAGTGGCGGCACGTAAGGGAAGTGCACCATGCCTGAAGTGCAAATAAAGTTTTTGGGAAGTAGACAGCTGTATACCGTCTAAGCTGGGTTCTAAACTATATTGCAGTTTGACTTCTAGGAAAGATGATGTAAGTGTACCTATCCCGAGACCCCTCAGTAGTAGGTTAAGATTATGATCCTTGAAATTCTTAATCAAAACCTTCCTAGGTGTTGACGGACATCTAGCTTCGGCACTGTTCCCTAAATCTCTCATTCCAATGGATATCAAGGAGTTCTTAATGTAGGTAAGCCAAGATATTTTACTTGCTCCATTAAGGTTTGCCATTTCCCTCAGTTCCTCTCTATGCATAGATAGTTCTGGAGTGCCCCATAAATGATGCCAGTATAGCAAGGGTCTGAGGGCAAACTCCAGTGCAATTGGGCTAACTCCAAGATCCATTTGGAGTGGGGTGAGTGGTGTCCTTATGGGAAGTCCCACAAGTTGTCTGAGGAATGAGTTCTCGATCTTAACAAGTTGTTCAGATGACCGATTACCCCATATTTCTGCCTCATATAATGCTGCTCCTCTCGCTTGTGCCTTATATATTTCCAGGACTGGCCCCAGCATCTTATGAACACACTTCCTCTGCTGTTTCGCTAGCCCCCCTGATGTTTGTGCTAATCTTAAATAAACTTTCTTAATTTGAACACCCCACTCCAATTTCTCATTTAGAGACAATCCCAAGTATTTGCATGCAAGGACTTTCTCTAAGAGTTCCCTATCTAGTTGGGGATTGGGTCATTTAGAGTGCCCTGCATTGACAACCATATATTTGGTTTTTTGGGTCTTTATTTCCAGACCCCTATTCTTGAAAATGAGTGAAAGATGTCCAAAGCCCTTTGTATGCCCATCTGTGACCTCGATAGCAGGAGGGTATCGTCTGCATACATCAAGGAGGGTACCTTGCGGACCGCTAACGTGGGAGCATCTATGTTCCCTCCTGCGGTCAGGGCCCCCACTAAACCAATAATAAAAATATAAAAGAGGGTCGGAGCCAGAACACACCCTTGTTGCACACCTCTCTCTATAGGTATGCGATCGGTGAGCTCTCCTTTCTTTCCATATCTAATTTGGGCAAAGTTATGTTCATTCAGTCTTTTTAAAATGTGACATAAGTTTGGGGGCGCTCCCAAATCTAATAAAATAACCCATAATTTCTCCCTGGGCACCAAATCGAAAGCCAATTTTAAGTTCACAAAGATCATATAGAGGCTGTCACCCTCCAAGATTACCGTTTTCCAGTGCAATAATTGTAACCTGAAACCTTGGTCGATTGTGGACATTTTTGCTCTAAAAATGGCCTGATAGGGACTTAGAATGGAATATTCCTCCAATCAGTTCTGTAAACGGTCCAGGAACACTCAATCAAACATTTTCTGTGCATTATCAGTGAGGCTAATGGGCTGATAATTAGCAGGAAGGAATGGTGATGCCTTTTTAAAATCGGGATGATTTCCGTCCCAAACCATGTTGTGGGAATCTCCATTCCCTGGAGAATAGCATTGAATATGGTCCATAAGTACGGAGTCCAGATACTAGGTTCAGTACGATAGAGGTCTCCAGAGATCTTATCTAAGCCCAGAGTCTTTGCGGGAGTCACTCTGTTAATTGCGGCTGTTATCTCTTTTAGGGAATTTTCTGGGATATCCAGGCGAGCTAACTGTGGCTCTAGACAATGGGTTGCTGCTTGACCTGAGTCGTCCCCCACCCTGAAATAAAGTGACTGAAAGTGAACCTTCCAAACCTCAGCCCATAGATTCAGTTGCAGGGATTGTTTGTCCTCCTTGGAGTCTGTATTTATTAGTTTCCAGAAGGTCCTCATGTCCCTAATATTTAGAGCGTGTCTCAAACTCTCCCATTTTTCTACTTCACAATTTTTTTTAGCTAGCTTAATTGTGTTGTTTTATAAGATAGCCTTTTGGCCTTTATTGCCAGCTTATCATTGGATTTGATAGCAAATACCAGGGTTTTCTTGGCCTTGCAGCAGTTGCCATTGTACCAGGAATTCCTGGGTGCACTGCCTTCCTTTGATCGTGATACATAGGGAAAGCTATCAGCCACGGCCCCCACTATGCCTTGGATGTTTTCTGCAATTTCATGGTGTGGACGGGTGGAATCAGCTAGCTCACTCATTTGATTTGCAACCACCAGATAAGGCACAATTGTTCGATAAAGCAAAGCCAATCTATCTTGAGATTGGCATAGGGTACCCTATCTTACTCTCCTCCTGCAGCTAGTTAGGGTAGGTCCTAGGGTATTCAAAGATTTGCCCTTTGATATTTTTTGACTTATATTCTATTTCCAGGCTGCTAAGCTTGTAGGGGTCTACGGTGGGAATTTAACTAGGTAATAATTAATTAACAATTTATCATTAATTGTTGATTAATTTTCAATTGATTTTTAATTATATAAAATATGGAATACTTGTTTATTTTGCATATATAAGATGGTGTATACTAGGTTTGTAGGGATATAGGGAGAGAAGTTAATAAAGTAATAATAAATTACCTATTACTTATTATTTGTAGAGTAATTATTTAATTGAATTCTGAATATGTAAATAATGGAATACTTATTTATTTTAATTGCATTTTATTTGCAAGCTGTTAGGTTTGTAGGGGTCTAGGCTAGGAAATTAATGAAGCAATAACAAATCAACACTCAATTATTGTTAATTAGTTACTTAATTGATTTTAAATATGTAAATTAGGAATGCTTATGTTTTTAGTTATATTTGAGGTAAGGGAAGCTAGATTTGATGGGGTACAATGTGGAAGTTAACTAATGAACAATCGAATAACAATTATTTATTAATTGATAATTATTTTGTTGAATAGTATTTATGTAAATTGATTAATTGTTTTAATTTTATATATATATATATATATATATATATATATATATATATATATATATATATATATATATATATATATACATACAGATTTCATGTTAATTAGTAAATTAAATGTGTTTGAAATGAAGTAATTTCCCAACTCTTGTTTAGACTGAAGTAGGTATAGTAAAATTAACGTCTGCGCAGTTCAACACTTTCCCTCCTGTTGCATTGTTTGGAGTGGGAATAGTAAATTGTTCCCCTCCTAAATCCAAATATTTCCCTGGTGTTGCACAGACTGGAGTGGAAATAGTACATTTTACTCCTGCAATGTCCAATACTTTTCCCACTGTTGCACGGTTTGTAATGGGAATAGTGATTTTACTCTTCAGAATTCCAGCACTTTCCCTACTGTTGCCCTGTTTGGAGTGAGAATGGTACATTTAACTTCTCTGATTTCCAACACTTCCCCTACTGTTGTGTTGTTTGGAGTGGGAATAAAAAATGGATCCCCTCCAAAGCTCAACCCTTTCCCTATTGTTGCACAGATTGAAGTCGAAATAATAAATGTTACCCCTCCAAAGTCCAACGGATTCCCTTCAGTTGCCAGACTGCAGTGGGAATAATAAACTTACCCCTTCGAAGTCCAACACTTTTCACACTGTTGCGCTGTTTGGAGTGGGAGAAATAATGATAAACCCTCCGCAGGCCAACATTTTCCCTACTGTTGGACTGTTTGAAGTAGAAATAGTCAGTTTAACCCATTTGAAGTCCAACAGTTTCCCTACTGTTGTTTGGTCTGGAATCGGGATAGTAAATGTAATCCCTCCATAGTGAAATGCTTTCCCTTCTGCTGTGCTATTTGAAGTGGGATCTATAAACTTAACCCATTCGAAGTCCACCACCTTTCCTGCTTTTGCGGTTACTGGAGTAAAAATAGTAGATCTAACCCCTCCAAAGGCTAAAGCTTTCCCTAATGTTGCATAAACTATAATGTGAATAGTACATTTAATATTCTTAGCCTTCAATAGTTTATCATAAAATTGGTAAAATAGATTTTATAGCATTTTTGTTTAATAAATATTATATAATATTTTTGGAATTGTTAATGTATGTTAATATTTATATACATTAAGTAAATAAAAAAATATTATTGTATTGGTTATACTTTTTTTATTGTGTATGTAATATTAATCCCTTAAACTATATGTATTCGACGGAGGTGTGAAAGAACACCAAAACTCTTTTGAAACCATTGCTCGCCCACACAGCTGGAATTTATTTGTATGTATAGAAATGTTTCATTGATGATTTGTACATATGCCTATGCACAACATGCCATATAAGAATTAAATTGCCCACAAGGGTCAAAGTAGTGTATTTTTTAAAATAATGCAGATTAGGGCCGATCAGTCTTGTGAGAAAAAGTTGCATTATATTCTAACAGAATAGTAAATGGTTTAAACCATTGGGTCCCAAATAATTGTCGGTAATGGCAATATACACAGGCTCTCATGTAAGCCGGCATTAAATATATGCATCCTGGCATAGTGTATCCACTCAGATTCATGCAGTGTTGGTGATGTGCTGAGTTTAATTTGGTAAAGTTACTTAAATATGGAATGTGTTTTCATCTACTTAATTTAAAACTGAATGCAAATGACAGTTGTCTTCATTCTTTTTGATGTTGCACTGCTTAAATTACCCCTTGTTTAAAAGGTGCCATGATTACAATCTTCTGAAATGTATCACGGCCACTGAATCCTCTCCCCATGTGTATTGTTAATGTGTGCATGTATTAATTGAAGAGCGGAGTGTCCGCCTCCTGACCCATAAGCAAGGAGACGGAGGTCTCTAAAATGTGTTTGGAGTGTACTTGTGTTTATGTATCCTAAATGAACTGTTTAGACAGCAGAGGAGATTTATGGATTATTGGTGTGCGACGTGGCGTCCAGTACCTGTTGGCATGTTTTCGGAATCACACGCCGAACCACAGTCCATTGTTTGATTATATTGTGCAAAATAATTAATAAAAATATGTATGTTACATTATATTAATTATTTTACTATGTTAAGTGTATTACTATGAAAATATGAATATATATATATATATATATATATATATATATATATATATATATATATATATATATATATATATATATATATATATATATATATATATATATATATATATATATATATATATATATATTACCTACTGGCGGTCGCCAGTAGGTAGTTATTGTTAGGACCTAGTTTCCATAGGGAATCCGCAACATTCTATTGGGAATAACGTTGGTGCCGGTGGACGAATCTTCGCGAATTTCTCAAAGAAGATGGCCCGCTCTGCTCTGCTCCTTCCCTGAAAGTTTGGGGGGGATTCGTCAAGCGGGGGCCAAGATAAAAGGGGGTCCCAAAACGTGTTTTCCCCATGTTAATTTCCATAGGGCGGTTGGACTCACTTTTAGCCTGAACGGCTGAATGGATTTCCACCAAACTTGGCAAAATTGTAGGGACTGGTAGCCCGATGTGCCTTTGCTATGTCTCAAGATATGTGCTCCAGTGCATTTTGAGTAATTTAGGTTCAAAAAAATATATATATCTATTAGCGCGCCCGGTACGCGCACCGGGGCGCGTACCAGCGCGCTACGCGAGTTCGCGAGCGGAAAGCTGATTGGCTCTTGGGTGTCTGTCAACATTCCAAACAGTCCGGAGCGGCCGCCATCTTGTGTCTCGGTAGGATCGAGACACAAGAGGTGGCAAAAAACCAAAGGGGGAAATGACCAAAAGGGGGCAGGGTGGACCCCCCCCCCCCCCTGACCCCCTAGCTTTGATGTGGGGGCCAAAAATAAATACAAAAATAATTTGATTTTCGCAGGGGGATCGCCCGGTACGCGTACCCTGGAGAAAAAAGAATGACAGAGTTTTTAAAAAATGTAGCATTTTTTTATAAATTGGAGGTAGTTCTAAAAAGAACTGTTTTTTTATTCTTTTTGTTGTTTTATATTTTTTTTATTGTTTTTTTGATTTTTTTTTACTTTTTTTGGCTTTTATGAACAATTTTATATTTTTTTGTAATTTTTATGGGGACAAACAAAAAACAGGGAATTGTAAACGGCTCAACTGGAGCAAAAAAAAAACAGGAAAAAATTACGGTTTCTTTGGGCACTTGTGGTTGTCACCAGCATGGTTGATGAGGTTAATACTTTGCTCACCATAGGTAATTGTTTTTCCACAAAATATACAAACGATTTTGTATCAACCAAACTTGGTTTGGATGTTTGTGATCATCTCCCTTGTCTCTGGACCCGATGGAGTAGGTTGTTTGCTTGTTGAGGTTCTGGAAGAAGATTGGGGAAGGTTTCTGGACAGTTCTCTCACCTCTGCCGCAGAATAGTTGTTGGGATGCCTGCATTGCATGTGGCGAATCATGGTGTAATTACCAAAAGAATACTTTTTTGTAGGGTTCCCCCTGGAAAGTTCAGTGCCACAGATCAGACAAGTTGACTTTCTTTTGGCCTCTTGGGAATTTAAAAAACTCCCACACAATGTGCTCTCTTGGTTTATAAGGGGGATTGTCTTCAGGCAGGAAGTGCCTTCTCTCCTCCTCCTCTTCCTCCTCCTCCTCTTCTTCTTCACCACCAATGTGGTGTTGTGGTGGTCCTTGTGGTGGTGGTGGTGGTACAGATGCTCCAGCTACTGTAGCCATTTTTCAATGAATGGAAACAGGTCTTCCTCACTCACAGAACAAAGTGAGAATGAGGGAAAAAGGTGGGGGCTTTCATCATTTGGAAACCAAACTGTTCTGAACCAATGAAAAGTGTTATTTTCAGGTCACATGAGCCGGGCTTTCATCATTTGGAAACCAAAAGTGTTCTGAACCAATGAAAAGTGTTATTTTCAGGTCACATGACCCGACGCGCTTACGCTACGCGCCCCGGGGCGCGCCCCGAGGCATGCCCCGGGGCGCTTACGTTGCGCGATCGTATGCGCTCGGGTGCTTCCGGGTGCGCTTACGCCGTGCGCCACTGACCATGTCATGAGTGATGTAATATGTGACGTCATCAGCAGTGCATTGCACGCGCAAGTTATAGTGAGTCCAACTAACTATAACGTGAGAATTTAAATGGTTTTATGAGAGTAAAATTTCCAGCTAACTATAACTGGTGTGAAACCTATATTTTTTTTCAGTGAATTTAATAGGTTTTTTTAAATGCTAATTCCTAACTATAACTGGTGTGAAACCTATGGTTTTTTCAGTGTATATATATATATTCATAGTACATTTGAAATATTTAAAATATAATATAATTTAAAATAAATATTTGTATTTATCATATTACACTATCTATATATATTTGTACAAAAACAAACACACATTTATGAGTGTTTGTGTGTTTATATAAGTAAATATTTGATACATAGTGTAAAGTATAGGTGGAATTATTTATGTAGTAATAATATTACTTTATTTTGTATGGGGTTTTTAAAAACGTTTACAATGTAAAACAGCATGTGCAATTGGTAACACAGAGGAAAATTCATACAACTGGTAACAAATATGCAATTGGTAACACAGGGGCAAATTGATACAAGTTACGAAGATGTCGAATTTATAAATAAAAACTACGGGCCCGATTCACAGAACTAACTTAAGACAAAATCCTAAACTTACTACTTTTGGTATTCACAGAAGGTAGGATTTTGTCTTAAGTTTATCTTAAGACAAATTTAAGACAAAATCCTAACTTATGTGAATACCAAAAGTAGTAAATTTAGGATTTTGTCTTAAATTAGTTCTGTGAATCGGGCCCAATGAGTCAGGTATTAAAAGAAGCGTACTGCAATTGTCATATTCATTAGCTGCAAAGGGATGCCCACTGGTTATTCCTCATTTGAAACTGTACAGAGTCGAATTCATGTGTATTAAGCAAAGTTCGAGTTCATACTTATTAAAACAATGTATTCATCTACAAAAACAAAGCATGCTAAAATTGCCACATTGGTCATTTGCATATGGATGTTCGGTTAGTTATCTCAAATGTAAAGCACCCCAATAAATTAGAAAAAGTGCAGGTGCATTGAAACGACAGTTCCTTGTTACCACATTGATCAGCTACATAATAAAGCAGCAGGTTATTCGTCAATTAAAGCAGCACAAAAATTCTGTACAGTGCAGGTTCATTAAGGCAGCCATTTTTGCAAAAGTTAGTGTGGCGGATCGGGATCAACCTACAAATTAACTAACTGAGAACATCTGCTAAATGTACCTCGTTGGGAAACAACACAAGGTACAGTTCCAATGCCTTGGACATGTCCCATCTGGCAGTCTTGCGCCAGAATAGCAATGTGTGGCTCCTCATTAGCAATGGAGCACAGGTCTTTAAAATGCGGTTGCAATAATAAAACTTTAATAGCAGCAAGGTAATCCCAGCGCTAGCACCCTCGAGTTTGCAACCTTTGGAGGACAGATTTGATTTATTTGTCGTCAGATGTGGCTGGTCACTTGTAGCCATTCAGTCAGGAGGTGTACGAGGACCTGCTCTGTGGACCTCGCGCTGATTAAACATGGTGGATGTGGTGGTAACAGACCTAGTCAGGAGGATGTCCATCGATGTATTGTTGGGGTCTAATGAGGCTATAATTGCCTGCCGACAGGTGTGAACTCCCCTATTTTGTATATTTGTGGACAATATTAGTGTCACTGACATTTTTTCCCAATATTGTAGCACTTACCATTCTAAACATAGGAGCACAATATTGTGGTACATGATAATTTTGACACTTTTTTTCGTCAACTATATTTTTTAACACAATATGTGTCAGTTATCCCTATAGTATGAGAGACAAATGGGGAAGTGAAAGATGGGCAACAGAAGGAAATGCTGCAGTTTGACAAGCAAATGGATAAAAGGGAAAGGATTTGTGAAGGACTTCAGCAGAGTGCACTTGGAAAGTCTAGGTAAAGTCCATGCGTCATAGGTTCTGTTTAAAATTTGAGGGGTGTGGTAAGGAAAAGTTCCTCACATGGTAACGGATGTGCACCCCCTGCTCTGAGTGCTCCAGCTGCAATGATATCTATTTCCCTAGTGCTGATTATTGGTCATGGCTAACACGGATTATGCAAGGGCACCCTGACCTAGGCTTGTCTCATGGTTTTCATTCTTGTTAGACCCTGAGGGGTACCCACATTGTTACCCTTCCAGTGGTGAAGGGCTGCAGCCCCTACTAGCTGCTAAGTAGAACAAGCACTGTGGTGGCAATTGCCGGACATGGCCCTTTCTGCAGGGTCATCCCCAGACCTTTTTCCTTCATCCTCCTGTTTTTTTAACCTGTTTTAGTTGGCTTTTAGGAATGTGCGCACTCTACCACAACTAACCAGTGCTAAAGTGCCTGTGCTTTCTCTCTTACAATGGTAAAATTGGATTAGACCCAATTTGCACATTTAATTTACTTGTAAGCCCCCAGTAAAGTGGTACTACATGTACCCAGACTCTTTAAATTAAATGCTACCAGTGGACCTGCAGCACTGATTGGGAGACCCACTTAGGTAGCCTTTTAAACATGTCTCAAGCCTGTCATTGCCTGATTCATTATTGTATTGTATTTGTGTTTTTTGTGTATTGTTGTATTCACATTTATTTGTGAAATATTTGTTTCTATCCACTGTTGTGTATGAATTTTTGTAGGTGGGCTGGAAGAACATTTATTAATTGTTTTGAATTGGTCTTCTGTGTGTGACAAAAAGCAAAAGCATTTGTATGATATTTATAAAATAATAAATGGTGATCACTTTTATTGAGTATAGTGGCTACGATCAACCGAAGTTGTAAAGGATCAGTCAGTTTTGTCATTGTATGTTTGTGTAATGTTTTGGTTGCCCAGCCTTACTGACTATACAAGCCCAACCCCTTTGTTTGGTATCGCTTTTAGAAAGTTGGCACTTCCTTGTCCTAACCATTTAGTGCCTGCAGCCTGTTCCTGGGTCACATGACTGGGTATGGTTGGCATTTGGACTTTGATGATTCCTCCCAGACAGCACCACAATGGAGGGATTAAGTGTGCATGGATGCAAGATCAACTGGTAGGTTGTGGGAGGCAGAAGTGGGCACAGCCCTACTTGCAACTGAATAGGATGTGCCCTGCCTTCACACAAAGGACTGTCACTGCTGCATTGTTCTTGCAGACAGGTTGGAGCCACGGCAGGGGAGGCAGGAATTGTCTAGAAACTTCCCCTACTTCATGATGGGCACAGGGTATAAATATTGGACCATCAGACTAATCTCCTCGAAACACTCCTGGACCTGTGGATACTACAGAAGACAGATAAATAAATAAATAATGCAAATTTGCTGCATGCCAAAAGGACTGCCTCTATGCTGCTGCCCTGCTACTCTGCTGCTTTTCTGCCTGCTACCCTGCTTGTTGAAAAGGACTTCTCCACTGCCCCTTCCCCACTCCCCTACTCCATACCCCCAAAGGAAGGAAACATAAAATGATAATAACTAAAAGCTATTATCAAGTTATAATCCCTTTCCTTTCCACTGCTCAAACTAGTGGGGTGATGCTCCTCTGCTATATCGAAGGAACTGCCACTGATAAGCATAAAAAAATCTCTGCAAACTTTTACAAACCGCATAACCTTTGCTCATACCTCAGTTCTAGACATTGTCAATGGATGTTACCCAATACCACTCCATTTGCCAACTTTCCATTGGACAGAATTCTGTCTCCGCCTCACCAGTGTGATGTGCAGAGCACTAGTATTTGAAAGGCAAGTGGTCCATTCACTGATCTATGTAGTAATACTTACAATTAACCGTCTCGGGTCAATAACTCTCTTGACTGGTTATTTCAAAAAGAAAAGTTAACAGCATGCCAAAGTGTAGTGAGGACTTCCACTCACGTCGGTCAGTCGCAAAGAAACTGCTGGCCTTTCTTAGATGTGACATGGGGAAGAAGCCAAGAGCACCATAGGGTTGGAAGTACAGATGGGTCTGGTCCAACTGAGTTTGTTGCAGAACAGGCAGCTGGCCACTCCAGAGGAACTGTTGTCACAGCAAGTCATTTCCTTGCTGGTGCTCCCTATAATTAGTTTGGTCCATGCATGACGACGGCATTGGCATCCACTGTTCCACTTACTCTGACCCTGCTTGCTACAATCAATAATTGTCCCCAGCCGTAATGCTGCTAATGCCAGTGAGTACGGCTATTGTGATCCACTGGACTCATACATGCTCATCAATAGCTGCTGGCAGGAAGCACAAAGATACAACTATTATGGAGCATAAACGTTGCTGTGGGCCACAGGTGCATCGAACACTGTTGTATATGTGTGCTTCATGCAACATGGCCACCTGTGGTCATTAGCCCTTTCTTTGTGTTCCCACTTCTCCAGCCTTCCAGAATACCTTCCACTCTTGTCAGTTGATGGTCTGGTCAGCTGGCGAGGTGTCCGCTCAGCTGTGCTCTTAAATAAATATACTCTTGTAACTTAATGGAAGTGTCCTGTTCCTGCATAATTTAATGTACAACAAACACGATGAGAGTTGTAGCAATACAGGCTATACAGATCTGGCTACGTAGCAAATGGCAAAGTCCACACTTACTTTTGTTTATTCTGTTTTTCATGAGCCCTCACTCCCACTGTCAAGTTTTAGAATGTGCTCTCCCATCCTTCCTTGAATCAACTCAGACATGAGCCAGCCCCCAGCTACAATTATCCAGTAGGAGGCTTAGGCTCAGGCAATGGCAGGGTACAGCAGACTCGGGAATAGAATCCAAGTTATTGATTGATGATGACTTCTTGGTTTCGTTGCAGGCCTTATGACATCATCACTAACATGATTAAACAGTCATGCTTGCCTGGACAGAGGTAGGGTGGCCTATGCATTCTTAGTAGGTAGCAGGACTCACTGATGGGTGTTCATGGAAGACATTAGGTGTAATTGAAAGATGTTCATAGAAGGCAGCGAACATCATTGATTGGTGTTCACAAAAGGCAGCAGGTGCCACTGGTGAGCGTCCATTAACAGCACCAGGCTTCATTGATGGGTGTTCATAGAAGGCATCAAGTGCCATTGATTGGTGTTCATAGAAGGCAGCATGTATCGCTGATTAGTTCATACAAGGCACCGTGTATCACTGATGGATGTTCAATCAAGGCAGCAGTGGCCACTGAAGGGTGTTCATAGAAACCAGCAGGTATTACTGGTGAGAGTTCCTAGGAGACTGCAGGTGTAGTTCATGGGTGTTCATATTATCCAGCAGTAATTACTGGTGAGTGAGTGTTCCTAGAAGACAACAGGTGTCATTGATGGGTAGTTATAGAAACTAGTAGTTATTAATGGCGAGTGTTCACAGAAGACAATGGTTGTTGTTGATGGGTGTTCATATTATCCAACAGGTATTACAGATGAGTGTCGACAGAGGACACCAGGTGTCATTCATTCTCCTGCAGGTATTACTGGTGAGAGTTCACAGAAGACAACAGGTGTTGTTGATGGGTGTTTATAGAAACCAGGAGGTATTACTGGTGAGTGTTCACAGGGACAAAAGGTATTGTTAATGGGTGTTCATATTATTCAGCAGGTATTACTGGTGAGTGTTCCTAGAAGACAACAGGTGTCATTGATAGGTGTTTATAGAAACCAGCAGGCATTATTGGTGAGTGTTCCTAGAGGACAAAAGGTTTTGTTGATGGGTGTTTATAAAACCCAGCAGGTATTACTGGTAAGTGTTCATAGAAGACCACAAGTGTCGTTGATGGGTTTTCATATTACCCAGCAGGTACAAATGGTGAGTGTTCCCAGAAGACCACAGGCGTCGTTGAAGGGTGTTTATAGAAACCAGCTGCTGTTAGAGGTGAGTGTTCACAGAAGACAACATGGGTCGTTGATGGGTGTTCATATTATCCAACAGGTATTACTGGTGAGTGTTCCTAGAAGACAACAGTTGTCATTCAAGGGTGCTTATAGAAACCAGCAGGTATTACTGAAAAGTGTTCACAGAAGACAACAGGTGTCATTGATGGGTGTTCATATTATCCAGCAGGTACTACTAGTGAGTGTTCAAAGAGTGTTCCCCATCTTTCCAGTTTGCTGAGCTGTGAGGGATGACGGCGGCAGCAGGTAGGATGGCTGTGCCTTTTTTCTCTACAGAGGCCATTAAGGTTCTTTCTGAGGTGCCGAAGAGGGTCCAGTTCACCAGAGGCTTACTAGATGCTTGCTTACTGTGACATTGAGAAGTGAGAAGGGTAGGATTGCCTCTGATGGGAGACTCTCCTGCCAAACTGCAAAGATCTGAGAGTGGCTGTTCGCCAGCTACTGGTGAGGTTTGCAGACATCGGTCGTCATGCTGCTGCAGGGTGGAGAGTCACCCTCCCACCCCCGGTCGTGGCTGAGGCGCTATGGAGGAGCCCTGGGTAGTGTGCCAGCTGAGGCCGCCGCAGAGACATCAGAGCGGATCGGGGTAGAGTGGCTGCGCTCATCCGTGGCCAGGGACTGCCTGTACTAGTGGATGCCAAGGTGGGAAGGAGCCCTACTGTGGACTTCACCTGCTACTGGAAGGTGCTGTATGGGTACACTTATTGCCCCGCCATGTGGGGGAGCCGCGCTAGCTTCCCGCGGGGGACTGCCAGTCGCTGTAAACAACATGGCAAAGAGGAGCCATACTATGGACCTCGCATGTGGAGTGCTCTGGACATCACCAGGTTAGGGATCCCTCCAGGCCCAAGATCACCGCCTGTGAGTGTAACAACATCCTGAAGGCCTGTCTGAAAGCGAGAACCCAAACAAGATCATGTTGTGTAAATATATATTTTATATTTGTCCAACCCTAACCACTTCAGCTTTCATTAAAATGTAATCTTGAGTTAACTTGCAACTTGCATTTTTGTAACTCTAATCACTAGTATCTGTGGTGGACTTATGTACTCACTACCTTTCTTATGAATGAATGACGTTGCATCCTGGATGAGCAGCAGCTGTCTGAAGCGCAACTCGGAGAAGACAGAAGTCCTCATCCTCGGACCCACCCCCTCAACATGGACAACATCTGATGTCCCTCTGCCCTCGGCAGCCCCCCTACTCCCACGGATCGTGCCTGCCACCTCGGGATCATACTTGACTCCTCCCTCACCATGACCCGACAGATCAACGCCGTCTCCTCCTTGTACTACAACACTCTCCGCATCCTTCACAAGACCTTCAAGGGGATCCCGACCGAATCCAGCAAGACATCACCCATGCACACATAACTAGCTGACTAGGCTACGGAAACACCCTCTACGCCGGAATCAACAAATACCTGCTCCAGATGCTCCAGACTATCCAGAACACCGCTGCCAGGCTCATCCTGGGCATCCTACGACATGAACACATCACCCAGCACCTACGACACCGCCACTGGCTCCCCGTTGAGAAGAGAGTAACCTTCAAGCTCCTCACTCACGCCTACAAATCTCTCCACAACACCAGACCCCAATAAATCAATGAAAAAGTCTGCTTCCACGAACCCAAGAGAAACCTCCGCTCCGCCAACCTCGCCCTTGCTGAAACCCCGCGCATACGCAGAGCCAGAACGGGTGGAAGAGCCTACTCCTACAGCAATGCAAAGACCTGGAACGAGCTTCCACTCAACACCAGACATTCCCTCACTCTGCACACCTTCAGGTAGTGCCTCAAGACCTGGCTCTCTGACTGAATCGGAGCTGCATGACCTCCCCCATCCACTCCCCCACACCACCAGCACCTTGAGACCCTTGCGGGTGAGTAGCAAGCTTCACAAATCCCTAATTGATTGATCTGTGAATTTAGAGTTTATCTGTTTGTATCTTTTCCTTGAGTTAATTTGCAACTTTTCCATTTATGTAAATCTAACCACTAGTATCTGTAGTAGTATTATGTACTTACTACCATTCTTATGTGAATGTAGAGTGTTTCTGTTTGTATCTTTTATGTAACTCATATTTTCTGAAGTCCTTATGTAATGTAACTTGTCCTTTTGTAAAGCGCTCTGACACCTTCGGGTAAAGTTCACCTATATAAAAAGGCATTAGACAAAATAAAATGAAACAGGTGTTGTTGATAGGTGTTTAGAGAAACCAGCAGGTACTACTGATGAGTGTTCACAGACGACAGCAGGTGTCATTGATGGGTGTTCATATTATACAGGAGGTACAACTGGCAAATGTTCAGAGAAGACAGAGGTGTTGTTGATGGGTGTTTATAGAAACCAGCAGGTACTAAAGGTGAGTGTTCACCGAAGACAACAGGTTTTGTTGAAGGGTGTTTATAGAAACCTGGAGGTACAACTGCTGAGTGTTCACAGAAGACAACAGGTGTCTTTGAAGGGTGTTCATGGAAACCTGCAGGTACTGCTGGTGAGTGTTTACAGAAGACAGCAGGTGTCATTGATGGATGTTAATATTTTCCAGGAGGTACTACTGGCGAATGTTCACAGAAGGCAACAGGTGTCGTTGAAGGGTGTTTAAGAAAACCAGGAGATATTACTGGGGAGTGTTCACAGAAGACAACAGGTGTCGTTGAAGGATGTTTATAGAATCCTGCTGGTACTACTGGTGAGTGTTTACAGAAGACAGCAGGTGTCATTGATGGATGTTAATATTTTCCAGGAGGTACTACTGGCGAATGTTCACAGAAGACAACAGGTGTCGGTGAAGGATGTTTATAGAATCCTGCAGGTACTACTGGTGAGTGTTTACAGAAGACAGCAGGTGTCATTGATGGGTGTTCATATTTTCCAGGAGGTACCACTGGCGAGTGTTCACAGAAGACAACAGGTGTCGTTGAAGGATGTTTATAGAATCCTGCTGGTACTACTGGTGAGTGTTTACAGAAGACAGCAGGTGTCATTGATGGATGTTAATATTTTCCAGGAGGTACTACTGGCGAATGTTCACAGAAGACAACAGGTGTCGGTGAAGGATGTTTATAGAATCCTGCAGGTACTACTGGTGAGTGTTTACAGAAGACAGCAGGTGTCATTGATGGGTGTTCATATTTTCCAGGAGGTACCACTGGTGAGTGTTCCTAGAAGACAACAGTTGTCATTCAAGGGTGCTTATAGAAACCAGCAGGTATTACTGAAAAGTGTTCACAGAAGACAACAGGTGTCATTGATGGGTGTTCATATTATCCAGCAGGTACTACTAGTTAGTGTTCAAAGAGTGTTCCCCATCTTTCCAGTTTGCTGAGCTGTGAGGGATGACGGCGGCAGCAGGTAGGATGGCTGTGCCTTTTTTCTCTACAGAGGCCATTAAGGTTCTTTCTGAGGTGCCGAAGAGGGTCCAGTTCACCAGAGGCTTACTAGATGCTTGCTTACTGTGACATTGAGAAGTGAGAAGGGTAGGATTGCCTCTGATGGGAGACTCTCCTGCCAAACTGCAAAGATCTGAGAGTGGCTGTTCGCCAGCTACTGGTGAGGTTTGCAGACATCGGTCGTCATGCTGCTGCAGGGTGGAGAGTCACCCTCCCACCCCCGGTCGTGGCTGAGGCGCTATGGAGGAGCCCTGGGTAGTGTGCCAGCTGAGGCCGCCGCAGAGACATCAGAGCGGATCGGGGTAGAGTGGCTGCGCTCATCCGTGGCCAGGGACTGCCTGTACTAGTGGATGCCAAGGTGGGAAGGAGCCCTACTGTGGACTTCACCTGCTACTGGAAGGTGCTGTATGGGTACACTTATTGCCCCGCCATGTGGGGGAGCCGCGCTAGCTTCCCGCGGGGGACTGCCAGTCGCTGTAAACAACATGGCAAAGAGGAGACATACTATGGACCTCGCATGTGGAGTGCTCTGGACATCACCAGGTTAGGGATCCCTCCAGGCCCAAGATCACCGCCTGTGAGTGTAACAACATCCTGAAGGCCTGTCTGAAAGCGAGAACCCAAACAAGATCATGTTGTGTAAATATATATTTTATATTTGTCCAACCCTAACCACTTCAGCTTTCATTAAAATGTAATCTTGAGTTAACTTGCAACTTGCATTTTTGTAACTCTAATCACTAGTATCTGTGGTGGACTTATGTACTCACTACCTTTCTTATGAATGAATGACGTTGCATCCTGGATGAGCAGCAGCTGTCTGAAGCGCAACTCGGAGAAGACAGAAGTCCTCATCCTCGGACCCACCCCCTCAACATGGACAACATCTGATGTCCCTCTGCCCTCGGCAGCCCCCCTACTCCCACGGATCGTGCCTGCCACCTCGGGATCATACTTGACTCCTCCCTCACCATGACCCGACAGATCAACGCCGTCTCCTCCTTGTACTACAACACTCTCCGCATCCTTCACAAGACCTTCAAGGGGATCCCGACCGAATCCAGCAAGACATCACCCATGCACACATAACTAGCTGACTAGGCTACGGAAACACCCTCTACGCCGGAATCAACAAATACCTGCTCCAGAAGCTCCAGACTATCCAGAACACCGCTGCCAGGCTCCTCCTGGGCATCCTACGACATGAACACATCACCCAGCACCTACGACACCGCCACTGGCTCCCCGTTGAGAAGAGAGTAACCTTCAAGCTCCTCACTCACGCCTACAAATCTCTCCACAACACCAGACCCCAATAAATCAATGAAAAAGTCTGCTTCCACGAACCCAAGAGAAACCTCCGCTCCGCCAACCTCGCCCTTGCTGAAACCCCGCGCATACGCAGAGCCAGAACGGGTGGAAGAGCCTACTCCTACAGCAATGCAAAGACCTGGAACGAGCTTCCACTCAACACCAGACATTCCCTCACTCTGCACACCTTCAGGTAGTGCCTCAAGACCTGGCTCTCTGACTGAATCGGAGCTGCATGACCTCCCCCATCCACTCCCCCACACCACCAGCACCTTGAGACCCTTGCGGGTGAGTAGCAAGCTTCACAAATCCCTAATTGATTGATCTGTGAATTTAGAGTTTATCTGTTTGTATCTTTTCCTTGAGTTAATTTGCAACTTTTCCATTTATGTAAATCTAACCACTAGTATCTGTAGTAGTATTATGTACTTACTACCATTCTTATGTGAGTGTAGAGTGTTTCTGTTTGTATCTTTTATGTAACTCATATTTTCTGAAGTCCTTATGTAATGTAACTTGTCCTTTTGTAAAGCGCTCTGACACCTTCGGGTAAAGTTCACCTATATAAAAAGGCATTAGACAAAATAAAATGAAACAGGTGTTGTTGATAGGTGTTTAGAGAAACCAGCAGGTACTACTGATGAGTGTTCACAGACGACAGCAGGTGTCATTGATGGGTGTTCATATTATACAGGAGGTACAACTGGCAAATGTTCAGAGAAGACAGAGGTGTTGTTGATGGGTGTTTATAGAAACCAGCAGGTACTAAAGGTGAGTGTTCACCGAAGACAACAGGTTTTGTTGAAGGGTGTTTATAGAAACCTGGAGGTACAACTGCTGAGCGTTCACAGAAGACAACAGGTGTCTTTGAAGGGTGTTCATGGAAACCTGCAGGTACTGCTGGTGAGTGTTTACAGAAGACAGCAGGTTTCATTGATGGATGTTAATATTTTCCAGGAGGTACTACTGGCGAATGTTCACAGAAGGCAACAGGTGTCGTTGAAGGGTGTTTAAGAAAACCAGGAGGTATTACTGGTGAGTGTTCACAGAAGACAACAGGTGTCGTTGAAGGATGTTTATAGAATCCTGCTGGTACTACTGGTGAGTGTTTACAGAAGACAGCAGGTGTCATTGATGGATGTTAATATTTTCCAGGAGGTACTACTGGCGAATGTTCACAGAAGACAACAGGTGTCGGTGAAGGATGTTTATAGAATCCTGCAGGTACTACTGGTGAGTGTTTACAGAAGACAGCAGGTGTCATTGATGGGTGTTCATATTTTCCAGGAGGTACCACTGGCGAGTGTTCACAGAAGACAACAGGTGTCGTTGAAGGATGTTTATAGAATCCTGCTGGTACTACTGGTGAGTGTTTACAGAAGACAGCAGGTGTCATTGATGGATGTTAATATTTTCCAGGAGGTACTACTGGCGAATGTTCACAGAAGACAACAGGTGTCGGTGAAGGATGTTTATAGAATCCTGCAGGTACTACTGGTGAGTGTTTACAGAAGACAGCAGGTGTCATTGATGGGTGTTCATATTTTCCAGGAAGTACCACTGGTGAGTGTTCCTAGAAGACAACAGTTGTCATTCAAGGGTGCTTATAGAAACCAGCAGGTATTACTGAAAAGTGTTCACAGAAGACAACAGGTGTCATTGATGGGTGTTCATATTATCCAGCAGGTACTACTAGTGAGTGTTCAAAGAGTGTTCCCCATCTTTCCAGTTTGCTGAGCTGTGAGGGATGACGGCGGCAGCAGGTAGGATGGCTGTGCCTTTTTTCTCTACAGAGGCCATTAAGGTTCTTTCTGAGGTGCCGAAGAGGGTCCAGTTCACCAGAGGCTTACTAGATGCTTGCTTACTGTGACATTGAGAAGTGAGAAGGGTAGGATTGCCTCTGATGGGAGACTCTCCTGCCAAACTGCAAAGATCTGAGAGTGGCTGTTCGCCAGCTACTGGTGAGGTTTGCAGACATCGGTCGTCATGCTGCTGCAGGGTGGAGAGTCACCCTCCCACCCCCGGTCGTGGCTGAGGCGCTATGGAGGAGCCCTGGGTAGTGTGCCAGCTGAGGCCGCCGCAGAGACATCAGAGCGGATCGGGGTAGAGTGGCTGCGCTCATCCGTGGCCAGGGACTGCCTGTACTAGTGGATGCCAAGGTGGGAAGGAGCCCTACTGTGGACTTCACCTGCTACTGGAAGGTGCTGTATGGGTACACTTATTGCCCCGCCATGTGGGGGAGCCGCGCTAGCTTCCCGCGGGGGACTGCCAGTCGCTGTAAACAACATGGCAAAGAGGAGCCATACTATGGACCTCGCATGTGGAGTGCTCTGGACATCACCAGGTTAGGGATCCCTCCAGGCCCAAGATCACCGCCTGTGAGTGTAACAACATCCTGAAGGCCTGTCTGAAAGCGAGAACCCAAACAAGATCATGTTGTGTAAATATATATTTTATATTTGTCCAACCCTAACCACTTCAGCTTTCATTAAAATGTAATCTTGAGTTAACTTGCAACTTGCATTTTTGTAACTCTAATCACTAGTATCTGTGGTGGACTTATGTACTCACTACCTTTCTTATGAATGAATGACGTTGCATCCTGGATGAGCAGCAGCTGTCTGAAGCGCAACTCGGAGAAGACAGAAGTCCTCATCCTCGGACCCACCCCCTCAACATGGACAACATCTGATGTCCCTCTGCCCTCGGCAGCCCCCCTACTCCCACGGATCGTGCCTGCCACCTCGGGATCATACTTGACTCCTCCCTCACCATGACCCGACAGATCAACGCCGTCTCCTCCTTGTACTACAACACTCTCCGCATCCTTCACAAGACCTTCAAGGGGATCCCGACCGAATCCAGCAAGACATCACCCATGCACACATAACTAGCTGACTAGGCTACGGAAACACCCTCTACGCCGGAATCAACAAATACCTGCTCCAGAAGCTCCAGACTATCCAGAACACCGCTGCCAGGCTCATCCTGGGCATCCTACGACATGAACACATCACCCAGCACCTACGACACCGCCACTGGCTCCCCGTTGAGAAGAGAGTAACCTTCAAGCTCCTCACTCACGCCTACAAATCTCTCCACAACACCAGACCCCAATAAATCAATGAAAAAGTCTGCTTCCACGAACCCAAGAGAAACCTCCGCTCCGCCAACCTCGCCCTTGCTGAAACCCCGCGCATACGCAGAGCCAGAACGGGTGGAAGAGCCTACTCCTACAGCAATGCAAAGACCTGGAACGAGCTTCCACTCAACACCAGACATTCCCTCACTCTGCACACCTTCAGGTAGTGCCTCAAGACCTGGCTCTCTGACTGAATCGGAGCTGCATGACCTCCCCCATCCACTCCCCCACACCACCAGCACCTTGAGACCCTTGCGGGTGAGTAGCAAGCTTCACAAATCCCTAATTGATTGATCTGTGAATTTAGAGTTTATCTGTTTGTATCTTTTCCTTGAGTTAATTTGCAACTTTTCCATTTATGTAAATCTAACCACTAGTATCTGTAGTAGTATTATGTACTTACTACCATTCTTATGTGAATGTAGAGTGTTTCTGTTTGTATCTTTTATGTAACTCATATTTTCTGAAGTCCTTATGTAATGTAACTTGTCCTTTTGTAAAGCGCTCTGACACCTTCGGGTAAAGTTCACCTATATAAAAAGGCATTAGACAAAATAAAATGAAACAGGTGTTGTTGATAGGTGTTTAGAGAAACCAGCAGGTACTACTGATGAGTGTTCACAGACGACAGCAGGTGTCATTGATGGGTGTTCGTATTATACAGGAGGTACAACTGGCAAATGTTCAGAGAAGACAGAGGTGTTGTTGATGGGTGTTTATAGAAACCAGCAGGTACTAAAGGTGAGTGTTCACCGAAGACAACAGGTTTTGTTGAAGGGTGTTTATAGAAACCTGGAGGTACAACTGCTGAGTGTTCACAGAAGACAACAGGTGTCTTTGAAGGGTGTTCATGGAAACCTGCAGGTACTGCTGGTGAGTGTTTACAGAAGACAGCAGGTGTCATTGATGGATGTTAATATTTTCCAGGAGGTACTACTGGCGAATGTTCACAGAAGGCAACAGGTGTCGTTGAAGGGTGTTTAAGAAAACCAGGAGGTATTACTGGTGAGTGTTCACAGAAGACAACAGGTGTCGTTGAAGGATGTTTATAGAATCCTGCTGGTACTACTGGTGAGTGTTTACAGAAGACAGCAGGTGTCATTGATGGATGTTAATATTTTCCAGGAGGTACTACTGGCGAATGTTCACAGAAGACAACAGGTGTCGGTGAAGGATGTTTATAGAATCCTGCAGGTACTACTGGTGAGTGTTTACAGAAGACAGCAGGTGTCATTGATGGGTGTTCATATTTTCCAGGAGGTACCACTGGCGAGTGTTCACAGAAGACAACAGGTGTCGTTGAAGGATGTTTATAGAATCCTGCTGGTACTACTGGTGAGTGTTTACAGAAGACAGCAGGTGTCATTGATGGATGTTAATATTTTCCAGGAGGTACTACTGGCGAATGTTCACAGAAGACAACAGGTGTCGGTGAAGGATGTTTATAGAATCCTGCAGGTACTACTGGTGAGTGTTTACAGAAGACAGCAGGTGTCATTGATGGGTGTTCATATTTTCCAGGAGGTACCACTGGCGAGTGTTCAGAGAAGACAACAGGTGTCGTTGATGGGTGTTTATAGAAACCAGCAGGTATTGAAGGTGAGTGTTCACAGAAGAAAATAGGTGTCGTTGAAGGGTGTTTATAGAAACTAGCAGGTATTAAAGGAGAGTGTTCACAGAAGACAACAGGTGTCGTTGAAGGGTGTTTATAGAAACTAGCAGGTATTAAAGAAGAGTGCTCACAGAAGATAACTGGTGTCGTTGAAGAGTGTTTATAGAAACCACCAGGTATTAAAGGAGAGTGTTCCCAGAAGACAACAGGTGTCGTTGAAGGGTGTTTATAGAAACCAGCAGGTATTAAAGGTGAGTGTTTACAGAAGACAAACACGTGTCGTGAAAGGGTGTTTATAGAAACCTGCAGGTACTACTGAGTGTTCACAGAAGACAACAGGTTTCGTTGAAGTTTGTTTATAGAAACCTGCAGGTACTACTGAGTGTTCACAGAAGACAACAGGTGTCATTGAAGTTTGTTTATTGAAATCTGCAGGTACTACTTGTAAGTGTTCACAGAAGGCAGCCGGTAAGTCAGCTCCTGGTGAGTGTTCACAGAAGACAACACGTGTCCTTGAAGGGTTTTTAAAGAAACCAGCAGGTATTAAAGGTGAGTGTTCACAGAAGACAACAGGTGTCTTTGAAGGGTGTTTACAGAAATCAGCAGGTATTAAATGTCAGTGTTCACAGAAGACAAACACGTGTCGCTGAAGGTTTTTATAGAAACCTGCAGGTACTACTGGGTGTTCAGAGAAGACAACAGGTGTCGTTGAAGGGTATTTATAGAAACCAGCAGGTACTACTGGTGAGTGTTCACAGAAGGCAGCCAGTAAGTCACAGCATTGCATCTCGCTGGATCTGCTCCTAGGGTACACCCCGCAGGCAGTTTCATTTCACGTCCGCCTTCTCTGGAATGACATATTCTGCAGCACGGAGCGCACTCATGTGAGATATGTGATTTAATCACTGTCTGCTCCTTTCTTCAGCTCATGGGCCCTGCTGTGCACTGCTTTTGTGCGTTATAAACACTAAACGCTACAAAGGATTTGAAACTTGTCTATTTTACGGAGGCTGGTACTAGACTTTATTTCCTGTTGTCGCAACACTTCAAGTGCAAAGAGGCATCTGACACTCTGAATGTGAACGAGATGCAGTGTACATCTGGGTACCACCACTCACATCAATATGTAGTACACGTGACATAGCCAATGGGCGAATGTCAACAAGACTGATACCTCAAAGAGCTCCATTGACAAGCATCAAATTCTATTTTCTCCCCACCATTCACAAGCTCATGGTGCCTGAAGCGGGATATAAATCTTCTGTCTGTCCTACTCTCCTGTAGCCACATTTTCAGATCCTGTACATCCTTAAGTACATGCACAAAAACACAAATGCACATCCACACAAAAGTAAAAATACAAGCATTAGCCCCCCAATCACTCACACACACAAACGAACATATCTTTTTCTGAAGGCAGATCACACTTTGCTGTTATCACGCAGTGAGCCTGCTGTCACTGTGATTCTTTCCCTAAAATTGTTCGTGCCAGGCTGGGAGAAGCCTCTCTGGAGTTAAATGCCCACACGAAGGACTTAGAATTGTGGCCATCGAAACCCACATGGCAGAGGTGGTACCTCCAGTGCACGAGTTATTCAACGACCAGCCTGTTGCAAACACCAAATCAGGCCCTTAGACTCAAATTTGTGACATGTATATTGAAACTTCACTTCCGGTTTTTATCAAGAAGCAGTTCAGATCACAAGGTTTGCACTGCAAACCCTAACCATGAATGGTGACTGAGTATGGGCGCTGAATCTTTATTTTAATTATGTTGTGTTTTAGAAATACTTTGAAACTGACGCATCATTATATGTAAATAGTCTTTCAACTTAGATCTCCTTATGTTATCATAATAATGAATGAATTAGCTTGACATGTTGTGGGTTGTTTATTACACCACCAAACATCTCCTCCACCCTCAGGAGCTAACAGACTAGGGGGCATATTTATGAGTTCTGGAGCATCTCCGCAAATCAGCAGGGATGCGCCAGAACTGATGCGTCACGCAATTCCCTCCTTGCGGCACCACAGATGCGCCGCATTTACAATGCGGCGCACCATGGTGCAAGGAAGGGCAGATGCGTGACGCATCTTGTGGTGTACGGGCGGCGCATTGCTGAAGTAGCATCGCAAGTGCGACGCAACTCCTGCAATGTACAGAGGCCACCCATACATAACGTGGTGCGTCACTCCTTACGCCTGCTTCAAGCAGGCGTAAGGATTTGACGCAGCAGCGTCGTAAAATTGACTCAGTGAAATCTTGTAGATTTCACTGTGTCAGTTTTACGGGGCTTTCCTACGAGGGAACGCCCACCCTGCGACAGAACGCCCACATGAAACCTGACGCAGGTTTCATGTGGCGCAGGGCTTTACAACGTGACGCATCTGCCTAGATGCGTCACGTTGTAAATAGGTCGCAGGGATGGGCCTTGTTTCCGCACCATTGCGTCACGCAACGGCGGCGTAAATGTGGCGTAAGTCCGACATAAATCTGCCCCTAGGTCCATAGGTGCAATAGGCATTATTAGAGCTGACTGAGGAAGGAAAAAGGAGAGTTTTCAGAGCTCATATAAATGTACGAAGATCACCAATGGTTTATGCTTAATGGGAGAGCAATCTACACATGCTGCTGCGAGAATGCTTGTCTGTTTTTGTACTTCACATATTTAAAAACTCAAGTTTTAAAACTGGTATACATTATAGACTTACATTTATCCAGGGGCTGGTGCAGAAATTTGCTTTCCAGAACCGTTTTCATGGCACACGACTTTTGACAGGTTACTGGTCTAAGAACTGAACCCCTTAAATGGGCTGAATGGCGAGTCTATTGCCCATGTAAACCTGACCCTATGAGTGCCATGCTGAACTACAATCTTAGAGAATAAAATAGGGCGCAGATAAAGGGGCACAGCATGAGACCACGATGCACAGACGCAGCATTGTCTGTCTGCATTTTTTCCATTTCTCCATGTCTGTGTTTACATGCATGAGCACAAGAAACCCAGATGTATTACATTTGTGCAGGTGTTGGATTTGGCCCTCACTGCAGGGTCATCGCCGAACCTTTTGCCTTTATCCCACCTATTTTTGCTGAGTTCGATTTTGCTGGCCTTAGGAGTCTGCTCACCTTACCACAGCTAACCAGTGCTAAAGAGCTTGTGTTTTCTCCTCTGAAAGTGGTAATATTGGCTTACACCTGATTTGCATATTTACTTTACGTTTAAGTCTCTTGGAAAGTGGTATACTGTGTACCCACGGCCTGTAAAGTAAATGCTACTATTGGGTCTGGAGCACCTTTTGTGCCACCCATTTAAGTAACCCTTTAAAACATGTCCCATGTCTTCCATTACAGCCTGAATTAACTATCAAACTGGCAATTAGACTTAGCAATACAACCCCATTGCCACACTTAAAATTCCACTTTTATTGCACATACGTTGCCCCTTAAGTAGGCCCTAGTTAGCCCACAGGGCAGGGTTCACTTTAATTAAATGGTTGGACATGCCTTTTTAAGTTTTACGTGTCCTGGTACGGAAAAACTACTTGAATTCGTTTTTCACTACTATGAGTCCTGCCTATGCCATAGGATAACATTGGGCTGCCATATTCCAAGTAGTAATGACTAACTTTCTATTGTGATCAGGTGAGCATTTTATGTTTGATGTCTGAAAAAATGCAATTAAAAATCATCTTTAATGGTAAAGTCGAATTTAAAGTTACAATTTAAAAAATGCCACTTTTATAGAAATTTGCCTTTTTCCAGCCCTTAACCATTCAATGCCCGCAGCCCCTCGGGTCACATGATTGGGTATAGTTGACAGATGGACTTCCTTTAATCCTCTCAGACAGCCACACAATAGAGAGATTAGGTGAGCCGGAATGGACCATCAGCTAGCAGGATAGGGGGTGGAGCTGAGCAGAGCACCACTTGCAACTGAATAGGCAGTGCTCTGCCTTCACATAAAGGGCTTGTCACCTCGGCATTGTTCATGAAGACAGGTCAAGTGAATCAGGAAACCGTAAGAACTACAATTCCCTAGAACCTTCTCTTACTTCAAAGTAGGCACTATGTATAAAAAGAGGACCCTCAGACCCACTCTTCATCCAATTTCTAGACCTGCGGAAGATCTCTCAGAAGGACTGCATGCTGATGTGATGCGATGTGCTGTGTACTCTACAAGACTTCTTTGCTGCACCTGGAAGGACTGCTTTGCTGTCTGGAGCCTGCTTTGAACCCGCAGAGACATGCCCTGCTGCTTGAGCCCTACTTCATCACTTGAAACCAGGACTAACAGGATGACTCCAAGGACTAGGTTGCTGAACTCCTGTTTAGAGCATCAAGGACAGAAAATGCTCCCTCCATCTTGAACCCACACCTGTCCCAGTCTGAGTGAGTCCTAACCCCACAAGTGGTGCCCCACTAGTCTTGGATCCCTGGTGTCAGTTAGGGCTTAGGTAACATTCATGACTAAAAACTACTCTGAGAATCAAGGGAAGATCTGGTCCAACCAGCTCAGCTACCTGCCCAAAGTGCATCACTAGTCGACCTGACTTCACAACAGCTCCTGCTATGTTCTTCTCCACAACAGTAAATCCTGTTCAGCGCCCCTTCGCCAAAAGGGCACCAGGTCTCTTGGAACTCTTGTTGGCTATAGCCTCCTGCCTTGTTAAGCTGGCGACTTTCGAGTTCCAAAAAAGTGACTGGTCCAAACATAGAAACTTCACTGACAGCAACTCTCCCTCCTCAGACACCGACTGCAGCCTTGCCCCACTGAAATGTCCCTTCTCATAACATTTTCTTCAAAAGTTCTTCTAAGTTTGAAAATGAACTGGGATCACCATGCCCACCATGCTCTTTGTATCTGACCCGAGTTCCATCGGCGTTGGCTATATTTTTGTACTTTGTCCCAGTCTTGCGCAACTAGATGTCCTTAGTTTGAGATTTAGGGCTAGATGTAGGTAAATCAGATTTACCGCTTCATAAATACCGAATTTTACCGATTCGGTATTCATGAATCGGTAAATCTGATGTGGGTATTCATTCGGTAAAAAATACCGAATCGGTATGATTCGGTATTTACCGATTCTGTAAATTACCGATTCTGTAATTACAGAATCGGTATTTGCCATTGATTCCTATGGGCCTTGAAGCCCATAGGAATCCCTGGCAAATACCGATTCTGTAATTACAGAATCGGTAAAAATACCGAATTGCCAAGGGGGACAGGGTGTCACTTTGACACCCTGTAGCACCCCAGTTTTTGCCTTGTGCGCAATGTGACACACATACATGCCCTTAGGGCATGTATGTGTGCCACATTGCACAGGTGTACATGCACAGATGTGCATGTACACAGAAATTCGTAATTTACCATGCAACAGTATTACATGGTAAATAACGAATTTCTAAGCGCCTGTGGCACTGTAAACTGTGCCACCTACATTTGGAATTACAGAATCGGTATATTTACCAATTCGGTAATTAACCGAATCGGTAATTTTACCGAATCGGTAAATATACCGATTCTGTAATTTTCAGCCCCCTACATAGCAAAACCCAAATACCGGTCGGAAACGGATGAAAATCGGTATTTTCCGCCGTTTCCGACCGGTATTTGCCTACCTACATCGGGCCCTTAATCTCTTAGGCAATAATTTATAAGCTAAACTTTAAAAATGAATAACTCTGGTTCTACTGATTGGATTTTTTACATTTTGATGTCAAATAATTTATTACAATTTAATCTGACAGAGGAAATCCAACATGTTACTGTCCGATCTTGCCGTTGGATTCCATTGTCAAAATCATTGGCAGGCTTATTCTTCAGAAATTGAAGGCATGGGTAAAAGACAGGAGCTTCCTTTCTGAAGTGCAGTCTGGCTTTTGACCAGACATGGGCAGTGTGAACTGTCCCTCGACCTACTCCTAATCACGGGGAAGTACATCAAGGCCAAGGGAGGCTCATTTACACCTTATCTTCGTGGACCTTTCCAGTGCATGCGCCTCGTGGACAGGGGCAGGCTGCAGGGCCTAATGGGCAAATCTTGGGTAGATATCTGCTTGATGGAACTCCTCAAGAGTTTACACTGGGATACTTTAGCTCAGGATTGATTTGGCCCTGATAGGGAGTGTACACTCACTTTTAGGGTTGATAAGGGGGTCAGACAGGGGTTCATTTTAGCCCCCTTTTATATTAACTCTTGTGATCAAACCTTAGGGTACAAGGAGAAGGACCTGCCCATGATAGGGGATAGGCCACTGCCTGTGCTCTTGTACACCGACGATGCTGTGCTACTGTAGCGTACTGCTAATGGGTCGTAGCTTCTGCTGGATTCCTTTACTAATTTTATGCCAGACCTGAATCTAAGGGTTAATCATAAAAAATCATTTATCATGACCTATGGCCCTAGAAATACTCATTCAAACAGGTTCACAATTGATGGCACCTCTATCACGAAAGTTTTAAATCTTAACTATTAAGGAATTTTGCTGGATACTAATTTTAAATGGGACAAGATCCTGGCTCAGAGAGGACTTGAAATGGACAACACAGCTGACTCAATTTTCAAATTTGCTAGGAAACTCAAACAAAAGACAATCAAAGATCTAATTTCCCTCTATAAAGCAAAATGTCTTTCCTTGGGCACTTATGGGATGGGAGTCTTGTGGTGCACAAATTGTAGCTACTTACAAACAGATGGAAACACATTTCTATCCAAATTTCTGGCTACCCTCAAAAGTACAGCCACCATCATCATCCACTCTGAGGTTGGTCTTTCGTACATTGAAGACGCAATCAAACTGGCACCACTCCTATTATGGGTAAAACTCTGAAGTTCCCCACTTACTAATTTCTCCCAACTTGTTTTAGCTGATTGTATTAATTTAGATCATTTAAAGAACATTTTTGGCTAACGTATATCAGAAAATCCTTTCTATTCTCTAGTGTCTCAAATATTGGTTATTTACCTTGTTAGATTGATAGCAACATGAAAACCTTAATTTACTCTCTTTTCCAAATCAATAGGGATTTAAAGAGGTCTAATAAGTCTGAGGTGATAAACACCATGTGCTACCATATGGAGATCTCTTCCTCTGAATGTTTTGAACCATATTTAGTCTGGATTACCAACCAACAGCATAGATTTTATTTAACATGCTTCAGGATGTTCATTGTTCACTTCCTGGTTGCTTTCCCACAACAGGGCAGCTGATTTACTTCTTCACCCTGTTGTCTCTGTGACAATATTAGCCTGCAATCCATTATGCATTTTATGTTTGTTTATTGCTCCCAGAATCCAATTTAAACACCCCAAATAGTTATGCTATATAGTTGCAGATCAGCAAGTCAAAGCTTTAAACTTTTGCAGTGCCTGATAAGTGTACCTGTCTGCCATGCTGGAATTAGTTTAATACATTATTCTCTTAGGATCAAAAGAGACATAAGGATATCACACTGACTGTATCCAAATTGCTCTTAACCTTATGATTTTTGCTACTCTGTGCTAACTGAACGTGTTTGCCAAGCTGTTATTAGTGTTATATGCCATCCTTATAGGATTAGAATAGTCATACGAATACCGCCAAATTACTGTCCTTGACCTGTGTTTATTGTATTTTATCATATTGCCTGTTTCTAAACTGCTTTTAACGGTATGCCTATTGCGGATACTCTTTTATCTATACCTTACCCGAATAATGCTTTTACTGACTGAATTTACTCTATTTTTCTACATTGATGTGGGATTTTTCTTGGATGTTTTCACTTTATTTCTGTTTGTATCCTGCATGAATACTTTACATATTGCTGTAATTTGAACCTTACTGGCTTTGTGCTGAGCTACTAGAGGGTTAAGCACCGGCTAATTTAATGGATCACCCTATTGGAGATGGTGGATGTTGCTTAAACAGGGGGTCACATCCCCCCTTCAAACAACAACCCAATTTCTCACAGCAGCCTTGTTTCAGGCAGTGAGTACATCACAGTTACCTGGAAGAATGAAAGAGAAACAGAAAATTTCATGTTTTGGCATGAAATAAATGAGTTAGGAACATCCTTTCAGGTTACCAAAAGGAAACAGAATGAACGTTTTAAACAGAAGTGAATTAGACACTAAACAATAAGATTCATTATCACAAGGTAATACAACATCAATCCATAGAAAAGTTGTAAGAGAATTCAATTTGGGACAGCACATAATCCATTGATCCATATGCTAACATTAGAGAATAAAATTAGGCAGGTGTTAATGGAGACCAATATTGCTGCAGACCCATGGAAACACACTACACAATAACTGTACTCCATGATCTCAAGACATCAAAAGAGATACCTAGCAGGCTAATGCAAATGATAAAACAGTTTGCTTCCACTTCCATACCAGCCCAACCCTAACATACATTGAGGAAGGGTGGTACCCAACAAAGGTAGAGGCTAGCATGAGAAACGTTGTCCCTAATGGGTCTGAGGTTGATCAATTTAAATGTTGCTTATCACTTTTGTTTGTAAATGCTTTAAAACCACCAGTTGCAAGCTTCATACCTGCTTCAATAGCTAAAATCTAAAGTTGTACCAATTGTAATTCATCCAGACATGTTTCAAATCCAACTCCTTTATTGATTCCACTCTTACATTGTTTCGAAATTTACTATTAAAGCATATGAGAGGTTGCTCTATATAATACCGAGTTTTGTTGGAGATCCAGTTTGGTTTTAGGGAATGTGTTTCTAAGAAATGTCTAAATGCATGACTACAAAGGGAGCCTCTCTATTTTTGTCTGGGCGTGGAGCTGCAGTCAACAGAACTAAGCTCTGGTACATCACAGGGGAGATGAGTATTGAGAAACCTATCCTGGATACTAATATTGTGCTCAATACCTCTTCTCTCCAAACGTCAGGTACAGAGCAGGTGAAGAGCTGCTTTCCACCAATCCACTTGTGGAGTTAAAGAGGGGTGCTTTTCAGCACCATTACACATTACTCTATTTATTATTAGCTTAGCAAATAACGTATTGACATGGGCTCTCAAAAAATAAGATCCTTTTCCGTGGAATGCCAATTGCATGATCCTTCTCTGACACTTCTGATGGGGGCCAAGAGCAAGCATTTTGTGAAGTATTTTTTGAGTATGGTTCTAAATGTTCTAACATAAGTGGATGAAGGTATAAAAAATCTACTCAAACTCCATATGTCATAGGTTGATGGCCTATGGTTACATTTGGTACTTGTGACGGGAATATAGCTAAAATCGAGTGTTTGTGTTATACATAGCAAAATACTGTGCAATTGCAACATAAGCTAGTGATGTATGGGGTACTGTTGACCTTTTTATTTATTCAGATGGGGTATCATTTCTTAGATCTCTATTGGGGTTAGTCATGTCTGCATTTTTTACCCTCTTAGAATTAGGCCTTGTTAGAAATGGGGGTCTCTGGTTGGCAATGGTTTGCACACTTGCCCAATTAGGGACCCTTGCTTCTAATCAGTGTAAGAGAGTTACACCCTTAGACAACCCCTGCTCACACCCTTGGTAGCTTGGCACAAGCAGACAGGCTTATCTCAGAGGCAATGTGTAAAGCATTTGTGCACACATACAGTAATACAGTGAAAACACTACAAATGGCCACCACACCAGCTTAGAAAAATAAATACTCTTTATCTAAACCAAACAAGATCAAATTGACAGAAATCCAACATACACTTATCATGATATGACTTTTAAATGGGAAAAACAGTTCTGTCCATAGCAAACTATAGATGCGGCACTTTCAACACAAAGTACCTCGGAAGCGTCAAAAATCATAAACAAAAACAGCTGCAGGGAAGGTAATGCATCGGTTCCTTATGCACAGGGAAGGTGATGCGTCGGTTCCTTTCTCCAGGGCCTGTGATGCATCGGATCCTTACTGCAACCCACAGGAGTTGATGCATTGGTTTCTTACTGTGTGGGGTGGTGATATGTCGGTTTCTTCTTGCGGCCTGGCGTTGTTGTAGACTTGGTGCCCGATGCGATGTGTGGGGATTCAGAGATGCGCCGGTGTCAACAGCGCTGCGTTGATCTCTTCAGCCGTAGTCCCACAATGCGTTGGTTCCTTGCAGTCGTACAGCAGGGCCTGCGTCAGAGTCAGTGCAGTGATCTTGGACTTCGGAGAACGGTGCATTTGACTCGGCGTGCAACAATTTCTCAAGGCAGGCGATGTGTCGGTTTCTTCAGTGGCACTCCAGCGATGCGTCAAAATTCTTCACGCATGGTGGTGTTGTGTCGGAAACAGGTCCGGATGCGTCACGCTTCTTTAGTTGCTTCTCTTTTCCCAGCTTCCAGCAGCGGAACAACCTCCAGTGGCCTAACACAAAACCAGGCACAACTTGGCAGTTCAGAACTCCCAGAAAAGAAGTTCAGCTGAGCTGGTGGTGAAGTCTTTGTGTCCTTGAGACTGCAGAACAGGAGGCAAGCTCTACTTCAAGCCCTTGGAGATCTTCTTCAAGCAGGATGAACAGCACACAGCAAAGTCTGTGTACCCTGCTTGGAAGAAACAGCCACTGCAGGCCAATCCCAGAAAGAACACCGCAAAGGGGCAGTACTTCTCCTTCAGCTTTCCTAGCTCTTCTCCTTGGTAGAGGTTCCTCTTCAGGCCAAAATTATTCTAATGTTCCGGGGTCTGGGCCCCAATATGTACACTCAATTTATCTTTGTTCTCTTTTGTCAGAGAGGCTCTGTGCTCAGTCAAACCCAGTTCTTGCCTCCCTGGTCGAGCTTCTTGGCAGGAGGTGGAGACAGTGTTGTGTAAGGTATACCAGGCCCATTCAGGTGCAAGGAAATCTCCTCCCACTACTGTAAATGCAGCCCAGGTCTATTCTGCCCAGCCCTGACTCATTCAGGAAAGGCAGGATACACCTCAACTCCCCAGTGGCTGTCTGAAGAGAATGCACAACCCCAGCCCCTGTCACTCTAAAGCCAGAAAGTCAACCTCAAACCAGTAGAGGTACACAGGATGGCTAAGCAAGAAAATACCCACTTTCTAAAACGTGGTATTTTCAAACACACTATATGAAAAGCATCTTTACTAAACTTTGCATTTTCATATTCTGAGTTCAGGTATTCCAAACTCCATCTTTCCATCTTGTCCCAATGAGAAGTTGTATTTATAAGATGTTAAAAATTAACTCCCATTCTATCCTATGGGACAGATAGCCTTTCAATAGCAAAAAACGAAATACACTGTATCTCACTATTAGGTCATGTCACAACAGCGGTACCTATCCTACCTATCACATACACTGCACCTTGCCCACAGGTGTACCCTGGGCCTACCTTAGGGGTGATTCACATGTTATAAAAGGGAAGGTTGACATTAGAGCAGTGACTGCGCGCAGACACTGCCGTGACAGGTCTGAGACCCCTTGGAAAGGCTGCTTGTGTGGGTGGCACCATCAGTGCTGCAGGTCCACTAGCAGAATTTGACTTACAGGCCCTGCGCACACACAGTGCACTGTACTAAGGTATTAGTAGTAAGTCAAACAAGCCAATCATGGAAACACTAATCCATATTCAGAATTTATAGTGGGAGCACTTGCACTTTGGAACTGATCAGCAGTGGCAAAGTGCCCAAAGCATCTAGACCAGCAACAATGAAATCCAGCACACAGCAAAAATAAAGGAGGCAAAAAGACAGGGGAAAACCATGCCAAGTATGCCGGGTGTAGCAGGCCTTTAATATATGTTTGAGACAAGTGCACTAACCGATCTGTTTGTGTCGACTTTTACATAGTCAAATTACCCCAAGCTCCCCTTGCAAACAAATACTCAAGACGTAATTCCTGAACACTTTATCTTACATGTCAACTGAGAAAAATAAACACAACTACTATGTACTTTGAATGAACTTTAGAGGTTGAGCTGGTATGCCCTCATAAATAAAATGTCTTGAGAGTAGAGAAAATAGTTGTCCAAATTCTATATTAACAGTCAATCTGGGATGTAGTTTGCTGGAGCAAGGGGTACATTTTTTTAAGATGGGCAGAATGTTTGGAACAAGAGGTAAAATAGTGGCTACAAGGTGACCATTTTGTAACTGAATGCTGACCATGGTGGACAGCTTCGACTGTGCAGGGGCAACTGCTGGCATTTGAGGGAGAAGACAGAAGTCACATGGGTTGATTTGGCCAGTCTGGCCTTATCGGGCATTTCCCTGGGAGGCTGGACGGGTGAGGGGCTGCTTTTGTTACTGGGGCCATTTTTGTACAATTGCAGCAGTTTTAAAAGCACTGCAGAGTTCCGTGAATATCTAACAGCTTTCAGGCAATGTTAAAAGTGCCAAGATAACTCCGTTGATAAATGTACCAGCTGGAGAGAGCGCTATGTTTTGTCTAGTTGCAGTTTTGATTCATCCAAGGTAGCACAGAGGGTTAATGTGCCTGCTGCAAAGAGCATGTACTATGTAGATCACAGAACAGTAGTTTATATGCATTACTCATTGGTTTACTGTTTATTTTCACTGGGATCATTTTGTTACTGTGCAGTTCATAAGTTACAATCGTAATCTGGGTTGGAAAGTTATGTTTGTTTGTCTCAGTCTTTCATTATCCTAATTTTGCTAAAAAAGGGTTTGTTTGGGTGGAAAGAAATTCTTTTTAGTAAATGTAGTGTTGTGTGAGCATGTAATGACAAAACATTTGTGGTTCATAATGGACTCCATAGAACTGTGAGGTAAGCATTAGAGCAAAGTGAATTGAAAGCAGGTATGAAATGTTGAGTTTGAGGTTGCATGAAGAAGAATAAAGACGTGTTATACTAAGCACCGTGTGCGGTTTAGTCAGTGGCATATGTGTAGTCAAAGTGCAGCCCCAGTTGTGTGAAAATGATTTGTTGCTAATGAAAGTTTTGCTGAAAGGTTTACACATCAGTGGCCGAGACCTGCTGAAAAAGCCAGACAAAGAGGTACTGAGCTACTCCGCAATGCATATGGAGTGACAAACCTATAGGGGGAGCAACCAGGTGTTGGACAACAGAAAGAGACATGTAAATGCAAAGTGATAAAAGAAACAATCATCTGCTTATCAGTCCTTTAGGGAAGACAGCCTTTGTGTCACTGCTCTGGGGAGAAGCAACTCCAAAGAAGGCATCCTTGGGTTGTGCTTGTGGAGCTGTCTATACCTGAAGCGGCACGCCGTCAAAGCTGCTGGGTCGTGGCTCAGAACAACTCCGGAGGTCTCCTAAAAGCAAAGTGCTCCCATGAAGACCAAGAGTGAGGTCGTAGTTCCATCGGGCCTTAGAGATAGTCTGGCTGAAGCAGGTCCTAGCGGACCACAGATGGTGTCAAAGGGAACTCCACCCTCAGTGTCAGCGAATCTTGTAAATGATTACAATGCTGCCACCTTCTTGAAACCACCACCGCCATTCAATTCCTCTAAAGAGTTGAATATTGGTGACAGATGGACTGTCTGGATAGAGACATTTGATGATTTCATTGATGTGATTGAAGAAGCAGATAACAAGAAAATCATCATGTACCTTAAGTATCCTGCTGGTGAAGACATGAAAGAAGTCATAAAGAAAATGCCGCTGTTGGACCCGGCCCATTTGGCAGGTTCACCCCGAAACTTTTTGCTTTTGCCTAGCCTGTTTCTGTAAACTGGTGTTGGTGATTTTAGGTCTCTGCGCACTTTTTCACTGTGGTCCAGTGTAAAGTGCGTGCGCTCTCTGTGTGTGTGGTGAGAGTGACCTGCCCTCCCATAGGAATGCATGAGGAATATATGTGACCATGGTAGTTCCTGATGTAAGGGGAGTGCAGGGTCAAGTTTGGTATGTACGACCTCGTGAGATTGAATGCTGTGCAATGATTTATGCGGCATGATTGTGTCTAGTGTGGAAGTGCCACTTCTAGAAGTTGGCATGTTAGTGTAGTTTGTGTCTGGCGTGTGATTGGCTGGAGCTGGCTGGTAAGCCTGGCTCCAGGAGTCAGGATGGGTCTGCCCCGGTGGTGAATGGAGAGATTAGCATGCTGATGTGAGGGAGGGGTACACCTGGGACCTGAATAGGGCTGGTCCTTCCCTCCACAATGCTGGCTCCACCCCTGTGATGCATCTGATGTCCGTAGCCTGGCCAGTGAAAGGGAATTCCCCATAACCAGTTGTAGTTGGTTCTCACAGTGCCTGCCCCTTGTAGACAAAGGACTTTGCTGTAAAGAAAGGGTGCTGTGACACCCTGAAGATGTTCTTGTGCTTCACTTGAAACAATCAGGGGCGTGCTGCTGCTGGGGTCCAGGGGAAGTCTTGGAGCGCTTTGCCGGTCTCCCGTCTGGAGAGGGAGACCGGAGATGCTGGCCGCCACCAACCAGGAGAGAAGAGCGCGGTCACCGGTCAAAGGGGCTCCCAAGTTGAAGGGAGAGCCCCGCGCCAGCAGCACAAACCAGGAGCCGAGTCCTGCCTCTGTCCCCCCACCGGTGAGTCTCACGGGGGAGTTCAGAGGGAGGGGAAGGCAGTGTCTGAGCGGCCCCGTCTGGCAGCGGGCCGCTCCGCCGTCAACCCAGTTGTTCTGTTTCGAGCCTAGAGGGCTCCATGGGGGCATAACGATTTTCGGAGCCCACGAGCTCCGCAGCGCTGAGATGCCTTCAGGGCGGCCCCGGATGGCAGCGGGCCACCCCAGCCTGCCAATAGTGATTTCAAGGGCCCGAGGATCCCGTGCTGAGCCCCGTGGCTCCATCGATAGAGGGGCCCAGGCTTTCATTGTTTAGGGGCTATAGTTGGCATCAAGGGCCCCCGGAGGCGCCAGCGTGGGGCATGTTTTGCGTGGCTCCAACGACGGAGCAGTTATGGCCTGCTGGGGGCAGAGTTTGTTTGAGCCCGTGGCTCCAATGTTATTTTGGGGGCATGGTTGTATTTAGAGCCCGTGGCTCTGAGACCCCCGTTGTTTTAAGAGCCAGAGTGCTCCAATGCACATGTTTATTTACAGAGCCCCATGTGGCTCCAGCCTGCACATATTTGTTGTCAGAGCCAGAATGCTCAGTTTGGCACAGCCTGGTCCCCGAGGGCCAGTGAGGGCCCATGTCGCAGTTTTGAAGTTTCCAGCTTCCCAGCAATTAGTGGGCAGCTGCACCGTTTAGGATTGTCTTGGGGACATGGTCTTTTGGATCTAGGAGTGAGTTGCACTCCTCCGCCCTACTTTGGATTCCACAGCTGCGCAGCACTTAGTGCCAGCTGCAGCGTTTAGGCCAGGTGATGTCCTCAGCTGCCCAGCAAGTAGTGGGCAGCTGCAACGTTTAGGCTTGCGCCGGTGGCGCACCCCTGACTGGCGCTGCATTGGCAGCGCGCCCTGACATTCTGGACACAGGGCATTTGAGCACCTTCTTGGGATCGGCAGTTGGCCAGGGGGCTGGTATGTGGATAGGGCGCAAGGCCCTAATGTGACTTTTGCACAATGTGATTACTTACTATGTTTGTGATGATAATTGCCTAATGTGATTTATGTGCTAAAGGTGATATGTACTTTAAATGAGGTGCTAGGAAATGTAATGCATCTAGTATGTTTTACGCACCCTGTATATGATACCTCTAGAGATGGTTTTACCTATGGAGGTTGGTGTTAGTGAGATTTTACCTCACTGTGATCTACGCCCCTAAATGTGATTTATTCTTAGGAGGCAGAGTCTAATGTGTTTAGACTAGTGGGAGATTGCCTACTGTAGTTATACTGTTTAGGCCTAAATGTGATTGCTGCGTAATGTGCTTTGCCTTTATGCTTGTGTTATACTTCTAAAGGTGCTCATGCTTAGAAGTTTGCTTTGCCTAGTACTAGAGATGTTATGTGTCCATGCGTGATCTATGCCTATGGTTATTAGTATTGCGTAGTGTGTACCTACCTGTTACCGGTGGTTACTGGTTGTGATCTATAATTGTTATTTGGTGTGACAGTTATTCTAAGTGCTAGTTCTACTAAGTGCTGATTCTGACAGTGGCCCACGTGGCCCTGTCCTGGTGTAAATAATCCCATGTGAATGTTGCCCGTGCCAGTTGGCACAATGTATATTGTGTGATTACTATCTGATGTGTTTTGACAATACAAAAGTTATTTTTATATAACCTTGTGTGAAGTTCCTTTTGTGGTGTGCCTAGGATGTTGTTGCTGTTGTGTGCGTGCGCAAATGCTTTACACATTTCCTCCGGGATCAGCCTGTCTGCTCGTGCCAAGCTACTAAGGGGGTGAGCAGGGGTTATCTTGGCGTGTGATTCCCTTGCCATGACTAGAATGGTGGTTTCTGCCTGGCTTTGGCGCAAGCCTTAGCCAACCAGAAATCCCACTTCTAACAGCCGCAATTTAAATCAAAGCCACCTTGACTCTCAAATTTGATCTAATGCCAAATCTAGATTACAAAAGAAACATCTACACTCAAGAAAGAAAGAAAGCTGGTAAGACCATCGACAAATTTGCTGAGAGACTGGAGACGCTCATCAAAGACTGTAAGTTCAATTAATTTAATGATGAGGAATGAGTGATTGACGGATGCTTGTCAGTTTTGTTTAGACAACGAATGAAGAGAGAAACTCTTAGGGCCCTATTACGAGTCTGTTAGTCTGAAGACCACCAGAAACATGGTGGTGCGGTGGTGGAAAATCCAGCCACCGCTGCACCAGCCGCCAACCGCCTGATTATGACTTGGGCAGTCGGACCAACCTTGGACCGTCGGCTCCACTAGGGTACTGCCATTCCCTGGCATAGGTGTGGCTGTCAAAGGCCGCAATATGGTTAGTGGGACCGCCACAGTCCCGCCAAGCATATTAAAAGTATCATCTCCATCAGGGTTTTCAAGGCAGTTCCACTGCATCAAACATATATGGGTGCACACAGAGGGGCATAACATGTGCCCCCCTGTGTGCACGCACATGGGATCCTGCACTGCATGGACTTTTACGTCCATCTCATGTAGGAACCTTGTAGTACATTCCCATTACGGTGCCTCTTTTAATGGCACCACCGCCTTTAAAAGAGGCACTGCCTTAGGACCGCTATGTTGCCTGCCTGCCAGACTACTAAAAAGTTGTATTCTGGCGAGTGGCATGACCTTTGGCAGAGCAGTGGTGCAGCGATTTTCACCATCACACCACTTGTAATAGGCCCCTAAATCTGGAGACAGCGCTCATGGCTGCAAGAGCTAAAGAGTGCGTTGATCGACAAACAGCTGACATGTAGTCCGGAGGGGTCCAGAATGAATCAATCATGCATGAAAGAAACAAGTCAAAGCACGAAGCCAAGGGACACAGAGTGAATTCTCCACAGAAAAAGAAGTTGGGTTTCAGGTGTGGATTTTTTGTTTCCAAACGAAGGTAAATGTTTCGCCATTGGGCAGGTCTGTGGAAAGGAGAACCATTTTGTGATGGTGTGCAAGGTGAAAGAAAAAGTAGATGCATCATGGCACAAAGGCAAAATGGCCGCTCGAACTATCCAGAAGCAACTTTCACCACATGCTCAGGCAAATCGACACCAAACAAAGTTGATTGCATCTAAATCTTTGTCAAAATATATTTCTGTGTCAATATCAAGTGAAAATGAAGAAGATGGGTGTGCCAGGTCGATGTTCACCTCAGAGATGTTTGCTCATGTTGGAGTGGCTGCCTGTGAGGAAGAACATCAGCCCAAGAGAAGCCAACATGACAAAGCACCAAAGTCATTCAAACATCATCTGAAGATCACACAAAAGGTCAATGGTTATAAAATACCTTTCATTATCGATAGTGGTGCATCAATAAACATTATGAATGAGGAGAAATATATTGAACTGTCTCCAGTCTCCCGACTTATGCTATCAAAAACAAAAGCATATTCGTGGTCAGCATCGACACTATTGAGAAGTCAAGGGTCGTTTACGGCTACAATGAAGCATAAGAAAACAAAAGTATTCCAACACTTATTCATGTACTTCAAGGTACGGCATCAAGCGCCAATTTACCCAGCTTCTGCACAACCACTGATATGAGATTGTTTTCCATGACCAATAACACGTATGCTCATCACAAAATAGTAAGTCGATTCCCTTAGTTGTTTCATGGGTTAGGAAAACTCAAAACGATGAAAGTCCAATTACACATTAATTAGGATGTTTGTCCTATTGCTCAGAGACACAGACCAATTGCTTCCACTTACAGGAAGCTGTTGAAAAGGAACTTGAATCTTTACTCAAGCAAGATATCATTGAGTGTTCTACTTGTTCGGCACAGTGGGTTTCTCCCATTATTGTAGTACCCAAAAAAGACAGTGAAGGAGCTGTACACATTTGCGTTGATATGTGTCCAGCGAACAAGAACATTGAAAGAGAATGGCATCCATGTTCACACATTTTCGACATGGTAACACAATTAAGTAAGGCAAGGGTATTCTCTTGCCTGGATCTGAATAAAGGGTATAATCTGTTGGAACTCAAGGAGAAATACAAGTACATTATAATCTTTTCTACAAATGTTGGTCTGTTCCGTTACAAGAGACTAAGTTTTGGTGTGTCATCAGCTGCAGAGCTATTTAAAGATGCCATTTAACGTATTATACAGCCTGCCATGAATGCTTTCAATTACAGTGATGTCATACTGTTTTTTGGAGCTACACAGGAGGAGCAGGGGGAAAGCTCTCACTCAAGTGTGTCCGTTGCTCACTGATGCAGGTTTAACTTTGAATGTCGAGAAATGTGAGTTCCATAAGACAAAGTTAAAATTCTTTAGCCATATCTTTTCTGATGGGAGCATGACATGTGATACTGCTAAAGTGCAAGCACTTTCAGCTGCTAGTAACCCACAAGAAGTTTCCATGTTACGTTCATTTTTTGGTATGGCCATTTATTGGTCAAGATACATACAAGATGTTTCCACAGTCAGTGAGCCATTAAGAGACTTGATTAAAAAGAATCTTCCTTTTGTATGGTCACATGAGTGGGAACGAAGGTTCTGGAAAAATAAACAAGGTATTGCGAATGCTACTGAAATGGCATATTTTGATCCAAAACTTCATACTGAAGTTGTGCAAAAGATACTGGGCACACGTTTAGGAATAAACAGTATTGATACAGCGAGATTACATAAAAGCAAGTTGACACCGGTGGTACAATAAACAGGTTGTTTATATAGATGGTATTCTTCAGAATGAACAAACAACGCCAGCCGACACGTGATTCGTCTGCAGGGCAATGCCTGTGACTCTTCAGGGAGGCGAGAAGAGCACTGCCAGGACCCGGAACCCTAAGGTCTTGGCCGAACACAGATTTACCCGCCTGTGTTTAATCTCCTATCCCTACCTGCCCTACCCGCGGCTGTCTTCAAACCCGTTGACCGGGTCGGAATTATCACCAGTAATTCGATCTGCCTATCACGTCACAACAGCCCTGAAGAGTCACAGACATTGCCATGTAGACGAAACACGTGTCGGCTGGTGTTGTTTGTTCATTCTGAAGAATACCATCTATATAAACAACCTGTTTATTGTACCACCGGTGTCAACTTGCTTTTATGTAATCTCGCTGTATCAATACTGTTTATTCCTAAATGTGTGCCCAGCATCTTTTGCACATATTCCAGTGTTAAGGGCTCGTGTCCTTAACTCACACAGAGGTTTAGGGTCTTCCTCTACACTGGTTGCACCGTCAAAAATTGTGCCGAATTCGACAACCTCCTAGTCACCTATTATCTGCTGGAGCGCTATTATCCTGCTCCCTCCCTAACCCTACGCAGGCTTTCAATTCATACTGAAGTTGTTGTCCACTGCTAGCCCTGTAGGTTTGGGCACCATCCTTGCACAGCACAGTGGACATCCAACTGCTCAAAGACATATTGTGCCGTACAGCAGGCAAGGTTTGTCCCAAACTGAACTTGCTTACTCACATCTTGAGAAAGAGAGCATGACAGTGGTGTGGACTTGTGAACATTTCCATGTATTCTTGTATGGCCTTCATGCCTGTGACCCATAATCAAGTTATTATTGACTATTTTGTGAAAACCAAAAGCAAAAATGCCTCCTCGCATTGAATGTTGGGGCCTGCAATTGCAAGCGTACAACTACACCATCACACATCATCCATGGAAAGCTCAGTATACTGCCAACTTCTTTTCATGAGTGCCTTTACAATACCCTGGCACCCATTCTAAGATGGTTGTAGCCTACATAAATTTCATAGTGAAATATCAAGTGCTTCAGCTGAAATTTCGATAGAACAAATTGTCACTGCAATAAGTCAGAATAGTGACATGCTGAAACTGAAAGACATCATTACACATCAGTCTTGGTACCAGCAACCTCATCCTCAGGCTCTTACCAGTGACAGTGAAAGTCAACAGTTTAAGAATGTCAACAATAAACTGCCTCCTACTCATAAAGGTATTATTCTACGAGGCTCAAGAATTGCAATGCCGGAGAGTCTGCAACAACAGATAATTGAAGTGGCTCATGAAGGGCATTGTAAAAATGTTGCCACCAAACGAGCTCTCCGAGACTGAGACTAGTTTCCACATCTCGATGAGAGCGTTGAAAAAGAATGAAAGGCCTGTCACCTGTGTAACTGTCTGATATCGAAAACCACTCAACAAGCGTTAAGCATGTCAGAGTTGGCAAGGCATGCTTGCGAAAGAATTGTGTGGACTTCTTCAGTCCTCTTAAACTGGATATCACCTGATGGCGATTGTGGATGAACATTCCTGTTTTCCATTGTCAAAGACCTCCCATTTATTACTCAAGAACATGTCATTGAGAGATTAGGCAGCATCTTCGCGGCCTGGGATGTTCCTGTGATATTAAAGTCTGATAATGGTCCCCCTTTTGACGGTCAGAAAATCAAAACTTTCTCAGTCATCTTAATATGAAGCAGCAGAAGAGCACTCCTCTGTGGCCACAGGCCGATGGCCTTGTCAAATGTTTCATGAGTACTTTGAAGAAAGTTGTCCAGTGTGTTGTCTTAGAAAAACTCGACCTTAAAGCTGTTCTAAATTCCTCTCTCTAAGCTTCCTGCTCAACCCCTCACTCGATCACATGTGACAGCCCTGACACTATGAGAGCCATGAAGACCAAGTTACCTCAATGGACCAACGGAAGAGCACATACCAAGGAACAAATACGCCTGAAGAATTGGGTCATAAGAAGAAACAAAAGCCTACTCAGACAACCGTCGACATGCACAACATGTCACCTTCACGAAAGGAGATTGAGCTCTTGTGCGTCAGCGCAAAATACAAAAGTCTGATGCTCCTTTCTATGATGAACCATTTCATGTTGTGACCAGCAAAGGGCACACAGTGAGTCCTGGGAAGTCCCTTACGTTAGATTCCTCGTATGTCAGACATGTAGCTCATCACTTATCAGGCACTGATGTCATTGTAGAGACTGGGTCTGAAATGACAAGTGAAGACACCCTGACTGCTGCTGTCTCTCCATCACGGCAGTCCACAGTTTCCGCAGACCCGGTTGGGACGTGTAATCCATGCGCCATAAAGGCTCATTGAAGAACTCTAATTGTAAATATTTGTAAAAGATTTATGGTCATTGGTGAATACCCGGGCGGAACAGGACGTTACAGTACAGTCAACCCTGATCACTGTGTTACGTTCTGAATCCTGAGTTAACGCTTTCCAAGACCAAGCAATCTTAAAAAATACCAGTAGGGATGACATGTGAATCCTACAACTTGTAGTCCCCTTTGTCTTATGTAACATTTTCTATACACTAATTTACACATGTAGGATTCATTGTTTCTGTATGTGTGCACGACCCACTACACTGCTATGAGAAGTGCTATAAAACAAACAAAATACATGTGAGAGGGGGCTATGGAGAGATGAGAGGCACTTTTGGAGGTTCATAGTGAGGGAATCATTGAAGAGCCCCAATAAAGATTGCGGTATCCTGGGGCACTGTAAGGTCATCATTTACTATGCTTTAAAAACTAATACAGTTGAATATTTAACGAAAAAATGTGTTGTAAAATGCAACATTTTTGCCATTTTTTTCATATTTTCTTGGAGGGAGAAGCCCCCCTCAGCCCCTAAGCCCCTTGTAGTGGTCAGTCTCGCTCGTACGCTATGCACCATATGGGGGCTGGTCTGACAAAATTTGCCAGGGCTGTTTTGGTTTCCCTGTCCAACCCTGTTCCCTATGTCCCTTTTACAATGCATAATGTTTTGAACCATGCTGCCCTTCTCCCTTTAAGGTGTTGCAAACTACCAAAATGGACTTCTGCAAGTCCCCAATGTCCTGCTCTCAATGTGTCAATTTTTGGGGGACCCAACCAGAGGTCGCAGTGGGCAGGTGAATAAAGAATGATGTATCCAGGCTCTACTAATTTGATCAAAACAGTTTCTATACTATTTATTTAAAAAACAACAATTCTTGAACAGTTCAGTTCTCACAGGTTAAAATGGGAGAAGGGTGGTCTCCTTTACCATGAAGTGAGAGAAAGGAAAGCAACCAAAGTAAAAAAAGCCTTCTTTGCAGGGTACCTGCTGCCTCAGAGAAATGTAAATGTGTGCACTTGATTAATTGTAAATCTAAAGGATGCTTGGGAGTCAGTGTAGGCTGTAATTAATAGAATCTAGAATTTGTTCTTTTAAAGGAACCCTACACAAATGGTTTCTACGCCCGGAAATGCCGGGCGATCTTTGGCAGAGACAGCACAAGCTGCCAGGACTGAGAAGAAGGACCGGAGTGAGGCCTCTCTCTTTCCTGCCGTATCCCCAAAGAAGTACTTCTTCCACATTGTAGAGGTACAATGATGCCTTCTACTCCCTGAAGAATCAGGTTACAATTCACCTATTCTTTATTCTTTATACATTTTTTCACGTGTTTCACCCCTAATGGTCCTTACAAAAGCCTATTGACCTGTTGGCAACTTAAGGCTGAAACATGTTGACCTTTTTAACCCTAACTCATTCTAAAGCTGCACGATTTATCTTATTAATTGTCCGAATCCAGAATTATTAAAACTTCCTTCTCTGGCTGTCCGGACTTTTTTTTAAATCACCACTTACCTCACCACTTATCGATGATCACTACTGCCTTAAACCAAAGGTAAAACCTCCTGGTGGAGGGTGCACACACAACAAAAAAACGACCCGATGATTACGCACGCACGTGTAAACAAAAGCGGGGACACATTATATACCGCTACGAGATTATTCCAACATACACGTGTATGAGGGTCTTTTTTGGGAGATACCTACTTGGCGACCTGCAAAACCTTGGTTCAAGCAGGACTAGTGATCCTTTCCCCCCCCCCTGATTATGAGATATCACAACGGAGACTGAAAGGATTCATACTCTGACTCCCCCCTCCTATTGATTATACGTTACTAAGTCACTGACCAGGGCTCAAATCAGTGACCGTCCAGGTACACCCAGGTGCCCGCATTAACCAACCAAACTTTCCTATATGCAAAATAAGTTTCCCCAGATAAATCTAAGTTGCATTTATTTTTCATTTAAGGTGTAGGTGAAAGAGTACCAAAATAGTTACAAAATATTTGTTTGTTTTTTAGCCATATCTCTGACTGCACTCCCAAACTTACTGACCACGCCCCCATTGCACTCAGGTCTATAGTATCTTACATGTATACATACACTTCGACTGCTGACTGCAACCACTGTCGCATTAAGCAAATACAGAGATGGAGCTATGTTGTCCCTCGCAGGCCGCCATCCTTGCATTAACTGCGATTCACAATAAGTAGCAGAAAGAAATCTAAACATAAATAAGTAAGTACATCTCAGACACAGTGTAGGCAGAGCACAATGGCCCAACCAGCTAGTACATGCACTCCTCTAAATCATATCCTATGGAAGAGATACATTACCACTGCTTTTTGGAAAATTGTGGGTTGCCAGTCCTCCCTCATTTAGGTCCTTACTAGTTTAGCGACATCAGTGACAGCACGTGAAGCAATGCTACATGCACCAACAGACCCCCTTTAAAGCAGACATCTGTCCATTTTCAGCTCGTGGGATTAATTAAGGTTTTTTTTTTTTAAATCAGCCTCCAAAAGCCTGCCTTGTGAACGCAGAAATGCATTTTCAGTTTGCCTCCTTTGCAAGATGGATGGACCAGAGGCCCTGGGATGATTTAAGTCTACATCCAATTAGCAGCCTGGACAGGGAAATAGATTTGCTTCAATGCAAGAACCCATTTGCCACGGGCAACCGGCTTGCGCTTCTCAAGGTCACGAGACGCGCGAAGATGCTGCGAGGTGATAACGCAGATTGGAAAAGGCTAAGCCTCTCTGCCATGGGATGTTCAAGAAAGATAAATTATTGTCAAGGTGTTGTTGGGTGCAGTGTGTGCAGGGAGGGCCAGGATCGATGGCCCTCAGTGTTAATTTACCAATTGCAGATGTTGGAAATTTATAGTCTTGAGAAATATGCAGTGAAAGCAGGAAATATATACAGTGTCAAACACGTGTCAAATGGCATGTCCTGCTAGGCTGGTATGTATTTGATAAAACATTATTAGCCTGGTTTTGAGCGAAGACATTGTGCAGCTGATAAAAGACGAGAAAAGATGTGCTTTCTTTCTGATCGGAGTTCCAAATGATTTAACACGTAATCGAATGTTCAAGGCCTCCCTAAATTTCCCACGGCCCTGCAATCACGAAGAAAGAAGACGACCCACGCGCCAGAGGCCAGCAAAATCAGTCACCACGCTAAAGCGCCACGGTCACGTGCATGTGAAATGAATTACCGCCGGAGAATGAATTATGCAAATGGCTCTTAAAGTTCAGATTTCCACAGCATTACGTGCATGGTGCACAGAGCAGGCAATCCATAGCAAGCATGAAAGAGTCACGGGTGTGAAATACATTCATTCTGTCGCTTTCGCTCTCTTCTAGTCTTATAGCTCTACACCTCAGACTACTCCTTTTAGGCACTGTGGGGCATATTAGCAATCAGCAGCGATAATTATCGCTGACAGCTGCTAGCGTGAGGAAATCTATCGCCCGCTATCGCAGGCAATAATCTCCAAGTTAGCATTGTATTAACAACGCTTAACGCCATGGAGATAAAAATCCCAGCGATAGCGGGGATTTTCGCAGTTTTCAATGGAATATCGCTGGTTCTCCTATTATTTTGCCGTGGAACGCCCACTTTGCATCTCATTAGAGATGCAAAGCTGGGCGTTGTTGACAAGGGCACAAAATCAGCAAAACACGCAATAGCGTGTCTTTGCTGACGGCCTCAAAAGCGTCGATAATTTCATATCGCCCGCCTTGCTAATATGCCCCCATATGTGCACATTGTGGCAAGGGCGCGTATGGAGGCTCTGCTTAAGTGTGAACCTGAGATGGGTCCTCATTTGCCCCTCTCTGGGTGTGTTGACACCCTTGCCCCCTTACTGGAAGGCTCACTTCTGCATCATGAGTAGGGGGCGGAAAGAATTGTGAAAGTTTCTCTTGCGTGATATGCGCAAAGGATTATGGATAGGGCATGAAATGCACCTGATTATTATCTTTCAGAGCGCTGTTTGTAGGATAAGTCTGATATCAGGCATTACCTGACAGTTTGCTTGTGTAATAAAACTTCCCTTAGATTTATTCTTGAGGGATCCTCCAACCAGGGCTGACCCTAAACCGGTTTGACTGGGACAACGCGGTACAAAAGGGGGTGGTGATAGACGGAGCAGCTGAAACAATCAAACACTCACACCCAGTAAACAGATCTGGGTTTAATCCATCACCGTTCTTTAGCCCACTCTGCCATCCCAGTTCAGACATGGCCATATGCAAATCAGTCTGACCCAGTGCTTCATGGGAACAGTCCAGCCCGAACTGCCAAGCCATGCCTTCCCTGGACCGGAAACACGCTTCCTAGGACCGGTTTCTGGCATTACAGCCGTCTTCAGCCAGGCTTGCTTCAATCCAGTGGCAAAGTGAGCAAGGCACTCACGTCTGAGCATACCCTGCCAACTTATAGCGAACAAAGCGGTACAAAAAGGGGTGGTGATAGACTGAGCATGTGAACCAAACACTCACACCCAGTCAACAGATCTAGGTTTAATCAATCACGATCTTTAGCCCACTCTGCCACCACAGTTCAGACATGGCCATATGCAAATCAGTCTGACCCTGTGCCTCATGGGAACAGTCCAGCCCGAACTGCCAAGGCATGCCTTCCCTCGACCGAAAACAAGCTTCCTAGGACCGGTTTCTGGCATACGGTGATGGATTAAACCCAGATCTGTTGACTGGGTGTGAGTGTTTGATTGGTTCAGATGTTCCGTCCATCGCCACCCCCTTTTGTACCGCCCTGGGCTGAAAGATTATTTGGTGTTTGTTGCAGGGGCCCTGGGTCATTGCGGTGTACTGGCAGGAGGTGTGAGGAAGATGGGAGTGGCGCAGGGGGTCGGTGGGGCGCTAACAATTACGCTGCCGTACACTAAGTGCTGATTACAAAGGGCCATATTATCAAGAAAGGGCGATACATTATCGCCGCTTTTATTGTCAGGAAACTGCCGCTAAAGCGGCGATAATGGGCTTGATAATATGCCCTTGTGAATTCCCATAGAAGCCCAGGTTCTGGTGTTAACCTGGGCTTCTATGGAAATTCACAAGTGCATATTATGAAGCCCATTATCGCTGCTTTAGCGGCAGTTTCCTGCTGATAAAAGCAGCAATAATGTATCGCCCTTTCTTGATAATATGGCCCAAAGTCTTTAACGGGACCAGATGGAGACCAAGTGGGATGGGCAAGCTGCTATTTAACATTAAATCAAGCAGCTCCCTGCTGCGCCACTCGTAATATTGGCGCCCTGGGTGTGTGCCCTGCTCGCCCATGCTTAAGGCCAGCCCTGCACCTAACTACTTTCCGTAAACTGAGATGTCAAAAAGTGTGCTTTGAGGAGCGCCCAGTGCCCTGGGACACCTTAAGGGTGCCAATAATATAGGGGCATATTATCAAGACCTGCGATAAAATTATCGCCGCTTTAGTGGCAGGAAATTGTCGCTAAAACGGCGATAATGGGCTTGATTATATGCCCTTGTGAATTCCCATAGCAGCCCAGGTTAACACCAGAACCTGGGCTGCTATGGGAATTCACACAGACATATTATCAAGCCCATTATTGCCCGTTTTAGCGGCAGTTTCCTGGCGCTAAAGCAGCGATAATTTTATCGCAGGTCTTGATAATATGCCCCATAGCTCCTTGAGAGTAGAGCACTTTTGTCCTAAAATATGTGCAAACTGAATTTGGCTAAGTTTATTGAATATAGCACAGGACGATTTTTAAGGGGATATCTAGGTAAGGTCAAGATTTTCGGAATCTGTTTTTGTAAAATGTGTGTTTGCCTTCTCTGTTCTCACATGGCACCCAACTATAACCATCATATTCACAATAAAAATATTATGTGCGGTACTTTTTCCCAACATTGTGCCGCGGTGTCAAAAATAAATATATAGCTAAATAAAGGTACAATGACGCACACCGTGTCATTCCTGTGACGGGCATAATTGGTCTTCCACATCAGAAAATGTGTAAGTACGTTTATTAATTCAGTAAGGTGCATTCCATTGACAGCAACTCTCAACTGAATCAATGAGAGTTCCAATACACCCCTAACATTCCACTCCCTACAAGAATTACAAATACAGCATATCTCTTTTCCTTATAAACAAATATATACACACACACACACACACACATATATTACCGGGTTCAGTGCCATGGACGTAACGGTTACGTCCAAGGCTGCAGCACTGGTGTGCCATGGACATAACCGTTATGTCCATTGGACACCAACGCAGAATCCAACTGCTATTCCCAGCAGAGGGATTTCCTTTTATTTGGGCCTCAGGTGGAGGGGAAGCTTCTGAGGCATTTTTTTTCATATGTTATGACGATCGCACGCATGGCACGCTGATGTCATTACATATGAAACTGACACTGAAGTGAGCAGATTGGCTCATTTTAGTTTCCGTGCTTTGGTGCTTGTGGGGCTATCTCACCCATGGGGGCAGAAAGCACACCAGGCACCTGTGATTCTTTTATTTCAATGTTTAGGGGGGGGGGGCTGCCATAAATGGGCACAATAATGCCCCAACCCTCCCAAGAATAAGCAACAGTCTCTCTGCCCCCCTGGGGTGCAGATGGGGGCAATAGCCCTGAACTGCCCCGCTGTGGGGCAGAAAGTCCTCTAGGCACCCTGGATTTTTTAAAATAAAAGTGGGGAGGGGGCTGCCCACAATGGGCATACCAATGGCCCCACCCCAACACAAAAGGGACAGTCTTTCTGCCCCCCCGGAGGCAGATGGGGGTTATTACCTCTGATCTGCCTCCCAGGGGAGCAGAAAGCCCACTAGACACCGGGAATAATTTTTTCTTTGATACTTAGGGGTGGGGGCAGCCCAAAAAAAATGGGCACAAGAATGCCCCCACCCTTCCCAAAAATATTTGCCACAGTCTTTCTGCCTGTCTCCCAGGGGTACATATGGGGTCAAGCCTCAATCTGCCCCCAGAAGGCAGAAAGCCCCCTAGGCCCAGGCATGTTTTTATTTTTTTACGCGAGGTGTGGGGGCTGCCCACAATGGGCCTACCAATGCCCCAGGCCTAACACAAAATGGACAGTCCTTCTGCCCCCCAAGAGGCAGAAATCCCACTAGGCACCAGGGATGGTTTAAAAAAAAAAAATTAGGAAAGAGGGGTGGGGGCTGCCCGTAATGGGCATACCAATAGTGCAGAGGTGTAGTGCAGCGGCCATGGCAGCTGACTTCGGAGTACAGGGTTCACAGTTCGATCCCGGCTCCGGCGACAGCTCAGCCTCATGTGGCTCTGGGCAATAGCTCACTTAATTTCCAAGATGGCCACCAGCGCCTTGAGACCATAAGGGTGAGTAGTTTGTGCTTTACAAATGCGGATTTACCTTTTTATTTACTAGTGCCCCCACCACTAACACAAAAGGGATAGTCTTTCTGCCACCCGTAAGGCAGATGGGGGTATCACCCACAATCTACTCCCCGGGGGCAAAAAGCACACCAGACCCCAGGGATCCTTTTTTGTGAAAATGTAGAGATGGGGCCTGGCCTAAATGGGCATTATTATGCCACCATCCCAACAAAAATTAGCACAGTCTTTGTGCCCCCCTGGCGGCAGATCAATGCAATAGCCCCCGGTTTGCCCCCCGGGGGGGCAGAAAGCCCACTAAGCACCAGAGATATGTTTCTGGGCATGTCAGGTAGCGGCTCTTTAGACAAGGGTTGCTCCCCCTTTTTTGTGAACACATTTTGGGTGCTTCTGCCCCCCTTGGAGCAGATCAGCAATATTTTCAGGCACACCTGCTCCCAAGGGGGACAGAAAACCACTAGACACTAGCGAAAGTTTGTGTGTGTGCGTGAGAAATGGAGTTCAGTTGATGGTCTCAGTTTACTGGCGTTTGGCTGGCTGTGTGTGAATCTGCATTTTGCTGGTGGTTTGTGTGGTCTTGTGCTTAGCTGGCAGTGTGTGTGGACATGCGCTTGGCAGGCAGTGTGCCGGGACTGTTGCTTGGCTAGCAGTCTGCGTGGAAACCACATGTCTGGCGCTGGACGTAGACTGTCACTTGGTTGGCGATGTGCTTGGATGGTGCTTGGCTGACGGTGTGCTTGGATGGTGTTTGGCTGGTGGTATGCATGGAAGGCACCTGGCTGTTGGTATGCATGGATGGCACTTGGCTGGTGGCATGCATGGATGGCACTTGGCTGGCAGTGTGGCTTGCGTGGATCCTCCAGCGTTTTATTACTCAGAATCCCCTGCAAACCTCAAATTTAGCTAACAATTCCGACTTTCCTCACATTTCGGTGTGGAAAATCTGTCGGATCATTGTGCCAGCATAAATTTCACACCACCCAGCGTTTCCCTCAGTCTCCTGAAAAAAATTATACCTTACTTGTGTGGGTGCCCAAAGCAGGCAACCTAAAAACTTATAAAATGAAAAACTTAGGGAAAACAAAGTGGGTCCAGAAGGGCATTTTTTTCATATGTTTTTAGGCTGACACTGCTTTGGGCACCCTCGCGAGTGAGGTATATTTCTTATCGAGAGACTGATGGGAATGCCGGGTGGTGAGAAACTTTTGCCAGCGTGGCGATCTCACAACCGTCCCACACAGAAATGTGAGGAAAATGTGACCTTTTAGCTAAATTTGAGGTTTGCAGGGGATTCTACATGAGAAAGCATTGGGGGATTCACATAAGCCACACACCACTGGACTCCCCTGGATGTCTAGTTTTCAGAAAGGTCAGGGTTTGGTAGGTTTCCCTAAATAGACGCCAAGCCCGACCCAAAAACACAGGTGCCCCCTATCTATGGCAAAACCACCTGTTTTTGCAAGGGGCACCTGCGTTTTTGGTCTCGGGCTAGGCGGCCATCTAGGGAAGCCTACCAAACCCAGACATTTCGGAAAACTAGATAGCCGGGGGAGTTCAGGGAGGTGTAGCTTGCGTGGATCTCAGAATGTTTTCTTACCCAGAATGCCCTGCAAACCTCATATTTAGCTTACAAATATCAATTTTCCTCATATTTATGTGTGGTAAAGTTGTGGGATCACCAGGCCAGCACAAATGTCCTACCATCCAGCATTCCCCCTGGTCTTCCAATACAAATTGTACCCCAGTTGTGTGGGTGGGCCAAATACCCACGACAGGGAAGGGCCCAAAACATATTGTGGAGACATCAAAATTATGCATCACAAAACAACCTGGTTTTGCAAGGGGGGCTAGGTGGCCATCTAGGGAAACCTACCAAACACAGACATTTGTTAAAACTAGACACCCAGGGAAGTCCAAGGATGTGTGGCCTGCGTGAATTCTCCAACATTTTCTTACCCAGAATCCCCAGCAAACCTCAAATTTGGATAAAAAAATATAATTGTTCTTCCAATTGTGTGTGGGAGAGTTGTGGAATCATTTGGCCAGCTCAAATTTCCTACCACCCAGTGTTCCTCCAAGTCTCCCGATAAAAATGGTGCCTCACTTGTGTGGGTAGGACTAGTGCTGTGACAGGAAATGGCCCAAAACATATTGTGGAGGCATCAAAAATGATCAACCACAAAACGACCTGGTTTTGCTAGGGGGTTGCCTGCGTTTTTGGCCCCGGCTCGGCAGCCATGTAGGAAAACCTACCAAACTCAGACGATTCTGAAAACTAGACACCCGGGGGAGTCCAAAGATGTGTGGCTTGGGTCGATCCCCCAACATTTTCTTACTCAGAATCCCCTGTAAACCTCAAATTCTGCTAAAAAATAGAATTTTTCTCACATTTCTGGGAGGGGGTAGTGCTGTGCCGGCACAAATTTCCTAGCACCCAGCGTTCTCCTTGGTCTCCAGAGTAAAATGATGCCCCCCCCAAAAGAATATGAGAACATTTTTATTTTTTTAGCAAAATTTGATATGACCTCAATAGGACCTTTGCAATCAACCTGGGAGCCTCAAAATTAACATGTATATAGTAAAGGAGGCTAAAGGTAAGGAGAAGATTGAACGAGATGTCAGTGAGTAAACTACGGATGCAGCTCAGAATTTTGAGATCAGTTTTGATTAAAATTACTAATGTAAGCAGTGAAGGCAGCTTTCTATTGGACAAGTATGCCTAAACTTTTATTTCTTTTGAGTATTCTGCTCTTGAGATTCTGCAGGATGCATATCATATATCATCCAAAATACTGTGCTACCAAAATATTATGGTCAAAACATTAAGGACGAAACTATCAAGAATAATTGTGCATTGCTGATATATGACAGTGGAAAGCCTAGCAAAAGATAAAGCATACTAAAAACTATCCAATTCTCTTTCCGGAAAAGGATCCCGTCTAGAGCCCTATACTTGCACAACTTGACATTTTAGCAGTTATTACATATTGCTGCCCTTGCACCATCCTGGTGGTAGATTTGTTCAAAAGAGGAATTTGCGAAGTTGCTTGGAGTGTCATGTGATTACTTATATCAATCAGTACTGTGCTACTAGACAGACTGTACGCCTGCTTTAGGAGACATGCTCCATCATTTTGATGAAGCGCCAGGGGTAGCTTAGCAGAGAGAGAAATGCATTGTTCCTGGAGCACATCCCCAGACAGACTAAAAGGGATTAGGTCGCTCTGTGTCCGCAAACTATTAGAGATAAGGCTGTGGAGATAAAGTCAATTAAGCAGTGAAGGGGCAATGCACATAGACACTTCAGCAATTCTAGGAGAAGAGGTATTGCACTAAGTATGGCTTTTGGGGATTTGCTATATCTAATAATAGAAACAAATAGCTCCAGTTCATTCTTGATGCTCTGTACCCCAGGCGCAAACCAGTATTCGATAGCTTTGAAATGTAGTTATTCGCACTGTTATCAGCATTGTGTGATGCCACAGATGGATTCCAAGATGGTGTGAATGCTGGAAAAACACCTCTGCCTGTGTACGGCTAGCGTCCGGTCTCATACCCGTAGAGAGAGTCCTCAGCTTGTGATGGCTCACGATTGAAATACACATGCCATATCAAACAAGATATGTATGTGCTTTCCTAGCTTATGGGAAGAAGAGGCCTGATGTATCAAAAGATTGGTTACAAAATATAGGCCCAAATGTATGAAGCTAAAAACCGCTCGCCAAGGGGCAGATTCTCAGAATCCGCCCCTTTGCGACTGGTATTTTTTCATTTGGGATGCATCATCCCAAATGCAAAAATCGCAATTTAGGGAATCTCTAAATTGAGATTCCTTAAATTGCGATTGCATTTAAGGAATCCCAAATTGAGATTCCTTAAATGCAATGCATCAAAGTAAAAAAATTAGCGATTTCGCTAATAGGAGTAGCAAATTACCATGAAGTTCAACTTCATGGTAATTTGCAAAAACTTTGAAAAAGGCACTTTTTTGCATTTTTCAAAATTCATGTTGTGCACACACATGCCCTAAGGGCATGTGTGTGCGCAACATATGTGCACAGATCAATTTCAGGGGTGCAACAGGGTGTCCTTTGGACACCCCTGCACCCTTGAAATTGCATTCTGAATTTGCGATTCGCTAATTGCGATTCGCAAAGTGAGAATGTCTTCCCATTCATTCCTATGGGCCTCTAGGCCCATAGGAATGAATGGGGAGGTAGTCCTTAATTGCGACTCGCAATTTGTGAGTCGCAATTAAGGAATATTAAGAAATCGCAATTTTTTTGGTGATTTCTTCATGCATAGCCTTTTGCTATTCCTTATTAGCGAATCCTTATTTTCCGCTAATAATGAATCTCAAATGGCATTGTTGATGCATGTGGGCCTAAATGTGCAGTCGAAGGTGTAACAAACACAACATGCTTACTGATTATTAATTAGGCAGGTCTCTGTTTGCGACCCCCTGTAATTAGCTACAAACATATGGGTTGATGGCATCAAAGAAAAGCAGGCGACCATCCAGCCGCGGTCCTTCCGGATAACAGCACTGGGGCAGTGGGGCGGTGTGGCCAGGTAAGGGGGGATTTCAAAGGACTATGATGAGGGAAAATTATTTATTTATTTAATTTTCCCTCTGCATCGTATCTCGAAATTCCCCCTTACACGGCCCCAGCGCTGTTACCATCCCTGTGTTTGCATTCTCAAGCGGCAAACTGTTTTTTTTACATCCAGTGCACCTTAAGGACTAGTCCTGATTAAAAAAATTAGTTTCCAATTTTGGGAAGTCCTCAGGGGGAGCAGACAGTGGCCTCCTGGACGGCTGCCTACTCCCACCCTAAGGTCACCCGAAACAATCACAAAAGGGAAGGTGTCTCTAAAAGACATCTTTTACTTTGGCAATCAGCTACAACCACAACCACAACTTCCGTCTCAAACCATTATTACATGAAAAATCGAATCACAATTATGTAGGGATTGCCTTTTCACTTCCCTCTCTAACTGCGATTTAGTATGGGTCGCTAAACTCATTTTGCAAGTCGGAAAGGTTTTAATGACACGCAAAATGGGTTTAATTCACACCTAAAAGCCATTTTGTGGTCACAAGTCCTGTAATTTTGTCATTTGAAGGGTTTGAAATCTCAAAATGCATTTCTACGATGTTCCTAAAATAAACTATGTTGAAACTTAATATAGTTATTTAATTAATTTTGTTTTTCTCCAGTCTTTGTAAATAATACTTCCGCTGGTTGAGAGACCATAAGTATATGATTGAGCTTACAAAAATCGAAAATGTTTCAAATCAAAATACTAGAACAAGCACAATATATGCAATCAATTTATTCTAAGTGATATTTATTCAACAAATTTCTCTTCCTCGCTCTCTCTACTTAACAAATACACGGCCATATATATAAGTATCTAGATATATATATGTGTGTGAGTGTGTGTATATATATGTGTATATATATATATATATATTCACTGAAAAAACCATAGGTTATAGACCATATATAGTTAGGAATTAGCATTTACAAAACCTTGAAAATTCACTGAAAAAAACATAGGTTATAGACCATATATAGTTAGGAATTAGCATTTAAAAAACCTTATTTTACTCACACAAAACCATTGAAATTTCATATATAGTTAGTTGCACTAACTATATATCGCGCACCCGCAATCCACTGCTGATCATGTCACATATTACATCATTCATGACATGGTCAGTGACATCACTGATGACATCACTGATGACATCTCAAATGACATCACTGATGACATCACTGATGACAACATCCAGTGACTGTATGTTTCTGTAAAGTTAAAATATGTCTTACATATTGAAGAATGAGTGGATGTATAAGTGTCTGGATGAAGGATTTAGTAGGTGCGTGACTGACTGTATGAGTGAGTGATTAAATGTGTCTCACTGAATGCATGGGTTAGTGACTAAACTGTCTTAATTTGTGCATCATAATGTCTGTTGTGATGTAAACTGCTGCATGTGTTGATCATTAGCTATACGAGAGGCTATATGTATTATTGATTGGTTGCCCAAATATTTGTATGGGAGATTGAGTTTGTGTGGGGGTGGCTGGGAGGTGTGTGACTCTGTGCATAGATGTGTGAGCAGTTGATTCACTAGATGTATGGGTTCAAAAGTGCATGTGGAAACAGCTGTATGGGCGGTTGACTGTGTGCATGAGTGTATTGGTGAGTGAATGGATATCTCAATGCTACATGTCATAGTAAGTACATATGTAAAACACAGTACATGTGAGAGTTGGCATATATAAATAACTGTGCATGAGAGCCACTGAATGTGTGAGTGGTTGTATGGATCATTGTGAACTTGTATCAGGGATTGTATAAGAGAGTAAATATGTGTTAGTATATGTTTGAATAAGTAAGGTGTGTATAACTGTATAGTTGAAGAAATGGAGGTGAGATTGTTTATTTGCATGACTGACTAGGTGTGTGAGTAACTCCATGGATGAGTGACAGTGTGTGAGTGTCTGTATACACTGAGTGTATCTAAGGTTATATTAGAGTCTGAAGAGGTTTATCGTATTAGCACAAGAATGATGTCAAATGAGATGTCATCATTGATGTCATCAGTGATGTCATTTGAGATGTCATCAGTGATGTCATCAGTGATGTCACTGACCATGTCATGAATGATGTAATATGTGACATGATCAGCAGTGGATTGCGGGTGCGCGATATATAGTTAGTGCAACTAACTATATATGGAATTTCAATGGTTTTGTGTGAGTAAAATAAGGTTTTTTAAATGCTAATTCCTAACTATATATGGTCTATAACCTATGGTTTTTTCAGTGAATTTTCAAGGTTTTGTAAATGCTAATTCCTAACTATATATGGTCTATAACCTATGGTTTTTTCAGTGAATTTCAATGGTTTTTTAATAGCAAATATCATACACTGTCGAATGTCAAGTACGTGGTAAGTAAAAACATTTTCGTGTTTATGCACACTGATCTGCTTTGAATGCTGCCCCCCACCCCTCATTTCTATTAGGAGTACTCTCTCTTTGCAGATAGTGAAGGGTAGTTAACGCAGGCCTTTGCCCCCGTTGTAATCCGTCGTGCCTGCTTCTCTCTCCATTTGATTGATTGTTCTCTTTGGTTCATTCTCTATTTACAAACAAGCACAGAGTCGCAATACTCTGTTTAGTCTTTGCAGATAGCGAAAAATCGTGTAAAAAAACAAAAGGAATCGAGTAAAATCAGTAGGCCACTAATGGGATCTCTTTTTGACCTCGCTAAAATAGAAACATTAGGAACAACCTGTTGAAAATAGCAATGTGTATGTACATAAGCGGCGTTCATTTCTGTTCACAGTACCCCTTGCTGATTGTTTGAATCGAGCATTGAATTGTTCGAAGTTGGTTCTCTTAAGGATCTTCTCTGCCTGCAAACGAGGAAGAATAGGAATATTCTCTCTCCCTTTGCAGATAGTGAAGGGTAGGTAACGCAAGCCTTTAACACGTCGTACCTATTTCATTCCTCATTGATTGATTGATTGTCCGAACATTGACTGTTTGGGAATTAGTTCTTTTTGGAGGTATTCCCTGTTTGCAAATAAACGTAGGAAAATATTTGCAAGTAGTGAAAGGGTAATGCGGACCTTTCTCCCCCGTTGTAATCTGTCATGCCTTTCTACTCCCCACTGATTGATGCACCTGTTTCACCCAGACCATTTACTGGAGATAGGTCATCTGGCCCGACCAGAGAGCACCCCTAGTGAAAAGGACATATGCAATAATAACGAAGTGATCACTGTATCCTGTTAACAGAAACTTTAGCATGAAACAACCTGGAAAGAAAAGAATAGGAAAACGAAAATCAGTAGGCCACTGATGAACTTTTTATTAAATAACAAACAAAGAAACGATAACAATACGTAATGATAAAACCTATTATTGTCCTAGAAACAAGAAACGTTAGAAGTAAGCCCGTAATAAGAAACCTGAAAACATCGCCCCTCACTGCCCCAAAACGAGTCTGTCCCACCGCCTGCCACGGCCAAATAACGGCAAACTGGGAAAGATAGAAGTCAGCAGACATCCGCCCCATTCTAGAAACTTCCAAAGGGCAACAGGTTTTCGGCTACGCCCAGCCGGAAGCAACACATATAAGGCGGGTCCTGCTGCCACGCCTCGGCCAGGAGATCATCACGTAGGGTGTAGCCGGAGGAGAGGCCGAGGCCAGCGGGACCCGGCCAGGGGGATTGACAACACTGGAGAGTTTCAGGGGGGGGAATGTCCCTCTCCTCGACCCTCCCCTCTCTCTCCCAGTCCGGCCGCGGTGGCCCTTGAGAGTTGCAGGTTGTCCCTCCACACTCTCTCCTGGTCCGGCCACCAACGGCCGGGGGCTGGGGCCGACGGGATCCGGCTGCAGCCGATGAGCCAAGGAACCCGTTCATGGGGCCAGAGCAAAGGGCGTCCGGCCGCCATCCACCGGAGGTGCGGCCCAAAGACGGACGGGACATTTCTTCTTTCTTCAATAATGGCTTTGACAACACTGGGGGGGATGTCTTGCACATGCCTCCGACCCCCCCCCCTCGTCCTCATCGCCTGGTCCGGCCATAACAAATGTCAAGCGAGACGCCGTGGGGTGCACTGGGAGGGAGAGACGATGCGAACAGGCCTCTCCCGCCTCCCCAGGTGAAGGCTTCCCAGCTGCACCCTCAGCGCTCCAGGCGCCCGGAAAAGGGTTCTTCCACTGTGGCGATGCTGCAACGTCTCGCCCGGCAGGGTGGAGCCCGTCCGCTCATTTGACCCCGCGATCGCCAGTAGCTACCGAACTCTCAAAATGGCGGTCGACCTGGCAAGAGCGGGCCCAGCATAAAGAAATGGCCCGGTCACTGGTTGACTCCACCACCGTAGTCCTCCACGACCTTGAAGATTCTAGAGGAGCCGCGGGAGTCTCCGACCCCCGCAGACACCCCCGATGGGGAATGACTGCCATGATCGCCCGTGGAGTGACGAAACTGTAGCCGCGGGACGTCGGCGCTCCCATGCTGCCACCAGCCTCAGTTTGAATGACTAGAATCCTGCAGACCTCAGTTCCGGTGAAAGCACAGTGTGACCCGGTAGGAAAAATTGTTGCACCCCCTCCCCTTTTTGACTGATAGTTCAAACCACCGATCCTTTCCTTTGCCCTTTTACCGGAACTATGGACTGCCTCCCCCTCTTTTACATTTTCTAGAGAAAACAAAACATTAACCACTACATTAGCATAGCAGTTGACACCAGAACTGTTTTCAAATTGAAAACCAACAACATCTTCAACAGAATCCTTTTTGTTTCTGCTGTGACCCTGCTACAGCACAGGCATTGTCCCCAGCAGTAATTCTGCAATGCCGATAAGTATAGCTGTGGTGCCTACTGGACTCACTCACCCCCGCGGCGCCCCACGCCGTTATTTGCTGGGCGGCAACTTACTAGACATCACCTTCGTGACATCCAGATTTCAGCGCGTTCTGCTGCCTTGGAACTATTCGCACAACAGACCGCTACTGACAATCCACCCCCCGGGACGCCCCACGCCGGATACCCAAATCAGTGCGGCACCCAGGCAACATCTTCTGAATTTTCATAATTTGAAAGAACTAGTAACATGTCCTCATCATGAATTTCCTCATGAAAAGTCTGCAATGATGATTCTTGTAACTCTATGGTCTCCAAGCATTCGATAAATTCGCCATCAAGAGATTGATCAAAAAAATCATTCAAGTCATCTCCTCCTTGTGAGAATATTTCATTATTGGTGCTGTCAATTTCAATAAATGTATTGGATAATTCAAAAGAAATTGCCACGGTCTCTTCGTTGTTTAAATGTTTTTACTGTTTTTGTTTTGTTGTATATATTTATAAGTTATTAAAGTTTTATAATCCTACTACTTTGTTGGAGTGCTATATATTTTTAATATGACACATAATTGTAAAAACTTTGATGTACAAAGAGTCATCCCTGGAATCTTCCGCTTCAGGCTCGGTCCCCTCCCCAATCACAATACAGGATGGTTTTCAGATAGTAGGAACACGTGTGGTGTGACGGATCTCATCGGGTGTGGGCCTTGATCTACTATAACTCCTTTGAAGAGGGGTGATTCTTTACAGCTGGGGCCATAAACTACATCTGCAGGGCTAGCTGATAGCCTGGACAATCGGACACAGAGGAAGAGGAGTGTCAGAGGGTGCGGTAGTGAATAGGGCGAAAGGGAGGTGTCGGGCGGGCACAGAGTGTGATTCTCAAGGAAGAGCAGCGCAGATGGGGGGAGATTTATTGCCCATGCATAACACAGAGAGCGGGGGTGACCAGTGCCTGGGGAAGATGCTTGCGAAGGTGGGGAGCCATGCTAAGGATCGACAGCGTGCAGAGAGTGGGTCTGGTCAAGGCATCTAAAATGGCTGCCGTGCACGACAAAAGTGTGGCATTTCAAAAAAGGCAAGATGGCGCAGACAATGTTTTTCAACACTTCCTCATTTCCTTCGAATCGAACGTTAACAGACGTTGGTGCATATTACCAAAGTTAAGCGATATTTATCGCTAACGATGCTTAGCAACGAATTTTTTACCGCTAAGCATCGTCAGAAATTATCGAAGATAAACCTTGCTATTATCAAGGTTTATCGCAAATGCGATAAAAAACGGCCGCAATGCATGAATATCGCTACAAAGTCAGCGATATTCATGCATTACCGAGCTAATGCTCTTAGCCATGTTATCCACCTCCCATTGGATAACATGGCTAAGAACTGCTCAGGGCAGGTGTTAGTTTTTGGAGATATTCGCGCTTAGCGCGAATATCTCCAAAAGTTGGTAATAGGAGATAGATATCTTGCATGTTGTAATGCAAGTTATTGTGGTATATGGAACTCATACCATAATCTCTCAGGAAAGCAGAAACTGATCCTTTTGGGACCGCCTGAGAAGGCCTAGGAGGTGAGGGGTACTCTACTTTGCCCCCTTTTCACGTTCCGAACTATTTTTTTTTACTCTCTTCTGTAATTACACAAAATGTCAGCGATAAGATGCATCAGAGACAGACAGTGAGAGAAAGGAGGCCGGAGATGAAGAAGAGATGTCAAATACACATTGGAGATAATATAGTGGGAGAAGGAAAGTAAATATGAGTAAACTTACCATGTAACATAAAAATGTTGCACTCTATACTATAAGTCTCATTTTATACTACAATCACTTCGCTACAACCTCATAAATTAAAAATAAAAATGAATAATGTCTCAAACAATTTTTGATTTCTAAATATAAATTTATTCTTCTGAATTTTCAAAATTTGAAAGAACTAGTAACATGTCCTCATCAGGAATTTCCTCTTCAATCATCTCATCTGGAATCTCCTCATGAAAAGTCTGCAATGATGATTCTTCTAACTCTATGGTCTCCAAACATTCGATAAATTCGCCATCAACAGACTGATCCAAAAAATCATTCAAGTCATCTCCTCCTTGTGACAATATTTCATTATTGGTGCTCTCAATTTCAATACATGTAGTGGATAATTCAAAAGAAATTGCCACGGTCTCTTCATTGTGAGCCATTTTATTTTGAAATTGCTTACTGTAAATTGCAGAAAAAAATAATCACTTTCATTTATCGTTTTTAGTAATACATAATATAAAACTAACTTTATCAAGTATTTAGTATAACAGAAGGACTGTAAATAAATAACAGAAAACATTTTTCAAATTATCTTCAAGTGTACAACATAGTTCCCCTTACAAATTAACAACTCACCTTTTTAAAAGTAGGAGAAGTGTTAGTACTGTGTAAATCAAACACCAGCAATTGACCACCAAAAATTCCTCACAAATGTACCTCAGACAGTAGTATCACAAAATGGCTGTGGTTTCCTCTCATTTTAGATATATACATAACCAATTAACTTTCATCACACACAAATATAAAACCAAAGTAACATTTTAATTGGTTCTAAATTTCAACACTTTCAAATGTGTTTTCCCCATGCAATTTTCCATAGGACATTTAGAGACGTCTACAGCCTGAATGGCTGAACGGAATTACACCAAACTTGGCAAAATGGTACATCAAACCTAAGAGGTCAGGGAGGATCTACTATGCCCCCTTATGGTCATTTGCCCCTTCGCTTTGGCCTCCTCTTGTCTCTCGATCCTACCGAGAGACAAGATGGTGGCCGCTACGGACTGTTTGGAATGTTTACAGACGCCGGAGAACCAATCAGCTTCGCAAAGCTCCGTAACGCGAAAAGTACGCGAAGCGGAGCGCTGTTACAGATATATATCTTTTTTTGAACATTAATTTCTCAAAATCCACTGGAGCACATATATTGAGACCTAGCAAAGGCACGTCGGGCTACCAGTCCCTACAATTTTGCCAAGTTTCGTGCAAATCCATTCAGCCGTTCGATTATTAATATTATATATTTTTTTGCCCCGCGGGGCCCTTTTAAAACCTCCACATCAAACCTAGAGGGTCAGGGAGGATCTACTATGCCCCCTTATGGTCATTTGCCCCTTCGCTTTGGCCTCCTCTTGTCTCTCGATCCTACCGAGAGACAAGATGGCGGCCGCTACGGACTGTTTGGAATGTTTACAGACGCCGGAGAACCAATCAGCTTCGCTTCACAAAGCTCCGTAATGCGTAAAGTCCGCGAACCGGAGCGCTGCCTGGTCTGCTGTTACAGATATATATCTTTTTTTGAACGTTAATTTCTCAAAATCCACTGGAACACATATATTGAGACCTAGCAAAGGCACATCGGGCTACCAGTCCCTACAATTTCGCCAAGTTTCGTGCAAATCCATTCAGCCGTTCGGGCTAAAAGTGAGGCCAACCGCCCTATGGAAAACTCAATGTTAAAAACACGTTTTGGGACCCCCCTTTTTTCTCGGCCCCCCCTTGACGAACCCCCCCCAAATTTTCAGGGGCTGCTCAGAAACAAAATGTTCCATTTTCCTGAAAATTTCAGCCAATTCCGTCCACAAACGCCAAAGTTATTAGACATAGAATTTTCAAAAATCCCATAGAGAAAAAATCCTAACTATATATACCTACTGGCGACCGCCAGTAGGTAATATATATATATATATATACACATATATACACACACACAAACATATATATATATTGATAAAGCCTTCTGCGAAGGCGAAACGCGTCTCTCTAATCTCGGGGTCGAGGGAGACCCAAGAAAATAAAAAAGCTGTATCCTGACAGCCTTGTGTACGTGCCTTCTTTCTTCGGGAGCAGGACTGGGTTTTTATATATATATATATATATATATATATATATATATATATATATATATATAGTCTCCAAGTTGTACCAGTAATTGAAGCCGCACTCACAGGTAGGTTTAAGCAAGCTTCTTTATTTTTGCGCTTGGAAGTCTGCTATATGACATTCCGTAAAGGTATCAAGACCTGGCTTTTTAACATGTAACTGCCATGCCCATGGTTTTTACATCGGCTCATCTTCCGTTTGCTCTAGCGCCAGGAAACCTCCGGGTAGCTGCGCGCTCAATAAATGTAATAATAATAATAATAATACTTGGATTAGGCAGGCAATTTATCATCCCGTCTTCAGTCCTCCTGGCCGACGCGTTTCGGAGAATTCTCTCTCCTTCCTCCTGGGCCAAATGCGAGCATACGATAAGCTGCTTGCTGAACAGAAGACCCTGTGCGCTGTATGAATTATTTCATTGGCCTCCGGTGTGCCGTTTTTTAAAAATTCTTTACTTGCAAAGCACACTGGTCTCCGTAGTTCAAGTTCATGCACATGATTATAACCCTCCAGTGGGTTCGAGTGTTCGTACAATTTCTGAGGACAGTTTATAACCCTCCAGTGGGTTTCCGGATGGTACTTTGCCTGCCTGTATTAAATCGCCCACCACGCCAAGTCCGATGTGATTTTCCAACAAAAAGGCCCCCTGTTCACTTTGGGGCGGTGCGTAGCTTCTGCAGCCTGGAACACGCCGCAAATACATTCTCTCCAAGTTGTACCAGTAATTGAAGCCGTCTCCAAGTTGTACCAGTAATTGAAGCCGACTCCAAGTTGTACCAGTAATTGAACACATATATACACACACACACACACACACACACGCACACACACACAGACATTACCTACTGGCGGTCGCCAGTAGGTATATATAGTTAGGATTTTTTTGAATAGGGATTTCTGAAAATTCTATGTTGAATAACTTTGGCGTTGATGGACGGAATTGGCTGACATTTTCAGGAAAATGGCACATTTTGTTTCTGAGCGACCCCTGAAAGTTTGGGGGGTTTCGTCAAGCGGGGGCCGAGAAAAAAGGGGGGTCCGAAAACGTGTTTTTAACATTGAGTTTTCCATAGGGCGGTTGGACTCACTTTTAGCTCGAAAGGCTGAATGGATTTCCACAAAACTTGGCAAAATTGTAGGGACTGGTAGCCCGATGTGCCTTTGCTATGTCTCAAGATATATGCTCCAGTGGTTTTTACGAAAATTAACTTTGAAAAATATATATTGGGCTACATTGGTCTATATATATGTTAGAGCCCAAATGTAGCCCAATGTAGCCCAATGTAGCCCAATGTAGCCCAAAGATGGCCACCAGAGACAAAAAAAACAAATGTAGCCCAAATATCAGCCAGATGTAGCCCAACTATAGCCCAGTGACAGAATGTCCCAGAGTCTAAAGAACAACTAGAGTGCTAACAGTCTTACTTATGACAAAAGTATGGCACACCTGAAGTCATCTTGATTGGAATAAAGTGTTAACACTTAAAACATTTAATTTGCAAAGGAACAAAATGAGGGGTTTCATTTTGCCATAGAAATGTTATATATATATATATATATATATATATATATATATATATATATATATATATATATATATATATATATATATATATATATATATATATATATATATATATATATATATATATATATATATATATATATTACCTACTGGCCGTCGCCAGTAGGTATATATAGTTAGGATTTTTTTGAATAGGGATTTCTGAAAATTCTATGTTGAATAACTTTGGCGTTGATAGACGGAATTGGCTCAAATTTTCAGGAAAATGGCACATTTTGTTTCTGAGCTTCCCCTGAAAGTTTGGGGGGGTTTCGTCAAGCGGGGGCCGAGAAAAAAGGGGGGTCCCAAAACGTGTTTTTAACATTGAGTTTTACATAGGGCGGTTGGACTCACTTTTAGCTCGAACGGCTGAATGGATTTCCACAAAACTTGGCAAAATTGTAGGGACTGGTAGCCCGATGTGCCTTTGCTATGTCTCAAGATATATGCTCCAGTGGTTTTTACGAAAATTAACTTTGAAAAAATATATATTGGGCTACATTGGGCTATATATATGTTAGAGCTCAAATGTAGCCCAATGTAGCCCAATGTAGCCCAATGTAGCCCAAAGATGGCCATCAGAGACAAAAAAAAAACAAATGTAGCCCAAATATCAGCCAGATGTAGCCCAACTGTAGCCCAGTGACAGAATGTCCCAGAGTCTAAAGAACAACTAGAGCGCTAACAGTCTTACTTATGACAAAAGTATGGCACACCTGAAGTCATCTTGATTGGAATAAAGTGTTAACACTTAAAACATTTAATTTGCAAAGGAACAAAATGAGGGGTTTCATTTTGCCATAGAAATGTTATATATACATATATATATATATATACATATATATATATATATATTACCTACTGGCGGTCGCCAGTAGGTATATATAGTTAGGATTTTTTCTCTATGGGATTTTTGAAAATTCTATGTCTAATAACTTTGGCGTTTGTGGACGGAATTGGCTGAAATTTTCAGGAAAATGGCACATTTTGTTTCTGAGCAGCCCTTGAAAATTTGGGGGGGGTTCGTCAAGGGGGGGCCGAGAAAAAAGGGGGGTCCCAAAACGTGTTTTTAACATTGAGTTTTCCATAGGGCGGTTGGCCTCACTTTTAGCCCGAACGGCTGAATGGATTTGCACGAAACTTGGCAAAATTGTAGGGACTGGTAGCCCGATGTGCCTTTTGTAGGTCTCAATATATGTGCTCCAGTGGATTTTGAGAAATTAACGTTTAAAAAAAGATATATATCTGTAACAGCGGACCTGGCAGCGTCCCAGGACGCGTACTTTTCGCGCAACGGAGCTTTGTGAAGCGAAGCTGATTGGTTCTCCGGCATCTGTCAACATTCCAAAAAGTCCGTAGCGGCCGCCATCTTGTCTCTCGGTAGGATCGAGAGACAAGAGGAGGTCAAAACAAAGGGGGAAATAACTATAAGGGGGCATAGTAGATCCTCGCTGACCCCCTAGGTTTGATGTGGAGGTTTTAAAAGGGCCCCGCGGGGCAAAAAAAAAACAAAATAATAATAATCGAACGGCTGAATGGATTTGCACGAAACTTGGCAAAATATTAGGGACTGGTAGCCCAATGTGCCTTTGCTAGGTCTCAATATATGTGCTCCAGTGGATTTTGAGAAATTAACGTTCAAAAAAAGATATATATCTGTAACAGCGCTCCGCTTCGCGTACTTTTCGCGTTACGGAGCTTTGCGAAGCTGATTGGTTCTCCGGCGTCTGTCAACATTCCAAACAGTCCGTAGCGGCCGCCATCTTGTCTCTCGGTAGGATTGAGAGACAAGAGGAGGCCAAAGCGAAGGGGGAAATGACCATAAGGGGGCATAGTAGATCCTTCCTGACCTCTTAGGTTTGATGTACCATTTTGCCAAGTTTGGTGTAATTCCGTTCAGCCATTCAGGCTGTAGACGTATGTAAATGTCCTATGGAAAATTGCATGGGGAAAACACATTTGAAAGTGTTGAAATTTAGAACCAATTAAAATGTTACTTTGGTTTTGGATTTGTGTGTGATGAAAGTTAATTGGTTATGTATATATGTCAAATGAGAGGAAACCACAGCCATTTTGTGATACTACTGTCTGAGGTACATTTGTGAGGAATTTTTGGTGGTGAATTTCTGGTGTTTGATTTACACAGTACTAACACTTCTGCTACTTTTAAAAAGGTGAGTTGTTAATTTGTAAGGGGAACTATGTTGTACACTTGAAGATAATTTGAAAAATGTTTTCTGTTATTTATTTGCAGTCCTTCTGTTATACTAAATACTTGATAAAGTTAGTTTTATATTATGTATTACTAAAAACGATAAATGAAAGTGATTATTTTTTTCTGCAATTTACAGCAAGCAATTTCAAAATAAAATGGCTCACAATGAAGAGACCGTGGCAATTTCTTTTGAATTGTCCACTACATTGATTGAAATTGAGAGCACCAATAATGAAATATTGTCACAAGGAGGACATGACTTGTATGATTCCATTAGATTGATTGAAATGGACAGCACCAAGAATGAAATATTGTCACAAGGAGATGACTTGAATGATTCCACTACATTGATTGAAATTGAGAGCACCAATAATGAAATATTGTCACAAGGAGGAGATGACTTGTATGATTCCATTAGATTGATTGAAATGGACAGCACCAATAATGAAATATTGTCACAAGGAGGAGATGACTTGAATGATTCCACTACATTGATTGAAATTGAGAGCACCAATAATGAAATATTGTCACGAGGAGATGACTTGAATGATTCCACTACATTGATTGAAATTGACAGCACCAATAATGAAATATTGTCACAAGGAGGAGATGATTTGAATGATTTTTTTGATCAATCTCTTGATGGCGAATTTATCGAGTGTTTGGAGACCATAGAGTTACAAGAATCATCATTGGAGACTTTTAATGAGGACATTGCTGATGAGGACATGTTACTAGTTCTTTCAAATTTAGAAAATTCTGAAGAATAAATTTATATTTAGAAATCAAAAATTGTTTGAGACATTATTCATTTTTATTTTTAATTTATGAGGTTGTAGCGAAGTGATTGTAGTATAAAATGAGACTTATAGTATAGAGTGCAACATTTTTATGTTACATGGTAAGTTTACTCATATTTACTTCCCTTCTGCCACTATATTATCTCCAATGTGTATTTGACATCTCTTCTTCATCTCCGGCCTCCTTTCTCTCACTGTGTGTCTCCGATGCATCTTATCGCTGTTATTTTGTGTAATTACAGAAGAGAGTAAAATAAAATAGTTCGGAACGTGAAAAGGGGGCAAAGTAGAGTACTCCTCACCCCCTAGGCCTTTTTAGGCGGTCCCAAAAGGATCAGTTTCTGCTTTCCTGAGAGATTATGGTATGAGTTCCATATACCACAATAACTTGCATTACAACATGCAAGATATCTATCTCCTATTACCAACTTTTGGAGATATTCGCGCTAAGCGCGAATATCTCCAAAAAGTAACACCTGCCCTGAGCAGTTCTTAGCCATGTTATCCAATGGGAGGTGGATAACATGGCTAAGAGCATTAGCTCGGTAATGCATGAATATCGCTGAGTTTTTAGCGATATTCATGCATTGCGGCCGTTTATTATCGCATTTGCGATAAACCTTGATAATAGCAAGGTTTATCTTCGATAATTTCTGACGATGCTTAGTGGTAAAAAATTGGTTGGTAAGCATCGTTAGCGATAAATATCGCTTAACTTTGGTAATATGCCCCAACGTCTGTTAACGTTCGATTCGAAGGAAATGAGGAAGTGTTGAAAAACATTGTCTGCGCCATCTTGCCTTTTTTGAAATGCCACACTTTTGTCGTGCACGGCAGCCATTTTAGATGTCTTGACCAGACCCACTCTCTGCACGCTGTCGATTCGTAGCATGGCTCCTCACCCACGCAAGCATCTTCCCTAGGCACTGGTCACCACCGCTCTCTGTCTTATGCATGGGCAATAAACCTCCCCCCATCTGCGCTGCTCTTCCCTGAGAATCACACTCTGTGCCCTCCCGACACCTCCCTTTCGCCCTATTCACTACCGCACCCTCTGACACTCCTCTTTCTCTGTGTCCGATTGTCCAGGCTATCAGCTAGCCCTGCAGATGTAGTTTATGGCCCCAGCTGTAAAGAATCACCCCTCTTCAAAGGAGTTATAGTAGATCAAGGCCCACACCCGATGAGATCCGTCACACCACACGTGTTCCTACTATCTGAAAACCATCCTGTATTGTGATTGGGGAGGGGACCGAGCCTGAAGCGGAAGATTCCAGGAATGACTCTTTGTACATCAAAGTTTTTACAATTATGTGTCACATTAAAAATATATAGCACTCCAACAAAGTAGTAGGAATATAAAACTTTAATAACATATAAATATAAACAAGAAAACAAAAACAGTAAAAACATTTAAACAACGAAGAGACCGTCACAATTTCTTTTGAATTATCCAATAGATTTATTGAAATTGACAGCACCAATAATGAAATATTCTTGTCAGTAGCGGTCTGTTGTGCGAATAGTTCAAAGGCAGCAGAACGCGCTGAAATCTAGATGGCACGAAAGTGATGTCTAGTAAGTTGCCGCCCAGCAAAAAACGGCGTGGGGCGCTGCGGGGGTGAGTGAGTCCAGTAGGCACCACAGCTATTCTTACCGGCATTGCAGAATTACTGCTGGGGACAATGCCTGTGCTGTAGCAGGGTCACAGCAGAAACAAAAAGGATTCTGTTGAAGATGTTGTTGGTTTTCAATTTGAAAACAGTTCTGGTGTCAACTGCTATGCTAATGTAGTGGTTAATGTTTTGTTTTCTCTAGAAAATGTAAAAGAGGGGGAGGCAGTCCAAAGTTCCGTTAAAAGGGCAAAGGAAAGGATCGGTGGTTTGAACTATCAGTCAAAAAGGGGAGGGGGTGCAATAATTTTTCCTACCGGGTCACACTGTGCTTTCACCGGAAGTGAGGTCTGCAGGATTCTAGTAATTCAAAGTGAGGCTGGCGCCAGCATGGGAGCGCCGACGTCCCGCGGATACAGTTTCGTCACTCCACGGGCGATCATGGCAGTCATTCCCCATCGGGGGTCGGAGACTCCCGCGGCTCCTCTAGAATCTTCAAGGTCGTGGAGGACTACGGTGGTGGAGTCAACCAGTGACCGGGCCATTTCTTTATGCTGGGCCCGCTCTTGCCAGGTCGACCGCCATTTTGAGAGTTCGGCAGCTACCGGCGATCGCGGGGTCACATGAGCGGACGGGCTCCACCCTGCCGGGCGAGACGTTGCAGCATGGCCACAGTGGAAGAACCCTTTTCCGGGCGCCTGGAGCGCTGAGGGTGCAGCTGGGAAGCCTCCACCTGGGGAGGCGGGAGAGGCCTGTTCGCACCGTCTCTCCCTCCCAGTGCACCCCATGGCGTCTCGCTTGAGATTTGTTATGGCCGGACCAGGCGATGAGGACGAGGGGGGGGGGGGCGGAGGCATGTGCAAGACATCCCCCCCCAGTGTTGTCGCAGCCATTATAAAAGAAAGAAGTGTCCCGTCCGTCTTCGGGCCGGGCTTCCGGTGGATGTCGGCCGGACGCCCTTGGCTCTGGCCCCATGAACGGGTTTCTTGGTTTATCGGCTGCAGCCGGATCCCGTCGGCCTCGGCCCCCCGACCGTTGGTGGTCGGACCGGAAGAGCATGTGGCGGGACTACCTGCAACTCTCAAGGGCCACCGCGGCCGGACTGGGAGAGAGAGGGGAGGGTCGAGGAGACATTCCCCCCCCCTGCAACTGTTCAGCGTTGTAAAGGCAATCCCCTGGCCGGGTCCCGCTGGCCTCGGCCTCTCCTCCGGCTACACCCTACGTTAGGATCTCCTGGCCGAGGCGTGGCAGCAGGACCTGCCTTATATGGGCTGCTCCCGGCTGGGCGTAGCCGGAACCCTGCCCCACCTTGGAAGTTTCCAGAGTGGGGGTGGATGTTCTACTGACTTGCATTTTCCCTAGTCTATCGATTTTTTTGGCGTGGCAGGCGGTGGGACAGCGAGGGGTGATTTGGTTTCTCTTACTGTTTTTCTGGTCTCTCACCACTGGCATATTTTAACGTTTTCTTGTTTCTAGGACATTAATAGGTTTTATCATTACGTTATGTTATCGTTTCTTTGTTCGTTGTTTAATAAAAGTTCATGTTCATCAGTGGCCTACTGATTTTCGTTTTCCTATTTTTTTCTTTCCAGGTTGTTTCATGGTAAAGTTTCTGTTAACAGGATACAGTGATCACTTCGTTATTATTGCATATGTCCTTTTCACTAGGGGTGCTCTCTGGTCGGGCCAGATGACGTATCTCTAGTAAATGGTCCGGGTGAAAAAGGTGCATCAATCAGTGGGGAGTAGATAGGCATGACAGATTACAACGGGGGAGAACGGTCCGCATTACGTACCCTTTCACTACTTGCAAAGATTTTCCTACGTTTATTTGCAAACAGGGAATACCTCCAAAAAGAACTAATTCCCAAACAGTCAATGTTCGGACAATCAATCAATCAATGAGGAATGAAATAGGTACGACGTGTTAAAGGCTTGCGTTACCTACCCTTCACTATCTGCAAAGGGAGAGAGAATATTCCTATTCTTCCTCGTTTGCAGGTAGAGAAGATCCTTAAGAGAATTAACTTCGAACAATTCAATGCTCGATTGAAACAATCAACAAGGGGTACTGTGAACACAAATGAACGCCGCTTATATACATACGCATTGCTATTTTCAACAGGTTGTTCCTAATGTTTCTATTTTAGCGAGGTCAAAAAGAGATCCCATTAGTGGCCTACTGATTTTGCTCGATTCCTTTTGTTTTTTACACGATTTTTCGCTATCTGCAAAGACTAAACAGAGTATTGCGACTCTGTGCTTGTTTGTAAATAGAGAATGAACCAAAGAGAACAATCAATCAAATGGAGAGAGAAGCAGGCACGACGGATTACAAAGGGGGCAAAGGGCTGCGTTAACTACCCTTCACTATCTGCAAAGAGAGAGTACTCCTAATAGAAATGAGGGGTGGGGGGCAGCATTCAAAGCAGATCAGTGTGCATAAACACGAAAATGTTTTTACTTACCACGTACTTGACATTCGACAGCTTATGATATTTGCTATTAAAAAACCATTGAAATTCACTGAAAAAACCATAGGTTATAGACCATATATAGTTAGGAATTAGCATTTACAAAACCTTGAAAATTCACTGAAAAAAACATAGGTTATAGACCATATATAGTTAGGAATTAGCATTTACAAAACCTTGAAAATTCACTGAAAAAACCATAGGTTATAGACCATATATAGTTAGGAATTAGCATTTAAAAAACCTTATTTTACTCACACAAAACCATTGAAATTCCATATATAGTTAGTTGCACTAACTATATATCGCGCACCCGCAATCCACTGCTGATGATGTCACATATTACATCATTCATGACATGGTCAGTGACATCACTGATGACATCACTGATGACATCTCAAATGACATCACTGATGACATCATCCAGTGACTGTGTGTTTCTGTAAAGTTTAAATATGTTTTACATATTGAAGAATGAGTAGGTGTAGAAGTGTCTGGATGAAGGATTTAGTAGGTGCATGACTGACTGTATGAGTGAGTGATTAAATGTGTCTCACTGAGTGCATGGGTTAGTGACTAAACTGTCTTAATTTGTGCATCATTATGTCTGTTGTTCTGTAAACTGCTGCATGTGTTGATCAGTAGCTATATGAGTAACTATATGGGTTATTGTTTGGTTGCCCAAGTATTTGTATGGGAGACTGAGTGTGTGTGTGGGTGGCTGGGAGGTGTATGACTCTGTGCATAGATGTGTGAGCAGTTGATTCACTAGATGTATGGGTTCAAAAGTGCATGTGGAAACAGCTGTATGGGTGGTTGACTGTGTGCATGAGTGTATTGGTGAGTGAATGGATATCTCAGTGCTACATGTCAAAGTAAGTACATATGTAAAACACAGTACATGTGAGAGTTGACATATATAAATAACTGTGCATAAGAGCCAGTGAATGTGTGAGTGGCTGTATGGATCATTGTGAACTTGTATCAGGGATTGTATAAGAGAGTAAATATGTGTTAGTATATGATTGAATAAGTAAGGTGTGTATAACTGTATAGTTGAGGAAATGGAGGTGTGATTGATTCTTTGCATGACTGACTAGGTGTGTGAGTAACTCCATGGATGAGTGACAGTCTGTGAGTGTCTGTTTACACTGAGTGTATCTAAGGTTATATTAGAGTCTGAAGAGGTTCATCGTATTATCACATGAATGATGTCATCAGTGATGTGATCAGAAATGTCAAATGAGATGTCATCAGTGATGTCATCAGTGATGTCATTTGAGATGTCATCAGTGATGTCATCAGTGATGTCATTTGAGATGTCATCAGTGATGTCATCAGTGATGTCATTTGAGATGTCATCAGTGATGTCACTGACCATGTCATGAATGATGTAATATGTGACATGATCAGCAGTGGATTGCGGGTGCGCGATATATAGTTAGTGCAACTAACTATATATGCGAATTTCAATGGTTTTGTGTGAGTAAAATAAGGTTTTGTAAATGCTAATTCCTAACTATATATGGTCTATAACCTATGGTTTTTTCAGTGAATATATATATATATATATATATATATATATTCCAGCTCCGAAGTACCCAACGTACAAAGGAGCACCCGGACCTCAGCTGCACACAAGGAGCCTTGAATGGTAAGCACGCCTCCAGCACAACGATATCCTTTAACTGTTCAAACTGCCCTGGATGCCTGACGCGTTTCGAAGTGTCCCCACTTCTCTTCAGAGGCTTTGGCAGTTATGAAGGAGCGCTTGAGGCACCACACCCCTTCTTGCTTAGATGCACGCCCTGGATGGGACTTATGGGACTTGTAGTGCCTCACGTCGCGCTAATGTTCAGTTGGTAACTTTTCAAGCCCACATATGGGCCTCGCTCTGTGGGATTCGTGCAAAATCCATATGCTGCTGTCCCATGTTCTCGATCTGTAGTCAAGACCGCATGGCCCCCGGTTCTTTCAGGGTGGTGCTCCTTCCGCGGCATGGGTCGCCGCGTATATATTCCAGCTCCGAAGTACCCAACGTACAAAGGAGCACCCGGACCTCAGCTGCACACAAGGAGCCTTGAATGGTAAGCACGCCTCCAGCACAACGATATCCTTTAACTGTTCAAACTGCCCTGGATGCCTGACGCGTTTCGAAGTGTCCCCACTTCTCTTCAGAGGCTTTGGCAGTTATGAAGGAGCGCTTGAGGCACCACACCCCTTCTTGCTTAGATACACGCCCTGGATGGGACTTATGGGACTTGTAGTGCCTCACGTCGCGCTAATGTTCAGTTGGTAACTTTTCAAGCCCAAAGCCTCTGAAGAGAAGTGGGGACACTTCCAAACGCGTCAGGCATCCAGGGCAGTTTGAACAGTCAAAGGATATCGTTGTGCTGAAGGCGTGCTTACCATTCAAGGCTCCTTGTGTGCAGCTGAGGTCCGGGTGCTCCTTTGTACGTTGGGTACTTCGGAGCTGGAATATTTACGCGGCGACCCATGCCGCGAAAGGAGCACCACCCTGAAAGAACCGGGGGCCATGCGGTCTTGACTACGGGCCGAGAACATGGGACAGCAGCGTATGGATTCTGCACGAATTCCACACAGCGAGGCCCATCTGTGGGCTTGAAATAGTTACCAACTGAACATTAGCGCGATGTGAGACACTACAAGTCCCATAAGTCCCATCCAGGGCGTGCATCTAAGCAAGAAGGGGTTTGGTGCCTCAAGCGCTCCTTCATAACTGCCAAAGCCTCTGAAGAGAAGTGGGGACACTTCGAAACGCGTCAGGCATCCAGGGCAGTTTGAACAGTCAAAGGATATCGTTGTGCTGAAGGCGTGCTTACCATTTAAGGCTCCTTGTGTGCAGCTGAGGTCCGGGTGCTCCTTTGTACGTTGGGTACTTCGGAGCTGGAATATATATATATATATATATATATATATATATATATATATATATATATATATATATATATATATAGAGCCATGTAGTTTTTAAGTAGGCCAGGGTGTAAAATTCCGCTCTGCTAACGGAGTTTGCAGAGTTTTTTCACACTCCATTGTAGAGTGCGGAGTTCTAAAAAACTCTGCATAGCGACATGAAGTGAAGTTTTTTCTTTTCCGTAGCTCGCCATTGTTGACTTGAGAATGATAGATTACACCCAGATCCTTGTGACTGAAGGTAAATAGTTGCATTGTCCAGCATTCCGTCCTGGGACCGGGAGAAACCGGTCCTAGGATGCTTGTTTCCTGTCCAGGGAGGACCTGGCTTGGCAGTTTGGGCTGGACTGTTCCAATAAGAAACAGGGTCAAAACTGATTTGCATATGGCAGGGTCCAAACTAAGGACATGGCTTTGCAGTTTGGGCTGTAGTGTTCCAATAAGGAACAGGGTAAAAAATGATTTGCATATGGCAGGGTCCAAACTGGGGGAGTGCAGTGAGCAAAAGAACGATGGATTAAACCCAGATCCTTGTGACTGGGGGTGAATGTTTGCATTGTCCAGCATTCCATCCATTAGTTGTTTCTTTTTCATATGTCACCTTAAGTGGGAACGGTATGCCCAGATGTGGGTCCTGTGCTCACTACACCACTGGATTCAAGCTAGCCTGGCTGATGAAAGGTGATACCCTGAAACTGGTCCCAGGATGCTTGTTTCCGGTCCAGGAAGGACCTGGCTTGGCAGTTCGGGCTGCACTGTTTCCAAAAGAAATAGGGTCAAGACTGATTTGCATATGGCTGGGTCCAAACTGGGGAGATGTGGTGAGTAAAAGAATGATGGATTAAACCCAGATCCTTCTGACTGGGGGTGAATGTTTGCACTGTCCAGCATTCCGTCCATAAATTGTTTCTTTTGCATATGTTGCCCTAGGTGGGACGGGTATGCCCAGACGTGGGTTTCATGCTCACTACACCACTGGATTGAAGCTAGCCTGGCTGATGAAGGGTGATGCCCTGAAACATGTGCCAGGATGCTTGTTTCCGTTCCAGGGAGGACCTGGCTTGGCAGTTTGGGCTGGACTGTTCCCATAAGGAACAGGGTCAAGACTGATTTGCATATGGCTGGGTTCAAACTGGGGTGGTGAGCAAAAGAATGATGGATTAAACCTAGATCCTTGTGACTGGGGGTGAATGTTTGCATTGTCCAGCATTCCACCCATCAATTGTTTCTTTTGCACTTTTAAAAAGTTGGCATTTTCTTACTTCAGCCATTTGGTCTGTTCACACATGTCTAGGTTAGGTGACAGCTGGGCTATATATCTTCCCCCTAGATAGCCACACAGAATAAGAGCTTAGGTGTGAATTGTTGGGTCATCCTGGCAGCACGGCAGTCAGGAGTGGAACACACTTACATCTGAATTGGCTGTGTCCTGTCCCCACACAAAGGGCTGCATACCCCTTATAGTGAGTCTGGAGCTAGGGCAGAAACTCTGTGCACTTCAAAGGCCTTTCTTTAAAGTCTCCCCCACTTCAAAGGCCCAACTGGGTATAAGTACCGGCCCGACGCATCGCCTAAAGAGCCACCACAGCGCGATGCTCTTCCTGGTGCAAGTCTTCACATCCCCATCTACAACATCCTTAGCACCTTGCATGCTCATGACGAGCTCAGCTCGTCATGAGAAAAGGTGGAACTGTGCTCATGACGAGCTGAGCTCGTCATGACCGTCACGGCACTCACACAATGGGATAATTCCTTTGCTGTGCTGAGCGTTCTACAGAAACGGGCGTGGTCATGACGAGCTCAGCTAGTCATGAGCACAGTGCCACCGTGCTGCGTGATAAGCCGAGCTCATCACGAGCACCCCGGAGCTGCACGCAGCCCCCCTCCCCACAGCACCGCGGAGGAGTTAATGACAAATCTCTGCTTCGCAGCTCTTCTATCCTCGGAGCTGACCAATCGCCACTACTGCTAGGATCAGGGCAGGCGCATCGCTGCCACTGCGTTTATCATCACCGATGCATCATTTCAGTAGCACCCTGCATCTATTATGGCAACACAGCCAGGAATGAAGGTACTTTTGTTCAGCGGGCCTCACTGGGTCCCTGTATCCGGCTCAGACTCCATTGTGGTTGGCCTGAACTTTTGAATTTATATGGGTCTGGGGCGACCAGATATCCCAAGTATGCGCTTATTGCTTCTGAGTGCTATTTTACAGTTTTTTCTTTAAAATTTATATTGCAACTTCTACTTACTGGATTTTTGTCACTTTGGTCTTGTGTTATTTATTAAATTAGGAGCTATTTTTCTAACCTGGTGTGGAATCTTTTTTACAGTGTTTTCACTGTTTTACTGTTTGAAGTGTTGCACAAATAGTTTACACATTGCCTCTTGGTTAAGCCTGACTGATCTGTGTTAAGCTACCAGAGGGTGAGCACAGGTTATTTCAGGGGTTGCCTGCTTCTTACCCTGACTTGGATTGTGGTTGACTAGGGCTCATACCCCAGTCAACCTACAACCCAATCTATAACATTGGTGGCAGTGATGGGATAGGACTTGCTATTGTGCAGTGCCATAAAGTAACTTGGTGTATACTACCCATCCACATATAAGACCAATTCGAATTTTAAATTGTCCCTAATTGGCATTTTTGATTTTACTCCAATATCATGTCTCCGGCTTCTGGTTCTACAACTGTAAAGATGGAATTTGAGCTGGCCAACCTAGAAACCTATACAATGGCCCAACTCAAAGACTTTTGCAAGGAGGTTGGGCTTTCTGCCAAGTGTATTTAAACATAAAAAGTGTGTCATATGGTTTTACACGACCACACGAAGGAGCCAAGGAGAATGAAACCGGTCTCACTCAGCTCAGTTAGGAAAGCCCTCTCTCACCACCTGGTGATGACATGCTTCATCATTGGGCCCCACTAAAGAGGCCGAGTGCCTCTTTAGTGTGCTTTGACGCCAGATCTACTGCGGAGCAGGATTTGTGAGTTCAGGCGTGTAGTTAAAATTAAATTAAATGGTGGTGAACGGGTTAAAAATGTCTTAGTGTATCCAAAAATGATTTATTAATTGATCACTTGAGACATGTACTTAAAATTAAGTGTAGGAAAGATAGTCCACAATTAATTGTGTGGTTATTTCCAAAACGTTAATTGTCAGTCAACATGTTTCTGCCTTTGAAACGGTGTGAGTTTACCAGGCATTCGTCAGGACTATATAAGTGTACTAAACCCTGGCGGTATGGACACGCTAAGGCCAACCCTTACCTAGGGACGTGAAAGTGAAAAGAAAAGTGAAAAAAGTGCAAAATAGGAAGAGAAAAATGTCTACCTAAAAACTCCTGGTTTAGGAGGCTTTCTACGGTAGGTTTCTGCACCTGTGGAAAAAGAGGACATAGACATACATATAGGACAAGACAAACAGTTAGTGGTTGGTCTTAATTCACATAGGGAGGTCTATGGTGCTCCATTCGTGGCGCAAAGACAGTGAGTGGCGCTATAACTGTATGTTTATCACCACCTCTGTCCCTGGGTTAATAAGCACTAATCACTAGGAAGTGCAAAGTGCTAGAAGCGAAAAAATGATCTGATTCTAGTGGGTTTTAAAAAGGAAGCATGTGTTCCTAATAGCGATCAATGTATCTGAAACTGTGAAGCGATCACTAGTTGAAGAAGGATTAAAATGTCTCACTTTTGTGGCGTAATAGGGGTACACCATGGGTCACGGGAGGGGGGTGGTAGCGTAATTGGCACACCCTTAAATAGAGAGAAGGAAAAAACATACAGCAAGTCAGAGAAGCGCAGAACGGTACTTAGCTTAGTAGAATGCCACCGTGGTGTGGAGCGTCAAAGTCCAATGGTTAACTTACGCCCTCGACGCTAGGCACCCTCAGTCTACCTGCGATACCCTCTGATCGGACCCCAACGATCACGAACGGGGCCGGCTAAGAATGTTTGTCAGCAAGGTACGGACTGTTTCCGGGGACGGTGCCCACGTAGTAGGTGGGCGGCGCTAAACAGTGTTGACCAATGTAAATGTAAATGTGTGTATTTTGTAAAGCGCACAGCTGCCCCAACGGGGCGTCCCGGCGCTGTATAACGCTGTGGAACCCTTCCTGGCTCTCCCTGTGAGAAGCCCCTCCTGGGCACCCCCAAGGTGAAGCCAGGCATCCCAGTGTTGTAGGGGCCGTTGTGGAGATTAAGCGAGCTATTGCCCAGAGTTGCAGCGTGGGACCCATGATTAGAGTAGGCACCGAGGCGAGAATTATCGAGTCCGCGGACATTGAGCTCAAGACCCTGCCGCGTCGGGACTTGAACCCTGGTCCCGGGCCCGATCTCTGCTTCAGAGTCTGCCGCTCTAACGAGTGAGCCACACTTCTCCACAATGAGAACTCATTATTTGTTATGACAAGACGGATCACATGAGCAAGCCTCATTGTTAAAGGGGGGTTGCCTTGGTAACCGGATACGTGCTCGAACGTGAGTCAAAAGTATTCAAAACAGGCAGCTTTATTGTTTGATGACAACTCATTTTTTGGTATGACAAGACGGGTCACATGAGCAGGCCTCATTGTTGAAGGGGGGGTTGCCTTGGTAACCAGGTACGTGCTCAAACGTGAGACAAGAGTATTCAAAAGAGGCAGCTTAATTAATTGGAACACGCAATGACTGCATGCGCGGTATTATGAAAAAAGATGTTCTGGACCTGAAGATAAAGATGAAAATAAAGGAAAAAGGCACTAATGGGTGCTCCGGTGAGAGAATGAAAAGAGCAGTCGGTTCACTCTCACAAGGGGTCAAGCTGATAATTAAATAAATAGTTGGCATATACAGCATTGACTTAGTGTGCCCTTTACAGAACAAAAGTTAGAAAGGACGTTCGGCAGTATGTATGGTAGAAGATATGGGGTCAGTCAACGTGCAGGAGGGAAAGGAAAGGGGGGTATCTTGTCGTCTCATGTCGTTGATGCCCCTTAGGGGGACTTAAGGTGACCCACGTGACGGGCTAATAAGTCAACCTCTGTGGTGAACTAGACGTAAGGGCAAATGGAGGGGCAATGATTACTAAGCACCGTTCCTAGTCAGGGTGCTAAATTGCAGTTAGTCTATAATAGCTGTTAGACATATTGTAGTGGCTGATGTGGGAGATTATTTCAGTACAGAGTTCCAAGAAATTTCGTCATTCAATCCAGATTTGTGGGTGCCCAGTCTGTAAACCCACCTCTGCTCTTTTTCAAAAAGACGGTTGGTTATGTTACCCTCAATATTCAACTGCTCGATCACAGTCCACCGCATGTCATTGGTGGTGTGATTTTCCTCAAAGAAATGTCTGCTCATTTTTGTTGTGGCTTTCTTACATCTGATGTTGGATCTATGTTCACAGATCCTTTGCTTTACTTTCCTGCTAGTCATTCCCACATAGCGAAGGCCACATGGACAGGTGATAAGGTATATGACATTTGGCGAGTTACAATTGGTGTGATCTCTCTGTGTCCAGATTCTCCCTGGTTCGAGTGTGAGGGACTTTGTAGGTGGTGTAAGGTGGCAAACCCTACAGTTCGAGCACGGGAAGTGTCCAGTCACTCGTGGTAGACCCCATGCGTCTGTCACAAACCTTGCTGTTGCTGGGGCGATCTCCTTGGGTCGCGTGTGGACCAGTGCGTCTTTCAGACTACGTCCCTTCTTGAATGAAAACAGAGGTTTCTCCCAGGTTTTGTTGACGCTTGTTATTATCTTCCAATTCTTGTTGATAGATTTTTTCATGGTATTGAAGAGGCTGCTGTACGTGGTTACACAGGTAAGTGGGATCTCCTTGGGGTGGTCAGTCTTATCCTCCAGGAGAGCTTCCCGAGGTTGGTTACGTGCTCTCTTGTATCCCTTGTTCAAGGAAGTCGATGGTTAGCCTCTTGACTTTAGTTTTTCTGTTAGGTCACTTGATTGCGCCTTGAAATGTTGGACATTAGAGCAATTGCGTCTAATGCGTAGATATTGACCATACGGTAGATTTTCTTTCAGTGGGTGAGGATGGAAACTCGAAAACTCGAGTAAATTATTCTTAGCAGTCGGCTTGTAATGTGTCTTGGTTAACAGGCTGGTCCCTGTGACCGTAATAGTCACATCTAGAAAGATTGCCTCAGTCCTACTAGTTGTATATGTGAACTTGAGGTTCTGGTCTAGGGTATTGATCCATATTAGGAAGGCTGCCAGTTGGTCATCATTGCCGGTCCAGATCATAAGAACGTCATCAATGTAACGTTTCCAGATTAGTATTGATGAAGTTAAAGGGCCTGTCCGGTGGTAAGATATGCTTTGCCTCGAAATCAGCAACATACAAGCCTGCAACACTAGGGGCAAAAACACTGCCCATTGAGGTACCTGTGCATTGTAGAAATAGTTGGCCCTTGTATGAAAATAAATTTTCTTTTAGCGCTAATGTGGCGCAGTCGATAATGAACTCCTTAGGTGTCTGTTCCAGACCACCCTTTCCAGAGCTTCCCCCAGGACTCTGATGGTATCATCCTGGGGGATACTGGTGTAGAGGCTTTCAATATCCAGGGTTACGAGCGTCACTGAGTTTTCAGGAAGAGTGAGGTCTTGTAAAAGCTGAAGTAAACTTTTTGTATCCTTCAGATAAGTTGGTGTGTTGTGTACGATTGGTTTCAGATAATGATCACAGAATCGAGACAAAGGTTCTAACAGGGAGCCTATCCCTGAGATGATGGGACGTCCTGGGGGAGGCATCCTGTTTTTGTGTGTCTTGGGCAGAGTGTAAAAGTACGGCGTCACACAGTCGTTGGTACTCAGGAAATCGGCCTCATTTTTGGATAACTGTCCATCTTCTTCGGCCCTCCTAACGAGATTGGTAATTCGTGTCCGGAGTTCCATTGTTGGATCCCGGGTCAAGGGGGTGTAATTCTTCTTGTCATCCAAAAGGATTTGACAAGCTTTATCGTAATCCACAGTATTCTGTATTACAAGGTCACCGCCTTTGTCTGCTGGTTTTATGGTTATATCCGGGTCATTCTGGAGACTTTGCAATGCATGATATTCTGCGGTGCTAAAGTTGCCAAATGTAGTAGGATCCTGGCAAGTTTCCAAGTCCAGGAAAACAGCCTGCTCAAAAGCAGTAATGGCTGACAGGACTGTGTGCGGTGGAGGTGTAAAGGTAGAATCCAATCTTAATCCGGTGTCTCCTTTACGGATAGATTAGTTGGGATCTTCTTTACCTTCAAAGAATGCTTTTAGCTTGAGTTTTCTAAAGAAGGCCGCCAGCTCACAATGGAGCTTAAATTTGTCAGGGCGAGACGTGGGGACGAAACCAAGGCCTTTTTCAAGGACATTGGTTACAGTCGCGGTCAGTGTCTTGTTCGATAGGTTGGTGATGAGGCTCACTGTCCGCTTGTTCCCGGTTGTGGAGTCTTGCTGCGTGTGTGGTTGCCCACTGCATCTTCGTCTTCCCAGGATACCTGCCAAGTGTGTCACAAAGAAGGTGGAGCTACGAAAGGCACTGAGAGCCTGGGCAGAATCCCACTCTGAGGAGGATGATGGGTTGGGGAGCATCGGAATGGCTGAGGATCCACCTGCAGTGGCTGCGTGTGAAAACCCTGAATTGAGCTCCTTGTCAGGGCAGGGAGAAATGTCTCTTCCCTTGGCCAATCCCCAGAGGAACTGATAGAGGAGAGGAGAGAGAACTCAAACTACAAAAGGTCAAATTAAAAATGGAGTAAAGAAAGTCGTCAATGGAGAAGAAAACGTCTGAAAGGGCATTGGAAGAGAAGAGTTTACTGCTGGCTCATGAGAGGAGCATAAAAGAGCTGGATATCAAGGCCAGATAGGCAGCTTCCAGCAGTTCTGGCGGTGGCATACCTGCAGTACTTGAAGGAAAGAAAAGGGTTTGCATACTCAAGAGTTATGTGGTGAGAGATGACATTCACAAATGGTTTTCTGCTTATGAAGCTGCCCTGAGGGTTCACAGGGTTCCAGAGGAGCATTGGGGAGGGCTGCTCCGTGGACACACATCCGTACTCTGGAAAGGGACACACTTCTTACACTAGAGGTTGGGGGCCAAACCAAGTATACTCCTATGAAAGCTGATTTCATTGTTAATTTTGGGCAGTCAGAAGCTCCTCAACGAGTCCTGGGTAGATTTTGTGGGTACTCCAAATAGGCACTGAATGGTAGAGTGCAGGGCAGAAAACCGGATGAATATGTTGAGTTGTACAATTTAATCATGATAGAGCACATGCCCAGTATCTGTTTCACAGAGTTGCGCCAGCACCTTGTTGACAGTAAGCTGCCTGACCCCAGGAAGCTTTCAGAGGAAGCAGACTTCTGGGCTAGCACCAGTACCAGAGTGTCAAAAAGGTACCTGGGAATTACCCCAAGAAGGGTGGGTCAGGTTCCCCCCAGCAGAGAGAGAGGGACATTAAAGATGACCCAGGCAAGTCCCAGAATAAGGGAGGAGGAAAGGGTTCCCACACACCATCCAAGAAAGGGGGGTGGTTGCACTGGGCACCCTATTTGCACCCCGCCGCTTTGAGTGCTCCCAGCTAGGACACAAGCAAGGAGCCCCTGGTGGGACCTCTACATGAAATGAATAAATCATTGGACCAAAATAATCAGTATATTGGTTACAGTCTGTTAAAAGATTAACAGCATTTAATTGAGCAGCTAGTTTATTTTTTTCATAATTTCTAATACTGACCCATTCTAGCGGAACGATACAGGGTCTTTCCTGTCTATCATATACTTTTAGAAAGTTGTAATTCTCTTACTTTAGCCAGTGTGGTACCTGCTGCTTGTCTCTGATCATATGTCTGAGGTGGGTAACAGCTGAGCTTTGTGTATTCCACCTAGATAGCCACACACAACGGGAGATTAGGTGTTACGTGATGGGCCATCCTGGCAAGTTGGGAGGCAGTAGCTGGACCCAGCCTCACTTACACCTGAATAGATGTGTTCTGTACCCACACATAGGACTACATACACCCCTGTACTGAGTCTGGAACCAGAGCAGAAAGGGCAGGACCTCTGTGCACTTCAAAGACCTGTCTTTGAAGTCTCCCCTACTTCAAAGGTGCAACTGTGTATAAGTACTGGACCTCTGACACCACCACTTCAGTACACTTATGGATCTGTGAAAACTCTGCCGAAGAAGGACTGCTGTGCTGCTGAAGGACTGCCACTCTGCTGGACTGACTGCTTCTTTGCTGGATTCCCTCATTGTGCTGCTCTGCTGCCTGCTGTTCCCCTGCCTGGGTGAGAAAGGCTGGATCTGTATCACTTGAACCCAGTGTGACTCCAAGGGCTAGCTGGCTGGCCTACTGATCTGAAGTCTCTGGGATATAAAAGACTTCAAACTTACCTGTTTCTGCACCTGGACTCTGTCATTTGTGAGTCTGCCCTGCCAAGTGGTGCCACCCCAGTCCTGGACCCATGGAAGTGAGCCTCCATCAAAACCCATGCATCCTCTGTCAAATCGACACATTGCTCCTGTTGTGTGAATCAGAACCAGCGCATCACTGCTGTTGCATGGATCAGAACCGGCACATTGCCTCTGCTGCGTGTATCAGTCCAGGCGCATTGCTTTCGGAACCACCATTGCGCTACGCTCTTCCCAGCACAAGGCCTTCGCATCTCCGTCGAGAGCATCCTCGATGAAGAATCTCCTCGTGGCAGCTCTTTGCTCCTTGGAACCGACGCATCGCTGCTACTATGCGGATCAGTAAGGACTGGCAACTTCAAACAAAGAGCGAGTTCCCCAGTTAAACCAGAAAGGACTGGGTAGTACAAGTAATAAACAAAAAGATTCCTTTCTGTGTTACTCAATTCAATTCACATCACTTCCACTAATCTATATTGATGACCATCTCAGGTATTACAGTAAATACTTCACATATAATTACAACAACATATAAAAAATCATATTTATCTTGATTTTATTTTCTTAAAAGCAGGCTCATTTCCTGAATTCAAAAACTTTCAATTACTACAATTACATTAAAATCACATTAATTCTTCATGTTGCTTTCACTACAAAAGATCTTTATATCTTCCTTTTGCGTACTATTTAGTACCTTCTTTTGTATACAGCACATAAACACTATTTACATAATAAATTCATACAGTAAGAAATAAAAACAATAATAAAATTAGGTCCTTATGTCGACGCGTTTTGGTGTCTTGTTTTGATTGAATGAACACCTGCTTCAGGACAGAACAATATAAAATATCATGTCTCCAATATTCAGTGTTTTTTGGCTTTCCACTGTTCATATAATAGACCGGCAATTGACTTTTGGTCCTTTTATTAGGGGATCACAAAGACGTCCTCCTATTGTTTACGTGCACAACGGTGCTATATCATCCCATTAGTTCCTTAAATGGATAGGTCGTCTGTTTCCCTATTCCTGTTCGGGACTTATTTTCCGGAACGGTGTTTTTTCGATTCACCTCAGTCCGTGTCGTGCCACCTCTTTATACAGGGCATGTAGTAGTTCTTGGCACCTTCACGTAATGTCGTGCATACGATTCATTTGTCTCTGTGGTCTCCTGTGGTATCACAGGTGTTTTTTCAATTCACCTCAGTCCGTGTCGTGCCACCTCTTTATACAGGGCATGTAGTACTTCTTAGTACCAAAGTCATTACTATATACCATGGTACGTCAGCGAAATACTGCAAAAGTTCATGAAAATACTGATGCTGTAGCTATCACTAATTTAAAATAGTGCATAACTTAAAAAATGCCTACCGTACTTACCTTTAGTGCTCAAAAGGATCCTCTGCACTGCAAAATTTCATTAAAATCTGTCCAGCTGTTTTAGCACTACATCTGTCTACAAATATATCTATATATATCTCTATATTCACTGACAAAAACAAAGGTTAAAGTGATGTTATAGTTAGGTTAAATGTTCACAAATAATGTACAAACCATGGAAATTCATCAGTTACAGTTATAGGTATTTCAAGTAACTATAACTCGTGCTCTAAAGGGTACTATAACTCACCTCTGCAGCAGGCACAGTTTTCTCATGTGACAGCAGATGTCATGAGTAATGTAAAATGTGAGATAATTAGCAGTGCATGGCGAGGTTCTAGAGTTATAATTACATTAGGGCATGAGTTATAGTTACTTGAGATAAATATAACTATAATTGGTGAATTCCTGTGTTTTAAGAGGTTAAAACTTTAAAGGTACTGAACAATTCACCTACCTGTAACATTACTTTAACCTTGGTTTTTTTCAGTGAATTTCTATGTTTTTCCAACCTAAAGTAATAGTTGATTACAATACGTAAATCAACCACCCGCTGCGCACGGTGGAAGGTGGCTGCAGGGCCTAGTCAGACCCTGCAGCCAATGCCATGCTGCGCATAACCTTCATCTCTGTCCAGGTCCTGTGGCCAACCCCACCAAAGACAACCAACCCCACACTACTTTCAGCTGTGCACTGTAGCTGGTTGGCGACAGGGCCTGCCCCTTTGGACCCTATCCCGCGGGTACTGGCATGATATTTATTGGGGAAGATGCATGCAGCCCCTCTCCCTGGGCCAATTTCAGCCCCGGGCATTCCACCCCCGTGGCCTGGAGCAATTGTTAAGGGGATGGGGGCCATGCAGCTCCCCCCACTGGGACTTACTGTGGTGGGCCACAGGGTTTGGCCCCGAGGCCCCCATCCCCCAGGGCTGGCACCATGTAGAAGGGGGAGGAGGGCATATTTCTCCCATTTGACCCAATCCGCTGGGGTCCAGCACCAGACTGAAGAAGAGGGGCATGCAGCACCCCTCCCCAGGCCCTGCATAAGAAAAGGTCATTGGGGGCCCAAGGCATCCACGGCCCCAGCCAGCTCCATGCATCTAGCAGGAGCCTGCATTGCTCCCACTTGTTGGTAGCACCTAATAACGTTGCTCCCTGCCGGTGGGAGAAATATTTAAATCTGTTTCCATGGCCGTATCACTGGGGGCAGAGAAACTGATCCAAAGACTGCTCCCAGTAGTTAGTAGCATTTTTTAGGCTCTCCCCAGCTGGAAGCGCACTTGGTGTTTGCTCCCGCTTGACAAGAAGATTGTAAATTGCTCCCATCAAGCAAGGGCAAACACAGGTTTCCCTGCACGCACCTGCACAGGTAGGAACATCCTATATACTGAATGTGGACTCCTCGTGACATAGCTCATGAGCCGACTGAGAAATTATGTCCCCAGGGTCATTAATGGCTCAAGTAGGGGGTTTGCAAAGATCCCCTCTCTTTTTCTTGATTTTTCTGCCCTGGCCGATAGGGTTCCTGTGGCATCTAGAGGCTCGGGGAGAGGGGCCGTGTGCCTCCTCCCTCTTTAGAAATGAGACTGAGCTCAGGGGATAAGGTCCCTGAGGCAAAATTGGCCCAGAGACAGGGGGCTAGTGCCACTCCCTTAAAACATGTGGCAGGTCCAGGAGGAAGGCATCCCTGAGGCTAAAAAATGACCGGGGGAGGGTAGACCATGTATCCCCTCACCTTTAGAAATGCGTCTGAAATAGTGTCCCCAGGGAAAAATTGGCTTGGGGAGTGGGGCATGCATGCCCCCTCACCCTTAAGACAAACATCTCTTCTGCCCTAGGATCTGGCACACCCCAGGGGGCTTAATAACCAAGTGCAGAGACCACACTTGTTTTTCATATTTTTTATTTTGCATCAAATTCCTGGCAAAAACTTGAAAAAAAATGTCTTTTGCCCCAGGCGGCCTCCCTCGGGGACCCCTCAATCAGGACCCAGAGTGTCAGGGTATTCCTACCCTGCCCCCTATTTTTTAGGACTATGATAGCTGCCACCACTTTCTGGTCGAGGTGGTGGCAGCCAATCCGAACTCTGATTCACAGACCCTCTGTGTACCTAGATATACAACGTTTTTGACTAGTGATTGCTCAAAAACGACTGAACGGATTTCCACCAAAACACAAAAAGTCAATCATTCAAACACGGGAATTGTAAGCGCGCGACTCACCCATGAGGGTCTCAAGGGCCTGGGGGGGGGGTTAGAGGGGGGGGTTAGGTGGGGCCGGGGGAGGGTGTGCACATCTTTTTGAACCAAGACCTAGCTTTCTGCCAAATTTGGTGTAAATCTGTTCAGAGGGTTAGGATGTAGCCTTGTCTAAGGTTCCTATGGGAAAATGAATTGGAAAACCACATTGTGGAACCCCCCTTTGTCTTGGCCCCTGCCCGACGAATCACCCCGAAACTTTCCCTGAGAAAACTAGGCACAAAAGAGCAAAATTTTAGAAAGATTCATGAGATTTATCAAATGGCGCCAAAGTTATTAGCAACGCAAAAAATGCATTTTCTATGGAAACACCATACTAAATATAACAACTCAGTGGAGGCCTACCACTGATTAATACATCAGACTTTTGATAGGAAGAGTGTGTTTTTGTTCGCTAATAACTTTGACACCATTTGATGGAAAAAGTTTGTCCACCTCAACTCTTTCCAGGAAAGTTTAGGAAGTGGTACGTCAAGCCAGGGCCATGAAAAATAGGCGGTTCCAAAACTCAATTTCTGATGCAGTTTCCTTAGGGAATTTTAGATATGACCACAACCCGAACCGCTGAATGGAATTACACCAAATTTGGCAGAAAGCTAGATCTTGGCCCTGAAAGAGTGCTTTTTGTAATTTAGTATAAATGTGTTCAGTAGTTTTGGAGTTATTAAAGAAAAAAGATTTATGCATAACTAGAGATGCAGATTCACTGTGGATTCACTTCAGTGGATCCGCAGATACATGGGCCAACAGCAATACTGTAATTGGCTGGCCGCAACCTGGAAGAAAAGTTGTGCCTGCCATTTTGTCAATCACCACACAGTACCGGGGGGGGAAACAATGTCTAAATAGAATATAATGGGTTGGGACAGAGGTACCCTGACCCCATGGGACTGATGGAGGGGTCTGTTAGGAAACCCCTCATGGGAAAGACATTTTCCCCAAACCTTTTTTTGGGTGTGCAAAGATCCACACATCCACGGCAGTGCTCAGCGTGGCCCCCATGCAAATCTGTGACAGATCCGTGGATCCTGATCCCAATTTTTTTTAAATACACCCACTCACAAACCCACTCACACACTCACTCACACACACACACTTGCACACCCACACAACCACTCACACACCCTCTCACACATCCATATAGCCACTCACAAACCCACTCTCAGACCCAAAACACCACTCACACACCCACTTACACACCCATACAGCCACTCCCACTCCCACTCAGAGACCCAGAGAACCAATTAAACACCTACTTACAGACCCACTCATAGACCCACAAAACAACTCATACACACTCTCACAGACCCACACAGCCAGCCACACAAGCACTCACTCACCCCCCACTTGCATACCCACAAAAACACTCACACCTGTATATCTACTAATGCACCCACTTAGAGAACCAGAAATTCACTCACACTGACTTGCACACTCATACAGACACTCACACACTCATTCAAGACCCAGAGAACCACTGCATGCCTACTCAGAGACCCACACAGCAACTCACACATCCACTCAAAGACCCACCCAGCCAGTTGCACATGGCTACCACACACTGACACTCTCACTTACAGAACTGCTCACACACCCACTCACACCCACTCACACACCCAGGTTACAGGGATGTCATAGCAGTAAAAGCCTTGGAAATTCACTGAAAAAAACAAAGGTTACAGAGATGTTCTAGTTGGGGAACAGCAGTAAAGAACATAGAAATTCACATAGTAAACCAACGGTTAGAGGGACATCATAGTTTGGAATTAGAATATAAAAAAACTTAGCAATTCAGTAAAAAATAGTTATAGGGATGTTGTAGTTATGCTGCGATTTTACGCACATAAAACCATAGAAATTCTGCGGTTATAGTCAGGGTTATCTCAAGCATCTATAATTTGTATTCTAAGGTAAGTATAACTCATGCCCTCGCCATGTACTGCTAATTACCCCACATATTACATCACTCCTGACATCTTCTATGACATCATTGATAATATCACTGGAACATTTGCAGTGAAATTATTGATCAGAAAACTGTACATGGCGAGGCCGCAAGTTTTAGTTACCTTTGGGTACAAGTTACAGTTACTTAAGATAACTATAACTGCTGAATTTCTATGGTTTTGTGTGTATCGAATCTGATCCTAATAAAGCGTCCCGATAACACATTTTTTGGGGGGAGGATGGTGAATGGGGTCCCAGTAGATGCATTTAAATCTTGCACAGCTTTGTGGCACAATTTTGACATAGGGATTTAATGCAGAGGATTAAGGGCCTGTCCTACCTACCTGACCGATTCCATAATGGTCCTTATCTTTAAAAAGTCCTACCGTCCGATTTCACTCTTAGATTCAACTGAAAAATTAATGGGGGAGGATTATCATGAATAGACTAGATACTTGGGTAGGTGGGTATCATGTGTTAACAGACTCCCAGTGAGGTTTTAGGAAGGATATTGCACATGGGAGAGGTGTATAAATCTCTATCTTTTTAATCAGTAAATACATTGTAGTCAAACACGGACATATCTGTCTCTGCTTTGCAGACCTCAGCATCACCTTTGATTTAGTCAACCACTCTAAATTGTACAAGACCTTGATTAAAATGGGTGACCCAGAAGACATTGTATCTTTCTTGTCCCAGATGTATGCCTCAATGACCAGACAAGTGAGGTTCGGGTTAGAGGGTGATTGTACGTCAAGTTTTAGGATAACCCGAAGCATGAGTAACAGTTGTTTCTTAGCCCCCCTCCTATTTTCTCTCTATATTAACGAGGTTGATAGGAAGTTACAGGAAATAGATGCTAATGCACCCAGAGTAGGTTCCTATCCCATCACTGTGCTCCTGTATTCTGATGATGCGGTTCTGATTTCCAAAACGGCAAATGGTCTACAACAGCTGATCAATGGGTTTGTCACATATGTGAAGCAGAAACATGCAAAATGAAACCTAGTAAAAACATTTACTATGTTGTTTGGGAGGGGGAAAGTAAAAAAAAAATCTCACTTTGTCAGGGGCCAAAGAAATTGGAAGAAGTCGAATTTTTTTTCCCACTTAGGCATTCTCTTTTCAAATTCTGGACTCTGCAGATCACATAAAGGACTAGTGAACATCAAAATTAAAAGGTCAATTTACGCTATGTTTAGATTTGCTAGGAAAATAGGTAGCAAACAAATAGGTGAGATATTGCAGCTATACAGGAGCAAATGTATTCCCTCAGATACTTATGGGGCAAACCTCTGGGGTATGGCGAGGCACACAACTGTGCAATTGCAGCAAATTATTTCTTATGTAGACTCTTGGATGTTCCCCATAAAATGCCTTTCTATATTATTCACAAAGAATTGAACCTTTCCTACCTTAAAGATATAATTGACCGGAGTGCTTTAATTGGTTGCCCCACTCACTGCTGCCGCTCCTGCCTGCCTTTGCCGCCTCCTGCCTGCAGATTCCTTTGCTCGCTGCCCGCTGCTCCTGGGAATTTCCCGCTGCTCCTGGGAATTTCCCGCTGCCCGCTGCTTCTTGGAATTTCCCGCCGCTGCCTCCCTGCGGCCCCGCCCCCCTGTGATTCCATTCGCCGCCCCGCTCCCGCCACCCAGCTGCTCCTCCCTCCCGGCTCCTTACTTAAGGGACCATAGGGGACCACAGAGTGTGACCGCTCAGCCCTCCACAGGGCTTGGTCGCCCCACTCACTGCTGCCGCTCCTGCCTGCCTTTGCCGCCTCCTGCCTGCAGATTCCTTCGCTCGCTGCCCGGTGCTCCTGGGAATTTCCCGCTGCTCCTGGGAATTTCCCGCTGCCCGTTGCTTCTTGGAATTTCCCGCCGCTGCCTCCCTGCGGCCCCGCCCCCCTGTGATTCCATTCGCCGCCCCGCTCCCGCCACCCAGCTGCTCCTCCCTCCCGGCTCCTTACTTATGACGCCCCCAGAGCGACCGCGCAGCGGACGCGCGCAGCGGGAGTGCCGATTGAGCACCGAAGGTGCGCCAAAGGTAAGCACGTCTGCGCCCGTCCGCGCCTGGCCCGCGTCCAGCGCCAGAACCCCTGGCCCTCCCCGCCGAGGCAAGAAGACCCGACTGACCTACGACGCCACCACTCTCAACGCACTCAATGCCGGCCGGACCCACGCCTGCTGCCGAGCCACCCCGAGACGCACCCACGGACCCTTCACCTGCTGCACCTGCAAGTTCACCTGCCTCCGAACCTGCCCCACACCCGCCAAGACAAACACCAGCAGCAACCACCTCAAGTGCATCCTGATCAACACCCGCTCTGTCCACAGACACGCCGTGGAACTCTGGAACCTCCTCGACGCTACATCACCGGACGTCGCCTTCCTCACGGAAACCTGGATGAACGCCTCCTCTGCACCCGACATCGCCATCGCCATCCCGGACGGGTACAAGATCATCAGGAGGGACCGCATCAACCAGACCGGAGGTGGCATCGCCATCGTCCACAGGAACACCATCCGCATCACGACCGACGCCAACGACTCCTTCGCCGCAGCCGAACATCTCCACTTCCAGATTCACACCGACCCTAAGACGACCCTCAGAGGCACCCTCGTCTACAGACCCCCGGGACCACGCACACAATTCAGCGAAGACATCACAGACTTGATCAGCCCGCACGCCCTCCCCTCCACTGACTACATCCTCCTCGGGGACCTCAACTTCCACCTGGAGAACAACAAGGACCGCAACACCACCGCCCTGCTGGAAAACCTCGCCAACCTCGGACTCAAGCAACTGCTCAACACCCCCACCCACTACGCCGCCCACACGCTTGATCCCGTCTTCTCTTCCAGCAAGTACATCACCTTCAGCCACACCACCGGACTCCACTGGACCGACCACAGCTGCGTCCACTTCAGCTTCAAAAGATCCACGACCCACCACCACCCGCAACAGGTACCTCACAGGAATTGGAGCAAGATCACCGCAGACCAGCTCACCACCTCCCTCAGCCAGAGCCCACCCGCCAACACAACGGACCCCAACGAAGCAGCCCGCAACTCCACACAGTGGCTGACCGCCTGCGCCGACGACCTTGCGCCACTAAAGAACCCTCCCAGCAGACCCAGAAGCAAGAAGGCATCCTGGTTCACCGACGACCTCAAGGACTCCAAGAAGACCTGCCGCACCCTCGAGAAAGCCTGGCTCCTCGACCGGACCACCGACAACATGACCGCCCTCAAACACGCTACCTGCAAGCACCACCATCTCAACCGCACCACCAAGAAGAAATCCCTGAAGGAACGACTGGACAACAACGCCCACGACAGCAAAGAGCTCTTCACTATCGTCAAGGAGTTCTCCAACCCCAGCACCGGCACCAACGACATCACTCCGTCACAATACCTCTGCGACTCCCTCACCTTGTTCTTCCACCGCAAGATCGCCGACATCCACAACAGCTTCGGCGCCCCACCCACGCACCCAACTGTCGATCCAAGGCCCCCACCGCCACCCTTCGCACCTGGACCACGGTGACCACCGAAGACACAGCTCGCACGATGAACACCATCCACTCCGGATCACCGACCGACCCCTGCCCACACCACGTCTTCATCAAGGCCGACTCCACCATCGCACCCCAACTCCGGAACATCATCAACGCCTCCTTCAACACCGCCACCTTCCCGGAGAGCTGGAAGCACGCCGAGATCAGCGCCATTCTGAAGAAACCTACAGCGGACCCCACCGATCTCAAAAACTTCCGCCCCATCTCGCTCCTCCCTTTTCCTGCTAAAGTCATCGAGAAGATCGTCAACAGACAGCTGACCGCCTTCCTCGAGACGAACGGATCCCTCGACCCCTCGCAGTCCGCTTCAGAGCCAACCACAGCACCGAGACCGCCCTCATCGCAGCCACCGACGACATCCGGACCCTGCTCGACAAGGGGAAACAGTGGCCCTCATCCTCCTGGACCTCTCCGCTGCGTTCGACACGGTCTGCCACCGCACCCTAGTCCAGCGCCTCAGCAACATCGGTATCCAAGAGAAGGCACTGGAGTGGATCATCTCGTTCCTCGCCGGAAGAACACAAAGAGTCCGCCTCCCCCCGTTTCGCTCCGAGGCCACCGAAGTCATCTGCGGCGTCCCGCAAGGATCTTCACTCAGCCCCACCCTCTTCAACATCTACATGAAACCTCTCGCAGCCATCGCACGCCAGCACAACCTCAACATCATCTCTTACGCCGCCGACACCCAGCTGATCCTCTCCCTCACCAGAGACGCCGACACCGCCAGAACCTGCCTACACGAAGGGATGAAAGACGTCGCCGAGTGGATGAAGGACAGCCGCCTGAAACTGAACTCGGACAAGACGGAAGTCCTCATCCTGGGATCTTCGCCCTCCGCCTGGGACGACTCCTGGTGGCCCCCAGCCCTGGGCACCGCACCCAAGCCAACCAACCACGCACGCAACCTGGGCTTCATCCTGGACCCCTCCCTCTCGATGACCAGACAAGTCAACGCCGTCTCCTCATCGTGCTTCAACACCCTGCGTATGCTTCGCAAGATCTTCCGCTGGATCCCGACCGAGATCAGGAAGACTGTCACCCAGGCACTCGTCACCAGCCGACTGGACTACGGAAACGCCCTCTACGCCGGAACCACAGCCAAGCTACAGAAAAGACTCCAGCGCATCCAGAACGCCTCCGCCCGACTCATCCTGGATGTCCCCCGACGCAGCCACATCTCCAGCCACCTGAGGAACTGTCATATAGCTACTGTATATCTTTATAATGCGTTAAGTTAGCATAGGCCCATTACATGTTTAAACGCCATTTTTCCTTTTGCTGCTTCTGCACACGACACTTAATTGTTGATTTAGCTTTCAACCTAGTAGTTCGTTGTGGTTTACACAAGAATAATATGTTATTACTCTGATATCAGCTTTGCTTAATAAACTATGTCCGTACAGAGAGTGCTGAAGCTTCAGGAATAACACGATACAGAATTGTTATGAGGTCTGATCTTCGCGCCTTCGTAGACATAACATAAGTGCAGCTTCTGCCAACTTTGGGCTTTAGGCGGGTTTTATATTGTTTTGCTTGAAGCACAAACACACACTTGATGCTGTTCGCAAGCAGAGAGAGCTGGTGTATGCTGATGTGATCTCTTCATTCTAGGATCCTGAGGTATGGGCCCGCCCTTTCAAAACCCAAAGAGACCTTCTTAGCTATTAATATAATATGTGTGTTAGGGAGGGTGAGGAATAAGAGTGACCCTTATTCATTGCAGCATGTCAGAATGCTGTCACCATTTGCTTTCTATGGACTAGTAACTATGCTGATAACTTTGCTTCTGATAATATGTCTCCTTGTATTATCTAAGATACTGCGCCTGAGAAGACGGCATTAGTAAATAAATATTTCAAATGTGCACGTGCCCTCATTTACTCCATGTTCTGGTTTGAAATGATTGTATAACTAAGGAGTGCTCATGTGTTCCACGTAACCTGAGGTATTGTAAGCTCATGTTCTGGTTTGTCTAAACATTGGGAGTTTGTTATGACCAATGAGACACTGTAGCTAGCTCGGTAAGGGGTTTGTTGGGTACTGAGGTGAGTTTTGGGTCACCCTAATTCGCTGAGGTTCCAATCCTCTGTGCACAGTTCTGTGGGAGAACAGAAACCCTGCTACATGGCGCCCATACGTTGGTGGACTTATATCATGACACTCGAGTAGTATATCGTTCGAACCTTAACCCCTTCACTGTCGTTTCCGGAAAACGGTGGTGTCGGTGAAACCTACCTATTTTTTGAAATAGGTCTTTTCAAGCTTGAATCTTTCAAAAACGGTTTCTTTGAATTACTACCCAGTTGTGCTACAAAGTTTCCTTTGTTTTTTCAGTAATTCCGGTGCAATCATGGCGCAGGCTTTGGCCATTCCCCAGCATAGTCGCATTGCGGTGCGCAACCATTTACAGGCTTACTAAGTCCCGTTAGATGGCTTGGCTGTGATTTTGGTTGTGTGTGCAGACCCGGCGTACCCTTTCGAACTATTTTATTCGTGGGTAACGTTTCCGGGAGTGGACGCAAATTCTGGTGTGTTCCACACGTACACACCCTCACCTGTACCGGCTGAATATACACCGTACAGGGCACTGGAAATACCTATTGATCATTGGCAGCATCGCGTTTGGTTTGACGGCGCCCTTCCCCACCCTTTGTCTGCTGCGAGGTTGGGTCCATTGTCCATTCCGGGCACAAATTGGCCTGCTTTGGGTGGATTCACCCCGCACCCGAATCATGGTGCTTGTCCCTTAGCGGATATTCGCAGACTACACGTTGTCTCGATTGCCGTGATTCGTGCATTAGTGCAATACATTGGTCGTCATCTCCCGGGAGGTCCCCCGGGGGGTCCGGCCGTTCAGACGGAACATGGCGGTTTAAGGCTTAACCCGGTTATGGTCAATTCGATTTTTGGTAAGCGCCCAGATGATAAGGATGATTTCCCTTTCTGGCTTGCCGAGAAATTTGATCAACTGGTGGCTGTGTTTCCGAATTCTACTCCTGCTGATAAACATAGAATGTTGACGATTACTTTGCCTAAGGATTTAACTCCTGAACTTGTTGACTGTGAAAGTTGGGGGAAAACTTTTGCGGTCGTTTATGCGAGGTGTTTCGGCACCCCGTCTATGTCCGTACTGCCTACGATCGTTAAGCGTGTTCAGGATGATCACGGACCGGAAGCAGCGGTTGAATTGGGTATGCGCCTGTGTGGTTCTTTTGAGATTGTAAGCGATCTCATACTCTCCAATATGAAGGGAGATGAAGTGAACTTTCAGGTGTCGAATGCTTTGGCTGCTCTGCCCGATGCCGATAAACCCAGATAGTTAGCGAAAATAGTAGTGGCCGCATATAAAACAATTGGCCGCACTAGTAAGGGTCTGAAATATTTTGCCGTCAAGGAGAAAAAACAACCGCAGGGACAGTCTGCTGCGGCTGATGTCCAGCCCAAGTCCAAAAAACAGAATTGGCCTCAACAACAGAAACAGGGGAAGCAACAACAGCAGACACATGATTCTTATCCTGCACCCCAAATTCCTGCGCCAACAGAAAAAGTTTATGACTTGCGCGATCGCGCGATGATTAAATCACCTGATCGATTTCAGGTTTCTGATCAACGCTCTCCTCGTTCCTTTCAGGACTCATCGGCCCCGAAGACCGGTGGAGGAGGAGGCGGTAGGGGACGTGGTGGCCAACAGGGACGTGGCCAGCCCCGCCAGACAGACGGCGCAGCGAAGCAGGAGGATTCTACGCCAAAGCGACCACAGTTTGCAAAAAAGAAAGTCGCAGCCTTAACAGCGCATCGATATGCCACAGATAGTGAGAACGCGGCTTCGGAATCTGACGTGGGCTCTGACCTTGCTGGACAGCGCGGCGGAGATTACCATAGTGAGAGAGGCGCTGCATCCACTACTGAAGGTGACAGCGACTGATGTCTACGTTGTAATTGAAACAGCCGATACGAGACTTGCTCCCCCTGAAAGACTTTATGAAATTGTCCTGTTAATTGAAGGTGACATACAACGTACCATCAAAGGGGTATTTTGGGAAAATCTTTCTTCTACGTATGATATTTTGCTTTCGGAGGCTGACTGGCCCCCACCTTTTGTGCTCGCGGCGCCGCGAGGGGAGGAGGTAATCCTCCCCAGTTTCGCGAAAACTGTCTCGAAAAAGCATGCGCAGCATTTTGCAGAAGAGTGGGCTCGGGCTCTCACTCCGGCTCTGTACCGTAACCAATGTGGTTGGGATAAATTGTCCCCTTACCACGAAATTCCACTACGGTCTCAGCCGCAGCCTCAACCTCAATATCCCATTCGTCGGGAAGCAAAAGCTTCTGTCGCGGAAATCCTTGAACAATTGGAATATCAAGGAGTTATTGAAACGTGTGTGTCACCGATGAATAATCCTCTTTTTACTGTGACCAAGCCTGACGGATCATATCGTTTGGTATTGGATTACCGGCATTTAAACTCGCATTGCCGTAACTGTGCAGTACAGAATACTCACGGCTCTGCCCTAGTGGATAGTCTAGTGCGTAAGCGTTTTAAAACAACGCTTGACATTTCCAACGGTTTCTATGCCCACCAATTGGACAGCTTTAGCTCCCAATGGACCAGTTTTACATGCGCTGGAGTCCAAAAACAATTCCGGCGTCTCCCAATGGGCTATAAGAATAGTCCTGGTATTTTTACCACACGCATAGTCTCTCTTTTGGAGAGGATAGACCCAGATGCTTGTTCGTATGTGGATGACATATATCTCACAGACGACGAAATTTGGGAGCATCTGTGTCGTGTGAATTCAATCATTTGTAACTTTGCAGACATGGGTTACAAATTTAACTTTGCTAAATCGCACATAGCTGAGTACACGGTGTTGTTCCTGAGCTATGAGCTCAACAATGAAGGTAGAGGTTTGGCACCTCACTTCTTGGAGAAATGCGCACAGTTGCGCGCTCCTACAACACTGAAGAAATTACAATCTTTACTGGGCTTTTTAAATTTCGGGAGGAAATACATTCCGGAATAAGCCCAGCGTATCAAGCCTTTGTATGCTTTGATACAACCAACTTTTTCAAAATCATGCTGGCTGCCTGAGCACTCGGCCGTCTTGCACTCCTTGCAGGCTGATCTGCTCGCTTCTAAGTTCTTACTGACTCGTGATAACCATACCAACCTAGTGATAAGGATCATTCCGGGGACGGTGGGTTTCACGTACCTCACTTTTAATGAAGGAGACACAGTACCTATTGCTTACAAGTCACACTTGTACACTTCGGCTGAGATGCGGTTTCCTACTGTGGAAAAGGTTTAAACAGCTGTACAGATGGCTATCCTTAAGGAACGAGCTCTGTCACAGGGGAAACGCATGTTGGTTGTAACACCCTGTCCTCATTTGGAGGCAGTCACGAAAGCCAGTGTACCAAATTCAAAAGCTTTGCACCCTCGGTGGATTCAGTGGGCTGCGTCCTTGACGTCCTCGGATGTCACGTTTATTTTTGATGCCACATTAAGGTCACAAGAGTACTTGCAGTATGAATTCGTGCATCCTGCTCCTCTTGCTATGCGACCTTTGGAGGACTTCCATTGCATCATTTACACTGATGGTTCGGCGCAGGTTGCGCATGGCTCAAAACATGCCTACGTTTCCGCTTGCGCCATTGTGGTCGGTGCCATGGTGAACGATGAGTTCATATCTATGGAAGTGCACAGGTTGCCTCTGGGGGATTGCACCGCACAATTGGTAGAGCTTCGTGCTCTCTTACTAGCGTTGGAGTACGCAGATCCTGGTGTTACTACTCTTATTGTAAGTGATTCTTTCTACTGTGTTCAGTCTTACAATGAAAACGTATTCTTTTGGATTCAGAATGACTTTCGTGATTCCAAGGGTAGCACAATAAAACACAAGATGATCTGGGTTCGAGTGGCAGAGCTTAAGGCTCGACTGCCGCTTGTTTTTGTGATTCATACTCTCGGCCACCAGCGTGTTGGAGTCCACGCTGTCGGTAACTCGCTTGCTGATGAAGCAGCGAAATCAGCAGTGTCTACATACTTAGTTGCAGCAGTTACACGGTCCAAAAGTAAGATTGATAGTGACAGCTTGGCGGCTGTTGCTGCCACTGAGAAGGGAGGTAAATATCCTACGGGGTTCCCTTCGAAGTACACATACCACTTAAGTCCCGAAAAGGTTCCTTTTGTAAAAATTCCTGATGTTGGAGAACGTTTGATTCCCAACTCAGATCGCAGGGCTGACTTGATTACAGCGGCTCATGAAGGTGTGGCGTCTGCGCATGCGGGCGTCTCGGCCACTGTAACTCAATTACAACAACGTTTCTGGTGGCGGGGACTGTATAAACAGACGCGTGATTATGTCCTTCTTTGTGACATTTGTCAGCAGATTAAACCTTCGACTGCTGCACGTCCGCCACAGACACAGTTGTACATTTCTAATAAACCGCTAGGTTGTGTTTATTTAGATCACTGCGGTCCTTTTTCCTCTGATACTGCGTATAAGTACATCTTAGTAGCAGTTGATTCATGCACACGCTTTGTGTGGGTCTGGCCCCATCGCAGCGCTGATTCACGGACTGTCATTAAGGATTTGCGCATCTTTGTAGGGATTTTTGCCTGTGGTACCTTCCATTCGGATCAGGGTCCGGCTTTTGCCTCTAAGGCGTGTAAGGATGCTATGACTTCGTTGGGGGTTCAAGTCAAGTTTTCGTCTCCCTACAGACCTGAGGGTAATAGTGTAGTGGAGCGAATGAACCGTGATTTAAAGCAATCTTTGACAGCTCGAGTTATAGGCACTGGCAGAAACTGGCTAGCCCACCTCTATGGCATGCAGCGTGCTCTTAATAATCTCCCTAGAAGGTCTCTGGGTGGGCGGACCCCGTACAAAATGCTCTTTGGCATCAAGATGTTCGTCCCTGACCTTGACGGTCTAGACTGCGTGGCTCGCGCCACAAACTTTGACGTAGATGAACATTGTGCTGTTTCACAGAATCTACAAAAGACCAGAGACAGTCTTGCAAAGGAACATTTGCCCTCCACGTCGGTTGTTGCGTTGCAGATCCCGGTAGTCGGCTGGCTACCCCAAGTTGGAGAACTGGTTCGAGAGAAGATAGATAACAAGAAAGAATTTGGTCCTTCCTATCGAGCTCCAGTTCCAGTACTTGGTGTGAAGGGCACAAGAACCGTCATTTTACCACCACTTCCTGGTCGTAAGGAAAACAGGTTTATCTCAATTGACAATGTCAAGATACACAGAGTGGCCGATTCTTCTTAGCATGACACCGGCTGTTTCCTGTCCTTCCATTGTGAGAAATTCAGTTTGGCCCACTGCTTCTGATGATGTTACTGAAATGGCAATCGAGTTGCCAGCTACTTCCAGTCCTTTATTAAGTACTTTGCCCGGTACGGACCTTGCTGAAATAGACTATACTTACCCCACTAACTTGTCCATGCCTGACCTGCACGCCCGTTTGGCCACAGGATCCAGATTTTCATTTGACACTGTTTCCAATGCATCGAAGAAACCTCAGGTGTTGCGGTTTATGTCAGCTTATTTAAAAAACATTTTTTAATTCCCCCTTGGACATATATTTGGCTGGTGCTTTTTTCTATTTACCTTTTTATGTCAATTGGGTTTGGATTTTATTTTTTCAGACTTATGAATGGACACTATGTCGAAGAAAGAACATGCATTCAACATCTAAATGGAACTTTGGCCCCCTTTTCCTCATCGCATTGGGCACACAGATTGAAAAGAGACTTGACGTTTGTTAACATCACTGCTTGGCCTGTCCTTGATGGGATAGTGTGGGATGCCGTTAGGTTTCAAATTCATGGCCCTACCGAGGTTGTTAATGTCCCTAATGTACTTAGAGTTAATATGGGGGACGTGGTGAAACAAAACATACGTTCTGATGATTGGGATGTTCAGGCCGTAGAGTCTTTGTTTTCTGATTTGAAATACTATGCTGCCTTTGATGCTGAGGATTTATACTTAGAATCTGCTAATTATGGTGATTTGTTTTGCTTTCAACATTTTGGCAATCACTTCTTACACAAAACGGCTTCCAGAAGGAATACTGTAAATTATACACAATGGGAGCATTGCCCAGCGCCTAAACGAGGCAGTTCGGGTACTTTTTTGAAAAAGTACACTTATTTTACTGACTTCAATCAGTCTAATCCCGAGTCGTTTTATTTCAAAATGACACAGAAGCCTATGTCCAAGGTTAGACTTACCGACTCCAAATTATTGTACTCAAAGTCCTATATTGATCAGCTGGCTATTGGCGGCTATGAATTATGGAAGGAAACTATTGACTTAAAATCTGTTTGGGGTTAAAAAAACTGGCAGGTACAAGGCTCAGAGGCTTTGCACCGCGCTTGTCTCATCCCGAATCATATGTTGTTTTTGAATTCTTCTACTTCACAGACAACATGCTCTGGATTGGCTACTTCTAAGAAATTAAATACTCCGACCATACCTGAGTTAGAGGAATATTTGGGCTGGGGTAATTATACTCAGTTTTCGATTAGGGACTTGCAAAGCCTATTGTTGAATTCCTCCTTTAACATATCCAGTATGGATCCAAAAGGTTGGCTGGTGTGGCACAGAAGTGCAGATTCATGCCAGCAACGGCTTCTGGGTTTATCTGAGGGCTTTACACAGGTCAGACCTGATCCTCGTTTTGAAACCGAGCATTCTGTCACAACTTACTCTGTAGGCAAATTGTGTCAAAATTGGCTGAAACATTCAACATTGTCTGCGGTTAAGTTACATCTTGCAAAGCTAAATGATGATGTAGATTTAAATGACTTCATAAAGGGCCCAGCTAGTGGAAGATCAAAGAGATGGATATATGCTGTCTACAATGAAATCTGGAAGACATCACAAATTGAGGCTGCGACACGCCTTAGAGCTATAGATCAAGCAAATCTAGAAAAAGTGCTTGCTGTGGTAGATAATAGTATTAACATGCTTTCTTCCCGCATTTACACTTTAGATAATATTGTGTCTTCTGTTGTAGATATTGTGCATGATGAGGTGTCTGTGTTATACCATGGTCAGAATCAATTATGTTCTATCATGCAATTCGCGTGGACCCTTCAAACATTGAAAGCTGGCAAGGTGCCATGGACCTACATGAACGTTTCTTCTCTCTTTGCCCCTTTTAATTTGACTGACAAACAGCGCTTGCTTACCATGCGAAATGCTTCGTTTTCTATGTTACATATTGAAAGATTGGAGTCCTTGCCTTTTTCTGTGGCAGAGGCCAACGATGCAACGTGGCTAATCCACGGTTTGATAACTTTACCTTTTGCATTGTATAAGTTTACGAATTGTATGAAATATGTTGCCATAGGGTGCTATGAACCCTTGGGTGGCGCGTTTCTCCATGAAGTCTGGTCCCTCCCTTTCACTCATAGATGTTTGAAAGACGGACAGGAGGTTTATCTGAATGGGGAGGAGTGTACAGAAACGCCTGACCATTCGCTAATGTGTAGGCATATACAATTGCACGGTTCTTGTAACCAGGACCGGCCTAACTTAGCCTGTGTTTTGAAAGGGACTCCGGTTCCTGCAATCGCCCCTACTTTTACCCTGTTGGGAAACGGAAGTTATTTACTTTTAAATAATGAAGATTGTTGCGGGTTAATTAAAGGTGTAGCTTATGTGGTAACCGTAACTAAGCGTGTAGTTTGCTGCAGAAATGACCTGTACCCACCCACGCATGAAAATAGGGCTGTTTCCATCTGGCCGCGCATCCAAACCTTGAAAGCAGAATTCAGCGGCATGAGCAGAATAAGGGCTCTATTGTCCCAGAAAGAAGTGGCCTTGAGTTCGGCTAGGGAGACTTTCGTTCTTCACATAGCTAACACCCGGACTGAGGTTCAGGCCCTTTTAAATACTGATTTACCGTTCCATTTCAGCGAGATGGTACATTCTATCTTTAACGCGTCCTCCACATTTTTCCTGGTGCATTTTTTTAAATCTGTTAGCAGTGGTCTCCTAACTTCATTTGAAAAAATCTTTGGAGTCATCCCTGCTTTCTTTCATTCCATTATTTCGAGTTTGTTTGGTGGATTCCCGGTTATCCTGGCACTGGCGGCAGCGGTTCTAGTGATTGTTTGCTTCCTTAAATATGGATGCCCCACATGTGGAAGGAGCAGCCCAGCCCCTCCTGGAGCTGTTTCGCAACCGGATGCTTGAATATTATGGCACGCTGCCGCTTGCGATTTTAAGCACGGCATATGGATTATCGTTTCGGTTTTCCTACTTCACCTGTGCCCAGCCTGTGTTTCATTGCCTAAGCTGTGATTTTGACTGGGCCATTGATTTGTGTCTCTGCGGACTGGTTTCTCCTGAAGTCGACTTTAATCAGCTGATGAGTCCCATCATTACTCACGAGTTGGTTTGCACTGGCAACAGGATTATGGCCTTAGCAGCGATGCATGGACTAATGGGTCCTTGGAATATTCTTACAGCAGCGCAAGATTTCTTGGCACTGAGCTTTCTTGAAAACCCACCAAGTTGTCCTCTGATGGTAATAGAGGCTCCAGTATTGGGAGAACACGTTTGTTCTATTCCCCTTTTGAATTGGATGGCTGAACTGTTTTTGGATGAAGACGGTGATTTCCTGTTGGAGGCTGTTGCTGCATATTTTGCATATTCGGTCTTGCCTTGAAGAACCTTATTGGTTTATGATGATGCTCCACTTTTTTGCATTTTTTCACCTCCCAGTCCTATTGGCTTGAGTGCTGTGGAATTCTGAAATTGTCATTTTTTATATTTTGATTTGATTACTGCTGTTTTTTATACTTATAAGGTTGTTCATGGTTCTTGAACTCTGCTTACATGAAGTTGCCCTTATCTTATCTTATCTTATCTTATCCGTCCTCGGATCATGGGGGGGTGTCATATAGCTACTGTATATCTTTATAATGCGTTAAGTTAGCATAGGCACATTACATGTTTAAACGCAATTTTTCCTTTTGCTGCTTCTGCACACGACACTTAATTGTTGATTTAGCTTTCAACCTAGTAGTTCGTTGTGGTTTACACAAGAATAATATGTTATTACTCTGATATCAGCTTTGCTTAATAAACTATGTCTGTACAGAGAGTGCTGAAGCTTCAGGAATAACACGATACAGAATTGTTATGAGGTCTGATCTTCGCGCCTTCATAGACATAACATAAGTGCAGCTTCTGCCAACTTTGGGCTTTAGGCGGGTTTTATATTGCTTTGCTTGAAGCACAAACACACACTTGATGCTGTTCGCAAGCAGAGAGCTGGTGTATGCTGATGTGATCTCTTCATTCTAGGATCCTGAGGTATGGGCCCGCCCTTTCAAAACCCAAAGAGACCTTCTTAGCTATTAATATAATATGTGTGTTAGGGAGGGTGAGAAATAAGAGTGATTAACCCTTATTCATTGCAGCATGTCAGCATGCTGTCACCATTTGCTTTCTATGGACTAGTAACTATGCTGATAACTTTGCTTCTGATAATATGTCTCCTTGTATTATCTAAGATACTGCGCCTGAGAAGACGGCATTAGTAAATAAATATTTCAAATGTGCACGTGTCCTCATTTACTCCATGTTCTGGTTTGAAATGATTGTATAACTAAGGAGTGCTCATGTGTTCCACGTAACCTGAGGTATTGTAGGCTCATGTTCTGGTTTGTCTAAACATTGGGAGTTTGTTATGACCAATGAGACACTGTAGCTAGCTCGGTAAGGGGTTTGTTGGGTACTGAGGTGAGTTTTGGGTCACCCTAATTCGCTGAGGTTCCAATCCTCTGTGCACAGTTCTGTGGGAGAACAGAAACCCTGCAACAGAACCTGCACTGGCTCCCCGTCGACAAGAGGATCACGTTCCGGCTCCTCACCCACGCACACAAGTCTCTCCACGACCTGGGCCCCAAGTACCTTAACAACCGCCTGACCTTCTACACGCCCACCCGCCAGCTACGGTCCACCAGCCTCGCCCTCGCAGCCGTACCACGCATCCGAAGAGCCACCGCCGGAGGAAGATCCTTCTCTTACCTGGCTGCCAAGACTTGGAACTCCCACCCCATCCACCTTCGGCTGACCCAGGACCATCTCGCCTTCAGGAAACAACTCAAAACCTGGCTGTTCGAGCAGTAGCATACCCCTCCCCCAAGCGCCTTGAGACCCTCCCGGGTGAGTAGTGCGCTATACAAATGGCATGATTGATTGATTGATTGATTATAATATCTGGTGTAAAGCAGGAACAATATTTAATAGTGAAGTAGTTAACAACCACCTTGCTCTCAGATATTATGATAAATTGTCTTGGTTGGCACATGTGTGTAGGCTTTTCAAGGAGACTGATATACACATGTCCATTGAAAGCCCAGATAGTATCCTGCAGTACAGTAAGAAAGATGTTAAGTTTATTTTTGCAATAAACGAATCCTATAGAAAGAAAAAAACTCAAGTACTTGGAAGGCCCTGTACAACAAGGTTTGCAAAGCTATCCGGTATTGGTAACAGATGTACAAAAGAGATTTTATCTCACAAGATTACGGTAGGGTATCCTACATCACCTTGTTGAAATCCCAAAAAGAGAGGCATGGAGTAGAACATTACCTAAGTGCCTGTCTGACAGGAAAGAGACACAGGGGCATATTATCAAGCCTGTGCGATAAAATTATCGCCGCTTTATCGGCCGAAAACGGCCGATAAAGCGGCGATAATGGGTTTGATAATATGCTCTATGAATTTCAATCGAAGCCCATGTTAGATGTCTTCACATCTAACATGGGCTTCGATTGGAATTCCTTAGAGCATATTATCAAGCCCATTATCGCCGCTTTATCGGCCGTTTTCGGCCGATATAGCGGCGACAATTTTATCGCACAGGCTTGATAATATGCCCCACAATCTATAACACACTTTAATTTGTTCTGTAAGTTCTATAATAATATTAGGAAGTGCTTTCTAAGTCCTTTATTTTTACTAGAGAGATTGTTATGATATCAGGAAGCTTTTACATTTTTATGTAATTTTGAGTCAGTTAATGCAGTCATCAGAGCCATTTTAAATCATCTCCAGGGATGGCGCCAGGCCCGGATTGGGTTCCTGTGGACATTTTCAGACACAACCTGTCACTCTGGGCGCCCCTGTAGACTAATGCCTTCTAAAAAGGGGTAGTTGGAGATCTCCCAAGCACCTGGAAGGAATCAATATAAGTTCCCATCTTTAAGAAAGGGAGAAGTAACCAACTCTCCTGCTATAGGCCCATTTCACTCCTAGATTCCTCTATCATGATCTTAGGGTGAGTCATTCTGCAACTTCTAGAAGACTGGGCCTTGGATAATAAGCAGCCATGGTTCGTGCAGGTAACAGCGGTGGGGCCGCTTGGGGGGTATTTCGAGGGAGGATGCAGAGGGAAAATTAAATAAATAATTAATTTTCCCTTTTCATCATCCCTCGCAATACCCCCCCATGCGGCCCCACTGCCTCACCACTGTTACCTGCATGGACCACAGCTGATAATAAGTTATTTTCCGAGAATCTGTATGGTTTCGGCCCAGGAGAAGGAACCATTGAACAAACATTGAACCTACTTATGATCGGGGTAAATATGTGCCTCCCAGAGGCGGGACACTCCACATGGCCTACATGGACCTGTTGAGTGTCCTCGAACTAGTGGACAGGGGCAAGCTATGGGTTATGATGGGGAAGACTGGAATTAAACCTACCTTGTTTGACCTACTAAAACGCTTGCGTTGGGGCACTAAAGTGGGGGTGCGTTATAATGTAAATAGAGATTTCACCCGTGCTTTTAACTCCAACAAAGGTGTCAGGCAGGGCTGCAAAGCAGTCCCCTTTCTATTTCTTTTTTATAATAACACCCTTGAGAAGAAGTTAGTGTCAAGAGGAAAAGACCTTCCAAGATTCGGTACCTGTGTCATCTTGGTTTTATTATGCGCGGGTGACGCAGTGTCAATTGCCGTACAGCAAATGGCCTCCAGATTTTGTTTGATATTTTTAATGATTTTATAGGGGGGCTCAACCTGAAAATAAATCAAAAGAAGTTTTTTATTATGACATGTGGTCCCAAGAATATGCTCACCCATTCCATTGCAAGGGATCCCCATAGCTAATGTAACCAATTGTTATTATTTAAGGGTATTGATATCTTCTGATCTTAGCTGGGGTAAACCTTTTGTCCCAGAGAGCAGGTACATTCAAGGATGCAAATAATGCAATTTGTAGGTCTCAAAAAGACTTGGAAACAAACCCATTTGAGAAATTATTTCTCTTTAGAGTAAGTGCATTTCCCAGGGGACTTAATGGGGCTGGCGTTTGGGGCGACTCTCTGGTGGGCAACTTTCAAACAATGGAAAATCAGTTGCCCTGTAGGTTTCTCATCGGGCCGAGTAGGGCTATTTTTGTTACTCATTTGGAAGTTCAGTTAGCATTTTTGGAGTATCTAGTTCAGTTGCCCTGCTGCTGCTATGATTAAAGATTTGGCGCTAACCTAACACATCGTTCAGTCAAATGATTCTTGCTAACTGTCTTCAATTAAATCATGCAGCTGCAATCCCCAGGCTTGCTTATGTCCAAAAGACATTTATAACTATATGACTGTTTTTCGCAAACAACCAGAAACTAATGGAAGTTCGAAAATATTGGTAAAATCTTCTTTCACTTCCAATAGACTGTATTCCAGGCTTGAAAAACATCAGTCTATGACCTCAGTCGTCCATTATTTAGATTAAAGAAAACTGAGGGTGAGGGACGCTACTTTACCTGGGTTACAAATTTGGAAAGCAGATTTTATCTGACTCATTTTAGATTGGGTACTTTGTATTTCCTGGTAGCCCACCATAAGCAGGGACTGTTATTCTCCCTGTCGCTGCAACAGGTTTTGCACACAAACCTCGGCCCTTTTTATATTTTTGGGCAGTTTTTATTCTAGACTAATGGTGTTTTTTATGCCCATATTGTGCTTGATAGGCTCTAGTTATTTTTTGTCTGTTTGCTCCATCTCTAGCTCCATCTCTAGCTGCTTAAGTCTGAATGTTGTTGTGCATCAGTATTAGTATTCATCAATGTTAGAACTGGGGGTCTCTAGTTGACAGGGGTAGGTACCACTGTCCAAATAGGGACCCTTGCTTCTAGTCAGGGTAAGGAGGAAACCCTCTGAGATAACCCCTGCTCACCCTCTAGGTAGCTTGGCACAAGCAGTCTAGGCTAACCAGAGGCAATGTGTAACGTATTTGTACCAACACTCTTAGTAACACAGTGAAAACACCACAAACTGACTCCACAACAGTTTAGAAAAATAAAGGGATTTAATCTAAACTACACAAGACCAAACAACAAAAATCCAACATACACAGTTCAAGAATATGGTTTCAAAAGAGTTCTTAAGGTTGCGGTATAATAAACCACAGATGCGTGAAAAGTTCACCATTGCGTCACGTTTACTAACAGTACCTGTTAGTTGCAACAAAGTTCCAAAAGCAGAAGCTGGTGCGGTGGAAAACAAGCTATGCGTTGCTCCTGAGACCCTGGGGAGGCGATGCAACAACCCTGCTGCAGCAGCGGGTGTGTTGCGACGAATCCGGTCTGTATGGGGAGGAAGGCCACTGTATGGATTCCAGTGCATAGGTTCCGTAGGAAGTTTGTTCTCGCAAAGGCACGATGCGACGATCTCGTAGGGGCTGCGACGATCTCCGGGGCGACAATGCGCGGTCCAGAGGTGATCCTCTCTCTCGCAGCTCCTCGATGCGATGGTTCTGCGACGATGCTCGCAGCGACGTGATGCGGTCCGCAAGCAAGCGGTGCGGCGATCTCACCCAGCGACGACAGGCTCTGCGACGACACTTGCAGCGCTGTTAGACTTTCCTGCACCGGTCTGGTGCGTCCCGCAAACGAAGGCTGCGACGGCTCTGGCAGCGGCGTCAGGCGCTGCGACGATCTCGACCTTCGTAGCGGTGGGAAACTTCTTGCACTGTCGGGAATGCGCTCCGCAAGCCAGCGATGCGACACTTTTCAATTGCAAAAGTCTCTCAAGCTTAGTTTCAAGCTTCCAGGCACAGGTACAACTTCCAGAGGCCCCACAACTGGATCACGCACTCGAGGAAGGACACAACTCTCTCAGCAGAGTTCAGAGAAGCTGGGGTGAAGTCCTTTTGTTCCTGGGACTTCAGAACAGGGAGCCAGCTCTTCTCAGGCCCTTGGAGATTCCTTCAAGACCGGGGACACAGCACACTAGCAAAGTCCTTCCCCTCTCCTTGACAGCAAAGCAACAGCAGGTCAGTCCAGCAGAGCAACAGCAGGACAGTCTTCCTTCTTCAGTTTCAGCTTAATCCTTGGCAGAGGTTCCTTCTTGATTCCAGGATGATCTAATTTTCTGTTGTCAGGGGTCCTGTACTTATACCCCTAAAAGTCTTTGTTCTCTTTGTGCAAGTGGGCCCTGAGCCCGGTCTGAACCAGTTCTGGGTGTCTCATGAGTACTTTGATTTGCTGGCTTCTTCTTTCCTTTCAGAGTGAGGGGCAGGGTCGTCAGCCGCCCAGCAGGAGGTGGAGCCAGCATTGTGGAAGGCAGGCACAGCCCTATTCAGGCCCAGGTGCTAACTCCTCCGACCACTCCAGTTGTAAATGCAGTCATTCAGCCTAGGGCTGACTCAGCCAGCCTCCTGGGGCATCCCCAGCCTCTGTCACTCTCAAACCAGACAGTCAATACACAAACAGGCCAAGGCACACAGAAAGGTCAGACAAGAGAACAGCAACTTTCTAAAAGTGCTGTTCTCAAACACAGGATTTAAAAACAACCTTTCCTAAAAGATGTATTATTAAATTCTGAGTTCAGGGATACTAGATACTTATGTCCTATCTTGTTCCTATGGGAAGAAATGCTGTTAACCACTGTAGCCAGCATCCCCCATGTTAATCTATGGAGCAAGATAGCCTTACAATAGTGAAAACGAAAATGGCTGCCATTCACTATCAGAGCATGTCACCTGCACTAGCACATGCTCTACCTTTTACATACACTGCACCCTGCCCAGGGGGCTACCTTGGGCTTCCATAGGGTTGACTGATGTGCACAATAAGGGAAGGGTTAGGCCTGGTCAGTGGGGACACTGACCAGGAGGACATGGCGGTTTCTAAACTGCACACAGGCACTGCAGTGTCAGGCCTGAGACATCATTTTAGGGCTACTCCTGTAGGTGGCACATTCAGTGCTGCAGGCCCACTAGTAGCATTTGTCATCACCAGCCTGGCACACCCAGTGCACTTTACTAGGGACTTCATAGTGATACAAATATGCCAAACATGTATATCCAATCAGAATAACACTTTACATAGGGAGCACTTACACTCTGGCACTGATCAGCAGTGGCAGAGTGTCCAAAGCATCTAAACCAGCAAAAACGAAATCCAGCACAGCATCAAAAATACGGGAGGTAGAGGCAAAAAGATAGGGGAAAACCACGCCAAAGATGCCAGGTCTAACAATCATGTTTCAAAAGAACAAGGGAACCCTTAAGGTATAGCGTAGGGACCTTGGGCATTACATATTACTAAGAACAGTGGTCCCTATGTGCATTTAATATACAGTACAAAATAATCATATACTTGATAAGTAATATGTCTTCTGTCCGTCCGGACAGGGTTTATTTAGCTTTAAATCCAAAGATGAAGTATTTTTAAGAAAAGGGATGTCAAGTGGGCACAGCCGTGACCCTCAACATACAAGACAAAACAACAGAAAAGCAATGTAAACAAGGCAAAGGAATAAGTCTGCGTACTTGTACTTCAGTAAGGCAGGCATAAATTACAGAAAAACACTCCATTGCATTTTGTAAATTTTGACATAAATAATTCGCATATGGGGTTTAAAGGTTTCGACCTTTAAACCCCATATGCGAATTATTTATGTCAAAATTTACAAAATGCAATGGAGTGTTTTTCTGTAATTTATGCCTGCCTTACTGAAGTACAAGTACGCAGACTTATTCCTTTGCCTTGTTTACATTGCTTTTCTGTTGTTTTGTCTTGTATGTTGAGGGTCACGGCTGTGCCCACTTGACATCCCTTTTCTTAAAAATACTTCATCTTTGGATTTAAAGCTAAATAAACCCTGTCCGGACGGACAGAAGACATATTACTTATCAAGTATATGATTATTTTGTACTGTATATTAAATGCACATAGGGACCACTGTTCTTAGTAATAAGGTCTAACAATCAAGCATTTAAAATCAGGAAGACTGTGACCTCTTTTATCGACTTTTATCAACTATTGCTGTTTTTATTCACTTTGTTTTGTTGATGGAATTTGATACTGGTATTGTGAGTGGCTTGAGATCCCACTGTAATATTTCGTTTATTTTAACAACATGTATGTATGGGATGTATGACATTACAGCCCGATCATTTTGATCGCGGTGCATTACATCGCTGTTTTACAACGCAAGTCGTTACAACAACTTGCGCTGGAGGGCTCAGGACTTAGAAATAGTGTGATTTACTATTCCAACTCCAGTCTACGTACAGAAGGGAAGTTGTAGGAATAGTTAATCCCAATATTCCTTAGTCAAGATCGCCCTCCAGTGCAAGTTGTTGTAACGACTTGCGTTGTAAAAACAGCGATGTAAATGTATTGCGGTGTTTTGACCGCGTTGTAAAGGTCATTTTCCGTATGTATGATATTTATTCGCTCATGGCCTTGTGCCGAATACAGTTGTTTTTTAAATCAGAGTCAGTTACTACTTGTTGTGCTGTCTCTGCTTTCATTTAGTTTGCTGTCATCTGGAGGAAGTCGCTCTCAGTATTTGACAGCTTGGCCTGTGAGAGAGATTAATGATACAGTAATGGTTCTAGGTTTTTCAACTTGTTGTATATAAACCTAAACTATTAATCTTAGGAAGTATATATGAGATGAGATTCTAAAACCTGAAAGTAATTCATACTGATGAAAACCTTGACATTTAAACATTTATAGCTTTATTACAATCTACTAGTAATCATTATTTTCAGGAAAATGACTTGTCTGAATAAAAAACGTGGAATTATTGAGTCTTTGGTCTTATAGTTTATTGATGTATTAATTGCTTATTGCACATTTATGTTTTATTAAGAAAACAATGTAATTGCACAAGAATCAAAATCGAGTCATAGGCCTTACAGCCTATTGATATATTAATTACTTTTTTGTACACTTATGATTTTAAATTACAGTGTAGGACACCCTTTCACTCAATGTAGCCCTGCAATTTGTCTAGTTTTTCCTCGGAAAAGTGTGTTTTAAATGACCTCCTTTGTGTATTTACTTTTAATGAATAATGTCTGTATTTTGTAAATTACTTTTATGGATATTGTAAATGTATCTGAATAAAGATTTATATTTATTCACACAAAAACCGAAGGTTACAGGGACTTTAAAGTTAGGTTCACTTTTCTACACACAAAACCATAGAAATTCAGCAGTGATATATATATATATATATATATATATATATAAATATATATATATTTATATATATATATACAGAAATGGCAAAAGACTGTCATTTTCTATCTCAGCGTGGATTGTACTGTGCTAATCCTATGCTTAAAGACTTTGATAGAAAAACAAACATTTGAGTTGAGCAGATCTAGAGTGTCGCTGGTGTTGAGAGTGCTCTAACAGGAGCTGCTTTCCACCTAAACTTGAGAACTATCCCAGAGTTCTCTCCTTCTTTTTTGCTTATATATATTTGTATATATATAATATTTTTAATTTTTTTTCCACAAAGGAGCCTCAAGTTCACCCTCTCAATCAGTGAACATTAAATGAAAAGTGATTTACTCCATTATGTTAATTGGCTCAGCTGAGTGATCAAGGCACATTGAAGAGACGAAGCTTATAAGGTAAAGAGCACTCTGCCATTTGCTGATTGATGGAATAAAACACTGGTGATCAATGAAACTGGGCTTCAGCGCATTTTTGGTGTGTGACTATTGTTCACGGGGTGCTTGGTCCCTGTTATGCTTGAAGCCGTCCTGCAGGGTTGGTGGCTCCTAGTTTGGAAGTAGCTGTCTGATTTAGATGTTGGGAGCATGGCCCGCTTGCCTTTGTGAAAGCGAAGGACTCAGTCTGGTACTCCTAATCATGAATGTTGAAGCAAGGGATGCGGAAAGGATACTCTTTTACCCTCTCAACTTTTTCAGACTCCGGCCAGTACCGGCTCCTGGAGGGAGTGCTACGGGGCGGTGAGGCGGGGCGGGTGATGGGCAGGGTAGGAGGTAGTAAACTCTGGCTCATGGCTGACTGGAGTAATATAAATAAATAAAACGGATTTCATTGTACGCGCTGCATCGCCATTTGGCGTTTCAGCGAGCGCAATTCAATTTGTTTTATTTATTTATTTATTTATGTACTTAACTCCGTTCGGCCCTATGCCCGAGTTTACTACTCCCCGCCCGCTCTACCGCCCCGCACCACTACCTCCAGGAGCTGCTACTTACCCCGGCGCTTCCAAAAGACTCATTGTGACTAATGGCAAGGCGCGGAGGAGGTCAGCGCTTTAACTCACTTGTCATTAACTGTTCACTGATTGAGAGGGTGTACTTGAGGTTGTTTTGAAATGACACATTGGCATGAGAAACCTTTCAAGAATGTAGTGTGTTTATTGAAGTTAATAATTTAATTGCAGTTTATGACCATAATTTATGCTGTATGTTGAACTTTGACAGCAATTCACATGATTGTTGGATTACCTGCACAGAGCAATCTGGGATTTGTATGATTTTAACATTGAACTACCAACCTCGTTATACAGCACACATTTATTCCATTATGATAATTGGCTCACCTGTGATCAAGGCTCATTAAAGAGCCGAAAAGCATAAGTTAAAGAGCATGCTGCCATTTGCTAATGATGGAATAAAATGACGGTGGTCACAAAAACTGGGCTGTGCTGAAGCCCAGTTTTTGTGACCACTGTCATTTTATTATAATAGATATATATATATCACCACAAAACTCCTTCAAAAGAATGAGCAGAGGCCATGTAGGGGAAAACTTGGAGGCATCTTTATTTGTTAAATGTGGAATGCATTTCAGCCTCTCTGGCCTTCTTCGGGCCTAAATGTTCAGGAGGCTTCACACTCTACATTAAGTACATCCAGCTACGTCACAATTGGTGAACATCCGCTCCGCCCCTCATGTGTTTGCTCACCAATCTCAGTTCACAAATTTGTAGTGGACTGCAATTCCCAGGATACATCTCATTCCCAGGTAGGTGGTGCATGGCGATAATCTAATGCTGTCACAGTGATTATGCGGAATGCAGGAGTTTTTCCATAATGTTCGTGCAGCCAATATCTGTAGAATGAAATTTAAGAGCCTCCTCAGGTCCCCAGGACCGCTTCAGCCTCCAAGCTCAGGATTCAATGAGGTGGGGGCAGGTATGACAGTGCATTCCGCCTGGCTTGAATTTAGTAACTTCACTGCAACCACCGTATGTAGTCCCAAACTCGAGGGCGGGCCCAGACCAATCCAATCCCTTGGAAGACAACGAAGACCTGCCGGAGCAGCTGCCAGTGGGGACCGGGCCAACTTGTGAAGCGGTGGCCTCTGTATCGCGTCTCTGGCTGGCACGCATCATGTCACCACAAAACTCCTTCAAAATAACAAGCAGAGGCCACATAGGGGAAAACTTGCAGGCAACTTTTATTTGTTAAATGGCAAATGCATTTTGGCCTGTCCTGCCTTCTTCAGCGCCTAAATGTTCAAGAGGCTTCACACTCTACATTAAGTACATCCTGCTACGTCACAATTGGTGAACATCCGCTTAACCCCTCATGTGTTTGTTCACCAATCTCACATCACAAATTTATAGTGGACTGCAATTCCCAGGATACATCTCATTCCCAGGTAGGTGGTGCATGGCGATAATCTAATGTTGCCACAGTGATTATGCGGAATGCAGGAGATTTTCCATAATGTTCGTGCAGCCAATATCCCATAGAATGAAATGTAAGAGCCTCCTTGGGTCCCCAGGACCGCTTCAGCCTCCAAGATAAGGATTCAATGAGGTGGGGGCAGGTATGACAGTGCATCCCGCCCAGCTTGAAGTTAGTAACTTCACTGCAACCACCGTATGTAGTCCCAAAGTCGAGGGCGGGCCCAGACCGATCCAATCCCTTGGAAGACAACGAAGACCTGCCGGAGCAGCTGCAAGTGCGGACCGGGCCAACTTGTGAAGCAGGGGCCTCTGTAGCACGTCTCTGGCTGGTGCACTTCACGCCACCACAAAACTCCTTCAAAAGAATGAGCAGAGGCCACGTAGGGGAAAACTTGGTGGCATCTTTTATTTGTTAAATGGCGAATGCATTTTGGCCTGTCCGGCCTTCTTCAGTGCCTAAATGTTCAGGAGGCTTCACACTCTACATTAAGTACATCCTGCTACATCACAATTGGTGAACGTCCACTCCGCCCCTTATGTGTTTGCCCACCAATCTCAGTTCACAAATTTGTAGTGGACTGCAATTCCCAGGATACATTTCATTCCCAGGTAGGTGGTGCATGGCGATAATCTAATGTTGCCACAGTGATTATAGGGAATACAGGAATTTTTCCATAATGTTTGTGCAGCCAATTTCCCGTAGAATGAAATGTAAGAGCCTCCTCAGGTCCCCAGGACCGCTTCAGCCTCCATGCTCAGGTATGACAGTGCATCCCGCCCAGATATATATATTCATATTTCTATTTCACTAAAGAAACAAAGGTTAATTTAATGTTATAGTTATGTGAAATGTTCAGTAACAAAGTAACATTTTATACTCATAAAACCTCAGAAATTCACCAGTTATAATTAACTCATGCACTAAGCTAACAATAACACGCACACCCTGTGCAGCCAAAACGCGTCCTGTTTGTCTGGAGTGACCATCAAACAGATTTGATTTACTTCTGCCCTGGAGTGCCACCTCTTTTACTGAAGTGGGAAGATGTTTTTGTATGCATTAACAAGAACTTGTGGTATTGCTTATCAGGCACTATATATATATATATATATATATATATATATATATATATATATATATATATATATATACGCGCTTGACGCTCCCCAGATGCACCATACGAACAGCACTTCCAGGAAGAGAAACGGACACCAATCCGGTAAATTATGCAGCAAAGTTTCTTTTTATTAATGCAGTGTCAAAGGTGCCGCGATCCGACGCGTTTCGGCGATCCTGTCGCCTTGCTCACCAGATAAAAAGCGTTTTTTTAGTGCATGTAATTTAAATAAACCAATACCAATCACCACACTTTTCGTAATAGGTCACATGGTCATTTTACATAGCAATGGATATAAAGAACAGACTGACTCATAGTTAATCTCACCTTGGTAAATCCTTATAACATGTTAGATAGTATCTGCTTAAATGCATTAACTCTATAAATCTAGCTTTTATATTTTATAGATGATACACATTGCAATATATTTTGGATTTATTAAAAAAAAATCCAAAACTTAATTTCTAAAAATATAAATATTATGCTAAATGTTAAAAACATAACATTCCATTGCAATGAATATTATAAGTATAATATCTGCTTAAATGCATCAATATTTGTATCATAACAGAACAATCTAATGTAAACAGTTTTTGTAATCCAGCTATATGGCCACATGTGCAATACCAGTTCTAATATTCAAAAAGTGCTTAAGTGCTGAAAAGTGCAAAACGTGGATAAAGTGCAATTATAATAAAGATCAAAAAATGTTCCCAGCCGGGAACATCCAATGTTCCTCGTTCGAGAGAGAATCAGCGTTTATTAAATATGTTATTCATACAATAATACATAGCTGACCGGTCAGTTCAGCAAAAAATCTGATAAATAATGGCATACATAGTCTGGCCTAGCTTATTAAATGAAACTATTATCAGTACAAATTGTGTCTGTGTCAGTATGCCTAAACAATAGACACCACATATTTCATAATAGTACATACTAATAACATTGAGCGCTTGAACCCAGCTACTCTAGTTCCTTTAAGAATACAGCCAAATATTGTATACCATTATATCGAAGTGTCAACATGAAGTTCACCCAAATAATTACATGGTCCACAATTGCTCAGAGATAATGGTACATATCTTCGCACACATTCAGTCCATGAGGGCTCTTTGTGTCGAGTTCTATAATATAGCGTGTTTCCAATTGTCGTAGAGCTTTATCTCTATTGCCGCCTCTTTTATTGATGGGGACACTGTCAATCACAACATAAGAAAGTACATTAAGATTGTTGCCATGTTCTGATTTGACGTGTCTAGCGACAGGGTAAGTTTGGTCTGAATTTACAGTGGCTCGCAGATGTTGTAAAATACTTGCTTGCACTGGAAGTTTTGTGCTTCCCACATAGCGAAGACCACATACACAATTTAAAACATATACTGCATATTCCGTTTTACAGTTGAAATTTCCTTTAATCTCACACAACTCATCAGAAAAGGCAGTTTTATATGTCTTTGTGTTGGAACCAAATTTACAAGCTCTACAACTACTGCATTTGTAGAAACCCTTTTTAGTGGAAAACCACTTGTCTTTACTGAGCAATTCTGGACTATTTTTAACCAGGTCTGATCTCATGGAGTATGCTTTTCGGTAGGTGATATTGGGTTTTACAGGCAAGACTCCCCTTAGGACCCCATCTGTTAGAACAATAGGCCACTGGGTGTTTATGATTTTCCTTATGGCTTGTGTTTGCTTACTGTATGTGGTGATAAACCTACAATCAGGGTTTTCATTTCTGCTATCCCTATTTGTACCTATGTCTGTGGTTAGCTCCATTACAGTGTTGTTCGCAGCAATTTCCGGTTGTAATAAGAGGCGTCTATCTTGTTGATTGACTTTTCTTAATGCTGCTTTAATCTTACCTACTCCATAACCACGTGATGTTAGTCTAGCTATAGCAATCTCCTGAGAATTTTTCCAGGCTTCCTCTGTACTGCAGGCCCTCCTGATTCTAAGAAGTTCTCCATATGGGAGACTTTCTATGGTGTGACGCGGATGAAAACTGGATGCATGCAATAACGTATTGCCAGCAGTTGGTTTTTGGTACAGACTAGTTGTGATCACCTTATTCTGAATTGCAACCTCTATATCCAGAAAGTTTGCAACCGTGCTGTGTATGTGACTGGTGAAGGCTAGATTGAGATCATTGTTATTAATGCTTTCCACAAATTCCTTCGCTTGATCTGAATTGCCTTTCCACACAATGAACACATCGTCAATGTACCTCCACATATGAGCAATATGGGTGTCAAATGTTACTTTGTGATGTCTTCTGAGGACATGCTCCTCCCACCAGCCTACATGTAAACATGCATAGCTGGGGGAGAAGCATGCCCCCATAGCCACCCCTCTCTTCTGTCTATACACTCTTGCATCAAACAAAAATACATTGTTCAACAAGCATGTGCGAATCATTTCAACAATCATCTTGTTATGCTGGTACATTCCTATGTCCCCCTGCTCAAGATAATATTTGATTGCTCTCAATCCATCTTCATGCCTGATACATGTATACAATGCTGTTATATCCAATGTCACAAATATCATGTCATCAGTCCACTTCACAGTATTCAATTTGTTCAAAAAGTCTCTGGAGTCTTTTAAATATGTGGGTAATGCTGTAACGAAATCCTGCAGATAATAATCAACATATTTGGAAGTATTGTCAAAGCAGCTATTGATAGCAGAGATAATGGGTCTCGCTTGTAACGGGGTCAGTCCTTTGTGGACTTTGGGGATCAGGTAGAATAAGGGTAACACTGGGTACTCTTTGTATAAAAACTTGTGTTCCTCTTTAGTAATTAGACCTTCCCTTAACCACTTGGACAGATCATTCTTGTAATCAGTATTGATCTTACGTACTGAAATCCCATCACTGCGTTCATAACACTCTGTGTCCTCAAGCTGCCTGAAAGCTTCAGCCCTGTATAACTCTTTATCCCACAGGGCAATATTCCCTCCTTTATCTGCGTTGTTAATGACCACCTTATTATTGTCTTTCAATTTTTTCATAAGTTGGAAATACTCCTTCGCTTGACCAGTGTGTTTGGGTTTTGATCTGCAAACATTCCTGTATAGCAATTTCAATTCATCCGTAATCCTTTCATGGAATATGTCTAAAGCATCTCTTGGCATAATAGGCACAAAAGTGGATGGTGGTTTAAATGGACTTTTTCCCGGTAGGGATATCTCTATCCCCTCAATCTGAGCAACCTGTTGTGATCCCAGGGTTCCCGTATTGTCATCTATTAAACTGTGTAGTGTGGCTAGAGTGGGAATGGTACCTGCCGTGAGACCTGTTGATACTTTGGATTTCAGGGTATTATCTTTATTCGAATTACCACCCTGATTCTTTAACATGAAGAAATTTCGCAGTTTCAATTTGCGTATAAATTTGTAAACATCCACCCTTGTCCGTACAAAGCCGAAATTACTCTCCGGGCAAAAACTAAGGCCCAATGTTAACAATTGTTGCTCGGCAGTGTTTAGTGTAATATCAGTGAGATTTATAATTGTTTTGTCAGCATTACCTGAATTCATCTCTGCCAATTCTTTTTCTGACGTCCTCTGCCGGTTGTACTTTGAACATTTGCGCCGTTGTTTCTGCCGTTTGTTCCTCGCTTGCCTTGTTGTTGCGTGCCCCTCGAACGAAGGGACTGTAGTCTTTGTTCCCTTATAAAATCCAATTCATCAGCATAGGACACAGGTCCAAATGATGTCATCGAGGAGCTGGACATGCTGGACATACTTCCTGAATCTGAATCTTGACCACTTGTTGTTAGGCTAGTATTTGAACTTAGTTCTTGCCTGCTTGTGGTTGGGGGTTGGTCCAACTCATTGGTGCATGATGGTAATGGATTAGGTCGCATGAGAGCCCTGTGCTTTTTTACAGAGTCATACTTGCGCGCAAATGTAAAGACTTGCCCTCTCTCATAGTCGTTCTTGTCACGGGCAAACTTCCATATTTTTCTGGTTTTGATAGTATCCTCCAATTTGTTTTCTCTGTCCATAATTTCTTTCAGCAGTTTTTCCACTGTAGCTTTGTTGTCCGTGGTGGTTATTGACTCAAGATCCTCTGTTAATTTGGAAATCTCTAATAAATCTTCCTCACGATCCACTTTAGCATGTCTGATTAATAAACAGACCAGGCCCATAGAAGCATCTAGATTGTGTTCCGCCCATTCTTTCAATAACAGTGTTTGGGGTTATCGAAACTGGGCGCCAGCATAATGCGCAATCCTCGCAGCACCCGCCCTGCTTCGTGGTATTTCTCTAAAGATTTAATCTCCCACCACTTAATTAATTCACTTCGGTGATGTTTTTCCAATTTTTTCGTCAAGCTTTTGACATCCTCTGGCATAGATGTTACAGCTTCAGTCCTTGATGGAGGATTACTGACTGCCGGTAGATTAGCAAACATATTTTCCGCTGTTCTCTCCCTTAAAGCAAACGCTTCCTCCATTACGCGGCACCCTTGACCTGACTTCTGAATATATGCGCGAACAGCTATTACCAAGCGGTTCGTGAACAATAATGCTGCCGATTACCACCTTTTCACCTGCTATTTGCAAAAAGATTCTCCGAGTCCCGCTTTACAAAACATAGCGCGCCGACCGGCACGAGTCAGCCGACTCACCGGTTATATATATTTATTTATATATTTATATATATATATATATACATATATACATATATATATATAGGTGTTGCCTGATAAAGCAATACCACAAGTGCTTGTTAATGCATACAAAAACATCTGTATACATTAACAAGCACTTGAGGTATTGCTTTATCAGGCACCATATATATATATGTATATATATATATATGTATATATATATATATATATATATATATATATATATATATATATTCACTGAAAAAACCATAGGTTATAGACCATATATAGTTAGGAATTAGCATTTACAAAACCTTGAAAATTCACTGAAAAAACCATAGGTTATAGACCATATATAGTTAGGAATTAGCATTTAAAAAACCTTATTTTACTCACACAAAACCATTGAAATTCCATATATAGTTAGTTGCACTAACTATATATCGCGCACCCGCAATCCACTGCTGATGATGTCACATATTACATCATTCATGACATGGTCAGTGACATCACTGATGACATCACTGATGACATCTCAAATGACATCACTGATGACATCATCCAGTGACTGTATGTTTCTGTAAAGTTTAAATATGTTTTACATATTGAAGAATGAGTAGATGTAGAAGTGTCTGGATGAAGGATTTAGTAGGTGCGTGACTGACTGTATGAGTGAGTGATTAAATGTGTCTCACTGAGTGCATGGGTTAGTGACTAAACTGTCTTAATTTGTGCATCATTATGTCTGTTGTTCTGTAAACTGCTGCATGTGTTGATCAGTAGCTATATGAGTAACTATATGGGTTATTGATTGATTGCCCAAGTATTTGTATGGGAGACTGAGTGTGTGTGTGGCTGGCTGGGAGGTGTGTGACTCTGTGCAGATCAATGTGTACTTGTATCAATGATTGTATAAGAGAGTAATTATGTGTTAGTATATGTTTCAAAATGTAAGGTGCTCTATGTTTAACTGTATAGATTAGAAAATGGAAGTGTGATTGATTCTTTACAGGACTGACTAGGTGTGTGAGTAACTCCATGGATGAGTGACAGAGTGTGAGAGTCTGTATAGGTGTATGAGTGCATATGATAGTGTTGTAAAGATGAGTGATTGTATGTATGAATGATTGTATGGGTAAATGAGTGAATGTGTGTGTAAACATAGGAATCACTGAGTGCGTATGTAGTAACTAGTATTGGTGTGTCAATGGTTTCAAAAATTATACTCTGTATTTAACACTGGGTGTAACAGAGGTTATATTAAAGTGTGAGGAGATGCATTGTATTGTCACATGAATGATATCATCAGTGATGTGGTCATTGATGTCAAATGAGATGTCATCAGTGATGTCATCAGTGATGTCATTTGAGATGTCATGAGTGATGTCATCAGTGATGTCACTGACCATGTCATGAATGATGTAATATGTGACATCATCAGCAGTGGATTGCGGGTGCGCGATATATAGTTAGTGCAACTAACTATATATGGAATTTCAATGGTTTTGTGTGAGTAAAATAAGGTTTTTTAAATGCTAATTCCTAACTATATATGGTCTATAACCTATGGTTTTTTCAGTGAATTTTCAAGGTTTTGTAAATGCTAATTCCTAACTATATATGGTCTATAACCTATGGTTTTTTCAGTGAATTTTCAAGGTTTTGTAAATGCTAATTCCTAACTATATATGGTCTATAACCTATGGTTTTTTCAGTGAATTTCAATGGTTTTTTAATAGCAAATATCATAAGCTGTCGAATGTCAAGTACGTGGTAAGTAAAAACATTTTCGTGTTTATGCACACTGATCTGCTTTGATTGCTGCCCCCCACCCCTCATTTCTATTAGGAGTACTCTCTCTTTGCAGATAGTGAAGGGTAGTTAACGCAGCCCTTTGCCCCCTTTGTAATCCGTCGTGCCTGCTTCTCTCTCCATTTGATTGATTGTTCTCTTTGGTTCATTCTCTATTTACAAACAAGCACAGAGTCGCAATACTCTGTTTAGTCTTTGCAGATAGCGAAAAATCGTGTAAAAAAACAAAAGGAATCGAGCAAAATCAGTAGGCCACTAATGGGATCTCTTTTGACCTCGCTAAAATAGAAACATTAGGAACAACCTGTTGAAAATAGCAATGCGTATGTATATAAGCGGCGTTCATTTGTGTTCACAGTACCCCTTGTTGATTGTTTCAATCGAGCATTGAATTGTTCGAAGTTAATTCTCTTAAGGATCTTCTCTACCTGCAAACGAGGAAGAATAGGAATATTCTATCTCCCTTTGCAGATAGTGAAGGGTAGGTAACGCAAGCCTTTAACACGTCGTACCTATTTCATTCCTCATTGATTGATTGATTGTCCGAACATTGACTGTTTGGAATTAGTTCTTTTTGGAGGTATTCCCTGTTTGCAAATAAACGTAGGAAAATCTTTGCAAGTAGTGAAAGGGTACGTAATGCGGACCGTTCTCCCCCGTTGTAATCTGTCATGCCTATCTACTCCCCACTGATTGATGCACCTTTTTCACCCGGACCATTTACTAGAGATACGTCATCTGGCCCGACCAGAGAGCACCCCTAGTGAAAAGGACATATGCAATAATAACGAAGTGATCACTGTATCCTGTTAACAGAAACTTTACCATGAAACAACCTGGAAAGAAAAAAATAGGAAAACGAAAATCAGTAGGCCACTGATGAACATGAACTTTTATTAAACAACGAACAAAGAAACGATAACATAACGTAATGATAAAACCTATTAATGTCCTAGAAACAAGAAAACGTTAAAATATGCCAGTGGTGAGAGACCAGAAAAACAGTAAGAGAAACCAAATCACCCCTCGCTGTCCCACCGCCTGCCACGCCAAAAAAATCGATAGACTAGGGAAAATGCAAGTCAGTAGAACATCCACCCCCACTCTGGAAACTTCCAAGGTGGGGCAGGGTTCCGGCTACGCCCAGCCGGGAGCAGCCCATATAAGGCAGGTCCTGCTGCCACGCCTCGGCCAGGAGATCCTAACGTAGGGTGTAGCCGAAGGAGAGGCCGAGGCCAGCGGGACCCGGCCAGGGGATTGCCTTTACAACGCTGAACAGTTGCAGGGGGGGGGAATGTCTCCTCGACCCTCCCCTCTCTCTCCCAGTCCGGCCGCGGTGGCCCTTGAGAGTTGCAGGTAGTCCCGCCACATGCTCTTCCGGTCCGACCACCAACGGTCGGGGGGCCGAGGCCGACGGGATCCGGCTGCAGCCGATAAACCAAGAAACCCGTTCATGGGGCCAGAGCCAGGGGCGTCCGGCCGACATCCACCGGAAGCCCGGCCCGAAGACGGACGGGACACTTCTTTCTTTTATAATGGCTGCGACAACACTGGGGGGGGATGTCTTGCACATGCCTCCGACCCCCCCCTCGTCCTCATCGCCTGGTCCGGCCATAACAAATCTCAAGCGAGACGCCGTGGGGTGCACTGGGAGGGAGAGACGGTGCGAACAGGCCTCTCCCGCCTCCCCAGGTGGAGACTTCCCAGCTGCACCCTCAGCGCTCCAGGCGCCCGGAAAACGGTTCTTCCACTGTGGCCATGCTGCAACGTCTCGCCCGGCAGGGTGGAGCCCGTCCGCTCATGTGACCCCGCGATCGCCGGTAGCTGCCGAACTCTCAAAATGGCGGTCGACCTGGCAAGAGCGGGCCCAGCATAAAGAAATGGCCCGGTCACTGGTTGACTCCACCACCGTAGTCCTCCACGACCTTGAAGATTCTAGAGGAGCCGCGGGAGTCTCCGACCCCCGATGGGGAATGACTGCCATGATCGCCCGTGGAGTGACGAAACTGTATCCGCGGGACGTCGGCGCTCCCATGCTGGCGCCAGCCTCACTTTGAATTACTAGAATCCTGCAGACCTCACTTCCGGTGAAAGCACAGTGTGACCCGGTAGGAAAAATTATTGCACCCCCTCCCCTTTTTGACTGATAGTTCAAACCACCGATCCTTTCCTTTGCCCTTTTAACGGAACTTTGGACTGCCTCCCCCTCTTTTACATTTTCTAGAGAAAACAAAACATTAACCACTACATTAGCATAGCAGTTGACACCAGAACTGTTTTCAAATTGAAAACCAACAACATCTTCAACAGAATCCTTTTTGTTTCTGCTGTGACCCTGCTACAGCACAGGCATTGTCCCCAGCAGTAATTCTGCAATGCCGGTAAGAATAGCTGTGGTGCCTACTGGACTCACTCACCCCCGCGGCGCCCCACGCCGTTTTTTGCTGGGCGGCAACTTACTAGACATCACTTTCGTGCCATCTAGATTTCAGCGCGTTCTGCTGCCTTGGAACTATTCGCACAACAGACCGCTACTGACAAGAATATTTCATTATTGGTGCTGTCAATTTCAATAAATCTATTGGATAATTAAAAAGAAATTGCCACGGTCTCTTCGTTGTTTAAATGTTTTTACTGTTTTTGTTTTGTTGTATATATTTATATGTTATTAAAGTTTTATATTCCTACTACTTTGTTGGAGTGCTATATATTTTTAATGTGACACATAATTGTAAAAACTTTGATGTACAAAGAGTCATTCCTGGAATCTTCCGCTTCAGGCTCGGTCCCCTCCCCAATCACAATACAGGATGGTTTTCAGATAGTAGGAACACGTGTGGTGTGACGGATCTCATCGAGTGTGGGCCTTGATCTACTATAACTCCTTTGAAGAGGGGTGATTCTTTACAGCTGGGGCCATAAACTACATCTGCAGGGCTAGCTGATAGCCTCGACAATCGGACACAGAGAAAGAGGAGTGTCAGAGGGTGCGGTAGTGAATAGGGCGAAAGGGAGGTGTTGGGCGGGCACAGAGTGTGATTCTCAGGGAAGAGCAGCGCAGATGGGGGGAGGTTTATTGCCCATGCATAAGACAGAGAGCGGTGGTGACCAGTGCCTAGGGAAGATGCTTGCGTGGGTGAGGAGCCATGCTACGAATCGACAGCGTGCAGAGAGTGGGTCTGGTGAAGACACCTAAAATGGCTGCCGTGCACGACAAAAGTGTGGCATTTCAAAAAAGGCAAGATGGCGCAGACAATGTTTTTCAACACTTCCTCATTTCCTTCGAATCGAACGTTAACAGACGTTGGGGCATATTACCAAAGTTAAGCGATATTTATCGCTAACGATGCTTACCAACCAATTTTTTACCACTAAGCATCGTCAGAAATTATCGAAGATAAACCTTACTATTATCAAGGTTTATCGCAAATGCGATAATAAACGGCCGCAATGCATGAATATCGCTAAAAACTCAGCGATATTCATGCATTACCGAGCTAATGCTCTTAGCCATGTTATCCACCTCCCATTGGATAACATGGCTAAGAACTGCTCAGGGCAGGTGTTACTTTTTGGAGATATTCGCGCTTAGCGCGAATATCTCCAAAAGTTGGTAATAGGAGATAGATATCTTGCATGTTGTAATGCAAGTTATTGTGGTATATGGAACTCATACCATAATCTCTCAGGAAAGCAGAAACTGATCCTTTTGGGACCGCCTAAAAAGGCCTAGGGGGTGAGGAGTACTCTACTTTGCCCCCTTTTCACGTTCCGAACTATTTTATTTTACTCTCTTCTGTAATTACACAAAATACCAGCGATAAGATGCATCGGAGACACACAGTGAGAGAAAGGAGGCCGGAGATGAAGAAGACATGTCAAATACACATTGGAGATAATATAGTGGCAGAAGGGAAGTAAATATGAGTAAACTTACCATGTAACATAAAAATGTTGCACTCTATACTATAAGTCTCATTTTATACTACAATCACTTCGCTACAACCTCATAAATTAAAAATAAAAATGAATAATGTCTCAAACAATTTTTGATTTCTAAATATAAATTTATTCTTCAGAATTTTCTAAATTTGAAAGAACTAGTAACATGTCCTCATCAGCAATGTCCTCATTAAAAGTCTCCAATGATGATTCTTGTAACTCTATGGTCTCCAAACACTCGATAAATTCGCCATCAAGAGATTGATCAAAAAAATCATTCAAGTCATCTCCTCCTTGTGACAATATTTCATTATTGGTGCTGTCAATTTCAATCAATGTAGTGGAATCATTCAAGTCATCTCCTCGTGACAATATTTCATTATTGGTGCTCTCAATTTCAATCAATGTAGTGGAATCATTCAAGTCATCTCCTCCTTGTGACAATATTTCATTATTGGTGCTGTCCATTTCAATCAATCTAATGGAATCATACAAGCCATCTCCTCCTTGTGACAATATTTCATTATTGGTGCTCTCAATTTCAATCAATGTAGTGGAATCATTCAAGTCATCTCCTTGTGACAATATTTCATTCTTGGTGCTGTCCATTTCAATCAATCTAATGGAATCATACAAGTCATGTCCTCCTTGTGACAATATTTCATTATTGGTGCTCTCAATTTCAATCAATGTGTTGGACAATTCAAAAGAAATTGCCACGGTCTCTTCATTGTGAGCCATTTTATTTTGAAATTGCTTGCTGTAAATTGCAGAAAAAAATAATCACTTTCATTTATCGTTTTTAGTAATACATAATATAAAACTAACTTTATCAAGTATTTAGTATAACAGAAGGACTGCAAATAAATAACAGAAAACATTTTTCAAATTATCTTCAAGTGTACAACATAGTTCCCCTTACAAATTAACAACTCACCTTTTTAAAAGTAGCAGAAGTGTTAGTACTGTGTAAATCAAACACCAGAAATTCACCACCAAAAATTCCTCACAAATGTACCTCAGACAGTAGTATCACAAAATGGCTGTGGTTTCCTCTCATTTGACATATATACATAACCAATTAACTTTCATCACACACAAATACAAAACCAAAGTAACATTTTAATTGGTTCTAAATTTCAACACTTTCAAATGTGTTTTCCCCATGCAATTTTCCATAGGACATTTACATACGTCTACAGCCTGAATGGCTGAACGGAATTACACCAAACTTGGCAAAATGGTACATCAAACCTAAGAGGTCAGGAAGGATCTACTATGCCCCCTTATGGTCATTTCCCCCTTCGCTTTGGCCTCCTCTTGTCTCTCAATCCTACCGAGGGACAAGATGGCGGCCGCTACGGACTGTTTGGAATGTTGACAGACGCCGGAGAACCAATCAGCTTCGCAAAGCTCCGTAACGCGAAAAGTACGCGAAGCGGAGCGCTGTTACAGATATATATCTTTTTTTGAACGTTAATTTCTCAAAATCCACTGGAGCACATATATTGAGACCTAGCAAAGGCACATCGGGCTACCAGTCCCTAATATTTTGCCAAGTTTCGTGCAAATCCATTCAGCCGTTCGATTATTATTATTTTGGGTTTTTTTTGCCCCGCGGGGCCCTTTTAAAACCTCCACATCAAAACTAGGGGGTCAGCGAGGATCTACTATGCCCCCTTATAGTTATTTCCCCCTTTGTTTTGACCTCCTCTTGTCTCTCGATCCTACCGAGAGACAAGATGGCGGCCGCTACGGACTGTTTGGAATGTTGACAGACGCCGGAGAACCAATCAGCTTCGCTTCACAAAGCTCCGTTGCGCGAAAAGTCCGCGAACCAGTGCGCTGCCCGGTCCGCTGTTACAGATATATATCTTTTTTTAAACGTTAATTTCTCAAAATCCACTGGAGCACATATATTGAGACCTACAAAAGGCACATCGGGCTACCAGTCCCTACAATTTTGCCAAGTTTCGTGCAAATCCATTCAGCCGTTCGGGCTAAAAGTGAGGCCAACCGCCCTATGGAAAACTCAATGTTAAAAACACGTTTTGGGACCCCCCTTTTTTCTCGGCCCCCCCTTGACGAACCCCCCCCAAATTTTCAAGGGCTGCTCAGAAACAAAATGTGCCATTTTCCTGAAAATTTCAGCCAATTCCGTCCACAAACGCCAAAGTTATTAGACATAGAATTTTCAAAAAACCCATAGAGAAAAAATCCTAACTATATATACCTACTGGCGACCGCCAGTAGGTAATATATATATATATATATATATATATATATATATATATATATATATATATATATATATATATATATATATATGTTATGTTATGTTAATGGGGTACTTTTATTGCCCACAGCTACTCCGAAGAGTGTCCCGGCACTTAAGATCTTCATGGACCCAGAGTGGAAGGCAAAACGGGAGAAAATGCTGAAGCAGAATGGGATGAATTACTGTGAGAAAAGCAGGGTCTTCAGATCCTTCCTGAATGCCAGCAGATTGGTGTTGGATCTGAGTGATAGAGGAAGAGCATTCCACAGCCGAGGGGCGAGATGTTTAAAAGAACGCCCCCCGCAGCGCGCACGTCGGATCACCGGGGTGTCCGCCATGGCCTGGGCAGAGGATCGCAAGGATCTAGAAGGCAGATAGAAACTAATCCGTTTCCGGAGATAAAAGGCACCTGTGCCATGAAGGGATTTGAAGGCAATGGTCAAGGCCTTAAAAGTGATACGCTTCTTAATAGGCAGCCAGTGAAGAGTCCTAAGAAGGTCGCTGGCCCTAGCTCTCCTAGTGAGGCCAAAGATGGCCCGGGCCGCTGAGTTTTGAACAACCTGGAGATGCGCAAGAAGGAAGTCCGGAAGGCCTAGGTACAGGACGTTGGAATAGTCCAGGCAAGAGCCTATCAAGGCCTGTACCGTGACCTTTCTATGCTCTAAAGATACGAGCAGCAGGAACTTCCTTAGCATCTTCAAGATCGAAAAACATTTGCCGGCCAGACCAGCCACCTGGGCTTTGAAAGAGAGGCTGTTATCAATCTGAATACCCAGAATTTTAGCAGCCCCCGAATCGCTGGCAGGAGGGAACATGGCAGTGGGCCACCATTCCGTCCACCTGGGGTCCGCGGGGCAGCCGAAGAAGAGCACTTCGGACTTGTCGGAGTTGCACTTGAGGCTGTTACGACCAAGCCAGTCAAACACTGCCCCAAGGCAACCCCGGATGGACGCCCCATCAAAATCGGAGCCCTTGTCGCACGTGAACAGAAGTTGGGTATCGTCCGCGTACGACACAATCTGGGCCCCAAAATCCTCCGCCAGTGCCGCCAGAGGGGTCATATAGATGTTAAAGAGCGAAGGGCTCAAAATTGATCCCTGCGGAACTCCGACCTCAAAAGGCGGTATTGTGGCAGAGAAAGGGGGGGCCCAGACCGTTTGCTGGCGATTTGAGAGAAACGACCTAAACCACCAGAACACTGTCCCCGTCAGACCAATCTCCCAGAGTCTTGAAACTCTAAGTTAAGAAAGGTCCCTAACCCCAAATGCCTGCACCGCACCCGCCCCTTAGATGTTTCACGTAAGTTCGCATATTGTAATTGGAAACTACCAGGAAAAACCTTAAAGAGAATCTCCACCCACAGGACATGGAAGATGTTCCTTCTCAATTGTAGATCACTACCCAAACATCACACCGAGCTGGCCCTTCTAATAGAGGAGTACAACCGTGATGTACTCTTCCTGACGGAGACTTGGCTCCATTTAGAAGCTGATCCAGCCACTGTATGGGCAACCCCACAAGGATACACAATCAAGAGACTCGATCGTAATAAGGATAGAGGAGGTGGTCTGGCCATCATTTACAGAGAAAGATTTAAATGCCGTCTGACACCTACAGCTATACCAGCCTGCGAAAGCCTGTTGTTTTCATTAGAGCTATCTTCTACAGATTCCTTCACGGGTCTTTTGATCTACCGACCACCCGGATCGTCAGGTCAATTTACCTCAAACTCAACAGACTTAGCTGCTAACTTAGCAATGACATCGGCTAACTTCACCGTCTTGGGTGACCTAAACCTTCATTTAGACGATCAACTTGACTACGCAGCCAACAGCCTTTGGCTGAGCCTTCGAGCAATTGACCTGATTCAAAAGGGGTTTCTCTCGACACACGTTAAAGGTCACCTCTTGGACCATGTGTTCAGTAATCTTGATGCCCTAAAAACTGAACCCCCTATTCCTCTACCCTGGACAGATCACCACTTGTTACCCATTAACTGGGTCACTAGTAAGCATGGGCGGATCTAGCGGATCTCGCGTACGCGAAATTGCGGATTTACGGATTCGCAATCCGCGAAGATCCGCGAACTCTAGCGGATTTGCGGATTTTTCCGTTTTTTGTGTTGGCGCGTGTTCGCGCCGATTTTGGGACAAGTTCGCAATTGCGAACTTACTTTTCGGCTTGAAACGGCCGCGACTATGTTGTTTCTACGTCTGGTTTATCATCACAGGTTCACAGCACCCTCTGTTTCACCACTGCCACCCTCTGGGACACCCATGCCACCCTCTAGTACATCCTCACTGGCACCTATTAGGTTTATTTATCACTGTAGATTATGGTGGTTGAAAAAAGCAAGCACACCTGCCCTTCTTCAACTGCCATCAATTAATTTGTGTTTCATTAATGTGTCAGTAATTTTGAAAGTTCCAGTCTGGCTGGCACCTGCTTCCTTCCTTATCTGTAATTTGCTTTTTGTTGCAGTGAATTTTTTTTTTTACAGGACCTTTATGGTGCTATTCTATGAGCCTGCTGTTTGGGTCATAGCAGGGTCATAGAATAGTTGCAAACTCTGGAGGGGCCCATCAGGAAGCACTACCTTGAATGTTACTAATGTTAAGTTTGAACTTTTGCACCTGCTCATTGCTTTCATTTTAGCTAAAATCGGTTTTTTTGCAATTTCGCGCGTTTTTTGGGGCGCGAATCCGTGCGAGATCGATTTCGGAAGCCGCGAATACGTGCGAATACAAAATTGTTTTTGTTGCGACGTGTATGTTCGCGTGATCTTGCGCGTGTTCGCGAGGCGCTTCTAGCTATTCGTTTGCCAAGTTACCCTATCGGTCGTACACGGGCGCGGCCATCTTGTTGGCGTGACGTAATTCCGTTTCCGCCCGCTATGTGTAATCTCGCAAAGTGTGCTGCTCGCTAGTACAATTTCGCGCGTACTCGCAAGGAAAATCTCGCGCGAACTTACCCACGCGGTCGTGAACGGGCGCGGCCATCTTGTTTCTCATTCATTGCTATGGTTCTGGGCATGCTTTCTGTATCCTCTCTCAATCTCTGCCATCCTTTGCTTGTTTGAAGTTTTTTTGATCTAATTTTACTTATTATCTAACCCTCTATTTTTCTAGCTCTATATTTTTGTGTTTTCTGCAGCTTTTATTTACTTTTAAGCTACTTTTTTAAACTCTTTTCTTTTCTTCTTCACTATTCTATTTCTTCTTTATCATTTAAGTTTATTTCTGCCCAGACCATGGTAAAGGGAGCCGGGAAGCACCCTGAGAAGGGGAAGGGTCCCGCACCCCGTGCCCGGCTCCCGTGCGGGCGTTTAAGGGGGGAGCAAGTGGTCCCGAGGGAGATCTTCAGCGCGGAGGAAGTGGCGGCACTGATCTTCCACGTCCAGCGCCGCCTCCCCAAGACGATCCTGGGAGGCGGCAAGATCGCGACCGGCTATGGCATCCGGGAGCGCCGCCAGCGGTGGGAGAAGGTGTGCCGGGCCATGTACAAGATCTCTGGGGTCCGGCGCACATATAACCAGGCCACCCACCGCTGGACCGATGTCATGGACCGGGAGCGGGACTTGCTGGACGCGCTCGGCGTAGAGGTCCCCGGGCTTGGTGAGTAGTAGTAGTAGTACATTTACTACTCTGTTTTATCCTGCTCTGTTATTTGCAAATCTTTGTTCTTTACCAAGAGCAATAATGCTGCCGATTACATTGAGGTAAATTATATTTCAAAATCTTCTATGCATTTCATTTTCAGGTGCACTGCTCTCCTTCTCAGTAGCCTTGCTTGCTACTATGCTTCTTTGTTTTGTATGTTGTGTTCAGAAGCATTTCATTGGCCTGAGAAATTATGTATGAGTGTACTGTAAAGAAAAGAACTGCGTAATGCTAGACAGTAAGGGTCATATTTTCAATTACCGGCGCATCCCTGCAAAGTAGCAGGGATGCGGCAGTAATTGTGTGTCATGCCACCACCACCCATTGGCCCAAAACGTCACAGAAGCCTTACGCATCTGTGCCGTAAAGGCAGCGCATTGCTGGAGTTGCGTGCCAACGATGGCGCAGCTCCAGCAATGCTCTGGGGTACCCTATCTCCCCAATGCTGCATCAAGCCGTACGTCGGCTTCAAGCGCGCAGGGTTTGAGTCATGCATCATTGTCCTAAAAATGACTGATTGACATCTTGTAGATTTCCCTCAGCCACTTTTAGGATTCGTTCCTGCGCAGGTACGCCCTCCCTTGCGCCGGAACGCCCCCTGATGGCGCAGGGCTTTACAACGTGATGCATCGCCCATATGCCCATATGTGTTTTTTTTTTTAAATATATACGCCGCACCAACACCATGGCGAGTCTTTTGTTCTGCCGCTGCGTCAGAAAAGGCACGCAACAATGGAGGAAAATCAGCCGCAACTTCCGCAAGGGACTTATAAATCAGCCCCAACAGACTGAAGTCCAGTCCTTCCTTTAGACAGTCACATGGCTATCAGAAGAAATAGTGGCGGTGGTGGCGGGTGGATTGATAGTTTGAGTATTCACTGATCTGCAAGCAGGATGGACTTTGTCTGTCACGTGTTGCGCACTGCTGCCTGCAGTGCCAGGCCTAGGCAAACCTCTTTAGTAGTCTGTTTATTGAGTTACATAGGAACTTTCTAAGTCAACGTTCCGCAAATCAGGCAATACGAATAACGTAGTATACCACATGAGATAGATCCCGTGGAATAGTTGTCTATCTATTTGCTATTTTTCCAAAATATGTTGTTATTGTTCTTTTGAAATGTTTGATTTGGTTGAAAAATCTCATCCATGTTTTCTGGTTTTTCTTTCTTTCATGTTGTACATCAGCTCCCCCCAAGGGCAAGAGGACACAGGAGGAGGGTGCTGAGGATGCAGGCCAGGATCGGGCAGGCGAGGGCTCCTTTGCTGGCCCCAGTAAGTTTACATTTTAATAAACAGTACATATTTTTTCCTAGCGTTCCTCATTCGATTTTTTCTAAATCGTCTTTGATCTTCTTGTAGACTGGATATAAATTCTTATCCTGCCTCGAATATGACTCCCTGTGGTATTACTAGACTATTCTTATTAGTCTGTCTGTGTAGCTAACTAAGATTGGACATTTGGCAATTCCATTGGACTCCCATTATATTCAGCAATACCTCTATGCACTGTCTCCTTACTGACTAGATAGTGTGGCAGAGTCATTCAGCTCCCGAAGTCACCGATTATAGATCCCCAATGATCTCTAGATTATCGTACGCAGGACAAGAGAGTAGTACTACGGAGTCACAGCACAGTCAAGAAGTGTCAGAGGCACTCATGCTTGCAAAAATTCCAAAACCTTTAGCTCATCCACTCTAGTCTAGAGGAACAAAAACCACAGAGTCTATTTAAGTGTAAAAGCTTTATTAAAAGTAAACACATTTATTAAAATCTACTTTGTCATAAAACTATTTAACTGTAAACGGAAAAGTGGTTAGAGCTGACGATTAATTGGACACATTTCTTGTGGTCGAGCCAAACTCTCACCTAGTTTGAACTTGATCCTGGTCGTGTTCTTAGGACTCAGGAGTCAAGCTTCTGTCTGTTAGGAGAAAAAGTGGTGCGTGTTAAAAATCAAAAGCAAGCATTCATCAGTTGTGCATAAAAGTGCAGCAAGACAACAGCCTTCCCTGGAAAATGGGACATTTTTACTATGGAGTAGACAGTCACAAATTATTACATTGTATTCTGTTTTTTTAACATTTCTCCTAGACCAAATATTATATAGTAGTGAGTGGTGTATTCTAACATTCTTAAATGTACTTTGTAGGTGTAACATCTGGTGACGGGGCCAGCGCGGAGGTGGCTGTGTTGGACTTGGACTCGGAGGCCTCTGGGGAGGAGGCGGCGTTAGAAGAGCTGGTGGCCGTTCCTGTGGGGGATCAAACGGTGGTGGCGGAAACAGGTAAGCTATATATTCCTTACTTATTGAGATTGAAGACTGCATAGTGTGCTTTCTGCACGGGTGTATTACAATTACAAATCAACCAGGTAGTAGCCTCCTCGAAATGTACTTCGACTTAGCTGTGAAGTTTTTGGTGAGAAGAATCCCAATAAGTTCTTAGACGAACGTGATGGATGGGATGAACGAAAAGCGAAAGAAGGGTGTAAGTAAGTGGAACGCGAACTTGTATGATGGCTGGCAAAGAAGAACGATATGTGTTTGCTTGGACCCAGAGGTGGCTGGGAAGGAAAGAATATGGTATGGTGCATGGCTGGGTCAATGATGAAGCAAGGATGGGTGGAAGGACAGCAGCCTGGGTGGGTGAAACAGAAACTGTATGTGTGCGTATACTTTGACTGAATGGATGCCTGGAGCATGGTATTCTCTGACTCTTACATAGCACATGTGTATCTAGAGAGAGTAGATGGTCGCCAGGTGAAGTAAGTGTTACCTTGAAGAGCATGTACCACCGCACCCGCACGTCCGTCCCAGTGCAGGGAAGGCAAGGAAAAGAAATTGTAAATGTGTCCAATACTACCATGAATAGTAGCAGTACTTTGTATTGCGTTTGCATTCACAGCATATATCTGGTTATTACGGTGGACACTCCGTACCTCTCTTAATAACTTTAGTTTACTTGTAGTACGTCATTCATGTGTGGGTGTATCACTGTTCACTCAATATTAAGCAAAGCACCTAAAGTCATCTCATCTGTCATTAAATACGTCCCATGTGAAGTGATAGATAATCAAATTAGTTAGCTTCTTCAGTTTCCTTTTCTAGTACTCATTTGCACTGTAGGGTGAAAGGTAAATTAATTAAGCAGTAGCCCTTGTAACAGAGTATTCTCAGTGCCACCCGTAATAGAAAAGTAATAGCTTCACCACCTGCATGTACTGGACCGGTACAGTAACGCAAGTCTGTCTCCATCATCATGGTGTGCAACTTTTTTTCTCGGGTGCAACTTCACTGTGCTGTGTCCATGTCATTCTGCCGGCTTGCATAAGATAACGTACCCATTTCCCTAAACAAGAGAGAAGAAGAAGAATAAGACTGGTGTACTGTCATAGTCGACTGTAATGGAAGTCCATAGTGGTCATAGAATTAGTTCATTAAACTACCACTACTGTTAGAGCAAGGATGCAGAAGTGGGAGGTTACATAGATACTGTCCTCAATAGTTATGTACTGTGCTTTCAATTTGCTACTTGTACTCTGTGACCCAACTTTCGGCTCAATCACTTTGTGTTATTAATAAGGAGCATTGGTTACAGACTATGTCTTTCTTTCTTCATATAGTTGCTCCTTCCAAATCAACAACAAGGAGGGAGCAGGCTAGATTGGCCCGGCAACGGAGGCTGGAGGCCACAGTCGCCGAGTATCGGCGGCTGGTGGCCCTGGAGGAGGAGGAGGACACGCAGTCGAGCGGGGCAACATCTTCGACTGTGACCACTGCATCCTCCTCCGTGACTAAGCCAGCGGGACCGAGCCGGGCTAAGAAAGCCGACCGCCACCGCCAAGCAACCGAAATACCAGCTGCCCCCCACAGGAGCTGCAAGGAACGCCAACGCCGCCTACGAGTCCGCATGTCCAACCTGGAGCAGGAGGTCCTGAGGTATAAGACCTTGGTTAAGGGCCTCCGCTCCGAGCTTGCCACCCTCCGCAAGGAGTATGATGCCCATGCCGCATCATGCACCAGCACCAGCACCCTCCAGTAGTGGAGTGTCCCTTGCCCTTTTTTTATAGACTTTTGGGGGGTGGGATTTGGGAGTTGGGATCGTTTTGGGACGTTTCAAAGACAATCGTTGGGGTTAGGGTGGGTGAGGGAGATTATTTTGTTAGGGATAAATAAATATATTTTTCAACTTTATCTGACCATACCTGTTTTTTACTGCTTTTCAGTCTGGTGGGTGGGGGGCGGGGGTGTAACAGTAACTTTGTTTTCCTGAACAGTCGTAGGACTTTAGTAGTACAACCGTCAATCTCTTGTCTACTCCGAAATAATACTCCATTATACTACCTCCCACCAAACGCTTATCTTACCTGTAATTTGTGTTAGAAATTAGGGCTAGGCCCAGGGCTGGCTCCAGGTGAAATGGGGATTAACGTTGTCATTCCTGGGCGGGTGACATTTCCTCATTGCGGTGGTACTAGTGGTGTGACACAGTGGCAGTTGCATGCCTATGGAAAAAAAGAAAACGAAACCTTGTTTGTACTCCTTACTGTAGCATTACAACGGTTACGGTACGATCGAGAAAATAGCAGGTGACAGTACACTAGAACAGTGCCATAATGTAGCCTAACAAATGGTAAAGTATTGCAAGTATAACTAGTACTTGCGTTGAATTTATTTGACATTGGCTACTACTACTAGAAGATATAGTACTGAAGCTGAGTAAGTCTAGAAGATATCCTCGTATTCCTTCACCAGCCTGTTGCTGCTATCACCTTATCCTCCCCAGCAAGTGTGTGGAATTATTGATGTCATTTTAGTCAGACATCAAGCAAAACAACACAGCCCGGGGGAAGAGGGTTAGGGTTTGTAAAATGGATGGGAATGGGGGTTTCTTTTTGGGTAGGTTTTGTTGAGAGAAGAAAAAAAAAGCAGAGCATGGACAAACAATAATTGAAGATACAGAGTTTACAGACAATCTTTGGTTACAAACTAAAGGTAAGCACATGCAGTCACACTCATAGAATAAAAGACAACAATGGATACTGTATCTGTATTGCGTATGTTGTTGGAGTTGTCCTGTTGAAATTGGTAAGTAAGTTGCATGCAGCAAACAATTCCTCTTATTGGCGGCACTCCTCCATTCCAGCTGACGCTTCGTCCATCAATGTGGTGGTGACCACTGACAGAAGAGACACCCTGTCCACTGCCTGCCTGGCGGATGTTGACTGAAACCCGGCCTGTAATTATTGAACGGAAAACAGGAAGTGCTATTACAATACCACTGATAAATAAATAAAAGGTATGTACGCTGTGTGGTTCAAAAAGTGACACTTTGATTTCCCTAATAGACAGTACAATATTTTTGAAATTGCGTGCTCTGTCTGAGTCACCTTTTTAAGGATCAATAAGTATGGCCAAAATATTATAGCGGATCTTTCCCCTCAAGGTGGGTGTACTACTGTGTTTTAGAACAAAATTTGACCTTCCCAGCAATGCTCCCACCAAGACCCTTACTAAAGCCAGTCGCAAAAATGTAGAAGAACCCAATCATATCTCCAAAAACGATGCCTAGCAGAAAAATGGTTACAAAACGTACTTTGAAAGTAACAGTAGACCCAAATACAGACCGTGGATTGTATTCAAACCACTTGCCTGCAAGCAAAAGTATCCATAGCCAGCATCGCTCCAACAGTGCTCTACAACAACAGAACCGCGTTGCAATAGAACCCCCCTAAACACATGCAATCCTGCTGCTAGGGCTAACCCTAACGAACCCTAACTTACAAAAAGTGCCAAAACTGGTGTTTCCTTATGGATTTTGTCCAACAAACTTCTAGCCGGTATTAGACCTTCCCAGGAATGCCCCAGGCAAGACCCGCCAACCCACCCGCAAAAAAACACGCGACAACACCACCAAACAGCGAAAAAGCTAAATCTCATACTTACAATATCTCTCGGCCTTCGGTCCAAAGTAACGCGCTGTGCAGCTAGGTCATCATCAATCATCATAACTCCTGTTTTCCACCACGGATTTCCTGAAAAGCAAATGCAATCAAGATTAGACTGTCGCAGCAGTGCTTCGACAGAGACCCCGGCCGCAACCCACCCACGAACAGCAGGAAGCCCCCCAAAACGCTACATTGAGCAAGATGTCTGAAGAAATGGCAAAAAAAAGGCTGTTCCTTATGGATTTTGTCCAAAACACTTGTATCCGGTATTAGACCTTCCCAGGAATGCCCCAGGCAAGACCCGCCAACCCACCCGCAAAAAAACACCCGACACAACACCCCCAAACAGCGGAAAAGCTAAATCTCATACTTACAATGTCTCTCGGCCTTCGGTCCAAACGCGGCGCTGTGCAGCTAGGTCGTCATCATCATCAATCATCATAACTCCTGTTTTCCACCACGGATTTCCTGAAAAGCAAATGCAATCAAGATTAGACTGTCGCAGCAGTGCTTCGACAGACACCAAAAATTACACACAAACCCCCGGAACCCCGCCAAAGAGCACCTCAAAGGCAAGCAAGTCAGCAAAAACGGCAAGAAATTTCCACCTCATATTTGGTCCAAAACACTTTTGTCCATTATTAGAGCTTCACAGCAATGGGCCCAAAACCGTCAACTCACCCGCAAAGAAGTACAACACCCCCACAAGTGCTGAGTCTTTCTTCATTGTGCGTAATCCAGCACTCTGCTTGGAGGGAAATCGCAGTCTGGAGGAGGAGGATAGAGGAGCATGTTCTTCAGAACTTGTGAACCTGAGGAATGTAGACTGCGGCACCTTCAAATCAATAAGCAAACAAGTGAAGACAGTTCTGATGATGGTCTTGTTTTTGGGATTAGGTGATTAAAGTTTGAATTAAATTAACTGTGCAAAACAAAGAAAGAGAGACACAAAGCACACAGGAATAAAAGTGAATAAGGACGAAAAAGAAAGTTCTTGATTGATTGTCTCATTTTCAGGGCTCGGTGTCAGGGAATAAGAACAAGATTTCGTCATCATACTCTGCGAATTCAGGCTGGATGAGGTCAGTGGCACCGAACAGAGAAAAAATCCCCTCATCTACGTTGCTGTCCTCCTCGTCTTCATGCGGCGTGCTTTCTCGTACTTTGTAATCTGGTGGTATGAGGTGCTGATTCATCTTGATCATTGTCAGCCGCTCCACATTTTTGGGCGAGAGGCGGCTCCGTTTGGGAGTTACAATGCCACCAGCAGCACTGAAAACACGTTCAGAAGACACACTTGCGAGTGGGCAAGACAAATAGTTTATAGCCAGGTTGTAGAGCTGTGGCCACAATTGTTTTTTGCCATGCCAATACTGCAATGGCTCCTCATTAAGAAAGACCACTGTTGAGTCATTCAGATAGTCCTGCACCATCGACTCAAGGTCATCAACTGTTCCTCCACTTTGCTTACTTTTTGCTGTGCCTGTGACATTTTTTCGAGAACCATACCCCATCAAACTTAGCCAATCCTCCTCCCCAGCCACTGTTAGTGTTGTCATTGTGTGTGGTGCAGATGATCCAGTTGCCGGTGTCTTTAACGGCTGAGAGGTCACTTGTGCCCCAGCCACAGGTGCAGAAGTGGATTCTTGTGACTGCGGATGGCCTGCTGATGCTGATGCTGATGTACTGGCTTCTCCTTCAATAACCTGCCGTTCTTTTTCAAACCTCTTGGCTGACCAGGCTAACCAATGTTTGTACTTTTGAACATCTGCATCAGCAAAAGGAAAGAATGCGTTGTCTGCCAGCGCCTTTTTGTAGCGTGGATCCAGAATAGTAGCACAAATGTAATGCTGATCTGAGTTGATGTTTTTAAGACGTTCATCACCACGTAGGCGATGTAATAATTTCTCAGACAAAATGAAATGGGTTTTTTTTTTTTCATCTTTTTGAAACTCAGAAGAAACCGCCATCAGTTGGTGCTCCAGTATGCACAACAATGGGATAGCTTTTCCCAAATTACAGTCCTCCTGGCTGACTGCACGCGTGAAGAACTCAAAAGGACGAAGCATGTCTGTCAGGCTTTTAACTATGGCCCATTGCGCCTTACTCATCCGCAGGTCCTCCTTCTGAGATGTAGCCTCTGTCAAGAAATAGTGATCGAGTACCGTATACTGCTCATACAGACGCTCAAGCATGTAGAAGGTTGAGTTCCAACGTGTTGCCACCTCCTGGATGAGTGCTTTCACTGGCATTCCACGTTCAAGTAGCAGTCTCCGCAGATGCTTCCGGGCCTTAAAAGAATGGCTGAAATGGTTGCACATTTTGCGGCAGGTGGCCATTACCTCGAACGCTGGACTCTCTTTATCACTCAAGAATTTTTGAACTACCAGGTTGATACAGTGCGCCAAACACGGCACTCTAACATGGTCACCCTTCAACATGGCCTTAACTACATTGGCGCCATTATCCGTGGAAACATAACCAATCTTGCGTTTTAGGGGGGATAGCATTGTCAAGACCTTTTTGTCAAACTCTTCCAAAAGGTTTTCTGCTGTGTGACTTTTCTCCAAGCCAAACATGGCTAGTGTTGCATGTTTCCGAGCAGCTTTGAAAACTTGGTCCGGGTCAACACCTGCGTTTAGCTTTGCTATAACACCTGAAAAAGAGACCCAGTGTGCAGTGATGCACATGTAATCATCGCCTGGGCCACTGGTCCACATGTCTGTTGTCAGATGTATTGTGTGAACAGCACTCTTCTGCAAAGCTGCCCCAATCGCCTGCAGCACATCTTCATGTAGTGCTGGAACCGCAACTCTGGCAAAATAGAACCGGCTCGGAACCTTCCATTTAGGGCAGAGCGTTGCCACTAATTCAAGAAAACCTACCGCTTCTACAAAAGAAAAAGGTAGAAGGTCCACAGCTAGCATTTTAGCCAGCTTAGTGTTATACAGACGCGTCAGTGGGTGGTTGCGTTCATATGGCACGTCTGAAGTAAGCATTGTTCTAATGTTGCCCTGGACCAAGCATTTACGGGCTGATAATGACTTCGTTGACCCAATTTTGCTCGCTGGTGAACTTTTGTGCGTTGGTGTCTCACTCGCTCCAACACTCTTAGTGTGCCTCACATTGGGTGTGCTGCTGACAGGGGTACTGGGTGTAAGGGAAGTGTTTGACACGTCTTCTTCCTGCTCGTCATCATCAGATGAAACATCAACGTTTCCTTGAATTTGGCCTTTCTTGATCGCATCTAGGTGCGCAAACCATTTGACAGTGTGCTGTCTCCTAAGATGACCTCTCTGGCCTCCGGTACCATAGTTGGTACCTGGCTTACCACGACTAACTGCTTGCTTACAAATGGTACAAATGGCAAACTTTGGATTTTTTGGACAAACAGTAAAGAAGTCCCAAACTGGGGACTTGAAGTGTCTGTGGGACATGGAGGAGGCGGCGATACTGGTGGTGGTGGTCATGAAGCTAATGCCAGATGAAGTGGAGGATGTGGATTGCCCAACTTTTGTACGTTTTGCACTTTCACCGCCACTAATTAAGGTCGAGATTGACGGAGGTCTCTTCTTGCCAGAAAGAAATATGGAAGCGGGACGAGTTGGTGTACTACTTAACTCCAATGATTGTGGTGTTTCCACTGCCTCCTCATCGACAACATCATCATCACGCTCAGCAGCTCTTCGGGCTAGGGTCAAAATGTCTGTTTGCTGCATGCCCGCTGGGGCTGCAGTGACCTTTATGATGACTGGGTCGTCGTTGGCAGAGTCTTCATCAGCAGCAGTATCCGCCACTTCTTGTTGAGACTCATCACACTCCATAACTCTGAGACTTTGGACGAGCTTCCTTTTACGCTTAACTACCTTTGTTTGTTCCCAAGTTTGATCCGTATCATCAGAAGGAGGTGTGCTTGAAGAGGATGTAGACACCACCCTTGATCTCTTCCTTGCTAGGGGTGTGGAAGACAATGAAGGATCATCAGGAGGAGTGGCTTCCTCAAATGATACCTCGCCTTGATTGTCGATTTCCTGATGTGCCCCTACTTCGGGAGGAACAACTATTGTGGGCACTTGTTGTGACCCTCCATGCACCTCTGCTTGCGCATCTCCTTGCGCTGCCTCTCCTTCCACATGTACTTGGGCTTGTACTTGCACATGTGATTGTTGTTGCGGCTGTGGTTGTTCAACACTCGTCAGATGAGCTACAACAACCTGTGTTGATTGAGGGACATTGCTGCTGCTTTCTTGCGATGAGCCAACATCACTGGTCGATGGTGATTGAAGAAGTATACTGGCTGCCTCTGCAGCACTCAAGGGCTTGGACTTAAGTTGGCGTGGTGGTGGTGGTGGCACTGAGCCCAATGGAGCGGGGGTGCTGCTGCCAGCTTGGTCCCCAGCAGATCCCGCTGCAGCTGCTGCAGGCATACTTTTTTTTTTACTCCCAAAAAAAGGGGCGGGCGGCACACCAGTGTTCTTGGTAACTTGCTTCTTCTGCTCCTTACTGGCACCTTTCTTGCTAGAGGAGCTACGGGTTACTTTTTTTGGGGCCATCTTCTTCAGAGCAGGTCAGCAGGCAGCAGTTGCACGAGTTGCAGAGGGTTCTGTGTCCAGAGTGACGTGACGTCGCGTGACGTTATGCTGCACACACCGCTGCAGGACTTCTTCCTGGCACTGGTGGTTCTATTGAGTCTTCTTGTGCACCTAAAAGCAATGGAAGACAGAGGAACATCAGTTCAGTTATACACCCCAAAAAATCGACAAAACACAGAAAAATGAGCACAATCCCATGCCATCCATGATGTTTACATTGAAGACACCCCACAGAAAGACTAGGGACATGCAAGTATGCAACACTCACTACCCCTGGGCATAAGGGATGAAAAGTAGGCAAAATAAGTGCAGGCCTCAGACACTGCCTCTCCTCAAAATGGCCCCCTTACACCCCAAGCACATGTTGCCTGTACCAGCCAGCACTCAAGATGGCCACCACCACCACCCACATGGCCAGTCCACATCAACAGTACACCCCCAAAAAACAGAAAAACAGCCAGAAATCACCACAATCCAATGCCATCCATGATGTTTACATCAAAGAGAGTGAGACCACACCACAGGCACACTCAGTCCATGCACCACCACCACCCCTGGGCAAGCAAAAGGCCACACCAGCAACCCCCCAAAAACGACAAAAAACAATAAAATAAGCACAATCCCAGCCCATCCATGGCCTCAATTATGTTTAAATTCAAGAAGACACCCCACAGAAAGACTAGGCCCATGCAACACTCACCACCCCTGGGCAAAGGGCCACACCAGCAGGCCCAAAAAAACGACAAAAACCAATAAAATCTGCACAATCCCAGCCCATCCATGGCCTCAATGGTGTTTAAATTCAAGAAGACACCCCACAGAAAGACTAGGCCCATGCAACACTCACCACCCCTGGGCAAAGGGCCACACCAGCAGGCCCAAAAAAACGACAAAAAACAATAAAATCTGCACAATCCCAGCCCATCCATGGCCTCAATGGTGTTTAAATTCAAGAAGACACCCCTCAGAAACACTAGGCCCATGCAACACTCACTACCCCTGGGCATAAGGGATGAAAAGTAGGCAAAATAAGTGCAGGCCTCAGACACTGCCTCTCCTCAAAATGGCCCCCTTACACCCCAAGCACATGTTGCCTGTACCAGCCAGCACTCAAGATGGCCACCACCACCACCCACATGGCCAGTCCACATCAACAGTACACCCCCAAAAAACAGAAAAACAGCCAGAAATCACCACAATCCAATGCCATCCATGATGTTTACATCAAAGAGAGTGAGACCACACCACAGGCACACTCAGTCCATGCACCACCACCACCCCTGGGCAAGCAAAAGGCCACACCAGCAGCCCCCCAAAAACGACAAAAAACAATAAAATAAGCACAATCCCAACCCATCCATGGCCTCAATTATGTTTAAATTCAAGAAGACACCCCACAGAAAGACTAGGCCCATGCAACACTCACCACCCCTGGGCAAAGGGCCACACCAGCAGGCCCAGAAAAACGACTAAAAACAATAAAATCTGCACAATCCCAGCCCATCCATGGCCTCAATGGTGTTTAAATTCAAGAAGACACCCCTCAGAAACACTAGGCCCATGCAACACTCACTACCCCTGGGCATAAGGGATGAAAAGTAGGCAAAATAAGTGCAGGCCTCAGACACTGCCTCTCCTCAAAATGGCCCCCTTACACCCCAAGCACATGTTGCCTGTACCAGCCAGCACTCAAGATGGCCACCACCACCACCCACATGGCCAGTCCACATCAACAGTACACCCCCAAAAAACAGAAAAACAGCCAGAAATCACCACAATCCAATGCCATCCATGATGTTTACATCAAAGAGAGTGAGACCACACCACAGGCACACTCAGTCCATGCACCACCACCACCCCTGGGCAAGCAAAAGGCCACACCAGCAGCCCCCCAAAAACGACAAAAAACAATAAAATTAGCACAATCCCAGCCCATCCATGGCCTCAATTATGTTTAAATTCAAGAAGACACCCCACAGAAAGACTAGGCCCATGCAACACTCACCACCCCTGGGCAAAGGGCCACACCAGCAGGCCCAAAAAAACGACAAAAAACAATAAAATCTGCACAATCCCAGCCCATCCATGGCCTCAATGGTGTTTAAATTCAAGAAGACACCCCACAGAAAGACTAGGCCCATGCAACACTCACCACCCCTGGGCAAAGGGCCACACCAGCAGGCCCAAAAAAACGACAAAAAACAATAAAATCTGCACAATCCCAGCCCATCCATGGCCTCAATGGTGTTTAAATTCAAGAAGACACCCCTCAGAAACACTAGGCCCATGCAACACTCACTACCCCTGGGCATAAGGGATGAAAAGTAGGCAAAATAAGTGCAGGCCTCAGACACTGCCTCTCCTCAAAATGGCCCCCTTACACCCCAAGCACATGTTGCCTGTACCAGCCAGCACTCAAGATGGCCACCACCACCACCCACATGGCCAGACCACATCAACAGTACACCCCCAAAAAACAGAAAAACAGCCAGAAATCACCACAATCCAATGCCATCCATGATGTTTACATCAAAGAGAGTGAGACCACACCACAGGCACACTCAGTCCATGCACCACCACCACCCCTGGGCAAGCAAAAGGCCACACCAGCAGCCCCCCAAAAACGACAAAAAACAATAAAATAAGCACAATCCCAGCCCATCCATGGCCTCAATTATGTTTAAATTCAAGAAGACACCCCACAGAAAGACTAGGCCCATGCAACACTCACCACCCCTGGGCAAAGGGCCACACCAGCAGGCCCAAAAAAACGACAAAAAACAATAAAATCTGCACAATCCCAGCCCATCCATGGCCTCAATGGTGTTTAAATTCAACAAAACAGTTGTATCATGCACCCATAACCAACCCTGGTCCTACTGGATACTGTGGCTACCCACAATATAATTTATTTAATTTTCTGAAAAAGTTCCAAAATTGTACTTGCAGCAACTGTAATGCCCCAAACAAACTTACTTGTGAAAGTTGATTTCTAATCCAAAAGTGATCCAAAGACAGTCAAAAAGGCCTCAAATCCAAATATCCAGCAGCACCCACAAAAAGTAATCCTTCCAGCTCCAGATCCAAATGAAAGTGACCAGGAGATGGACAAAGCACTGGGAGGAGCCTGCTGGACAGGAACAGGAAGTTGGAGACTATGGGGCACTTCCTTCCTCCCCCCCCCCCAAAATGGACTCCTTGCAAAAAAAAAGGCCATGCAAATGTCAACCTGAGGAGTGATTCTGATAAAAATCATAATTTTCTGAAGGTTTATCCTGTTTGCTGGTGATTTTCTTGTGCGAAATTGCAAAATCTCTATTTCGCAAGTGCGAGATTGTTCCTTTCCGCCGCAACTACGTGTTCGCAATTGCGAACTCTCGTGAGGTGTGCTGTGCAAGGTGGCAAGCCGCGAGTACGTATTCGCGGGCGACAAACTCCCGCGGGAACACGCAGCAAGATCTAAAATGGCGCGTCACTCGCAAAGAAAAACAACTCGGCAAACGCTAAAATGACGGAAAGTGAACGCCGTGCACCACGCCGCGCGCCGCAACCAAGCAAAAAATCCGCCGCGAGCGGATTCACGGATTTTCGACAAATTCGCGAGAGTTCGCGGATTGCGAATTTGCCGAAAATCCGAAAAATCCGCGATCGGAGCGGATTTTACGCCCATGCTTAGTCACTAGGAGCTCCCCCCCCTGTACAAGAACCTAAAAGACCCCTGGGTAGGAAGTGGTCAAAACTTCCCTCCATTAAGTGGGAATCCATGCTTGCGGCATGCGAGTTTCCGAGGTCCTCTAACCCCGATATAGCTAGTGCCAATTTTGATAATTGGATTGACAACTCTGTTGATTTAGCTCTCCGGAAGGAAGCTCTTCATTGTATAAAAAGGCAAAAAGTAGCTCCCTGGTACACCCCCAGACTGAGGGATATGAAATTATCATGCCGCAAATTAGAAAGGATCTGGAGACAAGATCGGACACAGGGAAAAAAGGCAGATTATAGAGCCGCCATCAGACTCTATAAAACTGAAATTAAGGCAACTCAAACCCAGTTTTATGAATCAAAAATTACTTTAGCCGCCAATGCCCCAAAGGAAATTCGGAGTCTTTGATCACCCCCCCCCCCCACCCCCCCCCCGGAGCAAATACCACTAGATGGGGCACTTGCTCGCAGCAATAACCTAGCAACCTTCTTTTATCAAAAAATTCAGACCATTTACTCCTTTTTTATTTCTGATCTGACCACCCTTGAGGCCAAGATAGTAGCAAGCCCCAATACACCCCCTTCCTGTATTTTAGAAAAATGAACCCTTATAGACCCAGTCTTGCTCGACAAAATAATCTCTAAAGTCACCTCAGGTTCCCCCAAGGACCCTGCACCGCCACAAGTCCTTACCTCGGCTATTGAGTTACTTTGCCCAGCCATTTTGGACGTTTTAAATTCCTCTATCATCTCAAGCACCGTCCCAAAGTCCTGGAAATGTGCAATGGTTAGGGCCTTACTAAAAAAACCTCATTTAGATCAGAATAATTTAGCTAATTTTCTTCCCATCTCTCTGTTGCCATGGATGAGTAAGCTGCTGGAGAAGCACATTAATAACATCCTGGATTCCGTCCTCAACATGGGACAGAGACAGCTCTATTAGCAGTGACTGAGGAGGCCAGAACAGTTTTGGACCAGGGAGGAAAAGCGGCCATTATATTACTTGATCTCAGCGCCGCGTTCGACACGGTTAACCATGCCACTTTATTACACCGTCTTAGTGGCATGGGAGTGTCGGGCTCGGCACTGTTATGGCTCACCTCCTTCCTAGAGGAACGCTTCTTCCAAGTTTTTGAAGGGGAAGCTACCTCCGCCAAACAACCACTCAGCTGTGGGGTGCCTCAGGGCTCTGCCCTGAGCCCCACACTTTTTAATGTCTATATGAGCCCCCTTGCACAGATCGTCCATCCATTTGGCGTCCGTATTGTCACCTATGCAGACGACACTCAGCTTGTGGTATCTTTGAACAATGCTGAGGGGTCGTCTAGCACTCTGAGCCCATGCCTTGAGGCTGTCGCCAGATGGATGGAACTTTCCTGTCTCAGATTAAACGGGGAAAAGACGGAAGTTATGTTGCTGGGTAATCCCTCACCTACCATCCTGAACCCCCATCTGGCCTTCCTGTCTAGGTCCCCCTTATCCCCCCAAATCCCAGATAAAGAGCCTGGGAGTTTGGCTAGACAGTTCACTTGATTTCACTGTCCAGGCTACTAAGACTTCTGCCACGTGCTTCGGACTTATGAGAATGCTCCGGAAGGTTCTCCCTCTATTGCCGTTCCAGGCGAGGAGAGTCATGGTCCAGGCCCTGATTCTGTCACGCCTGGATTACGGCAATGCACTTTACCTTGGAGCCCCCCTTGCTACAATTACCAGGTTACTCAAAATTGTGCGGCCAGACTACTTTTTCAGATTCCTCGCTGGCAGTCGGCCAAACCTGCCCTGAAGAAGTTGCATTGGCTCCCGGTAGCGTCCAGGATACAATTTAAATCTATGTGTCTGGTTCAGAAGGCTCTTCGTAAGTCAGGTCCATCCATCATGCTCCCTTGGGTCACTCCATACTTCCCTTCTCGAGCTCTCCGCTCCAGTGTGCTACATCTGCCCACCACCACAAAAGTAAATAAATCCCGCTGGGGTGGTCGCTCTTTTTCGCACAATGCTGCAAGATTGTGGAACGCTCTTCCGTTGGTCTTGAGAGAAAATAACAACCTGACAGCTTTTAGAAAGCTATTAAAAATGCATTTGTTTGCAAGAGCTTAGCGCCCTGCCCTGCCGCCTGAATGGTTCTAGCTAAAGCGCTGCGAGGCAGCAGGGTAGTTACGCGCTATATAAGTTTAATTTTCATTCATTTTCATTTAATTGAAAGGAGACGGTCATGGGGGACGGTGTCGAAAGCCGCAGAGAGATCAAGCATAACCAACATGGCTTTGCCATATATGTATATATACATGTGGTGCCTGATAAAGCAATACCACAAGTGCTTGTATATATTGCATAGTTTTGCAAATTTCGCATTATGCTTGTTGCAATAAATTCTCAAAATCACACCATCATGCCAAATGGCGTAACTAGGAGTAGGAGAATGGGAACAACGCAAATCACCAGAGTGCATTCCTCTGTTGCTCATAAAGTTTCTTTTTTGTGCTATCTGTTTAGCATAAAATGCATCCTCAAGTCCAAAATGGATGCAAGGAGGCAGTTTGCTCCAAAATATAGTACTAATTTGCATGTTCATAATCCTGTTAAATCACCCAAAAGCAAATTACACAAATTGTGCACACCCCTAACGCATGTACACTTAGGATGATGAGCTTTCTTGTGCTTATTCTGATGCCCTGGGTCCGGTGATATAAAATATTCATTATGAACTGTGACCAGCCATCCTCTAGTCAGTTGCACACAAGACCCACCTCTCCACGTCCTTTTCTCCTCAGGTCTTTTCAACAACCTCCTTATCAGCCTGGAAATCCTGCCTTTTATAATTATTTGCCACAGTGTTCCTCTAATCAGTGCCCTGAGATCCCCTCTGCCTTTGTCTGCTTTGTTGCCTGACCCATTATTCTACATTTATCTCCGGTGACACACATTAACTATCTATTAGGCCAGGCCTGGGATCTCACCCCATATCTGACTCCTGTTTTCTGCTATTGGCAGCTAAATGACTTCCATTTATCTTCAGACCTTCCCTATGTCTCGGTTGCACCACATTAGTGTCTGTAGGAGACTTCTGACACTTTCATTTTATTGGGATTAATGAAGATAGTATGACCTCTGTCTTTTGCTAAATACCACGTGTGGTACTCCTAGTACGCTGAGTCGCGAAATCCTCATCTCCGTTAAATGGAGGGTCTCACACTTCAGGCTGACCTTACGAAAGCACAACAGGTATTCCAGATGTATATTTGAATGTAAGTGTGAGAGAGAACTAGAAGATTGGCAGCAAATTTGTATTTTTAGTTCTAATACAAGACAAGATTATAGTATACTAAAATGTTCCTGCTTGTCTTGAGGGGTGGGTTCGGTTATCATTGCAGGTGGGGAGTCCTTCAGAGTTCCCATTTACTCGTCACAATCTCCCCATGCTCACTTGCCACACACTTGGGTAGTTTTGTCTTGAGGGTGTTAGCAGCACTAAGCAAAGTGTTATTTTGCCACCACTCCTGTTCACAAAAGGAGGCATAGTTTTCTGCAAAAAAGGGCAATCCACCCCATTTCTTTCCACATAACTCCATCTCTTCCCGCATACCTTCACCTACTAATGACTGCTCAGGCCATATCGGTTAGCAACACAAGCAAGCGCGGCCGATGCAGGTAAGAGAGGTGAGGCAGGGCGGTGGGGAAGTCGGCAATGCGGCGTGCACAAGGTAAGTGGTTTTATTTATTTTATTTTCCTTATTCCGTTGTCTATCGACTTCCCCATCCCTACCTCCCACACCCCCACCGCTCCTACCTGCACTGGTCAAACCTGAACACAAGGCTATCTTTCTGATTCTTAGTTGAAGCTTCATGCAAAAATATATAGAGCCATAGTTTGCTCTACATTCAAAATATTTAGAGGCAAGTTGTCCTCCCCAAACCCCATGTGATACATCCCCAAGAGTGTGCAGAAGCAGAAATGATATAGTCAGCCCTGTTTAAACACTGGCCCTGATTCACAAAGAGCCTCCACCCTCAGGGCGGAGACTCCACAGTTGTGGCAGGATCTCCTTAATAGGAAACTTCAGTGCAGAGATCACGCCACGGGTGCGGAGATCCCACTTCGACTGCGAAGCTCCGCCCCAAGAGCAGAGGCTCTTTCAGCCTGATTCATCATTCTCCCGTTGCGAGCCCCTAATAGCGATTCATAACGAATCGCTATTAAGGACTTGCAAAACGGGATTCATGTAGGAATTGCAATAAATATTGCGATTCCTACATGTTCCTTATTTGCGAGTAGCAAATTGCTAATCGCAAATAAGGAATAACTCCCCATTCAATCCTATGGGCCAAAAGGCCCATAGGAATGAATGGGGAGTATTCCTTATTTGCGATTAGCAATTTGCTACTCGCAAATAAGATAGCGATTTAAAGTGTGCTAGGGGTGTCCAAAGGACACCCTGTAGCACCCCTTAAATGCAAATTGAAACAGGTGTTGCGCACACACATGTCCAAAGGACATGTGTGTGTGCAACATGCAACTTAGAAAAATGCTTTTAAAAGCATTTTTGTAAGTTTTCGCTATTTACCACGAGGTTTGACCTCGCGGTAAATAGCGGGCCGAAATTGCGAATTCGCAATTTTAAAATGGATGATGAATTGCATTTAAGGAATCTCAAATACAGATTCCTTAAATGTAATTCCTCGCAAAATAGCGAAATCGCTATTACCGATTTTTGCATTTGGGATGATGAATCCCAAATGCAAAAATAGCGCTAGAATCTGGCCCTTTGCGTGCCGATTTCGGCTTGATGAATCAGGCTGTTAGACTTCAGAACTGATTTACCAAAGGGGGAGGCCAGAACCACCATGCCCAATCACTCATGCAGGCATCCCCAAGCCTCGTCACTCAGGGGAGCACCATCAAAACATGGGTTGACCTTACCTTGGATATGCTACTGCATGAGGGAAAGTGATGATAGATAGCATATTTTAGAAAAATCTGTTAAAAATCTGAGAAAAGTAATTTTTTTGAGATTTCCCAGCAAGCCAATCAGCATGAGGCAGTTCTGCTACCTACCAAGGGATCCTATAATTTATGCAGCTGTTTCAAACATATGTATTTGATTGGCTTGACTGTGGCAAAGCAGCTTCATTAGTCTGTCCCTGGCCCAGTGCATCATGGGAACAGGGCAGACCAAACTACTCCTGGGTAGGAGTGTTCTGATTAACTCAGATACTCTGTCCATCACCACCCCCCTTTTGAAAATATTTTGGCCATCATGAGTGTGGAAGGGTATGCTCAGACATGAGTCCCTTGCTCACTGCACCATCAGGATTCAAGCAAGCCGGGCCGAAGACGGCTGTAATGCCAGAAACCGGTCCTCGGAAGCTTGTTTCCTTTCCAGTGAAGAATTGGCTTGGTAGTTTGGTCTGCCCTGTTCCCATGATGCAGTGGGCCAGGGACAGACTAATTTGCATATAGCCAGGTTCTGAACTGGGATGGTGCAGTGAGCTAAAAAACGGTGATGGATCAAGCCCTGATCTGTTGACTGGGTAGGAGTGTTCTGATTAACTCAGATACTCTGTCCATCACCACCCCCCTTTTGAAAATATTTTGGCCATCATGAGTGTGGAATGGTATGCTCAGACATGAGTCCCTTGCTCACTGCACCATCAGGATTCAAGCAAGCCGGGCCAAAGACGGCTGTAATGCCAGAAACCGGTCCCTGGAAGCTTGTTTCCTTTCCAGTGAAGAATTGGCTTGGTAGTTTGGTCTGCCCTGTTCCCATGATGCACTGGGCCAGGGACAGACTAATTTGCATATAGCCAGGTTCTGAACTGGGATGGTGCAGTGAGCTAAAAAACGGTGATGGATCAAGCCCTGATCTGTTGACTGGGTAGAAGTGTTCTGATTAACTCAGATACTCTGTCCATCACCACCCCCCTTTTGAAAATACTTATCTTTAAGCAGCCCCGACTTTGAATCCAGTCGATTGTACCATGGGCTCATCCCACTGCAAAGATCAGCCTTGTATACCTGAAGTGTTTTCGATTCGATTCAACAGTGCTATTGAATAAGTATTGGTAATCATGGAATCCTGACATTGCAAAGGGTTACCAGATTTACTGAGGTGGTAACTGTGAGTGACATAATTGCAAGTCGTGAAAGATGTGCGCGTTCAGTCTCCCCCTTAGGACCTGTCGCTGCATGTATTGAGCGCCTCAAATAGTCAGCGGGGTATGCAGCTTAAACATTATTTTTGTATTTCTTTTTATTTAGTGTATCTTATATAGCGCACGGCTACCCCAACGGGGTGTCCCGGCGCATTATGCAATGTGGACCATCATCAGCACAACTCTCGGAGGCTGTAGGGTGTAGGGGGCATATTACCAACAAGTAGCGATATTTATCGCTAAATAGGCTTAGCGACGATTTTTTTATCGCTGCCTATCTCTGGATATGTTAGCGGCGAAAGCATGCTATTAGCAAAGTTTTTCTCCATTGTGCTAAAATATCCAGCGATAGCGGCGAAATGCGTGAATATCGCTGAGAATACAGCGATATTCACGCATTAGCGACTAAATGCTCTTAGCCATGTTATCCACCTCCCATTGGATAACATGGCTAAGTACTGGTCTGGGCAGGTGTTAGTATTTGGAGATATTCACGCTTAGCGCAAATATTTCCAACGCTACGCCTGCCTGGCGATAGCGACGTTAGCGACTGCATTCAGTCGCTAACTGCTTGGGTACACCCACTTTGCATGTCATTAGCGATAAACATCGCTGACATGCGAGTATGGCTCACTGGTTAGAAGCGGCAGACCCTGAAGCAGAGGTCGCCCCGGGACCAGGGTTCAATTCCCGATGCGGCAGGTTCTTGGGTCAATGTCCGCGGACTCGATAATTCTCGCTTAGGTACCTATGCTAACCATGGGTCCCACTCTGCAACTCTGGGCAATAGCTTGCTTAATCTCCACAACGGCCCCAGCAACGCCGGGGATGCCTGGCTTCACCTTGGGGTGCCCTCTCACAGGGAAAGCCAGGACAGGTTCCCCAGCGGTACACAGCGCCAGGACGCCACGTAACGAGGTAACAGTGCGCTTTACAAGTATACATACATTACATACAAAGCGGGCCCCAAACCGCCCGCTATCGCCTAAAAGCTGTCGCCAACTGATGTTAGCGACAGCTTGCTAATAGGACGATAGAATTATCGCCGCTTAGCGGCTGAAAACGGCTGCTAAATTGGCGATAATTACCTATCGCCCCCCTTGGTAATATGCCCCCAAGTTTCCATTATAGTGCTATAAACTAGATAGTTCCGTATTTCTAACTACTGGGGGCAGGGCGAGATGCCTGTGCACTCTGTCTTCCCCACAAAAGGCGTAGTTATGCCCCTGTTTTGCAGCAAGCGTTTCACAGCTGATCTTGGGGCCTTATTAGCAACAAACTGTGTTAAATTTCGCACAGCGCGTTTAGCGTGAAATTTTTTATCGCCAGCTATCGTTGGAATATGATGCCGCGCTAACGCTGTATTAGCAACAATTAGCGCTATGGCGATAAATATTCCAGCGATAGCGGGAGGGAAGGGCCAACTTCGTGACGAAAACCAGTGATGTTGCATGGGGAAGGGGGAAAACCTTGCTGATACGACCCTGTGCTCATATCAGCATAATCCACCCCCCATGTTAGGTATAGTTAAGTCAGGAAAAAAGCAGGTGTTAAAAAACTGGCAATGACCCCGGTTAGCGTGACTTTTCACGTCGCTAACCGGGGCCAGGGCTTTCTTGCTAATAAGCGATAGGCCTGTTAGCAGCTGTTTACCAGGTCTGTTGGTCGGGAATGCCTACTTTGCATGTCATTAGCGATAAATATCGCTGACATGCAAAGCGATACCCAAACCGGTCACTGTCAGAAAGCTGTCGCTAACAGCAGTTAGCGACAGTTTTCTGACAGAGACCGGTTTGGGTATCGCTTTGCATGTCAGCGATATTTATCGCTAATGACATGCAAAGTAGGCGTTCCCGACCAACAGACCTGGTTCCTGACTTGCTGATAGGGCGATAGAATCGCCGCTTTAGCAGGAAAAGGTCCCGCTAAAGCGCGCTATTGCCCTTGCTAATATGCCCCAGAGTTCTTTATCTCATTAACGCCGCCGCTGCAAGCCTATGCCAGTAGCACACCTTCCTGTCCTTGTAGGCCTGATCTATGTTTCAGGAGTACGCATGATTCTACTTGGTTCGACAATCTTGCTCGTTTGACATCTGTACAGCATGGTATAGGTACGCCAAAGGGGTATTATCTTCAACTGCATCTGTGAAGTGTTTTGGGCTGGGGGGATTCGGTAGAACTATGGTAAAGTGGAGCAAGTAATATGTTGCCATTCCTGGCTAACAGTCTCTCTTAGCACACAAAGCAGGAGGGAAGTTGCAGGGAGCATTGGGGCTACCCCCATTAGATAGTAAAAATCCTTGGAGATTTGAGACCACATTCTCTGTTCATGCTTCAAACAGCAAGGGTACATAAGAAGTGCTGTGGAACCCTGTGTTACAGTGACACAAAGGATTCCTGTTTAATAATTAAAGGAAGCAAGAGACGGGGCAGCTATCTAACAAATACATTTATGTGATGTTAGCCCTCTTATGTAGGGTCATGTTAGGGCCCCCCTCCTGTTTTTTCAAGCCCTTTAAAGCCACAACAAGTGTCAGTAATTTGCTATGGTGGGGTGGCCTCCCTCAGTTGCCAGCAATTGAAAGAGTAATAATGCTGCTCTGGTTCCGTTTCAGGGTGGCCTGACCATTTTCAGGTAACATAGGATGCAAGCAGCGTGAGCTGACAGGATATTACGTAGCAAGTCAATGAATTTATTATGGGGTTAGGACCCACATGTATATTGTACTCTCTCACCAGTTGCTAGATGGCTTGGGTGCCAGATAGACAGACGACGAATAAGGTTCTTCCTTACTGATGACTGAAATATTTTTCCGTGCAAATGGCTGAGGGATAGAACCAAGTCCTGTGCACACGTATAAGGGTGAGGGTTTTAGTGTAAAAACCAATTAAACACATATTATCTTGTAGAAAAAATGCAGGTCGACATCAGGAATAGTATTTAGTGGGATTTATATATCAATACAGAAACGAGAGACCAGCCGACACGTGTTTCGTCACAACGTGATACAATTGCGACTCTTCAGGGCTGTGCAATCGCAAAATAGTAAGAATATCGCATGGCCGGTGATAATTCCGTCCCGGTAGCGGATATGGCTAGAAGGAAATACTGACGGGAAAGCGGGAATAATTCTTCCCGATATCTCATACGTAAGAGATAAATGCATAAGGACGTGTGTGTCCCATTCAAAGGAGATCTCAGCTCCTGTGTTGGGGCGTGTCTGGTATGCGTCTAAATTTCCGGGATAATGGCTGAGGGAAATAGCTTGACTCTGGGAATGAGGTAACTGGGAATCAATCGACATGGCCGGAATGCAGCAAAACCAGAGTTTCTCTTCATGTTTTTAGGGGCCATTGCCTCAAAGTACGTTACTGGGCCAGCTGTAGGTCATTTAAAGGAAAAGGCTGGGGTGGGGTCACAGTTGTGGGTGTTTTTTACTATGCCTTATAATGGAGGAGTTAAGCCTCTGCCGCATTTGACCTCTGGAGTTCATCCCAAACTTCTGTAGAGTAGGTGGCATTTACCATTTTCAACAGAATGAGTCTGGCTTTGCCGGAGTCGTGTGTGCAAATAGTTAGATTATGGCAGTGCCCCTGCCATTAGAGACCTCGGCAAGAGAGGTCAGTGGGACTAGAGTGTTGTATGAGGCTGCAGTATGAGCATTATGGCCAAGAATCATACGCTTTTGCATAGCATGATGAAGCAAGCCTACATCTGAGCCGGTAGCAGCCCGAGACCCATGGTTCCCCTGTTGAAATGCGGGAGTGCTCTTTCAGCCCTTATCTGGAGTACCCCTAGCGCTAAAAACGCTTGTGGCTGAATTTGGACTCTCTGATGGGCATCTCTAGCCTCCCCTGTCGCAGCTTTTGGGGAACTGCCTAGTGTCCATGAAAGTGACTCATCATCAATTCTGGGTGGTTGTGTGGCATTTTCATTGTGCTCTCCATATTATTCCCTTGGGTTGCCAATTTTATGGTCAATCACACAAGACATGCCTGGTTGGAAGCTGAGGCACCACCATACTATGTCAATGAGTTCGGCTTTGTGGGAGCATAGAGTTTTAGGGGCCATTCGGGGTACCTCTTGGTGAGCATATCGTTGGCCACCAAGTGGTGTGGCGGCTGTGGTGTTTGTGGCAAAGCATCAGTTTTTCTGGACCTCTGTGCCAGTATGGTGGCCCCCACGCTCAGGACATACCAGATGGGGGCAGGGCAACAGCATGTTCGTGGCATAGGGCCACAGGAAGTAAATGCTGTCTCCTGGGGAATTTGGAGGCATGTTTTGGCTCACCAAGTTCAGGGGCCAGTGGGTTCTCCCTTTTGGTGCCTGACACTCTGATGCCATCCGGGGTTTCAGTTCTGTATGGTGCTGACCAGTGGTGTGAGGGTGTCAGGTTTGGACCGTGCTTCATGGCTCTTGCTCATTTAGAATTGGGGCTGCCACTGCAGGGCTGGGATGGGCTAGCTGGGCTAGTGGTGCAAAGGTCTGGCGAGGGTGATCTGACTGTTACAAGTACTATGTTAAGTTAAGTCTTTCATAGGTCTGCCTTTAACTCCTCTTCTCTCTTTTGCATTCTCCAGTAGGCACAGGTTGAAGGCGTAGGGAGTTGAAACAGCCACTAGATACCTGGTCACCTCCTGTCAATGCAGAACGGAAGGGGAAGCAGAGGTGCTAGTGCTGGGCCACTTGAACGTGAGGCATGATATGGTTTTGTCTATCCCACTGGTGAGTACGCAGCCAGGGCTGAGGATGCGGGATGCCGGCTGACATTCAATGGTTAAGGAAGGCTCTGCTTGGACGAGGTGAAGCCTACACTGGGCAGATTCCTGTCCTGTGGGTTATGCTCCTACGGGGTATTAGGGCATATCCGGGTGACAATGATTTCATAGTGTGCTAAAGGACAGTCTTGTCTGAGGAGTGCTGCCTCACAAAGTAAGTTTCCTGAGGCTGTGATAGCATGGTCAGCTGTTGTTCCCACAATGAGTGGGATAGGTGGTAAGTTGGTCTGAGCCCTCAGTAACCCGGTGCAGTAAATTTACAATAAGATGGGTAAATACATGTCCCCGTGCAGGGGTATGCAGTAGGAAGGGTAAATGGCGCAGGTCGGCTGGATTTTCAGCTGTTTCCTAATGGTGCATCAAGGGTGAGCGGTTTTGGGGCAGGATGTGATTCACCTGTCTTAACAGGGTGACAAAATGTGTCAGGACTGGAGGATGTGGTTACAGCATCGCCCATGCTACGGTGGTGGGCAGATAGTAGGGGAACTATGCTGGCCTCTGGCAGGTGAGGTCATGTTGGTGGGACAGTTTGGGTCCATGTAAGGCATCCTTTTAGATCAAAAATACCAGCATTATCACTGGTCCCTCCAAGGAGTACTGCAGCAATTCGAAAGAAGTTGGCAGTGGTGCTGGGGTTTAAGGGTGGTTATTGATGCGCTGCCCTTACCTCTTACCCACCGGCGTATGCGCAGTGGGCACAAGCTAGCTTCTTTGTGGGGTCCTGGGAGGCAGCCATGGTGGTGGGTGCTTTCTGCTGTGTGGTCTGTGCAGGGGGTGGGGTCTCCTTGTTGCAGCTGGGCTGCCCTGCTCCTGGAGGTAGGCTGCGGAGGCTGTCAATGAACTCTTGGAGGGCATCGGAGTCGAAGCTGTGGGGGTCCTCTTTGTCTTCAGAGAAGAGAGGGTTGTGCTGCTCTGCAGGAGGTGTTGATTGTCCCTCTGCAATGGGAAGGGGAGATGCAGTTTAACAATGTGTTCACATGTGTGTTGTTGCATTGTACATGTTTACATACAAACTGCATGACTGTGTACATAGTGGCTGTTTGAGAGGAGCTACCTATTTGATGGGGGACAGTGGACATTTCGACAACAGACATATGTGGGTTTGTACTTGTACATTGTCATCTCACATTTCCTGCAATGCAACTTGTGATTGGCCAGTGTGTACACCCAGTCGGTACCAGTTGTGTCCTGTGTTCTGTTGTGGACATGTTGCGGTTTGTGCCACATTTTTGTCAGTGTTGCTGTGCTCTGCATGTTAAGTGTGTGTGCTGCATTTTGGGGGTGTGGCCCCTGTTGCTCAGTTTTGCTACCCCTTATCCCTTTTCTGTGATGTGCCTTTGCCTTCTGTGCTTATACAGTGCTGATATGTTACATATTTCAGTACTTTGGTCTCTTGGTGGGAGTTGGGGTCTGGGGCATGGTTTGTCCGCAGATGTGCTCAGTTCAATTGTGCATGTGTGCCATTGTGGCCATCTCCCCCTGTCCCCCCAGTCTCTAGTGGTTACTCACCCTGTTGCTGTTGTGTCCGGTCATGTTGAGCAGTGTCGGTCCCCCAACTCCAGTCACCGTCTCCCCACTGATGATTGTGGACACCATTTACTCCATATCATCCAGTTCCTCCTGTGGAGCAGGGCTCCCACCTCCAGTCTGCATTGCTGCCTTCCGGTTGTTGGCGAGTTTTAGCTTGGTTTTGCGCTTGATGTCATTCCAGAACCTCTTGGCCTCTTCCATGGTCCTCTTCAGCACTCCCACTGCATTCACCTTGTCCACAATGGACTGCTATACTCCATGTTTTGTTGCCAATTGCACTGTGGAGGTGAGGAACAGTTGTTAATGGTGTTTGACCACCTCCGTTATCAGGATCCTGTTTTCCTGCGGACTGAAGAGTTTCTTCCTACTCTTATTCTCATTGGTCTTCTCTAACCCCGAGGTCCCAGGCAGGTCCTCCGGGGGGCTAGTGGGGTTCTGGTTCTCCTCCGTACTTGCTCCGGCAACATCGATTGTTCTTTACTGCTGTTTGGCATTTGTTTGGCAGTTTTTTTCTACTTTTTTTGGTGATGTTTCCCAAATGACATCTGAATTGCAGGTCTGCCGCTCGTTTTTGCTAATTTTAGTATCGTGATTGGCCTCATCGCAGCTTTTTTGCGTTCGCGTTTTGCATTTTTTGGGCGTGGCGTTGATTTTAATGCGGTCAGTTGGCGCGTTATTTGGAGACTATCGCATGGTACCGCCATGTTGAGAATGCTTGGTTAACACAGCATCATTTTCCCGTGATACACTGCGATGTTGAAAGTTGCGTTAAGTTACTTTTGCAATGGTTATCACACGTTCTTGAAAATATGCCCTTATGTAACTTGGGGGAGCAGTACTCAGCTTCTAAGAAAATATATTGTTACTAGGTGTGTTAAACCCTAACCCTTCGTAAAACCGGATAAAATTTAACAAAGAAAAAGAATATGCTATTTATTGAGACATGCAGATTTTGTTAACGTACTCAGCATGTAATTCCCCAAAACCTCAGAATAGGTGTCATTTATTAAACCTGATAATTTCCAAAAACTAGGGTATCAGGTTTAATTGGGAGCCACGAATAGCACCACCAGTCCAATAAACTTGGACGAGGGCCCTTCGTATTATATCTTCAGTGCATAAACATATACGAACACACCACATGCACCAATAAATTGCACTGAATGTGCCGAAAAACAAAAATATTTGAACGTGAAAGAACATAAAATGTTTCAACGTGCCATTTAGAGATTGTTGGAGAAGAGCTCTGCTTCCTTCTATGCCTGGACCGCTGCTTTCTACGTTTTGCTAATTCTGGCCCACTATTATGTCTTGCTACCTACCTATTTGTTGTGGATTTGTTGCGTGGAAGTCACCTAGCGGCATAGGACTCAGTGACATCAAAGGTATTACTGGGCGGCACAACCAGCACCAATTAATCAATCCATATATAGAACGAATGATGACTACATTTACAGAATGAACAGATGGCTTCTCCCGGATGAGTGCTCTATGCTAACCCGGCAAAGATAAAATCAACAGGACCGACCAAACATGCAGTACAAATATGGCATACCATGAATAAGAGTGTGGGATGGGAAGGGAAGATAACGCTAGCGACCCCACCTATGGGACGCAGAAAAATGAGACAATTTGAGTAACTCATGGGGCTTTATTGTCTGGATTTGATCGGGATCTCCCGTGCGGCCGATCTATGGAGAAAAGATGGGGTGATTCCCTTTACCCAGATGCAAAAAGAGTATGAAATGGCTGAGACAGAAACATTTCCATACTTGCAGGTCCAAAACACGCTACAAGCGGCCCTTCCAAAGGTCAGTCGCTTCCCAAGTCCTCCCCTCTTGAAGATAGGATCCTGGAGGAATATATGTCCAGAAAAGCGATCTCAATAGTATATAGGAAATTATCAATACCATGCCTAACCCCCTCCTACAGCTTCGTAGCCAGTGGGAGAAAGATACTGCTATGTTGGAGGATGACGAGGGGCAAGTGGTACTGTCGTCTCCCAAAGAAGTAGCAATTTCGTCTAGGTTATGGTTAGGATGATAACCCTATAGCCTGTCAGGTATGACACCTGTGTGCACCTAGTAGCCAAACCTTTAAAGTGAAATCTGGAGAACTGTGTCATTTTTTTAGAAAGAGGTTGTTGGTTAGACGAGAAAGGGCCCTGAGGAAGCTTAGCGCTCGTCGTTAGGTTATGATGAAAACTGTACCATCCACGGAGCATTAGATTTTATGAGTCAAAAGTAGATAAGATTGCTTTTTATTAACTAGGTTTCGGCTGGACCTTTTTGTTTTCCTTTTAGCTTACACTCGAGGGGCAAACAGGGGGCATATTCTTTTGCCCTATGTCTGTGACAGAATGTCTCCACAGCACATAGTTAATTTTATAATGTTTTGCAGATTTTATGTGGTACCCAGGAAGCTATATATCCTTCTCATCTTAAAAAGGGCCAGGTTTACTCAGGTCCGCCCGGCCCAAATTTACTTACAAATGCTTTCGGGAGATATTGTACTTAATGTTTCTTAGATTTTTTGTAACTGCTGGCAGGTTTAGAAATCGTTGTGATTAATAAATAGCCTTGGGTGCATAGGTGAACCCCTCTTTCTGTAATGCCTTCTTTAGGAATATTTTAATAATTGCATTTGTGGTTTTTAAAATTGTTTTTTTATACTTGTTTTTATCTATTTCTTAAACAACATTTACTATAACATTTTGAGGTCGGCTTTTTAACTGATGTATATATAATAATTTGTTGCACTTTCATGGTTTTTATCTCTAAAGTAATGGTTATATTGGTTGATTGATTGAACAGTGTCATCAAAAGTTATGAATAAAGTGCAATACCAGGAACAAATGTGTGTACCTTTGGAGCATTCCAATCTAAACTTACTAACTCAATGTCACATTACATGTTATTTGAGAGATATGTCCTGCAGGAAAGGCTCATAGGAAAATAGACAATCTAAAACCACATGTCGATCCAGATTTGCTAAAGGTTTGTGAAGCAAATCATGGCAGAGTGGTGCAAATCACAGCTACCAGCAGCACCAACCAACGTTCGTGTGCAAATTTTATTTTGCACTGCAAGGTGACCCTCACACATCACCTTGCACCACATTCCTGAGCTTGTCTGGGGCAGAACGCAAATTATGTTTTGACGTCAGCCTAGATCTACTAAAGTCAAGTCAAGTCAAAGGTTCTTATATAGCGCCTTATCACTGCAAGGTCTCAAAGCGCTTTGCTTTGGGAACCCGTCCTGGTTTTTTCCTGTGAGATAACCCGTACTGGGCATCTTCAAGATGAAAGCCAGGCATCCTGCCGCAGGGGGGCCGTAGTGGAGATTAAGCAAGCTATTGCCCAGAGTTGCAGAGTGTGAACCCGTGATTCGAGTAGGCACCGAAGCGAGAATTATCGAGTCCATGGACATTTGGGCTCAAGACCCTGCCGCGTCGGGAATTGAACCCTGGTCCCGGGTCTGACCTCTGCTTCAGGGTCTGCCTCCTCTAACCAGTGAGCCACACTTCTCACTAAAGGAGAATGTTCTGAGGTTGTGTCAAATCCTACTATGTAGTCAAACCTAGCACAAGAAAGGGGTCAAACATTATATTGCCGAACAAGCCTATGTGTAATAAATGTCCTTTACACTAAGGCACACGTCTGAAGTGTGTGCATGGCTGAACATCATGTTGGACAGCCATTTTTAGCACAGGCAATGGCATCATTGACATAAAACTTCTGCTAAATCTGGTTTTCATTTTTGGTCTTCACACAATGCTGCGCAGAACTTTGTCATGCAGTGCTCTATTGAATGAAGGACAGTAAATATGAGGCCACATTAGAGTGTGCGGGGTGCAAAGGGTCAACTTTCTGCACATCCAGGGCACTGCTGTATTATAGAAGGAACATAAGAAACTTGTACAACCCCTTCTGTAATACTGACAGCGCTGGTGGACAGACAGCGCTGCTCTAGCTTAAGTGGCCATTACCTCATTTTCATGAGGGCTTGGACACCCGCGCCATGTTAAGGATGTGGTGCACATTCACAGAAGCTGTCAGAAAGTGCACTTACTGTGCACCACAGAAAAGGTGGCATTCAGCCAGTGTGTCCCCTGAAGGCAGCACTTTGGGGGGGTGAAGGGGTCCCTTGGGAACACCGGACCGGTCACCACTCTGCAGGCCGGTGTAGCCACTCACTGCACTCATCGGCAGGGAGATCTTCATTATTATTATTATTATTATTATTAATTAAATTTGTAAAGTGCATGGTTACACTTGCTAGTGTGTCCCCGCACTGAATAAAGCCATAGTCGACTCCCCTTCACTGTTGTTCCTCATGGCCGATCAAGCAGCTAGCCCCGTCCTAGCCTTTGGGGAACAGGTGGGTTTTCAGCTCTCTGCGGAATGCCCACTCTGATGTCTCCAACCGGAGTTTCTGCGGGAGTTTGTTCCACTGTTGAGCTGCCATAACACGAAAGGAGTGCCCTCCCATTCTCACTCTGCTAAATTTAGGAACCAGAACCTGCCCCGTCACGCTTAATCTCAACTGTCGGGTAGGATTGTAAGGGTTAAACAGGTTGTGGAGATATGTGGGTCCTTTCCCCTGTAAAATACGGTGGCCTACACAGAGGGCTTTAAATGTCACACGCTCCTTAATTGGCAGCCAGTGTAATGTTTTAAGCGCTCTATTAAAGGAAGCTCTCTTGGGCAGCATAAGGATCAAGCAGGCAGACGCATTTTGTATGCGCTGCAACCTCTGGGTACACTTCGCATTAGCCCCCAAATACAGGACATTCCCATAGTCCAGCCTGGATGTGCTTAAGGCGTGGACCATGGTTTTCCTAGCTGGCAGTGGCAGTAGGTCCAGTGTTTTTCTGAGGACCCTCAGAACACCCGAAGCAGGTGCCTGCCACCTGTTTGGTCTGATGCTCGAATGAGATTTTGTTATCGAGCCATACCCCCAGGTTCTTCACTGGCTTGCTGGGAGTAGGTAGGGGGCCCAACATGGGAGGCCACCATGACGAGGTCCACACTGATGGAGCCTTCCCCACAATCAGTACCTCCGTCTTGTTTCATACCCATTTGTTGAGCAGGTGGCATTGACACCTGCAGAGAAAGATGGAGTGGCTGTTTCAATCAGCTGCTCCATCTTTCACTAAGCCGGTGCCCCAGGGGAAGGCAGGAGTTTGACCTTAGAGCAGTGCATTGATGGTAATATGGTGCACTGCCCCGGTCTGTGACAGGTGCACTTTTAACAAGGCGCAGACAGGTGCAGTTCACCTCCACCATAATACAGTCCGAGGACCGTTATGCATTTGAATTCGGTGTGTTCCTGCTTTCCCTGTACTCTGTGCAGGGGTCAGCTGCCTTTCCAGACTGACAGCTATTGCAGTTTTAAAATAAAAATATCTATGGGCATAGTAGCAAGGAAGTGGCGGAGATAGGCGTTAGCCTTCTTGGCTTAATGTCTCTATCCGCCACTTTGGAAACACAGGGCTGCACCATATTATCAAGGATGTGGTGCAGCCTTGCGTTCACCCCTGCGATGGCTCCAAGTTTTACAACTTACCGCCAACACAGGCCTCCTTGCACCAGAGTGCATGGGTGTGTGCGAGCAGAGAGGTTTGTTTATGTACAGGAAGGTGTCCCTTGCTGCACATAAACAAACATAAAATTCCAGTTTGCACCATACTTATGTGCTGCTTCATGCAGCACACCTGTAAGTTACGACATTACATTTAAAAAAAGGTTTGTTTATGTACAGAAAGGGGCACCTTCCTGTACATAAACAAACCATGGCATTTTGCTTTTTCCATGTGTGCTGTACAAGGCAGCACACATGGAAAAAGCAAAAAAGAGGAAAAATAAAGCATTTCTCTTCCTTTCGCCATCTTAAGACCAGGATTTTCCTGGTCTTGAGTTCGGTACTGCCACCTATTATCGCCACCCTTGATAATAGGTGGCAGCGTCAACTTCAATGGGTGTTGTGGTGGAACGCCCACCGCAACACAAACTGCACGCCCCCTTTCATGCTAAGTTTAGCATGAAAGGGGCACTATTATCAAGGCAGCGTTAAGCCACTTAATGTGGCTTTAAGTCACGTTAGGTGCCTTAACCCTGCCTTGATAATAGGGAGCTGACCCTGTCGCCACCACAATGTCACAAAAAGTGACGTTGTGGTGGCGATAGGGGCTTGATAATATGCCCCTAGTCTTTTAAACAGAGCCATGCGGATAGGCTTGATTAGCATGCTGCAGATACTGAGCATTAAAATGAGGGTAATGCAGTAAAAACAAAATTAAAGGATTTGCTTCAACTCTATCGACTCATTAGCCTGTGTGAAATTGTGCATGTAACTTTCTGCAAGTCTGTTTGTCAACCTCTCTACCTCTCTGTTTGTTTTTGTGGTATATAAATGTCTTCCTATCGACTTTCTATTTGTTATCTCTATATATAGAAAGTCAATATGTTTAATAGTCATCTATATACATTTGCAAATCTGTTGGTCACTGATTTTTGTTTCTCTCTACCACTCCATTGATCAATGTATCTGCCTGTGACCTAGTACATCACTAGTCAGCCATCTGTCTATCTGTCTAATTGTCTGCAATTCTGACAATCCATCTATCTCTTGGTCTACATCTGTCACCTACAGATCTATGGCTCACACCATTACCTAAACCTTTCAATCTAGCTGTCCTCTTACAATCAAGATGTAGTGTGGATTACATCAATCTACTCAGCTTTATTCATCCTGCCAAAAGCTTTGTGGACAAAAATAGACATGAACATTTTTGCTTAGCAAGCACATTCTGGATAAATATTGTAAATTATATTTTGCTTTGTGCCTGCATGCCCATTTATTATTCAGAAAAGAAGAAATGGATAATGTCTTTGGATATAAAATAATTTCTCAAGATACATGCTGAATCGTCGAGGGAACCTCATATAGCAAGCACCCCAAAAATAATTTCTGTAAAATTCCCTAAGTCCTTCACTGCTGAGTTCTATATCTTTCTTTGAGCGATAGGTGTCCCAGCAGGCTTCCAGCCCAATGTTTCTGAAGGAAAGGCATAATGTAAAACTAAAGTGATTACTTTGGCCCGCATGGATTGTAGAGTTTACTTGGAAGCACTCAAATATTTAATAATGCAATGCCACAGAAGTACAGAAACAAATTTGTTTTATATAATGAGGTTTGAATAACTTAATGGTACTGTGTGTTTTATGTAATTGCTGCAATTTAATTAAATTGTGCATAGGCTTTGGAAGCACGTGTATAATATATACTGATCTACAAAAGCCAATAATATATAACTATGATATAAAATATTATTTCACATTTCATTTTTGCAGATTCTGTGACAATATTGTATTTTCATTTTTTGGGACAGCTGTAGAGTGTTCATGCTGAAAATTCCAATTTGCCTCGCAGTGCTGCTGGTGTTACAATATTGTGGTAGGACATGACGAGTGACTTCGCGAACGCGTATGTACCGGAAGTGTGAAAAGAAGATGAAGGTAAGGGCAGAAGAGCAGGGGAGATCACTTATTGGCTGATTCGAGAATGTGCCCAAAAAAGAAGTGATCAAAGGAATGTTCGAATTAATCTCGCCCCTTGGGGAGTGCTTGGTGTAATATACCAGACCATTGTATTTCACCCACCATGCCACTCTAGATTGAGACCATCCGTATGCAAATCAGTTTTGGACCTGCTCCAATAGGCACAGTCTGGTCCAAGTCACCCAGGCCAGGTATCCACTCCAGATGGGAACACAAGCAGCCCCAAACCGGGTTTGGCCTCTTCTGTGAGGTATAGCTTGAGTCCTGTGGCACACTTTGATCACATTGTTAAGGCATCTTGAACATGCCTGTTTTTATTGAAACACTTCAAACGTTTCCTAATGCAGTCAGACTTCTATTCCATCCTCCACACCACAGTCATCTGACAACAGAAGTTCATTCTGTGCCACAAAAATCACACCGGTGCCACTAAAAGGCCCTTTTTACTCTGCTGCATATTTGCCAACAGGTACTAACAGCTTTCATCACGTAGCATCTGTGCACTGGTTACTGATAGTGACAAGGATCTTATTTAAACTCACCTGCACGACATGTGAAGCCCTAACACTCAAATATCCCATCTAATACACTCTAAATACACTCTTCACGTCTCAGGTGGGATAAATTAAGAAGTATATCAGTTAAGAAACCTTTAAGTCTCAAATAAAAAAATACAAATCGACCTTTACTGCTTTTGGATCCTGTTCTGGTGCTGCCCCTTTTTATGGTGCTCTTCCAGAGACTATCAGACGTCAAGGGGACATTGGCACTTTCCAAATGTAACCATAAGTGTAGTTTTTACCCTACATCTAAATGTCTAAACTACTGTCTCTTCCTCCTGCAGAAAAGTACTGACTTCGTTATTATGTTATATGTCTTGTTGACCCTACTTCTTCTCTCCTCTTTTGTTCTACATCCTTCCTCTAAGCATTAACACTTTTAATTCATACATTTTCTCTTAGGTAATTGTTTTTGCATTGAAATGTACTCCTGCAACCCTCTCTCAGGGTAGATTGTGTCATTGCAAAGTATTCTGACAACCTCTGGAGATGAAGCAGTGCTCTTTGGCAAGCCTGAAATAAAATAAATAAATAAATACATAAATGAATAAGTGCAACTGGAATGCATAAACTTGGTCCTATGTTTGAGGAGCCAAACGACAAACTGTTCTGGGCTGGCATGTGTTCCCAACTGGAGGAAACTTGGCCTAACAGTTCGGGCTAGACTGTTCCTACTGGAGGAGGACCAAGGATAATTTACATATGGCCGGTCTCTTCCTAGAATGGCACAGTGGTGAAATAGGATGGACTAGAATGTGCCCTGAGCGATCTCCAGTGGTTGAGAATAATTCAGCATTCCTTCCATCATTTGTTGTTCATCACAATAGATCGTCTGATATGTGAGGCATGGCGAAGCTGGGCACATGATATATCAATGACTGCCAACATGCAGCGAGTAAACCTATGTGCATTAGAGCCACTGTGTTTTTTTATGTTGTTTTTTACTATAAAACTCCTGCTTTGGGAGTTTGTTTCAGTAAAACAAAAAATTAAGGCAAGGCTGGTGAAAGTAAAATGGGGGTCCTGTACAACATTCAACTCTTCATTATTAGACATGGGGGTCTCAGGTTGGCAGTGGTATACACCCTGTCCAAGTAGGGACCCTTCCTTCTAATCAGAGTAAGGGAGTTACACACCCAAAATAACCCCTGCTCACCCCCTTGGTAGCTTTGCACGAGATGTCAGGCCTATCTCAGAGGCAATGTGTAAAGTATTCATACATAAGACACACAGTAACACAAGGAAAACAATACAAATAGACACCACACCAGTTTAGAAAAATAAGCAATCTTTATCTAAATCAAACAAAACCAAAACGACAAAAATCCAACATGTAAAACTCAAAATGTGACCTTTTGAAGGTTTCAAACAATTCTGTCCATTGAACTCTATTAAATGCGGTGATTTTACACAAACTCCCTTAGTTGTGTCAAAATCCACACAAAAAAACAGCAACAGGAGCAAACAACAAAAGGGACACACAAACCATATCTAGTGAGGTGTGCTTCCTCCTTTCCTTCCGTACCATTGAGATGGCTTATGCATGCACAATTCATGGTGATAATTATTGCAAGATGTACAACCTGAATATTTAGAAATGTATTTGTTGTTTCTTAATTCTAATTAGTGATTGTTTACCGTTTATCGTTCGAGCTGGGGCTATTTACTTGAGTTGTTTGTATATTCACCACTTAACTGAATATAACCTGCATTCTACATTATATATTAATGGAAATATTGAGTGAAATGTATGTATCCAAATAGATTTTTAGTAATAGTATATTACTCTCATCTTGTATTGATCCTCAATGTTGGATGAGCTTTTTTATCTATGTGAAGTTAAGTATTAATGGTAATGGTGACAAAACTATAACTTGCATTTTAAATCAGATATTATTGGAAATGTTTTGAATGTTACATATCTACATAGATTCATAAAGTAATAGTATTTTCAACGTGATAGGTAGCTGATCACCCAATCCTGTGATCTTCTGTCATTCATTCTATTCCTTTCATCTACTGACTTAAAGGTACTTTACTTTAGTAAATTTTATACAAATTATCACACATGATGGCAGCTGCTAACATGTCATAACCTGCACCATTTCTAAATTAACTAGGTGAATCCAATGTACCGTGTAAGGAGTGGAAAAATATATTTGAGTCCTACTTTATAGCCACTGAGGGCAAAAAGTTCACCGCCTAAGAAAATAACATATTCTACTCCACAATTTAGGCACAAATGGCAGGAACATTTTTGAAACATTGCCAGAACCAGAGATGCCTCAAGATGAGGAAGATGCTGATGAAACAGATGGGTATAAAAATACCGTATTTAAATTAAAAATGCAATTTGAGGACATAATCAACATGGTACTTGAACACCATAAATTCTTCAGTAAAGTCCAAGGCAAACGAGAAGGTGTAACCAATTACATTGCGGTTCTGAGATGTTTGAGTACATTGTGTGAGTTCAGGGATTCAAATGACTCCCTAAGTGACCAACTAGTGCATTGAACAAACGACTGCAAGAAATTATTACAAAAACAACCAAACTTACATGAGGCTATTGAAATTGCCAAGTCTATTGAACACACAGCCATGTTCTCAAAAGTGCTAAAAACTCCTATCTGATCCAAACAGATCTCAGAAATAGAGGAAGAGGAATCTAAACCTGTGGACTGCAAAATAAAGGCAAAACATAATTAAAAAATGGTTACTGCCAAAAAAATGAATCTGAAAATAGTAAACTAAAATGTTATCTCTGCGGCTGCAGCAACCATTTAATAATGACCAGTTGCCAGGCTAAATCAGCCACTTGCAGGGAATGCAATAAGAATGGTTACTTAACCAGGGTGTGCAGAGACATTTTGAGAAATAACAAAGCAGACGATAGAAGAACATCAGAAGAAGGACCCAAAACAGTTAAAAATAAAGTTATACAAATAAAAGAACAGAAACTCGATTAATCAGATTTATCAATGGGAAACCCATAAATATGTTTGTAGATTCATGTTCCCCATTTACTCTAGTCAAGTGCCTACAAACTCCTGAAATGCCACAGAGCAAAAACACGAAAGATCTCATTCCCCTCAGAGGGATTGTTAAAACAACCATTACATTCAAATATCGTTCAACTATATGGAATGTGTACATGCTAGAAGAAGGTTCCAACCTTCTGGGATGGCAACATCAAAAGGCGTTGGGGATCAAATTGGACACCAGCAATCCAGAACAAGTCTTAACCATAAATCAATCAATCACAGGTGACCAAATATGCAATGAGTTCCCTGAAATATTTTCTGAAAAATTAGGAGTTCTAAAAGACTCCAACACAAGATCAAATTGATATCCAATGCAAAGCCGGTAGTCCACAAAACAAGACCTGTACCACATCTCATGAGAGAACCTTTAGAGAAAGAGCTCACAGGATTAACAGAATTAGGCATCATGCAACCCATAGAAGGTTCTATTTGAGTAGCTCTTGTCATAGTTCTCATAGCTAAGAAATCACAGGGACAAGGTATTAGGTAATGTGTAAACTTATGTGACTTTACAAAACATATGGATCAAAAGGTATCCCTTGCCTTGCATCCATGAAATGCTTAGCACTGTGGGAAAAGCAACATGCTTCAGTGTTCTAGACCTGTCAATGGCTTATCATCAGTTAGAGTAACCTCCCGAGGCTAACAGTGTTTACCACACCAGCGGGTAATTTCATGTTTCTCAGGATGCTGTTTGGACTTCAGTCCGTGGCCGCGTCTTCTAAAAGATCATGCGACAAATATTGGGAGGTGTAGCTAAAACATTATGTTTTCAGGACAATATCCTTATATACACGGCCACAGTCGAAGAACATAGCACGTAATTAAGAAACTGTACTTACCAAACTCAAAGGCGCTGGTCTAACGTTTAGAAGGACAAGTGTCAAATCGGAGTTGGCGTAATGGAATGCCTGGGTCACACCATCTATAAAGAAGGTATGTCTACTTGAAGTGGTTAAGACAGGTCCAGCCCCTGAAACCAAATATGAGCTTAAGTCTTTCTTGGGGCTTGCTAATATATGCCGAAAATTAGTAAAAACTTTGCAAGTTTATCAAGCAATTTGAGGGAACTCATAAAATACATACTGTTAGATTTGGGGGTCTCTAGTTGGCACAGGTAGGTACTTGTGACAAATAGGGACCCTTGCCTCTAGTCAGGGTAAGGGGTACACTCCTAAAATAACCCCTGCTCACCCCCTTGGTAGCTTGGCACGAGCAGACAGGCTTATCTCAGAGGCAGTGTGTAAAGCATTTGTGACCACATACAGTAATTCAGTGACAACACTACAGATGGAGACCACACAGTTGTATATTAAAAATAAGTATTCTTTATATAGACTTAACACAAGACCATACAAGACAAAAATCCACAATACTATACTTAAGAAGGTAGTTTTAACTTAATTCTGTTCAGTTCTTAAAATGCAACACTTTAAGTCAATGTACCTTTCGATGCGTGACGCTTCCACAACAAGCAATGTTGCAGAGATGGAAATGCGGCAAAGTTCCTGTGCAAATAAATGAAGACGTGAAGATTTTACAGATGCGGCACGCTTCTCTGCTGATGCTAGAAGTCTTGATTCGATGCGTCGGCTGCAGAAGCGACACCCTGGTTCAGCGATACGACGGCAACAGCCTTCGCTGCGACACTCTTCTCCGAGGTTTGCGAGAGGCTTCCGCACAATGCGCCAACTACAGCTATGACATCTAAGATGCGACGGCAACAGCTCTGACGGCGGCGAGCTTATCCGTGAATGCGAGGCGCTTTTCTTGATGCGGTGCAATACGACAGCTACAGCGGCGACATCCACGATGCGATGGCAGCAGCAGCGAGGGCGACACGCTTCTTCTTCGTTGCAAGACACTTCTCTCGATGTGGTGCAATACGACAGCTACAGCGGCGAGATCCAAGATGCGACGACAGCGACAGGCTTCTCCCTCTTGAGTCACTTTTCCAGCTCCTTGCGACACTTTCACAGTGCAAGGCAGAGACATTAGGCGTACCACAGGAGGTGGAGCCAGCATTGTGGAAGGTAGGCACAGCCCTATTCAGGTCCCAGGTGCAACTCCTCCCACCCATCTAGATGCAGATCTCTCTATTCACCACTGGGCTGACTCATTCTGTCTCCTGGAATCCCCTAGCCCTGTCACTCAAACTCCAGACAAGGAATACACAACCTAGCAGAGGCAGGCTTTGGATAGTTAGACAAGAAAATACCTACATTCTAAAAGTGGTATTCTCAAACACAGAATGGTAAAACTAACTCCCCTAAAAGATGCGTTTTATCATTCTGAGTCCAGGTATACTAAACTCGAATTTCTACCATGTTTCCTGAGTCAGTTAGGATTATAAGATGTAATAATCTAACTGCCCATTCTGGCCTATGGAGAACAGGCAGCCTTGCAATAGTGAAAAACGAAAATGGATGTAATTCACTATTAGGACATGCCACACACACCAGGGCATGTCCTACCTTATACGTACAATGCACCCTGCTCTTGGGCCTACCATAGGGGTGTCTGATAAGAAGAAAAGGGAAGGTTTAGGGACTAGCAAGTAGGTGCACTTGCCCAGTCAGCATGACAGTACCTTACTGCATACAGGCTCTGCAATGGCAGACCTTAGACACAGGAAGGAATGCTCGTGTTTGCTGCGCAGGCAAAAGGACAGAAATGAGGGCGTGATCAGAAAGAGAGCGGGGAGTAATTGACGAGGAATGGAGGATAGGCATGTGCAAGGTAGAGGCTGAAAAATGGTCGAGGCGCGCATATGTTTTATGCACCGCGGAGTAATATGTATAGTCTTGGTCAGTGGGGTGCTAAACCCGCCACACATCATGCAGACCACTATCTACCAGCCATTCCCTTCCGCCGGTGAAAGAGCCCCAGCTTGGTGCGTCTGTTGCCCTGACCTGTCCAGCCCTGCATCCATCACCAGATTCAATTCTCCTCCCACAAGAATCGCAGCATCTGAGGAAGTTATAACCTCCAACAAGGCTAAGAGAAGGAAGGGTTCTTGTTTCTCATTTGGGGTGTATAGTGACCCCAAGCGGCCCGCGGGGGCAGGGCAGCAAACAAACAGCGGGGTGGACCTCCAGCAACAGCATCTCAGAACATCTGGCACTCAATCGCCCTGACTGCACCACCCTCAAGCGTCCTCCGTCTGCCGACCCATGGACCGGGTGTGCCCCCACAAGGCTGTGCTGTGCAGCATTCAAGACCCACTCACCTCTGTCTCGTAGGCGGTCCAGACCGGAGCGTGGCGGTTCAGCTGCTCCTGGGCCGACATGGGTCACCGCAGCGCTCTGCAGCAGGGGAATCAAGCGAGTCCAATCCCCTCACACTGCACGGGCCCTGGAGCTCCACTGTCGCAGCCCACCCCGACCGCTGGGCGAGGCCACCAGCCCCCAAAATGGCACCGGCTCAGTCCGCTTCACAACAGTGCGGGCTGCGTCACCACCTCACCTCGTCCGGTCAGCTTACAGATGGGCACCTCACTTGGCAGCGCCCTCTTTCGCCCCTGCAGAACGGCATTTCCAGGTCACGCCATCAACCACTGGACCTCCAGCAGAGCCGCGCACACTCGCAGGCTCGGTAGGCCACTGCCCCACACCGCCACAGAGGCCCGCAGATAGTAGGCTTCTGCTGGGGAGATTCGGTCCGCTAATGCAGGACAGGGTGTCCCACAGCCTCCGAAGATGGTCGGATGGCACCAGAGGTGGTTGATTACACAAAGCTAAAACTGGAGGAACAGGATTCCACATTCTATCTCGCCACCATCTTAGCCACGCCCCCTCAGGTGCCGCTTTTTGAAATTCATATGTAATTTAGAACGCACTACCTATATACAGTGCCTGTAAAGCAAGTCTGGTGGGAGCAGGTTTTGCGGGTTATGTCGGCAAAATTGGGCTTTGATAGCACTACTCACTTTAGACATTCCATGTAGTTTATGTACCTTATACGTAGGCTCATGTGTCTATTAGAAAATGCTGAGGCACCCCGGGGTACCATGTTTACGGTCTGTGTTTACAGCTTTGATCTATGTTAGCACTAGTCACCTTAGATACTTTAGGAATTGTATACCTTGTATATACCTTAGACCCCTAGCTGCTAGAAAACTCATTTGGGTCTCTATCCACAGCACAAGTCACTTTATGCACTTTATGTACTTTAGATGCAACTCTGATAGCTGCTAAGGTATCTAACTGGAGGGTCGTTAACCATGTCAAGATGCCAGATAAGACAAGATATGCAGGGTATGAGTGTAATAATCTCTTTATGCCTTAGATCCCTGTTTGTCTATTGTGTCTGCAATCAAGAGCACAAGTCACTTTATATTACCCTTGCGATTGAGGTATCTAACTGGAAAGGTGTTGGTTATAACTCGGAGCTAGGCTCATTCTTATCACTGTTTGAGAGGCCAGGGTATATACGTTTACAGCACCTTGTGCTTAGAACAAAGCGGTCCATTCTCAGCTTTAATACTAGTTGGTAATAAGTAGAAAATACTTTACTGTACTCTCTTTTAATGCCAATGGACTTTATAACTAGCGTAAGGCCCAGGCAATAGAAATCTGGCTCAGAAGTCACAATACGGACGCTATTTTTCTACAAGAAACCTATTTCCGGAATGCATCGGATGCGAGCAAGATCTTGCAGAAGTTGGCTGGCTTCATTGTTTGGCAAGCGCGGGGAGTGTACAGAAGGGGGTGGGAATATACCTAGGTAAACATGTTCAATTCCAAGTAAAAAATACGCAGATGTACCCAGGGGGCAGATGGGTTCTCGCACACGGAAAACTGAATCAGCTGAATCTCACCTTGGCTACAATTTATGCAGCAGTTCTCAATAACCCTCTACCTCTAAAAAAAATGTTTACGTTATATTTGGCCAAGAAAGAATTGTTGCCTTTGCCTCAGGTACCATCATAAAATAAGATCTAAATTACTCTGTGGTCCAAAAGGAAGCCCTTGCATGCTTGTGGGCTGTAAAGCACTTCAAATTCTTCTTGTGGAGCTTACAGTTCAAAATACACACTCATAATATTCTCACATACATGTTTAATACCAAAGGTTCTACTAATAGCACTCCCTGTATTGCTATATGAGTGAGGCATAATAAGTTTAAGCTTCAAAGTGGAATATGTTCCAGGTAACCAAAACTCAGCAGCTGGCATCTTATCTAGAGCTCCTTTAAATAGGGAAGAAGAAAATGAAACCCTGGAGTTTCCCATATTAGAAGTTAGTCCACCGGCTATCATTCCCAAAGAATGGATAGAAAGCACTGCTGAGTGAGGATCTTTACAATGACTCAAAACATACTTATTACAAGGATGGCCCTAATCTAGCAAAGAGGTGGAGGATAACATCAAAGGGTTTTGGGAAGTTCGTCATGAGATCAACATCAACAAGAATTTAATATTAAGAAATGATAAGATAATACCTCAGGTGAACTTAAGAGACAAAATAATAGATCTGGTACATGAAGGCCACTAACTAAATCGAGGCTTAGAGAATGTTACTAGTTCCCCAATATGGATTCCATGGCCGAGCACAATGTAAACACATTGTACCATTTGAGCTAACAGTGATAAATCCAAATTAGTTCGGAAAATTCCTTTGTCCCCAGTATCTGTCCCAGACAAACCATTGGAGAAACTTGCACCAGAAGTAATTGGCCCAATAAACCACAAAGGTGTTATAAAGAGATTTGCCTTTGTGTTAGTTGACTACCAGTCCCACTGGGTTGTCACAAGGATGGTGAATCAAATCACTACAGAAAATCTCATAAACGTTTTAAGAGACACATTTAGTGCCAAAGGCATACCATCTGTCATTGTCACTGACAACAGGGTACAGTTAACTTCAACTGCTATGTCTCATTTCTTGAAGAAATTAAACATCACGTACCAGAACACTGCTCTATCTTACCTAAGTGCTAATGGCCAAGTCGAAAGGGTAACTTAAGTGGTGAAAGTATGTGTTCAACTTGCAAGTATCCATCACGGTCAAGTAGAAAGAGCAACACAAGACATGGTTTGAGCATACCATACCACTCCCAACCAAGTTACTGGTATATTACTGTTTTCATCTCTCAAGGGAAGGAAACTGTTGTAAATAAAAGGTAGTCCTGTAGCCAAGTCAAGTATAAGTACATTGTAGGTTTATTCACAGATATAGCTTCAGATAAGTTACTGGAAGATGTATAGTCCAGGTGATGCCCCACCAGTAGCAGCCTCTCTGCTGCTCAGCCTGCTCACTCCAACTGACACTGCCAACCTCACCAGGCACCCATGCATTCCACAACAACATCATCAGACTTCTCCAAGCACACCAACACTCATTCTGGCTGAGCAGTAGGGAAGAGATACACAAATAAGGGGAAAGGCAAACAGTAGATTATAACACATCCCCTTCCTAGGGAAACCAAAACACAAATAAATGCAATTGGAAATACATAAAGCAATCAAAAAATAAAATACGTTAGATTAGAAAAATGCATGAAAGAAACATTGAGCAAATGAATCAAGAACATATCAAACTAATGAAATGCATGACAATTCATTAAGCAAACAAATTCACATACCAAAAGTCAATAATGAAAGAATTTCAAGAAAAGCATCAAGCTTTAACAATACTACAATCTTCAAGAATGTCATCAAACACTTCAAGGGTAAAACAAGAGAAGCTTCGTAAGAAGGTGTCTTCTCTTAACGCAGTCCAAACAGGGAAAAACCTTTCACCCACACAGTCCAAACAGGGAAAAACCTTTCACGCACACAGTCTAAACAGTGAGGGAAATCGACAAACTCATGACAACCAATAACCACAAATCAGTGGTAACGCAGAGAAGCTTCATAAGAAGGTGTCTTATCTTAACGCAGTCCACACAGAGAGGGAAACCTTTCATTCACACAGGTGACACACTAATGTCAACCAATAACCATAAATCAGTTGTAAACCAAAAGCTAAGTGAAACAGTGAGTTAAACCGACAAACTCATGTCAACCAATAACCACAAAGCAGTGGTACGCAGAGTAGCGGCAGAAGAAAGTTTCTTCCCTTAACGCAGTCCAAACAGTGAGAGAAACCTTTCACTCAGAAAGGTGACACACTAATGTCAACCAATAACCATAAATCAGTGTTAAAACAAAAGCTAAGGGAAACACTAGGGGTGAATACTCTATCCCTAAACTCAGAGAACTACTCAAGTCATGCACAACTTAAAGGGTAATATCACAACTACGCACACTAGGGTGACTAGTGACACTACACACTCACCCCCTCTACTCTATACAGTAGCAGAAGCAAAGACATTACGCACGTCCCCTAAAAAAACTGATCTCACCCTGGTAAGACACAACATCCTCAAACCAGGGTACATCATAGGCTAAACGCGCCACAACCTCATACAGTGTCACTAAAAGATCATCATAAAAGGGTACACACTTCCCCCTCACCAAAACAGTGTTTAATAGTAAAAACTAAATGAAAGTCTTTCACTCCGGGTCTTTACCAAATCTGTCCAAAAGGTGCTAGTAGCTGTCATATTCCGATGAGCCATTGCGGAGTGACTTCAACCCAGGAAATTAAACCCAGATGTGACGTGACCTGCAGACACGGAACCAAAGTCTCAATTAAGGAACGGAAGGCTGCCCCATGAGTGCGGCGAAAGTTGAGTCAAGGTCCTTAGCAGATGGGTACCTGTAGGTGCACCCGTGGGAAATGTGGACGAAGCAGTGCTCCCTTGCCGCGATTCCATTGAGACACTGCAGGGTTCCCAAAACTTTATTGGTGAGTACAACGTGGTTGGCAGAGATCATTGTGTGGAGAAAGCTACACCAGACTTGAAGGGACACACCAATCGCAAGATGGTGGTGCTTTCAGGAGACGCACGCCGAGTGGCTCCAGGCGCGCTCATGCACCAAAACGTCTGGAGGCAGTAAAGCAGCAAATAACAAAGAGAAACGACGTAGAGGGCTCGCAGACTGATGCGTGTGAAGAGGTGAGAGGGGCGCGCCTTGTATGAAATTATGATTGGCTGCAAGGTGGTTTTCTCCTTAACTGTAATATAGGCAAAACCACTTACTTGTGATAGCAAGGCCACTCCTATACCCAAAATCGTTGTCTCATAGTCACAGTCGAGAGAAGACATGTTGATCAAGTTGGCCCCAACTCACCGAACAATACTCGATCACCGTAATAAAAACAGGGGTGCCTTTACAAATGCGCAGGTGACATCAAACAAAGTGCCACTGACAATGAATTGTGGCTCTTATGAAGTACGGGGCGCTGCCTGCGCTCAGAGCAACTTCCTGAGCATAGACACACAAAGCGCTCATGGGAAAAACCGTGCCCGCACTGTAGAAAGTTCACACCTGTCCCACAGTGGATGTAGACAATTCTTGCTGTCAGGGTCCAAACACAACAGAGGAACACAGGAGGGTGATCAGGCCAGCTGCGTCTCTGTGAAGCTTGTGGCTGGAGATGGTGAACCTCCAGGTGACAGCAGGGTGGCAGTAGGCTCGTTGATGAAAAGCAAACCATGCACACGAGGGCTGCATGCGGAAACAGTGGGTCTTACGCCCTCACTGTGTGCGATAGACTCACCATTCACTCTAGGGCACTCTCCTCCTGGCTGTACTTACTCGTCAAACGCCCTGGTCTGCAGGCTGTCCTGTTGACGAAGGACACCGGTGGGGCTGACCAGAGCGTATCTGTAGGAATCCTTTTTCTTGGGAATTCTTTTTCTTGGGGTACCAGTTCATGAGTTTAAATTCATTTGGTTAGTCAAATCCTTAGTTCCAGTAGCAGGGTATTCCTTCATCAACAGGTAGGTTCTTTTAAAATCGTCGCCAGTGTTGTAAATAAAAGATAGTCCTGTAACCAAGTCAAGTATAAGTACGTTGTAGGTTTATTCACAGATATAGCTTCAGATAAGTTACTGGAAGATGTAAAGTCCAGATGATGCCCCGCCAGGAGCAGCCTCCCTGCTGCTCAGCCTGCTCACTCCAACTGACACTCCCAACCTCACCAGGCACCCATGCATTCCACGACTTCATCAATAATCCAACATTCCAGACATCTCCAAGCACACCAACACTCATTCTCGCTGAGCAGTAGGGAAGAGGTACATAGGCAAGGGTAAAGGCAAAGAGTAGATTATAACAGAAACCTAGGACAAAATGATTCCTTAATTGGTTAGGAGGAGGTGAGAGAGAGAGAGAGAGAGAATAGAGTGTAATATGCCTGAGACTAGAAATCAAATTCCAAAACACCAACTTAGATACAAATGGTACCAAACTACTGAAAGACTGGGGATATGTCAAAAAACCTGTGGGTAGAAATGATAGGGACTCCAAATTCTTTAAGCCAACGTGCATTGTAGAGATCATTCATAATGTATCAGTAATGGAAAATGGCCTGAAGGGAAGCATGGACAGGTTACTAATTATACTCCACTGGATGACAACACAATTAGCGACCAAACCTTCATAAAGAAACATCAAAATCTGGACTCTAGCAGCTCCAGTAGAAATAGACTAATAAATCCTCCGAAATAGCATAAATAATATATCATGAGAAAATGATTTCTCGTGCCCCTTTGGCATTGACGTATCTTCTTGTTTTCAATTTGTTGGGGGAAGATGTGTTATAATGTCAGTTACATTGTATGTGTAATCGCAATAGTTTGTTCCCTTTCTGCTCCCCTTCCCTTGAATACTGTTGGTATAATCCTACAGTGGGCAATGCAGCTTGTCTTGGAATGTTGTGAACGCTAGGTTCTGATCTGTCACTGAGGGAGTGGAGAAGGTGTATGATGGAGAGCGGAGACGCTAATTAAGACAAGAGTTAATTACTTAAGGGCATATGTATCAAATACCATTATTGGGATTCTCAAATAGCAATTTTTAGAGAATCGCAAAACGGGATGCAATAAAAAATTTGCAAATATTTTGCGATTCCTTGGCATTCCTTAATTGCAATTTACAAATTGCGAATTGCAATTAAGGAATATCTTCCCATTCATTCTTATGGGCCTAGAGGCCCATAGGAAAGAATAGGAAGACATTCGCAATATATGAGTACCCATTAGGCACTCGCAAATTGCGAATACAACTTCAAGGCTGCAAGGGTGTCGTAAGGACACCATGCTGCAACCCTGAAATGAGCATGTGTGCACATGTGGCACACATACATGCACCTAAGAGCATGTATGCGCGCCACATGGTACTTTGAAAAATGCGAAAAAGTGAATTTTTCAAAGAAATCGCAAATTACCACCAACTTGAAGTTGGTGGTAATTTGCGATTTCTTAAGGAGAAATCACACAACTTAGGTGCTTTCTATATCGCATTTAAGGAATCGCAATTTGGGATTCCTTAAATGTATTCGCAAAATGGAGAATAGCAAAATTTTGGAAGGACTTTTTGGGATGATAGATCCCTAAAGTGCTTCATACATATGCCCCCAGGTTTCTCGTCATCTTTATAGCAGTGACTAATGCTGAAAACCTTGATTGGTACTTTGGGGAACACAGTATTGTAGAGCAGCATAATTCATCTGTTGCTATTACTAAACGTTCCCTGGTTACAAGGACATGGTGAGAAGAAAAAAATCCGTCTCGACTTAAGTTGCAAACAATCTTTTATATTGAAATTGTGTAGGAGAGATGATTGTTTATGAAGATCACCGGAGGCAGCAGCAACGAGGGAGCTGATTCTTTCCAATGTTTGTAAAAGTGCCTTCAGCACTTTTGAGATTAGCTTTTATTGCAGTGTTCCATTTGAGTTTCCTTGTAATGCTGATTCTTCATATAATTATCCTGTTTGGTGGAAAATATTGCTTTCAAATTATAGGTAAATTGTTGTTGAACGTTCTTTCCTGTAACAGTCCAGCAGGTTATTGAAGTACGATACACATAGCACTGCATCTCTCAACAGGGACGGACTGGGAACCCAAAGGACCCTTAGCAATTTACTTGAACATTCTCTTGGGGAAGCAGGGCCCGATTTACAGAACTAACTTAATACAAAATCCTAAACTTAGTCATCTTGGTATTCACAGAAGGCACTTACTCATTATAAAATGAGTAAGTGCCTTCTGTGAATACCAAAATGAGTAAGTGCCTTCTGTGAATCCCAAAATGGTAGTAAGTTTAGGATTTTGTCTTAAGTTAGTTCTGTGAATCGGGCCCGCAGTATCTGGCCCCGAGAGGCTGAAAACACTTTCTTGCTGCTTATGTTACTGGGGGCAGATATTGCAGCACTGCTGCAAAACCAGCCCCCAGTAACAAAACCGGCTCCCACCATTCCAAAACCGGTCCTCACTGTTACAGCTTTGCGGGGAAATGCCCAATGCCCAGTACAGCCAGCCTGGCTCTGTCTCTCAAGCTCAGCTGGGCAATTCATCTATTCTACTTGGATCCTGGCACTCTGTCTAATCATGAGGGGGATTGTGATTGGTTGGAAAGGAAAGCAATAGGTAAGCTCCATGCAGCCGCAGAGTGGAGATACAAGTGGTGGACACGCTTTTTTTTCAGCATGAGCTGAGCTGGTGATTCATGGGATGGATTCAGGATTAGTCATCCAATTACAAACCATCTCACCTCAAGCAAGTGCTGAGGTGCCGCTCAGAGACTGCAAGACAAAGCAGTCCCACAGCAGAAGGGGCCAGTTCCAACTGAAAGTACAGATGTTAAGCAAAGAAAAGCGAAGTACTTACGGGAAGAAGAAAGGTATTTTGACTGAAGGGAAGAAATTATGGGCCTTATTTATTATAGTTTTGCTTCGCCCTTGCGCCACGCAAGGTGACACAGGGCGACGCAAAACCTAGATTTAACCTGTGCATTCCCAGATTTTCCAACGCTGGTAGACCTGGGTATGCATCAGAATTGTGCACCTTTTCACCAGAGAGCAACAAGCAAAAATATCTTCATTTCTCCTCATTGTTTCCTCTTTCGTAATGTGTAGCATTCTGCACACTTAGGGGCTAATGTATGACATTGTTCTGCATTCTGTCCATCAATTGTTGGTTTTGCATTTGTCACCCCGAGTGGGATGGGTATGCTCAGACGTGAGTCCCATGTTCTCCACACCACTGGAGTCAAGCTATCCAGGCTGATGAAGGCTGATAGCCAGAAACCGGTCCTTGAATGCTTGATTACGGTCCAGGAAAGACATGGCTTGGCAGTTCGTGCTGGACTGTTCCCGTGAGGCACAGGGTCAAGGCTGATTTGCATATGGCCATGTCTGACCTGGGGTGGTGTGGAGTGCAAATAAACAATGGATTTAGGCCCAGATCTCTCTACTGGGGTGAATGTATGACATTGTTCTGCATTCTGTCCATCAATTGTTGTTTTTGCATTTGTCACCCCGAGTGGGATGGGTATGCTCAGACGTGAGTCCCATGCTCTCCACACCACTGGAGTCAAGCTATCCAGGCTGATGAAGGCTGATAGCCAGAAACCGGTCCTTGGATGCTTGATTCAGGTCCAGGAAAGACATGGCTTGGCAGTTCGGGCTGGACTGTTCCCATGAGGCACAGGGTCAAGGCTGATTTGCATATGGCCATGTCTGACCTGGGGTGGTGTGGAGTGCAAATAAACAATGGATTTAGGCCCAGATCTATGTACTGGGGTGAATGTATGACATTGTTCTGCATTCTGTCAATCAATTGTTGTTTTTGCATTTGTCACCCCGAGTGGGATGGGTATGCTCAGACGTGAGTCCCATGCTCTCCACACCACTGGAGTCAAGCTATCCAGGCTGATGAAGGCTGATAGCCAAAAACCGGTCCTTGGATGCTTGATTCCGGTCCAGGAAAGACATGGCTTGGCAGTTCGGGCTGGACTGTTCCCATGAGGCACAGGGTAAAGGCTGATTTGCATATGGCCATGTCTGACCTGGGGTGGTGTGGAGTGCAAAAAAACGATGGATTTAGGCTCAGATCTCTGTACTGGGGTGAATGTATGACATTGTTCTGCATTCTGTCCATCAATTGTTGTTTTTGCACTGCAGTGATTGCAGACCGGGACAATACCCGGGAAGGATGCGATCGCTGCTTGTAGTCTGTCTCGATCCCACTGCGGTTGTTTAGGATGAAATTTCATTTAGAGCTCTCTACATCATCACTGATCCACTCGGCCTTCCATAACACTTGACTTTGACTAATCGCCTTACAACTTGTGCTTATCTCCAAAGAATGACCCTCAGATCCAGAGTAGCCCACTTCTGACCATCCCTTTGAAGGATCTGGGTTCGATGTTCTAGATCCGCTCTGGAACCTCAGGTCGTTGGTACTTTTTATTAGCGTGAAAGCGTGGGGGGGAGGGGAGAAATCATTAGCAGATTAATCATTTCAGTTCCAGTTTTCCATGACTCTTAAGAATCACAGACTCCCAATTAAGTTTAGTTATTTTATTACAAAGCCAAGAACAACTGGACATACAGGCACCTCAAAATTAGGGGTACAAATACATTAGAACTAATACAAAGCCAAATCTACGGATGAAGTTAAGACGGTGCATTATGCACAAAATGATTAGTTCGTGAATCACGATACAAAAGATTATTGAGCCGACATCCAGACTCCCCTTCATCGGAGGTCTGTGGGTATAAAGCATTAGTCTGTCCCTACACTAGAACTAACATGACAACCCTACATACTATTTTCCAAGGCAAGATCAGTTAAGGTGTCAACGTGTAAAGTCTTCCTAAGAAGTCTCAACATATTAGTTGGGTCAAGTAGCATAAAGCTACAGAGCTCGTTCTAAGATGCTCTCTCTCACAAGGCAAAGCAGAGGTCTCCCTGGGCACTTTCCCTAGTTACGATACATCAATACCACAGGTAGTATTCCAGAGTGCTTAGATAAATCACTCCATCCAGTCTGACCACCCCCAGGTTAATACAACAAAGGAATTTATGTAGGTGCAGCCTACTCGTGATTATGATGCACCCCTACAATGAAAAAATGTACTTTGCGCTATAACACCTTCATTTAAAAGCTCTTGCATTGGCAGTACTCTACCCAGAGATGGTCAAGCTCTGGAACTCTAGCCCATCAAGGATAAGATTCCGGTGCAACGACTTTCACCATGCAACCTAGTACAGAATAGCCCTCCTCATCCTTATATGGGACTAAAGGAACAAGGGGCCTCATTTATGAGAAATTACACATCGCTGCGTTAAAGCAGTGATGCGTCACTTCTCAGTGCGCACTTCTTGCGACATATCTGATGCGTCATATTTAATGTATGACGCATCATGTCGCAAGAAGTTACAGATACATCAGTATTTCTGACGTATCTGTAAGTGCAAAAGTGACGCATTGCTGGAGTGTGTCACAAAAGTGACGCAACTCCAGCAATGCGTCCTTTCACGTGGGGCAAGCCCCATGTGAAAGGGCCTGCGTCAGTCTTACGCCTGCTGTGAGGCAGGCGCAAGATTTTGTCGCAACAGCGTCCTAAAAGTGACGCAGTGAAATCTCATAGATTTCACTGCGTCACTTTTACGAGACTTTTTGCGGTGGAACGCCCCCCTGCATACATTATACCTGACACAGGTATAATGTAGCACAGGGGTTTACAAAGTGACGCATCTGCTTAGATGCGTCACTTTGTAAATAGTACGCAACAGGAGGCATGTTTTACGCTGCCGATGCGTCACAAAAAGTGACGCATCGGAAGCGCAAAACTGACTCAAGGCCTCATAAATGAGGCCCAAGGTATTTAAGAAGGTAATTTGAGCACAGTGGTGCCTCTTAGCCTTCATGCCCAAGCACAGCTATATGTTTCCCTTGACAACAGTGAAGTAACCCCTACATGCAACCCACCAATGCTTCCCAAAGAGGGCACAGCATTCTCATACACAACAAAATGTGTGTGGCCGTTCAAGGCAGCAATGGTATAAAGTGATGTGCAAATGCTAATACACAATACAAAACTATAGTATTACCTGTTATACGTACTTGCAGTCGCCATCGGAACAGTACAAAATAAACACGAAAACCCAGAAACCATTTACAGGTTATACTATATTCTACTGTGTATTATATTATTTTGATGTGTATAACACATTTCAGATGATCTTTGATTTCAACAGCTGTAATTTAAGAACAAGGAGGGGGTAAACTTTAGAAGCTGGAGCCCGACATGTGATTCTAAATGGACCACTCTGCTACTTTTGAAAAATGCAGGGCTCCTACACAAGTTTGCTTCGAAGGATAGTGCAAACTCTCATACATGAACAGAACTTTCAACATGGCTACTTTTTAAAACTGAAGTGTGACCTGTCTATTTGACTGAAATGATAAGCACTGGCTTTAAGGTTGTGCAAAGTGCACACACTGCTTGCAAAGTTTAAAAAAGAAAGCTTGGGACAGTGGGTGGACAGTCATTGTTTGGAGGTACGCTCTGTCGCCTGCTCCAATTCCCTACACACCAGGCCAAATACCAAGCCCCCACACACACCACCATAACCCCTGCCTGCCTCTTCATGCACTATACCCACCTCAGCTGTCTCCTACTATGACCCCAATCTCCCTCATCACCACACTGCCCACTTGACTCTCCCTGTGCCTCCTGCTAGTGCAGGAAGGATGCAGGGTGCCAGGAATATCATCTGACTTTCTGATGCAGGATGCCACGCCCACAGCACTTCCTGCACGAGGAATGTGTGATCTGTAGGGTCGTGTGCTAAATTAAATTTTCCTTGGGCGGTTTAAAACAATCACAAAGTTGCCAAGGCAAAGTTTCTCCGCTTTGCTTAACTTGGCAGGTTAGGGAAAACTCAGGGCCTCTTTTATGAGAAAGTCTTAATGGAATACTCGGGCTCTGCACTGACTCTGTACATATATGAATTGCCGATCTTTTATCCTGTATGAAATTTTATTGTCTTTTATGATTTTTATAAATCGAATAAAGTGTATTTTGACTGACTGACTGAGAAAGCCACGCAGCTCAGCAAGTCACTCGCTGCACTGCACTGCATGGCAGGGAAAGGACAGGAATGCGCCATATTTAAAAGAATACAGTTCGTTTCTGTCCTTTCCCTTACCCTGGCAAACTTTGAGCTCCCTAGCGCCACCGCAGGCACCCTGCCTGAGTTGCATGCAGGATTGTTTTTGTGCAGATAGGGGCACCTTTATTTTACAAAAATAATCCTGGGAGGGATATTCCTCTATGTGTGCTGCAGAATTCTCCTGGGAAGGTGGATGATTGTGGCACATCCCCAGATTAACAAGTTCTTGTAAATCTGAAGATGCATTCAAAATCAATGGTAGTTGCATGGGAACACTCACACAATGCCCATGGAACACCCGCCCAGGGCGGAATACGGAGTAACACAACGCAGTGATTTGTGATGCGTTGCATTATTCCAGATTTTTTAAGCTAATCGGAGTGGTGTGGCCCTCTCATAAATAGGCCCCTCAGTGTCTGCCCCATTTTACCACTCTGCACATGTAAAAATGAACATTTGCAAATCCACTCCTTAGGAAATAGCAAAGGTTCAACCAGTGCATCTCTCTGTTCCACTTCATGTATCACCTAAATCAAGGCAGAAGGGAAGGAAGGGTTTATTAAGATTCTCAAAGAGACTAAAGCATGGGCTTACAATATTCTCAGGGGAACTCGCAATTCCCTCTTCAGCATGGAAATTTTGCAGCTGCGCTCAGCATGTGCTCATCTCCAAGGACTTCATCCATGCAGAGAGAAATTGTTCAGCTCAATCTCAGCACATTAAAGAAGAGAGTAATTACAAATCAAAGAAGATGCAGGACTCAAACAGGGTATGGGAGCCTGCAGTTGAGTCGCTTCCGTGATCACAGGCTTAGTCTGTGCCCTTTGCTTTAACTATAGTTCAGTGATGAGCTGAAATTCACAATTTGAGAGTTTCGAGCAGGAGAAAATATTACATTTGTGATAACTTCTTTACCGTATTTTTCCTAATCTTTCCTTTAAATAGTGTGACTGCAGGGGTGGCTCCTCCATAATGGCGTAGGAGCGTTGACCCACTGCCCAAAGGCAGCAAATGATAAATAAAATGATAATAACACAACTTTATTATAATTGTATGTATTGCAGTTTGACTTGGTAATGGTTATTGGGTGAGGCAGGACGGGCATTGCAAGGAAAAGTGTGCACTAGGCTGACCAAACTGACAAGCACACTTGCTTCTCCAATCCGGCTGCATTGCACAGCCAGGTTGGAGAAAAGCTGCAGGCTCCAATGCACTGTCTGAGTGGCAAACAAGGCTGCTCAGACCAATCCTGGTGTTGCTCTCATGCTTGACAGTAGCATCTAGATTCAGTGGGGAGTCTGTGCCTTGAGGACCCATCCCCTTCGGGTCCAATGAGAGGAGCAGCGAGGTTGCCCGTGCCGTCAGCGGGAGCAGAGCGGCAGGTAAGTATTTTTTATCAAACCCTCATTGTGTGTGTGTGGGAGTGTTTGTGTGTGTAGGTGTTGAGAGTGTGTTGTGTGTGTGCAGATGTTGTGTGTGTGTTACATGTGTGTTTATGTGTATGTTGTGTGTGTGCTGTGTGTGTTTTGTCTGCAATAATTAAAAAAAACCTGTTTACTCACAAAAATGGTGGTGGTAGATTGTTTCAGGAAGCAGGCCACAATCAGCCTAAACATACCATCGCTGTTCACAGGAGACTGAATCATGAGGTGCTGCAGTTCTTCCTGCTATGCCCAAGGACCATTCCAGTGCCACCACCATGGGTTATGAATATGAAATGATCGTGATGTTATTTTATGCCTGAAATGTGGCTGTTCAGTGAGAAAGTAAATGTAATTGGTGCTTGTTGGTTACGTAATAGAGAATGTGGTACTTTCTCTGTGGACACAGTTAGTGGCTGCAAAGGCTAAAAAGAGGCAATATAACAGTTGGAAAGAAGCTTGAAAAAAGTAACCTAGTCATGGTTGAACACTTCCTGGATTTCATCGGCTTGTTTCTAGCCCCTTGCTCCCACCTCAGGTCCTGTCTGGTCCCACCTCGGGTACATCCTGTGGAATCTCTAAACAGGAAAGCAGAAGTCTGGATTGATGTAAGTTTCTGTCTTTGACAACCATAGTCAAGTCTTTTTCATTCTGACATACAGCAGGTGAAATACAGAACCTTAGATACATAAGCTTAGGCTACAAGCAAACATGTTACCCTCTTGTGCCTGGGCTTGGAACCCTTGAACCTGCAACGTAATGAACCCTTGTGCTGGGGCTTCAAAAGTATACAAAAGTGATGGGTGGAATATTTGAATTAATCTCAGTCATTGGTAATTTTGAAAGAGAAATAGGAGCACTGTCAGTATGTACGCACCATTCTTGTGATGCTAAATTACCAAAATTATGTGAACACGCCAGGTTGAGTAATTAAGAGTCATTTGGAGCACAAATCCTAAAACAGGAGAACAGAAACAATGAGCTAAGAGTGAATGGCTGCTGGCTTCTGTTGTTTGTGCCCTGTAGCATTTAGTGTTATTTTCTTAGCTCAAAATGCATCCTACATTCCATTTTGTTTGCGAATGTGCATTATGTGGAAAGAAAATAGTGCTAAATGTTGCATTATGCTTTTAACATAACTAAGCATAATTAAGAGTATTTTTGTGGTATTCTAATTTCTAATTTAAAACATTTGTAAAGCGCGGCGTACACCTGTCGGTTTCTTGGCGCTGAAGGAGGGTATTAACTACTGAGACAAAGTGGGAACCGGTAGTAGAGCCGGGAAGTAGAAAGGGTTACGCAGGGAAGGCCTGTTTAAAAAGAAACGTTTTAAGTTCCTTGCGAAAGGATACATAATCGGTAGAAGCACGAAGGTGGTCAGGGAGGGAGTTCCAAAAAGTGGGGGCTAAGGTGGAAAAATTGGACCCACCCCACTTTTTACACCTGAAGCGTGGAATTTGAAGAAGGGACTTGGTGGAGGATCGAAGATCTCTAGGGGGAGCGTAATCTTTTATAAGTGAAGAAATGAAGGCAGGGGCGGTGCCTTGACGGGCCTGGAAAACCATACATGCGGTCTTGAACAGGGAACGTTCCTTAACAGGTAGCCAATGAAGCTCCCTGAGGAGGGGTGTGGAGTGGTGGAAGCGTGGAAGACCAAAAACCAGCCGGGCAGCAGTATTGCAAGTAATGATGCTAGAGAGAATTACGCCAGTTGTGCCCACCCTAGTAATTATCCATCCCAGTTCATCGTGATTTTGCACACCGTGCCACCTCAGTTTAGACCCGGCCATGTGCAAATAAATCAAGAGCCTACTCCAATGGGAACTGTCCAATCCGAACTGTTAAGCCAGGCCCTCCCTGAACTGAACACAAGCGAGGTGATTTCGCCTTAGTTGCAGCTCGTCAGCCAGTTATAACTTGGTATTAGTGATGGGGTACACAAAACCCACTTTTGGGCATACCCATCCCAATTAGGGTGAAACCAGTGATGGGTTGGTTGCTTGTATTCCCGTTCAGGGAGGACCAGGCCTCGCAGTTTGGACTGGACTGTAACCATTGGAGTAGGGTCAAGACTGATTTACATATAACTGGGTCCAAACTGAGGTGGCACGGTGTGCAAAATAATGATGGCTTGGGATGTGGCTCTAAGAAATTACCAGTGGCTGAGCTTAATTCAAACATTTCATCCATCACTATTTAATATACTTTAATGTGTCCCCCTAATGGGAGGGATATGCCCAAATGTGAGCTGCATGTCCACTGTGTCACTGAAACCAAATTAAACCTGGCGGATGAGCCCTAACTAGGGTGAATCCGGCCCTGGGTTGAATGTATTCTGGCTCAGGGAGGACCAGGTCTGGCAGTTGGGGCTGGGCTGTACAAATTGAAGCAGGGTTAAGACTGACTTACATAAAGTTAGGTCCAAACTGAAGTCGCATGGTGTGTAAAATAACGATGGACTGGGATGCGACCCTGAATAATTACCAGTGGCTGAGATTAATTAAAGGATTCCATCCTTCACTTTGTATATGTTAGTGTTTTCAAGCATGATTCTGAATATTGTAAGTTCCCTCCTAATTGAATACAAGCCTGAACGCCACTACTGTAGCTCTGCAAGCATGCCCTACTGTTACTGACCTTGACTGCAACAAAGGCCGAGCCAAACCAAGCAGATGCAGCATATTGAAACAATCCATATCTCTTACCGGATACCTTAAGAGATGTACCCATGAAAACAACTGCTAAAAGTGCAGGTGAGCTTAGTGATGACAGTACTTCATACGCCTCCACCTTTCCTGCACGTCCCTATTTTTCTTCTTCACTGAGCATGTTGGATTGCTGGATAGCTGGATTGAGGGAGACCTGTGGGCCTGGAAGCACACCCTTTGAATATGGAGTGCTCACATCTTGATTGTGGTTTACTCTGCATTTTGCCCCTTATGATCATGATTGATCACCCCGTATTTAGAAACTGCTGACCGAAGCCTCTATGGTCCACATCTAGAGAAACATTGCCATTTTGTGTAGAGAAACAATACTATTTTGTGTGACCGACACCACCAACCTTAAACCCATCAGGTATACTTACCTTCCTGCAGCCAGGTAACTCAATTTCCAAACTTCTTTTCCCTTGCAGGTTACAATATGCCATTTGCATCTGATATACATATGCTTTTGCAACACACACCTGGCATGCGGGAAAAATCAACATAAAAGTAGAAAAAACACACAAACACAAACTGACCAACACCCTAGACTCATGTAGGCTGCCAGAGCAGACGCAGAGGACGAGCGCAACCCCACACGCACCCCAGATGACCAGCCAGGGACCTCGGGGACAAGGAAGGGCAAGGAAAAGAAGAAGAGGAAGACTAAGTTCAGTCTGCAGGCGAACAGGATCATAGTCACAGAGATGATGGAACACCATCAACAACTATTCGTCACCTCCAACGTATCATTGGGTACCAAAAGTGGAATATGGCAGGACATAGTGGACAAGGTGAACACCTTCAGAGAGCACAAGAGGACAATGGACGAGGTCAAGAGGCGATGGAATGACATCAAGCGGCGGTCCAAGAAGAAACTCTCAGCCAATCGGAAGGCAGCAACGCAGACTGGAGGTTGGGGCCCAGCTCCACACCTCGAGCTGGATGACATGGAGGAGCTGGTGTCGACAGTCATCAGTGTGGAAACTGCGGCTGAAGTCAGGGGATCGGACACTGCTCGACAGGACACAACACAACCGCAAGAGGGTGAGTGACCTCCAGGTACTGGGGGATGGGAGGAGATGGGCACAATGGCACACATGCACAATCAAGCACAGCACGGTGCACACCCACAATGACACTGGGTCCTCGCCCAGGTCTACAGACTGTCACAATGTACAATGCCATGCTGTCTGAATGACAACATGTACCATGCGACTACATACATGTGGACACTTCGTAATACACCATCTTCCTTTCACATCGCAGGGGCACCGTCAACACCACCTGCAGAGTAGTCCCAGCCACTCTTCACTGATGACGAGGAGGACAACACCACCATCGTCACCCAAGCCATCCAAGACATCATGGACTTCATCGGCAACTCACCTCCAGGATCAGGGCAGGCCTGCTGCATTGAGGAGACCCCACCCACTACCCTAACCACCCAGCAGGAGGCACCCACAGCCCCGGCACCCCTCCAAAACTCCCAGGAACAACACATGGCCTTCCAACGCCGTGTGCTGGAGGGCCGGAAGGACACCGCAGAGCAGGTGCGGTTTGACCTCATGGCTACCAAACTTGACGCTATCCTTGGGTGTGTAGCCCCGCTCCATGGTATCCTACGAGCCCTGACTGACATCGCTGAACTCATGATGCGAAGAGAAGAACACATGTCCGCTCAGAGTGGCTCCTGGCACACATGCGGAGGCTCATTGAGGACAGGGTGTGGATGGAGGTGGAAAGGATGGCAGCCACCGCTGTACATCAGCGGAATGTAGCAGGGTTATACCATGCCCTGCAGATCCTCACCATGACATTGCTGCCACAATGCATGGTGCTGTTGAATGCTGTTGCCCCCACACCATCCACATCTCCGCACCCTGTTGTGGCTATGCCTCCCTATGCTGCGGGCCTAACCACCCTGGCACCTGAGGTGACAGTGCCACACCGTGTGGCAGAAACACCACCTCCGGCACCTGAGGTGTCAGTGCCACACAGTGTGACAGAAAGACCACCTCCGGCACCTGAGGTGTCAGTGCCACACAGTGCCGCAGCCAGTACAGCAACACCCCCAGGTGGGCCAGGGCACATATCCGGGGACGAGGACGTGGATGGGCCTGTTATCAGAAGGGCGCAGTCGCAGTCATTTCCACCACCTGACCTGTTCCTGGTTGGTCCTGCACGTGGCCTCATGACCTTCCACTTACATGGACCGCCACTTCCTGTTTGATGACCGATGACACAGCGACCAGACTGCGGACTGCACCCCTCTTCTTCCACAGTACTTGTCTTCCATGGATGGACTATGGCTGGCTCTCCCCGGGCCCATATAGTGTGGTGCATTTGGCAGTGCCCTGTACCGCTCCAGCTGCGGAAAAGCACTGTTTTGTGCAATAAACATCCAGTCACGCACTGCTGTGTCATGACTTTCCTCAATCATGTATGTATGTGTGAATGAATGTAGGGACAGTGATTTCCCTTGTGTCTATGATGCACATCCTGTGGGATGGCAGTCAGAGGGGGTAACATGGCAATTTGTGTCAGGGGTCCCGTGGACACCACAACAGGGACACATGCAGCAGCCACTTTCTAGTCTGGACATGGACTGAACCATGCCCATTTTCTCAAGCCCTGCCCTTTTTCGGTGTATGGCAGGCCTGACAACTCCATTCATGCTCCGGGGGGGGGAGGGCTCGTTGCTACCCATCGCAGGGGTACTCGCTGGTGTTGTGCAGGTCACTGGTCTAGTTACCCAGCACAGGTGTCACAGGCCATGTGAGCCCACAAATATAAGCGTCTGACGACGTCACATACCCCTCTGCTGGTGGTGACTGGATATCAGACTCGAGGCCTTGCTGCCGGCACAAGCCTACCACCAAGTGGCGCTGACTGGGGGTGGACAGGGTTTGTGCCAGACGCTGCATTTCAGCCTGCACAGGCCTATCATCACGTGGCGCTGACTGGTGTTGGACAGGGTTTGTGGCAGATGCTGCACTGCAGCCGGCACAGGCACAACATCACAGGACAGTGACTTAGGGTGCACTGAGTCATTGGCACCTTGAGCTGCTAAGCGGGTGTGTAGCCTGCGATGATGGCCCGTCCTGGAAGTCCGGACTTCCCGGGATTTCAATTGCCTTGCTAGACTGCAATGTAGGCTGTGCCAGCGTCCTGCGCTGGCCTACCACAACGTGGGCACACTTCCGGGGTCACAGAGTTAGTGGCAACCATTGGGCTGAGCGGCTCTGCAGGCTGCGATTTTACTGGGTGACCTGGTACATACTATGCCATGGTGCAATATGATCCCAGCACCAGATGTGTTACCTGGTGGCGAGCGCAACATGGCTGCATGGTGCGGAGGGTGCCATGTTTGCGGGCCCCGGCCTCGTGGCTTGCAGCGTCACGTGGTGGGACCTGCAGTTTACATGCCGGTGGCGGAAGGTGAGCAGCGAGGCCCGTGTGTGCATGGGCGGGAATGCTCCGATGGGCGACAGGAGGGGCTGGGATGCCTCTGCCTGGGTGTGCATGGGCAGGCATGCTCATGGGCGGCGGGAGGGGCTGGGATGCCTCTGCCTTGGGGTGCATGGGCGGGCAGGCGATGTTGTCTTGTGCAAGTGTGTGTACTGTGCCAGTCATGTTTCTGGACTCTCTTTCAGATGACGGTGCTGTCTCAGATGTGGGACCTGGTGGTGGTTGGGGACACACCGGTGGCAGCAGGTGAGCAGTGTGGCCTGGGTGCACAGGGTCAGCTCTCTCTCCCTCCCCCTCTCTTCTTCTCTCTCTCTCTCTTGCCCTCTCTTCTTCTCTCTCTCTCCCCCTCTCTTCTCTCTCTCTCTCTCTCTTCTTGTCTCTTCTTCTCTCTCGCCCCCTCTCTTCTTCCTTTTCTCTCTTCTTCTCTCTTCTTCTTTTCTTCTCTCTCTCTCTACCCCTATCTTCTTCTCTCTCTCCCTCCCCCTCTCTTCTCTCCCTCTCTCTCCTTAGCTCTCTCTCTCTGTCCTTTGATGTGTGCAGGTCACTCCTTCTCATCATTTTTTTTGTCTTGCAGGCTGTGACCTATGGAAAGTGTCAACGGGAGCCGCCCTGTGTCTTAATGTGATTTCTGTGTTGTTTCAATGAAGTTTAATTGTTTGCTTCAATAGTGAATGTGTGATGGTCATTTCTATGCTGACACATGCATGTCACCAGTTGTGATTGTGCGACACCAGGCGGATTATTTAGTACATGTTTAGGTGTATCTGGAGTAGCATGTCTTTGCCTGGAGCGGCCTGAGGGGGGTCCTGGGTGAAGTGTCGGTGGGTTTTGTGGTCCTCTTGGGTGTCCGGTGAGCATAATCAGTAGCTCCATGGCATATGTTGTTCTTCTGGTGCGGCTCTGAGCTGGGGTCCCTATTGTGGTGCAGGCTGTGGTCCGACTTTACACCAGGTCAGAGCAGGCCTAAAATTCCTGCTTCTACCTCACCTTATCGCGTGCTTTGTGATCTTACTGTCGATCTGTCTGGTCGTTGTGAATGTTGAGGTGTGGTGCTGTCGCGTGTTTTTGTACAGGAATGCCTACTCTGCATCTCATTTGCGATAGTTTCGGGGGTCCTCTGTGGCGATGTTTTTTGCGGCTGCTATCGTGGATTAACTGGTGCTGTGGGCTGTTAGCACCTGCTTGTGAATGGTGGGGTAAATTTATCACAACTTTGGCTGCGATAAAGTGCCATTAATTCGGCGATAGCTCCTTGTGAATAAGCCCCTGAGTTACATCACCAGAGCCCAATTCACGGTAAAGCCACTCTGAGATGGAGAGGAGACACGTAAATATCAAACCATCTTTGCCTAATGGCATCAAGGCGAAGACACTGCTATCTTCTGCCATCAGCAGAAGATTAGTAAGTACAGATACCAAAACTGCCTCCACTCTCAGAGCACAAATCAAGCTAGTTGATTTTTGCTTACATACATTCCAGATTCCCAGGGCATATTTGATGATTTTATTACGGATGTAAAGTCTATTGTGACATCATACACTGGATGTCCCGTTAATGCAGGTAAGATAGGGACTGTCATTTGCAGCGAGAGTGAGGAGGAAGGAGTGTGTGAGGGTGAGAGAGAATGCGAGATGGGATATAGAAAATAGGACATATTGGAGCCTTATCGGGCTCAGACCCAAAGCTTTTAGCACTGATGGAGGATGTAGGCAAAAAGCCTTCTTGCATTAATTCCCCACAAATCGTCATTAATTCTTCCTTACTCTCTCCAGAAATACAGGAATTCATTTTATTATACCTTCAAAGTTGCTCTGCCTGGGCATGGAGCTGTATGTACTAGCACCTGCAGACAATCCAGAATGCTGAAACTTGTCTTTAGGACATTGAACAAAAGTGCTGCTCTCTACTGAATGTTGAAAAGTGTGTTTTTTGGGACAGTAAAGGCAATCATAATCATCATCAGGAAGTGTCCCTTTACCGTGTATGGTGTGCCAGAAGACACAACCTAATTTATGCTTAATTAGAGACCTTGGGCAAACACATTCTTGTCACATTTGTGGTCATCAACATGCCCCTCTCTCACTCATGATGGACACTTACATAATAAAAACCATTGATCTAAACAATGACTGAAATTTTATTTTATGTACTTGTATCACAGCAAAATAGCAATATGTTGTACAGGAGGCTAGTTAGCTAATAGTGACAAGAAATACACTACAGTACATTGAATTGGCTCCATGAGGATAAATTACTTCCCTTCGTTGACGCCTTATCTGGTAGAGACATGATGCAGCCACATATTCCTTACCCTTGAATTTCCCAGGGGACAGACAGGAACCGGAAGATTTTTCTTTGAGCAATACCCTTGTGCACTGGTAGGTGGCGTCAGTCGGCTTCACGTCATGTAGTCGTGTCTCCTTCGCTGTTGTGACATCCGAGCCACCTATATAGGCACCTTCTCAGCGCACTGACATCAGTTACTTTTCACTTTCAATGCCAGGAGTGTGAAGCCATGAAGTGCACTGACATTGGTGTTTTTTTTAACAACTTGGCCATGACAGAGATCAGCCCTGAACTTAAAATCCTGCCAATAGTAAGGGAAGCAGGGGTGGGTCGGTTAGGAATCTGTGACTAGATCATGTCTCTCCTAGATGAGGCGTTACCGAAGGTAAGTAACTTGTCCATCTGATAGAGACATCTAGCCACAGCTTCTCCACTTTTAAATAGATACCCAAGCAATACCATCCCCGGAGGTGGGACTGCGGAAAAGTTTGGAGCGTGAAGTGCTGCAGAAAGGCCGTCCCTGTGGACTTGACTGTCTAGGCAGAAGTGCTTGGTGAATACGTGCAGTGATACCCACGTTGTTGCCTAACAGATGTCAAGGACTGGAACTCCACATTGCAATGCCGTGGTAGAAGCCTACATTTTGGTGGAATGAGCCTTAAGCCTTCGGGAGGCTGGTGTTTTAACAGAGCACAGCAAATTTTGATACAGGAGATGGCCCATCGCAAGAAAGTCCTCCTCTGTACCGCACAACCTTTCTTTGATCCAACTTACCCCACGAAGAGTTGGTCATCCATCCCGAACTCTTTAGTGGGGTCAAGGTGGAACAACAACACTCTTTTTGGGTCCAGACTATTCTTTACAGGAGTGCAGAGGAGTGTAGAAAGTGGGCAAGGTGACTGATTGCCTCACTTGGAATGGTATCACCACTTTCGGTAAGAAAGAGGCCTTAGAGCATAGCCGACATAGCCTGCAATCTTTCCACCCTCCTGGCAGACGTTATTGCCACTAAAACAGCTGTTTTGATGGTAAGCAGCCAGAGGGGGCAGTTGTGTAGAGGTTTGAATGGAACAGACATCAGTAAGGTGTGAACCAAAATAAGGTCCCACTGAGCTATGATGAAAGGGGCAGGTGGGAACATATGCACATGCCCCTTAAGAAATCTATTTACAATAGGTTATTTAAATAAAGAGGGTTGGTCTGGCTGCCTCAAGTAGGCAGATATGGCCGAATGGCAACCTTTGAGATTGCCAAGAGCAGAGCCCTGCTGAGCAAGGGTTAAAATAAACAGCGGAACTTGAGAGAGTTAAACAGAATGAGGTTCAATAGATCTTTTTGTATAATATTTTACAAATTTGTTCCAGCGGCAGGTCTACGCGGTCTTAGTAGAGGGACTCCTGGCTGCCAAAATAATATAACAGACTTTGGGAGAAAGGTTGAATGCTATCAACAGCCACCGCTCAATCTCCACGCAAGAAGATGTAGAGTTGACAGGTTCAGGTGGAGCACACTCCCCTGCTGCTGTGACAGAAAATCATTCCATCGGAGCAACCTGATCAATGGTCAATGCTTAATTGGAGAAGCTCAGGATACCACACTCTCTCTGCCCAGTCTGGAGCCACCAGAATGACATAGACCCAGTCGCTCCTGATCTTCTTGAGCACTCTGAGCAGGAGTGGTATGGGCGGAAAGGTGAACAGTAGGCCTGAACTGCACACAAGACAAAAAGTGTCTTCCAGGGAGAGCCGCATTGGAAACCCCAGTGTGCAAAAATGCTGGCATTGCATGTTCTCAGTTGAGGCGAACAGATCTGACCAAGGCTCTCCCCAGTGTTAAAAGATACCTTACATTACCTCCAGGTGAAGACGCCATTCGTGATCAGCTAGCCATCGATGGCTGAGTTTGTCCACCGGCTAGGTGTTGAACCACCAGGGATGTGCCCTGCTGTTTCAGCCATATCGAGAGACGCAGGGCCTCTTGACAAGGGTCTATGACACCACCCCACCCTGTTTGTTGCAGTACCACATCGCAGTGGTGCACACCATGAACACTTGAACCAGCTTTCCCTTGGTGGAAGGAATAAAGGCTTTCAATGCCAAGCGAATCGCCACGTTGAGCTCCAGCAAATTGAGACCGGATTCCCACGGAGACAAGAGTCCTCTGATCTCCACCAATTGTTGTTGGTCAGCCATCACTGCAGGTCCTGCACAATTCCCTCCAAGATCTGGGCCATGTCAGAAATATTCCCCTAATGCCGCGCCCATTGGAACTTCAGGTCCCACTAAAGAGCCCTACATATTCCATCTAGCATGTGTCACAGCCAGGATGCAGGAGGTCATGAGACCCAGCAGCGTCCGAGTCATTTTTCACCAAAGTCAAGGATAGAGGCTGAAACATCGGTATCATAGCCTAAATATCCTGGTCTCGCCCCTCGGAAGGATGGGCCTGAAACTGCTCTGTGTCCAGAACAGGTCCGATGAAATGGAGCATCTGAGAAAGAGTCAGGTGTGACTTTGGCATGTTGGTAGTGATCCCCAGAAAATGTAGAAGGTTCACCGAAGTCTGGAGGTGGGAGCTTGCCTTCAACAGCCATTCATCAAGCTAGGGAAGACTGGCAACCCTGATCTCCGCAGATGAGCTGTGAACACCGCCTTCACCTGGGTGAACACGCAAGGGGCATTGGTAAGGCCAGAGGGGACCACAGTGATCTGAAAGTGCTTGTTGCCTCCCGTAAACGGCAGGCAGCGCTGATGGCTACTATCCAGTTTCCTGGGTCTAGAATACACAAGACCTGAGCCAAAGTAAGCATCTTGAAATTTTCATTTTTGAGGAAACAGTTGAGGGCTCACAGATCTAGGATCTAGCCCTTTTTGTTATTTGAGACTAAAAGTAGCGGGAATAGCAACCACAGCCTAATTCAGGTGCCAGCATCCTTTCTATGACTCCCTTGGTCAAAAGAGTCATGACTTCCTCCTGAAGAAAAGTCAGGTGATTCCCTATCAGCCGGTCATAAGTTGGAGGCATGGATGGACCGGTAGTCTTGAAGGGGACGGAGTAATCCCTTCGGAACATATCTGAATAACTCACCTGTCCGACATGATGTTTTATCTCTGGTAGATGTGATGGCTGGTCTAACCCTGGGCAGAGATCTTCGCTCCGCCCTCGAAGTGTGTGGAAATTTGCCTACTCTGCGTTTTGTGGGAAACGTGGAGTAGGCAAATCTCTGCACACACCGCAGCGGAGCGGAGTTGGCCAGCCTCTGCCACCACCCCTCATTAAACAAGTAATTATACTACTTTAATCCAAGTAAATTAAAACCACTTACCTGCCCTGCGGTGTCCACAGGCTGCCCGCCTCCTCTTCCTCGCCGTCTCTGCAAATCCTTAGGAAAACTGAGCATGCGTGCACGCCCGTGCATGCGCATTTTGTGTGAAAGGGCCATGTCTGCTTTGTCTTTGAAGAGACATGTGAAAGGGAATGTCCATGAGAGAAGCCTGGACATCCCCAGAAAAGCCAAAAGTTCTTAGCCAGGCATGGTGTCAAACAGCCACTGTTGATAGCATCGCTCTGACTTCTTTAGTGAATGAAGTGATTGAAGGGATCAGTCTGATTTCAGGGGGCAGGAAGTTCCAGATTCTAGGGGCCAATCTGGAGAAGGCTCGGTTATAGCTCTTGCTGTGGATATTTCCTTCCTCAACTTCGTCTTCTGATCTCCTTCAACTGCTTCACGTCATCATCCAGAGATGCTGCTCATCTGGATTTCTGACGTGCCGCCTCCTAGGAAACCAAAACAAACAGGAAGAAAACCAATAACCAAGATAGAGAGCGTGTCTTGCATTCTACTCTGACCTAAAGGTACATTTTAGTTTTATTGTATTGCGCAGTGATGCTTTTTTTCACAACGTAGTCAAAAACATCTATTTTATATTACCAACAGATTCAGAGGTACATTTATTTTTGTGTGGCACACAACTGCTTCTTTAGCATAAACACGGTTAAAGTGGCTAAAGACTGTTCTTTACTTTGTCATTTAATTTACATTGCTTTGTGTGCCTTCTCTGTATTAAGGTGCAATAACTGTTTCATCCATCCACTCAAGAGAGACCATCATTAATCCTTTCTAATCTAACCAGCTGAGGAAATCTTGTATGTACTGCAAGGAGCAGTTGCATCTTCCAGCAGACATTTCATCCTGTGACCCTTCCCTAGGAATTACTTTATCTCTGACCTGGCCAGGGACTCTGCCCTTCGCCCCAGCAGCTCTGCTGTTGTTCCGCTGCCCCCTACACCTCTCCAAGTAGGTAGGTGTTCGAGGCCCTTCTCCACCCGCAGGCTCCTGCCTGTGCCTCATCCCTGGTGGTCCAATGGGAGAGCCTTACTCTTCTGCTGTTCCACTCTTGTCTGTCTTTGTGTCTGTGCCCATTTTTCTGTCCTTTGTCTTGTCTACTTGTTTTTGTGCCTTGTACTTGTGTTTGTGTCTTGTAATTGTTTATGTGCCTTGTAAGTGCTATTTGCCATCTATTTTGATTAAGTTGCCTGTTTTTTTGTTTTACTGCACCTGTGCCCTTGTTGTGTCCTCCGCACCCGTCTCGTAGCCCTTTCCCACAGCTGCTGCCCCCACGGCCCCTCCCCCCTGCTGGTTCCCGCTCCCCCCTCTCAGCTGTGCTTCCCTCCCCCTTCCCTATTTAATGGCGGCCGCAGGCAAGGGCACGCAGCTGGTGCACCAAAGGCAAGCCTGTTTGCGTTCTTGTGCAACTCGACTGCGATCAATACCAGGGACCCTGGCTCTCCATCCACCCACTGATACGACTCAGCTACCCTCCTTGCAATCAACACCCAAAGTAACAACTACTGCCAGCTGTCTTCGCCAAACACCACCCATGGCCAGTTCTCCTGCCGACGTTGCCGACAATCCCTCACCATCCTCTACACCCCCTCGGCCACCACATCGACGCTGAACATCAGCACCACCAATGCCCTGGAGTGCATCCACCTCAATGTGCGCTCAGTGCACAGACATGCTATAGAGATCTAGAAACTCCTCAACACCCTCTTGCCAAATGTCACCTTCTTCACGGAAACATGGACCAACCCCACCTCCGCCTGACATTGCTACCGCCATCGCCGATGGATACAAGATTCAGAGGAAGGACCGCCCAACCACCCGGAAGGAGGACTCGCCATCGCGCACAAGAGCTCCCTCCATCTTGCCACCTCCAGCATGAACGACTCCCCGTCCACCATTGAACACCTCCATTTTCAGATTCAGACCAGCCCCAGGTTGACCCTACGAGGCACCCTCCTCTATAGACCTCCTGGACCTCGAACCGTATTCACCACTACCATCACTGACCTCATCGGGCCCCACACCATCGCCTGGACTACTTACTCATTGGAGACCTCAACTTCCGCCTGGACAACCTCAGCATCCGAGCTGCAAAGTCAGAGAAGGTGCAGGTCTTCATTCCTGAGACACACTGATCCGGTGCAGTTGCTTTTCTCTTGTTTCTCTCCTCCAATTCCCCCTCCGCTTGAGACCTTTCTGGGCACCAGTGTTTCTTTGTACATTGTTGCCGGATAAGGTTGCAGGTGGCGTGGGTTCTCTCATCTCTCCCCAAAGGAACAACCTAGAATTCAGGTGAGTGGCTGACACAAGAGAAGGAAAAGCAAGAAAAACATAAGTTCCTTTTGGGAGACATGGATCATTCCCACATTGACTCCAGGGCTTTGGCTCAGGCCCTTGATGAAGACACATCTGATAAAAATAGTCTAGAAAGACATGCAGGTATAAATGCTAAGATTAAAAGCGGAAAATTAGGAATTACGGAATGGGTTGGTCTGGTATCGACCCAGAGATAATCCATAGGGAGACTTTGGTGGAACCTCTAAGCCACAGTTTGCCTTTAAATCCCCAAATAAGGGCCCCTTCAGCCCCTGTCACTTCACAACCAGATCCAGAGAACACAACCCCTCTGCAGGTAACCTTAGCAGTAACCACGCATGTATCCTTGGCTAACCCAGAGCGTTTTTTTCGGGGATTGCTTCAAGTTTGCCATGTTTGTAAGTCAATCTCAGTTGCACTTTTTGCGCAAGCCCCAGGCATTTCCCACTGATGCTTCTTGTTGAACCTGGGGTCTCCAAGTCACATAAGGTAGCTTGGCACTAAGTAGGAAGGCCTAACTCCAAGGTACATATGTTAAGTTTGCGTCACACCCTTTAGTAACATAACGTCCATCCACTCAAAAATAAAGACACTACACCAATCTTTGGAAAAATACGAGCTGTTTTATAAAATCTCTTTGTTATTTAGCAGTTCGTGGTTCATTATACAAAAATAGCTTCACACTGGTGTACGTAACTTTGTGGCACCAATTTCAGCAGTTCAGACCCCCACTTGAAAGGAGTTCACTACCACCCCTCCTATCAACAGGAAATATACCACAGTTTCAGTTGTAACCACGAAAAGATCTCGCTTCTCAATGCAGAAAATGACAGTGATACTTTACTCCTGGAAATTCAAGTTACTTATCACCAGCAAATTACAGTTGTTCAAACCTTCATCCTAATACAGAGATTCAATAGGGAGCATTAGACTCCCACGTAATGTAATAAAGCAATTCATCACTTGGTTAAGAATAAGGTACTACGTATTCCTTCTGTCAGCTGGTGAATTACTGTTAATATTAAATAGTAAAGCAAGATTTGCCTTATGGACACTCAGTGCCAGTAACCCTTTCCAGCTTCTTCATTTACAGAGGAGATCAGACGGGCACTGAAAACAGGCAGGTCCCTCAGCGGTGTTAAAAGGGGTTCAATACTTTCCAGCGCCGCTAAGGCTTGTCTTATCCCAATCGGGAAACAGGAAGTCTGGCGATCACCAAGCTGCCTATTCTGATCTCCCGTTACTCCGCTATACTACAGCCCAAGGACCCTGCAGTTGTCCACGAAACCAGTCCAGCTCTGCATTTTCCACCAAAGCCAGACGCTTACTTATTTGCCGATCGGTCCCTGTTGAAAGCACACCGAGATTTCGGCGCTCCTACTTGGTCGCTCGTCCCATTCACACGGCCGGCCCGGCCGTTGGACCCCTCAGCTCTGCTCCGCTTCTAGGCCGAGAAATCTTCCAGCCCTCCACTGAGCCTGCGCGGCGTTCAAGACACTTCGGCGCCTCAGGAGCCGCCCAGACCTTCACTAAGCCTGCGCGGGAATTGAGCCAGCGCTCCTCCTCTATGGCACCGCCCAGCCCCGCACTTAGCCTGTGCAGCGTTCAAGACACTAATCCCGGCAGGGAGATGCGGCGCCTCACCAGAGGGTAATTCGATTCCTGGGGCAAGTAAGTTTTAGCAATCTCTTCTCACAAAGTGCCGACTTAGGCGGATCACTTCCGGAAAGCCACGGGTTCAATAGGACATGTCACCGGGGGAACGGCAAGTGTAGGGATTTACTTCCTTCCCCCACCGCTCAGGCCTTGACTCAATCTAGTTGTCAGCTTCAATCGCCCTCACCTGGCGGTGTCTTACTGTCCTCGCCTCAGTTATTCCACATAAGATTCCCACAGGTTACTCCTGCGACATGGATATCTCGAGCCCACGTCCTGGCAGGGTCAGATCAGCAGAGGAGGGATAGTATCAAAACAGCAGGGTTAGCGGCCCAGCAGGTCTGTCAACCCCCACAGTGCACTAGTCTCCTCCTTCTATCGCCTGTACTCCTGTCCTCCAGCTCTCCTCTTCACACCACACCTTCCCAAAATGGCTGCCCAACATTCCGCCTTATATAGGCTGATCCCTGAAGGTCCAGAAGGGCCCAGAAGATTCTGGAATGTCCCTATACTAACCTATAGGTCCGTTCTCTGAGGTGGCAGTTGTGGCAGTTACTGACCACCATTTTGTGGGTCTTGTAAATCTAGTCAGAAAGGCACCTGGGCCTCAAGTAACGTCTATGAGGTCAAAGAACACCTAACCCCTAGGCCAACACCTGAAAACCCCAGTGGACATACAAATGAAAGGTTTTGAGGTGCAAAAAGGGGACAAAAATAAATAATTAATTAGGAGGGACTACTCAAAGGGCAGTCAGGTCTAACACTTCCAAAGTTGCATTTGTTCTTTCCTATCTTGGTGGAGTGGCAGCAAACTGGTCAATCCCACTTATTGACAATGATGATCCTTTATTGTATAATTGGCCTGCTTTTAAAGCAGCAATGTCTAAATTATTTGCTACTATAAATCAAGAGTGGGGGGAGAAAGAAGAAGCAATGATCCATTCAGCTTCCTTAGTAATATTTCAAAATCAATTGGGAATGGATCACTAGTACCTGCTACCAGGGTTCAGGTGGTTCCACCCGTCATTGCTTAAAAACCCTCATGCATGTAGACAGTTTGGTAGGCGGTATATCTTGGTTCTCCGCCTTAGTCAATTATGTGACAGCATCATCATTGAGTTTCTTTTATGCTTCCTCCTGACCTTCAATTAAAAAACTTTGGATTTCGATATTTTCCAGGGGCACCTAAAGGGGCTGAAACATGTTGACCATCTTTCTGGACTGACGAGTGCAGCGGACTCATTACATGTCCAACTATGCACAACACCATTTTTAATTTTCCTATGCTCCAAACTGAATAAAGTCTTAGATAGGTGGCATGTGGACTCCTTTTTTAACTCACTCCACACAAGCACCCTCACTTCTTAATTTTGATTTCTGATCACTACTGTAGTAACCAGTGGTTCCCTCCAGGTGGAGGAAGCATAAAAGAAACCCAATGATGATGCTGTCACTTATCTGACTAAGGCGGAGAATGAGGGTTTTTTTAAAGCAATGACGGGTAGAACCACCTGAACCCTGGTAGCAGGTACAAGTGATCCATTCCCGATTGATTTTGAAATAAATTATTTGCTAAACATGTTTTCGTGCAGTAGAGTGACAATGAACTGTTTAACCTGTGCCAAGGAACAAAGATTTTGTTGTCATACATCACTACTTTTAAAGATAAGAGGACTTCTCTTATCTATTGTGGGTTGAAAGACGATCTTAAAGACTCACTTTCCCTCATTGTTGATTTACCACAAGAGTATACTGAGTTTGTCGATTTAGTGGTAAAATTAGTTAATCAATTAGGGGAACGTGAAGGAGAACGTTCAAGATCTGATGCAAAAGTAAGTGTATTAAAACAAGATCGGAAAGAAGTTGACTCTAAGTTTCCCTAAGCATAACCAATGCAGATAGGTGAGGTTTGAGGGCCGCTCACAGCAGAAAAAGAGCGAAGGCATAATATGCAATACCGTCTGTATTGTGGTAAGGCTGTTTTTTTTGCCAAAGAATGTCCTGTATGACCAAAAAAAACACGAAAGGTGGGTGCAGGGTTAAAAGCTAGAGACCCACAGGAAAACGAAGTCTCTCAACTAGTAAGGAGATCTCTGTGTCGAGAAAGTACCCACAGATCTCCCGTTTTCTAGCTAACGCAGTCTCAAGTGTTCCACAACATTTTACTATTCATGTTACCATCATTTTCGGGTCTCAGGTACAACACACATTTAATATTCTGCTTGATTCAGGAGCAACAGGGATTTTCATTGACATTAGTTTAGCCAAATGTTTAGGAATCTCCAAAGTATTAAAAACAGAACCAGAGGCAGTGTGTGCTGCGGAGAGGTCTGAGTTGTCTTCCGGCCTCAACACCTTCCACACACCGACATTAGTTCTTGTCTGTAACAATGGCATATTGAAAACATGATCTTTGACCTTATTGACACCCTAACTTTCAGGGTTATTATGGGGGTTCGTTGAGTGACCTGTCATAATCCCAAGATTGATTGGGTTCTCAGAACTGTAACACTGGACTCTTCCTATTGCCGACAGATGTGTTATCAGGAAGCCACTCTAGATTGGGTGGCTCTGTAACATTGTGCTGCCATTGCAGAAAATCTACACACCTTGCCACATATCTATTATGCATACCATGATGTTTTTGACCCAGTCCAAGACAAACAATTACCTCCTCACAGATCATTTGATTGTAGGATTGACTTTTTCCTGGAGCTGTTTTGCCCAGTAGCAAAATCTATGCCCTCACTGAGGCAGAAACAAAAGACCTTTGTCAATACCTAGATGAATTGTTGCAGCTTGGGTTTATTTGTCATTCCACATCCCCAGTAACCTCTGTACTCTTTTTTGTCCCAAAACAAGATCGGGGTCCTAGGGCTTGTATTGATGATCGTACGTTAAATAAAGCCACTATTAAGAACAAATACCCTCTTCCATTGATTCTGGTTCTTTTAGATCAACTAAGAAGCTCCGCCATCTACACAAAATTTGACCTCCGTGGGTCATACCACCTTGTCCGAGTTAAAGCAGGAGATGAGTGGAAAACAGCATTCCATAAGAAATTCAGGCTATTTAAAAATACAGCAATGTCCTTTGGGCTATGCAATGCCACAGCGGCCTTTCAATTGTTTATAAATGAAGTCTTGCGAGACTTCTTGTACATTTCCGTTATCGTCTATATTGACAATATTCTTATCTACTCAAAAAATGAAGAAGAACATGTGCAACAAGTCAAGGCCATCTTGCAAAGCTTAAGTGACAACAGTTTGTATGTTAAACTAGAAAAATGTGTCTTTCACACCCACACAGTTGACTTTCTAGGGTACATTTTGATCTCCTGCAGGAATCACTATGGACCTTAAAAAAGTAGAAGCAATACTCTCCTGGCCAGAACCATTAAATGGAAAAGAACTTCAACGAGTGTTAGGGTTTGCAAATTTTACAGACAATGTATCTGAAATTTTTCAGAAATAGCTGCCCTGATTACTCAGTTGTTACGCAAGAGACAAAAGTTCCTGTGGACAGAAGCTGCAGCACAAGCTTTTAAAGATTTAAAGCATAAATTCACTACAGCACTAATTTTACGCCATTCAGATCCTGATCAGACTTTCTTTGTGGAGGCCAACTCCTTCCAAGTAGCAATAGGAGGAGTTTTGTCCCAGAAAGACCCTATTATGGGCCAACTTCACCCTGTCGTCTTTTGATCCCAAAAACTGCTTCCAGTGAGAACAAGTTACACTGTGGCTGACGTGAACTGTTGGCAATAAAACAAGTATTCGAGTAATAGAGACATCACCTAATGGGAGCAAAACACTTAGTGACCATCCTAACTGATCACAAAATTCTGCAGTTCTTTGGTTCCATCAAGGCCCTTACCCCATCCCACATCAGATGCAATGGTTACACTTTTTTAGCAGTATTGATTTTGTCATAACTTGCTGTCCAGGCACTAAACAAATACAATCTGACATATTATCACACTTGGTCATGTCACTGACACAGCAGAAAATAATGACAATTCTAACATCATTCCCATAGAGAAACTTATAGCGACTAATATTGAGGATTACTTTTTTTCCAACTTCAGACTGCGTGTAAGCAAGCTGACACAAAGAACTGGCTATCTAAACCTAGACATTGTTTGCAAAATGGCTTTCTTTTTCTTAACAACCTATTATATCTCCCCACTGACACCCTCAGAAAGTTAGTGTTGATATGGAATCATGATTCTCCTCTTGCTGGTCATCCAGGAGTCCAAAAGACATTGGCAAATTGCAAGAAGCCTTTTTGGTGGGAACAAATGTCTAGAGATATAACTGAGTATGTTTCCACCTGCCCCATTTGTGCTTGACAAAAGAGTGGTCATCAAGTCCCGGCATGTCTTTTACAACCATTGCCCATACCACCAAGTCTGTTTAATACAATAAGTATAGATTTTGTAACTGACTTAACCCCGGCTCATGGTTATACCACTATTCTGGCAGTTGATGATCTCTTACCCAAAATGGCTCATTTTGTTCCTTCACGCAAGTTACTATCATCCAGTGAATTCAGTAATCTTTTTATTCAACACATTGTACGCTTACATGGCCTCCCATCTAAAGTAATTTCTGATCGTGAGAGTCAATTTGTGTCAAGTTTTTGTTTGGGAAGGACTATGTAATGCACCTAATATTGAAGTTGCTCTTTCTTCTGCCTATCATCCAGAATCGGATGGTCAAACGGACAGACTCAGTCAAACTCTCAAACAAATCCTCTGTTGTCTCTTAGCTATGACCAGCAGTGAATGGGACTTAGCCTTGCCACTAACAGAATTTGTTTATAATAATACCACACAATCAGTAACACATTGTACACCATTTTACTTTCTTACTGGATATCACCCTAGAGCTATATCTGTACCATTAGACAGATCACTGTCCCTGCAGTAAAAAGATCGATTATACCAGTTACACACCATTCAGGACAAGGCAAAGATATGCCTAAAAAGAGCCTAAGACACCATGAAAACACGGCAGATAAACACAGATCTCAAGCACTTGTTTATAAAAAAAGGAGATCAAGTCTGGCTATCAACAAGAAACCTGAAATTGGAAGGTCTTCGTAAATTATACCCATTTATGATTGTCAATGTACTCAATCCAGTTTCCATGAAATTAGAATTACCACCTGAATATCCCATCCACCCAGTCTTTCATGTACCCTATTAAAGCCTTATAACTGAGCCACATGGAATGAGACACCACCATCTCCTATACCAATAGCTGGACACCTAGAATATGAGGTTCAGCTCATCCTTGACTCAAAGAGGTTACAATGACAGTTATATTATCTCATTGCCTGAAAAGGCTATGATGCGTCAAATAATTCCTGGGAACCTACTTCATTTGTCCATGCTCCTCGCTTAGTAAGGAGATTCCATATGCTGCATCCTAACAAACCCAGTCCTGTAAGGTGGTTTTTGGGGGAGGCGACTGTTATGAACCACCGTCGTCTCCATAGTATGACATGCCTCAGTTCCTAAATGGGAAATTCTCTCACATACTTAATGTGTAATGCATGTGTTTTCTGATGGCAGAATGTTAACTTAGATCCATGTATGATACGTCCGTATTGATTATTGATTAGTTCATGTTTTCTTCATGTTTTATTTTAGTTATTTTACTAAACATGTTTACGCAATTTACTTGTCTGACTGCTTCTTAATACTAGACATGTTACCCTGCTAAATCATTGCCATGCCCATCCTCAGTAAGCATGGGCGTAAAATCCGCTCCGCTCGCGGATTTTTCGGATTTTCGGCAAATTCGCAATCCGCGAACGCTCGCGAATTTGTCGAAAATCCGTGAATCCGCTCGCGGCGGATTTTTTGCTTGGTTGCGGCGCGCGGCGTGGTGCACGGTGTTCACTTTCCGTCATTTAGCGTTTGCCGAGTTGTTTTTCTTTGCGAGTGACGCGCCATTTTAGATCTTGCTGCGTGTTCCCGCGGGAGTTTAGCGCCCGCGAATACGTACTCGCGGCTTGCCACCTTGCACAGCACACCTCGCGAGAGTTCGCAATTGCGAACACGTAGTTGCGGCGGAAAGGAACAATCTCGCACTTGCGAAATAGAGATTTTGCAATTTCGCACAAGAAAATCACCAGCAAACAGGATAAACCTTCAGAAAATTATGATTTTTATCAGAATCACTCCTCAGGTTGACATTTGCATGGCCTTTTTTTTTGCAAGGAGTCCATTTTGGGGGGGGGGGGGGGAGGAAGGAAGTGCCCCACAGTCTCCAACTTCCTGTTCCTGTCCAGCAGGCTCCTCCCAGTGCTTTGTCCATCTCCTGGTCACTTTCATTTGGATCTGGAGCTGGAAGGATTACTTTTTGTGGGTGCTGCTGGATATTTGGATTTGAGGCCTTTTTGACTGTCTTTGGATCACTTTTGGATTAGAAATCAACTTTCACAAGTAAGTTTGTTTGGGGCATTAAAGTTGCTGCAAGTAAAATTTTGGAACTTTTTCAGAACATTAAATAAATTATATTGTGGGTAGCCATAGTATCCAGTAGGACCAGGGTTGGTTAGGGGTGCATGATACAAATGTTTTGTTGAATTTAAACACCATTGAGGCCATGGATGGGCTGGGATTGTGCTGATTTTTGTCCTTTTTTTGGGCCTGCTGGTGTGGCCCTTTGCCCAGGGGTGGTGAGTGTTGCATGGGCCTAGTCTTTCTGTGGGGTGTCTTCTTGAATTTAAACATAATTGAGGCCATGGATGGGCTGGGATTGTGCTGATTTTATTGTTTTTTGTCGTTTTTGGGGGGGTGCTGGTGTGGCCTTTTGCCCAGGGGTGGTGGTGCATGGACTGAGTGTGCCTGTGGTGTGGTCTCACTCTCTTTAATGTAAACATCATGGATGGCATTGGATTGTGGTGATTTCTGGCTGTTTTTCTGTTTTTTGGGGGTGTACTGTTGATGTGGACTGGCCATGTGGGTGGTGGTGGTGGCCATCTTGAGTGCTGGCTGGTACAGGCAACATGTGCTTGGGGTGTAAGGGAGGGGCCATTTTGAGGAGAGGCAGTGTCTGAGGCCTGCACTTATTTTGCCTACTTTTCATCCATTATGCCCAGGGGTAGTGAGTGTTGCATGGGCCTAGTGTTTCTGAGGGGTGTCTTCTTGAATTTAAACACCATTGAGGCCATGGATGGGCTGGGATTGTGCTGATTTTATTGTTTTTTGTCGTTTTTTTGGGCCTGCTGGTGGGGCCCTTTGGCCAGGGGTGGTGAGTGTTGCATGGGCCTAGTCTTTCTGTGGGGTGTCTTCTTGAATTTAAACATAATTGAGGCCATGGATGGGCTGGGATTGTGCTGATTTTATTGTTTTTTGTCGTTTTTGGGGGGGTGCTGGTGTGGCCTTTTGCCCAGGGGTGGTGGTGCATGGACTGAGTGTGCCTGTGGTGTGGTCTCACTCTCTTTAATGTAAACATCATGGATGGCATTGGATTGTGGTGATTTCTGGCTGTTTTTCTGTTTTTTGGGGGTGTACTGTTGATGTGGACTGGCCATGTGGGTGGTGGTGTTGGCCATCTTGAGTGCTGGCTGGTACAGGCAACATGTGCTTGGGGTGTAAGGGAGGGGCCATTTTGAGGAGAGGCAGTGTCTGAGGCCTGCACTTATTTTGCCTACTTTTCATCCATTATGCCCAGGGGTAGTGAGTGTTGCATGGGCCTAGTGTTTCTGAGGGGTGTCTTCTTGAATTTAAACACCATTGAGGCCATGGATGGGCTGGGATTGTGCTGATTTTATTGTTTTTTGTCGTTTTTTTGGGCCTGCTGGTGGGGCCCTTTGGCCAGGGGTGGTGAGTGTTGCATGGGCCTAGTCTTTCTGTGGGGTGTCTTCTTGAATTTAAACATAATTGAGGCCATGGATGGGCTGGGATTGTGCTGATTTTATTGTTTTTTGTCGTTTTTTGGGGGGTGCTGGTGTGGCCTTTTGCCCAGGGGTGGTGGTGCATGGACTGAGTGTGCCTGTGGTGTGGTCTCACTCTCTTTAATGTAAACATCATGGATGGCATTGGATTGTGGTGATTTCTGGCTGTTTTTCTGTTTTTTGGGGGTGTACTGTTGATGTGGACTGGCCATGTGGGTGGTGGTGGTGGCCATCTTGAGTGCTGGCTGGTACAGGCAACATGTGCTTGGGGTGTAAGGGAGGGGCCATTTTGAGGAGAGGCAGTGTCTGAGGCCTGCACTTATTTTGCCTACTTTTCATCCATTATGCCCAGGGGTAGTGAGTGTTGCATGGGCCTAGTGTTTCTGAGGGGTGTCTTCTTGAATTTAAACACCATTGAGGCCATGGATGGGCTGGGATTGTGCTGATTTTATTGTTTTTGTCGTTTTTTTGGGCCTGCTGGTGGGGCCCTTTGGCCAGGGGTGGTGAGTGTTGCATGGGCCTAGTCTTTCTGTGGGGTGTCTTCTTGAATGTAAACATAATTGAGGCCATGGATGGGCTGGGATTGTGCTGATTTTATTGTTTTTTGTCGTTTTTGGGGGGGTGCTGGTGTGGCCTTTTGCCCAGGGGTGGTGGTGCATGGACTGAGTGTGCCTGTGGTGTGGTCTCACTCTCTTTAATGTAAACATCATGGATGGCATTGGATTGTGGTGATTTCTGGCTGTTTTTCTGTTTTTTGGGGGTGTACTGTTGATGTGGACTGGCCATGTGGGTGGTGGTGGTGGCCATCTTGAGTGCTGGCTGGTACAGGCAACATGTGCTTGGGGTGTAAGGGGCCATTTTGAGGAGAGGCAGTGTCTGAGGCCTGCACTTATTTTGCCTACTTTTCATCCATTATGCCCAGGGGTAGTGAGTGTGCATGGGCCTAGTGTTTCTGAGGGGTGTCTTCTTGAATTTAAACACCATTGAGGCCATGGATGGGCTGGGATTGTGCTGATTTTATTGTTTTTTGTCGTTTTTGGGGGGCTGCTGGTGTGGCTTTTGCCCAGGGGTGGTGGTGCATGGACTGAGTGTGCCTGTGGTGTGGTCTCACTCTCTTTAATGTAAACATCATGGATGGCATTGGATTGTGGTGATTTCTGGCTGTTTTTCTGTTTTTTGGGGGTGTACTGTTGATGTGGACTGGCCATGTGGGTGGTGGTGGTGGCCATCTTGAGTGCTGGCTGGTACAGGCAACATGTGCTTGGGGTGTAAGGGGCCATTTTGAGGAGAGGCAGTGTCTGAGGCCTGCACTTATTTTGCCTACTTTTCATCCATTATGCCCAGGGGTAGTGACTGAGTGTTGCATACTTGCATGTCCCACTCCCTAGTATTTCTGTGGGGTGTCTTCAATGTAAACATCATGGATGGCATGGGATTGTGCTCATTTTTCTGTGCTTTGTCGATTTTTTGGGGTGTATAACTGAACTGATGTTCCTCTGTCTTCCATTGCTTTTAGGTGCACAAAAAGACTCAAGAGAACCACCAGTGCCAGGAAGAAGTCCTGCAGCGGTGTGTGTGTGCAGCATAACGTCACGCGACGTCACGTCTGGACACAGAACCCTCTGCAACTCGTGCAACTGCTGCCGTGCTGACCTGCTCTGAAGAAGATGGCCCCCAAAAAAGTAACCCGTAGCTCCTCTAGCAAGAAAGGTGCCAGTAAGGAGCAGAAGAAGCAAGTTACCAAGGACACTGGTGTGCTGCCCGCCCCTTTTTTTGGGAGTAAAAAAAAAAGTATGCCTGCAGCAGCAGCAGCGGGATCTGCTGGGGACCAAGCTGGCAGCAGCACCCCCGCTCCATTGGGCTCAGTGCCACCACCACCACCACGCCAACTTAAGTCCAAGCCCTTGAGTGCTGCAGAGGCAGCCAGTATAGTTGTTCAATCACCATCGACCAGTGATGTTGGCTCATCGCAAGAAAGCAGCAGCAATGTCCCTCAATCAACACAGGTTGTTGTAGCTCATCTGACGAGTGTTGAACAACCACAGCCGCAACAACAATCACATGTGCAAGTACAAGCCCAAGTACATGTGGAAGGAGAGGCAGCGCAAGGAGATGCACAAGCAGAGGTGCATGGAGGGTCACAAGTGCCCACAATAGTTGTTCCTCCCGAAGTAGGGGCACATCAGGAAATCGACAATCAAGGCGAGGTATCATTTGAGGAAGCCACTCCTCCTGATGATCCTTCATTGTCTTCCACACCCCTAGCAAGGAAGAGATCAAGGGTGGTGTCTACATCTTCTTCAAGCACACCTCCTTCTGATGATACGGATCAAACTTGGGAACCAGCACCACAGCCGTCTGAGAGTGAGGCACACCATGATCCGACAAAGGTAGTTAAGCGTAAAAGGAAGCTCGTCCAAAGTCTCAGAGTTATGGAGTGTGATGAGTCTCAACAAGAAGTGGCGGATACTGCTGCTGATGAAGACTCTGCCAACGACGACCCAGTCATCATAAAGGTCACTGCAGCCCCAGCGGGCATGCAGCAAACAGACATTTTGACCCTAGCCCGAAGAGCTGCTGAGTGTGATGATGATGATAATGTTGTCGATGAGGAGGCAGTGGAAACACCACAATCATTGGAGTTAAGTAGTACACCAACTCGTCCCGCTTCCATATTTCTTTCTGGCAAGAAGAGACCTCCGTCAACCTCGACCTTAATTAGTGGCGGTGAAAGTGCAAAACGTACAAAAGTTGGGCAATCCAGATCCTCCACTTCATCTGGCATTAGCTTCATGACCACCACCACCAGTATCGCTGCCTCCTCCATGTCCCACAGACACTTCAAGTCCCCAGTTTGGGACTTCTTTACTGTTTGTCCAAAAAATCCAAAGTTTGCCATTTGTACCATTTGTAAGCAAGCAGGTAGTCGTGGTAAGCCAGGTACCAACTATGGTACCGGAGGCCAGAGAGGTCATCTTAGGAGACAGCACACTGTCAAATGGTTTGCGCACCTAGATGCGATCAAGAAAGGCCAAATTCAAGGAAACATTGATGTTTCATCTGATGAGGACGAGCAGGAAGAAGACGTGTCAAACACTTCCCTTACACCCAGTACCCCTGTCAGCAGCACACCCAATGTGAGGCACACTAAGAGTGTTGGAGCGAGTGAGACACCAACGCACAAAAGTTCACCAGCGAGCAAAATTGGGTCAACGAAGTCATTATCAGCCCGTAAATGCTTGGTCCAGGGCAACATTAGAACAATGCTTACTTCAGACGTGCCATATGAACGCAACCACCCACTGACGCGTCTGTATAACACTAAGCTGGCTAAAATGCTAGCTGTGGACCTTCTACCTTTTTCTTTTGTAGAAGCGGTAGGTTTTCTTGAATTAGTGGCAACGCTCTGCCCTAAATGGAAGGTTCCGAGCCGGTTCTATTTTGCCAGAGTTGCGGTTCCAGCACTACATGAAGATGTGCTGGAGACGATTGGGGCAGCTTTGCAGAAGAGTGCTGTTCACACAATACATCTGACAACAGACATGTGGACCAGTGGCGCATGCGCTGATTACATGTGCATCACTGCACACTGGGTCTCTTTTTCAGGTGTTATAGCAAAGCTAAACGCAGGTGTTGACCCGGACAAAGTTTTCAAAGCTGCTCGGAAACATGCAACACTAGCCATGTTTGGCTTGGAGAAAAGTCACACAGCAGAAAACCTTTTGGAAGAGTTTAACAAAAAGGTGTTGAAAATGCTATCCCCCCTAAAACTCAAGATTGGTTATGTTTCCACGGATAATGGCGCCAATGTAGTTAAGGCCATGTTGAAGGGTGACCATGTTAGAGTGCCGTGTTTGGCGCACTGTATCAACCTGGTAGTTCAAAAATTCTTGATGGATAAACAGAGTACAGCGTTCGAGGTAATGGCCACCTGCCGCAAAATGTGCAACCATTTCAGCCATTCTTTTAAGGCCCGGAAGCATCTGCGGAGACTACTATTTATACGTGGAATGCCAGTGAAAGCACTCATCCAGGAGGTGGCAACACGTTGGAACTCAACCTTCTACATGCTTGAGCGTCTGTATGAGCAGTATACGGTACTCGATCACTATTTCTTCACAGAGGGTACATCTCAGAAGGAGGACCTGCGGATGAGTGCGGCGCAATGGGACATAGTTAAAAGCCTGACAGACATGCTTCGTCCTTTTGAGTTCTTCACGCGTGCAGTCAGCCAGGAGGACTGTAATTTGGGAAAAGCTATCCCATTGTTGTGCATGCTGGAGCACCAACTGATGGCGATGTCTTCTGAGTTTGAAAAAGATGAAAAAAAAAAGACCATTTTATTTTGTCTGAGAAATTATTAGAGCGCCTACGTGGTGATGAACGTCTTGAAAAGATCAAGTCAGATCAGCATTACATTTGTGCTACTATTCTGGATCCACGCTACAAAAAGGCGCTGGCAGGCGAAGCATTCTTTCCTTTTGCTGATGCAGATGTTCAAAAGTACAAACATTGGTTAGCCTGGTCAGCCAAGAGGTATGAAAAAGAACGGCAGGTTATTGAAGGAGAAGCCAGTACATCAGCATCAGCATCAGCAGGCCATCCCCAGTCACAAGAATCCACTTCTGCACCTGTGGCTGGGGCACAAGTGACCTCTCAGCCGTTAAAGACACCGGCAACTGGATCATCTGCACCACACACAACAAAAACAGTGGCTGTTGTAGAGGATTGGCTAAGTTTGCTTGGGTATGGTTCTCGAAAAAATGTCACAGCCACAGCAAAAAGTAAGCAAAGTGGAGGAACCGTTGATGACCTTGAGTCGATGGTGCAGGACTATCTGAATGACTCAACAGAGGTCTTTCTTAATGATGAGCCATTGCAGTATTGGCATGGCAAAAAACAATTGTGGCCACAGCTCTTCAACCTGGCTATAAACTATTTGTCTTGCCCACTCGCAAGTGTGTCTTCTGAACGTGTTTTCAGTGCTGCTGGTGGCATTGTAACTCCCAAACGGAGCCGCCTCTCGCCCAAAAATGTGGAGCGGCTGACAATGATCAAGATGAATCAGCACCTCATACCACCAGATTACAAAGTACGAGAAAGCACGCCGCATGAAGACGAGGAGACCGGCAACGTAGATGAGGGGATTTGTTCTCTGTTCGGTGGCACTGACCTCATCCAGCCTGAATTCGCAGAGTATGATGACGAAATCTTGTTCTTATTCCCTGACACCGAGCCCTGAAAATGAGACAATCAATCAAGAACTTTCTTTTTCGTCCTTTTCACTTTTATTCCTGTGTGCTTTGTGTCTCTCTTTCTTTGTTTTGCACAGTTAATTTAATTCAAACTTTAATCACCTAATCCCAAAAACAAGACCATCATCAGAACTGTCTTCACTTGTTTGCTTATTGATTTGAAGGTGCCGCAGTCTACATTCCTCAGGTTCACAAGTTCTGAAGAACATGCTCCTCTATCCTCCTCCTCCAGACTGCGATTTCCCTCCAAGCAGAGTGCTGGATTACGCCCAATGAAGAAAGACTCAGCACTTGTGGGGGTGTTGTACTTCTTTGCGGGTGAGTTGACGGATTTGGGCCCATTGCTGTGAAGCTCTAATAATGGACAAAAGTGTTTTGTACCAAATATGAGGTGGAAATTTCTTGCCGTTTTTGCTGACTTGCTTGCCTTTGAGGTGCTCTTTGGCGGGGTTCCGGGTGTTTGTGGGTAATTTTTGGTGTCTGTCGAAGCACTGCTGCGAGCCTGCGACAGTCTAATCTTGATTGCATTTGCTTTTCAGGAAATCCGTGGTGGAAAACAGGAGTTATGATGATTGATGATGATGACCTAGCTGAACAGCGCCGCATTTGGACCGAAGGCCGAGAGATATTGTAAGTATGAGATTTAGCTTTTTCGCTGTTTGGGGGTGTTGTCGGGTGTTTTTTTGCGGGTGGGTTGGCGGGTCTTGCCTGGGGCATTCCTGGGAAGGTCTAATACCGGATAGAAGTGTTTTGGACAAAATCCATAAGGAACAGCCTTTTTTTTTGCTATTTCTTCTGACATCTTGCTCAATGTAGCGTTTTGGGGGGCTTCCTGCTGTTCGTGGGTGGGTTGCGCCCGGGGTCTCTGTCGAAGCACTGCTGCGACAGTCTAATCTTGATTGCATTTGCTTTTCAGGAAATCGGTGGTGGAAAACAGGAGTTATGATGATTGATGATGATGATGACCTAGCTGCACAGCGCCGCGTTTGGACCGAAGGCCGAGAGACATTGTAAGTATGAGATTTAGCTTTTTCGCTGTTTGGGGGTGTTGTCGGGTGTTTTTTTGCGGGTGGGTTGGCGGGTCTTGCCTGGGGCATTCCTGGGAAGGTCTAATACCGGATCGAAGTGTTTTGGACAAAATCCATAAGGAACAGCCTTTTTTTTGCTATTTCTTCTGACATCTTGCTCAATGTAGCGTTTTGGGGGGCTTCCTGCTGTTCGTGGGTGGGTTGCGGCCGGGGTCTCTGTCGAAGCACTGCTGCGACAGTCTAATCTTGATTGCATTTGCTTTTCAGGAAATCCGTGGTGGAAAACAGGAGTTATGATGATTGATGATGATGATGACCTAGCTGCACAGCGCCGCGTTTGGACCGAAGGCCGAGAGACATTGTAAGTATGAGATTTAGCTTTTTCGCTGTTTGGGGGTGTTGTCGGGTGTTTTTTTGCGGGTGGGTTGGCGGGTCTTGCCTGGGGCATTCCTGGGAAGGTCTAATACCGGCTAGAAGTTTGTTGGACAAAATCCATAAGGAAACACCAGTTTTGGCACTTTTTGTAAGTTAGGGTTCGTTAGGGTTAGCCCTAGCAGCAGGATTGCATGTGTTTCGGGGGGTTCTATTGCAACGCAGTTCTGTTGTTGTAGAGCACTGTTGGAGCGATGCTGGCTATGGATACTTTTGCTTGCTTGCAAGTGGTTTGAATACAATCCACGGTCTGTATTTGGGCCTACTGTTACTTTCAAAGTACGTTTTGTAACCATTTTTCTGCTAGGCATCGTTTTTGGAGATCTGATTGGGGTTCTTCTACATTTTTGCGACTGGCTTTAGTAAGGGTCTTGGTGGGAGCATTGCTGGGAAGGTCAAATTTTGTTCTAAAACACAGTTTACAGTACACCTACCTTGAGGGGAAAGATCCGCTATAATATTTTGGCCATACTTATTGATCCTTAAAAAGGTGACTCAGACAGAGCACGCAATTTCAAAAATATTGTACTGTCTATTAGGGAAATCAAAGTGTCACTTTTTGAACCACACAGCGTACATACCTTTTATTTATTTATCAGTGGTATTGTAATAGCACTTCCTGTTTTCCGTTCAATAATTACAGGCCGGGTTTCAGTCAACATCCGCCAGGCAGGCAGTGGACAGGGTGTCTTCTGTCAGTGGTCACCAGCCACATTGATGGACGAAGCGTCAGCTGGAATGGAGGAGTGCCGCCAATAAGAGGAATTGTTTGCTGCATGCAACTTACTTACCAAATTCAACAGGACAACTCCAACAACATACGCAATACAGATACAGTATCCATTGTTGTCTGTTATTCTATGAGTGTGACTGCATGTGCTTACCTTTAGTTTGTAACCAAAGATTGTCTGTATCTTCAATTATTGTTTGTCCATGCTCTGCTTTTTTTTTCTTCTCTCAACAAAACCTACCCAAAAAGAAACCCCCATTCCCATCCATTTTACAAACCCTAACCCTCTTCCCCCGGGCTGTGTTGTTTTGCTTGATGTCTGACTAAAATGACATCAATAATTCCACACACTTGCTGGGGAGGATAAGGTCATAGCAACAGGCTGGTGAAGGAATACGAGGATATCTTCTAGACTTACTCAGCTTCAGTACTATATCTTCTAGTAGTAGTAGCCAATGTCAAATAAATTCAACGCAAGTACTAGTTATACTTGCAAGCAAATACTTTACCATTTGTTAGGCTACATTATGGCACTGTTCTAGTGTACTGTCACCTGCTATTTTCTCGATCGTACCGTAACCGTTGTAATGCTACAGTAAGGAGGACAAACAAGGTTTTGTTTTCTTTTTTTCCATAGGCATGCAACTGCCACTGTGTCACACCACTAGTACCACCGCAATGAGGAAATGTCACCCGCCCAGGATTGACAACGTTAATCCCCATTTCACCTGGAGCCAGCCCTGGGCCTAGCACTAATTTCTAACACAAATTACAGGTAAGATAAGCGTTTGGTGGGAGGTAGTATAATGGAGTATTATTTCGGAGTAGACAAGAGATTGACGGTTGTACTACTAAAGTCCTACGACTGTTCAGGAAAACAAAGTTACTGTTACACCCCCGCCCCCCACCCACCAGACTGAAAAGCAGTAAAAAACAGGTATGGTCAGATAAAGTTTAAAAATATATTTATTTAGCCCTAACAAAATAATCTCCCTCACCCACCCTAACCCCAACGATTGTCTTTGAAACGTCCCAAAACGATCCCAACTCCCAAATCCCACCCCCCAAAAGTCTATAAAAAAAGGGCAAGGGACACTCCACTACTGGAGGGTGCTGGTGCTGGTGCATGATGCGGCATGGGCATCATACTCCTTGCGGAGGGTGGCAAGCTCGGAGCGGAGGCCCTTAACCAAGTTCTTATACTTCAGGACCTCCTGCTCCAGGTTGGACATGCGGACTCGTAGGCGGCGTTGGCGTTCCTTGCAGCTCCTGTGGGGGGCAGCTGGTATTTCGGTTGCTTGGCGGTGGCGGTCGTCTTTCTTAGCCCGGCTCGGTCCCGCTGGCTTAGTCACGGAGGAGGATGCAGTGGTCACAGTCGAGGATGTCGTTGTTGCCCCGCTCGACTGCGTGTCCTCCTCCTCCTCCAGGGCCACCAGCCGCCGATATTCGGCGACAGTGGCCTCCAGCCTCCGTTGCCGGGCCAATCTAGCCTGCTCCCTCCGTGTTGTTGATTTGGAAGGAGCAACTATATGAAGAAAGAAAGACATAGTCTGTAACCAATGCTCCTTATTAATAACACAAAGTGATTGAGCCGAAAGTTGGGTCACAGAGTACAAGTAGCAAATTGAAAGCACAGTACATAACTATTGAGGATAGTATCTATGTAACCTCCCACTTCTGCATCCTTGCACTAACATTAGTGGTAGTTTAATGAACAAATTCTACGACCACTATGGACTTCCATTACAGTCGACTATGACAGTACACCAGTCTTATTCTTCTTCTTCTCTCTTGTTTAGGGAAATTGGTACGTTATCTTATGCAAGCCGGCAGAATGACATGGACAGCACAGTGAACTTGCACCCGAGAAAAAAAGTTGCACACCATGATGAGTGAGACAGACCTGCGTTACTGTACCGGTACAGTACATGCAGGTGGTGAAGCTATTACTTTTCTATTACGGGTGGCACTGAGAATACTCTGTTACAAGGGCTACTGCTTAATTAATTTACCTTTCACCCTACAGTGCAAATGAGTACTAGAAAAGGAAAATGAAGAAGCTAACTAATTTGATTATCTATCACTTCACATGGGACGTATTTGATGACATATGAGATGACTTTAGGTGCTTTGCTTAATATTGAGTGAACAGTGATACACCCACACATGAATGACGTACTACAAGTAAACTAAAGTTATTAAGAGAGGTACGGAGTGTCCACCGTAATAACCAGATATATGCTGTGATTGCAAACGCAATACAAAGTACTGCTACTATTCATGGTAGTTTTGGACACATTTACAATTTCTTTTCCTTGCCTTCCCTGCACTGGAACGGACGTGCGGGTGCGGTGGTACATGCTCTTCAAGGTAACACTTACTTCACCTGGCGACCATCTACTCTCTCTAGATACACATGTGCTATCTAAGAGTCAGAGAATACCATGCTCCAGGCATCCATTCAGTCAAAGTATATGCACACATACAGTTTCTGTTTCACCCACCCAGGCTGCTGTCCTTCCACCCATCCTTGCTTCATCATTGACCCAGCCATGCACCATACCATATTCTTTCCTTCCCAGCCACCTCGGGGGCCAAGCAAACACATATCGTTCTTCTTTGCCAGCCATCATACAAGTTCGCGTCCCACTTACTTACACCCTTCTTTCGCTTTTCGTTCATCCCATCCATCACGTTCGTCTAAGAACTTATTGGGATTCTTCTCACCAAAAACTTCACAGCTAAGTCGAAGTACATTTCGAGGAGGCTACTACCTGGTTGATTTGTAATTGTAATACACCCGTGCAGAAAGCACACTATGCAGTCTTCAATCTCAATAAGTAAGGAATATATAGCTTACCTGTTTCCGCCACCACCGTTTGAACCCCCACAGGAACGTCCGCCGGCTCTTGCACCGCCTCCTCCCCAGAGTGCTCCGAGTCCTCGCCCAACACAGCCACCTCCGCGCTGGCCCCGTCACCAGATGTTACACCTACAAAGTACATTTAAGAATGTTAGAATACACCACTCACTACTATATAATATTTGGTCTAGGAGAAATGTTAAAAAAACAGAATACAATGTAATAATTTGTGACTGTCTACTCCATAGTAAAAATGTCCCATTTTCCAGGGAAGGCTGTTGTCTTGCTGCACTTTTATGCACAACTGATGAATGCTTGCTTTTGATTTTTAACACGCACCACTTTTTCTCCTAACAGACAGAAGCTTGACTCCTAAGAACACGACCAGGATCAAGTTCAAACCAGGTGAGAGCTCGGCTCGACCACAAGAAATGTGTCCAATTAATCGTCAGCACTAACCACTTTTCCGTTTTCAGTTAAATAGTTTTATGACAAAGTAGATTTTAATAAATGTGTTTACTTTTAATAAAGCTTTTAAACTTAAATAGACTCTGTGGTTTTTGTTCCTCCAGACTAGAGGGGATGAGCTAAAGGTTTTGGAATTTTTGCAAGCATGAGTGCCTCTGACACTTCTTGACTGTGCTGTGACTCCGTACTACTCTCTTGTCCTGCGTACGATAATCTAGAGATCATTGGGGATCTATAATCGGTGACTTCGGGAGCTGAATGACTCTGCCACACTATCTAGTCAGTAAGGAGACAGTGCATAGAGGTATTGCTGAATAGAATGGGAGTCCAATGGAATTGCCAAATGTCCAATCTTAGTTAGCTACACAGACAGACTAATAAGAATAGTCTAGTAATACCACAGGGAGTCATATTCGAGGCAGGATAAGAATTTATATCCAGTCTACAAGAAGATCAAAGACGATTTAGAAAAAATCGAATGAGGAACGCTAGGAAAAAATAGGTACTGTTTATTAAAATGTAAACTTACTGGGGCCAGCAAAGGAGCCCTCGCCTGCCCGATCCTGGCCTGCATCCTCAGCACCCTCCTCCTGTGTCCTCTTGCCCTTGGGGGGAGCTGATGTACAACATGAAAGAAAGAAAAACCAGAAAACATGGATGAGATTTTTCAACCAAATCAAACATTTCAAAAGAACAATAACAAAATATTTTGGAAAAATAGCAAATAGATAGACAACTATTCCACGGGATCTATCTCATGTGGTATACTACGTTATTCGTATTGCCTGATTTGCGGAACGTTGACTTAGAAAGTTCCTATGTAACTCAATAAACAGACTACTAAAGAGGTTTGCCTAGGCCTGGCACTGCAGGCAGCAGTGCGCAGCACGCGAAGTGACAGACAAAGTCCATCCTGCTTGCAGATCAGTGAATACTCAAACTATCAATCCACCCGCCACCACCGCCACTATTTCTTCTTATAGCCATGTGTCTAAAGGAAGGACTGGACTTCAGTCTGTTGGGGCTTATTTAGAAGTCCCTTGCGGAAGTTGCGGCTCATTTTCCTCCATTGTTGCGTGCCTTTTGTGACGCAGCGGCAGAACAAAAGACTCGCCATGGTGTTGGTGCGGCGTATATATTAAAAAAAAACACATATGGGCATATTGGCGATGCATCACGTTGTAAAGCCCTGCGCCATCAGGGGGCGTTCCGGCGCAAGGGAGGACGTACCTGCGCAGGAACGAATCCTAAAAGTGGCTGAGGGAAATCTACAAGATGTCAATCAGTCACTTTTAGGACAATGATGCATGACTCAAACCCTGCGCGCTTGAAGCCGACGTACGGCTTGATGCAGCATTGGGGAGATAGGGTACCCCAGAGCATTGCTGGAGCTGCGCCATCGTTGGCACGCAACTCCAGCAATGCGCTGCCTTTACGGCACAGATGCGTAAGGCTTCTGTGACGTTTTGGGCCAATGGGTGGTGGTGGCATGGCACACAATTACTGCCGCATCCCTGCTACTTTGCAGGGATGCGCCGGTAATTGAAAATATGACCCTTACTGTCTAGCATTACGCAGTTCTTATCTTTACACTACACTCATACATAATTTCTCAGGCCAATGAAATGCTTCTGAACACAACATACAAAACAAAGAAGCATAGTAGCAAGCAAGGCTACTGAGAAGGAGAGCAGTGCACCTGAAATGCATAGAAGATTTTGAAATATAATTTACCTCAATGTAATCGGCAGCATTATTGCTCTTGGTAAAGAACAAAGATTTGCAAATAACAGAGCAGGATAAAACAGAGTAGTAAATGTACTACTACTACTACTCACCAAGCCCGGGGACCTCTACGCCGAGCGCGTCCAGCAAGTCCCGCTCCCGGTCCATGACATCGGTCCAGCGGTGGGTGGCCTGGTTATATGTGCGCCGGACCCCAGAGATCTTGTACATGGCCCGGCACACCTTCTCCCACCGCTTGCGACGCTCCTGGATGCCATAGCCAGTCGCGATCTTGCCGCCTCCCAGGATCGTCTTGGGGAGGCGGCGCTGGACGTGGAAGATCAGTGCCGCCACTTCCTCCGCGCTGAAGATCTCCCGCGGGACCACTTGCTCCCCCCTTAAACGCCCGCACGGGAGCCGGGCACGGGGTGCGGGACCCTTCCCCTTCTCAGGGTGCTTCCCGGCTCCCTTTACCATGGTCTGGGCAGAAATAGAGTTAAATGATAAACAAGAAATAGAATAGTGAAGAAGAAAAGAAAAGAGTTTAAAAAAGTAGTTTAAAAGTAACTAAAAGCTGCAGAAAACACAAAAATATAGAGCTAGAAAAATAGAGGGATAGATAATAAGTAAAATTAGATCAAAAAAACTTCAAACAAGCAAAGGATGGCAGAGATTGAGAGAGGATAGAGAAAGCATGCCCAGAACCATAGCAATGAATGAGAAACAAGATGGCCGCGCCCGTTCACGACCGCGTGGGTAAGTTCGCGCGAGATTTTCCTTGCGAGTATGCGCGAAATTGTACTAGCGAGCAGCACACTTTGCGAGATTACACATAGCGGCCGGAAACGGAATACGTCACGCAAACAAGATGGCCGCGCCCGTGTACGACCGATAGGGTAACTTGGCAAACGTATAGCTAGAAGCGCCTCGCGAACACGCGCAAGATCACGCGAACATACACGTCGCAAAAAAAACAATTTTGTATTCGCACGTATTCGCGGCTTCCTAAATCGATCTCGCACGGATTCGCGCCCCAAAAAACGCGCGAAATTGCAGAAAAAAACGATTTTAGCTAAACTGAAAGCAATGAGCAGGTGCAAAAGTTCAAACTTAACATTAGTAACATTCAAGGTAGTGCTTCCTGATGGGCCCCTCCAGAGTTTGCAACTATTCTATGACCCTGCTATGACCCAAACAGCAGGCTCATAGAATAGCTACAAGTAGACCATAAAGGTCCTGTGAAAAAAAAAATTCACTGCAACAAAAAGCAAATTACAGATAAGGAAGGAAGCAGGTGCCAGCCAGACTGGAACTTTCAAAATTACTGACACATTAATGAAACACAAATTAATTGATGGCAGTTGAAGAAGGGCAGGTGTGCTTGCTTTTTTCAACCACCATAATCTACAGTGATAAATAAACCTAATGGGTGGCAGTGAGGATGTACCAGAGGGTGGCATGGGTGTCCCAGAGGGTGGCAGTGGTGAAACAGAGGGTGCTGTGAACCTGTGATGATAAACCAGACGTAGAAACAACATAGTCGCGGCCGTTGCGAGCCGAAAAGTAAGTTCGCAATTGCGAACTTGTCCCAAAAACGGGAAAATCCGCAAATCCGCTAGAGTTCGCGGATCTTTGCGGATTGCGAATCCGTAAATCCGCAAGTTCGCGTACGCGAGATCCGCTAGATCCGCCCATGCTTAATCCTCAGCCTTTGTGACAGCTCTCCCCTGCTGAGTATCACCACACCCTCCCTTCATTGTAGACAGCTCCCCTGCTTACACGTGGGTGGCTCATCTTCTTTGCAGCTGGCAGTACATGTGACTCATTTTCCGTGAACCTGTCATTGAAAGAGTGTAGCAGGCCCCTGAGAGACACACCCTCATGTGCAATATTCCAGCAAGTCCTCGTAGCTCTCACTTTGCCTCTTTGCTGCAACACTTACCTGGATTCCAGTGCTCCTTTATTTATTTATAATGTTTTTTATATAGTGTGAACCTGACCCTAGAAGTGTATCAGTGCACTTTATAAATAGTACAATAAGAAGAAAATAGATAACCAAGAAACATATACGCTGACAATGTCCTTTGCAAATCATGAATGGGACAGTGAGTTATAAACCTGGACTCAGACGGCATGTGCAAGCCTGGCTGGAGAACTGCATCATATCAGTCTCCAGAGAATGAGTCAGTAGGTTCAGGGTAGGGATTTGTTCATTAAAAGCACTTTGACTTATTTTTTGAATGACGCGATTGAAGGGATCAGTCTGATTTCAGGGGGCAGGATGTTTCAGATTCCAGGGGCCAATCTGGAGAAGGTTTGGTTGTAGCTCCGGATTCTTCTGTCCTCGACTTCATCTTCTTATCTGCTTCAACTGCTTCACGTCATCGTTTGGAGCTGCTGCTCATCTGGATTTGCAGCTGCTCCTCAGGGCTCTGACGTGCCGTCTCCTAGGAAACCAAAACAAACAGGAAGAAAACTATAAAACAAGATAGAGAAAGTGTGTCTTGCATTCTACTCTGACCTTGACCTAGAAGTACATTTTAGTTTTATTGTATTGCGCAGACATGTTTTTTTTTTCACAACGTGGTCAAAAACTCCTATTTTATATTATCAACAGATTCAGAGGTACATTTATTTTTTGTTTGGCGCAGAACTGCTTCTTTAGCAAAAACATGGTTAAAGTGGCCAAAGACTGTTCTTTACATTGTCATTTAATTTACATTGCCTTATGTGCCTTCTCTGTATTAAGTAACTGTTTCATCCATCCGCTCATTAACCCTTTCCAATCTACCCAGCTGGGGAATTCTTGTATGTACTGCAAGGAGCAGTTGCATCTTCCAGCAGACATGTCATCTTCCAACCCTTACCAGGGAATTCCTTTGTCTCCACTTGTAAATATGGTAAGTACATCTGTGTAGTGTATTGAGATTATTATTTACAAATAAGCGTCTTGTGATTGCAGGTGTCAGCTTTCATTTATCAGTAATTATTAGTGACTCTTTTGTCCCATCTAATAGAAGTTGCAGTATTCATTCCCTGCCAAAATCCAGAGTATAGTCCTACCCTGTCCTAAGCTGCAAAATCAGAGAATGTGCAGGTCTTCATTCCTGAGACACACTGATCCGGATTATGTTGGAGGTGGCATAGGTTCTCTCATCTCTCCCCAAAGGAATAACCCGGAAATCAGGTGAGTGAACAGGAGTAGGAGGCTTTGGAGGATGAGGTTGCAGGGGGCGTGGTGGACTGACCTGACAGCTGGCCACCCAACCCACTGGGTCAAAATGAGCCATGCCCATGGGTGTGCAGAGGTCGCTGAATGTGTATGGCCTTTTGAATGGCATGGCTGAAAGCCCCTTCTGTAGCCACGCAAGGGGCAAAAAGCAGAATGGAGGATGTCTGGCCACTGAAGGTCCTAGGACTTGCCCATAGCCCGTGAGTCCTTAAAGTGCTCCAGGGCCATGTCTGCTTTGTCTTTGAAGAGGGCATGTCCATGAGAGAAGCCTGGACATCCCCAGAAAAGCAAAAAGTTCTCATCCAGGCACTCTCGATAGTATTGCTCTGCCCAGCGAGTTGGTTGTGTCAAGCTCACAACAAATAGTGAACTTTGCTGCATTTCTCCCATCCCATTCAATACTGCTTGGGAGTAGATGGGCCGGGCCTTCTCTAGCACCTGTGGCAGCATTTGCCCCACCGTTTCCTACAGCGAGTAGGATGAACGGCCCAATAGGCATGCAGTGTTCACCGACCTCAATGCAAAGATGACAGAAGAAAACATTTTTTTACCCCAACTATCTAGCGTCTTGGATTCCCAGTCTGGGGATGTTGAAGGGAACATGCCTTGTGAGGTGAAGGCTTGGATCACAAAAGATCTCGGGGTGAGGGTGGTTTATAAGGAAATTTTGGTCTCCCGGTGCAGAGCAATGGTGGCGGGTGATTGTCCTATTCACCGGAGCTCCTGTACTGGGTGTAGATCAGTTCCCAGGCCTGCAGTCAAGGCCTCGTTGAATGGCAGGAGGGGTTCCGAGGAGGAGAAACCCGGCTGCAGGACCTCTGCTTTCCACCAAAGAGAGCTGAAGGTCCAGGACTTCAGATGCCTTTCGCACCGCAATAACATATGAAGCTCCCTCCTCCATTCCGTGCTCAGGCTGGTCTCATAAAGGGTCCAGCGAACCCTCCCAATCTTACTCCATTCCTTGCCATTCAAAATAAGGCTCAGGAACCGACCTAGGACTGAAGGGTGCTGTCAGCACCAAAATTGGTGCCAGTAGGCGCTGATCAGACTCTGGATCGCCAGGAATAACAATGGAGCTGGGACCGCTTGGGAATGTAGGCGGTGTTGGGAGTCTTGGCAATGGGGCCGGCACTGCGGAAGGTCGCAGTGGTGCGACCAGTGTCAGTCTGGATATATCACTGGATCTATGGGGGGCATCGGTGTTGGGGCCAGAGCTGATGGCGTACAACCCAATGGAGCCCCGACTGAGCCTCCGGGGCCCAAAGGGGCAGCAGGAGGACCTGGCTGCCCAAATATGAGGCAAATGGTATCATAAGATTCTTTGAGCTGGGCGGGGGTTGCTCTGGCACCTGGAAAGGTAGGGGAGTGTGGAGTCGCCCCAGGTGTAAGTTCCTCAGAACGAGGCCTACAGCACTGAGACTCCTCCATCACGTTGACCAACAGACAGGGAGAAGTCTAAGCACGCTCAACTTCTTGTGTTTCTTGTGCCTCTTACCTGACCTACCTGACGACTTTGAGTGGAAGGACAAGGAGTTAGGACTCCCAGAGCAGATTCCTGACCTTCTTCTCGAATGAGACCTTTGGGGCAAATTACTCAGTGCAGAGTGCTCGGGCCACAAGCAGCTTTAGGGACCGCTCTCACAAAGCTTTCAGAGCCATGGCCCAGCAGTCAGAGCATGACTACAAGTTGTGGTCGCTCTCCATGCACCAAAGACAGATTAAGTGTAGATCTGCCACTGATATAGCATGGTACCATGTGACGCATGGTTTGAATCCAGAAGTCTTTGACTTGTTTGAAAAAACCTACATACCAAATTTATTTAGACAAATCATCAAATAAAGCCTGGCAAAAAGAGATAGAGGATAGCTCTCTTCACAGATTTGCGCTGTCTGGTGTGGAAGGAAAAGAAGTGACTTCAGTGCGCCGAGTGGCGCAAATATAGGTGACGTGGATGTCACAAAGGCGGAGAGGATGCCAATGAAGTCATGCAAAGCCAACCAACACCACCTACCTGCACGCAAAGGTATTGCTCAAAGAAAAGTCTTTCAGATCCAGTCTGACGCCTGTGAAATTCAAAGGTAAGGACTCTGTGGCTAGATGTCTCTATCAGATTTCTTGTTTTCTTGATCCGTTGTTCTCTTTGTTGGCCACTGTAGTCTAATCAGCATCCTGTAAATACACCCACTGCCTCCTCAACTTCTGTATGTCCGGTTCTATCTTTGTTCACAAGGCTAATGAAAGTCATTGTAGGTCTGATGTGTGGGGGATACTCTCTGGCAAAGTAAATGCAATCTATCATTGTGTCTTTTACCTGATTACCTTATTTGCAAATCCTAAAAATCTGGTATTAACCAACCATTCCTGGACCTACATTGGACTTTCTCGGTGTTGAGGTCATTGATTTGTGTAAATAATTTATTGAATCAGTCTCTCGTAAGCACATATATTAACCATCAGAAGAAAAAGAATGAGGGAACGTTCTTAATTAAATAAGGCCAACCTTACTCTCTTTTGTCTGACTTGATGTAGGCTGATCAACAAGTCTAATATGAATAGTCCCAGGTGTTTATGCTAATGAACATCTAAACTGCACATGCAAGTGAGGTGGCCCTCTTGCAGTTTTCTACAAACACCCTGAAATTCGTCGACCCCCACTTTTAATTACTTTTGTGCCTAATTTGTTTTATCAATAAACCTTTGAAATTTGAAATTTTGCATTTTCTGTCCAATATTCTAAGTAACTATTGTTTGCGATCCCCCCCCCCATTTCATTGATGGGGCTGTCAATATTTGGATTGATAACACCAAGAAACAGATATTACAGAGGTTATGGACATCTTAGAATTCTGTAGATGAATATCTCACATTACCGCAACTAATGGATGAGTAATTGTCTTGATATCACCTTGATTAGACTTCTCAAATGTGTTTTAAGGGCACTATACTAATGGTATGGTCATGTCAAGATTAGCGACATTGTTCTTTCCCAGTTTTTAAACCCCTGAGGCATCCAGCGGTGGTGAACAGACACATTCCAGACCTTACAAAGTCAGTTGTTACCATGGACACCTTTCGTGTATTTAATGTTTGTGGACCATTGATGGGCATCCCTGCTCTAACAGTACAGAAATATAATGTTAGGGACACAATCATGTCAATTAGACCCAAAGAAAAACTAAGATGTAACAAAATGAGGGATTCTGTTGCTGCCATGATCCTCTCTTTTTGAGTCCATGGTAACTCTTGCAGTAAGATTGTCTCAGCGTGAACTGGAGCTTAGCAAATTTAATATGTCTCCACAGTGAAATATATAGGCTTTACCAATGCTTTTATTTGGGTAAGATAGCTGCTCTGAATGTGTATGGTTTCGCTATGGCCATCACGGAACCGGTTTATTAAGAATATTACAGATGGATTGAAGTATGGGCTCCATGGATGCACAGATATGCATGGCGACCGTCTTTGATTGTTTTGTTTTATTTAAAAAAAAATTATGAAAATGACTGCTGCGGAGGCGTGGGCTTACGTAATGCCCTATTTGAGTGTATTTCTAATACTTTAATAAATCCAGGTCAAAAGTGGCCACAGTGGATGCACATGTATTTGCAGCAGACATCTTTGAATGGTTTGTTAAAATAATACAAACCTGCTCCTAGATGCCAGCTGTACGTGCATGCAAATGCAAATTTACAGTGGTCCATCTTGAAATGCTCAAAAAGAGTTTTTAAGGTGGATGCCAACCAATAGTGCAGAAGCCGCCAACAACTAAAAACAAGCACTGGTAAATGCATTAGGTTTCGCCTCCGTGATTAATATTACATTTGGGTTTGTTGTTGTAAGATTTAGCTTGGTGAGCAGTTGTACAATATAAGATAGTTAAACTCCCTTAAAGTGTTATGGCTTGTTTATTATTAAAATGACTTATAACATTGAGAAAATCAATATATTGTGCAGAGGTCGAGTGTGAGCTACACAGACCCTTTTCTGCGAGGCGCACAAAGGGACTGCTGTATTTGGAATCAGAATGGTCAGTCACTGACACCCTCGGATCTGCAACCCCTGCCTGCTCTTCCAGGGAACAGTTGAAAATTCCAGCCCTCCAGCCCTCAGGGTTTGCATAAAAAGGCAGAGTTGCAATGAATCGCTTCCTCCAACATGTTTAACATCACGTGCTGCGGAACCTTTTGACGGAAGCAAACTTTACAAGACAGGAAAGGGTTTGCAGGAATATAGGGGCATATTAGCAAGGGCAATATTGCCGCTTTAGCGGGACTTTTTCCCACTAGAGGCGATATTTTTATCGTCCTATTATCAAGCTGTCGCTAACAGCATTTAGCGACAGCTGATAGGCGATAGCTACAGGTTTGGGGCCCGCTTTGCATGTCAGCGATATTTATCGCTAATGACATGCAAAGTGGGCGTACCCAAACTGTTAGTGACTGAAAACAGTCACTAACACAGCTATCGCCTATTAGCAAGGCAGGCGAAGCGATAAAAAAATCCCGCTAAGCACGCCTATCGCCAGAACCTAACAGCTGCTAATAGGATGGTAAACCTGTTTATCCAATGGGAGGTGGATATTCAGGTTAAGTCCCCATTAGCGTTAATGCCTGAATATCACTGGATTTCCAGCGATATTCACGCATTGAGCCGCTATTGCTGGATATTTTATCGCATTGGAGATAAACGTTGCTAACAGCATGTTATCTCTGCGATAATATCCGGTGATAGGCAGCGATAAAATAAAATGCGCTAAGCGCATTTAGCGATAAATATCAAAATTTGTTGCTAACTTGCCCCATAGTTCTACTAGAAACTGCACAGATTTTAGTTTCAATCTGAAAAAAGTATTTTGGAAGACTAGCAAGTAGATGGAATAGTTATTTGTATATTAGATAACGAATGAAAAAAACATAATTTGCATTGCAATAGGTCCCGCGTTCATGAGAGTTTGAGCTATTGGCATTGTAAATGACAATGCATTTTATTTATGTGTTTTGAAAACCTGCAAGTGTTAAGCACTGAGGGCCTCATTTATAAAAAAGTGACGCATCGCTGCTAGAAAACAGCTATGCGTCACTTTTCCTTGCGCTCTCCTTGCGACACCAATGATGCATCATATTTACAGTATGACGCATCATGTCTCAAGGAGTTACAGATACGTCAGTATTTCTGACATATCTGTAGGTGCAAAAATTACGCATTGCTGGAGTGTGTCACAAAAGTGATTTTGGCTACCCTAGTCGCTAATATCGCCGCAAACACCTTATAGTCCGTGTTCAAAAGGGATATAAGCCTGTAAGATTCGGCAGCAAGTGGGTCCTTATTTGGTTTTAAAATTAAAACTAGCCTCTGCCCATGATGCCGGTGGATCCTCCTCATCCCTCAATATGCTGTCAAAAAGTTCCTTAACACTGATATTAGGTTCTCCTCTAACACCAAGTATAACTCTATCGGGAGGCCATCTGGGCCCGCCACTTTTCCTCTTGCCATCCTTCCCAACTGTAGGCGAATTTCTTTCTCAGTTATTCCAGAAGCTAAAATAAGACTCTGATCATCATTTAGAGATGGAAGCTCCACACTTTCCAAGAAATCCTTGATTTTTTTCCACCCCTGGCTCAAACTCCTCACTATATAATTTGGCCATATATCCCCGTACTTCTGCTCCAATTTCAGCATTAATGTCTAAAATCTGACCAGTAGAGCTCTCTCTCAGGCTGCTAATTTGATTTCGGACTCTATCCGTTTTAGCCTTCCAGGCTAAAAGCCTGCCACTCCTCTCCCCATATGAAAAATTCTGAAGTTTGCTAACCTTCCATCTGTTTATTAACCCCTTCGACGCTCATGACGAGCTGGGCTCGTCATGAGGTAGCCTCCTCGCACGCTCATGACGAGCCCAGCTCGTCATGTAAAGTGCACTTTACAGATTCCCAGCGTACGGGCGGAATTCCGCCCGCACGCATGCGGTTAAGATATTATCCAGCCCACTCTTATATTCCGCTTGAAGACTCTCCATTTCCTTAGTAAGGAGTGGTACCCTACAGAAAGACTCTAAAGAAGAACTTTGTAATTCCTGCTCCTTACTTCGAATATTTTCAAGAAGGCCCTTCTCTCTCTTCCTAGAACTGCGATTCTTCCCAATCATGGTGGATGTAATCTCAGCCCTTAAAAATGCCTTAAAGGCATCCCAGATAACCTGGAACTTTGCTGAACCCATGTTGGCCTGGAAGAAAATCATAGCCTCCTCCCGCATTTTTGATTGAACTACTTCATTGAGTAAGATTGTCCGATCCAATGTCCATCTTGTAACTCCTCTCTTTTCTTGTGATCTCAAAGAAAATAAAACAGCAGAAGGATCAGAGAGGATAGCAGGCAAATGCTCAACCTTTTTGACTTCTCCATATATACACTGATCAATTAAAAAGTAGTCTATGAAGGAGTGATGGCCATATTTTTTGCTAATAAGTATATCCTCAATGTTGACACAACAGGATCTCGCATGGCAGCCTCGCCACATCTCGCAACCGATGCTTCACTTTGGCTGGGCGACGCTACTTTGTCTCAAATTCACTCAACACTCCGTAACCAGAAATGTAACTACTTTATTCAGTGGGCCTAACTTGGTCCCTGTAACCGGCCCACACTCCATTGCCGTCAGCCTGAACTTTTGACTATGATCCGCTCCAGTACAACCAGATATTCCTTGTTGGCGCATTGTGCTTTTTGGCACTATATAAACTTAAAACTTTCAGATTCAATATCTTCAGTTTTACAGATTGTATTCGTCTGTTTTTTGCCTTGTTCATTTAATAAAAGTCACTCTATTCTTCTATGCCTGGTGTGGGATGTTTTTGAGTAGTGTTTTTATCGTTCTTAGTGTTTGAAGTGTTGCTAAAATACTTTAAACGTTGCTACAAAGTTAAGCGAGACTGCTCTTTAAAAAGCTACCAGGGGTGAGCATAGGTTAATTTGGTGTTCACTTGGGCCTTACCCTGTCTAGGATTGTGGATACTGCTTGACCAGGCCCACACCCCTGTCAATCAGGAACCCAATCTCTAACACCCAGGATTTCAGACATGCCCCATTACTGAGATCAGCAGGCTTTATTTCTTCAGTTGTATCCCTCAGAAAGAACCTGCCCAGGTCTCACAACTTTACTATTTACATTGGATGAGGAGAAAAGATGATTAGCCAATGCCAAGGTCAGAGAGAAGGCCCAGGCATCACTTTCACTTCTGACTGTATAGTTTGTGCTTTGGTGGGTGCCAACCTCAGACCACATAAGTATAGAAAACACAGGTTTGCTGCAGTGAACTCACAATGAAGTATGTCTAACAGCAGGGAGCTCTGAGTAGTTATCTGGGTTAATTGTACCTTTTTGGACACTGAGATGGCCAGGGCCCCATTCACTTCCCATCACACCCTCTTTTATTCATTCATCCCTCCTCACTCTAATTTATTCTTCAGTCATTATCACACTTCCATTCATTCGTCCACCCATTTACTCATTTACAGGCTCTCATTCATTCTTCTGTTTTAACACTCAAATACTCCCATTCCATTCACCCCTCCATCACTCTGCCCATCCAGCTTTAAATCTGCCATTCATTCACCCACTCATAATCTACACTTTCATTCATTTACCTATCCACGCCTCAATTCATCCTCTGTATCCCGTACATCCATTCTTATAATAAAACGGGGAACAGCGTTTACAACGCAACTTTTACCACGCACGACCTTTACCACGCAACTTTTACAACGCATGTCGTTACAACGACTTGCGCTGGGAGGGCGCTGTAGGATAGGGAATAGTTTAATTTACTATCCAAAACCTTCCTTACTATCCACGGGGACTGGAGTTGGAATAGCAAATTAAACTATTCACTATCCAACGCCCCCCAACGCAAGTCGTTGTAACGACTTGCGTTGTAAAAGTTGCGTGGTAAAGGCATGCATTGTAAAAGCATGCGTAGTAATGACATACATCCTAATAAAACAGATGTAGGATTATCCAATGTTTTTCAACAAGGTATCCCTTGCAGTGAGGTGAACAGAACGTTCCATCCAATTCATAATTAAGACCTAGATAATTATCTGGAACTTTTCTTTTTTATTTGGAATTGTGAGCCTCATTCGTCCAGCTGCAGGGTAGATCAGTATGCGGCCTGCTGACCTATCTGTGCACGCTGTCCACAGGCACACATTAACCAGTCAAGTGACTTCCTGTTTCCGTTTCATATGCTTTAAAATAGACATGAAAATTAACTTCTTAAAGGTGCAATAATAGAACAAAACACAATGGCTAAAAACCCATGATTCTACTAAGCGCCTTCGATTTCTATCTCATGAAACAGGCAGGTCTGAGAGTCGACCCTTTGACCTTGAGGTGACAGTAACCCCCTGAGACCTCTCACCTGCGCGTGAAAAAGCTTTCGAGGCAGAGCTAAATAAGTCCATTTAACCACCCATGAATACATTCATGGAAAATAAAATAAAACCAGTCTTTGCAGAGCCGATTGTCCGCCAAGATTACGTTCAATCCCACAAGGGAAACAAAATGTATATACTCACACGACTAAATTACAAGCCGCGCTCCGGCTGATGTGCGGTTCTCCAGCTGGAATCAGAAGCCCCATCATCTCTGATCACGTTACTACAGTGAGATATAGGCTGACAGCTGGATAAGGTCAAACCAAAGAACACTGAAATTAAAATAAGGAACACTAGCAATTTTTGCAAGATTCATGCTGGCATCCTGGGTTGCCTCTGGCAACTCCGAGCAATTCATCAAAGCAGGCTGGCACGATGCATTCTCTGATGTACTAATATTTCATACATATTCTCTCCTGCAGCGGGAGTCCCACAATGCGATTTAAGAGATAGAATGTATAATGTATATCAATGTGTACAGTTAGAAATATATATGTATGTGTGTGTGTATATATATATATATATATATATATATATATATATATATAAAAATATATACACATATATATATATATGAACACATTTCTCTCATGTTCTCTCTCGTCTCGCCTCTCTAGCTCTATTTATATATACATATATATCTATGTGTATATATATATATATATATATATATATATATATATATATATATATTACCTACTGGCGGTCGCCAGTAGGTATATATAGTTAGGATTTTTTCTCTATGGGTTTTTTGAAAATTCTATGTCTAATAACTTTGGCGTTTGTGGACGGAATTGGCTGAAATTTTCAGGAAAATGGCACATTTTGTTTCTGAGCAGCCCTTGAAAATTTGGGGGGGGTTCGTCCAGTGGGGGCCGAGAAAAAAGGGGGGTCCCAAAACGTGTTTTTAACATTGAGTTTTCCATAGGGCGGTTGGCCTCACTTTTAGCCCGAACGGCTGAATGGATTTGCACGAAACTTGGCAAAATTGTAGGGACTGGTAGCCCGATGTGCCTTTTGTAGGTCTCAATATATGTGCTCCAGTGGATTTTGAGAAATTAACGTTTAAAAAAAGATATATATCTGTAACAGCGGACCGGTTAGCGCTCTGGTTCGCGGACTTTTCGCGCAACGGAGCTTTGTGAAGCGAAGCTGATTGGTTCTCCGGCGTCTGTCAACATTCCAAACAGTCCGTAGCGGCCGCCATCTTGTCTCTCGGTAGGATCGAGAGACAAGAGGAGGTCAAAACAAAGGGGGAAATAACTATAAGGGGGCATAGTAGATCCTCGCTGACCCCCTAGGTTTGATGTGGAGGTTTTAAAAGGGCCCCGCGGGGCAAAAAAAAAATAATAAAAATAATAATTGAACGGCTGAATGGATTTGCACGAAACTTGGGAAAATATTAGGGACTGGTAGCCCGATGTGCCTTTGCTAGGTCTCAATATATGTGCTCCAGTGGATTTTGAGAAATTAACGTTCAAAAAAAGATATATATCTGTAACAGCGCTCCGCTTCGCGTAACGGAGGTTTGCGAAGCTGATTGGTCATTCTGTCACTGGGCTATAGTTGGGCTACATCTGGCTGATATTTGGGCTACATTTGTTTTTTTGTGTGTCTGGCGGCCATCTTTGGGCTACATTGGGCTACATTGGGCTTCATTGGGCTACATTCGGCTAATTAGCAAATAGCTCATCGCAAACTAGGAATGGTAAAGAATCGCTATTTATTCCTTAAAGTTCGCTATTTAGGAAATGCAAATAACTTTGATGATACATATGGCGGTTCATCTCTAACAAGATAAGAAGCATAGGGATAGATTTATGATGACTGGCGCATCACCAGGGATGTGTTAGTCATTCTGTGCCGCTGTTCCGTCACCTATGGTGTGCTGCATTTACAATGCGGCGCATCATGGGGCAAAAACAGCACAGATGCGTGATGTATCTGTGCCGTAAAGGTGGCGCATTGCTGGAGTTGTATCGCAAGTGTGATGAAGCTCCAGCAAGGGTCGGGGGTGCCCCTGTCGCAGGGTTTCTGTTCTCACACAGAACTGTGGACAGAGGATTGGAACCTCGGCGAATTAGGGTGTCCCAAAACTCACGTTAGTAATCAAAAACTATTTAGCAAGCTAGGTACAGTGTCACATTGGATATAACAAACTCTCAATGTTTAGACAATCCAGAATATGAACTTATAGTACCTCAGGATACGTGGAACTCATGAACAGTCGGTCGTTATAGATTTCTTAGAAACCAGAACATGGAGTTAAGAAGAACAGATGTGTATTTGAAATGTTTATTTACTAATGCCGTCTTCTCAGGCGTAGTACCTTAGATAATAAAAGTACACATATTATCAGTAGCAAAATTACCAGCATAGTTACTAGTACATAAAAAGCGAATGGTGACAGTATGTTAACATGCTGTAAATGAATAAGAGTTAGCAACACTTATAAGCAGCCGCGGGCCGTGGAGGGAGTTACGGTGGGGCAGGGAGGCGGGGAGGGGGAGGGGCAAGGTAGAGAGGGCTCCACCCTGCTTCTCCCCCTCCCCGCCTCCCTGCCCCATCGTAACTCCCTCCACGGCCCGCGGCTGCTTATATCTCACCCTCCCTAATACACATATTATATTATTTGCTAAGAAGGTCTCTTTGTGTTGGTTTAGGGCGTGTCCATACTTTAGTGTCTTAGATTTGAAGAAATCACATCAGCATACACCAGCTCTCTCTTCATGTGAACCGCATCAACTGTTGTGTATGTGTGTTCGGCAAAGCAATATAAAACCCGCCTCATGCCCAGAATTGGCAGAAGTTGCACTTATGTTATGAGTATGAAGTCGTGGAGATCAGACCTCATAAAAATTCTGTATCGTGTTGTTCTTGAAACTTTAGCACTCGCTGTACAGATATAGTTTAACAAGTAAAGCAGATAGTAGACCAATAACATATTATTCTCATGTAAACCACGATGAACTACTAGGTGGAAAGCTAAAGCAACAACTAAGTGTCGTGTGCAGAAGTTGCAAAAAAGGAAAAATGGCGTTTAAACCGGTAATGAGCCCATGCTAACTTAACACGGTGTAAAGATATCCAGGACCTAGATGACACCTCCTCATGATCCGGAAACGAACTGAATAAGATAATAGAAGTGCCATCTCATGAGAGCAGATTGCAAGTTTATATGTGGACGGTCCGCAAGGTAAAGCATTAAAAACTAGGAAAATTCAATGCTAAAGAAAAATAAAACAGCCAAGTACTTTATCGAGTCTTAAGCCAATAGGCAAGGTAAATAATAAAAACTTGACAAATAAGTCAATGAATTGTCAATGAAATGCTAGTACTCAGCATATCAAACATGAAAAAGGTCTATGACATAACTGTGTATGCAAAATAAGCTGCAACAGCCTCCAATAGGAAGTCACCGTCTTCATCCGAAAACAGTTCAGCCATCCAATTTAAAAGCGGAAAAGAACATACGTGCTCTCCCAGCACCGGATCCTCTATCACCATCAGAGGACAGCTCGGTGGGTTTTCAAGAAAGCTGTGTTCCAAGAAAGACTGTGCTGCCGCCAGTAAATTCCAGGGACCAAGTAGTCCATGCATCAATGCCACAGCCATAATCCTTTCGCCAGGACAAATCAACTCGTGAGTAATGATAGGAGTCATCAGCTGATTAAAGTCGACGTCAGGAGAAACCGGTCCGCAGAGACACAAATCAATGGCCCAATCGAAATCACAGGTCAGGCAGTGAAATACAGGCTGGACACAGGTGAAGTAGGAGAACCGAAAAGATAATCCATATGCCGTGCTTAATATCGCCAACGGCATTGTGCCATAATATTCTAGCATGCGATTGCGGAACAGTGTCAGCAGCTGCAGGGTCGGAGGTTGCATAGGAGGGACATCCATATTTAAAAATGTAAAAAAGCACAAGAGCGTCCGCTGGTAATGCAAGTAAAAATGCCAATCCACGAACCAGAGTGCAGAAAATACAATGAAAGGGAGCAGGGATGACTCCAAAGATTTTCTCAAATGAAGTCACGAGACCACTGGTAACAACTTTAAAAAAGTGTGCCAGGGATTTGGTGGAGGATGCGTTAAAGATAGTCGGAAACATGTTGCTGAAATTGAAAGGCAAACCTGTGTACGGGTGTTCACTATGTGAAGTACGAAAGTTTCACGGGCCGAACTCAAGGCCACCTCTCTCTGAGACAAAAGAGCTCTTATTCTTGTCATGCCGTTGAAACGTGTCCCAAGGTTGGTATTTTTGGCCAGATTGAAAACTCCCTATGTTCATGTGTGGGAGGAAATAGAACATTTCTGCAGCAAATAACCCGTTCACTTACTGTTACGATAAAAGGAATACTTTTAATTAACTCAGAACAATCTTCATTATTGAGCATCAAATAACTACCATTTTCCAACAACTTGAACGTGGGGATGATAGCAGGAACTGGCGTGCCTTGCAACACGCAAGCCATATTTGGTCGGTGTTTGTTGCATGAATCGTGTAACTGTATGTGCCTACACATTAGTGAATGATCTGGCGTCTCAGTGCATTCCTCTCCATTCAGATAAACTTCTTGATCATCTTTGAAGCATCTGTATGTGTATGGAAGCGACCAGACCTCATGAACAAAAGCACTACCTAAAGGTTCATAAAGACCTATTGGTATATATTTCATACAATTTGAAAACTTATATAAAGCAAAAGGCAGCGTTATTAAACCGTGGATAAGGCATGTTGCCAAAAAACCCGCAATCCTCTGCTGATGATGTCACTGAGCATGTCATGAATGATGTAATATGTGACATCATCAGTAGTGGATTATGGGTAATAGTATCTCTAGTTTACTCCCCTATAGCTGTCTTTCTTTTAACATAAGTGTGTGTTTCCTTCCCTTATACTTACTGTTTTTGGTTCGCTTCCAGTTCGCGTACCAGCGAGCGAACTAGGAAGCGAACTAAGAGAAATAGAGGTTGGCACAGTTCCAAATATTGTACCAATTTTTTAATAACGGGGAGGTAGTTCTGAAAAGAACTTTTTTTTTTATTTTTCTGAACATTTTTTTACTGTTTTTGAATTTTTCGGAACAGTTTTATATTTTTTTGGGTTTTTCTTGGAGGGGGCAATGAAAACGATTCATTGTAAAGGGCTCAACAGGAGCAACAAAACAAAAAAAAGAAGTATTTATTATTTTGGGCGTTTCGGACAAACTTGCATATGATAGTCAATAGCTCTGTTGATCAGAGTGATGCTTCTTTCTCCGTAGGAAATGAATCCATCGCAAAATACGCAGGTGTGTTTTACTTCACCAAATCTCATTTGTATATTTGGCACCATCTCCCTGCCCTCTGGTCCCGTTACTTCCGGTACAACAGATCTTCTGGCCATAATAGGGAGATTATCTAGGTCGTTCCGAAACTGTGCAGCACTGTAGTTGTTAGGATGCCACCTAGTCATATGGCGATGCATTGTGTAGTTTCCGAAACTGTATTTTTTGTCGGTCCCTCTGGACAGTCTATCTTGACATATAAGGCAAGTTACGTATCTTGCATTTACTTTTTTCTGACCTTTGGGAATTTTAAAAAATTGCCAAATGAAGTTTTCTTTCCGGTGAGACGTCTTGGGCTGCTCAGGCAAAAACTGCCTCTCTTCGTGCTCGTCCTCCTGTTCCTCTTCTTCTTCTTCTTGTTGAATTACAACTTGAGCAGGTGGTCCACTCTTCCTTGGATGTGGTGGAGGTGGTGGGGAAGCACCAGCTGAAGCTACTAAAGAAGCCATTGCTCAGTGATCACAAAGGGTCTTTCTCTCACAATGATGAAAGTCAGAGTGAGGAAAGAAGGAGGGATTTTCATCATTTGGGAAAAACAAGAGTTCTCAACCAATCAAAAGTGTTCATTTTAGATTATATGACCTAGTCTTACATCATTAGGAAACCAAAAGTGAAATGAACCAATGAAAAGTGTTATTACCAAGTCACATGACTTGCTGTGTTTACGTTAAGCGCTTTGCAGGGCCTCCCGGTTTGCTTCCAGAAACCTGCGCTTTGGCACTCGCTTCGCGTACCAGTTCGCTAACGTAGCACGTCATATGACGTATCACGCGACAACGTGGAACGTCATGCGGACGGGAGGCGTCACGATGTTGTTTTCTAACGCGGCACTTGCGGTAAAGAAACGTTTACCGGCTCGCGGTCTATTTCGCGGCATCAAGGTCAGCTAACGGGAAGCTTCCCGATTCGCGAAGCGGGAACGAAGAAAAAAAAATATTTAAAAAAAAAATTATTCATAAACATATAAAATATATTTTTGGATTTAAAGAAGAATACATTTTACAGCTACAGATATTAGCTGTTAAAAAACCAATGAAATTCACAGAAAAAACCATAGGTTATAGACCATATATAGTTAGGAATTAGCATTTACAAAACCTTGAAAATTCACTGAAAAAACCATAGGTTATAGACCATATATAGTTAGGAATTAGCATTTAGAAAACCTTATTTTACTCACACAAAACCATTGAAATTCCATATATAGTTAGTTGCACTAACTATATATCGCGCACCCGCAATCCACTGCTGATGATGTCACATATTACATCATTCATGACATGGTCAGTGACATCACTGATGACATCACTGATGACATCTCAAATGACATCACTGATGACATCACTGATGACAACATCCAGTGACTGTATGCTTCTGTAAAGTTAAAATATGTCTTACATATTGAAGAATGAGTGGATGTATAAGTGTCTGGATGAAGGATTTAGTAGGTGCATGACTGACTGTATAAGTGAGTGATTAAATGTGTCTCACTGAGTGCATGGGTTAGTGACTAAACTGTTTTAAATTGTGCATCATTGTGTCTGTTGTTTTGTAATCTGATGCATGTGTTGATCATTAGCTATATGACTAACTATATGGGTTATTGATTAGTTGCCCAAGTATTTGTATGGGAGACTGAGTGTGTGTGTGGGTGTCTGGGAGGTGTATGACTCTGTGCATAGATGTGTGAGCAGTTGATTCACTAGATGTATGGGTTCAAAAGTGCATGTGGAAACATCTGTATGGGCGGTTGACTGTGTGCATGAGTGTATTGGTGAGTGAATGGATATCTCAGTGCTACATGTCAAAGTAAGTACATATGTAAAACACAGTACATGTGATAGTTGACATATATAAATAACTGTGCATAAGAGCCAGTGAATGTGTGAGTGGCTGTATGGATTATTGTGAACTTGTATCAGGGATTGTATAACAGAGTAAATATGTGTTATTATATGTTCCAATAAGTAAGGTGTGTATAACTATATAGTAGAGGAAATCGAGGTGTGATTGATTCTTTGCAAGACTGACTAGGTGTGTGAGTAACTCCATGGATGAGTGACAGTCTGTGAGTGTCTGTTTACACTGAGTGTATCTAAGGTTATATTAGAGTCTGAAGAGGTTCATTGTATCATCACATGAATGATGTCATCAGTGATGTGATCAGTAATGTCAAATGAGATGTCATCAGTGATGTCATCAGTGATGTCATTTGAGATGTCATCAGTGATGTCATCAGTGATGTCACTGACCATGTCATGAATGATGTAATATGTGACATCATCAGCAGTGGATTGCGGGTGCGCGATATATAGTTAGTGCAACTAACTATATATGGAATTTCAATGGTTTTGTGTGAGTAAAATAAGGTTTTCTAAATGCTAATTCCTAACTATATATGGTCTATAACCTATGTTTTTTTCAGTGAATATATATATATATAGAGAGAGAGAGAGAGAGAGAGAGAGAGAGAGAGAGAGAACATAGTACACTTAAATACGTATATATGTGTGTACACACACACATATATAGAGTGGGAGAGAACATAGTACACTTAATACACATACACATATATATATATATATATATATATATATATATATATATATATATATATATATATATATATATATATATATATATATATATAAAGAGAGAGAGAGAGAGAGAGAGCGAGGGGGAGAGAGAGGGAGAGAGAGAGAGAATAGAATGGGTATGTTTAATATACATTTGCTGAGACTGCTGATATGTGGAGTGGAGAAGCGTGGCTCAGTGGTTAGAGGCGGCAGACCCGGAAGCTGAGATCGGCTGTGGACCAGGGTTCGATTCCCCACCTCGGCGGGTCTTGGGCTCAAAAATTCCACAGACTTGACAATTCTTGCTCCGGTGCCTACTCGACTCACGGGGTCACACTCTGCGACTCTGGGCAATAGCTTGCTTAATCTCCACTACGGCCCCTCGCGGCGGGATGCCTGGCTTTCACCTTGTGGATACCCTGCCGGGGTATCTCACAGAGGAATACCAGGACGGGTTCCCTAAGCAAGCGCCTTGAGACCCCTGGGTGATTAGTGCGCTATATAAATCGAAATACATTTACATTTATGTATGTCAATGTGTTGAAACATGTGGGCTTTTTTGGGGTATTTATTTTAATGTGTTGGTATGTATTATTATTCATATTTTAAAAGCAAGAAGCATTGTAAGGAAATTGGAAGCGTATTTTAAAATGTACTGTTATTTTGCAATATATCGACACTACTTCATAAGTTTCACAAGACATCTTTAAAGGAAGAAATTAAAGTGCAATGTCGGACAGTGGGACGTTTAGCTGGCAGGGTTCTGTGTCTACAATGTTTATTTTGAAATGAAATGAAATGAAAAATTGGTATTTGTAAGGGGCACGGCTACTCACATAGAGTGACCTGGCGCTTTTCACACATTAAAGAGGATTCATTGGTAGATGCTTATGGGCTGTTCCAGGGCGATCTTGCGAATGGTGCATTTATCAGATGCTCCGAAAGTAGCACTGTCGTTGTGAAGGTGTGTTTTTTATTAACACTGATAGACAACTGCTATATTAACCGCTCATTTAACTTTTTCATTTGTTTAGGGAAGCTTAATATCCCAAAAATTAATTTTCACAGCAAATTACTGGAAATAATTCACAGTTAAGATCTATTTTCTTTGATAGATGGGCTTTGAAAAAAGTGCCAAATATTCAAGAAGAAAGTTTATCCAAGTGATGTAATTATATTTTCTCTGAAAGACCACTGGTAATGGTTAGAGTGCAGTTAGGTTGTGAATTAGCACAAAAAAAACTATCCACAATTCATAACTCACTCAGGAGCCATGCAAATAATAACTCCCGCACGAAATGAAGTGCTCACGACCTGACCTATGCTGTGACAGGTACAGTTACAACTGTTGTACACATTATATTACACTTCACAATATGCAAAGAGATGACTGAATATATGATTAATTAATGGTTTGAGTATGTGCTTTATTTAAGTACATTGTGCTTTTAGGTGTTGTTATTCATTGGTATAAATATTGTGAGATCATAAACATTGCATTCAATTTGCACTAAAACTTTGTTTTTTCAGCTAACTCCTTTTGGCCAGACTATGGGGTATATTCACCAGAACGTGTGCTAAACATCACCAAAAAAGGCTAACGCAACTTTACATATCGCAGCCTTTCGCGGGAAAATAACCCAGTGTACCTCGACGTAGATAAAAACACAAACCTCAATGCGAAAAAACATTGGATGGGCCAAAGCGTAATGAGGAAATCAGCGATGAGCGGAAAAATCACTATAAAAGTAGAAAAAACACTCAAACACAAACTGACAAACACCCAAGTACCATGGAGGCAGCCAGAGCAGGTGCAGAGGACGAGCGCAACCCCACAAGCACCCCGGACGACCAGCCTGGGACCTCAGTAACAGGGAAGGGCAAGGACAAGAGGAAGAGGAAGAGGAAGATGGAGTTCAGTCCGCAGGAAAACAGGATCCTAGTCATGGAGGTGATGGAACACCATTAACAACTGTTCCTCACCTCCATCGTGTAATTGGGCACCAAAAATGAAATATGGCGGGACATAGTGGACAAGGTGAATGCAGTCGGAGAGCACAAGAAGTCAATGGACGAGGCCAAGAAGCGATGGAGTGACATCAAGCGCAAGACCAAGGAGAAACTTGCAGCCAATCAGAAGGCAGCAATGCAGACTGGTTGCAGGTGTGCAGCCTGCGTTGACGATGTGTGCACTGATGTAGTCTCCGCCATTGTTGACTCAGCGTCATGTGTGGCACCTGTTGGGCCGTGGGCCCGCATGATGTGAACCATGACATGGTGGCGGGACCGGGGATGTTGTGGCCCTCAAGGGTATCAGAGCTGTATGATCATTGTGTCCATGGCAGGTGTGGCTCTTGGCTGGGCTCCCTTTCATGCTGAGGGTAGTTGTCCTGTTTAGCACCAGCAGAAGGCAGGTGTTAATTCCATGGTGCACTTGCGGCTTATCGCCTGTTTTTGATGCGCTTCGCAGATCTGGCAGTATGTTGTGAAAGTTTTGTTGTGGTTTTTTCGTGAGTTTTGTCACGTGAACACCTACCCTGCATCTCATTAGGGTTAGTTTACAGTGTCCACATTTTGGGGGCAGTTATCGCGGGAATACTGGCAATGTCTGCAGTTTGCAACAGCTTGTGAATGGAGTGTTAAATCTATCTCCACTTTTGATGCGTTAAGGTGGGGATAAAACAGAGATAAGGCCTTCTGAATATCCCCCTATGTTTTTAGAAAGAAAGTTCTAGGGTAAGCTGACCCTATTGTAGTGTTTGCAAACTCTTGACAAGCTTCCTAACCATGGTCTGCAAGCAAATGGCAAACTTCAAGGCCTTGTGTTGCGCCTCCCCTCAGGGTCTGCAGGCCTGGTTTCAGATATCCTAATGCCAAGAAATTAATGCATCAGCCCATGAAGCTTGCCAGGGGTTTGTGATTCTCTCACATGACGTTCGTGCTGTGTTTGTAAACTTTTGCCAGAACTCACACATAATAGGGCCACGCTGAGGGGTGCACAAACCCAGCCCCAGTGTCCTTAAACGCTACTGCAACATCAGAATTTGTGTATTATTTATTTGGTGGGATGGCTTTTCAGTTAGAGTGTACTCAACATGCCTCCTTTATGTGCCCTTTATATTGTTTTCCGGATGTGGGGACCACAACATTTTTCTTTAAGTTTCAGCAAGACAATGAGGGAAGTTCAGTTTGCAGACCTATCTTCAGGGTTCCTAGAGCTGGATGAGATGATGGGAGAGAAAACTCTCTCATTCAATTAGATTTGAGTATTTTTTAACTTTGGGTCCATGGCGGTCTGTGAAACCAGATCAGCGGAAGTCGGCTGATTCGCAATTCTACCGCTTCAAACCAATAAAATAAAATGTAAATAACTTCTTTAAAAAATCTCAATGAATTACATCAATCTAGCAGAAGCACTTCCTTGAGTAAATTTTTATTTTGATTCCATGTTTAGTATAATTCCATTCAGCTGTTTTTTTCTGTATCTTTGAGCAAAGAATTAGATGTGAGTTGAAATGTGAAATGTCACGTCTTTGACCCCCCCATCCTTTTTGCCCCCTCTCTTCTAACTTTAGGACTCCTAAATGGCTTCTGTGAATACTGAAAGTCTTAATGTTAGGATTTTTTTCAGTTTAGGAGTAGTAAAGGTAGGACTCCTAACTTTAGGACTCCTAAATGCCTTCTGTGAATACCGAAAATCTTTAAGTTAGGCTTTTTCTCAGTTTAGGAGTAGTAAAGTTAGGACTCCTAACTTTAGGACTCCTAAATGCCTTTTGTGAATACCGAAAATCTTTAAGATAGGCTTTTTCTCAGTTTACGAGTAGTAAAGTTAGGACTCCTAACTTTAGGACTCCTAAATGCCTTCTGTGAATACCGAAAGTCTTAAAGTTAGGATTTCTCTCAGTTTAGGAGAAGTAAAGTTAGGACTCCTAACTTTAGGACTCCTAAATGCCTTCTGTGAATACCGAAATGACTCAGGGGCATGTTACCAAGGCAGGCGAAATGAAATTATTGCTGCTTTTGCGGCCAAAAAGCGGCGATAATTTAATCGCCCTATTAGCAAGCTGTTGCTAACATCAGTTAGCGACAGCTTTTAGGTGATAGCGAGTGGTTTGGAGCCCGCTTTGCATGTCGGCGATATTCATCACTAATGACATGCAAAGTGGGCGTACCCAACCTGTTAGCGACTGAAAGCAGTCGCTAACATCGCTATCGCCTATTAGCAAGGCAGGCGTAGCGATAAAAAAATTTGCGCTAAGCGCGAATATCGTTGAAAACTAACACCTGCTCAGACCAGTTCTTAACCTGTCTATCCAATGGGAGTTGGATATTCAGGTTAAGACCCTATTGGCGTTAATGCCTGAAAATCGCTGGATTCCCTGTGATATTCACGCATTTCGCTGCTATCGCCGGATATTTTATCGCAGTGGAGATAAACGATGCTAGTAGCACATTATCTCTGCGATAAAATCCGGCGATGCTTGGCGATAAAAAAATGTCGCTAAGCTTCTTTAGCGATAAATATCGCTAGTTGTTGATAATATGCCCCTAAGTGCCTTCTGCGAATACCAAAATGAGTAAATGCCTTCTGTGAATACCAAAATGGTAGTTAGTTTAGGATACTGCCTTAAGTTAGTTCTATGAATCGGGCCCTCAGACGATATCTGGCTCACTCTGGAGTCAAACCTCTGGGACCTTATATTTTTAACAGAACTCTGGTTGAAGGAGAGCTCTAACCATGACCTGATGTTGGCGATACCTGAGGGTTTTCGTATGTCTTATGCCAACCGGGGTGGTAACAAGATAGGAGGTGGTGTAGCTATTATCATGAGGGGCGGCTGGGAGATCTCCTGTAGAAGAATCGAGCATGTAGGGATTATTGAGGCCCTGTTCTATTGCATCAGAATCTCGCCTTCCTCATCGATGGTTGGAATCTTGGTATATAGACCACCTGATACCCCATCTTGCCATCTGTTAGAACAATACAACACCATCCCGATCTGTCACTGAAGTACACCTATTTTAAAGTCCTTGGCAACTTCAATGTCCCAATGAACAATTTAAAATGCACTAAGGCCTCTCAGTTGGCAGATATCCTTAAGAGTCTAAACATGACGCAAAGGCTTTTGGCCCCTAACCAAATAGCAGGCCATATATTGGACCTTATCTTTTGAAATGATCCCAACCTGAGAGTAGAGGCCCCACTACCACTGACCTGGTCTGACCATCTGTTAGTTCCATTTAGTTTTATATGCAAATCCTCAGGCTGTAGTTCCAGGACAATCTCCGACAAAAGGAGAAACGGGAGGAAGGTCTCCCCTGAAACTATGGGACTCTTGCTCACCGCACCCTCCCAGCTGACGGATGACCCAAGCAGTGATTTATCCAGTTTCAACTGCTGGGTCACCTCCGCCTTAGACAGAGTGGCCCCTCTTAGACCAGTGATATCTTCCAGGAAAAAACCCTCAGTATTTGCAAGAAACTCGAACGCACCTGGAGAAAATCCTACAATCTGGTAGCAGAATGCTCCTACGGAGCGGCTTTAAAAAATGCCCACAGGCTGAAGCATGACACCATGAGGGACTACTTTGCTAACCTAATCAACCTATCTGACCACTCAGCCAAAGAAGTATTTAAAATTGTCCAATGTTTTACCAAGCCCATGGCTTAGACAGCACAGTTTCCCTCTCTGCTACCCTCTGTGCTGACCAATCGGACTTCTTTCAGGAGAAACTCTAACTGATCTACTCCTCCTTTCCCCAGCTATGTCCTCTTCTAGGTTAAATCCTACCTCTGATCTCCATGGCACCTGGTCTGAATTTTGCCCACTTCTTCTGGAGGCATCTCTCAGAGAGCTGCAGAAATGTAAATCAGGTTCTCCAGGTGACCCGTCCCCTGCTCAGTTTTTTAAACTACTTGCCCCATGGTTCAATATGCAGCTGAACCAGATCCGGAATGACTCCCTGACAATTGGTATTTATCCTGCTGCCCGGAAACAAGCTTACCTACTGCAATTCTTAAGAAACCAGATTCTGACCCAGCAGAACACAAGAATTTTAGGCCTATGTCTCTTCTGCCAGTGCTAGCCAAAATTCTTGAAAAGGAATTTCAGGAGAAATTGTTTGATTTCCTTGAATCCATCAATCGTTTCCATGATTCTCAATCTGGTTTAAGATTGGGCTACAGCATGGACACAACACTCTTGGAAGTTGCCGAAACAGTTTGTGAAGTTGTTGACCAGGGCAGCTCTGCAATGCTTGTGCTGTTGGATCTCTCCACAGCATCTGACATGGTGTCTCATCCGATTTTTTTGAGAGACTCAGACACTTGAAAGTGAGCGGAACCACGTTGTCTTGGTTCCAGTCGTTCTTAGAGAACTGTTCTCAACAGGTATTTCTCCTTGTTTTGGGGTTCCCCAGGGCTCAGGCCTGAGCCCTCAACTGCTCAATGTTTATTTGACCCCCCTCATGACCTTGGTCGAGAAATGGGGAGTGAGAGTAGTCTCCTACGTTGATGACACTCAGCTGGTGTTCTCTTTCAAAAGGCCTTTGCCAACTTTAAGCAATGCCTGAATAACATCTCGCCCTGGATGACTCAGAATTGCTTACAATTAAACACTGAGAAAACAGAGGTTCTGTTCTTCAATCAATCATCACCCCCTCCGCTTGAGTTCTGGTGGCCCTCAGTCAGAAATTTGGGGTTTAAATTCGATAGTGACATCTCTTGAAGGGCCCAGATATGCCAGGTGTCCTAGGCATGCTTCTGCAAGCTGAGACCCCTTTGAAAATTACTTCACTTCCTTCCAATAGATTGAAGGAAGACAGTGGTCCATGCACTGGTCACGTCTCTGTTAAACAATATTAAATAGCCTTTATATTGGATTACCAGCCTATCTGGTCGGCATGCTGCAAATAACTCAAAATGCCGATGGTAGATTAATCAGGAAAGTGCCATTCTGCCACCATATTTCCCCTCACTTGCAGAGCCTCCATTGGCTGCCCATCAATAGGAAGATTGAGTATAAGGCACATACCTTCGCCTACAGAGCCACTTGAGATCAGTGCCCGGGTTACTTGAGACATAGACTGCAAAACTACCATCAAGATCGGGTTCTGAGATCTAATCACCTTAAACTGCTCAGGATTACTCTCTTCTTTAAGGATAGGATAGGCGGAAGAGCATTCTCAGTGAGAGCTGCGTTACTTTGAAATTCCATGCCTCTCCATCTCCGTATGATTGAGTCAGAACCGGCCTTCAGAAAAGCACTGAAAACCGGGCTTGTTAACCTCCCGTAGTTCACCCCTTTCCCTCCTCACTGTGAATCTGCAACTCAGTGCTGGGACACCTCCATTGGAGGTAGCCATGCGCTCTATAAATCTCTCTTATTATTATTATGGTCTAACAGAAACAATTTCTAGCCCCTGGGTATTACCATTGGGAGCTGGTTGCCAATCAGAATGCTCCCTTTGGGGGGCTTTAGCTCCTCTAATGGGCCCACAAAAGTGTATGCTCTGGTGCCAGAAACCCCCATGTCCCTAGCTTGATCTGTGGCCCCCACATGGGCGCCAACACCCTAATCAGGGCCGGACTGGCTACTGGGCAGTTGTGTGTGCTGCCGAGCAGGGGGGATGATTTCGTTGATGGGGACCTGTGTGTGCAAAACAAAATTCGTCTTGCTTTTTTTATTTCAAAGCGCACGCAGGTCCCCATCAACGAAATAAGCCCACACCACGGAGAAAACATCCCCCTGCTCGGCAGCACACACATCTGCCCGGTAGCCAGTCCGGCCCTGACCCTAATGGCAAGAACTGGTCAAAAAAGGGCACGCTGTTCTGAAGGAACCTGTTGAGACACAGCTGTCTGAGCTTTGACTTTTCTTTAGAGGGAAGCAACATCAGCTAAAGAGAAGTAAAAACAAATAACACAAAAATAAACTCACCTGGTTTACATGCTTTACCTTTCGATATGCTCTGGGTTGTGCGGTGTGTGTGTTTGTGTTTGTGTGCGCACGCACATAGTGGTAATGTGAAGTCTTGCCAGGCAGCTGAAGAGTCTTGTAACAACAGCTAAAAATGAAGGAGTGTGCTATCAAACCTGAGTGTCCCACTCGACTAAGAAGGAAGTGTGAAATTAGAATCACTGAGCTCCCAATCAAACTGAACCGCTGAGCCTCACCTTTGTAGAAGCTATCTTGTATGAGGAAATGTGCCCCTGAATAGATTAGGATGGTAAAATAGTGAATTAAGTAAACCTGCTTGAATCAGATATAATTTAAAAATCAGAATATTACAGAAGACAAATATGGCTATCAGTCAAATTGTAATTAGCAATTTAAGTATGAGACAGACAGGCATGGGCCTGCTATGTAAGAATCAGGCATCCTACTCTGGCTGACCTCCAAAATTATTCCTTTTTTAGATAAAAAAAAACCAGTAAAATTCACAGTCAGCATGAGGTGAGCACAAACATACAGAAAATCAACAAATCACAATATAGAATAAAATGGAAAAATAACGAATACCATCCCCTATCGAATAATAGTTCACCCTAATGTTATGGAATGTGACAGTAGACATTTTAATTGATTTTTTAGAGTTTTATATAGCGCAAATTTAACCGGAGACATTGGGATCAGAGTGCTTTACATGAGCACCAGTCACATTATAAATGAACACATTCATTAGGCATGGGAAGATTCAGTGATTTGCTCAGAATCACAGGATGTCAGGCGTCGTTGCCGAGACTTGAACCCGGTTCATCAGCTTCGAGTTCAACCGCTCTACCCGTAAGGCTACAGCCTCTCCCCAAGAAGTTCTTGTTATCTTGTTACACATAAAACAATGTCAGATGTATGAAATGAATATGCTAAGCGAGCTTCAGGCAGGAAGTAAAGGAAGAGCCTTGCACAGTTACCTTTGAGAGGAAAGCTTCCTCTAGAGGTTGCGAAGAACCACATATCATTGTGAAAGAGTCACAATACATTTAATTGTGCTTCAATACACATTTTGCTCTCTGTGTGGTGTGTGGTGTGTGTGCAGTGGTAATATGAGGTCTTGCCAGGTGGCTAAAGAGGCTTGTAACAACAGCTTAAAATACAAGAGTGTGCTCTCAAACCCGAGTGCCCTTCTCCCCACTAATAAGGAAGTTTGATATAAGAATTACAAAGCTCTCAATCGAACAGGCATCTCCTCTCCTGTTTACACCCTTTTAGCCTCACCTTTGTTGACACTCTCTTATATGATAAAATGTGCCCCTGAATACATTATGATGGCTAATAAATTGAGTAAAATAGTGAATAAAGTAAGCCTGCTTGAATCAGATATAATTTAAGAACCATAACGTTTGCAGAAGACATAAATATGGCAATCATTCAAAATAATCTCCAATGTAGAGAATTAGCAAATTAAGTATGAGACAGACAGGCATGGGCCTGCTATGTAAGAAAGAGGCAACCTACTCTGGCTCACCTCCAAAATGAGCCCTCTTTTTGATCAAAATACGAAGTAAAAATCACAGACTCAGCATGAGGTGAGCTAAAAGATGCATACATTGGACAGATCCTAATACAGACTTTAATGGAACAATAACTAATAACATCCGCTGAATAAATAATAATTTGTCCCTATTCGCCCTAATGTTATGGAATGTGACAGTACACATCTTGTTACACATAAAATAATGACAGATGTATGCAGTGGCGGTTGGTGACTTTTGAAAGTGGTTGGGTGTAAGCCTTTGGTATGAATTCCATGTAGTGAGCGCCACAAGAAAGCTTAATGGGCAAATGTGAGGACCAGGCTGGGTCCTCCCCCTGAGAAAAAATATTAGCAAATTGTGCATTTTAGGGCAGGTAATTTAATGATAAAGCAAGGCTTATAAAGCAGTAGGAATATATAGTCTTGAAATAGTAAACACATTAAAAACTGCCCTATATCTTACTGCAACAGTTACTGTAATGTGTAAATTGTACAATGTGACAACTTCAATCTTGTGTGTGCTTGCCCAGTGTCTTGCACTGCATGCGGCATCAACTTTGGAAACAAAGGCTCTAACCCGGCTTCAGGAAGGATACATAATTCCCATTTTACAGACAGAATGTGTGATGTATGTGTGTTTGTGTGCGCGTGCGTCTGGGTAGACAGTAAGAATGAAAACATGGTCACCTTTCGTATTTCAAACTGGATTTAGGTCCTAACCTGGACAATTTAAGAAAACATAGCTCTGTTCTATGCAATTCATTTGTTCAAATGAAAATTAGCTGTGCTACTAACTATTCATTGTTTGTTAATTAGAAATATGCTATAAGACCTTCATTTTCTGGTAAGGCTAACCCATGTTTTTTAAATTCTTTCCTTTCCTTGCTTCCACCCTGAGTATCCTCCTTCTAACAGAAGGCTTTCTTAGGAAGCATTAAACGGTATACAACCATTACCACGCATTTTTCACCACGCAATACCATTACAACGCTGGCATTACAACGCAAACCATTACAACGCATTGCGCTGGGGGGCGCTCTAGGATAGGGAATAAGTTTAATTTTCTATCCAACACCTTCCCTAGTGTCCACGGGGACTGGAGTTGGAATAGAAAATTATACTTACCACTATCCAGCACCTCTAAGCGCTATGCGTTGTAAAGGTATGCGTGGTAAAAACCGCGTTGTAAAGGTATGCGTGGTAAAAGTATGCGTTGTAACGTCATACATCCGCATTAAACATATGAACATCCCACCCAAGGCCACAGATGTGGTACATAAAAGAAAAGAGTGACAGAGGGAAACAGGGGGGTGGTAACCCCGAGTGGGCATGGTAGCTCCACACAACTAGTGCGAGGAAGCAAAAAAATGTTTTTTTTTATGTATACCCCTCACACACTCTAGTAGTGTCATGCTCCATCATTTGGTTCACCCTGACTCCTAAAGGTCAGGGTGGGCTCGGCCGTATTCCAGGGAGCACTTATAAGGACGACCAGTGGGCTTAACTAGAGATTAAAAATCTCTCAACTTCTCCAAGGTATCCCTTTATTAGCGGAGAATGTGGGGACAGTAAAAACAATATCTCGTGGGTAATCTCGACTATTATGTTTCAGCCCTATTCTAAATCCCAAAGAGGTCCGGGGCTTTCAACAGGGTAATGTAATGAAACCTCCCTGGGTTAATAGTAACCTTAAAATGTACCTAATTTGCGCCAAATAAGGTGAGATGGTGCAGTGATAATACTTGCCCTCAAGTAGTCTTGGTGAAGTTTCATTTAAAACGAGGGCAAACAATTATCCATATTTTAGTGTTTGTACATTTCGCATGTTTACTATGGGCAAAGAATGTGCACAACCAACATAGTATTAAGCAAAAAGTATCAACATCAGCATAAATCTCCCGATGCATGCATATCGTATAGTGTTAAGTGAGACATATGGTACTCACTGCCGTCTCTGTATTATCAGAGGGTTATTATATCATGATAAAACAAGATGCATCCATTTCACTCAGTGCCTCCCCTGAGATAAATGACACCCGACGACTGTGGGTGAGTGATATCCAGTACAGAAATTTATTTTATTCTATTTGTTTTGACCTTTGCCACTTAAAATGAAATAATGCGGAAATCAAAGGATGGATGCTTAAAAAGATTGTTGCTAGCTGTTTGAATGGGGATGTAAGAACCTTTTCACATCCGCGAAATACTTACGATATATATAATTTTCTCTCAAGGATAACTAATTCGTGATTCTAAAAGCGAAACATGCGATTTACTAACATGCACAATGAATTTAGATTATTGGTGAGCATGAAGAAAGGCACTGTGTGTACTTTAAGGAACCTTCACAGAGGCACTAAGTGACATTCTCAGAACCACCAATGATCTGACCGGCATGACCTTGCTTTGAAAACTGAAGTCAGAAGACTAGTGGTACCCAGCCACAGTGTGACCCTGCTTTGACCCTTCACAGTAAATGGCGAGCGTGTAGCCACAACCAAAGTGTTTCTCCCTCCCCTTCCAAAGAGTTTGGAGAGGAATTTGTCTGCATGATCCTTCCCCAACCCTAACTGCACCAGCAAGTTTAAAGCCTGCTGAAGTTGAAATCCACCTGAACAACATTTTAGATGCCTCAAGTTCTAAAGATAGGTGAATTGGAGGGGAGATAATTGTTTTTGTTATTTCTCTTGCTAACTCCATGGCAACTGAACAGGCTCCATGGTTGGTTTGGCTAGTAAGGCAACAAGACGGCAGTAGGGTTGCTACCCGTACAGAATTTGTTTGCCAAACAATATTGCCTGTGTGTAATCTCATGCCTCAATGTTAGGCCATTATAGTGGCAAGCACCCTCTGCAAAATTAACGAGATGCCCCTTTCACTTGTTTTATGTTTTTGTTTAATACCATATGAGATCTCTCTAAAACTTTGTGACAGATTTCTCATCAAACTGAAACTTGTCAACAGCTATAAGTAACATTTACTGTCTGCCCACTTACTTCTGAGATGTTTCCATTTTGGCAGACCCTGCGTGGACTGTAAGCTGATGGAAGGGAGGGAGGGGGCACCATGGAGTATATGATGGGCATCAAGGTTTGCTGTCTCCACCGCTAACTTCTGTATGAATCACTGGGTCTTATTGAACACTGGGTGTAAAACTCGGCTCCGACTTTTGAATTTGAGATTTTTAAAATTGGTGTTGTTTGTTTGATTGTGGCATTGCGCCTACATTTTATTGTGCTTTTCATCTTTTTTTTTACATTTATTATGGTGGGTGGCCTGTAGTTTCACTAGAGGCCTAGTTGTTTGTTCGCAAGTAATTCTTCTTCTTTTAAAAAGGAAACATGTTGCACAGTTCACTACATTTTCTCCAACTTTTGAAATCAATTTGCAATATATATATAATTCACTAGCCCAGTAGTCTGCCAATAGGCCTTTCAGACAGTAGGCCCAGAGATAATCATGGGTGCATGAAACAACTGTTTCTGTGGTGTCTGTTGAATTTAAACATCAGTTAGGGCATGGATGGCATTGGATTGAAATGCAAAATGTGTTTTCTTGGTATTTCCCTTTTTTTCATGTGTGTTAAATAAATGCCTTTGTTCGATTTGTGTGGTTGTTGTGAGTCCTGCAAACCTTTTTTTAGCCCTGTGGATTTTCGTTATTTTAATTGTTGCATTATAAAGTTTGTGTCAATATAGGCCTGCTTGAGTTAATTGTTTACCAGGCCTCCTGCCTGTTGTTATTGTGAGTGATCATGTGGCTGGTGGCCATTTTGTGGTGGTGGTAGTTAGTGTGCTTTTGCCATAGACCTGCTTGTCTTCTTTTCTTTGTTCCTCTTGGCTTATGGCTTCTTGTTATGGTAGCCAGGCCATTTGGCTGGCAGCCATTTTTTGAAGGCAGCCAGTGTGCCTTTGCAATGTCTGTCTTACCTTTGTTGTTGTGGCCTGCCTGGCCATGTGACTGGCAGACATTTTGTGAAGACAGCCAGTGTGCTTTTGCCATAGACCTGCATTGTCTGTCTTCCCTTTCTTGTTGTTGTGGCCTGGCCTTGTGCCCGACAGCCATTCAGTTAAGACAGCCAGAGTGCTTTTTCCATAGACCTGCATTGTCTGCCTTCCTTTTGTTGTTATTGTGGCCTGGCTATGTGGTTGGTGGCCATTTTGTGAAGACAGCCAGTGTGCTTTTGCCATAGGCCTGCATTGTCTGTCTTCCCTTTCTTGTTGTGGCCTGTCTGGCCATGTGACTGGCGGACATTTTGTGAAGGCAGCCAGGGTGCTTTTGCCACAGACCTGCATTGTCTGCCTTCCCTTTCTTGTTGTTGTGGCCTGGCCATGTGGCTGGTGCCCATTGTGTGAAGGGGCAGCCAGTGTGCTTCTGCATTAGACCTGAAAGCCTTCTTTGTGATGGCACTGCCTTATTGCTTGTTGTTGTTTTGCATGCAATCTTTTCTTCTTTTATCCAGCAAAAAATGTAGCACCGTTCACTACTTTTTCTAATACATGTGCAATATTATTGATTTGAATTGATTCACTATGTGGCCTAGTCTGCCAGAGGGTTTTCCAACCAATAGGCCCAGAGCTACTCATGGGTGCATGAAACAACTGTTTCTGTGGTGTCTGTTGAATTTAAACATTACGTAGGACATGGATTGCATTGGATTGAAATGCAAAATGTTTTTTTTTATATTTCAAATTTTTTCATGTGTGTTAAATAAATTCCTTTGTTGGATGTGTGTGGTTGTTGTAACTTGTAAACCTTTTTTAGCCCTGTGGATTTTTGGTTTTGGCATTGTTGCATTAAAGCTGTGTTGTTTAGCAGCCTCCTTTGCCTGGCCAGTGTGTGAGTGTGTTTGTTATAGTAGGCCTTGTCAACAAAAGGAGGCCTCGGTCCATACGCTACCTAGATTGGACCACTTCAAATTTGTATACATGCATTGTATCTAGATAACATAGTTTAAACAAACTACTACAAAAAACCAGCCTTTGTCCTTAATTCAGAAGCCTGTGTGATTTATTTCACTTTTCTTTTTCTACTTTAAGAAAACCGAGATTATTGCATTTTGATCATGTCATCATGTCGGGCAACACTTCTTTTTGAAACATTTATAAAAAGAAACACAGGAGAAAAGTACATAACAAAAAATCACTGTACTAAACGGTAGTGTTTCCTCACCCATTCTTGAGTCGGGCCGCGTGCTTTCTCCTTCACAACAGTCGTTGCACGACCTCACGTCTCCTGAATAGCAATGTGTGCGTGCACGCATCCTGTGCAGATGAGAAAACAAGGGCAGCCCTGATACCTGCAGCAGCGGAGTCCGGGGAGCAAGCTGAGAGCAGCATCCCCGCATTAGTAGACCCACCTACCAACCTATGCCCAAGCCCATGTCCATTGCAGAGGCAACCAGTCTAATCACGAGTTCAACGCCGACGAGCATTGATGTTGAAATTGACATCATTTTCGCAAAGTAGTACCCAATCAAGGCAGGAAACCCAGATAAGTGTGCAACAACAGCCGCAACCACCCCCAATAGTAGCTGTTCCTCCCAAAGTAGGGGCAGTTCAGGAGATCGAACTTCCTGTAGACGAAGAAGAAGAGTAAGCCACTCTTTCAGAAGATCCATTGTCTTCCAGATCCCCAGCAAGGAAAAGGAGGGTAGTCCATCAACGTCTTCTCCAAGCCCCCTTCTGATAATGTAGACACCACCTGGATCCCGCTTCAGTCTGAGTTGGAGACACACCATGCCCTCGAGACAAGGCTAGGGAAAAGGAAGGTTCCAGAAAGCCTTAGAATTATGGAGGTAGATGTAGAAGAGGTGGATGATGATGAGGCAGTCATCATGGACATTAGTCCCACCCCAGTGGAGACCGACATTACCCCATCCCAAATTACCGTGAGGGATGTGGCACGAATACCACCAACACAGATGATACCACCAACACCATCTCCAGCTTCCATATATCACCGGCAGCGACCTACATCCACCACAACCACCTCACTAGAAGTAGGTACTGCACAGAGTCAAACTTCATGGCCACCTACCAGCTCATCAGAAATTGCGAGCAGTACCAGCAGCGCCAGAAAGTTGACCTCCCCAGTTTGGGACTTCTTTTCAGTTACCAGGAAGGAGGTGAACATTGCTATATACTCCATTTGTGGACAAGGTGTTAGTCGGGGTAAACTTGGTGCAAACTATGGTACCGGAGGCCAAACAACCCATCTGAGAAAACACCTCTTGATCCAGTGGAACGTGCACCTTCGGCCCAAAAACGACATGTGTTGTTGGTGGAGGGGATGAAGAAGAAGATCCGATCACGGTGGAAGGTGAACAAGAGGGAGACATTTTCTCTGTTACACAAAGCAGCCCTGTCCCCTGCAGTGCAGTGGAACCGCCCACATCATCAACAGTAACATCGCAATGGCACAATAGTCAGGCTGAGACACCAAGGGGTCCCAGGCAAGAGAGTACTACAACTTAAAAAACGTACATTGAGCCTAAAATCTAGCGCCAAGAAATCACCTGCATCAGTGGAACCAAAAAAGAAAATAATCCAGGCTACCATTCTCAGCATGTTTAGATCGGAGGGGCAGTACGAACACAACCACCCAACTGCACTTTTGTACAATGCTGAGCTAGGTAAAATGTTAGTGCTGAACCTCTTCCCTTTTTCTTTTGTGGAAGGGGTGGGTTTTCTTGAATTTGTGGCAGCCATCTGCCCAAAATGGAAGGTTCCAAGCCAGTCCTATTTTGCCAGAGTTGCTGTTCAAGCTCTACATCACAACGTGCTGGAATTGCTTGGACAAGCTTTGCAGCAGAGTGCTTTTCACACTATCCACCTGACAACAGACATGTGAACCAGTTGCCAAGCCACTTATTACATTTGCATCACTGCACACTGGATTTCTTTTGTGGGGGTTAGAGAAAAGGTACCTGCAGCAGCTGTTGTTGACACTGCTGAGATTTTTTTATCCCACTCGGAAGCATGCAACTGTAGCCATGTTCGCCATGGAGAAATCTCATACTGCTGCAAACATTTTGGAAGACTTTGACAGCAAGGTCTTTTAATGGCTGCAACCAAGAGGACTTAACATTGGTTTTGTTGCCACGGTCAATGGCAGTAATATAGTTAAGGCCATGGCAGATAGTGGCTATTTCAGGGTCCTGTGTTTGGCCCACTGCATTAACATCATTGTTCAAGACTTTCTGGAAAAAGAAGACCAAGTCAGCAACTTACTGACCACCTGCAGAAGAATCTGCACACATTTCAGCCATTCTTTTAAAGCCCGGAAGCAGCTGAGGATCATTCAAAGTGATAATAGAATGCCAGTTAAAGCACTCATCCAGGAGGTGCCTACACGTTGGAACTAAACTTATTACATGCTTGAACGTCTGTTTGAGCAGTACAGATCAATCAATGAATATGTCATGCAAAGAAGGGATGCTACTATGAAAGGCATGAGCATTGAGATGGACCAATGGGGCCAAGTTAAATTCCTGACAGAGATGCTACTTCCTTTCGAGCTCTTCACACGTGAAGTCATCAAGGAGGACTGTACTATGGGCTAAGCTATCCCATTGTTGCACATGCAACAGGAACAGCTGAAGGGGGTGTCTGCAATGTACGAAGGTGTGGAGGAAAGAAAGCATATGAGTTGGTGGAGAGCTTAACCATTCGCTTATCTAGTCAAAGTATCTTTATCCGATTCAAAGAATCATCAAATAATTTAATAAAATCTTTCAAAAAATATTTCACAAAAATCCCGTCAGATACAAACAAACGGGTACAGTCCTCACCAAGGGATAAAGTGCAAAAAAATTATGCAAATTAAGATTTCCAATTTATCACATAAATATCAATGAGATGCATAAATATCAATGAGATGCATTCTTGCTAAATTGCCTCTAATTGAACTGAACTGGATCAGAAAATTCATAATATATATATATATTAAAAGACAAAAAATCAGGCCTAAGTCTAATATCTACGTTAATATTTTAGCCCTCTCTTTTTCTCCTTATATAGCTGTAAGCCAAAAAATCTGCTGACGCCGAATACAATGAGTTGTGAGCTATCTGATTTTAGTATTCTCAGCATCTCAATATAGTTCCTGATATTCAAACTTCTACATAGCGGCTTTATCCATTTTCTTCTGGCCATTACATATGCTGTGCAAAAAAATACAACGTACAATGTCTTTGCACCTAATGAACATAAATTGCACTTAGCGTCCCCTTCCTTAGTCTGGGACGTGGCCCATTAGGTTGTAAAGGCATTTATCTGGAGTATCTCATATCTAAATTTCAGATATAATGTATTTGCAAGTTGAGGTTCAATTTCATCCAGAAATGGCTCATAGCTTCGGGTTGTTTTAAGTGATAAAAATTGTGTAGTGAGCCTCCCTGATGTACTACTTAAAGTGACTTTGTGCAAAATGAAATTTCAATAGATGTACTTGACCTCGCTCTTTGATTCGGGCATCAGCAGGCTGGGATTTGACCAAACCTACTCAGACCTAAGTCAAGTATCCATTTTTGGATGTGGGCCAATCAAGGAAAATGAACATGAACATCCGATTCCAGAAACTCATTCAGGGTTTGCCTATAGGTTTCTAATTCCACATTTGGCCAAACTCTAACCCAATCTGACAGTGTTCTCCATATATTTGGTTTTAGTAGGGTTTAACTTGGGCCCTTTAAGTTTGCAATAATTGTTAAGGCTATCAAGGAAACTTTTTAGACCCCTTGATGTTTGAGACAACAAGATTGTGCCATCCGCGAATGTTAAGGCGCAGATATGAGTACCTCTGAGCTTAGGTGAGTCATGAGAAGATTTTGCAAATACTGGACTAGATCATTCACATATAGTAAAAACAAAGTTGGTGCCAGGACACAAGCCTGGCACACTGCCCTCCTGACTGCAATCTCATCAGTAAGCTCCCCCCCCTATGCGTACCTTGGCAAAGTTACCCTCATGTTACCTTATAATTTGGTTTAAAATCTCCTCTAGCACTCCCTGTGGATATAAGGTTTTCCATATTAGATCTCTTGGGATTGAATCCACTGCTGCTTTCAAGTCAATGAAAGCAACATATTAATGTCTGACTTTTAGCTTTGTATACTTCCAGGCTAGGCTTTCAAGTCTAAAAAATTGATTAATTGTACTTGTTTTCCACCTGAAGCCAGCCTTGCAAGGTGAAAGTATATAATTCTCCCCATCCGATATTTTAGCTTAGCCAAAATTTGTTTAGCATAAACTTTTAGCAGAATTTCTATCAAGTTTATAGGCCTGTAATTTGTGGGGTCATCCCTGCTGCCCTTTTTATGAATAGGAATTATCTCTGTCCCCTTCCAGGATTCTGGAATGGGCTGTCCCCTGGTTACTGCATTGCATAGCAAGTTTACGTATACGTATGACACCCACACTTCTGAGGCTTGTTTTAGAAGGTCCCCTGGTATCTTATCCGGGCTGGTCGCCTTTGATGACTTAATAGTAGCTATAACTAGTGTAGTGTCCTCAATACTAAACTGAAGAGGTGCAGTTTGTGCTAGTAGCAAGGGCCCCTCAGTAACAATGGAAGGGTCTAGGTAAAACGCATTGGGGGGGGGCATATAAATTAGAGATGTGCCTCTGCGAAGGGTCTAAAAAGTGATCAGTGGCTGTCTTGTTCGATTTGCTACCAAGGGCTATTATTCTCCAGAACATTGACTGGTCCCGGGATTTTGTGGCTACTATAAGATCACCCTGGCTAGCATCTTCCCAATTCCTTAGTGCTGCCTTCTGTGCTTTTCTGTATTCTTCTCTTTCATGTTTAATCTGAAGGATGTTTTTGGCCTTTAAGGCCCAAAGAAGCCGTCGTTTAGCTAAGGCTCTTCTTTATCAAACCAAGAGTTAAAAGACTGGGTCTTAACCCTGGATTTACTGATTCCCATCTGTGTTTTTAGTTAGATACATTTTTATATTCTCTACCAGTCTTTGATGAATTTGTGTTATAGGTATAGCCTCTGGACCTAACTCCACATGAGGAGTTAAGAGTTCGCTAAAGGGATTGTATATATTGGTGAGGGGCTCAACTTGGTCCATTAGAGCGGGGCACCTAACTAATCTCCTGTTATTGCTTACTAATGGTTGCATGATCCTTTCCCCCGAGTCAGTTGGAAGAGTTGGGTGGGCGGAACTCCACCACCCATTAAAGTCTAGACATAGTGGGAAATGATCACTCTCTCCTCTTTTGTGTACCTTAAAGTCTTGTACATAAGCACAGTGTGCTATGCTTATCATCACGTAATCTACGTAATCTACGTAGTGGAGTGGTGTGGCTCACTGGTTAGAGGCGGCAGACCTGTAAGCAGGGAACGGCCCAAGACCAGGGTTCAATTCCCGACGCGGCAGGATCTTGGACCAGGGTCAACGGACTCGATAATTCTCACCTCAGTGCCTACTCAAACCAGGGAACACACTCGGCAACTCTGGGCATTAAGCTTGCCTCATCTCTACAACGGCCCCCAGACGCCGGGGATGCCTGGTTTCACCCTGGAGATACCCAGAAAGGGACCATCTCACAGGGAAAACCAGGAAGGGTGCCCCAGCGGTCTACAGCGCCAGGACACTCGGGTAGAGTAACAGTGCGCTTTACAAGTATCCCACATTTACATTTATTTGTGATGTCGAATTTCCTCTGGAGAAAGTATTTGAACATTTTATATCTGATGGAAATCGGCCAATACAGGCCCTTAGACCTCCCTCAATAGTGAGATGGACTAATTGCACTGCTAAGATGGAACACCCCACCTTGGTATTTATAGCAAGGAGGGGATTCCCCTGGCCAGATCTTCCTCCTCGAAAATAATATCTATTCCTGTCATTGGTTCATAACAACAACTGAAATAATTGAAATCACACCCCACTACGACAACTCTATTAGATTCAATAGAGTCAAGGACTGCTTGATTATCAGTGATTCTTTTGAGCGCTCCCTCTGTCTTATATATATATATACATATATATATATATATATATATATATATATATATATATATATATATATATATATATATATATACATATATATATATATATATATATATATATATATATATATATATATATATATATATATAAATACATATACATATACATATATATATATATATATATATATATATATATATATATATATATATATATATATATATATATATATATATATATATATATATATATATATTCCAACACGTACCTCTTTCCTAGTCAGGACAGAGAAACGGACGCCTTGGTTGAGTGCAAAAAGATATTAGTTTAATGCTGCCACAAAACAACGCGTTTCAGCTTATTGCCTTGGTCACGCTAGAAGCGTCCTATCCACAATACAGCATATATACAGTGCAATAGAAAGAGGACAACAGTCACCCTAGTGCTCCAATCCACGGGCGCCATCTTTGTGTGGTTTTTAAATAAAGTTTTTTTGCGTTTTACCGAATATTATGGGTTTTCTGACAATGTCAACTTATTTAAACAAATACATATTCATATAAATGATTACTAAATAAAGTATATACATTGTCATTGGTTGATTACAAATGCAAAGATCTATCGTGAAAATGCATGTTGAATAATATACACTTGTAAATCAATGCAATAATATCAGTTGAGATTCCTATGTCAGACGTCAGTTCTGCCCCAGTGGGCTTATCAATTTGCTGAAAGTCTCATAATCACTGATGTCCCATAATAGCTTATACATTCAGTAAATGGTTCAAAAATTTGATTTCCACAGTCTCATCGATGGTCACCCGATATAGTGATACCTCCTACCTATAAGAAATACAGAATATAAAATTAATAAAATCTGCGGAAAAACCTAAACAGCCTATGTATATTTCAGTTAATCAATTGTAACTTTATTCACTCATGTAGGTGAACTGCCAATTCTTCACTGGAATTAAGGCCCAAAGGGGCCATGGTTTCTAATTCTACAATATATCTGGACTCTAATTTTCTGAGATGCAAAACTCTGTTACCACCTCTGACATTCTCTGCCACGGCATCAATTACCACCATTTTGAGTAATTTCTCATTTTGAAAGTGGTTCTCAAAGAAATGCCTGGCCACAGGGTACTGCTTGTTATTGTGCCTAATTGCCCTGACATGTTCTAACACCCGCTTTCTTTCTTGGTGGATAGTACTGCCTATGTAGGCTTTCTTGCATGGACATATCAAAGCATATACACAATGTGTGGTACGGCAGGTCAGAGGTTTCTTGATTTCCCAATCCCTGTCTATGCTCACAATAGAAAGTTTGCTACAGTCAACACTATTGCTGCAGGCTTTGCAGTTCCTGCAGCAACGGAATCCTGGACGAGAGGAATGAGTATCTGTGTTTTTGCTTGTCACAGAGTTGGGGCTTAATTCATCTGTTCTTTTTATAGGTGATCTGCGGGCAACTCTTAAGATGTTTACTTAAATTAGGATCAGTTAACAAAACATGCCAATGTTTTTTTAGAATCAAGCGGATATCCTTAGAGTGTCCTGAGTACGTGGTAATGAATCTCAGGGTTTCTGCCTCAAGGGGTCGTCTGATAGGATGTAATAGTTGGTTCCGATTGACCAACTCAACTCTTTTACATGCATCTTGTATAGTTTTGTTACTGTAACCTCTCTCTTTGAAACGTTGTGTCATGATGGACTTTTCCTGCAAGAAGCTCGATTCAGAGCTACAATTACGCTTTGCACGCAGAAGTTCACCATATGGTATACTGTATACTAAGTTGCGTGGATGTGCGCTGGATGCACTGAGAATGCTGTTTCCAGCAGTTTTCTTGCGAAATAGTTTAGTATGAATCATTTGATCTTTGACTTCCACCAGCACATCCAGAAATTCAATTTCAGTTTGACTGATGTGTTCAGTGAAAATCAGGTTGTGTTCATTGTTGTTCAACTTGGAGACAAAGTTACTGGCAGATTTAGAATCCCCCCTCCAAATTAAAAAGATGTCGTCAATATACCGAAGCCACAGGACAACGTTGGTAAATTCCTCTAGTTGGGTGGACACCTGCTCCTCCCACCAACCCATGAATAGGTTGGCATAACTGGGGGCGAAGCAGGTGCCCATCGCCATGCCCTGTGACTGGCGGTATATAACTTCATCAAACAAGAAAAAGTTGTTTTCCAGACAAAATTCAATCATGTCCACTAACATCTCAGAATGGAAAAACAGAGAGATGGAACGTGTTTTCAAATAGTGTCTAATAGCCTGTAGTCCCAGCTGATGTTGTATGCTGGTATACAGGCTACTGACATCTAAAGTAACCAGTGTGTACTCAGGTTCCCAGTGTATACTATCCACTACTGTAAGAAAATGGGTGGTGTCCTGTAAATATGAAGGTAACCCCACTACAAAAGGTCTTAAGTAGTGATCAATAAAGCGGGACGTGTTCTCTAAAAGGGATTCCATTGACTAAACAATAGGCCTCCCTGGTGGATGTATTGGGTCCTTATGGAGCTTGGGAAGTAGGTATAGTATAGGAATTTTGGGATGTGGGCATCTGAGAAAATGTAACTCTTCCCACTCCAACAAACCTTTCTCCCTCCATTCTACCAATAATTCCCCATACTTCAAGTTGGATTTGGTTACTGTAGCTTTGTCAGAGATGGAGTAACAAGTTTGATCATGCAATTGTCTCAGGCCTTCATCTAAATAGGCTGATTTGTCTAGTACAACGACGTTTCCGCCCTTGTCAGACTGCCTAATCACAATAGTACTGTCATCTTTCAAATTTCCCAATGCTAATATTTGTTCACTATTCAGATTTTTCTTATGACCTGGGATTCTGTGATATCGCATTTTTTTCAACTCCTTCAACACTCCCCGTTCAAATACATCTATAGCATCACACTCTATGTTGGGAAGGAAAACCGACTTGGGTTTAAAACCACTTCCAGGATTAGAGTCAAGATCTATATCATGATGTTGCAAATTCAGAATAGCATTAGAATTAAAGTTCTCATTGTCACTGGATGACGAGATTGCATGCAGTACTTCAATATCATCAATGTTCAAGTTACTGGTGGGTACATTCAGTCTCACATTGGGACTATGCTTCTGCTTAGTCTCAAACCATTTTTTCAATTTAAGTTTGCGTGAGAAATAAAATAAATCAATTCTAGTCTGTACAAAGTTAAAATTAGTAGTGGGGCAAAAGGACAAACCTAGTCCAAGGAGTTCACTCTCTTCTTCGGTGAGCGTTCGTTGGGAAAGGTTGATGACCGTCATTGTTGTGCTGCTTTTCCCCTTGTCATCATTCCCACAGGGGTTCCTGTTTCGCTTTTTCCTCCTCTGTTTCGCTTGTTTGTTCCTCTGGTTTTTCCTCTGCCTCCTCGCCCTCTGCCTCTCAGACCACTCGGGTCCGGAAATTGCTCTGTCCTGCCTTTGTTCATCATTTGGAATTGGAGTAAAAAATTATTCGATTTTTTCGAATGTGTTTGTTTGGCCAGAGTGTTGAACGATATAGTTGAAGTGTCAGATAGACTGCTGTCTGAGACGTCACTCTCACTGACTTCTACAGAGCAGGGGACCACCATTACTGCTCCGCCACTTGCCTCCTTTTCAAATAGGTGATCATACTTCTTGTGGAATGTGAGGGTTGGGTCTGCCAGCTTGATAATCTTTGAAATCTCTCACAAATTTCCTTTGTTTTTTCGCGGTAATTTCCTCTTCCACCTTCTCCATTTTAATTGACAGCTTGTTCATAAATTCCTCCAGGGCTTCTTTAGACACTAATTTTTCCAACTCCGCCAATGTTTGCTCAATTTCTTCAAGTAGCTTGCTTCGATCTTTCAATGCATACTTGACTAAAATCTGCATCATAGTCATAGAGCACGCTGCCGAGTTGTTAGACCAATCTTCTAACATCTGTGGGTCAGGGTCTTCGTAGGTGGGGATGGTAAAGATACGTAAACCTCTAGGGACTCGGGCTACATCGATGTATCTTTGTAAAGACTCAGCTTCCCACCATTTAACAAGTTCTTTTTTATGTAATTTTTCTAGTTGAAAGTAAAGTGTCTGCACTCTCACTTCTTCCGTGATGTTTGCTGTGGGGGTCGATATCTCCCCACTCATGATGGTTTGTGCAAAGAACAGTTTGTTGGCCGTGGTTTTCCGCTTCGCTTCCAGTGCTACAGCTAACATGGTGCAAATACACCTGCACTCTTCCAATGCCGATATGTATATATATATATATATATATATATATATATATATATATATTACCTACTGGCGGTCGCCAGTAGGTATATATAGTTAGGATTTTTTCTCTATGGGTTTTTTGAAAATTCTATGTCTAATAACTTTGGCGTTTGTGGACGGAATTGGCTGAAATTTTCAGGAAAATGGCACATTTTGTTTCTGAGCAGCCCTTGAAAATTTGGGGGGGGTTCGTCCAGTGGGGGCCGAGAAAAAAGGGGGGTCCCAAAACGTGTTTTTAACATTGAGTTTTCCATAGGGCGGTTGGCCTCACTTTTAGCCCGAACGGCTGAATGGATTTGCACGAAACTTGGCAAAATTGTAGGGACTGGTAGCCCGATGTGCCTTTTGTAGGTCTCAATATATGTGCTCCAGTGGATTTTGAGAAATTAACGTTTAAAAAAGATATATATCTGTAAGCGCGGACCAGGCAGCGCTCTGGTTCGCGGACTTTTCGCGCAACGGAGCTTTGTGAAGCGAAGCTGATTGGTTCTCCGGCGTCTGTCAACATTCCAAACAGTCCGTAGCGGCCGCCATCTTGTCTCTCGGTAGGATCGAGAGACAAGAGGAGGTCAAAACAAAGGGGGAAATAACTATAAGGGGGCATAGTAGATCGTCGCTGACCCCCTAGGTTTGATGTGGAGGTTTTAAAAGGGCCCCGCGGGGCAAAAAAAAAAAATAAAAATAATAATTGAACGGCTGAATGGATTTGCACGAAACTTGGCAAAATATTAGGGACTGGTAGCCCGATGTGCCTTTGCTAGGTCTCAATATATGTGCTCCAGTGGATTTTGAGAAATTAACGTTCAAAAAAAGATATATATCTGTAAGCGCGGACCAGGCAGCGCTCTGGTTCGCGGACTTTTCGCGCAACGGAGCTTTGTGAAGCGAAGCTGATTGGTTCTCCGGCGTCTGTCAACATTCCAAACAGTCCGTAGCGGCCGCCATCTTGTCTCTCGGTAGGATCGAGAGACAAGAGGAGGTCAAAACAAAGGGGGAAATAACTATAAGGGGGCATAGTAGATCGTCGCTGACCCCCTAGGTTTGATGTGGAGGTTTTAAAAGGGCCCCGCGGGGCAAAAAAAAATAATAAAAATAATAATTGAACGGCTGAATGGATTTGCACGAAACTTGGCAAAATATTAGGGACTGGTAGCCCGATGTGCCTTTGCTAGGTCTCAATATATGTGCTCCAGTGGATTTTGAGAAATTAACGTTCAAAAAAAGATATATATCTGTAACAGCGCTCCGCTTCGCGTAACGGAGGTTTGCGAAGCTGATTGGTCATTCTGTCACTGGGCTATAGTTGGGCTACATCTGGCTGATATTTGGGCTACATTTGTTTTTTTGTGTGTCTGGCGGCCATCTTTGGGCTACATTGGGCTACATTGGGCTTCATTGGGCTACATTCGGCTAATTAGCAAATAGCTCATCGCAAACTAGGAATGGTAAAGAATCGCTATTTATTCCTTAACGTTCGCTATTTAGGAAATGCAAATAACTTTGATGATACATATGGCGGTTCATCTCTAACAAGATAAGAAGCATAGGGATACATTTATGATGACTGGCGCATCACCAGGGATGTGTTAGTCATTCTGTGCCGCTGTTCCGTCACCTATGGTGTGCTGCATTTACAATGCGGCGCATCATGGGGCAAAAACAGCACAGATGCGTGATGTATCTGTGCCGTAAAGGTGGCGCATTGCTGGAGTTGTATCGCAAGTGTGATGAAGCTCCAGCAAGGGTCGGGGGTGCCCCTGTCGCAGGGTTTCTGTTCTCACACAGAACTGTGGACAGAGGATTGGAACCTCGGCGAATGCATTGCTGGAGTTGTATCGCAAGTGTGATGAAGCTCCAGCAAGGGTCGGGGGTGCCCCTGTCGCAGGGTTTCTGTTCTCACACAGAACTGTGGACAGAGGATTGGAACCTCGGCGAATTAGGGTGTCCCAAAACTCACGTTAGTAATCAAAAACTATTTAGCAAGCTAGGTACAGTGTCACATTGGATATAACAAACTCTCAATGTTTAGACAATCCAGAATATGAACTTATAGTACCTCAGGATACGTGGAACTCATGAACAGTCGGTCGTTATAGATTTCTTAGAAACCAGAACATGGAGTTAAGAAGAACAGATGTGTATTTGAAATGTTTATTTACTAATGCCGTCTTCTCAGGCGTAGTACCTTAGATAATAAAAGTACACATATTATCAGTAGCAAAATTACCAGCATAGTTACTAGTACATAAAAAGCGAATGGTGATAGTATGTTAACATGCTGTAAATGAATAAGAGTTAGCAACACTTATAAGCAGCCGCGGGCCGTGGAGGGAGTTACGGTGAGGCAGGGAGGCGGGGAGGGGGAGAAGCAGGGTGGAGAATACAAGTACACATATTATCAGTAGCAAAATTACCAGCATAGTTACTAGTACATAAAACGCGAATGGTGACAGTATGTTAACATGCTGTAAATGAATAAGAGTTAGCAACACTTATAAGCAGCCGCGGGCCGTGGAGGGAGTTACGGTGGGGCAGGGAGGCGGGGAGGGGGAGGGGCAAGGTAGAGAGGGCTCCACCCTGCTTCTCCCCCTCCCCGCCTCCCTGCCCCATCGTAACTCCCTCCACGGCCCGCGGCTGCTTATATCTCACCCTCCCTAATACACATATTATATTATTTGCTAAGAAGGTCTCTTTGTGTTGGTTTAGGGCGTGCCCATACTTTAGTGTCTTAGATTTGAAGGAATCACATCAGCATACACCGGCTCTCTCTTCATGTGAACCGCATCAACTGTTGTGTATGTGTGTTCGGCAAAGCAATATAAAACCCGCCTCATGCCCAGAATTGGCAGAAGTTGCACTTATGTTATGAGTATGAAGTCGTGGAGATCAGACCTCATAACAATTCTGTATCGTGTTGTTCTTGAAACTTTAGCACTCGCTGTACAGATATAGTTGAACAAGTAAAGCAGATAGTAGACCAATAACATATTATTCTCATGTAAACCACGATGAACTACTAGGTGGAAAGCTAAAGCAACAACTAAGTGTCGTGTGCAGAAGTTGCAAAAAAGGAAAAATGGCGTTTAAACCGGTAATGAGCCCATGCTAACTTAACACGGTGTAAAGATATCCAGGACCTAGATGACACCTCCTCATGATCCGGAAACGAACTGAATAAGATAATAGAAGTGCCATCTCATGAGAGCAGATTGCAAGTTTATATGTGGACGGTCCGCAAGGTAAAGCATTAAAAACTAGGAAAATTCAATGCTAAAGAAAAATAAAACAGCCAAGTACTTTATCGAGTCTTAAGCCAATAGGCAAGGTAAATAATAAAAACTTGACAAATAAGTCAATGAATTGTCAATGAAATGCTAGTACTCAGCATATCAAACATGAAAAAGGTCTATGACATAACTGTGTATGCAAAATAAGCTGCAACAGCCTCCAATAGGAAGTCACCGTCTTCATCCGAAAACAGTTCAGCCATCCAATTTAAAAGCGGAAAAGAACATACGTGCTCTCCCAGCACCGGATCCTCTATCACCATCAGAGGACAGCTCGGTGGGTTTTCAAGAAAGCTCTGTTCCAAGAAAGACTGTGCTGCCGCCAGTAAATTCCAGGGACCAAGTAGTCCATGCATCAATGCCACAGCCATAATCCTTTCGCCAGGACAAACCAACTCGTGAGTAATGATAGGAGTCATCAGCTGATTAAAGTCGACGTCAGGAGAAACCGGTCCGCAGAGACACAAATCAATGGCCCAATCGAAATCACAGGTCAGGCAGTGAAATACAGGCTGGACACAGGTGAAGTAGGAGAACCGAAAAGATAATCCATATGCCGTGCTTAATATCGCCAACGGCATTGTGCCATAATATTCTAGCATGCGATTGCGGAACAGTGTCAGCAGCTGCAGGGTCGGAGGTTGCATAGGAGGGACATCCATATTTAAAAATGTAAAAAAGCACAAGAGCGTCCGCTGGTAATGCAAGTAAAAATGCCAATCCACGAACCAGAGTGCAGAAAATACAATGAAAAGAAGCAGGGATGACTCCAAAGATTTTCTCAAATGAAGTCACGAGACCACTGGTAACAACTTTAAAAAAGTGTGCCAGGGATTTTGTGGAGGATGCGTTAAAGATAGTCGGAAACATGTTGCTGAAATTGAAAGGCAAACCTGTGTACGGGTGTTCGCTATGTGAAGTACGAAAGTTTCACGGGCCGAACTCAAGGCCACCTCTCTCTGAGACAAAAGAGCTCTTATTCTTGCCATGCCGTTGAAACGTGTCCCAAGGTTGGTATTTGTGGCCAGATTGAAAACTCCCTATGTTCATGTGTGGGAGGAAATAGAACATTTCTGCAGCAAATAACCCGTTCACTTACTGTTACGATAAAAGGAATACTTTTAATTAACTCAGAACAATCTTCATTATTGAGCATCAAATAACTACCATTTTCCAACAACTTGAACGTGGGGATGATAGCAGGAACTGGCGTGCCTTGCAACACGCAAGCCATATTTGGTCGGTGTTTGTTGCATGAATCGTGTAACTGTATGTGCCTACACATTAGTGAATGATCTGGCGTCTCAGTGCATTCCTCTCCATTCAGATAAACTTCTTGATCATCTTTGAAACATCTGTATGTGTATGGAAGCGACCAGACCTCATGAAGAAAAGCACTACCTAAAGGTTCATAACGACCTATTGGTATATATTTCATACAATTTGAAAACTTATATAAAGCAAAAGGCAGCGTTATTAAACCGTGGATAAGGCATGTTGCCAAAAAACCCGCAATCCTCTGCTGATGATGTCACTGAGCATGTCATGAATGATGTAATATGTGACATCATCAGCAGTGGATTATGGGTAATGGTATCTCTAGTTTACTCCCCTATAGCTGTCTTTCTTTTAACATAAGTGTGTGTTTCCTTCCCTTATACTTACTGTTTTTGGTTCGCTTCCAGTTCGCGTACCAGCGAGCGAACTAGGAAGCGAACTAAGAGAAATAGAGGTTGGCACAGTTCCAAATATTGTACCAATTTTTTAATAACGGGGAGGTAGTTCTGAAAAGAACTTTTTTTTTTATTTTTCTGAACATTTTTTTACTGTTTTTGAATTTTTCGGAACAGTTTTATATTTTTTTGGGTTTTTCTTGGAGGGGGCAATGAAAACGATTCATTGTAAAGGGCTCAACAGGAGCAACAAAACAAAAAAAAGAAGTATTTATTATTTTGGGCGTTTCGGACAAACTTGCATATGATAGTCAATAGCTCTGTTGATCAGAGTGATGCTTTTTTCTCCGTAGGAAATGAATCCATCGCAAAATGCGCAGGTGTGTTTTACATCACCAAATCTCATTTGTATATTTGGCACCATCTCCCTGCCCTCTGGTCCCGTTACTTCCGGTACAACAGATCTTCTGGCCATAATAGGGAGATTATCTAGGTCGTTCCGAAACTGTGCAGCACTGTAGTTGTTAGGATGCCACCTAGTCATATGGCGATGCATTGTGTAGTTTCCGAAACTGTATTTTTTGTCGGTCCCTCTGGACAGTCTATCTTGACATATAAGGCAAGTTACGTATCTTGCATTTACTTTTTTCTGACCTTTGGGAATTTTAAAAAATTGCCAAATGAAGTTTTCTTTCCGGTGAGACGTCTTGGGCTGCTCAGGCAAAAACTGCCTCTCTTCGTGCTCGTCCTCCTGTTCCTCTTCTTCTTCTTCTTGTTGAATTACAACTTGAGCAGGTGGTCCACTCTTCCTTGGATGTGGTGGAGGTGGTGGGGAAGCACCAGCTGAAGCTACTAAAGAAGCCATTGCTCAGTGATCACAAAGGGTCTTTCTCTCACAATGATGAAAGTCAGAGTGAGGAAAGAAGGAGGGATTTTCATCATTTGGGAAAAACAAGAGTTCTCAACCAATCAAAAGTGTTCATTTTAGATTATATGACCTAGTCTTACATCATTAGGAAACCAAAAGTGAAATGAACCAATGAAAAGTGTTATTACCAAGTCACATGACTTGCTGTGTTTACGTTAAGCGCTTTGCAGGGCCTCCCGGTTTGCTTCCAGAAACCTGCGCTTTGCGACTCGCTTCGCGTACCAGTTCGCTAACGTAGCACGTCATATGACGTATCACGCGACAACGTGAAACGTCATGCGGACGGGAGGCGTCACGATGTTGTTTTCTAACGCGGCACTTGCGGTAAAGAAACGTTTACCGGCTCGCGGTCTATTTCGCGGCATCAAGGTCAGCTAACGGGAAGCTTCCCGATTCGCGAAGCGGGAACGAAGAAAAAAAAATATTTAAAAAAAAAATTATTCATAAACATATAAAATATATTTTTGGATTTAAAGAAGAATACATTTTACAGCTACAGATATTAGCTGTTAAAAAACCAATGAAATTCACAGAAAAAACCATAGGTTATAGACCATATATAGTTAGGAATTAGCATTTACAAAACCTTGAAAATTCACTGAAAAAACCATAGGTTATAGACCATATATAGTTAGGAATTAGCATTTAGAAAACCTTATTTTACTCACACAAAACCATTGAAATTCCATATATAGTTAGTTGCACTAACTATATATCGCGCACCCGCAATCCACTGCTGATGATGTCACATATTACATCATTCATGACATGGTCAGTGACATCACTGATTACATCACTGATGACATCTCAAATGACATCACTGATGACAACATCCAGTGACTGTATGTTTCTGTAAAGTTAAAATATGTCTTAGATATTGAAGAATGAGTGGATGTATAAGTGTCTGGATGAAGGATTTAGTAGGTGCGTGACTGACTGTATGAGTGAGTGATTAAATGTGTCTCACTGAATGCATGGGTTAGTGACTAAACTGTCTTAATTTGTGCATCATTATGTCTGTTGTGATGTAAACTGCTGCATGTGTTGATCATTAGCTATACGAGAGGCTATATGTGTTATTAATTGGTTGCCCAAGTATTTCTATGGGAGATTGAGTTTGTGTGGGGGTGGCTGGGAGGTGTGTGACTCTGTGCATAGATGTGTGAGCAGTTGATTCACTAGGTGTATGAGTTCAAGAGTGCATGTGGAAAAAGCTACATGGGCGGTTGACTGTGTGCATGAGTGTATTGATGAGTGAATGGATATCTCAATGCTACATGTCATAGTAAGTACATATGTAAAACACAGTACATGTGAGAGTTGGCATATATAAATAACTGTGCATGAGAGCCACTGAATGTGTGAGTGGCTGTATGGATCATTGTGAACTTGTATCAGGGATTGTATAAGAGAGTAAATATGTGTTAGTATATGTTTGAATAAGTAAGGTGTGTATAACTGTATAGTTGAGGAAATGGAGGTGAGATTGTTTCTTTGCATGACTGACTAGGTGTGTGAGTAACTCCATGGATGAGTGACAGTGTGTGAGTGTCTGTATACACTGAGTGTATCTAAGGTTATATTAGAGTCTGAAGAGGTTTATCGTATTAGCACAAGAATGATGTCAAATGAGATGTCATCAGTGATGTCATCAGTGATGTCATTTGAGATGTCATCAGTGATGTCATCAGTGATGTCACTGACCATGTCATGAATGATGTAATATGTGACATCATCAGCAGTGGATTGGGGGTGCGCGATATATAGTTAGTGCAACTAACTATATATGGAATTTCAATGGTTTTGTGTGAGTAAAATAAGGTTTTCTAAATGCTAATTCCTAACTATATATGGTCTATAACCTATGGTTTTTTCAGTGAATATATATATATATATATATATATATATATATATATATATATATATATATATATATTTTTATTTATTTATTTTTTATTCACCAAATTGCACCGTTACTGAAGGCACACCATTTAACAGCCGGTGCGAGTTCCAGGGACGGGCTTTCCCTGCTCGTCAATTTCTCACCAAGAAAATAATTACTCGCACTCCACCAGGAATACAATTCTCTTGCAGGTTTATTGCAATGCCATTACAGCAACAGCTTCACCAACGCGTTTCACAGCATCCGCTGCTTGATCACGGTTACGGTAACCGTGATCAAGCAGCGGATGCTGTGAAACGCGTTGGTGAAGCTGTTGCTGTAATGGCATTGCAATAAACCTGCAAGAGAATTGTATTCCTGGTGGAGTGCGAGTAATTATTTTCTTGGTGAGAAAAAAAAAAAAAAGTTATATATATATATATATATATATATATAAAAAGATCTATCTGTGTCATATTCGGGAAGTTCAATTTCAACCATAAGATATCTTTTGAGGCAGTATGCACAGTTTCTATAGTAGCAATTAAATACATTTTTATCCAGATAATCAACCCACCCGACGGTATCCCTTTTTTTGATGGTAAATGTTCTATACCCTAGTTTGTGTAGTGGCTCGCTTTGTTATGTAGGAATCTAGGACCCTAGTGTAATTTTCCCGATTCATGCCCATATATAGGTGTAATTCACCCAATCCTTATATAGGCATAGGAATCATTACTTTATTTAGTCCTAGCCTATGCAGCCCAAATACGGCATGGCTACTTCCACTAAACTCCGAGAATCCACAACGATTTCTTGGAAAAACCCGCCTTCAGCAGTCAGGGACATCCCCCTGCTTGAATATTAATTTAACCAACAACTCCTGGAGTTTTCAAGGAACTGAGGCACTAGTGACGATATTATGTCCAATCTTACGTCAAACTCGGCACCTTCAAAGTATAAATATGCCTATATTTGCCCAGTCAAACACACGGTGGTTTAGGAGAAGATCGACTAACTACTTGCCCGACGCCCTGCCGCTGCAAGTGCCGAAGGAAGCCGACCCTCCAACTGACGCACTGAGAAGACGCTGTCTTTTCTCTTGCCGAGAAATCCAGCTCCGGTGTTTCCAGGCTGCCCTTGCGGGTTCCTGGGAGATCGAGTCCTGAGAGAGAGATACAAGACCTCTATCATTCTAAAACCAAGGTACGGAGATGATTAGACCCTTAGAGAATTCTTGGAACAGATTCTTGGCAGAAACTTACTAGACTTAAGCTACACCACACTTACTCCTCCCTCGTACTAGACTTAAGTTAGGTACACCGGGGTAGGCGCATTTTAGAAGCACCAGTTGAGTACTTTTAGCCACCATTTTATCACTGTATGTATTTTATGCATTTTATGTATTCTATGTTTATGGCTTAGAAACCATATCATGCTTTTACAGTACTATTTTATAATACTAATCGTATTATATGCATTGTACTTCTTAACTAGCATTTCAATTGTAGCAGTGCATTTCTTATGCTTAAGAAATAAGACTGTTCAATACATACTTTTATTGAAAACGCCTGTCTCTCTATTTCTGAGCAACTCTGGTGAAACGAAGCATGCACCTCTGACTGAGTGAAATAGCTGTCTATTGTTTCTGCGACTCTAGAGATACGTTTCATTCTAGAGGAAACAAAGTTGTCATGTTATATGGTTGTCAGAGACTAATCCCTTCTTGTACTTTCAAGAAAGTTTCTAGTGACCTCTGAGCTAGCTGGCACTCACAATTAAGTCTAATATATTCGGTAGAGACCTAGTCAACTTAAGTCCTACGTCTAGGCTGCAGGATATAATATTCCAATGCGCAGAGCCTATTGGGAATATAGGAACTACACTACATGGCGCCCAACGTTTGGTAAGGCGATAATTTAACGCTAGATACTGGAGTAACTCAGTCGTACTTTTCACGCAGACAACCTTTTCTCCCGTAAAAACTCCAAAAGACGTCTGGAGTGGGTGAAAGGATAATATCCGCCAAAACTAAGTAGGACGACAAATCCTATGTATTAGTTTTTGGTTTGTACAATGTTGAAGGATACAGTGTTCCAAAATATTGTGCACCTAATCTTTGTTTCCTTGAAACTTGTTCTGCAAACTCTTCAATCAGTAAAAATAATGGTTACTGGCGAAGAATTAGCTGCAGCAGCAGCTCAAGCAGTTTTAGATGACGCTGCTATCCTAGAAAATGGCACAGATGCTCTACTGCTCCCGGTAAATGTAAGGAAAAGTATAACTTAAAGACTCTTAAATAATGGAGTATCATCAAAAGGTGGCAGGGTAATCTTTGTCATAGAGGCACATGAGTATCGGCATACAGAGGTATTCTATTCATGGATTCAGTTTCCAGCAGCTAATGCGGAAACACGTGAGTTCCACTACTACAAAGCAGAGGAACGTCCAGCGGAATACGTTCCTTTCGAGGACATTGAAATTCCATTAACTTACCAAGAGCATCAGCTCTGGTTTAAAGGCGCCCTACAACATCAAAATCACATTACCAGGCTTGGTCCACTAGGTAGACCAGGAGCAACATGGCCAGTACTAGCCAGCTATACACCACATCCAGACATTGAAAGGATGTCTGATGCAGAATTGTTAGCTCAGCTGAAACAGTTAATTAAAATACATAGACAATTGGTTCAATATGTCATGCGGACATTAACAGTCCAACCAGCTGTAAGAATTCCACAGCACACCCCTCACCAGGGGAACACAAACAAAATCACACCACAGACTATACAGTCAGTCATGGGTAAACTACCAGCAAAACAAGAACAAATTCCGTGCTGGTTAGCACAAAAAATTACTCAACTAGAGGCAGTATTTCCTGATAGTACGCCTCATGAGAAACACAGGATTCTGACAATCTGTTTACCTATGGGGATTGCACCACACGTAGAGGATTGTGACTCTTGGGGCACAGTCTTTGCTTCAATCTACACTAAAACACATGGTGTTCCGTCCATGGCGGTAATACCAGACGTTCTAAGACAGATTCAAAATGAATACGGTCCAGAACTGGCTTTAAATCTAGGTATGAAATTACTGAAATATTTCAAACAGGTCTCGGCTATACTGTTAGCCAACATTAAAGGTGAAGCCGCATCAGTGGCAATCCGCCAGAAACTAAAAGAAACAGATATTACTGAGCAGCCATATGAGTTTGCCAGAATTATTGTAAAATCCTATGAAGAACTAGGTAGAGATAGTTTGGGTGGGAAACCACTAAAACCACAACTAACAGAGAATCCTGAAAAAACTTTTATTAAATAATCTCACTACTCCTAAAAAGAAGTGGGAGAACACTAAACAAATGCTTCATAGAGAGAAGCATTCCCAGACCAGAGGAATATCTCCCCAATGAGGAGGTAGGTCTCCCCAACGGGAGCCCTCTGAAAAGAGGTACAACCTCAGAAATAGGGATACTTTAAGAAAACCTGATAGATATCAAGATAATGATACACGTTCCTCTCGTACCTTTCAGACTTCACTGCAGAAATCAGAAAGAAGAAGACGGTCAGAACAGAAAAAGAACGCGTGAAGTCCAAAGACGAACAGCACGTTCCAAAAAATAAGAAAACTCAATTCACCAAGAAGAAGGTAGCAAGTGTAAAGATCAGACATGCCGAGGATTCTGAGGACACAACTCAAGAACTGGGAATGGGCTCAGACAATGCTAGACAGCGCAGCAGAAGTAACCATAGTTCGCAAGATCCTGAAGGATCATCTGGAGACAGTGGACTTGAATGAATGCATTCAAGTTGAAACTGCCGACACCAGGGTTAGTCTACCCCACAAGATATATGAAGTAACACTCCGAATGGAGGGGGACATAACTAGAAAAATAAAAGCTCTCTTTTGGGACAAGCTTTCCAAGGGTTATGACATACTTCTAGCTGAAAGAGACTGGCCACCTGCAGTTGTTAGGGAGTGCCCACACGGCGAAGAGATAATTATGCCAGCCTTCTCAAATCACATTCCAATTCATAAAAAATATACATATGCCAGAAAATGGGGAGTAGCTCAGGCTCCAGCATCAAATAAAAATCACGTAGGATGGGATGAGGATTCTCCTCACCACAAAATCCATTTTAAAAATCAACCTACTGCTCGGAGGCAGTATCCAGTCAAGCAAGACTCTAAAAAACAAGTCAGGGAGATCTTAGATCAACTTGAATATCAAGGGGTGATTGAAACATGCACCTCATCTATGAACAATCCTTTGTTTCCTGTCTCCAAGCCAGACAATTCATATCGTCTAATTTTGGATTACAGAAACCTAAACTCTTGTTGCAAAACTTTTGCAGTACAAAATTCACATAGTGCAGCACTGATGAATAACATTGTGCGCAAAAAATATAATGGGTTTTTCTGTCAAAACATTGCACCGGAAAGTAGGCACTTGACCGCTTTCTCAATCTTGGGGACACAGAGACAATTTTGCCGTCTCCCCCATGGATTCAAGAATAGTCCAGGGTTATTTTCAGCCAGAGTAACAGAAATACTACAAATGTACGATGATGAGGCATTATCTTATGTCGATGACATATATCTTACAGACGATGATTGGGACGTGCACTTGAAAAGAGTGAACACCATAATACTTGGGTTCGCTTCTGAAGGGTACAAATTCAATTTTAAGAAATCACGAATTGCCCACCTCAACGTCCTATTCTTTGGATACGAGTTGTCAAGTGAAGGCAAAAGCCTGGCAGCAAACTTTCTTGAGAAATGTGCGCTGCTCCAACCTCCAGAGACGCTGAAAAACTTACAGTCAATTCTAGGTTTCCTAAATTTTGGAAGAACTTATGTTCTAAATTATGTAGAAAGGGTTAAACCTCTCTACAAACTAATCAAACCTGATTTCAAACCAACAAATTGGACTCAGAAACATACAGAAATTTCGCGTTCAGTACAAACAGACATGTTAGCAAAAACACAATTAGATACAAGCGACAATGCGCGCAATCTCGTGATCCGTGTCATCCCAGGGAAGTGCGGATTCCCATACCTGACCTTTAATGAAGGTGAAAAGGTACCAATTGCATACAAATCACACTTGTACACACAAGCTGAAATGAAATTCACTTCAACAGAAAAAATTCTGCTAGCGGTTCAAACTGCAGTAGCAAAAGAGAGAGCTCTCGCGCAGGGTAAACGCATAATGATCGTAACACCTGTATGTACCTTAGAGGCAGTGACGAAAGCGAGCATTCCAAATGCTAAAGCTTTACATCCAAGATGGATACAATGGGATAATTCTCTTGCTGCAACAGACGTTGAATACGTGTTTGACCCCTATTTAAAAACACAAGAATTCCTACAATACGAGTATGAATGTCCTCTGCCGACCGTAATTCTACCTCTAGAACATTACGGATGTATAATCTATATTCAGACGGATCAGTGCAGCCCGCAGTTGGGGGTAAACAAGCCTATAGTGCTGCGTGCGCGATCATTTAAGGTCGTTGGCGCGAAGGTAAATTCAGACCTATGGTAACTAAAACTCAATCACTCAGAGACTGTACAGCTCAGCAAGCTGAACTACAGGCTTTCAAGATGGTGCTTGAAAATACGGATCGCAAATTCCCCACACTCATAGTGTGCGATTCGTATTACTGCGTCCAGTCTTACAATGAATATCTGCAGAACTGGGTTCAAAACGGTTTCAAAGACGCAAAAGGTGGCACAATAAAGCATAAAACGCTTTGGGAACAAATAGTTCTATTACAGAAAGAACTACAAAAAAACTCACGTGATACATACGCTGAGCCATCACAGTGATGGCGTTCACGTTGCAGGGAATTCATTGGCCGATGAAGCCGCGAATGCAGCTGTACAAACGGCCTCCGTAGCTACGATTACTCGGTCAAAAACAAAAATAGACAGTAGTAAGACACTACCGAAAGGCTTTCCAATAAAGTACTCATATATAACTGATGCGAATAATGTTCCATTTGCTCTAATGCCTGGAGTGGGGGATAGGGCAATTCCAAACATGGAACATAGGTTAGGACTGATCTTAGCAGCACATGAAGGACTGGCATCTGCACACGCAGGCATTTCCGCCACAGTATCATTATTAAAACAGAGATATTGGTGGCCACGCATGAGGAAACAAACTAGAAACTATGTTCTAGAATGTGAAATCTGCCAGAAAATAAAAGTGTCAACAGTGAAACGTCCTGCACAGACGCCCCTCCTGATTTCAGATAAACCGCTAGCGTGTGTTTATCTGGACCACTGTGGTCCCTTACAAAGGGATGGTAACTATAAATATATCATGGTCGCAGTGGATTCCTGCACAAGATTTATTTGGATGTCGCCCCAGCGCTCGGCTGACGCCAGAACTGTTATAAAGGATTTGCGAGTCTTTATCGGCACATACGCAATTGGCACGCTACATTCTGACCAGGGTCCTGCGTTTAGCTCTCGATCTTACAAGGAGGCCATGGCTAGCTTGGGTGTTGCATTGCGATATTCTAGTCCCTTCCATCCTGAGGGTAGTGCGGTAGTGGAAAGAAAAAAACGTGACATAAAGGAATCCATAACAGCTAAGGCATTAGGTTCGGGTGATGGGTGGGTCAAACATCTAATAAGTGTCCAAGGTAGTCTTAACAATCTGCCTAGAAATTCTCTGGGTGGAGTCACTCCGTATGAACTAATGTTTGGTACTAGAATGATAATCGAGGACCTCGATTGTCACACTTCAGTGGTAGAACAAAAACCCTTTGATGTCAAAGATCGTTTGACTGTTTCACGAGAAGAAGTCTGAGTAATATAATACAGCAATACAGAAGCAAACACCCACTGAAGAAAAACCACCCGTCCCAGCAAGGCCTGTCTGGATTCCAAAGATTGGGGATCTGGTCAGGGAGAAAATCGCAGTAAAGAAGGAATTTGGGCCTTCTTACAGAAAAGCAGTACCTGTCTTGCCCATCCACGGAACAAGATCAGTTTTACTACCGCCCCTTGCTGGTAAAAGGGAGAACAGAGTTGTATCCATCGACCTGGTCAAACCACAACATGTGGCCGATAATGAGTAGTAGGCCCAGTGGACTCCGGTGAAGTAGCAGACAACCAAATCTTGCTACAATTCAAGAGGTTCAAACTGAAAGACTTATCACTGTTGATAAATCTGCAGTAAGAAAAGAAGGACTATGCAACAAAACCATGGAACTTGTACCTCTGGAAACCCAAATAACAGTTCGTCAAGACACGCCTGTCTACAATGATGTGACATCTGACTATACAAACATGGTGAAACAAGAAACAGCTCCAGTGATTTCAAGTAATCCTGGTGCAATCCCAACAATTGATAGAACTGCTTCTGGCTACTTTAATAAACTTCGATAACTTTTCTGAGGATCCCAGTGAACCTGAGGATAAGCCAGCAAAGAAAAACTTCAAGGAAAAAGTAACAGAACTCCTTCATCTACTGGAAAAAACTTATCTGGTTTCACCATGGGTTGAATTTTGGATTGGATTAGGTATATGTTTCCTCCTGCTCTGGCTCGTACCAGTGTTAAGCTTGGGAAGGATGATTGATGGAAAATATAGTACTATGGACACAGCAAGTAAGAAAATCAACTTGGTCCTGAAACCTTACAAATCATCTCATCATGAAAGAAGAGGCCTGTCAGCAGTAAACATCACCGCCGTTCCTTTACCTGGGGGTATAGAATTGGACAGAACTGATTATGACATCTATGGTCCGGTGGAATTATTGAAGATTTCACATCAGTTTAAGGTTTCTTTGAGTGACTTTGTCGCACCCAGTAAATTTTCTGATGATTGGGACTTTGAGACTGTTAACAACATGATGAAAGATTTAGAAATGTCAGCTAAATTTACAGAACATGACTACTTAGAAGGGTCATCAGATTATGAACAAATGTTGTGTTTTAATCATTATGGTCACAATTATTTCCATAAATCTGCAAGCCCTAGAAATGTGTTTCATTACAATCAATGGGAACATTGTCCTACTCTGCCGAAAGGCAGCTATAAAACATTTCAAGAAAAGTTTTGGTACTTCTCAAGGTTTAATGTTACCAATTCAGAAACATTTTTATTTTAAAAATCTAAATAAGACAGGAATGAAAACAATGTTGACCAATACTAAAGAAATTTATTCTGCAAACTTTTATGCTCAATTGTCTGCATTAGGTTTTAACTTTTGGAAAGACAACATTGAGACGAAAACCATCTGGGGCACTAAAGATTGGCAGGTACAAGGTATAAAAGCCTTATTTAGAGCCTGCATCCTCCCAGAACAAATTATGTTTTTAAATGACACTGTTCAGCAGACGTCTTGTCTTGGCCTGGCTAAGATTAAAGATTTAAACAAACCGTCTATACCTAAACCCACAAGTGACATTAATAGCACTTCAAATGAGGAGGTAGACGTACCCTATATTCTTAAGCAGATCAGAAGTAATCCTGATTGGAAAAAATGGTTAATCTGGCAAACAGACACTAATAACTGTCAAGATAGATTCCTGAACAAGACACAAGGGATCATGGCGAATAGGCCAGATCCAAGATATTTCCAGAGACAACATCCAGGGATAGTAACCACTTACAGTGTAGGGAAGCTGTGCTGTGAGTGGCTTCAGAAATCTACACTTCCAGAAATTGAACAACACTTACTTTACTTAAAGAAAGCAATGATTTGCGAGATTTCTTAATGGGGCCTCGCAAACCACGGCAAAAACGTTTCATATACGCCGGAATATACGCGGCATACAACGAAAAATGGAAAGTGACGCAAATGGAAACTGCAGAATGAATACGATAAATCGATCGTATTCATTTAGAAAAAAGCTTCTCTGTAGTGGACAATGGGTTAACGACTCTGTCCTCCAGAATTTATTCTTTGGACAGCATCGTGTCATCTGCCATTGACATCATAGAACAAGACTTGTTAATGTTACAACATGGCCAGTCTCAATTACGTTCTATCATGCTGCTAGGCTGGACGTTGCAAAATCTGCGTCCAGGCTATGTGCCATTGCATCTAATCAATACCACGTCATTGTTTGCTGTATTTAACCTTACAGATAAACAAATCTCTTTGGCACAAGGAGGAGCAGACTAGGGCCCATTGTGCAAGACATATCACCTGAACCTGACGATAATTAGTATTGTAGAAGCCAGCCTTAGTTATGACATTGCACTGTACTTCACAACTGAGACGTCTGAAGATGTATCTTTCTTTTTCATGTACAATATGAAACGGAATACCAGCATTTGTAAAGCGCACAGCTACCTCCGGAGAGGTGTCGCGGCGCTGGGAGCCGTCGGGAAGATTAAGCGAGCTATTGCCCAGAGTCAAATGGTGCTGGACTTACCTGCCACCGGTGTCAGAGATTGAACAGTGAACCCCGTGGTCCGGAGGGAGGCACCCTAGCTGCTGTGCCACACCTCTTCCACAATAGCCACAGGTTGTTTATGTAGTCATACAGAATAATGCAAATTTTGATGCTTTGTATGTAACATGAATAATATCTAATACATTTTTATTTTTAAAGTTGCAAACAAGCCGAGCACCTGTCTAGAAGAATAACAATCACATAATAGAAGATTTTTAAATGTAACTTACTTACCTGCATGTAAACAGCAGCAGCATTCTTGCTATTTGGGAAAAAAATAATATTCGCAATAACACAGAACAGAACACACAATGGTAATATAATTTAGGGCCCCCGGTTTTATGGTATTTATTTTTTTAACATTTCCATCTGTATTTATCCATATTTATTTTTTGCTATTTTATCTGTATTTATACATATTTATTTAGCGTTTTGCGTATAAATAAAGTTGTAATACTGTACATTTCCATATTTATTTAACTGATAGACGTACGCTCGTACTTTGATACCTGTCGTGTTTTAGCTATTTTGCCTGTCAAATATTACATACCAATACATCCACTGGTAAATACTAGCAATATACATGTATGGTGACATATGCAGTTATTTAAAGAAGTTGCATCCTTGTTTTTTAACTTCCCATGCAGTCCATCTGCTCAGCTGCTGGCCTATAATTCATGAAAGACAGCACAGAGAGTCACTTAAAAGAAACACAATTTTCTGTATTTATCCACTTTTCAAAATACCTTTAAGAGGTATGCTACACCCCTTTAGGAGTACCCCCACGCCCCCGCCGCACAGTTTTTTTTATCCCACTTAAGGCCCTGATTAGATGAATCTACACTCAGTTGACACAGCAGTGAGCAGTGGATTGGTGAATAAAACACAACGAGAGGTGGACTTAAACCATGCACTTAAGTAACACCTAGACACCCCACATACAGCCTTTCTAAATTATAATTTGAAGCGTAGAGAGAAAAACGAATTTCTCCAGAATTGTAAGGATATTTGATCCATGTCAAATCCAAGACTAGAACTGAGTTCTCCAAACTTCAGTGTAGCAATTTTGCCACAGGACCACATTTCTGTAAATTTTGTTTCACTGTAAAGGAGTTATTATGTCAAACAGAATGAGCCTAGGAGGACAACAGATCACTTTACAAGCAACAGGGCGGTTGTAACCTATGATGACTAAATATCTTTATATATATATAGAGTCGTTTTATTTTTTATTGTTCACAGACAACAACTGGAGATGTGAAATGGTATGAATTTATACTAGATTCCCGCACACAATACAGGACCTGCCACAGTGCACGCCAGTATAGCTTTCTACAATCACACTCCATTGCTAAAGTCATAACATGGATAATACTCTTCTAACCTTTCTCTGCTGAGCTAAAATACTAATTAAGCCACTTTATAACTTCACTAATGTACTGCAATTCTACTGTGGCAGTTCAGAGAGGATTTTACCAATTAATTACAGTGTGAGACCTTAGCAGCGCATTACCATTCTCTATTATCCTGAGATTTGCATAGCTCTGTGACTCCAAAAGCATATTCATTTTTAAGGTGTTATTCTCAATTACTGCATTTTATGGGCATTCTAAAGAAGACAGTTTCCTTTGCAGCTTTGAAAACAACTGTATTCATTACACTGGTAATGTATTCGCAGTAGCACAAGTGGCATCTCTACTTAGCTGTTTTTTTTATGGAATGACAAAAGGGCTTGCATGGGGGAGGGTATGAGAGTTTTAATCCTACCTTTTAGTCGTTGACTATGTAGACTGTCTGAAGATTTAACATTCTATAACGTGTTATTTGCAGTGTGTGGGTACAGAAACAAGAGGGCCACCGAAGTAGTAGAAGCAGACCATTTGCTCTTGCACAGGGGCACCCAACATTTTCACAAGCCACGCCACACCTCCTCAACCCTACGAATACACAACACAGCCTACAATCTCATTCCACATCCATACACTCCACATCCCCACATGCTGTAAATGTTCCAATGAAGAGCTAAACACCCAGTGGCGGCTGGTGTATTATGGAAGTGGTGCACCCCATAAGCACGATCCAGCACTCTGCCTCAGGCATTTCCAGCCCCCAGGTGAAATACAGGTAGTGGGGCCCTCTTCTGCTTGTAAGGTAATATTACAGCTTTCACATGTAAACAAACGATCTGTGAGATTATTTGGTTTTCTCATAAGAGCTGTACTGTGCCGAGCAGTGGTGGCAACGTGTCGACCGCATGGCACCCTAGGGGTAGCCACTAATGTACTCACCACATTCTCTTTCGACAGATAACGCCAACTATGAGTGCACCATGAAGTAGTGTTCCACTACCCCAGTCTCAGTCGCCCACTCCAAGCACCCATACCCTTAGATTTACTTTCCTTTTTGCAAAGATGCACTATGTGATTTACAGAGCTATTTTGTAACAGGAACAGAAAACACCCAGCATTAGAGTAACTCTCTGTCAGGAATCAGGCTAAGCACAGATGCCTTATTAGGCATAGTGTTCACATGGGCTGAGGCTGTGGAGAGCAGGTCTTTGGAAACTAATGGGATGGGGAACACTAGACTGCTACCTGACTGATAACCCACACTTCCAGGCCTTTATAAGTATAGCAGCGTTTAAGTCCCATTCCAGACATACATCCTTTGATTGGCAGCTAGTCGTAAGTTTGTGACAGTCCACACCCATATTCCACCTTTCACGTTTGTTTTGATCTTCTCTTTCAGTTCCCCACTGGCTTATTTCCTAATACTCCTCCCTTTCTCCAATGTGCTGTGATTGCTCTATACTGTTAGAATGTCATCATCCGGTTACTAGATGATGCTCGTGTAGGCCCTGTGAAGCTCTACCATTAGACCTGACCGTGTTGGTGCACACTCCAGCACAATGTTCTCAATTGCTCCACGTCACATTCCTGTCCTGGCTTTTATTTGCCACCTACTGCTTTTTACTGTAAAACATTGGGGCATTTTACCAACAACTAGCGATAATTATCGCTATATTGGCTTAGTGGCAATATTTTTATCGCCGAGCTGCGGCGATTTTTATCGCTAAGGAACCTTGCTATTATCAAGGTTTATCTCCTAAGCGATAAAAATCGGCCGAAATGCATGAATATCGCTGACAAGTCGGCGATATTCATGCATTACCGAGCTAATGCTCTTAGCCATGTTATCCACCTACCATTGGATAACATGGCTAAGAACTGCTCAGGGGCAGGTGTTAGCTTTTGGAGATATTCGCGCTCAGCGCGAATATCTACAAAAGTTGGTAATGGGAGATAGCGAAGTTAGCGACTGTTTCCAGTCGATAACATCTTGGCACTCCCACTTTGCATGTCATTAGTGATAAATTTCACTGACATGCAAAGCGGGGCCCAAGATGGTCGCTATCTCCTACTAGCTGTCGCTAACTGGTGTTATCGACAGCTAGGTAATAGGGAGATCATTTTATCTCCGCTTTCTTGGCTTTTAAAGCCAAAAAAGCGGCGATAAACCCCCTTGATAATATGCCCCTATATCCTTGTGGTGGTACTCTGCTTGGCATCCTGGTTCCTGGCGTCTACAGGTACTCTGACTCAGTGTTGCTTCCTCAACTTGACACTTAATGCTGATCTCTGTTCCTGGTTTCCCTGTTTCCCTGTTTCCCTTTGCATCTGCTGGCTTCCTTAGTCATTTCATTTCATGAAGCTTTATTCGGTACATGTTATACAAATGACCATAAAAGCATACAGGCAAAAAGAAACGATTACATGATAATATACAGGTAAAAAAAGAAGAACAGAATTAAAACATCATACTTTTCCGATAATAAATAGATTTACATATAAAAGTAGCAGTAAAAATACATATTTCCGGTGAGTTCACATTGTAGATCAATTTCATGGCCTCATAAACGCTGTGGATTCCATATTTTATAAATATTGGTTTAAGATAGACCAATCTAAGGTTCAAGAATAAAGTACAAATTAACATAAAGTGCAGTGTGCTTTGCTTTGAATGCCCGTCACATGGGCAGGGGCAAACAGGATGTTTCTTGGGATGAGGAAAGGCCACCAAGACGTGGGCCAGTCCAAATCTAAGTCTTGTAAGAACAAACCTGTGGGCCAGTCTAGATACCTGGCTTAAGTACAACTGCGTACCTTCGCAGTCAATATACTTATTATAAAGATTGACAGAAGTCAGGTGGCCGTTATTGACTAGGCGCCTCTCCACTTGATATGACAAGAATTTATTTTTTAATACCTATTTAGGAGTATCTCCTGCACCACACAGATTCTCTATTATGTCCAGACCATAAATAGCCTGAAAAACATCTACGGTATATTTTAACCAAGAGATCTTGTTAAAGTTACCTAGATTAAGACAATCCCTAATGACATGTTGGTTAAAAAGTGTCTCTTCCTTGTGCTAAATGGCACGCCAGATCATTAAGGGCCTTAATGAAACAAGATCACACAAATAGTCAACCCCCAGTTCCCTATGGGTCAAATCAGTGGGTAAGCAGAGAAGTTTTTTGAGGAAGATATTTTCTTCCATTTGTAAACTGCAGACGTTAGAATAACCCCACACCCCTGCCCCATATAATGCAGTCGAGACAATTCTTGCCTTATAAATCTGGATCATGTCATTAGTTCGTCTGTCGCCGATTTTAGAGGCGAATTTAAATATTCCGTAGGCACTTTTTGACATTTTGGACCTTACGCTAGCAAGCTCTTTGGACCAACTACCATCCCTAGAGAAGGTCACACCCAGGTAACAAAACTTTTCAACTTGCTGCACTTTCACCCCTTTTATATAAAATATATGTTTTTTGTTGGTCCTGTCACCGCAAGTCATTGTATGGGTTTTGCTCTTATTAATTAATAGTTTCCTTTCATTAATAAAAGCAGAAAATCGATCCATCAAGCGCTGGAGTCCTATGGGGGTCCGTGACAAAAGCACAGCATCATCTGCATAAAGCAGTACTGGCACTCCAGACCCATTTACCTGAGGTGCGTCAGCTTTAACTGTTTTTAAAATCTTGTCAACAGCATTTATAAAAAGGGTGAATAGCAGGGGGGCGAGAACACAACCTTGTCTTATTCCTCGCTTGACATTAAAATTAGGGGTGCACTCCCCGCTTACCCCATATCGCACACATGCTTGCATCTTTCCATATAAGCGGGCCAAAAAGAAAATAATTCCCTCTGGTGCACCAAGGTCTAACAAGACGGGCCATAGAATGGAATGGTCAACCAAATCGAATGCGCTGCTCAAACCAGCGAAGCAAAGATACAGGGTGCTGCGCTTGGCCTTGGTGTATTTGCCAATTAGAAATTCTAGATTTCAGCATTGATCCAATGTACCACGGCCCTTTCTAAAACCATACTGGAGGTCTCCAGTATCCCCTCTTCGTTAGCCCACTCTTCCAACCTGGTCAGCAGCACTCATAATTTTCACAGACGAGTCGAGTAAGCTGATTGGGCGGTAGTTGCATGCTTCAGACTTGTCCTCCTTCTTATAGATTGGGACAATAATAGAACCACCCCATGTTGGCGGAATCATGGTAGTTACGGCGGCATTAAGAACCAAAGTAAGTATAGGGCCCCATAGCAACGGGAGAGTCCTGTAAACATCAATGGTCCCTGTCCCGGTCCCTGGGCCTTACCAGCCTTGCTAGTCCCAATACTGCTTTCTACCTCAGCTAGGGTGATATCCAAAGGGGCTATAGGCCAGGATGTTACATTTTCACTGTTTTGGCCAACTGCCTGAAATATATTTGAGAAGTGGGTAACCCAAGCCTCACTACTGACATTGGACACAAGATGAGGGGGAGTTGACCGTAGCCCAGAACAGGCAGCAATCGGAGGAATCCGCTGCCTGCGCTAGATTGTCCCAGGCTTCCAGCTGCAACTCCCTCTTCCTTTTGGAATCAACCGTTTTATATTCATGTCTCAGGAATATTACCCTATCCTTATCCCTGGGTCTAAGAGCTAAAGCCTGTTTCAATTGGGAATGGAGGGCTGTACAAGCATGATCGAACCATCCTTTTTTTCCGGCGGTTTTCTCTTTACTTGTCCTAGTAAATATGGTGTCCACAGTCTTATTGATATTAATAAAATGACCTACTATAAAAAAGAGGTCACTCCCTGGTGTCAGGATACCATTAATATCTGCCATTGATTTTGATACAATTAGGCTCAATACCTTTTCAGATTTTACCCCGTTCCACCTCAACCTTGCCCCATTTAATCTATGCGGTTCAATATTGTCTACAATTCTAGAGATCTGTTGTGTGCTAAGTTTCCAGATCTCAGTTCACATTCTAATACGGTTGTGGTCGCTTAAAGGGGATTCATCAATAACCGGGGTCAGACAATACGGCACAATACTTGATGAAACCATAACATGGTCAATTTGGGAATTACTATTCCTGCCTGTGTAGGTCCGAATTATTTGGCCCTTGGCATCTTTTGCAGGTTGTAAGAGCTCTAAATCATAGATTGACAACAGATTGTTTATTGCCTCCCCATACTTATTATGCGGGAAATGTGGTGTATTATCACCCCTATTATTTTGTATCCCACACACCCTGGAAGACGACATAGGACAAATTGGAGAATTAAAATCACCTAACCAAATAAAATCAAAAGTAGTTTTTGCCTGTGGTGCAAGCTTCAATAAGGCACCTTCAAGTTCTGCTATTGCTTTGTGTCGTGTATTGTCAAAACAATTATTATAAAAATTAATTATAAGCACCTCTTTACCTTTCTTCTCTCATAACCATAGGATTTGCGAATGTGCCCCAACAGTTAAATGTTTAACAACAGTCAGTATTAGGTTCAAAGACAATAAGATAAGCAAACCACCTTTGGCTCTACCATATCGCGACTTGGTTGCTTCTAAATGATAACTTACAAACCCATCAGGGCTCGGTTTTGTAGAGCACCAGGTTTCTTGAAAACAGAGGATGTCGTATGACCTAATCAAATCGGTTCACCCCAGCATTTTTTCCTTGGAAGCCCAACCGGATATATTCCAGTTAATGATTGATGTCCCCCTCATGTTACAACAGTGAGGCTGCTCTTGGGCATTAGAACAATTAATGCCATCACCTCTATTCTCTATCTCATATAAACCAGCACATATTTTTTCCACACCTGTGGGGCGTTGATCAGTAGCAGACTTCTCAGTAATACAAACAGTTTGGTCCCCTATATCAATCGTACATAAGTCACCCATCATGATTCGCTCCGGCTCTATGCATTTATCACCTAATTCGTTTGCCTGGTTATTAGGATTCACATACGTAGGGAGCTCACAGTCCTGTATATGTCAATCGTTAAAATCCAAGGAGTTCAGGGCTTGATACCTGTTCTGTACTGGAACCTCAAAAATTGAGGGCTGAATGGGTGTAAAAGTAGGAGTGAAAGGTCTACCTCTACCATTATTATGTGGTGCTTTAATAAGTTGGCTGTAGAAGTAGTCAAGTGGGCGAACACATACACTGGTCTCGTCATATATCAGAGAGGCCGCTCTTAACAGGACAGTAGCGACATGTTGGGGGTGTTTAAAATTAATGATAACACAGTCACCCCTGCAGGTCTTACTAGAATTACCAATCCAATTTGCCCTTCTGGTAGTGAGTATTTGATCAGAATAGGCAATTGGGAACCCACATTGCTTGTGCAGCCAAGAAACTGTTTTATTTTTAAGAGATTCATGCGTTTCTAGCTGAGGTTGGCTCGGATTTGGATCAGAGGGAGGTACATTAGTTAAGACAACTACATAGGGTGCACAATCAGGTGGGAGATTAATGAAACGACTTTTCTTTACCAAAGTTGCCCCCGTCTTACATTCAGGTATTGTTAATACATGTTCTTTCCGACGTATTATTGGCATAGGAACAGACGTAGTTTCTTTTGTTATATTTAACCTCCCATTGGGTGTCTTTTGTACATTTGTACTTACTTCGAGGACCTTATCATCACCCCTGCAACTTTCGCCCTTGCCATTATGAGCATCCAGAAGCCCACCCAGTCTTAACACCTCTGCTGACATCTGGTCAAGCTTGGCTAATAGGGGTTGGATGATCTTGTCAAGCTTATCCTCTATGATACTGGTTAAAAGATCTAATTGCTCTATATTCAAATTGACTGTGTCCTTTTTACCAATTGAATCCACATCAGGGTTGGTACTTTTAGGGGCTACTTAATTTTTTCTCTTATTATGGTTCCCCCCTTGTTTGAGTTGTGCTTTCCTGCAAGTCCTCACCGCTCTAGGAGCTGGAGAGCGCTGTGTTGGAATGTCATTAGATGTATCAAGTATGTCCTGAACAGGTGCAAGAATAGATAGCACTTCTGGTGTAATATCAACAAGGTCACACCTGTCGTCCACTGATAATGCTGGTGATGGTGAGGTGGGTGTAAAGGATAAAGCCGGAGGACTCCCCCTACCTAGAGATTTTCGCCGCTCATCATTGATTTTATTAAATACTTTCACCAGGTAGTTATCCAGACTGACCTTTTGTTTGGACATGATGGCTATACCAAAAGAACTCAAGGTTACAGAGGGCTAAACACTAAGCACTGAGAACAATACAGGTAGAGTTTGTGTCTCCTCTGAAGGTCCGTAGGTGATACTAATCAGTTATGTGACTAAAAGAATAAAATATGAACAAAGTTTAATAAGAAACTAAGATCTCACTTGGCTCATGTAGTAGATCTGTGTGGCAACGACCAGGGTTTGTGGCCCAGCCCAGCCTCGTCCTACCCCGGACTGCCAGAGACTGTCCCGCCCTTGCCCCGGGCTTCTCCCGGTCGCTCCCGCGCGCGACTCGTGGGGTGAGAGGTGTTCCCTGTTGATAAGGCACCTCCGGGCGCGTGTGAGGCGTCAGTCCCGCCGCGTCCAGCCCCGGGGCAGCTGGGTGATGTAGTTCCCCAGCTGCTGCAGCACCGGAAGGATGGCGGTGAAAGTGCAAGCCGTTCCCCTCACGGCGGAAATCAGGAGGTGAGGTGCGGTACTTCCGATGCCGTTCCCCTCACGGCAGATATGCGGCTTGGTCTGGTGCCCCCTGAGCGCTTCCTTAGTCTTGCTTTCCCCTTACCAGCATGGAATTGCCTTCATTGGTGATTCCCTCATTACCAGCGCCTGGTTGAAGATTCACACTTGGCTCCCTTTTTGCACCTGTGCTTCACCCCTTGAGCTTCAGGCTATTTAATAATATCTGTGAGCACAGTGTGCAGCAGCTTGCAATAGGCTTTTCCGCTGAGGCCTCATTTGTTCAAGTTGTGCATTGCTGCCCTGATCCAGGCTTGCTCCTTAATAATTTGAACCTTGATTTACCTTAATTTTTTTCTCTCAAATTAATGCATTGTGTTGGGACATAATAGTCCTCTGCATGGTTTAAGATGTGAACCCTTGCCCTGAGTGCCCACTGTACTGTTGACTGGATCCCTAATGCTGACTTTTTGTCATGAAATAAGCAAATGTGGATCATGCCTGTGGCACATGACATAGGCCTGTCTTATGTATTGCGGTCTACTTGGCCGGGGAGGGGCGCCCAAAGCACTGACCTACTAGTGGTTGAAAGCGACTCACTTCACCAAGAGTTAACCGCTTAACCGCGGCACAAATTCTCCAGCAGTGCGTGAGAATGAATGAGTGGGCGGGGCTGCATCGGCCAACGGACGTGCGCTACACCAGCAAGGTAGTGTTTGCTACGGCATTGGCCAACGCGAGAACGGAACGGGGTTAAGCAGCACAAGTGCGCTAGTGATCATTAGTAATGAAGAGGTCCTTTTTTGGGTCGAGCCTGAGCCAGCACACAAGCGCTGCTCTGGGGATGTTCAGTGCTAGTTCTGTATGGGAGAGAAGCCCCGCCCACTCCCCCACCCATATTTTTGGTTGGTTGGTTTGTGTCTTTGTCCTTCCCAAATGCTCCTGATTACTAAATAGGCTTGTTAGACCCCCCTTAGTATGGCCATGTCATCATTTGTAACCTCCCATGGCTACTGGCACCTTTACTTGGTTGTTACACGGTAGATGTACTATTTAATTATTGAGTTTTACTTACCTTAGGCTTAAGCACGACGACACAACGTGGTTTGCTTACATTCAGCGGGCCATGCCCGCTTTCACTTTCAAAGCAGTCCGGACGTATTTTTTGCTTTTCTGTCTCCTGGCACTAAATAAATACACAATTCTGATTCAGTTTCAAGAAACAGAAGTTTGATGCCTATTTCTATAGATTCGCTTATGTCGTGACCTTTCAAACAACTACCCCAGGGTGATGAGTCTTATTTGGCGCTATATGGAACATTGAATAAATGTGTTTATTGCAGGTTAATGGGAGAAAATGGTAAAGCGCTTGAATATAACCTTTTCGATACTTAGGAGGACTGTTTCTGAAGTTATACAGAAATATATGATGTCTTGTACGCAAACAGTATTGCATTAAGAACTTCTGAACTGTTTACTTTTTACAACTGTTGTAAACATGATGAAGGGGTAGTGTCGCCCTTTATTGTAAATTCAGTTTTTGCTAACTGTATGTAATACCAATGTTCATTTTGTTATTTTTCATTTGCAGCCCCAGAACCGCAGAGCATACCTGGGCGTGGCCCGCTGGGAGCAGCGCGCCAAGGGGCATTTTAAGGCGGTGTTTTTAAGCCTCGTTTAATCAAAGAGGGCTGGGCGCCGGATGATGAATGGCCGAGACTTTGCAACCCCCCGACTCTGTGCACGCCCCCCTCCCCTCCTGGACATGGACAGACAGCCGGTGGGGCAGGCCCCACGGCCTGGCAGGAGGGCCCCCACCTCCACCTGTCCGTGGGGCTGTGGCACCGCTGGCCCCCAGCAAGTACCTCTCACCCGAGCTCAACCTGCATGGACACCCTGGTAAGTGCTGTCTTGTTTGGGGCATGCACGATTGTGCGAGCAACATAAATTCTTTCACTTGAATTATAGGAAAAACGTTAATGCATGCTTTTGCCGGTAATAGAATCATTTCCGTTTTCTAATTGACGGCTTTAAGGTCGTACTCCACCGTATCTAATCGAACCCCCTACAATGTGGACCCTCGCTTCTTGGTGCTAATACAGGATGTAGGGCAGCGCGGTTTAAGCGACTCTTTTAGGTTTCTGGGGTTCGAGAAATAGGTTTGGGATTTTAAATGGAAAAAAGTGATTGTTTTGAGGTGGGGGTGGGTGTGGGTCCTGCTTGGAAGTATCAGCAGGCTGTTAAACTGCCTTTTTTCGTGCTGAGTAGTTTTTACCAGGAGTCTTTATGGGTAAAAATACATGTCCAGACTTCTGGATGCCATTATCAATCTGTACTCCCACACGTGGGTCCAAATCAAGAAAGGAGACGGGTCCAGCGTAACCTGTAAGATTCCAACTTTAAATGGACTCAAACAAGGCTGCGTTTTAGCGCTTTGTCTGTTTAACATTTACACGTCAGATCTCGACAAGTACCTTCAGACAATCCCAGGTGACCCCCCAAAATTGGGTAAAATACCAACACTGTGCCTTCAATATGCAGATGATATTGTGCTGCCAGCACAAACACCAGTTGGCCTGCAGAAATTAATTACGGGATTAGGAACCTACATCACTTCAAACCAACTTATGATCAATCACCAAAAGACAAAAGTCATGCATTTCTCCAAACACAATAAAACATTGACTAGGCATACCTTTTCCTGGAAATTGGGTGAACAACCACTAGCCCGTGTAGATTCCTATAAATATCTAGGCTTTCTGCTAGATTGCAAACTTAACTTTAATCAACAGATGGAGCAAGGACGCATAAAAGCAAAGCAACTGTTATTTGCCTTCAAAACTCTGAGGAAAATGCTTATAGCCTGCTCCACCGGTCATCTGTTAAAAGTGATCAAAATTTCTACCCTCAATCTCGTATGGCTCTGAAATCCTGAATACTAAAGATGCCACAATACTAAATACCGCACAATCCATATTCTTCAAAAGACTGTTTCTATTACCGTTACACACCTCACAAGAACAAATCCGTTTAGAATTTGGACTAAAAAAACAGATTATGGCCAGACAAGGCACCCTAGTAAAGTTCTATTGGAGGATGAGGGAGGCAGAAGATCATACATTAGCTCACCGCTGTTGGATTGAGATTGAAAATCAAGGAAGACAAGCTAACTCGACCACTACAATCCTGAAGGAATCTTTGTCGGCATTACAGCTAGAGGTGGCCTGGTCTACACCAGTAACGTATTCTGGATTCAAAAGCGTGGTGAACGCCACAACCAAGCGGATCTCTTTGTTAACGGATAAAACAATTTTTGCAAAAAAACATCATGCCTGGGCTGTGATACAGGCCTACCAGAGGCTAAAACCGCAACAGTATTTGACTGGACACTTTTCCTACCTTATGTTGCCACAAATGGGATCACTCCCCTGAAAGGATTTGACCCCAAAATGGACATTTATATGGCCTACTTTACTATGTATATGTCCCTTTTTACTGAAAACCCGTAAATCCATTCTTCGGGAGATTTTAAGGAATGAACAGATGAGAACACGTAGAACTGCAGTCATCAGGTGTCTCGGAGGGCTATCTATTCCCCTCTCCTGTAATGCCATAAAATTCTGGAAAATAGCAGCAAAGGAACTGAAAAAATTGAAATAAGGTAAGCAGCCAATAAACAACCTGCCTGCTGACTTTTCATAAATATACTGCTCTACTTATTAGCCTTTTAACTGTGGTAATGACTCAAAGGTGTTTTCTCCTCTCCTATGTTTTAAAAAAAATTTTTTTCATTTAACCCCTTCACTGCGGCAGCTATTCCGCCGCACTGCTAAGGGGGAGGGGTGCCGCGCGGCGCTCCCGCCCGCCCAATAGAACGCTCAGCGCAGGCGCGGAATTCACGCCACGCAGGCGCGGTGAGCGGGCCGTAACTGAGCCGTTCCGTCACAAGCACAGCACATCCGAGGCTTGTGACGGAACGGTTCCGTCACAAGCATGCAAGGGGTTAATTTTCTGTGTTTTATGATGGTTTGCAATCCTTTTACGATTTTTAAAGAATCAATAAAAGTATTTTTGACTTGACTTGACTAGTCCTAATTGGGTTATGGAATGGAGAGAATACAGCCACTCACTGTTTAAGCAGAATTGGATGATAAAACTACATTTAGAACAGGAAATTGCAGGGATATATTGAGCAAATGGCATCACTTTACATGACTATACAATATTAAAGCAGCAATCAATCAATCAATCAATAAATTTGTAAAGCGTGCTACATACCCGTGAGGGTCTCAACGCGCTGGTGAGGAGGTGCTGCTACTGATCGAAGAGACAGGTCTTGAGGAGTCTTCTGAAGGTGAGCAGGTCTTGGGTCTGCCATAGGTGGGTAGGGAGGGTGTTCCAGGTACTGGCGGCGAGGAAGGAGAAGGATGTGCTGCCTGAAGTTGCACGAAGGATGCGGGGGACAGCGGCGAGGGCGAGGCCGGCAGAGCTGGCGGTGTAGAAGTTGAGTCTGCTATTCAGGTAGGCTGGTCCGGTGTTGTGGAGTGCTTTGGGTGAGGAGTTTGAAAGTTATCCTCTTGACGACGGGGAACCAGTGGAGGTCTTTCAGATGGGGGTTGATGTGGCTGTGGCGAGGGATGTTGAGGATCAGTAGGGCGGAGGCGTTTTGGATGCGTTGTAGTCGTTGCAGGAGTTTGGCCGGGATTCCTGCATAGAGTGCGTTGCCACAGTCCAGCCTGCTGCTGACAAGGGCCTGTGTCACCGATTTTCTTTTTTCGGCAGGGATCCACTTGTAGATCTTGTGGAGCATGCGGAGGGTGTTGTAGCAGAAGGAGGAGATGGCGTTGATCTGTTTAGACATGGAAAGGGACGGGTCGAGGATGATTACTAGGTTGCGAGCGTTGTCGGTAGGTGTCGGTGCTGCTCCCAGCGTGGTCGGCCACCAGAAGTTGTCCCAGGCTGAGGGGGTTGGTCCGAGGAAGAGGACCTCCATCTTGTCCGAGTTCAGCTTCAGCCGGCTGTTCCTCATCCATTCGGCGACGGACTTCATTCCTTCGTGGAGGTTGATTTTGGCGGTGTGCGGGTCCTTGGTGAGGGAGAGGATGAGCTGGGTTCCGTCGGCGTAGGCGATGATGTTGAGGTTGTGCTGGTGGGCCACTTGTGCGAGGGGGCCATGTATACATTGAACAATGTTGGGCTGAGGGACGAGCCCTGGGGCATGCCGTAGATGATGTTGGTGGCTTTGGAAAGGAAGGGTGGGAGGTGGATGCCCTGTGTTCTGCTGGAGAAGAAGGATGTGGTCCAGTCCAGGGCCTTCTCTTGGATTCCGGCCTCTTGGAGGTGTGTTTTTAGTGTGTGGTGGCAGACAGGTCCAGGAGGATGAGGGCTGATGTTTCGCCGTTGTCTAGTTGGTGCCTGATGTCATCTGTGGCGGCGATGAGGGCTGTCTCGGTGCTGTGGTTTCTTCTGAATCCGGACTGAGATGGGTCTAAGATGTTGTCCTCGAGGTGGCAGGTTAGTTGCATGTTGACGATTTTCTCGATGACCTTCGCCAGGACCGAGAAGCAGGGAGATGGTTTGCAAGTTCTTGAGGTCCTTGGGGTCTGCCTTGGGTTTCTTGAGAAGGGCGTTGATCTTGGCGTGCCTCCAGCTTTCCGGAAATGTGGCTATCTTGAAGGAGATGTTGATGACCTTCCGTAGTTGGGGTGCAATGGATGCGTCTGCTTTGTTGAATATGTGGTGTGGGCAGGGGTCTGATGGTGATCCTGAGTGAATGGCGTCTCTCTTTGTCGGAGGTAAGGCCGTTGACGCAGGTGATGTTCGTCGGGCGGGTGGGGGCTGGTGTTGTTGGGGTGGTTGAGGTGTTGAAGTTTTCGTAGATGTTGCAGTGGCAGAAGGTTGCAGCGAGTCGCACAGTTCTTGTGAGGGCAGGATATCATTGGAGTTGGCGCTGGAGAGTTCCTTCATGATGCTGAAGAGCTCCTTGCTGTTGTGTGCGTTGTTGTCCAAGCGGTCTTTGAAGGAAGATCTCTTGGCTAGTCTGATGAGGTGGTGATGTCTGCGGGTGGCATCCTTGTAGGCTGCGTGGATATCAGGTGTTTGTTTGTGGATCCATTTCTTCTCCAGTTTCTGGCATGCTCGTTTGGAGGTCTGGAGTTCTTCGTTGAACCAGGTGGCTTTCTTGCTGGTGTGACTGTTGGAGGGCTTCTTGAGTGGGGCGAGGGTGTTGGCGCAGTCGTTGACACACTGTATGAGGTTGCGGGTGGCGGCGTCTGGGTCGGTGGGGTCGGTGGGTGGGTTCTGGGCGAGGGTGGTGGTCAGCTGGTCTTCGGTGACTTTGCTCCAGCAGCGTTGGGGCAGCTGTTGGGTACGGTGGTGAGTGGTGGGTTTCTTGAAGGTGAAATGGACGCAGCGGTGGTCGGTCCAGTGGAGTTCGGTGGTGTGGTCGTAGAAGACATGGGTGCTGGTGGAGAAGACGGGGTCAAGCGTGTGGCTGGCGGCATGGGTGGGTGCTGTGATGAGTTGTCTCAGGCCAAGGTTGGTGAGGTTGTCGATCAGGGATGCGGAGTTGGCGTTGTTGTTGTTCTCGAGGTGGAAGTTCCGGTCTCCGAGGAGGATGTAGTCCATGGTGGCTAGTGCGTGGCTGCTGGCGAGGTCAGCGATGGAGTCGCTGAACTGTGCTCAGGGTCCGGGGGGTCTGTAGAGGAGGGTTCCTCTGAGGGTGGTGTTGGGATCGGTGTGGATCTGAAGTGCAGGTGTTCGGCGGCGTTGAGGGTGTCGTCTGAGTGGGTGGAGACCTTGAAGGTGGACTTATGGACGATGGCTATTCCTCCTCTGATTCCATTGGGGCGGTCCATGCGGGTTATCTTGTAGCTGTCCAGAATGGCTATGGCGATGTCGGACTCTGAGGAGTCGTTCTACCAGGTCTCGGTCAGGAAGGCAACATCTGGGGCGGAGGTGTCGAGCAGATCCCAGAGTTTGACAGCGTGTTTGCGTGCGGAGCGGATGTTCAGTAGTATGCAGCTGAGGTGGTTGACTCCGGTCTTAGGAGGTTTGGTGGCTCTGTCGCAAGTGAAGCTGCATGTGCGGCAGGTGAAATGTCCGTGGGTGCGTTTCGGGGCGGCCTGAAAGCAGCTGTGGTCTTGGCTGGCTTTGAGTGCGTGGATGGTGCAGGCGTAGTAGCAGAGTCTTGCTTCGTGGTGGTTATGGGGTTCTGGTGCTGGGCGCGGTCCAGTTACGGATGGGCGCAGATGGGCTTGCCTCTGGCACGCCAGCGGCACGTCCGCTGCGCACGTCCGGTGAGCAAACCTGAGGGGCTCTCCCAAAATCTGCTTGTAACATTGTTCAGCAGGTTAATGCACTGATTGCGGAAGTCTCTGCTTACTGTTAATAGCTTCAAGCTCCTCTCAGCGTTCCATGGTTCCCTAGTAGATACAAAGAACAACATGTAGTACTGTCCTAATAACATCAGGTTCTCAGAGTAACCTATTACTTCGCAACTGCACCACGGAGCAGGCAGTATTCATTTATTTTTTTACGCTAAAAACACTGACTCCCAGAATCTGGTGCTTTTTGAAGGTTTCTGCAAATTATTTTTATTCGTACGCTGCCACTTGCCATGCATAACTTAACAGCCAGTGCTAGCCAAGTTAGTTATATAAAAAAAAAATTGGTTCCTACGTTGGAAAATGACAAAATCGTACAAGATACAAGGAAATTTGCACTGGTACGTGAGATGTTGGACATTGGTTTGCTGAATTTCACTGTTCTAAGTCAAGTACTGAATCAAAAGAGGGACAGGATAGATAAAACGAGCATAGACAGTGCCAATAGGTCTGGTGTTGACCGCCAGCCTTTGGCAATGACAATTTTGTTTTGTAATAGTTTTTGTAAAAGTAAATTCAGCGCGCCGTGTGCGCTTTCACTTCTTAGCAGCCCGAGACAATGGCGGCCGCTTCTTTGAATAGGTCTTGGATTTACAAGAGATTGAGCTATTGGCATTGTACATGACAATGCCTTTTCTTTATGTGTTAATTATCAAAACATAAAATAAAAGGCATTGTCATTTACAATGCCAATAGCTTAAACTCTTGCAAATGCGAGACCTATTGCATTGCAAATGCTTGTTACCCTGTGCTACCAAAGTGAGGTCTACAGGCTCGACATCTTTTTAAAAGTTCAGCTGCTGTGTACTTGGCCTACATTGGATAGAGCAGTGACTCTGCACTAGCTGTATGTTTGCCTGGGATGGGTATACTACAGGGATAAAGCAGTACTGTGCAGTACATGTAAGGAGTGCATATCCTGAGTATATGTATGCCCGCTGGGAATATGTTAAATGAGAGGAGACTGTTGGAACAACGTGGGCTCAGCCACTCATGTACGACCAATGCAAGCGTAACCACAGTTGCCTTAACCACGCATATGCTTGGTTAAGGCAATGCGTGGTCTAGTTGTCGAGCGGATGGGCAGAGGAAGAAAGTAAGATTAAGGATGATCAGTAATCTGGAGAGGACATGGTGAGGTAAGTGGGGCTGGGACCGGGTCTTGGGGCAGGTGCTATTTTTGGGAAGGGGTAGGTTTTAGGACTCAGGAGGGGGGCGGGGTTGTTTGTATGGCAGGGAGCAGCTTTAGGGTTCAGGGCAGGGGGGGCTAGGGTAGTTTTTAGGGTGGGGGGACAGTTTTTAGGGCGCAGGGTGGGGGAAAAACGTCAGTTTACAGGGCAGGGGCAGTTGCAGGCCTCAGGGGGGAGGGGCCGGGTTGGGGTATTTGAGGAACGTAGGGAAAGTTTTTAGGGCTCAGGGCTGGGGAAAAGGGACATTTTAGAGGGCAGGGGCAGTTTTAGACCTCAGGGCGGGGGGAGTCATTGTAGTTTAGGCATGTAGGGGACAGTTTTTAGGGCTCAGTCGGGTGGGCCTGGGGTCGGGGTATTTTGTGGGGCGTGAGTTTGATTTTTAGGGCTCAGGACAGAGGGAAAAGGGACTATTTACAGAGCTTGGTCAGGGGTATGATCTTTAGCATGCATGTCTCTTTACCCATCATGTCTTTACCACAAAATAGTGTTGTAAAGGCATGCGTGGTAAAGGCACATGTGGTAAAGATGCTGTCGTGGTAGAGACTACATGGTACAGGCATACGTTGTTCAGGCATGTGTTGTACCATCATACAATCGTTAAATGAGAGATGTAGTGCTGTGCAGTGCGTGCACAATGGAAGTATGCGCTGGGTGTATGTGTGCTTGTATGAAGTACAATAGATGAAGAGTGAAGTGTTGTGCAGCATGCACTTTGTCAGTGTGTGTGTTGGGACTATATGTGGAAACTAGGCCCTTATTCTGCTAGACCTGTCCGCAGCGTTCGATACGATGGACCATGGTCTTTTGGTCCACCACCTGGACCCTATAGGGATTGGAGGAAAGTCCCTCTCTCTTTTAACATCTTTTTTATCAGGGAGATCCCAATCAGTACATTTAGGTCAGTTTAAATCCTTATAATTTATCCTGCCTTGTGGGTTCACTCAGGGCTCCTTGTTGAGCCCAACGCTTTTTGACATATATGTCTCTGAATTTGCCCGCTGATTAGAAGCGTCAACCTGAATCCCACATCCTACGCTGATGACACCCAGTTGGTGATTTCAGCAGTGGATATGGATGTTAATCATACTCTAAAATGCCATGACTGCATGATTGCCCTGAGTAGCTGGATGAGTAAGCATTGCCTACAATTTAATTCAAACAAAACACAGGTGGTACTGTTTTGTAACCTCTTTCCACCTTGGTCTCCTGCCTGGTGGCCAGATAACCTGGTCCCTCCCCTATTCCAGTAGCAAAAGCCAGGAACCATGGCTTCATTATTGACGAGAAACTTAACGTCGAGACCCAGGTATCTAAGGTTGTGTCCTCCTCTTTTTTCACCATCAATTCAAAACCTTAAGAAAAATTCTTCCCATTATTCCCAGAAACACCAGAAAACCTGTTGTGTCCGTGTTAGTCTTGTCCAAACTGGACTATTGTAATGGCCTATATACATTCAGAGTTACAAATGGGGGTATAGGCCCAATAGACCGGAACAAAGTAGGGCCCTTATATGTAGTTTAAACAATGAAATACTTGGTATCCTTGTCACTTCCGCTTATTAATTTTAAACAAACCACGCTATATTCCTTTCGTGATCGGGTTATTTATTCACCCTGTTTATTTTCAAATTCTCATCTTTTTTTAGAAAAAGGACTAAGGCCTTCACAAAGGGACACAAAAGGTTTTTGACATATATTGTACACATTTACATATATCACAATTAACACATATCACTACAAAACACAATGAATGTTCACAAATAGATAAGACTGTTGTGATACTTCTTATGATATGCCAACATTCAAACAAACCAATGTAGAACAATTATTCAAATCTTTTTGTTCACATATAAGGAAGAAACAATTTTATTGAATTTATATAATCCTTCCACTCTTATAGAGCATAAGTTCTACTCCTAACTCTTGATGCTTTATTTCATCCAGCTAGATCAATAGCTGCTAGCCGACGGGTTTCGAGCCTCTCTGTTGTATCTGTGGGCTCTCATCAGGGCATCTTAATCTCCCACATTGGCCTTTATCTATGAACAAAAATTGAGACACCTATCACTCATCTGTGCTGTCACCTTGAATTCTATCAGCTTTTACCTTTGGCGTTTCTTTACACATACCTGCCAATATGGTAAAAAAAACTTTTTATTCCTCCTTTCTTTCCTGTTATGGATGGTGAGCGTACACACACTATTCAGCGTTCACGTCTGTAATCAATAACGTTTTATCTTGAGAATAAAGGCATGAATAATGCTCCTACTTCAATTATCCCTTGTTATCATAGCTAGCGAACATACCTGAATTCTTGTTATTGGGTTGAAACTAGATTTTTTCAAATTCGAATTCTGTTTGGAAATGAAAAACAAAAATGGACGACCCCAATAAGTTTCAACTTTTAACTAACTACAAGTTCTATCATTCGGGAAGGGTGTATTTCGTCCTACCTGTGGGCATTCGTGTTTATCCTACGCCTGCTTTCTTTTCAATTGGACAGCACTTTCGTATTGCTCCCGTTCCCTGTAACGGCAAAAGTACCATTCAGTTCCCGCCTGATTATCTCACAGTTAGCTCGTTCTCATGTTCGTGACGCGGAGTAATCCGCTTACCTTCGCCGGTTCGCTTCTCCGATGTCAACTCTTTCCTCATTCAACCTTGTGCGCGCTTAGACTGCAAGCGTCGCGCGGATGTTTGCACCCAATATACAATCTGGGCGTTGCTGGGACCTGTAGTTAAGCCTCCCACAATGCATCAACACATTCTTATTTAACTAATTTGCGGTGGATGCTGGTAGTTTTAGTTTACCAATTGAACAGGGAAAACTTTATTGTCCATCATAGGGAGAGCGCTCTGCTTAGGCTTGGAGCAGGACAATAAGTTGTGTGAACACATTGTTTTTTTTAAAAACGAGCTAGTGCGCTTGGAAAAAATCTAGGGAATTGTTACAGTGTGTCGTCTATCCTGGTATTGGACAGTCTATGTGCATGGTTACTGAAACCAATTTTCAAATCCTTGAAATTTCTGACATCTCGTTCAACCCTGTTTGCACACTGTTGAACTGCTGCAAAAAAAGATTAAACCACCACTAGAGAGACTAGTGTGTGTTTCAACCTTTGGACCAAATACAAATAAGTTCAAACAAATTGTACCAAAAAATTGGCACTTGCTCGAAAACTTAGAATGTGGTTTTCCTAGACCCTTATTTGCCATGAAAAGAAATAGGAGTATTGGCCAAGAAATAGTGCGTTCTGATGTTTCCCTAAAAGAAGCTAGAATGGACTTACATAGTCAGTTGGGTCTTAAACCAGTAGAAGGTCACCACAAATGTGGGAACTGTGTCGCTTGTGACTCCACAATTGAAGGCACGGTTTATGTCCACAAGGAAGTGAAATGAAGCATACCACATTCAGTAACTGTAAAACCAAGAATGTGATATATGCTGTAATATGCCCATGTGGTAAATTATACATCGGGAAGACGACCCAACAGGTGAACCAAAGGATAACGCAGCACAGGTCTAAAATTAAAAAAAAGGTGTTGACCGCCCCATTAGTTGAGCATTTTTTAAGTGCAGGACACTATGAAAGGGACCTCAAATGGACTGTGCTAATGGTATTAAATACATCAAAGAGGGTGGCTGATGTGGAATCTCTGTTGCTTAAAAGGGAAGCTTATTTAATCATGAGGTTCAACAGTGTGCAAACAGGGTTGAACGAGATGTCAGAAATTTCAAGGATTTGAAAATTGATTTCACTAACCATGCACATAGACTGTCCAATACCAGGATAGGCGACACACTGTAACAATTCCCTAGATTTTTTCCAAGCGCACTACCTCATTTATTTTAAAAAAAATGTGTTCACACAACTTATTGTCCTGCTCCAAGCCTAAGCAGAGCGCTCTCCCTATGATGGACAATAAAGTTTTCCATGTTCAATTGGTAAACTAAAACTACCAGCATCCACCGCGAATTAGTTAAATAAGAATGTGTTGATGCATTGTGGGAGGCTTAACTACAGGTCCCAGAAATGCCCGGTTTGTATATTGGGTGCAAACATCCACGCGACGCTTGCAGACTAAGCGCGCACAAGGTTGAATGAGGAAAGAGTTGACATCGGAGAAGCGAACCGGTGAAGGTAAGCGGATTACGCCGCGTCACAAACATGAGAACGAGCTAACTGTGAGATAATCAGGCGGGAACTGAACGGTACTTTTGCCGTTACAGGGAACGGGAGCGATACGAAAGTGCTGTCCAATTGAAAAGAAAGCAGGCGTAAGATAAACACGAACGCCCACAGGTAGGACGAAATACACCCTCCCCGAATGATAGAACTTGTAGTTAGTTAAAAGTTGAAACTTATTGGGGTCGTCCATTTTTGTTTTTCATTTCCAAACAGAACTCGAAATCGAAAAATTCTATTTTCAACCCAATAATAAGAATTCAGATATGTCCGCTAGCTATGATAACAAGGGATAATTGAAGTAGGAGCATTATTCATGCCTCTATTCTCAAGATAAAACTTTATTGATTACAGACGTGAACGCTGAATAGTGTGTGTACCCTCACCATCCATAACAGGAAAGAAAGGAGGAATAAAACGTTTTTTTACCATATTGGCAGGTATGTATAAAGAAACGCTAAAGGTAAAAGCTGATAGAATTTAGGTGACAGCACAGATGAGTGATAGGTGTCTCAATTTTTGTTCATAGATAAAGGCCAATGTGGGAGATTAAGATGCCCTGATGAGAGCCCACAGATACAGCAGAGAGGCTCAAAACGCGTCGGCTAGCAGCTATTGATCTAGCTGGATGAAATAAAGCATCAAGAGTTAGGAGTAGAACTTATGCTCTATAAGAGTGGAAGGATTATATAAATTCAAAAAAATTGTTTCTTCCTTATATGTTTACAAAAAGATTTGAATAATTGTTCTACATTGGTTTGTTTGAATGTTGGTATATCGTAAGAAGTATCACAACAGTCTTATCTATTTGTGAAAATTCATTGTGTTTTGTAGTGATATGTGTTAATTGTGATATATGTAAATTTGTACAATATATGTCAAAAACCTTTTGTGTCCCTTTGTGAAAGCCATAGTCCTTTATCTAAAAAAAGATGAGAATTTGAAAATAAACAGGGTGAATAAATAACCCTGGTTTGTTTAAAATTAATAAGCGGAAGTGACAAGGATACCAAGTATTTCATTGTTTAAACTCTATATACATTCAGGCCAGATTACTCAGGAAGCTGCAAGTGGTACAGAATGCTGCAGCCACATTAATCCTGGACGTTCCCAAATATCAGTCAATAGCTGCAGGCATCCAGGTTCTTCATTGGCTCCCAGTATGCCAGCAAGTCAAATTGAAAGCACTTTGCATTGCTAACAAGGCTTTGCACAGAGAAGGTCCAACATTTCTTTGGAATATATTGAGTTGGTACTCTCCAAATAGATCTCTTCGATCGGCCAATGCTAGCTTGGTGACCACTGTTAGAATGAGAAAGGCGAGCTGGGGTGGAAGGAGTTTCACAGTACAACCAGGCTGTGGACCTCCCTTCCACTATACCTCAGGACTATACCACCCTCCTTGCCTTTAGAAAACAACTTAAGAAATGGCTTTTCAGAAATTAGCTACACTTCAGCGCAGTATGTCTGATCTTGAAAGCGCCAAGACTCCTGCGGGTATATGCCTGCTATAAAAGTTTCAATAACCTAAACATTAACATTAACTAAAGTACTGAGCAGTGCACACAAGTTGAATCTGAGTGCTGAATGCATGTGTGTCTGTTGTGACACAATGCTTGGGGATAACAATGCTGGGGAGTAAGTGTTTTGTGAAAGTACACAAAGTGCAATGGTACATTAAATGGGGGACCCTTGGTTTAATTTTGGGAGCCCATGGCTGCTTGTTGAAGACATGAGGAGTAAAAGAACTCTCTTTGGGTTTTGCTGCATTCCTGTGAGTTGGGGGAGACACACTGGAGGAAGGGACCCTTCTTTTACACTTCAAAAGTTTGCTCATTGATTCGGTGATAGATCACAGCAAAGGGGCCTGGAACCTTCTCAGCAAAGGAGACAGGGCTGATAAGGGGATCATAATGAGCTAGACTGACTAGGTGCCAAGGATTCATCTTTTGATGCACAAATAACTGTGACCATCCAGGTCTGAACTCTCGTCACTCCCATGAATTGTGTTGTGGGACATTCAGTTTTGGAGTCTTACCTGCAGTGACAGACAGTCTTTCATGGGGAAAGAAGAAAAATAGAAGTGTCCACATCAAAAGAAGCAGAAGTCTAAGGTAAAACCTCAAATACTCAGACTTTAAATTACATTTTGGTGTCTTGAAATGGACTATATGAGTGGGAGATAGCGGTCCCAAAATGTTATCTACCAAGCATTCAGTTGGCTGTGTGAAAAGGGGAAGATCTATTGGACTTCTACCTGTGATCAGAACTGGGACCCAAGGTCTGCTAGTATCCCTGCTGGGTAAGGGAACATCACCCAGGGAAAACACAAAATCACCATCCCTGGACACTGAATCACTTGCATCTTCCTGCTTGTCAAGCCCATTGTGCCTTGTGAGGAAGAGGAAAGCTGGTTGGAGGGAGCGAGGTTCAGTGGAGAGCCCTATAAAGAGGACACCCTGAGCAAAGTCTGAGGAGAATGGCTGCACACCGATCAGGTCATTGCCCATGTGCAGTAACGATCCAGCAACCCCCCCCCCCCTGTGTACCAGGAGAGGGCCGCCATGATCTAAGCCATGTGAAGGGTGCTGTGCAGGACGTGTTAGGTCCGAATTGCCATGCAACAGTGACAAAATGGAGTACTTTGTCTAGTTGCTCACAATCCATTGTAGGTTGGGTCCTGGGACATCAAGTGTAAAAGCCTCAACCACCATGGTTTGGCCTAGTAACCTCTGCATGCCCCGTTGCCCTGTGAAAGGGGTTCTGACAATTGGCGGCAAGTGGTGGGGCAACAAACGGTTAGAAGCCAAAAATACAGAGATGGCATTAGCCATTTCCAATTATGCTGGTACTGCAATAAGTAAAGTTTTTGTTTCTTTTATGCACAAAGGCAACACACATAGGCAATAGAGTACACAGATTTTGGAACTGACCTCAGCACCATGTCCATAGATCATATGAAGGATTTACATGTGGACAGAGGATGAAGGATTCCCAGGAGTAAGTACAGAGAGGTCCTTACTAATTTTATTAGAGACAAGTTTGAAATGCTGGGTGAAAGGGATGAGGCTTTAGTTGACTAATGGGAGGGAACCATTGTAGGAACCCAGGAAGAAAGAGTTGTTGATTCAGGCTCCAGGTTCCCCTTAGCACAGATATATCCTAGACACATGCCAAGTGTGTCTCTGAATGCATTTTCCACAATTTTACCTAGACACTCACCAGCCTTATTTTAGATAATATCTCAGGTGTGCAAATCACCTCGAATTTAGGGTACCGTCTTCACCACTTCCAGGATTAGTGTCTTGGAGGATTGAGTCTATTGGGGAGACTCTGAGCTTGCTGTTAGCACATCAGAAAGCTATGATTGAGAAAGATGAGAAAGCCAAAGAGTTTGAGAGGGAAAAGCTAAGACTAGCTCTCCAGGACTAAGAGGAGTTGAAAGAGACAGGTGGAGTGGGCCCAGGGAGAGAAGTTGTGAAAGAGGGAGGAAAAACAGAGCGAAATGGAGGAGAAACAGAGAGAGTGAAAGGAGAAACAAACGGAAAGAGAGCTTGAGAGGGAAAAGACAACCTTTGAGAGAGAGAAACTTAGGATAGCAGCAATAACAACTCCATTGGGAATAAGTGTCTCTACATTTAGTTCCAGCAAGGTTGTGGAAAAGGTTCCAAAGGATCTTGTGCATCTGTATATGGATATTTTGGATTGGTTTATGATCTTTGAGGTTGCGTGTAAAGTGCAAGCCTTAAATGAGGTGTCTAAGGCAGCTGCCTTAATGGGGCAAATGCTTTTAGAATGGACAGTCATCATTAGGAGGATGCCTGTAGTAGACAAGATGGTCTATGAGTGAACACATGACTGCTGGAGAGTGGATAGAGTTGTGTTTGAGGTTTGGATTCATGGTGTATTGCATGATTGGAATGAGTGGGTAAGAGGGATGGAGGGCAAAGGTTTGCAGACCCTTAACCCATTTAAGGTGACAGAGCGAATCAATCAGGATTGCTCTACCCCAGGCAAGTACTCTCTGATCTCACATAAAGGGTCTAACAAAACTTGTAGTGTTAGCTAGTAATATGGGTTACAAAGGTCAAGAGAAGCCCAGTTCTAAGCTAAAGGGGGAGAAGAACGCACCACATACCGTTTCAAAACCAGAGGATAAGGGCCAGGGTAAGTCTCATGGGACTCAAACAGGGCCCAAAAAATATGGGAAGGTCAATGATGTTTCTGCAAAGAAACATCAGAAGAAGGCAAGGAAGCCCTTCTAAGTCCAAAGTGGTGACTTGTTTTGAGTACCAATTGGTGGGATATTACAGTGGAGATTGTCAAGAGAAGGAATTTGACGCAACCACACCTGTGATAGGAAGTGTGCTGCATGTGGGTAATGGTACCCATGAGGAACCAGTTGTGATCCAGCTGGTAGCTCTGTACATATGAGCGAGGGGCCTAGATGCTCTGATGCGCATCCATCCTATTACAGTGGGATTTGTGCACAAAGCTAGTATCAATGGGAGGGAAGTGCCTGCCCTGAGGGATACTGGAGCCTTTTGCACTAAGATTGCGAGGAAGTACCTTAAGCCTGAGGAGATACTGCCTGGAACCAAGGATGCAGGATTGGTTGCCAGTGGAGAGTGCATGGAGCTTCCTCTTGCCAATGTTGAGATTGAACTCAATGCGACCATGACTGATGTCAGGGTGAAGAAAAAGCAAGGAGCTGGATGTCTCTTGGGCAATTATTTGATTGCCCCTGACAGTGTGCTAGGACCAGAAGCCTTTAAGGCTTGGACAACGTTAGCTGTGTTGACGTAAGCACAAGCTGCACATCACTCTTGGGATGAGGCTGGGATCATCCCTGATTTGAAGGAACCAGGGCAAAGTGGTTTGCAAAAATGGGCAGACTCCAGGAAGGCAGTGGCCATGAAGGCCATTGGTTCTGCTCCAGAGGGAAGGGAGGATGCGGCTCCTGATGCGAACCATTTGCTGGAGTGTAAGTCAATTTCAGAGCTGCAGGAGGGCCAACCTGGAAAGATTTCTACAAGGCACAGAAGGAGTGCCCTGCTCTTGTGGAAGTTCAGAAGGAAGCCCAGGATTAGGTCTGAAAAGGAGCGGTCAGAAAACATTAACGTGCCAATTACAATGTTGGCTTTTCGACCGCGTTGGAGGCTTTTTGACCAACACTGTAGGTTTGGGGTTCAACCGCCGAATTACGATGTCGGCAGTCGGAGTGTAAACCAGCCATTCATTCTGATGTGGTTTCGAACGGCTCTCGGAGTCTTCCAGTCGGTCGGAACCGCATCGCAATCCCCTATGGACGGCATTTCTTCCATCAGGATGTTGGGATGTTGGTTTCTGACAGCCTTTCCATATTGGGCTTTCTGACGTTAAAAGGCTGTCAGAAAGTGACTTTGGGTGCCCCTAGCAAGGCCCCCTTGCCTCTGTGGCCTATGGTTGGTGGCTGAGGGGGTACCCATCCCCCAGTGTAAATCCCTGCACTGTGTGGCAGGCACCATGGGGTGCCTGCCAGATGGTGCAGGGTTTTCAACCCCCGCCCCCACATTTCCCTATGGGAGTTTGTGTTACGGCCGGTGTACAGCCGTAACACAACATCCCACAGAGAAAAGGGAGTATGCGCTGAACACTGTTCAGTCGCATTGTAGTCATGTGGTCAAAATGACCGACCAGAGGCCAGTCGGTCCCGAGACGGTGACGGCCAGAGGCAACTCTGACCGACATCGTAATGAAGCCCTATATTGGCTCAGAGGATGGCTTACTTTATAGTGAACTGAATCAGTAACTAAAAAGAAGCTAGTGGTTCCATTAGTGCACAGGAACTTTCTGTTGTCACTGGCCCGTGAATTGCCCTTAGCAGGACACTTAGGGATTAGAGACACCAAGGACAGGTTTGAGCCTCTGTTCTACTGGCTAGAGATGTGCAGAGACGCAGATAGGTTCTGCAGTAGATGAGTGGTAAGACAGGAGGGAAGACTAAGGCACAGTTAGTGCCTCTAACTGTTGTAGGTATTCTATTTGAGCAGGTGGGAATAGACAGGTGTGCCACAAGGTAACCCAAGATAGTGTTTCCATGTAAACAGGTTGAAGCCTTACCTCCAGAGCGACTACAAAGTTATTGTCATGGATATGGCAGAGGTGGTTGAGGGAGACAGTGAGTCTCTTCCTGACTTGCTGCATAGTGAAATGAAGGACGGCACAGTGGAAGGGGATTCAGCTAGCCCTTTACTTAAAATCTGAGCAACAGAGGGAGTGTAAAGAGGTGCTGGGACCGTTTACCAACCTTGTCTCACTGTCTCATGGGTTAACACCTGTCTGTGTGCAGGACATAAACATGAGTTACAGTCTGCTGACTTGTGGCTCTGTGTGGGCTACCAAGCACTCTATGAGGTAAGCAAAACCGATACCCATCCAATCACCCAGTCGGATGAGTGTGTAGATCAATTTGGTATTGATCGAATATGTGTTGCACAGTACTTGAGCACCTTGGATCTGATGAGTGGTTATTGGCCGATCACTTTGACAGCAAATGCTAAGGAGAATACTGCATTTGTGCCCAAGAGGGACTGTATAAGTTTACGGTGATGCCCTCTGGGTTGCAAAATGCTTCTGTGACTTTTCAGCGCCTGGTGAACCATGTTCTTGCTTGGTTGGAAGAGTTCTATGTGACATATTTGGAAGACATTGTGGTGTTCAGCAATTCATGGAAGGACCGTCTGAGGCACCTTTAACAAGTGTTGGCTAGGATACAGGAGGTGAAACTGACTATCAAGACAACTAAGTGTTAGGTGGGGCAGTTCTCGGCAGTCTACCTTAGGAATGTGGTGGTGAACAGGAAAATGTATCTGTTGGAGGCCAAGGTTCATTTGTTGATGAAGTGGGAGGTACCCACTACCTAGATTGAAGTGACAGACTTTTTAGGATTCAACAGGTATTACAGGAACTTTGTGGCATACTATGGAAATATAGTTGCCCCATTGACTGCCCAGGAAGGTAATATGGAATGCAGAGTGCCAAATACTCATTTGAAGAACAGAAGAAGGCACTATACACTGCACCAGTACTGAAGGAACCTGACTAAAGTCAACCATTCATTGTACAAACGGATGCCTCAGAAAAAAGGAGTTGAGAAGTGTTAGCTGAACTGGATGAAAAACACTTTAATAGTAGTAGAATACTACTCAGAGAGAAGAACTGAGTAGCTATTGACAAGGCAGGCTTTGCCATAGTTTGGGTCTTGCGTATGTTCCACTAAGGTTGTGGTGCAAACAGATCATAAGCCATTTAAATGGTTGATGAGATGAAGAGAGAAAATCCCAGGTTGTTAAGATGGTCTCTTTCTCTGCAAGGGTTAGAGTTTCTAGTGAAGCACAGAGTGTTGGGAATGCTGACAGAACTTCCTGTTGGTTTTACCGATATGACCACCCAACCCTCCAGGTTAGGAGTTGGTTTTGGGTGTTCGGATCTGGGAGGGGGGCATTTGTTGGGACAGAAAAGCCCTTGGCATGGCTAAAGATGTGTTCCCCTGCCCTGAGTACCCAACTGTACTGTTGTCGGAATGCCTAAAGCAGATTTTTTTGACATAAAAAGCACAGATCCTACATGTGCGCCATGACATAGGCCTGTCTGATGGATTGTGGTCATCTTGGACCGGCAGGGGAGTCAAGAGTGCTACCATTATAGTGTGGAAGGCTACCACATGCACGACAAGTGAATCAGCATGAGGGTTGAGGTGGCAGCATACCATTTAGTGATCAGTAGTAGTGAACAGGACCTTTTTACACTGTCACTGGAGTGAGGCGTACAGGCTCACTCACCTTTTTTAAAGTTCCACTGCTGTGTGCTTAACTCACCCTTTGCCTGCACGAGGTAGATGTGGTGTTCTGCGCAGCAAAGGAGTAGTGACTCTTTACTGGTTGTATGGGGGCCTGAGAAGGGTACAGTACAGGGATAAAGCAGTACTGTTGAGTGCATGTATAAAGTACACGTACTGAGTGTATGTATACCTGTTGGGAATACTTTATATGAGAGATGTGCTGTGCATTTCTTTCACAATGAAAGCATGTGGTGGTTAAAATAAAAGCATGTGCTGGGTGTATGTTGGGGTGGGCAGAACTCACAGAATTTTACTACGCAGAATTCCACAGGGTTACCTAAAAACTCAGCAAGATTCCTCTGAGTTCCACGAGTGCCAGAATTTGGCAAGTCATGCTGCTCGCACTTATTTTTAGTGCCATTCCTTGCTGTAAAATGAGCGTGAACTGCACCACGTGGCACGCAAGAGGGCACTGCTTCTTTCTGCCACTCGAGTATATCTTCTTCTCGAGTGGCAGCATTCTCAATGCAAATGGTAGCAACCTGCCACGACTGCCTCTGTTGAAAATCTCACCAGGAAGCAATTTAGCGATAGAAAATTGTGCTAGGGGTCAGAAATCCTTGCTCGCGCTGGCCGACTTAATGTTGGTGAACAGATAGCAGGGAAAAACTCTGCATATCAAAAGCTGTAAGCATCTCAAACATCCTCTCTTTCACTGAACTCTCAGGTTATAATAATAACATTACATCGTCCGCATATAATTTAATTTTAAACATTTGAGGTAAAGATGCCTTAGTGCCTACTTCCTACTTATTGCCTGCTAGCCTGAGCTAAGGGTTCAATACAATAGGTAAAAAGAACAGGCAAAATGGGGCATCCCTGCCTGGTCCCTCGGTGGATTTTGAAAAAAACAGCTTTGGCTGCATTCAAAATTAAGTTTGCCTCGGCATTGAAATACATTTTTTTTAATAAATGCTGAGGTCTGAGACGAAAAGCCAAATCGCTCAAGGATCCTAAAGAGCATTTACCAGATCAAGATCAAATGCCTTTTCAGCATCCAAAATAAAAATTGTGGCTGGGACCTGTTTGGTGACATGTATGTCAATGACCTCAACTAAATAGTTATTATTGGTGTAAAGCTGTCGTCCCACAACAAACCCATTCTGGTCCTCATGTATCAGCTTAGAAGCCAGTTAATTAAGCCTATTAGCTCATCTCTTTATTATCACTTTATAGTTTGTATTAAGCAGTGTAATAAGGCTATAAGAGTTAGGGTCTAAAGCATCTTTACCTTTTTTTAAGAAGCATACCACATTGCCCCAGTCGAAAGAGAGGGAGGGATGACCCACCTTTCAATGTAAAGTTAGCCACTTCCAATAGCAAAGGGTTTAAGAGGTCCTTAAACATCTTGTAAAATTCAGATGGAAATCCATCTGGCCTACCCACTTTTCCCCTTGGCGTACTTTTCACTACTACTTCCAATTTTTGGAGGATGAATAATTTATCTATAAAAGCTTGATTGTCTTCTGACAAAACTGGAATTAAAATATCCTTTAAAAAATAATCCAGCTCCCCTGATCTACATTGACAGTGGTGCGGTAAAAATCCAAAATGTGCTCCCAAAAAATCCCCCTAATTTCCCCATCAGAGGTTAAAATATTACCTGTTTTAGGGCACTCCCAGGTATGCCATGCCATAAATCTACCTGCATAATTACTCTCCTAATAAAGCTGCTGCAGGTAAGTAGAGTTATATATGTATGTGTTTGCGTGGTAATGTACGGATGCGCTTATTTTGACTCATCCAGAGTCTTCCTGTTTTCTCTAGACCCCAACCTATGAAATTTCAGGTATTCATTATTCATTCGGTTTATAAGGCAGATTTGCTCTGCTTTAAATATTTCGATCAGAATATATCTTTGGAGATCTGAGAAGCTAGTAGAGAGGCTTATATGGCATCCTAGACCATAGTCACAGAAGCTGTTTCTATATTTTCCTCCAGGAAATTCTCAATCTCAATTCTGCAAGTGCCCAGCCAATTCTCATCCTCTAAATATAAATGTATAAAGATCCACCTCTTGGACATAGGCTTTGACTCACTCCCTCTAAACTTCCAACTCTACTGTTGAATATCTGAAAAACCATTAGGCAGTATGCTCAGCTGTTTAACCTTAAGTGCATTGCATGTGAACTGCATATGACCATTTTAAAGTGCTATAAGTGCTGAAAGTGCTGGCAAATATATTTGACCTGAATATCATACACAATAAATACCAAACCTTTCCCCATGTGCATCAATAAAGTGCATTACAAATCTACCACATCTAACCATCATAAACTACAGTAAGTGTTGTTAACACTAACAATATCTTGTCCTGAATATCATTCCTGATTGCACTCATTCAGCTCAATCTAATCCATGATTTACAACTTCTTAACCTTATTCTCAATCTGCCAGTTAATACTGCATTCCATGCACCTCCTTTTTACCTACCATGCCCCAAACCCTCAGAACCCCAATCCTACTCCCTCCCACAACTCCTAACTCCCTAATATCCTGCACTCTTGGTACCCCACCAGCCCATCCCCATTCCTCCCCAAAGTGCCCTGTCCCCGGAAACACGACCCTCCACCCTTTCACATATTGTGGGTGGGATATTTTGGCATCCATGAACATTTCGGCTAGCTCCCCATTCCTCAATTTCACTTCATTCTGTCTGAGGCTCCCTGAAGATAAAGGGCTAACCTACAACATTAGATTGCCCACTTTCATCAGGAAATCTTTGACTGCCTCTACCTCTGAAAAGACCAAAAATCTGCCCTCCCACAGAATGTTTAAAATTGCTGGTTGAACCAACTGAACCTGCAGCCCCTTAGCTCACTTAGCATTTGCTTGAATTCCCAAAGCTGATGGGAAGTCTCAAAAGACATGTCAGGAAATATCGGAAAAGCAAAGTCTCGCTCCACTTTTAAACATTTCATCTGAATGGCCTTCCACAGTATTCCTTCATGGATCCTTAAATCCTGAAAGTATACCAGTATAGTTCGAGGCCTTCTACTTTATCTGAGTTATTTGCCAAAGGGTACTCTATGTGCTCTAGTAATTGTCAAATCTGAAACCGGTTATTCAAGTACATGAGTCGCAGTCAGGTTTGCAACTGCCTCTGTCATTTTGCAATCTGGTTTTCAGTTCTCTGGAACAACTACTAAGCGCTGATTAAATCTGCGAGAGTGATCTTCTAAATTCTCAAGCTTCCAACTCAGTCCATATCCTCCATGTCGGATACCCTTTTCTCAGATGTTTGACAGGAGCCTACATCTGAAATTGTGGCTTCTATAGCCTCTAGCCTCATTTCCAATATGCTCACAAGGTCAGTTTGGGCTGTTTCAATACCCAGCATTTCCTTAAAGACCAGACGGAGCAGATCCAGTTTTTATTTTCCCTTCCGAACCTTTGAGACTTTTCCAAACCGGCGTATTATCCAAGTCTGATAAAAATGGGGGTGGTGTTGGCTGTGGCAAACTCTCCGGCTTGGACCACAGATGCGATTGTGTAAAATCTGCATTAGTGGTTCCCTTAAACTAGCTTACTGCATGCGGTCCACTCCAACCTCCTCAGACACAACATTCTGATGATGTATATGCTGCAGTAGGGAAAGACTCTCTCCTTCTCCAGAGATAGCCCTTTGTTCTTTACATCTAGGGCAATCTTGTTTACATTTTTCAGCTTAAATGTCCTGTGCAGCACGGATTTGTGGTGGTGAACATAGCAGATGAGCCTCCCTCCCCCTTTTCCAGCCCTTGGAAAAATTGGATATTGAGTCTCACTCTGTGAAACAGCCTACCCCGTCTTGTAGTTCTCCTTTCAAGAAGAGCAATGAGGGGTCGTTCTTCATATCACGCACTGCTGGGTTGTCTTTTCCAAGCCGCAGATAATTTCTTTCATTGGGCAAGTCCCCCTTCTCCATTACCTGTGAATTTGAGTCTGTATCCATTGTGCGCCCACAGAGAGGATGCATGTCCACCGTTTGCATATGTCCTGCTGTCTCCATCTGTCACCTATAGAGGTATGTCTCTCTCTCTGCCCCTAGCTGGGTTACTATTACCGGACTCTGCTATCCCATAATGTATTAATTTTGTGTCCCTGCAAGCACCAAAGCCTGCTTATCTGACTGATTTAGTTCCAGCAAGATTTGGCTTTTCTTTCTGGAGAGGGGACCCACTTGATATGACTTTGTGTTTATCTAATAGAGGACCTCCTCTTCAACATCTCTATCAATTGATGCAAGTAAAATGCACACAGAGGTACACCTCACGCCAGTAATACCTGGGAAGGCGGAGACAAAAACCAGAGCAAGCTCAATATAAGCCCCCAAAACAGTGGCTAGAGCCTTAGCATCCAAGCGGCAAACAGACCAAATATTTGATAAAAAGAAGGAAAGAGAGAAAGATAGAAAGAAAGAAAGAAAGAAAGAAAGAAGGAAAGAAAGAAAGAACGAGAAAGGGGAGGTGGTATTCTTCTTAGGTCACTCACTGTTCTGGGCTGCATTATCAGAGTGTCTATATGTGACACTTTAAACACCAATAGCAAATAGCGGATCTGAGAATATACGAAATCATATACCATGGATTCTTAATCACACGCAGCTCAGGGATGTCTTTTATAAACCTTGGCACCATCTTGTGAATTTAAGTTCCTGCGTTTTATATTCCACTAGCTCAGTTTGATGGCGTGTGGAACTTGAACTGTCTGACCACAAAAGCTTGCCAACTTTGTAATTACTAGAATGAAACTCTTGAGCACATTACAAGTATTTGCCCATTCTCTGTGAATTGAGGGGAAAATATCTGAAGCCTTTGTTTATTGCCAATAACAATATGTAATGTTCTTTTTTTAACAAAAATCTGCAAAGCAATTGGAAGAATAGCAACGTTTTTAGATCTTACTCCTTGTGTTAAATGTGTGTTGGTTAATTTATTATCTGCTTTTATCATTTTTAATTATTTATTTATATATTATCATATACTGCTTTGTGTTCAGTATATATCTTGTTTGTATAATTTTGTCTTTGCAAGCATTACCTAGTTCAGTCCCACTGTCCTGATCCCAATGTGTTCCAGCCCATAGATTGCAACTTTATGGTATTGTCTTGTGTATTTAAGACCCCTCCTCCAAATGTACATCATCCTTGCCAAGGACAAGCTCTCCTTGACAATTCATTTAGTCTCTATCACTGCTGAGTCCCTGACAGATACACTTGGGTATCTTTTTCTCAGTGACCTGCTTAGCTGCAGACTGGCTGAATTTGTGGTGGTATCCTTAGGCTTTCAGCTGGCAACCAGGGGGCTTATTTACAAGGGTATTGTGCCACCAGAGCGTCACTTTTTAGGGTGATCCGGTGGCGTAATGCCCTGCTCCATATGCAAAATGTTGCTGTAAGCCACTTTCGTGGCTTAACAACGCATTTTTAATACTTTACCTTTTCACGCAGGTATGTGCATGAAAGGGGCATTCAATGGGTGTTGCTGTGGGCGTTCCACCACAAAGAATTTACAATGATGTGTAAATCTGAGGCAGCATTTTTGAAAAAAGGGGGACCCCTACTAATGATAAAATCATTCACTACTGGTAGGGACTGACAACAATTATTTTGGAAAAAGGGCAGTAGTTAAGAACATTAAATCAGATGCCTGAGCCTAGGGAAACAACACAATTAACATGCAAAGTGACATGTGACCATGATTACACAAGATTAAACAAGACCAAACATGATATATATGGAAAAATATTTTTATAGATTCATTTATCTTTTTTTCTTCATTTTGATTTAGTATACATTTAAAAATTACAATTCAAAAATGTAATCAGTGCAACACATAAAAAATTACAATACAAAGGGAATAAGCACACACAAAAATTATAAAAGAAAAATTAATTAAGAAACACCAATAAATTCGGTAATGATTAGTGAGCAGATGAAGTTAGCAAAGCGGTAGATGTAAACTCAACGCGCGTTTCGGCTATTGCCTTCTTCAGGAGTCCGTCATTTGCAGGCAGAACAAAAAATAAATGTTCACTAGAAAACATAGAAAAATCAATGTCACATTACAAATACTAAATAATATCTTATAGTAGTCATTTGAATACTATATTACCCTAGGACTAGGTCAGATTGATTGAGATTGTTACTATACATTGATAAGGTGCATGATAAAACAGCTGGAAATCATGTATATGTCTAAGTTTATGCAGTTCACAAAAATTATAATTAATTTTGATGACATAGATACACCGAATCCAAACAACAATGATGACTTAATAAAATTGCTAGATTTAAAGAAAAAATCTAGACGTATTGAACTTCATGGCAAATATATCCTTGACTATCTCAAAGCTGGGGTCATCCCTCAAGGACTCCAAATTAAAAATGTTCCAGGATTGTTTGTACATATAAAACAATTTTTAGAAAAATGGTCTCTAATTGCGAACAGATGTTCAAGAGACATGATGATGCTGATAGTTGAAACAGCAAAAATAGTATTATTAGAACTCCTACAAGAAATATTAGATCGAGAGAGTAAGATCAAAGCCCTAGACACAATACATAAAAAACATAAAAAAGAAATAAAAAAGAAATTAGAAGAATTAGAAACTGAACTCAATTCTTATACTGATTATCTTCTGAAACGCAAGCTAGATAAATTCCAAAAAGATCTCAGATATTACAATAAAGAAAATGTCTATCCGTATCTAGCAGATGGGTTCTATACGTCTGTGGGCTTAAATCCACAAGATCTACCTAACGCACAAAATGAAAACATAGTTCGCAAAGTAACCACGTTTTCGAATTCTTCAGATTCAGACAGTAATGGTAGTTCTTCTTCATATCGAAACCAGGCCTGCAAAACCCACAATGTGGTATATCTTTTGATATGCCCCTGTAGAAAGGGATATGTAGGTGAAACTTGCAGAACTATAAATAAGAGAGTCACGGAACACAAATCCGCAGTGCGCACTAGAAAAATGAACGCACCTTTGGTATCGCACTGCATAGAGTATGAACATTCCCCTGAAGATCTACGATGGTTCATCTTAGAAAACATATTGACCCGGCCAGGACTATGCCCAGAAAAAATCCGTAAAAAAAGAGAGGTTTACTGGATATTCCTGCTCAATACTGTCACTGACGGATTGAACCTCGAAATTCCTTGGGAACAGGCAATAATCTGAGGCAGTAGTGATACATTAATGGTAATATATACGATTCCAAATGATAAGTAGAATTAGAAAAGATATATTACATCATTGGTATCTCCACGAGATCTTCACACCCAAAATGGCAGCGAGTTAAAATATGAGTTGTCCTACCTTTATTTCTAATCTAGTTTAAAACAATTTCTGTTTAAGTGAATCACTTCGTGGCTCCACTCCGAGACCATAGTATGACATATTACCACTTTGGGGCACAATATAAATATAATTAAGATGTTTTCTGATTTTACGTTATCTCGTCAACCGAAAAGCTTTGAGATGTAAAGCTACGAGCGCATCACAACACGTCATTGGAATGCGCCTAGCTGCTATCTGATCCTACACGTTTCCGCGAACTGATTGGCTGTTAGACCCATAGTCAGGAGAGCAGTGCGGCGCGTCTTTTGAATGCGCTAGGACACGTCACCACGAATCACACCTGTATTAAATAAATTTATAAGCCCCCTATATAAGCAGACCAGCAATCGCACCCAGGTTGCACATTAACCTGTTTTCGGTGAGCGGCTCCGGTTTTCCAGACCCCCGATTTCGGACCAAGCCTCTTGTTATATCAGGTAAGAAACTATGCGAACTGAACCCTCACCACTACCGTTTTAACTATTGTTTATATCAACATCTTAAATGCTTGATATACATCTTATTTCGCTTTTCCCGTTTAGAGCACAAGACGGCTTATCCTTCACGCAGTTAGAACCCAGGGGCTGGACCGCTAAGAAAAGTATCCTATGCTATAGGACCACCGTGAGACTTTGACCAGGATCATATAATATTAAGCCTTAAGGTATTTATGTCAATCCAATATAATATCTGTGATCACATTATATAGTCTGCCACCAATCACTCAGCGCAAGTTTTTCTAGTAAATCACACTTACATTTTTTGACAGCTGGCCGACAGTTCCTGTATCTGCTATCAGACCTTATAAACTGTACCTGTTCCCCACCGTTGAAATCACAATTCTACATCCCACTAATGAAAGTGACCGCAAATATAATGGTAATCTTAGTATCTTTCTTATCAAATACCGAAACAGATACACTAATTAGGTAGTACAATGTCGAGACCGTTAGCACCCTAATTAGTTGTTTTATTTGTTCTAGCCTTTAATACAGAGTACGGTAGAAAAACGTACACATTTGACCCCGGCGCCATTAGGAGATGCAGCGCGGAGTTCGCGTAGGCGGAATAACCTAGCAAAGTTTACAAGGTGAGCGCTTAGAGAATGAGTTAGCCATTAATGTCAGTCGCATCCCGCAAGTTCGGCGTAGCTCTAATATAATCAAGCACATGCAAGCGATTGAGCGGCCCTAGAATCATTGTGGTAACATTCAGGCAAGACACCATTAAGCGTGCTCCACTGTTATAGCGAACCATAAGCACGAACTCACGATATAGGCGTCTATTAGCCCATTTGAACTTTGTTAAATATCCCGTAGAATTTTTGGTTTAACACGCGAGTACTCATCACGCCAAGTCATGCATTTGCGCAATAACACAGTCAGTATACATAGTTGCCAGTAATGCTTATATCGTGAAGTACATGAAATAGGGCAGGCTAAAGCAAGTTTTGTTTTATTAATCAACAGGTTTCCCTGATGAAGGTGCTATATGCACCGGAATGCATTGGATGTGATTTATTTGGAAATAACAAATAACCGATACAGAAGGAGATATCTAACATGTGAATTCAACATGAAAATATTTGATTATGATGAAAAATAAATTCAAGTGTATGAACATATAATGAAGTCACGTTTGAATTGAAATAGCTGGAGATCCAGCAATCTTCTTGTGCCCAGGGTGAGAGGGCTATGATGCAATAGTCCTGCGACCATTTGATTATTCGATTACACTCAGGGAGGAGAGTGATACCCAAGGAAGCACGGATAACGTAATTAAACTCACAGGTTGTGCACATCCTAAACGTTGAAGGGACTTAGGGATGAGCCATGAGGTACCCCACATGGCAGCGACAGAGTGGAGGAATGAAAGGATCCTAGTGTGACCACCTGAGTCCTGTCAGCCAGAAATGAGGCCAAAAGTTTCTTGGCAGTTTGTTGAACACCCATGTTTTCGACACGGTCGATCAGAGTAGCGTGATCGACCGTGTCGAAAGCCGCCGATAGATCAAGCAGTATTAATACTGCTGTACCCCCAGCATCACGGATGGATCTAATGTCATCCGCGGCTTTAATCAGAGCCGTCTCCGTCCCGTGGAATCGGCGGAAACCAAACTGGGACTCGTCGAGTAGATGGTGTTCCTCTATAAAAGCAGACAGTTGTAAGTTCAATGCTTTTTCAGCGATTTTTGCCAGGACTGGAAGGCTGGCAATTGGGCGGTAGCTTTTGGGTTCGTCCATGTCGAGATGTGACTTCTTTAATAGCGGTTTGAGGAGGTTTTTTTTAAGGATGACTGGATAAATACCTGTTCTAAACATAGAATTGCATATTGAAGTAATAGCTGGAAGAAGCACATCAATGACAGGTAATATTACTTTAAAAGGGCAGGGGTCAAGTGCAGAGCCTGATCTAATCGTGGATATGATGTCCGCTATCTGAGAACTGGAGATATCTGCAAACTGAGTGAGAATAGTGTGATGTATTCCTATAGGTTCTGAATCGATCCCCCTATTCCTGACCCTATTCTGGTTAAACAAACTAACAAGTTAACTAGCAGTCAGCCCATGAGGCAGCAAACCCCCATGATGCAGATACCGTTATCTGATGAAGCCACACTACGGCACAGGAACGTGTTATCTGATTAGGTCATAACGCTTGCGATCTAATTAGACAAGCGATATTCCTCCAGCCCCTGATATGGCATACGGAGTTCTCATAACAAATCAAACCTATGACAACCTGGGAAAAACCCTGCGGCCATTGTTTTGTTTTCACCGATAACTTCAGCAAAAGAATGTGCTAACGACCTGGTCGTATGACATCCTTATTGACGTATCTATGTCCATCCTTACGTCAATCTCGGCACCTTAAAGGTATAAATATTACCGATATTGCCCTATGCAAACACACGCGGTGGTGACGAGATCGGAGCAGCCAGACTTGCCGAAGCCCAGAGCAGAGCAGACCCCGCTGGCGCAGCCCCGCCTTCCTGACGCGCTGAAAACGAGACGCGCTGCTTTCTCCTGCCGAGAAATCCAGCACCGGCGCTTCCGGGTAGCCCTCGCAGGCAGCCTGGAATATCGAGACCAGAGACGAGAGATACCATCCCTCATTCATCCTTAATTCCAGGTACAGAACTGAATAACCCCTCGCAGAGAATTCTTTAGTCAGTCACTTGGCAAAAACAAACTTAACTTAAACTGTAACTTTCTATTCCCGCCCACGTATTAGGCTTAGGTCAGGTACACGGGGTAGGCGTATTTAGAAACACCAGTTGAGTACGTTTAGTCAAATGTATACGTGTATGTAATATATTTTATTCATTTTAAACCTTCATATGGCTTAGAAACCATATCAATGTTTTTACAGTATTATTTTATACTTCTGCTTTTAATGTATGCACTTTACTTAACCATAAGTATTGCAATAATATCGATCCATTTCTCTTGTACGAGAAAAGAGACTGATCAATAAATAACATCTTTTATTGAACACGCCCGTCTCTTCCTTTTCTCTACAATCTGATGAGACTAAGAATGCACGTACTGACTGAGTAAAATAAATTGCCTTTTGTTCACACGACTCTCGAGATACACTCTTGATTAGGGGAGAGCAAAGTTGTCATGTTCTATGGTTAATATACAAAAGGGGGGACAATGGGGGACGATATTTACCGGGGTCCAATGTACGTGTCCAATGAGCAGTATACAACAATTGTACAAAGTTCCCCTGAAGAGGTGGGAGAAGGGAATAAGGGGGGGGGGAAATAAGAAACAGCCACTCTCAGGAGTGTGCAGCAGGGAGTTGGGTAATCCCTTTTCGGAATTAGGATGCCTCACACAATTAGAGGATTAGACAACAAAAGAAGTCCGTCCAAATAATTGTATCATGTCATCATTGGCCTCCTGCTCCAACGACAGGCTGGCGGTGCAATGCCTGCCGGGCAACACGTAGTGTTACTCTTTTAGCGGAGTTCTTTTATTCCTGGCCAGTGGGTGCATGTGTGTGAGGGGCCTAAGTGGTGCGATTGTGAGCGTGAGTGAAAGTTAAAAATAAGTCAGTAGAGTCCATTAGAACATTTTTAATCAGGTGGCTCACTGCTTAATTAAAATTGATAAAGGGAGGGGAAGCGGAGCACAACAATAAGGGTGGTGTGGCTTCGTTCGACCCTCGCCTATGGTGTTCTATGGTTGTCAGAAACTAAATCCCTTCTTGTCTAATCAGGGAAGTTAATTCCTTCCTGAACATTCGAGAAAGTTTCTAGTGAACTCTGAGCTAGCTGGCAAACCCAAAACTTTAAGTCTAATATCGACAGTAGTAGACCTAGTTAACGTCTGGTCTAGGCCTTTACTATTGAAGGTATTATTCCAATGCGCAGAGCCTATTGGGATAATAGGAACTAAACTACATGGCGCCCAACACGTTTGGAAAGGGCGATAAAACTAACGTAAGACATTTAGAGTAACTCAGTCGTGCTTTCTCACTCAGACCCCTTTTCCCCATAATACTCCAAAGACGTCTGGAGTGGGTGAAAGGTAATATCCTCCAAAACCTCGCAGGAGGAAACTCCTATGTATGGTTCTTGGTTTAGTCAACGTTGAAGGATAAACCGTTCCTAAAAATTGTGCATCTAATCTTTCGTTTCCATAAGAAACCTGATCTGCAAAGTAACCATCCTGTCGGTAAAATGGTAGACAGTGATGATGAAAGAGAGGCAGTTAGATTAGCAACTGAACTCGTAGCAGCTGATACTGCACTGCAAGAAGCAGACCCGGATATAATACTCATCCCGGTCATCAAAAGGAAATCTATAACCTTAAAACTTATAGAAAATGGACTGACACCTAGAGGTGGTACAGTCATATTCGTAATTGAGGCACACGAATATCGGCAGACAGAGGTATACTATTCATGGATAAATTTTCCAGCAGCAAATGCTGCAACAAAGTACTTCCACTATTACAAAATAGAGGAACCTCCTGAAACGTACACTCCTTTCGAGGAGGTGGAAGTACCACTCAAATTTCAAGAGCACCTGCTCTTATTTGATGGCGCCCTAAAACATAATAATCACATCACCAGGCTCGGTCCTTTAGGTAGACCAGGAGCAACGTGGCCGGTCCTAGCCGGATACACACCACATCCAGACATCGACGAGATGTCTGCAGCAAACCTTTTAACACAGCTAAAACAATTAATAAAAATACATAGACAATTAGTCCAATATGTGATGCGGACTTCAACAATTCAGCCAGCAATTAAAATTCCACAGCTGAACCCTCACCAGGGGAACACAAATAAAATTACACCACAGAACATACAATCCTGCCTAGGTAAAGTACCGGCTAAACGGGAACAAATACCATTCTGGTTGGCACAGAAGATCACCCAAATAGAGGCGGTGTTTCCCGACACCACCCCGTTAGAAAAACACAGGATTCTGACTATCTGTCTTCCAATGGGAATCGCACCACACATTGAGGACTGTGACACTTGGGGTACAGTCTTTGCTTCCATCTACACAAAAACGCACGGTGTTCCATCCATTTCGGTAATACCAGATGTGCTAAAACAAATTCAAGATGAATATGGTCCAGAACCAGCTTTAACTCTTGGTATGAAATTACTAAAAGACTTCAAGCAGGTCTCAGCTATATTATTAGCCAACATAAAAGGTGAAGCAGCGAACGTGGCGATCCGCCAGAGGTTAAAAGAGACAGATATAGCAGACCAACCAGCTGAAATTGCCAGAATCATAGAAAAATCCTATAAGGAACTAGGTAGAGATAGTTTAGGTGGAATACCAGTAAAACCACAACTGATTGAAAGTCCTGAAAAAATATTTTTTAATAATAATTCAACATCACAGAAACAGACCTGGGATGGAAACAAACAATCCAATCCTAAAGAAAAGAAATTCCAGTCCAGAGGAATGTCTCCTAGGCGAAGAGAAAAATCTCCGAACCAAAGACACAGGTCACCTCAGAGTGACCCCTCTGGGAAAAGATATAACCTTAGAAATAGGGATAATATAAAGAAGCCTGATAGATATCAAGACATTGATACACGTCCCTCTCAATCTTTTCAGACTTCCTCGCAGAAATCGGAAAGAAGAGGACGATCAGAACAAAAAGAAGAGCACGCCAAGTCCAAAGACAAGGAACCTGCTCAGCTAAAAAAGAAATTACAATTTCCAAGAAAGAAGGTAGCCAGTATCAAGGTAGTTAACAATGCCGAGAATACTGAGGACACAACTGAAAAATGGAGAATGGGCTCAGACAATGCTAGACAGCGCAGCAGAAGTGAGCATAGCTCGCAAAGTCCTTATGAATCATCTGGAGACAGTGGACACGAATGAATATCTTCAAGTGGAAACTGCAGACACCAGAGTTAGCAAACCTCACAAAATATACGAAATAACATTATGTATAGAGGGGGATAAGACTAGAAAAATAAGGGGACTATTTTGGGATAATCTCTCCAAGGGCTATGACATCCTTCTAGCTGAAAAAGACTGGCCACCAGAGTTTGTCAGGGAGTGCCCTCATGGCAAAGAAATAATTATGCCTGCCTTCTCAAATCACATCCCAATTCATAAAAAATACACACTTGCTAGAAAGTGGGCAGTAGCTCTAGCTCCCGCTTTATATAAAAATCACGTAGGATGGGATGAGGACTCTCCTCCTCACAAAATCCAGTTAAAATCACAACCTACTGCACAAAGGCAGTACCCAATTAAGCAAGAAGCTAAAAAACAGGTAAAAGAAATTCTAGATCAGCTAGAATACCAGGGGGTGATTGAAACTTGCACCTCACAAATGAACAACCCTTTGTTTCCGGTCTCCAAACCAGACAATTCATATCGTCTAGTTTTGGATTCCCGACACCTTAACTCATGTTGCAAAACTTTTGCAGTGCAAAATTCGCATAGTGCTGCACTAATGAATAACATAGTGCGCAAAAAATACAAAACAACCTTAGACATCTCTAATGGATTCTTTTGTCAAAACATAGCACCAGAGAGCAGATATTTGTCTGCATTCTCAATAAATGGCACTCAAAAACAATTCTGTCGGTTAGCCCAGGGGTACAAGAACAGCCCGGGAGTATTCTCAGCGAGAGTAACAGAATTACTACAAATATATGACGACGAAGCATTATCATATGTCGACGACATATACTTAACAGATGATGACTTGGAGACTCACTTGAAGAGAGTGAACACCATAATACTTGGGTTCGCAGCAGAGGGTTACAAATTCAACTTTAAAAAATCCAGAATTGCCCATCTGACAGTCCTGTTCTTAGGATATGAATTATCAAGTGAAGGCAAAAGCCTGGTCGACAATTTTCTAGAAAAATGTGCCGTGCTCCAAGCACCTAGAACACTAAAAAACCTACAGTCAATTCTAGGCTTCCTAAATTTCGGAAGAACATACATTGCAAATTACGCAGAAAGGGTCAAACCCCTTTATGATCTGATAAAACCAGATTTTAAAAGATCCAATTGGACTCAAATACACACAGAAACTTTGAGATCCTTACAAACAGACATGCTAATTAAAACAAAATTAGAGACACGTGATAACACACGCAATCTTGTGATTCGAGTCATCCCAGGGAGATGCGGATTCACATACCTAACCTCTAATGAGGGAGAAAAGGTACCAATTGCATTCAAATCACACTTGTACACTAAGGCTGAAATGAAATTCAGCCCAACGGAAAAAATTCTTACCGCAACACAGACAGCTATAGCAAAAGAACGAGCCCTGGCACAAGGTAAACGAATAATAATCGTGACACCGATACCAGCCTTAGAGGCTGTAACAAAAGCAAGCATTCCGAATGCTAAAGCGCTCCATCCGAGATGGATACAATGGGCTAATTCTCTTGCTGCAACAGACGTGGCGTACGAATTCGATCCTTACTTAAAAACACAAGAATTTCTCCAATATGAATTTGAATGTCCTCCGCCGACTGAAATTCTGCCTCTAGAACACTACGGCTGTATAATATATACAGACGGATCAGCACAACCCACTGTGGGGGGTAAGCAAGCTTACAGTGCTGCGTGCGCGATCGTTAAAGGTCGCTGGCACAAAGGAAAATTTAAACCAGCAATCACTAAAACACAATCTTTAGGAGATTGTACAGCTCAGCGAGCTGAACTACTGGCGTTCAAGATGGCGCTTGAAAATACCGATCGAGAATTCCCCACACTCAAAGTGTGCGATTCGTATTATTGCATTCAGTCTTACAATGAATACTTGCAGATCTGGCTTCAGAATGGTTTCAAGGATGCGAAAGGTGGCACAATCAAGCATAAAATGCTATGGGAACAAGTAGTTCTTTTACAGAAAGAACTACCAAAGACTCACGTGATACATACACTGAGTCATCAACGTGATGGCGTTCACGTTGCAGGGAATTCATTGGCTGATGAGGCCGCGAAGGCAGCTGTGCAAACGGCTTCCGTAGCTGCCATCACCCGGTCAAAAACAAAAATAGACAGCGAAATATTGCAAGCTGTCAGCGCTTCAGAAAAGGATTCGATAGAAACACTCCCGAAAGGCTTTCCAGTAAAATACTCATACATAACTGATGCAAACAATGTTCCTTTTGCTCGAATCCCTGGAGTGGGGGATAGGGCAATTCCAAACATGGAACATAGGTTAGGACTCATTATAGCGGCACACGAAGGGCTTGCTTCTATACATGCTGGCGTCTCAGCCACAGTATCATTATTAAAACAGAGATACTGGTGGCCACAAATGAGAAGACAAACAAGGAACTATGTTTTAGAATGTGAGATATGTCAAAAAATGAAAGTATCAACGGTGAGACGTCCTGCGCAGACGCCCCTTCTAATCTCGGATAAACCATTAGCCTGTGTTTACCTAGACCACTGTGGTCCCTTACAAAGGGATGGTAACTATAAATATATCTTGGTTGCAGTGGACTCATGTACGAGATTCATATGGATGTGGCCCCAGCGAACGGCTGACGCCAGAACTGTTATAAAAGATTTGCGAGTCTTTATCGGCACATACGCAATTGGCATGCTGCATTCAGACCACGGTCCTGCTTTTAGCTCTCGGGCTTATAAGGAGGCCATGGTCAGCATGGGCGTGGCATTGCGGTACTCTTGTCCATTTCACCCTGAGAGGAACGGAATTGTTGAAAGAAAAAACCGTGACATAAAGCAATCTATAACGGCAAAGGTATTAGGTTCGGGAGCTGGGTGGGTCAAACATCTAATAAGTGTCCAACGTAGTCTAAATAACTTGCCAAGAAATTCTCTGAAGGGATTCAGTCCGTACTAATTATTATTTGGAACTAGGATGTTGATCTCTGACCTTGACAGTCAGACTTCAGTGGTGAAAGAAAAAAGCTTTGATATCAAAGACCGTTTGGCTATTTTGCAGGACTTAAACAAAACAAGAAAAGACCTGAGCAACATAAAGTTGAAACAACAGCCAACAACCACTGAAGAACCACCACCTGTCCCAGCAAGACCTGTCTGGATTCCAAAAGTCGGGGATCTAGTCAGAGAAAAGATCGCGGTAAAGAAGGTATTTGGGCCTTCTTACAGAAAAGCAGTTCCTGTCTTGTCTGTCAACGGGACAAGATCAGTTGTACTACCGCCACTTGCTGGTAAAAAGGAGAACCGAGTTGTATCCATCGACCTGGTAAAACCCCAATCATGTGGCCGATAACAAATAGTAGGCCGAGTGGACTCCCAATAAGTAGCAGAACACCAAGGTTTGCTACCAGTACAGAGGTTCTAACCAAGAGGCTACTCACATTCGAAACGCCTACAGAAGAACAACAAGGACTATGCAACAATGCAATGGAACTTAGACCTCTGAAAACCCAAATAAAAACATTTAGCAGAGACACACCAATCTATAATGAAGTACCAAGTGCAAATGCAAGAAACAGTAATCCTGAACCAATTGGAACAATTGACAGAACTGCATCCGGCTACTTCATAAACTTCGATGATTCCTCTGAAGGCTTCAGTGAATCAAAGACACAGCCATCATCAAAAACCTTTAAAGATAAAGCTAAAGAACTTTTGAAACAACTGAAAGAAACATATCTGATTTCTCCATGGCTTGAATTTTGGGTGGGTTTTGGTGCACTTATCCTCATACTTTGGCTCATCATGGTACTAACTTTGGGACGCTTCGTTGAGGGAAAATATGCTAAAAGGGACACAGCAAGTCAGAAAATCAACTTGATCCTCAAACCACACACATCTTCACACGTCGAGAAAAGAGAACTTTCTTCAGTCAACTTTACAGCCAATCCTATACCGGGTGGGGTAGCATGGGACAACACAGACTACGAAATTTATGGTCCGGTTGAAATCCTGAAATATCCACACCAAATTAAGATCTCTTTGAGTGACTTTGTAAAACCAAGCTCATTTGCTGATGATTGGGATTTCGAAAGCATTAATAACATGATGTCTGACTTAGTAATGTCTGCTAAATTTACCAAACATGATTATTTGCAGGGTTCTACAAATTATGATAGTATGTACTGTTATAACCACTATGGCAACCATTTTTTACATAGATCTGCACAACCTAGAAATGTTTTAAATTATAATCAATGGGAACATTGTGCAACACCTCCAAAAGGAAGCTCAAGAACCGTTTACGACAAATATTCATACTTTTCAGGGTTTAACATAAGTAATGCTGAAACATTTTATTTCAAATTGTCAAATAAGACAGGGACAAAGACCATGATAACAAACACGAAATTGATATATTCAGACGCATTCTTTGAACAAATGAATACTTTTGGTTTTGATTATTGGGACAAAAATGTTGAATTGAAAAGTGTTTGGGGCACAAAAGAATGGCAAGTAAAGGGTATAGAATCTTTGTTTAGAGCCTGCATGATCCCAGAACAAATTATATTTTTGAATGACACTGTTCAACAAACTACCTGTCTTGGCTTAGCCAAAATCAAAGACTTAAATAAACCGTCTATTCCAAAACCAACAATGAACAGCAATAGCTCTACAGATGAAGAGATAGACGTAAATTATGTATTAAACCAAAACAGAACACATCCAGATTGGAAACAGTGGTTGATCTGGCCCACAGATACTAATAACTGTCAAGACAGATTCCTGAACAAAACACAGGGGTTCAAAATGACCAGGCCAGACCCTAGATATCCTCAAAGACATCACCCAGGGATAATAACCACCTACAGTGTGGGCAAATTATGCCTTCAATGGCTACAAACTTCCACACTGGCAGAAATTAAGCAACACCTAACTTTACTTACTGATGGTGCTGACTTGCGTGATTTCACTATGGGACCACGCAAACAGCGTCAAAAGCGTTTCATAGCAGCCTCTGTATATGCAGCATACAATGAGGCCTGGAAGGTTACTCAAATTGAAACAGCAGAGAGAATACGGGAAATTGACCGTATTAATTTGGAAAAATCACTTTCTGTAGTGGACAATGGGTTAATGACTCTGTCCTCCAGAATTTGTTCTTTGGACAGCATTGTGTCTTCAGCAATCGACATATTATCGCAAGACTTACTGTTATTACAACACGGTCAGTCCCAATTGCGTTCTATTGTACAGCTTGGCTGGACGTTACAAAATCTGCGTTCAGGCTATGTGCCTTGGCGTTTAATCAACACGACGTCACTATTCTATATCTTTAACCTTACTGATAGACAAATCAGTATGGCCCAAAAGGGAGCTGATTATACAATCCTGAGCATTGAGAAACTTGAGAGATTACCAGTGACAATGTCAGAATGACCTGTCAGTTAATGGATAATACATGGGATAATAAATATTCCAATATCAACCTTCAGGTTTCAATACTGCAAAAAATATATACAGGCTGGCATGTACGAGAAATTGGGAAAAGGGTACATAAAAACAACATGGAACCTGCCCTATTCACATGCATGTGTCAGTAATAAAGGACAGAAAGTGTTTCTTAGTGGCAATAATTGTGCAATGTCACTAAGCGGTACACTTCTGTGTAACGGAATTAGTTTGCACGGAGCCTGTGAAGGGAACTCAAATAACCTTTCATGTCACCAGCAAGGCGCACCTGCAACAGAGATTGAACCATTCTTTCAAAGACTCTATAATGGGAGTTACATTCTAATTGTAGATCGCAGATGTTGTAGTCTTATGCCCGGGACTCCTTATCTCATAACTACGACTGCGAAGGTCAAGTGCTGTGGACACTCATTGTTCCCCAGCTCCTTTCCAGACAGGGAGGCAAGGGCATGGCCACACTTGAAAATTACTTCTATTCGAATAGATACTTTAAGCAGAATGAAAACAGTGCTTCTTCAGACGCCGACCAGGCTCACGTCATCAAAAGAAACGTATGATCTACAAGACGACTGCAGAGATACATTCATTGTTATCAACTAATTCCCCCATACATTTCGCAGAAATCCTGAATGAAATCTTAAATATTTCTGATACCAGTGGGGTCTCACAAGTATTTAAGACCGTATTTTCGATGGCATTAACACCATTCAAAGCCATACTGGGTATTTTTCCAGATTTCGTCCACTCGATTTTTGGCGGACTTCCCCTCATTTTAGGACTGATTGCAGGAATCCTATTCCTAGTCCTCATTTTTCGTTATGGCAAACCATGTCACAGACAAAACACCTGCGACAAGGGAAGAAACAATCCTAGCCATTGGATACCGGGACCGGATATCTAGAATCCTGGGACTATCCCGGCTTAGAGACCTGAACATGACTTGGTTTCTATCATTTCGACCTATGTGGCAACGATGTGTTTTACCTGTATTAAGGTGCCTGCTATGCGGAGAAGAATGCGTGTTAGACACCTGTCTGACGCTACAATCAGATGCGCCAATGGATGCAGAAACATTGTTGAGTCCGATCAAGGCTCATGCTTTGTGCTGCCCTCAAAGGCTACCAATCCTGATGACGGCATTCGTGGAAGCTTCACCACTACGATTAAGGGGTAGTGAAGTACAAGATGAAAGCAGCATCGATCAGGTACGACCTTCTGTCAGCAATACAAATCAGAATGTCAATGGAGACAATCATGCGCATGAATGCATGGTTACGCCTATTTCCGAGTTAGTGGAACTCTCCCAGGAAGCTGTTGACAACTTTTTCGAAAGCCTAAATGATATGATGTTCTCACCAGAGCAGAAATAGAGACTTTTGAACAAGCTCGTACACGGCGTTCCCTGAATTTGGCCTTCAACTTTGATAATAAAGTCACATGAACAATTTTCCCTCCAGTTCACGGACAGCAATTTTTTCAGCAGCCCCAAATTATTCGGGTCACTTATCTTCTGCTTAAAGTAAGAGACTATTCCTAGAGAACTAAGATTTCTATTTTTAGACAGCTTATAGACATTAGCTGCCCGCTGGCATGTTCATAATTATTTTATTCTGTGATCGAATGGTCTCGAAACTTTTTTCTGTATTAAGAGCCATTTCATGTGTAAATTCTCATATACCGAATAGCAATAATGTATACAAATGTGTGATTACTTTAGCATTATTCTACAGCTTGAGTGCATACAATGCATATGACTGCCATTTTTTCCGTATATTTGTAAATTTCGAAATGCATTTATGTATTTTGGGGTGGTAAGGTATACACAATACTCTATAAATATATTGTACTATGTTTTACTATGCATAGATTAGTAAATATGACCATAGTTAGCGTGGAGTGGGTGTGATGTATTCCTATAGGTTCTGAATCGATCCCCCTATTCCTGACCCTATTCTGGTTAAACAAACTAACAAGTTAACTAGCAGTCAGCCCATGAGGCAGCAAACCCCCATGATGCAGATACCGTTATCTGACGAAGCCACACTACGGCACAGGAACGTGTTATCTGATTAGGTCATAACGCTTGCGATCTAATTAGACAAGCGATATTCCTCCAGCCCCTGATAAGGCATACGGAGTTCTCATAACAAATCAAACCTATGACAACCTGGGAAAAACCCTGCGGCCATTGTTTTGTTTTCACCGAGAACTTCAGCAAAAGAATGTGCTAACGACCTGGTCGTATGACATCCTTATTGACGTATCTATGTCCATCCTTACGTCAATCTCGGCACCATAAAGGTATAAATATTACCGATATTGCCCTATGCAAACACACGCGGTGGTGACGAGATCGAAGCAGCCAGACTTGCCGAAGCCCAGAGCAGAGCAGACCCCGCTGGCGCAGCCCCGCCTTCCTGACGCGCTGAAAACGAGACGCGCTGCTTTCTCCTGCCGAGAAATCCAGCACCGGCGCTTCCGGGTAGCCCTCGCAGGCAGCCTGGAATATCGAGACCAGAGACGAGAGATACCATCCCTCATTCATCCTTAATTCCAGGTACAGAACTGAATAACCCCTCGCAGAGAATTCTTTAGTCAGTCACTTGGCAAAAACAAACTTAACTTAAACTGTAACTTTCTATTCCCGCCCACGTATTAGGCTTAGGTCAGGTACACGGGGTAGGCGTATTTAGAAACACCAGTTGAGTACGTTTAGTCAAATGTATACGTGTATGTAATATATTTTATTCATTTTAAACCTTCATATGGCTTAGAAACCATGTCAATGTTTTTACAGTATTATTTTATACTTCTGCTTTTAATGTATGCACTTTACTTAACCATAAGTATTGCAATAATATCGATCCATTTCTCTTGTACGAGAAAAGAGACTGATCAATAAATAACATCTTTTATTGAACACGCCCGTCTCTTCCTTTTCTCTACAATCTGATGAGACTAAGAATGCACGTACTGACTGAGTAAAATAAATTGCCTTTTGTTCACACGACTCTCGAGATACACTCTTGATTAGGGGAGAGCAAAGTTGTCATGTTCTATGGTTGTCAGAAACTAAATCCCTTCTTGTCTAATCAGGGAAGTTAATTCCTTCCTGAACATTCGAGAAAGTTTCTAGTGAACTCTGAGCTAGCTGGCAAACCCAAAACTTTAAGTCTAATATCGACAGTAGTAGACCTAGTTAACGTCTGGTCTAGGCCTTTACTATTGAAGGTATTATTCCAATGCGCAGAGCCTATTGGGATAATAGGAACTACACTACAATAGGGCCTGTGCAGATAACGGTAGAAGTTATGGAAGGGGTATTAGTGTTGTTTGAGAAGGCCGAATAAATGTCATTGACCTTACTAAAAAAGAAGTTAGCCAAGGCGTCACATAGAAATTGGGAGGGAGGTGGGGTCAGGTTAGAAGAATAACCAGCTAGCTGCTTAGTGGTTTCATACAGTGCCTTGTTGGAATTTTTGGCTACCTCGATTCTGTGACTGAAGAACTTTTTCTTGGCCTCACTGATCATGGATTTGTATTTGGCCACCGTTTCCTTATACAAAGTTTTGGCTTCTTCGGAGTAATCTTTTCGCCAGTGCCTCTCTTTGTTCCTGCACTGTTGTTTCTGTGATCTTAGGACCTCCGTAAACCAGGGAGCCGAAGGGGCAAGTCTGTTACGGGACCGTTGTTTAACCGGGGCCAGTGAGGTAGCAGCCGAACCCAACCACTCGTGAAATTGTGTAGTGGCAATATTGGGGTCAGCCGATAAGGAAGGATTGGAATTAGTCAGGAGCGTTTTCAGGCTGGAACTGTTGATATCGTTCCACGCCAGAAATGGTTGACGGGGAATTGAGGATGGCGTGGGGGCACCAGAGTCATGAATGGTCAGTGAAGCTAAGATTGCATGGTGGTCAGACCAAGTGAGGGGGAGGATTTGAGAGATGTGGAGATCTTCTAAATTGGAAAAGATGCCGTCCAGTATATGGCCTCCGTCATGTGTGGACGATTTGACCAACAATGGGAGACCGAAGGTTGTCATATCCGCTATAAAAGAAGCAGTGTCTTTGTCCTCTGTTTTATCGAAACGGAAGTTGAAGTCACCAAGAACTGTTAGAGAGCTATCGAGGGCAGACGATTCTAGGATGGACTTAAAGTCAGAAATGAAGCCGGCCCTTGATCCCGGTGGTCGATACAAGAGGATCCCTCTGAAATTATAAGAGGGAGTCAGCTTGATAGCAAATTGTAGGGCTTCGCAGGACGGTGACAAAATCGTATTAGTTCTGACGGTAAGTACGTCACGAGCAATGATTGCAATACCGCCGCCTTTCTTACGCTGTCTATCCAATCTATCGATAAAAAAGCCTTTAGGAACAGCGATAACCAAATCTGGGTCGGAGGAGTTATCCATCCAAGTTTCAGTCATGAATAGAATGTCTATATTTTTATCCTCAATAAAATCAGCTATGTCCTGTCGGTGTTTGCCAAGCGAACGGACATTGGTAAGGGCCATAGAATAGGACTTAAATGATTTGTTTTTGGTACTTGAAGACGAATTGAGATGGAGGGGTATAGATGTTTTACAACAGGGGCAGAGGTGGGCAGAGTTTCCAGCAAGGAGCAGTGGGTTGAGTACGAGACATGCCTGAGAGTGAAGGGGACGCAACTGCAGGAGCTTGGTCGATGAGTAAGTGACTCGTGGGGCCAAGAGCCTAGGACCAGGGGGAGTGGCCCTAGGCCCGGTCCGGGCGCGGACGGGCGCAGACGGGCTTGCCTTTGGCGCGCCGCCGGCGTGCCCGCTGCGCCCGCCCGCTGCTCGGCCGGGAGGGTCTGTTGTTTATATCCATGGTTGAGGTAGGTGGGAGGAGGGTGGGAGGAAAGATCAGATAGAGCGCCAGCCTTCCCCTGAGCAAGATGGCGGCTGAAGTGGCTGGAATGAGTTGCCAGCGCCTAATAACGGCGGCGCTGTGCCAGGGCAGGTCCAAAAAGCAACCTCGGCCGACACAAGTCTTGCACCAAGGTAGGGACTGAAATTTAAAAATAGTCTGCTAAAATATTTACAGTTTTTAAAAATCGTTATTATTATATCAATAACGAACGCGCCTCAAATAAATCAAAACAAAGTGGCACAAGAGAGCGCAGAGATCCCGCGGCTACCGCCTCAGGGGTGAAATATGCAAATACCACGAGGGGAGGTGGGCACGCCCTTAAGTATCCTGGGAGGGCGGGAGGAACGATCAGCTGGAGCGCCAGCCTTCCCCTGAGCAAGATGGCGGCTGAAGTGGCTGGAATGAGTTGCCAGCGCCTAATAGCGGTGGCGCTGTGCCAGGGCAGGTCCAAAAAGCAACCTCGGGCGACGCAAGTCTCGCACCAAGGTGGGGACTGAAATTTAAATTAAAAATTATTTCATCCACCATCAAGCTGGGCCCTCAAACTATTTCAAACAGCTCTCTAACTTCAAGTGATAACCAACCTATACTATCACTCTTGTCTTGATCATTTCCTTTCAGGTAATTACTCTATTCCCTTTTTGATCGACATGAATGTTTAACCCATAAATGAAATGTTAGGAAAAGCAACCTCTTCTTTTTTATTCTTGAAGGTGAACACTTTAATCAAAAACATAATAACTTTTAAGAACGGATTCAATATAAAAAGTGTCTATTAGCTAAAAGGAAAATAATTTCTGCTACAAAAGATTAATTTATCATTTTTGTGAACTGCATAAACTTAGACATATACATGATTTCCAGCTGTTTTATGATGCACCTTATCAATGTATAGTAACAATCTCAATCAATCTGACCTAGTCCTAGGGTAATATAGTATTCAAATGACTACTATAAGATATTATTTAGTATTTGTAATGTGACATTGATTTTTCTATGTTTTCTAGTGAACATTTATTTGTTGTTCTGCCTGCAAATGACGGACTCCTGAAGAAGGCAATAGCCGAAACGCGCGTTGAGTTTACATCTACCGCTTTGCTAACTACATCTGCCCACGAATCATTACCGAATTTTTTGGTGTTTCTTAATTAATTTTTCTTTTATAATTTTTGTGTGTGCTTTTTCCCTTTGTATTGTAATTTTTTATGTGTTGCACTGATTACATTTTTGAATTGTAATTTTTAAATGTATACTAAATCAAAATGAAGAAAAAAAGATAAATGAATCTATAAAAATATTCTTCCATATATATCATGTTTGGTCTTGTTTAATCTTGTGTAATCATGGTCACATGTCACTTTGCATGTTAATTGTGTTGTTTCCCCAGGCTCAGGCATTTGATTTAATGTTCTTCTCTACTGCCCTTTTTCCAAAATAATTGTTGTCAGTCCCTACCAGTAGTGATTTTATCATTAGTAGGGGTCCCCCTTTTTTCAAAATTGTGTTACTCATGGACGTTCCATGAGGGGTATTGTTGTATACTAATCATTGTTGTATAAATAGCTGGAGTATGTTAATAGTCTTTCTAAACTAAGCTTAAGACACTATATTACTGTGGATATCTGTTTGTGGTATCCTTCGCTTTTTCTTCCTTTATCTTCGCTATCCCTTTCTCCTGTCTATTCAACTACATAATATCTTAAGGACCATCCTTTAGCATATCCCTCCTGGATATTAAGTGTTCAATTGTAAATCATTATGTCCACTCTGAAATCCTTCGGATTTTCAGATGAAGATTTTATGTCTATGGTGGGCACAGCCATTAAATTTGATGACATAGATACACGGAATCCAAACAACAATGATGACTTAATAAAATTGCTAGATTTAAAGAAAAAATCTAGACGTATTGAACTTCATGGCAAATATATCCTTGACTATCTCAAAGCTGGGGTCATCCCTCAAGGACTCCAAATTAAAAATGTTCCAGGATTGTTTGTACATATTAAACAATTTTTAGAAAAATGGTCTCTAATTGCGAACAGATGTTCAAGAGACATGATGATGCTGATAGTTGAAACAGCAAAAACAGTATTATTAGAACTCCTACAAGAAATATTAGATCGAGAGAGTAAGATCAAAGCCCTAGACACAATACCCGACATAAAAAAGAAATTAGAAGAATTAGAAACTGAACTAAATTCTTATACTGATTATCTTCTGAAACGCAAGCTAGATAAATTCCAAAAAGATCTCAGATATTACAATAAAGAAAATGTCTATCCGTATGTAGCAGATGGGTTCTATAGGTCTGTGGGCTTAAATCCACAAGATCTACCTAACGCACAAAATGAAGACATAGTTCGCAAAGTAACCACGTTTTCGAACTCTTCAGATTCAGACAGTAATGGTAGTTCTTCTTCATATCGAAACCAGGCCTGCAAAACCCACAATGTGGTATATCTTTTGATATGCCCCTGTAGAAAGGGATATGTAGGTGAAACTTGCAGAACTATAAATAAGAGAGTCACGGAACACAAATCCGCAGTGCGCACTAGAAAAATTAACGCACCTTTGGTATCGCACTGCATAGAGTATGAACATTCCCCTGAAGATCTACGATGGTTCATCTTAGAAAACATATTGACCCGGCCAGGACTATGCCCAGAAAAAATCCGTAAAAAAAGAGAGGTTTACTGGATATTCCTGCTCAATACTGTCACTGACGGATTGAACCTCGAAATTCCTTGGGAACAGGCAATAATCTGAGGCAGAAGTGATACATTAATGGTAATATATACGATTCCAAATGATAAGTAGAATTAGAAAAGATATATTACATCATTGGTATCTCCACGAGATCTTCACACCCAAAATGGCAGCGAGTTAAAATATGAGTTGTCCTACCTTTATTTATAATCTAGTTTAAAACAATTTCTGTTTAAGTGAATCACTTCGTGGCTCCACTGCGAGACCATAGTATGACATATATTACCACTTTGGGGCACAATATAAATATAATTAAGATGTTTTCTGATTTTACGTTATCTCGTCAACCGAAAAGCTTTGAGATGTAAAGCTACGAGCGCATCACAACACGTCATTGGAATGCGCCTAGCTGTTATCTGATCCTACACGTTTCCGCAAACTGATTGGCTGTTAGACCCATAGTCAGGAGCGCAGTGCGGCACGTCTTTTGAATGCGCTAGGACACGTCACCACGAATCACACCTGTATTAAATAAGTTTGTAAGCCCCCTATATAAGCAGACCAGCAATCGCACCCAGGTTGCACATCAACCTGTTTGCGGTGAGCGGCTCCGGTTTTCCAGACCCCCGATTTCGGGCCAAGCCTCTTGTTATTTCAGGTAAGAAACTATGCGAACCGAACCCTCACCACTACCGTTTTAACTATTGTTTATATCAACATCTTAAATGCTTGATACACATCTTATTTCGCTTTTCCCGTTTAGAGCACAAGACGGCTTATCCCTCACGCAGTTAGAACCCAGGGGCTGGACCGCTAAGAAAAGTATCCTATGCTATAGGACCACCGTGAGACTTTAACCAGGATCATATAATATTAAGCCTTAAGGTATTTATGTCAATCCAATATAATATCTGTGATCACATTATATAGTCTGCCACCAATCACCCAGCGCAAGTTTTTCTAGTAAATCACACTTACATTTTTTGACAGCTGGCCGACAGTTCCGGTATCTGCTATCAGACCTTATAAACTGTACCTGTTCCCCACCGTTGAAATCACAATTCTACATCCCACTAATGAAAGTGACCGCATATATAGCGGTAATCTTAGTATCATTCTTATCAAATACTGAAACAGATACACGAATTAGGTAGTACAATGTCGAGACCGTTAGCACCCTAATTAGTTGTTTTATTCGTTCTAGCCTTTAATACAGAGTTGTCATCACGCTGCGACATAATTAGAAAAACAGTGGCAAGCTACCATGTAAGTAATAATTCAGTAGCTATCCTACTTATCGTTATACAAAGTGGGAAGCATATATCTCTTGCAACCTCGACAATATATATATAATTTTTCCCAATATAGACCCTTGTTTGAAATTATTTCATCCACCATCAAGCTGGGCCCTCAAACTATTTCAAACAGCTCTCTAACTTCAAGTGATAACCAACCTATACTATCACTCTTGTCTTGATCATTTCCTTTCAGGTAATTACTCTATTCCCTTTTTGATCAACATGAATGTTTAACCCATAAATGAAATGTTAGGAAAAGCAACCTCTTCTTTTTTATTCTTGAAGGTGAACACTTTAATCAAAAACATAATAACTTTTAAGAACGGATTCAATATAAAAAGTGTCTATTAGCTAAAAGGAAAATAATTTCTGCTACAAAAGATTAATTTATCATTTTTGTGAACTGCATAAACTTAAACATATACATGATTTCCAGCTGTTTTATCATGCACCTTATCAATGTATAGTAACAATCTCAATCAATCTGACCTAGTCCTAGGGTAATATAGTATTCAAATGACTACTATAAGATATTATTTAGTATTTGTAATGTGACATTGATTTTTCTATGTTTTCTAGTGAACATTTATTTTTTGTTCTGCCTGCAAATGACGGACTCCTGAAGAAGGCAATAGCCGAAACGCGCGTTGAGTTTACATCTACCGCTTTGCTAACTTCATCTGCCCACTAATCATTACCGAATTTATTGGTGTTTCTTAATTAATTTTTCTTTTATAATTTTTGTGTGTGCTTATTCCCTTTGTACTGTAATTTTTTATGTGTTGCACTGATTACATTTTTGAATTGTAATTTTTAAATGTATACTAAATCAAAATGAAGAAAAAAAGATAAATGAATCTATAAAAATATTTTTCCATATATATCATGTTTGGTCTTGTTTAATCTTGTGTAATCATGGTCACATGTCACTTTGCATGTTAATTGTGTTGTTTCCCTAGGCTCAGGCATCTGATTTTTTTTTTTTTTTTTTGAAAACCTTTATTGTACAGAAAGAGCTCACAAATACGGGCCTACAACCCTCCGGGCTGGCCACCACAGAGCCGTATGTCAGGAGCAATGCACAGAGTATCACAATATACAAAGGCAAAGAAACAGGAGAAATAACAAGCATCTTAGAGCAATCACAGGAGATAAGAATTAGAAAGGTAGTTTTCTTATTTTTAAAGGACGGGTTAGGGAGTACAGGAGTATGGCGGGCCGGGAGACAAACCAAAGGGGCGGGGCCGCGGCGGGCAGCAATACAATGATCGTAAAAAACACAGGAGAAACAAATACGAAATAGGCAGACCAATAAGCACCGGTCAAAACAACAGACATGAGGAAAGGCCATCGCACACATCGTCCAATGCCCGCCCACCGCAGCTACCACCTGTCCCACCGAACAGCACAGAAAAGGACCCAAATACAAGAACAATACGAAACGGACCCCCAATAAAAGAAAAGAACCCCACATAAGGGGGGGGGGGAAAGGAGGGGGGAAGAAGGAAAGGAAGGGACTCTTATCCAAACACCCGCCCCCGGGCGACGAAACAGGAAAACAATAACCCGGTACAAAATAGACATTGAAAATACAGAAAACACACCCAGCAAATCAGAATCATCGTGATACCGGAAAAATACCACAGAAAGACACCAGGGGGACAGACGACGAGACAGAGCCCTGAAAGAAGGGATACACAAGGGCCATAGAACCAAAAAGGGAGAAGAAAGGAGGAAAAAGATCCCCCAAAAACAGCAACAGACCCCCCCACCCACCCCACAAGCCCACCCTACACCCCTGCAGAAGGCTACGGCCAACCCCCCAGCAGCGTGCCTGTCGCCCTAAATAGAACCCGAAATATAGGAGAAAGAAACAAGGTAGAAACAAAGGCAAAAAAGAAGGGCCAGGGAAAGGAAGGAACATTACACACGGGAGAGGGCAAAAAACAGGATAATCTGCAACCATCCCACCACCTGTGAAAAGGGGAGAGGCAGAGCCCACGGGAAGTTAAACGACATCAGGATAAGTTTCAGGAGTCCCACGAAGTTACGCAACAGCACAACAGCACATGTCGGTCATAGATCAAAAACAAGACTACCGCATACAATAAGTCATTTCAGCCCTGTCCGCTTTTGTCCAAGGTTGTAATCATCCAAACAAACAAAGTCCAAACGACGAGGGACACAGGGTTCAGGAGGAAATCCAGCGGCAGTCCTGAGGAGAAACGTGAAAGAAAATACGGAGAATATAAAAAAGTTACGGTACAATCTTCGCACCGCAGGCACAGTTCTATGGACAAGTCCAACGAGGCAAGCCCAGCTGGGTCGGCACAGGCGCCCCGGCAGGGGAGCCGACGCGATGAGAAACAGAAAGGATCATCGAGGCCTGGACAGGATGCAAACGGACCGCAGACCAGCGGCCGAGGCAACAAAGCAGGACGACGAAGGGCGTCGGAGAGTCTCCAATTCAAGGATGCGGTCTCCGCCGGAGGCACAGAGACCAGGAGCACACCAGCCGTACCCTGCAACAAGGAAGCAAAATCCAACGATGGGGGCCCGCCGAAATCGAAAAGTGGGTCCGCCTCCACAGGGGAAACAGGCACAGCCACGGAAGTCCGCCAGGAGTATAGTGCATCCAGGACAACTTGAAGTGCAGGAAACCCTTCACAAGATCCGACATCCGGGCCGTGTGGCGGGCCCCCAGTGCTCGCCCAGGCCCGGCAGAGACTCCCAGGGTCGGCCGCCATCTTAGGAGCCCAGCAAGCCCCCGGTCGTCGGGGGCCCCGGCCGGAGCAACACCAAAGCAAAAGGAGGTCAGCCGAACTGCGGCGGGGCGCCCCAAGGCAGGAAGGAGACCCACCAGAAGAAGGATGTTCGGCGGCCCCCTCGTGCCGCCGGCCCCGTTCTCCGAGCCCGGGCGGAAAATCCAAAATGGCCGGGCCGGGGAACAAAGGGGGGACCAAGCCGGACAAATGAGGAGGCTCTCCCGCAGGAGGCAGCGTCCGCACCCCTAGGCCCAGGCCAGTCGGGTCCGCCAACGGGCACAGCCGGCCTATTCGCACATCAGCCCCCGCAACCAGATCCACAGCGCCAGCAAGGGCCGACCATCGCGCTCCGTCACGTCCCGTCGCTGCCAGGAGGTCCAGGCCAGTCCGCCCCGAAGGCTCCGAGCGGGACCACCGCACAGGATCGACAGCACCCAGGATCACCGGAGCAACGGGTAAGTGTCCGCAAAGTGCCCGCGGTACCGAAACACCGCAAGGAGGGCTTCCCGGGGCAGGAGAAATACAGGATAATCGGAGAAAACAGGTGGTTGAACGGAGCCGAGCTAAAACGCGGCCATCTCGGTCGCGAGCTAGGCTCCTCCCCCTCAGGCATCTGATTTAATGTTCTTCACTACTGCCCTTTTTCCAAAATAAATCTGAGGCAGCACCAAAAACTAACGCCACTGAATAGCAGGCATTAGATTTACCCAACTAGGAGAAATGTATTTATTTCTCCTCGTTTTAGCTCTTTTTATGTGTTCTGCATGCAGAACACATAGAAGGAGCAAATCGCGTTTGAAGATTGTTTATGTGCAGAAAGGTGTCCCTTCCTGCACATAAACAATCAACCCTGCAACACAGGCACCCTCGGAGCATGGCACAAGGGAACCTGAGTTGCATGCAATCTTTCCTGTAACACAGACACCCTTGCAACGTGTCACAAGGGTGTCTGTGTTGGCACCAGGCAGCTTGTTTTTAGCACAAGGGAAAACACAGCACATTCTTGTAAAAATGTTGCATCTCTGCGTTTTTGAACTGACAAGGTGCGGCTCAGCTAAATTGCTTTCAATGCTGCGCTGTGCCATTTCTTTGTAAATATACCCCGAGGTTTGCTCAAGGCTCAACACCGCAAAACATGCTGCTGAAACCAATAAGCCTCTCAATGGCTGTATTTTGTCTGAGTGCACTCACCTGTTTCCCCACAGCCAGTTCAATGAGCTCCTGTCCCTCCAACACGAGGTAGGTCTGTGCTGATCCTCATGTAGGACAAATTAATTCCAGAAAGTGAGATCTATTCCATCGCCTATCTCTCACTTCCCTTCTGTTTTCCTACAGGCAAGGAGTAGGAAAACCTTTCCCACCTGTGTAGGGATTCAGGGACTGCAGCGGCCATTAGTGGATTTGAAAATCCAAAACCTGACACCTGCCAACAAGATTGACTGTGGTATTCATTTTAAAAACATCTGTTAGGCTCTGTACGTGTGTCAACTTTCAGTGCGAAAACGTTTTTGCGAGTGAAAGTTAATTGTCACAGCAGTTTGCACCACTTTCTCTCACACCAAGGCAGACCTTTAGTAAATCTTGCCCTTAATGTGCTTTTATCCATGTATAACAATACTTGCAGAACTTTCTAACTACCAGAAACATTATTTTGATGTTTTCATGAGCAATATGCTCAGTATACTCATATTGCCATATATATTTTTTTGCATATGGTATATTTTTGGGGGGGGAAGGGGGTTCACTTGTACAACTCCCCCTCTCTTCGTCCCATCCTGGTCGTGAGCTCTGGTTTTCTATTCTATGTTTTCCTTTTAAAAGACCTAAACATTCCTTTTTCTCACTTATAAGTCAGCCCAAGGGTAGGATCTAGAGGTCCATTGGGCAGGATGTGAAGTATTCAGAAGTAGAAGATGTGTACTTGAGTTTTACATGTCCTGGTAGTGAAGAGTCTTTTTTTACTGTGGAAAGTCTGGCTTTCCCATTGAAAAGCACTAGGTTAAATTCCCATTTCTAACACCTTGTAATGTATAACCTCGGTTTGGGAATAGTTAGAACCATGATTCAAGGAGTCAAATTCATAGTAATTTATAATCCAATCTAATGGTCAATCAATCAATCAGGGGTTGGTAAAGCACACTACTCACCCGTGAGTGTCTCAAGGCGCTGAGGGGTGGGGGGTAGGGCAGCTTAGGTCAGTTGAAAAGCCAAGTCTTGAGTGCAATACTGAATGCCAACAGGGTTGGTGTACGTCATATTTCCAATGGGAGGGAGTTCCAGGCCATGGCCGCGGTGTAGGAGAAGGCCCTGCCTCTGGATCTGCTACAGCGAATGCGGGGTCTTCTGCCAGGGCGAGGTCGGCCGAGCGGAGGTTCCTCACTGGTGAGTGGAAACTCAGTCTGTCGTTGAGGTACTTGGGCCCGATGTTGTAGAGTGATTTGTAGGCGTGTGTGAGTAGTTTGTAAGTGACTCTCTTCTCGACGGGGAGCCAGTGGAGCCTGCGCAGGTGTGGGGTCATGAGCTCGGGTGTGGTGTTCCTAAGATGAGCATTGCAGCAGCGTTCTGGATGGTTTGGAGTCTGCATAGCAGGGATTTGTTGATTCCTGTGTAGAGGGCGTTTCCGTAGTCAAGCCTGCTAGCGATGAGGGCGTGGGTGACCGTCTTTCTGCAGTTGGGGGGATCCATTTGAAAGTCTTATGCAGGATTCATGGAGAGGGAGGAGTCGAGGATTATGACAAGGTTTCTTGCGTGGTCAGTAGGGGTGATGGACAGACCGAGGGCTGATGGCCACCATGTGTTGCTCCAAGCGGAGGGGCAGGTGCCGAAGATGAGGACTTCGGTTTTGTCAGAGTTAAGTTTGAGGCAGCTGCCCTTCATCCACGATGCGACGTCCTTCATTCCCTCCTGGAAACTGAGTTTGGTGTTTTCCGAGTTCCTGGTGAGGGAGAGGATGAGCTGATTGTCGTCGGCGTAGGATATGATGTTAAGTCCGTGTTTCCTGAAGATGTTGGCGAGGGGTGCCATGTAGATGTCGAAGAGGGTGGGGCTCAGAGAGGAACCCTGGGGAACTCCGCAGATGATGCCTGTCGGTTCGGAGAGATAGGGGGGAGTCTGATTCTCTGAGTTCTTCCGGAGAGGAAGGAGCGGATCCATTTGAGGACGTTTCCCTGGATCCCGGCGGTGTGGAGTCTGGTGGTTAGTGTGCGGTGTGAAACGGTGTCGAAAGCTGTGGAGAGGTCCAGGAAGACGAGGGCTGCGGTGTGTCCCTGGTCTAGTAGCTTGCGGACGTCGTCCGTGGCGGCGATTTGGGCCATCTCTGTGCTGTGGTTGTCCGGAAGCCGGATTGGGACGGGTCCAGGATGCAGTTTTCTTCAATGAACGTGGTCAGCTGGGTGTTGACGATTCTTTCCGAGACTTTGGCGGCTAAGGGCAGGAGGGAGATGGGTCGGTAGTTCTTTAAATCCGTTGGAACGGTCGAAGGCTGAGATCAGATTATAGATTACTATTTTGAAAATGCCACTATTAGACAGTTATATTAAAAAAAAATAACAAGATGATGGTTGGAATGCAGCCACTGGCAATCGCTCGGGTCCACATCCCTATCCATTGTTTATTGTCGACCATGATACCTTAGTTTAGGCCAAGCCATCTGCAAATCTATCTTGCAAATCCGTCTTGAAACTGTTCCTCATGGGACCAGTCCAGCCCGAACTGCCAGGCCAGGTCATTCCTGAGCCGGAATACAAGCAACCGAGGAGCGGTTTGCAGTTTCACCCTAGTTTATGGTTTAGGGGAGTTTAGGGACCCTAATAAGCAGCTGTATTTCCTATGTGCACAGGCTAACTTTGCATGCTATTGGATCAAACCACAGCACTACCTGACCATCTAGCCATATGAAACATTTAGCAGATCCCACCTCACTTTCTCTTTCCTTAAATTTCTACTTTGTTTGTTTTTCCCTCTCTTGCTCAAGGTAAATAACTGAAGCATAAAAATAGGCGCACTCCCCTTTCCCAAGAAACATGGGAATACTGCTTCTCACAGACAGGAGAACTATAGCCTAGCTATAGAATACGATTGATAAACTACAGATACCTCCACAGAATATACTACTCTCCACTCACGCTGCACAAATGGAATCTGAGAGAGGACTATCGGTGTGAACGATGTGGGAAATTGCATGCATGGACATGCCCTATAATCTTTGAGTACTGGAAGCTGGAAATGTGCAGATTGCAGAACTCTATACACTTAGAAAGACAACACCTCTCAAGATTGTTTTTTCCTGCACAATAACAATCACACCTACAACGCAGATACCATTGCACCATGGTGCAAGTGTGCCTGAGTTTGCGCATTGCAGCCCATTGTGCATAAGCGCAGGAGAAAAAGAAAGGAATGCCCCTTATCTGTAGATGCAGTGCATTTATTTTTTATGCACGGCAGCACAGCTATAAGGCTTGCTCCTCTGCTGTGCATCGAAATATTGTAAATGAGGCCCTTGGTCTTGGTTTATATTTTATTTACTTTTAAGTTCGAAGGTACTGGAAGCTTCACCTGAAGCACGAGTGGTTAAAAGGTAGGCGGGGAGGAGGGGGATGATTGGGCTAATGAAGGAGCTTATTTAAAAGCCCCTTGCGCTGCTGTCGCGTCACTTTTTCTCACATTAAAAGTGACGCACCGGCGGCGCAAAGGCCTTGTAAATAAGCCCGGAAGTGTAAAGGGCACAGTTTGAATTGTCAACAGGATGATTGCTGGTATACTTATATGGCATGATGGTACAAGTACTGAATTGTTACCTTTTGAGTCTGTTCTAAGCAACTTTGGAATAAAGGAAAATATCAATAAAAAGATCCTTCACGTAGTGAAAAAGATACTTTTCCCTTATTTTCTTTATTTACACCATCCACTCCTGTTCCCCATTCGACCCCTGCCCGCACCACATCTTCAACAAAGCAAGCTCCATCATCGCTCCCCATCTCCGCAAGATCATCAACAGCTCCTTCGAGACCGCCACCTTCCCGGTGAGCTGGAAGGACGCCAAGATCAACGCCCTACTCAAAAATCCCATAGCTGACCCCAAGGGCCTCAAGAACTTTCGGCCCATCTCCCTCCTCCCGTTCCCGGTGAAGATCGTCAACAGGCAACTGTCCTCCTTCCTCGAAAAGAACAATATCCTAGACCCATCCCAATCTGGTTTCCACAGCAACCACAGCACCGAAACAGCCCTCGTTGCCGCAACCGATTACATCAGGGCCATGATGGACAATGGGGAAACTGCGGCCCTCATCCTCCTGGATGTCTTGGCCGCCTTCGACATTGTTTGCCACCACACACTCCGCACACGCCCCCACAATGCAGGGATCCATGACAAAGCACTGGCCTGGACCACTTCCTTCTTCACCGGCAGAACCCAGAGTGTCTGCCTCCCCCCATTCTGCTCTAAAGACACCAAGATCATCTGCGGCGTACCCCAAAGATCGTCTCTTGGCCCGACACTCTTCAACATCTACATGGCACCTCTTGCCAATATCGCCAGATCGCATGACCTCAACATACCTCATATGCCTACAGTACCCAGCTGATCCTCTCCCTCACCAAGGCCTCCAACACCTCCAACCTCCACATAGGAATGAAGGCCATCGCCAAATGGATGACGATCAGCCGCCTGAAACTGAACTTGGACAAGATGGAGGTCCTCATCATTGGATCCACCCCGTCCGCCTCGGACGACTCATGGTGGCCGGCCGCACTGGGAGCTGCACCGACACCCACTAACCACGCACGCAACTTGGGCGTCATCCTGGACTCTGCATTGTCAATGACCGAGCAAGTGAACGTCATCTCTTCCTCCTGGTTCAACATCCTCCGCATGCTCCGCAATGTCTACAGATGGATCCCCACCGGTACCAGAAGGACAGTCAACTAGGCCCTCATCAGCAGCAGACTGGACTACGGCTACGCTCTCTACGCACGAACATCAACCAAACTCCTTGCGGCAGGGTTGAGAGCGCGCGCACCATACCGCCAGTCCTTGGTCTTCTCGAGGCGCGGACGCCATCTTCCAGTTCCTGGTGCCCGCTGTAACGGCCTGCCCCTACCAGACATCGCAATGCGGGTGGTGTGCTCCTCGTGACCCCCGCTGCTTGCTGCCCTCCTATGGCGTGGCCTCACGACTTCCTGGTTTACATCGCTGATGCAACTGAGGACTCTTCTGCTGCCCTTTATCATCTACCCACCAGCCACCTGCCTGCCACTGGCTCCTGACTGACAACCCTTCCCAGCCGCCTACTCACCAGTTGCCAGGCCCTGGGCCTTCCATTTGTAGCCACACATTCTCCGTTCGCCGGCGGCGCTGCCCACCACCTGCCTCCTCCTCGGGGATCCGGCACTGGTGTGGGAAAGACCCTGAGGGCACCCTGAACCCTCACCACCTGTACACGGCTTCTTCATGCTGCCTCCTGCCTCTCCAGATCAATGCCCCACTGAGCGGACTGTCTCACGCCCCAAGCTCCTGTTGGCTCCTGCTGTTGCTGGTGGAGCAGCCCAATGTGGCTGGGGCACGCACGTCGCACAGCCGGGCCTGGGCCTCCTGGTCCTCATCCCAGCACCCCTCACAGCCTTAAGCACTGGCAGTGTCCTAGCTGCCCCTCCGGGGTCCTGCGACGTGGGCTGCGCATTCCTCTTGATTCCCCATGCCGGCCGCACCGGTGCGCACAACCCTGCTGGTGTGCTTTCTGCAGCCTGTCCAGATGGTGCCTCCCCCGCGGGCCCGGCCAGCCGCCCAGCCTCCTTCTGACATCAGCGCCTTCTTGTCAGGGCCTCGGTTGCTTAGCCCCCCCTTCTTGAGTTTCTCAGGAGCCTTACCCTAAAGCCTGCTAAACACTAAATACTGGGATTCCCCGTTTACCTTGACAAAGAAGTAAAACAGACTATAGAAGGAAAAAACAAGAGTTGCTTTCCACCATGTATTCTTTATATTCAGGTAAATGAAATGGGATAAGTTGGGCCAGGCAGAAAGCAATTACATACATAACACATTACTCTCTAAGATTCATTAAAGGTTTCAACATCAGAATCAAAGCTACAGTTCTCAGCATAATACGTATTTTATATTTTCAAGAACACTGTTCAATTCACAGCAATAGTAAGGTACTAGACATTTCTTATACTAGGGAGCAAATAGGAAATCCAAAGGTAATTTGAGACTCAGCCTTCCTCTGAGAAATGCGTTTCTAAGCTTTAAAACGGAACCAGAAACTAAAGCCAGTTTGCCAATACCACTACTAAGACTTAAGTCCAATAATCAGAGTTCGGTAAAGTAATGTCCAAAGAATGACAGAGGAAACGCCCTTCGCGTTCCCCCTCTACGAGCCTCTTGAAACTGTCACCAGCCGGTAAACAGAAGTTGGATAAATCCTACCTGCGTTTTCAGCAAGCGGATTTTCGCGGTAGATTACTACCATTTAAGCAGAAAGCTGGATAGCTGGAAGCCTCTTCGAAGTCCTCCGTTGTTTGGAATGAAGAGCAGACCGAAGCAGGAAACCTCCGATCTCCGGAACCAGGAAGGAATAATCCGCGCGGTGGTTTGGGGCGTGGCCGCTTTTATAGTTCAGGCCTGACGTACGGAGGCTGCGGAGGAAGAAAAGACCTCGGCAGCAAACTCGAAATGGGAACCCAAAGACAGGATATGAACAAGCATTGGCAAAAACGTTACAAAACGAGCAAAGGCGAAGAGCCGCAGCAACAAGCATTGGCACAGTAACTAGAAGCAGTAACACATTGGTGACCACAAAAGAGTATTATCGGCACAATGAGCATTAACGCATCGGCACAATGAGCATTAACAGGCATAGGCACTCCACATATTGGCACATGCGCAAACCAGTGCGCCAGAACAACGTACAGAGAGCAAGGATCCTGACAGTGCCCCCCAACAAAAAAAGAGACACCCCCCCTCCTAGGACCTTAAAACAGAGAGATTGGGTGCCGGGCATGAAAAGAGCGCACCAAACGGGGAGCATGAACATTGGACTCGGAGACCCAAGAGTCCTCCTCAGGGCCATAGCCTTTCCAGGAAAGCAGATACCACAGCTTCCCCCTAACTCGCTTACAATCCTTAATACAACGCACTTCGAACTCATCCTGACCTTTCACATGAAGAGCAGGAGGGCGAGCCCGCCGCTTGACAACTGCTTTCTTCAGCAGAGAAACGTGGAACACAGGGTATATCTTCATGCCTTTAGGAAGGAGCAGTTTGTAAGTCACTGGGTTCACACACTGAACAATTTTATATGGACCAATGAATTTGGGATGGAACTTGTAGCGTTTCCTGAACTGAAAATTTCTGGTAGAAAGCCACACCACATCTCCTACATGAAGGTCTGGCCCCTTTTGACGCTTCCTGTCCGCAAACTTTTTGTACGAGGCTTTGGCTTTTAATACATTTGTTCGTAAAGCTTTAGTGATGCGCTCCATTTCCCTGAAATGCAAATCCAAGGAAGGTATGTGAGTTTTGTGATGAGCCAGTAGCAGGGGTGAGAAATGAGGATGTCGACCATAGACGGCAAAAAAGGGCGACAAACCCGTGGAGACATTCTGTAGGTTATTGTAAGCAAACTCAGCTTCCCATAAGAGAGTCAACCAGGAACCCTCTTTCTTGAACAGGAAACATCTTAGATACTGTTTCAGGACTTGATTAACTCGTTCAGTTTGTCCGTCCGATTCTGGATGGAAGCTCGTGGAGGTGTTGCAGATGATGTGAAGAGCTTTACACCAGGCCTTCCAGAATTGCGAGACAAACTGTGAACCACGATCTGAAGTGATGGATCTGGGAAGCCCGTGTAAACGAACCACATGTTCCAGGAGTAATTGGACCAATTGAGACGAAGTAGGAAGCCTAGAGCAAGGGATAAAGTGGGCCATCTTGGATAAACGATCTACCACCACAAGGATAGTGTTCATACCTTTCTCTTCCGGTAAATCAGTTATAAAGTCCATAGCAATGTCCTCCCAAACCTGTGTTGGGGTGGGAAGCGGAAGAAGAAGACCTTTCTTTCGACCATGTTCAGATTTAGCTTGGGCACAAACATCACAGTTTTGTATGAAAGATTGAACATCCTTCTTCCAGGTTGGCCACCAGAAATTTCTCTGTAACAGTTCTTTGGTTTTTGTGATTCCAGGATGACCAGCCAATAGACTAACATGACACCACTGTAAAACTTGTGTTTGTAGTTTCTTGGTTGGAACAAATAAGAGACTGGAGAAGAAGGGTAGATTCTGATGAATGGTTCTATTAGGTCCATCCTGGACCCAGGAAAGAAGTTTAGGTAAAGGCATTGCTTGTCTAATCTGTTGAAAGAAAACATCGGACATAGTGGCTCCTATAATTTGTTTTTCGGAGAGCATACTAGTAGGTCTGGGATTTGAAAGGACATCATCTGGCTTATGGTCATATCGTGACAGAGAATCTGCTTTGTTATTCTTGATTCCAGGTCTAAAAGTTATGATGAAGTCAAACTCAGCAAAAAACAATGTGCAACGGAGTTGTCTGGGAGTTAAAGCTTTTGCACATCTTAGGAACTGCAGGTTCCGATGGTCTGTATATACGGTTACAGTGTGTCTTGCTCCAAGTAGATAGTGACGCCATTCTTTGAAGGCGTAACGAATGGCCAAGAGTTCTTTCTCTGCAATGGTGTAATTGGTTTCCGCAGGTAAAAATTTTCTGGACAAAAAGGCAATGGGATGTAGTTCATTGGTTTCTTGATCTTTTTGTGATAGAATAGCTCCTACTGCGAAGTCAGAAGCGTCCGCTTCTACAATAAAAGGTAAGTTCGAGTCAGGATGTCGCAAAACAGGTGCTTGAGTAAAGGTTCTTTTGAGATCTTGAAAGGAGGAGTCAGTGTCTGAGGACCAAGCGAATTTGACATTCTTCCTTAACAGCTGGGTTAAGGGCGTGGCCAAAGTTGAAAAATCTTTGATGAATCGGCGGTAGAAATTCGCAAATCCAAGAAAACGTTGGATATCTTTCACTGAAGTTGGGGTAGGCCAATCAAGGATTGCTTGGATTTTTCTTGGGGCCATAGTAATTCCAGATGGAGAAAGAATAAAGCCAAGAAATTCGACTTTGGTGGTGTGAAACTCGCACTTAGACAGCTTACAGAACAAACCATGAGACCTTAAGGTGTTTAAGATGATCTTCACATGTCGAATGTGTTCTTCCAATGAAGATGAAAAAATTAAGAGGTCGTCGATATAGGCTATGACGAACCTATCCAGGAAGTTCCGCAGGACGTCATTAATAAAAAATTGGAAAGCAGCCGGAGCGTTGCATAAGCCAAAGGGCATTACACGATACTCGAATAAGCCAAAGCGAGTTCGGAAGGCGGTTTTCCACTCATCACCTGGCCTAATACGGACCAAGTGGTAAGCGCCTCGCAAATCAAGCTTTGTAAAAATTGTGGCTGAGCGCACTTGATCCAGAAGCACCGGAATTAGAGGTAATGGGTACCTGTTCTTGATAGTGATGTTATTAAGTGCTCTGTAATCGATACAGGTGCGCAATTCTCCATTACTTTTAGGTACAAAAAAGAGCGGAGAAGCTGCTGGAGATTTGGAAGGTCGGATGAAGCCATTTTTCAAGAACTTATCCAGATATTCCCGAAGGTGATTGTTCTCTAGGTCGGTCAAGGCGTAGATTCTGCTACAGGGTATCTTGGCCCCAGGTACTAGGTCTATGGCACAATCGTAGTCTCTGTGTGGTGGTAGGGTTTCTGCCTTTTGTTCACAGAACACATCAGTATACTCTTCATAGATGGGAGGAAGAGCTATGTCTTGCTCAGCGGCTGTGGAGACATAAAGGGCAGATACTGTGCGCAGAAAGGAACTTGGGGAGTCCTTGGAATCTTTTACCGATCCCCCACAGCATTCCTGTTTGCACCAAGAGGAGGTAAAATCAATAGTCCGTTCGGTCCAATTGATGGTGGGATTATGCATCGTTAACCAGGGGATGCCCAAGATAACTCCAAATTGGGGTGCGTCAATAACATCAAAAGATATTGTTTCTTGGTGTTGTCTGGAACCCATATCACAAACCATTTCTAAGGGAGAGGTGCAGTGAGTGATCATGCCTGAAGTTAATTGGGTTCCGTCGACTGCGTAGACTATTTCGGGTTTCTCTTTCATGATTATAGGTATTGTTGTTTTTGCAATGAACTTGGAGTCTATGAAATTTCCGGTGGCACCAGAGTCAATCATAGCTGCCACCAAGATCTGGTTTAGGTTAGGTAGTCTGAAAGAAACGTTCAAAGTGAGATGAGGCACTGTTAGTTGCAAGGTATTTGCGATGACTTGTTCAGGAGGAGATTGCCAACTCGAAAAAGTCTCCTGATCCAATTTCGAGTTCTCTAGTTTTCCGCCTTAGTTTCTTTTCTATCTCGAGGCCAAGGATTCTTAGGTTTAAGCGAGCATTCTCTAACGAAATGTCCCTTCTTTCCACAGTAGAGGCATAGACCATTCTTCCGCCGGTTTTCTTTTTCTTCGGAAGTTAAGGGCTTCCTCAAACTTCCTATTTCCATCGGTTCTGCAGATTCTTGGACACTGGGAAGGGCCCTATCCTTAGCTCTAGAAAAGATTCTGACTTCTGTTCTTTTTTTATCTCCTTTGCGGTCAGCAACTCGGTGGTCTAGACGTAGACTGAGCGCAATTAGATCTGCACATGTTCGAGGTTGGGGATCGATTGGTGCAATAAGGTCTTTCAGCTCATCTCGTAACCCTTGATAATAAAGAGCTGCCCTCTTGGCCTCTGGCCAGTCAGTCTCTGCAATAAGACGGTTAAATTGAGTTAGGTAGTGTACTAGTTCCTTGTTTCCCTGTCTTAATTCTAGTAGCTCTCTATCGGCTGATCCTGTAATGGTTCGTCTATCAAAAATTCTCTCGAACTCTCGTTTAAACTGCAGCCAGTTAGATAAAATTGGGTCATCTGATTGGACCAGGGGAACCGCCCACATGGCTGCGTCACCACTCAAGAAAGAAATCAGAAAGGCAACTCGCGACTGAGAGTTCGGGAAAGAAGCTGGTTTAACCATGAAATGCAACTGCACCTGCGTTAGGAAGGTTTGGAATTTGCTCGGTTCCCCACTAAATCTCTCAGGCTGGGCCAGTGGAACAGTAGAAGGAACAGTAACTGAAACAGTGGGCGATGAACCTGACACATTTGTTTGATGTTGACCTGCAGATGATGTAGAGTCCAAACGTGATTGCAAATGAACAACTTTATTAGCTAAGGTTGCTGTTTCAGTTCTGCTAACAGTCAATTCAGTTTGTAAGCTCCCAATCATTGCACACAGATCTTCCATGGTGACATCCATTTGGTTTGGCTCGGGAGAAACAGAATTCGTGGGCGGATTATTCTGTCAGGGCCTCGGTTGCTTAGCCCCCCCTTCTTGAGTTTCTCAGGAGCCTTACCCTAAAGCCTGCTAAACACTAAATACTGGGATTCCCCGTTTACCTTGACAAAGAAGTAAAACAGACTATAGAAGGAAAAAACAAGAGTTGCTTTCCACCATGTATTCTTTATATTCAGGTAAATGAAATGGGATAAGTTGGGCCAGGCAGAAAGCAATTACATACATAACACATTACTCTCTAAGATTCATTAAAGGTTTCAACATCAGAATCAAAGCTACAGTTCTCAGCATAATACGTATTTTATATTTTCAAGAACACTGTTCAATTCACAGCAATAGTAAGGTACTAGACATTTCTTATACTAGGGAGCAAATAGGAAATCCAAAGGTAATTTGAGACTCAGCCTTCCTCTGAGAAATGCGTTTCTAAGCTTTAAAACGGAACCAGAAACTAAAGCCAGTTTGCCAATACCACTACTAAGACTTAAGTCCAATAATCAGAGTTCGGTAAAGTAATGTCCAAAGAATGACAGAGGAAACGCCCTTCGCGTTCCCCCTCTACGAGCCTCTTGAAACTGTCACCAGCCGGTAAACAGAAGTTGGATAAATCCTACCTGCGTTTTCAGCAAGCGGATTTTCGCGGTAGATTACTACCATTTAAGCAGAAAGCTGGATAGCTGGAAGCCTCTTCGAAGTCCTCCGTTGTTTGGAATGAAGAGCAGACCGAAGCAGGAAACCTCCGATCTCCGGAACCAGGAAGGAATAATCCGCGCGGTGGTTTGGGGCGTGGCCGCTTTTATAGTTCAGGCCTGACGTACGGAGGCTGCGGAGGAAGAAAAGACCTCGGCAGCAAACTCGAAATGGGAACCCAAAGACAGGATATGAACAAGCATTGGCAAAAACGTTACAAAACGAGCAAAGGCGAAGAGCCGCAGCAACAAGCATTGGCACAGTAACTAGAAGCAGTAACACATTGGTGACCACAAAAGAGTATTATCGGCACAATGAGCATTAACGCATCGGCACAATGAGCATTAACAGGCATAGGCACTCCACATATTGGCACATGCGCAAACCAGTGCGCCAGAACAACGTACAGAGAGCAAGGATCCTGACACTTCTGGGTCCCAGCGGCTGCTGTCATCATAGGTTCCGACCGCCTTCTTCAGCCGCACCTGTCGGGGCCATGACTCTCGCTCTGACTCACTCTCTCCCTAAAGCAGCAGCACCCCCCTCCTCTCCTACTCCGCCAGGGACGGACACTTTGCCCCTTTGCGCCCTAGGTCTGCACCTAACCATTGGGAAAAAGGATCCGAAACAGCCCAAGATTGCATTTGACCAGCGCCGGCAAACTCACCAGAACAGTGCGGTCACTGACATTGGCATCGCCACCTCGCAGGCTGATGCATCCCCAACGCGGGAAGATGGCTTGAAAACCATCATGTTAGACGTTCTACGGTCACTTGCATTGCTGCTCAACTCGACCAACTGTCAACCCGGCTGGATGCTGTTGAGGCCCGTGTCGACAAGCATGACGCTCGCTTGCTGCAGATTGGAACAAGAATTTTGGAGGCTGAAGACGCTGTCACACGGGACCACCACAAGCTTCTACAAATGGATAAGGTCCTCAAAGTAGTCAGAAACTAGAACGAGGACTTGGGGATGCGTTCCCACAGAAGTAACCACTGCATCACGGGTGTGCCTGAATCCTCCAACATCTCCAAGATGGAAGACTTTGTGGAACAGCTGATTCGAGAACTCTTTGGTGATGTCCTATCCTCCGTCTTCATCGTCGAGCGTGCCCACCACTCCCTCGGCCCTCACCCAGCTGCAGGCCTGCCGGCGCGCACTATCATCACTAAATTGCTCAACTTTTGCAACCGTGATGCCATCTTGCGTTCAGCCAGGGAGAAAGGCGGCGTCTGGAACCAGGGCAACACCCTGGTATTCTATCCTGACTACACGATGGGGGTGCAGGCTGCTAGCTGCAAGTTCCTACCGGCAAAACGTATTCTTCAAAAACATGATGTCTCCTACTCTTTGGCTTACCCTGCCGAATTGCGGGTCCGGCAGGGTTCCAAGGTGCATGTCTTTCTGGAGCCTAAGGCTGCGCTGTCCTTCGCAAAGTCTTTGAACAAGCTTTGCACTCTCCTCCTGCTGGCTCCCAGACCGCTGATGTTGGCAACCTGAGTGACAATGACTGACTTTTCTAGCCATTCTTTGCTTGCTCTCCATTTCATCCCCTAGTGAGCAGTTAACTTTTTTGGACATCATTAACATAATTTCCTTGGTCGGACACAGGACCCTTCCCTACTCTGATGTATCTTCCTGCTGCCACCTTTCACGTGTGGCACGCTTTGGACATGTGGCCCCTCATCCTTCCGCTTTTGTTGATTCAACTTCCCATACTGTTTCTAGCGGTTCCTGACCAACAACCCGCTGGACATGGAAATTATTCAGGCGCCCGATGCTCTCTTCTTAGTAACTGCTGTCTGCAATACCTTTCGGCTTGGCCACCCTGTCCCTATGGACAGGAGTGTTCGCCGAGTCAAGCCATACCTCCACGGGATAATTCCCTCTGTCTCTGTCTTCTCCCCTTCCCCTCCAAGTTTCCCCTAGGTGGGTGGGTTTGGTCTCTCAACCTGATTGGGGTTTGGTGTGGGTGGCGGAAGGGCTGTTTTTGCGGGTATGTTGCCTCTCCTTCTAGGCTTGCTGTTTTTGTAGTTTTGCGATTTCTTTTGCATCATGTTCTTCATCGCATTGTCCTTTCTGCTGTGCATCCCTTCTCAATTATATCTGACTCCATCTGTGCATCAGCCCAAATCCATCATTCCTCTTCCTGGCATAGTACCATGACAGCCCTTACACTCTGGACCTGGATTGTCCACGATCTCAATAAAGACCAGCCTTGTGCATGCTCACCTCCTACGTCATAAAGTTGACATATGTTTCATCCATGAAACTCCCTTCCTGCATGCCACTGCTGACAGGCTTTGCTCACATCACTGGGGTGAAACTCACTCCTTCTACTCTTAATATTCTCGCTGGGTTTCCTTTCTCATGCGTAAGGGGCTCCCCTGGCACACAACTCAGGTTCTTACTGACCCTGAAGGGCACTTCGTTATCCGGCAAGGCACCCTCCTGGCGCAACCTCTGACCCTTGCAGCGATTTATGGCCCCAACTCCGATGACCCTGACTTCTTTGCTCAGATTTGGCGACACATCTCACCTATGGGCCCTGTGGCTCTGCTGTGGGAGGGGAGAATTTCAACATCATGCCCTTAGCCACCCTTGACCGATCTGGGTCCCACGTCTCACACCCACGCACCACATCTCTCTTTCGCTCCATACTGTCTGACAATACGCTGCTTGATACATGGAGGCACTATCGGGTTCTGTTGGCTGCTGGTTCCGCCTGGACCTCTGGCTCTCCACCCGGGAGGCCTTTTCATGGGTCACTTCCGTTGAACAAATGGCGTGCACACTTTCTGACCATGCTCCTGTCCGCCTTAGCCTACTAACCCCGCACTCCCAGAGGCGGGTGTTCACCTGCCCCATAATGCGCTCCGCGATTCAGTTTTTTGTGACGAAATCCAAACTGCAATCTCAAATGCTGGCTCCGTGGACTCTCCTTCCATCTTATGGGAGGGCTTCAAAGTAGTGATCCATGGTGAATGCATCTCTAAGCAGGCTGGCATCCTGCGCACCATTCGTGGCACCCTGGATCGCCTGAAAGGGGAAATCAAAGCTCTGGACTCCTCCTATTTGCTCAACCCGTCTCCCGATACCCTCGCGCAACTCCGGGGCAAGCTATCTCAATTTACTGATGAGGCCGACAGGGAACTGTCCTTTCTAGGTATAGAGGCGAGGGTGCATCGGTACGGCGAGGGGGACCGTCCGAGTAAAATCTTAGCGAACCTTCTACGGCCGCCACACGCGGCTAATTATATTACTATGCTTCATGATGGGGGCTCTGAGCGGGTCACCTCCCCTGCTGAGGTGGTGTCTAGGTTCACCACTCTTCATTCACAACTCTACACCACGGGGTTCCTCCTTCTCACGATATCCTGTATCAACATTTTGATACTCTTGTGCTCCTCTGTCTCGGAAACTGCTATTGGGAATACCTGGACGAACCTTTTTCCAAGGAGGAGATTCTGGCGGCCACAAATAGTTTGCCTGGTGATAAGGCTCCCGGTTCTGATGGGCTACCCGCCTCTTTTTACAAGACGTTCACGTCCCTCCTCATTCCGCACCTTGGTGCCATGTATAATAACTCCTTCGAATGCAGTATCTTTCCTCCATCACTCTGCGAGGCCCTGCTGAAACTCCTCTTAAAACCGGACAAGTCCCCCGAGCTTCTCGATTCTTACCACCCACTGTTACTCATTAACACCGACAATAAAATTGTTGCCAAGTTATTAGCTTCCTGCCTCCTACCCCTCATGCCTTTGATTGTTCGCCTGACCAGTCTGGTTTCATCCCTGGTCGTGCCACATCACATAAACTTCGCACTATATTTGCTGTTCTCCACCAGATAAACCCTGCTCTCCCGGACGTGGCGGCCCTTCTGGACTCTACTAAAGCCTTATATACTCTTGAGTGGCCCTTCCTCTTTTATCTTCTTCCCCGCTTAGGCTTCAGCCAAAATTTCAGCGTAAAGTAAGCCTCCTGGGATGTCCAGGCTTGGATGTCCACTCTCGCCTATGCTTTTTGCTGTGGCTATGGAACCTCTTGCCACCCGGATCCGGCAGCACCAGACTCAAAGGGGCCTTGGATTTCACCCGAGCGCTGGTTGTCTCCATGTGTGCGGACAATGTCACACTCTATGTTCGCAACCCCCAAGAAAATCTCAGTGCCATGGTCGGCAAGGTTGTGCGATTCAGAGACTGTCTGGGGTGCAGTTCAACTGGGGCAAGTCCATTCTCTTCCCTTTGATGGATGCCACTGTTCCCTTCACCCTGGATTACCCATTTATATGGGCCTCTGGGCCTACTTGGTATTTGGGCATCTGGCTCAGCAGAGACAAAGACGAACTTTGGAGGGCGAACTTTGGCCGCGCGGTCGACTGGTTGGAGTTTAAGATCCCTATCTGGAGGTGCCTGCCTCTGTCCCTGGCGTGACGCATAGCTATCGCCAAGATGGTGGTGCTCCCGAAGTTCCTGTACCTATTCCTTAATATCCCCATCCCACTCGTGGCTCATTTTTTTGCACACTTCGCTCCCGCATCATCTCTCTTGTCTGGGCTGGGCGTCAGCCCAGAATCGCATACAAACTTGTCACACTTCCCTTAACGTGTGGCGGGCTGGGCATCCCAGATTTTAAACTGCATGCCCGAGCCAGTTTTCTTCACTTTTGGTTGCATCTGACTCCCTTCCAACCTCATGTAGCAGGCAAGGCAGATCTCGCGGCCCCTTTGCCGCTCCGGACGGCCGTCTTTGCCCCTTCAAAACCTCCGAGCGGAGAGAAAGATACGGTTGAGACCCTGCGCTGGGCCTGCAACAGCCTTCGGAAGTTCTCCTGTTCCAACTCGCTCTCCGCTAATTCCATGCCAATCGCCTATCATCCTGCATTCCCATCCCTGCATTCTGCCGGAATGTTAAAACGGGCGACTAACCTGGGGCTCTCCACGTTATCGGACCTTAACCCCGCTGGCAACTTCATCTCTCTTCCAGCCAAATCGGCCCCTTGGATCCTCTGCTCTATTACCAACTTAGAGCGGCATGTCGGGATCTGCACGCCAAGTTTCCACAGCCTCCCCCCTCGATGGCCACTCTCGACCTTATTTATACTTCCGTCTCTACTCGTAAGCTGGTCTCCAGGTTTTATGCCCTTGGCCTGGCAGCATCCCCGATCTCCGCTGACTGGGTGCACATTGCGTGGAGTCTGGAATTGGGTACCGAACTCTCTCCCATGACCTGGCTGTAGTGTTGCCGGCAGACCACACAACTTTCTCCTATCACCTGCGCCTCATACATTTGAAATATTTGCACAGATTATACCGCTCTCCTGCCCAGTTGCATAGAATAGGTCTCATCCCAAACAATAAATGTCTTTGGTGGTCTACTCCTGCTGCCGACTTCTCTCACCTCGCATGGCTGTGTCCCGAGGTCTCTACATTTTGGCCCGCTGTGTGCACTGCCATTACTGAGATAATTTCCACGCCAGTCTTACCTGACCCGCTGCTTTGCCTTTTGGGTTTTGTGAAACACTGTCCCAACGCCTCCCGTAGGCTCACTACTATGTGGAAAAGTAAATTTTGCCATGTTCTGTGTCCCTACGTGTTCCCCATCTTATGTTATGTGTGCATGATTAATATGCATATATATTCCCCATGTTCGATTAAAGACGCAATTATAGTTGTGTCCATCTCTAGTATGCCAGTTTCCAGTTCTCGTGAATACTATGAATATCAGGCCTATGTAAAGTTACGTTGCCACGTTTCTCAGTGTGCACGTTATTCCATTGTAAAGTCCCCGTTTCTAGGCCTCAAAAGGGCCCGGACACCAGATTCAGCTCCTGTCTCCTGAGCCCTCGCTGAGGAGCGATACAGCCCCCACCTGTATTCCTGACCCTTCACTTACTTCCTGCCTCACAGTGCCCGGCCCAGCCTGGCTCTGCCTACGAGTCTGCCAAGAGTATGTTATGATTCTAGTTATCAGTCCAGCCCTCCTTCTCTGCATTCCTAAGCTACTGAATCGCATCAATAGTTTCCGTCATCGTCTAGCCTTTACGTCTCCATGTAAGAGAAATACTGTATTAATGGTCATTTAATATTCCTCAACACGCACTACATGTAGAATAATGCATGCTCCAGTCTTAGAGTCTGTTAGCCTCTCCCCTCCTGACTCTTAGTTTATATCAACATGTCCTCTAAACATTAGATACTAGATAGGGTTTAGGTACATGTCGCCCTGACTCTCCAGACTTCAGTCTCTACTCCTAGCGCAGAGTTCATAGCCCCCAGCTTCTCCTAGTAACACGTCATTGTCAGTTTACGCGCACCACTAGGTTAGAGGTCCCGGCTCCTTAGGTAGCCCCCTCCATGTTTCCGCCCCATTTATGACATATTCTGTTACGTTTACATCACATGTCTATGTATACGCCTCCTGTTACACCCACTTTCACCCTTATCTTTCGCGACTGCTATTGACCACACCCACTGCTCCGCCTATTGTATGTATTGCAATGCAACTGTTTTAGTATATATGCTTGTACACTGTTATTAAATGTTACGCCAGTCCAATCCTGTCCCAGGCAGCGCTGCCATCCTATTCCTGTGCAGGTTGTCCTGTTCCTGTCCTTATGCTGTATTAAACCTGCAAACTCCTACTACCTCGAATCTTGACTCTTATTTATTGAGCTATCTGTTATTACTATGTCCAGTCAAACCTAGATCCGGTATTATTTATTTATATACCACATAATGGCGCCCGAACAGGGACTTGCCCTTTCCCCACGCGCCGGTGAAGCCACGTATGCCCCCTGATCCTCTGCAGCCGTGACGGAACCATACCGTGCACGTGCAGATATTTCTGCTTCAAGTATCCCTCAGGCCCACGGAGGAGACGGAGGTTGCGGTCCAGCATCCAGACGAGGCGGTGGAGGAACGCGGCGAGTCCCGACCAGAGCCCAAGCCGAGAGTCCAAGGTCCGAGGTATCCGGAGGCCCACCCGTAACAGAAGTCCGAAGTCCGTCCGTCCGGCGTCAAAGCAGTCCAGTCCAGTCCGAGGCCTTCCGTTCTTGCTGCCCGGTGAGTACCGTTGCTGGGGTAGTATCTAGACAGGGTCAATCTAATTGTCTCTGGTCCGAGGGGTTTGGTGGTACACAGATCCCAAAACGAAGTGTCCACTTCGGTGGATGTGGGTCCTGACGTGTCTCTTTATGAGACCGGTAAGTTTCGTACTGTTTCAGCAGTGCATCTAGTTTCTGTTCTAGTCAGTTCTGTTCTCGAGAAAATTCATGTATTCTGTTTTCCGTATTCCAGGTAGTATTCTGTTCGAACTGTTATTTTAAATGTTCTTCATGTATTTTAATGTCGTGGTATGAAAGTGGTGTAATTATCGTGTTCATTGTGTATTATATTGTGTCTAGATTACAGTTCCATCATGCCGTTGTTCTCGAAACTACGTCAGTTAAAAACCAGAAAAGGTCTGTTAGAAGCAGCAGTTCCTGTCCCGCCTAGGGACAGTCCAGGTCATTTTATGTATCAAAAGCATGGCATAAGTGCCATATTGTATCTAGATTTATGGGTGGAGTACACCAAAGAGTTAGACGAAAAGTATAGATGGCCCGTATCAGGTACGTGGGATGCCGAGTGCATCATGCGAGTAGAAGAAGCATTATGGAAAAGGAAAGCCAGACAGTCACAGAAAGATGCCATCGAGTTATGGCGCAAAGAATCTCATAAAAGAACCGAAAAAGAAATCAGAAAGTCAGAACTAAGTAGAGAATCCTTAGAACGAGCCCAAGAAAGGGAACTAATCGAGATAGGTGAACGAGTCAAAACCGAACAGTCCGACAGACAGAGGAATGCCCTCATTAAGGGTATGTATCCTCTTCTTGCCGAGGGCTTGCCAAAAGCAACCCCGGAGGCATCCAGTAATTTTCCGCCACCATTAGTTCCGACCAAGCTACGTCACAAACCGACCGCAGCTGATATTTTCATCTCGTCCTATTTGGACGACACAGTCCCAGAATATGCAAATCCTGTTCCGTCAGTCCCTGTAAATCATGCAATTCCTGCTCCTCCAGACACCGGAGTACCTGCCACGGTACCCCCGGTCCAGCCTACATTGCAATTTCCCGCCGCGCCAGTACGAAGAGTATCAGTCGACGATTCCAGTTTAGGGGCCGCAGGAGGAGGTCCTCCTGGTACCCCGCCACCACACCAACGTGTAACGTTAGTCGAGTTACATGAACGTGCGTTACAGCGTACGCCCAAATATAAGTCCGTTGCAGATATCCGACGAGCTCTTACTGAATGCCGCTATGATCCAGTCACAGGTGATGATAGTACGGTTATATATTCCATCCGTGTAAGACGGGTGACCGGGTATTTGGACACCCTACCGAATATGAAAGAAGATCTAGACAGAATATATCGTTTCATCCGTACAGGGAATGATCCAGAAAGCATTGGTGAAGCCATGTCTCAAAGGAAAGCTGAGATCCAGCTCATGATATTAAAGTTTCTGATTAATTGTTTAATAAGGGAACAAGATTATCCGACCAAAGATCCGGCCGAAATGAGAATCCTGACAAGGTGGAGTGATAATATAGCCGAGGGTAAACACAGAACTATCAGTAGTATAGAGAGTATGTACAAGAAAATTCGTAAGGAAATAATAAGGTTACACGAACAACGTAAAACAGCACAAGTAAGCGAGAAAGAGAATGACTCTTCTACGGAAGAGGTAGAGGACGAGAATCCCGCCAGAATAGCGTATGTAGGGAAATCTAGATTTCCAGACCGCCATTTACGCCTAAAACACAAGTCAGTTTTTCATCATCCAGCACCAGAACAAGGTTCTCTAGAACAAGTATTTCAAGCTACCGATCAAACTCTGAAATCACGAATCGGTTATAGTGAATTAAGTACCATGCATGAACAAGAACTAGCCCGATCAGCAGTCCGATGGATTACTGATTCTACCACTTTTCCAGACGAAATAGTGGCACAAATGTTTCTGAAACTGCCCCCAGCCGAGCAACGACTGGTGGGTATGTATATGATCCAGCACCTCATTACTCTGTATGAGGGTCAGCATTCTGATCCAGGTCCGTTACATGATGTCCTGAACGAGTTACTCCAGTATAGATGGAAAGGTTTAGGTACCGATTTAATTAGTGTCATTCTAGAACAGCGCCATAAATATAGTATGTTTTTGAACCCGCATTTTGTTCATGTCTCACCTCCAGAAAGTAAACCGTTTTACATAGATAGACAGAATCCGTTACGAGAAGTACACCCAGTCAGGACAGCAGATGGTGAAATGCAAAGAGTATTTGTTTACACCCCGATTACAAAGATGGAACTCTTAGAAATGAAGAAATTAATTCCTTGTCACGACAAAGATCCAGCAGGGTTCCACCGAGAATTAAAAGACATGCTCCGTATGGGAGAATACACGTATCCAGATATTATTAAAATGTTAAAAGTCCTGTTGCCCGCAGGGGTATATGAAAAACTCAAGGAAAAAGAATGGGAGGTGGGAGAGAAAAAGATCGATTGGGCAGTTCTAGAAGCTGAAGATAAGATACGAGTACCAGGTACCGGTCTTGGAGAGAAATGTAAAGAATTACCTGAATTGTTAATACAAGTTTTGCCCAGGTTATTAGCCACTAAAAAGGAAGACTGGGATGCAATCTCAGCCTGTAAACAGAAACAAGATGAAGACACTAGTGATTTTTATTCTAGATTTGAGAAATGCTTTATTATAAACAGTGGCTTGAAGACGAGTAGCGAGTCATACCCTCATCTTTTTGTTACTAAATTAGTCGAGAATTCAAGTCCACAAGTTAAGAATCGAGTTTTGAAAGTCGAAAGTACATGGCAAGCTAGTACCCCGTCCCAAATGCTCCAGATGCTCCAGTACCACCAGAATAGAATCAGAGAAGAGCAAGAACACGAGAGAAAACGTATGAAAGACACGAAAATGAAAGTACTAGTTGCACAATCTGTTCCACAAGACAGTCAGAAGAGGGGTCCGAATCAAGCCAGTCATCCTGCAGCTCCCGTTAAAGGGACATGCAATTATTGTAAACAGCCAGGTCATTTTATAAACGAGTGTGCAGTTCTGAAACACAACATAGCCACTGGTAAGACTAAAGAAAGACCACGTCCGCCGAGACAAGAACAAGTTTCACAGACTTCTCAGCCACAGAATGCACAACAGACAGTTCCAGCACCGCAGCCTATTGCTGCAACACAGCATGTTACACAGCAGATGTACCAGTATGCACAGACAGAGTATCCAGAGTATCAAGCGTATTCATGAAACAGCCTAGAGAGGGAGGTAGGCTTGCCTCTCATCGAGATTCCTGTAGATCAAGAAGGTCCCTATGTTCATAGTCAAGTATTAGGGAAAGACAGAAAGTTTCTGATTGATACAGGGGCAAGTAGGACCACCATCAGTCACGCCGAAGTTCCAGGGGCTCCGCTCTCAGGCTCTAGAAATGTTTCCCTTGGATTTTCAGGAAAGCCTATTGTAAACGAGATATCTAAGCCAGTTACTCTAGAAGTAGGTCCATTGTCCCGCACTACTGATCTGTTACTTACGAAGTCGTGTCCAGAAAATTTGTTAGGTATTAAGACACTGAAAGAATTAGGTGCAGTTATCTGCTGCTCCCCAGAGGGAATACGACTGTTTCTACGTGACTTCAAGGGTCACTATGTATTACGAGATTTTGATCCGAGATTGTCTAATGTTCCGCAGCATCTATGGGCACAAGGTCCAACTGATGTAGGTTTTATGCAAATCACACCCCATCGTGTGACTCTCAAACCAGGTGTAGTGTTACCACGAATCAGACAGTACAGATTGCCACCTGAGGCTGTAGCAGCCTTATCCAAAATTATTGACGAGCTCATGGCTCAAGGAGTAGTTGTAGAAACTGACTCCAATGTATGTAATTCTCCGATCATTCCAGTCATGAAACGTACTGATCCAAATGCACCCCCAGTATATCGATTAGTGATTGACCTTCGAGAACTCAATAAATGTATCATTCCCCAGTATCCAGTTGTTCCAGATATTTCTTCCCTATTGACAGCCATTGATTCCGAAGCCTCATTTTTTACAGTCATAGACCTTAAAAATGCGTTTTTCAGTGTCCCCATTCATCCAGACAGCCAGTTTCTTTTCGGATTTTGTTTAAATGGAAGGAGCTATAAATTCACACGAGCTCCTCAAGGTTTCACAGAAAGTCCTAGTATTTATAGTCAAGCACTTAAGAGACAACTAGACAACATTCACATGCCAACAGACACTGCCCTGCTCCAGTATGTCGATGATCTACTGATCACAGCCCGTTCTGAACGTGCTTGCGAGCGAGCATCACTTACAGTCTTGTATTTCCTTGCCGAGATGGGGCACAAGGTGTCCCCTTCTAAGCTTCAGTTCTGTGTCCAGCAAGTGATCTACTTAGGCCACTTGCTGTCCAAGTGGGGTAGGCAGTTGACACCAGACCGTATCCAGTTAATAGCGAGTCTTCCTCAACCCAAGACACAGAAGGAGGTACGTGCTTTTATCGGCCTTACTTCTTATTGCAGACAATGGATTCCTCAGTATGCATTTCTAGCTAAACCACTGATACAGTTAACGACACAGGAGGCAGCCGTATCGACTGTCCTCCCTTGGACATCTGAACATACACTTAGTTTCAATGAGTTAAAGAAAGCTTTATGCCAAGCTCCAGTTCTAGCTACACCGAACTACAGTAAGCCTTTTACACTTTTCGTCACAGAACGCGAAGGTACAGCATTATCTGTTCTCACACAAGATCAAGCAGGACAATACAAGCCCTGTGCTTATTTTTCGAGCACATTAGATCCTGTAGCCCAGGCTCTGCCTGCGTGCCTCAAGTCAGTTGCAGCCACAGCACTAGCTATCAGACAAAGTGATTCCATAGTATTAGGACACTCCCTGACAGTACAAGTTCCACACTCCGTGGAAGTTCTTTTAAACCGAACACAGACTCAGCACTTGACAATTGCACGTTTAACAGGTTATGAATTGACACTGTTCCAGCCACACATAGAAATCAGACGCTGCAACGTTCTAAATCCTGCTACACTGTTACCGTCAGTTATTTCGAATCCTGCCACACACGACTGTGTGGAAGTAGTTAACACTATGACTAAGCCAAGACAAGATCTGACAGATATTCCATTACCAGATCCCGACCTGACACTTTATGTGGATGGTTCATGTATGAGAACAAGTACAGGAGAACTAGTAGCCGCGTATGCAGTGACTACTGACACTGAAGTTATAGAAACACACTGTATTGACACCCTGTCTGCTCAAGCAGCAGAGCTAGTTGCTCTGACACAAGCCTGCATACACGCCAAGAACCTGAAAGTGAATGTTTACACAGATTCACGCTACGCATTCGGAGTTGTACCCGACTTTGGAGTGCTCTGGCAGGAGAGAGGTTTCATGACTTCTCATGGAACCAAGATTCAGCATGGTCTCCTTATTCAAGCTCTGTTAGATGCCATACACTTACCGACATCTATTGCTATCATGAAATGCAAAGCACATACGAAAGTTACTGACACTATTTCCCAAGGTAATGATCTAGCAGATCGCACAGCCAAGCTTACAGCACAGACTCCAGACATTCCAGTTAATCCGACACAGACACATACTCCAGAACAGACTACTTGTATGACAGTTAAGGACCCTACTCAAGATGTCATAGATATCCAGTTACATGCTACTCCCGAGGAAATCAAGAAGTGGTCCGAACAAGGAGGGGTCCAGACAGATCAGGGATGGGTAACGAAGGGTAGAGCCACATGGTTTCTCCCCGACTCTATGGTTCAAGTCATTATCAATACCGCACATAGTCCAGCACATTTAGGAGAAAAAGCTATGTTAGACAGTATCCAGAACATTTGGTTCAACAAGCATTTACGAGCCGCAGCTAAGCAGAAAGTCCGTACCTGTATGATATGTTGCCAGTTCAATCCAGGTAAAAGTGTCCCGGTGGAACAAGGTGGATTCCAGCCCCCTGACCACCCTTTTGAAGTCCTCCAGATGGATTATATTCAGATGGAGCGATGTTGAGGTTTCAAGTATGTCCTTGTAGTTGTATGCGCTTTGTCCAGGTGGACAGAAGCATATCCAGTCCCAGATTACACAGCCACGACCACTGCCAAGCAGTTGGTTCGTGAATTCTTCCCCCGCTACGGACTCCCTAGAGTCGTATATTCTGATAACGGCCAACCATTCTCATCTGAATTGATGAAACACATCTCCCTTTTGTTAGGGTACCAGTGGAAGTTCCATTGTGTACGCCATCCTGAAGCAGCCGGTCTCGTAGAGAGACATAATCAGACCCTGAAAATCCGCATTGCCAAAATATGTAAAGAGAAAGGTGTAGACTGGCTAGTAGCTCTGCCAGTCGCCTTGTTTTATATGCGCATGGTCGCACATTCCAGATCAGGTCTGTCCCCGTATGAGGTCGTATTCGGCCGCCCCCCTAATATGTGGGGTACACCTAGACCCCGAAGTATTACAGATGTTTCAAGTAATATGCTGACAGATTACCTAGCTTCCTTGATGTCTGCCCTACACTCTTGTCGTTCACAGGTTTCCGCCGCATTTCCAGACAATACCGAGGTGGCACCGCATGAAATCGTTCCCGGAAATCTGGTTCTTGTAAGGAACTTTGATCGTTCAGGTCCTCCTGGCCACCCGTACTGCCGTCAAGCTGGAAGGCAGGAAGGGCTGGGTCCACCTGTCTCACGTGAAAAAGTTTTATGGATTAAAGACTGTTTCCAAGAACGTTTCCGAGGATTTTAAAAACTGCCAAAGTACTATTCTTAAGGACTGTCCCGCAAAAGACAATGATACAAATCCCTCCCTGTTAGAGAAAACTCCGCAGCAGGAGTATAAGTTAAAATTAAGGTCTAGTAAAATAAGTCAGCCAGTTTGATTGTCTAAGTCCTCCCCTAGGTGAAACGGTTAGACCGGTTTCTGACATGTATAAAATAGACCCCCATAGAGAGAGAGTTAGTGAGAACTCTAAAAGTTGCATTATTATTTTATGTTTTCTGCTTTATCTCAGCCTTATGATTACCTGCATAAGTTATGCATTGTATTTATATTTTCCAGTTTCTCATGTAAATAAGTCTCCTAATACTACAGTAGAGCATACGTTTAGTGATCTGCCTCCTCATGAACTATCTTATCGTCTTGCTATGCGAAATAATTCCTTTATCCGCATGTTACATTATTCACACCAGACCAGCAATGCCACTAATTGTTGGGTGTGTGGTCGACTCCCCCCTTTCCAGACACCGAAGGGAGTTCTGCCACTCTTTCCTTATCCATTCTCACATAATGGTTCGTGTGGAGCATGGTCCATGTTAACGTCATCCTCAACAGATATGTCTTTTCTTAACAGTACATGTTTCCCAGACAAGCAAGGTCCTTCCCCACAGAATAGGGTTAGATCTAGAAAATGAAGTTTATAATCTAGGTAATTATTCTTCGAATTTCATGGTCCTGAATGTTCAGTCTGATACTACTCCAGACTTACCTGCTATGTCAGTATTACCAGTAAAAGGTGAATTATGTGTCCGAAGGAATGGTTCCGTACATGTAGGACATAGTGATTGTACTACTATTGTCAAGTATAGTGACAGTAGGAAATCTATTTTTAAAGCTTCACGTCATTCTTATTTTGTTTGTGGTCAGACCGCATATGTTCGTCTGCCCCTCGATTGGGAGGGAACCTGTTACATTGCCTTCCTACTGCCACCAGTTTTTCTAGCCCCACCTGACTACCATAGGAATTCCCACCTAGTACATATCAGACACAAGAGAGACCTCCCGATTGTCGATTATACTGAAACTGCTCTAGAACAATACATAGATATCAATAAAGGTGTATTTCCCTATTTAGGTACTGTTGTGAATAGTAAACTGATACGTAGATTAACCAGAACACTCGAGGCAGTAGTGATTGAGACTACCTCTGCTCTAGGTAATTTGACCGAAGAGCAATCCTTTATGAGAATTGTCGTGCTCCAGAATCGTCTCGTCCTTGACGTCATACTGGCCGATAGGGGCGGGGCATGTAGAGTCATCGGATCTAGTTGCTGCATTTTCATTCCTAATAACGCGCCGTCTGTTTATTCAGCTATAACCAGACTCCATAAGATTGCCCATATGTTACACCAAGATCCAGGCACCTGGACATGGTCCGGTTGGTTCTGGAATATGATTTCCGCCTGGGGATGGAAAGTGTTGTCCTTTCTAGGTATTGCAGTAGCGATCATATTCAGTTGCTGCCTCTGTATACAATGTGGCCCTGCGATTTGTGGCATTTGTGCTACCTCTTGTATTCCTAGTCCCAAGTCCCGTTCTAAATCCCGTTCCAAGAAAATTCGAGACGAGCAAATGATACTGTATGAAATGATAGATGGTATCATGAATATTGATGTTTCCTGATTGAAACGTAGTGACAAGGAGGGAATGTGGAAAAGTAAATTTTGCCATGTTCTGTGTCCCTACGTGTTCCCCATCTTATGTTATGTGTGCATGATTAATATGCATATGTATTCCCCATGTTCGATTAAAGACGCAATTATAGTTGTGTCCATCTCTAGTATGCCAGTTTCCAGTTCTCGTGAATACTATGAATATCAGGCCTATGTAAAGTTACGTTGCCACGTTTCTCAGTGTGCACGTTATTCCATTGTAAAGTCCCCGTTTCTAGGCCTCAAAAGGGCCCGGACACCAGATTCAGCTCCTGTCTCCTGAGCCCTCGCTGAGGAGCGATACAGCCCCCACCTGTGTTCCTGACCCTTCACTTACTTCCTGCCTCACAGTGCCCGGCCCAGCCTGGCTCTGCCTACGAGTCTGCCAAGAGTATGTTATGATTCTAGTTATCAGTCCAGCCCTCCTTCTCTGCATTCCTAAGCTACTGAATCGCATCAATAGTTTCCGTCATCGTCTAGCCTTTACGTCTCCATGTAAGAGAAATACTGTATTAATGGTCATTTAATATTCCTCAACACGCACTACATGTAGAATAATGCATGCTCCAGTCTTAGAGTCTGTTAGCCTCTCCCCTCCTGACTCTTAGTTTATATCAACATGTCCTCTAAACATTAGATACTAGATAGGGTTTAGGTACATGTCGCCCTGACTCTCCAGACTTCAGTCTCTACTCCTAGCGCAGAGTTCATAGCCCCCAGCTTCTCCTAGTAACACGTCATTGTCAGTTTACGCGCACCACTAGGTTAGAGGTCCCGGCTCCTTAGGTAGCCCCCTCCATGTTTCCGCCCCATTTATGACATATTCTGTTACGTTTACATCACATGTCTATGTATACGCCTCCTGTTACACCCACTTTCACCCTTATCTTTCGCGACTGCTATTGACCACACCCACTGCTCCGCCTATTGTATGTATTGCAATGCAACTGTTTTAGTATATATGCTTGTACACTGTTATTAAATGTTACGCCAGTCCAATCCTGTCCCAGGCAGCGCTGCCATCCTATTCCTGTGCAGGTTGTCCTGTTCCGGTCCTTATGCTGTATTAAACCTGCAAACTCCTACTACCTCGAATCTTGACTCTTATTTATTGAGCTATCTGTTATTACTATGTCCAGTCAAACCTAGATCCGGTATTATTTATTTATATACCACAACTATGCTGCTTGTTCTTGTGCATTGCAGGGTCGCCATGCATTGGGATTGGGGTCATCAGCCCGCGCCCAGGGTTGGCCCCTGGCTGGAGGATGCTGCGCGTTATCAGACTCTCCTGTCCAAATTCTGGGATCTGCCGCCGGCATCCGGCCGGCTGCATGATATCTGGGGACCCCTTGTCTCATACCTCCAGCACCGGCGCGCCTCTTATTCTGCCGTCCTCTCCCGCGCTCCCCGCCGGTTCTCCGCCCACAGCGGCCCACCGGTGCTGGCTTGTAGAATCGCCCCTCCCCTCTGCTTACTATTGCCTCTCTGTGGCTATCCCTACACACACCTTGCCCTTTGAGCACTCCACTTGGCCATTCATGCTTCACCCCCTGCTGTCCCTTATTCTGCATTATGTGGACAATCCTTTTTGTAATTGTTTTATGATGAATGTATCAGCTGTGCTTTTTTTTACTATTTGGTGGTTTTCCTGCCTGTATACCTCTTAACTGGATGTGCAAGTCTTTTCAATAAAGTTCTTTTAAAAACCAAAAAAAAAAGTATTTCAAATATTTAAAACAATGTATATATATTCCCCCATAGATGTTAGGTCTTTTAACTCTACACCACAAGAAACACTGGCCGACTGGAAACCACCTCAAATTAAACGCTCTCAAAACAGAATTCTTTCTAATTGCCCCACAAAAATGTTCTCCCGACATTACAGAATGGTTGAAACAACTAATTGCAGTAAATTGTGCCCCACACATTATAGAGTCAACAAAATTGCTGGGAATAACACTGGTTAAGAATCTGAACGTGCAGGTGCTCATCAGCTATGCCACCAAAGGAGCGTACTTCCACATGAGCATTTTAAGAAAAATAAAACACTTCCTTCCTCCAAATGACCTCAAATTTGCTGTCCAAGCTCTAGTGATTCCCAGTTTGGACTATGGGAGTGCAACCCTTTGAAGCCTACCCAGTGCGGGCCCCTTTTAACTCTGCTGCTAGGCTCATTACGGAATCAAAAAAGGAACAATCACATCGCTCCGGACCTGAAATCACTTAACTGGCTTCCATATGAGGTGAGGATTCATTTGTATATTGCCTGTATGACACATTTAGCACTACATTTCAACAATGTGAGGTACCTTGCAAAAACACTAGAGATGTCTGAGGGCATCAGAGAATCCAGAAACACTTCTTCCCTTCTGCTGAAACACCACAATTTCATAAAAAGGAAACTTACAACCAAACCTTCTCAGGCTTGGCCTGAGAATCTGGAACGCCCTTCCCCCTAAAATCAACGCCCTCATTCATGAAAGAAGTGAAAAGATTACTGATGAACAAATCTATGCCGGTGGTGCATATGAACTATACTATGAAACTTGATCTATCTCTTGCCTCGATGCATGCTTATTTCTTGCAAAGTATATTCTTACTCAGTTTAACTGGTTGCTGTTCACCTGGAGAAAAAGGCACGAGCAAAAGGGGGGTCCCAAAATGCATTTTCTCAATTCAATTTCCCATAGGGACTTTAGACATAGCTACAGCCTGATTCGCTGAACGAAATTACATCAAATTTGGCAGAAAGGTAGCTGTTAGTCCAGAGCAGAGAAGTGCCATTTTCTGATTTGGTGGAAATCCGTTCAGTAGTTCCGGAGTTATTAAAAGAAATTCAAATGTATATATATTGGGCCTTTGTCCTCCGAGGAGCAGACAGTCCAAGTGCTTTAATCTGATTGGCCAACATTAAAAAAAGAGAAGGGGGCAGGTTAGGAAGACGCTAACACCATAGGCCTCTTTATTGTTTTTAAATGTCAGCGGGAGCCGCACTGGAGCCGAGGCTTCCAAGAACAAATTTAAAAAGAAGCGCAGGCTCCTGCACTTCTCTATTATTTAGCCCCACAGGTTGGCCAGGTCACAGGGGCATGCAGGCTTAAATAAAATTATACTGAACACACGGAAGATGCCACAGGTCTTTTGCAGAATCCAGACACACTAAGGAATCTATAAAGTATTCCACAGGAAGAGCTGGAGTGACAGGATAGATAAAGATACAAAAGGTGGAAAAAGTACCCATCAGCCCACTCAATAGTGGAAGCTCGTCATTTGGGATTTCAAGTTTGAAAAATCGGTGTCCAACAGGCACTTCCTCAAGATACACCACCCATGGAAATATTTGTATTTCTTCTGTTTCACAATATATGAAGTAAGTGTTGCAGTAGTGATTTATAGGTCCTGACGAAAGCCTCTTAAGGCTGAAACATGTTGACCAGAGAACATCTATGGTAATTAGCAAACCATCTTTCTTGCTACCATCACTCTGCTTTTAACTATACCATCTTGATGGGCACACTTAATAAAGTTTCCTTGTTGACGTCAAGATAGGCATTTTTAAATCACATGGATTATTTTCCTTCTTTTTCACATATTCTTATATAATTTCTTTAAACACTGCAACTAAGCCCTATCGGCCTCATATGCTGTCATTTGTTCTGGTTGAGGATTCAACCATCGGGTCCTGGGCTAGCCTGAATGTGCACTTGAGGAAGTGCCTGTTGGACACCGATTTTTCAAACTTGAAATCCCAAATGACGAGCTTCCACTATTGAGTGGGCTGATGGGTACTTTTTCCACCTTTTGTATCTTTATCTATCCTGTCACTCCAGCTCTTCCTGTGGAATACTTTATAGATTCCTTAGTGTGTCTGGATTCTGCAAAAGACCTGTGGCATCTTCCGTGTGTTCAGTATGTATAGTTGGGGGACAAGATGCCTTTAGGTCTATAACAATAATTCCCCTCGGGCCCCTCTCCACTCTGTAGTCTCTTTTAAATAAAATTATATCCTTGTGCACCTGGGACTGTGACCTCCAAGGCCTAATTGCAAAGCAATGGGGGGTCTCTCAGACCGTCGTGTCCCAGTAACTTCCACCTCCCGGGGCTATTGCAAAGTTAATCAGGGGAGTCCTTGCAGACCCCCTCATGCCCCAGGGACCACCTGCTCCCGGGGCTATTTTCTTTGTAATGGGAGAGCCTCACAGACTCCCCAGCCTTAGGGACCCCACCTCCCAGGGCCAAATCGTATTTTTAAAATGAGAGCGGGCTGCGTAGCTCCCCTCCCGGGCTGTTCTCTGGGACCACCACCTCTCCAGGGCAGGCCCTATACATCAAAGGAGGGGGGCCCACTCCAGCAGCCATATATGACTCTTGGGCCCGCATTCCCTTGGGCCAGCTCCTGCTAAGTCCCGGGGTGCCCACCCCAGGGGCATTGCTGTTTGCTGTGGCTTGGCTGGAGATTTAACCACTAAGCCAAGCCATAGCAAACACTATGGCTTGCCCATTTATCTATTTCTCTGTCCACTGTCAAGCAAGCAGGGAAACAGACAATTTGCTTTCCCATACAGGGGGCTGCATGTTTAGCAGCTCCCTGTGTGAGAAAGCAAAGCTGTCTTCTGCAAGAGGCGAGGAGCAGGCAGGGATCATTGCGGCATTCAGGTTCCCCCATGGTTCCAGTACAGACTGGGTGTCCCTGGGGTACCTAGGAAACCATGGCCAGACCCCAGGGGATGGGGTCCCTGGGGCGAAATCGGTCTGGGACGGTGGATCCACAAATTCCCCATCCCTTTTGAAAATTCATTATTTAAAAGGCCGAGCCCTGAGCTATGTGGTCCCTGGTGCCGAAATTGGCCCAATGAGGGGGGCACCTTGGCCTCCCTCTCCATAGTATAATGTCCGAGCCCCCGGGGAAAGGGTTCCCGGGGCCAAAACTGACCAGGGGAGGGGAGCCACAGAGGCCCCTCCCCCTTTGAAAATGTATTTGTTATAAATACACAGCAGGCTGCACACCGAGGTTTCTTGGGTTTGGTGCTTTATTGAGAGGAGACGTAGAAAACCCAACCAGCAAGACCGGGACCAAACGGGCATCTAACTGCCGTTGGACCGAACGCTCAACCCGTGAACAGAAGGACATGTCACGAGCTCAGCGCGAGACACATGCTGATGCAAATAAAGACATAACGTAAATATAACACATCTCTTTTCCTTAAACAATAAACAATAATAAACTAATAAAAATTGAATTAGACAAGAAGTAAAAGAACTTACTCATACACACTGTAAAAGTCAAATGATGCATATAGGTTACAACTCTAGATTTAACTTTCAGTTGCTTTTCCTTGAGATTACATTGAACCATGTAACCCCACACCCTTCCGTAAACAAACCAAATTACACAAAATCTTTTAAATAAGCAGGTGCAACACTTTTACGAAGTGGTCTGCAAACCTTTTCTCCAACCACCTTCTTAGTGGCTGGCACCAAAATTGTTGGCTTGTCTTTCTTTTGGTAAAGTGCTACCCTGCAGAGATTCCAAGTTTGTCCATTCTGTAACTTTATGTAGTTACCAAAAACCGATTTAACTTGGTAAGGCCCTCTAAATTTGTTAAACATTTTCTGATTTCCGCCAGGTTTCACTTTAACCAAATCACCTTCTGCTATATTAGTTGAAGCATTGTGTTTTTTTTTGTTGACATATTGCAATCCACCTCCACCACTTTCCCATGTAGCCAAGTGGGAATCAGTTTCGTACCCGCTGATCTCCCCCTCATGAGTTCAAAAGGTGTCATGGACATATTGCTATGTATCGTTGTGCGGTATGCCCATAGAATTTCTTTTATTTCTTTCTGTACTGAACGATTTGAAGCTAAGGCAAGCTGCATAGTGCCCTTAACGAGCCTGTTCACCCTCTCGCACAGTCCGTTACCTTGTGGGTTGTAAAGTGAAGTACGTAAATGCTTTAAACCCAAAAAACCAAAATAATCTTCCAATACACCAGAAGTAAGCTATGTGCCATTATCCGTCAGAATCATAGAAGGAATTCCTTCACGTCTAAAGATTTCATCAAGGACTTTAACAGTGGATTCAGCAGTGATACTTTTCATAAAGGCAACCTCCACCCACCTAGAAGCCGAATCCACTAACACCAAAGCAAATTTCTCAGTATCCAACAAATCATGAAAAGGACCTATGAAGTCGATGCAAATTTTCTGCCACGCACCTTCCTCAGAAACAATCTGTCCCATAGAATATTTACTTGTACGAACTTGTAGCCTCTTCTCAGATTCTTTGCAAGGTTGACATTGCTCAACCCAACTCTTGACCTGTGCATCTATACCTGGCCACCAAAAATCAGCTTTAATGCGTTTACCAGTGAGGGTTTGGCCCAGATGGCCCTTATGCGCCAAGGCAATAATACGGGGTCTAAGAGATGCAGGTGGTATATACTTTTCACCCCTCACTAGAATGAACTCGCCCTGCAAAGAAATTTCATCTTGTAATTGTACATATGGTCTAAGACTAGGTGAGACAGTACTTTGCCTGGATACACCTTCCCTACACATCTTAATTAAACTTTCCATGACAAGATCCTTTTTCATTTCTTCCACCCACTCCTGCTTAGATATAGAACTGGGTAAATCACTCTCCAAGTCATCTAAAAATGCGACAACACTCTCAGTCACCATTTCCTTTGGCTCTATCTTAGTGTCTGGCAACCTTGATAAACAGTCCGCAACACTGTTGCACCATCCAGGTAAGTACTCCACATTGCATGTGAACTCCTGCACACTAACTGCAAGTCTTGCCAACCTTCCTGAGCAATTTCTAATTCCCCCGGGAGCTAAAACTTTTAACAGAGGCTTGTGGTCAGTTCTTAATGTAAATTAAATTCCCCATAAATATACTCGAAACTAGTGTGTTGCCCATGCAGCTGCTAATGCTTCTCGCTCTATGACCGAGTAATTTCTCTCGGTCTCAGTCAGAGAACGTGATGCAAACGCAACCGTGTTCTGTTTACCAGGACCCTTTTGTGTTAAAATCGCTCCGATCCCAACAGAGCTTGCATCTACAGTGAGAATGGTATGCAGTGACTGTATAAAACTAGAAAGTATATTGGCATCCAAAATATTCTGTTTGATTAACAAGAATGCATTTCTCTGTTCAATCCCCCAAGTAAAACCGTTCCCTTTTCTCAAGATGTTCCTCAAAGGTTCTACTTTTTCTGCAAAATGTTTTACGAATTTTGCATAGTACTCCACCATGCCCATAAAAGATCTCAACTTATCTTTGTCATCAGGTTCAGACACATTACATATTGCACTAACAAGATCTTGTTTTGGTTGTATCACACGCCCAGATACATGGTATCCCAAATAATCTACTTCCTCAACAGCAAATACACATTTCTCTCTTCGCAACGTCAAACCAGCCCTTGAGAGAGTGGTTAGGACTTTATCCAAAATCACATTATGATCATTTGTGTCCAAACCATAAATCAAAATGTCGTCTTGGAAGAAGACAACCCTTTCAATGTCTTTGAGAACATCACTAATGATTCTCTGAAATGCACTTGCTGCTGAACACAGACCAAAAGGAAGTCTCTTGAATTGATAAGTTCCCTCCGGGGTGATGAACGATGTGTATTGCCTGGAGTCCGGATGAAGTTTTATCTGGTGATATGCGCTTCGAAGGTCCAACTTAGAAAAAATCTTTCCTCCGCCCAAACTTAAAACAATTTCGTTTATATTAGGAAGCGGAAAGTTATCCATTATCACAGCCTTATTCAGACTTCGCATGTCCACACAGAAGCGCAAAGACTTGTCCGGTTTCTGACTGATCACTACAGGACTCAACCACTGTGTAGCCTCTACAGGTTCAATTATGTTATCATCCAATAACTGTTTAATTATCTTTCTCACCTCATTCCTAGCAGATAAAGGTATTTTCCTCGCAGTGTGCTTTACAGGTGCAACGCTTTTCTTGGTTTTTATAATATGTTGGTAACCAATGGCCTCTCCCAATTTCTCACTAAAGATGTTCTCATGCCTTTTAAGGATAGTTTCCAAATCCCCTTGGACGTTATTGCATTCATTTTCACCATCTACACACATTACTGGAGGATCTGCCCTCGGATTTACTCTAATGTTTAATTCGTACTGGTGTAACCACCCCAGTATTGCAGGACCATGTGGGGATACATAGACCTTTCCTTGAGTAATCCTCCCCTTAAACTTAATACTAGCTTCAAAGAACCGGAGGACACCTATACTCACCCCTTGATAACCTCTCAGTATAATGTCAGATTTGATTAAATTTGACTTTGTACATGAACAATCATACAATTTCTTAGGAATAATTGTATATAGTGATCCGGTATCCACCATTAGGTTCAAAATACCCCCATTCACTTCAAAATCTGCCTTAGGCCGAGACAGAATAACTCCTTCTGTTAACTTTTGACTCCCAGCACATGTAATCATCATTACCTCCGCCTCATCGTCTGTGGTTTCACTTTCAACTATTGCAATTTTTTTTTAATTAATGGTTCTACACATATGTGCAAAATGCCCTTTTTTTCCACACTTCAAGCAATCCCTAGACAAAGCTGTACAATTTTTAGAATCGGCTAGGTGAAAAGGACTACCACATCTGTTACAAGAACGTGTAGTCTGTCTGAACTTGTTTGTTGCTCCATTTTTATTATATGAGGTTGTGGCTTTCCCCCCTCTATTTGCTTGCCTCCCTTGTACTAAACCAATATTTTCTGAAACATCACCTTGCAGAGCTGTAATTTCCTGACTACTTGTATGCCCCTGTTGTATTCTTTTAAGTTCTTTCATACATCTATCACTCTCTTCAGCAACTTTAGCAATGGTGATAGCCTCCGTTAGAGTAGGGTTTTTAGCTGCCCATAATTTTTCCTGTGTCTTTTTGCTAAGACATTGCACGATCAATTGATCGCGAATCATTTCATCCTGAATGTTTCCAAACTGGCATTTTACTGAAAGTTCTCTCAACCTAGAGACAAAATCATCAATCGTTTTTTTTTCCCTTTGAGGAGCAGTGTAAAATGTATGTCTGCGCATTACCACATTTTCTTGCTTAGCAAATCTAGTATATAACTTAAACAAAGCGTCTTTATAAACATCGTCAATGTCCAAAGGTGGACTTGGTAAATATTTGAAGATTCTCTGTCCCTCCTTCCCTAAGGCACCTAGTAGCAAAACCTTCTTTCTGACAGCAGAGAACTTTGTGCCATCCAATGCTACAATATAGTTTTCAAACGCTTCACACCAATCATCCCATTCCATGGATGGTTCACCCGGGACACTTAGGAAAGGAACAGGGGCTTGTATGGTATTGTTTACGTTCATTATGAAACCTAAAACAATATCTAAACTTTTACAGTAATGTGATCATTTTAAGCAATGTATGTAAAAGATAATTTTAGGAGAAGATATAAATTAAGATGTCATTCTTCCCAAAAGTGAGTGTATCACTGTTGTAGATTTATAATATTCTTGATACACCAATTATTTAAGTGTGTGTGTCACTGTTGTCACACTGTAGTTGTAATTATGTGACACACTGCGTACATAAGTTATTTTAAAGTGTGTGTGTCACTGTAGTCAAAGTTTAATTTCAATTATAATCGTTTTCTTTCAATTGACGCTAGTATTTAGGTTTGTGGCATAGTTTTTTTACTGCATTTCTTCAACTGCAAGACTGCTCAAAGTACATTTCCCTTTTTTTTTAAGCACGTTTTCCCAACAGTGGGCCCGCTGACAGCACGTTTCCCTTTTAAGAGTGTTTCTCTTTTAAATATACTCCCTTAGGGGCGCTGTTGTCCGCGTTGACGAGCTGAAGATTTACAGTCAAAGCTCCGTCACGCTTCAAGGACAGTTAGTATTCTCCCGGTGAGTAATTTCCACAACGTACCTTCCAGCAAGCCTTATGTTACTTGTCTTAAGTAAAATGACCCCTTCTTGTGAGATCGCAGGCCGCTTTTGCTGTGGTCGGGTTTTCTTTCTGTTTTCCGCCAACTCTTGACGCGTCGTTCGTCTGCCTCTGCCTTCGCCTTCACTCCGATGTCGCCATACATGTTATAAATACAAAGCAGGCTGCACACCGAGGTTTCTTGGGTTTGGTGCTTTATTGAGAGGAGACGTAGAAAACCCAACCAGCAAGACCGGGACCAAACGGGCATCTAACTGCCGTTGGACCGAACGCTCAACCCGTGAACAGAAGGACATGTCACGAGCGCAGCGCGAGACACATGCTGATGCAAATAAAGACATAACGTAAATATAACAGTATTATTTAAAAGGCTGACCCTTCGGGGTGGGGCCCTCGGGGCTGAAAGCAGCCCTGGGAGATAGGCCAAACAGTGCCCCCTCACCACAATATTAAGTTAGGTAAGATTACTAAGACTCTGTCGGAGGTTTCATCCCCTTTCTAAACAACTCTGCAAAAGCGTCCCTTGGGTCCTGAGGCCAAGAACCTCTATTGTTGCGACAAGTAAGTCCCAAATGGACGGATTGCTCAGACGTTGTGGGAGGCCAGTCCCCTTGCACAACCACACTGCCAGGGGGTCTCCTGACAGACTACTGGTTGGGGGATGAAGTCCCCTTGGCTGCTGAGGGTCGTTGGGAGCTAAGAACCCCTATTGTTGCCACAAGTAAGTCCCCCACAGCTGGATTGCTGAGACATCATCAGAGACCCCGCCCCCTTTCTTAACCACTCTGCAAAGGGACCTCCTGGTGCCCTACTGGTTGAGGTATGAAGTCCACTTGGCTGCTGAGGGTCGTTGGGGCCAGGAACCCCTATTGTTGCAACAAGTAAGTCCCCCACAATGGGACTGCTGAGATGTCGAAGACCCTGCCCCTTTCTCAACCACTCTGCAAAGAGGCCTCCTGGTGCACTACTGGCTGCTGAGGGTCATTGTGGTAACCTGTGAGTAAACTCTGCTCCGTTGGTGGTTGGTGAAGTTTTTGCCAAATTCCACATTTCAAGCAGAGTGTGGCGTGACAAAACTTGGAAAACTCCACTGGTGGAGCGGAGTTTACCGCCCACCCCATCAGAGACTCACACACTCGCTCCTAGACCCACTCATATACCCACTTAGAGTGCCGCTCATATTCTCTCACACCCATTTACAGATCTACTCAGACACTTATACACCCACTGAGACACTCATTCACTCACTCACTCACTTTGTGTCAAAGGTTACTGGTCACAATTAGGGAATCAAATAAAATAAACCTTACAAATTCACTGAAGAAACCAAAGGTAACAGGGACATTATAGTTCCGAAATAGTATTTTTTTTTAAATGTAGGAATTCACTGAAAAAACAAAGGTTAAACGAATATTATAGTTAGGCTTAGAAATTCACTGGATGATGCAAACAGCGTTGTCATCAGAGATGTCACTGACCGAGTCATGAGTGATGTATTATGTGAGGTCATAAGCAGTGCATTGCGGGGTCGTAGGGTATAGTTAGGTCAGGTAACTATAACAGTTGATTTTCTATGGCTTTGTATGAGTGAAATTTGAGCCTAACTATAATGTCCCTGTAACCTTTGTTTTTTTCACTGAATTTCTATGGTTTTTTTACATTTTATTTCCCAACTATAACATCTTTATAACCTTTCGATTCTTCAGTGAATTTCTATGTTTTTTTATGTTATGTCCTAACTGTGACCTTTGAGAGTGAGTGTGTGAGTGAGTCCATGAGTGTCTTAGTGGGTGTGTGAGTGTATGTGTGTGTATGTGTGAGTGTCTGAGTGGGTTTGTGAGTGGGTGCGTGAGTATCTGAATGGGTGTCTAAGTGGTTTCATGAGTGTCTGACTTAGTATCCGAGTGGTTCTGTGAGTGGGAGTGAAAGTGTCTGAGTGGGTTTGTGAGTGACTCCAGGAGTGTGTCAGTCAGTCTGTGAGTGAGTGAGTGCATGAATGTCTGAGTAGGTCTGTAAGTAGGTGTGCAGGTCTTTGAGTGGGTCTGTGAGTCGGTGCATGAGTATCTGAGTAGGTCTGTGAGAGGGTGAGAGAGAGAGTGAGTCTCTAAGTGGGTGTACAAGTGTCTGACAGGGTCTGAGAGTGGGTGTACATTTCTGAGTTCATCTGTGAGTGGGTGCATGAGTGTCTGAATGGGTCTGTGAGTCACTCTAAGACGGTCTGAGTTGTTCGGTAAGTGGGTACCTGAATGCCTGAGTGAGTTCTGCTCATTCTCTGCTAGTTTTCTACCTTTTTTCTGCTCACTTCTGACCTTTATTTTGCCTCTTTCTACTCATTTCTGACTAAGCATGGGCGTATTTATGGATTCGCAATCCGCAAAATCCGCGAACTCACGCGAATTTTGCGGATTCCTTTTTTTTTGTTCGCAAGTGTTTCTGCCATTTCGCAAGGGTTTTTTACCAGTTCGTAAACGCGAACTTACTTGTCGGGTAGCAACGGTCGCGACCATGTTGTTTCTACGTCTGGCTCATCACAGCACCCTCTGTTTCACCACTGCCACCCTCTGTTTCACCACTGCCACCCTCTGGCTCACCCATGCCACCCTCTGGCTCACCCATGCCACCCTCTAGTTCATCACTGTAGATTATGGGGGGAAAAGCACACCTGCCCTGCCTCAACTGACATGAATGAATTAGGGGCTGATTAATGTGTCACTGAATTTGAACTTCCAGGCTGGCACTTTCTTCCTTATCTGTAATTGCTTTCTGTTGCAGTGTAATTTTTTTAGCAGGACCTTTGTTGTATACTTGTTGCTATTCTCTGAGCCTGCTGTGAGGGTCAGAGCAGGGTCATAGAATAGTTGCATTTAGGCAACTGAACTCTGAAGGGGCCCCGCAGGAAGCACTACAGGGAATGGTTACTAATGATAAGATTGAACTTTTGCACCTGCTGAGTGCTTTCAGTTTTGCAAAAATCCAAATATCCAGCAGCATCCACAAAAAGTAATCCTTCCAGGACCTACAGGGAATGGTTACTAATGATAAGATTGAACTTTTGCACCTGCTGAGTGCTTTCAGTTTTGCAAAAATCCAAATATCCAGCAGCATCCACAAAAAGTAATCCTTCCAGGTCAAGATCCAAATCAAAGTGACCAGCACATGAAGAAAGCACTGGGAGGAGCCTGCTGGACAGGAACAGGAAGTTGGAGACTGTGGGGCACTTCCTTCCTCCCACCCCCCCCTCCCAAATGGACTCCTTGCAAAAAAAGTGCAGGCAAATGTCAACCTGAGGAGTTATTCTGATAAAAATCATAATTTTCAAGGTTTATGCTGCCTGCTGGTGGATTTCTTGTGCGAAATTGCAAATTTTGCAATCTCGCAATTGCGAGATTGTCGCTGCCCGCCGCATCTACGTGTTCGCAAGTGTTTACTCCCGCAAAATTGTATAGTATTCTAGTTGGCAAGTGCGACCAAGCAAAAAATCCGCTTCGCACGGATTTACGAATTTTCGGCAAGTTCGCGAGAGTTCGCGGATTGCGAATTTGCCGAAAATCCGCAAAATCCGCGAGCGGAACGGATTTTATGCCCATGCTTATTTCTGACCTCTGTTTGCATCTTTCTGCTTGTTTCTAACCTTTATTTTGCCTCTTTCTCCTCATTTCTGATTATTCTTTTGCCTCTTTCTGCTCGTTTCTGACCTTTATTTTGCCTCTTTCTGCTTTTTTCTGACCATCATTTTGCTCTTTCTGCTAGTTTCTGAACTCTGCTTTGCGTCTTTCTGCTCGTTTCTGACAATTATCTTCCCTTTTTCTGCTCATTTCTGACCTTTATTTTGCTTCTTTCTACTTGTTTCTGATCTCTATTTTGCCTCTTTCTGCTTGCTGCTGGCCTTTATTTTGCCTCTTTCTGCTCTTTGCTAATCTCTATTTTGCCTCTTGCTGCTCGTTTCAGACTAGGCCTGGGCAGAACTCCACGTAGTGTCGTAAAAACTCCACTGGGCTCGACTTAGTTCTGCCAGTGGCAGAGTCTATTAAGTCACGCTGCTCACACTGATTTTAAGAGCCAGGAATTTGTCTTGTTCTGTATAACCACACAAACGGCACTCCGAGGTGCGCTAGCAGGCACTGCTGTTTTCTACCAATCGAGTAGACATTCTACTCGAGCAGCAGCTTTCTCAATGTGAGTGGCAAATTTCTCAACGTGAGTGGTCGTGACCTGCCATGACCACTCACATTGAGAAATTTCACCAGGTGGAGGTCTAGCATTCAATTTTTTCTTAACTTAACATTGGTGAGCTGTGTGAGAGAAAAAAACTCCACTCTTCGTCATTTCACAGAGTATTGCGGAACTCCATTGACAGAGCAGAATTCTTCAACCACGCCTATTTCTGACCTCTATTTTGCCTCTTACTGCTTGTTTCTTACCATTATTCTGCCTCTTTCTGCTCATTTCTCACCTTTATTTTCCCTCTTTCTGCTCAATTCTCATCATTATTCTACCTCTTTCTGCTCATTTTGCACATTTATCTTGCCTCTTTCTGCTTATTGCTGACTTTTATTCTGCCTGTTCCTGCTAGTTTCTGACCTTTATTCTGCCTCTTGTTTAATTTAAATTTCTTTATTGATTTTTGTGGTTTGACAGAGGCTTTACACATACATATACATCCTTTTTAATCTGGCTTCAGAACATATATTCTCCAATTCCCAACCGGTCGAGCAGTGCTACAATGCTCAGTGGTTGCGCTGCATGTGCACATAATGAGCTGGAAAACCATTTCGTGAGATGTCTTCCCATGCCCATCACATGTATGTATTGAATGGTAAGGTGCAGCTTGGGATACTGTGATATGTCTCCCCACATCTTCCTTGGTGCTGCAATCCGTGTGGTTTTGAAGGAGGAACTGACCCTGTGGTAAACTGTCTTCATCTGCCAGGATATCAAAGGGTGCCAGCTGTCCATCCCGATATAGGTCTCCCAGTATTTGTAACCCCACTGCTCTTCAGGTAGAGAGCTCCACCCTTGTGGTGACACGCTGGCCTCTAGCTGTGCCCTACAGGGGCAGTGCAGGTACATACAGGACTGTGAGGTGGAGGCATCGAAGAAAGCACCTTTGAGCTATCTCCAGCATCGGCTGCGGGGGCACCGCACCACGTCTTCTGGGGTAAAATAGCTTGAGGCTCGATGCGTGCATCCATGCCTGTAAGTGTGTTGCCGTATCACTTATATTTAGTCCACTGGCCCATCTGGCCACCCATTGTAATTGCACCGCCAGATAATACTGCTCCATCATGGGTACAGCAAGCCCCCCCTGGCCAGTTGGCAAGTAAAGTTGCATGTGACGGAACCATTCCGTCATGAGTCACGGTTGGGCTGTGTGTATGATGGAATGGTTCCATCACGACCACACCCGTGATTGGAATGTCCAGCACATGTCACGAGCGCAGCGCGAGACACATGCTGATGCAAATAAAGACATAACGTAAATATAACAGTATTATTTAAAAGGCTGACCCTTCGGGGTGGGGCCCTCGGGGCTGAAAGCAGCCCTGGGAGATAGGCCAAACAGTGCCCCCTCACCACAATATTAAGTTAGGTAAGATTACTAAGACTCTGTCGGAGGTTTCATCCCCTTTCTAAACAACTCTGCAAAAGCGTCCCTTGGGTCCTGAGGCCAAGAACCTCTATTGTTGCGACAAGTAAGTCCCAAATGGACGGATTGCTCAGACGTTGTGGGAGGCCAGTCCCCTTGCACAACCACACTGCCAGGGGGTCTCCTGACAGACTACTGGTTGGGGGATGAAGTCCCCTTGGCTGCTGAGGGTCGTTGGGAGCTAAGAACCCCTATTGTTGCCACAAGTAAGTCCCCCACAGCTGGATTGCTGAGACATCATCAGAGACCCCGCCCCCTTTCTTAACCACTCTGCAAAGGGACCTCCTGGTGCCCTACTGGTTGAGGTATGAAGTCCACTTGGCTGCTGAGGGTCGTTGGGGCCAGGAACCCCTATTGTTGCAACAAGTAAGTCCCCCACAATGGGACTGCTGAGATGTCGAAGACCCTGCCCCTTTCTCAACCACTCTGCAAAGAGGCCTCCTGGTGCACTACTGGCTGCTGAGGGTCATTGTGGTAACCTGTGAGTAAACTCTGCTCCGTTGGTGGTTGGTGAAGTTTTTGCCAAATTCCACATTTCAAGCAGAGTGTGGCGTGACAAAACTTGGAAAACTCCACTGGTGGAGCGGAGTTTACCGCCCACCCCATCAGAGACTCACACACTCGCTCCTAGACCCACTCATATACCCACTTAGAGTGCCGCTCATATTCTCTCACACCCATTTACAGATCTACTCAGACACTTATACACCCACTGAGACACTCATTCACTCACTCACTCACTTTGTGTCAAAGGTTACTGGTCACAATTAGGGAATCAAATAAAATAAACCTTACAAATTCACTGAAGAAACCAAAGGTAACAGGGACATTATAGTTCCGAAATAGTATTTTTTTTTAAATGTAGGAATTCACTGAAAAAACAAAGGTTAAACGAATATTATAGTTAGGCTTAGAAATTCACTGGATGATGCAAACAGCGTTGTCATCAGAGATGTCACTGACCGAGTCATGAGTGATGTATTATGTGAGGTCATAAGCAGTGCATTGCGGGGTCGTAGGGTATAGTTAGGTCAGGTAACTATAACAGTTGATTTTCTATGGCTTTGTATGAGTGAAATTTGAGCCTAACTATAATGTCCCTGTAACCTTTGTTTTTTTCACTGAATTTCTATGGTTTTTTTACATTTTATTTCCCAACTATAACATCTTTATAACCTTTCGATTCTTCAGTGAATTTCTATGTTTTTTTATGTTATGTCCTAACTGTGACCTTTGAGAGTGAGTGTGTGAGTGAGTCCATGAGTGTCTTAGTGGGTGTGTGAGTGTATGTGTGTGTATGTGTGAGTGTCTGAGTGGGTTTGTGAGTGGGTGCGTGAGTATCTGAATGGGTGTCTAAGTGGTTTCATGAGTGTCTGACTTAGTATCCGAGTGGTTCTGTGAGTGGGAGTGAAAGTGTCTGAGTGGGTTTGTGAGTGACTCCAGGAGTGTGTCAGTCAGTCTGTGAGTGAGTGAGTGCATGAATGTCTGAGTAGGTCTGTAAGTAGGTGTGCAGGTCTTTGAGTGGGTCTGTGAGTCGGTGCATGAGTATCTGAGTAGGTCTGTGAGAGGGTGAGAGAGAGAGTGAGTCTCTAAGTGGGTGTACAAGTGTCTGACAGGGTCTGAGAGTGGGTGTACATTTCTGAGTTCATCTGTGAGTGGGTGCATGAGTGTCTGAATGGGTCTGTGAGTCACTCTAAGACGGTCTGAGTTGTTCGGTAAGTGGGTACCTGAATGCCTGAGTGAGTTCTGCTCATTCTCTGCTAGTTTTCTACCTTTTTTCTGCTCACTTCTGACCTTTATTTTGCCTCTTTCTACTCATTTCTGACTAAGCATGGGCGTATTTATGGATTCGCAATCCGCAAAATCCGCGAACTCACGCGAATTTTGCGGATTCCTTTTTTTTTGTTCGCAAGTGTTTCTGCCATTTCGCAAGGGTTTTTTACCAGTTCGTAAACGCGAACTTACTTGTCGGGTAGCAACGGTCGCGACCATGTTGTTTCTACGTCTGGCTCATCACAGCACCCTCTGTTTCACCACTGCCACCCTCTGTTTCACCACTGCCACCCTCTGGCTCACCCATGCCACCCTCTGGCTCACCCATGCCACCCTCTAGTTCATCACTGTAGATTATGGGGGGAAAAGCACACCTGCCCTGCCTCAACTGACATGAATGAATTAGGGGCTGATTAATGTGTCACTGAATTTGAACTTCCAGGCTGGCACTTTCTTCCTTATCTGTAATTGCTTTCTGTTGCAGTGTAATTTTTTTAGCAGGACCTTTGTTGTATACTTGTTGCTATTCTCTGAGCCTGCTGTGAGGGTCAGAGCAGGGTCATAGAATAGTTGCATTTAGGCAACTGAACTCTGAAGGGGCCCCGCAGGAAGCACTACAGGGAATGGTTACTAATGATAAGATTGAACTTTTGCACCTGCTGAGTGCTTTCAGTTTTGCAAAAATCCAAATATCCAGCAGCATCCACAAAAAGTAATCCTTCCAGGACCTACAGGGAATGGTTACTAATGATAAGATTGAACTTTTGCACCTGCTGAGTGCTTTCAGTTTTGCAAAAATCCAAATATCCAGCAGCATCCACAAAAAGTAATCCTTCCAGGTCAAGATCCAAATCAAAGTGACCAGCACATGAAGAAAGCACTGGGAGGAGCCTGCTGGACAGGAACAGGAAGTTGGAGACTGTGGGGCACTTCCTTCCTCCCACCCCCCCCTCCCAAATGGACTCCTTGCAAAAAAAGTGCAGGCAAATGTCAACCTGAGGAGTTATTCTGATAAAAATCATAATTTTCAAGGTTTATGCTGCCTGCTGGTGGATTTCTTGTGCGAAATTGCAAATTTTGCAATCTCGCAATTGCGAGATTGTCGCTGCCCGCCGCATCTACGTGTTCGCAAGTGTTTACTCCCGCAAAATTGTATAGTATTCTAGTTGGCAAGTGCGACCAAGCAAAAAATCCGCTTCGCACGGATTTACGAATTTTCGGCAAGTTCGCGAGAGTTCGCGGATTGCGAATTTGCCGAAAATCCGCAAAATCCGCGAGCGGAACGGATTTTATGCCCATGCTTATTTCTGACCTCTGTTTGCATCTTTCTGCTTGTTTCTAACCTTTATTTTGCCTCTTTCTCCTCATTTCTGATTATTCTTTTGCCTCTTTCTGCTCGTTTCTGACCTTTATTTTGCCTCTTTCTGCTTTTTTCTGACCATCATTTTGCTCTTTCTGCTAGTTTCTGAACTCTGCTTTGCGTCTTTCTGCTCGTTTCTGACAATTATCTTCCCTTTTTCTGCTCATTTCTGACCTTTATTTTGCTTCTTTCTACTTGTTTCTGATCTCTATTTTGCCTCTTTCTGCTTGCTGCTGGCCTTTATTTTGCCTCTTTCTGCTCTTTGCTAATCTCTATTTTGCCTCTTGCTGCTCGTTTCAGACTAGGCCTGGGCAGAACTCCACGTAGTGTCGTAAAAACTCCACTGGGCTCGACTTAGTTCTGCCAGTGGCAGAGTCTATTAAGTCACGCTGCTCACACTGATTTTAAGAGCCAGGAATTTGTCTTGTTCTGTATAACCACACAAACGGCACTCCGAGGTGCGCTAGCAGGCACTGCTGTTTTCTACCAATCGAGTAGACATTCTACTCGAGCAGCAGCTTTCTCAATGTGAGTGGCAAATTTCTCAACGTGAGTGGTCGTGACCTGCCATGACCACTCACATTGAGAAATTTCACCAGGTGGAGGTCTAGCATTCAATTTTTTCTTAACTTAACATTGGTGAGCTGTGTGAGAGAAAAAAACTCCACTCTTCGTCATTTCACAGAGTATTGCGGAACTCCATTGACAGAGCAGAATTCTTCAACCACGCCTATTTCTGACCTCTATTTTGCCTCTTACTGCTTGTTTCTTACCATTATTCTGCCTCTTTCTGCTCATTTCTCACCTTTATTTTCCCTCTTTCTGCTCAATTCTCATCATTATTCTACCTCTTTCTGCTCATTTTGCACATTTATCTTGCCTCTTTCTGCTTATTGCTGACTTTTATTCTGCCTGTTCCTGCTAGTTTCTGACCTTTATTCTGCCTCTTGTTTAATTTAAATTTCTTTATTGATTTTTGTGGTTTGACAGAGGCTTTACACATACATATACATCCTTTTTAATCTGGCTTCAGAACATATATTCTCCAATTCCCAACCGGTCGAGCAGTGCTACAATGCTCAGTGGTTGCGCTGCATGTGCACATAATGAGCTGGAAAACCATTTCGTGAGATGTCTTCCCATGCCCATCACATGTATGTATTGAATGGTAAGGTGCAGCTTGGGATACTGTGATATGTCTCCCCACATCTTCCTTGGTGCTGCAATCCGTGTGGTTTTGAAGGAGGAACTGACCCTGTGGTAAACTGTCTTCATCTGCCAGGATATCAAAGGGTGCCAGCTGTCCATCCCGATATAGGTCTCCCAGTATTTGTAACCCCACTGCTCTTCAGGTAGAGAGCTCCACCCTTGTGGTGACACGCTGGCCTCTAGCTGTGCCCTACAGGGGCAGTGCAGGTACATACAGGACTGTGAGGTGGAGGCATCGAAGAAAGCACCTTTGAGCTATCTCCAGCATCGGCTGCGGGGGCACCGCACCACGTCTTCTGGGGTAAAATAGCTTGAGGCTCGATGCGTGCATCCATGCCTGTAAGTGTGTTGCCGTATCACTTATATTTAGTCCACTGGCCCATCTGGCCACCCATTGTAATTGCACCGCCAGATAATACTGCTCCATCATGGGTACAGCAAGCCCCCCCTGGCCAGTTGGCAAGTAAAGTTGCATGTGACGGAACCATTCCGTCATGAGTCACGGTTGGGCTGTGTGTATGATGGAATGGTTCCATCACGACCACACCCGTGATTGGAATGTCCAGCACAGAGCTGGAATTCCTGCTGCACGCAAGCGGTTAAAAATAAGAAAGCCCCATGGAGGTTATGATCCTTAGGGCATGAGAGTCCACGTGGCCACCTGTGCCATATTTAAGTTAGCCCCAGTGAGGTGGTGGTCCCCAGGACTTAGGGGGTCTGCACGCCCCCCTAAGCATTTTATTTTAAGCCAGAAGGAAGTGGTCGTCCCCCGGGGTCCTGTGGGGTCTGACCGGCCCGCTGCTTCCTTACATAATTAGCCCCAGGGAAATGGTGTTCACCAGGACATTTTTAATCCTTTGGAGGGGAGCCCCATGCGTCCCCCTCAATTTCTTGAATAATCCCCGCATGCCCCCGGGACCTGGCCTATCTGAGGTCTACAATTAAAACAAGCGCAGGAACCTGTGCTTGTTTTTTGTTTTTAATTCACAGCAATATTTCCAAATATTTCACAAAAATCGACTTGAATGACAAAAATATATATATATTTTATGCTGTGGCGGGGTTCGAGGGGAACCCCAAGACCAAGGCATTGGGGTCAGGGTATTCCTACCCTGCCCCCTTTCTTTTTTTTTCTGTTTTGAAGCTGAGTCCCAAGATGGCTGCCAACACTTTCTGGTTGAAGTTTTAGCAGCCAGTCAGAGGTCTGCATTTTCCTGCACAAGCTCATTATTATTCACAAAGTCGTAGTGATCGCAGATATCCTTATTTGGATTTTATTACAATTCTCAACAACTACTGAACGGATATACACCGGATAACTGAAAACGTGATCTGCAAACCAAAAGCTACTGTTGTCGTGTTTAAAGCTCCTATGGGAATTAATATGGGAAACACACATTTTTTACCCCCCCACCCCCTGTTTGTTCACAACAGGACTCACTATGACACTTTTTGGGGGGTCAATTTCATGAAGATTCATCAAACATAGGCCTTTCTGGCTCTTTCATTTTTTTTAAGGGTGATGCCACAGAGACAGAATTTGGATCTGAAGATGGTTTGCAAACTGGGTTTTGCCTGCTCTGAATTTTCTATTTTCTCATGTCCTTCAACTTGTTTTAAAGCTCCAAAAAATTTCAAGAATTCTTGAGATAAAATTCTAGTTTCATGACAAGCATGGTGTAATTCTGCTCAGCTGTTGTTTCTGTATAGGCTAGCAAAGAACCATGAGCCAGATAAAACACATTATTTTTGCCTCCCCCTCTTTTTGTGCCCCCACTTGATGGATCTACACAAAATTTGCAATGCCAAACCCAAATTGAATGTCATTTCTTTTTTAACATTTTGTTCTGATTCATCAAACTGCACCAAGTTTATGAGAACTAAGAAATGCAACTTTCCTGTGTAATCTAAAATGTATAAATGTAGTTGCCCACTAACACACATTTAGACCAAATTCCACAATTCAACATCACATACTTTCAATGCAGTCACTGAGCACAGACACCAAGGGGCATATGTACAAGGGAATTGCACCACCGAAACTTTTTTTGACGCCAGTGGAGCAATGTACTGCACCATATTTACAAAGCGTTGTTAAGCCTCTTTGCATAGCTTAACACCACTTTGTAAATATGGTACCCTTTAAAGCAGGTATCTGAGTGAAAGTGGTATGCAATGGGTGTTGCCGTGGGCATTCCACCACAGCACGCATTGCTTTTTTCCTGCTGCCCCAGATTTACAAGGATGTGTAATTCTGAGGCAGTGCCACAACAAACGCCATGCAAAAGCAGGCGTTAGATTGGCGCAACGAGGAGAAATACTTGTATTTCTCCTCGGTTTTTCTTTTTCTATGTTTGCCTCCTTCTACAACACACATAGAAAGAGCAAAATGCCATTGTTGATTGTTTATGTGCAGGACAGGCTCCCTTGCACTATGGCGCAAGGGTGTCTGTGTTGGCGCAAGGCAGCAGGGAAAACACAGGTGTGCGCCGTATTCTTGTAAATACCTTTTCATATGCCCCAAGTTGCATACACATTCCATGTAGGGTAACACCGAATCATTGGCAAAAGACTTGTGTTTGAACAAGATAATTAATTTTGGGAATTATTCAATGCTTTGTTTATAATAAAAAAGGAAACTTGGGCAACCATCGAGACAACATGAACAAAATACTCAATAGATTAGAATGGGCACGTGTTGAACTGCACACATTAGACAAAATACACTGAGACCCAGTGATACTCAAAACTTGGCAAGTTTGCACGTTTGCATCTCATCTTAGGTAAATATTGTAGGAATTAATCAAAATTCTATCAGCACCACTGTGATGGCTCCTCTGTACCTCCAAGGGCACATCCAATCAGCACTGCTCCAGGAGAGGCCCAGTGATGTACCAAGATTGTCCTGGCCCATGGTGCATTCAAGGAAAAAGTGTCCTCCAACTCCTGGATGTATAGTTAAAGACAGCAGCAACATTCGGGTGCAGAGGTCCCTTAAAACCCATTATGGCCCTGTTGATCCCCCTTCACTTCTGCAACAACTACGGATCTAATGAACTATTCTTGGAGCTTTCTTTCTGCTGATGGAGATTCAGCGAGAGACCCATTCCATCAGGGACTCTTCCAGCTCTGAGTGTTAGGCCAGAGCTGGAAAATAAAATAGTAATAAAGTTTATCTATTACGTCTTATTTTTCAGCAACCGACCTGTCCTGAGCTGAATGACAAGACGGGGTGGGTGGAGCAGTGCAGAGTGCCAGCAGGAAGCTGTGCACTTTAAAATGCACGTGTCTCTTTGGCCGGCCAGCCAGATATACGCATTTTAAAACTTTTTTAACCCAGCTGTCTCAGACAGCTGGCTTGGAGAAAGTGCTGGCCTCAGTGATCTTGAGAGCGCTGAGTGAAACTGTTCGCTCCAATCCTGGCATTGCTCTCATGCTGGTGAGAGCAGCGGCAGGATTAGTTAGTGCAGTTTCCTGGTCCAGCATTAGAGCCTGCCAGGAAGAGAGACAACTGGTGGAGAAGGGCAACGTGTTGCACCTCAAAGTATGTGTTTTATTATTTATTTATTTTTTTGGGATGTATGACGTTACAACGCATGCTTTTACCGCGCATGCTGTTACAACGCAAGTATTACAACGCAAACCTTTACAACGCATAGCGCTTTGGGGTGCTGGATAGTGAATAGTTTAATTTACTATTCCAACTCCAGTCCCCGTGGACACTAGGGAAGATGTTGGATAGTAAATTAAATCTATTCCCTATCCAAGAGCGCCCCCCAGTGCAATGCGTTGTAATGGTTTTCGTTGTAAAACCTGCGTTGTAAAAGCACTGCGTTGTAAAAGTTTCGTTGTAAAGGATGTTTCCCATTTTTTTGTGTCCCCTCTGCCCCTCGCCCCACCGCCCTCGGTACATGGCATCTGCCACTGTATTGCAGTGCGGCATATGCAGTCACAGGCAACCCTCTTTGTGCCACATATGGTAACCAGACCACACCGAGCCAGGGTCTCTTCGAGCAAGGCTGGCCACATCAGTGGTTGAAGAGCACAAAGAAATTATGGAAATGAGGATGCTGAGCAAAATGGGGGCAGGGATTTGGTGTGGGTTCAGAGACAATGTTAAAATGAACAAAAATGTCTGTATCATTTTCGGCCTTCAAACTACAGAAAACTGCGCATTACATATCATACACACACCTTAAATGAAAAATAAACGCAACGTACACTAATCTTAGGGAGACGTGTTCATCCAGTAGGCAAGGTCAGTTGGTTATTGTGTTCACTTCAGATGCCTATGAGTATAAGCAGAGCTTCACTGATTTGAATCCTGGTTGATTCACTGGAGGATAGTGATATTAATATATAGTGCTATGAGGTCCCAGCTTGAGTTGGAAAGCACTGTGAAGTCCTTATTTTACAAAGTGCATTACACCTAATATACAATAGGCTGCTGTGGTGTTCTGCACCTTCTTTGCAAGCCACGGATTCCAGAACATGGAATGCGAAGAAGGTTGCCTAGCACTTCTTGAACTCAAGAGGCAGTTACTCCTTACTAACTGCTGGATGGATGGAGTCTCTATACTTGTATCTCCCTAAATAAAACCCTCTCTCTCCAAATACAAGTGTCTGGATCATCATTTACGAAGGACTGACTTCCACAGCTGCCATAGTTACAAAGGATGTATTACCCACAGATCAAGATCTGAACATAGTACAAGATAGATTGCACATGGTGCAACAAGATTCCATGTGTGCTCTCAGTGTCTTCAAGTTATATATCTAGTGCAACAGAATCGGTCTGTACCCAAAGCAACCTTTTTTATACGTTCCCAATAGAATATTGCATTCCAGAACTGGTACCACCCCTGCACTACCTTTCAAAAAGAAGTCACCTGAAGCTGCACATTATCCTATCAATTAAACCCCACTGTGGCTCATTTGCAGCCCCTCCATTTTGATTAGCCAATGGCACACCTTTACAATTTTTGCAGGTTCCAGGGCATCCCAGAGATAATGCTTTGTTTCTTCTATAGCTTTCTGTCTGTCCCTTCTTTCGATTCATTGTACAGGAGACCCCTAATTCCCTTTGAACCTGAAGCAACTCAATGTCAGCATTAACTGTTTAGCAATAGTTATTTTACAGTTTGGGGACTTCTCTCTGGGATGCGTTAATTGTGATGTATTTTGTTTGAAATGCAAACAATTAATTAGCAAAAAATTAGTCACCCAATGTCCCATTTCGGAACTTGTGCAGCTTCTTTAGCAAATTAAATGTTTGCATTTCAATTGTAAAATTCAATTAATTATGCTGATGTTACTGAGAGCCAGGTAAGAGCGCCTCATGTACAACAAGGCAAGCCGAGGGAGGCAGGGGGAACTGGTTCCCCTGCAGCCTATTAGCCCTGCCACCCTGTGTGACTGCACTAAGGTCCCTCACAGCTGTGTGAATGTTCAGGGCTTTAGATGATCAATTAATTACAGATAATGTTATGCTCCGCTGGAGACTAGGTAACTCCCAGAAAAACTCTAGCTAAATGGGGATCTGACAATTGAGAATATTTACCTACAACAAATAAAGTTAGAACATGTTAGTGAGTTTAAATTTAAAAACATGATGAGATGGTCTGCAGTAGTGCAACCATTCTTTGAAACCTTGTGGTGACAGTGGCAGAGTACTGTTTCACAAGCTCCTGAGAAGTGGCAAAGATTCCCAGGAAATTAAGCTGGCCTGGCCAAGGATGAACATATCGTTCTGCATTGTAAGAATGAACACAAAAAACAACAGGTGCAGATATTGGAATGTACGCTGGGAAGTAGCTGAATTTGCCACAGATAGAATGCTTGTAGATGATGATGATAACACTAATACGTGTTAGGATATAATTCAGCTAGCTTGGCGGGTAACTATCTTAAGTGATTAGGCAACAGATATGCCCTGGTATCTGAGGAATGTGAGAAAGATACAGTAGAATGGGACCACCTTGATTCAGCCTGATGACATCACATTTTGTTGGTATTCACTGCCCCACAGTAGTACCCACATATATCAATTCTGCCCTTTGGCCTGATTTAGAGTTTGATGGAAGGGGCATTCCATAACAAACTTATCAGATGTCCCAAGTGACAAACGTGTGGTTTCCCAGATCTATTTAGAGTTGAGAGAACCTCCATGCTTTCCAACCGTGGAACCTATGTTGGCCAAGATGGATGCTCTGCTGAGAACACAAAGATCTCTGTCAGCCTGGTGGTGGTTCGTTTTCTGCTAGGCCAGGGGAGTACATCTATCCTCTGATTTGGCGAACAGACTAACTGGCCACCATACTCTGACTAAGGGCCCTGAGGCCTTATTTAGACCTGGGAGGATGACCTGTCAATCAACCGGAGGGACGAAGTCTTGACTTCCTACACACTTGAAGAAGACCGGCATCCACCCTATTTAGAGATCGCCACCTCCTGCTCACTCTAGTTCTACACCTCGTTTGTAATCCTATTATTTTTTCCCTTTTTGGTTTTCTCTCAGTTTCCCCTTTTTGTTACTGAGTTATCGGTCCTGGTTTGTTGTGGTGTGGCTTATTTCCTGCTTAGTGTTTGCTGTGCTTTGGATTATTGGGTAAATTTTCAGTAACCATGTTGGTCCGTGGACTCTCCACCGCCACCTCCACCCTAGTGATCAGTAAGCCACCAGAGTGATTTGGGAGGGATTGGGACTCTGTTGGCAACCCTGAAACTTTCTTCAACACTTGAAAGATTGCTTCTCCTCTGTGTTAATTCATTACTTTATTGTTCAATAAGGTATTTTCTTGTCCCCTTTAAAACTGGACATATTACATGCTTTTGATAATGATATCTTTTGACCTAGAAATTCCATACTATGTTTGGCCTCTTCATTATTTTCGACTCCTGCCAAAATCATGGAATAAAGGGAAACCAAACACATATATAATATTATGTAGAGCTCTTTCATTCTCAAAACTGGAGGATTTTTTTACATTTTGGAGGCACGGGCTCAGCTATAATTGCAATACTTGGTTAACTGTTTGACGTATTTAATAGGAGCATTGACGATATTGCATCTATTTTTGTTTCTAACATCATCCACCACTCAATTTTTCAGTTGTATCATTGCTCAACACATTTTGGCGGAGTAGCATTAAAATGGATTTCATCTTTTTAGTCAGACTGCCATCAAGTAGTATTAGTGTTTCCTGGTAGATCAGTTTATGGCTCCTGCCTATTGGTTGCCACTGTCCCTTTTGATTAGAAAGTACGTAGAATTCAACATTGCAGGTCATAATGGCACCACCCTGAAACTAATGGGATTACTGAGAGGGATAACAGGACACATATGCTTGTAATGTCTCAGCAGCCTCGGGCTGCTGGTTGGCTGAATCAAGCTAAGAGAGTAAAACCATAACATCCACCTCCACATCTGCAGATTCTTTTGGACTAGCAGCAAAAGCATTAACTCTTACTAAAGTTTTGGGGCTGCATAGGCAGGTTACATAGAGTGCTGTTTGAGGGGCTGCCAAGAGACAGCATGGGAGGTGCAGGAGAATCAATTTTAAAGACAGGTTTATTGAAAGCAAAGATGAATATCATGAAGATGGATCTGGTCCGGTGAAATAACAGGGATCACTAAGCAACATGTAGTACAAAGTGGCTGGCTCCATTAGAGTGAATATGAGGAGGTGGACGATTCTGGAATCTGAATTTCTCTGTAAAGCAAAAAGAGTTAGGCTGGAAGCATTAAAGGTTTACTTGTACAAGTGTGTGGATTTTATTTTCACTATGGGTAAGAGTGCAATTGTTAACAATTTTCAGACACATATCATACAGCCAAAAACTTTTAAGGGCATCATTTGTTTGTTTTGGTTATTTATTTACAATGGTGATTTTGTTTTTGTCTTTTTGTAAAGTGTGAAACTGGGAGTTACATAGAAATTGAGCTTGTGTATGCCTCTGTGCTCTTCACGATGCTGGAGCTTAAGGTGCATTCACATAAGTGATTGTGGAAAGTGGTATTCGATGAAAATGAAAAATAAGAGAACTTCCAATGTTGTCTTAGTGACATGTTTTACCCTGTAGGTCGATAAAAATTAGGAAATTTCACAGCATATTTTAAAATGTTGCATTTGAATAAAGGAGCTCTAAATAGTCAAACATATTTGAGGTAACTAGGCAACGCAGTCCCTGTATGCTTCATTTCCTGAGCACAGGCCATAACCCAGCATGTGATTAGGTACCGCCATGATGTAGAGTATTGTCTACTCATATTTGTTACAGCAAAACTAGATTTAATTTTACTTGGACATACTGTTAGTAACTCTAGGCACTTCTGCTACAAAATAATGAGTGGTATGAAAACAAATGATGGTCGGAATGCTGAATAAATCATACACTCACCCCAGTCAAGAGATCTGGGTTAAATCCATCGTTCTTTTGCTCACCATGCCACCCCAGTTTAGACCCAGCCATATGCAAATCAGTCTTGACCCTGTGCCTCATGGGAACAGTCCAGACCGAATTGCCAAGCCAGGTCCTTCCTGGACCGGAAACAAGCACCCTGGGACCGGTTTATGGGTATTACCCTTTATCAGCCAGGCTGGCTTGAATCCAGTGACAAAGTGAGCAAGGGACTCACGTCTGGGCATACCCGTCCCACTTAGGGTGAAAAGTGCTCCGCAATCAAATGATGGACAGAATGCTGACTCTGCATATGGCTGGGCCCAAACTGGGGTGGTGTAGTGGGCAAATAATGAAAGATTTAACCCAGATCTCTTGAATGGGGGAGAATGTTTGAATTATTCAGTATTCCGTCCTTCATTTGTTGCAGTTAGACTTTTCGCCCTAAGTGGGATGGGTATGCCCAGACGTGGGTCCCTTGCTCACTGTGCCACTGGATTCAAGCTAGCCTGGCTGATGAAGGGTGACATACCCTGAAACCGGTCCGAGGATGCTTGTTTTCAGTCCAGGGAGGACCTTTCTTTGCAGTTCGGTCTGGATTGTTCCCATGAGGCACAGGATCAAGACTAATTTGCATATAGGTGGGTCCAAACTGGGGTGGTGTTGTGGGTAAATGAACGATGGATTTAACCCCGATCTCTTGACTGGGGGAGAATGTTTGAATCATTCAGCATACCGTCCATCATTTGTTCCAGTTACACAAAATAATGAAACACATGGTAGATTTTTAGTATTTTGCACCTATTTTTATAGTGAACTTGAAAATACTCGAAACTTTATTACCACCCCGGGAACACTGGAACTTAACCCTCAATAAATATGGAGCCAAAACTCCACATCCTCCCTCTCTCTGTCAACTCACATATCATTCTTACTGATACCAATCTACTTTATATAAACCCTGTGTTAAATTTTTTTAAAACATATTTTATTTATTTTTGCATTATACCAGTCCTTATACGTACATCTTAGTACATTACAGGGCTTTTCCTTGCATTGCAATCTTGTCTAATACATAGTCGTCTTGAAGTCCCCCCTTCCCTATTGCTGGTCTCCTCATATCTGAATGTTCAAACTCCCTCCCCAACTCCTCCCCCACCCCTCCAGCATCGCACACTGCAGGCCATGAAAATAAAAAGGTTTTCCCCTGTTGCTTGTCGCTTTCCCTCGCTAATCACGGATTTACAAATTCGTCTTCGTGTTCACACCTCCTTATCTTATCTTGCTCAGTTTTTCTTGCTAGTCTTATGAGTGAGTCTCCCTAGGTTCCGGCTCTGGGGCAGTTTCTGGATCTTGTCTCTGGGGGCTCCCCAGTCTAGAAGCTACTTGGAGTAGTATTGCCGGATCCCTGGTCATTGCTTTTCATCTCTTCCACCAGTGCCTCCCACGCATGGGCCCTCTCTATTTTGCCTACGCCTTGCCTCGCATTCCTCATCAGAACTCTACTCTTGCAGCCCGCCCACCTCTTTAGTTCTCGTTTCCACCTAGTGATGCTAGGGCTGTTTGCTACTTTCCACCTACTGGCGATTTCCCTCTTGGCTAGGAAGAAGGCCAGGTCCTGAAACCTGGCAGTGACTTTGGTCTTAGCCGTATGTGGGAACAGATTGAGCAAGCAGTGCACTGACATACATGGCACAACCCTATCAGTGATCTGGGCCGTTTCCATTGTCACCTCCTGCCAGTATTGTGCCAGTGCCCGGCAGTTCCATATCATATGGATGAAATGTACTCCTACTACCCTGCATCTAAGACACTGTGGGGCATATTATCAAGGCCTGGTAATAAAATTATCGCCGTTTTATCGGCAGGAAACTGACGATAAAACGGCGATAATGGGATTGATAATACGCCTTTGTTAATTCCCATAGAAGCCCATGTTAACACAAGAACATGGGCTTCTATGGGAATTAACAAGGGCGTATTATCAAGCCCATTATCGCCGTTTTATCAGCAGTTTTCTGTCGATATAACGGCGAAAATTTTAACACTGGTCCTTGATAATATGCCCCTCAGTGTCTTCCCTGTGGAAGTATAATTATTCGTTCCAGGGTAAGGTAGACCCGGTGTAATGTGTAAAATATTATCAGTCTAAATCGTGCATTTATGGATACCTTCAGGGCCCTTTGCAATGCACTTTCCCAATCTTTATCCTCAAGGGGGCATCCTAGATCCTTCTGCCAACGGTTACCTTACCTCCTCTAGCGGCTTAGCAGAATCCCTCCCTATCGCCCTGTGTAGGCATTTGACAGACTTTATAATGCCCCTGGCTATCCCCACGTATTCACATGTTGCGTGTTGGGGTGGTTCTATAGTGCCCATCTGCCAGTGCCATTGTGTTGCCCCAGTGACTGTTCCATGCAGCAAAAATGGCCCTGCGGGATGTCCCAGTCAGAGCTGAATTTGTCAAATGGGAGCAGTTCCCCATTTCTGTATAGATCTCCTATCTTTGTCACCCCCACCGGTGTCTAGTCATCTAGGCCTCCCCATTGTCCCCTGTGTGGCACTGCCCTGACTATTATTAATGGCAGCTCCGGTGAGTATTACAGACCCTGTGTTACATGCAAACAGGTAAGACAATTTTATTTATTTTAACTTAGGGACACATTTTGTGAAAAATAGTGCAATGCAGTGTAGCAACCAGAGTGTGTGTGCTGCATTGCACTAATAGGCGAGAGTATGGCAGAGAAGTAGCCACTAAAATATTCTTTACTAGTGGTAGCGCACAAATAGGCTGCTGAGCGCCATGCACACACCTTGACTCCAAAGTGCCATAGTAAACACGGTGTCTAGCATAGGTTTTGTAATGGAAAGACACCCTACATGACAAATGCAGCACACATGCAATATGAGAAAAGTTAGGAGAAATTACAAAGACTTTCCTTATTTTTTGCCCATGTGTACCAATTTTATAAGATTGGGCTTTGCATAAAAAATCAAGGGCGGTTGTATCGGATCACCATGGGGCAGATTTACAAGCCCCTTGCGCCTCTTTCACGCCAATGTTGCATCACTTTTGTGACGCAGATGCAGCGCAAAAGAGGCGCCATGGTGCGGGGTATTTACAACTGACGCATCTAGGAGATGCGTCAGTTGTAAAGCCCTGCGTCAGAAGTAGGCGTTCCTACGCAGGGGGGGGTGCATTCCGACACAGGAACGCCTCCTTAAAGTTGCTGAGTAAAATCTACAACATTTCACTCAGTCAACTTTGAGCCCATGCTGTGTCAAAACCCTGTGCCTGCTTGAAGCAGGTGTAAGGATTGACGGAGCATTGTACAGATAGGGCCCCCCAGAGCATTGCTGGGACTGCGTCATGCTTGCAATGCAACTCCAGCAATGCGCCGCCTTTACGGCACAGATGCGTGACGCATCTGTGCCGTTTTTGCCCCATGCTGCGCCGCATTGTAAATGCGGCGCATCCATGGTGGCGGAGCTGCAGAGCACAATAACTGGCGCATCACTGATGATATGCAGGGATTAGCCAGTTATTGTAAATTTGCCCCCATGTACCTACCACCCATGGAACACCCCCACGATACAAAGTAGCAAAAAGCATCACAAGGCACTATGGGGCATATTATCAAGAACTGCAATAAAATTTTCGCCGCTTTAGTGGCAGGAAACTGCCTCTAAACCGGCGATAATGGGCTTGATAGTATGCCCTTGTGAATTCCCATATCAGCCCAGGTTAACACCAGAATTCACAAGGACATATTATCAAGCCCATTATCGCTGTTTTAGCGGCAGTTTTCCAGCCGCTAAAGCGGCGATAATTTTATCGCAGTTCTTGATAATATGCCCCATATCCGATCTACTTCAAAGGCTGCTTTATAAAGCAAAATAGGAATTACGTTGGAAAGCAGATACTTTATAAACCCTTCACGTCACTTTGTCTCATTTTACGCGACTTTGCAACAGCGCCAAGTGTTGATAATCTGCTCCTTAGTTTTTAATTTCTATTCTTTTTTGCTGAAATCAGTTGACAATTATACCAGGGTTGCGGCTCGCACGTAACGGACCTGTATTAAATTTCGATTCTGTTTTCTCGCAATCTCTCTTAGCATCTTGATTCATTCATTATTTATGTGTGATAGTATGTGAGTGGGATTGCGTGTGTTTCTGTGTCATGTTGGGTGCAAACAGGGTCAGAAAGCATCTTTCAGGAACTATTCTCAAACACCTGGGGGCATATTACCAAGGGGAGCGATAGACAATTATCGCCGATTTAGCTTTTAGGCGATAGCGAGTGGTTTGGGGCCCGCTTTGCATGTCAGCGATGTTTATCGCTAATGACATGCAAAGTGGGCGTACCCAAACCGTTAGCGACTGAAAGCAGTCAATAACGTCGCTATCGCCTATTAACAAGGCAGGTGTAGCGTTGGAAATATTCGCACTAAGCGCGAATATCTCCAAAAACGAACGCCTGCCCAGACCAGTTCTTAGCCATGTTATCCAATGGGAGGTGGATAACATGGCTAAGAGCCCTTTGTCGCAAATCGCCGGAAAATATATCGCTTTGGAGATAAACCTTGCTAATAGCAAGTTATCTCAGCGATAATTTACGGCGATGCTTAGCGATAAAAAATTACTTGCTAAGCCTAGTTAGCGATAAATATCGCTAATCGTTGGTAACATGCCCCCTGACTCTTTTATAAGCCTCTTCCAATGCTTAGAGTATGAACTATTAGCATCCTTGCCGTTATTAATGTGCATCATATTATTATCACTTGATCTTCCCGATAACTCATTTTCCTATTTTCTTCTTCTTGTTGCTTTTCTGTATTTGTACTTGAATTGCTTCTTCTGCAGCTTTTAGTTTATGAGTAGACTCTGGTTGATTTACATTAAAATCACAAGCAGACGATGTCGTAACTCATCAGGATTGTGCTATTATAGTAAGAAGACGCTTCTCGTTGGCGTGTACAGTAGTTAATGCTACGAGGCAGAGGAAAACAACATCAAGCCGCCCTCATCCCTCCCGCGAGACTGCCTGTGATGTGTCTCTCCTAGTAAGCTCGTCTTGATATATGCTTCGGCTGATGTTATTGTGTCTTCAGGCTCTCATCAGAACAATTCGCCGGCCCCATTTGCATTTTTTAGATGAACTACAGAAGACAATAATGCAACGCTGAAATATGTTGAGCCTTATCTTTTAATATGATGCATTATTATTTTATGTTTCCCTGTATTGCCATGAAATATTTATAAAATGCCAAGGTACAATGTATTCAGGATACTTCAAAGGGTTAGTAATAAAAATATATCTTTTTTATTGTATCAAAAACGCTGACAATGAAATGACATAAACAATTTATTTAGGATGTGTAGAAAAGTAACACACAGCAGCAAAACCCTTTTCAGAAGTCACCGCTAAGCAGCCTGCTGGCGATGATCGACTCAGTGTTGCTGAGCTGAAGAAGGATGCAAGAGAGGGCAAAGCAAGAGGGCAGGCAACCAAGGGGCCAGGCACTGTAGGGGCAAAGGACAGCAAGTGCTTTGGGATGTGTTGAACAGCCTTTTGAACTAAACTTGCTTTTCATAACTGTACTGTTGGTTGGCTGTGCTGTTACACATATCACCTTGTATCTTTTCTCTTTGGATTGACTTGATGCTGTGGACTAACAAAGGTGACCTAAGGAATTGATGCCCACCGCTTCAGCAGCTTATGATCCATACTAACAAAGGTGACCCAAGGAATTGATGCCCACTGCTCTAGAAGCGTATGATCCACACTAACAAAGGTGGCCCAAGGAATTAATACCCACTGCTATAGCAGCTTATGATCCACACTAACAAAGGTGACCCAAGGAATTAATGTCCACCGCTATAGCAGCTTATGATCCACACTAACAACGGTGAATTAAGGAATTGATGCCCACTTGTTCAGTAGCTTATGATCCACACTAACAAAGGTGACCTAAGGAATTGATGCCCACCGCTTCAGCAGCTTATGATGCACACTAACAAAGGTGACCCAAGGAATTGATCCCCACCGCTATAGCAGCTTATGATCCACACTCTATGCTCGAGACTCTGCCGCACATCAATTCAACAGCATTTGTGTCTGACTTCAGCTCAGACACAGATGCGCATCTCACACAGCTTATGTGTCAATTTCCGTACCTAGCACACATCTCCCCATCTCAACTTAAGCGATATGCCCATACTCTCTTCAGGTCGTGCTGAGTGCCATATTCAACCAGAGGGATATATAAAGAAATTTACGAAATTATATGAAGATTTGACCCAACCGGAGGTTGATGGTGTTTGGGAGAGGCTTGGTAAGAGTTTCTTCTCTGTAGGTAAATGGTTTCTACCATTGGAAGTAGTTTATTAGGGAAAATAATAATGCCTATTGTTTCAGTAGCCACGGTAGCTTCAGTAATAATAACAACATATAAATGTTGTAAGTGGAAGAGTGGAAGAAAAGAAGTGACAGAATCAATGAAGAGCAAGAAAGAGAAAAAGAGGAGAGATAGAATTAAAAGAAATGAAAGGCGAATACTATGACATGCTGAAAGATTTAGACTAGGGTGCCATAAAAAGAGAGAGGAGTACTGAGTTTTAAATGAAAATCGTACTCGGTATGGTAGGTATTTTATGATGGCTCCGGAAAGCCATCAGAGTGGGGATTGATGGAGCAGGATTTCACTTAGAGAAACCTGCTTGAATGTATACCCACATAATACGTACTAACAGTAAGTCGTAATAGAACCGTACATAAACACAATTGTTTTGCATATGCATGAATTAATACAAAATAATAAATGAAAGAGTTAAAATGGTAATAACATTTGTGCATTGAAAGAAACAAGAAGTATTGCACAACTAGGCTACATGTGCATCAGTTGCTTGCATGTTGCATTTTGCTTTGAAATAATAAATAATGTTGCTTGTGCTTCAAGCTATGCTAGAAAAGATGATAAGCAGTGAAAAGTGAATTAGCATATAATTAATAAACGTCTGTATTCCTTTTTGCTATATAGAGCTGGGTGAAACCCCCATCTCCCTTAAATTGACCACAGAAGGGATGGGTCATAAAGAGGAGTGAAAATGTCATGACAGAGCAGTCAGAAGTGCTCAATGCTGCAAAGTACGGGTATAAGTTGATGGTCAATGTGATTATCGTTTGCCAAGATACGTACTCGACCATGGGACAAGAAGAACTCTTCCGCGGGCACTGTTTAAAGTCATGTGTATTTGAAACATAAAATAAAATGTTTGAACAAAACTATTATAATTTGTGGGAACGGGTGTAAAACAATGAATGTGCCTAAAATCTTAATGAAGTCACTGCGATGTGACAACACCACCTCCCATACCCACCAATCCCCTTTTGAGTTACCTGAAAAGTTGTAACTAATGTGGGACGGGCATGTAGTTTTTAGGGTATAAGTAGGTGCATTAGGGATGTGGTTTTAGGCTTTGGCTGGCAGGAGAGAAAGAGGGGAGATGCGTTGATGTCCGTCGGTTTGCAGAGAGGCCTAGCTGATTCCTGACCTGTCCTGTTTCCTGCCCCTTTAATCTTTGTTCCCTGATCATATTTTAGGGAACCCCCACCATCACCTAGGCCAATGGGGTGGTCTTCTATTGACCAATAGGTTGGTATCTATTCTGACTCATTCTTGAAAATTATTTGCAAATCTATTCTGTTTCTGAAATTTATGTCTCTTCACCTATACACTCTGTTATAGGTATGTTGATAAATATTATTTTAGATGAAACTATTGTCTCTTCATCTGTCCCCTCGGTTAGGTGTATTTTGCTCAGCATATAATTTTGCTGAAACTTTTCTCTCTTAATCTATACACTCCTTCATTGCATAAAAGTCATTCTTTCTATAGTGAGTTTGTATTCATTTGAGATTGCATACGTTTTCTCGCCTTTTGTGAGTTTTATTGTTTGCATTTTGTGACCATATGCAGTTGAGCATTAACCATATAATTGAGATGCTACCCAAGCAAGATAAATGGGATATAGAATGGGCCATGAGCTCACTGACAAAGAGTGGGAGGCGATTATAGAATACCCAAGGTAGATTTCCAGAAACCCCAAGTTCAAGTTCATTCAGTTAATGATTCTACACAGAGCATATCGAACGCCACATAGATTACACAAGATGTATCCCGAGGTGTCAGATGGCTGCCCAAGGTGTCATGCACCACAAGCGGAACTGCTCCATATGATGTGGAGCTGCCCCAGATTAAGGTATTACTGGTCAACAGCATATAAAATACTGCATGAAAAAGACCCATTACCTAATGATGACTCTCTCGAATACTGTATATTGGGTCTGGGACCTAAAGGCAGGAAAGCTGACCCCGTACGCAAATTCATAAACCTTGCCCTCATATTAGCAAAACGGAATATCACAATTAAATTTTAAGGCCCCAAAGCCACCTAGCATAATAGATTGGCATAAAGAGGTGGTGCAATGGGGAAGGGCGGAGGAGACCAAAATCAAACACGAAGAACAAAGGGGGTTACGAAAAAAATGTATCTCTCTAGACTGGAATGTGATGATGGAGGAATTTGTTGTGGTGGATATTCATATGAACTGATCTGAGGGAAATGCTGGTATGTTAAGTACAGTTACGTGGGGGTGACAGGGGACACATAGTATCTCCATTATATTATAATATTTAATGTCGGTTTAGGCAGCATGGAGAGATGAGAGGGGAGGGCCCCCGGTATTAAGGTTTGTGTCGGTGATACTGGACAGTATTGGCAAATCGGCTGAGTTGTTGGGTGGGATGGGAGGGGGTTGTATTGTTAATTCATTATGTCACAGGATGATTCGTTGGTACGGTAATTGCTGGAAACAATAGAGGATTTAATACTATGAATATGACTTACAAGTCTTGCTACAATTTCCATAGAGGTATACATTAGAGATCTGCGGGATAGATTATAATACAAGAATGTGTCATGTACAACATATTTTTTGTAATTACAGTATGGGACGGCGAGTGCTGAGATGAATGATGGTACCATGTATACAATAATGTAACAGGTTGTTGTATGGTATAAAATGCAATAAAATATGTTGGGAAAAAACCCCATATAATTGAGATAATTATGAACTTCATCATTTCATTTCAATATCTTTATTCGACTATCAACAGGTAGTCACAAAAGTACAATCATATTGCATTTAAAACATATTAAAACAGATAAGATTACAGTTATTAAAATTCAATTTCTTGAGGTATGACAATACACAATCTCATTTCAGGACGTCAAAGAAAAGAGACATAACAATTTTGTTGCATATCAAAAAATCAGCTATAGATGTGATAGAATCATATCAGTTCCATTCTGCAATATTTAATTGTTTCCTCAAATTGATTGCTTTCAGGATGAACAGGGTGACACTATAACAAGTCAGGGGGTCACCTAATGTCACCAAAAATGTCATAGCAGCTTTATGTGACCTAATATTGTGTGTGACAAACAATGGTTTTAAATAAAAACATCTAAAATTCTGATAAAAGTTGCAAAACAACATAAAGTGCAATGTGCTTTGTTTGCTTTTATTATCGCACAGGCATACAAACTCTTCAGTCGGATGAGACCTCATTTTAGGGAAGGCTACGAGATGGTGAACTTTGCCACATTTCAGTCTAATTAGCGCAAAGTGGTGCTGAGCATAGGACACATATGTCAAATAGTTACTAGTACTTGCACCTAAGTTGTATGATATAGACATGGCAACAATTGATCTATCATTCTCAGCCTTAGATCTCAAGTTCAACCTATGTTGTAAAAAAGTATCCCTGATCTCCTTCTTGGTATAGGACAAGGTTTTTGATGTTTCAGACCAAACCGATGTTTTATACAGATTTTCTAGGTCAGAATTAATATGTAACAACCATGGGATTTTAAGTGCGTTGTGCAATTTAAGACAGTCTAAAATAATCGATTTAGTAAAATCAGTTTCTTCCCTTTTCCAAATAGAGTCCCATAGTAACAGTGGTCTGGCCAGTAGGAGGTCTTCTAAAAATTGAAGCCCCACCTCATAATGTGCAATAGTATTCGAAGCAGATGATGGCAGGTATAACAGGCGTTTCAGGAAAAGATTGCAGGTCCTGGCTTTTTACATGGCCCCAAAGCCCTGCCCCATAAAGGGCTGGACTTACTCCTTTAGCTTTGTGTAGGACCACCATCTCATTTGTTGACCTGTTTCCCAATTTGGAAGAGAATTTTAAAATTCCCTGAGTTGCCCTGCTCATTTGTGCTCTAGTATTTGAAATGTGTTGTGTCCAAGAGCCATTATTCATGTAAGAAATACCAAGATAGCAAAAGGAATTAACAGTCTTTAATGGGGCTTTTTTCAATAAAGAAAGGTTTTAAGAGGTTTTTGCTTTGGGCCCACAAATCATAGTGTATGTTTTGGATTTGCTTATAACCATTTTCTGTTGTATCATAAAGGCAGAGAATGTGTCCATTAATCTCTGGAGACCTATCGGAGTTCTTGCTACGGCGTTGTCCGCATATAATAAAACAGGTATTGGCGGCATGCCACTGAAGGGGCATCAGACTGTATCTTCTGCAGGTAATCATCTATCCCATTAATAAATAGGGAGAATATTGGTGCTAGGACGCCTCCTTGCCGTATCCCCCGTCCCACTTTAAATTTAGATGTGCATTCCCCCTGTGGACCGAAGCGAACTTGGCTAAATAAATTCTCATGCAGACAGGAGATAAACCCACTAATAGCTCTTGGTGCTCCCATCGAGATTAAAGTTGACCAGAGCAAATCATGCTCCACCAAATCAAAAGCACTACTTAAATTGGCAAAACATAGATATAGGGAGCCTGCCTTTGCCCTGGTATACTTGCAGATAAGTAGTGCTAAGTTTGTGCATTGCTCAATGGTCCCTATTTGCTTTCTGAACCCATACTGCACTGGGGTTAAAACAGAGTATTCAATGGCCCATTCCTCCAGTCTTAACAATAGGACCCTACTCATCACTTTCATGGCAGTATCTAAAAGCGAGATCGGACGATAATTTCTAGGGTCCTCTTTATCCCCCTTTTTGAATATTGGTATAATAATAAAATCTCCCCATGTATTCGGGATTATATCTGTGGCAGCTGTATTAAACACTCTAGTTAGGATGGGTCCCCATAAATTAGGGGCAGATTTTAACACGTTCACTGGGATGCCATCCGGCCCTGGGGCCCGACCCCCGGCGCTTGCATGAATTGCCTGAATGACTTTCTCATTAGTGATGTTCAGTGGGAGGTTTCTTCCCTCTTCTAACATCACTTCCTGAGCCTCCATTGTGTCCCCCTTACTATTAGAAATTTCAGAGAAATGGTTCACCCATTTATCTGTTGAAACAAAAGAGCAGAATTCTAGGATATTGTCACTCTTCTGGAATGGGGCATTTACCATTTCCCAAAAGAGTTTGTTATTTTTCGTTTATGCAGCAATAACCAAGGTTTCCCATGCCTCATCCTAAAGTGTCTTCTTCCGAGCGGAAAAACCTAATTTATACTCACACCGTAGGTATTGAATAAGTTATAGGTCTTGAGATTTAAATAGGGCATGCTTCAAGCCCCGTAGGGCTTTCGTGCAGGTGCTGTCAAACCACCCCCTCTTTTTATTACATGGATGCCCAGGGATCTTTGTTAAAATTGATTTAATCAATTTTGTAATGGCGAAAAAATACTCTACCACTAACAGTGGGGTAATTTCCTCCTGAAGACAGTATGTAATTTCCCATTTATTAGATACTTCTATTTTTCTCATTATCAAACCTGGGTCAACTCCTGGCCCTTTAATTCTGACCCCGTTTGTCCCAGCCGGGTTTATATAATTTGCTGTATCAAATACGTCATTCCTTCTCCCCAATAGAAAAAGGATAATTTTAGCAAATTATGATCACTAAATAAAGAGGGTACAGCACTAAGATTGCCACATAGACAGATATTGGCTGCAAATACTAGTTTGTGGTCTATAATAGAATGTGAATTTCTTCCTATGAAAGTCAGATCAAGAGCCCTATTCGGACCACAGCCCCCCCAAGAAGTTCAAAATCATATTTGGCAATCATCTGGTTGAATGCCTCCCCATAACCATTGTGACAAAAAATGGTCTGCTTCCTCTCCCTCATTTATATGACCACAAGGCTTCAGATTGGGTGCTCCACATGCCTGTAAATTAAAATCACCTGCCCAAAATATAACATAATCTGTGTTAATTGAGAATAAAAACATTTCCAAACCCTGATCGAGAGCTGCTACCACATCGCCTCGTGAACAGTCAAAAACATTATTGTAAAAATGTGCAATTATTAAATCTCTTGCACCCCTTTTTACTTAACCACAGCAGTTGTGAATGGGGACTCATAATTACAGCTTTTTTAGACGTTGACAGAGTGTTTATTGGAGATAAGTACTTGTAATACCCCCCTTTGCTCATCCTGCTTGTGAACTTATAGCTGCCAAGAAGTAAGCGGCATACCCTTCCACGTGAACCAGACTAACGCACCAGGTCTCTTGTAGGCATATGATGTCATGACTAGAGATGAAGTTAGCCCATTCAATTAATGAGGCCTTGTTTGCTAGCCCATTGACGTTCCAGGTGGCAAACTTGTACCCTTCTATTTGGGGGCTTTATCAAGAGTCTGTGATTATTTAGCTGACTGAATAGTTAATTAGATAGTATTATCATTACCATCAACTATTCATCTAACTGGTCCATCGACCAAATGGAAGGAAAGTGGATGTCTAGTTAGAAATGTATCTAAAGAGACCACACATGAATCTATGAAAGAAAAGAATTGAACGCATAAATAAATGGACCCCAGCGCATCAGGGATTCTGAGTAAATGTGTTCGACCATTGTATTATGATTTTATTGAGTATTGATCCCTGATCAATTATTGGTTTTGCACTGGATCAGTGGAAATCTCCATCATAGAGTATCTTACCTGTATCATCCCTGGCCAGATCTGCCCACAGCAGCTCAGGTGGTACTGGGGTCACCCTTGCGGCACCTGTGTCACAAGGTGTACTAGCATCTTCATAGTTTCAACAACTTCAACAATCAACAGTTTCTTCATTTATTCAACTACACCAACCTCACTGGTTAATCCATCTAACATAGCCTTAACATGAACAGCTGTGCTTTTGTCACAGCCTTTGGTTGCTCCTGCATCAGGACCAGCTGTACAGCTAATATGAAGCACAATATGTAGAATGAGGTTGGATGTTCATATTCTCATGTATTGGTTCAGTCTCAATACGTCCTGCCGGGTACCAAGAGTGATGATCACTCAAAGTTTATCCGGTGTTGCAGGCAGATGTATAACAAGGCGGGCCTTGAGTCGGCTTGCCCTACCAAGCGTGAGTTGTAGAAGCCTACAGTCACAGATTTATCTGCAGCGTTCAGATGTCTTACTCCAAGCGAGGTTGGCTAATAGTATTTCCAAACAACTAAGCCTGCAGTTGAAGAATCAAGAGGCTTCTGGTCTGTCTGGAAGAGAGCATTATATAGTGTTAGTATATTAGATTTAGTGTTGCATCATTGAGGTGTCATGCTCACTTCTTGTGGCTCTTGCCTTGGGTCACAATGTATTGCTGTAACTGAGGACCAGCCATGTATTCATGGTTTGCTGAAACACAAGATCAGGGTTCTCCAAAGTCAGTCCTGGAGTGCCAGGTCTATGCCAGATTTAGATAAATGAAGGTTTCTTAAAAATCTGGCATGGGTCTGGCACTCCAGGACTAACTTTGGAGAACAATACAAAAGAAGAATGAAAAGATTGAGAATGTGTATTGGAAGTGTGGTCCACAATTTGGTGATCTGTATTGAAAAAGAGATTTCCTGCATGTATGATTAGGTGTACCTAGGAAAGACAATGTGGAGCATGGAGCTGAAGATAAGACTCCTCCAAGGCAAAGTTTATGGTGCAGGCAAAAAGCCAAGTGCCATTAATTACTCTGTGCCTAGAGGGGAGAGCTTTTAGTGAGATTCATGTGGCTAAAGATATCTAATGTTGCGCTTTTATGTATGAGAATTTAATAGTACGAACCAAGCAATAAAGCAATTGAGCATTGTGTAAGAGAGAAGTATATGAACTACTGAACCAATAGGAACTTACTACATTTAAGATGCACATATTACCAATAAATGAATGAATGAGCAATTATAGAGCGTAGACTGACACCAAAAAGGGTATCATTACATTAAAGAGAGGAAAGCAGGAAAGGACTGGGAGGAAATTAGGTGGTGGACAGAGCTAGGTTTTCATGGCTTTTGCAAAAGGCCATATGATTGTCAATAATATGCAGGGCCGGAAAAAGACCTCCCAGTGCATAGCGCCAGAATAGGAAAAAGAGCAGCCACCATATCTAGTCTTTCTAATTCAAGGCATTTACAAAAGATGAAATGAAGAAGATCTGAGTGGAACATTGGTGAAGAAAAAGGGTCAGGTGTGTAAAGCACGATGGTCAAGGTGCATACCTTTAAAAACAATGCACTGTCCATACCAACTCCAAAGCAGAGAAGAGAGATGGGGACATGTGGGAGTAACATGGCAGGAAAAAGGCGATCTTGGCTGTTGTAGTTTGGACACTCTGAAGCAGGTAACACAGAAAGAGTGGTTGATAAAAATAAAAAAAATGGTACAGTAGTCCCGGCACAAAAGAGTCATTTCCTAGATCCCTGTCTGATTAGATGAGCAGGAATATAAGACATGGTTTCTGATGTAAATGGATATAAAATAAACAAGATGCTGGGGATGGTGTAGTCCAAGGTTGGCTGTTCAGTATCTTGACTGCAAGGAGTCAGGCGGACCACCCATAACCATCTCGGTTCTGTCAGTGTTGAGTTTTACGGAACTGGAGTTCATCCTAAACATGATCTTTGTGTTACAGTTAAGAAACTGTGGTATGTCTGAATGTTTGTTGTCTAGTCTGATGATGATTTCAGTGTCACCAGCATAAGTAGTTTGATAGAAACAAAATGCCCTGAACATTTTGGCAAGGGGCTGAGACATAGACATTGAAGAGAGTGGAGCTGAGAGAAGAGACCTGTGGCACTCAATGAGGAACCTTCATGAAAGTAGATTGAATAAGGTGAACATGAAAAGTTTGTGAGAGTCCAATGGGATATGATTAGAACCAGTCTAAGGAACCATCCTGAATTGGTGTACAAAGATCCAGAAGGATCAGAGCAGCTGATCCTCTCTGTCATCCACAAGCATTCTAAGTTTATTAGAATTGCTGTAAGGATGACTCAGTGCTGTGCAGAGTGCGAACCTTATTGATTAGAGTTTACAATGGCATTAGCGTCAAGAAAGTTAGGTATTGATTTCTAACTCTAGAATAATTATAGGAAGATATAGAAGAGAGGTTGTCCATCACTGTGGGATCTGACGATCTAGAAAAAAACTCAATATCCCACTAAAAAGTTCACAACATGCAATCCAACCATATGCAGCTGAAGTCCAACATTGCATTGCAGTGTAAGTAAAAACCAAAGTGGAATATGAACAAGAAAAGCAAAGAATAAAAATGTATACTTACAGCTCTCAATACGAAGTCCACCCCGTTGTCACATACAGACAACAGTGGAATATGGACCAAACCAACAGCCTACCATGGTTCTCCTTATAACAGTGAGGAAATAATACTTAGGAGACAGGTCTCAGTGGGAAGAATGATTAAGATATGAAGCATAGAGAGGTGGGTGGCTCACAATAGTAGTATGATTGATTCAGGCAGCCTAGATAATGAGGGTTCCATTGTAGCGTGCTCGGATGTATGACGTTACAACGCATACTTTTACAACGCATACCATTACAACGAAACTTTTACAACGCAAAAACTTTTACAACGCATACCTTTACAACGCAAGATTTTACAACGCATACCATTACAACGTAAGTATTGGTAAGTATATAATAATTTTTTTAATTTAAATTAATTAAAAATATTGTAATATAATTTAATTTTATTTAATTTTATTTAATTAATTTAATTTAAATGTAATTTTATTTATACAAAATACCCCTGTACCCCAAAAACCAAAAACTGACCCTGAACCCTAAAAATACCCCTTTACCCAAAAACTGAAAACTGACCCTGAACCCTAAAAATACCCCTTTACCCAAAAACTAAAAACTGACCCTGAACCCTAAAAATACCCCTTTACCCAAAAACTGAAAACTGACCCTGAACCCTAAAAATACCCCTTTACCCAAAAACTGAAAACTGACCCTGAACCCTAAAAATACCCCTTTACCCAAAAACTGAAAACTGACCCTGAACCCTAAAAATACCCCTTTACTCAAAAACTGAAAACTGACCCTGAACCTGCAAAATACCCCTTTACCCAAAAACTGAAAACTGACCCTGAACCCTAAAAATACCCCTTTACCCAAAAACTGAAAACTGACCCTGAACCCTAAAAATACCCCTTTACCCAAAAACTGAAAACTGACCCTGAACCCTAAAAATACCCCTTTACCCAAAAACCCAAACATATAACATTTTAAAAATAATTATATACTTACCAATACTTACGTTGTAATGGTATGCGTTGTAAAGGTATCTGCGTTGTAAAAACATGCGTTGTAAAGGTATGCGTTGTAAAAGTTTTTGCATTGTAAAAGTTTCGTTGTAATGGTAGTGCGTTGTAAAAATTGCGTGGTAAACGTTGCATACCAGCGTGCTCTAGTGTGAGATCATATTTCCTTTAGATGGTGTTTGTAAAGCCATAACTAAAGTCTCAGAATTAAATGCACAGCACCAGCTGTGATCCCAGTGGGCATAATTAAACAGAACCTGGTGTTATAAGACTCTTGCTGGTGAGGGAACTCATTGTTTTTCTATTGGCTGTTTAGTAATATCTTTCCAATACCATTAAAATGCATGAATGACTACTTTACATATGATTTACTCAATTATCACACTTTTTCCCAGATCCTTTTAGACACACACATTATCTAACCAAAGCTATACATTTTTCTTTTGTTTTTGGATCATCACAAAGCATAGGACGCAAACTTCAATGAGCCCTCAATGAGAAATAAGATGGTTACCACCATCAGAGTGAAGAGTTCAGCACCATGCAGTGCTCCCACCTGTAGTGGTATGGCAATAACTCAGGTTTGAGGTCACGTGTAAAGAGAGGCAAATACTCGACAGTGACACACACATCCAGCTGCCCCTTGACTCCTCCAAAGCCCAGCATGTACTGGGGCCGCTACTTACTGTCCTATCATGAGACCAGTGCTGCCAGTCACTGAAATGATCATTTGCCTATTCTCAACGCCCAGTTACCATTTTTAGCACGTAGTAACCAGTATTTCTTATGGGAAACATCATTTACTACGAAGCAAATAACACGCATAACGTTTACCACGCGTCACTCACCACGCAAAGGTCTTTCCCACGCGTAAGCCTTCAACGACCGTCTTTACCACGCGAGTGGTATTCCTTCCTGTCGTCGTTCTGCAAGTACGATCTGCGTTGGCTTTGGGGGGCTGGGGGGAGGGGGGGATTAAGGGGCTGGGGGGGGGACTGGGGGGAGGCTAGGGGGGGTTGGGGGGGTTCCCCCCCCCAAAAAAAAAAAAACAAGCGGATATTAATAAATAAATAAGAAGAACATTTCAAAAACGTAAAAAAAAACGCTCTACAATGCCTCAAAACGCTGAAGGAAAAGAGCACGTCATAATAGAAGTCCGTTATCAGTTTTGATAGACGTGTTTTGACGCTTGTTTCCGTGGTCGGTGGAAGAAAGGGCTGATGGTGAAAGACGTACAGGGGTAAGATATAAATCAAAACTTTGTAAATTAGGGTATTAATTAAGCGCATTATGAAAAAAATAAAAATATAATGTAAGGGAATCTGTTTATTATTGTTTAAAACATCGATCTTTTCCTTCGTACTGCATGTAGCCTATCAGTATCATTATGTAAATGTAAATGGGACGTCAGATGTTTCGTAACGTTATGATTGCGGAGTAAAAACATGCGTTGTCAAATGCTGCGTGCAAAAGACACATGCGAAGTAAAATTCGCGTGGTAAAGGCATGCGTGGAACTTGAAATCGTTGAATAATCATATATTCTTTCTTATTAGGTGTAGTATTTGTATTCAGCCCCACTTTACATAACCAAGGAATATTGCAGTGGTAAATGCACACATTAGAATCCCTTGAAAGACAGAACGGATTGACTCAATGTATTTCTCAGTTCCTATATTGTAGCTACATGTTTCACACAAAAATCATATCATTTATATGACTATTCACCCGCCCGCTCTCAGCCATTCACTTGGCCACTGGCTAAATAATAGAAATTATTTACTATTTAGCGAGTGGCCGTGACAAAAGCAGAGAATCATCACTATTTACATGCCCTCTGCCTAAATATTAGAGATTCTGCACTGTTTGGTCGGCAGCCGTGCAAACAGCAGAAAAATGTCACTATGGCCTCTGGATAAGTGGTAGAGATCAGCACTGTTTACAGAGGGCCGTGCAAATAACAGAACAACTTCACTATGTACCCAGCCGCTGGCTGAATAGAAGAGATTCTGCACTGTTTGGTAGGTGGCCATGTAAATAGCAGAAACACTTCATTATTTACCCAGCCATTGGCTAAGTTGTAGAGATTCTGCCGTGTTTGGCTGGCAGCCTTGGAAATAGTAGAAACACGTCAATATTCATCCAGCCACTGGCTAATTAGTAGAGAGTCTACACTGTTTGGCCAGGGGCTGTTCAAATAACAAGGACACCTCACTATTTACCTGGCCACTGGCTAAATAGCAGAGGCTTTGTACTATTTGGCAAGGAGTCAAGCAAACAAAAACACTTCGCTCATTAGCCATCTGCTGGCAAAAAAGCAGACATGTATAATTCGGTCAGCAGCCATCCAAATAGAAAAATAAACATAATTACTTACGTGACTGCTGGTTAAATAGCAGTCATTTTACATAATTTGACAGGCAGCCCTGCAAGTAGCGAAGAAATTTCAGTATTTACCTGGTAGCTGGCTAAATAGTAAAAGTGATGTAATGTATTGCCAGCCACCTTGCAAATAACATGAAATTGAATTTCATTATTTACTTGGTGGTGGGCTAATAGAAGACAGTGTGCACACACTGGCCAGTACCCACGCATAATGCAGAGGAACTTCACTGCTGTATAAACATTTTAATCTATTATGCCATATGCAGATTTCAACAGGTACCTGCAGAACTGTAAAGAGTGAACACACTTTGCATAAATCTACTTATGAAAGTTAGAGTCCTGATGAATTAATATTTCGTTCAAAGAAGTTTTTTGCCGATAGAATAGTATTTTGCAAACAGTCATATCTATTGTTTGGTTGCTCCAAAAAATACTGAGTAGCCGGGGGTTGCAGAATGACCTGCGTAATTAATATTCATTACAAACGTGCCAATTTGTGACCTTCAGTGTGTGGCAAGGGACAGCCAACCATCTTTGCTATGACTAGTTTCCAAAAAAGAAAACATTTTTTTATACAGCAGCTCATGTTCCTTAAAGGAACCAGTGGTGGTTTAAAAAAAAAAAAAAGATTTTGGTTTTGGAAAACATCTCCGCCCATGAGATTGCCGACATGATTCTCAAATGGAATGTGGTCCTAATGGGACCTTCCTCCTCTTTTCAAATTAGTTACCACCCCAACTCGGGGTTGTTATCTCATCAATGGTTTGCAACAGTAATTGTCACACATTATCAATAGATTCCTTTCCAAAATGGATAGGATAGGGAGTAAACCCCTTTCATGAACCATCCTATTTGCAATTCGAAAATTATCACAAAAGTCCTTTAACTAGTTGAAATAATTTTCCAGCTCATAAAAAAGGTTTTGTTTTGTACATAACAATAAGCGCTTTTGTGATAAAAAGAAAACCTGTCACTTTGCGGCATAAGGCCCTAGGTGCTACAAATGACTTAGATGCAGGCACAAACTTATAGATTTCAAGGTCCCAACTGTTTGAATGTTTCCCAATTGTTTTGAAAAGCATGGCAAAGACTGCCACTCCATTACATATTGGTCCAATTCTTAGCAACTTGGGAGGTCTTTTATGGGGTGTGCAGTCTAAATATCGAGTCATTTTTATCGATTGGACAGAATATCGAATGAGAAATATCGAGATGGCAGTAATATCGAGATAAGTAATATCGAGGTATGTTTTATCGATTTTTAAAAAAAATAAAATATCAAAGTTAGAAATATCGAGTAGTTAATATCGACTGTTTAAAATATCGTTTTTTTGTTAGTTAAAAATATCGAAATTTAAAATATAGAGTGTTAGAATATCGAATGTCAAAATATAGAGTGTAATAATATCGATGTTTGAAATATAGACTGGTAAAAATGTCGAAAAAGTTAGGTATTTGTAAAAAAAAAACATATATGTTTGCTAATTTATAAAATTAAATATATATAATTTTTTATTGACATTTTTATAAATGTATTACAATTTTTAATTATTAAAAAAAGTGTACAATAAATTTTAGGAGCGGGATGTGGGTTTTTAGGGCAATAGGGTGGGGAGTGTTTTAAAATATATATTACTTTGAATATTCTTAATTTTTTTATTTTAATTTTTTTAATAAAATTTATGTTTTAAGGGTGGGTTGTAGTTTTTTAGGTGAATAGGGTGTGGAGTGTTTTAATAATGTGAATTTAATTTTTTTTATTTTTTATTTTTACATTTTTTTAAAATGTTTTAAATATTTTTTTAAATTTATAATACATTTTAGGAGCGGGATGTGGGTTTTTAGGGGAATAGGGTGGGGAGTGTTTTAAAAATGCGAATTTGAAATGTTGGTTTTTTATTTTTTATAAATATTTTAAAAATGTTAATTAATTTAATAAAATTTATAATCAATTTTAGGAGTGGGATGTGTGTTTTTAGAGGAAATGGGTGGGGAGTGTGCTAAATAATTTTTTTTTGTAAATTTAAAAATTTTAATGTTTTAAAAAATTAAAATTTGTTTTTGAATTTTGTGTTATTTATGTTTTTAGGTGTGTAGGGTGTGTTTTTAAAAATGAGAATTGTAATGTTAAAAATATATGTTTTAGGAAATATTTATTTAAAAAATTAAAATATTAAATGTTGCCATTTATTTTGGGGTTTTGTGTGTTTTTTGTGTAATATTGTTTTGTTAAAATTAAATTTTTTAATTTAAGAATTAAAAAGTTAATTTATTTTGACAATTTTAAAATTAAAATTATGAATTATACAAATTCATTTTAGTGTAAATAAAGTATTATGGGGCAGATTTATGAAGGCCTTGCGCCACGTTTATGCCGCTGTTGCGTCACGCAAGGCGGCGTAAACGTGGCGCATCCCTACGAACGATTTACAACGTGACGCATCTAGGCAGATGCGTCACGTTGTAAAGCCCTGCGCCGCTTGTGGGCGTTCCGGCGCAGGGTGGGCATTCCGGGGCAGGTGCGCCTCGCAAAAGTGGCTGAGTGAAATCTATGAGATTTCACTCAGTCACTTTCCACGTCAATTCCTTACGCCTGCTTGAAGCAGGCGTAAGGGTGACGCACCATACATTTGAATAGATGGCCCCTGTGCATTGCAGGAGTCATGTCGCACTTGCGACATGACTCCTGCAATGCGCCGCCCGTGCGCCGAGAGATGCGTCACGCATCCTCACTGCCTTGCACCATGGTGCGCCGCATCATAAATGCGGCGCACCATGGGTGGCGGAGCAGTGGCGCACTGTGGCGCATGTTAACTGGCGCATCCCTGGGGATGCGCCAGTTAACATAAATCTGCCCCTATGTTTTTAAGAATTGTGCTGTAATTTAGAATAATTTAACATATTTATTTTTTGGAAAGGTTTTAAGAAAAATAATGTTATTATGTATTTAAAATTGTAATTTTTTTACAGTATTGTTAGAAATTATGGGGTGACCGCGAAGGACATGGAAGGATTTTACATGTTTAGAAATATATTTTTTTTAAAATTGAGAATTTTGATGAGGTTTAATATTTTTAAAAGATTTGTGATGAAAGAACCGGGGGCCATGCGGACTTGACTACGGGCCGAGAACATGGGACAGCAGCGTATGGATTTTGCACGAATTCCACGCAGCGAGGCCCATCTGTGGGCTTCAAAAGTTACCAACTGAACATTAGCGCAACGTGAGGCACAAGAAGGGACGTGGTGCCTCAAGCGCTCCTTCATAACTGCCAAAGCCTCTGAAGAGAAGTGGGGACACTTCGAAACGCGTCAGGCATCCAGGGCAGTTTGAACAGTTAAAGGATATCATTGTGTTGGAGGCGTGCTTACCATTCAAGGCTCCTTGTGTGCAGCTGAGGTCCGGGTGCTCCTTTGTACGTTAGGTACTTCGGAGCTGGGATATTTACGCGGCGACCCATGCCTCGGAAGGAGCACCACCCTGAAAGAACCGTGGGCCATGCGGTCTTGACTACGGGCGGAGAACATGGGACAGCAGCGTATGGATTTTGCACGAATTCCACGCAGCGAGGCCCATCTGTGGGCTTGAAAAGTTACCAACTGAACATTAGCGCGACGTGAGGCACTACAAGTCCCATAAGTCCCATCCAGGGCGTGCATCTAAGCAAGAAGGGATGTGGTGCCTCAAGCGCTCCTTCATAACTCCCAAAGCCTCTAAAGAGAAGTGGGGACACTTCGAAACGCGTCAGGCATCCAAGGCAGTTTGAACAGTTAAAGGATATCGTTTTGTTGGAGGCGTGCTTACCATTCAAGGCTCCTTGTGTGCAGCTGAGGTCCGGGTGCTCCTTTGTACGTTGGGTACTTCGGAGCTGGAATACTTACGCGGCGACCCATGCCGCGGAAGGAGCACCACCCTGAAAGAACCGGGGGCCATGCGGTCTTGACTACGGGCCGAGAACATGGGACAGCTGCCTATGGATTTTGCACGAATACCACGCAGCGAGGCCCATCTGTGGGCTTGAAAAGTTACCAACTGAACATTAGCGCGACGTGAGGCACTACAAGTCCCATAAGTCGCATCCAGGGCGTGCATCTAAGCAAGTAGGGATGTGGTGCCTCAAGCGCTCCTTCATAACTGCCAAAGCCTCTGAAGAGAAGTGGGGACACTTCGGAACGCATCAGGCATCCAGGGCAGTTGCAACAGTTAAAGGATATCGTTGTGTTGGAGGTGTGCTTACCATTCAAGGCTCCTTGTGTGCAGCTGAGGTCCGGGTGCTCCTTTGTACGTTAGGTACTTCGGAGCTGGGATATTTACGCGGCGACCCATGCCTCGGAAGGAGCACCACCCTGAAAGAACCGGGGGGCATGCGGTCTTGACTACGGGCCGAGAACATGGGACAGCAGCGTATGGATTTTGCACGAATTCCACGCAGCGAGGCCCATCTGTGGGCTTGAAAAGTCACCAACTGAACATTAGCGCGACGTGAGGCACTACAAGTCCCATAAGTCCCATCCAGGGCGTGCATCTAAGCAAGAAGGGATGTGGTGCCTCAAGCGCTCCTTCATAACTGCCAAAGCCTCTGAAGAGAAGTGGGGACACTTCGAAACGCGCCAGGCATCCAAGGCAGTTTGAACAGTTAAAGGATATCGTTGTGTTGGAGGCGTGCTTACCATTCAAGGCTCCTTGTGTGCAGCTGAGGTCCGGGTGCTCCTTTGTATGTTAGGTACTTCGGAGCTGGGATATTTACGCGGCGACCCATGCCGCGGAAGGAGCAACACCCTGAAAGAACCGGGGGCCATGCGGTCTTGACTACGGGCTGAGAACATGGGACAGCAGCGTATGGATTTTGCACGAATTCCACGTAGTGAGGCCAATCTGTGGGCTTGAAAAGTTACCAACTGAACATTAGCGCGACGTGAGGCACTACAAGTCCCATAAGTCCCATCCAGGGCGTGCATCTAAGCAAGAAGGGATGTGGTGCCTCAAGCGCTCCTTCATAACTGCCAAAGCCTCTGAAGAGAAGTGGGGACACTTCGAAACGCGTCAGGCATCCAGGGCAGTTTGAACAGTTAAAGGATATTGTTGTGTTGGAGGCGTGCTTACCATTCAAGGCTCCTTGTGTGCAGCTGAGGTCCGGGTGCTCCTTTGTACGTTAGGTACTTCGGAGCTGGGATATTTACGCGGCGACCCATGCCGTGGATGGAGCACCACCCTGAAAGAACCGGGGGCCATGCGGTCTTGACTACGGGCCGAGAACATGGGACAGTAGCGTATGGATTTTGCACGAATTCCACGCAGCGAGGCCCATCTGTGGGCTTGAAAAGATACCAACTGAACATTAGCGCTACGTGAGGCACTACAAGTCCCATAAGTCCCATTTAGAGCGTGCATCTGAGCAAGAAGGGATGTGGTGCCTCAAGCGCTCCTTCATAACTGGCAAAGCCTCTGAAGAGAAGTGGGGACACTTCGAAACGCGTCAGGCATCCAGGGCAGTTTGAACAGTTAAAGGATATCGTTGTGTTGGAGGCGTGCTTACCATTCAAGGCTCCTTGTGTGCAGCTGAGGTCCAGGTGCTCCTTTGTACGTTGGGTACTTCGGAGCTGGAATACTTACGCGGCGACCCATGCCGCGGAAGGAGCACCACCCTGAAAGAACCGGGGGCCATGCGGTCTTGACTACGGGCCGAGAACATGGGACAGCAGCGTATGGATTTTGCACGAATTGCACGCAGCGAGGCCCATCTGTGGGCTTGTAAAGTTACCAACTGAACATTAGCGCGACGTGAGGCACTACAAGTCCCATAAGTCCCATCCAGAGCGTGCATCTAAGCAAGAAGGGATGTGGTGCCTCAAGCGCTCCTTCATAACTGACAAAGCCTCTGTAGAGAAGTGGGGACACTTCGAAACGCGTCAGGCATCCAGGGCAGTTTGAACAGTTAAAGGATATCGTTGTGTTGGAGGCGTGCTTACCATTCAAGGCTCCTTGTGTGCAGCTGAGGTCCGGGTGCTCCTTTGTACGTTAGGTACTTCGGAGCTGGGATGATATATAGTTTAATAACATATTTACATTATAGTCACAGTTGTACATTGGTGAAAAAAAATTGTATTGTGAATACATTTTTAATACAATCATTTTTAAGAAAAGTAACATGTATACAGTGTACATTTGTTTGTTTATTTCACATTTATTATTGTAAAAATAAAGATTTATTTTCGTCATATAGAACAACTTTTTCTATAATTTTATATTTACATATTTTTTGAAGCAAACATATTTATATATATATAAGCAAAAGGTATTATTGACATTGATATATAATTTACAATTGTATTTTTTGGAAGAAATTATTATTATGAATACATACAAATTTAATAAAAATAATTTTTCCAGAGGTAAAGAATTTTTCCATAGGTGAGGTTTTTAGGTACATTATTTGTACATATAAAGAGTAAATAATAGTAACATGTATTACAATATTTAATATTCATACAGTCATGTATATATTTTTTATTAAAGTAAATGTTTGTTTAATTAATATAAAGTAATTGAAAATAACATATAGGACATTGTAAATAATTTTTATAACATTTTTACAAAAAAAATACAACAGTTAGATAATATTGATTGAAACATGTATCAAATAAATTTAGAAGGTTATTTATTGTTAATATGAATGGGACTATTTGTTTGTTAGGGACTATTTTGTAACCGCGTTATGTTATTTTGGGTCATTTCAACATGGAAGAGCTTGCGGTTGGAGGCTGCTTCGCGTGTGGAAGGGTACGTTTACTTTTAAGTATTTCATTTAAGTTACATATTAGGGGGCCCATTAGGATGACGGGCGGACTTTGTCCGCCCGTCATCCTGTCGCGTGGAGGGACCGCCGCCATAAGGGCGGGGGTCCCGTTGGGGGCATTAGGATGCGCCTGCCACCGTGGCGGGCACATCCTGTATCTTTAGCATTGTGCCGGGCGGTGCTGAATGCACCGCCCGCCGCAATGCTAAAGATATGTGTAGTGCATTACAAAGCACAACGTGACAGGCACTGCGCGGTGCCCGCCACGTTGTACTTTGCAATGCTAGGGGGTACCATAGGTACCTCCCATGTGCACCCCCACCCTCCCGGAGTCCCTGGGGGCCTGCAATGGGCCCCCGCAGGGTGTCTCCGCATGCCTTTCCATGGGGGCATTGGAAAGGCCTTTTGAAAATGCCCATGCTAATATGGCTGGCGGTGTCTGATAGACACCGCCACCATATTAAACCTTGTCCGCCCCGGCCGTGAGGCGACCGGGGCGGGAAAGAGGCGGACGGTCCGCCGCGGTCACCCTCGCCATACTAATATGGCGGGGGTGATTCCGGGTAGGATGGCGGGCGGGTCGCCCCCGCCAGGCTGGCGGCGGCTACCGCCAGCCTGGCGGGGGCAATCCGCCCGCCATCATAATGGGCCCCATAGTTTGAGTATTTGTGGAGTGTGTATAGGTTTTCTAGTGTTGGGTAGTTGTAGGATGTGATTGTTTTAGGCGGTATTTACGGTTTTCGTTTTGGTTCCGGTTTACTCGTTTTGGGCGTACTATGTTGAGGTAGGAATTGGGTTAGAAATGTAAATTAAATGGTATGTTTAATGTTTAATAATGTTTGCAAATATATGTTGGGGTGCATTGTGTGTGGGGGGGTATGTTTTTTTTCTATTTTTCAGGTTCTTTGCGTGGATGTCGTTTTTAGGAGAAGATTGCGGTTTTTTTTAGTAAGAAGTGTGTAGAATATTATTACATTTTCACGTTTTCAAGGAGCGGTTCTTTAATTTTTAACCTATTTTCGGGTTTGTAATGGTTTATCGTTGGATCGATTTTGGAGAAGATTCGGTATGGATGTGTTTTTATTTTTATTTTTTACATTTGGTTTCCTTGGAGCGTTTTTTTAATTTTTGATAAATATTTTCGGGTTTTTAAGGTTTATCGACTGGATAGTATTGGAGAAGATTGTTTTTAGAATTTTTTGCATTTTTGTATGGGTTCCTTTGGATTGTTTGGATGGATTACTAGTATGGAATGATTTCTTTTGTTACAAAGGATCATCTTCAGCAACAAAGTGAGTAAGTTTTATTTATTTATATTTTGGGTGGGATTGTCATTTTATTTGTTTAATTATTTTATGTTACATGTTAGAAATTGTAAGAAATCTGTTCAGATATATGTAAATATATTTTATTGTTATATTTGACAGTTTTGTTACAGTTTCTAACATGTATCTAATATATATATTTTATGTTTAATATTTGCTGAGTATAGGTATGTTAGATGTTTAAAGAATTGTTTTTGCTATCATAGACAGATATTGTATGCCTCTGGTAGTTGGGTATAGGGTCACTTGGTCTTGTAAGGTATTGTACATTTTTTTACTTTGTTTAGTTAGCTTAGGGCCAATTAGTGTTACAGATTGCTCCATTTGAAGTTCTTGGTAACTTTGCTCCTTTTGTAATGATTGGAGTTGTTTATGTAGTGTGGGGGTACCTCGGCCTGTAGTTGCTTGGAAAGCATTGTGCCATCCTTCGACAGCGTTGTTACTTTTAGCCTGTTTATTTAGGGTACTTAGGTAGACGTTCCACCAGGGTATTTGAAATTTTGGTTGCCTTCTGTGTCCTGATCTGTGTAGCCTTCCTACCCATGTGTCTGCGAAGTAGTCTAATAGAGGGCTTAATTTTGTTTCTTTTTTTTATAATAGGGGCTGTCTATCAGTAGGTTGTAATGTTCTGCTACGTCTGTAACAGGAACGTAGGCTAGCGCTATTAATTTTTTTACCTGGTAGGCAAAAGTGCTGTCATTGCAGTATTGGGAGCTTAGGGCAGATTTTTGTATATGTTTCCATATACATTGGTTAAAATGGTAGTAGCAACCTTGGATTGCTGTGTGAGGGTAGGTTTTTAGAATTGAATTTAGCATTGCTTTCTCAAAGTCAATGATAATTTTGAGGGGGAAGTAATTATTTGTTTCTTCTTTTATTTTATTTAGTAGTTCAACATAGGTTGTTTGCTGTTTGTTGGGTAGTAGGCTATATATGAAGGGAATATTACAGTTCTGATAGTGTCCATGGATGGTGTATAATTGATAGAAAGGTTTAGGGCATACAGAGAATGTGCCATCCATCCTCCATGTTTCGCATTGGTGTAATTTCACTATATTGTCTGCTGTAGCAAATATTATAATTCTTTTTTCTTTACATGCATTGTCATATAGGATGAATGGTTTGTCATTATGAGTTAATCTCAGTTCAGGGGGAATTTGGACTTGCTCAAAGATTTTTGGGGCAGGTGGAGTAGCTGCAGTTGTTCTTTTTTGCCTAGCTATTGTCCTTTTTAGAGATTCGATGGAAGGTAGTTGGCTTGATGCATGTTGGGGGAGAACTTTTAAGTGTTCTTTAAGGATAGTTGTAGAAGGGAGGTCTGTACTAGTACTTGCTTCTTTTAGTGAGTCAAGCATTTGTCTAATTTCTATTTCTGTCACGTTGGGAGGGTGGTTATGTTCTGTGGTATTGGTTACAATTGTTTCCTGTGTTATAGCTCAACCATAACATTTGTTACTGTAATATTTCCTGAATTTCCAAAACACTTTCATTTCATGCTGTTTTTCTTGGGTATATGTATAGCCCGTAAAACATAAAAGCATGTTGCATTCCTGTGAAGTTATACATTTGGCTCCTTCAGTAATTTTTCGTTTTTCTTTCTACAGTAAATAAATGTTGCATAGAGATATTTAGTATGGTTTCTAGGTTCATCATTTGCATTTTTAACATTATCACTATATATTTACCTGTTTCTTAGTTGTTTTGAGGGCAGTGCTGTGTGTTTGGAAGCTTTACTTCTCTTTATTTTATCGATGATTCTCTTGGGAAAAGAAAATGAGATTTATTGTATATGTTTTATTTTGTATTATTGGATTTCTTAGTATAAGGACGTTTTCTTGGTAGTTTTTCTTTTAGTAGTTGCCTCTGTTATTTTAGTTTATATAATTACTCTTGTTTTAAACTTGATAGAGTTGTAAAAGTTGGGCTTTTTTTTCGGTAACTTTGATATATCTGCAAGACATGGTAGGAAGGAAAGAAAATGTTTTAGTTATTGTTGTTTAATTTTTTATTTTTAGTTTTTAGTGCTAAGTTTAGTAGCTATTATAAGGTAGTGGTACTTACTTTTCATTTGTGTATCTTTTTTTGCATGTAGCAGGTTTCTCTTCTAGTGAAAACTGGCAGAGTTTCCCCTTTTTCACATTTTGTGGTGCAAAGTGTTATCTAGGTGTGGATTTGCTTTTTTTATAGTGTTTCTATAATGTGTTGGTTGTTTTCATTGGTCTGCCTAATTATTTGGTGTTTTTTATTGGTTGCTTGAGAGTGTTTGAATTTTTTGGGGAGTTATGTGGTTTATATGGAAGACGGCAATTATTGTTTTTTTTATTGTGGAGCCTTTTTTTTCCTTTTTTTATAATTCTTTTATAGTGTGAGTTGTATAATGTTTTATATATTAATATGATGTCAGTGCAATGTATTTTCGAAATGTTACTTTTTATAATTTATTTGATGTTTATTTACTCAGCAATTATATTGTGTTTTTTTATATAATTATGGTGAGTTTTGTTAATATTTACCATGTTATATATTATGTTTTTGATGATGTATAGAGAGGTCGATAAAAGGTTTTTTCGATATTTTAGTGGTCTATATTTTTTTCGATATTTTTGCTTATTTCTTTATATGTGTTGAAAGTCGATATTTATTGTTAGCGATATTTTTTTTGGGTCGATAATGTTGTTATCGATTTTTTTTAGCTGCGATATTGTGGATTCAATATTTGTGTAGTTTGTTGTTTAAGTATTGGTAGTCGATATTTTTGTAGTCGATATTTTTACTTCGTTATTTTGGGTAGTCGATATTCGGTCTGTCGATATTGTTTCAGTGATCCCTTTTATGGATCCATTTCGGGCTCCACAAATGCTCCTTCTCCTTTACGTTTATCCGCAGAGGTGACTAATGATAAAGATGATTAGTACATTTGCTTAATTAAAGCTTTTTACTCTTCTAAAGCTATGTATGCACTCTTATTTCAAAATCCATGGGAGTGAACCAGTGGTAGATATAGCATTACCAAAAGACCCCATGTTATCTGAATATCTCTTTTTCTGAAGCAAATCAGTGCATTCTGGAAATATTAATTCTGGTTCAGTTAAACAAAACAAACTAAAATACCTGATAACAATTTATTTTATTTTATTTAAATAGTTGTATATAGCGCTGGCTAGACCCGTAGGTACGTTACATCAAAATATGTGACACATAACGGAAGAGAAGGAGAAGGAGAGATCAGTAGAGAGGGAAGGGTAGAAGGGGAGTGAGAGGGAGAGGAGGAGGGGGGACGGAATAAAATACAGACAGGTGGATAGAAGGGAGACAAGTCAAAAGCAGAAGGGCGTAAATACAATGAGGGGGAGGGTGGGCGAGACAGGGAGAAGGAAAGAAACTGTGCCCAAGGTACGGCTGGGCAGGTGACGGTCAAGGGGTGAACCAAGTCTGATCTCCTCATTAGCAGAACAGAGCAGCTCCAACGGGCGTCGGACACAATCCTCGGACTCCGCTGTCATGAAAGAGGTCATGTGTCCTTAGGGAAAGACAGAGTAGTAAAGGGTTGGGGGGGAAGGAGGCCATGGTCCTAAGGAATTCAATAAGTCCTCTTGAGGTCAGGCAGGGTTGGGTAAGTAAAAGTTCAGCAATGGGGAAGAAGTCACCAAAGTCGGCAATGTTGGGGGCAATGATTTATAAACGCAAAAAACAAAACTGGGAATGTTGTTTCCCAGTAGGATGGAGCAACCTAATATTTAGGATAAATCTATTGAAATAGAAACAGTTGCAAATGGTCCGTTATGAAGTGACAAACACAGTACAATTATGAGACCTCAGTTCAATCTCTTGCCACAAGGGAGAAAAACTATGGGCCTGATTTAGAGTTTTGATGATGGAGGTTACTTTGTCAGAATGGCCCAAGACAACCTGAGGGAATTCTGTTGCCAAATTAGGAGTTATCTGCTGGCCCTGTGGACAAATCTCTACACTGACAGGATCAGCTGTAAAGGCAGTCACTTGTCTATACATGAAAGAGTTAAAATATAGCTGCATCAGATATGATGGCCGCCTGGCAAACTTTTCAAAACGTTTTGTTTTTCAAAAACAAACTTCAAAAGCGGGAGTTTGTTTTTGAAAAACAAAAAAGGTAATGACCCCACTTGCTGGGAGCTGCCTCCCAGGGGGATGGGTCATATTTATTTTCCTGTTCCTTGCAGCCAGGTTTTACTCTAAATAGGGTAGGAGTATAAAAGTCCTTCTTTCGACGGCCCGTGTCAGATCATCAGAGGAAGTATTATGTAAAGAAACCACAAATAAACAAATGGGACTATAATTAATGGAGCAGAATGATCTAGGAATATAAATGCATTTTCCCAGTAAATCTCTGAATGACAAATAGGCATCAAATACACAAAAGAAAAGAAACTCACAGAGATGTTTATTCATTGACTTCATTACAAATATTGTCATAAATAAGACTCTGACTAAATAGAGACATTCTGTTATTTTGTTCTTGTGACCTACAGATCTTTACAGTTTCACTTTCATACTAATTTTCCAGACAGGGGGATATGGATTCTCTATTCACTACTGAAGTTTGCAGAACTAAGTTGGGGTGATTCCTTTCAATTATCAGCTCAGACACAGACTTTGTGCTAGCTGATGGGTCTCATCGCAGTAACAATAGTCCTGGTTTCAGAATGAAAAATCCAAACCAAGGACACATTGAAACTTGAGATCTCAGCACCTGACCGTCATCAGACTTCCTGAGCAGTTATCAGGCACAGCCAAAAGGACAGTCCTGCTTAGAAACGTTGACACCTTTACCAAGAGAAACAAATGGCCTACCCCTAACTTGTACCATCTTCCCTAAGTCGACACTCAGGAGGAACTAATCAGTAGCCCTATGCTAATAAGAACCTCACAGAATATCTTTAGGTAGCCTTTAACCTATTCTTCCTTACTTCGGCTCTGGGTCTCCACCCTCCAACCAGAGGGATGTAGTCAATACACTTCCATTGTCAATGGAGGCTGTATCTATTCTCCATCACAGCATGCAAAATGCATCTCACTGATCCATGTACTTAGACTTTCATTGCACAAAGGTTCTTACTACTACATACTTTCTACATGCCCACCGCACATTCACACACATGGACTGTCAGCTCAAATATCTGGGTGTCGCACAAAATCGCTCTTGGGTCATCTGAGGCATTCTTTCTGGAGCCTCCATCACCCACTCTTCTGCTTATCAATACCTTTGTGTGATCCTGAGCGCTCATCTGCAGATTGCCTTAGCCCTTTGACCTGTTTGTTACCATTTTTCCGGATTTCAGCTATCTGAGTTTCTCATACCCTTTCTGCCATCTTTCAAAGAACACACTCATTTTCACTCATCCACCTTTAAACTGTCTGCCAAGTTTCAGTCCCTATACCCTCAGATCCACTCTCAGAACACTGTGTCAGCATCACACAGCATCTTCTATCACTCAGCGGTCCGAGTGTAACAGTCCCGACTTTTTATTCAGTTTGCATGCTCTGCTTTTTCAGCAAATATTTACCAGTACTATACATGGCCTGACGGGTGAGGGTTTCTTAAATTTGGCATCATAAGAAGCAGCATATATAAAAAAAACATTTTAAAAAGGATGTACTAATATATATGGCCTAGATTCATATAGGTGGGCTTCTGCTCCCTATCTTTTTCCTTCTCTTCTAGGTCCTTCTGTGCCTTTAAATGTTGGTCCTTCTCCTAGTCCTGTTCCAAGTCCTACTCAACCGGGCTGTTTTGGTCCTCTTGATCCTCATCCTCATCCTGGTCTAACTAGTTCTGGTCACCCTGATCCTGCTTTCCTGAATCTGGTGCTCCTGGTTATATACCTTCCTGACCCTGGTCTTCCTGGCACTGCTCCTGGCTCATCCTTGTATTAGCCCTTCGTGAACCTCTTGATTCTGGCACTACTGACCCTTACCCTGTGCCTGCTGGCCTTCTGGGGCCGTACCCACCTAGCCTTATTGTCCTAGGTTTCTAGGGCTGCACTCCCAGCCTTCCTGGTTTTGTTCATCCTGGTTCTCCTTGCGCTGGTCCTTGTGGTTCACCTGGTACTGGTCTTCCATATTAGGTACTCTTAGTCTGGGCCTGGTCATTTTGGTCCTGGTCTGGTTCATTAGTCCTCACAGATCTAGTTGTCCTGGTTCCCCTGATCCTTGCCAGCCTGTTTCTAATACCCCAGTTTGTAGTCCACACGCTCTACTTGGAACTTCAGGTCCCCTTGGTTCTGACCTCTCGGGTCCTCCTAGCCCTGCTCCTGGTCCTGCTTATTCCGATCCTTCTAGTCCACCTGATCCTCCTCCCCTATCTTGTCCCTGGTCCTAATGGCCATTGAGCACCTGCTCCACACCTGATTAGTTCTCTGGGTCCTCCTCCAACATATCATGACACTCTTGGGCGTGGTCCTCTGCTCATTGACATACTGGACTAACCTGTCCACTTTGTCATGATCTTCCTTGCTCAGGTAATCCTGTTCCTAGCCACCAGACTTGGTCATAATGGTTCCTGCCATACTGGCCTTCCATGTCCTGGTCCTCTTTTTCCTCCTAGTCCTGGTCCTCCTTGTCATGGTATGCTAGTTCCTGATACTCCTGGGCCTCTTTGACTTGAGCTTCTTTTTCCCCTAGGTTGAGGCCCTACTGGTCCTCCTTACCCTTGTCCTCTTAGCTCCTGTCCTGCTGGCCGCAGTTGCCATGTCCATCACCTCCTGATTCTTCAGGCTCTGTTAACCTAGTCTTTCTTCACTCCCAGTCTGGTTTGCCTAGGAATGGTCTAGTAAATCCTGGTCCTCACAATTTGTGTTCTCTTCCTGGTTGTGTGCCCTCTACACTCCATCTTTTCATTTCTGGTCCTCCTTGTTTGGGTCTTTGTATACATAATATTTTTTTTCTGGTTCTCTTGGCCAGCCTGGTCATTTTAGGCCCCCTTTTCCTAGCTCTTCCTTTTATTTCCTAATACTCTTGAAACTCGTCCATTTGACCTCATCCTTCTGATCCATCTTACCCTGCTCATCTGATTCCTAGTATTTCAGTACTTCAGTAACTGGTTTTACTGGTCCCCTCAGTCTACCTGGCATCTTGTGTCCTGGCTCTCTTAGGCCTTGCCTCTTAGCCCATATCTTCCTAGTTTGGATCATTCTTGTCCACCTGCTCTGAACCCTGTCCTTATGGTCCTTCTAGCACTGCACCCAATGGCCTTGGCCTTGGCCCTCTTGGTCCTCTTTGTTTGGGTCTTCCAATGCCTTGTCACTTTGATCCAGGTCCTCCTGGACATCTCGGCCCAGTCGCTTGAGTTTTCTTAGCTCTGGGTGGTCTGGTCCTCCTGATCTTCCTTACCCTGGCCCTCCCACCCTCAGGTCCTGTCCTTTCTTCTCTACTTGGCATTCTGGGCCCTGGTCCTATGGTCCTCCTGGCACTCCTAGGCCTATTCCTGGCCCTCTTGGTGTTGATCTTTCTAATCCTCCTAATTCTGGTCTTCCTGGTATTCTTGGCACTGACCAGCTCACATCTTTCTTGCTTATTCTGGCCCCTCCAGTACTATTGGCCTGGATCTGGTCTTCCTGATTCTGATCGTCAGTCTCCTGACCCTTGTCCTTATTCTTCTGTACAAACTCATCAGAGTCCTCCTTTGTATGGTCCACCTGGCTCTTGCCTTTCTGTTGCTCATCTTCCTGGGCATCCTGTTCCTCAGCATGTGGCCTGGACCTCCAGACTGTGATCATCCTGGCCCTGATGCTCCTGGTCCTTATCGTCCTTACGCTGGTCCTCCTGATCCTGGTACTCAAGGTCTTCATCCATTTCATCCCCTTTACCCTGGTCTTCCTGATCTTCCTAATCTTCCTGATCCCCCTAGTCATTTGTTTTCTTTTCATTCTAACTTTCGTTGTCAGTGTCCCTTGTCTCAGTTTCCTGGCACTCCTGCTCAAGTTCATGCTATTCACGGTTTTCATTGTTCTTGTTCTTCAAAGGATACTGTGTCCATTGCCCTTAATCCTCTTGGTCCTCTTCCTTATAGTTTGGGTTCTCCTGGGCCCAGTTCTCCTGGACCTGACCCACTTGCCATCCTATTCTTGGTATCCTTGGTCCTGGTCATACTGGACATTCTTCTACTATTGTGCCTGTAATCATTGCATATGCCTTTTGGTCAGCATAGTCCATCTTGGTTCCTCCCATTCTTGGCCAATGTAGCCCTATTTCTTTCTGGTCCTCTTGATCCTGACCCCCATGTCCTGGTTCTCCTCATCATCAACCTCCTAGTCCTGGGACCACAGGTCCTGGTTATAGTATGTTGATTTTTATAGTGCACTAATCACAGAGAGGTTGTCCAACCTCTTGTCCTGGCCCTCTTAGGCCTTGCCTCTTAACCCTTGCCTTCCTAGTTTGGATCATCCTTGTCCTCTTGTCCTTCTTGCCTTTTGTATCCTGGCACTCTTAGTATTTGTCCTCCTGGTATCGGTTGTCCAGATTCTGCTGAATCTGCCTCTTGTCCATTTAGCCCTGTTGGTACTCCACTGATTGATCCAGGACCTCTTGATCCAGGTTCTCCTTGTCTGGGTCCTCTAGGGCCTGGTCATTTTGGTCCTGGCCCTTCAGATCACCATTGTCCAGTCCACTTGGTTTTCCAGATTCTGACTGACACTCTTACATCTGATTGTCCTCATCCTGGTCCCGTGATAACGATTGCTCGGCCCCTCTTGGAAGTCCTAGGTCCTGATCTTCATGACTTCATTAGCCCTGTTTCACGTCCTCCTGGTCCTGATCCTTTTAGTTTAACTAGTGCCCTTGGTACTGTCCCCTGGTCTTCCTAGTCCCTGTCCTGCACATCCTAGTATCTTGGAAATACTGGCCAACTCCAGGTCCTCATCATCATAATCCTTTTCAATCTGATCCCAATCCTCCTGACCCTCGTCCTCCTGCTGCTTGTCTGCATGGTTCTGCAATAAATATTCCTGACAAAGATCATTCTAGCCTTTCCTAGTTCTACTGTTCCTGAACTGTGGTACATGGTAGTCTAAGAACTTCCTGGTTGGCTCTGTAGTTCCTGGTCCTGGTCTGTCTGGTCATAATCACAGTGTACTCCTGTAGCTAGTTCTTTGGATCCTGGGTCATCTGTTTTACAGGCTCCTGTACCTGGGCCTTGTCATCCTCCTCACCCTAATACTTGCCCATCAGTCTTCCCAGTCCTTCTTCCCTGGTTTATTTAGTGCCCTGGTTGGCCCATTCCTCATCTTTCTAACCCCCCCTGTCCAATGTAGTCATGGTCTTTGTTCTGGAACTTCTTTGTCTGGTCCTCATGTATCAGGTGATCTGGTGTGTCATCCTAATCCTCCTGGTTTACCTTTTCCACCTTATTCTTATCCATCTGGCCATGGTCCATTCTATCATGGTCCTCCTAGTATTGGTTCTCCTAGGTCTGGTATCCCTCATCCCTGTGGCACTGGTTCTCCTAGTTCCCATGTTTCATATGCCCCTTGTTCATATAGTGCTTGTTAACCTGATATAACATTCTCCTGAGTCTGACCTTTATGGACTATTTAATCCTGTTCCCACTGTGCCTAGACATCCCAGTCCTTTATATCCCTCTGTGTCTAATCTAGGGTCACCAGGTCCCACTAGCCCCGGTCCTTTCTGACCGTGATCTTCCCAGTACTCTTCCATTCTCTTCTAGCCAATTGGCCCTCCTTGATCTGATCTCTGTTCTGTGGTCTTGGACTCTTCTGTTTCTGTTCCTACTTTCCATCTGTCTCTGGGTACTGGTCTTCTTCTGTCTTCCTACCATGGCCTTGGGGTGCTACTCCTGGCCTTGGTCATCCTCATCACTCTGGTCCAGTGTGCTCAGGGCGTCCTAGCCCTCCTTGTCATTGTGGGACAAGGTCTTCTGTTCCTTCTACCTCTGGTCCTTCTGTTCCTTCAGGCCCTTGTTTATTGGGGTCAGGTCACCCTTCTACACATTATCATAGCCATCCTTATCCTTCTCACCCTGGTCCAGGTAACCCTAGTCCTGTTATTCCTTTTCTTGTTCAGCATCTTCTATTTGTTTCTGGTCCCCTCTGGCATTGGTAACCCTGGTTTTTGTAGATTAGGTTTTCTTGGCTCTGGTTCTTCTTGTCTTGGTCCAAGTGGCTCTGGATGTCCTAGCCCTTCCGGTGGCCTTTGTTCTCCTACTTGTCATCATCCTCCTACAGGTCTTAATCATTTCTTCCCAAGCTCCCCCTGAATTATAACTTTATTCAGGTACAGCTTCTAAGCCTGTCATGCTGATTTTTTGTGACTTCTAGATTTCTTTGCTGAGACAGCACTGTCAGCAATAGGAATAAGGGCTAAATAGAGGTAGGACCCTGCTCACTTGAAACACTGCTAAGCAGGTTAAAATCGATAATACATTATGCAGGTGACTAAAATGTCAGAGTGGCTGAAGGAGCCTCTCGACATGGGCATACATGCCAATAGACCCGATTCAAGAAGGAAACTCTCGATTTTTGAAGCCACCTATGTCTTTATTTTAGGTGTCTCCCTCTTAAAAAGGCATTTGTTTCAGTGTATGCCCTTGGGGGAAAATTCATTCCTCCAATTTAATTTTTCAAAGTCTCCCACTTCACTCTTTGAAAATATAGGCATATATTACAGAGACCAATATGCCTTAATGCCTGAAACCCACTCTGCTGAGTTAATAATAAGAAGACATGTTAATTCACAAGCAGCAGAGTAGGCTCCTCCTGTAAATTACCCGGATGCATTATTTACCTGTCTCCTGCATTTACTTCCCCATTTCAGATAAGCCCCTTTAATGTGTCCCACTCAATTTACCTCCTGCAAGTGTCCCATAGCACTGTGATCACAAGCACCAATTGCCTACTATATGTGTTCCTCCCTCTGGGGTCCAGATACCACCTATCTGTCTGCATCCTATGCTTGCTGCTGCTTGTTGACTGCTGCTACGTTGCCATACTCAGTGGATGAACTAGAATCCAATCCATGCATTATTTATAATTTATAATAAACCAGAAAACACATACCATTATCTCTCTAAGGCTAGGGTTTAACCCCAGTATTTGTACTGCTCTACGTTGAGGTCATGACATTGTCTCCAAGCTAAATATAGCGCCTACAAATCAGTCAACAAATAGATATTCAAGTCAATCAAATTATACAAAAAGCATCTCCAATAGAAGTTATGTTAAATAAGATCACCTTCTTTTCTTGACCCAAGCATAATTTCAACATTCTCTAATCACATTACTCAAGTGTATCCCTTGCATCGCCATTACTTGTAGAAGGGTGTACTTTTCCCTATCTATATTCAAACCTTTCCCTCCAGTTTTTAATTTATCTATCCAAAATGTTTCTTTGGATCTCAATAAGTGTTCCAAATTCCTACCTCGTCTACTAATTTCCAATTTTTCAATCCCCATGAATTTAATAGGTTTCTGCAGATGGGGTTTGCTTAGCCTTCAAATGTATCACATTAGGGTAGTGTTTCTCCTTATTCTTAAACGCTCTCAAATGCTCCCTCCATATTTGTTTAAATGTTCCTATTGTTGAGCCTACTTATTATAATACACAAATAAACAAAATTAGATAGACACAAGAATTGTATTTACAATTGTTAAAAGCCTTAATGTCAAAACTCAGCATGTTTTCACAACCTTTAAATTTCTTCGCCCCATCGCTAAAATATTTGCAACAGTTTCACATTACACATTTATAACACTCATTAGGAAGCTGGAAGCCACTGCATTCCCTCCTGCATTACATTATTCTGAAACACAAATCTTGTTGTGTCACTAAGACTCAGAAGGGTCTTTAGAGTAGTGCCCATGTATAAGTAGCGCATGGTTTTTCTGTTAAATATTTTCTCAGATCATCGTCTTCTGTTAAGAAAGACCAATAGTTGAACAAACTTTAAAAAATATACTCATTATCCATACTATGCATAGTGATTAGCCTAATCTTCTCAATATGTTGCTGTTTATTAGGGGTGGGTGGAATTTGCATAGTCGTGCTACACGAAGCTCAGCAAAACTGTGAAAAATCTTTGCGAGCACGCAGAGTTCTAGATCCATCCCAACATGGTTTCCGTGCCGAACACAGCACGGAATCCGCCCTGATTAAGTCTGTGGAAGACATCAGAAGAGTGATGGACGCAGGAGGCAGAGCCGCCCTGATCCTATTGAATCTCTCCGCGGCCTTCGACACGGTCCATCACAAGTTGTTGATGGACCAGTTGGGGGCCTGCGGAATTCAAGGAAAAGCACTGAAGATCCTACAGGCCTTCCTTTCCAATAGGACTCAGACGGTGGCGCTGGGGGACTTTGAATCACGTCCATTTGTGCTTCCTTGTGGAGTTCCCCTGGGGTCCTCCCTGAGTCCGACCCTTTTTAATGTGTACGTTTCCACTCTAGCGCCGGTTATTCGATCCTTCGGCTTCAATCTCACAGCATAGGCAGATGACACGCAGATAGTGGTGTCACTGCGCCCGGGCGAAATAGATAATACAGCAGACAGGTTTAGAGGCTGTATGAGAGAGGTTGGCAACTGGATGGCACAAAACTGTCTGAAGCTCAACTCAGCAAAGACAGAAGTGCTACTCTTTGGTTCTAGGGACAACTTCTGGTCCCCAAGGTGGTGGCCAGAAGAAATGGGTACCCCCCCCCCCCCTTCCCCAGTGACGAAGGTTAAAAATTTCGGTGTAATTATGGACGAATCATTGTCCTTTAAACCACAGATTAATGCACTATCCTCATCAACGCATTACATCCTTAAAACAATCAGGAAAGTTCTGCCAATTTTGGAGGTAGATTCAGAAAAGGGGGTGGTGATGAACAGAGTGCCTGAATTAAGCAGACCACTCTTACCCAGTCCAAAGATCAGGGCTTGATCCATCACCGTTTTTTAGCTCACTGCACCATCCCAGCTCAGAACTTGGCTATATGCAAATTAGTCTGTTCCTGTCCCAGTGCATGATGGGAACAGGGCAAACCAAACTACCAAGCCAATTCTTGTACTGGGAAGGAAACAAGCTTCCGGGGACCGGTTTCTGCCATTTCAGGCGTCGTCGGCCCGGCTTGCTTGAATCCTGATGGTGCAATGAGCAAGGGACTCACATCTGAGTATACCCTTCCACGCTTATGGTGGACAAAATGATTCAGAAAAGGGGGTGGTGATGAACAGAGTGCCTGAATTAAGCAGACCACTCTTACCCAGTCCAAAGATCAGGGCTTGATCCATCACCGTTTTTTAGCTCACTGCACCATCCCAGCTCAGAACTTGGCTATATGCAAATTAGTCTGTTCCTGTCCCAGTGCATGATGGGAACAGGGCAAACCAAACTACCAAGCCAATTCTTGTACTGGGAAGGAAACAAGCTTCCGGGGACCGGTTTCTGCCATTTCAGGCGTCGTCAGCCCGGCTTGCTTGAATCCTGATGGTGCAATGAGCATGGTCTGCCCTGTTCCCATGATGCACTGGGCCAGGGACAGACTAATTTGCATATAGCCAGGTTCTGAGCTGGGATGGGGCAGTGAGCTAAATAACGGTGATGGATCAAGCCCTGATCTTTGGACTGGGTAAGAGTGGTCTGCTTAATTCAGACACTCTGTTCATCACCACCCCCTTTTCTGAATCGTTTTTGGCCACTATAGGTGTGGCAGGGTATACTCAGACATGAGTCCCTTGCTCACTGCTCCATCAGGATTCAAGCAAGCCGGGCCGACGAGGCTGAAATGCCAGAAACCGGTCCCCGGTAGCTTGTCTCCTTTCTGGTGAAGAATTGGCTTGGTAGTTTGGTCTGCCCTGTTCCCATGATGCACTGGGCCAGGGACAGACTAATTTGCATATAGCCAGGTTCTGAGCTGGGATGGGGCAGTGAGCTAAATAACGGTGATGGATCAAGCCCTGATCTTTGGACTGGGTAAGAGTGGTCTGCTTAATTCAGACACTCTGTTCATCACCACCCCCTTTTCTGAATCGTTTTTGGCCACTATAGGTGTGGCAGGGTATACTCAGACATGAGTCCCTTGCTCACTGCTCCATCAGGATTCAAGCAAGCCGGGCCGACGAGGCTGAAATGCCAGAAACCGGTCCCCGGTAGCTTGTCTCCTTTCTGGTGAAGAATTGGCTTGGTAGTTTGGTCTGCCCTGTTCCCATGATGCACTAGCCAGGGACAGACTAATTTGCATATAGCCAGGTTCTGAGCTGGGATGGGGCAGTGAGCTAAATAACGGTGATGGATCAAGCCCTGATCTTTGGACTGGGTAAGAGTGGTCTGCTTAATTCAGACACTCTGTTCATCACCACCCCCTTTTCTGAATCGTTTTTGGCCACTATAGGTGTGGCAGGGTATACTCAGACATGAGTCCCTTGCTCACTGCTCCATCAGGATTCAAGCAAGCCGGGCCGACGAGGCTGAAATGCCAGAAACCGGTCCCCGGTAGCTTGTCTCCTTTCTGGTGAAGAATTGGCTTGGTAGTTTGGTCTGCCCTGTTCCCATGATGCACTGGGCCAGGGACAGACTAATTTGCATATAGCCAGGTTCTGAGCTGGGATGGGGCAGTGAGCTAAATAACGGTGATGGATCAAGCCCTGATCTTTGGACTGGGTAAGAGTGGTCTGCTTAATTCAGACACTCTGCTCATCACCACCCCCTTTTCTGAATCGTTTTTGGCCACTATAGGTGTGGCAGGGTATACTCAGACATGAGTCCCTTGCTCACTGCTCCATCAGGATTCAAGCAAGCCGGGCCGACGAGGCTGAAATGCCAGAAACCGGTCCCCGGTAGCTTGTCTCCTTTCTGGTGAAGAATTGGCTTGGTAGTTTGGTCTGCCCTGTTCCCATGATGCACTGGGCCAGGGACAGACTAATTTGCATATAGCCAGGTTCTGAGCTGGGATGGGGCAGTGAGCTAAATAACGGTGATGGATCAAGCCCTGATCTTTGGACTGGGTAAGAGTGGTCTGCTTAATTCAGACACTCTGTTCATCACCACCCCCTTTTCTGAATCGTTTTTGGCCACTATAGGTGTGGCAGGGTATACTCAGACATGAGTCCCTTGCTCACTGCTCCATCAGGATTCAAGCAAGCCGGGCCGACGAGGCTGAAATGCCAGAAACCGGTCCCCGGTAGCTTGTCTCCTTTCTGGTGAAGAATTGGCTTGGTAGTTTGGTCTGCCCTGTTCCCATGATGCACTGGGCCAGGGACAGACTAATTTGCATATAGCCAGGTTCTGAGCTGGGATGGGGCAGTGAGCTAAATAACGGTGATGGATCAAGCCCTGATCTTTGGACTGGGTAAGAGTGGTCTGCTTAATTCAGACACTCTGTTCATCACCACCCCCTTTTCTGAATCGATTTTGGCCACTATAGGTGTGGCAGGGTATACTCAGACATGAGTCCCTTGCTCACTGCTCCATCAGGATTCAAGCAAGCCGGGCCGACGAGGCTGAAATGCCAGAAACCGGTCCCCGGTAGCTTGTCTCCTTTCTGGTGAAGAATTGGCTTGGTAGTTTGGTCTGCCCTGTTCCCATGATGCACTGGGCCAGGGACAGACTAATTTGCATATAGCCAGGTTCTGAGCTGGGATGGGGCAGTGAGCTAAATAACGGTGATGGATCAAGCCCTGATCTTTGGACTGGGTAAGAGTGGTCTGCTTAATTCAGACACTCTGTTCATCACCACCCCCTTTTCTGAATCGTTTTTGGCCACTATAGGTGTGGCAGGGTATACTCAGACATGAGTCCCTTGCTCACTGCTCCATCAGGATTCAAGCAAGCCGGGCCGACGAGGCTGAAATGCCAGAAACCGGTCCCCGGTAGCTTGTCTCCTTTCTGGTGAAGAATTGGCTTGGTAGTTTGGTCTGCCCTGTTCCCATGATGCACTGGGCCAGGGACAGACTAATTTGCATATAGCCAGGTTCTGAGCTGGGATGGGGCAGTGAGCTAAATAACGGTGATGGATCAAGCCCTGATCTTTGGACTGGGTAAGAGTGGTCTGCTTAATTCAGACACTCTGTTCATCACCACCCCCTTTTCTGAATCGTTTTTGGCCACTATAGGTGTGGCAGGGTATACTCAGACATGAGTCCCTTGCTCACTGCTCCATCAGGATTCAAGCAAGCCGGGCCGACGAGGCTGAAATGCCAGAAACCGGTCCCCGGTAGCTTGTCTCCTTTCTGGTGAAGAATTGGCTTGGTAGTTTGGTCTGCCCTGTTCTCATGATGCACTGGGCCAGGGACAGACTAATTTGCATATAGCCAGGTTCTGAGCTGGGATGGGGCAGTGAGCTAAATAACGGTGATGGATCAAGCCCTGATCTTTGGACTGGGTAAGAGTGGTCTGCTTAATTCAGACACTCTGTTCATCACCACCCCCTTTTCTGAATCGTTTTTGGCCACTATAGGTGTGGCAGGGTATACTCAGACATGAGTCCCTTGCTCACTGCTCCATCAGGATTCAAGCAAGCCGGGCCGACGAGGCTGAAATGCCAGAAACCGGTCCCCGGTAGCTTGTCTCCTTTCTGGTGAAGAATTGGCTTGGTAGTTTGGTCTGCCCTGTTCCCATGATGCACTGGGCCAGAGACAGACTAATTTGCATATAGCCAGGTTCTGAGCTGGGATGGGGCAGTGAGCTAAATAACGGTGATGGATCAAGCCCTGATATTTGGACTGGGTAAGAGTGGTCTGCTTAATTCAGACACTCTGTTCATCACCACCCCCTTTTCTGAATCGATTTTGGCCACTATAGGTGTGGCAGGGTATACTCAGACATGAGTCCCTTACTCACTGCTCCATTAGGATTCAAGCAAGCCGGGCCGACGAGGCTGAAATGCCAGAAACCGGTCCCCGGTAGCTTGTCTCCTTTCTGGTGAAGAATTGGCTTGGTAGTTTGGTCTGCCCTGTTCCCATGATGCACTGGGCCAGGGACAGACTAATTTGCATATAGCCAGGTTCTGAGCTGGGATGGGGCAGTGAGCTAAATAACAGTGATGGATCAAGCCCTGATCTTTGGACTGGGTAAGAGTGGTCTGCTTAATTCAGACACTCTGTTCATCACCACCCCCTTTTCTGAATCGTTTTTGGCCACTATAGGTGTGGCAGGGTATACTCAGACATGAGTCCCTTGCTCACTGCTCCATCAGGATTCAAGCAAGCCGGGCCGACGAGGCTGAAATGCCAGAAACCGGTCCCCGGTAGCTTGTCTCCTTTCTGGTGAAGAATTGGCTTGGTAGTTTGGTCTGCCCTGTTCCCATGATGCACTGGGCCAGGGACAGACTAATTTGCATATAGCCAGGTTCTGAGCTGGGATGGGGCAGTGAGCTAAATAACGGTGATGGATCAAGCCCTGATCTTTGGACTAGGTAAGAGTGGTCTGCTTAATTCAGACACTCTGTTCATCACCACCCCCTTTTCTGAATCGTTTTTGGCCACTATAGGTGTGGCAGGGTATACTCAGACATGAGTCCCTTGCGCACTGCTCCATCAGGATTCAAGCAAGCCGGGCCGACGAGGCTGAAATGCCAGAAACCGGTCCCCGGTAGCTTGTCTCCTTTCGGGTGAAGAATTGGCTTGGTAGTTTGGTCTGCCCTGTTCCCATGATGCACTGGGCCAGGGACAGACTAATTTGCATATAGCCAGATTCTGAGCTGGGATGGGGCAGTGAGCTAAATAACGGTGATGGATCAAGCCCTGATCTTTGGACTGGGTAAGAGTGGTCTGCTTAATTCAGACACTCTGTTCATCACCACCCCCTTTTCTGAATCAATTTTGGAGGTAGAGCATAGGAAAATGGTGGTAACTGGACTGGTTCTCTCACGTCTAGAATATTGTAACAGCCTTATGCTGAACGCCCAACAGGGCTTACTAAATAAGCTCCAGATCCTGCAGAATGCAGCCGCTCGCCTGATCACTGACACCCCCAAGTTTGCCTCGGTAGCACAGGATCTGGTGAAGCTACATTGGTTGCCAGTCCATAAAAGAATAGTCTTCAAAGCACTTTGTGTGGTATTCAAGGCACTGCATGATCTGGGCCCCCGGTGTATGAAGCTGCTCTTCCACTGGCACAAGCCTGCAAGAACCTTGAGATCTGATGAGCAGGCATGGGTATCAGTTCCTAGAGTCAATAAAGCGCGATGGGGGGCAGGAGTTTCTCCCTGGGCGCAGCAGTAGCATGGAACAGATTACCACTCAATCTTAGACAGTCGTCGGACCTGCTATCTTTCAGAAGAGCACTTAAGACCTGGCTCTTCACTCACTAAGCTCCTTGCCCACACATACTGGATCAATCATTCTAGCGCCAGGACACCTCCGGGTAACAGTGCGCTCTAAAAATGTGAAAAATAAATAAATAAATAAATAAGAGTTCAGCGAACACACGGAATTGCTTGTTTCGCCTGTTCGCGATGCGTTTCTCCTGTTTGCGAACGCTGTTTGTGTGCTTTGGGGGAAATATCTCGCGAACTTGCCAATTCGGTCGCAAATTGGCGCGGCAATCTTCTTCCACTTGTCCCACCCGCACGCGATGCGTGTTTCCTGTTTGCGAACGCGGGCGCATTCGAATGACGTGTTCGCGATCGCACACTCTCAGACCGTGATCGTGCGGCCGGCTACCAAAATCTCTTGGCGCACGCGAATGGATAGGAAAACTCGTCGGCCAACGCAGGGATCCCAGTAAGTCGCTCCCGCGAACACGCATTTTGAAAGCACAAACAAAGAAAAAACTACGTGACGCCGCGGATAGCGGATTTTTGGCAATTCTGCTTTCTCTGCGGAACGCGGAATTGCCCAAATTCTGCAAATTCCACGAGCGGAACGGAATTTACCGCCCAGGCCTACTATTTATGCATTTGTTTCCTCACCAGTGTTAGGTCTTATATTGAAACAATATCTGGCTTTCTCCATTATGTCCAAACTATAGTGGACCCTCTTTCCAAAAACCTCTCAACTATAGTACCCACCTCCTTTTTATATTCTGTCACAAGGCTACAACTCCGCTTGGCGCGAATAAATTCTCCATAGGGTATATCATTCTTTTGTTTGCAGACATGAGCTGATTCCACATGTAAAAGCCTATTTACTGGTGTAGGTTTCCTAAACATAGGTGTAAATAATATATTGTTTTCTACATATAGTTCTATATCTAGATAAATAACTCTTTTTTGATGTGACTCTAAATTCAGGCCCATCTTAAAAGCATTCTCATTCAAGTATCTATGATATAGATCCAGATCCTCATGTGTTCCTTTCCAAATCATATAAATATTGTTAATCTATCTCCCCAGTACACCACCTTCTGAGGGAAATATGAAGGACCAGACTAGGCATGCTCTCTCTGATGCAAACCCATAAATAGGTTTGAGTAAGAGGGAGCAAGCCCTTGATGAAGGGGTCAATCCCTAAAACACATGTATGCAATGATCGTTTGAGAATTGTTATGAAAAAATTAATTAGCAGAGTCTGGCACTATTTGAATAAATAACTTATTTGGATGGAAGCAAGTTTGAATGGGACTATACATTTTGTGATTTACCTCCTTGAGAATCCTGTCAGCTACAATATGTCATTACGGTATTGGTGCAGGAGGAAGAAAGGCGCCGGGCCAAGGATCTTAATTACCCTACAATCAAGAGTATGCTAGATAGGTATGTACACACCAACACAAATCCGAGAGGAGCATGGAGATTCCACCTCTTAGGACAGGGTTAGCATAAACCGAGAGAGTAAAATCTAATGACCAAAAGGCATGACAAAAGTAGAAGGACTCTCGACCCAGAACTGCTTCCTGCACCAAGGGTGGTAAAGGGAGCCATTGTGGAAAGTCTACAAAGAACAAGTTATGGGTGGATATAGACAGAGAAATAAAAAATAATACCAAAAAAGGCACTCTAACTCTTTACATTCAGGACCTCTACTAAGATGAGGCTTCATCTAGAAAAGTAGAAGGTGTAGGAAAAGGGGGTACGGTATTGCTGGTAAAGCCTACTCCCCGTCCCCAACTCACAATGTGCCAAGCAACCCAAGCAAAAACCCTAGGAAAAAAGAAATTTATTAAAAACATAACAAGTTTAATGCAAATACAGAATTCATACAAACCTAGGAAACTATAGCACAGCGTGCTAATAGCTGGAAAAGCTAACCCTCCAACCAGAAGGGAAAGCTGGGGCAATCCTCGCAAAGGTATGAGGAGCAAAGATAAGGAGTCAGGATCTCAAAGAAACAGCACACACGAACGCCAAGAATTGAGATTTATATAGAGATGTATATAGAGAGATTTGTATAATATTCCCTTTGTTCTAGGTCCTAATGAGGGGGATATTCATATAAATATTTTGCCAAATCCCTGTCAACTCTCCGATCTGCCGGAGGACTTGATGTTGATGTGTGCTAAAATTCAGTCTTATAAAATAGAGATTTATTTAGACCGATCGGCATGTGGTGTAAATATACACACTCTGCTTAGATAGCCAAAACTCCCTTTTTCCACTGTGCCACACGCTATCAGTTCTAGGCCATTAACCTTAGATTTGAGCCTTCATTTGGTACTCAATGGCTCTTGGCCCACTCCCATTCCCTGTTACTATGGGAACAAACCATGGCGTTACCATCAGATCTGATCTATACTTTTGCTGCATGTCAACATGATCACTGGTATTTGTTCACTCTCTTCTGAAGTACTAAAGGTATATTTTTCTTTTTCTCTGGTGGTAAGGGAGAAGATTGCCCATCCATCCAGGCATTTTGTTTTGCTCAGCTTATAGGAGAGCAACCCTGCTTGCCTTACCTAAATATCTTATCTGTTGCCTTCAAATTGTTCAAAATACAGCTACCGCACCTTTTACCTAATTTACCGCAGCACTCTTCTGCTAAATCACTTAGGATTCCTCCACAGGTTACCAGTGAATAAACAGCTTTTGTTTGAGACACTTTGCAAGGTGCACAACGAACTTGCTGGCACCTTTTTTTGGGAGGCGGTTTTATATAGCTCAAACTCAATCTGGAGGTATTGGAGTACTTTCCATGAGTACCAGTTACATCACACAAGAACACATTACATTTTTTGGGGAAAGGGAGTGTGTACTCCGTGAAAAGTCAATATTGTGCTTTTTGGGATGAATGCCCGTTCTTTCAGATTTTCATATAGAAGACACGACTACTTCGAGTTGCAGAAGGCTAAACGCTGCAGTACGGTCCCTGCCCGCGGCTCTCGGCATTCAGTATGTGCATGGGTTGAATCCCGATTTTCAACCCATGCACATACTGAATGCCGAGAGCCGCGGGCAGGGACCGTACTGCAGCGTTTAGCCTTCTGCTATCTTACAGAAGAATTTTGTTCTGCGAGTATTGAAAATCTTGCTTTTGGAATTTTGACAATATGGAAACTATTGCATTATCCTCTGTAATTGTGTAAATAGCCTTGAGAAAGCCCCGGCGCAACTCGCCATTAGGGGGCGAAACACGTGTCGGCTGTCTATGTCTCACAACACAACAATAAAGATGTCATACTGCAACTCGAAGTAGTCGTGTCTTCTATATGAAAATCTGAAAGAACGGGCATTCATCCCGAAAAGCACAATATTGACTTTTCACGGAGTACACACTCCCTTTCTCAAACTCGCTTATCCTTACGAAGCTCAAGAGGTCCAGAGCTTTGAGTGTGTCTCCATCTACCTATAAAACCAGCTTATTTAAGCGTTGTTTAGCCTTGGAATCCTTGGACCTTACTTTGCCCTATTAGTAACATTAAATTTTTTTGCAGGCACTGGGAGAATAAGTGATTTCCCCAGAATCACAGGATGTTAACCTGGCTCCAAGACACAAACCTGGTTCCCCAGCTCCAAAGTCAGCAGCTCTGGCCGGTATTCCACCTCCTCTCCCCATCCACTTGTCCCAAGTACCCCTGCTATCTGCTTAAGCCCTAGGTGTCCTCGTATGCTTTGGTCTTCTTCTCATGTACTCTTGTTCGTGCACATGCTTCATCCCACCAGATCAGGCAGATACTCTTTCTTGGTGCTCGCACCTCTCCCGGTACACCAGAAGTAAAATACTCTGCCTATCTGAGTGCAGCACATTAAAGCCAAATGTATTGACATTGCTAGTGCTTGCTTCTGAAGGAGGATTTGGCACTGTGTGGAAAAGTACTGCATGGAGTCCCGATGCCCTGCGGACAGTGGTGCTGGAAGTAGGGTGCTCAGTGTAATGCAGCACCCCTAGAAATCACTGAAAGAGTTGAAATAGACAATAAACATTAGTGCAGCCTTTACTGTGTGCTAAAGGACAGAATGCCAAAGGTCAGGCAGTTCCTTTGACAAAGTGCTGCTGATTGAGTTACCATGGAGACCTGTTTACCTGTCCACCTAACTGCAGAGAGAAGGCACAATCTATCTTTCAACTTATAATAGACTCTTCCCTGGAAACAGGAGATCCTGAAAGGATAAGACCTAATGTATGTTATGGGTTCTCTAAGAGAGGCAAACAAAAAATCTCTTTTTTTAAATTAATTTTTTGAAAAAATATTTGAGCTACAAAGGAACTACAAATGATACATATTGTGTCTTAGTCCAGAAAGGAAATGGTTGCAAAGATTTTAGCATAGTAAAAAAAAAACAAGATGCATTAATTTTAACTTTGGTGATGTCACAAGGTAGAACTAACCCTGGATTTTCTTCTTTAAATAGGTCCTGTTTTATTTAAACCTGGCACAATTTCTAACCTCAGAATTTCAGTTTTTGTATCATCAGAAGCAAGCCGTTCCAAACGCCACATGTGCACTTATTAAAAATGCTGCAAAATGGTCACTGTGTGTGGAAATTTAATTTCCCAACATATTACCTCATTTTATTTTAAGACGGATTTAGATGTAAAATTATTTGTATCTCATATCACCTTACCACATGCCTTACAAGTAAGAAAAGCCCAGCCCATTACATTTTGCAGTAAATGTGCAAGAGTTTTCCAAAAGCTCCATAATATCGAAGGAATTAAGAAACCTGTGTACTATATCGGAAAACCTGTGTCTCAAAATTGGATTATTCATAACAATAGGGCTCCTTTTCCTTTTTATACACTAACAATGTTTTCTCCATCTATATTCCCATCCTCTAAGCACAAAGTTACTCTGGGATCACTGGTGACCCAGGGTTTCAATGTATAGCTAACACGGTGGTCCCTACTATAAAGCGAAAACAATTACACTTAAAACCGATATCTGTTTGCATTTAATAATGTACCCTAAAAAATCTGTAAATATTAACCATCAGTAAAGAAAGCCATTCTCATGGCACATTGTTCATACTCGGAATTACGTCTGCAATGGCTCACTGTCTCACAGTGATACAGTCACTGAATTTTCACTAACTGGTCACAAAATGTTCCTGATTGTTCAATAGTTTTGAACTACAAGGGAGTCATCATATGTAAATAATTGTTCAAGTTCCCAGTGGCAATGAGTCAATGTGCATTGTGTCAGGGATTATTTTATAAGTCAAAGAGAGAGAAAGAGAGAGGAGGCAGAGGGAGAGAGACATTGAGGAAGGTGCACACTGCTAATGATACTGAGAAATACCAACAAAAACAATAAAATAAAAGTCTTTATATAGCACCTGGATTTTGTGCAGCTCCTATGGCTTTACCAAGGTGACGTTGATGGCCTGCACCCCTAGTTTGAAAACTGTTCTAACTTGTGGTGTGGAAGCAGCTTGGATCCTTCACAATTAACTGATCTAAACACACAGCTCACTTATGTAGGATGGCACATTCTAATAATCAGGTGTATGTGCAGGTCTTCAAACTCCACTGCTCTGACCTGGACGTTCATGATGTGCAGAAGTATACATAGGGGAGCCATGGGAAAGGACACCTGGGACCAGTGTCGCACAGGCATGGCATCCTCCTAAGGTGTGCAATCCAGATGTCTTAAACCTTATGCTTGCCATACTGGGAGCACTTGATGCCCAGCAAGCGACACTCAGAATGGCAGTGCTGAGAGCTACATCTCTCCTCCTCAGTGGAGGCAAATTAATAACCGTTCCTCTGAAGTAATTCCTCTTTATTTAGGAATAATTTAGGAATGATCGCCATATATGAAATCATAGAGGCACGGCAGTCTCTCCTGAGTCGAGGGTTTGTAATCCTTCCGCTGCTTCCAGTGTTGGAAGGGGAGGTTCCCAGGCCAGCTGGGGTAACTACAGCGGACCACCCAGGGTCCCCCCTCCTCTAGGAACGTGGCCGATTGGTCAGAGTCTGGCCCTCAAGAGGGGGTTAGGCATTTGTAGTGGGGTACAGTATGCTCTCATCACACCACAAAGGGACACCACACGGTTGGGTATAGTCCAAATTGGTTCTTTATATACGCTACAACACACCACTACAACTACAGAAGTCCGTTTCTCTTCTCTGGATGGGGGTGTCTGTCTGCCGGTAGCAGGAAGGACCACAGTCTAGGTAAATCGAGTAAGACCGATGGGGGGAGATGAGTGGGGGCAATACTCACAGTCCCATCCAGCAGGGCCGGCTCCCAGGCACTTCTTACAGTGGCCCCCAGTGGTTGCAGCCGCCTTGGAGGACCTTGGAGAAGGGGTAGGTCACTGGGAGGCGGGCTCAGCGTGGGGCTCTCAATTCTCGAGCCGGGGTCCAAGCTGAGTCCATTGGTGCAGGTTAGTCCGTGAGGTGCGGTACTTGCCTCCAGAGGTGGTGGTGATTTCTCTGTCCCAGTCCCAGGGTCACGTTCTTCAGCGGGCTTAGGGTGTTCCCTCGGCTTCACTGAGCCCTGGAGTCCAACTTCAATTCTGGGCGTACCGTGGGCTCGGCTCCTTGGTCACGAGCCGCGGTCCGCACTGCGAGGCGTCCTCCTCTGTGCGCCGCGCTCCTGGGAAAACACGGGATCTTAGTGGCAAGGCGTACACCGCTGTGCGCCCCGCACAGACGTACGTGCTGGATTCTTCAGATGCCAGGGAAGCCATCTGAGTCCATTGAGAAGGCTCCTTCCCCTACGCGACCGAGCAAACCGCTGGCGCGCCGCTAAGCACTACCTGCCTTACTGCGGGAGACCGATCCCCGTTCAATTTACCCCACGGAACTCCACATCTTGCTAGTTCCACCCAGGGTTCTCAAATCCACGCCCTTACAAACCTGGCCCATACCCTTTGTGGCCAGCCCCTGGCTATCATGGCTTGTAAAAATAAGGCAATATCTAGTCCTGATGATGATCCCTGTGATTCAGTAAATGGGATCGAAACGCCGTCGACTCTTAAAACACTATATACTGTAAAAATGTACAAATTGCCATGTTTGGCAAGTAATGGTGCTTAATGGAATTTCTGTCATTGAGATATTTACAGGAAATAACAGCTTTTGCCTAAAAATTCTGTTCTATTCTCTGACTATCTTCCTATGCCAAATTGTATATGTTTGGGTACAGGCTTGTGCCCCTCTCCATGGAAATGTTGAAGGTATCCCTTCAGAATATTCATTGCTAAAAAGTAAAAATTGGACCTCTGTCCGGCTGGACAAGTCACTATTCAATATAGTTTCCATTGTGTCTATATTCATTGTGTGTTACTATTTTTTCTTGTGCTTGGGACCACTGTTGTTTTCTTAAATGGATTCTTCAGATGAGGCATACTCCTCTTCGGGGCACACACTAGGTCTGAGTTACAAGGCGTACGCCGCTGTGCGCCCCGCACAGGCGTACCTGCTGGATTCTTCGGATAAGGCATACTCCTCTGTGCGCCTCGCTTCTGGGAAAACCTGGGTCTTAGTGGCAAGGCATACGCCGCTGTGCGCCTCGCACAGGCCTACGTGCTGGGTTCTTTGGGGGAGGCGTACTCCGCTCCTGGGCACACACTAGGTCTCAGTTACAAGGCGTACGCAGCTGTGTGCCCCGCACAGGCGTACGTGCTGGATTCTTCGGATGAGGCGTACTCCTGTGTGCGCCTCGCTTCTGGGCAAACCTGGGTCTTAGGGGCAAGGCGTACGCTGCTGTGCGCCTCGCACAGGCGTACGTGCTGGGTTCTTTGGGGGAGGCGTACTCCGCTCCTGGGCACACACTAGGTCTCAGTTACAAGGCATACGCCACTGTGCTCCCGCACAGGCGTACGTGCTGGATTCTTCGGATGAGGCGTACTCCGCTCCTGAAGGTCAATGCACCACATGAGTTTGTCCACTGTAGGCGAGCCGCAACCACTTCAGCAGGGCTCGTGTGAGGGGTTCTTCTTGTCGGTTCTAGTAGGACTGTAGGTTTGTCCAGAGCCGCGACCACGTCAGCAGGGCTCGTGTGAGGGGTTCTTCTTGTTGGTTCTAGTAGGACTGTAGGTTCGTCCAGAGCTGGGACCACGTCAGCAGGGCTCGTCTGAGGGGTTCTTCTTGGTCCCCGATAGTCTGTAGGTTATTGCTGAGCCGCGACCACGTCAGCAGGGCTTGTCTTTTGATCTCCTCTCGAGATCACGGGCATAGTCCGGGGGGAGCCGCGACAGCTTCAGCAGGGCTCTAAAGGTTTCGCAGGGGCACACTCGCTGTGCCTTTAAGTGGGAGCCGCGACAGCATCAGCAGGGCTCTGGGGATGCATCTTCTTTCGTTCCCCCAGCAAGAGTGTCTCTCTCCTGCAAGGCTCCCTCCTTTATTTCAGAAATTGTCTTTCAAGTCTTTGATGTAGGCCGGGAGTTCCCTCCCCAGATCCGGGTGGTGGGTGTCCCCTGTCATGGGACACTCCCCTTGTGTAGCAGGAAGGCAGGGTCATCAGCCGCCCAGCAGGAAGCGACGTCGGTATTGTGGAGGACAGGACGCAGCCCTGAAACTACTCCTCCCCCCTAATCTAAAAGGCAGACAGCTGACACCAGAAGGTGGAGTTTCCCCAGGCCCTGTCGCGACCTCCAGACGGGGAATACACATCCCGGCAGTATCATCCAGTAAGGGTGTATGAGGAAACAGTCGCTGCCCAGAAGTCCTATTTCCAGACTTAGAAGGTAGAGAACACACTTCCTAAAGAGTGTATTAATTAATTCGGATTTTAGGGATGCTAGCCTCGTATTGTTACCAGGATCCCTGGGTCAGATAAACAATCAGGGGTAATAAGCAAAAGCTACTAAAATGAAGATGGCAGTAAAGTATTACGAGGTCCTGCCACCCACCGCCACGGCAGGACCTACCTTCTACTAACAATGCACCCTGCCCAAGGGCCGACCATAGGGGTGCCTAGTAGGTAGAAAAAGGGAACCCAATAGGTTTGAAAAAGGGTAAAGGTGTCGCAAAGGTCAGGGGTTAGCCTTGGAAGGAGGGCCAGGTCTAACAGTACCAAACCTCACAGAAGTGTACTTTGGATTATCCACATATCAATGATGATGTTCTGCAGGGGCATCAACAGGGGTCTGGTAATCTATCTTAGGGCAGGGTAAAGCCCTGGGCATCCTCCTTAGGTGGACATAAGTGGCATCTGCCTTTACTGAATTTGATCACGTGAGAGTATACAAAAGAATCATCTGACAAGGTAAATTAAGGTGATTTAATTCACCACAACTTACCCATGGTTAGGATTTGAACTGTAAAGTTTATATCAAGATTAAAACAGCACAAAATTGTTCGTCTACACTTTCTGTTGGGTGTGAGTGTCTGTGTGTGTGAGGCTGGATGGGTGCACTCATTTATGTATATGTCATGGCACTTTACAGTCCTCGGGGCCTTCCAGCACTGGTTTATCTTGTTATTGTTGGTGCTGAAGCAAACATCATGGCATACAAGGAGAGTACTATTGAATATCGAGCACAGGAATATTGTGACACCTTAATATCATCGACAAAATGTTGAGGACTTATATATCGAAAGGTAAGTGCACATAGAGAAACTTTAGATTTACCATGCCTACAATTATTAACTCCACATCTATATACCTTGGAGTTAACTATATATATATTCACTGAAAAAACCATAGGTTTCACACCAGTTATAGTTAGGTGGAAATTTTACTCGCATAAAACCATTGAAATTCCCACGTTATAGTTAGTTGGACTCACTATAACTTGCGCGTGCAATGCACTGCTGATGACGTCACATATTACATCACTCATGACATGGTCAGTGACATCACTCATGACATCACTGATGACATCTCAAATGACAAATGATGTTGGGCTACATCTGGCTGATATTTGGGCTACATTTGGGCTCTTTTGTCTCTGGTGGCCATCTTGGGAGACTGCATATCAGAATTTTTTTAATGAAATATAAGAGGATTTGAGAAGTCACTCAAAATGTGCCCTAATTTTTCTTTCTTCAGCACTAATCATAATTTCTATGGCAAAATGAACCCCCTCATTTTGTTCCTTTGCAAATTAAATGTTTTAAGTGTTAACACTTTATTCCAATCAAGATGACTTCAGGTGTGCCATACTTTTGTCATAAGTAAGACTGTTAGCGCTCTAGTTGTTCTTTAGAACCCCCTGGGACATTCTGTCATTGGGCTATAGTTGGGCTACATCTGGCTGATATTCGGGCTACATTTGTTTTTTTTTGTCTCTGGTGGCCATCTTTGGGCTACATTGGGCTACATTGGGCTACATTTGGCCTCTAACATATATAGCCCAATGTAGCCCAATATATATTTTTTCAAAGTTAATTTTCGTAAAAACCACTGGAGCATATATCTTGAGACATAGCAAAGGCACATCGGGGTACCAGTCCCTACAATTTTGCCAAGTTTGGTGGAAATCCATTCAGCCGTTCGGGCTAAAAGTGAGTCCAACCGCCCTATGGAAATTAACATGGGGAAAACACGTTTTGGGACCCCCCTTTTATCTCGGCCCCCGCTTGACGGATCCCCCCGAAACTTTCAGGGAAGGAGCGGAGCACAGCGAGGCAAAGTTACGGAAAATTACAGGCAGATCCCTCATTCGGTGCCAAAGTTATTCCCAATAGAATGTTGCGGATTTCCTATGGAAAACGATCCTAACGAGGGAGGTGGCTAGCAGCCGATGCCAGCAGACGCAGCCTAACGAGGCTCCCGTCCCTAGCCCCGATAAATCCTGCTTTTATCCCCCAAATAGTGCGGACTTCCCGTGAAAACCGGGTCGAGTCTGCCCCTGATATCTGAGCCTGCCCGGGAAGAGCGCCGGGCGTGTACTTCGCCTACAACCGGTGCTGCGGCCCCCGCCGGTCCCGGACGGGACAGACACCTAAAATGGCGGCATGGAACTCCGGGACCCGCCGGAGTGAGCCCTGAGCGACCTGGCACCCGGGAACCTGATACTCCCGACTGCGCGAGGCAAGAGCGATCCCAGAGCGGCTGCTGGAGTGAGGAGATCAGAGCGGAGCCGGCGGCGGGCTGGGGGGCGCCCGGCAGCGGCGCTGTGGAGGAGGGAGAGTTCCGTCCCTCTGAGGGGCTCCAAACTCGAGGTCCCGGCTTCTGGGCCTGGGCGGCTCTGGAGGCGGCGCTGCGACGCCCGACCCTGCGCTGGCGTGCGCAGACCACGGGGCGGACAGAGAGGACGCCGCCAGGCCCAAAGCGCCAGCGGGGCACCCCCACGGACTAACAGAGGCACCTGAGTGGGCTCGGACAGGGGAGTCTGGAGGCTGAATGAGAGGTGACTTGCCACCAGAGAGGCGGTGAATGAGCCCGGACTGAGGACCCAGCATCCCCGCTTTGTAGAGCCCGGGTGGGGGCCCGGTGGGCTCCAACGCTGAACTGAGTCTCCGAGCAGGGCGTCCAATCCCGGGGGTAGTGGCCCCCCCCCGCCCCCGCACACAGCTGCCCCGCTTAGTTGCCTACCACCCGGGCGGAGCCTGCGGGAGTGTGCGACGCCCTGCGACGACCTGGCGGGGCGTTCGGAGTGGCGCTGACCAGCCGGACAACCTGTCCACCGTGAGGTGAGCTACTGAGTGTGTACGTTGGAGCGGTGGGTTGGTTAGGGTCCGGCGAGGAGCTGGGCGACACACCGACTACTGTAAAGCGGCGACTGCCTGGCGGCCGTGCATTCGGCAGGCGGGTGGCTCCCTAGCTGGGTGAACATAGAAACTGGCGGCCCCGCTGCTGGAGCGACATCCGGGCCCACCGCTGGGAGGCCTGCATCGGCGGCAGTGAGGATCCCTTACACGCAAACACCCTGCGCAATAGCAGAGGCCTCGGCGGCCCGAAGTGGAGGGGGAGAGGCGAGGAGACGACGCCAGTGAGCGGCACGGGGGATTCAGCAGGCCAGTGGCGGGAAGCGGATAACGGCAGACCGGCATCGAGTGGGCGCCCCTGGCCTCACAGACCGCGGCCTACAACAGACTGGTCGGTGACGGCTCTGCATCGACGGAGTGACCGGCCAACCGGCTACGTGACCTGTCGGTCTCGGCCGCCTCCGCGTTTACCCGGCGGCTGGCCCGGAGGAGACATGGGGAAACCGAAAGGGCCAAAAGGTGACGCGGGGACGACCACGGAGGCCCCGGACGCCATGCCGCATACCCAGTCGGACTTGCTCACGATGCATGATAGAATCCTGGAAGCTATAGCGGCCACGAGAACCGCCTTGCAACAAGACATTGCTCAGGTATCGACGGGCCTGGGACTCCTGCGGGCAGACCATGGGAAACTGGCCGACAGGGTCAAAGAAGCAAAAATTACCCTGAAGGAAGTGGTGCCGGAACAGAAAGCCTTGGAAGGGAAACTTACGGACGCCCTGGAGTGTATCCAGACGCTGGAAAGGAGGGCGGAAGATGCGAAAACCGAAGCCGGCGGAACAATGTACGGCTGGTAGGCCTTCCGGAGAAAAGCGAGGGGACGGACATGCTGGGTTATGTGGACAACTGGCTACGGACAGTGGTGGCGCCGGAAGGCCTCTCCCCCTTTTTCACGCTGGAAAGAGCTCACCGAGTGCCTGCCCGACCCCCCAAACTGGGGCTCCCCCCGAGACCAGTGGTGATCAAAGTCCTCCACTACAGGGACAGGGACTGGCTTCTGCAACGAGCGAGAGAAGCGGGCCCGTTCCAAGTTGACAATAGCGCAGTCACGTTGTTTCCGGACTACACCTTTGAAACCCAAAAGTAACGAGCTTCATTCCTCTCCATTAAAAAGGAACTGCGGACGGAGGGACTGCAATATTCACTGTTATTCCCGGCGAGACTCCGAATCTCGGTGGATGGGAAGGCACTTGTCATGTATTCCTATAGGTTCTGAATCGATCCCCCTATTCCTGACCCTATTCTAGTTAAACAAACCAACAAGTTAACTAGCAGTCAGCCCATGAGGCAGAAAATCCCCATGATGCAGATACCGTTATCTGACGCAGTCACACTACGGCACAGGAACGTGTTATCTGATTAGGTCATAACGCTTGCGATCTAATTAGACAAGCGATATTCCTCCAGCCCCTGATAAGGCATACGGAGTTCTCATAACAAATCAAACCTATGACAACCTGGGCAAAACCCTGCGGCCATTGTTTTGATTTCACCGAGAACTTTAGTAAAAGAATGTGCTAACGAGCAAGTCGTATGACATCTTTATTGACGTATCTATGTCCATCCTTACGTCAATCTCGGCACCTTAAAGGTATAAATATTACCGATCTTGCCCTATGCAAACACACGCGTGGTGACGAGACGGAGCAGCCATACTTGCCGAAGCCAAGAGCAGAGCAGACCCCGCTGGCAGCAGCCCCGCCTTCCTGACGCACTGAGAGACGCGCTGCTTTCTCCTGCCGAGAATCCAGCCCCGGCGTTTCTGGGTAGCCCTCGCAGGCCGCCTGGAATATCGAGACCAGAGAGAGAGATACCATTCCTCATTCATCCTAAACTTCCAGGTACAGAACTGAATAACCCCTCACAGAGAATTCTTTAGTTATTCACTTGGCAAAAACAAACTTAACTTAAACTGTAACTTTCTATTCCCGCCCACGTATTAGACTTAGGTCAGGTACACGGGGTAGGCATATCTAGAAACACCAGTTGAGTACGTTTAGTCAAATGTATATGTGTATGTAATATATTTTATTCATTTTAAAACATCATATGGCTTAGAAACCATATCAATGTTTTTACAGTATTACTTTATACTATTGCTTTTAATGTATGCACTTTACTTAACTATAAGTATTGCAATAATATCGATCCATTTCTCTTGTATGAGAAAAGAGACTGATCAATAAATAACACCTTTTTATTGAACACGCCCGTCTCTTCCTTTTCTCTACAATCTGATGAGACTAAGAATGCACGTACTGACTGAGTAAAATAAATTGCCTTTTGTTCACACGACTCTCGAGATTTACTCTTGATTAGGGGAGAGCAAAGTTGTCATGTTCTATGGTTGTCAGAAACTAAATCCCTTCTTGTCTAATCAGGGAAGTTAAGTCCTCCTTGAACATTCGAGAAAGTTTCTAGTGAACTCTGAGCTAAGCTGGCAAACCCAAAACTTTAAGTCTAGTATCGACAGTAGTAGACCTAGTTAACGTCTGGCCTAGGCCTTTACTGCTGTAGGTATTATTCCAATGCGCAGAGCCTATTGGGATGATAGGAGCTACACTACACACTGTTCTTCAATTCATCAGCGGATGCCTGTGACTGGTGGGACTCCTACAAGGCTGGTACGGATGGGGCCCACCAGAGGTGGCCGCAGAGGACTTCCAAAGGGGCGCGGTGAGGATATCACGTCGAATTCGGAAGAGGGGCCAACACCAGAAGCGGCTGACGGAATCGCAGACAACGATGGAAAGGAAGGCGGCACTGCTAGCGGTGAAGGAGGTCTCAGGCTCGGAGGTACCACAGCAGGAGGAGGACTCGAAATCGATCTCAGAGGACAAGCAGACAGGGTCGGAAACTGAACTGTCGGAGGTGGACAGCGTGAAGGGCCCGACGGTAACGCCACAAACGGCGGAGGAGATCTTCGGCAGCTGAGTTTTGAACTAGGGGATGTGGGGGCTGGCAGCGTTGATCTGGAGGGACAGGCGACACTGACCGATGGAGCAGGCTGCAGTGAGACTGAACAATCGTGAGTTTGGATGTACTGAGGGGGGCGAATGGGAAACGGGACGCTAATTTAGCTGCGGTAGCTAGTACTCGCACTCAGAGGCCCCTAAGGCCACCGCAGTACAGACTGCGGGCTAGAAAGTTCTGAGAGCACTCTGCTCAATTGTTTGGACGGGGGTAACTCTTTTGCAGTTAGGTCCTGTTCTAGGGGGGGTGGATGTCTGGAGAAGTTGGGGTTACTCAGGACAGGGAGGGGGGTAGGGGACGGGGAACAGAGCTGGAGGGGGATGTAGGACGAAGGAGGTGGGGAACGAACAAGTTGGGGAAGGGGGGCGGGAGGGCCGTTACTGGTGTCTGGCCACTGTGGAACAGGGCTCTTGGCCTTCAATGCCAAGACTATGGATAGTGTGGGATCATTAAAATGTGTGTCATGGAACGTGCGGGGTCTGAACTCGATGACTAAAAGGCACAAAGTTCACTCATACCTAGTCCGCAGAGGGGTTCACATCGCCTTCCTACAGGAAACGCACCTGACCAAACAGGAGGGGGTGGCACTCCAAAGGAGGTGGCGGGGTCACCTGTTTTACACCATATATTCAGCGTTTGCCAGGGTGGTGCTGCTATGGATTCGGGCTGGGATCCCCTTCCAGGTCACTAGGCATACTGAGGACCCGGAGGGTCGTTTTGTAGCAGTTGAGGGGTTACTCAGGGGCCGTGCCATAGCGCTCTGCAGCATTTATGCGCCCAACACTGAACAGGCACCTTACTTCACTAAACTCTCCACGAGCTTGGCAACCTACTTCGCGGGTCCGATATTGCTGGGGGGAGACTTTAACTCTATAGCAGACGCTACATTGGATAGGTCACACCCACCGCTCCATGCTTCCCCGGTGCACAGGCTAGCGAAACATAGGGTACATTGGCAAGGGCAGTGGGATCTCACTGACGCATGGCGCGCACAACACCCAGCTGAGCGGGACTATTCCTTCTATTCAGGCATGCACGACCTACATGTCCGCATTGACGCGTTCCTATGCTCTCATCAGGTTCTCCCGGCGGTTGCGCACACAGAATACCTCACACGTACAATATCGGATCATAATCCCCTGCTGCTCACCCTGGCCTGGATGAACGGGACTGCTCCGATTCCGACATGGCGGCTCCGGCCGGACGCGTTGGATGACCCGCCCTTTAGGACGGACTTGGAACTCAGAATCACCCAATATTTCACTGAGAACGAGGGGACCGCCTCCTCCAGAGCCGCTGAATGGAATGCATTTAAGGTGGTGGTAAGGGGGCACTGTATAGGGAAATTTGCGGGGATGAGACGGACGCTGGTAGAGGACGTGGACAGGGCGGAACGGACGCTGCGATCGGCCGAACGATCGAGGCCCGGCCATCCCGAATTGCAGAGTAGAGTTAGTGAGGCGAGGGAGGCAGTGGCGGTTGAAGTGGAGCGCCTGCGCTGCTTCGATTATAAAGCTTATGTGACCAGGACACTCGCTGAGGGGGATAAGACGGGGACACTCCTAGCCTGGCTGGCCAACCCTCACAGAGGGTCCACCCCAATACTATCCCTGGCGGGAGCAAACGGGGAAACCTATCGCACGCAACCGGACATAGTGCGGTGCTTCCAAGATTATTACGGTGCTTTGTACAGGAAGGGGTTGGAGAACCGACCCGAGGCGACGGAAGCCCTATTGGCAGAGACCCAATTGCCCCAATTGCCCCAATTAGACCCGGAAGACGCTACGGCGCTCGGGGGGCCGATTGGCCTTGAGGAAATTAGAGGGGCCATCAAGAGGATGGCGCGAAACAAGACGCCGGGGATGGATGGTCTCCCTATTGAGTTTTATGTGAAATATATGGAGCTCCTGGCCCCGAGACTCAGAATGGTGTATAATGAAGCTAGGGAGAAAGGAGAGCTGCCCCAATCGATGCGCGAGGCGATCATGATCCCTTTGCTTAAACCGCGCAGAGATAGCGCGAACCCGACGTCATACCGACCGTTGTCGATGCTGACGACGGACTACAAAATTTTGAGCACGATTCTGGCCGGGAGATTGATCACTCATATGACGGGATTGATTCATAGGGACCAGTCGGGCTTTATCCCAACCAGGAACACGACCCACAACATTCGGCGGCTGCTCAGGCTGCTGGCGGACCCCCCACAAACGGCGTTTGCCCCAATGGTGTTGTCAGTCGACATCGAAAAAGCCTTTGATAGCCTGGAATGGGACTACCTCTATGCAGTGATACGGAAATTCGGTCTCGGGGAGGGTTATATAAACTGGACCACAGTGCTCTATGCAAGGGCGGGGGTGAGGGTGAGAGTGGGAGCTCTGATATCGGACCGCTACGATGTGAATCGGGGGACGAGGCAGGGCTGCGCGCTTTCTCCGCTGTTATTTGCACTGGCCATGGAACCATTTGCAATGCTGGCCAGAAGACTGGAAGTGCGCGGGACCTGCCACCATATATCATTGTATGCGGACGACCTTTTGTTGTTTCTGGATAACGCTGATGAGGCGGTCAGGGGTGCAGAGGATCTTCTGCAGAGATTCGGGGCGCTCTCAGGCTTAAGGGTGAATTGGGAGAAGACATGCTTATTCCCACTCCGGCAAGGGGAGGCATGTCCGACGACCACCAACAGAGTGCGCTGGGAACCTGATTGCCTGCACTATCTTGGGACCTACATATACCACGATCCCGCCAACTTGTTGGATGGGAACATCGGGCGATGTATCCGAGGATTGAAGGGCAATATGACTTTCTGGGCTACCCTCCCCCTGTCTATGACGGGGCGAGTGTCCCTCCTCAAAATGATCGCCCTGCCGCGGCTATTATACTTTTTTAGGACCTTGCCGGTGTGGATACCGGGAGAAGTGTTCAGGCGCCTGAAGTCCAGCATAGTTGCTTTTCTATGGGGAAGCGGCGGGCGGCGTATAGCACTGACAACTCTCATGCGCCCCAAGGATCAGGGCGGGCTAGCAGTCCCGGACTTTGAGCTCTATTATCTGGCAGCACAGCTTCAATTCTTTACGCAAGAAGTGGCGAGAGTGTACCGGGGGCCAGAACATGAGAGGGACGCGGGTACCCCCCGCCATGTGCTGGCCTATATAGCTCTCCAGCAGAAATTATTGCTGAGTGGCCTGACCCGGGAAGAAAAGACACTGAGGTTATGTTGGAATCGCATGCAAAAGCGTGCAGGCCCTGGTCACCCTTATGCCCCAGAGATACCGTTGGGGATGCTGACGGCACTTCCACATGGGGGGGATTGGTCGAACCTCCAACTGTGGGAAGAGGCGGGACTTCAGATGGTGGGGGACTTGTACTCCGATGGGGTGCTGGTGGAGTTCAGTACCCTGCAGGAACGCTATGATCTTCCACGGGGAGACTACTTGGTGCATGCAGCAATAGTGCGGGCGCTTCATGCACACTGGGGAGAGGGACTGATGGAACCAGAGACATCGCTGGCATGTCAATACACGATGATGTCAGCAGGAACGAGGAAGGCGGTTACATGTCTTTACTCCAGAATGCACACAGAGAACATTCCACCACTAACACGTCTCAAGGCACAATGGGAGGAAGACTTGCAGAGGGAAATCCCAGACACAACATGGTCCCAACTGCTTCAGCAAGCAAGGAAGAGCACCAGGAACGCCCGTTTCCAATTAATACACCTCTATATCCTACACAGAGCCTACCTCACCCCAAATAAGATAGCGAGATACTTTGGCGCAGTTGATGCAGCATGCCCCAGATGCACGCTAGTTGGCGCTGACTTACAACACATGCTTAGGACCTGCCCGCGCATTCAAGAGTACTGGGAGGGAGTTGGGGACGCCCTAAATGAGGTCACGGATAGAGCACTACACTATGATAGCGCGGTCGTCCTCCTACATTGGTTCCCACACACGCGCAAAACGAAATCGACGGACAAATTTATTGACATGGGCCTTCTGATCGCAAAGAGGGAGCTCACTAGGGGTTGGAAATCAAAGTCAGCTCCGACACACAAAAAATGGCTGAACGAATTTCTGAAATGGGCGGCGGCAGAAAGCACACTCAGATACCAACTGGCCCGGCGGACAGCAAACGATAAGGCTCAGGAGGCGGCGCTGGCATGGGAGGCCCTAGTCCAGGCGCTCAGAGATAGTATGGAGTTGAGTAACGAGGAGGAGGGAGTGGCGCTACAGGGAGCCCCGAGGAAAGGGGTATCGGACCCTGCACTGACACCTGACACAAGCACCTAATGTACTGTTTCCACAATCCTACACACACAGAGTTGCCCGAGATTTACACTGGACAAGTAGGCTTAGACACCAGGGGGACGGGGAGGTAGGGGAGGGGAGAGGGGGGTAAAGTTGACCTGTTTAATTGGATGGAGAGAGGTTACGCATAACAGTAGAGCGGGGGGCAGGATAGGCGATGTCGAAATAAAAGCGGAGAACTTTGTACAGATGAGCTGTTTCTATGAGTACCGCCTGCACTACACTACAAGATTGACCGCCACCCAGCCTCCGGGATGTGGGTCGAAAGGCTGTGTATGCGAACGATTATCGGGAGGTGCCCGCAATTGTACTGGAGTTCTTGTTGATGGTGGTACAATATATTCGACCAATCTCTGCAATAAAAATTGTTTTACAAAAAAAAAAAAGAAAACGATCCTAACTATAACTACCTACTGGCGACCGCCAGTAGGTAATATATATGTATATATATATATATATTTAATTAAGCCTTTTTAATTAAGTGCAGTGATGGTGGGTGCTGAATTTAATAGCATAGAGAAATGTGTTTTCCATGTCTATGCACCATGTGATTCACTCAGGGGGTGGAGCACTGCAAAGTAAAAAAACGTATTTAAATGAATGCTGACCAGGTGCATGGTGTGTGATCAAGAGCACGAGTTGCTCGAAACGCGTCGCCTGAGAGGTGAATAAAATCTCCCTTACTGCAGCCTGGGGTCCGTGTCTTCTTTATGCAAAGGATTGAAGATTTTGGTGTTTATATAATACGGAGGTGAGCTGTCCCCGTTTACGGTACCCACTCGTTGATAATGAGGTCGTGCTTCTACAGCTGAACGCGCTTTCTTCCACGAAGGAAATTTGGCTAGACCCCCTGGTCCAGGAAGAGAAAAAAACCACGTGGAGTACTGGATGAAGACGCGCTGATGGTTGGTCCGTAAGGCGAGCTGGAAGCGGGTGTCATCCAATCACGACGGTGGTGACATTTTTGGAAAGTATCCAGGTAACGAGTGCAAGTGCAAGGCAGTAAGAGGACCGGATTTGGCATTTGCCATCGGTACGCTATAGTTAAATCCTCTCATTTTCACAATGTCAGCTAGTTTGGAGAGAGAACGGGAAGACGCGGCGGAAGCATTGTTCAGCAATGTACACAAGAACGCTACCAAGGCCGCTGCCGTTATCAGTCAACCCAACAGTGTGCAATTGAATGCGAAACAGTTATTGAAAGCCCTTGAAAAAAAGACTAAGGGAGAAATTACGAAATGGTGGGAGCACAAATCGCTCACCAAATACGTGGAGGCAGGCAGGATTCCACGGGGTCTAAGGATTATGCTGGCGCCGAGTTTCGAAGACCCCAACCCGGCAATGTTGAAGAAATGGGGCGAGTTGAATCTGGATGCATCTATGAACTTAGTGAAACTTCTTATCGAATATGCAGTGATAGACCGGGATGTATTACTGAATGAGATTAAAAGTCTGAACGACCAACTGGATGCGATTATTGACTCTGATACCCAGGCATTAATTACAACAACCCGCAAGGAGATAAGCGAGCGGCTACACAAACATGAGGAGCGTATTAAAGCCAGAAAAATCCATAAGTTTGCTAGAGACCTGAACGACTACACAACAGGTCAGATATACACCTTCTCGCGCAAATTTGATAAAGCCAGACAGTCCAAGTTGACCAAACAAACGGTCATGGGCGGAGACGCGGCAAGAGTGAACCTGGATGATGCTCAAAGTGTGAACTCTGATACAATTTCGCTGGCTAGTACATCGAGTACATCGCTCTCTGAGCTGAACGGGGCAGAAGGAGGTCAAGCTGGCAGAATCTTAAATCTTGCGGAGGAAATCGATTTTTTAGTGGAGGACCGGCTGCAAACCCTGCGCCCGAGAACACGAAAGAATCACAACGCAAGAGGCGCAATGCCAAACGTCACGCAAGACGACAAAAACGAAAAGCCTCAACAGCTAAAACAACAAAAAAAAAGAGGCAATGGTACAACAAAAGGAATTAGGCAGGGACTGTACCATCACGAATCTCACTAATGTAGTCCTATCAGCTGCTGAAGAACAACTTTTAGCACTAGGATTAAACTTTTGTCCCGAGAGTTCTTTTAATTACACCAGCACCAGAGCGGATGTTTTTAAGTTCATCCGCAAATTGAAACTCAAAAAATTCTTTGCCACAAAACCGGTTTTAGAGAGAAAGGAAAAAACTTCTAAAAATACCAAACAGCCGGTTAATTCTGCCGGCAATTCAACAGCGCCAGCAGCACGAGATGCAAGATTGCTTCTTACCCTTTGTGATCTGGGTAACTCGGATAATTCTACCACGAATGATGACGCCGCTCCATCTACACAATGTGAATTACAAAGCATTGACATTCAACAGAAAGGAGCTGGCGAAAGTCCATTCAAACCGGTAAGCACATTTTTGCCTGTAATGCCGAAAGATGCGGTTGATATATATCATGAATGTGTAATAGAAGATCTTAAAAGATTAAATCGCAAAACACAGGCACATTCGCATAGGGATAATGCTATGGTGCGTGAATATAATGCACTAATGAAAAAACTGAATCAGAACCAAGATGTGGTGATCAACAAATCAGACAAAGGTGGTAATATTGTGTTGTGGAATAAAACTGAATATGTTGTGGAAGCCATGCGACAACTAAATGATACCACATGTTATGAGAGATCAAATGGGATGACATACAAACGAGCGAAAGATGGCATAAAAAAGCTTCTAATGTCATACAAAAGGAACAATTTGATTTCACAGGTTGAATTTGACTTTTTACATGTTGAACATCCGGTTATACCGATCTTATATCTGATTCCAAAAATACACAAGCAGAAAGTCCCTACGCCTGGTCGACCGATCATTGCAGCAATTAAAAGTGTAGGAGAAAATATCTCAAGTTACATTGACTTTTTCCTACAAGACTGTGTGCAGAGTTTGCCGAGTTACATCAAGGACACTGGCGATTTTTTGAAAAAATTGTCTACCATTACGTGGCAAGAAAATTGGTGTTTAATTACTCTAGATATAGAGTCTTTATATACATCTATAGATCACACTAAGGGTTTAGAGGCTGTCAAACATTACTTGGATCTACGAACCTGTGAATACTATGCTCACAACAAAATGTTGTGTGAATTGATACATTGGTGTTTGCATAACAACTATTTTATGTTTGCTAAGAATATATGGAGACAAGTCCGTGGTGTGGCGATGGGATCATGCTTCTCCCCCAGCTACGCGTGTCTTCACGTGGGCTGGTGGGAGGAGCGTGTTCTAATGGCCACACCAGGATTCAGGCATGTGAGATACTGGAAGCGGTTTATAGATGATGTCTTTTGTATTTGGGAGGGAGATGAGGTGAGTGCGCAGATATTTGTTGACGCACTTAATACCAACATTGAGAATCTTTTTTTCACCTCTCAAATCAGTACAGTACATGCAGACTTTCTTGATGTACATATAAATATTGAAGACAACAAGATAAACACATCGCTTTTTCGTAAACCGACTGCCGGTAACAGCATACTCCATGCTAGTAGCAGCCATCCACAGCATGTCATCAATAATGTTCCATATGGAGAACTGGTGCGGGTGAAACGAATAAGTAGTACCCCTGAATTATTCGAACAAGAGGCTAAAAATACAATTGGCAGACTTAAAGCCCGAGGGTACAACGATAAAATTCTGAACAGTGCACTGAAACGCTGCCGTGAAAAACCCAGGGAGTCACTGTTCAGGTCTGAAACATCGTTAGTAACTACAGAGAATAATACTCCCCGCTTGATCCTGACTTATAGTAAGCAGGAAAAACAGATCAGGTCAATAGTAAGAAAACATTGGCCTGTCTTGATGACAGATGGCTTCTATAGTGAGATATTGCAGGGTTCTCCTACTATTACATACAAGAAATCGTTCAGCATGCATAATAGTTTGGTCAAAACTAGTCCTGAGTCAAGTAGTGGCAGTACTTGGCTCAAATACAAAGGATTCTACAAGTGTTCCTCATGCAGGGCGTGCAAGTTTGGTGTAAACACCACTCATTATAGCACACCCTTTTGCCCTACCAGAAAGATTATCCGTGGCAATTACAACTGCCACAGTGAGTTTGCGATATATGTTCTGACCTGTACCTGCGGGCTGAGGTATGTTGGCAGCACTAAGTTGCAGGTGCATGTCAGAATACTGCAACACTTACGGGCAATAGTCAATAATGACAACACCTACCCGGTAGCACGCCACTTTAAATCAACCCACAACAATGATTTATCTCAGCTGACGTATTATGTCATAGATGTGGTGGCTCTTTCAGTACGGGGAGGTGACAGAGAGGGACTTCTCAGAAAAAGAGAAACTGAGTTTATTATAGAACTGGACAGTAAATATCCAAATGGATTAAATACGACTGAAGATTTACACCATATGTTATAAATTTTTCACATTAGCTCATTAAGGGCAGAAGCTCATGTAATTAACTTGAGGTAATAGGAATTATATTTTTATGTGAATCTGTGTATTCCTTTTATGTCTCAGTCTCTTAGGGCTCTCAGAGAATATATACATCGTGTATGACAATTATGAATACTATTTTGCATCAATTGGCACCGTGGGGGGACGGGGTGTGAGATTACATCGACCATGAAAATGAATCTGATAACGAGCTAAGTGTTTGTCGAAACTCTCTCCCAACAATCATGTAAAACAAAAAATTATTGTATATAGTATATTCACTTTTTTATTTAGTTGTAATCACAAAAGGTGCCCATTGGCACTGTGCTGGTTTATTTAATCATTTTAACATCACATAGTATTTTGTTGTCACTAAGGGTATAAAGATGGGCATTGGGGGATATGTTATTGTAAGGAAACCTTGAACCTTTGATCTTATGTGTATACATTATCATAACTTGTTTGATTCACGGTTGTGAATATTTAGGCATTCATGTCAGGAATGGTGGACTGTCCAAAGTATATCTGTACAGTGGTATAATCATGTGAATATAAAAGAAGACATATATATTTTTATATAGATAGATATATATATTTTTGTAAGTGTATATACATAGTTTGAGTAAGAACCTTTATGATTAATTTTGAGATTTAGTTATAGTAGGACATCCTCAAATTTCGGCATATATTAGCTTTAGTGAGGAATGCGTCAAAAGATCAATGGTGGGTTTTTGCATTTATGCAGATATATTATTTTCCCAGCCTTTTTAATTAAGTGCAGTGATGGTGGGTGCTGAATTTAATAGCATAGAGAAATGTGTTTTCCATGTCTATGCACCATGTGATTCACTCAGGGGGTGGAGCACTGCAAAGTAAAAAAACGTATTTAAATGAATGCTGACCAGGTGCATGGTGTGTGATCAAGAGCACGAGTTGCTCGAAACGCGTCGCCTGAGAGGTGAATAAAATCTCCCTTACTGCAGCCTGGGGTCCGTGTCTTCTTTATGCAAAGGATTGAAGATTTTGGTGTTTATATATATATATATATATATATATATATATATATATATATATATATATGTATATATAAAAATCTCTCTCTATATATATATATATATATATATATATATATATCGATATATATATATATATATATATATATATATATATATATATATATATACATATATATCCAAGAAAGACGACTGGGTCCGGTCGCAGAGGTTCGCACCACCAGCCAGAGCGCCACGTTCCCCCGCCCTGGACCAAAACTCAACACTCGGTAAAACGAACACTTGGGGGTAGTGGCTGCCGCCAGACACCAGAGTCTGATATGGGTCCAGCAGTCTAAGGAAAAGTCCGACTGACAGGAGATACACGACTGGGAACTCTTCCCAGCAAGACATAAAGGCATGCGGCAAGAATAATCACCAGGCGGGTGAAATAACTGAATCCGTGGACTACGAGGACCAACATGCCGTGTCAAGACTAGTTCTTGGAGTACCACCAGGGGGCCGGAAATGTTTGAAAAAGCACACCGTCAGTGGCCCACGAACAGTGCTCACCTGCCAGGGGCTGACCTTTGAAAAAGTTTACAGCAGTAAACGAAACTCGTCAGGAGTGCCCCGTGCAACTTGGAAATAAATGCCTACTGCGTTTGTGAAGCGTGTGCGGCTCCAATTCTTTTCAAATCAGGAAAGACACTTTCAACATATTCAGCGACTGGGTCCGGTCGCAGAGGTTTGCACCACCAGCCAGAGCGCCACGTTCCCCCACCCTGGACCAAAACTCAAAACTCGGTAAAACAAACACTTGGGGGTAGTGGCTGCCGCCAGACACCAGAGTCTGGTATGAGTCCGGCAGTCTAAGGAAAAGTCCGACTGACAGGAGATTCACGACCGGGAACTCTTCCCAGCAAGACATAAAGGCATGAGGCAAGAATAATCACCAGGCGGGTGAAATAACTGAATCTGTGGACTACGAGGACCAACATGCCATGCCAAGACTAGTTCTTGGAGTACCACCAGGGGGCCGGAAATGTTTGAAAAAGCACACCGTCAGTGGCCCACGAACAGTGCTCACCTGCCAGGGGCTGACCTTTGAAAAAGTTTACAGCAGTAAACGAAACGCGTCAGGAGTGCCCCGTGCAACTTGGAAATAAATGCCTACTGCGTTTGTGAAGCGTGTGCGGCTCCAATTCTTTTCAAATCAGGAAAGACACTTTCAACATATTCAGCGACTAGGTCCGGTCGCAGAGGTTCGCACCACCAGCCAGAGCGCCACGTTCCCCCTCCCTGGACCAAAACTCAACACTCGGTAAAACGAAAACTTGGGGGTAGTGGCTTCCGCCAGACACCAGAGTCTGGTATGGGTCCAGCAGTCTAAGGAAAAGTCCGACTGACAGGAGATACACGACTGGGAACTCTTCCCAGCAAGACATAAAGGCATGCGGCAAGAATAATCACCAGGCGGGTGAAATAACTGAATCCTTGGACTACGAGGACCAACATGCTGTGCCAAGACTAGTTCTTGGAGTACCACCAGGGGCCGGAAATGTTTGAAAAAGCACACCGTCAGTGGCCCACGAACAGTGCTCACCTGCCAGGGGCTGACCTTTGAAAAAGGTTACAGCAGTAAACGAAACGCGTCAGGAGTGCCCCGTGCAACTTGGAAATAAATGCCTACTGCGTTTGTGAAGCGTGTGCGGCTCCAATTCTTTTCAAATCAGGAAAGACACTTTCAACATATTCAGCGACTGGGTAAGGTCGCAGAGGTTCGCACCACAAGCCAGAGCGCCACGTTCCCCCGCCCTGGACCAAAACTCAACACTCGGTAAAACGAACACTTGGGGGTAGTGGCTGCCGCCAGACACCAGAGTCTGGTATGGGTCCAGCAGTCTAAGGAAAAGTCCGACTGACAGGAGATACACGACTGGGAACTCTTCCCAGCAAGACATAAAGGCATGCGGCAAGAATAATCACCAGGCGGGTGAAATAACTGAATCCGTGGACTACGAGGACCAACATGCCGTGCCAAGACTAGTTCTTGGAGTACCACCAGGGGGCCAGAAATGTTTGAAAAAGCACACCGTCAGTGGCCCACGAACAGTGCTCACCTGCCAGGGGCTGACCTTTGAAAAAGTTTACAGCAGTAAACGAAACGCGTCAGGAGTGCCCCGTGCAACTTGTAAATAAATGCCTACTGCGTTTGTGAAGCTTGTGCGGCTCCAATTCTTTTCAAATCAGGAAAGACACTTTCAACATATTCAGCGACTGGGTCCGGTCGCAGAGGTTCGCACCACCGGCCAGAGCGCCACGTTCCCCCGCCCTGTACCAAAACTCAACACTCGGTAAAACGAACACTTGGGGGTAGTGGCTGCCGCCAGACACCAGAGTCTGGTATGGGTCCAGCAGTCTAAGGAAAAGTCCGACTGACAGGAGATACACGATTGGGAACTCTTCCCAGCAAGACATAAAGGCATGCGGCAAGAATAATCACCAGGCGGGTGAAATAACTGAATCTGTGGACTACGAGGACCAACATGCCGTGCCAAGACTAGTTCTTGGAGTACCACCAGGGGGCCGGAAATGTTTGAAAAAGCACACCGTCAGTGGCCCACGAACAGTGCTCACCTGCCAGGGGCTGACCTTTGAAAAAGTTTACAGCAGTAAACGAAACGCGTCAGGAGTGCCCCGTGCAACTTGGAAATAAATGCCTACTGCGTTTGTGAAGCGTGTGCGGCTCCAATTCTTTTCAAATCAGGAAAGACACTTTCAACATATTCAGCGACTGGGTCCGGTCGCAGAGGTTCGCACCACCAGCCAGAGCGCCACGTTCCCCCGCCCTGGACCAAAACTCAACACTCGGTAAAACGAACACTTGGGGGTAGTGGCTGCCGCCAGACACCAGAGTCTGGTATGGGTCCAGCAGTCTAAGGAAAAGTCCGACTGACAGGAGATACACGACTGGGAACTCTTCCCAGCAAGACATAAAGGCATGCGGCAAGAATAATCACCAGGCGGGTGAAATAACTGAATCCGTGGACTACGAGGACCAACATGCCGTGCCAAGACTAGTTCTTGGAGTACCACCAGGGGGCCGGAAATGTTTGAAAAAGCACACCGTCAGTGGCCCACGAACAGTGCTCACCTGCCAGGGACCTTTGAAAAAGTTTACAGCTGTAAACAAAACGCGTCAGGAGTGCCCCGTGCAACTTGGAAATAAATGCCTACTGCGTTTGTGAAGCGTGTGCGGCTCCAATTCTTTTCAAATCAGGAAAGACACTTTCAACATATTCAGCGACTGGGTCCGGTCGCATAGGTTCGCACCACCAGCCAGAGCGCCACGTTCCCCCGCCCTGGACCAAAACTCAACACTCGGTAAAACGAACACTTGGGGGTAGTGGCTGCCGCCAGACACCAGAGTCTGGTATGGGTCCAGCAGTCTAAGGAAAAGTCCGACTGACAGGAGATACATGACTGGGAACTCTTCCCAGCAAGACATAAAGGCATGCAGCAAGAATAATCAACAGGCGAGTGAAATAACTGAATCCGTGGACTACCAGGACCAACATGCCGTGCCAAGACTAGTTCTTGGAGTACCACCAGGGGGCCGGAAATGTTTGAAAAAGCACACCGCCAGTAGCCCACGAACAGTGCTCACCTGCCAGGGGTTGACCTTTGAATAAGTTTACAGCTGTAAACGAAACGCGTCAGGAGTGCCCCGTGCAACTTGGAAATAAATGCCTACTGCGTTTGTGAAGCGTGTGCGGCTCCAATTCTTTTCAAATCAGGAAAGACACTTTCAACATATTCAGCGACTGGGTCCGGTCGCAGAGGTTCGCACCACCAGCCAGAGCGCCTCGTTCCCCCGCCCTGGACCAAAACTCAACACTCGGTAAAACGACCACTTGGGGGTAGTGGCTGCCGCCAGACACCAGAGTCTGGTATGGGTCCAGCAGTCTAAGGAAAAGTCCGACTGACAGGAGATACACGACTGGGAACTCTTCCCAGCAAGACATAAAGGCATGCGGCAAGAATAATCACCAGGCGGGTGAAATAACTGAATCCGTGGACTACGAGGACCAACATGCTGTGCCAAGACTAGTTCTTGAAGTACCATCAAGGGCCGGAAATGTTTGAAAAAGCACACCATCAGTGGCCCACGAACAGTGCTCACCTGCCAGGGGCTGACCTTTGAAAAAGGTTACAGCAGTAAACGAAACATGTCAGGAGTGCCCCGTGCAACTTGGAAATGAATGCCTACTGCGTTTGTGAAGCGTGTGCGGCTCCAATTCTTTTCAAATCAGGAAAGACACTTTGAACATATTCAGCGACTGGGTCCGGTCGCAGAGGTTCACACCACCAGCCAGAGCGCCACGTTCCCCCGCCCTGGACCAAAACTCAACACTCGGTAAAACGAACACTTGGGGGTAGTGGCTGCCGCCAGACACCAGAGTCTGGTATGGGTCCAGCAGTCTAAGGAAAAGTCCGACTGACAGGAGATACACGACTGGGAACTCTTCCCAGCAAGACATAAAGGCATGCGGCAAGAATAATCACCAGGCGGGTGAAATAACTGAATCCGTGGACTACGAGGACCAACATGCCGTGCCAAGACTAGTTCTTGGAGTACCACCAGGGGGCCGGAAATGTTTGAAAAAGCACACTGTCAGTGGCCCACGAACAGTGCTCACCTGCCAGGGGCTGACCTTTGAAAAAGTTTATAGCAGTAAACGAAACGCGTCAGGAGTGCCCCGTGCAACTTGTAAATAAATGCCTACTGCGTTTGTGAAGCTTGTGCGGCTCCAATTCTTTTCAAATCAGGAAAGACACTTTCAACATATTCAGCGACTGGGTCCGGTCGCAGAGGTTCGCACCACCGGCCAGAGCGCCACGTTCCCCCGCCCTGTACCAAAACTCAACACTCGGTAAAACGAACACTTGGGGGTAGTGGCTGCCGCCAGACACCAGAGTCTGGTATGGGTCCAGCAGTCTAAGGAAAAGTCCGACTGACAGGAGATACACGACTGGGAACTCTTCCCAGCAAGACATAAAGGCATGCGGCAAGAATAATCACCAGGCGGGTGAAATAACTGAATCTGTGGACTACGAGGACCAACATGCCGTGCCAAGACTAGTTCTTGGAGTACCACCAGGGGGCCGGAAATGTTTGAAAAAGCACACCGTCAGTGGCCCACGAACAGTGCTCACCTGCCAGGGGCTGACCTTTGAAAAAGTTTACAGCAGTAAACGAAACGCGTCAGGAGTGCCCCGTGCAACTTGGAAATAAATGCCTACTGCGTTTGTGAAGCGTGTGCGGCTCCAATTCTTTTCAAATCAGGAAAGACACTTTCAACATATTCAGCGACTGGGTCCGGTCGCAGAGGTTCGCACCACCAGCCAGAGCGCCACGTTCCCCCGCCCTGGACCAAAACTCAACACTCGGTAAAACGAACACTTGGGGGTAGTGGCTGCCGCCAGACACCAGAGTCTGGTATGGGTCCAGCAGTCTAAGGAAAAGTCCGACTGACAGGAGATACACGACTGGGAACTCTTCCCAGCAAGACATAAAGGCATGCGGCAAGAATAATCACCAGGCGGGTGAAATAACTGAATCCGTGGACTACGAGGACCAACATGCCGTGCCAAGACTAGTTCTCGGAGTACCACCAGGGGGCCGGAAATGTTTGAAAAAGCACACCGTCAGTGGCCCACGAACAGTGCTCACCTGCCAGGGACCTTTGAAAAAGTTTACAGCTGTAAACGAAACGCGTCAGGAGTGCCCCGTGCAACTTGGAAATAAATGCCTACTGCGTTTGTGAAGCGTGTGCGGCTCCAATTCTTTTCAAATCAGGAAAGACACTTTCAACATATTCAGCGACTGGGTCCGGTCGCATAGGTTCGCACCACCAGCAGGAGCGCCATGTTCCCCCGCCCTGGACCAAAACTCAACACTCGGTAAAACGAACACTTGGGGGTAGTGGCTGCCGCCAGACACCAGAGTCTGGTATGGGTCCAGCAGTCTAAGGAAAAGTCCAACTGACAGGAGATACATGACTGGGAACTCTTCCCAGCAAGACATAAAGGCATGCAGCAAGAATAATCAACAGGCGAGTGAAATACCTGAATCCGTGGACTACGAGGACCAACATGCCGTGCCAAGACTAGTTCTTGGAGTACCACCAGTGGCCGGAAATGTTTGAAAAAGCACACCGTCAGTGGCCCACGAACAGTGCTCACCTGCCAGGGGCTGACCTTTGAAAAAGTTTACAGCAGTAAACGAAACGCGTCCGGAGTGCCCCGTGCAACTTGGAAATAAATGCCTACTGCGTTTGAGAAGCGTGTGCGGCTCCAATTCTTTTCAAACCAGGAAAGACACTTTCAACATATTCAGCGACTGGGTCCGGTCGCAGAGGTTCGCACCACCAGCCAGAGCGCCACGTTCCCCCGCCCTGGACCAAAACTCAACACTCGGTAAAATGAATACTTGGGGGTAGTGGCTGCCGCCAGACACCAGAGTCTGGTATGGGTCCAGCAGTCTAAGGAAAAGTCCGACTGACAGAAGATACACGACTGGGAACTCTTCCCAGCAAGACATAAAGGCATGCGGCAAGAATAATCACCAGGCGGGTGAAATAACTGAATCCGTGGACTACGAGGACCAACATGCCGTGCCAAGACTAGTTCTTGGAGTACCACCAAGTGGCCGGAAATGTTTGAAAAAGCACACCGTCAGTGGCACACGAACAGTGCTCACCTGCCAGGGGCTGACCTTTGAAAAAGTTTACAGCAATAAACGAAACGCGTCAGGAGTGCCCCGTGCAACTTGGAAATAAATGCCTACTGCGTTTGTGAAGCGTGTGCGGCTCCAATTCTTTTCAAATCAGGAAAGACACTTTCAACATATTCAGCGACTGGGTCCGGTCGCAGAGGTTCGCACCACCGGCCAGTGCGCCACGTTCCCCCGCCCTGGACCAAAACCCAGCACTCGGTAAAACGAACACTTGGGGGTAGTGGCTGCCGCCAGACACCAGAGTCTGGTATGGGTCCAGCAGTCTAAGGAAAAGTCCGACTGACAGGAGATACACGACTGGGAACTCTTCCCAGCAAGACATAAAGGCATGCGGCAAGAATAATCACCAGGCAGGTGAAATAACTGAATCTGTGGACTACGAGGACAAACATGCCGTGCCAAGACTAGTTCTTGGAGTACCACCAGGGGGCCGGAAATGTTTGAAAAAGCACACCGTCAGTGGCCCACGAACAGTGCTCACCTGCCAGGGGCTGACCTTTGAAAAAGTTTACAGCAGTAAACGAAACGCGTCAGGAGTGCCCCGTGCAACTTGGAAATAAATGCCTACTGCATTTGTGAAGCGTGTGCGGCTCCAATTCTTTTCAAATCAGGAAAGACACTTTCAACATATTCAGCGACTGGGTCCGGTCGCAGAGGTTCGCACCACCAGCCAGAGCACCACGTTCCCCCGCCCTGGACCAAAACTCAACACTCGGTAAAACGAACACTTGGGGGTAGTGGCTTCCGCCAGACACCAGAGTCTGGTATGGGTCCAGCAGTCTAAGGAAAAGTCCGACTGACAGGAGATACACGACTGGGAACTCTTCCCAGCAAGACATAAAGGCATGCGGGAAGAATAATCACCAGGCGGGTGAAATAACTGAATCCGTGGACTACGAGGACCATCATGCCGTGCCAAGACTAGTTCTTGGAGTACCACCAGGGGGCCGGCAATGTTTGAAAAAGCACACCGTCAGTGGCCCACGAACAGTGCTCACCTGCCAGGGGCTGACCTTTGAAAAAGTTTACAGCAGTAAACGAAACGCGTCAGGAGTGCCCCGTGCAACTTGGAAATAAATGCCTACTGCGTTTGTGAAGCGTGTGCGGCTCCAATTCTTTTCAAATCAGGAAAGACACTTTCAACATATTCAGCGACTGGGTCCGGTCGCAGAGGTTCGCACCACCAGCAGGAGCACCACGTTCCCCCGCCCTGGACCAAAACTCAACACTCGGTAAAACGAACACTTGGGGGTAGTGGCTGCCGCCAGACACCAGAGTCTGGTATGGGTCCAGCAGTCTAAGGAAAAGTCCGACTGACAGGAGATACACGACTGGGAACTCTTCCCAGCAAGACATAAAGGCATGCAGCAAGAATAATCAACAGGCGAGTGAAATACCTGAATCCGTGGACTACGAGGACCAACATGCCGTGCCAAGACTAGTTCTTGGAGTACCACCAGGGGGCCGGAAATGTTTGAAAAAGCACACCGTCAGTGGCCCACGAACAGTGCTCACCCGCCAGGGGCTGACCTTTGAAAAAGTTTACAGCAGTAAACGAAACGCGTCAGGAGTGCCCCGTGCAACTTGGAAATAAATGCCTACTGCGTTTGTGAAGCGTGTGCGGCTCCAATTCTTTTCAAATCAGGAAAGACACTTTCAACATATTCAGCGACTGGGTCCGGTCGCAGAGGTTTGCACCACCGGCCAGTGCGCCACGTTCCCCCGCCCTGGACCAAAACTCAACACTCGGTAAAACGAACACTTGGGGGTAGTGGCTTCCGCCAGACACCAGAGTCTGGTATGGGTCCAGCAGTCTAAGGAAAAGTCCGACTGACAGGAGATACACGACTGGGAACTCTTCCCAGCAAGACATAAAGGCATGCGGCAAGAATAATCACCAGGCGGGTGAAATAACTGAATCCGTGGACTACGAGGACCATCATGCCGTGCCAAGACTAGTTCTTGGAGTACCACCAGGGGGCCGGCAATGTTTGAAAAAGCACACCGTCAGTGGCCCACGAACAGTGCTCACCTGCCAGGGGCTGACCTTTGAAAAAGTTTACAGCAGTAAACGAAACGCGTCAGGAGTGCCCCGTGCAACTTGGAAATAAATGCCTACTGCGTTTGTGAAGCGTGTGCGGCTCCAATTCTTTTCAAATCAGGAAAGACACTTTCAACATATTCAGCGACTGGGTCCGGTCGCAGAGGTTCGCACTACCAGCCAGAGCGCCACGTTCCCCCGCCCTGGACCAAAACTCAACACTCGGTAAAACGAACACTTGGGGGTAGTGGCTGCCGCCAGACACCAGAGTCTGGTATGGGTCCAGAAGTCTAAGGAAAAGTCCGACTGACAGGAGATACACGACTGGGAACTCTTCCCAGCAAGACATAAAGGCATGCGGCAAGAATAATCACCAGGCGGGTGAAATAACTGAATCCGTGGACTACGAGGACCAACATGCCGTGCCAAGACTAGTTCTTGGAGTACCACAAGGGGGCCGGAAATGTTTGAAAAAGCACACCGTCAGTGGCCCACGAACAGTGCTCACCTGCCAGGGGCTGACCTTTGAAAAAGTTTACAGCAGTAAACAAAACTCGTCGTGAGTGCCCCGTGCAACTTGGAAATAAATGCCTACTGCGTTTGTGAAGCGTGTGCGGCTCCAATTCTTTTCAAATCAGGAAAGACACTTTCAACATATTCAGCGACTGGGTCCGGTCGCAGAGGTTCGCACCACCAGCAGGAGCACCACGTTCCCCCGCCCTGGACCAAAACTCAACACTCGGTAAAACGAACACTTGGGGGTAGTGGCTGCCGCCAGACACCAGAGTCTGGTATGGGTCCAGCAGTCTAAGGAAAAGTCCGACTGACAGGAGATACACGACTGGGAACTCTTCCCAGCAAGACATAAAGGCATGCAGCAAGAATAATCAACAGGCGAGTGAAATACCTGAATCCGTGGACTACGAGGACCAACATGCCGTGCCAAGACTAGTTCTTGGAGTACCACCAGGGGGCCGGAAATGTTTGAAAAAGCACACCGTCAGTGGCCCACGAACAGTGCTCACCTGCCAGGGGCTGACCTTTGAAAAAGTTTACAGCAGTAAACGAAACGCGTCAGGAGTGCCCCGTGCAACTTGGAAATAAATGCCTACTGCGTTTGTGAAGCGTGTGCGGCTCCAATTCTTTTCAAATCAGGAAAGACACTTTCAACATATTCAGCGACTGGGTCCGGTCGCAGAGGTTTGCACCACCGGCCAGTGCGCCACGTTCCCCCGCCCTGGACCAAAACTCAACACTCGGTAAAACGAACACTTGGGGGTAGTGGCTTCCGCCAGACACCAGAGTCTGGTATGGGTCCAGCAGTCTAAGGAAAAGTCCGACTGACAGGAGATACACGACTGGGAACTCTTCCCAGCAAGACATAAAGGCATGCGGCAAGAATAATCACCAGGCGGGTGAAATAACTGAATCCGTGGACTACGAGGACCCTCATGCCGTGCCAAGACTAGTTCTTGGAGTACCACCAGGGGGCCGGCAATGTTTGAAAAAGCACACCGTCAGTGGCCCACGAACAGTGCTCACCTGCCAGGGGCTGACCTTTGAAAAAGTTTACAGCAGTAAACGAAACGCGTCAGGAGTGCCCCGTGCAACTTGGAAATAAATGCCTACTGCGTTTGTGAAGCGTGTGCGGCTCCAATTCTTTTCAAATCAGGAAAGACACTTTCAACATATTCAGCGACTGGGTCCGGTCGCAGAGGTTCGCACTACCAGCCAGAGCGCCACGTTCCCCCGCCCTGGACCAAAACTCAACACTCGGTTAAACGAACACTTGGGGGTAGTGGCTGCCGCCAGACACCAGAGTCTGGTATGGGTCCAGAAGTCTAAGGAAAAGTCCGACTGACAGGAGATACACGACTGGGAACTCTTCCCAGCAAGACATAAGGGCATGCGGCAAGAATAATCACCAGGCGGGTGAAATAACTGAATCCGTGGACTACGAGGACCAACATGCCGTGCCAAGACTAGTTCTTGGAGTACCACAAGGGGGCCGGAAATGTTTGAAAAAGCACACCGTCAGTGGCCCACGAACAGTGCTCACCTGCCAGGGGCTGACCTTTGAAAAAGTTTACAGCAGTAAACAAAACTCGTCGTGAGTGCCCCGTGCAACTTGGAAATAAATGCCTACTGCGTTTGTGAAGCGTGTGCGGCTCCAATTCTTTTCAAATCAGGAAAGACACTTTCAACATATTCAGCGACTGGGTCCGGTCGCAGAGGTTCGCAACACCGGCCAGAGCGCCACGTTCCCCCGCCCTGGACCAAAACTCAACACTCGGTAAAACGAACACTTGGGGGTAGTGGCTGCCGCCAGACACCAGAGTCTGGTATGGGTCCGGCAGTCTAAGGAAAAGTCCGACTGACAGGAGATACACGACTGGGAACTCTTCCCAGCAAGACATAAAGGCATGCGGCAAGAATAATCACCAGGCGGGTAAAATAACTGAATCCGTGGACTACGAGGACCAACATGCCGTGCCAAGACTAGTTCTTGGAGTACCACCAGGGGGCCGGAAATGTTTGATAAAGCACACCGTCAGTGGCCCACGAACAGTGCTCACCTGCCAGGGGCTGACCTTTGAAAAAGTTTACAGCAGCAAACGAAACGCATCAGGAGTGCCCCGTGCAACTTGGAAATAAATGCCTACTGCGTTTGTGAAGCATGTGCGGCTCCAATTCTTTTCAAATCAGGAAAGACACTTTCAACATATTCAGCGACTGGGTCCGGTCGCAGAGGTTCGCACCACAAGCCAGAGCGCCACGTTCCCCCGCCCTGGACCAAAACTCAACACTCGGTAAAATGAACACTTGGGGGTAGTGGCTGCCGCCAGACACCAGAGTCTGGTATGGGTCCAGCAGTCTAAGGAAAAGCCCGACTGACAGGAGATACACGACTGGGAACTCTTCCCAGCAAGACATAAAGGCATGCGGCAAGAATAATCACCAGGCGGGTGAAATAACTGAATCCGTGGACTACGAGGACCAACATGCCGTGCCAAGACTAGTTCTTGGAGTACCACCAGGGGGCCGGAAATGGTTGAAAAAGCACACTGTCAGTGGCCCACGAACAGTGCTCACCTGCCAGGGGCTGACCTTTGAAAAAGTTTATAGCAGTAAACGAAACGCGTCAGGAGTGCCCCGTGCAACTTGTAAATAAATGCCTACTGCGTTTGTGAAGCGTGTGCGGCTCCAATTCTTTTCAAATCAGGAAAGACACTTTCAACATATTCAGCGACTGGGTCCGGTCGCAGAGGTTCGCACCACCGGCCAGAGCGCCACGTTCCCCCGCCCTGTACCAAAACTCAACACTCGGTAAAACGAACACTTGGGGGTAGTGGCTGCCGCCAGACACCAGAGTCTGGTATGGGTCCAGCAGTCTAAGGAAAAGTCCGACTGACAGGAGATACACGACTGGGAACTCTTCCCAGCAAGACATAAAGGCATGCGGCAAGAATAATCACCAGGCGGGTGAAATAACTGAATCTGTGGACTACGAGGACCAACATGCCGTGCCAAGACTAGTTCTTGGAGTACCACCAGGGGGCCGGAAATGTTTGAAAATGCACACCGTCAGTGGCCCACGAACAGTGCTCACCTGCCAGGGGCTGACCTTTGAAAAAGTTTACAGCAGTAAACGAAACGCGTCAGGAGTGCCCCGTGCAACTTGGAAATAAATGCCTACTGCGTTTGTGAAGCGTGTGCGGCTCCAATTCTTTTCAAATCAGGAAAGACACTTTCAACATATTCAGCGACTGGGTCCGGTCGCAGAGGTTCGCACCACCAGCCAGAGCGCCACGTTCCCCCGCCCTGGACCAAAACTCAACACTCGGTAAAACGAACACTTGGGGGTAGTGGCTGCCGCCAGACACCAGAGTCTGGTATGGGTCCAGCAGTCTAAGGAAAAGTCCGACTGACAGGAGATACACGACTGGGAACTCTTCCCAGCAAGACATAAAGGCATGCGGCAAGAATAATCACCAGGCGGGTGAAATAACTGAATCCGTGGACTACGAGGACCAACATGCCGTGCCAAGACTAGTTCTTGGAGTACCACCAGGGGGCCGGAAATGTTTGAAAAAGCACACCGTCAGTGGCCCACGAACAGTGCTCACCTGCCAGGGACCTTTGAAAAAGTTTACAGCTGTAAACGAAACGCGTCAGGAGTGCCCCGTGCAACTTGGAAATAAATGCCTACTGCGTTTGTGAAGCGTGTGCGGCTCCAATTCTTTTCAAATCAGGAAAGACACTTTCAACATATTCAGCGACTGGGTCCGGTCGCATAGGTTCGCACCACCAGCAGGAGCGCCATGTTCCCCCGCCCTGGACCAAAACTCAACACTCGGTAAAACGAACACTTAGGGGTAGTGGCTGCCGCCAGACACCAGAGTCTGGTATGGGTCCAGCAGTCTAAGGAAAAGTCCAACTGACAGGAGATACATGACTGGGAACTCTTCCCAGCAAGACATAAAGGCATGCAGCAAGAATAATCAACAGGCGAGTGAAATACCTGAATCCGTGGACTACGAGGACCAACATGCCGTGCCAAGACTAGTTCTTGGAGTACCACCAGGGGGCCGGAAATGTTTGAAAAAGCACACCGTCAGTGGCCCACGAACAGTGCTCACCTGCCAGGGGCTGACCTTTGAAAAAGTTTACAGCAGTAAACGAAACGCGTCCGGAGTGCCCCGTGCAACTTGGAAATAAATGCCTACTGCGTTTGAGAAGCGTGTGCGGCTCCAATTCTTTTCAAACCAGGAAAGACACTTTCAACATATTCAGCGACTGGGTCCGGTCGCAGAGGTTCGCACCACCAGCCAGAGCGCCACGTTCCCCCGCCCTGGACCAAAACTCAACACTCGGTAAAATGAATACTTGGGGGTAGTGGCTGCCGCCAGACACCAGAGTCTGGTATGGGTCCAGCAGTCTAAGGAAAAGTCCGACTGACAGAAGATACACGACTGGGAACTCTTCCCAGCAAGACATAAAGGCATGCGGCAAGAATAATCACCAGGCGGGTGAAATAACTGAATCCGTGGACTACGAGGACCAACATGCCGTGCCAAGACTAGTTCTTGGAGTACCACCAAGTGGCCGGAAATGTTTGAAAAAGCACACCGTCAGTGGCACACGAACAGTGCTCACCTGCCAGGGGCTGACCTTTGAAAAAGTTTACAGCAGTAAACGAAACGCGTCAGGAGTGCCCCGTGCAACTTGGAAATAAATGCCTACTGCGTTTGTGAAGCGTGTGCGGCTCCAATTCTTTTCAAATCAGGAAAGACACTTTCAACATATTCAGCGACTGGGTCCGGTCGCAGAGGTTCGCACCACCGGCCAGTGCGCCACGTTCCCCCGCCCTGGACCAAAACCCAGCACTCGGTAAAACGAACACTTGGGGGTAGTGGCTGCCGCCAGACACCAGAGTCTGGTATGGGTCCAGCAGTCTAAGGAAAAGTCCGACTGACAGGAGATACACGACTGGGAACTCTTCCCAGCAAGACATAAAGGCATGCGGCAAGAATAATCACCAGGCAGGTGAAATAACTGAATCTGTGGACTACGAGGACAAACATGCCGTGCCAAGACTAGTTCTTGGAGTACCACCAGGGGGCCGGAAATGTTTGAAAAAGCACACCGTTAGTGGCCCACGAACAGTGATCACCTGCCAGGGGCTGACCTTTGAAAAAGTTTACAGCAGTAAACGAAACGCGTCAGGAGTGCCCCGTGCAACTTGGAAATAAATGCCTACTGCATTTGTGAAGCGTGTGCGGCTCCAATTCTTTTCAAATCAGGAAAGACACTTTCAACATATTCAGCGACTGGGTCCGGTCGCAGAGGTTCGCACCACCAGCCAGAGCACCACGTTCCCCCGCCCTGGACCAAAACTCAACACTCGGTAAAACGAACACTTGGGGGTAGTGGCTTCCGCCAGACACCAGAGTCTGGTATGGGTCCAGCAGTCTAAGGAAAAGTCCGACTGACAGGAGATACACGACTGGGAACTCTTCCCAGCAAGACATAAAGGCATGCGGGAAGAATAATCACCAGGCGGGTGAAATAACTGAATCCGTGGACTACGAGGACCATCATGCCGTGCCAAGACTAGTTCTTGGAGTACCACCAGGGGGCCGGCAATGTTTGAAAAAGCACACCGTCAGTGGCCCACGAACAGTGCTCACCTGCCAGGGGCTGACCTTTGAAAAAGTTTACAGCAGTAAACGAAACGCGTCAGGAGTGCCCCGTGCAACTTGGAAATAAATGCCTACTGCGTTTGTGAAGCGTGTGCGGCTCCAATTCTTTTCAAATCAGGAAAGACACTTTCAACATATTCAGCGACTGGGTCCGGTCGCAGAGGTTCGCACCACCAGCAGGAGCACCACGTTCCCCCGCCCTGGACCAAAACTCAACACTCGGTAAAACGAACACTTGGGGGTAGTGGCTGCCGCCAGACACCAGAGTCTGGTATGGGTCCAGAAGTCTAAGGAAAAGTCCGACTGACAGGAGATACACGACTGGGAACTCTTCCCAGCAAGACATAAAGGCATGCGGCAAGAATAATCACCAGGCGGGTGAAATAACTGAATCCGTGGACTACGAGGACCAACATGCCGTGCCAAGACTAGTTCTTGGAGTACCACAAGGGGGCCGGAAATGTTTGAAAAAGCACACCGTCTGTGGCCCACTAACAGTGCTCACCTGCCAGGGGCTGACCTTTGAAAAAGTTTACAGCAGTAAACAAAACTCGTCGTGAGTGCCCCGTGCAACTTGGAAATAAATGCCTACTGCGTTTGTGAAGCGTGTGCGGCTCCAATTCTTTTCAAATCAGGAAAGACACTTTCAACATATTCAGCGACTGGGTCCGGTCGCAGAGGTTCGCAACACCGGCCAGAGCGCCACGTTCCCCCGCCCTGGACCAAAACTCAACACTCGGTAAAACGAACACTTGGGGGTAGTGGCTGCCGCCAGACACCAGAGTCTGGTATGGGTCCGGCAGTCTAAGGAAAAGTCCGACTGACAGGAGATACACGACTGGGAACTCTTCCCAGCAAGACATAAAGGCATGCGGCAAGAATAATCACCAGGCGGGTAAAATAACTGAATCCGTGGACTACGAGGACCAACTTGCCGTGCCAAGACTAGTTCTTGGAGTACCACCAGGGGGCCGGAAATGTTTGATAAAGCACACCGTCAGTGGCCCACGAACAGTGCTCACCTGCCAGGGGCTGACCTTTGAAAAAGTTTACAGCAGCAAACGAAACGCATCAGGAGTGCCCCGTGCAACTTGGAAATAAATGCCTACTGCGTTTGTGAAGCATGTGCGGCTCCAATTCTTTTCAAATCAGGAAAGACACTTTCAACATATTCAGCGACTGGGTCCGGTCGCAGAGGTTCGCACCACCAGCCAGAGCGCCACGTTCCCCCGCCCTGGACCAAAACTCAACACTCGGTAAAATGAACACTTGGGGGTAGTGGCTGCCGCCAGACACCAGAGTCTGGTATGGGTCCAGCAGTCTAAGGAAAAGCCCGACTGACAGGAGATACACGACTGGGAACTCTTCCCAGCAAGACATAAAGGCATGCGGCAAGAATAATCACCAGGCGGGTGAAATAACTGAATCCGTGGACTACGAGGACCAACATGCCGTGCCAAGACTAGTTCTTGGAGTACCACCAGGGGGCCGGAAATGGTTGAAAAAGCACACTGTCAGTGGCCCACGAACAGTGCTCACCTGCCAGGGGCTGACCTTTGAAAAAGTTTATAGCAGTAAACGAAACGCGTCAGGAGTGCCCCGTGCAACTTGTAAATAAATGCCTACTGCGTTTGTGAAGCGTGTGCGGCTCCAATTCTTTTCAAATCAGGAAAGACACTTTCAACATATTCAGCGACTGGGTCCGGTCGCAGAGGTTCGCACAACCGGCCAGAGCGCCACGTTCCCCCGCCCTGTACCAAAACTCAACACTCGGTAAAACGAACACTTGGGGGTAGTGGCTGCCGCCAGACACCAGAGTCTGGTATGGGTCCAGCAGTCTAAGGAAAAGTCCGACTGACAGGAGATACACGACTGGGAACTCTTCCCAGCAAGACATAAAGGCATGCGGCAAGAATAATCACCAGGCGGGTGAAATAACTGAATCTGTGGACTACGAGGACCAACATGCCGTGCCAAGACTAGTTCTTGGAGTACCACCAGGGGGCCGGAAATGTTTGAAAATGCACACCGTCAGTGGCCCACGAACAGTGCTCACCTGCCAGGGGCTGACCTTTGAAAAAGTTTACAGCATTAAACGAAACGCGTCAGGAGTGCCCCGTGCAACTTGGAAATAAATGCCTACTGCGTTTGTGAAGCGTGTGCGGCTCCAATTCTTTTCAAATCAGGAAAGACACTTTCAACATATTCAGCGACTGGGTCCGGTCGCAGAGGTTCGCACCACCAGCCAGAGCGCCACGTTCCCCCGCCCTGGACCAAAACTCAACACTCGGTAAAACGAACACTTGGGGGTAGTGGCTGCCGCTAGACACCAGAGTCTGGTATGGGTCCAGCAGTCTAAGGAAAAGTCCGACTGACAGGAGATACACGACTGGGAACTCTTCCCAGCAAGACATAAAGGCATGCGGCAAGAATAATCACCAGGCGGGTGAAATAACTGAATCCGTGGACTACGAGGACCAACATGCCGTGCCAAGACTAGTTCTTGGAGTACCACCAGGGGTCCGGAAATGTTTGAAAAAGCACTCCGTCAGTGGCCCACGAACAGTGCTCACCTGCCAGGGACCTTTGAAAAAGTTTACAGCTGTAAACGAAACGCGTCAGGAGTGCCCCGTGCAACTTGGAAATAAATGCCTACTGCGTTTGTGAAGCGTGTGCGGCTCCAATTCTTTTCAAATCAGGAAAGACACTTTCAACATATTCAGCGACTGGGTCTGGTCGCAGAGGTTCGCACCACCAGCAGGAGCGCCACGTTCCCCCGCCCTGGACCAAAACTCAACACTCGGTAAAACGAACACTTGGGGGTAGTGGCTGCCGCCAGACACCAGAGTCTGGTATGGGTCCAGCAGTCTAAGGAAAAGTTCGACTGACAGGAGATACACGACTGGGAACTCTTCCCAGCAAGACATAAAGGCATGCAGCAAGAATAATCAACAGGCGAGTGAAATACCTGAATCCGTGGACTACGAGGACCAACATGCCGTGCCAAGACTAGTTCTTGGAGTACCACCAGGGGGACGGAAATGTTTGAAAAAGCACACCGTCAGTGGCCCACGAACAGTGCTCACCTGCCAGGGGCTGACCTTTGAAAAAGTTTACAGCAGTAAACAAAACGCGTTCAGAGTGCCCCGTGCAACTTGGAAATAAATGCCTACTGCGTTTGAGAAGCCTGTGCGGCTCCAATTCTTTTCAAACCAGGAAAGACACTTTCAACATATTCAGCGACTGGGTCCGGTCGCAGAGGTTCGCACCACCAGCCAGAGCGCCACGTTCCCCCGCCCTGGACCAAAACTCAACACTCGGTAAAATGAACACTTGGGGGTAGTGGCTGCCGCCAGACACCAGAGTCTGGTATGGGTCCAGCAGTCTAAGGAAAAGTCCGACTGACAGGAGATACACGACTGGGAACTCTTCCCAGCAAGACATAAAGGCATGCAGCAAGAATAATCACCAGGCGGGTGAAATAACTGAATCCGTGGACTACGAGGACCACCATGCCGTGCCAAGACTAGTTCTTGGAGTACCACAAAGGGGCCGGAAATGTTTGAAAAAGCACACCGTCAGTGGCACACGAACAGTGCTCACCTGCCAGGGGCTGACCTTTGAAAAAGTTTACAGCAGTAAACGAAACGCGTCAGGAGTGCCCCGTGCAACTTGGAAATAAATGCCTACTGCGTTTGTGAAGCGTGTGCGGCTCCAATTCTTTTCAAATCAGGAAAGACACTTTCAACATATTCAGCGACTGGGTCCGGTCGCAGAGGTTCGCACCACCGGCCAGTGCGCCACGTTCCCCCGCCCTGGACCAAAACTCAACACTCGGTAAAACGAACACTTGGGGGTAGTGGCTGCCGCCAGACACCAGAGTCTGGTATGGGTCCAGCAGTCTAAGGAAAAGTCCGACTGACAGGAGATACACAACTGGGAACTCTTCCCAGCAAGACATAAAGGCATGCAGCAAGAATAATCACCAGGCAGGTGAAATAATTGAATCTGTGGACTACGAGGACCAACATGCCGTGCCAAGACTAGTTCTTGGAGTACCACCAGGGGGCCAGAAATGTTTGAAAAAGCACACCGTCAGTGGCCCACGAACAGTGCTCACCTGCCAGGGGCTGACCTTTGAAAAAGTTTACAGCAGTAAACGAAACGCGTCAGGAGTGCCCCGTGCAACTTGGAAATAAATGCCTACTGCGTTTGTGAAGCGTGTGCGGCTCCAATTCTTTTCAAATCAGGAAAGACACTTTCAATATATTCAGCGACTGGGTCCGGTCGCAGAGGTTCGCACCACCAGCCAGAGTGCCACGTTCCCCCGCCCTGGACCAAAACTCAACACTCGGTAAAACGAACACTTGGGGGTAGTGGCTGCCGCCAGACACCAGAGTCTGGTATGGGTCCAGCAGTCTAAGGAAAAGTCCGACTGACAGGAGATACACGACTGGGAACTCTTCCCAGCAAGACATAAAGGCATGCGGCAAGAATAATCACCAGGCGGGTGAAATAACTGAATCCGTGGACTACGAGGACCACCATGCCGTGCCAAGACTAGTTCTTGGAGTACCACCAAGGGGCCGGAAATGTTTGAAAAAGCACACCGTCAGTGGCACACGAACAGTGCTCACCTGCCAGGGGCTGACCTTTGAAAAAGTTTACAGCAGTAAACGAAACGCGTCAGGAGTGCCCCGTGCAACTTGGAAATAAATGCCTACTGCGTTTGTGAAGCGTGTGCGGCTCCAATTCTTTTCAAATCAGGAAAGACACTTTCAATATATTCAGCGACTGGGTCCGGTCGCAGAGGTTCGCACCACCAGCCAGAGCGCCACGTTCCCCCGCCCTGGACCAAAACTCAACACTCGGTAAAACGAACACTTGGGGGTAGTGGCTGCCGCCAGACACCAGAGTCTGGTATGGGTCCAGCAGTCTAAGGAAAAGTCCGACTGACAGGAGATACACGACTGGGAACTCTTCCCAGCAAGACATAAAGGCATGCGGCAAGAATAATCACCAGGCGAGTGAAATAACGGAATCCGTGGAATACGAGGACCAACATGCCGTGCCAAGACTAGTTCTTGGAGTACCACCAGGGGGCCGGAAATGTTTGAAAAAGCCCACCGTCAGTGGCCCACGAACAGTGCTCACCTGCCAGGGGCTGACCTTTGAAAAAGTTTACAGCAGTAAACGAAACGCGTCAGGAGTGCCCCGTGCAACTTGTAAATAAATGCCTACTGCGTTTGTGAAGCGTGTGCGGCTCCAATTCTTTTCAAATCAGGAAAGACACTTTCAACATATTCAGCGACTGGGTCCGGTCGCAGAGGTTCGCACCACCAGCCAGAGCGCCACGTTCCCCCGCCCTGGACCAAAACTCAACACTCGGTAAAACGAACACTTGGGGGTAGTGGCTGCCGCCAGACACCAGAGTCTGGTATGGGTCCAGCAGTCTAAGGAAAAGTCCGACTGACAGGAGATACACGACTGGGAACTCTTCCCAGCAAGACTTAATGGCATGCGGCAAGAATAATCGCCAGGCGGGTGAAATAACTGAATCCGTGGACTACGAGGACCAACATGCTGTGCCAAGACTAGTTCTTGGAGTACCACCAGAGGGCCGGAAATGTTTGAAAAAGCACACCGTCAGTGGCCCACGAACAGTGCTCACCTGCCAGGGGCTGACCTTTGAAAAAGGTTACAGCAGTTAACGAAACGCGTCAGGAGTGCCCCGTGCAACTTGGAAATAAATGCCTACTGCGTTTGTGAAGCGTGTGCGGCTCCAATTCCTTTCAAATCAGGAAAGACACTTTCAACATATTCAGCGACTGGGTCCGGTCGCAGAGGTTCGCACCACCAGCCAGAGCGACACTTTCAACATATATATATATATATATATATATATATATATATATATATATATATATATATATATATATATTTCCACAGAGCGTCTTTCTTCTTCCAAGATAGACAAGGGGGCACGCTGGATTTCAAAACATAATTTTTATTTTTCAAGGATTCGGCATGACGCGTTTCAGCATAGGCTTTCCTCAGATGCACCTCCTTGTTAGTTGCCACTGCTACTGCGGTCCAAAGTTTAAATGTTTTTAGCATCTGAAGTAGATTTGCGTGCACACCTGCGTTCCATTTGGGTGGAACCGCTCAGTACCCAACACGTAGACTGCAACTCCCAGAGTGCAGTTCACTGGATCAGCGTGCTGTGGTTATGCGGTCCAAGACAGCCAATATCGTTCATTTCCTCATTGTTGAGTCTGGCTGTTACTGGAAACAGGTAAGGATGCGCAGTATATTTCTGGGCAGGGTTTTTTCATCCGTCTTGTTCCCGTACTTCCAGCCTTCGCACCGCCGACATATGCAATTCCGTGGCATCACTGAAAAACGCCATTCGTCATGTTCCTGTTGCGCAATGGAAACCAAAATAACGTCAGAGCGAAACCACAGTTAAGTGTTCATTTCTTCAGTGTTTTATTCGTGCCAAATTCTGCCAGCAATCTGTCATGACACGTTTCACCTCTCGAAGAGGCTTGATCACATGATACATACATATATGTATACATATATATATTCACTGGAAAAAACACAGATTTCAGGAACGTTATAGATAGTTGGACATTTCACTCGTACAAAACCAGAGACCATTAGGATGTCATCAGTGATGTCACTGACCATGTCATGAGTGATGTAATATGTGATGTCATCAGCAGTACATTGTGGGGTCATGAGTTATAGTTAGCTCTAGTAACTATAACTGCCAAATTTCTCTGGTTTTGTACGAGTGAAATGTCCAACTAACTATAAGGTCCCTGAAACCTGTGGTTTTTCAGTGAATTTCTAAGGTTTTTTAAATGCTAATTTCTAACTATAAAGTCTCTGAAACCTATGTTTTTTCAGTGAATTTCAAAGGTTTTTAAAATGCTAATTTCTAACTATAACGTCCCTGAAAGCTATGGTTTTTTCAGTGAATTTCTAAGGTTTTTTAAATGCTTATTTCTAACTATAATGTGCCTAAAACCTTTAATTTTTCAGTGCATTTTTAAGGTTTTTAAATGCTTATTTCTAACTATAACGCCCGTATTAAGTACTCTTAAATCCTGAGGGTTCCTGGGGGCCAACTAGCCCACCAGGTACCTCCAGTAAGCGCCAAGGAGAGAGATGTTCCGAGGCAGGCCCCCTTTTACACCACGCTGCAAACGCGGCCTCTGGCACACTGCTGCTCGGAGGGTGAAGTCCACTTGTGTACTGAGGTCTTCAGGACACAAGAGGACCTCATTGCCCCTCCAGCAGTGCCCCAGAAGCCTCATTTGCAGAGTGGTATAAAAAGGGTAGCGGTCCCCGGGGCAGCGGGGGGCCATTTGCCCCCCCATTCAAATTATTAAGCCCCGGGGAGGTGGTCACTCATTGCCCCTGGTACCTGGCCCACCCAGGGAATTTATGATGAGGTAGCGCGGTAGTCCGCGCTTCGTTTTTAAAATTTTCATGGCAGTATTTGTGACCCCAATGCACATTCTGCTTTTTATTGGCCCTGGGGTTCCTTGTGGGACCCCCTGAGCAGGCCTAGGGGGTCAAGGTGTTTCTACCCTGCCCCCTATTCTTGTTTTTCAACCTTTTTTCACTGTTTTCTTGTGACTCAGTTCTATCAAGTCACAAAATGGCCGCCAACACATTCTGGTTTAGAGTGCTAATCAGAGTGAAGCTCATGCCCGGGAGGGTACGCAAACTCTCCTCGGTGCTTAGATATTTATATTTTTCCTTTTTTTAGTTTTTCAGGAACTACTGAGCGGATTTACACCATTTAAAAAAAAAATCACTTTCTGAACCAAGGACTACCTTTTTGCTAAATTTGGTGTAATTTCGTTCAGCAGTTCGGGCTGTTGCCTGTTCCAATTTTTGCTATGGAAATTAACATGGGGAAAACATGTTTTGAGACCCCCCTTTTTCCTCAACCCCCGCTTCATGAATCACCCCGAAACTTTCAGGACAGGATCTGACTGGAGGGGGCCCACATTTGGGAACATTTTGCAAAGATTCGTCAACCGGTGCCTAAGATATTGGCAAAACAAAAAACTATTTTTCTAATAGGTCCTAACTAGTAGGTAACATATATATGTGAAAAAGAAAAAGAATTGTGTTTTTTGTAGATAGCATACATGGAGTACAGGGCACTCAGCCCATGTAGAAAAATATGGACACTAAGTCATGTTGAACGACAAGAGAATCAAATGGTGATTCATAAAAGTTAGCAATCACCGCATGTCAGATATCGCAAATGAACCAAAGTAAAGTAAATCCACATTTGTAAAGCGCACAATCACCCGTAAGGGTCTCTAGGCGCTGGGGGCCATCAGGAAGATTAAGCAAGCTATTGCCCAGAGTCACATGGTGCTGGGCTAATCTGCCGCCGGTGCTGGGGATCGAACCGTGATCCCCAGAATCCGGAGTCAGTCGCCCTGGCCGCAGCACCACACCTCTTCCTAGTACACTTAATACTAGAGAGCTAGTGAAACATTTTTAAACCTCTAATATTAGGTACTCCCTGTAATGATGTTTTGTTATTTGCGACAAAATTGGTTGAATACGAGATTAAATAATTTTGCTTTATATGTGTAAAACTACCAGTACCACAATGCCTCATTATAGGTAACATGGAGAACTGGTATAAAATGTAAAAACTAAAGAGGGACTCCATATACTACCGTGAACAAGAACTCTATGTTCGAAACACGTAGGTGGAGGAGAAGAAGATCTAAATAAAATAAATAATATCATGCCAAGGAGAGTGTTGTGTTAAAATTCTTTTTGCTGAGAGATAACAGTGCTCACCCCGGAAAGGACTGTGTTTGTTTAAACATATATATATATATATATATATATATATATATATATATATATATATATATATATATATATATATATATCCATTCCGTTAGGTCCACAAGGCGGGCTTCCAGGCGCTCTAAGGGCGGTGCGCTCAGAGCGTGGCAGAACCAAGCCACGAGTTAAATTATTCCAGGTTTCCCCGAGGGGAAGATTATCTCCACGCACTCCCGGATATTTAGTGAATTACAAAGTCATATAGCCAGAATAGTAGTTAAGTCTTCGGTTTATTTCAGCAAGCCAAGCTGCACCTGACGCGTTTCGGTCTCTACGGAGACCTTGCTCACAGGAATATAAAATATATACATCCTTCACTTTCAATATTTCTGTATTTCGCCCCGTTAATAAGGTCCCACGGGGTATATTATCAAGGCAGGCGAAATGAAATTATCGCTGCTCTTGTGGCCGAAAGAGATAACAAATACTGCATCGGCCGCTTCTACGGTCACTCCCTCTCTGAAATCATTTTATAAAGTACTTTCATTGTCAACCGCGGACAAAGCGCGGAAGATGGCCTCCAGTAGCACCCCAATCAGTATACCACCAAGTATCGGTGTTGATAATGCGATTGTCCCTTCCCCCTCCTTGCCAGATCCATCACCTCAGCACTCAATGTCTCTGGCGGAAGATAGGGTTCATCCCTCAATAGAACTCTCAAACAGCTTCTCCACTTTGGAGATACAAGACTCTGTACAAGATCCTGCACAGGATGATGCGAATAAGGAGGAGGTTGATGGCTCTCAAACAACCAGGGAAGGGGCACACACAATCACAAATACTATTCCACCATCAGCAATTAACCCCATTTCTTTGGCAGATATTTTGCTGGGGATAAAGGATGATATGAGGAAGAGATTCGAAGAAATGGGGAAAAGATTCACAATTTCAGAGTCCAATCAGGTCGCTATTCAGGCTTCCTGTGAGGTGCTGGCTAAGAAGGTGGAGGAGGTCTCACTACGGACAGAGGCATTAGAAGCAGAGATGCCCAGGATCAAGGAGGCACTTAGTACAACCTCTGCCCGCATGAATAAACTGGCGCAGCAAAATCAGGAAATGAAAGATGATATCGAGAGGCTTGAAAATCATGGCAGAAAGAATAACCTAAGACACTTGAATGTCCCCGAGGATATGGAAGGAGGTGATATTAAGAAATTCGTGGTGGCATTACTTAAAACTACAATCCTGAAGGACTCGACCGATGAAGATGCGGCCCTCTTAGTGGATATACAGAGAGCACACCGGGATCCATATAGACGGAATCCAGAGAGAGAGCGTCCCAAAAAGATTCTGGTGAACTTTCTGACATATTCTATTAAAGAAAGGATCCTGTCCGCAGCACTAAAAACCGGGCCTATAAAGTCAACCTCGTTCTCCAGACCTTTTTTCCTTTACAATCCGCTCTGATATTTCACATACAACTGCCACCAAGCAATGGCAAATGGGCAAGAGGCTTGCAACATTCATTTCTTTAGGAGCCTGTGCTCAGATGAAGTTTCCTGCAACTCTCCGCATAATGTGGAATAACCACATGTACAATATACGACAGATCGACGAGTCAGACTCCCTTAGAGAAAAGATCAGGACGGATGGTAAAGGGGGAGGAGGAGAAGGTGCAGGCTGAGCTTGGTAGAACATTTTCAAGAGGGAAGGGCCCAGAGTAAAGGATTTAGCAAATAAAAAGTACTTGAGACTACACACATATTAGGTAGAAAAGCAGAGTTCACTGCCCTAAGGCAAACTTAGTTTGAATCTTATATTCTTTTGAACTTAACATAAGCACTTTTACATAGACACACAGGGGGGGGGCATCCGTTTAAGGGCACATGCCCAAGAAGAAAAGGAGGGCTCCCCAAGAAGGGCGGGAGAAGATAAGGGTAGGGGTAGGGGGTAAGGAGGGTAGCACGGGTGGGAATGCAGGGGGAAAAAAGGAAAAAAATAGTTCTCATTCCATCATAATTTCCAGAGACTTTCAGATGTGCAGATAGAGGCACAGGGGGACAGGAAAAAGGGGGAGGGGAGACACTATAAATGGCCCACAATAAAATATCTTTCATTTCATGGACTGATATTGTGTTTTTTGGAGCAATCTCCGGCCAAAGTTATTCACCTCCAGGAAACACACCTAAGCGCTATTGAAAGCAAAGAGATCTTTGGGAAAATAAAATGGATAGGCGCATTTAGTTGTTCTGGGCAGGCGGGAATAAATAAGGGTGTTGCAGTTCTGATCAAGGCTGAAGCCAGTGGGATTATAAAATCAACATCTACAGACCAGTCAGGGAGATGGGTTTTAACACAAGTTGATTTTAGTGGCTCCAAACACACTGTTGTTTCGTACTATGGCCCAAATATAGATGATCCCACCTGGCTACTTAAAGTTCAGTCTAACTTAATAGAGAATACCTCCCCCATGATCATAGGAGGGGATTTTAACGTACTTCTTGATCCTCGGAAGGATCGTTCCAATTATAGCCAGCATGTCACTACCCCACGCTCTAGACGAACCATGGTTAACATGATGCACGAGGTAGGCCTTATGGATCTTTGGAGTATGAAGGGGGGCGAGATCTGGTTTTAGGTATTTTAGTAAAAAACATGGACACGCCTCAAGACTAGATTACGTATTGGTGGATAGACAGGGATTGGAAGCTATCTCTGACATCAAATTGCTACCCACCATCCTTTCAGATCATGCCCCCATTATATTCGCATCCTCGATCCAGAGTACAAGTCATTCTCCTGTTCCTAGATGGACTTTAAAAAGGGCTGCACTGCATAATCAAGACATAGTCGATGCAGTTATCAACGCAACTAATAACTATTTTACAGATAATGTCTGCTCCGCCGCCATAGAATTTGTATGGGACGCATATAAGGCCTATAATAGAGGACAGATCCACAGCCTTATTAGTTCCAATAACAAAGAGGAAGCGTTGAAATTTAAAAACATGGAAGGTAAAACCTCCGTGTTGGAGAATAGAAGTCACATTGTAAATACTGACAGCCTGCCACAGGTTTTAGAAGACTTAGAACGCCTGCGGCTTGAATATCGTGGGCTGTTGGACTCAAAAGTGAAGGCACAATGGGCTGTACATGCAATGGACAACTATGAATATGGAGAAAAGGCCGGGGCTATACTGGCCAGTAAAATCAGAGCGGACTAGGTCAGGAATAATATAAATAGTTTAGTCATTGACGATCAGGGAACAACATCTTGCCAACAGGAGGACATGGAAAGACACCTACTCTCACTAATCTCTGAATTATATGACGAGGAAGACCCTACACCTGATTCAGGCAACACCTTACAGTGGTTGGAGAGCAAGGCACTTCCCAGATTAACGGACCAAGGTCTAGATATCCTCAACAGTCCATTCACTGAGGAAGAAATTGGCATTTATATTAAAAAAATAAAGAATAATAAAGCCGCCGGCCCCCGATGCCCTCCCCGGGGAGCTCTATAAAATATTACAGGACACTCTGGTGTCACGACTTTGCCAAATGTTCAACTATATATACAGCCCGGAGGGGAGGATACCTCCTTCCTGGAAGGAGTCCACAATTGTGGTAATATTAAAACCAGGGAAGGATCCCTTAAAGGCCGATTCCTTCAGGCCTATCTCCCTGCTAAACGCGGATTACAAGATCTTCACTAGCGTTTTGGTGGGGAGATTGGCAAGGCTAATCCCACAGCTTATCAACTCTGATCAAAAAGGTTTTGTGCCAGGAAGATACATACACGACTTAACCCTCCAGCTGTTTGGAAGCATAGACTTAGCAAAGACGCGGTCGGAACCCTTGGCAGTGGCGGCGTATGACACGGCGAAGGCTTTCGACCGCGTCAACTGGGGCTTTATGTGGGATGTGCTGAGCACGATGGGCTTCAACGCAATTTTCATACAGACATTGAGGGAATGCTACGAAGGTGCATCCGCTGCAATATTACTGAATGGCAGGTTGACATCACGCTTCAGCGTAAAGAAAGGAACCAGGCAGGGGTGCCCTATTTCGCCCCTTCTATTCGATCTCTACATTGAGCCTTTGGCACAAGCGCTGCGGTTAGACGATCAGGTTACACCCTTCACCGCCGGAAGTTTCAGCTGCAAGGTGGCGTTATATGCCGACGACTTGCTAATCTACACAAGCAATCCGGCTGAGTTCTTCTCTAGAGTGGAAGAGATAATGAAAGACTTCGGTAAACACTCTGGGTGTTTGATAAATAACCAAAAAACTGAAATAATGTGCTGGGGTGTAGACAATTGGGGGGGAGCACGAAGCACTCAGTTTAGATACTTAGGCATAATAGTAACACCAGACCTGAACACTGTAGCATTGATCAATATAAAAAAAGTGGCCAAGGATATTGACCACCTTTTTCTGAGGTGACAGAACCTCCAGCTTACAATCTATGGTCGGATCAACCTGGTTAAAATGGTGATTTTACCGAAACTAACATACCTTTTTAATATGATACCATTGATTTTTCCACATAAGGTCTAGCCAGAATCCAAGGGAAAATTGACAGCTTTTTTTGGGCAAATAAAAACTCAAGAATCTCTTGGAAAAATCTGAAAAGAAGATTGCTGAAGGGAGGTCTTGCGCTCCCTGACATTCTCTGGTATGCTTTTTCGTTCCAACTGAAAAACATTAGATGCCTCCTTACTAGCCCTGATGATTCCAACTGGGGGCGGATACTGAACACAATGGTGGCCGAAGAGGGGGGCGGACCCGGCTTCCTTTATAAATTTGGCACGCCAAAATTTTACAAAAAGGTACGTCTCAAGATACTGGAACATGCACTTTTAATATGGACCAGCGTCAAAGGGAGATGGGGCATAAAGTATTACTCAGATCTTGCCCCAATTTGGGACTCCCCGGGCCTGCCAACATGCTTTAAGGACAGTCTTTCTCTTCCTATCAGGAGAGCAGGTATAACAGTATGGGCAGATATAGTAACATCAGAGGGATTTCTCCCATGGGAGGTCTTGAGAACGAAGATAGGGGATTCTTTCTCTAGATTTAAGTATATTCAGATCTGTTCTTGGTTTGCCGCTGAGAGAGAGAACATCGGTGGGAATTGGGATATCTAGTCTGCACTTCAATCCCCTAGCCCAATGAAGAAGGAAGTGCGAATGTGGTATGGGAAAATGTTGCAGGAGGAGGAAACAGCGTCCCCCCAATGTATCAAATCTGGAATGCCTCGGGGCTGGAGGAGACATCGGTTGCTCTTTACGATAGATCTCTCAAAACCTTGTGGCTCAATAGTGGAGAATTGTGGCTCAATAGTGGAGAAGTGTGGCTCAATGGTTGGAGCAGCAGACCCTGATGCAGAGGTCCAGCCCGGGACCAGGGTTCAATTCCCCGCCTCGGCGGGTCTTGGGCTCAAAATTCCACGGACCTGATAATTCTCGCCATGTTGCCTATTCCAATCATGGAGTCCCACTCTGCAACTCTGGGCAATAGCTTGCTTAATCTCCACAACTGCCCCCACAACGCTAAGGATGCCTGGCCTCCACCTTGGGGGTGCCCAGGTGTGGACACCTCACAGGGAAAGCCAGGATGGGTTCCACAGTGGTATTCGTACAAGCGCCTTGAGACCCTTGCGGTTGAGTAGTGCGCTATACAAGTATCAATTTACATTACATTTACAATTTATATTACTTTGTATAAATATGTCAGATCGGCCTCCCTGAAGAAGAATCACTATTTTACCATCAACAGGCTCTACTACACGCCACAAAAAATTGCAAAGTTTGTGACTCACCCTCCATTGTGTTCAAGATGTGGGTTAGTGGAAGCAGATGACATACATCTCTTTTATGACTGTCCTTCTCTGGGTTCCTTTTGGCCCATGGTTGAGAAGGCCTTAGATGGCATTTTTAAAACACAAGGGTCCTTGATGTTAAATTTAGTTAGACTCATTTTTGGGATGGATATTCAGCTTCTTAGTTTATTAAGGGGGGCACAAGTGGCTTTATTTTTTAATCGTATCATAATAGCGCGTAGGGAGATTTGCAAACTCTGGAAAGACACTAGGCCTCCCACATATGAAAACTGGTTACGGGTGGCTTTGAGCACTGCACGGTTAGAATTTAGTTTGGCACAAAGAGTAAATAGCACAATATGGGATCCTTTATTAGACTGGTGAGGCTGGTCTAAGGCCTGGCTAAGGCCTGGCTGTCCTATGATTACACCAGGCCTCGGTATAAAGAGGCAGGGCGGGCATGCCCAGGCTATTGCAAGAACGCCAACCCCGGGTGCCCACGACGACGGAATGGGTTGAGAAAGTTTATTTGCACAGCTATTGGTGGAATGAGGACCAAAAAAAAAAAACATGGTGCTTGGCTAAGAATGCGGGCAAGGTGTGGGGCAGAGCGGGTGGGAGAAGGGCCTGCACAACAGGCCCCCATTGTCCTCTGAGATGTAATCTCTAACCACAACATTGTTATCGCAAAAAGCAAACAGACACAAAAGGACCCCCCAACTGCGCTAATTGTGAGCAGCGGCGCCAATTGCTTCTAGCAGGACTGGATAATTAGCTCTGTGGGTTTAAGGCCTCCTGTGGAGATATTTCTGCTACGTATGTTACTGCTTCCAGGGAGCGTGCAGCGTGGCATCCAATTCAAAGGCAACTCACATGGCCTGCATCCCACACACACACAGCGTTTCCCTTGCGGGAGTGAGCAGGGGCACCACCTGTTTGCAAGACAATTGCAAACGGATGTCGCCAAAGCTCGCTCCCACAAGGGAAATGCCAAACATGCATGCGTTGCAATACAAAGAAATGCAAAACATGCAAGTTTTTTCCCAAAAAGCTGATCGATTTGAAAAGGTCCCCTTCTAAGCAGCGTATGCGCGCTGCGTAGGCGAGACCTAATAAACAACATAATGCACACGCCCCCCAACCCAGGAGGAGGCTGTAGGACATAAATACGGGTTGTTACAGAGCGAGCCCCACGCTAAACGTTAGCTCTAACGTGACTTTAAGTCATCCCAATTGACCAACTACTATACGCCGGGCTCTGAGTCAGGCACACTTACTAATCCAACTCAACAATTGTGCTGAGTTAAACCGTTCTCAGAAGGATGAAAGGAACAGCCAGGGCTGCTGAAACCTCAACCCAAACCTGATCTGCAGTTAATTATGTGAAATTTGTAGCACGCAGATGAATAGTGCTTTAAGGCAGCCTTTGAGTTTACACATTGTGAGAGCTGCAGACGTCAGCGCATGGCCATGTGCCAAGAGGCCACTCGGTGTAGTGCTGTACTCATCTTTTCCGCACCCACTCTCCTGAAGAGCTTTCGCATGTGCTGTCTCACTGCGAGTGAGTCCCCCCTTCACACCCCACTTTCAAAATACATATCTTCCGGTCGGGAGTGTTTGGAGATAAGCCGAGCCAGCACGAAAACCAGCTATTTCTATTACAATTTTTAAAAAAATTCAGAAAGTTAAATTACTGAGTGAGTGACTGCTTCTCATGAGGCCAGCAAGTCAAAGTTACCTTACGTGCTTCCTTCGAGGAAGGGAGGCAGCCTGACAACATGGTATTAATAAACTAAAACAGACTCAGATGGCTAGTGCTACAGTCTGAACTTACTTCAACTTTACCACCGCGCCAATTGAGGGTTTACTGCCTGCCTTCGGAGTCCTCCACAGTCCAGAGTCTAGGCCGCTGCAAGGGTCACACTTCGTCTCCCTCGCCTCGGGGGCAATTGAATTCGCAGCTCAACTGACAGCTGATCCACGACGCGGCCAGTGGATGCACTGAGGCAGCAATACCAGCGCCATGTGTAAACTTGCCATCCACAACAAACTCCGGCTCTGCTGGCTGCCTCCTGCAGGATTTGACGTTGTCCCAGTGGTGCCAGAGACAAGACAATACCATACAACTTGACTGGGCTTTCTCATGTCTCGGTGGTAGCCATTGGGCACTACCCCATCATGACTTCACAGAGAGCCGGGTCGCAGGAATCCGATCATCAATTAACATTAACATTGTAGCAGCCTGCCAGCAGATCTAGCTCAGTTGCCAGCCGAGCTGCCGGAGCATTTCAAAAAGGGGGTGGTGATGGACAGAGTATCTGAGTTAATCAGAACACTCCTACCCAGTCAACAGATCAGGGCTTGATCCATCACCGTTTTTTAGCTCACTGCACCATCCCAGTTCAGAACCTGGCTATATGCAAACTAGTCTGTCCCTGGCCCAGTGCATCATGGGAACAGGGCAGACCAAACTACAAAGCCAATTCTTCACTGAAAAGGAAACAAGCTTCCGGGGACCGGTTTCTGGCATTACAGCCGTCTTCGGCCCGGCTTGCTTGAATCCTGATGGTGCAGTGAGCAAGGGACTCATGTCTGAGCATACCCTTCCACACTTGTGGTGGCCAAAATATTTCAAAAAGGGGGTGGTGATGGACAGAGTATCTGAGTTAATCAGAACACTCCTACCCAGTCAACAGATCAGGGCTTGATCCATCACCGTTTTTTAGCTCACTGCACCATCCCAGTTCAGAACCTGGCTATATGCAAACTAGTCTGTCCCTGGCCCAGTGCATCATGGGAACAGGGCAGACCAAACTACAAAGCCAATTCTTCACTGGAAAGGAAACAAGCTTCCGGGGACCGGTTTCTGGCATTACAGCCGTCTTCGGCCCGGCTTGCTTGAATCCTGATGGTGCAGTGAGCAAGGGACTCATGTCTGAGCATACCCTTCCACACTTGTGGTGGCCAAAATATTTCAAAAAGGGGGTGGTGATGGACAGAGTATCTGAGTTAATCAGAACACTCCTACCCAGTCAACAGATCAGGGCTTGATCCATCACCGTTTTTTAGCTCACTGCACCATCCCAGTTCAGAACCTGGCCATATGCAAACTAGTCTGTCCCTGGCCCAGTGCATCATGGGAACAGGGCAGACCAAACTACAAAGCCAATTCTTCACTGGAAAGGAAACAAGCTTCCGGGGACCGGTTTCTGGCATTACAGCCGTCTTCGGCCCGGCTTGCTTGAATCCTGATGGTGCAGTGAGCAAGGGACTCATGTCTGAGCATACCCTTCCACACTTGTGGTGGCCAAAAAATTTCAAAAAGGGGGTGGTGATGGACAGAGTATCTGAGTTAATCAGAACACTCCTACCCAGTCAACAGATCAGGGCTTGATCCATCACCGTTTTTAGCTCACTGCACCATCCCAGTTCAGAACCTGGCTATATGCAAACTAGTCTGTCCCTGGCCCAGTGCATCATGGGAACAGGGCAGACCAAACTACAAAGCCAATTCTTCACTGGAAAGGAAACAAGCTTCCGGGGACCGGTTTCTGGCATTACAGCCGTCTTCGGCCCGGCTTGCTTGAATCCTGATGGTGCAGTGAGCAAGGGACTCATGTCTGAGCATACCCTTCCACACTTGTGGTGGCCAAAATATTTCAAAAAGGGGGTGGTGATGGACAGAGTATCTGAGTTAATCAGAACACTCCTAACCAGTCAACAGATCAGGGCTTGATCCATCACCGTTTTTTAGCTCACTGCACCATCCCAGTTCAGAACCTGGCTATATGCAAACTAGTCTGTCCCTGGCCCAGTGCATCATGGGAACAGGGCAGACCAAACTACAAAGCCAATTCTTCACTGGAAAGGAAACAAGCTTCCGGGGACCGGTTTCTGGCATTACAGCCGTCTTCGGCCCGGCTTGCTTGAATCCTGATGGTGCAGTGAGCAAGGGACTCATGTCTGAGCATACCCTTCCACACTTGTGGTGGCCAAAATATTTCAAAAAGGGGGTGGTGATGGACAGAGTATCTGAGTTAATCAGAACACTCCTACCCAGTCAACAGATCAGGGCTTGATCCATCACCGTTTTTTAGCTCACTGCACCATCCCAGTTCAGAACCTGGCTATATGCAAACTAGTCTGTCCCTGGCCCAGTGCATCATGGGAACAGGGCAGACCAAACTACAAAGCCAATTCTTCACTGGAAAGGAAACAAGCTTCCGGGGACCGGTTTCTGGCATTACAGCCGTCTTCGGCCCGGCTTGCTTGAATCCTGATGGTGCAGTGAGCAAGGGACTCATGTCTGAGCATACCCTTCCACACTTGTGGTGGCCAAAATATTTCAAAAAGGGGGTGGTGATGGACAGAGTATCTGAGTTAATCAGAACACTCCTACCCAGTCAACAGATCAGGGCTTGATCCATCACCGTTTTTTAGCTCACTGCACCATCCCAGTTCAGAACCTGGCTATATGCAAACTAGTCTGTCCCTGGCCCAGTGCATCATGGGAACAGGGCAGACCAAACTACAAAGCCAATTCTTCACTGGAAAGGAAACAAGCTTCCGGGGACCGGTTTCTGGCATTACAGCCGTCTTCGGCCCGGCTTGCTTGAATCCTGATGGTGCAGTGAGCAAGGGACTCATGTCTGAGCATACCCTTCCACACTTGTGGTGGCCAAAATATTTCAAAAAGGGGGTGGTGATGGACAGAGTATCTGAGTTAATCAGAACACTCCTACCCAGTCAACAGATCAGGGCTTGATCCATCACCGTTTTTTAGCTCACTGCACCATCCCAGTTCAGAACCTGGCTATATGCAAACTAGTCTGTCCCTGGCCCAGTGCATCATGGGAACAGGGCAGACCAAACTACAAAGCCAATTCTTCACTGGAAAGGAAACAAGCTTCCGGGGACCGGTTTCTGGCATTACAGCCGTCTTCGGCCCGGCTTGCTTGAATCCTGATGGTGCAGTGAGCAAGGGACTCATGTCTGAGCATACCCTTCCACACTTGTGGTGGCCAAAATATTTCAAAAAGGGGGTGGTGATGGACAGAGTATCTGAGTTAATCAGAACACTCCTACCCAGTCAACAGATCAGGGCTTGATCCATCACCGTTTTTTAGCTCACTGCACCATCCCAGTTCAGAACCTGGCTATATGCAAACTAGTCTGTCCCTGGCCCAGTGCATCATGGGAACAGGGCAGACCAAACTACAAAGCCAATTCTTCACTGGAAAGGAAACAAGCTTCCGGGGACCGGTTTCTGGCATTACAGCCGTCTTCGGCCCGGCTTGCTTGAATCCTGATGGTGCAGTGAGCAAGGGACTCATGTCTGAGCATACCCTTCCACACTTGTGGTGGCCAAAATATTTCAAAAAGGGGGTGGTGATGGACAGAGTATCTGAGTTAATCAGAACACTCCTACCCAGTCAACAGATCAGGGCTTGATCCATCACCGTTTTTTAGCTCACTGCACCATCCCAGTTCAGAACCTGGCTATATGCAAACTAGTCTGTCCCTGGCCCAGTGCATCATGGGAACAGGGCAGACCAAACTACAAAGCCAATTCTTCACTGGAAAGGAAACAAGCTTCCGGGGACCGGTTTCTGGCATTACAGCCGTCTTCGGCCCGGCTTGCTTGAATCCTGATGGTGCAGTGAGCAAGGGACTCATGTCTGAGCATACCCTTCCACACTTGTGGTGGCCAAAATATTTCAAAAAGGGGGTGGTGATGGACAGAGTATCTGAGTTAATCAGAACACTCCTACCCAGTCAACAGATCAGGGCTTGATCCATCACCGTTTTTTAGCTCACTGCACCATCCCAGTTCAGAACCTGGCTATATGCAAACTAGTCTGTCCCTGGCCCAGTGCATCATGGGAACAGGGCAGACCAAACTACAAAGCCAATTCTTCACTGGAAAGTAAACAAGCTTCCGGGGACCGGTTTCTGGCATTACAGCCGTCTTCGGCCCGGCTTGCTTGAATCCTGATGGTGCAGTGAGCAAGGGACTCATGTCTGAGCATACCCTTCCACACTTGTGGTGGCCAAAATATTTCAAAAAGGGGGTGGTGATGGACAGAGTATCTGAGTTAATCAGAACACTCCTACCCAGTCAACAGATCAGGGCTTGATCCATCACCGTTTTTTAGCTCACTGCACCATCCCAGTTCAGAACCTGGCTATATGCAAACTAGTCTGTCCCTGGCCCAGTGCATCATGGGAACAGGGCAGACCAAACTACAAAGCCAATTCTTCACTGGAAAGGAAACAAGCTTCCGGGGACCGGTTTCTGGCATTACAGCCGTCTTCGGCCCGGCTTGCTTGAATCCTGATGGTGCAGTGAGCAAGGGACTCATGTCTGAGCATACCCTTCCACACTTGTGGTGGCCAAAATATTTCAAAAAGGGGGTGGTGATGGACAGAGTATCTGAGTTAATCAGAACACTCCTACCCAGTCAACAGATCAGGGCTTGATCCATCACCGTTTTTTAGCTCACTGCACCATCCCAGTTCAGAACCTGGCTATATGCAAACTAGTCTGTCCCTGGCCCAGTGCATCATGGGAACAGGGCAGACCAAACTACAAAGCCAATTCTTCACTGGAAAGGAAACAAGCTTCCGGGGACCGGTTTCTGGCATTACAGCCGTCTTCGGCCCGGCTTGCTTGAATCCTGATGGTGCAGTGAGCAAGGGACTCATGTCTGAGCATACCCTTCCACACTTGTGGTGGCCAAAATATTTCAAAAAGGGGGTGGTGATGGACAGAGTATCTGAGTTAATCAGAACACTCCTACCCAGTCAACAGATCAGGGCTTGATCCATCACCGTTTTTTAGCTCACTGCACCATCCCAGTTCAGAACCTGGCTATATGCAAACTAGTCTGTCCCTGGCCCAGTGCATCATGGGAACAGGGCAGACCAAACTACAAAGCCAATTCTTCACTGGAAAGGAAACAAGCTTCCGGGGACCGGTTTCTGGCATTACAGCCGTCTTCGGCCCGGCTTGCTTGAATCCTGATGGTGCAGTGAGCAAGGGACAGCGCGTGCATGCTGCGGCGCTGCCACAACCAGTTTAGTTAACAGATTTAGGCAGCGCTAATGGCAGAGAGTCTATCCCTATGATGCGTGACAATGCATTTCAGTGCAGTGATGCGGAGCACCACACTGAAATGCGTTAGTCTAACGCCTGATGCATGATACTTGGCAGGACTGCCAGTTTAATTTTGTTTATCCCATTATAAGACCAGAATTACAAGTCGAAGAATTCAAAGAAAATTTCAGGACTGGATAAACTACTCACACTCAGAACTGCGACCGTAAGAGTTTTGCACATGTTGGGCGCTGAAGAGCTTACCAACCTATTTACATAGCTGCCAAGTCATGGATCCTTTCCGTTTGATGTGCTGTGCCAATCCTGATTTTTCTTTTGAATTCTGGAACATGTAGTTGTCCTTGGTAATGGAATAAACAATACGACAAGTCCCAGAATACAAAGAAAAATCCTGGACTGAAGTATCACTCCACGCATGGACCTGAGAAACTTGGCAGGGCTGATAGGAAGCCACGTAGGCTCTATAGTTGGAAGGGTGTTGTTTTGAACTGAAGTGGGAAGTGTCATGGCATACGTGATGACAACTGAGGTGCAGTTATGGTGGTATAGGAAGCATTTCCTGGTGATGTGAAGAGTGATGGTATGTGAGAGATAGACAAGCAAGTTACAATTGTAATAAGGGATAAAATATACAGTCAGCCACATAGCACCAACTTAGCCATATAGACAGCGGATTACCTTGAGAGTGTGCATTCAAAAAGAGAGGTAATCAGAAATGGCCCAAGAATCCACAAGGTAATATGCACCAGGCTGAGATGCCATTGAATGAGTAATAGGATGTAAAAAAGTCTAGTGGTAATCAGAGGTATTAATATTTTATTATTATCTTTTTTAATGTAGGATATTGAATACATTCACCCAATGTGAAGGAGGAAGGGAGTGGAAGAGTAGTCAAAGCTAGGTAGAGAAGGAGTAGAAACTCCATAATGGTTAAAAGGCCTGGGGCCTTATTTATGAAGGACTTGCGCCATCGTTGCGTCACTATTAACATGGGAAAAAGTGACGTACCAGTGGCGCAAGGCTTTCATAAATGAGGCCCCTGGATTCCACCTACTCCTGCTATGCTGATGGAAGCGAACACTGTGAGGAGGGGACCATGCCCCAAGGCTCTCTCAAGCTCCCAAAGGCGTTAAGCAGCAGTCTGGTTTGGCCTGATTAGACTGGCACCCTGCACATTCGAAAGGGAGAGAGGAGGAATTTTGTAGTTTGATACCCTGAAAGCACACAGGTGAATTTGCCAGCCTTGTGTTCTGCTGCTGTTGCAACACCTGCATACATGCCCAATACACTTCTTAGATCCCTGAGACCCTTGTTCTTTCTAGTTTACATAAGGAGGCACCCTGTGACCTTCTAGTATTTCTTCCCAGAAATGCATCTACTTTCATTATTAATATTGAATGACATTTCATAGTAAAAAGTGAGACAATGTGAGTTTTCTTCTTCTTCTATTGTTTCAACTACGACATCAGCATGGCACCATCACAGTGATTCAAAGTTTGTTCAATCTTAGTCAGATCTTTATGACAATTATGTATATTAGTAGTAAATAGGTTTATTTGTTGGTCTTGAAAAAGTCACAAAATTCAAATATTAAAAATAAAAAAATCCCCCCAAAAATAAAAAAATTCATGGCAGTATTTGTGACCCCAATGCACATTCTGCTTTTTATTGGCCCTGGGGTTCCTTGTGGGACCCCCTGAGCAGGCCTAGGGGGTCAATGTGTTTCTACCCTGCCCCCTATTCTTGTTTTCAACCTTTTTTCACTGTTTTCTTGTGGTTCAGTTCTACCAAGTCACAAGATGGCCGCCAACACATTCTGCTAATCAGAGTAAAGCTCATGCCCGGGAGGGTTCGCGAACCCTCCTCGGTGCTTAGATATTGATATTTTTCCTTTTTTTAGTTTTTCAGGAACTACTGAGCGGATTTACACTATTTTAAAAAAAATCACTTTCTGAAGCAAGGACTACCTTTTTGCTAAATTTGGTGTAATTTCGTTCAGCAGTTCGGGCTGTTGCCTGTTCCAATTTTACCTATGGAAATTAACATGGGGAAAACATGTTTTGAGACCCCCCCTTTTTCCTCAACCTCCGCTTCATGAATCACCCCGAAACTTTCAGGACAGGATCTGACTGGAGGGGGCCCAAATTTGAGAACATTTTTCAAAGATTCGTCAACCGGTGCCTGAGATATTGGCAAAACAAAAAACTATTTTCCTAATAGGTCCTAACTAGTAGGTAACATATATATGTGAAAAAGAAAAAGAATTGCGTTTTTTGTAGATAGCGTACATGGAGTACAGGGCACTCAGCCCATGAAGAAAAATATGGACACTAAGTCATGTTGAACGACAAGAGAATCAAATGGTGATTCATAAAAGTTAGCAATCACCGCATGTCAGATATCGGAAATGAACCAAAGTACACTTAATACTAGAGAGCTAGTGAAACATATTTAAACCTCTAATATTAGGTACTCCCTGTAATGATGTTTTGTTATTTGCGACAAAATTGGTTGAATACGAGATTAAATAATTTTGCTTTATATGTGTAAAACTACCAGTCCCACAATGCCTCATTATAGGTAACATGGAGAACTGGTATAAAATGTAAAAAAACTAAAGAGGGAATCCATATACTACCGTGAACAAGAACTCTATGTTCGAAACACGTAGGTGGAGGAGAAGGAGATCTAAATAAAATAAATAATATCATGCCAAGGAGAGTGCCGTGTTAAAATTCTTATTGCTGAGAGATAACAGTGCTCCCACGCAAAGGACTGTGTTTGTTGAAATATATATATATTACCTACTGGCGGTCGCCAGTAGGTATATATAGTTAGGACTTTTTCCCTATGGGATTTTTGAAAATTCTATGTCTAATAACTTTGGCGTTTGTGGACGGAATTGGCTGAAATTTTCTGGAAAATTGAACATTTTGTTTCTGAGCAGCCCCTGGAAATTTGGGGGGGGTTTGTCAAGGGGGGGCCGAGAAAAAAGGGGGGTCCCAAAACGTGTTTTTAACATTGAGTTTTCCATAGGGCGGTTGGCCTCACTTTTAGGCCGAACGGCTGAATGGATTTCCACGAAACTTGGCAATATTGTAGGGACTGGTAGCCCGATGTGCCTTTGCTAGGTCTCAATATATGTGCTTCAGTGGATTTTGAGAAATTAACGTTCAAAAAAAGATATATATCTGTAACAGCGGACCAGGCAGCGCTCCGGTTCGCGGACTTTACGCGTTACGGAGCTTTGTGAAGCGAAGCTGATTGGTTCTCCGGCGTCTGTAAACATTCCAAACAGTCCGTAGCGGTCGCCATCTTGTCTCTCGGTAGGATCGAGAGACAAGAGGAGGCCAAAGCGAAGGGGCAAATGACCATAAGGGGGCATAGTAGATCCTCCCTGACCCTCTAGGTTTGATGTGGAGGTTTTAAAAGGGCCCCGCGGGGCAAAAAATAAATAAATAATAATAATCGAACGGCTGAATGGATTTGCACGAAACTTGGCAAAATTGTAGGGACTGGTAGCCAGATGTGCCTTTGCTAGGTCTCAATATATGTGCTCCAGTGGATTTTGAGAAATTAACGTTCAAAAAAAGATATATATCTGTAACAGCGCTCCGCTTTGCGTACTTTTCGCGTAACGGAGCTTTGCGAAGCTGATTGGTTCTCCGGCGTCTGTAAACATTGCAAACAGTCCGTAGTGGCCGCCATCTTGTCTCTCGGTAGGATCGAGAGACAAGAGGAGGCCAAAGCGAAGGGGCAAATGACCATAAGGGGGCATAGTAGATCCTCCTTGACCTCTTAGGTTTGATGTGGAGGTTTTAAAAGGGCCCCGCGGGGCAAAAAAAATAATAATAATAATAATCGAACGGCTGAATGGATTTGCACGAAACTTGGCAAAATTGTAGGGACTGGTAGCTCGATGTGCCTTTGCTAGGTCTCAATATATGTGCTTCAGTGGATTTTGAGAAATTAACGTTCAAAAAAAGATATATATCTGTAACAGCGCTCCGCTTCGCGGAGATAAAATTATCTCTGTATTACCTAGCTGTTGCTAACACCAGTTAGCGACCGCTAGTAGGAGATAGCGACCATCTTGGGCCCCACTTTGCATGTCAGTGATATTTATCACTAATGACATGCAAAGTGGGCATGCCAAGATGTTAGCGACTGGAAACAGTCGCTAACATCGCTATCTCCTATTACCAACTTTTGGAGATATTCGCGCTAAGCGCGAATATCTCCAAAAGCTACCACCTGCCCTGAGCAGTTCTTAGCCATGTTATCCAATGGGAGGTGGATAACATGGCTAAGAGCATTAGCTCGGTAATGCATGAATATCGCTGAGTTTTCAGCGATATTAATGCATTGCGGTCGTTTTTTTATCGCATTTGCGATAAACCTTGATAATAGCAAGGTTTATCTGCGATAATTTCTGACGATGCTTAGCGGTAAAAAATTCGTTGCTAAGCATCGTTAGGGATAAATATCGCTTAACTTTGGTAATATGCCCCAACGTCTGTTAACGTTCGATTCAAAGGAAATCAGGAAGTGTTGAAAAACATTGTCTGCGCCATCTTGCCTTTTTTCAAATGCCACACTTTTGTCGTGCACGGCAGTCATTTTAGATGCCTTGACCAGACCCACTCTCTGCACGCTGTCGATCCTTAGCATGGCTCCCCACCCTCGCAAGCATCTCCCCCAGGCACTGGTCACCCCCGCTCTCTGTCTTATGCATGGGTAATAAACCTCCCCCCATCTGCGCTGCTCTTCCCTGAGAATCACACCCTGTGCCCGCCCGACACCTCCCTTTCGCCCTATTCACTACCGCACCCTCTGACACTCCTTTTCCTCTGTGTCCGATTGTCCAGGCCGGTCCTAGGCTATCAGCTAGCCCTGCAGATGTAGTTTATGGCCCCAGCTGTAAAGAATCACCCCTCTTCAAAGGAGTTATAGTAGATCAAGGCCCACACTCGATGAGATCCGTCACAGCACACGCGTTCCTACTATCTGAAAACCATCCTGTATTGTGATTGGGGAGGGGACCGAGCCTGAAGCGGAAGATTCCAGGGATAACTCTTTGTACATCAAAGTTTTTACAATTATGTGTCACATTAAAAATATATAGCACTCCAACAAAGTAGTAAGATTATAAAACTTTAATAACTTATAAATATATACAACAAAACACCTTCCTCCCCTTCTTTAGTTGCCAAGAACCTGGGGGTGAATATGGACAAGGGTCTGTCGATGAGAGCCCAGATTCTGGGAGTGACGGGTTCCTGCTTCGGTCTCCTGAAGGTACTTAGAAAGTTTCTACCCTTGTTATCGGAAGAACATCGGAAACTGACTGTGCAGGCTCTGATCGGGTCCAGGTTGGACTATGCCAACGTCCTCTACCTGGGCCTGCCGGAGTATCTGTTACAGCGCCTTCAGGTGACGCAGAATGCGGCGGCTAGAGCCATTTATGGCTTAAATAGGAGAGCTAGGGTGTCGGGCCTCTTGCAGGCCCTGCACTGGCTGCCTATTCGCAACCGTATTATCTTTAAAACGCTGACTTTGACCTTTAAGGCCCTACACTCTGGAGGTGCAAAGTATCTCCAAAGGAGATTGTCCTTTTATCATCCGGCCCGGGCGCTCAGATCAGAATCACAGTTTCTGGCTGTTGTGCCGCGCGTCCAAAAAGCCCGCATCGGAGGCCGCTCCTTTGGTTTGCGCGCCCCCCAGTTGTGGAACGCCCTGCCGTTGACACTTCGCGGGGCCACTAGTCTGTTGGCCTTCAGGAAGGGTCTTAAGACTTGGTTGTTCACTTTATAGGCTCTTTTTCCGTTTATTTTATTCCCTGCTGTTTTTATTGTCGTGTTGTGTTACTTTCTGTAGGTCTCGCTGTGAAAGCGCCAGGATACTCTTTTTGAGTCGTTGCGCGCTATAAAAAAAAAATAGTAACATAACATAACATAACATAACAAAAACAGTAAAAACATTTAAACATTTTTAGGGAAAAACAACGAAGTAGCGGTCGGCTGTGCGAATAGTCCCAACGCAGCACAACGTCCAGATTTCTGGACGGCACCCAGGTGATGTTGCCTGGGTGCCGCACTGATTTCGGCATCCGGCGTGGGGCGTCGCGGGGGGTGGGTCATCAGTAGCAAACTGTTGTGCGAATAGTTCCAAGGCAGCAGAACGATGGCACCAAGGTGATGTCCAGTAAGTTGACGCACTGGTTTTGGTATCCTACAATGCTGCTCCGAATAACGGCGTGGGGCGCCCCGGGGGGGGGGGAGGCGGCGTGAACGGGCCTCTCCAGGTGGAGTCTCGTCTGTTGTAGTGGGGCGCCCCTTTACCGTTTCAGTTGCCATTCCGTCCGCTTTTGGTCCACTGTGTCAAAAGCCGCAATTCAGCTGAGTTGCGCCCACTCTTGCGGTGCAGCGATAGGCGGCTGTCACAGGACTCTGAAAATGGCGGCAGGCTCTTTCCTTTTTGGGCCTGGTCCACTGAAATGGCCCTGGGACACCTTGGAAATCGGACGCTTGTCTGCTAGGTCTTGGACCCCATTCTCGAAAGCGTCCCCTCCGCCTTGAGTATTCAACCAAAGTTTTGGTGGCCCCCGACTCCTGCAGGCTTCTGGTGGGGAGCGGCTGCCATTATTGCTCGCGGAATGACCACGACGGAGCCACGAGATGGTGGTGCTTTCATGGTGACGCCAGCTTCAGTCTGAAACATCCAGAAACAAGGTGGGGCTTTCATCGTTTGGGAAAAAAAAAAAGTTTTCATCCAATGAAAAGTGTTATTTTTAGGTCATATGATCAAGCCTTCCATCATTAGGAAACCAAAAGTAAAATGAACCAATGAAAAGTTTTATAAACAAGTCACATGACCTGTTATGCGGCATAGGGTATAAAATGCGGAGAAAATACGTTGGCACGTGAGGCGGCGTCAGTAGCGGACCGATGTGCGAATAGGCCGAAGGCAACACAACGCGCCAAGATCCGGATGGCACCGAGGTGGTGTCCAGCAAGTTGCAGCACTGGTGTGGCCATCCTACAATGCTGAAAGTCGGCGTGGGGCGCCCCGTTGGCCTGTGAGTTCGCGTCAGTAGCGGACCGATGTGCGAATAGGCCGAAGGCAGCACAACGCGCCAAGATCCGGATGGCACCGAGGTGGTGCCTAGTAAGTTGCCGCACTGGTGTGGCCATCCTACAATGTTGAAAGTTGGCGTGGGGCGCCCCGTTGGCCTGTGAGATGGCGTCAGTAGTGGACCGATGTGCGAATGGGGCCAAAGGCAGCGCAACAATATTTTCTGAATAGAAGACACCACAAGGCGCTGAGATGCCAAGATCCGGATGGCACCGAGGTGGTGTCTAGCAAGTTGTGGCACTGGTGTGGCCATCCTACAATGGTAAAAGTCGGCGTGGGGCGCCCTGTTGGCCTGTGAGATGGTGTCAGTAGCGGACCAATGTGCGAATGGGGCCAAAGGCAGCGCAACAATATTTTCTGACTAGAAGACACCACAAGGCGCTGAGATGCCAAGATCCGGATGGCACCGAGGTGATGTCTAGCAAGTTGCTGTACTGGTGTGGCCATCCTACAATGCTGAAACTCGGCGTGGGGCGCCCCATTAGCCTGTGAGATGGCGTCAGTAGCGGACCGATGTGCGAATGGGGCCAAAGGCAGCGCAACAATATTTTCTGAATAGAAGACACCACAAGGCGTTGAGATTCGGTTACCACCGAGGTGATGTCTAGCAAGTTGCCGCACTGGTGTGGCCATCCTACAATACTGCTCCGAATAACGGCGTGGGGTGCCCGAAGGGGGGGGGGGAGGCGGCGTGAACGGGCCTTCCTAGGTGGAGGCTCGTCTGCTGTAGTGGGGCGCCCCTTTACCGTTTCAGTTGCCATTCAGCTGAGTTTCGGCCGCTCTTGATGCTACAGCGACAGGCGGCTGCAACAGGACTCTCAAAATGGCGGCCTGTTCTTTGGATTTGGGCCTGGTCCACTAAAATGGCCCTGGGACACCTTAGAACTCGGACGCTCGATTTTTTTTCCTTTCCTCTACATGCAAAAAAAGGTAAATGCCCGGTACGTTACACGCTTCATCTGCCACGATGTACTCTCCAGAGGAACCGAAAAAAAATATAGTTATGGTAACTATACCATGCATCGTCATATGGAGAGGTGGCACCAATTAATTATAGTGCTGCATAAAAGAGAGATTTGGAGGAGAACCCCCGACCTGCCAGTACATTCATCAAAGAAGTGGCACTGACAGCATCAGAGGCAAGGGAAACGGTCCCAAATATTTAGAAGAACTTTGGAAAGATTAAAATGACATGTTTAGATTGTGGCAAATTAATTTCATGTGGACAGATGAGTGTTACTCTAATAAATACAGCATATGAACATCATCATAGTCGATGGTTGGTAGAGACATTTTGACTATATCCTGGACCTGCCCGTCCTCGCCCAAAATGGCGCCGGAATAAATGGGACTCGTAACTCCTTGTTGTGTACTGGTTGCAGAACCTTGAAATCACGAGATACGTATGCAGTTTTGAAGCACATGGCGGGCGGGGACGAGAATTGATTGAATATTTCGACATCTTATTTATTTATTTATTTATTTATAGTGTTTTGTATAGCGCGGACAAGACCCGTGGGTATCAGAGCGCTTAACAAGGGAGGAATTACATATAAAGATAATAAAAACAATAAAAAACAACAAGAGGGTAGTGAGGTAGAAGGCAATATACTGAATGGACGAGATTAAATATAAATATATTCATAATGGCTGCACAATTAGCATTATGTGGCGAGCAAGGCTTGGCTAGTGTCCTGGTAACAAACCATGCTCGTTGAGGTAGGGTTAGAAGGCGATCGAGTGCATATCAAGGATAATAAGTATAGATAAATCAAGTGAGGTAGAAGTTATATATAATGACTGTGACATATAGTTACGGTACCACATATAGGGATAAATAAATCCAGTGAGGTAGAAGTTATAAAGTGTGACTGTGAAATATAGTTAAAAAGTTCACACATATAAGAGGTAGTAGTGATGTGTCAAGCCTTGGCTTGGGCACGGCATCAGATCATTACATCCCTATTGATATTAAGTTCTGATGTGTTATTGATTACTGTACTATTGAAAGTTCGAATTAACGTCACCCATGGTACTTGCCCGCAAATGTATATCTAGATAATTTTATTGTAACTGGCCCTGTCGTATTTTAATTATAAAATGTACGTCCACCGATTCCGCAACTGTTAGACACCTTAGTTCTTGCAACCTAATGGCCCGCCCGTTACGTTCCTCTACAGTGTAAATGTCTACTCATCATATACGATTACAGTTTGCTCCGTGGCCGGCCCACGTGGTTATAGGCTCGTATTTGTATAATGAAATTTTCACAATAAAGGTTTTTAAAAGAAAACATGGTAGTAGTATATACATTGGTAAAGTTTTTAATAATAGTCACTGTTTTAGAATCATTAAAAGGCAAGTGAAATAAAGCAGACCAATTACATGAAGGGTAAAAGGTATAATACGCAGGAACGCAGTAAAGATAAATGGTCAAGGGCTGTTGTGTTTTCTACTCCTGCAACATAAAGTGATCGATAAGAATCTCATATTCAGGCGTATCGGCGACTAAGACAGCAGGTCGACCCTCTTTTGCTCAACTGCTCCGTCATGGGACGAAGAAACGCCCTTTTTCTCGAAAAAAGAATATATTTTACTTGCAGGACAGTTGTAAATTTTCCGGGAAAGTACATTAGCCTGGAACATTATAACATATATTTAAGAAAAAATAATGTTCGGAAGTAATAAAAAGCGTAATTTTTAGGTCATATGACCAAGCCTTTCATCATTAGAATAAGAAAAGTAAAATGAACCAATGAAAAGTTTTATTAACAAGTCACATGACCTGTTATGCTTACGTTACGCGCTGCGCGTCGCGCCCCGGATGACTTCCGGATGCGCTAACGCGGCGCGTCATATGACGCATTACGCGACAACGCAGGTCCAGAATATAGTCAAAATGTCTCCACCATCCAGCGGTCGGAACACAACCCCTTTCAGCAGGCTAAATAGTTCTGTTAAATGACAACAGAAGGGACAGGCAACAAGAACCATCAGTCAAAGAGGGGAGGGCTAGTTCTTCTCTACCGGGTTACATTGGGGCGCTACCGGAACTGATCGAATTGGTAGTCTACAGTGTTTCTGGATGTTTCAGACTGAAGCTGGGGTTAGCATGAGAGCACCACCATTTCGTAGCTCCGTCGTGGCCATTCCGCGAGCAATCATGGCAGCCGCTCTTTATCGTTATTTTGGGCGGGGTGGGTGGCGGAGCCGAGCTGTATTGCAGCCATCATGGTGTGGAGTTCAGTTCATCTCACTAGTTTCGTATTTGTCATGAGGGGTTGTTCCTAATGTTTCTATTTTAGCGAGGTCAAAAAGAGATCCCATTAGTGGCCTACTGATTTTGCTCGATTCCTTTTGTTTTTTTACACGATTTTTCGTTATCTGCAAAGACTAAACAGAGTATTGCGACTCTGTGTTTGTTTGTAAATAGAGAATGAACCAAAGAGAACCAATTCTAAAACAGTAAATGCTTGGATAACAATCAATCAAATGGAGAGAGAAGCAGGCACGACGTATTACAACGGGGGCAAAGGCCTGCGTTAACTACCTTTCACTATCTGCAAAGAGACAGTACTCCTAATAGAAATGAGGGGGGGGGCAGCATTCAAAGCAGATCAGTGTGCATAAACACGAAAATGTTTTTACTTACCACGTACTTGACATTCGACAGCTTATGATATTTGCTATTAAAAAACCATTGAAATTCACTGAAAAAACCATAGGTTATAGACCATATATAGTTAGGAATTAGCATTTACAAAACCTTGAAAATTCACTGAAAAAACCATAGGTTATAGACCATATATAGTTAGGAATTAGCATTTACAAAACCTTGAAAATTCACTGAAAAAACCATAGGTTATAGACCATATATCGTTAGGAATTAGCATTTAAAAAACCTTATTTTACCCACACAAAACCATTGAAATTCCATATATAGTTAGTTGCACTAACTATATATCGCGCACCCGCAATCCACTGCTGATGATGTCACATATTATATCATTCATGACATGGTCAGTGACATCACTGATGACATCACTGATGACATCTCAAATGACATCACTGATGACATCACTGATGACATCTCATTTGACATCAATGACCACATCACTGATGATATCATTCATGTGACAATACAATGCATCTCCTCACATTTTAATATAACCTCTGTTTCACCCAGTGTTAAATACAGAGTATAATTTTTGAAACCATTGACACACCAATACTAGTTACTACATACGCACTCACTGATTCCTACGTCTACACACACCTTCACTCATTCACCCATACAATCATTCATACATACAATCACTCATCTTTACAACACTATCATATGCACTCATACACCTATACAGACACTCACAGTCTGCCACTCATCCATGGAGTTACTCACTCACCTAGTCAGTCATGTAAAGAATCAATGACACTTCCATTTTCTTGTCTATACAGTTAAACATAGAGCACCTTACATTTTCAAACATATACTAACACATACTTACCTTCTTATACAATCATTGATACAAGTACACATTGATCTGCACAGAGTCACACACCTCCCAGCCAGCCACACACACACTCAGTCTCCCATACAAATACTTGGGCAATCAATCAATAACCCATATAGTTACTCATATAGCTACTGATCAACACATGCAGCAGTTTACAGAACAACAGACATAATGATGCACAAATTAAGACAGTTTAGTCACTAACCCATGCACTCAGTGAGACACATTTAATCACTCACTCATACAGTCAGTCATGCACCTACTAAATCCTTCGTCCAGACACTTACACATCCACTCATTCTTCAATATGTAAGACATATTTAAACTTTACAGAAACAAAAAATCACTGGATGTTGTTATCAGTCATGTCATCAGTGATGTCATTTGAGATGTCATCAGTGATGTCATCAGTGATGTCACTGACCATGTCATGAATGATGTAATATGTGACATCATCAGCAGTGGATTGCGGGTGCGCGATATATAGTTAGTGCAACTAACTATATATGGAATTTCAATGGTTTTGTGTGGGTAAAATAAGGTTTTTTAAATGCTAATTCCTAACGATATATGGTCTATAACCTATGGTTTTTTCAGTGAATTTTCAAGGTTTTGTAAATGCTAATTCCTAACTATATATGGTCTATAACCTATGGTTTTTTCAGTGAATATATATATATATATATAATATATATATATATATATATATATATAAAATATATACATCCTTCACTTTCAATATTTCTGTATTTCGCCCCGTTAATAAGGTCCCACGGGCCATATTATCAAGGCAGGTGAAATGAAATTATCGCTGCTCTTGTGGCCGTTTTTGGCCGCAAAGCAGCGATAATTTCATCACCCTATTAGCAAGCTGTCGCTAACATTAGTTAGCGACATCTTTTAGGTGATAGCGAGCGGTTTGGGGCCCGCTTTGCATGTCAGCGATATTTATCGCTAATGACATGCAAAGTGGGCGTACCCAACCAGTTAGCGACTGAAAGCAGTCGCTAACGTTGCTATCGCCTATTGGCAAGGCAGGCGTAGCGATAAAAAATTTGCGCTAAACGCGAATATCGCTGAAAACTAACGCCTGCTCAGACCAGTTCTTAACCTGTATATCCAATGGGAGTTGGATATTCAGGTTAAGACCCTATTGGCGTTAATGCCTGAAAATCGCTGGTTTTCCAGCGATATTCACGCATTTCGCCGCAATCGCCGGATATTTTATCGCATTGGAGATAAACGTTGCTAATAGCATGTTATCTCTGCAATAAAATCCGTCGATGCTTGGCGATAAAAAAAATTTCGCTAAGCTTTTTTAGCGATAAATATCGCTAGTTGTTGATAATATGCCCCCACGTTTTTCCTACTCGATATTCATTTACAAGGGCACAGTATATAGGGCCTGATGTAATAAAACCCTTTCCCAAAACAAGATTGACTCTTACTAGTTTGCAAATGAATGTCCAAACGGCGATGCACCTTATGTTCTGATGGGTCACTTTGCAAATTCTTCATTTTCAGGGGACATCAAAACAAGCTGTGATTACCTGCAACTGCAAAGTAGGAGACTGGCATGGGACAGCAGACCTCCGTCCCTGCATTTGTAGACCCAAGCAAGAAACATCTTGTAGCACAGCCTATCACCATCAAGGAGACGGGTTCAACTGGAGAGGTGTGGTGCCGTGGCCAGGGCGACTGACGCTGGAATCTGGGGATCACGGTTCGATGCCCGGTGCCCGCGGCAGATTAGCCCGGCACCATTTGATTCTGGGCAATAGCTTGATTAATGTTCCCGACGGCCTCCAGCGCCTAGAGACCTTTAAGGGCGAATGTTCGCGCTTTACAAATGTGGATTATTATTATTAACTTTAAAATGAGTTTTCCCTTTTGAAGAGATCAGCTCCCCAAGGCTGTCCGACACAGTTTCAAAAAGGAAAGATGTCCATCTATACAGCTTTCTTTACTAAATAATTTGCTACTCACTTTAAGGAGCTAGCAGCGGGTTCATATTATGTGACAATAATTGTGGTCACAAACCATTGATACATGTCTTTCTGAATTGTAACTAGGTGAGAGGTGCCTCTTTCACGGCTCCTCCTTTTTTGTGATCAGTAAAGGTTTGCAAAAACCTTTTAACGAGTCGAAAATACTTCTGTGACTCGTAAAAGGTATACTGTTGAATGCACTTTTATTATCACAAAAATGGTGATTTTGCTAATCTCTTGGTTTGCATCTGCAAAAGGGTTTTGTACACTAGGGGCTTGGGGCCTTGGTTGCAGTCTGACACAGATGAGCTCATAATGCATGGACGCTGCAGAGCAAATACTAATGGATCCTCTAGACTTAACATAATCAATACTTCTTTTTTGCATCTATTGATATAAGTGGAACCATGTGGTTCAGTTCATTTGTTTAAATTTAGTGCTTGTCATCCGCATGACTGTGTTTCCTATGTTCTCCCTTAACATAAACACTTCAAGCCTCCCTGCATATTGTTACCCTAGTACCAGGACAAGCACAGTCAATGGTGCTGCTTTGTAGAACGTAAATCTGCCCCAATGCCCCTTCTCTTTATTACAGGCACAGCCAATGGAAATGAGTGGGTCCGCGCGCCTCCATGTGACATCCACAGATGGAGTGTGATTGGTGCTCACCTGTCCACTCATGATGTCTAGCTAGTAGAGTTAACTAAGTACATTCAAGATTGATGAAGATTGTGTTAAGCGTGGTGTCTATAGCACATTTACTATACCATACAAGCGCTTTATCTTGTTAGTTTCTTGTTAGCAATGTTTATTTAAGATGCATATTAAGGTTGTCATGGAAACATAACCTCCTTTAATCCTCTGCTGAGCCAGTTATAGTTTCTGCTGATAGCTGCAGGTGTTGGTTCCCAACTCTCTTTTTTGGCCACTCAGACTTATTTTTCATAATGAGATTTTACATCACAGCGAGAGGGAGGGAAAGTCAGAAAAGGTAGAAAAATGGGGAACGGAAAGATAGGAAAACAGTGACAAATGGACAAAGTAAGGGTGAAAAAACTGGCAAAAAGATAGAAAGAGACTTAAAGTGGAAGGTGGTGGGAGAAAGAAGCATTAGATGGAATTAAGATTGGTACTTTGCATTCTTGGTACTTTGCAACTCTGGCGGAGGGACTCCTAGAAGAAATTGTGGGACCCTGCACTTTTCTTTTTACAACTTAAGTACTGTGTGGTGCTGAAGGTATCTGATTTTTGGCCTTGTTAGTGACTCACTTTGTGACTTGCGTTCTGTTTATATTAACATTTCTGGTTGTTAATCCAAGGGTGCATAGACACACCCCTAGAAATAAAGCTGGATGTACATTTTGGGTCTTCCTGGGGACTTACAATGCCACTAGTGTTTAAACAGGGATTTGGGCTTGTTAATCCAGCTGCTGGCACACCCGCAAATCTTTAGAGCTCAAGATACGCTTACATTTTGAACCTTGCAGGCAACAATAACTGATATTTGGCTACTTAAAGCCCTGGGTAAACATGAAACATCTGTACCTCTGAAGAGCAATTTCGATTTTTGGCCTGCGGTCTATTCTCCATTTGACGTTATGCTATAATTAGATACCCGGTTGTATTGTTCATCCTCTCTGGGAGAGGGGACACACATTCATAACAAAATTGATGGTTCCCACTTTCCCCAAGGTGTCCAGAATAGTCATCCAGGTTAAAACAGAAATCCTAAGCATAACTCCCTTTGAGCCACGAACCGGCTCCACTGTTCCTTTGAGATCCAATTAAGAACAAGAACTGGGAGAGCCAATAGGTCTGGTGGTGCTCACTCGACATTTGGCAATTCTTGTTTTACCTCTATCATGGTTTTGCAAAACTCTATTGTTTGGGAATCTGCTGGGTGTTCATCAATCTAAAAACAAACATTAACTTAAGGCAAAAATGTTTTTGGGTCTAAAGAAAACACACAGTACAATAGTACTCCCTGGTCCTGAAGGGATCTACTCTCTGTGTAAATGTTTTCATCGTGAAAGGGTAGCTTTCCATATCTTATTAGAGAGAAATGTGAACGACACAACCACGGACAAATGGATGAAGTGTGGCTCAAAACCCCTCTAAGTAACTTTGGTATAATGTTAGTAAAATCAAAATGTCTTGGCTAACACAGACCATAAACAATTCTACCATTGGATGCCTGCTTCTTGCATCTGCCAAAGAAAGAAAGAAAGAAAGCAAGAAAGCAAGCAAGAAAGAAAGAAACTATGAAAGAGAGAAGGAAAGAAAGAAATGAAAGTAAAGAAAGAAAGAAAGAAGGCAAGAATGAAAAATAAATCAAGGAAAGAAGGGAAGAAAGACAGAAAGAAGGCAATAAAGTTAGAAGGAAAGAAACAAAGAAAATGGGAAAAGGGAAAGAACGAAGGGTAGAAAGAGAGAAAGAAAGAAGGATTGGAGGGGAGAAAGAAGGGAAGAAAGAAAGAGAAAAGCATGGAAAGAAATGAAAGAAAGAAGAAAATAAAGCAAGAAAGAATCAAAGAAAGATGATAGAAAGCAGGAAAGGTGGGCTACAGGACAGAAAAAAAGAAAAAAGGAAAGAAAGAAAGCAAGAAAGAAGGAAAGCATGGCATATAAAGTAAGAAAAATGACAGAAACAAAAAAAAAGAAAAAAGATGAAAAGAAGGCAAGAGAGAAAAATAAAAAAAAGGAAAGAAACTAAGAAACAAAGAATGTAGGAATATGGAATGGGCAAAATTCATTCATTTCTGTCTTTATTTCGCTCGCTTGGACCATAAAAGGTATACATCACAGATTAAAAACACTCAAGAATAATACATAATCAAAAAACAAGAGTTATAAAAATCATTACGGTTATCATCTTGTATTACAGATTCAAAGTGCTAGTGCAAGATAAGAATCAGACTGGTAATTACTCTTTAAAAATCACATGTGTTATAATTGATATAATTAGCTGCAATCCATTCTAGTTTGTGATTATCTATGCATTAGACGTATGTAGTGCCTGTGCCAAATACGTATCGGAGTTCAAAATATGACGAGTGCGCTTGTGCCAAATCGCTGTCAGGAATTTAGCTACCGCAAATACAATCGGAGGTGATAGATCCGTCTTAAGTATTCTGTAAGCTGGAATGTAGTGCCTAAAGCCTAAGTTTTTAAGAAGAGGAACAAGCCAATACTTTCTAGATTTTTGGTAGGCATTGCAGAAGAATACAACATGTAATTCATTTTCCAGCTGGTATGAACATGCAGGGCATTGCTTGGTGGAGGAGGGATGAGACCAGGTACTTGTGAATGCTCTAATAGGAAGGGTACCATACCTCAACTGCAAAAATAACTTCCTAGTCAGTACAGGACAGATTCCGTCAAGGATCTGTTCCAGGTGGTGGGAGTCTTTAGATTGAATAAATGAGTTTGTTAAAGACCCCAACCGTGTATTCCCTAGTAAGGTATTTAGTTTTAAATCATAATAGTCATTTGATAGACGTTTGCGTGAGACCTTACTACAAGCGTTTTCAGGATCTAGCCATAGTTCTGGTCTTCCCAAACTTTCAAATGTCTTTTTTATGTAATTTAACCAGGGAATCTTCGCCATATTTGGTAAGCTTAAAATCTCTTTCAGCTCCATCCTGTAAATCAGGAGCTCTGGAGTAGTCCAGAGTCGACGCCAGAATGTTATTGGTTTTAGACCCAGTTCTTCTTCAATCGATCTAAGGCCCAAGTCAAATCTAAGAGGTAGGAGCTGGGTGCTTGAAGGTAGGGCTACCAATTGCCTGATGAACTTATTTTCTGTAGTCATTAAGTTTTGGCCGGCTGTATGCCCCCACAATTCCCCACCATGTGTGACTGCACCCCTAGCTTGTATTTTATAAATTTCGAGCAATGGACCAAGGGGTTTAAAAGTCGATCTATTATTATCCTGGAAATACCACCCGTTAACTGCACCAATTTAAGATTGGCCTTTGTTTGATGTGTATCCCAGGTCATTTTTTGGTTGATAGTCACCCCCAGATAATCGAATATGTGGACCCTCTCTAGCCTCGTGGAGCCTATGGTTGGGTTGGGGCGTGTTGTGGGTGGGGGGCTGAAAATCATGAATTTAGTCTTGAGGGCATTAATCTCCAGCCCCCTCTCCCCACAAAACGTCACAAAACCATCCAGGACACGTTGTATCCCCATGGGGGATTTTGACAGCAGCAGGGTGTCATCCGCAAACATAATTGCGGGCACCCTGCTGCCGTTGAGCCTTGGGGCATCTATATCATTAATCCTAGTCAGATGGGCGATTACCCCGTTGACAAAGAGGCAGAACAGGGTAGGTGCAAGCACACAACCCTGTCTCACCCCTCTGGCAACGGGGAATCTCGCTGAAAGCCGCCCATTCCTGCCACACCTGACCCGTGCAAAATTTTCTTGATGAAGTCTCATCAATATATACAAGAGATCAGGTGGAATGCCCAACTCCACTAACACAGACCACAGTTTAGGTCTTGGCACCAAATCGAAGGCTGCAGCCCTCGATTGTTACAGTTTTCCAGAATAGTAAATTAAGACGGAAAATCTGATCCGTTGTTGAGGTCTTCTTTCTGAATCCTGCCTGATAAGGGCTCAGAATGGAAAACTCTTCAATCCAATCCTGGAGGCGATCTAATATCAGTCTACCGAATAGCTTTTGTGACACATCGATGAGGCTGATGGGCCTGTAGTTGGCTGGTAGCAGAGGTGAACCCTTCTTAAATATAGGGACGATCTCTGCGCCCAGCCAAGTACAGGGCACCTCCATGCCCCTCAGGACAGCATTGAAGATCGTCAGCAGGTACGGGGCCCATACGTCTGGCTCTTGTTTAAAAAGATCACCCGGAAGTCCATCCAGGCCAGGAGCTTTGCCAGATGCCAGCCTGGAAATTGCAACCCGCACCTCTTCCTCAGACCTAGCTCTGACCCGGCTGCCGCACACACCCTATTCCCAGGACGCACCGCAGCAGTGAATCGGAATCGCCGCGCAGGCGCGCTTTCACGTCTCTCGCGGCTTGCACCTCCCGCGTTCCCCCGCCAGAAGCAAAGGATCTTGTGGATATTAGTGGATGCGGGGGGGGGGGAAGGAAAACACTCTCCCAGCGCCTAAAAACGCTACACCAGGGATTATCGAGCCGCGTAGCGATTACTCGGCGGGACGGCACCGGAAGGGCTCGGTAGCCTGTGAGCCTGTAGGGAAAGGCAAACCTCGGCTGCAGACACCAGAGGAAAAGACACCGCTAAGGTCCCCACTCGAACTGTTGACTCGTAGTGCAGTGTGCAGAGGACACAAGTAGCCAGTTAACGGCAGCCCGGCTGAAGGAGGGCCCTGGCAATTCTGTATAACCTGGCAAAGATTGGGACACACAGCAAGGTTCTGTGGAACCATTGGATTATACAACGTGGTTTTGAGGGGTGTGACGGCAGACCGAGGATCAGAGGTAAGTAGGGTGTAGTCTGTTCAAAATTGACTCGTAATTTAAAATGCAGAAATGTGCAAGTTTTATTGTCTAATGGAATAAGCCAAGCCAGGTGAGGACGAGCTGCTCTCCCCCGTAACTGTGGTAGTGGGGGGAAATACTACTAACCAGGACTAGTTCACTGTGAATCCGCGCCCGGCGCAGGATAAAGTAAAATTAGAAAACTATAGAATGGCACCGCCTAAAACAAAAGCCCGTAAAATCTTAAAAACGGGGAAAAAGACAGAGAAGAACCCCTCGGAGTCCGGGGATGATAATGAGACAGATAACCCGAAGGCAGTATTGAGTGAGCCAACAAGGAAAAAGAAACAAACTTCAAGAGATACTCAATCCTTGCTACTGACACCTACATCTACATCTACATCTGTGAAGAAAAAAGGAACAAGTAATGATTCATCAGTGTCAAACCCAATCAAAGCCTTTCTGGGAAGACACTTTAAGGGGAAGGATGCAATTAGTAAGGAGTCAAGTACTGTCATAGATATCGACATAAACTCTGAGCCCAGGAGAGACGATGTCTTAACCTCCTTGAACCAATCCACCCTTAATTTATCTGGGGTTTCGCTGAACCCACGTTTGTCTTCTTCGCCTAGATTATCCCAACGGTCACTTGAGGGGGAATTAGAGGACGAAGGGGGAGACGCATCCATATACGGACATAATGGACTAAACCTAAAGGATCAAAGTGGAACTATGAGGCAACCCAAGGAAAATGTGGGTGTGAACTGCTCTTCGAATCTAGGAAATGAACTTCTGGGAAATGAGCATCTGCAGTCACCACTGCACGGGCTTGAGGTTACAGGAGCCTCAAGCACCTCTATGCTTGAGGTTATGTGGATCCTCCAAAAAACCCTGCAGGGATTGCTAGAGGTTTCCTTAGTAAATAACAACCTTCTAAAAATCCAGGGGGACCAGTCTAAAGCAATCTTGGGTGAGTTGACCCAAATCAGAGGCTTAATGCCGGCTCTGGTTAGAACGATAGGTGGAAGCCAGGAGGGTGAAGGTAGTAATGAGGTGGAGGAAGATGTGTTAGGGGCCCCAAACGTAATGCAAGAGGAACCCTCAGTATATATATATCCAGGCAGCCAATGATTGTGAAAAAATGGGGGGAAACGAGATATCATACGGGTAGATCCCAGAGAAGGGAGGCTACCGGTAAAAAAAGCTGCCTTGAAAAAAACCCTACTAGGAACTTGAGAAGAAGGAAAAGAGACATGATGGAAGTAGGAGCTAATAAGAGGGAAAAAAATCAAAGATCAGAAGTGAATAAAGTAAAGCCACATATGAAACAGGAAGAACAATGGAAAATAATAAGGGAGTTAGAGGATAGAGAGGAGAAAAGTGTGAAAAGAAAGCCATCAGGATCTCGAGGAAAACCAAGGTGTAGTAGGGTCGCGATGGAAGATGACATGAGAGATCAAATGTCAATGATAAGGGATGCTAGCTCAAAGGGGGTTAAATATGGAGCCAGGCAAATAACCACTAATGACAATCCGAAAATGGTGGCAAAGGGGGGAAAAAAGCGAGGAAACTAAACCCATTAAATCGATCTCAACTTTTATTTATAATGGGAAAATGTGCAATTCTTAAGAGTATTGGGACAAAGGACCTCAAAGAAGTAGGGTTTGTTGAATGTAGTACCGGAGGGGAGGCGACTAAGGTCCTATTTCATTCTGCTTGGGTGAAAGAAGCGGTGGAAAAAGCGAAAAATGAGCTACAAAACGAGGGGATCAGACTGGTAAGGAAGGAGGAAATACAGGGACAGTATTTCCTGACGAACCACGCTGGTCTAGGGGTACGGCAGATAAGGCTAATTAACTTGAACTGGAATAATAAGGAGGATATTGCAATTACTGTAACTAACTGTGAAGCTGCAGGGTACGGAGAAGGTGTATTTGATAGAAATAGATATGAAGCTCTAGCATCCCCAGAACCTAGGGAGTATGATGAGGAGGGATTCCTTAGTGAAATCGATTAGGAGTCTGGGTCGTCACACAGCCTTTCAGTCCTATCATGGAACATAAACGGTTACAAGAAAATTTCGGCACAGATAGAGTTAGACAAAATTATAAAGAATAACGATATCGTGTGCCTTTCAGGAGACATGGCTGTGTGACGATACCCTAAAATCCGTAGTTACAGAAGGATTTGCCCAATACTCTAAAGCAGCCAAGAAAAATAATATGGGGAGGCCATCAGGGGGTCAATTAACGCTAATCTCCACACAGATAGTCAGACGGGTTGAAAGGCTAAATTTACTTAGTGAGTGGGCACTAGGTTGCAGAATCCTATTGCAGAAGGTAGATCCCCGATATGAGGGAATATGCATCATAAATATGTATATACAGAAGGGAAAGGCTCATGATTATAAGGAGAACCTGGGTAAACTGAAAGAAGATCTGGAGTCAACTAGCGTTAAGTATCAGAAGGATTTAGTACTAGTAGTAGGCGACTTTAACCATAGATTAGACCCCAGAAAGATTGATAGTTGGCACAAAGAATTGTTAGAAGCCCACAATATTGAAGTAGCACTCTTTCCAAGGGTAGAACTCTCACAGCAGGATGAGTCATTTAGTCAGCTAATGGGGTCCTTGGGCATGGTATGTGCAAATGGAAGATTTCAGCAAGACCGGCCAGCGGGAAGGACTTTTATGAGGGGCCAGCAACTTTGCCCAATTGACTACATGTTTTGTCAGGCCTGGTGTTTTGATAAAATAAGAAATTTTGAGGTGGTGAAAATGACGGGTAGTGACTACTTCCCTTTGAAGCTAGAAATACTCATGCCGAAACGTAAAAGCAGAGATAGGGTTCTACAGGTCAATGTGCACTACCCGAAACGATTAACAACCTGCATATCTGATGAACAGATGGAAAAGCTTAAGCTAACTCAAAGGTCAATTCCAACTGAAGGTATTCATCCTAATGCAGGAATCCCGTGGTTTGAACTAACCATAGGTAAGCTGGCAGATTCCCTGAAGAAGGAATTCAAGTAAAAAAAGTCAGGAATGGGTAGCTATGTTGATAATAAAAATAGGAAACCCTGGTTTGACGAAGAATGCAGGGTAGCTAAGGCCCTGATTAGACAGAAGGAGAGAAGAGTAAGGGCCATGTTCAAAGTGGATCTATACCAAACACTTCAGCAATTAAGGTTAAAGTATAAAACATTAATTCGAAATAAAAAAAGAAGGTATGAAGAGAAATGTTGGGCAAATATGTTGGAGGTGACTGAAACCAAGGATGCAAGAGGGTTCTGGAAATTAGTTCATGAGAGTGTGGGCGGTAAATCTGGATCCATGGCCTGTATGGTCCGTGAAGATGATTGGGTTGGCTATCTGGAAGAAATCTATGGAAGATGGCCGATACAATTAATACCAAGAACTTTAGTTTGGTCACGGGTAAGGGACGATATAAAGGACTACTTTACCCCAAGATATATAACGGAGATTATAGCTAGTTTGAACCTTACCCGCGCTGCAGGACCAGACAACCTCCCAGCAGTGATAATTAAAACGAGTCCAGAATGGTGGGCAGAGTTTTTTGCTAAGATGTTCCTGGTAATCCTGGGCACGGGAATTGTTCCAGAAAGTTGGAGGGGCGCAATTATAAGGCCTATTCATAAAAAGGGCAGCCATAAATTACCAAAAAACTATAGGCTGATAAACCTCCTGGATATAGGGGAAAAAGTCTTTGCAAAAATAATATTAAACTTATTAAAAGATTGGGCAGAGGAAAACCAAATCATTCCCCCGGAACAGGGTGGGTTTAAATCCGGCCACTCTACAATCGATCACTGCTTTGCCCTTTGGGCCATAGCACGGAAGTCAATGGAATCTCGGGGTAGGTTATTCTGTTGTTTTGTTGACTTCCGTGCAGCCTTCGATCTAGTGGACCGGGAGCTGCTGTGGGAGGCTCTAATTAGTCAGGGAATACCTAATGATATACTGCGGCTGCTACAAATGCTCCATACTAAAAACTGGGCACAGATAATTCTAGACTTAGATGGTAGTCTATCAGGGAAAATAGAAATTGGAAATGTCTGCGTCAGGGACGCGTATTAGCTCCCCTGTTGTTCTCCCTGTTTCTAGCTGACCTACCATCAATGTTGGGGAGTACAACTGGGGCAAGCCCGAAACTAAATGGCAAGCAGATAGCATGTTTACTCTATGCTGATGATCTGGTGATTATGGACCAGACCGAGGTTGGCTTACAAAGGAAACTAAATGTATTTAACGACTACTGTCTAAGGAAAAAACTTGTGATAAATATGGACAAGACTAAAACATTGAGCTTTGGCCGGAGGAAAACTGATTTCATGGTGGATCGGGTCACAAAAAGTGGAATCAGTAACAGAGTATAGATATTTGGGGTTATGGTTCGAGCAGAATCTGAAATGGAATACCCACTTAGAGGCATCTAAATTAAGAACCTCTGCCTCGATTAGCGGTCTGGTATTGTTTAACAAAGCCTATGGTCCTATGATCGACAATCCAGTGCTAAAAGCTTATGCTGCTATTGTACCCCCGCAGTTTTTGTATGGCGCTGAATTGCTGTTCCTAAGTGGTAAGGAAAACTGGGATGTGGAAGAAGGTAAAAACCTAAAAAAGTTATTTATGCTCCCCCGGTCAGCAATGGTTCAGGCAGTAAGACTGGAACTAGGCCTGACTTCATGGGGTACGCAAGTTGGTATGGCTCTCTTGCGATTTTGGCAACGCCTAGAAATAGGCGCAATTACCAAAATTTCACAATGGTGCAAAAATGAAATTCAGGACAGTGAACTAAAATGGGCAAGAGAGATCAGGGGGAAATTAACAAAGTTATGCAAGAAGATGAGCGTTAATGTAGGCCCTACTGTCTCCGTGACTAATATTGATAAAAAGTTACTTAGGTCAACAGGGAAGGAATTATCACATGCACAGGACAAAAACTATCTTGCTAGTAAAACTTCGATCTGTTTTATGATTGACGCATGGAATAATGATCAATGTTTCCCCTACACTGATAAGTTACCGGACCGCAAATTACGAAATGAGGTTCGGAGGGTAAGAATTGGGATAAACCCTTGTTATATGAACAATTCTGTAAAGCGGGCTATGATCAATGAGGAAGGAATCTGCTTTTGCTCTTTGGGGTCCAAATGTGATATGCTGCACATCCTATTTGATTGCCTGAAATTTTTGGACTTACGTATTACATTTTTAAAACCAATTTTTATGAAATATGAGATTAAAACTAGGACCCAGGCTGTGACATTGATGACAGAAATGGCCCACTTAGATATTGCTGTTGCTATGGGGAAATATATGCAAAAAGTGAAGGCAGTTTTATATCTTTTTAACGAGTTTTAACAAATAGCTATTTTTAGATCAGTTAATTGTGGGTTTTTAGATTAAATATGTTTTAGGAGGTTTTTATGTGTGCTAATGAATTGCTTTGTTTAACTTGTTGGAAGAACCTTTTATCAACATGTATTGTTTGTGGACCAACGGTCCGAATAAACGTGAAATAAACTTGAACTTGAACTAGTCAGATGGGTGATTACCCCGTTGACAAAGAGGCAGTCCAGGGTAGGTGCAAGCACACAACCCTGTCTCACCCCTCTGGCAACGGGGAATCTCGCTGACAGCAGCCCATTCCTGCCACACCTGACCCGTGCAAAATTTTCTTGATGAAGTCTCATCAATATATTCAAGAGATCAGGTGGAATGCCCAACTCCACTAACACGGACCACAGTTTAGGTCTTGGCACCAAATCCAAGGCTGCCGCCATCGATTGTTACAGTTTTCCAGAATAGTAAATTAAGACGGAAAATCTGATTCGTTGTTGAGGCCTTCTTTCTGAATCCTGCCTGATAAGGGCTCAGAATGGAAAACTCTTCAATCCAATCCTGGAGGCGATCTAATATCAGTCTCCCGAATAGCTTTTGTGACACATCGATGAGGCTGATGGGCCTGTAGTTGGCTGGTAGCAGAGGTGAACCCTTCTTAAATATAGGGACGATCTCTGCGCCCAGCCAAGTACAGGGCACCTCCATGCCCCTCAGGACAGCATTGAAGATCGTCAGCAGGTACGGGGCCCATACGTCTGGCTCTTGTTTAAAAAGATCACCCGGAAGTCCATCCAGGCCAGGAGCTTTGTCAGATGCCAGCCTGGAAATTGCAACCCGCACCTCTTCCTCAGTGAAAAGATCCCCCTCTAGCTGTGGGCCAATAGTTGGAATCAGGTCAGCTAAGGCCCCATCTATGTCCAAATTAGCTTCCATATATAGAGCTTGGAAATGTTCTTCCCAGACCTTGGCTGAGATGTTAGGTTCGACGGCCGAAAGTGGCGCTTCAGACCCTGTATTTCCAATTTGCCAGAATTTACGGGAGTCCCTATCTGCCAGTGTGGTGGTGAGATTCTCCCATTTCTCCTGTTCCCATTCCGCCCTAGCATGGCTGATCAACTGCTTGTAATCCCTTCTCCTTGCCTGTATTACGGATCTATTATTACCTTGCTTTATGGAAATTATTAGATCTGATTTAGCCTTTCGGCAGGCAGCGTTGTACCATTAAGAACGGTAGCTCGTGGTACCCCCAGTTTTTCCTGGGGAGAAAAGAACTTCAGCCATGATCTTAATAAGGTCCTCATGAGCGGACCAGAGATTTGTGTGCATGTCATGGGCGTGGGATTGCTCCACTAGTGCGCTGACCTTTTCGAGTGTGGGAATAACACAGCCATACAACTTTGAAACCTTTTCTGGATTAGTGGCTAGCTTCTCCCACCTCACTCTGCGTTTGTTGTTCGCTAGGGTCAGCCCTGAAGCGGGCACATCTGCACCAGCCTGGTTTTCGTTATCTAAACCCGGCAGAGAATATTCTAATTCTAGCGCATTATGGTCGCTATCGTCCCTGGCTATCACCCTAAAGTCCTTAATTTTAGACCAGGAGGACAATTGGACTAAAATGTAGTCCAATCTTGACTCCCTCCCCGCTCTATTAAATGTACATTTAAGGGGAATGTCAGAATTCCACCGGCCATTGCAGGCCCTAATTGCGTGTTTGAGAGTTAAAGCAGTGATCTGTACTGCCAAGGGTGTCCAGGCTCTAGGGGGAGGAGCCACCGTGGGAGGTACTGACCACAGCACATCCTCATCCATTGTTGTTCCATCTAGAAGTCTTATTAGTGGCTCGAAGTGGCAGTTCAGATCCCCTCCGACCACGAAGGGTGTACCCTTGGCAATATCATTGAGGAAAGAGGAAAGTTCCTCAATGGTATTCGATTCCCGGGTTATATTCACCGGCCTGGAGTATACATTTACCACTGCCAATTTGATGAAGTTGGGCCACTCCATGAGGACGCATTGAATGTCCTCGGATGTTGTGGGTTGAGATGTAGCCTTGCAACCCAAGTGGGATGCCACCCAAATAGCAAGGCCACCAGAGGGACGCCCTTTGCCCCCCCATCGGGCAGGAATAGAAAATACAGCAAAGCCTGGGCGAGTATACTCCTCTCTCGCCCAAGTTTCTTGGAACATGCAGACATCTTTGGAGTCTATGAATGTGGTCCAGTCTGGGCATTCAAGCTTGTTTCCCAAACCAGCCAAGTTCCAGGACAGTATCTTTCATGGAGCTAGTTTGGAATTGGGGGAAATGCTTGGGGTGGCCCCCTGGCCTATTAAGCTATCCGGCGTTATTACATTTTGATTCGAATCTCCATGGTTGGCTATGGGTTGCGTGCTTCTAGGTGGAAGCCCGGCTATGGACTGTTGGCATTCCTTATCATACTGTTGTTCTGCTCATGACTTAATCCCTGGTATGCCAACGGTACCTCGGCCGGCAAGAATTATGTTTTCCACCTGCTCAGCCCTGGGTCGGTAATGAACCACCCCCCTCCTCAATGGGTAGTGTCAGTCGTTCATGTCCAGACAGCTAAACCTATTATGTGTTGTAAGATAGGCAGACTGCTGGACTATGGGTCGGTGAAAATCCCCTCTCTCCCTACTTCCCCAGCCTCTCCCTCTCTTGGGGACTCTATCCCAGCCCTCCTCCTCCTGTCCGTTACACCAGGGTGGATAGAAGAAGGATAGTGGTAGGGACTGAATAGATGTCCCTTGGTCCCGGTACGGCCACCCACATATGTGAGAAACAGTCCTAGGATCCCTAAAGTTGATCAGGACACAGTCGCCGTTGATAGATTTCCTTGTATTACCTAGCCAGGGAACTCTTCTTACCATAAGTACCTCACTCGCTATTCCTAGGGGGAGGGGTCTATTTAGGGTGAGCCAATTGACCACCTTGTTTTTTAGTGAGGCTACAGATTCATTAGTTGCTGGATTTAGCTCTGGTATACCCGTTAGGATGACTACGTAGGGGCTAGCCTCGGGAGGGAGGTCCATGGACAAAATCTTGTTTGTTTTGTCGCCCACCCCCTGGTTGCGATTGGTATTAGACTCAGGGTGGTCATTTCGAGTTGCACCTTGGTTGGATTGGGGAATTACAGGGAGGGTGGTGGGCGGCTGGAGTAGTGGAGTGTTTGAAACTATTCTGGCATCGTTAATGGTCGATGCCGTTGTGCCCCTCTTGTTCTTAGATTGGGCCCCACCCCTATTGCCCTTGTTGTCTGCTTTATGACCATCAGCTATTAGCGCCGAGGTTTTTTCTATGTTTGACAGTCTAGCTTCAATCGTGGCTAAACGGGCTTTTAAGGGGCTAAGCAGTGAGCTCAGGAGGGCGTTAATGTTGGCAATAGTAATGGCACCTCCTTCCGTTATTATGGGACTAGAGTTCACCTGCTCTGTGACTCGGACGGGTTAAGTCACTAGGGATATTATTGCTGAATCATCAGGAGGTGTGGGTGAGGTATTACTAATTCCCAGGAAGTTAGCCTCCACTGGGATATTATGCTTGGTGATTTTTACCTTGCGTCCCCCAGGGTTTTGGGCCCCTATTTTCCTTTTGGGTACTGCTCCTTCCCTGTCTCCCAGTTTTTGACGGCTATCTCTGCCGCTAGGGGTTTCATTATTTAAAGTGATTACTGTTGGGGATGGGGAGCTGGGTTGTATTTGGGCGGGGGGTGAAGGCAATTGCCGTATTTCAGTGCCTGGGGAATCATTATCCCTGTGATGTGGGGATACATTAGATACATTAGGCAGATCTATCGTCCGATTGTCCCGTGTTTCAAACTCCGTAGGGTCGAGACGGTTCTCAGGAGTCCTTGCATGCGCTATGGTGCCCATGGAAGACCTTTTTACCCATGCAATTTCCTGGGAGATGCGCCTCTCCAATGTGGTGATTTTGTCAATTAGAAGGGAGCCTGCTTTCACGAAATAATTGTCCAAAGTACCTGTTGGGTGTCCTCCAGCCAGCGTAGTTTTACTCCTCGTTTCTCTAGCAGCCATGGTCCTTAAAACAGGGTCAGATTGCTGGTTAGAAATGGAAGCAGGGAGCCAAGGGGGGTGGCCCGGTCCGGTCTTGCCCGTGCTCGATCGGGCTCAAACGGGCCCGCCCTTGGCCTGGGCTTCGCCCGGCGCCCGCCCGTGCGCGTCCCGCATGTGGGCAAGTGGGAGTAGCTTTATAGGGATGCGTGGTGGGAAGAGGGCCCAGGTGGGGCCGATGGCTATGCCGCTATGCTACCTGGTCCTCGCAGTCCTGCTGTCCCGCTGGTCCAAAGGTAATGCCCCAAGTCGGCGTTTTTCTCCAGATGCACTTTCCAATCCCCGATTCACCAGCAGCAGGGTGTCTCTGTCACGAGCGGACCCCGCATAGCGGGGGCCGCGAGGTGCTAAGAAGGGCAGAGAGGCGTGGCGGGAAGAGGACCCAGGTGCGGCCGATGGCTATGCCGCTATGCTACCTGGTCCTCGCAGTCCCGCTGTCCCGCTGGTCCAAAGGTAATGCCCCAAGTCGGCGTTTTTCTCCAGATGCACTTTCCAATCCCCGATTTACCAGCAGCAGGGAGTCTCTGTCACGAGCGGCAAAATACAATAGAATGAAGAGAAGAAGGAAATACATAATAAAGTGTCACAAGAGCTGCAAACATGATACAGGATCATTTCCTTCCTGGGCAAAGTTAATTAAAGAACCGTTGGTGAAACAGAGTCCTGAATAAACATGTTCTCAAGAATTCTCAGATTATGAATTCCGATGTATGATATTGAAGCTTTCATTTGTGTACTGCATGTATAGGAAAAAGAAGATAACTTAATACGAACAGTTTCAAATGGATGCGATGTGTTATACAGTAAAATACCAGCAGTCAGATAAACAAAGACACTCCAAAAGGAATTTATAACAGCATTGGCAAGAGGCGGGATCTGATGAAGTGTGGAATGTGGCCTGTACTCTGGTAGAAAAGTACTGCTTTCACCTCAGGCTCCAAACACAAAGGCATTATAAATTAGAAACCAAAACACTGCTCTAAAGGGAATTATCCTGTCTCCCAAAGTAAAGTTAACAAGTGGCTGAAGTAGGCTGACTCATTGCCCCATGCTGTAGTGGGCGGAACCAAAAGTGAATGCCCCAATAACAGACCAATAGATGAAGAGAGGTGTCTGAAAGCCCCTTTAAGTGAGTAATATATACATATAATTTTAGTAAAATAAAAAGGTCTTGACCAGACCTAAACATCTCCTTGCCTACCCATAAACACCCAACTGCAATCTTTTTAACACTTCTATAGGGAGGGAAGCTGGTATTTTGCAAAAAAAGAGGACACGCATTATATGGAACGGTTAACTACATTTTTTTAGTAAAATTGCAAATTATGTGGTATTATGTGACTCTTTTATGTAATATATATTCAAAATCTGCCTATTTATATACTTTCACACACAGTACAAAAAAGGAATGCAAATGCAAAGGTTTCTTAAGAAAGGAAAACACATATTCACCATAACCCACCGAGTATGTTATTCACCAACAATTGAGTTTTATCTTAAATAATAAAGACAGGAGCACCAAGCACAGAAACATCCTCCAAATATCCAGAGTACAATCGTTTCTGTAAAATTTACAATGTGGGACTGGCAGAAAAAGCCTATATGTGTATTCTCTCTGTAATAAAAAGTGTGCATTTTTATTCTTCATATTCTAATAATGTTTTACAATTAGACTCTGGTTTGGGGTTTTATTGTGTCCACACTAAAGGTATCTAGATGCACCTTTTCCCATTAACCCGTTGGCTACTAAGCCTTTTCCCCCTAGAATGCGAAGAGTATTTTTGACTATTTGGGGGTAATTTGCTCTTAGGCCTCCATAATTCTTTTTTCACATATGGTATCCATGCCAAATTTGGGTCCTTTTGTCCAACATCCCAGGGATTCCAAAGGATACCAGGGATTGCGAGAGAGGACAGTTCTATTACCACATTAAAAATGTTCTTAGTGGAGTTTTTGGCCACTACAATATAATCACAGTAAAACTCCCTTCGTACTCTCCTAAGACGTTGGTGGTACACCTTTAGGGCTGCCAGATAAAGCCCTCTATTCTCATTAAGGTAAAACCATTTAGCATAGGGGGTCCTCCGGGTGCTTTTACCTGTTTTCAAGGGAGCAATAGCATCAGCAGCCTCCTTGATCCACAGGGAGACTAGCCCCTCAGCTGTATCTACTAGTAGACTAATATAAAGACAGTGATTGCTTCCTTATCAATCCCACTATGAAAGTGAGTCCCTGGAATTGATTAATCTCATGGGGCCAGATGTACGGCCATTTTTTGCAGTGGCAAACTGGAAATCGGCTTGTTTGCGACCACAAAATAGGTCTGCCCCATGTACAAATCCTATTTTGCGAGTCAGTAACCTATTCCCAACTTGCAAAATAGGGTTTGCGACTCACTATTAGGAAGGAGCATGCCAGAGTGTTCCTGCCTAATAGCGAGTCGCACTTCAAAGTACAATGGTTTTGTGACTGTAATTGCGGTCGCAAAAACACTTGCAGTTTACCACCTACTTAAAGTCGGAACCCCTTCCCCTTTGTGAATGTATGCTGCTCTTAAAAAATAAAACAGAAATGTTTAAATTTTCTGTTTCAATGGCATCCCATTTTCCTTTAAGGAAAACAGGATGCATTAAAAAACTGCTTTATTTAAAAAGCACTCACGGACATGGTGGTCTGCTGACCCCAGTAGGCCACCATCCCTGGGAGTGCTGACCATTCCCAATCGGGTTGCAAATTGCACTTGCCTCATGAATATTAATGAGGCAGGCAATTTGAGACCATTTGGAATCGCAAACAGTGTCTGAGACACTGTTGTAAATGACATTTTGCAAGTGGTAAAACAACGCAATTTGCCACTCGCAAATTGTAAGGGTCATACATCTGGCACTAAGACACTGTTGTAATTTCCAATATACGTGTCACAAATTGCGAGTTGCAAAACAGCAGAATTTGCGACTACCAAATTGGAAGGGTTCTACATCTGGTCCATGGAGATTAGTTGGAATCCACTGGATACCTCTGGAATAGTCTTAAGTATGACACTGCTGTCCCTCAAAGACTATTCTGCATACAGATTAGTTTGCTCAGCAATATCATCCATAAACACATCAGCTATAAACAGTTTTAAGAAATTGACAGGGAAAATGTTCTCTGTATACAGTGAAATACCACTGCAGGAACACAAACCAGGCTGCATCAAGTTAGGGGCTTCCTGGGGTTCAACACTTCAAATGGGAATCCTTCTAGCCCCAGGCTGGAGTCCAGCTTGCCCTTGCAGCACTACCGGCATATTACTGTCCTCCTCTAAAAGAGGCATTTCATCAATGCTAATAGTGGATATATTGTCAGATGATTCCTCTCAAACAGAAAATTCACTGCCAGATTCTTCAACTTGGTCTCAGAGCCATGTTCCAAGCATGATTCTAAAAGCTGACCACCAACCTGCTGGGTGATCAATTTGAGGGATGTCTTAATATTTACTTATTAAACTAACACAACAAACAGGACAACAATAAACAATGCTGTATCAAATTAGAACTCAACAATCTCAGCTGTATCAAACAGTAAATATAACTATTGACATTTAATGATCTGGAAAAAAAGTATTGATACGTACACACGAGGAACTTGATACTCTGAAAAGATACCTCTCATTTGCCACAGACAGCTAGAATGCACCTACTCTGTACAGACAGAGAAAACATCAAAGATAGCCCACTAGAAAAAGAGCAACATATTACACACAAGATAACACAATATAGATGTTGGGCAAATCAAAACATAAGCTAAATATGCTACAATTATTACAACTGGATAAAAAACATGAAAGCAGGACAATTATACTCGTTTGTAATAAACATGACAACAGAGTTTCCTTACCAAAAACATGCAACTGCACAAGCTGCAGATCTACCAGAACAGACACAGCAAGCAGACGTCACCACCAAGGAAATCAAAAGCTCTGTACTTCAATAAAAAGGAGAAATGAAACATTAAAGATCACAAACCTTACTTCAAACCCACCATCAGCCAAACACTAGCCACAGACCAGTCCACAAACACCACTAGCCAGACACACACAGAAACTTTTTATCTGGTGTTTAGTAGTTTTCTGCTTTCCTTCCATGGGCAGAGTGGCCTAAAAAAATGGTGATCTCTGCCGTGGAGAGGAGAAAACCAAGGACAGACTTGGCAATACTGGGGAGCAATTCTCGACCAAGGGGCTGCTCCACCGACATATATAAAAATATAATGCCTGGTGGCTAGTGGTTGCCCATCCAGGCAGATGGGGGGCAGATTGGCCTAAAAATGTTACTGGGGTAGAAAGCAGCCAAAAATGTTCCAAAAATTAGTAGCAACCCTAAAAGCCACTCCTCAACATGCATTAAAAAAAATCCTGTTGTATAATGTTTTTCGCCTTCTTTAGGGTCACATCAGCATACAAAATAAATGACTGACCTGCCCCTGGACCTGAGTGAGTGGAGTTCCTTCAGTCTATGTTCTGGATCGTCTGGAGTCTTTTCCTGAGTTCTGTGGTGGTCCCTGCATAAGGTGCGTTGCCATAGTACAGGGGGTGATGAGGGCCTGCGCCACTGTTTTCCTGGTGCTGATGAGGAGCCACTTGAACAATTTGTGGAGCATGTGGAGAGTGTGAAAGCAGGCTTAGGGGATGGCACTGACCTCACGTTTTATGGAGAGTTCACTATCCAGGATTGTATAGAGGTTGCGGGTTAGGTTTTTTGGAGTGGGGGTGGGTCCAAGTTCAGAACTTCAGTTTTTTCAGTGTTGAGCTTCAGGCAATTTTTCTTCATCCAGGTTGAGATGTTCTTCATACAGTTGTGGAAGTTGATCTTCGTTGAGGTGTGATCCGCTGAGAGAGAGAGGGCGAGCTAGGTACAGTCAGCATAGGAGATGATGTTGATGTTGTGAGTTCTGAGGATGTCGCGAGTGGTGTCATGTAGATGTTGAAGAGTGTTGGACTGAGGGATGAGCCTTGAGGGATGCCGCAGATGGTGTGCTTGGGTTGTGAGGTCGAGGAAGGGAAACAGCTTCTCTGGGTTGCCACATGAGAAATTATGCTATCTATCTGTGTGCGTAATCCGTGATTTTGATCTTGTTCAGTCGATTGATGAGTGTATGGTGGGAGATGATGTAAAAATGCTGCAGAGTGGTAGAGCAGGATTAGGGCGGCTGATTCTCCTCTCTCGAGTAGGATTTAGATATCATCTGTTGAGGTGATCAGGGCTGTCCTCAGTGCTGTGATTGGCTCTGAAACCTGATTTGGAAGGGTCCAGCAGGTTGTTTCTTTCCAGGTGTTCGGTGAGTTGGCGATTGATGGCCTTCACCAGGACTTTGGTTGGAAATCGCAGCAGTAGATATGACGGTAGTTCTGGAGCTCTCTGGGGTCTGCAGCCAGCTCGTGGGGATTTGTAAAGGTTAGAGATGTACCAAATACAACACTCTAGAGTAGTACTTGCACTTCTACAGGGAATATTGCTAGTAACTGCATTGCAAGTGCAATGTGCCCCACTTACTTTGGAGAGCATCAACAAACTAAAAAAGGCATATCCTACCACACTGCAAGCCCCCTGCCATCTTAAACATATAAACACAACTACAGTGCAATAGTTGCAGTCAGTGCTACTTTTTATTACCTTCTCCCAGTCCTCACATGATACTGGCTGTCCCTCCACCTTCAGACAGGAAGCCCATGTAAACAGTCTCTATTTTTAAATGAACTGTAATTTTGACCACCAACCCTTACTATCACCTACCACCTGTGTAGGATATGAAAGGGGATTGCCAATAGCACTTCCTGTTCTTTATTTGTCTTTGGAGCCTGCCTTCAGATGGGTTCCTTAGTGTCTGGTGGATAGTTAGACGAGCCACTGAAACCTTGAGCCAGGCTTGATTTGAACAACTAGCTCTGGCTCAGCTTTAGGTACTCTGGGAACCTCGACCTCAGAAAAAGCTGCACTATCTTGGCAAAAGCAAAATAAACAAATGATGGACGGAATGCTGAACAATGCAAACATTCACCCCCAGTCACAAAGATCTGGGTTTAATCCATCATTCTTTTGCTCACAATATTATCCCAGTTTGGACCCAACCATATGCAAATAAGTCTTCACCCTGTTCCCCATGGGAACAGCCCAGCCCGAACTGCCAAGCCAGGTCCTCCCTGCTCTGGAAACAAGCATCCTGGGACCAGTTTCGGGGCATCACCCCCAGCCACAATGATCTGGGTTTAATCCATCGTTCTTTTGCTCACCATATTACCCCAGTTTGGACCCAGCCATATGCAAATAAGTCTTCACCCTGTTCCCCATGGGAACAGTCCAGCCCGACCTGCCAAGCCAGGTCCTCTCTAGACTGGAAACAAGCATCCTGGGACCAGTTTCGGGGCATCAACCCTCATCAGCCAGGCTAACTTGAATCCAGTGGCACAGTGAGAATGTGACCCACGTCTGGGCATACCCTTCCCACTTAGGGTGGCAAAAGAAGCAAAAGAAACAAATGATGGATGGAATGCTGAACAATGCACACATTCACCCCCAGTCACAAAGATCTGGGTTTAATCCATCGTTCTTTTGCTCACCATATTACCCCAGTTTGGACCCAGCACTATGCAAATAAGTCTTCACCCTGTTCCCCATGGGAACAGTCCAGCGCGAACTGCCAAGCCATGTCCTCCCTGGACTAGAAACAAGCATCCTGGGACCGGTTTCGGAGCATCACCCCTCATCAGCCAAGCTAACTTGAATCCAGTGGCACAGTGAGCTTGAGACCCACGTCTGGGCATTCCCTTCCCACTTAGGGCGAATAAAAGCAAAAGAAACAAATAATGGATGGAATGCTCAACAATGCATCATTTACCCCCAGTCACAAAGATCTGGGTTTAATCCATCATTCTTTTGCTCACCACGCCACCCCAGTTTGGACTCAGCCATATGCTAATCAGTCTTGACCCTGTTCCTTATGGGAACAGTCCAGCCCGAACTGCCAAGCCAGGACCCACCATGGTCCAGAAACAAACATCCTGGGACCAGTTTCGGGGCATCACCCATCATCAGCTAGGCTAGATTGAATCCAGTCGCATGGAGAGCACGGGGCTCACGTCTAGGCATACCTGTCCCACTCAGGGTGACAAATGCAAAAAGAACAATTGATGGACAAAATGTTGAACGATGTCAACCATTCACCCTCGTACAGAGATCTGTGCCTAAATCCATTGATTTATTTGCTCCCATGCCATTCCACCCCTCATCAGCAAGGCTAGCTTGGCTCCAGTGGCATGGAGAGCATGGGATCCTCGTGTGGGTTTAATCCATTGTTCTTTTGATCAGCATGCCACCCCAGTTCTGTCCATCAATTATTCTTTTTGCATTAGTCACCTCGAGCTGATGAGGGGTAAAACCCTGAAACTGGCCCTCAATGCTTGTTTCCAGTCTGGGGAGGACCTGCCCTGACAGTTCGGGCTGTTCTGTTTACATGGGGAGCAGGGTCAAGACTGATTTGCAGATGGCTGGGAGTAAACTGGAGTGGCATGGGGAGCACAAAATCGACAGATTTAGGCCCAGGTCTCTGCACTGGTGTGAATGTTTGACATTGTTGAACTTTGTGTCCATCAATTGTTCTGTTAGTACATTCTTTGCAGGTGATGTGGTCTGAAGGGTACACTTGTGACCATGTATCATAGGTAGTCGGATTTGAATGCTGGCCTGCGCTCAGCATGATGTGAATTCTGGCAAGTGCCACAGAGCTAAAAACAGAGCATGTAATCTAGTGTGTACATGTTGAGAAGTGCTTTTATGTCTTTGATGCGGATTCCTCTGTGTAAATCTGCCCCCAAATAAAATTTGATTTCTGCTTATCACCCAAACATTAATCTGATGTTCAAGGAATTAAGCACACAGATTTAAACGTTGATGGCAGAATGAGATACCAGCATGGTGGCTGAATTGCACAGTGTGAAATTGGAAAATCTGGGATCAGTGCCAATTGTTTTGTTTCTAGGAGAAAACTTCACTTTACTGAACTTCCTTTTTGTTTATGAACATATGAGGGCACCTTCAAATATTTGAGTTCAGGATGTGTGCTGCACAAAAAATCCTGTACTGTATACATGACATATGACTTACCTCTTACTTCAATAATACTTCACAAAAGAAACTGTAGGATAGAGGTTAAGGGGAAGGGAGTGTCTGGTAGTGGAATAAAGCGGCATGAGGTGGAATCAAGACTACGCAACCTTGGTATTCGGTGTACTGACATTTAAAAGCGTGGGCTGCAGCCTTCTGAGCAGGCACCTGAACTCATTCTTTAACAAATTACCCGCTGCTTATAATCATCATGGATTGTCCTTCACCACAGGGATATGGTACTTGCAGAAATGGTCTTTAAGTAGGTATTTACCAATGTAGCTAGTTTGACAGGGCCATAATGAAGATGTTTTTGCTATCTGACATTTTTTCTGATAAGTAACGTTCACCCCAGATTATGTGTCATGATGCTGTCTATTTCCAGCTTCTAGCCACTATAGAGTTGCAAGTTTGGGGTTCACATTTGATCAACAATGGCTGCCAAAAACATGGCGGTTGCTTGTCACCACTTGAAGGTAGTGGTATATTGGCCGGACGTAGAAGAGTTTTTCTCTTTTCCATCATTCCAGATCACATGCATCACATGTAGCCCTTTTTGCCATTTTTATAGTGTACAATTTAGTCTACAAGAAATGTTATGTACATTAATCAAAATGTATTCATATGCAACCTGGTACAACGCACTCACCTCCAACCTCTGTAAGCGCCCCTATCACTCCTGTTCCCTGGATTCTAGAATATTGACAATCCACATAAAGTTGAATTGGTGGAACCGTATTGAACTAACTCATACCCAACAATAAAGGGCATTCTCACTTTTGTAGTTGCCATAGAGTACTCAAAGTATAAAAACTGAGTTTCAGGGGATTGAGGCAAAGCAGTGGAAGTTTAACTCAGGGAGGCATCATGGGCTACAAACCCGGAACTGAGCTACACACTAAAATAAGGCACCACAAATCAATTTCCAACCAATGATTTTTCCTAAAAAGGATAAAGTAGACACAACTGAATGCTATCCTCAAAATGGCAAATAATTACAGAATTTCAGGTGGAATTACAAACCGAACCCAAATCTGGATTTCTTGGGCAGCTAGTAGCAACTGTTCCCCAATTATTCCAATGGGGATTTTCTTCTTTGTTGTCCTGTAGCATTCTTACCTCTATGCCTCCAACTGGGCGCCATGTACCCCTTTCCACACATGTTTTCGGGATAAGGATGCAAAACAATCTGAGGTTGACTCACCTAGGCAATGTGGGATATAAAATAAAAACTCAGCAATAAACAAAAATAACAATAAATGCATCTTCAGCCAATGCCTGTATAAAGAGGAAGCATACTTTATTCAACATACAACTAAATACTGTGCAACACGTTACATATATTTTCATGACCACAAGTGTGATCGTAAATTGAAACCCCTCCAAAAGTGACCTCTTACTATTGCATGAAGCATTGAAATTTCACAGCGGGTAACTAACTAGACACATCTAGTCTGTCCCCATTATCTCTGTGGTACCAGATGACAATGTGTGCACCAAAAGACTCTAAACATAATAAACAGCAATTCCCTTATATAGGCCTACTAGCAGCCCGTCCCGACGTTGACCGGGATATAAAAAGTATGTGTGTAATGTTTGTAATGGCAAAGTTCAATTTATTTTAAGATTTTACGGTATACAACATTTTTGGTTTCATTGGAATGTGGCCGTAGAATAAATTGATTTAGTAAATTGCCGGTCCTAGAGAGTGCTACATATAGCTGTCCATGAGTGAAGGAATCTTCTCGTAAGTCTATGCCTATGACTTTGTAAGTTTGACCTTGAGATTTGTTTTGAGCGGAGGTTTGAGTGCCTGTGCGTTGTTGTTCTATTTATCTTTTTATTTGTTTGTTCCGGTGAGTGTGTGAATGTGCGTTTGGGAGGGCTTTTTTCGTTGCCTGTGCCTTCTCGTTGTAATAGCGAGGGCTTCTTTGAGTGCGTGCGCGTTGGCCGTATATTTATTTCCTTCGTTGTGTGTGTGTGCTGATTGTGAATGTTTTTCCGGCGTGAATGTGCGTGGGTGATGTTTCTTAATTTTTGCCTGGATCGTTTAGAGTGAATGGCAAAGTGCCCAAAACAGAGTAAAAGTTTGACATTCTGGCGGAGGGCTTCTTTGAGTGCGTGTGCATTGCCCGTATCTTTCGTTTGTTCGTTGTGTGTTTGTGCTGATTGTGAATATTTTTCTGGTGTGAATGTGCGTGCGTGATGATGTTGAATATTAGCCTTGGTCGGTGTAGCCCTGCGACGGAGGCGTTTAGAGTAAAGCGCCAAGTGCCCAAAACAGAGTGAAAGTTTAACGTTATGGCGGTTCGTCAATGTTTCCAGAAGGCGCGTGTTTTTTTTCCTTACTTCCTTGTATTCGGTGACGGGTCCAATCATGAGAAAGCTATGTTGGATGCGTGTTTGGGGTTGGTAGCCGTGCCCCTTTTTATGCTAATGAACAGTATGTGGCGATTAACAGGGCCATATGATTAACGTTGCGCATGATTTGGGGCTTGCATATTGTTGTTACTACTCGGATATTTTCTTGTGCCTATGTCGAAAGTTGTGCTTGAAGCGGCGGCGCTTCATTTGTAGTATGCGCCGATTGGGCTTCATTTGTAGTACGCCCCCATGTACCCGCCCATATGATGGTTGCCCATGATACGCCCACATTGATTGATTGTAGTACGTGGCCAACGGCATGCCGCGGACATTTACTATAGCATAACGCCCCACAACCATGCCCACGACACGCCCACGCCCAGTGGAGTTAAGGTGGTAAAGTTGTAGCTTGATGAGACGCCACACGCCACAGCATAACGCCTCACAACCACGCCCACGACATGCCCACTGTAGTGAAGGTAGTGAACTTGGAGCTTGATGAGACGCCACACGCCACGCCCCCTCGTCCCACGATCACACCCACGACACGCCCACTGGAGTTTAAGACGCCCACAAGGGACTACTTTACCCCCTATGTTCTTTGACCTTTCTAATGTATATGGTGGCCAGCTGTATAGCCTATGTCCATCTGCTGAACCTACCCTTTACAATGGTGTATTGGGTGTTGTGATTAGTGCTGTACTTATTGAGTTTACCCGCCTCAAATGTTTCCAGTTCTCTCTTTATAATAGGAGTATAGATTGCAATATAAAAAGTGTTTCACATACCGTTCAGTTAGGCCTACCAGCTTTGTCAAGGCCTTCACAATTTAAACTGAGACATGCCACATTTACAAATAAAAAAACTAAGCCTATTAACTTTAATATCAACTTAAAAATTGCCATGTGTCCTCTGTTCAGAAATACCTAGCAAACATTTTAGGCATACCCAATGTACACATTGGCATGAACATGAAGTCTTTCTCTGGGCGCCAAGCCTTTACCCTGGCCAAATCTCAAAAGGGATCTATGTACTAAACTGCTTTTTATTTACTTTGCCAGACATTTTACTATATAAAACCTGTCCTATTGTATTTGTCACCTAGTTCAAAATGTAATGCCCTTTCCCATTGGTGTTTGTCACGGGGTTCTCAATGTAAAACCCCTTCCTATTGTTTTTGTCCGCGGGCTAACAATGCAAAATCCCTTCCTATGGTGTTTGTCCAGGAGATCCCAATGTCAAACTGTTATTATTTTGTTTGATAATCCGGTTCAAGCGGTTCCAATGCATTCAGAATTTTTTGTGACGTACTGTTTCACAATTTGTGCACCAGCAAACTCTAATCTTAAAAAAAACCAGAAAAGGACATATACGGATCTACTGGAAAACACGAGGCTTTTCATAATCACAAAGTTTAAGCCTACAGGCTTCATCACGTCATCCACTATGCAAAATGAGAGGCATCAATTAATAATCAATCAAGCAAACCTGTTGGCTTTAAGTTGAACATAGACATGAGCGTATAGCTTCTGCCCACAGACACCAATTAAACAATTTAGGCACCCCCAAAGTAGACATTCAAATGTACATTAATCACTTTCTGGAGACACCAAGCATTTTCCCTGGCAGGACCTAAAAATCAGGGACATCTTAAGGATTTTGGGAGCCCTGGGCAAAACGTATTTTGGGGACCCCTGTTTGGAACAGCTTTGAATTTATGATCCAATTTCAGCTCTGTCGTACCCCCTTTAGCCAGGTCACTGACAGTGCACAGGCACACCAGTGAAAAATCTAAATGTGTTTACATCTTATATTCAGGGATAATGATATGTTGTCAGTATTGTAACACAGCAGCAGCTCACTAACATTACTGCAAATATCCTGTGACACCCTCTCATTTCTCATATTTAAGATCCTCTTTTGATATAAAATATCCTTTTTTTAATTGATGTTGCATGAAACATAAACACAACATTTCTCTGCAAACTGTCTGTAATAGATTCTCGCACATCACCCACATTAAAAATAAAGTAAAGGAAAACGGTATGTAGAACAATCTGTCTAAGAATTGCTCAAGGTCACCATGGCAAGACACTGTAGAAAAGAGCTGGCTCTTTGAGCGTGCCCCCTGGAAGGCTGGGGCCCTGGGCCAAAGCCCACTTTGCCCATGCCTTAAAACGTCTCTGCTAAAAATGTATATATGTACTAAACCCCTTCCTATTGCATTTACCAAACAATTGGCATTCATTTTCTATTTGTCAGTTTTATATTTAAAACTTCTTCCTATGGTGTTTGTAGTGATATTCACAATGTAAAACCCTTTCTCATTGCATTTGTCAGGTTTCACAATCTGAAACGTTTCCTGTTGCATTTGGTACAGTTCATAATGTAATAACCCTTCCTATTGGCAAGCACACCAAGTGAATACCTTGAAGACTCAAGACCCGGGTAAAAGCGCACTCGCTGATACCTGACTACATCGACCATCATGCTCCGGGGTCACACGCTGATGGGACGAGCAGTGTGCGACCTCATGTGGACTTACCTTCCTATTGTATTTGTCAAAACGCAGAGATTACATTTGTATTCAAATATCACTTTTCATGTACTGGCAGCAATGAAACGTGGCAGCAATTTGTTTTAAATGTGTTTGTTTTAGTTAACTTTTTAATTTAATCATAGGTGTTCATTGCACGTATTACTTTATTTATGTTACGAAACCTACATCGTAAATATCGGGTTAAAGTGGAAGCTGCAGAAGGTAACCAGTGCACACCAAGACTCTGTCCACTTTCGGTTTTTAAAATGGAAGCTGGTGATCTTGGAGGTACTACTTGCCCTGAATTGCAGCCAGCAAGTGAAGAAAGTGCAGTCGATTTCATCTAGAAAGTGTTCAGGAGGAGTCCTCGTACTGATAAGTTTTTCAAAAAAATGGAGCAAAGTATGTTGTAGAGCACAAATTTCACACACATGTCCTGAAACATAATTGCCTCTGAAACAGCACTTGTTGAATATATTTAAGTACTTTTATGGTGTGCATGCCGCTGAAACCTACATTCCCCAGGAGTTGATCCCATTTAATTCAAATGTTCCATGGATGCCCCATATGTCAAAAATTACCTCCATTGTGCTAACGCTAGCCTTTCATTAAGGGAACCCCCATCCCCTTTGCCATGGTTCTCTATTAGGCCGAAAAGTACATACAAGATCCCAGAGCCAGAATTTAGCTATTAGCAGTGTCCATAAACAATGGATGACCCCTATGTCAAATAATGCCTCTAGTATCCAACAGCCAGCATTTTGTCATGGTTGTCCCCCTCCCAACTTCTTCTCTATATGGCAGAATTGTCCTCCTTTATGCCAAGAATTATCCCCAATGTTGCCAGTGTGCTAGTGTTTGTATTCTATCATGGGTGTCCCATATGCCAAGCATTACCTTGAGAATGTCAGTGCCATTATGTTGTCACAGTTGTTTGTCATGCTAAGTATGCCTCAGGTATGCCACTGCCAGCATTGTGCCACGGGTGCTGCGGTAAGACAACAATATTACTTCAGTATGCCAGGGCCACAAACAGTCTCTCAAGCTTATTGCTGCATTCTCACTCATATTCACTTAAATTCACTGCCTAACATTGATTCTCACTTACACTCACTCTCATTAATTCTCACTCATCCATTCTCAATCTCTTGCCTTCATTGTTACTCTCACTGACTCATTATTGTTCTTTTGCAGACATTCTTACTTTGGCTTGATCATTTTCTCTCACTGACACTCACTTTCACTCACTTCTATTCTGTCACTCATTCTCGCTCATACTCATTTAGTCTCTCTCCGACTCATTCTTACTTACTCATTCACACTTACTCGCTCCATTCACTCTTACTCTCCACTCATACCTACTCACTCAGACACACTTGCACTCACTCTTACATTCACTAACTCTCATGTATTTTCACTCACTCACGCTTACTCATTCTCACACTCATATATTCTCACTGACTTGCCATCACTCTTATGCATTCTCATTCAGGGGCATAATTGCAAACCCCTATCGCCACCATAACGTCACTTTTTCTGATGTTGTGGTGGCGATATGAGCTTCGCCTTATTTACAAGGCAGCGTTAAGCTACTTAACGTGGCTTAACGCTGCCTTGTAAATAAAGCACAGTTTCAAGCTATACTTAGAGTGAAAGGGGTTGGCAATGAGTGTTGTGGTGGGAATTGCACTGCAACACTCATTGATTTTGACGCCACCCCATATTTACAAGGGTGGCGTAAATATGCGCCAAAATTAAAACCAGGGAACACCTGATCTTACCCTAGCTCAATGAGGAGAAATGTTTAATTTCTCTTCGTTTTTGCTGTTTCCACGTGTGCTGCGTTGTGCAGCACATATGGAAACAGCAGAACGCCATTAATGGTTTATGTGCAGGAAGGTGTCCCTTCCTGCACATAACAATCATTAAAAAATGACATTTTTGCAACTTCCATGTGTGCTGCATTAAGCATGAGACGACATTACATTTCTTTCCTGTTCCCTGTTCTTCCCATCTATTCTCATGATTGCATTGGGACCTGTGACTTAGGATAGACATGAGGCCATAAACATGCACGTATAGCAGACTTAAATAAGTCTTGCAGAATTTCGTTTGCAGTTGCCTTGCTCAGCAACCTTGCCAACCACCGCTCGGGGAGAATACCAAATTTGCTAAATTTGTTTGTAAATTCCCAGGTATCAGTACTTTGTGGGAGATTAAAATCACTGTCTCTGAATCGGCCCGCAGAGCTGATAAAATCCAATCAGGATTCGGCGGCAGAGGGGCTGAAATAAGACGTGTCACAATGTTTTCAATCAAATGAGCGTAAATGCCTGACGTGAGCCCCCTAATTCACTTTAAATGGAAAGGGGAAAACAACAGCAGCAAGCAAACTCCCACAGCAGGGCGTGGATGCTCCAGACCTGCCAGACAGTGATGCAGATGTGCTGCCCCGAGTGCTTGTAAATCTCACCTCACTCTGCATCAAATCATACACGAACAGAAGGGCGAGATAACTGGCTGTGCCATAATTCATATCCTGAATATGAATATTCCTGTAGGGCGGGTTTATGATGGTGCTGGGAATGCTTCTATTGCCTCGTAAAAGGTGAGTATTTCATCCCATCCGATTGTATCTTTATAATGAATGCTCCGGGAAGGGGAGCAATGGACCTCACTCAGAGGAGGGTGGAAAATGGGCTTCCACCGAAACAAGCACTGGTAAAGTTGATAGTCTGGCTTTAATGCTCTAATGAATGCAAACACAGGCATGCACAAATGCTATTTACCGGTGTTCGCATATTAAAGCGATACTTATTGGAGTTGCATATACTAATTGCTCTAAGAGTGAATTGCACATGTCTGCAGTACCAAAGGTCAATATTAGCTGTCACTAGAAGCAGATGCCTTCAGTATCATGTGTTGTCACTAGTCGTTTGAGAGAACAGAACAAGCCTGCAGTACCTTAAACTGTCACAAGCTGTCCCCAGAGTCGTACAGCAAGTTGTTACTAGGTGTCCATGGGTTGTTGCTAGCACCGAGAGAACAGAACAAGTCTGCAGTACCACAAACTGTTACTAGGTGTTCTAAGAGTGCGTTGCCCAAGTCTGCAGTACCATGGGTTGTTGCTAACCACGAGAGAACAGAACAAGTCTGCAGTACCACACGCTGTTACTAGGTGTCCTGAGAGTCGTTTCACAAGCTGTTACTAGGTGTCTCAAGAGTGAATAGCACAAGTCTGTAGTACCATAGGTTGTTGCTAGCCACAAGAGAATAGAAAATGTTGGCAGTACCACAAGCTGTTACTAGGTGTCTCAAGAGTGAATAGCACAAGTCTGTAGTACCATAGGTTGTTGCTAGCCACAAGAGAATAGAAAATGTTGGCGGTACCACAAGCTGTTACTAGGTGTCTCAATATTGAGTAGGAAAGGTCTGCAGTACCATAGGTTGTTGCTAGTTGTCATGAGAGATCAGAACAAGTCTACTGTACCGTAAGACATAAGATGTTACTAGGTGTCTAAAGAGTGAGTAGCACAAGTCGTCAGTACCATAGCTTGTTACTAGTTGAACTGGATTAGTTGCCCAAGTGTACAGTGTCATAGGTTATTACTAGTTGTCCAAGAGTGAGTAGCAGAAGCCTGCAGTACCAAAGGCTGTTACTAGTTGTCCAACAGTCAATGGCACAAGCTTGCAGTAACACAGGTTGTTGCGAGTTGAATAGAGAGTGAGTGGCACACTTTCAGTACCGTAGTGTTAGAAGAGTACACTCCACGTCTGTTTTGAGAAACTCTCTTTATTGCATACGCCTCAGGTACCCAGCCACCTCAGAGCCAGCCACAATCCAACTGCTCAGTGGTTGCCTAGCACACCCGCAGTTCCATTTGATGCCCCCTGAACTCTACAGATTCCCCCAGGATTAAAGGGACAGGAGTAAGTTACAACCCATCCCCCCAAACAATGCAATACATAACAACTGAAAATAAGGGGAAAGGAACAAGGATGAAAAAGGCATTATACCTTTTCCAAACTCATAGGACACAGGGAAATGACTAAAACAACTGTAAAGGATTGACAGGTGAAGGAAAGAATTCATAAAGGAATGAATAACTAAAATAGAACAGGAAGCTATATACGATCACATTACATTTCTGACAAATACAGTGGGGTCCCAAGGTCCTGGAACAAGACAAATTTGTCCACAAAGTAGTTTTTGAGATAAACAGGTGGTTTTATGAGTCAAAGAGTAAGTAAATTATACAGCTGATTTAAGAAAATGATATGGCAAGAAAAATCTAGTTATGCAGCATAAAGCAGCACATTTTGTAATAGTATTGCATCATTATTTAGTAATTTGTAAACTTGGAAACACTGTCTGGGTATCGGTGGCATCTCATTAGAACCTGTTTAACACCCAAATATAGCAATAAGCACAGAAAGGTGACCTTTCCAGCTTTGCAAAGGGCCTTCCACCGAACAGCAATATGTGTCGCTTCATTTTTATAACTTTTGAACAGTTTGAGCTAGAAACTACTTTTTGTTAATATCTGCAGATCATGTGCTAGATGATGGCTTATGTGTCAAATGTGACAAATCTATAATGATGTGAAAATCGCCGCAGCTGCACAATTGAATAAACCCAATGGCCTTACTCAAAACATACTAAATACATTAGATAGTTACTGTATAGAGTTGTACATTAGAGGGATTGGGGAAACCAAACTTGCAGAGGAGTGAGGAAACCACATTGGCAGCGGAAGATTTGTTTTCCTGGCAAGACATACCTCAAGTGGAAACAGAGAAGAAAGCACTACTAGAAAGAAAATATCAGCGGATGAAATTACTTAGCCATCACTTAATTGCCATTAACCCAATTGTTGGAGAAAGATTCTATAAGCTTGGCAAAGCACAACTGACTGACATTCATGATTCACTCACACAAGGAAGATGAATCCATTGGTACTTGGATTGTTGTTGTACAAGGCTTTAGTTTGTGTTCGTCTCAAACCCGTCAGGGGCACCTTATAACGTGTCAGCTATCTCCAAATATTTTAAATCAATGTATTGTTGAAGACTCTGGTTAAAATTCTAACAGGCATATGGTCGCCCATCATAAACTCAGTCACAAGTGACATTTGTTACTAGATGGCGGCCCAGGTGGTTCCGTGGACAAATGTATCCACTTCAGGAATCTTTGTTTTATCTCATGGGAACAGGTTTCGATCCCAGTGGGGCCAATCAGATCTTCATAATTCTGAAGTCAATAGAAAGACTACTATTGTACTATTGGTGGGTAACAATAAACATATTACTTTAGCACCAAGAGACCTAAGGGTACAAGTGCATTTTAAAATCCACGTTTTCAATTATTTGTCCTTGGCTTCTCATTCCAAAAACATCATGGGACATTGCGTCATATGTTATGGCTCAGCATGAACACCTTGGAAGAAGCTATATTTATCTCACTGGATGCCGAAGAGGAATTTGTTTGTTATATGGGGTATCTGTTCCTAACACTTGAAAAAGACATGGATAGGACCGAGTATGTATAAAAAATTGTGTCGTCCATGTGTTATCCTTGTGGCACAGGAAATATGTGGGGCAGCTATTCAATACTTTTGTAGTTCACAGGGGCCTGAGACAGGGATGCCCCGTAATTGCCTGATCTCTTCCTGTTAGTTCCAGAACCTCTAGAAACAGGCAACTGTCTGACAGATGTCATAAGGAGCAAACACTCTAAGATCAACAATTATACCACTGCCCCATGCTATTAGTATTCTGCTTTGACTCAGCAGTTTAGTTCACAGCCCTCCCTACTTCCCCTCAATTCATAATGTTCATTTTTGTACATTTTAAGGCTAACTGGAACCGTAGTGTAACATTAACCATGTCAAGAGTGCCCACTAGGTTTTGAATTGGAGTGGAGACAGAATAATCTTGAGTTTTTAGGAATACTTGTTAATTGAGGTTTCAAACACAAGATTGATAATAATCAGGCATCCTTAATCTCTGAGAAGACCAATGTCTTTATACGAAGATCCATCTTACAGTTGACTCTTTAGAGGAAGGCCTAAACAGTGAATATTGTGGGTGGTCCACATTTTACCTGCTTGTTAGGATTGATCCCCTTGCTCATCCTAATATTTCGACTTCACCAGGTAGACAAAGATATACTATTCTTTGGGGGTACATAAAACACACCAAACTCTTCTAAACTAAGGGCCGATATGCAGTCATGCGGTATATCATCCTGTGATTAAGCAATTCAACACAATTGGATAATACGATATCATCTACAAAAATATTACCTGACCTATTTATTGTCTCCTTAATATTGTTCACAGAAGTATAGTCCCATTGGATGTAGATTTACTATTTTTAACTCCATTGGGGCAATACTTTTTGAAAATGTTTGTGACACAGTATTTACATGATATTCTGACAACGATATTGCTGTATCATATGTTTCAACTGTCACAGATTGCTATCTTGCTACCAAACTCTTATTTATTTATTTATTTTATTTTTATAGGCTTGTAACGCGCCGGCATCACACCCGAAGGTGTATCTCCGCGCGGAGCTGTGAGGTGAACAGGTCGAGAGGACTCCTCCTAGAATAGTGCTGTCTTTAGGCATTTCCTGAAAGCTGAGTGACTCGGGCATTCTCTAAGGGAGAGGGGGAGGTTGTTCCATAGGCGTGGGCCCATGATGGAGAGGGCGCGGCCTCCCTGTCTGGTCTTGTAATGTCTGGGAACCTGAAGTAACAGTTGGTTGCTGGACCTCAGGATGCGGGATGGACGGTGATAAACAAATTTATCCGCCAAGTAATGGGGTCCCAGATTGTGTAAACTCTTGTGTATCACACAGCAAATCTTGAATTCCACCCGTTTCCGGATGGGAAGCCAGTGAAGGGCCTTGAGGAGGGGGAGGGACGGCGTTCTGGGGGGGGTGTTGGTTACAAGCCGTGCCGCGGTGTTCTGCACCACCTGCAGTTTATTGAGCACTCCTTCATTGGCAGCTAAGAGTAGGCCATTACAATAGTCCAGGCGGCTCAAAACGAGGGCCTGGACCAGGGTCTTCCGAGTGTCGTCTGGTAGAAGGGGGAACACCTTCCGAAGGAGGCCAATAATGTGGAAGCAGGACCCTGCAGTGGTGCTGGCATGATGAAAAAGGGTAAGGTCATTGTCTAGACGAACCCCCAGGTTTTTTACTACCTGTTTAGGGAGCGGGGCCTGACCCAGGCTGGAAGGCCACCAATCTGGGGTCCAGAGGATTCTCGCCTCCCCTTAGACCTAATCAATAACGGCCCGACTAGATAGAGGCTACACATTCTACCCCAAAGGTATACCACACATGTACCATGATTCCCCACTCATGAAAACAATGGACAACCCACTCTTATGACCAATGATCCTAACCTGGAAAGCTATTCATAAGCATCTGACCATGTCACACTTTTAAACTCCATTTGAGTGGAAAACTAACTGGGGTAAAACATCAAGGGCCAGATGTAGGTGGCCAATTACCGGTCGGTAACGTCCGAATTCGGCCGTTACCGACCGGTAATTGGATTTTGAGATGTGTGGCATGCATTTACAGAATTGGTATTTTACCGATTCTGTATTTACCGATTCGGTAAAATTACCGAATCGGTAAATACAGACTCGTAAAATACCGATTCTGTAAATGGAGATGTAGCTGGCACATGTCAGAGTGCCACAGGGCTTTAAGAATCGGTATTTTACCACCCAATCCAATTGGGTGGTAAAATACCGAATCCAGGTGTGCATGCACATGTGTGCATGCACACCTGTGCCATGTGACACGCAGGCATGTCTGTGTGCCACATGGCGCACATGCCTATTTTTGGGGTGCTAGAGGGTGTCAAAGTGACACCCCCTGCACCCTTGCTAAAATCGGTATTTAGCGAATCTGTAATTACAGATTCGGTATTGCCCATTGATTCCTATGGGCTTCAGGGCCCATAGGAATCAATGGGCAATACCGAATCGGTATTTACAGAATCGGTAAATACCGAATCTTAACGATTCGGTATTTACCGAATCTGAAATACCTACATCTCCCCCCCTCTATTTTACCACTTCTTAAATACCGAATCGGTATGATTCGGTATTTAAGAAGTGGTAAAATAAAATTACCAAATGTGGTAACCATACCTCTTCATGAAAAATGATGCACCTGCATGAACCACAGTTTCCAGAATGAAGGACTGTGTGTTATGTTGTTTTATGCATTAGTGTTGCAAAAAATGCCTAACACAGAGCAAAATTAATTTATATTTGCAGCCACCAAAATACTACTCTTAACTGAGTGGGAAAGAAATATGCAACACAGTGAATAAATGATCTTACAATGTTGCATGCCTTTATTGCTAAATGCTAAATGAAACATATTTCCCACTGGAGGATTTTAACTGGATTTACCGTGGTTGACTAAATCTGGCTATGCAGCGCACTTTGGTAAATAACTAACGCCTTTCTTGGATAATTTCCTTAACGTTGATGCACATTATGTATTTTCAGTATTCATTTTCGAGAATCTAGTTCTTAAAACACACCAGCCCTTACTGGGAAATCTTTTTCTGATGGCTCTTCTGGCTAAATACAGAACCAAATGTGCTCCTTAGAATGCAAAGCGTGCCTAAAATAGCGCTGTTTTGTACATTCAGTGAAAGAATTCCAAACATAATACCAAAGCTTTTTCAGTCAGGTAGCACATTAGTCTTTGGGGTGCCAATGTTAGTTGTAAGTGAATAGCCAAGTAAATGTATTTAGACAATAGAAATTAAAAGTGGTTCTGATGGTTCAGTACTCTATTCATTTCCCCCAAAAAAGATGTGCCTTTCAGTTCAAATTAAAGCAAATAAAGGACTATTTCTCTGTTTAACCGCTTAGAATTTTTGGGCTGAAAACCATTTCAACAGTTTTCGCTGTTTTTTTACTTGCACTGGAAATCTTCTAAGGGTGGGGAGATATATGGCCAGAACAGCAAAGAAAAATAATGTTTTTCCCGTTTACACAAAATATGCAGGCACCGCGGTAGTTTGGAGAAAGCTACTAGAGACTTCTAGTATATTGAAGCAGATTATGAAAACAGACATAATATGAAGAATTGTTAAATCAGTGGGGGGAATCTGTATCCAGTTTACAATAAACTACAAGGTGCGGACAAGTCGTAGGTTTCTGTTGAGGGGCCACAATAATGAAAGGATTGATTCTCGTAGAAAAACTAATTTTACACTGTGCAGGTGCGGACCGTCACGCACAAAAGCCTCTTCGGAGTTTGCAGGATTCCGAATGTTCTGCATCCTACGATCCGACCGTCAGCCTGAAGAGGAAGGCGTGACCCATAACATCCAGCTATTGTCATGTCTTTTTGTCTCTTTACCTGGCTGGAGCTGCATTAGAAAGCCTTTCTTCAGCAGCAGGACAGCCACGCCAGGGAAAGAAGATAAAATTAACATATGTATAGCCAGAGCCAAGCATCCTCATCCCCAATCCAGAGGTCTTCAAACTTTTTTACTCTGAGCCCCCCCTAAGCAAAATGTATGGAGGTCGGGCCCCCCTCCAAAACTTTATGGCTAGGACTGGGGGAGCGGGAGGGACATGGCTACGTGCAGGGAGCGGGGCTTATGAGATGATTTCAGGAATACATTTTCTATAGCTTATGAACCACACCACATACGAAACTTATAAAACAGCAAATGCATCAAATAAAAACAGATATCCCAAACAAACTTCTCCCCATAATTGGGGTGTTGTGAGCCCCTCACACTCTTTGACCCCAATGCAACTATACTTGCTGCACTAATGATAACTGCAGTCCTGAGTAGCAGGCTATCTCCTCTGCCTCTTTTACCTCTTCCCCACCATGATGAACCATCAATTCCTGGACCCAAGTCCTTCTGCATCTAGATCTACTCCTTTATGATAACCAACAGTGGCCACTTACACACTTGGCAGCAGTACCAGCTTCACTAATGTCCCTTTAAAAAAACCAACACTTATACCGTCCCCTTTTGTGGGGTAGCTCTCTAAAGAAGCGGTCTCTCGCCATTTGTAAATCTAAAAATGAGTTTGCATAGAGTGCTCACTATTCTGGGCCTTCTCTTTGACAATATCTATGAATCTCAATCCTTTCCTCTGTCTCCTAGACCATTTCTGTGAGGCCCCAAGGATCGAGAGGATTAGGGCTCTGCATCTGAATGCAACCCTGCTGGCCTTCTACCAGCCACCCCATGGACTCAGCTTTCACACAAAAAACTTCCCAGAATGGTTAATACTGACTTTGACATGCCTGTGCCTGAAATCGAAGTGGGTGGTGGTAGTGCAGAAAGTAAAAAAAGAAACCGGCCTTCTTACCAGCCATTAATTGATTGAATCACTTAAAGCCAGGGCCACTGGAATTCTGAGTTTCTGCAGCAGCAGTGCTTTCCACATAATTATCAGTTTACTGCATTTGCTACATAATCTCCAGATTTCAATGACAAAAACTTGATTCTAGCTCAAACGGAACAAAAGTTACTTAAAGCATGACAAAGTGTCCCGGAGCAGTGGAAGGCCCTGCAAAGACTGGTAATCTTGTAGTTGCTTACTGCTGTATTTGGGTGTTAAACTGGTACTAATGAGGTGAAATATTTCCCCTGACAGCATTACTGTGAGTTAAAATGACAAAATAATGAAGTAATGCTAACTACAAAATGTGGCGCATTGTGCCGCATAACTTACCTTTTCTTGCTGGATAATTTAGTCAAACCTGCCGCATAATTTTGTTCTTTTCTGCTGACTAATTCCAGTTTTATGGTGGCAAAGATCTATTCTTTTTAAGATGTAATGTAACAGAGTTATCAGCTGGGATCTGGAGTAGTGGAGACACTTACAAAAATGTCTGCATTAGATACAGGTTGATTACTTATTACTAAAAAGTATATTTTGTAAGAACTTGTTTTATCTCAATCACTGCAACATTTTGCAGCAGTCTAGCTTAGAGTATGTAAATACTGTTTTAAAATAATGACTTACATATTCACAGTGCTTTCTGCCACAGGCTGGGACTTCATAGCACTATAAACAGGGCCATTTGAATTATGCGGCAGGAGAAGGCAACATTATGTTATGTTATGTTATGTTATATATTGTCTTTCATAGCGCACGGCTACTCAAAAAGAGTGTCCCGGCGCTTTATTGAAAACCTGTATCAAGGTAACACAACACAGCCAAAAAAAGAAACACAGATCACAGAAAAGTACAACTAAATAAAATAGCCTAAAGGGCAAAAAGCCAAGTTTTAAGGCTCTTCCTAAAAGAAAACAGATTAGTAGCTCCACGAAGAGCCAGCGGCAGAGTGTTCCAAAGCTGTGGTGCTAGTAGCCCAAAGGAGCGGCCTCCAATACGAGCCCTTTTTACTCGCGGGACCACCGCAAGAAGAAGAGACTCAGACCTTAGAGATCGGGCCGGGTGGTAAAAGGCGAGTCTCCTTTGGAGATACTCTGCTCCCACAGCATGAAGAGCCTTATGGGCCAAGGTCAAGGCCTTAAAAACTATCCGCTTCCGGATAGGCAGCCAATGGAGTGACTGCAAAAGACTAGCAGCACTAACTCGCTTGTTTAGGCCATAAATCGCCCTCGCAGCCGAGTTCTGGACGACTTGCAGCCGCTGCAAAAGATATTCCGGCAGGCCCAGATAAAGGATGTTGGAATAGTCCAATCTTGAACCGATCAGGGCCTGCACTGTCGTCTTCCTGTGCTCCTCTGAAAGTAGAGGCAGAAACTTCCGGAGCATTTTGAGGAGACCGAAGCATGTTCCCATCAGACCAAGGATCTGAGATCTTAACGTCAGACCCTTATCTATCTTGACCCCCAAGTTCTTAACCAGCTGGGAAGAGCAAGACGGAGGGAACATGTTTTCAGGCCATCATGCCTGCCAATCCGGGTCAGAAGGACAGCCGAAGAAGAGTACCTCAGATTTATCTGAGTTACACTTGAGGCTGTTCAGCTGGAACCATTTAAAAACAGCCCCAAGGCACTCACGGATACTCTCTCCATCAAAATCTTCTCCTTTCCTACACGAAAAGAGGAGCTGGGTATCATCGGCATAGGATACGATCTGGGCCCCAAAGGACTCAGCCAGTGCCGCCAAAGGAGTCATAAAGATGTTAAAAAGAGTCGGGCTCAACACAGACCCCTGCGGAACTCCGACTCCCAATGGCGGCATCACGGCCGAGCTGGATGAGGCCCAGACCGTTTGATGGCGGCCAGCCAGAAATGATCCAAACCAGTTGTACACCGTCCCCCTCAGACCGATGTCATGGAGTCTGGCGAGGAGACCCTCATGGGGAACGGTGTCAAAGGCCGCCGACAAATCCAGCATGACAAGCATGGCTTTTCCTCCCGAGTCCAGTGCCTCTTTAATGGCTTCAGACACCTCCAACATCGCCGTCTCGGTGCTTAGATTGGGGCGGAAGCCTGATTGAGTGGAGTGCAGTACATTATGAGACTCCAAAAAATTGGAGAGCACAATATGCACATGCTTCTCCAGAATCTTCGTGAGCGCAGGGAGAAGAGAGATCGGCCTATAGTTGGCCAGAACTTCCGAATCAAGGCCAGGCTTTTTAAGCAAAGGGATGACCATTGCCTGCTTCCAGGCCTGCGGAACCACACCCTGACTCAAAGAGAGGTTCAGGAGCGGTTGACTAAATTCTGCAGCAAGCACGGGCAAATTATGCTGCATATTTTGTGATAGCATTACTGCACTATTTTGCTATTTTTACACTTGTTAACATTGTACTGGCCTTTATTGCCCCTCATAAGTACCACATTAACACCCACATATAGCAATAAGCAACAGAAAGGGGACCAGTCAACCTTTAGAAAGGGCCTTCCACTGTGAGGTAACATGTGTTGCTGCATTTTTTTATCTGAAAATTATGCAGCAGATGATTGATTATGTGGCAAATGTGGGAAAACCATAACTATGCGCTGTGAGCATAAAAGTGAAGGGTGAGAATGAGGAATGAGTTGTCTGAATACAGGGTGAATTCCCAGACACTTGAAGTTAATCAGCATGTAATTGGTGGGACGCAGGGTTTCAGGTATAAGTTAAACTATTGCTATTATGGAATTAATCAGGGAATCAAGGGTGAAATAAATAAATAATGTGCTGATCCTGCATCAAACTTCCATTCTTATGATTCGGGTTGCCAGCTCAGGATTTTGATGTTGCAGACGGCACAAAAATAAACAGTCACCAAAAGCCCTATTTTCAGCACTTGTGTGTGCGTACTTCGAAAAGCAAATATAAAGTACTTTTAAATGTGTTCTAGGGCTGCCTAAATGATTCATGACTGAAAATAAAAGGAACAGACAGAAAGTCACATTACAAATGAATACATACTTTTTATTTAAGACCCTATTTAGGGGTCGATTAGGATGGCGGTTTTTCCGCATCCTCCGGGCCGGCGGAAGTGTCCGCCGGCCTGGAGGATGCGGAAAAACCGCGGCGGAGACTCCAAAGACCCACCGCCAAATTAGGATGGCTGGTGGGTCTGATAATCTGTCCGCCGCTTTTCCGCCGCGGTCGGAAGGCGACCGCGGCGGAAAAGCACTAACATGTCTGGCGGTGTCTATCAGACACCGCCAGGCATATTAGGATGTCTGAAAATATATGCTTTTCCGCGGCGACTTTACCGCCGTGGAAAAGCATACGGACCTTCACTTCGGGGGCCCGTTGCGGGCCCCCTGGGTGAAGGTGGGGTGGGGGGTGCACATGGGGGGTACCTATGGTACCCCCCTGCATTTGCGTGCACAATGCAGCAGGCACCGCGCGGTGCCTGCCGCTTTGTGCACGCAAATGCTGTGCATGGATTTTTTACATTGCGGCGGATGCAGCTTGAAGCTGCACCCGCCGCAATGTTAGAGATGGAGGATGTGACCGCCACACTGGCGGTCACATCCTAATTTGATCGGAGGGAACGCCGCAGCCCATGCGGACGTTCCCTCCTCCTCAGGGCTCGCGGACGGACTCAAGTCCGTCCGCGATCCTAATCGACCCCTATGTGTCAAAGCAAGGTCTTTGCAGACTCTTTAAACATACATGGCTGGCACTTTTTCTATTGGCAATCCTTTTTTGTATTCCTTTTCATGAAATGCATTTTCACACTACAGCAGTAAGTTTTAAATGCAAATGTAAGGAATAGGCAGAGTCGGGGCACAGGGGGTACTGGAAAAAGAAAAACACTAAGCTTTGGTAACCAGTTTCCAAATGTATGCAAATGGTCTTTAAAGACCTGTGAAAAACTCGGCTGTGCTGGAGTCTTAATAAGACTCCAGACACTGCCCAGCCGAACCCCCAGCAGCACACCCATTGACCTCTGGCCCCACGGCACTCTGAGGCCTTAGGAGTAAATGATGACAGCCTGGAAATGCAGCAAATAAACATCCCTGCACTTCCAGGCATCTTCATTTACATGTGCTGGCAGAGGCCTGGGAAACCATCCACGCCCCCCCCCAGGGGGGCACGCCCCACAGTTTGAAGAACTGTGCCCCAATCCTCCAGGTATTTGCTTTAGGCATTCAAGAAAGACGACTTTACGAAGCAGTCACCACATCTTGAGCCGTCAACATTAGGTCATTTGAATCTCGTCAGTAAAACAGAATACTGACTCAGAGATAACACAGTTTGAAAATGTAAAAGGTGCTTGTTTTATTTACAATTTAGTTGTGATAGTAAGCAATATATAAAGGCAATTCAAACAAATTTAAACACCACAGATTGTTATAAGCTGAACTTTCTCAGTGTATTAAAACTATTTTCAAAGTAACGTTGTGCAAAAAGATTACTCTTTTCCTCATAAGGCTGGATTAAAAGATAAAAAATTAGTTTTCCAAAACTGAGATGACACATGATGTGATTAAATCTGAAATGGAAGTCACAAGCTTTTAAAAACCTTCACTGTATTCCAACACGCTGCTGCAAAATGAAATATTGTTCAATCATTTCCCAAATGGTGGGTGATACATCAAATCAGAACATTCAACAACCTCCTTATATTTCGTGGGTGCTTCAAATTCACATTTTACTGTTAGCTAAAACTATTGTCCCACTCACAGCAGAGAAACAGAAACAGACATAAGGAGACAGAAAAAGATTGACAAAGAGAATAGAGGGACCAGAATAGATCACTAGATAGATGACAGTGAGAGACATAATGAAAGTGAGAGCGGTTGCAACACAACCCTATACGTAGATATATAGACAGATAAGGATGGCCAGAGGGCCAGAGAGATAGACAGAGATGGTTACAGACAGAAACAGACCTAGATATTGAGCTCAAAGCTCAAAGCTCCGGGGTGGCTGTGGTTTATTATTTTATAAGGGGTTTGTATTAACCTATTTTTGATAATTGCCATAGGCAGGTTTGTGAGGACCCTTTACCACTTTGACACCTACATGCCATAGCCTTCCTCCAAGGTCCTGGGCTGGGGACTCAGGACTGCTCCGCAGCTGTTCAGACAACAGCTGTCTGCAACCCCCAGTTTTTAACATGCCCAGACATTTCCCTCCTACATGCACTCACTTTTCTTTGCACTTTTAAACACATATACAATTACCCATGTTACGCAGCCAGACCTGTCAAATTTAAGACCGACAGTTTGCTGCCAGACCTGCCAAATTTAAGACCATCAGTTTGCTGCCAGACCTGTCAAATTGTCAAATTTAAGACCAGCAGTTTGCTGCCAGACATGTCAAATTTAAGACCAGACCTGTCAATTTTAAGGCCAGCAGTTTAAGGCCAGACCTGTCAAATTTAAGACCAGCAGTTTGCTGCCAGACCTGTCAAATTTAAGACCAGACCTGTCAATTTTAAGGCCAGCAGTTTACGGCCAGACCTGTCAAATTTAAGGCCAGACCTGTCAAATTGAAGGCCAGAGTTTAAGGCCAGACCTGTCAAATTTAAGGCCAGAATTGTCAAATGTAAGGCCAGAGTTTAAGGCCAGACCTGTCAAATTTAAGGCCAGAGTTTAAGGCCAGACCTGTCAAATTGAAGGCATGTCAAATGTAAGGCCAGAGTATGCTGCCAGACCTGTCAAATTTAAGGCCAGAGTTTCCTGCCAGCCATGTCAAGTTTCCTGCCAGCCTGTCAATTTTCCTGCCAGGCATGTCAAATTTGGGACCAGGGGTTTTGCGATGTGTTTATTACATCCTAACAGCTGGCACCCTGTTTCAGGGTCTCATGGGAAGCTTTGGCTCTACATGCCACCTGTCTTTTTCGCATTTCAAAGCTCAGGGGTTGCTGGGGTTTATTATTTTATAAGGGGTTTGTATTAACCTATTTTTTTTTAGAGAGAATTACCATAGGCAGGTTTGTGAGGACCATTTACAACTTTGACACCTACATGCCACAGTCTTCCTCCCAGGCCCTGGGCTGGGGGACTCAGGACTGCTCCGCAGCTGTTCAGCCAGCAGCTGTCTGCGACCCCCCCCCCCCGGTTTTAAACAGGCCCAGACATTTCCCTACCACATGCACACACTTTTTCTATGCACTTTTTTTAAAACACATACACAATTACCCCATGTTTTGCAGTCAAACCTGTCAGGTTTGGGACTAACCCTACATGTCACCCATTTTTTAAAACCAGAGTGTTTAAGGCCAGGGTTTGCTGCCAGACCTGCCAAATTTAAGACTAGACCTGTCAAATTTAAGGCCAGAGTTTGCTGCCAGACCAGTCAAATTTAAGACTAGACCTGTCAAATTTCCTGCCAGCCGTTTCCTGCCAGACCTGTCACTTTTGCGGCCAGAGCTTGATGTGAAAGGTATCACTATATACTACTAGTACAGAATTATGGAATGCAAAATTTAAAGTACATATTTTATCTTTGTGAATCAAATTATTTATCTGCTTAAAAACATGCTATTCTAATGAAAAAGACGGGTATTTTTAAAGTCATACTTTCTAACACATCATTATACTTGATAATACAACATTTTATATCTCGGGAAATGGTCCACGGGGCTGAAAAGTTGCTTGCAAACTAATTGAAGGGATCAGATGAGAGCTTTCCCTATCCCTTGTGTATGATCTAAATGAGGTGTAAGCATGTTTAATGCGAAGTAAAATGCCTGAAAATTGTTTTTGGGCCACTCACAAGATCCGGGGAGCTTTAGCGGGCCACAGCACGCCCCCCATTTAAACCTGTGATTTCCGCTGCATAGGTACATGGGGGGTCCACACAGAGCATCAACATGAATCTGAGGACTCATGAAAAACCTTAACAAATTGGGCTCCTTCACAGGAAACATGGAAAGGGTTAAAGAAATACAGACCATCTTTGAAGTGATATAACAAAAAAGAAAGATAAAAGGAAGCCTGTGATTTGTTAGCTAGAGCACATTGTGAGGGGTAGCCATTTTGTCTGCTTTTTTACTGAGATAGGAGGAGGTGGTTTGTAGGAGTTCTGACTGGATATTTCAAATGAAAACAGATGTTAGCAGACATAGAAATACAACTGGGAGAACAGCAAAGAGCTTTTACAGGTATATTAATTAGGTTACAGTATATGAAAGTATATTTTGAAAATAAATAGTGAATGTATATAAGGTGAAAGAAAATGTGTACCTCTAAACAGTATACTAGAAGAAAAAATAAAAGGGTGCTTAGATGAAAATGTTAACTAAAACTACGGTAAGCAGGAAAGGAAAAAGATGAATTGCTATACTGAATGTATATTAATTTTATTATGCCAGTATGAATGAATACGTTTGAAATTAGAGGTGGGTGTTTGCTTATAGTATGTAATTTAATAGTGTGTAATTTGCCCACATTCACACATACAGGGAGGCACTTACAGACCCAGGTACACTCTCACAAAAGCAGTTATGTACCCATCACTCATATATCCAGACAGAGATTGCCACACTCACACACCAATAAGGCCATCCACACTCCCATTTACTCATGTGTGCATCTAAGTTTGAGCACTGGTTCACCCTTAGAGCCGGGGGGCATCCGCAGAATGCAATCTGCAACACAAGAAGAGTTTGGAGAAGACTACTTCAGCACTCTTTAAAATGAAGAACTCTGACTGTAGTTGGCCTCAGAATCATGGCCCCAAAGAGTAGTGGGTTTCAGAAGGAGGACGAGGAGTAGAGAAATGAGTGGGTAAAGTCTCGAGAGGAGAGAGGGGATCCTCCAGAGATATTGGATACGATGCAGGGAGTACTGTCTCCTCCAAAACCTATTCCTCTGAGGACCTCAAGGATAGACAGGATGAGTGGGACCTAAGGCTGCAGTTGGCCCAGCTGGGTGCAAAGGAGAGAACGGGTGGGGGTAAGAGAACCTTGGAGGAGAAAAGGGTCTTGCTGGCTGGAGTGTCAAGGAGGTACACTTGAAGGCCACATAGCTGTTAGAGTCTAGCAAGGATGGTGGGAGCACCATTAGTGTGTCCAGTGCAAAAGACAAAGTTCAATTATTCAAAGTCTTGGTGTCCGACTTTAAAGAGGGGGTTGATATAGACATGTTATTTCTGGCAGTGGAAGTAGCTGTAGAGGAACAGAGGTATTCTGAGGAGGATTGCAAAGGCGCTTTTGGATTCATGTTTGTGGTGATGGGAGGGACAATGTACTGGTTCTAGAGAAGGGGAAGAGGTTGGGGTATCTCACTATAAAGGAGGACTTTGTCAGTAAGTATGAATTAACCCCAGGGCATGCAGGTTGAAATTCAGGGTTAATCAGAAACTGTTACTACTGTAGGGATGATTTTGTGGGGTACTTTTGAAATGTTTATTAACAGTACTGATGTTTTTTAAGTAGGTGTTTTTAACAGTTTTATACTTTTTCTTTTTTTGCCAAAGAAAAATGAGAATAAGCAACTTGTTTTAAACAGCAGATAGAATACATATGGAATATGAAATCTAGGGTCCTCGTATTGACTGGTATTCTGCTGCAGGTATTTGCACGGGCAGTTATCATACCATCTGCCTAGTTCAGTTCAAAATAGTTGAGGAAAATATTGAGCCTCTAAACTTTTCTCCAGACACTCATTGGAGCTCTTTTAGCTTGTTTCATCTGATACAGTTCAATGGAATCCCCAATAACCTCTTTTGAAAGTAGTGGATGGATATTGTAATGCTCATGTATCTTAGTATCTTATCAGATCTGCTTTTATCCACTTTTTCAAACTGTCCACATGAAGGCAACATTTATTTCTCCATGCAGCTTCCATGTTAGACAACATCTACATATTTATAGTACATGTTATTGTCTTTAATATATAATGTAGGTTTTTTAACTTTAGTTACCGCCACTAGTTCCTGCCATATTGTTTTGTTTTTCGTGGGCATACCATAGTCTAGAATAACAAGGGATTGCTCAAAATCTCTCTCTACAACCACAGTTTCTTTATTGTGTTTAACATCAAAAGGTAAATACACAACTCTACCTTAACCCTTTCTGAATCTCAGTGGATAGTACATTTAATATTATAGTTTGCTTCCGTCCGTCAGAAAGTAATGTAATGGGCGACGAATTCCACTGTGCAGGTGGAGTTCACAGAGTTTAGTCCACTCTGCACAGAGTTCTACAAAACTCTGCAAAGCAGCGCAGTGTGAAGTTTTTCCTCTCGTGTGCCTCGCCAATTTTAAGTTGTTGAGGGCTAGCAAGAAAATCCCTGGCGAAACAACCCCCCGCGAAGATTTCTCAACATGGGCAGTCACGGCAGGTAGTCACTGCACAAGTTGAGAAACCTGCCACTCACATTCAGGATGCTACCCCTCGCGTAGAACATCTACCCGAGTGGCAGAAAGAAGCAACATCCTCTTGCGCTGTGCATGGTGCCATTTGCACTGATTTTAGAGAGCGGGACAAACTCCTGGTGCTAAAAATCAGTGCGAGCAGCGCAACGTACCACAACCTGCCACACATGGAACTACGCAGAGCACTTCAAAGTTTTTAGAGTACTTTGCCGAACTCCACAAACTTCACCCAGACCTAGTTAGAAACTATTGTGGTGTTCCTGGATTTCACAACATGCACTTAAGCTCAACATGACGATACCAGTGGTCATTCGTTCCATATTTGCAGTGGTTAAGTAAATAGGCAGCAGCACTACAAGTACATGGATGGGGTCCTACTGTATCAATTTATTCCTGGGTAATACTATAAATGCTACTGCATTCTCTTTGTGCACAGGAGCATGTCCACATCTTCCTTGTACCTCTTCAGCTATCTCTTCTTCTAGATTTCTAGGAACCATCTCTTCTTTTCCAATGGGACGACGGACCTTTGCTTCATAATGTCAGCCAGCTGTTTCAACTGCATACACTAATTAATTCTCTTGTAAGTAGCTTTCATCTTTAAAGTAAGTTTCAATAATAAACCTACGCTTCTATTCGCCTTTGAAAATCCTTCAAAAGTTACTTTTATTAATAACCCTATTTTTCTTTTGTTTTTTCTACATAGACAACACTGTTTTATCCAGTGTTTTCATTTTGATTAGTATCATAATAAATAGTTTTGCTTCAGAGCAAATACTTTATCAATCACACTCTCAATATATTATTTTTGTTTAGTGCTGCTCCTCTGATCTTAGTGTCCCTCATTTTTCCTACAAAATTCTGTATTACTATATTTTTAAACTTTCTTATTCATATTTCTTTAAATTGTTTCTGTCTCCTTGTGAAACTAGGTGTTTTTATTACATGTTTTACTTTTAATCTGACTTACTCCTTCTCTGTTACAAATTTGGAGAGAAGTAAATAGACAGTAGCAGTGTAAGTATATGGGCAAGTTCCTACAGTAGTTAATCAAAAGTTCAGGTTTCATTGTGTGTCTCTATTTCTAAATAAGATTAAATGTTGCTGTTACCTTCTTTTCCCCAGAAGGTATAGTGAAGTGCTTCCACACATCACTTTCTTTTTTGCGAGGTGATATGCCTTCCTCCACATCCTCAACATGCTGTAGATGCTCATCTTGAACAGACAATGTAGCTTCACTCTTTGTGTAAAAGCAGAGCAGCACTGGTTCTCAATCCTCCTTCTAGAGACTTCACTAGAGAAGTAACTGCTTTTGGGTGTGGTTTTCCACATGCATGGGTGGGGTCTTAACCCCTTTGTTGCTAGGCCTCTCTACCCATGCTTAGCCTTTTTTTGGCTGTTTGGGGTAGTTTGCGCTTAGGCCCCATAACCTTTTGTTCACATAAAGAATCCATGCCAAGTTTGCATAATTCTTTTCCAACAGCATGAGGATTCTAAAGGTATCCAGGGTTTTTGGATTTCCCTGGAGGGGACCAAGAAATTAGCCAAAATATAGATAACTCTGTTGCTGGGGGTAAAAAAGGTGAAAGTGTCTGTTTTTTTCCTACAAATGACACCAGTGAGTGGGTTGCTTTTAGGAACAAGCAAACTTGAATCAGAAAACCAAATTTGTCAATACAGTTTTGGCATTTTACTCGGACATAGTCTCTTTTTCCTATTTTTTGTGCTTTCAACCTCCTTCCAGTTAGTGGTAGAAATGGGTCTGAAACCAATGATGGATCCCAGAAAGCTACACATTTATGAAAAGTAGACAAAATTCTAAATTCAGTAACGGGTCATTTGTGTAAATCCTTCGAGGTTTTCCTATAGAAAGTAACAGTTGAAATAAAAAATATTGAAATTGAGTTGAAAAACACTATTTGTGCCTATGTTTTCGTCTGTAACTTCTTCTAACTATGGCAGGTTTTTTAAACCAATATATTGTTACCTCCGCTCGAGCCTTTTAGGTATAGGGATTTATAAGGCTTGTAGGTTCTATGAGAAGCCGAGGTACCCAGAGCCAATAACTGAGCTGCACCCTGCAATGGTTTTTTAGGTCTCGTGACCTATCAATGCGCATGCGCATTGAGAGAAGCGAGACTATAGGGCTTTAAACAAAGCTTACCTAACTGTGGCGATTTGGTGCTGTGTCCGTGGCTTTTAGGTCAATGCGCAAGCGCATTGACCTAAAATGCGCGTGCACAGCACCAAATCGCCAGCCATCTGTTCCCCAGCTTGGATCTCCTGGCTGCTCCTCCCCTAATTATCCGCACATCAAAGGCTGCTCCCGCCCCCTGCTTCACACTGCAAACGAATGCTACCGAGAGCATTTCCCGGCCGGCCGCTTTTAATTTCATTTCGCAAGCAGTTCCCCCCTCCTCCCTCTCCTCCCTCTCCTCCCTCTCCTGACTTTCTCCTGCCTGCCACACCAATCCAAACTGAGGCGCTGCTGCTCCAGTCCCTGTATTACTCCCACTCATCTATGATTAGGAATAAAAGACTGTCGGTTAAAAACAGTTTCAAGATAAAAATGGTTTCCCATTACTTTTGCAGAATGTTCTGCATTTCCTTAACCGCCTCCAACTCTCCGACTTTCACATGCACATACCACTTTGCTGACACTGACCGAGACATGCGCTTTATAAGCAGGAAATAGAATTCTACAGGAAACAATACTACCAAAGACCATTCGAGGGTGTGAGCTCAAGGCCACCGAAGAGTACGTACAATTATTATACTTAAAGTTCAGTCAACTACCCTTGATGCACGGACATCCTTTGAAGAAAGTGAAAAGCATGTACCCTCACCCTTACCCTCACTCACCCTCAACCCCTCACCCTCACTCACCCTCAACCCCTCACCCTCACCCTCACTCACCCTCACCCTCACCCACCCTCAACCCCTCACCCTCAACCCCTCACCCTCACTCACCCTCACCCTCACTCACCCTCAACCCCTCACCCTCACTCACCCTCAACCCCTCACCCTCACTCACCCTCACCCTCACTCACCCTCAACCCCTCACCCTCACTCACCTTCACCCTCACTCACCCTCACCCTCACTCACCCTCACTCACCCTCACCCTCACTCACCCTCACTCACCCTCACTCACCCTCACTCACCCTCACTCACCCTCACTCACCCCCAACCCCTCACCCTCACTCACCCTCACTCACCCTCATCCTCACTCACCCTCAACCCCTCACCCTCACTCACCCTCAACCCCTCACCCTCACCCTCACTCACCCTCAACCCCTCACCCTCAACCCCTCACTCACCCTCACTCACCCTCACTCACCCTCAACCCCTCACCCTCACTCTCACTCACCCTCACCCTCACTCACCCTCACCCTCACTCACCCTCAACCCCTCACCCTCACCCTCACTCACCCTCACCCTCACCCTCACTCACCCTCAACCCCTCACCCTCACCCTCACTCACCCTCAACCCCTCACCCTCACTCACCCTCAACCCCTCACCCTCACTCACCCTCACCCTCACCCTCACTCACCCTCACTCACCCTCACTCACCCTCGCCCTCACTCACCCTCACTCACCCTCACCCTCACTCACCCTCACTCACCCTCACCCTCACTCACCCTCACCCTCACTCACCCTCACCCTCACTCACCCTCACCCTCACTCACCCTCACCCTCACCCTCACTCACCCTCAACCCCTCACCCTCACTCACCCTCAACCCCTCACCCTCACCCTCACTCACCCTCAACCCCTCACCCTCACTCACCCTCAACCCCTCACCCTCACCCTCACTCACCCTCAACCCCTCACCCTCACCCTCACTCACCCTCTTTCCCTCACCCTCACCCTCACTCACCCTCTACCCCTCACCCTCAACCCCTCACTCACCCTCACTCTCACTCACCCTCACTCACCCTCAACCCCTCACCCTCACCCTCACTCACCCTCACCCTCACTCACCCTCACCCTCACTCACCCTCAACCCCTCACCCTCACTCACCCTCACTCACCCTCAACCCCTCACCCTCACTCACCCTCACCCTCACTCACCCTCAACCCCTCACCCTCACTCACCCTCAACCCCTCACCCTCACTCACCCTCAACCCCTCACCCTCACTCACCCTCACTCACCCTCACCCTCACCCTCACTCACCCTCACTCACCCTCACCCTCACTCACCCTCACTCACCCTCACTCACCCTCACCCTCACTCACCCTCACTCACCCTCACCATCACTCACCCTCAACCCCTCACCCTCACTCACCCTCACTCACCCTCAACCCCTCACCCTCACTCACCCTCACCCACCCTCACCCTCACCCTCACTCACCCTCAACCCCTCACCCTCACCCTCACTCACCCTCAACCCATCACCCTCAACCCCTCACTCACCCTCACTCTCACTCACCCTCACTCACCCTCAACCCCTCACCCTCACCCTCACTCACCCTCACCCTCACTCACCCTCACCCTCACTCACCCTCACCCTCACTCACCCTCAACCCCTCACCCTCACCCACCCTCACCCTCACCCTCACTCACCCTCAACCCCTCACCCTCACCCTCACTCACCCTCACTCACCCTCAACCCCTCACCCTCACTCACCCTCACCCTCACCCTCACTCACCCTCAACCCCTCACCCTCACTCACCCTCAACCCCTCACCCTCACTCACCCTCACCCTCACTCACCCTCACCCTCACTCACCCTCACAACACATATTGTGTTACAATAGGTGTCACATTTGCGAAAGATAAAACTATTGGCATTGTAAATAACAAAGCTATTAATTCGCTATTTTCAAAACAAGCACATAAATAAAAAATGTGTCCTTTACAATACCAATAGCTCAAACGTTCCTAATGCGAGACCTATTGCATTGCTGTGCTTCTCTCCCCTGCTGCACTCTCCTGCTCCCTAGAGATGTGGCCTAACGACCAGAGCTGCCATCTAAGTCACGTAAATACAAAACATGTTGCATTCCAAATGCTATAGGTGTCACATTCGCGAAAGTTATAACTATTGGCATTGTAAATTACAAAGCCATCAATTTAGCAATTTTAAAAACCAACAAATAAATAAAATATGTCATTTACAAGACCAATAACTCCAACTTTTCTAATGCGAGACCTATTGCATTTCCAATGCTTGTCATTGTTTACTTGGTATAGAGCAATTCATTGGGTGGAATATAAAGAGTGAAAAATAGTCATCAAGGAAGCCTATGTATTTTCAAAAAGGGCACAAGATATGGAGTTTATAGGCAGTGGTCTTTGAATTTGTGGGTACCCATACTAGCATGTGAATTACAGAGCATCTCTCAAAATGACTTCCTTCTTATACACTGTCTTACAGTTTGAAAGGCGCAAATGCACAGAAAGACAACTGGTAATAGCACTTGTTCTACTATTCCGTGTTGCTCTAAGTCTCCTGATAAAAATGGTACCTCAATTATATCGGTAGGCCTAGTGCCCACAACAGGAAATGGCCCAAAACGCGACATGGACGCATAGAATTTTTCCTCAGAAAAACAATATGGTTTTTGCAGATTGGGTAGCTGTTGATTTTGGGCCCCAGCTCCGCCGGCACCTAGGGAAACCTACCACACCAGCACACTTCTGAAAAGTAGACACGTGGGGGAGTCCTGGAAGTATGGCTTGTGTGGATCAAACCTCAAATTTAGTTAAAATATATAATTTTCCTCACATTTCAGTGTGGGAAAGTTGTGGGATCAGCAAGCTGGCAAGTGCCTACCACCCTTCCTCAGGTCTCTCAATAAAAATGCTAACCCGCTTGTGTGGGTGGGCCATGAGCCCATGACAGGGAGGGGCCCAAAATGACAGTCCAGGGAGGTGTGGCTTGCAAGGATCTCCTGGCATTTCTTTGCCCAGAATTCCCTGAAAATCTCAAGTTTAGCTAAGAAATCTCTTTTTTCTCATACTTCTGTGTGGGATCACTGCCCTGGCACAAATTTGCAAGGGATTCTGGTAAGAAAACATTGGGGGATCCATGCAAGCTACAACTCCCTGGACAGCCCAGCATTCTAATTTTGAGAAATGTCTGGGTTTGGTATGTTTCCATAGAGGGCTGCCTTGCCTGGGACCAAACACCAGGTGCCCCCTTAAAAAAGCCGGGTGCACAAGGATCTGTGAATCCACCGTGGTGCTCAGTGAGGCCCCCATGTGAATCTGTGATTGATCCGCAGATCCAGCTCTCAATTAAAATAAAATAATACACCTACTCACAGAAACAATCACATACTCTCTCACATCCCCACCCAACCCCTCATATACCTACTCACACATCCATACACTGACTCTCTCACCCTTGCAGTTACTCAAATATCCACTCACAGACCCACAGTATCACTCACAGACCCACATAGGTACTCACACACCCATTCACAGACCCATAAAACCACTCACAAACCCAGTCACACACCTAAACAGCCTCTCATATATCTACTCACAAACCAGTGCAGCCACTCACACACCCACTAACACACCCATACAGCCACTTACCCACCTAATAACAGACCCACACAAGCACTCACACAGATACTCACATACCCATTGATGCACTCACACTCACACATCCATTGACACAATAAACACCCACTCCCACACCCATTCATAACCTCATACACCCACTCATACACCCAGTTTACATGGAAGTTATAGTTAGGATATACCATTAGAATTCAAAATCAAAATTCACTGACAAAAAACAAAGGTTACATAGACGTTATAGTTAGGGTCAGATTTTAAACACACAAAACCATAGCAATTCAGAAGTTAGAGTTATATATGTCTCAAGAAATTATAACTTGTCCCCTATGGTAACTATAATTCATGTGCTCGCCATGTGCAGAACCAGAGGACCACTCGCAGACCCACACAGGCAGTCACATACCCATTCACAGACCCACAAAAGCACTAACACACCCAGTCACACACCTACACATCCACTCATACATCCACTCATACATCCATACAGCCACACACACACCCACTAACATACCCATACAGTCGCTCACACACCCACTAACAGAACCATACAAGCACTCACAAAGGAGCTCACATACCCATTGACACACTCACACACCCATTGACACACTCATGCACCCACTCACACAGCCATTCACACACTCATACGCCCAGGTTAGAGGGATGTTTTAGTTAGGAAATAGCATTAAAAAACATACACATTCACTGAAAAACAAAGGTTACAGTGACATTATAGTTAGGTTCAGATTTTACACACACAAAACCATAGAAATTCTGCAGTTATACTTGTCTCAAGAAACTATAACTTGTGCCCTGTGTTAACTAAAACTCATGCCCTCGTCATGCATTGCCTATTACCCCACATATTACATAATTACTGACCTCTTCTATGACATGACTGATAATATCACTGCAACTGGTTCATGAGTTATAGTTACCTTGGGTCATGAGCCCATAAGCCTGTTTATGGAGAGCTGTCAGATTTTCAGTCAACCCCTGGTCAACCTGTTTTTGAGCTACTTTGATACACAGGTTTCACTTTGTTTCTCTAGGGTCTAGGAATGACAGACTTGGGGTTAGATGCACTGTTTTCTCCTCGGTCCCATTTCATCTGGTTCATTTGAGTCCCTTTTTGCTATTCAGGAAAGTTGTTCTTTGGCTAAGGATGGAGACTACAGCGTCTTTCTTGTAGCCCCAGCATGGAAAGGAAATATTGCCCCCCTGCAGGAGTTTTTAGTTGGTAACGAATGAGTCCTACCTCATGCTCCATTTCCTTTCAGGTGGTTAGTCTAGTTGATGGTCTAAAATCTGGAAGGGTGGTGTTATGTCTATTAGATGTTACTGATGAGGTTTTCCTAACTATTCAAAACGCACACAGGCTGTCCCCTGTCCTTTTTTATCAATACAGTGAAATTATTTTGCTCACAGAAGCTACTCTCATGCTCTAAACTCCCTCTAAGGGGTGGTTCACACCGCACTAGTAAGAATGGGACAAGGGAGAGTAGCACTAGGTGTAATCATGATTGCCACTAAGCAATCAAATCATTCACCCCTGGTTGTGCTGGAATCTCCAAACATTGCCTGTAGGCACCTTCGTGCTAGTCAAATGGAGAAGGTGTGAGGCTGCAGTAAATGAAAACCTGGATTATCTCCTGAGCTATCTATTTGAAATCAGCTGGGTTTTAAGGGCTTTCCGAAAGTTAGAAACTATAGAAGGTGGCTGTGCACTGCTATGATTATGTTTGCGGTTTAAGGCGTACTTCGTGCTCTTTTGGGATACCCCCGCTCGGGAGTATATTACAATAACAAGAGACAGCACTGGCACTGAATGTGCAAGTGTCACCCAGGGCACTGAAAGGTTAGTGCTGAAAAATCCAGCGTTTGTATAATCAATAAAGTTTTTCAATAAGAGTTCAAATAAAGTTTTTTACGCTTTGTATCTTCTTAAGTATTTTATTCATACTATTATGGTCTGTTCAATGTAATGTCGTAATCACATTCGTTGATTATCTATCGTTATATTCCACTTTCTTATTTTTTATAAATGAAAAACCACATTCCTTCCAATGCATTTCGGCCAAGGGGCCTTCATCGGGGAAGTCTGTGAAACAAGAAATGCATTCATCACTTTTTTTTCCTTAACACAAAATGAATGTATTTATAATCTATAACACAATGCCTAGATCCAACGAAAATGTTCTAACTAAATAAAATAAGTGAAAATTTCAATACATTGTGCACACTTTTAAGCGAGTAGTTCGCTGCCATTGTTTAAAGATTCTGTTTAATGTGACAACCCTCCCTGTGGGTTTTCGCAATAGGAGTAAATCAAGTTATTTTACAGATCGCCGTGTGGAGATGTGTCAAGTAAAGCGGGTTCAATAACGGTTAAAGAGACTCTAAGGGTAGAAAATGTTACAAGTATTTACCCGCATCGGTTGGTTATTTACTAGCATGCCCGAACTTAATAAAAAGTTACACGCGTCAATGTTTATAGGCTCCTGGTCGGATGCTTACCAGGTTCATGGTGTTTTAGGGCGTCCTGTGGCGCTACATGGAAAACTATCCTCAATGTGGCGAAGTTTGCGTGTCACGCGTAGGGTGTGGCTTAAAGTATAAGATTGCGCGCGTGTATTTTTAAAGGGCTATGTGCATGAGTTTAAAGGGGCTGTCTGCTATGTTAACGCTTGCGGTACCGGAGTATGTAGTGTGGGCGATGTGAATAGTTGACGCTAGTCTGATGGGTACACAATGAAAGTATTTTGAAAAAGCTATAAGTAAACGTACAGCACAAAACATTATACATAACATAAAATCACAAGTTTAGATAAATATCGGTATTTGGCACAGCACAAAACTTGTATTAGTACATCATATGTGATCTTCATAAATAGCAACTGAATTCAGTCCGTTCGTTAATCCCGTTGGGGGTCAAAGTCTGTAAGTGGTATATCCAGTAGTTTTCACGTTTTAAAAGAGTTTTTTTGTTGTCTCTTTCTTCTTGTCTTTCCACTACTTCCAATATACAAGCCTTAATTTGGTTCACTTGGTGGTTATGTTCAGTGAAATGGGTCGCCACCGCTGATTTTAAAACCTTAGTTCTGATATTACTTTTATGTTCAGTGAGCCTTATTTTGAATTTCCGTTCTGTTTGTCCAACATAGGCTTTACCGCAAGGGCACTTTATCATGTATATGATGTTTTTTGTGTCGCAAGTTGCATTGACTTTTAACTTAATTGTATTCCCTCTCATAGGATGCGTGATGGTGTTGCCTTCCATTATGTTGTTGCAATTACTACAGTTTTTGCAGGGAATTGTACCTTTGAATCTTATGTTGGGTTTAGTTGTAGTCGGGCTCTTGATGATTTCTCCTAAGTTTCTTGCTCTGGTGTACGCAAATACTGGTTCATTCGCATAAATGTTGTTGAAATCAGGCTCAGTTTGTAACATTCGCCAGTGTTTTTTAATGCTTCTTTTAAACAACGGGCTCACCGTGGAGTATTTACTTACACACGTTATTTGGGGTTCTTTTTTAGTTTTGGAGCTGGAGAGTAGTGCTCTTCTTTCTTTTAGTTGTGCTCTTTCCAATGCTGAATTTAGCACCGTCTCTGGATATCCTCTTTTTTTGAATCGTTGTAACATGATTTGTACTTGCTTGTTTGATTCCTCAGGGTCTGAGACGATTCTTTTAACTCGAAGGAGTTGTGAATATGGTAGATGTTGTTTGAGTGGAGTTGGGTGGAAGCTCTGATACATTAATAGATTATTGCGATCAGTAGTCTTAGTATACAGTGTAGTTTCGATTTGATGCCCTGTTTTTTTGATCGTTACATCCAGATAATTAATTTGGCTGTCATGGGTTTCATAAGTGAATTGTATGCGTTGGTCAATTTCATTTAGTTGTTGGATGTTAAGGACCAAATTTTCTTTCGAGCCCTTCCACAATATGAAAATGTCGTCGATATATCTGAGATATAGACGGAAGCCTTGTTTCCATTGGTCTTTTTGTAGAATGTGAATATTCTCATATTGGTGCATGAAAATATTAGCATAAGAAGGTGCTGCCGGATTTCCCATAGACGTACCCGATTTTTGGAGGTACCACTTATCTTCCCATCTGAAATAACTGTGCATCAATGTGAAGTTTAATAGTTCCAACAAGAATATTTTCATGGGTTCTTCATATTCCATATGGAGCAATGCTTCCTCAACTGCTTCTAACCCCATGTTATGGGGTATAGAGGTATAGAGTGCTTGGACATCTATTGTGCACATAATGATGTCTTCATCAGTTTCAAGATGTAGGTTATCTAGTTTAGTCAAAAAGTCTGTGGTATCTTTAACATAAGATCCCATTGTGATGACATAGGGTTGTAGGTATTTGTCGATCAGCTTTCCCACTGGTTCGTGGATGCTCCCACAATGTGCACAATAATATTTTCATGCACCAATATGAGAATATTCCCATTCTACAAAAAGACCAATGGAAACAAGGCTTACGTCTATATCTCAGATATATCGACGACATTTTCATATTGTGGAAGGGCTCGAAAGAAAATTTGGTCCTTAACATCCAACAACTAAATGAAATTGACCAACGCATACAATTCACTTATGAAACCCATGACAGCCAAATTAATTATCTGGATGTAACGATCAAAAAAACAGGGCATCAAATCGAAACTACACTGTATACTAAGACTACTGATCGCAATAATCTATTAATGTATCAGAGCTTCCACCCAACTCCACTCAAACAACATCTACCATATTCACAACTCCTTCGAGTTAAAAGAATCGTCTCAGACCCTGAGGAATCAAACACGCAAGTACAAATCATGTTACAACGATTCAAAAAAAGAGGATATCCAGAGACGGTGCTAAATTCAGCATTGGAAAGAGCACAACTAAAAGAAAGAAGAGCACTACTCTCCAGCTCCAAAACTAAAAAAGAACCCCAAATAACGTGTGTAAGTAAATACTCCACGGTGAGCCCGTTGTTTAAAAGAACCATTAAAAAACACTGGTGAATGTTACAAACTGAGCCTGATTTCAACAACATTTTTGCGAATGAACCAGTATTTGCGTACACCAGAGCAAGAAACTTAGGAGAAATCATCAAGAGCCCGACTACAACTAAACCCAACATAAGACTCAAAGGTACAATTCCCTGCAAAAACTGTAGTAATTGCAACAACATAATGGAAGGCAACACCATCACGCATCCTATGAGAGGGAATAAAATCAAGTTAAAAGTCAATGCAACTTGCGACACAAAAAACATCATATACATGATAAAGTGCCCTTGCGGTAAAGCCTATGTTGGACAAACAGAACGGAAATTCAAAATAAGGCTCACTGAACATAAAAGTAATATCAGAACTAAGGTTTTAAAATCAGCGGTGGCGACCCATTTCACTGAACATAACCACCAAGTGAACCAAATTAAGGCTTGTATATTGGAAGTAGTGGAAAGACAAGAAGAAAGAGACAACAAAAAAACTCTTTTAAAACGTGAAAACTACTGGATATACCACTTACAGACTTTGACCCCCAACGGGATTAACGAACGGACTGAATTCAGTTGCTATTTATGAAGATCACATATGATGTACTAATACAAGTTTTGTGCTGTGCCAAATACCGATATTTATCTAAACTTGTGATTTTATGTTATGTATAATGTTTTGTGCTGTACGTTTACTTATAGCTTTTTCAAAATACTTTCATTGTGTACCCATCAGACTAGCGTCAACTATTCACATCGCCCACACTACATACTCCGGTACCGCAAGCGTTAACATAGCAGACAGACCCTTTAAACTCATGCACATAGCCCTTTAAAAATACACGCGGCCAATCTTATACTTCAAGCCACACCCTACGCGTCACACGCAAACTTCGCCACATCGAGGATAGTTTTCCATGTAGCGCCACAGGACGCCCTAAAACACCATGGGGCAGATTTATGTCGGACTTGCGCCACGTTTACGCCGCCGTTGCGTCACGCAACGGCACGGAAACGTGGCGCATACCTGCGACCTATTTACAACGTGACGCATCTAGGCAGATGCGTCACGTTGTAAAGCCCTGCGCCACATGAAACCTGCGTCAGGTTTCATGTGGGCGTTCTGTCGCAGGGTGGGCGTTCCCTCGTAGGAAAGCCCCGTAAAACTGACACAGTGAAATCTACAAGATTTCACTGAGTCAGTTTTACGACGCTGCTGGGTCAAATCCTTACTCCTGCTTGAAGCGGGCCTAAGGAGTGACGCACCACATTATGTATGGGTGGCCTCTGTACATTGCAGGAGTTGCGTCGTACTTGCGACGCTACTCCAGCAATGCGCCACCCGTACACCACAAGATGCGTCTCGCATCTGCCCTTCCTTGCACCATGGTGCGCCGCATTGTAAATGCGGCGCATCTGTGGTGCCGCAAGGAAGGAATTGCGTGACGCATCAGTTCTGGCGCATCCCTGCTGATTTGCAGAGATGCGCCAGAACTCATAAATCTGCCCCCATGAACCTGGTAAGCAACCGACCAGGAGCCTATAAACATTGACGCGCGTAACTTTTTATTACGTTCGGGCATGCTAGTAAATAACCAACCGATGCGGGTAAATACTTGTAAAATTTTCTACCCTTAGAGTCTCTTTAACCGTTATTGAACCCGCTTCACTTGACACATCTCCACACGGCGATGTGTAAAGTAACTTGATTTACTCCTATTGCGAAAACCCACAGGGAGGGTTGTCACATTAAACAGAATCTTTAAACATGGGCAGCGAACTACTCGCTTAAAAGTGTGCACAATGTATTGAAATGTTCACTTATTTTATTTAGTTAGAACATTTTCGTTGGATCTAGGCATTGTGTTATAGATTATAAATACATTCATTTTGTGTTGAGGAAAAAAAAGTGATGAATGCATTTTTTGTTTCACAGACTTCCCCGATGAAGGCCCCTTGGCCGAAATGCATTGGAAGGAATGTGGTTTTTCATTTATAAAAAATAAGAAAGTGGAATATAACGATGGATAATCAACGAATGTGATTACGACATTACATTGAACAGACCATAATAGTATGAATAAAATACTTAAGAAGATACAAAGCGTAAAAAACTTTATTTGAACTCTTATTGAAAAACTTTATTGATTATACAAACGCTGGATTTTTCAGCACTAACCTTTCAGTGCCCTGGGTGACACTTGCACATTCAGTGCCAGTGCTGTCTCTTGTTTCCGAAAGATAGGCAAGCTATTTGGGGCTTTCTTGTGCATAGGTAGCCCATTCCATAGTTTTGCAGTGGAGAAGATAAAACTTTCTCCCTCCCAAGGTTGCTTTTTTGATTTTTGGTGCTACTAAGTTGAATGAATGGCTAAAACAAAGTGTTGTTGTGGGAGCATACCACTGAAACCTATGTTTTAGATATTTACGGCAACAGTCATGAAGGGCCTTGTGCACAATATACAGGGCCTTAAAGATTATTCACTTGTTTCACTGGTAGTCAGTATAGTCTGGGTAATGCATGAGATATGTGCTGAAACTTTGGGGTCTCTAACAAAAGAAGGGCAGCTGCATTCTGAAGAATTTGCAGCTTGTCGAGCAATCTTTGTTGCATATTGACATACAGCAAAACACACAAGATGATGGACGGTAGTTGCACAATGGCAAAACATTCACCCCCAGTCATAGATCTGGGTTTAATCCATCGTTATTTTGCTCACCAAGCCACCCCAGTTCAGACATGGCCATATGCAAATCAGTCTTGACCCTGTGCCTCATTGGAACAGTCCAGCCCGAACTGCCAAGCCATGTCTTCCCTGGACCGTAATCAAGCATTCTAGGACCGGTTTCTGGCTATCAGCCATCTTCAGCCAGGATAGCTTGACTCCAGTGGCGTAGTGAGCAAGGGACCCACGTCTGGGCATACCCTTCCCACATAGGATGAACAGCAAAACACACAAGATGATGGACGGAAAGTTGCACAATGGCAAAACATTCACCCCCAGTCATAGATTTGGGTTTAATCCATTGTTATTTTGCTCACCAAGCCACCCCAGTTCAGACATGGCCATATGCAAATCAGTCTTGATCCTGTGCCTCATGGGAACAGTCTTGCCCGAACTGCCAAGCCATGTGTTCCCTGGACCGGAATCAAGCATCCTAGGACCGGTTTCTGGCTATCAGCCGTCTTCAGCCAGGATAGCTTGACTCCCGTGGCATAGTGAGCAAGGGACCCACATCTGGGCATACCCTTCCCACATAGGGTGAACACCAAAACACACAAGATGATGGACGGAAAGTTGCACAATGGCAAAACATTCAGCCCCAGTCATGGATCTGGGTTTAATTCATTTTTATTTTACTCACCAAGCCACCCCAGTTCAGACATGGCCATATGCAAATCAATCTTGACCCTGTACCTCATGGGAACAGTCCAGCCCGAACTGCCAAGCCATGTCTTCCCTGGACCGGAATCAAGCATCCTAGGACCGGTTTCTGGCTATCAGCCGTCTTCAGCCATACCAGTGCATACCCAATTCCAAACGTTTGTGGGATCGGTCTCCCCCACTCCAGATGTGTTTTGTAATACTTTGTTAGTCTTGGCAGGCCGATCCAACTTTTACTACGTTTCAGCCTCGTAGTGGAATTTGCAGTGCGATATTCACCTGGAACCACAGGACAAAGCGTTCCAGAAATGCCAGCACCACCTCCTGCCACCAGTGGGATACTGAGCTGGGTCTTTAGGGCAATGGTCTATGACTTCAAGCCCTGTTAAAGCCCTCCTCTAATCAACCGAGTCATCACCAGAGGACATCAAAGCCTGTCAAGCAGCCACCTTCACCGGCTGGCAAACAGACACTAAAGTAGCGGCTTATAGGCAAAAGCAGTCATCAATAGCCTAAAACGAGGGAAGACAATTTGAAAGCAGGAAGCAAAGCCAGTCATAGTCACTCAGCACGAGCACAGCGTATTTCACTGCTGAAGGTGTTTGAGAGATACAATGAGGCCGCAGTGCATAGGTGTACCCCTGTTTGGGGTAGCTGTCGTGCTTTATAAGCTCCAGTATTATTATTATTATTATTATTATTATTATTATTATTATTATTATTATTATTTTTATTATTATGTGGCTTAAGGCCCTGGAATCCAGTCAGTGTTAACTTACAAAGGGCCTTCACATGGAAAAGAATTCAAACTCACAACAGCACAGTCCTGGACAAATGGCATGCAGCTTAACATTCGCAGTGCTAAAGCATTCAGGAGCATATTTATTATTATTTCATGCAATGCAGCACAGCTAGAGAACTTGGTGCACAGCATTGGGTGAATGGGTGAGAGCAGAAGTGCTCCATATTTGGAAAGATAAGCACCATTTCTGCCCTCTCCTTGTGCTGGTGCACAGTGTGCTGCCTAGCATCAGTGAAGACACCCTTACAAGGGTGAATGAGATTTGATCTGGCTAGTCAGTGGCTCTGATGCCACGCTCCCAATTATCCTCTTGTAAAACTGATAGACCGGGAGAGGTGCTAATCCCTTAACAGATTCTGGTGCTCCTGGCTGGGCCTGGTCCTCTGGAAAGCACTTTAACCCGCTGCGTGCTCATGATGAGCTCAGTTCATCAAGAGGCACGGTCGCGCTGCTGAGCTCGTCATGACTGTTGCGCCATGCCCATGTGGGGAAAATTCCCCTGCTGTGCTGGGCGTTCCATTGGAACGGGCGTGGTCATGGTGAGCTCAGCTCGTCATGAGCACAGCGCCACTGTGCTGCACGACGAGCCGAGCTCGAGTCATGAGCACCGCGGTGCTGCGCGCGCCCTCCCCTCCCCCCAGCACAGCAGGGGAATTAGCCCCGCAGGGGAGGGGTTAAATGACAGCTTCAGCTTAGACACATAGATCCCATTTTGCAGGAAAGGCTAAAACGTAAAGATTTATTTTAAGATTTTACGTCATAAAATAATCAAATAATATAGTCAAAATCGTTTACTCAATAAATCAGAGTGCAAAGTTCTGTTAGGATATGGAATCAATCAAAGAATACAAGTAAAGTTCAGGGCAAACATACAGAGTAGAATGAGAGAGCAATCAAGGATGGATTTGCCTCTAAAGGTCAGTAAGAAAGGTGCTGTGTAACACATCCAAAGGAGCAGATGCTGAACAAAGGATCAATACATTTAATTGAATGATACACGGTTCCCACAGAATAAACCAATTTGAATTAAATACAGTGAAACAGGTGCAAGAAAAATACATTTGGAAGTCTCTCATAATGCAACAACACTGGCCCTTTTTATGGAAACCACCTGTTCTAGAACAAATATTGCAACATGTTGTGTGATTCTGCTAAGACAGCTAGGTGAAATGTTGAACATGTACAATTCTACTGCAACAACATTTTAATATTCTTGGAAAGGACGATGTCTTGCCTGTGAAAACACCTTCAAACATAATGTTACTGAGGAATGAAAATACAAGTTGTCCACGTGATACATAACTTGGTCAGCAAACATCATACTCAAAAAGAAGAATAATGCTTACAATTGGTATGTTAGCTAGAATACCATTTTTCATCAATGTATTGCATTTAGTTTCAATGTGCAAACTTAACAGCTCCCACCATTAGGCGCGGCCTCAAAGTGTTGCTCCACAGTGGTCTTGTATATGTAATGGATCTTGTGAACTAGCTGCACCCATATGTTCTAAACATCTTAGCGGTCTGCACTGATTTAACCTATTGGTGGCATCTCACAGCACTCCATACTTAATGCTAGTCTGGCAACTTATTGCACGGCCCCAGGGGCAGTGCAAACCTCAATTTTTGTGCTGTTTTGTCCACAGCCAAGGAGTCCAGGACACTAAAATGCTAACCCATGAATGTCAATTCACCAAAAGGGTAGCACAAGTGATATCAAACATCATTTGACATTTATGTTCACTCACACATGGATGTTTACATATACACGCACAATCACACATACAACCACTCTCTCACATAAACACACTCTCACCTGTATACATCTACACAACATACATTTAAAAGCATGTTTTACTAAAGTCTGCTTCAAGGGAGGGTCATATTCCAGCTATATGTACTCCATTCTTCTTACACTAATACCGAACAATATTTTATTCGCTACTAGTGTAATAAAAAAAGACTGTCAAAACATAAGGAGATTGGAGTCCCAACTGATGTCCATAAGGACGCATTGCCCTTATGTTCCTGGCACTGCTTTTGCTACCTCTGAGGCCCAGGGTCTCAAATGCACTGCTAGAGGTCACAACAGCGACCCCTGCCAACCCCTAAATGACATTCATGTGCTAACCCTTGTCAGCTGCTTTATCTGTACATAAAGTCGATATTGACCAACTGAAGGATAGATTGGGATATCATATCAATAGGAATGTTTAGTGATAGCCACAGCAACGATTTCAAGTTCTCAGCTGGCCTATTGGCCACGCAGTCCACCCCAAGATTATGGTGTTCGATTGTTCTTTGAATTTAAGAACAATGTTCAATACAAATCTTACATTTACCCCAAAGGTTAACACTATAGCCAGTGGTATTTACCTTCCATTGTCCTCGTGATACTTCATATACACTCCAGAATATTCTTTGACCGAAACAACCTGGTCAAGCTAACATGACCACAAAATATTAAGGGACATAAAATAAAGGGCAAGTGTATATTTTTATATGTTTGCAAATATGTGATTGCTTAGTAAGAGATTACAGTATTTAATATGTAATTTTCAGCATTGTCATTTTAATGTTTATTAATATATTTTAAATGTGATAATAGTTTTGATATGTGTTTTTGTTATCTGATAACTTTTGTGGCTCTGTGGGTTTTTTGGGGGGTGAGAGTGGATATTATTTTTATTAAAAAAATATAAATAAATTGTTGTTCTATTATAAATGTTTATAGTAAGTTATTTATGGGGTTAAAATATTTTCTAGTATATGTTCATATTTGTTCATGTAAGAGGATTCATTTATTTTCATCTAATTATCATTTTATTTTATGGTTGGGGTTTACTGGAGATATGGTAGGTAGATTTGTTTGTGGCAAAAATGTAATTATGCAATTTGATGCTATTACATTTAAAAATAGTAGGGTATTGATGTGGCTTCTGAGCCATTAAAATAGCTGCACTGACTTAAGACTCTCGCCTGGTTCAGGCATAAATACTTAAAAAATCTTCAACTTTGCAGTAGATACACACAAATGGGACAATTGCAATGAGTTTCGGAAAGCCTCTGACCTGAGGTCACTCATCGTTGATTATGTTACAGCTAGTCGGAATTGAAACCGGCCGATCATTCCAACAGGCTTCCGACAGGCTCCAGGAGCCCGTCAGCCAATCCGAAACTTGCCCGTAATCCAAATGGAAGGCTTTTCCTCCTTCTGGATTACGATGCACGGTTTCCGGCAGGGTTTCATGCCGGCCATTCTGACATGGAAACCCTGTTGGAAATCAAGTTTGGGGGCCCCCCAGCAGGGCCCTTTCTGTTTCTGGCCTCTGGTTGGAAGCAGAGGGGGTGCCATAGGTGCCCCCTTGTTAATCCCTGCACCTTGTGGCAGGCACCTTGAGCTGCCTGCCGTGGGGTGCAGGGATGAACACAGACTCCCATTCCTCTATGGGAGCTTGTGTTACGGCCGGTTTAATCACACTCCACTCCCAGGTGCACTGCTCGAAAGGATATCAAATCCAGCTTCATTTAGAATCATTTCACCACTTCGCATTTTATACATTGTTCGTCTTTTCTTGTTTTTACGTTATTATCGCTTTTGTCCAATCCACATGATTCTCATACTGCATGTAAGTAACTTTTCATATTTCAATGTGCCCATCCGGACCTCTTTTGTAAATAAGATCTTAATGCACAAAAAATGTTCAGAGTAGCAATCTTTTTATTTTGTATAGAACCCAATGCATTTCGGGCTATAGTCCAGCCCTTCGTCAGGGGTAGCTGAAAAACGGATAATTTTGAATAATACATTATTACAGGATAGTATCAATGTTGCTTACAGCCTTTTTTCAAAAAACATTTTCAATGCAAGCAATCTCGGAACCAGTGCTAGTTAGATACTGTATACATCAATATTATACGAATCTGCAATCATCTTCATCACTGCGTAAACGATAAGTTTAACATTACTAACGTCACCGCAAAATGTTTATTTCATCACTGGGGAGTTTAAATTACCGTATGCTTATGAACCTGTTTCGCACCACGTTAAAAGCTCTACAGTAAACAATTGCATTCGAGGAATGCTATTTGGCAGACGCATGAGAACCAGTTCAATACCATGTCGAAAACTCAACATTAAACGATTGCTTTCACAAGAATACTACGTTCAGAAGAATATGTGTACTATTTCTACTCGCTGTTCGCTTATCAAAAAACTGTAATTATTTTACCTTCCTCGCTAGTGCAATGCACGTTGAATTTTTACCCATTAAAGTATTTCTTAATATTAAAAAGCGTTCTCATGCCTATCGTACCTGCTCATTTTCTCTTTTTTTACTGCTCGCCCTACGGGCTGCTGCTAATTAAATCTCCCACACGTGCGAAGTCACGTATTTAAGTCACATCCTGCTCCACCCATAGCTCCGAACACAGTTCAAGTCTATGTGGAACCAGTGCTAGTTAGATACTGTATACATCAATATTATACGAATCTGCAATCATCTTCATCACTGCGTAAACGATAAGTTTAACATTACTAACCATCAATGTTTATGTTCAATAATTAAAGCCCCCCGTTGGTCATTGCACCCACAACAACAAACGTATAAGACGCTGGAAGAACATTCGTGAATCCACATAGACTTGAACTGTGTTCGGAGCTACAATCATTCAAAGGTGGCATTACAAGAATATGGAAAGGATAATAAGTCAGCCTGAATTGAGATGGATAATGGATACACAGTACAAACGTTTCAATAAGTGACTTTTTTTAAACATTTATGGTGCATTGTGGGGAGCGCAGTTAATGATGCAAATTAAGCATACGTCAAGCTAGCCGAGGCGATGGGTGGAGCAGGATGTGACTTAAATACGTGACTTCGCACGTGTGGGAGATTTAATTAGCAGCAGCCCGTAGGGCGAGCAGTAAGAAAAGAGAAAATGAGCAGGTACGATAGGCATGAGAACGCTTTTTAATATTAAGAAATACTTTAATGGGTAAAAATTCAACGCGCATTGCACTAGCGAGGAAGGTAAAATAATTACAGTTTTTTGATAAGCGAACAGCGAGTAGAAATAGTACACATATTCTTCTGAACGTAGTATTCTTGTGAAAGCAATCGTTTAATGTTGAGTTTTCGACATGGTATTGAACTGGTTCTCATGCGTCTGCCAAATAGCATTCCTCGAATGCAATTGTTTACTGTAGAGCTTTTAACGTGGTGCGAAACAGGTTCATAAGCATACGGTAATTTAAACTCCCCAGTGATGAAATAAACATTTTGCGGTGACGTTAGTAATGTTAAACTTATCGTTTACGCAGTGATGAAGATGATTGCAGATTCGTATAATATTGATGTATACAGTATCTAACTAGCACTGGTTCCGAGATTGCTTGCATTGAAAATGTTTTTTGAAAAAAGGCTGTAAGCAACATTGATACTATCCTGTAATAATGTATTATTCAAAATTATCTGTTTTTCAGCCACCCCTGACGAAGGGCTGGACTATAGCCCGAAATGCATTGGGTTCTATACAAAATAAAAAGATTGCTACTCTGAACATTTTTTGTGCATTAAGATCTTATTTACAAAAGAGGTCCGGATGGGCACATTGAAATATGAAAAGTTACTTACATGCAGTATGAGAATCATGTGGATTGGACAAAAGCGATAATAACGTAAAAACAAGAAAAGACGAACAATGTATAAAATGCGAAGTGGTGAAATGATTCTAAATGAAGCTGGATTTGATATCCTTTCGAGCAGTGCACCTGGGAGTGGAGTGTGTGTATGCACGCTCCCCATATGTTTATACTAATAAGTGTATTCGGGCTTGCACAATCCCAGGGACGCACACATCTGTGTAAATATTTTGGTTGAAAGAAAATGGATTAAAACAGACTAATATTGGAGTGCGGACCACCATCAATGTTTATGTTCAATAATTAAAGCCCCCCGTTGGTCATTGCACCCACAACAACAAACGTATAAGACGCTGGAAGAACATTCGTGAATCCACATAGACTTGAACTGTGTTCGGAGCTACAATCATTCAAAGGTGGCATTACAAGAATATGGAAAGGATAATAAGTCAGCCTGAATTGAGATGGATAATGGATACACAGTACAAACGTTTCAATAAGTGACTTTTTTTAAACATTTATGGTGCATTGTGGGGAGCGCAGTTAATGATGCAAATTAAGCATACGTCAAGCTAGCCGAGGCGATGGGTGGAGCAGGATGTGACTTAAATACGTGACTTCGCACGTGTGGGAGATTTAATTAGCAGCAGCCCGTAGGGCGAGCAGTAAGAAAAGAGAAAATGAGCAGGTACGATAGGCATGAGAACGCTTTTTAATATTAAGAAATACTTTAATGGGTAAAAATTCAACGCGCATTGCACTAGCGAGGAAGGTAAAATAATTACAGTTTTTTGATAAGCGAACAGCGAGTAGAAACAGTACACATATTCTTCTGAACGTAGTATTCTTGTGAAAGCAATCGTTTAATGTTGAGTTTTCGACATGGTATTGAACTGGTTCTCATGCGTCTGCCAAATAGCATTCCTCGAATGCAATTGTTTACTGTAGAGCTTTTAACGTGGTGCGAAACAGGTTCATAAGCATACGGTAATTTAAACTCCCCAGTGATGAAATAAACATTTTGCGGTGACGTTAGTAATGTTAAACTTATCGTTTACGCAGTGATGAAGATGATTGCAGATTCGTATAATATTGATGTATACAGTATCTAACTAGCACTGGTTCCGAGATTGCTTGCATTGAAAATGTTTTTTGAAAAAAGGCTGTAAGCAACATTGATACTATCCTGTAATAATGTATTATTCAAAATTATCCGTTTTTCAGCTACCCCTGACGAAGGGCTGGACTATAGCCCGAAATGCATTGGGTTCTATACAAAATAAAAAGATTGCTACTCTGAACATTTTTTGTGCATTAAGATCTTATTTACAAAAGAGGTCCGGATGGGCACATTGAAATATGAAAAGTTACTTACATGCAGTATGAGAATCATGTGGATTGGACAAAAGCGATAATAATGTAAAAACAAGAAAAGACGAACAATGTATAAAATGCGAAGTGGTGAAATGATTCTAAATGAAGCTGGATTTGATATCCTTTCGAGCAGTGCACCTGGGAGTGGAGTGTGTGTATGCACGCTTCCCATATGTTTATACTAATAAGTGTATTCGGGCTTGCACAATCCCAGGGACGCACGCATCTGTGTAAATATTTTGGTTGAAAGAAAATGGATTAAAACAGACTAATATTGGAGTGCGGACCACCATCAATGTTTACGGCCGGTTTAATGCCATAACTCGATCTCCCATTGAGGAATGCGAGTATGCGACCGTACCACGTGTGGTTGCCTCATGATTAGGCAGTCGGGACCATTGATCGGAGGTCGGTCGGTCTCATTTCTGTGACAGTGTCGGGCTGACACAATTTGGTCCCACATCAAAAGGAGCCCCTAACTATTCTTGGAAGGCTTTGTAGAGAGCATTGAGGGCCTGCGGATCATTGTGGCTCACCCCGCTCTGCTAGTGCAGTAAGATAATGGAGGGCAGAGATGAAAGCTGCCGGAGATGAAACAGAGTAGCTGAGAACTCTAGTCAGAGTGGGTGAAAAGCCACAGCCTTCCTGCGTTACCCACTTCAGAGAAGATTGCTACTCTGCAGTGACAGAGGCCAGGAGAAGCTTCCTGAGAGGTGGCGGAGGTGTGGAAGAGGTTGGGTGCGGAATTTGGGTGGCTCTGTGTGCTGCCGCAGCCAGGCTTTGACAGAGTAGGTGAACTGCCACCAGAAATCGAAGAAAGACGAAGGCTTTCACATCAGCTGGGCTCCTGGGTCTTCAGGCACAGCTTGAGTTGAATGAAAAAGAAGCTCTTTGCTACCCCCTCTGATATGGTAGCAAAATGATGGCAATTGCGGGATGGAGCAATACAAAACATGGATTGTGAAATAAAACAGGGCATGGATTAGGGTGGGTGAGTCACTGACCCACTTTCCACCTGATTGAAATACTGGAGTAACTGGGGCCTGTGTAAATATGCAGTAGGCAGTGAGAGAGGAGAGACTGCCATCATGATCCCAGAATACTTGTGAGTGCTGCATTATTGGAGTCCCATGGAGACAACAAATGCATTATTGCTGGCATTGAGAAGAGCAATGGGAGTGACTGCAATAAAGGGAACTGATTTTCCCAGCTGGGATGGGATGGCTCGAAGGAAGGATCACTTTTTGATGGAAGGTTGATGAGAGGTGCCCTGCCACATTGACTTGCACATCAGACACTCCCCTCCCTAGCCCTTTGTCTGGGAAACAACCCATTCAGCTATCTGACCCTAGGGCTCTGGAGATACTGCTTGAGGTTGATGATGTCAGAGTCATTAGGCTCTTTGAGGAGCCATGCCCCTCTCCCCTCATTGACCTGGAAATGGTGCTGGACTGGGCTAAAACTGTATTAACAACACAGGGTGTGGGAGGCCATAGAAAGATGTAGCCAAAGCCTTCAAAAACCTACTTCTGGTGGGTATCATTAAGCCTAATGGTGAGAAATAAACCAAATCAAAGAAAGCAATTGTCCATAAGTGACAAATTTGCAAAACAGTCACTAGCGTAGGAGCAAGTGGCCAGTGGGAAATGTGCCAAGATTCAAACATTGTGGGAAGGAATTGACCAAAATGTTGACAACATTGCTATTCTACAGGTAGTCGAGAGCACCGGGTAAGTGCTGGATGTGCGCATTGGAGAAGTGGGTTTAGATACTACCTCACAGTGACAAGATGAGTGCAATACTGTAGTTACACAATGAAAGTGGAGGGGGCTAATCTCAGTTATGGGGTGTCAGAAATTCCTTGCAGGGTGACACAAAAGCCAACCCCAAATTAACCTGTGCTTTACCCTCTTTTAGCTTGACAAGGAGCAGTCAGGCTTACCTTAAAGATAATATGTCAAATATTTGTGCAACACTTCAAACAGTAATAAAGGGACAACACCACACTGAAGTGGGCAAGGAAAAAGCTGAAAACATTTCTCCCACCAGAAGGGAGCAGCATTTTTAGCTGATCCCTGTGAGCGGGAGCAATGCCATCTCCTGATGAAGGTGGGAAGCTGGCTGAGGCTGTGGAGGCATTGGGGCTCCCCCATGGCCCCCAACTGATGCAGTGGGTGCCCTTGGTGGGCTCCAGGGTACCCACCCTTTACTGGCCGGGGCCCTGGTGATGGAGTCCCTGGGACCAACATTTGCCCAGGGAGGAGAGCCGCATAGCCGGCCTCCCACCCTCTCAACTAAAAAGCTGGTTCCTGGGAGATGGGGTAATAATGAACTCCAATGTTTAAAATATCTAACCTCTAAGAAGAGGGGGCAATAGGGAAAAAATGTTACACAGTTTGGAAGCGAGGTTCATTTTAGAATTAGATACCTATCCCCCAATGGCCTGAATAATAGTGAGGATTTACAGACCTTTTTATAAACTATTTATAAATTCTTTCTATATTGAGTTAACAGAAGTGAACACAATGTTTTTCTTAGAAGTTAGTGCAATAATAAACAATAATAATAATATTTAGTTTTAATATCAGGTATGTTCTCATGCCTGAGGTTATATAACAAATGCATGTTTTTCTATGAAATATATACAATTGTCAATAGTATTCCCTTAGTTCTACTACTGTATTCGACTTAGCACCTTTTTTTGGCACTTTGCTCTGTTCACGGTTAGCACTTTAATAATGCACTTTAGGATTCCTTAACATTTGACGGCTATGAATACATACATACATACACTTATATTTTTTGTAATAATACTTTTATTGGTTTTAGACATAGACTACAATTTTTTATAAAGCTGTTTGACAGGAGTGCTTTATTCAATGATTGTTATTTGCGATGTATAAATTGATGATATTCTTTCCCAACAATCGGGCACTAATTCGAAATATTTTGAGATTGTTCTCTCATATATAACAAAACAATATTAATTGTTATAGCTTGAACTCAGATAATACCTTTTCAATAAATGCTTGTTTTAGCTTAGAGCACTTAAGCTCCTAATATGTCACATATGGTTTAATTGCAAATTTGGTGTTGAAGGATAGATCTAGATTGAATGTGGGTCATAGGCTAATAAAAGGAAATGCCAAAAATATTTAAATAAAGTGAAATGCAAGCATGCTGTCTTCCAATGGACAGCAGAATTTGTGCTTGCAGTCTGTCTACCTATCCATTTACAAATGTCAATCAAGTGGGTAGTGTGTTATTTATTGTCAGTTACACTGCAGGGTGTTTGATTGTGATCTAGGCCACTTGAGGTGGCCGAAACGCATCATACAACATGTTTGAAATAAATTATTGAAAGCACCTATTTCTGGAGTCTGTGTCTGTTCATGTGCAAGGAGTTGCATGTAGCATTGTATTACTATATATAAATATATACTCAAGCCAGAAGCAACTACCATGTCAAGAATACATCTACATCCTATATATGCGCTGTTCATCCAGGAGAAAATCAGTAAGTGCCAATATACAATAGCACATGTACAAATCTATATAACAAAATTAACATCTATCCTATGGAGTTATAGGTTAAGTCTAAGCCATCTTTTAAACTAACTAGTTGTGAATGGTCCACTACATGGAATATTTTACTGCATAACTCATCAATGGCCCTACTATTGGCATCTATTAAAGTAACCAGTCAAAAAATGCAGATGCTTAAAGCCAAGCTACAAAAAGTACTGGAACTTTTAAAGAACACAAAAAGTGATTCTGAACTGGCACACATACTACAGAGGATTACAGGAGTAAAGAAGATGACTGCCAGGAATGCTATTGAAATTAAATCTGCAAAACTAAAAAGAGATATGTTAAGATTTCATATACCTCCTCTTCCAACTCACCACTTCGTAAATCATTCTGTTTTTGGAGATGTTCTTGTCAGTGTAAGCCCTGTGAGTAAACAGCATAAAAAACAGAAGATCTATAAGACAAAAAAAGCTGCCTAGCATCAGCCAGCTACAACCCTTCCCGACATCTGACCCAGTTATTGACATGACAAGAGGGCTCCTATCACCAGGTGAATTGAAACTCTTGAGCAAAGGCCTCTATTTCTGTCCTGTACCGAATGACCATAATAAGGCCAACATGACGAGAGACCTAAAAACCTTTGAGAGAAGATGCAGACTTGCCGAATACTTTTACAATAATTCTAATGTTCATCCTGCCCTTTAGATATTTGGGGACCTTTCACGAATTGTCTTAGGTTGAGGGACACCTCCCTGGACGTTGCTGCTAGCCCGTTGCCGTCTATTGGCTCTCTGGATGCTGCTCCATATGGGCAGGGTCTGTACTTACCTCTGGCCAGTTGCTTAATAATAGATCATACAAACCTTTACTGCCAACTCCTTGCTCTTGTTCCACATTGTTTTATCCTCTTTTGTTGCTGCCTCATGCTGTTACAATATATTTCATTGAGGTGTATCGCATTGATTTCTCTGTATGACATTTTGCTTTCAATTTCAGGTGCTTAGCAAACTAGCTGGAATTTCTATCACTGTATTATGCCTCTGCAATATCAATAAGTGAACTGATCATATATTGTTTTGTTACAACTGCTGTGTTTGCAAATGTAAATGTCACTATTTATTGTTTTTACTGCTGTCTACCCAAAATCATAAATAGAATTAAAAAAAATTATTCTAATGTTGGTCTGCCAAGCTACCTTCCGAATCCATTTAAGAAGTTCGGCCATCCCAAATCATGGACTCCTCAATGTGGTAGAAATCCTGTTCTTGATACATACATTTTATACATCAACAAACTCATCAAGGAATCAACACCTCAAAGGATTTTTTATAACATTACCCGAGAAGAAAGAAAAGCTCTCCACCTCCTTCAACAGAGAATGGATGTCCTTATAAAACCGGCAGACAATGGTTGTGCAGTGGTTACCATGAAAGTAAGTGATTATATTGAGGAATAAATGAGACAACTAATGGGTACCAACACTTACAAACCTTTAGAAAATAATCCCACAGAAGACTTGAACAAAGAAAGTAAGAAAATGGTTGTAAGGTACAGGAGCTAAAACCTCATTGATGAAACAACAGCAGATATACTTGTTCATCCCAAACCAAGACCTGGGCGATTGCATATGCTTCCCAAAATTCACAAAATGAACAATACTGGTCATCCCATCATCTCTGGCAATGACACAGCCACTGAGAGATGATAATTATTTGTCGACCTGCACCTCCAGCCCATTGTACAGGAACCTCCATCATTTGTTAAAGATACCAGTCACTTCCTTCAGATTATTGAAAAATTAACCCAAACCGACACATTTGATGATGATACTCTTCTGGCTCAATTTGATGTTACATCATTATACACCAATATCGCACTTGAGGATGGGCTTATGGCATTATCAGAAGCTCTTAATAAAATACCTGTGAAGAAGCCATCAATAAATGTAATTATCAACCTTGCAAGAGTTATCCTTAAATCCAACAATTTTACATTCAATGGTAAACACTATCTGCAGATACAAGGTACTTCCATGGGCACTCGGAAAGCTCCATCCTATGTAATTATCTTCATGGGCAAACTAGAGTACCGTATACTTGCTACTTCTAGCATCAAACCACTGGTATGGCTACGAGACTTTGATTATATATTTATAATATGGAATGCAGGAAGTAGAACATTGGAACAATTTACACCTTATATCAACAATATTCATCCGACCATCAAATTTACCAGCAGCAATACTAAACAGAAGCATCATCTCCCTTTTCTGGTTGTGCTACTTACCATTAATGAGCAAATAATTACAACTGATCTGTACCACAAGCCTACAGACGCTCATTTGTATCTAAATTGGACTTCATGTCACTCACACCACACTAAACTGAGCATCATCTACAGCCAAGCACTCAGAATAAGATGCATCTGCAGCAATGAGGAAACCTGTAAAGACCATCTACAGGGGCTTGCTACATTATTTAAAATGCAAGGCTATCCTCTGCATATCATACATCCACAAACTGACAAGTCTTTGCAGTTACCCAGAGAAGCACTTATTTGGAATACCATTGGCAGAAACAACAGTGACAGAACTCCATTTGTTGTTGACTATCATCCATCAGCTCCCAACTATAGAAATATAATGCAAAAAACATTTCCCTTATTGTCCACTTGTGAAAAATTGCAAAACATTTTTCCAAAACCGCCAGTCATTGCTTACTGCACAACTTCAAATTTACGATCTCTTATTGTGGGATCTGAACTCAAGCAAGTTGTAACAAATGCAGGGGTTCATTGCTGTGACTCTAAAAGGTGCATCATGTGTGAACACCTTTTATAAACATCATCAGTAACTAGTTCTGTTACGAGAAAGACCTATGGAATAAGACAGCATCTTACATGTCACTCAACATGCATTATTTATGTGATTCAATGCCAACAGCAAAGCTGTAAAAAACAATATGTAGGCCAAACATTGAATGACTTTCACACACAATTTATGAACCACAAATTGGCAATATTGAATACGAAAAGTGACCAGCCTGCATATATTTTTCTCGCTGCTGCTCGCTCTCTGTCGCCCGTTTTGCCCATTTTGCCCTCTGTGCCTTCGTTTATTGTACTGTATATATTTTTACTGTATTAGTGCTTTTCTTCTGTAAGTAGGTTTTGCCGCACTTCTTTTACTACTGTACCCCTGGTGCGACCCCCTCTGCTCCCCGCTTCCCGCCGCCGCTACCTCGCGGCCTTGCCCCCTTTCCCTTCTGTTTCCCCATTGGCCGCCCCGCTCCCACCTCCCGGCTGCTCCTCCCTCCCACTTGGCCTTAAATGGAGCCCGTCTATGCAGGTCCGCGCCTGGACCGCGCCCAGCGCCAGGACCCCTGGTTCTCGATGATGCCAGGGCACCCGACGGACCTACGACGCAGCCACCCTCCACACACTCAACACCGGCCGATACGCCGCCTGCTACCAAGCCACCCCAAGGCGCACACACGGACCCTTCACCTGCCAAGCCTGCCACTTCACCTGCCTCCGAACCGGCACCGCACCCGCAAGGCCAGCCACCAGCAACAATCACCTCAAGTGCATCCTGCTCAACACGCGCTCCGTCCACAGGCACGCCGTGGAACTCTGGAACCTCCTTGACACCACCTCACCAGACGTCGCCTTCCTCACGGAAACCTGGATGAACACCTCCTCAGCCCCCGATATCGCCATAGCCATCCCGGACGGCTACAAAATCATCCGGAAGGACCGCGTCAACCAAACTGGAGGAGGCATCGCCATCGTCCACAGAAACACCATCCGCATCACGACCAACTCTGACCACACCCTCAACGCCGCCGAGCACCTTCACTTCCAGATCCACACCAACCCCAAGACCACCCTCAGAGGCACTCTCATCTACAGACCCCCGGGACCACGCACACAATTCAGCGAAGCCATCGCAGACTTCGTTAGCCCGCACGCCCTCACCTCCTCAGACTACATCCTCCTAGGGGACCTCAACTTCCACCTTGAGAACAACAAGGACTGCAACATCGCCACCCGGCTGGACAACCTCGCCAACCTCGGACTCAAGCAACTGGTGAACACCCCCACCCACCACGCCGGCCATGCGCTTGACCCTGTCTTCTCCTCCAGCAAGCACATCTCCTTCAGCCACTCCACCGGACTACACTGGACAGACCACAGCTGCGTCCATTTCAACTTCAGGAGAACCACGACCCACCACCACCCGCAACAAGTTCCCCACAGAAGCTGGAGCAAGATCACCGCCGACCAGCTCACCACCACCCTCAGCCAGAACCCGCCCACCAACACGATGGACACCGACGAAGCAGCCCGCAACCTCACACTGTGGCTCACCAACTGCGCCGACGAACTCACACCACTGAAGAACCCTCCCAGCAGACCCAACAGCAGGAAAGCCTCGTGGTTTACCACCGACCTCAAAAACTCCAAGAAAACCTGCCGCACCCTCCAAAAATCCTGGTGCCACGACCAGACAGCAGAACACATGACCGCCCTCAAGAACGCCACCCGCAAACACCATCAGCTGATCCGCACCACCAAGTAGACTGGACAACAACACCCACAACAGCAAGGAGCTCTTCAGCATCGTCAAAGAGCTCTCCAATCCCAGAGCCTGCAACACCGACATCCCTCCCTCGCAAGACCTCTGCAACGCTCTCGCCTCGTTCTTCCACTGCAAGATCGCTGACATTCACAACAGCTTCGACGCACAAACCACGCACCCTACCGCCGAACCAGCGCCCCCAACCACCACCCTCTGCACCTGGAACCCCTGTCAACACCGAAGACACCACCCACGTGATGAACACCATCCACTCCGGCTCCTCCACCGACCCCTGCCCACACCACATCTTAACGATTCAAAAGGGGGTGGTGATGGACAGAGTATCTGAATTAAGCAGAACACTCCTACCCAGTCAAAAGATCAGGGCTTGATCCATCACCGTTTTTTAGCTCACTGCACCATCCCAGTTCAGAACCTGGCTACATGCAAATTAGTCTGACCCTGGCCCAGTGCATCATGGGAACAGGGCAGACCAAACTACCAAGCCAATTCTTTACTGGAAAGGAAACAAGCTTCCGGGGACCGGTTTCTGGCATTACAGCCGTCTTCGGCCCGGCTTGCTTGAATCCTGATGGTGCAGTGAGCAAGGGACTCACATCTGAGCATACCCGTCCACACTTGTGGTGGCCAAAACGATTCAAAAGGGGGTGGTGATGGACAGAGTATCTGAATTAAGCAGAACACTCCTACCCAGTCAAAAGATCAGGGCTTGATCCATCACCGTTTTTTAGCTCACTGCACCATCCCAGTTCAGAACCTGGCTACATGCAAATTAGTCTGACCCTGGCCCAGTGCATCATGGGAACAGGGCAGACCAAACTACCAAGCCAATTCTTTACTGGAAAGGAAACAAGCTTCCGGGGACCGGTTTCTGGCATTACAGCCGTCTTCGGCCCGGCTTGCTTGAATCCTGATGGTGCAGTGAGCAAGGGACTCACATCTGAGCATACCCTTCCACACTTGTGGTGGCCAAAACGATTCAAAAGGGGGTGGTGATGGACAGAGTATCTGAATTAAGCAGAACACTCCTACCCAGTCAAAAGATCAGGGCTTGATCCATCACCGTTTTTTAGCTCACTGCACCATCCCAGTTCAGAACCTGGCTACATGCAAATTAGTCTGACCCTGGCCCAGTGCATCATGGGAACAGGGCAGACCAAACTACCAAGCCAATTCTTTACTGGAAAGGAAACAAACTTCCGGGGACCGGTTTCTGGCATTACAGCCGTCTTCGGCCCGGCTTGCTTGAATCCTGATGGTGCAGTGAGCAAGGGACTCACATCTGAGCATACCCTTCCACACTTGTGGTGGCCAAAACGATTCAAAAGGGGGTGGTGATGGACAGAGTATCTGAATTAAGCAGAACACTCCTACCCAGTCAAAAGATCAGGGCTTGATCCATCACCGTTTTTTAGCTCACTCCCAGCAGACCCAACAGCAGGAAAGCCTCGTGGTTTACCACCGACCTCAAAAACTCCAAGAAAACCTGCCGCACCCTCGAAAAAGCCTGGTGCCACGACCAGACAGCAGAACACATGACCGCCCTCAAGAACGCCACCCGCAAACACCATCAGCTGATCCGCACCACCAAGTAGACTGGACAACAACACCCACAACAGCAAGGAGCTCTTCAGCATCGTCAAAGAGCTCTCCAATCCCAGAGCCTGCAACACCGACATCCCTCCCTCGCAAGACCTCTGCAACGCTCTCGCCTCGTTCTTCCACTGCAAGATCGCTGACATTCACAACAGCTTCGACGCACAAACCACGCACCCTACCGCCGAACCAGCGCCCCCAACCACCACCCTCTGCACCTGGAACCCCTGTCAACACCGAAGACACCACCCACGTGATGAACACCATCCACTCCGGCTCCTCCACCGACCCCTACCCACACCACATCTTAAACAAAGCCGACTCCATCATCGCACCCCAACTCCGGAACATCATCAACAGCTCCTTCGCATCCGCCACCTTCCCGGAGAGCTGGAAACATACCCAGCTGAGCGCCCTCCTCAAGAAACCCACCACGGACCCCACGGACCTGAAGAACTTCCGCCCCATCTCGCTCCTCCCCTTTCCAGCCAAAGTCATCGAGAAGACCGTCAACAGACAACTCTCCGCCTTCCTCAAGACCAACGGATCCCTCGACCCCTCACAGTCCGGCCTCCGAGCAAACCACAGCACCGAGACCGCCCTCATCGCAGCCACCGACGAAATCAGGTCCCTGCTCGACAATGGAGAAACGGCAGCCCTCATCCTCCTGGACTTCTCAGCAGCCTTCGACACCGTCTGCCACCACACCCTGATACAGCGCCTCAGCAACACAGGAATCCAAGGAGCGGCCCTGGAGTGGATCATCTCATTCCTCGCCGGAAGAACCCAGAGAGTCCGCCTCCCCCGTTCCGATCCCCGGCCACCAAAGTCATCTGCGGCGTCCCGCAAGGATCCTCACTCAGCCCAACCCTCTTCAACTTCTACATGAGCCCTCTCGCAGCCATCGCCGGCCGACACAACCTCAATATCATCTCCTACGCCGATGACACCCAGCTGATCCTTTCCCTCACCAACGATCCCACCACTGCCAAAGCCAATCTCCAGGAAGGAATGAGAGATGTCGCAGAATGGATGAAGATCAGCCGTCTGAAACTGAACTCAGACAAGACGGAAGTCCTCATCCTCGGACCATCTTCCTCCGCGCGGTACGACTCCTGGTGGCTCCCTGCCCTGAGCAGCGCACCCAAACCAACAAACCACGCACGCAACCTGGGCTTCATCCTGGACACCTCCCTCACGATGACCAAGCAAGTGAACGCAGTCTCATCATCCTGCTTCAACACCCTGCGCATGCTCCGAAAGATCTTCCGATGGATCCCCACAGAAACCAGGAAGACTGTCACCCAGGCCCTCGTCACCAGCTGTCTGGACTATGGGAACACCCTCCACGCTGGAACCACAGCCAAACTCCAGAAAAGACTCCAGCGCATTCAGAACGCCTCAGCACGACTCATCCTGGACATCCCTCGCCACAGCTGAAATACCTGCACTGGCTCCCCGTCAACAAGAGGATCACGTTCAGACTCCTCACCCACGCACACAAGGCTCTCCGCGACATGGGCCCGAAGTACCACAACAGCTGCCTTTCTTTCACCCACCAGCCAGCTCCGATCCACCAGCCTCGCCCTCGCCTCCGTCCCACGAATTAGAAAGTCCACCGTTGTAGGAAGATCCTTCTCCTACCTGGCAGCAAAGACATGGAACTCCCTCCCCACTCACCTACGGCTGACCCTGGATCACCTCTCCTTCAGGAAACAACTCAAGACCTGGCTGTTCGAGCAATAGCGACCCCCCCCCCCCCTCAGCACCTTGAGACCCTTACGAGTGAGTAGCGCGCTATACAAATTCTTGTGATTGATTGATTGAATCATTATAACCTTGATGATCATTTACTATCAGATTTGAGGATTTTCCCCGTGGAACATGTCTCAAAGAAAGAACTACTGGACTCCAGAGAAAACTTCTGGATGTACCATTTAAAATCAATACATCCAGATGGACTGAACATTACTGACAATACAACCTGATTACTGCATATCTCAAAAGCTCTCAGGACTGCATTGATTCCCCATTCCAAATGGAATCTTCACTCATGATGCTTTTTGGAAATTCAGCTGTATCATCTGTGCAGCCACTGAGCAAACCATCTTATACTACCTGAGGAAGGCGGAAGCTGAAACGTTGTAGTGGAAATATGTTTTTGTTCTTTGGTGAATCTATCTATTTGAGTCACTTCTTTCATGGATATATATATATATATATTCACTGAAAAAACCATAGGTTATAGACCATATATAGTTAGGAATTAGCATTTACAAAACCTTGAAAATTCACTGAAAAAACCATAGGTTATAGACCATATATAGTTAGGAATTAGCATTTGAAAAACCTTATTTTACTCACACAAAACCATTGAAATTCCATATATAGTTAGTTGCACTAACTATATATCGCGCACCCGCAATCCACTGCTGATCATGTCACATATTACATCATTCATGACATGGTCAGTGACATCACTGATGACATCACTGATGACATCTCAAATGACATCACTGATGACAACATCCAGTGACTGTATTTTTCTGTAAAGTTAAAATATGTCTTGAGTGGATGTATAAGTGTCTGGATGAAGGATTTAGTAGGTGCATGACTGACTGTATGAGTGAGTGATTAAATGTGTCTCACTGAATGCATGGGTTAGTGACTAAACTGTCTTAATTTGTGCATCATTATGTCTGTTGTTCTGTAAACTGCTGCATGTGTTGATCATTAGCTATACGAGAGGCTATATGTGTTATTAATTGGTTGCCCAAGTATTTCTATGGGAGATTGAGTTTGTGTGGGGGTGGCTGGAAGGTGTGTGACTCTATGCATAGATGTGTGAGCAGTTTATTCACTAGGTGTATGAGTTCAAGAGTGCATGTGGAAACAGCTACATGGGCAGTTGACTGTGTGCATGAGTGTATTGATGAGTGAATGGATATCTCAATGCTACATGTCATAGTAAGTACATATGTAAAACACAGTACATGTGAGAGTTGGCATATATAAATAACTGTGCATGAGAGCCACTGAATGAGTGAGTGGTTGTATCGATCATTGTGAACTTGTATCAGGGATTGTATAAGAGAGTAAATATGTGTTAGTATATGTTTCAATAAGTAAGGTGTGTTTAACTGTATAGTTGAAGAAATGGAGGTGAGATTGTTTCTTTGCATGACTGACTGGGTGTGTGAGTAACTCCATGGATGAGTGGCAGTGTGTGAGTGTCTCTATACACTGAGTGTATCTAAGGTTATATTAGAGTCTGAAGAGGTTTATCGTATTAGCACAAGAATGATGTCAAATGAGATGTCATCAGTGATGTCATCAGTGATGTCATTTGAGATGTCATCAGTGATGTCATCAGTGATGTCACTGACCATGTCATGAATGATGTAATATGTGACATGATCAGCAGTGGATTGCGGGTGCGCGATATATAGTTAGTGCAACTAACTATATATGGAATTTCAATGGTTTTGTGTGAGTAAAATAAGGTTTTTTAAATGCTAATTCCTAACTATATATGGTCTATAACCTATGGTTTTTTCAGTGAATTTTCAAGGTTTTGTAAATGCTAATTCCTAACTATATATGGTCTATAACCTATGGTGTTTTCAGTGAATTTTCAAGGTTTTGTAAATGCTAATTCCTAACTATATATGGTCCATAACCTATGGTTTTTTCTGTGAATTTCATTGGTTTTTTAACAGCTAATATCTGTAGCTGTAAAATGTATTCTTCTTTAAATCCAAAAATATATTTTATATGTTTATGAATAATTTTTTTTTTAAATATTTTTTTTTCTTCGTTCCCGCTTCGCAAATCGGGAAGCTTCCCGTTAGCTGACCTTGATGCCGCGAAATAGACCGCGAGCCGGTAAACGTTTCTTTACCGCAAGTGCCGCGTTACAAAACAACATTGTGACGCCTCCCGTCCGCATGACGTTTCACGTTGTCGCGTGATACGTCATATGACGTACTACGTTAGCGAACTGGTACGCGAAGCGAGTCGCAAAGCGCAGGTTTCTGGAAGCAAACCGGGAGGCCCTGCAAAGCGCTTAACGTAAACACAGCAAGTCATGTGACTTGGTAATAACACTTTTCATTGGTTCATTTCACTTTTGGTTTCCTAATGATGTAAGACTAGGTCATATAATCTAAAATGAACACTTTTGATTGGTTGAGAACTCTTGTTTTTCCCAAATGATGAAAATCCCTCCTTCTTTCCTCACTCTGACTTTCATCATTGTGAGAGAAAGACCCTTTGTGATCACTGAGCAATGGCTTCTTTAGTAGCTTCAGCTGGTGCTTCCCCACCACCTCCACCACATCCAAGGAAGAGTGGACCACCTGCTCAAGTTATAATTCAACAAGAAGAAGAAGAAGAGGAACAGGAGGACGAGCACGAAGAGAGGCAGTTTTTGCCTGAGCAGCCCAGGACGTCTCACCGGAAAGAAAACTTCATTTGGCAATTTTTTTAAATTCCCAAAGGTCAGAAAAAAGTAAATGCAAGATACGTAACTTGCCTTATATGTCAAGATAGACTGTCCAGAGGGACCGACAAAAAATACAGTTTCGGAAACTACACAATGCATCGCCATATGACTAGGTGGCATCCTAACAACTACAGTGCTGCACAGTTTCGGAACGACCTAGATAATCTCCCTATTATGGCCAGAAGATCTGTTGTACCGGAAGTAACGGGACCAGAGGGCAGGGAGATGGTGCCAAATATACAAATGAGATTTGGTGATGTAAAACACATCTGCGCATTTTGCGATGGATTCATTTCCTACGGAGAAAAAAGCATCACTCTGATCAACAGAGCTATTGACTATCATATGCAAGTTTGTCCGAAACGCCCAAAATAATAAATACTTCTTTTTTTTGTTTTGTTGCTCCTGTTGAGCCCTTTACAATGAATCGTTTTCATTGCCCCCTCCAAGAAAAACCCCAAAAAATATAAAACTGTTCCGAAAAATTCAAAAACAGTAAAAAAATGTTCAGAAAAAAAAAAAAAAAGTTCTTTTCAGAACTACCTCCCCGTTATTAAAAAATTGGTACAATATTTGGAACTGTGCCAACCTCTATTTCTCTTAGTTCGCTTCCCAGTTCGCTCGCCGGTACGCGAACCGGAAGCGAACCAAAAACAGTAAGTATAAGGGAAGGAAACAGACACTTATGTTAAAAGAAAGACAGCTATAAGGGAGTAAACTAGAGATACCATTACCCGTAATCCACTGCTGATGATGTCACATATTACATCATTCATGACATGCTCAGTGACATCATCAGCAGAGGATTGCGGGTTTTTTGGCAACATGCCTTATCCACGGTTTAATAACGCTGCCTTTTGCTTTATATAAGTTTTCAAATTGTATGAAATATATACCAATAGGTCGTTATGAACCTTTAGGTAGTGCTTTTCTTCATGAGGTCTGGTCGCTTCCATACACATACAGATGTTTCAAAGATGATCAAGAAGTTTATCTGAATGGAGAGGAATGCACTGAGACGCCAGATCATTCACTAATGTGTAGGCACATACAGTTACACGGTTCATGCAACAAACACCGACCAAATATGGCTTGCGTGTTGCAAGGCACGCCAGTTCCTGCTATCATCCCCACGTTCAAGTTGTTGGAAAATGGTAGTTATTTGATGCTCAATAATGAAGATTGTTCTGAGTTAATTAAAAGTATTCCTTTTATCGTAACAGTAAGTGAACGGGTTATTTGCTGCAGAAATGTTCTATTTCCTCCCACACATGAACATAGGGAGTTTTCAATCTGGCCACAAATACCAACCTTGGGACACGTTTCAACGGCATGGCAAGAATAAGAGCTCTTTTGTCTCAGAGAGAGGTGGCCTTGAGTTCGGCCCGTGAAACTTTCGTACTTCACATAGCGAACACCCGTACAGAGGTGCACACCCTTTTCAATTAAGATTTGCCTTTCAATTTCAGCAACATGTTTCCGACTATCTTTAACGCATCCTCCACAAAGTCCCTGGCGCACTTTTTTAAAGTTGTTACCAGTGGTCTCGTGACTTCATTTGAGAAAATCTTTGGAGTCATCCCTGCTTCCTTTCATTCTATTTTCTGCCCTCTGGTTCGTGGATTGGCATTTTTACTTGCATTACCAGCGGACGCTCTTGTGCTTTTTTACATTTTTAAATATGGATGTCCCTCCTATGCAACCTCCCACCCTGCAGCTGCTGACACTGTTCCGCAATCGCATGCTAGAATATTATGGCACAATGCCGTTGGCGATATTAAGCACGGCATATGGATTATCTTTTCGATTCTCCTACTTCACCTGTGTCCAGCCTGTATTTCACTGCCTGACCTGTGATTTCGATTGGGCCATTGATTTGTGTCTCTGCGGACCGGTTTCTCCTGACGTCGACTTTAATCAGCTGATGACTCCTATCATTACTCACGAGTTGGTTTGTCCTGGCGAAAGGATTATGGCTGTGGCATTGATGCATGGACTACTTGGTCCCTGGAATTTACTGGCGGCAGCACAGTCTTTCTTGGAACAGAGCTTTCTTGAAAACCCACCGAGCTGTCCTCTGATGGTGATAGAGGATCCGGTGCTGGGAGAGCACGTATGTTCTTTTCCGCTTTTAAATTGGATGGCTGAACTGTTTTCGGATGAAGACGGTGACTTCCTATTGGAGGCTGTTGCAGCTTATTTTGCATACACAGTTATGTCATAGACCTTTTTCATGTTTGATATGCTGAGTACTAGCATTTCATTGACAATTCATTGACTTATTTGTCAAGTTTTTATTATTTACCCTGCCTATTGGCTTAAGACTCGATAAAGTACTTGGCTGTTTTATTTTTCTTTAGCATTAAATTTTCCTAGTTTTTAATGCTTTACCTTGCGGACCGTCCACATATAAACTTGCAATCTGCTCTCATGAGATGGCACTTCTATTATCTTATTCAGTTCGTTTCCGGATCATGAGGAGGTGTCATCTAGGTCCTGGATATCTTTACACCGTGTTAAGTTAGCATGGGCTCATTACCGGTTTAAACGCCATTTTTCCTTTTTTGCAACTTCTGCACACGACACTTAGTTGTTGCTTTAGCTTTCCACCTAGTAGTTCATCGTGGTTTACATGAGAATAATATGTTATTGGTCTACTATCTGCTTTACTTGTTAAACTATATCTGTACAGCGAGTGCTAAAGTTTCAAGAACAACACGATACAGAATTGTTATGAGGTCTGATCTCCACGACTTCATACTCATAACATAAGTGCAACTTCTGCCAATTCTGGGCATGAGGCGGGTTTTATATTGCTTTGCCGAACACACATACACAACAGTTGATGCGGTTCACATGAAGAGAGAGCTGGTGTATGCTGATGTGATTCCTTCAAATCTAAGACACTAAAGTATGGGCACGCCCTAAACCAACACAAAGAGACCTTCTTAGCAAATAATATAATATGTGTATTAGGGAGGGTGAGATATAAGCAGCCGCGGGCCGTGGAGGGAGTTACGATGGGGCAGGGAGGCGGGGAGGGGGAGAAGCAGGGTGGAGCCCTCTCTACCTTGCCCCTCCCCCTCCCCGCCTCCCTGCCCCACCGTAACTCCCTCCACGGCCCGCGGCTGCTTATAAGTGTTGCTAACTCTTATTCATTTACAGCATGTTAACATACTGTCACCATTCGCTTTTTATGTACTAGTAACTATGCTGGTAATTTTGCTACTGATAATATGTGTACTTGTATTCTCCACCCTGCTTCTCCCCCTCCCCGCCTCCCTGCCTCACCGTAACTCCCTCCACGGCCCGCGGTTGCTTATAAGTGTTGCTAACTCTTATTCATTTACAGCATGTTAACATACTATCACCATTCACTTTTTATGTACTAGTAACTATGCTGGTAATTTTGCTACTGATAATATGTGTACTTTTATTATCTAAGGTACTACGCCTGAGAAGACGGCATTAGTAAATAAACATTTCAAATACACATCTGTTCTTCTTAACTCCATGTTCTGGTTTCTAAGAAATCTATAACGACCGACTGTTCATGAGTTCCACGTATCCTGAGGTACTATAAGTTCATATTCTGGATTGTCTAAACATTGAGAGTTTGTTATATCCAATGTGACACTGTACCTAGCTTGCTAAGGAGTTTTTGATTACTAACGTGAGTTTTGGGACACCCTAATTCGCCGAGGTTCCAATCCTCTGTCCACAGTTCTGTGTGAGAACAGAAACCCTGCGACAGGGGCACCCCCGACCCTTGCTGGAGCTTCATCACACTTGCGATACAACTCCAACAATGCATTCGCCGAGGTTCCAATCCTCTGTCCACAGTTCTGTGTGAGAACAGAAACCCTGCGACAGGGGCACCCCCGACCCTTGCTGGAGCTTCATCACACTTGCGATACAACTCCAGCAATGCGCCACCTTTACGGCACAGATACATCACGCATCTGTGCTGTTTTTGCCCCATGATGCGCCGCATTGTAAATGCAGCACACCATAGGTGACGGAACAGCGGCACAGAATGACTAACACATCCCTGGTGATGCGCCAGTCATCATAAATGTATCCCTATGCTTCTTATCTTGTTAGAGATGAACCGCCATATGTATCATCAAAGTTTTTTGCATTTCCTAAATAGCGAACTTTAAGGAATAAATAGCGATTCTTTACCATTCCTAGTTTGCGATGAGCTATTTGCTAATTAGCCGAATGTAGCCCAATGAAGCCCAATGTAGCCCAATGTAGCCCAAAGATGGCCGCCAGACACACAAAAAAACAAATGTAGCCCAAATATCAGCCAGATGTAGCCCAACTATAGCCCAGTGACAGAATGACCAATCAGCTTCGCAAACCTCCGTTACGCGAAGCGGAGCGCTGTTACAGATATATATCTTTTTTTGAACGTTAATTTCTCAAAATCCACTGGAGCACATATATTGAGACCTAGCAAAGGCACATCGGGCTACCAGTCCCTAATATTTTGCCAAGTTACGTGCAAATCCATTCAGCCGTTCGATTATTATTATTATTATTTTTTTTTGCCCCGCGGGGCCCTTTTAAAACCTCCACATCAAACCTAGGGGGTCAGCGAGGATCTACTATGCCCCCTTATAGTTATTTCCCCCTTTGTTTTGACCTCCTCTTGTCTCTCGATCCTACCGAGAGACAAGATGGCGGCCGCTATGGACTGTTTGGAATGTTGACAGACGCCGGAGAACCAATCAGCTTCGCTTCACAAAGCTCCGTTGCGCGAAATGTCCGCGAACCAGAGCGCTGCCCGGTCCGCTGTTACAGATATATATCTTTTTTTAAACGTTAATTTCTCAAAATCCACTGGAGCACATATATTGAGACGTACAAAAGGCACATCGGGCTACCAGTCCCTACAATTTTGCCAAGTTTCGTGCAAATCCATTCAGCCGTTCGGGCTAAAAGTGAGGCCAACCGCCCTATGGAAATTAACATGGGAAAAACGCGTTTTGGGACCCCCCTTTTTTCTCGGCCCCCCCTTGACGAACCCCCCCAAAATTTTCAGGGGCTGCTCAGAAACAAAATGTGCCATTTTCCTGAAAATTTCAGCCAATTCCGTCCACAAACGCCAAAGTTATTAGACATAGAATTTTCAAAAAACCCATAGAGAAAAAAATCCTAACTATATATACCTACTGGCGACCGCCAGTAGGTAATATATATATATATATATATATATATATATATATATATATATATATACATATTTCAAAGATTACAGGGATGTAGAAATTCATTAACAAAACTAAGGTTAAAAGGGAATGGGTCTGTGAGTGCATGTGTGGGTCTTCAAGTGGGTGTCTGAGTAGCAGTGTGTTTCTGTGTGTGGGTGTGTGAGTATCTATGTGGTTCTGTGAGTAGTTCTGTTTTGCATAGCTCTGTGAGTGGGTATGTGGGTGCCTGTGTGGGCCTGTAAGTGTGCGTGTGAGTGGATGCTTATTTCTGTGAGTAGGTGTATGAGTACCTGCATGGGTATATGAGTGTCTCTATGACTGCTTGCATAGGTCTGTGAGTGCATGTGTGGGTCTGTGAGTGGGTGCCTGAGTAGAAGTGCAGCAGTGTGGGTTTCTGAGTAGGTGTGTGACTATAGAACTGTGAGTGGGTGTTTGAGTGCCGGTGTGGATCTGTGAGTGGGTTTTAGTGTATATTGTGGGTCTGTAAGTGGATGTGTAAGTAAACAAATGAGTCCATGAGTGGGCATGTGAGCACCTGCAAAGGTCTGTGAGTGGGTCTAGGAGCACCTGTGTGAGTAGGTCAGTCAGTGCCTGCTTGAATTTCTGAGTGGGTGTGTGAGTGCCTGCGTATTGCTGTAAGTTGGTTGGTGAGTGCCTGTGTAATCCTGTCAGTAGGTATGAGAGTGCATGTGTGGGGCTGTGAGTGAGAGTGCAAGTGGTTGTGTGGGTCTGTAAGTGGTTGTGTGAGTGCCCATGTGGATGTGTGATTGAATCTCTGAGTACATGTATGGGTCTGTGAAAGGGTAGGTGAGGATCTGAATGGGTCTGTGTCTGGGTCTGTGAGTGCTTATAGTGGTCTGTGACTGGGTTTGTCAGTGCCTGCATGGGTCTGTGAGTGGGTAGATGAGTATCTGTATGAGTCAATGAGTGGGCTTGAGACTGCCTGTGTGGGCCTGCAAGTGGGTGTGTGAGTGACTGTGTGGGTCTGTGAGGAAGTAGGTATAGGAGTGCCTGTGTGGGTCAGTGAGTGGGTGTGTGAGTGGTTTTGAGGGCATGTCAGTAGGTGTGTGAGTGCCAGAGTGGGGCTGTAGATGGGTGTTTGAGAGTGTTCAGGGGTCTGTGAGTGTGTGAGAGGGTCTGTGAGTGGGTGTATCAGTGTCCATGTGAGCCTGTGAGTGGGTCTCTGAGTGCCTGTATGCCTGTGAATGGGTGTGTGAATACCTGCATTGACTTGTAACTAGGTATATGAGTGCCTTTGTTGGTCTGTGAATGGGTATGTCAGTGCCTGCATGGGTCTGTGTGTGGGTGTGTGAGTAGCTGTGTAGATCTGTGAGTGAGTGTGCCTGTGTGGGTGTGTGAGTAGGTGGATATAAGACTACCTGTGTTGGTGTATGAGTGGGTATGTGAGTGACAGTGTGGGTCTGTCAGTAGGCATGTGAGTGCCTGAGTGGGTCTGCGAATGGAAGTTTGAGTGCCTGTATGGGTCTGTGAGTGGGTCTCTAAGTGGCTGCATCCTTCTGTGAGTGGGAGTGTGACTGCCTGTTGGACACTCTGAGTGGGTGTGAAAGTGCCAGCATAAACTGTAAGTGGGTGGGTGAGTGCCTATGTGGGTCTGTGAGTGGTTATGTGAGTGCCTACATAGACATATAAGTGGGCCTGTGAGTATCTGTGTGGGTCTGTGAGTGGGTGTGTCTGTGCATGTATAGGTCTGTGAGTGGTTGTGTGAGTGACTACATAGACATATAAGTGGGCCTGTGAGTATCTGTGTGGGTCTGTGAGTGGGTCTGTGAGTGTCTGTGTATCTGTGAGTGTGTGAGAGGGTATGTGAGCGGGTGTGTGAGTGTCTGTGAGTGTCTGTGTGTACACCTGTGAGTGGGGGTGTGAGTATCTGTTTGGAACTGTGAGTTGGTGAGTATCTCAATGAGTCTGTAAGTGGGTTTCTTAATGTCTGTGGATATGTGAGTGTCTGTGTGAATGTGTGATGGGGTGTGAGAGTGCCTGCATGGGTCTGTGAAGGAGTGTATGAGTGCCTATATAGGTACTTGAGTGGCTCTGTGAGTGCCTGCATGGATCTGTGAGAGGGTGTGTCAATGCCTGCATGGGTCTGTGATTGGGTGTATTGCTGCCTGTGAGTGAGTGTGGGTTTCTGAGTGGGTCTGAAAGTTTGGGGTTGCTAATGGCACAAGACTTCGCAGATCCACTGCGCGGGGATCTGTAGAGGTTCTGTGACCCTAGATATACAATTTTGTTTTTTTTGTTTTTCCTTTAAAACCACAGAAAGGGTTCTTACTGGACTAAGAGCTACCTCTCTGCCAAATATAGTGTAATTCCGTCAAGAAGTTAGGGCTGAACTCATGTCCAAAATCCCTATGGGAGATTGAATGGAAAACACAAATTTTTGAACCCCTCTTTTTCCAACCGCCACTTGAGAGATCACTTCGAACCTTTCTATGCAGAACTAGACAACCAGTGCCACTTTTTTGGGAAAAGTTTGTGAAGATTCGTTAAAAGGCACCAAAGTTATAAGCAGGTAAATAATGCTTATCCTATGGAAACTAGGTCCTAATTATAACTACTTACTGGTGACTGCCAGTAAGTGATATATCTATATCTACATCTATCTATATATTTATATAGGAATCCACTGTTTTCTTTGAAAACTCCTGGAAAGTCATGTGATATTTCAATTAGAAAGGGTAAAGAACAGAACGACCGACCAAGGTCTAGCACAACCAGAAACACAATCACCATCAATAGTTATAATTATGGTGCAACACACTTCCCGCACCCGTCATCCTAAGGTGCAATTCAGATCCAAATGTTCATAAAAAAGGTGGAAGGTGCACTCTTTGTAATCAAACAAAAGTTCATTCAGTTCAAGAATAATTGTTTTCTTTATTTTGGTAATCTCTACTAGAAACGACACACAGCCAACGTGTTTCTTTCCTTGTTGGAACTTCGTCAGGGCTCTAAATAAATATATACTGATTCGGTGTAGAAACGTAATCCAGTTCAAATTGATAGACAGAACACCATATGCTGATATTGGTACAATCTAGGACTCAAAAACTGTATAGGCAAAGTAGAAATCTGATCCAGAAAAATAGCAAGGACACCATTGGCGATAGGGTTCAACAATAAATAACCAGCTCCCGGGGATATGTATCCATGGACATGTAAAGACGAAAAGGTAGAAGCAGCTATGAGCCTCCTCTGGAAAAGCCAGTAAAGCGATGACAAGCAGAAGACAACCTATTAGGTTAGAACTCTAACGTGTGTAGCTGTCCCTGACATCATAAACAGGAAAAGGCTCGAACGATATTTGAATTAGGCCTTGGCAGTAAATTCTGTTCCGCTTGCGGAATTTGGGTAATTTTGTGTTCCACGGAGAACGTGCATTTGCCAAAAATTCCGCGATCCGCGGCTTCGCTGAATTTTCTGCTTGTTCGTGCTTTCAAAATGCATGTTCATGAGATATTTCCCCCCCGAGCACACAAACAGCGTTCGCGAACAGGAAAAAAGGATCGCAAACAGTCGGAACAAGCAATTCCGCGTGTTTGTGGAACTCTGCGCGTGCTCGCAGAGATTTTTTACCATTTTGCGGAGCTTTGCGTAGCGCAATTACGCAAATTCCGGCCACCAGTTTTCTATTACTGCTGTATGGCTTGCTTCATAGAGGAGAACTTGATAAAGAGGAAATTACAATCAGTGCATATTTTTTATTATTTTTTTCTCATGACGAAAATGTTTCCCACCCAAGATAACCCTTGTCCTCTACACCCCCTCCACATTTTGGGGTTATTAATTTCTCTTCCCACCCTGGAAAAGGTGTGTACTCCAGCATTGCTGAGCAACAAATATCCGACTCTTTCCAGGGTAGAAAGACGAATGAAAGAAAGAAGGATAGAAAGAAAGAAAGAGAAAGAAAGAAGAGAAAGAAGAGGAAGAATGGAAGAAAGAAAGAAAGAAAGAAAGAAAGAAAGAAAGAAAGAAAGAAAGAAAGAAAGAAAGAAAGAAAGAAAGAAAGGAAGGAAGAAAGAAAGAAAGAAAGGAAGGAAGGAAGGAAGGAAGGAAGTAAAGACATTTGGAAAGAAAGTAGGAGAGAAAGAATAAAAGTAAAAAGGAGATAACCTAATACAGAACACTTTCAAATGGACATGATCTGGTGTTCTGAGAAATAGCAGCCGCCAGAAAACCACAGTACTCCAAAAGTAATTTACAACAACATTGGCAGGAGATGGGATCTGATGAAGATGGAATGTGCATCAGAAGCATCCTTCTATCACAACAAGATATAAACACAAAGGCAACACTAAAGTAATTATAAAGTAGAAACAAAAGTATTGGCACTAAAGGGAACTAGCTTGTGTGTGGATGCGCTTCTTGTAAGAGAGCAAAATTAAGTCAATCGAAATGATGTTAACCAGTGGTTTAAGTAGGCTGAACCACTGCCCCATGCTATATGGTGTAGTGGGCAGAAGCAAAAAGTAAATGACACAACAACTGACCAATGGATGAAGAGAGGTGGCTGAAACCCCTACATGTCAGTATATTATACATATTTTAGTAAAATCAAAAGGTCTTGGCTAACGCCAGACCTAATAAGTCCCTCTAAGGCCTTACTTAAACGCCATCTTGCCTGAGAAGACAGTGACTTCTGAGCCATCATCTCATTTGGTAAGATTGCTGCCAAATCAACGGCATTTTACAAGAGGGAATAGTGGCTACAGTGACTCTGCTGGCTAGTATTATATATATGTATTTTAAAGTATTACTTTTTTTACTACATTTAGTATGACTTTTCTACGTTTTTTTTTATATATATACATATATCAAAGAAATCTCCACTCCACTGCAGGAAAAAGAGCACGCACACGAGGACCAATAAGGTAAAGGCTTCTTTATTGAATTAAGCTTCCTCCGACCCAGCACAGAGATATGCGTTTCGCCTGTCACAGCAGGCTTTCTCAATCTAATAGGCGCCATTTGGATGGTAACCTTTATACCATAATTATAGACATAGAAAAGTTACTTGGTTAGTTAACATCCAAATAAATTCAATTTTAAATTTTAAAATCCGGTGAACAATTACACAAAAACATACATTTCATATCACTTCTGTACTACAGAGTGGCTATTATCATCATAAATGATGAAAGCAAATCGTAATACCTCAACAATTGTAAATGTGCGCTTTGCGCTTCTCACACCACTCAAGTACAGCAAATACAGAGTAAAAGAAGACCAGCATAATACAACAAAACCAAACAATTTCATGTTGCTATTCAATAGCCGAAACTCGAGGCCATATAGTAAACATTACACTGGCCACATAGATACATTTCATAACACCTATGCATTATGCTGTAAAGAATGACAGGCTGAGGTAACATCCTGACACTGAATCACTAATATTTAGCCCGGGTAAGACCCCACTAACCTAGAAGTGAGATCAAGTTGTTCTTCAAAATGTATAACAGGCTTCCTAGAATATTCAGCACACACGGGGTTGCATGCCTCCTTTTTACCCGCATCATTATCAAATGATGCTTCTTACGTTCACTCATAACAAAAAAACAGACACCTGAATAGATGTTGGCAGACAAAGTATTTCAGCAAATCACTTGGTCAGTTCGTAAGTAAGTGTGATATAATGTCAATCATCTTGTTACAGGACTGCCATTCCCAGAATGCATTGCTAATGTTGTGTGCGAAACACATTCAAATTTTAAACAGGGGAAAACAGTTCAAAGCTGATACTGTTTGCAAACTGACTTTCATGACCACATGATGCGGCGTAATGGTGTGCATTAACCTTCTCTTCTGGCAACACGAGCCCGACAATGCTGAAATGAAGCCAGTGTTTCTTGGAGCTGTATAACAATTGGTTACCGTGACCATAGGAGTGTGCAGTCAGCATGAATCCTCTCATTGGATAATGTCATCAGTGATGTAATTTGAGATGTCATCAGTGATGTCATAAGTGATGTCACTAACCATGTCATGAGTGACGTAATATGTGACGTCATCAGCAGTGCATTGCGGGCACGCAAGTTATAGTTAGCTGAACTAACTATAATGGGGTAATTTCTATGGTTTTGTACGAGTGAAATGTCCAACTAACTATGTTTTTTTCAGTGAATATCTAAGGTTTTTTAAATGCAAATTTCTAACTATAATGTGCCTGAAACCTATGTGTTTTTCAGTGAATTTCAAAGGTTTTTTAAATGCTAGTTTCTAACTATAACGTGACTGACCTATGTTGGTTTTTTTATAATCGACTTTATTAGTTTTATAAGAACAAAGAAAATTCATTGGTTGCAGTTCAATAGGCTTAAAAGGAAATATGACAGAGCTGATTGATGCCAAAGATAGGGCAAGTCCATCAGAGTTAAACACAGCAGTCCGTACGATATTTACAGATGAAAAGGAAGACAGATCATCATGATGGCAGCATGTTAAACCATTTACCCCACACTTTGTTAAATAAGTCCGGACATCCCCGAGCCTCGAATAGGGCCTCCAGCTGGATCCCACACCAGTCCACCCCCCCCTCCATCTCCGCACAGTAGGTGCCTCAGCCTGCGACCAGTGCGCTGCTATGTCCCGCTAGGCCACCGCCACAGCTGTCCCCAATAGGCGCTTGTCCACCCTAGAGCCATCTAGGCCATCATAAAACCCCAGCAACATACGCAGTGGGTCGTGTAGAACCTCACAGCCCAAGGACTGCGTAAGCTCAAGATCCACCCCCCTCCAAAACGGCACCAGCACCGGACAACACCATACCATGTGATAGAAATCGGCAGGGGCTGAGGCACATCGCGGGCATGCTGGAGAGGGTCTCAACTGGCCCTGGAACAGACGTGCCGGGGAGAGGTATGCCGCATGGAGGTAATAGAATTGGACCACGCGCAGCTTGGAGGACGTGGTCAAGGTTCTGGGCGCCATGAGGGCGTCCCTCCAGTCTGCCTCGTACAAGGACCCAACCAACCCTCCCAGCGTGCCCTGAGCCGGTCTAGGGAAGCGGGACCATTATTCACCAGGGAGCGATATATGCAGGACACTCCCCCTCTGCCCAGGTGCCCCATCATCACCTGAGCCTCCAATGGGCTGAACTCTGGAAGGGAGACAGGAGGCGAGGCATGCGTGTAAAGGGAGTTGCAAGTACTGATAGAGTTGGGAGTGAGGGAGAGTGTGGCGCTGCTGCAGGTCTGTGAAGGAACGGATGTGGTCCCCCACCCAAACATCTCAGAGCACTGAAACTCCAATGAGATCCCACCTGCAGAACCCCTGTAGGGATGAGACCTCCCGCATCCAGGACCCATGCCAGAGTGGCGTCTGTCGAGTGAGTGTCTGATCCCACCCAACGTGCCGTAGGGCCATGCTCCAGGCCTGAAACACTGTCCTGGTGACCGGGGCCATCGCCTGTGGCACTGGACCACCATACAGAAGCGCCTGGACCTGTGCAAAGTCCAACGCCGTGAGTTCCACACGATAGGCAGGGTCGGACCAGCTGCCCACATACCAATCGTGGATGACGATTAGTTTCGTGGCCAGGTAGTAGAGGTGAAGATGAGTCACCCCCATACCCCTGTCAAAGGGGGGAATCCAGCAGTGAGCCAGGGATACACGCAGTCTCCCGCCCCCCCCCCCCCCAAAGAAACCGGGTGAGGACGCCGTCAAGTTCACGAAACCAACTGCCCGGAAGGTGGACCGTGATGTTCTGCAGTATGTAAAGGAAACGGGGGAGGATCATCATTTTGAAGATGGCACTCCTGCCCAGGGGGTTCAGGGGAAGGGTCTGCCACCTCTTGAGGTCCGCCTTCATCCTGACAACCAAGGGCGTGACGTTCAGGGCCCACTCAAGCTCCGGTAGAAGAGCTACCCAGAAGCAGAGGTATTTGACCGAGTGCCTCCTAAGAGGGATAATCGACTGCCAATCATAGCAATCTCTGGAGGGATGAAGTGGGACCAGAGTGGACTTCGCTGCGTTCAGATGAAGTCCAGAGACCTTCTCAGAATCCTAGAGGACCTTCAGGCACCTGGGGCCATAACTTTCGGGGTCCGCCAGATAAAGCAGCACGTCGTCCGCATAAAGGGCTATTTTGTCCACTTGCCTCGAGTCCCAGGCCCAGCCCCGAATAAGTGGGTCTTGTCGGATGAGCGCCGTCAGGGGCTCCATTGCCAACGCAAATAGGAGCGGTGAGAGAGGGCACCCCTGGCGCGTGCCGCTTCGGATCGGAAAGGCCTCTGAGAGCTCTCCGTTAATAAGTACACAGGCTCAGGGATTGGTGTAGAGAACTTTGATGAGATGGCGGAACGAGGGACCGAAACCCATCCTGTCCAGCACATCTTGTAGGTAGTCCCAATTCACCATGTCAAAGGCCTTTTCAAAGTCTAGGAAAAGGAGGGCTAGATATGGGGTTAGCCGATCATGGTGGGCCAGGTGCAGGCGCCGAATGCAGTGGCGGGTGCCTCTCGCCGGCATGAACCCGCATTGGTCGGGGTGGACCAGGTCCTGCAGGAGGGGCCGGAGTCTCTGAGCCAAGACGGTGGCGAAGAGCTTAAGCTGTGTGTTGATCAACGAGATCAGGCAGTAGTCCGCGCAACTCAGGGACAGCGGCTGCGTCTTCGGAACAACCACTATCGTGGCCAAGTCTGACTCAGGTGGGAATGCGCCGGTCTCTGCCACATGGCGGAAGAGATCCAGCAGGTGGGGGGCCAAAATATCTCGAAAGGCCACCAAGTACTCCTGAGGGTACCCATCGGGACCAGGCGTTTTTCCAGGGTGCAGGAGGGAGATGGCGTCCTGGACCTCCTCCAAAGTGAAGGGGCGGTCCAGAGTGTCTGCAGTCTCTTGAGAGAGAGAAGGCAGTCGGGTACCAGCTTCCTTCATCAGAGTGGCCAGAGGAGTGCCCGAGGGTCGATCAGCGTAAAGGTGCGCATAGAAGGTAGCAAAAGTTTGTGCTATAGCCACGGAGGTCACGTGGGAGGTCCCATCGTCTGAGTGTACCTCAGGAATAATACGATTGACCATGGGAAAAGACACAAGGTTGTGGAGGAGCTTGCCGTTCTTATCCCCCCACCCATAAATGCGAGCCACCGATGAGCGCCACAGCATTTTGGCCGATTCTAGAGAGATTCGGCGAATCTCTTCGCGAACCACTGCTAACTGCCGGGAAGAATCCTCCAGCCCGGCAGAGAGTTGGGCAGCTTCCAACTGTGTCGCCCGGGATTCAAACTGTGCGAGTTGGGCCCTCTGTTCCGATCGTTTTGCGTGGACCAATCCTCTGGCCACTCCTCGAACGACAGCATTGCCCGCCTCCCACAGCATCCCCGGAGAGGGAACCAAGCCCGCATTGGTGGAGAAATAGTGATTGAGTTCTTGGCCAAGCGACTCCACTAGCTCCGAGTCCTGCAAGAACCAGGCGTTCAACCACCAGACCGCTTGTGGACCCTTTGGAGAAAACCCCAGCCGGAGGGAGATGGGAGAGTGATCTGATATCCCTCTGGGCAGGATGGCGGCGCTGGAGACCAGCCGGCAGTTGATGGCCGGCATCAGGAGGCGGTCAAGGTGGGAGTGAGTATGGTGGGACGCTGATGTATGGGTGTACTGATCCGCGCGTAGGTTCCAAACCCACCACACATCACAGAGTCCCAAGGCCGAGGTCCAGAGGGACAGGGATTTGGCGGAGATAACGCAGGCCTCGGACGGGGTCCGCGTCATATCACGCAGGGGCTGCTTAACGGCATTAAAATCTTCCCCAACCACCATAAGACCCTGCGGGAGGGAGGAAATCACTTGTGTGAGATGGTGGAGTGTTGAGAGCAGGAGGGCAGGAGGGCAGGGGGAATGTAAAGGCTCTAGAGGTTTAGGGGACACCCCTCCATCGAACCCGACACCGCCACATAGCGGCCCTGTACATCTGTATCGGTGGCAGCCAGGGTAAAGGGAAGGCCCTTCTTAAGTAAGATAGCCACCCCCCGGGAGCCCCGTGTGAAGCTGGAGTGCTAGACCCTGTCAAAGCCGTAACGGGCGAGGAAGTTACACTGTGTACCCAGGAGGTGTGTCTCTTGAAGGAAGAGGATGTCTGGCGTGTGGCGGTGGGTAGCTCGGAGGACAGCCGTGCATTTAATGCGGTCCAAGAGGCCATTGACATTTCAGGAAAGGATGTGGATTGGCCTAGTGAGAGTGTATGTCATCAGAAGGGATAGGATAGGGAGGGACGGGTAACCACAGGGGACCACACCCAGCCGGAGGAGGGTATCCACCCAAATGTAGGCTCAGAGATGGGGCAGTGGAAATGATGATCTGTTTGGCAATGGTGAAGGCCCAGGGAGAAGAGGGGGAATGACTGCCCGCAGCCGTTCCCGAAGGCGGCCCGTAGGCAGCCAAAAATACAAATTGGTGGAGGCAATGAGCTGCGTGTCAGCTGTGGGCCTGTACGTGAGAAAAGGCTACTAATTAGAACTGCAACCAGCGGCCCGTTGGGGGCGCAAACAGCAGCTCATAGGCAGCTAAAAATAACCAACTGTTGGGAGACAACGGTCCCCCCCAACCTTCGCCCCCCCCAATTCCCCTTACCCTACATTTCTCAAGTGGAAGCATCTGTCGCCCTGTAAAGCCCCAACTGCTAACTACCCCTCTAAGAGGCTAATGACTAATCTAAAACGGTTAGCTAGAAAAACCAAACCAACAGGAGCGTGGCTAAAGAGGACCCTCTCCATGTCTACGGATGAATGCCCACAGCTGAAAAAATAAAATGCACAAAGCGTTAACATAAGATGGACATGATGAAGCAACCCGGCACTGCATGGGAAAGGTGGACATCCGATCTGGCCATCCAGTGGAGCCGGGCAGGACCTCACTCATAACATCAAGAGCAGACCCGTTGGTGACAGGCGAGACAAGTGAAATGCAAATCGACCAGTCTGCAGCATCAGTTACACTTCCTCCTCACCACCAGAACCACGGATCACGGGGCTCCCAGACAAGTCGGAGTCCGATAAGGCCTTTCGCAGATTCACACTCGACCCGGGGATACTTCCCATCTCAATCAGAGAGGGGGCCATGGTGGAGGAAGAAGCTATCTGATTCGTGGGTTGAGTCTGGACTTGTCGGGACTGCACCCCCGGCGAGCGGGAACCTCCTCCCATGCGGCTACCCCGTCTGCGAGATCTGGTTTGACACCTCTGAGCCTTGGGCGCCTCGTGTGCCAGCTGCACCGCCAATCTCCGGGCAGGGGAGGGGTCCGCACCAGGCAGGAGTGGACGTTCCTCCGTGAGCCAGGTCCATGCCGCTTGTGGGGTATCAAAGAAAAATGTCTTGTCCTGGAAGAACACCTTAAGACGCGCTGGGAAGAGGAGGCCGTAGCAAAGTCCCATAGCCCTAAGTTTTTGCTTGACCACGTCGTAGGGCCGGCGCTGAGCCTGTACCTCCCTGGAGTAATCCGGGAAGACCATGATTTTAGAGTTCTGGAAGAGCAAAGGACCCAATTCCCTGGCCATCCCCAGAAGTGCGTCTCTGTCCCGGAAATCGAAGATTCAAAGGATGATGGGACGAGCCGGTGCTCCAGGAGGGGGTTTAGGAGTGAGAGAGCGGTGAGCCCATTCCACCGCAAACCAGGGGGAGAGTTTCTCTTTGGGCCTCCAGGAGTCGATCCAGGTCTCAATGAAGGTGTCGGTGTGGCCCTTCTCCACCCCCTCCGGAAATGCCAGGAGGCGCAGGTTGTTTCTTCGGGCCCTGTTTTCAGCGTCCTCGGCCCTGCGGTGTAACTCCCAAGTCTGCGTCTGTAGGCGTGCCACCTGGGACTTGAGGGCGCCCACGTCATCCTCCACCATGGAGTTATGGGATTCCGTTTCCGCAATACGTGCTGTGGCGTTCTGGAGGTCTTGCCGAATCAGGGCCACGTCCACCCTCACTTCCCCGATCTTACTATCCACCGAGGCCTGGGAGGCGCTTATCGCCTGCAGGATAGTGGGGAGGTCTCCCTCAGCGGCCACAGGGACAGGCAGGAGCCCAGCCCCAGGATCTCGGCCGGACATGGTGAATTGGTCCATCTTCGTTAGGGTCTGGGGGACGGGGTCTGCATGTTGCAGTTCCTACCCATGACTCCAAAGAAGAGAGGGGGGGACGAGCATGCGGACACCACCCAACATGGTGGCCGATATGCCCCCACACCAACCACAGCGCAGTGCCCGGTTCCCAGGCAGCAGGGAAGTGGAGACCGACACAGCAGCGAGCTCGGGTCAGGGCGATGAGCTCCTGTGGCTATGGGAGTTGGCGAGCCCCACGGCTCAGGTACACACACATGCGATGAGGGGGCCACACTGCGCAGGGGTCCCGCAACTCGCTCCAGGAACAGCAATACAGCAATGAGCCAGCTGCCCCGCCTAGCCCAGTGGAGGCAGCAGCGCCGCATACCTCCAGCCCCACGGGCTCCAAGGCACACAACAGTAGGCAAGAGGGCACTCAGCAGGGGGTCCACACAAATGCGGGGGTGGGGCGCGCAGGCTGCACCCCAGTCCATGCAGGGCCTTCAATCTCAGGGGGCAGGACAAGAACAGCCACCCGGGGAAGACGTGGGATCCACCAGGCTGTAGGTCAGGTCAGGGATCCAGGCCGTCCACTATCCCCCAAGCAGCGGCCAGGCATCACAGCACCAGAAGGGATTCCAGTTCTTTGTCCCCGCAGTCGTCTCCTCATCCACATCGGCAGGCGTCACAGCACCATAAGGGAGTCCAGTTCTTTGTCCCCGCAGTCGTCCCCTCATCCACACCGGCTGTCTCCACGCAGGAAAACCCAGTGGGGTCAGGGGAGGAACCCAGCTCGCCACCGCCCGCCACCCGACGTGATGGCCGAACCCCTCACACTGCCACCAGCAAACCGCCTCAATAATTAAAGGCCCCACTCACCGGGTCTCCGCCAGCGGCGCAGGCTGTCTCCAGAGGCCTCCCAGGCCGGGAGCCGGGGCCTCACTCTGGTGGGGGCCCGCCATGACGTCCATTTCACTCTCCCCGGGCCACCAGAACCGCATGCAACAAAGCGGGTGTGTCACCAGGGGCTGGGTGTCAGCTGCCAGTCAGTGAGGGAGACAAGGGGCAAAGACCAGCGGCAGGCTCGAAGCCACCCCCTGCCGCTCCCGCCGCCCGATATGGCGGCCACCTCCGTGAACACCCCGCAAGTGGGGCCCAGGCCACCCAGCGCTACATGCAATGAGGCGGCCGCGCGCCGGCAGCCACACGCGAGTACAAGGGGCAGAGTCTGGTAGCAGCAGGCCCGCAGCCACGAAGTCAGCAGGTGAGTCCCAACAGCCTGGGCTACAGGGAGCACGATGATGTGCCTGGAAGGAAACAATGCCTGACTCCTTCTCCCGAGGCCGCCGGGCACTGCACACAGACCAGCGGCCGCGCCAGCGGCGGTATGTGAGCCAGGGATGGAAACGGGAAGCGCAGTCTTGCACCCTGACGGGCCGCCTACCACCGCATCAAGGAGCCCCGCAGCTCCCGGGGCCATGTGCCGCTTCCAGTAAGGGAGAACAAAGGTCAGAGATTGGGGCCGCCATGTTGTCCAAGCTACTCGGCAGGTCGGCTCACAGCATCAGGGGGTCCTGCTGCAGAGATTTATAATCCCAGGCCCTCCACCGGGTCACTGTGTCAGGTAAGAAGCAGGAGTTGAATTCCGATGGCTCGCTGTGGGCTAGGATTCTGGGCGGATGGTGGAGGGGTCCCGGAGCACTCTTAGGGTGCGTCCACCATCTTGGCTTGGCTAGCCACGCCCCGACCTATGGATTTTTAAATACATTTCTAAGGTTTTTTAAATGCCAGTTTCTAACAATGTCCACAGAGGTAGGACATGTGCAGATAGAAGAAAAAACGCACAGAAAGAAGCAAAAGAAATGCAGAAAGAAGCAACAGATGTCCACAAAGACCAAGAAAAGTTCAGGAAGAAGCAAGACGTGCAGAAAGAACAAACAGAGGAACAGAAAGAGGCCTTGTTTCAAAATCATCTTGTGGCCTCAACTTTTTTTAGATGGGTACTGGTGGTAACTGAGTCTGAATAACCAGGCCTAGAGCCAGTGCTATGCTAAAAGGCACTTAGAATACAGTGAAAACACCTACATACACTAGGGAACACTATGCGTTGGGGTACCCCTGTGATAAGCATGACCTCCTCTATAAGGCCTTAGAACATAATAGGGCAGGGGGATTAAAACTACCTCTAAGTCAGAGGTGCAAATAGGCCCCTCCCCCTCCCTTCACCACTGTACAAATGCCCCCTGTGGCGCATTTTAAGTTGGGGAATTAAGTCCCCTTGAATCCTGAGGGTCCCTGGGGTCCAACTAGCCCACCAGGTACCTCCAGTAAGCGCCACAGGGCTGCGTTGCAGAGAGCTGTAAAAAGGGGCATGGTCTGGACCACCTCTCTGCAACGCAGCCCTGTGGTGCTTACTGGAAGTACCTGGTGGGCTAGTTGGCCACCAGGGGCCGCCAGTATTGAAGGGGAATTAATTCCCCAACTTAAAACGTGCCACAGGGCGCGTTTGCAGAGTGTTGTTTGGAGGGGACGCGGCCTAAGCACGATCGTGTTTATTTATTTATTTTTGAAGGGGGCTGTGTGGCTCTCTTCTTTTTTCTTTTTTGGGTCCCTGGGGACCCCATCCCCCAGGGCCTGACCCACAATTTAAAAAAGAGAACATTTATTAACGGGAAGGGGGTTGGCCATATTTTTTTTCATTATTATGGAGGGGGGCTGAGTGGTCCCCCTCCTCAGGCCATTTATGGCCCCGGGGACCCCATCCCCTGGGGCCGGCCTTTGCGTGATTTTTTTTTTTATGATTATTGGGGAAGGGGGTCGCGTGGCCACCCTCCCTGGCCACTTCTGGACCCGGGGACCCCATCCCCCGGGACCTGGCCACCTCATTGGGGTCCGTGGAGGGAGTCCCAATTCCCCCACAGTCCCTGCCGCTCCCCCCTGTCGTTCAGGAGCCGGTATTGCTTTTCCACATGAGGAGCTGCTGATATACAGCTCCCCGTTTGGAAAAGCAATGTGGTTTGGATTTTGGAAGAGAGAGTAGGTTTCCCACTCTCTCTTCCAAAACCCTAACCCCAGTTTACTATGACAGGGTGGGATCCGTGAGGCTCCCACCCTGCAATAGCAAACAGCAGTGTCCCGGAGGTTGGAACCCCGGGACACTGCAGGAGACTGCCCTCGGGGGTGATGGTCCCCAGGGCCATCACAGGCTCCAGGAGGGGGCCCACGCGGCCCCCCTCCCATTACATGCAGAGCCCCGGGGAGGTGGTGGTCCCCGGGCATCGGGGGTCCATAACGGACCCACAAATTACCATATTAATGCCCCCGGGAGGTGGTGGTCCACGGGGCGTGTGTGGGCTTGAGCCACCCCACACAGGTGTTATTTTTTTTTAAACTGGAAGTGGCGGCTCCCGGGGCAGTGGGTGGGGCATGTGCCCCCCGCAAATTATACAAGTAAATCCTGCCACACATTTTTAAATTAGCCCCAGGGGGTGGCGGTCCCCGGGGCAGTGTGGGGGGAACTTTTTTTTGCACTGCCCCGGGACCTGGCCCGCACTTCGTTTTGTTTTATTTTCGCAGCGGATACACGGATACTCTGCGGATTTTGCCGATTTAAAAAAGAAAATGCTTTTTTGGGTCCTGTGGGTCCTTTTGCACCCCCTGAGTAGGCCTAGCGGGTCAGGGTATTTATACCCTGCCCCCTTTTCTTGTTTTCTGCGTTTCTTTTTCTCTTTTCTTGTGCCTTGGTTCTAACGAGGCACAAGATGGCTGCCAACACTTCCTGGTTTGGAGTGTTGACAGCCAATTAGAATACAGCTCATGGTCGGGAGGGTCCACGGAATCACTGCATCTCTATATATCGATATTTTCATTTTTTGATTTTCTCAGCAACTACCAAACGGATTTACACCATTTAAGAAGAATAGTTCTTTCTGAGGCAAGGACTACCTTTATGTCAAATTTGGTGTAATTCCGTTCAGTAGTTCGAGCTGTAGCCGTGTCTAAACTTTCCTATGGAAAATGCATTTTTTCACCTCTTTTTCTTGAATTTCTCAGGAACTACTGAACGGATTTACACCATTCAGTTCGGGCTGTAGTCGTGTCTAAAATTTGCTATGGGAATTAACATGGATAAAACCCCACATTTTTCTCAGCCCCCGCTTGCCGAATCACCACGAATTTTTCAACATACGAGCGGAACGGAGCGCCCCACTAGTTTTAAAAATTTTGCGAAGATTCATCAACTGGGGCCAAAGTTATTTGGAAAACAAAAAATGTTTTTTCAATGGAAACTAGGTCCTAACTATAACTACCTACTGGTGACTGCCAGTAGGTAATATATATATATATATATTTATATATATAAAAAAGAAAATGGGAGGAAACGCGGTGGTGGTGATGAGAATGCCATGCAGTAACCTCTGAAGAAAGTCGGAGTACCGACTGAAACGCGTCAGGTCTGAAATCAATAAAGGAATGATCTAAAACCTTACTGCTGGTGTGTGGCCCGTTGCTCTTCGCAAAGGAGAGAGTGGAAGTTTTATATATATATATATATATATATATATATATATATATATATTACCTACTGGCGATAGCCAGTAGGTATATATAGTTAGGACCTAGCTACCATAGGAAATCCGCAACATTCTATTGGGAATAACTTTGGCGCCGGTTGAGGAATTGGCGTGTAATTTTCCAAAATTTAGGCCAGCTCCGCTCCGCTTCTTCCCTGGAAGTTTCGAGGGGATTCGTCATGCGGGGGCCGAGAAAAAAGGGGGGTCCCAAAACGTGTTTTCCCCATGTTAATTTCCATAGGAAGAATAGACAAGGCTACAGCCCGAGCCGCTGAATGGAATTACACCAAACTTTGCAAAATTGTAGGGACTGGTACGCATGAGGGGGTTCATTTTGCCATAGAAAGTATGATTAGTGCTTCAGAAAGAAAAATTAGGGCACATTTTGAGTGACTTCTCAAATCCTCTTCTATTTCATGAAAAAAATTCTGACATGCAGACTGAAACATGCACTTTGAATACCAGCAGCAGACTTCCCTGGTGAGCAGTAGCTTTACTACAGTGATATAATGAGCAACTAGAGTGCTAACATTCAGAATTTATGGCAAATGTGTGACACATCTGAATACCTTCTTGATGGAACCAAAGTAATAAGCATTGAAAATGCAATAGATCTCGCCCTCGTTTAAGTTAAAGCCATTCTGTTTGTAATGAGGTGGCTTTTTAGCTTTGCTTTTAATAGTGTTTTTCAAACTTTCATGTAAATAACATGCATATGTATGCATATATGTATATGTGTGCATGCATTTATATTTGTATTTATATAGATATGCAGATTATATATGTTTATATCTGTATAATATATATATATACACATACATATATATAAATGCATATATATGCATATATATATGTGTATATGTGTGTGTGTAGATAGACCGAGGCACAAGAAAGCAGTAAAACAAACATGAAGAACACAAAAAGGGGGCAGGGTAGATACACCCTGACCCCCTAGGCCTGCCCAGGTGGTCCCACAAGGACAAAAAAGGCCCACAATTGTTTTAAAAAAAACCTGGTCTGTTTTTTTAAAAATTACCCCCCGGGGGACCAAATCGCGGCGGCATAGTGATAAAGAAGTGTGGGGGGTCCACAATCCCCCCCATACTGACCCGGGGACCGCCGCCCCCGGGGCAAAGCAATGCAGCCCCTTGGCGCATACTGGAGGCTCCTGGTGGGCTACTTGGCCCCCAGGGACCCCCAGAATGCAAGGGGAATTAGTTCCTATTCTGCAAACACGCCAGGCGTTGCGCTGCAGAGAGGTGTAAAAAAGGGTGTGGCCTCATCACACCTCTCTGAAATGCAGCCCCCTGGCGCACACTGCAGGTTCCAGGTGGGCTAGTTGGCCCCCAGGGACCCGCAGTATGCAAGGGGAATTAGTTCCCCCTCTGCAAACACGCCCGGGGGCTTATACTGGAGGCTCCTGGTGGGCTAGTTGCCCCCCAGGGACCCCCAGTATGCAAGGGGGATTAGTTCCTCCTCTGCAAACGCACCAGGGGTTGCGCTGCAGAACGTTGTAAAAAGGGAGCGTGCCCTCTGAACATCTGCCTGCAAAAATGTAGTAAATCAGTATAAAAAACAATTAATACATTTAAAAATTGTCATTTAAAAAACCTTCGAAATTCAATGAAATTCAATGAAAAAAACATAGGTTTCAGGCCTTATATAGTTACATCTATGAATCACTGAGTGGATTTTTAGATACTTGTATTGCTGTGACAATGGATTCAAATATGATACTCTGTATTTTACAAAGAGTGATGTAAATTTTTAATAGTGTATGAAAAGGTGTATGTGATTGTCACGTGGATGATGTCATCAGTGATGTCATCAGTGATGTCATTTGAGATGTCATCAGTGATGTCACTGACCATGTCATGAATGATCTAATATGTGACATCATCAGCAGTGGATTGCGGGTGCGCGAAATATAGTTAGTACAACTAACTGTTTAGGAGCAATTTCAATGGTTTTGTATGAGTGAAATGTCCAGCTAACTATAACACCCCTAAAACTTATAGGTTTTGAGTGAATTTCAAAGGTTTTTTAAAAGCTAATTTTATACAAAGTCTATTAATGCTGCAAGGCTACATGTTCTGTTGCTTGATCTAACTTCTAAATAGCCGAATACATGTGTGTATGCCCAAAATTGAATGGTACTCAATTCACCAACCTCATAAGGATAGAATGCTGATTCAGCCTTGGTGGAATTCTATTTTGTTATTAGAAGAAGCTTGAGAACTATACTCATTTAATGCAAGGGAGGATTAATAACCTATTGTATATGATATGTGAGCCACTTGAAACACCACCAATGTCTATTTAGAACTAACTGTTTGGGATGCATGTCTCTATGAGAAATGCACACATATCAACACTTGTCCCACAGAAATACATCTAACGAAACAAACATGTGAGCAAAAGTAAAGTAGAAGAAACATTTTTTTTTCTATAATTTCAATAAAAGGCACCTGGGTGCACATCTCGGTTGAGGAGAAAATTTGCCTAGTACTTTTTTACCAAAAGAAATTCCCAAACTTAACAAGCATTTGCAATGCAATCGGTCTCGCCTTTGGGACCTTATATGTACTTAGATATGCAGAACATTAGCCTAGGTACTGAAACATCTAATGTTCTTTAACATAGAGAAAAAGTAAGCACCAAACTGTGTGACAAGCCAAGGATGGCAAGTCATGGAGAGAAATATTGCCTTTTAGTGGGAAATGGTATAGTCCAAAGCTCTGTTTTTAATATAAAATCAGGGCCTTCGGTGGTCATATACTGAAAATACAAGCTTTAAAAAAAATATTATTGTCTACGGGTGCTTGTGGAAGACAATTTCAATGGACTGGGATCTAGAGAATGATAAAGTGATTCTGGTATTTTACTGACCTCCGCTGGTTGTTTTCTATCAAGAAGGTTACATAGAGACAGTTGCCAGAATAATCAAAAAAGAAAGTCCTTCAGCAGAAAGCCATTCTCGTATTTTACTGACCTCTTCTTGTCTTTTTTTTATCAAGACAGTTAAATAGAGGCAGTTGAACAGAAAAAAAGTCCCTAAGCGGAAGCAGACAATTCCTAGGGCTGATCTCCAGAGCCCACAAAGTACATGCACATATAAGTATATACTAAAGAATGCTTGATCTAAAAATGAACATTGATATAATTTAGCTTAAAATATTGGAACAATTCAAATATCTAATTGGCACACTGCAGTTTGTAGTTTGCTAATCACAAGGACAGCTACCACATCTCTTTAAGGCACAGAATAGCAATTGCTAGAGGGCCTGTGTCATGGACTCCTTTCTCTAATTAATTTGAAGAGCAAGACCTCCAATGCAGAGTTTGAAGTCAGCTAGTATGATTAGACAGCAGGGTTCCTTGGGTAAGAAAAGGAGCAGTTTGAAACAAGAATTGTCAAAGGCAATGGCTCTTACTTTTGTAGCAGACATATTTATTAAGCATTGTGGGAATCTGTGTCTGTGGCCCCCACTGTCCTAGAAAGAAATTTCCATAATCGAGCAAAATCCTGGGCTCCACAAATAAGGAAGCTGAGAGTAGGGTCACCTTTCTGAAGAGACCCCACTGGCAGAGTTAAGCTGTGCCCTCAAAGAAGAGTGTTGTGCACAGAATCAGAAGTTGAAAATTGTGTTGTAGACCGCACTCCTCGCCACCACCGATGACAACCACTCTCTCCTCAATCAGGGCGAACCACAGCCCTCATCCTTCTGGACCTCTCAGCAGCCTTTGACACCATCTCCAACCACACCCTAATCACGAGACCCCACAACACCAGCATTTGCGGCAAGTATTTGGACTGGATCCACTCCTTCCTCACCGATCAAACACAGTGAGTCAGACGACCTTGGTTCCTCTCAGAACCCTCAGAGCTCAGCTACGGGGTGCCCAAGGGCTCCTCCCTGAGCCCCACCCTCTTTAACATCTACCCAGCCATCGTCATGAACCACGGACACAACATCATCTCTTACGCCAATGACTCTCAGCTGATCATCACCAACGAACCCACAGCCGCCAGAAACATTTTCCACAGTGGGATGAAGGCCTTTGCCACCTGGATGAAAGAAAGTTGTCTCAAACTCAACTGAGACAAGGCCGAAGTCCTCATCCTGGGACCCACCCCTTCAGCTTAGGACAACTCCTGTTGGCACACTGCATTGGGACCCCGACCCCCACCCCCATGGACCGTGCACGAAACGTTAGCATCATATTGGACTCCTCACTCACAATGAACCACCAGATCAACGCTGTATCCTCATCATACTTCACCTGCTCTGCATGCTTCGAAAGACATTTAGAATAATCCCCACCTATTTCAGAAAGACGTTCACCCACACATTCATCAGCAGCAGACTCAGCTATGGAAATTCTCTACGCTAATGTTACCCAGAAACTCCTCAGGAACGTTCAAAATGCCACTGCCAGACTGGTCCTCAACATCCATTGCCACAGCCACATCACTGAACACCTCCGAGAACTACACTGGCTCCTAGTCAACAGAAGAATCACTTTCAAGCTATTAACACACACCTACCAAGCCCTCCATGACACAGGACCAGCAAACGTGAATCACAACCTTTCATTCCACGTACTCACCAGACACCTCCGCTCCACCCAACTGTCCCTGGGCACTGTCCCACAGATCCACAAGACTAGAACTGGAGGAAGATACTTCTCTTCCCTCGACACCCAGACCTGGAACACTCTGTCTCTCCACCCCAGGCAATCCCCGTCGCTGACCCAATTCAGGAAGGTTCTCAAGACCTGGGTTTTTGACAGAACCCCAATGTCCAGACAGATCAGCAAACACACTCCTGCCCCCCCAGCAGCTTGAGACTAGGCGCGGGCGGGGAGCTCCACTTCGCCAGCGGAGTGTGAATAGATTTGCCTACTCCGCGTTCTGCAGAGAACGCAGAGTAGGCAAATCTCTGCACACTCCTCGGCAGAGCGGAGTTGACCAGCCTCTGCCTCCACCCCCCCTAGTAAGAATTCATTAAAAATACATTAAAGGTAAAGGAAAAAAACCTACCTTGACAGCGGTGTCCCCGGGCTGCCCTCCTCCTCTTCCTCGCCGTCTTAGGGTGAGCTGCGCATGCGCCCAAGGATACGTATTCCATGAGCATAAAGTCAACACCGAATGAGATGGAGATCAACAGTTTAGTAGAGGTAAGTGCTTGAGCATTTCTGATAGAAACAGAAGGAAGCAAACTCTGCTCAATGTTTCCCAGCTGGACTGACTGAAAATGAAAGTCTAACTCAGAGATATGTGGATTTCAATTAATTGACTTTATGCATTGCAGGTGCATAAAACAGGCGGGAGTGCCCATCATGAGATGGCCCTCAGTGATTTCGAAATGTATTGCTGGGAGATCATGCATTAGATACCAACTTTGGTTATGTTATGTTCAGTGCTTTAAATGGGGAAAAAAAGTGCAGGTACTCATCAAATTGAGTTGAGGGCAGGGCCAGTGGTGGAGCTGAGGGTGGGACATGATTATATAAATACATTACTGCCATCTGTCAAGCAATCATTTTGCCCTTAAATTACACTTATCAACAGTCTCAAATTGCCTGCATGTGCAAATTACCTCTGCACATGTGGGCATGGCATATATAGACAATTAATAACCTGTCTCTTAATATGCCCATTTCAAGTGTGTAAGACGCTCATTGCATTTAAAGGAACATGTTAGTTACAGCAGTTTCAGCACACACCAAAAAAAATGATAAATGTATGAACATAAAGTGGTTAATTCCTCACAAAAAAATTAAATGAAGGCCAAACAATGTGTTATGCTTTAGCTTCTGCGTTTTTTTATGTTTGCATGTACAGTTCTTATATGTTTTATTAGGTACAGCATTCATACATTCTCTAGCCCATGAGTACGCACTCACACACAGACCCAAGAACAAGCAGACATGCACACACTCACATTTTCGGTTAATATACCTTCATATAATGTCCCGATGCTCTATCTGTCGTTTCCACACTCACACACAAAAGCAGACATTCACTGGCACAAAAGTCTCACAACAACATTAAATACGTTGTTTGCAATTCCTATGCAATTCCTACCTCCCACGGCTTTATCCTTGCAGACTCTCAGCCAGTTGTCTGGACTTTCAGTGCCTACGCAATTTCAGACCTGTGATTTAAGGTGCAGAGTCTGATCGGACCCTGTCACTCACAGTGTGATACTGAGCTTTCACCCCTGCCACACTAACAAAATGTAATGAGCCCCTGCTGAATGATTCAGCGGCGGTTCGGCACAGGGCTACGGTGGCGCTTTGACTAAGAGTGGCATTCAGACAGTCACATCCTCAGTAGCACACGCACCACTGAGCCTACCAGTTAGGAGTACCGGTAAGCTCCGTGGCGATGAAAAAGTGCCGGTACTCAGGAGGTGAAAAATAAAAAGTGCCGGTACTCAGTACCGGTGAGTACCGGCACGTTTAAAGCACTGGTTATGTTGAGTTGTATAGCACACTAATCACCCAAGAGGCTATCCAGGTGCTTGAGCAGATGTGTATGTGTGAGGTCCCCAAGCTGCTTATACGAAAAGCCAAGTACTCAGCATCTTGTGGAGCAAGAAGTGAGATGGACGCTTTGATGTGTTTATGCGCTGTAGCCTGCTCGATTGCTTCAAAAACAGGCGCACAGCTCCCTCAGAACAGTAGGAAAAGCAGTGGGGGACGGTGACCCCAAACACTGGAGAGGTGTTCGGGGAACTGTGAGACAAAGCCAGTGGTGGGTGGGGGAGGCAAAAAGATAGTTAAGCAGGCAGGCAGGGCCGGACTGGGAACGCAAACCAGACCGGCTGCGGGGGAGATGGGTGGGGCAAGTGTTAAACACTGCAGCTGCTTTTATTACAGTGGGACAATATTGCAGCTATTCTGCAAAACCGGCCCTCAGTAACAAAAACGCCCCCCCTAGAGGTCCAAAATCGCCCCCCAACCTGGAGGCTCACCGGGGAACCGCCCTGGGCTCACTACGGCCAGTCCGGCCCTGCCAGCATGCACTGAAGGTCTACTCTTCGCCGAGCTATCTGAGGCAGGTAGGTGGAGACGCTGCTCTTGTCAGGCTGTCCGCCGCGAGACGGCTGGCCAAAGTGACATGCGCATTGTAAATTGGTGGAGTGAGCACCACTCCCCTGCTGCCAGTATGCATCAGCCCACTCCACACAAATGGGAGCCTCCGCTGAGAAGGCAGCTTCTGCTAACCCACCCATGACCGTGTCATCCCAAGAACATTCAAGCGAAGCCTCTCTGTGTTCATTCGGTGCTACACTGCGATGATCTCATTAGAGTGATATTTTCATTTTAGCAGCGGACGCCATGTTTGGACAGTCGCGAGTTTTTCCTTAATTCTGAAATAAAGCTCCACCGTGGACGCAGCAAAACAATAAAAAGAGCGGGCGAGATGAAAGAAAACCATGAGGTGAATTCACTTATCTGAAATGGATGCAACGTTTTTTGCTTAATTGATGATTCCGATGAACGGCTGTCATTACTGGGAATAATGCTATTCGAGACGTCCCAGCGCTCGCCGTGATTCCCATTGAATTCGAGACTGCACTCCTGCCAAAAATAATGCTAATGACAGGCTTTCAAGCGCAGGGTCTCAGGGCCTCAGCACCCCCTGCGCAATGATTGAAATACTTCTTTTGAGCCTCAAATGATGTTGCTATTTTAGTAGGTTGAAGCGAATTGAAGATTGTCAGCACCTGCTTTTAATTTCCAAAGAAAGGGCTTCAGAAACTCCATCTCACAGAGGAGAAGTGCTTCAGAAACACGTGACACAGACTATGCAACAAAAAGGCACAGTGCTTCCCTTTTGTAGCCTTCTATCTAAAGTTACTAGAGGACTCGAGGGGCTTGTTGTAGGTATGACACCGTGTCCCACGCAGGGCTGGGGGCACCCAGTGCTACAATCTTTTTAACCCCTGCATGCTGATGTCCTGCATGCTGATGTCCGTCATGCACCGCGGTGCTCGTGTGCTGATGACGGCTGGGGGCCGTCATGAACCCGCCCACTTGCGATTTTGCCGCACAGGCGCAGAATCGCGGCCGCATGCAAGGGGTTAAGCCAGGGCTTGACTGGGAACCAAATCAAGCCCTGGCAAACTGCGCGCCCGGTCCCTGGGGGGTTGGGGTGTGGGGTGCGTCTCCACTGTTTGCTAGGGCCGGTTTCATGGGCCATTTTGTTACAGGGGACTCATTTTGCCGGCCCCCAGTAACAAGAACGGTCCCCCAGAGGCCCAAAACTGGCCCTTACCCTGGCAGCCCACTGGGGAAAGGCCTGGTGTCCGCTATGGCCAGTCCGGGTCTGTTTTTAGTGCCCCCACAACCCCCATGACCTCCTTCTCAAATTCCCTCACTATACTACCCGGCAAACAAGACCCTCATCGCTCCATAGCCCCTCTCTTGCATACATTTCAATTGTTTTAAAGCGCCTGTAAAGGCTGGCTTTACTAATCCCCTCAGCTATCCACTTTAAATACAGGTCTGTTCTTTGCAGCAGGTATATTAACCCTCTGCGCTACTTTATGGCGAGTCAAAACTGCCAGTAGACAAAATGTTGTTCTTTTCTCTAGCAAGAACATTAATTACAAGAGGCAGGGCCGGCGCTAGGCATGGGCACCGTGGGCAGCTGCCCAGGGCCTCGCACTCAGCTCACCAGCATGGGGCCACGCACTGGTGATGCGTCCTGTCGGATCCTGGCGATCCATTTCAAAGAAGGGTGTCACCTTTCTTTGAATTGGAGGGGCCCCCCTCCCCGGGCCTCTCAGGGATGGTATCTGGATATATAAGGGAGGGAGACGCTCCCTTCAATTGCAAGGAGACCCATTCACAGACACTGTGGGAGGCCCATTGTACATCATTTTTGCGCCCCCATAGTTTTAACTTTTAGCCCACAAGCAATTCTAGCACCGATCGAACTGAAGGTGTGAGAAATGCTTGTGGGCTTAAAGTTAAAGCTGTGGGGGGGCGACAAAATGCTGGACAATAGGCCTACCAAAGTGTCTGTGAATGGTCTCCTTGCAAGGGGCCACTTATCTACATTAGAGGGGCCTCGCACATTCCTTTTTAGCCCAGGGCCTCGCAAATCCTAAAACCGGCCCTGACAAGAGGTATCTTGTAATTTTTATTGCTGCCTGAAATCTGGAGGCACAAGGAACTCTGCTTCAGCTGCTTTTAATTTGTAAATTATTGCTAAATACAGCACACCCACCTGAGGTCAGCGCCTCCCCCCAGTTCAGCGCCCAGTGCTGCAGCACTGGTCGCACTGCCCTAAAGCCGGCTCTGGTCCCACTCTTGGGTGTGTGTGTGTGTGTAATGGGGGTTAGACCAGGACAATGCACAATATCACAGCTGATGCAGTATTCCCATTACAGCCGCGAACCCACACCTGCACAGGGAAAAGTGCATTGGTTAAAGTTGGACCAGCTGTTTCAAGAGTGTTGGAGCACCGTTCACTGTGTGGGCTGCTTCTGTTTTGACTTTTAAACAGGGGCAGAGATTTCCCTGCTGGTGCGACGTCAGCCAAATGCATGGACATGCTTGGGGGGAGCTCATTCGAACACCCTTTCCCATCAGTGTGCGTACTAAATGCACGCCAAATCAGTGTTAAAAAATGATGCAAGCACAAAAGCATGGGGCAAGCCCCCTGAGACTGTGCTGGCAAAAACTTAGCACAGGTGTGATCTGTTTTTCGGAATGGGACACACAAGCACCTTTAGTCTCTTCTGCAGTACCAAATTCTCCAGGATCATAAAAAGCACGTGTACACACTTGTAGTGCCCTACTTTCTTCAAAATGGCCCCCAGTCACAAAGGATAAAATGCTCCAGTCCCATACTTTAAAAAAAATAAATGATTGTCTTCGGATCTATTCAATTAGGTCGGCTGAATTGAACCAGTACCACACACCCCACATTGCTTTGAGTTAAACAAAAAAAAGCAAAAATCCAGAGCAGTATCACCATGTCGTTCGAGTGATGAGTCATCTGGTGGCATTACTTGTAGCCAGGGCCACTGAAAACATGTGCCAAAGGAATACCAAATAATCTGATAGGGTGGACTAAATTAAGTGACAAATTGTGTGTTATAATGCACCATATTTTGAGGCAGTAGTAATTCCCCTTTCTCCATTTTACACAGAATGTTCTTTGGGTAAAGATTTCATTTTTCACTAATTAGTAGTAGTGTATTACCTGAACATAGCCATCATCAACTAAAAGGTGACCATCTAACATTTGCAAAACGTCTAGCACTCCACTGCACCATGTATGGGCATTTTTTGAATGTTTGAGTGTGGTAAATCGATTTTCTTTGCTGAAAATGCTGTAGTTGCAGGATTACATAATTCCAGTGGCCCAGCTGTAACTTTTTGTCCCCTAACAATGTCATATCTTTGGAGCATCTTTTTCCAGTCCTGGCTCTCAGGTGAAAAGCCAGCACTGCATTCTGTCGTCTTGGTTCCTAATAATGGAGTCTATTGGACTAACACACTTAAAAACAATTACTTTTAAAAGATAAAAGATCTTATATATGAACAATGCACCCCAATTGGACATTAGTCTGTATCTTCTCACTATATTTAGCTTTAGTTGGGTGGCAGACCCCATATAATCCAAAAAATAAACAACAATAAAATACAAAGAGTGAGTATGTTTTGGGTCCGTAACATTTTGTGAGCTCCTTTAAACATTGGTTCTCTAGGTTGTCCATTGTACTTTGGGATCATCCTATGGCGTTTTGAGGCTGTTCACATTTTTTCTATAGATTATCTGTTAATGACTAGATAAAAAACATGCATTGCCCACCAGCCTTCAGGCAATTTTTGTTTTGTTTTACAATGGCTTTTGCAAAACTGTATTGTTTGTGAATATTCAGGGCCCTCATCGATATAAACAAATAATCATTTGCAACAGGCAAACAAGTTGCACGTGAATAGACTGTGTTCAGTGTCCACACAAAGGGCTGCACACACCCTGTAGTTAGCATGGAGCCAGGGCCAGGAAGGCAGTGCACCTGTGCACTTCAAAGGCATGCCTCTAAAAGCTTCTCCCCAAAATAAAGGCACAACTTGGACCTCAGATTCCAACTCTTCAGTGCATGTCTGGAACGTGTGGATACAGGAAGAAGGACTGCTGTGTTGCTGAAAGCACTACCACTCTGTTTGACTGCTTCTTTTAAGCTGCCGCTGTGCTAACCTGCTGCCTCTTGTCTGCTGAACAGAGAACTGGACCTACAACTTCATCCTTGACCCCAGGACATCGGAGTGGCTCCAAGGGCTAGTCTGCTGGCTTCCTGATCTGCACCAGTTCCTGGACCCAGCTGCAGTGAGTTCCTGTCCCCCAAGAGGTAACCCTCAAGGCCTAGACCCTTGGTGATGCTGAAGGGAGCTGAATTCAAGCTTTTGGGCTGTTCGGCGATCGCGAATAGGCCCGTTTGCATGGAGACCTAGCTGCTTGCACCGTGATTCAATGTGAAGCTCCGGCAGCCGCCTCTTTGTGGTACAGCATCGACCACTAGTGGGGGACTGCCAACACGAAGCCAATGCCTTCCTGCTGCGCTGGCCGGATTTTTGTGCTACTCCAACAGTCTCCCACAAGATTCTCCCTGCTCCTTGCGGCCCTCTGCAACATGAAAGGGACTCTTGGTATGAATTTGTGAAGGCAAATTTCAGCCGACCTAACCTGATGACTGTAGCCAAATTGTGCTTAATTGCGGTTGTCCAAAAGTGTGACTTTGGCTTGTTTCAGCGCAACCAGATACCCCTAATTGGCACTTTGTGGCACAATTATTTCTAACTGAAATGGTGTAAAACATTCTTTTAACCTGAGTGTGATCACTGCGATCAATAAAGTATCTATAACTGCAAGTGAGTCACAACTCATTTTAGCTTGGAGAAAAATGTTCTTCTTTCACACCACGGGGACCGATTGGTTGAAGAATGACACAAGTATCGAGGCTGCATTCTTTTTCTTCTTTTTGGTTCTCTACTCACCTCGTAGAAAACTTGTACACAATCTTTCTTTTCTTTACGGTCGTGTAATTTACCAATGATGATATCATGAGCAAACTGGTGAGTACCAACCAGCAGCTCCTTTGGTGATGCTTATGTGAGGTACTTTCTGACCTTTCACACCTTTTTTCTGGCTTTGTTCATGAGATGAGACGATATCTGGTGAATCGACAAACACTTGGAACTGGGCATGACTGGCATCCTTGGCAGAGATAGATTCAGCCTGCCCCCGGTACTATGAAAATGTATTGTGTTCCTCCATAATCAGGTCAATTGTTGTAAGGTTTAATGAATGTAGGGCGACCTTGTTATTTTCCCTCTATTGTTCCCCCTTTGTTTGACAATTTTTACAAAACCTTTTAAAATTCATAATTCCGGTTCTACTGATTAGAATTTTTCCCCTTTGGGCTTATTTTATTCATTACATTGAGATCCTTTTTGCATGGTGTGTTCTCTTTATTACTGTTTTGAAGGGTTGCACAAATACTTTACACATTGCTTCTAAGTTAGGCCTAAATGCTCTGTGGCAAGCTTCCTGGGGGGGTTGAGCACAGGTTAATTCGGGGTTTGCTTGTGCCCTACCCTAACAAAGTTTGCTGTTTGAGAAGGGCTCAGATCCCAGTAAACCAGTAACCCAATTTTTCACAAAGGGCAGATCATCAATTAGGTTTTTCCGTTACCCTTAAGTCTGACTCACCATCCCTAAGAATGTCATTAGATACCATGCACCCTTTAAACTTAACAGCAGCCACCTCTTCCAAAATCTTCAATATAAAAGGCAGGTTAGAAATCAACTGGACATCCCTGCTGTTTAAAAGGTTTAGGGAGTTATCTTCAAACGCAGAATCACATGAAACATACCTAAAAGCATTGGAGAGAATTATGAAATTCTAAAAGAATTGTTAAAAAATTATGTCACTGATGAGAACATTTTCTGAAGACTTTTTATTCAATGAGAAATAATAGACAGGAATCATAAACAACTGTCAAAATTCCTGTGCCAATGATTTTGGCAAATCTTGGTAAATTACTGGTTACGGATGCAAATTTCCCCTCCCACTGTCTGACCACCTAGGTTCCATAAGTGCTGTAGGGCCATTACAGAGGCTTTCAGGTGAAACTTTTGGGGCTACCATTCTGTGTTCCCTAATCTCTCCTATGTGTCTACAATAAAGAAGCTCCTATGACCATTCACTGGAATCCTAACAACTAAAGAGTTAAGAATTTCCAGTGTTTTAAATACTTAAGAATTGATTTATATGGATGTTCACCTACTTCTGTGTTCTGGTATTAGAAATACTTTTTTTTGCCTGAACCGTAAACTTCAAGTGCCAGGGGCATTTCTTAGTCAAGGCTCTTGACATGACCCTTTTTCAAAATTGTCTGGAGTGACCGGATCCCCTCACTAAAGATGCTTACAGTCTTAGGTGTTTCAATAATTAGATATATGTCTTGGTAAAGAACCTAGAATTAGGACCATCCCATTAATCATTCTAGTTGAGTGGCAAGTACTCACAATATATCATCGCCAACTTGCAACCTACCTAAGATGTTGCCCTGCTCTTGAGCCAGTGTTCTCAAATAGCCCTTTATAGTTTTGCTGCAGGGGAGCAGATGAAAAGATGTTGGCAACATGAAAGCTCTTTACAGCCTCACCGCCAGATTGAACACTAACTGATCTTTGTAAATATGACGAGATAGTAAAGATTCCTTGGACATCACAAGTAATGTAATATTGTTTAGAAGCTGTTTTTACTTGTGGGTCAGATCATTTGAGAAATTCAAGTCAAGTCAAGTCAAAATATGCTTTATTCGAGATTTCACTCATAAAAGCAAGAACAATTTAAAAATACAGTTAAATAATCAATCAATTACAATAAAAAGATAAAGCATATTATTACAGTTTTATGACTCCGTGTACAAATTGAAATTTAAAAATGTCATATATCATTAGTATATTCAAAAAAGTATTTAAAATAGTTAAAAAAGATACCAATACTAACAAGGTTATATAAATATAACATGGATACATTATACGGGCAATTTACCTAGACAGAGAATAGTCGCATGACTAGCAGTCTCTGTCTATTTGACCATTCAGTTTACCCAGACAGAGAATAGTCAAGTGACTAGCAGTCTCTGTCTGATCGACCATGCCCATCCAAGGTATTTGGCAGTTGCAATTAATATCCATATCTCACTACTGGTACATAAAATACGCAAGGCAACTATACTACTAGTAGTCCCTAAATTCTTGCACATCGGTTTTAGCCATACACGTCTTGGGTCCAAGTAGGCTGTGCAAGAAAATAAAAAATGGCCCTTAGTTTCATTAGAGGAACCACAACCAGGACAGCTAACATTCAGGCCACCTTCCCATTTAGCAGTCAGAGATCTAAGAGGTAGTGAACCTGCTCTCAATTGGAATAAAAGGTTTCGATCGCTAGGCCTAGTTATACTATCCCAATAAGGTTCCAGAGAGGGGTACAACTTAGCCTCTAAAAATCCCTCAGTCATAGATCCTATGCTAGTGCTGCTCCAACCCCTAGAGGCTACCTTTTCCCAATAAATTTCTTTTAAGGTACTTTTGGTAGGGAAAGTTGTTCCAGCTGGGTCTGACCAAAAGGAACTCATTCCCAAGTCATTCAAAATTGCTTTCAGGGAGTTAAGCCACCTGTTTTTATGAAATGTATCCACTTTGATAATATCTAAAAACCCCTCAGCATAATGGGAAAGCTCAGGCGTAGTCCAGAGCCTTCTCCAATACAGGATTGGTCGAAGCCTGACCAAGTCTGTAACCGTTTTTCTGCCCAAGTCATACCTGAGGGGCAGCTAGGGAGTACTTTTCGGGAGACCAGTTATAGACCGAAAGAACTTATTTTCCGAGTTTTGTAAGGCATCCACCTTCTCGAAACCCCATAGCTCAGCACCGTATAGTGCAGAGCCAAGAGCCTTTGCCTCATATACCTGCAAAGCAGGCTTTATAGGTTTCGTCAGGGACTTCCTATGCTCGGAACTGATAACACCTGATAGTTGCCTATGTCTTAATGTAGCTATATCTATATGTTTACTCCAACCATTCTTGTTTGAGATATGAATGCCCAAATAAGTGAAAATGTTCACCACTTCTAGAGGCCGACCGTTCATAATGATTTTGGATTTAAAACTAGGATGCGGATTAAAAATCATTAGTTTAGTCTTGGACACAGTGACCTCCAGACCGTGCTCACCGCAAAATAGATCAAAGATAGCCAATGCTCGCTGTAGGCCACTTGGAGTTTTTGATATGATGAGCGTATCATCCGCGAACATTAAAATTGGTATTTTAGTACCAGCTAATGAAGGGGCATCCAACTCTGCCGATAACATGCGGGATACAACACCGTTGATAAACAGTGTAAAAAGAGTGGGGGCCATTGAGCACCCTTGCCGAATGCCCAGCTCTACCGGGAAGTCCGCAGTCTGCTGACCCTGGCCCCCCCACTAGATTCTGGCGAATGTTGATTCATGGAGCCGCATTATCCGAGTTAGTAAATCATCAGGAACACCCAGGTTCTTAAGAACAGACCACAACTTTGACCGCGGCACAAGATCGAAGGCAGCCCGCAAGTCGACAAAAGCCACATATAGGCTGCCTCCACCCAGCACCACGGTCTTCCATTGCAGTAAGTTAAAGTGGAAAACCTGATCCACAGTACTTGTGGACCTACGGAATCCCGCTTGGAACGGTGACAAAGCATCATTGTCCTCAGCCCAGTCAAGAAGCCTATTCACGACCACGCGCCCTATTATTTTTTGTACGGTGTCAATAAGGCTAATTGGCCTGTAGTTGCTGGGCTGGGATCGGTCACCTTTCTTGAACGCTGGTATGATTACTGCTCCCTTCCAGGATATCGGTACCTCTGCACCCTTGGCCATGTTGTTAATTAGGAGGCAGATGTACTTACACCAGCGTTCTTTATCATTAATAAAGACGTCGGTGGGTACACCATCCATGCCTGGTGCACGGCCGTTGTTCGCCGAGCTCAAAGCCACCAGGATTTCTTGTAGACTAAAAAATGTATCTTTAAAGTGGGTATAGTCTTTATCTGCTATAGATGTAACCTGTTTCGTCGTAGCATACTGAGTTCTAAAAAATGTTACCCACTCATCTACCGGGACGTTGTTATTGGGGGGTTCAGGTTTCCCCTTTCCACCCCATTTAACAATGTTCCAGATCAGTCTAGAATCATTCTTGTCACTAGCCCTTTTTAATTCGTACCAGTGATGCTCATCCCAAGCTTTCTTTGCGTTTGCTATACTGGCTTTATATTCCTGTCTGGCGGTTTGTATAGCCATAATATCCCTACCCTTTAGGGCAGTACCTAGGGCGTTTCGTGCATCCCTACAATGAACGTTATACCATTTTGCATTCTTGGGAACTCTCTCACCCTTGCCTTTTACAGGCTTCAAAAAGTGGTTTTTAATTACTGAAAAAAGAGTGTCGTGGATAGCTGCCAGGCCATTCAGTGCAAAACTAGAAGGATTAATATGTTCCATGGCTGCTATCCTTTTGTCAGCTTCGATTTTGATATTATCCATAGCCTCTTGATTAGTTGCAACATTATCCATCTCAACCTACGCATATCGTTAGTAGGGACAGTTAGGGGTGGAACAAGAGCTGTAGCACAGGTGGTCCTGTTGGGTAATGACCACCATTTATGCTTTATACACAGAGGATTGTGATCACTCTCACTCCTCCACACAACCTCCATGTCACCTAACATCGGCCATAATTGTAAACTACAGAGTACATAATATATTCTACTCCTGTGCCGCCCATTGTCAAATGTCATGGACCCATTTTTGTCACTAGACGTCCTACCATTTAATGCCCTCAGACCTTTCTCAAAACATAGGGCATTCATACTAATCACATCTTCGGTCCAGCGCATAACTGGTTTCAACTCTATCTTAGGTACCCCCCAATGCCAATCCTCTTCATCCCCTAGAAAATCATCATCTATGGCTAAGGATTCAAATGTACGATTAAAATCACCTGCAATGACAATATGATTATCTTGGGAGTTTATATCAAGTAGGGAGCCCAGGGCCACCAATACCTCTGATCTCCCTCCCTTAGATCTCCTCACATATACATTGTAGATGTCTAATGTACCCAAAATATCAGAATTCAATGTTATTAGTTGAATGTCTCTATGGCTAGTTTCTTTTACTTTGACATCAAGTCTCAAAGACTGCCGAACCCAAATTTTTAGACCACCCATTGGTCTGCCCCTTGGGCCTTTTAAAGCTGGCACAAAGTAGTTCAAGTAACCTTGAGCAAAAGATGGTTCACATAACCAGGTCTCCTGGAATATACATAGATCGAAGGAATTAACAAATCGAAGCCACTCTCCAGAGTCCAGTTTAGAACCCAAGCCTGCAATATTCCATGAGAAAATGTTCCCCATATTATCCTCAATGCCATCCGGGTTCATTATTAGGGGATTCTCAACACTTTCTTCTAGTAGTTCCTGTTTGAATCCAGTCAACATACCTTCGTTGCTAGTACCATCAGTAACAACTACTCCCCCTGTGATGTTTTCATTGTTAGTATCCATGACAGAAACAGCAGCACACACATCAGTCTCAGACTTTGCGATGGATTCCGACGGCAGCTTTAAGGGTTCGTTCTTCTTGCTATTAGCCAAAGGGAGTATGTCATCTGTTAATCTTCCTTCGGCCATACGAGTTACCTTAGAAAAACCAGTATCTTCAGCAGCTAAAGTGTAGGTCATATTTAACTCAACCAAGTCCTGGACCACACCAGTACCTGCCCTCTCAAGTCAATCGCATTCATTCAGGTCTGACAATGCCGCAAATCTATTTTCAACATTGATTCCCCATTCGCTAGGTTGTGCAACCCTACCCCAGTTATTTGTTACCGAGTTCCATTTTGTCTTTAAAATACTTGGGTTCACTGTGCTACCTCTCCTATAGAAAAAGTCCAAGGTTAGTGGAACAATCTCGGCAGTCCTGCGTTGCGGAGGAAATATATATCTGAGAAGCTCCGGGAGTACCTCTGGGCTTAGAAAATGCAGAACTACACAGTCTCCTTTTTGTTTTTTTGCGCTATTCCCTATCCAATCCACCCTTCTTGCCATGGTGATTTCCCCTGCTAACAGTTGTTTTCCCCTCGGAGATATCATCATATTATTACAAAGCCAATAGTATGCTTTGCTAATCAAAGAAGAAGTGGATTCGACTTGACCTGGTTTTAGGGAAGGTACATTAGCCAGAACCAGGACAAGGGGAGAAGCCTCTACAATAAGTTGGACCGGGCCTTGGTCAACACCAATCCCTGTAGTATTTGGTGGTAAGTCTTTATCGTGTATTTCCCTGGCACCTGTACCAACTGTCTGCTGAGTATGAGTATGAGGCGGGACTGGTCTAACATCACCATTACCCCCTGTCCCTCCCTTAGGGATATTTGTTGATGGTACAACCCTGTTTGTGACTAAGGTTGGTATGTTACCCACCTCCGCCACTGTCTTATTTAACAGTCCCCCTAATCTATTTACTTCAGCTGTTAATAGATCTATTTTGGCTACTAGTGGTTTAATTATTTCATCGTGGAGTCGATGATACTCACTAGCTTATTAATCAATTCATCGCCAAGTATCTCATTTTCACCTTGTTCCCCGTTATTCTCTATTATGGCAACTGCTTTCAGTGGAGATGCTGCTCTTTTTCTGCTAGAACGTAACCCACCCCGTTTGCTCTGACCCTTTCTGCATGCTCTTATAGCTCTAGTCGTAGGCGCAGACACAGGGGGAGGGGAATCATCTTCTATTATGGTTAACTGGTCACCCTGGTCATTGTCTAGATTAACAGTAGAAGAGATATTCAAATCAAGATTAGCATTGAGGCTTATCTCGGTGGCTGATGCATCACTACTATGTACCTGTACAGGGACTTCTAACACAGTAGAATCCAGCAGATAACCCTGCGTAGAAGTGCCAGGTGGTGAGCTCAAGCCCAGCGATATACGTCTTGTGCTATTTATTTTGCTTACCACCTGAACCAGATAATTATCTATAGTATTAGGTACAGATGAAGACCTTAGTTTGGACATGTTGAAAACAATTAGTTAGTAGACAGCTAGGAGTATCACCACCGGAAAGAAGACTCGTTTACCAATTGGATAGATCAACAGAGGCTTCAGGGGTATGTTGACAAGGATTTTTCTTACTTGACAGGTGGCAATGATATACCTCGACAAAAACAAGCAGGGTTCCTGGCCCAGCCCAGTTACGGCCAGTCACGGACTGTCACAGACTATCCGCCCTTTGTCCGGGCTTCGTCCGGCACATCCCGCGCGCGTCCTCGCGGGACGAGGGACCTGCCGCTGCTTTAAGCGCCTCCTGGCGCGCTCGGTGGTGGCGTCAGCGTTATGCCCCAAGGGATCCTGGGGATTGTGGTCTTTCGTCGGACCGGCGGAGCCAAGCCCGGCCGGTCGTTCTTGGTGGTTGGGGGCGGAGCCAAGCTCGGCCGTGAATCAGGGAGCTGGTAGTGCTGCAGTGAGCCCGGTAACAGAACAATGAGAAATGTCACCCCCCCTCCATCTTCCCTTTTCTGAGTCCAATACAATCATGCTTGATTTTTTATTAATAAAATTTAGAAACATGCCTGGGTCTAATACAAACCAATACCAGACAGCCATCCAGGGTGGCACAGACAAGGGAAATCACTTCAAATGCAGCCCCTTTGGCGGAGGAGGGGAACCCCAATATGACACTTCACCTGATGAGAAAGATTTGAGCTCTGACCCTGTTTGGAAAATCTTTAAAGTATCTCCTAGAGTGGCTGTTATTTTCTCTCCAACCTTTAGGAGCATGGTTCTCCCCAGACTGAGCATTCTATTCTGTACATTGGTGCTGTGAAAGATTGTCCTATTAGCAAATTATCTTGAAAGCAATAATGAACCTGATACTCAATGAATTGCAATATTTACCATAGAGCAAAAGCTTAGTGAGTTAAAACTCATCACTGATATCCCTGTGTCTTACCATGCCGCCCTTCTTCTATTTTAAAGGAGCCCGGACTGACTTTGTGATCAATGTTTAGATCACTGGAATCTGACAGAGAGAATAGTCTATTATGACCACCAAGTGGAATTCAAGCTGGGCATTAGGTAAAACTGGCACACAGTTGCTGGAAGCCAGAGCAGGCTGCATGGTGACCTTGCTCTGCACGCAGAGCTTCTGCAGCTTATGAGGTCACGTTGTGGCAGCTCACTATACTGACTGATGTAGGCAGGGAGGAAAATGCAACACTTTTCAACCTTGCCAGGGACTCATACTGCAAATCTTGAGAGGGGATCTGGAACAGTATACAACACAGCCAAGCCTCACTTGCGGTAAGCATCGGGGAGAAAGATGAAGCAGGTGGATGACCAAGTGGAATGGAGGTGAGTAAGCAAAAGGAAGAATGAGAAGGTACAAATGAATGGGAGAGCAAGGATAAGAACTAGTAAGCAGATATGAAGAGAATTTCAGGATAGCAGGGAACAACCCAGGTGGGATCAATGAGGAAATAAAAGGCTAAGTGAGTGAGGGATAATTTAAGCACTAGCCTGGTCATTCATGAAGGGTGCAGCCCGGTAGGAAGAGGGAAAACGTATTGAGCTGCAGATGTAAATGAACTGCTGTACAGGCCAAAGAGGAGCTGCCTGGAAGAAGTGTCACAATAATGCATTGCACTGGCACCACTGCTCAAATGTATGAATCCATGAGATGCCTTGGCTGATACAAGCTCTGAGGGTTGTATGAGAGAGGCGTGAATGTGTAAACCATGGATACTTCTACAATCCTGCCTGAATAATTAATGCATCTTAACAACGCATTCCTTTACCACGCAAGCCTTTACCATGCAATTTCATGGTAAAGACATGGCTGGTATAGGGATATGTGTGGTTAAGGGATATGTGTGGTTAAGGCAAGCGTGGCTCTGCTTGCGGAGAAATGGCACGCATGGCTCAGCCCTCGTTGTACAGATCGCTTCCCGCTCTCGAGTGGTGGCCCTGTGAGCCATTGTCTAAAGCAACCTGAGCCACAATAGCTAATTTTTGAAGAGAGGTGTCAAAAAGCCCCTTACTCTGTCTTATATTGTAAAAGGTATGTCATCTAGGTGTGTATGTTGTATGTTGTGTAGGGTGTGCAATGGTGGCATAGGATCTACCCAAACTGCTAAAGCTGCTAAAGCCCTCTATAGAAAGGCCTAAACAGACACATTTGAAGTTCCAGCAAGCTCAACCTAGACACCTGTGGGCATATTTACCACACTTTCTACTGCACAATTCAGCAAGCAACCTTGCTGCGCTGCATGAAAGGGAAAGGGCAGGAAATCACTGTATTTAGCATCATACTGCAGATTCCTGTCCTTTTCTTGCGCTGGCGCACTTTTGGATGCCTAGCACCACTGCAGGCACCCTTGCACTATGATGCTAGTGCGCCTGTATCATAAGCAAGATTGCTATTGTGCAGAAAGGGAGATAATCCTGCACAAAAACTATCCTGAGAGGCTTTTTCCTCTTCCTATGTGTGCTGCAGAATACAGCACATTTAGAAAGAGGGAGAAATTAGAAGAAATAAAGATATTTCTCCTTGTTACGCCTCCACTGGGGAGGTTAAGCATTTTGACGCATTCCCAGGTCTAACACTAATGGTTAATCTGGGAATGTGTGAATGCATCAAAATCAATGGGACACATACGCTCCACCCATAGAATGCCTCCTTGGGCCACAGTAACAAAAGGCAGTGATTTGCGTTCCCTTGCGTTATTCCAGATTTAGGGTACAACTTAGCCTCTAAAAATCCCTCAGTCATAGATCCTATGCTAGTGCTGCTCCAACCCCTAGAGGCTACCTTTTCCCAATAAATTTCTTTTAAGGTACTTTTGGTAGGGAAAGTTGTTCCAGCTGGGTCTGACCAAAAGGAACTCATTCCCAAGTCATTCAAAATTGCTTTCAGGGAGTTAAGCCACCTGTTTTTATGAAATGTATCCACTTTGATAATATCTAAAAACCCCTCAGCATAATGGGAAAGCTCAGGCGTAGTCCAGAGCCTTCTCCAATACAGGATTGGTCGAAGTCTGACCAAGTCTGTAACCGTTTTTCTGCCCAAGTCATACCTGAGGGGCAGCTAGGGAGTACTTTTCGGGAGACCAGTTATAGACCGAAAGAACTTATTTTCCGAGATTTGTAAGGCATCCACCTTCTCGAAACCCCATAGCTCAGCACCGTATAGTGCAGAGCCAAGAGCCTTTGCCTCATATACCTGCAAAGCAGGCTTTATAGGTTTCGTCAGGGACTTTCTATGCTCGGAACTGATAGCACCTGATAGTTGCCTATGTCTTAATGTAGCTATATCTATATGTTTACTCCAACCATTCTTCTTTGAGATATGAATGCCCAAATAAGTGAAAATGTTCACCACTTCTAGAGGCCGACCGTTCATAATGATTTTGGATTTAAAACTAGGATGCGGATTAAAAATCATTAGTTTAGTCTTGGACACAGTGACCTCCAGACCGTGCTCACCGCAAAATAGATCAAAGATAGCCAATGCTCGCTGTAGGCCACTTGGAGTTTTTGATATGATGAGCGTATCATCCGCGAACATTAAAATTGGTATTTTAGTACCAGCTAATGAAGGGGCATCCAACTCTGCCGATAACATGCGGGATACAACACCGTTGATAAACAGTGTAAAAAGAGTGGGGGCCATTGAGCACCCTTGCCGAACGCCCAGCTCTACCGGGCAGTCCGCAGTCTGCTGACCCTGGCCCCCCCACTGGATTCTGGCGAATGTTGATTCATGGAGCCGCATTATCCGAGTTAGTAAATCATCAGGAACACCCAGGTTCTTAAGAACAGACCACAACTTTGACCGCGGCACAAGATCGAAGGCAGCCCGCAAGTCGACAAAAGCCACATATAGGCTGCCTCCACCCAGCACCACGGTCTTCCATTGCAGTAAGTTAAAGTGGAAAACCTGATCCACAGTACTTGTGGACCTACGGAATCCCGCTTGGAACGGTGACAAAGCATCATTGTCCTCAGCCCAGTCAAGAAGCCTATTCACGACCACGCGCCCTATTATTTTTTGTACGGAGTCAATAAGGCTAATTGGCCTGTAGTTGCTGGGCTGGGATCGGTCACCTTTCTTGAACGCTGGTATGATTACTGCTCCCTCCCAGGATATCGGTACCTCTGCACCCTTGGCGATGTTGTTAATTAGGAGGCAGATGTACTTACACCAGCGTTCTTTATCATTAATAAAGACGTCGGCGGGTACACCATCCATGCCTGGTGCACGGCCGTTGTTCGCCGAGCTCAAAGCCACCAGGATTTCTTGTAGACTAAAAAATGTATCTTTAAAGTGGGTATAGTCTTTATCTGCTATAGATGTAACCTGTTTCGTCGTAGCATACTGAGTTCTAAAAAATGTTACCCACTCATCTACCGGGACGTTGTTATTGGGGGGTTCAGGTTTCCCCTTTCCACCCCATTTAACAATGTTCCAGATCAGTCTAGAATCATTCTTGTCACTAGCCCTTTTTAATTCGGACCAGTGATGCTCATCCCAAGCTTTCTTTGCGTTTGCTATACTGGCTTTATATTCCTGTCTTGCGGTTTGTATAGCCATAATATCCCTACCCTTTAGGGCAGTACCTAGGGCGTTTCGTGCATCCCTACAATGAACGTTATACCATTTTGCATTCTTGGGAACTCTCTCACCCTTGCCTTTTACAGGCTTCAAAAAGTGGTTTTTAATTACTGAAAAAAGAGTGTCGTGGATAGCTGCCAGGCCATTCAGCGCAAAACTAGAAGGATTAATATGTTCCATGGCTGCTATCGTTTTGTCAGCTTCGATTTTGATATTATCCATAGCCTCTTGATTAGTTGCAACATTATCCATCTCAACCTACGCATATCGTTAGTAGGGACAGTTAAGGGTGGAACAAGAGCTGTAGCACAGGTGGTACTGTTGGGTAATGACCACCATTTATACACAGAGGATTGTGATCACTCTCACTCCTCCACACAACCTCCATGTCACCTAACATCGGCCATAATTGTAAACTACAGAGTACATAATATATTCTACTCCTGTGCCGCCCATTGTCAAATGTCATGAACCCATTTTTGTCACTAGACGTCCTACCATTTAATGCCCTCAGACCTTTCTCAAAACATAGGGCATTCATACTAATCACATCTTCGGTCCAGCGCATAACTGGTTTCAACTCTATCTTAGGTACCCCCCAATGCCAATCCTCTTCATCCCCTAGAAAATCATCATCTATGGCTAAGGATTCAAATGTTCGATTAAAATCACCTGCAATGACAATATGATTATCTTGGGAGTTTATATCAAGTAGGGAGCCCAGGGCCACCAATACCTCTGATCTCCCTCACTTAGATCTCCTCACATATACATTGTAGATGTCTAATGTACCCAAAATATCAGAATTCAATGTTATTAGTTGAATGTCTCTATGGCTAGTTTCTTTTACTTTTACATCAAGTCTCAAAGACTGCCGAACCCAAATTTTTAGACCACCCATTGGTCTGCCCCTTGGGCCTTTTAAAGCTGGCACAAAGTAGTTCAAGTAACCTTGAGCAAAAGATGGTTCACATAACCAGGTCTCCTGGAATATACATAGATCGAAGGAATTAACAAATCGAAGCCACTCTCCAGAGTCCAGTTTAGAACCCAAGCCTGCAATATTCCATGAGAAAATTTTCCCCCTATTATCCTCAATGCCATCCGGGTTCATTATTAGGGGATTCTAAACACTTTCTTCTAGTAGTTCCTGTTTGAATCCAGTCAACATACCTTCGTTGCTAGTACCATCAGTAACAACTACTCCCCCTGTGATGTTTTCATTGTTAGTATCCATGACAGAAACAGCAGCACACACATCAGTCTCAGACTTTGCGATGGATTCCGACGGCAGCTTTAAGGGTTCGTTCTTCTTGCTATTAGCCAAAGGGAGTATGTCATCTGTTAATCTTCCTTCGGCCATACGAGTTACCTTAGAAAAACCAGTATCTTCAGCAGCTAAAGTGTAGGTCATATTTAACTCAACCAAGTCCTGGACCACACCAGTACCTGCCCTCTCAAGTGAATCGCATTCATTCAGGTCTGACAATGCCGCAAATCTATTTTCAACATTGATTCCCCATTCGCTAGGTTGTGCAACCCTACCCCAGTTATTTGTTACCGAGTTCCATTTTGTCTTTAAAATACTTGGGTTCACTGTGCTACCTCTCCTATAGAAAAAGTCCAAGGTTAGTGGAACAATCTCGGCAGTCCTGCGTTGCGGAGGAAATATACATCTGAGAAGCTCCGGGAGTTCCTCTGGGCTTAGAATATGCAGAACTACACAGTCTCCTTTTTGTTTTTTTGCGCTATTCCCTATCCAATCCACCCTTCTTGCCATGGTGATTTCCCCTGCTAACAGTTGTTTTCCCCTCGGAGATATCATCATATTATTACAAAGCCAATAGTATGCTTTGCTAATCAAAGAAGAAGTGGATTCGACTTGACCTGGTCTTAGCGAAGGTACATTAGCCAGAACCAGGACAAGGGGAGAAGCCTCTACAATAAGTTGGACTAGGCCTTGGTCAACACCAATCCCTGTAGTATTTGGTGGTAAGTCTTTATCGTGTATTTCCCTGGCACCTGTACCAACTGTCTGCTGAGTATGAGTATGAGGCGGGACTGGTCTAACATCACCATTACCCCCTGTCCCTCCCTTAGGGATATTTGTTGATGGTACAACCCTGTTTGTGACTAAGGTTGGTATGTTACCCACCTCCGCCACTGTCTTATTTAACAGTCCCCCTAATCTATTTACTTCAGCTGTTAATAGATCAATTTTGGCTACTAGTGGTTTAATTATTTCATCTTGGAGTCGATGATACTCACTAGCTTATTAATCAATTCATCGCCAAGTATCTAATTTTCACCTTGTTCCCCGTTACTCTCTATTATGGCAACTGCTTTCAGTGGAGATGCTGCTCTTTTTCTGCTAGAACGTAACCCACCCCGTTTGCTCTGACCCTTTCTGCATGCTCTTATAGCTCTAGTCGTAGGCGCAGACACAGGGGGAGGGGAATCATCTTCTATTATGGTTAACTGGTCACCCTGGTCATTGTCTAGATTAACAGTAGAAGAGATATTCAAATCAAGATTAGCATTGAGGCTTATCTCGGTGGCTGATGCATCACTACTATGTACCTGTACCGGGACTTCTAACACAGTAGAATCCAGCAGATAACCCTGCGTAGAAGTGCCAGGTGGTGACCTCAAGCCCAGCGATATACGTCTTGTGCTATTTATTTTGCTTACCACCTGAACCAGATAATTATCTATAGTATTAGGTACAGATGAAGACCTTAGTTTGGACATGTTGAAAACAATTAGTTAGTAGACAGCTAGGAGTATCACCACCGGAAAGAAGACTCGTTTACCAATTGGATAGATCAACAGAGGCTTCAGGGGTATGTTGACAAGGATTTTTCTTACTTGACAGGTGGCAATGATATACCTCGACAAAAACAAGCAGGGTTCCTGGCCCAGCCCAGTTACGGCCAGTCACGGACTGTCACAGACTGTCCCCCCTTTGTCCGGGCTTCGTCCGGCACATCCCGCGCGCGTCCTCGCGGGACGAGGGACCTGCCGCTGCTTTAAGCGCCTCCTGGCGCGCTCGGTGGTGGCGTCAGCGTTATGCCCCAAGGGATCCTGGGGATTGTGGTCTTTCGTCGGACCGGCGGAGCCAAGCCCGGCTGGTCGTTCTTGGTGGTTGGGGGCGGAGCCAAGCTCGGCCGTGAATCAGGGAGCTGGTAGTGCTGCAGTGAGCCCGGTAACAGAACAATGAGAAATGTCACCCCCCCTCCATCTTCCCTTTTCTGAGTCCAATACAATCATGCTTGATTTTTTATTAATAAAATTTAGAAACATGGCTGGGTCTAATACAAACCAATACCAGACAGCCATCCAGGGTGGCACAGACAAGGGAAATCACTCTCAAATGCAGCCCCTTTGGCGGAGGAGGGGAACCCCAATATGACACTTCACCTGAGGAGAAAGATTTGAGCTCTGACCCTGTTTGGAAAATCTTTAAAGTATCCCCTAGGGTGGCTGTTATTTTCTCTCCAACCTTTAGGAGCATGGTTCTCCCCAGACTGAGCATTCTATTCTGTACATTGGTGCTGTGAAAGATTGTCCTATTAGCAAATTATCTTGAAAGCAATAATGAACCTGATACTCAATGAATTGCAATATTTACCATAGAGCGAAAGCTTAGTGAGTTAAAACTCATCACTGATATCACTGTGTCTTACCATGCCGCCCTTCTTCTATTTTAAAGGAGCCCGGACTGACTTTGTGATCAATGTTTAGATCACTGGAATCTGACAGAGAGAATAGTCTATTATGACCACCAAGTGGAATTCAAGCTGGGCACTAGGTAAAACTGGCACACCAGAGCAGGCTGCATGGCGACCTTGCTCTGCACACAGAGCGTCTGCAGCTTATTAGGTCATGGTGTGTCATCTCACTATACTGACTGATGTAGGCAGGGAGGAAAATGCAACACTTTTCAACCTTGCCAGGGACTCATACTGCAAATCTTGAGAGGGGATTGAGAACAGTATACAACACAGACAAGCCTCAGTTGTGGTAAGCATCGGGGAGAAAGATGAAGCAGGTGGATGTCCAAGTGGAATGGAGGTGAGTAAGCAACATGAAGAATGAGAAGGTTCAAATGAATGGGAGAGCAAGGATAAGAACTAGTAAGCAGATATGAAGAGAATTTCAGGATAATAGGGAACAACCCAGGTGGGATCAATGCGGACATGAAAGGCTAAGTGAGTGAGGGATAATTTAAGCACTAGCCTGGTCATTCATGAAGGGTGCAGCCCGGTAGGAGGAGGGAAAACGTATTGAGCTGCAGATGTAAATGAACTGCTGCACAGGCCAAAGAGGAGCTGCTTGGAAGAAGTGTCACAATAATGCATTGCACTGGCACCACTGGTCAGATGTATGAATCCATGAGATGCCTTGGCTGATACAAGCTCTGAGGGTTTTATGAGAGAGGTGTGAAAGGGTAAATCATGTATACTTCTACAACGCTGCCTGAATAACTAATGCATCTTAACAATGCATTCCTTTACCACGCATGCCTTTACCATGCAGTTTCATGGTAAAGGAATGACTGGTAAAGGGATATGTGTGGTTATGGCATGTGTGTGGTTAGGGCAAGCGTGGCTCTGCTTGTGGAGAAATGGCACGCATGGCTCAGCCCGCGTTGTACTGATCGCTTCCCGCTCTCGAGTGTTGGCCCTGTGAGACATTATCTAAAGCAACCTGAGCCACAATACCTAATTTTTGAAGAGAGGTGTCAAAAAGCCCCTTACTCTGACTTATATTGTAAAAGGTATGTCGTCTATGTGTGTATGTTGTTTGTTTTGTAAGGTGTGCCATGGTGGCATACGATCTACCCAAACAGCTAAAGCCAGTGCTTAATTTGAGCAGGTGCTTTCAGGTGCTCAGTACCGGCACTTCTTTCACAGGGCCGGGGCTACAACTTCTGACCCTGCAGGTGGTGCTCTCAATATTAATTGTTCAAATTCAAAATAAAAAGATTAACATACATTGTATGATGACTGGCTGGTAAATGTTCATAGGCAGGCTGGCTTACGCCTGTCCAGGCAGGCATGATTGTGTCTCCCCACGTTAGTGAAGATGTCATCACGCTGATCACAAATCCAAGAAGTCATTGACAAACTATGGCTTCCATTCTATTCACCTAGTCTGCTGCACCCTGCCACTGTCTGAGCCTAAACCTCCCATTGGATAATTGTAGCTGGGGCCTGGCTCATGACGGAGTTGAGGCAAGGAAGCTGCAAGGGGGCACTTAGAACTTGGGAGTGAGTGAGGGCTCTTGAGGAAAAATAAATTAAAGTAAGTGTTGGCTTTCCACTTGTTGCGTAGCCAGAGTAACATATCCGGCAGCCCTGCATGGCTGCTATCCTCCATGTGCTCGATGCATCTGTGGCCCAACACAGCGTTTGTGCGCTGCACCTCAGCATGGTAATTGCTGAGCGTGAGTAAGTCCCGTAGGCACTACAGCCATACTTACTGGCATTGGCAGCGTTACTGCTGGGGACAATGCCTGTGCTGTAGCAGGCAGGGTCACAGCAAGCTGAGTAGTGGATGCCGATGCCGTCGTCATCCCTGGACCTACTAATTACAGGCAGCACTAGCAGTGACATGACCTGCTGTGCTCGAGCAGCCGCCTGTTCCGCAATAAACCCAGTTCTACTACACTGATCAATACATGCAAAAAAGCATTTTCATTTAGTGTACATTTTGTTTCTGCACTCGGTGTAGGTAAGAAAGTAAAACATGTCATCTTCCGCTTCTTTAGGAATGACAACAGGAAAATGCAGAGTTCAAAATAGCAGGGACATTTACAGGCTGACGACAGGGGTCCCAGGCAGCAGCAGTTTTAGAGATGAGGGACAGCAAGAGTAAAAAGGACAAGAAACTACAAGAGACGAGAGAGATAAAATGGCGCAAAGTAGAAGAAAAGGAGGAGAGCAAATCAGATACAAAGAGAAAGCAGCCATGATGTGAAGAAGAGAGCATTAAGAAGAGAGAAGACAGAATGAAAGGATGTGGAGGACAGGACAGCGGAAAAAAAGCAGACAAATGATAAAACGGAGACACAGCTAATCACTGCTAGAGAGTGATAGTAAAGAGCCAAGATCGAGGGGAGAGAGAGCAGAGCATGGATAAAAGTGAAGAGAAAAAAGGGCAGGGCTAAAATGGAAAGAGGGCAAATCAGAAATACAGGGTGTGAAAAAGATGACAGAAAACAATTAGAGAGGTGAGAGGATAGACTCTTAGAGCAAAGACTTAGGTGACAGACAACAGATCAAGGTTAGAAGATAGAGACTGAGGCAGTGAGCGTGTTGAAAGTGGGGCTCACCGGAGGAAGAAGTGAGCGGTGGCCTCCTTGGCAACATTTTCAGCACCTACACTTCTTTTTTTACAAATTAATCACTGGCTAAAGCTGCTAAACCTGCTAAAGCCGTCTATAGAAAGGCCTAAAAAAACACATTTGAAGTTCCAACAAGCTCAACCTAGACACCTCTGGGCATATTTACCATACTTTCCACTGCACAATGCAGCAAGCAACCTTGCTGCACTGCATGAAAGGTAAAGGGCAGGACATCACTGTATTTAACATCATACTGCAGATTCCTGTCCCTTCCTTGCGCAGGCGCACTTTTGGATGCCTAGCACCACTGCAGGCACCCTTGCACTATGATGCTAGGGCACCTGTATCGTAAGCAAGATTGCTATTGTGCAGAAAGGGAGATCTTCCTGCACAAAAACAATCCTGAGAGGCATTTTCCTCTTTCTATGTGTGCTGCAGAATACAGCACATATAGAAAGAGGGAGAAATGAGAAGAAATAAAGATATTCCTCCTCGTTACGCCTCCACTGGGGAGGTTAAGCATTTTGACACATTCCCAGGTTTAACACTAATAGTAAATCTGGGAATGCGTGAATGCACCAAAATCAATGGGACACCCACGCTCCATCCATGGAATGCCTCCCTTTGGTCAGAGTAACAAAAGGCAGCGATTCGCGTTGCCTAGCGTTATTCCAGATTTATCAAGCGATGCAGGGCCATACAAGGTGGCCTTGCGTGACATGATAAATCTGACTTTGGTGTTGATTCTCTCCTTCCTTTTAGAATAACATCTGCACTATAGAAAAACGTCAACCTAATGTGATGTACTTAAAAGTGGATGAAAAGTGAATTTTGAACAAGGCGATTTTTTCAAAGTATAAATTGGAAATGAAAGGTTTTAGACACATGAAATTGAACGTTATATGTGTACAATAACTCCATTTCTAAATTAGTATTTGCATTCATTGTACTTTGATATTACATGTGGACCCTGATGTGGCAATGTGGGACATTAAGTCTCTAGGAAAGTAAATAAACTGTGCCACATGTCAAATCTTAGACCTGTCAAACTTGGGAAGAATTCCCACAGTGTATTTAGTGCAGCCTCTGCAGTCTGTACATGTGGTCTCGGCTGTAAATTTTACCAAGTCTTAGGGCCTCATTAGGATGACGGGCGGACTTTGCCCGCCCGTCATCTCATCGTAAATCGGGACCGCCCGCCATAAGGGCGGGGGTCCTGGGGGTGCTATTAGGATGTGCCCGCCACAGTGGCAGGCACATCCTGTTTTTACAGCATTGTGGCGGGCGGTGCTCTCTGCACCTCCCGCCACAATGCTGAAAATGCACTTTCACATTGTCAATTACAAAGCGGCAGGCACCGCGTGGTGCCTGCCGCTTTGTAAATGACAATGAAAGGGGGTACCACAAGTAAACCCCATGTGCACCCCCCACCTGTACTTCACTCTGGGGGCCCGCAGGGGGCCCCGACAGTGAAGACCGCATGCCTTTCCGTGGCGGCATCGCCGCCGCGGAAAGGTACTGAAAACCAGACATCCTAATATGGCTGGCGGTGTCTATTAGACACGGCCACCATATTATTCCTTTTTCCTACCCGGCCGAAAAGCGGCGGACGGTCTTTCCATCCGCTGTGGTCCCCCCCGTCATCCTAATATGGCGGGGGGGAATCTGGTTATGATATCGGGCGGATTGCCTCCGCCAGGCTGGCAGTGGCTACCGCCAGCCTGGCAGAGGCAATCCGCCCGATATCATAATGGACCCCTTAGTCTCTCACTCTCCTCAGGGCTGTCCACCAGGGCTCTTAAGCATTGGTTGCAGCCATCTTTTGCTGTCGGATATTTATTCATATCATAATGAAAAAAGCAATGTAGATAAGTTAATGCAATTGCTGAAGATGAAATATATGTTTGTAAAAATTCCCTTTCCAGCTTTCAGGTTGACTGGAAAACCTTTAAACACTTATGTGATTCAACTATGTAATACATGTTGATGATTAAGCAAACATAGATTTGCTATTAATGAGATTGATATATTACAATTAACTTTAAGACAGCTGCTGCTCAGTCTATGAAGGTGCTTGAGCTCTATTTAACTTTGTTGTTTATGTACAAAGCACATTTGATCTGTTTACCCAAAAAATTTAATGTGTCTGAGTGCACCAAGCTTCTGTTGGACCACTGCCTGGGCTGATAATAGAGCAGCGCTCACTGCAATGGCCAATCAATTTGATTGAATTATCCCCCTTTACATGTGTTAGGTGTCAAATAAGAAGGTTCCTGGTTGCTTCTTTGCAGTGAGATTGTTTCAGGAAAAATTATACTTAAGCTTCTCTAAGTAATGAGGACAGTCCAGTTATTGAGATGTCTCCTTTATCATTCCATCAGGAATTGAAATGTCAGAGAAGTATCTAATGATTATGGGACGGCAATGAATTTGTTGAGGGGTGAATTAGCTCTTTAATGTAGATTGTATTGTCACCTGGGTGGTTGTTTGCTAATAATACTATTAAGGTGCTTATTTGATTTGTCCTGTATACTTAAAAGTTAAATTAGTTTTTCAAAAGAGACAGTGGTGGTGGACGCTACACCACCTTCTTTTCTATTTCCTCTGTGTTTTCACATTTTGCATTCTTTGGGGCCCTTAAATCAAGGAGGTGTATGCTGAGAGAGAACCATGTTTCTGAAATTAAAGTGATATCCAGGCTGCATTGACAGGCTAGAGCTGCATTTCGTAATAGCAGGAGTATTAGCAATTGCTTATCTGCTGTTTAGTAGCATGCATTCCAAATTGTTGGTCACTGAGGTTTTGTTAGTAGGTTTATTTTTACTCTGTTTCAGATGAGAGAGGCTGTTTAGTCATACCCATCCCTTCTGTTGTCAAATGCCAGATGTTTATTAATTGCAGTTTTCCTGTGGGTAATCCTTACTAATTCCATAATGCTTTTGAAAATAATTTTAGTGGGTATTGTATAATTACACTTGCTCAGTGGTGGCATGTTCAAATGTTTGGGATTCTCGTACTAGGGTAATATTTTAGAATATGGAATTGATGGGTATCCATGATAGGTTTTGTGAGATACCTATGATAGAGTTTGCTCTGCATATAGATACTGGAAGACTCTCTTGTGATTTGTATCCCGTTCATCTGCTAATGTGTCTGTGGCTTGCATGAGCCAAATAGCTGGTTGCAAAGTTACACAATAGTATTGTGTGCACAAGTAAAGGTTTTTGTGATCATTGTTATGGTTGAGTCTTTGGTATATGTTCTTTTCTATTTCATTCCAGATATTCATGTTGCCCTCGGCAATTGTGTTTTGAGTACTACCTTAAAAAAAATATTCAACGCAAACCCAGAGCAAAGTATTAGTAAATCTGTGACTACGGGCCATATTTAGATTTTGGTGGAAGAGTTACTACGTTACAATGGTGACGATTATCCCATCTGCCGAATTATAAATCCCAAATATATTATAGAATATATATTTCAGCAGATGGGATATCCGTCTTCATTGTAAAGGAGTAACCCATCCACCGAAATTTAAATAAGGCCCTAAATCTTTTTAAAAATACATTGACTGTGGAACCTAAGTCTTCATTTTTATTGCTGATTTCAATTATATTTGGAGTTATGGTGATATTGATTGTTAACTGGTAACATGTATCACTACTTTCAGGCATGGTGTCTGGCAATAAGGCTTCTACAAACCCCCATGGGTTGGGAAGTTTATTGTTTATGTGTTTAGAGTTGCTGTTTGGGCAATATTGTTGTCATGTTCATTATAGTTGATTGTTTCAAAGGTTGTCGTTGGTGATTGAGTTGATGAGTTTTCAATTTTTTTTTGAAAGTATGTATGCACAATAAGTAGTAAGGAGTGATCAATCAGGGCATTAGAAAATGTTTTCAAAAGTGTGGTTGCAAAATATGGTAAATTAATTATTTTTTTTTGTTTCATTTATTTTTCTATGGTAACTTGCTCACACTGCCAAGAAGCTGCCCAAGGCAATATGGCATTTTCAGGCAGTATGGCATGGTAGCAGTGACAGCAGGAGACAGCCGGAGAGGCCAGGGTTAGGTCTCCTTGAATCTAGTGTCCATAAGCAAAGTGGAACAGTAGAGTCATACTGAATTTCAGTATGTCCAGTTTGAATCTGCTGTGGAGTGGTAGAGTGTTCCAGAGGTAGGAACATTGGAAGTGGAGCGATTTACCCATAAAATAGTTGCAACTCGACTGGTTGATATCTATCTAGCTTTGTGAGCCCACCCTTAAGCATCTCATGGGCGAGTACATCTGGGAAGTCTTATGTGTTGGTGAGGGCATGGTGGAGTATAGGGCTAAAGGGAACTCTGTTGGATAAGGTACCTTTGAGGGCTTAATGCAAGTCTTTTGTCAGTAAAGAGTGCAAGGTCTTCATTGTAGGTGAGATGTATTCTGAGCACCTTATTTGAAGACAAGGTGGGTAGCTTGATTTGTATTTGCGTTTGATGGCTTTGTAAAGTGTGGCATTAAATTGAGGGTATCTTGGCATGAAGAACCAGCTCAAATGTCTACAATGTCAACAAGTTAATATGACTACTATAAAGTCCACATTGCTTTTCTAGACTTTGTTTCCCCCTGAGGTTGGAAAGGGAAAATGTTCCACAGTTTTGCTGCGTCTACCTAAAATGCTCAACCTTTTATCCATGGATTACTAAAAAGACATAATTGCCAAATAAATCACACTGCTTGATCACAACTTCTGGGTTGATTGCTATAATTTAAAAATGACAATAAATGACACCCTTCGAGTCCATAGATGAACTATGGACTAGACAGGTTATATTTAATTTGTTTAGCTACTGTCAGCCAATTGAATGATTCCAAAGCTGGAACGACATGGTTAGAAAAGTTCAACTTAGCAGGACTTTATTGGTCACTTTCTACACTATCAGCAACTCATGGATCATATTTTTGGATAACTCTTGATAAACAGCATTGCAGCAGCCTATTGAAGAAGAAACAAAGGCTCTCTTTAACCCCTTCCGTGCGGCCGCGATTCCCCCCGTGTGCGGCCGCCGAACGAACAGGGCGTGGCCATGACGAACCCCAGCCGTCATCAGCACACGAGCACCGTGGAGCGTGACGGCTGGGGTTCGTCACCAGCATGGAAGGGGTTAAAGTAATTTTCTGAGAGAAAAAAACAATGGGGCAAGCACTTTAGTACATGAATTTGATAAAAATATGACTGAAGAAAGCTGATGATCAGTGGTGTTACTGTTAATTGGGTGTGGTTTCGTTCTTCAAGTTGTATATGTTTTTATGTATAGGTTTGTGCCTTGCCTAGTTTAGCTCTTCCATATTAGGTTTATGGTATATCCTGCTTAAGTGTTCTATATTAGAATATATTGGTTCAAAGAAACAATTAGAGTTCATTTGTGTGAGCTGTAGCTTGACTGTGGCTGGAGTTTCTTCTTTTCCTGCAATGAAACTTTTTCTTGGATCTACCAACATTCTCCATGGTGGTCATTTGAGAACAACTTCACATTGGGGATGAGTGGCTCCCTACCCCACCAGAAGAAACTCTAACACTGCAATACATATGCTTTGTTCGCAAGGTAAACCTCTACATCCTTGGATTTCTGGTTAAGCCTTATTCCCTAAGTGCTATATGCCACTACATACTCAGGCCGATTTTTAAATGGATTAAGATTGACATTCACCAGAATTAATTCTATTTCATTTGTTCCTTCCAATGTCTGTTTCTTCTAATGCGATCTTGCTCCTGCATAGAAACGGGATGTACGTCAGTACAACGCGATCATTTTGATTGCGGTACTTTACAACGTGGTTTTCACAACGCAAGTCGTTACAACGACTTGCGTTGGAGGGCGCTGGATTGTGAATTAATTTAATTTTCTATTCCAACTCCAGCCCACGTAACAGTAGGGAAGGTGTTGGAATAGAAAATCAAACTATTCCTTAAGCTAGAGGCCATCCAGCGTAGTTGTTATAATGACTTGCGTTGTAATGGCTGCATCGTAAAGGTTGCGCGGTGTTAACACCGCATTGTAAAGGATGTTTCCCATAGGAACGCTTTCACCGCAAGCCTGAAGAGTTCTAATCCTGCCCTCTTCGTACACAACGCAGATGCACACCACCAGCCTGAGGATCTTGGCATTGCGCACCCCATGAGCCTCTTCAAGTCACGCTCAGCCTCCACAAGCCTCTTGGACAGCTATTCACACAGAGAATATTCTTGACTTGAAGAGCTACCAGTACGGAGCTTTCCAGCACTGATTTCTTGTTGTTTTAACTGATTAGAGATATTTTCTCCAAGAACAGCTTTCTCTCTGCTCTTCATCAAGAATTCTCCTGCATCATGACTTCATTCATCAACAGCAACCTGTACTTTTCTTTCCACTTGCCATTGAAAGTGAAATGGGACTTTTGTTTTGCTTTCACATTGTGATGTCATTTCCTTCTTTCATCATTAATAGAAACAAAGGACTTTACTTTTCTTTCCACTAGCCATTAAAAATGAAATAGAGCTATTCAGGAGAATTTTTCGGTACTAGTTAATGTACCACATAAACGTATATCTTCTACAATTATCTTTTCCTCTATATATATCATAGCCTATATATATATATATATATATATATATATATATATATATATATATATATATATATATATATACATATATATATATATATATATATATATATATATATATATATATATATTTAGTTTTTTTCTTTTTCTTTCCCTTTTCTTTTCTTTCCTTTTCTTATTATTTCTTCTTTTTCCTACCCTCCTTTTCCTCTTCATCGCCTTTCTTTCCATTCTCTTATTTTCCAAGTCTTCTTTACTGTGCAGCATATTGCTCTACCTCCTTTCTTTTTATTCACTCCTGGTGTCCCCCTCTCATTTGGTCAAAATAGAAAAAAAAATTACAAAACTATCTGAAGGTGTGTGGTCTAAATCTATCAGCAGAAAGGAAAACATCCATGCTTATTCGCTGCCTGGGTGCTGAAGGTCAGGACATATATGAAAATGTACCTGATTTAGTTACTGAAGGTGAATGTGATAATCTAAATGAATTTGAGACAGCCATCAAAAAAATGGACTTACATTTCCTTCCTAAAGTATCAGTTACTCTACAAAGATTTTATTTTAGTGAAAGAAAACAGAAAGATGATGAAACTGTAAAAGAGTTTGTAATTGAACTATGAAAATTAGCTGCTTTATGTAATTTTGGGGACAATTCGGAGGAAAGAATCCGTGACCAATTTATGCTGGAATGCAAAAACGACAAGGTAAGAGAAGAATTATGGACTAAGAATGGCCCATCCTTAGTGGAAGTATTAACCATAGCCAAGCAAATTGAACATTCACTACAATGCATATGTGATTTGAAAACATCTAAAGATAATGTAGGTTCGGTATAACTAAGCTCTCAAAAAAAGCAAAGGAATATTATCAGACCTAAACCAGTTTGTTTTAGTTGTGGAAATCCTAATCACCTTGCTAACAGTAAAGATGGCCCAGTATTGAATGTTGCATGTAGATCATGAGATAAAAAAGTAAACTTTACTAAGTGGTGTATAGCTGTACCAGGCTAAGAAAAAAATCATGAGATCGATGGTGAGGAAGATTAATTTGTATTACGATGTTAAATGTGTCAAAAGTGTTAAATGTGATTATTCAGCTGATGTGGATAACGTCAATGAAATGTGTGTTTCCGTGATGATGGACTCAGGTGCAAAATTATTACTTGTGTCTTCCAAAGATTTCTCGCACTTATTTGAAGGAAAGGTTCATCTGCTGGACCCGGACTGCATTCCTAACGGTTTTGAGGGTAAACCCATTGACTTACTGGGTTATTTTCGGTCTAATTTTATGTTCAAAGGGAATCATCCTCAGGGGAAAGTATATGTCCCGGTAGAAGGGTACACCATATTAGGTTGGCCGCATCAAACGCTGTTAGGAATATTTCTTGATCCCAATTCAAACCCTCATATACAAGTCATACAAATTGAGGCAATGTGTACTTTATTTTCCAGAGAATTGTCACTATATTTTCCCATTGCCTACAAAGCAAAATATATTAACCCAAGTTTACAAAATGCTCTAGTGGCTGAATTAAACCGGTTGAAAGATGAGGACATATTAGAACCCTTGGAGGCAGCAAAATAGGTGGCTCTTATGGTAGTGGTGACTAAACAGGGGTAGAGGATAGATTTCCTCTACCGAACAACTCAGAAATGACCACCATGGTAAGCAATGGCAAGTTCTTTTCCACCTTAGACTCGACAAGTGCCTAACATCAGGTTTGCTTAATAGAGGATTCTAAGTCCCTCATATCCTTCATCACACCTTTTGGCATATGCATGTTCAATAGAATGCCGTTTGGGCTTTGCTCTTTGGCCTCAGTATTCCAGAGGCTTATGTTGGATTTGTTTAAGACAGTCAAGAATGCTAAGTTCTTTCAGGATGATGTGTTGATATTCAAAGAGGATTTGGGAGAATATAAAAATAAAATCAATGTGAGTCCTAAAGAGGACTAAGACAAAAATGTTTTTAAATTTCCACAACCCACAAGAAAAGTGGAAATACAATCCTGTTTAAGCATGACATACCATTACTTGAGGTTGTACGCAACTTTTCTAATTGTACATTGGCCATTAAGTCTCTTTTAAAGAAAAAAGTACACTAGGAGTGGTTAAAGAAATGTTAAGAGGAATTGGAGGATGTAAAATCTAGTCTCATTGGTGCATAAAAATTGAAGAGTTTCATACCAGGGAGACAATGTGTAATTGTTATGAGCGCTATGATGAAGACTTGGGTGCAGTTTTAACATAGAAACAGGGAGAGATAGATGTTACCATTGCGTTTACTTCTAGGTCCTTAAAGGGGTCTGAAGTGTGATACTGTAATATTGAAAATTAAGCCCTTGCGATGTTTTGTGCCATTAACAAATGCAAACAGTTTATGTGCGAAGTGAGATTCCTGGTATGAACCGGTCATAAGCTTGTCCAAGAAGTGTACCACAAAAAGGGATTAGACATGAATATGTAAATGGTTAGTGGGCCTTCAGGATTTTCAATTTTCTGTCATTTATATTGCTGGAATAGGAATTTGTGTGGCAGATTTTCTCTCCAGGATGTCTTAGATCATGAGTGACAGGAAGGTGCATGTAATGATTGGTATGGCTCTGAGGAAGTTAAGATTTGTAGTGGAACAGGAGGTTGTGTCTCTCAGGATGAGTGGTTGAGAGAAAAGGACTTGATTGAAGAACTTGCTTAAATTTGCAGGTGTATTATTTCAGGAAAAGTAGAGGGGAGGACATCACAACATTGCATAGCTTTGCCAAAGTTTTGGATTAATCATATGTGGTAAATGGAGTAGGGATAATATTAGTTCATCTCACTAATATACGTGAACGGTTGATGTGCATAGCTCACAAAGGTCATCAAGGGATAAGTAAAATGACGGAAAGTTTAAGAAGTAAATATTGGTGCCCAGAGATGGACATAATGATAGAACAATGTGTAAGGAGTTGTGGAGAGTGTAACATGAGTGATAAAACCATGAAGGTGAGAATTGTTGCCACGATTTGCGGCGATATTCCCAGTGAAGTTTGGGAGGAGATTGGTCCTATTGGTACTAAAGGAGTCAACAAATATTTAATAGTTGCCATAGACATGTTTTCTAGGGGGCCAGAAGTTTCTGTAACATCTGAGATCAACACTTCAGCTGAACTAAGGTTGCTTTCGGAGGTATTTAGTAGAAAAGGACATCCGACAAGTATACTTATGGACAATGGGCTGCAATTAACTTCTAGGAACATTTGTTAGTGTGAAAGAGGAATAAAGCCTAACAAATGTTTACCGGGACACTAAAGGAGACTATTCAAATTGCCAAACCCAGCAATCAGGATTGACTGCAAGCAGTGAAGAAAAGAGTGGAGGAATATAGATTCACTCTTCATAAGGTCACTGGTATAAGTCCATTCTTCCTGTTTCATAAACAAATCTCCAACACCCTCATGAACCCTCCATGGCTGAAAAGTTACAAAACAAATAGGGAGAGTGTATATGATCTGGGAGGGGTAACATTGAAGGAAAGGGAGCAGCAAATGCAGGTGCGAAGGAAAGAAAATTACGATTGCCAGAAAGCTGCCAAACCTAAAACAGTCAGGGTGGGTGACTGTTTCAAAATTAAATTACATGGAAATGGGAATGGTGTTTCACATTTCAGTACTCCTTACCAGGAGATAAAGTGTTCTGAAGTGCAACCAGAATGAACGATGGTCGCAATTGGAACTTTAACAGAAGTGTGGTGCTTTGATCATAGGAACAAAGGCAGGAGAGCAATGTCTATTTATTTTGGTAATGGAGGTGTGTGGTATATTGTTCTTGCATTTGTATATATGTATTGGTTTGTTCCTTGTATATTTTAGCTCTCCCCTGTTAGGTTTATGGTATATCCTGTTTAAGTGTTCTGTATAAGTATGCATTCAAAGAATAAATTAGAGTTCAGTTGCGTGAGCAGTAGCTTGACTGTGGCTGGAGTTTTTCTATTCCTGCAATAAACTATTTTCTTGGATCTACCAACATTCTCCATGTTGCTCATTTGAGAAGAATTTCATATTGAGCATCAACCTTGACTCCTTACAGATTCTTTTTCATGCTAGCCAGCATTGGTGCAGGACCTCATTCTTAGGCCAAAAGTGATCATAGAGATGTGTTTTTCCTTCTGTCTATTAAAGCACATTCAAATGTTCGCTTTTGTGAGAAGGTCTTATAATGTGGATAGACATGCTAGATTGACTACATGAAGTATTCAAACTCAAACAAAACAATCAAATGGGCCAATTAGCTCACACAAAAAGGGTGGGTTGAAGAATAGACCTCTAACGAGCACAGAAGTCCAGGCACCTAGGAAAAAATGCACAACAGCAGCAATGCTTGCCAAGAGCGATTTAATAAGAAATCTTTGAATCAAGCTATCTTTGGAGCCCTAGAAAATAAAGACAATGAATACGTATAGTATATCAGTGATGCCAAATGGTCCTGGGAACACAGTCAGTAACTGAAATTATGCAAAGTTCATGCCACTCTCTCAGTAATCTCATTTACATATAAACAAACTCATGAAGGTGACAGAGATTATATCCTCCTGTAACTACATAAGATATTAGAATGACAAGATGTGACAGTTATGTTATGTTATGTTAAATGTAATTTATATAGCGCACGGCTACTCGATTAGAGTGTCCCGGCGCTTTATTTTGGCAGCTCAGAGAAGAAACATAACACCATATAAAACATTCATAAACAGCAAAAGAAACAGCAAACAGGAAGCACACTAAAGGGTAAAAAGCCAGGTTTTAAGGCCCCTCCTGAAAGACAGAAGATTGGAGGTACCGCGTAAGGCCAAAGGCAGAGTGTTCCAGAGCTGTGATGCCCTCAGTCTGAAGGAACGCCCCCCGATACGGGCCCTCTTTACTCGAGGAACCGCCGCCAGAAATGAAGATTCAGATCGCAAGGATCGGGCCGGGCGGTAGAAGACAAGCCTGCGCTGCAAATATTTAGCTCCTGAACCAAAAAGCGCCTTATGGGCCAGGGTCAACGCCTTGAAAATAATCCGCTTTCGGATCAGCAGCCGATGGAGCGACTGCACAAGGCCGGACACTCTGGCTCGCCTGTGAAGGCCAAAGATCGCGTGTGCCGCAGAGTTCTGCACAACCTGCAGCCGCTGTAGAAGATACTCCGGAAGACCCAGATAAAGGACGTTGGCATAGTCCAATCTGGAGCCAATTAAGGCTTGAACCGTTATCTTCCTGTGCTCTTCTGTGAGCAGAGGCAGGAACTTCCGGAGCATCTTAAGAATGCCAAAGCATGTGCCCATCAGACCGAGGATCTGAGATCTCAGCGTCAGACCATTGTCACTCTTGACTCCCAGATTTTTTGCCAACTGGGATGCCTGTGCAGGGGGGAACATATCCACTGGCCACCATGCCTGCCAGTCAGGATCTAAGGAGCAGCCAAAGAACAGCACCTCCGACTTGTTGGAATTACATTTGAGGCTGTTCTGCAGAAACCAATTGAAAACTGCCCCGAGACAGTCCCGAATGCTCTCTCCGTCAAAATCCTGATCTTTCCTACACGTGAAAAGAAGCTGGGTATCATCAGCGCAGGAAACGATATGTGCCCCAAAGGACTCCACCAGTGCCGCCAAAGGGGTCATAAAGATGTTAAAAAGAGTCGGGCTCATCACAGAGCCCTGTGGAACTCCGACTCCCAATGGCGGCATCTCAGTGGAGCTCGGGGAGGCCCAGACCGTTTGTCGACGACCAGCAAGAAAAGATATAAACCAGCTGAACACGTCCCCCTCAGACCGATGTTATGAAGTCTGGCGAGGAGCCCCTCATGGGGGACGGTGTTAAAGGCCGCCGACAGATCAAGCATGACAAGCATGGCCTTGCCTCCTGAATCCAGAGTCTCCTTAATGGCCTCTGATATCTCCAAGAGTGCCGTCTCCGTACTTAAATTAGGGCGGAAACCGGATTGCGTGGAGTGCAGCAGGTCATTGGATTCTAAGAAGGCCGAGAGCACGCTATGCCCGTGCTTCTCCGTAATTTTAGCCAGCGCAGGAAGGAGAGAGATAGGCCTGTAATTGGCCAGCACCTCAGGGTCTAGGCCGGGCTTTTTAAGGAGGGGGATCACCATTGCCCGCTTCCAAGTCTGCGGGACCACCCCCTCCCTCAGAGAGAGGTTCAAAAGTGGGTTAACGAATGGGTTGACCACCACCGCCATCCTCGCCAGGAATTTGGCCGGACAGGGGTCTAATGGCGACCCTGATTTAAGGTTGGCCAAAAGTGCCAATGACGTAGAGATAGAGATGGGTGGAAACTCCGCCAAGGCGGAATCCAGAGTAGGCGAAGGAACTAACCTAACCACAATGCTGAAATGCTCTTCAACCATCCTCTCCGGAAAGGAGTCCTGAATCAGTTTGATCTTGTCCGTAAAAAACTTTGCAAGATCACACACCCACGACTCAGAGGGAGCAATTCGAGGCAGATTAGATCTGGGGGCCGTGAACTCCCTCACAACAGTAAAGATCTCCTTACAGGAATTGGAAGCTGCCTCTATCCTCCTAGCTAAGTAGTTCTTTTTCTCGCGGCGGATATCCCGGTGATAGGCTTTGACCGCCGTCCTATATGCAAGTCTGGCCGTCAGGTCATATTGAAGGCGCCAGGCCCTCTCAGCCACCTTACACTGGCGACGAGAGGCAGACAGTGCATCGGTGAACCACAGAGCCGAAAGCCGCTTTGCCGTGTCCCGGGGAGCCATCGCAGGGACTAAGTCGTTCAGCCTATTCGTCAGCCACACCTGCAGAGACTCTACGTCCTGCTCTAGGTCGCCTGAGAGGGGACACGGATGGTCAAGAGAGGCCTGAGCAAGCATCTCAGGAGTCACCCGGTGAAATGCCCTCGAGGCAGATCCATGCTGTCTAGGGGCAATACTAGACAGTTTCTCCCTGCCTAATACAGAAAACCTGGCCAACCTATGATCGGACCAGAGCACCGGAACAAGCTCTATATCAGCTAAAGGGGCCGTGGAAAAGACCTGATCCAGGGTATGTCCCTTGTCGTGTGTCGGGCTCGAAAGAAAAGGGACGAGACCAAGGGGAGCCGTAATATCGAATAATTTATTCGCATCCGGATCCTACCCCACATCCATGTAGAAGTTAAAATCTCCCGCCAGCAGACAGTGCTGAGCTCTCAAAGCTAATACAGAAATAGCTGCATGAAGGTCATCAAAAAAGGATCCCGCCGGTCCCGGGGGTCTATAGACCAGCAACCCTTTCAGAGCTTGATGAGGGGCGAGAGTAATAGAAAAAGCCAGAGATTCGGAGCCTGAAATGGTTTCCAGAGGGAGAATGGCGCACGCAGCAAGCTTGCTCACCACTAAAGCCACCCCTCCTCCCCTTCCCTTCGCTCTGTCTTGCCGAAAGATGTTATATTCCGGTGGAATAGCCGCCATGATGTCGGGATTGGACAGATCCCCCAGCCAAGTTTCAGTCAGCATCAGACATAATGGTTTTTCCCTGACGAGGAGATCAAAGACCTCTAGGGCATGTCTGCATACTGATCTAGTGTTGAGCAGTAAACAAAGATGTTTCACACAATCCTCTCCCCTCCGCAGTAAAGCAGCGGGGGCATAACCAGGTGACCAACCACAACCAGGACAGTGCCTTTTCCCCCTATAACGACCAGGGAAAACAACTCGACAAGCGCAGGATGCTTTTTGCAAAGAGCGAAGTTCCCTCGATGAATAGCAGACCATCTTCCCCGCAACAGAGAGCCCTATGAAGCCAGGCCCACCCGCCACTCCGACGCCTCCGGGACGCTGACGGGCGCAGACGGGCAGGACTCTGGCAAGACTCAGGCAAAGCGAAGGATATCCCGCTGCGCGATCCCACTGCGCTCGGAGGACTGGTTTAAATAGGGCCTCCAGGTGAGGTGCAACCCGCCCCACCAGGACGCTCAAAATGGCGCTACCAAAGCGTCAGTGCCCAACCCAAAATGGTGCCGAAAGTCAGCGCGATGCCGAGCCCCACCAGCCCCAGAACCGGACCCGCTATAGCAGCGGTGAGAGCCAATTACTGTGGAGGTAAGGGGACAGGTCCCAGCTAAAAGCAGGGGAAATAAAACAAAATAAAACACAAATACAAAACAGGTAGATTAAAAACGAGATGCGCTAGCCACGCAGCGCTAACAGCAGAGCTGAGCTGCCTAAATCGGTCAAATGATTCCTAGCAAGGCAAAGGACCCAAAGGACCGCCTTAAATAGGGCCTCCATGTGAGGTGCCACTCGCCCCACCAGGACGCTCAAAATGGCGCTACCAAAGCGTCAGTGCCCAACCCAAAATGGCGCCGAAAGTCAGCGCGATGCCGAGCCCCACCAGCCCCAGAACCGGACCCGCTATAGCAGCGGTGAGAGCCAATTACTGTGGAGGTAAGGGGACAGGTCCCAGCTAAAAGCAGGGGAAATAAAACAAAATAAAACACAAATACAAAACAGGTAGATTAAAAACGAGATGCGCTAGCCACGCAGCGCTAACAGCAGAGCTGAGCCGCCTAAATTGGTCAAATGATTCCTAGCAAGGCGAAGGACCCAAAGGACCGCCTTAAATAGGGCCTCCAGGTGAGGTGCAACCCGCCCCACCAGGACGCTCAAAATGGCGCTACCAAAGCGTCAGTGCCCAACCCAAAATGGCGCCGAAAGTCAGCGCGATGCCGAGCCTCACCAGCCCCAGAACCGGACCCACTATAGCAGCGGTGAGAGCCAATTACTGTGGAGGCAAGGGGACAGGTCCCAGCTAAAAGCAGGGGAAACAAAACAAAACAGAACACAAATACAAAACAGGCAGACCAAAAACGAGATGCGCTAGCCACGCAGCGCCAACAGCAGAGCTGAGCCGCCCATATCGGGCAAATGATTCCTAGTTTCCCAGTCTATGTTTAGAGATTGTTTTATAAGTAAAGGAGTCACAATAGCTTGTCTCACTGATAGTTGAATCTTTCCTGTAGGTTGATGAGCTACTGGTTGACGGGGGTGAAGCCCTATTCAAGCAGCAACCACAATTCTTGTCAGGGTGAAACACAAGTCACCCCAAGTTAATCTGTGCATAACCCTCTGTTATCTTGGCACAAAAGCAATCATGCTTAACTTAAAGGCAAAGAATTTATGCAGCACTGCAAACAGTAATAACGTGAACACATGACACAAAACAAATCCGACACCACTTTATAAACTTAGAATAAAATAAAATTAATTATTTGAGACCAAAACAACAAAAATCTAATCAGTAGAACGGGAGATATTACATTTTAAAGATATAAGTGAAAATAGTACATAGAAGTATAAAGCACCAACTGCGATCATCTGATTGTCGAGTGTTGCGAGATCCCGCATTGTGGATGTCTCGCGTAGTTGAAGTTCTGAGGGAGCATCGGGTCTGCAATGTGGAGTCCTGCATTGTCATTGAAGATGCCGCCAATGACAGGCTTGTGATGCAAAGGCCTGCATCGAGGATGCATTCCACAGTGGCTGTTCAGATGAGCCTTCTTGAGATGTGCCCAGGCCTCTTGTTTGTGATCTCTCACTGAATCATAGAGCACATCCCCTGTGTTTGCCGCACCCAGATTACAGGAGTGCTGCAAAACACAAATATGTATGAGGGAAATACTCTCCCTCTTCATCTCTTCACCATGTAGGCCTGGGTCTTCCAAAATGGAACCCAGAGTCCACCATGTGATGTACCACTTACAGCAAGTGCATGTATACAACATACACACAATACACAGCATTGTACCTTAATTGTAATGTAGCACTCATAGGCACACATACACCCAGCACATAAATTTAACATGCCTGCACTGCTCAGCGCTGTTTCCTTCATTTATTGTGCCCCTCATAGGCACACATACATCCAGTACATAGTGCTTTGCACTGTATCCATTGTGTCTTGTACCACTTACCAGTACAAATTCACCCAACATCTGCATTCATCATGCACACCCTGCACAACACTACATCCTTCATGTACTGTAACCATTCCCAGGCACACCTTTATCCAGCATATGCTATAAACATGCATATACTAAACAGCCATATATCCTGCAGGTATTGTATCATTCACAGGCACACATACAACCAGCATAGAGACACCACTCCTGGGCTGCACAGCATTTCACATCAACCTGATGTAAGCCATGGGGATAGTTAAGAACATAACAACAGAACTCTAAAGTTAGTGAGTCTGTAGGCCTCACTCCTAAAACAGGTTAAAAAGCACCTGTTCACACCTACTGACCCCTACACAGTATGCTGCTACAATTGCGCTTGTGCTGCTTTACTCCTGAGTGCGGTGATAGCCTTCCACCACTATGAAGGCAGCACTTTGGGTACCCCTCCCGGACCAACAAGACCACAATCCACGAGACAAGCAAAATTCATGATACACACGCATGATCCATGTTTTCCTATGACAACATAAATCAGAATAAGGGATTCAGGCACTAGAAGAGTTGGGCAGTCAGGACAGAGGTCGGCATTCATTAAAATATAGAGGACTTCTACGTGCAAAATCAGCAATTATGCAGCATCAAAGGTAGTGTGGAAGCACTTTTAGGAGAACATATATACCATCAATGAAGTGCATGGATGCATCGCCTCACTGTAAAAGGCATTGGAATAGGAAGCACTCTTTAGGCTAATGGACTACACACACTTAATAGCCAACAACTAACAGTGAGAGGTAAATAATACACTGGCCTTATTCAAAATGTGTATAAAAAAAATCCAAGCAATGGCTGAAGGTATCAGATCCGAACTAAACAAAGGCTGAAGGAGCTAACCTAAAGCCAGACTTTGTGGAATCTTTCAGTGTTGATGTTTAGAGCTAATATTAAAGACAAAGGTCCTTAGCTTTCAGAATTTACAAAGAAACAAAATAAAATATAGACCATGATAGGCAACTATATGTGTCACTGTCCAGCCGGACAGGATATTTATTTTCAAAAGAATAGGAATTGTAGTTCAGGAATAGTTCAACAGGCACAATCCTGTACCAAAGAAATTCAGAGAACATACAAGGTGTTCGAAAGTTTTAAGCAGGCAAAAGAAATGAGCAAAATTGGCCACTTTTAAATCAGTGTTCACTTAAAGTAGTGCCAACGAAGGCGCCAGACACAACAGAATTTGACATAATAGTTTGGTTGTGAGGGCGCTTTACAAAGTCGACGTTTCGATCCCTTATGCTCAATTGTCTGGGATCATCATCAGGACTGACATATCTTACAGCGTTTGCCTGACAAATTGATATACAAATGATTTACCGCCTGTAAGAAGGGGAGAAAAAGAGAGAGGTAGGTAGCTTTAGAAAGTTAGTTACTCAACCTGGAAGGAAAAAGAAGAAAAATGCTCCTGATAGTCCGAGTGTTTCAGAGGACCATTACATTTAATCGGATTCGACTTATTCGTGCATAATATATTGTGTTACACTCGTGAGGGGCCGGTCGGAGTGCCTGTGACTTGTGTAAAATGGTAGAGAAACATTCTCCTGGCTATATATACAGTTTGGAAAATAAGTATTTCATTTCAGACTCGACCTTGGTGGTTCAAACGTTATTTGTACCCTTGTTTATAAAACAGGCCTATTGACGTTTAAGCTGTATTCTTTTATCATGCACATACAACCGTGATATTGTCATGCATTGTGAGCCGGCTAGCGCGCATTGGGTTTTTGGCGAGGGCTTATGCGAGGGACCTTGCGGGTGGAGGACTTACCCAGATAGGGGTTAAATTGACCCTATTCAATTGGATGGCGTGTGTTTTAGGTGCCCACCTGAAACGGGAAAAGGGACCTGATCAGTGAGAGCCCCAGGCGGGGGAGAGAGATAGGGATGCCGAGCGCGGCGGGGTCTCAAGGTTACCTGTGCACAGTCCTTCTGTGGTGTGGACTTCTATTTGGATAGCGGGGGACAGGTTAAAGTTAACCAGATAATTCCTATGGGAAAGAAAGCGGGGTCAATAACGCGTCAAATGGGCAGACTGGTTGGATTGTCTGGAACGGTCCGGGTTTGGGCGAGTCTTACCTTGCGGCGGGGCACCCTCGTGTTGCATCAGTCTGCAATACCGGAGCTGAAGGAGCAATGTCCCTCTGTCAGCTACCGTCTCCGTCGGATGACTCGTACTATAAGCGCTAGTGCGGTTGGGTTGTAGAAAGAGAAGATGGGTCGGCGATGGCCGCCATCTTGGTGAGGGAATACGCGGGCATTCGGTTGCGCCATTTTGAGAAGGGAATTCACGAGTGTAGTGACAGTGTGTAATATTTACATTTTGGTGGTGAAATAATGTTCCAGACAATCCAACCAGTCTGCCCATTTGACGCGTTATTGACCCCGCTTTCTTTCCCATAGGAATTATCTGGTTAACTTTAACCTGTCCCCCGCTATCCAAATAGAAGTCCACACCACAGAAGGACTGTGCACAGGTAACCTTGAGACCCCGCCGCGCTCGGCATCCCTATCTCTCTCCCCCGCCTGGGGCTCTCACTGATCAGGTCCCTTTTCCCGTTTCAGGTGGGCACCTAAAACACACGCCATCCGGGTGAATAGGGTCAATTTAACCCCTATCTGGGTAAGTCCTCCACCCGCAAGGTCCCTCGCATAAGCCCTCGCCAAAAACCCAATGCGCGCTAGCCGGCTCACAATGCATGACAATATCACGGTTGTATGTGCATGATAAAAGAATACAGCTTAAACGTCAATAGGCCTGTTTTATAAACAAGGGTACAAATAACGTTTGAACCGCCAAGGTCGAGTCTGAAATGAAATACTTATTTTCCAAACTGTATATATAGCCAGGAGAATGTTTCTCTACCATTTTACACAAGTCACAGGCACTCCGACCGGCCCCTCACGAGTGTAACACAATATATTATGCACGAATAAGTCGAATCCGATTAAATGTAATGGTCCTCTGAAACACTCGGACTATCAGGAGCATTTTTCTTCTTTTTCCTTCCAGGTTGAGTAACTAACTTTCTAAAGCTACCTACCTCTCTCTTTTTCTCCCCTTCTTACAGGCGGTAAATCATTTGTATATCAATTTGTCAGGCAAACGCTGTAAGATATGTCAGTTCTGATGATGATCCCAGACAATTGAGCATAAGGGATCGAAACGTCGACTTTGTAAAGCGCCCTCACAACCAAACTATTATGTCAAATTCTGTTGTGTCTGGCGCCTTCGTTGGCACTACTTTAAGTGAACACTGATTTAAAAGTGGCCAATTTTGCTCATTTCTTTTGCCTGCTTAAAACTTTCGAACACCTTGTATGTTCTCTGAATTTCTTTGGTACAGGATTGTGCCTGTTGAACTATTCCTGAACTACAATTCCTATTCTTTTGAAAATAAATATCCTGTCCGGCTGGACAGTGACACATATAGTTGCCTATCATGGTCTATATTTTATTTTGTTTCTTTGTAAATTCTGAAAGCTAAGGACCTTTGTCTTTAATAACAGTAACTACCCACGGTCCTCAGTAAACTGGTTGGGTTCCCTTGTGTTATTTGATAAAATATAATATGATGTTTAGAGCTAAGGCACCAGCTGAAACTGTCAGTAAGCAAACTTAAAAGGACAGTATAGACTTCACGACATTTCATCCTGATGCATTCACCGCTACCCAATCCTACCTCTTGCCAGAGTTCTTTAATTGCTCTTTTGTACTCTGTAGTGCATTTTAGCTTCCTGTAGAAGCTCCATTTCACACTTCAGTAGCTCTATATACTGGCCACATTCACCCTACCTTCTTTAATTTATATTTGGCTTCTTTTCAACAGGATCAGCGACATCAGAGAAACCTGGGGTCAGTGACTTAAGTGAGATGGGAAGATGGTGGTCTCTAAAATTGGTCGGCAGCAGGCCTAGCCTAAAGCATGTGATAAAGAAAGTTGACAAATACATGAATGAGTTCCTACTGGACAAAGAATAACCAAAATCGGCAGGCAGCAAGGCATTTATTCAACAGTGTATTTTGCACCATTATCCCAGGCATGAAGGAATGAAACACTCCAAAAGGTACACTTAAAAGTGATGATACCTTATTTTTTTTACTGGAATGCAATAGTTTCTTAGGCACTGGGACACCAATGGAACACGAAGACAGGAAGACACTGGAACTGAGTGGGGAAACAACACTAAGGGCCTGATTAGGATGTCAGACTTACCTGAGTCCGCCTAACATCATCTGGGAAGTGGGAATTAGCGACCTCCTGTCATCAGTCCCAACCCAGCAATTAGGATGCGACTGAACACTGTTCGGTCACATTCCTATAATTTACAATGGGAGCATGCATTTCAAACGGAATGCATGCTTACATTGCAAAGAGCAGAAGTGCAGTTCATCCCTGCACTCAGTGGCATGCACCTCAAGGTGCCTACTTACGGGTGCAGAGATCAACAGGGGGGCCCCATAGGTGCCCCCCCTGCACATAAACAATCTGAAATGGTGTTTTGTAACTTCAATGCGTGCTGCTTAATGCAGCACACACAGAAGTTGCAAAACGTCATTTTATTTTTAAATGATTGCTTATGTGCAAGAAGGGACACCTTCCTGCACATAAACAATCAATGGCCTTTTGCTGTCAACAAAACAGAAAAAATAAGGAAAAATTAAACAGTTATCAGTGTGGCGCCACAGTAAGACCAAGTTTTCCCTGGTCTTCATTTTGGCTCTGCCCCATATTTATGCCACCATTGCAAATATGGGTGAGCGTCAAAAACAATGGGTGTTGCGGTTGAAAACCCAATGCGCGCTAGCCGGCTCACAATGCATGACAATATCACGGTTGTATGTGCATGATAAAAGAATACAGCTTAAACGTCAATAGGCCTGTTTTATAAACAAGGGTACAAATAACGTTTGAACCGCCAAGGTCGAGTCTGAAATGAAATACTTATTTTCCAAACTGTATATATAGCCAGGAGAATGTTTCTCTACCATTTTACACAAGTCACAGGCACTCCGACCGGCCCCTCACGAGTGTAACACAATATATTATGCACGAATAAGTCGAATCCGATTAAATGTAATGGTCCTCTGAAACACTCGGACTATCAGGAGCATTTTTCTTCTTTTTCCTTCCAGGTTGAGTAACTAACTTTCTAAAGCTACCTACCTCTCTCTTTTTCTCCCCTTCTTACAGGCGGTAAATCATTTGTATATCAATTTGTCAGGCAAACGCTGTAAGATATGTCAGTCCTGATGATGATCCCAGACAATTGAGCATAAGGGATCGAAACGTCGACTTTGTAAAGCGCCCTCACAACCAAACTATTATGTCAAATTCTGTTGTGTCTGGCGCCTTCGTTGGCACTACTTTAAGTGAACACTGATTTAAAAGTGGCCAATTTTGCTCATTTCTTTTGCCTGCTTAAAACTTTCGAACACCTTGTATGTTCTCTGAATTTCTTTGGTACAGGATTGTGCCTGTTGAACTATTCCTGAACTACAATTCCTATTCTTTTGAAAATAAATATCCTGTCCGGCTGGACAGTGACACATATAGTTGCCTATCATGGTCTATATTTTATTTTGTTTCTTTGTAAATTCTGAAAGCTAAGGACCTTTGTCTTTAATAACAGTAACTACCCACGGTCCTCAGTAAACTGGTTGGGTTCCCTTGTGTTATTTGATAAAATATAATATGATGTTTAGAGCTAAGGCACCAGCTGAAACTGTCAGTAAGCAAACTTAAAAGGACAGTATAGACTTCACGACATTTCATCCTGATGCATTCACCGCTACCCAATCCTACCTCTTGCCAGAGTTCTTTAATTGCTCTTTTGTACTCTGTAGTGCATTTTAGCTTCCTGTAGAAGCTCCATTTCACACTTCAGTAGCTCTATATACTGGCCACATTCACCCTACCTTCTTTAATTTATATTTGGCTTCTTTTCAACAGGATCAGCGACATCAGAGAAACCTGGGGTCAGTGACTTAAGTGAGATGGGAAGATGGTGGTCTCTAAAATTGGTCGGCAGCAGGCCTAGCCTAAAGCATGTGATAAAGAAAGTTGACAAATACATGAATGAGTTCCTACTGGACAAAGAATAACCAAAATCGGCAGGCAGCAAGGCATTTATTCAACAGTGTATTTTGCACCATTATCCCAGGCATGAAGGAATGAAACACTCCAAAAGGTACACTTAAAAGTGATGATACCTTATTTTTTTTACTGGAATGCAATAGTTTCTTAGGCACTGGGACACCAATGGAACACGAAGACAGGAAGACACTGGAACTGAGTGGGGAAACAACACTAAGGGCCTGATTAGGATGTCAGACTTACCTGAGTCCGCCTAACATCATCTGGGAAGTGGGAATTAGCGACCTCCTGTCATCAGTCCCAACCCAGCAATTAGGATGCGACTGAACACTGTTCGGTCACATTCCTATAATTTACAATGGGAGCATGCATTTCAAACGGAATGCATGCTTACATTGCAAAGAGCAGAAGTGCAGTTCATCCCTGCACTCAGTGGCATGCACCTCAAGGTGCCTACTTACGGGTGCAGAGATCAACAGGGGGGCCCCATAGGTGCCCCCCCTGCACATAAACAATCTGAAATGGTGTTTTGTAACTTCAATGCGTGCTGCTTAATGCAGCACACACAGAAGTTGCAAAACGTCATTTTATTTTTAAATGATTGCTTATGTGCAAGAAGGGACACCTTCCTGCACATAAACAATCAATGGCCTTTTGCTGTCAACAAAACAGAAAAAATAAGGAAAAATTAAACAGTTATCAGTGTGGCGCCACAGTAAGACCAAGTTTTCCCTGGTCTTCATTTTGGCTCTGCCCCATATTTATGCCACCATTGCAAATATGGGTGAGCGTCAAAAACAATGGGTGTTGCGGTTGAATGCCCACCACAGCACCCATTGCCCACCCCTTACGTGCTGAGTGTAGCGTGAAAGGGCGCCTTATTCACATGGCAGTATTAAGCCATGTTAAGTGTCTTAACGCTGCCCTGTAAATAAGGCGAATCCCTATCACCACCACAACGTTGGAGAAGGTGACGTGTGTGTGGCGATAGGGGCTTGTATATATGCCCCTCAGTGTGTGACAGATCTCTTCAGTTGTTCCATGCCTGTTCATGGAGTGATGACTTTTTTATTGGCTGCACAGTACCTGTGATAATCAACCTTCGCAGCAGATATGTCTTATGTCAATGTAAGAGATGTAAGTTACAGTTGGCTGGCCACTGCTGAGTGTTATGGTGTCAGTGTTGGTCAGAAATGTTATGTATGAAGTTAGGTAACTATATGATATCCAGGTGAACCATAGACCAGCCCACTTTACACATCAAAAGTAGTTTGCTTGTTGGGTTGTTTCCAATCTGTGAATTGTAACCTGAAGATTGAGCTTGAGGGTGTGACTGTGTTCCAGGGTTCTGATGCTAGAATGTGTGGTGGAAAAGCTGCCTTTGAAAAAGCAGTTTTCAACTGTCTTTTGAACTGTATGTTCCCTAGATGGTTTGCATGCTCGCTGGTTGTTAGTTCCAGAGCTTGGCGGTTTGTACTGAGGAAGCATTGCTTCCAACGGATTTCTCATGGTAAGGTGCTGTTAGAACCGGCTATTTCTGGTAGGCTAAGGCTGATGCCAAAGCCAGGCAGAAACCACCATTCTAGTCAGGGCAAGGAAGTCACACGCCAAGATAACCCCTGCTCACCCTCTAGGTAGCTTGGCACGAGCAATCTAGGCTAAACTCGGAGGCGATGTGTAAAGCATTTGCGCCAGCGCACAACACCAACAACCTACTAGGCACACCACAACAGAGACTCCACACAAGGTTATATTAAAATAACTTTTGTATTGTCAAAACATATCAGATAGAAATCACACCTGTACATTGTGCCAACTGGCACAGCAATATTCACAAGGGATTATTTACAAGACAGGGCCACATGGGCCACTGTCTGAATCAACACTTCGCAGATATAGAAATACTTGTCAGAAATTAGAATAAAAGTATATAAACTTCACTGTAACACAAAGTAACAGTTATAGATCACATCCAGTAACTACTGGGAACAGGTAAGTACCACCTACGCAACCCTAAACCCTTAGGAGACTGTCACGCAGGGGACCAGGACCTCACTAGGACCACCTGTACTGAAAAGAACAACCCCCTAAGTATCACACAGCAGTTAGGGGTCTAAGCAAAAACACATTACCCATGATGTATGAAACACATTCAGAGGAGTAGTAAAGGAAAACCACCTAAGTATCACACAGCGTTTAGGGGTCTAAGGAAGAACACATTACCCATGATGCATAAATATACATTCAGAGGAGTAGTAAAGAAAAACACATAATGCATAAACCTACACGTTCAGCGGTGTTAAGAATAAAGCACATGATGCAATAAAATACATTCAGAGGTACCAGAACAATAGAGTAGCGCAAAAGTCACATGATGTCTAAAAACATTCAGAGGTGCAGGAATAAAAACCATACAATTGCGCACAGCCTTACATAAGCCACCACCTGTGGCAGTCCCTAGGCCAACTGGCCTCGTTGGGGCTAGAACGCCCTGAGTCTCAATGTCAGGGGCCTAAACGATGCAGGTGCCCACTACTTGCTGGGCACCTGGGAACACTCACAAGGGCCTAAACGCTGCAGCTGGCACTAAGTGCTGCGCAGCTGTGACTGGCCGGGCACCTCTGTGCCATCTCTATCCCTCTCAGGGACTAACTCTCCGTCTTGCGCCTAAACGGTGCAGCTGCCCACTAATTGCTGGGCAGCTGGAGAAAAAAACTGCGCCGGGGCCCTCACTGGCCCTCAGGCGCCCACTGCGCCATGCTGGAGCCACACAGTCTCTACAAACACCTAGGTCCACGTTAGAGCCACACAGGCTCTGGCATTACACGTGCCCAACGTTGGAGCCTGACAGGCTCCTAAAACCACGGTGCCCCCTTGAGCCTCTCTCGGCTGAGAAACAAAATTGGGGCGGGAGCCTCTCGGGGCTCCACAGAACAAAGCGTGCCCCAGAGCCTCCCTGGGCTCTATCTGCACGTTGGGGCGACCCACTGCCAACCGGGGCCGCCCTTGAAGCCTTCGTGGCTTCATACTGAATAAGCGCGGGCTCACGCTACTGGAGGGGGGGGCGGACACCGACAATGTGTCCCGGCGCCCCTCCCCAGGAGCGGCCCACTCAGCCCACGGGGCCGCTCTTGGCTTGGTGCCCTCACCGGCACCACATCCGTCGCCTCCCCACCCGGAGCCCTACTCACCGGCTCTGGCGGGGGAGGCTCTTCAGCATCTGAGGAGCTCCTGCTCCTCGCAGACTCTCCTCGCTTTTGCCCGGTCCCCCGTCTCGGGACCGGGACTCAGAGTGGAGCCAGCAAGGCTCCCGGAGGCAGTCTCCTCTCGCGCGGGTGAAGGCGGGGCTCTCCGGCCACATGGGAGCCTCGCTACTCCCGCGCCGGACTTCTCTCTCTCTGCAGGGCTCCCTCGGCACACGGGAGCCCTGTCCCCCGGCCGCCACGTTCCTTCCTCGCCGCCTCGTCTCCTCGGGGCTCCCTCAGCCGAGAGGAGCCCCGCGCACGGCCGCCATCTCCCGGGGGTCTTCACACCACCTCCTTCAGCTTCCAAGAGCCAGCCAACCACAGCGCGGCTCCTGGACCAGGCCCCCTTCAGAGGACCAATCAGAGCACGTCTCTCCTCGGGTTTCGGCTAATTCGGTCGCGGCCCCTTCGTGGTTGCTTTTCTCCGCGGAAAATCGAGGTGGGCACTCGTAAATACTACAATAAATACGGGCATGAAACCTCAGCGCGTCCAGCGCTATCAGCAGGCATAAAGCGCTCCTAAGCGCTAGAAAAGTCCAGAGAAAGCGCTCTCAAGCGCTTGGGGGAAATGAAGCGCTCCAAAGTGCTAGACAACAGGCAGAGCGCTCCCAGGCGCTCAGGGGGAAGCTCAGCGCCTCCAGGCGCTAGAAATACAGTTCCAGCGCTCTCCACAGAAAAATGCAGCTCCTCCATGCTGCAAAGGCCCCAGAGCTTCCCAGGGGGCAAAGCCAAGTCCCCCCATCAGCCCAGGCAGGGCAGAGGGGTCCCCCAGGAGTCCAGGAATCCAGGAGAGTCCATCAGGAGTCGTCCAGGCATCCAGGGGCGTGGCAGCGCCCGCCCCTGGTAGATTCAAGTCAGCCTCAAGAGCAAAAACAAGAACATTTTGGAAGGGGACACAGCCCCTTCTTATACACAGAAAAGCCTTTGAAGTCTTTTGAAGTCTTTGTGTAAGCGGGCCCTGAGCCCTGGGTGTTTCTGGTTCCCCTCTCCTGTCAGCCTCAGGTCAGAGGTGACAGGGGGCCATCAGGAGGGAGAGCCAGCATGGTGGTCAGGCAGGCACAGCCCGGCACCACCAGACGCTATTTCCCTCCCATCCCTGACAGCAGATGGGGCCTTTCATCTACGGCTGACTCAGACCCCCTCCTCCGGGGCCCTGCAGACCCTGTCCTACTCAAACCAGACAGTCCATCCACCAGCAGGCCCAGGCACTCCTGGGCCAGGCTCATCAGCCAATCACGGGCCAGCAGACTCACTACACAAATATGCCAACTTCTAAAAGTGGCGCTTTTAGACTAGACACAGCCATGCCGCATATACCATTATGCAGCATTCATTTTCACGAGTTCACACATATCAAACTCGACCCTGTACTCCCCACACATCAGGAACTATCATGGGCATACATCTTCCCCATTCATTCCTATGGGAGGGCAGGTCACTCACCACACATACACAGAGAGCACACGCACTTTACACTGTACCACAGTGAAAAAGTGCGCAGAGGCCTAAAATCACGAACCCAGGTTCCAGAAACAGGCTAGGAGAAAGCAAAAAGTCACGGGGTGAACCTACCCCAAGGACCGGGTCCAACAGGTGCTATAATGATAAGTGGTGCAAGCCTGGAGCAGAGTGTCCTTTTTATTTCCATTGCTTGAATTTAGCTTGTAATTATAGCAGTCGTTTTCCTTGGAGGCTCTGTGGACTATGCTAAGTGCCTCAAACATTGCCCTTCTTGCTATAGGTAGCCAGTTGAGAAGATGAGGTGTATTTCACGTATCATGAATGCGGCTGAGCCAAGGTATAGGCTGTGGACATAACCAAGCTTGGAGATTACGAGTGTGAGGATGGCTTGCAGGTTCTGTTGGTATCTGAGGTATGGGAGGATGCAACATAGTGTTTTCATTGCATAGAAGTCACTCTGACTTATTAACATGTGGTATCAAACATAGGTCTGTATCGGTGGTAACCTCTAAGTTTCTGACTTCTCTTCATATTATTGAATGGGTCTCATGTTCCTTAGGCCATATGGTGGTAGGCTGGTATTTTTGCCATTATCCGCAGGTCAAAGTCTCTGTATGTGCAGTATTTATCTTTAGATGATCAATTCTCATCCATTATTTTATGGCCAAAAGGTAGTCGTTAAGTTTTAAATTGTAGAGGCCTTCCAGACCAATAATTTTTAACATTATTTGGGTGTCATCTTCGTTGAATGACTTAATTAGATTTGATAAAGAGGTTAGGTAGATGTTTAATAAAAGAGGTAATACAATGGACCCCTTAGATATGCCACAGTGTTATCTGTGAGGAGCTGATGTGAAAGGAAGTACCAACATTAGGTCAAAGTCACTGCTGAGTGACTAAGAATTCAAGGAGCATTAACTGAACACCATCTCATATGCTATGTCAAACAAACATGTGTGGTGTGAAAAGATTGCACACCATACTGGACATTGAGCCATGTTGTTCCTAAGTCAGCAACTTTCATGACCTTTTCTATTCCTGATGCATAAGTGGTTGTCACTCCCTAAACCTACCAGCCGTTTAGAAGCAACATCCAATCAGCAAATCTCCAGGTTCCAAAATGGTGCAGTGCTTTGATTAGCTTATTGTGGTGGGAGTAACGTACAACTTACATTTCACTAACATTGCTCTAGCCTACAGCCTTCTAGATGCACCGGCCTGTTGTGAAATATAACCTGGCGAGAGGATGTCTCTGTTCTAGAGATGTTTATTTTTTTTACAGGAGCTATATAGTTTGTTAGGGTAATGTGCATGCTGCAGAGAGCAACAAATACCCTATATAATACTCAGTAGTGGAAATCTGAAATGTCCCAACATAGCTTGCTATATTACAAAGGACTGCTATAATGGGCCAGAAATCTTTCAAAAATTGTTTAATATCTAGATAACCCTTGCTAGGGTCAACACGTTGAGGATTTATCTGCTTGAACCAAATATTATTGAAACCATAAGCAGGGTATCTGTGACTGAAAGCATTTGTATTATAATTGCCCTCTAGACATGCCAGCAGAACATCGAATAGTATTTTCTGATTTTTATATATTGTAATTTATGATCTCTTCAGTATTAATCTACTTTTTGAAATGCATTGAATCCTTTGACATTTGCCTTTATCTTAATCTAATTTATGGTTGTAGCAAATAAATTGCTGTTATGAGGTCCTATGTAAATAATGCTCTAGATGTATAATACTTGGGGAACATTTGGAGTAATGTTTTTATTTGGAGAAGTGTGGGAATGCTGGGTGGTAGGAATTTAATGGATCCATTCAGCTTCCACAATTTTCCTCCACAGAAATATGACAAAGAACTGTGATTTAACCAAAGTCTGGTGTTTTTAGGGCATTCTGGTTAAGAGATATTTGGACCCATGCAGGCCACACCACGCCAGACTACCCTAGATGCCTTGTTTTCAGAACTGTCTGGGCTGGCAGGTTTCCCAGGGAGCCGACCAAGCCCTGGCTTAAAATTCTCAGCTACATACATCGCCGGAATGGGTTAATTTGGAAGTCAAAATCTTGACATTTACTTATGTCTTAGGTGGCTCAGGGAGCCATTCCTTGCACAGGTGATACTGTTATTATTAAGGGAGGTGCAGGAATGCTTGTGGTAGGACATTTGTCGACCCCTGTAGATTCCTTTATCATGGATGTATGACGTTACAATGCATACTTTTACAACGCCTACCTTTACAACGCGGTTTTTACCACGCATACCATTACAACGCATAGCGCTTTGGGGTGCTGGATAGTGAATAGATTAATTTACTATTCCAACTCCAGTCCCCGTGGATAGTAGGGAAGGTTAATGAATAGTAAATTAACCTATTCCCTATCCTAGTGCGCCCCCCAGAGCAATGCGTTGTAATAGTTTGCGTTGTAAAAGTTGCGTTGTAATGGTAGGTCGTTGTAAAAGTTACGTTGTAAAGGTTACATACCCTTTATCATGGTCTGCTTTCACTTTTGATTTTGTTGTGTAAAATCAGCCCGCAAAGCATTCTGCACAATACAGCAAAACAAAAAAATCTAACTCTGGCCTAAAGAGTAAGCATTTCTGATGTTCCCAACTTTAATTTTGGAAAGCAAAATGTTTCTTCTGTTTTTACCAGGAACATTTTATTTTCCAGTACAGTGGACGACTCGTTGAAGTCCACCGCACTGTGAAGGTAGGTGGTGAATGTCAATGGATTGTTGTCTGACCTAAAGAAATTAAAAACTCATCAAATCCAGGTAGCCTGATGTCCTGTCCAACAAGAATTTACAACAATCTGCATTGGTTTCATGCCCATATTGGTCTTTGTTCCATGATCCTAGGGAACTTCAACAGTTCTAGGAGGTCCCCTAGGATAGCAGGCTTCTGGTTTGGAGAACAGCAAAAAGCATAGTGGTCAAAGAAAGGTAGCATGTAGTTGCTAAAGGCCAAGCACAATCAAAAGAAAGTTTCTGTTGCACTTTATGGATTATGGTGAATAGGGTCATAGAGAGAGAATAAAAAATATTGAGAAGTATAAAAATAGAAGAGATGATAGAAAAAAAGTTCTAGAAGAGAAGATTGAGAGAAATAAATAGGAGTGAATAGAAAATGCAAGTGCGAGAGCAGTAAATTCAGAAATGGGAACATAGATTGAGCAGTAAACAGAAATGGGTAGTGGGGAATAATTGGAGAGAGGCTGTGCCGACAGAGATTAGGAAACGGGTAGAGAATAAAGAAAGTAAGAAAGAGCCTAAAGGAGCAAAGCGAGAGTTAGATACACATGGAGAAAAGGTGATTGGAGATTTTAAGTGGAATTTATAGCTTACTGTGTTTTAGCCAATAGACCTGGCCTATTGTAATTTCAATGCACAATTTTGCACATTATTTTCTAAAAGGCAACTTATTTATGATTCGAAAATCACCTTGCATAGTGAACTTTAAAAGTACTAGTAAGGTCTAACCATTGCATGATCCACATTGCCATTTGTACATTTCTTAACAATTGCACCCACTTGTTGTTTGTTACTATATGCTCTTAGTGAGTAGTGCTGACGCCTTCACTTTTAATACATATCAGCCATATATACATTTGCTGGTATACTCCTGGAAAGTACAAGCTACTTGCTAAGAAGTCCAAGTTCCATTAAGGTGTCAATTTGGCTTTCTAGTGTACATTTAAATATGGCGGTCTCCTAACTGTTTCATAACATGAAGTTTGATTTTTATCTGCATTTCTGGTAATGCTGAAACAATCCCTCTGCAAGTAAATAGTTTCCGTTTCTAGTAAACATGGCAGACTTTTATGCTTTCTAAATTCAACTCTGAAAAATGCATGATCATCCAAGCAAAGTTATCCACATAGAGGGTGCCACCTTGAGGATTCCTTGCAAAGAGTCTACTGCACGTAAAAGAGTGGAGAATGTCCATAATTCCGGAAGTGGAGGACTTTGTAGCATCCAAATGGGAAGTAAAATGCAAGCAGCATCAAAATGAGATAATATCACAGAGCAGTACCCTAGATGCAAACCGTGAAACCACCACTCAGAGCATCAGAGGCAGTGCTTCTGCCTTCCTATCTACAGCTTCTCTAACTATAGATGGAACTAGTGTCCTCAGCCTCGCCACAGGGCCCAAATATACCCATCCCACACAATCATCTATGCTCTAACTTGTTTACCTATCTTGCTGGTCGATGTTCGCACAACATGCCTGCAACTATGAGGGGTGTATGCCAATGTAAGAGCCTGCTCCAAGTCCATGCAGTTTTGCCTCGTGCTTTTGATTAAATGTATTGGAACTATCCATCTATTGTCACAACCATACAGTGAAATTAATAGTGGGAGCTTGACCTGTAAAATGATATCTAAATTCAATTTCGTTTCCAACATTGCTGTAGCCCTGAAATATTTAAGATGCACTGTTCACCAATAGTTTCCCAGCACATTCTGGATGGATATGCTCCATGCTCTCTGTAAAGTTATTTTAAATTACTGGTGAGTTATATTAAAACTTCACATACAAAACTGGGCGGAATTGAAAAACTTCATATTTTACGAAGCAGATGAAGTTTCCTAACTTTATGTGAATTAAGGTTTATCCTTTCTGACCTTCCAGGTGTGATGATTTCCTGATGCAGAATGCTCCAGGTAGAACATCATCCAGCAAATAAATATACCACCTGAGATACGAGAAGTGAGAGGGAAGGCTCTGAGTTGAGGCCAACTTATTTTAAAAATGAAAAGCAGAACTTCATAAGCTTTGCATTTCACAAAGCTTGAAAAGTTTAGAAAATTTGCAAAGTTGAGAGTCAGCCTACTTTACAACTTTACACCCCTCTACTTTAAATCTCATTTAACTGTTCGGATTTAAAAGTTGGATTGTGGGAAGTGAATTGCCTGTGCTTTAATATGTATCTTTAAAAAATCCACAAGTTTGTAAATGTGCAATCACGTGGTGTGCATCCTGAATATTGAAACCAGAACATTGAGGGTAGAATATGGAATCAAAAATATGGACGGGTAGTAAAGTATAGATTTTGTATTACTTATTCCATATATATGTACCGATGCAATATATATATATATATATATATATAATATATATATATATATATATCACTACGAGGAATTTCCCAGTTAACAGGAAATGCACGACGACACACAAAGGTTGCTGTGCTTCAAGGATTCAAACGTGAGCAAGCCGTGAGGTGAAACGCGTTGTTTGTTTTTGCTGCCTAAAATAAATCCTTGAAGCACAGCAACCTTTGTGTGTCGTCGTGCATTTCCTGTTAACTGGGAAATTCCTCGTAGTGATATTTGGGCCGCCGGAGCCCCAACGACGACCCGCTCGTGAGCAGGTACTGGCTGGACACCGGGAGTGTGAGTCTGCAATATATATATATATATATATATGTATGTATGTATGTATGTATGTATGTATGTATGTATGTATGTATGTATGTGTGTATGTATATATATATATATATATATATATATATATATATATATATATATATATATATATATATATGTATATATATATATATATATATATACCAAACTTATCCAATAATCAAATCAGAAAAAGGATTGTCCGGGCCAACTTGCGCAGAAATACGAGCTTTATTCAGGCTCCACTCGACGCTTTTCGAGGATACTCCCTCTTGTTCACGAGCGTGAGTGTTTGTGTAAAGGTGAATTAAGTACTTTCACATGTTCATAAACACAGTAAACAGACTCCCAAGTCTGAACCATTGACGAGCTACATTGCATATATATAGGTATATATATATATATAGGTATATATATATATATATATATATATATATATATATTTATATATATATATATATATATATATACCTATATAAGTTCCACAAATGCCCAAGCATAGGATGCACTCGTCCAACAGCTCACATCAGGCTGCAACACAGATAGCAGATTCAGGGTTCAATCACTGATGCCCAACGCGTTTCCGACTTTCATAATCCTTGTTCACTGGCAGAGACATCGCTAAAAATAAAGCCAAACTGCTGATTGATAACACCTGTATATATGTATTTCCTCAGTGGGCCTCATGATAAAGCGCAATGCATTCTGGAATCAGCAGTCCCGAACCAACTAACAGTTCAAAATAAATACTGCTCACTGTTCAAAATACACCAGCGATGCCTCTCACATATTAAAAACAATCCAGCCAATAATGGGCTAACTCTGAACTGTTGTTGGAATGGAATCAGTGAAGCGAAGTACAACTTGTCTTTTCTCGCTGCTCCTCTTCTGGTGCAGACCAAAGGATCCTCAGATGCTGCATAGGATCAAACCACTGTGTTGACCAGTGCCTAATTTGTTGTGGTGTTTGAAGGTGTGGCCCACCCACACACATTTATTTTACTCAACAATCTTTGACCCAGAGAAAGAAAGAGAAAAACACACAAATGGGGAAATAAGAAGGAAGAGAAAGAAGGAAAACGAGTTACAAAACAATCATGGATTGAAAAAGAACCTGCAAGAGTGGAAAAAAGGGACAGGAAGTGCTTGGTAGTGAAAGAATGTGGCATGAGTTGTAATCAAGGTTATGAAGCTTTTTTATTGAGCACTCCAGACATTTGATAACGCTGGCCAAGGGATTCTTAGCAAAACCTTTGTGCCTGGCACTTATTTTGTTTACAAACTAAGCACTGGTAATGACCTCAACCTCTACAAACTACCAACAGATTAACATTCAAACTGAAGCTTGTGCTCTTTTCATCCAACAGAAAAGAAAGCACCGTCTCCACATTAGAACACCCCCAACGGAAAAGCTCCACAACTGTGTGAAACATCTAAACATGTATGTAAGTATACTAAATAAAAGTAGATGCTTTTGTTTACAAGTTAATAACTAATGTGTAAGGGTTAAAATATAATATATATGTGTACTATTACACTACTTTCAGATGCAAGGACGGAGACTGTAAATGTATCACTTCACAGAAAGGAAAGCAGTTACTAAATCACATGGGCTACATACACCTACAGCCAAAAGAGTGCATAATTCAAAAACTACTAACTGGAAGTGTACTAAATATTATTGTAAAACATGCCATTGGAGGGTAGCTACAAATGTTGATGTAATTCATGTAAAAGAGCACATCCATTCCTCAAATGTCACAGAAATAGAAGTAAGAGGAATATTGCAGGGTATAAGAGAGGCAAGCACTAGCTCATAGAAACCCACAAGCAAATTCCTTGAAGATATACTACCTAAAGTCCCTGACATAACAGGGCAACAACCACCTATGCCCACTAAATTGCATGAAGTGAAAAGCCACCAGTGATACCCCACCTGCCCCATGAAGATACCAAGAAATACACATACCTGAACATTTAACAATAGCACATAGGCCCTGATGACAATATCATTCGGAGTTGCCTCCAAACAATACCATTTCCGTGAGGGAACAGCCCGACCATAGGTAGGACGTTCCACGCACTTGATTATGATGTGACTGCACATGGTGCGGTTGCAAACTTCCATTTCTCTATGGGAGCTTGTGCAGTGGGCGTAAACCACCTGCAGCACAAGCACCTATTGGGAAATGGGTGTTTGTAAAAATCCCTGCACTGTGTGGCAGACACCTCATCGTGCCACACGGTGCAGGGATATTCCAGGCCCAAATTCGAAGGCTTCAGAGGGACGGGGGCCATGCTAGGGTACCCCAAGTTTGCTTTCCGACAGCCTCTCCATGTCGGAAAGGCCGACATGGAATGGTTGTGTGAAACCGGCATCATGATTGAGACGACGGAAGCGCCATTTGTACGGGATTAAGAGGGATTTCCGACTGACAGTCGGAACTGCTTCTGATTCTCCGGCCGGTTTAAACTCCGACCGCCGCTATCATAATATGGGTTTTGGACTTTAAACCTACTATGTCCGTCGGAAAGCCTCCGACCAGCGGTCAGAGGTTTTCCGCCCGACATTGCAATGAGGCCCATAATGAGAAACCTTTACTTTTACAGGACAACCCAAATAATGAGAAACAAAGCTAATACGCTCTACAGCAGACAACTTAATAAAACATACTTAATGCCAAATCTAGTTGATGGATGGAACCTTCAAAATGAGTCCCAAACCATTCACTAAGATATACACCATACCTGTTGAACATCAAAGCACAAATAATGCTTTTATATATGTCCGACCATTAAATAAACAGAGCAACACTTACCACGACCTTTTAAACCATATAAAACAAATACCTACTAACATAAAAAAGTAATCATAGAATTTGAGCAAGTCATGATTCAAACCATTCTAAAAATCTACCGCCACACATCCCCACAAGGTTGTTACTATAATTCCTATCAAAGTATATGGAGGAGACACCTCCAAAAATGTGCCCTAAGTGTAGCATATGCTACAAACAGGCAATTTACCTATGTAATTAAAAACAATGATAGCACTACCCTATGTCCCTGTCTTAGAAGAGGCCAACCACTACAATAAAAAGCCCTTTCTACCAACAAAATGGAAACCTGTTTACAAGTTTGGTGGTCATGGTACCACCGTCAAAACGACATCAGAATCTCCGCTGCCCAGTTGGTGGTCAGACTGCCCTAATAGGATGAATGTGGTTTCATAGACAAAAGACCACTGAGGTACTGCCACCAGAAAATCTCAACTGCGGCTGGATATGCCAATGCATCTGTTGGAGGGCAGATTGCCAGTGTTCTGAGCAAGTGGAAAGGGAGGGATATAAGGCTCAGATTCACACGTCATGTGCCGACATGGAGCCAATCCCCGGAACTCCTGCCGCTGCTGTTCCTGCCTGATGATGTCAAAAACCGACACAGTCGTGGATGCAACCAATGGCAACCCCCACTCTTACCTGTTTCCTTCGACTCCTCAGCACATTGATGCCCCACCACGGATATGTCAAGGGGTTTGGGGTCCCTAGGCCAAATATATTTTTGGGGCCCCTATTCAGAATAGCTCTGAATGTATGATACAATTACAGCTCTATGATGCCCTCCTTGGCCAGGTCACTGACACTCCACCAATTCCGGCATGTATTTACATATACAATTCAGGAATAGTGATGTGTGCATTAAATTGTGTCCAACAGCAGCACCTCCTCATCAATATCACAACTATTAATCTCTGTAAAAACCCTCACATTGCTCATATGCTAGGCCCTGCTGTGATATCAAACAAACTTTTGTATGGATGGGTCATAAAACTGAAACACACCTTCTCTGCTAGTTCTCAGTAATGGACTCTCACACATCATCCACATTAAAAGGTAATGTCACGTAAATTGAATGCTTCTCAATGATTATTTGGAATCCTAAGGGCACAATGTACAGACTCTGCAGAATAGGTTTGCCTCTATCAGGGGGACGCCTGAAAGGCTGGGGCCCAGGGCCACACTCCATTTTGCACATGCCTCAAAACCTCTATGTGCACAGGACTTGTGGCTTGAAGTATATCAGGGACAACCAATAGCATAACCAATGCCATGCATATGTAATTCTTTATTGCACGATTAATACAAATCTTTGCAATTGGTCTAAAAGTACATAGTTGGGCACGTTTGCAAAGCACATAAAAAATAAAAATAAAAGACAGCAGGTCAATTCAATACAATAACATTAATATAAAAGCTTTTCAAAATTTGCAATGTTAATAAATATGAAAAATGTAAATATGTACAAAATCAGATCAGAGTTTATCCAGTTCATGGACTAGCTGCTGGGTTTAGCGCGGTGTTTACTAATTTCATAAAGCAAACCAGTCTACAGGCTAATTGAATGTCTTCCCCCTTAAAGCTTGCCAACAGGGCTTGTAGGCGGGTTCGCAGACGTCTTTGGTTCCAAAGCTGTGTTAATTGTCTCCTTTGTTCACTATCTAGGGCTTTGCAGCTGCATAGCAAGTGCAAAACGTCCTCCTTTGGATCTTCGCAGAGTCTGCACTTTGTGTTGGATTCCAAGCGTCTCCACGGGGGAAGGTGTTCTTTTGATGGTATTACCCCCATCCTCAACTGCAGAAAGGATTCCTTCGCCGTCCTTGAGAAGCCAGTGCCTAGGTATACCTGTGGTAGGGGCCTGGTGTAGCTCTGGATCACGAGCCACCTGTGAGTCCTCCTAGTTAGTGCTACTTTATCTTCTTCCAGGGATTTTATCTTCACAGTTTTGTTAACAAGGCGCTTAAAGCATTTGTGTGTACAACTCGCTTCCCAGAGGGCTTTTAGCACAAGGGTGTTTGTTGCTGCTTGGAGATAGACCATTGCAGGGCAGTCCATGTTTCTTTCCAGCTCTTTCCAAAGGTAAGTGATCAGGGTGCCCATCTCAGCACGCTTTACTTTGTGCCAGCATTTTACGTAAGCACCTTTACGTGCTATTTGTTGTTTCTGTCAGCCGAACTCAAGCCTTAATTGAGCTGGCGAGGTGTAGGGCGGGAGACTAAAAAGTATTCGCATGGCTTTGGCTACTACTTTGTCTAAAATGGCATTGTCTCTCCCTCTCATACATTCGCTGCCGTAGGTTATCGATGGCAATAGTCTTGTTTGTAGAATGTCTAGCAGTGGGATTATGTTTGGTCCCGCTATTTTGTTCTTAATGCTCTTTAGTGCAATGGCCAATGAAATTCGTCTGTTCTTAATTACCGTTTTTTGTTGTTTAAATGAGCCTTTCGTGTCGAAGATTATGCCCAAATATTTATATTCTTTGACTGTTTCCATCTTTTGGTCGCGCAGAAACCACTGTGGGTGTAGCTTTTTGAATTTTTGATTTAATATCATCACCTTTGATTTTTCTGAAAAAATGCTCTTTGCATTAATGAGGTGTTGGAGAACTACGGGAGTTTGGCTTATTAATATCAAATCGTCCGCGTTCAGTAAGTTGGACAGAGTGAAGCCCCCTAGCTTTGGGGCGTGATGATTGCAGTTGTCAAGGTCTTCGGAGAGGTCAGACAAAAAGAGATTGAAAAGGGTCGGTGCGAGGACGCACCCCTGCTTCAACCCTTTTGAAGTTGGAATTTCTCTTGATAAACAATTACCTGCCCCCAGTTTTATTTGAATCCAGGTTTCTGTGTGCAATAAAATCAATAGATTCAACAATTTGGGGTCAACATCCCAGCTTGAGAGCTTAGCCCAGAGTTTTCCTCTGTCTATGTTGTCAAATGCAGCTGAATAGTCAATAAAGCACACATATAGCGGTTTTTTATGTTTAATTGTGGAATTTATTAACAGGGAGAGGGCGAGAATGTTTGTTGTTGTCCCTGTATTTTTTTGGAATCCGGTCTGATTAATGGGGATTACATTTTTCTTTGATGCCCAAGCAATTAGCTCTTCTAGTAGGAGCCCCGAAAAGTATTTGGCATCTATGTCTATAAGGGCAATGAGCCTGTAGTTCTTGGCTTCGCTCCTGTTGCCTTTTTTATGAATCAGGGCCATGATTGATCCCTTCCAGGAGGCCATGCATACGTGGGAAATGTGTAGTTGGAAGTCATGAAAGCAAGCACCACAGTAACAGCATTTGTTTCACATTAGATAAAGTTAGTGTAAGGTACACACAAGAAAACATGGGGGCGTGGTTTCACTGAGTTGCGGAATGGCTGCACATTAGAGCGGCTCCACCGGCCGACTTCATTAATACTTAATTTATCCGACTATACCCCAGGGGACGGAGACCCAGCTCGTAACTGCCGTCATCCGGGCGACAAGGTGACACAGTAAAGGTGCTTTCAGCGGCTGTAGTCGCCGGCGACTGGGACGGGGTCCGGGCGGTGCTTGAGGCCTAGCATCGCGGCCGCGGGAACAAAGCCACGGCCTGGCGTGGATGATCCAGCCAGAGTGAGCGCTGCACAGGGCCCGGAGCGAGACAAATGGGCACTTCGCTTACCGCTGTGAAGTTCTGTGGAGGTTGAGGCGGACCTCTCGGATGGACACAAGAGGCTCTGGAGGAAACGCAATAGCACCTGGAAAGTGGATTGTAGGATGGCATAGGAGGCACTGGTGAAGGACACGGGGGTCTGACCCCATGGACGGCCGACGCGCGGCGCCCTGAGGCGCCGTACATGGCGTGATGCGGTAGGGCTCTGCAACCAATATTGTGGAATGAGCATGTCCTGGACCCGGTAACTGCACGGATGCACCAAGGAATTGAGTGCCCAGAGCGGGGAGCAAGCAGGAAAAGGGAGAGCTCGCGAGTCTGCCATTTTGTGTGAGCATACCAGGGGACAGAGCCTTGAACGGTCTGTCTTGCGCTGCCCCTCTGAGCCTTGCAGGACCAGTGGAGCATCTTGGGACACTGGGAGGGGGCCCATATATTGGCAGTGCGGCGAGGCCCTGATTGGAAGTGTGACAAGTGTATGCAGGCCTGCTGATGCGGTAAGATCAATCCAACATGGCTGCTGCAGGGCACATATATAATTATCTACATGCTGGCAGATAGTGGCATGGGCACCATTGACCGTGCTATGGATGGCTGGAAGAGAGAGGTAGTTAAGGTGAAAAGGAGTTCATTATTATATGGGTGTGCACGCCATTGAGACTTCTATATTACAACGAGTGAGTTGCTGCTGACTAGTCACCCGCACCTGGTGGTTGGACACACACAGTGTATGACAGAAAAGGATCTGCGATCCACAGCGGTCTGAGGAGACGCGGTGACGGACGCCATTTGCCGTGGGACAGCAGGGTGAGTGTCCAAGCGACGATCGTACTGCATGGCGTCGCTAGGGGGGTGTTTGGCGCTGGGTTGCAGCAGTTGGGACCTCACACACTGGGTGCTAGGCTGCGTGTGGATTCTATTGAGCAGCCATGAAGGGGGACACTTGCAGCCGAGTTCATCAGCTCATGGTTCCAGCGTGTTTACGCGTGCTGCTGCATCCTACCTGGGCATAACGGAGTGCAGGAGTGAGACTTCCCTGAAGATTCAGAGTCAAGTACCACCCTAGCAAGGAGCACACCTGGTGCGTGTGTGCAACGAAGAAAGAAGAAGTATATTTGCAGCCACTGCCGCAGCGCCGGACGAGGGGCGACGCAATGGGGAAACTGGATACGCGGCAGCCCAAGATCACTTTTGACAAGAAAAATAATAGAGCGGCGGAGGGTGATGCCGCAAAGCTGGACCAGAACGAGGAGGCCGTCACGACACAGCCACCTGAGGAAGATATCCAGGCGATGTTTAAAGATCTGAAATCCAGCCTCCAAGGGATTGACACAAAAATGGACTCATTAGCAGAACAAATGGATAGAATTACACAGCGAGTAGAGAAACAGAAATGGAAGAGGGGCAAATGGATATGGACAAGAAGCTGCGTGACATAGATGGAGTACTACATGCTATCAAGCAAAAGAATGAAGATTTTGAGGCCAGGTCGAGAAGGAATAACAAACGCATAACGGGGTGGCAGTGACGACGGACATCCACAACATGGAAAAATATGTAGAAACGATGATGACAGACCTATTTGGGCAAGACCTCTCTGCGATGTTCCTGGTGGAGCGCGCGCACCACACTTTGGGATCAAGACCAAGGCCCGGTGCTCCGGCATGACCTACACTTGCCAGGGTGCTCAACTACAGGGACCGTGACATGATACTCTGGCTGGCGAGGGACAGGGGTGAGGTACAATATAAAGGTAACAATATCGTATTGTACCCTGATTATACTCAACAGGTTCAGGCGGCTCGCAGGGAGTTCTTTCCGCGAAAAGGATTTTTCAACAGATCAGAACTAAATCTGCTTTGATATATTCTGCAAAATTGATGGTTCAAGGGCCTGGCAAGTCGACCTTTTTTACGGACGCAAAAGCCGCCATGTCTTATGCGAAACAGCTGGCAAAAGAGCAAAAGCAGCAGGAGACGACTAATGCTTCACAGACGGAACCTGAGCGATAACAATTGATACTCCCGGACCGGATCGCAGGATGTCCAGATAAGTTTTACATGTGGACCGCCCTTTGGCCGTATACTAGTGAACATTTGGGATGTATGACGTTACAACGCATGCTTTTACCATGCATGCTGTTACAACGCAAGTATCACAACGCTAACCTTTACAACGCATAGCGCTTAGGGGTGCTGGATAGTGAATAGTTTAATTTACTATTCCAACTCCAGTCCCCGTGGACACTAGGGAAGATGTTGGATAGTAAATTAAAACTATTCCCTATCCTAGAGCGCCCCCCAGTGCAATGCGTTGTAATGGTTTTCGTTGTAAAACCTGCGTTGTAACAGTACTGCGTGGTAAAAGTGGCATTGTAAAGGATGTCTCCCGAACATTTGCTGCACTCATACATTTTAAGACTTCTAAAGTTTCTAATGATACTTATACCATGTTTAATTGAAATGTATTGGATTGGAACCTAGTGGTTATGTTTGAGAGACTGGGTTTACCGCCCTTGGTGGTATGTTATTGGATCGGCCACCCTGCCAAAAGTGTAGGGGAGTAATAGCGGCGACCTCACGTACCTCCATGGGATGAGTCCCACGGGTTCACTACTGTGGACCGATAGGTTACAGTTTATGGGGAATGGGAGGGAGATGTCACAACCTGTTTGGTGGGTTGGTGTGGGGGGATGGAAGGGAAGTTATGTTTTGTCTGTTTAATCTGCCACACACTGCATCGAAATGAACGAATCTACTGAGCGTAAATAACACTGTCATGTTTGTATGGTTACGCTGCCCCCGTAGACTGACTCTCATGCAAAAGATAATCACTTTTTACAATGGGCTCTAGTGCACGGGGCGTGCAAACGACTTCACTCAAATGTATTTCATGGAATATTAGGGGTCTGAATTATAGTAGAAAAATGAGACTGGTTCAATCTTATCTCTTAAGACGCGGGATTGATATCTGTCTACTTCAAGAAACACACTTACCGGCTACGGCAGCAGGTACACTCAGGAACGCTAGGTGGGGGCAGATAGTGACCGCGTAGTACTTGGCATACTCCAGGGGGGTGGCAATCCTGATACGTAGAGGCCTTCAATGGAAAACACACCATACCATCAAAGACAGAGAAGGGAGGTTCATACTTCTGCAGGGTACGCTATACGATACCCCGATGGTGATTGTAAATACCTATGGGCCAAACACGGACAGTCCATAATTTTTCCAGCATATCTGTCAGAGGATAGAGGCATTGGGGAAGATGGCGATCTTATGGGGAGGGGATTTTAATGTAGTGCTGTCAGCGATACTAGATCGAAAGGGAGTGTCCCGCGACCATCATCCCAGAGCTGACCATAAACTGGCTGATATTATACTAGATCTCCATTTGATTGACTCTTGGAGGGCATTGCATCCAACAGTGAGGGAAGGCACATGTGTGACACATCACTGGGGTTCGTGGTCTAGATCAGACTATTGGCTGGTGATGAAGGATATTCACACCTGGGTCACAGATGCAACACACTACCCTCGTACCTTCTCTGACCATGCACCTAAGGTATTGGCACTGCAAATTGCCGAGCCATACATACAGCCATTTGCTTGGAGGTTTGTGTCGGGAGCCCTACTAGACCAGGTTTTCAGGGAAGAACTGAGAGGGAAAATAGAAGAATACTTCATGCTGAATGAGGGATCAGTAGATTCGCCTGGGGGGCTGTGGGAGGCATTTAAGGTGGTGGCCAGAGGGAATTGTATAGCGTTAAAGACAGGTGTTCTTAAGGATATTCGTAATACGCTAGGACAGTTGGAGCATGAAATTGGAGAATTAGAGCGGGATTTCCAAAAGAATCCCTCCCCTTCCATTGCTACATTGATTAGGTCTAAACTGACAAAGTTTCAAGAGGAGGCAGAGAGGGAAACAGCTTATTTACATAAGTACACACAGGCCAGACGTTAGGTGGATAGGGTGGGCAAGACATTGGCAGACCTCCTGGGAGCTCCGAGAGGTGCTGAATCCATCACGGAACTGAGGACAGCTGATGGTGCGGTAGCCAGGACACCACACAACATTCTAGCCACCATGTCCCATTACTATCAGCGCCTGTACACGTCCTGTACGGACCCGACGTTAGAAGACATAACTGACTATTTAGATGCAGTGGCGCTGGCATGGTTTAATAATGGGGCCCAGGAGTACATGGAATCACGGTGTAAAATGAACGACAAGTCATCAGCAGCATGCCATCTGATAAGGCCCCCCTGTGCAGATGGGTTGACAGCTGCCTTTTATAAAGAATACACTGACATTCTCGCTCCCAGATTGTTGCATATGTATCTGGAGGCACTGGACACAGGTACACTTCCCCCTACCCTGAGGGAAGCCACAATAATAGCTTTGCTACAACCTGATAAACATCCCACTTCTCCTGATTCCTACAGACTGCTGTTGTTAATAAATCTCAATGCTAATATATACGCCAAGCTCCTGGCAAATAGGTTACAGCCAATGCTACCACAGATCGCACTCCCAGACCAATCCGGATTTATACCGGGGCGGTCGACTGCTCATAATTTGCGCACGTTGTTCGGGCTCTTACATTACGTGGCCCCTCACGTACAGGCCGTGGCGGCATTGCTGGATGCCACCGAGGCTTTCAATTCACTAGGAGGGAAGTTTCTCTTTCTCTTGCTGTCCTGCAAGGGACTTAGCCCCATATTCATCAAACAAAATCAACCTGTCTAGACGAACCCGGTGGCGAGGGTGCGGATAAATGGACAGGTGTCGGACTCCTTTATCATCACATGTGGCATGAGACAGGGTTGCCCTTTGTCGCCCTTACTCTTCGCCATTGCTCCTGAACCCTTGGCGGCCAGACTCCACCAACATCACAAGTATAGGAGCACAGGCTTCACGTCCAGAAGGCTTTTGATCTCGATGTATGCAGACGACATGACGATTTATGTGACTAACCCTAAGTCTAACTTTGACGTTGTAATGAGGGAATTGATTAGGTATGGCGGGATCCAAATCAACTGGACAAAATCCACGATCCTATCACTCACGGATGAGACTATCCCATGTGACACAGAATAGCCCATACAGTGGGCGGGAGGCGAGATACGGTACCTGGGCATTATTATAAGTAGGTCTCTGCAGGAATTGTGGACGGCAAATTATGGTAGAGTTATGGACTGGATAGAAACCAAGATGCAGAGGTGGAAACACTTGCCGCTCCTGCTAGTGGGTCGTATAGCAATTACAAAAATGGTCCTGTTACCAAAGTTATTTTACTTATTTGTAAACATTCCAATGCCGCTCACCGAGCACATTTTCAGGTGCCTCCGGACAGTTATACTTGAACTGGTGTGGGCAGGCAGGCAACCTCGTGTCGCCTGGAACTTGCTGACGCTGCCTTTTAGTCAAGGGCTGGGTACCCTTGATTTTGAGCTTTATGTATATGGTGCGCAGGCGCAATATCTACATTTCTGGCAGCACCCGACTCAGTATCAGCCGCATGTAGCGATAGAAATAGACAAGGTCGCCCCGATTCCACTACATGCGGCAGTGTACCAACACTACAAAGACCTCATCAGGAAATCGATACGGTTGAGGCGACACGGTGGACATGGCGGGGAATAGCAAAAAGGGTGGGCGTAAAGGAATTGTATGATCTATCTATGCCCATAGCGGGTAATCCACTGCTGACACCGCTGATGGATAAGGCAACCACATTCCGGGCGAAAGCGCATAACTTGGTGAAGGGCAGTGACTTATACCCGGATGCTACGTTCTTATCATAACAGCAAATGTGCAAAGAGCAGACACCTTCGGTCTCCGACACACTACTGTATTATCAGCTCAGGCAGCTTGCAAAACTCGGTACACTGACTACCCTAAGGAACTACCGACTCTACCTGCATTGGAGAATATATTGTCTAACCCCTCTCCCAAGAAATTGATCACACGACGCATATACAGTATCAAACAAACAACCTCTCCCATTGCATCGTACACTTCAAAGGCAGATTGGGAACATGATTCTGAATTATCAATTACAGACAAACAATGGGAATATTGTTGCTTGCAAAAGGAGCATCTATCGCGGAACTATATGCTACGGCTGATACACGTCAACTTTATACATAGGGTGTATCGCACGCCTGTGCAACTGCACCGTATGGGGCTACACCCAGACACCACATGCTGGAGATGTGGACACCAGAACGCGACATTCTTACATCTGGCGTGGTCCTGTAGATCGATAGCGCAGTTTTGGCTGGAGCTAGTCAGACACATTGGAGACATTACCACTGTAAAGGTGCCACTCACACCATTGGTCACGTTACTGGGATTTATCTTGGAGTTCCCAAATGGATCTTGTAAATTGGTGTCCATGCTGCTGCTACTGGCCAAGTGCCAAGTGGCAATGGACTGGAAGAGACCACAGGCCCCTGCGGTTGCTGGTTGGCTGCATACTGTCACATACTGTAAAGATCAGTTGACTCGATACTGGGAATTGATGCCAAGCAGGTCTAGGCCAGTTGAGATATGGTAGCCATACGTGAATTGGTTGAAGTCGGGGGGCGGATCACTGTGGAGACATGGTTACATGAATTGCATGATTTGGCTGTGGCTCAGGTGCGGGAAATATCAGGATGGTGGACAACAGGGATGTCTTGATGATGCCTTCAGTTGCATGAAGAGGGATGGTACTGCAGGGACCAGATATGGGGGCCGGATGTCATGCGTAACTAGCCTACAACGCAGAATTGGGGATGGGGAGATTGAGCAGATGTTGGCAGATGGGGTGAAAGTTTAAAGTTTACTCGTTTATTGGCGAATAGTATGCACAGGACTGTAAAGGATGCTATTATTGTTATCACTGTTGCCTTATAAGATCTACCGTAGACTTTTTTGTCCCAGATAAACTCGCTGGTGGTCCCCCGGAATGTCGGCATGTAAGCTGTGTACTTGATTCTGGATGTTTGATATTACACGCTGCCGGCCCGGGTTGTAGGCACGACAAAGGTGTGTAACTTGGGCAACGCTCAATAAATCATAAAAAAAAAACCATGGAGACATGGCCATAAAAAGTTCAAAAAAGGTATGACAATTAAACACCCTCCATGTGTGGATAAACAAATAACTAACTTCCACACATCAAATACATATCTAACCCACATCATAGGGAGAAGTGCAAGCTAAATGATGTTGACACTGGCCAAGCCAAGCTGAAATACTTACCATACGAAATACCACCCAATACAATGTCAGCCCCTATTGGAATTCATCTTGCATATCCTTCCATTGACCATTTCCACTTGTCCTGTGTAACTCCAGCACTGGTTCAAAGGGCAGATCAAGCTAACCACTTCAAATGGATCATCGATCAGGGTCAAACAAGTCCAACTGTAGTCACACATGATTGGCACAGTGAATGGATTAGTACATGATGCTGAATGTGTCACTAGAGGAGTACAAGGAGAATGACATGGTGTTTGCTAGAGTGTATGGATACTACCTGGGGAAACGAAGGTGTGTAAGATAACTGTATAGGTGATTAAAGGACTGCATGCACATTTGAAAGAGGTTTGTAGCACTCCATTGTGTAAGGCCTGGATTACTGTATGAATACTTTAGTAATAACTGATTGATTAGAGTACTACAAGGAGAATGCCTGGGTGAATTTATAAGCGGTTGGGTTTTGGCACAGTGAATAGATTAGTACATGGTGCTGAATGACTCACTAGAGAAATGCAAGGGGAGTGATAGGTTTTTAAGCAGTTATGTGTCAGCAAAGACATGAAGTAACCAAATGCTTCTCTCACAATTGTTGCCCAAATGCACACAGACTCACAGGGTGATTCTACACAAGCAACACTATCCCTTGGACTTTAGCAAAACAGACTCACTAGTCTGTAAGGGGTAAGGTGACTGCACACATTCTACATATTTCACTGCTGCTCTCTAGTGTGAATGCCTGGCTCATTCTGCAAAAGCATAAGCAATGACTGGCTTCTAATACTACTAAAACTTGACAACAGGGTAGGTTTTTAAACAGTTATGTGTCAGCAAAGACATGAAGTAATCAAATGCATCTCTCACAATGGTCGCCCAAATGCACACAGACGCACAGTGTGATTCTAGAAAAGCAACAGTATTCCTTGGACTTTAGCAAAACAGACTCACTAGTCTGGAAGGGGTAAGGTGACTGCACACATTCTACATCTTTCACTACTGCACTCTAGTTGAGTCTAGCATGCCTGACTCATTCTACGAATGTATAAGCAATGACTGTGTTCCACTACTACTGAAACTTGACAACAGGATAGGTTGGACTTTCATTTCAAATCTTTCCAATTGACATAACTTTCAACCCTACCCCCATTCTGCTCAATGCCTGTTACCATAGGAACAGTTCATGGAACACTCAACTGAACACACAGGTCACAAGTTCAGCACACAATGTTGCAAATCCAAACAGCAAGTGTGCTTGACTTTTCAAAATATCAGCTTATCCTGTGTAATGTTCCTTTCAAACAGTTTTCATTAATCAATAAGAAACATGCTTTTAAAACACAGAAACATGCACCCTATTTTTCAGTCTATAATGTTCTCAAACAGCCATTCATTTCTCTTTTTTTTTAAACTGCATCTTATCCACAATTTTAAAAAATCAAACTGCCCATTTCACATACAGACACCTTCTGAGTGCACTCAGACCTCCCTTCAAGATGCTTAGAGTGTGGATTGTGGGACACAGCTATATTTTCTGGAGCCAAGGGTATGCAGAAAACAGAGGTATTGACAAAGACCTAGCTTTGCCAAATGTAGACATTAAATGGATTGGACAGAGAGGATTAAAGTGGCACCAATTGATGCCATTGGTTAAATACTTTTTGCATCTCCAACACCCTGACCTCATAATTGTGCACTGTGGTGGCAACGACATAGGCACTTTGACTGGGGTAGGTCTGGAAATGCTTATGAAGGACACCTTTGGAGAATTGATGTCACTTTTTCCCCAAACTGCCTTTGTCTATCCCAACATATGCCAAAGACAGAAATGGAACTGGTCCAATGAATTTTGTCCACAGATTGAGAAAGCTAGGAAACATGTCAATAAAGCTGTTTCTGCTTAACTCTGAGATTATAGGATGGGGTCCATTTATCAGAACAATTTGCATTTTAATATGGATGACATCTATAGGAGAGATGGTGTACATTTTACAGATGAGGGTACAGAGTCTTCCTCATCAACTTTAGACTCTGCATAGGTACTTACTTATAGGTACCAAAATCTCTCAATAAACACAAGGGCTCTTTTTAGAGCCACCTAAGATCTAAACACATAAGCTTGATGTATATTTAAAGAATATTACATTTTTTTTTCCTTGGAGTCGCGCACCCAGAGCGTTTTGGAGTCGCACACCCAACGCGTTCACACCAGGGGGCCACGCTAGGCTCTGCGCTGGGTGAGTGACTCCTAATGTTACGCTTTTTTTTTAGCACCTACCACTAATTTCTATTGTCCCCGAGGACCCCGTCCCCGGGCCTATATACAACATCGGGGACCGTGAGTGGGGCTCCAATTCCCCCATGGTCCCGCCGGCTTCCCGTGTCCTTCGAGAGCCGCCATTGCTTTTCCACATGGGGATCTGCTAACATGCAGCTCCCCGTGTGGAAAACCAATCTGGTTTGCACTTCGAATGAGAGAGCAAGTTTCCCTGCTCTCACTTTCAAAATCCAAACCAAGTTTGCTATGGCAGGGCGGGAGCCACAAGGCTCCCGTCCTGCCATAGCAAATAGCAGTGTCCTCAGGTGGGCACCCTGGGACACTGAAGGAGCCGGCCCCGGGGGGTGGCGGTCTCCAGGGCCCTCGAGGGCTCCAGGAGGGGGGCCACGCGGCCCCCCTCCCACAATGTACAAAGCCCCAGGGGTGGGGGGCTTGAGCACCCCCTTTTCATAAAAAATAAATATATACGCAAAATGAAGCCCCGGGGGTGTCGGTCCCCGGGGGTTAGGGTGGCCTTGAGCTCACAGCATATATTGTTATAAAGCCCCGGGGGTGGTGGTACCCGGGGCTTGGGGGGGCCTTTGAACCCCCACCCATGTATTTTGTAGCCCCGGGGGGTGGCGGTCCCTGGGGCTGGGGGGGCTGTGAGCCCTCCCCTGTACATATTTGATAAAAGCCCCGGGGTGGCAGCCTCTGGGCCCCCCTATTACATTAAATATTTTTGCCCACAGGATTGGGCCCCCCGGGGGCTAATTATTAAAATGAATGGCAGGATCCGCGCACCCTGCGCGGATTTGACGATTTTTAATAGGTCCTACCTATAACTACATACTGGTGACTGCCAGTAGGTAAGATATATATATGTAGACCTATTTTCCATAGGAAAATTGCAACATTCCATTTCCAATAACTTTGGCGCCGACTGGCGAATCTTCGCGAAATTTTCGAAACTCGTGGGGCACTTCAGTCCGCTCCTATATTGAACGTTTTGGGGTGATTCGTGAAGTGGGGACTGGGACTGAGAAAAAAAGGGGGGGTCCTAAAACGTGTTTTCCCCTTGCACTTTTCCATACGAAACTTTAGACACGGCTACAGCCCGAACTGCTGAACGGAATTGCCCCAAATTTGGCAAAGAGGTAGTTATTGGTTCAGAAAGAACCCTTTTTGTTACATGGTGTAAATCCATTTAGTAGTTGCTGAAAAAATCAAAACGTTTCAATATCTATGGCCGCGCAGGATCCCCGCACCCTCCCGATCACGAGCTTCATGCTAATTGGCTGTCAATACTCCAAATCAGGAAGTGTTGGCAGCCGTCTTGTGCCTCGGTACAACCGAGGCACAAGAAAACAGAAAAAAACACATGAAAAGGGGAAGACTAGAAACATTTTATTTTAAAGAATCACGGTATGCGCGTAGGATCCACGCATCCGGCAGGGGAAAAAAAAAGAACCCTGGGTTCCCACACTTCGTTACTATTTAGCCCCCCGGCCAAGTCCCGGGGCAAACTTTTTATTGTAATGGGGGTCCCAGAGGGGACCATCACCCCCTGGGGCTTTTCAAAATTATGTGCGGGGGGGCTCACAGCCCCTCCCAGCCCCGGGGACCACCACCCCATGGGGCTTCAAAAATACATGGGTGGGGGGCTCAAAGACCCCTCCAAGCCCTGTGGACCGCAACCACCCAGGGCTTTATGAAAGTATTGGCAGGGGGCTCACGGCCCCCCGCAGCCCCATAGACCCAGGGAATGCCACCCCCAGGGCTTTAATTATTAATGTGGGGAGGCATCCAAGCACCCCCAAGCCCCGGGGACCGCCACCAATGGGGCTTTAGTTTTTAACGTGGCGGGCATCCAAGCTCCCCCAAGCCTGGTGACCGCCAAAAAAATAAATAATCCTGTGTGGGGGGCTTGCGCCCCTCCACTTGCCCCGGGGACAGCCACCTCCCTGGGGCACTAGGTTTTTAAAATTGGGGTCCGTTATGGCAGAGAGGTGTTCAGAGGCCACGCCCCCTTTTACACCTCTCTGCAATGCAGCTCTGTGGCGCTTACTGGAGGTACCTAGTGGGCTAGTTTGACCCTAGAGACCCTCAGGATTCAAGGGGACTATTTTCCCAATTTAAAAGGACCACAGGACGCGTCTACACAGTAGTGAAGGGAGGGGACGGGGTCTGAGGTGACGTGTGCAAACACGCCCTGTGACACATTTTAAGTTGTGGAAATAAGTTCCCTTCAATCCTGAGGGACCCTCGGAGCCTACTAGCCCACCAGGTGCTTCCAGTAAGTGCCACTGTGCTGCGTTGCAGAGAGGTGGTGCAGGCCATGCCCCTTTTTACATATAATCAAATACAGAACACCCTGGGTCTACATAAGAGAGTGAAAGAGAAGTGAGTCAGCCAAACGGAGCAAAAACTAGGGTGCCAGTGTTCCGAGTGGGAGCGAGATATCCTTCTGCCAAGACCCATCAATCACCCAATGTCATTCATCATCTGGGTTTTGGTACAATCTTTATCAAGGAAAACCGATCTTGACAATTGATCGGAAAAACCTTGACGCGTAGAAAGACTACGGGATGACTGGTCACCCCACATAGTACTTGCTGACGTCCAGAGACTCACTTGAGAAGGTGAGAGGATCAGAAGGGTATAGGCAAAAGGGAGTGAAATGTGCAGCGCAACGAAAATGAGAAAGTGGTGTTCTAAAAATGGCTAAGGAGTACTTATAGCAACTTTATTCATCAAGTTTCTTGCCATCAATAAAAAGCAGAATGCTGACGCTCGAGACTTTCAAGACGTCAAACAAAATGGAAGGTCGACATGTTTCTGCCCTCATTAAGATCTAACTGTATCGGGGCATTCTTCAGGACTAGGCTATAAATATATACAGCTGCTGCTACAAAAGGGAAAAATTATAATAGTGCGAAATTATAGTGTAAAAATACTCCACCGGTCATGTCCACCTCGAATGCTTAATGGATACATTAACCGGAACCTGTAATAGACAAATATTATGTGTATGTCAAAACAATGCTCCTTCACTGCACTCACTTTCAATCACAGCATACTAGCGTCACAGAACGCTTATATATTTCTCATTGTGTGGTGATATTACAGATGTTTTATCACTTACCCATAACAATTGGGTGTCGCCCTCACCTCAACCTGGCACATTACTCAGGGAAGGAGGCCCCGCTCTACAACAAGGACAGAAAAAACAGTCAATGATGTACATACACCACGACTACGTAAGTCTTGTATTTACTTCAACTCGCCCCTGGCTAGGGCCAACAGTTAGCACAGCACCTCTAATCTAATCCAAAGAGAGTACCCATCCTGTAAAAGAATGGGACTCCCACTCGTCAGGGGGTGTCTGGTAATGTCCTCTTCAAAATGAGGGACATTTCCCACAACCCCCCTCCTCCTCTTGGTATCTCATAGCCCCTGTCTCTACAAGGTATCCTGTTACTAAGGTATAGACTGGTTAACAAAAGTAGAGCATCGTGTTACCCTACTTAGATTCCTAGCGCGCCCCCGTTACCAAAGAATCTAAGTATACGAGCATTCTCCCTACGTCAGGACTCACCTATCCGTCGGTACCACGGGCCGTCAGGAGTAATGACCGGAGGTACCGACATTCTTTTCTTGAATGTTTTTATGTCGTTTAGCAGGCCTTCCCAGCTTCGCTGGGTCCTTAGTCACATGGAAGACCGCGGCGATGCCTGCAGTCATTCCATCATCACCGCGCATGCGCGTGGCAACATACACTACATCGCGCATGCTCCGTTTGAAGGCGGCTTCTGTATTTGTAGTACGTGATCTACCTACTGCAAGTGTTACATAGGCACAAATTATCACATTATCACCGCGCATGTTTACAGAAAGTATACTCATGGCGAGACAGAGAACCCTTCCTCGATCCGAGCATGCCCGGAACCGAGACAGTGATAACTCAGCCCTTCGTTTCTCTACTAATGAAAATGATATTCTAACATATGTCTGTTTACGAACTGCATACATCAATTGGTTCTCTAGCTCCTGGAGAGTGTTATTTGATTCATATCTGTTTGTAATAGTTTACCTGGTAACTCCATATATTCTTTTGGCTATAGAAACCCTATTCACGCCATATGCCCTGTACTAATGATTGGAAAGAGTACCCTCCAAATCACTTCTTAACATAAGAACAAGTGGTATCGCTACATTATCGTACCCAGGTTGGTACTATGTATGGATATCGCCCCAATCTGTCTTGTTCTAGTACTCTGTGCATATGTGTGATTCTGTATATGTATATGGTGATTCAGTGTAGTGCCAACCACGGAATCTCTTCGTTGAGCCCATCTACATCTGTACGTAATCGGAACACCCAGCGCTGTTCACGTTGCAAGAGAAATTTCTGAATATCTCTAATGTGAGTAGGGATATATGGTTTCTCTAAGACCACCCAATAAAGTTCCGTATCAGAGTGTCCTACCTCTATATAGTGGTTAGTTAGTTTGGTGGCACTTTTTTTACACCGTATGGTGCTGCGGTTTTCGGAAATTCTCACCTTGATCTTTCTGGATGTCATCCCTACATACCTCTTGTTACAGGGACATGTGATGAAGTAGATGACCCTCTCAGTGTTACAATTAGTGTGTTTGTTTAGGGTCCAAGGCCTGGTGGTACCTATATCTATCTCAGTAGTGTGACTAGTCAGTGGGCATACTGAACAGTTGCCACATGGGAAGTGACCCTTCACAGGTGGTAAGCCCCATAGTCCCGGTTCTTCATGGTCAGGTTTTGGCTCTCGCGGTCTGGTATGTACCAGCCGGTCTTTGACGTTCATGCTTCTCTTAAATGCAAAAAGAGGAGGGGGTAGTGTCTTTCCTCCAATCTCCAAAATCTTCCAATGTTTGAGGATACTTTTTTCAGGCCATTTGAGTGTCCTGAGAAGGTGGTCACACACGTCATCCTCTGTGTATCCGGCTCATCGAGGGATGTTAATTTAGGCTCCAGTAGCGCATCTCTGTTGTTATTGGACGCTCTTTTCAATGAGGCTTTGAGTGTCTGTTTTGGGTACTGCCGTTCCCGCAGTTGTCCAGAAAGTGCTTCTGCATGTTCTTTGTATTTCGCAGTGTCGGAACAATTCCGCCTCACCCTCAAAAACTGTCCAAAGGGCAGGTTTTGACGAAGTGCCTGGGGGTGATAACTTTGAAAATGCAGTAGTGAGTTTCTCGCCATTGGCTTCCTATATAGTTCAGTACTCAAAGACCCATTCTGAGGGTAAATATTCACATCGAGGAACGGAAGATTCTCTTTAGAGAATTCACAGGTGAACTTCAGAAATTGGTTCCGCTGGTTTAACCAGTTGTGAAATTCATTTAATCTATCAGCTGTTCCTCTCCAGATGACTAGAACGTCATCTATGTAACGTTTCCAGGTCACTATGTGGCCCAGAAATGGATTAATGTTACAAAGTACATGAGTCTGCTCAAAATGGTGCACATAAAGGTTCGCCAACGAGGGGGCAAAAACGCTGCCCATTGATGTACCTGAAACTTGGAGAAACAGGTCTTTGTCAAACTGAAAAAAAGTTCTCTTTCATGGCAATAGATGCACATGTCATAATGAAACTAACTGGAGTCATGCTATCCAAATCCGTCTGTTGCAGGAGTGTTTCTATCACAGAGAGAGTTTCGTCCTGTGGTATACAAGTATATAAGGATTCCACGTCAAAGATACAAGGAAATCCTGGTCTTCATCATATGACATGGTCGTTAATGAACGTAACAGGTCTTTAGTATCCTGTATGTACGTTGGCATCTGCTTGACTAGGGGTTTGAGGAAAAAGTCCACAAAAGTGGACAAGGGTTCCAATAAGGAACCTATTCCAGAGATAATTGGCCTTCCAGGAGGAGGTATTAGTCCTTTATGTACCTTGGGCAGTATGTAGAAATACGGAACCACAGGGTGTGCGGTAATCAAAAAAGCTGCCTCAAGATCCGTAATCCAGTCCTCCTCCTTGGCTTCTTCTACCATTCTCTTGATGACAGCACTAAGCCTGTGAGTGGGGTCCAATTTCAAAGGACGGTAGAATTTCTTGTTGTCCAGTTGTCTTCTGCACTCGATGTTGTATGCATCTGTGTCAAGAATCACAGTTGCTCCCCCCTTATCGGCGGGTTTAATGACAATTGACTTATCATTGGCCAAAGTTGACAATGCTAGATGTTCCCGTTTAGAAAGATTATTATATTGTTTGGGGATTGTTTGAAAAAACCGCTCAGTGTCATTGAGCACTGCTCTTTCAAATGTCAGAACCTCAGGTGGAGTGAGACTCTGCGGCGGATTAAATGTTGATTTGTTACGCAAGCCAGTATTCTTATCCTTAGTTTGGTCATCATGCGTGACCGTCGCATCTTTGAAAAAGGCACAAAGTCTTACTTTCCGAAAGAAAGCAGCCAGCTCTTGTCTGGTCTCAAATGCATCACCTTTGTGTGTAGGCACAAATCCAAGCCCTTTCTCTAAGACTTGAGTCTCATCTGTTGTCAAAATACGTTGGCTTAGATTGACGATTAGACTCGTGCCGTGCTCGGTCCCGGTGGAGCCGATTCCTGTTGGTTGCTCCTGGTTCGTGACGCCGGTGGAGGGCTCCAATGTACATTGGTCTGTACTGATCGCTTCCTGCCTCTGGAGCGGCGTTGGCCCTGGCCTAAAAAATGCTGCTGTTGTGGGTAGTTGGTGAATGGTTGATAGGGATACAATTGTCCCGGAAACGGTGGATAAGCAAAGTCGTAAGGGCCAGGTGGCCACCATTGTGGAGGTTGTTGAAATTGATTTCCTCTCCTTGGGCCTCGAGATCTACTGTTCCCACCTCTCCCTTGATTGTTGGCAGAGGAGTCAGAATCTGTAGAGTTCCCATCACTCCCAGAAGTAGAATAATTCGAACCAGGTCTCCTACCTTGCTGGTTATACACTGGCGGAACGTAATTATCACTGGTATATGGATATACCTTGCCCATTGCGAACTTCGCCAAGTCCTTCTTGAATTTGGCAATCTTTGAAGCCAAGATGTTTTCCCTGAACTCCTTACTGGTTTTGTCATTCTCCTTGGCTTGTTTGTTATAAATGGTCGTGGTAATTATCACTGATTTAATTTGTGACTCTAGCGTTTGTATTTCTATGAGAATGTTATCGGCTATTCTTTTAGCCGTGGTAATTATTAGAATTAGCCAGTCCCTAGTCCATCGCCATGCAACTAAGGACCAGTCTTTCAGGAAAGCTTTATCTTCAAGGAATAACCTAGGGGCGTTTGTTACAATTAGACCTGTTGGTGCACAGTCTGCCCTTAGATATTCAGTCATAATCGCACCGTGTACCTGGGTACGTGAATGTGAGCGTTTTAGAATAAGAACCTTATTCCAATCATCACTGTTAGCTATACTCTGGTTTATGGTGTTGTCAATGATGCTAGGTGTAGTCAATATGTCTAGAGCCATTGCATCATCAAAGGCTAGACCCTGCCTCTCTGCCATGATCAGGTTAGGGTGGGGTTTACCCGGGATAAGTTGGAGGGAAGGGGGACGAGGAAGGGGAGGTTCTCGGGTCCTAAAGGTACCTGGACTGTGTGATTTGAGGTGACTTGGAAAAGACTAGAAATAGAGGGTGCCGTGCTGGGCCCGAAACCCCGCCAGGGAGAGCGAAGGAGTGGCCCAATACACCAAAAGATGATTGGGACTATTAAATAAGACCCGCGGCCGTGGCCGCACACAATTCAATCACAACAAAAATCTACTGGGGGGTCTTAGGGATGATTTTACAGACCTGCAGGGTGAATATCCCCTATTCACATATAATCAAATACAGAACACCCTGGGTCTACATAAGAGAGTGAAAGAGAAGTGAGTCAGCCAAACGGAGCAAAAACTAGGGTGCCAGTGTTCCGAGTGGGAGCGAGATATCCTTCTGCCAAGACCCATCAATCACCCAATGTCATTCATCATCTGGGTTTTGGTACAATCTTTATCAAGGAAAACCGATCTTGACAATTGATCGGAAAAACCTTGACGCGTAGAAAGACTACGGGATGACTGGTCACCTTACATAGTACCTCTTTTTACACCTCTCTGCAATGGCGCTTACTGGAGGTATCTAGTGGGCTAATTTGACCCTAGGGACCTTCAGGATTCAAGGGGACTTAATCTTCCAACTTAAAACTGCCACAGGGCGTGTTTACACAATGGGGAAGGGAGGGAACGGGGCCCGAGGTGACTTGTGCAAACATGCCCTATGGCACGTTTTAAGTTGGGGAAATAATTCCCCTTCAATCCTTAGGGCCCCTGGGGGCTAACTAGCCCACCAGGTACTTCCAGTAAACGCTACTGTGCTGCGTTGCAGAGAGGTGGTCCAGGCCATTCCACTTTTTACACCTCTCTGCAACGCAGGTCTTTGGCACTTACTGGAGCTACCTAGTGAGATAGTTGGACCCTAGGGGCCCTCAGGATTCAAATAGACTTAATCTCCCAACTTAAAACGGCCACAGGGCATGTTTACACAGTGGTGAAGGGAGGGGACGTGTGCAAACACGCCCTGTGGTGCGCTTTATGTTGGGGAAATAAATCTTTCTTTCTGTGCATTTTTACTTCTTTCTTCACATGTCCTACATCTGTAGGCATAGTTAAAAACTTGCATTTAAAAAACCTTTGAAATTCACGTAAAAAACCATAGGTGTCAGGCACGTTATAGTTAGGAATTAACATTTAAAAAACCTTAGAAATTCACTGAAAAAAACACAGGTTTCAGGCATGTTATAGTTAGGAATTAGCATTTAAAAAACCTTAGAAATTCACTGAAAAAACCATAGGTTTCAGGGGCGTTATAGTTAGCTGGACATTTCACTCGTACAAAACCATAGAAATGCCCCTGTTATAGTTAGTTCAGCTAACTATAACTCTATGACATCACATATGACATCACTCATGGCATGGTCAGTGACATCACTCATGACATCACTGATGACATCTCAAATGACATCACTGATGGCATCATCCTTGTGATAGAGTGGCAAACCTCCTCTCACTCTAATATAACCTTTGATACGCACATTCAAAAATAGAAACTAACATTTTCAAAACAATGGACATACCAATAACAGTTATCTATTCTGTAATTCCAAGATCTACATACACATCCACACATTCACCAACAGTCCTATACAGTCACTCATACCTGTACTCACTCATCATATGTACTCATACACCTATACATCCTGTTACACACTGCCAATCATCCATAGAGTGACTCACTCACATTGTCACTCATGCTAATAAAGAACCAAACATCTATTTACTTGCATATACAGTTATACACACACCACCACACTTACTTCTACAGAAACTTACACATACTTACTATTTACCAATCTAAGGTCAGCCCTTATTATTGGAAGTAAGGCAACCCTGTGTTAGCTATGGAAGAGTTAGGCCTTACAGTAGTGAAAAATAACTTTAGGAGGTTTTCTCTACCAGGAAAATGTAAAACATAAATACACATGTTCTACTTTTAAAATACCATGCACCTACACTCTAGGTGGTAGGGCGTAACTTAAGGGTGATGTACAGCTTTTCAAAAGAAAGGTTTAGGCCTGGTAAAAAGTTAATATTGTCAGGTCGAAATGGCAATTTAAAACTACACTAGAGAATGCAAGGACAGGACTGAGATGTTTTAAAGCGCTACTTTAGTCTGTGGCACAATGAGTGCTGTAGGCCTGCTAGTAGCACTTAATTTACACATCCAGGGCACATGTAGTGCCATATTTTAGGTACTTAAAAGTAAATTAAATGTGCCAACCAGGTGTTTGCCAATTTTACCATGTAAAAGCGCACAAGAACTTCAGCACTGGTTAGCAGTGGTAAAGTCACAGAGTCCTAAAGCAAACAAAAACTAATTAGGAGGGGTGAAGGCAAAAAGTTTGGGGGTAACTCAGCAGAGAGTCAGATTCAACAGTGTCTATAACATCAAACACTTGAATGATATTTTAGGCATCAATATTACATAAAAAGATACCTAAAATCCTGAGGGCTAGTGTAACAGGTATCAGAAATAAAGATAGAAAATGAGCCTGGAGGATAGGAAGTATCAGTACTAACTTGACCCGAAGTATGTTCAGAATCAGTAGTAAAGCATTTGTTAGAAGACATACCTTTGGATTGATATGCTGCAAATCATTTGAATTGTTCTTTAGTTAGTGTCTAATTGAGAGACCAAGGGACCAGAGTCCCTCAAGCGAGCCACAGTCCAGGCTCAGATGGGCTTGCCTTTGATGAACCTTTGCGATCTCTCGCATCCAAAATAGATGTTAAGAACTAGTGCTAAATACAACAGAGCAGGAATAGTAAATAGCCAATCTTTAAGGGCCCGAATATGAGTTTGGCGTTGCGGCAGCAGGTCTGCCCATCCGCCACACCGCGCAACCCGCGGTGAGGCCACCTACCAGATTACGAGTTTTGTCATATCTGACAGGCTTTTTTTTGTGTTCCCACTGTGGTGCCTTTAAAAACAGGTACTGAAATGGGTTAGCCAAAAACAGTTCCTTCATGGCATGGACTCAAAAGTAATGTTGTGCCCCCCTGTGGGCATCCACAAGGTGTGAAGTACACGTGTTTCCTCTTTGCCAGATTTTAAATGGCGGATGAACTGCCATGGAAACCCTGGCGTAGTGGAAACTTGTGACATGCTTGGCGGTACCACAGCGGTCCCGCCAAGCATATTGCGGCCTCAGGGCCACCGCACCACCTCCAGGGAATGTCGGTTTCCTGGCAACAGCAGCGGTCCTATGGTGGTTCCACTGCCCGAGTCACAATTGGGCTGTTGGGAGACCGCCCCCGCCACAGACCTCCTCAGTCCTCAGACCACCAGACTCATAATTAGGCTCTAAATATGGTCTTGGGATAAGATTTCCCCCCAATTTGCTACCAGCATTTAGATCTATTTTCATAGTGTAAAATGCACTCTTGTGTCCAAATGGACGTGAGAATGCATTTTGCTCTAAGAAATAGTACTAAATGCAACAAAGCATGAATAGCAAACACCAGCCAAATGTATTCTTGTGGTATGATTATTTTCCTAAATTTACATTTAATTACGCTAGCAGGAGTAAATGCGTGGTTATCAGTAATTCTGCATCAAAGAGTAATGCAGAATTACCGAAATTGTTCTGATTACTCAATGTGGTATATAAATTCTGCCAAGGTCTAGAAAACTCTCTCTGCTGTTGTCAGTCCTGCTTCTTATCCAAACGGTGGTGTTCAATAAAGGTTGTATGACATTACAATGCATGCTAATACATCGCATGCCATTACATCGCGGTTTTTACAACGCAAGTCGTTACAACGACTTGTGTTGGAGGGCGCTGGACTTAGGAGTAGTATAATTTACTATTCCAACTCTAGTCTATATACAGTAGGGAAGGTGTTGGATAGTAAATTATACTATTCCTTGTCCTAGAGCGCCATCCAGCGCAAGTCGTTGTAACGACTTGCGTTCTAAAAACCGCGATGTAATGGCATCGCGATGTAACGACCGCATTGTAAATGACGTTTCCCTCAATTAAACAGAATATGCTGCTATGGAGGAATTTATCAACTCTGTGTTAATGGCGTTCACTACATTACTGCATGAAGGGTGAGATTTGGAACCTGTCTACCTCCACATGTAGTGTACATTTCCGGGCTAAGAAGACTGGCCCAGGCAGTGTATAAACAGTAATAATCAGGCTGTGGCCCCCTCAAGCCTCTGGGTCCTAGTGTCGCTTCCCCTGCTGCTCCAATGGAAGCTACTCCCCTGCAAAACTGTTGCTTATACGTCTGTCCTTGCACTTTTCCATACAGCTAGAAATTTATGAGCTGCTGTGTGATCCCTATGTTTGAATTCCAGCCCATCCAAATGAGTATTCATAGGCATTGTAATTCAATTCATAAGTACTGTGGATTCAAGCCAGAATGGAGAGTATTGTAAATTATGTTTACTCTGTGAGAATTATAAGTAGGCTGTGCAATTAATAATGTATTAGTAATTTGTGTGCTGAGGGCAGAGTTAGGGAGGGAGAAACATACAAATGGAGGGACGTTGAGGCGACTGTGCAGAAACTGGCTAGAAACTGGTGAACGAAAATAATAGTTCCTATGTTGAAAAGGTGTGAAAGTAGATCAAGGAATTATTTAGGAAATTAATCACTACTGAAACTGAATTTGTTGAGGCGACATAAAATATGTTGCCAAGTATTAAAAAAAATCTTTATTAATCTGTAATACGCAGGGTTTTTTATTCTGTAGTAAAATATATTTTTGTGTAATACCACGGACATAGGTTTTCATAGTATCTCAGACAATTAATGGGGATGCTGTCCCTATCTTCTCTCTAAACAATTCCTCAAGTTGTTTGGCCATTTTAACAAGATATTCGCTGTCTGCCAGCAAATACCTGAATCTGAAAGTATAAGATGATGGGGTCGTGGTCTGAAGTGACCCGGGGACATATTTCCATATCAAATGTTAAAATTAAGCTGTCCGACACCCAGGCCATGTCTATCCTAGAATACGATTCATGGGGAGCTGAAGAGAATGTATAGCCCGGTATAGCTGGGTACAAATGCCTCCATACATCCTTAACTGACTGAAGCCTTGCCAACTGAAGTATTGCCGCCTGGATCTTCCACATTCTAATACTACTACCTTTCCCCGTAATCTATTACACAGTTAAAGTCTCCCATAATCAGTTTTTCACCCTCCCAATTTAATAATTCTAGATTAAGGTGTTCAAACATAGCAGGATCGTCCACATTAGGGCCATATATTGCACAGGCCACAAACTTTCTACCCCTTTAAACAAACTGTGAAAACGCCCACCAACCCCATTGATCAGATTTAGTCTTAGTCACACTACAGTGAAACCTCTTATCTTTTAGTATGACCACTCCTTTAATAGATACAGATTGAGTAGTACAGGTAATAATATCATATCCTAATTGTTTCAACATGTTTCGATCCTTATAGGCGAGATGGGTTTCTGTTAAGAAGACCAAGTGGGGCTGATACATTCGTAATTCCTGGCAGACTAGCTGTCTCTTAATTGTACTATTGAGGCCTGCCATGTTCCAGGCCATACTTTTAACCTGGTTCATAATTCACTTTCACTGTCTGCCCTTCAAACCTGTCCCCATTGCCGCTTCTAAATTCAGAAAAAAGAAAAGAGTACATTTTTGTGTCCCACCTACATGCACTAGAAATAAACCGAATAAAAAACCTTCAATTTTCCCTAATCAGACAGTACCCTAATGATGACTTTTTTCCCTCATTACAATGCCCTCAACCCTACCACCGCAAGCAAAACTCCACCCCTCCCCACCCACCCTGCCACTGTCCCATAGAAGAGGACTCCCCCCCTTTTACCCGCTGCCGCTGACTAGGAGGCCATACAGAGTCACAGCCATAGAGATCCCCCCACACCCATACCCACAACCTGTACTGTGCTGACTTAATTTAAGATAGCGCCTATATTTTTGCTACTAACTAAAATAAGAGCAGAGAAAAAGCAAACCTGAAAGGTGCCCACCCGAGAGAAAACAACAAAAAAGAGGGGATACCCTCCCCAGATGAAAGACGTAACCCGGCTATCCCGGGAAAAAAAAGAAACATGATTATAACTAGTTACAGGTAAATTTTTGGTGAGACATACACAACGATCCAACCCCCTTATAGTTCCTTATTCTGTGTCTTTTCCGCAGCACCTGTTTGCCACTTATGCACTGCCTGACCTACTTCCTTTTCTTCAGTAAAGAAATAGGTACGTCCATCTTTGAAAACTTTTAACCGTGCTGATTCCTGCAAAAAAGCTTGAGCACCTAAAGATTTTATCGGATCTATAAATTGACGCAGCTTCCAGCGTCGGTCCATTGTAGCCTTGCTTAAATCAGATCTGACAAAGAAAGTAACTGTTTCCATTGTTACTGGCGAATTTGGTCGAGCTTTTAATGCGACGGCCTGTATCAACAGATAGTTCCCAAAGTAAATCAAAAATGGCCGAGGGAATTGACCCCCCTTATTCCTCTGGATCAGTGGTACTCTTTGTACTCTTTGCAGCTGAGTGTCCCAGTCCCAATCTGATTGCCCAGGAAAGGCCTTCTGAAGCAATCGCACCATATAGGCCCTGGGGTCTGCCCCTTCTGCACCTTCTGGAACCCCAAAAAGCCTAAGGTTTTGCCGGCACTGGCGGTTTCCATGTCCTCCAGCTTTATCTGAATGCCTGAGATCTGAGCCTCGTGCTTCTGTGCAAGGACATCTGTGCGTACAGACAGTTCTTCGGTATCTACAATGCTCTGTTGCAGCTCTGATATATCCCGAGTTATCCCTCCAAGTTGATGCGCCATTTCCTGTAGGGATTGTCTCATTTTGTTATTATCCTCTTATGCATGTTTATAATGCTGTTGGGCTTCCTTTCTTTGCTAACTCAGTGACTGCAGAATTAGGCAGAGTAGGGTGTTGTAGCTTCTTCTCCGCCCATAGCTCTCTCTATCAATTGCAGTGCAGCGGGTGTAGTATGAATAGCCTTAGATGCTGAGGGTACAGACTGTTGCACCCCATCTGACCCCCCCGGCTAAGCTATGCCGCCTGCTACTGATACTGGGTGATCCCTCATTAAGCTACTTTCAGTAAGGCCACTACCCGAGATCCGTAGTCCCATTGTCTTGATCCCCCCTTTTGTTTTTACCCATTTTTGTAATGGGCTGTTATCTAGAATCGCTTTACCACGTTAAGATGCCGCACTCTGCCATGCTAGTGGCTTTTTTGCTTTGTTTTTGCCCTTCCCTTTCCATCCTGCAGTTCCTTTAGTGATATCAGTAGGAGAAGCCTGCATGGAGGATTCTGCTATTTCCTCTATGTCCTCATATGAAGCCTGCTCTTCACTCTCTTCATCCATGATATCATTTACAGTATCTCTGGTCTCAGGTGAATGTCATTCACCAGCCGCACATTAGATATAGACCTACCAGACCTGCCAAGCTCATCAACCATCCCTTGTTGTGCTGCCATGGGGGGTGGGAGGACAGTCCCTCCACCTCCATTCTTTTCATTCTTTTCCCCAGAGTTAGTTTTGCCATTACTCAAAGGCCCGGTATTTGTCAAAATCAGAATCCTCTGCTACATTGTTGCAGTCTGGTAATACTGCGAGCACCAACTCTGCAATTTTGTTGCCAGTTAACTCTCCTTTGTCCAGTCCGCCCAGACCGTCAGCTAAGAGTTTGGCGGCTTTCCCTGACTGCAGCAGACGTGAAAGCGGCTTACCAATAGTCGTACTTGCTTTCTCCATGCTACTTCCACCATCCAGTGCACTGGCTTCATTTACAGCAGATATTCAGACCCTTGTACACCTCGGAGCAGTCTTAGGTGGCGCCATACCTCCCCCAGCTCTCTTGACTCCTAGCACCGGAGCCACTGCTGGAGACAACCACAGGAGCAGACCCGGCCTGTCAAACACCTCCAAATGACCTCCAAATGGCGAGCCAAGACGCCCACAGTAAGCGCCCGCTCCTGACAGAAAAAGGCCGCCACATTTGTTTTCTTTTAGTGTTTAATTTTCGTTTCCTTTTATTTCTCTTCCTCTCGTAATCTCGCAAAGAGTGTGATTTTTTCTGTAGTATCAACGCTTATCCCTCAGCACTCGGCATGGGTGCAGGGGAGCCTCGATAGAGCTGTGCTCCGTGGCGGCTTCACTCCGCCATCTTGCTCCTCCTCATTCCTCCTAAACAAGACAAGGGTGAATGCTCTGTGGACTATTGAGAAAAAGCATGTTGAGGCAGTAATAAATGCTCTGAGGAATCAGGATAGCTTGCTCCTGTCATTAATAGATGCAAGAACCTTGGTGAAGCAGTTCCTCAGGGACAAAATTGCGGCTAGTTATAATAAACACCGATTAAAACAATATGAGTGTGGAGAACATATAGCGCAGATGCTCGCTTATCAGACAGTGGAGGCGAAAGCTAAAACAAAGATCAGTGCAATAAAGGGTTTGGATGGGCTTTTTGTATACTGAGTCGTGAGCTATTTTGGAGCAGTTTTTAATGTTCTATAAGCAGCTGAATTCACTTACTCAGACATCAAATCAAGTGGAGATACATCGATATCTTCAAGAAAGCTATCTGCTGGTAGCAACAACGGAGGAAGCATCTATGGTAGATAAGATTGTAACTATGGAAGAAGTGGAGCTGGCGATCTCAGCATTGCCAATGGGGAAGGCTGCTGGAGATGACTCAATACCATTAGAATTTTATAAATCTTTTTAAAAGATTTTTCTTTTGCCTCTTAGTAGGGTAATACAATGGGTGTCTGCTAGTGGGCGGGTACCGGAGTCATGGTGTATGACACAAATGGTATTTTTTCTAAAAAAGGACAAACCACAAACTGATTGTGGATCATACCGGCCCATATCTTTAATTAACGCGGATGCCAAGATATTTTCAAAAATCTTGGCTACTCGGTTGGCTCCATTATGCCGCAATTAGTCTCTGAGAGACAGCATGGTTTTATCACGGGTAGGGACACTCCCTCCCATGTCAATATGGCGTTTGATTTTGCGGGGGGGAAAAAGATTAATTTCGGTATGATTCTTTTAGATGCCGAAAAGGCTTTTGACCGGGTGAGGTGGGAGTTTTTATGGGCTGTACTGGTCAAGGCCGACTTCGGATCACAGTTCCGGGCTTGGGTGCACGATTTATATAGTAATCCACAGGCAAAGCTATCTTACATGGGTACTTGTTCGACTCCATTTAAAATTCTATGAGGGACTAGGCAGGGGTGCCCCTTGTCTCCATTATTGTTCGCTCTATATATAGAGCCATTTATAAGCACGTTACAATCTTGTTTGCATATTAAGCCAATGGAATTGGCGAATTCCAAACGTAAGATCACGGCATATGCGGATGATATTGCGGTCTATGCAAATACTCCAGGAGAGGCAGTGATAAGCATCCAGGAAGAAGCAGAGAAATGTGGCGATGTATCGGGAGATAAACTGAACGCTAACAAGACCCAAGTGCTCACTAATTTCGGGACTCAAAACTCAATCATCGGGCTTGTACTACTGTGACTTACTTGGGGGTAAAAATAACCGTTTCATTCTATTCCTTTAAAAATCCCCAATATTTTTTTCAAAAAACTTGAGGGGATCTTTAGTAGTTTTATATGGTGATATAAGAGATCTAGGAGGGTGAACGACATGCTCAAATCGCCATTTGAGCAAGGCGGACTTTGTTTTCCAGATTTTAAAATGTACTTTTGGGCTGCCTTTACAGGTTTTTTTCATAGGTTGTTGGGTCTAGATCACACAGATTCAATCTATAGTTTCATTTTAGGCAATCAGAGCGATAAGTTTTTATACGGCATTAGAGATCCAAATTATTTTAAGCGAGTTAGGTTCAAGACAGTCAGAGATACTGTTTCTATTTGGCAAGCTATGACTGATAGATCTAAATTGCCAGCATATCATGGAAAACTTCCATTATGGGGGAATCCTTTATTTCCCGAAGTCTTCCATGATCAACCGGGTAAACTTTGGGCCAAACATGGAATTACTTGTTTAGGCGACATATATGATGAGAATGGAATTAAATCATTTGAAAGCTTACAGCTACTTTTTAAACTTCCTACTCATTTTTGTTTCAAGTATCTACAGATTAGAGAGTATCGGGCCCAAAATTCGGAGGTGAAAGCAATAAGGCAATCAATTATCTGGGACTGTCTGTATGGAGAGATAATTAAATCCTTAATAGGGTTAATGTATGAACACATATAGTTTTAGAGCAGATTGCAGCGAGAAATTAGCAGAGCGCTGGAGCTAAATTCTGGGTATATGTGTTACACCGGGGGTGATTAAAAAGGTTCTTGGACAGGTCAAAGATTCAGTTTACTCTGTAAGCCTACAACTTCAGCAACTACTTATTACTTGTATGCTATACTATACACCAGCCAAAATAACTAAATGGGCGCAGGGAAACATGACAGGGGATAAGACCAGATGTCCTAAATGCGGATTAGACGCTGACAAGCTGATACATATGTTTTTTGAATGCCCAGAGCTTAGGGGTTAGTGGCGGGGAGTCGAAGTTACTTCAGCTTAAATTAGGCAAGGATTCTACACTCACTAATTTTGAAATAATACTTGGGTACAAGGAGGTTAACCCGGCAGGTGCCCGTCTATTCTCAATCTTGATGGCAGCTGCCAGATTGGCCATTGCTCGGGTGTGGGTCTCTAAAAAACCGCCCTCGGTGGGAGACGTATGGATTAGAGGCAGCCCTGGCTAAGGTAAGAGGGGTTCGCTCCTTGGCTAAGCTAGAAATACCGTTGAGACCATTGATTTTAGATGGAATAATCTAATTATTGATAGTTTGGTATGAGTTTGTGTTGCATCCCCTATACAATAATTCTCGTTCGTTTCTTATTGTCTCTTTCATGGGTGTTCTCGCCTAATGTGTGAATGTAAAAACCATCAGTGGATTTCCTCTTTTTGTAACTGGTGTTTATATGTGCCTCTTTTGATGAAAATAAAAATTTATGAAAAAAAAGAATTCTCGCAGGGAAGTGCGCAAAGCAAGTTGTAGGCCTGTGTTGTCTGATTGGGAGAGAGCTGAAAAGCACCATATCTACTGAAATATGGCGCTCTACTTGCACTGATGCACTTGAGGCTGCCTAGTGCCAACGCAGGCATGGTGCAAGGGAGCCTGAGTTACGGACAGGATTGATTTTGTGGAGGAAGGATTTCCTTTCTGCAGAAAAAGCAATCCGAAGACGCATTGCCCTCATTATTTTCATGATGCAGAAAGCATCACGCATATAATGAGGAAATAAAATATTTTTCTCCTTGTTACGTCTTTCTGTGGTAGGCGTACCAATTTCGCACAGTTCCATCTTTACAATCCTTAGTAAATGTGGAATTGTGTTAAATTCCTGGGTGAATACACAAAAACGCTTGTGGGTGGATACACATGGAAAGCCTGCCAATAAGAATTATAATACAACACTGCTAAAACTGCTCCATTGGTTTAGGCAACACAACTCAGGCCTTTCTAAGACCCAAATGAGCCTTTGCGTAGGCCTGCCTCTCACTAGGGTGACGCAAAGGTTAAGTAGCTCTGCCCCCAAGTGATATTGCCCTGAACCACAGGGTGTTGAGCCGAAGCAGGGACTCATACCTGGCTCCCCAGTTCCAGAGTTGGCTTCTGTGACCATCAGTGCACATCTCAGAGTATGACACAAAGAGCAAGCAAAACATGGTCATAAGCGCAGCAAGGCACTTTCCAAAGAAGTACTATACGCTATACAGATATCTGTGTGCATACCTCCTCAGCCCACAGAAGAAGCATAACATAACCCCCAGCCAGGCATGCTTCTCTCTCACACAGAACAGGTGCAGCATGCATTCTGTAGCGTTAGCATCACTCACTACCGGTATTTGGACAAAATATCGGAAACAACTATTGCAATACAAAAATATTGTGTCTAGAATAATGTGATTTTGGAAATGTCATCAACTGTTGTATGTTCTATTGTTTGTAAGTGTTAATTTGTATGAATTTATTGTAATTTGTTTGATTGTATATGTTTGTAATTTAACATTAAATAAAATATATATTAATAGTATTAAGTGTAAAATATTGCTTTTATTTACAAAAATAAATTATTCAAATAATTTACAAAAATACAAATATGTTTTAAAATTATTGTAATAAGGTAAAATCATTAGAATCTGTTTTTATTTATATATACGTTTCTTCGTTTTCTGGGAAATATATTTTAAATTATAGAATTAATTTAATATTATTTTGGTATTTTAATATTTCTAATACATTTTATTTTTAATATTGAATTAGAAATTGCATTACATTTAAAAGAATGTTTTTAAAATATTTAATATAGTGTCCATTATTAAAATGGTAAATATATATATATTTTAAAATATATTTTAAAAAACAAAAATGATTAGAAAATGTGCTCACATAATTTTTAAATGTTATACTGTTTCTAAAAAAAAGTATTCATACAAATAATTCATATTTCTTTTATTTAAAAATATATTTTTTATTTTAAAAATCAAAAAAAATCATTTAACTTAATTTTTTATTCTATGATTTTTACTTTTGAATTAAGATTGTATTTCTTTTTTTTTTGGTACAAGTTTAGGAATGGTAGCAAATTGTTTTATAGTTGTACTAGCTGTACCCGGCCACACGTTGCTGTTCCTCAGTCTGGTTAAATGGAAGAGAAAGAAAAGAGTAAGCGCACGTTTCTAATATGTTTAATTTCACAATGTTTGTGGGTATACAATATGTTTTTGTGACTATTGTCTGCATGCGTCCCTTGTAGTTGTTGCGCAGCAAGCAAATCAATAGGGTCTGTTTGGCCTTTCGATTAAAAACACATGCGTACTGTACACGCGCTTATTAGAATCCAACGTTGTGTATATATAAACACGCGCTAATGTTGCAAAGTGAACCAACTCCACCCCCCTCCGTCACCCATTTCCCGGTCTGCCATCCTGACACCAACTGTCCATCCTAATCTATGTAGACTATTGTCTCGATGCGTCCTTTCTTACTGTTGAAAAGTGAACCAACTCCTCCCCCCTCCCTCCACCCACTTCCCGGTCTGCCATCCTGACACCAAGGGCCAAATTAGGATGTCGGGTGGATCGCCACCGCCATGCGGGCGCAAATATATGTCTGTAGTTTTGGATAGTTTCTTTTTAGATTTAGGGGACTATTATGATGCCGGTTTCAATTCCGGCGGGCTGATTTTGATTCAGCCAGTCAGAATTGCAACTGGCAGGTCATTTCGGCTGGCTGTCGACGGGCTCAAGGAGCCTGTTGGCCAGTTAGAACTGTTCCGTAATCCAAATTGACGGCGGTTTATGTTGTCCAGATTGCGATGGACGGTTTATGGCAGGGTTTCCATGCCGGCCTTTCCAACATGAAAACCCTGTAGAAAAGCATGCTTGGAGGCCCCTAGCAGGGCCCCCTTTCCTTTATGGCATTTGGTTGATGGCTGAGGGGGCATCTATGGTAACCCCCTGTTAATCCCTGCACCCCACGGCAGGCACCTCCACGGGGTGCATGGATTGACACCACCTCACATTTCCATATGAGAGAAAGTACTGCAGCCGGTTTATGGTGTGTAACACATGCTCCCATAAGAAAATGATGGAATGAGAAAGCACCATGTGCGGTTGAATCATAATGAGGTGGTCAGGACGCCGACCGGATATCAGTTGGTCCCGTTTCCGAGACAGTGTCGGGCAGACGCAAGTCTGTCCGACATTGTAATAGGCCTCCAAATGTTATTGTATTTTATAGTTAAGAAACTGTGTACGGGTATAAAGTATTGATTTTGTATATAAAATGTGTCATTTGTATTAAAATTCTTTAAAATATTTTAGATTGAAGTGTATTTAGTAAATCTCTGCTCTTTAGCATCTAGCATCTTCTTCAAATAGCCTTAGATTGCGGTAGGATAAGTTTATATAACACCTTTAGTATCCAACACCTTTCCCCAATATGGTTAAATTAGAGTAGGAATAAAAAACGTCACCCATTTAGTTTCTAACACCTCCCCCCAATATGGTTAAACTGGAGTGGGAATATTAAATGTCACTACTTCAGTGTCCAACATCATCCCTAAATATGGTTAGACTGGAGTGGGATTTGTAAATATCACCACTTTAGTGTCCCAGCAACAAATGAACGATAGAATGCTGAATCAAACATTCACCCCCAAGTCAAGGGATCTGAGTGAAATCCATTGTTCTTTTGCTCACATTGCCACCCTAAGTTGGACCCAGCCATATGCAAATTAGTCTTGACCCTGCTCCTCATGGGAGCAGTCCAGCCCGAACTGCCAAGCCATGTCCATGATGGCCAGAAACAAGCCTCCTGTGATCGGTTATGTGGTATTACCCCTCATCAGCCAGGCTAGCTTGAATCTGTGGCAAGCAAGAAAGGGTCCCATGTCTGTACATAGCCATCTCACTTAGGGAAATAAAATTCTGCCATCAATTTAAGGAAGGTGTCCTGAATAAACAAAACATTCATCCCCAGTCAAGGATTAAGTCTATCATTCTTTTGCTCTCTACTTCACCTCAGCATGGACACAGCCATATGCAAATCAGTCTTGACCCTGCTCCTCATGGTAAAAGTCCAGCCCAAACTGCCAAGCTGGGTCCTTGCTGGACCAGAACAAGCATGCTGGCACCGGTTTCAGGGTATTAGCCCTCATCAGCCAGGCTAGCTTGAATACAGTAGCATAGCAAGCAAGTGACCCCCGTCTAGGCATATCCATCGTTTGCCTACAGATTTAACCTAGCCTGGGTTGATACCAGAAACCGGCCCCAGGATGCTTGTTTCTGGCCCTGAGACCAGTTCAGGCTGGACTGTTCCCATGGGGGGCAGGGTCAGGACTGATATGCATATGGACGGTTCTAAACTGGAATGGTGTGGTGTGCAAAAAAACAATGGATTTAACCCATATCTGTGACTGGGAGTGAATGTTTGATTTGTTCATCATTCCGTCCATCATCTCTTCTTTTAGCAATTGTCACCCTGAGTGGGAAGGGTATGCCCAGATATAGATCCTGTGCTAGCTACGCCACCAGATTTTAGCTAGCCTGGCTGATGAGCAAAGATACTCCAAAACCGGCCCCAGGATACTTGTTTCTGGTCCAGGGAAGACCTTACCTGACAGTTCAGCTTGGTCTGTTCCAATTGGATGAAGGGTCAAGACTGATTTTCATATGGCTGGGTCTAAACTGGAATGGCATGGCATGCAAAAAAAACAAGGATTTAACCAAGATCTGTGACTGGGGGTGAATGATTGATTTGTTCAGCATTCCATCCATCAACTGTTCTTTTTGCAATTGTTGCCCTGAGTGTGAAGGGTATGCTCCAATGTGAATCCCATGCTCCCTACACCACCAGATTTAAGCTAGCCTGACTGATGATGGGTGATACCCCAAAACCTATCTCATGATGCTTGTTTCTGGTCCTGGAAAAACCTGGCCTAACAGTTCGGGCAGGACTGTTCCCATGGGGAGCAGGGTCAAGACTGATTTGCATTTAGCTGGTTCTGAACTGGAATGATGTGGCATGCAAATAAATTAAGGATTTAACCCAAATCTGTGACTGTGACTGGGGGTGATTTTTCATTTGTTCAGCATTCCTTCCATAATCTGTTCTTTTTGCAATTGTCACCACTTCAGTGTCCAACACATTCCCCCAATATGGTTAGATTGGAGTGGGAATAGTACATTTCACCCCTTTTGTGCCCAACGCCTTCCCCCAGTATGGTTAAAATGGAGAGTCAATAGTAAATACCACCACTTTAGTGTCCAAAACCTTCCCCCAAGATGGTTAGATTGGATTGGACATATTCAATGTCACCCCTTTGGTTTCCAGTGCATTCCACAAATTGGACTCTGTTGAAGTGGGAATAGTAGATGTCACTCCTTTTGTGTTCCACACTTTCCCCCAGTATGGTTAGATTGAAGTGGGCATAGTAAATGTTACCCCTATAGTGTCCAAACACCTTCTACAAATGTGTTTAGATTGGAGTGAAAAAAGTAAAGGTCACTCTTTTAGAGTCTAACACTTTTTGAAAAATTGATTATGCTCGAGTGTGATTATTACATTTTATAACTTTAGCCTGAAATACTTAATTTTAATAATAGTTCTATGTAGTAGAAATTGTTTCTGTTATTTTTTTAGTATGGTTGGTATTTAGAAGTATAATAAAAATAGTTTTCTGAATGTTTGTACGTTATAATATCCTTAATAAATATTTTTAAAGGTGTCAAAGTTCACTTATTGTATTTTTCAAATTTGTAAACATTTACATAGATTAATTTAAAAATTAAGTACCTTTTTACGATGTCGGCTGGAGATACCTCCTGACCATAGGTCAGTGGTTCCGACTGCCGGATTTGGATGAGACGGCCCTATGGGCAAAGGAAGAACAAAGAAAATGCCGGGATTAGCTCATGCCCGTCCGTCTCTGGTTTTATGGGGATCACTGACATAATATCGACAGTCAAAATATAGAATGCCAAAATATCGACTTCCTGTCTACAAACAGGTAACTACAAAAATATCGACTCCAAAATATCGATAGGAAAAAATATAGACAGTCAAAATATCGATTTTTTAAAAATATGTTAAAAGTAATTTTAAAGTACTATAATAATAAATATAATTAATTTAAACATACTTAAAATACTTAAATAAACTTAAAATTAATAAATAATTATTGTAACTTAAAAAAAACATATATATATATATATATATATATATATATATATATATATACATATTATTAACAAACCATATACAATATTTTTTCCGTAGGATAGCGAGAGGTTTAAATTTACTATTCCCACTCCAGTGAGAGCAACAGTAGGGAAAGCGTTGGATAGTGTAGGGGTTAAAAATAACTATTCCTATTCCAGAGAGTGCAACAGTAGGGAAAGCCTTGGATAGCGTAGGGGTAAAAATTACTATTCCCACTCCACAGAGTGTACTAGTAGGGAAAGCGTTGGATAGCGTAGGGGTAAAAATTACTATTCCCACTCCAGCGAGTGCATCAGTAGGGAAAGCGATGGATAGCGTAGGGGTAAAAATTACTATTCCCACTCCAGCGAGTGCATCAGTAGGGAAAGCGATGGATAGCGTAGGGGTAAAAATTACTATTCCCACTCCAATAAGTGCAACAGTAGGGAAAGCGTTGGATAGCGTAGGGGTAAAAATTACTATTACCACTCCAGAGGAGTGCAACAGAAGGGAAAGCGTTGGATAGCGTAGAGGTAAAAATTACTATTCCCACTCCAGCGAGTGCAACAGTAGGGAAAGCGTTGGAAAGCGTAGGGGTAAAAATTACTATTCCCACTCCAGAGACTGCAATAGTAGGGAAAACGTTGGATAGCATAGGGGTAAATTTTAATATCCCCACTGTAGTGAAAATAAATTAATATAAATCACATAATTATAAATTAATCCATTAATAAATTGTAATTACCAATTAAGAATTAATTAATTACCAATAAAAAATTAATTAACAATTTATTTTAAATAAATATCAATTAATTATTTATCATGTTTAATTAATTATATTAAATTACTTCTCACCCTATTCTCCTATAAACCAACAACCCGCTACTAAAAATAAAATATTATTATTCACATAATTATCAATTAATCAATTAATAAAAATTATTTATCAATTAAAATTAATTAATTACCAATTAAAAATTAATTGACAATTTATTCTAAATAAATACCAATCAATTAATTAATTAACATATTTAATTAATTATAATTAAATTACTTCCCACCCTATTCCCCTATAAACCCACAACCTGCTACAGAAAAAAAATGTTGTTCAAATAATTGTCAAATAAATAATTAATTAAAATTATTTAACAGTTAACAATTAATTAATTATCAATAAAAAATGTATTACCAATTAATTCAAAATAATTAGCAATTAATTAATAAACATATTTAATTAATTATAATTAAATTACTTCCCACCCTATTCCCCTATAAACCCACAACCCTCTACAGAAAATAAATTACTAAAAATAAAATATTTATCAATTATTCAATTAAAATTAATGACCAATTATATTTTAATTAATTACCAATTAATAATTAATTAACAATTAATTCTAAATAAATAAAAATAAATAAATTAACATATTTAATTAATTATAATTAAATTACTTCCCACCCTATTCCCCTATAAACCCACAACCCGCTACAGAATTATATTACACAAAAAATAAAAATTAATATTAACTTACCTGAGATTCGATATTTTTGTTGTCTATATTATGTCTAGTCGATATTATGTCCATTCTATATTTTTAATTCGATATTATGTCCATTCTATTCGATATTAAAATGTTCTAGTCGATATTTTGGTATTCTATATTATGTCTAGTCGATATTATGTCTCTTCTATATTTTTGACTCGATATTATGTCTAGTCGATAAAAAAAACTCGATATTATGTCTCTACACCGTTTTATGGTGCTACTATCACCAAGCATTGTGCAGGTCCAGGGAAGGGATCGTTTAGGGAGTGAAGGAGGTGTGTAGGGGAAGTGCCGGCAGGAACTACCAGTGGACTATCTCCCCGTACCACCCCACCAACCCCACCAAAATGGCAAGTGTCTTTAGCCTTGGGCCACATCCTGCAAGCAGTGCCGTGGCGTTGGGACCCGGGGCGTCCTCTCCCTCCTTTGGACTGCCAGGTTTGTCTGCATTGTACGTTGTCTCCGGGGGCTCTTCTGTTCCGCTCCTCGCTTGCCTCGTCTTTTCCTCTTCTCCTCATTTTCGCTTCCTTGGCTTCTCCATCGCTTTCCACTTCCACGCTGTTTGGCTCTCTCGCTTCAGACTCTCTGCCCTTTTTTCCTCCGTTTGCTCCGACGTCCTGACATCACGTTTCCCCAGCGCGACTAGACTGCTGCTCCGGTTCTTCCCTGGCGTCCCCGCCCATCCTGTCCCACTTCCGCTGAGCCGTGTCTTCGACCTGCTCACATATGCCAACATGCCCTAATGGCATTAGGAGTTTCTGTTTTTTTGTTAAAGGAAATCAATTTTGGTTTATAATAAACTAGTGCTTTTGACTTTGAATTCTTTTTCTGTTTCTGTTTATTGTTTTTAAAAAAATTCTGTTTTTTTGTGGTTCCTAGATTGCTTTAAGGGATTTCTATTGGATCTATTTAATTTTTGCATTTTCTGGGGGCATTCTGGACAATATTTATCAATTATTGGTGGAGTACTTTTTTATTTCTAATGGGTGGGAAGTGTGATTTTATATTATTTGTGTAAATATTATGGCTATATGTACGAAATTCTGAGATTGTGATTCCCAAATAGAGAATCTGGAGAAATCCCAATTTGGGAATCAGAAAACAGAATGCATGTAACCTGCGATCTCCAAATAATGATTCCTATGGATACGCAATCCCTATTAGGAAATCACAATTTTTGAAATCGCAAAATTGCTATTTCCTCATAGGAAAATTTGCAAAATTGGAAAAGATGCATCGTTTTTTGTGCTGGTCGCTGCCATCTTCTCTAACCCCGCAGGGGATGAGGGTCACTTGACTCAACGGTATAATAACTAATTAACAAACCCTCAATTTCCCAACCAAGAACTGGATTAAACTTGTGGTAGAGTTCCTACCTATTATATCTTACATTTCTAGCTTGTTTCCGGTTAGTGCTAGCATCCTCCTGATAATGCCTTGACTTCAACGGGCTGAGTTGGTATGCGGGTGTAATTTCTATCATCACTATGCAGGTGTTGTTTCTATTGTCACTGTCGGCGCTATCTCCTTCCTGTAGTATATGTATGTATCCTGCACCCAAAGGAGTTCTCCAAATGTGCCTTAACTCTGTTCACATGAGCTCTTTAAGATATCCTCTAAGGGTATGGTGTCCATTTGGCCTAAAGCTGTTACCAAATCTAACTTATCTAGCCATAAAGATCATGGTCTTTTTCAAGTAAGAGACCCTGTACCTAGATCATTCATCAGAAGATTAGTTGAGGATAATATTCCAGTGTAGGGTATGCCCCTTTTAATGGTCTCCCCTATTCGTTACCCTCCTTTGCTTAAGTCCTAGCACTAACAAGTGCCTAACAGAAAGTAAATCAAGATTTTCTATGTCTGCACGGATATTAAAGTATTCAAGGACTGTCAAATGACCATTGTGTTTGCTCAGATGATAGAATGTATTTTTCAGATTTACTTCAAAGTGAGTCTTACTACCAGAGGGTTCGTACAATGCAGCAGTGGGCTTGGAAACTTTCTAACTCATACATATTGTATAGGCCTGGCCTCAAATGAAAGATATGTCGGTGAGAGACCTAAGTGTTGAACTAGTTCACTGCTAGTGCAATTGTTCCCTTTTTACCAGAAGGCCAAGTGATATAATGTATGGCATATTTCTTTGGCAACTTACTATGGGCCGTATTTCGGGTTCGGCGGTGCGACCACTGTAGGACCGCGTCCACTCCTACCAGCCGCCAACGGCATTGGTGGTGCAAAGAGTGCCATATTACGAGTTGACCACGGGGCTGGCTATGTGGCGGCAGGGATCTTGCAGCATTGTTGAGTATTTTTCACAAATATATCAATGCCTATGTGTGCATTTCAACTGCAGATGTGTCATATGCTAAAATATGCATGATATAAGTGGAAAAATACCATTTGCCCATTACTGGGGTACAGCCCAATGGGTTTATGGTTCTAAATTAATTCTCACCTGAAAACCACCACCAACAGGTTTGCAATCCTTGAGATGAAGATCCTGCTGTGAAGGAGGGGACTGGAGAAATATCCTACATTGGAATCTGCCTTGAAGAAGAAGAAAGGGGTGAAAACGCACCCCAAATCCTTCTCCACCACCACCTTGAAGCAGGCGGTCGGACTGCTGTGGTCCGCTCGTGGAACAGGCAACTCGTAATATGGATGATGGTACAGCTCCCCTGCACCGTTCTATGGTGGCTGCCTTTCTCTGACAGCAAACCTGGAGGTCTGCAGTCTGCTGATGGTCTCAGCGATCCAGTAGCGGTCTTTGCAAAGATGATCCACCCAACTCGTAATACGGCAGTCGGACCGCTGAGCCCACTGCGCTCAGACTACCATCACTGATACAGTGGTCCACGGACCGCCAAAATTGTAATAAGACTCCTTGTGGCCGTCCGCACTGGGAACAGCTCCAACACCCATTGACCACACATGCAACCTGGGGTTTATCCTCGACTCTACTCTCTCCATGACAAAGCAGGTCAACGCCGTCTCGTCCTTCTGTTTCAACACCCTCCGCATACTCCACAAGATCTACAGGTGGATCCCCACCGAAACAAGAAGAACGGTCACCCAGGCCCTCGTCAGCAGCAGGCTGGACTACGGAAATGCCCTCTACACAGGTGCTTCGGCCAAACTCCTAAAACGACTCCAACGCATTCAAAACGCCTCTGCACGCCTAATCCTCGACATCTCATGCCACAGCCACATCACACCCCACCTGAGAGACACTGGCTCCCCATCAACAAGAGGATCACCTTTAAGCTCCTCAACCACGCACACAAGGCACTCAACAACACCGGACCAACATACGACTCAGCTTCTACACCCCCAACCGCCAGCTCCGCTCTGCTGACCTCACTCTCGCCACCGTCCCCCGCATCCCAAGAGCAACCTCCAGTGGCAGATCATTCTCCCACCTCGCCACCAAGACCTGGAGCACCCTCCCCAACTGTTTTTCTTCCAACACAGCATATAGGTCTAATGCATCTGCTATTTCCGAGAGGGTGCTAATTAAGCATGCTATCACACATTTAACAGTGGTTATCTTACCATATTTTGTATCTGGCTTTAGTCCACAGGCAGCTAAGCCTTAATCAAGATCATTACAAATTACTTAATTATTTAAATTATTGCAATAGATTATAAACCTTCAAGAGCATCATGCCACCTTTTGAAAACTGCTAACAGAGAATGTCTAAGTGCATTTCAACAAGAAAGGCTAGAACTAGATTATAAGTGAGAGAGATCTGCCACAAATGGAGAACCACAGCCCTATCACCAGCTTATAGTCCTGGTAATTGTCGCAATATCAGGTGAGGAGGTTGTGCAAGACGCCAATAACTGGGCATGATGCAGAAGAGAACTGAAGCAATATGTGACACTTTATTGAGCACATTTAGGATATCAAATGATTTGTTCTAGCCTACTCATCTCCCGCAGAGATACATACATTTTGCTCAATATAATTGTTTTAAAAATTTCCATAATGACTCATGTCGTGACTTAAAGGACACAGAGTTTGTTAAATCATAAATGAATTGAAAGAGAAATGTGTCTAAAATAACCATATTCAATGATCTGTCATCTACTTCCATGTCCCTTTCATGCAACGTTCTGCTTTGAAATAGATTATTGAACAATTTGAGCTACATTTGTGATTTTATATTACTTCTAAGCTGTAGTCAAGTTTGGCAAGCCACAGTCAATTGTAGGTGAGCTACTTGATAGAAAGATATTATCAATGCAGTGGTGGAGACTGACTCACTTTTGGGTGCCTTTTTTATGGCTTGCACCTAGTTACCACCAGTTCAGAATCAATGGAAATTGTATTTCCTAGATATCCATTTCACAACTAGTTGCAATTAGAAAATCCTATGTATATGCGGTTAAAGAATTGCAAATAGGAAATCCCTATTTGCAATTTCCTATTTTCCGATTCTCAAAATGCGATTTCTACTCTGTGGAAATCGCATTTTGCGACACCGCATATGCCTTTCGTACATACCAAAAGGAAATTTTGCATTTCCTAACGCCACAAAGTAGCAATTCAGACTGTTCCTGATTGTTATTTGGAATTGTGAGGTTTTTGTGATGTAACTCATTTATGTGATGACTGAGTTTGTTTTTAGTTTCTTGGTTAGTGACAGTTACATTTTTTATTTAAATATTTTATTATCTCAGTTTTCATTAATATTGGAGTTATATTAGATTGATGTAATAAAATGTCATATATATTTTTTTTAAATGATTTGTTATGGTGGTTTAGATTTTGTGAATATTTCTTACGACTTTGGTAGGTTAATGTTTATTTTCTAATATCCTTTTGGCTATTATTACTAAGTAACCTATCCCTTTGGTATTTTTAAAAATGTTGACTTTACACTGTAGCAAGTCGTACATTCTTTTAGTTAGTTTGCTGTGTGTAGGTTGGATTCTGCCTAGTGTGGAATGGAAGGCAATGTGGCATCCTTCCACTGCGTTGTTTATTTTGACTTCCTGTGCCAAAGTGATGGCATGCACATTCTTTTTTGGAATATTTGGAATTTGGGTTCATGTCTTTGTTCAGAGCAATTCAGTCAGTCTGCCAACCCAAGTTTCTTTAAAATAATCCTGTAGGGGGCTTAGTTTGTCTTTATTTTGTTGATAGAATCTACTTTCTATTAGTAAATTGTAGTGGTTGGCTAACTCTGTTGACAGGTACATAGGCAAGTGCAATCATATTTTTATTTCAAATGCAGATTGGCTGTTTGTAGAATATTCTACACATAGGGCCTGATTATGAGTTTTGTGGTGCGGGGAGGGACCTCCATGCTGCCGTCCAGCTACAGGACCGCCAAACATGTGTGCGCACTGCCCACCAGATTACAACTTTGACACTGGCGGTTGGTTCTTTGGCGGTGCCTATGAAAGGCAGTACCTGCACGGAATAGACTGGTGCAGTCTATGCCATGCAGATACTGCTGCTTATGCACACAGGGTTGCACAACATGTGCCCCTGTGCATGCACACCATGGCCCTGAGGTAACAGCGGGCACTTTAGGGCCCCATTTGTTTTCTCTCCTCCATGTTTTTCAAGGAGTAGGAAATGGGAATTGCCATGAAAACCGTGGAGGAGAGGAAACTCCTAATATGCTTGGTGGTCCCGCAAAGTATATTGCGGCCTCAAGACCGCTTCACCACCAGTTGTGGTGGTGCAATAGCGGTCCGCCCACCCTAGTTGTAATTGAGCAGTTGGACCACCGGTGTGGCAATGGCTGGACCACTACCGCTGCGCCACCGGGAGTCTGGTGGTCTGTGGATTGCCAGACTCATATTCAGGCCCTTAGTGCAAATTGCTGGAAGTGTCTCTATATGCTTTGATTACAATGAAAGTAACCACCTTGTATGGTTGTGTGGAGGTACATTTTTAAAGTGAGAAACTGATACAGATATTTACATATTTAAACATTACTCGCTAGTACATGTATTCACTAAGATATACTTAATAAGTCAGTTATGCAATCATTTTTACAAAAAAACATCCATTGAGACATTTATTTATCCATTTATTCTTCCATCGACCTTGCGATACACATATAGAAAACATATTTCAATTTCAGAAAAAAACATTCACTGGATGATGTCATCAGTGATGTCATCAGTGACATCATTTGAGATGTCATCAGTGATGTCATCAGTGATGTCACTGACCATGTCATGAGTGATGTTATATGTGACATCATCAGCAGTGCATTGCGGGCACGCGAGTTATAGTTAGCTGAGTGTAATGTCCAGCTAACTATAACATGTGTGAAACCTATGTTTTTTCAGTGAATTTCTAAGGTTTTTTAAATGCTAATTCCTAACTATAACGTGTGTGAAACCTATGTTTTTTTAGTGCATTTCTAAAGTTTTTTAAATGCTAATTCCTCACAATAACGTGTGTGAAACCTATGGTTTTTACAGTTGATGTTGGGCTCTTTTGTGTGTTAGTGGAAGTACAGTTGTTACCAGGATCTCCATTCCTGGCTCCAGAGCTCGCCCTGCAGGATCGGGGGCCCCCGGTAAAATGGAGATGCTTTGTGGATGTAAATTGAGGGGGCATGATCCGCTCGAGAAAGCGCCAGCAAAAAGGATTTCCGCTGTTATTTGGCAGCTTTCCACACGAGAAAGGGAGAAGAGAAGGATAATTCTTTCCCTGACGGCATCGCATGACAAGCAGTTATTTTAGCGGAACAACCCGCATTATGCAGAGACAAACCATGGATTAACCCATTGGGACATTGTAAATATACGCTAATAATGCAAAATTGTAAATATTCCATGTCTCGATGTAAGAAAGCAAAGAACATTGCATTCTGGGGCTTGCAGTTGGAATATGTTAGACGCGGCTGTCTCTAGTTGGCAGAGGTATACACTTCTGACAAATAGGGACACACCTTTTCTAGTCAGGGCAAGGGGATCACACACTTAGATAACCCCTGCTCACCCCCTTGGTAGCTTGGCAAAGCAGACAGGCTTATCTCAGAGGCAGTGCGTTAAGCATTTATGACCACATACAGTAATAGAGTGAATACACTACAAATGGGCATGACACAGTAGTATTATAAAAATAAGGATGTTTATATAAGGCTTAGCACAAGACCAAATAACGACAAAAATATACTGCAATCTTAATAAATACTCTTGGAAGGAAAAATAATAGTTCAAGCGTAGTTTCTTCTTAGCACAAAGTCTTTAGTAACAAAAGCAACTCTTCTTCTTTAAAACACAGTTCTTGGCAACAATGTAACCCACACAGGAGTCACACGACGTCGAGGCAAAGTTAATCCAAAGGTTCGGCGTCGACCGCGAGGAGCGCTATGTCGAGCCCGGAGTCGCACAGACCCCCACAACACAGTACCTTGGAAAAGTGAAGCACACGATGATCAGCGACGTCGAGATGTCCGGCGTCGCGTCTTCGGCGTCGATCGAGCCTCGGAGTCGGGGCGATCTGCAGCGGCGTCGACAGATGTCAGGCAGGAGCAGCGCTCACGAGGCGAAGCAGGATACGGCGGCGATGTCGATGATGATGTTGCAAGAGTGAGCAGCGCTCACGGTGCCGAGAGGGCTCGGTGTCGAGGCGTCGGCAGCGGCTTCGCTACTAGCGTCGATCGGGCCCGGCGGCCGGCATCGAAGGTGCGGGACACGGGAGCTGCACTCATGATGTCGAGCTGGATTCGGCGGCGTCCGTCGGCGTCGGGATTGCTGGATTTTCAGGTTCCAGCAACAAGCACTTTCAGCAAATAAATGAAGTCCTTTGACCCTGTGACTTCAACAGGAGGCTGGCACTCTTCCAGCCCTTGGAGATTTCCTTGGCAAAGCTTGAGAGTACAAACTCAGTTCCTCTCTCCTGGTTCCTTGGCAAAAATAAAGAAGTAACTGCAGGATTCCCCCAACAAACAGTACACTGGCAGAAGGGGTAGGCAAGTCCTTGGATCAGCAGGCTTCTTGTCCTTGGTTCAGGTTTCCTTGTCAGAAGTGATCTAAAATCTTGGTTCAGGGGTCCTTCTCTTATACCCCTTTTTGGCTTTGATCCCTTTGTCCATGCAGGGGAATTTCCACCCATCCTGGGTTTGTTGTGGGTGTTGCCTGGCCGAGGCACCTGGCCTATTCACTGTGCAGGGCAGGGTCTTCAGCCACCCAGCAGGAAGTGGAGCCAGCATTGTCACTGGCAGGGGCAGGGCCATCAGTCGCCCAGTAGGAGGTGGGGCCATGATCGTCCCTGGCAGGCACAGAGCCATCAGTCGCCTGGCAGGAGGTGGAGCCAGCATTGTGTCAGGCAGGGCAGGCTATCAGGAGCTACTCTTCCCCTACTCTCAATGAAAATGCCTCACTCACCTCACACTGACTCATTCAGACCTCTGGAGCCACCCAGCTCCTGTCACACGCACACCAAACCAGCAGAGACCAGTAGACAGTCAGACAAGAAAATAGCCACTTTCTAAAAGTGCTATTTTCAAACACAGAGTCCAAAAACCATCCACCCAAACGGATGCGTTATTAAACCCTGAGTTCAGGGATACCAAACTCGACATTGCACCATGCTCCCTGAGCCCGCTAGGATTATAGCATTAATAACCCGGGCAGCCCATTCTAACTGATGGAGAGCAGGTAACCTTACAATAGTGAAAAACGAAGATGGCTGTAATTCACTATTAGGACATGCCAACCTTGTCAGGCTTGTCCTACCTTATGCTTACATAGCACCCTGCCCTTGGGCCTACTATAGGGGTGACTAACATGAAGTTAAGGGAAGGTGTAGGAACTGGCAAGTAGGTGTACTTGCACAGTCCGCGTGACAGTACCAGACTGCATGTAGGTCTATCAATGGCAGACCTTTAGACATATTTTATCAGGCCGCTTCTGTGGATGACACAACACGTGCTGCAAGCCCACTAGCAGCATTTGTATTTACAAGCCCTGGCACTCCTGGTGCACGCTACTAGGGACTGACAGTAAACCAAATAAGCCAAACATGGAATTCAATCAATACAGTAATTTCACATAGGGAGCACTTGCACTGTGGCACTGATCAGCAGTGGCACAGTGCCCAAAGCAATATACCAGCAAAAACATTGTAAACAGAGGAGGCAAACAGAAAAAAATGGAGGAGAGACTCATGCCAATGATGCCAGGTCTAACAGAATACAAGCCATGTGACCACTGGGACTACAATTGAAATGAACACCCACCTGTGACCAAGGCCTAACGGCTGAAAAGCGTAAGGACTTATGGGTATTTAAAGCTCTGCTTTTCAAGGCGAATAAAAGTCAAGCCTGTCACTCAGTCGATGTTGGGCTCATTTGTGTGTTGGTGGAAGTACTGTTGTTACCAGGATCTCCATTCCTGGCTCCAGAGCTCGCCCTGCAGGATCGGGGGCCCCCGGTAAAATGGAGATGCTTTGTGGATATATATTTATATATATAAATATATATGCATCTACATGCCTATATGCATCTACATGCGGAGGAGACACAGGGGGCCCTGCAGGGCCCACTTTGTTCCCTCTCTACCGTGGTGTTCATGGAGTAGGACTTCACGTGGCGATCGTAGCGTGTGGTGGACTCCCTATCTGGCAACAGAAGCTGATTTATAAATAAATGTGTGCATCTTAGGATATACATAGTAGAAATTATACAAAGGATGTTTTTTCACTGGATGCCAAACCTGTCCGTAATCAGGGACCCAAAGTTAGAAAATAAACATTATAGAACAATACCTTGATCCAGTATATTTACAACTCAGTATATTTTTTAGCCTAAACTATCAGGCAAGAAGTGCCTCACAACCATTCACATCTAAAAGGATCGCTGAAATTGGTAGATTGATAGATACAAGAAACCAACTCTAATCCATGGTGGCCCATTTTCCTGACAAAGGCACAGCTCAGTGTCGAAATGCGCGTCAAACGCAAGAGATCACTACTTGTGTGCCACACTGTTTTCGCTTCATTAATATTGAAATTGTTGTTATTGCATTTATCTGAAATGTAGAACAGTCGCAATTTTTTTATGTAAACTAGTTTCTTTGAAGTATGAATCATGATGAATGATTGAGTTTGTATGGGACCTTGTCTTTTTTAAGAAATTAGTTTTCTTACATTATCATCAATAAAAATCATGTCTATTTTGTAAAATACATCCAGATCTAGTTGGGTCTCCTTTCATCCAGACTGGTCTGTTATTAATTGTTGAAATTTCAGTTATGTCTATAATGTTGTTGCCTTAAATCTGTACACTACATGGAGTAGGAACCTCCATGACACCATCAGCGGAGAGGAAGCTCCTAATATGCTTGGCAGGACTGCGGTGGTCCCTCCAAGCATATTGATGCCTCTTGACCACCGCAACACTACCAGGGAACAGCGATTCCCTGGTGGCTGCAGTGAAGCAATGGAGGTTTGACCTTATTAATCGTAATAGGGTGATTGGGAGACTGCCACCACGCCCTCACCAGTCTTGTGGTACGTGGATGGCCATACTCGTAATTAATCCCTTAGTGTATAAGCCTTCATGTGGCTCATGTCTGGTATGTACTGCTGATTGTATCTCATTATAGTGGTGTATTGTGTCTTTGAACTCAACACTCCTGTTCCCTATCCCTACTCAGTGTAGGTTGTGAATAATTAGTTTCACGAGCATCCATTTCTCGGTGCAGCTCATGGTGCCGGTCAGTGCCAACCTAATATTCTACTCAATTTACCTACTTGTGTAGCGTTGGGTGTTTGAGTGGGTACCTTCCCTTTCTTCCCCTAGCACCTGGGTGCTCTCTGCTCAGCGCCTCAATCCTCCTCAACTACTGGCTAAGTGCCTTCCTGCCCATTTTATGTGGGAGCCCTCAATTATTCACAACGTGTTTTTTGTGTCGAGTTCAATTCTTGGCTAAGTGTCATGATCCCTATTGTTTATTCTATCTGTCCTATGTGCATCTCCTTGTATTCACCTCTCATTAGTGAACCTTTTATTTATCAATCACCTCATGTTATTTTTCTATTATGCTGAACCCACAACAAATAACCCTTCAATAAGGTCCATGTATGCTACAGATGTGTATGAAGTTGCTCATCTGCATTCAGGTGAAATTAAACTTTTTTTTTTAGTTTGAAAATCAGATGTGATTCCATGCATCTGGGTTTCAGAAATCTATCTCCATTGCTCTCGTCTTTCGGCACACAAGCTATTCCATATCACAGACTCTTTCAGTCCCGATCCGGATGCCTTTCCAAATGTTTTGTCAGAGCATTATTATGATCTTAATTCACGATGGCTCTGATGTGTTCAAAGAGGCGCTTCTTCAGTGGACATAACGTGCTGCCCACGTATTTAAATCCACAGGGGCACCTCATCACATACAGCATGTAGATGGTTTCACAAGTAATCCTATGACTTATGGCAACATACTTTCCTTTGTGATCTTGAAATTGCGTCATATTTTTCCCAATTTGGCATTCTTTACACTTTTCCCACATGGTGAAATCATTCTTTTGTTTGTCCAGCCATGTTTGTGGTTTCTTAATCTTGAAATGGCTCCTCACTAGTTTGTCTTTTCTTGATGGCACTTTATTGAATGTCACATTCGGTCTTTCACCTGCTTTGTGGCCAGTCTCAGGATCCTTTCGAAGCAGATTCCAGTACTTGTTCAGAATATTGAATATTTTTTTATTTTCCTTGCTAAATATGAGAATAACCCTGAAGTTCTCATCTCTACTGGCCTTTTTTATTTCCTCATCTTTGTTCACCAATGTTTGTGTGAGAGTTATCATTATAGCACGTTCCTCTCATTGTTTCACGTACGTCTCTGCTTGGGTGTCCCTTTCTCAGGAACCACTGTTCAGTTCTTTTGAATTGCACCTCCAACCCCCTTCCATTGCTGCAAATCCGTTTGATCCTTTTGAACTGCACATATGGTATACTTTTCTTAAGTGATTTGGGATGGAAACTTGATCAATGTAGGATGCTTTTTGTGGCCTTGGGCTTCCTGTAAAAAATATTTTGTATGGTGCCCCCCTCAATGTATACTTTCACATGCAGGAATTTCACTTTTCAGTATTCACATTACATGTGAAATGTAATCCCCATTCGTTGTTATGCAAAATACAAAAGTAGGTGTCGAAATATGATTTGGCTCTGTTCCAGATGATGAAAAGATCATTGATTAATCTCAACCACTGTTCAATTTTCCCAATGTAGGTTTCATGCTCCTCCCTCCAAGCCAGTTCTTCTCCCACCAACCTGTGGTCAGGTTGGTGTAGTTTGGAGAGAAGGAGACTCCAATCGCTGTCCCACGTACTTGAGTGTACAACTTGTGATTGAAAAGGAACACATTATTTTTAAGGCACATATCGATTATGCTGAGAAGCATCTCTGAGTGTTTCAGGTCTTTGATGTTTCTTGGTTTTAAAAAGTACTCAGTTGCTTTCAATCCTAACTCATGACTGTAGTCTTGTATAGGGATACCACGTCATTCGTTAATAGCAGATATATGCCAGGATTCTGAGGAAGTCCCCCGAGTCTTTTACACCTAAACTCGAGGTTGATACTATGGGGGCTAAGAAGTATATATATATATATATATATATATTCACTGAAAAAACCATAGGTTTCAGGCCTTATATAGTTAGGAATTAGCATTTAAAAAACCTTTGAAATTCACTGAAAAAGCCATAGGTTTCAGGAGTTATATAGTTAGGAATTAGCTTTTAAAAAACCTTTGAAATTCACTCAAAAAACTATAAGTTTTAGTGGTGTTATAGTTAGCTGGACATTTTACTCATACAAAACCATTGAAATTGCTCCTATATAGTTAGTAGTACTAATTATATTTCACGCACCCGCAATCCACTGCTGATGATGTCACATATTAGATCATTCATGACATGGTCAGTGACATCACTGATGACATCTCAAATGACATCACTGATGACATCACTGATGACATCATCCAGTGAATGTGGTTTGCTTCGTTAATTAAATATGCATTATATATATAGCAATTTGCATTGAATTATAAGTGGATATGTATAAATAAATATTTGGATGGAGGATTTAGTAGCAGTGTAATTGACTGTTTACTTGACCAATTTATAATGTCTCACTAAATATAGTGGATAGTAACTAAACTGTGTGAATATCTGTATCACTTTGTCAGTTGTTGTGTAAACTGATTCTACAGTTGGTTACTAGCTATGTGAAAGTCTATATTAGTTATTGATTAGTTAACTGAGTATTTGTATGGGAGTGTGAAAGTGTGTGTGGTTCGGTGGGGGGGGTGTGACTGTCCAAAGATGTGTGAATAGTTGATTCAGTAGATATATGAAGTTAAAACTACATGTTCTAACAGTTGTTTGGGTGAGTGAATCTCTTTATGGGTGTGGTGATGAGCAAATATATTTCTCAATGGCACATGTCCAACAAACTAGAAAAATAAAAGGCAGTGTATGTGTCAGTTGTTGTATATAAATAAGTATACATAAGACACAATGATTGTGTGAGTGACTGTATGGATAACTGTATACTTGTAATAATGATTTTATAATTCACTAAGTATGACTTACTATCTAAATGAATAGAAGAAGTGGTGTTTGTTTAAGTGTTTTGCTACGTAAATATGTAAGTATGATCCATTGTTTGCATAAGTGAGTAGGATGACTTCATATGTGAATAGGATGCGTGCTGTTGTTTAATGTTAATATAGATGTATAAGTATTTTTGATAGTGTTCTATTGTTCATTGACAGCATGTATGAGTGAATCCATAGGTAAGTGATTAGATGTGTGTATACATCTATGAATCACTGAGTGGATTTTTAGATACTTTTATTGCTGTGACAATGGATTTAAATATGATACTCTGTATTTTACAAAGAGTGATGAAAAATTGTAATAGTGTATGAAAAGGTGTATGTGATTGTCACGTGGATGATGTCATCAGTGATGTCATCAGTGATGTCATTTGAGATGTCATCAGTGATGTCACTGACCATGTCATGAATGATCTAATATGTGACATCATCAGCAGTGGATTGCGGGTGCACGAAATATAGTTAGTACAACTAACTATATAAGAGCAATTTCAATGGTTTTGTATGAGTAAAATGTCCAGCTAACTATAACACCACTAAAACTTATAGTTTTTTGAGTGAATTTCAAAGGTTTTTTAAAAGCTAATTCCTAACTATATAACTCCTGAAACCTATGGTTTTTTCAGTGAATTTCAAAGGTTTTTTTAAATGCTAATTCCTAACTATATAAGGCCTGAAACCTATGGTTTTTTCAGTGAATTTCAAAGGTTTTTTAAATGCTAATTCCTAACTATATAAGGCCTGAACCCTATGGTTTTTTCAGTGAATTCGCAAGGTTTTTTAAATGCTAATTCTTAACTATATAAGGCCTGAAACCTATGGTTTTTTCACTGAATTGCAAAGGTTTTTTAAATGCTAATTCCTAACTATATAAGGCCTGAAACCTATGGTTTTTTCAGTGAATTTCAAAGGTTTTTTAAATGCTAATTCTATTAGCGGATAACGTTTATATATATTAATATCCTAGTGGGACCACCTGAGCAGCCCTAAGGGGTCAGGGTGTTTCTACCCTGCCCCCTTTTTGTGTTCTACACGTTTGTTTTTCTGCTTTCTTGTGCCTAATTCCTAACTATATAAGGCCTGAAACCTATGTTTTTTTCAGTGAATTTAGGTGTGCCATACTTTTGTCATAAGTAAGACTGTTAGCGCTCTAGTTGTTCTTTAGAACACTCTGGGACATTCTGTCATTGGGCTATAGTTGAGCTACATCTGGCTGATATTTGGGCTACATTTGTTTTTTTTGTCTCTGGTGGCCATCTTTGGGCTACATTGGGCTACATTGGGCTACATTGGGCTACATTTGGGCTCTAACATATCAGTCAGTCAAGAGGTCTTTATTCGATTTGCATCATAAAAGACAAACATATATACATAAAAATAGCATTTTGCATATAAGATAACAAATACTTTACAATTTAAAAACATGATAAGAAAGTATTACATTTATAGACAATGATGGATGAAAAGACCCCTTGCTACATAAAAACATCTTACTTTAAAAACACAGTACTGCGAAAAGTTCATTTGCCAAGGTTGCGGGTTCGGATTGACCATGCCCAACTCACAAATTTTGCTACACCAATAGCAATGGAAGGGGAGGTATCAATTTTGAGAATTCTAAACGCTTCAGCAGCAGATCTGGTCCCTAATAACCGACAAACTGGTATAAGCCAAACTTTCCTGGGTAACGAGTACATGGGGCAGCAGAAAAAAAGATGTTCAATATTCTCTACTGCTGTTACACAGAAGGGACATTTATCACTGCCTCCAGCTGACCAAGAGTGCGTTAGCCCCCGCACGGGAAGCGAGTCCACTCGTAGTTGGTGGTACAGTTTGCGATCATATGGCTTGGTGATTAAGTCCCAATAGGCTTCGTATTTAGGAACATCTTTTACAACCAGAAATTCCAGTGTCATGGTCGGACCATTGGACATAGCAGATCTCCTCTCAGTGATCCAGTGCCAGTAAATATCCTTGAGTGCCTTTTTTGTAGGAAAAGTCGCACTTGCTGGATCTACCCATAGTGCCTCTAGGTTTAAGTTTTTCAGGAGTGACCTGAGGTGGCAAAACCAAGGTACCCTGTGAGACCCATCAAGACCCCTCACATCTTCATTGGCTTCAGCAAACAAGGATAATTCCGGTGTAGTCCACAGACGCCGCCAAAACGCCAGTGGTCTAAACCGTACCACGTCCTCAATGGACTTGACACCTAGGTCTAACTGCAGGGGTAAACAGGGTGTCGATTGAGGGAGGCCAGTTGCCATTCTCAGGAACCTATTCTGAGCCACCCTCAAGGAGGAAAGTTCACTACACCCCCACAGCTCGGCCCCATAGGTAGTTGCAGGAATTACCTTGGAACCATAAATTTTAACAAGCGGTGCCATGGGTTTAGTGAGGGATTTAGCATACTCCTTCAATAAGGCTCCCCAAGTTGCCCATGTTTCAAGGTCATAAGATCCATCTGCGGTTTCCATCTCAGATTCTCACTTAGTGTGACGCCCAAGTATGTAAAGACCTCAGTTTGATCCAGGGTGGCGCCACACATTGACACCTTGGCCTTCACAGGCTTGGGGCCGCGCAAAACCATAAATTTGGTCTTATTAACATTCACCTCTAACTCATGATCGCTGCAAAAACACTCAAACCGAGCCAGGGCGGACTGCAATCCCTGCCTCGTTTTCGAAATAATCAGAGTGTCGTCCGCGAACATGAGTAGGGGAATTTTCCTTCCTGCAAGTGTGGGCGCGTCCGTTGGAAAATTTGTAAAATACTTGGTCACCCCATTAATAAACAAAGAAAACAGGGTCGGGGCCAACACACACCCTTGTCTGACCCCCTTGGCAACTTTAAAGCTGTCAGTAACTTCCCCTGGGCCATCCCATCTTACTTTGGCGTAGGTATTTGTATGCAAATTAATCAGCAACACCACCAACTCTTTGGGCATACCAATATCTAACATATATATAGCCCAATGTAGCCCAATATATATTTTTTCAAAGTTAATTTCCGTACAAACCACTGGAGCATATATCTTGAGACATAGCAAAGGCACATCGGGCTACCAGTCCCTACAATTTTGCCAAGTTTGGTGGAAAACCATTCAGCCGTTCGGGCTAAAAGTGAGTCCAACCGCCCTATGGAAATTAACATGGGGAAAACACGTTTTGGGACCCCCCTTTTATCTTGGCCCCTGCTTGACGGATCCCCCCCCAAACTTTCAGGGAAGGACCGGAGCGCCGCGGGGCAAAGTTAAGGAAAATTTCAGGAAGATTCCTCAACCGGCGCCAAAGTTATTCCCAATAGAATGTTGCGATTTCCCTATGGAAAACAATCCTAACTATATATACCTACTGGCTATCGCCAGTAGGTAATATATATATATATATATATATATATATATATATATATATATATATATATATATATATATATATATATATATATATATATATATATATATATATGTATATATATATATATATATATATATATATACTTATATATATATATATATATATATATACACACATACACAGGAAAACTAAACAACCACTTCCCTTACAAAGAAGTGCCAAGTTTGCATGTTTGCAGCCTTTCTTATTTTCTTATTTTTCACCTTATTCATCTTCTGCTCAATCAACACATCATCCACACATACACACACCTACTTGCTCCCTTTCTTGGCTGGGGTTATTGTGGTGTTGTCATGTCATGCCTGGAATCGGGAACACTGCTGGGTTCCAGATTCCAGGAAAGACGGTTACGACCCAGGCTTGATGATAAGACTCATGTTTGTATCTCTGAATAAATAATCTACTTCAAACTACCAAACTTCGTGGTAACTTCATTTCACTGGCGACGATTGGGCAAAGAACGAAAACATCAGAGCCTGGAGTCCCTACCTGCAGCGTTGGATTTCGAGTTTTGAGCGGAGGATCACGAATCGTCTTCAGTTTCCTTAAAGGCGGGCAACACTGAATCACGGACTGGAGCGGAAACGTGCAGGTGAAAACCCCTCAGTTGTGTGCTCTTCCGTGACTGAAATATTTAATTGTATTCATTTTGAGCATTTCGAGTTACACGTTAACACGAGAGTAATGGCCCCATAACGAGCTTGTGCGCAGGCGCGTGACGTCACAGCGTGTCAACACGCATGTTGAAGCATGGCGGCCATCTTTTGGGGCGAATCTCATTGAATCTTATTGAGGATGTGTAAAATCGAAAAGAAAACGTTCTAACGAGCAATTCTCTGCATATAAAGCCTCGAAAATCAATAAAAAGCCACGAAATATCTTTGAAAAACAATTTAATATGGCAATTATCAACAGATAAAAATAAAATAAAAAATAAAAAATATATAAGAAAATTTAAACTTCAACATTTACTGCAAAATTCACCTACTGTTAATTTAAATTCATATTAATCAAAATGGAAAGTTTCTCTGCTCCTCCACCTTTTCTACCAAGTCCAGGTGAACCAATTCTAGAATGGAAAAGATGGAAAGAAGGTTTTTATGCTTACATTGAGGCAATTGGTGGAGAAGACTACACCGATAAAAGGAAACTAGCTATCTTAAAACACTGTTTGGGTGCTGAAGGAAGACATGTCCTGAGTCATTTACCATTGGATTCACACAATGTAACATCTACTGAACAAGTGATAGATGTTTTCGAAGAAGCGATCAAACAGTTGGATAAACAGTATATAAAGAAAGTTAACGTGGTGGTTTCGCGTCATAAATTCTTGAGTAGAGGTCAATTACCAGGTGAATCCGTGGACTCGTTTATGAATGACTTGAGAATTTTAGCATCTAAGTGCAATTATTCACCCTTTCATGATCAAATGTTGCGTGATCAAATGGTCCACAAAGTTGCTGATGTCAAGCTTCAAGGGAAACTTTTGGACACAGAGGATCTAACTTTAGACAAAGCGTTAGATATCGCTCATCGTTTTGAGAGCATGAATCTGGGTGTGAAAGAACTTACGGAAAAAAAAATTGCTGAGCTGAACATGGTTAAAAAATCTAATTTTCAGGAGAGAAATTCTTTTAGAAACAGAAACCAACCATTCCAAGAGAGGAGAGAGTATGCATGCTTCAAATGTGGTAGTCCAGATCACCTAGCGAATGACAGAAAATGTCCAGCAATTGGACAATTTTGCAGATATTGCAGATTGAAAGGCCATTTTAGTAAAATGTGTAAAAATAAGAACAAATTTAAAAGTAAGAGTTTTGTTCAAAAAAAGAGTTCTAATGAACATATTAATGAAATAGATGATGATAATTTAGAGGAAGAATTTCTTTTTGCTGTGTATGAAGTTAATGAGTGTGATAAAGATTCCCCATATTGTACTGTGGATATTGGGGGGAAGAATATCAGTGTTATGGCAGACTCTGGAGCAAAACGTACTCTCATTGGTGAAGAATGGATAAAAGAGTTTCCGGGTTTAAAATTATCTCCTCCTGACATAAAGTTGCTTGGGTATGGGAAGAAACCCTTTGAAATTCTTGTTTTTTTTTACAACATCCCTAAGTTTTAAAGGAAAAACCATTAATTCCAAGGTTTATGTGGCAAAAGATGGGTCTTGTTTGTTGGGATGACCTCAGCAAAGGGACTTAATGATAAAGTTGGATCCTAACCATCCTGAACAAGTGCTTGGTTATTCAGACCTGGTCATGAATGTAGAATCTGATCTTAGGCATGAGTGTGAAAAGAAGTTTCCTTCTGTGTTTTCTACATCCGCATTAGGTCTCTTAAAAAATTTTGAACATAAAATTATTCTTAGGGAAGATGCTGTACCAAAGGTCCATAAAGTAAGGAATGTTCCTTTACATTTAAGAGATGCTGTGAAGTCTGAACTCTGAACTCAAGAGATTATGTGAGTTAGATGTCATTGAGGAAATAGAATCTTCCGTTTGGTTATCCCCAGTCGTTGTCGCTCACAAACCCAACGGCAAAGTGAGACTTTGTGAGGATTTGAGAGATTTAAACGAGAATGTATGGGTGGATAGACATCCATTGCCTAATATAAATGAAATGTTCACAAAATTGAAAGGGGCATCCATTTTTTCCACATTAGACCTGTCTAATGCTTACCACCAAATAGCATTACACAAGGACAGTAGGCATTTGACGTCTTTCATCACTTCAGAAGGTGCTTTCAGGTACAAAAGAATGCCCTTTGGTCTAATATCAGCATCTTCTGTCTTTCAAAGAGTAATGCATATCCTTTTTAAAGATCTTGAAAATGTTTTATACTTCCAGGACGATATTTTGATCTTTGCATCTAATCCATCGGATCATTCTGAAATACTGTATAAGGTATTATGTGTGTTGCAAGATAGTCGTCTCACTCTCACAAAAGAAAAATGTAAATTTGGGGTATCTTCTGTTGACTATTTGGGACATACTATTAGTAAAGAAGGCATTTCCCCGAAATTAAATTTAGTCAAGGCCATTGAATCAGCTCCAGACCCTGTGAATAGAGATCAGCTCAGGTCTTTCTTGGGGCTTGCCGAATATTACTCCAAATTTATTCCCCTGTTCTCTGATAAAACTGTAAATATGAGAAATTTGATGAAAAAAAATGTTCATTTTCTTTGGGATGAAAATTGTAAAAAAGAGTTCATGTTGTTGAAGCAAAACATTGCATCTGCACCTGCTTTGGCAACGTTTAATACTGCTCATTGTTCAGTTATCATCACTGATGCTAGTAATGTGGGTATCGGTGCAGTTTTAATGCAGCGTCAAAAGGGTCAAATGGTAACAATTGGGTTTGCTTCAAGACCTTTGAGGGATGCGGAGTGCAAATATTCTACATTGGAAAAGGAAGCTCTTGCTTGCTGGTGGGGCATAGAATATTTCCGCAAGTATGTGTACGGTTCTGTTTTTAAACTCTGGTCTGACCATCGTCCTTTAGTGGATTTATTTACTACGAAAGGTTGTGGGAAAGCAACTTCAAGAATTGCCAGATGGCAATACAAACTTCAGGATTTTCATTTTAAAGTGGAGTATATTCCTGGTGTTAGGAATGTGTTAGCTGACTGCTTGTCTAGATTGCCTGTACCTGATGACAATGTAGTTGAAGTGGACAATGATGATGATAATGTTGTGTCAATTTGTGAAAATTCCAAGGGTTGTATCCGTGAGGATACATGGAAATTGGCATGTAGTGGTGACCCTGTTTTTAATGATATATGTGGTTTTGTAAAAACTCAGTGGCCACGCAAGGATTTGTTGTCTGATGATATTCAACCACTCTTTCACGTGCCCAAGAGTTATCTGTGGTCGAGGGAGTATTGTTTAGAGGTCTGCAATTGGTAGTGCCTCGTGAATTGCAGTCTAAGATTTTAGAGATGGCTCATGAAGGTCATCCTGGAATGACATCTATGAAAAGGAGGATCAGAAGTGAGTTCTGGTGGCCAGGGATGGATAAATGCATAGAAAGGCATGTCAGGGACTGTATGGATTGCTGTTTAAGTGATAAGTCTCAAAAGCATGTTACATATGAATGTCTTCCCATTTCTAGACCTTCACGGGTTTGGGAAAGTGTATCCTTAGACATTGCCGGTCCTATGTCATTCAACAAGAGTATGATGTATGCTATTATCTTGGTAGATCAGTTGTCTCAATGGCCTGAGGTAAAAATGGTTTCTAGCATAACGTCTGGAGTGGTGATCAAGTTTTTAAATGAAGTATTTGAAAGAGAAAGTTTACCTGAATCAATTACAACAGACAATGGTGTACAATTTGTCTCTCAAGAGATAAGGGAGTTTTTGGTACGTCATGGTATAAGACATAGGCGTGTGTCAGTTTATTATCCCAATAGTAATGGCATTGTAGAGAGGTGGATCAGGGTGTTTAAAGAGGGTCTCCAATTAGCCTTACGTAATGGTAAAGATTGTAAACAAACCATAAGTGAAATTCTGTGGTGCTACAGAAATACACCTAGGAGTATGAGTGATCTCTCTCCTTTTGAGAAGATGAGAGGGAGGAGGAGTGTCTCCAACATGAGTCAACCTTGGATGAAAATGCTTGATTCAAAAAGGGCTGTTGAAGTTGATCATTCCTTATGTAACAATTCTTCACTGTTCAGTGTCAATGATTGGGTGCGTGTTAAGAAGTGCAGATTAGTCAGGTCAGGGGAGTCACGGTATTCGGATCCTTTGATGGTCAAGCGTGTTGGTCGACAGGTTTTTGAACTTTCAGATGGTAATGTGTGGAGTATGTCCAAAGTGGTAAAGATTCCCAAGTGGTTGTGGCCTAAGGAAGTATCCCCAGAGTTCAGAATTCCGTCCAACTCAAGATCCTCCACCAGTGCCAGCAATTGGAGGAAGTTCTCTGGTTCAACAACTCTTCAAAATGTTCCTGAAAATAAGTTTTCCGATGCTCCTGACGACTCTATTTCTGTTCAACGAACACAGAGGAAATATCTCACTCCTGTGCGGTTTAAGGATTATCATCTTTATAGATAATCCGATTTGTTTATCATACTATTCGTTCTCTCATTATTGATGCCTTTGTTTTTCTTTTCAGAATTCGAATTGTACTTTGTTTATCTATTTTTGTCTATTTTTGTCCTTTCATTTTCAGTTTAAATTGTTTCTTTATTTCTCTTTACGAAGGGGAATGTGTGGTGTTGTCATGTCATGCCTGGAATCGGGAACACTGCTGGGTTCCAGATTCCAGGAAAGACGGTTACGACCCAGGCTTGATGATAAGACTCATGTTTGTATCTCTGAATAAATAATCTACTTCAATCTACCAAACTTCGTGGTAACTTCATTTCAGTTATCAATCATTCTTCTTTAATTCAAATTCAAAGTGCAGGCCCTTTATCGACGCTTTCCATTATAACAACTACCCCGCAAATAGCACTATGGAATTTGCACACTTGCTCCATTTCTTGGCTGCACTTATCAATTATTCTTCAATTTCATATTTTGATTCAAACTCAAGGCCCTTTATCGAGCCTTTTTGTTGTAACTACTGTTGCAGTGATTCTGCTCCTACACACAACTGTGCATAAAGACTTACGACCTCAGTGAATTACGGTGTGCCAAACCCCACCTTAGTACCCAAACCCCCTAACAGACTAGCAATCAGTGAGTCATTGGTTCTTCGTCCTATAACAAAAACACCAATTATTAGTCAACCCACAACATGCGACTTAGGTTACCTCAGGTAAGGTAGATAACAAGAGCACTCTTTTATTACAGTCTTACACCAGTCCAAAACAAGCACTAAATAAAGACACCTGCAAATTCGAAATGTTTATTTCTAACACCGTAATCCCATGCCGAGTACCTTAGATAAAACAAGCAAGCATATTATCAGAAACAAAGTTGTCAGCATTGTTACTAATCCATAAAATACAAAGGGAGAAAGCATCATATAATGCAAAAGGAAAACAGATTTAAAATATGCCTAGATTTCACCCTCCCTACTTAGCAGGTTAGTCTATAACTACAGAAGATCTCATACAACTACATAGGCAGACCCATACCTCTTTTACTCAGCAGTAGTGGATCACATTGAGTTCTACACAAACTGTCAAGGTACGAATTTCTCCAACTGTGTGTAATCATGCCTGCACAGTGTATTACTAAACGCGCCAGTATCAGAGATGCTGCAGCTGCATATGTCTTATGGTTCGAACGTGCGAAGTTCATTCCGAATAACACACACAGTATCCAAAATAACCTTGATATTTCATGCTCTCATTATACACACTAAAGTAGCGAGTCAGTCTACAAATGTAGTATGTCAAATTATTCTCATATGAAGCAAAATACTCACCCTTCTCTAAACAATATTGCAAGTGCGTGTTGTGTGCAAAGCAAAGCAGGAAAACAAAAATGGCGTTTAAGCTTCTAACAAACCCATGCTAACTTAACACGGTGTAAGTGCAAGGCTCAGCCCACGACACCTTTCCTTGACCAAAGCACATAATATAAACGTGGGCAAATTACGAATGCAGAGTATAAGCCTAAAAAGCAGAGGCAAGTTCAATTTTGCCCCAAAAAATTATTCGATCTTTGATAAAAAGCAGTAACTAAATAATAAAGAATAGGTAGAAAAATCAAACAGTCTTATTCCACCAGCGTATAAGCACAGTATGTAGCAATAGCCTCCAAGAGGAAGTCATTGTTCTCATCTGAAAACATTTCAGCCATCCAATTCAATAGTGGGAATGAACATACATGTTCCTCAATGACCGGAGTGTCTATCACCATCGGAGGAAAACTCGGGTCATCTTCAATGTAACTGCGTGCCAAGAAGTCATGCGCCAATGCAAAAACATTCAAACGTCCCATTATGTCATGTATCGCTGCTAAGGCCATAATCCCGCCGCTAGAACAGAGCAAGTCATGAGCCACTAAGGGGCTCATCAGCTGGTCATAATCCGCGTTGGGAGACACCGTACTGCAGAGACACAAAACCAGGGCCCAGTCGAAATCACAGCTCAGGCAATGTAAGACAGGCTCAATGCATGTGAAAAAGGAGAATCGAAACGATAATCCATAAACTGCGCTCAATGTAGCAAGAGGCAGCGCTCCGTCATAACTAAGCTTTTGGTTGCGGACCAGCAACAACCGGGACATATTGTCATCTGCTGCAAGATGTGCATCCATATTTAAGTAAACAAATTAATTCAAGCACACCGGCAACTAATGTGAGCATTTAGGACAATCCACCAAAGATGCTGGAAAAAATCGAATGAAAAAACACCGACAAGACACCAAATATAGTTTCTACAGAAGTCACAAGGCCACTGCTTATAACTTTAAAAAAGTAAGCTAACCCCCTACTTGAGGACGCATTAAAGATAGTCTAAATTAACACCCTAAAATTCTGGGGCACGTCTGTATTTAATAAAGCATGCACTTCTGTGCGGGTGTTTGCTACATGAAGGACAAATGTTTCTCTAGCAGATGTAAGAGCGTCCTCTTTTTGAGACAATAGCTCTCTTATACGGCTCATTTGGTTGACTCTGCTTTCAAGGTCGGAAACGACAGCCAGAGGGAAACATCCAGCTTCCAATGCAGAGGAGTCAACACAACTTTTTTATAGCTCAGTTACCGTAATCATGTAAGCGATGCCTGCTAACATCGCACAACAATCTGCATTATTTCAAAGTAAATAAATTCCATTTGCCAGTAAACTGAACGTTGTTATGATAGCAGGTGTCAGAGTGCCTTTCAAAACTCAGGCCAAATTAGCCGCATCTTGATTACAAGACCAATGCAATTGTACGAGTTCACAAAGTAAGGAGTTATCTGGTGCTATTGAGCAATCCTCGCCATTCTGACAAACTTCTTTTCCCGCCCTCAAGCACCTATATATAAATGGTAATAACTAACTTTCATGGAGATAAGCGCTCCCTAAAGATCCATATCTGCCTATAGCATAGTATTTCATAAAACCTCAAACTTAAACAGTCTTAAAAAGTAACATTATGATACCGTGGATAAGCTACACAGCTGAATCGGATCTCCAATGAGTGACCGCTTGTAACAATTCTCATAGCGCGCCTTGTGCTCTGATTTGACAGTGAGAGAGTGATCGCACCATACTTTGTCTGCTAATCATTCTCTATATAAACAATGAAGAGTTGGCTCTAATCAGTTAGGCTGAGCACCTATAACACTATACCAAAGAAACGTGCCTAAACTGATACGAAAATTCGACGTGAAATTCACTCAACAAGGGAGAAAACTCATTTCAACCTGAGATATTGCTAATCAACATCGATTTATTCATTCAATTTGACGTGATTGTTTTTTACAACATTTTTACATTTTATATACAAATACTACACCATTATTCAATGTAACAAAAATCATTCATACTTGTCAGACATATCACAGTCATTCAACAGCAAACATCCATATGTACACAGATCTGGTAAATAAAGATTTTGCGAAAATACCAGAGGGGAATTTTTTAGTGAAGGGAGGGAAAAAGAAAAAGAAAAAGACAAAGGTTGCTCAAACAATCAACATGTGTGATATAATATACTATACATATATACACTTGGAGTTGAATCTCAATCAACTTGATTGATAGAACACAATGTGTATAAACAAATTAAGGCACAGGGTTTCTCAACTTTTAAATTTAGTGAGAGCAACACTTTGTACATAGGCCTACGTGTTTCGAGTCCCAATCAGAAGTTGGAAGGGGGGACTCTCATCAGGGCCAATGAAGTATCTGAAAAAAAGAAATTTCTCTATGTAAGAAAGTTCGTTCGGAAGCCTATATGGCACTCAAGAGTGAACAACCATTCCCTCAAACAGCTTACCCCACTGGTCTACAAGGCCACTTGAAGGGTGTAGGGATGTATTAAGTCTCTTTTATTGATGCGCAGCGGGTGGCGCTCTATCTTTGGATGGGCGTTTTTTGGTGGAGGGAAGAGAATTGGACATTACCTTCCATTAATAACACTGGATGACCTAAAAATGCAAGGGGATGTGGGCTGTCTCTTACCTCGCTGGGTCCAAACCTGGGAATCCGAAGGAACCCACGGATAACGGGAAATCAGGGAGTGGGTTTCACAGCTTTGTTGAATCAGGCGAAATCAAGATTACTGACCTATAAGAAATGAAGGATGTTTCAGAAAACCATATATGTTCTAAGCCATCAAACAACTGGCTAAGCCATCAAAAATTGACACAGGGGTTCCCTGTAATTTAAATCACAAGGTCGACTGCTCAGGGATTTCAAGCTAATTGCGGAGTTCAACCTAGAACAACAATCGGATAAGTCCGAGTAAGTACCTGCAAAGGGGCAGCACCTTCACTCACTTGAAGAACGTCACGAATGTATTGAAGCGGGAGCTTCATCCATTTGGTAAACTCCTGCAAAGGGATCCTGGAGGTTAATAACGGGGTGTTGGAAAACGGGAATTGCCAACAACTAATCCCTCTGGAGACTAGACTTACCTAGTGTCAACTTTTCGCTGGTCGCCCGTATTGGCGTCTCAGAAGCACTAATCCTTCGCGCATGCGCCGGGTAGCAAGAGTCAGATACCAGCTGCCTGCAGAAATAGTCAAGCCCGCGGGAGAAGCTACTCTCCTGCGCGTGCGCACTGCGGTTTTGATCGGAAATTTGACGCTGAGTCCTGAAACCAACTGTTTCAATAAAGGACACCCGACTGGACACAAAAGGAGAACAGACAAAGGCAACCGCTGCAAGCAACGTGAAATGCCCACTGTATGTACAAAGCAGGAGAGTAAAAACGGCCGGGGGCCAGGTAAATTAAAGTTTATAAATTTCTGACAGTTCATTAAGGCCAGTGACGGCCGTGTTAAACTTCACAATGAGGAGCGCTTCCCTTTTAGAGAGCCTGGCATCCCAGTCTCCTCCTCGGGGATCACGCTCCACCTTGGAAATGATTGTCCATTTTAGATCCTTAATCTGATGGGACATTCTGTTCCAATGGTTGACCAGTGGTGCTGTCTCCACCCGATTCCTGAGTCTGGATTTGTGTTGGGAAATTCTTTGGCGAGCTTCCTGATTGGTCTTACCAATGTACATGAGTCCACAAGGGCACATAACTCCGTAAACAACATATCTCGATTTACAATTACTGTGTGTATCGTGTTTCCACGATATACCCCTATGTTGAAACAGAGAGCCCTCTATTGTGGACTCGCAGCACAGACAGGTGCCACATTTGTGGTGCCCTGTGATGGGATTTAAACCCATCATTTGTCTGATGGTAGGAGGTGCTCCCTTTGGAGTGGCTGCTCTTACTACAAAATTGGCTATACTTTTGTCTTTTTTGAACGCGAAAAGTGGGGGTTCATTAAGGCACTCTTCTAGATTTTTTACAAGGTGCCAATTTTGATTTATAACTTTTTTTAGCTGGTTGGCGTTGGGACAGAATGTAGTGACGCACACCTGACGTTTTAATCGTGGTTTATTACGTCGTTCCAGGAGGGTTTCCCTTGGGGTCCAACGTGCCCTTTTCATACAATTTGATACCAGCTTTTTCGGGTATCCACGGTCGCATAACTTCGTCACTAGATTATTCGCATGATGCTTATAATCTTCGTTCATAGAACAATTTCTTCGAATGCGAAGAAATTGTCCTAGCGGTAAATTCTCTCGCAAACTCCTCGGGTGATTACTTGAGAATAAAAGAGCTTTATTACGGTCCGTTGGCTTGACAAAAAGAGACGTGGATAATTTTCCCTCAATTGGAAAGACTTCCACGTCCAAAAAAGATATTTTTTCTTTTGATGATGTTATGCTGAACTTAATGTCCGATGTCCATGCGTTCAACCAAGTATAAAAGCGTTCCAATTCGTCCTCCTCGCCTTTCCACACCATAAAAACATCATCTATGAAGCGTAGCCACGCTCCAATGTGATTTTTAAAGGGGTTGTTGTCATAGATGAAAGTGTCCTCGTAAAGTGACATAAAAAGGACAGCCAATTCTGGGGCGAAGGGGCACCCCATCGCTACTCCTTTTACCTGAAAATAAAAGTCTTTCCCAAAACAAAAATAATTCTTTTTTAGGGCAAAAGATGCCAGATCAATCAAAAATTTGGTTGGTACCTGTACTGGTCGTGTTCTTAATTCCAGGAAGTGAGTGAGCACTGCCACTGCTTCATCCTGGGGAATCTGAGTGTAAAGTGCAGTGACATCCAGGGTGACCAGGATGTCACTGCCTTTACAGAACTCTATGGTTTCAAGTTTATTAATGAAATCCGTAGTGTCCTGCAGATATGATTTCACAAGGCTCATGAATTGTTTGAGAAAAACATCGACATATTTGGCGACGGGTTCGAGTAATGAGTCGCAGCCCGCCACAATTGGTCTGCCCGGGGGTTTGTTGGGGTCTTTGTGTACCTTTGGTAAGATATAAAATAAAGGTACCTTTGGATGTTTTTTTTGTAAAAATTCCAATTCTTTGGGGCCTACAAAACCTTGTTGGTAGCCCTCCCTAATGATAGAAAAAAGTTGGTTCTGCAGTTCAGATGTTGGATCTTTCCCAATTTTTCTGTAGCATTCCTGATCATTTAATTGCCTTAGGACTTCATTGTTGTAATTGGCAGTGTCCCACACCACTATAGCACCGCCTTTATCGGCTTGCTTTATGGTAATAGTGGGATCATTCCGTAAATCCATAAGGGCTTTAGTCTGTTCTTTTGTAGTATTATATTTGACATATTTTTTCTGCGTTTCCATTGCAGAAATTGCAGAGAGTACAGTTTTTTCAAAGACTAAAATCTCTTTTGGTATTTTATGCCCCGGGGGGCAAAAGGTGGATTTATTCCGGAGCCCTGTGACTTCAGGGATTCCAGTGGTGGGGTTTCCCGCAAAGAAAGTTAAGAGTCTTAGTTTGCGGCAAAACTCAATGAATTCAGTTTTCATTCTGGTAAAGTCAGTGCGTTTAGATGGTACAAACGAGAGTCCCTTGGAAAGGACACTATCTTCTGCTGTAGTCAATACTTTGGGTGAGAGGTTGAAAATGGGTGACACTATTGATTTTGATAGTGTTGACGCCGAGTTGTCATTTCCCATCTCACTTTCGCCCTCGGGCGTGTTTGACCTCTCCCTAAATAAGAATTCTGAGCATTGCTTTGTTGCTGCTGGTTCTGATTCCATTTGCGGTTCCTATTTGGTCTGCTGTTACTAATGTTACCACTGTTATCGCTTTCGCCACCTGATGACGAAGTGTCCGAAAAAGTGATGAACTGATTTCGTGATCTACCACGGTTCCCCGGTAGAAAACGCCTTGAGTCTGGTTTAGTGTAAAAATCAGTTTGTAAAAAAGGGTACACGTTCTCAAGGGAGATGTTCTTTTTATCTTTCTCGAATTGATTTGTTTTTTGCGTCACACTATAGTCTTTGAATTCCTGTATTTCTTTTGCCACTTTGTCTATTAAGGCCTTCGCATCAACTATCGTAGGGTTGCTACTTATCTCAGACTCTAATTGGGCTATTTGCTCTAGCTCTTGTCTTGAAATTCTGACAGCTGTTTCAACAGTGAGGACCATAAGGTCCCTACTGCATTTTGTCTCGATCTGACTGAAACCTTTTTTAAATAGGGGATCTTCAGTGAAGATGACTGGAATATTTTTAATTTGAAGACCACCCGGGATCGTGCCTTCCCGTAGGTGTTGGAGAAGGGAATGAGCATGTAGGTCAGTTCTTATTTGTTTCTTTGTCAACCTAAGTAACTTGTCCGTCTCATTTTGTGAATTGGCCGAGACACTGAGGGAAACTGAAGAGAATACTGGTGGGTCACTCAAGAGGTTTTTTATATGATCTTCTGAAAATGCAAGAGTATCTTTCTCTGCCATAGAGAACTAATAAACTAACAAGATAGTAAACTGGATTACAATAAAACAATGAAACAATGTGTGCGTTTGTGTTTGGGCTATAGTATCTAGGTATATCTATTGCCCAAGAGGGGACAAGGAATGAATTCTCGTCAGCCACAAAGAATTGTGGATTACAACAAACAAAACTTGGCGAGAAGAATTCCCGCTACGATCTATATAAACAATGAAGAGTTGGCTCTAATCAGTTAGGCTGAGCACCTATAACACTATACCAAAGAAACGTGCCTAAACTGATACAAAAATTCGACGTGAAATTCACTCAACAAGGGAGAAAACTCATTTCAACCTGAGATATTGCTAATCAATAGCGATTTATTCATTCAATTTGCTGTGATTGTTTTTTACAAAATTTTTACATTTTATATACAAATACTACACCATTATTCAATGTAACAAAAATCATTCATACTTGTCAGACATATCACAGTCATTCAACAGCAAACATCCATATGTACACAGATCTGGTAAATAAAGATTTTGCGAAAATACCAGAGGGGAATTTTTTAGTGAAGGGAGGGAAAAAGAAAAAGAAAAAGACAAAGGTTGCTCAAACAATCAACATGTGTGATATAATATACTATACATATATACACTTGGAGTTGAATCTCAATCAACTTGATTGATAGAACACAATGTGTATAAACAAATTAAGGCACAGTGTTTCTCAACTTTTAAATTTAGTGAGAGCAACACTTTGTACATAGGCCTACGCGTTTCGAGTCCCAATCAGAAGTTGGAAGGGGGGACTCTCATCAGGGCCAATGAAGTATCTGAAAAAAAGAAATTTCTCTATGTAAGAAAGTTCGTTCGGAAGCCTATATGGCACTCAAGAGTGAACAACCATTCCCTCAAACAGCTTACCCCACTGGTCTACAAGGCCACTTGAAGGGTGTAGGGATGTAATAAGTCTCTTTTATTGATGCGCAGCGGGTGGCGCTCTATCTTTGGATGGGCGTTTTTTGGTGGAGGAGTCACACTGGAAGGGAAGAGAATTGGACATTACCTTCCATTAATAACACTGGATGACCTAAAAATGCAAGGGGATGTGGACTGTCTCTTACCTCTCTGGGTCCAACCCTGGGAATCCGAAGGAACCCACGGATAACGGGAAATCAGGGAGTGGGTTTCACAGCTTTGTTGAATCAGGCGAAATCAAGATTACTGACCTATAAGAAATGAAGGATGTTTCAGAAAACCATATATGTTCTAAGCCATCAAACAACTGGCTAAGCCATCAAAAATTGACACGGGGGTTCCCTGTAATTTAAATCACAAGGTTGACTGCTCAGGGATTTCAAGCTAATTGCGGAGTTCAACCTAGAACAACAATCGGATAAGTCCGAGTAAGTACCTGCAAAGGGGCAGCAACTTCACTCAGTTGAAGAACGTGACGAATGTATTGAAGCGGGAGCTTCATCCATTTGGTTAACTCCTGCAAAGGGAGCCTGGAGGTTAATAACGGGGTGTTGGAAAACGGGAATTGCCAACAACTAATCCCTCTGGAGACTAGACTTACCTAGTGTCAACTTTTCGCTGGTCGCCCGTATTGGCGTCTCAGAAGCACTAATCCTTCGCGCATGCGCCGGGTAGCAGGAGTCAGATACCAGCTGCCTGCAGAAATAGTCAAGCCCGCGGGAGAAGCTACTCTCTTGCGCGTGCGCACTGCGGTTTTGATCGGAAATTTGACGCCGAGTACTGAAACCAACTGTTTCAATAAAGGACACCCGACTGGACACAAAAGGAGAACAGACAAAGGCAACCGCTGCAAGCAACGTGAAATGCCCACTGTATGTACAAAGCAGGAGAGTAAAAACGGCCGGGGGCCAGGTAAATTAAAGTTTATAAATTTCTGACAGTTCATTAAGGCCAGTGACGGCCGTGTTAAACTTCACAATGAGGAGCGCTTCCCTTTTAGAGAGCCTGGCATCCCAGTCTCCTCCTCGGGGATCACGCTCCACCTTGGAAATGATTGTCCATTTTAGATCCTTAATCTGATGGGACATTCTGTTCCAATGGTTGACCAGTGGTGCTGTCTCCACCCGATTCCTGAGTCTGGATTTGTGTTGGGAAATTCTTTGGCGAGCTTCCTGATTGGTCTTACCAATGTACAGGAGTCCACAAGGGCACATAACTCCGTAAACAACATATCTCGATTTACAATTACTGTGTGTATCGTGTTTCCACGATATACCCCTATGTTGAAACAGAGAGCCCTCTATTGTGGACTCGCAGCACAGACAGGTGCCACATTTGTGGTGCCCTGTGATGGGATTTAAACCCATCATTTGTCTGATGGTAGGAGGTGCTTCCTTTGGAGTGGCTGCTCTTACTACAAAATTGGCTATACTTTTGTCTTTTTTGAACGCGAAAAGTGGGGGTTCATTAAGGCACTCTTCTAGATTTTTTACAAGGTGCCAATTTTGATTTATAACTTTTTTTAGCTGGTTGGCGTTGGGACAGAATGTAGTGATGCACACCTGACGTTTTAATTGTGGTTTATTACGTCGTTCCAGGAGGGTTTCCCTTGGGGTCCAACGTGCCCTTTTCATACAATTTGATACCAGCTTTTTCGGGTATCCACGGTCGCATAACTTCGTCACTAGATTATTCGCATGATGCTTATAATCTTCGCTCATAGAACAATTTCTTCGAATGCGAAGAAATTGTCCTAGCGGTAAATTCTCTCGCAAACTCCTCGGGTGATTACTTGAGAATAAAAGAGCTTTATTACGGTCCGTTGGCTTGACAAAAAGAGACGTGGATAATTTGCCCTCAATTGGAAAGACTTCCACGTCCAAAAAAGATATTTTTTCTTTTGATGATGTTATGCTGAACTTAATGTCCGATGTCCGTGCGTTCAACCAAGTATAAAAGCGTTCCAATTCGTCCTACTCGCCTTTCCACACCATAAAAACATCATCTATGAAGCGTAGCCACGCTCCAATGTGATTTTTAAAGGGGTTGTTGTCATAGATGAAAGTGTCCTCGTAAAGTGACATAAAAAGGACAGCCAATTCTGGGGCGAAGGGGCACCCCATCGCTACTCCTTTTACCTGGAAATAAAAGTCTTTCCCAAAACAAAAATAATTCTTTTTTAGGGCAAAAGATGCCAGATCAATCAAAAATTTGGTTGGTACCTGTACTGGTCGTGTTCTTAATTCCAGGAAGTGAGTGAGCACTGCCACTGCTTCATCCTGGGGAATCTGAGTGTAAAGTGCAGTGACATCCAGGGTGACCAGGATGTCACTGCCTTTACAGAACTCTATGGTTTCAAGTTTATTAATGAAATCCGTAGTGTCCTGCAGATATGATTTCACAAGGCTCATGAATTGTTTGAGAAAAACATCGACATATTTGGCGACGGGTTCGAGTAATGAGTCGCAGCCTGCCACAATTGGTCTGCCCGGGGGTTTGTTGGGGTCTTTGTGTACCTTTGGTAAGATATAAAATAAAGGTACCTTTGGATGTTTTTTTTGTAAAAATTCCAATTCTTTGGGGCCTACAAAACCTTGTTGGTAGCCCTACCTAAAGATAGAAAAAAGTTGGTTCTGCAGTTCAGATGTTGGATCTTTCCCAATTTTTCTGTAGCATTCCTGATCATTTAATTGCCTTAGGACTTCATTGTTGTAATTGGCAGTGTCCCACACCACTATAGCACCGCCTTTATCGGCTTGCTTTATGGTAATAGTGGGATCATTCCGTAAATCCATTCTCAGCATACACTACGAATACGCTTTCACGTTACGCGTCGCATCAAAGCTTACGTATGACGTCACGTACTGCGCCCCGTACGCAAAAGACGCAAATGTTTTTAAATGTTTAAAAACATATATTTATGTATTTAATAAACATACTAACAGAATACATTATGTAGGATACTTATAAAAATAGTTTTTTAAAAATTTGAACAATCGTATATTACTTTTAAAAACAATTACACAAATCGCGCTGGAACGTCATACGAACCCACATCGTAAGCGTACGCAAAGCCATGAGACTTTAAAAGAAGAGATTTCATTGGTTCATAACACTTACTATTCCAACAGTTGTAAGTTCTGTCCCATTTTAATCATTCTACTTTCACTTTCTAAGTAGAAACATCTCTTCTGAGAATATTGTCAAATAGAAGGAAAGTTACCATAATAACACCAATGGACTCATCTTCCACCCATTCTTCAGAGGAATATTTCATTCCTAAAGAACCTCCAAAGAAGAGGAAAGAAGCTCTGATTTGCAAGTTTTTTACTTTCCCCGAAGGGCAAAAAAAGATTAATGCTCCGTTAGTAACCTGTAAAATTTGCCAAACAACTCTTTCAAGGGGTGATCCATCTAAAAAATACTCCTTTGGCACAGTAAATATGGAGCGACACGTGAAGAACTTGCACCCCAACAACTTTGCTCGAGCTACAACACGGAGGTTGCAGGACAACCCACCTGCTGCAGCACCAACCACATCAACTGCTGCACCAGCTTTTTCAGCAAGCAGTCCACACCCACAAATTGATCCTGATTTTGCTAAACTTAAAATTCTATGAATTTATTGCAATAAACTTTTGTGTTATGGGGAACAGTCTATTGACCTGATAAAACGCAAGAAGCAGGAGAATCGCTGTCCTCGACATTAGTTGTTTTTTTTGGTTTTTTTGTTCCTGCTGGACATTTTTGGAGTTCCAGTTCCATTTTTTGGCTTTAAAAAAAACTTGTTCACAAAACTAAAAACACAAAAAAAAACAGAATCATAACAATCTCCTCCTAATAACCACATGGACACAGAGATAAGAATATGAGGATTTAATGTCCCATTGCTAGACTCACGTTAACTCCCGTGCCCGCCTACGTTCCCAGAATGCAGTGGCCGCACGCTCTGGTAAGCTAGAGCGCGCCGCCAAACGAATGTTTAAGGAGCTACAAAGGGACCACATCCTCCGGGACTCAAAAATAACATTTAGTACCGTGTGGTTAACCCCAATACCCCACGGTCTGAGCCAGCTCCCCGCGTCGTTCAAAAGCCGGCATTGCTTTGTCACAGAGACCAGTTTATATGCTCCTCTCTCTAACAAAAAGTAATCTGCTTTCCTACTTAAAAAAACAGCATATTAACTTGCTCTCTCTTTCAAATAGGAAAGCGGTTTGCTGTACTAAAGTGGAAGCTGCGACTCTCCCGCCCTACCATAGCAATCAGCAGTGTCCCAGGGGTAGGCACCCCGGGACACTGCAGAAGCCGGCCCTGGGAGGTGTCGGACCCCAGGGCCATCAAGAGCTCCAGGAGGGAGGCCGCGTGACCCACTCCCAACATTAAAAAGCCCTGAAAGATGGTGGACCCCGCGGCTGGGGGTTCCGTGCCGTCACGGACCCCCCAATTTGAAATATTACTGCCCCAGGAAAGTGGCGGTCCCCGGAGCATGTGGGGGGGCCGTGAACCCCCCCTCATGCTTCAAAATAAAACCCCGGGGGTGGTGTTCCCCGGGGCTCGGAGGACCTTTCAACCCCCATTATAGAAAAAAATTGCCCCCGGGATTTGGCCCCCCCCCCTGGAGCTAATTAAGAATAAAACGGACTTCTAGTTTTTTTTTTCCTTTTCCACCGCGTACGAGTACGATACGCGTACTCTGCGGTTTTTAAAATTTTGTAAAAATTTTTTGGGGGGGGCCTAAAGATCCATGTGCGACCCCCTCAGCAGGCCTAGAGGGTCAACATTTTTCTACCCTGCCCCCTTTCCTTATTTCTCAACTTTGTTTTACTGTTTTCTTGTGACTCGGTGCTACCAAGGCACAGGATGGCCGCCAACACTTCCTGGTTTCGAGTGTTGACAGACAGTTGACAGCCAATCAGCATTTAGCTCGTGCTCGTAATTGAATGGATCTCCGTCCGCGTGTAGAACTCTGTCTCTAGCTATCTCTATGATTTTACTTGTAATTTTCTCAGAAACTACTGAAGGGATTTACACCATTTAACAAAAAGCACAATCTGCGAACCAAACTCTACCTCTCTGCCAAATTTGGTTTAATTCCGTTCAGCCGTTCGGGCTGTAGCCCTGGCTAAAGGTCCCTATGGAAAATTGCATGGGGAAAACAAGTTTTGGGACCCCACTTTTTTCTCGGTCCCCACTTGACGAATCACCCCCAAACTTTCAGGGAAGGAGCGGAACCAAGCAGGCCATTTTCTTGGAGAAATTTGTGAAGATTCGTCCACCGGCGCTAAAGTTATTCCAAATAGAATGTAGTGGATTTCCTATGGAAAGTAGGTCCTAACTCTAACTACCTGCTGGAGACCGCCAGTAGGTAATATACATATATACACATATATATACATATATATCTACATACATATATATGGTAATGCTCCAAGGTTGCCCAAAGACAAGCAGCACTCTAGCAGCAGCAGGTAAGGCAACAGCATTTATTAGGTAAGGATAATTGTCCCACCCGCAGTATCCATTGGCAGTCTTTCTTAAAAATTAGCCTGACGCGTTTCGAAGTCCGTAGTCTTCTTCCTCAGAGGCAATGACGGAAGAAAGTGCTTACGTGGCCCAACCACAGTTCGAATTTAACTATAATAAGCCCAGATCCATTTTGGGAACTGTGGTACCACTAATCAATCCACAGATGAATGCACTTAAATATCACTGCTGTAAAAAAGTCCTTGAATAGAACCCCTGCTTGTGAAACACATCCTCAATCCTGCGCTGCGGTTCCGCAAACAGTGCATCCATCTGTGGAATGATTAGTGGTACCACAGTTCCCAAAATGCATCTGGGCGCATTATAGTTAAATTCGAACTGTGGTTAGGCCACGTAAGCAATTTCTTCCATCATTGCCTGGAGCCACAAGAGGGAGGGTGGAAAATTAGCCTTATACAACCCATACACCTGTGGCGTCAATTGAATCCCCAAATACTGGAGGAAACGCGAGGTCCACAGTAGAAAGGTATGCGTTTGTAGTTTCCTAGCTTCGCCCTCTGGGATTGGTTAAGTATATAAGATGTATCCATGATGACCTTAAAGCTCACCACTGTCTCGAACCTGGTGAGTACAATTTGAAGCATGTGAAGCGATGTGGCCGGTTCGGTAAGGGGTAATAGCACATCGTCAGCAAAGAGCTGAATTTTATGTGTGGTACTACTAAAGGAAATTCCCCTTATCTCCATAGCTGCATGGATTGACATAGCCAGCGGTTCTATGCTAAGGGCGAATAGTAGGGGTGACAACGGACACCCCTGATGAGTGCCCCTGGTCAGGGAAAAGGGAGCAGACAGGATTCTATTCACCTGAACTCTAGAGCAAGGTTGGACATAGTTGGCCCTTATCATATGAATGAATTTATCAGTGAATCCGAAATGCTTGAGTTTGTTAAAGAGGAATGCCCAATCCACCCCTACCAGTACTGTTGGTATCTTTCGCTTGGTGGCCTTCTCGATAAGGTGGATTATATGTCTTGTATTGTCATGAGTCTGATGGCCTTTAATAAATTCTGATTGATCAGGCTGGATGAGGTCTGGCATCAGATGTTATGTTATGGTTTTTTGATTTATAACGCGCACGGATACTCACGAGTGTCCCGGCGCGAAGCCAGCAAAGGGTGAAAGTGTCTGCTTAAGCAAAGATATGTGTTTTCAAGTTTTTCCTGACTACTGCTGGGTCCTGAATGTTGCGTAGGGCAAGGGGCAGTGCGTTCCAAGCAACAGTGGCCTTCCTTGTTAATGAGCTGCCTCCAAACCTCTGATATTTAAATTGAGGAACCTGTGCAGGATGGTGAGACGTAGAGCGCATCTGTCTAGATGGGACATAGAAAGAGAATAGTTTTTGTAGATAAAGTGGGCCGAGTCCGTGCAAAGATCGGTGAGCCAAAACCAATGATTTAAACTTCACCCGTTCCACAACAAGGAGCCAATACAGTGAGTGAAGATGGTATCGCACGCTGTTCCTAGCAGAGATACCCAGAAGAAGTCTGGCTCCCACATTTTGGACCACCTGCAGCTTAAATCATTTAAACTTGCTGCTAGAATGACAGAGTAAAGCTTTGCATCCAGATTTAAGAGTGCGATGGGGTGGTACGAAGCACACATTTGCTGGTTCTTCCCTTGTTTGGGAATAAATGTGATCATCGCCTCTGCCATTGAGGGAGTGACTTCCCTTTCCTGTGCCATTGTATTAAAAAAAGAGTGTAAGGTGGGGTATGATGTCTGGGGCAAAGGTTTTAAAGAATTGGGCCGGGAACCCATCGGGTCCTGGAGCTTTATGTAGCTTTAAAGATTTGATGACTGAAAGGACTTCTTCTGACGTTATCGGGGCTATGGGTTCGTCGTTCCATTCCTGCTAGACCTGAGGGAACTGCAGTGTCTGAAGATAGCTATTTTGCCTATCAATGTCTCCTGTGTATAGGGTCCTGTAAAAGGAGCCAAAGATCTCAGCCTTTTCCGCGTCTTTACGATTCACCCCACCCTGTCCATCATGTTTTCCTCCTATGTATGCTCGTTCTCGCTTTTCACCCAATTGTCTAGCTAGGTGCTTACCAATCTTGTTCCTCTGGGAATAGGAAAGATGTCATAGTTTCAGGAGTGAGTGTTCCGCCCTGTTGTTGTAAATAGCTCTAAGTTTCCCTCCTACTGAAGGGAGTGTGTGTAAAGATGTTCTAGTGAGGTTATGGTTGTGTTTCGTTTCTGCCAAGATCAATGCTGCCTCTAGGTCTATCCATTCTTTGGAACGCTGTTTGTTCAAAGCGGAATTGAGCGCTATACACTTCCCTCTAATGACCGCATTGAAAGCATCCCAGTTGATGAACACTGAGGTATCTGTGGGTGAATTCCTAGCGAAAAAATCTGTGATCGTGTCCCTCAACTCAGTACAGAGCACCCTATCCCTCATGAGTGAGGCTGGGAAATACCATCGGGGAGTGGTGGATACGATATTACTCAATGTTAGACAAACCAAGATCAGGCAGTGGTCCGACACGGAAAGTGGGAAGATCTTGGCCTCTCGGAGGGTTTCCATTAAGTTTTGGCTAATAAAAATGTAATCAAGCCTGGAATACGTGTGGTGTACATGGGAATAGAAAGTAAAATCTTGTGTTTGAGGGTAAAGAGTGCACCAGGCATCTCTGAGGCCCATATCCCATATTTGCTGTTTAATCTCCATGGAGAAGGATCTTGATTCTAATCTGTGATGATGGATGCTATCAGATCTGCCTGCCAAGTCAGGTTGAAATCCCTCAAGAAAATTGTTGACCCCTCTGCAAAATCCTGTATTTTCCCCATGAGCGTATGTAGAAAGGCTGCCTGTCCTGAATTAGGTGTGTAGACTACAATGAACGTGTAGAGTTTACCCACCAGATTGCCCTTCACCAAGACCCATCGTTCCTCCTTGTCAGATCGAGTGTCAGTTGGTTGGAATTTGGTATGGAAAAGAATTGCAACCCCCGGTGTTTAGTGAGTGTGGAGGCCCTATAGATCAGTGGATATTGTTTATGGTAGAAGCGGGTTTCCTCCGCTCTAACTAAGTGTGTCTCCTGAAGGCCCACAATGTCCAGGTGGTGGTCTACAAGGTATTTCCATAACCTTTGTCATTTTTTAAGCGAATTGAGACCCTCTATATTCCAGGAACCTATAGTGAGTATCATCTGTCCAATGGGTAAACCCCCCCTCCCTCTCATGGTCCTGTGTGGTGGTCCCGGTACACCCGTATCTAAGGCCCTGTAGAGTGTGTAACCTAAACATAGCTGTTGTACATAATCCCATCCGAGCAGAACATATCTTTGGAGCAAATCCGTACAAAGTCGCCACTAGTCACCAATCCCTCCCCACCCAATAAACTTAAAAAAAAAAAACACAACACTAACAACAGCATCAAGTGTCGTAGTATTGATATCCTTCCGACAATGGTTTAAGTAACCCGTGCAGACTTGATGGGGGAACGGTATGAGCAAGGTCCCCGCCCAGTCTGGACGCTCTGAAGAGTATTAATTAACTTATCCGTGTAACCAGGCTGTGAAGCCCACCCAACCCGTCAAGCCCCTAATGAGGGTAGAAGCGTTCCGCGTGCTGCTGCCTCTATAGCAGGGCTTCCGGATGCTCTACTGCAGAAGACGTAACCCCCAAAGAGTTATAAGCTATATTTGGCCGTGTTCGGAATGGTAGTCTCTCTGTGTGTCTCTTCTCCAAATTGGCGGGTGCTCAACTCACCATCTTGTTGGCCCATGTGGTCCCAAAAGCAGTGTGGCCGGACATCTCTCATTTTCGGCGTCTGTGCTCTTGTCCTAGTCTCAGGAAGCCCTTGGCTAGGCGTAGCTGGCCCTCGGAAAACCATAGTTCAGGAAATTAGTGGAACATATCTGCACTGCTTGTTTGCCTCATTTGTGGTGTCCTCTTGGGCTTGAAGTCAATTGCACCCTGGGGAAATCACTCTCCCGTGCTCCTTGGGCAGTGGGTTGTGAGGACTCAGGTGCCCCCATAGCGAAACCTAGCAGGTCCAGGCCCTCCTTTAGGTCTACAATATGCTTATTATGGTATTCGAAACTCAAACCAAATGGGTAGGTCCATCGGTATCTAATTTTGTTGTCGTGTAATTTTAATTTGGACGTGATAGGTCGAAACTGTTGTCTCCATGCCAGGGTTGCAGTTCCCAAGTCTTGGTAGATATTGCAGGAGTGTCCTTGGAAGGAAATAGCACCTTTTTTCCGAGCTGCCAAAAGAATCGCTTCTTTTACTATATAGGAGTGAAATTTCGCAAGGACATCTCTTGTCCGCTTCCGCTTGCCAGTCGATGGGCCCTCTACATGGTGTGCTCTCTCTAGTTTGATCTTGAGTATCTGTGGGCTAACGACTTCCGCGAACAGGCCCTTCAGGATGGCCTCAAGATCTGGTCCTTCTACCCCCTCCTCCAGGTCCCGAATTTGTAGGTTCTCCCTATATGCTCAATTTCCAAGGTCCTCTGCTTTTAGCTGAGTTTGGCGTAGCTGATCTTGAAGGGTAAGCACATGGACCTGCAGCTCGGTAGTGCGTTTGTCCACATCCTGAGGTTGTGTTTCGAGATCCACCACTCTGGTGCCTACAAAGTCCACATCTTGTTGCAAATTAGCCATCAGTGCGTTGAGATCAAATTTCAGCTGGTTGATGGAGGTCTTAATATCTTGGCTCAAGTCCCTCCGCAGTTCTGTTTTAAAGCTGCGCAAGGAGGCCATAAGATCTTCCTTGGTGAGTGCTTGGACGGTGGCGGCAGAGCGGTCCTGATTTTGTTGGACCGCTCTGCCGCGTTTGACACCGTTCCGTACAAACTCCTCCTCGCCAGGCTGTCTGCAATTGGCATCGGTGGGTGCGCCCTGGCCTGGTTGTCCTCATTCCTATCAGACAGGTTACAACAGGTCTGGATGCCGCCTTATGCCTCAGAGACCAAACCACTCCTCACCGGGGTCCCTCAGGGATCCACTCTTAGTCCCCTACTGTTCAATATTTACATCACTCGCCCTGGTATATCTGGCGGAACAGTACGGGGCTAAGATTATCGATATGCTGACGACACACAGTTGTTGTTTACCTGGCCAGATGACCATCTGGATACCACAACAGTCCAGCTCTGTTTGTCCTCAGTCTTTCGCTGGCTGACTATGGCCCAGGTGAAATGCAATGAGGACAAATCTGAGGTCCTCTTCTATGGTTCTTTACCTTCCAGCTTTAAAAACTCGCTGTGGCCACCTAACATTCCCAGTCCCAAGGTGATGGGAGGTCCCGCAAAAAATCTCGGCATATGGTTTGGGGAGGACTTAAGATTCGAGGACCATATAAAGAAACTATCTGGGACATGTTTTGCTACTCTGAGAATGCTACGAAGATTTTTTCCATTGCTTCCCAGAGAAGCAAAAGAGACTGTTGCCTGAGCTCTCATCCTAGCAAGGCTGGACTATGCGAACGCTCTGTTTAGAGGTATCCCTGCTTATTTGGTTAATCGCCTGCAGGTTATCCAGAACGCCGCTGTCCGCCTCCTGTTTAACGTTCCGAGATGGAAGAGCGTTCGCTCTCACATGTGCTGCCTTCATTGGCTGCCAGTGTCACTACGCATCCTGTTCAAATCCCTAGTGCTCTTGTTTAGAGCATCCCATGACCAAGGGCCTACCTATCTGAAGAAACGGTTCACCCTCTATGCCCCCACACTAGCTCTTAGATAGTCCTCCCTGTTCAAGATGACTCTCCCTCGCTTTAAGCGATCTAGACTAGGGGGTCAGTCCATATCCGTGGTTGCTGCCCGGGCTTGGAATGCCCTTCCCCTCCATCTGCGCTCCATTCAGTGTGTAGCCCAGTTTAAGAAAAATCTAAAAACTCATTTATTCACTAGCCTGACTTAAGCTGGTCTCTGCCCTGTCTTCTTCTGCTTTTCCCCATCGCGCCAGGACACTCCCAAGTAACAGAGCGCGTTATAAAATGGTTTATACATACATACATACATACATAGCGCCTGCTCCCTCATTGTGATCCGATGATAGGCGTTTATCTGCTGGTGAGAAAAAGTTGGAGACTTTGTTCAACGCTCTAGTCACTGTCTTCTTTGGGGGCATAGAGGCGGGAATGGCTTGACATCTATCAGCTTGTCGGGGGGCCCTTGTAGCAATGACTGTCTGTATCGCACTCTGCCCTCGAGTGCAGTCAGGAGGTATCAATGAGAAGCACCATCCGGGTTCTCCGTGGGTGCGGGTCATGGCCTCATGCGGGTGTAGTGGGAATCACACTGCAGCTCTCCTGTCGATAAGCGTTACCCGCGAGCCCCAGATTTCCACTAACTGAAGATGCTCGTGGCCCCCTGTTTCACCTGTACACTCTGGTCATGTTGCTGGTGGGGGCTCTCATCAAGGTAGGAGGGGGACCCATGATTCTGGATTTATCAGCGGGCCGGAGGCGAGCCGTGTGCCTGTTGGGGACACGATGGTCAAGTCCTGCCTCGATACTGCCGGCTCCCTCTGGGAGTTCGAGGGTCTGCACTGTTCCGCAGTGGTGTCTGCCGGCTGTGAAGATTTTTGCCCCCAGTCACAGTTGTAGGTAGCTAAATGGTGTCCCCCCCGGTGTGCACTGTGCACTTTGAGGTGGCCGGTGTAGATCGGGAGCTGGCGGTGGTGTAGTGATTCATTCAGCTCTGCCTGACCTTGGCAGAGCTGCCATCTTAGGGTAGGGCACTTCGTACTTAGAGGATATCGAGTGAGGCAAACAGTACCTGGACCCAGGTCTAAGGCGGCGGCAAAGCACATCCCCATGCATCACTTCTGTGGTGCTACATGCAGCTCCCTGCCTGTGATCCAACTCCTCCCCCACAACAGCCAGCGGCGGGAGAGCATCAGAGTGTCCCACAGCGTGGCTGCCTCCTCGCCTATCTCCTCACCGCATTTATCCGGCATCTTCACTCATCCCCAGGACTTGCCTCAGAGCAATTGCAATGGGGTCATAGTCCCAGCCCGGTCTCGAGTCCTCCGCGGTGATTTTGAAGAGAACTCCAATTCACGAGCCCACAGCTGCCATTTTGTGGGAGCCCCAAGTCCGAACTGGCAGAGTCGTAGGACAGCTCTCCAAGGACAGCACTCCCGCTGATCATGATATCTACCCACTCTCCACTCCTGGAGCTTTCAGGGGATGAGTGCAGCAACAACACGGCCATGGTAAGCGGCTTGTAGGCGTCTGTATCACAAGCACAGACCGGGAGCCAAAACGGATTACGTCCGTTCAGCCATCTTGCCTGGCCACACCCCAAACACCCTTTCTTTTTACCCCGACTTCACCCTAGCTGTGCAGGCTGCCAGGTGAGACTTTCTACCCATCAAGCGCCAGATTCAACAATTGAACATCAAATACGCTCTCATGTATCCTGCTAAATTGCGCATTGACACTGACGACAAACCACACCACTTCACTGATCCCAAGGCAGCAATGGCCTATGTTAAACAGCTGCAAAAAACTCATGCACGAAGATCTCCTATGCCTGCTGCCGGCGGATCCACCAGCGACAATGATTAGTGAACCCCGCGCTGTGCTGTACCTCTCAGCTTGGCCACCCTGGCTATGACCAGGGACAGTCCAGCAGAGACCACATGCTCCAACGGGATGAGACCCATTTACTTTCTCCTTTCTCCCAGTTGTGGGTTTCTGGGTAGGATGGGAACTCCATCTCAACTTATTTGGGGGTTGGAGTAGGAGGGGGTGGGCCTCGGTAGGTAGTCTGGGGTACCGGGTGCCGGGTAGGGGTGGCCAGAATTTGCGTAGTCTCCCTAGGCAAAGCTCCGCAAAACAGTAAAAAAGCTCTGTGAGCACACAAAAGTTCCACAAACACACGGAATTGCTTGTTCCGCCCATTCGCAATGCTTTTTTCCTTTTCGCGAATGCTGTTTGTGTGCTTGGGGAGAAATATCTTGTGAACACGCATTTTGAAAGCGCGAACAAGCAAAAAAATCTGCAAAACGGCGGATTGCAGTTTTTTTGACAATTCTGCGTTCTCAACGGAACACGAAATTACCCAAATTCTGCGAGCGGAACGGAATATACTGCCCATGCCTAGTGCCTGGACTGTTACTCTCGGTATTGACACCTCTCTGTTTACTAACTAGTCTGTACCAGTTACTTTTTACGTTATGTGATCCAACTACTGTATGCCAAGCTACAAGTTCTCTTCCCCTAAACGGCAACATGAGGGCGCTGGATGGTGAACGCCTACTAGACCTCACCAATGACTGACGTGATGTTCCTAACATGGAGTATAAGGGGCATCGATGACCATCGAAAATCTAGACTTATACACGTCTATCTCTCCCGACACAGTGTGAACATATGCTTTTTGCAGGAGACACACCTCTCCACATCCAACACAGCATGTTTACGGGCCACAGGTGGGGTCCCTCACTCCTCAGTATATTACATTTTGTGAGAGGTGTCAACATTCTACTTTAAAAGAGCCTCCCCTGGCATACCACACACTCACGTGTACACACTGCAGGCATACACGTCACATTGGCAGGTGTGCTATACTTGCAACCATTGGTTATGGCAGCCATATATGGATCTAACCTGGACGACCCATGCTTCTTCCTCCATATATGGCAGATAATCTCCTCACACGGGCCGTGTCTCATTGTGCGCGGTGGGGACTTCAATATTGCCCCACAGAACACAATGGATCGCTCGGGCACTAGACTGCAACACCCCCAAGCTACTGCTGAACTTCACTCACTGATGCTAGACAATATGTTTGTAGATGCCTGGCGGCATATGCATCCCAACAGAAAGGAGGGCACTAGCATATCCAACATGCACAAATCCTGGTCCCGTATAGACCTATGGTTGGTGACTCGGGACGTTGCTAGCTGGATCTCTTCCACTGAGCATTTGGCATGCACGGTATCCGATCATTTTCCCGTCCTCCTGACCCTCAAGCTCCCGGTAACTCTGCTGCGCTTGTTCTCATGGAGGTTACCTGCCTTCACCCTGAGAGACACCATTTTTAAAGATGAACTGTGCAGCTCCATATTGGAGTTTTTTACTTAAACAAGGGGTCAGTAGATTCCCCATCGACTCACTGGGAGTTGTTTAAAGTAGTTATTTGCGGAGTTTGCATCGCCAAGCAGTCTGGGGTACCCGGGGCCCTCCTTGGCTCTTAGGAAAAGCTAGAGCTGGAAATAAAGACACTGGACCAGTATATAGCACTAACCCCTCCCCTGCTACACTGGCTGATATCAGAGTAAAGCTATCTGAATGGTAAACAGACAAAATATTGACTACAAAATATCGAATGGACATAATATCGAGTACAAAATATAGGCTGGACAAAATATCGAATGGACAGAATATAGACATCAAAAATATCGTTTTGAAGGTAAGTAATGTAATATCGAATTTTAAAATATAGATAGTCAAAATATCGCAGTACATAATATAGGTTAACAAAAATATCGAACATTTAGTAATATCGAATTTTTTATAGTGTATTTTATGTGTTTAAAATGTTTATTTATGTTATAATGTAATTTAAGTAATGAATTTAATGTTATTTAAATTTTGCGTAATTTAATTCTGTAGCGGGTTGTGGGTTTATAGGGGAATAGGGTGGGAAGTAATTTAATTATAATTAATTAAATATGTTAATTTATTTATTGGTATTTGTTTATAATTAATTGTTAATTAATTTTTATTTTGTAATTAATTTAATTTTAATTGTCAATTAATTGTATTTAATTGATTAATTGATAATTATGTTAATGTAACTAATTTAATTTTTGTAGCGGGTTGTGGGTTTATAGGGGAATAGGGTGGGAAGTAATTTAATTATAACTAATTACATGTGTTAATTTTTTGTATTGATTAGATTTTAATTGTTAAGTAACTTTTTAATTACTAATTAATTAATTGTTAATTTGTAATTAATTAGTATTAATAGATAAATAATTGTAATGATTAATTTAAATTAGTATTTGTAATTAATTAATTATTATATTATATTAAATTGGTAATTACTTTTAATTAATTTTTTTATAGATATTAATATATATATATATTTTTAAATAATATATGAAGTATCTACTTTCCCTACTGTTGCACTCTTTGGAGTGGGAATAGTAATTTTTACCCCTACGCTATCCAACCCTTTCCCTACTGTTGCACTCTTTGGAGTGGGAATAGTAATTATTACCCCTACGCTATCCAACGCTTTCCCTACTGTTGCACTCTCTGGAGTGGGAATAGTAATTTTTACCCCTACGCTATCCAACCCTTTCCCTACTGTTGCACTCTTTGGAGTGGGAATAGTAATTTTTACCCCTACGCTATCCAACCCTTTCCCTACTGTTGCACTCTTTGGAGTGGGAATAGTAATTTTTACCCCTACGCTATCCAACCCTTTCCCTACTGTTGCACTCTTTGGAGTGGGAATAGTCATTTTTACCCCTACGCTATCCAACGCTTTCCCTACTGTTGCACTCTCTCTAGTGGGAATAGTAATTTGTACTCATACGCTATCCAACCCTTTCCCTACTGTTGCACTCTTTGAAGTGGGAATAGTAATTTTTACCCCTACGCTATCCAACCCTTTCCCTACTGTTGCACTCTTTGGAGTGGGAATAGTAATTATTACCCCTACGCTATCCAACGCTTTCCCTACTGTTGCACTCTTTGGAGTGGGAATAGTAAGTTTTTACCCCTACGCTATCCAACGCTTTCCCTACTGTTGCACTCTCTGGAGTGGGAATAATAATTTTTACCCCTACGCTATCCAACCCTTTCTGTACTGTTGCACTCTCTGGAGTGGGAATAGTAATTTGTACTCCTACGCTATCCAACGCTTTCCCTACTGTTGCACTCTCTGGAGTGGGAATAGTAATTTTTACCTCTACACTATCCAACGCCTTATGTACTGTTGCACTTTCTGGAGTGGGAATAGTAATTTGTACCCCTACGCTATCCAACGCTTTCCCTACTGTTGCACTCTCTGGAGTGGGAATAGTAATTTTTACCCCTACACTATACAACGCTTTCCCTACAGTTGCACTCTCTGGAGTGGGAATAGTAATTTTTACCCCTATGCTATCCAACGCTTTCCCTACTGTTGCACTCTCTGGAGTGGGCATAGTAATTTTTACCCTACCGCTATCCAACGCTTTCCCTACTGTTGCACTCTCTGGAGTGGGAATAGTAATTTTTACCCCTACGCTATCCACTGGTAATAATATTGGATATTTTTTAATTATAATATGTTACTATATATATTTGTTTTAACAAATATGATTGTAATTTTTTTTAACTTTAATTAATTATTTCATTAATATAAGGTAATGTAAGTATTTTTAAGTATATTTTAGTAATTAATTTGTAATATTAATTTAATTAAACATTGTTTTTAATAAAGTCGATATTTCTATAAACTATATTTTTGTAAACGATATTTTTTACTCAATATTTTTGTCATTACCTGTTTGTAGATACAAAGTCGATATTATGTCTGTCGATATTTTTTCGCCGATATTTTTGGTAGTCGATATTATGTCCCTCGATATTATGTCAGTGATCCTACCTGAATACATAACTGAGGCAGAGCGTGCGGTGAACCACCTTGGCATAGCTGCACGTGCCCGACAATATGTGGAAGGCGATTGCCCTTGTAAAACACTGGCCAACCTGTTGCGAGCTTCGCAAGCCTCCACATTCGTGACTAAGTTGCTTGATGATAGTGGCGCGAGGATCATGTCTCCGGCCGCCATAGCAGACACTATCAACTATTTCTACTCTCAGCTATACACGGCCGGTACAACTTACCCCAAGGACATTTCACTGCAATATTTCGATTCCATTGAACTGCTCTGTCTCACCCTGTGACATAGAGAAAACCTGGATGCCCCCTTTACGACGGAGGAAATTGCTCACGCCATTGCCTCCCTCGCGGGCGACAAAGAGCCAGACTCAGAAGGACTAACTCCTGTGTTTTATAAAGCAAATGCATCTATTCTGATTCCCTACCTTGCTGAAATGTATAGTAAATCACTCACGTTGGGTTGCCTCCCTCCTCCTCTCTGGGAGGCAATAATCACGCTCATACTAAAATGAGACAAACCGACTGAGCGCTGCAATTCCTATCGGCCTCTCTCCTTAATTAACACTGACACGAAAATATTCACTAAACTATTAGCGAGTTGTCTTCTGCCACTCATGTCCCTACTCATATGTCCCAATCAATCTGGCTTCATTCCGGGATGGGACGTGCAACCTCTCATAACTTGCGCACAATCTTCTCTGCCCTGCACCTTATTAATCTTTTAGATGTCACCAAGGCACTTGACTCTGAAATGGCCATTTTTGTTTTCCACTCCTTGCAGTCTGGGTTTTAGTTCTCAGTTTATCCAGAAAATACGCTTATTATACACTCTACCCTCAGCACACATTAAAATTAACAGACAGATAACCGACTCCAACGCGATCACCAGGGGCAGTCGGCAGGGATGCCTGGTCTCCCTGATACTATTCGCCACTGGCTGCCCACCTACACCAACACCACACAGAAAGGAGTATTGGATTCTCCACCCGCAGCCTAGTTACCTTTATGTATGTGGTCAACATCACATTTTATATACGCAAACCACTCAATAATCTTGCCCCATGACGAGGGAGGTAATCCGATTAGGCGGCCACTCGGGGGTGCAAATACACTGGAGCAAATGTATTCTGTTTCCCCTCACCGATACGACACTACCTCACCCAACTGAATTTTCCTTCAAATGGGCCACCGAACGAACCAGGTACCTTGGGGTTGTGGCTGAGCAGAGACCCAGATAAACTCTGGAAAGCAAACTATGGCAGGGCTATGGAGGGGATCGAGGCTAAAATCCCAACATGGAATAAACTTCCCCTCTCCTTGGCTGGTAGCATCACAATAGTTAAAATGGTTTTATTGCCGAAACTCTTATATCAGTTTCTGAACATCCTGCTCCCCTCCCGTTTCACTTTTTAAAGCAACAGCGGTCTAACATAATTACGCTAGTGTGGGCGGGCAGAAACTCTCATGCTTCCTTTTGCGCGCTAAGCAACAGAGAGAAATGCCAATACTGATACCTTATTCCAAAACAAAATCTATCAAAAATGCATAGACAACCGTACAATGCATCTGGATGCTATTTAATAGCTATTTATTTCAAAAGTACTTATTTGTGAATCATTTGAAATTCAAACACATTTATAACAAAATAATGTAAAAACAATGGGGATGGACACAAGGGAAAGTGAACGAAATTCACACATGTACCTTCATTCTCACCAACTCAGACATTTCACAGTCACACCTCACACATTCACCTTGCACAGTACTAAATCAAACGGGGATTTAATGCACCAATTGAAAAGCACTAGGTCTGCCAACATATACTATTTAGACCATTGGTTGTTTTTAGATACACCCTCTCCAATTCCATTAAACCGTTAAATTCATTCAAATTGAAACATAATGGTTAGGTGTAATGTTGCCACAAGAATTCACAAAGGAGCAACTTGGCAGACTCGATGGTCTACACGTTTCGACTCCCTTTAAATCTTGGGATTCTCCTCAGGACCAACCACAATCACTATACAGGGAATATATTTTATCAACCTCTTAAAACAATCTCTGCAACTCCTATTTATGTCCCACAGTGTCCTTCAAGGGCTGTTATCCTATTCCAAACGACACTCTGACCCTGGAGGGGTAGCAGTAACCTCCTGACGCCGTACAGCGCAGAGAAGCCTGAGCCTTTCTCCTCACTAGGCACTTGGAGCTCTGGTCACCAAACGATTTTGGATAGGTCTCAAAAACAAACTGGACCGCTGTATGATTCAAACGTGAGCCGCAATCCCAGTGAAATGTCCTTTTGCACGCGGCGGACCGGGGGCACCGGACCTTAAACATTATGCCTACTGTGCCCAGGCCAGCTTTTTACATTATTTGCTACATCCACTATCCTTCCAGCCGCACTTGGTGGCAGAAACCGACCAGGTCTCCCCATGGCCGCTTCACACGGCATTATATTCATGTTGTTTAAGGCACCCCAATCCAAAATGTACACGGTGGAGTGCTTCCCCTGGGCTTGGGAGGGTTTCCATAAACAGACTGGCACTGACACACTATATGCGCCATCAATAAAGCTAGCAGAAAACCCCTCCTTCCCTCCTCCTCCTCACAACAAAGGGATTGTGTGCCGCTCTGCATCACTGGGCATACACACCCACTCAGACCTCTACCTGGATGGCCAGTTTCTTCCCCTCCTGTACACACAGCTGAAGTACGCCACCCCCGCTGGACACCTTGCTTTACTATCAAATGCTGGCAACCTGCAGGAACACTAACAAAGACTTCCCGCATGCCACTACAGTCAACACAGCCCATGTAGAAATCGCTTAAAAAATAGAGCTTTCTAAACATTCCTTAATTGCAACTCGCAAATTGCGAGTCACAATTAAGGAATACCTCCCCATTCATTCCTATGGGCCTAGAGGCCCGTAGGAATAAATGGGAAGACATTCTCAATTTGCGATTCTCAATTAGAAAATCGCGAATTGAGAATGCAATTTCAATGGTGGCAGGGTGTCAAAAGGACACCCTGTTTCACCACTGAACTTGATCTGTGCACATATGTTGCGCACACACATGCTCTAAGGGCATGTGTGCGCAACATGAAACTTTGAAAAATGCACAAAAGTGCATTTTTCAAAGTTTTTGCAAATTACCATGAAGTTCAACTTCATGGTAATTTGCTCCCCCTATTTGCGAAATCGCAGATTTTTTAACTTCAATGCATTGCATATAAGGAATCACAAAATGTGATTCCTTAAATGCAATCGCAATTTGAGAACTCGCAATTAATTGCGAATTCTCAAATTGCGAGGGCCATGGCCCTTGATGCATCGCAAAAGCTAATTTTGCTATCGCAAATGGCCGATTTTTGCAATTCGCACCGTTTGCGTTCGCAAAAGGCTTTGATGCATGTGCCTGTTAATCACAATCCTCTGGCCCTACACATAATGGGTTTGAATGCTGACGCAAACTGCGTGAGATGCTCTGTGCCTAACGCCATGTTCATACATCTGCGTTCTGTCCATCACCTGTTGTTTTGCATTTGTCACCCCGAGTGGGACGGGTATGCTCAGACGTGAGTCCCGTGCTCTCCATGCCACTGGAATCAAGCTATCCAGGCTGAAGAGGGCTGAAAGCCCGAAACCGGTTCTTGGATGCTTGTTTCCAGTCCAGGGAGGACCTGGCTTAGCAGTTCGGGCTGGACTGTTCCAATGGGGCACAGGGTCAAGACTGATTTGCATATAGCTGGGTTCAAACTGGAAAGGCATGGTGAGCAAAAAAACGATGAATTTAGGCCCAGATCTCTGTACTGGGGTGAATGTATGACATTGTTCTGCGTTCTGTCCATCACCTGTTATTTTGCATTTGTCACCCCGAGTGGGACGGGTATGCTCAGACGTGAGTCCCGTGCTCTCCATGCCACTGGAATCAAGCTATCCAGGCTGAAGAGGGCTGAAAGCCCGAAACCGGTTCTTGGATGCTTGTTTCCAGTCCAGGGAGGACCTGGCTTAGCAGTTCGGGCTGGACTGTTCCAATGGGGCACAGGGTCAAGACTGATTTGCATATAGCTGGGTTCAAACTGGAAAGGCATGGTGAGCAAAAAAACGATGAATTTAGGCCCAGATCTCTGTACTGGGGTGAATGTATGACATTGTTCTGCGTTCTGTCCATCACCTGTTATTTTGCATTTGTCACCCCGAGTGGGACGGGTATGCTCAGCCGTGGTTCCTGTGCTCTCCATGCCACTGGAATCAAGCTATCCAGGCTGAAGAGGGCTGAAAGCCCGAAACCGTTCCTTGGATGCTTGTTTCCAGTCCAGGGAGGACCTGGCTTAGCAGTTCGGGCTGGACTGTTCCCATGGGGCACAGGGTCAAGACTGATTTGCATATAGCTGGGTTCAAACTGGAAAGGCATGGTGAGCAAAAAAACGATGGATTTAGGCCTAGATCTCTGTACTGGGGTGAATGTATGACATTGTTCTGCGTTCTGTCCATCACCTGTTGTTTTGCAATGTTCATACATCTGGCATGGACTTGCCCAAAAGTGGCTGGCTTATGAGGTCACTACCGCCATTTTCCTAGACTGTGTCACTCGCGACCCACTCAAGTGCTTGCTCGGGCATGTCAAAGCAATCCCTGATGCCAGTCGCAAATTAGTGGCAATGCTACTGGTATTGTCTAGGAGACGGTGGCGATACACTGGGGTCGGAAGCCAGCACAATTGGTTAAGGTGTGGCTTGCCAATGCAGCACACTGCCAAACATACTTGAATGAATACTGGAATCTCATGCCCCGTGCCAGTCGGCCGCAGGACATATGGGCCCCCATGGTGGCATACCTCCATCGTCCGGACGACCACGACACATGTAGGAGCCCCCTTAGTGCAACCTCTTAACAGACAACACCCTGGGTGGTCACATGTGGCAGTTTCGCCACGTTATTTGCTGGTTCACGCTGGGTGATTTTAGGCGTGAACATGGCGTCCCTTTTGGTACCCATCTAGTCACTTCATGTACTGTTGCCTGCTTGAGTGACTGTAATGTTGCTATGATTTATAATGTCAACTCTGTATGCTGAAGCATGCCATAATCCGTATTCATTGTAATATGCACTAAGTTAAATAAAATACAAATTTATAAAATAAATTAAAAAGTATGATAGCAATCACCTTCATTTTTGGTTGACGAAAACCTTTGATCTGTAATAACAAACGAAAAACAAAAAGCAGATAATGTTCCCAGTTTGCAGGGTTGGGAAACGCCGTATTTAAATGACAGGCGCCATAAAGCGATGACATTTGAAAGTGGATTTTTCAATTATTCAAATTTGAGGAAATGTCAATATTTGTCTCAGGTTGTCAGATCTCAGCGTGGAGTCAGATTGATTCAAATGTAATGGGATATGACGGATCCATTGCTTAACAAAAGGGAGTGGACGCAAACATCGTACATTGGTCTCCAAAAATCCGATCAGCTTTCAGGGTTATTATGTTTGGACACTAATGGCAAAGTGGAATTGAGTGCAATCTAATTTAAATGCTTAAAAGCAGGAGTTGTCCTAAAAAGACCACACATTCCAAATTTCTGAATGAATGAAATTTCTCCAGACCCTTATTTTTGTTTTTATAATTGGAATAAAACAGATGGGTGGAGGAGAACGATGTGTCCTGGAGGATACGCAGAACTTCATCTATACATTTACGACAATTATTAAAGAAGGTCACGTGTTATTTTATATGAACTATACTTTTATTAGATTAAATTATAATATAGGTTGGCACCTTTCGAACTAGATAAGCCCATTAGCCTGTTTGTTCTATTCGAAACTCGGTCGTGCAGGAACTGATGCATTAGCTCAGTCGGTTGAGCACCTGCTGCTGACATCTGTCTGAATCTGTAGGTCACAACCTCTGGCCAAGTTGAGGTTCTCTCTGACTTCCATGCTCACAACTGCTTGCATGAGACTTGTTGACTTATGATGACATTAAAGACTCTTCTATTTATAGTGCATTTAGTGGTGAGAGGCGCTGACTGTAGGCTCTTTATAAATGTCACACTGATAAGAATGTACGTTCCCGCTCACCCGCCCTTTTTGTGTTACTTTTGTATTTGGAAGACATTGTGCCTTTGCTGGATTTAGGTAATACAATGTCTATCACATTTACTGCGACATTGATATGCAATGGTCACACATAAGTTGACAACAAGAGAAACAAGCATTAGAAATGCAATCGGCTTGAGTTCCTCTTTTTGTATTATCTTTTTTTTTTCTTTTTCATAATATTCACAAAATTGCTATGTTGTTTCGTATTATATTTCAAAGTAATGTATTACTCTTTATCTCGTAGCTGGTATTTTTCTTTTTTCTTTTTGTACTTATCTCATATGAACAGTTTTTTCGTATCTATTTTTGATTTTTGATTCTCATTCTCATGTGTTTCATTTATTCTTTCTGTATCAAGTTCATGCTTTCATGTATTTAAATTGTGTATATGACTTTTTCAAAACTTTCAATAAAGCTTATTTTGAACTGAAAAGAAATGCAATCGGGCTCGGATTTATTTGAGTTTGAGCTAATGGCATTGTAAATGCCAATGTATTGTTGCTATGTGTTATGGAGTGTGTTCATGTGGTGTGTACTGCCAGTGATCTCCTTGTGAGTGTGAGAATATTGCACCGTTACTGCCTGTGATGTCCTTCTTGTGAGTGTGAGAAGCTTGCACCTCTGCTGCCTGTGGTCTCCTTGTGAGTGTAAGAAGCTTGCACTGCTGCTGCCTGTGATGTCGTTCTTGTGAGTGGGAGAAGATTGCACCTCAGCTGCCTGTGGTCTCCTTGTGAGTGTAAGAAGCTTGCACAGCTGCTGCCTGTGATGTCGTACTCACTACTCTACTCTACTCACTACTCTACTCACTACTCTACTCACTACTCTACTCACTACTCTACTCACTACTCTGCACTACTCTACTCACTACTCTACTCACTACTCTACTCACTACTCTACTCACTACTCACTACTCTACTCACTACTCACTACTCACTACTCTGCACTCACTACTCACTACTCACTACTCTGCACTCACTACTCTACTCACTACTCTACTCACTACTCACTACTCTGCACTCACTACTCACTACTCGACTCACTACTCTACTCACTACTCACTACTCTACTCACTACTCACTACTCTACTCACTACTCTGCACTCACTACTCACTGCTCTACTCACTACTCTACTCACTACTCTATCCACTACTCACTACTCTACTCACTACTATGCACTCACTACTCACTACTCTACTCACTACTCACTACTCTGCACTCACTACTCACTACTCTACTCACTACTCTACTCACCACTCACTACTCTACTCACTACTCTACTCACTACTCTACTCACTACTCACTACTCTACTCACTACTCTACTCACTACTCACTACTCTACTCACTACTCACTACTCTACTCACTACTCACTACTCTGCACTCACTACTCACTACTCACTACTCTACTCACTACTCTACTCACTACTCTACTCACTACTCTACTAACTACTCTGCACTCACTACTCACTATTCACTACTCTACTCACTACTCTACTCACTACTCTACTCACTACTCACTACTCTACTCACTACTCTACTCACTACTCTACTCACTACTCTGCACTACTCTACTCACTACTCTACTCACTACTCACTACTCTACTCACTACTCTACTCACTACTCACTACTCACTACTCTGCACTCACTACTCACTACTCTGCACTCACTACTCTACTCACTACTCTACTCACTACTCACTACTCTGCACTCACTACTCACTACTCGACTCACTACTCTACTCACTACTCACTACTCTACTCACTACTCACTACTCTACTCACTACTCTGCACTCACTACTCACTACTCTACTCACTACTCTACTCACTACTCTACTCACTACTCACTACTCTACTCACTACTCTGCATTCACTACTCACTACTCTACTCACTACTCACTACTCTGCACTCACTACTCACTACTCTACTCACTACTCTACTCAGTACTCACTACTCTACTCACTACTCTACTCACTACTCTACTCACTATTTTACTCACTACTCACTACTCTACTCACTACTCTACTGACTACTCACTACTCTGCACTCACTACTCACTACTCACTACTCTACTCACTACTCTACTCACTACTCTACTCACTACTCTACTCACTACTCTGCACTCACTACTCACTACTCACTACTCTACTAACTACTCTACTCACTACTCTACTCACTACTCCCTACTCTACTCACTACTCTACTCACTACTCTACTCACTACTCTGCACTACTCACTACTCTACTCACTACTCACTACTCTACTCACTACTCTACTCACTACTCTACTCACTACTCTACTCACTACTCACTACTCACTACTCACTACTCACTACTCTGCACTCACTACTCACTACTCTGCACTCACTACTCACTACTCTACTCACTACTCTACTCACTACTCACTACTCTGCACTCACTACTCACTACTCGACTCACTACTCTACTCACTACTCACTACTCTACTCACTACTCACTACTCTACTCACTACTCTGCACTCACTACTCACTACTCTACTCTACTCACTACTCTACTCACTACTCTACTCACTACTCTACTCACTACTCTGCACTCACTACTCACTACTCTACTCACTACTCACTACTCTGCACTCACTACTCACTACTCTACTCACTACTCTACTCACTACTCTACTCACTACTCTACACTCACTACTCACTACTCTACTCACTACTCTGCACTCACTACTCACTAATCTGCACTCACTACTCTACTCACTACTCTACTCACTACTCTACTCACTACTCACTACTCTGCACTCACTACTCACTACTCAGTACTCTGCACTCACTACTCTGGACTCACTACTCTGCACTCACTACTCACTACTCTACTCACTACTCTGCACTCACTACTCACTAATCTGCACTCACTACTCTACTCACTACTCTACTCACTACTCTACTCACTACTCACTACTCTGCACTCACTACTCACTACTCACTACTCTGCACTCACTACTCTGCACTCACTACTCACTACTCTGCACACTCACTCTGCACTCACTATTCACTACTCTGCACACTCACTCTGCACTCACTACTCACTACTCTGCACTCACTACTCACTACTCTACTCACTACTCTGCACTCACTACTCACTACTCTACTCACTACTCTACTCACTACTCACTACTCTACTCACTACTCACTACTCTACTCACTACTCTACTCACTACTCTGCACTCACTACTCACTACTCTACTCACTACTCTACTCACTACTCACTACTCACTACTCTGCACTCACTACTCTACTCACTACTCTACTCACTACTCTACGCACTACTCTACTCACTACTCACTACTCTACTCACTACTCACTACTCTGCACTCACTACTCACTACTCTACTCACTACTAACTACTCTACTCACTACTCACTACTCTGCACTCACTACTCACTACCCTACTCACTACTCACTACTCTACTCACTACTCTACTCACTACTCTACTCACTACTTTACTCACTACTCTACTCACTACTCACTAATGTACTCACTACTCACTACTCTACTCACTACTCACTACTCTGCACTCACTAGTCTACTCACTACTCACTACTCTGCACTCACTACCCTACTCACTACTCTACTCACTACTCTACTCACTACTCTACTCACTACTCTACACTCACTACTCACTACTCTGCACTCACTACTCACTACTCACTACTCTGCACTCACTACTCTGCACTCACTACTCTGCACTCACTACTCTGCACTCTCTACTCACTACTCTACTCACTACTCACTACTCTACTCACTACTCACTACTCACTACTCACTACTCACAGTACTGGTAGTACTGGTGGTGGTGGTACTGGTAGTGGCAGTACTGGTGGTGGTGGTGGTACTGGTAGTACTGGTGTTGGTAGTACTGGTGGTGGTGGTACTGGTGGTGGTGGTAGTGGTACTGGTAGTACTGGTAGTGGTAGTACTGGTGGTGGTGGTACTGGTAGTACTAGTGGTGGTGGTAGTGGTGGTGGTGGTGGTAGTGGTAGTACTGGTGGCTGTAGTAGTGGTAGTACTGGTGGCTGTAGTAGTGGTAGTACTGGTGGTGGTAGTACTGGTAGTACTGATGGTGGTAGTACTGGTAGTAGTGGTGGTGGTTGTGGTACTGCTAGTACTGGTAGTGGTAGTACTGGTAGTGGTAGTACTGGTGGTGGTGGTACTGGTAGTACTGGTGGGGGTGGTAGTACTGGTGGCTGTAGTAGTGGTAGTACTGGTGGCTGTAGTAGTGGTAGTACTGGTGGTGGTAGTACTGGTAGTATTGATGGTGGTAGTACTGGTATTACTGGTGGTGGTGGTGGTACTGGTAGTGGTAGTACTGGTGGTGGTGGTAGTGGTAGTACTGGTGGCTGTAGTAGTGGTAGTACTGGTGGCTGTAGTAGTGGTAGTACTCGTGGTGGTAGAACTGGTAGTACTGATGGTGGTAGTACTGGAAGTACTGGTGGTGGTGGTACTGGTAGTGGTAGTACTGGTGGTGGTGTTACTGGTAGTACTGGTGGTGGTACTGGTAGTGGTAGTACTGGTAGTGGTAGTACTGGTGGTCGTGGTACTGTTAGTACTGGTGGTGGTGGTAGTTGTAGTACTGGTGGCTGTAGTACTGGTAGTACTGGTGGTGTTGGTGGTACTGGTAGTGGTAGTACTGGTGGTGGTGGTGGTACTGGTGGTGGTGGTGGTACTGGTAGTACTGGTGGTGGTAGTACTGGTGGTGGTGGTACTGGTGGTGGTGGTAGTGGTAATGGTAATGGAAGTACTGGTAGTGGTAGTACTGGTAGTGGTAGTACTGGTGGTGGTGGTACTGGTAGTACTGGTGGTGGTGTTAGTGGTAGTACTGGTGGTCGTGGTACTGTTAGTACTGGTGGTGGTGGTAGTGGTAGTACTGGTGGCTGTAGTACTGGTAGTACTGCTGGTGGTGGTGCATGTATCAATGAGTCTAATTTTTCCTAATGAAATAGCCATTGGCATTACGTGAGACACACAAGACATTTGTGAATTCCCATTGGAACCGCGGGAAGGCTCTGTTTTCCCTGATTATTGCGTATTCACGTTTTTTGCACAAACTTTACAATAATGATGACTGCATGTTAACTCTGCGAGTCAGGCTCGACAGCACGTGTCACGAAGGTCACTTTTAACCCTCATCATTTATTCAACCAGTAGTCTGCATGTCAGCACTTATTAAAATTCGGAAAACAAAGCTTACAGAACCAGAATCCAAATGTTTTATAATAAAACGGCTTTAAACCCCGTTTTTTAAACCACAGACAAAAATAGTGCAGCGCAGCGTGCGAGGAAAAGAAGGAAATGGCGCCCTTTGGAAATGAGAGTATTCAGGAAACACAAGAACTACAGTGTGGACGAGCATGTATGAGTCATCTTCTGTGAGCCTCGCCTGCTGCCTCTCCTCTCGTCATTTTACATTGAACGCGCTCACCGCTCAGACCATCTGGATTGCATTACACGGGCACTCTGACAGCTCCTAATTAAGATTAATAGTCTGCCATGCGCGTAACCGCACAGAATATGCCAACATGGCCGCCTAACATTACACATGCCCTATGGCATCAAGACTACTACAAAAACAGCACCGCGACGACCAATCACCATTCAGATAATAAAAAAAAGCTCGCGCACTAAGGAATGTTTCTTTCCCGAGCCCTAAAGAAACTTTTTTTTTTCTTTAACAATAGGAGCTCGGAGCTCCGCCCCACTTCGTGGTGACGTAGGCCGAGCCCTAAAAAGAGGGCCAAACCTCAGGCAAGAGCCATAGTTTAGTACTTGCTTCTCTTTCTGGGTTATTTCACTGCAAAATTAACTGTATATCAGAACATTGGAATGTTGGGAGCCCCAATGAAAACAATGGAGTGCTCTAGGCTTCTAATGGTTGTTAGAGACTCGGAGCTCCAACATTCCAATGTTGTCCTTCACAGCTGTTGCTGTGAACATAGGCCTCATGGAGCCCAAGGGGATTTCAATCAACTCTGCTCCGTGAAGCCTTTGTTTTATTTGTTAGAACATTCTGCTCTCTAGTGGTGGTGTGCTCTAATAGTCTTATAGCCCTCTGCAGCTGGGATATACTGGCATTAAAGTAGCGCTCGCTTGTTAAAGGCCCTCGCCTTCGGCTTGCATCTTTAACTTTGGAGGGGGCCTTTAATAACCGGTATAGCCTGCTCCAGCGACTATAACATTTCAAACATGAAGCTTGCTTTGCTGATTGTTGATAGACTGCCTCTCTTTTATGAAGTCATCACTCTCTAGTATGCTCTTTCTTTTCAGCAGAAGAATTTTATAAAACCCATCTATAGTAGAGTGTCATCAATTTGATAAAAATCAAGACATTTATTTAAATATGCAATTTTCTCTAATTATCATAATCCGCTTTGCAATATTTATTTATAATTACAAAAACTTGACAAATCATAAAAATAGCAACAGTTTAGATGCAAATTTATATGTTGAGATCATTCTGAGCACTTGTTTCTGACTCGAGAGGGACACCTAATAACCAGATGAGGAACCACAGATACATGAAAGAATTTCCAGACTTTGGCATCTGACTTGAGGGGGATCTCTACTAAAGGGATCACTGTCACAATATCATGGTAAACAATATTGTTGCCAAAAATATTGTGTGAAAAATATCGTTTACCACAATATCGTGCTCCTACGGTAAGAATGGTAAGTACAAAGATATCAGCAAAAATATTGTTGACACTATTATTGTTCAGAAATAGACAATTATAGATTTTGTAATATAAATACATTTTAAAGTAGTAAATGGTAAATATTTAAATATATTCATTTAACGTAACGTATATTAAATATATTCCACTAAAATGTAATACTATATATCAATTCAATTAATCTTTATTTGATTATTATTAAATATTTATTATTAATTAATCATAAAAGAACAGACATCATATAAAACACATTATATACTACATATATATATATATATATATATATATATATATATATATATATATATATATATTATAAACACAATGAGGGGCAGCACAACCGGATACTTTTAAGAAGCTTTATTTCTCTTCACAACACCCCACCGACGCGTTTCAGCCTCACGGCTTTTCTCACAGTCAGCAAGTCCCTTTTTAGTTTTCAATTATATACTGCCCCACGTTTGCCTTAAGGTGGCATTATGGGATACGTAGTTCTTGAAAGAAATTATATTTAAAAACAATTTAAACAAACAAAGGACTGGTGTGTTCTCATTTGTCCATGTATAGTACATAGCGTCCAACATGCGTTTCACTTAGGGCATGCTATTTCAAAGTATTTTATAACTTCAAAAGTTAGTATTGTGTATTTTTTGCGGTTTCGGGTATAGTACCCATATTCACATCGTATCTGGCCGGATAAGTTCATTTTTACTCCAGATGTATGTGGAGATCTTCTCCAAAGTTCATCCCTTTGGGATGCTTTGTACGGAACCGAACAATGAGACGTGATTCCATTTGTCGAAGAAGACGAGTTGTGTCTCCTCCTCTCTCTAGTTTGGTGAGCATTTTTAATCCATAGAAGCTCATTGCTCGCCAGTCCCTATTTTGGCAGATGTTCAAATGCTTTGCTGTGGCATACAGCATGTTGGAGTTTTTCACAGCACGGATATGTTCCAGTATCCTCTTTTTGAGCATGCATGTAGTGCATCCTATATACTTCTTTCCGCATCTACATTCGATGACATATACCACGTTTTTTGATGTGCATGTGATATATTGTTTGATAGGCATGCTTTTACCATCTGGTTCCACCACATTTTTCATTCTTTTTCCTATTTTGCACGCTTTGCATGAGGTGCAGGGTTTGAAACCTATATTTTGTTCTGTCCACCATTTTGGTTGCTGCTTGATTTGGAAAAAGCTTTTCACCAGTAGATTTTGCAGTGATGTATTTTTTCTATATGTGATGGAGGGATGTTCGCCAGCCATTGTGCCTATATCCGGATCACTGGTTATTAGATGCCAATATTTTTTCATTTTTTTGGCAATTATTCCGCTCTCCTTGCTATATGTAGTGACAAATCTTGGAGGATCTTTGTCTTGTGGGGGTTTAGGCTTTTCAATCAGAGTCTCTGCTCTACTGATCTTATCCACTTTGTTTTTACAGTTCTTCAGGACATAATCTTTATATCCCCTTGACTGGAATCTGACTTTGCTTTGATGTATATGCTTTTCTGCATCATCTGGTTTTGAACAGTTTCTCTTTAAACGTACAAACTCTCCATACGGAATACTCTTCACAACGTATAGCAAGGAGAGCGGAATAATTACCAAAAAAATGAAAAAATGAAAAAATATTGGCATCTAATAACCAGTGATCCGGATATAGGCACAATGGCTGGCGAACATCCCTCCATCACATATAGAAAAAATACATCACTGCAAAATCTACTGGTGAAAAGCTTTTTCCAAATCAAGCAGCAACCGAAATGGTGGACAGAACAAAATATAGGTTTCAAACCCTGCACCTCATGCAAAGCGTGCAAAATAGGAAAAAGAATGAAAAATATGGTGGAACCAAATGGTAAAAGCATGCCTATCAAACAATATATCACATGCACATCAAAAAACGTGGTATATGTCATCGAATGTAGATGCGGAATGAAGTATATAGGATGCACTACATGCATGCTCAAAAAGAGGATACTGGAACATATCCGTGCTGTGAAAAACTTCAACATGCTGTATGCCACAGCAAAGCATTTGAACATCTGCCAAAATGGGGACTGGCGAGCAATGAGCTTCTATGGATTAAAAATGCTCACCAAACTAGAGAGAGGAGGAGACACAACTCGTCTTCTTCGACAAATGGAATCCCGTCTCATTGTTCGGTTCCGAACAAAGCATCCCAAAGGGATGAACTTTGGAGAAGATCTCCACATACATCTGGAGTAAAAATGAACTTATCCGGCTAGATACGATGTGAATATGGGTACTATACCCGAAACCGCAAAAAAATACACAATACTAACTTTTGAAGTTATAAAATACTTTGAAATAGCATGCCCTAAGTGAAACGCATGTTGGACGCTATGTACTATACATGGACAAATGAGAACACACCAGTCCTTTGTTTGTGTAAATTGTTTTTAAATATAATTTCTTTAAAGAACTACGTATCCCATAATGCCACCTTAAGGCAAACGTGGGGCAGTATATAATTGAAAACTAAAAAGGGACTTGCTGACCGTGAGAAAAGCCGTGAGGCTGAAACGCGTCGGTGGGGTGTTGTGAAGAGAAATAAAGCTTCTTAAAAGTATTCCGTTGTGCTGCCCCTCATTGTGTTTATAATTGAAATTCGGGCTTTGATCCAGCCCTGGGGCAAGCACACACTGTCGAGCGCTCTTATTGCTTAAGGATCATTTTGGTGAAAATACGACTGCAGAGAGGAGCGCCCGATTTCCTACGGTGAAAGCAACTGCTGTGCTCTACAAGGGAACGCCCTCGTTTGTTGAGCAGGAGAGTCGGGAGGCCCTGCTGCGGTGTCAGAGTGACCCATAACGAGGTGAGCGAACCTGAGCAAATTTTCTTGCTGAAATATAAGTGGGAATCGAAGTGGCTGTTTATTAAGTAATGCAAAGACGCCGCTGCGTTTACAATACGAGCGGTTCATTGCTTTAACTCGGACCGGAGAAATAGAAGCGCATGTAACACACTTGTGAAACTGTAAAAACTCCCTTGCAGTAAAGGTGTGTTCCAACTGGAATTGGAAACAATTAATTGAACATGGAAGCGCGAGCTGCTAAACGCGCTTCCAAAGCGTCCACGATGTTTAAACCTGGGGCAACGATTGATGACATTGCACAAAAAAACACGACACCAGAAAAAGAAAATGTCACATTAAAGCAACAGCTGAACGCATTGGAACGCTTATATAAAAAAGAAGTGAATAAGAGCTGGGAAGTTATAACACTCGAGAATTATGTGGAAGTAAAACGAATTCCACGAGGATTGAGAATATTTACTATGCCGACTCATCCTGATACAAAGGAGGAACTGATCAATGAATGGCTGGAAAACAATACGATATGCTCTTTGAACATGATGCGCATCCTTATAAAACATGCCAAAATGGATATTGATGATATCACCACAAAAATCAAGGAGCTAGAGGAACTTCTCTCCAAAGAAACCAATAAAGAAGAGATCACTAAAATGCGACAAGAAATGGAAGCTAGACTGGATGCCTATGAAGCTGAAATAGAAGAACGTAAGGAACGAAAATTCAGGAGAGATGAATTAGATTATCTGCATGGCAGAATTCTTACGTTTGCACGACGTTACGACAATCTGAAAAGGACCTTCCAACCAAATCAGCAAATATCAAGTGGAAGTGAATCAGATGCGAGTATGATTGAAGCAACACGTGACCAGTCAAAAAACTTGACTGTTTTAGAGGAAGTGAAATTGGTGAATTTGGAGAAAAACATGACCAGAGGCAGAGGAAGGGGAAGAGCTTCCTTCCCAAGCAGAGGGAGAGGAAGAGCCACCCAAAACCAACCAAGTCCCTCATCAGCACCCGCAAAACCCACAGGTCAAAACAACGTAAGAAGACAATATCCCCTCCGGAACAGGAAGTGACCAATCTGATTGTGAATCTTTCACAACACCAACTAACAGTTGAAGAACAAAATGTGTTGAATAAAGGCTTATCATTCTGCCCCGAGGCCCATTTTGACTACCCTCAGGTGAAAATCGATCTATATAAGTTTGTAAGAAAATTGAAACTAGCGAAAATGCATGCCAACAAAGTGATATCCACTAATATAAACAACACAACGGAACAAGCAAGAGAGGAAGAATCTACAATGACCATTGAACAATTACCTGACTTGAGAGAGACATTTGAATTGATGTTTAATCCGATGGGTGAAACATTAACGGATTCACAAATGCTGGAACAAATGAACATTAAAACTAATCAAAGTAAAAACACTGGATTAAAGAAAAAGTCTCGATTCTATCCAGTCTTATCACCAGGGAACAAAATTGATCTGTTCTCAGATGCAATGACAGAGGAAATTGACAATCTCGTGAAGATTAAGGATAATAAAAGAGAAAATCTGTCTATTAAAGAACGCAAGGCAATTCAGAATCTGATGGACAATGAAGCAATAACGATTAAGCCCGCGGACGAGGGTGGGAATATCGTTATTATGGACACCAGTGAGTACATCAAAGAGGCTGAGAGACAGCTTAATATTGAACATCACTACAGCAAACTTCAATCTAATCCAATTCCAAAGATGACGTCGGATTTAAAAGAACTACTACAGAGCTGGCATGTAAAAGGGTTAATAAATGATGAGGAAAAGAAATTTATGACAACTGAGCATCCAATTACTCCATGCATTTATTTTTTACCCAAGATCCATAAGACACTGATTAATCCACCAGGGAGACCGATTGTCTCCTCATGCAGCTCAATATATGAAAATGTCTCAAGGTATGTCGACACCTTTCTTGCACCGATTGCCCAGAGTATGCCATCTTCTTTAAAGGACACTGGAGACTTTCTCAGAACCTTAATGGATGTGACATGGGATCCAGGCTATCTTTTAGTGACAATTGACGTGGTGTCATTATATACATCGATAAGACACAGCGTGGGTCTGCAAGCTTGTAAATATTTCCTGCAACAACGAAGTATCCAAGAATTTGATCACACGTCAATGCTGCTGAATATGATAGAACTATGTCTCATGAACAATGTGTTTCTTTTTAATAACGATCTGTACAAACAGGAATGCGGTACAGCCACGGGAATATCATTTTCCCCAAATTACGCCAATGTCACCATGGGATGGTGGGAAAAGACAATTGCATGGAACGATACCAACCAGGATGAATTAGATCGCATAATTTTATGGGTCAGATATATTGACGACCTTTTTCTGATCTGGAATGGCAGTGATGAACAATTTCAAAGATACTTTACCAGATTAAATGACAATGAGGTTGGTCTACAATTCACCTGCTCAACAAACAAGAGAGAAATAGACTTCTTAGACACCAAAGTCTATATTTCCAATGGTAAACTTGAAACAACTTTGTTCCGCAAAAAAACTGCAACAAATAGTGTGCTACATGGCACCAGCTTCCATCCCAAGGCACTATTGAAGAGTATTCCTTATGGAGAGTTTGTACGTTTAAAGAGAAACTGTTCAAAACCAGATGATGCAGAAAAGCATATACATCAAAGCAAAGTCAGATTCCAGTCAAGGGGATATAAAGATTATGTCCTGTAGAACTGTAAAAACAAAGTGGATAAGATCAGTAGAGCAGAGACTCTGATTGAAAAGCCTAAACCCCCACAAGACAAAGATCCTCCAAGATTTGTCACTACGTATAGCAAGGAGAGCGGAATAATTGCCAAACAAATGAAAAAATATTGGCATCTAATAACCAGTGATCTGGATATAGGCACAATGGCTGGCGAACATCCCTCCATCACATATAAAAAAATACATCACTGCAAAATCTACTGGTGAAAAGCTTTTTCCAAATCAAGCAGCAACCGAAATGGTGGACAGAACAAAATATAGGTTTCAAACCCTGCACCTCATGCAAAGCGTGCAAAATAGGAAAAAGAATGAAAAATGTGGTGGAACCAGATGGTAAAAGCATGCCTATCAAACAATATATCACATGCACATCAAAAAACGTGGTATATGTCATCGAATGTAGATGCGGAATGAAGTATATAGGATGCACTACATGCATGCTCAAAAAGAGGATACTGGAACATATCCGTGCTGTGAAAAACTCCAACATGCTGTATGCCACAGCAAAGCATTTGAACATCTGCCAAAATGGGGACTGGCGAGCAATGAGCTTCTATGGATTAAAAATGCTCACCAAACTAGAGAGAGGAGGAGACACAACTCGTCTTCTTCGACAAATTGAATCACGTCTCATTGTTCGGTTCCGTACAAAGCATCCCAAAGGGATGAACTTTGGAGAAGATCTCCACATACATCTGGAGTAAAAATGAACTTATCCGGCCAGATACGATGTGAATATGGGTACTATACCCGAAACCGCAAAAAATACACAATACTAACTTTTGAAGTTATAAAATACTTTGAAATAGCATGCCCTAAGTGAAACGCATGTTGGACGCTATGTACTATACATGGACAAATGAGAACACACCAGTCCTTTGTTTGTTTAAATTGTTTTTAAATATAATTTCTTTCAAGAACTACGTATCCCATAATGCCACCTTAAGGCAAACGTGGGGCAGTATATAATTGAAAACTAAAAAGGGACTTGCTGACCGTGAGAAAAGCCGTGAGGCTGAAACGCGTCGGTGGGGTGTTGTGAAGAGAAATAAAGCTTCTTAAAAGTATCCGGTTGTGCTGCCCCTCATTGTGTTTATAATTGAAATTCGGGCTTTGATCCAGCCCTGGGGCAAGCACACACTGTCGAGCGCTCTTATTGCTTAAGGATCGTTTTGGTGAAAATATATATATATATATATATATATATTTATATTTATAAAGCTCCAAAATCCTTCCCCATCCAAGTTCGAAGGAAAAACTTAGTTTTCACAGCAGCAGTTTCATTCCAAACAGACGCGTTTCGGAAAATGTTTTTCCTTCGTCAGTGTTTATAGTTTAGTTTGCGGTCGCCATCTTTAAAGGGAAGCATATTCATTTCATCAAAATAGAAAAAGGAGCTTATGCGTCGTCCAATAGGGACAGGCGAAATTTTGGTAAGAGAAATATCCAGTTTTAGCATTATATTTCATTGCACAACAATGCATCTCAGGTACATACAATTAAAGGCCCGAAATTTTTATCTTTTCAAATGCAATTTGCAATGTGCGTGATCTTGCCGTGGATTGGCATTTGCAACCGTTATATAACCGGTTGCTAGCATGATGCCCTCAGTCCCATATATTAAAGCCATATATAGGCCCAAAATCAATGCTTCCAATAAATTACAGAAGACCAACTACAAAAAAGAAAAACTATTTCAATATGATATCAATAGATTAACTCTTACATCATTATTTGCCAAAGTGTACTATTAATTCTTCCCCGCTATTTAATCCATTTGGGAATTTGGTGTCAAGGTCTATGATATAACGGGACTCTAGCCGTCTTAATTTCAATACTCTATCCCCTCCTCTTACATGTGGGGGTACATAATCAATACTGAAATAGCATGACAGATCCCTGTTACTATTGTGCTTAACAAAAAATTGGTGCGCCACTGGGTAACTGAAATCCTTTTTTGTGATAGCACGCATGTGCTCTAACACTCTTAGTTTCACCATATTGATAGTGCTCCCTATGTAATTTAATCCACAGGGGCACGTCAGGCAATATACTGCGTGAGTAGTCTGGCATGTCATAAATGTATTGATCTTTTTGTCCCCCTTCAGTCCCTTGATTCTATATGTTAAGACCCTTTTGCTGGAGACACAAGCCTTACACCTCCCACAGGGAAAAAATCTTTCATGTCTTTTACAGTTCCCTGTCTAGGCAAAGTGTTTTCTAAATGATTATGAACCAGATTTGTTGATTCCAGCATAGAGGGCATTTCCGTAGTCCAGTCTGCTTGTTATGAGAGCGTGGGAGACTGTTTTTCTGGATTCAGGGCTGATCAACTTGAAGGTCTTACAGAGGATGCGGAGGGTGGTGAAGCAGGTGGAGGCGAAGGCGTTGATCTGTTGGGTCATGGTGAGGGAGGAGTTGAGTATGATTCTGAGGTTTCGAGCGTGGTCCGTGGGGTTCAGGGGGTGCCAAGGGTGGAGGGCCACCAGCAGTTGTCCCAAGATAAGGGGGTGGGTCCAAGGAAGAGGACTTCTGTCTTCTCTGAGTTGAGCTTCAGACAGCTGCTGCTCATCCAAGCTACGTCGTCCTTCCTTCCTTCTTGGAAGCAGAGTCTGGTGGTTTTGGGGTCGTTCATGAAGGAGAGGACGAGCGGGTGTCGTCGGCATAGGATACAATGCTGGGTCCATGCTGTCTGATATATGCCCTCTTGGGCTTGATATTTTTTGATCTTTTTAATGCTTGTTAATTATTTTATATCTGACTCTACTTCTGAGTAATGCATAAGTTTTCATTATAATAATGATTGATATTGTCAATTATGTCCAGTTTTCATGTTGTTTTCTCAATATATATACTTTGCATCAATTCTAAGACTTTCAATATTGTACTTAAAAATGTTCTCACTTGTCCTTTATTTTCTCCCTCTGTGTATATGGTTGTCTCCCTGTTTGGTGATCATGCAATGATGGCCTCTGGGCCGATATACGTCATGTTTGTTTTATGAATAACTTGGAGGTTTTGTTGCTGAGTGTGTGCTTATGCTTTTTGCTACACGTGGATAGATTATTCAGCTAGTCCTCTCCTCCAGTCTTGGCACCCCGTCGGCGGTGTGGATATTCTGGGAGCTATTTCTCATAATATATATATATATATATATATTAGGGAGAATAGAAGACCTGCAATATTTTGTCATCGACAGTGTTAACAAAAACATAAGAGGGGGCAACAGACTCTTAGCACTCAGAAGGTTGGAGTCGAGATATATCATCATGCGCGACACCAAGACTCCTAATGGCTTAAATTCAGATGAAGCCTCGAGTGTGCATTTGTAATATAACACAAAAGATAGGTCCTGCATTTGGAATATCAACAATTTTTTGCTCTTTTTGATGCTGTCAATCCTACTCCTCTGAAAACTTTGTAACAAAGGTGCTTAAATAAGTATAATAGCACCAACAATTTTATTTTATTTTAATTTTTCACATTCCAGTATATCACCATTTGGAGCTTATAGGTTAATTCACACTATCACAAATTCACACACACAAAATATATTAGCTACAGTACTGAGAGATCTAACATCAGGCATAGAGAGCTAATAGAGGGGATAATTTATTACCAAATAGGAATGACAGGATAACAGTAGTCCATAGTCGGTTCAAAGCCCACTGGGGCAGAACGCATGACGCAAAACGAAGACAAATGATCTACGGAAAATAATACATCTTTGCCACATAAAGCTCAAAATGTAATTCACTACTGCTTTGTTTCTCATGTTTTCACAATTTCATTTGTTGTACACATTTCACGAGTTGCGTTTATGGTTTATCACTTGTTGCCTCCCCATAAGAGAACAGGCACATTGCAGAGGATATATTAACAATAACGTCATTTGAAAAGTATGTGTTTATATAAGATCTTCACAAAATGTTTTTTAACTGTGTAATGAACCACATACATATGGGTCACATGAATTGTTTTTCAAATGCTGTATATAATTTGAAAGAAAGACTATATGTCACGTAATGGATTTTACGCTGAATTCAACATACCTTTTCTATGACAGTTATAGGGAGGAGGGTTACCAAAGCAACCAACGCACGTCACTAGTAAGCTCCAAAACATTGTATATATTCCCGTAGCACCCATTGTGAAGTTGCTGTGAGCAAGGCGGGTTCCCCGCCGAAACGCGTCGAGCCATTTTCGTTGTAAGAATATAATAACTCCTCTTTGTCAAGAATCCCACGGTGTCAGCGCCTTTTTTCAAACCAGAAGACTAAGGATTGGATGATATATATGTATAGAAAGTACACGCCCAGTGGGGCGAGACAGTTGAATTAAATACAGGTGTTCTCAAAGCAGTTTGCTGTTTGTTTCTTTTTGAATGGGCTTGTGAACAAGAATTGGGAATTCGAAACGCGTTAAGCCCCGCACTTACGATGCCAACTGCGAGCACAAGGTGATTGTGGTCCTCACTGCAAAAGGACTGTCCATGGGCGCTCCCACAGAGGGTAACCTGTTTTGTGTGGATTTAGTAGCGGCTGTGCCCAGTCGCGGGAGCTGCCCGCCGTGACTTTGCGGAACCTGAGTGGTTGGATTTTCCGACGCTAAAGTGGATGAGTCTAAACGTGAGTGACAAGATATGAAACAAACACTTTGTGAACTTCTATGCTGGTGTCAACCCACGGGGGATTTTATGAGCATTTATTATGAGAACCAGCAAACACCCACAGGGGTTTTATCAATTTTGGGACACCAAATACCAGATGCCCTTGCGGGCAGAAGTACACGCCCAGTGGGGCGGGACAGTTGAATTAAATACAGGTGTTCTCAAAGCAGTTTGCTGTTTGTTTCTTTTTGCATGGGCTTGTGAACAAGAATTGGGAATTCAAAACGCGTTAAGCCCCGCACTTACGATGCCAACTGCTAACACAAGGTGATTGTGGTCCTCACTGCAAAAGGACTGTCCATGGGCACTCCCACAGAGGGTAACCTGTTTTGTGTGGATTTAGTAGCGGCTGTGCCCAGTCGCGGGAGCTGCCCGCCGTGACTTTGCGGAACCTGAGTGGTTGGATTTTCCGACGCTAAAGTGGATGAGTCTAAACGTGAGTGACAAGATATGAAACAAACACTTTGTGAACTTCTATGCTGGTGTCAACCCACGGGGGATTTTATGAGCATTTATTATGAGAACCAGCAAACACCCACAGGGGTTTTATCAATTTTGGGACACCAAATACCAGATGCCCTTGCGGGCAGAAGTACACGCCCAGTGGGGCGGGACAGTTGAATTAAATACAGGTGTTCTCAAAGCAGTTTGCTGTTTGTTTCTTTTTGCATGGGCTTGTGAACAAGAATTGGGAATTCGAAACGCGTTAAGCCCCGCACTTACGATGCCAACTGCTAACACAAGGTGATTGTGGTCCTCACTGCAAAAGGACTGTCCATGGGCGCTCCCACAGAGGGTAACCTGTTTTGTGTGGATTTAGTAGCGGCTGTGCCCAGTCGCGGGAGCTGCCCGCCGTGACTTTGCGGAACCTGAGTGGTTGGATTTTCCGACGCTAAAGTGGATGAGTCTAAACGTGAGTGACAAGATATGAAACAAACACTTTGTGAACTTCTATGCTGGTGTCAACCCACGGGGGATTTTATGAGCATTTATTATGAGAACCAGCAAACACCCACAGGGGTTTTATCAATTTTGGGACACCAAATACCAGATGCCCTTGCGGGCGGAAGTACACGTCCAGTGGGGCGGGACAGTTGAATTAAATACAGGTGTTCTCAAAGCAGTTTGCTGTTTGTTTCTTTTTGCATGGGCTTGTGAACAAGAATTGGGAATTCGAAACGCGTTAAGCCCCGCACTTACGATGCCAACTGCGAGCACAAGGTGATTGTGGTCCTCACTGCAAAAGGACTGTCCATGGGCGCTCCCACAGAGGGTAACCTGTTTTGTGTGGATTTAGTAGCGGCTGTGCCCAGTCGCGGGAGCTGCCCGCCGTGACTTTGCGGAACCTGAGTGGTTGGATTTTCCGACGCTAAAGTGGATGAGTCTAAACGTGAGTGACAAGATATGAAACAAACACTTTGTGAACTTCTATGCTGGTGTCAACCCACGGGGGATTTTATGAGCATTTATTATGAGAACCAGCAAACACCCACAGGGGTTTTATCAATTTTGGGACACCAAATACCAGATGCCCTTGCGGGCGGAAGTACACGCCCAGTGGGGTGGGACAGTTGAATTAAATACAGGTGTTCTCAAAGCAGTTTGCTGTTTGTTTCTTTTTGCATGGGCTTGTGAACAAGAATTGGGAATTCGAAACGCGTTAAGCCCCGCACTTACGATGCCAACTGCGAGCACAAGGTGATTGTGGTCCTCACTGCAAAAGGACTGTCCATGGGCGCTCCCACAGAGGGTAACCTGTTTTGTGTGGATTTAGTAGCGGCTGTGCCCAGTCGCGGGAGCTGCCCGCCGCGACTTTGCGGAACCTGAGTGGTTGGATTTTCCGACGCTAAAGTGGATGAGTCTAAACGTGAGTGACAAGATATGAAACAAACACTTTGTGAACTTCTATGCTGGTGTCAACCCACGGGGGATTTTATGAGCATTTATTATGAGAACCAGCAAACACCCACAGGGGTTTTATCAATTTTGGGACACCAAATACCAGATGCCCTTGCGGGCGGAAGTACACGCCCAGTGGGGCGGGACAGTTGAATTAAATACAGGTGTTCTCAAAGCAGTTTGCTGTTTGTTTCTTTTTGTATGGGCTTGTGAACAAGAATTGGGAATTCGAAACGCGTTAAGCCCCGCACTTACGATGCCAACTGCGAGCACAAGGTAATTGTGGTCCTCACTGCAAAAGGACTGTCCATGGGCGCTCCCACAAAGGGTAACCTGTTTTGTGTGGATTTAGTAGCGGCTGTGCCCAGTCGCGGGAGCTGCCCGCCGTGACTTTGCGGAACCTGAGTGGTTGGATTTTCCGACGCTAAAGTGGATGAGTCTAAACGTGAGTGACAAGATATGAAACAAACACTTTGTGAACTTCTATGCTGGTGTCAACCCACGGGGGATTTTATGAGCATTTATTATGAGAACCAGCAAACACCCACAGGGGTTTTATCAATTTTGGGACACCAAATACCAGATGCCCTTGCGGGCGGAAGTGCACGCCCAGTGGGGCGGGACAGTTGAATTAAATACAGGTGTTCTCAAAGCAGTTTGCTGTTTGTTTCTTTTTGCATGGGCTTGTGAACAAGAATTGGGAATTCGAAACGCGTTAAGCCCCGCACTTACGATGCCAACTGCGAGCACAAGGTGATTGTGGTCCTCACTGCAAAAGGACTGTCCATGGGCGCTCCCACAGAGGGTAACCTGTTTTGTGTGGATTTAGTAGCGGCTGCGCCCAGTCGCGGGAGCTGCCCGCCGTGACTTTGCGGAACCTGAGTGGTTGGATTTTCCGACGCTAAAGTGGATGAGTCTAAACGTGAGTGACAAGATATGAAACAAACACTTTGTGAACTTCTATGCTGGTGTCAACCCACGGGGGATTTTATGAGCATTTATTATGAGAACCAGCAAACACCCACAGGGGTTTTATCAATTTTGGGACACCAAATACCAGATGCCCTTGCGGGCGGAAGTACACGCCCAGTGGGGCGGGACAGTTGAATTAAATACAGGTGTTCTCAAAGCAGTTTGCTGTTTGTTTCTTTTTGAATGGGCTTGTGAACAAGAATTGGGAATTCGAAACGCGTTAAGCCCCGCACTTACGATGCCAACTGCGAGCACAAGGTGATTGTGGTCCTCACTGCAAAAGGACTGTCCATGGGCGCTCCCACAGAGGGTAACCTGTTTTGTGTGGATTTAGTAGCGGCGGTGCCCAGTCGCGGGAGCTGCCCGCCGTGACTTTGCGGAACCTGAGTGGTTGGATTTTCCGACGCTAAAGTGGATGAGTCTAAACGTGAGTGACAAGATATGAAACAAACACTTTGTGAACTTCTATGCTGGTGTCAACCCACGGGGGATTTTATGAGCATTTATTATGAGAACCAGCAAACACCCACAGGGGTTTTATCAATTTTGGGACACCAAATACCAGATGCCCTTGCGGGCAGAAGTACACGCCCAGTGGGGCGGGACAGTTGAATTAAATACAGGTGTTCTCAAAGCAGTTTGCTGTTTGTTTCTTTTTGCATGGGCTTGTGAACAAGAATTGGGAATTCGAAACGCGTTAAGCCCCGCACTTACGATGCCAACTGCTAACACAAGGTGATTGTGGTCCTCACTGCAAAAGGACTGTCCATGGGCGCTCCCACAGAGGGTAACCTGTTTTGTGTGGATTTAGTAGCGGCTGTGCCCAGTCGCGGGAGCTGCCCGCCGTGACTTTGCGGAACCTGAGTGGTTGGATTTTCCGACGCTAAAGTGGATGAGTCTAAACGTGAGTGACAAGATATGAAACAAACACTTTGTGAACTTCTATGCTGGTGTCAACCCACGGGGGATTTTATGAGCATTTATTATGAGAACCAGCAAACACCCACAGGGGTTTTATCAATTTTGGGACACCAAATACCAGATGCCCTTGCGGGCAGAAGTACACGCCCAGTGGGGCGGGACAGTTGAATTAAATACAGGTGTTCTCAAAGCAGTTTGCTGTTTGTTTCTTTTTGCATGGGCTTGTGAACAAGAATTGGGAATTCGAAACGCGTTAAGCCCCGCACTTACGATGCCAACTGCTAACACAAGGTGATTGTGGTCCTCACTGCAAAAGGACTGTCCATGGGCGCTCCCACAGAGGGTAACCTGTTTTGTGTGGATTTAGTAGCGGCTGTGCCCAGTCGCGGGAGCTGCCCGCCGTGACTTTGCGGAACCTGAGTGGTTGGATTTTCCGACGCTAAAGTGGATGAGTCTAAACGTGAGTGACAAGATATGAAACAAACACTTTGTGAACTTCTATGCTGGTGTCAACCCACGGGGGATTTTATGAGCATTTATTATGAGAACCAGCAAACACCCACAGGGGTTTTATCAATTTTGGGACACCAAATACCAGATGCCCTTGCGGGCGGAAGTACACGTCCAGTGGGGCGGGACAGTTGAATTAAATACAGGTGTTCTCAAAGCAGTTTGCTGTTTGTTTCTTTTTGCATGGGCTTGTGAACAAGAATTGGGAATTCGAAACGCGTTAAGCCCCGCACTTACGATGCCAACTGCGAGCACAAGGTGATTGTGGTCCTCACTGCAAAAGGACTGTCCATGGGCGCTCCCACAGAGGGTAACCTGTTTTGTGTGGATTTAGTAGCGGCTGTGCCCAGTCGCGGGAGCTGCCCGCCGTGACTTTGCGGAACCTGAGTGGTTGGATTTTCCGACGCTAAAGTGGATGAGTCTAAACGTGAGTGACAAGATATGAAACAAACACTTTGTGAACTTCTATGCTGGTGTCAACCCACGGGGGATTTTATGAGCATTTATTATGAGAACCAGCAAACACCCACAGGGGTTTTATCAATTTTGGGACACCAAATACCAGATGCCCTTGCGGGCGGAAGTACACGCCCAGTGGGGTGGGACAGTTGAATTAAATACAGGTGTTCTCAAAGCAGTTTGCTGTTTGTTTCTTTTTGCATGGGCTTGTGAACAAGAATTGGGAATTCGAAATGCGTTAAGCCCCGCACTTACGATGCCAACTGCGAGCACAAGGTGATTGTGGTCCTCACTGCAAAAGGACTGTCCATGGGCGCTCCCACAGAGGGTAACCTGTTTTGTGTGGATTTAGTAGCGGCTGTGCCCAGTCGCGGGAGCTGCCCGCCGCGACTTTGCGGAACCTGAGTGGTTGGATTTTCCGACGCTAAAGTGGATGAGTCTAAACGTGAGTGACAAGATATGAAACAAACACTTTGTGAACTTCTATGCTGGTGTCAACCCACGGGGGATTTTATGAGCATTTATTATGAGAACCAGCAAACACCCACAGGGGTTTTATCAATTTTGGGACACCAAATACCAGATGCCCTTGCGGGCGGAAGTACACGCCCAGTGGGGCGGGACAGTTGAATTAAATACAGGTGTTCTCAAAGCAGTTTGCTGTTTGTTTCTTTTTGTATGGGCTTGTGAACAAGAATTGGGAATTCGAAACGCGTTAAGCCCCGCACTTACGATGCCAACTGCGAGCACAAGGTAATTGTGGTCCTCACTGCAAAAGGACTGTCCATGGGCGCTCCCACAAAGGGTAACCTGTTTTGTGTGGATTTAGTAGCGGCTGTGCCCAGTCGCGGGAGCTGCCCGCCGTGACTTTGCGGAACCTGAGTGGTTGGATTTTCCGACGCTAAAGTGGATGAGTCTAAACGTGAGTGACAAGATATGAAACAAACACTTTGTGAACTTCTATGCTGGTGTCAACCCACGGGGGATTTTATGAGCATTTATTATGAGAACCAGCAAACACCCACAGGGGTTTTATCAATTTTGGGACACCAAATACCAGATGCCCTTGCGGGCGGAAGTGCACGCCCAGTGGGGCGGGACAGTTGAATTAAATACAGGTGTTCTCAAAGCAGTTTGCTGTTTGTTTCTTTTTGCATGGGCTTGTGAACAAGAATTGGGAATTCGAAACGCGTTAAGCCCCGCACTTACGATGCCAACTGCGAGCACAAGGTGATTGTGGTCCTCACTGCAAAAGGACTGTCCATGGGCGCTCCCACAGAGGGTAACCTGTTTTGTGTGGATTTAGTAGCGGCTGTGCCCAGTCGCGGGAGCTGCCCGCCGTGACTTTGCGGAACCTGAGTGGTTGGATTTTCCGACGCTAAAGTGGATGAGTCTAAACGTGAGTGACAAGATATGAAACAAACACTTTGTGAACTTCTATGCTGGTGTCAACCCACGGGGGATTTTATGAGCATTTATTATGAGAACCAGCAAACACCCACAGGGGTTTTATCAATTTTGGGACACCAAATACCAGATGCCCTTGCGGGCGGAAGTACACGCCCAGTGGGGCGGGACAGTTGAATTAAATACAGGTGTTCTCAAAGCAGTTTGCTGTTTGTTTCTTTTTGCATGGGCTTGTGAACAAGAATTGGGAATTCGAAACGCGTTAAGCCCCGCACTTACGATGCCAACTGCGAGCACAAGGTGATTGTGGTCCTCACTGCAAAAGGACTGTCCATGGGCGCTCCCACAGAGGGTAACCTGTTTTGTGTGGATATATATATATATATATATATATATATATATATATATATATATATATATATATATATATATATATATATATATATATATATATGTATATATATATATATATATATATATATCCAACCATAAACAGGAACACCCATGCAAGGGCGGCCACAGGGAGCAAACATATTCACAAGGAGGCATGGCAGCATGCTGGTAGGCGGCTTGCTGAGGCTTCATCAACAAGATCTGTTGCCAGACGCGTTTCAAGAGTAAAGACTCTCTTCTTCAGTGGCATTGTTATTGGGTCTCTGAAAGCGCTGTTCAAATGCGCACTTAAGTAATAACACCTGCCGAGTAGGGCGGAGCCCGCCGCCCGGCATCCTGGATGTTGTAGTGCGCATAGTCTTGCTACAGTGAGCGCGCCATTTCAAATGTCCAAATTGATTAAAGTTCCCATGTGGGTTTGATGGGGACATCAGCTCGACACTCACCCTGCTTCTTTGCTGCCAGCGTGATGGGGCTGACACCGCCCTGCTGCAGTGCCAGTCCCGCTCCCTCCTCGATCCCAAACTCCTAAGTAGGTGCCTGGCGAGGTTCACGAAGTGATGGACCGCTCCTCTCGACCGGGACCGGCCGATATAAATCCAACCATAAACAGGAACACTCATGCAAGGGCGGCCACAGGGAGCAAACATATTCACAAGGAGGCATGGCAGCATGCTGGTAGGCGGCTTGCTGAGGCTTCATCAACAAGATCTGTTGCCAGACGCGTTTCAAGAGTAAAGACTCTCTTCTTCAGTGGCATTGTTATTGGGTCTCTGAAAGCGCTGTTCAAATGCGCACTTAAGTAATAACACCTGCCGAGTAGGGCGGAGCCCGCCGCCCGGCATCCTGGATGTTGTAGTGCGCATAGTCTTGCTACAGTGAGCGCGCCATTTCAAATGTCCAAATTGATTAAAGTTCCCATGTGGGTTTGATGGGGACATCAGCTCGACACTCACCCTGCTTCTTTGCTGCCAGCGTGATGGGGCTGACACCGCCCTGCTGCAGTGCCAGTCCCGCTCCCTCCTCGATCCCAAACTCCTAAGTAGGTGCCTGGCGAGGTTCACGAAGTGATGGACCGCTCCTCTCGACCGGGACCGGCCGATATAAATCCAACCATAAACAGGAACACCCATGCAAGGGCGGCCACAGGGAGCAAACATATTCACAAGGAGGCATGGCAGCATGCTGGTAGGCGGCTTGCTGAGGCTTCATCAACAAGATCTGTTGCCAGACGCGTTTCAAGAGTAAAGACTCTCTTCTTCAGTGGCATTGTTATTGGGTCTCTGAAAGCGCTGTTCAAATGCGCACTTAAGTAATAACACCTGCCGAGTAGGGCGGAGCCCGCCGCCCGGCATCCTGGATGTTGTAGTGCGCATAGTCTTGCTACAGTGAGCGCGCCATTTCAAATGTCCAAATTGATTAAAGTTCCCATGTGGGTTTGATGGGGACATCAGCTCGACACTCACCCTGCTTCTTTGCTGCCAGCGTGATGGGGCTGACACCGCCCTGCTGCAGTGCCAGTCCCGCTCCCTCCTCGATCCCAAACTCCTAAGTAGGTGCCTGGCGAGGTTCACGAAGTGATGGACCGCTCCTCTCGACCGGGACCGGCCGATATAAATCCAACCATAAACAGGAACACCCATGCAAGGGCGGCCACAGGGAGCAAACATATTCACAAGGAGGCATGGCAGCATGCTGGTAGGCGGCTTGCTGAGGCTTCATCAACAAGATCTGTTGCCAGACGCGTTTCAAGAGTAAAGACTCTCTTCTTCAGTGGCATTGTTATTGGGTCTCTGAAAGCGCTGTTCAAATGCGCACTTAAGTAATAACACCTGCCGAGTAGGGCGGAGCCCGCCGCCCGGCATCCTGGATGTTGTAGTGCGCATAGTCTTGCTACAGTGAGCGCGCCATTTCAAATGTCCAAATTGATTAAAGTTCCCATGTGGGTTTGATGGGGACATCAGCTCGACACTCACCCTGCTTCTTTGCTGCCAGCGTGATGGGGCTGACACCGCCCTGCTGCAGTGCCAGTCCCGCTCCCTCCTCGATCCCAAACTCCTAAGTAGGTGCCTGGCGAGGTTCACGAAGTGATGGACCGCTCCTCTCGACCGGGACCGGCCGATATAAATCCAACCATAAACAGGAACACCCATGCAAGGGCGGCCACAGGGAGCAAACATATTCACAAGGAGGCATGGCAGCATGCTGGTAGGCGGCTTGCTGAGGCTTCATCAACAAGATCTGTTGCCAGACGCATTTCAAGAGTTAAGACTCTCTTCTTCAGTGGCATTGTTATTGGGTCTCTGAAAGCGCTGTTCAAATGCGCACTTAAGTAATAACACCTGCCGAGTAGGGCGGAGCCCGCCGCCCGGCATCCTGGATGTTGTAGTGCGCATAGTCTTGCTACAGTGAGCGCGCCATTTCAAATGTCCAAATTGATTAAAGTTCCCATGTGGGTTTGATGGGGACATCAGCTCGACACTCACCCTGCTTCTTTGCTGCCAGCGTGATGGGGCTGACACCGCCCTGCTGCAGTGCCAGTCCCGCTCCCTCCTCGATCCCAAACTCCTAAGTAGGTGCCTGGCGAGGTTCACGAAGTGATGGACCGCTCCTCTCGACCGGGACCGGCCGATATAAATCCAACCATAAACAGGAACACCCATGCAAGGGCGGCCACAGGGAGCAAACATATTCACAAGGAGGCATGGCAGCATGCTGGTAGGCGGCTTGCTGAGGCTTCATCAACAAGATCTGTTGCCAGACGCGTTTCAAGAGTAAAGACTCTCTTCTTCAGTGGCATTGTTATTGGGTCTCTGAAAGCGCTGTTCAAATGCGCACTTAAGTAATAACACCTGCCGAGTAGGGCGGAGCCCGCCGCCCGGCATCCTGGATGTTGTAGTGCGCATAGTCTTGCTACAGTGAGCGCGCCATTTCAAATGTCCAAATTGATTAAAGTTCCCATGTGGGTTTGATGGGGACATCAGCTCGACACTCACCCTGCTTCTTTGCTTCCAGCGTGATGGGGCTGACACCGCCCTGCTGCAGTGCCAGTCCCGCTCCCTCCTCGATCCCAAACTGCTAAGTAGGTGCCTGGCGAGGTTCACAAAGTGATGGACCGCTCCTCTCGACCGGGACCGGCCGATATAAATCCAACCATAAACAGGAACACCCATGCAAGGGCGGCCACAGGGAGCAAACATATTCACAAGGAGGCATGGCAGCATGCTGGTAGGCGGCTTGCTGAGGCTTCATCAACAAGATCTGTTGCCAGATGCGTTTCAAGAGTAAAGACTCTCTTCTTCAGTGGCATTGTTATTGGGTCTCTGAAAGCGCTGTTCACTATGCGCACTACAACATCCAGGATGCCGGGCGGCGGGCTCCGCCCTACTCGGCAGGTGTTATTACTTAAGTGCGCATTTGAACAGCGCTTTCAGAGACCCAATAACAATGCCACTGAAGAAGAGAGTCTTTACTCTTGAAACGCGTCTGGCAACAGATCTTGTTGATGAAGCCTCAGCAAGCCGCCTACCAGCATGCTGCCATGCCTCCTTGTGAATATGTTTGCTCCCTGTGGCCGCCCTTGCATGGGTGTTCCTGTTTATGGTTGGATTTATATCGGCCGGTCCCGGTCGAGAGGAGCGGTCCATCACTTCGTGAACCTCGCCAGGCACCTACTTAGGAGTTTGGGATCGAGGAGGGAGCGGGACTGGCACTGCAGCAGGGCGGTGTCAGCCCCATCACGCTGGCAGCAAAGAAGCAGGGTGAGTGTCGAGCTGATGTCCCCATCAAACCCACATGGGAACTTTAATCAATTTGGACATTTGAAATGGCGCGCTCACTGTAGCAAGACTATGCGCACTACAACATCCAGGATGCCGGGCGGCGGGCTCCGCCCTACTCGGCAGGTGTTATTACTTAAGTGCGCATTTGAACAGCGCTTTCAGAGACCCAATAACAATGCCACTGAAGAAGAGAGTCTTTACTCTTGAAACGCGTCTGGCAACAGATCTTGTTGATGAAGCCTCAGCAAGCCGCCTACCAGCATGCTGCCATGCCTCCTTGTGAATATGTTTGCTCCCTGTGGCCGCCCTTGCATGGGTGTTCCTGTTTATGGTTGGATTTATATCGGCCGGTCCCGGTCGAGAGGAGCAGGCCATCACTTCGTGAACCTCGCCAGGCACCTACTTAGGAGTTTGGGATCGAGGAGGGAGCGGGACTGGCACTGCAGCAGGGCGGTGTCAGCCCCATCACGCTGGCAGCAAAGAAGCAGGGTGAGTGTCGAGCTGATGTCCCCATCAAACCCACATGGGAACTTTAATCAATTTGGACATTTGAAATGGCGCGCTCACTGTAGCAAGACTATGCGCACTACAACATCCAGGATGCCGGGCGGCGGGCTCCGCCCTACTCGGCAGGTGTTATTACTTAAGTGCGCATTTGAACAGCGCTTTCAGAGACCCAATAACAATGCCACTGAAGAAGAGAGTCTTTACTCTTGAAACGCGTCTGGCAACAGATCTTGTTGATGAAGCCTCAGCAAGCCGCCTACCAGCATGCTGCCATGCCTCCTTGTGAATATGTTTGCTCCCTGTGGCCGCCCTTGCATGGGTGTTCCTGTTTATGGTTGTATATATATATATATATATATATATATATATATATATATATATATATATATATATATATATATATATATATATATATATATATATATATATATATATATATATATATACTTCTTAGCCCCCATAGTATCAACCTTGAGTTTAGGTGTAAAAGACTCGGGGGACTTCCTCAGAATCTTGGCCTATATCTGCTAGTAAAGAATGACGTAGTATCCATATACACGTCTACAGTCATGAGTTACGATTGAAAGCAACTGAGTACTTTTTAAAACAGAGAAACATCAAAGACCTGAAACACTCAGAGATGCTCCTCAGCATAATCGATATGTGCCTCAAAAATAATGTGTTCCTTTTCAACCACAAGTTGTACACTGAAGTACGTGGGACAGCGATTGGAGTCTCCTTCTCTCCAAATTACACCAACCTGCCCACTGGTTGGTAGGAGAAGAACTGGGTTGGAGGGAGGAGCATAAAACCTACACAGGGAAAATTGAACAGTGGTTGAGATTAATCAATGATCTTTTCATAATCTGGAACAGAGCCAAATCATAATTCGACATCTACTTTTGTATTTTGATTAACAACAAATGGGGATTACATTTCACATGTAATGTGAACACTGAACAAGTGCATTTCCTGCATGTGAAAGTATACATTGAGGAGGGCACCATACAAAATATTTTTACCGGAAGCCCAAGGCCGCAAATAGCATCCTACATTGACCAAGTTTCCATCTTAAATCACTTAAGAAAAGTATACCATATGGGGAGTACATAAGGATCAAATGGATTTGCAGCAATGGAAGGGGGATGGAGGAGCAATTCAAAAGGACTGGTTCCTGAGAAAGGGACACCCAAGCAGAGACGTACGTGAAACAAGGAGAGGAACGTGCTATAATGATAACTCTCACACAAACATTGGTGAACAAAGATGAGGAAATAAAAAAGGCCAGTAGAGATGAGAACGTCAGGGTTATTCTCATATTTAGCAAGGAAAATCAAGAAATCTTCAATATTCTGAACAAGTACTGGAATCTGCTTCGAAAGGATCCTGACACTGGCCAAAAAGTAGGTGAAAGACCGAATGTGACATTCAATAAAGTGCCATCAAGAAAAGACAAACTAGTGAGGAGCCATTTCAAGATTAAGAAACCACAAACATGGCTGGACAAACAAAAGAATGATTTCACCATGTGGGAAAAGTGCAAAGAATGCCAAATTGGGAGAAATATGACGTAATTTCAAGATCACAAAGGAAAATATGTTGCCATAAGCCATAGGATTACTTGTGAAACCATCTACATGGTGTATGTGATTAGGTGCCCCTGTGGATATAAATACGTGGGCAGCACGATATGTCCACTGAAGAAGCGCATCTTTGAACACATCAGAGCCATCGTGAATTAAGATCATAATTATGCTCTGACAAAACTTTTGGAAAGGCATCCGGATCGGGACTGAAAGAGTCTGTGATATGGAATAGCTTGTGTGCCGAATGACGAGAGCAATGGAGATAGATTTCTGAAACTCAGATGCATGGAATCATATCTGATGATCAAACTAAAAAAAAAAGTTTAATTTGCCCTGAATGCAGACGAGCAACTTCATACACATCTGTAGCATACATGGATCTTATTGAGGGGTTATTTGTTGTGGGTTCAGCATTATAGAAAAATAACATGAGGTGATTGATGAATAAAAAGTTCACCAGTGAGAGGTGAATACAAGGAGATGCACATAGGACAGATAGAATAAACAATAGGGATCATGACACTTAGCCAAGAATTGAACAAGACACGAAAAACACGCTGTGAATAATTGAGGGCTTCCACATAAAATGGGCAGGAAGGCACTTAGCCAGTAGTATGAGGAATATTGAGGCGCTGAGCAGAGAGCACCCAGGTGCTAGGGGAAGAAAGGGAAGGTACCCACTCAAACACCCAACGCTACACAAGTAGGTAAATTGAGTAGAATATTAGGTTGGCACTGACCAGCACCATGAGCTGCACCGAGGAATGGACGCTCGTGAAACTAATTATTCACAACCTACACTGAGTAGGAATAGGGAACAGGAGTGTTGAGTTCAAAGACACAATACACCACTATAATGAGATACAATGAGCAGTACATACCAGACATGAGCCACATGAAGGCTTACACACTAAGGGATTAATTACGAGTATGGCCATCCACGTACTACAAGACTGGTGAGGGCGTGGTGGCAGTCTCCCAATCACCCTATTATGATTAGGAAGGTCAAACTGCCATTGCTCCACTGCAGCCACCAGGGAATCGCTGTTCCCTGGTGGTGCTGCGGTGGTCAAGAGGCATCAATATGCTTGGAGGGACCGCCGCAGTCCTGCCAAGGATATTAGGAGCTTCCTCTCCGCTGACGGTGTCATGGAGGTTCCTACTCCAATAATAATAATTTCAATATTAATGAAGAAAAAACAGTGTGGCACACAAGTAGTGATCTCTTTCATTCGACGTGCGTTTCGGCAGTGAGCTGTGCCTTCAACAAGAAAATGGGCCACAAAGGACTAGAGTTGGCTTTTTGTATCTATCAATCTAGCGATTTCAGCGATCCTTTTAGATGTGAATGGTTGTGAGGCACTTCTTGCCTGATAGTTAAGGCTAAAAAATATACTGAGTAGTAAATATACTGGAGCAAGGTACTTTTCTGCAATTTCTATTTTCTAACTTTGTGTCCCTGATTACGAACAGGTTTGGCATCCAGTGAAAAAACGTTGTTTATATAATTTCCAATATGTATATCCAGAGATCCACACATTTATTTATAAATCAGCTTCTGTTGCCAGATAGGGGAGTCGAACACACGCTACGATCGCCATGTGAGGTCCTACTCCATGAAAACCACGGCAGAGAGGGAACAAAGTGGGCCCTGTAGGGCCACCTGTGCCTCCTCCGCATGTAGATGCATATAGGGGGGCACACAATATGCCACCTTGTATGTATGCACCCCAGTTCTTGCTTGGCATGGACTTTTCAGTCCATGGCATATAGGAACCGTTTTTGTCATTCCCATTGCAGGGCCCATTTTCAGGGCACCTCTGCGGGAGCATCAACAGCAAAACCTGCCAGACAGGAGGAAACTTCTAATCTGGCGGGTCGCCTGATCGCAAATATGGCATTGCAACGGTGGGGCGGAACTGGCACAGCACTGCCAAAGACATAATCAGGCCCTAAGTAGGAAGGAGCTGAATCAAGTGGGTGGGAATACTGTAAGAAAAGAAACACCATGCTGGTTGATGCTCATGGAAAAGCACAGAGCTCATATAGCGCCCAAATCCTACGAATGAACAACATATTTTGAGGTGGGGAACTGTATTCGAAAAAGAAGCTAATCGGATTCACCTCAATTGCAAAAATGTTAATGTAATTGATGGAATCACAACAATTGAGATTACATAACTAACTGATGTACAATATGACCAAACTGTTATTTCAATGTTGAAACATTGTATACATTTTAAATTAATTAGTTTCTGTTGTTTAATATGATTTGGGTTGCTTCAACTACAGTTCCTATAATGCTTCCTAAGGGCTAAAGTGGGCTACAGTATAAAGGTGGAAAGTGAAGAGGGGTTCATTTACCGCGAGTAAGACCGATTGTCGAAACACATCTGTGTGGAGTTGAGGACCAATGAGAACCGTTACGATGCTAGCGAGTGTGGTATCTATGAACCGTAAATGACGAGATTAATAGGTGTACGCATTTTCGCTACGCTACTTAAAAGGGTTTGTCTTATTTACAGGTTTCTTCATTTGAACCCTCGGGTTCCATTTTAGTTACGGCATCCATTTTGTTTCTTGCCCTCACGTAGTCAGCGAACAGGCAAATGTCCGCCTCATGACCCTGTGATTCCCAAGACTGGGGGATGACACGGCAGAGACAGATGGCTCCGCAGCTGGGTAATCTTCCCACGTTGGCCTATTGTTTCAGCCTTGCATGCGCTCGGCTCGAATCCTTTGATCCTGGGATTGCGCTTCCGATATTACCTCCACACTCCTTCTTCTTCTGTTGTCTGACTTCCTTGCACCTGTTCCTGTCTCTTACTCTCGTCCTTTTACAACTAGAGTGGAATGTGCATAGCAGCAGGATAATGTGCTTTTACAGTTGGGAACCGACAAATGTTACTGTGATTATGTTCCGGGTTTCCGACACCATGAATGAAGCCCTTTTAAGTTTATTGTGGGAACTGAGTTGTAACCTTTTGTTCGTTACGTTATTGAATGCTGAAAATGTGTATAAAAGGAGCGATCCACATTTGCAATTTGAAGCAGACTCTTGGAACCTACACTCTGTTGTACTTCCCATGACTTTTGCATCCCTGCAGTAATAAACGCTGATCTTTGACGCCGAAGGAAGTGTCCCGTGTCTCTGTCACTTGTGCGCCGAACAGGTATCCTACGAAGGTTTCAGGTGTTGTTCCCTGGCACCGCTGGTTCTTAAAAGTCCAGTCCTTCAGTTGGCGCCCAACGTGGGGCGACATCAGCGGTACCGGTCCAAAACCTGACAATTGCGAGGAACTTCGTGTGAAATCTCCGAGGAAAAGGTGCACCCCGCTTCATCGATCCTGTTGTCGAAATAAGTGGTCCAAAGATTTTTCCCACGAAGATTCCCGCCTCCTGACGGCTGCAACGGATCAATGCTCTGACTGTCGACCTGTTTTGGTGCCTGGCGTAGTCCTTTGTATGGCGAGACGATAGACGGGCCTTCCTGGTGACGCCATCGAGCTCTCAGTTAAGTATTTGTGGGTCGCTCCCAGTCCTTAGTTGTTGGTGCTTAGTTGTTTGCATGGTTCCATTGCATTTGTGGTGCTTAGTTGTTGGTCCTTAGTTGTTATTTGACAGTTGCAATTGCCAAAAACCGAGGGTTTTGTCTTTCACGAGGATTTAGTACTTTGGTAACCCTTGAAGTTTGATACTTGGTTAGTGTGCATGATGCCTAGCCGTAGTGGTTTCATTGGTTTCTTCAAATGTTGCAACAAGGATTCCCGGTTGGAGGACTCGTGTCCGATACCTCCAGTTGGAACTCCGATATATGAGCTCTATAGTCGACATGGTGTGGGCCCTATTATATATAATGACTGTTGGGTCCGTTATACGAGAAAGGATGGTGTCCTTAGTTGGCCACCACACGGAAGTTTTGAAATGGAGATTTTAGATAATCTAGAAGCTAAATTATTTAAGAAGAAAGCTAGGCCAGCTATGTTTGATTCCCTTCGGTTATGGCGTAAAGAGGCCAAGCAGAAAGAAATCAAACAGCTTAAGAAGAATCGAAGAGAGGGTATCATTCCGATAATGCAAGTCGTGCAGCAATGTCAGCGGGATAAAGTAGAAAAAGAGATAGAAATTTCCACCAGACTGCATCATATGAAGGTGGATAAATGTTATCCGGTTTTATCGTCTAGTTCTGATAAAAAGAACGAAGACGCGAAAGAAGCGAAAGAGGATCCTTTGCTAGCATATTTATTGAAATCACCACCTCCTTATGCACAGGATACTACGGCTCCTATAGTTCCTCCTGTTGTCCCTCCCGTTATTCAAGCGGCTGCTGCTCAACCCGTTGTTGGTCCTGTGTTTGTCCCTCCAACTACTCCTATTCCAACTGCTCCTTTGCCTGTACCTCCTCAGCCTCTAGTTTCTGCTACTCCAACTACCTTGACTACCCCCGCTGTTCCTACTTTCACTTCTAATGTTGTTGCTCCTGTTCTTCTTTCTTCTTCTCCTTCTGTTCGTAACCGTATCCCTAATACTGTTGCTACCCTCTATTCACCACTTCTTGGGCAGTTATTTCCATCCGATGTTTCTGAAACTCCCCAGAGACGAAGTCAAATCCCTGGTGGAAGGGAGAGTGCAACGTTAGCGAATATGGCGCGTAGGTGGATAAGACACCCTGCTAACTACCCTCCACGCATGGTTTTCGACACGTTTTCTCAGTTTAATGAGCCTACGCAGAGATTCGTGTTCGAAGAAATGTGTAACTTTTTGAGAGAACAATGGTATAGTGATGATTTAGATGATGTACCGCCCGATATGATTGAACTTCAGAGTCAATTTTCGAACGGTACGATAGTAGGTGGAGAGGTATGACGTGCCTTAGACCGATTGTTAGCCTATAGATCCACAGTGCCTCCTCGAGTGTCGTTTGATGACGACTCCGACAATTGGAAAGCGACTCCTGGTCAGTATCCTATGAGAGAGGTTCCGCCAGTATGGATGCCAGGTAATCCTGGTGGAAATCCTGCGGTTCTGCCACATTTCCAAAGAGTTGGGATACACCTCCCATGGAAGCGATCAGAAGTCTTACAGGTGAAGCAGTCCTTGCCTGATCCACGCAAGAATCCGGCGGGTTATTATAAGGAGTTGTCTCAACTGGTAGACGCTACTATTATGAATCTTGCGGACATCGACATGCTGTTTGGCAATGTCGTACCACAACTGATTTGGGCGAAAATTCGCTAAGAAAACCATGCGAATGAGTTAGGCGGTGATTGGGCTGCAATAATAGCGGCTGATGGCCGACAAGTGGGTTGGGCTATGCCTGAGCAGTTAATTACGGATCTGCCCCAAAGAATCATTACGTTTATGAAAACGATTATGCCAGCGATGAGGGTGAACTGGGATAAATTAGCAGTTTGTAAGCAAAAGAAGGACGAGAGTGTCTCCGATTTCTTTACCAGATTCGAAGAGGCATATTTTTGATCATAGTGGTCAGGATATAGGCACCGAGGGAGGCCAACGGTTATTTGTTGATAAATTTGTATTGAATTTGTTGCCTGAGCTATGCAACAAATTGAAAAATTCAGAAAGTGCTTGGGCGGTTTCAACTACTGCTCAAATATTAGCGACAGCTCAATACTATGAGAATAGGGAAAAGGAAGAAAGTGATCGTTCAGACAAGAAAACGAAGGAGCTTAAAACGAAGGTTTTGTTACAGCAAGCGTATCCTCCACGTTCAAATCAAAATGATTCGCAACAGCAATATCGACCACAATTACAATCTTCCAGGATGCAGTCACGATCTGACTTCTCCGACTTTAGATCTACGCTTGGGTATAATCAGTGTGCATATTGTAGAAGAGAGGGCCATATAAAATATGATTGTCCAGCTTTGCGTGACCGGCTTAACTGTGTGTCGGCACGAGGGGGTCGTGGTGGTCCTCAACAAGCACCCCGAGGTAGAGGCCGCGGTGCCCCTCAAAATCAAAATCATGAGCGCCCTCATACCCCATCAGATGCGAATAATTATTTTGACCAACGAAATTTGAGGTCCGATAAATCAGCACAGTATCATGTGGACGATTATTACGTCGAACATGAGATAGATGCAGGTAACCACTACTAGGACAGCCACCGACAGAGAGAGGGAGTAGTATCAGTTCCGGTTGATCAGAGTGGGCCTTACGTCGCAGTTGCTACATCTGGCGTAGTTGAGCCTTTTCTGTTAGACACTGGTGCGACGAAAAGTTCCATCATGCATTCGAAACTCCCTGGCGCACCTTTGTCCGGCTTAACAAATGTTTCCATTGGATTCTCTGGCGCCCCTGTTAGCAATCCTGTCTCTAGCCCTTTGTCCCTTACGATTGGTCCTCATGAGCTAGAGGCCCCATTGATTTTATCTACTGGTTGTGGTGAGAATCTGTTGGGCTTGGATTTGTTAAAACGGTTATATGCGACTTTGTACTGCTCTCCTGCGGGAGTGGAGCTTACATTAGGTCAGAGAGCGATCTCTCCTATGTACTTATCAATTGATAAGTTCCCACCGGAATTGAGTTCCCTTCCTGCGTCGTTATGGGCTACGGGTCCCAATGATGTAGGCTTATTGAACATCCCACCTTGTGTGGTTCAGTTGAAATCGAATGTGCGTTTCCCACGTATACCACAGTATCGTATCTCTTTTGATGGTGAGCGAGCACTATTAGCGATCATTTATGACTTGATCGAAAAGGATGTCATTGAAGAAACTCGAGGCAATGTGTGTAATAGTCCTGTGTTACCGATTTTGAAACGCACAGATCCAACTAAACCTCCTGTGTACCGCTTTGTAATTGATTTACGAGAAGTAAATAAAATCGTGATTCCCCAGTTTCCTGTGGGGCCTGACATCACGGCTTTGTTGACCCTGATTCCGGCTTCTGCCTCCTGGTTCACGGTAATCGATCTAAAGAATGCTTTCTTTAGTATTCCGATCGCTGAGGAAAGCAGAGACCTATTCGGATTTTCACTGGGTGGTCGCAGTTTTAGATTTAAACGCGCACCACAGGGCTACTGTGAGAGTCCATCGAGCTATAGCCAAGCACTTAAAAGTCAGCTTGATGCATTTGTGTTGCCGACAGGCGCAGCCTTAGTTCAATACGTTGACGACCTAATAGTGGCAGCTGATACAGAGGCTATTTGCAAAACCGCTACAGTATCATTGTTGCAGCACCTATGTGACTTACATCACAAGGTGTCACCTTCTAAGCTACAATATTGTTGTCAAGAAGTAACCTACTTAGGTCACTTACTGTCAAAGGATGGGAGAATGTTGACCCCAGAGAGAATTGCAGCGATTGCTCGAATGACTGTGCCAAAGACTCAGAGAGATGTACGTGCCTTTCTAGGTATTACGTCATACTGCAGGCAATGGATTCCAAAATTTTCATTGTCGGTGAAACCATTGATAGCCCTTACGTGCAAGGATGTTTCATCTCCTTTGCCATGGACTGAAGAGTGTCAGAAAAGTTTTTCTGAATTGCGTGATGCGTTGTGTTCGGCTCCTGTGTTGGGTACTCCTGATTACAATAAGCCGTTCACACTTTATGTTCACGAGAGGGACGGTTGTGCGTTGAGTGTTCTGACACAACAATTTGGCGACAAACAGCGTCCATGCGCATATTTTTCTTCGACCTTAGACCCAGTAGCTAGAGCCTTGCCGAGTTGTTTGAGAGCAACAGCGGCAGCTGCGGTGTCCATTCGACAGTCCGCAGGTCTGGTCATGGATAATATGCTCACGGTGATGGTCCCGCATGCAGTCGACACTCTCTTGAACCGAACGAAAACTCAACATTTGACGAGCGCAAGGTTGTCTGGATATGAGTTGACGTTATTGGCAAGTCACATACGGATAAAACGGTGTAATGTGTTGAATCCAGCAACATTGTTGCCGATCGACATGGAATTAAGTGATGTAACACCACATGATTGCTATTTGAGAACTGAAGAGGAGACGAAGGGTCGTATAGACCTGAAAACACTCCATTGGTAGATCCCGATGGTACTTTGTATGTGGATGGTTCATGTTTTAAGTTACCAAATGGTGATGTGACGACTGCGTATGCTGTAGTAACATTGAGTACGGTTGTGGAATCTGCGAGATTGAGTCAGAATTCGGCCCAAGCGTGCTGAGTTGATCGCCTTGACGAGAGCGTGTGTGTTGTCCAGAGGGAAGCGGGTGAATGTGTTTACAGACAGCCAGTATGCTTTTGGTGTGGCGCATAGTTTTGGTCGATTGTGGAGAGAAAGAGGATTTTTGACGTCGCATGGTACGAAGATTCAGCACGGACAGCTTGTGAATGACCTTTTGGACGCACTTACATTGCCTAAAGAGGTGGCAATAATCAATTGTAGTGCGCATCGGAAGGTGACGGATGATGTTGGTCGCGGTAATGCGTTTGCGGATGAGATTGCGAAGGAGACGGCTAGAGATCTGACAAATCGAATGTACGTTGCGAGTTCAGTAAGATGGCCAGCGGAGACTAGTATGTGTGAGGACACAGTTGAGAGTGTGAAGAAGATACAGAATGAAGCTACTGAGATGGAAAAGACTCAGTGGAAAGAAAGTACGGGAAAGTTAGACGAGAATGGATGTTGGGTTGATTTGTCGGAAAAGCAGAGATGGATGTTACCAGATGCATACGTGCTTGCTGTTGTTACTATGGCTCATGGTACATCACACATTAATACGAAAGGCATATGTAAGTTGCTGTCACCCGTATGGAAGAATGATGGAATTACTAAATGTGCGGAGAGAGTGGTTAAAAATTGCATGGTATGTTTGATGTATAATCCTGGCAAGGGCACCCCCACTCCACGTGGTCATTTTGCTCCTCCCACATGTCCCTTTGAAATTATTCAGTTAGACTTTATCCACATGGAGAGATGCAATAATTTGAAGTTCGTCTTGGTTGTAGTTTGTGCGTTCTCCAGATGGATTGAGGCTTACCCCCTAAAGGATAATACTGCCCTGTCCACAGCAAAGGTTCTACTCAAAGAATATTTCCCCAGGTATGGAATGCCACGGATTGTATGGTCAGATAACGGAAGTGAGTTTTTGGGAAGTGTAATGAAGAGTGTATGTCGTGGTCTTGGCATAAATCAGAAGTTTCATAGTGCTAATCATCCTCAGTCTGCGGGTTTAGTGGAAAGATATAATGGCACTCTGAAACTGAAACTTGCCAAAATCCAGGCAACGACTGGTCTATCATGGCCCGACGCTTTGCCTTTAGCTCTCTTATCGACCAGGGCGACTGTGCACTCTCGAGTAGGGCTCAGCCCATATGAGATTGTGTTCGGCCGTCCTGCGAACATTTGGGGAGTTCCGAGGCCTAAAGAATTTGACAGACTTGAATATCCAATGTTAATTGACTATCTCTATGATCTGACTGCTAAATTGAGTTTGATTCATCAACAGGTCTTTGAGGCTCTACCGGCACAAACAGAGGGTCCTGGTCATCGGCTCCAACCAGGTGATTGGGTTCTTACCCGCAACTTTGGACGAAAACGAAATCTTGAGCCAAGGTTCGTGGGACCTTACCAGGTGTTGCTGGCAACGAGGACTGCGGTTCAGCTGGAAGGGAGAAAACATTGGGTGCATGCCACCCACACCAAGAAAGTTCCGCTCCCATTGCCAGCAGATAGTTGGATCAGAAAAGGATTCGGCTCGCCTGAAACTTACGTCCCTCTAAGTTATGTACCGTTTAGTGACGCGCAGCTTGTAGGAGATAACACAGTAAGACCCGACACCCCTGTTGAACCACCCGAAGTTAACCCTCTTTCAGCAGCATTGGAGAATTCAAGTTCTGAACAATTGCGTGGACAATCGAACACTCTTTTGCCATCTGATGCACTGTTTGAAGAGCAGACTCGCCCCGGAAGAAGTCGATACTTTCTTCGACCGCGCTAACAGACTAATAAATTCTGTTTTTTATTTATTTGAATCTACATCACCTCTATTGTTGCCATAAAAATTGTGGAGATTACATATATATATATATATATATTGTGTACCTTTTTCCTTACAGCTAGGAGGCGTATATTGAATTCAATGAACTCTTGATTAAAAACCTTTTCATCTGGGTTAACCGTAGGGCCGTGCGGGTACTTGTTTAGCAGGTATCTGACACTAGGTCGATTACTTTTGTCGATTTCTGGGAACTCCTGGGGATTGATAATCGCTACTCAGAACGAAGTGCGTCAAGAACGTCACAGACGGTTTTTAGAAGATGGAGTCTTCTAAGCTGTTGGAAATTGAGAAAATGGTGGCGCAAAGATCCAAATTGCACAAGACATTTCGAAAAAAATGTTTTTTGTTACAGGTTTTTATGCTGTTCCTAACTGTTTCTATGCTGCTGGTGGGTGGAGTATATTTTGGTTTTCAATCATTGCTGCCTTCTACTTTACCTACTCCTCCTTCTCATGATTTAAATTCTGTTTCCACTATGTCTCCACATTCCTTTCATCTTCTGCCCCAACATGAACAGGTCAGACGTGCGGAATTTATGAACAATTCTTTTGTTCAACTTCTACATCAGCATCAGTTGGTGATGAACACTACCAATTGTTGGGTATGTGGGTTAATGCCACATACCATGGATAAGGGTATTCCGTATTTTGTTCTTCCTTATAGCCCCCAGGGGTCAGCTCGAGCAGTCCAGACCATGTTCCGTAGTGCACTAGATTCCTACCCCCATCGAGAGCCTCGCTCTGCAGACCTTGGTCCTGGCCCGTACCACAAGTCTTTGGCGATAGCAATTGCAGATTTAAATAGAGATATTTTTGACGCAACACTTATCCCAGAGGAAGAGGTGCGATCTTATAAGGATCTGAGTGAGGTTGAGTATAGTACATCGGTGAATGATAGGCAGTTTAAAAGCTCATCTCCAATCTGGATCGTACCTCATCTCGGTCATTTCTGTCTGCAAGGTCTTGGTCGCAACCCGAGAGCTCAGCTTGGGAAGAGTGCTTGTGTTGATACTTACGTTTTACCAATGCTCTCTTCCCCTGTCTTTCTGACTGCCAAGGGTACCTATTTTGTATGTTATGATCGCGCATATACGTGGTTACCTCATGACTTCTCGGGTACCTGCTATATCGCGAATCTTTTGCCTCCGACTTTCACTGTTGCCTCAGATTATCACAAAACTAGAGTTGTGAGAGGTGTCATTAGTAAAGAAGATACTGCCGGTCAAGAAGCAGGAGATTTCTTTAAGGGTTTCCTACCGTTTTGGGGCCCTATGGTCAATAGCAGGAATCTGAGACAGTTAACTCGTGTAGTGGAAGCAACTGCTAACATAACTGCAAGCGCCCTTGGTAATCTGACAGCAGAGCTTCAAGCGGATAGGCTTATGACGCTACAGAACCGTATGGTTCTAGACGTAGTACTAGCAGACAGAGGTGGTGTGTGTAAGGTCATCCATTCGAGCTGCTGCATTTTCATACCTGATAACGCTCCAACGGTTTATCAAGCCATCTCGAAGTTGCATAAAATCTCAGAGTCCATACACGTGGACGAGGGAGATTGGACGCTTCTAGGATGGTTTTGGGGTCTGATGTCAACTTGGGGTTGGAAAATTCTGATGATTATAGGGGTTGTTGTGACGTTTCTGTTCACGTGTTGTCTTTGTGTGCAGTGTGGTCCTGCCTTATGTGGCCTTTGTGCTACAACGTGTATAAGAAGGCCATCTGTTACCGGCGAGACATTGATGAATAAGATGATGTTCCAGCAACACTTGAATGATCTGATGAATATCGAAATTGATTATGATTCCGACTAGTGCTTGCCTACATGAGGGCAAAAGGAGCGTCTGAGGACCAATGAGAACCGCTACGATGCTAGCGAGTATGGTATCTATGAACCGTAAATGACGAGATTAATAGGTGTACGCATTTTCGCTACGCTACTTAGAAGGGTTCGTCTTATTTACAGGTTTCTTCATTTGAACCCTCGGGTTCCATTTTAGATACGGCATCCATTTTGTTTCTTGCCCTCACGTAGTCAGCGAACAGGCAAATGTCCGCCTCATGACCCTGTGATTCCCAAGACTGGGGGATGACACGGCAGAGACAGATGGCTCCGCAGCTGGGTAATCTTCCCACGTTGGCCTATTGTTTCAGCCTTGCATGCGCTCGGCTCGAATCCTTTGATCCTGGGATTGCGCTTCCGATATTACCTCCACACTCCTTCTTCTTCTGTTGTCTGACTTCCTTGCACCTGTTCCTGTCTCTTACTCTCGTCCTTTTACAACTAGAGTGGAATGTGCATAGCAGCAGGATAATGTGCTTTTACAGTTGGGAACCGACAAATGTTACTGGGATTATGTTCCGGGTTTCCGACACCATGAATGAAGCCCTTTTAAGTTTATTGTGGGAACTGAGTTGTAACCTTTTGTTCGTTACGTTATTGAATGCTGAAAATGTGTATAAAAGGAGCGATCCACATTTGCAATTTGAAGCAGACTCTTGGAACCTACACTCTGTTGTACTTCCCATGACTTTTGCATCCCTGCAGTAATAAACGCTGATCTTTGACGCCGAAGGAAGTGTCCCGTGTCTCTATCACTTGTGCGCCGAACAGATATCCTACGAAGGTTTCAGGTGTTGTTCCCTGGCACCGCTGGTTCTTAAAAGTCCAGTCCAGTCCTTCAGAGTTCAAGCATATGGAATAAAGTGATTTTCAAAGAGGATTCCTTGAAGTGCAGCATTTTTCCTTGTTTGCAGATACAACGTGGAGACTCCTCTATCTCCGATGCTCGCAATACACTTGTGAGTATCAGGAATTTTGTCTGTCACAACTTCTTTAATTCTCAAAAGAAATTATTTTGGCTGTTTGAAAATAATTTATTTTGAGAATAAAAGAAGTCATAATAGACGAGACTCAACTGATATTTTTATTTCTTTTCCCCACTGAGGCCCAATTAGGACTCTTGCTGTCCGAGGACTGTCAAACTTGTGGTGGCACTGCAGTGGTGATCAAGCCACCACCGCATGGGCGGTCACACCGCTACATTAGGAGATGGGTGGTCGGACTGCCCTGAGACAGCCGCCGCTGCCAGGGAACCTCTGTTCCCTGGTGGTGGTGCTGCTGTCCCACCAAGCATATTACAGGTTTCATCTCCACCACAGTTTTCATAGTGATTCCACTTCCATGAAAACCGTGTCAGAGGTGAAACAGGAACACCGGTTGCCTCATGCCATCTAGATGCATGCAGGGGGGCACAATATGTGCCCCTTGTATGCATGGCACCCCAGTTCCTGCGCGGCATGGTCTTTACAGTCTATGCTGTGCAGAAACTGTTTTTGGTGTTCCCATTTCGGTGTCTATTTTCTGAGGCACCACTGTGGGAATGTCAAAAAACAGCTGCCAGACAGGAGAAAACTCCTAATCTGGTGGGCAGCCCGACCACAGGTTTGGTGGTGTGGGAGCTGGCCACTAGCGTGGAGGTCCAGTCCTGCACCACCAAACACGTAATCGTGCCCTGAGTAGTTATAGTTAGGTCCGCTGTTCCAAAGGAAAAGCATTTTTTGTGTTGCTAATAACTTTCACCCTGTTTGAGGAATCTCCATGAAAGTTTCCAAAAGGTATACTGTTTGACTAGTTTTTGCATGGAAATTTTACTGTAATCCATCAAGCAGGGGGCAAAAAATAGGGGGGGTCCCAAAACACAAATTATATAGACTTCTTCAAGAAGGGCTACAACAAAAACTGCTGAGCTGAATTACACTAAACATGGCAGGATTCTAGCTCTTAGTTCACAGATTGTGCTTTTTGCAATTTTAGGTACATCTGTCCAGTAGTTTTTGAGAAATGAAGGTTAAAGAATATAGATCAGATAGTTGGGTTCAGGGGACTCCCCTAAGAGTACCTTGAAACCAATTAAAAAAAAAATCATTCTGATTGGCCCAAAGAATTGCTTTTCCTTTAGGCCAGTTTCATGGAAGGGAGTGCTCTGATTGACTGCTAGAAACATAAGAAAAATGTTGCTGTCAGCCTTTACAGGGCTCGGGACTTCGTCCCTTGTCCTGAAGTAAAAAAAAGAAAAACATAAGGGGGCAGTGTAGGGTTATACTGCCCACCTAGGGCCCATGGGGGGGGGGGGGGGGGGAGGGTCCTGAGGGACCTCCCTTTTACTGAGGTCAAAATGCAAAAAGAAAGCAGCATTTTCTGGTGCAATCTCATTCCTGCGGGATCGTGGCAAAAAGATCAAAGAAATCTAGCTGTTCAGTTCTATTCTTACATTTTGTAAATGGAAGGGCCGTGCGGCCTTCTCCCCGAGCCATTGACGGCCCAGGGAAGCCCTCCCCTGGGGCTGAACTGTTCAGAGAAGGGGAAGTGGACTTTACAGCACCTGTTCCTAAGACTTTAAACACCCCAGGGAGCCCACTCCCAGGGCCAGTTACTTGCATTTAATGGACGGTGCCATGCAGTCCCCCTACATGAGCCTTATAAGGCCCCAGGGACCCACCCCCAAGAGCTCCCCGGCAGCCCCTGAAGAGTGTATGGTGGGGGTGGCCCCTTTGCGAGCAACAGGGCATCCACCTATATTAATTATTAAATAGAAGCCCTGGGGGATGGGGGCCCTTGGGCCACAATAGGCTCTGGAAAGGGGTCCATGCGGCCCCCCTATCCTGCAACTGGATTATTGGCCCTGGGGATTAGGTCCCCAGGGACTTTTAAATTCTCAGGGAGGTGGACCATGCAGCCTGCTCCCCTTTAACCCTTTTGCTGCGGTGGCAATTCCGCCGCAGCGCTAAGGGGCGGGGGGGGTGAGGGGGTCCGACGCTGGTGGCGGAACCGCTCCATCACGCCCCTCGGGTGGGCTGTGCTTGTGACGGAGCTGTTCCGTCACAGCCCCGCCCGCTCAATAGAACGCGCCGCGCAGGTGCAAAATGAGCGCCGCGCAGGTGCAGCGAGCGGGCCGTGACGGAACCGCTCTGCCACCAGCACAGCCCACCCGAGGGGCGTGACGGAGCGGTTCCGTCCCCAGCGTGGGAGGGGTTAAAATAAAAACGTTCTAGTAAAGGCATCCCACAGGGCATAAAGATGCTTGGGGATGAAAGAAAGTCAGCCCCAACTCCCCTTTAAAATATCTGTGGCCATGGGGGATTAGGTTCCCAGGGCCATAATAGGCGCGGGATGTGGTGGCCGTGTGGCTCCTCTTCCCTTCATAATAAAAGAAACCGGACCTCAGGGATGGGGTCTTCAGGTCTGAAAGAGGCTCAAGAAGGCGGCAAAATGCCCACCTCCTCTTTACAATATAGGGCACTGGGGAATGGGATCCACAGGCCCTCTCCCGTTTAAATAAATAGGCAGATGGAGATTGGGTCCCCAGGGCCTAATAACACTTGGGACGGGGGCTATGTAGACCCCCTCCCCTTCACAATACATAGAGCCCTAGGGAGATGAGGTTCCCAGGGCCTAATGAGGCTCAGGGAGGGAGACCACACAGCCCCCCTCCCCTTTAAAAAAAATGCCCTGGGAAATGGGGTCATCAAGGCCTAATAAGGCTTGGGAAGGGGGGCCCTGTACCCCCTCCCTTTACAATACATTTGGCCCTAAGAAGATGAGGTTCCTAGAGCCTAATGAGGCTCAGGGAGGGGGCTCACACAGACCAGTCCTCTTTTGAAAAAAAAGGCCCTGGGGATGGGGTCTCCAGGGTCATATAAGGCTAGGGGAGAAGCATGCAGCCAGCCTCTTCCCCTTTTCTATTATATTTGGCTCTGAGATTTGGTCCCGGGGCCAGATAAGGCTCAGGAGAGAAGCTCCACATCCCCCTCCCCTTAGATGTTGGCCCCAGGGAATGGGGCCTCTGGGGCCTGATAAGGCTCAGGGACGTGGGCTATACAGCCCCCCTCCATGATTCTGGGGATGGGGTCACCAGGACCTAATGAGGCTTGGGGAGAGGGGCTACATGTCCCCCATTTTTATTAGTTTTGCCTCGAGATGAGATTCCCAGGGCCTAATAAGTCTCAGGAAGGTTCTACGGGGCCTGAATGCCTACCTTATGCTGCACACAAAGGCCTTGCACAGCGTAGGGTTGGCTGCCTGCCTGGGATTTGGCTGCAAAGCCCTGTGGCCAATCCCTTGTCGTACACAGTCTTTGGCCGCACATGAGGTGGGGGTTGGCTTTACCTATGGTAATAAAATATTACTTAACGTTTAATGTTTGTCTGGAGCGGTAATGTTGTTATGGCTCATAAGGCCCTTAATGCAAAGCCATAATTTGACTGGCAGGAAAATGCACATATATACCGATGCCAAATGGATAAACTAAAATATTGAAAAAACTAGGACCAGATGTTTTATTTTGCAGCGCGATCTTCACATAAAATACCTACAAATCCAGAGGTTAGGAACAGGCACCAATGACATTTTCCAGTATTGTTGTGTTTGCCAGCCAAGAATTACTTTCCTTAGGGGTTTTGGTGTTCGCCCTTGGAAAGGATAGTTGGATAATATGGTGGTAAAACAGTAGATTTTCCAACTTATTTTCATACCAATGTTTGTTAAAACATTTTAAACATTACCATTAATAAGGAATTCTGGTTTTACAATGCCACATGCCCTATATCTTTTCAAAATGTATGTAGCATCTTTTCCATTCTTTTTCTTTCAAGAAGATTTTCATCCATGTAGACTTGGAAGGGAAAGTGAATTCAAATTTTAAACAAATGTCATAGATCACCATCACAGACTAGATAGCAGAGCTAGAGATCTTAGAGGCACCTACAACAATGCAGGAAAGTTACACTTAACTCAGGCTTTAGAAAGCTGTAGTTATGTTACTATAAATGTAAAAAAAAAGACCCTGTGCTGTACAAATCACGAAGGACTTCTATAACCATATAGAGGAGCAATGCTGAAGGCTGTGTTCCTTTATAAGGTCTTGGAAAACTGAGGTGACTTGCAATATACTTAGCTTGGATGTCAGATGGTATTGTATTCCTTATAATACATGGGAACAGCATTAGCCTTCCACAAATCTCTTACATCCTTGGTGTCTTGCTTTTTTTAATGAAAGAAATGGTATATTTGCAGATATGACATGAAGAATAAAAGTAGAATCTAAAGTGCAAAATTAAGCTAGCTAAAAAGCATTTAGTAATGTATTGCTAAAATATATGTGGATCAGTTCAATGTAGGTCAGATAAAAAAAACTGTAAAGAAGAAGGTATAGAAACACGCAGACAGGATCTCCTTCCTCTAATGACCAATAGTATGCAAAAATAAACATGTTGGGTAAAAATCTCCTTCCTGCTGATCACAGTTCATTCCTGAAAACCGGATCAGAAGAACTAAAACCACTTTTCGTTTTCGTTGTTTAAGGTGCAAGTGTAATTATGCTCTCTGGCCTGCCATTGTCAAGCAACAGGCAATATGACATCACGACTCAGCTGTTTTGAGTCGTTACAGTTGATCGTCTCCTTCATTTTGTTATCACAGGTGACTAGAAGCGTCCCAACTCGACTGTAATAATGACATTACAGACGAGCTTATGTAGAGCAAATGCTGCGCTTCATCCTTACAGCCCTCTACTCGCTGCCATTACAAAAAGAAGGTAATGACACGCTCAGGTAGCATGTGATAGAGCATAAGCCCTCATGAAAAATAGATATGCTCCAAAGATGTAGGTCACGCCCAGCATTATTCCCCTCCTAGACAAAAAATTAGTAGGGATTGTACAACTTCTAAATTCAGAGGACGCTTGAGCGATGGGTCACTTTATAAACTTGTCAGCACACTCCAGGCTATGATAATATTCGTCCATGATAATAAAATGGGGAATATAATGTGCAGGGCTAATGTATTCTGATAGGTGCCAATTCTGATGCTATTTTGTCATTTTTTACATTTTCTGTGCATGCTAATCCGGTTCTGTGGCAGGTGTATGAAATATGCTTAAATCCCAATTTCGCTTTCCCAAATTGGCTATTTACAAGGAAAGCCTGCAATTTTGAATATCTTCAGCGCATTAATAAGAATTAGAAGCTAATGAGATGTCCTCAAGCATTTTATGGCACTCCAGGGCGTTCGAGAAACACTGCATTGCCAGGATGACACGAGCTGATGATTTCTGTTGAAAATTAGTGGCATTATCTTGTTCATTTGACAAGGGATGGAAGTTCAACGCAAAACTTTGCTGCTTTCTGGCTCAGTCAGTGCCAAGGACGTTCAATTGCAGAATCTCAATGGATGTCAAAGGTCGCCCATCTTGGATCCTCTTCATTAGTTCTGGCTAGAGGCGCTAAAGCTGTCAATATGCGACTTTAGATTATTGGAATAAATCTTTTCCAGTGGTGGCTGGTGATCTGGAGGAAGTGATGGCGGGGGACATCCTTGCAGAGATTTTCAATATGCACCTCAGCAGGGCGAGCAAAACTGGTGCCCAATCTTCTCAGGGTGGGTTTTCCTAGGGTGATGGGGTCAATGATTAATTTGTGATTAAATAAGTGCCAGGGCCCTTGTCAGGAGGCCACTTTTGCTTGCGCCAGCCCATAGCTACTCTCTAAGACAGAACCAACACAACTACTAACCATGAAAACCTACAAGTGTGTCAATTCAGACTATTCCATGTCCCCAACCCTGTAGGAATGGCTTGGAAGGCAGGTAATAGCTATTTTAAGGTATATTGAATTAATAACCAACTGTTGCTTTGCTCATTTCTATATTGGACAAACATCTTCACCTTGTGGCAGGCTGTCATAAGCGCTGGGGCTGACAATTAAGTGCCGGTGCTGAGCACCGGAAACTACCGGCTCAAATTAAGCACTGGATGGGGTGAGCACAGACATACACGTTTACCCAACTCAGTACTTTTAATTTTATCGACTTTGAGTGGATGAAAAGCTGAGGGGGGCGCCACAGTTTAAACCATTGGGTCAATTACTAATCATCAGCCTTGTGGAAAGGCTTAGTGGAGCCTTCCGACTCAAATAAGAGGCAAGAGGCCCGTGACAGACCAGATTCCCTGCAAACCTTCCCTATTATTACCAGTGTATGTTCTGCGCAATTTATCAACTCACATTTATACACCCACTCATACACTTTCATTTCACCACTGTACCACACTCGCTCATACATCCACACATCCATACTCTCTCACCCACTAACTCATAATCTCATTACCTCCTCATTCGTCTTCCCGTCCCATTCCTGATCAGTGAGCAGCTTGTCTGCTCCACAGAAACCTAATACCTAGCAGAGTTTTTAGCACTTCCCCCAATATGGCATCTCCTATCAGTTGAGGATATAGGGGGAAGTGCGTCACATAACACCCCTGTTCAATTTTTTCTGCCTTCGTCAGTTGCCTTTGCCTAGCGGAGCTGTTTGTCGGGTAAGTGTTGCTTTCTCATTCATTTTTGTATTTACTTTGACGGCCTGCTGTAGCGGCCTCTTTTCTCTTTTTTTATGGGAGAGGTTGTGTTCTGTGTGTTCCTCTGTGACCTTGTGGTGAACTTCCTGCCTTTGCACGCCCCGCTCTAGAGGCCCCTTGTGCCTGTTTTTCTGGCTTCGTCGGGGTGTCCCCTCGCTTACCTGTACGTGGCCTGCTTTTGCAGCTGCTTCTCTTCTGGAGGTCCCGTCACGCCCTGCTTTAGTGGGCGGGGGTCCTCTGTTGTTTCCCTGTGGCGCAGAGCGTCCTGTCGGGATTCCTGCCTCCTCAGTTTTTTTGGGGGGCGAACAAATGCTTTTTTATGCATCCGCCCCCTTTCCTGGTTGCGAGAGGTCGGGGGCCTCTGGACTTCATTGCCTTTGAAAGCGGGTCTTTTTTCTGTTGGTCCCTGACCTCTGCTGGTTGTGTTTGGTGCCAGTTCTTCTGCTGTTGCAATATTCTTGCGCTGCCATGGACCAGGGTGCTTCTGGTTCTGCCGCTCTTACTTTGGATGCCCAACCTGACCCTTCAGCTGACGATGTGGAGACCGAGGAAGATGAGTGGAGGATAACTTTCTTACACAATATCACCAGCCGATCCTGAGTCCTTGCCCTTGCATGGCGCTGTGTGCAAGGTGCTTGCACATTAATGGCAGGATGTGGATAAGTCTGTGTTCCCTCGCTTTTTGTGTAGGCTTTATCTGTTGGAGGGGTTTGCTGCTGAGTTCCCTCGGTCGGTAAAGGTGGACAATCTGATGGCTGGTCTTTCCACGCATGGCTTGGTGCTGCCTGATGATGCCCTTCCTTCAGATGCTGTGGATAAGCGAGTGGAGGGGGTGGTGAAGCGTTCCTACGGTGCTTCCAACTTTGCTGTCAGGGCGACAACCTAATCCAACTACATGGTCCAGTCCCTGCTGAAGGATTCCCTCCAGGCCCGGCTCTTCTTTTGCAGGATGGGGAGGATGCCTCCTTTCTCTTGGCCTTCATGGAGCTGCAGGTGCGCTATTTGTCGGACATTCCTTTTGACAATTTGGGTGCTGCTGCAGCTGCTTCTGGGGCTTCGATTGCTGCTAGACGTCATATCTGGCTGCTTTCTTGGAAGGCTGAGTCCTCTTAGAAGTCAGTCCTGCTTAAGTTGCCCTTTGTGGTGTCCAAGGTGTTCAGGCCCCATCTGGAGGATTTGGTCAAGCAGTCGGTGGAGAACCATAAGCTTGTGGCTCCTGTTTACTCTCCTTCACGGGGACAAGGGTTTGGCTGCCGCCGTGGCTTTGGTTTTCCTTCTGCACGGGGTGCTCCGCAGCCCTTTCATAGCAGGGGTCATGGCCAGTGGGCCCTTGGTGATACTAAGTCCCGGGCCCCTGCCGGTTGTGCCCCCCCTCCTTCTCCTAAACAATGACTGTCTGCCTTTTCCAGTGGGGGTCGCTTTCACTTTTTTGTGCATCAGTGGTTGACACTTCCGCATGCCTGGGCGGTGCAGACTGTGTCAGCAGGTTATCAGATTGAGTTCTCCTCTCCTCCCCCACCGGTCTTCCGGGAGACTCCTCTGCCACATCACCCTCTGAAGCAGGTGGCCTTGTGGGAGGGTGTATCGCCTTCTGTTGGAAAAGGCGTCTATCGTGGTGGTTCCTCCTCTGGAGCAGGGCAGGGCTTGTTATTCAATCCTCTTCCTGGTCTCCAAGAAGGATACGACGGACCTGCGCCCTGTCTTGGATCTGAAGAGGGTCAATCTCTACATTCCCAGGCGTACTTTCAAAATGGGGACTTTGCTGTCTATCCTGCATCTGGTGCTGCCAGGGTGTTTTCTGGCTTCACTGGACCTGATGGATGCCTATCTGCGCATCCCTATTCATCCTTCTCCCCAGCCCCGGTCCGACGCGACAAGTGCCGATTGTGCGGAGGGCTTCCTGGGAGATTCAACCACTTCCTGTTGGGGTTGGCGCACTAGCCTTCACGCCCCCAGCACTAAATAGCTTTCTGCTCATGCGCACGCGCAGCGGACGTGCGCAGCGGGCACATCAAAGGCAAACCCGTCTGCGGCCGTCCGCGTCCGGCCGGGACCAGGGCCCAGAACCCCTGGTAGTTTTTATAATAAAACTCTTATTTATAGTGCGCAAACACTAGTGGCCTTAAGAGCTACCCCATGCGCCAAATGTTTACACTCATTGTTCCCGCCAGTAGTTCCTTAAGTTGCCCCCACTGCAATTTTAACCCTCTTTCTCATGGCAAAGAAGTCCCGGCGACCATACTTCCACTAAAATATTTCCTTTTAAACTGTCGTTCCCTCCCCAAACACCCAGTGGAACTGACACTCTGCCCTTCCACACCAATAGAATACTTCTTCCACTCAAACACTATCAACATTCTGATGACATCACATAGACTGAGCAGCAAGGCAAGGGGCATGAACAGAGAGGATGCATCAATCACTTATTAGATTATAACACATCCCCCCTCATCAGAATTGTAAAAATACAAGCATGCAAGATCAATGTACATACATGCAATTTGACAAATATAAATAAAATGTGTGGTGGTGGACATACACACATTCAAAAAGTCAACAAGCTTCAAGAATAACACAAAGCTTAAAGACGTAACACTAAAGGGTAATTTTGCAACCCCTAACCACAGGATGATACAAATACTTCAACCAAAAACAAGAGTAAATCCAGAGAAACTAAAAAGCATTCACTTCTTCCCAAACAAGGTAAATCCAGAGAAGCTAAAGAGCATTCTCATCATTCCAAAACCAGGATAAATCCAGAGAAGCACAGTCCAACACCTCACATGAGGTAAAAAACAATTCAAAGGGTAAAACCAAATCGGCAAATCAGAGAAGCTACTCGAAAGGTAGCCCTCTCATGTGCGTACCCGTAACGCACAGTCCAACACCTCATGCGAGGTAAAAACCAATTCAAAGGGTAAAACCAAATCGGCAAATCAGAGAAGCTACTCGAAAGTTAGCCCTCTCATGTGCGTACCCGTAACGCACAGTCCAACACCTCATGCGAGGTAAAAACCAATTCAAAGGGTAAAACTAACAGGCAAGCCCAAGAAGCTTCAATAGACAGAGTCTTCTCATGTGCTGTAACGCACAGTCCAACACCTCATACGAGGTAACAACCAATTCAGAAAAGGGTACACAAATATGACCAGGGACACTATACTCTATCTCCATCTAATTATACAGATGCAAGACAAACAAACAATACAGGCAAAGCGCACCGGTAACGCACAGTCCAAACACCTCCCATTAGGAAAAACGAACAAAAGACATACACTAACATGACCAGGGACACTACCATCTCTCTCCCTCTATTCATACAGATACAAAGAAGAACACTACACTCTCTCACCCCCTCTCATACAAATACAGGATAAGGTACGTGGAGAAGTGTGGCTCACTGGTTAGAGGAGGCAGACCTGGAAGCAGAGATCAGCCCGGGACCAGGGTTCAATTCCCGGCGCGGCGGGGTCTTGAGTCCTAAAATGTCCGTGGACTCGACAATTCTCGCTCCGGTGCCTAATCGATTCATGGGTTCACACTCTGAGACTCTGGGCAATAGATTGCTTAATCTCCACAACGGCCCCTCGCGGTGGGATGCCTGGCTTTCACCTTACGGATACCCTGCCGGGGTATCTCACAGGGGAATACCAGGACGGGTTCCCTAAGCAAGCGCTTAGAAACCAGTGGTGATTTGCGCTATACAAATCCATGTACATTTACATTTACATATATATAATACAACCCTATACATCACTACTTGAAAACCCAAAAAAATAAAAATGACAGGTAAATTTGTGGCTGAAAATATTGTGAAAGCAGCTTCCCAGTAAACTTCACATGAAAAAGGAGCATGTCCCAAACACAATAAAATGAAATAAATAAGGTTGTCACCGTGGTCAGAAAACGGAGTGAAGCAGTACCTTACAATGGCATAGTAAACTTCTTCAATTTGTCCAGCATAGAATGTGGTGCAGAAACAACTTGCTGGAGGTACAGGAACCAGACGACCAAAGACAGGAGAAGGCAGGCAGCACTGTCCCAAGAAGCTTCAATACATTTATTACAGCCTTGTCGTTCACAAACTTTATTGTTCACCGAAGAGAAGAAAAAAAAACGTTATTGGCAGTGAACCCTCATTGAATATGGAGGAAATCAGGCAGAATCCAATGTATACCAATGCAGCCGCCAACCACAAGATGGCGGCACGCATGGTGACGCCGCGCCGGGTGGCTCCCGGCATCACCGTGCAACAAGGCGTCAATACAGTGAGGGTCTTGGACAGGTTTTGAAAAGTGCGTAGTGGTGCAACTGCCATGACGGGCACAACGCAGTAAAATTGATGGCAAAACAGGGGCAATAGACATAAAGTAAACACACCCTACAACAGTCCGAGTGCAAATTCAATGCGGATAGGCAACAAACCAGTATCACCTGAGGCAGGCAACAGGCATCAAGAAAAAACAGAATTTTTGAGAGCACACAGCAAGAAGTAGTGCTCACTGGTTGGCATGTTGTTGCAACGCAGTCGTACATCAGGGTGGCAAAAGTTCATTAAAAATGTAAGGCAGGCAGCAAGACAAGATAACTCTCTCCTAGTGTAGAAGTAACGGCAGTACTGGGTACTTAACAGGTAGCAGGATATGAAGACAAGAAACAGTCCTCCAAAGACAGGAGAAGGCAGTGGACTGCAGGCAGGCAGGTAGAAACTGGTGCCTTAAATCATTGGTTCCCAATATCCAACGGGGAGCAGGAACTAACCCAAATCCAAATGTACAGTACTCACTAGTACATGCAAATAATTCCCAGGTGACAGATGATGTTCTCTGTCAACATATTACAGGACAGGAACAATTCAGAAAAGACAGGAAAGCTTTCAAACAACAAAGAAAATTCTAAGATAAACTGGCACTTACTGGTTGGGGCGACCGATGAAATGGTCACTGGTGGGGCATTAGGGGTGCCAGGTTTGTTCAAATCCACAGGTTGTAGTTTCTTGAGTTTCAAAAGTCCAATCTCCATTGAAGTAGCACGCAGGTTCTTTAAAATCGTCGCCAGTGTTAAAGTTAAAGGAAAGATCCGTAGTCCAGGTAATGTAGTTCAGGATCACAGCTTTATTCTTTAGATCAGATCCAAATTACAGATTCATGCTAGGCCTCATGCAATGCCCCATCAGGAGCAGCCTACTTGCCACTCAGCCCTTCCACACCAACTGAATACTTCTTCCACTCAAACACTCTCAACATTCTGATGACATCACATAGACTGAGCAGCAAGGCAAGGGGCATGAATAGAGAGGATGCATCAATCATTTATTAGATTATAACACACTCCTTATGGAGGATCTTAATCCAGACGCTCTATTCCTGACCGAGACCTGGTTACAGGAGGAAGAGGATCCAGCTATAACCCAGATCTTACAATTGGGGTACTCAATACATAGAGTGGACCGCAAGTCGGAAAGAGGTGGCAGTCTAGCCATAATTTTTAAAGACAACTTCTGTTGCCGGTCCTCTACTGAGGAGTTACCTGACTGTGAAAGTATGACCTTCTCGTTAGAATTTTCACCTACCAGTACTTTCTCGGGCCTGTTAATTTATCGGCCCCCTGGACCCATAGGACAATTCTTGAATACACTCCTGATGCGTGTTGCAGAATTAACCCTAAGTCCAGCCAACTTCACGGTTCTAGGGGACCTTAACGTCCACTTGGAGGACCCTTCCAACCATCTGGCCACTGAACTCCTAACCAGCCTTTCGGCAATCCAAATTGTGCAGAAGGGCTTTGCCTCTATGCACATCAAGGGGAACCTCCTCGACTCTGTGTTCAGTAATGTTCAGAATCTTTTAGTTGACACCCCCATTTTTCTTCCGTGGACTGATCATATATTAATCCCGCTGGTTTGGGAATACTCAGTTTCCTCTGCCACGTAAAAACGCTGCTCCACTGCTGGAAAGAAAATGGTCAAACCTCTCCAATAGTCAGTGGTCTACATTATTAGCCGCTTCCACCCCCATCTCGGACCCAGACCCTGAGAAGGCTGATGGTAACTTAAATCTCTGGAGACAAAAGTCGCTTGACTCACTGCTCCCAAAGACACCTTCCTATAAGAATTCCAAACATAAATTGGCACCCTGGTTCTCCCCCAAATTAAGAGAGCTTAAACAAATGTGTAGGAGACTGGAAAGGAGTTGGAGACTGAACTTAGCAGACGATAGGAAAAATGTTTATAGAGAAGCTATTAGGAATTACAAGGCCGAAATCAAGATCACACAATCCTCATTTTACGAGGACAGGATTAGCGCAGCTGCAAACTGACCCAAGGAAATATTCTGTATTGCCAAATCTCTTATTACCGTACCGCAGAAATCCCCCAATTCAGAGGATGCACAAGCCCGCTGCAACAGTCAGGCGGAATATTTCCACCCAAAAATTCAAGTGATATCCCAATCCTTTCTACATTGCCAGACTGAATCTATTATCTCGCGCACTGAGAGTTTTCATCCTGATTCACAGTGTTCTCTCACGGAGTTTCCCCTGGTAGACTTATCACTCGGGTAACCTCAGGTTCACCCACGGACCCTGTTTTGCCGCAACACCTCACTCTAGTTACTGATGTTATCCGTCCGGTAATCCTGGATGCTATTAATGCCTCCATCTCCTCAGGAAAGGTGCCTGTGGCATGGAAATGTGCTCCAGTCAGAGCTCTACTGAAAAAACCTAATCTAGACATCTCTAACATGGGCAATTATCGCCCCATTTCCCTTCTTCCCTGGCTGAGCAAGCTGACTGAGAAGCACATAAACTCCATCCTAGTTCACTATTTAGAGTCCAATAAACTACTTCATGACTCCCAGACAGGATTCAGTCCCAAGTTAGGGACAGAGACAGCTCTCGTGGCAGTTACAGAAGAAGCCAGGAGACTCTTGGATCGGGCGGCACAGCAGCAATTATTTTGCTAGATCTTAGTGCCGCCTTCGACACTGTGAATCACAATATCCTAGTTGAGCAACTACAAAATCTTGGAGTGTCAGGCCTGGCCATTACCTGGTTTCAGCCCTTTTTACAGGGCCAATTCTTCCAGGTTTCTGAGGGTATGGCCACCTCTAATCGCTGGCCTCTGAGCTGTGTTATTAATGTTTCTGGGCAAGTTTCCTTTACCTTCGTCGGCCCTCTCTTGGCCGCCGTGTCTTGGTATGATGCCTGTCCCAAAGCACCAAATCAAGAGCCTAGGCTTTAGGCTCGACAGTTCCTTTTGCTTTAATTATCAAGCCACCAAGCTCTCTGCTAACGGCTTTGGCCTGATGACGATGTGAAGGAAAATCCTCCCACTTCTTCCCTTCCAGGCCCGAAGGATCATGGTGAAAGCTCTCATCTTGTCTCGTTTGGATTACGGGAACGCATTGTATTTGGGCACCCTGCAGGCTACCACTCGAAAACTGCAGGTAATCCAGAACTGTGCGGCCCGCCTACTCCTTGAGATTCCCCGGAGACAAACAGCAAGATCTGTTCTGAGGAAGCTCCATTGGCTGCCAATTCAGTCCAGAGTACGTTACAAGGCCATGTGCCTGGCACACGGAGCTATCTGGAAAACTGGACCTGCCATCAGCCATCCTCTGGTTACCTCTCACCAACCATCCAGGAGTCTTCCTTCCAGCACTACCTTCCTCGCGACTATGAGGAAATTTCGTAGAACCAGATGGGGTGGTCGTTCATTTTCTTGGAATGCCTCCATGCTCTGGAACTCCCTGCCTCCATTCTTCGCAGGGAACCCAACCTACAGATCTTCCGCCGACTTCTCAAAACTCATCTTTTCACTAACCCCCCACTAACCTGTCATGCCTTTGCCCCTGCTCTGTCCGGTCCTAAGCGATACGAGGCCTCAGGGTAGTAACGCGCTTTATAAAACCTACTTCACTCATTCATTCATTCATTCATTCCTGCGGATCAGCAGTATCTCCGTTTTACTGTTGGCTCCTGGCACTTTCAGTTCCAGGTGCTTCCCTTCGGCCTTTCATCGGCGCCTAGGATTTTCACAAAGCTCTTGGCCCCTCTGGTGCGTATTCTCCATTCCAGGTGTCTTCAGGTTTTTCCCTACCACGATGGTTGGTTGATTGTTTCTCCTTCTTTCTCTCAGGCTCTGTCGGATGTGGACCAAGTCTGTTGTCTTCTGGAGTCCTATGTGTTTCTCATAAATCACCGGAAGTCCTCCCTGCTGCCCTCCCAGACTCTGAAGTTCTTGGGGGCTCTCTTCTGTATGGATCTGGGGATGGTGTTCCTTTCCCAGGAGAGACAGTTGACTTTGTTTGCTCACCTTTCATGGGTTCTGTCCCAGTCCCAGGTGTCTGCCCGGCTCTGGTTGCGGAGTCAAGGGGAGACGGCTTCCACTCTGCATCTCCTCCCGTGGGCCCATCTGCATTTGTATCCCCTCCTGCATCATGTCCTGTCCCACTGGGATTCTGCCTGTCAGGACTACGACGATCCTATTCCTGTCACGCTGGGGATTCGGGCTGCTCTCCAATGGTGGTTGTCCCCTCAGTCTCTTTCCTGGGGGTTCAACCTTCTCCCTCGGCTGTGGTGGTGTTGTCCGCCGATTCCAGTGCCAAGGGTTGGGGTGCGGTTCTGGGTGTTTCCAAGGCACAAGGTCAATGGTCCTGTTTCGATTCTCTCCAATCCTTGAACTGGAATGAGCTGCGGGCAGTTTGGTTGGCTCTGCTGTGGTTTGCTCCTCTCCTTCTTGGCCGTGCTGTCTCTGTTCAGACCCAAAACCAGGTTGTTCGGGCTTATGTGAATCATCAAGGGGGCATGTGCTGGTCTCAGCTTCTCCTTTCCAGGATGATCGCTCTTTGGGCTGAGCGGAATCTGACGACTATCTATCTTCTGGGTAGGGAGAATGGGCCTGTGACTCTCTGAGCAGGGTGTTCCCTTCCTCTGTATCCATGTGCCTGTCTCCTCTTCTGTTTGATCAGATTGTCCTCCGGTTCCACCTTCCTTGGCTGGAACTGTTTGCCTCGGAGGAGTCGCCCTTCTTTCTCTTTTTTGCAGACGCTTTTTTGCAAACGCTTTCTCCATTCCGTGGTCACTGGGTCTCCTGTTTGCCTTCCCGCCGTTTGCTTTGATGCCCAGGTCCTCAGGAAGATTCGTTTGGACCAAACGGAAGTTCTTCTGGTGGTGCCGGAGTGCTCCAGTCTGCCTTGGTTTCCCCCTCTTCTGCATTTGTCTGTGTGCCCTCATTGGCAGTGTCCCCTGTGTCCCTCCCCTCTGCGAGCTTCTCTTCTCCACATGTCTTCCCTGTACCATCAATGGCTGGCGGTTTGGCACTTGAAAGGTTAAGTTTGTTGGGGCAGGCTTGTTCTGTTGAGGTTGTCCAGTGGATCCAGTTGTCTAGGCGTCCTTCCACCTCGAAGTCCTATGACCGTCATTGGAAAAACTTCTCCTCCTGGTGCCTTGGAAAGGGTCTGTCTTCCTCCTCCTGTGCTGATGTGCGGGTGCCGGACTTCTTTCGGGATGGGTTTGTCCTGGTGCTTGCTGTGTCCACTCTCCGTGCGCAATGGGCTGCCATTCTTGATTTTAGGGGTTCTTCTGTGTCTTCTGTCTCCCCTTTGGTGGCTCGCCTCTTGTGGAGTTTTTTGATTCAGCGTCCTGTCTCTCACTCTCCTGTGCTGGCCTGGGATCTTCCCCTGGTTCTCCAGGCCTTGACTGGGCCCCCTTTTGAACCTTTGCTCTCTGTGTACCTTAAGTTCGTTTCTGCTAAGGTTCTTTTTCTGGTGGCCATTACTTCGGGCGGTGGGTTGGTGAGCTTGGTGCTCTGTTGTCTTCCCATCTCTTTTTGTGTTTTTGTTCTGTCAAGGTCATTCTTTGTCCTAGTCAGTTTTTTCTGCCCAAAGTTTTGTTTTCTTTCCACTGTAAGGAGGATATTGTCCTCCCTGTCTTTTTTCCAGACCCCTCCTCCACAGAGGAGGTTGTTCTGCATTCTTTGGATGTGTTTAGGGTTCTCCGCATTTATTTGGATCTGACCAGTGGTTTTCGGAAGGTTATTTCCTTGTTTTTCACCTACGGGCTGCCTGGGAAGGGGCTTTGTCCTTCCTTGTCCATCTTGACTCGTTGGGTTAAGGGTGTTGTTGTTTCGGCTTACGAGTCCGATCACTGTCCTCTCCCTTCTTCGGTCCATGGTAGGTCCACCCTGGATGTCTCCTCCCCAGGGCCATGTTCAAGGGTGCCTCCTTGTGGTGACATTTGTAATGCTGCCACGTGGGCTTCTCCCCATATCTTTGTTTCCCATTATCATCTACAGTTGGGGATGGCGGCATCGACTGCCTTTGGCACTCATGTTTTGTCTGCGGTACATGGTTTGTTATTTGTACAGCATTCTTTTGATTAAATTGACCTGTTTGCCGCACTTCTGATCTTTTTTCTTACAATCACTGTGTGCTTGGGTACGGGCTCACTGATCAGGAATGGGACGGGAAGACGGACGAGGAGGTAATGCCTGGTTACTCACCGGTAATCTTCATTATTACTCCGAGTCCTGCTCTACCCGTCCTATTGCTGAGCCCTTCCCTCCCTCCCTGAGGTTTGTTTGTGGTGATTGTTTTTGTTTCTGGGTTTCTTTGGTATTCTCGGGATGTTGTGTGATGCACTTCCCCCTATATCCACACCTGATAGGTGACGCCATATTGGGGAAAGTGCTAAAAACTCTGCTAGGTATTAGGTTTCTGGGGAGCAGGCAAGCTGCTCACTGATCAGGAATGGGACGGGTAGACCAGGACTCGAAGTAATGAAGATTACCCATGAATAACCGGGTGAAGGGTGGGTAACTGCTTCGGAGTGGTAAGCAGCCATGCATAAACCGGGCTTGAAAGCGAAATGCCCCTGGATGTTTCCACTCGGTGCCCTAGGTGGAGGTGGGGACATGAAAGGGACGTCACCCACGCTGTGAGAAAAGATGCGACTGTGTGTGGGTAAGCCCCACCAGCGCTGAATCAGGAACATGTTCACACACGCGCAGAAAGCCTTGCAATAATGTATGCTTTTCTAACTGTAGCTCAGAGCGAAGGTCTGGAAGAAAGCCAACAATCAATTGTATTTATTTTTAATGTTGTTTATTTAAGTAAGTTGATAAGGAACCATAAAAAAGAGGGGCCTGGAGCCCAGCGCCCTAAAGCAGAAGCCATTTCTAATTTTTCTTTGCGTTCGGTCATCAAAGCCACATTTGCTCAAATATTCATTATACGCCTGAAATCAGACTGGAAAATTAGTATGGTTTACAGGTAGGCATGGTCAAACTAATTCCACTAAACATCAAAACACTTGAATTTTCATAACAGAGTTTTCTAGACATTGTTTAAAAACTGTGCATCATTTCTTTAAATGCACTATGGGGATCGGCAGGCCCTTAAAGATAGTCTCTGACTTCTCCCATTCTTACCACATACAACCATCTATTAAAATTAACATGTGTTATTCAGTGGCAGCTGCTACCTGGAAGCAGCAGTGGGGTGGGGGGATGAATTAAAACATGTTTTACTTACCTCCCAGCCGGCTGCTACCTCCCCTACGTCCTCTTCCTTGATCCTTGGGCGAGACAGAAAGCAAGAAGCACCAGGGCTCCCAGGTTCCCTGCAGCCAATCACGGTCTGACCACCGTGACACGGCGCTCAGCCACGGGCTGGTGGGGTGGGCATGTTCTCCACGCAGGTTGTAATGCAGCCTGCATGGTGAACACTGTATGTGCGCATGACTGTTTTGGGTGGGCCAAGAGGCCCGGCCAAGCACTCATGCTCACAAAGGGAGTGCAAACCACTCCTCCCCCTGCTCTGAGAGTAGCCTCACTCCATAAAGACACTGCAACAGGGAAAACTAAAATGACAATAACCTTGAGATATTATCATTTTATTTTTACTTTTTAACACAGCTAATACTCAACAAAACTTTAATTTCTCATTTGGCTGCAGTCTTCGGGCCATAAACAACTGGATCACCCTGAACAGATCCATGCAACAAAAGCACTTCCTTCATCTGCACCAAATTCCTCAGATAGTTTTCAAGATTCCTACTGCATGCGTCTAACTTTCCTTTTATGGTTCCTAACTCCTGTTTTTACAAGACCAGAAAAGAAGGTCTTGCATTTTCGGTCTAAGGTGTTTTCTCTGAAACTCCATCCAACTCCCCACTCAGGAAAAGTGACTGATTGATATCTGTCCACAACTAAGCCTTCCCTGGTCCTTCCTACCTCTGAAACTACACAGTGTAGGCTGAGAATACAGAATCCCAAATATCCATGGGACAGAATATTGTTACCACAATATTGAGCGACAAAATATCGAAAGGTATGTGTCTATACATTTTCTACACCTAACTCCACATCTACCTACCTTGACAGCAATATATATATATATATATATATATATATATATATATATATATATATATATATATATATATATATATATATATATATATACATATATATATATATATCATGCCAAGGTGACTCTGAACATAAGGACGCTACTCCGCTGGTGCCAGTTAACAAATTGTTTATTTTCAGAAGCTGCACATTGTGTCCGGTATCTTAAAGCCTTCCTCGAAGCGTTTCAAAGCTCCTACTTCTTTCTCATGGGGCCATAGGCAGCACGTGACGGGGTTAACCACAGCCTTAATTAATAGTCCATTAGTCAGTCAGTCAGTCAGAATACTTTATTTCGATAATCAATATCATAAAAAGACAATGGTACAAAACAACACTCACGTTGAATACATACATTATTTACACATAATATTAATATAAACCAATTAAGAAGGTGTTCTCAGTGCTTTCATGGGTTAAAAATCACAATAAATAGATTAAAAACATACCAAATTATTTGCCCTAGCAATCAATTTTACAGTGAAAACATCCTTGCAAAATACAACCCTGAACATTTATGTACCATTAATCATCCTCCTGTTCTTGATTCTGACAGCACTCACTAAAAAGCTAGCAATATGAAAAATGGTCCGGGGGGGTCTTTAGTAATTACAAGTACAAGAGAGCGGGCTTGACTTGCAGAAACCCCACCTCCCTAAGTATGGGGACCAGAAATTTCATTCTAAGTTCCGTGAAATGCCCACAGAACATCAGAAAATGCAATGTGTTCTGAGTGAAAAAATTGTCGCAAGAACACGGCAGTGCATAATCGGGAGTGCTCCAATTTGGAAAATAGCCAAGATTCAGGTGGATCAAGTTAAAACGGAAGCGAGTTAAAAGAAACCTGTGGTAAGGGTGGTTCACCAGGTTGAGATACATTTCTGGGCCGTGTGAACTAGCAACAATGAGACTAGCCCTTACAATAGGTTTTCTGAGCTCTATTTCCTCTCTTTCCAAAGACATCAGCTCTGCCATGGCTCCCTTAATTTGTGTGATGCCCCTGGAAGTTATTATTTCTGGGGAGGAGAAAAGCTCCGGTCTCCCTAGTTTAAAAAAGGTATTTTTAATATATGTCAACCACTGAATCTTACTGGAATTTTCTAGTGAGAGACAGTCTTTCATGATAATATGGTTCAAGGAGATTTCCTGGTTCAACCAGGTCTTCATCCAGCATATTAAGGGAGCCATTCTTATCATCTCAGAAATTAACCCTACCCCCAATGCAGAGTGAATAGTGTATGAGGGAGTGAACTGTGGGACAGAGAGAACTGATCTCAGAAATTTGTTTTCTGTCACCTGTAAACAATCCAAAACACTATAGCCCCATATTGAGGTGCCATAAATCGTAGTTGCAATGCATTTTGCTTTGTATATTTTCATCAATGCAGCTATAGGTCTTGCCCCCAGTTTTTTTGCGAATCCCTGGAGTGCAAAAGTAGTTCTAGCAAGGGAGATGTTTCTGTTTTTGAGTTGCGGGCCCCAATTCCCCCTCTCATCAAAGGTAATCCCAAGATAGGGGAACATGGGCACTCTGCACAATTCTTCTTCGCAGCAGTAGAAAGTTTTAGATAGTTTCTTCCTGCTGCACCTCCCTGTAATCATAATTTGCGACTTCTTTGCATTTATTTTAAGATCGAGGGATCCCATAAACTTTCCGAAAGCATCTAGCAGCCGTTGGAGTCCAACCCCCGTCCGTGAGAGAAGGACAGCATCGTCCGCGTAGAGGAGGACTGGAATACCAAGTTCCCCTATACGCTGTATATCAAGGGTTACCTCCTTTAATACAGATTCTAGGGCATTAATATACACCGTAAAAAGAAGGGGGCCAGGATACACCCTTGCCTGACCCCCCGTTCTGAGTTAAAATGGCTGGAACATCGCCCCTGGGTGGTGACCCAGACAGAAGCCAATAAGCCCGAGTGTAACTCCGCCAGGAGGTTAACCAGGGCCCAATCTAATGCCATGTATAGTAAAATTTTCCATAACTTAGAACTATTTACAAGGTCAAATGCTGATGAGAGGTCCATGAACCCCAGGTACATTGACCCCTCTTTAGCCTTGGTGTATTTATCTAAAAGCAATTGCAGGTTGAGACACTGGTCTAAAGTACTCCTTTGTTATCTAAACCCATATTGCAGGTTCGACAAAAACCCTCTGTCGTCGAGCCAAACCGTTAATTTGTGAAAAATAACACGTCCTAAAATTTTTACTGAGGAGTCTATTAGGGAGATAGGTGTATAACAGGAGGGGTCCTGCCTGTCTCCCTTCTTCGAGACTGGAATAATAATAGATTTTTTCCAAGACTCCGGAATATTATTTTGATTCAGGGCATTAAAAACACTACACAGGATTTTAGACCAAAATTTTGGGGCACATTTAAAAACATCTGAGGGAACCCCGTCCAGGCCAGGGGCCTTATTTTTTAGGGTCTGTTCAATCGCACTTTCTACCTCTGTTTCTTCAAAAATCACATGTAAGCCCTCAGAGCTAGAAAATATATTAATCTGCTGTTTTTCTGAGTCTGGGGTTGAGTAAATTTTCCCAAAATGTGAAATCCAGCTCTCATCCGGGATATTTGTTTCTAGAATAGAGTCATCCTCAGCCGAGAATAGTGGTTGATTAACTATTTTTCAGAACTGCCCACTATTTTTTAAAGTCTCAGGAGCAAGTAGTTGCAGCCAGGCCTCTTCTTTCAGCTCATTTTTTCGGTCCGAAATAGCTTTCTTATATGCAGATCTCAAACTTGCTATTTGGACTCTATCTTTGGGGGTAGCCTTCAGAGCCTTAAGTAACCGTGCGTGTGCCCCAGAGCATCTTTTATTAAACCATCTTTTCCCATTCTGTTTTATCTGACTGGGACCTGCAAGTAGGCTTTGATTGATTTGTCTACAAATGTTATCAAAGGCAGTGACCACGTGAATATTTTGAGCCTGCTTCTCTAAGCATATGGCCACATCGTCTTCAACCTTGCCCAATACATCCTGCAGGAAGGTTTCAGGAAGTATGTTTGACCATTTTAACCTGCGTCCTTGCTCTTTAGCAATCACATTTAGGCTTCCCTTGAATGTCTAATTTTTAAAATTGAAAAGGTCAGTGGATATTATGTTTACTGACACTGGGTTATGATCACTGAAGACCGAGACCTCAGTTTTATACAATAAAACCTTACATAAAACAAAAGAAGACATGAAAATATAATCAATAATAGTACCATCAACTGTCCCTTTAAAAGTAGGGGTCCTAAAACCCCCTTCCCCGCATCCAGACTCATAAAGATTCCATCTTGCCAAAAGAATTTCGAGGGCCTCACCCCGTTTAGAATGTTCAAGATTAATTGGAGAAGAATAAGGGGGGCCCTCCTCTTCTGTATTGGCGCATGGTTGGTTGCAGGGATGAATGTTAAAGTCCCCTAGAAGGATTATTTCAAAAGCATTCACATTAATTCTATAGAGTGACAAGAATTTCTCCAAGAGATCTAAATTAAAACTAGTTAACTCATTAGCACGTGCATTGTGAGTGAAGTAGTGTGGCTCACTGGTTAGAGGCGGCAGACCCGAGAGCAGAGGACGGCCCGGGACCAGGGTTCGATGCGCGGCAGGTTTCTGGACCAGGGTCAGCGGACTCGATAATTCTCTCGCCTCGGTGCCCACTCTGATCAGCGTTCACACTCGGCAACTCTGGGCATTAGCTTGCCTCATCTTCACTAACGGCCCCACCAGACCGCCGGGGATGCCTGGTCTCACCCTGGAGATACCCATTAAGGGATCATCTCTCAGGGAAGCCAGGAAGGGTTTCGCAGCGGTCGAAGCGCCTTGGGACCCTACGGGTAAGTAGTGCGCTATATAAATGCCTATACATTTACATTTACATACATTGTAGAAATTAATAAATAAAATCTTAGGAATGTCAGGGGAAGATAATTCTACAATTAGACAATTTTGACATCCTGAGTTACACAGAGTTAAGGAGCCCTTTAGATCAAGTTTAAATAAGCTCACTAGACCACCCCTGGCTCTACCTGGCGTACTGCAGGTTGCTCGAATGCAAAAATGACTGTACCCATCCAAAGAGAAACTATCCATCAGGTCCAAGGTCTCTTGGAACGCTATAATGTCATAATTTTTTAAATAATGTATCCAAATTTCATTCCCTACTTTGGCCTTGATTCCAGCAATATTCCATGTCATGATCCTGCAGGAAGAATGTAAAGGCTGTACGTTGTTCCTCGGGACATTTGCCAGTCAATCGTTTTCCTCCAAAGATGTTAGCGGGGAATATCGGTTGGTCAGTGGGAGTGGGTGATCAAAATTACTATTTTGCCCGGTCAACCTGTAATAAAATGGGTCCATTCTATTTGCAGGGTAATTTCCAGTTTGCGAAGGTATATTACAGCCATGACTAGGTAGAGATGGAAGTAACTTGGGCAAGGTAGTATGTAAGTGTAGGGGATTGCCATGATGATTATAGAAAAAACCAAGGGGGCGAGCACATACAGCGTTGTCAACAATTGGCAAAGAAGCCGCTCTAAGCAAGACTGTGGCAACGTGCTGTGGATGCCTAAAGTTAACAATAATGCAATCCCCCCTGGAATTTTTCCTCGAGTTTCCTATCCAACTAACTCTACGAGTTGATATTATATCATCAGAGAAGAACAATGGGAAACCACAGTGTCTATTCAGCCATGACACTGATTTATTTTTCAAAGAATCATGAGATTCTATCCCCGACTCAGAAAGATGAGAATCCACCCCAGGTACATTAGTTAATACCACTATATATGGTGCACAATCTGGGGGTAGATTAACTGAAGGTCTTCTATTTATCTCCCTTCTCCCCTCACTGTTGTGCCCCCCTGTCAAAGTAGGTTGATTTCTCAGGGTCGTTAGGAGTGGTTAAGTGACTGAAGGGGAGGGTGGTAGAGCGGCTGATGCCGTTACAGGGGTGAGTTGGGAGTCTGGTACAGATTGTATAGATGGTACAGGTTGTAAACTCCTGTTATCCCCATTACCAGTAGCAGCTGCGACTTTATTTGTATTAATCCCACCCTGGATGCTCTTGTTTAACATACCTAATTGAGAATTTAATAGGCCACCCAGTCTGGATACTTCTTTTGAAACCTGATCTAATTTGGCCATAAGGGGCTTAATCAAAAGATCTAATTTAGATTCAATGAGACTGGCCAACAGGTCAATTTGATCAGAGTTCAGCTTGGCCACCTCGGTCTTATTTGAGGACTCATTTTCTCCCCCTACAGTTATAGGTGAAGTGCCAGCTCTCTTAGTTTTCCTATTCCCCCCACGCTTAGAAGGTAACTTCCTACAAGCCCTAACTACGCGTCGTACTGGTACAGGCGAAGATATCGGGGAGGGTTGTAGTGAGGTGTCCTGGGAGTTATCTAGGGCTATTTGACTCAGCACTAAAGGGGCGACTATTTCTTTACTGGTTAATGATTGGGAGCCCTGGGTGCAGTTAAGATCCGGGACAGAAGTATCTATGGGATCGGACATTAAAGTAGGTGAGGCCGGAGGGCTAATCCGATTTAATGAAAGACACCTTTCTGTGTTAATTTTACTCACTACTTTGACTAGGTAGTTATCCATTGTGCTCGTCACTAGGGGGGTTTAACCCGATCTAAGTTTAGACATACCTAAACCCAGTAATTACTAAAGAATTCACGTGCATAAAAACAAATACCGTAATATATAACAAATGTCTCACAGTTTTAGGATGAAGGACAAAGAGCCAAAGTCCGTGGCCCAGCCCAGCCTCCGTCAGCCCCGGACGGCCACAGACGGCCCGCCCTTTGCCCGGGCTTAGCCCGGCGCACTCCCGCGGCGTCCCGCGAGGCGGGAGGCGTTCTGCGCTGTTATAGCGCCTACGGGCGCAGCAGGAGCGTCACAGGAGCACTGGTGTGCCAGGGCTGCTGGGGGATGTAGTGCGGTCTGGTCGCTAGTCCCGCTGAAGCTGTTCCCCTCACGGCGAAATGGCGTGGTTGCTGGCCGTTCCCCTCACGGCAGGTAAGGCTGCTGGCAAGTGTCCCACTCCCCGTTGGGCGCTGTTATAGCGCCTACGGGCGCAGCAGGAGCGTCACGGGAGCGCCGGTGTGCCGGGGCTGCGGGGGGATGTAGTGCGGTCTGGTCGCTAGTCCCGCTGAAGCCGTTCCCCTCATGGCGAAATGGCATGGTTGCTGGCCATTCCCCTCACGGCAGGTAAGGCTGCTGGCAAGTGTCCAACTCCCCGCTCGGCGCTCTGCACTGGTATAGCGCCTACGGGTGCAGCAGGAGCGTCACGGGAGCGCCGGTGTGCCGGGGCTGCTGGGGGATGTAGTGCGGTCTGGTCGCTAGTCCTTCGGAAGCCGTTCCCCTCACGGCAAAATGGCGTGGTTGCTGGCCGTTCCCCTCACGGCAGGTAATGCTGCTGGCAAGTGTCCCACTCCCCGCTCGGCGCTCTGCGCTGTTATAGCGCCTACGGGCGCAGCAGGAGCGTCAAGGGAGCGCCGGTGTGTCGGGGCTGCTGGGGGATGTAGTGCGGTGTGGCCGCTAGCCCCGCTGTAGCCGTTCCCCTCACGGATAAATGGCGTGGTTGCTGGCCGTTCCCCTCACGGCAGGTAAGGCTGCTGGCAAGTGTCCCACTCCCCGCTCGGCGATCTGCGCTGTTACAGCGCCTATGGGCGCAGCAGGAGCGTCACGGGAGCGCCGGTGTGCCGGGGCTGCTGGGGGATGTAGTGCGGTCTGGTCGCTAGTCCCGCTGAAGCCGCTCCCCTCATGGCAAAATGGCGTGGTTGCTGGCCGTTCCCCTCACAGCAGGTAAGGCTGCTGGCAAGTGTCCCACTCTCCGCCTGGCGCTCTGCGCTGTTATAGCGCCCACGGGCGCAGCAGGAGCATCAAGGGAGCGCTGGTGTGCTGGGGCTGCTGGGGGATGTAGTGCGGTCTGGTCGCTAGTCCCGCTGAAGCCGTTCCCCTCACGGCTAAATGGCGTGGTTGCTGGCCGTTCCCCTCACGGCAGGTAAGGCTGCTGGCAAGTGTCCATTAGTTGCATACTCTCTCCAGTGAGGTATGCTGGGGGCTGTAGTTCGATTCTTGCCCTTCAGTGGGGTCCGTCATATGCCGTATTTAATGCCTTTTAAACTCTTTTTGCAGCCCTCCAGTGGGCTCCAGGCATCAGCCGCGGAGGGTGCACCACCTGGCAGGACTTACCGTAATGGGACTGTGTGGTGGGGCTTGCTCTGCCTGAAAACAGTGCTGGTGTTTCAAAATCGAGCTGCTGCACTTGATCATCCCATTATGCTGTCGCTAATCCCACCACATGGGGAGTGGCATTTCCCACTAGCTTGTTATAGAGCACACCCGTCGGCTCAGAACAGGCGGTAGATCCAGGGCTTGAGTCGGGGGTACACTCAGGTACACGGCGTTCCCCCACTATTTGCACAGGGTGGACGCCATCCCCCTGCTAAGAAGCTGGGTCCCACCGAAATATGCTGAACGTGTCCCGGTGTAATTTTCAGACACCGGGACACGTTCAGCACGTGACGTCAGGAGGTCATTTGCATATTGTCAGTCCCCCCCACTTCTTTTTATAGGACTTGTGCCCTGGGTAGATCCTTCTCCTATCTTGGTCCGGTTATATGGAACAAACTCCCTTTGGAGTTAAGTAATTCTTTCGATCTCCCCACTTTCAAGGAAAACTTAACCCCTTGGCTGCGGGCGTTAATCCCCCACTGTGCTGGGGGGCGGGGGGCGCGCACAGCGCCCCGGTGCTGATGACGAGCTTGTCATCAGCCACGGTGCTCCTGTGCTGATGACGAGCTGAGCTCGTCACGGCCACACCCGTTTCCTTAGAACGATCAGCACAGTGGGGGAATAATCCCCGCGTGTGAGCGTTCTAACGGCCATGACGAGCTCAACTCGTCATCAGCACACGAGCACCGTGGCTGATGACGAGCTGAGCTGGTCATCAGCATGGGAGCATGGCTCTTTCAACAATCTTCATAGGCCAAACTCTGGGTGTCATTATGTCTGTGTAGCACCGGGACACTCTCTGAGTACCTGTGTGCTGTATAAAACGAATTAATATAACATAACATGCCATGACCTATGGGTGCAGGTCTTACCAAGCAAGTGTAATTTCCTAACTCATACTGTGAAAAAGCTGTAGCGATATATGGACGGAGCTGTGGCACGCGGAAAGGAATGCAATATGTCAAAAGTGTACAAACGATACCTTATACCGCCTGTGCACACTGCAAATGTTGTGCATTGCAAGAGCTGTGCCAATGCGCCTCAATTAGCTTGCTTGTCACCGGATCGCCAAAGTGTTTCATGTTGTCTGATCTGTTTACCTAAAATCTTGTAGTTTGTCAGTAAAAATAAATTACTCCCCTGTCAAACATTACCCGGATTCCAGGACAATAACAGGCTTGAGTGGTGGGAGCACATTATGCAATTCTGCACTGGAAAGGGAATGCAAATGAGATCTCCAGGGCTGAATTAGCAAAATGGGAACCCGCCACTTGTCAAGCCTTATTATGCCATGATCTGGCCTCGCGCGCGCATCACATCAACTTAGGCAATTTTGTCTCGAGGCTTCCGAGCAGGCACTCGAATGGCTGCCTTGAAGTCCTTAATTCTTTCCACATCTCAAGCTTTCAAATCCGCCAATCTCGTCTTCATTGTTCTCGAAATTGAACCAGATGCCAATTAAAAGTAGCAAACGCTGGAGTCAGCTTTTTTTTTTAAGCTAAAGATGATTGCACTCTGTTCTTAATCACCCAGGGCCAAAAACGGCTAGGCCTCTCCACGGTGATCTCAATCGAACATAAAAGAGAAAAAGCAATTGGTTTTAAATTATAAAAGCCTAATTGCTGGTCTTCATGTAAAAAAAAAAAAAAATTGGAAGCTAATTTCTGATAATGAAACATCCTTTTCCAAAATGACTATATTTTCTTGTGCTCTTTGTTAAGTAAAATAAGAAGCAGTGCAGTGCAATTCAAGGTCATTTGGAAATGGATGAGCTAAGAAGGTCATGTGAGAGAAGCACTGTCCGAAAAATCAAACACTGATCAGATATGGCACAGGTATGGCTTTCATGGATCTTCCAACAGCACCTATCAAAAAGTCTAAAATGCTAGGAAGGTGTGTCTGTTTCCACTTGTGGATCCATTTCTAGGTAAGATGAGAGAGAGAGAGTTATCAAGATCTCTGTTCACTTTCTTTGTTCGAAACTGTACCCCTTGGGGTCGAAGATGCATCTACAAGGTGTGAACAGGAAGGTTGGCTGTGTGAGTGTGTTATGAAAGCAATTGGCACAATAATTCGTGTGACAGTCACAGTTGTTGCATTTGCAAATGCGCCGCCCTCGCTGTACTCTTATACAGAGCCATTCCAGCAACGCCAATATTGACAAGAGTAGTTGCAAGAGATTATTTTCTTCTTTTCCGATTTGCCTTGAAGAAAAAGAAAAGTAATTGTGATGGCACACACCTCACCGAGCTGTCTAATCAGCTTCTCCTGGTGCATGACTCATGCTCTCTCTCAATCCTGGCTGTTTTCTTTTAGCAAATGCTGAATGTTATTATTTTGTATGGGACGTTCCAAGATTCCAAAGCTGTTTGATTCCTTCTCTATTGGTGGCAATTTTTCTACAAAATATAATTAACCCCTTGCGCGCTCGTGACGGAACCATTCTGTCACAAGCACAGCGCCACCGCGGCTCGTGTCGGAGTGGTTCCGTCACGAGGATGGTGGCGCTGCGCGCCCCCCCTGCCCCCTAGCGTCGCGACAGAATTACCGCCGCAGCCAAGTGGTTAAACGGCTTTTGCAACGAAGACACTATGACTTGCCATGGGACCGCGGCTGGCATGTACGTAGGGTGGTGCGGCGGATGGGACAAAAATGAAAGTAAGAAATAAGTAAAAAAATAAATGTACACTTACCTTCCTGGCGTGACGTCCTCCTCACTTGGGACTTCTCAGGTAGGTAGGCTCCAACGTGGGGCCCCGCAAAACTGCAATAACCAATCCTGGTGCTGCTCTCATGCAACATGAAAGAAGCACCAGGATTGGAGGGTACAGCCTCCTTTGGTACTCCCGAGGACACTGAAGCCCTATGTTGTCTCTAACCCAGACATCTGGGTCAGAGAGGTTTGAAATGCACGTCTGGTCAGCCATTACAAGACGGCCAGCCTAAGAGACATGGGCACTTTAAACTTAAAGTGCCTTGCCCATCACTGCTTTCTGCTGCTGCCTGACTGGCAGCAGCAGAAATCAGAAAGCTCCGCCCCTCCTGACGCTGGGGACATGCTTTTGAAAAATAAAATGGTAATAAATGAACTTTATTAGCATTTCCTTTCCGGGAACAGTTAAAGGCAAATGTCTGTTTAATGACACAGAGCAGTTTCATTACAGTCTCTCTTCTAAGCCAATGAGATTGTGGAGGGTGTGCTATGGTGGCTCGTTGAGCTAATGCATGCCTTAACGGAGGAGCCACCCCTGCAACCTTCAAGCCTCCAGGTGGACACTCTGTAAAGCTGCCTGGTCAAGAAGCTAGACAGGAAGTCAGGAAGAGTTAAATGCAAATGCCTGTTTAATGACACAGAGCAGTTTCATTACACTCTCTCTTCTAAGCCCATGAGTGTGTGAAGGCTTTCCTCTGGTGGCTCCTTAAGCTTGCATGCAGTCTGGATTTAGGCATGTGATCACAGGCTTAATGCCGGTGGGTTCACTCCGCCTTTCATCATATCCATAAAGAGCATTGAACCAAGCTCGACACCTGATGCTTGAAATGAAAACACAGAAGTGCAGGTACTCACTATTTTAGAGCATCTGTGGGCTTCTGAGGAATGCAAGCACTCATCCATTAAATGCATTACACCCTTGATGAGCAGTGCTGGTACTCTCCCCTTCAGCACCTGTCCACTTAAAGGACTGCTGCCATCCCTTAGAACATGTCCATCCTCTATGTGTCCCACATCGGCACACTCAATTTGTATTATTATTAATTTTTTGGGGCTTTCATAATGTACCCCCAGTTTACTGGAGACACAGTGAGCGTGTACGAAATAAAACAGCCAGGAAGCTTAAAGTCCAACTAGCATTTCATGCAAAACTGCAGACAATAAAGCAAAAATATCAAAAGACAATTGTCATTTACACTGACCATGGATCTCGCTATAAAATAGTCAGTTGGAGCTAGGTGCTAAAACGCGTTAAATCGCCCTTGTATATATACAATTTCTCTCAGTATAAGTCAATGTAATATGCTATTGGATAGAAATGTGTTATTCTCAGCAGAAACACCTCTAGTGTGCAGATATCAGGATTTTTTCTCTCAAGGAAATGCAGGACAGACATGATGGGATGATATCATTCATACCCACAATACTAACTCTATTCTTTTTGCAAAATCCTGCTTCCCTGCCGGGCATGGAAATGAGGTTATGCTTCTTGCTTCACAGCCAAAGCCTGGAATGAACTCCCAGTCAACATCAGACGCTCCCCCACCCTGCACACCTTCAGCAAGAGCCTTAAGACCTAGCTCTTCGGCTAACCTAGAGATGCCCCCACCCCACCCCCGCCCCCCAGCGCCTTGAGACCCTCCCGGGTGAGTAGCATGCTTTTTAAACCCCTGATTCTTTGATTGCTGAAAGCTTTGCAGTGTGCAATATGGAGCACTGTGGCCCCTGGGCCTGTTAAGGCCCTGAAAGATTGTTAGCTGATGCAATACAATGGGAAGCTTTAAACATGTAGAGAACAACATCCATTGTTGATTGTGAATACATTTGTGATTACATCTATGGCTACTGGCATTTCTCTTCCTGGGTGTATATGAGCATATTACAGCATCATTTGAGAATGTTTTCATAAGAGAAAGAAAGGGAAGCACTCTCAAGGGGCCCATCCAGTGTATAAAGAACAGAAACTGTGCTTAGCCAAAACCTGTAGCACTAACAATCACCAACAATAAGCATTCCAGAATGCTCTTATGTTTAATGACGTCTGCTTGGGTTTTGAGGTTGCATAATGGACCCTTTAAAGCTGTAGTTATTCTCCACCATTTGGAGGCTTAACTGGTTCCACTGCCACAGCTGCGTCTCCGCGTGACCTGGGCCGAGCTGTGGGTCAGCTGAGTGGAGGAGTTCATTGTCTGCAGATTCCAATTCATGTTTGTTTCCGAGCTGGGCTGCACTCAGCCACTTGACCTCTTTCATTCCACTTGCAGCCTGGCACGCAGCAACACTCTGCGAACACATCACGCCTCCGAGAAGACCCCAGCTGTTTCCTTCATGCTTGAGATTTTAGCAGCCCAGCAAAATTATTTAGAACCTTTTTCCCACTGTTTTTGGCTGTTACAGGGAGAATACCTCATGTTTCCCATGATATTTCATTTCAACAAGAAAAACATTTGTTTGGCTTCACAGAGAGTGCATCTGTAAATTGATTACGTCTCAGTTTGCAGTTTATTGTCTAATACTACATTTTTAAGCGCCTTAGTTATTGACCAGACACTAGAGCTACCAGCCTGTTATGTTGCATTACATGTATTATTTGCATTACTGTGTATTGTATTCTTAGTGCCCACACCGCCAGCGCTCGCTCTGCACTGCGCACGTTAACACTTATATACCAAGGAAACTCATGAGACATATTTGTGGGAAAGCAGTGGTGCAGGTTTATTTCGTACAACAGGTAGCTGATAAGGTGGGTCATCTTACAGGTGATCCAATGCGGCAGCCCCTCGCTGACCCGCATGCCTAAGGAGCCATCTTGCACGGCGAGACGATGCTCTGACGGTACAGTAAATTACCATTTTATTTCGTTATACTCCCGCCTCCCCTGTCAGGGCGGAGCGATGAGGCACACCCCCGGTCGGTTCAGGCCCCCCGACCGCCCAAAGGACTAACGGGGCGCCGACGCTGTTTCCTGGAACCCCCTTGGCTCCAGGTTCTTGGCTCAGGCACCCTTACTGTGCCAGGCAGAGGTATTTAGACTGTATCCTTCTGCCGCAGAGGTACCCCTACTGTCCATCTGCTTCCAGATCGCCCTGTGACTCCGCCTGCAACACAAAAACATGACCATTAAAAGATTCACAACTTTCGCCCGCCGCTCGGCAGCTGGGTCAGGGTTCAGGGTGGGAACAGCGCAGAGCAGCCTGGGGAACAGACGCGGGAAGGAGAGGCCGAGCAAAGTTGTTGGGCCTGCTATATACACCCAGGAACGCCCCCATCCCCAGGAGAGCCCTCCCATTGGCTGTTGGCGAGGAGGGCGGCTCAAGGGGGGTTGGCGCGCTGCATGCTCCGCTCGCCCGTCGTTTGGGACTAAGGCGTTGTCCTGCCCATGCTCCCCTCCGTGTCGCGCGGCCAGCGGCATAGAGCAGCCTGGGGAACAGACGCGGGAAGGAGAGGCCGAGCAAAGTTGTTGGGCCTGCTATATACACCCAGGAATGCCCCCATCCTCAGGAGAGCCCTCCCATTGGCTGTTGGCGAGGAGGGCGGCTCAAGGGGGGTTGGCGCGCTGCATGCTCCGCTCGCCCGTCGTGTGGGACTAAGGCGCTGTCCTGCCCATGCTCCCCTCCGTGTCGCGCTGCCAGCGGCATAGTTCCTTGAGCGAGGCATGGAATTCTTGTATGCATTCTTTCACAGCGTTCGAGTCCAGGGGTCAGTTACTGCTGCTCCGTGGAATGGAAGTCGTGCTGCCTGGCACTCGTCTGTTTTCATAATAAATTTGTTCTTCAACACACCTGAAGTCCCCGTCATTAAAATTGGCGACGAAGATGGGATGGAAAGACCTTCAACAAGCTTGAGGAAATGGATTAAGGCTTTCGTCAAATATTACTGAACGAAGAAATAGAAGAAACGAGACAAAAAAAGAGACAAGGAAAAAGAAATTCTGCTCTACGTTACCACCTGGGGAACAATCGGGATTGTCAGCTTTTTATTTGTTTGCTGTGAGTAATCATTCTTTGGTCGATGGTGGTTTCGCCGTTGGAAGTTGCCTCACTCCGTCTTTTAAACAGCCGCAACATTCCGACCTGGGTGAAGCTGTGACGTATACGTCACTTGATTGTCTCTCCAGGTTGCCTGTTCCATTGGAAGAATGTTTAGATGATCCTTGGGGTGATTTTAACATTGCATTTGTCCAAGATGCTGGTGTACAAGCTATTTATAAAAGTGAGTGGATGAAGGAACAAGATAATGACGGTTTATTACAACAAGTTTTGGAGTGTTTGTGTAAAGATTGGCACAGGAAGGAAAATGTTACTGATAGTTTAAGGCCATTTTGGGAGGTCTGGACTGAATTGTCGGTTAACAAGGAAGTTGTTGTAAGAGGTGACAGAGTCATTCCTCAGTAGACATTAAGGAACAAATGGTTAATGTTGTGTCACAAGGGTCATTTTGGTATTGTGAGAACAAGGCTGTGGAGAGATTTGTAAGAGGTTGTGATATTTGTTTATCTGCTGACAAATGTTTAAAAACTTTAAAACCTCCAATGAGTGAAGGTCTCATTCCTACATTACCATGGGAAGTGATTGCTGTAGACATTTTTGGTCCTTTGGGAGAGTCTAAGGAATATGGTATAGTTGCCATCGATTTATTTTCCAAGTGGCAACTGTCAAAATTGTTGAGAAAGTTGATACCGATACTGTTTTAAAGTTCCTGGACAAATTATTTGTTATGGAAGGGCTTCCAGCAGACATATTGAGTGACAATGGGGTACAATTCACATCCAAGCATGCTAAGGAGTATTTTGATAGAGTAGCCATCAAACATAAGACCACTGCTCTTTACAATCCCAGTGGAAATGGCACTGTTGAGCGCTTTATCTGTGTGCTTAAAGGTGTCATACAAGCTGCCATGAACAAAGGGAATGATTGGAAACTTGATTTACAAAAGGCAGCCTGTGCTTATAGAATTACTACTCATGATTCTACTGGATTGTCTACTTTTGTTATCATGAGAGGCAGGAAACCCAGATGTAAATTTTCACCTGCTTGGTTGTGTGATGGCACATTGCAACATTGGCCTGTTACGGAAGTCAGAGACAGGTTGAGTCAATTTCATGATCAGAGTATGTCTTATTACGACAAAACTCTAGGAGTGAAAGAGGTACATCTTAAGGTGGGTGATGTGGTTCGGGTTAAGAGACCTGGTAAGATTCCTAAAGGTGAAAATAAATTTGGTCCACCACAAGTCATTGAGGAACTTTTGTGTAATGCTGTGCGTTTAGATGATGGTAGAGTGTGGAATTTAAAAAGCATTGCTTTATGTTCTGGAAGAAATTTGAATGTTTTACGTAAGGTTTGAAGTGTTCTGACAGTCTAAAGGACACCAAGTGGATGGAAGAATTTTTTGACCAGGGAGCTACACAAGTTGATGTTTCTTCGGATGTGAATTTGGAAAAGAAGGTGGTGGAGAGTGCTGTTGGAAGGAGTGATGATGTGGCCATGGAAGTGCCTTTGGAGTATACAAATGTTTCAAAAGGGGTGTCATCTGGAAAGAGTGTGATACCTTCAGCTTCTCATGATGGAAAGAGTGTGATACCTTCAGCTTCTCATGATTCTGATGGTGTGGCGGAGGGTATCAATGCAAGTTGTACTAGGAGGAGAGTACTTCCAGGGTGGCTTAAGGAGTTTGGCATGTGGTTGTAAAGTTTTTGGTTCCTTAATTCTTTTTTCTCTCTCTCTGTTTATATTTATTGTGTAAGGGGGGTGTGTTATGTTGCATTACATGTATTATTTGCATTACTTTGTATTGTATTCTTAGTTCCTTGAGCGAGGCATGGAATGCTTGTATGCATTCTTTCATGGCGTTCGAGTACAGGAGTCAGTTACTGCTGCTCCATGGACTGGAAGCTGTGCTGCCTGGCACTCGCCTGTTTTTGTAATAAACTTGTTCTTCAACACACCTGAAGTCCCCGTCATTACACAGCCTTTGTTAGGCTTTATCTGTTGCTAATTTTTGCCTAGTTCTACTGTCCTTTCCAAGACTCTATCTTGGCTTTTGACAAGTTCATTCCAAGCATTACCAATCATACAGTGAAATTGCCGGACACTGCTGCAGCCCTTCCAGCAATTCTGAGCAACATAGCCGACCTTTGGCGGCTTCTGCCACATATCATATACACTTTCAATTGCACAGGCCTGACTTGTCACTGACTAACGTGCCCACGTGGCAAAGGAGAAACACTCCCAATCAGTTAAAATTGGGAATGTCGTCTCAGATCCACTCAGCCTGCAATAAGGTTCCTACAAGGTTTGATTCCCTCCCCAACCCTTTTTAACCACTACCTCGAACCCCTCTGTATGATTCTCTGGAACTCAGGAGTCCTCGTCCACCTATACGGCAACAACATTCAAATCTACCTTGAGGGCTCATGCCCAGAAGACTTCCCTCGCCTATCCAACTCCCCGAATAGAATTCAAGATTGGATGGCAAACAACCACCTCAAAGTATACCTGATGAAAACATAATTTCTTCTCTTCTGTCCAGAAAAAGCTAAGTCTTCAATCCAAGACTGGATGGATCTCCTCCCAGCAGTGGCGTAATGATAATTGAGGGGGCCCCCCTGTGGGGTACGTGGAGGGGCCCCCTCTGAACTCTATCAGGAGCTCTCCGGCTGAAGTGCTGTGCTGAGGGGGCCTCCGGAGTTTTGGGGTCCCCACACTGTAGGGGCTGCCGGGGCCTGTGTTACCCCCCTGCCTCCTGGACATTGCCGGCCATCATACATAATTTAGAATGTCAAATCTCTCGGATTGACCCTTAACAGATACTTTAATCTACAAAGCCACATCTCGTCTCTAGCAAGGAGTGCCCAGTTCCAGCTAAGGCTACTCTGGAGATTCAGAAGCTACATCCCAGCACAAGAACTTAAATCCAGCCACTCGTGCAGTCCAGAGGGGGCTACGGAATTGCACTCCTTTCCGGCATTCCCAAAGTCCACCTAGATCCACTCTTGCCAGTCCTACATGCAGCAGCCCGCTTCGTGACAGGACACAAGAAATTCGATAACATCTCCCCCATTCTATGCTCCCATCAGCAGATACCATGGAGGTGAGACTTCCATTTAAAACTGCCTGCAGCACTCATAAAGCTCATCACTCCTCTTTACCCTCGTACTTGTCTGAGGAACTGAAAATCTCAGGTGCTGACCGAGATTCAAGAAATGCTCAGCTGCTCCTCTCGAGCTCCCCATCTTCAAGCAACAAGTTACATAAACCAAACCTTCTCTGGAAGAGCCACAAGCATCTGGTACTCCCTTCCTCTGGGAATCCCCCAAACCACATGTAACGTCACCTTCAAAATAGACTTCAAAGTGTTCTCTTTGACCGGCATCTGGCCTAAACCGCTCCTACCACCTCACACTCCCGCCAATTGCATACCAACTTCAACCTGTAGAACAATTGATGATCCTGAGGTAGGATACCCGTGGAGGGTTAGCCTGAACTTAAGGGGTACTTTGCTTGATCCCAAATTGTGCACTTTATTGATAGAGATTATTATGGGAGAAGGTGCGATGTTTTTTTATCATATTTTAATTGTCTTGTAACCTGTATGGAATCATGTTTTTAACGTATTTTGAAGGTTTGTAACTTTTATGGTATTCTCAATGTGAAACCGAATAAAGTTTATTTGATTTGATTTGATCATGAGGTAGGTCTGTATCACCTGCTTTTCCTCACTATGTTTTGCTATGTAATTGGGGACAGCGCTCTACCTCCCCAGAGAGGCTAACTGGGCAATCATTCCACCTTTTAAGTACGACTTCATTGTGAAATCCTCTGAAGCCTACCGGCTATGTCTATGCTATATAAAATCACAAAAATAAATAAATAAGGAAATAAATAGGCACTCACCATACCTGCTGGAGCCTTACTGACCATCGAAAGGCACAGGCCTAACTTGGCAGACTGTGCCACAACTTTAACAGTCTTTCAGAACAAACATGGTTACATTTACAGGAAGGGGTGGGAGCACACTGCTGACCTCCCAGCACAGTTCGCCCCTTATACATACATGCTCACACACACTCATACTTATACACAAGCACACACAACCATGTGCACAAACATGCCTGAGCCACACATGGATTCACATACACACACAATTATTCATGTGCACACACACCAAACACATACACACACACGGTTGTTAGCAAGACCCAAGAACATGAAATCGTCCCTTCATTCATCATCCTTGTGGTTAATGAAGAGGTACAGTGGGCAGGTAGTAAGGAGAGAAGAAGCACTAGACTCTAAGTAAGTGATGTAAGTAGGTGATGGTAGCAGACGGACAGTGAAACGCTCGAGGGTAAGTGAGTGGGGTGATGGCAGTGGGCAGATGGTGAGGTAGGGAGATGACCCAGGCCAGCATTGTTTGATAGAGGCACACTGTGCAGATAGGGAGTATGGAAAACTCACTATTTAGATGGGTGAGAAAGAAGTCCAGTGAACAGACTGAATGAATGGGAAGCACTGGTCAGTGAGTGCAGTTGCCATGCTATTGTCTGAAAAGCCAGAATTATCTGTTGGTGCTGCAAATGACAACTATAAATTCACAAATCAGTGAGGCAGCGAGAGGGGTACAGGGACAAAATGAGGGGGCCTTTGGTCAGGCAAACAAGGCAAAGGCTCCGTCTAAAAAAAAAAAGCTTTTAAAAAACATACCTCTGTATTTCTTTGGATGCAGTTAAATAACGCAAATTCAAGTTGAATGTGTGCTTAACACTAGCACCAGTTAAACTACACAGGACACCATTTTTTGTCAGCACAGGGAGATTAGGGGCTAGATGTAGGTAAATAATATTTACCGACTCTTAAATACCGAATTTTACCGATTCGGTATTTAAGAGTCGGTAAATATGAAGGGGGGAGATGTAGGACAATCCAGATGTTTTTTTTCCGAATCGGTAAAATTCGGTATTTACCGATTCGGTAAATACCGACCGGTAATGCCCATTCATTCCTATGGGCTTTGAAGCCCATAGGAATGAATGGGCATTACCGATTCGGTATTTACCGATTCGGTATTTACCGAATCGGTAAATACCTAATTTCACAAGGGTGCAGGGGGTGTCACTTTGACACCCTCTGGCCCCCCCAAAACAGGCTCGGGTGCCATGTGGCAGGCGTACATGCCCCAAGGGCAGGTCTGCCTGTCACATGGCAGAGGTGTGCATGCACAGATGTGCATGCACACCGGAATCGGTATTTTACCATCAAATTGGATTTGATGGTAAAATGCCGATTCGGTAAGGCTTGTGGGACTCAGAAGAGTCCCACCTCCATCTCAAATTTACCGAATCGGTAAAAATACCGATTCGGTAATTTACAGAATCGGTAAATTTACCGATCTGTAAATTTACCGATTCTGTAAGAATATGCCCCCTACATCTCAAAATCCATTTACCGGTCGGTAACGGCCGAAATCGGCTGTTACCGACTGGTAAAAGCCTACCTACATCTGGCCCTAAGTGATTTGCCCAGAATCACAGAATGTTGCGCTAACGTTGAGTCTCGAACCTGGTTCCCCAGCTCTAAAGTCAGGAGGTCTTGCCGTTACGCCACCTCCTGTCCACAAAGAGATTGGATTGCTTGGTACAACTGTACTTAAAATGTCTCCAGGCACCAAGTATCCCTTTCCTTCTATGCTACAGGCTAGCATTGATGAATGTGAAGTGGGTAAACAAAAGGAGACATGTGCACAGCCAGTAGCCTAGCAAGGAAACCTTGAGCTTTGATGCAAACAGGGTAAATGCGTCCCTGCATATGACCCTAAACTTCCCGTCTGTCTTACTCTTGCAGGTTTCCACGGTTTTCTACCTTTTCCCCCTTCTTTCACCCATTTCTGCCCCTCGTATTTTTCTTTCTCTCGGTTAAGGTTGATGATAAAAAAAAACTCCAGTCATGTGGCTGACTCTCTTCCAATCGCAGTGGCTTTTTGAAGAGGCTGGCCTGTTTGGAAATGTTATTGCTGGTTTTATACTGAAACCTTAACATATGCAAATGAATCTCATCAGCTGTGTTTTAAACGCATAACAAATGTATGGGAGGCAGCTATCTATTACAAATCTGCTCTTTTATTGTGCATTTCGATGGATTCAACTCCTCCCCGGCATCCCCACCACCCTCACACTCTCATATGTGGCATCGCCGCACTGATCAAAACAGGGGATATTTGCATGGTCAGCGACGGCTACCGCCCCCCTCCCTGTGGACCCACATCAACCCAGGACACACTGACATGAAAGATGACTGTCTTTGGAAGGCAGGGGATCGCAAGACCCCCCGGCCGTATTTATTAAGATACAAAATAATAACATTATTAAACAAAAGATACCGTTTGATGCAAAATTATTCAGGGACATTAGATACAACCATATCAACAAGTATGATATGCTAACCTTAACAAGATTCTAATACAGCTTGTTTCCTAACCGAATCTAACATCCTCCTCTGAAATTATTGCATACTAACATTACTGGCCATATGGCGAGGTCCTAACCGGTGTCAGGTCCGTACGCGCGGGGTGGCTACCAGCCATAAGGACAGCGTGACTCTCCTACCCGCGCCCCTTTGCAGCACCAGTTATACCTGCCCCTGAAGTTCTGGGAGAGGCCAGTGACCCCTCCCCCTGGGCGGACACCTCCAAAGGATGATGCGGCCCCCTCAGACCTTAAAATAGCTGCTCACCGGTCATGACCTTACCGCATGTCCATACCCTAATAAATACGACGACCTGTGGAAAAAGATCTAAAGGATAACTACACTAACTAAATCAACACGACATGACCATCGTCAGGCTACTAGGGAAAAAAGGCCTAAACAAAATTGCAACCGACTTTTTAAGTGTCAACACTACTTCCTAAATGGGAAATAAATAGTTAATACACGTCAATACATGCCATAAAAACAGGTATACAATATACATGAGACACCATTGCAACTGACATTTATGTTTCAATACCACATCCTAAACGGGAAATAAGTGATTAATACACGTCAATACACACAATAAGACAGGTATACCATATGCACAAAAACACTGCAATGTTCCAGGGATGGTGGGTGGGGAAAATTAGGAGGCCCCGAGCGCGGGGCACGACCAGTGTGGGGGAGCATCCAGGCAACAAGGGGTCGCCTGAGCGCTCCCCCCTCCTTTAACCTAGGATCGTGGGGAGGGGGCGGCACGCCCCCTCCCCCGCCCCCAGCCGCCCGCCCCCAGACCCGGAAGCCTGCACAATGCCTTCCGGGTCAGGGGTCGGACGCCAGCCAGCCGGTGGTGCGGCGCGCACCCCCCGCGTCATCACTGAACGCCGGGAGGTCACGCCCCCACCACCGGGAGACAAGGGGAGAGGGGGGTCGCCGCGCCACCATGAGGGCGGGGGGGCCGAGGGCCCCCCGTTTTCACATGGTCAGCGACGGCTACCGCCCCCCTCCCTGTGGACCCACATCAACCCAGGACACACTGACATGAAACATGACTGTCTTTGGATGGCGGGGATCGCAAGACCCTCCGGCCGTATTTATTAAGATACAAAATAATAAAATTATTAAACAAAAGATACCGTTTGATGCAAAATTATTCAGGGACATTAGATACAACCATATCAACAAGTATGATATGCTAACCTTAACAAGATTCTAATACAGCTTGTTTCCTAACCGAATCTAACATCCTCCTCTGAAATTATTGCATACTAACATTACTGGCCATATGGCGAGGTCCTAACCGGTGTCAGGTCCTACTAGCTGCGCCCTTACCGCAGGTGCGCATGCGCAGCCGAGCCCGTTAATTACTCGGTCCACGCCGTGAACTCCATTTACCCACTGAAGGAGGGCCCTTACTCGCACCATTCGCTGACGTCATGAGTACGCGCGGGGTGGCTACCAGCCATAAGGACAGCGTGACTCTCCTACCCGCGCCCCTTTGCAGCACCAGTTATACCTGCCCCTGAAGTTCTGGGAGGGGCCAGTGACCCCTCCCCCTGGGCGGACACCTCCAAAGGATGATGCCGCCCCCTCAGACCTTAAAATAGCTGCTCACCGGTCATGACCTTACCGCCACAGGCCAGAATTGTGGACCGACGATCTGGCCTCCCCCTTCCTACTCCTAGAAAGGTCATGATCGCCTCGCAAATCCCTCTAGCCATGGCACTATGTTATTAGATCACAGGACGTTCCCTGCCTCGGTTAAGTATACCCAGTCTCGTAGCTAGGAATGTTCACCCCCAAATGCACCCATGATGGACCGTCTGCAACCGGGGGGCTCGAAGTCATTTGTCCAATTGCGCGTCGATCCTCTTTACCGAGTGATTCAACGCCTCGGCCGAGTCCCCCCCCTCGCCACTGCCACCGAGGTATAAGTTGCGACCAAACTATCGTGCCACCCGGCATGGCCACCCACCCTGCCAGGGAGGTGATGTCCTCGATAAGGATGCGCCCACCTAGTTTGGCCAGCTCATTCTCCCCCAGGTGAAGTATCACCACTGACTAGGGGGGGGCAGGCTGCTGGGATAGGATTTTCTGAAAATAATCTCTGAACTGACTGAGACATAAACCCCCCTCCCAAAGAAGGAGATTGAAAACCCCTTTTGCTCAGCCCTTTACTTCCTGTCACCTGAAAGAAAACACTTTCGGCGCGCCTCCCATAAGGGTGGCCCACAATCCAAGTCACCAATGTCCGTTGCTCCTTCTGTCGCTTGTGTTGAGCTGCTGAAGTTACCTTGACGCCCCACAGCAAGTTCCTCCCCGCGTAACAGGTTTGAGAAATTCAACCATAATGCATGGGTAGCACTGTTTCCCGCTGGCACCGTTTGAGCCGTTGAATTGACCGCTCATCACAGTTGAAGCCTTTGGGCAGCTGAGGCCTTTGGTTGCAGCTCCTGATCCAGGTGTACTGGTCCCCTTCTTGCAGTTGTGGTGTGGAGCGCTTCCCGGGTATCAACCATGGGTCCGGTCATACATAAATGAAAACAAACACAAACAATTAGTGTTTCTTGTTTTCTGACAAAAGATCCAGTACACATGCCTGTATTCGTTGCAATCACATGCTATGCTTTAGCTACGATCAGCACTAGGTATATTTCCATCAAACCTGCAAGTGTCTAACGTAGCATGAGTTTGAGTCACATGCAGAGCATTTAACTTAGTGCTACAATGAGGGTGCCTGGTAGTCAAAAAGAACTTTATTCGATTAAATAAAAATCATAAAAGTATACTATACAAATACATAAAAACATCATACAGGGCTGTTAATTACTGTACATTTAAAATTCATTAGCAATACATATGGATTGTACTAACACACAGAATTTACACAATTATCAGTAATATTTCATATTTCATTATAAAATATATGTAGAATGAAACAGAGCCTGGAAATTAGATCGTACTATCAGGTATAGGGCAAACATTTACCCCAGCTATACTCGTCTGGAGTCTCTTCCGTCTAGCACGGATTGATGCAACCAAAAAATTGGCTACACCGAACATCACCCGATGATTTTCCATTAATTGAAGAAACAACAATGCAGGTTTCAACTGTAAAAAACCCATATCCCTTAGGAGGGGCTTAATATATTTTGCCCTACCTTCAGAGAAGAAGGGACAAAAGAATACAAAATGTATCAAATCCTGATCGGAGAAATTGTCACATTCACATGGTACATTATCCATTGGGGTACACCATTTCTCATAAATACCCAGCAGAAGATGTGCCTGATTAAATCTGAATTTGGTTAGCAACCAGCGATGATATGGACGTGTAACAATAGTCAGATATGGTTGTGTCGTGTATTTCTATAGGTTCTGAATCAGTCCCCCTATTCCTGACCCTATTCTGGTTAAACTAACTATCAAGTTAACTAACAGTCAGCCCATGAGGCAAGAAAACCCCCATGATGCAGATACCGTTATCTGACGCAGTCACACTACGGCACAGGAACGTGTTATCTGATTAGGTCATAACGCTTGAGATCTAATTAGACAAGCGACATTCCTCCAGCCCCTGATAAGGCATACGACGTTCTCATAACAAATCAAACCTATGACAACCTGGATAATCCGTGCGGCCATTGTTTTGATTTCACAGAGAACTTTAGTAAAGAATGTGCTAACGAGCAAGTCGTATGACATCTTTATTGACGTATCTATGTCCATCCTTACGTCAATCTCGGCACCTTTAAGGTATAAATATTGCCGACCTTGCCCTATGCAAACACACGCGTGGTGACAAGACGGAGCAGCCATACTTGCCGAAGCCGAGAGCAGAAGCAGACCCCGCTGGCAGCAGCCCCGCCTTCCTGACGCGCTGAGAGACGCGCTGCTATCTCAAGCCGAGAGACCCAGCACCGGCGCTTTCGGGCAGCCCTCGCAGGCAGCCTGGAATATCGAGAGCAGAGAAAGAGATACCATTCCTCATCCATCCTAAATTCCAGGTACAGAACTGAATAACCCCTCACAGAGAATTCTTTAGTTATTCACTTGGCAAAAACAAACTTAACTTAAACTGTAACTTTCTATTCCCGCCCCCGCATTAGACTTAGGTCAGGTACACGGGGTAGGCGTATTTAGAAACACCAGTTGAGTACGTTTAGTCAAATGTATATGTGTATGTAAATATATTTTAATCATTTTAAACATCATATGGCTCAGAAACCATATCAATGTTTTTACAGTATTATTTTATACTATTGCTTTTAATGTATGCACTTTACTTAACTATAAGTATTGCAATAATATCGATCCATTTCTCTTGTACGAGAAAAGAGACTGATCAATAAATAACATCTTTTATTGAACACGCCCGTCTCTTCCTTTTCTCTACATTCTGATGAGACTAAGAATGCACGTACTGACTGAGTAAAATAATTGCCTTGTGCTCACACGACTCTTGAGATTGACTCTTGAATAGGGGAGAGCAAAGTTGTCATGTTCTATGGTTGTCAGAAACTAAATCCCTTCTTGTCTAATCAGGGGAGTTAATTCCTTCCTTGAACATTCGAGAAAGTTTCTAGCGAACTCTGAGCTTAGCTGGCAAACCCAAAAATTAAGTCTAGTATCGACAGTAGTAGACCTAGTTAACGTCTGGCCTAGGCCTTTACTGCTGTAGGTACTATTCCAATGCGCAGAGCCTATTGGGAAAATAGGAGCTACACTACATGGCGCCCAACGCGTTTGGAAAGGGCGATAAAACTAACGTAAGACATTTAGAGTAACTCAGTCGTGCTTTCTCACTCAGACCCCTTTTCCCAAATACTCCAAAGACGTCTGGAGTGGGTGAAAGGTTATATCCTCCAAAACCTCGCAGGAGGGAACTCCTATGTATGGTTCTTGGTCAAGTCAACGTTGAAGGATAAAAACAGTTCCAAAATATTGTGCATCTAATCTCTGTTTCCATAAAGAAACCTGATCTGCAAACAAACATAATACCATCCTGTCTGTAAAATGGCAGAGAGTGATGATGCAAGAGAGGCAGTTAGATTAGCAACTGAACTCGCAGATGCTGATGCTACCATGCAAGCAGCAGACGCGGATATAATACTCATTCCGGTCATTAAAAGGAGATCTATAACCTTAAAACTTATAGAAAATGGACTGACACCTAGAGGTGGCACAGTCATATTCGTAATCGAGGCACACGAATATCGGCAGACAGAGGTATACTATTCATGGATACATTTTCCAGCAGCAAATGCTGTAACAAAGTACTTCCACTATTACAAAGTAGAGGAACCTCCTGAAACGTACACTCCTTTCGAGGAGGTGGAAGTACCACTCAAATTCCAAGAGCATTTGCTCTTATTTGATGGCGCCCTAAAACATAATAATCACATTACAAGGCTCGGTCCTTTAGGAAGACCAGGAGCAACGTGGCCGGTCTTAGCCGGATACACACCACATCCAGACATCGAAAGAATGCCGGCAGCAGAGCTGTTAATACAGCTAAAACAACTACTAAAAATTCATAGACAATTAGTTCAGTATGTAATGCGGACTTCAACAATTCAGCCAGCGATTAAACTTCCACAGCTGACCCCTCACCAGGGGAACACAAATAAAATTACACCACAGAACATCCAATCCTGCCTAGGTAAAGTTCCAGCTAAACGGGAACAAATACCATTCTGGTTGGCACAGAAAATCACCCAAATAGAGGCGGTGTTTCCTGACACCACCCCGCTGGAAAAACACAGGATTCTGACTATATGTCTCCCAATGGGAATCGCACCACACATTGAGGACTGTGACACTTGGGGTACAGTCTTTGCTTCCATCTACACAAAAACGCACGGTGTTCCATCCATTTCGGTAATACCAGATGTGCTAAAACAAATTCAAGATGAATACGGTCCAGAACCTGCTTTAACTCTTGGTATGAAATTACTAAAAGACTTCAAGCAGGTCTCGGCTATATTATTAGCCAACATAAAAGGTGAAGCAGCAAACGTGGCGATCCGCCAGAGGTTAAAAGAGACAGATATAGCAGACCAACCAGCTGAAATTGCCAGAATCATAGAAAAATCCTATGAAGAACTAGGCAGAGATAGTCTAGGTGGAATACCAGTAAAACCGCAACTGACTACAAGTCCAGAAAAAATATTTTTTAATAATAATAATTCACCAAAAAAGAACTGGGATGGAAATAAACAATCCAATCCTAAAGAAAAGAAATTCCAGTCCAGAGGAAGGTCTCCCAGGCGAAGAGAGAAATCTCCAAACCAAAGACAGAGGTCACCGCAGAGTGACCCCTCTGGGAATAGATATAACCTTAGAAATAGGGATAATATTAAAAAACCTGATAGATATCAAGACATTGATACACGTCCCTCTCAATCTTTTCAGAATTCCTCGCAGAAATCGGAAAGAAGAGGACGATCAGAAGAGCACGCCAAGTCCAAAGACAAGGAACCTGCTCAACAAAAAAAGAAATTACAATTTCCAAAAAAGAAGGTAGCCAGTATCAAGGTAGTTAAAAATGCCGAGAATACTGAGGACACAACTGAAAAACGGAGAATGGGCTCAGACAATGCTAGACAGTGCAGCAGAGGTGAGCATAGCTCGCAAAGTCCTTATGAATCATCTGGAGACAGTGGACACGAATGAATACCTTCAAGTGGAAACTGCAGATACCAGAGTTAGCAAGCCCCACAAGATATACGAAATAACATTACGTATAGAGGGAGATAAGACTAGGAAAATTAGGGGACTATTTTGGGATAACCTCTCAAAGGGTTATGACATCCTTCTAGCTGAAAAAGACTGGCCACCAGAGTTTGTCAGGGAGTGCCCTCATGGCGAAGAAGTAATTATGCCTGCCTTCTCGAATCAAATCCCGATTCATAAAAAATACACACTTGCTAGAAAGTGGGCAGTGGCCTTAGCACCTGCTTTATATAAAAATCATGTAGGATGGGATGAGGATTCTCCTCCTCACAAAATCCAGTTAAAATCACAACCTACTGCACAAAGGCAGTACCCAATTAAGCAAGAAGCTAAAAAACAAGTAAATGAAATACTAGATCAGCTAGAATACCAGGGGGTGATTGAAACTTGCACCTCACAAATGAACAATCCTTTGTTTCCGGTCTCCAAACCAGACAATTCATATCGTCTAGTTTTGGATTACCGACACCTTAACACATGTTGCAAAACCTTTGCAGTGCAAAACTCACACAGTGCTGCACTAATGAATAACATAGTGCGCAAAAAATACAAAACAACCTTGGACATCTCCAATGGATTCTTTTGTCAAAACATAGCACCAGAGAGCAGATATTTAACTGCATTCTCAGTAAATGGCACTCAAAAACAATTCTGTCGGTTAGCCCAGGGGTACAAGAACAGCCCGGGGGTATTCTCAGCGAGAGTAACAGAATTACTACAACTATATGATGATGAAGCATTATCCTATGTCGATGACATTTTATTAACAGATGATGACTTGGAGACTCACTTGAAAAGGGTGAACACCATAATACTTGGGTTCGCTGCAGAGGGTTACAAATTCAACTTTAAAAAGTCCAGAATTGCCCATCTGACAGTCTTGTACATAGGATATGAATTATCAAGCATAGCATGGTTGACAATTTTCTAAAAATCTAAAATATGAAAAGACGTATCCTCTGCCAATCGACATTCTGCCTCTACGACATTACGCCTGTGTAATCTATACAGACGGACATGCTCAACCCTCCGTTTGGGGAGAACATGCATACAATCCCACATGTGAGATTACAAAAGAAGTGTGGCGCGGAGGTAAACTAAGACCTCTATTAACAAAATCACACTCAGTAGAAACTAATTCAGAACAACAAACTGAAATAATCGCATTGAAAATGGCGCTAGATAATGCGGATCGCGAATTCCCGACACTTATAGTGTCAGATTCATATTACTGCGTCAAAGCATATAACAAGGATTTGCAGACATGGATTCAGAACGGTTACAAGGATGACACAGATGCACCAATAAAGCAGAGACTGCTCTGGGAACAAATAGCTCTTTTACAAAAAGAACTACCAAAGACTCACGTGACTCACTCACTGAGTCATCAACGTGATGGCGTTCACGTTGTAGGGAATTCATTGGCTGAAACAGCCGCAGCGGCAGCCACTAAATCGGCTCCCGTAGATCGAAAAAAGCGTACATTAAAATACATTGACGGTGAAACAATGCTGGCGGTGAAAACGTCATCAAAAGGCGACTGCTCAGCGTTACCGATCAACTATCCACTCAATTATACATACATAATCGATGCAAACTCCGTCCCTTTTGCTCGAATCCCTGGAGTGGGGGATAGAGTGATTCCAAACATGGACAGGAGAAGCTTGTTAATCGCAGACGCACACATGGGCGAGGGTCTCAGACACCATAAATTAAAAGATTCTCTGGAAGAATTACAATCACGGTACTGGTGGCCAGGCATGAGCCTGCACTACACCATGTTTGCAAAAAACTGCCCAAACTGCAACAGAGATCGCAGTGGGGAGAGAAGCAGTTTAATACCTCGTCGTATCAAGGCAGATAATATCACCAGTAAAAAGAATGGCTTGCGATTAACATATACAGGCTAGTTTCCACTTATAATGTAGATCCACAGCACTCGGCTGACGTCCGGACTATTATACAAGATTTGCGAGTCTAAATGGCATATACGCTAAGTGCATGCTACGTTCGACCATTGTTTTCACTCAGGCAATCCAGCCTGGGGGGGAAACATGGCCGAATGAGCACAGCCCAGCGGGAATCTTCTCACTTCCTTCCTGAGGGTACTGGATGGTGTAAAGAAAAAACCAAGGCAGAAAGCAATCTATAATGGAAAGGATATTAGGTTCGGGAGCTGGGTGGGTCAAACATCTAATAAGTGTCCAACATAGTCTAAATAACTTGCCAAGAAATTCTCTGAAGGGATTCAGTCCGTACGAATTATTATTCGGAACTAGGATGTTGATCTCTGACCTTGATAGTCAGACTTCAGTGGTAATAGAAAAAACCTTTGATGTCAAAGACCGTTTGGCTATTTTACAGGACTTAAACACAACAAGAAAAGACCTGAGCAACATACAGTTGAAACAACAGCCAACAACCACTGAAGAATCACCACCTGTCCCAGCAAGACCTGTCTGGATTCCAAAAGTCGGGGATCTAGTCAGAGAGAAGATCGCGGTAAAGAAGGAATTTGGGCCTTCTTACAGAAAAGCAGTTCCTGTCTTGTCTGTCAACGGGACAAGATCAGTTGTACTACCGCCACTTGCTGGAAAAAAGGAGAACAGAGTTGTATCCATCGACCTGGTAAAACCACAACATGTGGCCGATAACAAACAGTAGGCCAAGTGGACTCCCAATAAGTAGCAGAACACCAAGGTTTGCTACCAGTACAGAGGTCCTAACAAAGAGGCTCATCACATTCGAAACGCCTACAGAAGAACAACAAGGACTATGCAACAATGCAATAGAACTCAGACCTCTGAAAACCCAAATAAAAACATTTAGCAGAGACACACCAATCTACAATGAAGTACCAAGTGACAATGCAAGAAACAAAAATCCTGAAGCAATTGGAACAATTGACAGAACTGCATCCGGGTACTTCATCAACTTCGATGATTCCTCTGAAGGCTTCAGTGAATCAAAGACACAGCCATCATCAAAATCCTTTAAAGACAAAGCTAAGGAACTTTTGAAACATCTGAAAGAAACATATCTGGTTTCTCCATGGATTGAATTTTGGGTGGGTTTTGGTGCATTTATCCTCATACTTTGGCTCATCATGGTATTTACTTTGGGACGCTTCATTGAGGGAAAATATGCTAAAATGGACACAGCAAGTCAGAACATCAACTTGGTCCTCAAACCACACACATCTTCACACGTCGAGAAAAGAGAACTTTCTTCAGAACTTTCTTCAGCCAACTTCACAGCCAAACCGATACCTGGTGGGGTAGCCTGGGACAACACTGACTATGAAATTTATGGTCCGGTCAAGATCCTGAAATATCCACACCAAATCAAGATCTCCTTGAGTGATTTTGCAAAACCAAACTCATTTGCTGATGATTGGGACTTCGAAAGCATCAACAATATGATGTCGAACTTAGTAATGTCTGCTAAATTTACAAAACATGATTATTTGCAAGGTTCTACAAATTATGATAGTATGTATTGCTATAACCATTATGGTAACCATTTTTTGCATAAATCGGCACAACCTAGAAATGTTTTAAATTATAATCAATGGGAATATTGTGCTACACCTCCAAAAGGGAGCTCTAGAACCGTGTATGACAAATATTCATATTTTTCAGGTTTTAACATAAGTAATGCTGAAACATTTTATTTTAAATTGTCAAACAAGACAGGGATGAAAACCATGATAACCAACACAAAATTGATATATTCAGATTCTTTCTTCGAAAAAATGAATACATTTGGATTTGATTATTGGGACAAAAATGTTGATTTGAAAAGTGTTTGGGGTACAAAAGAATGGCAAGTACAGGGTATAGAAGCTTTGTTTAGAGCCTGCATGATCCCAGAACAAATGATATTTTTAAATGACACTGTTCAACAAACCACCTGTCTTGGCTTAGCCAAAATCAAAGATTTAATTAAACCGTCTATTCCGAAGCCAACAATGTTTAGCAATAGCTCTGATACAGATGAAGAGATAGACGTAAACCATATAATAAACCAAAACAGAACACATCCTGATTGGAAACAATGGTTGATCTGGCCCACAGATACAAATTACTGTCAAGATAGATTCCTGAATAAAACACAGGGTTTCAAAATGACCAGGCCAGACCCTAGATATCCCCAAAGACATCACCCAGGGATAATAACAACCTACAGTGTGGGCAAATTATGCCTTCAATGGCTACAGACTTCCACACTGCCTGAAATTAAGCAACACCTAACTTTACTTACTGATGGTGCTGACTTGCGTGATTTCATACTGGGACCACGCAAACAGCGTCAAAAGCGTTTCATAGCAGCCTCTGTATATGCAGCATACAATGAGGCCTGGAAGGTTACTCAAATTGAGACAGCAGAAAGAATACGGGAAATTGACCGTATTAATTTGGAAAAATCACTTTCTGTAGTGGACAATGGGTTAATGACTCTGTCCTCCAGAATTTTTTCATTGGACAGCATTGTGTCTTCAGCAATCGATATATTATCGCAAGACTTACTGTTATTACAACATGGTCAGTCACAATTGCGTTCCATTGTACAGCTTGGCTGGACGTTACAAAATCTGCATTCAGGCTATGTGCCTTGGCGTTTAATCAACACAACGTCACTATTCCAAATCTTTAACCTTACTGATAGACAAATCGGTATGGCGCAAAAGGGTGCTGATTATACAATCTTGAGCATTGAAAAACTAGAAAGATTACCAATGACAATGTCAGAACGACCTGTCAGTGAATGGATAATCCACGGAATCATAAATATTCCAATCTCAACCTTCAGGTTTCAATACTGCCAAAAATATATACAGGCTGGCATGTACGAGAAATTGGGAAAGGGGTACCTTAAAACAACTTGGAACCTGCCCTATTCACATGCATGTGTCAGTAATAAAGGACAGAAAGTGTTTCTTAGTGGCAACAATTGTGCTATGTCACTAAGCGGCACGCTTCTGTGTAACGGAATTAGTTTGCATGGAGCCTGTGAAGGGAATTCATACAACCTTTTATGTCACCAGCAAGGCGCACCTGCAACTGAAATAGAACCATTCTTTCAAAGACTCTATAATGGGAGTTACATTCTTATTGTAGACCGCAGATGTTGCAGTCTTATGCCCGGGACTCCTTATCTAGTAACTACAACGGCGAAGGTCAAGTGCTGTGGACGTTCTTTATTCCCCAGCTCCTTTCCAGACAGGGAGGCAAGGGCATGGCCCAGTTTGAAAATTACTTCTATTCGAATAGACACTTTAAGCAGAATGAAAACAGTGCTTCTTCAGACGCCTACAAGGCTCACGTCATCAAAAGAAACGTATGATCTACAAGTCGCAAGGACGACTGCAGAGATACATACATTATTATCAACTAATTCCCCCGTACATTTCGCGGAAATCCTAAGCGAAATCTTAAATATTTCTGATACCACTGGGGTCTCAAAGGTATTTAAGACAGTATTTTCGATGGCATTAACACCATTCAAAGCCATACTGGGTATTTTTCCAGATTTCATCCATTCGATTTTTGGCGGACTTCCCCTGATCCTGGGACTAATTGCAGGAATCCTATTCCTAGTCCTTATTTTTCGTTATGGCAACCCATGTCACAGATCAAACTCTCGCGACAATGGAAGATACGATCCTAGCCATTGGATACCGGGACCGGATATCAAAAATCCTGGGACTCTCCCGGCTTAGAGACCTAAACATGACTTGGTTTCTATCATTTCGACCAATGTGGCAAAGGTGTGTTTTACCTGCACTAAGGTGTCTGCTATGCGGAGAAGAATGCGTGTTAGACACCTGTCTGACGCTACAATCGGATGCGCCAGTGGATGCAGATACACTGTTGGTTCCTACCAAGGTTCACGCTTTGTGCTGCCCTCAAAGGCTGCCAATCCTGATGACGGCATTCCTGGAATCTTCACCACTGCGATTGAAGAGTAGTGAAGTTCAAGATGAAAGCAGCATCGAACAGGTACGACCTTCTGTCAGCAATGCAAATCAGAATGTCAATGGAGACAATCATGCGCACGAATGCATGGTTACCCCTATTTCCGACTTAGTGGAACTTTCCCATGAAGCTGTTGACAGTTTTTTCGAAAGCCTGAATGATATGATGTTCTCTCCGGAACAGAAATAGAGACTTTTGAGTAAACTCGCACACGGCGTTCCCTGAATTCGGCCTTCAACTTTAAAAATAAAGTCACATGAACAATTTCACTCCAGTTCACGGACAGCAATTTTTTTCAGCAAGCCCCTTAAAATATTTTTCTACATATTTTTTCCCGGGACACTGATCTTCTGCTTAAAGTAAGAAACTATTCCTAGAGAACTAAAATTTCTATTTTTAGATACTTTATAGACTTTAGCTGCCCGCTGGGATGTTCACAAATATTTTATTATGTGATGAAATGGTCTCGAACTTCCTTTCTGTATAGCCATATTAAGAGCCATTTCATGTGTATTTCTCATATACCAATAAGCAATAATGCATAAAAATGCGTGTTTACTTTTGCATTTAATTCATAGCTTAAGTGCATACAATATATATGACTGCAATTTTTCAGTATATTTGAAAATTTCGAAATGCATTTATGTATTTTGGGGTGGTAAGGTATACACTATACTCTATAGTATGTTGTACTATGTTATACTATGCATAGATTAGTAGATATGACCATAGTTAGCGTGGAGTGGGTGTCGTGTATTTCTATAGGTTCTGAATCAGTCCCCCTATTCCTGACCCTATTCTGGTTAAACTAACTATCAAGTTAACTAACAGTCAGCCCATGAGGCAAGAAAACCCCCATGATGCAGACACCGTTATCTGACGCAGTCACAATACGGCACAGGAACGTGTTATCTGATTAGGTCATAACGCTTGAGATCTAATTAGACAAGCGACATTCCTCCAGCCCCTGATAAGGCATACGACGTTCTCATAACAAATCAAACCTATGACAACCTGGATAATCCGTGCGGCCATTGTTTTGATTTCACAGAGAACTTTAGTAAAGAATGTGCTAACGAGCAAGTCGTATGACATCTTTATTGACGTATCTATGTCCATCCTTACGTCAATCTCGGCACCTTTAAGGTATAAATATTGCCGACCTTGCCCTATGCAAACACACGCGTGGTGACAAGACGGAGCAGCCATACTTGCCGAAGCCGAGAGCAGAAGCAGACCCCGCTGGCAGCAGCCCCGCCTTCCTGACGCGCTGAGAGACGCGCTGCTATCTCAAGCCGAGAGACCCAGCACCGGCGCTTTCGGGCAGCCCTCGCAGGCAGCCTGGAATATCGAGAGCAGAGAAAGAGATACCATTCCTCATCCATCCTAAATTCCAGGTACAGAACTGAATAACCCCTCACAGAGAATTCTTTAGTTATTCACTTGGCAAAAACAAACTTAACTTAAACTGTAACTTTCTATTCCCGCCCCCGCATTAGACTTAGGTCAGGTACACGGGGTAGGCGTATTTAGAAACACCAGTTGAGTACGTTTAGTCAAATGTATATGTGTATGTAAATATATTTTAATCATTTTAAACATCATATGGCTCAGAAACCATATCAATGTTTTTACAGTATTATTTTATACTATTGCTTTTAATGTATGCACTTTACTTAACTATAAGTATTGCAATAATATCGATCCATTTCTCTTGTACGAGAAAAGAGACTGATCAATAAATAACATCTTTTATTGAACACGCCCGTCTCTTCCTTTTCTCTACATTCTGATGAGACTAAGAATGCACGTACTGACTGAGTAAAATAATTGCCTTGTGCTCACACGACTCTTGAGATTGACTCTTGATTAGGGGAGAGCAAAGTTGTCATGTTCTATGGTTGTCAGAAACTAAATCCCTTCTTGTCTAATCAGGGGAGTTAATTCCTTCCTTGAACATTCGAGAAAGTTTCTAGCGAACTCTGAGCTTAGCTGGCAAACCCAAAAATTAAGTCTAGTATCGACAGTAGTAGACCTAGTTAACGTCTGGCCTAGGCCTTTACTGCTGTAGGTACTATTCCAATGCGCAGAGCCTATTGGGAAAATAGGAGCTACACTACAGTTGCACTGACATTGAAGTAATCAGCATAAAATGTGACCTTACTGTAGGTTTAGAGATTTCAATCGACTCTCTTTCCATTTCTCGGATCTTAATAAAATTAAGTTTTACCCAGTTGATATCTTCTTTATTCAAATTTTCCGGGTTTAAATATAGTTCTGGTCGACCCAGAAGTACTGCAGTTGTTTTAATATAGGCCAACCATTTAATATCAGCCACTCTGTCCCGCCCCAAACAATCAATAATGATTTTATGGTTCAATGTAAGTTTGGGGTTAAGCCAAGTTCTAATCCATAATAAAAGCGGCGCCATGTTTAACATGTCCGCAATATATCCCATTCCCAACTCTGAATGGACCGCAAAAGATGATGTGGATTGGGGGAGGCCCAGGAGGGATCGCAAAAATGTATTTTCCTCTCTCTGTATCAAAGATAAATCTTTATAGCCCCAAATTGCTGCCCCATACCTGGCTATTGCTATTGTTTTGGCTCTATAAATCGCCAAAATTGCCTCAGGAGGTTTCCCACCCAATCTTTTCGCAAAGCCTAGTATTGCAGCCGATGACCTTTTCACTGCCACTCTTTTATTGGTGACTTGGGGGGCCCAGCTACCCAGGTCATCAAACACTACACCAAGATATGTGAAGATTTTTACTTTTTATATTACTGAGCCATTACAAGAGAGGGACTTTATGTTGTTCCTGCCTTTCCCAACGAACATCACATGCGATTTCTCAACATTGATTACAAGGTCCAAATTTCGCATAAAATTCCCAAAGGAGTTTAAAAGACGTTGTAAACCTATGGGTGTCCTCGACAGCAGCACTGTATCGTCAGCATATAATAAAACTGGCAATGGGGTACCCCCCATGCACGGGACATCTACAGACGCTGCCGTCAGATTTGCACCCAATGAATTAATATAAAGGGAGAATAACATTGGGGCCAAAATACAACCCTGGCGTACTCCCCTCCCAGACTTAAAATCAGCCGTACACTTCCCCTCCTGTGTCATGCGTATGGCCGCTGTCAAGTCTCTATGCAATTCAGCCAGGAAGTACACCAATGCCTGATCTAACCCCATATCCAATAGCATGGTCCACAGCTTTGACCTATTAACTAGGTCAAAAGCTGTGGACAAGTCCATAAACGCCAAATAGATTGACCCCCTTGAGGCCACAGTATATTTACTGACTATTAGATGTAAGTTGAGGCACTGATCCTCAGTGCCTCTACCAGGTCTGAAACCATACTGTGCGTCACACAAGATGTCATTGTTAGTTGCCCATGTTGAGATCTTAGCTAGGATCACCTTCCCTAGTATTTTAAAAAACGAATCCAACAATGATATCGGCCTATAGCATCTTGCGTCCCCCCTCTGGCCCTTCTTAAAAATTGGGACTATAATAGACCGTGACCAGGTTATAGGCAGTCTACTTTTATCAATGCTGGCTATATTAAAGATATTTGTGAGGACAATTGACCATGTGGAAGAGTTGGATTTATACATGTCTGCTGGTACCCCATCTGGGCCCGGGCCTTATGAGCAGTTGTGTCCTCTATAGCCTTTTGGACTTCTTTAATAGTGAATCTCAAAGGTAACACTAATTGTTCACTTACTATTGGTACAAATGGGTCTATCGGGAGGTTGCTACCATATATCTTTTCAAAGTGGTTCAGCCATTCCTTTTCAGGTATATTCAGTTCCAGCGGAGAATTTTCTTTATCACTGAACAAAGGTGTATTTACAATTTCCCAAAATTTGGAGCTATCCCTCAATGTGGCCCTATCATAAAGTGAGTCCCAGGCGTTTTCCTTGATCTCCTTCTTACGGGATTCTACTATGGTTTTATAGTTTTTCCGTAATCTGGCCACTACTTGTTTGTCCCGGGAGGACTTTTTTAATTCTGCCAATAAGTCTTTATGGGCCTTAGAGCACTTTGCATCGAACCACCCATGCAGTTTTTGCTCCTTGGGTTTCGTCTTAGCAGTTAAGTTCGAAGCTACTTGCTGGCAGATAATTTCAAAGGAAGTAATAATGTCACCTCCAAACCTAAGAGGGTCCATACAGGTGTTGATTTCATCTCCCACCTTCTCAGTAAGTTTAGAGAAAAATTCCTCTGGGATAATTTTACTCCACTTGACCCGTCTCCCCTGGTCTTTAGCAACTAACTCCATACGGGAAACAATCTTTGTATTTGCAGATAGTATTGCTAGATTTTTGTTACATAATTCCATAACCACTAGGTTATGGTCACTAAAAGTTGTTAGCACAGCATTATAAAAAATTACATTTGGTAGCAAGCCTGGTGACACAAATATGAAGTCTATAATAGAATTTGAATCCCTTGCACTATATGTGGCTACCCGGTCATTGGTGTCGATAAACTCTGGCTCAGATAAATCGACATCTGACAGTAATTCTTCTAGGGCAGCCCCCTTTATAGAGTGTTCAAAGTGAGAGTGGGGAGGACAATCCATATCTGAGTACGCCCTATATTGACAATTTTGCTGACACAAATGTATATTAAAATCTCCAAACAAGATTAAATGAACAAAAGTGGTTTGACTCTCCTTATAGGTGGTTAAAAATGTTGCTAATTCGTTAATATTTTCATTACAATGCGTACCATGAGGGGCATTATAAAAGTTAACATAAAGGAATTTGACATTGTTGGGTAAAGTAAACTCACAGGCTAAAAGGTTATGAGAAGTAGTGCTTACGATTTGCGCAACTCCCCTGTGTTTAACAGAGATTAGGAACATGAGCCCACCTCGATCTCTCCCTGAACTGGAACCCTGGGCAGCTTTAAAATAGGAAGAGTACCCGTCCAGCCAGAAATTACATTCCCTATCCCAGGTTTCCTGGAGCGCCACCACCTCATAGCCCTTTAATTGTTCCAACCATATTACATCATCTCTCTTGGAGCCGAGACCTGCAATATTCCAGCTCGCCATTTTAACAGTCTCCCCACTTTCCCTAACAGTGGTGGTAATACAGTGAGTCTGGTCTGTATCAGCAACATTACCAGGCAGTCAATCATTTTCATCTAAATGAGACAAGGCAGTGAATCTATTTATTACTTAGTGCTACAATGAGGGTGCCTGGTAGTATGACCTACATAAAGAATAGACCAGTAGTCAACAGTGAATGCAATAACCCATCCATCATTACTTAAGGACAGTACATGGTGTGAAATGCCGTGAAATAGCGCTTTATAGTTACTAACCAGGTCTGCTGCCGCCCAGCACATTTCTTTCCAGGCCACTGCTATTGTATTTCCGATATCTGTCCACACAAACGTGTATGCGCGTGTCTGTGCGACACGGCCTCCCCACAAAGCTTACGTGTACCACCCTTTGTTGCCTAGGGTTTCAGACACAGGCCCCGTATTCCGATGCACCTCCGCAACTGCGGATTTCGAAGTTCATGGTGAGAGTGTACCTGGGTGAACCCTCGCAGAGGCCGTTCCACGTAGGCCTGGCCTCACCCCCCATGTTAAGAAAATTGTTGAGACATTAAGCTTTGGCTTTTGGTAACAATAGCCTCCAAGCCAACCCGACCTAATTAAAGGACAACCCCTTCCATGTGCTGCCCTCATTAAAGCCCTCAGAGAGGTATAACTCTGTCCCTACCCAAGGAAGCACACATTTTATGTGTACACGAGACCTGTCCTCTATGGAAACCCAACTTTAGGGACAAGAAATGATGTGCTGCAAGAATTATGCTATCTAGAAACAGACATATGTGGGTAGTTCTCAAGTTTAGCTGGAAAGCGGCTCTCATATAGAGCGCTCTCAACATCAGAGCCACACTAAATTTCCTCACCTTATTAGGGCACTCAGCGGTATATCGCTGTCCCTACCCACGGGAGCCCCCAATTTAAGTCTAACAAAATCATACCAAAATAAAATGCTGCAGAGATCACGCAATAAAGAAGCAGTGCATTTTTAGCTCGTTCTCAAGTTTAGGTGGAAAGCAGCCCCCTTATAGAGTACTCCCTACAACAGTGGCACACTACATTTGTTCAACTCGTTAGTGCCCTCAGAGAAGTGTAGCTCCATCCCTGCCTGAATGAGCCCCCAGTCCAGGTCTGCACAAAACCTATCCAGAGGTAACATGCTGCATAGATCCTCGCACTTTCCCACCTGGCTCCCTCTCCCATGTTCAGATGTTTATATTTGGCTGGTTAGTAGAGTGCAGTCCTAGCCGCCAGGGGTGGCGGCACTGTACAGAGTAAATTTATACTACAACGGGAGCATAGCATACTGCAGCACACACACTCGAATAGTGTACCAGGGCTTTCTACTGGGTAAAGCTAGTTATATCCACCGTGCTTAATTCGTCAAATCGCAAACATTGGGCCTGGGTCCTAGTCAGGCGGCCACCACAGTTAGCCCCACCCATTGCCCCCGCCAGCGCTGGGCTTGACCTTAGTAACACATCACTAACCGCAGGACTAGTAACATTGTGCCAGGGTGACATCATACAAGCAAGTACACTGCAGTATTACAACGTACATCCACCTTTATGTGTAGAGTAACTAAATGAAAGTAACACTCTATCTGGAACCTCGTCATATCTTGTAAGTACTTTGAAATGCACAGCTCCCTCCTTGCTCTGGACACTGGGGCCCTGCTTGGTTTAGGCGGGTAGCGTTATTCCTTAAAAAAACCCTGTATGTTCACATAAAGAAAGTAACATCCAACAGATATTTGAATTTTATTTTATAAAGTAGAAACTCCAATGTTACTCAGCACACCAGGAAGAGAGCATGTACGAAACCAAATGTTTCATACAAGTACTCTAGTACAGGCAATATAATTGTTAGTTATTTGGGATACCAAAATTGTAAGCAATTACTGCCCCAGATCTTCATGCACGTATGGGGGAACCCATAGCCCTGAAACTTGGTTCCTCAAATATCGTGCCTCTATCGATGGCTCTCAATCACACACAATTGCATATTTCTGGTGCCTGGCACCGTCTGTTTCGGTAACCAAAGTACCAATTCCACTTAGAGCACGTTCTCGACATGTGCTTGCCTTCAAGATCTTTCAGCATCCCTAGTATTCCATGAATGGTGGTCTACCTAACATTCCTGAGACAGTGGTGGTAAGTATCGATGTTCGGTATATTACAATCGCAGGATAGTCCCAAACTATATGGAAGAAATGACCTTAATTTGAGCTCTATTGGAAGCAATGTGGTAAAGGGATCTTACACTATGCTACAATCTTGGAGAGGGTGAAGTAAGTGGTCTGCAGATATTTAAGCCACACATGCCTGGGGGGCATATTGGCATGCTTCCTTACTTTTGTCAGTGTTAAACTCAATGGTGTCATGGCTGGAAACAGTTGATCAGTAATTCTCTGGTCTTTACACCGCGTCTTGATGCCTCTGGGAGAAAGCACTAACGTTTGTTCTGTGAATAATGAATATTTGCACAAGTAATGAGCACTTCCTGGCTGTGATCCTGTTGCGAGGATTTGGGAGCAGCATGTGGTGACAGATTCCAGTATACAAATTCATGTTTGCTTTCTCTTACACCGTGACCCAGATGAGCAAACGGTGACTGCAAATAACTGGTGCCTGTTCTAGGTAACTTGCCTTATTCAGGGCCATCGCTGCACACCCGAGAGGTCATAGTTCTAATGCCTTGTTTGATTGTGTCTGTCGAGTTTAGGAGAGGACATTTCTGAGTAGCAGTGCTACTACCCCTGCCGTTCAAAGCCACAGATAACTATGCTTCATGCTAGAGCTTGTGAACAGGAACGCTAAGTGCCCCAAGATTGATACCCGTGCGGCGTGAAGACGGCACCATGAGTTCATTACCTGTTATTTTGCTGTAATTGTATTGTGTGTGGTTCGTTGCAACACCAAACGGCAAAATTGGAATTGTGATGACTTGGCTATTTCAAATTTCAAATGTTGGGTAATGAGCACTTCCTGCAAAGAAGGAATCATTCGCCGCCTAGCGGTCCGGAATGACCAAGTGCCCCTCCACAGACCCTGCTTAAGAAATAGAGCCCAGCAGCTGCAAGGGATGTCACCATCATCAAGGTATTCATCGTCATCCACGCGCCGATGAAAACACGACAAATCACAAAATAGTACATTACAAATAAAACACCAATTCAATGTCAGCAAATTCACGAATTAGGAACACAACACTCACGGCATGCTGCGCGAAGTTACGTCCTCAGGGCAATGACCCAAAGGTCGAAATCAATCAACATACACCTGCGGCTAGACTTGCACCCCTTTCAAAAAGGTACAAAAGCAGACTCCCAATGGCTCAACCCGATGCAACCAGACAAGCAATGTGACCGAAGAAGTACCTCCTTCCAAATGACACCACGCTGGCCTGTCTCAACTGCAACGGTGGGGCATATCTCCCTCCCGAGTCCTATACAGCGCGAACACGATCCAAAGCCATCTGGCATCATAGGCCCCACTTGAGCACCAGTTGCCCACACAAGGAACGCACACCCAAGCTCTCCAATTCGAGCTGCATCGCATCGGCGCCAATCAGCTTGCACTCAAGGGGGGTCGCACCTAGACGGTGGTAAGCCCCCCGACCACCATTACAGTCACACCACTCCCAACTCTGGTGACTCGAGCGGGGCACCACCCACTTACCCATGTAACTGCCGAGTGCTCCTGCGCACGTTCCTCAGCCCCGCATCGCAGCTTCTCTATCCTCCTTGTCCTCCCGACAGCCGAGGACCCGCGCCGATGGACTTCGTAGCCTCCGAGCACCACCGGGAATCGATACCGCCTCTCCTGCCGCCGTGCATCTCCGGGCGCCATCGCGATCGTCTTGACCCCGTCTTGCTCGATGTGTGCGCCACCTGTAGCAGGAAAAATAAAGAAAATTAGGAGGCCCCGAGCGCGGGGCACGACCAGTGTGGGGGAGCATCCAGGCGACAAGGGGTCGCCTGAGCGCTCCCCCCTCCTTTAACCTAGGATCGTGGGGAGGGGGCGGCACGCCCCCTCCCCCCGCCCCCAGCTGCCCGCCCCCCGACCCGGAAGCCTGCACAACGCCTTCCGGGTCAGGGGTCGGGCGCCAGCCAGCCGGTGGTGCGGCGCGCACCCCCCGCGTCATCACTGGACGCCGGGAGGTCATGCCCCCACCACCAGGAGACAAGGGGAGAGGGGCGTCGCCGCGCGGCCATGCGGGCGGGGGGGCCGAGGGCCCCCCTTTTCAAATGCAATGCATGCAACTAAGCTTGCATAAAAGCAAAAGCCTGCCTACCCTTCTAGCCCTAAGAAGACGCACTCTTTCCAATGGTTTGTATATCCTTTGACAGTACGAGAAACAAAGAATTCTTAGACAGCAAAGAAGAAATGTTTGCATGGCGCAGCCTGTGAGATGTCAACATTATAGAATGTGGCATGTATGTTTCCTGAATACCTCTAACTTTGACTTCAGAAAGAGTCACAGGTTAGATAATACTCATTCTCGACCAGTACTGTACATCAAATTACCTTAGCCGGTTTCTGCCATTGTTTGGGATACAGGCTACTTTTCTTTACCAAAAGTCTACATTTTGTCACCTTATTATTACAGAGCTGAATTCTCTTACCGTGCCCTGTTCTTAAATTTCAGCACAGTTCTAGGGGAAGACAATCAATAACATAAAGGAAGGCCTGGTTGATGCAGCCTCCTACAACACAGGTCCAGCCTTCAAAGACATTTGATTCCCCACTTTCCTGTGGTAGTGTGCTACAAGCATCAAATGGAAAACATTTAACTATGATGCTCAAGAACTGAAATCATTGCTAATGTAGAAAATCCGATCGTGTTACTTTTTAGTGAAGGTATTGAAAATTGCGCGGTTATAGCTATGACCACAATTGAATATAAGACATTTAGTAATTTCATTATTAAGTGGACCTTAGCAATTTCAACATTAGGGTAACTTGAACCAGACGCTAATAGTGTACAAAATTATTTTTATTTTTGTTCAACCCAATAAATATTTTTTCTTTCTTTGATGAGTTTGTTCGTTAAAAATCAATACTCATATTTCATTTTCATATTCGGAAATTAAATACAGTACATATCACTTTAGTCCATTGGTGTTGTAGTGTATTAACCGAAAACTATCCATACTCTCCTCCTCACTCAACCTTTATTAACTTGGCAATATAATTTAATACAAAAATTGATAAAAATGTATTATGTTTTATAAGGCAAAAACAGTTTGTCCAATCTTTTCATTGTCAATGTAAGCATGATTAATGTTAAACATGATTCCAATTGCAACCCGATATGAAATTTATAACAATTCAATGAGGATGTGGTTTCACCAATAGGAATATAGCCTCTTATTTCAATTAAGGGAATCTATGGCCAACAGAGCTACTAATTTACTCCCAAGGACAAGGAGTGGAAAGTTAACTGAAACATCTAAATTATAACAGGCAGAAAAGTACACACTGTTTTATGTCTGTTTCACTTATTTGCCCAGGAGTGGCCAATTTGGATAAGAGGTGTGTGCCAGGAGCCCGTTCACAAACCTCCTACCTCTTACCTTAAAAGCACTGTCTGGGCACCTTTTGCCTGACCCTTCAAGCATGCTTTCACATCTCCTTACTTTGAGGCGATGCCTGACTTGAATTGGCATCCTTAAACTTCCCGATGAATATGTGCCAGAGAATACACAATTCATGAGACACGCCAAAAAGCTCCTAAGGGTCAAAGGGAATGTGATCAGATGAAGAACAACCTCTTAAGCATTGGCAACCAAGTAGCTGCCGTCATGCGTTGTGACATGCAAAATATTGACATTAAAACATCGAACATAACAAAATGTATTCTTTTGCCAGGCAGGAAAATAATAAGCGAAACAATGAATTTGCTAGGAGGAGCCATTAGGGTAAGGTTATGGCATATGGCTAAAATAACTCTGTGCTCCTTGCAATTAATGTGCTACCAATCTTATGTGCACAAAGAAAAACAGTTCATGGTACTGCTGAGGGTCGATAACTGTAGTCTGCTGGTACCACTGAAAGGTTCACAATTAGTTGGACTGTAGCCCCACCTGCCACCCGGGACAGCACATAAATCTAAACAAACAACACCGTGCTGCCTTCCTTGAAGCTGCCTATCCCACCGTCTCTTCTGCTGTAACACAACTGAGCCATGCGCTCACCTCGTGGACCCACCCCACCCCACCTCACCCCACCTCACCTCACCCCACCTCTCAACCCTCCTCAGCCGCACCCGTACAATGTCTCCAATGACAGCAAGCACGTGAAAGTCGTGGCATATAAACAATAGCTGCATGTCTCAAAGTAAAAACACTGCTGAGAGTGGGAGGGGGGTGGGAGTGGAGACGGCAAGCTCACTCGTAAATAAAAATAAGTTTGACAAAAGCGGATGAAAGGTGTACTTGGGCCATGGGACACTGTAAGAAAGAGCACATTAACAAAAACAGGAAATGGAGGAAAAGTATTAAATACAATAGATTTCACAATCACAGCGCTGTGCAGGCAAAACCTAAAAATGACCTCCATTGTGCCAGGGTCAGGGCTTTTTCATGGATGACACGATGTACCATGGGTGCCCCTTACATCAAAATTGACATAAAAAATGCCTATGTCAGAATTTTGCAAGTTGTTCCTCACATATACCACAGATGACCCTTCCGTCAAAAATTACATTAGTATGTTAGGACCAGCATTTTGTTAGGGTTGCCACCATCCTATATGCTAGGTTATCCCCTTCTGTGCTAATAATTAACTACAATGTGCTAGTGCCAGCATTTTGCCCCTGGTAGACACATGCTAAGATTTCCGTCAAGTATGCCACTATTTTTCCATGAGTGCTCCATGTGCAATGAATTACCTGTAGTAGGCCAGTACCTGCATTTTACACATGGTGCCCTGTATGCCAAGAATTACCTCCAAGCATCACCAACTTTCAATCACACACACAGTCTCACACATATAGACACAAATGCTCACACATACACATGGACTCGCTCATATAAACATTCTGACCTTCAAGCACATACACAATATACATTTAAAACCGTTTTTAATTATTACTGCTGCCACCAAAGGCCTTGTTCCAGCCAAGAGTACTCTTTTTTCAATTAAACAAATAGTAAACTAGTTTTCACTATTAGTATAATTAAGAATGGGCAGAAAATAGGAACTGTGAAACCGCCAGTGTTGTTTGCACAGATTGTGCCACCTCTAAGTTCAGGGGTCGCAAAGGCATTGCCAGGGATCGCAAGGGGCAAGCTACTCCTTGTGCACCCTGAATGACGTCCACAAGGCCCTGATTAGAATGGGGACAGGAGTGGCATGTCGGGTCATGGAAGCCCATCCAGTTGTGAAAGCAGTCCTCAAGATTACAGTGCATTGGGGATAGGCCAGAGCAGCATCATGGCCCGTTCTGCTCTGATGCTGAGTGACACTTCTGTGTTGAAGGAGTAGACACTTCTGTGTTGAAGGAGTCCCCCTATCATTATTTGTACTTGTTTCAACTCCTTGAGCCTTATTTAGGTAGTTTTGTGAGAGAATTCTTTTCTCAGGCGCCATTTAGGACTTCCCTTCAGATCTATATCACTCATAAGTGGGAGCGTATATATTTTGAGAAAGGTTTCTATTACCTCTCTTAGGGTACGCCGTTGTTTATATATTGTATATGTTGTATATAATTATTGTATATATGTGTATTTTGTGATTTGTGTTTCCATGGATTAATTCTGTGTGCCACTTGTTCTTGTGATACGTTTATATGTCCATATAAATTTTGTTTAATTAGATGTGGTTACATTAAGTTGTATAGAACAAGATAATTTAAATTTTTCTTGATTCCTAACGTTAAATGGGAAATGTATCCCTTTATTCCGTTTTTTTCTACTTTCTCATCTATTTAATGACCCCTGCTCCAGTATGGGAGGGTGATGTGGGCAGAACCCCTTCATTATAACCTAGTACTGATGCTGAGTGAGGCGTATGCACCATGACAGGCTGACACCCATCCTCTACAGCAAAGTCTACAGCTAACACCGTCACCGTCAGATCTCCAGACGTTCGTGTGACGCACTGAGAGAAGCGATCGCGCTACTGCGTTCCAGCTCAGGCATTGTTCCGGCTGAAGGGCAATTATCCTGGCGGCATCGACCGCGTGCCGTCCGTGACGATCCAAAAAGCTGTTAACCACAGTCTGCCGGCACCGCCCGCCAGTATTGAAATTTAGTCACGACTAGTGTTAAAGTTGTTAAACACAGACTTCCACAATTCGATTGCAACCACAGTGTACCCGGCTGGGCACACTGTAAGTTGTTTTTATCTTTCCTTATCACGCATGGGCTGCTAGATGTGTATTCACACACTGAGAGATGTCCCCCAACGACCAGTCCTGACGAGACCCTTATTCTTCCGGGTCGAAACTCCGTCGACGCAATTGGGAATGAACTACGCAAGACAGTGCCTATAAACATAGATAGCCACTGTACTAATCATTCATTGTATTACTGCTCTTGGTCAAATTCCCTGTTTTTGTACATATCCCCAGTAGAAACCTGTAGATACTCACTTATTGTCACTGATTTACAATTTGGTTCTCACTAAAAACACTTGGGACACACTGCACTTACTTCACTTTACTATGTGTATAAATTGTATATTAATGATGAAATCAATGTTTTGAAATACAAAAACCTTGATACAAACTACTTGTATTATGAGCCTTGCTTCTCCCTTTGGCATCCCCTGTCAAACCCTCTAATGTTTTTTGAAAATTGCTATTATGCTTTGTATTGACTTTTCAAAGTGATGCAAGCAGTGGTTTATTCTACTTCCTCATATCTGTGGTTGTTGGCTTTCACTGCTGCTTGAAAGATACTTGCCAAATAAAGATGCCATCTCCAAAAGACCACTTTTACTTTTTCATTTTAAAGAAAAACATATTTGACTTAGATAATATTCAAACTACTTTCTAATTAGGGAATCCAACAACCAGAAAACTGTTCTTCATTGACAATGACAATTCAGTGCTTCCTACAGAAACATACATGGCTGCTAAGAGGACTCATATCCTGTCTGGAACCTTCACTTGTTCCTGTTGTGATTTTTACCGAGGAGCTCTAAGTACACTGCACTCTTTGAACCCTTCCTTCCAGTGACTAAAGCGAACTACAAGTACCAAAATACAAAGTAATGTTTCTAAAGAAAATAATGGACAGGGTGAATGTGTCACATGTGACATTAGGCCACCAGGCAGATTTGTATAATCACAGAATTACAATCATAAAGAGGACAGCTTGAAGTGCTGTCAGTTGTATGTTCATTAGAAACTGAAAGTATCTCATGGAGAAACAAGTGTGGGTTAGAGTTGCAGCTGCTGTTTTTGCCATTGATTAATGTAGATTGTTGCATGTTTTCTGTGGTGTTTGAATAATGTTGAATGGATTGATGCTAAATAGTGACTTATGTTCATTTAATGTCTTTGTGCACAGGAATGCTTGTGTTATACACATTATGAGAAATGGATTTCGCACCATTTAACCCTCTGGATTTTTGCATTCGAGATTACCCGGTTTATGGACTTCTCCCACGAGTGAGTCTCACTACCTGAGTATCACTCATACTAAGCTCTGCTACAATGGATTGGAAGTGCTAACCACCAGTGTCCATTCTTTAAGCTAAGATCTGCTGCTGTGCAGCTAGGGTAAGAGAATGCATGTGAAGATGCAACACATGTATGTGTGCACATGTATAAGGGCTCAGTGTGTGAGGCTACCATCTAACTCAGCTTGGTATTTGCATACAGGTAGCCTGTCACAGAATGAATATTTTAGGGATTGGTGATTGTAGTGTCTTACAAGTTAGAAATGGTGGAACCCTTTTGATTCCTGATAGACTCTGTGGAACTGTGACATAAGTGGAACCGTGGAATGCAATGAAGACTGGTTTAGAAGTCTGAGTTTGCAGTTCCACACAGATGAATAAAGATGTGTAATACTACTCTCAGTGTGTGGCATAGTCATTGACAGGTACCCAGGCTGGGGAGGGCGTTACAACTGGCGACGAGCTAGGGAATAAGTAACCCGAAGATTGATAGTGCTCTCCCAATAAGTTTGCCGTGGTCGAAGCAAACTGCTCATGCATGTCACGCGTGTTGCAGTTAAAGTACAGAGTCGATGCTTAATACGTGTGCAGTCAAAGACACCTCAAGCCACTATAAAGAAGTTGAAAACAAAGAAAGCATAGCAGTGAAATCTACATATCGGTGACCGGAAACCGACTGGTCAGACACTACATAAACGTACCGTGCTGCTATTCAAGATACACTCACACGTTATTCAGAGTGCTAACGCTCACAGCAGAGACATCCAGGTTTTCAAAGAGCAGCTACTGATGATCACAATTTGCAAGATAACTTTACAGTTAGAAAGCAGTGAAGATAAAGAGCACACAAAGAGGTGCCAAAGAATAAAACAGATATTTACTCACCAGAATCTGAGTGAAGATAGCCAGTACGACCTCAGCGCCATGTGCTGCAGCCCAGGGAAAGCACAGAGGTTGTGCTTACCAACTTGGTGACAATCCGAAACGACCGTAGATGTCTTTGGAACTGTGGAAGGCTTAGAGAATAGAAGCAAAGGACAAGGCTGTCTTTCTAAATGTCTTCAAGGAATGATCCAGAGGCCAGCACATCTCAAGGCCTTAGAGGAGGTACACATGGACAGGTTCAAGGTGAACAGCTGAGGGAGCCGAAGGGAGCTCCACCCTCAATGTAAGCCACTCCCTGAATTGGTTACAATGCTGCCGCTTTCCTGAAACCACCACCACCATTCGATACCACCAAAAAACAAAATATTGGCGATACATGGACTTCTTGGATAGAGACATTTGATGATTTCATTGATGCATTCAAAGAGACTGATAAAAAAAAGATTAATGATTATCTTAAAAATCTTGCTAGTGATGGTGTAAAAGAAGTCATAAAGAGAATTTTGGGAACTGATGAAGAAGTCACATATCATCAGATTAAAGAGGTGTTAAATCGCAAGTTCGATCCAATGACAAATGTTGATTATAAATGATACATCTTCAACCAAGAACGTCAGAAAGTTGGTGAAACCATTGATTAATTTGTGAAGAGACTCAACACACATCAGACAATGTAAGTTTAATTAATGTAAGATGAGGAAGCTATGAATCTGAGAGTTATTGACAGATGCTTGTCAGATTCATTCTGAAGACGAATGCTGAGAGAAACTCTTAGTCTGGAGTGAAAGTTAATGGCTGCCAGAGCTGGTGAGTGTTCTGATAGATAAGTTGCTGACATGGAGGCCGGAGGTGCCAAGAATGAATCCGTCGTGATTGTGAAAAGTAAGCCGAGACAAAAGACTGAAGGACTCAAAGTGATGTCTACTCGTAAAAAGAAGTTGTGTTTTAGATGTGGACACAAAGGTAAATGTCCCGCTCTTGGACAGATATGTAAAGGCTGTGGGAAGTACCATTTTGTAATGGTTTGCAAAGGAAAAAGTCAATGTGTCATGAAGCAAAGGCAAAATGGCCGCCAGAGCATTCCCGAAGCGACATTTGATGCACCCACACAAGGCCAAGTGGCAACATCAGTTAAGACAGATTGGCACTGAATGAACTTAATTGTCATCTAAATCATCATAAAACACTTCTTCCATATCAATATTAAATGAAAGGGAAGGAAATGGTTGTGCCATGTCGATATTTACCTCAGAAAAGTATGCACATGCTGGTTTAGTGGCTTGTGAAGAAAAATGCCAGTCAAAGTAAGATCGACATACCAAAGTCATTAAAACATTGCCTGAAAATTCCACTAAAAGTAAATGGTTGTTCGATATCTTTCATTTTCGGCAGTTGTGCATTGATAAATGCCTGAGGAGAAATATAATGCATTATCTCTATTGCCGCAACTCACGCCATTAAAAACAAAATTGTATACATGGGCTGCATCAATGTCCTTAAAAAGTCAAGGTTCGTTTGTAGGGACAATAAAGCACAAGGAAACGAAGGTGCAAGCACCCATCCATGTGCTTCAAGGCACAGTCTGTCTACTCATTTTCATAAAGACAATTGATGGACAGAATGCTGAACGATGTTAAACATTCACTCCCAGTACAGAGATTTGGGCCTAAATCCATCGCTGTTTTGCTCATCATGCCTTTTCAGTTTGGATCCATCTAAATGCAAAACTGCCATGACCCTACTCTCCATGGGAACAGTTCAGCCCAAACTTCCCAACCAGGTCCTTCCTGGACCATAAACAAGCATCCAGGTATCACCCCATATCAGCCAGGCTAGCTTGACTCTAGTGGTATGGCGTCAGGGGACCCATGTCTGAGCATACCTCTCCCACCCGGGTGACAAATGCAAAAAGAAAAATTGATGGACGTTAGTAGTTCAGGATGGACTACTCCTGTGAGGACCAGGGACAAGACTGATTTGCATATTGCTGGGTCCAAACTGGGTTGGCATGGTGGGCAGAAAAATTATGGATTATAGCCATTTGTTGACTGAGGATGAATGTTTGCATTGTTCAGCATTTGGTCCATCATCTGTTCCTATTGCAAATGTCTACTCAGTTTCAGCACAGACATTGATATGGGACTTATTTCTCTGAATTACAATGTGAATTCTCACTACGGAATAGTAAGTAATTTCCCTTTGTTATTTCATGGTTTGGGAAAGCATAATACTATGAAAGTAAAGTTGCATATCCACGAGGACGTCTGTCCTGTCGCTCAAAGACATAGAGAAATTGCTTTTCATTTGCAAGAAGCTGTTGAGAAAGAACCTGAACTGTAACTTAAGCATGATATTATTGAGCATCTACTGGTCCAATGCCAAGGGTTTCTCCCATAGTAGAAATTCCTAAAATGGACAGTGAAGGAACTGTATGCATATGCGTCGGCCTGCGTCAGGCAAACAAGGCAATTGAACAAGAACGACATCCAGTCCACACATTGCTGACATGATAATCAACTAAATGGTGCAAAGGTCTTCTTATACCTTGTTTTAAATAAAAGTTATCATCAGTTGGAACTAGAAGAAGTTTGCTGGTACATAATAACCTTTGATACAGATGTTGGTTTGTTTTAATACAAAAGACTAAGTTTTAGTGTGCCATCTGCTGCAGAACTGTTTCAAGACATCCTTCGATGTATCCTAACCCACTTTCATACTCATATATTACAACATGCAATACCTCTCATATCTAAAATTTTATTTCCTGTAGGAAGAAGATGAAGAGGTTTACTGACAAGGCAGACCCATCATATGAAAGGTATGGCTATGTCTTATGCTGCTACCGGCAAGGCATAACTGGCATGAAAATCAATTTTCTTATCCCTACTGATTTCCAAGGTGTGCAAGGCTGTTAGGAACCCTGCCTATGTTCATGGATGTGTACACCCACTTAAGTAGCCCCTTAAAACATTTCCCAGGTCTGGCAGGGCAGCCAGAATGTAGTTTTGAACTGCCAATTTGATTTGGCAAAAGAACCCCCCTGCCAAGCCTTATACTTCCCTTTTATTACATATAAAAAACTCATAAGGTAGGCCCTAGGTAGCCCCTAGAGCAGGGTGTATTGTAATTAAAAGGTTGGACATGTACTCTTATGTTTTATATGTCCTGATGGTGAAAAACTCACAAATTCGTTTTTTACTATTGTGAAGCCGACCTCTCCCAAAGGATATCTTTAAGTTGCCTTATTACTTTTAATAAGTGCTGATTTTTGATTGGGAGGAGGTAAGGATTTCATGTTTGATGTCTCAGAAATTGTAATTTAAAGTCATATATAATGGGAAAGCCAGATTTTAAGTTACAGTTTTGAAAATGTCAAGTTTAGAAAGTTGCCCTAACTATTTGGTGCCTGTAGCCTGTTCCTGGGTCACATGGCTGGTTGCAGGTGGCAGTTGGACTTTGTTGATTCCTCCCAGATGGCTACACAATAGAGGGATTAGTGTGTGTCTGGATGGGCCGTCACTGGCTGGATGGGAGGCAGATCTGGGCACAGCCCTACTTCCAAATCAATAGGCTGTTCCCTGCCTTCATGCAAAGAACTTCACACCACTTCATTGTTCATGGAGCCAGCCTGGAGTCATGGCTGGGGAATCGGAAAACTCTCAGCCCGTCAAAGGGAATTCTCTAGCATTTTTTCTTACTTTATAGAAAGTACCATTCATAAAAATAGGACCATCATACCCACTCTTCAGTTAACTTTCTGGACCTGCAGAAGGACTCTGAAAGGACTGCCTGCTGTGTACTTCAGAAAACTGCTTTGCTGAATAAATGGAAGGAGTCCTCTGCTGCCTGCAGCCTGCCTTTCACCTTCAGGGGCCTGCCCTGCTGATTGAGCCCTGTTCCACTTCTTGAACCTAGGACTTTGAGAGTAACTCAACGGTCTAGTTTGTGGGCCTCCTCATCAGAGCCTTTGGGACAGAAAAGGTTCCAGTCATGTTGAACCCACAGCTCTACCGAGCCTGAGTGAGCCCCAACTCTCCAAGTGGCACCTCCCCAGTTCTTCTGAACCCTTGGAAGTGGTGCTACATGTGCCCAGATAGTCAAAATGCCTAATTTGAGACTTTGAAAATATTTGGCTAAAACTGCTCCGAGAACCAAGAGAAGACCCGAACCAACCAGCGTTACTTTCATAGTGCAAAAATACCCTTTGGATGTGAGGATGCATTTTGCACTAACAAATAGCTCTAAATGCAACAGATCATGAATAGCAGCGCGCAGCTGCTCGCACTCACTAAATATGCCCTTGGGTTGGGTTTTTTAGCTCTAACTTACGATCGGTATTTAGCATTAGCTACAAAGTGCAAAATGTCTCCTCACGTCCAAAATGGATGTGAGGAGGAATTTTGCAATTAGAAAATAGCGCTAAATACAAAACAACATGAAGATCAGTGCCAGCAACCACTTACGCAAGTTAGATGAGAAGTTATAATTGCGTAGTTATAGGTCATTCCACATTAAGGAATAACGCAGACTTGCAAAAAATACTCCGATAACTCCTGCCTAATTAAAATTGCACACAGGTCTAAATAAAAACTCCACCCACTGAGCATGCAGGTGCTGTTGACTAAAAGGTCAAGACTGGCTGACAGTGTCACACAACATGGAGCTACTTACTTCACAGCTGTGCTCCACCTCAGGACGTTGCATTGGGCTCATGCAATGTTAGGGCCAAAAATATGGTGTGGTGGAGGAGGAGGAGGAGGGGATAGAATATACTCTTATAATGAGTCAAAGCAGTAACCTTCCAAAATGTGAATTGACTTGGCATTGAACCCTTTCATCGCATTATATAGCTGTTATTAGTCATTTACCATGTTTTATTTCCTTATATTTAGACCTTGTAAATTTGCTGGCGAGCGCTCTGAGTAGCAGCTGGAATACTGGGACCTTAATTCACCCCATCTCAGCTCTTTAAAGCATCCAATCTCAGCCACATTGTTCTCTAAATCTAAACCAGCTGCCATTTAAAATAAGCAGAAAATGCATGAAACGGATTTTTTTTGTAAGTTAAGGATAATTAAACTGCAAACACAATCAGTCTCGGACAGAAATGACTAAGCCTATTTGCGGTGATCTCAATTAAACATAGAATGAAACTAAAAAAAAATCATACAGTTGGCTTGGAGCATGCAGGCTTAATTTGTGTTCTTCTTCCTGTAAAATAAAGTGTGAAAAACGTAATCTGCCCCTGTATAATGTGCATTGATTATATTGCATTCATTTGCAAAACAACAGTAACTGGGCAATGCAATGTGATTTGTGAGATGAAATGGAAACAAGTCAACATTAATTGGAAATGTAAACGCTGGCAAGCAAAATAATGTGCTCCCCCTTCCAAAACAGTTTCTATTGTCATTGCTAAAAAGCTGAACAAGCATTTACTGTGCACCAACTAACTTTATTAGCATGCAAAGTTTGCATTATGCATGGAATCATGCAGAGTTTTCAGTTTCTGGCCCATCCCTAGTTTGCAGAGGATCCCACTTTCTTAGTTTCTTCTCAGTCTGGCCCTTTCCTCACGAGTGTTAATATATCCACGTTGATGTTTCTAATAAGGTCCTGTTTTCACAGGAGTTCACTTCAACACTCCTTTCCTCATGACCTTGGAAATTAAGCACTACTGTGTAGTGTGATAGTGCTCTTTGAAGAGCTGCGCCTTCAGCTTTTTTGAATGAATGAAATACTTAGTGCAAACATACACCAAGGAGGCCTCTTGGCGCTAGGAGAGTGATAGAAGAATGGAAGGAGTGAAATAATAACAGTGTCTTTCTAAACTGCTGGAGGGTTGGAGTCTTTCTGACGTCAATGAGGGTAGGCGGCAGTAGGGGTGTTCCAGATCCTTGTTGTGTAGAAAGTCTTTGTTCTATTTTTAGGTCGAGCATTCAAGACCTCTTGTATATACTTTAGTATATATTTATATACCTTAGTATATACTCATGTGTGTATGTACTTTGTGAACTCTAGAGATCAGCCCTAGGACTTGTCTGCTTCCGTTTAGGGACTTTTTTTCTGTTCAACTGCCTCTATTTAACGGTCTTGATAGAAATCGACCAGCAGAGGTCAGTAAAATACCAGAATTGCTTACTGCTGAAGGACTTTCTTTTTTCTAAATTTTCTGGCAACTGCCTCTATTTAACTTTCTTGATAGAAAACGACCAGCAGAGGTTAGTAAAATACCAGAATCACTTTAGCATTCTCTAGATTCCAGTTCATAGAAATTGTCTTCCACGAGCACCTGTAGAAAATAATATATTTTTTAAATCTTGTAATTTTAGTGATATGATCACCGAAAGCCCTGATTTTATATGAATACAGAGCTCTGGACTATACCATTTCCCGCTGAAAGGCAATTTTTCTCTCCATGTGCTCCCATACCTGGCGTGTCTCGCAGTTTGGTGCTTACTATTCCTCCATGTTAAAGAACAGTAGATGTTTCAGCACCCAGGCTAATGTGCTGCATGGCTAAGTACATATAAGGTCCCAAAGGCGAGACCGATTGCATTGCAAATGCTGGTTTTCTTTTCTTGCGCCTCTTCATCTCTACTCAAGGGATGTCCTGGCTTCTGGTGAGGTGCTGTTTGCCTGATGTGCTCAGTCTCTCGATCAGATATGTGAGGATATTGTTTCGGAATGCCTTACAGTCCATTCTGATGGGTAGTAATCACAATATTACTTGCAGGAATTATGGGACTTTGCACGCCCTTACATGTGTTATTTTATAATTTGCTGCTATGTTTATCAGCAGCATGGTTTCCCCTGAATAATCTGTGTGTGTAACTGTAATATTAATGGACTACAACATATGAGTGTGGCACGTATAGGTCTCAAGGTCCTGATGTCCATCCAGGAGCAGCTCATCCAAGCCAGGGTTTTGCTTGGCATTCTGTTATTTGTAGTCTTGGATTCATAATAGAATTAATAGGACTTCAATAACCAGAATCCGAAGAAAACAACTTGATTGGATGAGCACTTCAAACATGGACTTGAGAACCCCATGAGCCCCATACACTTTGAATTTAAAGACTATGATTTATGGTATGCTGAACTGTGGACCACTCAATCAGATGACCTGAATTTGAATCCCAGTTTACCAGTTTGACCAGATTGCGTGATCTTAAGCAAATCACTTTGTCTGCCCTTTACCTCTTCCCCTTCCATTCTTTACCCAAATTAGAATTGCCTGCACACACTCTAAACACTGTGCCAAGTGTCCCTATGTTATGGGTTGGATATTACCATCTTTTACGTGGTGTGCCTCCAGTTTTCTGCCTTCACTATTTCTGCTGGCCGTAGAACTTTGTGCACTTTACCCCTGCTAACCAGAGGTACAGTGCCTCTGCTCACCTGTTCAACAAAATGAAATTGGCCTACCCTTAATTGGTATATTTAACTTATCTATGAGCCCCTAGTTTATGGTACCAAAAGTGAAAAGTGTACCCAGGGACTGTAAGTAGTTGTCGCTAGTGGGCTGCAGCACATATTGTGCCACCGGGAAACATCCTTTACAATGAAACTTTTACAACGCAGTGCTTTTACAACGCAGGTTTTACAATGAAAACCATTACAACGCATTGCGCTGGTGGGCGCTCTAGGATAGGGAACAGATTTAATTTACTATCCAACACCTTCCCTAGTGTCCACGGGGACTGGAGTTGGAATAGTAAATTAAACTATTCACTATCCAGCACCCCAAAGCGCTATGCGTTGTAAAGGTTTGCGTTGTAAAAACTGCGTTGTAACAGCATGCGTGGTAAAAGCATGCATTGTAACTTCATACATCCTGTGCCACCCACTGCAGTGACAGGGCAAACATGACTGCAGGCCTGCCGTGTATAACACAGTGGTGCACATCTTAACTGCCAATCGACCTGTCAGAATAAACCCCTTTGGATAGGTCTAGACCCTCCTTTCAAATATTAATAAGTCACTCCGAATTAGGGCTTACTGTCCATAAAGGAGGAGTACATAGTATTAAAAGTAAGGGCCCGAATGTGAGATCGGCAGTCTGAATGCCAGTTCACAGCTGCAGCAGGACCAGGTACTCTGCCGAGCAGCCAGCCTCCCCGCCTGCCATATTAGGAGTTTCACGCAGGGCTGGCAGTTTCATGGTGGTGGAAACATGACGGGGGCGTTTTGACTCTGGAAATTAACCGGATGCCAATTCTGACTACCCTACAGGACTTCCTGATGCAGCTACTGCCCTATATGTAACGTTTGTGCCAATGATGTCATGCAAGCATGTGTTGTTCCACTTCCTGGATCCCATAATGTGATGCCAGCCAGTCGGGTGTAATTTTTTTCATATTTCTAGTTTTGAAGGCATTGAAGAGTTTTACATGTGCACCAGTGACAGCACACAAGGGTACAATCACCCATGGCTCAATATTTGGGCTCTTTTACTGTCTTTCTGCCTACCCATGCATGATGTTGTCCCCACCAGGTAAAGGTCGGTTTAAAGGTAGGTCATAAATAGCCCAGCAGTAAGTGTGGCAGGAACCCCTCCTTAGGCCGCCTCTGCCTCTTCCGCCACGGGAGCAGAAGTATCAGCGGTGGAGGTCTTGTGGCTGTGTTCCCGCACGCATCGTAATCGGGCAGTCAGACTGCCAAGAAGGCAGCAGGAGGACCGCGGAAAATATGACAGCTAAGGTGAGCACAAGAGATCTGGACAGGGGAAGAACAGGTCTGCTATCTTGGTTGTGGGCAGAGAGGGGCAGAGAGGGGCACTATTTGGTTTGTAGTAAAACACAGGAAGTGCTGTAAAAGTGGGTACGGTCATCCCTGGGAGGATTTAACCCATTAGTTAGGGAGTGGCCAGGAGTTTTCTCTACCCACAGGCTGGCAGTGGACATAAATGTGGCATCTCCAGTGCCCTGTTGAGATCACTTTTGAACCTGTAGAAGAATAGGAGAGGACTGGACCTCCATTCTAGAAGAGGACTGAATACTGGACCTGCTCTCCCTTGTGTACCCAAGACAAAGAGGTGGACTCCAAAGGTCCAAAGGCTGACCTTCTGTTTAGACTACAGGGATACGCTTCAAGAGGACTTTGCTGCATTCCCAGCTGAAGACTCCTAACTGGACCTGACCTGGACCCTGCTACTGGCATCTGCTCTAGTGAGTTTTGACCACCAAGTGCTGTCCCTGTGTTCCCGGACACTTGGCTGGTATCTGAGTGTAATCCTCCTAACTAATCCTGAAATCTGGGATTTAGAATATTTTTGTCAACTTTTTGCTCAGAGGATCAATGGTTGGCAAGGACCAACCTGCCAAGCTGTTCCGATAAAGGTGCATTGCCGCTAGGGCAAAGATTTGGGTTGCTCTCACTACATTCTTCTCCACAGTAGCAAATTCTATTCAGCGTGACCTCACTAAAAAGGTATTCATGCTTGAGGAGTCCTCTTTGGCTACTGCCTACATCTTTAGCCACTGGAAGAGTCTAAGCTCCAAAAAGTGACTAAGTCAATGGTTAGAAATCTTCACTGAGCAAAGACGCAAAAAGTATCCGGCCAGTAAGGCACCTTCTCAGGGTGCAAAATTCAAATTTTTACTGCTCTGAGCTTTCTCTCCAAAAGTCAATGGCTTCTGCAAGACCTCGTCCAGAGGCTATTTGACGACGTGGAGCCCTCTTTGGTTACAGTCTGCTGCCTTGCCCTGTCTGAGGATTTTGGAATTCCATTCCAGAGATTAACCATAGGTAAAACCTTTCACCAGGACGAACCTGTTAATGTATGCGATCCACGGTCCATCGCAGTCAGCCTTAAACATTACTCTTGTCCTGGACAAGGGCAATGAGATGGCCATGGTTGTGCTTAAGATTTTTGGTGCTATTTTTCACCTTATAGATTAAAATTAATAAATCTTGCTCTACTTATTGGATTGTTATCATTTTAATGTCTGTTTAGTTATTAAAACTTACCTTCTTTTTCTAAATTGGTTTCTATTTTTCTTGGGTTGTGTTTTCACTTCATTACTGTTTGAGTCCTGTATATAATGCCATAGCTACCAGGAGAATGAGCTCTGGTTAATTTAGTGAATTTATTGGTTCACACTGACAAGGATTGTGGTTATTATTTGAGGTGAGTACTCACAATCATAGAATAATACCCCAGTTCCCGCACTATGCATATCTCCGGCAAACATCCTTTCCTTTTTAGCCAAGAGAACTTTGCATGTTGTTCTTTTTGAGCAAACCAGATGTTAAAAGTGAATCTTCGAGATTAATGCAAAACACATTATATATTAAAAAGCAGAGTGGCTGAAGATGTTACACATGGTCGGGGGCGCTTTGCAATTGTAAATTGGTACAGACATTGTGGAAGACTGCATTTTATTTTACAGATTTGTAGAACTTCAACGTACTCACCATAGTTCAAAGCGCTGCTGGCTGAAACAGCCAGAACTGGCTAAAGGTGACACACATGGCATGGGTCAATTTGGGCCACTGATCTGCAGTTGGTGCAGAAAACAAACGGGTACTAGTAGGTTTCTTGACTCTGTAACGACTGCAGATTGTTCAAAATGGTCAAAACACAGAGGGAATGTTCTTGGGCACCAGCCCATGGGTTCAAATGGGGAAAATAATGTATGTACTTCCAGTCAGGTCCAGAGCCAAAACTAAATTTAACTAGTCTTGGTGGTTTTTCTTCGCTGAAGATGCAGCTTACCCTGTTTCTTGCATCTTCCAAACTCCTCGTCCAGAAAAGCATATCCACAGGAGGCAGGCATCTTCCAAAGAGACGCTCACCCTCTTAGGCATGCGGGTGTGCTAGAGGTTAGCTGTCCCGGAGAGCAGAGTAAGAGATTTAAGTTGCTGGAGGAGTTCCATGGTGGAGACTCCGCCATGGAAAGGCATGCAGTGTTTACTTTGGGGGTCCGTTGCAGGCACCCAGTGGGGTGGGGCTGCACTTAGGGGGTACCCAGGGTACCCCCCTACATTGGCATTCACAAGGTGGCAGGTGCCTGTCACGTTGTGCATGCCAATACACAACATGCATTCTCAACATTGTGGTGGGTGTTGCTTATAGCACTGCCCACCACAATGTTGGAAATGCGCGATCCTAATTGGCAGTGCGGAACCGCCGCACCACTGCTGGCCAGTCCCAGCACCGCTAGGGTGGCGGGCGGACTGGAGTCTGCCCGCCATCCTAATAGGCCCCTAAATGTGTCGCTTTCAAACATAAAAACAGCATTCCTAATTGCAAGATGAATATATGTCACATTCTTAACAAACGTCCTGTAACAACAAATGAATGTTACTCTCGCCCAATGGTGCCCTGTAGACTCCAGTGGCCGTCTCTACGTGACAGTGCAAAGAGCCCATTCACAAAATTTCACAGAAATCATGCCTTGTTAATATTCATGAGGCAGGGTTTCCTTTGCGGACCTGCATTGCTACATTGGGCTAGATGGTGCAAAAATGTACTACTGACAACTTGATGTGTGAAAAAGGCCGCTTTATTGAAGCAGGTGCACAACATAACACATTACCAAACCCTAGGCAGAAATGCCTTGCAAAACTAAAACCTCACTATACAGGAAATACATCTACTGCTTCTCCTACACCCACCCCTAAAGGCACCCCCAACACGTCCCCTTAAACATGACCATCACTTCCTGTACGGCACTTCACATTATAAGCTTAACAAAACAAACTTTGCTTCTTCCTACTCCAAACCTTTAACTTCCTGCGTACGTAAGTTAAATGAACTTCTCTTTTTACTGTTTTTCCCTCTCCTTTCCCCAAACAGCAATACAAACCTGCTTGAAAGACTGAAAACCTCCCCTCGAATGCTTACAAGCACCTGCTCTTAGCCACAACATATAATAACCTCCCTTGTACAACTGTTCTATAAAATACGGCCTCCACCACTCCAAGTAAAAGCCCACACCCTCCCCAAAAAACTTTTTTCCAGCAAAGTTTCTGGGGTTAAGGCAGGGTGGGAGGGTATACAATGTCCTCCTCTCACGGTCGGCTACCGGCCACCTTGTCTACCTGTTTAACAAAATGGTGGCTGTTAGGCCAATATCACTTTCCTTTATATGCTTCCCCCACCCACCTACCAAAAAGAGCCAAAGACAACGTCAGTCCTTTTGGATTGCAGCAAGCCCCTAAATTTCCCCGGGGAGCATACCTCTGCAATCAGATGCTCCCATTAAAAAGTATCATTATTGCATTCATTGATCGTTACAGGGAAAGGCACTGTGATTAAATAAAAATATACCACAATACTAAAGAAGCATCAGTGGAAGTATGGATGGATACAGACTGATGAATGACCGCAGTCGATAACATTTCAATCATTTAAAAATGCAGGAATGGTCACTAACCACTAATATTAGATAAAGGCAGAAATTACCTTTACCACCCCCTTTGGTTTGTGGCATGCAGTGAGTCACAATGTTGACTTGCAGGCGTCACTTTAGTACATTGCAGTTTGATGTGATTTTGCAATCAGAGGTCTGCCAATTTGCACAGCGTAGGCTTTGCAATTGCAAAAACCTGTGTCCATCTAATCCCATACTTCAGAGGAATGGCACTGATGCAAGAAAATCATACTCCATTTTTGCAGCTCGTGGTATAGAGAATGGGGACATAATATTTGCACAGGGTCAAACATGGCACAAACAGATTTGATGCTGTTTTGGTTGTGTTTACATAATAAAAAAAGTAGGAAAAATATTTTCTCTGCTGAGAAAGAGGTACATACATTTGAGGTCAAATCATTTACTTTTATTGCATATGTAGCAAAAACACTGCAAACTCGATTTGGTTTTGCATTTTTTATGAATAAGGACTGTTAATGGACTCAAAGCTCTATATTAGAATCACCATATTTCATGTATAGTAAATTATAAGCCAAAAGGCGCGACCTGTTTATTACTCATTTTTGTAATGGTGAAAAAAACTGGACTGGGGTAAAATCTATTTGCTTAATTTCGTTTTAAGAAAGCAGAGAGAAAGAGTGAACTTATTTTGTGCTCTTTTTTGCAGCAGTAAAAACTTTCCTTAACATGACCTCATAAGACAAAATGGGACTTTCACAATTAAAAGCTCTGAACTTAAGGTTACACAATGGACCTTTGGACCAGTGACCTAGCTTGCTGGCTAATGCCATGTAAAAATGTAGGCTATTCCAGTGTTTGATAACCTTTTGACTTCTGTGGACTACCCACCGAATCATTACTGAAATCCGGGGACCACCACTGAGTCATTATTTTGAGTCCAGCGACCCCAGACAAAGCAATTTCGATCAATTGAGTGGCAAAACAATACACACAATAAAGAAATGAGTATTCACTAAATAAATGCACTAATGATTAAATATTGTATTTAATTAACAAACAAATATAAACATTTAAAAAAATATACAAATGGGAAAAAATTGATTTTAATTGTAATTGGAAGTTTAGAGCTTTTCTATATTTTATTGATGACACCCATTGACCTTGCTATGGGCTTTATTTGTATGTCAGGCAGACCGCCAGACAGGCTGTTGGTGGCGGTCCGTCCGACATCCTGGGAATCGGTCAAACTGTGGAATTACAATACCGCTAGTTGGAGCGCAGAGGTCGGAGATGGTACTGGATGTGTACAAACTGCCTTTTACTACTGTGGCTTGTGCTGCGTCCCACTCATTCCGAATGATATAATGTTTATGATGTATTAAAAAAACTGTCTAAATAATACAATAAGGATAAAAGAATATACAACACACATACATCAAACACCACTAACGGCTAGGGCACTCGACCTCGGACCTGGGGAACCGGGTTCGATTCTCGGTAATGTCGCTAAACCTCCTGTGATTCTGGGCAAATCACTTAATCTCCCTGTGCCTAACAAAAATGAATGTGTGTCCTCATGTAACAGTAACTGGTGCTATGTAAAGCGCTCTGATACCCGGTTCGGGTCAAGTTCGCACTATATAAAACTCTGAAAAAAAAGTCATATCAACATACAAATAATCATCTAACCAACAATCTACTTCCCCCGCCCACACATACAAAGCTTAGAAAATAATTGGTTTATCTTTACTGAGAACACAAATGAGGAGTCCCTAACCTGCTAAGCCACTGGCATCCAAAAACATTAAAAACAGGCTTCAAAATAAAGCAAGCAGTAAAGTAGGCAGAATATTTCAAAAGAAAAAAAATACTTTCAGACTAGAAAACAGTACAATAATAAATGTATCCCCCTATATTGCAACACTTTCCCTAATGCATTGAATTTATTTTCAAACAAATGTACAGTATGCTTAAAAATCTTAAATACATGTAAATAATGTTTGTAAAAATGGCCTACATAAAAATGAAAATATACGTAAAGAACTGAAAAATAAATTAACATTCATTTTGTTATAGTATGTTTAATATTTAAAAACTTAAAAAATAAAATTAAAAATTAAAACAATAAAAAAGTGTTAAAAATTTGAAAAATACATCGCATATTGGTAGAAATTACTGAGAGCCAAAAGCAGAAACTAAACAATCATTTAAAATGTTATATGTCTTTAAAATGTTTGTGAAAAAATTAAAAGTGTTTTGCCAATAAAAAATGCCAAAATAAGCAGTGTTATTTTTAATGAAATCTTTTTAAATTAAAATGTAAAGTATGCAAACAAAGTTTAAACAAATCTAATATTATTACTAAGTAAAAAAGAAAGTTAATCGTTTTGATACAAAACTACCTTACTTTGCAAATAGAAAATAATTTTGGAAAGGTATATTTACTATTACCAATCCAAACATAACCACATTTAGGAAAGCAGTGCCCTTTGGGGTGGGGAGTTAAATGTACTATTCCCACTCCAAACTTAGCTTTATTGAAAAAGATATTGGAGATCAAGTTTAAGGGGGCTGGATTTAATATTTCCAATCCAACCGTAATCACATTTGTGCAAATGTTGAACGTTGATAGGGTTCAATTAACTATTCCAACTCCAAAGCTAGCCACATTGGGGAAAGTGTTGAATTTTGGGGGAAGGACTATGGTTATGATTTACTATTCCCATGCCAAATTTAGCCACTTTAGGGAAAACTTTGTACTTTAGCGCGAGGTAAGATTTACTGTTCCGAATCCAAACATTGAGCATATTACTGGACTTTTGAAATGTTACATTTACTATTCCCACTCAAACTTAGCCACAATGGTTAAAGTGTTGGACTTTGGGGTTCGGGTGTTAGATTAAGCTTTCCCTCTCCAAACTTAGCTACACTGGGAAAAGTGATAGACTTTGTGGGAGTCAGATTAACTATTCTCTCACTAAAACTTTACCACATTGAGCAAAGTGTTGGACTTTGGGGGGTTGGAATTACTATTCCCATCCTCATTTAACCACACTGTGGAAAGTGTTGAGCTTTGAGAGGGATGGGTGGTGGTTAATAATACTAAAATTTATAAAGCGCGAACAGCTGCCTCAGCTAGGAGGCGTCCCGGCGCTGTGAGGGCATAGCAAGAAACTAGCTGGGAGACTACGGCTTAAAGAGGCACCGAGAACTGCCACGACTTAAGCTGTCTCCTAAAGGTTGTTTCTGATTGGGCCTTTCGCAGCTCAGAAGGTAGGGCATTCCATAGACGGGCCACGTTGGCTGAGAAAGTCCGGCCGCCCAATCTAGCCCTTTTGACTCGCGGTACACTCAGTAGCACCTGATCATTGGAGCGAAGGGAGCGGATCTGTGTGTATCTGGGCAAACGGGCTCGCAGATAATTAGGACAGGTGCCATAGAGGGACCTGTAGGCCAGAGTCAGAATTTTGAATTTTATTCTGCTGGCAATCGGGAGCCAATGCAAGGCTCGAAGATGGGGGAAAATATGCTCTTTGAAAGGAATATGTTTAAGCAGCCTGGCTGCCGCATTTTGTACCGTCTGCAGCCTTTGGACCAGATATTTTGGGAGACCGCTATACAGACCGTTAGCATAATCCAATCTCGAGGTAATGGTGGCATGGATCACAATTTTCCGGCAGGACTCAGGCAAAAGTTTCAGGACTGATTCCTCAATTTGCTCAGGCAGCAGCCTGTGACCTGGTGGATCTGGGGTACGAAAGAGAGATTTTCGTCCCACTTGACCCCCAGATTCTTTGCCCACTGGGAGGGGGGGGGGTGGGGAGCCCATCTCAGTCGGCCACCAGAACTCAGCAGGAGGGTGTCTGCCTTTACTGAAGAAGATCACCTCCGTTTTTCCCGGATTCAGTTTCAGCTTATTAGTATTCATCCAGGATGCCACATCCTGAAGGCACCCCTTAAAGTTTATAAAAGCCGCTTCTGAAACCTCTGAGTAGGGGAAAACCAGCTGGGTGTCATCGGCATAAGATATTGCGGTGACTCCCCAGTTTGCAATGAGGGAAAAAAGAGGGGCCAGATAAACATTAAATAAAAGGGGGCTTAGGGCAGATCCCTGCGGGACCCCGCATCTCAGAGGCTTACGCTCTGAAGCGTATGACCCCAGAGTGACTCTCTGCGTGCGGTTTGACAAATAGGACTGCATCCAACCAAGTGCCTGATCCTGTAGACCAATTTCTGCCAAACGTTGGACCATCCTAACATGATCCACAGTATCAAACGCGGCCGAGAGATCCAGGAGCATCAACATAGCCGAGTCTCCTGAATCTAACGACCACCTCAGGGAATCAGCCACTTCAATCAGTGCCGTCTCCGTGCTGAAGCCGGGTCTGAACCCGGACTGAGTCTCATGAAGAATGTTATTGGACTCGACATGAGCATTCAGCTGGCGTTGAATTAGTTTTTCCAGCATTTTTCCGGGGGCTGCCAGCAGGGAAATAGGACGGAGGTTAGTTAAGTCCTCCGCCTCCCCGGTTGGCTTCTTCTTCAATGGCAGGAGCGTCGCATGCTTCCAGCTCTCCGGAAATTCCCCAGTATCTATGGATGTGTTCCAGATATGTTGAAGCATAGGTGCAATAGCATCCACCAAGGGATCCCACAGTTTAGGTGGACATGGGTTCTCTGGGGAGCCTGATTTACACCGGCTGATCTCCTGCCTTACCTTATCAAACGGGATTGGATGAAATTTCCTCAAAGAGACTGGGGGCCGGCCACCACTCTCTCTATCCTCTTTGGCCGTGGGTTTATGCGGGCCAAAGGAGTCATAGACCATCTGTATTTTGTTATCAAAATAGATAGAGATCTTGTCACAGAGTGCTACCGACGGAGGAATATCCCTTTCAATACATTGGGGCTTCAAAAAGGATTTAACCAGTTTAAACACTTCTTTGCTAGGGTTCTCTGCCTGTTGAACAACAGAGGCATAGTAGCTCTTTTTATCTTTCTTAATGCGCTTATGGAACAGCTTGGTGGCTTCTTTAAAGTGTTTTTTTGCTATAGGACAATAATTTAATCTCCATTGTCTTTCGAGTTTCTTACAGGCTCTTTTTTCCAGTCGTAGCTCATCTGAGAACCAGGGGGCATTGGGGGAGGATCTTTGCGCTGTCACCCTTTTTGCTGGTGCTACAGCCTCTATCATGTTGCTAATCCAATTACTTAATGCCTGGGCATCCACGTTGGCACTCAACGTACGCTCAGGTGGGTTACGAGACAACATCGAACTCATGATGGCTGGAGTAAGATTTTTCCATTGCCTCTTCATATAAGAGTGTTTGCTTTTACTAGGCACTTCCTCGTTTAGTACCAGCGTGAATGGTATAAGCCAATGATCTGACCATACTACTGGAAGTGCATCATCCACTGTTATGCTTTCTAATGTGGAGAAAATTAAATCCAGCGTATGTCCAGATCTATGCGTGGGACCCTTATTGTGGAGCATCAAGTTTACAGCACTCATTGCTGCCAGCAGGTGCTCAGCCGCTGTGTTGTCATCCTTATCAATGTGGACATTAAAATCTCCCACAACCAGGAAGTGCTCATGCTTTAACGCATTCAGCGTAATCGCATCTAAAAGTCGAGCTGTGCTGCTCTCAGCGCAGTCCGGGGGACGATAAACCACCATCCCAGCAATGGCTAGTTGAGAGTTTAAGAGGAGGCAGAAATATAAACATTCCATTCCTGGGATTGCAACAGGTGTTGCAGACGCTAAGGATAGGCAGTCTTTAAAAATTACTGCCACCCCACCCCCCCGCCTGCCATCCTCACGATTCGAAATGCACATAGAAAAGCCCATCGGTATAGCAAAAAAAATGGCTGTCACATTTTGTTCATTTAGCCAAGTTTCAGTTAAAAACAGCAAGTCCCAGGCTTGGCTATCTAGGAGCAGCCAGATGTCAGTGCTGTGTTGAGGCAATGATCTGCAGTTCACGAGTCCCGCTCTAAGACCTCTAGCTACTTGGGCCGAAGCAGCTCCCGAGATCTGCATGGAAGGAGAAGCGGGCGTGGCCCACGCGCTACCACATACTGAGCAAATGAGTGGGATCGTGGCCTCCACAAGGGGGTGAGTTTTACAAGGCCCCCCTCGGTTAATGGCCAATAGATCTTGCCTCGACCAGACAATCCTATTGGGAGCCGCTCCCGCTGGGGCAGCATGCTTGGCCATGGCCGCAATCCGGCCGCGGACGGGCTGGACTTAGGCTCGACTTCGGCGCGCCTTCGTCGCGCCCGCTGCGCTCGTCCGCTGCGCGGCCGGAAGCACATCGCCGCAAATAGGAACTGGCCCGGAAGTGATGCTAGCTGGGGGAGGAGTCGCGTCCCTCCGCTCAATCGGCACACAAAAAGCCGTGGCGGAACGGGGATGGACGGGGACACTTCAGGGGGTTAGTACAATCAGCCCAACAATGTCTGTGTCCCCCTCAGCACATCAAGCTTCCCACCAGCAGTCAATTAAAAAAATTAATGACACGCTTCAAAAAGCTAAAAAACACCAAACAGTTTTTAAAAGTTGCACGTTTTCAGATTCACACTGCCCAGCGCCTTACTCGCGCTGCTCTCACCAAGCGCGGCGGGATCAGGTGTGGCTTTTAACTCTACATGCTAGCTGGGGGAGGAGTTAAGTTAACTATTCTCACTCCAAACCTATGCTCACTGTGGAAAGTTTTGGACATTGTGGTGGTTAAAATAACTATTTCCACTCCAGCAATATTAAGGAAAGTGTTGTACTTTAGGGGGATAGATTTACTACTTCCTCTCCATACTTAGGGCCTAATTACGAGTTTGGTAGCTCATCAAACTGTCAAACCCACGGTGCGGTGGCAGACTGAGATAGCCGCATCAGCTGTCTGACGCTGTATTACGACAACGGCAGTCGAACCACCATAAGACCTCCTCACCTTCCAGGGATCCGTGATTCCTGGTGGTGGTGTGGCAGTCTGAGGATGCAATATGCTTGGTGGTGCCCCGACGGCAAGCATATCACAAGTTTTCTTACCACCAGCAATCACATGTGAGTGCTCACACCATGAAAATGCTGGCAGTGAGGAAACAAAGTAACCCCTGTTGCCTCTGGGCCTGGGGATACATGCAGGGGGGCACATGGTGTGCCCCCTATGTGTGAATGCACCCCCTTTTCTGACCGCATGTAGGAACGGGTTTTGGTGCTCCTATTGCCTTTCTTATAGGCACCGCTGAGGAACCGCTAAAGGACCGCCCACCAGACCACGAGGACATTCGTTTTCTGGTTTGTGGACAGCAGTCGAGTTTGGTGGTGTGGGAGTGGGGTGCTGGAGTGGCAGCCCACTCCAACGACGCAAAACTCATAATCAGTACTTAGCCACATTGGAGAAGGTGTTACACTCCTTTGGGGGTTGGGGTATATTTACTATTCGCATTCCAAACTAAGCTACATTGTGAATTGTGAAGGATGTTGGAGGGTTAGTTGAACTATTCCTATTTCAAACTTCACCACATTAGTGAAACTGGTGGTGTTGGGGGTTGACTCTACTATCCCCACTTCAAACGTAACTGCTTTAGTAAATGTATTGCATTCTGGAGGAGTACAATTATCCAATCACATTTGAAAATTACCCACAAAAGCGCAAATACTTAATAGTTATAAATTAAATATAAAAAGTAACCCAAAACGTTTGAATAAAATAAATAAATTCCAGTAAATGTAATATAAACAAATCTACATGAGTATCAATTTACACATATTTATAAAAAAATATAAAAAAATCATTAATTACAACTATAAAATAAGAATGTAAAAATAAACTGTAAAACAAATATAAAAAAACAATTACTAAGGGGCTAATTACGATTTCTCTGGTCCCACCAACATCCAGCAGAGCGGTCCAACTGCCTCATTATGATGTGGCCGCTCTGACCGCATCGGTCGGAGGGACCAACAAATGTTCCGACAGGCTCAAGGAGCCTGTCGGACCATTGGTTGGATCGTAGTCCCTACAATAGGAGCAGGCACTGCCCTAGGGATTACAATGTTCCTTTCCGACAGCCTTTCCATGACAGTTCGGCCATCGCAGGTTAGAGTGCACAATAGAGCACATGAACCTAGGTAGTGAGCAATACCTATGTGTGTTTTCACTACCCATGAGGCCTGCTCTTCCCATTGGTTAACATAGGGAAATGGTTGACATCCCTTGGGACTGCGATAGTGGATTGCAGTGGAGCAGCCTCATGATGTTTATCAATGGATCTGCAGTGCCAAACCCTTTCCTTTGGTGAAGGTGGATTCAGCATAACTCGCTTAGAAATGCCACTTATAGAATATGGACAGAAATAACTACTTATAGAACATGAACATTTATATACTTCAAGATTCTCAGGGACTGTGGTGTCTGGCTCCAGTAGACACCAGGGGTTTGTGGGAGCACATTTGTGCAATCCCCAATCGACAGACATAAACCATGAGCATCCCACAATTGTGACACTTAGCATCTAGAGGCTAGGTCATGGCCCAACTAAAGATTAAGATCGGCATTTCACAGCCCCATGGCAGACAGGCCTACAATTTAGGGGAGACATCTGTAGTTCAAAGGGAAACCCGTGAACCACCCTACATTTTAAAGTCACACAACAGTATAACTAAGGGTGCCATCCTTCAGCAATGGGTGATATGTGCTTGTGGGGATATGGGACCAGAGAACCTGAACTGCATGGAGCACATTGTCAGAGGAATCTGTTGTGTACATTGAGGATAACTGTCCAAATAGAGGTTGGCCTGGGCCAAGGACCTGCTGAAATGTGGTGCACTGAAGTGTGCTTTCCAAAAGTTTGACTGCAGGCCTCCTGATCTCTCAGAGATCTCAGGGACATCAAAGATCTTCCACGAAGGGCATACACCATCTACCTGTGACATCTGGAAAGTGGTGCCCTCTAAAGTGCCCGCCTCAGCTATTGAATCTCAACTGGTAGTGTGGTGCGAGTGTGGAACTAAGACTAAGACTAAGACTTGTAGCTGAAGACTGATTTGTCTCATGTGGAGCTCAGAAATCTAACCAGCATATAAGATGGGTGGTTTCAGTACTGCAGGGACCCCAACACTCATAACCATCTAGTAAGTGGTGAGCTGATTCCCTGGTTGTGGGAACCCGGGCGGGCCTTCTTGTTATTCGTGCCGCATCTCTATGATGCAACACGTCAACTGCATGCTCATTGCATGTGGTGTCCAATTCACAGGGTGCGACTACCGGAGGTGGGGATGTACCAGGAGTATTGCCTCATTCTACTTCATGTGGCTCTGCTGAACCTGTTCCTGTTCATGTGACCGGATTGGTCAGGTGCAGCTGTATCATCGTGCACCAGACATGGTGCCTCCTTTCCAGGGAGGTATGGAGTTGCATCTCTCGCTATGTCTGACTAGAGTTGCCGGGTGCAATCCATCACAGCGTTCACCGGTCATTGTGCCTTCTTTCCCAGAGGGCATGGAATTTGCAACTCATTGTATTTGAAACCTGAAGGGTCTGTTTTGACGCATACCAACACACACCAGGTGCTGTGCCTGGATAGCCTGGGCGCTGTCAGAATCATCGTGCACTCATTGGAGCGGGGTCATCCTATCAAGAGGTTCCCTTGTGTTACTTTCCATTCATTGGCTTTCCCTTGTTGACCCGCATCATGGCGGACCAACTGCCCTCTCCACACCTGGGCCCTCCGGAAGACATCTTGGCACCAAGTGGCAGCAACAGAGAGTGACTGGGTTGAAGAAATGCTTCCAAGACAGTTCTGAAGGGGTTCAGGAGACTGTGTGACTCCTTTGTGCTTTGAGACCTGTGGGTGAACTTTCCAAGTGGCTGCTTGGTTACGTTTACTTCCTAATTAAAACTGTTATATATTCCCACCTGCTTCCCAAGGTCCCAGACTAACCTTGACTTCGGCCTAGTGCTGGGAGGGAGGGAAGGTTATCTTCCATGTAGGTGGTATAGGAAAATCAGGGTGAGCTAGATGGTGGAGGAAGGAGGACACAGAGTCTGCAGAGGGCAAACCATTGACCTTCTGGGTACTAGTGGCACCCCATTAGGGTGCAGAGTACATTTGTGTGCATGTAAGAGCATGCCGTTGGGACTGGCTGATACCTGTCGCACCATGTAGTAGTGTGGAGTGAGTGTGTGTGCATGAGTGGGAGTGATCGTGTGCAGACCGTCTGTGATTTCCGACATTGGCCGGTGGTGGCGCATCATGCGTTGATTTTTGCCAAACACGCACTACCTTTTGACATTGGGATTTCCTGCATGGCTTTGGCTCACTGTGCTGTTAAAAGTGCTCTGTTTTTGTGTATGCGCATAATTTTGATATGGTGCAACGCATAAGGGTGCTCTATCTCATTTGGGGGAAGGAGTTAGACTAGGAATTGTTCACAGTGTGCATAATAATGATATCATAACCATGTGAGTGGGCCTAGCACTGCTAGTAATATTTCCAAAGGTGCTCTGTATCCAAACAATTACGATAGTCATGCTACAATGATTGAATATGTGTATTGAATATAAACGTTTTTACATGCATCCTGTGTACACTCTCTTTTGTAATGCTCAGTGTATTTATCGTGAGTGGCTGGTGTGCCTTTGCTTTACATATTGCCTCTGCAATAAGCCTGACTGCTCAGTGCCAAGCTACCCAAGGGTGAGCCCGGTTATACAAAGAGCGTAATCACCTGCTCTTCATGGGAGCTGTAGTTCTGCCTGGCTTGGGCATCCCTTCAGCCAACCAGACACTGCTGGTTCCAACACTCCAGCTTTTCAATGCAAGTACAGTAGCCAAAATGATGCACAAACCGCAAATAGCATGAAAGTGGGAGAGCAATACTCTCATGTAATGATCTGCAATGCGTTAATAGTGCCTCAAGCCAATGGCTTAAAAAGGATCCAAATAGGCTGAAGATTGAAAGTGGCTGCCCCAAAGTCTACTCTATATATTTGTAAGCAACAGGTCCTGCAGAGAACTGCACTGGGAAGCCAGATGCAAACATTTTGAGGGATGGCCATGGTTCAGCCCTAGTAGCTTTCAGGTTTCACTCTAAATGGCGAAAAAGAAGAAATAAAAAGTGCATACATTACCCCTTTTTCAGTGGCAGACTCTCAACTTAGATACCTTAGACAGCAGATGCACAACAAATGTAATTTGTGTCTGGAGAGAATGGTAACCTCTGATTTAACTATGCATTCTGAATGAGCAACTAAATTACTGTTGAAACATTGCAGCACTATGTGCTTTTTCTGCGTGGTCTGATGGCTCATGAGGTGACTGCATCTGTTGGAAAAATGTGTGGGCACCTACATATCACTTATTCGAGTTCCAGCAAGTGTTGACTCATTCTTTCATCATCTTTTCGTTTAGTTTATAAGATTCGTGGCTATTAAGTAATACACCAGGGAAGCAATCATCATAAAACATGTCATTATTACCTTGCTGCTAAAGCCTGTATGTATTTATATTAGTAATGCATGATTGGCACTAAATTAGCAGAAGTCTGAGAGTACCACCTCCTTGGACTATATTTGTTAAATATTTATGAATGTATTAATGCTACAGATATAACTAGAAGGTCCACATATAACAAAAAGATATATAAGAGACTGAACCCCGGCACTTTAAATGTTATAAGTACAATTTGTAAATGAGTTTTTATAGCAAAGGAAACACCATGTGATGATGAGAGAAATCTTCTAACACAGTGATTTAGTAAGCAGAATAGAATCAAACGATTCAACAGTGATTTATTGCATCAAAGAAACATAAATTATATTTCAAACAGTCTTAGCATTAGAAAAAACACATTCTTTGATGTAGTTAGAATTTCGGTTTCTTGACTTGGTAGCACAGAAACAGCCAACGCGCGTTTCGTCACCACCGTGACTTCCTCAAGGCTTGTGATAGTAGTGATCCAGCGGCCTATAGGAAATATGTCATAAACTACGCTACCATCTTCACTATATACACTATCTATCACTATTCAAACACAAGGCCCATAAATCAAACATGACATATTTTGACCAACTGAATCATGTGGCTTAATTAACCTATTCACAAATTATATACATTTATATACAACCGCGGTAAATGAAAATCATTATACTTAACAAACCCTATTAACTATTAAGCCACTTATGGCGATTAAATTTAGCTAATGATAACCTAAACTCATGAAATTAACAAGTCCAGCTTGATTTTCAAAGTAAGATTTTATTAGCTATTTATTTGAAAATTATATTTGAAATCTTTATTAATGCATTTTTTTTTATTAGAATCACTGCACATAATTATGACAGTTATATAAGTTTTAGAAATTATTATTACAATTGAAATTTTCAGTTTGGCATTTCAAAACCTAAGTCCCTAACTAAGCTAATTAAATGGAAATAAAAAGTAAAGTCTTTAAGGGCTCTTACGTGCTCCAAGAAAAGTCCGTCTGCACGACACCCTCATCCAAAGGTCAGTAAAGCAGCAGCGCCAACCATTCCACGGGGAATGAGTTTTTATACCTTTCTACGCTAAGCTAATCTAAGCAAAAGCATATTTCTCTGCTAAAACGGAGTCCCATTGGTCAAAAAGTGACAGGCGACGTGTCACCACATTTTCAGAATCACAGTTCCGTCACGTTCTTAGAGACCATTGTCTATAGTTTTCGAACAACGCAGCTTCCTCCAGTTGCAACATTTGAAGTAACAAGAAGTTTTTGGCTTCCTCAGATACGTAACATGTTTCACACCTTCTTGCCGGTTCCTGGCCTTGGCCTTGCTCGACCAAAAGGTTTGTCAGCTCAGCACAACAATTTTATTCCAGGCCGGAGGAAATCGCTGCCAACATGGACTCTCTCTTGCTCCGTGCAGAATTTTTTGCAGACTCGAGTAAACTAGGCCCAAAGCAGTCAATTTAACGATAACTATTATATAAACAAACACAAAAGAAAAATTAATGCGAGAAATATAATTTGTTCTGTTGCCACCCACCATTGCTAATGATTAACCCATTAGTCTAAATTATCTAGCTAAAGCGTACAAATAAAGCAGCAGTTATATCTACCACTCTTCATTAGATCCAACGAAATTTCCTTAAGCACCTATAAAGAATAAAGTGACACTACATAGACAAGGTAAGCAAAATAAGCTCATCTCAATTATAAAACAGCCGCAATTAATTATGACATGACAAATAGACAGATTTAATTTATAAATTTTCACAAACAGAGAAATGCAACAATAATGCACGTTTATGAGCACACATGTTAGATTCCCGCGTGTTCTGTGTAGATGCAACTTTAATCTAGGTTGAATTAATACACAAACAGCACAAAACGTTAGTTACATTATTTCTTATTATGGAAGTGTGACTTCACGAGTCGAAATAAAACTTATTTCTAAATCTCGCTCCATCAACTCCCTCATCTGGTGATTACCAAATCACCACACCACACCCAAAATTAAACATTTTAATTAAACGAAAATGGTTCGAATTCACTTGTATTAGTATTTCTAAAGACTTGTTTCAGCAAAATCTTTGCAACTATCATATTGAGCTCTACGTAACTCCTCCAGCTCATTTTCTCTTTCCTGATCCTTTTTGATCTTATAAATTCTTCTCTTCTCCTTCATGTGTTTCTTTCTCTTATGTAACATGCAACTGATTTTAGTCAAAACTATCACAAATATTATTACAAACGAAGGTGTTAGAATCTTGCCAAGAATTGAACCACCAATTCCTTGAAACCAGTTTTTAATAGCTTGAAACCTTTTTGTAAGTCTTTCTGAAAATTCATCCTCTTCTAAGGGAACTATTTTTGAATGCATTTCTGCGATGTTCTTTATATACATTTCAATATTCTTACTTTCATCAGGGATGTAGGTACAGCAGTGCTGGACATGTAAAATACCACAGACTCCTCCCTCTTTTGCCAGGAGTATGTCTAATGCAAGGCGATTTTGCATCACCATAGATCTAACTGCAATGACCTCAACGTCCACTAATTGGAAACCACCCGCTGTGTCAGTTGACAATCTGTCAACAATTGTGGATAATTTTCTGATTCTTCCTGCATTAAGAGTTATACCTACTAAAGGTATCACTGCTTCAAAAATATCTCCCAGATTTTCTGTAAAGCTTTCTCTTTTATACCTAATTGCGTGGTTGCCGATTTCAAATGATCCTTCTGAATTTCTGTCAACATGAAACATCTTTGGGAAAACAAGTCCAACAAAACATGTTCCATACCAATGATCAGGAAGATTATAATAAGCTTTGTCACCACAGATAAAATAAATCCCAGGAAAAATTGGATCTTTGCCACCTTTGAATCCCCAACCCCCCATGATTTGGTAAGTATCTTCACAATTGCTAGCACCTACAAAGAAATTATCAAATAAAGTATTATCTGTTCTAATGCAAAGTTTACCACTAATTGGTTTGTCTATGTGAATTGCAACATTATCAAAAGTCTTGCCATTAAGTTTCTCGTCCTCTTTCTGCCAAAATTTGGATTTGGTCTGTTTGACCATTTAATTTCTTTTATAAATTGCCCTTCTCTCCTCAACTAAGTTCAGGAAAGTCTTTTCCTCAGCTCTTAATTTGCAGGTTAAATTATTTCTGTAAGCATACTCATAGGTGAGTTCATTAGTAACTAAAAAGAATTCCCTCATCTGTTTAGCTCTTTTATGTTTATTCAAAGCACTTTCAATTTTCAGATTAGCAAAAATGTCATCAAAATTTGAATAATAATACTCCAAGCGACCAGTCTGGTAAAATAAACTAGCTATTACACTGCAGGTCATGCCATATGTAAGAGGAAGCATATTATAGGTCTCTCCCTCAGAAACAGAAGCAGGCAACTTTACACAGATGTAGCAATCTTTGACATTCATGGCTTTAACATATTCTCCCAGAAGTCTTGAAAATGTATTGCTTGAGAAATCACTAACAGACCTATCCTGATGAGCTTCAGGATTGTAATCAATAACTTTGTTAGCTTTGCCTGTTGCACTATGTTTATTTTGACTAATTGAAGCTTTACTCGTCATGTTGCCTTTGTACTTATTGATCTCAAAAGGAACAATAACAGCTAAAATCAGCCAAAGCAGAATTAATATGAGCACACATACTAGTGTCATCTTACAGCATTTCTTAAAAATGGAACATTTCGAAGTACTACGTTCCATAACATAAGGCATTATAGCTAGTCTTATTTTAAAAAAAGTAAAGAAAAAGAAAACAAAATTTTTTAAAATATGTAAATTCTAAACTAACACCCCCTTTTTAAAATCTTTTTTTTTTTATCCCTCTAACAACTTTTCTTCGACCTTATGTCACAAGTTATTTTCCAACTAAACAAGATTTCTTCGACCTTGTGTCACCTAACACAATTTCTTCAGCCTTTAGCCAACAACAGAAACCAAAAATTTATATTATATTAGTATTGCAATCATTGTCACTGATTTTCTCAACTTCTTCTTGACTACTGCTGTTAATTTCAATAACAGGAGGTATAATTAGATACGTCCATTTGGGTGATTTGTATTTCTGATTAGGTCTAAAAACCCTCTTTGTCTTTCTAGTCACTACTTCTATTTTCCTTCCTTTTTCTGCTTTCTTTTCAGGATCCTCTTGACTAGTAATCTCATTCACCTGCTCTTTCGATCTTTTAATTAACCTGACTCTTAATCCACCGTTTTCATTTGGCCAGGTCTCTCCTTTTCTCAGAATCTTTCTTTTCGGTTCAGCCAAATTAGATTCTGTTTTCCAAGATCTCTTTCTCACACTTTCTCTTTGGCAATCTTCATCGCTTTCTCCAGAATCACTGTCAGAAATTTCAATTCTTGACTCAGGAACTTTTCTAATTGGCAGTCTCACTCCGTTAGGAACTATACTTTGTCTTCCATTACTGGTACTTGGTAATTCGTCTTCCTCCTCCTCTTCAATTACCTTCAACTTCCCAGTTTCTGGTTTTAAGTTCCTCCTTTCAGAGCTTGTTTTCTGCTTTTCGATACTCTCCTTGTCAGATATTTCTGCAGTTTCAACTTCTTTATCTTCGATTTTATCAGCTATCCTTATTCCATCTGCTTCATTGTTATTTAGCAGATCTTCATCTTTTTCAGAGTCTATTTCAATGATTTCCAAATCTTTTCTGCTCAGATTTCCATTTACAGAAACTTTTTCCAGATATCGACCTCTCTGTCGACCTTCAGAATCTGGAACTTCTTCACCTTCTACCTCCGAATCTGAATCAGCCGTTGTATCACTCTCTTCATCAGAGTTCTCAGGTGTAGGTATCGGAATAGTATGACTTGGATGAATCCACCTCTTAATTCCCCTACACTTCACTGCATTTGTTGTAACAAGAATTACCTGCCTAGGCTTCTGCCATCTTGGTACCAGACAATTTCTTCTTCGATGAACTTTTGTTCTGACCCAATCTCCAGGTCTCAGATCATGCGTTAACACTTTGTCTTTCGACTGTACTTCAGTTACAACCTGATTAGACACAGAAGCCACGATGTCAGACAGTTTTTTACAATATTCTAAAATTGCACTGTCATTAATGCTCAACAGCTTTCCTACAGGTACAAATGCTTGTCTCATGACTCTGCCCATGATAATGTCATGTGGACTCAGACCTGTCTTTTTATTAGGTGTACTTCTCAAAGACATTAGAACAAGTGGAAGAGCATCTGTCCACTTTATACCTATGTCTAGACACATTTTTCCAATTCTGTTTTTTATTGTCCCATTAATCTGTTCAACTATTCCAGAAGCCTCTGGTCTGTATGCACAATGTAATTTCTGCTCAATGTTTAAAGCTTCACAGATCAAACTCAACAATCTGTAATCAAAATGTCCTCCTCTATCACTCTCAATAGTCACAGGAAATCCATACCTAGGAATTATCTCTCGTAAGAGTAACTTTGCTACAGTGATTGAATCATTGTGACATGTGGGGAATGCTTCTACCCATCTAGAAAATAAGCAGACAATCACTAAGACATATTTTAACCTGTTATGTCTAGGCATCTCAATGAAATCCAGCTGTAACCTAGTGAAAGGACCACCCTCCCGACCTATGGTTCCCGTTCCCACAACTGATTTCCTGTTTGGGTTCATTTGTTGGCAGATCAAACACCTTTGACAAAGTGATTCAGCAATCGTTCTGAACTTGGTATTAAACCATGTTTCCTTAAAAAGCCTAATCATTGAATCTCTCCCAATATGGCCAGGGCCATGATACAATCTAGCCATGTCAGCAATCATGCAATTTGGTAAAATCACCCTACCATCTTTGTAAGTCCAAATTCCATCCTCATCTCGCTGTCTACATTCTGCTTTTAACCATGTGTCTTTCTCTTCATCATCAGCTTCATTTTGTAAATCTCTAATTTCCTGCCATGTCTCAACAATTGATGTTAGCATTAGTGAATTCGAAACATAATCTCTGTTTTTACTCCTATTGAATACATTACCATTTTTCGCGCAATACTTAGCAATTTCATCTGCATAAGCATTGCCTTTGGTGATGAAATCTTCACCTTTCTTGTGAGCTGCACACTTTACTACAGCAATTTCTTTTGGTAATTGTATGCCATCTATTAATCTTTTAAAAAATATTGCATTTTTAATTGGTGATCCTGCTGATGTTAAATAGCCTCTCTGGGACCAGAGTTGTCCATAATCATGCACAACTCCATATCCGTATTGACTATCCGTAATTATGGTGATTCTCAAATCCTTTGCCAATTCACAAGGACGAATTAAAGCAATCAATTCAGCCACTTGTGCTGAATGAATTCCTTCAAGACATGATGCTTCTTCAACATCTGCTACTGTACAAACTGAATATGCTGCTTTCAAAACACCTCCTTCTGATCTCAGACAAGAACCATCTACAAAGTAGACAAAATCTGATTCAGGTAAAGGTTCATCTTTAATGTCTTGCCTTGGCTTGGTACAGTATTCCATAACATCCAAGCACTTATGCTCCACATCATTTTCATCAGTTATTTCAGTATCAGGTAACAGTGTGGAAGGATTTAAATTCACACACCTTGCTATTGACACATTATCTGCTCCCAGAATAATTTTCTCATATTTCGTTAATCTGTTGCTTGTCAAATGTTGAGTTTTACTACTTGTTAAAGAATCTCAACAGAATGGGGAACATAGACTTTTACAGGAAACCCCATTATTATTCCTTCGCTCTGCTCAAGGCTAACACTTGTTGCTGCAACTGCTTTTAAACAACCCGGTAAGGCTTTTGCAACTGGATCAAGAACTGCTGAGAAGTAAGCTATAGGTTTTCTCAGATTTCCATGTCTCTGTATTAACAGAGACAAAGCACAACCTTCTCTTTCACTGCAATAAAGCTCAAACACTTTCTCATAGTCTGGCATGCCCAAAGCTGGAGCTTCACACAGACTTCTTTTTAGTTTCTCAAAAGCCTCCAACTCATTTTCAGTAAGAACAATTGGATCTTTTACATCTGATTTTGTCAATTTCTGCAGTGGCTTTGCAATCACTGAAAATCCACTTATCCATTGACGACAATAACCAACCATTCCTAGGAACATTCTGACCTGTCTTTGTGTTCTTGGAGGTAACATTGCTTGAATCATCTTGATTCTTTCAATTGTCACTTGTCTCATTCCTTTTGTAATTCTGTGACCAAGATATTTTACTTCTTGTTTACAAAATTGCAACTTCGCAGGAGACACTTTATGTCCTTTGTCTGCTAGATGATTCAAAAGAGTGATTGTATCTGTCACACATCTTTCTCTTGTTTTTGCTGCAATCAATACATCGTCAATGTACTGTACTAATGTTGACCTTCCAGGTAGACTTAGATCTTCCAATGATCTTTTTAGCAACTCATTAAAAATGAAAGGACTCTCTGTATACCCTTGAGGAATTCTGCACCATGCGAGGGTCCTATTCTGGAACCTAAAAGCAAACATTTCCTGGCTCTCTGGATGCAATGGAACAGTAAAGAACGCATTGCAAAGGTCAATGACAGTATACCATTCTGCATCATGTGGAATCTGGTATAGAATGACAGCTGGGTTCGGAACAACTGGACAGCAAGGAATCACAATTTGATTAATCTTTCTTAAATCCTGAACAATTCTATATGTTCCATTAGACTTTTTGATTCCCATAATCGGTGAATTACAAGGACTGCTCTCAATTTCTTTCAAAACACCTTGCTTAATGAATTTTTCAATCACAGGAATGACACCCTCAATTGTCTCTGCTTTCATTTTATATTGAGGAATGTTTGGAAATTCTATTCCCTGTTTCACAGAAATTTTAACTGGATCGATATGTTTCATTAGACCCATTTCATTTCCTGTCAAATCCCAAATTTCAGATTTAACTGTCTCTTTTAATTCTTCTGGTAAATTTTCTTTTTCGAATACAGGAAACAATTTTGCTTCTTCTGCCTCTACCAACAACATTGTCATTTTGTACAATCCATCTTCTTCCATAGTTTGTAATTCAATTCCCTTGGGAGAACAATATATTCTACAATTCATTTTGCATAATATATCTCTCCCCAGTAAGTTCACTGGACTACTGTTGGAAACTACAAATCTGTGTTTATCTTTAAAACTGCCGATTTCAACTTGCACTGGGTCAGTTAGATCTGTTTTAATTTGTTGATTACTTACTCCGACTACTTGGATGGTATCCCCAGAGAGAGGTAGGTTTTCAATTTCTACTGATCTAACAATAGAACGGGTAGCACCAGTGTCCACAAGAAAAGTAATATCTACATCATTCACTTTCCCATTTACAAATGGACCAGACTGGTCAACCTCAAGAGTGGCTCCAATTACACACTCTTCCCCCTCTCTCGGGCACCGTCAAAAGTAATCATCAGAATCACTTCCTTGATTTTCTGTTAATAAAAATTGTCCTGAAACATTTTGTACATTCTGTCTTTGAGTCCCTATTACCTGATCTTCTCCTCCAAATCCCACACCTGGATTATATGTTTGACTTCCCCCACAATTTGGAAATGGGGGCTGTGGAAATTGATTCTGCTGTTGTGTTAATTGATGCTGTAGCTGTCGCTGAAGACTCAGGTCATTCAGTTGACGTTGTAGCTGTAGCTGTTGCTGCAGATCAACATCATTCTGCATCTGTGGGTTTAATAATGGATTTTTAAAATTTCTGGGTGGGTTTTTACACTCACTTTTCCAGTGTCCAATCTCGCCGCAATTAAAACAAGGTAATTTCTGTTTTTATTCTTCAACTTTAGCATTATATCTTGGTTTATTATTATTATTTTTAAATTTTCCCTGACCCTGAATTTGGTTCTGATTTTGAACAAAATTTGTATTCTTGTTTTCAAGATTGGCAATTTGCTGTTCAGCTACCTTCACCTGTGCCCACGTCACCTTTTCCTTCAACTTCTTTTGTTTTACTTCTAACTCATCACTGCAGTATTTAGCTTTTCTCAAGATATCATCAACTGAAAGCGATTGCCATCCGACAATATTATTCCTGATCATTTCTCCAACTTCTGGTCTAAGGCCATAAACAAATCTATAAATAAAATGACTCATATCCTTTTCATCTAATTTTTCATAACCACTATATTGTTTGAAAACTAACAATAATCTTTCATAAAATGAATGAACTGATTCTTTTGGTTCCTGATTCGTTCTGTCTATTTTTACCCAATCAACTTCCTTTGGAGCAATTTTTTGTTTTAACCAATACATCACTTTTTCGTAAAAGTCCATAACTATTGGAGTTGGAGCACCTGTTTCTTTAATTCGCTCCGGTTCCTCTTTTGGCCAACCCACAGCAATTTTACATTCTGTCCAAAGATCTGATGGGACAACAATGTCAAAAAATCCATCCAGATCAATCCACAGAACTTTTGAAACTTTAATGAATCTGTCTACCTGTCGATACCATTCAACAGGTTTCTCTCTCAATCGGGGGAAATCATTCGTGAACAATAAAATATCCTGTCTCGACCAAGGGACATGAACATAACCTCCACCTGCAATTTCTCTCATTGGAAATTGTTTAGACAATTTTTCCAACTTTTCATCTTCTTTCTTTTTAGTCCATTTTACTCTCCATTTACTTAATTCACCTAACTTTTTGATGTAAACAATTAAATCCTTTATGTGCATTATTCTTCCCATTGTGTTAAAGTTTTCAATGTCCTTCTCTGTAAAATCCAATCTGTAGTGTTTCCCAACATTTTTCTGTCTGCTCAAATCTATTTCTAATTCACTTGCCAGTTCTTCTAACTGATCATATTTATTATTTGTTTTCCATTGTATACTCTTACAGATAAACAGGAGTTCATCATCACGATAAAATGTTAGACTGTCAGTACCAATTGTACCAATTATAAATTCTTCCAGGTTTGCTTTTAATTTTGCAACATCAAGTTTTGTAATTGACCCTCGTCTTTCAGAAGTTTCAGCATCAGATTCTGCACCCATCGGTGATTTATAAAAAGAACCTTCATTAAAAGTCAAATCAGGCATTCTCGTTTTCTCTCTATTTATTTCTGTCAAATCTGAGTAAAATTTTTCAGCAACCTTTTGAATTTCTGCATTTAAAGGAATAGTTAAACCTGCCTTGTTATTTCCTCTCTGTTCGAAAACAGGCTGAACAGGACCAATCGTTACTGGAACTGTTACTGCTTCCATGCCTTTAGTTATCTGCCGAATTAATTCTTCTTTTGAATGTAAATATTCTGAATTATTTACATCTTCTTCATTTCTGGCAGTTCTCATTAAATTCCTAGGAGCCTCCCTTTCCTTTGGAGTTATTGAAAACTGTCTACTTCCACTATAAACATTAGAGTTTATATTAGTTTCAAATCTTTCTAGAGTTTCAAAAGAATCAGAATTATCTGGATATAATTTTGGCGATTCATTTAATATTGGAGCACTTGGTATGGTTTCAGTAGAAACCATTGGAGTAGACCATGAATGAGGTTGTCTCAAAGGTTCATTCCTTTTATTAGAATTAAAAATTTCTTCTAAAACTGCATCTTCAGATTCACTTTCTGTAACAACATTATTTTTCTTTTCAGCTCTTTTTTCTCCGGAAGACCCTAAAACCATTTCTCTAATTAAATAGAGACCATCGCACATGTCTCCTTGTCTCCACATCCGCATTCTATCCTCATGCGTTTCTCTTCTGTAACTCGGTGTTTTCAAAGGTTTTTTAATCCCACTCGCTTCCCTCTGAAGTTGAACCATCTCATCTTCCCATTCAAATAAAGCTTCAAATTGTGTCGGTCTAGGCTTTGGTATAAGAGCTGACATTCTTTCTCTTAAATTTCTCAAAATTCTCATATTAAAAGAACCATCGTCAGGCCAAATCAAAACGCCGTCGTCCTTTGTATAATGTTTCCAAACATCAAACCACAAAACAGTATGATAACCATATTCTCCTTCCATATACGCTGCAGGTGTTTTGTATTTATGAAGTAATTTACCACCTCGCGTTTTTATTTTCTTGACAGGAGAAATAAAAATTTTAAACCTTTGAAACATCGTGGGCTTTTTCTCAACATGTTTAAAATAATAACTCATTTTCCGAATCAAATCTACTTTAATAAAATAGATCTTAAGTTATTTCCTGGATGTTCCGTTACACTAACCAATCCGAGCGCGAAACACACCAACAAGCCAATCACGGTTAAGCTACGTCACTATTTTGCTCAACCAATAGAAATGGTGTTTTCTCGAAGAACCAATCAGCTTACAGCTAGTCAGAGTCACGAGAGCCAATCCAAACACAGCCTGTGACGTATGCTACCCAATCACTGCGCGAACCAGTGTGACGTACACAGCTGCTGCGGTTTCTCAGTCTCACTCCCAGCGCTCACCCCTCCTTCACAAAAAACTTTTCACAGCGCCATTTTAAGAACACCTTTTTTTTTAATTGAAAATTAATTTAACAACGACAAGAAAGACTCATCTGTCTGTTTCTCTAATAAGTGACAGAATTTCAATCGTACAAGAATTCTTTTGCGTGGAATAGACAACGCTATTCTCACAGAATATACATTCGCCGATAAAGTAATCCCTTTACTCTACCCTTCAAACAAGTAATAATGAACGCGTTTCCCTCTGAATGCACATTTAAAGTAGCAATTCAAAGTTTTACTCGAACGAAATTACAGAATCAATTACGCACTTTCGAACAGAAAGTATCCCTAACCATATACACATGAAATCTTTACAGGACTCTCACCTGTTTATAGATAACATGCATCGTTAGCAAAATAAACCACGTTATCTTACCCTTCACACAAGCTTGAATATATACTATTACTCTTTTCACAGTGAGTTTTAGAACGGGCTCATTGTCCCTATACTCATGCTGTTTAAATTTCTTAGATAATCCTCACTATGCATACATTCACACCTAATTTCCCTAACATGTGTTGCACGGCGACAACACTTGTGATACACGACGATACCACTATTCTGAAACAGATCAAATGTGCTGTGTGACTACCTTCTCATCACACTATTTGTACCGGTACAGCTTACGTATAACACGAGAACGAACTCAACAAAAGTTAGACATTGATCCTATGTAACTACCATATAGTATGTTGGTTACCATAGCGACCATCAAATCTGCTACCAGGGAATTGATCCAGCGGCCTATAGGAAATATGTCATAAACTACGCTACCATCTTCACTATATACACTATCTATCACTATTCAAACACAAGGCCCATAAATCAAACATGACATATTTTGACCAACTGAATCATGTGGCTTAATTAACCTATTCACAAATTATATACATTTATATACAACCGCGGTAAATGAAAATCATTATACTTAACAAACCCTATTAACTATTAAGCCACTTATGGCGATTAAATCTAGCTAATGATAACCTAAACTCATGAAATTAACAAGTCCAGCTTGATTTTCAAAGTAAGATTTTATTAGCTATTTATTTGAAAATTATATTGGAAATCTTTATTAATGCATTTTTATTTATTAGAATCACTGCACATAATTATGACAGTTATATAAGTTTTAGAAATTATTATTACAATTGAAATTTTCAGTTTGGCATTTCAAAACCTAAGTCCCTAACTAAGCTAATTAAATGGAAATAAAGAGTAAAGTCTTTAAGGGCTCTTACGTGCTCCAAGAAAAGTCAGTCTGCACGACACCCTCATCCAAAGGTCAGTAAAGCAGCAGCGCCAACCCTTCCACGGGGAATGAGTTTTTATACCTTTCTACGCTAAGCTAATCTAAGCAAAAGCATATTTCTCTGCTAAAACGGAGTCCCATTGGTCAAAAAGTGACAGGTGACGTGTCACCACATTTTCAGAATCACAGTTCCGTCACGTTCTTAGAGACCATTGTCTATAGTTTTCGAACAACGCAGCTTCCTCCAGTTGCAACATTTGAAGTAACAAGAAGTTTTTGGCTTCCTCAGATACGTAACATGTTTCAGACCTTCTTGCCGGTTCCTGGCCTTGGCCTTGCTCGACCAAAAGGTTTGTCAGCTCAGCACAACAATTTTATTCCAGGCCAGAGGAAATCGCTGCCAACATGGACTCTCTCTTGCTCCGTGCAGAATTTTTTGCAGACTCGAGTAAACTAGGCCCAAAGCAGTCAATTTAACGATAACTATTATATAAACAAACACAAAAGAAAAATTAATGCGAGAAATATAATTTGTTCTGTTGCCACCCACCATTGCTAACGATTAACCCATTAGTCTAAATTACCTAGCTAAAGCGTACAAATAAAGCAGCAGTTATATCTACCACTCTTCATTAGATCCAACGAAATTTCCTTAAGCACCTATAAAGAATAAAGTGACACTACATAGACAAGGTAAGCAAAATAAGCTCATCTCAATTATAAAACAGCCGCAATTAATTATGACATGACAAATAGACAGATTTAATTTATTAATTTTCACAAACAGAGAAATGCAACAATAATGCACGTTTATGAGCACACATGTTAGATTCCCGCGTGTTCTGTGTAGATGCAACTTTAATCTAGGTTGAATTAATACACAAACAGCACAAAACGTTAGTTACATTATTTCTTATTATGGAAGTGTGACTTCACGAGTCGAAATAAAACTTATTTCTAAATCTCGCTCCATCAGTAGCGGATGAACCCAGAAGGATGCTTCAATTGTGGCTCTATAATCTCGCTTGTGGATACCTTCTTTGGGTCTTATCATAGTACCCGATTGAGATGTCTCCTCTTGCTTCCTGACTTAACTATGGAAGAAATTACTACAGCTTGAATAAAAGAATCCTACTTTGAGATATTGTATTTTAGAACTTCTACCGTTGAATTAGTGACCAGCCTAAAGATTTCTAAATATTCTCAGTGAACTATTTTAAACTCCGAGTTTTATATGTCAAATATGGGAGAATGGGAGCTACTAGAATTTATTTTCCTGTTTGAGCTCACACTTGCTCTCAAAACTCCACTGTCCAGGTCACTAATTGGACTAGGGAGGCTTGGCTATCGAATGCGGACCAATTTCCATAGCTCTTCCGCCACTAGCGTTTACTTAGAATCTGCAGCAATTTGAGACTTCGAAACCGCTATCTGGACTACTTTCCCAGGCCCACTTGCCATTATTTGTAAGCATCCTTTCCATTAGCACTGACAAAGGATCCTCAGCAGTATGAGAATATAGAGCCACAATTGAAGCATCCTTCCGGGCTCATCTGCTACTATCACAAGCCATGAGGAAGTCACGGTGGTAACGAAACGCGCGTTGGCTGTTTCTTTGCTACCAAGTCAAGAAACCGAAATTCTAACTACATCAAAGAATTTGTGTTTTTTCTAATGATAAGACTGTTTGAAATATAATTTATGTGTCTTTGATGCAATAAATCACTGTTGAATCATTCGATACTATTCTGCTTACTAAATCCCTTTGTTAGAAGATTTCTCTCATTATCACATGGTGTTTCCTTTGCTATAAAAACTCATTTACAAATTGTACTTATAACATTTAGAGTGCCGGGGTTCAGTCTCTTATGTATTTTGAACAAGCCATCCTTTGACCTGTTCTAACCGATATTTTATTTTATTTTATTTTATTTTATTTCGGTATTTATAAAGCGCGACACTCATCCCAAGGGATATCACGGCGCTATGAACCAAGAGAGACTACTGAGGAATTGCTGGGGGGTTGTGTTTTAGGGAAGGGTTAGGTTTTAGGGAAAAGGTGGGTTTTCAGTTTTTGTCGAAACTGAAGATAGTTTGTGGTGTGTCTAAGGTCGGAAAGTAGGTCATTCCATCTTCTGGCTGCCAGGTAGGAAAAGGCGCGGCCACCTGTTCTGACTTTGTAAATACGCTTAGGTTTGGCCAAAGCTGATTGACTTGAACGTAGATTTCTGTTGGGAACGTAGAAGTCGATCCTCCCTTGGAGAATTGTGGGGCCAGTTTTGTGAAGAGCTCTGTGCGTGTGGCTTAGTAGTTTAAAGGCAGCTCTATGGCGCATCGGTAGCCAATGAAGTTTCTTTAGGCATTCCGATGTCGAGTCTCGCTTGCCTTTATTACAGACCAGTTTGGCCGCCTGGTTTTGCAAGACCTGAAGGCGGGAGAAGAGTTGTTCGTTCATCCCTTCAAATAATGCGTTGCCATAGTCCAGGCGGCTAACCAGTAGGGTTTGGGTGACTGAGCGTCTGCAATCCAGGGGTATCCAGGGGAATATCTTTGAGAGAAGTTTCAGTATGGCAAAACCCTTGCCCCAGAGTGATCGGACGTGGTCCTTCATGGACAGGGCATCGTCCATGATGATCCCCAAGTTTCTAGCGTGTTATTTTGGAGCGGGGGCCAGTCCTAGTGTGGGTGGCCACCATGTGGCGTCCCATATAAGTTTGGCTCCCCCGAACAAGAGAATCTCCGATTTGCCGGCGTTTAATTTTAGGCAGTGGTTGTGCATCCATTGGGCCATCTCGGAGAGACAGTCGTGAAGCTTTTTCTTTGTTGTCTCAGGCCCTTCATCCATTGCCACCATCAGCTGTGTATCATCAGCATAAGAGCATATGCCAATGCCCCACTTCCTTCCAATGTCGGCCAGTGATGAGATATAGACATTGAAAAGAGTGGGGCTCAATGAGGCCCCCCTGGGGGACCCCACAGCCGATGGTGTTGGGTTTTGAGTGGAACTGACCCATATGCACTGCCTGGGTACGATTGCTCAGGAAGGATCGAATCCAGTTCAGTGCTGTTGATTGCACTCCTTTACTCAGGAGTGTGTTTAGCAGACAGTCGTGGGAAACCGTATCAAACGCCGCTGACAGGTCAAGCAGTATCAGTGCCACCGATCCCCCTTGATCAGTGGAGCATCTGATACTGTCCGACACTGCCAGCAACGTTGCCTCTGTGCTATTGTTAGCTCTAAAGCCGGTTTGAGATGGATCCAGGAGAGAGTTATCTTCCAGATACCGGGTCAGTTGTATATTGACCGACTTCTCCAAGGCTTTGGAGAGATAGGGAAGCTGGGAGATAGGTCTGTAGTTCTCTGGATTAGAAATGTCGGATCCTGCTTTCTTCAAGAGGGGGGTCACGGAGGCGTGTTTCCAGGCCTCCGGGAAGGTAGCGGTGGTTAGCGACTTGTTGAAGAGTTGGGTGACAAGGGGGCAGAGCGTGGGTGCGATTTTGGAAAACACGAAGTGGGGGCAGGGGTCCGAGGGGGATCCGGATTTAACTGTGCTCAGTAACGCTAATACCTCCTCTTCAGAGAGTAGTTGAAAACTAGTTAGATGAGGTGTATTGCCTAAGTCTAATTGGTCGTTGCGTCTCTCTGATGTCATTATGTGCTCGCCAGGGTTATCCGGCTTGCTAGGGGTATTTAGGGGAGTGAAGGTGGAGTATATTCTATTGATTTTATCAGAAAAGAAAGTGCTGATGCGCTCACAGGCCTCGGTTGAGGGGGTGAGGGTTTGTGAGGTGCTGGATGGTTTGCTAAGCTCCTTCACTATTCTGAACAGTTCTTTTGCTGAGTTGCTGTTCTCATGAATGCGTTGAGTAAAATACGCCTTTTTTGCATCTTTAATGGCCGAGATGTATTGTTTCCGTTTGGTAATATAGTTTGCTCTCGCTTCACTATCTTTCATCTGTCTCCATAGATGTTCATTTTTTTGGCATTCCTTTTTGAGTTTCTTGAGGTGAGGGGTGTACCATTTCTCGTTTGTGGTTTTTTTCCTCGATTCCCGCATGGGGGCTAGTTTGTCTAGCGTTTGCCGGATTCCGGCATCTAATAGAGCGACGTCTTTACAGACAGGAGAATCATCCGCCGGTGTGGTGGCTATCTCAAGAAAATAGTTTTGAAAGTTTGATTCATTAATTAGCCTCCAGGCTCTGCTGGACATGTGCGGGGTAGTTCTGGGCTTCGGAGGTTTCCCGGGGAGTTTAAATGAGAAGGATACCATGGAGTGGTCGGACCAGGATAGGGGTAGGATTTCTTTAATATCGGTCGACTCAATGTTGGTGAATAGTAGGTCTAAGGTATGGTAAAAGTGAAAAAGTGAGCACCAGCATTTCATGGATACTGGGTGAGATTCCTAAATTGGACATTACGCTCTTACAATGCTCACAATTAATATTCTTAATACATATTTGCATTCTGGACCAAAACAAAAGCACACATACATTTCAGAGCTAATTGTTTATGTAATATCTTAAAAAACACAACATGGAGCATTCATAATTACAGGTGACTTAAATTTGATGTGCAACATAGCATGAGGCTTTACACCCTTAATGACGTTTCATCTCTATCAAAAACAAGGCACAGAGTCTTGGGCTATACTGTAATAGCCATCAAACTGGTAAATCAATTTAAAGTGGTCAAAACAGATCACCAACTAGAAAAATTATAATTTTTCTCAATCCATATGTCCAAATCTAAGTAAGTTCTTAATACCAAGTGTGGCGGCTTTCAGGAAAATTCCGCTAAGTAAAATGCTGATGACAAATTTACAAGCTGGATTGATCACGCAGCATCTAGTCTACTTAATTATCTTGGTGAACTCAGCAAAGGAGACATGCCAATTCACCCCAGAACTAGAGGGAAAGTAATAAACCGGATATTATCAGCCTTGTCTCCAAAAACAGTCAAATTCTCTCCAATGCACTACAAGACATTTAACTCATGGTTCACAACAGATTTACAAATTAGGAAGAAGGACCTGCCAGGAGTCACCAGTCTTACTAAAAATTAACCTAGATAAGGAGGATCTGACCAAAGAGCTCAGATGCCAAGGAACTGTAAAAAAGAGAAGCTAACAAGAACCAATGGAGAGATCTACATAAGGCTTGTTCTGCTCGAGACCCAGGAAAATTCTGGGAGCATGACAATATGATCAAATGGCTGGAAATAATGTAAATTCTTCTGAGTGGACTATGTATGTCAGGTTTGTGTATGTAGCAACAGATGCAAGTTAACCCACAGATATCAAAGTTGCCAAGTACCTAATTCAAGAGCAGCATATAATCCACTCATGTTTCCCCCTTCCCTCAATTCTTAACATAACACAAGTTTTTACTCGGGCTCTAACCACAATATCTTGGACCAGAAGCACTCTCTTGTGATTGTTTTGCTTTATATTCAGGGGATACTTAATGTTATGCAACAGGTTTAAGGGGTTGCCGTGTACAGTCCTCTGACGCCTTAGGTCAGAGATCTTCAAACTGGGGGCAAGCCCCTTTATGGGGGCCTTAAGTGATTCTGTGGTGGAGGGGCATCAGTCTCTGGCCAACAAATGTATTATGCTGATAATAGTGCTTTGTTGTAAGTGGAAAAGAATTAGCAGCAGTAAGCAACTCCATAAAGGGCCATCACTAAAATCTTTGGTCATTTATATCGTAGCTGGAAGTATGTGTCAAAAGAGAAAGGACTCCAAATATTGTTCCAAACCCTAACCCACATTTCTAATAATCACACTATGGATACCTTTATATTTTGGTAAGTTCTGCCTGACCAGAATAGTATGTTAGACAATCATGTATTTGATTGCATTTTAAAAACAGTAACAGAACTTCAGTGCAATGTGTAAAACAAGTGTAGACATATTTAAACATTGACAATTTATTAGAATAATTGTGAAGGGAGCCCGATGATATTTTTTTCCACTGGCGGCGTGGAATTAAAAACTTTGAAGACCACTAGCCTTAGGGTCATGTTCACACTTAACAAAACTCTCTAAATAAATAAGCACTGACATTTTCTGCTGTATCACCTCTGAAAAGGGGGAGTCAGTCATTAAATTTAGTGGAAAAAATGGCAAGCCATGCCCTAATGGTCTTTCAACAGCTATTTCCAATGGATCACTGAAATAATATCGACTACCAAAATATCGACTACCCAAAATATCGACGAGAAAATATCTACAACCAAAAAATCAAGTTTGTATGTACAAACAGGTAAGTACAAAAATATCGAGTACAAAATATCGTTAACAAAAATATAGTTGTAAAAAATATCGACTTTAATAAAAACAATGTTTAATTACATTAATATAAAAAATTAATTACTAAAATATAATTAACAATACTTAAAATAACTTTTAATAATTAAATAATTAATGAAAGTAAAAAAATAATATTTTTTTTATCATATTTCTTAAAACATATATATATATAGTAACAAAATTTAATTAAATAATAGCCAATATTATTAACGTACAAATACAAAAGAGTAAAAATTACTATTCCCATATATATGTCAAAGAAAGTACTCTATCTCAGCCACATGCATGTAATGGGTAGGTACTTCCTGAGAGAAGTGTTCTTTGACTTGACCGTCTAAGACTAAAGAACTTTATACTTGTTTATTATTGTAATTAAACATTATGACAAAATATTCTAAATAAATGTTACGTTTCTTTAAATAAAATGTAAATATTTTTCATTGAAAAAAAAAAAATAATAATAATTACTATTCCCACTTCAAAGAGTGCAACAGTGGATATATGACGTTACAACGCAACTTTTACAACGCACTACCATTACAACGTAAGTATTGGTAAGTATATAATAATTTTTTAAATTTAAATTATTTAAAATTATTTAAATATAATTTAATTTAATTTAATTTAATTTCATTAAATTAAATTAATGTAAATTTAATTTTACTTTATTTTTACACTGTACCCCTGTACCCCAAAACTGACCCTGAACCCTAAAAAAACCCTTTACCCAAAAACCCAAAACTGACCCTGAACCCTAAAAATACCCCTTTACCCAAAAACTAAAAACTGACCCTGAACCCTAAAAATACCCCTTTACCCAAAAACTAAAAACTGACCCTGAACCCTAAAAATACCCCTTTACCCAAAAACCCAAAACTGACCCTAAACCCTAAAAATACCCCTTTACCCAAAAACTTAAAACTGACCCTGAACCCTAAAAATACCCCTTTACCCAAAAACTAAAAACTGACCCTGAACCCTTAAAATACCCCTTTACCCAAAAACTAAAAACTGACCCTGAACACTAAAAATACCCCTTTACCCAAAAACTAAAAACTGACCCTGAACCCTAAAAATACCCCTTTACCCAAAAACTAAAAACTGACCCTGAACCCTTAAAATACCCCTTTACCCAAACACTAAAAACTGTCCCTGAACCCTAAAAATACCCCTTTACCCAAAAACTTAAAACTGACCCTGAACCCTTAAAATACCCCTTTACCCAAAAACCTAAAAACTGACCCTGAACCCTAAAAATACCCCTTTACCCAAAAACTAAAAGCTGACCCTGAACCCTAAAAATACCCCTTTACCCAAAAACTAAAAACTGACCCTGAACCCTAAAAATACCCCTATACCCAAAAACTAAAAACTGACCCTGAACCCTAAAAATACCCCTTTACCCAAAAACTAAAAACTGACCCTGAACCCTAAAAATAGCCCTTTAATTTAACATAATTAGCAATTAATCAATTAAATTAAATTAATTACCAATTACATTTTAATTAATTAACAAATATTATTTAATTACCAATTAATTAGATATTACTACCAATTAATACATTTACATATTTAATAAATACAAATTAAATTACTTCCCACCCTATTCCCCTATAAACCCACAACCCGCTACAGGAAATACATTATTTTAATTTACATAATTAGCAATTAATCAATTAAATTAAATTAATTACCAATTAAATTTTAAATAATTAACATATAATATTTAATTACCAATTAAATAATTATTACTACCAATTAATAAATTTACATATTTAATTAATTATAATTAAATTACTTCCCCCCCTATTCCCCTATAAACCCACAACCCGCTACAGAATAAAATTACACAATAATTTAAAAAAAATCATTAATTAAAAATAATTATAACATAAAATGACACTTTTCACACATATTATAACATAAAAACACTATAAATAATTACATATTATATAAAAAAAGATATTTTTTACTTTCGATATTATTTACAGTCGATATTACTTCACTTACCTTAAAAACGATATTTTGGCTGTCGATATTCTGTCCTGTCGATATTTTCTCCAAACGATATTTAAAACTCGATATTTTGTCCATTCGATATTGTGGAGTCGATATTATGTCTGTGCACCATTTCCAAATCCCATCCATGTTATTGGGAGGACTCCCTGAGAACCTTACTCACTATGGCCCAGATGCATGAAAGGAAAATCTGGTCGCAAAGGGGCAGACCGGTATTTTTGCATTTGGATGCATCATCCCAAATGCAAAAATCGCAATTTAAGGAATCTCTAAATTGAGATTCCTTAAATTGCGATTGCATTTAAGGAATCCCAAATTGAGATGCCTTAAATGCAATGCAACAAAGTAAAAAAATTAGCGATTTCGCTAATAGGGGGAGCAAATTACCATGAAGTTGAACTTCATGGTAATTTGCAAAAACTTAAAAAAATGCACTTTTGTGCATTTTTCAAATGCACAACCCTTGAAATAGCATTCTCAATTTGCGATTCGCTAATTGCTAATCGCAAATTGAGAATGTCTTCCCATTCATTCCTATGTGCCTAGAGGCCCATAGGAATGAAAGGGGAGTTATTCCTTAAATGCGACCCGCAATTTGCGAGTCGCAATTAAGGAATATTAAGAAATCGCAATTTTTTAGTGATTTCTTCATGCATAGTATTTTGCTATTCCTTATTAGCGAATCCTTATTTTTCGCTAATAAGGAATCGCAAAATGGATGCTTGATGCATCTGGGGGTTTATGTTTTTCTGTTAACATTAAAGTACCCGAATCATAGCTTGAGTCAGTTCTGCAACCTACACACAAGGCTCGTTGGAAGTCAGAACCAGCACATTTTAGAATGATTGCCCTTTTTCGATACAGATTCTTCATACTATGTTGCGCCAGGGTACCTCTTTTGAGGTAGCTGTGTGCTCTATAAGTGGCCATTGATTGATAGATATGTTGAAAGAGCTCCATGCCTGAGATGTAGACCGGATTATAATACCTTGGTTCCAATCAGGATTCATGCCTGATTGTGGAATAATGGAAAACACTGTAGCCCTATGACTATTCCTTTACAGAAGCCTGAAACAAGGGGACCAACTGTTTTCATGCTTTACATACTGCAAAGCAGCTTTTAATAGCACTGACAGAGGGCTAATATGGCATAAATTGGACAAATGGTGCTTTTCACCAACTTCTTCAAAAGCTCTAAGGGAAGTATATGCAAAGAACTAGGTTCAGGTTAAATAAAGAAACTATTCCACTTTAGCAGATAAAACCTACTTTAATAACGGCTTAAAACAAGGCTGTAATTTTTGGGCATGAACTGTATCTATAAGCTGCAGACACTGGACTGTCCCTAAGAACATAGCTATCTGACCTCCAAAACTTAACTGGTAAACTTTGTAGACTTTGGGAATGTTCAGAAGTTAATTATGTGAATTGAAAGGCAGTAATCTTTGCATCTCGTTCAAGTTCTAAGGGCCTGATTAGGAATTTGGCCCCATTGCACACGCCAAACCTGTACTGAGACCGCCTGCTCTGGTGTTCCTACAGCGGTGCTGTGTAAGGCTCATTTGCCTTGGGACCGCCAAAGCATATTCCAGCACGATATGGACTGTGAAGTCCATGCCATGCAGGACCTGGGGTTGCATGCAGACAGGGGGGCACAACATGTGCCCCTGTGCATGCATCCCAAGGCCCTGAGGAAACAAGGGACCCATTTCTTCATTGCCACACTTTTTATGGTAGGCTCACCGCCATCAAAACTGTGGCGGTGAGAAAACTCAAAGTATTCTTGGTGGTGCCGCAGCGGCACCACCAGCATATTGCGGGCCTTAGTTAGCTGCAAGACCGTCATGGATCGCGGATTCCTGGCCGTAGCAGCGGTCCCATGGCTGTCTAAATTCCCAACTCAGAATATGGCGGTCAACTTGCTGGTGCAGTGATAGTCGCACAGCCAAAGTGTGTTTAATGGGCCATCGGAATGCCAAACTCATAATTATGCCCTGAGCCTCCATGGAAACTTCATGGCAAGAACATACACTGTGTGGCAATCTACAAATACCTTGATGTCCTGTTACCTTTTCAAGGGTCAATAAAAGCGAATCTCTTTGATACCACTTCTAACTGTAATCAGAGCAAAGATCTTACCAAGATTCACTCTTAAGTTGGAGACATTTCCAGGGCAATGTTGCACTTGGCTAAACAAAATGCATTGCAATTTCGTTAGATCTCTTTTCTTATCTCACACAGACAACAAGCCAGGATACAATTTGTCTGGAATTCAAGTACCAGGACCAAACTCTAGTCTAGAATGCTTTCATCCTTAGGTAATGGTTTTAAATAAGATTTGCATATTAAATGTCATTCGAAGATCTCTTCATGCAAGAATCTGGCTCATCTGTTTATGCTAGAAGCCCTAGCAACAGGCAGTTGATTGTTACAACAGCTTAATATGCAGTTGCCCTGCGAACAGGACCTATTGTTGTTTCACAAGGGTTATGAAAAAGTATATTTGTTTTATATGAACTATAAACAATAATTGTTGTTTTTGATCAAATGGTTTTCTAGTCAGCTACAAAGGTGGCTAACCCCACAACTAACAATATCTTGCCTTATCATAGGACTTGAAATTATGTCATCTCCACCTCTGTTTCAGCGTTTTCAATCTACGATAAGTGACACAAACCTGGAAATGCAAGAGACAAAGACCTGTTGCCGTTTTTGTAGTAACAGGCTCAAAGGCTTGGCTCATGTCATATGCTGCTATTTTTATTCCATGTTCCTTCTTGATTGGACCTTCATGCTTGTACGGATAATATTAATTGTTATTATTAAGCATGGGCAGAATATGAGAATTTGCGATACGTGAATTCGCGTGAATTCATAATCGCGATTCGCAAAAGTCCGCCAAATTCCGCCAAATTCGGCAAGCTTGCGAAAAAAATTTTTGCAAGATTTTTTCACCAGTTCCGGAACGAGAATTTGCGCATGCGGTCGCTACGGTCGCAAACATGTTGTTTCCACTTAACCAGCCTGCTCGCGATGCCTTTTTCCTGTTTCGGGTGGCCATGACATGTTCCCAATTTCCTGTTTCAGGTCGCAATGATGTGTTCGCGTTCGCAATTTCCTGTTTCGGGTCTCAATGACGTGTTCGCGATGGCGGAGTCGCTCGGCCAGCTACCAAAATCTCATAGCGCACGCGAACATGGAGGAAAACTCATCAGCGAATGCAGAATCATGGTAAGTCAATGCCGCGCACGCAAGTTTGTATTTTTGAAGCGCAAACAAGAAAAAAAAATCCGCCAACTCACGAATTGTGGATTTTTGGGCAATTTCCCACGATTCACGGATCGTGAAATTGCCAAAAATTTGCACATTCCGCGAGCGGAACGAATTTTCCGCCCATATTTAGTTATTATGATTGTTCTTATGGCCATTCAATAAGCGGTTTTGTGACGCTGATATTTAATTATTTTTCACATAGATTGTATGTATTATTATGACCTTAATTAACTATCAAAATATAACTATTCATTCTATATTCAGAAAACCATAAGTGAGGACTTTAGTGTTTATGGTTTCATCTCCAAAGGTAACAACCAATCGGCAAACAACATCTACAACCAAGATCTTCACCAGAGCCAGCAGACCACATTATTGACAAATACTGAACTTTGCAAATACCATATGATATAATATCTGTTTTATTTTTTCCAACCGGTGTCCATGAAGCATATGAATTACATGCGAGTCAGTTGAGAAACATGGGCTGCAATACAGCTAATAAGGACCAAACAACATTCACTACTGCTTCTGAATTTTTTGTTATGATCAGCTTTTTGTAAGACTACTGGTAGTCCACTAAGTTACTGTGGGGCATGAATCCTGGCAAAACAGCTCTTTGCCTTGGCTTCAAAAAACAATTAAGTCACATCCATATTGATCTACGTAGATATATGTTTCAGTCTTTCAGCCTTTCTCTCTTTATCTCTCTCTCTCCCTCTCTCTCCATCTCTCTCTCTCTCTCTCTCTCTCTCTCTCTCTCTCTCTCTTTCTCTCTCTCTCTCTCTCTCTCTCTATACATATATATATTCACTAAAAAACCATAGGTTTCAGGGACGTTATAGTTAGTTGGACATATGACTCATATAAAACCAGAGAAATTCGCACGATATAGTTAGTTGAGCTAACTATAACTCACGTGCCCGCAATGCACTGCTGATGACGTCACATGTTACATCACTCATGACATGGTCAGTGACATTTGTTTACAACAAGAGGGAGAGGGTTGTGATTGGGCGATTTCCACTCAAAGAGAGTGGTAGGTCCAGTCCCAGCTTGTGCCCTAAAGACGTAATGGTTACAAAAAATGCTGGGCTGTTCCTCAAGTGGAGCAATGTACGTGTACCGTTAGTGTATGGCTCCTGTAGGGTCACAGTGGGTCCTTATAGATGGGCATCCATTTTGTTGGATGTAATACCCGCACACACCCTTGCAGGTGTCATGCTTCATCATCTGGGCTGCTCCTCGTTGGGTCGGCGGTGCAATACCCAACGGGCAACACCTCAAAGAGGGGCACTTTGGCAGAGATCTTCTATCCAACTGCCGTAAGATGAAGTGCGGGTGTGGGGTGAGAAGAGCGTAGACGTATGTGTGGGTTAAAATAAAGCTAGGAGTACCAGGATCAAGTTTATTCTGGGGGTCCCGTGCTTTAATTAAAAGAAAGGACTAGCCTGTACTCACTGGAATACTATGTTTCCTTAATGAGTATAGGTTAGTGAGTGCTCTAGATGGTCAGTGACATCACTGATGACATCACTGATGACATCTCAAATGACATCACTGATGACATCACTGATTACATCATCCAGTGAATGTGTGTTTCTGTAAAATTTAAATATTTTTCATATATATCTATGCCAAGGTGTATTGAAGAATGAGTGGATTTACAAGTGCCTGAAGGGATTATTTAGTAGGTGCATAACTGACTGTATAAGTGAGTGATTGAAAGTGTCTTACTGAATGCATGGGTTAGTGACTAAACTGTGTGAAAGTCTGTATTAGTCTCTCAGTTGGTGTGTAAGCGGCTGCATGGGTTGGTGAGTAGCTATATGAGTGTCTATATGGGTTATTGATTTGTTGTCTGAGTATCTGTATTTGTGCCTGAGTGTCTGTGTGGGTGTCTGGGGTGTGTGTGACTCTGTGCATAGATGTCTGAGTGGGTGATTCACTGGTTGTATGGATTCAAACGTACATCTGGGAAGGACTGTATGGATGAGTTAGTGTATGTATGGTTAGTTGGTGAGTGAATGAATGTCTCAGTGGTATATGTGTGAGTAACTACATATGTTTTAAGGCAGAATATGTGAGTGTTGGAGTATATAAATGACTGTACGTGAGAGTAAGTTATTTGAAGAGTGGGTGTATAAATGAGTGTCTGCTTGTATCAGTGATTGTATAAGACAGTAAGTGTGTGTTAGTATCTGCATAAATAAGTGATGTGTGTATAAATAACTGAATTGGTGTGTATAACTGTATACATGAGTACATGGGTATGTGATTGATTCTTTGCATGACTGACTAAGTGTGTGAGTAACTCTATGGATGAGTGGCAGAGTGTGACTGTATGTATAGGTGTATGAGTACATATTATAGTACTGTATTGATGATTAACTGCATGTATAAGTGACTGGATGTGTGTGTGTACACCTAGGAAATAGTGAGTGGTATGTAGTATCTGGCATTGTTGTGTGTATGGTTTCAAAAACAGTAGTCTGTATTTAAGACTGGAAGGACTGTATGGATGAGTTAGTGTATGTATGGTTAGTTGGTGAGTGAATGAATGTCTCAGTGGTATATGTGTGAGTAACTACATATGTTTTAAGGCAGAATATGTGAGTGTTGGAGTATATAAATGACTGTACGTGAGAGTAAGTTATTTGAAGAGTGGGTGTATAAATGAGTGTCTGCTTGTATCAGTGATTGTATAAGACAGTAAGTGTGTGTTAGTATCTGCATAAATAAGTGATGTGTGTATAAATAACTGAATTGGTGTGTGTAACTGTATACATGAGTACATGGGTATGTGATTGATTCTTTGCATGACTGACTAAGTGTGTGAGTAACTCTATGGATGAGTGGCAGAGTGTGACTGTATATATAGGTGTATGAGTACATATTATAGTACTGTATTGATGATTAACTGCATGTATAAGTGACTGGATGTGTGTGTGTACACCTAGGAAATAGTGAGTGGTATGTAGTATCTGGCATTGTTGTGTGTATGGTTTCAAAAACAGTAGTCTGTATTTAAGATGGGGTGTATCAAAGTTTATATTAGGGCATCAGTATGTGCATCAGATTATCCCGTGGATGGTTTAATCAGTGATGTCATCAGTGATGTCACTGACCATGTCATGAGTGATGTAATATGTGACGTCATCAGCAGGGCATTGCGGGCACACAAGTTATAATTAGCTCAACTAACTATAGCGGGCGAATTTCTCTGGTTTTGTATGAGTAAATGTTCAGCTAACTATAACTGGTGTGAAACCTAAGTGTATATGAGATCAAGCGATAATTTAAAATATTTTAAACATATATATATTTCTAACTGTAATAAACTTATATTATGGTAAATATATTTTCTCAAAATCGCGTTGGGTGCGACCTCCTTGTGCGCTCGGTGTGCAATTGCCATGTAACCTTAAAAAAGACACCTCATCTTCTTAGAGAGATTTTTTGCAAAGTTTTTTGCTGTGTACACATATCTTATATTACACACAACATGCAACGATCATCTTGATCGATATTCATGGTCTGTACAGTAGCCTTCCACGTGTGATGGCCATGCTTCTGAAACGTTACATCAGAAAACAAATACGTGTTACAAAATGTCCCTAGTGTTTGTGTGTGCGCATTATTGTGCTGCCTTTCGGCCTGGGTATTGGTGGCTCGAAGGGGTATCATCAGCCACGGGCAGAGTGCACATCCTATATCACATGTGACAAACAGTAAATAGTAATTTGTAGATTTGTGTTGCAGTATGCTCTGTTGTCAGACTTTACCAGTATAGCAGTGTGTCATATGTGAGACTTTTAGATTGACTTTTGACATGCATTGCTTGACTTTAATGAGCCTTATCACTGTGTATGACATAGCCTCACTGCTGATCATCCCTCCATCCGAGTACATTTTCATGAGTGCGCTTCGCGACAGCAACACTTTCAATAATACCGCACACCATTGACATGTGTGTCTGCGCATATCCACAAGCTTGACAATGACCTGTGATGTTGGCCATTCAATGTTTTCGGACAGCATCTCATTAGCGATAGTTGCCGCCCTCCCAGTACATGCTTCATTATTGTAAATTGCGGATTGTGCGACGTCAAAATTGCAACAGGGACACACACACAAGTACACTTCCTGGCCAGGTAGGAACTGAACAACTCCCAGGTCCCCTGAATAATTATTCACACCCCTATGCTGGCCAGGTGTACGCAAGCCCAGCCCACTTTCTGTCTGTATAAATAGGATAACCATAACGTCACATGTCCCAGTTCTTCCACACTGCCTCAGGTGATATGGCCGTCTCCACCTCGCATATCACAATGCGCAATAAAAAAATGGGATCCATGAGGATGAGGTGTACACCATCCTGTCAATCAAAACTTTATTTGAATTGTGAACTCTGCTGGCCGTCGTGTTTGGACACACACCAATGACAGCAGGTGAGCAGTGGGGCCTGGGTGCACAGGGACTGCTATTGAGCGCGGTGTGGCGGGAGGGGTGGGGTGCATCAGCCTGGTTGCGCAGGTGCGAACAAGCGATGTTGCCGTGCGTAATGATGTGATCTCTGACCTCATTCAGTCACATCTCTGTCTCATTTTAAGGACCTGCTGGACCGTACTGTAAGCCTGAGCCAGCTGGCAGCGCTGCCCTACAGACACTTGGGGTTGGCTTTTGGGGCACTGTAGTGAGCTGATTACTAAGTGTACATGCACACAGGCTTGCACCACTGCATTACACGCACACATTATGCTTCTAGCATGCGCTCTGTTCCTTTGTATGTGAATGTTGGCATAGCATATTATTATTTAACCTTGTTTATTCTCATGCACTCCAACTCCTCTTTGAACCACGATTACCACTAACAGTTGGTAGATCGTACTACAAGAAGGAAGGTTGCACTCAACTGGTGTTCTCTATTAAGCTTGAAAGAAACCTTAATTTACCTCAAGACGTTTCCAGCATTATATTATTCTCCCTTTTCAGACACTGAGTTGGTTGCGCCAAAATGGGCGGAGTGAGTGCTCAGTCGTGATTATGCCCTGGGCATTCTGACGCCTTCCATCGTGGTATAAAGACACCGTCCCCGACCAGAGACCTGCTGTGCCATCCTGAGAGAGGCACCCCAGAGTCAGAGCTCACACCGGCACGTCGTTGGACAAACCTGTGGTGGCCGGTGAGCAGTGAAGCCTCGGTGTGCAGGAGCTGCAATTGAGCACATACGCGGGGGAAGGGGCTGGGGTGCAACAGCCTGGGTGCACAGGTGCAGGCAAGCGATGTTGCCGTAGATAATAATGTAATCTCTGGCCTCATTCATAGCTCTCTTTCATTTTAAGGACTTGCTGGACAGCACTCTTTCTCGCAAATCCCAGCGACCCGGACACCCGGGTGACGGGAGGTGAACGTTGAGGACTGGGTGCAGTAGGCCAACTCTCTGTCTCCTCCCCCCTCTGTTCTTTTGACTCTCCCTCCCCTTCTCCCTTCCACCCACTCGCACTCTGTCCCATTCTCACTTTCTTCCTTTCATTCTGACTACCTTTCTTTTTCTCTTGGACATGGCACACATACTTATGTTTCTTTTTTGTCTTGCAGGTTTTGTACGCTGCTTCCAGGGGAGTCCCACCCACTTATTTCATGTTATACTGATGTTTGTTCAAATAAAGTTGCGTTCCATTCATTTGTGTTCTTTAATTAATAAATAAGTGAGTTTATGGGTCTTCTTTTTCTGACAACACTTGTCTGTAGTTTACTGTGAAAATAGGCGGTTGATAGGAGGTTATGAGGGAAAACATTTGTAATTTTGTGGTGCACCTACCAAATATAAACCAACAGACTATTACATAAATGAAGCCTGGGTAATTCTACAACTACAAGGGTTCTATGAGTGTATCACTTCATAACACCATGAGTACTGCCCGTGTTATTACAGAACCAATAAGGCACTGCCTAGGGCCACTGAGGCATCAGGGACTGGCGAGGCTCACCCTGCATATTTAAATAAAGCCCCGGAGGGGGGCAATTCCCGGACTTGAGTTGGCCTTGAAGTCCCCGAGCAATTAGTAAACAATACCCTGGGATGTGGCGATCCCCTATGCTGTGAAACATCTCTGTGCCCTCCCTTGACTAATTTACATGCGAGATTAAGGTCCCAAGTGCTGCAGAGACCCCGCAATATGATATTAGGATTTGCCACGGAAAAGTAGCCAAAAGGGGGCACATTAAAATTTTTTACCATCCGGATTCGCTTATGAGGTTTTCCTCCTCTCACTTCAATGAGGCAAACAAGGATTTGCTATCACAGCGTGGAAGCCATGCTCCCGCCCTGTAATAGTAAACATAAATGTCCCGCGGATGCACACCCCGGGATATTGTATGAGCTGCGCCTGGGAGATGGCGCTCCATAAGACCATGATGCATTGGTTACTGTATAACTACAACATTTGTATGAACGCATACTAACACTACTTGCACACATGTAGTACAGCAACCAGAGTGTAGTGAAGAGGCAGAGGAACCTCAAAATCAAAAATATAGATCCTACCAGAGGTCAGATGACATAGTTCGATAAGCCGACGACCCTGGGATGATTAGAAACAGCTTCACAAAGAAAACGAGTCTTCAGCAAAACGCAAGGAAGCTCAAAATATTGGGGAGTGCTGCCTTATTTTTACCTTCTCCCGCTCGTCGCCAAATTTATGTAGTGAAGAGACAGACAGCAGTGGATCCGATAAGTAGATTTATTACAGGAAAACAAGACAGCTTAAGCAGCCACCAACAGGAGCAGACAGCAAGTCAACTGTCTTCTCCAGCACTGTGTACAAACTCCCCAAGATTCCCCTCATGACAGCCCTACATTCTAACATTACATACTTACATTCTAGTAGCATTACATACTAACATTCTACTATGAATTACATTGGAATACTACACAAAGCACATGACTTTACAGCAATGAGCTCATGGTTTCATCCACGAGTCTTGAGACCGGTAGGGGTGAGTAGTTTGCTTCCCACTCCCTGTATTGTATAAATGCAAACTAACGCTACTTCCACAGGTATGCTACAGTGCCCAGAGCACATCACTTTACAGCAATGAGCCCACAGTTTAGGCTCACGGTTTAATCCCCGAGTCTTCAGACCAGTAGGGGTGAGTAGTTTGCTTCCCACTTCCTCTAGAGTATAAACACATACTAACTCTACTTACACAGTTATACTACAGCGGCCAGTATGCTACACTGCCAAGAGCCCATCACTTTACAGCAATCAGCTTGGTTTGATCCCCAAGTCTTCACACTGGTAGGCATGTGTACTTCGCTTCCTACTTCCGGTATAGTATAAACACACGGTAAAGGTCAGTAGTTCCCTTCCCACTCACTGTATGGTGTAAACGCCTACTAACACTACTTTCACACGTATGCTACAAAGACCAGAGCCCATCACTTTACAGCAATGAGCTCACGGTTTAGGCTCTCAGTTTGATACCCGAGTGTAGCAGCATCTTATCTCAGTACTATGTTACTCTGCGCTACACCCCACTTTCAGACCGGTAGGAGTGACTATTTCGCTTCACACTCTCCCACAGAGGTTACAGTGCTCCTATCCTCCTGTTTCCTACTCTTTTTACCCTTTTTTCCCCCTTACTCGTTTCAACCGAATCACAAAATGGCTGCCAACACTTCCTAGTTGCAACAGCTCGCAGCCAATAAGCAGCAAGCTCGTGCTCGTAACGCCTCAGCCAATCAGATGGCAGAATTCCCAAATATCGATATCTGTAAATTTAGATATTTCTCCAAAACTACTGAATGGATTTACACCAAATAAACAAAGGTGTGCTTCCCAGACCAAGATCCTTCTCCCTGCCAAATTTGGGGTAATTTCCTTCACCTGTTTGACCTGTAGCCTTGTCTAAAGTTTCCTATGGAAATTGCATGGCGAAAACACGTTTTGGGACCCCCCTTTTTTCTCGGCCTCTCCTTGACGAATCACCCCTAAACTTTCCACCTAGGAGCTGTTATGAAAAAAAAAATTGTTTAGAAATTTTTATGAAGATTCATCAAACGACCCCAAATTCATAAGCAAAACAAAAAACGCTCTTCCTGTGGAAACTTGGTCCTAATTATAACTACCTACTGGCGACCGTCAGAAGGTAATATGTATATGTACATTTATATGTATCCAGCTCAAATTTCAATCCCCGGTGAAAGGAAAGAACGGGCCACACTCGCAGAGGTACTTGTCTCAAATCTTTATTCGTACATCAATATCGGGCAACACAGGACGCATTTCGGCTTTTGCGCCTGCTTCCACTGTGTATAGAGTGCACACAAAATCAAAACGCAATTTAAACTTCCTGCCAGCAGTGTTTCCGTCACACAGTTCATTGGCATAGAAAGTAGACTGCACCGTAAGCAATGTATTCAAAAACGGGTGCCATTTTTAAAATTTACATTTTACATTCTTGTTTTGATCGTGTTCTGGCATTACTATTCATTCGTTATACCAAAGATATATCACCATATTTTATCAGTCAGTGCATAGCATCTATTTACAAGATCTCTACTAATTCCTCAATTAATTAAACCCTTGATGGGTGTATTACTCCCCAAAAAAAGTATACACATCTTTCCATGATTCAGCAAATAATTAATTCCACCTTATTGTTTCTACGCAAATTTTCAACATGGATCTTAGTGTGACAAACATAATAGAGCCCTGAATGGGCTTACTGTATTGCACTTTCTACTCCAATAACAAAACACAAGAATATTAAATAATTGAAAAACTTAATAAACAGTTCTAGTTAATATCTTATACAGGAGCTTAATTGCACAATTGAGTATACTAAACAAACATTCTAGTAAAGCAGCAGACATGTACATATCGAATCATTTCATTGTTCAACCAGGAGTTAATATTTGTCATATCTGTACACCTCCGGATCATTTTCTAACCTAAGTGAATTGAGAGCTCTTCATTAGTATTTAAGCCATCTGGAATTCCTGTTTGCATGTCTATTATAAACCTAGACTCAAGTCTTCGAAGTTTCAATTCACGGTTACCACCATGGTCACTGGCAGGGATATGATCTAGGCAGTAACATTTAAGAAGGTTCCTGTAACCATTGCCTGTTGAGTTTCTTGGGGGCGTGCAGGCATTGCTGCAATAACATTCAGGTGGAGTACGTTTTTAAAAGATGTGCTGGTCAGTAGCCATTGTGAGCCAATTCCATTCGTTCCTAGGATGAGTAATGTCACAGGATTTTTTCCATGCTCTAAATGTAAGGCCTGTAAAAATAGCCCCAGAGTTCTCTTGTATACAATACCAGGGATGAAGGGTGTCAAATTGACAAAATACATTTTTAACTTGCAACACCCCGTTCTGTGCATACTGCCTGCAATGCCCATGTGCTAAACAGTATATAGGCGGCACAATACATCCAGCAAAAAAGAGAATTCTGGAACACGCCAGGGCGATTGAGGACAAGGATTTTTCGTGTCCCGTGGCCAGGCATTTTGCCCAACATCAAAATAGTGACAGGAACCTTCTTAAATTTTACTGCCTAGATCATATCCCTACTTACATAAACAAAAGGAATCCAACTAAGGTCAACGGGGAGTGTTCACCACAGTGGTGTGGGAGCACTTAGTGTTTTGTAAAATACCCCTCACACACCAAAAGGCCCCTTGGTGTCATGCTTCATCATCGGGGTCTTCGCACCCCTCTAACGGAATGCGGCGTGCTACGACCTACGACTACGCGGGAGCACTTTTTGGTTTGACTATATGTGGTGCATGTGTGTGGGGATATTAATATGTGGGTGGTGGGACGTGGTGAAAGGTTAAAAAGTACCTGGCTCGTGAGTATAAACAATTTTTTTTTATTTCTAACTCCGGCTGGTACTGTTAAAAAGAAGTGCAGTGCGAGGTAAGATCAGTCGTGTTAATGGACAGGACCTCAGGTGTGCGTCGACATGTTTCGGAGATAGGGCTCCTTCTTCAGGACGGGGGGACAACTTCCCCACCTTACTCACGTTTGATTAATATAACCAAAATGTATTAATGTTGATAAAAAGTGAAAATTAGTTAAAATTTATGTGTAGTACTTAAGGCTATGGTGTGCCTACAGCGGTCTTTTACAAGTTCAATGCAATTTGCATGACCTGAGAGGAGAAAAAGAACAAAAATGTAATGGTTACCCATGTACCGGGTAGTTCAGACAGGTGCAGTCACCTGGAACCCAACCATGTGCTTTAATAAGCCCTGTGAAGAAAAACACTGACAAAAACACACAACATAGAAACATGAATTACTAGGAATATATTAGAAGTTTAGGTCATAATTGTAAAGCTTGCTTGCTTGCTTCATGAGCATAGGGGACGTCTGGGGGGTGTAAGCTAATATGCAATCTGAAGTGAGAAGTAATGCAGGTATAAGTATTCATTCTCACTTACTTACTTGGTCTTAGAAATGCTTGTTTTTACTTCATACTCACGAACTCGGGATGAGTTATCCTCCGTCTTACCCCACACGCTGCTCCGCTGAAGTGAGGAGAGCACAGGGCGATCGCTATTTATACCCTGTATGTTGTTAATTGGTTGCCTCGTTAGTGAGAACGCCGAAGTAGGAAGATGACCAAAAAAGGGTATTCCGCCGCTTATTTGGTCAAGCCGAAGGTAAATTGATTAATTGTAAGCCCTTGTATGGGACGTCCGGTAGCGCTCGGTGAGTGTCACAGCTCCGTGTGATCAAGGGCGCTGTCCATGGCTTCGCGCATGCTCAATGTGCGTGTTACTCTGTTGCGCATGCGCGAGGTGTGTCGGTTATCACCCGCGCATGCGTGATGGGCAGAATAAGACCGGAGACTGGGTTTTACAGGGTCCAAGAAGTTTAATTTGTGGCAGTTGCCGACAAAAGTTATCATGCAGTTGACCAAACACAAATTTGTAAAAGGTGGTGAATGTTTTAAACCGCATACTATACTGTTCGATATTGTGGAGCCCCGAGTCAAGGGGTAAGGTTGCATATCGGTGTACAATCATTATAAGGGTATGGAGGCAAAACTACATACCACCTATTGGTAAAGTGGATGATAGATCTAACAGAGATTAGTGGGACAGTTGTCCCCAAGGGACTTCATCGTTCAAACCTGAAATATGGGTGCCTAGACGAAACACCCATCTTTGTTCTTTCTGAAAGAGACCTACATCAGATGGCAATTGTTCAATCACTGTCCACCTTAGGTCGTTCACGCACTGTGGAGCATTGAGGTAGTGTGTCGCCATTTTTGTTGTGCTCTTTTTGCAAGGTACATTGCTTTTGTGCTTGTTCATGCGTGTTTTCATGGTCCTTGTGGTCATGCCCATATATTATAAGCCACAGGGACATGTGATCAGATAAACAACGTTCTTGGTATTACAGTTTGTCATCCTACGTTGCTCCCATGTGGTGCCATTCCTGAAAGTTAATGTGGTGCTCTTTTGCGTAAGATGCCAACTGCTGCAATTGCCGCGCGGGAAATGGCCTTGTACTCCTATGGTAGGTTGTGTGGATTCGAGGACAGGCTTTGGTCGTGTATGCACTAGTATGTCTTTAAGGTTCCGTCCTCTACGATGTGCGAACATAGGTTTTTCAAGATTGAGATTACCACATGTGAGAATACCCCAGTGTTTGTTGATAATCTTGGAGACTTCGTTAGACATGGTATTATAAGTCGTCACGCATATTGGTCGTTTCACTTCTGTAGGTGCCTTCGGTCTATCCTCCAGTAGAGCCTCTCTGTGGTTATTCTTTGCTCGCTTCATAGCTTTATTGATGATTTTTACAGGATACTGTCGTAATTTTAGTTTCTCTTTCAGATCACAAGCCTGTGTTCTGAGTTCCAAAACCTCAGTACAGTTACGCCGCAGGCGTAAAAATTGTCCATATGGTAAGTTCTCTCTGAGGTGTCTCGGATGAAAACTATCAATCCGCAACAGACAATTCCTTGCTGTCGGTTTGAAGTGGGTCGTCGTTTTTAGCATACCACCTTCTGCATAGGTGTTTAAGTCCAGAAAAAACAGTGTTTGGTTAGAGACTGAACTTGTAAATTTCAAAAAAGCATTCTGATTGTTTAGCCAAATGAGAAAGTCGTTTACAGACTGTTGGTCACCTTCCCAAATGACCAGGATGTCATCTATGTACCTCTTCCAAGACTTAATGTTTTGTCTGTAAGGGTTCTGGGTGTGAAGAATCTTAGTTGTTTCTAAATGATGTACATATAACCCAGCCAGACAAGGAGCAAAAGTACTGCCCATGCTGGTACCATGGCTTTGTTGATAGATTGTTGATTTGTATTGAAAAAGGTTTTTCTGTAGTGCCAGCGATATACATTCTCGGACCAGGCCTCTAGGTGTTTGGTATTGCCATGGTGTTGTGAAGAGGGCCTCCTCGATGATCAGGAGCGTCTCATCATGTGGCAAACTAGTATAAAGGCTTTCTACGTCTAAGCTTATTAGAAGTTGGGTACTAGGGTCAAAAGTCAAGTCTTGTAGGAGTTGCAAGACAGATTTGGTATCTTTTAGGTAGGTGTCCGTTGACTGTACCAGGGGACGTAGAAATGCGTCTGCAAACTTTGATAGAGGCTCTAGTATTGAGCCAATGCCCGATACTATGGGTCTCCCTGGCGGGTTTGTGATGTTTTTATGGATTTTAGGGATACAGTAGAAGTAGGGAATACGTGGTGCTGTCTGTGCCAGGAATTCGCCTTCCTTCTTACTCAGCCAGTCATGCGCTAAACCCTCTTCAATCATGCCTCCTATTTTTATACGGAGGTTCTCGGTGGGGTCCTACTGCAGGATTGTGTAGTTACGTCTGTCTGCTAGCAGTCTCATGCACTCTTTGTCATATGCCTCTGCGGTTTGCAGAACAATAGCACCACCTTTGTCTGCTGGTTTGATTATCACATCCTTATCATCAGCCAATGCTCTGAAGGCTTGTTGTTCCAGTTTACTGGTATTGTGAAAGGTATTGATATTAGACGGATACAGTTTGTTGACTTCTGTCATGATAGCTTTTTCAAACGTTAATAGTTCGATAGGGAGCATTGAAACTGGTGGAGTGAAAGTGGACTTAGGTCGGAGGCCAGTGTCAGTTGGTGTTGTAGTGGACGGTTTGTCTATAAAAAAGGCCTGTAATTTCAGTTTCCTGACGAAGTCCAGTATCTCCATGTTTAGTCTAAAAATGTCAGGTTTTTGTGTTGGCACAAAACCAAAGCCTTTGTTCAACACCGTTTTCTGTATCTCAGTTAGGGGCCTTGGGGTCAAATTCACTACTAGGTCCCTCTCTTGCTGGTTGAGGGTTGGTTGGCGAGGGAGCCTGTCATGCTCCTGGTCATTCGGGAGTTGCCCTGATCCTGATCTTCCCATGCGACGTTGTTCCCCTTCCGGTTCCTCCCTCGTTGTCCTGGGTGGGTACCTAAAAAAGGTTGTGGACCATAGAAACCGCCATCAAATTCCGGGTTCCATTGTGGGTAACCATAACCAGCGGCTGGAGGGCCGAACTGGAACGGAGTGAATGGTGGGGGTCCCATATATTGTTGGAACTGAGGTGGGGGTTGGTATCCTCTCCAACCTCGCTGTCTTGGGAACTGCTGGCTCTTCTGTCTCCAACCGCCCCTTGCGGGTCGATATCGTTGGTTGCCACTGGAGTTGGAGCCCGATGAATCATTGTCAGAGCCATCGCTGTCGATGTCACTGTTTGATTTTTAGAGACATAATCGGGCTTGGTATAAGGGTATGCCCCCTCTGGTGTAAATTTATCCTTATCCTTACGGAGTTTGTTGAACTTGCTTTGTTTTAATGTAAATTCAAACTCCGTCATCTGTTGGTTAAGTTCATCTAACCTGATTTTTAGGTCAGCTGGGGTTATGTAAGTGCTCAACTGTACCTCTATTTTTTGGATCTCTATCTTTAATTCATGAGTGATCCTGGCAGCTGTCTTCACTATTAGGACAAGCCAATCTCTCGTACAGTGCCAGGAGATGAGCGACCATTCCTTTTTGAACTGCATGTCAGTTTGGAATATGAATGGTTCGTTTTTGACGATTAAGCCTGGCGGTGCCATCTTGTTCCTTAGGTACTCTGTCATGAGCAGCCCATGTAGAGCTGCTTTGATCTGGTTAAGTCTCAAATTAACTATCTCATTCCAATCTGCGATGTTTGGACCACTCACCGGATTGCTCAGGCCTTCAAAGGGATTGATGGCCGTCAGAATTCTATCAATTTCATCTTCCCCGAACGTGAGGCCATGTTCGTCCTCCATATTGCTAAGACCACTGGCTTCTTAAAACCTAGGGTGCATGTTCCTATGTGTATGAGTCAGTGTTAGAAAACTCCCGCAGCTGTGCGCTGCCTAGAACGTACAAAAAACAGGAGGGGGAGACAGAGTAAATAGAGAAGGATTCTTACTCCACAGACTTACTTACATAAACAAAAGGAATCCAACTAAGGTCAACGGGGAGTGTTCACCACAGTGGTGTGGGAGCACTTAGTGTTTTGTAAAATCCCCTCACACACCAAAAGGCCCCTTGGTATCATGCTTCATCATCGGTGTCTTCGCACCCCTCTAACGGAATGCGGCGTGTTACGACCTACGACTACGCGGGAGCACTTTTTGGTTTGACTATATGTGGTGCATGTGTGTGGGGATATTAATATTAGAGTGGTGGGACGTAGTGAAAGGTTAAAAAGTACCTGGCTCGTGAGTATAAACGAAAAAAATGTATTTCTAACTCCGGCTGGTGCTGTTAAAAAGAAGTGCAGTGCGAGGTCAGATCTGTTGTGTTAATGGACAGGACCTCCGGTGTGCGTCGACATGTTTCGGAGACAGGGCTCCTTTTTCTGGACGGGGGCACAACTTCCCCACCTTACTCACATTTCATTAATATTACCAAAATGTATTAATGTTGATAAAAAGTGAAAATTAGTTAAAAATGATGTGTAGTACTTAAGGCTATGGTGTGCCTACAGCGGTATTTTACAAGTTCAATGCAATTTGCATGACCTGAGAGGAGAAAAAGAACAAAAATGTAATGGGTACCCATGGGGACAACTGTCCCACTAAACTCTGTTACATCTATCATCCACTTTACCAATAGGTGGTATGTAGTTTTGCCTCCATACCCTTATAATGATTGTGCACCGATATGCAACCTTACCCCTTGACTCGGGGCTCCACAATATCGAACAGTATAGTATGCGGTTTAAAACATTCACCACCTTTTACAAATTTGTGTTTGGTCAACTGCATGATACCTTTTGTCGGCAACTGCCAAGAATTAAACTTCTCGTCCCCTGTAAAACCCAGTCTCCGGTCTTATTCTGCCCATCACGCATGCGCGGGTGATAACCGACACACCTCGCGCATGTGCAACAGAGTAACACGCACATTGAGCATGCGCAAAGCCATGGACAGCGCCCTTGATCACACGGAGCTGTGACACTCACCGAGCGCTACCGGACGTCCCATACAAGGGCTTACAATTAATCAATTTACCTTCGGCTTGACCAAATAAGCGGCGGAATACCCTTTTTTGGTCATCTTCCTACTTCGGCGTTCTCACTAACGAGGCAACCAATTAACAACATACAGGGTATAAATAGCGATCGCCCTGTGCTCTCCTCACTTCAGCGGAGCAGCGTGTGGGGTAAGACGGAGGATAACTCATCCCGAGTTCGTGAGTATGAAGTAAAAACAAGCATTTCTAAGACCAAGTAAGTAAGTGAGAATGAATACTTATACCTGCATTACTTCTCACTTCAGATTGCATATTAGCATACAGCCCCCAGACGTCCCATATGCTCATGAAGCAAGCAAGCTTTACAAGTATGACCTAAACTTCTAATATATTCCTAGTAATTCATGTTTCTATGTTGTGTGTTTTTGTCAGTGTTTTTCTTCATAGGGCTTATTAAAGCACATGGTTGGGTTCCAGGTGACTGCACCTGTCTGAACTACCCGGTACATGGGTAACCATTACATTTTTGTTCTTTTTCTCCTCTCAGGTCATGCAATTTGCATTGAACTTGTATAAGACTGCTGTAGGCACACCATAGCCTTAAGTACTACACATAATTTTTAACTAATTTTCACTTTTTATCAACATTAATACATTGTGGTAATATTAATGAAACGTGAGTAAGGTGGGGAAGTTGTGCCCCCGTCCTGAAGAAGGAGCCCTGTCTCCGAAACATGTCGACGCACACCTGAGGTCCTGTCCATTAACACGACAGATCTGACCTCGCACTGCACTTCTTTTTAACAGTACCAGCCGGAGTTAGAAATAAAAAAAATGTGTTTATACTCACGAGCCAGGTACTTTTTAACCTTTCACCACGTCCTACCACTCACATATTAATATCCCTACACACATGCACCACATATAGTCAAACCAAAAAGTGCTCCCGCGTAGTCATAGGTCGTAGCACGCCGCATTCCGTTAGAGGGGTGCGAAGACCCCCATGATGAAGCATGACACCAAGGGGCCTTTTGGTGTGTGAGGGGTATTTTACAAAACACTAAGTGCTCCCACACCACTGTGGTGAACACTCCCTGTTGACCTTAGTTGGATTCCTTTTGTTTATGTAAGTAAGTCTATGGAGTAAGAATCCTTCTCTATTTACTCTGCCTCCCCCTCCTGTTTTTTGTACGTTCTAGGCAGTGCACAGCTGCGGGAGTTTTCTTACACTGACTCATACACATAGGAACATACACCCTAGGTTTTAAGTTTAAGAAGCCAGCGGTCTTAGCAATATGGAGGACGAACATGGCCTCACGTTCGGGGAAGATGAAATTGATAGAATTCTGATGGCCATCAATCCCTTTGAAGGCCTGAGCAATCCGGAGACTGGTCCAAACATCGCAGATTGGAATGAGATAGTTAATTTGAGACGTAACCAGATCAAAGCAGCTCTACATGGGCTGCTCATGACCGAGTACCTAAGGAACAAGATGGCACCGCCAGGCTTAATCGTCAAAAACGAACCATTCATATTCCAAACTGACATGCAGTTCAAAAAGGAATGGTCGCTCATCTCCTGGCACTGTACGAGAGATTGGCTCGTCCTAATAGTGAAGACAGCTGCCAGGATCACTCATGAATTAAAGTTTGAGATCCAAAAAATAGAGGTACAATTGAGCACTTACATAACCCCAGTTGACCTAAAAATCAGGTTAGATGAACTTAACCAACAGATGACGGAGTTTGAATTTACGTTAAAACAAAGCAAGTTCAACAAACTCCGTAGGGATAAGGATAAATTTACACCAGAGGGGGCATAGCCTTATACCAAGCCCGATTATGTCTCTAAAAATCAAAACAGTGACATCGACAGCGATGGCTCTGACAATGGTTCATCGGGCTCCAACTCCAGTGTCAACCAACGATATCGACCCGCATGGGGCGGTTGGAGACAGAAGAGGCAGCAGTTCCCAAGAGAGCGAGGTTGGAGAGGATACCAACCCCCACCTCAGTTCCAACAATATATGGGACCCCCACCATTCACTCCGTTCCAGTTCGGCCCTCCTGCTGCTGGTCATAGTTACCCACAATGGAACCCGGAATTTGATGGCGCTTTCTATGGTCCACAACCTTTTTTAGGTACCCGCCCAGGACAACGAGGGAGGAACCGGAAGGGCAACAACGTTGCATGGGAAGATCAGGATCAGGGCAACTCCCGAATGACCAGGAGCATGTCTGGCTCCCTCCCCAACCAACCCTCAACCAGCAAGAGAGGGACCTAGTAGTGAATCTGACCCCAAGGCCCATAACTGAGATACAGAAAACGGTGTTGAACAAAGGCTTGGGTTTTTTGCCAACACAAAAACCTGATATTTTCAGACTAAACATGTAGATACAGTACTTCGTCAGGAAACTGAAATTACAGGACTTTTTTATAGACAAACCGTCCACTACAACACCAACTGACACTGTCCTCCGACCTAAGTCCACTTTCACTCCACCAGATTCAATGCTCCCTATCGAACTATTAACGTTTGAAAAAGCTATCATGACAGAAGTCAACAAACTGAATCCGTCTAATACCAATACCTTTCACAATACCAGTAAACTGGAACAACAAGCCATCAGAGCATTGGCTGATGATAAGGACGTGATAATAAAACCAGCAGACAAAGGTGGTGCTATTGTCCTGCAAACCGCAGAGGCATATGACAAAGAGTGCATGAGACTGCTAGCAGACAGTCGTAACTACACCATCCTGCAGCAGACCCCACCGAGAACCTCCGTATAAAAATAGGAGGCATGATTGAAGAGGGTTTAGCGAATGACTGGCTGAGTAAGGTGAATTCCTGGCGCAGACAGCACCACGTATTACCTACTTCTACTGTATCCCTAAAATCGATAAAAACATCACGAACCCACCAGGGAGTCCCATAGTATCGAGCATTAGCTCAATACTAGAGCCTCTATCAAAGTTTGCAGACGCATTTCTACGTCCCCTGGTACAGTCAATGGACACCTACCTAAAAGATACCAAATCTGTCTTGCAACTCCTACAAGACTTGACTTTTGACCCTAGTACCCAACTTATAATAAACTTGGACGTAGAAAGCCTTTATACTAGTTTGCCACATGATGAGACGCTCCTGATCATCGAGGATGTCCTCTTCACAACACCATGGCAATACCAAACACCTAGAGGCCTGGTCCTAGAATGTATATCGCTGGCACTACAGAAAAACCTTTTTCATTACAAATAAACAATCTATCAACAAAGCCATGGTACCAGCATGGGCAGTACTTTTGCTCCTAGTCTGGCTGGGTTATATGTACATCATTTAGAAAACAACTAAGATTCTCCACACCCAGAACCCTTACAGACAAAACATTAAGTCTTGGAAGAGGTACATAGATGACATCCTGGTCATTCGGGAAGGTGACCACAGTCTGTAAACGACTTTCTCATTTGGCTAAACAATCAGAATGCTTTTTTGAAATTTACAAGTTTAGTCTCTAACCAAACACTGGTTTTTCTGGACTTAAACATCTATGCAGAAGGTGGTATGCTAAAAACGACGACCCACTTTGAACCGACAGCAAGGAATTGTCTGTTACGGTTTGATAGTTTTCATCCGAGACACCTCAGAGAGAACTTACCATATGGCCAATTTTTACGCCTACGGCGTAACTTGCCTGAGGTTTCGGAATTCAGAACACAGGCTTGTGATCTGAAAGAGAAACTAAAATTACGACAATATCCTGTAAAAATCATCAATAAAGCTATGAAGCGAGCAAAGAATAACCACAGAGAGGCTCTACTGGAGGATAGACAGAAGTCACCTACAGAAGTCAAACGGCCAATATGCGTGACGACTTATAATACCATGTCTAACAAAGTCTCCAAGATTATCAACACACACTGGGGTATTCTCACATGTGGTAATCTCAATCTTGAAAAACCTATGTTCGCACATCGTAGAGGACGGAATCTTACAGACATACTAGTGCATACACGACCAAAGCCTGTCCTCGAATCCAGACAACCTACCATAGGAGTACAAGGCCATTTCCCGAGCGGCAATTGCAGCAGTTGCCATCTTACACAAAAGAGCACCACATTAACTTTCAGGAATGACACCACATGGGAGCAACAAAGGATGACAAAATGTAATACCAAGAACGTTGTTTATCTCATTACATGTCCCTGTGGCTTAGAATATGTGGGCATGACCACAAGGGCCATAAAAACACGCATGAACGAGCACAAAAGCAATCTACGTTGCAAAAAGAGCACAACAAAAATGGCGACACTCTACCTCAATGCTCAACACTGCATGAACGACCTAAGGTGGACAGTGATTGAACAATTGCCATCTGATGTAGGTCTCTTTCAGAAAGAACAAAGATGGGTGTTTCGTCTAGGCACCCATATTTCAGGTTTGAACGATGAAGTCCCTTGGGGACAACTGTCCCACTAAACTCTGTTACATCTATATTCCACTTTACCAATAGGTGGTATGTAGTTGTGCCTCCATACCCTTATAATGATTGTGCACCGATATGCAACCTTCCCCTTGACTTGGAGCTCCACAATATCGATCAGTATAGTATGCGGTTTAAAACATTCACCACCTTTTACAAATTTGTGTTTGGTCAACTGCATGATAACTTTTGTCGGCAACTGCCAAGAATTAAACTTCTCGGCCCCTGTAAAATCCAGTCTCCGGTCTTATTCTGCCCATCACGCATGCGCGGGTGATAACCGACACACCTCGCGCATGCGCAACAGAGTAACACGCGCATTGAGCATGCGCGAAGCCATGGACAGCGCCCTTGATCACACGGAGCTGTGACACTCACCGAGCGCTACCGGACGTCCCATACAAGGGCTTACAATTAATCAATTTACCTTCAGCTCGACCAAATAAGAGGCAGAATACCCTTTTTTGGTCATCTTCCTACTTCCGCGTTCTCACTAACGAGGCAAACAATTAACAACATACAGGGTATAAATAGCGATCGCCCTGTGCTCTCCTCACTTCAGCGGAGCAGCGTGTGGGGTAAGACGGAGGATAACTCATCCCGAGTTCGTGAGTATGAAGTAAACACAAGCATTTCTAAGACCAAGTAAGTAAGTGAGAATGAATACTTATACCTGCATTACTTCTCACTTCAGATTGCATATTAGCATACACCCCCCCAAACGTACCCTATGCTCATGAAGCAAGCAAGTAAGCTTTACAAGTATGACCTAAACTTCTAATATATTCCTAGTAATTCATGTTTCTATGTTGTGTGTCGTTGTCAGTGTTTTTCTTCACAGGGCTTATTAAAGCACATGGTTGGGTTCCAGGTGACTGCACCTGTCTGAACTACCCGGTACATGGGTAACCATTACATTTTTGTTCTTTTTCTCCTCTCAGGTCATGCAAATTGCATTGAACTTGTAAAAGACCGCTGTAAGCACACCATAGCCTTAAGTACTACACATAATTTTTAACTAATTTTCACTTTTTATCAACATTAATACATTTTGGTAATATTAATGAAACGTGAGTAAGGTGGGGAAGTTGTGACCCCGTCCTGAAGAAGGAGCCCTGTCTCCGAAACATGTCGACGCACACCTGAGGTCCTGTCCATTAACACGACAGATCTGACCTCGCACTGCACTTCTTTTTAACAGTACCAGCCGGAGTTAGAAATAAAACAAATGTGTTATTACTCACGAGCCAGGTACTTTTTAACCTTTCACCACGTCTCACCACTCACATATTAATATCCCCACACACATGCACCACATATAGTCAAACCAAAAAGTGCTCCCGCGTAGTCGTAGGTTGTAGCACGCCGCATTCCGTTACAGGGGTGCGAAGACCCCGATGATGAAGCATGACACCAAGGGGCCTTTTGGTGTGTGAGGGGTATTTTACAAAACACTAAGTGCTCCCACACCACTGTGGTGAACACTCCCCGTTGACCTTAGTTGGATTCCTTTTGTTTATATAAGGAAGTCTTTGGAGTAAGAATCCTTCTCTATTTACTCTGCCTCCCCCTCCTGTTTTTTCTAGATCATATCCCTGCCAGGGACCATGGTGGTAACCATGAATTGAAACTTAGAAGACTTGAGTCCAGGTTTATAATAGACATGCAAACAGAGATTCCAGATGGCTTAAATACTGAGGAAGAGCTCTCAATTCACTTAGGTTAGAAATGATCCGGAGGTGTAGCGATATGACAAATATTAACTCCAGGTTGAACAATTAAATGCTTAGATATGAACATGTCTGCTGCTTTACTAGAATGTTTGTTTAGTGCAACAAATTGTTTGCCCCTCCTATATAGCGAAGGACCCATCAGTAACTTTCTGATCGTGATCTCACTTCCTGTTAACTTAACAGGAAGTTAGATGGGAATTGTAGTTTTTTACATATTTACATTATATCGGCATCAAAAATTATCATTGTGGCAGGTGGCATTTGTAATGTATAACTGTGTCTAGCATGTCATCCACCCTCAAATTTTATAAGTATAACATGGTCTTACCACTATATGCCTAGCTTGCATTCCGAGATATGTTCGGTAACACGACGATATCGCCCTCTGGTGGGCATATCAAACCTTGTCATTTAGGACCTACCATTTGCTTATTAACATAAGTTATGTCAAAAAAACGTGCTCTCTGGTGGGCTATAGGAATTTCCACAATTTAATAAGTAATTACAGTCCTAATTATTTGATTTATAACAAAGTGTTTGCAACCAACTACAATTCCCATCTAACTTCCTGTTAAGTTAACAGGAAGTGAGATCACGATCAGAAAGTTACTGATGGGTCTTTCGCTATATAGGAGGGGCAAACAATTTGTTGCACTAACCGTGAACAAGCGACATTTAGTTGCGAAACGCGTTGGTTAATTTTGCTATGCTGGAGTGATAACAACAAAATAAAAAAAAGATTGGGAATAAGCCTTGTTAGTGCCGACTTATTCTCTTTTTCAAGGAGAGTTGTGGAATATATATATATATATATATATATATATACACACACACACACACACACACACACACACACGTATATATATATATATATATATATATATATATATATATATATATATATATATATATATATATATATATACCAAGTCGCTCCTTCTGACTCCCTGCGGCCCCGAGGGAATTGGCGCACACTTTCGGCAGAGCACGCCGAAGGTATAATCCTCATCAATAAAATTCAAGCAAAGTGCGCTCTCAGTAAAACACGTTGAGTAGCCAGCTCAATTATCCAAGGGTGTTTATTCCAAAGAACTACATGTTTTGGCTTACGAAGAAGCCTTGATCACGTTAAATGGAAGTGCTCAAACAACATACTAATAAAGCATTAGGCTAGTTGAAACAACCCAGTGTACGAAGGCATAGACATAGAAATGGGACTGTGTTGGATACCTACAATCGCATTAAAAAGTGGCAGCCATCTTATCATGTCAGACGTAGTGTTGTTTGCAACCACAAATATAGTGGACAATGCCTGTATGAAATAAAGTGCATAGAAAACAAACAAGATACAATTGAAAATCAAAATTGAAAATCAATGCCACAACATTTTCATGCAATTATGTCATATATTGCCGCTGCTTATAGAACAGTATATTATGCATCAATGCAAACCATGATCACACTGGTTCAGATCCTTAGACCTGACAGAACATTATATAACAGCGGTAATTGTACTCATCTTGTCAGCGGGGTGAAAAGTTATCATATCTCCTGCCCTGTTGTCATAATAATGTGTATTGTCCGAATTTCACATGTGACATGTCGCCCAAGTGGGCTTTCAGAAACTGGTATCTTGTAGATGCTGTTAAGATATTTAACTCACAGCAATTATTATGTAGAATACATTATTACACATGCACTGTAATATGATAATGTACAGCCTCTCATACTTTGTGTCAGGGGTGAAACATTACCACACATACTGGAGCTCCAATGTCTTGCCTTGTTAACAGAGTTGTGAATTGCCTTAAAGTCCATTAATACGAACGTGCTCATAGTGATTGTGAAGAAAAGAGGAACTTAAGCCCGTGCCAAGTGCTTACAGTGAGTGGGCCAAGTTCTGTATCCTGTCAAGAGAAAGAGACAAAAGTTGTCACTGAACATATGTCTTGTGTAAAAAGTGCTGGTAAAAACATTAAAAACATTCAGAACAATATGTGCACCGTGCTTGAAGGGGCAGCATATGTTATTCAAACAAATAAATCAAATCAAGACAAATCACTAGAAGGAAGGAACGTGAGGGGAAAGAATGGGAACGGGAAAGAGTAAAGACCGAGTGGAGCTATTCTCTGAGATGTACTGCTAGTTCCTCATCCTGATTCAGACCGCCTGGGTCTTTTGTTTGGAAGTCCACTATATATCTCGATTCTTTCTGCCTCATTTTTAAAACCGTATTCCCCCCCCTGGGGTTTCTCTGAACATGCTCCAAGATAAAAAATCTTACTTTGGATGCATCAGAAAAGTGTTTCTCCCTGTAGTGTCGTGCTACTGGGTATTTCTCATCATAGTTCTTTATGGCCCGGCAATGTTCGAGCACACGTTTTTTGGCAGCCAGGGTGGTACTTCCAATATACCAGCGTTCACATGGACACACAATTAAATAAATAACATGTGTAGTACTGCATGTCAGAAACTGCTTGATCTCCTTGTGTACACTATTGTAATCAACCATGTCAGTGAAGAAACTATTCATGCAGGCCTTGCAATGGCCGCAAGGGAAGAAACCCTTGAGGCCATGTTCGGAACCCACAGTATATGTCGTGACATCGCTGTGTACAAGCAAATCTCTGAGACCCTTCCCTTTCCTGTATGTCACCCTCGGTCTCTCGGGGATGTCACTACCAATGACATTGTCACACTTCAAGATGTCCCATTGTTTCTCCACTATCTTCTGAATATTTGTTGATTCTGCACTGTATGTAAGAATCAAACGAGTGTTACCCTCATTGTCGTCACTCTCAGCAACAATCTTGTCAGTCAGGGTTTCACTTCTTGGCACTTTATCTGCTCTTTCTTTGGTTCTACGGAGTACCCAGTTGGGGTATCCTCTCATGGTAAAATGTGCTAGCATCTTACTGCATTCAAGTTGATAGCATGCCTCATTGTTGCAATTTCTATTGGCCCTCAGCAGTTCACCATACGGTATACTCCACTTGAGTGTCTCCGGGTGACTGCTGAGGGCATGCAAAACACTATTGCCGGCCGTACTTTTTCTGAAAAGTGTGGTCAGCAATTTGTCGTCTTTGATGTCAATTTTGACATCCAAGTATTCTGCAGTTACGTTACTGATGTGGCTGGTCAATGTTTTTGTTGTTGTCATTCAAAGTGTCAACGAAAAGGAGAGCTTCCTGCTCACTGCCACTCCAAATGACAAACAGATCATCCATGTACCTCCACCACGTAATCACCTGCTGGAGGTACTTGGTGTAGGTGGGGTCGGCATTGATCTCCTGCTCCCAACACCCCATGAAGAGGTTCTCAAAGCTGGGAGCGAAGCTTGAACCCATTGCAGTCCCGACTAGCTGTTTGTATAGAATCCCAACAAATAGGAAGATATTGTTGGTGAGACAATGTTTCATCATTTCCAACAGCATCTTACTATGTTCCCTGAATCTAAGCAGATGTGCTGCAAGAAATTGTCCGCACGCCTCAAAACCTTGCTGGTGGTCGATGATGGTGTACAGGGATTGTACATCTAGGGTAATCATCATGTAGCCTTCTTTGCACTCGATTTCTTGGATTTTAGTGAGGAAGTCTTTGGTATCCCGTATGTAACTGGGTAAACCATTAACCCATTCACGGAGGTAATGGTCTACATATTTGGAGACATGTTCAGTCACACTTCCTCTAGATGACACAATGGGTCTCCCTGGTGGATCAGTGGGATTCTTATGTAGTTTGGGAAGCAGGTATAGAACAGGGAGGACCGGATAGTCTTTCTTCAGATATCCGTATTCCTCCCATTCTAGTATTCCCCCATCTTTCCAGTTGATAAGTTTCTCCCAGAGATCAGTTATGCTTTTGTTGTACTCAAATTCTATTGGACGCAGAGTTTACCATTGACAGTAGTGCAGCTTCAGGTTAGATAAACAGAGGTACATCACAGAGGCTCTTAGACAATTAAATGGCACCAAATTTTACCATCCAGTCTCTAGAGAGATCTACAACAAAAGCATAACTGATCTCTGGGAGAAACTGACCAACTGGAAAGATGGGGGAATACTAGAATGGGAGGAATACGGATATCTATATACATATATATATATATATATATATATATATATATATATATATATATATATATATATATATATATATTCACTGAAAAAACCATAGGTTTTAGGGGTGTTATAGTTATCTGGACATTTCACTCATACAAAACCATTGAAATTCCTCTGTTATAGTTTTGACGCCCTTTGGGCTAAGTAGCTCATTACAAGTTACATTTCATTCATTCATTCATTCATTATAGTTAGTTGTACTAAGTATAACTCGTGCACCCGCAATCCACTGCTGATGATGTCACATATTACATCATTAATGACATGGTCAGTGACATCACTTATGACATCACTGATGTTCAGTGAATTTCTAAGGTTTTTTAAATGCTAATTCCTAACTATAACATGTCTGAAACCTATGTTTTTTTCAGTGAATTTCAAAGGTTTTGTAAATAACCATTTTTTAATGTATCAATTGTTATATTTGTTTTTTATATTCATTTAGTACATTTTTTTAACTATTTATTTTTAGATATTTTATTATTAAATTACATTATAATTACATTATACATTACATTACAAAATATACTTTCTCAGAATGAATTACTTTAGTTTAACTACTTAGGCAATATAATGTTTAGTACAGTAGTTACAGTTGTTGCAATGGGCAACACAATTTCAGACACAATGCAACATTGAGCTCAATGTGAATTTTTAGTCAAATGCAATTAGTTACTTTATGGATTACTTTTCTAACCACACAACTGGATCCTAGATTCAGTCCTTGGACATCTCCTGTAAACAGTTGAGTAAAAGCGTTTTGGTTACAGTAGTGATTTTTAAGGAATATTAATGTATTTTAAAAGTTGACACTTAGACATTTTTTCACATAGACTCACCAAAGTTATCCTATCGGAGGAAATTCACTTAGCAGGTAAGTGTTATGGTTACTTTTTCTTACTCAATGGTGGATCCTGGATCCAGCACTGACTATTTTTAGTTTGTGAAAATAGACACTTAGGGGTCCGTTAGGATGGCGGGCGGGGGCACCACTGCGGTGCTGGCGGGGCGGAAAAATGCCTATTTCCACCCACGAGCAGCGGTACTCACGTCCGCCATATTAGTATAGCAAAACATAGGACATTTCCTGTCCGCCGCGGAGCTCCACGCACCGCCATCAAACTGCGCCTGCCACCGCGGGGGTGGGAGCCAATGGAGACTCTCCGCTGTGCGGAATGACGTCCGTCCCGCTCCACAAATTAGGATGGCCCAAACAGGCAGACGCACCGCAGCGGAGACACCGCCCAACCAGAGACGCCGGAAACTCGACAGCGGAGCGAGAGAGCAGAGACCCGGTCCACACCACTCGGTCAGGACTGCCATGGACCCTGCTCTACATGTGTTTCCAGGGCTGTACCTGCTACACCACTATCATCTAATAGGCTGCCGCGGACGCCACTGCAGGTAGTCAAATACACAAATATACAACACACAACACACGGGCTGACACAGGGTCTAAAACCATAAAAGACACCCTGCTGGGGGCAACAACAACACATCCACAAGGGCACCCACACATGACCCACCTGCCACAATGTCACCCCACTGCATCCTGGACACACATCGACCGTGAACCTGCAGCAACGTCCCGGTCCCGGTCACGTCACCGCAGGGGTCAACACATGCGCACAATGCACAAGGCATGGCCAGTCCAAAGCATGGGCAGGGCACAAACACCACAGGGACACACCTCCCCCAACCACACATCAACACACCCCAAAACTAAACACAGTAAGTGCAGTGATGTCATCTCGTCTTGGTTGGTGGGCACTGGGCATAGTCTCTGGGTTCACGCTGAGTCGGACAACAGGGGCACAAAGAAACAATCACCCAAGCAATTACTGTCCTGGCACCTGCATGTCCAACATCCTGTGGCTCTGTATGGCTGGCAATGTAACACACTCAACTCAGACATACAACTGCAGGCAGGGTAAACCATGACTTTGGGACACACACAGTCCCTCGCCCTGAAGACAGCATGTGTGTCAGTGTATGACACAACCCCACACCCTCAGGCATATACTGCAGCAGTACAACTAAATCTCTGACCCCCCTGCCATACTCCTCCCTTTACGATGACTTACCACAACATTGGGTGCCCCATACAGCCTTGGGAACTGTGCCAGCACCTCGTCCACAAGGACCTCCAGCTCCTCGCTTGTGAATGGACTGGCACAGATCTTCTCTGTCCTTGCCATCCCTGTGGACATGGAACACCTGTGGTGGGAGTGGGTGGTGGGGGGTCCCAGGAAGCAGGCTCTGGAGGAAGCAGCAGGAGAGGGTCCCAGCCAGCACGGTCTGGAGGCAGCAGCAGTAGAGGGTCCAAGGCAGCATGCTCTGGAGGCAGCAGCAGGAGAGGGGCAGAGGCAGCAGCAGGAGAGGGTCCCAGGTAGCATGGTCTGGAGGCAGCAGCAAGAGAGGGTCCAAGGCAGCACACTCTGGAGACAGCAGCAGGAGAGGGTCCAAGGCAGCATGCTCTGCAGGCAGCAGCAGGAGAGGGTCCAAGGCAGCAGGCTCTGGAGCCAGCAGCAGGAGAGGGTCTAAGGCAGCACGCTCTGTGAGCAGTGAAAATGTGAGGCTCACTCCCACAGATTTCTAGCCCCCTGGGATCGTTTCTTAGGTGCCAAGCTGCAACAATTGGTAGTCCAGGTCTGCCTTTTTCAAACTCATCCAATGACCGCCTCTGCGGTGGTAGAGCACGCCTTCCGCAATTTTCAAAACTGCATCCTGCCACCACAATCATCGCTCCCATTGGCTGTAGGCAATGTTCCATGGCAGTGATGCACCGCAGGGGCCCGGGTGCGCTACCGCGATGGTGCATCTTTCAAACCCATCCAATGACCGTCTCCGCGGTGGCATAGCACGCCTTCCGCGATTTTCAAAACTGCATCCTGCCACCACAATCATCGCTCCCATTGGTTGTATGCAATGCTCCATGGTGGTGATGCACCGCAGGGGCCCGGGGTGTGCTACATTGATGGTGCATCTCTCAAACCCATCCAATGACCGCCTCTGCGGTGGCGGAGCACGCCTTCCACGACTTTCAAAACTGCATCCTGCCACCACAATCGTCGCTCCCATTGTCTGTAGGCAATGTCCCATGGTGGTGCCACACCGCCGTGGCCAGGCGGTACCTACCGTGATTTGGGTGGCGGAGTATGCCCATCGCCATCTACCCATGTCTCCATGCCAATGACTATCGCACTTGTGAAGGGGGTGGTGCTGGTGTCACACCGCCGTGGCTAGGCAGTAGCTACCGCGATTTGGGTGGCGGAGCATGCCCACCGCCATCTACCCATGTCTCCATGCCAATGACTACCGTACTTGTGAAGGGGGTGGTGCTGGTGTCACGCCGCCATGGCCAAGCGGTAAATACCGCGATTTGGGTGGCGGAGCATGCCCACCGCCATCTACCTTTCTCCATGCCAATGACTACCGCACTTGTGAAGGGGGTGGTACTGGTATCACACCGCTGGGGCCAGGCGGTAGCAACTGTGATTTTGGTCACATGTAATGCAATGTCCATTGTAAACACTTCTATAGTACACAGCCGAGACATGGTTAAGGGCACCACATCATCGTGCACACAATGCCATTATTCCATCAAATCCACAGGTTGACGCACGTACCATGGTTGGCTATGTGTGACGTACATTGGTCTGTGGTCCCTGCCATAACCATTATGGATTTGATGGTTGATGATGCGTGACAGTGTTGTAGTGGACTCAACAATGTGTAACAAATCAATGTGTTGTGTGTCATTGCTGACCTTGGCAAGGCTTTTCTCACTGTATGGTGTTGTTACTTACTTGTGCTTTCATATCTGATCATGCACACAAATGACAGTTCGCCGCCTACTGTGATCATTGTGTTGTGGATGTGTGTCAAGTTTATATGATGCATTGAGGTGTGACAGGTACAGCAGATGAATATGAGACAGTCATGTTAATTTACACACATTGGCTGGATGGTACGCTACATGGCGTGCACATGTGAAATGTGAGGTTCAGTATGTGTGCATTCACATTGACCTATGTGTTGTTTGTGGCACTTGTGCATGGTAAATGGAGAGGTGTGCCCTCTGTGTGTCACAAATGTACACGCATGTAACCTGGAGTGTCACGCATTTCACATGGCAGTCTTTCTTTTTCCGTGACATCCTTGACGGGATGTGCTGTGGGCATCTCATGAAGGTTGCCATTGACATGTGTCCATGTTCTTCTCAACTAGGAAGAGGCCTAATCTCCTACGTCACTTGACACTGCTGGAGGACATGGAGGATGTTGCGATCATTCAAAAATTCCGCCTCGACAGAGCCACCCTAAGACCCTTTGTGATCTGTTGGAGCCCCACCTGCAGCCTCGTCGCCACTACCCAACTGCTTTCACACCAACATACAAAGTGATGGCAGCCCTCCATTTTTTTGCAACTGGTTCCTTCCAGGAGACTGTGGCCAGCACTGAAGGGATGTCACAACTCATGTTCAGCCTGGTGCTGAGGGATGTACTTGCAGCCATGATGATCTATAAGGATAGATACATACATTTCCCAGGGGATCAGAATTGGTCGTTGTGAAGGGAGACTTCTATCCACTTGGGAACATCCCCAATGTTGTTGGTGCCATCGATTGCACCCATGTTGGTCTGGTGCCACCACAGGCGAGTGAGAAAATTTTTAGAAATCGAAAACATTATCACTCGATCAATGTGCAGGTGGTGTGCCTTGTGGACATGACCATGTCTCATGTGTATGCCAGAATTCCGGGCTCAGCCCATGACTCCTACATCCTGAGGAACAGCATTGTGCCCAGGCTGATGGATAATCCGCTTCCCGAACGTTCTAGGATTGTGGGTGAGTATGCCTCGTGATATGGTGTGCTGTGTGTGTGACCTGCTGCCCTCTGCCTGTGCAACATTGCAATGTGTGTTTGTCATTCACAGGTGACTCTGCATATCCCAGCCGTCCATAACTGCTGAGCCCACTACGGAATCCCACGACCCCGACTGACGTCAGGTACAATGAGGCCCATGGCAAGACCTGTTGTGTCATTGAGCGGACTTTTGGCATGCTCAAGTCAAGATTCCGCTGCCTTGACAGGACTGGAGGTGCACTGTCATACTCACCTGGGAAGTTCTGCAAGATCATTGCGGCATGCTGTATGCTCCACAACATGGCCATTCACAAGGGGATTCCCCTGCTCCTGGATGATGGTGAGGACCTAAGGCCCCCGCCTGTTCAGGACTCGAGTCCAGTGATGAGGACAGTGGCGAGGAGGAAGGAGTTGACATGCGTCAACAGCTCATCACCCGCTACTTCACTTGAAGGTGGGTGACGAGGTACGACTTGTACATTGTCTGGTATGATTGCTGTTGTTGTGAAGGGCTCTGTACGGATGGTACAGACAGGCACATTTTGAATCACGTGTGTGTGGAAATGTGGCAGTGACATTTCACATGTGAACGTATACTGAACTCTGTTTGTTGACACTTGTTGCACATTGTGTTGTCTGCCTTTAGACTTATGTGGATGTTTGGTGTAGTGTTATGTCTGTGATGCCACACTAACGCCAGTGACTGTTGTTCTGTTGTGTCTCCCTAGGTGCCTCAAAATCAAGGACTACATACTGTACATCTTTTGAATACATCATGGACATTTTGAACACTGTATATATTGCACTAAAGACAAAGCTGCACCGATTGAAGTTTGTAAGGTATTTTATTTACAAAGTTGACATGTGAGGGGTGCAGGCATATTTACATGAGGTTGGTGATGGAGCAGTGAGTTGACAGTCATGGTAAATTAGATGCAAGAGTAGAAACCTCAAGGATGTGGTGACCCAGTCCAACAGACAGGTTACATTCACAAGGCAGTGTGGGAAAGGACAGTCCAAACAATCAATGCAGTGGGGAAGTGGGTTGTCATCAGGGCTGGCTCCGTGACTGGCATGTGGCTGGTACTTTGCCTCCAGAGACTCCCAGGCTCTTCTTTGGACGCCCCCTTGATTGATTTGGCAAGCGGCGTCTGAGGACTCACCCCTCTCTGTGGCCGCAGGGGAGGATGGTGCACTGTCATCCTACAGCACAACAGAGGGGGGCGGAGGTGTTGTTTGGAATGCAGGCCTGTCCCTCAGTAACGCCACTTGCTGGGCCATGAGGCCCATCATTTGTCCAATGCGTATGTCGATGGAACTCATCAGCAGCATGAGCTCACGTAATAGTTCGTCAGAACAGCCACTTTGTCCCTGGACCTGTTCATATCCTCCAATGACTCTGGTGAAGTGTTCCAGGGATGGTGTGCCAACCTCCTGAGGTGTGGGGGTGACCCTGGCCCTCCAATCTGCCATGCTGCCAGGGACATGTTGCCTCACCACTGTGGGTCCCCGCACACTCTCCCTGCCGTCCACAGTTGTTGGTGTGGCCTGGTCATCCCCTGGGACAGGGAAGGTGCTGCAGGAAGTACTGGTGGTGGTGGTGGTGGCAGCGGTGGAGGCACAGGCCGTGACTGCAGGGGTCTGCTGTGCTTTTGTTGTTGTAGCAGACATGGTGGTGGGGAGGATGGGGGCCTGGGACCTGTTGGTCCCTGGCACACCAGATGGGCCGGCCTGGAGCTAATCGTCCAAACTATCCTGGGAGTCAACATCCGAGAGTCCATGTACCGGGAATGGAGGCTGGCTCTGCTGGTTGTAGTTGTAATCAGCAGTGAGTTCTTCATCACCTGTGGATTAGAGGGGGAATGGTCAGTGTTGGGCACTTTGCAAGTATTCTGTTAGCTGCATGTCATCCACTGTCTGTACACTACACAATTGAGAGATCTTCACTATTAGTATTAAGTACAATACTGTGCCTCATTACATGGTGCAGAGGTACATCAATTACTCGTACATGTCAGGTATTGATGCATTGCATGCAATTGGTGCTGTGTGTAGTGATGCAGGTCTCCCACCCACAAACAGCCAGCCCAGTGAAGATGGCTACCTTCCTGTTAGTTTGTTTGGTGAAGAATGCAATGGCTTCCATGTGCTCCTGGGTGATGTGAGGGAAGACTCCATCTTGCTGGGGTGTGGGACAGGGGGCATGGTGGGAGTAGTGGGACAGGCCTCCCTCCCCCAAATAGGCCTCCAAGCCAAGATGGCTACCTACCTGTTAGGTGAAGGTGAACACTGCAATAGCTTCCAACTGCTTGTGGGTGGGAGGGAGTGCTGTTTCCTGCAGGGGAGTGGGCCAGGGAGCCTGGTGGGAGTAGTGGTACAGGCCTTCCTCCCCACAAAGGCCTCCCAGGCAAGATGGCTACCTACCTGTTAGGTGAAGGCGAACACTGCAATTGCTTCCAACTGCTTGTGGGTGGGAGGGAGTGCTCTTTCCTGCTAGGGTGTGGGCCAGGGAGTATGGAGGGAGTAGTGGTACAGGCTGCCTGTGCTCATGCTCCCATGGTTATATTGCTGGCTACATATAGGGTAAATGGGAATGAGTGAAGGTTGGATCTGTGAGACAGGTATTTGTGGGTGTGTGGTGAGATTTGTCTTGGGTGGTGTGGGTTTTTGTTTCTGCAAGACAATACATATCGGTGTGTTGGTTAACATTTGTTTGTACTTACCAGCCTACACTTCCCACGGATACTCCTGTGAGACTCTCAGGATGCAGTATGGCAAGCACCTTCTCCTCCCATGGTGTGAATGTTTTCTGTGGGATGAGAGGGCCACTGCCAGTCCGGTTAGCCAGCTCCCAGTTCTTGCTCCTCCTCTCTTTGACAGCCCTCTTCAGATCAGGCCACCGCTTCATGATCTCCTTCTTGGATCGTGGGGTGGTCCCTACAGCATTGACCCTTTGAACTATCCTTTCCCACATTTGTGTACTTGTGGCTAATGGTGTCTGTTGGACCAGGCTACCAAACAGTTGTGGTTCCACTCTCACTATCTCATTTACCATGACTGTCAACTCACTCTCTGTGAATTTGGGCATTTTCTGTGATGACATTTACATTGTGTGTGGTGTTTGAAGTGTTTGTGGGTACAGGGGTGTAGGTGGTGGGTGTGGTGTTTTTGTGTTAGGTGTGTTATGTGCTGGGGGATTGTTGGTGCTGGTGTGATGGTGGCGGTGGAGGTGGTGGTGGTGGGTGTTCTGTGTTGTCTTGCCTCTCCTGTCAGGGCTGGTGTGTGCCCTTCGCTTCTGGAGTGTTGCAAAGGATTGTGGTCAGTGAAGGGGCTGGTTTTCTACTCAGCTGTGTGGGTGTGTCATAATGGGGTATTGCTGTCAGGTGTGTTGTGGGAGTTGTCCTGGGATTTGTATGTTTTTGTTTGGCATTTAGAGATTTTTTTCATTTGGAAGTGTTTTGTGTATTTGGAGGGCATGGCTACATTTTTTGTGTGCACTGTTTGCCTTTGTTGTGGTGTTTTTGCATCGTCCGCCATGTTTTATGAGGATTGTGCGCTGCGGTGGCCATGCTGCAGCTCTCTCGTAGGCTCTCCCATTCACTGCAGTGTGCGACCGCAGCAGTCGGAAACAGCGGTTCGTACCGCAGGACCATCGGGTATATACTAATTTCCTGTGCGGTGTCTCCGCTTTGCTTGTGATGGGTTGTAGCTTTTCCGCTGCGTTTCCGACCGCTGCAGTCGGTTTTTGGACGTCACAGCCCGCGTAGGGTGTTTTTTGTTGGCCCGCTACCACCGCGGTCGGTCTTTTTTGGTGGTTGTTCCTAATCTGACCGCCGGTTTCTCTGCAGTCCCGGGGGGCGGTTGTCATCCTAATGGGGCCCTCAGAAACCTTTCTGGTAAAAACCAGACAATGGATTCCTATGCAAGGAAATACAAGTTACTGGTAAGTACGGTTAAAATTACTTTTCAGGGTCAGTGCTGGGCTGAAAGATGCAGCACAGGGTTCTCTCCTGATAGCAGGTGAGTAAATCGGAATTCGTTGTTCAGATGATTTTAGGTGAATATATAAAAGTTCCAAAACTCCACACTTAGAAGAATTTCCAGGTGAAACCAGTCAATGTTAGCCTATGGAAGGAAATTGAAGTTACTGGTAAATATGATTAGAATTACTTTTCAGGATCAGTACTGTGCTCAAAGATGCAGCACTGAGGTCTCTCCTGATAACAGGTGAGTAAATCGGAATTCGTAGTACATCCAGTAAGCGCCTCAGAGCTGCGTAGCAGAGATATGTAAAAAGGGGCACAGCCTGCACCACCTCTCTGCAACGCAGCACAGTGGCGCTTCCCGGAAGCTGGTGGGCTACTTGGCCCTAATTGTCCCTCAGGTTTGAAGTGGAATTTTTTCCGCAACTTAAAACACGCCACGGAATTTCATTTGAACAAGCATTTGCAGCACGTGACCTTTTAGTGATTTTCAATTGGCCACCTTTAAACACAGTACAGTACTGCATGCTGGTATTGAGAGTCCGTGCTGCTTTCGTTATAATTACAATGTCTTGTTAAGTGTTACCTCCAGTAGGCTCTGCTCCTTTTGCAAATTTGGATCCATTTCACAACCCTCAGTGGGTCCTTGACACGAACAGCAGTCTTTTTTATAGCCAGCTGGTGCAGTACTGTACTGTGTTTAAAGGTGGCCAATTGAAAATCACTAAAAGGTCCCGTGCTGCAAATGCTTGTTCAAATGAAATTCCGCCCTTTTGCATGTCTAAATGCCTGTGACCAAGGGGACAGGAACCCCAAAACTCGTAAGGCGAAAGAAACCAACCTTATACATGAATAAATGCAGTTTGCCTGGGAAATATTTCTGGTGTTGGAGTGCGCTTTCACATCGAGGATGCTTTGTTTTAAGAATATGGAATGCGGTTTCATTCCAACCGTGAAAACGCACCGTCTCTGATGTCTGAGGGCCATCTGGAGACACAGAAACTGTTCGAAGTCTCCAGGTTATGGAACACCAGCTGGCTATAAAAAAGACTGCTGTTCGTGTCAAGGACCCACTGAGGGTTGTGCATTTACGATGGAGTGTGGTTTCTATGCGGTTGTTATTCACATATACCTCAGTGTCCAAAAAGATAGCTCTGTCATGATTCACTGTGTGGGTGAACTTTATGCATGTTGTACTGTTGTTCAATATTTCAAAATATTCAGAGAATTTTTCCTCTCCACCATCCCACACTATGAAAAGATCGTCAATAAACCTCTTCCAAGTGACAATATGTTGAGTGTAGGTTTGATATTTTTCCTGCCATGCTATGGTTTCCATTGTCAATGTTCAAAGGGGGTCAATCCAAAGAGAGTGAAACATGGATAAGCGGGATGCAAAAAGAAAAGAACACATTGTTACAATGTTTGAAAAAAGAGATATAAATAAGCCTATGGAAAGCAACAAGGAACAAGCAAAAAATGATACAAAAGAAAAACTGAGAATATGGGAAAAATTAAACAAAAAGGAAATCAACAAATCATGGGAACTAATTTCACTTCAGAAATACTTGGAAGTAGAAAGGGTGCCACGTGGCTTACGGATACTCCTGATGCCCAGCCAATTTGAAGCCACAAACGACTTACTCCAAGAATGGGGTGAATACACTTTGAACTCCTCGTTGGGGCTGATAAAAATATTGGTAAAGCACATAGAAATTGCTCTGGAAAAAACTAAGGAACAATTACGTACCCTGGAAAAGGAATTGGAAGCCTTAAAACTCAATCCAGAAATGACTAAATTTAAAGACGAGTAAAATAAACAAATTGAAAGACATGAGGAGGAGGTAAGGGTCAGAAAGCAAACGAAATTTGAGAGAGACGCGAATGATTATGCACAAGGGCGCATCTTTACCTTTGCCCGAAAATACGACCCCTTCCAACCAACAAAAATAAACCCGGCCAGTTCCTCGTCAAGCATGGCATCCCTGTTATCACTGGAATTAAGTGAGGATGAGTCAAACCTAGATCCAGGACAGAAGGCTTTTTTAGGGGACATGCGCCTAGTTCTAACACAAAGGCAGTGGGAACAAAACCATGGGGCGCAAAGAAATACACGTGGCAGAGCAAGAGGAAGGGGAAGAACATGGCAACCCAGACCAAGATATACAAAGCCCCAACAAGGAGGAGTCGAAGGCGCAAGCACTTCAAACGAAAAGACAGGCACGGAGACAAGATTGATGAAGCAAAAGAAGGGGAAATAAATGAGGATTTACAAATAATCAACCTTTCAGGAAGAGAAATATCAATCGCGGAAACCTCTCTTCTTAAGAAAGGAATAAACTATTGTCCGACTCAGCGTATGGACATGGCACAAACTCGAATTGATTTATATCTATACATCAGAAAAATCAAATTAGCCATATTTTTTGAGGAACGAAAAAACAAACCTAAAATACCAAGGACATATCCCAAACCAACATCGACGCTCCAGGTGAAGGAATCGGAGGCATATTTGACAGTTCTAAACCTAAATGCGGAGGAAGGCCAAGAAATTTGCCTCAACACGGCAATACCCCAATTAGGGGCAGGAACAAATAACCTAAAAGCTAAATCCAAATTTTATCCCCAACTGGCACCGGGGAATAAAATAGACATGTTTCAGGAAGCCGTAATCCACGATTTGTACAAAATGACCAAAACCAAAGGAAGAGACAATCTGTCAAAACAGGAAAGAGAAGCACTAATGTCTCTAAAGAATGACCAATCGTTTGAAATAAAACAAGCAGATAAGGGCGGAAATATTGTGTTATGGAACAAGGACCTATATACACAAGAAGCTATGGAACAACTAAATAATCATGCCTTTTACGAGAAACTGCAAAAAAATCAGCTGGACCAAATAAAAAGAGAATTAGATCAAAAACTGGCACAATGGGAAATTTCGGAATTAATAGACTCAGATGAAAGAAAATATTTGACAGTTGACTTCCCAAAAACAGCAACATTGTATTTTCTCCCGAAAATACACAAAAATGCCACCAAACCACCAGGGAGACCCATAGTGTCAGCAAATGGATCTTTACTGGAGCCCTGGTCCAATTTCATTGATTTCTACCTAAATCCCCAAGTCAAGCTTCTAAAATCATACTTGAAAGATACGACGGATTTTCTCAGTATTTTAGAACAACTAACCTGGCAACCAAATTTCATCATGATCACTATGGATGTGATCGCGTTGTACACGAACATTGACAATGGAATGGGTTTAGAAGCATGCAAGCATTTCCTCAAGGAACGAAATATACATTACCAACATCATAACGACATGTTAATGGAGATGATACTAAGCCTTTTGACCAACAACATATTTATGTTCGGGGATTTGCTGTATCGACAGAAAAACGGTGCTGCAATGGGCTTTTCTTTCAGTCCAAACTACGCATGTATTGCGATGGGTTGGTGGGAGGAAACCATAGCATGGCAGGAAAAATATCAAACCTACACTCAACATATTGTCACTTGGAAGAGGTTTATTGACGATCTTTTCATAGTGTGGGATGGTGGAGAGGAAAAATTCTCTGAATATTTTGAAATATTGAACAACAGTACAACATGCATAAAGTTCACCCACACAGTGAATCATGACAGAGCTATCTTTTTGGACACTGAGGTATATGTGAATAACAACCGCATAGAAACCACACTCCATCGTAAATGCACAGCCACGAACTCGACCCTGGAAGCAACAAGCTTCCACCAACAGTCACTCATATCAAGTATCCCCTATGGGGAATTCCTCCGGCTAAGGAGAATTTGTAGCGAAGAAAAAGAGTGGCACAGTCAAAGCAATAAATCAATCGAACGCTTCCAAAAAATAAAATACAACAGACAGATCATACAAAAATGTTGGGAGAGGGCCAACCAAACAGCAAGAACAGAGTGTTTGAAAAAGAAACCTGAAAAAACCAGCACAGGAGAAGAACCGATCAGACTAATTTTGAACTATAGCCTGGAATCTAAACAGATTAATTACATACTGAAAAAGAACTGGAAAATCCTACAGCTTGACCAAACCATAGGCAAAAAAATGGGAAAGCACCCTGTAATCACATACAGAAGAGCCCAAAATGTACAGGATCAATTGGTTCATAGTCACTTCCAAAAAACCACCAACAAAAAGAAATGGTTGAATACAAAGGGTTTCGTGAAATGCTATAATTGCAAAGTTTGCGATATTGCGAAGCCAACAACGGAAATCACAATGCCAAATAAAAAAAATTGGAAAATCAAGGAATGCATAACTTGCAATAGCAAATATACCATATATATGATCGAGTGCCCCTGCAAGCTGAGGTATATCGGGAGCACCATTTGTGAGTTGAAGAAACGCATTTTGGAACATGTACGTGCAACCATTCGCAAGGACAGGAGTAATGCTGTAGCTAAGCATATGGAGACCAAACATGGAGGTGATTGGTAGCAACTACGGTTTTGGGGACTTGAAACCATGACCCTATCGGACAGAGGTGGTCACAATGAAAAAATGCTACGACGAAAAGAGTCAAGACACATATTGGCATTCAGAACAATGACCCCATTAGGCCTGAATCAATCGGAGGAACTATATATACATCTCTAAATAACTTTCAGTAGAATTGTTGTTCTTGTTTCTCATCCCGCTTATCATGTCAAAAGTTACATCATGAGATTTTAACCTTTAATTTCCAATCCCTTAAAAAAAAAATTATATTTTTGCACCTTAAGTAACCCTCACTTTGGACAGTCAATGCTCACATGGATTATGAATATTGCCTAATGTGGATATTTACATGCCCACTAGAGGGCGGTTTATTTGTTTGCTGGTTGCGTAAATTGAACACACGGCTGCTCTCCTTACTAAAATTACTTATTATATCGAGGTTGAAATCATACAGAGCCAAATTGTGATAAAAAATACAAATTCCTGAAAACGGCTTAAATATTAACTGCATGTCCCAACACAATCCTCTGCCAAAATTGTGAGGATATGACTCCGTTTCCAGGACAATTTGAAAGCCCACTGGAGGGCAGTATTTGTTTTGTTTTGTTTTGTTTTGTTTTGGTTTGCCTTGGTTTTGTGACACTCCATTGCTTGCACTTTATACAAATGCTAATTGTAAAATCCAAAAGATAGGTTTTTATATCACATGGAGCTAAAGTGTGACCGAATGTATAAAATAGTGCAACTGGCCAAGTATCAACTACATGTACCATAAGGCCCTTCGTGTGAAACCACGATGATGTAATCTTGAAATACGCCCACTTCAGGGGCGTGCACCTGGTTTTCAGAAAATGTTTAAAGTTATGTGAGCGTATTTGCACAACTGACCGTGATCAAGGCAGCGGACGCTGTCGAAACGCGTTGGTTCTTTTGTTTTTGACCCCATGGATAAATAAATCACTGAAAGAAACATCCTTGTCAAGTGGATTGTTTGGTTCCTGTTTAAAATTGCAACTCCATTGTTTTTCCCTCGTGTGGGGAATTCTTGTTGAAATATATATATATATCCAAGAAAACAAAGCAGGGTCCTGCTGGGATCCTCCCTCCCATGTCAGGTGGCGCACGGAATTCGGCGGACCGCAAAGGCCGAATTAAAGTATAAGTCCAAAGGTTGCCTCAAGGCAAGAAATTGCGCACTCGGGAATGAGTTTCAGAAAGGTGGTTTATTTTCAGTTCCCACGCTACGCGTTTTGACACGTCTTGTGTCTTGATCACACGTGAACCACCCAGGTCGGTGTGGCTTGTTAAACACAAAGATAGTAAACATAGAAGAGGTAATTTTCAAGTATACATTACAATGCGTTAATACAGGTACCATCTTGTAATGGAGTACTTAGAAGGAAAACATATACGTTTCACCGAGGACCGATTATTTTCAAGGGCCCCCTTTGTGTGCACATTATTTCCAAACAAATTGACCTGGGTGGTTCACTGATGACATCATCCATTGACTGTGTGTTTCTGTAAAGTTTAAATATGTTTTACATATTCAAGAATGAGTGGGTGTATAAGTGTCTGGATGAAGGATTTAGTTGGTGCGTGATTGACTGTATGAGTGAGTGATTAAATGTGTCTTACTGAATGCATGGGTTAGTGACTAAACTGTCTGAATGTGTGCATCAGTATGTCTGTTGTTGTGTAAGCTGCTGCATGTGTTGATCAATAGCTATATAAGTGGCTATATGGGTTATTGATTGGTCGCCCAAGTATTTGTATGTGAGGCTGAGTGTGTGTGTGGGTGGCTGGGAGTTGTGTGACTCTGTGCATAGATGTGTGAGCAGTTGATTCACTAGGAGTAAGGGTTCAAGAGTGCATGAGGAAATCGCTGTACGGGCGGTTGACTGTGTGCATGGCTGTGTTGGTGAGTGAATGGATATCTCAGTGCTACATGTCCAAGTAAGTACATATGTAAAACACAGTGCATGTGAGAGTTGGCATATATAAATGACTATACATGAGAGCCAGCGATTGTGCGAGTGGCTGTATGGATCAATGTCTACTTGTATCAGTGATTGTATAAGAGAAAGAGTATGTGTTAGTATATGTTTGTATAATTGAGGTGTTGTCTGTATAACTGTATAGATGAGGAAATGGGAGTGTGATTGATTCTTTGCATGACTGACTAGGTGTGTGAGTAACTCCATGGATGAGTGGCAGTGTGTGAGTGTCTGTATAGGTGTATGAGTGCATATGATAGTGTTGTATTGATGAGTGTCTGTATGTATGAGTGATTGTATGGGTGAATGAGTGGATGTGTGTGTAGACCTAGGAATCAGTGTATAACTGTAGTAACTGGTATTGGTGTGTCAATGGTTTCTGGAATGGTACTTTGTATTTAACACTGGGTGTATCAAAGGTTAGATTAGAGTGTGAGGAGGTGCATCGTATTATCACATGGATGATGTCATCAGTGATGTCATCAGTGATGTCATTTGAGATGTCATCAGTGATGTCATCAGTGATGTCACTGAACATGTCATGAATGATGTAATATGTGACATCATCAGCAGTGGATTGCGGGCGCGTGAGTTGTAGTGAGTCCAACTAACTAAAACGTGGGAATTTCAATGGTTTTGTATGAGTAAAATGTTCAGCTAACTATAACTGGTGTGAAACCTTTGTTTTTTTCAGTGAATTTCAAAGGTTTTTTAAATGCTAATTCCTAACTATAACGATTGTAAAACCTATGTTTTCTTTAGTGAATTTCAAAGTTTTTTTTAAATGCTAATTCCTAACTATAACGATTATGAAACCTATGTTTTTTTTTGTGAATTTCAAAGGTTTTTAAAAGCTAATTCCTTGCTATATCAAGTTTGTAACCTCCGATTTTTAAAGTGAATTATTTTTTTTAGCAGCTGTTTTTTATAATTATTATTTATTTTATTTTTTATCTAAAATTAATTTTTCAATGTATTTTTCATGTAGGTTTTTTTTTAATCATTTTGTCTCGGAGCGCTCAGGGTGCGCGCACCGGTAAGCTCACCCGAGAGCACAGCGAGAGCGCTATTCCCGCGTGCGGGAAAAAAAATTGTATTTAAAGTAAAATATAATGCAAGACATTTAGTGGCATACTTATAAAAGTTATATTTTTTATTTTAAATACCTGTATTTTAACTTTAAACGTATTTCCGAAAAGGTAGCAAAACGTCATTTAGGCGTGCCTCGTAATCGCCCCCGGAAGCACCTACGTTCGTGCCGCGTAAGCGCCCCCGGAAGCGCTCCGGTGCGCGCAGCGTAAGCGAGTCAATTCATGTGACCTTAAAATAACACTTTTCATTGGTTCTTTACAGTTTTTTTTACAACTAATGAAAACCCCACCCATTTCCTTCACTACCTCTTTCACTTTGGAGAGAGCAAGACCTGTTCCCTGTTTGTCTTCATTACTTTTGAAAGAATGGCTGCAAGACCACCTAGTAGCAGTGAGGACTCTGATGAGTTCATCCAGGAGGAGCCTCCTCAGCCCAAGGCACTTTATCTGGAAATTATTTACTATTCCAACAGGAGAGAAAAAGGTTAATGCTCCAATGGTGGAGTGCAAAATTTGCCAAACTGTGCTTTCACGGGGTGACCCTAGAAGAAAGTATAGTTTTGGCAACTCCACAATGATCAGGCATGTTCAAAGGAGGCACCCCCAGAACTATGCCCGGGAGAGTGTCAGGGACCTGGCACGTAATCCCCCAAGGGATGGCGCCTCAACATCCACCGGAGGAGAAACAACATCGGGGAGAGGAAGAGCAGTGGAATTGGAGCTGATACCGAACATTCAACCAGTATTTTCTGACATCACCATCAAATGTAAGCAGTGTGATGAACTGCTTTGCTACGGAGAGCAGAGTATCAAGCTAATTGCACGCAAAAGACAAGACCATCAGTGCCCTCCCCAGCCCTAATTTTTCCCCTTTTATTTGCTCCTGTTGAGCAGTTTGGCATTCCCTATTTTTGTTTTTGTTGAGAAACCCCCCCCCCCCCCAAAAATATAAAAACATTCGGAAAAAGTAAAAAAAAAAAAAAAGAAAACCTAAAAAAGAAGAAAAAAAACAGTTCTTTTTAGAACTACCTCCAATTCTCCAAAAAGAGTTGTATTCTTTACAAATTCAAAAGGACTGAGTGAAGTGGAGTGCAGTGAGAGAGGAAAGGAAAATGAGTGAGGGAGCAAAGAAAGGGACGAGAGGGGAAGGGAATTGAAGTAGGGGATTGAAAGAAGGTGAGTGTGGGAGGTGAATAAGGGGAAGGGGAGTGAACATGGGGAATGAGGATAAGTGAAGAAAGCGGAGTAAGGGAATGGGGGTGAGGAAGGGTAAGAGAAGAGTAGTGAGGTTGAGGAAAGAGGGGTGATAGAATGTGGATAAAGGCAAGTGAGCATGAAACAAGGGGAGTGAGGGAGTGAGGAGACAGAGGAAGTGAAGGAAAGAATGAGAAAAGAGTACTGAGTGAGGGAGCAAAGAAAGATATGTGAGGGAGTGTGGCTGAGTTATAGGGAGTGAGTGTAACAGAAGAGGAGTGATAGACTAAGAGGACGGAGAGAATGCGGGTAACAGAGAGAGAGTGACGGAAGGGGAGTGAGTAAGTAAAAGGATAGGGGGATTGAGAGAAGGAGTTTTTGAAGTGGAGTAAGGAGAGTAACAGAGGGTAAAAGAGTGAAGGAGTGAAGGAAGGGAAGAGACAGGAAGGGAAGTAAAACAAGAGAGCTGAAAGAAAGTGAGTGTGGGAGTGTGGCTGAGTTTTAGGGAGTGAGCGTGACAGAAGAGAAGTGAGAGACTAAGAGGACGGAGAGAATGAGGGTAACAGTGAGAGAATGAGAGAAGGGGAGTGTAGAAGTAAGAGGACAGAGGGAGTAAGCGAAGGAGTTAGTGAAGTGGATTAAGGAGAGAAAGGGAAGGGAAAAGAGTGAAAGAGCGAAGGAAGGGAAGAGAGAGGAAGGAAAGTAAAACAGGAGATCTGAAAGAAAGTGAGTGAGGGAGTGTGTCTGAGTTTAAGGAGTGAGCGTGACAGAAGAGGAGTGAAAGACTAAGAGGACACAGAGAATGAGGCTAACAGAGAGAGAATGAGGCTAACAGAGAGAGAATGAGGGAAGGGGAGTGTAGAAGTAAGAGGACAGAGGGAGTAAGAGAAGGAGTTAGTGAAGTGGAGTAAGGAGAGTAAGGAAAGGGAAAAGAGTGAAGGAGCGAAGGAAGGGAAGAGAGAGGAAGGAAAGTAACGGAGAAGGTCTGAAAGAAGGTGAATGTGGGAGTATGGCTGAGTTATAGGGAGTGAGCATGATAGAAGAGGAGTGAGAGAGTAAGGGGACGGAGAGAATGAGGCTAACAGAGAGAGAATGAGGGAAGGGGAGTGTAGAAGTAAGAGGACAGAGGGAGTAAGAGACGGAGTTAGTGAAGTGGAGTAAGGAGAGTAAGGAAAGGGAAAAGAGTGACGGAGCGAAGGAAGGGAAGAGAGAGGAAGGAAAGTAGAGGAGAAGGTCTGAAAGAAGGTAAACGTGGGAGTATGGCTGAGTTATAGGGAGTGAGCATGATAGAAGAGGAGTGAGAGAGGAAGGGGACGGAGAGAATGAGGCTAACAGAGAGAGAATGAGGGAAGGGGAGTGTAGAAGTAAGAGGACAGAGGGAGTAAGAGAAGGAGTTAGTGAAGTGGAGTAAGGAGAGTAAGGGAAGGGAAAAGAGTGAAGGAGCGAAGGAAGGGAAGAGACAGGAAGGAAAGTAAAGGAGAAGGTCTGAAAGAAGGTGAGTGTGGGAGCATGGCTGAGTTATAGGGAGTGAGCGTGACAGAAGAGGAGTGAGAGACTAAGGGGACGGAGAGAATGAGGCTAACAGAGAGAGAATGAGGGAAGGGGAGTGTAGAACTAAGAGGACAGAGGGAGTAAGAGAAGTAGTTAGTGAAGTTGAGTAAGGAGAGTAAGGCAAGGAAAAAGAGTGAAGGAGTGAAGGAAGGGAAGAGATAGGAAGGAACGTAAAGGAGAAGGTCTGAAAGAAGGTGAGTGTGGGAGTATGGCTGAGTTATAGGGAGTGACCATGACAGAAGAGGGGTGAGAGAGCAAGGGGACAGAGAGAATGAGGGAAGGGGAGTGTAGAAGTAAGAGGACAGAGGGAGTAAGAGAAGGAGTTAGTGAAGTGGAGTAAGGAGAGTAAGGGAAAGGAAAAGAGTGAAGGAGCGAAGGAAGGGAAGAGAGAGGAAGGAAAGTAAAGGAGAAGGTCTGAAAGAAGGTGAGTGTGGGAGTATGGGTGAGTTATAGGGAGTGAGCGTGACAGAAGAGGAGTGAGAGACTAAGGGGACAGAGAGAATGAGGCTAACAGAGAGAGAATGAGGGAAGGGGAGTGTAGAACTAAGAAGACAGAGGGAGTAAGAGAAGGAGTTAGTGACGTGGAGTAAGGAGAGTAAGGGAAGGGAAAAGAGTGAAGGAGCGAAGGAAGGGAAGAGAGAGGAAGAAAAGTAAAGGGGAAGGTCTGAAAGAAGGTGAGTGTGAAAGTATGGCTTAGTTATAGGGAGTGAGCGTGACAGAAGAGGAGTGAGAGACTAAGAGGACGGAGAGAATTATGCTAACAGAGAGAGAATGAGGGAAGGGGAGTGAAGAAGTAAGAGGACAGAGGGAGTAAGCGAAAGAGTTAGTGAAGTGGTGTAAGGAGAGTAAGGGAAGGGAAAAGAGTGAAGGTGCGAAGGAAGGGAAGAGAGAGGAAGAAAAGTAAAGGAGAAGGTCTGAAAGAAGGTGAGTGTGAGAGGAGTGAGGAAAAGGGGAGTAAACGTGGGGATTCAGAATAAGTGAGGGAAGCGCAGTAAGAGAACAGGGGTGTGGGAGCATGAGAGAAGAGTAGTGAGGTTAAGGAAAAGAGTGTTGAGAAAGTACATTTTGTACTTCAAACTTACCTTATAAGTAATGTAAACTTAATTACATATTTTCAGTAATTTTAATATCTGTGAAAGAGAAAAAAAAAGTAAGTTAGAATATTTTTAATATATATTTTACAATACAAGACACAAAGTACGGGATTAAAAATCATAAAAGGTTAGTAAGAGATAAAGTAGGAGAGAAGGACTCAGAAAGAAAAACAAAGGAATGTTGAAGGTCAGAGAGAGTTAAAAAGAAATAGAGGGAGAGCAAATTACTAAAAGGATAATGACATGGATGCATTCAGTGACAGAGAAGAAGAGCAGGAGAGAGAAATGAAGTGAAGGTGAGTAAGATACTAAAAGAATGTGCATTAGGAAAACTAAAGGAAGAAAGGGGAGTAAAGAAAGGGGAGTGAGTGACAGGGAAGCAGGAGTGAATGACGGTGGATTCATGACAATGAGGGATGGAAGGTGAGTGAGGGTGAATGTAGGGTCGTAAGACAGTGAGGAGACAATGGGAGTGAAGGTAACAGAGAGGGAGTGAGGGAAGACAAGTGATATTATGAGAGAACAAAGGGAATGAGAGAAAGAGTGAGTAAAGGGCAGTAAGGTGAGTAAGGGAAGGAGAATGACTGAGGGAGTAAAGGAAGGGAAGAAAGGGAAGAAAAGTGAAGCAAATGGACTGGGAAAAGGTGAGTGTGTGAGGAGAGAAAGAGGAAGGGTAGTTAAGGATGATGAATGAGGATTATTGAGGGAACCGGAGTAAAGGAACAAGGGTGAGGGAGGGTGAGTGAAGGGCAGTGAGGTTGAGGAAAAAGGGAAGATAGAGAGAGGATAAAAGCAAGTGAACATGAGACAAGGGAAGTGAAGGAGTGACAACATAGAGGTAGTGAAGGAAAGAGTGGCAGAAAGGGACTGAGTGAGAGAGCAAAGAAAGGTAAGTAAGGGAGTGTGAATGAGTTATAGGGAGTGACCGTGATGGAAGAGGAGTGAGAGAGTGAGAGGACCGGGAGAGTGAGGCTAAGAGAGAGGGAGTGAGGGAAGGGGAGTGAGGATGTAAGAGGACAGAGGGAGTGGGAGAAGGAGTGAGTGAAGTGGAGTAAGTTGAGTGAGAGAAGGGGAATTATTGAGGGAGCAAAGAAAAGAAAGAAGGGGAAGGGGAGTGAAGTAGACTGACTGACAGCTGGAAAGTGGTGGATAGACTGATCCTTGCACGATTGGACTACAGCAATGCCGTCTATTTAGGAGCCCCCGAAACTACTCTGGCCAAGCTACAACGTACCCAAAATGCGGCTGCCCGGATGCTGATAAGTCTTCCCCCTAGAGCCTCTGCCAGACCAGCGCTTAAGGCTCTCCACTGGCTGCCAGTGCGAGAGAGGATAGAGTTTAAGGCAATGTGCATCGCCCACAAACTCCTTAACGGTTAAGACCCTTCCATTCTGAGAGACATGGTCACCCCGTACAAAGCCTCGAGATCCCTGCGCTCGGACAATGAGCGTCTGGCTAATGTCCCTAAATTCAGGAGGGTACGCACTGGAGGTCGGCGCTTTTCAGTAAAAGCATCCTCACGCTGGAATTCGCTCCCCCGCTGTCTGCGATTGGAACCCTGCTACTTACGCTTCCGCAAACAGCTTAAAACCGTTCTCTTTCCCAAATAGGCCCATCTCCTCCTTTGGCCAACGCAAGTTCTTACAGCGCGGGGATGCCTCCGGGTCACCAGGCGCTCTACAAATCGTTAAATAAATAAATAATAAATAAATAATAGAAGAGAGGGAAAGGGCAGTGAAGGAATAGAGAATGAGAATAAGTGAGGAAAGTGGAATAAGGGATGGGAGGTGAGGGAGAGTGAGAGAAGGCCAGAGAGAGTGAGTTAAGAGGAGTGATAGAGGGTGGAAAAAGGTGAGTGAGGATAAGACAAGGGGAGAATAATATGTATTTGATAATACAAAATACAAAATAATTTGTACAATATGTTATGTGGTTTATTTTGGCTGTTCTCAGAATATATTGAATTTCACTTAAAACAGTGACTTCAATACTACTCATCATATAACAGCGGGCAAAAAAAAACCACAATCAAAATGATTGTGTTTAAAAAACCCATACAACGTTACAATAAATAATGTAAAATTTAGAAAAAACATATCTTAACCCACTTTTGATCCACATACTTCTCCACGAGGCCAAATAGTATATGGAAAGTCCTTTGCTTTGGAAATTATTCAAGAGTATTCTTAATCTCTCATTTACCCGAGTTTCTGAAAAAAAAGCTCCAACAACTTTTACATTATGAAACAATAGTTTTATTTCCACCTCTAGCTTACTTTTTATTAATATTTTCTATAATACTCACAGCACACACTACGTAATATACTTATACTACCTCTATGAGAACTACATGTTTTTTATTATCTTGATCAGTCTCACTTGGAAAGAAATTTTGAACATCAAACTACGTTTTATTAACTGCTGCAATCTTCATAGGCCAATTACCTTCCCTAAATTTTCGGTTGTAAGAACACTAGGTAAGAATTTTGTAAGTCAGAAGGCAAACGTTGTTTGAAAGTCAATTGAGTATCATTACAGTGTTTCCAGCCTTTTTGACATTTTAAATAAGCTGTGTAATGTCCTGATGTTGTTGAAGGACCATCATGGTAAATAATTGCTGCAGTTGCCAAGGTTCTTCCTGAAATTGATAATTGAGAAGCCACAACATTTTTAATTAAAGTTGTCAATTTAGTTCCATCAGGTCTACATCGTTGGAACATTAAAATTACATACTGTCCATATCTTTGTATAAATAATGTTGATAGCATTGCAGATTTACATTGAGTACAGACCATGTTTTGATTTGCTTGTCTAACTAGATTATTAAATGACACTGATTTGCAGTCTGGTAAAGTCAAATATATAAATCTTTCAGTGTCTATTGTAGTACTACTTGAAAAGGAGCAATTGTCGCAGTCATGTTGCCATTTACAAGAAAGGCCAAAACGATTTTCTACATCTACACCTTCATCTTGCAATACAACAAGCATATACATTAGAAATTCCTGGCAATCTTGCTGAATAGTCTGTGAAAATTGATTTACACCAGAACATATGTCTAAAACATTTCGAATTTCAGAAACACTTTGTATTTTTGTTCTATCACTGCTACATTTCTCAAACACAGAATTCAACAAACAACAAAATCTTTGATCTCGATTTTCAGCAATCTGTTCTTGTACAGTTTGGAGAAAAAAAACAACGTTAACCACTACATTAGCATAGCAGTTGACACCAGAACTGTTTTCAAACTGAAATCCAACAATATCTTTAACTGAATCCTTTTCCTTTCTGCTTACAATTACTGGTTCATCTACTTTTTTTCTGTTTGCTACAACTTCACTACAACTTTTCTCATTTCTTCTTTTTCGGCCTACCACACGCTTTTCAAATAGAGGATATTGCGGTAAATTTGGAGCATACTCTCTTCTTAACCTATTATATTCTTTTACACAATTTAGATCTGCATTAATCTTTGTCTCATCAAAATCAATCAAGTACAATCCAGATAAAGTTCTGACTCGAGATAAAGCAACATATGCCATACCTCCTTGAACACAGAACTTCCAATATTTACCAAAGCACTATCTACACTTAAACCTTGAGATTTATGAATAGTCACCGCATATGCCAAAGAAACAGGAAACTGTTTTCGGCGGACATATAAATCTTTCACAAGCAAAAATCGGGCAGAACAACGACTGATTTGTTGTACTTCTTCAATACCATCAAATTTAATTTTTATAAATTCAATTCCATCTTTATTTCGGTAATTCACAAAATCAACAACATGACCCATTGCTCCATTTACTAAACCTCTTTCCACATGTAAATTACGTTGTAAAATTATACGACAAATTAAAGATGCATACAGAGTCTTTTCCAAACCAGCAGTTTTAGATATTGTCTTCTCTAAACAATCCAATTTTGATTTCAACTTTTCTGACAAAATAATAGTTGTTCCTTCATGTTCTATTTTATCAATAGCTTCCAGTTTCACAATCTCTTGATTTTCCAACTTTAACATTTTGTTGTTGAAGATTGAACATTCTTGCTGAGTTTGCATCAAACATATGACAGATTTGTTTTCAGGAATTTTCTTAAAAATATTCTCTGGGAGTATGTTTTCTTTTGGAAACAAATTTGAAATTAATCGTGCATGTAAAGCTGCTTTCCCATGCTCACTTACTTTTCCAATTCTTACATCTTGTAGAATTTTTTTATAATCTTCATCCTTTGCCTGTCGCATATTTTGTAGCAGTTCTGCATATTTGAAATTTAAACATATGTTAACATTTCCAATACTTCCTAGGCACTTCCTTGTATCTTCCTGTGTAAGCATTTTAAACACTGGTTGTCCTTTCACTGGAGTTAGTTGCAGTAGATCTCCAAAAACAATGATGTGTTTGCCTCCAAATAACATATCATACTCTGTTTTAAGAATTTCTTGCATTCTTAAATGCACAAAAGCAAGCATTACATTTGATACCATGCTTACTTCATCAGTGATAAGAAGTTTCATTTTCTTAAGGACTCTTGAAACTTACCAACAAGCTTCTCCAGATAGCTTGTGGTATTGTAATTTATTGTCATGCTCTACTGGCAGCATCAATAAGCGATGTAAAGTAATCCCTTTAATGTTGTGTGCTGCCAACCCAGTTGGAGCGGTAACAACACAAGACAGCGATGACTCCGTTCTTTTCTGCAGATACGTTGCAATTGCTTTAATCAGAAAACTTTTTCCCGTTCCTGCTTCTCCACTCACGTACAGTCGTGCAGGTATAAATGATGTACATGAGCACTCTTTTTTCTCATGAGATAAACCATGCTCAATGCATTCTGTGACTTCGTCATATATTTGTCTCTACTCAACGTTTAGTTATTTTTCCAAATCTTCTAAGTTAACTACATCCTCTTGAACTTGTTCCATGGCTCTTTCAACTTCATCCATGGCAGTGGCAGCTTCATTTTGTATAATTGGTCCTCCTAGTGGATCCTGACTCAATGAAGCAGAACTCTGACTGTCTTGAGAACTGTCTCTAGCAATCTCTGCTGCAATTGTAGCTTCTTGCTGTATTTCCTCGTTCAACATTTGCAGATAATTTGAAAAAACAGGATATTCTATGGTATCCTTGGTTGCATTGAACGAATCTTCATAAGTAAGAAAATCTCCAAGTAGTTCCTCTTCTGTACGCCAAGGCTTAAAGAGTTACAAAAGAGCTAAGTAATAAAATTCCCTTTTGTCTGGAGATTCACAACTCAATTTTTGATGATTAATCAAATGGCCTTTTCTTTGTTTTACCAGACAGCCTTCACATGCAATTACAGCATATACGCCTACATTGATGTCTTCTGTGACGTTCCTCTTAAAAGTATAGGTTTTCAGAACTTCATAGAGACAAACGTTCTCAAGATGACTACTTCTATTTGGATAGTATGTATCCAACATGTTTGTCTTCAAAATATCTGTACTGTCTGGTTCTTTCTCTGCCAAATACTCAATTTCTTGTACAGATTTCAAAACTCGGTTTCGTGTTGCAGCAAGACCTAGACTCATCCAAATGATGGTTCTAGATTTGCCATATAGACTTGCTGATGATAACCGATCAGAACATTCATATGCTCCAATTTCTCGATGCGACAACATCTTCAGACTGTAACTGTATAATTTCTTGCTTAGACTCTTTTCATGTGAAATTTCCTCCCACATTTCCTTCAGTTCCGTCTTTTCAGATTTTGTGATATAAGATGTCGCATATCGAGCCACCGCAATAGAGTTGTCAGCAACATATTGAATATCCATGTTAGTATTCCACATGGACAAAATGACTGGGTTGTAGTCATTTATGTATTTGGACTCCTCATTTCTTCTTAGGTTGTATGTATTTTTTGGTGATTTTCTTGTCACAGTATGTCGCAGAGAAGACATAAAATTGTTGACTCTTCCTTTCGATGTTACTGGACGAGGAAATGCAAAACGACATTCCGTGTAGAACTTGTCCTTGGATTTGTATTTTCGACGACAGTATTTCCCACAACGATGGGTTTGAAAGCGTAAAACTTGATGTCTTAAATTGTTTTCTTCTGTACTTTTCGGAACAGCACTTGTAGAATACTGCTCAATGAAACTCATCACTTTCTCATCTGAATCTGTTCCAAATTTTGGTGCATCTTTAATCCATAGCAGCATATGTATGTGTGGAGCACCTCTTGCTTGATACTCCTTTCTCCAAAAGAAATCCAACACCTCTCCAAGCGGAAGATTTTTTTTGTTTGTAATAAAAGACATCATAGCTTCAAACCTATGATTGAAATACCTGCATACATTAACTGGATCCAAAGAGCACAGTTCTCCAGGTGTCTCGTATTCAATATTTTCAATGTTTTTATTTGATTCTTGTAGAAATTCAAGTAAGTCTTCCCAAGCATACTCACCACAGCTAAGAGTGAGGAACCATGTAGGAGTTCCTAAGTTTCTTAGCATACATTTCAATTCCCCATGACGACGGTACCAATACTCGTTAGTACCACGCTGACATGCCATGAGATTAATTCGTTGAGATTCCAAAACACTGTCTTGCAGTTTCATTTTATCCATAAAGTCCCTTGCTGAAACATTTTGTAGATCTGCTCCACTTTTCCGTATATGGTTCACTGCATAAGAAAGTCCAGACAAGTCACTCTCAAACAGTAAATGGAACAAATATGGAATGCATTGACGAAACCTTGGATCTTCTGCATATAATCTTGAAGTCCGGTATTCAGATGCAGGAATTTGAACAGGTCGGTCGTCATATCGTCCACCTTCATCTGTTGGAAATAACTGTGGAAAACAACAAGCTTCAAAACTTTCTTCCCATACAATAATGTGACTTCCTTTTGCTTCATGTAAATGTAAATGCATGTGTCTTGTAAAGCGCACTGCTGCCCTGAGGCGTCGTGGCGCTGTAGACCGCTGGGGAACCCGTCCTGGCTATTCCTGTGAGATGGTCCCTACTGGGTATCTCCAAGGTGAAACCAGGCATCCCCGGCGAATGTGGGGGGCCGTTGGATAGATGAGGCAAGCTAATGCCCAGAGTTGCCGAGTGTGATCCCTAGTTAGAGTAGGCACCGAGGTGAGAATTATCGAGTCCGCTGACCCTGGTCCACGACCCCTGCCGTGTCGGCAATTGAAATCTGGTCCCGGGCCGTTTTCTGCTTCCGGGTCTGCCGCCTCTAACCAGTGAGCCACACCACTCCACTTTCTTTCTTTCATTTGAAACAAGTCAATAGCATTCCCCATTACTTCTTTGGAATGCAATGGATGAACACTATTATGTTCATACATTTCTTCACTTCTAGAGACATCAACTTTTTCTATTGCCCAGCGGAGAAATCACTGTCCTCTTCTACAGTTGTTTCCTCTTCTTCCACATACACATTTTTATAGTACTGATTATTTTTTACTAGATACAATGTTGCCTTTTTCACTTTCCTAACATCCACTAATTCTTGCCAGATTTTCTTACTCTTTGTCGGAACACCATTAACTAGAATAACCAGAGGTTCCTCCTATACTTTTTCTACACCAATTGTTTCAATATTTTTTTTAAAATCTAGAGGCAAATAAACAACTATTCCCTTCAATCCTCTCTGTAAATCTGAAGGAGGCAATTTCCCTGTCTTAGGCTCCATGTGCACAATAGCCTGAAAAGGATGCACACATTGAATCAGAATAGACTCATAGGTATTTAAATCCATCAATTCAGAAGGAATGTCTACCAATTCCAGATTATTATGAACAGCTCGAGCAGGCATTCTGTTTTCATTTAATTTATTGTAACAATATTTACAAATACGTTGATCAGAACCCAAATCAAAACAATTTTCTACCAACAAATAAGTTGCAAAATCCTTCCACTCATCATTATTTACTCTTCGCTTTTTACATATAAATCAACTAATCTAGTCTGTTGCTTATAATGAGTTTGTTGACAACAAACACAAGCAAAATTAGGTCTTTCACTTGAATTGACCTTAAACTTGGTAATTTCATGTTTAAATTTTTCTGTACTTGAAATGTCTACATTCTCTTCTATATTACCTTCTATTACTGTATCTATTTCTGCACTGTCCCCTTTTTCACCAAAGTAACAAAACTCAATTTCTTCACAAATGTTTTGCATATCTAATTCAGTTTCATGCAAAAGAGCACTGTTTAACTGTTTTAGTTTAAGTGCTGGACTTTTTGCTTAATACAGCCTTCTCACTAATTTCCTCACTTTATTATGATGCACTGCTAACATCTTAAAATGGTGAAAAACACTCTGACATACTTTTCTTGAAAGACAAGTCAGTGAATGCCCTTGCAAACCTGTTTTTTCTCTCACTCTACAAGGATCCAACTCTTGCAAAATTTTCATTTTTTGTTTTACACTTTTTTTAGTATATGTCCGTAAGAAACTGCGAAACAGATCAATTGAATCCTGTCGCACACTACAAATACTACTACAATTCCAAGTATACACTGGAGCCTTAGGACATCTCCCTAAAACTTCACCAGCTAACACCTCTTCTGTATTTCTAGGCACAATCTTTTCTTTTTCAACCGGACAACCGTCCTTCACCTCATATGCTCGACCACTGGTGTCAACTGAATGCACCAAATCATTATCCTGAAAGTAACTTTCTTCATTAAAAAATGGCTCACAACTTGAACTATGCTTCCATTCTCCAGAAAAAACATCACAAAAATTAGTCAGATTAATTACTCTCCTCCACTTACATTTTGATTTGAAAACATTGATTACTTTATCTTGTGTACGAATTCTATTCATTACTAATCCGTATAACTTATTTTTCACTTTAAATGCTTCATCCACAATCTTAATTATGCTTTTTTTTTTAAGCGGTCTTTTTTTGATACCTCTTTAAATTTTTTAATAAATTGTATACTATTCTGTTATAAAACATTCATCTACGAATTTCAATAAATTGATTTCTCCCTCTATTCCTATAGACAATATCATCTCCTTCTACAGGTCTATAATTTTTTGAGGGACACAATTTCTTCTTTATAATTAAAGGTGTTTTATTCTTTTTTTAAATAACATCTCTTTTTTTGACATTTCAATAACTTCCTGAGAAAATTCTTTGTTTGCTTACCAGGAGCATTATTTTTTTCTTGGACCTTAATTCATTTTTGTACTTTTTTTGACGTCTTTCCTTAGATGGCATAATCTTTTTTTTTTCTATAGTTGATTATAATCTGTGGAAAAGAAAAAATTACATATTATAGACCACTACAAACATATTACATAGAAATAACAATAAGTAAACGATATAAACACTAGTTTACAACATACACCTGATTTACATTACATGTGCTGTGCTTTGTATCAAAAACAATTTACTATGGAAAATGTTTTCTGGTAAAATGTTTGGCTTTTAAATTTTGGACAAGGTTCACACTGAGTGTCTGTTTGAAATAAGAAATTAAATTTCCACATTTTTCAATAATGTCACCTGTGTCTTCTAACAGTTTGCCTCTTTTAGCTTAAAGGGTACTCTGTGTCTGTGTCTCATGTCACTTTGCACGTGCATAATCTCTCTTTTTCTGTGTGTCATTTCTCTCCTTGTGTGTGTGTCATGACATGTGTCTTACGTGCCTAAGATCACTCTGTGACTCAAGCTTGATTTTAAATGGATCTGGGTGAATAATATGCTTAGTTGATGTCTTTAAAAATATGGAAGTACATGTTTTTTAAAGACATGGTAGATTACATGTAACATCCTCGTCTTGTGGCTAAGATCACACTGATGGGTGAATCAAGTTTCACTCACAGTGTGATCTTAGGCACATGACCAGGATGTTACATGTAATGAGAAAAAAATGTTATGTCTTGCTTATATATAGGTGGCCTGTTTTTTGCCAGTAGAGACAGTGAAATAGTATGAGCAGACATACACATATTGCATGCAGAGACAGACATGATAGATTACATGTAACATCCTGGTCATGTGCCTAAGATCACACTGTGAGTCAAGCTTGATTTTAAATGGATCTGGGTGAATAATATGCTTAGTTGATGTCTGTAAACAGACCACATATATATAAGCAACACATAAAATTCCTCGTTCATTTCCAAGGTACACCCTGGATCTTGATTGCACAGCTTAGAGCCTATTTATGAAGTAAGAGGCCGCTTAGGATTCCCCACTAGAACATATACTAAAGCCCAACTGACTTTAAAAAAACATGTACTGCATGCAATATGTGTATCTCTGGTCGTACTATTTCACTGTGTTTAGTGGCAAAAAACATATATATAAGCAACACCTAACATTCCTCTTTCATTTCAAAGGCACACCCTGGATCTTGACTGCACAGCTTAGAGCCTATTTCTGAAGTAAGAGGCCTAACACACACACTGCCAAAGATTCCCTACTAGAACATATTCTAAAGCCCAGCTGTCTTTAAAAAACATGTACTTCCATATTTTTAAAGACATCAACTAAGCATATTATTCACCCAGGTACATTTAAAATCAAGCTTGACTCACAGTGTGATCTTAGGCACATGACCAGAATGTTACATGTAATCTACCATGTCTGTCTCTGCAAGCAGTATGTGTGTCTCTGCTCATATTATTTCACTGTCTCTACTGGCAAAAAACAGACCACATATATATATAAGCAACACATAACATTCCTCGTTCATTTCAAAGGCACACCCTGGATCTTGATTGCACAGCTTAGAGCCTATTTCTGAAGTATGAGGCCTAACACACACGCTGCTTAAGATTCCCTACTAGAACATATACTAAAGCCCAACTGACTTTAAAAAAACACGTACTTCCATATTTTTAAAAACATTAACTAAGCATATTATTCACCCAGATCCATTTAAAATCAAGCTTGACTCACAGTGTGATCTTAGGCACATGACCAGGATGTTACATGTAATCTACCATGTCTGTCTCTGCATGCAATATGTGTATGTCTGCTCATACTATTTCACTGTCTCTACTGGCAAAAAACAGACCACATATATATAAGCAACACATAACATTCCTCGTTCATTTCAAAGGCACACCCTGGATCTTGATTGCACAGCTTAGAGCCTATTTCTGAAGTAAGAGGCCTAACACACACGCTGCTTAAGATTCCCCACTAGAACATATACTAAAGCCCAACTGACTTTAAAAAAACATATACTTCCATATTTTTAAAGACATCAACTAAGCATATTATTCACCCAGATCCATTTAAAATCAAGCTTGACTCACAGTGTGATCTTAGGCACATGACCAGGATGTTACATGTAATCTACCATGTCTGTCTCTGCATGTAATATGTGTGTCTCTGGTCATACTATTTCACTGTGTCTAGTGGCAAAAAACAGACCACATATATATAAGCAACACCTAACATTCCTCTTTCATTTCAAAGGCACACCCTGGACCTTGATAGCACAGTTTAGAGTCTATTTCTGAAGTAAGAGGCCTAACACACACGCTGCTTAAGATTCCCTACTAGAACATATACTAAAGCCCACTGACTTTAAAAAAACATGTACTTCCATATTTTTAAAGACATCAACTAAGCATATAATTCACCCAGATCCATTTAAAATTAAGCTTGACTCACAGTGTGATCTTAGGCACATGACCAGGATGTTACATGTAATCTACCATGTCTGTTTCTCCAAGCAGTATGTGTGTCTCTGCTCATAATATTTCACTGTCTCTACAGGCAAAAAACAGGCCACCTATATATAAGCAAGACATAACATTTTTTTCTCTTTACATATAACGTCCTGGTCATGTGCCTAAGATCACACTGTGAGTAAAGCTTGATTCACCCATCCGTGTGATCTTAGGCACATGACCAGGATGTTATATGTAATCTACCATGTCTTTAAAAAACATGTACTTCCATATTTTTAAAGACATCAGCTAAGCATATTATTCACCCAGATCCATTTAAAATCAAGCTTGACTCACAGTGTGATCTTAGGCACATGACCAGGATGTTACATATAATCTACCATGTCTGTCTATGCAAGCAGTATGTGTGTCTCTGCTCATATTATTTCACTGTCTCTACAGGCACAAAAACAGGCCACCTATATATAAGCAAGACATAACATTAATTTCTCATTACATGTAACATCCTGTTCATGTGCCTAAGATCATACTGTGAGTGAAGCTTGATTCACCTATCAATGTGATCTTAGCCACATGACCAGGATGTTACATGTAATCTACCATGTCTTTAAAAAACATGTACTTCCATATTTCTAAAGACATCAACTAAGCATATTATTCACCCAGATCCATTTAAAATCCAGCTTGACTCACAGAGTGATCTTAGGCACATAAGACACATGTCATGACACACACACAAGGAGAGAAATGACACACAGAAAAAAGAGAGATTATGCACCTGCAAAGGGACATGAGACACAGGCACAGAGTACCTTTCAACTAAGCCTGGGCGTCCGAATCGGCTACGCCCACGGAGTAGGCTTAGTGTTGCCTCCTACGCATTTTGCGTAGGCAGCGTAGCCGGCAACACTACGCCCACTCCGTGTGCGTAGCCGAGTCGGCCGCCACCCGCCTCCCTCCCGCCCTCCCCTACATACATTATTTAAGCAAACTACCCTTAATAAAACAATTTTAAAGTACTTACCGTGTCCGGGGCTCGTCCGGGGCTCCCTCTTGGAATAGGGTCCCCTCATAGATACCAATGCGCATGCGCGGCCGCCCGCGCATACGCATTGGTATCCATGACGACGCGATTCTAAGAGGGAGCCCCGGACGAGCCCCGGACACGGTAAGTGCTTTAAAATTGTTTTATTAAGGGTAGTTTGCTTAAATAATGTATGTCGGGGAGAGCGGGAGGGAGGTGCGTAGTGGGGCTAAGCGGAGTGCGGGAGTGGGCTTAGTTTCTCGCCCATTCCGCGTAGCTCCGCGGAGCCCCACTACGCCCACTACGCCCAGGGTTACTTTTAACCTAAGAGAGGCAAACTGTTAGAAGGCACTGGTGACATTATTGAAAAATGTGCAAATATAATTCCTTATTTCACACAGACACTCAATGTGAACCTTGACCACAATTTAAAAGCCTACCTTTTTACCAGAAAACATTTTCTATAGTAAATTGTTTTTCACACAAAGCACAGCCCATTTCAATGACCATTACAAAGCAAAGCAGAAACCTAACTCATTTCCAAAATACATTTCCAATATGCACCATACAATTTTTAAACATCATTACAAAAAACATGACACGCAATGCAAGAATAAAGAAGCAGAATATGCTTCTTAATCTTCCCTATACTGCATACAGCAGTGTATCTTCATTAAATGAATCATATATCAGATAACACACAGGCACAGAGTAAAGTGAGACACAAGCAAAGAATACCCTTTAAGCTATGCACGTGCAAAGGGACATGGGACACAGGCACAGAGTACCTTTTAACCTAAGAGAGGCAAACTGTTAGAAGGCACTGGTAACATTATTGAAAAATGTGAAAATATAATTCCTTATTTCACACAGACACTCAGTGTGATCCTTCACCAAAAATTTTAAACCCATACTTTTTACCAGAAAACATTTTCCATAGTAAATCGTTTTTGACACAAAGCACAGCCCATTTAAATGACCACTACAGAAACAAAGCAGAAACCTAACTCATTTTCAAAATACATCTCCAATATGCACCTTTCTATTTTTAAACAGCATTACAAAAAAACATGACACAAAATGCAAGAATACAGAAGCACAATATGCTTCTTAATCTTCCCCATAGTGCATACAGCAGTCTATCTTTATTAAAAGAATCATTACTCACCTTTAAAAATGCTTTGAAAGATGTAGAACAGTGTCCGTCACACACAACAGATTTTCTTAAGCAGAATCTCTGAATAATGCTTCTGTCACTGGAGCCTCAGAATAATGGCACAGATTCTTTCTCATTTCAGACCCATATTCTTGTACATAACAAATCAAAATTCTTCCCCCACAAATTCAAAACCAGACTGCACATTTTAATTGGTTGTACATTTGAACCCTTTGAAACTCACATAATATTCACAAATCCCCCCAGTGCACATTCACCCTGTTGCCATGGTAACTCCCGCCTAACCCAGCACACAGTTCAAAAGTTCATCATACTATGTTGTAAAAGAATCCATAAAGGGTGTTTGACCTCTCAATGTACTAGCTAATCATGTGCAATGTTTCTTTAAATGACTTTTTCTCAACCATTAAAATGACTTCTTTCAACAAAAAAAAGCATGCACCCTAATTTTCAGTGGTGAATTTTAAGAAAGCACCAATCATTTCTTGTTTTTCAAGTGCACTGAATCTCAACCACTTTTTTTCATAATTCCTACTTTGAAACTGCCATTTCATTTCCAGAACTCATCTGAATACAAGCACATCTACCTTCAAGATGCCAAAGTCTGGTTTGTGGGTCTAGCTATGTCTTCTGGAGTGAAAAATTTGCAAGTAACAGAGGTATTTACAACCTTGATTTACCAAATGTGGACATTGTGTGGATTGGACAGAGAGGATTAAGAAGTCACCAATTGATACCATTGATCAAATCCTTTATGAATCTACCTCACCCTGACCTCATAATTGAGCACAGTGGTGGAAATGACCTAGGCACTTTGACTGGGGTAGGTCTGGAAATGCTTTTAAAGGACATCTTTGGGCAATTGATGTCACTTTTTCCAAAAACTGCCTTGGTATTTTCTAATATATGCCAAAGGCAAAAATAGAACTGGTCCAACCAATTTTGTCCTCAGATTGAGAAAGCAAGGAAACATGTGAATAAAACTGTTTCTGTTTTCCTCAGAGACTATGGTATGGGTTCCATTTACCACAACAACGTGCGTTACAACATGCAAGGCATCTATAGGAGAGATGGTGGACATTTTACAGATGAGGGGAATAGAGTCTTCCTCTTGAATTTGAGACTCTGCATTGGTACCTACTTGTAGATACAAAACACACCCACAGAACACAAGAGCTATTTTCAAAGCTACCCTACCTCTAAGCACTCTAAATTATTTTTTTAATCTATTTTTTTACACTGTTTTTCCCCGTGGTGCGCTCAGGGTGCGCGTACCGGAGAGCGCACCTAGAAACTCACCCAGCGTTACCCAGCGGAATTTTAAAAAATATATATTTTTTTTGCCCTTCAGGGTCCTTCTAAGCCTCCCTCAAAAAACCTAAGGGGTCAGGGGGTGTCTACCCTGCCCCCTTTTAATCAGTTCCCCCTTTTTTTTTTCACCTCAAGTGTCTCGATTTTACCGAGACACAAGATGGCGGACTCTCCGGACTGTTAAGAATGTTGACAGACACCCGACAGCCAATCAGCTTTCCACTCGCGCACTCCCGTAGCGCGCTGGGTGCGCTCCCCGGTACGCGTACCAGTGAGCGCTCGGAGCTCGCCTATAGATATATATGTGTTTTTGAAGTTGCTTTTCATAAAAACCACTGGAGCAATTTTAAACAAATATGGAAAAGGCCCTACTACATACCAGTACCTATCATTTTGCCATCTTTGGTGTAATTCCATTCATCCATTCAGGCTGTAGCCGTGTCTAAATGTCCTATGGAAAATTGCATGGGGAAAACACATTTGAAAGTATTGAAATTTAGAACCAATCAAAATATTACTTTCGTTTTGAATTTGTGTGTGATGAAGTATGATTGGTTATGTATATATCTTAAATGAGAGGAAAACACGGCCATTTTGTGATATTCCTGTCCGAGGTACTTTTGAGAGGAATTTTGGGTGCTCGATTTCTGGACTTTGAATTACACAGTACTAACTCTTCTACTTTCAAAAAGGTGAGTTGTTAATTTGTAAGGGGAACTATGTTGTACACTTTAAGATAATTTGGAAAATGTTTTCTGTTAGTTATTTACATTCCTTCAGTTATAATTATGGATTAAGATAGGCTTCATCACATGAAGTGCTTTATATTTCTAGTTCCTGCCTGATACTATACACTGCCCAATTAATTTTAAAGAACTAAATACTTGATTAAGCTACTTTTATATTATGTATTACTAAAAACAATAGATGAAAGTGATTACTTTTTTCTGCAATTTACAGCAAGAAATTTGAAATTAAAATGAATCAGAATGAGGAGACCAAGGAAATTTCTTTTGAAATTTCAACTACATTTATTGAAATTGAAAATGTCACGGATATCGACAGCACCATTTTATCACAAGGAGGAGATGACATAAATAATTTTTGGGATGAATCTCTTGACGAAGAATTAATTGAATGTTTGGCTACAATAGAATTCCAACAATCATCATGGCACACTTATAATGAGTAGATTCCTGATCATATGATTGAAGAGGAAATTCCAGATGAGGACATGCTACAAGTTCTATTAAATTATGAAAATTCTGAACAATAAATTAATATTTACAAATTAAAAATTAGTTGACATATTATTCATTTTTATTTCTAATTTAGAGCTACCCTACCTCTAAGAAATCCAAATTCTTATTTTACACTATTTTCTTTCAATGTTTTTCCCTGTGGTACGCTCTGGGTGCGCGTACCGGTGAGCGTACATGGAAACGCACACAGCGCTTACCCCGCGAAAATTGCACAAAAAAAATGTTTTTTTGCCCTTCAGGGTCCTTCTAGGCCCCCCTCAGAAAACTTAGGGGGTCAGGGGGTGTGTACCCTGCCCCCTTTTAATCATTTCCCCCTTTTAATTTTCACCTCTTGTGTCTCGATTCTACCGAGACACAAGATGGCGGACTCTCCAGACTGTTTAGAATGTCGACAGCCAATCCGCTTTCTGCTCGAGCACTCCCGTAGCGCGCCGGGTGCGCTCCCCGGTACGCGTACCAGAGAGCGCTCGGAACGCGCCTATAGATATATATGTGTTTTTGAAGTTAATTTTCCAAAAAACCACTGGAGCAATTTTCACCAAATATAGCAAAGGCACATCTGCGTATCAGTCCCTACAATTTTGCAAAGTTTGGCGTAATTCTGTTCAGCGGTTCGGACTGTAGCCGTGTCAGAACGTCCAATGGAAAATTGCATGGAGAAAAGCACGTTTTGGGACCCCCCTTTTTTCTCAGCCCCCACTTCACGAATCCCCCCAAATTTTCAGGGAAGGAGCGGAGCGGAGTGGGCCATTTTCTTTGAGAAATTCGCAAAGATTCGTCAACCGGCGCCAACGTTATTCCCAATAGAATGTTGCGGATTTCCTATGGAAACTAGGTCCTAACTATATATACCTACTGGCGACCGCTAGTAGGTAATATATATATATATCTATATATATATATATATATATATATATAGATATATTACCTACTGGCGACCGCCAGTAGGTAATATATATATATATAGATATATATATATATATCTATATATATATATATTACCTACTGGCGATAGCCACTAGGTATGTATAGTTAGGACCTAGTTACCATAGGAAATGGCGAACATTCTATTGGGAATAACTTTGGCGCCGATTGAGGGGTCTGCCTGTAATTTTCCTCAAACTTGCCTCGCTGCACTCCGCTCCTTCCCTGAAAGTTTTGGGGGGATTCGTCAAGTGGGGGCTGAGATAAAAGGGGGTTCCCAAAACATGTTTTCCCCATGTTAATTTCCATAAGACATTCTGACAAGGCTACAGGTCGAACGGCTGAACGGAATTACACAAAACTTGGCAAAATGGTAGAGCCTGGTATGGAGCAGTGCCTTTTGTATGTTTGGTGTAAATTCGTTCAGTAGTTTTTGAGAAAATTGAATGTGAAATTGAGTCCTATGCAATTTTGCATTGGACCTTTAGACAGAGCTACAGCCCGAACGGCTGAATGGAATTACTGCAAACTTGGTAAAATTGTAAAGACTGATATGCAATAATTAATTTTGTATATTTGGTCAAAATCCCTCCAGTAATTATTGAGAAAATTGACTTTTTTCAAATTATATATCTATAGGCGGGACACGGTGCACGCCCGTGTGCGCACCGTCCTTGCACCGTCCTTGCACGTGCGCGGACCTTAGAATGCGCGCGCGGAATTCTGATTGGCTGTTGGACGTCTGTCAACATTCCAAAACAGAAATTTTGGCAGCCATCTTGTGCCTCGGTACACTGAGGCACAGGAAAGCAGAAAAACAAACATGTAGAATCCAAAAAGGGGGCAGGGTAGAAGCACCCTGACCCCCTAGGCCTGCTCAGGGGGTCCCACAAGGCCCCCCCAGGCCCAAAAACTAAATATTTTGTTTTCAGATAATCGCGGGGGTACAGAGTACAGTTTTTTTGGCCTGGGGGGGGCCTTGTGGGGCCCCCTGAGCAGGCCTAGGGGGTCAGGGTGCTTCTACCCTGCCCCCTTTGCGTGTTTTGCACCTTTGTTTCACTGCTTTCTTGTGTCTTGGTTCTACCGAGGCACAAGATGGCTGCCAACACTTCCTGGTTTGGAGTGTTGACAGACAGTGACAGCCAATCAGCATGCATTTCACAGAAAAGCAGCATGCTCATTGGCTGTCAACACTTCTAACCAGGAAGTGTTGGCATTCATCTTGTGCTAGGTAGACCGAGACACAAAAGAAGCAGAGCTCACAGCCCACACAGCTCTCACAGCCCACACAGCTCTCACAGCCCACACAGCTCTCACAGCCCACACAGCTCTCACAGCCAACACAGCTCTCACAGCCCACACAGCTCTCACAGCACACACAGCTTTCACAGCCCGCACAGCTCTCACAGCCCACACAGCTCTCACAGCCCTCACAGCCCACACTGCTCACACTCTCACAGCCCACACAGCTCTCACGGCCCACACAGCTCTCACAGCCCACACAGCTCTCACAGCTCGCACAGCTCTCACAGCCCACACAGCCCACACAGCTCTGGCAAAGATAATACCAGCAGCGAACAAGCACTGGCAAAGACAATACCGGCAGCAAACAAACACTGGCAAAGACAATAACGGTAGCAAAGAAACACGGGCAAAGACAATAACGTTAGCAAAGAAACACAGGTAAAGGCAATACCAGCAGCGAACAAACACTGGCAAAGATAATACAATCAGGGGGGCAGGGGCACGAAAAACGGCACAATCAGGGGACAGAAGACCCGACAAACGGCACAATCAGGGGGCAGAAGGCAAGAAAAAACGGAACAATTAGTGGGCAGAAGGCAACAAATATGGCACAATCAGGGAGCAGAAGGCAAGAAATACGGCACAATCAGGGTGCAGAAGGCAAGAAATACGGCACAATCAGGTGGGCGGAAGCCAAGAAATATGGCACAATCAGGGGGGCAGAAGCAAGAAATACGGCACAATCAGGGGGGCAGAAGGCAAGAAATACGGCACAATCAGAGAGCATCTTGCTCCGGTCCAAAAATCGGATCCCTAGGGCTGCTCAGGTGGTCCCACAAGGATATTAACATATTTAAACGTTATCCGATAATAGAATTAGCATTTTAAAAACCTTGCAAATTCACTGAAAAAACATAAGTTTCAGGCCTTACATAGTTAGGAATTAGCATTTAAAAAACCTTTGAAATTCAGTGAAAAAACCATAGGTTTTCAGGCCTTGTATAGTTAGGTATTAGCATTTAAAAAACCTTGCAAATTCACTGAAAAAAACATAGGTTTCAGGCCTTACATAGTTAGGAATTAGCATTTAAAAAAACTTTGAAATTCACTGAAAAAACCATAGGTTTCAGTCCTTATATAGTTAGGAATTAGCATTAAAAAAAACTTGCAAATTCACTGAAAAATTCATAGGTTTCAGGTCATATATAGTTAGGAATTAGCATTTAAAAAACCATTGAAATTGCTCCTATCTCAAAGGCTTGCGTGACAGTAGGAGACAGGGTCTCAAACTTGGAAGAGAGGATAGTTGCCACTGAAGCAGAGGCAGCAGCTGCCACCTCCAGAGTAGAATCCCTTGGAGCGCAAGCACAGCATGTCCAGTGGAAGCTGGAAGATCTAGAGAATAGGTCAAGGCGGAATAATCTCAGAGTCCTCGGAATACCGGAAGGGTGCGAAGGGCAAGACGTTAAAGCCTTTATCGTCAAATTTTTTGAGAAAGCCTTCCCAGATATTGCCGGATGGAATTGGACTACTGAAATACAGAGGGCTCATCGGACACCGTTTAAAATAAGACAGAATGCCAGACCGGAAGACAAGCCCAGAGCAATTTTGATTTACATAGGGAACTTTTTGCTGAGACAATCCATCGCAGAGAAGGCAAGACCGGATGCCAAAAGAGCTTTTGAGGGGGGCTCTTTCTTCGTAAGGCCTGATTTTTGCCATACCACCGTCGAAAGGCGCTGGAGACTAAGACAGCTAATCAAGCCCTTTCAAGATAAAAGAATACAGGTCTATCTTATTAATCCGGCTCAGTTAAAGGTGGTCCATCTTGGCAAAACAATATTTTTTTCCTCTGAAATTAAAGCCCGAGATTTTCTGGACTCGCTATAGAATCAGACTCAACTTAATTCATAAGGCAAGCATTGCTGTCCCCCCCCCTTTTCTATCTTAGCTGTTCCATGTGCTGTCCAAAAGAATGATATAATTCATGAGAGGCAAAGCATAGGCATAGGCTATAGGCTTTAGGCTATAGGGCAACATAGGAATTTTGCTGTTAGCTGTTCTATTTTGTTTTGTTTGTTTTGTTTTATTCTGCTTTGTGTATTTTGATTCTTGTGTTTTTCTTGGGGGGGTGATATCTTCTGGGCACAAGGTATGTTTAAAGGTAGGGTTTCCTAAAGCAGGCAGTGAGTCCACCGCTCGTCTGCATCCATCACACGCACAGACCTAGTCTGCGCGCTCCACAAGGGTGGGAGTTTGGGAGGGGTTCAGGGTGGGGATTCGTTTGGGGTGGGTCGGGAGGGCAGGGGGGGGTAAAAGCAAAAGAAAAGAAAGTTCATGCAATAAATATGTACATTAATGCAATCAAAAAGCTAGCAGGAAATCAAAACATCTATGATATGTTTAGGAGGGCAGTCGACTGGTTAGCATGGTGGTTAAAATTCCCACAGGGTAATGTCTAAGCTTAGGGTGGTAACCTTGAATATAGGGGGTCTGAATAATTGGAAAAAGAGGGGTAGATTAGAAGAGTATATCAAAATAATAGGTGCTGATATTGTATGCCTACAGGAAACTCATCTACCATGGAAAAAGAGACATTGGCTTAATCTTAGAGGGTTCGAAATCCTGTCCTGCTCTTCACAGACCTCAATGATAAAAGGGGTAGCAATCATCGGCAGAACCGGTTTAGGTGGGGCAAAAAGTAGTAAGGCCGATGCATTTGGAAGATGGGCAGTATGCGAATTAAATTTAGGCATTACGATTTGCTCGATATACGGCTCTAATTTGGATGACACGGGGGTGACGGATCTTATAGAGAGGGAATTAATTAACTGGCCAGCCCCGATAATATTATCGGGCGATTTCAATATTTCAGCAAACTTTGCTAATAATACTACTTATACAGGTCGTAAACCCCGGGTATTCAGATCAGTGTCTTCCTTAATTCAGTCTCATGGGTTGAGGGATGTATGGGGATGCCTAAAAAAAGATGATCCAGGGCACACGTATTTCTCATATCCTCATAATAAGCACACAAAGCTGGACTATTTTATGGTATCGGCTACCTATCTCCCTAATGTAGAGATTGAAATGCTTCCAAGGTTGATTTCAGATCATAACCCGCTAGTTTTATCAATAGCCATCACCAAACATACAAAAAAAGCTAGACCTTGGACGTTTGATAGAAAGCTATTAGCTGATAGCAACTATATAGCGCATGTAAAGAATTGGTCTCAGTCCTTTTTTGATGAAAATAGGTATAGTGCCTCCCGCATCGCTGTCTGGGATAGTTTCAAAGCAGGTTTTAGGGGGGAAACAATTAGCTACAATGCCCGAATGTGGAAAGAAGTGAAGGAAGAAAGGAAACGTTTGCTGGGAGAATTAGCAGAAGCAGAGGAACAACATAGGAGGGACGTGTGTCAGGGGAACTCGGGTATTCAAAGCTTGGATCGGCTGAATAGCTTAAAGGCCGAAATACAGAGGCAATTGGCCAAGAAAGCTGCCGCTGAATACCAAACTCAAAGAGCAAGGGTTTATGAAACCGGGGAAAAGGCAGGTAGGGAATTGGCTCCACGTATAAGGCAGGCTACATCTAAGAATACTATTACTGAAATTAAAGAGGGGGATAGAATCTATAATAAACCAGCTGAAATCCTTGATGTCTTTAGAAGATTCTACCAAGATTTGTATAAGGAAACACTGGAGACTGATGGTTCGGGTGTAACCTGGCCGGAAAGTGGTGTTAAACTCTCATCTATAGAAAGGGAGACCCTAGAACAGGAAATTACCATGGATGAACTGTTACAAGCATTACAAGATTTAGCAGCGGGCAAGGCAGCAGGGCCAGATGCTATACCCTTGGAGGTATATAAATATCTGAAAAAAGAAACGGCACCTCTTCTTCTTGATCTATTTAATGGGGTTATTAACACAGGAGTTATACCAGAGTCTTGGACCAAAACTAATATTGTGATATTCCACAAGAAAGGTAAACCGGAACAGATCCCAGGCTCTTACAGGCCTATATCGTTAATAAACAGCGATAACAAATTATATGCAAAAATTATCGCGACGCGCCTGGGGAGGATCATTGGGACCCTAGTATCTCCCTGGCAGCACGGCTTTGTTCCTGGTAGGGGCACAACTGACCATATAAAAAGAGCTATCACACTATTTGACATCCATGCTGCCGGGGAGGGGGGGGGCCGCAATGGTCCTCCTCGACGCTGAAAAAGCTTTCGATCGGGTCAGGTGGAGTTTCTTGTGGAGAGTGATGGAAGATAGAGGTTTTGGTCCTCGATTCCTACAAGGAATTCAGGCCATGTATTTTAATCCCACTGCAAGTATCAGCTTATGGGCGAGAGTTCAGGACAGATCCAAATAACAAGGGGCACGAGACATATATATATTCCTACGCCGCTTCACAGGGTTAGCTTTGATGCTTGCAATACGATTAATAATTAATGACGCAGCACTGGAAGTCTCGCACAGCACCAAGTGAGGGCAAATGGAGAGAGGAGGTCATTAGATGGGCAGTCGCAGAGAGGGAGGCGCTCAGTCATGAGAAATATGGGGGATTAAGGAAAAGACCGATTTCCCTAGATTAGGCCCAAGTTCTAGAGCAGTTCAAAGCGGTAACTGACGAAGATGCCACAGACGCCCGGACCCACTATTCACCTAGAAACAGCTACTGGATCCCTACATGGTGGGTGGGTGGGACGGGGAGAGTCCAGGGTGGTCCCCACCCTCTTTTTCCCCCTCCTTACCCCCTCCCCCATGCCCCACCCTTGGTCACACTAGCAGAGTGTTACCTGGATTGTCCTTCAGGAGCAGGTCCCGACGGTACTGATTGGAGTACAGCGGTTAAGTTTATGTTTATGATTATGGGTATGGGGGGCAGAGCTGTGGGTGGGATACAGGGGGCGGGTAGTGGGGGCCGGGTCTGTGGGTAAATGGAGTACTGAGACTGAATGTGTAAACCAGATTATTGTGTACTCATAATAGTGTCATTGACCACGGGTTCATGTACCACATGGCTGATATCCGAACTGAAACATTACGAAGAACTGCGACAGATCTTACTGTTGATCTACATGTCTGCATGAACTCCAAAAACGGAAATTTACAATGTAAGACAATATGTATCTCCAAACCCTAATAAAATTGTTTTAAAAAAAAAAAATATATATATATATATATATATGTAAATATATATATTGAAAGTAACCACAGTCCTTTTCTCCAAAATCATCAGCTACAACAAAGGTGCAGACCACAGCGAAAATATATATATATATATAAAAAGTTTCCAAACCCGTTGCGTTAATCCCCCAAAGGAGACGTCAGGAACAGACACCAAGATTCTGTGCATTTACTTTATTTCACACAGTTCACCATGACACGTTTCGGCCAAGCCTGGCATTGATCACATGACTTGCTACGGAGCTCACAATGTTATTTAGAGTGTCAACGTGATTGCTACCCTTCTAAACATGAAAAAAACAGACTACAATCAAATCGGCTGTGTTACCATCCAAGTTCAAATAATGTTTGTTGCCATTTTTAAACATAAAATTCTCCACAGGAAAACTGTATATCAGTATTTACATTGTAAAAGAAAAAGCCTTTTGCCATTATTGTATAGAAAACACAACATGAATACTTTAAATGATTAGGCCACCTCTATGCAATTCTGAATGAGACGTATTGCTTAATGCTATTGGCAACAAGAATTGGGTCCCATATTTTATGGGCCCACGTGTAAACAACACATGTGTGCAAAATAAGCACTATTTACATGTAGCAGCAAATAATCTAACCCGATCAAATTCGGGTCTTAGTGCAAAAGTACCACAGTTGTGCAAATTTCGCGTTTTAAGGCATAGTGCATTTGTACCCCTGTGGGCAATGTTGATTCATACAGCCACATTTATAAACCCTATAAAGTAATGTTGTGCAAAAAAGTTCAAAATACAAAATTGAAAATATACATATACAGAGAGAGAGAGAGAGAGAGAGAGAGAGAGAGAGAGAGAGAGAGAGCCCGACTCCACAAATCTACATTGGGTCGACAGACACTGCTCTTTACAAACGAAGAAGCGATCACTCCACCGTGCTGTAATTTATAACTTGGATTTTCTGCTTGTACATACCAGCAATTAACCTCTCATTATCAGCCATTAGAGGGTGGATCCTCTCCCCTACTCAGCTCGCACTTCTTTATCCCGTTTAAACAGCTGGTGTGCGACAGAGGAATGACCTTTTATCCATTGCTGGAGTAATTATAGTTACATTTACACTGCATTATTGAAATTACTGTTTTAGCGAGATTATTTTCCACTTGACAAATGTACCTAACGCTGATGCTTAGCAACCCGCAGCCAACATCTGAATGCCATCTGACAACATGCCACCAAAAAATGATAAGACAGTAAATTGGCAAGGAGATAATTGAATGGTCTCTAAATCCATTAGCTGCACAGGTTTGAACCACTGTCAAAGTCGCATGATGCAAACTTGGAAATTATGGAAGAGAATTAAATAATTTAGTGCCAGCAGATATAATCCCTCTAGCAGGCATTCTATGGAGAATTTGAGGGGGTGTTAATTATTTTCAGTGAGCTGTTGGAGATTAGCTTTACATGCTCTGCTTTAATCAATTCTTGGAGCAGATGGGAGGGGTGTAAAGTGAGTATTTGTTGCATGCTAGAGCAAACCCTTTAGGCAGAGGAGGGATGTAAGGAACCGAAGAGAGCATCTAATATTATTCTGTATCATGGGTGAGGGATACTCAAAGTAAGTGCAGGGCACAGAGGGTTCACAGAGGTTTCACAACTCTGCTAGTCACAAGAGGTGGTGCATCCAGAGCACCCACTTCTTCACTAGCTAGGAAACACTTGCTTGTGGGTTTGAGGCTGCCGCCACACGTCAGCAACCCCTTAGCAGTCTCCCACAACCCCAATTCAGTACACAGGTCTAGAGAGTTTCACCATGCTAGAACAACAATTAACAATCCCCAAAACGATCAAAAAAGATTGATAAAACACCACTATGAGATCATGCTGCAAAACTCTCACAGTTATACAATCAATCAGTAATCTTATAAAGCGCAAACTACCCACCCTTGAGGGTCTCAAGGTGCTGAGACATCAACATGAGGCCAAAGAGTAAAGTTACCAAAACTAATCACTTATTCTTTTTAATCAGAAGCACAAAATCAGGGATTGACAGAGTCCAGTCTAAGTTCACCTCAAATAAGCTCTCAGAAATTCATTATGGCTAAAGACATAGGGCCTTATTTATGAAGGCCTTGCGCCGCCGGTGCGTCACTTTTTCCCATTTTAAAAGTGGCGCATCGGCGGCGCTAAGCCTTCATAAATAAGGCCCATAACACTTCCATCGTTTGAGGTGACCCTAGAACTCTCCCCACTAACCACCACCTTACCACTACTCATCACCACTACCTTCCACTATCAACATCATCCCCATTAGATCATCCCACCAGCCACCTGCTAGACAGAAATCCCACCATCCTAGGCAGGCTTTAAGCTTACAGCAGTCCATCTTCACTAAACCTTCCCGCACTCCATGATATCCCCGTCTAAAATCAACTTTACTGCTGACCAATACACAACCCAAGCTCTGGGCCCTAACCTGAAACCTGGCCTAATTATCAGTGTGTTAAATTGGGTGGGTCTGCACACCTATTTACTCAAACTATTGGTAATGTAAAATTTCTCGATATTTTTTGAACTAACATGAGAAGCAATGAGACCTTTTTCTCAACAGCGCGAGCATACAAGCAGGAAAACGCAGGGGGAAACCACGAGCAGTTTACCAGTTGGGACGGAGTGTTCAAGTATAGAGCTCACGTTTTGCTTTGTTTTACAGAAAGAAGTGCGGCAGGTTGGATTTCATGGTACACACCTTTTTGGCTGATTTCAGTATCTAAGATTCGCTCTCTGACTGACTCCGAGGAATTTACATTATATACATGTGTAAATATGTTTTTTCCCCTGATGAAGGGTTCAGATTGAACCCGAAATGCATTGGGCTGTTGAATAAATGTTTAATTTACTGATTTGTGATATGTGCTTTTCAAGAAAGGTATCAACATTTGAGTTTGCATTTACATACTGAATTGAATTCAAGATTCATGAGTACATTTGAGTGAATAAATGTGCTTATTAACAGTGAAAACATTTTTGTGAAATTGTTTGTGAAACTTTTAAAATCTTCATTTAGAAATTTTGTTTAAAAGCATTAGGCCTTAGTGCCTCTAAAGCTGTGCACTGCTCTAGTCTCGAGTTTCCTCTAGACTCACTTATAAACTAATTATCAGTGTGTCAGCTTCATTTGCTGGACTTTTCTTTTCTGAAATCCATTTTGTATATATTTTCTTATATTTGATGAACTTGCCAAACTCTGAAAATGTTCCCAAACTTTGCAAAAGCTTCTTGTCACTGCAGAAAAGTGTGTTGAAACAATGCCATGCAAACTTTGACTTGCCAGATCTACTATGAAATGATTTAGTTCTTCATAATTTAAAATAATTTCACTCAAGCACATCAATCATAGCAAAAAATGCCAATGTGTTTGTGTGATAAGGAGGATGCACTTCACTTTGGCCTTATTAAAAAAGGCCTGGTACTGAAAACAAAACAGTATGAAACACAAAAATATCGGTCTGAAAAAGTATGGACCCATTATTAAAGTTAAAATGGCATTTCAGCAGACTTTAAATCTTTTCCAATTGAACTCCTTGTATCACAGACCTATAAATTGTATCCTCCTTGTCAGCAACAAGAGGAAATTCATTGCAAGAGCGAGGACATCCTGCCACGTTGATATCAACAATTATCAAATAAAACACCGCTGTACAAGCAGAGATAAAGCTCTCAGCCAGGCTCAGACAGTTCCAAACTTCCTGAGCAAACAAATAGTAACTGATGGAGACAAGAAACACACCAAAATTGCCCCAACTCACAGTAAGTGCTCAGACCTACTCAATGAAGTTAAACACGCGTTGGCAAATCCAATAGCATTCGTTTTATATAGTGCATATAGCCAGAGAGGCATTCAATTTACAGGCACATTTGCATACACAAGGCTTGCATATAGGGGCACATACCAATACACAGATCCATTTTAAAGAAAATGCGAGCAATCATACAGGCATCATACAGTAGACAAACAAACATATATGGATCAGCGTGCACAGAGGTGCCTCTATGCAGGCTCAACAGTGAATCAGGGCCACAGGCTGATGTGCAGCAGGGGGCATGGGGTAATTTGCAGTAGGGAGTGCTAGTTATTGGGGTGGCCGTAACTCACGTATTTCCGTGTATTGTCCTCTTACGGAAAGCCATAAATTCTGCAAGCTTATGTGGAATTGCACTAGAAGATTAATTCTGAATTTGGCGCTATTTTGGTAGCACCTATATGCCCCCTCTTGTCAAAAATGGCTGTGAGGATTCATTTTGCAGTATGAAATAGTGCTAAATGCAACAGAACATGAATAGTGAGTGCAAGCATCTGAATGCTAAATGTGCACTTAGAGTAGGAATTCCCACATCTTACTTCCCACATTTAGGGGCCGATTAGGATCGCGGACGGACCTGCGTCCGTCCGCCACCCCCGAGGTGGAGGGAACATCCGCAGGGGCTGCGGCGTTCCCTCCAGTACAATTAGGATGTGATCGCCACCCTGGCGGTCACATCCTCAATATTTAACATTGCGGCGGGTGCTGCTTGAAGCAATCCATGGAGTGGTGGCCCGACTCGCTGGGTGCCTGCCCTAATCCTACATCTTCGGCCAAAAATCTAGGGGTCATTATAGATCCCAACCTTGATATGTGCCAACAGGTCAACAGGACTGTCTCCACCTGTTGGGGTATAATCCACATAATAAGGAAAATTAGGCACTACCTTTCCCCGCAGGCAAGAAGGCAACTTGCCGTTGCCCTTTTGGGTTCCCGCCTGGACTACTGCAATGCGCTGTATGCTGGACTTAATAAGAGCCAGCTGCAGCGCTTGCAGGTAGTCCAGAATGCGGCAGCCAGATTTGTCCTAGATCTTCCCAACCGGTCTTCGGCCACGCTAGCTAGGAAGCAGCTTCACTGGCTTCCGATCAAGGAGCGGATAGTTTTTAAGTCCATGTGCATGGTCTATAAGGCTTTGGCGAGAAATTGCCTCACAGGGATTGGATCGGCCCTGTTTTACTATCATCCGGGCAGACACCTCCGCTCCTCCCATCATCTTTTTCTTCGTGTTCCGCGTATCCGGAAAACCAGATGGGGTGGTAGGGCTTTTTCCCATCTGGCCCCCAAATGGTGGAATGATCTCCCGATAGAACTAAGGTCCCTTCCCTCCTTACAGAGTTTCAGATCTGCCCTTAAAACTCGTCTCTTTGTTCAAGCTTTTGAGTAGCTGTGCCCTGCATTTTTGATCTTTTCTTTGATCTTTTCTCCTTGCTCTCGGGAGCCCCCCCCCGGGGCTCCCGAGAGCAAGGAGAGCCCCGGGGAGCGAGAGGAGGCCGGCACAGAAGAAGAGACCAGCGCGCCAGACCCAGTGAGTGGACTGAAGGGGAGGACGGGAGTAGGGGCACATTGCCGGTGCCCGCCCCTCCCCTCCAGGTGAGTCCCTTTGTGTTCAGAGGCCCGGAGGGGCCCCGAATGATGCAGAATCCCCCGAGAGGGACTCCAACGAAGGCCCCACATTAGTCCAGAGCCCCCAGAGGCTCAAAGGCGGCCCAGTTGCTTCTCGAGCCAGAGAGGCTCCATCATTTGCATATTTGTCCCGAGCCTGCGAGGCTCCCACGTTGGCCCCTCCATCTACAGCTGCCCAGCACTTCGTGGGCAGCTGCCACGTGTAGGTTCGTTCCTGGCTACCTGCAGCCTCTCCTGACATTGTGTCTTTGGGCATCCTAGCCCCAGAGAGGCCAGTTGGCCTGTTGAAAGTTGTGAGGCTCCGGGCATTCCTGGAAGTGCGAGCCCAGTGAGGCTTGTGGGGGCATATTTGTTGAGCCCTGCGAGGCTCCCAGCCCACAGTTGATGTAGAGCCCCAGAGAGGCTCTAGAGGGCCATTATATTTGTTTAACGAGCCCTGAGAGGCTCTTGGGGGCAAATGAGTTTTGGCAAGAGCCTGCGAGGCTCCACCCTGTTGGCCACCCCATTGTTTGCACCAGTTACCCAGCACTTTGTGGGCGACTGCTATGTTTAGGCCCCTGACTTTGGGACACAGGGCGTCCTAGCCCCTGCGAGGCCAGTTGGCCTAGGGACAGTCACAGGTGGTGACTAATGTGATTTTTGCGCAATTGAGTTCTTTGATACACCTCTGAATGTTTGTAGGCATCATGTGTTTTCCTTCCTTGCACCTCTGAATGTGTTGTTGATGCATCATGTGCCTTGTTCTTACACCTCTGAATGTATTGTTGATGCATCATGTGTTTTCCTTCCTTACACCGCTGAATGAATGTTATGCATCATGTGTTATGTGCTTATACCACTACAGGTATTGTGATACTTAGGTGGTTGTTCTTGCTAGTACAGGTGGTGCTAGTGAGGTCCTGGTTGCCAGTAGTTACTGGTTGTGTGCTAAAGTGAGTTTACATTCTATGTTCTATATACTAAGTGCTAGTTCTTAAAGTGCTGATTACTGACAGTGGTCCTGGTGGCCCTGTCTTGTACATATCCCCTGTAAATTCTGCCCGTGCCTGATGGCACATTGTAAAGTGTGTGTTTTTATCTAATGTGTTTTGGTGTAATACAAAGGCTATTTTTTTATATAACCTTGTGTGGAGTTTCCTTTGTGGGGGGCCTTGGGTGTTGTTGCTGGGGTGCGTGCGCAAATACTTAACTCACATCGCCTCCAAGTTTAGCCTTGCTGCTCGCGCCACGTTACCTAGAGGGTGAGCAGGGGTTATCTTGGCGTGTAACTCCCTTGCCCTGACTTAGGAGTGGTGGTCTCTGACTGACCTTGGCCAAAGCCCTGGCCAGCCAGGGATCCCATTTCTAACAAGTATCAAACAAAATGTATATAAATAGACTAGTATAGACATCTAGATACCTATATTGATATATGCCTCTGTACAGTAGCACCAGTATCTACTTTTTAGCATCTTACGCTGCTTTATTTCTTCTTTTCTTGCTCTCTTTCAATTAAATATCTTTTCCTGACATAATGTATGTTGTAAAGACCTAACACAATATGCATTATTCATATGTAAGTTGCGGTTCTATAACCTGTTAGACTAAAACTTATAAGTGGTATATCATGAACAGTCATCAAACTATTGGCACCAGCTGTTCGAGACAAAAGTATGAAATGTTATGAATTGTCTTAACATATGGACATTATTTTGAGACTATTCATTTATTTGTAGTTACAAGAAGATACTGTCCTGATGAAGACACTCTCATAGTGTTGAAACCTGTAGACGGACGAAATTAATCTCTTCCCTGTACCATTGGGAATATTATCATCTCTAGATATTGTATATATTTATTGACATAATTATTGTATTGCTTTTTACAAATCTTTTTTGATCATATCAATGAATGCTTTCATGATTTTTTATCAAATGTATTAAATTGAACTTTCTATGTTATCTTTAATGTTTCATTACCTTCTTTTACTCGAACGTTGCCAGTTTGTTTTGTCTTGCCTGGGTTTGTTTATTTGTCATACAGTGTTTGCCCTGACCCAGGAAGCATATCCTTCTCAGGGGGTCCTTGTTTATTTCATAAAGAGTTCAATTGGAGCCAGCTCGCAGATTTCTTTGCTCACTGTTCTTGAGGGCGTGCCAAGTCTTCATTAGCTGGGTTGTTTTTGTTTCTTTTTTTTTTAAGAACGGTCGGCTATTTGTATTCTGTGCAGGCGTGCCTGTGTATTTACTTACCTTCCGGATTGAACGTAGTTCATCTCTGTCCTCCTCTGTTAGCGATCTGGCTCTGCTCAGTTAGTGAGCCTACGGTGTTCCTTCTTTGGTGGGGAACTGATCAGTTCCGGAAGGCAAGTGAATACACAAGCACTCCCGCCCATAATACAATTAGTGGACCGTTACTAAAGAAAAATAGTATAAAACCAACCCAGCTAATCCAGACGTGGCATGCCCTCAAGAAACAGTGAGCAAAGAAACCTGTGAGCTGGCTCCAATTAAACTCTTAACATAATTGGCTTCTCCTACTGACTAAACATGAGGATAATTTGAGAACTGACAATGTCCCAGTCCTGAGGAGAACCCCATATGTGTATGGGGTTCTAAACGCATTGGCCTAGCACCTGGGGAAGAGTACCCGCAAGAAACCATCCTGTTTTCGGAAATTTTGGGAGATCGCTTATTCCACCAGCATAAACAGTCATAGTTAGTAGCCCCCACAGCAGTTTATACCAGCAGGAAAAGACTTTGTTAAAGATAGGAATTGTCTATCCCGCTGTATGTTTTAATTTTCAAATGAAGGACTGCTCTATGAACGGCTATTAATTTGATTGAACAAAACAACTGTTATGTCTTGTCATTATATGTTCATGTAATTTTGTCATGTTGATTGTTTAACATTTGAACCTTTCTTTTTCTAAAAAAAAGTTTGCCCTTTATAAAGACATGCAAAAAGATGTTTCAAAATGGCCTTGAGCAAATATGGAAGTAATGTGAAATAAATCACAAGGGCTAATAATAGTGAGGTTATTGTTCCTTTCAATGGATAGTCAGTATAAAAAACTGGCAACTAGCTTCATTGTTCGATTTTATAGATTGAAGAGGCCCAATCTAGTTTGCTATCAAGGGCCCAACCAACCACTTTTTCTATAATTAGCCCTAACTGTGGCACTTTGTTTCTATCCGAGCTGTAATAGGGGTTCCATTAGCCTTTGCAGCTACCCAAACTAAAAGAACCGCTAATGAGTTACCCTTTACCCTGTTGACTATAGAATGAAAATAAGTTACATAACTTTTAGCTGTGTTTGAAAGGGACCATGTTTCCTGCAAACTAATTATACTAAAAAATAGGCCAAAATAGTGAACTACCAGGTTTTTCTCCATGCCGGGTACATAGACCACACATGATCATCTGGGAGCCAAAGCTTATGATTAGGTTTTCCCTTCATTGTGTTTTCACTGGACCACCTCCTTGAAGGCGTGTGTGTACAGCCGCTGTGTAGGGGGGGCCAGAATTACCGCTCCTAGATGGCAATTCTTCACCTGCAATTTTGAATTCCAAGTGAAAGTTCCAGAATATGGAATAACTATATGGACATGGGATGACCAGGTCCTGTTTTGCCATGTTATCCCATACTATTTATTGAAACCACCAAGTCTTTTTTTTATTCTTGTTTTAGACGTTTTTTAACTGCGATTTGCACACAGAAATAAGGAATGTCATGTATATATGCAAATAATGAATATGTAATTATTCCTCTGCACCATGTTGTGTTTTAAATACCTGCTTGTATATTTATATGTAGGAATATTTGTTTGCACAGATGTAACACATACCATCTTGCTAGGTTTTATATTGTGTTTTATATTGTGCTTTTATAGTCTTTGTTGGCCGAATAAAAAGCTATTGACTTACCTTGTTATCCCTGATTCCAGCTACTATTCCACCCTCATGGGGCACCTTCTGAGAGCAGGTGGTACATGAGAATAGGGGGGCACTACAGATCATGGGAGTGGGGAAGGTAGGGAGGGGATCAGTGGGTCTGGGTTAGGGCAGGTGGCTGAGCTGCTGGAGAGAAGATTTCTATGCACCCCATGGTAAAGTAAGGGGTGGATGTAGTAGCCTGTATCAGTGTCTACAGCTTGTTCCCCACAGTACAAGGGGGGTTTAAAGGGTGCAGATGTTCCAACAGATGGTAATTTTGAGTGCTGGAACACCAGGCTACATGAAATGGGCAGTAGTGGTCTCCTACCTAGAATCCTGTGTCACTCGACTCCTAATTGGTCCCACTGTTGGTAGTCCTCATGGGCACTATGACCTCCTGTAGTACAGAGATAAAATGGACATCATTTTTTAAAGGATGTTTGAGGGCTTCTATTATATCTAGGGCTCCCGGTTTTAAGGGTTTTATTTTTTTCCCATTTCCGTCTGTATTTATCCATATTTATATTTTTATTAATTTTATCTGTACTTATCCATATTTATTTTGGGTTTTATGCAAATATTAAGCTGAAAATAGTGTGCACTTATGCTTGAATGTCTGGCAGGTTTCAAGGCTGTGAACATCCACATGGGATCACCGTCGAATTGTATGCTAAATTTTATAAACCATTGAAGGAAATTATAACAACTTTAATGACGCATATTTTTAATTGGGGGCAACCACCAGGCTCATGGGCCAGGACTAAAATTGTAGTTTTCCCGAAAAAGAACAAAGATCCTGCACAATTGGGATCCTATCGCCCAATCACATTATTTAACTGCGACTCTAAAATATACTTGAAATTACTGGCAACAAGACTGGCCCAATATATACACAAAATCACCTCCCCACGACAACACGGCTTCATTCCGGGCCGATCAACCACTGATCATGTTCAGAGGGTCATCACACTCTTCGACATTACAGAAGTGGCAGGAGACCCTATGGCCCTAATACTGTTAGATGCCGAGAAGGCCTTCAATAGGGTCTCCTGGCAATATCTGTGGACAGCAATGTTGAAGTGCGGTATCGGTAACCGATTCATCAAAGCTACCCGTATGTTATACACAAACCCTGAAGCGGTTATCGCAATCAACGGAGAGATGACCGAGAGCATTAAAGTTACCAGAGGGACAAGACAGGGTTGTCCGTGCTCTCCCTTATTGTTTGCTATCTTCATTAATCCTTTCATTCTGAAACTAGACTCCAATTTGGCAATACCACCAATCAAAACTATTAACGGCAATACTAAGACGCTAGCCTATGCGGACGACATAGCAATAGTCACCGGAGACCCTAACACAGCAGTGAAAGCAATGGAAGAAGATGCAAAACAATTCGGGGAGGTCTCAGGATACAAACTTAATCAGGGAAAAACCCAGATAGTCGTCAATAACAAGATTACATTTCTTGATGATCGGGTAGTCACCAACGCCACATATCTAGGAGTAAATATAACATCAGACCTAGACAATCTGGTCAAAATTAACCTGGAACCCCTCATAAACCAAACAAGCAAAAACCTCTGGAGAATTCACAATCTTCATCTAACCTTAGTGGGAAGATGCAATGCCATCAAAATGCTATATCTCCCAAAATTTCTATATCTCTTCCGGACCATTTGTTTAGATTTCACCAAACAAATATTCCAGGGCACAGATATATAAACACAGTTTATATGGAATTATAAAAAAACACGTAGGGCACTCAAATATATTACACTCCCAAAAGACAGGGGCGGGCTCTCACTACCGAACCTAAAAATATATTGGGGGGGCCACAATCATACAGTATAGCAAAATACTTCTGACCTGCTATAAACACGTGGAATGCGAAGGAACAATCCCGACACCACAGGGTTTAATATTAGGTAATGAAACAAAAGCACATCTATGGCGACTAACTTACAATTGCTACTACAAAAAGGTACGATTTAAAACCCTAAGGGGTGTATACTCAGCCTGGAACAATGTCCGAAAGCTATGTGGGATAGGGAGATTTTCATACTACACAGCGCTAGTGGGAAATACCAATCTACCAGATACATTTAATGACGCGTGCATGAAAAGGTGGCAAAGGGCGGGGATCACCCAGTGCGGTAATTTTTATTCCAATACTGGATTCAAATAATTTGATGAACTGAAATATGAATTTGGACTAAGCCAATAAGATTTTTTCAAATTTCTACAAATTAGAGATTTCTTATCGAAGAAAGGGGGAGGCCCGGCCAAATTTAGAAACATTAACATAATAGACACAATAATTGGTACCCACACAATAAGAATTGGTGGTATATATAATAACTTTATATCTGCTTTACCAGATGATATTGCAAAATATACATTAAATTGGCACGAAAAATTAGACGTGATACAAGACACCTGTGAGAAATCACTTAAGGCATCTCAATTATGGCTAATGTCGGCCAACCTCCAAGCCCAATATTATAAAACTTTTTTCCAGTTATATTACACCCCGAACAAGATCGCCAAATGGGGATCGGGCAGAGGTACAGAATGCCCTCGATGTAAGCAGCACGAGGCAGATATCTTACACATATTCGCAACATGTGTCGCACTGGGTACAATACGTAGGAAAATCTCCACATTTCTATCCAAAATCTTTAACTTACAAATTGAAATAACGACGGCAGAATTAATACTTGGTATAGATGGAGATACCCGGCCAAAGGAAACTCAAGTGCTTATTTTAATTTCTGCGGCTGTATTCAGATTATGTTTGGCTTCGGCATGGCTAGACCATAACCCTCCGGCTTTTGAACAATGGCGGGCCAGAATCTTGGCCACATATAATTTAGAAAAGGCTATATACCGAAAGAAAGGTAGAAAGAAACAAAAGATAGGGTTGAAAATTTGGGACCCACTGACATGTTGGATACAGAATCCGGGTGGATAATTATATAACTTAGTCTGTTTGCAATCATATATCAAGAAAATGCATATTATCTTTACATAATTTAGACACAAAAACAGTCAGGTTTCATGTACCGTGTTCTTATTGTTGTTTTGCTTATGTATATACTCAAGCTTGGGGGGAGGGGGGGAGCGGTTATTAATAATAGTTCTAATTTTGATATACAGATTTTTTGGGGGGGGTAAAATTATGGAGGGGATAAAATGACAAAAATGCTTCAATAAAGATTTTTTGAAAAAAAGAAGAAAAATCATGGAAACCCCCTTACAATGAGACCAGTATTATATGTGCTCCGCTGTGATCTATATTACAGAAGGGGTCATGCAAGCATCTGAAGCCCTCTAATAAGGGCTTACAGTGGAATGAAAAACGAAGGGGTCTGTCAAAGGGGCGTGGCTGATGTAATTAAGGGCGTGGCTTCCAAATATGCACACTAAAAGTGCTTAGCATAATGTCGCCGCACCCCCCCAACCTGGTATTTTGCTGTTTCTGTCATTGCATGCAGATATATAATACAGCAAGTAACATTACACCTACAACAAGCCAGGACTATTGGCTTTGTCAATGGTGTTAGTTGTGTAAGATAAATAAGCATGAACTTCTTTGTTGTATAACATTAGGGCTCCCGGTTTTATGGTTTTTATTTCTTTCCCATTTCTGTCTGTATTTATCCATATTTATATTTTTATTAATTGTATCTGTATTTATCCATATTTATTTTGGGTTTTATGCAAACATTAAGCTGAAAATAGTATATTTCCACATTTATTTAACCCAAAAAATATGCACTTTTGTTTGAATGTCTGGCAGGTTTCAAGGCTGTGAACATCCACAGAAGATAAATCAATGCATTTACATGAACATATGCAAATTTCATTATCAACCTTGTGCATATCTACTGCTGTTAAAGCCTTTAAACTGAAATGCCTTTCTTTTTTAACCCCCTTATCTATCAATCCACACATCCATTGTCCTGGCAGTCATGGTAGACAGTATTTAGAATCACTCAAAAAGCAACACAATTTCCGTTTTTATCCACATTTTAAAATAAATACAGACAAGAAAAGGAATGTTTTCTGTCTGTATTTTTCTGTAAAAATCAGTAAAAACGGAAAACAGGGAGCCTTAATTATATCCCATAAAGCCTCACAAATGGATTGTTGTGAAATTCCAAGTATGTTTTAGAACACTCTCTAGAAGGAGACCATGGTACAGTATCATTGTGCACAGCTTTATCTCCGCTTTCATGGAGCAAGCCCTGCTTTTATTGCATCTGCTGTTACACTTCCTCCTTAGAACTAAGGAGTTGATGTTCTTAATTATATATTATTTCTCCATCCACTCTGTTGAAAAGTCTTGGACTGCTCTCCTTTGTTTAAATCTTCTCTTGTGTAATTGAGTATCTCCAGATATCTACCATGGGTTTGTGTGCCAGTTGGAGCTGCGTATCTATTAGGAGCAAACACAAAGAGAGGATGGACGGAGCGCTGAAAGTTTCAGTGCTCCATCCGTCAACTCCTTGTGTTTGCTTTGTTCGTCCTAAGTTGGCAGGGTATGCCCAGACGTGGATCCCTTAATCACTTTGCCACTGGATTCAAACTAGTCTGGCTGATGAGGGGTGTTACCCCGAAACCGGTTGCAGGATGCTTGTTACCGGTGCAGGGAAGACCTAGCTTGGCTGTTCGGGCTAACAGGGTCAAGACTGACTTGCATATGGCTGGTTCTGAACTGGGGTGGGGAAGTGAGCTAAAGAACGATGATGGATTCAACTCAGATCTGTGACTGGGGGTGAGTGTCTGAAAAGTGTCAGTGTTCCGTCTGAAATCTCCTTGTGTTCGCTTTGTTCGCCCTAAGTTGGCAGGGCATTCCTTAGACGTGTGTCCCTTGATCACTTTGCCAGCGGATTCAAGCTAGCCTGGCTGATGAAGGGTGTTCAATATAAAGGTATAAACCCAGGCCAAACAGAACAAAAAGGCACAAACAATTCTATTTAAAACAACAAAATGTATAAGACCAAACACAACAAGGTACTATCCTGATGTATAAAAATAATTTAATTATACTGATAAAAAAGGATTAAACCCATACAATTATATGCATATAATTTGTTTGATACATTTGATACAATAAAACACTTAGTTGCTTTTCTTATTAAAAAAAGAACATTAGTTATAATGGAAACACTGTAGTGGTGTTGTAGTTATTTCAAAAAGGAGCGTGGGAGGCTGTTTTCTGTCAACGCGTTTCGACACGCATTGGTGTCTTCATCAGGACAAAATCTCATCCAGCCAAATTTCTAGAGAGAAAAATACTTTTAGATTCCTCGAATACATAGTACCATGTGTTTATAAAACCAATTTTTCTTTCTATTCTAGAGACAGCATGTTATTTAACTGAAATAGCCAGGTTTGTAAAGAGCAATACATTCAGTCATAAAGCTGAAGTTGAAGTTATCACATTGAAGTCTCACATAAGAATAAATGATGATGTATCTTGTCTCATCGTACACTTGATTCCTGGATGTAAATTTTAACAAATTTAATAAATACAATCTGTTACATGATAACACTAGTTCGATGTATTTTCAAAATCATAGAAAAGAAAGAGAAGAAGGGGTGAAATGAAGTAGTCAGGGGTTAACAGACCATCTATTATTATAGTAACTGGTGTAACTATTGGGGTTAGTTTTAATTAAACAAAAAGAGGAGTTCCTATTTCTAAGGTCCCAACCTAGTTTTTGGAACCAGCTAATGTCGCCATAACCTTAAACTATCTCTATTTTAAGTATCCTCTACTCTTTTTATTTATTCGTTTCAGTATGGCAACAGTAGCATGATGAGAGCAAAGAATCACTCACCTTTGTTAAATGGGAAAACCAAATTTCCCTGGAATTCAGTAGTTTTTGAAAAAAGCCCGGTGATAATTATAAGGCTGGAATAATAATAAAAGGCAATCAACAGATTTCTTAATTTATATTACAAAGTCATGTCTCTTATTGGATGTATGACGTTATAACGCATACTTTTACAACGCCTACCTTTACAACGAAATTTTTACAACGCAAAAACTATTACAACGCATACATTTACAACGCAATTTTTTACAACGCATATACTTTTACAACGCATACCATTACAATGTAAGTATTGGTAAGTATATAATATTTTTTTAATGTAATATAATTAAAATTAATATAATTTCATTTCATTTAATTTCATTTAATTAATTTATTCAAATTTGTCTTTTACCCTGTACCCCTGTACCCCAAAAACCCAAAACTGACCCTGAATCCTAAAAATACCCCTTTACCCAAAAACCCAAAACTGACCCTGAACCCTAAAAATACCCCTTTACCCAAAAACCCAAAACTGACCCTGAACCCTAAAAATACCCTTTTACCCAAAAACCCAAAACTGACCCTGAACCCTAAAAATACCCCTTTACCCAAAAACCCAAAACTGACCCTGAACCCTAAAAATACCCCTTTACCCAAAAACCCAAAACTGACCCTGAACCCTAAAAATACCCCTTTACCCAAAAACCCAAAACTGACCCCGAACCCTAAAAATACCCCTTTACCCAAAAACCCAAAACTGACCCTGAACCCTAAAAATACCCCTTTACCCAAAACCCCAAAACTGACCCTGAACCCTAAAAATACCCCTTTACCCAAAAACCCAAAACTGACCCTGAACCCTAAAAATACCCCTTTACCCAAAAACCTAACATATAACATTTTAAATATAATTATATACTTACCAATACTTACGTTGTAATGGTATGCGTTGTAAAAGTATCTGCGTTGTAAAAACATGCGTTGTAAATGTATGTGTTGTAATAGTTTTTGCGTTGTAAAAGTTTTGTTGTAATGGTAGTGCGTTGTAAAAGTTGCGTTGTAAACGTTACATACCCTCCTATTTCACCATAACTATTATAGGGCAATGTTCAAGGTTTCAAGGTTCCAAATGTTCTAATCTACTGGGTTCCTACAATATAGTGACTAATCAGAAAACGAACATCTAATTATTCATTGCGCTTTTGTTCTTATAAACGTGTTTTTTGTTTTGACTATTTTATGGAGACAACTTTTTATGAGTCAAAACCTACACTGAGGTCCAATCTATTTGCCTTCATTCCAGGTATTGGAAACTCGCTTAGATGTATCGTAGCTACCTTTCCATTTTTATGCTTTTTTATGCTACCAAATGCACGATCCAGCTTATATTGTGAACGTGACTCTGATACTTATATGTAGCAAGTTCCATTTCTTACCTATAATGACTTCGGTCGCATTCTGTGTATTTCATAATCAGAGGCACAGAAAAAACGGGGCACCTTTTATTTCCTGTCATATAGGTATGTGAAATCTGCAAAAAAACGCGATTTCTGGCTTTTAATCTAATTGCTGTAAAAAGTTTTCATTTTACACCCCTCATTTGCATAAGCACGTATATTATTTACATATTATCGCATTACCTTCGAGTTGCGATTTCACTGCACACATCCCATTTTTTCTGGCGACAGGTAAAACCCGATATGTTCTTTTAAAAGCCAATATTCTGTTGTGGGAAAAACATGCACTTATCAGCTTAAAGATGTTTTATTCCGATTTACTCACAATCAAGATACTTTGGGTATGTTTCCATATTCGGGCATTTTGATAGTACCTACATATGGCACTTCTCCTCGCAAGCATTACATGATTATAAAAGAGGTTCGTTTATGTAAACGGCCGCAGCAGGTTAAATAAATGCACATTGCATTATTTCGGATGGAAATATACGCTAATAGAGGAGTTAGGCATTCACGTTATGCTGTCTGTTCTCGGTTGCGCTAAACCGCACTTGATAAATTTCAAAATATGTACCTTTGAAAACACGTGTGTGGCAGCCGATGACTTCGGCGTCTGAGGCGGGGAATCTTGAAACCGCCAGCTAAATGCGTCTAGGTTTGACAGCGGTAAACTTTTAAAAATCGAACAAACTGCAAGCAAAAGTTTACATTTAGGGGAGAGCCCACCATGTTATCCTAGCGTTAACATACTATTCCTAATAAATTCTATTTGAAGTGTAGCTTGTGTTTACCTTTGCGAGTATTTTTATTTTTCCGTGTAATCTGTCTTCAAAGATCTTATTTATTCAGCACTCACGGACGTGCAGAAAGATGAGGCAGACCTCGTCTCATCCCCCGCTACTCTCGAGGTCACTACCCCACAGCCGCTTTTTCTTGTCTGAATATCCGTATGACATCTGGGGTGATAGCTTTTAAAATGTAGCAATGTGTTCCTCGCTGTTGGTTTCGTGAACAAATCCACTTCTAGTAGTCCGTTGTTATTTCTAATATAAATATCTAAGAAGGATTATGCCCTGAATATGAATTATCATGCACTAATACAAACTAATAGAATGTGGCAATTAAGATTGGTAATGAATAAGACTCCTTCCATGTCATGAGATGTGTAGCTACTAATATCAATTTGTGTTCAGCCTAGTTCATTTTCCAAAAATCTAAAAATTAGAGATGCGCTTTATAAAAGCGATAGGTACTGTCTACTTACATAAGCACACTGATAGTAGAACTATTCTTTCGAGTATTAGGCCTTTAAATGGAGGCGTGTCTCCGGAGTTATGACACTAGAGGTCATCGGTATAAATACCAATGGAAAGGCGGCTCTCAAACCCCTTTCCTTTTTCGAATCAGCTGGCCCGCCGCATGGTAGGAGTCTGCCTCAAACAGAACCGGTAAGCGTTTCTCTGCTAGAGCCCTAGGAGGTTTACTCCTCCAATTTTATAAAGAAATCCACTTTAACTAAGGCGTGTAACACTATGATTGCATTTTAATGTTTTGCAGTCATATGGATATTCAGACAAGAAAAAGCAGCTGTGGGGTAGTGACCTCGAGAGTAGCGCGGGATGAGACGAGGTAAATGTAAATGTAAATGTAGTTGAGCTTATATAGCGCACAGCTACCCACAGTGGGTTTCCCGGCGCTTGCTTAGGGAACCCTTCCTGATATTCCCCTGTGAGATAGCAGGGTATCCACAAGGTGAAAGTCAGGCATCCCGCCGCGAGGGGCCGTTGTGGAGATTAAGCAAGCTGTTGCCCAGAGTCGCAGAGTGTGAACCCGTGAGTCGAGGAGGCACCGGGGCGAGAATTATCGAGTCCGTGGAATTTTTAGCCCAAGACCTGCCGGGGCGGGGAATTGAACCCTGGTCCAGGACCGATCTCAGATTCCGGGTCTGCCGCCTCTAACCCCTGAGCCACACTTCTCCACGGTCTGCCTCATCTTTCTGCACGTCCGTGAGTGCTGAATAAATAAGATCTTTGAAGACAGATTACACGGAAAAATAAAAATACTCGCAAAGGTAAACACAAGCTACACTTCAAATAGAATTTATTAGGAATAGTATGTTAATGCTAGGATAACATGGTGGGCTCTCCCCTAAATGTAACCTTTTGCTTGCAGTTTGTTCGATTTTTAAAAGTTTACCGCTGTCAAACCTAGACGCATTTAGCTGGCGGTTTCAAGTTTCCCCGCCTCAGACGCCGAAGTCATCGGCTGCAACACACGTGTTTTTAAAGGTACATATTTTGAATTTTATCAAGTGCGGTTTAGCGCAACCGAGAACAGACAGCATAACGTGAATGCCTAACTCCTCTATTAGCGTATATTTCCATCCGAAATAATGCAATGTGCAGTTATTTAACCTGCTGCGGCCATTTACATAAACGAACCTCTTTTATAATCATGTAATGCTTGCGAGGAGAAGTGCCATATGTAGGTACTATCCAAACGCCCGAATATGGAAACATACCCAAAGTATCTTGATTGTGAGTAAATCGGAATAAAACATCTTTAAGCTTATAAGTGCACGTTTTTCCCACAACAGAATATTGGCTTTTAAAAGAACATATCGGGTTTTACCTGTCGCCAGAAAAAATGGGATGTGTGCAGTGAAATCGCAACTCGAAGGTAATGCGATAATATGTAAATAATATACGTGCTTATGCAAATGAGGGGTGTAAAATGAAAACTTTTTACAGCAATTCGATTAAAAGGCAGGAATCACGTTTTTTTGCAGATTTCACATACCTATATGACAGGAAATAAAAGGTACCCCGTTTTTTCTGTGCCTCTGATTATGAAATACACAGAATGCGACTGAAGTCATTATAAGTAAGAAATGGAACTTGCTACATATAAGTATCAGAGTCACGTTCACAATATAAGCTGGATCGTGCATTTGGTAGCATAAAAAAGCATAAAAATGGAAAAGTAGCTACGATACATCTAAGCGAGTTTCCAATACCTGGAATGTAGGCAAATAGATTGGACCTCAGTGTAGGTTTTGACTCATAAAAAGTTGTCTCCATAAAATAGTCAAAACAAAAAACACGTTTATAAGAACAAAAGCGCGATGAATAATTAGATGTTCGTTTTCTGATTAGTCACTATATTGTAGGAACCCAGTAGATTAGAACATCTGGAACCTTGAAACCTTGAACATTGCCCTATAATAGTTATGGTGAAATAAGAGACATGACTTTGTAATATAAATTAAGAAATCTGTTCATTGCCTTTTATTATTATTCCAGCCTTATAATTATCACCTGGCTTTTTTCAAAAACGACTGAATTCCAGGGAAATTTGGTTTTCCCATTTAACAAAGGTGAGTGATTCTTTGCTCTCATCATGCTACTGTTGCCATACTGAAACGAATAAATAAAAAGAGTAGAGGATACTTAAAATGGAGATAGTTTAAGGTTATGGCGACATTAGCTGGTTCCAAATATTAGGTTGGGACCTTAGAAATAGGAACTCCCCTTTTTGTTTAATTAAAACTAACCCCAATAGTTACACCAGTTACTATAATAATAGATGGTCTGTTAACCCCTGACTACTTCATTTCACCCCTTCTTCTCTTTCTTTTCTATGATTTTGAAAATACATCGAACTAGTGTTATCATGTAACAGATTGTATTTATTAAATTTGTTAAAATTTACATCCAGGAATCAAGTGTACGATGAGACAAGATACATAATCATTTATTCTTATGTGAGACTTCAATGTGATAACTTCAACTTCAGCTTTATGACTGAATGTATTGCTCTTTACAAACCTGGCTATTTCAGTTAAATAACATGCTGTCTCTAGAATAGAAAGAAAAATGTAAAACTGGTTTTATAAACACATGGTACTATGTATTCGAGGAATCTAAAAGTATTTTTCTCTCTAGAAATGTGGCTGGATGAGATTTTGTCCTGATGAAGACACCAATGCGTGTCGAAACGCGTTGACAGAAAACAGCCTCCCACGCTCCTTTTTGAAATAACTACAACACCACTACAGTGTTTCCATTATAACTAATGTTCTTTTTTTTAATAAGAAAAGCAATTAAGTTTTTTATTGTATCAAATGTATCAAACAAATTATATGCATATAATTGTATGTGTTTAATCCTTTTTTATCAGTATAATTAAATTATTTTTATACATCAGTATAGTATCTTGTTGTGTTTGGTCTTACACATTTTGTTGTTTTAAATAGCCTTGTTTGTGCCTTTTTGTTCTGTTTGGCCTGGGTTTATACCTTTATATTGAATTATTGCCCTGACCCAGGAATTCTATCCTTATCAGGGGGTCCTTGATACACTGCATGATGAATGGTGTTGCCCCAAATTTGATCCCAGGATGCCTGTTTCCGTCCAGGGAAGGCCTGGCTTGGCAGTCTTGGATGGACTGTTCCCATGAGACACAGGGTCAAGACTGAATGACATATAGCTGGGTCTGAACTGGGCGGGTGAAGTGAGCTAAAGAACGATGATGGATTCAACCCAGATCTGTGACTTGGTTGAGTGTCTGAAAAGTTTCAGCGCTCCGTCCATCATCTCCTTGTGTTATCTATTAGGAGCAGCACTTCTCTCAGGATGTCAGCTATGGTTTAGGGGTGAAGAAAGATGTTCACTACACTTGCAAAGTGGATGTAAATAGGAAATTTCACCTCAACGACCTGGGTAAAGTTTTATGTCTTGCCCACATTTAAATGAAATCTCCCACTTTGGGAGCGCTGGATTGCTTGGCTCAGGATGTCCTCTAGTGAGACACCTTATAGTGAGATGTTCTGTAGTGAGACACCTTGTAGTGAGATGCCTGCAGTGAGACACTTTGTAGTGAGATGTTCTGCGGGGAGAAGCCTTGTAGTGAGATGTCCTGTAGTGAGACACCTTGTAGGGAGATGTCTGCAGTGAGACGCCTTGTAGTGAGATGTTCTGTGGGGAGACTCCTTGTAGTGAGATGTCCTGTAGTGACATGCCTTGTAGTGAGGGTTCTTGTAGTGAGACGCCTTGTAGTGAGATGTTCTGTAGTGAGACGCCTTTTAGTGCTATGGGGCCTAATTTATGAGGCTGTGCGTCACTTTTACACCGCCGGTGCGTCACTTTTTGTGACGCACCAGTGGTGTAAAAAATGCGCCTTGTTGCCTCACATTTACAAAGTGACGCATCTAGGTAGATGCGTCACTTTGTAAACCCCTGCTCCACATTATACCTGCGCCAGGTATAATGTATGCAAGGGGGGCGTTTTGACGCAAGAAAGAGTCATAGAAGTGACGCAGGGAAATCTATAAGATTTCACTGTGCCATTTCGTGGACGCTAATGCGTCAAAATCTTACGCCTGCCTCATGGCAGGCGTAAGACTGACGCAGGCACTAACATCATGGGACTTGCCCATGTGACAGTACACATTGCTGGAGTTGCGCCACTTTTGTGACACACTCCAGCAATGCGTCACTTTTGCGCCTACAGATACGTCAGAAATACTGACGTATCTGTAACTCCTTGAGACATGATGCGTCATACTGTAAATATGACGCATCGTTAGTGTCGCAGGCAGAGCGCAGTGAAAAGTGATGCATCGCTGTTTTCACGCAGTGATGCGTCACTTTTCATAAAGGAGGCCCATGGGGCCTTATTTATGAAGGCCTTGCGCCGCCGGTGCGTCACTTTTTCCCATTTTAAAAGTGACGCACCTGCGGCGCAAGGCCTTCATAAATAAGGGACGTGGTCTTTAGTGAGATGCCTAGTAGTGAGATGCCTTGTAGGGAGGTGTTCTGTAGTGATAGGGTTTGTAGTGATATAACCTGTAGTGAGACGCCTTGTAGTGAGATGTCCTTTGGGGGGGTTTGGCATTAGGATTAGACAATTGTCTGGCCCAATTTCAATGGGCACCTGACTGTCACTTATATTCTTCTTGCAGGTAACTTTTTTCAAATAGTTCAAAAATAGAAATGAGCAGAGCTGGGTGTGCCTGGGAATCTGGTAAATCTTGGAAGATAGATTCTGCTGCTGCGCGTTAATCGCGCACTTGTCTGTTGAGAAAAAAAAATGTCTCTGCATGCAAGCCCTGCTTCCTTACCCTGCCCAAGAAATTGGAAAGCAAGTTCAGAACCAATTCATTTGGGATCCGGGTCTGAGGCAGAACTAAACAGCTGCCTCCCGTCTTCCCTGTTCCCAAACCCCCGGAGCGCGCCTGCCGCGTGTGACACATCGGCGAATATTAATGCCGGCAGGCGCGCAACACCCATTGGGCTCACCGGGCTTCAGCCCCCCCCCGTCGTCTTCTTCAGCCCGGGCTCATTTGACACGCACTGAAATGATGAAAGAAGGCTGCGCATCGGAGCCGAGAATGTCATTTTTATGATGCATTCTGAGAGGCCCAGCAGCCGAGACAGACAGACAGACAGCCTCTAAACAGTTTCAGTGAACCCCCCTGCCCCCACCTCTTGTTTTCCTTTACTGGCGCTGAGGTGATATCCTTGCCTAAAGGCAGGGATTTCTCCTAAGCACTTAATGTATTCAGCATGGGGTGTGAAGTGCACAGCAGGGGGAAAGGGCCGGCCAGTGCAGATGATGCTTTTCCTTTGTAAAGGAATTTCCACTGGAGTCATAGCCCAGGGGTTGCTGTCTGTGCACTTGTATGGATGTGTATTACATACAAGTGCACAGACAGCAAACCCTGGGCAATGAGGGCAGCAGGAATTCATTTACAAAGGAAAAGCTTCACCTGTACTGGCCATCCCTTTCCCCCTGCTGTCTGTGCACTTGTAGGGAATTCATTTTTTGGAGTGTTAGTGGGTAACTTTAGGGTTCAGGGTGGGTCTGGGTTTTAGGGTGCCAAGAAGTAATTTTAGGGTTCAGGGTGGGTTAGGGATTGGGGTGCCAGGCGGTAATTTTAGCGTTCTGAGTGGGTATGGCTTTTAGGGTGCCAGGGGTAATTTTAGGGTTCAGGGTAGTAATGGGTTTTGGTGTGCCAGGGGGTAATTTTAGGGTTCAGGACGGTTATGGGTTTTGGGGGCCAGGAGGGTAATCTAGGGGTTCAGGGTGGGTGTGGGTTTTGGGGTGCCAGGGGTAATTTTAGGCTTCAGGGTGGGTATGGGTTTTGGGGAGCCAGGGGTAATTTTAGTGTACAGGGTGGGTATGGGTTTTGGGGTGCCTGGAGTAATATTAGGGTTCTGTGTGGGTATGGGTTTTGGGGTGCCAGGGGTAATTTTAGGGCTCAGCGGGTAATTTTGGGGGTCAGAGTGGTAATGGGTTTTGGGGTGCCAGGTGTAATTTTAGGGTTCAGGGAGGGCATGGGTTTTGGGGTTCCAGGGGTAAATTTAGGGTTCAGGGTGGGTATGGGATTTGGGGTGCCAGGGGGTAATTTTAGGGTTTAGGGTGGTAATGGATTTTGGGGGGCAAGGGTGTAATTTTAGGGATCAGCGCGGGTATGAATTTTGAGGTGCCAGAGGTAATTTTAAGGTTCAGGGTGGGTATGGGTTTTGGGGGGCAGGGGTGTAATTTTAGGGATCAGCGTGGGTATGGGGTTTGGGGTTCTAGGGGGATGATTTCAGGATTAAGGGTGGTAATGGGTTTTGGGGTGTGAGGAGGTAATTTTAGGGTTCGGGTGGGTATGGGTTTTGGGGTGCCAGGGGTGTAATTTGGGGGTTCGGGGTGGTAATGGATTTTGGGGGGCAAGGGTGTAATTTTAGGGATCAGCGTGGGTATGGGGTTTGGGGTTCTAGGGGGATGATTTCAGGATTAAGGGTGGTAATGGGTTTTGGGGTGTGAGGAGGTAATTTTAGGGTTCGGGTGGGTATGGGTTTTGGGGTGCCAGGAGTGTAATTTGGGGGTTCAGGGTGGTAATGGATTTTGGGGGGCAAGGGTGTAATTTTGGGGATCAGTGTATGTGTTTTGGGGTTCCAGGGTGGGTTATCTTAGGGGTCGGTATGGGTTTTGAGGTGCCAGGGTTAATTTTAGGGTTCAGGGTGGGTATGGGTTTTGGGGTGCCAGGGGTAATTTTAGGGTTCAGGGTGGGGATGGGTTTTGTGGTGCCAGGGGGGCAATTTTAGAGTTCAGGGTGGTAATGGGTTTTAGGGTGTCGGGGGTAATTTTAGGGTTCAGTGTGGGTATGGGTTTTGGGTTAATTTTAGGGGTTGCAATGTCACTGTTCGAGTCCCCGCTCATACGTTCTATCCTCCAACATTCGGCACCTGTCCCCATTTGCAGCGGCGTCGGTTGGCGTCGCTGCAGGATGCCGAGAACAGCAACAGGGCTCTCTCCGCGGCCCAGGCTGAGCCGCAACAAATTACATCAAAAGAGTCGCTTCTAGTGGACTATAATTGTGCGATGCATGGCAAGATTCCCCGCTGTACCCTGCAATAAAATTAATGGCGAAGACTTACCTGTCGTGTGGCTCTCTCCTCAGCAGGCGACTCTTTTGATGTAATATATATATATATATATATATATATATATATATATATATATATATATATATACTTTACTAAAAAAATAAGCCATTTACAGGTAAATATAAACCTATATCTATACTACTATTATAAAGGAAGAACTTTGAACCTTTGAGGCAGGTAAACTCGGGAACCACAGCGCCAATCCACACACCCGATACATCGTTGTAATTGTCAAGGTGTGCAGATGGACATAGGCTATATAAATTTAAAAAAAAAGTTATTTAAAGAATTTACGAGAAAAATAAGTAGTCCCATGGAAGTAGCGCCGGCCGTGACGTGCGTGCTGACATCAGGAGCGCGGGGAGGAGCGGCGTCCAGGAGCGCGAGGAGGAGTGGCGGACATGAGCGCAGGGAGGAGCGGCGGATAGGCAGGCAGGAGCGGTGGGGAGCTGCGGACAGGCGGGGAGGAGTGGCGAGGAGCGGCGGACCGGTGAACTCAGGAGCGCGGGGAGGTGCGGCGGATGAGGTAAGGCTCCAGGGGACCCACGGACAATATCGGGCGGCCGGGGGCCCTGAAGCCAAGGTCGGGATGGGCTACTACTCCGGGGGACCCATGGACAATGTTGGGGGGGTGGCCCTGAAGCCTGATTGCTCCCGGACAAGGTCGGGACGGGCTGCTAGTATATTCATATGTGGGTGTATAGATAGATGTTTGTGTGTGTGTATATATATATATACATATATATATATATATATGAAACAACCCCTCCTCCAAAAGAAAAGAGACGTGACCCAGAAGGGAGATTCAAAGGAGCACTTTACTGCACACAGGTCTCGGGCGAATGCATTTCGGCACTTTCTGCCTTCCTCAGCGCCCCTCTCCAGCTGCTCCTTGTGCTGCGAATGGTCAGCCTGTCACGCTGTTGTTAACAGTTGCCATGCTCCGCCCCCACGATGTGATGCAATCAAACTGTGTAGTCCTGTGTAGTGGAACTATACTTCCCACAAAGCCCCAATGCTGTGCCTCGAGGAAATTGAAGAATGCTGTGGGGTGATGAAGATCGAGTCGGCTTCCGTGACAGGCGCAGCCATTAAAAGTCTATTGGGGAGGTGAGGCAAATGTACACTTCGGTGCCCCCTCGGGTCCCCCTTGTTTGACCGCCGCAACCTCTCTGCCTGGTGTCCTTTGCGGGGGTTGGCGCGGGAGTCCCGGTCACCCAAACAGGGGATATTAATATCTGCTTACCGCGCTGTCTGCCAAGCGTCCTGGTGGGTAATTGGGGGTTGTTATATTTTAAAATGACACCTTAACTCATGCTCACATTGACTTCTATCCCAACATATACTGCCTGCTAAAATAATTTGCCACTTTGCCAGTGATAACCGCATCCCCAGAAAGGTGCTTCAGTTGTCTTGGCAGAATGAAAACCTATCTTCGTTCAACAATGGGGTAAGAACGACTCTCTGGACTTGCAATGATAAACATTTCACGAGCACATTGTCCTCCTATAGAGGCAATTGTTGACGAACTGGCGAAAAAGGGCCGTCGCTTTGAAATGGCATTGTGAAAATTGGTTATATTGTGTTCCTAAAGTGCTTTGTAGTAAAATATATTAAATTGGCCTTTTAATTCAGTACACTCTGTTCCTTTTTCATAACACAATAGCATATAAATGCATCAAATTAACAAAAATGTGTGCTCTAATTGCTGTCCAGTTTCAAATGCAGAATTCACCACGTTTTCTCCGCTTGACCTGAGCATTAATCGATCCTGATTATCTGCCATTTTAGCCACGCCCCATTGATTAACATTAGCCCCGCCCCTTCGTTTGCCATGTTAGCCCCCCCCGAAATTTAGACCTAGTTGCGCCCCTGAATGCCGGAGGAATAATTTCTTTTATTCCAGTTCCCAGCGAGCGCATTACTTCGCGGATATGCACAGCCTCAGAAGTAAACACGCTGGGAGTAATAGCGGCTCCAGCTGCTGCAGTCATCAGCAGCGCGCGAGCTCTCCTCCTGCAGAGAGGGTACATTGTGTGCCCTACAAGTGCCATCGAGAAAATCTGTTTTCCTCCTGACAGACATAATGGTCTGGGTTCAAAGGGTGAATCCGGAAAGTGCCCGTCTTTTTTTCAACATTGGCGATATCTTTTAATTGGTATGGAGCCCCTTGCTTGATACAACCCAGTGATTTAAAAAAACATATTATAATCACTCACTCTGAATCTTCATCGTGTTGAAAACTGATTATATTTGCAATCGTGTTATAGTTGAACGTGGAAGAAAAGTAGCAAGTCGCAATTCTATGCCAGATACAGTAGTTCCTCACATCACCTGCTAATGCTATTATGCTGCAGTCCAGGGTGCTGCTGCCCTGCGCCTTGAAGTAGCAACCCTTGGCCTCAAAGAACAGTCACGCAGTAATGTAAATACTGCGGTACTTCTAATGTTGTTGTAAGAAACTCACTGACTGGTGACCGAGGAGAGAGTAAAAGCGTATAAAGCAATTTACACCCAGTCAGTAAGGAATATTCTGTCGCAAAGTAGTATTTCCACCTATTTCACCCTGGCACCTATCAGGACAGGAATGTCAACTGTGATAAATGCTGTCTGTGTGCAAGAACCGTAAGCCCCTCCTTGGTGGTATGTGTGTGGGCATGGGGGACCCTGAACATTTTACACGCCAAAACTTCACGTCCACAGAAGGCCCTCTGGTTGACGAATGGGAGACGGTGTAAAACCTCAATTTCATGAGGCAATGGGTCCCCAAGTTTAGGCACCTCCCAAAACATCGGAAAATATAGTTAATTACGTGTGGGCCCACTCAACAACTGAGTTCTAGATCAGTTGAATACGTTTGAAAGATTTTTTACAAAAATTCTAAATATATGCTACAGAATCCGCACAAAATCATTGCCATGAAGGGTCTTAGAAAAAAGTGCATATAGAAGAAAGTGCAAATTCAAAATAATGCTAAGGACCAAATGAGCAGCAAAATCAATAAAGATGTGGACTGCATCTTTAGTAGTATTCAGGAAACTTCTGGCTCACCTGAAATTAGGGAGTCATACATGAAATCTTTTCATAGAATAGAAAGTTCAGATTCCTCATGGTGTGAGCAAAATTATCATAATTTTAGCAAATCAGAGAACAATTAAATGAAACGTCATATTGCCTTAGCACCTATGCTTTATCCCCCTACATGAATATTGATTCTGGCCACTCTATGCTAGTGTCATTCGAAGACGGCAGGACAAAGTGGATACACTACAGCAGTAAACTATTATGAATGAACAGGGCACAGTGATCTAAGGTCGTTGAGGAAAGATACTGTATCAGGAACATGCTAGAAAGAATTCAGTGTGAACAGCAAGAACAATGGCACTAATAATAACAAATATGAACCTGTGTGGTCTAGAAATGATGACCGGTGAAATGTGCAGGGGACATTGTTTTTTTTTTAAATAGGATGGCTGGTGGACCCAAATTGAGGCCTATTTAACATGAGGAAAACATACTTCTACAATACATAGGAAAATTGTGTAAAGTAATTAGTACTATATAATTGTTACATGTTGTTAATACCACACACAAATTAAAATGCACAAAAATCTTTAATACAGGCTGTACTGGACCTTCCATTTTCTTGTACGTAGCTTTTTTTTTTTTTTTTTAAGTTCAAGAGGATTTTATTGAGAAAAAAAAAGTTATACAAATAGTAAAACCAAATACAATATAAGTGATACATTCGGCCACAAGTTGAAAAAATACAAACAGGAGCTCAACTTGGGAAGTGAGAAAAATATCTGTGAATAAGATTAAAAAAGAAATCGATGAGAAATAGAGGATCTGAACCAATATAGGCCTTCCGCAAGTAAAAGCAAACCGTATCACTTTCTGATTTGAAAATGGGGACAAGGGAGGAAACAGAAGAAGAGAAAGATAAGTAGAAAAGCAGAGAAGATAGTAGCAGAAAAGAGGAAAGGGAAGAGAGGATAGGAAAGCAGAAAGAAGAAAAAGAAGGATTCCCACAGTGTGGAAAAGTAAATTTTGCCATGTTCTGTGTCCCTACGTGTCATCCATCATATGTTATGTGTGCATGATTAAATATGCATATGCATTCCCCATGTCCGATTAATGACGCAATTACAGTTGTGTCCACCTCTAGTATGCCAGTTTCCAGTCCTCGTGAATACTACAAATATCAGGCCTATGTAAAGTTACGTTGCCACGTTTCTCAGTGTGCACGTTATTCTATTATAAAGTCCCCGTTTCTAGGCCTCAAAAGGGCCTGGACACTAGATTCAGCTCCTGTCTCCTGAAGCCTCGCTGAGGAGGGATACAGCCCCCACCTGTATCCTCGACCCTTCACTTACTTCCTGCCTCGCAGTGCCCGGTCCAGCCTGGCTCTGCCTCTGAGTCTGCCAAGACTATGTTATGATTCCAGTTATCAGTTCAGCCCTCCTTCCCTGCATTCCTAAACTACTGAATCGCATCAATAGTTTCCGTCGTTGTCTAGCCTTCAGGGCTCCATGTTAGAGAAATACTGCATTTAATGGTCATTTAATATTCTTCAACACGCACTACATGTAGAATAATGCATGGTCCAGCCTTAGAATCAAGTTAGCCTTTCCCCTTATGACTTCTAGTTTATATCAACATGTTCTCTAAACATCAGATACTAGATAGGGTTTAGGTACATGTCGCTCCGACCCTCCAGACTTCAGTCTCTGCTCCTAGCACAGAGTTCATAGCCCCCAGCTTCTCCTAGTGATACGTCATTGCCAGTTTGCGCGCACCACCAGGTTAGAGGTCCCGGCTCCTTAGGTAGCCCCCTCCATGGTTTCCGCCCCATTCATGACATATTCTGTTACGTTTGCATCACATGTCCATGTATACGCCCAGTTACACCTCTTTTCCCCCTTATCTTTCGCGACTGCTACGCGTCACACCTACTGCTCCACCCACTGTTACGCCTACTGCAATGAAATGCTATGTGTTTGCGTTATGTATATATGCTCATATATTGTTATTAAAAGCTAGCGCGCTCATCCCAGATCCAGCCCCAGCAGCTGCTGGGCCCTGCCATCCTATTCCTATGCAGGTTGTCCTGTTCCTGTCCTTATGCTGTATTAAACCTGCAAAACTCCTACTACCTCGAATCTTGACTCTTATTTTATTGAGCTATCTGTTATTCATTCATGCACTCAAAAATAGGGTATTATTTATTTATTTACCACATAATGGCGCCCGAACAGGGACTTGCCCTTTCCCCACGCGTCGGTGAAGCCACGCCGACCCCCTGACCCTCTGCAGTCGTGACGGAACTCTTCTGCGCAGTGGCAGATATTTCTGCTCAAGTATCCCTCAGGCCCACGGAGGAGACGGAGGAGGCGGTCCAGCATCCAGACGAGACGGTGGAGGAACGCGGCGAGTCCCGACCAGAGCCCAAGCCAAGAGTCCAAGGTCCGAGGTATCCGGAGGTCCACCCGTAACTGAAGTCCGAAGTCCGAAGTTCGTTGTCCGTCGTCGTAGCAGTCCAGTCCAGTCTGAGGCCTTCCGTTCTTGCTGCCCGGTGAGTACCGTTACTGGGGTGGTATCTAGACAGGGTCAATTTAAATTGACTCTGGTCTGTGGGTTGGTGGTACACAGTCCCACAAACGAAGTGCCCACTTCGGTGGATGCGGGTCCTGACGTGTCTCTTTATGAGACCGGTAAGTTTCGTACTGTTTCAGCAGTGCATCTAGTTTCTGTTCTAGTCAGTTTCTGTTCTCGAGAAAATTTATGTGTTCTGTTCTCAGTATTTCCAGGTAGTATTCTGTTCGAACTGATTATTTTAAATGTTTTTCATGTATTTTAATGTCGTGGTATGAATGGGGAATAAGTATCGTGTTCATTGTGTATTGTATTGTGTCCAGATTACAGTTCAGTCATGCCCATATTTTCCAAGTTACGTCAGTTAAAAACTAGAAAGGGTCTGCTGGAAGCAGCAGTTCCCGTCCCGCCCAGGGACAGTCCAGGTCACTTTATGTATCAGAAACATGGCATAAGTGCCATATTGTATCTAGATTTATGGGTAGAGTATACCAAACAGTTAGAAGAAAAGTATAGATGGCCCGTATCGGGTACATGGGATGCCGAGTGCATCATGCGAGTAGAAGAAGCATTATGGAAAAAGAAAGCCAGACAGTCACAGAAAGATGCCATCGAGTTATGGCGTAAAGAAGCTCATAAAAGAACTGAAAAAGAAATCAGAAAGTCAGAATTAAGTAGAGAATCCTTAGAACGAGCACAAGAAAAAGAACTAATCGAGATAGGTGAACAAGTCAAAGCCGAACAGTCAGACAGACAGAGGCATGCCCTTATTAAGGGTATGTATCCTCTTCTTGCCGAGGGCTTGCCAAAAGCGACCCCAGAGGCATCCAGTAATTTCCCGCCACCATTAGTTCCGACCAAGCTACGTCACAAACCGACCGCAGCTGATATTTTTATTTCGTCCTATCTGGACGACACAGTCCCTGAATATGCAGATCCTGTTCGCGCTCCGCCAGTCCCTGTAAATCAGGCACATCCTGCTCCTCCAGACACCGGGGCACCCCATGCAGTACCTGCTACGGTACCCCCGGTCCAGCCAGCATTTCAATTTCCTGCTCCACCACGAAGAATATCAGTCAATGATTCTAGTCTAGGGGCCGCAGGAGGAGGTCCTCCTCAAACCCCGCCGCCACGCAAGCGTTTATCAGCACTCGAATTACATGCTCAAGCATCACAGCATACTCCCAAGAGTAATAAGTCTGTTGCAGAAATCAGGCAAGCCCTTGGCGAATGTGCCTATGACCCAGTCCCAGGCGAGAATAATATAGTTTTATATTCAGTACGCGTAAGGAGGGTGACCGAGTATCTAGTCACCCTACCCAATATGAAAGAAGATCTAGACAGAATATATCGTTTCATCCGTACAGGGGATGATCCAGAAAGTATTAGTGATGCCATGTCTCAAAGGAAAGCTGAGATCCAGCGTATGATATTAAAGTTTTTAATTAACTGTCTAATAAGAGAACAAGATTACCCGTCTAAAGATCCGGCCGAAATGAAAACCCTGACAAAGTGGAGTGATAATATAGCCGAGGGTAAGCACAATACCATTAGTGCCATGGAGAGTATGTACAAGAAAATCCGTAGAGAAATAATAAAGATACACGAACAACGTAAAGCAGCACAAGTAAGCGAGAAAGAAAGTAACTCTGATACTGAAGAGGTAGACGACGAGAATACTGCCAGGATAGCGTATGTAGGAAAATCTAGATTTCCAGATCGCCATTTACGCCTAGAACACAAGTCAATTTTCCATCATTCAGCACCAGAACAAGGTTCCCTAGAACAAGTGTTTCAAGCTACCGATCACATTCTGAAATCACGAATCGGTTACAGTGAGTTAAGTACCATGCATGAACAGGAACTAGCCCGATCAGCAGTCCGATGGATTACTGATTCTACCACTTTTCCAGACGAAATAGTGGCACAAATGTTTCTGAAATTGCCCCCAGCCGAGCAACGACTGGTGGGTATGTATATGATTCAGCACCTCATTACATTGTATGAGGGTCAGCACTCTGATCCAGGTCCGTTACATGATGTCCTGAACGAGTTACTCCAGTATAGATGGAGAGGTCTAGGTACCGATTTAATTAGTGTCATTCTAGAACAGCGTCACAAATACCGAACGTTCCTGAATCCGCATTTTGTTCATGTCTCACCCCCAGAAAGTAAACCATTTTACATGGAAAGACAGAACCCGTTACGAGAAGTGCATCCAGTTAAGACAGAGGACGGTGAAATGCAACGAGTGTTTGTATACACTCCAATAACAAAGATGGAACTCCTCGAAATGAAGAAATTAATTCCCTGTCATGACAAAGATCCAGCAGGGTTCCATAGAGAATTAAAAGACATGCTCCGTATGGGAGAATACACTTACCCAGATATCATTAAAATGTTAAAGGTCCTGTTGCCCGCAGGGGTGTATGAAAAGCTAAAGGAAAAAGAATGGGAGGTGGGAGAGAAAAAGATCGATTGGGCAGTTCTAGAAGCTGAAGACAAGGCACGTGTACCAGGTACCGGTCTTGGAGATAAATGTAAAGAATTACCAGAATTATTGATTCAAGTTTTACCCAGATTATTGACAACTAGAAAAGAAGACTGGGATGCAATCTCAGCCTGTAAACAGAAACAAGAGGAAGATATTAGTGATTTTTATTCGAGGTTTGAAAAATGCTTTAGCATCAATAGTGGCCTCAAGACAAGTAGTGAGTCATACCCTCACCTTTTTGTTACTAAATTAGTCGAGAATTCAAGCCCACAAGTTAAAAATCGAGTTTTGAAAGTCGAAAGCACCTGGCAAGCTAATACTCCGTCCCAGATGCTCCAGATGCTTCAGTATCACCAGAATAGAATCAGGGAAGAGCAAGAACACGAGAGAAAACGTATGAAAGATACGAAAATGAAAGTACTAGTTGCACAATCTGTTCCTCAAGACAGTCAGAAGAGGGGTCCGAATCAAGCCAGTCGTCCTGCAGCTCCCGTTAAAGGGAACTGCAACTATTGTAAACAGCCAGGTCATTTTATAAATGAGTGTGCAGTTCTGAAACACAACATAGCTACCGGTAAAACAAAAGAAAGACCACGTCCGCCTAGACAAGAGCAAGTTTCACAGACTCCTCAGCCACAGAATGCACAACAGATAGTTACAGTACCGCAGCCTATCGCTGCAACACAGCATGTCACACAGCAGATGTACCAGTATGCACAGTCTGAGTATCCAGAGTACCAGCAGTATTCATGAAACAGCCTAGAGAGGGAGGTAGGCTTGCCTCTCATCGAGATACCTGTAGATCAAGAAGGTCCCTATGTTCATAGTCAAGTATTAGGGAAAGACAGAAAGTTTTTGATTGATAGAGGGGCAAGTAGGACCACAATTAGTCATGCCGAAGTTCCAGGGGCTCCGCTCTCAGGCTCAAGAAATGTTTCCCTTGGATTTTCAGGAAAACCTATCGTAAATGAGATCTCAAAGCCAGTTACTTTAGAAGTAGGTCCATTGTCCCGTACTACTGATCTGTTACTTACTAAGTCATGTCCAGAAAATCTATTAGGCATTAAAACACTGAAAGAGTTAGGTGCAGTTATATGCTGTTCCCCAGAGGGAATACGATTGTTCCTACGTGACTTTAAGGGTCACTATGTATTACGAGATTTTGATTCAAGACTGTCTAATGTTCCGCAGCATTTATGGGCGCAAGGTCCAACTGATGTTGGTTACATGCAAATCACACCCTATCGTGTGACTCTCAAACCAGGTGTAGTGTTACCACGAATCAGACAGTACAGATTGCCACCCGAGGCTGTAGCAGCCTTATCCAAAATTATTGACGAGCTCATCGCTCAAGGAGTAGTTGTAGAAACTGACTCCAACGTATGCAATTCTCCGATCATTCCAGTCATGAAACGTACTGATCCAAATGCACCCCCAGTTTATCGATTAGTGATCGACCTACGAGAGCTTAATAAATGTATTATTCCGCAGTACCCAGTTGTCCCAGATATCTCTTCCCTATTGACAGTCATTGATTCCGAAGCCACGTTCTTTACAGTAATCGACCCCAAGAATGCATTTTTCAGTGTTCCTATTCATCCAGACAGCCAGTTTCTTTTCGGATTTTGTTTAAATGGAAGGAGCTATATGTTCACACGCGCTCCTCAAGGTTTCACAGAAAGTCCTAGTATTTACAGTCAAGCACTTAAGAGACAACTAGACAACATTCACATGCCAACTGACACTGCCCTGCTCCAGTATGTCGATGATTTACTGATCACAGCCCGTTCTGAACGTGCTTGCGAGCGGGCATCCCTTACAGTCTTGTATTTCCTAGCCGAGATGGGGCACAAGGTGTCCCCTTCGAAGCTTCAATTCTGTGTCCAGCAAGTGGTATACTTAGGACACTTACTGTCCAAGAGGGGTAGGCAGTTGACACCTGACCGTATCCAGTTAATAGCGAGTCTTCCTCAGCCCAAGACCCAGAAGGAGGTACGTGCTTTTATCGGCCTTACTTCTTACTGTAGACAATGGATTCCTCAGTATGCATTTCTAGCCAAACCACTGATACAGTTAACGACACAGGAGGCAGCCGCATCGACTGTCCTCCCTTGGACATCTGAACATACACTGAGTTTCAACGAGTTAAAGAAAGCTTTATGCCAAGCTCCAGTTCTAGCTACACCGAACTACAGTAAGCCTTTTACACTTTTCGTTACTGAACGTGAAGGTACAGCATTATCTGTTCTCACACAAGATCAAGCAGGACAAAACAAGCCCTGTGCTTATTTTTCGAGCACATTAGATCCTGTAGCCCAGGCTCTGCCTGCGTGCCTCAAGTCAGTTGCAGCCACAGCACTAGCTATCAGACAAAGTGATTCCATAGTTTTAGGACACTCCCTGACAGTACAAGTTCCACACTCCGTAGAAGTTCTTTTAAACCGAACACAAACTCAGCACTTGACAATTGCACGTCTAACAGGTTATGAATTGACACTGTTCCAGCCACACATAGAAATCAGACGCTGCAACGTTTTAAATCCTGCTACACTGTTACCATCAGCTAAATCAAATCCTGACCCACATGACTGTGTGGAAGTAGTTAACATTACGACAAAGCCAAGACAAGATCTGACAGATATTCCTCTACCAGATCCCGACCTGACACTTTATGTGGATGGTTCATGTATGAGAACAAGTACAGGAGAACTAGTCGCCGCGTATGCAGTGACTACTGACACTGACGTTATTGAAACACACCGTATTGATACCCTGTCCGCTCAAGCAGCAGAGCTAGTTGCTCTGACACAAGCCTGCATACACGCCAAGAACTTGAAAGTTAATGTTTACACAGATTCACGCTACGCATTCGGAGTTGTACACGACTTCGGAGTGCTCTGGCAGGAGAGAGGTTTCATGACTTCTCATGGAACCAAGATTCAGCATGGTCTCCTTATTCAAGCTCTGTTAGATGCCATACACTTACCGACATCCATTGCCATCATGAAGTGCAAGGCACACACGAAAGTCACTGACATTATTTCCCAGGGTAACGATCTAGCAGATCGCACAGCCAAGCTTACAGCCCAGACTCCAGACATTCCAGTTAACATGACACATACTCCAGATCCAATTACATGTATGACAGTTAAGGACCCTACTCAAGATGTCATAGATATCCAGTTACATGCTACTCCCGATGAAATCAAGAAATGGTCCGAACAAGGAGGGGTCCAGACAGATCAAGGATGGGTAACGAAGGGTAGAGCCACATGGTTTCTCCCCGACTCTATGGTTCAAGTCATTATTAATACCGCACATAGTCCAGCACATTTAGGAGAAAAAGCTATGTTAGACAGTATCCAGAACATTTGGTTCAACAAGCATTTACGAGCTGCAGCTAAGCAGAAAGTCCGTACCTGTATGATATGTTGTCAGTTTAATCCAGGTAAAAGTGTCCCGGTGGAACAAGGTGGTTTCCAGCCCCCTGACCACCCTTTTGAAGTCCTCCAGATGGATTATATTCAGATGGAGCGATGTCGAGGTTTCAAGTATGTCCTTGTAGTTGTATGCGCCTTGTCCAGGTGGACAGAAGCATATCCAGTCCCAGATTACACAGCCGCGACCACTGCTAAGCAGTTGGTTCGTGAGTTCTTCCCCCGTTATGGACTCCCTAGAGTCGTATATTCTGACAACGGCCAGCCATTCTCCTCAGAGTTAATGAAGCACGTTTCCCTTTTGTTAGGGTACCAGTGGAAGTTCCATTGTGTACGCCATCCTGAAGCAGCCGGTCTCGTTGAGAGACATAATCAAACCCTGAAAATCCGCATCGCCAAAGTCTGTCAAGAAAAAGGTGTGGACTGGCTAGTAGCTCTGCCAGTCGCTTTATTTTATATGCGCATGGTCGCACATTCCAGATCAGGTCTGTCCCCGTATGAGGTCGTATTCGGCCGCCCCCCTAACATGTGGGGTACTCCTAGACCCCGAAGTATTACCGATGTTTCAAGTAATATGCTGACAGATTACCTAGCTTCCTTGATGTCTGCCCTCAACTCATGTCGTTCACAGGTTGCCGCCGCATTTCCAGACAATACCGAGGTGGCACCGCATGAAATCGTTCCAGGATCCATGGTGATGGTCCGCAACTTTGACAGATCAAGTCCGCTGGAGCCTCGTTGGAAAGAGCCCCGACAGGTCCTCCTCACCACCCGTACAGCCGTGAAGTTGGAAGGACGCCAGGGCTGGGTGCACCTTTCTCATGTTAAACTTTTTAATGGACTGAAACCCGTCTTTAAGAACATTTCCCAGGATTTGAAGGATTGCCAGAATATTGTTCTCAAGGACTGTCCCGCAAATGACATTGATTCAAAACCCCCCCTGTTAGAGAAAACTCCGCAGCAGGAGTATAAACAGAAAACTCCGGTCTAGTAAAATAAGTCAGCCAGTTTGATTGTCTAAGTCCTCCCCTAGGTGAAACGGTTAGACTGTTTCTGACATGTATAAAATAGACCCCCATAGTGAGAGAGTTAGTCAAAACTCAATCCGATGTATCGTTTTTCTATGTTTCATATTGTTTTCCAGCCTTATGATTTCCTGCACCAGTTATGCATTTTACCTATGTTTCCCAGTTTCACATGTAAATAAGTCTGCTAATGCTACAGTAGAGCACACGTTTAGTGATCTGCCTCCTCACGAGCTGTCCTACCGCCTCGCTATGCGAAATAACTCCTTTATCCGCATGTTACATTACTCACACCAGACCAGCAATACCACTAATTGTTGGGTGTGTGGTCGACTCCCCCCTTTCCAGACACCAAAGGGAGTTCTGCCACTTTTTCCTTATCCATTCTCACATAATGGTTCGTGTGGAGCATGGTCCACGTTAACGTCATCCTCAACAGATATGTCTTTTCTTAACAGTACATGTTTCCCAGACAAGCAAGGTCTTCCCCACAGAACCGGGTTAGATCTAGAAAATGAAGTGTATAATTTAGGTAATTATTCTTCGAATTTTATGGTCCTGAATGTTCAGTCTGATACTACTCCAGACTTACCTGCTATTTCAGTACTACCAGTCAAAGGCGAATTATGTGTCCGAAATAAGGGTTCCATACATGTAGGACATAGTGATTGTACTACTGTTGTCAAGTATAGTGACAGTGGGAAATCTATTTTCAAAGCTTCACGTCATTCATATTTTATTTGTGGTCAAACCGCATATGTTCGTCTGCCCCTCGATTGGGAGGGAACCTGTTACATTGCCTTCCTACTGCCACCTGTTTTCCTAGCCCCACCTGATTATCATAGAAATACACATCTAGTACACATTAGACATAGAAGGGAGTCCCCAATTGTCGATTATACTGAAACTACTCTAGAACAATATACCGATTTCAATAAAGGTTTCTTCTTCTTTATAGGACCTATCCAGAATAGTAAGTTAATCCGTAGGTTAACCAGAACCCTTGAAGCTGTAGTAAATGAGACTGCCTCTGCTCTAGGTAACCTAACCGAAGAGCAATCTGCTATGAGATTTGTCGTTTTGCAAAATCGTCTCGTCCTTGACGTCATACTGGCCGATAGGGGCGGGGCCTGTAGAGTCATCGGATCTAGTTGCTGCATTTTCATTCCAAATAACGCGCCGTCTGTCTATTCAGCTATAACCAGACTCCATAAAATTGCCCATCTGTTACACCAAGATCCAGGCACCTGGACATGGTCCGGTTGGTTCTGGAATATAATTTCCGCATGGGGATGGAAAATATTGTCCTTTCTAGGTATTGCAGTAGCGATTATATTCAGCTGCTGCCTCTGTATACAATGTGGCCCTGCGATTTGCGGCATTTGTGCTACCTCTTGTATTCCTAGTCCCAAGCCCCGTTCTAAATCCCGTTCCAGGATAATTCGAGACGAGCAAATGATACTGTATGAAATGATAGACGGTATCATGAAAATTGATGTTTCCTGATGGAAACGTAGTGACAAGGAGGGAATGTGGAAAAGTAAATTTTGCTATGTTCTGTGTCCCTACGTGTCATCCATCATATGTTATGTGTGCATGATTAAATATGCATATGCATTCCCCATGTCCGATTAATGACGCAATTACAGTTGTGTCCACCTCTAGTATGCCAGTTTCCAGTCCTCGTGAATACTACAAATATCAGGCCTATGTAAAGTTACGTTGCCACGTTTCTCAGTGTGCACGTTATTCTATTATAAAGTCCCCGTTTCTAGGCCTCAAAAGGGCCTGGACACTAGATTCAGCTCCTGTCTCCTGAAGCCTCGCTGAGGAGGGATACAGCCCCCACCTGTATCCTCGACCCTTCACTTACTTCCTGCCTCGCAGTGCCCGGTCCTGCCTGGCTCTGCCTCTGAGTCTGCCAAGACTATGTTATGATTCCAGTAATCAGTTCAGCCCTCCTTCCCTGCATTCCTAAACTACTGAATCGCATCAATAGTTTCCGTCGTTGTCTAGCCTTCAGGGCTCCATGTTAGAGAAATACTGCATTTAATGGTCATTTAATATTCTTCAACACGCACTACATGTAGAATAATGCATGGTCCAGCCTTAGAATCAAGTTAGCCTTTCCCCTTATGACTTCTAGTTTATATCAACATGTTCTCTAAACATCAGATACTAGATAGGGTTTAGGTACATGTCGCTCCGACCCTCCAGACTTCAGTCTCTGCTCCTAGCACAGAGTTCATAGCCCCCAGCTTCTCCTAGTGATACGTCATTGCCAGTTTGCGCGCACCACCAGGTTAGAGGTCCCGGCTCCTTAGGTAGCCCCCTCCATGGTTTCCGCCCCATTCATGACATATTCTGTTACGTTTGCATCACATGTCCATGTATACGCCCAGTTACACCTCTTTTCCCCCTTATCTTTCGCGACTGCTACGCGTCACACCTACTGCTCCACCCACTGTTACGCCTACTGCAATGAAATGCTATGTGTTTGCGTTATGTATATATGCTCATATATTGTTATTAAAAGCTAGCGCGCTCATCCCAGATCCAGCCCCAGCAGCTGCTGGGCCCTGCCATCCTATTCCTATGCAGGTTGTCCTGTTCCTGTCCTTATGCTGTATTAAACCTGCAAAACTCCTACTACCTCGAATCTTGACTCTTATTTATTGAGCTATCTGTTATGATATATGTCTAGTCAAAAAGAGAGGTATTATTTATTTATTTACCACAACAGAACTAACCCAATCTAGAACAAAGAACAGATAATAATTAGACAGACAAATCAACAGGGAACTGAGGGACCAACCCTGTCGAGGCGAGTTCCATATAATCATCCAAGGCTGTCCAAACCCCTTTAGAGATGGAAGGCGTAAGGTGTGCTAGATCGACCGAGGTGTGGGCACTGCGTAAAAAGGATATCCACGCCCACCACGTATGGTAAGAGACAGACGAAAAGGATTTCCATTCCATAAGAATGATTTTAACCGCAACAGTCAAGAGAAGATCTAGTAACTGTAATTCCAAAGGGTCCAAAGGGAGAGGGGTAGGAGAAGCCAAGGGACCTAATAAGACTAAGGGAAAGGAGAGATGAAGTTCAATGTTAAAAATAAGAGATAAGTGTTTCTGAATGAGGTCCCAAAAAGGTTTAAGTAAGGAGCAGTGATAAAACATATGAGGAAAATCACCAGCCACCAAACCACAACTCCAGCAGAGATCATCGTCTTTAAGGTTGAGCGAATGAAGACGTACAGGCGTCCAATGGAGGAGATTGATCGAGAAAAACTTGGATTGCATAAGGGAGGGAGCTATTTTATTACGGAGAGCTAATTTACCAATGGATTGCCAAGCTTCGGATGAGATATGATCCGTGATGTTATGATCAAAATGACGGGACCATTTTCGTTGTACAACCGTCTGATCAGGAAGCGAAGTAGAGGAGAGAAATTTATATATTTTAGATGCAACATGACCAGATTTGATCCAGATGTGGAAAAGCGAAATGGTGGAGGAGGAGGGGTGAAGACGGACTTTAGAGACGGCAACCTTGATTTTAAGAAAGGTATAAAAGTCGATATTTGTCAAAGAGTGTTTGTGAGCCAAGGAAGAGAACGGTAAGGGGTCACGAGAGTCACTATACAGATGTTGAACAAGAGAGATACCCTTTGCTGCCCAATATGCCATGAGGGTGGGAGAAATATTAAGCTTGATTTTGGAGTTTCTCCAAATAGAAGACCATCTAGTTTTATGCAGAGGAATGGCCGCCTTCCTATCTAATTTCTTGACCGCAGCAATTGTATCAATAATAATAGAGCGGGAAAACAGAATATGCAAAGACGATGTAGTACAAAAAGAGGCAATAGGTAAAGGTGATGCCAAATCCTGTTCTATGAGCAACCAAGAGGGAATATGACGAGGTGGAGGAGCGAACCACAACGCACCCTGAGAGGCCAAGAAAGCTGTTTGGTACTTCTCCCAATCAGGAAAGTTACATCCTCCCATATCACAGGGTCGACGCAAATATTTGTATGCTAAACGAGCTCGTTTGCCATTCCATAGGAATTTAGATGTTAGAGCATCAATTTCTCGAAAGAAGGAATCAGACAATTTAAGCGGGAGCATGGAGGAAACAAAATTAATAATCGGCGTGATCATCATTTTTAGAGTTTGTAGGCGACCCCACCATGAGATATGTTTTGGAGACCATGTATCCAAAAGACTACGCACTTTGAGGAGAGTCTGAGATTCATTATAAGCCACAGTAGCATTAAGAGTAGAACAGAAATAAATTCCCAGATATTTGAGATGTTTATATTGCCACTTAAAACCAGCCAAACCCATATGAGCAGGAAAACAATAGGCATTTAAAGGGAACATCTCCGTCTTATCCTTATTGAGGGTGTAACCCGAGACCGTTGAAAACAAGGAGATGGTGTCAGAGATAGCAGGTATGGCCACGGCGATATCGTCCGAGAAAATTAGAACATCGTCCGCGTAAGCGGCAGTTTTAAGACAATGAGGGCCAAAAGAAAAACCTTTTATATCAGGGTGTAAGTCAATTAACCGAAGAAGAGGATCAATAGATAATAAAAATAAGAGAGGGGACAAGGGACATCCTTGTCTCGTATCCTGACGAAGATTAAAAAACGAAGACGTAGCACCATTAACTCTAATATTAGCTTTAGGTTGGGAATATAGGGACATTACCATATTAATGAAAGAGTCTCCGAGATTATGCGCGCATAAAACAGCTCGGAGGAATGGCCAAGAAACCTTGTCGAAGGCCTTTTCCGCATCAAGGGCCAAGGCCGCAGCAGGGAGATGCGATCGCTTGGCAGCACCGATAATATGACAAAAAGTGCGTATATTATCCCTTGCAAGACGACCTTTTACAAAACCAGTTTGGGAGGGATGCACCAGATGGGGAATAAAGGCTTCTAACCTTTTAGCTAGGATTTTAGCAAAAATCTTTGCTTCCATGTTTAGGAGGGAAATAGGACGGAAGTTTTTAGGATCCGAATGATCTTTCCCCTCCTTCGGAATTACAACAATAGTGGCTTCAGCAGCCGAACCAGAAACAGATCCATCCTGAACAAAAGAATTAAAGACCGATTGTAACTTAGGGAGAAGCGAAGGAAGAAATGTTTTATAAAATAATATTGGATAGCCATCAGGGCCAGGGGCTTTACCAGAACGTGTGGCCTTAATCGCAGCCACTATTTCTTCAGAAGAGATAGGGTCATTTAGAATAGAGCGATCTTCCTCAGAGACTGACTGAATCGGAATTGATTTTAAAAAATCTTGACATTGGTCAAAAGAGGATTGGTTAGAAGGAGTATATAATTTATTATAGAAGTCGCGAAAAACTTCAAGGATGTCTTCTGTTTGGAATTTTTTAGAGCCGGTGTGGTCCGTAATAGAAGAGATTTGCGAGGATTTAAAAGAACAATCTTGAAATTTTAAGGTAGCAGCCAGAAGTTTCCCAGCTCTATTCTATAATAGTAGCTTCTTGGACTTTTGTGCTTGGACACCAATATGAGCCCTTTTAGTAACAATTGTATTATATTTGTACTTTAGGCATTTTAATTGTTGTAAACAAGACGGATCCTTAGTATGCCGGAAGGAGGCTTCAAGAGTTTTGATTTCAGAAGATAAATCTGTAAGTTCTTTTTTAATCGATGAGTTATGCTTGGACATACATTTGATAACCTGCCCCCGGAACGTGCACTTAAAAGAGTCCCATAAAACGATCGAGGAAGAGACAGAACCCTCATTTTCACGGAAAAAAGTATCTATAGCTGTAGAAAATTCAGCAACCTGGGAAGAGTCATGTAGTACTTCAGTATTTAGTCTCCATGAACGAGAACGTGGTTTAGGGGCAAAGGATGATAGCGTGAAACTGACCGCAGCATGATCAGAGACCACTATAGGGTGTATAAGCGGAGCGGAAGAAGATGAGACCAGAGAGGAGTGAACTAGGAGATAGTCACTACGAGAGAAGGAAGAGTGAGGCGAAGAGAAGAAAGAAAAATCACTACCAGTAGGATTATGAAGACGCCAGATATCCTGAAGATGGGAGATGGAACACATGTTAAGCATTTGTTTGTGGGATTTTGGAGGACGAAACTGAAATGAAGAATTCCTATCTAAGAGAGGGTCCATTGGTAAATTAAAATCACCACCAACAATGAGATTACCAGCATGTGGGGTGTTATTCAATGTGGTGGTAATGGATTTCCAAAAAGTGGGGTCATCAGCGTTCGGAGCATAGATATTCATAACATATAAATCGTGCTGACCATCCGACAATTTAGATAACAGCCACCGACCCTCAGAATCATGATTAGAAGACATTATTGATAAACCAGAGTTCCTCGAGATTAAAGTAACAACCCCATTCCGTTTGCCAGAGGCATCAGAACAAGCAACATCCGACACCCAATCCTTCTTCAAAAACAAGGCTTCGCTATTAGTGATCTTGGACTCTTGAAAAAGAACCAAATCTGCAGAGAGAGACTTACAATAATCCAAAATTTTTGACCTCTTCACCGGATGATTCAACCCCTTAACATTGAGGGATAACACATTTAAGCCTGGCATGTAGAAAGAGAGGGGTAAACAGAAGACGACACTGATAGTAGAAAAAGAAAATACGCCATAAAGACAAGGGACCAACCATGAAACAAAAGAAAGACGGTGGGAGCGTGCATGTGGGAGAACCAGGAGAAAAAAAGAGAAAGAAGAGATGACAAGAGAATAGAAAGGAGAAAGAAAAGAAGTAGGAGGGAAGGTCTAAAAAAGACCCATATCATGCAAGGGAGAACGTGGAGAAAGCGAGCAAGGGACCCGTACACGGAGCAACAGTGGGTAAAAACAGTAGCCCAATTCTAAAATATAACAGCTGATAGCAGGAAAAACAGAACTGGTAACAAGGAACAAGTACTATCGGAAGACATCGTTACACTGTAAAGAATAAAATTGATAATGAAAGAGTGCTACATTGCAGTGTAGGTAAAAAACACCACCTAGCGAACGAGCTAACTAGAATACGTCACAATATTAGAATAAATAACAACAAAAACTCATATGAGAAAAAAGCCTAAACAGTATATAAAATTGAAGTGAATAAAATATATATCGTAAAAGCTAACCACATATTTAAAGAACAAACTCTAACAGCATACGTCAGTACTATGAAGTTGAATTATAGAAGTAAGAAAATAGCGATGTATGAGAAAGGAACTGTCAAAAAACAGCACCGTAAATGAATAAAAGAGAGAGAGAATAGAAATAGAGGAACAAGAGAAATAAATATCAAACCTAATACTGAAGAAAACTAAACCAAATATAATATACCAATATCTTAGCAGTAGATATATGTATAATGAATAAGATTAGTAAAATAAGTAATAACACAGTAAATATATAAGGTACATCCTAAACAGTAGATAAATGCAAGGCATATAATATACTCATAGTAAAAGATAACATCATAAATGAGGAAAAGGCATACCTGTATAGGATAAGAATAAGAAAGTCAGATATAGAAGAACAAAAGTAGAAATGTAAGGGAACAGATATGGAGAGAAAGAGCGGAAATGGTATATAAAAAGAAAGAGAAAAAAACCCGTACTAGAGAAAAGAAAGAAAGGTTAGAGAAGTGAGTAGGAGGAACAGAAAAGGACGACAGCTAAGAACTAACAGAGCGAGAAAGTGGATAGGAGTAGAATACAGGAGAAAAAAACAGTGGAAAGACAAAAAGCGTTCACACAGAAAAAGAAAAACATACGGAGAAGAGAGATAAAACCGAGAGCAACATGAAGAAAAAGAAGAACAGAAGTAGCACGAACAAAGCAAGAAGGAGAGACCGGCAAAGAAGCCAGCTGGAGAGAGATTAGAAAGCAGGCAGTCAGAAAAATACAACCAGAAACAAACAATAAACAGCTCAAGTTCCCAAAGAACCAGGAGTCCGCGAAGTTGCTCTTTGGATTTCCATCTCTATCTCGTAAAAGTCAATATAACATTAGCCTAACAGGAAGAACAGAAAGAGAAAAACATAAGAATATAGAAAGCCACCCTAAAGGAAACCGAAGGAGACAGTTCAAGTGCCCGAGGCACCAGGATCCTGTGAAGTCGCCCTCTGAATCTCCATCTGTATCTCCATCTGATTATCCAGGAAGGTAGCTAAGTCCGTCGGCTCATCGAAGATTCTGGAACGTCCTTTGTAGGAGATGCGAAATTTGGAAGGACCAGCAAAGGAAAAGGGAATGTTCATCTCAGAGAGACGTTTTCTCAGATTAAGGAAGCCCTTCCTTCTTATGACTGTGTCCCTGGCAAAGTCTTGAGAGATTGAAATCCGATGGCCTTCCCAAACAACATTTTTAGTCTTGCGCATGTGAGCAAGAATTTGTTCCGTATGTTGATGACGCAGTGGCTTAAAAATTATTGCTCTCGGCTGGGTGGCAGACTTAGAACGAAAAGTAGGAACACGATGTGCTCTTTCTATCTCAAAGTCTCTCTGAAATGAGATTTGTAAAGTATCAGGAAGCCAATGGTACAAAAACTCAATCATAGAGGAAGATGATTTCTCTGCATCTTCCGGCAGGCCAAAAATGCGTAGGTTAGATCTACGATTACGGTCCTCCTGCTCAGAGAGATCTTTACGCAAAGCCGCCATTGAACGCTCCAAGTGGCTGAGAGACTTGGTTTGCTTCTGTATAGTATCCTCAGAGGAACTTATACGTGACTCAGTGGCCGACACTCGAAGAGAAAGGGCTTTGAAGTCATTCCTAATGGCGGACACCTCTACTTGCAGTAAGTCCGTATTAGTCTTTGTAGATTGGGCAATATCATGCACCTCATTAAGGCGCGCTAATATCGCGTCAAGAGTAGATGTGGTGTCTGACTGAACAGTCTCAGGTGTAGGGGACAATGACTTAAGGCGTTTAAGCGAAGCGCCAGCATCCTTTGGGTCCTTATGAGTTGTGGACCGGCCCATACTTGCAGCCATGAGAGACAGATTCTGCGAAAAAAATACACAGCCACTTGAGAAAAAAAAACTGCGTAGTTGCACCCTCAAAAAAGAAATACAACACGCCAGACGGAAGGAGCGCTAAATCAATGACATTGGCGGACTTATATGACGAGCAGGCATCAAAATGAATGGCAGAGCCTCTTATAAATCAAGAGGTCACAGCAAGAACATTATGAGGAAAAAGCAGATCCAGTCACAGAGAGCAGTGCTGAAGAAAGAGAGAGCCTGCAACACAGTATCTAGCCACGTAGCACAAAGAGCATAAAAAGGGAAAAAAAAAGATGTTACCAGTTCAGCGCCGTTAGGAATAGTTGCCAGAGTACCCCCACATCGGCAATAGTGTAGCAAAACAGCACATTTGATGATAAGGCGCCGGCTCCGTCACCAGCGGTAAGATGGCGGCCACCCGTGAGGAGATCCAGCGTCAGTGCAGCTGACCGGGGAAAAACATGCAGCCGTCCGGCCGAAATCGCCGAAAAAGGTATCCGTCAACTCACGTCACCTTCCGGCCCCCGGAAAATGTCATTCTAGTGAAAAAGGGCATTCGGGAAGCGGCTGGTAATCTCCGACAGCCCCCGCTCGCTTAAGAGCTCAAGCGCGGCACGCCATGTTCCAGCGGCGCGCAAGCCACGCCCCCTTTTGTACGTAGCTTTAATGGAAGATGTAGATGAACCGGCCCTTTGGAAAGTACCAGTTGCTCATCATTTTGGTATTTTGGATCATCCACCTACAGAAGGTAGGAGTGTACAAGGCTAGGTACATGACAATTCACAGCAGTTAACTAGACAGAGAATGCATTATCTGAACAAATGAATCCCTAAAAAGACCATGACATTATTTCTTGGCACTACTTTTGGTAAAAGAGTTTGATGGAGTGGGAGCACTTCCATGAATTGGTGGTCTTTATCCACCTTCTTCCATCTCAAAGTTCTCCCTCTCTATTTAAAGTCTGAGAAAGCCATGCTTTCCACATTGGTAGAGCCTCAACTGCGTCTGCAAGTGTAAACCTTTAAACCGGCGGCCGATCCAACAAGGGGTCGCCAAGTCCAGTGATGGTCAATCCATCCTATTGAGGGCAGGGTGAGGGTCGCTTAATGCCCCTGCTTTTTCTGCTGTGTGAATCAGGGGAGTGAAAATAAAGAATGGACATGGAGGAAACTCCCTGCACATCAGTGCTATTTGTTTTTCTTTAATTGAGAAAATAAACTCTCACTCTGGGAGTTTATTTTCCCATTACAAAGAAGTTTGCAGAGCGGGTGCTTTAAATATGGTGCCTCTAGGCAAACCTACCGTTGTGTGAACGAAACCGCCACTAATGTTGCTCCCTTCACAGAGATCCCTGGCTGGCAGACTAGTTTCTATATATAGGTCAGACAGTCCTCCACCAGGGTATTGGAGTCCACCGCCTCCGCCATCAAGGAAGACTCGCAGACCATCCACCAGGATCTTGTTTACAGGAATCAGTGGCAAAATATCGCGAACACAAATAGCATATGGACAGAATATCGTATGAAAAATATCGATGACACGAATATCGATAAGGTAAGTGCAAATAGGTAAGTATAAATGTACTATTCTTAACTCCAGAACTACGTACCTTGAATATAGATATATCATTAACCGCATGCGCGCTAGCGGGTTTTCCCGCTGCGCGCTGAGATTTTGAAAATCGCGCGTTACGTGACAAAGTCAGCTCGTCATGCGCGTAGGGCAGGTAACACCCATGACGAGCTGGCTTTGTCATGCACCATAAATGAAGCCCAACAAAAACAAAAAACTGTTTTCACAATTGTCAAGTCTTTTACCCACCCCAAAGCCCTCACGCCTGAAATTCCACCGTCTGAATCTCTGTGCAACCAAATAGCAGACTTCTTTGTGGATAAAATTGTCATCATCCAGAAAGACTTTCCCTCTCCCCCTACCAATTCCTATGAGGTAATGGATAACTACCCCCCGCTGTGCAGTTTTAAGCCCGTTTCCCTCCAACAAACTAGTAAGGCAATGTTGGCATGTAAATCAGGAGCTCCCACTGATTCCTGCCCTCCTGGTATTCTTCATCACCTTATCGAGGCAGTAAATCCTTGTAATAATTCAATCATCAATGAATCCCTCGAGCAAGGGATAGTGCCTAACGACTGGAAGAAGGCTATTGTGAAGCCCCTGATGAAGAAGCTGAACAAATCTCCCACTGACCTCACGAACATGCACCCCATTTCATTACTGCCTGTCCTTGGCAAGATCACGGAACAGTTAGTATATGAACAACTAAAAATATTTGTAGAGACTCACAACATCCTGCACCCTCAACAGTCAGGGTTTCGCCCCGGTCATTCCACAGAAACAGCCTTGATAGAACTATCTGATTCCATCAAGTTCTTGCAGGATGAAGGAAGGCAAGCCGTCCTCATCCTGCTCGATTTAACAGCAGCTTTCGACACTATCTCTCATACTATTCTGATTAATAGAATGCGAGAGATCGGCGTGACTGATACAGCTCTGTCATGGGTTAAATCTTTCCTGTTCAACAGGTCCCAGACTGTATCTCTGGGTCCCTATCTATCTAGCGAAAAACCCACTACATCAGGAGTTCCTCAAGGGTCCATATTAAGCCCCCTTTTCTTTAACATCTATATGGCCCCCCTCCTCGCTCTGATAGAATCCCATGGGATCCTCGTCACGTCATATGCTGACGACACACAACTTGTCGTCACCATTGATAAAAAGTGTTCGGACGCAGCTTGGCGTTTCCGGACCTGTCTTTCTGATGTTTTTCTATGGTTGAATACAAATCACTTGAGGTGTAACAGTGCAAAGACTGAAATCATACCGTTAGGAAAAAATCTATCCTTCTGCCCGAAGGATTGGTGGCCCATAGGATCAGAGGCCCCACCTAGTGCAGCATCTTCCGCGCGGAACCTGGGCGTGCAATTTGATTCTTCCCTTTCCTTCGACGATCATGTCAGGATCACTGCTGGTCGATGCTTCGGACTTATCAAATCGTTAAAGAAATTCTTTGACTTCCTCCCCATTGCAGCTAGAAAATCAGTCGCGGTAGCTTTAATCCTCTCCCGACTTGATTACTGCAATGGCCTAATGGTGGGAGTGAAAAAGTCCACCTTGAGGAAGCTTCAGAGTATACAACACGCAGCCGCCAGATTGGTCCTGAAACTCCCCAGGAGGTCATCTGCCTCAGCTGCATTAAATTCTTTACACTGGTTACCACTCCATAAAAGAATTCTTTTTAAACTTTTACTTACCGTTTTTAAAGCTCTGAAGGGCACAGGGCCTCATTACCTTCAAAAACGCTTCACCTTTTACAACCCCTCACGATGTCTGAGATCCTCTGGAACAAATCTCATAATGATTCCCAGGTTCAAGTACAAGACTAGGGGTGGGAAAACCTTTACCTTTTTGGCAGCAAGGGCATGGAACAACTTACCCGTCAACCTTAGACTAACTGAAAAAGAGAGTAAATTCAGAAAACTCCTTAAGACTTGGGTATATCAACAACCGACAACTCTGTATTGGCAGCCATTTGTTTCCAGAGCCTCACCACTTATCATCGATCACTTATCTACTTCATGCTTGCACAACGCCAAGATGCTCCTCCCGGAGCGATAGTTCGCGCTTTATAAAAACCCATAAATATCAAATATCAAAATATCAAATGCGCGTCGAAGGGGTTAAGGTAGAGGGGCGTGGCTACAGCGCCGACCGGGATGGCTGCGTGAGCGAGTTGCTCCGCGCCATGCCCCGTCTTTTCTCCTGCCGACTGATGCCCTGAGCTGCCTGGCGGACGGAATCGTGGCCCAGGGGGGCTGGTGACCTTTTGGGGAGCGTTTGGCTCCGTCGGGACCCTGGCCGGTGGCCGCGGGCGGACCTGGTGCTCGGCGAGCAAACAAAGCCAAGATGGCGGCGCCGACTGCCTAGGAGCTCCGGGAGCGGCGCGGTTTGGGGCACCGGTGCGGACATAGGCTCCGGCGGCGCACTTGGGCAGCTGTGTGCAGAGCGGGGCCCATCGGAGCGGACCCCGCGCCGCGGGGGAGACCGGCGGAGAATTGCCGGCGTATACGGCGTGTGTGGCGCCCCTCCCCCACTGGATCCTGAGAAGGCTGAGGAGCGGAGCCTGTACCTGCGCTGTGCCGGCTGCGGCACGGCTGGCCTGGGAGGCCGCCTGCCCACTGGCTGAACCGCCATAAGGGCCAACAAGACACAGCATTGGACGGTGAGCTGGTGGGGCGCTGGGGAGGGCGGTTGCCCACGGCGCCTCACCGTCCAAGGGTCCGGTGCATGGGAGGTGGCTGTCGGCCCGATCAAAGGAGGGGGCCCCGCCTGCTGGACAGTGGGGAAGCGCCGGGCTGGTGGAGTGGTGCGGAGCCCCACGGTGCATGGTGTCTTGCGGGGGCCGGTGTTGCCCGGGGCCTCGCCTGATTCGCTGGCCGCCCCTTTCATGGACTCTGCCCCCCTAGCCCTGGTGTTCCCTGAGTATCTGGGGGGCATCGTGGAGCGCACTTACGGACCGGCTCTGGTTGGAGGATTGTGCGTGGGGTGCAGTTGACGCCGCGTGCCCCGCTTGTCTTGAGGACTGGTGAGCCGCGCTCGTGGGGGCGCTCCGCTGGGCGTTTCTGGTGGGCCTCGTCTTTGTCCGGGGGGGCGGCTCGAGTGGCCGAATATCTGCATCCAAGATGGACGAGCAGGGAAATGGCGACGCCGAGCCGTCTGGACAGGGGAGCCGGAGGCCGGAGGATGTGACTGGCGGCTTCCCGACGGAGTCCTCGCCGCAAGAACAGAGGCTCAACCTCCGCCTTGACGCAATCTTAGCCGCGATAACCGCTACGAAGGAGGAGCTGCGCCAGGATATTGCGCAGGTGGCGTCCGGGCTCGGCCTGCTGAGGGCGGACCATGCCAAGCTCTCGGACCGGGTGAAGTCCAATGAACAACTGCTCCAGGAGCTGAAACCGGCGGTAGTCACGGCGGAGCATAAACTTGATGACGTTGTCCATCGCCTGGCGACTTTGGAGCGTAGGGTGGAGGACGCGGAAGGTCGCAACCGCCGGAACAACGTGAGGGTGGTGGGGCTTCCGGAGAAAATTGAGAAGGATGATGCAGTGGCCTATTTGGAAGACTGGTTCCGCACTGTGGTGGCGCCTGAGGGCCTGTCCCCCTTCTTCTCCCTGGAAAGAGCGCATAGGGTGCCCGCGAAGCCTCCCCTGGAGGGCCATCCGCCCCGGCCGGTGGTGGCCAGACTGCTGCACTACAAAGATAGGGATCTGCTGATCCAAAAGGCAAGAGATAGTGGGCCCTTTCAAGTGGACAACAGCAAGGTGACGATATTTCCGGACTATACACAGGAGGTGCAGTGGACCAGGGCTTCTTTCCTGTCGGTGAAAAAAGAGCTGAGAGATGAGGGGATTCAATACTCCTTGCTTTTTCCGGCCAAGCTGCGGATTATCGTTGACGGCAAGACTCAATTTTTCCAAACGCCCGATGCAGCTTGGTCCTGGCTGGAACTGTATCGAGCGGGGACGGATCGGGCGCACAGGCCAGCCAGAGACCGGGAGCAACCGGTCAGGGTCAGGAAGTCGCAGCGCATCCGCTCCCGGAATCGACGTCAGCGGGCCGAGCGAGAGGCGCAAATGCTGGCCGATAGACGGAGTGCGTTGGAGGCCACAGCGAGCATAACGGGATCGCAGCAAGAGGACGCCTCCAGGGGTTCGGCTTCGGAGAGTGAAGGTTTGAAGACTGGTGATGAGGACTCGGAGGTGGGGGGAGCGCAGGGGCCGGAGGTTACTCCACAGACATCCGATGGTATCTTTAATGGATGAGGCTTGTGGCGGCTGGACTTTGGCGTGGCCTGGACGCTCCTGACTTCTATTGGACTGCCAGGTATGGGGCTGCATCGGCAGTACGGGGCTATGGGTGCGGGGTGGTTGCTCTGTCGTCCTGGTTCGGGGCTCCATAGTCCCCATCAGACCCTTAAGGTCTTCTGTGGTGTCGACCACAGATTAGTGTGATGTGTGGGGTGTTTGAGGTTTGGAACGGGGCTGAAGCTGGGTTACTAGGCCCTGTCCTGGGGAGGGGGAGGGTGGGAGTTGCAGGGTATGTTTTGAAGGGGTTGTTCAATTGCTGCGATGCGGGTCACATTTATTGGCATGCGCCACTGTTGGGATTGATGCTCTATGGGGACGTTACCTAATTTGAAATGCATCACATGGAATGTCCGGGGTATTCGTACTATGGTTAAGCGCCACAAGGTGCATGCCTACTTGGTGAGGCGGGGCGTTCAGATAGCGATGCTTCAAGAAACTCACTTGACACAGCAGGAATGTGGGGCATTGCAGAGGAGGTGGCGGGGTCAGGTGTTTGGCACGACTTACTCAGCATTTGCCAGGGGAGTGTTGATATGGGTCAGAGCGGGCACGCCGTTCCAAGTAACGAGTCAGAAGATAGATCCGGAGGGTCGTTATGTAGTGGTGGAGGGACGGCTGTGTGGAAGGGAAGTAGTGCTGTGCAACATCTATGCCCCCAACGCTGAGCAGGCCCACTTCTTTGAGAGCTTGTCGCGCTCACTGGCGTACTACCTGGCAGGCCCTATCCTCCTGGCGGGGGATTTTAACTCCATTTCGGATGTGCTGTTGGACAGGTCACACCCGCCTTTGGTGGACTCCCCAGTGCGCAGACTTGCGACCCGTAGACGGGACTGGCAGGAGAAGTGGGGCTTAGTGGATGTCTGGAGAGCGCAGCACCCCGACACTCGGGACTACTCCTATTTCTCGGCGCTGCATGATTTGCATGTTCGTTTGGATTCGGTGCTGTGTTGTGAGTCATTGGCGAGGGTGGTGCGGCACACTGAGTACTTGTCTAGAACCATCTCGGACCATAACCCGCTGTTGATTTCAATACAATGGCAGCTGGCGAGATCGGCGGTCCCCACATGGCGACTCCGTCCGGAGACGTTGGAGGACCCAGCGTTCTGCGATACGGTCCGTCAAAGCGTTGACGACTACTTCACGAACAATGCTGGGTCGACGGCGACCAGAGCTAATGAATGGGATGCGATGAAAGTGGTGGTGAGGGGGGTATGTATGGGCCGGTTTCTGACTGTGAGGGGAACCGTGCTGTCTGACCTCGCGAAAGCAGAAACGGTGCTGAGAGGGGTGGAACAGCAGCGTCCAGAGAAGCCGGAGCTGCAGGACAGCCTGTTGCGTGCTAAGGAAGCGGTGGCGACTGAGACAGAGAGACTGCGGTGCTATGACTATAAGCTGTATGCGGTGAAAGTGCATGAGGAACGTGATAAGGTGGGCACGCTCCTTGCGAAGCTGGCTGATCCAAACCCTAGGGGTTGTCCGGTGCTGAGTGTACGAAAGGGGGATGGGGTGGTGGTTTGCTCACAGTCCGCCGTCCTGGAGCGCTTTCAATCCTACTACGCGGGCCTCTATACCAGCCACCTCGAGGTGGAAGCCGCGGACATTAGCGATTATTTAGATCAAATTCCTTTGCCGGTATTGGATGAGGACGAGGCTCGGGATTTGGGGGGCCCTGTCTCCCTGGCCGAAATTAGAGGGGCGATTAACCATATGGCGCGGAATAAGACCCCTGGGGTGGATGGGCTGCCGATTGAGTTCTACGCCAACTTTATTGAAGTGCTGGCGCCAAGACTGCAGGCTGTATATGCGGAGGCGAAAGAACTGGGGCGACTGCCTGATTCTATGACGGAGGCGCTGGTTGTGCCCCTGCTGAAACCGGGCAGGGATGCTTTGGATGTCGCTTCTTTTCGTCCGTTGTCTATGTTGACTGTGGATTATAAGATTCTGAGCCGAATCCTGGCCACCCGGCTCCTGCCATTGATGACCTCTCTGGTACATAGGGATCAGGCGGGATTCATCCCCTCCAGGAGTACCTCGATGAATATCCGTCGGCTGATTGGGGTCATTGATAGTGCTGCCTTGTCGGCTCCGGGCCCGGTGGTGCTGGCGGTTGATATTGAAAAGGCATTTGATAGTTTGGAATGGGATTTTCTAGATGGTGTGCTGTTGAAATTTGGGGTTGGGGAGGGGTTCCGAGGCTGGACAAGAGTGCTCTATTCATCGGCTAAGGCTCGGGTGCGGCTAGGGACACTGGTCTCCTCGGTTTATCCGGTATGTAGGGGCACGAGGCAGGGCTGCTCGCTATCCCCTCTGCTCTTTGCTCTGGCGATGGAACCATTGGCGGCGCAGGCAAGGCTGGGAGTTGTTTACGACGGGATTGTGCAGGGACCTGACTCGCATTATATATCATTGTACGCTGACGACTTGTTACTGTACTTGGCGGATGCTGGGAGGGCGCTGGAATGCGCGGTGGATATGCTGGGCAGGTTTGGGAGGCTTTCGGGTCTCAGGGTGAACTGGACTAAGACTTGTGTGTTTCCGCTGCGGAAGGCCACGCTCTGCCCACAGCTCACGAGGCCGGTGGTGTGGGAACCATCTTGTTTTCTGTACTTAGGGGTGCGCATCTACCATGCCACGACGGACCTCCTTGAGGGGAATGTGGGGCGCTGTATTAGGGCGTTGAGAGGCAGTATGGACTTCTGGGCCTCCCTCCCGCTGTCTGTACTGGGCCGAGTGGCGCTGTTGAAAATGGTGGCACTCCCGAGACTGCTCTACTATTTTAGAACGCTGCCGGTCTGGATCCCGCAGGGCATCTTTCGGGAGCTGAGGATGATGGTGACCGGTTTTCTCTGGGGCCACGGTCGCAGACGGGTGGCACTGACCACCCTGCTGAGACCCAAGTGTGAGGGAGGGATGGCCGTCCCCGATTACGAGTTATACTATTTGGCAGCGCAGCTCCAGGTCCTGACGCAGAACGTGGCCAGAGAATTTAGGGAGCCCGAGGTTGGCCGGGGGATCGGCGTTCAGAGGCATGTTTTATCGTCTATCGTGATGCAACAGAGACTGACCAGTAGGGAAGTCACGATGGAGGAGTGGACACTCAGACTGTGTTGGAACAGATATATGAAAAGGGCTGGGAAGCGCCGACCGTACGCCCCGGAGATTCCGTTGGGAATGCTCACTGCCTTGCCGCACGGGGGTGATTGGTCCCAATTGTTGGAGTGGGAGGACCTGGGCTTGCAGATGGTAGGTGACCTGTATGTGGATGGGGTGCTGGCCCCGTTCCAGACCTTGCAGGAGCAGTTCGGCCTGCCGGGTGGCTCCTTCTTGCTGCATGCGGCGGTGGTCGCGGCTCTGCGGAAGCACTGGGGGGGCGGATTAGCTGAACCGGAGGTGTCGGCGGTGGGCCAATATGTGGTGATGGCCGCGGGCACCGTCAAGGCGGTGACCTGCCTCCACAATAGGATGCTGAACGAGGGTCTGGCTCCGTTGGTCGAGTTGAAGTCGCGTTGGGAGGCCAGCATCGGTAGACCAATTCCGGACTCTGTTTGGGGTCAGGTGCTACACAGGGCCTGGAAAGAGACAAGGAATGCGAGATTCCAACAGGTGCATTATTTTGTGCTCCATAGGGCATATTTGACCCCGGAGAGGCTACGTAGACACTTCCAAGTGCTTGACGCCATGTGCCCGAGATGTTTGGAGCCCGAGGCAGGTTTTGATCACATGCTGTGGGGTTGCCCGAGGTTGGGGGACTACTGGGCCGAAGTGGGAGACCTCTTGAATGCTGTCACAGATCGGGAGGTGGATTTTGATATGGCCGCGTGCCTGCTTCTTTGGTTCCCGCATACCAAAAAGACCAAGGTGACGAGTAAATTCATTGGGTTGGGTCTGATACTGGCGCAGCGAGAACTCACTTGGCATTGGAAGTCTAAAGAGGGGCCGTCTGCACGGAGATGGAGGAACGAGTTGGTGAAGTGGTCGGGCTGTGAGAGTGTGTCACGAATGCGCCAGGCGACTAGAACGGGTAATGAAAAGAGCTTGGATCTGGCACGGTCATGGGAGAGGGTGGTGCAGGCACTGAGGGATCACTTAATTGAAGGCGTAGAAACTGAACAGTTATGAACAGGGATTCCATGTGACCGCTTGTTTGTTTAAACTTCCTGATAGTTGTCAACCTAGAGCAGGAGGGGATTGAGGATACCCGCGTTCGCAGCAGTTGGGGGGGGGCTTAGAGTAGGAGTTGTGAGAAGGGGTGGGTTGCCAGCGACTTCCCGGAACCGGTTAGCCCAGGACCATAGTCGTGTTGATTTTGTGATATGACGTTGAAGTGACCTGGGATTGGGTGGGGAAGGGATGGTTGGTTGTTTTGGGATAAAAGCAGAAAAGAAGTACTACACTTGACCCGTGTCCCGCATAGGGTGTGCACCGAGGTACCTCCAGCGAACTGTTTCATTGACGCGCCGCCCAGCCTCCGGGATGTGGGCTAATCGGCTGTGTATTGCATTGCTATAAGTGCTGTATGATGGGACCTGCTGGGGCATGGGTTGCTTTGTTGTTTGTGTTTCTTCCTGATTCTGCAATAAAAATATATTTAAAAAAAAAAAGGGGTTAAGGTACACAAATGTGAGGTTATAAATGTTAAAACGTTACTTACCCATAGAAAATTACCATCACAATGTTCTTGTCCTCAATATATTTGACACAAAGTTCTGTCTCACGATATTTGTGTTTGCGATAGTGCTGTCCAAACACCACTTACATTTTGGAGTGAAGCAAAACTTTTACAGTTTTTGGAGAAACTATAAAAACAGAGTATGATTCACCTGGCTGAAAGCCCTTCACCATAACATTATTATTGTGGATGAAATTTCACTTATAAGTTATATACCATATGTAGAGGTTGCTCCAAAAATTGGAGGATTTTATGTTCCATTTAAACTCCAAAAGAAGACCTAAATGTTATAGCATTAGCAGAAGTACTCAATTTAAAGTCAATGGGTAGTGAAAAATGTTTCTAAATGTCAGAAGACCTGTTTTATTTCGTGCAATAATAGATAATTTGACATAAACTGGTGGATTTTCTATCCCTGACACCTGCAGCTTGATTGCTTTATATACTATGCTGCCAAATGGAACGCGTCCATCCACTTTGCTAAGGGAACAGAGGAACCTTCACCAAAAACATAGGAGGATCAAATGGCTGATATTGAGTGGCAAATCCATCACAATGTGCAGCATATTTATCTTTGTTTAAGATTACTGTGGAAAGGGGGCATTGAGAAAAGAACCCCCACTTTGGGGTACATGCTCAGTGCCCATATTTACAGGTACCAATTCCTGAAGCACAGACTGGCATTGACAAATTGTGTGTCCAATCTTAAAGTGCTGATTTGCTCGCCCTATGGTGGATTCTGCAGATTTGTGGGGAGAATCCTGTTGTTCTGGATGAGGCATCTGAATGTAGCTGAAACAATGATTGGAAACCGAACCAGCTAAACTTTAAATCAAGGACTAAGGGACAGAATATGAGTTTGGCGGTCCAACGGTCCTTCAAACTCACAGTGGCATGGCGGGAACCGCCACACTAGAGGTCGACCACCGCATTATGAGTGTGGCAGACCCACCGCCGCAACCACGGAAATCTGTGATCCCTCAGCTGTGGTCTGGCAGTCTGGCCCATCAATATGCTGGCGGTGCATGTCATTTTGCTCGCTCGCGGTCGCCAACTTGACGTTGAGGACCGCCAGCAAGCAAAAAATGACCGCTACGCTACGCTTCGCGTGTTTGCACTGTGCAAATCACGTAGTGCAAAGTAGCGCAAACTACGCGAGCATAGCGTAGTACTAGCCCCAGGGTTAAAAAAAACACAAGTGAAATCTATGTAAAATAAAAGTTTATACATCACTGCACCAGGATCTTTGCCATTGTCACAGTTCTACTTGTTTCACTAGCCTTGGGATTCAAACCTTGATCTATCACAGCCTGTGCCAACTTTGAATTTGTATAAAAAAATATATACTAAGTGGTTCAGTGTTGTCCGACAATACATTGTGGAAAGGCTGACCTAACTACACAGGCCTCGGTTGAGCCAGCTTTGAACTCGGGTGCAGGGTATTCAACTTTTCTGAGATCCAGGCTGTTCTGTGCAGCTTTCTCTGATTGGATGTAGGTCCCTTGTGGGAAGCAGCTCAAAGTTAGGTTCAGGTGCATGTCTTGGCATGAACATAAGCTCTATGTGAATGATCTTAGTGAGTCAAAGATTCAAGTAAAAGAGATACATGCAAAGCACCTGTGAAGGGTTACAGGTTGGTCAGGGTTATTTGTATTGAGCATAGATCCTTTTTAAGTCTCTCTGAGAAGCAGCTCCTTATTGTCACAGCAACATCTCTTTTCGACTGCACTAAAGCTTTTCAGGGCAATTTCCTCCAGCAGGCATATTCTTTCTAGAACCATAACACAAAGATATATAGGGACAGCAACTACAAAAGGCAGACTCTTTTCAGGAAAGTTGGCCCGGATATCAAAGTTCTGGATGGTAGCAGAAGTTTAAAGCAGATGCAAATGTTCCCATTAAAGACTGACTAAATTCTCTCCTTCTCACCCTTTGCTTTGTGTAATGCATGTTTGTTGTCTGAGCAGCCTGAGATGAAAGACCGAAATACACTGCAGATGATTCTAGGCAGATATTTTACTGTACCCATAATTACGTGAAGCATTTATAACAAATGGAATCTAACTTTATCACCATTTCTGACTCATGATTTTCACATTGGGTCTTTTGTGGAGCTAAAGAAACTTCTGCAGGTCAAGTTTGGGAGCCCTATCACGATGGAGAGGCAACATACAACAGTTACTTCATTGAATTCAAAGGATTACGACGTCCAACATCTTAAAACAATTTTGTTGTGAGAAAATTTAATTCCTTTATTATTTTTCAAACAATTCTTTTTCTTCATGAAAACAACCATACAGTCACCGCTTTTCACTCACACACCACTCGCTTCCCCAGGGCTCTAATTTACAAAATAAAAAGAAATTACAAACAACTAAAAACATATAATTGTTTACACCTAATAGTTGAAGTAGGTAACCTAGAACAATAATCAATAGAAGACCCTACTACTAAGGTATAGGACAAAATAGCTAGCAGAACAGAGATAACAAGGAAATAATTTCAGTCTTTTTGATTTGTAAAAAATAATTTTAGATTTTCACAGAGAAAAAACTTTACTCATACAGTTGAGTTTTTTGTTTTAAAGTCAAATAGGGCCAATCTTCCTCAATCACAAATTGACGAGCAAACAAATTAGTTCCAGTGTATCCCAGATAAAACAAGGGTTCCAGCTTAAGTTCAGCCACACTGGGGTGCTGGTTCTTCTATAAAGATGCCTTCACTCCTTTTTTTGCAGTTGACATTCAGGGCAGCAGCTCTCCTGGACCTCGGAAATGCCTTTTTAAGTCTGGAAACTCAGGAGATAATAGGCTTCATTCCGACCATTCTTACCTGACAGGAAGATTCCTTCTATAATGTCTTCTGGTCTTCTACAGTCTCTAGTAGCATTCTGATTTCTAGCCGGTAGACAGCCTATTTTGTAGTAGAACCTCAGTAGTGATTATTGTTAAACCTACACCCCATAATTTCCAATCCTGGAGCTGTCAACCATCCTCGCTTTCCAGCATCTCCTCCCCTTTCCGGAACAAGGGGACAGTGTGTCCATGGGAAGACTTGCATCAAAGGCCCTTTACCCTTGGATGTGTTTTTGATATGCAGATGGAATGATAGTTGGCTTCGCCTGCATTATGCTGGCAGATTCCCTGAACTCCACCCTGCCTCACATCTCCTTACAATTACTTGACAAGTAAATAGATAGTGTGTGCTGGCAGTGTGAGCCCCAGTAATCCTATTTCATTGCATTACTGTTAATGAGTTCACATCATATGTTGCTGTATCAATATCTCAATTTCCCTCTAGGCAGAAGAATGATTGACAGTACCTCACAGCTGCTGAGGAACAGCTTTAAGCTTCTGGGAAATGCAATTAAAGACACTGCAAGAGGTTAATGGATTAGTGGAGCTGGTTTGGTCACCCCAGTTCATGAGGTCTAATTAACAATCTTCCTAGAAAACATTTGTACTAACAGTCTGATTTTACCAATGATTTGCATGTTCACTGTTGAATGTTGCAAGAATTAAACCTATATCTTTGACTTAACTTAGTAGTATAATATGCTTTTGAAACTTCAGCAAGCTACTATAAGTCTATATGGTAAAAGCCTCTTTTGGTCACTGTTCATGCAGAAACATGTAAGTTAGCACAAGTTGCTTATTTGACTTCTAAAGATTATAGGCTCGATTCACAAAGGTAAACTGAGACGAAAGTCTAACTTTATGACTTTTGGTATTCACACAGGGCATTTACTGGTAGTATATTTTGTAATACTTTCTTAGGAATCGATTTGCATACTGTAACATATATGTATTTTGATAGAAAAGAGACCTAAAGGTAAATACACACACTACCACACTTAAATGTTATGTGTGGAAGATTGATTATGTACTATGACAAATACATACCTGTAAAAAAAAATATAGATTAATTTTTATAGATCGTTTTTTTCAGTTTTTTACTGTCACAAAAAAAAATACATATCAACGTATATACAGACATATACACACACATCTAGATCTAGCTAAGTGTAAAGTAATATATATGACATACACAAAAATAAGCATTATACTTATTAATATTGATGAACACAGAATAAATCTGAATGTATTTGCATCCAATTTATATGTAAAGTCCTATAAAAACATACACACATATGTAGTATACATGCGCTCACATATACATATAGATAACAGTGCCATTCCTGAAAGAATTGTAGACTTGTTTATCTCCATATATGTATATATGCTCCTGCCCATAATGATGTTTCTGTAGACACATGTGGCGGTTGCCACCAGGTAGTTAAAGTTATAGTTAGGACCACATATCTAGATTTCACCCATGTTTGTGGTTTGCTAATAACCGTTTTATGACTCTTCCTTAAACTTTCCAACAAAAAGTCTCATCCACCTCAGTTCCTTCCTAGAAAGTTTTGGGGGATCCATCAAGCAGAGCCTGAGAAAAAGGGGGGCATTCCAAAACACATTTTCCCCATTCAATTTTTCAGTTAGACATACGTTCAGCCATATTGGAATGGCACCAGAGTTGGCAGAAAGCTAGATCTTGATCCAGAAAGAGCACTTTTTGTGATTTGGTGGAAATCTGTTCAGCTCATGGGGTCAAATTTGGGAAATTATGGTTAAAAATGTATACATACTTCATGTTGGGGTTCTGGATCTGGGAGCACAAGTACACACTGTGATTGGTCGGCCGCAACCTGAAGGAAAAGTTGTGCATGTCATCTTAGGATTTTAGACTCAATAAAAAAGATATGGGAAGCCAGAATTAGGGGTACCTTGACCCCATGAACCATTTAAACAGAGCCCTCAGGGCCAAATATAAAAAAAAAATCGGGGGGTGTTTTGTGGCTCTTTGTACAATCACAGTAGATCAGCAAATCCGAGATGCAACAAAAATGAAAAAAGCAGGGTTGGGTGCCCGTGGGGGGTGGGCAAAGGCCATGAGTGCCATGGGTTTGTGCCTAACACCACACCAGGCATAGCTGAGGGCCCTGCACTTGGAGGGGTTTGACGTCTTACAGGGGTTTGGCTTTAGTACTTGGCTGCAAGCAAGGCCCTGCACCCAATCTCATATTGCATATGGCTGAAGGCCATGTGTGGCGGAGGTTTGGGCTCCAGTGTGTGGTTGGACGCAGGGTCTGGCCACAGGCAGAGCCTTGTAGCCAACCTAATTCAGTAAATGTCAATAGACAACACATTGTACTTGGAAAAAAACTCTAGAAATTCATTGATATAAAACAAAGGTTAAAGTGGGAATATAGTGCTGAATTACAATAATATCTTACTTAATGAAAAAAAACATCGAAATTCATTGAAAAAACAAAAGGCACTTTGTGGTGGGTGAAAATGTCAGTTAAAAAATAACAGGCCTTATTGATGAAAACTGTCACATCGCTGCATGAAAACAGCGATCCAACAGTTTTCACAGCGCCCTACTTGCGTAATGATGGATGTGTCATATTTACTGTACGACGCTTCATGTCGCAAGGAATTACATACACGTCAACACTACTGATGCATCTGTAAGCACAAAACTGACCCATTGCTGGGTTTATGTCAGAAGCGTAATGCAACTCTAGCAATGCAATCGGGGGGGGGGGCTATGATTATAGCACTGTGTCACCCTTATGCTTGCCATGAGGCAGGCGTAAGTATTTCACGCAGTGGCATCCTAGAAGAAGCCCAGTGAAATCTCATACATTTGCATCGGAACGCCCACCCTGCATACATTATCCCTGATGCAGGCATAATGTGGTGCAGGGCTTTACAAATCTGCCTTGATGTGTCACTTTGTAAATATGCTGCAACGTGGCGCATTGTTTACGCCGCTGATGCGTCACAAAAAGTGACACAACGGCAGCACAAAAGTGTTGCAAGGGGCTTATAAATAAGCCCCAACATTTTAAGCTAACAAAACTGAAATTCACTACTTATAGATATGTCAAGGAACTATAACTTGTGCACTAAAGTAGCTATAGCTCGGGCCATCGCCATGCACTGTTTGTACCCTTGCATATTATATCACTCTTGACGTGTTCAAGTGATTGCATTATTAATATCCCTAATGACATATGGAGCTACATCACTGATATCAGCACTGTGCATGGCAGAGGTGCAAGTTCTGGTAATTTTAAGGCACAAGTTATAGTCACTTAAGATAACTATAACTGGTGAATTTCAGTGGTTGTGAAAAGGCTTTGTTTTAACTGATATTTTCACCTAATTACCATGTCTCTTTAATCTTTGTTTTTGAGTGAATATATATATATATATATATATATATATATACATATATATATGTATATATATATGTATATATATATATATATATATATATATATATATATATACTATATGTATTACCTACTGGCGGTCGCCAGTGGGTAGTTATAGTTAGGACCAAGTTTCCATAGGAAGACCATTTTAGGTTTTGCCTATAACTTTGGCGTAGTTTGATGAATCTTCATGAAATTTCAAAAACTGATTGACTGTTCATATCAGCGCCTATGTTGAAAGTTTGGGGGTGATTGGTCAAGGGGGGCCGAGAAAAAAGGGGAGTCCCAAAACGTGTTTTCTCCATGGTATTTTCCGTAGGAAACTTTAGACAAGGCTACAGGTCGAAAGGGGGAACAGAATTACCCCAAATTTGGCAGGGAGAAGGGTCTTGGTCTAGAAAGCACGCTTTTGTTATTTGGTGTAAATCCATTCAGTAGTTTTGGAGACATATCGAAATTTACAGATATCGATATTTGGGAATTCTGCCATCTGATTGGCTGAGGCGTTACGAGCCCGAGCTTGCTGCATATTGGTTGCGAGCGCTGCGAACGGTTGCAACTAGGAAGTGTTGGCTGCCATTTTGTGATTCTGTTGAAGCGAGTAAGGGGAAAAAAGGGTGAAAAGTGTAGGAAACAGGAGGATAGGAGCACTGTAACCTGTGTGGGGGAGTGCGAAGCGAAGTAGTCACTCCTTTCGGTCTGAAAGTGCGGTGTTGCTCAGAGAGACAAGGTGGTGAAATGATATACTGCTACACTCGGGTATGAAACCGAGAGCCTAAACCGTGAGCTAATTGCTGTTAAAGGATGTGCCCAGGTCTTTGTAGCATACGTGTGCAAGTAGTGTTAGTAGGCGTTTATACCACTCAGGGAGTGGGAAGCAAACTACTGACCGCTATTGTGCGTTTATACTATACCGGAAGCTGGAAGCGAGGTAGTCACGCCTACCGGTGAGAAGACTTGGGGATCAAACCGAGGTGATTGCTGTAAAGAGATGGGCTCGGGGCGCTGTAGTATATGTGTGCAAGTAGTGTTAATAGGCGTTTATACCATTCAGGGAGTGGGAAGCGAACTACTGACTGCTACCGTGTGTTTATACTAATCCGGAAGCGACGTACTCACGCCTACCGGTGTGAAGACTCAGGGATGAAACCGTGCTGATTGGTGTAAAGTGATAGGGACTGGGCACTGTAGGATACTAGCCGCTGTAGTATAACTGTGTAAGTAGTGTTAGTATGCATTTATAGTATACTAGCAGCCCGTCCCGTCCTTGTCCGGGAGCAATCAGGTTTTCCCGCCCTCGCCCGCCCCGACATTGTGCAGCAGCCCGGCCCCTCGCCCACCCCGACATTGTCAAGCAGGCCGGGCCCCCGCCCGCCCCGTCCCCCGCCTGTTCCGACCCCCGCCTGCCCCGACCCCTGCCTGCCCGGAGCCTTACCTCAGCCGCCGCTCCTCCCCCGCGCTCCTCATTTCACCGCTCCTCGCTGTTTACCGCTCCTCCCGCCTGTCCTCACTGCCATTCCGCCGTTGGTCACCGCTCCTCCCCCGTGCCATGTCCGCCGCTCCTCCTCGCGTTCCTGGACGCCGCTCCTCCCCGAGCTCCTGACGTCAGCACGCAGGTCGCGGCCGGCGCTACTTCGAAGGGACTACTTTTTTTTTATGTTAATTTTTTAAATAACGCATATTTTTCTACTTTATATAGCCTATGTCCATCTGCACACCCTGACGATTACAATAATGTATCGGGTGTGTGGATTGGCGCTGTGGTTCCCGAGTTTACCCGCCTCAAAGGTGCAAAGTTCTTCCTTTATAATAGTAGTATAGATAAGGAGTGGGTAGCAAACTACTTTCTCCTACTGGTCTGAAGACTCGGGGATTGAACCGTGAGCCTAAATCTGGAGGTCATTGCTGTAAAGTGCTGTGCTCTGGGCCCTGTAGTATACCTGTGGAAGTAGTGTTAGTTTGCGTTTATATAATACAGGGAGTGGGATGCGAACTACTCACCCCTACCGGTCTGAAGACTCCTGGATGAAACCATGAGCTCATTTCTGTAAAGTCATGTGCTCTGCGTAGTATTCCAATGTAAGATATAGTAGAATGTTAGTATGTAATTCTACTAGAATGTGTGTATGTAATGTTAGAATGTAGGGCTATCATGAGGGGAACGTTGGGGAGTTTGTACACAGTGCTGGAGAAGACGGTTGCCTTGCTGTTTGCTCCTGTTGGTGGGTGTTTAAGGTGCCTTGTTTTCCTGCAATAAATCTACATATTGGATACACTGCTGTCTGCCTCTTCACTACATAAATTTGGCGACGAGCGGGAGAAGGTAAAAAGAAGGCAGCACTCACCAATATTTCAAAGTTGTTTGCGTTGTGATGAAGACCTGTTTTCTTTGTGTAGCTGTTTCTACTCATCTCAGGGTCGTCGACTTATTGAACTGTGTCTTCCGACCTCTGGTAGGATTTATATTTTTAAATTTTGCGCTTCCTCTGCCTCTTTACTACACTCTGGTCACTGTACTACACGTGTGTAAGTAGTGTTAGTATGCGTTTATACTAACCAATGCATCATGGTCCTAGGGAGCGCAACCTCCCAGGCTCAGCTCATACAATGTCCCGGGGTGTGCATTCGCGGGACATTTATGTTTGCTATTAGAGGACGGGCTTTCACTCCGTAATAGCAAATTCTTGTATGACTAGTTGAAGCAAGGGAAGGAAAACCTCGTATCGCTTTATTAGAGCGGATCCGGATGGTAAAAATGGAGAAAAAACGTGGGGTCTCACTCGTTGATTTAAATGAGGCTCCCAGTGGGTAATGTTCCATGGCTAATCCTATTATTATATTGCGGGGTCTCTGGAGGACTGGGGATGTTATTGTCACATGTAAATTAGGCGCGGAAGCGCACAGAGACATTTCGCAGCCTAGGGGATCGCCACCTTCCTGGGTATGGTTTACTAATTGTTCAGGGGCCTACGAAGCCAACTGAAGTCCGGGGATCGCCACCCTCCGGGGCTTTACTGAAAAATGCAGAGTGGGCCTCGCCAGTCCCTGAAGCCTCGTGGTCCTAGGCAGTGCCTTATTGGTTCTGAAATCACACGGGCAGTACACATGGTGTTATAAATTGATACACGCATATAACCCTTGCAAATGTAGAATTACGCAGGCTTCATTTATGTAATAGTCTGTTGGTTTATATTTGGTAGGTAATCCGGCAAAATTGCAAATGTTTTCCTTCATAACCTCCTATAAACAGACGATTTTCACAATAAACTACAAACAAGTGTTGTCAGAAAAAGAAGACATATACACTGACTTATTTATTGGGAAAAAAATAACCTTTATTAAAACAACACAAAAAAATGGAAACGCAAGTTTATTAGAACAAACAACAGTATAGCATGAAATACATGGGTGGGACTCCTCCAGAAGCAGCGTACAAAACCTGAAAGACAAAAATGAAACATAAGTATGTTTGCCATGTGGAAGAGGAGAAGAAAAGTAGTCCGAATGAAAGGAAGATAGTGAGAATGGGAGGGAAGGGAAGGGAGAAGGGGAGGGAGAGTCAAAAGAACAGAGGGAGGAGGAGACAGAGCGTCGGCCTACTGCACCCAGCCATCAATGTTTACGTCCCGTCACCCGTTTGTCTAGGACGCTGGGGTCGGCGAGAAAGAGTGTGGTCCAGCAAGTCATTAAAATGAAACATATGAATGAGGCCAGAGATTACATTATTAGCTACGGGAACATCGCCTGTCTGTACCTGTGCACCCTGGATGCTGTACCCCAGCACCTTCCCCCGCACTGTGCTCAATTGTAGGTCTTGCGCACCAAGTCTTTACTGCTCACCTGACACCACCGGTGTGTCCAACGACGTGCCGGTGCAAGCTCCGACTCCGGAGTACCTTTGTTGGGTGGGAGAGCAGTTCTCCGGTTGGGGACGGTGTATTGATACCACAATGGAAGGCATCAGAATGCCGAGGGCATCATGATGGGGTGAGCACCAGCTCCGCCCATTTTGGCTTAATCAATTTAGTGTCTGAAAAGGGAGAAATAAATAAATGGTGGAAACGTCTGGAGGTAAACACCAGTTGAGTGCATCCTTCGTTTTTGAAGTATGATCTACCAAATGTTAGTGGTAATCGTGGTTCAAAGAGGAGTTGGAGTACACAAGAATACACAAGGTAAAATTATAATATGTTATACTAACGGTTACATACAAAGGAACAGAGCGCATGCTAGAAGCATAATGTGCGCGTGAAATGCAGTGGCGGAAGCCTGTGTGCATGTACACTTAGTAATGAGCTCACTACAGTGCCCTAAAAGCCAATGCCACATGTCTGTAGTGCAGCGCTGCCCGCTGGCTCAGGCCTACAGTACGGTCCAGCAGGTCCTTAAAACGAGACAGATATGAGGCTGAATCAGGTCAGAGATCACATCATTACACATGGCAACATCGCTTGTTTGAACCTGCGCTCCCAGGGTGATGCACCCCACCCCTCCTGCAGCACCGCACTCTACACATGTCTGTAGGGTAGCACTTCCTGCTGGTTCAGGACTACAGTACGGTCCAGCAGGTCGTTAAAATGAGCCAGAGATGTGACTGAATGAGGTCAGAGATCACATCATTATGGACGGTCACATCTCTTGTTCGCACTTGCGTACACAGGCTGATGCTCCTAACCCCTCCCGCAGTATGGCCCGAGATTACATTATTAGCAATGGGAACATCGCTTGCCTGCACCTGTGCACCCAGGCTGTTGCACCCCAGCCCCTTCCCCCACACTGCGCTCAATTGTAGGTGATGCACACGGAGGCTTCATTGCTCACCTGCCACCATCGGTGTGTCCAACGATGTGCCGGTGCAAGCTCTGAGTCCAGGGTACTTTTGTAGGGTGGGACAGCAGGTCTCCAGTCGCGGACGGTGTCTTGATACCACCATGGAAGGCGTCAGAATGCCGAGTGCATAATTACGGGTTGAGCACCCGCTCCACCCATTTTCGGTCAATTAATTCACTGTCTCAAAAGGGAGAAATAATTTAATGGTGGAAAGTTCTGGAGGTAAATGAAGGTTTATTTCAAGCTTAATAGAAAACATCAGTTGAATGCTTCCTTCGTTTTTGAAGTACAATCTACCAACTGTTAGTGGTAATCGTGGTTCAAAGAGGAGTTGGAGTGCACGACAATACACAAGGTTAAATAATAATATGTTATACCAAGGTTCACATACAAAGGAACAGAGTGCAAGCTCGAAGCATAATGTGCGTGTGTAATGCAGTGGCGGAAGCCTGTGTGCATGTACACTTAGTATTGAGCTCACTACAGTGCCCTAAAGGCCAACGCCATGTGTCTGTAGGGCAGCGCTGCTCGCTGGCTCAGGCCTACAGTACGGTCCAGCGGGTCTTTAAAATGAGACAGAGATAAGACTGAATGAGGTCAGAGATCACATCATTACGCAAGGTAAATTCGCTGGTTTGCACCTGCGCACCCAGGCTGATGCAGCCCACCCCTCCTGCAGCACCACGCTCAATTGCAGCCACTGTTCCACCAGGCCCCACTGCTCACCTGCTGTCATTTTTGTGTGCGCAAACACTACGGGCAGCAGCGTTCACAATTCAGTTGCAGTGTTGATTGCAGGATGGTGTACACCTCATGGATTCCTTTGGAATCACGACAGGCAGTAGGGTTCAAAATTTAGAACCAGTGTTGATTGGCAGGATGGTGTACACCTCATGGATCCCTTTTTTTATTACGCATTGTGATATGCAAGGTGGAAGCGGCCATATCACTTGAGGCAGTGTGGAAGAACTGAGACCTGTGGTGTCGTCGTTATCCTATTTATACGTACGCAAAGTGGGCTGGGCTTGCGTACGCCAGGCCAGCGTAGAGGTGTGAATAATTGTTTCGGGGATCTGGGCATTGTTCAGTTCCTGCCTGGCCAGGAAGTGTATTTGAGTGTTTCTTTTGAACTTTTGACGTCGCAGAATGTGCAATTTACATTAATGTGTCATGTATCGGGAGGGCGGCAACTATCGCTAATGAGATGCTGTTCAAAAATATTGAATGGCGAACATCACATGTTGTTGTCAAGGTTGTGGATATGTGCAGACATGCAGGTCAATGGTGTGCGGTGTTATTGAAAGTGTTGCTATCGGTACACATGTAAATGTGCTCGTATGGAGGGAGGATCAGCAGTGAGGCTACATCATACACAGTGATAATGCTCATTACAGTCAAGAAATGTATGTCAAACTTGAATCTGAGAACAGAGCGTACAGCAATACAAATCTACACATTACTGTTTACTGCTTGTCACATGTGATCCAGGATGTGCACTGTGCCCATGGCTGATGATACTTCTTAGAGCCACCAATACCCAGGCCGAAAGGCAGCACAATAATGTGCACACACAGACACCAGGGGCATCGTGTAACAAACATTCATTTTTGATGTAACGTTTGAGATGCATGGCCATCACACATGGAAGGCTAATGTACAGGTCATGAATATTGATCAAGATGATTGTTGCATGTTGTGTGTAGTATAAGATATGTGTATACACCCCAAAACATTTCAAAAAAGCTGTTTAAGGTGAAGAGGTGTCTTTCATCGAACGCTGTGGAGAGAATGACTAAAATGGGTGTGGTTGTCCAACTGTTACAATGGGAAATGTTATGAAGCAATCAAATGCTTTTTTTTAAGGTCACATAGCAATCGCGCACCCAACGTGATTTTGAGAAAATATATTTATCATAATATAAGTTTATTACAGTTAGAAATATATAAATGTTTAAAATATTTGAGATTATCGCTTGCTGTCATATACTGTTTAAAGTTATTTAGATATACTTTTGAGACAAAAAAAAGAGGGAATGGCGTACCCGGCGCGACACCATACGTTTGTGACATAAATCACGGCCTGACGGCGTGCATACGCAACGCCCAGCAGGCGCGACCCCAAAAGTACATGACGTAACGCATGGCCTGGTACTGCGTCCCGTCGGATACCAAATTAGCAGCTGGGGCACTTCATGAGTATATGATGTTATGCAGGACGCGGTGTCATGAACCCGTCGGATACGAAATGCGCATCATTTACGAGTTTAGCAATATGGTGGATCGGAGTCGCGTGGTGATGGAGCTTGGAACGCTACCGGTATGGGAGTGCAGTTTTCTCAACAAAAAAAAAAGAGATACATATTTTTGGGGGAAGATATAAAACATTACATAATTTTTAAAGTTAAAATTACATTTGAGATGTCATCAGTGAGGTCATGAGTGATGTCACTGACCATGTCGTGAGTGATGTAATATGAGACGTCATCACCAGTGCATTGAGAGCCCACAAGTTATAGTTAGCTGAACTAACTACAGCAGGCGAATTTCTCTGGTTTTATATGAGTCAAATGTTCAAACTAACTATAACGTCCCTGAAACCTATGTTTTTTTTAGTGAATTTCTAAGGTTTTTTAAATGCTAATTTCTAACTGTAACGTCTGTAAAACCTATGTTTTTTTCAGTGAAATATATATATATATATACATATATATATGTATATATATATATATATATATATATATATTACCTACTGGCGGTCGCCAGTAGGTATATATAGTTAGGATTTTTTCTCTATGGAATTTCTGAAAATTCTATATCTAATAACTTTGGCGTTTGTGGACGGAATTGGCTGAAATTTTCAGGAAAATGGAACATTTTGTTTCTGAGCAGCCCCTGAAAATTTGGGGGGGGTTCGTCAAGGGGGGGCCGAGAAAAAAGGGGGGTCCCAAAACGCGTTTTTCCCATGTTAATTTCCATAGGGCGGTTGGCCTCACTTTTAGCCTGAACGGCTGAATGGATTTGCACGAAACTTGGCAAAATTGTAGGGACTGGTAGCCCGATGTGCCTTTGCTAGGTCTCAATATATATGCTCCAGTGTATTTTGAGAAATTAACGTTCAAAAAAAGATATATATCTGTAAGCGCGCTCCGGGCAGCGCTCCGGTTCGCGTACTTGACGCGTAACGGAACTTCGCGTAGCGAAGCTGATTGGCTCTCCGGTGTCTGTAAACATTCCAAACAGTCCGTAGCGGCCGCCATCTTGTCTCTCGGTAGGATCGAGAGACAAGAGGAGGCAAAAACAAAGGGGGAAATGACCATAAGGGGGCATAGTAGATCCTCCCTGACCCCCTAGGTTTGATGTGGAGGCTTTAAAAGGGCACCGCGGGGCAAAAAAAAAAAAAATTTGTTTTTTTTGCGTGGGGAGCGCCCGGTACGCGCACCGGGAAGCGCTCTGGGGAGCGTACTATAAGGAAAAAAGAATGATAGACTTTTCAAATATTGTATGTTAATTGTTTGTTTTTTAATTTTTTTTTATTTTTTAAGCAATTATTTATTATTGTCATTGTGTTTCAAAATAATTACTCTTCTTTTTTTTAAAAAATTTTTTTGGTTCGCTCCCGGTTCGCGTACCGGAGAGCGAACGGGGAAGCGAACCAAAAGAAATAGAGGTTGGCAGAGTTCCAAATATTTTACCAATTTTTTTATAACAGGGAGGTAGTTCTGAAAAGAACTTTTTTTTAATTGTTTTTGTTGTTTTATATTTTTTTAATTATTTTTCTGAACATTTTTTTACTTTTTTTGTATTTTCTGAACAGTTTTATATATTTTATATATTTTTTGTTTTTTTTGGGGGGGGGAAACGAAAACGATTCATTGTAAAGGGCTCAACAGGAGCAACAAAAAAAAAAGAATTTATTGTCTGGGGCGTTTCGGACAATCATGATTGTCGATAGCTCTGTTGATCAGAGTGATGCTACTTTCTCTGTAGCAAATGAACCCATTGCAATGCACGCACACTTGTTTCACTTCCCCGAATTTCATCTGAATATTTGGGACCAACTCCCTCGCCTCTGGTCCCGTCACTTCCGGCACAACTGATCTTCTGGCCATAGAAGGAGGATTATCTTGCTGGTCACGTAACTGCGCAGCACTGTAGTTGTTAGGATGCCACCTACTCATATGGCGATGCATTGTGTAATTGCCGTAACTGTAACTGTACTTCTTCTCGGGGCCTCTGGACAGGCTTTCTTTACATATAAGGCAAGTTACGTACCGTGCATTGACTCTTTTTTTGGCCCTGGGGATAACTAAAAAATTGCCAAATATAATTTACTTTCACATGAGACCTCCTGGGCTCCTCACGCAAAAATTGCCTCTCTTGCTGCTCTTCCTCTTCTTCCTCTTCTTCCTCCTCTTGCTGAATAATAACTTCAGCAGGTGGTCATCTCTTCTTTGGATGTGGTGGAGGTGGTGGGGAAGCACCAGCTGAAGCTACTAATGAAGCCATTGCTCACTAATCACAAAGGGTCTTTCTCTCACAAAGATGAAAGTCAGAGTGAGGAAAGAAGGAGGGGTTTTCATCATTTGGAAAAACAATAGTTCTAAACCAATGAAAAGTGTTACTTTTAGGTCACATGACCTAGTCTTACATCATTAGGAAACCAAAAGTGAAATGAACCAATGAAAAGTGTTATTACCGAGTCACATGACTTGTTGTGTTTACGATACGCGCTTTGGGCCGCGTCCCGGATCGCTTCCGGGAAGCAGCGCTTCGCGCCTCGGTTCGCGTACCAGTTCGCTTCCGGGTACGCTACCTTGGCGCGTCATATGACATATTACGCGACAACGCGATACGTCACGCTGACGCGACGCGTCACGATGTTGTTTTCTAACGCAGCAGTTGCGCAAACGGAACGTTTACCGGTTCGCGGACCGGGTCGCGGCACCAAATTGCGCTAACGGGAAGCTAACCGGTTCGCGTACCGGGAGCGAAACAAAAAATATAATAAAAAAAAAAAGTATTAAAAACATGTAAAATATATTTTTTGATTTAAAGAAAAATACATTTTAAAGCTTTTGTTATTTGCTATTAAAAAACCATTGAAATTCACTGAAAAAACCATAGGTTATAGACCATATATAGTTAGGAATTAGCATTTAAAAAACCTTTTTTTACTCACACAAAACCATTGAAATTCCATATATAGTTAGTTGTACTAACTATATATCGCGCACCCGCAATCCACTGCTGATCATGTCACATATTACATCATTCATGACATGGTCAGTGACATCACTGATGACATCACTGATGACATCTCAAATGACATCACTGATGACATCACTGATGACATCTCAACTGACATCACTGATGACATCACTGATGACATCTCAAATGACATCACTGATGACATCACTGATGACATCTCATTTGACATTACTGATCACATCACTGATGACATCATTCATGTGATAATACGATGAACCTCTTCAGACTCTAATATAACCTTAGATACACTCAGTGTAAACAGACACTCACAGACTGTCACTCATCCATGGAGTTACTCAGACACTTAGTCAGTCATGCAAAGAATCAATCACACCTCCATTTCCTCAACTATACAGTTATACACACCTTACTTATTCAAACATATACTAACACATATTTACTCTCTTTTACAATGCCTGATACAAGTACACAATGATTTTGGAAAAGGGGGGTGGTGATGGACAGAGTTTCTGAATGATGCAGAATACTCCACCCCCCTTTTCCAAAATCGGTTTTATCCACACTATGTGTGGGAGGGTATACTCAGACGTGAGTCCCTTGCTCATTGCACCATCAGGATTCAAGCAAACCGGGCCGAAGAAGGCTGTGATGCCAGAAACCGGTCCCCGGGAGCTTGTTTCCTTCCCAGTATAAGAATTGGCTTGGTAGTTTGGTTTGCCCTGTTCCCATCATGCACTGGGACAGGAACAGACTAATTTGCATATAGCCAGGTTCTGAGCTGGGATGGTGCAGTGAGCTAAAAAACGGTGATGGATTAAAACCATGATCTCTTGACTTGGTAAGAGTATTCTGCATCATTCAGAAACTCTGTCCATCACCACCCCCCTTTTCCAAAATCGGTTTTATCCACACTATGTGTGGGAGGGTATACTCAGACGGGAGTCCCTTGCTCATTGCACCATCAGGATTCAAGCAAACCGGGCCGAAGAAGGCTGTGATGCCAGAAACCGGTCCCCGGGAGCTTGTTTCCTTCCCAGTCTAAGAATTGGCTTGGTAGTTTGGTTTGCCCTGTTCCCATCATGCACTGGGACAGGAACAGACTAATTTGCATATAGCCAGGTTCTGAGCTGGGATGGTGCAGTGAGCTAAAAAACGGTGATGGATTAAAACCATGATCTCTTGACTTGGTAAGAGTATTCTGCATCATTCAGAAACTCTGTCCATCGCCACCCCCCTTTTCCAAAATCGGTTTTATCCACACTATGTGTGGGAGGGTATACTCAGACGTGAGTCCCTTGCTCATTGCACCATCAGGATTCAAGCAAACCGGGCCGAAGAAGGCTGTGATGCCAGAAACCGGTCCCCGGGAGCTTGTTTCCTTCCCAGTATAAGAATTGGCTTGGTAGTTTGGTTTGCCCTGTTCCCATCATGCACTGGGACAGGAACAGACTAATTTGCATATAGCCAGGTTCTGAGCTGGGATGGTGCAGTGAGCTAAAAAACGGTGTTGGATTAAAACCATGATCTCTTGACTTGGTAAGAGTATTCTGCATCATTCAGAAACTCTGTCCATCACCACCCCCCTTTTCCAAAACAAGTACACAATGATCCATACAGCCACTCACACATTCACTGGCTCTTATGCACAGTTATTTATATATGTCAACTGTCACATGTACTGTGTTTTACATATGTACTTACTTTGACATGTAGCACTGAGATATCCATTCACTCACCAATGCACTCAGTCAACCGCCCATACAGGTGTTTCCACATGCACTTTTGAACCCATACATCTATTGAATTAACTGCTAACACATCTATGCACAGAGTCATACACCTCCCAGCCACCCACACACACACACTCAGTCTCCCATAGAAATACTTGGGCAACCAATCAATAACCCATATACTTACTCATATAGCTACTGATCAACACATGCAGCAGTTTACAGAACAACAGACATAATGATGCACAAATTAAGACAGTTTAGTCACTAACTCATGCATTCAGTGACACACATTTATTCACTCACTCATACAGTCAATCATGCACCTAATAAATCCTTCATCCAGACACTTATACATCCACTCATTCTTCAATATGTAAGACATATTTTAACTTTACAGAAACATACAGTCACTGGATGTTGTCATCAGTGATGTCATTTGAGATGTCATCAGTGATGTCATCAGTGATGTCATTTGAGATGTCATCAGTGATGTCATCAGTGATGTCACTGACCATGTCATGAATGATGTAATATGTGACATGATCAGCAGTGGATTGCGGGTGCGCGATATATAGTTAGTACAACTAACTATATATGGAATTTCAATGGTTTTGTGTGAGTAAAAAAAGGTTTTTTAAATGCTAATTCCTAACTATATATGGTCTATAACCTATGGTTTTTTCAGTGATATATATATATTTATATGTATATATATATATATATATATTTCACTGAAAAAACCATAGGTTTCAGGCCTTATATAGTTAGGAATTAGCATTTAAAAAACCTTTGAAATTCAGTGAACCTATGGTTTTTTCAGTGAATTTCAAAGGTTTTTTAAATGCTAATTCCTAACTATATAAGGCCTGAAACCTATGGTTTTTTCAGTGAATTTGCAAGGTTTTTTAAAATGCTAATTCCTAACTATATAAGGCCTGAAACCTATGTTTTTTTCAGTGAATTTCAAAGGTTTTTTAAATGCTAATTCCTAACTATATAAGACCTGAAACCTATGGTTTTTTCAGTGAATTCGCAAGGTTTTTTAAATGCTAATTCCTAACTATATAAGGCCTGAAACCCATGTTTTTTTCATTGAATTCGCAAGGTTTTTTAAATGCTAATTCTATTAGCAGATAACGTTTTTATATATTAAAACATTTTTTAAATCTCAAATGCCTGCTTTGCTAACAGAGTTTTTAAGCACAGGCTCTTTTGTCTCTGGTGGCCATCTTGGGAAACTGCATATCAGAATTTTTTTTATGAAATATAAGAGGATTTGAGAAGTCACTCAAAATGTGCCCTAATTTTTCTTTCTTCAGCACTAATCATAATTTCTATGGCAAAATGAACCCCCTCATTTTGTTCCTTTGCAAATTAAATGTTTTAAGTGTTAACACTTTATTCCAATCAAGATGACTTCAGGTGTGCCATACGTTTGTCATAAGTCAGACTGTTAGCGCTCTGTCTGGGACATTCTGTCATTGGGCTATAGTTGGGCTACATCTGGCTGATATTTGGGCTACATTTGTTTTTTTTTGTCTCTGGTGGCCATCTTTGGGCTACATTGGGCTACATTGGGCTACATTTGGGCTCTAGCATATATATAGCCCAATGTAGCCAAATATATATTTTTCAAAGTTAATTTTCGTAAAAACTACTGGAGCACATATCTTGAGACATAGCAAAGGCACATCGGGCTACCAGTCCCTACAATTTTTCCAAGTTTGGTGGAAAACCATTCAGCCGTTCGGGCTAAAAGTGAGTCCAACCGCCCTATGGAAATTAACATGGGGAAAACACGTTTTGGGACCCCCCTTTTATCTCGGCCCCCGCTTGACGAATCCCCCCCAAACTTTCAGGGAAGGACCGGAGCGCCGCGAGGCAAAGTTAAGGAAAATTTCAGAAAGATTCCTCGACCGGCGCCAAAATTATTCCCAATAGAATGTTGCGATTTCCCTATGGAAAACAATCCTAACTATATCTACCTACTGGCTATCGCCAGTAGGTAATATATATTTATTTATTTATTTAATGCCATTTATAGAGCGCGTACAATTACCCTTAGGCGTCTCGGCGCTGAAATTGCATTATAGTTTCACCCTAGACAGGAAATGCAGAGATAAAAATTACTGGTTAAAAAGCCAAGTCTTCAGGTTTTTTCTGAACTGAAGAAGAGTGGGACTGGTTCTTATGTGGATAGGCAAGGTGTTCCAGAGTCTAGGGGCCGTAATTGAAAAGCGGCGATCGCCCCAGGAAGCTGTTCGACTGCGTTGAATCACCAGTTGATTAAGAGAGGTAGATCTGAGCGTTCTCGGGGGGTTGTAGGGGATCAGTTGCTTTCTAAGGAATCTGGGTCCTAGGTCCTGAAGAGATTTAAAAACAATACACAGAGCTTTAAATTTGACCCGGTTGTGAATGGACAACCAGTGGTATTGTTTAAGCGTGTCCGAGATGGGTGCAAATCTGGGTTTTTTTTAAAGCACTCGGGCGGCGGCATTCTGCACTGTCTGTAATTTTTTAATGACTCTGTTCTGGGCATTGAGCAGCAGACCATTGCAGTAGTCTAATGAAGACAACACTAGTGAGGAAACCAGTGTTTTTGCTGCTGATTCTGGCAAGTAAGGAGTGATTTTCCTTACCATTCTCAGCTTAAAATGAGCAATATATATATCTCATACACACCTCCTCCAAATTGAGAGAAGAGCGCACGATAGGGAGGACAATGGAGGCACCTTTATTGAAAAGCACACCTAAATTCATGGTGAATGCATTTCGGCATCTTATTTGCCTTCTTCAGCGCCAGGGGTGTTCACAGGATGAAGGCTTCATCACGGATTTAAATGTCCTGCCCCATCCTGGTAGGTGGCAATTAGCTCCGCCCCCCAAGTAAGTACTAATGCATTTTCCAAATGTAGGACGCCCAATGCGTCATGACTACAAGTCCCAGAGTCCTTTGTTATTTTAGGGATGGAATTGCGAGGGTAGTTGAGACAATATGCAGGAAATTAGTCACCTTGAAATTACTTCGTCCACTTTTCCCCCGCGTGCACCTCCAACTCCGATGTCTCCTCAGCTCCCCAGACCGCATCAACCCCCGGAGCTCGGTTTTCCATTTGGCGGGGGCAAGTCTGGGAGTCCATCTCGCCCGAGGTGGAGTCAGTGACTCCAGCACCGCTTCATCTATTTCCGAGTCCAGAGGTGGGCCCTGGTGATTTCAGTCACCTGGATACAGCAAACAGTCCGCCGAAGCAGGGACCAGAGAGTCCAAGGCCTGCTTGGCGATGCGGAAGCCCCTTAAAGCGTGTCCCTGGCACACGCGCTGACAATATCACACACACCTCCTCCAAAGAGAGAGAAGAGGCCACGATAGGGGAGACAATGGAGGCACCTTTATTGAAAAGCACACCGGAATTCATGGCGAATGCATTTTGGCATCTTATTTGCCTTCTTCAGCGCCAGGGGTGTTCACAGGATGAAGGCTCCATCACGGATTTAAATGTCCTGCCCCATCCTGGTAGGTGGCAGTTAGCGCCACCCCCCAAGAAAGTACTAATGCATTTTCCAAATGTAGGACGCCTAATGCGTCATGACTACAAGTCCCAGAGTCCTTTGTTATTTTCGGAATGGAATTGCGGGGGTAGTTGAGACAATATGCGGGAAATTAGTCAAACTGAAATTACTTCGTTCCATTTTCCCCCGTGTGCACCTCCAACTCTGATGTCTCCTCAGCTCCCCAGACCGCATCAACCCCCGGAGTTAGGTTTTCCATTTGGTGGGGGCAAGTCTGGGAGTCCATCTCGCCCGAGGTGGAGTCAATGACTCCAGCACCGCTTCATCTCTTTCCGAGTCCAGAGGTGGGCCCTGGTGATTCCAGTCACCTGGATACAGCAAACAGTCTGCCGAAGCAGGAACCAGAGAGTCCAAGGCCTGCTTTGCGATGCAGAGGCCCCTTAAAGTGCGTCCCTGCGCATGCGCTGACAATATCACACACACCTCCTCCAAAGAGAGAGAAGAGGCCACGATAGGGGAGACAATGGAGGCACCTTTATTGAAAAGCACACTGGAATTCATGGCATACACATATATACATTCACTGAAAAAAACAAAGGTTACAGGGACATTATAGTAGGCTCAGATTTCACTCATGCAAAACCATAGAAATGGAGCAGTTAGTTACCTGAGCTAACTGTAACTTACACCCCCACAATGCACTGCTTATGACCTCACTTGTTGCATCACTCATGACATGGTCAGTTACATCACTGAAGGTACCTCAAATGACATCACTGATGACATCATCCAATCATCCAATGAGTGTAAGTGTTTTCTAAGAATTTATGAGTGTTAAATTCCTATACTAAGCTACCAGATAAGTATAATTAGTATACTAGGTGCACTACTAATGAGTGATACTACTTTTAACATATAATATCTGAGTGGCTGTCTGTATCCATGTGTGAGTGGTTGTCTGAGGGGTTATACGGGCATGTGAGTGGGTGTATGAGTGGCTGTATGAGTGTATAAGTGGGTGTGAGAGTGGTAAATTGATGACTGTGAGCATAGCTGTATTGGTGACTGAGTAGGTGTGTCAGTGGCTGTATAGGTGGGTGAGTGGGTGTGTGAGTGGCTGTATGAGTATATAAGTGGATGTGTGAGTGGATGGCTATCTGAGTACCTGTATTTGTGAGTGAGTAGGTGTCAGTAGCTGTATGGGTGGGTGTGTGAAGGACTGTATGGGTAAGTGAGTTGATGTCTGAATGGCTGTATGAATGGGTATGTAAGTGTGCAGTTTGGGTGAGTGAGTGGCTCTTTTAGTGGGAGCTTGCTTAAATGAGTTAATGTGTGCGTGGCTGTGTTTGAGAGTATATATATATATATATATATATATATATATATATATATATATATATATCAAAGCAATCCTGGCCGCTGTCAGCGCGGGCTAAAACAGGCGCAGACCTCTTCTCCTTGTAGTAAATTCAAGTTTTTTTAATAAAGCGCCATCACACCGTCAGTCGTGTTAGCAGTGGTGATTTTAATATCAGCAATCACAGAGCGAGCGCTCTCCTCGACGCGTTTCGCTCCACAGGCGGAGCTTGGTCACATGATATATATATATATATATATATATATATATATATATATATAACAATGTTCCTGTTTCACCAATCCGTGGTGAAAAGAAGATCAGGTAAGGACCGCTTACTTGATTTTTCCGTAATCAAAACAGATGAAAGGAAGCAGCAACGATATTATCCAGTGAGGTATAAATATTTATTCCACAAGGATGAAATAAACAGACATAGTGTCGTCCATGACGCGTTTCACTCCTAGAAGGAGCTTGTTCACATGACGCGCCCCGTAGATTAACCACATTTTATAATCAGTGCACAGGTGATTTGATTCAAACACAGGAAAGTGCAGTAGTGAAAATAAAGAAAAGACTATAGCAAGCGCCATATTGCAAGTACAACTGTAAGAAATGCCTTATAAATCTTATCGCTTTTAAGGAAATCTCAGTTTATTTTGAAATGGTTTGCTCAATTCATAGAAAATCAGTAACTATGTACATAATTCATCCCAAATAATGCATAGAATATGTAAAAGATAAGCAGGGGGCAAGATGGCGGCGGCTCACTAGGTCGCTGTGAGACGCTCTCCTGTGCCGTGCCTAAACTAATGGGATAGGAGAGGAGTCAAGACCTGGTGGCATGATGAAATAACCCTAGCTGATACAGCGAGAAATGACATAGAAAATAATTGATACGAGATTATTGTGGCATACGAGGTTAAAGAATGAAGAATGAGCACCTACCTTGAAGCCTCTGGAGACTCGTTATTTACACCGGTCCAGTCACGGCCACTACTCCACTGTATTGCATCAGCTCTCGGCCTTACGGTGCTAAGGCTCTTTATCCAGCTTCGTGCCAGCACAAAAAAAAAATATTCTGGTGATCAGGACAAGCTAAGAAACGCACCCGTTATCGACCATATACTACAGGGCTCACAGATGGCCCCGAAAAATGCTGCAGCGGTGGCAGCCGCCTCAAAGACCCGGGCTGCAAAGCAAGCGCTTCGTGACCAAAAACGAGCAGCAAGACGGGCCGGCTCCCTGACGGATGAAGCAGTCGGATCTGATGGGGGACAGGCTCCACTTCAATCGAAACAGCAAAAGCCTGTAAGGAACATTAACTCCCCGGGCCTGGGCCCCTCCGTTGTGGACCTGCTTCGAAGAACTCCGGCCGGAGCTGCACCCTCCCCCTCCTTCCAACACGCAACAAGCGGACCGCTGATTGCAGCGCCGCTCGTAATCCCGGTGGCGCCATCCAACACGGATTCGTTGGAGGCAGCGGCAGCGGCAGTGGCAGCCCGCTCTGAGTCGCTCGAAGGAGCTAACCTCGCAGTAAGTGTTCCAGCTGCAACTATAGCTGGCCTGCCCAAATCGCCGCAATGTTTTACAGCCACAACAGAGGGGCCAGGGAGCGTCACTGTAGAGACTGTAGAGACAGCGGTGGGGGATAAAACTGTGGTAATACCGCTGCAAACTCAGGCACACGTAATAGAAACACTCGCGGAGGCAAATGTAACGATTCCAGAACCAGGATTAATAATTGCCGAGCCTACAGCAATTACACCTACCATACATGAACCTATACAAGCAAGGGCTATACAACCGAAGCTACAGTTACAACCTAATCCACAGGCTGAACTTATCCTCACCCCTACAACTGCCCCTACAATTGCCACAAGTAGCACAGCAAATATGCCCGGCCAACCACGGGTGGAATTGCATTCTACACTACCCAATCTGGTTAACGGGGGGGGCAACCTAACATCGCCCCCTATGGTACAAACACTGGCTCAGATTCAATGCACCCCTGCATCAATCACACCACTTGAGAAGGCAAATGTAGAAGAGTCAATATTGCCTATGCCAGACTATATTGGGGGAGCCGGAATCGCTTCTGACACGGATTTGGAACCTCTAGAGTTCTATACTACTTCTGAAGGCCGCGAGGACTTAGGATGGCACCATGATTTAGATTCCGATTTAGATCCCCTCTCCGAGCTGCACTCAGGCTATAGCTCCAGCACACAGGATAGTGATGTGGATGAATTACTGGGCGAGGATACAATGGGAAGGCGTACAGTGATTAAAAAAAAAAGAAGCCCTCATGGCGCAGCAGGTCCTCACCGGGATTGTGCCCCCGCAACAACCTCGAGCTCTCAAGGGGCTTCTTTCTCGAAGGAGCAAGATACTACCTTGACTGCGGTAATGGACACGGTGCTGCAGGCGATCGCATCCCACAGGGAACAAACCTCTAAAGATGGCCGGAAAGCTCAGCAGGCCCTACAAAAGGTACAAGGAGTGGTGCGTAAACTCTCCAGAACCGTGGCAGCCTCTAACGCAAGAATGGTTGAAATGGAAGATCGAATAGTGGTTAACGAGGCTGAAGCAACTGCGGTGAAAGAACAGGTTGACGCCCATGACGCTGAACTGATGGATGTAAGGTGGAAGCTCGAGGAGATGGAAAATCGCATGCGCCGAAATAACCTTCGAATACTGGGGGTTCCAGAGAAAAGTGAAGGAGACAACATACGCGTCTTTGTGATTCAACTCTTTAAAGATACTTTTCCCGAGCTATCCTCATGGAATTGGGAGTTAGAAGTTCAGCGTGTCCACATAACCCCTGCTACACTACGAGCTATTAACTCGCAGAGGGGCTCGAGGAGCGGGGGGGGGATGCAAAAAAAAAAAAAATTTGGCAAATTCAGTCACAAGCTACGATGTACGAAAGGAACAAGGTATGATGTGAACCAATATAACCTAAACAAAAAACGAAACTGTAAAAAGCAAATCTGTACTATACACTTTAAGATAAATGGAGATTCTCGGTTCCAATATATTGAATCTGGGTTAGATTTTGCGCTAGAAAATGGGGAGAATAAGTTTATGCACTTGGAATGTGGCAGGCCTCAATCATAAAAATAAAAGGGCCCAGCTATTTCAATTAACACGGCAAAACCCAGTTGATATATTATGCCTTCAAGAGACACATATAGCATATACTGACAAAGATTTACTCAGATTACCTGGCTATAATTTAATGGTAACTACATCCCAAACATCCAAAACCAGAGGGGTAGCCATTTTAGCTAAACCTATAATAGGCTCCCCAATTCGCACATTGGCCGACAAACATGGTAGATGGGCCATAATTCAGCTACAGGTGGGTATCACTATCTGTGCAATTTATGGCTCAAATCTAGACGATCCTGATATTTTTCGGGAGCTCGAAATCGAATTGGCTTCTTGGTCTTGCTCTCTGGTTCTTTGCGGGGATTTTAATATTGATATAGGGCTGCCATCAGGGAATCACCTATCCCTAAACTATAAAGAGCGTAAACCAAAGGTATACAGGGCACTAGGTCAGATGATGAAAAGTCATAATTTAGTTGACGTCTGGGGAATACTCCAGGGGCCAAATCCAGATGGTTTTACTTACTTCTCATTCCCCCACAATAAATACGTTAGAATCGACTACATTATGTCAAATATAGAGGAGAGGGACATTATAGAAATAACCAAATCCCCGAAAACAATATCTGATCATAATGCGCTGACCTTTATCTTTGATACGGCCAATTTGGTTAAACCAACGACCCAGTGGACTTTTGACAGGAGGTTACTGGTTAACCAAGAATATATAGCGTATATTAAATCATGGGCTCAGTCCTTTTTTGATTGTAACCAGTTTAGCGCATCTCGTGTAATAGTTTGGGACTGTTTTAAAGCAGCATTGAGGGGAGAAACTATTTCATTTGTAGCCAACAAACGAAAGAAGGAAAAGCAGATTAATATACAACTGATGCAAGAACTCTCTAATCTCGAGACCCTTCATGCCTCCCAAATAAACCAGTCTCAAAGTGGGCAAGCCGATTCTACCTTAGATCCTGGGAAAACTTTAAACAAAATAATGATCATAAAAAATGAGATCAACAGTATGCTTATCCAAAAGGCTGCCGAAACTTACCAGGCAAATAAAGCTAGACTGTATGAATCAGGAGAAAATGTGGGGAAGCAGTTAGCATTACGTACTCGTCAAAAACAATCATTAGGTAGTATTAAGAAGATTGAATTTGAGGGTAATGAGTATACAACTCCTAAAGAGATTCTTAAAGTATTTCAAAAGTACTATCAAAAACTCTATGGTAGCGATACTTCACATTCTAGCAACGAAATATTAACATTTTTAAATAATTGGCTTCCAGATCGGACGTTACATAAAATTATTGATGATGAGACCAAGGCTTATCTGGATAGAGAAATTACGATCACTGAAGTGGAAATTGCACTAGCCGAGATGGCCAAAGGTAAGGCGGCAGGTCCGGATAAAATCCCATTGGATTTATATAAAATCCTTGGTAATCAAATAACTCCTTTTCTACTTGATTTGTTTCTTGGTGTACAATATCACACAACTCCTCCAGAATCATGGAAGCAAACAAGTATAATAATTTTCCATAAAAAGGGTAAACCGTATCATCTCCCTTCTTCATATAGGCCCATATCCTTGATCAACTCCGACTCAAAACTGTATGCTAAAATACTTGCAAATCGATTGAGCGGGGTCATCGAACATCTCGTGTCCCCGTGGCAACATGGCTTTATCCCCGGCAAGGGCACTACAGACCATACTCGGAGAGCCATAACCCTGTTTGACATCATGGGCGCCACGGGGGGTGAGATGTCGATGATCCTCCTCGATGCCGAAAAGGCATTTGACCGAGTATCATGGCAGTTTCTTTGGAATATCCTGGAAATTAAAAATTTTGGAAACAACTTTATTAAAGCCATTAAAGCCATCTATATCAACCCAACGGCCAAAATCTCTATAGCTGGTGACGAGTCAGAGTTTATTAAGGTTCAAAGAGGTACAAGGCAGGGCTGCCCATGCTCCCCGGTCTTATTTGCTCTATATATTGATCCCCTCATTCAGAAATTATTAATCTCACCCGCAATTCAACCAGTTATTACTGGATCTTTCTCCACTAAAGTCATGGCATCTGCTGATGACGTCGCTATTATAACCATTAATCCGTCTGAAGCAATTTCTCAAATTGAGACTATTACTCAGGCATTTGGGATGTATTCAGGGTACTCTTTGAATAGAGATAAAACGGTGGTATTAGCCACTAATAACACCCAGTACGAAAGTACACTTAGGGTTAAACAGGCTACATATCTTGGAGTAGGCCTCTCTGCGGAGATAAGCAAGATTTGCGAAATAAACTATTCTCCCCTCATTGATAAAATCAAAAGTGATCTTAGAAGAATAGATAGCTTGCACCTTTCGATAATAGGAAGGGCTAACTATGTTAAAATGAACATATTCCCACAGGTTTTATATTTTTTTAGGGCAATCCCTCTACTGCCTGGAGAACACTTTTTTAAGACTATAGATTCTCTTATCGCAAAGTTTATCTGGTGTCATGGTAAAATAAGACGGGCCCTTCCTCTATTAGCGCTCCCTCAGGACAGAGGTGGCTTAGCTCTACCAAATTTGAGATTTTATTTTTGGGCAGCACTAGTACAACATATGGATCCCATTTTGACTGCTAAATCTGGAGCCTTAGCCCCTATAGCCCCAGTTATTCCATCAATATATGAGCTAAGTTTAGGTGGAAAACATAAGGGATTGCTCTTAAGACAGGTAGAACCATCATACTACAAAAAAATCAAATTGAAGACAGTTCTAGATGCTCGAGTAGTATGGAAAGCTATTTGCAAACATCTGGCTATTCCTATATATACGAAATACACACCATTATTGCAATGCAAAATTTTCTCCTATATTCCTAATGTCGTTATATTTCAGAGGTGGGAGCTCCTAGGCATTAAAACAATAGGCGATTTCTTTGCTAACAGTATTCCACTATCCTTTGAGGCTTTTCAAGAAAGATACAATATTCCCGCTTATGACTTTCTAAAATTTTATCAAATTTCATCTAGTATCTGTAATACTACACCAAAAATTGCATTAGATAATATACCATTACTGGATAATACAGGGAAAAACTCCACAAGAATCGGGGTCCTATATCAGCTATTTATGGCCAATGCCCCTGACGACCTTGAGCGTACGGAACAATCTTGGGCTTTGAAATTAGCTAACCCCAATGTAGATATAGATCTTTCACTAACCCTCTCGGCAAAATATTGTATAGCCTCTAATTTAAAGGCTCAATATTACAGAACTATCTATAACCTATATTATACGCCAGCTAATTTGTTTGCCTGGGGGCTCAGGACTGATGATAATTGTCCCAGATGTAATCAGCCACTTGCAAATCTCTTGCATATGTTTTCTGAATGCCCTGCATTGGCAACAGTCAAAGCTATGATGTTGGAATATTGGGCCCAAATCTTTGGGCATCAAATAAAAGACTCTATAACATTGCTCTTATTAGGCCATGATGATTCCTTGGAGCATAACAGCGAAGAACAGGCGGTGCTCTTTCTGGGATATGCGGTGCTTCGGATAATTCTGGCAGCTAGATGGAAAGATACAGAGTCCCCTACCTTCCATATGTGGCTTAGTCGCTTTTTAGCTATCTATAAACAAGAAACTGCAATATATGCCACAAGAGGTAGGAAAATGAGGGCAATAGGGAAACAGTTATGGGAGCCTATTACTAGGTGGTATAATAGCGAAAGTGGAAATTAAGTGTTAGATATTTGATGTATTTTGATACTAAGTTTCTCTGTGCTTCCCGTCTTCAATTAGATATTTGATGTATTCTGATACTATGTTTCTCTTTGCTTCCCATCTTTAATTATTTGACCTACAGTGTGTTTTACTTTGCAGTATAATGATGCTTGCCATGTTTAAAATGTTTAAAAAGTTTAAAAAGTTTAAAAAGTATATGCTATAGGCTGCATTGATCTCCATTCCATTAAGATATTTTTATTTCATAGATGTTCTATATTCTCTTGGTATTTTATTGGTTACTTACTCCAACATACGATATGTTCCTACGCTGTACTCTATGCATATTGTACTTATTTGCATTGTTTATTCTTCTGTAAATTGTTTCCATCGTCTGAATTTGCCATTAAACAAAAAAAAAAAAAAAAAAAGAATATGTAAAAGATATAAAGTAACCGACAAGTGTCATTTATCTTTTTACATTTTAAACAATATCCATTAATTAATTATTTAAATTCACAATTCTTGTAAGTGACAAGAAATGGAAAACTGAAGATAATTGACAAGTGTCTAAATCGAAAGTACATTATAGTAACATACACAAAGATGAGCGAAAAACCAAAAATATTTCACATCATATCCATATTAAGAAAGTCCATCATCAATGATTCATTTTGAGGAACAACTTTTTAGATGTAATCCGAAGAGAATTCTTTTCTTTTTTTGGAATCGACAAGTTTAGTTGGCAGTAGAAAATCATGTTGCAAAATATGGCCTAAAATATAAACAAAAAATACATTTATGAAAAAAGACATGACTGAAGTGTGCTAAATCATTATATTTACAGTGTATAAAAAGTATTAATAGAAAGCTACAGCAGAGAGACCTAAAGAACAAAAACCAAAATGTAGCCAATTTTTTTTAAATGTAACTCTAGATTACAGTGTATATTCAGAACATTGAAAAATTGAGATGCAGATCAATACGTTAGAGAGCAGTTCAAAAATAACCCTTAGGTATCTAGTCAGACACCAAAACTAAAATGAGATGCTGCATAGACATAATCTTTTCCAAATACAGTTTGGATGCCCATATTTTACATTATTGACTAAATTACAGAAAGACATGTAAATCTTCTGTAAGATTAAGACCATTGGGAGCTCTAGTATCGAGTAAAAGAATAAGATGTGCTTCTTCTTTGTCTCAGTAAACGTTCACGATTACCACCCCGGCCGGGGACTGGTACAGAACATAAGACAGTATACTCTAGGTCTTTCAACTGATTATTATGAACAGCTTTAAAATGTCTAGCGACAGGGTAATCACTATTACTGTTCACAATTGCGCGTATATGCTGTAATATGCGCTGATGCACAGGGAGTTTTGTGCTCCCAATATATTCCAAATTGCAGGTACATCTTAATTTGTAGACTGCAAAGTCTGACCTACAAGTCAGATGTTCTTTTATAGGAATTTTTGTGTCGCTGAAAGCCGATGTATAGTATGTTGAATTGCGGGCAAAGGTACAAGCGCGACACGAAGTGCATTTAAAAAAAACAGTTTTGAAAAACCATGTTTTTTTTGGTAGAACTTCCGGCATTGGTCTGTCTAGGGCATCATGCATTGAAGGTGCTCGTCTAAATGTAATTGATGGCAATGTAGGTAAGATTGGATTCAGAATGTTATCTGTGAGGACAATTGGCCATTCGGAACAGATAATATGGCGAATAGCTCTTTCTTGTGAACTAAAGGTGGTAATTAGTCTGATCGTACATTCCGTTTGAAGATCTGGAGCAAGTTTAGGTTCCAATAGTGTGTTACGATATAAGGATTTTGCTTTAACAAGAGCCTGCTCTAATGTTTTTCTGGTGTACCCCCTTCTGAGAAATCTTTCTACAGAGGAGTCTAAACAAGCATTAGCTGCTATTGTATCACTACAGATACGCCGAATTTGAATGAATTCACCGTAAGGGATGCTATTGATAGTATGAGTTGGATGCGCGTTGTGGGCATGCAATATGGAGTTTCCTGCGGTGGTTTTGCGGAAAAGTTTGGTTTTCAATTCAGCATTCTCCACATACATTTGAACATCCAAAAACTCTGCTACATCCTTGTTGATAGATGCCGTGAATTTTAGATTTAACTCATTGTTGTTAATTTCATTAACAAAAGACTTGGCCTCTGTTACAGTTCCAGTCCAAAAAATACACACATCATCAATGTAGCACCAGTAGTGGGAAATGTATGGCAACTATTTGGTGTGTGTGATCCTGAGGACGCGCTCCTCCCACCAGCCAACATGTAAACATGAATAACTGGGGGAGAAGCACGAACCCATTGCCACACCTCGCAATTGTTGGTAGATGTTACCTTGGAATTTGAAATAATTTGAGGTTAAACAAATCCGTATCATTTCCAGCAGCATTGTGTTGTGTCCTCGAAACATAATGTCCCGTTTATTTAAGTAGTACTCTGAAGCATGCAAACCCTGAGAATGGTTAATCGAGGTATACAATGACTCAATGTCCATTACCAGAAATATATAGTCAGAATGCCAACATACATTTGTCACCTTATTGAGAAAGTCTGTGGTGTCTTTGAGATACGAGGGTAAAGAAATCATAAAGGGTTGTAGGAAAAAATCAACATATTTAGAAATCTTTTCATTGACACTACCAATCGCTGAAATGATCGGACGCCCAGGTACTGGGGATACCAACTTATGAATTTTGGGAAGGAAATACAAAAATGGAATAATTGGATTATCAACATTAAGAAAATTGAACTCATTCTTAGAGAGTAGACCTGACTTATACCAATTTGATAGTCTCTTCCGAGTGGCCACCTCAGTATTTATCATAACATGCTGACTAGATATTGTGTAGCATGAGGAGTCTGAGAGATGACGGTTGGCCTCAATAAGATAATCAGTTTGTGCCCAAAGTACAGTATTCACTCCTTTGTCAGAGTTTTTTACTATTACTTCGTGATTGCTTTGTAATTTTCTCACCAATTGATGATATTGTGCATTGAAGTAATCAGTTTGTCTAGTTTTATTCAATACTCTGCGATTTAAAATTTTCAGTTCAGTAATCACCCTGTCACTGTAAACGTCCAAAGCATCTCTAGGCATAATAGGAAGAAAAGTGGATTTGGGTTTGAAAGGGCTGTGGGCAGGTGAATTCACATTTAAAACTTGACTCACAGTAGGGCCTGGCTGTGAGTCACATTCATGTGCCAAGTCATAAAGTTTTGTAAGCCCCCAGAGTCCACAACTTGTATTGATGGCAAACTATCCCCACTCATTGGAACGCTTAACTCTTTTTTACGTTCAGGATTCAACTTGAAATATTTAATTAATTTGATCTTTCTAATGAATTTAAAAACATCAATACGTGTTTGGATGTGAGAAAACCTATTGCTTGGACAATAACTCAAACCCAACGATAATAACTGTTCCTCAGCTTTAGTAAGAATAGTATCAGTAAGATTTACCACTGTATTTTCCGTGATATGAGTCACTTTCTCCAATTCCTTTTGGTTCTTGATTGCGAAATATTTTTGTTTGTGCTTTCATTTCCTTGCGCGCCGGTTTTTGCTGTTTGATTTACTGGCTTTAATGGAGGATTGCGGGAGCGCAGGGAATATCACCGGTCCTCGTTGACAAAATTTAGTTCATCGATTAGAGAGAAACCTGCAAGGCTTGACAGACCAGGTTGCACAGAGGTTTGCTTACCCTCAGAATCATTGGAAGTTAATGAGTTAACAGAGGTTAACGAACACGTGTCAGATTGATCTTGCGGTGTTGTGATTGCATCATTGCTTTCTGCTCCAGATAGATTTTGGTTCTGTTTGCTACTGCCCGCCATAGCTTTTCGTTTGTAGTTGTCATACTTTTTAGAAAAAGTAAATATACGGCCAGCTGCATAGTCATCTCTGTCACGGGCGAATTTAAATACCTTTCGCTCTATAATCGTTTCTTCCAGTTTTTTGATCCTCACACCAATGTCTGCTTTGGTCTTTTGTATTAAGTCGGTTTCGCCAGTTGCCTCTAAGAGTGTATTTACTTTGTCAATCTCCACCAAAATTGCATCGCGGTCGATCTCCGCGTATTTAATTAGAATATGAATCATATTCATTGAGCTTTGTAAGTTGTTAACTGCCCATTCCTGCAACATTTATTTATATATATATATATTTATATATGTACTCTAGCCTTGATCACTGGTGAGCTAGTCATTAGTGCAAAAGAGTCGTTGTTAATTAGCTGCAAGCACGTGACCAGAGGTTCAATCCTACTATTTCCACAATGCACCATCAGTGTTCATGAAGACCTAGGTTTGAAAATGCTTACTTAATAGCGTTTGAACCACACAGTCTTCAATAGCTTAAATGCATGTCAGTGTTGAAAATAAAAGTCACATTTTATAATTAAATTGCAGCTTGCACTTCTCCTGCTGCCACAAATAAAACAAGAATTCCTTAAAATGTTCAACCTTGTCAGAGCCTGCAGGAAGAGATAATACTCCTCCACTCCCTTTCTCTCCTCCGTGAGTAAATCACTTGGGAAATCCTTGTTGTCTCACAAAAGAAAGTGTGACATGCTCCCCTGATAAATTCCACACAAAGGGGCAGATGTATCAATCTGTTTTTATGTCGCAAACGCTACGAATCACAATTTCGCAGCGTTTGCGACAAAATAAAGTGTAACTGGCATGTATGAAACAAATCGCATCGCATTTTAAGAAATCGCAATATTTCCGATTTCTTAGTGTGCGAGAAGTCTTTTTCTCAGAATTTTGTTCGATTCCTTATTTTGCATGTTCTTAGTTTTGCGAACTTCGCAAAAAAGAAATCGCAACTTAAGAAATCGCAACAGGATGTATGTAAAATTCGCAATTTGCGAATTTAAAAAAATCGCAAAATAAGAATTCGCAATTAACACCAAATAGAAGCAGGTGGTAATAGAAAAATATATATAAAAAGGCACCCAGAATGCATTATTTTAAATTCCAAAATGGCTGGACTGTACCTGATTGCCAGGAGGCTGCGCATTCAAGCTCTTGCCCAGAGAAGACAAAGACAGGAGAGAATCTTCAGAATACGCATTACGCTGTTCCAGCAGACTCAGGAGGAGATATATGACAAATACAGACTTCATCCACACACCATTTTGGACCTGATTAATGAATTGGAACCTTTTTTGGAACATCCTACAGGCAGGACACAATCAATCCCAACACATGTGCAGGTATTGTGCTCACTGCACCTTTTGGCTTCAGGGTCTTTTCAAAGTGTCATTGCAGAGGTTGGTGGAGTGTCACAAAGTCTTTCATGTCCTTCTTTCATGTGTTCCTGGATGCAATGCTGAGGAGACTCCAACATCATATATATTTGTCAAATACACAACAAGCCTTACAGGAAACAAAGTTGGATTTCTATCAAATCGCACGGTGTCCACATGTGATTGGATGCATTGACAGAACCCATATTGCTATCACTCCACCTGCAGCCACAGAATATGTATTTCGGAATAGAAAAAGCTACCACTCTCTCAACATCCAGATCATATGCAATGCCAAAAACAATATCAGTGACATTGTGGCAAAGTATCCAGGGAGCACACATGACTCCTTTATCTTCAGACATAGCGCAATTCATAGACGTCTGAGTGCTGGTCAGTTTGGAGACGGATACCTGCTAGGTGAGTAACACTCATGCAAACATCCATCCATCCATCCATCTATCCATCATTTGCAAATGGAACATACAGTTACTATTTTCTTTCTCACATGCAGGTGATAGTGCCTATGCTGTGCGTGATTTCATCCTAACACCATACTTGAATCCTGCAAATGCAAGTGAAAGACGGTACAACAGGGCACACCGGTCTACACGTGGGGTAGTTGAACGTACATTTGGAATTTTTTAAAAGCCGTTTCAGATGCATACACAAAAGTGGAGGAGCTTTGCAATACAATCCTGAAACCTGTTGTAAAATTGTTATAACATGTGCAATGCTGCACAACATGGCCATGCGCAAAGGCACAGACATTGAAGTGAGTGAGTCTGACTCATCTGATGATGATGACATACCTCCACCTAGAATGGCTGTAGCAGGAGTTGGAGCAATGGCTGGCCGACAAAGAAGGACAGAGATTACACAAAATTATTTTTAGGTAAGAAAAGCCAAACTACAGACTCATGTTTGCAATTGTTTTTTAATCCACAACAGACAAACCATAGTGCATTGTGTAAAAATCATAAATTTTAAATGAGGGAAATGAAAATAGCCATACGTGGAACATAAAGACAGCTTCCACAATGCAGTTATGCTGAATAGGTTGCTATTCCAAATGTTACTTCTTGCGCTGGCGGCTTGAAGCAGGTTGCTCCTGTGATTGCATGGCTTCTTGTTCAGGTCCTGTACTAGCACGCCTTCCACTTCTGCGTTGGGTCAATTGGGTTGTCGGAGTGGGGTTCCTACTGCTCCCACTGGAGTTGTCCTCACTATAAGCTTAGCCAAGGAGAGCGCTTGCGCCAGAGTTTGATGTTTACATGATTTCTAACACAGAGGTCATTTTGTCCAAACTTTTAGCCATTTCACGTGTGCAGTCGCTCTTTTCACGCTGCATGTTAATGCTGTGCCTGGTGAAATTGCTATTGACAGCACAAAGCCTGTTAATTGCCTTTGTGTAACTAAGCATCCTCACATGTGCTGTCTGTGCAGCCCTGTTGCGAGCACTTTCTGTTTGTGCAAGGGTCAGGCAGAGTTTTTCAATTGATGCAGCCATGCCTTCTTGATTTTTCTTTGATTTCAAAAGCTGCCTATTGATTGACCTGAGGGCCTTGTGTTGCAGGCGCTGTACATGAAGCATATCCTGCTCAAGGCCAGCAAAAACAGTGCCTCCTTCAATTGGCCCACTGCTTCTCCTACATGTCTCCAACCGGAATGACCGTGGCCTCCTTGGTATTTGTGGGTGGTCTTGTGAGTCTTGAGGGAACACTGTGTCAGTCTCACTAGGTACTGTACCTCCATCTACATTATCATCATCTTCCATTGCTGGCAGAGGAGCAACATGTCTTCGCTTTCTGTGTATATTTGGATTGAGGGCAGTGGCATCAGTGTCTCCTTCTTCTGTATCAGTGGTAACATGTGGAGGTGAATTATCCAACTCACTTTCTGCCCTGGATTCCCTTGATTGTTCTGTGGATGTAGAGTGTGATAAATGAGTTAGTGTTTCTAAAAAATAAATTGTTTTCATTGATGACAATAACTTGTACTACTCTGTTTTTATATCCTTCATTATTAATTGCAACCAACTCATGTGTTTCTATGATGATAAGTGTGACAATCGTTATTGCACTACAACTCCCATGATGCATTGCTTGCTACAGGTTTAACAGTCTCACTAGACTACTACCTTTCTGAAACTGAGTATAAGCCCAGAACATACACACATTCATTACCCACATTCTATGGACTTATTTGCATGCATCTTTCCTTGTGTAGTTGCTGTAGGGTCAGAGCTATCAATGTTAGCCACTCCACTCACACTCTCTGGAAGCAGGGTTGATTCAATTAATTCCTTATGGGGTGTCGGTTGGTCTGCAGATGAAGTACCCCCACCTGTTTTATTCGCCTCTTTAATCCTTTCTGCAAGCCTCTCTTTGAATCTTAGTCGCATGTCATACCATCTCTTCTTTATTTCATCTATGGAGCGAGTGGTAACTCCAACTGAATTTACTTTTTCCTGGATCTCCAAGCAGATTTTCCTTTTCCTAGAATCAGGAACTTTTAGTGCTTTCTTGCCAAAAAGAACCTCATGGTTACAAACTATTTCTTCAATGAGGATTTCTTGCTCCTTTTCAGAGAATTTTTGCTTCCTTTTCCTCTTTTCAGCTGACATTTCCTCCTGTGCCTTTTGGGACTCCATTGCCCTCCAAACAGGTCTGCTCTGCCTCACAACAGTCTCAGGCAAGCAGGTGCAAGCAATCACTGAAACTTCCTGGTTGTGATGTCATCAGGCTGTTCCTGCATTGCATATTCCTGTTTTTGCGATTTCTTAATTTGCGAAGTTCGCTAATTAAGAAATCGTCGAAAATTCGCAAATTATTCTGCGATTTTTAAGAAATCGCTAATTTATTGCAAAAAGTTACATACATCCCATTTTGCGATTCCGAAATTGCGATACGCAAAAAATCGCAATTAAGGACTTGTAAAACAGATTGTTGATACATCTGCCCCAAAGTCTCCAAATGACGAGAGCCCCCATCCCTGCAGGGTGGCTTTGAAATGGGCATGGAGCAGCCGTAATAAATCACACACAGAGGAATGCATAATGAAGCCTTAACTCAATGACTTGTTGACATTTCATTTCCAAATGGAACTGGCAGCACATTCTTCCCTTACGCGTTTCGGCTACAACTCTAGCCTTGATCTCAGGTGAGCAAGTCAATAGAGCAAAAGAGTCAATGTTAAATAGCTGTAAGCACGTGACCAGAGGTGAATGAATGAAATCATTTTATTGTATAATTGCTTAAAACCATTTGCAATATTTCTTACATTTGTAAATAGAAAAAAAATTCAGCCAAATGCCATGATAAAACTGTTTAAAAGTACGTGTTCATCTTTAAAAAGCAAAGGGAATTATTTCAGCAGCAATTATAAAATAAATGCCCAATTCAATCTCTTAAAACCATGGGGAGGCGGAAGTGTGAAACAGAAGTGACATCTGTGTCGACAATCGGGTGTCTAAGCACCACTACCTTTAAGAAGTCTGAGTGCCTAATGTTGTGTGAAAGTTTGATATTAAAATTGAAAGGCAAGTCTATTTCCTGTTTATTAATGTTGCTGCTATACAAGCTCTTCAGATGTCAACCAAACCTTCTTTCTCGGATATCTGAACACACAACTCAACCATATATTTCCCACATTTGGCCAGGTCTATTGGTGCGGTGCAGGTGACCAGGGGTTTAATATTACGTAAGAGAAGAATGTGCTTTTTGCTTCTGGGCTCTATTTTTACCTAATAATTTTGACATTCAATATTTCAAGTTCTAAATATTGGTATTTTGTCGTTTTGGTCTTGTTTTATTTATTAAACTCTACTCTATTTTTCTAAACTGGGTGTGATATCGTTCTGTGTAGTAGTTTTCTCTTTTCACTGTTTGAAGTGTTGCATACATATCTTACACATTGCGTTCAAGTTAAGTCTGACTGCACTGTGCCCAGCTACCAGAGGGTGAGCACAGGTTAATTTGAGGTTTGCTTGTGCCTTACCCTGTCTAAGATTGCGGTTGCTCCTTGACCAGGGCTCACACCCCAGTCAACCACTATCCCAGTTTCTAACAGTATGGAATTGTAATCAATGAATTGTGACATTTGGATGAAGGCTGCTCTTTCTATCAGTTTACCCAGGAATGGTCCATATGTTATCAAATTGTCGGGTCTTGATTGAACATGTTATTATTTATTTATTTTTAAATAACAGGCATATGTGTGTTTTTTTAAAGTCTTCTGGGGGACTTCCTGATGTTAAGGAGCTGCTAATGAGTGTTCTAACTGAGATGGCCACAGGCTAGCTTCCAAAAGGCTCAAAACAGCCCCTTAAGAAATGCTATGGGGTGCCAACATAAAATCGTTGTTGCAGCATTTTACATATAAGCAGGCACCAACAATGAAAGGCGAGATTCAATCTCTGAAGACTGAGGTGGGGCGGGGGGAGGGGGGGGGGGGGGTGGAAGCAGAATCCTCCACAAAAAAAGTGAGATTGTGTCGTAGAAGAGTTCCACTTAACCCGACTCTTTGATTTGGCTTCCCTGTTTGTCCAGGGAATTTAATGATGAAGAATATGACTTAATCTGGAGGAGCTTCTGAGGACAACGACCCCAAGGCCCTCAAGGCCCATACAAGGACATTTGTTAACAGGGCTATCTGGTGCTTGAATGAAGAGTCTAGCCTGAATGAAGTGCTGTGATTAATAAAATAAATGTGGATTTTACCCTGTAAATCAAGGTATATGCTCAGCCTCTGTTGCCACACATTATTCCCACAGTACCAGCAAGAACACCTCTAGAGAGAGGTGGGAAGCTAGTACAATAGTTTTGAAGACAAAGTCCAACAAGAGTCCAAGGATACAAACCCAGAGTGGGTTTATCACACTCTAGATAGGGGTCCATGAGCAATGTGGTCCATCCCCTTCCTCTTCTGTGAAGTCACTTGCCTACTAAGCAATTTAGAAATTGAGAGCTCTAGAAGATGGGTGTTCTTACCCAATCCCTTACACTCACTACTCTTTACGGAAAAGCAGGCTCTAGCTCATTGTCTGTGAAATGCTATGTCTGTGGACAGAGCTGTGAAAACTCCACTAGTCTGTGGGGAAACCCCCCTGCATTTCATAACTGTATCAGTAACAGCCCATCAGACGATCAGAATTCCCGGAACTGCTTGTTTGATTCCTTGCTAGCAGGATGATTCTCTCTGTGATATTAACAGCTAATAGCCTCTGCTCAAATAGCAGTAGAGAGAAGCAGCTTGTATTTCTACAAGTGTTCCCAGAATGCATTGGCACCTCTAATAGGTAGCTTGCTTTTAAAGTGTTCAGAAGAATAAACTTTAGATTTAGAATCCAAGTTTTTTTTTATTGTCCTAAATCTACTTCCCTGTTTTAAACTCCTAGAAAAATATTCACCCTTAGTCTTTTTAACAGGCTTCTTTCAACTGTTACCACAGACCACCTGAGACTCAGCCATCTCCTCCTCTTTTATGTTCCTGTTGACTCTATCCTTTTTGTTAGAAGCGGCTGTCTCTAGTTGGCAGAGGTATACACTTCTGACAAATAGGGACACACCTTTTCTAGTCAGGGCAAGGAGATCACACACTTAGATAACCCCTGCTCACCCCCTTGGTAGCTTGGCAAAGCAGACAGGCTTATCTCAGAGGCAGTGCGTTAAGCATTTATGACCACATACAGTAATAAAGTGAATACACTACAAATGGACACGACACAGTAGTATTATAAAAATAAGTATTTTTATATAAGGCTTAGCACAAGACCAAATAACGACAAAAATATACCACAGTTTCAATAAATACTCTTGGAAGGAAAAGTAATAGTTCAAGCACGGTTTCTTCTTAGCACAAAAGTCTTTAGTATCAAAAGCAACTCTTCTTCTCTAAAACACAGTTCTTGGCAACAATGTAACCCACACGGGAGTCACACGACGTCGAGGCAAAGTTAATCCAAAGGTTCGGCGTCGACCGCGAGGAGCGCTACGTCGAGCCCGGAGTCGCACAGACCCCAACAACACAGTACCTTGGAAAAGTGAAGCACTCGATGATCAGCGGCGTCGAGATGTCCGGCGTCGCGTCTTCGGCGTCGATCGGGCCTCGGAGTCGGGGCGATCTGCAGCGGCGTCGACCGAAGTCAGGCGGGAGCAGCGCTCACGGGATGAAGCAGGATACGGCGTCGTCGATGTCGATGTTGCAAGAGTGAGCAGCGCTCACGGCGTCGAGAGGGCTCAAAGTCGATGCGATCAGCAGCGGTGCAGACACGGGGTCACTTGGAGCTGGAGCCGAACTCACTACTCACTTGCGTTGCTGCTGGCGTCGATCGGGCCCGGCGGCCGGCGTCGAGGAAGCGGGACACTGGAGCCGTTACTCACGATGTCGAGCTGGATTCGGCGGCGTCCGTCGGCGTCGAGATTGCTGGATTCTTTCAGAGGTGCTGGATTCACAAATCCCAGCAAATAGCACTTTAAGCAGATGAAGTCCTTTAGCCCTGTGACTTCAACAGGAGACTGGCACTCTTCCAGCCCTTGGAGATTTTCTCAGCAAAGAGTGAGAGTACACACAAAGTTCCTCTCTCCTGGTTCCTTGGCAAAAATAAAGAAGCAATGCAGGATTCCCCCAACAAACAGCACTCTGGCAGAAGGGGTAGGCAGTCCTTAGATCAGCAGGCTTCTTGTCCTTGGTTCAGGTTTCCTTGTCAGAAGTGATCTGATTTCTTGGTTCAGGGGTCCTTCTCTTATACCCCTTTTTGGATGTCCATGCAGGGGAATTTCCCCCCATCCTGGGTTTGTTGTGGGTGTTGCCAGGCCAGAGCACCTGGCCTATTCACTGGGCAGGGCAGAGTCCTCAGCCGCTCAGCAGGAGCGGAGCCAGCATTGTTACTGGCAGGGGCAGGGCCATCAGCTGCCCGGCAGGAGGCGGGCCAGGAAAGTCCCAGGCAAGCACAGAGTCATCAGTCGCCTGGCAGGGGGGCGGAGCCAACATTGTATCAGGCAGGGCAGGCTATCAAGAGCTACTCTTCCCCTACTCTCAATGCAAATGCCCCACTCATCCCACACTGACTCATTCAGACTCTCTGGAGCCACCCAGCTCCTGTCACACACACACCAGAACCAGCAGAGACCGGTAGACAGTTAGACAAGAAAATAGCTACTTTCTAAAAGTGCTATTTTCAAACACAGAGTCCAAAAACCATCCACACAAACGGATGCGTTATTAAACCCTGAGTTCAGGGATACCAAACTCGACATTGCACCATGCTCCCCGAGCCCGCTAGGATTATAACATTAATAATCCTGGCAGCCCATTCTAACTGATGGAGAGCAGGCTACCTTACAATAGTGAAAAACGACTATGGATGTAATTCACTATTAGGACATGCCAACCTTGTCAGGCTTGTCCTACCTTATGCTTACAATGCACCCTGCCCGTGGGCCTACCATAGGGGTGACTAACATGAAGTTAAGGGAAGGTTTAGGGACTGGCAAGTAGGTGTACTTGCGCAGTCCTCGTGACAGTCAGACTGCACGTGGTCTGGCAATGGCAGACCTTCAGACATACTTTTACTAGGCCGCTCTTGTGGGTGGCACAACATGTGCTGCAGGCCCACTAGCAGCATTTGTATTTACAAGCCCTGGCACTCCTGGTGCACTCTACTAGGGACTGATAGTAAACCAAATAAGCCAAAACATGGAAGTCAATCAATACAGCAATTTCACATAGGGAGCACTTGCACTGTGGCACTGATCAGCAGTGGCACAGTGCCCAAAGCATATACCAGCAAAAACATCGTAAACAGAGGAGGCAAACAAAAAAAAATGGAGGAGAGACTCATGCCAATGATGCCAGGTCTAACACGTGTCCCCTCCAGCTGAAATGTGGGGAGAACTACCCTTACCCTAGGGAGTCCTCATCACTAAGGCGGAAAAATCTGGACAGACCATCAGCATTGGCGTGATCTGTGCCAGGGCGGTGTTCCACCGTGAAGTCCATCCCCTGTAGGGAAATGGACCACCTCAACAGCTTTGGATTCTCACCCCTCATCTGCATCAACCATCTGAGGGGCCTGTGGTCTGTCTGCACCCGGAAGTGAGTCCCAAACAGGTAGGGTCTCAGCTTTTTCAGTGCCCAGACCACAGCAAATGCTTCTCTTTCTATCGCACTCCACCTCTGTTCCCTGGGAAGTAACCTCCTGCTGATGAAGGCTACAGGTAAGTCTCGGCCCTCTTCATTCACCTGAGCTAGAACAGCCCCCACGGCATGCTCTGAAGCGTCCGTCTGAACAACAAATTCTTTAGAAAAGTCGGGTGCCTGGAGTATGGGTGCTGTGCACATTGCAGTTTTCAGGGTGTCAAAGGCCGTCTGACAGGCGTCAGTCCAGTTCACAAGTCGTGGCTGCTTTCTGGAAGTCAGCGAAGTCAAGGGGTGCACAATGTTACCATAATCCTTGACAAACCTCCTGTAGTAACCCGTGAGACCCAGGAAGGCTCTCACCTGAGTCTGGGTTTTGGGCGGTGCCCATGCCAGGATGGTATCAATCTTGGGTTGCAGGGGGGCCACCTTGCCGCTCCCTACTTGGTGCCCCAAGTACACCACTGAACCCTGCCCAATCTGGCACTTACTGGCTTTGATTGTGAGGCCTGCTCTGCGCAGGGCCAACAACACTTCCTGGAGGTGGCACAAGTGTTCCTCCCAGCTTGCGCTGAACACTGCGATGTCGTCCAGGTAGGCGGCACTGAAATCCTCCAGTCCAGCCAAGACCTGGTTGACCAACCTCTGGAAGGTGGCAGGGGCATTCTTCATCCCAAAGGGCATAACCCGGAACTGGTAGTGCCCATCTGGTGTGGAGAATGCTGACCTCTCTTTTGCCCCATCGGTCAAGGCGATCTGCCAGTACCCAGACGTTAGATCAAACGTACTAAGGTACCGGGCAGCCCCTAACCGATCGATGAGCTCATCAGCTCTGGGGATGGGGTGCGCGTCAGTCTTGGTGACTGAATTGAGTCCTCGGTAATCCACACAGAACCGAAGTTCCGGTGAAGCACCAGGCGCTGCAGCCTTTGGAACCAAGACCACGGGGCTGGCCCAAGGACTGCTAGAGGACTCAACCACCCCTAGGGCAAACATCTTGGAGACCTCCTCCTTGATGTATGCTCTGACCTTGTCAGTCACTCTGTAAGCCTTGTGCTTGACAGGAGTGCTGTCCCCGGTGTCTACATCATGGACACACCACTGAGTAACACCAGGAATCAAGGAGAACAGATCAGGGAATTGCCCCAACAAATGGCGACAATCCTGCTGCTGTTCAGGGGTCAGTGTGTCAGAGAGGACAACACCATCCACTGACCCATCTTGCTCTTTTGCATACAGGAGGTCAGGAAGAGGCTCACTCTCCTCCTCCATTCCAGCATCTGTAGCTAGGAGCATGCCCACTTCGGACCTTTCTAAGTGGGGCTTCAATCGGTTGACATGCAGGACCCGCAAGGGGTTCCTGGGAGACTTTAAATCCACCAGGTAGGTGACATCGCTCTTCTTCTCCACAACCTCGAATGGTCCAGTCCACCTGTCCTTGAGCGCACAAGGTTCCACAGGGGACATGACCCAAACTTTCTGTCCAGGCTGAAGCTCTACCAGAGTGGCCCTCTGGTCGTACCACCGCTTCATCTCCTCCTGGCTGGCCTCCAGATTTGCCTGAGCAAGATCCCTGAAGCGCCTAGTCTGGTTCCTAAAGGCCAGCATGTAACTGTATACATCCTGGGGAGGTTTCCTGGGAGATTGCTCCCAGCCTTCTTTGACCAGACTTAAAGGTCCTCTTACCGGGTGACCATACAAAAGCTCAAAGGGGCTGAACCCTAGAGACTTCTGTGGCACCTCACGGTAAGCAAACAACAGGCATGGCAAGAGGACGTCCCATTTACGCCTCATTGGTTCTTCAAGACCCATGATCATGCCTTTAAGGGTACGGTTGAATCTTTCAACCAACCCATTACCTTGAGGGTGGTAAGGAGTGGTGAACTTATAAGTTACCCCACACTCCTTCCACAGAGACTTCATATAGTTGGAAATGAAGTTGGTGCCCCGGTCTGACACCACCTCTCTGGGGAACCCCATTCGGGAGAAAACACCCATCAGTGCCCGTCCCACCACGGGGGCAGTCACTGTTCTGAGAGGGATGGCTTCCGGGTACCGTGTGGCATGGTCCACCAAGACCAGGATGAACCTGTTGCCCAGGGCTGTCTTGGGGTCCAGTGGCCCAACAATGTCAATCCCCACCCGGTCAAAGGGGGTACTGACCACGGGAAAAGGTTGGAGGGGAGCCTTCTGCTTCCGCCCGCTCTTCCCACTTGCCTGGCAAGTCTGACAGGTCTTGCACTGGATGTCTACATCCCTTCGCATCTGAGGCCAATAGAAATGGGTGACAAGCCTGTCATAGGTCTTGTCCTGCCCCAGATGTCCAGCTAAAGGAACGTCATGAGCCAAACCCAGTAGGAAGGCTCTGAAGCGCTGGGGTACCACCAGCACACGGGCTGACCCAGGCTCAGCAGCCTTAGGCTCGCTATACAGGAGGTCGTTCTCCCAGTACACAAAATGTGACCCTGACTGATCACCTGAGGTTTGGGCTGAGGCCTGCTGCCTCATACCCACAAGAGAAGGGCACACTTTCTGTTCTGCACAGAATTCTTCCCTGGAGGGACCACCATCCTGCTGCCAGTGGGTCAGCTCGGGCAGGTCTCCCAGTTCAGCAACTTGTTCACCTGTGGGTTCCAGGGCATACCCCTCAAGGTCTGCCTCCTCCTGGACCACGGGAACTACGGGGGACGGTTTCCCGCGCCCCCTGCCTCTTCTCTTCACAGCTGGGTCCTGGGCCATACTTTCAGGCTCCAGAACCCCATCAACACCCTTACTTGCTGTCATGGATCGAGTGGTTGCACACACCCACTCTGGCACACCCAACATTTTCAAGTGTGTCTCCCTCTCCACCTTAGCCCAAGGGGAGTCTTCTAAATCATTGCCCAGGAGACAATCAACAGGCATGGCGGGCCTCACAGCAACCTGAAGAGTACCTGAAACTCCCCCCCATTCAAAGGAAACTTGAGCTACCTCACACTCTCTCTGGGAGTTGTCAGCAGCTATCACAGGGTAGAATGCGTGGGGAACAACCTGCTCTCTGGACACCAAGTGACACTTGACAGCTGTCACACTCGCTCCGGTGTCTCTGAGAGCTTCCACTCTATGGCCATTAATGGTCACCCACTGCCTATATTTCTTAGTGTTACTAGGCAGAGGGGGTGGAGGGACCAATTCCATGTCTCCTAGAGAGACCAGGGACATCTCTGCGGGACCCTCCCCACCATGGGCAACCATCTCCTCCCCTCCCAGAGCTACACTAGCCAACTGACGGGGCGGTGCACTGGGTAGTGCACCAGATTTCTTCAAGGGACACTGAGGGTCATAAAAACGGTGTCCTACCTGCTTACAAACGAAGCAGGTCAAGGGGCCCCTATGACCAGGTTTACCTGGCGGGGCCTCTGATTTCTTCACAGGGGGAGGCTGGGAACCTTTCCCTTGGTTCCCTTGGGGATTACTTTGGGGCCCTTTCTGGGACTCCTTCTGTTTACCCTTGTCCCCCCCACTCTTCTGCTGGGGACCCTGCCCACCTTTGGCTGAGTCTCCCACTGGACCCTTGTGGACCCTGGTACTGACCCAGCGGTCCGCCTCTTCAGCAAGTTTTCTAGGGTTAGATATCTTGCTATCAATAAGGTGCTGGCGCAGCTCTGGAAAACAGTTATTAGACAAGTGCTCCCAAGCAAACAAATCATAAGGAGCATCATAACTTTCCACTTTGCTGCCCTTTACCCAACCATCCATGGCTCTGCAAAAATATGACACATACTCCACCCACGTGGTACCAGGCAACTTCTTACATTCTCTAAAGGCCTGTCTGTACTTTTCTGGGGTTAGGCCATACCTTAACATTAAAGCATCTTTCATATGAGCATAAGACGTCCTATTCTCAACAGGCATGTCTAACAGGGTATCTCTTCCCTCATTCACAAAGCGACCCCACAACCCCGCTCCCCAATCCTTCTCAGGGACCCGGTGGGCCAACAATGCTAACTCATATGCTTTAAACCATTGACCAATATCCTCATTCTTCTGAAAATCTTTGATCACATCTTTGGGAAAATAAAACCTACTTTCTGCAGGCACAGATGGGACGCTGCCACCAGAGGGATTCAATTCTAACTCCTTAGCTTTGAGCTCCATGTCCCTCACCATTCTCTCACGCTCAAAAGCTAACTTCTCTCTTTCAAACTCTAATCTTTTGATCTCCAAATCAGCTTCTCTCCTGCCTCTTGCATTTTCTATCTCCAACTGCCCATTTATCTTAAGTTTTGCCATTTCCACGTTGTAGGCTCGCTCCTTCGCCCTTTCTTCTCTTTCTTCAGGGGAAAGACCTTTGGAGGAAACACTGCTGCCAGGAGGGGATACAGGCCCAGTCACGGGCACTTCCTCCTCCCCTTCCTCTGGCGGTACCACCACCGGATCAGAGGGATTTCTGGCCTCTAACCAGGCTTCCAATGCTTTGAAATATTCTGCTTTCTTGGAGAGGCCTGGAGTAGGGACTTTCAATTGTTTGCAAAAGTGTTTCAGCTCCTTTAAGGAATAATCATTTATCTTACTCCTATCAAATTCCTCCACAACAGCAACAACAGGGGCAGTGACTCCGGCGTCACTCATGGTCAAAACTGGCAGTTTCAAAAATCAAGCTTCAGGAAAAGCGGAGAACAAAAATAGAATATCCAACCAAAACAGATTGTGGCTGCGCTATGGTCTGCTTTCACTATGTAGCGCACACTAATCACTGCACATGGGTCATAAATGCAAAGTTCAAAATCCCACCGCTGACCCACCAATGTTAGAAGCAGCTGTCTCTAGTTGGCAGAGGTATACACTTCTGACAAATAGGGACACACCTTTTCTAGTCAGGGCAAGGAGATCACACACTTAGATAACCCCTGCTCACCCCCTTGGTAGCTTGGCAAAGCAGACAGGCTTATCTCAGAGGCAGTGCGTTAAGCATTTATGACCACATACAGTAATAAAGTGAATACACTACAAATGGACACGACACAGTAGTATTATAAAAATAAGTATTTTTATATAAGGCTTAGCACAAGACCAAATAACGACAAAAATATACCACAGTTTCAATAAATACTCTTGGAAGGAAAAGTAATAGTTCAAGCACGGTTTCTTCTTAGCACAAAAGTCTTTAGTATCAAAAGCAACTCTTCTTCTCTAAAACACAGTTCTTGGCAACAATGTAACCCACACGGGAGTCACACGACGTCGAGGCAAAGTTAATCCAAAGGTTCGGCGTCGACCGCGAGGAGCGCTACGTCGAGCCCGGAGTCGCACAGACCCCAACAACACAGTACCTTGGAAAAGTGAAGCACTCGATGATCAGCGGCGTCGAGATGTCCGGCGTCGCGTCTTCGGCGTCGATCGGGCCTCGGAGTCGGGGCGATCTGCAGCGGCGTCGACCGAAGTCAGGCGGGAGCAGCGCTCACGGGATGAAGCAGGATACGGCGTCGTCGATGTCGATGTTGCAAGAGTGAGCAGCGCTCACGGCGTCGAGAGGGCTCGAAGTCGATGCGATCAGCAGCGGTGCAGACACGGGGTCACTTGGAGCTGGAGCCGAACTCACTACTCACTTGCGTTGCTGCTGGCGTCGATCGGGCCCGGCGGCCGGCGTCGAGGAAGCGGGACACTGGAGCCGTTACTCACGATGTCGAGCTGGATTCGGCGGCGTCCGTCGGCGTCGAGATTGCTGGATTCTTTCAGAGGTGCTGGATTCACAAATCCCAGCAAATAGCACTTTAAGCAGATGAAGTCCTTTAGCCCTGTGACTTCAACAGGAGACTGGCACTCTTCCAGCCCTTGGAGATTTTCTCAGCAAAGAGTGAGAGTACACACAAAGTTCCTCTCTCCTGGTTCCTTGGCAAAAATAAAGAAGCAATGCAGGATTCCCCCAACAAACAGCACTCTGGCAGAAGGGGTAGGCAGTCCTTAGATCAGCAGGCTTCTTGTCCTTGGTTCAGGTTTCCTTGTCAGAAGTGATCTGATTTCTTGGTTCAGGGGTCCTTCTCTTATACCCCTTTTTGGCTTTGATCCCTTTGTCCATGCAGGGGAATTTCCCCCCATCCTGGGTTTGTTGTGGGTGTTGCCAGGCCAGAGCACCTGGCCTATTCACTGGGCAGGGCAGAGTCCTCAGCCGCTCAGCAGGAGCGGAGCCAGCATTGTTACTGGCAGGGGCAGGGCCATCAGCTGCCCGGCAGGAGGCGGGCCAGGAAAGTCCCAGGCAAGCACAGAGTCATCAGTCGCCTGGCAGGGGGGCGGAGCCAACATTGTATCAGGCAGGGCAGGCTATCAAGAGCTACTCTTCCCCTACTCTCAATGCAAATGCCCCACTCATCCCACACTGACTCATTCAGACTCTCTGGAGCCACCCAGCTCCTGTCACACACACACCAGAACCAGCAGAGACCGGTAGACAGTTAGACAAGAAAATAGCTACTTTCTAAAAGTGCTATTTTCAAACACAGAGTCCAAAAACCATCCACACAAACGGATGCGTTATTAAACCCTGAGTTCAGGGATACCAAACTCGACATTGCACCATGCTCCCCGAGCCCGCTAGGATTATAACATTAATAATCCTGGCAGCCCATTCTAACTGATGGAGAGCAGGCTACCTTACAATAGTGAAAAACGACTATGGATGTAATTCACTATTAGGACATGCCAACCTTGTCAGGCTTGTCCTACCTTATGCTTACAATGCACCCTGCCCGTGGGCCTACCATAGGGGTGACTAACATGAAGTTAAGGGAAGGTTTAGGGACTGGCAAGTAGGTGTACTTGCGCAGTCCTCGTGACAGTCAGACTGCACGTGGTCTGGCAATGGCAGACCTTCAGACATACTTTTACTAGGCCGCTCTTGTGGGTGGCACAACATGTGCTGCAGGCCCACTAGCAGCATTTGTATTTACAAGCCCTGGCACTCCTGGTGCACTCTACTAGGGACTGATAGTAAACCAAATAAGCCAAAACATGGAAGTCAATCAATACAGCAATTTCACATAGGGAGCACTTGCACTGTGGCACTGATCAGCAGTGGCACAGTGCCCAAAGCATATACCAGCAAAAACATCGTAAACAGAGGAGGCAAACAAAAAAAAATGGAGGAGAGACTCATGCCAATGATGCCAGGTCTAACACTTTTCATCTGACTTGCAAAACTATTCTTCAAAGAATACATAATACAAGAGAGTTCATCTCGTAGGCTGTCTGTTATCAGAACAAATACGGCTCTTCAGATATGTGCCACATGGTTTTGTTCTGGGATACATTGCCAGCGCTTGTTACTGTCTGTGATGTGCCAAAAACATTAGATCTCTGTCAAAACAAAAAACAAGCATTTGCAATGCAATATGAGTTTGAGCAATTGGCATTGTAAATGACAATGCCTTTTATTTATGTGTTGTTTTTAAAACAGATACATAAGAGGCACTGTCATTTACAATGCGAATAGATTAAACTACTGCAAATGCGAGACCTATTGCATTGAAAACGTGTGCTATAAAAATTTTAAAAAGCGTTAGGAGAGAGATTGTCCTGAAGGCATGACAAAGCTAGTTGAGAAAATAGTGCTCAGATGCAGTAATTAAACTCTACAGAGCGACAACACACGTAGCAGGAGGTGTCTGGATAGGAGGTTACAAAATGAGACAAGGCAGTACTGAGAAGGGACTACTAAGCCCTTTGACCAATGAACAGCCACTGTTCACAGTGGACATTGACACAAGCCAATGAAAAATGTGGGTGGGAGGAAAGTGGACGGAGCTTCATACCTCACAGAGCAGTGGACACATGGGAACAGATGGCATGATATGACGTCACAGGATTCACCATCTTCAGCCTTCTGTGAGAATCATTGCACTCACTATATTGCTTTAATATATAAGGTATTACAATGCTATTGAACCTCATGCACTGTTCCCTATCCCAAGCCCACCCCATGGCTATGCACCATTTCTCTGTGCTTGCTCTGCAGGCATGGTGGCTGCTTCTGTTAACTTAAAAGTCGCTGAAATTGTACAGGTCATGCACCTTTCTTCCACGTGGAGGGCAAACCACTGAGCAAAATAAGAGACTCACAATGAGTGCTCATCACACACAGGACCACTGTTCATTTAACTGCAGCACACCCAAGCCTGACTCTCTTCAAATGAATTGACAGGGTGCCCGGCTATCCTCTGACAGAACGAAGGCTAAGGATTACAAACATTTGCAATACAATAAGTCTTGCATTTACAAGAGCAAATACAACACCTATTGCACTGCAAATGCGATTGGCGCCCCTGCTATTAAAAAAATGTTAGGAGAGAGCGTGTCCTGCCTACAACAGCAGACAGGACAAAGCTATTTGAGAAAATAGTACTCAGAGACGGTAATTAAAGCATACCAAGCACAGCATACGTTACAAGGCGGTACTAAGGAGAGACTACTAAGCCTATTGACCAATAAAAAGTCACAGTTTACAGTGGACAATGAAACACCCCAATGAAAAATATTGGCGGAGAGCTTAAAGTCCATACCAGAATACAGCATGCCTCGCAGAGCAGCGCATGCGCTGCCTAGGCTCAACTTAAATTTTTAGCAAACTCTATCAGGAGAAAAAAATCCTAGTACAAACCTCAGATCAAAAGAAAGCTAAATTTAAATATTTAAACGGGTTTCACATAACATTCTGCATGCATTTGTTATTATGTTTCTCTTGCCTTTTATATGGAACGTCTCTCATGGCTATTCACAAAGGTATCTTACACTTGTAAATACATTTACATGTGTAATTGCTCTTACATCTTTGAGTGGCTTTACAACTTTTGGTTATTCACAAGATCCGATTGTAAAGATACTCAAAAATGTTTAAGTTACATGTCTCCACACTCTGCAAAAGGGGGTGAGGCCCAACTTACAAGTGTAAATTACCACTAAATATTTGTAATAAAGTAGTAAATCCAGCACCGGCCAAGGTAAGCACCTGGTAGTGCTACTTACTGAACTTAAAATCAGGCCCACTGGAATTATGCGACTTTGTGGCATCAACGTTTTCCACATAAATATGGATTTGTTGCATTTGCCACATAACTCATCATCTGCCACATAATGTTCAGATTTAAATAAATATATATCTCTGGCTCAAACTGATTCAAAATGGCAAAAAATGTGACAAGATGGGGCCCATTAGGATGCCGGACGGACTTTCGTCCGCCCGTCAACCTAGTGGTGCTGGGACCGGCCACCAGTGGTGTGGCAGTCCCGCCCCGGCGATTAGGATACCACTGCCACCATGGCGGTGGCATCCTCCATTCCACAATGCTGGGAATGCACTGCATGCATTGTCATGCACAAGGTGAGAGGCAACACAAGGTGCCTGCCACCCTGTTCATGACAATGTAGGGGGTTGGGTACCATAGGTACCCCCCATGTGCACCCCACACTCCCCCAATACCTTGGGGGCCTGCAACGGACCCCGAAAGCAGAATCCACATGCCTTTACGTGGTGGCTACGCCGCCACGGAAACGCATGTTTCCGCCCCCATACTAATATGGATGGCGGTGTCTAGCAGACACCACCACCATATTCAACACTTTTCCACCCGGTCGACTTGTTGACCGGGCGGAAAAGCGGCGGACGGTCTTCCTGCCTGCCGCAGTCCCCCCCGCCACACTAATATGGCGGGGGGTAAATGGGTGGTGGGCGGGGAAGGATTTAGGGTGGATCGCCACCGGCATGCGGGCAGTGGTAATCCGCCCTACATCCTAATGACCCCCTATGTGTTTCTGCACCGTGGAAAGCCCAGCGCAAAGGCTGGCAGATCATTTTTTAATTACTTTTTGCTGCATCTTGGTGTTCAACTGGTACTAATAAGGTGAAATCTATGCCCAGACAGTGTTACTATGTGTAAAAAATCCAAAATAATGATTAATGATTAATGTTATCATAAAACATGCTGCATCACTCTGCATAATTTGCCTTTTGTTGCTGCTTTATTTAGACAACCCTGCCACTTAATTTGATCTTCCACTACTGCATAAATTCATAGCCCTTCCTTAAAAGAAAATAACCCATAGGAAATAATGTTAAATTAAATTAATCTATCTAAAATAGTTAAAAATATAAATATAATTTAACATGAATAATAATATATAAAGATTGTACATTATTAATGTAATTTTAAAATATTCTAAGAATCTTTTTGCATTTAATATGAATATTTAAGAATACAGCTATTAAAATATAATTAAATTACTTTGAATACATTCTATACATCATTTAAAATAATTGTAATGCATGTTTTATACTTTAGGTGGGAATTTATTTTTCATTTCAACTTCAGAAAAATGATTAAAATGTAATATATTATATTTAGATTAATTGGATATTAGTTAATAGTGTGGTAGCATTTATTTAGTTCTATATTTGAAATAAATATATACAATTGTTTTGCATTAATATTCATCATAAATATAGGTCAATAAATATAACTCCAGAAAATTGAAATCCTGAGTGCGACTCTTATTGCTTTCTGGCAGCGCGAGATAATTACATATCTATATACATTGTGTAATGAACTTTTTTAAATGTCCCTATAATTTACCATGCAGAGTTCTCTAACCTGGCTGCGTAGCCTCCCTACGGTATAGTGAATTTTGGAGTACCTTTTGTAGTACTACAAAACATGCTAAAAAATGTGATTCATAATTCTTGGTGTGGAGTTTTCTCCTCCGGCTCTCATACACATATAGATGCAGAGATCTTCGCCGAGTGTGGAGTCTCTGCACATGCAAATATACATTTCAATAGTAAATGTGAGAGAGGGAAGTGGGTGGAAAATGAGCAATACTTATAGAGAAAGTGGAGAAAGTGAGTGGTTAAGTGAGGAGTAGTGAGGGGTTTATGGAGGGTCAAGGAGGGTCAGGAAATGGATTAGGGAGCGATATTAACCCATCACCAAAAAAGATATTACAGAGCTATTCACAAACTGCACTTTTATAGTTACTACAGTCAAAAAAAGGACCCAAAGCTATAGTAAGGTGCTTCCAGCTCATAACTGGAGTAAGTCTAGCACAAAACATGGCCAACCCCTCTATTGCAATCTCCTTAGGGACTTAACATAAAACTGCATATGTTAGATTAAAGTGAAATATTTAAAATAGTTACAAATATAAATGAATACAATTTAATGTTAAAAATAATTCATAAAAATAGGTCATATGTGTAATTTAAAAATGATTATACTAATACATTGTATTTAAATATACCTACATACTTTTAATAAAAGAATTAGAATTTCGTTTTTTTATTTAAACTTTATAAAACGTAATTTAAATGTAGTTTATTATATTTTTATTAATTACATATTTAATTCATAATTTAGTTACTAGTGCAGTATCATATTGTTTTATTGATTTCAATATATAACATATATAAATCAAATTCATGTACATTAACATTTATCATAAACATATTTGTAATATCTTTTTCTAATTTAATGAACTTTTTATACTTTACTGTACGGATAATCTGCAGCCAAGTAGGACATATGCTCATGCTAAAGCATATTACATTATATTAATTTGTATTTTATCAATTGTAAATAATTTAATTTACTTTTACATTATTTCCTTTGTGGTTGGTTTTAAGACCTTAACCTAATTATTTTCTATGGAGAATGTTGCACTGGCAGGGGTTGGTCACGTGTGGTGCTAGCCTAACTCCTGTTCTATTTTTTTTTATGAAGTAACTTGTAAATTTGTACATTTTGTGTAATTACACAGAAGTAGATTGCGTGAATTACACACACCCCTTCTCAAAATCAATCCTAACACCACAACTTTTTTGTGGGTATAACACATTTGCTTTTTTTCTTACTGAATACATGATTAAACTCCCCATAACAAGAAGGTAGGGAAATTGATCAATCAGCTATGGAAGAAATTGCAATTCCTGCTTGTTAGAAATTGGGTTATTAGTTTGCACAGAATGTGAGTCTTTCCCAAGTAATAAGCCCACAATTGTCTCATTACTGGAAACCAATCAATCAATCAGGGAGTTTAAGCGTGCTACTCACCGTAAGGGTCTCAAGGTGCTAGGGGGAAGGGGTGCAGCTCCTGTCAGTCGTGGAGCCAGGTCTTGAGGGTCTTCCTGATGAAGTGCAGGGTGGTGGCCCGTCTGATGTTGATCGGGAGCTCGTCCAGGTCTTAGACGCTATGTAGGAGAAGATTCTTCCACCTGTTCTTGCACTGCGGATGAGCAGGGGTTCGGCAAGGGTGAGGTCGGCGGATCGGAGTTTCCTCTTGGGTACATGGAAGGAGGTTGTATCGTTGAGATATTGGGGTCCATGTTGTGGAGGCATTTGTAGACGTGGGTGAGTATCTTGAAAGTTACTCTCTTCTCGACGGGGAGCCAGTGGAGGGTACGCAGGTGTTGGGAGATGTGTTTGTGTCGAGGGATGCCAAGGACGACTCTGGCTGTGGTGTTCTGCATGGTACGGGAGTTTACGGAGCAGAGGCTTGTTGATCTCGGCATGGAGGGCGTTTCCATAGTCCAGTCTGCTGGTTATGAGCGCGTGGCTGCCAGTCTTCCTTGATGTGGGGATGATCAATTTGAAGGTCTTTTGGAGGATGCAGAGGGTGTTGAAGCAGGTGGAGGTGACAGCATTGACCTGTCGGGTCATGGAGAGGGAGGAGTTGAGTATGATGCAGAGGTTTTGGGCGTGGTCCCTAGGGGTGGGGGGCTGCCGAGGGTGGTGGCCCACCAGGTGTTGTCCCATGCAGAGGCGTAGGGTCTGAGGCTGAGGACCTCTGTCCTCTCCGAGTTGAGCTTCAGGCAGCTGCTGCTCATCCAGGATGCGACGTCCTGCATTCCTTCCTGGAAGTTGAGTCTGGTGTTGAAGGGGTCTTTGGCGAGGGAGAGGATGAGCTGGGTGTCATCGGCGTAGGATACTATGCTGAGACCATGCTGTCTGACGATGGGGGCAAGGGGGGCCATGTAGATGTTGAAGAGCGTGGGGCTGAACGATGATCCTGGGGTACTCCACAGTTGATCTCTGTGGGTTCGTAGAGGATGGGTTGAAGTCTGATTCTTTCGGTTCTGCCAGTGGGGAAGGAGCTGGTCCAGTCGAGGGCACTTCACGGTATGCCGGCTTCGTGGAGTCTGGCGGTGAGTGTACGGTGGGAGACAGTGTTGAAGGCTGCAGAGAGATTGAGAAGGATCAGGGCTTCAGTGTGCTTCAGTGTATTCTTGGTCGAGGAGGGTGTGGATCTTGTCTGTGGTGGCGAGCAGAGCGGTCTCAGTGCTGTGGTTGCTGGGGAAATCTGGAATGGGAGTGGTTGAGGATGGAGTTTTCTTCAATTCATTTCATTAGTTGGTCGCTGATGATCTTCTTGGTGACTTTGGTTCATGAAAAGGAGGTTGTTCTTGAGGTCCGTGGGATCTGATGAGGGCTTCTTGAGTAGGGGTCTGACTTCTGTGCGTTTCCAGTCATCGGGAAAGATGCTGGTTTTGAAGGTGGCATATATTGTGCGCTGTAGTTCCGGTGCGGTGGCTGCGGCGGCCCTGTGGAAGATGTGCGGGGGGCAGGGGTCCGTGGGGGCTCCTGAGTGGATGCCTTTCATGGTCGATGCGGTGTCTTCAGTGGTGAATGGTGTCTAGGAGGAGATTGTGGGCAGGCTGGTGTTGCTGGAGGAAGGAGTGGTTTCAGAGTCAGGTGTCTGGTCACTGAAAATGTCATAGAGGCCGAGCTTGTTGCTGAGGTCCTGGGAGGGGGTGATGTCTGTGGCTTCGCTGGAGGTTTTGGTGAATTCCTGGATGATGCTGAAGAGTTCCTTGGAGTTGCTGGAGTTGGTGAGGATCTTGTTATGAATGAAGGTCCTTTTGGGGGATCTGTTGCGTTGGTGGTATTCTGTCATGGCGTTCTTGTAGGTGATGCGGTCTTCCGAGAATTTGCCGTTTCTCCAATTCTTCTCGAGACATCTGCAGGTGAGTCTGGATTCTTGGAGGTCGGAGGTGAACCAGGTTGCCTTTCTGGTGCATTGTCTGTTGGGGCTACGTAGTGGTGTAAGCTCATCTGCGCAGTTGGTGATCCATCTGTGGAGTTCTTTGGTTGCAAGGCTGCTGTTGGTTGAGGTTGAGGGGTGAAGAACTAGAAAATTTCGTTCTCAGGGAATACTTACTAATATAACAAAAACTTGGCACAGAAGCTGTAAATGAAAAGACATCCTTATTAAACTTAACATAGTGAGGCCACGTCACCCAGAAGCCGTAGCAAGTGAATGAGGTAGTCTGAGGAACACAGAGGACAGAGGTCTTTTATATGTTTTTAGCGTTACATGACTCAGTACAAATTGAAAAGGGGCAGTTCTAGCTTTTGCAAACATGCAAAAACCCAACATTTCTTCTTACACAAGCTGCAGAAACCCATAATAAAAACCCGGCACATCCCCATCGTAAACAGGCCATAAAGAAGGGAGCAGAGACAGGTGTGAGTAAGATAAGACATGGGTGTGTGTGCGATGAAAATGTTTATGGCATGTTGTGCCTTGATGCTATCTCGTACCGCCACTGGGAGAGGAACTGACCGAACAGGTTTGGCCTTGGGCAGTGGAGGCAGCTTGCCCAGGTCGCAGAGAAGTCAGGAAAGGTGTACGTGTCCTTCAGAATCGTGTTTGGCCTATGTGAGGGCAACTCACAAAATGGCTGCCGTACACAAAATGGAAACCGAGGGTTCAGGACGAAAACTCTGATTTCAGGGTGATTCTGTCATATGAATATGACGAAAATGCTTGTGCATAGTGTACTAGCCATTCTCGGTCTGCCGATATCAAAATCGTCATGATACGACGATGTTTATGACACAGGTCCAAAATTTTCAGTACCACAGGGGGCAGCATGTTTGAGGGTAGAGTTTATCTGCTCGTCTGTGACCTTGCTCAAGTTCCTTCGTGGATGGCCGGGTGCAGGTTTGGGCGCGGTGGACGTGGAAGTGAACGCAGTGGTGGTCTGGGGAGGTTGTGTGGTGTGGCTGAAGTGGACGTGGTTACCTCCTGTGAAGATGGGGTTGAGGGTGTGTCCTGCCTAGTGGATGGATGTGGTGATGAGTTGTTTCATTCCGGGGTTGCCGAGGTTGTCCAGGAGGGTGCCGGAGTTGGGGGTCGCTGAAGTTTTCGAGGTATAAGTTGTGATCTTCGATGAGTATGTAGTCCATAGAGGCGATGGCGTGGGGTGCCATAATCCATAGGTGGATGCATTGAACACCCACGCTCCACTCATTGAACGAGTCCATGTCACACAGTAACACAAGAGTAAAAAATAGAGAGTAACCCTTTAACCAAAAGGGAACTGGGTCAGTTACAATATTTAAACAAAAGTATTCCCTTGGTGGATCCTTATTTATCTGCTCTGAAGACATTTTATTTGACCTAATCACTTTCACTCCACATACCAGTATCTCTTATTCAGACCTCATGCCCATCATACTTAGACTTTACGCACCCCCTTGGTATAAGTAGAACCTCAAAAGGCGCTTAACCCAATGTGAAATATTCAACCTCACAATGCCAATTATACATTACGTTCCATTTTATTAAAACAATTAAAAACATATATCTTTAGTTTATCAGTTGAAATATATGCTTCTCAGTTTATAGCAATTCATCAGATATCTGCAGTTAGAAAACACATTTACTGCAGTGACACACTTTGCGATACAGAGTACCAATATTCAACATGTCATTAAAAACATATATATAAACAGTTTAATAAAACCACAGAGGTTTATTGTCGACACGTTTCAGTGGATCCTGCTTTTGTACCACCTTCCTCAGGACAGTTACAAACACACAATAATATTTAAAAACTTGTGCAAATTCCCTGATGGACCATCTAGGGAGACTGCAATCAGCTTCAACAATTGTTAATTTTAGAAACCTTTTATATGATGCTGGATTTATAATATTATATCACACCCCAGTCATCCTATCCTTCAGACAGAGTCACTTATCTTGTCAGCTCTTCATATGTCGAATTCACCCATCAGCATGTGGTGTTCTCTCTCCACTGTAGGTGTAATGAGTATCAGCACGAACTTGGAGCACCCCTCTTTTTCTATAAGGGATTTATTCAATTATCCCCGGGTTCCGCTCTCTAGTTCTTTGTAACAGCGATACGTGTGCTTCTGAAACGACAGGGGAAGAGACACAGTAACACAAGGCAGCAATTTGCACTGCATTGTGTTACTCTGCATTTATCAAGCCACACAGGGCCATGCAAGGTGGTCTTGCGTGGCTTGATAAATCTCATTTAGGTTTTGCGCGCCCTTGGTCCCCCTTTCCTAAATACCTAGAATACACAGCGTACTTTCTTCAAAAATGGATTCCCCCTTGCACTCACCCCTTTGAATTCTTCATGTAATGCTCAGGGCTAGAGGATATGACCTTTTTGAAGGAAGGTGGACACTTTTATTTTCAATAGGACATGTAATAGAACAGGCCTGGATTTGGCGCTGGTGGCACCTGTTCGATAATATTTGTTGGTGCTCCTCAAAGATCTCTTTCACCACAAATTCTCTCACTAGCACACTCCAGCAGTGCCCCTCATCTCTCCATAGCCCCTCTCTCGCATGTATTTAATTTGTTTTATTGAGCAACACGAACCAGTGTAGGGTGTCAGAGCACTTCACATCACACACAGGTTATACAGAGAAAATGAATCAGACGTTTGTAAATCAGTGAATAGGAAATATTACATAGGAAAATGAGGACTACAAAGTGTAGGAGTCTTGTGTCATCCATGATAGTAGTCTGTATATTTTAAGAGTGCTTGGTCTGGAGAAGCACAAACTTAGGATTTAGAATATAAACACAGGGATTTGGGTTGGCTTTAATAATAAAAATGTGTTCACACCCAATTGATCCCTTTTTAGCAACATTAGGATAATGAAAGACCGGGGGATAAAAACATAACGTTCTAACCTATACCTTGCAGTTTTCATGCAGCTCTTTGATGACAGTTCATAGCTCACTATGCAACATTAGGATTATGATTTATGAAATGCAAGTAACAAAAGGATCTCTGTCACAAAAGCAGCCAGGCATTGAGCTATCTATATAACATAGAATTCTGTGATCAGCATTCTTTGCAGCAGGCCTATTAACCCTCTGCAATGCTTTATTATGAGTCAAACTGTCACTAGACAAAACTCCAATCTCCCTCCAGCAGGTACATTAATCAAGAGAGTAATCTTGACATCTTTATTTTTGTCTAAGAATTGCTGGACACACAAGGAACTCTGCAGCAGGTGCTTATAAACTCATAAAAGATTTCTAAACACAGTGCCCCGAGTGCGGTGCACAGTGTGATGGCACAGATTGTACGACCCTAGAGCCATCCCAGTAATGAAAGGTCTTTGCCACATGCTTACTTACAGGAGGAGGAGTGGTGTTCTTGGGTCACTGCAAAGCATTTCATGCAAAGAATCACACGATTCTGAGACAGTGATTAACAGAGATGGGAATAGATGGTGTCACCCTGCAAGTATTTAACCGCATGCGTGCGGTAGGATTTCCGCCCGTACGCTGGGTTTTAGGGATTCGCACTTTACATGACGAGCTGGGCTCGTCATGAGCGTGCGAGGAGGCTACCTCATGACGAGCCCAGCTCGTCATCAGCGTCGAAGGGGTTAAACCTTTCCTTGCAGGGCACTCACTATCGAAAGAGTACATCAGTGCCATCTGTTGCTTCACAAGGATCCTCACTATAGCCAATGTTGTTCGTTGTGGGTGCCTCACCAGTCTCTGTTGGCAACTCTTCGGAGGGCGGTGCCTCAACTATGACTGAATATCTGGGAACATGTTCACTTTGCCAACCGGGCTAAAGATCCGTTCAATATCTGCGGATCCTCCGACAATGGATGCCCAAAAATTACAGCATTTTGCAGCGGAGCTGGGGCCTCATTTATGAGGCTGTGCGTCACTTTTACGCCGCTGGTGCGTCACTTTTTGTGACGCACCAGTGGCGTAACAAATGTGCCTTGTTGCACCATACTTACAAAGTGACGCATCTAGGTAGATGCGTCACTTTGTAAAGCCCTGCGCCACATTATACCTGCGCCAGGTATAATGTATGCAGGGTGGGCGTTCCGGGCCAAGAAAGGGTCGTAGAACTGACGCAGTGAAATCTATGAGATTTCCCTGTGCCACTTCTAGGACACAAATGCGTCAATTTCTTGTGCCTGCCTCACAGCAGGCGTAAGACTGACGCAGGCCCTTTCACATGGGGCTTTCCCCATGTGAAACGATACATTGCTGGAGTTGCGTCACTTTTGTGACCCACTCCAGCAATGCGTCACTTTTGCGCCATACAGATACGTCGGAAATACTGACGTATCTGTAACTCCTTGCGCAATGATGCGTCATACTGTAAATATGACGCATCATTGGTGTCGCAAGGAGGGCGCAGTGAAAAGTGACGCACCGCTGTTTTCAAGCAGCGATGCGTCACTTTTCATAAATGAGGCCCCTGGTGAGGAGCCACCCGGAGTATCGCAGTGCTAATCATGTAACTGATTCAGCAGGAACACAACTTTTGTGTTCCTTCCCGTAACTTTATGAGCGCAAAAAATGGCGGGAGGCCGGGCCGTCACAGACTTGGAAACGGAGGTAGATGGTGAGCGCTAGGGATCTAACAGCCGAATACTGGATTGGGAGTCTGTGTGCGGATCTGGATGTTGCATGCTCCTGACCGTTGCCAAGTACGGTGCGAACCAGCATGTGATAGTGGCTGCTATACAAAGTAGTGACAGAGGGCTATAACGCTCTTTCGCTGGAGTGAGTTGCTTGGCTGCCCCCGAGTATTGTAGCAGTAAGGGTGCGTGTGCGGAGGCGTCCGCATTGAGGAGACATCGTAGCTAACCAGACAGCACTGACTTGCATGCGGCGGAGAGTGCAGCATGCCCGACTGTAGACTTCAACAGCTGCGGCTCCCGGTCCCAGCATGGAGCGCAGAGCAGCCCACAGGGAAGAACGAGGAGGTCGCCGCCCCAGCCTCGCTGCTCACGCTAGACGTCGGCGGCTACCTGAACATAACAGTGGCAGATGGTGCAGCGCTACCCAGACTCGCTCCTGTAGGGCGCGATGAGTGGCCGCACGCCCTTCCTGCTGGACGCCAGCGGCCACCTCTTTAGGACCGTGAGGGACTGCTCTTCAGGCACGTCCTCAACTTTTGCTCATGGAGTGTACAGCTATGACTTTGAAACCGACTGCCCTCCTCCTCCTGACTTTCTTACTCATTTCCCCCTCTACTCTACTTTCCTGTTCTGCCTTCCTTTCCCTTTCTTCCTCCCCCTGCCCCCTGAACACCTGGCTGAACTATGGCAAGAATTCCCTGCTCTGTAAATATGTAATATATGTAATCTGAGTAAATTTGCAATGTGTATATATTTTGATCTACAACCACTAGTATATGGAGTAGTCCTTTGTAATTACTACCATTCCTATGTGATTTTAGAGTTTATCTGTTTGTATCTCTTCCTTGAGTGACTTTACAACTTGTACATTTGCAACGTTTCCCTCCCTTCAATCCACTTGTGTATATATATATATATATAACTCTTACCACTTGTATATGTAGTGGACTTTTGACCTTACTACCATTCCTATGTGATTGTAGAGTTTATCTGTTTGTATCTTTTCCTTGAGTGACTTTACAACTTGTTTATTTGCAATTTTTCCTGTTGATATCTCCTTTGCAACTCATGTAATCCAAACTCCTATTGTAACGCAACTGGTTCTTTTGTAAAGCGCTGACACCTTTGGGTAATGTTCACGCTATATAAAATCACAATAAATAAAAAAAAAATATATTATTTGCTATAGCGCACGTCTCACCCAGGAGTATCTCAGCGCTGTTGAGGATCCTGACAGGAGGTGCATACCAGGGAAGATTAGTATAGGTAGGCTTTTAGTAAATTCTTGAATTTACTGTACGCTGGAGTTTCTCAGGGGTTTATGGGTAATTTATTCCAGTAAAAAACACGAATTTGAAAAAGGGGTCAGTGGGGAAGAAAGTTTAAAGACCTACAGGCACCCTATCCCCAAAACAAACTACTGCAACAACACACATGGGTACTGATGGTCTATACGGGGTTAAAGAGACTAGTGTTAACTAAGATATGTTCGAAAAGTTAATCAAACACAGAAAGACAGGTGTGTGTGTGTGAAAGGACTTCCTAGGTAAAGAAAACCCATCAGCCCACCCGTTGGCGGAGCTTCATCATCTGGGATTTTTGATGTAGACTGGTGTCCACCAGGAACCTTGCTTAGGAAGATTGCAAGGGAACTACTGGTTATGGACCCACCAGTGATGAGCAGCTGAAAAGATGTTGTGGTTGGGGGCTGTGGGAAGAAAGAATGTTGCAGTGCTCAAAACAAATGTGTAGTGGTGAGATAATGTTAAAATTGCCTATCAAGGTGCCAAACAAGGAACTTTATTAAGAGGGCCACCAAGTTGGCAAGATTAAAAGCAGAGTGTGAATAGCATAACAAATATTGCTATCTGATGATCAATGTACTGGTCAACATGTTTCAGCCAAAACTGACTTTCTTCAGGACCTGTATTAACTACTACTGCAACTGTGGTCACAAAATTGAGTTCAATTGTACCAAATACCATGCAACAAGAAAAAGAAAAACAAACAAAAAGTAACATACCATGAAGGAATACTAAATGATAAAGAGTGAAGTCATGGTTCAAGGGAATCTTCTCCCAAATTCTGCTTGGGATTGGCCTCACCTCACCTGGCACTCGCTCAGGATAAAGAGGCCCGCTCTGTCCGTCGGTGCCTCCAACCCCTACAGAGCCGAGCTTTTTCTTGTTGCATGGTATTTGGTACAATTGAACTCAATTTTGTGACCACACCTTTCTTTCTGTGTTTGATTAACTTTTCGAACATATCTTAGTTAACACTAGTCTCTTTAACCCCGTATAGACCATCAGTACCCATGTGTGTTGTTGCAGTAATTTATTCCAGTACCCTGGGACGAGATAGGAGAAGGCCTTTCACTCGGAGCATGCACAGAAGCACTTGAGTACTAGATTTGAGATTGCGGCTAGGGACATAAGTTGTTAGTTTATTTTGGAGATAGCGTGGTCCTTTGCCTCTTCGTGTGTTATACGTGAGGCAACAGATTATGAAGTGGGAGCGCGTCTTTACTGGTAGACAATGCAGTTCTTTCAACAAAGGTGCAGAAGGAGTACCTGTGGACCACCTGAAGCTTGGTGAGCAAGGTGTCACTAACTTCAGTGAAAAAGCAAGAAATCCCTTGGGAACCAGAATACCCATACAGGCCTATTTTAACATACTAGTCATTCACTTGATTCACACCATTCAATCACTGTGTCAGTTCTTTTTGAACCCGCCTGTGTTGGACCGACGAGAGTCTGCGCCGTTCAATTTCTTTGACGGATCCCGCAATTGAGCATACAGGGACCTCAATCCAAAAATAGTGCATTTATCAGAGCGGGAGTGCCAAGACTGAACAACTGATAACGAGTTTGTTCCTTCGTTACAACTTAGGAGAGATACATAAACAGGACCTATTTCTAACCTTTGAATATACTGCTGAGAAGGTTTAATCATAGAAAACCGATTGGAACTTCCCTTTATATTCCCAAAAAGCATTTTTGAGGAAGAGTAATTCTTTTAATCTTCATATTGTCGCTCACGAGGGAGGTTCCTTGCCCCTTCTTCTTTCCCTCTTACATTAAGAAGGTTTTTCGCATGAAAAATGAACTATCTGACTGAGTGCAGATCTCATTTAGTCTTGAAAAAGATGGACCTATAAAGATTTTTCCATCGAAACGCGTCAATGCCAACTTTTATGTACACAATCTGTTTGGGGAACATTGATGTCTGAGAAGCATAATTGAAGTTTGCTCCAGTCCTTGTTCTTAAGCATAATTCCATGACAGATGTGTAGTTTGTTAAGACTAACTTGTCAGGTCTAACTCTTGCTTTCTCACTAGTATGTTAAAATAAGCCTGTATGGGTATTCTGGTTCCCAAGGGATTTCTTGCTTTTTCACTGTGCTAGTGCCCTAATCCCTTTTTGGTTTAGACGGGGCCCCTCTTTTCTATCTCACATCACTAACTTCAGCCAGGAGGGCATTTCTGTAGTCCAGTCTAGTTATCACCATTGCCTGAACCAGAGTTCTACGAACATTGGTGGGGAGAAGAGGGAAGATTCTGCACAGAAGGCGCATATTGTAGTAGCAGGAGCTTGTAGTAGCTGCAATCTGATCTTTCATTGTTAAGGCTTGATCTAGTTTTATCCCTAGATTGTTTACCTTTTATTTGGGCATGGGAATGGCACCCAATTGGTGAGGCCACCAGTCATCCGATCAGATGGCTGGGGCTTTTCCAAGCAGCATAATCTCAATTTTTTCTGGGTTTAACTGGAGGCAGTTCTCAGTCATCCAATTGAAGAGTGCTAGCATTCCTGCCCAAAAACTTTTTTTTCCAATTTCAGATTTTTTCCCATAGTAAACATCAGCTGGGTGTCATCAGCATATGATATGATCTCAAAGCCGAAATGTTCAGCGATCTTTGCTAACGAGGCTGTATAAATATTGAACAAAGTGGGACTCAGGCATGAGCCCTGTGGTACACCCTTATCCAAGCGCATTTTGTCTGAGGAATATGGACCTAGGATGATCATCTGCTGTCTATCTAACAGAGGATGCTGCAGACATTTTAGTGCTGTCCCCTGGACACTGATTGCCTGCAGTCTTTTCACAAGCCTTGGGTGAGAGATGGTGTCAAAGGTTGCCCACAAATCTAATAGTATCAGTGCCACAGGTCTTCCTGCATCCATCCCCTGTCTCAGTGAATCGGTCACAGCCAGGAGTGCAGTCCCTGTACTGAACAGTGGTCGGAACCCAGATTTTGAGAGATCAAGGATGTGATCGAGTTCGAGGTATGATCCAAGTTGCTTATTTATTAGGCCTTCCAGTTGTATACTCAGGAGAGGTAGCGGAGAGATCTGTCGGTAGTTGCTAAGTGATTGTTGGTCAAGTGTTGCTTTTTTTTAGTATGGGCCGTACACATGCTTCCTTCCACTTTGTCAGAATGATTGCTGTTTTTAAGGAGCAGTTAAAGATCTTTTGGATAACTGGGGCACTACAGGTGGCTAGAAGAGATATTGTCTTGGGTGGACATAGATACAGAGGGATCCAGATTTGGCTGTGGCCAGGGAATTGTGTACTTCCTCTAAGGTGATAGGCTGGTAGTCTCTGAATCCTGCAGAGGGGCAACTGGAGGTTTTGAGTAGATAAGTGATAGGCTGCAAAGCACATCGTATACATGTGTCACACTGCTGATTATCTAGATGGACAATGACTCCCCAGTATCTCTATCAAATTTCCACAGCTACTGTAGGGCTATCTACAAAGGTATACTACTTTTTTGTTTACTTCTGTATGTCTCCCTAAGTGGGACAGGTATGCCCAGATCTGGGCACTCCAACCATAAATTTAAATTACATCAAGCAGCGCATGCCAGTCACACAGTTACTTCTATCAGCTAATAAATCAATCACATCAGCTCAATTAATGTCTACAAAAAATATCCATAATCAATGGTTAGTCCATAAATTCAGAAAATGCAATTTAAAATGGCCTATCTTTGCTATAGCTTCTATCTACATTTGTACATTTCATCACCCTCCGTTTTCTATCAAACCCCTATCAAAAAGTTTCTCATTCATAAGTAAGTTTCCCAGTTTTCCATTTTTGCAGATAAATACAGACAGACAACAGCCTGTTTCCTGTCTGTATTTATTTTTTTAATGGAAAAATATGGAAAATTGGGATTGGTTTGAGTGACTTTCTATACTGTCTTTCATCAATTGCTAAGCAGATAGATGGCAAGGGAATTAAATAACAGGATGAGATTTCCTTAAATACCGACATATACCAGTATCCATTTGTAGGATAATGCTAATATTTACATGTGGGTGTATTGTCATGTATTATTTGTCTGCTTAGTTTACTGAAACATGACAGGCGTCAAAGTATGATTGCATATTTATCTATTCTACTTTGTAAAGGAAGAACTTTGAACCTTTGAGGCGGGTAAACTCGGGAACCACAACGCCAATCCACACACTCGATACATCGTTGTAATTGTCAGGGTGTGCAGATGGACATAGGCTATATAAGTTAAAAAAATATAAGTTATTTAAAACATTTACGTGAAAATAAAGAGTAGTCCCATGGAAGTAGCGCCGGCCGCAACGTGCGTGCTGACATCAGGAGCGCGAGGAGGAGCGGCGTCCAGGAGCGTGAGGAGGAGCGGCGGACATGAGCACGGGGAGGAGCGGCAGACAGGCGGGGAGGAGCGGTGAGGAGCTGCGGACAGGCTGGGAGGAGCGGAGAGGAGCAGCGGACCGGCGGGGAGGAGCGGCGAGGAGCGGCGGACCGGTGAACTCAGGAGCGCGGGGAGGTGCGGCGGATGAGGTAAGGCTGCGGGGGACCCACGGGCAATGTCGGGGCGGGCGGGGGCCCTGAAGCCAAGGTCGGGACTGGCTGCTACTCCGGGGGACCCACGGACAATGTTGGGGCGGGCGGGGGCCGGGGCGGGCGGGGGCCCTGAAGCCTGATTGCTCCCGGACAAGGTCGGGACGGGTTGCTAGTTAGTTTAATAAATGAGGGAAATATATCCTTTTACAACTTCATTTATTGACAGACCACAAAATAAATATGAATCAATGTTGATAAGATGGCCAAAAAACAAATATGGATAAATGCAGATGGAAATGTTAAGAAAAGAAATACCATAGAACAGGGAGCCCTATTCATAAGTTATGACCGAGAATCAGCTTTGAAAGGGGGAGTGCAAAAATAAAAAATACAATCCCAGGCCATAAAGTAGAACTTGCCATGAAGGCGACACTAATCTTTCAGACAACATTAATGAGTATCCCTCAAATATATTTTCTTAAATATTTGGAAATATAATACTTTTTACACCAAGCATCAGCTCGTCCGTTAAAGAAAATATGCCAATGTTGCTTTCAAATAATGCTTTTCATTAAAAAAAAAAAATAAACTCAACAAATGTTTAACATAATTCACTTTTTTTGTGCTGGATACCAATATTACTAAATACATACTTACTAATGTTTAATTTATCATTTTCACTACTGGTGAATTGGCAGGTTCGTAGGCCCAGACCCCCAACTATTTACATCGCACTGGTCCTTAGACCTATCTAGACACTTATGGACTCGGCATTCAACATGAAGATTCCCACTTGGCCTCTCTGAGCTCTCTCTTCTTTCTTCCTTCTCACTAAGCCACATCCTCCTCCATCTCTCTCACACACTCACTCTACCTCTGCCATCTTCACTCTTGTGTCTGTTTTTGGCTCTCTTTTACCACTTTAAACTTTGTGCCCTTCTCTCTTTAGGGCCTTCTCCTTGTTCCTATTTCCATGTTCTGCAGCTTTTTCTTTGTGCCTTTTCTGCAGTTGTCTCTTTCATGCCCTTTTCTATTTTGTGCAGCCTCCTCTTTGTGTCTCTTTTACTATTTTTGTGCAGCTTTCCCTTTGTGCCTCTTTTCTATTTTTGTGCAGCTTTCTCTTTGTGCCTCTTTTCTATTTGTGTGCAGTTTTCCAATAGTATCAGTGCCACAGGTCTTGCTGCATCCATCCCCTGTCTCAGTGAATCGGTCACAGCCAGGAGTGCAGGCTGTGTTCTGAACCGTGGCCGGTGATTAGTTGGACCATAAAAATTCTAGTAAAATAACATATCATAACATAGCATAACATACCATTAATGGATTCTGCATTGCATGCCCATGTACTACCATTCAATGCCATGGATATCCATAGCAATCCAGCAATTACCACCATTATATACTTGGATGGGCATCAGCATGCCATAAATTCAACAACCAGCAAGCAATTGCTATCATGATGGCAGGACGCGAACTTTACCAGCAGTAACCATCATCATGGCATGGATACCCCTAGAATGCCAAACATTACCAACACTATGCCAAGGCCAGCCTTTTTTATGGGGGTGGGAACCATCAGGGTATAAACACCCGTAATATGCCAAGAATTACCACCAAAATACCAGGTCAAGCTTTTTGATGAAGGTTTCTGTTAGTTAGCATGCAACAGATGTACCCATTACACCAAGAATTATCAGGAATATGCCAGCGCAAGCACACCCCCTATCCATGCACTCACATAAATGCTCGCAAACCCACTCGCATAAGCATACAGAGATACAAACTCATCAGCACACAACCACACAGCAAACAGCATTTGAGCAGTGTTTTTTACTTACCATCTGCAGACCCACTACACAAGTCCCATTCTGGCTGCAAAGTGGAAGAGCCAGTGTCCTACATTCAGTGCGTTTGAAAGCCGATGGCCAGTGTCAATCACACTGTAAATGATGCTAGGACCAGCTATTGGGGAAGAAGTGCTTCTGAACAGCGGTCCATTAGAGATCAGTGGGTCATGTTTGCAAAGACATTCCTTTCTAGCACAGTCCACAAAGTCTGAATGTCTGAATGGTCAAGCGTGGACCAGTTTATATTTTCTTTTTTCTTCTTTGCTGACAAACTTGAACCAAGTCAGTACTAACTGATAATATCTGAAATTTAGAGCACATCAACTTGGCTACATTTGTAGCGGCAAACCATTGTCTACTGCCTGGTCCCTTCAGGGGAGCTATGTTTTAATGCATGTGGTGGCAGGTCAACTTCATCTTCTTACATGGCTTGGTGTCTGTGACAAGAGTATATATGTCTTAAGATCTGAGCTAGCCTGTGATGAGCACCCCTATCTCTGCATTATGCTCACTCTATCTGGACCAGCCTGAAGCTGCTGCTATGTGTCTCTCCTGTTGCAATTCTGAGGTCAGGGATCCCTTAGGCCTCTGTCAAATGGGCCTGGGCTGGCTAGCTCACGCTTTGGTAGTGACACTGTGACTGAACCTCTGATTCCATCAGGTGTCACCACAAGCTAGCCTGCGTGAAAAATGTCAGGACTACCAGTCTCAGGTAATTGCAGTGGGCAGCATGACGGGGCCACCATAGACTAGCAGAACAACTTCCTCAGGCCGTGTCAGCAGCTAGAACCAGAGTTGGTCAAAGCTCTGCTAGTGCGCACGCCTCAAATTGGTTTGGTTGTATGTTTATTAGTTCCTCGTGGGTAGTGATGGTTGTTAATGCTAATGTTATGTTAATGTTACTGATATTTCTAGAGCGCAAACCGATCTCCGAAGTTGCCCTGGCGCTGAGTGAAGTTCTACCGTCCTAGATGAAAGGGAGAAATCAGACAGGGTCTTGACGGAGAAGAGCCAGGTCTTCAGAGCCTTTCTAAAGGCAAGCAGGCTTGCCATGTCTCTAAGATGCAACGGAAAACCATTCCGTGCCTTAGCTGCACCAACCATAAAGCTTCTGCCACCCCAGTTAGCTTTTTTTACAAAAGGTACCAACACCAGTTTAGCTTCTGAAGAGCGCAAACATCTAGTTGGTACATACCAGTGAAATTGCGTTTTCAGATAGTGGAGACTGGTTCCATAAAGGGCCCTATGTACTGTACATAAAGCCTTAAACAAAAGCCGTTTTCGCACCGGCAGCCAATAAAGCCTTCTGATCTCGGCAGAGATGGAGGCATATCTTGGAGTGCCAGTAAGCAATCTGGCAGCTGCATTCTGCAATAGTTGCAGTTTGTTTAAAAGCCCTTCCTGAATATTGAAATAGAGACTATTACAATAGTCCAGTCTGGACATGACTAGAGCCGTAATAGCTAATTGTTGGCTATCTTTGGACAAGGATGTCATAATGTTCTTACAAGCACTTAAAATATAAGAGGTAGAAGAGACCATTGCATTCATTTGTACCTTAAGACTAAGCCTATCATCTATCCAGACTCCCAAGTTGTTTGCCTTTTTTACATGAGTGGGAACCAATCAATCAATCAGGTCATTTGTAGAGCGCACTACTCACCCGTAGGGTCTCAAGGCGCTGGGAGGGGGGGGGTGCCGCTACTGCTCGAACAGCCAGGTCTTGAGCTTCTTCCTGAAGGAGAGGTGGTCTTGGGTCAGGCGCAGATTGGTCGGAAGTGAGTTCCAGGTCTTGGCGGCCAGGTAGGAGAAGGATCTTCCTCCTGTTGTCGCTCTTCGGATGCGGGGGACGGCGGCGAGGGCGTGGTTGGTTGATCTGAGGAGGCGCTTGGGAGTGTAGAAGTTGATCCGGTTGTTGAGGTAGCTCGGGCCTTGGTCGTGTAGGGCTTTGTGCGCGTGGGTGAGGAGCCGGAAGGTGATTCTCTTGTTGACCGGGAGCCAGTGCAGATCTCTCAGGTGTCCGGAGATGTGGCTGCGTCGGGGGATGTCGAGGATGAGTCTCGCCGAGGCGTTCTGGATCCGCTGGAGTCTCTTCTGGAGTTTGGCAGTGGTTCCGGCGTAGAGGGCGTTGCCGTAGTCCAGTCGGCTGGTGACGAGGGCTTGGGTGACCGTCTTCCTCGTCTCGGTGGGGATCCACCGGAAGATCTTACGTAGCATGCGCAGGATGTTGAAGCATGACGAGGAGACGGCGTTGACTTGTCTGGTCATGGAGAGGGAGGAGTCCAGGATGAAGCCCAGGTTGCGTGCGTGGTCCGTCGGTTTGGGTGCGGTGCCCAGGGCGGGGGGCCACCAGGAGTCGTCCCAGGCGGAGGGCGTGGAGCCCAGGATGAGGACCTCCGTCTTGTCTGAGTTCAGTTTCAGGCGGCTGGTCGTCATCCATTCGGCTACGTCTCTCATCCCTTCGTGCAGGTTGGCTCTGGCGGTGGCGGGGTCGTTGGTCAGGGAGAGGATCAGCTGGGTGTCGTCGGCGTAGGAGATGATGTTCAGGTTGTGTTGGCGTGCGATGGCCGCGAGGGGGCTCATGTAGACGTTGAAGAGGGTTGGGCTCAGCGAGGATCCTTGGGGTACGCCGCAGATGACTTTGGTGGCCTCTGACTTGTACGGTGGTAGGCGGACTCTTTGTGTTCTTCCGTCGAGGAAGGAGGTGATCCAGTCCAGTGCCTTCTCCTGGATTCCGATGTTGCTGAGGCGCTGTACTAGGGTGCGGTGGCAGACAGTGTCGAAAGCCGCGGAGAGGTCCAGGAGGATGAGGGCCGCTGTTTCTCCGTTGTCCATCAGAGTTCGGAGGTCGTCGGTGGCGGCGATGAGGGCGGTCTCGGTGCTGTGGTTCGCTCGGAAGCCGGACTGTGAGGGGTCGAGGGATCCATTCGTCTCGAGGAAGGCGGCCAGCTGTTTGTTGACGGTCTTCTCGATGACTTTGGCCGGGAACGGGAGGAGCGAGATGGGACGGTAGTTCTTGAGGTCGGTGGGGTCTGCTGTGGGTTTCTTGAGGAGAGCGCTGAGTTCGGCGTGCTTCCAGCTCTCAGGGAAGGTGGCGGAGTCGAAGGAGGTGTTGATGATGTCCCGCAGGTGGGGTGCGAGGACAGCGTCGGCTTTGTTGAAGACGTGGTGAGGGCAGGGGTCAGTCGGAGATCCGGAATGGATGGAGTTCATGGTGCGGATGGTGTCTTCGGTGCTGATCGGGGTCCAGGTGCGGAGGGTGGTGGTGGGTGGCGTCGTTGCGGTTGTGGCTTGCGTTGGTTGGTTGTTGAAGCTGTTGTGTATGTCCGGGAAGAGGACTTAGTGTATCAGGCCACCACTCCGGGGTCCAAAAGTTAGCTTCATTACTAAACAACACTACCTCCGTTTTACTGGAGTTCAATTTGAGGCAGTTTTGGGCCATCCAATTACCCACAGCTAACATACAATCATGGAAACTAGAAGCCATACCCTGCAGCTTTCGTGTCCTGAACAACGCCACAATTTGGGTGTCGTCTGCAGATGAGGTCAGATTGAAACAGAAAGATTCGATCAGGAGAGCCAATAGTGACTCATGTATGTTAAAAAGTGTCGGGCCTAAGGAAGACCCCTGGTGAACCCCACCAGGCAGAGGATAGGGTTTGGCTGAAAATTCGCCTAGTGAGACTGTCTGTAGTCTGTCAAATAAAAATGATTTCAGTAATTTCCAGGCAAGATCTTGTACTCCACACTCTCGTAGCCTGTCCATCAGCAAGGAAGGATGGACCGTATCAAAGGCCGCTGAGAGGTCTAACATGATCCTAGCCGCATGATCCAGGGTGGCCCTGATCTCCTCAGTGGATTTAAGCTGAGCGGTCTCTGTACTATGGCCACCACGGAAGCAATTTTGAGTATGATCTAGCATTTGAGCTTCTTCCAAGTAGGCACTAAGTTGTTCATTCATGATTTTCTCTGCTATTTTTGCAGGGAAATGAACTCTAGAAGTAGGTCTAAAGTTATTTACATCTTTAGGATCTAGACTTGGCTTTTTGATCAGGGGCAATATAGATGCCTTTTTCCACATTTTGGGAAAATAACCTTCTAAAAACATGGCATTTATAATGGAAGTCAGGGTCAGAATAACAGGCTCAGCTGCCATTTTTAAAATCGAGACTGGGCATGGATCAAGTGGTGATCCCGTTTTCTCCTTCATAAGTAGGTTGGAAGTATCTGTGGTGGTAATTTCAGCAAACCTATCAAGATGTAAACCAGAGCTTGTGCCTGACTTCGAGTCTGTTTCCTGATCTGTGGAGGACTTACTCCCTGATTCAGTGAATGTAGAAAAGATGGCATCCACTTTGTCCAAAAAAAAGTTAGCTATTTTGTCGCATAATAATGGGATCCGGTCCCTATGAAGTTCTTGAAACAGGTAGCAACTTCTATCGCGGTCCCTGTTACCGACCTATTGAACACATCCTTTGCCCATGGCTTGGTGCCACCGAGCTGGAAAATGGCAGTGGTAAAGGCGCTATTGAGGAAGCCAAGTCTGGATCCTTCGGACTTGGCAAACTTCAGGCCCATTTCCCTGCTGCCGGGACTCGGTAAAATCGCCAAAAGGTTGGTGAATCAACAACTGTCAGGTTTCTTGGAGGCTAATGGCCTGCTGCGAGATTCACAAACCGGATTCCGGCCAGGTCGTGGCACCGACACCGCCCTTCTGGGAGTCGTGGACGAAGCCAGAAGCATTCTGGATTCAGGAGGGTCAGTGGCAGTGATCCTCCTGGACCTCAGCGCGGCTTTCGACACTGTGAACCACCAGGTGTTGATTCAGCGACTGTCCGATGTTGGTGTGTCAGGGGTCGCTCTGAAGTGGCTTAGGTCATTTCTGAGCGGCCGGACATACCAGGTCTGGGAAGGTAGTGATCGGTCAACATCCATCCCCCTCCAGTGTGGGGTGCCACAGGGCTCTTCCCTCAGCCCTACATCGTTTAATGTATATATGGCCCCCCTGGAGGACGTGGTTGCCCCATTTGACATTAAAATCGTCAGTTATGCGGATGATACGCAGTTGGTGGTCGCCTTATCCCAACTGGTGGGGAATCGCGATTTACTGCACTCCTGCTTGTCGGAAGTTCACACCTGGATGTGTGAGTCAGCGCTTAAGCTGAATGGTTCGAAGACAGAAATAATGTTGTTAGGGAACAAGTCCCCCTCACTCCCTTTGACTAGCTGGCCTAGCTGTATGGGAGAGCTCCCAATCCCGAAAGAGGAGATCAAGAGTTTGGGGGTCTGGTTAGAGCAAGACCTTTCGTTTAGGACTCAGGTGAAAAAAACGGCAGGAGTCTGTTTTGGCCTTCTCCGTTCAGCCCACAAAGTCTTGCCTCTTCTTCCTTTAACTTCAAGGAAGTTGCTTATTCAGGGGCTGATTACGTCGAGACTAGATTACAGCAACGCTATTTTTCTTGGTGCCCCTGATGCAACGTTTAATAAACTCCAGCAGGTCCAAAATGCAGCTGCAAGGCTGCTATTGGGCGTGCCGAGGATGCAGTCAGCCAAACCGGCCTTAAAGGCACTGCACTGGTTCCCGGTGCGGGAAAGGGTGAAATTTAAGGCGCTCTGCACAGCTCATAAATTCCTTCAGGGGAAGGGCCCTCCCATACTGAGGAACTTAGCGGTCCCTTATAAAGCTAATAGAGCGTTGCGCTCTGATCAGAAACATCTTCTCCAAATCCCCAGAGTAAAAAGAGTCCGCACTGGTGGTAGAAGATTCTCGGTCAACACAGCTGTGCTGTGGAATGCGCTCCCTTTGAAGTTGCGCTCTGAGACCTGTACTTTGCGGTTTCGCAAATGCCTCAAAACTTACTTGTTTCCTGTTTGAGTGCACTGAACTGGCCATTGGTTAACTGTTGGCGTCTGGACAAGCGCTGGGATGCCCGAGGGTAACTGTGCGCTATATAAAATTAAAAAAAAAAAAAAAAATCCTGATTGGCCAAAACAGGAGGGGCTGGATATGCTAGAGTAGTAACTGTTTTGAATAGTTCTTTAGTTGAATTTTTGGCTATTTTTTTTTCGCGAAGAACTCTCGCTTTGTTTCTTGAAGCATCTGTTTATGCAAAACTAAATCTGTTTTATATTTATTTTTTTCTTTGTCGTTATATTCCTTCCTCCAATTTCTCTCGAGGAGCTTACAGACTAATTTCTGATCTCTATGTTCTTGGGTGTGCCAAGGAGAGGAGGGTTGTGCCCTAGGACTTGGTGGGGGCTAGCGTGCTTCCAGCATCTACCAACCAATAAAGTCACAGCCAGGCTCTGGCCTGCCTGGAGACCCTGGCACTCAAATGGGTAAGGACCGATAGAGAGGACGCTGGCATCTAGTTTACAGGTAACACAATAACTGTGCTAAGGTAGCAGAGGGCCCACGGCAGCAAGGGTCAAGATTCTGTGTGGCTGGTCACAGGTAAAAGCTTGTGTAGTTCCCCAACCTGTGGGTTGAGGTGTTCACGGTCCAACAATGCCCGGAGCGGGCACACCTTCAGAACAAAGAAGGAGTGTAAACTGCACTGACTGGCCCACCAGAGATCAAATCAACCAAGGAGTGCCCGGTCAGGATCTGCAACTCTCCTGCTTGGTAGTGGCTAAGCAAGCCTCGAAGAGACTGCTGATCCAGCCATAGAAGCACCAAAAAGTGTTACAATGGTGCATCACGTGTTATAAATTTAGCCATCATCCACAGGATATACACAGCACGGGCAGCCTGAGCCAACAGTACCCAGCCATGGCCGGCAGGGGGAGTACCTGCAGGGCGGTGATGTGGGGAGGGGGAGGTGCAGGGTGGGGGGTAGTAATGTATGGATTACAGAGTTTTACAGGTAAGTAAACATTTAAATAAATAAAACGAATTTCGTTGTGCACACTGCATCGCATTTGGGGATGCAGTGCACTCAACGAAATGCGTTTTATTTACTTAAATGTTTACTTGCCTGGGAAGCTCCGTAATCCATACATTACTACCCCTCACCCTGCCCCTCCCCCTCCTCACGTCATCGCCCTGCAGGTACTCCCACTGCCGGCCGCGGCTGACAGTACCTCTGTACAATAAGGAAAACCATTTACTTGTGAGCCAGTCTTGTACGTCACACTGCAAACACCTGAGGATTTAGCTGTTTAAAAGGGGCCCTGATGCTCTACATCTGCAAACACCAGCCCAAAATAGCCACTGTCAACATAAGAACGGCACCCTACAAAACAAACAGGCTCTTATCAAACCATATCACATGCCTCACTGCGCCATTCACCCTTTCACAAGCACTATGTGTGCATCTTTGTGATTACACCCACATTGAAGAAAGAGTATTGCTTTTTGAAATTAATGACCCTCCGCTACATCTAATACAGATCGTGATATTCATTTTTGGTGTCCAAGAACCGGTTCTGCGTTGTCAATTCCAACGCTGCACTGGCGATCTACCGCCCACTCTGTTACGAGTTGACAGTGATCATTGGTTCATTTAAAACTACACACCTGATGTGCTTTGACATGTGTAAACTGCAGCACAGCAAGACAGGCACCAGCATTTTCTGCATTTTTAGATAAGGCACCCCCTTTTTCATCTTCCTATTGTGCACTCTCCACCACCTGCAATATTTTGTTTGCACTGCTCCTCTCAGTAGCAAAAATGAAATGTGTTGCAGGATAGTCAACAGAGTTAATGCTGTTGGTACCACCCTGCGCACACAGGGCTACATTAAGAAGAGGTGGAACAACCTCAGGCTGAGGGTACATGCTAAGTACAATGACACAACTTGGACACTCAGAGGACAGGTGGTTACCATTTTTCAAGTGTTGGTAAAGTGAGATTGCAGTGATTACAACTACCATGAGGCCTTTTCGCTCCAACTATGACCAAGATGCTACAATCCTTTTTCCCCTTCCTACTTGCCTGCCATGTTACTACTGATGTTAACTTGCTATGCAGGTTACCATTTGTCGAGTGTAGGTAAAGTAACACTGAGTGCTGATCTAAGTATAGACGAAGATCATTTGGACGTTGGAAAGATGAGGAAAATCTATACAGAGCGCTGCAAGCTTGACTACATTTAGAGCATCGGTTTGATATGCAGGTAGCCAATTGTTCTGGTAGTCAAAAGACATTTCCAAATATGGGAAAGAAGGGACCCTAATTGCCTCTTGATATCAAGAGGTCTAGTTTTTGGAGTCTTCCTCCCATAGACCAAATAGTGAGTCTTGGAGATGTTAATGTCCAGGTCCAAGTCATCAATAAAAGCAACAAAAAGATCAACCAATCGCTTTTCCCTATTTGCCGTTCTAGCCATCAATACGGCATCAGCAGCATAGATCAGAGACAGGAATTCAAACTATTTTGGGTGGGGAAGCAACTGATCCAGGTTTTGCTATTGCAGTCCCCATGGGTTTTGCTCTTTATAGAGGAGATAGACCACTAAAAAGAGGTGGAGGCCTTGCTTTAATCAACCGCAGTGAGATAAATGTGCACTGCTCAGGGATTCCCACTAAAGACTGTGAGGCTTTTCCTTTTAAATTGACACTCCACAAACAAGAGACTTTCACAGGAATACTAATTTACAGACCACCTGGCCCTAAAAATAATTTCTTAGCAAGTCTTACGCTGCTAGAATTCGGTCTTCAATCCAACTATTTTTCACTTCCGGGAGATGTCAACTTTCACATAGAATCATCCATAGATAATGATACTGTAAATCTCCTATAAATGACACCGGAAATAGGTCTCAAACAACTTATCAATGACGCGATGCACCTTGCTGGTCATACTTTAGATGGACTCTTTTTCAATAATCCTGCTATTTCCAATCTTAGCGTTCTCCCACTAGTTTGGTCAGACCACCGATCTATACTCTTTGACTATACGCTACCCCCATCCTGTCAGACTTCAATTAAACCAGCAATCAAGGTTTCTAGCAGGCCTTGGCATAAAATAGACCCTGAGGTTTTAACGTCTCATCTAGCACAGAGCCCACCAGACATTGGTATGGACACTAACTCCTCTACCAAGAACTATACTACATGGCTCGAATTTACATATGCAAAAGTAGCTCTCACCAACTCTGTAAACAAGCATAGAGGCAGACCTTTGGCTCCATGGTTTTCCGAGGCATTTAGACTCGAAAAGCAAGCCTAAAGGAGGCAAGAAAGGAGCTGGCGTAAACATTATGAAAAATCTGAAATACAACTATATAAAGTGACTCTTGCAAATTATAAAAAGATGGTTATCAAAGAAAAAAGCCATCACTATACACAATTATTTGAAAAAGCTGGTAATTCCAATAAAGAATAATTCCAGGTTATATTCAAAATTGACCTCAGTCACAAAAAATCATTCCATCACTCACAATCAAGATTTCTGTGGCACACTTGCCCGGACCTTTAGAAATTGGGTCGACCTAATCTTTGACGAATTGACAAATCCAATATTGGCATGGATATTAAGGACCAGGATGTAACCAATGACGTTTCCTTAACAAAATGTACTACAACATCTCCAAACCAAGTAGGATCTCTTTTTTTAGCTTCCAAATCTGGTTCACTTGACGATCCATGTCTCCCTAGGATCCTATAGCTCGCAAATCAGCTGATAGCCTCTCATCTTTCATTAGTTTTCAATCAAATGTTCGAGCAAGGGAAATTTCCTCTATTTTGGAAACATGCTAATATCCTCCCTCTCATAAAAAAACCTTCTCCTGATACCTGTGATCCTGCAAACTATCGTCACATCTCAAAGCTTCCTTTGCCAGCTAAAATTGTGGGGGAAAAATCAATGCAGAATTAGCCAATTATATTCTAGACAAGCAATTTTTGGACCCCAGCCAGTCTGGGTTTAGAGTGAATCAAAGTAGGGAGACTGCACTGATAAAAACCACTGAAGAGATGAGAATGGCACTGACTGGCACTGGCGGAGGGTCAGCAGTTCTCATCCAGCTTGAACTATATGCAGCATTCGACACAGTGGACCATGGATTATTAGTCCACCTTTTGAACGCCATAGCGGTTAAAGGTAAAGCTCTCACGCTACTAACTAACTTTCTATAAGAAAGATCTAAAATTCTGAATCTTGGTCAGTTTAAATCCTCACCTTTTACTTTGCCATGTGGAGTACCTCAGGGCTCTGAATTGAGCCCAACATATTTTAATATCTATGTTTCAGAACTTGCCCCTCTAATTAAAAGCTTTAATTTAAATCCTACATCCTATACTCATGGCACCCAACTGGTTGTTTCTGCTGTAGAAAAGGAAGTCAACCATCCTCTAAGATTACACGACTGCATGATCACCCAAAGCAACTGGATGAGTAGACACTGATTAAAATTAAACAAGACTAAAACATATGTTATTCTGTTTGGAAATCTCTCTCCAGCTTGGTGGCCAGACAGTTTGGTCGTCCTCCCACTCCGGCGATTAAGCTATAATTCTTGGATTTGTCATGGATGATAAACTCAGATATGAGGCACAGTTGTTGTAAGTAGTGTCTTCCTCATTTTTTACCATCAAACCCTTGCTGACGTTTTTATGTTTTACTCTCAGAGATACCAGAAAGACTGTTGTTTCTTCACTGATTTTATAAAAACTGGACTATTGCAATGGCTAATATATGAATCTCCAGGTTAAACTACTTGATAAGCTCTAGGCAATGCAGAATGCAGCAACTAGGTTTACTTTGGACATCCCCAAATGCCAGTCGATGTACGCAGCCTTTCGGGTGCTGCACTGGCGCCTGGTGCAACAAAGGATTAAAGTCAACGCACTCTATGTGGCCCATAAAGCCTTGCACAGAGAAGGACCGAAATTGCTCTGGAAGATTTTCAATTGGCACTCACCAAGTAGACTTCTACGATCTACCAATGCAAAATTGATTACCACTATAAGAATCAGGACAGTTAAATGGGGAGGAAGGAGTTTCATTAACAGCACAGCTAAGCTGTGCAACTTTATCCCATTGTACCTTAGGTCCATACCCACCCTTCTAGCTTTTAGAAGGGAACTTAAGACCTGGCTGTTTAGGAATCAGTAATGATCTAGCTTTTAGCTCATAACCCTTAAGTGCCAAGACACATGTGGGTAGATGCACTATAGAAGAATATTTAATATGACATATTTATGTATAACAAAAATTCAACCCTGACTTACACCCTGCGGGAGACTAAATGCTTGGGTACACAATCCTTCCATACCATATCTGACGCAGGCATTGACGTCCATATGTAGGGTTCTAAGAAAATTTACCAGGTGGGAAGGTAGTCCTAATACATCCAGGTTGTCCCAATGCTTTGACCTGTTTACCCAGGCAAAGGCACTACTGAGGTCCATAAATGCAAGAAAAATTAACCCCTATTTCACCTTTACATATTTACCTATCAAGAGGATAAGGTTCATACATTTTTCCGGGGTGCCCATCTCTTCCCTAAATCCATATTGGAGAGGGCAAATAATATTATGAGTTTTGGGCTCAGGCTTTTACACGCTTTAAAACTGTATGACCTACCACCTTCACGACTGAGTTTAACAGGGAAAATAATCTGTAACGTGAGATCCTGCCTACTGATCTTTTTGAAGAGTGGGACTGTGATAGCAGATTTCCTAGACGGGGGTAGGCCTATCTGGGCTACAGCATTAAATACATTAGTCAAAATAGATGCCCAGAGATGAGGTTCTGCCTTAAATAAATCCATAGGTATCCCATCTGGGCCAGGGGCTTTGTTGGAGGGGCTGCACACAATAGCTGCATAAACTGCTGTGGGAGCAAACCTGATCTCAAGTGGGTACAAGCCACCATCTTTATCTGTAGCTACAGGCACAACCGTTTCCAAAGCGTAGATCCTATGATAGTGAGCCGCCAAGTAAGCTGGGGAGATGGAATAATCAATGTCATCCGGAACTGCCATATTGGACTGCCTTCCATTGGCCACTGACCAAAACCCCTTAGAGCCTCTAGTGGCACAAGTAGACGCCAACCGTTCCCAAGAGGCCTGCTTGAGCTCAACTTTCCGCTTCCCAATGGCTAATTTATATGTCTTCCTTGCTTCCTTGATGATATCCTAGTTGCGAAGTTTGAAATTCTTGCTGGAAAGCCTGATGCTTTGTCAAACCAGCTCAGTTTTGACCCCCCTATGTTTGCTCGACATATCCCTCATAATAGAATCATTAGAGCTATTTAATTTGTTGGAAGCTTCCAGAATTGCGGCAGGTGATGTTTCAAGAGTTAGTATGGGCTCCATGATAATACCTAAGTTTGAACTAATTAAAGACTTAGACAGGGTTGGGATTGGGAAGTTGCACCACTTCACCCTGAGTCCCCTATCTTTCACAATTAAACTGGTCAGAGCTGGATCGGGGTTTGTGCTCAAAGTGGCATTTACTCCTTGCCTAATTTCTTTTGGATTGTGGTAGCTGAAACAGGTTTTGTGTACCATCCTTGGGCTGCCACAGTTGTCAAGCGACCTTGATGTGAAAACACAGTCAATTTTAGTCCCTTTCCCTGTCCCACAAAAGTGGGAAATTCCCTGGATGGGTCTGGCCCGAGACATAACATTTCCTGAACCGGCCTGACCAGGTGCATTCAGTAGCATACGTCCCCCCTTATCAGAACCTAAATCACTGATGAGAGAATCTTCAGCTACAAAAGAATTACAATCATTTGGATTAACTCCTAACTTAGAGGGTCATTAGGATAGGTGACAGACTTTCGTCCACCCGCCCACCATCCAATTGTATTTGGGACCGCCCACCTATGAGGCAGCAGTCCCACAGGGCAAATTAGGTTGCAACCACCACCATGGCATTGCATTGCGCATGTTTTGCATTGTGACAGGTGGTGCGCTTTGCAGCACCTGCCACAAGCGAAAACAGACACCTCCCAACATATCCCTGAACTACGTGGCAGTCACAATGCAGTGTCTACCACATTGTGTAGGTATATGTAGGGGGCACCATAGGTGCTCCCAAGGGCCTATGACCATGACCCAGAGGGTGTGGGGGGCACGCAACAGGCCACTCACACCCTCTGGGTGTCAGTGGCCTGTAGCGGAAATGGGCCTACACCATTTCCGCCTGCCATGTTGCTGTGGGTTGACAGCAGCAGAACTACAGGTGGAAAGGCATTTTGTAATCCCTCTGGCAGTGCCTGACAAGCACCGCCGCAATACTGGGGTTTACAGGGAGGTCTGACAAGCGGTCAGATACAGACTGCCTGTCAGGACCGTGGTGGTCTGTGTTTCCGACCGCCATCCATCAACATGCCATTGTTATATGGCAGACAGGGATCCGTGGTGAGATGGCCGGAAAACCGCGACCGACAGCCTGTGGGTTGCGGTCCTTTGGCCATTGTAATAAAGCCCTTAGCATTAAAATCCCCACCTATTATGATGCTGAAATATTTGAAATAGGTATATGATCTAGCTTCTAGAATAGTTACTACTTCAAAAAGAGCCTCAATCTGACACCCAGGATCACTGATGTGTGTGTATGTCTCAGGTGGCAGTGCACATGCCATTCCCCCATGAATCCCCACGCTATATCTAACTCCATGAACACAAAGTGAGCGTTACCAACATATAGCATATAACCAAACAAGAGCAGCAGTCACTGATAGACCCTTTGACATTTTAAAGTGTATATTTCAGTGTTGACACAAAAGTGGTTGTGCTTTAGAGTACAACTCTGACACCTGTTGTAAAATGACAGCAGCTTGTGCAATATACACAGAAGAATCAGTGGATGATGATCCTGAGAAGGAAGAGGGTCCTCACTCCATCATCATCTACCTGGACACGAGATTGTTCATGCTTTAGAGGGCAGGGGATGTAGAGCAGAAATTAGTTCTTTTTCAGGTAACCTCCTTCTATATTTTTCTGAATTATTACACAAAGAACTATTTTGTATTTGAAACTAACAATTCCTGTGAACAATTGCAACATCATTGGATTACAACGCCTGTCATAAACCTTCAAACTAAACTGTCTATTTTTGTAAAAACAAAATTAAGTTGGCATATATGTTACCAATAAATCTATATATCTCTTTTTTTTTTGCTCCTGCAGCAGGCAGCCAGTCAGCCCAACTTTTCTTACTCCCTCTTGTAATTCACCACTCCTGCTGCAGGTACGAGTGGTACCGTCTTGTACTGTCACATTACTTGCACTGGGACCTTCTTTGCTTTCAGGAACTGGTAGAGCATCCCTACTACTATCATTATATGTATTTCATTCTTCTAAAACACTGATGACTTGCCCCAGTCTTCATGTTAGGGCCCTATTGTGGCGCGTTACCTTGCTTTGTGACTGTAATGAGTGCCTACTCCTGGTGGAATTATTTGCTGATTAAAAAAAATGTCCGAGTGGCATTGTCATCACCTTTGTGCTTTCCGTTCTTTTGTATTATGTGTTTTACACAGCATCTGATATCTCAGACTTACTACTGTCATGAAGTCAATGCCATTTTGCCCATTTTTTTTTAATTTACCCCACCCCACGGATCGGTTCACAAATGGTCTTATGCTGTGTTTTTAGGAACTCCCAGCCTAGATTTTCATATTTTGAAAAAAAACTAATGTCAAAACTGCTGATTGTTCTCATTGGTTTTCCATTTCCAGAGGGCCTCTAAAAAAGGCTTTAGCAGTGGTGTTATAGACTCTAACCTTGAGCATCACTAACTCTGGATGTTGGGGTTGTGGTTGGTGCCAGAGTGGCTTTAGTTTTTCTTGGTGTCTCGGTCACTACCTCTGGTACTGCTGTATCCACTGACTAGCATGTATAGCTTATTTTGTAATCTGGTGTACTCGCTCCACTTGTGCAGGGTTGTGGGTTATGCAAAGTCCCTGGCCTTTCCTCATGTGCCTCTTTGTGTAGATGAATCTGTTTGGTGACAGGGTAGTAAAGGTGATTCCTATCATTTTGCCAAGGTGCCATGAAATGTAGTAGAAGAAGCATCCTCAAGAAACATTAATATGACTTTAAGATGAGAACCTTTGAATGGCCTTTGAGACAAAGGAGTTCAACTTAATGTTTGCTAACATGGATATGCGAATTTCCGCTGCAGGTTTCTTATCTCAGAGATGAATAATTTAGGTACTTGTGTATGCATAAGTGTGTAATGTTCCAGTAGCCTAGATGTTGTATGCTATTCATCTTACCCACCCCTAACTCCGTTGACAACACACTACAAAGGTGCCTTGCCTGTTGTGATGGTCATTGGTGCTAAAGTGTGGATGTTACTGACATCTGTGCTTGTCTCTTGGTGAAATGTAGCACTCATTTGTTCCATGGATGTGGGGGTTCAATACTAGGGCCACCTCTAGTGCCAGCAGCCCTCGCTGTATTTGCCGCCACTCTATTCTTAGTACAAGATCCTAAAATAGCCAAGGGTTTCACATTTCATCTGTGGTTCTGTTTGTCACCCGCACAGCATTGAGGTGATCTCTGATGCGTCCTCATAATAATGTTTGTTGTGCATTAGAGATGACTTACCTGAAAGCTTGTGAATCTCCTACATCAGGATTCCTAATTCAGCATCACTGAACGTGTGCTTCCTTTTTATGTACCCATCTTCAAATGACTCTTGATGGGCCATTTTTTGAGCATTTGGTTGGTTCAGTGTAGCGCTCAGGAGCTCCTCTCCTTTCTCTTTTAGCACTGTACTTGGCTCACTTCTGGGGGTTGGGGGGGCTTTAACACATGGATACTCCTGGATCAGTCACTGCAAGTCTGTTTCTTCTGAATGTCCCAAAGTCACTAGGAGTGCACCAGACCTCCCCTTCCTTTCTGTCCTCCTGTAGGGGTTCTCTAGCTCAGCAGCAGTAGAGTAACAGAACATGGAGGGGACCCATGGGAAATGGTGGGAAAAATGTGATGAGGGACCTCCATGAATCCCTTATCTCACAAAGGTTCATTGTCCTGGGGCTGAGTGGGGGCATTTAACGGGTGGAGTCCCTGAAAAGTTGGAGGCCCATATTCCACAGGGGCTGCATGGCCAGTGGTATGCCCCTGCTCAGTAGGCAAACAGTCTTCTAGGCACTTACGAAATACAGAGTCAATTTTAATAAATAAAATGATATCAGAATGACAAAAATACAAACAGAAGAACCGATATATGGATTTTAAAATGTTTAGGTTAGTATAGCACCTAAAAGCACAAAGCACCACTCAAGGTCATCTAGTCGCTCTAGACCAAGGAAAAGTCACAAGTTCAGTCTGACCATGATGAAGCATGGGCCAGATACATGGACAAGGTTAGTCGTGTTGAAAAAGTTACCTTTTCAAAGTACGGCACGAGGAGTCCAGTTTGCGGTGGAAGAGACCATGACGAGCAAGGAGAGTGTCAGCCATGCTCATTGTAGTAATATGAAGAGCAGGCCTGGTGTTAGGGACAGTCCTCACTGTAGCACAAAGATCCAGTTATGCATCACAGACGATGGTGGCTAGTGCTTTCAGTTGGCACTGTTGGCTGTCGTTGCTGTAGCACGAAGTGAAAATCTTCCATTGCGGGCAGTCACTGTAGTGTGAAGTGTCTGGATCATTGGAGCTTCGCGTTGGCAGTCGTTGCGGGCAGCAGACAAGTTCATTTGCAGGTACAAAGAGCCCAGAACTGCAGGATTTCTCCTTTTCTTACAGAGGTGTGCACTCCAATACCAGCCAAGGGTCCAGGGACTGGAGAGACACCTTTTGGGTATCAGGGACTCACTCTATCAGGGTTCAGGCAAGTCCAGTTGCAGATCCATGATAGAAACAAGGAATATCCCAACTGGTATTATTCAAAGGCAATTACTAAGGATATGTTTACACTATCATCCACAAGGAGACAAGGAGACTCTATTTGATTGTAGCATGTGCTCATGGCATCATTTTTATAAACAATATGAGGTAGAGTTGGAAAGGAAAAAGAAAGTAATTTACAGTTGTGACAGCACTGTATTACATAAATAAAAAAATAATTCTTGCAACCCAAATTGCACGTGGTGCTCGTGGTTTGTGAGTGAAAACCGAAAGTAGCAACTCAGGTGAAAATGTGAACAGCGTGGGCCGCACGAAGTGGTTGGTGCAGAAATATATACAGTGAGCAATTAGCACAGTAGGGTTCCGGCTAACTTCAGGAGTACATATTGATTTGAATACAATTGTTGTGTTTGTGAACCATTCTATGTAATGCGCCTATGGCTGCGCTGGAGTGTCGACGGCGTTTCGATCCTCATGAATCGGGATCATCATCAGGACTGGGTGGGGTTCGAGTGCAGTGTTTTGTAGTACTCCTGAGTTCTATCGAGTACACCAGGAATGCATGTGCAGCCCTCTTTTCTTACTGCTTTAATTCATGCTTTCTTCTGAAATGAAACCAATCTGTGTGGGATCAGGGAACCAGTGATAATTCCAACCCGGTTCTGTATCGGGGATATTGTGTGGACAACGGCCACTGATGCCGGAATGGAAGTGAAGTTAAATGCCCCCCTAATACGGGAGCAGGAAAAATAACGGGCGGGTACAGCCGTCAACGTCCGAAGCGCTGTAGCTCTGACCATCCTCCTCGCACCCAGGGAGGCAAACATATCTCTTCTCCTTCCGTATCCGGAACGTGCGTTAATCTTCACTCACCGGTCTGCAACGGCAGCGCTTCGGACGTTGACGGCTGTACCCGCCCGTCATTTTTCCTGCTGCCGTATTAGGGGGGCCTTTAACTTCACTTCCATTCCACCATCAGTGGCCGTTGTCCACACAATATCCCCGATACAGAACCGGGTTGGAATTATCACTGGTTCCCCGATCCCACCCAGCCGTGGGTCCCTTGCTCACTTTGCCACTGGATTCTAGCTATCCTGGCTGATGACGGCTGATTAACCAGAAACCGGTCCCAGGATGCCTGTTTCCGGTCCAGGGAAGACATGGCTTGGCAGTTCGGGCTGGACTGTTCCCATGAGGCACATGGTCAGACTGATTTGCATATGGCCATGCCTGAACTGGGGTGGCGGAGTGAGCTAAAGAATGATGATGGATTAAACCCAGATCAGTTGACTGGGGGTGAGTGCTTGCAATGTTCAACACTCCGTCCATCATCCCCTTTGGTTTTGCTTTGTTTTCCCTAAATTGGCAGGGTATGCCCAGACGTGGGTCCCTTGTTCACTTTGCCACTGGATTCAAGCTAGCCTAGCTGATGACGGCTGATTAGCCAGAAACCGGTCCCAGGATGCTTGTTTCCGGTCCAGAGAAGACATGGCTTGGCAGTTTGGGCTGGACTGTTCCCATGAGGCACAGGGTCAGACTGATTTGCCTTTGGCCATGTCTGAACTGAGGTGGTGGATTGAGCTAAAGAATGATGATGGATTAAACCCAGATCAGTTGACTGGGGGTGAGTGCTTGCAATGTTCAACACAACATCATCCCCTTTGGTTTTGGTTGAATCCATACAAGACCACTTCAGCCTTACATCATTCTGATTTTGATACATCGAGTGCCAATAAAGCGGGTACTAGTACGAGTCATATAGAATGCTTAGAAAGAACAGAACTGTGGTATGATGCGCTATATAAAGACAAGTTCTTGTTGCAGGATGGGTTTAATTCTCAATTCGGCTCCAATGTAAAACTCTTAGGTGAAGGGCTTTGCAGAAAAGGTAGTTCACTGTGTAATAATGTGTCAGACATATAAATTACAATACTCTTTGTATGATCGTTCGAAATGTTTTGTGGTGTAAATTTACTGGAGGGAGATGTTCTGCTAATCGCACTAATGCTGGGACAGGAAGAAAGCTACAGACATCCTGCTGCGCAGCCCTGCTGAGCCTGGAAGAATCACAGCTGAAAACGGGCATCTTTTGTCCCAGCCTTTGTTTGTAACACTCTGTTTTGTATTCCTATTGTACCGGATTTGTTCTGAACAGCAGAATTACCATACCCTTGTCTGCAGCTGTGAGATTCTCTGTTTTTCTCCACAGATGCCGCGTTTCTCTGTTCATCACAGGGGTAGCTAAGCAGGGTCAGTCTCCCGAGCAAAACAAAAGATTATGCCTGATAAAAGAAAATGATAAAAAGCCTTGAGAAATGCAGAACAATGGACCACATGCTCAAAAGACATTGTTTGGTGTGGGTTTAAATGATTTTATATTTATTTGATGGAGAAGACCCGTCTGAATATATAAATAGCGTGAATGATCACTTCTGTACTGTGTTTTCTTTAAAATATTTACCACAAGGTACAATTGGTATAATGCAAAAAGTGGGGCCCGCCTGCAAAATATGATGAGAGACCCCTGCTGAGGCTTCAATTTATCACGATATGCTTTGCCCTTGGGCATAATGGGGCTCCCTTGAACGGGTGGAGTCCCCTGGAGGGTTGGGGTGCCCCCTGCACTAGGGGTGGGCGGAACTCATGGAGTTTCACTCTGCAGAATTCCACGGGGTTACATGACAACTTTACTAGATTATGCAGAGTTCAGCGAATGAGCGGAACTAGGCACATTGGGCTGCTTACACAGATTTTTAGCACCGGAAGCCCTTTCCATGTTGACAAATCAGCCCAAACTGCACCACAAGGCGCACCAGAGGGCGCTACTTCTCGAGCTGATTTTGCTGCCACACAAGTGGATTTTCTACCCGAGGTGTAGTTTTCTGACTGCAAACAGCCGCGACCTCCCATGTTGGGGAAATCCCACCGGGTAACCCCTAACGACCGTCAATTGTGCTAGTGTGGAAAATTAGTGCGTTTTGGTGAACATTATCTGCGCCATCTTGCCTCTTCCCTGATGCCACACTTTTGTCGTGCGCGCCCGCCATTTTAAGATGCCCCGATCAGAACGAACCCTTTTGCATGCCGCTGGCCCCTGACATAGCCCTTTGCCTTCGCTAAGCCTGCACGCTGACCACCCCCTGCTTGCACCTGCCCTGAGTCATAAACCCCTCTTCGGCGCTGCTCTGCCCCAGGCCCTCATCCTGTTCCCAGCGCGACGCCTCCCTGCTTTCCTTTCATGATCTCCGGCCCTTAGATGCAAACCCCTTTTTCCCCGTGTGCCCGTTTTGTCCTCCCCGTTCCCAAGCCGACACCCAGCTCTGCCGATACCATCCTTGCCCCTCCCCGTACAATAGAAAGCTTCCCCCATCAAAGAATCCCCGGGTTGATCAAAGCCCCCACCCCATGAGATCCGATCAAACCCCCCACATTCCGTGAATCGGCGGATTATCCAGCTGCGCGATGCTCATCACCTGTTGTGACTAGGGTGGGGACTTCAACTGTAAATGTGTGTGGGAACGGGCCCCAAAGGGGGATTCCGGGTATGTCTTTCCGTATATCAAAGCTTTGTCACATGTATGTAAACTGTAATAAAAACCATAAACACTGTATATAAGGGGCCAGGCCTCAAACGTAAGTGAGAGCACCTCAGAACGATACCTTCTGTCCGTTTCGTTGTGTTCTCCTCCGGAGAGAATAAAAAACCTTGTTTCCTGCTTTCCAGTCTCCAGCGCCTGCCTCTTCATTGATTTAAATAACTAGAGGGTCACAGAGGCAATACCGCCGGGCAAATATCGATTGTCCCCGACCCGATTGAACCTTTCTTTTACAATTGGCGTCCCAAGCGTGGGGCCCATCAGCGACTCGTGGATCCAGTGGGAGAGGTCCCGACGACAGAGTGAACGACTGCAACGATCGGGAGAGCTCCTGCCCAATAGACCCTCGTCTGGCAGCCGATCATCCGAACTTCACTAGTTCCGAACAGACCTCTCTCGAGTGATCTACGGTCCTGACTGGGAACCATCAGGAGTGCCGTGAGAAATAAGAGAAAAAGAGGACGATCGGGCGCTGGATTCGGAAGACAAGAAACTGTCCACATGGTCCGGGTAAGGTCGTGTTGCCACGACAAATCGAAATTTGTTTTGATTGCTTGATTGTTCAAAATACTAGTATTGCTTTTGTTTATTTTTATTTAGAGATTCACTGTCTGCAAACGGAGAAACAACAGGCTCCCTCTCCCTTTGCAAGCAGTGGAGGATAAGTAGGGTAGCAGCCGTGCTTGTTCTTTTTCTCCCCCACTCAATAATTGCTTGAAACTGAACTGTTGTTCACAAACTATTGTTTCCTGGAGATTCTCTGTCTGCAAGCAGGGAAGAGACCACCCTGTTTGCAGATAGTGAAAAGGGTAGGTAACGCAGATCTTTGCGGTCCTACTCATTCTCCCCATTGTTATTTTGTTGGTCTTTTGGTTTTTGGATCCATGAGGTATTCACTACCTGCAAACAACGTAGAATAGAAATATTCTGTCTAGTCTTTGCACCTAGTGATAAGATAGGCAGTGCTGACTTTTTAGTCCCTCGTAACGAGCCGTCATGTCTGTCTTCTCCCCATTGATAAATAGCCTGTTTAGCCCGGACCGGGTGTTAGAGGTGGACCATATGGCTCCACTAGAAGGCACCCCTAATAAGGACATGTTCATAAACTATGGGTTAGTCACCATAGCTTATAATAAATTATGGCACAGGTATACCGAAGATAGCCAAGACAAACAGTGGCCACTAGCAGGATCCTTTGACCTTGATAAAATAGAAACGTTAGAAATAGCCCTTCGAAATAATAAGACGACGCCAATCATGCTCGACAGTCTCGGTATGTGGCGCAGAGAGGCTACGAAACGACAGAGAAAAGACGAGGATAAACCAAGTAGGGAAATATACCGACAGGACAACCCCAGGACACCGCTACCCACAACTTATCCCCCGACACTATACAAAGGACGACCAGACTTAGGGTCAGACCAATGCGCTTTTTGTAGGTATGTCGGACACTGGAAAGCCCAATGCCCGACTCTACTGAGCGTGAGTAAAGGCAAAGGGCCGACAAGAACGACAGACCGACAGTACGAGAAAAGGCGCGAGACAGAGAAGAACCCGACTTACATAGACAGACCAGACAGAACCACCACGTTTGATTATGCCCGATGGCACAGATTTCGCCAGGAAAATCTCAGCGGCATGATCAAGTTCTCCTAGGTCGGGCAATGTCAAGACGGGAACCCAGCCTCGTTTAAAATTCACAGACGGAAAGAGATAATTATGACCAATAACTGTTTTTATATTTGTCTTGGGTCTTTGTATGTCGTACTTGTACTGTCCCCCGTCTGAGTTCGTGTGTATGTAATGTACAAATCTGCGTCATCCCTCTACACGTGTTTCCGTGTTACTCGACCTCTGTTAGCAGAAACTTAGCATAAAAGCAACCTGGAAAGAAAGAAATGATAAAACAAAATCCGTAGACCATTAATAAACTTGAACTTTTAATTTAACACAACAAACAAGGAATAATAACGATAAACTGTAGAAAATGAAAGTCAAACAGAACATTCGCCCCCCCCCCATTCTGGAACCTTCCAAAGTAGGGCAGGGTTACGGCTACGCCCAACCAACGGCAACCCATATAAGGCGAGCCCCGCCGCCAACTCTCGGTCAGGAAATCTTAACGTATGGGGGAGCCGGAGGAGAGGCAGGAGCCCGCAGCCTGGGCATTTGCAGGTAGTCCCGCCACATGTCTCCTTGGCCGGCCGCAACGGGCCTGGAAAGACTAAGGTAGTCCCGCCACATGTCAAAAGGAGAACGAGGCACCTCTTCCTTTTCTCTTCCGTCACAGCCGTAGCAGTCCTGGACGGCGGGATGTCCTGCACGTACCTCCACAACAATTTGTCCAAGTTGGGCTGGGAGGGAGAGGCGACGCGGACGAGCCTCTCCCACCTCCACCGGTAGGAGGTTTCCCAGCCCCCAGCCCGACGCCGAACACCCCCAGTCAGGCGATGGTGCCCATACTTCCACAGCACCGGACACACCATGGTGGCACCCCAGTACTTGCGCAGCACCGAACGTACAATGGTGGCACCCCAGTATTTGCGCAGCACCGAACGTACAATGGTGGCACTTGGGGAACACCGGATGTGGAGAGGCCTTCATGCGGGGCGATGAAAAGGAGCGGCATGGAGTGCACCGGGAGAAGGAGACGATGTGAACGAGTCTCCCTCGCCCCCCCAGGTGGGGGCATCACAGCTGCACCCCAGCTGGACGTCCCGCTCTCACAAAACAGGAACCTCTTCCTTTCACTCCGAAGGGTCTCTTCCATTCTTGCAAACTCGACGAGAGTGGCCCCTGTAGGGCCTCAAAATGGCGTCTGGATCCGCTGGAAGGCGGGCCCCGGCCACTAGAGTAACTTTGGCCAGCCATACAACTCGAACATTTGTCCCATGGAGCACGAGCCCCCATCTCCGACAGCATCTCCGCAGCCTTGAAGATCATACAAAGGTCCCCGGCGGAGCCTTCGGCCTTTGCAGGTTTCCGGTAAGGGACGGCTGCCTTGATCGCCAACGAAACAAACATGACATTGCCACACCTTCTGTTAGCGTGAATTCTAGAACTGCCGAAAAGGACTCTGGTCCAAACTGCCAGTAATGGAAACATTTCCCCCTGATGCTGCTTCCGGACTGTGCCGGCCCCGCCCAAAATGGCGCTGGTATCAATCGGAACTTACGAACACCTCGTGGTGTTCCTTCGCACTAATATAAACTTGATGTTCTGAGATTTTTGTGATCCTTTGTACACTTGGCTAGAAAAGACAAGGAGAGCTCACTCGACGAACAGTATGAAAGAATCCCCATTACAAATGTTGATTACAAATGTACAATGTATTATATTTTTTATAACTGATGTAAACCTCATTTACGACGCACACGTACGGTATGCATATAGGAAATCTGATTACAACTGTTATAATTATGCTTCTAAAATTATGAAAATATATGCCCCCGAACCCCCAGCCAATTAATAGACGTTTTTAGTCTCTTACATATGAATGAGTAAAACTTTCCGATGTTTTTATTGTTGCAAACGACACCCCCCACTGTACGCACTTTAGCCATTGCCACGACCGACCAAATACGACCACACCCTCCTAATCCATATGCTGAAATGAATTTGCAAAATAAAGTCTTTGAAACTATGGACGGGTATTGCATGCTTTATTTTAAAACAATATGGGATGGGTAGGAAAGTTCTTTTTCTGTGCACCCTACTCTGCTCTCTCTTTAAGGTTAAAGGAAGATGGTTGCCCAGCCCTGGAGGACGGATCGGATCGACAACACGACACTCCGCCTTAAAAGTACGCGACTGACTCATGAACTCTCGCGTAGAGGAAGACCGTGACTTCCAAGGATGGGTAAAACGAATGGTGTAAATGAGGGAATGTAAAAGGAGGGTGAAATGAAATAATGTAAATATTGTAAAGTACAACGTTCCAAAGTAGCAGGGACCCAAGAACCGAAGAACTTTAGAACGCCACGGCGTTGAAAGAGGTTTAAGGATCCCGATAGTGAGATATATCCTTTGACTAGATACCTCGCACTAGGCACCTCTGGTTTCCTTTTTATGTTTCCCCGCACACGCCCTACATGAACACACTACCCCCCCTCGACTCCGAAAACCATATCCCCGGGGACCCTGCCCCAAGGAGGAAAGACGAGTAAGAGGTAAGTAAAGGACTTATGAATCCATGTATTTGAATGCGCGCGAATGCTGTCTCCCCCACCCCCCCCTTTTTTCCCTCCCTCTGCAGGTTACATCAGAGATTACAGCCAAGGTGTGGCGAAGATCTGAGACCTTGCCATGTCTAAATACACGAAACGGACTAGCGCCGCAGGGTGGTGTCTAAGCACGCCTGCAAACTACTCACGTATCGAACAAACCCGAAAAATTAGCACAACCTGATAAAAAGTGATCACCCTTAAACCAGACCGGACGAATGAATCCATGTCACGTATGATGCGAAACTGTGAGGGAATGTGTGTGTGTGACTGAGGCGTTGACCCAACTGGTCAAAGGACCGAGAATGCGAGAAAGTGCGACAAAATGGTACCTCCTTTTTCTTCTTTCCTTTTCTCAAAGCACGTCCCCTCTACCCTGTCTAATGCTCAAACTGCATGATTACAAGATTCTAACGCGGACTCGTGAATACCCTTTACTGTGTAATGCACTAAATAGCCTTTCTTGAATGCACTGCCGCCCTCTCTGTTGCACGTGTACTATTTAGCCTGCCGTTGCACTCTCTCTCTCTCTCTCTCTCTCTCTCTCTCTCTCTCTCTCTCACTCTCTCTCTCTCTCTCTCTCTCTCTATTTTTGCACTACCACTCTTCCGAGTGGTTAGCCCCGAAATTGGCAGATTGCCACCCCTAGCACACCACCTAATTGGCTTCAAATACCGTCAGTATTTGCACAAACGCTTGTCTTTAATACAATCACCCTGAGGCCGCGTCGTTACCTCTCCTTTTCCGCTAGAAGTCAATGAACCCAGGTTGGGCCATAAGGGAAAGGACAGGTAAGACGACAGAGGTTCCCTAATCTGGCCCGAAATAAGGGAACTACATGTCAACGGCTCCTATAGTATAAAACAAGGACCTCAGAATACGCGACCCTCCCCTCCCCGAATCGTCGCAATACCCAAACCAGAAAAACGATCACCCCCGTTACCTCCCCTGTCTATGTCCCTGGTTGTTTCCCATAAAACCCCTGTCCTTCCTAGTTAAGTAACCGGGCTGTAAAAGGTTACGTAGGACCCAGAATGATGTTTTACAAGGTTAACAGACTAGACCAAGGTAAAGAAATCATCAAAATGAACCCCGCAGTAGTTGAAAAACAGGATGCACCGATAGAAAGGAAATGTTTAGCCATGTTCGTCTCTCAGCAAAATACCTGTGTAGTACCATGTTGACGACTCACTGTACCCTTTTGTAAATGTGAAACTCTAGAGAACGGCATATCTTTGCCAGATTTGTCTCCCGAAGGTGGGTTACCATCAGATGAACTGTCATGCCTGTAATAAATGATTATGAAGGAAAGTCATAGTAACTCCAACAGGTCCGCCACCGGTCATTCATATGCCAGTTGTGAACGTTAAATATAACGGACATTTTCATTCTTTGCCTGGAGCTGGGAGAGAAATAGACTTTTTGATTATCTTCATCTGCAAATTTTCTAAAGACTGTCTTTTCAAACTTGTTTAAGGGTACTGCTGTTGGAGGAGAGAAGGACCGGATGTGGGAGCACGAGGCCCGACTGCAGACTAAGGGACACCTGCGACATTAGCCAAGGCGAGACCACGACTGAAAGGAGCTGCAGGACGAGGCACTGTTTTCGACAGCATGAAAAGAAAGGGTCGACCTGATGCCCCTGCTCGACGTCCAGTGCCTTTCGACAAGTCCCCGCTCTCTGAATTCCGTCGCACGCCCGCCCATTTGAAGTCTCTCGTTCCCCTAGTTTGTTCCCAATTTGGCCTTGCTCCATCCCCCTTTTTTTCCTCTGACCTACCCTATGGACTGTTTTGAACGCTCTTCTTCCATCGGAACTTTCTGACAATCACCTCAAAGGACACAGGGCGAAAAGGACCTTTCCGACCAGAAACGCGAGGAAAGGGTCGTGCCCTGCAACGCAGAACTTAGAACAGAGCTGGACTTGTAGCTCCACCGCCGGTGCTCAACAGCGCCAACGAAAGGCCACAAAGAACAATGAGAACTCATAAAACTTCGAACATTCGACATCCTCAACCACCGTTTTGCTACGCCTCATTTCTCTCCCAGCCGCCATTGTATTGATCCTGCTCCAAACCGAAACTGAAATATGTATTAACCTGCCAGTTCACGTTATGATATGTACTTGCTGCTCGCCGTTTTTGTATTTCATTCCTATGACTTTCCTGCTGAACAAATTTATCAAAGTTTATCAAATAGATGCACCTCCTAAAAACTAGAAACCTCAAAATGTATTGTTTACAACTCCTTTTTCTAGGGTTCCTACCGTTTTCTTTCTCATGCTCACCACAGTAGAACCGAATAGAAAATGAACCAGCAAGATGTCTTGAATATGTTAAAGGGAGGACTGTGGAAAATTAGTGCGTTTTGGTGAACATTATCTGCGCCATCTTGCCTCTTCCCTGATGCCACACTTTTGTCGTGCGCGCCCGCCATTTTAAGATGCCCCGATCAGAACGAACCCTTTTGCATGCCGCTGGCCCCTGACATAGCCCTTTGCCTTCGCTAAGCCTGCACGCTGACCACCCCCTGCTTGCACCTGCCCTGAGTCATAAACCCCTCTTCGGCGCTGCTCTGCCCCAGGCCCTCATCCTGTTCCCAGCGCGACGCCTCCCTGCTTTCCTTTCATGATCTCCGGCCCTTAGATGCAAACCCCTTTTTCCCCGTGTGCCCGTTTTGTCCTCCCCGTTCCCAAGCCGACACCCAGCTCTGCCGATACCATCCTTGCCCCTCCCCGTACAATAGAAAGCTTCCCCCATCAAAGAATCCCCGGGTTGATCAAAGCCCCCACCCCATGAGATCCGATCAAACCCCCCACATTCCGTGAATCGGCGGATTATCCAGCTGCGCGATGCTCATCACCTGTTGTGACTAGGGTGGGGACTTCAACTGTAAATGTGTGTGGGAACGGGCCCCAAAGGGGGATTCCGGGTATGTCTTTCCGTATATCAAAGCTTTGTCACATGTATGTAAACTGTAATAAAAACCATAAACACTGTATATAAGGGGCCAGGCCTCAAACGTAAGTGAGAGCACCTCAGAACGATACCTTCTGTCCGTTTCGTTGTGTTCTCCTCCGGAGAGAATAAAAAACCTTGTTTCCTGCTTTCCAGTCTCCAGCGCCTGCCTCTTCATTGATTTAAATAACTAGAGGGTCACAGAGGCAATACCGCCGGGCAAATATCGATTGTCCCCGACCCGATTGAACCTTTCTTTTACACTAGGGGACGCCAAATCGTGCTTGCATGCGTCAAATTACCATTGGTGAGCCACGCACAAGAAAAAACAATGTCATACGGTGGTTGGTGGAATTTGCCCTGAGTGGCCAAAGTTCTGCAGACTCCACCAGCGGAGGAGAATTTATCACCTACCCCTCTGCTATACTGGCAGGGCTTGCAATATGCCGCTGCAAGGTATAGGCATGCCTAGCTCTTGAATGTGAGTCTCTGTACATGCTCTGTGAAATCTCTGTAGTGCCTCGAAGGGGGAGAGAGTTGATAGTGGTGTAATACTATGAGTATTTTATTGTTAATCTTGAATCTTCTCTTCCTTGTCACAGTCCTTTATATGAGGTGAGTCCCCATCTAAGGAAATGTACCCCATTTTTACTAGGCACGAGCATAAGTGTTCACTGGAATTTGTTTTGGTAACCCACCAACATCCCCACAACCACTGGATTATAGAAAAGGGCATACTCTGTGCCCAAACACAAAATAAATGTGGTGAGCCACATATATCTCCCTGGACTTTAAAATCTAGTGCAGGGAGGCATGGACATCCCACATATTGATTTTTTTGCAGTTTTTTTTATAGCGCCAACTCGTCCCAAAAGTATTGGAGAGCTTCACATCAGCACCAGTTACATTACACAAGGACACATTCATTTGGGAATGAGGAGATTAAGTGATTTGACCAGAATCACATGATGTTGAGCAGACGCAAGGGCTCAAACCTAGTACCCTAGTTCCAAAGTCGGCAGCTCTGGCCGTAACACCACATGTATTCTTCCAGTGAAAGGCTCGATGTATATTTGCGACAAAAATAAATGACACCTTCTGTCGTGTCCTACCACCCAGGAACTCACACAGGACACGATGTGCATCTTACAGGTATTCTTTTATTTGTTGGTTTACATCATGCTTGAGTCATGACCTCCTGCCTCGAGGTCTAGCATCAGAGTGCCGTTCCCCTCCACCCCTTGACCGGATGTGGTGTCCGGTGTCCCCTCGCCCTTGCGCTGTCCCAGGGTCCTAGTGCCCTTGTCCTGGACACGATATCTCCCCCCTTGTTGCAAAACAAACATTTTTTTTTTTTTTTTTGAAGAAAGAACGAAAGAAAGAAAGAAAGCGAGAGAGGGAGAGAGAGAGAGAGAGAGAGAGAGAGAGAGTACTTGTCATTCTACATTTCTTCATGAATCTAGTGTCTCCATCGCTTCCTTATCCTCTATCTTCCACCGTCCATGTGGCTGCCGTTGTAGCTGCCATTTCTTCTTCCTCCGCCTTCTTTGTCCTTGAAATGCTATCTGTTTCTTGTTATTCGTTGTTGTTCGTGGGTAGCCGTTATCATCGATCCTTTCACTTTCGTCACCGCCAGTGACTCTTTGGAGAACCTGTTGTCTTGTCATCTATATTCAACACCTTTAGTCCTGGCCCTGAGGTGCCTCTTGCCTTTATTTCCTTGGTGTCGCCTGTCCGCTCTGCTCATTGCATGTCTTTGTCCTTTCTTTTTTTGCTCTTTCTCCTGCGGTATGTCTTTTCGTGTTGCTCCTTTTTACCCCTTTTCTTTCCTAGGCTCTCCTTGTCCTTTTAGCCTTTCTAGGCTCTCCTTGTCCTTTTCTCTTGTGTCCCTTTTGTGTCCTTTTTTTTTCTTCTTCTTCTTCTGTTATTCTCCTTGTCCTTTTAGCCTTTTCTAGGCTCTCCTTGTCCTTTTCTCTTGTGTCCAGGCTCTTTTCTAGGATCTCCTTGTCCTTTTCTCTTGTGTCCCTTTTGTGTCCTTTTTTTTTTCTTCTTCTTCTGTTATTCTCCTTTTCTTTTAGCCTTTCCTAGGCTCTCCTTGTCCTTTTAGCCTTTTCTAGGCTCTCCTTGTCCTTTTCTCTTGTGTCCCTTTTGTGTCCTTTTTTTTTTTTTCTTCTTCTTCTGTTATTCTCCTTTTCTTTTAGCCTTTTCTAGGCTCTCCTTATCTTTTTAGCCTTTTCTAGGCTCTCCTTGTCCTTTTAGCCTTTTCTAGGCACTCCTTGTCCTTTTCTCTTGTGTCCCTTTTGTGTCATTTTTTCCCTTCTTCTTCTTCTGTTATTCTCCTTTTCTTTTAGCCTTTTCTAGGCTCTCCTTTTCTTTTCCTTTTTTCATTGGTCCCTTCTTTCCTCGTTATTTTACTCCTCTTTCTTCTTTCTTCTTTTCTTTACTGCCTTGTAACTTCTCCTTTGCTCTTTCTTTGTACTTGTGCAATCTTTGTCCTTTTCTTTCTCTTTGTTGTTCTGCTTTCTTTCCTTTTCCTTGTTGTGTCTCTTTTCTGTCTTTTATTTAGCCTTCTCTGGCTTCTTCCACTCTCTTGTTCTTCTTTCTTATATGTGTATATATTCTTTCCTTCTTTCTCTTTCTCTATTTGTCCTTTTGTTATTCTCTCGTAATCTATTGCACCATCATCTTCCTTTGCCTTATTGCTCTTTTGCCTTTTTTTTTTTTCTTCTTTTTCCTTGTATGCGCTTGTATTATTTCTTTGTCTCTTTCTTTTATTTCTTTGTCTTCTTCTTTTCACTTTATTTCTCTTTTTTAGGTGCGCCTTTTCTGGCACTTGACTTTTATTATAGACATGCATGCATTCGCTGGCCTGCATTATCCCCGACCTCTTGCTCTGATGTCCTCATCCTTATTTTCTTCCTTTTTTTGTCCTTTTATGTCACTTCTGTTACTTATTTCCCTTTAACTTCACTTTAAATTACCCTTTTTGACACTTCTTTTGCACTTTTCTTTTATCACCACTTGTTGTTCTTGTATTCTTTTTTTTCCACTTCTTTTGTCCCTTTAAGTTACTACTGTTGCTTATTTTCCTTTAATTTACTTTACATCACCCTTTTTTGTCACTTCTTTTGCACTTTCCGTCCTTTCTCGCGCTTTGCCTGGCCTCAAAATGGCCGCCGCGCTGTTCCTCGCTTCCTATTGGCTCCCGCGCCTGACTTACAAATGGCCGCCGTTGTTCTCGCGTTGTTTCCCATCCAATCGGGACTCTGATTGATTTGATTTTGGGTTTTATAGAGCGCACAGCTACCCTTGGGCATCCCGGCGCTGGAGACCGCGGTCCTGGAGGTTAGAAAGTCAGGGGGGGGAACTCAGGGGAAGAGAAGGGTCTTCAATCTCTTCCTGAATCTGAGGTGGTTTTGTTCTTGCCTCAGAGGGAGTGGGAGGGCATTCCACAGCCTAGGGGCGTTGTATGAAAACAGGCGACCACCTGTTCTGGCCTTATTAATTCTGGGGACTTTTGCCAGGGAGAGGGAGTTGGATCTGAGATGCCTAGTTGACTGTTGGTGAGACACAAAAGTACTGAGGATGAGGGGGGCCTTCATTGTGAAGTACTCTGTGGGCAATGCACAGGGTCTTGAAGTTGATTCGTTCCTTAACTGGCAACCAATGCAGACTTCTGAGGGCTGGCTTAGCCGAGTTCCTAGCTGCGGTTCCTGTGAGTATTCTTGCCGCCGCATTTTGTGCACATTGCAGTCTGTGAATTACAGAGACTGGGGCCCCCAGATATAGGACGTTCCCATAATCCAATCTGGAGTTCACCAGCCCCTGCATCAGAAGCTTCCTTGATTGAAGAGGAAGTAGATGGAGGATCTTTCGGGCCATCTTCATAAGGCCAAAGCACGTTCCGGCAGTTTTTCTCGCTTGAGTTTTAAAGCTCAGATCCTGGTCCAACCATATCCCAAGGCTTTTTACCTCAGATTTTGGGGGTGGTGGAGATCCCATGCATGGTGGCCAGGGAAGGGGTGAGGGGATTTTTTTTGGATTTCCTAGGAGAAGTATTTCTGACTTTTCCCCGTTCAACTTTAGCCGGGACTCGCACATCCACTGGTGAACTTTTTCTAGACATCTGAATAGATTGGGGAGGGCATTGTCTGATTGGTTGAGGGATACGACAAGCTGAGTGTCGTCGGCATACATTATTGATTTAATCCCGAAAGGTTTGACAATGTCCTCGAGGGGTGCCATATATACATTAAAAAGTGTGGGGCTCAGGGAAGAGCCCTGAGGCACCCCACACTTGAGTGCCTGAGCCTTCGAGATAGAGAATCCATCAGTCACTTGAAAAGACCTATCTTCAAGAAAAGACGTAATCCAGGCCAACGCGGAGTCCTCCACTCCAATCAGTCTTAGACGCTGCACAAGGGTTGAGTGGTCCACCGTGTCAAAGGCGGCACTCAGGTCGAGGAGGATCACTGCCACTGATCCTCCTTCGTCCAGAATGCCCCTTGCTTCCTCGACCACGGCTAGCAATGCAGTGTCCGTCCCCTGTCCGGGTCTAAAACCTGTCTGGGTCTGACGGAGGATGTTATTGGTCTCTAGGAACTCAAAGAGATGTTGGTTTGCTACTCTCTCAGCGATTTTGCTGATCGCCGGAAGTAGTGAGATCGGTCTGAAGTTTGAAGGATCATTGTGGTCGAGGTGGGGTTTCTTTATAAGAGCCTTCACAGTGGCTTTTTTCCAGTTTGCTGGAACTGACCCATTTTTGAAAGAGGCATTGATCAGGCTGGTAAAAGGTGTGGCAATGGTAGAGGCAACAAGCTTTAATTTGCTTATCGGGGCTGGGTCTGATGGGGCTCCGCTTTTTACTTTATGCAGGACCTTGAGAAAAGTATCGGTGGTGATTTGGGGGAAGGAGAGTAGCCTTGGGCTATTTTGGGAAGCCAGATGGTAGGGGTCTCTTAGATCGACTGGGGCCGCCGGGAGGGAGTTTAGAATTTTTTCGATTTTTTTCGAAAAAAATTCGGCCATCTGGTTGCATTTTGTCCCATCCTGGTCAGGGGGTGGAGGGGGATCCTGTATTTTGGATAGGAGTTTGACTATCCGATAGGTCTCTTTTGCGGAGTTAGATGCGGCTGCTATTTGATCCTCATAGAAGGAGGTTTGAGCTGTTTTTAGTGCGTTTTTATATAGCCTTATATGAGCTTTGTATCCATTTCTGTCTTCTGTTGTCCAGTGCTTTCTCCATTGGCGTTCCAGCCTTTTGCCTTTCCGTCTTAATTCCCGTAGTTCATCGGTGAACCATGGTAGTTTGGATGATTTCTTATTGGGGGGGAGGACTTTAAGTGGCAGGACTGTGTCGAGAGAATCGTTAATCCATTTGTGTAGTTGGCTTTCAGCTTTTGATGGGTCGGGATCCATAATGGGAAGGGATGAGGACAGAGAGTGTTCCCATAAGTTGGTATCAAGTTTTTTCCATGGGCGTGACGGGGCCCGGGGGTGTGAAATGTCCGTAATCTTCCCTGGTAGTTGGAGTTTGAGGGGGACCAAGAAGTGGTCTGACCAGGGAATGGGGAGAGGGGTTTGGACCGTAAGTTTGGAAAGATTCGAAAAGATAGGATCCAATAGGTGTCCTTTCGAATGGGTGGGATCACTGCTAAGTAGCTGTAGATTTAAGGAATTGAGATCTGTTTTTAAGTCAAAGGCAGGTTTGTTGCTAGGATCGTCGAAGTGGAGATTTAAGTCCCCGAGGATAGTAAAGTTTGGCGTCCCACAAGCCAGCGAGGAGACGGCGTCCATGAGTGAGTTTGAAAAGCGACCCACCTGTCCTGGTGGTCGGTAGATTAGTACACCAGTTAGTGTGGTAGATGGAGGAAGGTGTAAAGAAAAAAGGACGTTTTCGCTATCGAGAATGGGGCTGTCTTTGAATTGACATGCGAGTTTCTCTCGGTAGATAATAGCGATGCCTCCTCCCGTGCCTATCGGTCTATTGAGGGATTTAATGAAATACCCAGGAGGTAATGCTTGAATAATATCTGGGTCAGAACTATCGGACAACCACGTTTCTGTTAAAAATAGCACATCAAGATCTGATTCTGTCAGTAACAGATTGATTTCCGTGTGGTGTTTAGGGAGTGACCTGCAGTTCAGCAGGGCCATCTCCAGGCAAGTAGATTCCGAGATGGATGCAGGAGACGCACTGTAGGAGCATTTGGAGCATCTGAGAGGAGTTTGTTCTGGGGTAATAGATCCGCTGCATCTAACGTTTAGTGAATCTCTCAGTTGGTACAGAGTTTCTTGGGAGTATGTGAGACGGGGCGGTTCCGGACCGGCCAGAGGTGGGGGCTCTAGGCTCGGTCTGGCGCGGACGGGCGCAGACGGGCTTGCCTTAGGCGCGCCTTCGGCGCGCAAACGGCGCTCCCGCTGCGCTCGTCCGCTGCGCTTCCGGTGGTGGCACATGATGTAGGGGTCAAGGGGGCGTGGCCTACAGGGGGGCGTGGCCTAACTTCTCGCCGGGTTGGCGTTTTCCTCAGAGGGATGTTCCAAACAGCGAGTGAGCGCTAAATCCGCTGCTCGCTGTGATCAAGAGAAGGGTAAGTGCCCTGGCGCTTGCTAGCGTTTAGTGAGTTTTAAAAATGCACAGAGAATAAGGTGACACAAGTGAGAATCAAAGTATACAAGTTAAAAAATCTCCCGGCTTCAGCCTCAGGAGTGCGCGATCGTGGTCTAAAAGTCGCTTGTGTTCAGCGCTTTAAATACCGCGTCAAGGGGGCGTGGCCTACAGGGGGGCGTGGCCTAACTTCTCGCCGGGTTGGCGTTTTCCTCAGAGGGATGTTCCAAACAGCGAGTGAGCGCTAAATCCGCTGCTCGCTGTGATCAAGAGAAGGGTAAGTGCCCTGGCGCTTGCTAGCGTTTAGTGAGTTTTAAAAATGCACAGAGAATAAGGTGACACAAGTGAGAATCAAAGTATACAAGTTAAAAAATCTCCCGGCTTCAGCCTCAGGAGTGCGCGATCGTGGTCTAAAAGTCGCTTGTGTTCAGCGCTTTAAATACCGCGTCAAGGGGGCGTGGCCTACAGGGGGCGTGGCCTAACTTCTCGCCGGGTTGGCGTTTTCCTCAGAGGGATGTTCCAAACAGCGAGTGAGCGCTAAATCCGCTGCTCGCTGTGATCAAGAGAAGGGTAAGTGCCCTGGCGCTTGCTAGCGTTTAGTGAGTTTTAAAAATGCACAGAGAATAAGGTGACACAAGTGAGAATCAAAGTATACAAGTTAAAAAATCTCCCGGCTTCAGCCTCAGGAGTGCGCGATCGTGGTCTAAAAGTCGCTTGTGTTCAGCGCTTTAAATACCGCGTCAAGGGGGCGTGGCCTACAGGGGGGCGTGGCCTAACTTCTCGCCGGGTTGGCGTTTTCCTCAGAGGGATGTTCCAAACAGCGAGTGAGCGCTAAATCCGCTGCTCGCTGTGATCAAGAGAAGGGTAAGTGCCCTGGCGCTTGCTAGCGTTTAGTGAGTTTTAAAAATGCACAGAGAATAAGGTGACACAAGTGAGAATCAAAGTATACAAGTTAAAAAATCTCCCGGCTTCAGCCTCAGGAGTGCGCGATCGTGGTCTAAAAGTCGCTTGTGTTCAGCGCTTTAAATACCGCGTCAAGGGGGCGTGGCCTACAGGGGGGCGTGGCCTAACTTCTCGCCGGGTTGGCGTTTTCCTCAGAGGGATGTTCCAAACAGCGAGTGAGCGCTAAATCCGCTGCTCGCTGTGATCAAGAGAAGGGTAAGTGCCCTGGCGCTTGCTAGCGTTTAGTGAGTTTTAAAAATGCACAGAGAATAAGGTGACACAAGTGAGAATCAAAGTATACAAGTTAAAAAATCTCCCGGCTTCAGCCTCAGGAGTGCGCGATCGTGGTCTAAAAGTCGCTTGTGTTCAGCGCTTTAAATACCGCGTCAAGGGGGCGTGGCCTACAGGGGGGCGTGGCCTAACTTCTCGCCGGGTTGGCGTTTTCCTCAGAGGGATGTTCCAAACAGCGAGTGAGCGCTAAATCCGCTGCTCGCTGTGATCAAGAGAAGGGTAAGTGCCCTGGCGCTTGCTAGCGTTTAGTGAGTTTTAAAAATGCACAGAGAATAAGGTGACACAAGTGAGAATCAAAGTATACAAGTTAAAAAATCTCCCGGCTTCAGCCTCAGGAGTGCGCGATCGTGGTCTAAAAGTCGCTTGTGTTCAGCGCTTTAAATACCGCGTCAAGGGGGCGTGGCCTACAGGGGGGCGTGGCCTAACTTCTCGCCGGGTTGGCGTTTTCCTCAGAGGGATGTTCCAAACAGCGAGTGAGCGCTAAATCCGCTGCTCGCTGTGATCAAGAGAAGGGTAAGTGCCCTGGCGCTTGCTAGCGTTTAGTGAGTTTTAAAAATGCACAGAGAATAAGGTGACACAAGTGAGAATCAAAGTATACAAGTTAAAAAATCTCCCGGCTTCAGCCTCAGGAGTGCGCGATCGTGGTCTAAAAGTCGCTTGTGTTCAGCGCTTTAAATACCGCGTCAAGGGGGCGTGGCCTACAGGGGGGCGTGGCCTAACTTCTCGCCGGGTTGGCGTTTTCCTCAGAGGGATGTTCCAAACAGCGAGTGAGCGCTAAATCCGCTGCTCGCTGTGATCAAGAGAAGGGTAAGTGCCCTGGCGCTTGCTAGCGTTTAGTGAGTTTTAAAAATGCACAGAGAATAAGGTGACACAAGTGAGAATCAAAGTATACAAGTTAAAAAATCTCCCGGCTTCAGCCTCAGGAGTGCGCGATCGTGGTCTAAAAGTCGCTTGTGTTCAGCGCTTTAAATACCGCGTCAAGGGGGCGTGGCCTACAGGGGGGCGTGGCCTAACTTCTCGCCGGGTTGGCGTTTTCCTCAGAGGGATGTTCCAAACAGCGAGTGAGCGCTAAATCCGCTGCTCGCTGTGATCAAGAGAAGGGTAAGTGCCCTGGCGCTTGCTAGCGTTTAGTGAGTTTTAAAAATGCACAGAGAATAAGGTGACACAAGTGAGAATCAAAGTATACAAGTTAAAAAATCTCCCGGCTTCAGCCTCAGGAGTGCGCGATCGTGGTCTAAAAGTCGCTTGTGTTCAGCGCTTTAAATACCGCGTCAAGGGGGCGTGGCCTACAGGGGGGCGTGGCCTAACTTCTCGCCGGGTTGGCGTTTTCCTCAGAGGGATGTTCCAAACAGCGAGTGAGCGCTAAATCCGCTGCTCGCTGTGATCAAGAGAAGGGTAAGTGCCCTGGCGCTTGCTAGCGTTTAGTGAGTTTTAAAAATGCACAGAGAATAAGGTGACACAAGTGAGAATCAAAGTATACAAGTTAAAAAATCTCCCGGCTTCAGCCTCAGGAGTGCGCGATCGTGGTCTGCCTGGCTTTAAAATGTCCGCCCGTCTGTTCTCTGTTCCTATTGGCTCTCATGCTTGTTTCTAAGATGGCCGCAGAGACTCTCACTGTTGAAAATTAGTACGGTTTGGTGAACATTATCTGCGCCATCTTGCCTCTTCCCCTGATGCCACACTTTTGTCGTGCGCACCCGCCATTTTAAGATGCCCTGATCAGAGCGAACCCTTTTGCATGCCGCTGGCCCCTGATATAGCCCTTCGCCCTCACTAAGCCTGCACGCTGACCAACCCCCTGCTTGCACCTGCCTTGAATCATAAACCCCTCTTCGGCGCTGCTCTGTCCCAGGCCCTCATCCTGTTCCCAGCGCGACACCTCCCTTCTTCCCTTTCACGATCCCCGGCCCTTAGATGCAAACCCCCTTTTTTCCCCCGTGTGCCCGTTTGTCTTCCCCGTTCCCAGGCCGACACCCAGCACTGCCGATACCATTCCTTGCCCCTCCCCGTACAATAGAAAGCTTCCCCCACCAAAGGATCCCCGGGTTGATCAAAGCCCCCACTCCATGAGATCCGATCAAACCCCCCACATTCCATGAATCGGCGGAATATCCAGCTGCGCGATACTCATCACCTGTTGTGACTAGGGTGGGGACTTCAACTGTAAATGTGTGTGGGAACGGGCCCAAAGGGGAGTTCCGGGAATGTCTTTTCCATACATCAAAGCTTTAACATGAATATGTAATCTGCAATAAAGTCATAAAACAGTGTATAAAAGGCCAGGCCTCAGAAATGTAGCTATAGCACCTCAGAACGATACCTTCTGCCCGTTTTGTTGTGTTCTCCTCCGGAGAGAATAAAAACCTTGTTTCCTGCCTTCCAGTCTCCAGCGCCTGCCTCTTCATTGATTAAATAACTAGAGGGTCACAGAGGCAATACCGCCGGGCAAATACCGATTGTCCCCGACCCGTCTCAGGTTTAACAAATTGGCGTCCCAAGCGTGGGGCCCATCAGCGACTCGTGGATCCAGTGGGAGAGGTCCCGACGACAGAGTGAACGACTGCAACGATCGGGAGAGCTCTTGCCCAATAGACCCTCGTCTGGCAGCCGATCATCCGAACTTCACTAGTTCCGAACAGACCTCTCTCGAGTGATCTACGGTCCTGACTGGGAACCATTAGGAGTGCCGTGAGAAATACGAGAAAAAGAGGACGAACGGGCGCTGGATTCGGAAGACAAGAAACTGTCCACATGGTCCGGGTAAGGTCGTGTAATCACGACAAGTTGCGAAATGATTGCTTGATTGTTTGATTGCTTGATTATTTATAAAATACTAGTATTACTCTTTGTTTGACCTATTTGGAGATTCACTGTCTGCACACGGAGAAACAGTAGGCTCCTTCTCTTTTGCAAACGGTGAAGGATAGGTAACGTAACCGTCGCGCCTATCTTTCTCCCCCACTGACTCTATTATTTCTTAACGGTTTTTGGGAGACTCCCCTCTCCCTCACTGATTAAACTGGGTTCTTTAACCCCGAACTACTGTTCACAGATTGTCTTCTGGAGATTCTCTGTCTGCAAACCGGAAACAACAGCTTCCTCTTTGCGGTTAGTGAAAGGGTAGAGGACGCAGACTTTTGCGCCCTACTTACTCTCCCCATTGTCCTTTTTCTATCCTATTTATTTATTTATTAATTGCTTGATTGTTCCGCGCTCTTGGTTACTCTTTTTTATTTTTTGTTCATGAGGTATTCACTGCCTGCAAACAACGTAGAATAGGAATATTCTGTCTAGTCTTTGCACCTAGTGATAAGATAGGCACTGCTGACTTATTAGTCCCTCGTTACGAGCCGTCATGTCTGTCTTCTCCCCATTGATTGATAATTGGTTCAGCCCGGACCGTGTATTAGAGGTGGACCATATAGCTCCACTAGAAGGCACCCCTAATAAGGACATGTTCATAAACTATGGATTAGTTACCATAGCCTATAATAAATTGTGGCACAGGTATACCAAAGAAAGTCAAGACAAACAGTGGCCACTGGCAGGATCCTTTGACCTTGATAAAATAGAAACGTTAGAAATAGCCCTTCGAAATAATAAGACAACGCCTATTATGCTCGACAGTCTCGGTATGTGGCGCAGAGAGGCTTTGCAACGACAGAGAAAAGACGAGGACAAACCAAGTAGAGAAATATACCGACAGGACAACCCCAGGACACCGCTACCCACAAGTTATCCCCCGACACTACGCAAAAGACGACCAGACTTAGGGCCAGACCAATGCGCTTTTTGTAGATATGTCGGACACTGGAAAGCCCAATGCCCGACTCTACTGAGCGTGAGTAAAGGCAAAGGGCCGACAGGAACGACAGATCGGCAGTATGAGAAAAAGCGCGAGACAAAGAAGAACCCGACTTACATAGACAGACCAGATAGAACCACCACGTTTGATTATGCCCGATGGCACAGATTTCGCCAGGACAATTTCAGCGGCATGCTCAAGTTCTCCTAGGTCGGGCAACGTCAAGACGGGAACCCAGCCACACTTTAAGATTCACAAACGGAAAGAGATAATTATGACCAATAACTGTTTTATATTCGTCTTGGGTCTTTGTATGTCGTACTTGTACTGTTCCCCCCCCCCCCGTCTGAGTTTATGTGTATGTAATGTACGAATCTGCGTCATCCCTCTACACGTGTTTCCGTGTTACTCAACCTCTGTTAAGCAGAAACTTAGCATAAAAGCAACCTGGAAAGAAAGAAATGGTACAACAAAATCCGTAGACCATTGATGAACTTGAACTTTTAATTTAACACAGCAAACAAGAAATAATAACGGTAAACTGTAGAAAATGAAAGTCAAACAGAACATTCGCCCCCCCCCATTCTGGAACCTTCCAAAGTAGGGCAGGGTTACGGCTACGCCCAACCAGCGGCAACCCATATAAGGCGGGCCCCGCTGCCAACCCTTGGTCAGGAAATCTTAACATATGGGGAAGCCGGAGGAGAGGCAGGGGCCAGCGGAATCCAGCTGCAACGGCCCTGGGTAGTTGCCGGTAGTCCCGCCACATGCCTCCTCGGCCCAGCCGCAACGGGCCTGGATAGACTTAAGTAGTCCCGCCACATGTCCAGAGAAGAGCGAGGCACCTCTTCCTTTTCTCCTCCGCAACAGCCGCAGCAGCTCTGGGCGGCGGATGCCCTGTCCATACCCCTGCAGGAATGCGTCCAGAACGGGCCGGGAGGGAGAGGCGACGCGGACGAGCCTCTCCCACCTCCACCGATAGGAGGTCTCCCAGCCCCCGGCCCAACGCCGAACACCCCCAGTCAGGCGATGGTGCCCATACTTGCACTGCACCGAACACACCATGGTGGCACCCCAGTACTTGCGCAGCACCGAACGTGCAATGGTGGCCATATTTTCGGAACACCGAACCTGCAATGACTGCACCGATACTCGTGCCGCGCCGAATGCGCGCCACAGGTGGCCAGACTCCCACAGCACTGAGCACAAGACTTGGGGAACACCGGATGTGGAGAGACCTTCATGCGGGGCGATGAAAAAGAGCAGCACGGAGTGCACCGGGATAAGGAGACGGCGCGAACGAGTCTCCCTCGCCCCCCCCCAGGTGGGGGCATCACAGCTGCACCCCAGCCGAACGTCCCGCTTTCACACAACAGGGACCTCTTCTTTTCACTCCGAAGGATCTCTTCCACTCTTGCAAACTCGACGAGAGTGGCCCCTGTAGGGCCTCAAAATGGCGTCTGGGTCCGCTGGAAGGCGGGCCCCGGCCACTAGAGTAACTTTGACCAGCAATATAACTCGGACATTTGCCCACTGGGGCACGAGCCCCCATCTCCGACAGCATCTCCGCAGCCTTGAAGATCCTACAAAAGTCCCCGGCGGAACCTTCGGCCTCTGCAGGTTTCCGGTAAGGGACGGCTGCCTTGACCGCCAACGAAATAAACATGACATTGCCACTCCTTCTGTTAGCATGAATTCTAGAACTGCCGAAAAGGACTCTGGTCCAAACTGCCAGTAATGGGAAACATTTCCCCCTGATGCTACTTCCGGACTGAGCCGGCCCCGCCCAAAATGGCGCCGGTATCAAGAGGGACTTGCAAACACCTCGTGGTGTTCCTTCGCACTAATATAAACTTGATGTTCTGAGACTTTATATGATCCTTTGTACACTTGGCTAGAAAAGACAAGGAGAGCTCACTCGACGAACAGTATGAAAGGATCCCGTTAAAAATGTTGATTATAAATGTGCAATGTATTATATTTTTATAGCTAATGTATAACCTCATCTACGACGCACACATACAGTATGCATATAGGAAATCTGATTGCAACTATTATGATTATGTTTCTAAATTATGAAATAAATGCCCCCGAACCCCCAGCCAATTAATAGACGTTTTAGTTTCCTGCAAATGAATGAATAAAACTTTCCAATGTATTTATTTCCGCAAGACGACACTCCCACTGTACGCGCTTTAACCATTGCCATGTCCGACCAAATACGACTGCACCCTCATCATCCACGTACTGAAATGATTCCGAGAAATAAAGGTTTTCGAAACTATGGACGGGTATTGCATGCTTTATTCAAAAAAAATGTGGGATCGGTGGGAAAGTTCTTTTCTGTGCACCCTACTCTGCTCTCTCTTTAAGGTTGAAAGAAGATGGTTGCCCAGCCCTGGAGGACGGATCGGATCGACAACACGACACTCTGCCTTCAAAGTACGCGACTGACTCATGAACTCTCGCGTGGAGGAAGACCTTGACTTCCAAGGATGGGTAAAACGAACGGTGTAAATGAGGGAATGTAAAAGGAGGGTGAAATGAAATGATGTAAACGTTATAAAGTACCACGTTCCAAGGTATCAGGGAACGGAACTGACCCAAGAACCGAAGAACCTTAGAACGCCACAGCGTTGAAGGAGGTTTAAGGATCCCGATAGTGAGATACGTCCTTTGACTAGATACCTCGCACTAGGCACCTCTGGTTTCCTTTTCACGTTCCCCGCACACGACCTATATGGACACACTGCCCCCCCCCGACTCCAGAAACCATATCCCCGGGGACTCTGCCCCGAGGAGGGAAGACGAGTAAGAGGTGAGTAAAGGACTCTTGAATACATGTATTTAAATATGCGCGAATGCTGTTCCCTCCCCTCCCCCCTTTTTTTCCTCCCTCTGCAGGTTACATCAGAAATTACAGCCGAGGTGTGGCGAAGATCTGAAGCCTTGCCATGTCTAATACACGAAGCAGACTAGCGCCGCAAGGTGGTGCCTAAGCACGCCTGCAAACTACTCACGTATCGAACAAACCCGAAAAATTAGCACGACCTGATAAAAAGTGATCACCCTTAAACCAGACCGGACGAATGAACCCATGTCACGTATGATGCGAAACTATGAGAGAATGTGTATGTGTGACCGAGGCGCTGACCCAACTGGTCGAAGGACCGAGAATGCGAGAAAATGCGACAAAATGGTACCTCCTCTCTTCTTTCCTTTTCTCAAGGCACGTCCCCTCTACCCTGTCTAATACTCAAACTGCATGATTACAAGATCCTAACGCAGACCCGTGAATGTCCTTTACTGTGTAATGCACTAAATAGCCTTTCTTGAATACACTGCCACCCTCTCTGTTGCACGTGTACTATTTAGCCTGCCGTTGCACTCTCTCTCTCTCTCTCTCTCTCTCTCTCTCTCTCTCTCTCTCTCTCTCTCTCTCTCTCTCTCTCCTTCTATTTTTGCACTCCCACTCTTCCGAGCGATTAGCCCCAAAATTGGCAGACTGCCACCCCTAGCGCACCACCTAATTGGCTTCAAATACCGTCAGTATTTGCACAAAAACTTGTCTTTAATACAATCACCCTGAGACCGTGTCATTACCTCTCCTTTTCCGCTAGAAGTCAATGAACCGAGGTTGGGCCGTAAGGGAAAGGACAGGTAAGACGACAGAGGTTCCCTAATCTGGCCCGTAATAAGGGAACTACATGTCAACGGCTCCTATGGTATAAAACAAGGACCTCAGAATACGCGACCCTCCCCGCCCCGAATTGTCGCAATACCCAAACAGGAAAAATGATCACCCCGGTTACATCCCCTGTATCAGCCGCTCCAAACTGGAGTTATGAAACTACCCCTCATTCCCGGTTGTGAGGAATGGGTCGATTTACGCCCTTACCACAAGTTTCTATGTCCCTAGTTGTCTCCCATAAAACCCCTGTCTTTTCTGATTAAGTACTCAGGCCGTAGGAAGCTACGTAGGAACCAGAATGATGTTTTACAAGGTTAAAAGACTAGACCAAAGTGAAGAAGTCGTTGAAATGTACCAGGACGCATTGATAAAAAGAACTGTTCAGCCTATGTTCGTCCCTCAGCAAAATATCTGTTTAGTACCATGTCGATAGCACACAGTACCCTTGGTAAATATAAAGCCCTAGAGAACGGCATAACTTTGTCAAGCCCGTCTTACGAAGGTGGGTCTCCATCAGATAAACTGTCGAAACTGTAATAAATAATTATGAAGGAAAGCCATAATACCTCCAACAGGCCCGTCATCGGTCATTTATATGTTAGTTGTGAACCCTAAAATAACGGACGTTTTCATTTCTATCGGAAGCTGGGAGAGAAATAGACTTTTGTGATTTCCTTCCTCTGCAAATTCTCTAAAGACTGTCTTTTCACACTCGTTTAAGGGTACGGCTGTCAGGAGAGAGAAGGACCGGATGTGGGAGCACGAGGCCTGACTGCAGACTATGGAACACCTACGACATGGGCCAAGGCGAGACCGCGACAGAACAGAGCTACAGGACGAGGCACTACCTCCAGCAAAGTGAGAAGAAAGGGCTAAACTGATGCCCCCGCTCTATGTTCGAATGTGTGCCGAAAGGTCCCCGCTCTCCAGACTCGGTCATGAGCCCGCCCATCTGAAGTCTCTCGTTCCCCTAGTTTGTTCCTAATTTGGCCTTGCTCCATCCCCCTTTTTCTCCGACCTACCCTATGGACTGTTTTGTACGCTCTTCTTCCATCTGAACTTTCTGACAATCACCTCAAAGGACACAGGGCGAAAAGGACCTTTCCGACCAGAAACGCGAGGAAAGGGTCGTGCCCTGCTACGCAGAACTTAGAATAGAGCTGGACTTGTAGCTCCACCGCCGGTGCTCCACAGCGCCAACGAAAGACAACAAAGAATAATGAGAACTCGTTAACTTCGAACATTTGACATCCTCAATCACCGTTTCTGCTATGCCTCATTTCTCTCCCAGCCGCCATTGTATTGATCATGCTCCAATCCGAATCTGATATATGTAATAACCTACCAGTTCACGTTATGAAATGTACTTGCTGCTCTCGCTACAGAATCGTTTTTGTATTACATTTCTATGACTTTCCTGCTAAAACAAATTGATCAAAGTTTATCAAATAGGTCCACCTCCTAAAACTAGAAATGTTAAAATGTATTGTTTACAACTCTTTTCATCTAGGGTTCCTACCGTTTTCTTTCTCATGCCCACCACAATAGAACCGAGTAGAAAATGAACCAGCAAGATGTCTTGAATATGTTAAAGGGAGGACTGTTGAAAATTAGTACGGTTTGGTGAACATTATCTGCGCCATCTTGCCTCTTCCCCTGATGCCACACTTTTGTCGTGCGCACCCGCCATTTTAAGATGCCCTGATCAGAGCGAACCCTTTTGCATGCCGCTGGCCCCTGATATAGCCCTTCGCCCTCACTAAGCCTGCACGCTGACCAACCCCCTGCTTGCACCTGCCTTGAATCATAAACCCCTCTTCGGCGCTGCTCTGTCCCAGGCCCTCATCCTGTTCCCAGCGCGACACCTCCCTTCTTCCCTTTCACTATCCCCGGCCCTTAGATGCAAACCCCCTTTTTTCCCCCGTGTGCCCGTTTGTCTTCCCCGTTCCCAGGCCGACACCCAGCACTGCCGATACCATTCCTTGCCCCTCCCCGTACAATAGAAAGCTTCCCCCACCAAAGGATCCCCGGGTTGATCAAAGCCCCCACTCCATGAGATCCGATCAAACCCCCCACATTCCGTGAATCGGCGGAATATCCAGCTGCGCGATACTCATCACCTGTTGTGACTAGGGTGGGGACTTCAACTGTAAATGTGTGTGGGAACGGGCCCAAAGGGGAGTTCCGGGAATGTCTTTTCCATACATCAAAGCTTTAACATGAATATGTAATCTGCAATAAAGTCATAAAACAGTGTATAAAAGGCCAGGCCTCAGAAATGTAGCTAGAGCACCTCAGAACGATACCTTCTGCCCGTTTTGTTGTGTTCTCCTCCGGAGAGAATAAAAACCTTGTTTCCTGCCTTCCAGTCTCCAGCGCCTGCCTCTTCATTGATTAAATAACTAGAGGGTCACAGAGGCAATACCGCCGGGCAAATACCGATTGTCCCCGACCCGTCTCAGGTTTAACATCACGAGAGCTCGCGCCGATTCTTTCAAGTCTTCGCGCTTTGCCTCGGCGCTTACCGCTTCACTTGGTCCTCTTTCTGCAGCGCTTGGGGTGGGCTCCCCCGTCGCTGCACGTCTTCTTTCAGCACTTCCTTCTTCTTCTTCGCTGCACTGTGATCCAGGGTGGGCTCCTTGTTTAAAATCACGATCTTTTCCACGTCGCTGCTGGCCTCCTGATGATGCCTCGCCTCTACCTCTTCTTGCGCTGGATACCGCATCCCACTCTTCGTCGCCAGTTGTCGTGTCCTACCACCCAGGAACTCACACAGGACACGATGTGCATCTTACAGGTATTCTTTTATTTGTTGGTTTACATCATGCTTGAGTCATGACCTCCTGCCTCGAGGTCTAGCATCAGAGTGCCGTTCCCCTCCACCCCTTGACCGGATGTGGTGTCCGGTGTCCCCTCGCCCTTGCGCTGTCCCAGGGTCCTAGTGCCCTTGTCCTGGACAGGATACCTTCCTCACAGAGCGTTACGCTCAGCCAACCACAACCTGCTTTGCATTCCCATGGTTCAAACGACCGGATCTGGATGGCACCCCTTCTCTTTTTTGGCCCCGAAACTCTGGAATCAGTTTCCTGATCATATCAGATGCACCACATCAGAAAATGCATTCAAGTGCTCTCAGAAGACCCACTTTTTCAAGGAGATTTATTGCCTGCCAATCCATCTTCTGTTTACTTATCTTAACTGCATCTTGCTGTCACCTAGCTCCGGGACACTCTTAATTGGAGCAGTTGTTTTGCGCTTTACAAATAGTTCATCATTCATTCTTTCATTCATAATCTTGACGGCAGCCAATCAGAATACACCTAAGAAAGGGACTATTCGTATTGTTTGAAAAAGGATGATGAAGCAGTATTTCTTTGATTTTATAGATTGTCTACGCTTTCAACAATCAGAATGGTGCCCTGTTTTTGAAACATTTGGATTGGCCCCTGTCAGCTAGTCTTCCTCTGGCTCATATGCAGGACCCTGACCAGAGTCCAAGGACCAACTGTAGATTCCACCACTGTTGCATTTTTTCAGTAAATTTTAAGGGGATGCAAAGCAGCTCCTCAAAAAAGGCAGAATAATCGAGGGGGTTACCCCCCATCATCAAACAGAAAAACTGTTATTTATGCTAAACAAATGCTGTTAATCAACAATTACTGCTACAAACCCTCCTTTCTTGCCAAACGTATTCTCCCGAGGGCAGATCTACTTATATTTAGCGCAACGCAATGAGTACGGACGTGCCATAGGTACTAAGAAATAGCACATTCCTGCTCTCTCTCTGGGCTGGCGCACTTGTGGCTGCCAAGGCCCAACACAGGTACTCTTGCACCATGGTAAGGGCCACCTTCCTGCAAAACAACGATCCTCTGAAGCTTTTACCTCTTCCTAGGTATGTTGTAGAATGCAGCACACGTAGAAAGAGGAAAAACAAAGCCTCGCCTGCCTGGGAAGGCGTAGAATGTTGATGCATTCCCAGGTTTATTGGTGTTAGTAAATCTACAAATGCTGCGAAAACCATTGGTTGATGCATGAGAACACGCACTCTCCACGCATGGAATGCTTTCCCTGGACAGAGCAATGCAAGGCAGCGACTGGTGCTGCCTTGCGTTATTCCAGAATCACTGTGCTGCGTAGAGCCCTTGTTAAATCTGGGTCCCTCCCTTTGCACGTTGAAGGTTGAGAAAGGGAAGACTTATCCTCAGCATTACCTGCATACCTACCCAAAGCTCCCAGGAATTGAGACGAAAAATATGCTCGTGGAAGGAAGGCCTGTAAGGGTTGGGATGAAGAAGCGAGAATCCTAGTAAAGAAGGTTACCGGGAAGGACTTAGAATTACCCCCTAATTCATGTAGTGTTCTCAGTTCTGTACTTTTTATGAAGCTATACCACAGTACAATGGCTTCCATTTTTCCCAAAGGATCCCACTTAAATCACCTTGCACCACTCAATGCTTGCATGCCTATACATCCATTTTAATAAATTGAAAGTCTATATAGAGGAACATCAGACACGCTAACACCTACCTTAAAAACAGAAGTAAGATTAGAAATGTCAGAGTTCAATGCTATTCTTTCTCTCAATGCTGCACTTTCTCTGACCTTCAGCTGATAGTGAGAAATAAAACTACATGTTACAGCAAGGTGGCATACCTATAAAGTACCCAGTTTCCCCAAAGTACCAGGCCTAAGATGCCTAGCAACAAGGTGTTGGTAAAATGGTGTATTATTGCTCACTGTTGTGTTCTGCGTGTCACAAGTCATAAGTGAATCATTGCATGGAAAACTCATTCTTCCAACGTCAGTAACTGACTACTATTGAATTGACTTAGGTAAGCTACAGTGCATTAGAACACTCAGCCGCGACCTCCCATGTTGGGGAAATCCCACCGGGTAACCCCTAACGACCGTCAATTGTGCTAGGGGACGCCAAATCGTGCTTGCATGCGTCAAATTACCATTGGTGAGCCACGCACAAGAAAAAACAATGTCATACGGTGGTTGGTGGAATTTGCCCTGAGTGGCCAAAGTTCTGCAGACTCCACCAGCGGAGGAGAATTTATCACCTACCCCTCTGCTATACTGGCAGGGCTTGCAATATGCCGCTGCAAGGTATAGGCATGCCTAGCTCTTGAATGTGAGTCTCTGTACATGCTCTGTGAAATCTCTGTAGTGCCTCGAAGGGGGAGAGAGTTGATAGTGGTGTAATACTATGAGTATTTTATTGTTAATCTTGAATCTTCTCTTCCTTGTCACAGTCCTTTATATGAGGTGAGTCCCCATCTAAGGAAATGTACCCCATTTTTACTAGGCACGAGCATAAGTGTTCACTGGAATTTGTTTTGGTAACCCACCAACATCCCCACAACCACTGGATTATAGAAAAGGGCATACTCTGTGCCCAAACACAAAATAAATGTGGTGAGCCACATATATCTCCCTGGACTTTAAAATCTAGTGCAGGGAGGCATGGACATCCCACATATTGATTTTTTTGCAGTTTTTTTTATAGCGCGAACTCGTCCCAAAAGTATTGGAGAGCTTCACATCAGCACCAGTTACATTACACAAGGACACATTCATTTGGGAATGAGGAGATTAAGTGATTTGACCAGAATCACATGATGTTGAGCAGACGCAAGGGCTCAAACCTAGTACCCTAGTTCCAAAGTCGGCAGCTCTGGCCGTAACACCACATGTATTCTTCCAGTGAAAGGCTCGATGTATATTTGCGACAAAAATAAATGACACCTTCTGTCGTGTCCTACCACCCAGGAACTCACACAGGACACGATGTGCATCTTACAGGTATTCTTTTATTTGTTGGTTTACATCATGCTTGAGTCATGACCTCCTGCCTCGAGGTCTAGCATCAGAGTGCCGTTCCCCTCCACCCCTTGACCGGATGTGGTGTCCGGTGTCCCCTCGCCCTTGCGCTGTCCCAGGGTCCTAGTGCCCTTGTCCTGGACACGATATCTCCCCCCTTGTTGCAAAACAAACATTTTTTTATTTTTTTTTGAAGAAAGAACGAAAGAAAGAAAGAAAGCGAGAGAGGGAGAGAGAGAGAGAGAGAGAGAGAGAGAGAGAGAGAGAGTACTTGTCATTCTACATTTCTTCATGAATCTAGTGTCTCCATCGCTTCCTTATCCTCTATCTTCCACCGTCCATGTGGCTGCCATTGTAGCTGCCATTTCTTCTTCCTCCGCCTTCTTTGTCCTTGAAATGCTATCTGTTTCTTGTTATTCGTTGTTGTTCGTGGGTAGCCGTTATCATCGATCCTTTCACTTTCGTCACCGCCAGTGACTCTTTGGAGAACTTGTTGTCTTGTCATCTATATTCAACACCTTTAGTCCTGGCCCTGAGGTGCCTCTTGCCTTTATTTCCTTGGTGTCGCCTGTCCGCTCTGCTCATTGCATGTCTTTGTCCTTTCTTTTTTTGCTCTTTCTCCTGCGGTATGTCTTTTCGTGTTGCTCCTTTTTACCCCTTTTCTTTCCTAGGCTCTCCTTGTCCTTTTAGCCTTTCTAGGCTCTCCTTGTCCTTTTCTCTTGTGTCCCTTTTGTGTCCTTTTTTTTTTCTTCTTCTTCTTCTGTTATTCTCCTTGTCCTTTTAGCCTTTTCTAGGCTCTCCTTGTCCTTTTCTCTTGTGTCCAGGCTCTTTTCTAGGATCTCCTTGTCCTTTTCTCTTGTGTCCCTTTTGTGTCCTTTTTTTTTTTCTTCTTCTTCTGTTATTCTCCTTTTCTTTTAGCCTTTCCTAGGCTCTCCTTGTCCTTTTAGCCTTTTCTAGGCTCTCCTTGTCCTTTTCTCTTGTGTCCCTTTTGTGTCCTTTTTTTTTTTTCTTCTTCTTCTGTTATTCTCCTTTTCTTTTAGCCTTTTCTAGGCTCTCCTTGTCTTTTTAGCCTTTTCTAGGCTCTCCTTGTCCTTTTAGCCTTTTCTAGGCTCTCCTTGTCCTTTTCTCTTGTGTCCCTTTTGTGTCATTTTTTCCCTTCTTCTTCTTCTGTTATTCTCCTTTTCTTTTAGCCTTTTCTAGGCTCTCCTTTTCTTTTTCCTTTTTTCATTGGTCCCTTCTTTCCTCGTTATTTTACTCCTCTTTCTTCTTTCTTCTTTTCTTTACTGCCTTGTAACTTCTCCTTTGCTCTTTCTTTGTACTTGTGCAATCTTTGTCCTTTTCTTTCTCTTTGTTGTTCTGCTTTCTTTCCTTTTCCTTGTTGTGTCTCTTTTCTGTCTTTTATTTAGCCTTCTCTGGCTTCTTCCACTCTCTTGTTCTTCTTTCTTATATGTGTATATATTCTTTCCTTCTTTCTCTTTCTCTATTTGTCCTTTTGTTATTCTCTCGTAATCTATTGCACCATCATCTTCCTTTGCCTTATTGCTCTTTTGCCTTTTTTTTTTTCTTCTTTTTCCTTGTATGCGCTTGTATTATTTCTTTGTCTCTTTCTTTTATTTCTTTGTCTTCTTCTTTTCACTTTATTTCTCTTTTTTAGGTGCGCCTTTTCTGGCACTTGACTTTTATTATAGACATGCATGCATTCGCTGGCCTGCATTATCCCCGACCTCTTGCTCTGATGTCCTCATCCTTATTTTCTTCCTTTTTTTGTCCTTTTATGTCACTTCTGTTACTTATTTCCCTTTAACTTCACTTTAAATTACCCTTTTTGACACTTCTTTTGCACTTTTCTTTTATCACCACTTGTTGTTCTTGTATTCTTTTTTTCCACTTCTTTTGTCCCTTTAAGTTACTACTGTTGCTTATTTTCCTTTAATTTACTTTACATCACCCTTTTTTGTCACTTCTTTTGCACTTTCCGTCCTTTCTCGCGCTTTGCCTGGCCTCAAAATGGCCGCCGCGCTGTTCCTCGCTTCCTATTGGCTCCCGCGCCTGACTTACAAATGGCCGCCGTTGTTCTCGCGTTGTTTCCCATCCAATCGGGACTCTGCCTGGCTTTAAAATGGCCGCCCGTCTGTTCTCTGTTCCTATTGGCTCTCACGCTTGTTTCTAAGATGGCCGCCGAGACTCTCACGAGAGCTCGCGCCGATTCTTTCAAGTCTTCGCGCTTTGCCTCGGCGCTTACCGCTTCACTTGGTCCTCTTTCTGCAGCGCTTGGGGTGGGCTCCCACGTCGCTGCACGTCTTCTTTCAGCACTTCCTTCTTCTTCTTCGCTGCACTGTGATCCAGGGTGGGCTCCTTGTTTTACCAACACCTTGTTGCTTGGCCTAAGATGCCTAGCAACAAGGTGTTGGTAAAATGGTGTATTATTGCTCACTGTTGTGTTCTGCGTGTCACAAGTCATAAGTGAATCATTGCATGGAAAACTCATTCTTCCAACGTCAGTAACTGACTACTATTGAATTGACTTAGGTAAGCTACAGTGCATTAGAACACTCCAAATGGCAGAAGTGTGCTATTTAAAAACAAAGTATTAGTAATGTCCAAAATCGGGTTAATATTTTGCTAGGGGGTGAACCTACCAACTTCATAAAGTGCATCTGGTCAGGTAAAACTGAATTCTAAGGGACTTTCTGCTCATCCCCTTGTACCTACAGTACATACAGCAGGCAATACCCAGAGAAGTGTTGTGAAAGTTCAAGCAGTATCAAAAATTATAAAGTAAAGAACACAGCACAACAATATTTCCAATCCGATTTAGAAAAACTCCAGACAAATGTAAAGAGGAAAATGACACCAAGATTATTAAAATTGGCTACGGCAAAAAAGCTATTACCATAAGCAAAGCACCAATGAAAAATACGTTTGTTGTCAACTGTGACCCACACACAATTTCATGGTGACTGTGAAGGAGGGGTCGGATACACAAAGTTTTACCTACAAACTTAGGGGCATATTAGCAAGAAATAGCGATATTTTTTATTGCTAATGTGATTAGTGCACTTTTTTAATCGCTGCCTATCGCTGGATATGTTAGCGGAGAAAACCTGCTATTAGCAATGTTTTTCTCCATTGTGCTAAAATATCCAGCGATAGTGGCGAAATGCGTGAATATCGCTGGAAATCCAGCGATATTCATGCATTAACGCCAATGGGGATTTAACCTGAAAATCCACCTCTCATTGGACAAACAGGTAAATCATGTTTTTAGCAGGCGTTAGATTATAGCGATAATCGTGCTTAGCGCAATATTTTTTATCGCTATGCCTGCCTTGCTAATAGGCGATTGCTGTGTTAGCGACTGAACAGTTTGGGTATGCCCACTTTGCATGTCATTAGAGATAAATATTGCTGACAGGCAAAGCGGGCCCCAAACCGGTCGCTATCGCCTAACGGCTGTTGCAAACTGCTGTTAGCGACAGCTTGCTAATAGGGCGATAAAAACATCGCCGATTTAGCAGCAAAAAGTGCCACTAAAGCGGCGATTAGGCCCTTGCTAATATGCCCCTTAGGGCTTAATCTATTTAATGGCCTGGTTCTCCATCAGGAGCCCTGAAACAAACTGTTTTCTTTTTCCATTTTATAACAAAAATCCCAAGAATAAAAAATAAAATGCTCCCCTCACCATGGGAGTAGCCTTCCCTGGAAAACGGAGTATTCAACAATTTTCACAGCGCTTCACAACCAGGGTTTTCATGGGGGTGAAGAGAAGGGAAAACTGACCTCTAATTCCACCCATCTAAATTAGGTGGTCAGAATTAGAGATCTGCCTCCAATGGCCCTTACTCGTCAGACCCATCAGAGGGGTTTAACCATGGTAGAGACGGAATAGTCTCTGCCGTCATTAAAACAAAGGTCTGCCTGATTTTAAATGCGGCAGGAGGACTATGATCTTGGCAGTATGTATGGTCCGTCGCAGTAGAGTATATGTGCAGCAAAGATATATATAAGGCCCTACGTCTCTGAAGTGTAAGTTAAAACCTCAAGAAGGCTTTGGACGATTAGGGTCCCTTGAAGTCATATATTTCATCATCGAGCTCCAACTGAAGCTGGTTTTTGCTGAGAGACTAGAGATAAAGATGAACAGGGCTGGCTTTAAGGCGGTGCGAGGGGTGCGGCCACACTAGGTGCTGACTTGGGGGGGGGGGGCACTGACCTGTAGGGGGGCCGCTGTTTTCAGCAATTAATTAAGATTTATAAGCACCTGCTGCAGAGCTCCTTGTGCTTCCAGCATTCAGGCAGCAACAACATTATCATAATAACTCTTTTGATTAATGTTCCTGCAGAGAGAGAGATTGGAGATTTGCCTTGTGGCAGCTTTGAGCCACTATAAAGTAGCGCAGAGGGTTAATACGCCTGCTGCAAAGAACAGATCTGCATTTTTATGTGGATTAGTAAAGCCAGCCTTTACCAGCATATTAAAACAAATGAAATGCACGTGAGAGAGAGGCTATGAAGAGATGAGGGGCCCTTTTGCTGAGTGGTAGTGAGGGAATCCGAGGAGGAGGTCAAGAGGGGAGGGATAGCCAAAAAATATTGGCACACCAGGTGCTACCAACGCTACAGCCGGCCATGAGATTAAGAAACATGAGTTAGTAGACAGTAAGGAAAAGAGAATGAGAAGGGAGAGAGGGGTTGATTGGGTTCTTCAGTTGAAAATACAAAGGACGGATAGAAGGAAATAGGTTTTAGATTACATGTCATTTAAAAATCCTAAGTTATCCATATTTTTCGAATGATCAGTAAGGATTCAGTTTCTGAGGTTCTTAGGTCAACAGGTAATGAGTTCCACAATGCAATTGTTGCAACAGAGAATGATTATGAGGATGCTTTGTGAGTATTAAAGAGTTATATTTCCAGTGTGAGATACTGTGAACATCTTATATTGTTATTACCACCAGGTTTTTGATGCTAGAGAGTAAACACACAGGATTGCTGAAGTTTAGTGCTTTGAAGGCAACACATGACAATATAAATTGTATTCTGGCATCAAGCAAGAGCAAGTGTATACCAGAGATCAATCCAGCCCCACAGTAAATTACTACCGCTGCGGCCCAGCCATGCATATTATGAGATTCCTCACTGCCACACTTTTCAAGGCGGTGCGCCAAAGAATCTCCTGCCATAATCTCCTGCCAAAGAATCTCCAGACAGACAGGAGAAAACACTTGATCTGGTGGGCCATTTGTAAATGGGTTTGGCAGTGCGGGAGCAGGGCAGATCCTCTCCTGCAACCCCAAACATATAATGAGGCCCTAAGTTTGTTGATGGTATACAACTTTTCTCTGGCTTTGTTAGCAGTTTTACCACATGATAAGTCATGGAGAGGTTAGAATCTTGCCAGATTCCCAAGAATTTCCACTCTGAAGCCATGTTGGGGGGAATTCATAATTGTTGAGTTTACCCAGCCACATCTCATTTATTCTGTGTCTTTGGAGATGCTCAGGTTTCTCAGGATTAAGCTACACAATATTATTTTTTGAAGACATCATTTTACGAAGGCCACATCTTCATTTGTTGAGATTTTCAGGTAGATCTGTATTCTGTCAGTATATTTATGAATGCTCAATTCTGTAATGTCCATCATTATTCTTAATGAAGAGATTGAACAGCAACAGAGCTAAGATCGTTCCTTTGGGAACACCGCACATTAACACTGCATCTTTGGATGAATGATTCACAATCCTAACCAATTATCTTTGGTTCATCTGAAAGGAAGCAAACCATTTCAGTACAATACCACCATCACCCAACCATGATTCTAGAATCTCATGCAGCCTCTGGTGATAAATGATGTCAAACATCGCCATCATGACTCAGATTATGAGCAACAGGTCCCACCATCATCTAGATGGAGAGGATAGCATTTAGAATTTTTAGGGTAGCATTTCAGTGCAACAGCTGCTCCTGAAACCAGATTGATGTGAATGAAGTAAATTAGTTCTTCTATGATGTGTTTATTGAGCAGTATAACTGCACACTTTCAAGAATCCTTCCAAACGACGGAAAGTTGGTCACATGTCTGTACATTTAGTCCGATGTAGAGGTAAAACAACTCTAGTTTCTAAGAGATTGTAACTTCCAGATTGCAAAAAATTGGGTTCATACTGTTAGATAATTCTATATAGTGTTGAAGTTATTAGTTCCCTTTATACATATGTTTTAAGACATGTTTGAATGATCTTTTTTAAACAAATACAGAAAGCAGAGTGATTGCAGGACAATTGGATGGTGATGGGATCATAAAGTACTCACACGGTCTATCTTTATAAAGAATGCACAGAGGAGAGTGTAAAGACTTAAGTGGCAAAAGAGTAAAGAGGTGCTCTACTGTGAGAAAATATAAAAAAAATGCCATAGCTGACTCTAAGTGGTGTCAGGTGTTTCAGTAATATGGCTAATATTGGAAGTTAAAAAAAATGCTTATGCAGATGTTACAAAATAACAAAGTAATAAAGTCCCAGCCAGAACAAGTGTGCATCTCTCGCGCAAAGCGGATTCTAGTTAGGCATTCTGCAACACATAACGGTATACAAAAAACTCATAATGTGGAAAGAGGATAAATACACTATGGCTGCATGAATGCAGTAATATAAATGTTCCACACAAACTCACATAAGTGCAAAGATGACATGGTGCATACATGCATGTTTTTAAGACATCAATGCAGTAATGTATAGGTTCTACCAGAACTCAGATGAGTGCAAGCGATGACATAATGCAGACATGCATGTTATTATAAATATATGTATATATGTCTCTTTCAGTCTCTCCTTGTGTCATCTTCGAAAACAACCATCTGCAAGAGAGAGTGTGATGGGATCTATTTCCACAAGGGCTCCAGGACACAGATGCCTGCACAAGACCTGAAAGGTTGGATGCTTTGGGATCTGTTTTCCATCAGCTGGAATAATCCCCCCATTTCCTGCACCTGCACCATGTCTTTAATGATTAAACCTGCTCAAGCAAAAGATAAAGGCTACTGATCTCATTTTCTATAATTCAACAATTACTGAATGTCATGTCTTTAACCCCTTCCATGCTGGTGACGGAACCGTTCCGTCATCAGTCACGGCTGAGCTGTGCTGATGACGGAACGGTTCCGTCACGACCGCGCCCTGTTCTGGAATGTCCAGCACAGGGCGCGGAAACGGCGCCGCGGTCAAGGTGTTAATAAAATCTAGCCGTTCTGACAACAAGGCTAGGAAAATCTCAATGTTATTACAAGACTGGAGGCTCATATTATGCATGTTGAAATCACGGCAATAAAAGAATTAGAAACATGAAATTGGTTTACTGTAAAAAATTCTAAAGGTATTTCCATTGGACCAATCTGCAGATTTGAGAATGTTATGTTAACTAGCACCTGACCAGACATCCCGGGAAACCATGGCTCCTCTGGCTGAATGGGCCCGAAAGAATCAATATTAATTCCAGCTAAGGACATTATCCATCTGACCCAACGAGTCAAAGTGGGAGAGGAAACAGTATTATGTTTTTAAAAAAAATGAAATAAGCCATTGATTAGAAGAGGGAGATCTCAAATCTCCATTGTGTGTAACATAAGCCTTTAAACTGTTTCCAACACACACTTGGGTTGAGAAGAAAAAAAAGGATATGAACCGGAAAAGAAACATCAACAAGAGAATAATGGAAAGAAGACACATCAAATGCTTTAACATCTGAAACACGTTTTAATTAAAGTAAATTTAAAAGTATAGTTAGCTTCTTCCAAAATTCCCTGGGTTCTCCACAATGATCCAAAATCCTCCAGGCGACCAGAAAATGGGAACCTTCTAGAATTATGTTGTGCTGATAACCCTGAGGGTTGAGCAATAGATCGGGAAAATTGGAATACACACGGGGTAGTTTGAAGCATCTCCAACGGAGACGGATCTCACAGTTGTTCTTTGCAAAAGGGAGTTATTAATATCAGAGAAGAGTGTTGTCTGCGTGCTTGAGCTAGAGCTCATGCAATTGAAAGAAAGAAGGGGAAAGGCATAGAGAAGAGCCTGTGGCCAAGATTGAAGAAAAGTGTGCGTTGCCAACACTAGACGGTCTGGCCTCCAACTTAAAAAAGAGTACAGTTTGGAGATGAGATGAGATGAGAGACAAAATTATCTATTGACATGTTGTCAAGGATGGAAGAAAAGTGATTGAACACTGAAGGGTGCAGCTGAAAATCACTTGAATCTTGAAGATGTCTGGAATACCACAATGTTATAACATTTATTTTCCCTGGTAGATAAACTGCTCCGATGGGGAGATTCCATTGTAAACAATCCCCCAAAAGTTGTTTGGTGAGATTTGCCAGAATCTTGGACTTTGTGCCTCTAAGATGGTTTAGATATCTGACAGCTGTCAAATTGTCCATTCACAGCTGAATGGTGCAACTTACTTTTTCTTATGTAAAGGACTGGTTGGGAAAAGAACCTGCAAGCATCTCTAAACTGTTGATATGCAAAAAGGACTCCTTATGAGACCACGAGCAAGAACTGACCACATCTTGCGCCCCAACCTGTCCGACTTGCATCAAAATCTAAGGCAAGATTTGTGGTGGCAGAGAAAATTGTTCTACCATTCCAGGCGTCTAAATGAGTGAGACACCAAAGGAGTTTTTCTCTGAACTCTGAATAGGCAAGTACTTTGTGAAGAAGTAAAATCTTTAATCTTTGAAGGGATCAATAATGAAGAGGGCCTGGAAAGTTTGCTTGGATTGAAGAGGCCAGAAGATCTACTAGCTGGGCTAGTGACTTGATAAGAGGGACCTTGTGATGAGGAAGTTGCTGGATAGAACGAGAAGTGTCTACCAGAAAACCCAGAAATTACAATTGTTGGGCAGGGACTAGGGCAGATTTTTGGATACTGATAAGAAAACCTAAACAAAGAAGAATATCCTGGCAAAGATGAAAGTGAGAAGGAAGAACATTCTTGTCTTATGCTATACTAAGAAAATCATTGAGGTAAACAATAAGTCAAACTCCTTGTGCTCTGAGAAAGGCCACAACTGGCCTGAGAATCTTGCTAAAACACCCAGAGCGTAAGACAGACTGAAAGGAAGAGCTTTGTTGCGATAGAAAGAATTCCCCCATTTAAACTGGAGAAGGTTTCTGTGAGAGGGATGAACTGGAACAGTAAGATAAGCATCTTGACGTTCCAGTCTGACCAACCAATCATTTTGAAGTAGGGTTTCCCTGAGATGGAGAATGGTCTCCATTTTGAAATGGTGATATGCCACAAAGTTTTTGAAGATTTTGAGATTTAAAGCAAGACAACATTTCTTCTTCTTTTTCTGAACCAGAAACATTGTACTCAGAAAACCTGAGGGTTCGAAATTAATTGGTTCTATCACATGTTTGAAAAGAAGAGATTGAATCTTGTTGTGTATGAGACAACGGTGATCTTGGGGAAAAAAGAAGAGGATGAGAAAGTTGAAACTGAACTGGAAGTCGGTAATGCTCTTTGAAATATCCTTGAACTAACTGAATTACTTAGGGATATGTGGTGAGAGAAAACCATGAATTTAGAAACAATGCCAATCTGCCTCTGATGGGAAGAAGTCCAGAAATGAAAACTCTTACCAGAGTATTGTTCTACTTTGTTTTTATATCCCCTGGACCGGTAACCTCTGGAGCGAAGGGTATAGAATTGAGGCTTATATCCCGAATAGACCTCAACTTGAGATTGCTGGTTGAAGGAGCCTCTGCGGGGGTATTGACGCCTTTTAAAATAGCAGCTGGCAAAGCAACTCTTACCTTTGCTGACCCTAACGAAAACCCGAGATGAGAAAATCTTTTTCAGGGGAAGCTGGGCTTTGTCCATGGTAGCAAAGGTAAATACATATTTCCGTAACTCTTTAATGAAAGATCCTCCAAACAATAATCCCTTAGCCAAGGGACCTTCGTCTTTTGAAGCAAGAGAGACAAGTGTTAGTTCGATTTTTAGCAATAGGCTCGTTCTTCTCTCTTGTGAAATATGAGCATTTGCATTGCCCAAATTCCAAATAGCCTATTGGGCTCAATTGGAAAGAGTCTCAGGCTGAATCAGAGTGCCGTTCATTTTGGCCTCCTCTGCCAAATCAATAATTCTGATGAGAGGACCTACCAAATCCAACAATTTGTCCTGACAATTGGACCAGGCGCTGTCCACTCCTTCCTTAGAATCTCTACCGAATTTTGTGAAAAAGTCACAATATTTGGGTCAATCACAGGGGTAGCAGTGATATTATTATTGGGTTGGGAAGGGCATGGACACTCAGATTTTAGCTTGTTTCTAGTGGTCTTATCCAGAGCAATGCACAAATAAAAGGAAACTTATTCCGCTACATGATCTCCGGGAAATCATTCTGTAGAATATGGGTGGGGATGTTATAGTTAGGAAATAGAATTTAAAAAAACCTTAAAAACACTGAAAAAACCAAAGGTTACAGGGATGTTATAATTAGTCTAAGATTTCACTCATACAAAATCAGAGAAATTTAAAAGTTATAGTTAGTAGAGCTAACTATAACTCGCGCCCCCCCAATGCGCTGCTTATGACCTCACATATTACATCACTCATGACATGGTCAGTGACTTCCCCGATGACATCTCAAATGACATCACTGAAAATATCACTGGTGACATCATACATAGAGCCACTCACCCACAACTTTGACACCGTTGACGAATCCTAACAAAAATGTCAAAACTAATACGATGCTCACTTCAGCTGCTGTCTTGAAAGTTTTGTGGTGATTCATCATACAGGGGCTGAAAAACAGGGGTGGTCCCAAAACGCGTTTTCCCCATGTTAATTTCCACAGAATCTTTAGACATGGCTACAGCCGAACTGCTGAACGAAATTACACCAAATGTAGCCGGTAGTTAGATGTTGGTGCAGGGCAGCTCACCATCTGATTGATACTATAAATGTATTGCAAATGAAATTATACCAAATCATAACAACAATGAGTTGGTTAATAACATTATATATTTTCTGACATCATGTCGGCACTAGATCATGACCTGTGATATTTAAACAAACTTTAAGTACCAACTGAAATTACTATAAATATAATTGTCGATATAATAAGAGATGATCAACAGTATATTTGTATACAGTATCTTGCACACGATAATGGTACTATACCATTATTGGTGGTATGCAAATTAACTCCTAGTACTCGCAGCAATGCATAATAGGTGTAATTTTCTACACTGTCAGCAAGGTTTCCCAAAAGTTGAAATGTGATAATTATAACTTTTTAATTGTACAGACATAGATTTGGACTACAACTCACATCATGCTTCATAAAGTGCTAAGGATGGAGAGGATATATTGAGAAAGAGAATAAAGTCTTCCCTACCGTGAAAAAGACTCTTGGAGATCGAAACGCGTTTGTGGAGTAGTGGTATTCGCCATTAAAGAAAATCAACAAAGGATTTATTGTGTGCGGCTTCTTTGTATACATTAACGAACTGTGGGCTTGAAGGATCAGCCCGTCGCCAGCACCCGCAGTCGAGTGCACCAGGTCTGAACCTGTTTTCAGAGAAATATATCTATATATATATACACTCCATAGGAAAAAAGTTTTGGGTTAATTTATAACTTTGGCTCCGGATGACAAATCTTCACAAAACATTCTATAAAAATGTATTTCCACCTCAGCTCCTTTCTGAAAAGTTTCCGGGTGGTCCATCAATCGCGGGCTAAGAATAATGGTTTTCCCAAAACATTTTTTCTCCATTTATTTTTCCATGGGAAAATTAGACACAGGAACAAAGGGCTGAACAGAATTACACCAAATTCAACAGAAACTGCAGAGGATTTGCGGAGCCGCCCAATCCCAAGATCAGATCTGATTGGCCGCCACCCCATTAACAAAGATGTGGGGGCAGCTATCTTGGGACTCGAGGACTCAGTCCCCTGTCTTAGGAAAAAGGTTTTTAGAAAACATATAGGGTGGCTGGGTGGAAATACCCTACTCCCCTAGGCCCAGTGGTGGGGCAAAAACAGCACTTTTTTTTTCAGTGTGGCAAAACTGCTGAGGATCCGCAACTCCTATAAAAACAAATGTTGGTCTCCCGCCTTTTAAAAAACATACCCCGTGGATGGCCAGGGCCTAGGGTGGAGCATAAGTATTTAATGGGGAGGGGCGAGTTCAGACCCTTCCCATAGCCTTTGTGAGGCCATGGGGAACACTAATCAAATAATGGGGGGACAGAAGTGGATGCAGATGTCACATATAACAAGAAACAGTCATGCACATGGGAGCATCGAAGAAAAATTTAAAACTCTACTATTTCCTATTTGGGAGAGCTGGACATCTTTTTTTTTTACTGCTTAGTCCCATAGATACATCAAGCATCCATTTTGCGATTCCTTATTAGCGAAAAATAAGGATTCTCTAATAAGGAATAGCAAAATGCTATGCATGAAGAACTCGCTTAAAAAATAGCGATTTCTTAAAATTCCTTAATTGCGACTCGCAAATTGCGAGTCGCAATTAAGGAATACCTCCCCATTCATTCCTATGGGCCTAGAGGCCCATAGGAATGAATGGGAAGACAATCTCAATTTGCGATTCTCAATTAGAGATTCGCAAATTGAGATTGCAAATTCAAGGGTGCCAGGATGTCAAAAGGACACCCTGTTGCACCCCTGAAATCTGCATATGGGTACATCTTGCACACACACATGCCCTAAGGGCATGTTTGTGTGTAAAATGGAACTTTAGTGCATTTTTCAAAGTTTTTTCAAATTACCATCAAGTTCAACTTTATTGTAATTTGCTCCCCCTATTAGCGAAATTGCTAATTTTTTAACTTTAATGCATTGCATTTAAGGAATCTCAATTTGAGATTCCTTAAATGCAACAGCAATTTAAGTAATCGCAATTTTAAATACCGGTCGCAAAGGGGCAGATTCTGAGAATCTGCCCCTTTGCGAGCGGTGTTTAGCTTGATGCATCTATGCCTAAGTGTTTCTCCTCTTTTTTCATGGTGTCATGCAGCAAAAGATTAAAAATATGCCAAAATCTCTTCAAAAATCAAAAAATGTATGTATTTTATATTCAGAGCCACCTTTTCACCTTAGTACATCAGATTATATCAGCGCATTTAGAAGTATTAATTTGAATGTGCTAGTTTTCAAACATTAATTTAGAATCATTAATTCTTCCCCCCACCATGTGCACTCTTTGGGTGGCCTGGGACAAAATTATTATAGTTTATTAAATCCAACACTGGAGAAGGTTTTGTACAGCACACATCCTGAATTCGTGTATTTCAAGATCCTCTTATATGTGATAATGAAGAAAAATTAAGGAACATGAAATAAAACAATTGCCTAGGATCACACAATTGAATAAAGTGGGGAAGCCTGGATTAATCCCATGTTTTCTGGTTTCACATTGTTCAGTTTAGCCTCTACACGTATATGCTTTGCTTACCCTACTCCCTCCTTACAGCCAAACTCCCTCGAACCCCCCCTCGCCCGACTGCCACCCCCCTGGCATCAATAAAGTCCTTGGTCACATCATGGACTGAACTTTTTGGCCCCTGTTTGATGTTTGCAAGTACCCATGCATTAAAGCTTGCCCTGTTAGTTTTTCCAGTGCTGAAAAAGCTGCGAAAAAGATTTCTTTTTTGCATACAGAATGCACATGAAACATAAAAGAACATGTCAAATACCAAGGTGGATTCATCATCCCTGAATTCCAAACTTACTACAGAGCGGCACAAGGCCAGTTTGCTTCACGTTGGTTCCAAATAGACGCCAGACGGCCCTGCTCCATCCGAGAGAGAGATCAAGCAGGGGACATACCACTATCATCTATCCTGTGGAACGGATTCAAACCTGATTCTGCTTGTATTCAAACACTGTCCACCATGAGTTGGGCATGAAAGAAACTCAACTGGATCCTAGAGACAGGCCCCCTATACTATAATTGTGATCCATTAGCTAACAATCCATGGATACCCCTGACCCTGGAGCGTGTGGTGCAAAGCACACTTACCAAATTTGACCTGTGCACATTGGGAAAGTCTTCCCTAAAGGTCATGTCCTTTCACATACTGATGACGCCAGATTTTCCCAAGCCAAACAGATGGTTCTTTTCCTCCCACGTCACCTTCAGGCCACTCTTCGTGCCTGTATCCATGACATTTTTAATATCAGACTCTGAAGGGGGAGACTGATTTCCAAAGTATACAAAGCCTGCATGTGAATGAAGCCCACTCCCTGCCAGACAAAGAGTGGTACAACTGCAGTGCTCACATTCAATTTGTTTCCCCTAACCATCAACACAAGTTGCTCCAATTTAAATTCCTGCACAGGGCATATGTTACCCTATCACACTGGCTGAATTAGATCCTACCTGGTCTTTCAATTGCTCAAAGTGCAGCACGCCTGAAGCTGATTTTGCACATCTGACATGGACTTTTCTACATATTGGGGCTTATTGAGGTGAAATATTAGAGTGCCTCTCTTTCATGACTCATGTTGAGTTCCACCCAGACCCCTTTATGCCCTTATGGCACTCTTAGGCTACTTAGCAGATGTCCCTAAATCGATTCGAAGATATACGTCCATGGCACTACTGCTGGCAAAAAGGGAGATAGCATTGCATTGGGACAGTGAGGTTCGCCCAACTGTTAAGGCTTGGCTTACCACTGTGATTTATTGTGACTCCACAAGTGAAGTACATGCCACGATACAACTTCCTACCTCACGCTGAGAGATATTTGGCAGCCTCTCAGGGACCACCTATTGACTATTGACACAGATTCCCATGCTAGTCTTACATATCTATGGTTCTAATCCATTTACCACATTGCTATGCAACCTTAATTGCTCCAATTGACACCCCTGCATTGCCTCATGTGTTTGCTTCTCCCTTCTATGTTATGATTTGATACCTGTATCTGCTGGTATTATTGACGCTTTTGACTCCTCGAGGCCTATACTACTGGACTGTAGTACTATATGCTTATACCTATGGCCCTGTGTTTTTGTATTGTTCTTCTTGAAAATCCATATATAAAGTTTGACCCCCATGAAATTAAAAAAATGCACCAGAAGAAAGCGTTCAAGACAGACATAAACAGAGAAAGCGTTGAAATTAATTACCTCGGCAGTTCAATTCCCAACTCAAGCTATTTCTCTGAACACTGGAGAATAGATTTAATAACATTTGACATAGAGCAACACAGCAAGATAACTTGCTGCACTGCGTCAAATGGAGCAGCAGGAATGTGCCATATCTACGAAGATAAGGCACATTTCTGGCGGTGACCTTTGGGAGATTGAACCAGAGGAGCCGGCTGGGCCACGTAAGCTGTGTGGGCGGCCAGGAAGGCACCAGTAAAAGATATTAGCTTGAGCAGCTTGGGGGAGGGCCGCCCTCACTCGGACATTTAGTGACCTCCCAAGTCGCGGACTGGATCATCGTGCAAAAGGGGGGCAGAGGAGAGACGAGGAGCCCCCTATTGAACAGTGGAAAGTGCTTCTAGTGGCCTGGTGAGGTTGATAGTGAGTGGAAGCCCCCCCGCCCAGGGCCACCTGGGGGCCAACGAGGTGCAGCAGGCGCTGCGAGATCGGACTGCGGCTTGGGGCCCTGGTGAGCAGAGACCCATCAGGAAACCACGAACCGGTAAGGGCCCCCCCCCCCCAGATCCGGACAACGAATCTGCGGATCAGCGGAAACAGAACCAGCTCAATCACACCCGGAAGGACTGATGTAACAACAGGTCAACCAAATACTCCAGGCTATCACGGATACAAGGGACGCCCTTCAACAGGACATTGCCCAGGTGTTGCTGGGTTGGGCCTTCTACGGGCAGATCATGCTAAGCTGGTTGACCGGGTGAAGTCGACTGAGACCACGCTGGAGGTCTTAGAACCCTCCCAGAAAGTGCTGGAAACCCGGATGGGGGTCGTCACCCACAGGTTGCAGGTACTGGAGAGGAGGGCCGAAGATGCCGAAGGGCGCAATAGATGGAACAACATAAGAGTGGTGGGCTTACCAGAAGGAGTGGAAGGGGGCAATATGGTGGACGACCTGAAACAATGGCTGCGGACCGAGGTTGCTCGGGAGGGCCTGACACCTTTCTACAAGTTGGAAAGAGCACACACGGTGCTGGCCAGTCCATTGGCACCAGTGGTGGCCCGTCTACTCATCTATAATGACAGGGACCTACTTCTGAACAAGGCTAGCACTGCTGGCCCGTACAAAGTGGACAATAACAATGTGTCACTGTTTCCGGATTACACCTTTGACGTGCAGCGCCATCGGGACTCGTTTCTGGCAGTTAAGAAGGCCCTTCCAGACGAAGGCATCCAATATTCGCTGATGTTTCCAGCGTGCTTGAGAGTGACTATGGACGGTAAAACGTTCTTTCACAGTGACCCTGAGGAGGCATGGAGTTGGTTGGAATCCTACCGGGCAGGATTGGACGAGGCGGGAAGCGTGCTTGGGCAACAGACAGAGGTACCGCGCCCGCGCCGCACAAGGCACACCAGACGGTGGTGCCCTGGAGCGAAGAAACCCACTACGACTCAGACGGAGAAGGGGAGGTCGACAGCGTTGCAGACCGTGATGAAGATATCCCAAGCAAGAGGAGCAGTGTCAATGGGGGCTACAGATTCGGAAAAAGGGTCAGCTGAGACTGAATCCGAAGGGTCGGACACGGGAAGTGTTCCACTACCGCATATCACACCAGGGACAGCGGATGAGATCGTTGATGCTTAAACTTATGCAGTTAAACCCTGAGACCTGTAAGAGGAGTGGACTGAGGCTGGTTCCTTTTATCCTAGGGCGGCATTTGGAAAGGGACACCGATGAGAGAGCTGGGACAGGGTGGCAATAGTCTTGTGCAGCTACCTCCACCTGGTGCTCTTCCAGAGGTGTTGAAGAATCTCTGATAGTGGGGTCGGGTGTTAGGACTCAATGGGATTGTGGATCAGATCTTCTCGGCACTAGGGCTTCCCCTTAGTTTTGTTCCTTGATCGGATCCCTGGTAGATACCAGAGGGACTGTTGGTTGATAGTTTGAATGGGTGCTAGCTGTTTAGAGCCTGCTCTGGGCAGGGGTTGTTTGGAGCATTTGAGGGGATTTTTTGGGGTGTTTAGAACCACAGGTGTGCCAATGGAGGGAGTGCAGTTACGGATGAGGGATGACAAACATAATGTGGACATCACCTGAGTTCAAATGCATTATGTGGAATGTATGGGGGATACATACAATGTTGAGACGCCACAGGGTTCATGCTTATTTGGTGCGTAGGGGAGTGCAGATTGCTTTCCTTCAGCAAACCCATGTTGACCACACTGAAAGGCAGGCATTACAACGCAGGTGGCGAGGGCAGCTTTTCTATCCAACATACTCTGCTTTTGCTAGGGGTACACTAATATGGATCAGGGCGGGGGTTCCCTTTCAACCATTACAGCAGTTAGTGGACCCCGAGGGGAGGTTTGTGGCTGTTATGGGGCGATTGGACGGGAAAGATGTGACATTATGCAGTGTATATGCCCCAAATGTAGCCCAGGAGAGCTTTTTTGCTCGACTATCAGGGAAGTTGGCGGCCTACTTGACCGGTTCGGTGATATTGGGTGGTGACTTCAACTCTATCACTGATACTGTGATGAATAGATATCACCCCCTGTTGCCCGACGCACCCATACATAGGCTTTCGAAACTTCAACAGGATTTGTAAGATAAGTGAAAGCTTATAGACACATGGTGTGTACAGCACTTAGGGGAGCAGGACTTATATGTGTGCTTGCTCGCCATACTATGCACCCCAGACATCCATGCGACAGTAAGACACATGAATATTTAGCAAGGACAATTTCAGATCATAATCCACTTTTGCTGGTATTACACTAGGCTCGGGAGAGGCCTGCAATCCCTACCCGGCGATAATGCCCGGAGGCCTTGGAGGTTCCTGTATTCCGTGAGGAGGTACAGGCGGGTTTAGAGCAATATTTCCTCGAGAATGAGGGTACAGCATCGACCTTGGCATTGGAGTGGATACTTTTAAAGTGGTGGTGCGGGGCTTATGCATAACTAAAATGGTGGGAGTGCGGAAGACTCTCTTGCTAGATATAGAAAAGGAGAAAATATGTCTACGACAGGTGGAGAGAGCCCACCCTGAGATGCACAGGACGAAGTCTTGGCTGCGCAGGAGGGTGTGGCAACACAGGTAGAGAGGTTGTGCTGCTTCGACCATAAAGCGTACTTGGTACGGGCGCATGGGGAAAGGGATAAGGCGAGCACACTGTTGGCCTAGTTGACCAATCCGGCCACGAGGGGTAAGCCTATACTGGCCTTGGCCTTGCCTACGGGAACGCCAGAGTATACCCAGCGGGGGATCAATGGGATGTTCTTAGAATACTATGCAGACCCGTACGGGAGTAAGCTTCAGGACACAGGCGACAGGCTGGAGGATTTTTTGGCAGACGTAAACCTGACGCACCTCGAGGAGGACCAGGCGGACTCCTTAGGACGGGAGATTTACATAGGGGAAATAGGTGGTGCGATAAAAACATATGGCGCGTAATAAAACGTCGGGTACTGATGGGCTACCGATCGAACTTTATTCAATGTATGTTGATATATTGGCCCCTAAACTGCTCGCGGTTTACCAGGAGGCCCGGGGTATGGGGAAACTGTCTGCCTCCACTCGAGAGGCTATCATTATCCCTCTGTTGAAGTCGGGGAAAGACCCCCTGTATAGGTCGGCTTATCGTCCGTTATCAATGCTAACATCTGACTATAAAATAATAGTAGGATTCTTGCGACCTGGCTCCTTCCATATGTGGAGCAGTTGGTCCATATTGACCAGGCGGGTTTTATCTTGAAACGCACAACGGCAACCAATGTGAGACGCCTCCTCCGCACCCTGGGGGAAGATCATAGCGTAGTCCCCACTGCAGCGGTCCTCTCCATAGACATCGAAAAGGCATTCGACAGCCTAGAGTGGCCATACTTATTCTGGGTCCTGCGTGCGCTAGGTCTTGGGGAATCCTTCGTGGGGTGGACGATGATCCTTTATAGATCGGCATCGGCTCGTGTACGGACGGGGGTGACGATCTCCCCATCTTGTTTAGTAGGACGGATAACACGGCAAGGGTACCCGATTTCTCCGTTGTTGTTTGCCTTAGCCATAGAGCCTTTGGCAGCCCATGCCAGATTGGGGAGGCATTACCTTGGGTTAGATCTCTGTGGGGATATCAGTTTAGATTCCTTGTATGCCGATGACTTATTAATTTTCTTGGCAGACACAGGAACGGCCTTAGACGGTGCAAAGCTGTTACTCCATGATTTTGGCAGGATCTCGGGGTTGGGGGTGAATTGGGCGAAGACTTGCCTGTATTCGGTGGTCCCATCCGAGGCGGGTCACTCCCAGGTTGCGGGCATTCACTGGGAATCTCAATGTTTACCCTATCTTGGCACTAACATCTATCACAACTCTGAGGATTTGTTGGAGGGTAATGTGGGTAGGGCCATACGAGGCCTTAGGCGCAGTTTTGCATTTTGGAGTACATTGCCGCTCTTTGTGGAAGGCCGGGTGGTGCTCCTGAAGATGGTGGCGCTCCCCCGAATATTGTATCATTTTCAGTCACTACCGGTCTGGGTACCGGGTTGCATTTTCAAGCAACTCAGTTACAGTGGCTCACTCAAGCGGTAGCTAGGGAGTTCCGGACCCGAACGGACCTGAGGGATGGTGGGTTCAACACCATATTTTGTCCTTTATAGTGCTTCAGCAGTGGCTGCGCCTTGAGCCGCTTACTAGCGAAGAGCGGACACTGAGATTATGCTGGAACCAGAGCCAGCGCAGGGCTGGGTTCGCTCGTCCGTACTCCCCAGAGATTCCGCTGGGAATGTGTACAACCCTCCTACATGGGGGGGACTGGACGGCATTGGCTGAATGGGAGGTCCTAGGAGTGCAAGTGCTGGGAGATCTGTATGAAGATGGAGCCCTATTACAGTTTCAGGCCCTGCAGGACAGATATGGCCTCCCTCGGGGGGATTATTTACTGCATTCAGCTCTAGTCTTAGCAATGCAATGTTACTGGAAGGCGGGATTGTCATAACCACAGACATCACTGGCATGCCAGTATGTGGTAATGGCTGCGGGAACCTTCAAGGCCATTACATGCCTTTATAGGCGCATGCTGACCGAGGGGCTGGAGCCATTGCGTGAGCTGCAGGGGAAGTGGGAGGCAGACCTAGGCAGGGAGATCCCTGAGAAGACATGGGCCCAGTTAGTTAAGAGGGCTTGGAAAAGCACGAGGGATGCTAGATTTCAGTTGGTACAATTCTATATCCTGCATAGGGCATATTTAACGCCTGCTAAAACTAATCAATATTTTAATATGGACACTGCGCAATGCCCGCATTGTAATTTGGAAGGGGCACATTTTCAACATATACTGTGGGGGTATTCACAACTAGGAACATGTTGGGAGGAAGTGACTGAGTTGCTTTGTGAAATCACAGACCGTAATGTGGAACCAGATCAGGGCACTTGTCTACTGCACTGGTTCCCGCATACCTGTAAAACGAAGGTGACGAGCAAGTTTATAGATTTAGGCCTGTTATCAGCTAAGAGAGAGATAACTGCGCACTGGAAATCAGAACGAGGGCCCAGTATGAGGAGGTGGAGGACGGAATTACTCAAATGGGCGCTGATTGAAGGTACACTCAGGCAATGCGGACTAATAGTGAAAAAGCACTGGAGGCAACAAGGTTGTGGGAAGCATTGGTTGTTGCACTGCAGGCGCCTGAGACGGATTCAGAGGATGGCTTGGCCCTGGAAGTACGGATTCGCCAGGCTCCACAAGAGTGGCAGAGTAACACTGGATGTACCCTGTGGAACGATTATGGGAATCTAATAATAGTATGTTGCCCGTACGATATTGCTGCTGCTGTGCTCACCATAACAGAGGAATCGGGTGTTCCTGTATTTCTACGCTGCGAGCAGTTGAGGCACAACGGTGGTATGGGGATGGGGGAGGGAATAGGGGGAAGACTGGCTTGAGATTTCATAAGATATTATTTAGTTTTATAACAGTGTTGGTCCTTGACTACTAGTGGGAACTGAACTTATGGCTAAGCCGTAGGATAACGCACCACTAGGATAGAGATGTCTGTAATTATGTGATGGATATCACTGCGATTTTTTAACTATTATGGTGCCGCAGATGGCCGTAAGGACAAGAGGGATAGCAGAATTATAAAATGGACAATTGTCATGCTGTAATGACTGCCAGCTGGTATTTGAAAAGCAACAAAAACATATTTAAAAAAAATATATAGTAAGTTTTTTTTATGTGTGATACGGTCCCAGTTTTTAGGTAGAGCTTAGCAGCTCGCTCTGCGAGGCATGCAGTAGTCGAGTATGCTGTGGATGCCCTCCCCAACTCTCCTCCCATATTTTTCATTGGCTGGTGTCATTGCCCTTGGTAAATGCTGGCTTCCCTTTGATAATGGGGCTTGTTAGTCCATCCTTGTTACCTCCCTGTCGCCATTTGTTACCTCCCATGAGGGCTGGATCTTTTACTTGTGGCCTTACATGGTCGGTTCAGTAAGCACTATGTTTTTTTTAATTGCAGCGCGGTCCGCTTTCACTTTTTATTTAAATAATTGCCGCGCTGGCCGAAAGGGAGCGTTTCTACTCACTAATCTAACAAGCATTTGCAATGCAATAGGTTTCACATTTACGCGAGTTTGAGCTATTGACATCGCAAATAACAATGCCTTTTATTTTTGTTTTCATTTTCAAAACATAAATAAAAGGCATTGTCATTACAATACCAATAGCTTAAACTTGTGTAAATGCGAGACCTATTGCATTGCAATTGTTATTTTTTTTAACTCCTTGGACGCTCATGACGAGCTCAGCTCGACAGGAGCCACGGCGCTCCGGTGCTCATGACGAGCTCAGCTCGTCATGGCCCGTGGAACGCTCAGGTGCGGGGAGAATTCCCCCGCTGTGCTGAGCGCTCCACGAGAGGCAATACACCTGTGCACAGGAGCTCCGTAGCTCATGACGAGCTCAGCTCGCCATGAGCATGGGGGCGCTGTGCGCGCCCCTCTGCCCCCCAGCACAGCGGGGGATTAACCCCCGCAGCGAAGGGGTTAACTATTGGGCCAGCGTCCCGCAGCGAAGGGGTTAACTATTGGGCCAGCGTCCCGATACTCTTACCATAATGAAATACATGTCCCAATTTTGAGGGGAGTTCAGCTTCACACGAGCACTAAAAGTAAGATGCTGCATGCACGTTTTCATTTTCTCTATGCCAGAAGTGTCCAACTTGACAGATTTGTTTTGCTGCATGCAAAGCAAGTGTAACATTTACAGAAAAAAACATTATGGTGGGCAGCAGCAGTGAGTATCATGGGCTCCACATCTTCCCATTCACGTGGATCACAACTCTAAACATATCTTCGCTCAGCACCTCGTTGCTATGTCTTTGTCAAAATGTGCACATTTAAAGGGGACCACAGAATTTGCCTTCATTTTTTCACTGTGTGGTTATCAGGAAAACATCTATATTTGCTCTACATGAACAGGGTACTGTTGTCAATTTAAAAAAATGAGTTGATGTAGCAATTACATTTCATTTAAACAGTGCTTCCTACCCCTGACGATGCATTGAAATGACCCAGAAACTACATGTTAGTACTGCCACCCTACCAGAAGATCAAGTGATTTGCCCAGAATCACAGTATGTTTCGCTGACGCCGGGATCCAAACCTGGGGCCAAATGTACGCAGGTAATCATTTGCGACTACCAAATAGCGAATTTTTGTGAAGCACTATTTCATCATCGCAAACACCCATGTACAAATGTGTGTTTTACACATTTTGTGATTCCCAGTCTTTCGCAAATAGACCTAACTTATGAATAATAATGAGGAAAGTCTTGGCTGTTCGACCCCTTGGTAATCCCAAAAAAACAAAGATGATGGCCAGCTGGGGTCAGCAGAAAATCATCTCTGTGATTGCTTTTTCTATAATGCAATCTATGTTTTTTTTTTTAATGCAGCACCTTTTCCTTAAAGGAAAACCGGATGTGTTTAAAAAAAAAAAGAAGACATTTCTTTAAATTTTTCGGTTGAGCATTTGAGACCTCTTGTATATACTATACTAAATACTTACATATATACTTCTTTGTGGGCTTACAGCTTGCCCACTGCTTGAATTTGCCTGTTCCAGTGTCCTTTAAAAATCCTTGCTAACTAGTGGTCAATCCTTCCTCTTGTCCATCCTTTTTGTCTTTTGTTTCCTCGCACTTGAAGCATTGACCTAGCACGGTATTCTTCTGCTTTTGGTGGACAATTTGTTTTACTTGTACTGTTTTTTCTTCCCTGCTTGTGTTACTGTTTGCTTTTGTCGAGCTTCAGCACCGTAGCTGGCAAGCGGCATTGCAGCCCACGCACTCCTCCTTGTGCCTGGCGCACCATGTTACTTTTTAGGTTTCGCCTGTCGAAAGCTGCGTACTGCGCAGCCTTTTGCGCAGGCGAAATCTTATGTTAGAACAGTGTTGCCCTCGTTCCGCCTCTCTCTTCCATTGGCTAGCTCCATAAATGGAGGCTAGCCATTGGAAGAGTGAACTGTCCGTCATTTCCCGAGGCGATTGGTGGGCGTTCCGCCGATTCTTTCCCTCTCCGCAACGTCATGAAGACGTGGCAACTGTAGGCGTGTATTTATTATTATTTTTTTTTTACACCGATGTGTGTGTTCATTGTTAACCTTGTCCCTGTCCCGCTGGCTGTTTCCTGACCACCTTCCCGCTGTCCATCCCCCTCCTGCTACCCCCCTCCCGCTGTCCATGTGCCCGTTAACCCACCCCACTCCCGCTGTCCGTGAGCCCGTTCACCCGCCCCCTCCCGCTGTCCGTGAGCCCGTTAACCCGCCCCCTCCCGCTGTCCGTGAGCCCGTTAACCCTCCCGCTGTCCGTGTGCCCGCCCCCCCTCCCGCTGTCCGTGTGCCCGCCCCCCCTCCCGCTGTCCCCCTCAAGCGGACACTAAACACCCCCTTCCCCACGTTTGACACAGCATGCACAATGTGCAAAGGATGCCCTCCGTTATCGTGGTGCATTGAAAGTGTGGCTCAACGCAAGCTTTCTGCTGAAATTAACACCACATTGTGATGTAAAAATGTTATTGTGGCTAGCGGGCGTGAGTTTCCGTCTGCCCGCTGGTGCTTGGAGGGGCTGCGCCTGGGGTGGCTCCTAGAAGCTGTGAATCATTATCGCGGGGTTACCACAGACTGCCTGCAAATGTTTACTTTTAATTCTGTCGGCGCTGCGGGACATTTTGTTTCCTCTGTAAGCACTATCTCCGAGAGGCTTATCAGTCAGGCTGAGTTGAATTCCGGCAGCCCCAACTCCCTGCCTGCTGAGCTTGTGCGTCCCCGCCCAGTCCCAGTCCTCCTCCCCGGAGAGGCGCTGCCTGGCTCAGGGCTCAGCTTCCAGTCTAGCTGCCGCCGCCGCCTCCTGCACTTTTCAGTGTTTTCGTGGGAGAGCCGTGCAAGGCCGCCTGGACTTTGGGAGCAGTGGAGCCGCGCGCTCGCAGTGCGTGAGGAGTTTTTGAACTTTCTCCGGAACTTCAGAGCTCAGCTGCAAGGAACATGCCAACCCGCCGCTGATTACCAATCCGTGCCACCCTCCGCGAGGGCACGCACAGCTGCCAGCATGTTTGAAGGTACGAGATACACTGGGTTTACGTTTCCTAGTTTCTACTGCATAATCCTGTAAATAGTTTGTTTTGTAAAATTCAAAGCAGTTTAGTTTAATAACTTCTTTTACCACTTTCATGATCCTCTCGTGCACACACATGGTATTTTTTGCTTTTATTGATACGCGCTTAAAAGTTATGGTGAAAGTAATAGGTCACCTAGTTATGCTTTTTTTCCTCCTTATTTTGGAATCTGTATTTTATGTTTTTTAAATTAAAGGCTTCATGTAGAACGCAGTGTGAAGGAAGCAGGGCTAAGTGAGTGTCTGGCATCTAACACGACAGGCAGCTCAAGCCCGCTTTCGCGCCTCTCTCTCACTTTGGTGCCAGTTTAAGTATTGTTTGTGTAGTGAGCACCTCTCCGCCCCACCCGCATGGTTTGGTTTACCCAGCTGTTCCTGCAAGCAGATGTTTCGCCGGTTAAAATAAACTGCATCCGAAGGAAGTGACCGCAGCCCTGAGAGCCGGAAGCCCTGCCTGGGCCGGCTACCCCCCCACCCCATTAGCGTAGTCCATGTTTGTGGAGGGCAGCGGAGCACGCATTCCCTATCGTGGCAGGTGTATTGGTTCAAACCATTTTTCACACACCTCCCCCTCAGCGCCCAGCCCCGTGACGCAGGTGCTCTGTTTATTCATTTGAATTATTTATGTCCTCGACGTGCATCGGTACAAATGAAAGTCAAACTCGCACGTCAGAACAGGTTTTTTGCCCCCATTACTTTGGTTCCAACTTGTAAGTTGTGTGCAGTAAGCACTGTTAATTCCGTTTGAGCCGTGCTTTCTGTGGCCAGTCCTAAATATTGAAAGTCCCATCACTGGTGGTAAAGCCATAATTTTTAAAGTAGCGGCGTCGCTGTAATGCAGTATATAACCTCTGCTAATCTGTAACATAACATCATAACATTTTATTTGAAAGTATTCCTATAGCAGTTTATTTTGTTTGGTGTGGTTTGAAGATGCAGTTCAACAAAAAGAGAGGTAGGGAGAACGTAGCAATACACTCTTAGTCCCCAAATATATCGTTCAAACAGCAAGAAGTGAGATGTGGGCTGCCCTGCCTCTGGGTGGGTGTGTGTGGCTCGGGAAACATCATTTACTACGAAGGAATTACCCCGCATAACGTTTACCACGCGTCACTCACCACGAAAAGGTCTTTTCCACGCGTATGCTTTCAACGTCCGTCTTTACCACGCGAGTGGTATTCCTTCGTGTCGTTCTGCCTGTACGATCTGCGTGGGCTTGGGTGGGGGGGGGGGCTGGGGGGGCTAGGGGGAGTTGGGGGGGGGGGCTAGGGGGGGTTGGGGGGGTCTCCCCCCCAAAAAAAAAACAAGCGGATAACAATAAATAAATAAGAAAACTTAAAAAACGAACAAGGAAATAGCCTCACCAACAAGGAGACGTGTACGTCATAATTGAAGTCCTTTCACAGTTTTGATAGACGTGTTTTGACGCTTGTTTCCGTGGTCGGTGGAAGAAAGGGCTGATGGGGAAAGACGTACAGGGGTCAGATAAGAATCTAAACTTTATTAATTAAGGTATTATTTAAGCGCATTATGAAAAAAATAAAAATAAAATGTAAGGGAATCTGTTGTTTTTAATTGTTTAAAACATCGATCTTTTCCTTCATACTGCATGTAGCCTATCAGCATCGTTATGTAAATTTAAATGAGACGTGAGATGTTTCGTAACGTTAATTTTGCGGAGTAAAAACATGCGTTGTCAAATGCTGCGTGGTGAAGACACATGCGAACTAAAGTTCGCGTGGTAAAGCCATGCGTGGAACTTGTCTTCGTGGAAAAATCATATATTCGTGTGGCTCTGGGTGTGTGTGTGTGTGTGTGTGGCTCTGGGTGGGTGTGTGTGTGTGGGGCTCTGGGTGTGTGTGTGTGTGTGTGGGGCTCTGGGTGGGTGTGTGTGTGTGGGGCTCTGGGTGTGTGTGCGTGTGTGGGGCTCTGGGTGTGTGTGTGTGTGTGTGGGGCTCTGGGTGGGTGTGTGTGTGGGGGCTCTGGGTGGGTGTGTGTGGGGGCTCTGGGGGTGTGTGGGGCTCTGGGTATGTGTGTGGCTCTGGGTGTGTGTGGCTCTGGGTGTGTGTGTGGCTCTGGGTGTGTGTGTGTGTGTGTGTGGCTCTGGGTGTGTGTGTGTGGTATTAATTGCTGTCTGCTGAGCCCGTCCGTAGGGTACAATAGGTCTCACATTGTGAGAGATTAAGCTAATGGCAATGTAAATGATAAAACCAACACATAAATACAAATTTTGTCATTTACAATGCCAATAGCTCTAACTTTTCCAAAGGCGAAACCATTGCATTGTAAATGCTTGTTTCATTAAGCGACTGATTCGGGAACCCACACGTCTGCACGGAGTAAAGCCGATAAATATGCGCATTTCTATCAGCTCCTGTTGCGTTCTACTAGTTATTCTAAATGCGAGTGTGATACTGTAGTACCTCAAGCACACCATGCATTAGTGGGCCTGTTTTCTGCTCTGCTGTGCCTAAATTTACTGGTGAGTTCAATGATATTCTCGCAAACATTGTCTGCATCAAGTTCAAATCAATGCAGTCTTTCAAACTTTGCAAACCACTTATACAGAGTATGTTTACAAGTTCAAAACTGCCCCATTTTGTAAATATGGACTACTTTTTAGATCTGTGATTAGGAGGTGAGGGATTTATATGTGAATTGACTCTCAATAAGCAAATCATATTATTTCTGTGTTGAATATGACATTGGTGCATGCCTGATTTGGATCTTTGTCTCTCCTGCCAACACTTGCCACTATTTTGAAGCAAGCTTCATTTGGCTTCAACAGACTCTGTCTCCCGCCCAGAGTGGGCCTTTCTGTCTGCTGCTCACCGAAGCAACGAGAATAAAGCCTGAAGCAAGTAGCAGCCGCTCTCACACTAGCTTGAGACTCCATCTGCTGTGCTCAGGCTGACCACATTGCACAGAGTGGCTGCTGTGCACCTGTGATAGAGGCCCCATAGAGAGCAGAAAGCATTGCAGACACTGGTACCATAGCGACAAGCTGAACTGGGTGAGTTAACAACTTAGATACTACTCTTGCAAATTAGTCCGCTGTAATTCAGAGCGGCATCAGGTTCACAGGTACTAAGAAAGGTGATCGTTCCACATCTCCACTCTTTAGCTAACACCCCATGGGCCGCCTGTGCTTTAATAAGCAAACCTGTGTTAGTCCTCCATGGCAACTACCTCAGTTAGCTTTAGTCAGCGCTTTGTAATAAGTAAATGCTGGCAGTCAACTACTTTAAGCAGAATGATCACAAAATATAACTAAAACACAACACATGTTTGTAATGGTAAAAAAATGAAACTGTGAATCCCACAGTGTTATTTTCTGTTCTTGTAACTAAAAACCCAGTACTGGCTGAAGACAGACTACATGATAGGGACACTTGGCAGCTATTGAGGATAGCTTACTGACCTAGTCATACAATAATACTGTTATATAGACTACTTTGTCGCAGTTTCGTTACTCTGCTATGCAGGTTAATTTAACACCATCCAACATAATTAAAATCCACATAATGCCACTCGACTAAACACGATTCAACTTTATATAATTACACTCTACTCAATACCACATAAATACATCCGCATAAAACCACTCTATGCCACATAGCAATAATCCACATAACATAAATGCACTGCTCACCATGTCACATAATTCTAATCAGCATAATTTCACCCAACATAATTTCCCTCAGTGCCACACAGTTCCACTCCACACAATTCAGCTTCACACATTTCCATTCCACACCATGTAATTCAACAACAAAACATATAATTCAACTTAACACAATTACACAACAACCACATGCATCCAATCCACGCCACAGATTTCCAGATCATACCACACATTTCAATATCACATCACATAATTAAACTACAACACATACCACTCAACAACACAAAATACCAATCCACATAATTACACTGCATGACACACAATCCCACTCCACATAATTCCAGTACACTCAATACCAATAGTGTGGGAGAGGTGTGGCGCCGCGGCCAGGGCGACTGACGCTGGAATCTGGGGATCAGGGTTCGATCCCCGGCTCCGGCGGCAGGTTAGCCCAGCACCATGTGACTCTGGGCAATAGCTTGCTTAATCTTCCCGACGGCCCCCAGCGCCTAGAGACCCTAACGGGTGATTGTGCGCTATACAAATGTGGATTATTATTATTATTATTATTACCACATACATACTATCCACATATTTCCACTGCATAAAATTGACAAATATTTTGACTATGCAAATCCACTCCACACCACACAATTCCACACCTAACAAGTCCAATACAACCCACATAATTCCAACACACACCACATACATACACTCCATTACAAATGTGTACAACTCACTGTCATTTACAGCACCAAGAGCTCTAATTCAAGGAAATGCTAGACCTATTATATTTCCAATGCTCAGTTAAGAGTTGACAGTGGTCCGTGGGATCCGTGCCTACTCTTAAATAATATTAGGAACACCTCCTCATTTACGAATGGGTTACCATCAGTAGCGGCTGTTGTGCGGATTGAGTGGCAGGGCAAGGGGGTATGGACAACGGAAGGCAAAGACAACACAAAAAAGGGAAAAAAATAACTTACCTGCAGCCTGCCTCTCTTCTGCTCTTAGTCCTCGCTGCAGCACAGGTTCCCAGACTCCCCTGCACCCAATCCTGATGCTGCTCTCATGCCGCTTGCAGTATGAGAGCAGCCTCAAGATTGTCCTGAGCGAACTGAATTTGCACACCCAGAGAAATTGGGAACCTGTGCTTGCTGTCTCCAACCCAGCAACTGAGCTCGGGTAGGAGAAAGATCAGTGAGCATGTTGGTTTGGTCACCCTGAGACAGTCGACCAAACCGACATGCGCAGTGACAGCAGTGCCCACCAATCCCCCTTGTAAATGCTCCGCGATGACCCTGCCCTTAAGACTCGGCCCGGCTCTTAAAACTTGAAAAACAAAACGATAATAAACCTTTTTTATTATTGTTTTATTTTTCAAGTTTTGAGGTTGGCGGGGTGAGCCATGCCTCTCTGCCATAGCAGAGGAGCCGCCACTGGTTACCACCAACTTTACGTTGATGATAAAAAGCAAATGTTTTGCAACCGTACTTCGGTCGCAAAACATTTGTACATACCAATGCAAATCGGTATTAGGAAGAGACTCTCTAAACAGGCCCCTTCCAAATACTGATTAGCAATCCCAAATTGCAATTCGGTAACCGGTTTGGTTGAACTGATGGATCTTTTCTTCTAGCGCCATACCAGTAAAAAAAGTAAATACATTGCAAACATTACAGTGAACAAGTAAAGCCCCATTCCTAAAGTATGATGCTAGTGCTTCACTTAATTATAAAGTCAGTAAACCATCTTCTCGGAGTGCAGTCCATGTTATTTCTATAAGACATGGCCATATTTATTCTGCTTCACGATATTCATAAAATCAAACTTAAAAATGCGGCTTGGAAGTTCACCCTCTGTATGTCTCTTATTTTGGAGGCGAAACCCATCAAAACATTATAAAGTAGCAGGGAAGAGAGGTGTAGCTATTAAAATGAAGTATTTATTTCTTGTTAGAAATCGAAAAAATATTTCCCTTGTGGTACATACGGTATACATATTAGAGTTAAATAGCAAAAAGCTTGTGATAACAGCATGCAGAACTACACACTTTCATCAAGAGTCGTGTTTCCAAGATTTGCATCTATATAAGGTGAATCCATGATGAATTAGCATTTTAATCAAATCAAGGAGACGCTGAGCTGCCTGCCACCCACCCGTGTTTAGACAGGCCGCTGACTGGAAGTGTGAAAGGACTGGAGCAGGGGATCTGTGGAGTGTTCTGTTGAGAAAAGTAAATTGCAGCTGCTAAGTGAAACTTGTGGCCAACTCGCTCAACCTGCACCCAAGGTGCCAGGTACGCCAGGAGAATTGTCTTGTTGTGCTTTCTGAGATGTCGTAATTAGGAACAGCAGTCACTTTGTCTCAGCTTCAAGGCCATGTGGGTGTATAGGATGAAATGCTTAGTGAAATTGTGAATACAGAGGACAACTTTGCCAAGTAACCACCACCACCTCCTAATGCCGGTGTTAGAAACTTACAGAAGGCATGGGGGGGGGGGGGGGGGCACGTGAATAACCATTTTTAGCGGTCGCAAATGGAGATTCGGCCCATTTGTGACTGCTAATGTGCAATGTAGCAACCCTATTTTGTGAGTCAGTAACCTATAACCAACTCGTAAAATAAGATATGTAAGTTGCTATTAGGAAGTGTCAGGCCATGGGCGTCCCTTTTCATATTAGCGAGTCGCAAGGGCATGAATGATTTCTTTGTGTCCGGAATGCGGTTACAAAACAATCACAGTGTACCACCTACTTCTAGTACATAGTAAGCCAACACGCAAATGGGATGGGTCCCCAGGGGACCCACTTGACTTGTGAGTGGCAGAGAAAACTATAAAAAAATTTAATTGAAACGTTTCATTTTTGTTTGTGAAACATATTCCATTTTCCAATATGGGAAATGGGCTGCATCTCAAAGAAAAGTAGCTTTATTTAAAAAGCAAATGCAGACATTGGGTCGGCTGTTCCTAGTAGGCCACCATCCTTTTTTTCTTTTTTTTAAAGTCCTCATAAGCCTCTTTAGTGGAAAGAAAAAAAACAATTACGTACTTCCACTTAGCACATCTTGATGGGCCCCTAGACCCCTCTGCCCTCTTATGCTTTTTGGCAGTGCAGGTAGGTGTAGGTAGGATGGGGGGTCGAGATTTTCGATGGCCTTTAGTATCCGATGACCCCCTCCCTCATGTGCATTTGTCTGCTTTCTCCCTCTCACTTTCCAACCGGCAGAATAAAACCACAAGTACAAGAACCCCAATGCCAAGCGAGGCTGGTAAGGCATAATCATAGGACCACTAGGAAACTCACTATTATTGTTTAGATTGTCACAACATTCAATAAAAGGAAGCCAGAAATTGACATCTCTAGAACTCTTCCCATCCAAGGTGGCTATGTATTTAACCGAGTTCAACAAATCATCCAAGCTTGGAGAGAGAGGAGACACTCATAATTTACAGATTTCGCTATGCGCAAGCAATGCAATGTAAAAGATAAGTCTCGCCTGACCCTTGGTAGGGTTTACTTCAGGCTCCAACTGACCAAAAATAACAAGCAAAACGCTTACCATAACATGCAGCTTAAGCATTTGAGACAGCGCCCTATTCACTCCAGGCCAATAAGTTTGCAATTTTACACATTCTAGAAACATGTGGACATCATCCGCCTTCGTATTCCTGCATTTCGGGCAGGGGACTTCACCTCTCCTCCCAAACTTTGACAGCTTCAAGAGTGACCAATATGCTCTATGAATGGAAAAGAGATGCTTTCTCCTCAGATGTGTAGGCTTAACCGATTTAAAAAGCATGGACATAGATACTTGCCAGTATTTTTCCAGCGATGATTCCGGCAGGTATTTTCCCCACAATTCCACCGGAAGCGTAAAATCTCCATCATCGGTTTCCACCAGTAGATAATCGCCAATTCCTACCTTTGACTAGGTTGCTGCTTCAATCTAAGCTCTAGCTCGATTTGTTCCCCTATTTTTGTTAGTGGATCGGCAAACCAACACTGCATTTGAGCGTATTTAAACCTGGAAAGGCGAGGTTCGTAAGCTGACTACAACTCTCCCAGGAAATAAGCTCGCCATTGCTTATTATCTGGTTCCATTGTTTGAGACCCCCCTTCTAATAGAGGTTTGGCCAAACTGTCTTTTGTCCATTTGGGGAGCCGGGACTGTCCCAAATGGGGGCTTAAAACCTATGTTAGGGAATTTTCAAGGTTCTTCTCACTTTATACCAAGTCTCTGAAAACCCACTCAGGATCTTCATCCTAACCTTTTTGAAAAATTTGGGGTCAGCGTAGTTAAAGATAAACCCCTCCTTACCTCCCGCCTCGAAATTTGCTATTGTGGACCACAAGACTCCTGTCAAAGAGTGATTTGGAGAGTTGAAGAGATACTATCCATTTTTTAAGAGAAAAGCCCATGAATAAAAAAGTAGGTCTGGCAAGGCTATTCCTCCTTTCTCAACCCTTCTCCACAGTTTCTTCCAAGCTAGTCTTGGTCCTTTACTTGCCCATATGAATGAACCCAAGTCCCCTTGTAGTTTTTTGATCCAGACCATATTAAAAGGTAAGGGTATTGCATCAAAAAGGAAGGTCAGTTTTGGGAAAATTACCATTTTGACCAAGTTACCTCTTCCGAAAATTGATAGTTGAAGATAAGACCAGGATTTTGAAAGTTTCTTAATCTCTTTTCGAACATTGTCGAAGTTGAGTTTCACTATTTTGCCGATGTCATGAGATATCATAACCCCCAAATACCTGATCTCATCCTTTCCGGATTACCCCTCAATATTCCAGGACATAACTTTGGATTTATCTCCGTTAACCTCATAACCTGAGACCCTCCCAAAGTCTGTTGTTAGTCATCAGACAAGTCAAAGGAATTTGGAGCACCCTGCTGACACGTCCCAGCTGAATTACCTCATGCATCATGGTTGATGTGGTTCAATGTTGCTCGCTTCACACACAGTTCTCACAGTTTGTTGGCCAGTGCCAGTACCAGGTTGTCATAGTATTTGTGGTAAAAATGACTATGTCGTTAGCGTAGAGCCCCAGTTTTTTCTCCCAGCCAGAGAACTTGAAGGGCTGAATTCCTGGATCATCTCTGATCTTTCCTGCCAGTGGCTCTATGTATAGGTTGAAGAGCAGAGGTGTACGAGGGCAACCCTGCCTGGTTCCCCTGGATATTATAACTGGATGAGACAAAGAGCCATTAACTAAAATCCTGGCTTCAGGAGCTTGGTAGAGACTGGCAAGAGCATTAAAGAACGTTGTGCCCAAGTTCAGGGACATATCGACTTCTTTCAAATATACCCAATTCACCGGTCGAAAACCTTGGTAGCATCCAAGGCCACCAAGGAAAAAAGTGAGATGGTAGGTGGGCGTTAGGTCTATTCTGGCAATCAATGAGAAGGTCAGATCTTTCAAAAATCTTCCCCAGATAAAACCTTTTTGATCGTCATGAATTAAATCAGCCATCAACCCATTTAATCTATCCGCCAGGATCTTCGTGTAAATCATGTAGTCGCTGTTTAGTAAGGAAATAGGGCAATATGAGTCACATTTGTTAGAGCATTTTCCTGGCTTGAATACCAGCAATATTGTGGCTTCCTTCCAGGAGGCTGGCAGGACCTTATGCTTGATAAATAGCTCATTAAAAAGCTTAACTAAGATAGGAGCTAGAGTGTCAGCCAAGACTTTGTAGACCTCTTGTGGAATGCCATCTGACCCTGGGGCCTTCCCCTTCTTTAAATGCGCCATTATGTTACCCACTTCCTGAACATTTATTTCTCCATTAAGAAGATCTGCTTTTTCTTTTGTCAAAGGCTTTCCCATACCTGGCCCTACCCACCTACTAAGAATATCTTTGGATGGCATAAGATCTTCCTGGTAGACTCTACTGAAGTGGCTCTGAAAAACTTGCTCAATTCATCTGCTGTCCTCTACCAAGCTACCTGTTTGATCGCATATAATTTCCTCAACCCTATTTCTTAATTGTTCTTTCTTTGCCTTCCATGCCAGAAGTTTACCGCAGCCTTCGCTGTACTCAAAATGTGCCATTTGACTGGCTTCCCATCTCTTTCTCACCCGCTCTTGCATTACCGTGGATAAACTAGCCTTCTCCTGTAGCATTTCTTGGAGCCATCTTGTCCTCGCCTCCTCGTCTCTGCTAGGTTCAATTAGTTTTTCTTCAAAGGAGTGGATCTTCTCCTCCTGTGCTGTCACTTCTTTATAATAGCTCCTCCTTTTCTCTGCCGCAAGTGCCCCAAGTCGGCCCCTGAAAAACACCTTATTGGCATCCCATGCAACCCCAGGGGCTACTGATCCCCAGTTGATCTCAAAAAAATCTTCTGTTTCTTTTTTAAGGACTTGTACCACCTCCTCTTCCAACAAAATTGTACGGTCAAGAGTCCATCTGGACTGAGCACCAGCCTCACTAACCTCCAATGTAAGCATTACCGCTGAGTGGTCTGACAAATGGGCTTCTATATGCTCAACCTGCTGTACTTCATCCTTTTATTTACAGTCTACCAAAAAATAATCAATTCTTGACTGGTGTCTATACTGGATCACTGAAATATTATCGACGGTCACATTATCGACTTGCAACAATATCGTTGAATAATTATCGACTACAAAAATATCGACTTTGTATACTTATTACACCAACTACAAAAATATTGAGTCAAAAATATCGAGTATTTAGAATATCGAGATCATAAATATCGCCCTAATAAATATTGACTACAAATATATCGTTGTTCATGACATTACCCCTAACACTACAAAAATATCGACTACTAAAATATAGAGTTAAAAAATATCGTTAACAAAAAAATATCGAGTTCTTTTTTGTACCCTTTCATGTCTAAAATACCATATTAATCGTCTATAAAAGTCATTGCTCTATACAAAAAACATTTTACATATAATACCTGTTACTTTTATAACATTCCTATTTATCTACATTTGCTATACATTCTATTAAATGCGTTCTATCATTTTAAAAATATTCTTTACATTTAACTAACATTTTCATTATTTTTTTCCACTTACACATCTATTTTATTTAACAACTAACCTGCTTTAATGCGGAAAACACCACATACCACCATTCTCACATCAACAAACACACCAATTAACAAAAAAAAAATTCAAACTAGCCTATACAATCCTTCCTTTGATCCTACAACCAATCAAATCAAAGCACACAAAATACACATACTATAAAAGGGATACATGCATTCTACCATTTGCTGCTGGTAACTCTATAGAAAGAAGATGCCAACACACTGAAGAATTTGTTCCTGAACAAACATCTTTAAAGATCCAGCTCACTACCTAATTATTCAAGTAAGTTACAGTGCATTATTTAGAAATCTAAATTAGTAGTCTACTATTTTACTTATATCTCCCAACTCTTGCACTTATTTAATTTTTATCTCCTCCTACATTTCTGATAGAAACTACTACAAATAAATTCCTAATACATGCTCCTATTTCTTCACCTAAAAAATCTGATAGTAAGTATATATTAATGCTCTGTTATACACCAACTGCTGTTTTTAAACACTATTTCACAAGATTCATACTTTATTTTAAACATTTTATTCACAGATATTCTGAGATTTTCCTATTTCAACACTACAAATGTATAAAAGTACACTAATTAAACATGTAAGTATATATGTTTTTGTTAGTAAACACCCAATATTAAAAATGCTATTTTCTAAACAAGATATCTTGCATATTACATCTTCCCTACAGATCCAATAAAAACATCCAACATCAACTATACCAAAAGACAAGACTACCCTTGTAAAAAATGTAAGTATACTTGTAATTTGTCTAAAACGTCCGAAAAAAACGAAAACTATGTTCTTAACACCATGTTATGTATTTTATATTTCCTCTACAGATATTGTGAATACATCATACATCTATTCTACCTACAGCAAACAAAACTACTTATTTAGAAGTTAGTATACTTTTAAATATTTCCAATTTCCCAACGGTTCCAAATATTTTTTACAATATTTTACATTTATTTATTCTATCTTCTGTACAGATCTGAACTTTACTACCTTGATGTACTCCACCAAATACTACAACTCAACTATTTAAACAAGTAAGTATATGTAATGTTCACATCAAATGTACTACTAAGCAAAATTAAAAACTGCTTTTTCCTAGAAAAACGTTTGTTATGTGTAAACATTAACTTAGCATTTCTATATTTTCATACCAACAGTAAATAAAGAAATACATACAAGAAAATCCTTCAAAATACAGTTCTGCATTTGTGATTACTACTTTTAGTAACTGTAAGTATAAATACATCATTAATTATGTTAGCACCACAAAGTGAAATATATGTTTTTTGATTTTATTTCTTTCTACTCTTTCCTAGAACAAGTAAAACAAAATGACAGAAGGTGCAGAATTTGTTATGTCACAGAAAAATAAATTACTGTTATGTTATATGGGTTATGTTTATAATCAGGAAAGACAAAGTGGTAGAAAAGTTTTCTGGAAATGCACCAAATATTATTACTCAAACAAATGTTATGGAAGGGCTACTACTGAGGAAACTAATGTGTTATCTACCAGGGAACACAATCATCCCCCCAATGTCACAGAAATTGAAATAAGAGATGCTTTAGAAAGTATAAAAACTGCTAGCACACAAAGTGATAAACCAACAACACAAATCCTTAAAGAAGAACTGTTAAAAGTCCCAGCCCATGCTTCAGGTCAACTACCCTCTATTGACTCCCTAAAACGCACAATTGCATACACTAAAAGACGCACTTCCACAACCCCACCCAACCCTACTACTTTTGAGGAAATTATTATTTCACCAGAAATGTCCATCACACACAATAAAGACAAATTTATCCTTTTTGACAATGAAAGCAGTACAAACAGAATCATAATGTTTGCAACTGCAAGTAATTTAAGAAAAATCCAACAGTGTCCCCAATGGATGATGGATGGAACATTTAAACCATGCCCAAAACCTTTTTATCAACTATATTCCATCCACGGTTTATACCATAACTATAACATCCCTTTCATTTACTGTTTGCTACCAAACAAACAGCAAAACACTTACACAGAAATATTAAATGTTCTCAAAAATGAAATCAATAATTATTTTCCACAAAAAATAATTATTGATTTCGAATTAGCTATGATTAATAGCATTTTGAAAACATTTCCCCACACAGCAATCCAGGGTTGCTACTATCATTTCAATCAGAGCATATGGAGACATCTCCAGAAATCAACTTTAAGTATTCTATACTCAACAGATAGCACCTTTGCCTATCAAATTAAAAAATTGATAGCACTGGCCTACGTTCCTGTTACCGATGTAGCGGAACACTATAATTTATTAATTGACAGCACATATTACAAGAGGAATGAAGATAAACTAACCCCATTACTGGACTATTTCGAAGATACTTGGGTGGGAAGGTTGCACAGATCTGGACATCGACGCCAACCCAAATTCCAAATCCCTTGGTGGAATGTCTATCTTAGTACTTTAAACTAAGAGGCTAAAACAAACAACAGTGTAGAAGGGTGGCATAATGCTTTCCAAGCGACCACAAGCAGAACCAGACCCACATTCCATAACCTACTAGAAGCTTTGAAAAAAGAACAAAGCTATCAAGAACTAAGAATGGAACAATCTGTGACCCAAATTGGTCCAAAACTAAGTAAACAAACTAAACAAATGTTCCGACTACTGCAAAGTCAAGTCACACTATATCCTACAACTAGAGGATTAGAATACCTGTCAATAATAGCTAAAACCCTACTATAAAAATGTCGACAAAATATACTAATGTCTTCTTACAATAATGGTACATATAAAAATCATAAACATTTGTAAACAATTATAAATAATACATTTTTGTTTAACAAACTTATCAAAATTTTGGACATTATTTCTGAACAAATATGCAATATTTATAATTACATCACACATACACATTACATAAAGATCGACATTTCCCACCCAATAAAAAAAGTACTTTAAATACTTACAATTTTTGTAGATGAAAAAGACGTAATGAAGCAAAATACAATCCATACAATCCATTGCAATGTAGGAAAATTCCAATATGGGAAACCATCAAAAACCCGAAAAATATGTAAAAATAAAATAAACGCTCCAGGAAATTCCGCAAACAGTAGTGTGGACACTTTAGTATTTAAAGTGATATACACACAACTTTTAAAAAACGGTCACGCATATCAATGTATCAATCCAATACGAAACCCTCTAAAAACCCGAAAAAATGTTAAAAAAATTTAAATCCGCTCCTGGCAAACACGAAAAATAGGAGATACACGTCAAAATATAACCATAATAAGTCATACATTAGTATCTCCGAAAAAAAACACGCTTCCTTCCATGTAGTTTTCATGCGAGGAACCGGAACCTGTAAAATAACATACATAACGAAACCCACCCACAAATAGCCCATAACATTTGTAAATACACTCACAATTAACATTAACCATGTAAGAAGACATTTCCTAACACTTAAAATAACACTAGAACTAAAACATACACGACGCTTCTATAACGACGACATTTCACCTAAACGCTACATAAACAATTCATACATACACACAAAAACACTAACTAGTTCGAATATACGCTCAAACATTACCACTCAGTTATAAATTGTATGTAAAATTAACCTTACCTCTCTCCACACGAAGCAACTCCCAACCGCGAGCTTCTCCAGTCCTGAATGAAGCGCAATAACCTTACGCGGTAAAAAAGTAGTCCCCTTAAACCATTTTAGAAAAGGTATCATAGAAAATACAATGTTATAGTATAAAAATATAATACATACACATTGTTATTGTAACAAATTAATACACTAGACTCATTATAATTTAAACTGTTTAAAAAATATAAATGTATTTAATATTAATTAATATATAGTAATAATTATATATTAATAATATTAAAAAATTATGTAACACTTGAAATAATATATGTAAATAATTTTTTATTTTGTAAATTTATAGGAATAACTTTGTGTTTATTTATAACTAAACATTATAATTGTTTATGTAAATAATTAATAATAATAAATAATATAACTTATTTATTGTTATTAATTAAAAAATTATAACCATTTACTATATAAATAATGCCCTAAAATAATGTATTTTTATTTCTCTGAATGTATGTTTTTCTGAAAAGAAGAGATAAATGTTTAAGTTTATTAATTAATAATAATAACAATAAATATATTTGTTATTATTTTTATTAATTTAAAAAAAATGTTTTATAATAATTTCTAAGTATTATAAAAGTATAGAATTGCATGAATAATCATTTGCCAATACCAAATATTATTATTAAACATATTATTCCCCTTTGCAGTTATAAAGTTAACAACATAATATATTTATATGTTTGATTTAAAAACAACATTGTCTGAAATATGTGCCAAAAAATGTCTTAATTTATATTTCCATATCTTGAGCAAATATAATAATTGTCATGTTACTTTCTAAAAATGTTAATTTAAAAATTAAATATTTAATAATATTAATATATAATATTAACATTATTAAATATAAATGGAAGAAGCTTAAAAAATGGTATTTATTTTATTTCAATATAAATACTTGTTACTCAAAGTTAATGATGATAAATATTTTTATTTACAGAAAAAATGTTGTGAAATAATTTTGTGTGAAAAATTACAACATGTACATAAATGATAATGAGTTATTATGCAAATACTACATTTCCAAAAAATGTTATGTTATTTTTGATTGTGATTGTATAGTAGTACACATTAAAAAATTTCAAATTTGTAATAAAGTTTTGTGAAAACATCCATTTTGCATTATTTTGTAATATAATAACACGGTAATGTACAATTATATGCAAATGTGCTGGACACTGACCAATTAATAATTGCTATTCCTACTCCATTCAAACTATTATCAGAGAAGTTGCAGGACACTGACCAATTGCTCCTCCTAGGACTCCATCCTGCCCCCTACTGTCTCAGCTTCACTGGCTTCCTGTGAAGAAGCGAGTTCATTTTAAGACTCTGTGCACTATACACAAGAGTCTAATGGGGATGGGCCCTAAGTATTTCACAGACATTTTTCAGCCTTACACCCCAGGACGCTCCTTGCGTTCCAGCGACCAGCTACTACTCAAAATACCTAGAATTAAGAAAACCAGGCAAGGTGGCCGTGCACTGGCCCATACCGGACCTGTCTTATGGAACTCATTGCCGTTCGGACTGAGGTCAATCACCAATCATATGGCGTTTAGAAAAAACCTAAAAACCCATCTGTTTCCCAGCTATTAATTGTCCTCCCATCCTTGGACACTGTCTCTTACTCTCTCTATACCTGCAGTTATAGCGCAGAGATACCCCTTCGGGGGTCTAGTCTGGCGCTCTATAAGCATATAAAATAAAAAATAAAAATAAAATTATTATTTGCTATTCCTACTCAAGTGAAACTAATATCAGGAAAGGTGCTGGACACTGACCATGTATAAATTAGAATAAATTAGAATAGCTACTTTAGTATAATGTTATTGTATGAAATTTTGTCAAAATATTATATATTTTTATTAATTTTATTTACATATATTTTTAGTATATTTTTAGCTGAGTAGTACAAAAATAATTTTTTACCATAAAAATTTGCAACTTTTTGTCACTACATTTTTTTTCTTTTTTTTAAATATTTTAAATCTTTTTTAGCACACTTTATATACACAAAACTGACCCTGAACCCTAAAAATACCCCTTTACCCAAAAACTGAAAACTGACCCTGAATTCAAAAATATACCCCTTTACCCAAGAACTGAAAACTGACCCTGAACCCTAAAAATACCCCTTTATCCAAGAACTTAAAACTGACCCTGAACCCTAAAAAATACCCCTTTATCCAAAAACCCAAAACTGACCCTGAACCCTAAAAATACCCCTTTACCCAAAAACTGAAAACTGACCCTGAACCCAAAAAATACCCCTTTACCCAAGAACTGAAAACTGACCCTGAACCCTAAAAAAACCCTTAACCCAAGAACTTAAAACTGACCCAGAACCCTAAAAATACCCCTTTACCCAAAAACCCAAAACTGACCCTGAACCCTAAAAATACCCCTTTACCCAAGAACAGAAAACTGACCCTGAACCCTAAAAATACCCCTTTACCCAAAAACTGAAAACTGACCCTGAACTCAAAAATATACCCCTTTACCCAAGAACAGAAAACTGACCCTGAACCCTAAAAATACCCCTTTATCCAATAACTTAAAACTGACCCAGAACCCTTAAAAATACCCCTTTATCCAAAAACTGAAAACTGACCCTGAACTCTAAAAAAGACCCCTTATCCAAAAACTGAAAACTGACCCTGAACCCAAAAAATACCCATTTACCCAAGAACTGAAAACTGACCCTGAACCCAAAAAATACCCCTTTACCCAAGAACTGAAAACTGACCCTGAACCCTTAAAAATACCCCTTTATCCAAAAACTGAAAACTGACCCTGAACTCTAAAAAATACCCCTTTATCCAAAAACTGAAAACTGACCCTGAACCCAAAAAATACCCCTTTACCCAAGGACTGAAAACTGACCCTGAACCCAAAAAATACCCCTTTACCCAAGAACTGAAAACTGACCCTGAACCCTACAAATACTCCTTTACCCAAAATTGATTAATATTATTTAATTACCAATTAATTATTAATTAAAAATAACAAAGAAGTTAATATATTAGCACATTAGCTGTAATTAATTTAATGTAATAATTAATATTATTATTTCCAAATTAATTAATTAACTATAACTAAAAATTAAATATATAAAAATGACTCTAAATAATATAATAAACTAAATAATATTAATTAATTACCAATTAATTAATAATAAAAAATATGTACAAAATTATATTAATTAATTAACTAATTAATATTAATTATTTACCAATTAAATAATAATTAAAAATCTTTACAAACATATATTAATTAATTATTTATTTTAAATTACTCCCCACCCTTATCCCCTATTAACCCAACATCCCGCTCCTATACATTAACTACAATTTATAACAATAACAATTTTTTTTTATATATTAGCACAATACCTGTAATTAATTTAATGTAATAATTATTATGATTTTTTCCTAATTCATTAATTAACAATAACAAATTATACTATATATAAAAATAACTCACATTAATTTAATTAACTTATTAATATGAATTAATTACCAATTAATTACTAATAATAAATATGTACAAAATTATATAAATTAATTACCTAAATAATATTAATTAGTTAATTAATTAACTAATTAATATTAATTAATTACCAATTAATTGATAATAAAAATTATGCACAAAATTATACTAATTAATTAACTACTTAATATTAATTAGTTAATTAATTAAGTAATTATTAATAATTATTTACCAATTAATTAATAATAATAAAAAATGTCAAACATATATTTATTAATTATTTATTTTAAATTACTCCCCACCCTTATCCCCTATTAACCCAACATCCCGCTCCTAAACATTAACTACAATTTATATTACTATTAATAAAAAATATTTTTTTAACCTTTTTTCTACATATTATCGATATTTTTTACTTTGACTATATATCGATATTTTGTCTTGTCGATGTTTTTGAGTCGATATTTTTAGTATATTTTTAGCTGAGTAGTACAAAAATAATTTTTTACCATAAAAATTTGCAACTTTTTGTCACTATATTTTTTTTCTTTTTTTTAAATATTTTAAATCTTTTTTAGCACACTTTACATACACAAAACTGACCCTGAACCCTAAAAATACCCCTTTACCCAAAAACTGAAAACTGACCCTGAACTCAAAAATATACCCCTTTACCCAAGAACTGAAAACTGACCCTGAACCCTAAAAATACCCCTTTATCCAAGAACTTAAAACTGACCCGGAACCCTAAAAAATACCCCTTTATCCAAAAACCCAAAACTGACCCTGAACCCTAAAAATACCCCTTTACCCAAAAACTGAAAACTGACCCTGAACCCAAAAAATACCCCTTTACCCAAGAACTGAAAACTGACCCTGAACCCTAAAAAAACCCTTAACCCAAGAACTTAAAACTGACCCTGAACCCTAAAAATACCCCTTTACCCAAAAACCCAAAACTGACCCTGAACCCTAAAAATACCCCTTTACCCAAGAACAGAAAACTGACCCTGAACCCGAAAAATACCCCTTTACCCAAAAACTGAAAACTGACCCTGAACTCAAAAATATACCCCTTTACCCAAGAACAGAAAACTGACCCTGAACCCTAAAAATACCCCTTTATCCAATAACTTAAAACTGACCCAGAACCCTTAAAAATACCCCTTTATCCAAAAACTGAAAACTGACCCTGAACTCTAAAAAAGACCCCTTATCCAAAAACTGAAAACTGACCCTGAACCCAAAAAATACCCATTTACCCAAGAACTGAAAACTGACCCTGAACCCAAAAAATACCCCTTTACCCAAGAACTGAAAACTGACCCTGAACCCTTAAAAATACCCCTTTATCCAAAAACTGAAAACTGACCCTGAACTCTAAAAAATACCCCTTTATCCAAAAACTGAAAACTGACCCTGAACCTAAAAAATACCCCTTTACCCAAGGACTGAAAACTGACCCTGAACCCAAAAAATACCCCTTTACCCAAGAACTGAAAACTGACCCTGAACCCTACAAATACTCCTTTACCCAAAATTGATTAATATTATTTAATTACCAATTAATTATTAATTAAAAATAACAAAGAAGTTAATATATTAGCACATTAGCTGTAATTAATTTAATGTAATAATTAATATTATTATTTCCAAATTAATTAATTAACTATAACTAAAAATTAAATATATAAAAATGACTCTAAATAATATAATAAACTAAATAATATTAATTAATTACCAATTAATTAATAATAAAAAATATGTACAAAATTATATTAATTAATTAACTAATTAATATTAATTATTTACCAATTAAATAATAATTAAAAATCTTTACAAACATATATTAATTAATTATTTATTTTAAATTACTCCCCACCCTTATCCCCTATTAACCCAACATCCCGCTCCTATACATTAACTACAATTTATAACAATAACAATTTTTTTTTATATATTAGCACAATACCTGTAATTAATTTAATGTAATAATTATTATGATTTTTTCCTAATTCATTAATTAACAATAACAAATTATACTATATATAAAAATAACTCACATTAATTTAATTAACTTATTAATATGAATTAATTACCAATTAATTACTAATAATAAATATGTACAAAATTATATAAATTAATTACCTAAATAATATTAATTAGTTAATTAATTAACTAATTAATATTAATTAATTACCAATTAATTGATAATAAAAAATATGCACAAAATTATACTAATTAATTAACTAATTAATATTATTTAGTTAATTAATTAAGTAATTATTAATAATTATTTACCAATTAATTAATAATAATAAAAAATGTCAAACATATATTTATTAATTATTTATTTTAAATTACTCCCCACCCTTATCCCCTATTAACCCAACATCCCGCTCCTAAACATTAACTACAATTTATATTACTATTAATAAAAAATATTTTTTTAACCTTTTTTCTACATATTATCGATATTTTTTACTTTGACTATATATCGATATTTTGTCTTGTCGATGTTTTTGAGTCGATATTTTAGTACTCGATATTGTTTTATCATTAATTTAATCGATATTTTTCCCAACGATATTTTTGTTATCAATATTTTATTATTATCGATATTTTTAACTCGATATTTTGTCCATTCGATATTGTGGAGTCGATATTATGTCTAGTTACCGTCTATACTTTTTGTTAAAAAATGTAAAGCCTTTTTGTTCCCCTACTTTTCATCTCCAAATATCTCGCAACCTCAGTTGTTCTACCATTGTTTAATTGTAAATGTGCTGGACTTGTAATTAACCTAAGCATGTTAGGGTTGGTCTGAGCTCTACTATGTATGGACCTGTCCAATACATTATTCAGTACAACATTAAAATCGCCAGCCAGAATGATTGGGTCGGGTGAGTTTGAAAGCTCAGCCAACAGATCTTGCAAGGGAACCACTTGATCATGATTTGGCCCATAATAACTCGCTAACATAAATGGCCTAGCTGAGATCTTAACTTTGGCTACTACCCATCTGCCCGCTTTAGCGGATGAAAAGGAGTCTAGGCTCACTTGTGGTCCTTGCTTGATTAAAATTGCTACCCCTTTTGTCGCTGCTGTTTGAGCTGCACATGCAAAATATGCTACCCATTGAGTGGCCTTGAAGAGCTCTACTGCCTCCTTCTCAGTCAAATGGGTTTCCTGGCTTATAATGATGTCCTTCAAATACTGAAATATTTTCGCCCACCTACTTCTGACCCATAAGCCATTTAAATTCCAGGACAATATTTTTTTGCTTCCTCCCTTTCTGGGCAAAGCACTATGCTACACTTGCGTAGTTTGTGAAGTTTCCGGTACTTCGCACTGCGCAAATTGTACGTAGCACAGTGCAAACACGCGTAGCGTAGTGCAGCAGTCATTTTTTGCTTGCTCGTGGTCCTCAACGTCAAGTTGGCGACCGCGAGCAAGCAAAATGACATCCCGCGAGACTTTTTCCTCGCTCGCGATCATCAACATCAAGTTGCCGATCACGAGCGTGGAAAATAATTCTCCCGGCAAGATTCTCAACGCGGAGGGATCAGGTTTCTCATTGCGAGTGGTCACATATGCTCGCGACCGCTCACGATGAGAAACTACTAGTCCGAGCTGAGAAATCTGCCGCTCGAGTAAAAATTTACTCAAACAGCAGAAAACTACAGCTCGCACTGTGCAAGATGCCGTTTTCAATGATTGCACAGTGCCAGATATTTGTCCGCACTGTGCAAGCATTGAAAACGGCATCTTACACAGTGCGAACAGGGTACTACGCAGTTCGCGTAGTGCTATGCGTAGCTCGCGTAGTGCGAAGTGCACTTCGCGTAGCTATGCCTAGCGCTACTTCGCGAACTACACTCAGGGTTACTTACTACCCATCAACTAACACTCCTAAAAACGTAATTTCGAAAACATTAAAAGAGACTTTAGAGGACTTATTTTTTAAATTTTTTTTACCACTGATCCCCACCCTGTGCATCCTCCCCTGTAGAGAACCCCCCATTTTCTCCAAGACCAATAGGCCATATGGATTACCCCCCAGAGCGCATAAACATCAGAAGTAAATGAACCATGTCCTATAAAAACCTAAGAAAAACCGAGAAGAGGAAAAGTTTATTTCTTTTTCACCAAAGACTTCTATAATCTTTCCTTTTTTATTTTCCCGTCTTATTTTTATATATTTCTTTTCCTTTTTGTCTTTCATCACCAATTTTTTTCCTTTTCTATTTTCCCTTTCTCTTCTCTCAAGCATCTTATCATGCTTCCCTTTCTACTCTTAATTTTACCTAATCCGACAAATTTTTGGCAGAAATAAACAGCATTACAAAATTAGAAAATTAGATTATTTTCTATTCGCCTTAAAGTCTTTTAGGAACTTGTCTACCTTTTCACCAGAGTGAAAGATGAACATTTTGTTATTTATCATCACTTTTAAATATGCAGGGAATCTCAGCTGGACTACAGCAGCCAGGCTCCTTATTTGGTTCATCCTTTTTCCAAGCTTCCATTACCTGTTTGAAGTGGCATTTGAAACATCCGATCGAAATTCATATTTTACCCCCTCCAGTTCTACAGATTTCAGGCTCAATGCTTTGGAGAGTATCTTTCATTTAAGGAGAAGGTTAGGAAATTAATCAGAATTTTTCGAGGGCTTTGCCCTGTTTGTATTTAGCCTAAACAGATCCCTATGCACACGCTGAATGTCCTTACTTATTTCTTCTTTAGATTCCTCCAATTGCAGTTCTTTCTTAATCATGCGTACTACAAAGGTTTTAATATCCTCTCCTTCCCTACCTTCAGGGACTTTCAGGATTTTTATGTTGTTCCTCCTCTGGAAGTTTTCCAAACTTTCGACTCTCTCCAAATACTCTGACTCTGAAGATCTTAGCTTTGTGATCTCAGCTGAGTTTATGCTGACTTTCTCACTAAGCTCCATCACTTCCCCCTCCAGTAGGACCGTTCTACTACTGAGATCATCTATCTTTCTCTCCATGGTATCACAAGCATTTCGTATTTCCCTTTGGTTCCCTTCTGATGTCTCAAACCTAGACCTAATCTCGACTGTAAGGGCCTTTAACAAACCACTCAGCGGCAGCTCCTCACTTCTTGTGCCATTGTCCATTCCTAATGGGTTGCAAATTGCGAACTGCCTCATGAATTTTGATAAAGTAGGTCCTTTGCGACCCCATTGAGAATCGAAAATGTGTCTGAGACACATTAGTACATTTTCTTTTGCGAGTCGCAAATTGGGAGTCTCTTGAATTCGCAAATTGCGAGTCGCATAAGGAAATTGCCATACATGTGGCCCTTGTTTTCCTTTCAGTTTTGCATGAAGTCGCCACATTGAAAATAGTTGCCACCTCTCAGTGACAGTGAAATGCTGAACTTAAGCTACTCACTATCAGCTGGCTACTGCCGAAAACTAAAGTACTCTCCTACTAAAGTGCTGGTCGCCACTAGCGAGACAATGCACAACACTTTTTTTACCATTTATTGCCTCTCATGATAGTATAAATTGCAGTTTAGTATAGTGGTGGAGGGATCCGAACGGGGGGCTTTATTTATGAGGCCTTGCGACAGTTTTGCTCTGCCGTTGCATCACTCTTTGTGACACATCAGTGGCCTAAAACATGCCCCCTGTTGCGCCCTATTTACAAAGTGATGCATCTAAGCAGATGTGTCACTTTGTAAACCCCTTTGCTACATTATACCTGCATCAGGTATAATGTATTTTTTCTTTAGAGTTTTATATAGCGCGAACTAGACCCAAGACATCGGGTATCAGAGCGCTTTACACGAGCAACAGTTTCGTTACAGATGGACACATTCATTTTTGTTAGGCATGGGGTATTAAGTGATTTGCCAAGAATCACAGAATGTTGAGCATCGTTGCCAAGACTCGAACTCGGTTCCCCAGCTTTGGTCTCAACCACTCTAGCCGTAAGGCTACATATGCAGGGGAGGCGGTCCCACGCAAGTAAGCCGAGTTGAAGTGATTTCACTACACCACTTCTAGGACACAAATGCGTCAAAACCATGAGGCAGGCATAAGGGTGACGCAGTGCTATATCCATAACCCTCCCCCTTGCATTGCTGTTTTCACGCAGCAATGCGTCACTTTACATAAATGAGGCCCGGGGTGTTTTAGCTATTTTGCAAATGCTTATGATACCAGAAATCCCTTTCGATAGCTGTCTGTGAGGGATTTAGAAAAAGCTTCAATGTTTACACAATCAAATGAGGAAATTGACCTGCTAAACAAAGCGTAAAAGGTGTTTTAAAAAAGGATAACAGAAACAAAAATGTAAGTTGTATTTAGGCCAAGACAATGCTGAGTATGTGATTGCTGTTAACAGGGTATAAGTATTCTGCGCCTCTATATGCTGCCATCCACCGTCTAACCTCTCCCCCTCACGCTTCCTGCAAAATATATGGGCCTGAATCACAAAGGCACATTACCCTATTACCCTTTTGAGGCAAGGTTACACTTTTTAGTAAATGTACTACTTTTGATATCCACAAGTGCACGTTTTCTACAAATCTGTAAGTTACATGTCGCCACCCCCACTCTAATGCAATTGGCTTACTATGGTGTGGGTGGGTGCTTCCTGAATTCATCTCCTCCCTAATCTCATCTCATTTAGTAGCAGTAAATCTGCCCCTTTTCCTACTTATCGCTGGACTGGTGGAAGGCTGTTGCGTCTAAGCATTCACATATTTAAGAGGTAGCTAAGTGGACAGACAGATGACAGATAAATATGTGTAACATACAGTGATATAGATGAATGCATGTACGGTAAAGGAATGAATGAAAGTTGGTGGATGGTTGGATGGAAGAATCCATTGTCTGCATGTCAACTCACCCTGTCTGTCTCACCTAACTGCCTTACTAGCTCCTCCATGCAGTATGGCCCCACATTTCCCTGTGTACCACACTTCTCATGCAGCATGCTACCTCTTTTTACATCTTCCCTTGTACCTCCACTGGCTGGTTAGTGACTGTTTCACCCTAACACAGAACTCCAAAATGCTTCCAGGGAATTCTGGCTTTTTCTAATCATCTCCTACACTGGTGAGGAACCCAGACCATGCTGTGATGTAGCTAGCTCCAGTTCTGCTGCCCTGGAGCACCTATAAGTGCAGACCTCAGAGTCTTCTCCTTGTCTGCTTCTCTAGCCAACCAGTCTTTTGATACCTCAATCACTTCCTTTCCAGTCACTCATATCGCAACTGATCTGCCCTTGTCACTGCCAGCTAACTCCCCTCTGGAGCCTGTTCACTCAAACCACTCTTTCCTGCCTCTTCTTTCCTGCCTCTCCGGCTCAACGCAAATCCTGACCAACCTACTTAATCTAACGAGTCACTTACACTATTAACAAGATAAAGGCTGAAGACAACAAACCATTACAAGACCAGAAGAATTGTCAGCTAGGCTAATGTCCTATTTGCAAGCTATGGGTTAATTTCCTTTCCTTGTGCAGAGGTTTACACTGGTATAGTCATTCTGAGCTGTCAGATCATGTCCCAGCCTTTTCCCCTCGCACATATGGTGAATTCTGTGCTGATTCCACTTGTTGTTCCTAATTTCCTAGTTAAAAAATTTCAAATGGGAGGTATTTACTGATTTCAGTAAATACCTCACCCTATAGTAATAGTATTTCCATCCAGTACACTAGAGTCTTAGCGACAAACATAGGTAGAAGATCACAAAATAAATAAATAAACAACCTACTTAAATATACACCGAAAAGACTTAAAATGAAACAGCGATGTACATAATGAAAGAACAAGGCTCCATATTACAAACCGCAGACAAAGTATGTCAGAAAAAAAATGAAAAAACTAACAAAATTAAGAACTAGCTCCTATACACTTACAGATAGTGAAGCAGTAAAGCCACATATTACAAAATACCCAATTCAGTGACCAGTAACAAACAAAAATTTCTACCCATGTCCAAAAACTGAATTTTAGAATTGCACTACAGCTTGAAATAGAGAAACAATGGAGTATAATACAATGTCATACTAATTAAGAAGCAAAATTCATACTTAAACATAAAGAGGAAGTGGCAAGATCCCTTTAAACACATGCATACAGGAGCCAATGTATCAAACTGCTGAGGGTAAGGACTTCGAGCCCCAGAAGCCCCTGTACCAGGAAATAGCCAGAGGAGGAGGGTTTCACTTCCTGCTATAGTGCTATATAGTGCCATCATTTATCCTGCAGTGCAGGAGCCGTGCATCAGTCTGTTGTGGGTAAGGACTTCGAGTCCCAGAAGCACCTGCGCCAGGAATGAGCCAGAAGAGGAGGGTTGCACTTCCTGCAGCAGTGCTCTAGAGCTTCCTCATTTATACAGCGGGACGCCTGCGGGCCAGGGCAGGGCGGGCACATCATTGCCTTGCAAAGTCCAGGCCACCTCTCTTGGCTCTTGACTTTGAGGCTTCATTTACCATCCCAGGTACCAGTGGAAGGAAGGTTTTGCCAGTTGCATTTTGGCGTGTCCATGGCTTAATTTTGATGTAACTTATTTTTCACCATTTTGACTAGGAAATCCATGACTGTTTTGTGTTGTATAGCCAGACCTATTTAGACAGTATGGATAAGAGAGAACACCCAAGTACTATAACCCCCAACAAACCCTGTAACACCACTTTAGACTCTCTTTTGACTAGGGCTATGGAGGTCATTACAAAGGAGATAGACCAAGCTGAGAGACACTTATCGTTGGAGTCTGACGAGACCCAAACCCAAAACAGTAGGCCGATGGCAACAGTGTTAAGTGGGCCTTTAGAGGAAGAAGCTAGTTTAGTCAATAAATCCAACCATCGCGACTGTCCTCCTACGGTCAACAGGAAAAATGGTCGAAACAACTGTGTGAATAGGAGCTCCAGCGAGACCCTTATGAACATTTTGCAGAACGTCTCGACACAGGGCTCAGAGGGGGACTCCATCAAGTATGCTTGGGATAGGATGGTGGGTATCTTAAGGGAGTAGTGGAATCCTGCCTAGCCCATACCTGGTGGAGAGATTAAAAAGGCTGGAATCAGCAATTGGAAAAATTACTAAGGAGCATGGTTTCTCTGATCCTCCATTAAGGCCCACCATGCTGGGTTTGCCCCATATCCAACTTAATGCTGTATGTATGACACCTCCATCCTAAGAGAACTCCAACACCTCAAGTCAACTCACATCTTTACACAATAGTGAAGCCCAAGGGGCAGTCAACAGTCCTAACATCCACTGTCATCAAGGGGCACTGAAAGTCCAGCCTGAAGCCGCAAAGGGGCAATATCGGCAAACAAACAAATAGATTTAATCTCCCCCCGGATTGCTGCCCTTATGTAGTTGTTCTGTCCAATGTTCCCCCTTTATCGCTAATCACTGAAGAATCTACAGTTCGGCTAAAAAATAAAGCGACCCATTGGTTATCTAGGAATACAAACTTCTATTCAGTGATTACAGGAATATATACTTAATGCCTGAAGAGTGAACTGGATTGGCCCAAGTGCCAAACAAATAGGGTGTGACTGTGTGGTCATCACTTCCAAATAGCTATATATGACACACTAACTATTCTTGAACAATCAATCCAAAAGCAACGTCCATACCAACATCAACTTGCACCCACCAGCTTTCTTTTATAGACACCTTATGCCCATCAGTGGTCCTCCAACTCTTCTGACAGTTCATAGGACCAACCAAGGATAATCTGCACATGGTACAGTTTTAAGTCGCTTCTCACCTTTTGCTTACCAGGACCAGTTAGATTGACAGAGTTATTATCCTATCGAAGATAAGGGGCCCACACTGATCTCAGAAGCTAAACTGGATGCAGATCAGCTCAACTGCACATATGGGAAAGTATTAACCTGCTATGTTGGAGTATTTCTGGCTTTAAATCCAAGCAACTAAACAATGATTGGTTAAAATTTGTCAATAAAGACGGCATTGTCATGCTTCAGTAAACCTGGTCTACTGAGGACATTGTTTGGGACGGAGACCAAAGTTTCAGCATCCCCACTATGCACTCTACTAGTGGCCAAGCATCGGATTGGAGGCTGCTTACTTTGGTTTGAAAATTGAGGTTGAACCAATCGCATATATCCAGATGAGAATTCAAGTTCTTTGGGTTGCATTACCAACACTTTGAACTTTTATCTTATTCATTTTATAACTCCATCAATATGCAGAGCAAGACAGAAGACAATGATACCCACTTTCATTTTTTACGCTTTTTAACAGTTTTTTGAAGAAAATATCCCTTAAAGTTCATAACAATTTTACTGTTATCCTGGGAGGGATCTGGGGCCATATGTATCATCATCACCATTTGCGATTTCTAAATAGCGATTTTTAAGGAATCGCTATTTAGAAATCGCAAAATGGTATGTATGTAGAAAATCGCTATTTGTTAGCGATTTCCAATTATTCCTTATTTGCGAAATCGTAATTTGCGAATTTGCAAATAAGGAATAATTACCCATTCGTTCCTATGGGCCAGAAGGTCCATAGGAATGAATGTGAAATGCATTTCATTTTGCGAATCGCAATTTGTGAATTCGCAGAATGAGATTGATTTCAAGGGTGCAGTGGTGTCTCAAGGACACCCTGCTGCACCCCTGAAATCAGCGTGTGTGTGCATATGGCGCACATACATGCCCTATGGGCATGTATGTGCGTCACATGCCACATTTAAAAATGCCAATTTGTGCATTTTTATGAGAAATCGCAATTTACCACCAATTGAAAGTTGGTGGTAAATTGCGATTTCTTAAGCTAAAATCGCTATTGAAAATTGCACCATACATAGCATTTAAGGAATGGCAAAATTGCGATTCCTTAAATGCTATAGCAAAATAAGGAATCACACATTTTTGCGATTCCTTATGATGCGATTTGTACATACATTGCAAAAAATGCTAAACAGCCTTTTGCGATTCGCAAAGTCCGGAATTCGCCGAATTCCGGCCTTTGCAAATCCAAAAAGGCTTGATACATATGGCCCCTAGTCCCTAAATTGGGATTAATGTTACCTATCATAGCCTCTTTTTAATTCGGCATAGAGCATAGAGTGGCTCACAAAGAGCTGATAGCAGGGGTATCAAGGTATGTAGATATCTGCTAGAATCCGGCCTCTGAAATAAGGCAGAAACATTGGAGTATGAGTCAAAGCAGAGGGCCACCTTTGTAGGCTGGGGACAAGGCATTATTATAGATTATGTCTTTGTCTCAAAGCTCATGAATGAGCTAGCCTTTTCTGGGAGAACTATTGGAAATTTTATCAGACTGCAACCTAAACAAGATCTCATTCTCTCTGCCAATGGACATAGAATCCCCTACTAAAAATAAGATCACAGTTTGAGAGAGAATTGATAAAGGGCTAAGACTGAGATGGAATGGTGTTCATTTCCCAACCCTGTTTGTTTCTATCATTAGCACACATTTTGATTCAATCAATGACTGCTTGCTGACCATCAATTGCTTCGCATATTTTATCATGAAGATTTCCCTGAAGCGTAATCATTTTTATTTAGGCAGCTCTTATAGGCCCTGTTTCTACTGAGAAAGCCCCTTATCAGTCTGGTTCATTAGAGACTGCAGATTAGCTAATAATAGGCTACCCTGTGCCCCAGATTGTGTCAATCGAAACCAAGCCAGTATTATCAGTACTAGAGCAGTTTATAAGCTAGCTATTAGGGAATGAAAAGCAGAAATTAAGGATGAAACCTTGCAAAATTTGATTAAGGCATGTAATGACCGAGTTTCTGGTGTTTTCTGGGAAATTGTAAAAACCAATAAAAATAGGTCTGATAATTCAAATGGCTCTGGCACCAACATTAGCCCCAATAGCTGGGTGGAGCACTTTAGTAATATTATTCCTTTGGTAAGGAAGGTGCTGATGTTATGCGGGAGGCCCCTCTGACCTTCCTGTTAAACATTTACCTTTCACTGGATGAGGTTGTGGATGCCAATAATGCTTGTCTCTCCTTGAAGACCCTGGTACCTGATGTGATGTTTATGGATCCGTAGAAATCGAGCATAACATTTTGGGGGCCTATCATAACCGACCTTTTGAACGCTGCCGTGAACACTAGTATCACAACTTCAGGGCAAACAGCCACAATTGTTCCAATCTATGAGAAAGGTAACAATTAGACCCCAAGTGTTATAGACCAATCTCCATAATTGCTCAGAAGTAAAGATAGTAAGGTGTATCATTTTTCACAGAATAGAGGTTTGCGCAAAAGAGAACAAGGGGATCAACATGGTGCAGTTTGGATTCAGAGAAGGATTGAGAACCAAAGAGCAATGTTTGAGCCTACACCTAATCATTGAAAAGTAAAATGCTGCAAAAACAGGATCCATTTAATTTATTTTATGGATCTCAGCAGCGCTTTGTGATATTCTATTGGAGATGGGCCTAGCCAAACCTCTTATGTACATTTTAGATACACTAAATAGTGGATGACTGCCTCGATGAGGTACTGTTCGGAGGGTGAGTGTACAGCACCTTTTAGCCTAACAAGAGGGGCTTGTCAAGGGTGAGTTGTCGCTCCCATTTTATTCGTCTTGAATATCAACCAGTTGAGTTATATTTTGGTCACTAAAAACAAGGACCAGCCAAAGGTGGGTTCCATATTTGGTCCAGCACTGCTTTATGCAGATGATGCCTTTTTAATTGCTAGTACCCCAAATGGCCTGAGAGGCCTCATCGATAGTTGTGTCAAGTTTATGGATAACCTGGATCTCAAGACCAATATCTCTAAAATCCAATACATGGTCTGTGGTCTCCAGCAACATAAGGTTAGACCAATCACTATCAAGAGACAATGATTTCATGTATTTATGGTTGACTTTTGACGTGCATAGTTCCTGGCTGTTCTGTATTTCGGTAAGGTGTCTCCATTTTAACCAGCCTCTGAGACCTGTTTGTGTATTAGCCAGAAAGGTGAAAAACCAACCTGTATTAACTATCTTAGAAATTTACAAGCATAGGTGCGTCCCTTTCCGCACTGAGAAATGACTGCCCTTGTTGACTGCTATTGCGAAGCTGCAGCTGAATGAGCTCTTTGTGCCGACAGTGACTGCCCGAGATGACTGCAAATGCGAGGCTCTAGTAGGACCTGCATTTTGCACTTACACTGACAGCGCTCATTGGCCACCAGCACTAGGTTCCACCAATGATCGTCTCTTCATGCTACACAAGTGACTGTAAGGGGAAACAACCTTTACAACATAACTTTTACAACGCACTACCATTACAAAGCAGTCATTACATCGCAACATCCCTTACATCGCATGCCATTACAACGCAACCATTACATCGCATGACACTACAACGCATACCATTACAACGCATACCATTACAATGCATAGTACCCTTACACTATCCAAAACATACCCTACTGTTGCACCCCCTGGAGTTAGAATAGTAATTTTTACCCCTACACTATCCAACACTTACCCTACTGTTGCACCCCCTGGAGTTAGAATAGTAATTTTTACCCCTACACTGTCCAACATTTACCCTACTGTTGCACCCCCTGGAGTTAGAATAGTAATTTTTGCCCCTATACTATCCAATACATACCATACATGCAATTTAATGGTATGCGTTGTAATGGTATGCGTTGTGAAGGTAGTATGCGATGCAATGGAATGGGTTGTAAAGGTAGTTTTAGACAATTTGTTGCAACGGCATGCATTGTAATGGAATGCGTTGTAAAGGATGTTGCGATGTGAAAAATGCATTGTAAAGGCATGCGTTTTAAAAGTATGCGTTGTAACGTCATACAACCAACTGTGAGCAATGTCTGACCTGCTGCTCGTGCTGACAATGCCTTCCTTGCGGCCTTCCCCAAAGTGAACAGCAGCTCCTTGCACTGACTTGAGAAGGTAACTCTTCAAGCGGGATAAACTTGGTCACTGTATCCAATCGTGGTCAGCCTGAACTTATAACTTTGCCCCAGTCCAGCACGACCAGATAACCTGGAATGCCACTTTGGGCTTTTTGGAGCTATTTGCGCCCAAAACTTTAAAAACCCATATCTTCACTTCTACTAATTGGATTTTCAGTTGTTTTGGTATCATATTATTAAATAATGTTTGCTCTATTATATTTTTATTTTTATTGTGACCCATTGCCCTTTGAGAATGGCTATAAAAATATTATTTAAGAGCAGGCAGTGGTCCCACGGCCCACTACCTACTCTCAAACAAGCATTAGAAATGCAATAGGTCTTGCATTTGCTTGGGTTAGAACTTTTGGCATTGTAAATGACAATGTCTTTTAACCATGTGTTATGGAGTATCTGTTTTTGGTGTGAGTTGGAATTATGTGGGTTGGATTGGAATTGTTAGTTGTGGAATTGTGTGGAGTGAAATTGGGTGGTGTAGAGTGGATTTGTGTAGTGAATTTATGTCGCATGGGGTGCAGTGGAAATATGTTGATAGTATTTAAGTGGTATTGAGTGTACTGGAATTATGTGGAGTGGGGTTTATTACTGTTTGAGTATTGGATGAATGCTTGTCCATCATCTGTACTTTTTGCCTTTGTAGCCCTTAGAAAAGATCCATCAATTCAACCCAACCTGTTACCGAATCGCAAAATTGAAAGGAAGGCAAGGGCCACTTGAACAACTATTTTCTTTTGCAACTAGCATTTTGCAATTTGAGAAGTGTAGCAACTCGCAATTTGCAAGTCCTAAAAGAAAATGTACTAATGTGTACCATACACATTTTGCGATTCCCTGTGGGGTTACAAAGGACTTGTCTCATCAATATTCATGAGGCTGATCGCAAATTTGCGTCCCATTGGGAATGGGCAATAACACAGGGATGGTGGCCTGCTGGGGACAGCAGACCCTCTTGTCTGTATTTGCTTTTTAGGTCTCGCCTGTCAATGCGCATGCGCATTGAGCGGAGCGAGACTATAGGGGATTAAACAGAGTTAAACCAGACTGGCGATTTGATGAAGTGCATGTGCGCTTTTAGCTCAATGCGCAAGCGCAATGAGTTAAAATGCGCGTGCACAGCATCAAATCGCCAGCCATCTGTTGCCCAGCTTGGTGCCACCAGCAGCTCTTCCCGTTCCACCCCCTGCTCCATCAAAGGCTTTCACGGCCGGCCGGCCGTGCTTTTAGTTTCCCGGCCTGGCGTGAAAGCCTTTTATTGCTTTTGCCTGCTGTAGTTCTTGTTTTTGTTGATTCGACGTCCGTCCCGCACCACCTCCTGCTGCGTTTCCTGCTAGTCGGCGCCCGTTGCCATTCGGTTTAAATGAGAATACTTTACCTTCGTTCACCATTAATGCGTTTAATATTCCTTGCGTAGCAGTCTCTTACAAGTTTGTTTTCAGTTTCACATTTCATTTAAGTTATAATCTTACTCAGTGATCACAAGCTTGTCCAAAATTACTGAATGGTGAGCCAGCGCTCTGACTCGAACCTGCTTCCTGCAAACTCTGAAACCTCCAACGTTTGCCTTTTGTTACAAATTCGCCCGTAAGAACGAAACCGTTTTTATTACTATTTGTACAGCTAAAGTTTTCTTTTGGGCTAATTATTTTTGTGGGAACAACTATTAAGCCAATAGTCATGGCTGCTTGTACGTGTAATTTAACTTGTGTTACATATATGGATGCACTGACAGGAGGACAAACATGTCAGTTAGGCGGCACACTATGCTAAAACCAAATTTTTCGCTCATTTGTGTTTTGGAAGCGTTTTTATTAGTTGCGTATGCCTTCCATATGTTTGATCATTCTTAGCACTACACTTTACTTAAGGCTTTGATTGGGTCGGGTCCAAGCAGGTGCAGCAACATGTGCCAATCGGGCTCTCCGTTTCTACCATCACCCTAGGGGAAAAACACGATTTTAACTCCACAACATTTCAGGGTTTTACATTTTATTTTTTTTGGCCAATTGTAAGTAGCGCTAACTCAGGACTAATGTATTGCACCGTTTTGCATTATTTGTTAATGAACAACTATTGACAAAGCCAATGGCCATGGCTGCTTCTAGGTGTATTTTCGCTTCTGTTACATATGTGGTTGCTCTGACAGGAGTAGAAACATTCCAGTTCGGCGGCACACTATGCTAAAACCTAATTTTTAGCTTATTTGTGTTTTGGAAGCGTTTCAATTAATTGCGTATGCCTTCAATATGTTTAAACATCAGTAGTACTACACTTTACTTAGGGCTTTAAGTGGGCCGGGTCCAAGAAGGTGCTGCAATGGGTGCCGATTGAGAACTTGGGGCTTTAACGTTCACAAAGCCAATAGTTATGGCTTTTTGTAGATGTAATGTTAGTTCTGTTATATATCTGGTACTAACAGCAGTTACAAAATGCCAGTTGTGCAGTACACTATACTAAACACTAATTGTGAGCTTACGTCTTTTAAGCCATGCCATTTCTCCTCCCCCTCCCCAGCCGCCAGCACCTCCCCTCTCTCTCACGGCCGCCAGGCCGTGTTATTTTTTCAGCCTCCCCTTTTTTTTTTCAGCCCCTGCTGTGCCGCCCGACTTGTTTCTGTTTGTTTTCGCACCTCCCCTCTCTCTCACGGCCGCCAGGCTGTGTCTCCCTTTATTTCGAATTACCTGATAACAACGTTCATTTTCTTTCTTTTTAGCATCACATGGCAGTCTGAAAATAGAATTCTTAATCAGTGTTGCATTCCAAATGCTATAGGTGTCACATTCGCGAAAGTTATAACTATTGGCATTGTAAATGACAAAGCTATCAATTTAGCTGTTTTAAAAACCAACAAATAAATAAAATATTTGTCATTTACAAGACCAATAGCTCCAACTTTTCTAATGCGAGACCTATTGCATTTCCAATGCTTGTTAAATAAAGCAACTTTTTTTTAGATGCAGCACATTTTCCTTAATGAAAATTGGGATGCGTTTTAAAAACTAAAATGAAACGCTTTTCGGTAAAAAAATTTAAGAGCCGGCAGTGGTCCGTGGGACCACTGTAAGCTCTTAAAAAATGTTTCCACTGACAATCACAAAGCAGAAGGGGTCCCCTGGGGACCCCTTCCCATTTGTGAGTGGCTTAACACCTACATGAAGTAGGCGGTAAACTGCAATTGTTTTGCGACTGCATTCTGGTTGCAAAACAATCATTCACGCCTTTGCAGCTCGCTATTAGGCAGGGACACCTCTGGCAAGCCCCTTACTAGTAGCAAAATACAAACCCTATTTTACAAGTTGGTAATAAGTTACTGACTCTCAAATAGGGTTATTATATTGCACAGCTGTTTTACATGTCACAAACGGCCCGAATCTTCTTTTGAAACCACTAAAGATGGTCGCTCGAATGCTCCCAAAGGCCTGCTTTAAGTTTCTAACATGGGCATTAGGAGGTGGCAGCTGGTTACTTGGCACAGTTGGCCCCTGTATTCACGATATCACTATGCAATTCATCTTATGCACCCACTTGGCGTTGGGGCCGAGGCAAAGTGACTGCTGTTCCTAATTGCGACATCTCAGAAAGCGAAACAAGACAATTCTTCTGCCATAAGTGGCACCTTGGGTGCTGGTTGAGTGCAGTGGCCACAAGTTTCACTTAACAGCTGCAATTTGCTTTTCTCAACAGTGTGCTTTTGTCACCACCAGAACCCTCCACAGATCCCCTGCTCCAGTCCTTTCACACTTCCAGTCGGCGGCTTGTCTAAACACAGGTGGGTGGCAGGCAGCTCAGCGTCTCCTTGATTTGATTAAAATGCTAATTCATCGTGGATTCACCTTATGGAGATGCAAATCTTGTAAAGACGACTTTTGTTGAAAGTGTGTAGTTCTGTATGCTGTTATCAAAAGCTTTTAGCTATTTCACACTAGTATGTATTTGTAACAGGAAATAATGTTTTTTTATTGCTACCAGGAAATAAATATTTCCTGTTATTAGCTGCACCTTTCGTTCCTATTAGCTGCACCACTCTTCCCTGCTACTTTAGTAAAGTTTTGGCGCGTTTCACCCCCAAAATAAGGGACGTACAAAGGGTGAACTTCTATGCCACATTTTTAGGTTTGTCTTTTATGAATATCGTGAAGCAGAATACATGTGGAAAGCCTTCTAGAAATAACATGGACAGCAATCAGAGTAGTAGGGTTTGCTAGCTTTACGATTAAGTAAAGCACCAGAATCATACTTTAGGAATGGGGTTTTACGTGTTAACAGTGATGTTTGCACTGTCTGTACTGTTTTCATTGGTATGGTGCTAAAAGAAAAGATCCATCAATTCAACCAAACCTGTTCCCGAATCGTGATTTTGGATTGCGAATCGGGATTTGGAAGTGGCTTCCCTTCCTAATACCAAGTCGCATTGGTATGTAAAAATGTTGTGCAACCGAAATACGGTTGCAAAACATTTGCACTTGTTCACAACTCAAAGTTGGTGGTAACCAGTGGTGGCTCCTCCGCTATGGTGGAGGAGTGTCACCCTCCATCAAGCCTCAAAACTTGAAAAATAAAACATTAATAAAAGAGGTTGGTTATTGTTTTTTTTTCAAGTTCTATGAGACAGGCTTAGTCTTGGGAGTGGGGTCATCACGGGGTAGTCATGAAGGGGAGTGGTGGCCACTACTTCCATTGCATATGTCGGTTTAGCTGGCCATCTGAGGATGGCTAAACAAACATGCGCACTAAACTGTCTGCTACCCGAGCTGTGTTGCCGGCTTGGAGACAGCAAGCACAGGCTCCCAGACTCTCTCTGGGAGTGCAAATTTAGGGTGCTCAGACTAATCTTGACCCTGCTTTCATGCTGCGAGTAGCATGAAAGCAGCATCAGGTTTGGCTGCAGGGGAGTCTGAGAGCCTATGCTGCAGTGAGGACTCGAGCAGAAGAGAGGGGGGCAGTAAGTTAATTTTTCCCTTTTCTTTTAGGTTTTCTTTGCTGTTTGTCGTCCATATGCCCCTGCTCTGCCACTCCAACCGCACACCAGCCACTACTGGTGGTAACCCATTCACAAATGGTAGGTCTTGCATTTGCTTGAGTTAGAGCTATTGGCGCTGTCAATGACCATGTCTGTTACCCATGTGTTATGGAGTGTATATATGTGGTGTGTGTTCGAATAATGTGGTTTGGATTGGAATTGTTAGTTGTGGGTTTGTGTGGTGTGGAATTGATTTGTGTAGTGGAATTATGTGGCATGGTGTGCAGTGGAAATATGTGGATAGTATTTATGTGCTATTGAGTTTTCTTGAAATATGTGGAGTATGATTTATTACTGTTTGAGTACTGCACAAATCCTTTTTCATCATCTGTTATTGGGTTTCATGCTCACTTTGCCACCAGATGTAAGCTAGCCTGGATGAGGAGAGATGATATCCCAAACCCAGTCCCAGGATGCTTATTTTCAGTCCAGGTAGGATCTGCCTTGGCAGTTCTTGCTGGACTGTTCCTGTGAGGAGGAGCAAGGTCATGATTTATTTGCACATGGCTAGGTCCAAACTGGGGTGGTGTGGTGAGCAAAGAAAAGGTGGATAAAACCCAGATCTGTGACTGGGGGTTAATGTTTCTATTGTTCTGAATTTCATTCATAATCTGTTCTTTTTGCTTTTGTCGCCCTAGGTGAGAAGGGTATGCCCAGAAATGGGTCTCATGCTCATTGTGCCACTGGATTTAAGCTAGCCTAGCTGGCACTACCATGAAACCAGTCCCAGGATGCTTGGTTCCTGTTGACGGAGGACCTGGCTTGGCAGTTCGAGCTGGACTGTTCCTATGAGGAGCAAGGTCAAGACTGATGTGCATATCACTAGGTCCAATCTGGGGTGGTGTGGCGAGCACAAAAATAATAGAGTAATCTCAGATCTATGACTGTGGGTGAATGTTTTCATTGTTCAGCAGTTCGCCCATCATCTGTTCTTTTTGCTTTTGCCGCCCTAAGTGAAAGAGTGTGCTAAGATGTGGGTCCCATGCTTACTGTATCTCTGGATTCAAACTTGCCTGGCTGATGAGGGGTGATACGCTGAAACCGGTCCTAAGATGCTTGTTTCCAGTTCAGAGAGAGCCTGGCTTGGCAGTTCAGGCTGGACTGTTCCCATGAGGAGCAAAGTCAAGACTGAATTGCATATGGCTGGGTTCAAACTGGGGTGGAGTGGTGAGAAACAAAATGATGGATGAAACCCAGATTTGTGACTGAGGGTGAATATTTGCATTGTTCATCAATCCGTCCATCATCTGTTCTTTTTGCTTTTGTCACCCTAAATGCACAAATAGTTTACACATTGCCTTTAATTTAGGGCTGACTGCTTTTGTGCCAGGCTACCAGAGGGTTAAGCACAGATTTAAATTAGTAACTATTGTGGATTACCCTAACAAGGACTGTGTTTATTATTTGAGTGGGGTTTCCACTCTTCTCAACTAATAACTAATTTTCATACAGCTATGTATTAATTACGCTTGAACTCATTGAAAGAATTTTGTATACGCCAATATTACATAACATGTTGTTACTATTTAACAGGTGCAATACTACCGCATCATTTCGATTTCTGCAACTCAGAAAGGTGGATATTGCAAAAATATTGTAAAAAAGCAATGTTTTAACCACTTCCACGATGTGCAAACATTTGTTCTTTCTGTGCTCAAATTCGTTTAGATTTCTCTGGTGAATGTTTTTGGGTATAAAGTGAAGTGTACCCACATTAGTTGGAATCTTTTTTTGAGTGCACATATTTATTTACATCCAAATCATAATTACCACAGGGTTGTAATGAGGTGATGTGGGTTGCATTCAGCTGTCTCTGATAATGACTACCTTAGAAAGAGGGACACTAGCATACAAATATTACTTTTGTAAACAACCTTGCAAAATAACACACAGCTTGAAAAAAATTGTCTGTAGTGCATTTTAGTAACAACCAGAGGTCCAAGAGGTGCTCAATTTCAGTTTACTCTTGTGCTACCTGTAGATTTTCTGATGTCTGCATCCGCGAAGAAAATGACTATCTTTTGTGTAATGTTCGGCCATATTTTTGCCCTGTCTGCTTTGCATGCTTTAGAACTCTGTGCACTTTACCCCTGCTAACCAGGACTAAATGTGCCTGTGCTTCCCCTTCAAACATGGTGGTTGAATTGTCTTATTCCTGATTGGCACCTTTTACTTGCCTATAGGTCCCTAGTATATGACGTGGAAAGTGCATAAGGGAAGTTACATTTTTATGTTCTGACTTAGGGCCTAATTACGAGACAGTCAAACCTAAGGTGGCAGCCCCTGGACCACGAGACTGGCGGTACACCAGCCGCATTACAACTATGGCGGTGTGACCGCCACAGGACCGGGGCAACCACCTGGGATCCCTCATCCCGCTTTGGTGGTGCAGTGGTGTGAGGCTGTAATATGCAGGCAGTGCCGCTGCAGAACCACCAAGCACATTGCGACCCTTTCCATGGAGATGAGCTTACCATGAAAAGGGTGATAGTGGGGGAACTGGCTCCCTGTTGCCTCTGGGCCTGGGGGTGCTTTTCAGGGAGGCACATGGTGAGGCCCCTGTAGGTATGCAACTTCTGTTACTGCACATCATGGATTGTGCACATGCTTTGTTGCTCCTCACATACGAGCCTTTGAAATGCACCGCTGTGGGACCGCCAAAGCAGGTCCACCCAACCTGGATTCGAGTAGTAATCTGGCAGGTGGTCTGCCTACAGGTTTGGACGGGGTGCAGCGGGGCGCTGGTGTGGCTCGCCTCTGCAAGACCACCAAACTCGTAATCAGGGCCTTGGTCACCTTTTTCTAAGCTTGGACTCCTCAACTGGAGCAGGGCTGCAAGCTGCAGCCCAAGAGGGCTCCACGAGGCTGGATATATGCTCTGCGACATCTGCTGAAAAAGGATTTGTTGCTGCAGAAAAATTCCAAGCAGGAACAACCTGAAACTTTGACCCAGTGCAGTGCATTTTATTAAGACTGACTTAGCAGGTTTGTCCTGGTCTCCTAGAGGTCTTTGGAGCCTAAAAGATTCTAAGTCCCAGTGTTTTTCAGGCTGTCAGGAGTACTTTGATAGAGCCATGACGTGACTCTAATCTACATAGATGGCTATGACACATCCATTTATGTTTACTGAGACACCTACATCTTCTATTATTTTATATATTAAGTATGCTCGAGAAACTAACCTAAATCTTCCATACTCATGTGTGCATTACAATAGCATCAAAGTCAAGGATGACATTTAAAACAACCACCTGCAGTTTGGCAAGAGACAAACTTATGCTCTAGTTGAATCAGACTAATGTAAATGTTCTTCAGCACAACTAGCCCTCAATAAAATGCTCCACAAATATCCATATCAGAATCTAGAGAGGCAATTGTATAAACTGACCATAGCTAAACAATAAATTTAGCTATACAACTTTTTGGTCACTGTCCAATATCTTTCGATCCGAAAGAGTATATAAAATAACCTACTAATCATGGGAATGTGTCATACATATGCAACCCAACATAACATATGCACTCTTAGATTAACACTCATTATGTCTCTTATTCATATCACATTTTTTCCTTTACAAGCGATGGCAGTGTCAGAATTAAGGCTAAGTTAGCTCATCGAGTGGGAGATAAGGGTATAGAACTACTTAAATTATAGTTCATGTCGTCTGAGTGTTTGCGCTCTAGCCTTTATTGATATTGTAGCCTGTGCACCTCCCTTTATCTTTAGTCTTTTCATTTCCAGAAATCTGCCTTTCCCCTAAGGAACTCTATAGCTAGATAAAGCAGCTTTTGCCAAATTTGGAATAAATGTAATTTTAGATAGAAGGTGGTAATTTTTGCATTCCGTCACTTGGAATCTGTTTGTTTTAGCATTGGGTTAGCACTCAACTTTTTCATTGCATCTGGGATTCAGCTAGTTATAATGCTGCACGTGCAGCTAGGCATTCACATGAACCCCACCAGTCATCCATGTAGTACAAAGGTAAAAAAGGCCCATTAAGGACAATCTGTTGTTCTTCAACTCCCAGCTGATGAAGACTAACTCTGTCGCTCCAGGCTCTAGGATGATGAGGCCTAGACAAGGTCAACAAGAAGCCTCTTTGGTAAGCATTTTTTAATATGTAATTATAATAAAAGGACCAATCAGATTACTACTGCATTACTTTCAGTGGACAATTACCCAATCAAATCACCCGACTCTTATCTCCCAATTAATAGACATTTTAGCACACATTAAGCTACCTGCAAACCCCAATCGAAGGGAACTTGAGGATTGCTGAGGTCCATGAATGCTGGTGTTCCCCAACATAGTGCAGCATCTGTAGACTATTGGTGGCTCTCTGTGACTGCAAACGGATCACTCAAACAATATCGACGTCAAGAATATCAAGTTACAAAAATATCGAGGTAAAAATACAGAATACCAAAATATCGACCTCCTATCTCCAAACAGGTAAGTACAAAAATATTGAATCAAAAATATCGATGTAAAAAATATAGTTAGTCAAAATATTGAATTTTTTAAAATACTTTAAATTAATTAAAAATTTATGAAATAATAAATATAATTAACTTAAACATACTTAAAATACTTAAATAACCTTAAAATTAATAAATAATTAATGTAAGTAAAACAAACATACAAATTGATTTGTTAATACATATATATAGATAAACGTAATATTAATAAAATAATAAAAAAATTACAATATTTTTACCGTAGAATAGCAGAAAGGATAACATTTACTATTACCACTCCAGTGAGTGCAACAGTAGGGAAAGCGTTGGATAGTGTAGGGGTAAAAATTACTATTCCAACTCCAGAGAGTGAAACAGTAGGGAAAGCGTTGTATAGCGTAGGGGTAAAAATTACTATTCCCACTCCAGAGAGTGCAACACGAGGGAAATCGTTGGATAGCGTAGGGGTAAAAATTACTATTCCCACTCCAGAGAGTGCAACAGTAGGGAAAGCGTTGGATAGCGTAGGGGTAAAAATTACTATTCCCACTCCAGAGAGTGCAACAGTAGGGAAAGCGTTGGATAGCGTAGGGGTAAAATTACTATTCCCACTCCAGAGAGTGCAATAGTAGGGAAAGCGTTGGATAGCGTAGGGGTCAAAATTATTATTCCCACTCCAGAGAGTGCAACAGTAGGGAAAGCGTTGGATAGCGTAGAGGTAAAAATTACTATTCCCACTCCAGAGAGTGCAACAGTAGCGAAAGCGTTGGAAAGCGTAGGGGTGAAAATTACTATTCCCACTCCAGAGAGTGCAGCAGTAGGGAAAACATTGGATAGCCGCAGGGTAAGGTTCACTATTCCCACTCCTAAGAGTGCAACAGTAGGGAAAGCGTTGGATAGCGTACTCCACCTAACCTGGATTCGAGTAGTAATCCGGCAGGTGGTCTGCCTACAGGTTTGGACGGGGTGCAGCGGGGCGCTGGTGTGGCTGGCCTCTGCAACACCACAAAACTCGTAATCAGGACATTGGTCCCTTTTTCTAAGCTTAGACTCCTCAACTGGAGCAGGGCTGTAAGCTGCAGCCCAAGAGGGCTCCACGAGGCTGGATATATGCTCTGCGACATCTGCTGAAAAAGGATTTGTTGCTGCAGAAAAATTCCAAGCAGGAACAACCTGAAACTTTGACCCAGTGCAGTGCATTTTATTAAGACTGACTTAGCAGGTTTGTCCTGGTCTCCTAGAGGTCTTTGGAGCCTAAAAGATTCTAAGTCCCAGTGTTTTTCAGGCTGTCAGGAGTACTTTGATAGAGCCATGACGTGACTCTAATCTACATAGATGGCTATGACACATCCATTTATGTTTACTGAGACACCTACATCTTCTATTATTTTATATATTAAGTATGCTCGAGAAACTAACTTAAATCTTCCATACTCATGTGTGCATTACAATAGCATCAAAGTCAAGGATGACATTTAAAACAACCACCTGCAGTTTGGCAAGAGACAAACTTATGCTCTAGTTGAATGAGACTAATGTAAATGTTCTTCAGCACAACTAGCCCTCAATAAAATGCTCCACAAATATCCATATCAGAATCTAGAGAGGCAATTGTATAAACAGACCATAGCTAAACAATAAATTTAGCTATACAACTTTTTGGTCACTGTCCAATATCTTTCGATCCGAAAGAGTATATAAAATAACCTACTAATCATGGGAATGTGTCATACATATGCACCCAACATAACATACGCACTCTTAGATTACCACTCATTATGTCTCTTATTCATATCACATTTTTTCCTTTACAAGCGATGGCAGTGTCAGAATTAAGGCTAAGTTAGCTCATCGAGTGGCAGATAAGGGTATAGAACTACTTTAATTTATAGTTCATGTCGTCTGAGTGTTTGCGCTCTAGCCTTTATTGATATTGTAGCCTGTGCACCTCCCTTTATCTTCAGTCTTTTCATTTCCAGAAATCTTCCTTTCCCCTAAGGAACTCTATAGCTGGATAAAGCAGCTTTTGCCAAATTTGGAATAAATATAATTTTAGATAGAAGGTGGTAATTTTTGCATTCCGTCACTTGGAATCTGTTTGTTTTAGCATTGGGTTAGCACTCAACTTTTTCATTGCATCTGGGATTCAGCTAGTTATAATGCTGCACATGCAGCTAGGCATTCACATGAACCCCACCAGTCATCCATGTAGTACAAAGGTAAAAAAGGCCCATTAAGGACAATCTGTTGTTCTTCAACTCCCAGCTGATGAAGACTAACTCTGTCGCTCCAGGCTCTAGGATGATGAGGCCTAGACAAGGTCAACAAGAAGCCTCTTTGGTAAGCATTTTTTAATATGTAATTAAAATAAAAGGACCAATCAGATTACTGCTGCATTATTTTCAGTGGGCAATTTCCCAATCAAATCACCCGACTCTTATCTCCCAATTAATAGACATTTTAGCACACATTAAGCTACCTGCAAACCCCAATCGAAGGGAACTTGAGGATTGCTGAGGTCAATGAATGCTGGTGTTCCCCAACATAGTGCAGCATCTGTAGACTATTGGTGGCTCTCTGTGACTGCAAACGGATCACTGAAACAATATCGACGTCAAGAATATCAAGTTACAGAAATATCGAGGTAAAAAATACAGAATACCAAAATATCGACCTCCTATCTCCAAACAGGTAAGTACAAAAATATCGAATCAAAAATATCGATGTAAAAATTTAGTTAGCCAAAATATCGAATTTTTACAAATACTTTAAATTAATAAAAAATTAATGAAATAATAAATATAATTGACCTAAACATACTTAAAATACTTAAATAACCTTAAAATTAATAAATAATTAATGTAAGTAAAAAAACATACAAATTGATTTGGTAATACCTATATATATAGATAAACGTAATATTAATAAAATAATAAAAAACATTACATTATTTTTACCGTAGGATAGCAGAAAGGATGAAATTTACTATTACCACTCCAGTGAGTGCAACAGTAGGGAAAGCGTTGGATAGCGTAGGGGTAAAAATTACTATTCCAACTCCAGAGAGTGCAACAGTAGGGAAAGCGTTGGATAGCGTAGGGGTAAAAATTACTATTCCCACTCCAGAGAGTGCAACAGGAGGGAAAGCGTTGGATAGCGTAGGGGTAAAAATTACTATTCCCACTCCAGAGAGTGCAACAGTAGGGAAAGCGTTGGATAGCGTAGGGGTAAAAATTACTATTCCCTCTCCAGAGAGTGCAACAGTAGGGAAAGCATTGGATAGCGTAGGGGTAAAATTACTATTACCACTCCAGAGAGTGCAGCAGTAGGGAAAGCATTGGATAGCGTAGGGGTAAAAATTATTATTCCCACTCCAGAGAGTGCAACAGTAGGGAAAGCGTTGGATAGCGTAGAGGTAAAAATTACTATTCCCACTCCAGAGAGTGCAACAGTAGGGAAAACGTTGGATAGCGTAGGGGTAAAAACTTACTGTTCTCACTCCAGAGAGTGCAACAGTAGGGAAAGCGTTGGATAGCGTAGGGGTAAAAATTACTAATCCCACTCCAGAGAGTGCAACAGTAGGGAAAGCGTTGGATAGCGTAGGGGTAAAAATTACTCTTCTCACTCCAGAGAGTGCAACAGTAGGGAAAGCGTTGGATAGCGTAGGGGTAAAAATTACTATTCCAACTCCAGAGAGTGCAACAGTAGAAAAAACGTTGGATAGCGGCAGGGGAAAATTTACTATTCCCACTCCAAAGAGTGCAACAGAAGGGAAAGCGTTGGATTGTGTAGGGGTAAAAATTACTATTCCCACTCCAGAGAGTGCAACAGTAGGGAAAGCGTTGGATAGAGTAGGGGTAAAAATTACTATTCCCACTCCAGAGAGTGCTACAGTAGGGAAAACATTGGATAGCGTAGGGGTGAAAATTACTATTCCAACTCCAGAGAGTGCAACAGTAGGGAAAGCGTTGGATAGCGGGAGGGTAAAAATTACTATTCCAACTCCAGAAAGTGCAACAGTAGGGAAAGCGTTGGATAGCGTAGGGGTAAAAATTACTATTCCAACTCCAGAGAGTGCAACAGAAGGGAAAGTGTTGGATAGCGTAGGGGTAAAAATTACTATTCCCACTCCAGAGAGGGCAACAGTAGTGAAAGTAAATACTTCATATATAATTAAAAATAAATTAAATATTAATACCAAATACAAATTAATTAAAAGTAATTAACAATTTTATATAATATAATAATTAATCAATTAAAAATACAAATAAAAAATAATTATTAAAAAGTATTACCTAATACAAAATATTTACCAATTAACAATTAATTAATTAACAATTAAAAAATAATTAAAAATTAGAACAACAAAAAAACAATAAATAAATTAAAATATTTAATTAATAACAATTAAATTACTTCCCACCCTATTCCCCTATAAACACACAACCCACAACAGAAAATAAATTAATAAAATTAACTTAAATATCAAATAATCAATTAATTAAAATTATTAACCAATTATATTTTAATTAATTACCAATTAAAAATTTAAATAACAAATAATTCAAAATAAATACCAATAAATAAATTAAAAAATAAATTATTAATAATTAAATTACTTCCCACCCTATTCGCCTATAAACCCACAACCCGCTACAGAAAATAAATTAATAAAATTATCAATTAAACTATTAATTAAAATTAACTAGCAATTATATTTTAATTAATTAACAATTAATTATTAATTAACAATTAATTTAAAATAAATACCAATAAATAAATTAACAAATTTAATTAATTATAATTAAATTACTTCCCACCCTATTCCCCTATAAACCCACAACCCGCTACAGAATTATATTACGCAAAAATGAAATACCATAAAATTAATTAATTAATTAAAATAAATTATGAAATAATTATACACTTTTCACACATATACTAACATAAAAAATACTTTACAAAATTAATATTAACTTACCTCAAATTCAATATTTTTGTTGTCTATATTCTGTCCATTCTATATTTTTGTTGTCTATATTCTGTCCATTCGATATTTTGTCCATTCCATATTTTTTATTCGATATTAATGCTATTCTATTCGATATTTTTGTAGTCTATATTCTCTCCATTCGATATTGTGTCCATTCTATATTTTTAACTCGATATTAATGTAACTCGATATTAAAAACTCGATATTTTGAGTGTATACCACTGAAAACAACTGTTGTGAGGCAGGGCCTGGAACTGGTCACTTGTGCTGCATGCATCCACTTACAGTTTACCCACAACACAGTGGTCTATCAGTGATGTTTATGTTTGTTTATTAAAGGTACATCAACTCTCATGGAATCTCTTGACCCTACCTGGATGAAACACTCAGCTATACTAGTAGGACAATATAAAAACAAAGACCAATAGTTTCCACTGTCCTAATCAAAGTGCCTTTTCCTGAACCTATGTAAAGTTTATGCAGAGTAAATGATCACTAGGCTCATGTTCCAATGTTCAGCTGCTTGAACCTTGAAAACTCTGCCACCTAGCTTTTGTTCCTAGTCTTTAAGTTGGCAAAGAGAGCTTGGGCATTTGATCTTAAGATGTGCACAGGACAGCATTTTGGATATTTTTCAATTAGGAAAGAGTGAGCAGAGTTTGTATATATCCTATAGGACATACCTGCCAACTTAAGCATAATCTGTTGATGAACTGATAGCCAATGAAGTTAGTTGAGATAGTAGGAGACACCATCATAATTCTGCAAGTTGAAAACAAATTTACCAGCGGCATTTTGTGTAGACTGTAATTGCTCTATTGTATAAACATATTTTACTCAGCAAGTCTCGAAGGTAAAGAGAGAAAAGGAAAAATTTATTTCCAGAAGCAGAGGTGGTAGAAACAGGCTCTAGCTCCCCCCTCCCCAAAGCAAAATGCAGGTTGACATCTAAGCCATCCATTACATTTCTAATGTTTGCACACAAGGCTACAAACCCAGAATAGGCTCATTGCTATAGAACACTTCTTGTATCCTATCTCCACCCTTTCTTTTCTATCCTCTCTCTTTCTTTCATTCTGTCCTTAACTTCCTAACAAGTCAATGTAAAGGGGCTCAGCTAAACACGTATACCACATACTTGTAACTACTGCAAAACCAACCACGTTTGCCTGTTACCCCGTAATGAAAATGTTAATGTACTTGTTTATAAAATAATTTATAAAACAAAAGGACCTGCACCAAAACAAGGCAGCTTTCTTTTGCAGCTGGCCAGATGGAAGCCTCCACAGATTAATTTGGTGGAGGAAAGCAGAATATCTGATTTTGAAGGATTCAGTCTCACAAAGTTCCAACCCATCCAACCATTTAAGGACTCTAAGGTTCGCCAAACAACGGGTTGAGGCAGTCAGTTTGAATTTGAGTTTGACCATTAACTTCGTGTCATCAACACACATGTATTTTGTCATCTGAAAGTCATGCATCAGAATGGTCTAAGATAAGATTGAAAAGAAGAGCATACACGCGTTATAGCTTTTTCTAAAATGTGCAGATTCGGGAGACAATTTATTTTTGAATATTAATGATTTTTATTATGATGTAAATTATTGGGATGGCGCTCCCACAAAAATGGTAGCAGAGGATGGTAGCATTACAGTGCCTCCTTTGTTTGGTAAGGGTACTCCAAAAGATTTCACCAGCCCGCCCCCAGAGCCTTGCGAACTTTGTCAAATAAAGCAAGATGGAGATTAGCTGAAAATTAGCTGGGTCCCCCACATTCTGCTCAGGTTTCTTAAACATAAGGTGGAATATTGATCTCTTCAAATCGATAGGGACGAGGCCTGTGCTCAAAGATTCATTGATAACATCGGCGATAGGAGGAGCCACCAGCCGTCTCATGCCTATCATCAGTGAGCAGGCCATCTTACGGAAGCACATCCGGGTTTTAGAGTCGTCCACAGAGATAGTTGAGAAATCAGTACGCTTACTACTGCCAACAATTTGGAGGGAGGTCTTATCCAAATCCCTTCTTGATGGCTCCTGCATGTTGACTATACCCTCCTCTCTGATATTTTCAACTTTTCCAAGTTGTCAACCCATTCTTGTGAGGGAACTAGGTTGTCAGTTGCAGCCCCAGGGCTACTCAGCCTCCTAATAGTGTTAACAATCTCCTTACTGGTGTTCTCAGAATGCAGGAGTCTTTAAGAGGAATACTCTTTCTTTGCAGCTCTAATTGTGATTCTAATTACAGAGACCTTGGACAGACTAATTTGTACAGCTGCAGACACAGAACAGTAACCATCTTTATGGATGCAGCTTTATTTTAGCCGTGGTCAGACCTTGTCAAAGATTGGATCCAGTATTTCGCTCGCAAGGTGGGGTGATCCAAAATACTGCTTTCAACAGAGTTAACCTCATTTATCAGTTTGTCACATGCATATTTTCTGACTCCTTATCAAGTTTGGTTTGCCCGTGCAAACTTTGCACTCTCAGCTGTTTTTCCATCGCAACCCTCATCACTGTGAGAAGACCATACCCAATAAATGTTCACTACCAAAACCGAAATCTGGAGGCTTAGAAGCGCCCTTCCAAGAGGAAAGACTGTGCATATATTGGGGGCTGGGGGCAGATGTACGACCATTTTTTAAGGCCACTAATGGAGAATATGGCCATTAGCAACCGCTAACACACTGTTTTTCATGTACTAACTCTATTTTGCAAGTCAGTATACCTCATACTGAATCGCAAAATTGGGTTTGCGATTCAGTATTAGCAAGGGTGGTGCCAAGGGCGCCACTTCCTAATAGCGAGTCGCAGGGGCATGCCTGATGGTTTTGCAATCTGAATGCAGTCGCAAAGCAAAACGAGTTTTCCACCAAATTCAATTTGCTGGTAACCCATTCACACACGGGAAGGGGTCGCCAAGGGACCCCTTCCCTTTTCTGAATGTGGGCAGGAAAATGTTTCAAGAGAAGCAGTGGTCTCATGGACCTCTGCCTGCTCTTAAAAAATGAAAAGGTAGCTTTTAATTTTTTCATTTGAAATGCATCCCGTTTTCCTTTAAGAAAAACGTGCTGCATTTCAATAAGAAAAATTGCTTTATTTAAAAAGCAATCACACACATGGGGGTCGGCTGATCCCAGCAGGCCACCATCCCTGTGATTCAAGGCCATTCCAATGACTCGCAGATTGTGACCTACCTCATGAATATTCCCCATTTGGGAATCGCAAAATGTGTCCGAGACAATTGGTACATTTGATTTTGCTCTTATTGCAAATCGCAAAAAAATCGCAATTAAAGACTCACAAAAATGCAATGGTCGTACATCTGGCCCTTTGTGATACTTGTATATAGCTACATATGCTACTCTATGTGCTTCTATTTCCTTTCTGGCTTAAGAGGAATAAATGCAGTTGTGAGTGTATGCATTGTGTTGGTGGCCCATTTAGGCAAATGGAATTTAGGGGTGATTTTCTACTTAGAGGTCAGCTGCAACTTTTGTCACTATGGCATCTTAACAGGCACCCACCCACATTTCAAGCATCTCTCCACATACTGGTGAACTATGAACAGTGGGGCATATTACCAAGCAATAGCGATAATTATCGCTATTGCTTGGTTAGAGACACAAATTTACCGCTGAGCTGCGGCAATTTTTAGCGCAAATAAACCTTGGTATTACCAAGGTTTATCGCAAATGCGATAAAAATCGGCCGCAATGCATGAATATCGCTGAAAAGTTAGCGATATTCATGCATTACCGAGCTAATGCTCTTAGCCATGTTATCCACCTCCCATTGGATAACATGGCTAAGAACTGCTATGGGGCAGGTGTTAGCTTTTGGAGATATTCGCGCTTAGCGCGAATATCTCCATAAGTTGGGAATAGGAGATAGCGATGTTAGCGACTGTTTCCAGTCGCTAACATCTTGGCACGCCCACTTTGCATGTCATTAGTGATAAATATCACTGACATGCAAAGTGGGGCCCAAGATGGTCGCTATCTCCTACTAGCTGTCGCTAACTGGTGTTAGCGACAGCTAGGTAATAGGGAGATAATTTTATCTCCGCTTTCTTGGCTTTTAAAGTCAAAAAAGCGGAGATAAACCCCCTTGATAATATGCCCCAATGTTCCTAGTGGCATTAAGCTGTATATTATCTATTGTTACATTTCTATACACTTTTTTCCCAAGAGGTATGCAAGACCCCGGCTCCTCATTTTAACCAGCGTCTTGAGACCTCAACTGTACACCTGTCTTGCTTTGATATTTGATTTGCGATTTTCGGAGCTATTTCTTAAGCATGTGTTGTTAGCATTTTTCTTAATAATGCGCGACATTGTTTATTATGAGTGGAAGAACTGCATTCAACTAGCAAACAATACATCTGACACTAGTAAAATCAAGCAGGGTTTGATGGGTAAAACTCGAGGCTAAAGAGATGTGTGTTTCACAGGTGCAGAACTGTTCTGAAGTTTTGAAAAAATGTTCACTTGACATTTCACATGGCTAAAGTGAAATTTTCTAGTTTCAGTTAACATTTCTGAAGGTTGGCCTGCATTGTTATAATGCCACTTAGCATTTTACATGGATTAAATGATTCATTATAAATCACTTTACATTTCGTACGTTTCACATTAGTTTGTCATTTCACTTTGAAAAAAATAGTTAGCGTTTCGCATGATTTGCTATTACATAGGAATTTAAACTGCTTGCTATTTCTTGTGACCGCGTTTATTTCATGCAATCTATTGAATGATGCTCATTGCCATATTTCTTAACTGTTAATTTTCCTGATTCTTGCAGACTAGAATTAATTTTACTTTGCCATCAACTGATCCATTTAAGTTTGTTGTGATAATAATATTATTTTTGTAATTGAAAATAATGTCAATGTCTTACTAAGACAATGTTTATTTGTATATTAATGGGTTCAATTATCATGTTGTAACTAGAAAAATGCATAAATAATTCTCAGTGAAATCCAATGACATTTTTTGTGGCTGGGAATAATATTCCTATCAATAACATGAGTGGTCTTATTTTAGATCTGAAGTGGTTTATAAATCCTAAATATTGCTACCAATTATCATTTCATGGTGAATCAATTGATTTATATATCGCGCTTGCCATTGTTGAGTAAAATGATGGTGGCGGTCATTTAAAGTCTGGCTATGAAGGAGCCCAAATGTAAATCGATGGAACTCCTGTTTTACCAAACTAGCAGCTACCTGCACTACTTAGAGGCGAGGCGACAATTGACTGCTGGTGGAGCACCTGCTGAGCCTACTGAGCATTAATCATTGCTAGCAGCCCAGCCGCTACTAGACCGCTGACTTTGATGTCTTGGGGTATCTGCCATGTTAAATATGGGTCCCTAAGAAATCCTTATCTTAGGTACCTCCCCCTCCACATGGGACGACTCTTGGTGGCCAGCGGCCTTTGGAAAAGCACCCATCCCGTCAGACCACGCACGGAACCTGGGCGTCATCCTGGACTCCTCACTCTCGATGACCAGACAAGTCAACGCCGTTTCATCATCTTGCTTCAACATTCTTCGCATGCTCAAAAAAACATTTCGATGGATCCCCACCGAAACTAGAAAAACGGTCACCCACGCACTGGTTACAAGCCGCCTAGACTACGGAAACACCCTATACGCCGGTACCACCGCAAAACTTCAGAAAAAACTCCAACGCATCCAGAACGCATCAGCCAGACTCATACTAGACATCCCGCGTAAAGATCACATTTCTAATCACCTGAAAGACCTCCATTGGCTCCCTGTCAATAAGAGGATAACATTCCGCCTCCTCACCCACGCACACAAAGCACTTTACGAACTGGGACCCGAATGCCTCAACACGCGAGTTTCCTTCTACACCCCCTCCCGCCAGCTACGCTCTTCCAACCAAGCCCTTGCTGCTGTTCCACGCATCAACAAAACCACCATGGGAGGAAGATCCTTCTCCTACTTGGCGGCTAAGACCTGGAATTCACTCCCCATTCACCTCCGCCTCACTCAAAACCACCTAGCATTCAGAAAGCAACTTAAAACCTGGATATTCGACAAGTAATTCCCCTCCCTCCTCAAGCGCATGGAGACCCTCTGGGTATGTAGCGCGCTATACAAATCACTTGACTTGACTTGACTTGACTCTCTCAATGAAGATTTTAACAGCCCGGTTCTACCATGCAGGACATTATAGACCTGGCCAGGGGAGTCTTCCTGCACCTCAGGTTTACTGTATTTTGTTTTGTTTTTAAGAAATAAACTGTCACTTTAGGGGGTTGATTTTGAGAAACAATAAAGATAATTGCAGAGCAGACCACTACAACATGGCAGCATGTCAAGCATTCATTGCATATCATCGGGAACACTTTGCCAAAAATTAACCATTAATTCTCTGATCAGAATAAAACTGGTTGTCTGCTGTGGGGTGGCAGAAGGAGGACCCTCAACCACCCCAGCCGCCACCCACCATGGTGTGAATTATTCAATAAGTGCTCATTGTGGAAGCAATTTAGTTGCAGTTTCTGTATAGATGATACTTAGGAGATATGGTTGTGTTAAAGTTACTAGTAAACTGTTTGGCAAAGTCAAACTGTAGTCACTTGAATTTTCGATACTCATGGGTTATGAGGATGGGAAGACTTTGCGGACCTCAGGTATGAAAGGTGTGTTTTCTGGCCAGTCAAGCGCATGCCTGGAGATGCTGGTGATCGGTTGGTTCGGGATGGGAGCACTTTGTGTTGTGTATATTATGAATGGCATTGCGGCGGCAGCTACTGTAGACTTTGACTTTTTGACTCCACCTCAGGTGCGAAGACCTGGAACTCTCTGCTTCTGCACCTCAGTCAAACACCATCACTGCCACAATTCAGTAAGGCCCTCAAGACCCGGCTCTTTGACTAAAATGCAGATCCCCCGCTCCCCACTGGAGCCTTGATACCCTCACGGGTGAGTAGTTGCGCTATTTAAGAAACCTGATTGATTGATTGATTGATTCAAGAGTATGCGGCTTCCTCCAGTGTGCTTTACTTTTATAGCACGTGGTGGGTAACAGATTTCTGGGGACCTACTTACCAGCATAAATGCAGTCTTTTTTGTGGCTTCTGTGTGTTTATAGTTCATACCAGAACTTATAATCCTTTTTTATCATTATTATTTTTTCTCCATATTCTGATCAGAGATTCTTATTTTCCGTATTGAACAGCACATATGCTTGACGTCCCTTCTGTTATAAAACAGTATTTTGTGCAGTCTTGAGACAAGACATACTGGTTCATGTATTCTACTTTTTTATTTATTTAGTTCCATGTACACTCCGAGGGAAAGAAGTATGTATAATGCAAGAACGTCCGTAGGATGCCCCATGAGGAGCAATAACCTCTCTGGTCAGCCTCAAGATCCGAAACGACTCACAGGGCCAACATTCCCAACTCAACATTCCTGTCATCCACCTTGACTAATGGAAACTGAGCAGCAACAAAGAACATAAAGCATACATGTTACACATCCACTCTCCTTATGAGTACCACAAAGATGTAACACATTCTCCTCCGTTATAAGGTTATTCCAATAGAAGCCCAGGTTCTGGTGTTAACCTGGGCTTCTATGGGAATTTACAAGGGCATATTATCAAGCCCATTTTCGCCGCTTTAGTGGCAGTTTCCTGCCGATAAAAGCGGTGATAATGTATCGCCCTTTCTTGATAATATGGCCCCTGGGTTCTTGGCGTCCTACATCAATACAATCGGGTGCATTAATCCACTAACAAGATATGAACCATTTCAAGTGAAAAGTACTGCCATTAACAAATAGGTATCAATAAACAAATAGAAGCAATGCTCGATCTGAATATTGTTTCAAAAATATTGTTGGTCTTCAACATTCTTGCAATAATATTGTGACAATATCGCAGGTAAGAATATTTGTTTACGTCCACTAATAACATCAATCATTTAGTATTGTTTTGTTGTATAAAATATTGCAATTTTTAAATGTTTTTATCTTTTATATGTTTGAATACAATAGTTTATTAATTTATCTTTGTAATCATGTTTTTTAATAGTTTACTGTTTTTTTAGTTTTGCAATATATTTAATTAAATATATTTTGCTGTATTGTAATTGTTTTTATGACAGTGTTGTCGGATTAGATTCGTGGGGAGTAGGGCGGGTAGTGTGCTAAATATAGGCGTTAATGTATTTTATAAATTGTCAACTATTTTCTCATTTTAAAAGGGTAATTATGGGGAGAGAAGTTGGCCTAGCTTCTAGGGCAGTCGACCTCGAATCTGGGGAACTGGGTTTGAGTCTCTGCAATGATGCTGAACATCCTGTGATTCTGGGCAAATCACTCAATCTCCCTGTGCCTAACAAAAAAAAATGAATGTGTCCTCATGTAATGCAACTGGTGCTAAGTAAAGCTCTCTGATACCCGATTCGGGTCAAGTTCTGGCTATGTAAAACTCTGTAAAAAAATAATATATATTATTTATTGTGTAAATTAATATCAACATGTAAATGTTTGTGTATTTTAAAAAAAATTATTCACTTTATAATTTCTTTATTAATTAGCATTTTTAGTGTAACATTTGTGTGTATTTTGTATATCATTAATGAACACTTTTTAACATTTTGTGGCGGTTTGCTTTGTTTTTTTATGGAAGTAGAGTTGAAAGTGTTTTGAATATGCATATATTTTCGATATTGAGAGAAATTAATGTATTTTTATTTGTTTGGTTATTACATCTGCAAATTAGCACAATTACTGTTTTTAGAAAATCCTATAAATATTTGGCGGCATATCAACAACAACCCTCGATAATTATCTCAGAACGCGCTTAGCGCGTTTTTAATTATCGTTCTAACATTAGATGTAAAATCCCGTGATAGACGGTGATAAGCATCATTAGCGTACGTAAGCCAGCCATATGGGAACTGAGCTAATGAAATGCTTGGTAATCGGGAGATGTGGAGTTAACCTTCCAATCCACCTCCCATTCATAGTATGGTTAAGTCAGATTATTAGCAGGAGTTAAATACCTGTGAAAAAGGGGGCTTATCGCTACTTTTGACATCGCTTTGCGGAACCGGTGCAGCGTTGTAAATAATGCGAAGCTGTGATTGCGAGGGTTTGTCATGTAGTATTTCTAAGGTTCGTCCACTTTGCATGTCATTAGCGATGTCTATCGCTGACATGCAAAGTGGAGAAAAAATGGCTGTTTTCGCAAGGAAACTTGTGCTACTGCATGGTTGCAAGTCCTTGTAAATTGGGTGATAATAAAATTGACGCTTTTTTGGCGCTCGGTGCCGAAAAAGCGGTGATACATCTCTTGATAAAATGCCCCTTGGTTGTTTTGAAAGCATATAGAATATATTTATTTTGCCTGCTTTAATATTTTCAATCATATTGTGTTTGTGAGTATTATGTTTGAACATTATTATAATTATTATTTTTTGTGTTATGGTTGTAAGGAAGTAGGCTTAGTAGTGTTCAAAAATCGAATAATACTTGTGTTCATTAATTATTAATTGTTGACAAAATTTAATAATTTAGTAAATGTGTGGGCTTTATATTGAGTTTACATACTTTTTGATCTGGTTACGGTTTTCATTGTATTTGTATGTTTTTATTTAAAGAGTATCTGTAACGTTAATGCATTTTAGTAGGCTTTGTATAGTAATTTACATATTTAAAAAATATATATATTTTCTTTTAAAATTCATATTCTTTTATTTTGTGAACATGAATTTTAAATTGTATTAATAACAGTGTATGTATTCTGTAAGTTAATCAATATATTGTGTTTTTATGATTTTAGTGGTAATATACCTTATTATTTTATATTTAGTTAGTTCAATGTTATGTCATTTTTATTTACTTCCATTATGTAGTAATAAGAATAGTAAATAAATTTGATTTTTCTAAAGCCCTCAAAATTTAATACTGCTGGTCCGGTTGGATTGCGAATAGTAGGTATCAATCCACTAAAATTAAGCATTTTGGGTGAGAATAATACATTTCAGGTTTCGGTGCGAATAGTAAATTTAACCTCGCCAGAGTCAAATACTTACTCTACTGTTGCTCAGGCTGGAGTGAAAATAATAAATATGATCCCTCCAAAGTCCAACACTTTCACTGTAGTTGCTCTGGTTGCAAAGGGAATAGTAAATCTTCACTCTCCAAAGTCTAACACTTTTCTTTCTATTGCTCAGGTTGCAGTGGAACTAGCAAATCATACCTCTCCAAAGTCGAACACTTCCCCTACAGTTCCTCAGGTTGGAGTAAGAGTAGTAAATTTGACCATTAAGAAGTCCAACATTTTCCTTACTATTACAGAGTGAGAATAGTAAATTTGATTTTGTTCATTCATGTTCTGTTTAAAATGAGTTATGATAAGCTTCTTACATGTATGTGTATTCTGTATTGTCTTGTAGTATTTGTGTTAGCATTTATGTGTGTTTTATTTTACTTGTGAAGCATTTATTTATTAGGACTGTATATTTTCATCTTACATATTTAAATATTGTGTGTTTTATCACTTGACAGCTTTTAGTTTTGCTACTGTATAGTTTTAATTTTAATGATTTGCGTTGGGGGGCGCTGGATAGTGAATAGTTTAATTTACTATTCCAGCTTCCGTAGGGGGTCAAAGAGCTGTCTTAGTTTCCACCTTCTCTCAACCGTGGCGTGCGCGAAATCTGGCCTTGTGAAGAAGGTGAAGCCTTCAAACGACTTTTTACTGTTAGGTCTTGCCAGATCAAATAGGTCTTCTCGGAGCAGAAAGTTGCCAAAGAACACCAGCATAGCCCGAGGGTGTTGTGAGGCCTTTGCTCGTTTGTTAAGAAACAGAGGGAATCGGTGGGCTATTTGTACTTCTCTGTCCCAGTCCCAGTCCTTCAGCTCGGGAAAGGTTTCCCTGAGAAGGGAAATCATGAGCTTCCTGGGGTCATCCTTCTCGATTCCCTCGGGGACCCCCAGAAATCTAAGATTGTTCCATCTCTGTCTGTTCTCCTGTTCCTCCATCTTCCACAGCAGATCCTTAACAGCGCATTCCTGTTCCTCTCTGGATTTCTGGAGCTTGCTGACATCTTCCTCGAGTTGGTCCGTCCTTACTTCAACTGAAGCCATGCGATCCGCTATTACAGCACAAGTGTTTCCCACCTTCCGGACTGCCCCCTGTAGTTTTTTAGCTGCGAGGCGAGATCTTCGGCTGTCGATTTTGACCTCAGCTTGGAAGCTCTTGATGGAGTGTAAAATGACTGCTAAAGCAGGTTCTTGGGTGTCCTCCTGTCGTGGGTTCTCGCTACCAGCAGGAATCCCCAGATTGGGATGAGGTGACTCAGAATTAGATAAAACCGTGAGTGTTGTTTCCTCATGGTCCCATTTTAAGTCAGTGTTATAATCGCTGTTAGAGGAATGGTCTCCCTTAGATTTGCGCCGTCTCCTATGACTCCTTTTCCTAGCTTTCTTATTAGACCGCCTGTTCAAAGAGGGATCGGTATTTGAGCTGCTATACCATCTGCCTCCTGCCTCACCCCCACTAGAAGCCGAGATACTAATGTCAGAAAGCTCCGAGTCCTCGGTCAAAGAATAAAATGTATCCAGAGTTTCTGGTGTCTTTGACTCACAGATAGAGTTCAAGTGGTCAGAGTTACAGGGATCAGGAGGAGCAGTTACAGGGATTAGGCTTTCACTCCGAATATTGTTCACGATGTCCCCCTGTTCTGGCCCTGCAACCACCCCCTCAGACAACCCCCCTTCCTGTTGAGTTGTTAGGGTTTTGGCCGTAGTTGTTGAATCGCTCATGGGGGGGGGCGCGATGTTAGAGTCCTTCAGTAATGATGGGGATGGGAGAGTGACAAGGGTTTCTTTTGTTTCCCAATTTCCTCATTTAATGTCCTTGCTAACCAGTGGCGGCTGGTGACATTTGAAAGTGGTGAGGCGTACAATTATTGTCGTACTGCAATACGGCGAGCGAACAGAAGTGAGCGAGCCCGCACAACCTATGGGGGGAACCCTTTGAAACAAGAGTGGACAAATGATGCTTTTTCAAGCAATCTTGAGGCAGAAGGAAGGTTAATAAAGCAATTCACTTGAATTAATTACAATTTACGAAATTGCTAGGTGTTGGATTTTTTTGGAAAGGTTATTACACAGAGGACTACACAGATGTTGAGAGTGTGGCAGAAAAAAGTGTGGTAACAGACAGCAAGATAGAGTGTGGAAGAGAGAGCTCACCTGTGCTAACCTTTACAGTGTCCACTGTTTCTGACACCTCACACTATCCACCAATGCCACCTTCACAGTCACACGCTGCCCATGAGAGAAAGCTCATCTCTGCCCAACAGTGCCAGCTTCACATGACTGTCCTCAAGCACCTTACAGTGCTCACCACTGCTTGCTTGTTGTAATTCAGAATGCTGTGAACTGACATCTGAGGCCTCTTTGAGCCGCCACTGAAGAAAAAGGGAAGGAAGATGCCATATACATCTTGAAAAATTAGAAACTGTTCCCATGTTTGAAATGCCTAGAATACTATCAGCCAGTTCTAGGGAGAAAGGGCTTTAACTGTGTTGTTGTCCCAGTTTTTTGACAAGAGTGATCTCCCCCAATATTGATCAGCAGACACGAATTAACCCAACCTGAGAAGAGGGTTAAAGAAGGAGATATCGGGAAACTAGAATGTTGGGGCATATACCAGAAATGTGAATAGGCTTTGTAGACTGCAGGTTAGAAGGTGAATCGGGTAACACGTCGGGTTAATGTGAATATTGTGGAGCTCTACGGTTCATTAACAGCTCCCTTGTTCCAAGCCACCGGAGTTTAGCGACTTTAAATACTAAATACTCCTACACAGATCTATGTGTAGCCTGCAGGCCCCAGGTTCTAATCTCAGTCAGATGTCTTAGTGGGTAAATGCATCTGCTGCAGAGATTTGCGTTGTGCACAACATATGGGTGGGTCAGAGGTTCCAAACACAAGGAGACAGATCAGTGGGTTGATGCACCTACGGCTCTGGGTCCAGTTGATAACTAGACAGACAACTCACACCCCGTGAGCACTGCACCCCAAGAGCCCTAAGGTTAAAGGAGGAAATGTAACCAATGAACAGTTCACTTTTAAAGTTCACCTCGGTTACACCACAGGCCGCTTCAAGCTCCAGTCACCTAAGCCCGGCCCCTGCATCTTAATTTGTGTTACATTTGCTACCATTGGCATATGTCATGCAGTCTCCTTATGCAACGATGCTCAGGGTGTTACACCACTTCCACACTAAACAACTGAGCAACTGAAACACTGCATCGGTCGGGGTCAGGGCAAAGATAGGCATCATTCCACTAAAGAAACGAATCTCAAGTAAGCACATATTGAAATATTGAAGCGATAGAAAAAAGCATAAGCCATATACAAATTGCTACTCCCACACACAAAAATTCCAAGCATTTTTTTTTTTTAAAACACAGGCTTAATGATGTCATATTACATTTCTGGGGAAGGACTCGCAGACAACCAGGCGCTCATCTGCGCGGAGAGACCACAAGGCAGTTTTCTTTAGACATGCCAAGGAAGACGGGAGCATTCAGTGGGGTGAAGGGAGGGGGAAATCTCATTTCGGCACTGGCAGGCAACTCTAATGCAGGATTAAGTAGCGAGTGACTACTGCAGGACCCGGCGGTAGTACGCAGTTCAAATGGAAATGATGGCATTGTGAGGGAAGAGCGGGAGGAGGGGATGGCTGAGGTGCGCGGAATCAATGTAATAATAAAGAAAACAATCCACATATCTCAGACTGAAGGAAGCTGAGTTGGTGTGGCGGTGCCTCCGCCAAGACCTCTTGTACATTACCGCAGCCAAACCTGTGACCCAATACACACTGTACCGCCTGGGGAATTAGAATAAAGAATTTAAAGGAAGAAGAAAACGTACCCGCCAGTCAGCGCCGCATCTTCTGGGACCTTGGTGCCTTCACTGGAGCGGAAACCGTTACCCCGCCCTCCGTCCTCAGCCAATCCTGGTGCTGGAGCAGCACCAGGATTGACACAGGGCATGGTTGCTTTCTGCCCGTCTGCCCATTAGGAGAGCGAGGTTTCGCTCTTCTAATGGGCATGCGAGCAGGCACAAGTGCGCATGCATGGGGAAGGCTGAAAAATGTGCCCTGCGTCCCCACTCATGCGCACCTGTACGTGCTGCTGCCTGCCCCTGAATATGCCTGTCGGTCAACATGACACAGGACCGCCCACCCCCTTCAGACTTTGAAGGGGGTGGGCAGTCCTGCATCATGCTGACTGACAGGCATTGTCCCTCAGCATTTTGAACTGAAGTAAACTGAGAGTTTACTTCAGTTCAGAGACGCCGAGGGAGCTGCGGGTGCGGGCGGGGGGGCAACGCCCCAATGCCCCCAATGGACGCACCGCCACTGTTGCTAACCCTTTCTTGTGAGTCTCCTCTGCCCGGGAATCATTTCCAGCTCCTGCATTCACTATTTGACCAGGTGTAGTGAAGCTCGCAGTTATTAATGGCTGTGCTCTATTGGGGTTTTTAATGAGGTGTGCATGGCCTTTTTTGGAAGATATCGATTTATTGGTCTCTAGTTCAGTGTCTTCATAGCCCAAAATATCATATTTTTTCCCCTTTTCTCCAACCTTTGGCCTTGCTGCCAGGGACTCGATATTTTTCCCCCGTGGCAGATTGGTGATGGGGGCTCCCTGCAGAGAGCTGGGGATCGTCTTGATCTTCTCACCGCGCCCCCCCTTACCCGTCATGTCGTCCTTCCTAGCGGTAAGCAGCAGGAACGCTATCCCAATACAGACACTCCTCTGTGGCAGCCTGTGATGAAATGCCGATCTGTGTGTTTTTTCCGTGCCTTGCCTGAATCGCGGGGCTGACTCTGGGATCGGGCAGCGGTTGCGCATAGCAGCAGCGATTAGTGGAGCCAGAGAGATGCAAAGCTCCTCACGGCAAGGATTCCGACGCTCTTTCAGCCAAATAGCATCCCGGGTGCTGGGAAGAAACATCAGCGACATCCCGTGAGCTCATCTACTGTCAGGGGGCTGCTACAATATTGCAAGGTAAGCCATAGTGTTAAAATCGGGCTTTCATGCGGGGAAGCTCAGTGGAGCTGCACTCCGGCACACTCAGCCAGTCGCTATCCTGCCTCCCGATGTCATGTAGTATTTCAAAGGTACACCCACCTTGCATGTCATTAGCGATGTCTATCGCTGACATGAAAAGTGGGGAAAAAATGGCTGTTATCGCAAGGAAACTCACGCTCCTGCATGGTAGCAAGTCCGTGTAAATTGTGTGATAATAAAATTGCCGCTTTTTCGGCGTTATGTACCGAAAAAGCGGTGATACATCTCTTGATTAAATGCCCCTTGGTTGTTTTGAAAGCATATAGAATATATTTATTTTGCCTGCTTTCATATTTTCAATTATATTGTGTTTGTGAGTATTATGTTTAAACATTATTATAATTATTATTTTTTTGTGTGTTATGGTTGTAAGGAAGTAGGCTTAGTAGTGTTCAAAAATCGAATAATACTTGTGTTAATTAATTATTAATTGTTGACATAATTTATTAATTTAGTAAATGTGTGGGCTTTATATTGAGTTTACATACTTTTTTATCTGGTTACGGTTTTCATTGTATTTGTATGTTTTTATTTAAAGAGTATCTGTAACGTTAATGCATATCAGTAGGCTTTGTATAGTAATTTAGATATTTAAAAAATATATATATTTTCTTTTAAAATTCATATTCTTTTATCTTGTGAACATGAATTTTAAATTTAATAATAGTGTATGTATTCTGTAAATTAATCAATATATTTTGTTTTTATGATTTTAGTGGTAATATATCTTATTATTTTGTATTTAGTTAGTTCAATGTTATGTCATTTGTATTTACTTCCATTATATAGTAAATAAAATTGCTTTTTCTAAAGCCCTCAACATTTAATACTGCTGGTCCACTCCGGTTGGATTGCGAATAGTAGGTATCAATCCCCTAAACTTTAGCATTTTGGGTGAGAATAATACATTTCGGGTTTGGGTGCGAATAGTCAATTTAACCTCGCCAGAGTCAAATACTCACCCTACTGTTGCTCAGGTTGGAGTGAAAATAATAAATATGATCCCTCCAAAGTACAACACTTTCACTGTAGTTGCTCTGGTTGCAAAGGGAATAGTAAATCTTCACTCTCCAAAGTCTAACACTTTTCTTTCTATTGCTCAGGTTGGAGTGGAACTAGCAAATCATACCTCTCTAAAGTCGAACACTTCCCCTACAGTTCCTCAGGTTGGAGTAAGAGTAGTAAATTTGACCATTAAGAAGTCCAACATTTTCCTTACTATTGCAGATTGAGCATAGTAAATTTGATTTTGTTCATTCATGTTCTGTTTGAAATGAGTTATGATAAGCTTTTTATATGTACGTGTGTAATGTTGTAAATATTTTCCCACTTGTAACAAAGTTGTATTTGTGATTTTTTAATGTCCTATTTGAATTTTCTGTATTGTCTTGTAGTATTTAGGTTAGCATTTATGTGTGTTTTATTTTACTTGTGAAGCATTTATTTATTAGGACTGTATATTTTCATCTTACGTATTTAAATATTGTGTGTTTTATCACTTGACAGCTTTTAGTTTTGCTACTGTATAGTTTTATTTTTAATGATTTAATTATTATATTGTATAATTGATGTTTACATTGTATTATTGTTAGTTTAGATTTTTTTAAAATATTTTTTATTTAATATTTTAATAATTTGGTATTCTGATTTTATTATATTTCTGTTTTTGTTTATTAATTTGTTTTATAGTGACATTATGTTAAATTACAAAGTATTTTTTTTGTTTTTTAAAGTTATCATAATGTTTAATATGTTTTAATATATGCATACTGACCTATGTAATGTTGATATTTTTGTCCACGATATTCTTGTAGTTATTATTTTTGTATCATCACATTTTTTAACAGTGATATTGTCACTGTAGCAGCACAAATCACTGCACACAAGCTGTGACAACTCACACTACTGTCTATGGGGAACTATTCATTAGAGTAATACCTATTCTGTACTACTACCAGTTCACTCCATACCTCCCCATCCCAATTATGAATTGACATTTGATCCTTTGCTTCAATTGAGTAGATCTTACAAGCTCCATACTAGGTATGACTTTACAAACATTATTGATTAACCACATAACTGGAGGTTTTAGTGTATTCACACACTTTTCAATGCACCCAAACCCGGAACCCCCACCTATGTGAGTAGATTTTTACTTTATCAAAAAACAGATCTGTGGTGCATATTTGGATTGGCATACTGAAACATACGGACACATAAATAAACTAATTGAGAAACCAGGATATAACAACATAATTAACATTCCATGAGATAACAAAGAGAAAGACGGTCAGTAAGGTGAGCATGCACAGGGTAGCATATGCACCAACAGAGCAGCATGGCACTTAGCTTGGGAGATAACAGCTTAGATAATGTAAAGATCTTACTCACTTAAAACAAAATGGTGCCCTCAACTTCCTGAGCATTGTATGCAAGCACAGTTTCCCCTTCTAAAGCCAAAGAAAATAACGTGGCACATGTTTCTCACAGCAAAGAGCAACCCACTCACACTTGCCCCAGTGACTTTCCTAACTCAATTATGTGCTCCAAACTGGTAGAAACTGGTTGACTGGCGTGTGAGCCCTGGTTATTTAGCAACCACAATTCTAGTCAAGGTATGGCACAAGCAAACCCCAAATTAACCTGTGCTCAAACCCCAGCAGCTTGGAACAGAGCAGTCAGGCTTACCATCGAGGCAAATTGAAAGGTATTTTTACAAACCTTCGGACAGTTAAAGAGTGAAAACACCAGAAAAAAGATCTTGCACCAGGTTGGAAAATCAAGCTTAATTAAATACATAAAAGAAGACCAAAACATTAGATATCCAATCAGTAGAACCAGAGTTCTAAATTAAAAAGAAAAAGAAACTGCAATATAGCACCAAGCATAAAGCGAAAACCACGGCTATCTGGCCGTGCAGTACTGGGCCACAGTAAAAAAGCTCAGGCCGAATATGATGGAGTGTCGTTCCGATGCGAACAGCCCAATTTGCAGGTGTGAAGAGCAAAAACGCTTGAATGCAAGAGCTATATCAAGGACCCAGGATTTCTGAGGTGCTTCTTGGGGGGTCAGTAACTCACTGAAGATGGACCAGGAGCTGTTGGGGATCATTCTTTGTACCTGAAGCTCAGACTAGTGGCATTTAATTTACTGGCCCTGAGCACATGTAGTGTACTTTACTATTTATTTATTTATTTTATTTTATTTTTTGACATTTGTAAAGCGCACTGTTACCGTACGTGTCCTGGCACTTTAATAGGGACTTGAAAGTTAATTAAATATGCCAATTGGGTATGGCCAATTCTACCATGTTTTAAAGAGAGAGCACAAGCACTTTAGCAGAGATTACCAGTGGTAAAGTGCACATAGTCCTAAAGCCAATAAAAAAATATTGAGAAAAAAGAAGAGGAGGAAGTCAAAAAGTTTGGGGATTACCTTGCAGAAAGGTCAATTTCCAGGACAAACTATCCCCATAGAGCATTTTTTGTAGCTAACCAAGCAAGGACATCCAGTTCGTACCTCAAGCTAAATTTTACCAAAAGAGAATTTTTCATTATTTCCGCTGTTAGCAAAGAAGGTCAGATCAAAGCATAGTTAATAAATAAACCTGGAAAACCTAACCTTTTGTCTCCCTCGACTCCTGCAGCAATGGAAAACTCAGCTTCAAAATGTAAAAACAAAGCAAAGGTGATCTGGCATCAAGTCTCCTGCTAAGCAATGTGAAAGCATTCCTAGCCAGAACACATTTCAGAAGGCTCATACATGGAGATGTCCTACGCATCAGGGAGGCAACAAAACACTGGAGCATGATAAACACTTGATGAGATTTGCAGATGGGAAGCAAATAATTTGCAGGTATAGATGCACCACTCAGTCATTGACGATAGGGTGAATCTCAGAAAAAGGAGCCCTTCCATCTTGAAGTAATAATCCAACCCACTTGTTTAAGGACTGCAATGTTATGTCAGAATACAAGCCCTTTCACTTCTGGTGCACCAGAAAAATAACACTGACTAACACCCAAAAGGGTCACTCCCTTCTTCACTAGCTCTCCCTCAGCTTGATCCACATGTTGTTTTGTGGTGCTAATTAGGGAATTCAGAAAAATGTATGCTATGATCTTTTACGGAATCGGATGACTCAAGAGTCCTGGTGAAACATTTGCCAGTCTGAAAGAAAGAAACGCATTACTAAGCCAGCAAGTTTAACACTGGGAGCAACGAACATAAGTGGTTTACCTGAACTGAAGCTGGGGGATGCATTGAGGATTTTTCCTCCTCTCCTACTTCCCCAGATGTTGTTTCCCTGAAGAGCTTCTGGTTTGCTTGAGGGTGCTGCATGTTGGTCTCACCATTATCAATGGTGATAAATGTGAATACATGCTTCCAAATATCCTCAGGAACTACCTTTGCCATCTAAAGGAATTATGGGGTCCTTGACAATACATATTTTGGGGCCCCCTGTTGGATAAACTTTGAATTTACTATTCATTTGTATAATTTAAGGTCTTCTAAGGACAAATAACAATGAATTATACATTTAATTTACTTTGTCTCTACCAGACAAGTATTTCTCTTTCACCAGTATTTCCCTGCTGCTGGCTGTTTGGTGTTTTATTCCAAATCATTCTGGACGTTTGCACTGCAATGTAGGATAAACTATATTTCTTCTCAAAGTACTGTAAGCCATCACTTGTTAAATTCTTTATCTCAAACAGAATTTAGAACGATCATGGGCAGTGGAGGGTAAGCAGCATTGATCTTACTCGATCTTTTTGTCGCTTTCTTAACTGTCTCACAAAGTTCTCATCAAACAGCTGGAAAGCATAGGTGTCGGCGCTTCAGCTTCTGACATAATTTTTCTCAAGCAGAGATCTAATGGTAGCCTTTGGAGATTTTATATACACATATTTCACTTTGCCATGTGGGGTCCTTCAGGAATCTTCTCTGAGCCCGACCCTTTCTAATATATATGTGCACCACTGGCCAAATTGATTAGGTCATTTGTTTTTTTCACCATAGCCTATGCAGATGATATGCAAATTATTGTAGTCTCGATCTCAGGGGATCCCTTAGAGATTACAAAACATTTCAGTAAGTGTATGCATGAGGTTATAGACTGGATGGGACTGAACTGTCTTAAATTAAATTCTGAGAAGACAGAGGTTGTACTTTTTGGAAAAGAAATAACCGTTTGGAATCCCACTTGTGGCCTCATAAGTTGGGCTCTCTTCTCCCTCCAGTCTCTGAGGTCAGAAATCTGGGGGTCATTTTTGACAGCAAGCTCACGTTTTAATGCCAGATAAATCAAATCACATCATTCTGTTTTTACCTGTTAAGAACAATGAAAAAAGATCCTTCCATTCATCCCTTTTGATTTTCAGAAAACAGTAATCACAACAATAGTCCTTTCTAAAATCGATTGCTGTAACCCCGCTTTACAAAATAGGTAGTTGATTAAAGTACATACACTTCAAATGTGGCAGCCCAAAATACACACCAGTCTCCTAAACCTAATTGGCTCACCTCAGGAAAATAGTAGCATTTAAAGCTCTTTGCCGTGCATGCAAAGCTTTCACGATTTCAGCCTACTCTATCTGAGAAAGGAATTCTGCTAGTATATTCCAAGAAGACCCCTCCGTTCTGGCACCACTAAATCAATGGCTAGGTCCAAAATTAGAAAAACATCCTGGGGGGAAGAAATCTTTCACCATTAAATTGTGGTACACACTCACGGTTCTGCAGTTCAGGAAACAACTTAAAACATGGCTCTTTTCACAAGACCTGCCACTTTAGGACCACCTCTTTATCATTTATACAGATCTTTTTTTACCATCATTTCTTTGGATGCCTGCCAGTAGACGCCCTTGGGCAATTGAGTGCTTTACAAATTATCAATATCAATATTAATACATGCATTTGAGGTAATGCAATGCCATGTACATTCCCACTGCATCCCACAGCACAATTAGACACACACACACATGCACACACATACAAACACACGCACATAGTGTTTGGCTTTAAAGTACTAATGCATGTAAATATCATTTATGCATTCCTGTGTTCGCATGTGTTACCCTTAAATCCTGAAGTATTGGCTTTGCCAGCCATTGTTTTACTTACAACCACAATATTTTACTCTTTATTCACTTTCAAACCCGCCAGTTCCTTCCATTGTAGCAAATATCAATTAAGGGTACATTGGTTCATGCCTTAGAAGCTCTCCCCGTGAAGGCTGCAGGGGCTGCGAGCGTACCGCTCTGTTATTAGTGTACGAGGACAAGGACCCACTTTTAAAATTGATTTTAGCACTGTTAGGAATTTTTGATAGAACGCTTTTTTAAATTGTACATCTGGGGGCTTTTCAATTAGTATAAAGAGGGAATTTAATTTGGAGGCACTCTGACACACTCTTCACACTCTTTTCCTTGCCACCACCGACGTAGACGACCACAGGCGTCGGCCGGCGGCGGGTGACATCTTGGGAGTAGCGGGGTCAGCGCTCTAGTCGCGCCGGACTCCCGCCCTCCCGGGATATTTAAACAAATCATTTGAAGGCCTCACCGCCTTAGAAGCTCTCCCCGTGAAGGCTGCAGGGGCTGCGAGCGTACCGCTCTGTTATTAGTGTACGAGGACAAGGACCCACTTTTAAAATTGATTTTAGCACTGTTAGGAATTTTTGATAGAACGCTTTTTTAAATTGTACATCTGGGGGCTTTTCAATTAGTATAAAGAGGGAATTTAATTTGGAGGCACTCTGACACACTCTTCACACTCTTTTCCTTGCCACCACCGACGTAGACGACCACAGGCGTCGGCCGGCGGCGGGTGACATCTTGGGAGTAGCGGGGTCAGCGCTCTAGTCGCGCCGGACTCCCGCCCTCCTCACGCTATAAAATGTGTGTCATGGTCAGACGGCGCAGCGGGCTGGCGCAGCGGGCGCGCAGAGCGCGCGCCGAAGCCGCGCCAAAGTCAAGCCCGTCTGCGCCCGTCCGAGCCTGGACCGAGCCTAGGGTCACCCCCCCTGCCTCACCAGCATCACCAAGGTTGGTTTATTCCTCCAATGATTTACACTCTCTTAACAAAACGCTACATAGGGCACATGATCCCCCGGTGTGCATTTTTAGACCCTATCGGAGGCCCATTTATTTGCACCTTGTGCAACAACTCCACCCAGGATACATCGACACCTCCCAAACCAATACAGGCAGCACTAATAAATGCACGCTCACTCCCATGCCATAAAATCGACATACTAGAACTGCTCAACAGTCATGCCATCGACCTCCTGTTTCTGACTGAAACCTGGGGAGACGAAGCGTCAGGTCCAGATTTTAAAGCTGCCATCCCAGAAGACTACTGTGTTTACAGGCAGGACCGTAAGACAGCAAGAAAAGGCGGTGGTATCGCTATAATATATCGCAACACTTTGCGAGTAAAAGCTCTCGACCTTAAACATGCGAACTGTGAGGCCCTTGCCTTCACCGTTCTTCTCACTACTAATCAATCACTTACTGGTATACTTTTATACCGTCCCCCTGGTTCCCGCAATGTATTCTTGTCCCAACTCCATCAACTGAGTGAACTAGCCGCTGAACACAAACACTTCACCATATTAGGTGATTTTAACTTTTATCTAGAATCCCATACAGATAAAGACACGGTCCAGCTCATCACAGACCTATCTGCGGTAGAACTCGAACAACTGATAACGGCTCCCACTCATGAGGCAGGACACACGCTTGACGGTATCTTTAACAACCCTCACATTACCGTCAACAAAATACTACCCCTCACTTGGTCCGACCACTCTGCTATCCTATTTGACATTAAAATCAGATCAAATATAAATAAAAACAATTCGCACAATTCATATCTAACCACCAGAGATTGGTGAAACATAGATTATAATCATCTAGATCTGATTCTCACAGATGCTTTTATGGATACTGATGGGGAAACGGATCCAAACATTGCGGCCACTACTTACACTTCCATTCTGGAAAGGACATTTCAAACGCTAGCCCCTACTAGAACCTCTAAATGCAACACGAAAACTCCATCAGCCCCATGGTTCACTGAACCACTCAGGCTACAGCGTCAATACTGCCGTAATTTAGAACGTCATTGGCGTAAACATTACAATCCTTCAGACAGAACAACATATAAAGCCGCACTCCTGGACTATAAGCAGAAAGTAGCTATGGGTAAAATACCTATTACACCACCCAAATAGACCAGGCAAAATGCAGCATGAAAAAACTGTTTGAAGTAGTGAATCACCTTGCAGAACCTTTAAACCCTCCCACTGTAACATCACAAATCTTATGCAATACATTAGCTGACTACTTCTCAGATAAGGTCACAACAATATTCAAGGACTTTACCCCCAATGCCAACAACATATCATGCACGAACATAGAACCAAAACTGAACCCGGCTACTTTCACGAAATTCACTCAGGTACATTCGCATCGTATCCATAAACTTATTTCGTCAATCAAATCAGGCTCCCCTCTGGACCCTTGTCACCCCTCTATACTTCACACCATTCCAGATACGATTACCTTACCACTGACACACATCTGTAATATTATGTTCTCATCAGGTATTTACCCTAATATTTGGAAAAACACCATAATCAAACCGCTCCTAAAAAAAACATCGCTTGATCCATCTGAGTCTTCCAGCTACCGTCCCATTGCATCATTGCCATTTCCTGCCAAGATCTTTGAATCTGTCATGAACGAACAACTTTCTGACTATATTCATTCTAATGACTTACTAGATGACACCCATTTCGGTTTCCGACAAGGTCACGGGACAGAAACGGCCCTGATTAAGGCCGCTGACGAAATAAGAACCACAATGGACAACGATGGTCAGGCGGTTTTGATCCTGCTGGACTTATCGGCGGCTTTCGACACGGTCGATCACCCTACTCTGATCGGCCGTGTCGAGGCCATCGGTATCAAACACAAGGCCAGGGATCTTATAGCATCTTTTCTGGCCGACCGTAAACAGGCAGTCAAGCTGGGCTCATTTACCTCCCCGACACTGGCCCTCCCTTGCGGTGTCCCACAGGGTTCCTCGCTGAGTCCGACCCTTTTCAACATTTATGTATCGGACTTAGCGAGGGTAATAAAAGCGTATAATATTAATCTGACCACCTACGCTGATGACACCCAGCTGGTACTATCTATTCACAAAAACGGTTCCACCATAGCGGCCAACTTCAAAGACGGTATGCGGGCCATCAGCAGTTGGATGGCCTCCAACTGTCTGAAATTGAACTCTTCCAAGACCGAAGTGATGCTGTTCGGCAAGGTCCAGCCAGCCTGGTCTCCTTTATGGTGGCCGGAGGAAATGGGCACTCCACCTGAGCCAGTCGGCAAAGTGAGAAACTTGGGAGTTATATTTGACGACAAACTTCATTTCCATCACCACGTGAACTCTGTAGTTTCATCGTCTTTCAACATCTTGCGAAAAATTAAGAAGCTTCTGCCATACCTTCCCACCAATACTGGCAAAACTCTTATTTCCACCCTAGTGTTTTCACGTACTGATTATTGCAACGCCCTTTTTCTCAACGCCCAAGAAAAAGTTATTTCCAAACTGCAAATGATTCAGAACGCCTCGGCCAGAGTTTTACTTGGCATCCCAAAATTTACCTCCGTCTCAAGACAACTAGCTCAACTGCACTGGCTCCCGGTGAGGAGCCGTACTAAGTTTAAGTCATTATGCATTGTCTACAGGGCAATGAACAACATGGGACCCACATTTCTTAAAAATTCCCTTAAGCCTCTCCCAACCCTTAGAACGCTTCGTTCCAACACCGCTTACCTGATTCAAATTCCCAGAACAAGGAAAGTCAATTGGGGAGACAGACGTTTTAGCATTGCAGCGGCAAGATTATGGAACTCTCTTCCCCTCAATATAAAATCTAGCCCCACATTGCTCATCTTCAGAAGGCAACTTAAGACATGGTTGTTTTCTCAATGATTTAACTAGTACCTTCAGATATAGAACTCTGCATCTGTCCTCTAAGACACTGGTAATAGATCTAGCTCCTAGCGCCGAGACACCCATGGATAATTGCTGCGCTTTAAAAATCACATAAATAAATAAATAAATAAATGTTTAGTGAGCTAGTGCATAATATTAAAATAAGACATGCACACACAGTGCAAGAAATCGTAGATGTAATTACCAAACATTTAAAACCACGAATAAATCCCTATTCACAATTGAATTCTCACTTCTGCTGTGAAAATCAAAGCACTGCTCCAACGATTTTATACATTCCATCTTCTATTCATATGTGTTCACTTTTTAGCTCTACAGACACTGGATTACAATTAACTGTCTGAAATTGAATTCACACAAAACAGAGGTTCTTATTTTTGGGAAGGAGGCCAGCTTTTGGAATTATTCATGGTGGCTGCAGGCTCTTGGCACTCTCCTGAGTCAGTTTCCAAGGTAAGGAATCTTGGAGTAGTCTTTGATGCAGGATTGTCCTACAGGGAACAGATCAACAAATTGACACCATCCTGTGTTTTTTTGACACTGAGATCCATGAGGAAGGTGCTACATTTTATTAATTACCAGCTTAAACACTCGGTGGTTTATGCCCTGATCCTATCCAGGATCGATTATTTGAATGCCCTTATTATGGGCATCAAACAATTGGCACTTAAAAAGTTCCAGATGCTGTAGAATGCAACTACCCTCGTCCTCAAAAACCTCCTAAACACAAGTTGGTGTAAAAGCCCTGGTAGAGCTTCATTGACTGCCTGTAAAAATAGGGTTGCATTCAAGGCACTTTGCTTACACATAAAGCCTTGTTTGGTGGTGAACCTGAATACCTTACAAGGAAATTTAGCTGGTACCAAACGGAAGACTGAGATCTGCTGCCCTATACTCAGTCTGTGTCCCCAGGATAAAGAAATTATCTTGGGGCAGCCATAGTTCTGTGTATTCCACCTGCCAGCTATGGAATAAACTGCCATTACATCTCAAAAGTCAGTCAAATCTTCTTAGCTTTTCATAAACAGCTGAAATCTTGGCTGTTTTCTCTTTCATCTTGACTCCATGAATCCTTTGGATAGTATGTCTTAGGTTTCTTGGTGCCAAGACACTCTTTGGTATTTATGCGCTCTAGAAAAAACTCAAATCAAATCAGTGACCTTCAACTTAGTAGACTAAGAGATAAGAGAAGGTAAGAGGTGGGAGAAGCCCAGACAGGCCAAAAGATTGGTATTGTGATAGAGCTGTGGTAGTCGGAGAAAAAGGTAGAGTCAGAAATATGGTAGACAGACAGGCGAGGAACTGAGAGTTGTAAGGTGATGAAAGAAAGGTGATATAGCTAGAACGAAAGCTGCAGAGTGGTAGAATAAGGAAGAGGTGGCTAGATTGAGAGAAAGAGAGATATAGAGATGTAAAGAGAGCACTATATTGAGAGAAGGAACTGTAGGAAAGGGAGGTGGGTACACAGAGGGATTGAGAAAAAGTGAGAGGGAAAACAGAATGTTAACATTAAAGGGAGACAGAAGAGATGAACTGGACAGGTAGAGAAGTAGTGATGAATGTATGGAGTATTTCAAAGCAAAGAGATTGATGAGGTAAAGAGAGAGGTAAAGTGTGAAGAGATAGTCAGGTGAAGAAAGTAGTGAGACAGACAGAGTGGTGAAGGGTAGACAGAGAAGGTGTAAAGAGAAAAAAGTGAAGTACAGAGTTACAGCATAGGAAAACAGGTAAGGTTGAAACAAAGGTGAAGAGTAAGGATGAGGTAAAGAGAGTTGTGAAGCAGAGAAAGAGAAGGGTCAGATGAAGAAAATATTGAGGCAGAGAGAAAGGAAGACCAAGCAATGAAGGGTAGAAACAGAAGGTGTAAACAGAAGAAAGGCGAAGTAGAGAGACAAAGCTCAAATATAAAAAAAAGCTAGGTTGATTCTGATCCAGCACGACACCTAATCAGGGATCAATACTCTATAACATCACATATAAATGGCCCACACACATTCACCCAAATTCATGATGCGCTGGGGGTCAAGTTTTAATTACGTTATCAATTGCTTTCTCCTACCTGCATGTCAACTCTCTTTCCTCAAGTCGATGGACCATTAGTTGAGAAGTTGATGGTAATATTATTACTATCTATCTATCTATCTATCTATCTATCTATCTATCTATCTATCTATCTATCTATCTATCTATCTATCTATCTATCTATCTATCTATTTAGTTAGCTAAATAATCACAGACTCTTGGTATGATTAATAAAGTTTATCGCAAAATAATGTGAGAGAAAGAATGCTCATTGCATACAAGTCACAAGGCAAACAGAAAATTCACAAAGGAAGAGAAAAACATCAACAAAATGCAAACAGTGTCTTACTCATCAAATGAACGAAATGCATATGAAGGAGTGAATGATTATTCAAATTGTAGGAGGACATGAAAACTATACTAACCCAAAGATCTCTTAGATATACTAACCCCCTGGCCAAGGCTGTAGCGGGGGTTCCCCGTGATGGAGTCAAAAAACAAAGATTGCAGGATACAGGAACAGGACAGGAGCAGGATCAGCTTCGCCTCACTGCAAACCGACGGACAGCGACGAGTCACCCCTATATCGCTCTATCCTGCAGCACCTGCCAATAACCCCACCCCCAGTTCACTCCAGTTATACCCTAAAAACTACATGTCCAACCCACAATAGTTGAAACAATTTTCGGAACTCAGTCCCTTATTGGATGGTTTGTGGGGGTGGTTAATCACACCACCATGATCACATTTATAATTCTACAGTCTTCTTTGTTTTCCATCGTTCTCATTACGTGATCCTCGATTTGTGTATACTTTTTTATTCATTCATGCCAAATGTAAAAATTTCATCGTTCACATGAGTCCTTTTTGCTGTGTCCGCGGAAGAAGTATATACACTGACTTCAGGTCCCATGGCCAGTCTTGTCTCTTGACAGGCAAACAATGTCTTTTGTAGCTGATCAACCTTGGCATGTCACACTTCTCCTACAGCTTTCAGCTTTCTGTCTATTTATTGGGTTATTCAGGCTTTTCTCCAGCCCCCATTCTACCAAGTCAATTTTAAGAAATTCAGGCCCATTCAGCTCACTATGACGAATAAAACATAGGCATTTATTGGTGAACAGCGTTTACTTCGCATGCAATACTTCTCATGCCATTACAACGTGGTTGTTATAATGACCGCGTTGTTAGTTCGCATACCTTTACTACTCAAGTCGGAACAATGACTTGTGTTGGGGGGAGGAAGTTGTTTGATTTAAAATCCAACACCTTCCCTAGTGTCCGCACAGACTGGAGTTGGAATAGTAAATTATACTATTCCAACATCCAGCGCCCCCTACTGCAATTTGTTGTTCCGAATTGAGTAGTAAAGGTATACGAACTAACAACACGGTTGTGCTAAGTAACGAGTGCTATTCACATTTATTAATTACATGAAATGTACTACTCACTGTTTTACCGCCCACCTTTGCACTATCCCATGTTAATATTTTTCTTAACAAAGCTTTAAGCAAAAACTGCATTATTTATTATTATTTTTAAAGCAAAATGCAAGATGAGAAATGCAGCATAGTTCTTTTATGCATTAGTACACATTAGTGCACGCATGCGCAAATCAGTTTCCCGTGTATTTTGTGTAATTCATACCTTAGTTTCCACTGCACACTATTAGTAAATATTACGGGGGTTCCAATTCGAGTAGGTTTTTCTTTTTTGCAAAACCCTGCTTCATCAATATAGAAGAGAGAGAGTGAGGTAGAGCGAGTTGTGAGGTAGAGAGAAAGAGAGTGATAGAGGGGTAGAGACAGAGATGTGAAGTAGGCAAATATATAAACACAGAGGGTGGAGAAAGAGGTGCAGAGAAAGATGAGAAGGCGAGAGAAGGAAACAATAGTTCTAGAAGAAGAGGTAGACATGAAGAAAGAGACTTATCAAGAAATAAGACAGAGAGTGAGACGGGAGAGGTAGAGGGAGCAGAGATAGAAAGAGAGAGGGGGAGATAGAGAAGTGAGGTACTAAATGATTGGTGAGTAGATTGAGAGGTTGAGTAGCGAGAGACACGTGTTAGAATGAGAAATGAGGGCGAGAGATAAATAAGGTAGAGAGTGATTAGGAAGAGAGGCAGTGTACGGAAAGTGATGAAGCAAAGCTTCGCATATTTTGCGGCTTGCCGAAATCAAGAACCTCATTTATGTGTAATAAGGTAACAAAGTATGTTTTACTAACACTTATTTCGTTTAAAACAAAGATCTCGAAGCTTGCCTATGTGTATTTCTAATGAAATTAATCCATGTCCTTTTAAAATGGCCGTCGCTTGTATTTTAGTTACTGCGCATGCGTCAGCCACACTCACGTGTCCTGAAGCGTCTGCAGAAGTGGAGGGAAAGTTATGCGCATGCGTAATTCATAGCTGTGCTTATCATGTGGTACTGCTCGTGCCACTGCTCTTGTGTCCGTCTCAATGTAGCTAACATTTAAATGCATAAGTTTATTTTCTTGATGATGAGTTAAAAGTACAAACCCTGTGATGTGTTTACATGATGACATTATTATGTATTAATTTGTTTTCGCTTACTTTTCATGTACCGCGGGAAATGGGGGTCTGAGTGAGAGGAGAGCCATATTGGAGGTCCCTTCTGCGCCTGTGCGACATTCGGCAGCACGAGGGACCTTGGCTGATGGAACATAGCCAGCTGGCAGTGATGGGCGAGATGCTCCTGAGAAAGTCACCTCTGCCCTGCGAGAACAGCGAATGTGGCTCCTTATGTGATACATTGTAATATTGCGCTACTGTTAGCTCATGGGAACCCCAAACCTGCTAGGCGGTACCCAAATATGTTAATGAAGGCTTCAATTCGCGTATTGTGATTGGTGTGTTACCCAAACCCTACCTTAGGACCAATCGAAATTGAGGGATTCTGACACTTTGCAACATTGGGGGGTGGTACACTGTCCCCAAACTGTATATCTACCCTGGGTTCACCTAGTGAACCGTCCGACTTGTCTGGTTTAGCTGACCTGTCACTGACCCAACGCACTCAATAGGTGACTGAAGATACAGAGCGCTGCGGAGCACTCTGTCCGAATTTGACCATAGACTAAGGTTCTACTGAACCTTAAAGTGCTGGCAAAGCACTTAGCTGGGAGTTCGCTGACCCAATCGGGGTCTTGATCGATAGCTGCAGAGCGGGTGGAGCGCAGGCGTTGCTTCCGAACTGTGGGTTCCGGTCCTGTCCTGAAGAGGGTCCTGTCCTGAGGGTTTGCTGTCCTGTCCTGAGGGTCCTGTCCTGATTCCTATTCCGAGGGTATCCTGTCCTGTCCTGGGTGTCCATTCTGCACCTGCTGTCCTTTGAGGGGTATCCTTCCTTGAGGGTTTCCTGTCCTTAACTGACCCGTGGCCAGGGTTTGGTTTCCACACCTTTCCTGGTAAATATTGCTCTGAACCTCTTGAAATTCTTGCACCTTCTGAATTTCTAACTTTTGCTTTAATAAAGTTCAAACATTGCATATGTGATATTTTCCATGCCTTTTCGCAACTACTGAAAGTCATTTATATTTTCCCTAAAGTTTATTCCTATGTCTTCTCATTGGTTAGAAATTATATTTTGCATAGCAGTGTGTCATTTTCTGATATGGTCTAGAACTTCGTTGCCTAGATTGTTCAAAGGCCCATTCACCTTAAGTGAAGCGTGTTATTCATTATAAACTCTCCTATAGTCACCCACACTTAGTCTATCCCTGTTTAGATAATACTGACTTTACATAGTATTTTCTCGTTACATTTTATTAGTACTTTGATGATTACTCTGTCATTATTTCTTCATGCTTATGTGATTTACGTTATCTTGGTTATTGATTGCCTTATTTTACTGTACCTCATGCAAGAAATATTGAACTTTAGATAAACATTTTAAAACTTCCAGTTGTCCGTGGTCATTTAAACAGTATTTGAATGTTATTGGTTGGGTTTGTATTTTGCTGCCTTTCCTTTACAGCTAGCTCCCTGATTCATTGTGGTCATTAGGCACCCGCATCGGTGGATGGTAAGTCGGGTGCACTGAAAATTGGTAGCAGGGAACACACACACCAACTTGATAGAGCTCGTGAAGTCACCTGATCGATGTATATGGTGATTTGAAAAGTATATGGGCCCTGAAGCCGGAAACGGCGAAAACTGTTGGTCGGGTGGCCTCGCGCGCTCTATCAGTTTTCTGGTAGCTAGAGGATGGTTAGGGACTAGTTGAGAGCAAGGCAGGGATTAGTTGGACTAGTTAAGTCGGAAGCTGCTATTATATTAATGCTGCTATAAGAGCGGCTGTTCTGAGGGAACTGATCACTCTCTTGTGAATACGCTGCTGAAATTCATGAATTGCTGTATTGTTATTTTTCTTGTTCTTATATTGTTATATGTACTAATCCATGCAATTGTCAATCGTTTAGTTAAGTGTTGTCCGAACTCCCCGGGGAATTGAAAGGGCAAGTGGTGAATAGAATCCATTGTCCTGAGGTCACAGGTTCGAGGAAAGTTAGGTGCAGGTTAGGATAACCGGGAAGCACTAACTAGGGTTTTCTGAATACATGTGTGAATAAATGACAGTAACGGGGTTCATTGGCAAAATTCCCATAGTGGCGTAACCTAGTAAGGGTCACATCGGAAAAGTAGCAGGTTCCTCGGAGCTAGCGTGAAAGCAGAGGGGTCCGCTGAGAAACCTTAAACTCGGAATATATCCCGGAAAGAAGTGGATGAGTTTAGGGGAATAACAGGTTCACCGATGCTAGAGTGAAGGGTAGGCGGAAGAGATCTGCCCGCAGCGAGTGAAAAGTAAATGGAAGTAGTTTACTTGCTGAAAAAGAATTCTTTCTCTGTCTAGACACTTGAGCACTGTGGCGAATGTGTATTTGTTGTAAAATAACCAAGCACTGAGCACTTTAAAAGTAAGAAAGTTTCCGTTACCTTGTGAAAGGAGGGAGTCAGTCGCGAAGCGCCTCTGACGTCACTCTGTGCCGCGCTGGGATTGGTAGAAGCAGCGGGCGGGTAGCGGAGCTGAAATTGTAAAGGAGGGGTGAGCGCCGGAGCGTGGGAACTGTCTCACGAAGGGGCCGCGCACCCATTGGCGGAGCTTATTTTGTGTCGCGCACCCATTGGTTGCACGAATTTCTGAAGCGCGTTCTGATTGGAGGTAGTTTGTAAACAAAGTTAGCGCAGAAGTCGTATGTGGCACTCGCAGACTACAGGAACTCGACCTGATCCAAGGCACCTAGGGTTTGAAAGGGATCAGTGGAAGACTAATAGATACGATATTATGTACGGAACCAAGAGAAAAATGTCCCTTGTAAATAAAGTGAAAAATTATTTTAAAACGGACAAACCGATTAAATCTAGGGAAGGTGTTCTTGTTCCAGCACCCAATACTCCCGCCTCATTCATGATGTTTGACCGAGGGTACAATACCTGTGTGTGGTTGGAAAATTGGGTGAAGTACACAAAAGATGACGGAGTATTGGCTTTTCCGTTAGATGGTACTTTCAATGGTAGGATCTTATTTAATTTAAGAACCCGAATGAATGAACTGCATCCCAGACCGAGACTAACGCAGTATGAGGCATTAGAGGAATGGGAGATTGAGGCTTTTGAAAGAGAAAGACCCCGAATGGACAAGGGTTTGACCAAGTGGTACCCCAGGCAGAAACAGGAGTCCAGGGAGAAAAGGATGAAACAGTGGAGACAGAGCATGATTGTTGAGGGTCTGTTTCCCATGATGCCGGCATGTCATAACATTGGAGCGGGGGAGAAAAGTACTGAAAAATGTAAGCATTGGGGGGCCCTGGGGGATTCAGATGATGACCTAATAGATGACATCTGTACCAGAAGTCCGCCACCTTACAATGAGGGAACCCGACCTTCCAGTGTAGGAGATGTTCCCCGACGCCACTTCCTAAAGGAAGAAGACAGGTCCCTGGGACTGGGAGGGGGTGGTCAAGTATTGCCCTATCCTGAAAAACCCGAACTGACGGAAACAAGGGATATATATCCCAAAGTGCCCGCAAGTCAGGAAGAAAAATATTCACGTACGAAAACCTTTTTCCCCAGACCCTTGTATGAAAGCGAAGAGAAACCCTCGAATTCAGGACTGCCTTTTGTTCAACCTCCATATGGGGAAGAGCGCAGGTCCTTTAATACTGGAACTTTATTCCCGAAACCAAATTATGGGGGAGGACCAAGTGAAACGCATCCTACGGCCCCGAGTTTTACTCCTCCATTGACCCCCCAGATATTACATGACACAACTTTAAGAAGAGTACTAGTGGAAAAGGAGCAAGAGGCTCTAGCTAGACAAAGAACAGAAATAATTCAGAAAATTTCTCAGATAAATACCAGTCCTGAGGCATTGACTATTCCAGTAACTATTGGACCGGTGGTCCCGTTATACGGAAATGGTCAGGGAAATCCGATTACTCCAGTCATGACCCCAGTCATAGCAACCCCGAGACAGGAACCAATCATCATAGATGATCAGTCCAGTGAGTGCGAGTCTGAAGTTGCGTTCTTGGAATTGCCAAACAAACAGACTGGAAAGGGAATACAGCAGAGGTATAACCCTTTTAATACAAAAGAAATTAAATTAGAGACAGCAACAGGTACTAGGAATGTCTCTCTGGTAACTCCGGATGAAATTGAGAGTTGGAGTCGTGAATTAGAGAAGCAGACTCCGCAAACAAAGCCTTTAGACCTCTACAAGCTGAGGGTTGAAATAGAAGAATTAATGGCAGGAAATGTGGGGTTGGATCGATTGAATACCTACTCTGAGGAAGAATTGTCGTTCATATGTAAAAGCTTTACAAGGAACACCAGAGTGCTCCACGAAAAACTGACCGAAACAGCAGTTAGTATGGGGGTAGATATCTCAAAATCCAAGCCCTTACAGAAACCGTACAGAGCAGACTTCTCAGACAAGGATATAGAACACCTGAATGTGGCAGGGAAGAAGTTGCAGATTAAAGAACTAATGGGGGTACTGCAGAAATGGGGAGATGTGGAAAAATGGAGAAGCAGGTGGGCGAAAAAGAGGGAAGAGGTTCGCTCCCGACAAGTGACTCCCGAGTTTGCTTTAAGAGAGGTAGAAAAACCTGAGCAGTTATGCCCCATGCGCGAAGTTCCAGGAGGGAAATATGTGCATGTCCCCTGGTCTAGGCAGGATATTGTGTCCTTCACGAACGATTTTCCAAAATTACGAGAGAAACCAGTTGACTGGTACAGGCAAGTGGAGAGGTTCGTGAAGGTACAGAAATGTCTGTGGAAAGACCTGGATGGGTTTTTCGACATTGTGGTTCCAGTAGATTTATGGACCCAGTGTAAAATAAACATAGACTGGCCGAGTGAGGAGTACCCCAGAAACAAGGAAACTGGAGAGCCATCAAAGGATGTCATGCGAAAATATGAGCAGGTAATTCAGCATTTGAAAGAAAAGGTGCCCGCAAAAGAAACTGATTGGACAAAAATAGATAGAACAACACAAGAAAGAGACGAGACAGTGCACTCCTTCTATGAGAGGTTATTGCAGGTATTTAAAACATACAGTGGTATTGATAACATTGACCTGAAGGATATGACGCACTTTATTTACAGGTTTGTAAATGGTTTAAGACCTGAAATTTGTCAGTGGATAAAAGACAATAAAATCTGTTGGCATACTAAGAAAATGGATGAGGTCCTGCGGTACGCTAAGTACTGCGAGGACGAGATGGCAGAAAAGAAAAAGGCCCTTAAGGAGAAGGTTATGTGGGCTCAGGTGAAGCTCGCAGAACAGCAGGAAAAACAATTGAGTAACATGGTCAAAAATGCTGAGAACAAAGGTCCTGGGGGAGGGGGTGGAGGAAAGCCCCGGCCCAAATTTAGCAGGGAAGAGGCTATGAAAAAATTTCCCTGCCATCAGTGCGGCGAAATTGGACACTGGCGAAACGAGTGTCCCCAATTAGTCGATGTTAATGAGAAAACTCCTGATTTAATTCCACAGACGCAGAAAGAAAAACCAAGAAAGACTCAACCCCAGGTAAAAACAGTTCAGGTGCCTCGAGCACCTAAGCAGGTATACAGGGGAAGACAGGCAGAAAATGAAGAGATAGAGGTTTGGGAAAGCGGGGAGAACAGAAATACAGCAACTTCGCAGTATCTGCTGAATGATACCTTCCTTTGTAATGATCAGGACTGACGGGGCCTGAGAGGGGAGGACGAGGAGTGCGTACTTGGCGCTTCCTTGCCGGTAGACCAGTCTGGACCATATATTGAAGGAAAGGTTGACGGAAATGATGTCACCTTTCTGTTGGACACTGGTGCTACCCGTTCTACTGTAAGAACAGTGGACGTTCCAAACCTACCCCTCTCGGGAGAAAATATCCAAGTAGTAGGTGTATCTAATCAATTGATTAGTACTCCTGTTACCGAACCAATGGAGATTTCAATTGGAAATTTTAAACAGATGCATAGATTTGTCGTCTGTGACACCAGTCCAGTGAATCTACTGGGTCGTGATTTGCTGTGCAAAATGAACTGTACCATCTTTTGCACACCAAAGGGTGTTGAAATACAGACCCCAGATGAAGACGGCATTTATAAATTATTGTTGCTTAGACCTGACTCAGAAATTAAAAGATTGACCCTGCAGGACTTGCCCCAAGAACTACAGGAAGCTGTAAAGCCAGAAGTGTGGGATTTCACTGGAAAAGATGTGGGTTTGATGAAAGATGTGGACCCCATACAAATAGCCATCAAGGACAATGCAGTATATCCTAACACTAGGCCCTACCGAATGAATGCTGAAGTGAAAGCAGGTGTCACTCTGGAAATACAAAAATTATTGGAAGGAAACATCATACAGGAAGTGATGAGCAGCCCATGCAACTCACCGATTATGGGCATCAAAAAGCCTAGTGGCAAGTATAGGGTAGTGCAGGACCTAAGAAAGGTTAACAAAATTGTGGTTCCTTGCTGCCCTATTGTCCCAAACCCTGCAGTGATATTGTACCAGATTCCTTGGGATGCTGAATGGTTCACTGTGATTGATTTGTGTCATGCATTCTTTTCGATACCCCTGCACCCCGACAGCAAATTTCTTTTCTCATTTGCTTTCGAGGGTCACGTGTATTGTTGGAACAGGGTCCCTCAGGGGTATACAGAGAGCCCCTCTATCTTTAATCAGATCTTGAAAAAATGTCTAGAGACTTTGACCTTACCTGGGAACTCTGTGTTAGTGCAGTACATAGACGACCTTCTACTGGCGTCTAAAAGTCACAGGGACTGTGTAGTTGACACCATTGCCCTCCTAAATCATCTGTGTGAGAAAGGGCATAAAGTGGCCCCTGACAAACTACAGTTCTGTGCGAAATCTGTAAAATATCTGGGACACCAAATAGAAAAGGGTGTCAGAAAAGTCACATCAGAAAGAGTGAGAATAATACAAAAGATGCAGTTGCCCCGGACTCAAAAGGAGGTCAGAATGTTCCTGGGTGTATTAGGGTACTGCAGGCAGTGGATTCTGGGATTTGCAGCCTTAGCCAGGCCCTTGATAAAAATGACCACGAGAGGAATGCCAGATGTTGTGCAGTGGGACGATGAAAGTCTAATGGCTTTCACAAGACTGAAAAACTGTCTGTGTACAGCCCCTGCGTTGGGAATGCCAGATTATTCCAAAGAGTTTGCCCTTTTCTGTGACACTCGCGATAATTGCGCATTGTCTGTCCTGACTCAAGAACATGGCACGACCAGAAGGCCTGTGGCTTATTTCTCTGCCACACTGGACCCAGTAGCTGCTGGGTTGCCAGGCTGTCTGAAAGCAGTAGCTGCTACCTGTGCAAGTTTGGAACAGAGTGAGTCCATTGTCATGGGACATCCTGTGACCGTGTATGTTTCACATGGAGTGGTAATTCTATTGACCAGAACTAAAACACAGTATCTCACCCCTAGTCGGCTGACTAAATACGAGAGGATTCTTGTGGGTGCAGCAAATGTAAGCATTGTTAGGTGTGGTATTCTGAACCCTGCCACCTTACTCCCCGACCCCTTGGAAATGGAAGGTGGGGATGATGATGAACATGATTGTATTGACCTGACAGAGTTCAGTACTAAGCCACGCCCTGACATAAAAGAAGTACCATTGCCTGAGCATGATAAAGAACTATTTGTGGATGGTTCCTGTCTAAGACATGAATTAGGAGGCTTGAGTGCTGCTTATGCAGTAGTGTCTTTCACCAAAATTGAACAAGCAGGTTACCTATATAACATCAAGTCTGCACAAGTAGCCGAATTGATAGCCATGATAATGGCTTGCAAAATTGGGAAGGACTTACGCATAACAGTGTATACTGACAGTCAGTACTGTTATGGCGTTGTGCATGACTTTGGCCAATTATGGCTACAGAGGGAATTCATGACTTCCTCAGGTACTCCCATTCGGAATGCAAAAGTTGTTCATGACCTTTTAGAGGCCATTCAGTTGCCCAAAGAACTGGCAGTGGTAAAATGTACCGCTCATCAAAGGAGCATGGACAGAGTATCACTGGGAAACGATTATGCTGATCGAGTGGCTCAATGGTGTGCCAAAGATCGGTATATTGTAAATCCAAAACGAGGGGGGCCAGGAACCAGCTGCCAGCTTCAGGTGTTTGAGGAAGTGCCGACATGGGATGAGGTGAGAGAGTGGCAGGAGTCGGCTCCTTGGCAAGAAAGAGAGAAATGGAAGGAGGATGGGTGTAGACCGAGACGTGTGGATGGTGTGATTTTGGGCCCAACTGGTATGCCTGTGTTACCCCGACACTTGCTTGGCACAATGGCAAGATTAATACATGAAGGATCACACATTGGTAGGGATGCCATGATTCTGGTATTTCAACAGACTTGGTACAGTAAAAAGTTCAGGAAGGTAGCATAGTCCCTCTGCCAGAGGTGCCTGTCATGTCAACAGATGAACCCAGGCAAGAGGACAATGGTTGAACTGAGCAAGATTGGGAGGTCAGGGGGTCCCTTTATAAAGATACAGGTTGATTTCATCACCATGCCCCGTTGTGAAGGGAAACGATATGTCCTTGTCATTGTTTGCGTATTTTCAAAATGGGTAGAAGCTTACCCTACTCCTCAAAGTGATGCACTGACAGTAGCGAAGTGTTTACTAAAAGAACTGATACCTAGGTTCGGAATACCATGCATTATTGAATCAGATAAGGGTGGACATTTCCAGAATGACATACTGGCTGAACTCTGTAAGGCCTTTGGAATAAGGCAGAAACTCCATTGTGCATACCACCCAGAGGCTTCTGGAATAGTGGAACAAGTAAATGGAACTATCAAAAACAGACTAGCAAAGCTGACAGATGCTACTGGCATGACCTGGGTGAAGGCCCTGCCCCTGGTCCTGATGGGACTGAGAAGTGTTCCAGACCGCAAGACAGGCCTAAGTCCCCATGAAATCATTATGGGAAGAGTGATGAGACAAGCATGGGTGCCAGGAAGCAAACTGTTGAGTATTACTGATGATTTGGTGCTTGAATACTGCAGAAGATTGGGTGACCAAGTGCGTTCTATCTCTCGCCAGATTGGAGACGACGGCATCCTCAATCCAACGACTCCTCTCCACAGCTTGGTTCCAGGAGACTGGGTTAAAATAAAGAAGCACACTCGATCAAGCTGTCTGGCACCAAGGTGGGGAAAGAAACGCCAAGTAATCCTGGTGACAACCACTGCAGTGAAGGTCGCAGGTGTTCCTCAGTGGATCCACGCTGGACACACCCAGAAGGTATTACCAGACAAAGGATTTGAAGAACCAGGGCAACCAGCAGAGGACCCTGAAGGAGCCCGACCAGAAGCAACTGACAACGAGCAGCCCAGCACCAGTCAGGTTGCAGGAACAGCAGACGTTGGCCCAGGAGTAGTTGACTACGAACTGCCAAGAATCCAGCCTGCTGAAGAGGTCCAGGAAACTGAGCCAGGAGTAGCTGAAGACGAGCTGCCAAGCATATGGCCAGAAGAATGGATACCGATGATTGATCTGACCGAAGATCCTATCAGAACAAGAGAACGACTTAGTGAAGGTAGAGAGTGGACTAGTCAGGAAAAGCAAGGCACAGGCGAAGAACCTCAGCCGATTGAGATTCAAATCAAAACTGAGGAAGGAGAAGGTCAGACAGGGACAGAGCACGTGATTGATACAGAACAAGTGAATAAGACTGAACAAGTGCCCGATACTGAACACGTGCAGGATACAGAACAAGTGTTTGATACGCCTCCACTAACTCCTGATGTGGATAAGGGTCAGACTAGACATAGAGTAATAGTTCGAGCAGAAGAAAATCAAGAGATCGAAGTGCTTGAACAGGATCAGATAGGGTTAGAAAAACGGGTTCAGGAAACAGAAACAGAAACAGAGACAATTGAAAGCCAAAAACAAAATATTCCTGAACAAGGCCAGATTAGCAACCAGGCAGAAGAATTTGATGCTAGCCCTGGAACTAGTCAGATAAGGGAAGTAGGAGAAGAAAGTGGAGAAGAATTACCACAAGATAAAGAGAACAAGAGAAGAAGAAAAGAAGGTGAAGTCCAAATACCGACTAAGAGACTAAAGAAAAGAAACAACCTTGAGCCTAGGTTTGTAAAAAGACTGAGACTAAGGATAAAGACAGTGGAAGAAAAACGTGCAGAGGCCAGAAGAAGTGCTCGAATAGCAGAGCAAGAAGAAGACTCTTCCAAAAGAAGGAGTGAGCGGATAAAAAGACAAAACAAAAAGTACAAGTCTCCTGAATGGACACTGGTTTTGGAAGAACTCGAAGATCTAGATATAACTGACGTGAGCGACGGAGAGCCCGTCCCAGAGTACTCAGCTGAAGAGGAAGACGAACCACCGTGAATTTGCACAAAGTAAGCTAGTGGTGTAAAAAGCTAAAAAGAGGGGTGAGAACACTCCTTCTGAGCCTAAAATGTCTGATTCAACAGTGAATGGTAGTCCTAGTTGCAGCCGGTTTAAGACGTGTTGCAAGGTGTGTATATGTAGTGTAGTAGTACTGATAGTTATCTGGATAGGATTAACAATTTTCATTCCCTTTGCTGTAAGTAAAGATACTAACATTGTCCCTACTGAAGTTGTAAATACTGACAATGAGGAGCTGACAACACAGAGTGTAGAAAGACATGAGAGAGCATTGAGACAAACTAAACGAGACTTAGAAGCATCAGATGAGAAAGGACTACATTATCATGGAATGAAAAACCGGACACATTTGAATGTTTTCGCAAACTTGTTAATACACTATGTAGAGACTATGGAAATTGAAGATTGCTATGTCTGCATGAAGCTACCTACTTCGGTGGCTGAAGGCGTGACATACCATCATCTGCCATTGACATATGGAATTTCCTGTAGCATTTTAGCTAGTTTATTTTACAAAAGGGGACCGTTACAGTATTATTACTCTAACAATGACGTGATCTTTTCTGAACTTCCTATACGTGGGAACTTGAATCCTGTACATACCAAAACTGACACCATAAGATATATGGGAGACTACTTTCTGACTATAGGGAACATTGACATAGCAGACGCACACAGAGATAACTTGACTTGTTCTTTGCGTGAGCAGGAAAAGATGTTCCTGAACATGGCAGAGAAAAGGAGAATTAAAATTCAGAAGAAGGCTAATGACGAAAGTCTGAAAAAGCCAAAGTGGGCAGAAAACATGGAAGGCACCTCATCTGGTGGAGCGGGTCCTGCTCTGTTGCTGGATTTTGAAAAGAAAGGCAAGCTATGTCTTCACCGCGAGAAGACTAGCTATTATAATAATGTTTTCATTGGTTCCAGTGAATGCGAACATAATTACAAGGTAATTGGAGGTTGGGGTTTCAAAAATGGGTCAGAGCCTGTGTTTCCTGGAATTTATTACATTTGTGGGGACAAGGCTTATTTCAAATTGCCGGATCACTGGTATGGGAGCTGTTACTTTGGCATTGTTTTCCCGAAAATATACCATGTGAATGGAAAAGCTGGAAGCAATGAAGATACTAATGGCTTAGTGCGTAGTAAAAGAGAGAGTATAGGTGAAATTATGGGTAGTATTTTCAGTGCACTGATACCTGGAGTGGGAGTGGTTCTGAACACTCACAGAATTTGCAAATTGTCTACTATAGTAGATGTGCTGTCTACTGAAACAGCTCATGGATTTCTGCTGGTCAATACTGAAATGGTTGCGATCAGATCAATGGTTTTACAAAATCGACTTGCTCTTGACACCTTATTAGCGAAAGAGGGCGGAGTCTGCCGGATGTTGAAGGCGCAACATTGTTGCACTTATATTCCGGATAAAAGTGTGCAGATCAAAAGATATGTGAAAAACATTACTAATTTGGCAAAGGAACTCAAACCACTCGAGGTTGATAGTGCCTGGAAGAGACTGGTAGATGGTCTCTCAAATGAAGGTCATTGGCTTGCTAGCATAGGTAAAAGCTTATTATTCAAAATTCTGATGCCAATTGGTATTATAGGTCTTATTATACTTTTCATTTTCTTATGCTGTAAATGCCGCAAGCGCACCAAAAAGCACGAGGTAAATGCAAGAGGAGTGAAACGAAGTGTGGATGAGATTGAATTAGAGGAAGTGAATGATCAGATATACAAAAAGGTGAAGACTTCTCACCCTGCTAAAACTGAGAGAGAAAAGTTAGAACGGTTGCTGGAAGAAATAGAACTTTATAAAGTGTGAAAGAAAGTTGGCATCTGGTTCCATTATAATTTGTGATGATAGTAGATATCATCAAAGAGGGGATTGATGAAGCAAAGCTTCGCATATTTTGCGGCTTGCCGAAATCAAGAACCTCATTTATGTGTAATAAGGTAACAAAGTATGTTTTACTAACACTTATTTCGTTTAAAACAAAGATCTCGAAGCTTGCCTATGTGTATTTCTAATGAAATTAATCCATGTCCTTTTAAAATGGCCGTCGCTTGTATTTTAGTTACTGCGCATGCGTCAGCCACACTCACGTGTCCTGACGCGTCTGCAGAAGTGGAGGGAAAGTTATGCGCATGCGTAATTCATAGCTGTGCTTATCATGTGGTACTGCTCGTGCCACTGCTCTTGTGTCCGTCTCAATGTAGCTAACATTTAAATGCATAAGTTTATTTTCTTGATGATGAGTTAAAAGTACAAACCCTGTGATGTGTTTACATGATGACATTATTATGTATTAATTTGTTTTCGCTTACTTTTCATGTACCGCGGGAAATGGGGGTCTGAGTGAGAGGAGAGCCATATTGGAGGTCCCTTCTGCGCCTGTGCGACATTCGGCAGCACGAGGGACCTTGGCTGATGGAACATAGCCAGCTGGCAGTGATGGGCGAGATGCTCCTGAGAAAGTCACCTCTGCCCTGCGAGAACAGCGAATGTGGCTCCTTATGTGATACATTGTAATATTGCGCTACTGTTAGCTCATGGGAACCCCAAACCTGCTAGGCGGTACCCAAATATGTTAATGAAGGCTTCAATTCGCGTATTGTGATTGGTGTGTTACCCAAACCCTACCTTAGGACCAATCGAAATTGAGGGATTCTGACACTTTGCAACATTGGGGGGTGGTACACTGTCCCCAAACTGTATATCTACCCTGGGTTCACCTAGTGAACCGTCCGACTTGTCTGGTTTAGCTGACCTGTCACTGACCCAACGCACTCAATAGGTGACTGAAGATACAGAGCGCTGCGGAGCACTCTGTCCGAATTTGACCATAGACTAAGGTTCTACTGAACCTTAAAGTGCTGGCAAAGCACTTAGCTGGGAGTTCGCTGACCCAATCGGGGTCTTGATCGATAGCTGCAGAGCGGGTGGAGCGCAGGCGTTGCTTCCGAACTGTGGGTTCCGGTCCTGTCCTGAAGAGGGTCCTGTCCTGAGGGTTTGCTGTCCTGTCCTGAGGGTCCTGTCCTGATTCCTATTCCGAGGGTATCCTGTCCTGTCCTGGGTGTCCATTCTGCACCTGCTGTCCTTTGAGGGGTATCCTTCCTTGAGGGTTTCCTGTCCTTAACTGACCCGTGGCCAGGGTTTGGTTTCCACACCTTTCTAGGTAAATATTGCTCTGAACCTCTTGAAATTCTTGCACCTTCTGAATTTCTAACTTTTGCTTTAATAAAGTTCAAACATTGCATATGTGATATTTTCCATGCCTTTTCGCAACTACTGAAAGTCATTTATATTTTCCCTAAAGTTTATTCCTATGTCTTCTCATTGGTTAGAAATTATATTTTGCATAGCAGTGTGTCATTTTCTGATATGGTCTAGAACTTCGTTGCCTAGATTGTTCAAAGGCCCATTCACCTTAAGTGAAGCGTGTTATTCATTATAAACTCTCCTATAGTCACCCACACTTAGTCTATCCCTGTTTAGATAATACTGACTTTACATAGTATTTTCTCGTTACATTTTATTAGTACTTTGATGATTACTCTGTCATTATTTCTTCATGCTTATGTGATTTACGTTATCTTGGTTATTGATTGCCTTATTTTACTGTACCTCATGCAAGAAATATTGAACTTTAGATAAACATTTTAAAACTTCCAGTTGTCCGTGGTCATTTAAACAGTATTTGAATGTTATTGGTTGGGTTTGTATTTTGCTGCCTTTCCTTTACAGCTAGCTCCCTGATTCATTGTGGTCATTAGGCACCCGCATCGGTGGATGGTAAGTCGGGTGCACTGAAAATTGGTAGCAGGGAACACACACACCAACTTGATAGAGCTCGTGAAGTCACCTGATCGATGTATATGGTGATTTGAAAAGTATATGGGCCCTGAAGCCGGAAACGGCGAAAACTGTTGGTCGGGTGGCCTCGCGCGCTCTATCAGAAGAGAGGCAGTGTACGGAAAGGACTTCATCGATGGTCTTGGCAGTGCTAAAAATTGTGATATACACCTTTTCTAAAGTCCCTTCCAGAGCTCAAGGAAAATACATCAAATTGGTGCCAACCCTAGCTGTAAGGCAAGGCTTACCAAGTTTGTAGTGCTGAGGCACCCAGCTTGGGGAGTAGACTTCTGGACATTTTCCAAAAGGAACGCAAGCCAGTAATTGGTGAGTTGTGACATGGGTTGGAACTAGGACTACACCTTGGATTTAAGGTGCCTTTCCAGGCTGTGGTAGTTCATAGTGTGCAGCACCTTTCCCTTTGACTGTATGGCTGTCTTGTGTTTCTAACCAGAGTATCTTGATTTATGTGAATCGACGCATAATGTAGCAATTAATTGGCTCTGGCAAACACAAGGCCATCTATCATTTGATGGTGTACCAGATATTAATCACATTAATATGAAGGACGACTACTTAGCAGAAGTCTGGTCATCAATGGAATATTCCCAAATTTACTAACAACATCCAAAGGTGTGGGTGATAAGGGATTTATTAGAAATGTGAGAACTGTGAATTATTTTGCATCGTACATTGAAAATCTGATTGTGCCCCCCACAGATGGGATGCAGTTGTAAAATGAAATCTGACTATACCTCCAATGTATGAACTGGCATTGGTAATGAAATACACTACCCAATTTTTCAAGATCAAAGTGCTCATCGGACATCTAATATCAAGTCATGCGATGAGTCCACTTCTGCTGTGCTTACCTCTATTAGGGAGGTATCCAGGTCACAATTCCAGTTTTTGACATATTGTACAATATGACCACAAAACGACTTAGCTTATGCATCATATCTTGTCACATTCCAGGCCTAAAGCAACCCCTACAGAATTATTATTGGAGTAACTTTATTTTGAGCCATAATATTAGCTGCTTCCATGAAACATGGATGGTGAAAAGCATTGATAAAGAGCAGTTTGCCACCTTTAATGTTCCTGTTAAATTGAGCAAAAGAAGGCATACCTTTGTGGATGGAAATCTGGCTAAATATGTATTTCAATTGCTGTTTCAATGTATGCAGAGTGGTTGTAGGAATATTTTACACTCCAATTACCACATTTAGGTGGAAAACATTAAGTTGCAATTAAATAATGTACCACTTTCATTAAATCCAATGTAGACTATGATCTACCTCAGAATTTGATTTGTAGTCAAATCTAGTAAAGGTACCTGAGGATTTCTTTTTATATCAATTTCCGTTGCACTGCTCCAAAATGAGTGAAATTCTTGCTATTTCCAAGTGAAGCTCCCCAAGGTTAAATTCTCCCAGATTGGATTCCATGGTATTAAGTTGTCACTTCGGGCCTATTCACAAAGATAAATATACAAGTGCATATTTACTCACATGTATATTTATTGCAACACTATTTTGCTGTTCATCGTTTTTGACTGTAGATTGGCAGCTACGTGTAGACTTAGATGTTACCACGCCCACAAATCAGGAAGTGGAGCTTTGTAAGAATCTAAAATTACTGCTAGTAGGTTGAGATCTCCACTTCTGTGGCAGCCATCTGCTCGTGAGGAAGAACGGGGAAAATTATTGAAATATATTACTCTAAAAAAACTAAAATAAACAATATGAAGGTAAATGCATTTAAAATATTTTATTTTAACCTAGAACTAATAAAAACAGCACATTAACGTATCCAAATAAAGGGGATTCAATGATTAAGTTTACTATATTAATTTAATTAAAAAAATTACGGTTTAACAATAATTTTAACAAGTCCCATTTTATTCATATTTAATATGTTGCACATTGTATTGCATATGTGTTTGCTTAATCAAAATAATTTGTTCATGTTTCCATAAAAGTTAAATATATTATTTATTCTTTAAGTTTATTGTTAAGTGTAGGAAAATAGGGTCTGCTTTTATGGTTACCCCCACTTTTTTCTGGTGCTATGCTGTTTCTGACTAGTCTGACTGGGATCCTACTAATCAGAACCCCAGTCTCTCTGCTTTCTCCCCTAAATTGTTATGGTAAGTACTTAGGCACATCCCAGGTTGGACCGTGGTGTACACTTACCAGTCCCTATTATATGGTTCTCTTTGGTTATGGCACTAAGGTACCCAGGGCATAGCTCCCCCATGGACTGAGGCATGTATTATGCCACCCATGGGAGACCACACAATTTGTAACTACAGGCCTGCCATTGCTGCCTGTGTAAGCTGGTGCAAGCACCACTTACGAAGGATATAGGTTTCCTATATCCAGGGTCACTGCACTTAAAACCTATAAGCCACCCCTACAGCAGGCCTTTCCAAACCTGAAGGCAGGATGCATGGTTCTTAGTGTGAGGGTGCCCCCTACATGAGCAGGAGACCCCTACCGCCTTCGGATTCCATTCTTCTGGGTTGTAAGTGAGACAGTCGTATAACATATAGAGGGGCACTGCGTTGAACCAACTTGTCACTGCCCCTACCCACAGAGGAGGTCACATTCTCGACCCCTTTTTTACCACCTTGGACCGGGCTTTGGCATCTGACCCGATGGTGGTGGGCTGGACTGATCATCTATTGGTTAAAGTATCATGCCCTCTGGATGATCACCAATTTAAACCTGTGGACAGATTGACCTTCAAAAGAAATTGGCGTAAGCTTAAAATGGAGGAGTTTGTTAATATTCTCGAGGCACAGCCCTTGGGCAACCTGTCGAATGTTGAACAGGGATATGAACAGTTCTGTGCTTGGGTCCGTACTGCCCTCGATTCTCTTATACCAATGCGTTGGTCGAAATGTCATGCTAAAACCCGCAGTCCTTGGTATAATGAGTCCCTTGCTGAGCTCAAGAGAACTTGCCGACAAGCGGAGAGGGCGTGGAGGAAGTCTTTTGACCCCACACTGAAATCATTGTACTTTACCCAGCTTAAGAGCTATCACAGAGCTATCTGTCAAGCCCGGGCAGCATATTATGCGTTTGAGTTCTCCAACAGCCCTAACCCATCTAAATTAATTTTTAAGGTGCTTAAAGATCTGATGGGTAAACGGGCCACCTCGCTAGAAATCTGCACGGACTCTCATTGTGAAAGCTTGGCATCCTTTTTCGTGGAGAAGGTGCAGATAATCTACCGAGGGTTTATGCCAGCTGTGCCCGATGCTGAGCCCAGGCCTGTTAGGGTTCCAGATTGTGAACCTCTGTCCTCCTTGCCTGCTATGTCGGCTGAGGCATTTGACACCCTGAGCCTCAAAATTAAATCGGGCTCTCCTTTAGATCCTTTGAAGCCAGAGCTTATCACTCTCCTCCCGCCCCTGTGTCGTGAACCCATACTGGACCTGATTAATCTTTCACTTACGGAAGGCGTGGTTCCTGCTTCTTGGAAGCAAGCTGTGGTCAGCCCTATATTGAAGAAGCCTAGTCTAGACCCTCTGCTCCCTGAGAACTATCGCCCCATCTCCCTCCTGCCCTGGACCGCCAAGGTCACTGAGGCACATGTAAATTCCATCTTGTCTGCCCATCTCTCTCGTAATAATATTCTTGACGAGAGTCAGAATGGCTTTCGGGCACAACACAGCACCGAAACGGCTCTGCTCTTTATGAGCGAACATCTCCGTTCGGTGCTGGATGTGGGGCAGACAGCGGCGCTCCTTTTGTTAGATCTGAGCGCCGCATTTGATACTGTGTCTCATGGCATTTTGTTGCGGAGGTTGGAGGAAGTGGGACTTGAGGGCAAGGCTCTTCAATGGTTCCGCTCTTTCCTTTCGGACCGGTTTTTTAAAGTGGCCATTCCTCCTGGTCAGTCCTCGTTCCATCCTCTGGGGTTAGGAGTCCCTCAGGGTTCGGCGTTGAGCCCCACGCTGTTCAACTTGTATGTGAAACCGCTAGCTGCCGTAGTTAGACAATCTGGCTTAACCATGACATCTTATGCCGATGACACGCAGCTAGCGGTGACACTCAGTGGGGACCCTGAGGTGACTGCCCCCAGGTTTCGCGCAGGGCTTCTTGCCGTGGCGGACTGGATGCGTATTAACTGTTTACAGTTAAACGCCAAGAAAACCGAAGTCCTGATTTTAGGAAAGCAAGCGGATTCGTGGGGAGATCAATGGTGGCCTCCTGAGCTGGGGGTGACTCCCATTCCAGCGGCCGAAGTGAAGAACTTGGGGGTCTGGCTGGATTCCAACCTTTCTTTTACCAGCCATACTAAGAAGATCGCAGCCACCTGTTATGGGATTCTGCGAGGACTGAGACCGGTCCTTAAATTCTTCGACCCCCCTACTCGGCAACTGGTTGTCCAAGCCTCCATTCTTTCCCGGCTGGACTATGGGAGTGCTCTGTTACTCGGCGTTAATCAGGCTGAGGCGACTAGACTGCAGAGAGTACAGAATGCCGCTGCGCGGGCCATTGTAGGCCTCCCGAGACGGTGCTCTGTATCGGCAGTCCTGACCTCCCTGCATTGGCTGCCGGTCAGACAGAGAATCAAATTTAAGGCACTCTGTTTGACATTTAAGATCTTGAAACTCTCGTCTCCCCCCGCCTTGATGGGCCTTGTTTCCCCATATGTCCCCAGGCGGTCTCTCAGGTCGGAATCTCTCTACCTAGCGAACGTGCCTAGATTCAGATTGAGTAGGATAGGAGGTCGTTCTTTTTGTGTTATGGCGGCTGGACTATGGAACTCTCTTCCTGTCCATATCCGTGCCCTGAATAGCCTGACTCTTTTCAGACGGGCGATTAAGACCCATCTGTTCACCTCCGTTAATTAATTTCTTCTTCTCAGTGGCGATCTGTTATGTTGTGGTACTTGATCAGGCGCCAGGACGCCCCTTCGCTGGGGCAGCTGTGCGCTGAATAAAAGTTATTAACATAACATAACATAACATAACATTACGCAATGACCATCTCAAAACTGGCTGTAATGAACCCTGTCATGTTTGATATAAAAAAAAATAATCATACCCCCACGCCGTAAACGGTGTGGAAGGTATGATTCCAAGCACTGTAAAGGGTCAGTCTTCTAAACCCGGACAGCACAATATGGCTGCTGCTGACCAGAGACACGATTCTGCCCTCCTGCTGCTGAGCCAAGCTCGAGCAGGGGAAGGCAGAACAATAGATATCCTGTCACATGGACGTATGACCACCTCCCAGACTGGGTTTAGTGTATTGGGGCCGGGTGGGAGTGCTTGCCAGCGCTACTCAGTCTGCCTGAAGGGCACATTTGATGCCCTCCTTGCATAGTCCAGTTCAAATCAGCCCAGGGAGCCATTGGCTCCCGCTCTGGCGCGAAACAGGACAAAGGACATGGGTGTATCCTACCCACTGTCCAGCCCCTCCCCTGGGAGGGAACCCCGAATCATCCCTACCCTTTCCTTAGGGTACTTAAGGGCTTACCTGAGGGTGGGGCCCTAGATTTGTCATAGGACACAATTCAATTCAGTCACCACTTCACCTTTGACTGTCTGGACACTCTGAACTTCACTGGACTTCACTCTGGGCATCAATGCTGCAACTGAGAAGTCTCATGCTGCTCCTGATCTCTTTGCCCTGCTTTTCTGCTACAACATCCATGCCTGTGCTCCGTACACAAAACCTTCCAAGGCCTGTGAGCATCCAAGACACCTGAAGGAATCTCCCAAGAAGTCACTTGCCTCCATCTGCAGGCACAGCAACTAACCTGACCGGTCTGCAGATCCAGGCTCTCACGGAGTCCAAAAGGCTCAGCAACACAGGTGGTGGTTCTCCACTTTCCCTCAAGACCCGCCCTGTCCTCTCACCAAGTTTGAGGCCAGTCTCCATCGTCAGAGCTGCAGGAACCAACCCAATGTGCACCACGTTGACATGCCGTTGCAAAGGCTTGTTTGCTTCCTTCCATCAAGATCTTCGGAATCCAAGTAGCCCCACCCTCAAGCATCTCCAATGAGCAGAATCTTTGACCACACCACATTGGGTACACCGAGGGCCTGCTTCTTTGGTAAGCTGCTCGATGTCCTCTTGGGACTCCAGAGCAGGACCTCTGACCTCCTGGTCAGAGACCGAGCTCTCCGCCCATTGCAGCTCCACTGACTGTGCTTCAGCCGCTGCCCTTCCTCCCCTCTGCCAGGTAGGGGTTCGAGTCTGCCCTGATGCCCAATTTTCTGTTGCCTATTTTATTTTTAATTGCCAGTTTTTAATCTCGCTTCAGTTTTTGATCTTGCCTTAGTTTATTTTCTCTCCTTTCTGCCCCTCGATCCTCTGCTGGTTACTTCCTATTTTATTCTCTCCATGCCCCCGCGCCCCCTCCCTTCCCTGATTTTCCCACTCCCACCTCCCAGCTTCACTCCCCTCTCCTATTTAATGGTGGCCGCTGCGTGGACGTCTGAGCAGTATCTCTGACCTCCTGGTCAGTGAGCCAGCTCTCTGCCCGTTGCAACTCCGCTACTGTGCCTCCGCCGCTGTCCTTCCACCCCTCTGCCAGGTAGGGGTTTGAGTATGCCCTGGAGCCCTATTTTCTGTTGCCTATTTTATTTTTAAGTGCCGTTTTTTAAACTCGCCTCAGTTTTTGACCTTACCTTAGTTTATTTTTTCTAATTTCTTTCCCTCGATCCTCTGCTGCCTCCTTCCTATTTTGTGCACTCCATGCTCCCGCGGCCCCTTTCCCCTGCCGGTTTTCCCACTCCTGCCACCCAGCTGCACTTCCCTCTCTCCCTCCCCAATTTAATGGTGGCCACTGCGCACGCATCTGAGCAGGACCTCTGACCTCCTGGTCTGTGACCCAGCTCTCCGCCTGTTGCAGCTCTGCTGACTGTGCATCAGCTGCTGCCCTTCCACCCCTTTGCCAGGTAGGGGTGCGAGTCTGCCCTGGTCCCGAAGGCACACCAAAGGCAAGCCTGTCTCCACCCGGCCGTGACCCAACCACACCTGACCGCGACCAGCACCAGGGATCCTGGTCCTCCGGCCACTGTCTAGTACGACTCAGCTGCCCTCCTGGCACTCAACCCCAGAAGGAACAACAACTGCCAGCTAGCGACACCGAACACCACTCATGGCCAGTTCTCCTGTCGCCACTGCTGCATCACCCTCTGCACCGCCACGGCCGCCGTCCCCACGCTGGACGCCATCACCACCGAAGCCCTGAAGTGCAACCTACTCAACGTGTGCTTCCTGTTTGGACATGCCGTAGACATCTGGAACCTCCTCAACACCCTCTCTCCAGACGTCACCTAGACCAACGCCTCCCCCAGCCCCAACATCGCCACCGACCATCCCAGATGGCTGCAAGATAAGGAGGAAGGACCGCCCTACCCGCCCAGGAGGAGGACTCACCATCACATACAAGAACTCCCTTCGACTCTCCACCTCCACCACAAGCGACTCCCCCGCCACTACCGAACACCATCACTTCCAGAGTCAGACCAGCCCCAGAACCACTCTTCGCAGCATCCTCGTCCAACAGATCCCCCGGCCCCACACTTTGTTCGCCACTACCCCTGCCGACCTCGTTGCACACCACGCCATCACCTCCATGGACTACATACTCATCAGACACACCATCACCTCCATGGACTACATACTCATCAGAGACGTGAATTTCGACCTCAACAACCTCAGCGACCCAAAATCCACTGCCCTCATGGACAACCTTGCCAACATTGGACTGAAGCAGCACATCACTACCCCCACCCACAAGGCAGGACACACATTCAACCCCATCTTCACAGGAGGGAACAACATGCATTTCATCCTCACCATGCAGCCCCTCTGGTCAGACCCCCACTGTGTACACTTCTCTTTCTAAACCACCACCACTCCCAAACCAACTCCTCAACCTTCACGAAGGAACTGGAGTAAGGCAGCGGAGGAACACCTCAACAGACACGCCCCTGAAAGCTACCTGGTTTACCACTAACCTCCAAGATGCCATACTTTCCTGCAGATGTCTCGAGAAACGATGGAGAAAGAGCAAAACCATGGAAGACCTGACCACCTACAAGAACGCCATGACAGACTACCACCAACGCATAATATCCACAAAGAAGGCCTTCATCCGGAACAAAATCCTCACCAACCCCAGCAACTCAAAAGACGTCTTTACCATCAAACAGCAATTCACCAAGCCCCACAGTGAAGCCACAGATGTCACTCCCTCCCAAGACCTCTGCAACAAGCTTGGCTCCTGCTTATTTTTATTTTATTTTATTTATTGCATTTGTAGCGCGCAGCAGCTACCCACAAAGGGTTTCCCGGCGCGAAAAATGAAGCAAATGTAAGTAAGGTTACGCGGATTATGCTACTACAAATTAAATAACATGGTTTTTAGGATTTTACGAAAGCTCATGTAGTTCGTTTCATTGCATGCTGCTAATGGGAGAGCATTCCATAGCGATGGCCCAAGATAGGAGAAGGACCGGCCGCCCATACGTGTGAGCTTGATTTTTGGAATTACAAACTTTTTAGATGAGGAGGAACGGAGGGTGCGGACAGGCTTCAACCTGAAAATCAAATTCCACTATGGCCACTTCAGCGAGCAGGCTCCAGAAATCACTCTTCCCTCCGGCGTCATAAGCCTGCCCACCATCACCGCCTAGAGCCCGATCACCACCGAAATTACCACGCTACCATGAAGAGCACCCACTCAGGACCCATGCCCTCCCCACATCTTCCATAGAGCCACCGCCACCATTGCCCCCCAGCTACGACGCACAAGCAACGTCACCTTCGAATCCGGCACCTTCCCAGATGGACCTGAAGAACTACCCACCCATCTCTCTTCTTCCCTTCCCAGCCAAAGTCACTGAGAAGATCATCAACTCCAAGCTGACAAACTTCATCATAGAGAACTCCATCCTCGACCCCTCCCAATCCAGATTCCGCAGCCACCACAGCACGAAGAGTACCCTCCTCGCTGCTACAGATGACATCTGCACGCTCCTCAACCAAGACCAAACCACAGCCCTCATTCTACTGGAGCGCTTTACAGTTTTCAACACCGTCTCCCACTGCACCCTCGCAGCCAAACTCCATGACGCGGTATACAGGAAACCGCCCTCGACTGGCTCCACTCCTTCCTAGCCGGCAGAACCCAAAGGATCAAACTCTCACCTTTCCTCTCCAAACCTACAAAGATCAGCTGCGGAGTACCACAAGAATCATCGCTCAGTCCCACGCTCTTCAACATCTACATAGCCCCTGTCACTGCCATCGTCTGGCAGCACGGGCTCCACATTGTATCCTACGCCAACGACATCCAGCTCATACACTCTCTCATAAAGGACCCCACAACCACCAGACTCAGCTTCCAAGAAGGAAAGAAGGAAGTTGCAGCTTTGATGACCAGCAGCTGTCTGAAACTCAACTCGGAGAGGACAGAGGTCCTAGACCTCAGACCCTCTCCGCCGCCTAGGACAACTCCTGGTGGCCATCTGCACACGGCACCACCCAACACCCACGGACCATGCCCGTAACCTCGGCATCATACTACACTCCTCCCTCACCAAGACCTGGCAGATCAACGCCGTTGTCTCTACCTGCTTCAACACCCACCGCATACTACGTAAGACTTTCAAGTGGTTCCCCCCGAAGCCAGAAAGACCATCACCCATGCACTCATAACTAGCAGACTTGACTACGGAAACACCCTCTATGCTGGAATCAACAAATCCCTGCTATGCAAACTCCATACCATCCAGAACCCGCGGCCAGACTCGTCCTCAGAATCCCAAGACATGAGCACATCACCGAACACCTGCAAGACCTCCATTGGCTCCCCGTCAAGGAGAGAGTAACCTTCAAGCTACTCACCCATGCCTACAAATCCCTCCACAACATCGGACCCAAATACCTAAACAAAGGAATCTCCTTCCACACACCCACAAGGAACCTCCACTCCGCCGACTTCGCCCTGCCAGAAAACTCACGCATCCACAGAATCAAAGCGGGTGAAAGAGCCTCCTCCTACATCGCAGCCAAAGCCTGGAACAAGCTCCCAGTCAGCATCAGATGCTCCCCTAATCTGCACACCTTTAGAAAAAGCCTCTAGACATGGCTCTTCGGCTGATCCAGAGCTGCACCTCCCCCCAGCGCCTTGAGACCCTTACTGGTGAGTAGCACACTTCAAACCTTCTGATTGATTGATTGAGTGCCTCCGGCTTGTGGGTCCTGTCGAGGGTCACCTTTCAATTCTTTAGGCTCCCCTGATTTCTCAGTGCCTGCCCTGAATTTCCTTCATCTGACGTGGGACAGCTTGTGAATGGCTCCTGGTCTTCCACAGCATCGCCTGGTCCACACTGCTGCAAATTCAAAGTCATTGTCAACTCCACTGCAGCACCCGACCTCAGTTCGTCTTCCGTGCCTCCTGGCCACTCCTGAGTGGCATAGACTCTGTTCCCTCTGCTTGCAGGTTCTTCAAATCTTGAATCCACCTTTGGGTTCCACCGGACATCATTCTGAAGTCCTCTATTGTATTCAATGGGGGTTTCCGGCGCCACTTCACACCTATGCACCCAGCATCCCTGATGCAGGTATCTTGGTTCCTAAGGTATACACGGTTGGGGTGGCTGTCCAACCCCTTGTCTTCCACGGGGTTTCTTCAGGGTCCACTGGGAAGGGTCCTCTTTCTTTAAAATTGCAACCGTGACTTACACGTCGATTTGTACGGAGAACGTGGTCGTGTTCCTACACTGTACACGACCTCCGTGGGGCTCCTAGATACTCACCGTGGGTAGTTCATTTGGTCCCTGGCACTTCTACGTCCTCTGAGTATTGGCTTGACTCGTGCCATGGTTCGCACTATTTTAGTATATGGTTAGGTCTCCTGCTGTGGACCAATGTGTATTCTGTGCTACTTACCTGTTTCTTTTGAAAAGTATTGTCTGCCAACCCCATAGTGGCCAGGCCCTGCAGCCAATTCCTCATCAATCCTGAGGGTCCCTGGGGGCCAACTAGCCCACCAGGTACCTTCAGTATGTGCCAGGGAGCTGCGTGGCAGAGAGATGTTCAGAGACCACACCCCTTTTTACAACACTCTGCAACACAGCTCTGTGAAGCTTATTGGAGGTACCTGGTGGGCTAATTGGACCCCAGGGGACTTCAGGATTGAAGAGGAATTAATTCCCCAACTTAAAACGCGCCACAGGGTGTGTTTGCACACATGTCTCCTCAGGCACCGCCCCCCTCCCTTCACCACTGTGCAAACGTGCCCCGATGCGTTTTTTAAGTTGGGGATTAAGTCCTCTTGAATCCTGAGGGTCTCTGGGGTGCAACTTGCCCACCAGCTACCTTCATTGAGCGCCACAGAGCTGCGTTGCAGGGAGGTGTAAACAGGGGCGTGGCCTCAGAACATCTCTGTGCAACACAGCCCCCTGGTGCATTCTGGAGGTTTCTGGTGGGCTAGTTGGCCCACAGGGACCCCCAGAATTCAAGGGGACTTTGTTCCCCATCTACAAACGCGCCACCTGTTTGCTGAGTGCTGAAAAGAGGTGGCGTGGCCTCCAGCACAATGCCAGTCTTTTTTTATTTTTTAAGAAGGGGGGCTGTGTGGCCCCCCTTTTTTTCCTAATATTTTTGGCCCTGGGGACCCCATCCCCCAGGGCCTGCCCCTAATTGGTTTTTTATTCCAAAAATTGGGAAGGGGGCCGAGTGGCCCCCATAAGATGCAGCTTCCCGTGTGGAAAAGCAATTTGGTTTGTATTTTGAAAGAGAGAGCAGGTTTTCCTGCTCTCTCTTTCAAAATTCAAACCAAGTTTGCTATGGCAAACTACTGTGTACCGGGGGTGTGCACCCCAGGACACTGCAGGAGCCGGGCCTGGGTGGTGGTGGTCCCCAGGGAAACGACAAGGTTCCAGGAGGGGGGGCCGCACGCTGACATTTCACAAAAAATACCACCATCTATTTGAAAGCAATTTGGAAGGTGCCAGGATACAACAAGCACATGCTCTGCAGCTTAATATTGAGGTGATCGAGAGCGATGTCTCGGATGGAAGCTTATCTGATACTTCTGTTTCTGTTATCTACTACTGCGGCCAATCAAGAGATGATACAGGATCCACATAAGAGGAAAAGTAATTTTTTATTACAGTTCTAAATGATGAACAAACAAGGACGGAATTTCAGGAACAGGGGTACAGAGGGGCAGAGGACGAGGCGCCAGAGGAAACATAAGAGGAACCGGAAAGCCAAAGAGAGGAAGAGGCGAAGAAAAACTCCAGTGGGAATGGAGACAAGGGGCAGAAAGCAGAGAATATGTCCGTGGTAAATCTTTCCAACCGGATACTGTCCAGAGAAGAAACAGATGTCCTCTCTTTAGGCCTGTCCTTTTGCCTTTCTATGAATATCAACTATGCACAAACAAGGATTGATCTTTTTTTCTTTTCAAGGAAGCTTAAACTGAAAAAATGGTTTAATACCCAACCACATAAGCAGTCAAGACACACCATGATGGTCACTGTGAGTAATCTCAATGTTTAAGATGTTGTTCTGTTAAATATGTTGGATGGCAATGTGGAAGAAATGGAGAACATTTCCAATGTGGACACTTGGGGGGTGGACATTGACACTAACCCCGGGAGTGGTTTTAAACCTAAATCTGTTTTTCTTCCCAATGTTCAGTGTGAAGCCATTGACGTATTTGAAAAAGGTATTCTGATGGATATAAAGAAGTTAAGATATGTGAAGACTCCATGTAAACAAAAGAATCTTAATGAGATCCAGATTGCTGCTATCGAGAATCTGAAAGGGAATAGTAGCATAGTCATCCGCCAGTCGGATAAAGGGGGGAACGTTGTGGTGTTGGATAAAGACAGGTATTTGGCAGAAGGGAATCGACAACTTAATGATGTGGCATGCTATTGCAAATCGAGCATGGCAGAGATACTAGAATCCAATACCACCTATAGAGAATTATTAACAGAATGGAAAGGGAAAGGCCTATTGGAATGGGAAGAATATTACTATCTATACTGTGCCCATCCTCGTACTCCGATTCTATACCTGTTAGCCAAACTCCACAAGAACTACCATGACCCCCGGGGAGACCCATTGTCTCTTCAATGCGTTCTCTCTTGGAGAACACTTCTAGGTATATCGACCATTACCTGAGACCATATGTGATAGCACTTCCCTCATATCTTAGAGATACTACACACTTTTTGACCATCATTGAGGGTAGGCAGTAAGCCCCAAATAACATTCAGAAAAAGTAGATCCCTCAGGGATGCGCTAAGTCACAATCAGGTAACGCAGGAAAATAAGGAAGATCATTAATCAAATCTGTGTTCAGATGCTGCAGGATATGCAAAACCTGTAAAGGCAGCACAGATTGACGGTACCCAACTCAGGAAGAGAATTTCTAATTAGGAAAAGTCTCACCTGTAACACGACCCATTGTGTGTATATACTGATCTGCCCATGCAACAAATGGTATGTGGGCAGCACTAAGCATCAAGCAAAAAAGCGAGTGCTGGAACAAATTCAAGCAGTGAGGAATTACAACAAACAATATCCCATAGCTCGCCACTTCCACTCACACCACTTTCAGGATGAGACTCTACTCCGCATGGTTGTTATTGATGCGGTAGATCTCGGGGTGAGGGGAGGCAATAGGGAATTATCTCTGAGAAAACTCGAATCTAGATATATATAATTGATTTTGAGAGTGTAGTACCAAAAGGATTGAATACCAGTGAAGAACTGGCGGTACATTTATATGAAGCATGAACTTTCTTGTAGCAATTTCAGTGTCACAGCTGCTATCTTAGTAATTTTAAATTTTTATCTTTCTAGAGCGTCCATCTGCAATCAACGTGGCCTTAAAATTTTGGACTTTAAGAGTGCATTTTGTTTATATGATATGAGATTTTGAAAGAATATGTGCTTGTATATATCAATATGTCAGGAAAGTGGCTGCTTTATGACTATTGGCCCACTAGGGCGAGAGTTTAAGTATATTGTGGAATGTGCACTAACAGCAGATCTATTGCCCACTGGGGCGAGACGACCTATGTATATATTTCTTTACACATCTCAGTATCATTTGATGTCCTTTTTTTTTTTATTTTATTTAAAAGTTTTTTGTATATACCAACATTATCAACAAAAAAATGTTTACAGCACATTTGTTTACAGCTGACTTACATATCCTATTACTTCTGAAAATCCGAGATCCCAGCATATACGTAAATAACAAAGAGGTAGAAAAAGTTTCAAATTACAAATTAAACCAGAGAGGGAGAGAAGAAGGGGAAAGAAAAAGAAGAAGAAAAAAAGAAAAGGAAAGAAGGAAATGAAATCTTATGGGAAGGGGAAATCAGAACCAAAGTTCCTATCTTAAGTTTTACACATCCCCATTCTAGTTTTCCATAATTCTATAGGTTGCCATATCTTGCAGCCTAATGTTCTTGCTCTCCGCCCCTTCCTACCATATATTGCGCTTTCCAAGTTATATGTGGAGAGTAACCTTGCTAACCAAGTTTGAAAGGTTGGCGGAGCTCTATCCAGCCAAGTTTTAGAAATACAGATTCGCAATACTGCCATAGCAACAAACATAAATTCTATGTAGTGTCCTTCTTCCTCTGTTATCAGCCCAAGCATTATCAGTTTTGGAGACATTACTACTTGGATTCCTAGTGTACCTCCTATAAAAGACTTTATTGCCGCTATTAAGGAGTATAGTTGTGGGCATTCAGCAAACATATGGACTATGTCCGCATTAGTCGAATCACATCTCGGGCAGGTAATTCCCGAAGTGCCCCCCCATTGTGCTATTCTAGCAGGGGTGTAATAAAGTGAAAACAGCGTTTTGTAATGTTGTGACTGGAGGGTGGCCGAGCATAAAACCGTACACCCTAGGTCCAATGAATCCTGAAAGTTCTCCTGTGATGAGGCTATTTTCTCCCCCCATTTTACAGCATACTTTCCCCTGTCATCTTCTTTCAATATATACAGTTCAGCATACAGCTGCCGGATCGTACAGTAATGGCCACGCTGTACATATTCCATTATTTTGCACTCCCCAAACCCCACTGTGCCCCCCTTTTTATTCATAAAATAGCTTCTGAGCTGTAGATACTTAAAAAAGCTCCTTCCATCTAGTTTATACTTTGTTTGTAGCTCCGGAAACAAGCGGATGCCTCCTTGATCGTAAATGTCCCCTATTTTCCTAATACCCTTTTCCTCCCATTCCCTCATAACTGAATCCCTGAATATGTCCCCCGGTAGTGAAAAATTTGTATACAGTCGAGTATATCTGTTAAATCTCCCCAATCCTTGTGCTTTAGATACTGCTGTCCAGACCTTATAAGCTGTTTTCAAAGTCTTGAACCTCGTGTGCTTAAAGTAGGTAAAATCAACTGTATTTAAGAAGGCATTCTGGGCATCCCCTCCCATTAGTGCAATATATACATTCTTGAGATTGATTCCTCTACCCCCCGGGTCTTGTTCTTGGCACCCTCCGCCTATCATCCACTGAAAGTACTGCAGAGCTGCTGCCCAATAATATAATCTGAGATCTGGAGCCCCCCATCCCCCTTTCTCTCTCGGTAGTGTGATGTGCCGATACGCTCTCCTCGTTTTCCCATGCGCCCAAATAAATCTGTTTAGCATTACTTCCACTTTGGTGAACCAAATGTGTTTGAAAAAAAGTGGGATGGCCCTAAACATATAAAGAAATTTAGGGAAGGTAATCATTTTTATAGCATTTATTCTACCCATTAGTGTCAAGTGTAGGTTATGCAATCTTTCGGTGTTTTTCTTCACCTTTGTTATTAAGGGCACCATATTCAACTCAACCAATTTATCCAAGTCCGTAGTGATTTTAATCCCTAAATAAGTTGCCTCTGATACTATCCTAGTGTCCTGATATACAGTGTTATTATTTTGTACGATTTGAGTCTTCCCCTTATTAATTGAATACCCCGAGATTCTACCAAATATCAAAGCCTCCTGCTCAATTTCCGTTATGGCCCTCCCTGGATCTGATGTGATGATTGCCACATCGTCTGCGTAAGCAAACACTTTATATTCCCTATTGTGTAGTGTAATCGGGACTATGTTATTGTTGCCAGTGAACCTCCGTAGAATAGGCTCTAAATATAGAGCAAATAATAGGGGTGAGGCGGGGCATCCCTGACGTGTACCTCGTCCTATCCTTACTATTTCGGTATATTCTTTATTAATCCTTATCCTTGCCGTTGGTCCCATATACAGAGCCTGAATTGCTTTAATAAACCCCAGGCCAATCCCAGCCCAAGCCATCACCTTCCACAAATAGTTCCAGGAGACCCTGTCGAAGGCCTTCTCTGCATCAAGAAAAATTGCCGCGACAGGGTCCCCTGAAACTCCCACTGCATCGAATATGGTGATCATTTGACGTGTATGTTGAGTGGTCCCCTTTCCTGGTATAAACCCATGCTGTGTATCGGTCACCAAACTCTCAATAACCCTGCTCAACCTCTGTGCCAAAGATTTGGAGAAGATTTTGGCGTCCGCATTCATAAGCGTGATTGGTCTGTAAGACCCGGGTTCTACAGGAGGCTTATCCTTTTTTAGTATAACTATAATATCTGCCCCTGTCCAAGAGGGGGGGACTGATAAGCCCTGCTGTGCCAGCCCAAGAGTCCTATGCATATCTTCCCCCAGCACCCCCCAAAAAGTCTTGTAGAATTCGGTCGGAATCTGGTCCGGCCCAGTGGCTTTACCCGATGGGAGTTTCTGTATGGCTTCTTGTATTTCTAGCAAAGTTAATGGTTGATCTAGCTCCTCCTTCCCCTCTTCTGTTAATCCCACATGTGTAGTTTCCGAAAGATATTTCAGGATATCAACGTCTGATTTTGGGGGGCCCTGATCGTATAAAGCCTCATAGAAATTCCTAAAAGTCTCTCTGATCTCTTCAGCCTTATTTGTAATCACCCCTGACCCATTTTTAATTTCTTTTATCTCGCCCATGGCCGAACTTTGCCTTGCTCTAATTGCAAGCAGATGTCCTACCCTTTCGCTGTACTCATAACATTTTTCTTTATTGGCAAGGAATTTGCTGGCGGCCTTCCTCGCAATGTTTTCGATTGCTTCTGTCTTAACTACTTCCGTCTTTAATATGATTTCTTCTAGTGAGTCTTGCTTCACTATCGCCTCAATAAGTAATTCCTCTAAATCTGCCAATTCTTTAATCTTTTCCTGTATCTTAATTTTTCCTGCCTATCTCTATACAATGTATAGCTCAGGGTCTTCCCCCTTATTGCGGCCTTAAACGCATCCCACGTTATGCCCGATGAAGCTGTTCCCCTAGTAATATTCCAGAATTCATGAATCCACATTTTCATATGTACAAGATAACCGTCCTCTCTAAGAAGCCCCCTCTCAAAAGTCCATGTGATTTTTTTCCTGCTTTTGTTCTTATATGGTAGTGATAGAATGAGTGGGTTATGATCTGAAACTATTCTTGGAGCTCTTTCTAATTGGCTGTCACCTACTAATGAACTGGACACAAAAAAATAATCTAGTCTGGCCACCTTCCTGTGGGGAGCTGAGTAGTATGTGCTCCCTGTACCAGGTGGATTCTTCTGAGCCCATAGATCTACTAGTGCATTATTCCTTGCTAGATTTACAATAGCCTGGGAAGTCTTCTTTTTCCTCCCCCTGTAAGGGCTCCCACCCGTAAGACCTATACCCTCCATTCCATTTATGTTAAAGTCCCCACAACAGATTACAGGTTCAGACCAAATCGCCAGCTCTGTGTCTAAAAACTGGAACATTTCAGGTTCATCGTCTGTGGAGGCGTACACCGAAACAATTGTGCATCTTCCTGCCTCTGTTTCCCCTTCCACCATCACCCAGCGTCCCCATTGATCCTCTTTTTTCTTCAGAACTCTAACCCCCCCTCTTTTTGCTAAAATAGCCACCCCCCTTGTTTTGGTGCCTTGTTTCGAGTATGCAAGTACCTCAAAACCTAACTGATTCAAAATGTGGCTATTCTTCCCTTCCACGTGGGTTTCCTGGAGGCAAATTATGTCTAACTTAAGCAGTCTCAGCATGGCAGCCACTTTCATCCTCTTTGCTCCCTCATTCAGGCCACAAATATTTATCGAGGCTATTATTACAGCCATAAAAGATTCCTTATACTTTTCAACTTCTCTCCTATCTTCCTGTGTATCATAGTCAGTTCAAAATGAGTATTTCTCTGTGTCTGAGTGTCTTTGTGCTGTAATGTGCCCTCCAACGCCCCCCATCCCCCCACCCCCCAACCCCACTGGCCCCATCCCCCTTTGGAACCCTCCCCCCCTTTTACAGGCAAGTAGGTCAAGCATGACCTACGTGTGGCTGTACTGGATTGTAGTGTCGCTACCCTCTCTCGGTTGGGTCAATTCCATGTTTGTTGTGTTGCCCTAAGGTACCTGAGATGGTTTTTTACCTCTACTACATTGTCTCCTTCCACTATCTGTAAGTTCCTCTAAGAACTGGTTAGCCTTTACTTCCGAAAAAAACATCCTGGTATGCCCCTTCGTTATAACCTTAAGTCTTGCTGGGTACAGTAGGTAGGCTTCTGAGCCCAGAGCCTGAAGGGGATCAATTAATTGCCTAAGCCTCCACCTCCTCTCCACTGTAGTGTGGGAGAAGTCGGGTCTCGCGAAGAAGGTGACTCCTTCGGCTGTTATCTTCGAATTTGGTCTAGCTAACTCCATTATCTGTTGCCTTGCCAAAAAGTTTCCTAGAAATACCAACATGGCCCTGGGTAAGTTATCCTGACTGCCATTCCTGCGTTTCTTAAGAGTAAGTGGAAAGCGGTGGGCCCTCTGGACCTCCGTCTCCCAATGCCAGTGTGTCTCCGGGAAGGCAGCCTTCAACAGTTTGATAACATACCCCCTAGGGTCTTGCCCTTCAATTCCTTCTACCAAACCAAGAAGTCTAATGTTATTCCGCCTCTGGCGGTTTTCGAAGTCCTCCAACTTCCACTGGATATCTTCCACCACCTTCTCTTGATCCGATTTGAAAGTCTGCCAATCTGTTGCATCATCTTCTAGTCTGCCCGTTCTTTCCTCCCCCTGGTTCAGTCTATCCTCCATTTCATCAAACTTTCTGTTCATCTTCCTTAAGGAGCCTTGGATTTTTTACGTTGCATGCCTAGCCCTCCGACTCTCTGCTCTGGCTTCCCCCTGCATCTGTTTTAGTGTGTTGAACATCAAGTCAAGTGTGGCATGTTGCGGGGAGGGTCTGGTGCTGCTCCCTGTAGCTGCTGCCCCTTCCGAGGTGTTAGCTTCTTGATACAGGCTAGTAGTGGCAGTGTAGTCCCACAGCAGCTTTCTATTCATGCTGTCCGGGGAACCACCTCTTCCATGGTCTCGCCCTGGCTTCCTTCTTCTCTTTTGCGTACTTTCTTTTCCCCCAGAGTCTGTAGAGCTTAGGCTTGAGTCCGATATACCCCCTGACATGCTTCCTGTCCCATCTGAGGAAGGGGAATCCGACTCCTCGTTGACTGAGTAAAACTTATCCAGTTCTGGAGATCCACTGCCTCTGGCCCCTTTATTCACCTCCTTTTCTTTTTGTGAATCTAGGCTGACCAAGCTGCCCCACTTCGTTCCACCCTCTGCTCCTTCCACCTTTTTACTGCTAAGGCTAGCCTCAACCTGTAGCAGTGCATCCAACATATCAGTGTTAGTATTGGTAGTATTGGTAGTATTCAGCTTCTCAGCGGGTAACATCACTGTAGCACAGTCTCTTCCCCCATCTGCACCTCCAGCGCTCACCTCTTGTTCGCCATCCGTTTGAGCCTCTATCGGAGCTTTTTCGGAGAGAGGCACATCTCCCGCGTCTGCCTCCGTCTGTTGTGGTTGCCTGGTAACACTGGTAACACTGACGCTAGCGTCCTCGAGGACGTTTTTCCGCAGCTCAGGGTTCGCCGGCAGTGGTGAGTGTCTCAGATCAGGCCCGGCTGTCGAAGGTTTTCCAGCGAATGCTTCCGTTAAGGTAGGAAGCCTTAGTATCGCTTCATTGCTGTCACCAGTATTCACCGCGGTCCTCCGCTCCGATCCCCTTACTTTTTCTAGCTTTTTAGACTGTGTTTTTGTGGCTGTGACATTGGTACCAGCTCGTGTTGTATTGTTAGATTTCCTCACATTACTTGCCAGGGTGTCGCGCTGTCCCATCGGCTTTTGGAGGTTAGGTACTGCAGGTAGTAGCTTCTCTTTCTCGCCTCTTAAGCGTTGTGCCATTTCTCTTGCCGCCGAAAAGCGAGCCGCTCCAAAATAGATCTCCCTCCACCAGGCTCTCACAAGCAGGAATATTGAGTAAAACCTGCGATTTAGTCGCGCATCTGTTTCCCCCGTAGACTGGGGTTCAGAGCTCCACAGCATGCCCGCAAATCTCAGCCATCAGCATCCCGCCCGGGAGAGGAGTAGGTGCGACTGCCTCCTACAATCCACTAGCGGCCATCTTGCCTCTCCTCCACCCTCCAGTATCATTTGATGTCAGTGCCATTTGCGAAGGTAACCCACTGTGGCGCAATGGTGAATTTTAGAAGTTTAGAGCTTTAGCGTTCTAATTTAATTATGCTGAGCCGCGATCCCTCAGATTAAGGGGTACTCCGCGGGTTGTATTACTCAGAGCAGCGCAGGCATATTACATAGCCTTATTGTGGGTTTTGTTCGAAGCACGTATTCTGAGTATTTATTGTCTTATTTCAAATGCACGCAATAGCTTTCAAGGCATTAATTTGTATATGTGTCAACAATTGGCGTTACCTTGAATATATGTATTGATTTTTGGATATAACAGTGAGGATATAGCATGTACTTGATTTGTTTACATTGTTCCAAAATGGCCACGATATTTGTTCAAACTTGAGATGCACCTGAATGGTAGTCCTATGTTCTATTGTAATGACCACATGGGTTTATATGTAGCGACTATTAACACTTTCTAAAGCATGATCAAGGTTTAATTGCTGAAACGCGTTATTTTGCCAGTAAATGTATTAACTTTTTGCACAAGAAGGTGTCCGAGAGGTCTATGGAATTTTGAAAGACTGTTGGAATGAATAAATAAATATATATATATATCTATATATAGATATATATATATATATATATCTATATATATATATATATATATATATAGTGTGCAGCGACCCCACTATACACCCATTTTGCAATAAGCTCCCCCAATTAACCTTTAGGAGAACTAAGTCCATGAGACAAAAACCAGTCTGTAATGCACCTGTACAAGAGAAGGGCGTGAGTTGGCTCAAATCACAGAGAGGTTTCCGCAAATGCGTAAAAAGTAAGGCCTGCAGACATGGTGCCAACACTAGAACAGTCCCTCTTCTCCTCAGAAAACCCCCCTTTGAAATCCGGGGTAGCTACACTTGTAAGTCGAATTTTGCAGTTTATGTTCTGCGTTGCACTTGCAACAAACCGTACTTAGGTAGCACCATCCACCCCGTACATGTTAGGATACTGCAACATCTAAGAGCGATCAGCAATGATGACCAGTGCTACCCAGTAGCCTGTCACATAAACACACATCACGAGGTCAAAGCAGAAGATCTCACATACTTCAAGATTGACAGTGTAACTAAAAACATACGAGGTGGAAACAGACAACTAGCTCTTAGAAGACTAGAATCCAGAAACATCATTCTACTTGATTGCAAGATCCCGAACGGAATGAACGCTGACGAGGCACTGAATGTACATTTATAACCTAGCCTCAGTCAAACACACGTAACTAGAGCTGTTCATCCCAGAACCTTAACCCAATCCGATACCATCAGGTTCTCTCCCTTCCCCCCATTTTTTCTTTATATTCTCTTCTATACTCTTTTTCTTTGGCACACGCATTTTACTTTATTCTATTTGATTTTGATTTTTTCACTTTTTTTCACATGCTTTTTCACTCTTTGTGCACGAGCCGGTACTTGTATACCCACCACCACGCAACCCACGAGACAGTAACATGTGTTTTGTTTCATGTCTCGCACTGTCTTGAGTATTGTAATATATTGAAAGTGGCGTATATATAACCATCTTCTCCCGAGTATGTATATGGCACACTAATGTATATATATTTTTTTTTTTTTCACTCTCTTTGTGCAGCATTAACAAATAATCTACATGATTATAAGTTTGTGGTTGGAACGTTTCATGAAATGTTTGACATGACATGCATTTTAAACTCTTCTATGTTCTTTGCCACTCCTCTTTTGTGTCACGAGTATATTGTAATTAAGTAGTACACTTGAATGATGCCAGATGTAGTGAGCAAGGCGGACATGTCCGCCAAAACGCACCTAGGTTAATCTATGGAATAAACTTTATCTTTGATTTACTGCATCCCACGGAGTCAGCGCCTGCTTTGCATGTTTTGAAAACGGGACTGGTAATATTTCTATAGATATATATATATATATATATATATATATATATATATATATATATATATATATATATATATAAATATATATATATTACCTACTGGCGGTCGCCAGTAGTAGTTATAGTTAGGACCTAGTTTCCATAGGAAATCCTCAACATTCTATTTGGATTAACTTTGGCCCTGGTGGATGAATCTTTGCGAATTTCTCAAAGAAGATGGCTCGGTCCGCTGCGCTCCTTCCCTGAAAGTTTGGGGGGGATTGGTGAAGTGGGGGCTGAGATAAAAGAGGGGTCCCAAAACGTGTTTTCTCCATGTTATTTTCCATAGGACGTTTAGACACGGCTACAGGTCGAACGGCTGAATGGATTTATAAGAAATTTGGCAAAACTGTAGAGTCCGGCTCGCAGATTACGCTTATTTTGGAATGGTGTAAATCCGTTCAGTAGTTGATGAGAAAATTAAAGTTAAAGTCAATTATATATCTGTAAGCGCGGACGGGTGCGCGTACTCAAGCGGCTGCGCGCGAGCGGAATTTTTTTTGCTGCGTGACGTCTGTTAACGTTCGATTCGAAGGAAATCAGGAAGTGTTGACCGCCATTTTGTCACTGCGAGTAAATATATTGTCATTTCAAAGCGTTGGAACATGGAAAGGGGAGAAGGTAGAGATTGTTTTGCTGCATAGGTTCTCTCAGGGTGTGTAGTAAGGCCCTTAAACGCGAAAATATATATATTTTTATTTTTTAAAGTTGCGGGGTGCACGCACCCGGGCGCGCACACCTATTTACAAGAGTGTGAAAATGGAGATAAATCAGAAGTTTGAGTGCTTTGATATAAGGTGGCTCTGAAAAGAGCCCTTGTGTTAATTGAGTTTTTTCTGCATTTATAAGTAAGTACCGATGCAGAGTCTGATGTTGCAGAGGAAGATTCTGTTTCCCTCATCCGTGAAATGAACACCATCTGTCCTATAGATGTCTTGCATGTGGTAACGCAAGTTGTTGTGGTAAATAGAACCCATGCTATAATCTCTGAGGAAAGCAGAAACAGATTTATTAACATGTCTCCTTGCTTTCTCAATTTGTGCACAATGTTGATTGGACTAATTCCATTTCTGTCTTTGGCATATATTGGAATATACCAAGGCAGTTCTGGCTTCGTTATTACGAGCACTAGAAAACAAGACATTCTGGGCAATACCATCCTTGACGCAGCCTTTTATTCTACAAGATGGTGTCTTTCAAAAGCCAGGGGTATAGGAGTATGTAAGAAGCGAGCCATTTAATTGAAAAAACTAAACGTGACAAACGGTTGCAGGATCAGTGAAGGTTGATTTTTTAATTGAAAGTATAACAGGATCAGTTACAATAAAATCGTCAATACGCATACCATGGGCGAGTATCATGGGTAACATTATTTCGAAGCTTTATTAATACAATAATCAATAATGAAAAATCGACATCAATAGGGTTGTCCGTATTCCTAGTCAGTACCCTTCCCCGCCCGCAATGTGCATAAAGACTGCATACATCCCCCATAACGTCAAGGCTAAGTAACTAGAACGTCATAAGGAGTTGCAATTCGCTCCCATACTGGCGCCATTTTGGTCGAGGTCAGGCAGGACCAGAGTATAGTTCAATGTGTCCAATAAGTAGCGGCAGGACCAGAATCCCTTTCGGCAGTTCTGGCTTCGTCATTACGAGCACTAGAAAACAAGACATTCTGGGCAATACCAGCCTTGACGCAGCCCTTTATGCTACAAGATGGTGTCTTCCATTCAGAAAATATTGTTGGCAGCATTTTGAAAGGAAAGATAAACGGCCGTTCTCCTAGTGAGTCTCACATTGTTACATTTATGAAGAAAAAGCCTGAAGAATGTACAAACTGAAAACCAGTTTTTGTCTGCATAGCTTCAGCAGCAACACTTGAGTCAGGTTTGTGTGAAGCCGCCATCTTGATGCAATCAATACCGTCCCCCTGCACACATTCAGGGACCAGGCCGCATTGCGAGGGCACCGCAGGACGTGTCTTCAGGTCAAACGGATTGTGGGACAAGGTCCAGAAGACAAGAGTCACCAAAAGGCTAAAAGTCCCGCCGGACCCCGGGAGCCGGCCGCCTATGTCGGGGGCGATCTCAGATGGTGTCTTCCATTCAGAAAATATTGTTGGCAGCATTTTGAAAGGAAAGATAAACGGCCGTTCTCCTAGTGAGTCTCACATTGTTACATTTATGAAGAAGAAGCCTGAAGAATGTACAAACTGAAAACCAGTTTTTGTCTGCATAGCATCAGCAGCAACACTTGAGTCAGCTTTGTGTGAAGCTGCCGTCTTGATCCAATCAATACCGTCCCCCTGCACACATTCAGGGAGCAGGCCGCATTGCGAGGGCACCGCAGGACGTGTCTTCAGGTCAAACGGATTGTGGGACAAGGTCCAGAAGACAAGAGTCACCAAAAGGCTAAAAGTCCCGCCGGACCCCGGGAGCCGGCCGCCTATGTCGGGGGCGATCTCAGATGGTGTCTTCCATTCAGAAAATATTGTTGGCAGCATTTTGAAAGGAAAGATAAACGGCCGTCCTCCTAGTGAGTCTCACATTGTTACATTTATGAAGAAAATGCCTGAAGAATGTACAAACTGAAAACCAGTTTTTGTCTGCATAGCATCAGCAGCAACACTTGAGTCAGCTTTGTGTGAAGCCGCCATCTTGATCCAATCAATACCGTCCCCCTGCACACATTCAGGGACCAGGCCGCATTGCGAGGGCACCGCAGGACGTGTCTTCAGGTCAAACGGATTGTGGGACAAGGTCCAGAAGACAAGAGTCACCAAAAGGCTAAAAGTCCCGCCGGACCCCGGGGGGCAGCCGCCTATGTCGGGGGCGATCTCAGATGGTGTCTTCCATTCAGAAAATATTGTTGGCAGCATTTTGAAAAGAAAGATAAACGGCCGTTCTCCTAGTGAGTCTCATATTGTTACATTTATGAAGAAAAAGCCTGAAGAATGTACAAACTGAAAACCAGTTTTTGTCTGCATAGCATCAGCAGCAACACTTGAGTCAGCTTTGTGTGAAGCCGCCATCTTGATCCAATCAATACCGTCCCCCTGCACACATTCAGGGACCAGGCCGCATTGCGAGGGCACCGCAGGACGTGTCTTCAGGTCAAACGGATTGTGGGACAAGGTCCAGAAGACAAGAGTCACCAAAAGGCTAAAAGTTCCGCCGGACCCCGGGAGCCGGCCGCTTATGTCGGGGGCGATCTCAGGCCACACCAGGGCAACAAGACTGAGATTAATTTGCTCATACTGATCCATAACGCCCTGGCCTCTCCATGTCGTAGGCCGCAAGAGTGGGCGAAACTCAGCTGGCCGAGCGAGACTTTGGGAGGGCGCAGGAGCCAAGCGCCCCATCCCAGTCCGCGCTACCACACCGTCCCTCGGGGGCCTCCGTTAAGCTTGTCAGGGAGGCATCGCAGGCAGCGGTTCTTTAGATCAGTGGCTCTCACCGGCAAAGCTCCCCTCCGTCAGCAGCGATCGTTGGCGCTGTGGTTGCGGCCGGAGGTCCCGCCTAGTCAACGCCTCGGCCTCTCCATGTCGTAGGCCGCAAGAGTGATCGGAACTCAGCTGGCCAAGCGAGACTTGGGGACGGGGTAGGAGATAAGCGGCCCCTCCCAGTCCGCGCCACCACACCGCCCCTCGGGGGCCTCCATTAAGCGGTTCTGTGAGGCACCGCAGGCAGCGGTTCTTCAGATCACAACAGAGTCTCATGCTCGATCGATTGAGCTGGCCGAATCAGGCAACATGAAGGTGGGGAGGGGGGGCACCTCTTGCTCAACCACCACCTGAGGAGGTGTGGTTTAGTTCTAAACCAATGAAAAGTGTTACTTTTAGGTCACATGACCTAGCCTTACATCATTAGGAAACCAAAAGTGAAATGAACCAATGAAAAGTTTTATTAACAAGTCACATGACCTGTTATGCTTACGTTACGCGCTTCGCGCCGCGCCCCGGATTGCTTCCGGGAAGCTGCGCTTCGCGCACCGGATGCGCTAACGCGGCGCGTCATATGACGCATTACGCGACAACGCGATACTACAGTGTTTCTGGATGTTTCAGACTGAAGCTGGCGTCAGCATGAGAGCACCCCGTGGCTACGTCGTGGCCATTCTGCGAGCAATCATGGCAGAAGCTGCCCACCGGAAGTCTGCGGGAGTCGGGGGCCCCGGTGACTCTTGTAGTATCTTCAAGGCTGAGGGGACGCTTTTGGGAATGGGGCCCATGCCGTAGCAGTCAAGCATCCGAGTTCCAGGGTTGTCCAGAGCCATCCTTGCAGGCCAGGCCCAAGTCTGTGGAGCCGACCGCCATTTCCTGAGCTCCGTGGCAGCCGCCTGTAGCTGTACCGGAAGAGTGGGTGCAATTCAGCCGGATGGCGGGTGAGACGCTGTAATAGCAAGAGCAGGCGTAATTCAGCTGGCCGAGCGAGGCACTGTGCCGCAGGAGCGGGCGCAACTCATCTTGTCGAGTGAAGCGCTGGGGTGCAGCTGAGAAACCTCCACCTGGGGAGGTGGGGGAGGCTCGTTCGCGCCGCCTCTCCCTTCCAGTGCACCCCACGCCGTCTCCTGGCGCAGGTATATGTGATGGTTGGACCAGGGCACCGCAGGACGTGTCTTCAGGTCAAACGGATTGTGGGACAAGGTCCAGAATGGAAGAGTCACCAAAAGGCTAAAAGTTCCGCCGGACCCTGGGAGCCGGCCGCCTATGTCGAGTGAAGTGCTGGGGTGCAGCTGAGAAACCTCCACCTGGGGAGGTGGGGGAGGCTTGTTCGCGCCGCCTTGCCCTTCCAGTGCACCCCACGCCGTCTCCTGGTGCAGGTATATGTGATGGTTGGACCAGGGCACCGCAGGACGTGTCTTTAGGGGTGTAACTGAGAAACCTCCACCTGGGGAGGTGGGGGAGGCTCGTTCGCGCCGCCTCTCCCTTCCAGTGCACCCCACGCCGTCTCCTGGCGCAGGTATATGTGATGGTTGGACCAGGGCACCGCAGGACGTGTCTTCAGGTCAAACGGATTGTGGGACAAGGTCCAGAATGGAAGAGTCACCAAAAGGCTAAAAGTTCCGCCGGACCCTGGGAGCCGGCCGCCTATGTCGAGTGAAGGGCTGGGGTGCAGCTGAGAAACCTCCACCTGGGGAGGTGGGGGAGGCTCGTTCGCGCCGCCTCTCCCTTCCAGTGCACCCCACGCCGTCTCCTGGCGCAGGTATATGTGATGGTTGGACCAGGGCACCGCAGGACGTGTCTTTAGGGGTGTAGCTGAGAAACCTCCACCTGGGGAGGTGGGGGAGGCTCGTTCACGCCGCCTCTCCCTTCCAGTGCACCCCACGCCGTCTCCTGGCGCAGGTATATGTGATGGTTGGACCAGGGCACCGCAGGACGTGTCTTTAGGTGAAACCCTCAACTATGGCACCCAACATCCAGGACTTATGACATTTATGGAAGGCAGTGACATCGAAGAATCTCAGGGACCAAGCATATGCAGAGTCCTCCCCGGGGTATTTGCACAACGGTCCTCCACCCCTAGGCCGCCAGCTATGCTACCTTGACAGGAACAGTGTCATCCAGCGCCAAGATGCTCCCCTGGGAGCGAATGTTCGCGCTTTATAAATACCCATAAATATCAAATATCAAATATCAAATGCATTTGGATCGATGTTGCAGCAGGCTGCCATGTAAATAGTTATTTAATTAAACGTTTTACCCTGTTACTTTGTTGGTGTGTTGTATATATTTATAATATTTGCATAGGGTTTCTCGTTATTTTGCCAGGGGTGGGCGGCGGAGGAATTTCACTGAAAAAACCATGCATTTGGATTGATGTTGCAGCAGGCTGCCATGTAAATAGTTATTTAATTAAACATTTTACCCTGTTACTTTGTTGGTGTGTTGTATATTTTTATAATATTTGCATAGGGTTTCTCGTTATTTTGGGCGGGGTGGGCGGCGGAGCAAATTCACTGAAAAAACTATAGGTTATAGACCATATATAGTTAAATATCTCAAGTCCATCTCTGCACTCGATGGAGATACAGGTCGTCGATCAAAAAATGTGCTGGCCACCTCTAATGGTAATAGCGTGGCCAGGGCTTTTGTCAATCCCTCTGCAAATTGCACAGGGTGCTCTTGTTTGACATGCCGCACCATGGTATGTATGGAAAAGGAGTATTTTTTTGTTGGATTTCCTCTTGAGAGAAACGAGTCACATATCGTGCAGGTTACTTTTGGTGCATTTACTTTCTTTTGATCTTCAGGATAAGTGAAAAATTGCCAGATGAAAGATTCTTTTTTTCTTCTTAAAGGTAGTCGATCATTTTGTTCAGATTCGGAAGATGAATGAGATACGGTAGCCATTTCACCAAAGTCTTCCGAAAAATGTAGGACGTTGTTCTCTCTTGAGAGTAGAAAAGATAGTGAGAGAAGTGGGTGGAGTGCTGCGTGTAAATTCCAGAATAGAAACTAGTAAGAACCAATTGGAAGTGTTGTTTTCATGTTGCAGCAGGCTGCCATGTAAATAGTTATTTAATAAAACGTTTTACCCTGTTACTTTGCTGGTGTGTTGTATTTATTTATAATATTTGTATAGGGTTTGTCGTTATTTTGGGCGGGGTGGGCGGCGGAGCCGAGCTATCTTGCAGCCATCATGGCGTCGAGCTCGGTTTCTCTCACTAGTTTCATATTTCTCATGAGGGGTTGTTCCTAATGTTTCCATTTTAGCGAGGTGAAAAAGAGATCCTATCAGTGGCCTACTAATTTTGCTCGATTCCTTTTGTTTTTTCTAACGATTTTTAAGTTAAAGTTTGCTAGCACGATACAGTGGCTAGTCCGCATTTTATATATGTCTTTTTTATTAGGGGTCTCCTCCGGTGGAGTCGGACGATCTACCTCTAATAACCGGTAAGTGTTTCTCTGAAGGAATGCGTCTTGAAAGTGGCTGACTGTAATGTATGATATTTCACTCAGTGACTTTCAGGCCCATGCTGTTTCAAAACTGTGCATGTGCTTGAAGCAGGCGTAGGTATTGACGTAGCATTGTGAATATAGTGCATTGGTGAGCCTTGCTGGAGCTGCATCACAGTTGCGATGCAACTCTAGCAATGTATTAGTTTTTGAGCACAGATGTGTTACGCATGTATGGTGTTTTTGTACCATGGTGCGCCACATTTCAAATATGGCACACCATGGGTAACGGAGCACTACCATACTGTGGTGCACATTAACTGGTGCATATCTGGGTATGAAGTAGTTAACATGAATCTGCCCCATAGGTTACAAATCCGCGTTTAGTAGACTGTTTGGCCTTTGTAGTTTTATGTTTTTTCTGTTATTCTATGTAGGTATGTAATATTGCAAGATTTTTGTCACGAAAAAGAAGCCATGAGTATTGGGTTTGTGAAAGATTGCAAGATTTTTAAAATTAAAAAGGAAAAATCATGGCATTGTTTAATATAGTATTGTAAATACTTATCTTTAACAATGATGACAGAGTAAAAAAAGGTTAACCTGATGTTCGAAAGTTATTCACAGGCTTCTTTAGAGGAAGTATTCTATATGATTGTAGCATGGGTGTTTCACTTTTTTATAGGTAATAGAATGCATTCTGCAAGCATGTAGTACTCCTCCTGCTACAGCATAAATATTCTTCAGTGCTTATTTTCATTTCGTAAGTGGTATTGAGACCGACACAGAACTTCAATGGATCGGAGGGGCTGTTCCTGTGCATCTGGAGGACTGCCAAGCCGTTGCAGCAGTGGGAGTGAGGCCTCTCACGACAGAGAACTTCAATGGATCGGAGGGGCTGTTCCTGTGCATCTGGAGGACTGCCAAGCCGTTGCAGCAGTGGGAGTGAGGCCTCTTACAGGGGCGAAGCGCAGCTCCTTTTGATGTTAACAATTGCAGATAACAGGGTAGAGATGTGAGAGAAGTGGGTGGAGTGCTTCGTGTAAATTGCAGAATAGAAACTACTAAGAACCAATTGGAAGTGTTGTTGTGAAGTCACATGACTTCACATGCGCGTCTCAGGACGTGTACGCGGTGATAGTATCTGTTAAAGTATAAAACCTTTTATATTTTTTTTTAAAATACCAAGGTGTGTACATTCGGTCACACACGAAAGTTTAAAAAGACGTTCGGCTCCATTTAATGAAAATTTTCATAATAATAAAAAAGAAGCCTACGTTTAATAAGTTGCAATCGCGAAGTTTTCCCGAAATATATAGGCGGTTGCGCGCACACGGTCGCGCACGAACGAAAGCCAAAAAAGGGGAGATAAACCCCCTTTATAATATGCTCCTGGAGCTGTTTTTGGTACAATGAGTTAGTTCTGAAAATAACTTTTTTTTTTTTTTTTTTTAAACAAGTGTTATGTTGTTTGATTTTGGACCAGGGCACCGCAGGACGTGTCTTTAGGTCAAACCCTCAAGTATGGCACCGAACATCCAGGACTTATGCCATTTGTGGAAGGCAGTGACATCTAAGAATCTCAGGGACCAAGCATATCCAGAGTCCTCCCCGGGGTATTTGCACAACGGTCCTCCACCCCTAGGCCGCCAGCTATGCTACCTTGACAGGAACAGTGTCATGCAGTTTTTGATTTTTTTTAACTTGCAACAACATTTTCATGTGTGACACAGGATCAAAATGAAATGAAGAAATGTATCTTTTCTCGGGGCATTTATGACTCTCAATTTTTAGTTTAGTAAGAATGAGGCTCTGCTCTCCGTACAGAAGAATTTCTCCACACTCGTTGCATTTCATGTGCACCTTTGCAAGATATGGTCTCAAGTCCATCACAGCACTCGATGGAGATACAGGTCGTCCACCAGAAGATGTGCTGGCCACCTCTGATGGTAATAGCGTGGCCAGGGCTCTTGTCGATGCCTGTGCAAATTCCACAGGGTGCACTTGTTTGACATGCCGCACCATGGTATGTATGGAAAAGGAATATTTTTTTCTTGGATTTCCTCTTGAGAGAACCGAATTGCATATCGTGCAGGTAACTTTTGACGCATTCACTTTCTTTTGTTCTTCAGGATAAGTGAAAAATTGCCAAATAAAAGATTCCTTTTTTCTTTTTAAAGGTAGTCGCTCATTTCCTTCAGATTCGGAAGATGAATGCGGGGCGGCAGCCATTTCAGCAAAGTCTTCCGAAGGGTGTTGAACGTTGTTCTCTTTTGAGAGTAGAAAAGATAGTGAGAGAAGTGGGTGGAGTCCTCCGTGTAAATTGCAGAATAGAAACTACTAAGAACCAATTGGAAGTGTTGTTTTCAAGTCACATGACTTCACGTGCGCGTCTCAGGACGTGTACGCGGTGATAGTATCTGGTCACGTACGCCATTTGGAAGTAGCGGTCTAATTCAGCGAAGTTTCAAAACGTGAAAAGGAGTAAATCCAAACATATCCGGATTTAATATATCTTCTGAGCTCGATTCAAGCATACAATTGTTAAAGTATAAAACCTTTTATATATTTTTTTAAAATACCAAGGTGTGTACATTCGGTCACACACGAAAGTTTAAAAAGACATTCGGCTCCATTTAATGAAAATTTTCATAATATTAAAAAAGAAGCCTAGGTTTAGTCTCTTTGACGTATTATAAGTTCTTTGATGGGTCTATGAAGAAATTCAATAAGTTCAGATTGCAAAGTTTTTACGAAATATATAGGCGGGTGCGCGCAGTCGGTCGCGCACGAAAGCCTGGAAATGCGCTATCCATTTTATTGAGAACTGTTGCCGAGAGTGCGCACACCGGGTCGTGCACGAAAGTTTAGAAAGGCTATTTTTATTTACAGGCAAATTTTAATGCGTTGAAAAAAAGGCAAGGTACAGACTTTCTAATTCTGTATCGCTTTACAAGGAGTCTCTTTGCAACTTGAACAGTGAAGAAAACGGCTTGTTTCTGAAAAAGAATATTGCCAGAACTTTATTGACAAAAGTATAGGTTGTATACACGAGATATTTCTGAATTAGCATTTTAAAAACCTATGAAATTCACTGAAAAAACCATAGGTTTTACACACGTTATAGTTAGGAAGTAGCATTTACAAAACCTATGAAATTCACTGAAAAAACCATAGGTTTGACACCAGTTATAGTTAGCTGGAAATTTTACTGATATAAAACCAATGAAATTCCACGTTATAGTTAGTTGGACTCACTATAACTTGCGCGTGTAATGCACTGCTGATGACGTCACATATTACATCACTCATGACATCACTGATGACACCATCCTTGTGACACAGTGACAGACCTCCTTTCACTGTAATCTAACCCTTGAAACGCATATTCAAAAATAGAAACTAAAATGTTCAAAAATATTGAGATACCCATACCAGTTACAACAACCAATTCAATAATTCCACCATGTATATACACATGCACTAATTCACCAACAATTCTATATAGTCACTCATACATATATTCACTAATCATATGTAGTGATACACCTACACATCCTGTTACACACCGACAGTCATCCAAAAGTTATTCACACACATCCTCACACATGCAAATAAACTATTGAACATACATTTATTTGCATAAACACATATACACACACTACCACTTTACTTCTAAGGAAACTTACACATACTTACTCTCTTAAAAATCACTTCTAGAAACACATACTAATTTAAACAGGAACTTTTACAATCCCTCACTCTCACATATAGTCACTTATATACATCAATATTCACATATACTACATTAAAACATATGTAGTTACTGATAAAGACACTAATAAGACAGTCATTCACTCACTAACACAGACATATGCACACAAATCCACCCATACAGTCCTGCACATATGCTGTCTTCAAAACACATACAAACAGAGATTCAGTCATTCTTGCATCTATGTACTAAGTAATACTCCCACCAAAACATGCAAACACTCATACTGATACTAAGAAAAACATCTAATCACCTATATACATACATATGTACCTACTCATCAACCCATGCAGCCACTTATACACAAAGTGAAACACTAATACATGTATTTAAATATTTAAGCATTAGTCACTAATATATGTATTCACTAAGATATTCAATAATATATACATATATAACACATATTTATTTTTCAGAAAGATACACATTCACTGGATGGTGTCATCAGTGATGTCATGAGTGATGTAATATGTGACGTCATCAGCAGTGCATTACACGCGCAAGTTATAGTGAGTCCAACTAACTATAACGTGGAATTTCATTGGTTTTATATCAGTAAAATTTCCAGCTAACTATAACTGGTGTGAAACCTATGTTTTTTTCAGTGAATATATATATGTATATATATATATTCACTGAAAAAAACATAGGTTTCACACCAGTTATAGTTAGCTGGAAATTTTACTCGCATAAAACCATTGAAATTCCCACGTTATAGTTAGTTGGACTCACTATAACTTGCGCGTGCAATGCACTGCTGATGACGTCACAATTTACATCACTCATGACATGGTCAGTGACATCACTCATGACATCACTGATGACATCTCAAATGACATCACTGATGACAACATCCTTGTGACAAAGTAGCAGACCTCCTATCAGCATAAAATAACCTTTGACACACACATTCAAAAATAGAAACTAACATTTTCTTAAAAAAGGAGAAACCAATACCAATTACAACAACTTATTAGGTAATTCCAACATCTACATACACATCCACTCATTCACCAACAGTTCTATATAGTCACTCATGCATGTACTTGCTCATCATATGTACTCATACACCTATACATCCTGTTACACACTAATACTCATCCATATAGTTACACACACACAAATTCACACATGCAAATAAACTATCAAAAAACCATTTACTTGATTATACTGCTATATACACACCACTACACATACTTCTACAGAAACGGAAACATATTTAGTCTCTTAAACAATCAATTATAAAAACACATACTCACTAACCCACCCATACACACAAGCACCCACCCATACAGTCTTGCACACATGCTGTCTTCAAAATACATACAAATAGTGAGTCACTCATTCATGCATCTGTGCTCTAAGTAATATCCCCCACCGAACCATACAGACACTGATACTGATACTCAAAAAAACAACTAATAACCCATATACACACTCATGTAGCTACTCACCAACCCATGCAGCCACTTATACACAAAGTGAGACACAGATACAGATATTTAAATATTTAAACATTACTCGCTAATATATGTATTCACTAAGATACATTTAATAAGTCAGTTAACCAATCAATTTTACACAAAAAACATCCATTTAGACATTTATTTACCCATTTATTCTTCCATCAACCTTTAGATGTACATATATAAAAAATATTTATTTTTCAGAAAGATACACATTCACTGGATGATGTCATCAGTGATGTCATTTGAGATGTCATCAGTGATGTCATGAGTGATGTCACTGACCATGTCATGAGTGATGTAATATGTGACGTCATCAGCAGTGCATTGCACGCGCAAGTTATAGTGAGTCCAACTAACTATATAACGTGGGAATTTCAATGGTTTTATGCGAGTAAAATTTCCACCTAACTATAACTGGTGTGAAACCTATGGTTTTTTCAGTGAATATATATATATATATATATATATATATATATATATATATATATATATATATACATATATAAATATATATATATATATATATATATATATATAAATATATATATATATATATATATATATATATATATATATATATATATATATATATATATATATATATATATATATATATATATATATATATATATATATATATATATATTACCTACTGGCGATAGCCAGTAGGTATATATAGTTAGGATTGTTTTCCATAGGGAAATCGCAACATTCTATTGGGAATAACTTTGGCGTCGGTTGAGGAATCTTCCTGAAATTTTCCTTAACTTTGCCTCGCGGCGCTCCGCTCCTTCCCTGAAAGTTTGGGGGGGATTCGTCAAGCGGGGGCCGAGATAAAAGGGGGTCCAAAAACGTGTTTTCCCCATGTTAATTTCCATAGGGCGGTTGCCCTCACTTTTAGCCCGAACGGCTGAATGGTTTTCCACCAAACTTGGCAAAATTGTAGGGACTGGTAGCCCGATGTGCCTTTGCTATGTCTCAAGATATGTGCTCCAGTGGTTTTTATGAAAATTTACTTTGAAAAAATATATATTGGGCTATATTGGGCTATATATATGTTAGAGCCCAAATGTAGCCCAATGTAGCCCAATGTAGCCCAAAGATGGCCACCAGAGACAAAAAAACAAATGTAGCCCAAATATCAGCCAGATGTAGCCCAACTATAGCCCAATGACAGAATGTCCCAGAGTGTTCTAAAGAACAACTAGAGCGCTAACAGTCTTACTTATGACAAAAGTATAGCACACCTGAAGTCATCTTGATTGGAATAAAGTGTTAACACTTAAAACATTTAATTTGCAAAGTAACAAAATGAGGGGGTTAATTTTGCCATAGAAATTATGATTAGTGCTGAAGAAAGAAAAATTAGGGCACATTTTGAGTGACTTCTCAAATCCTCTTTTATTTCATTAAAAAAATTCTGATATGCAGTCTCCCAAGAGGGCCACCAGAGACAAAAGAGCCCAAATGTAGACCAAATATCAGCCAGATGTAGCCCAACTATAGCCCAATGACAGAATGTCCCAGAGTGTTCTAAAGAACAACTAGAACGCTAACAGACTTACTTATGACAAAAGTATGGCACACCTGAAGTCATCTTGATTGGAATAAAGTGGTAACACTTAATACATTTAATTTGAAAAGGAACAAAATGAGGAGTTTCATTTTGCCATAGAAATTTTATTACCTACTGGCGATAGCCAGTAGGTATATATAGTTAGGATAGTTTTCCTTAGGGAAATCGCAACATTCTATTGGGAATAACTTTGGCGCCGGTTGAGGAATCTTCCTGAAATTTTCCTTAACTTTGCCTCGCGGCGCTCCTCTCCTTCCCTGCAAGTTTGGGGGGATTCGTCAAGCGGGGGCCGAGATAAAAGGGGGGTCCCAAAACGTGTTTTCCCCCGTTAATTTCCATAGGGCGGTTGGACTCACTTTTAGCCCGAACGGCTGAATGGTTTTCCACCAAACTTGGCAAAATTGTAGGGACTAGTAGCCCGATGTGCCTTTACTATGTCTCAAGATATGTGCTCCAGTGGTTTTTACGAAAATTAACTTTGAAAAAATATATATTGGGCTACATTGGGCTATATATATGTTAGAGCCCAAATGTAGCCCAATGTAGCCCAATGTAGCCCAAAGATGGCCACCAGAGACAAAAAAAACAAATGTAGCCCAAATATCAGCCAGATGTAGCCCAACTATAGCCCAATGACAGAATGTCCCAGAGTGGTCTAAAGAACAACTAGAGCGCTAACAGTCTTACTTATGACAAAAGTATGGCACACCTGAAGTCATCTTGATTGGAATAAAGTGTTAACACTTAAAACATTTAATTTGCAAAGGAACAAAATGAGGGGGTTCATTTTGCCATAGAAATTATGATTAGTGCTGAAGAAAGAAAAATTAGGGCACATTTTGAGTGACTTCTCAAATCCTCTTATATTTCATTAAAAAAATTCTGATATGCAGTCTCCCAAGATGGCCACCAGAGACAAAAGAGCCCAAATGTAGCCCAAATATCAGCCAGATGTAGCCCAACTATAGCCCAATGACAGAATGTCCCAGAGTGTTCTAAAGAACAACTAGAACGCTAACAGTCTTACTTATGACAAAAGTATGGCACACCTGAAGTCATCTTGATTGGAATAAAGTTGTAACACTTAATACATTTAATTTGAAAAGGAACAAAATGAGGGGTTTCATTTTGCCATAGAGATTTTATATATATATATATATATATATATATATATATATATATATATATATATATATATATATTCACTGAAAAAACAATAGGTTACACACCAGTTATAGTTAGGAATTAGCATTTAAAAAACCTCTGAAATTCACTGAAAAAACCATAGGTTTCAGGCCTTATATAGTTAGAAATTAGCATTTAAAAAAACCTTTGAAATTCACTGAAAAAACCATAGGTTTCAGGAGTTATATAGTTAGGAATTAGTTTTTTAAAAAACCTTTGAAATTCACTCAAAAAACTATAAGTTTTAGTGGTGTTATAGTTAGCTGGACATTTTACTCATACAAAACCAATGAAATTGCTCCTATATAGTTAGTTGTACTAACTATATTTCGCGCACCCGCAATCCACTGCTGATGATGTCACATATTAGATCATTCATGACATGGTCAGTGACATCACTGATGACATCTCAAATGACATCACTGATGACATCACTGATGACATCATCCACGTGACAATCACATACACCTTTTCATACACTATTACAATTGTTCATCACTGTTTGTAAAATACAGAGTATCATATTTATATCCATTGTCACAGCAATACAAGTATCTAAAAATCCACTCAGTGATTCATAGATGTATACACACATCTAATCACTTACCTATGGATTCACTCATACATGCTGTCAATGAACAATAGAACACTATCAAAAATACTTATACATCTATATGGACATTAAACAACAGCACGCATCCTATTCACATATGAAGTCATCCTACTCACTTATGCAAACAATGGATCATACTTACATATTTACTTAGCAAAACACACTTATACAAACACCACTTCTTCTATTCATTTAGATAGTAAGTCATAATTAGTGAATTATAAAATCATTATTACAAGTATACAGTTATCCATACAGTCACTCACACAATCATTGTGTCTTATGTATACTTATTTATATACAACAACTGACACATACACTGCCTTTTATTTTTCTAGTTTGTTGGACCTGTACCTTTGAGAAATATATTTGCTCATCACCATACCCATGAAGAGATTCCTTCACCCAAACTGTTAGAACATGTAGTTTTAACTTCATATATCTACTGAATCAACTATTCACACATCTTTGGACAGTCACACCCCCCCCACCGAACCACACACACTTTCACACTCCCATACAAATACTCAGTTAACTAATCAATAACTAATATAGACTTTCACATAGCTAGTAACCAACTGTAGAATCAGTTTACACAACAACTGACAAAGTGATACAGATATTCACACAGTTTAGTCACTATCCACTATATTTAGTGAGACATTATAAATTGGTCAAGTAAACAGTCAATTACACTGCTACTAAATCCTCCATCCAAATATTTATTTATATATATCCACTCATTCTTCAATGTAAATTGCTATATATATAATGCATATTTAAATAACGAAGCAAACCACATTCACTGGATGATGTCATCAGTGATATCATCAGTGATGTCATTTGAGATGTCATCAGTGATGTCACTGACCATGTCATGAATGATCTAATATGTGACATCATCAGCAGTGGATTGCGGGTGCGCGAAATATAGTTAGTACAACTAACTATATAGGAGCAATTTCATTGGTCTTGTATGAGTAAAATGTCCAGCTAACTATAACACCACTAAAACGTATAGTTTTTTGAGTGAATTTCAAAGGTTTTTTAAAAACTAATTCCTAACTATATAACTCCTGAAACCTATGGTTTTTTCAGTGAATATATATATATATTTATATATATATATATTGTATAAGTTCTTTGTACTGTTATTTTATTTCCCTGCCTCCTTTGTTTACTATGGAAGCAGGTTCCAGTACCTGTAATTGGACATGTGTGATGCTTGATGTACTCCAAAATTTGGTTGGAGTACATCTACCCTCTGTTTTGACACTTTTAGGGTCGAAATTATTTTAAAAGTGCAATGTGCTAGTGGCCATGGCCTTACTCTTTTGTGGGTGTGTTTGTAGTAGTATTTCTCTCCTTAAACCCTTCAAGAAACCACTTCAATTGAGAACCAAGAGCCAGATGTACAGAAAAGCCAGTTTGCGATTTCCGAATTGCGAATTTTTGCAATTTGTAATTAGGAAATCACAAACATATAAGTACAAATGTGTCTTAGACACATTTTACGATTCCCAGTGGGGCGCAAATAGACCTTCCTCATCAATATTCATGAGGTAGGTCTCGCTTTGCGACCCATTGGGAATGCTGCACTCCCAAGGATGGTGGCCTACTGGGGACTGCAAACGATGACATTTTAAGGATTTTGGGGACACTGGGCCGAAGGCATTCTTGGGGCCCCTGTTCATAGCAGCTTTGAATTTATGATCCAGTTTCAGCTCTTTCTCAGCCCCTGTGACCAGGTTATAGACATAGCACAAGTGTACTAGTTCGAATTCTAAATGTGTTTACATCTATTATTCAGGGATTGTAAGGTGTGGTTTCAATCTTGTAACAGGCAGCAGTGCACCAATATTACTGCAAATATTCTGTGCAACACCTACCCATTTCTCATATGACAGATCCTGTTTTGATCTTAAAGAAGCTGTTTTATGGATGCTGCATGAAACATAAACACTACATTTGTCTGCAAAATGTATGCAATAGACTTTCGCACATCACCATTAAAAATAAATTAAAGGAAAACACTGTTTAATACAAGCTACTTAAGAAATATTCAAGGTCATCAGGGCAAGACTTTCTGCAGAACAGAGCTGACTCCATCAGGGGCCATCTGAAAGGTTGGGGCTCTAGGCCAGATGTATTTAAAACATCTCTGCAGCAGACCATTATGCCTGTGATTGCTTTTTAAATAAAGCATTTTTTTAATGCAGCCAGTTATCCTTAGAGGAAAACAGGATGTATTTAAAAAATAACAAAGCATTTGCAATGGAATCGGTCTCACCTTTGGGTCCTTATATGTATTTAGCTATGCAGCACATTAGCCTGTGTGCTGAAACATTTACTGTTCTTTAACATGGAGGGAAAGTAAGCACCAAACTGTGTGACACGCCAGGTATGGGAACACATGGAGAGAAATACTGCCTTTCAGCCGGAAATGGTAAAGTCCAAAGCTCTGTTTTAATATAAAATCAGGGCCTTCGGTGGTCATATCACTGAAAATACAAGATTTGGAAGAAATATTATTGTCTACAGGTGCTCATGGAAGACAATTTCAATGGACTGGAATCTAGCTAAAGTGATTCTGTTATTTTACTGACCTCTGTTGGTCGTTTTCTATCAAATAGAGGCAGTTGCCAGAAAAATTAGAAAAAGAAAGTTCCTCCGAAGAAAACAATTCTGGTATTTTACTGACATCTACTGGTCGTTTTCTATCAAGACAGATAAACAGAGGCAGTTGAACAAGCAGAAAGCAATTCTGGTCTTTTTCTGACCTCTACTGGTCCTTTTCTATCAAGACAGTTAAATAGAGGCAGTTGGACAGAAAAAAAGTCCCTAAGCTGAAGCAGACAAGTCCTAGGGCTGATTTCCAGAGCCCACAAAATACACACACATATAAGTATATACTAAAGTATATACAAGTGGTCTTGAATGCTCGACCCAAAAATGAAAAGTTACCTTTTAATTTCTTAAGATTAGGCAGTGGTCCGTGGGACCACTGTCTGCTCTTAAAAAATGTTGGCGCCCATATTCAGAAAACAGAAGGGGTCCTTTCCCATTTGTGAATTGGTTATTACCAACTTGAAGTGGTAGTAACTGTGAATATATGGCAACCGCATTCCCGGTCGCAAAACATTCCTACATACCAGTGCAAATCGCTATTAGGAAAGGATGCCCTTAACACGCCCCTTCCAAATATCGACTCGCAAACCCTATTTCGCAACTCGGTAATAGGTTACTGACTCAAAAATAGGGTTGGTACATGACAAAAGGCATTTTACTAGTTCGGGACTTTGCGAGCAGTATATAGCTTCGTACATCAGGCCCCAAGTATTCCCATTTTTTAGCCACTTCTTCTTGTCTCTCCCACATTTACTACTGAAATAAATGTCTATGTGTGCGGTGATCACCACTACTGTGGCGGTGATCTCTGCCCAAAAGATAGGATAGAAGAGATGGAGTTGAAGGTTTCTGCCCGTAGGTTTGTGAATAACATTTTGCAGTAAATCAATAGTACTACTGTAGTACAACGTCTCATTCTACAAAATACAGTTCTATTCCAATACTAGGACATCTCTAACTGATTGTGTTCCAGGCGGTCTATAGTCTCCGACTCTTGATTACTGGCTTTCAACCAGACCAGTAGTTGATCACGGTAAACATCCTTTACAACGCAACTTTTACCACGCAGTGCCTTTACGACGCAACTGTTACAACGCATGTCATTACAACGCATAGTGCTGAAGGGCGCTCTAGTATAGGGAATAGATTTAATTTACTATCCAACACCTTCCCTACTATCCACGGGGACTGGAGTTGGAATAGTAAATTAAACTATTCACTATCCAGCACCCCTTAACGCTATGCGTTGTAACAGCATGCGTTGTAAAAACTGCGATGTAAAGACATGCGTGGTAAAACCATGCGTTGTAACGTCGTACAACCGTTGATCACTGCTTATAACTGCCCTTGACATTCATTCTCTGCCCTGCTCAAGGACAGTATTAGATCAAATTCTTCTAGCATCTTGAGATGCTAGACGCATAAAATCGGCTTTATTTAATCTTGAAGAATTTGGTAATTCTGGTAAATTTCTGGACCTTCTCTAAAACTATTTCATTTGTTCCTTTCCGTTTCCCAAATCTGATATGGGAATGTTGGATCCACACACCTTTCCTACACCTATCACAGTTGAATTCCTTCAAATCTCAGTCAAATATTTGAAACATTTGATACCTGTGATGGATAGCACAGCCATCAAATCTCCCTGGAGGAATCTCAGAAACCTGTGGCATCACTAAAACCTTACCCCGAGACTCAGCAGGACCCAGAAATTCCCCAAAAAGATTTACTCAGACTTGATTATTGATTTCTGTATATCTCTATGGATTTCTGAAATTATAGATAGCATTGAAAGATTCCCTGTAGATATTTATGAGTTGGGAAGGTAGTAGGGATCTTTAGGGAACACTAGTCTACGAATGCAGCGATTTTTATGTTTCTTGTGTAACGCACTTCTGATAAATGAAGGAGGTTTTCCTGAGTTATGTGATGTTAGAAGGTGCTCTTTCTAATGTCACCAGGATAGTACTGTAGAGGTTGGGAAGTTCATTAAAGTTACTCTCTGCACTCATTCAGATGAGTAAAATGTAACATATAGGCATTTATAAATTCCTCATTTTTGCAAACATATTAGCCTTTCCCCGGTTTATGCTTCTGCAGCATCCAGGGTCCTTTTCTAATGAGATAGGTGCTCTATGTTTCTTCTATCCCAGTTTCTGCTATAGTGGCCTCCAACCATAACTACATTACATGCATTATAGGTGTGACTCAGCAAATTTGCACTAGTAATATTGCACGTCAACCCCAACCTTTTTAATGAGATACCAGTGCAAAATGAATTTGCACTAACTGATCACTGCATAAATGGCATTTGTACTGATGGAAAATTACATTTTTGGCTCATCATTCAGTGAAAATAGCAGTGGTAATTGTAAGATCAACAGTGCAGAAAAGCCCAGTACTGGAGCAGTGCATGATATCTGACCTGAATGGCATCGATTGGAGATAAAATTACTGAATTAGGATCTCAGTGGTGGTGATGGACTTATTTGTCTCATAAAAGGGATTGAATCGTCTGAAAAAGATGTTTTGCTGTCAGACACCGGTGCATCCAAATGGTGAGCAAATACTGACTGTGAGGCTCTTAATGATTGATTAGGAACAATAATAAATTATTGAAGAATGTCTGTACCACAAAAACTCATTAAAAGGAAAGGTGAAACTTTTATACCCACTGGTGTTTTCAGCTGCGAGGCAATTTTTTAATATAGCCGTTCTATGCTTTGTTTTTGTAGTTGACGAGCACTGTAGGAAATAACCCTTGTTCACCTTGCAAATGGTTGCTAAGCATTGCTTTTCTTTAATATACAATTGATTTTTGCTCTCTCTAGAGCGATAACATCTCCAGCATTGCTCTACTTTTCAATTGAGTTGTTTTAATGCTCCTTCAAATTCTGAAAGCCATAGACAAGTTTTGTGGTCTCGACAAATCACTATTTTCCGATGCATTACAGTATTTATTACATTTATGCAAGAAACATAGGGTCCTATTACGAGTTTGGAGGTGTGGGAGTGGGACTGGGATTGTCACGCCGCTGCCCTGTATCCACACCACCAAACCTGTGTGCGTACTGCCCGCCAGATTATGACTTTTACAGTCAGTGGTGGGTAGTTCTTTGTTGATGCCGATGAAATAGGCACTGCAATGGGAACGTGAAAGGCAGTACCTGCACGGCATGGACTGGTGCAGTCCATGCCATGGGGTGTATGGACCATGTGCCCCACTGCATGCACCACTAGTGAAATAGGGGGCCTGTAGGGCCCCTTTAGTTTCCTCTTTGCCACAGTTTTCATGGAGTTGGAACTGCCATTAAAACTGTGGCAGAAAGGATACTAGTATTATGCTTGTAGGGACAGCAGCGATCTCCCCAAGCTTATTGCAGCCGCAAGACCACCACGTCACCACCCTGACGGTTGGTTGTGGTAGTGCAATGGCGGTCCAAATGCCCAAGTTGTAATAGGGCGGTCGGATCGCTCTATTAGCAAGCTGTCGCTAACTGATGTTAGCGACAGCTTTTAGGCGTTAGCGAGCGGTTTGGGGCCAGCTTTGCATGTCAGCGATATTTACCGCTAATAACATGCAAAGTGGGCGTACCCAACCTGTTAGCGACTGAAAGCAGCCGCTATCGCCTATTAGCAAGGCAGGTGTAGCGATGGAAATATTCCCGCTATCGCCAAAAACCAACGCCTGCTCAGACCAGTTCTTAGCCATGTTATCCAATGGGAGGTGGATAACATGGCTAAGAGCATTCCGTCGCTAATGCGTGAATATCGCTGTATTCTCAGCGATATTCACGCATTTCGCCGCTATCGCTGGATATTTTAGCACAATGGAGAAAAACAATGCTAATAGCATGTTTTCTCATCTAACATATACAGCGATAGGCAGCGATAAAAAAATCGACGCTAAGCCTATTTAGCGATAAATATCGCTACTTGTTGGTAATATGCCCCTCAATGAGCTGCATTTTGTGTTGTCTTCCGCTCAAGAACACCAGTATTAAACTTCAGTAAAGTGGGCTAAAGTATCATCTGGAGCAGTATTACAGTAATATAGTTCTCTGTCCCACTTTGGTCTAGGTGCACCGCTATTACATGCTTCACGAGCAGGCAAGGACAGGGCAGTATTTTACTAGAAAAAATGCACTGTACTAAGTGCAGACAATAACTCTTGCCTAAATTGGGGCCGCACAGCTGTGAAACATGGACTGGTGGTTTCAAACCGTGGATCGGTCTGTTACTAAGGGCGACAGACTGGTTGAGTTTTAAAAGTGAGCATCGACACCCCCCCCCTCTCTGAGTGACTGCAGGGGCTCCTCCTGGGTGGCTTTCAGACCACTTCTTTTGTAGCACACACTCAATGATCTTTCCTTGAGGCGACATTGGTAAGAAAGTGCAGGGGCAAAGACAAGCTCTCCTTTGCATGTGTGGCAACGACCTCATGCAATGAGTTAATTTCCTGTTGAGATTGAACATCCCGAAATGTACACCTGCTTAATCAGTTTTACAGAAGAAGCCACACAAGCATCTGCATTTCCACTATAACATGAAAGTGTCCCAGGTGCAGAAAATGGAGATGTAAATGACCATTGAGGCACAACACGCACTTTCGTAACATGGCTTCTGTTGAGCAAAGGACATATCTTGATTCCTAGAATCTCTGCAGACATCTATGGGTGCGGACAGCACTAAAACTGTGTAAAATCCACTGGGTAGCCACATTTTCAGTTATAAGTTTAGACAATAGGTGAGGTAGTGAAGGATCACTGAGAAGGAGCAGGAAGGTAGCTAGTGGGAACCACAAATTCAGAACTCTGGACCTTATTACGCTGGCGGGCGGTCTGACCGTCCGACCACTGTGAGTGCAATTCGGTTCCAACAGCTGAGGCCGGGGAACATGTGATATGCACACATGTGCATGACATATGTGAGAATATGCTTTTTGCTGCATGTACCCCATTACTTGAGTGAGGCAATCTGTGCGCAGTCCAGTTAATTGGGATACATGCCACCTACAAACTTACCTGCATTCCGGTGCCCACAGGGTCGTAGTCTTCAGGGTTCAGCTGCCATGAGTAGGGGGAACCTGGAGAAAGGGATCCACAACAGAGCAACCTCCCAAGGCCGTTTATGGCCCGGGGACTGCCACCTCCCTGGGGCTTGGCAAATATTGTATGCAATAGAATACATGCTCATTAAGGCCCCGGGGCCACCACTTCCCTGGGGCCATTGTAAGTATTGAAAGGGGAGGGGGGCCACAGGGGCCCTGCTGGGGGCAAAAAATATGTTTTCCAGGGAGTACAATATCAAAAATAGGAGGTAGCTGTCCTACCTCGCCAATCAAGAGACTATGCTCTGTATTTTTGATCTCCTTCGCCAAGGCATCCGCCGCTCTGCAAAGAAAGGAGTCCAGGGTATTAATGGGATCCCCACCCTGCTAGAAAGCCTTCGTTTTCCATTTCCCCATGAGTCCTCCCCTCAATCGAAAAAACCTGGATCAAACAAGTTAGAGGGAGGGCCCAGCCTCCTTCGTGCTCCAATGGGTGTGGACAGGCTCGCCCTTGGCCTGGTCTTTGCCCAGGTGCGGACCAGGCGATTTCCCATGCATGTCCCGCACCGCGGGGCTGCATCACGCTTAAGAGTCAGGTGTCAGGTGGTGAAAAGTGAGTCTGTGAGTGTGGTTCCTCAAGCAGAGCTTCCCTCCTGCACTTCTCTCTCGTCAGCTCTCCCCAAACAAGTAAACGGCTGAACCCTCCTGTGGGGCACGTCACGCTTAAGAGCACGTCAGGTGTCAGGTAGCAAAAAGTGAGTCGGGGTTTGTGGTTCCCCCAGTGGTACTTCTCTCCTGCACGGCTATCTCCTCAGCTCTCCCCCAACAGGTAAGCGGTTGCCCCCTCCTGCGGGGCTGCATCGCGCTTAAGAGCGCATCAGGCGGCGAAAAGTGAGTCGGGGATTGTGGTTCTCCCAGCAGTGCTTTTCTCCTGGCACAGATCTCCTCAGCTCTCCCCCAACAGGTAAGTTACTGTCCCTCAATTTCTTATTGTGCTTCTCATGTGGGGTTAAGATTATTATAGAATGGACCATCACATATGAATCACAAAAGTCATTGCACTGTTCCTCAGTGATTCGACCCTGATCAGTTCTGAGTTCATTTACTCCTTTTCAATTTCGAGAAAAAACATTCATAGATCACAATTGAACCCAAATTACTAATATAATTTTTAATACACTTGAGGTGCATTCCCGCTTACAGAGAACCCTTTCAACTAGTCCAGATATTTATTCATTATAAGTGGACATGTAACTCTGCATCCGAATTATGTCCCCATGGTTGCTCCATTCCCAAGGACAGTATGCGAATAGATTCAACTTTTCTTAATTATTGTTCCTGGTCAGCTTCTCTTGGATGCTTCTTTATATGACATGAGAGATTACCTTGATGTTTATTCCACATGTGTTTTGCCGCAGAGCAGCTAAACTCATGATATTTGATTGCTCTGAATTGCTGCAGGATACATATTTTAACTTTCTTTAAAGTGCTTCCCACACAAGTTTTTTTTGCAGGTACAATTTAAGACATAAACAACAATGTCTGTTTTACAGTTGATCATTTCTTTTATTGGTATAATTTTTCCATCAAATGTATGATACGTTTTTATATTCTGTCCACTATCACATGCCTTGCAGGTCCCACATTTTCAAAAACACCCAATTCCCAAAGTATGCCAGGTGGACTATTGCTGAATTTCATAGAAATGGCTTGTTGTTACTGAGTCTCCCAAATTTGCTGTTTACCTATACGTGATTTATGGTTGCAATACCACAGTCCCTTTGAGATCTGTGTCATACATGAGCACATTCCAATTGTTAAAGAGCATTTTTCTCATGTTTGGATGCTCCACACTATATTTCATTACAAATGCAGGTTTCATCATCCTGTTGTGTTAGTGTGGCACTATATCTCTTTCGTTCATGAAATAACAATTTATCTCTGGTTTTCAATTTAGTTCTGTTATAGGCATCCGTTAACACATTCTTATTGAATTCCACTTCTGTTGAAAATGTTCTTTAAACACATAGGGGCTGATTACAATGTCGTTAGGAAAGGCTCCAAATGGGAATCAGAGGAAGTAAATATGATTCGGAGCCCACGTTTCCGACCAAATTGTCCACCTTTCCGGATGACCAAGTACAATGCAAGGAAATCGTCTGGGCTGACCAAAACGGTTCCAAACATGATTCAGGCAGTCTGACTCTTTCGGAGCTGAATTGTGCAGCACAATGGGGAAGGTTTCCGTACGAACAAGTACAATGACCAATTCTGACAGCCATACTGACTTGGTTTCGCTGAGACAAAATGGCTGTGGGAATCAGACTTTGGGGCCCATAGCAGGCCCCCCTTCACCCAGGACCCTCCAAATTGGTCACGGGGAGATACTCATGGGTCCCACCTTACTATGCATGCACGGTGTAATGGGCGTGGGGTGCCCGCCACAGGGTGCACGCTTTTCCCCACCCACCCCTGTTTTTAATGGGAGCCTGTGATCACGTTGGGTACACAGACTCCCGTTAAATTCAATGGGAGTCCAACCAAACCAAGTCCGTAGACATACAGACACATCATAATCGGTCGGAGGGACTCCCCGAGTGTGTTTCGTATGGAAAGCTTTCTGGAACTGACTCGTCTGGAAGGCTTTGCTAACAACATCGTAATCAGCCCTATAGTAGTTGGACAAACGGGATGCTCCATTTTAAAGACTTCGGATGCCCACTGTTAGCATGTAGCAGGGAATTCGCTGCTTTGGCTTTCTTAAATATTATGTGAAAAACCTCATTTTTGAGATAGAGATCCACATCAAGGGATTCCACCTCAGATTTGCTCAATTTACTACTTAGCTATATGCTGCACTCCTTTATAATGAACCTCTCAAGGAAACATTTCAAGGTGTTCTCTTCTCCATCCCATATTAGGAACAGGTCATCTATGAAGCTTATCCAAAGAATGGCATGGTCTATATAAACTTAATTCTCTTCAGACCATCCCCCACCACCCCATAAACAAATTTGTAGAGGTGGGGTTGAAAGAGGTGCCCATAGCTATACCCTGTTTCTCTAGATACAAGTCATTCCCAAAAAGGAATATATCATGGGTGAGACAATATCTCAACATAAAGATGGTCATCTCTGTGTGTTGTAAATAGTCCAGTGACTTGCTTGTAAAAAATATTGAAATGCAGAAATTCCTTGTTCATGATCAATTGATTTATACAATGAGGCGGTGTTCATTGTTACAAATATATATGGTGGCTTCCATGGTATGCTGTTTATGTTGACCAGAAAGTCAGATGTATTCTTAATATACGATGGCAGAGAGGTCACTTTAGCCTGCTAGGAATAAGTCTAAATATCTAGAAGTAGTCTTTAGTAATGCTCCTATGGGGTTCACAATGGGCCTGCCAGGGAGATTCACTAAAGATTGTGTATTTCTTAGCTGTCTCTTGGCTCCCACTTGATATTGAGATGTGCCCATCATCACAATGCTACCTCCTTTGTTGAGGCCCCTATGATGATTGTCTCATTACTCCTCAGATTATTCAATTCACTCCATTCATAGGGTGTTGTATTCCTTGTACATTCAGACTTCTCATTAATATTCAATTTCTTCTTTATGTTCCACTTCCTATGGCCTTTATTAATGTCTTCAACCACCATTTCATGGAAAATGTCCACCTAATTGCCTAGTGGTAATTGTGGGCAAAACTTACTCCTTGATCTTAAGTTGATCGGAGCCTGATAATCAATCTCATATCCAATGTGTTCTAAAGGGTGGGTCAAGTCTCAATCTCTACATCACCCATGTTGTTCAATTGTTGTAATTCCAATATTTCTGGTAGATCTTCTATTGCATAAGGTGTTTTCTGTTTTTTCAATTCCTGTTTTGTTACTGTAATATTTTTTTCATTTTCAGTTTTCTTGTGAACTTGCATAGCTCTATTCTAAAATCCACATAATTAGCATTAGTAGTAGTGCAGAAACTTAAACCACAATTCAAGATCTTTAATTGCATTTCAGATAGTTCTTGGATGAATGCACAAAAAGCAAGCCTACTCAAGGTATCAAATTCAAGCACCATTCATCCAAGATTATCGAGGTGTATTCTTCACCACGGACTACAAATCCCATAATTCCAACTCAAGAGGCCACATGCTTGCCTATGGATTTGCCTGATAGAAAATGTCCATAAATCACGTGAAATACCTCGAGATCTGACTGGAAGCAGCCCCTGATGACGGGGGTGGAGTCCCCCAGAAACGCCTCGGGCACATTACTCCTTGCAATGTGCAGAAGCGCGCTGTGACATTTCAGTCCGGAGAGGAGAGCCCTGCAGTGTGCCTCTCATGTCACAGGCATCTTGTTTGAACATTTCTACGCGGCAGCCTGGCCGCGGAGAGGGCACCATCGCCTGCTGCTCTGTAATGAGGAGCGGCAGGATGAAGCTCAAAGCATCCAAACTTCTTGGCTGTAACAGGAGCGCAGGACTCGCCATTTTAATAACAGCGCGCCAAAGCACAAAAAGCAAGCCTACTCAAGGTATCAAATTCAAGCACCATTCATCCAAGATTATCGAGGTGTATTCTTCACCACGGACTACAAATCCCATAATTCCAACTCAAGATGCCACATGCTTGCCTATGGATTTGCCTGATAGAAAATGTCCATAAATCACGTGAAATACATCGAGATCTGACTGGAAGCAGCCCCTGATGACGGGGGTGGAGTCCCCCAGAAACGCGTCGGGCACATTACTCCTTGCAACGTGCAGAAGCGCGCTGTGACATTTCAGCCCGGAGAGGAGAGCCCTGCAGTGTGCCTGTCATGTCACAGGCATCTTGTTTGAACATTTCTACGCGGCAGCCTGGCCGCGGAGAGGGCACCATCGCCTGCTGCTCTGTAATGAGGAGCGGCAGGATGAAGCTCAAAGCATCCAAACTTCTTGGCTGTAACAGGAGCGCAGGACTCGTCATTTTAAAACAGCGCGCCAAAGCACAAAAAGCAAGCCTACTCAAGGTATCAAATTCAAGCACCATTCATCCAAGATTATCGAGGTGTATTCTTCACCACGGACTACAAATCCCATAATTCCAACTCAAGAGGCCACATGCTTGCCTATGGATTTGCCTGATAGAAAATGTCCATAAATCACGTGAAATACATCGAGATCTGACTGGAAGCAGCCCCTGATGACGGGGGTGGAGTCCCCCAGAAACGCGTCGGGCACATTACTCCTTGCAACGTGCAGAAGCGCGCTGTGACATTTCAGCCCGGAGAAGAAGAGCCCTGCAGTGTGCCTCTCATGTCACAGTCATCTTGTTTGAACATATATATATATATAGTATATAAGTACCGACATACCGGCACGCCTTCACGTTCTGGAGCTCCGCGAAAAACTTGCATCTTGGTGGTGTTATGTTTAGAAGACATATCGCGGCGCCCCCCCAAAGGGTTGAAAACGCTCACCTGAGTTGAAGCCCGTCTGGGGAGTGAAGTAGTAGCAGTATGCTGCTTAAGGTGGTACGAAGGAGACATGACAACTTTGAGCCCTGCTGAGACGATTGACGGTGGCGAGTGAAACACGCAGCCAGGAATGGGACAACACTGTGTGTTTGCGAAAGCGGATCACTGTATCGGCGTGCACTGAGTGGGACAACAACACCCGAAATGGATTCAGCGGGAGAGGTGGAGTGGCAAGCTGTGGGAGGCGGGGCTTAGAGTTTCCTTCACCAATAAGGGAAGCTCCATCTACATTTTCAAACAGGCCCCTCAGACAGAACTGTAGTCCAGGTGAAGCGGGCACTGAGGAAAGTCGAAGGACTGAAACGCGTCTGCCCTCATTTCTTCACCACCACAAGACTTTTTTACTGGGAAACCTTCAATAAATCTCCTTCGAGCCACCAAGCATGTGTCGGACCCGTTTCTTTGTGGAGTGGGTTTGGTTCATATGATTGTCGGAAGCAAGTACCGACATACCGGCACGCCTTCACATTCTGGAGCTCCGCGAAAAACTTGCATCTTGGTGGTGTTATGTTTAGAAGACATATCGCGGCGCCCCCCCAAAGGGTTGAAAACGCTCACCTGAGTTGAAGCCCGTCTGGGGAGTGAAGTAGTAGCAGTATGCTGCTTAAGGTGGTACGAAGGAGACATGACAACTTTGAGCCCTGCTGAGACGATTGACGGTGGCGAGTGAAACACGCAGCCAGGAATGGGACAACACTGTGTGTTTGCGAAAGCGGATCACTGTATCGGCGTGCACTGCGTGGGACAACAACACCCGAAATGGATTCAGCGGGAGAGGTGGAGTGGCAAGCTGTGGGAGGCGGGGCTTAGAGTTTCCTTCACCAATAAGGGAAGCTCCATCTACATTTTCAAACAGGCCCCTCAGACAGAACTGTAGTCCAGGTGAAGCGGGCACTGAGGAAAGTCGAAGGACTGAAACGCGTCTGCCCTCATTTCTTCACCACCACAAGACTCTTTTACTGGGAAACCTTCAATAAATCTCCTTCGAGCCACCAAGCATGTGTCGGACCCGTTTCTTTGTGGAGTGGGTTTGGTTCATATATATATATATATATATATATATATATATATATATATATATTACCAAAGTTCCTTTTCCACACGATAAAAGAAGGTGGGGCACTCAAAGCTGCAAAAGAATTTATTACGGGTAGGCCAAGAACAGCAACAGCCTCTTAGGATGCGTTTCGGCTTCTGCCTTTGTCAACATACTTATTGCCGTTTTGTGTAATGTTTTTATACCTTCATAACTGCAGATACCATCATGCAGTTCTCCCTGAGCCACAAGCACTTATTCCACACCTGCATAATGGAGGAGGAGCTGAGAGACTGCTACATAGGGAGTGGTCTCTGAGTCAAGTCCAGGATTAATCAACCAGCCTGTGAGACCGGCACTGATGACAGCCATTCCGGCTAGAAACACGTCTGCCTAAGAGTTTCACGGACTGCGGGGACTGAGCTGTGCTTTACTTAATAAATCACCGGTCTGTGCCCGTAGCTGTGTCCCGCTTGCTTTTCAATTGAGGTGAGCGCTTGGTGTCGATTTGTAATACCGGATAGCTGATACCGGCTTAGGACACACCCTCTCAATCTGGTGCTCCGCGTTCATCAGCAAAACTGTGGAGGAGTACGAGAAGTGCAAACATGGCACCCCCCAAGCAAAGTCATTGCCATCAGGCAGTAATTTTCAGTGAGGGGAGAGAGTAGGCAGCACAGAGCAGACTGAAAAGGGTACAGACAGAGGTTTGAGTTCAACACTCATGCCAGGGAGTCCTGAGAGGTACACAGTCCGCCAAGAATTTGGGGCATCACTTGATGTTTTGGTTTTCCCCATTACTTAATGAGGTAACACAATGGACTGCAGATACCATCATGCAGTTCTCCCTGAGCCACAAGCACTCATTCCACACCTGCACAAAGGAGGAGGAGCCGAGATACTGCTACATAGGGAGTGGTCTCTGAGTCAAGTCCAGGATTAATCAACCAGCCTGTGAGACCAGCACTGATGACGGCCATTCCGGCTAGAAATGCGTCTGCCTAATCGTTTCAAGGACTGCAAGGACTGAGCTGTTCTTTACTTAATGTTTCCCGTGTTTGTGCCCAGAGCTGTGTCCCGCTTGCTTTTTATTTGAGGTCAGCGATTGGTGTGGATTTGTAATACCAGATGCTGATACCGGCTTAGGAAACACCCTCTAGATCTGGTGCTCCTTGTTCAACAGCAAAACTGTGGAGGAGTACAAGAAGTGCAAAAGCGTGCCCCCCCAAGCAAAGTCATTGCCATCAGGAGGTAATTTTCGGCGAGGGGAAAGAGTAGGTAGCACAGAGCTGCCTGAAAAGGGTACAGACGGAGGTTTGAGTTGGCCAATCATACCAGGGAGTCCTGGGGAGGTACACAGTCCGGCGCCAAGAATTTGAGGCATCACTTGATGTTTTGGTTTTCCCCATTACTTAATGAGGTACCACAATGGACTGCAGATACCATCATGCAATTCTCTCTGAGCCACAAGCACTTATTCCACCACACCTGCATAAAGGAGGAGGAGCCAAGAGACTGCTACATAGGGAGTGATCTCTGAGTCAAGTCCAGGATTCATCAACCAGCCTGTGAGACTGGCACTGATGACGGCTAGAAATGTGTCTGCCTAAGAATTTCACGGACTGCAAGGACTGAGCTGTGCTTTACTTAATAAATCCTCCGTCTGTGCCCGGAGCTGCGTCCCCCTTGCTTTTTAATTGAGGTGAGCGCTTGGTGTGGATATATATATATATATATATATATATATATATATATATCCTTGCACTCGTCTCACCCACAGGACTTCAATCTCCACAGAGTCGAAGCGTACCCAATGTCGTGCTGAAATATTTTTATTGCATTCTTTCACCCAGCACCTCCGCCATGACGCGTTTCGGTCCTACTCGGACCTTGATCACATGACAAGTTACATGGGGAAGTCCACATTATTTAAAGTGACAGTGCAATATTTGTGCAATGAAAATGGACAACAGACTGTGTACCTGCCACATCACAATTATACCTGTAAAATACGATATGTTGAATGTGCAAATACAACAATAAATATTTGTAAGAAATATTTACGATCAAACATAGTATAGATATATATATATATATATATATATACTAGCAGCCCGTCCCGACGTTGTCTGGGTATGAATTGCTGCCGGCCAGTAGTATATTGTTTTGTAGGATTTCGTTTTGATAGCATTTCTTATCTGTGACAGGCCTGTGAAACGCTCCGATTCACACTGCACTGCTGATGAACTTAAGAATGCGTGTTCAGTAGTGTGTGAACTCGAGTTTCCCTACTTTATTTTTCCTTGCAATATTATATAGCGCGAACTCGACAACATGGCATGAGCACAATTTACATTACATAAGAACACATTTATTTGTGGTAGGCACGGGGAGACTAAGCGATTTGCCTGGAATCATAGGATGTTGAGCTGATGTCGAGATTCGAACGTAGTTCCCCAGCTCTAAAGTTCGCAATTCTAGAACTTGTGGCGGGATGTGTGTCTATGAGTGTATGTCGGTGCTGGCCATCAATGAGAGAGACCTATGCATTTTTCAAATGGGTGGTGAAAAAATATGAGTATGTTACTGGAGATGTGGGCCGCCGTGCCACCAATGTACTTACCGGGGGAGGGTAAACACCCATTATTCCGCAACTTTATTTCCGCATACTATCACTCCGCATACTTTCATTACGAAAGTACCATGACTCCGCAATGCCATTATAACGCATGGCATTACATTTTATATGCTTTTACCACGCATACATTTACAACGAAATTCGTTGTAAATGCATGAATGGTAAAAGCATGTTTTTTTTAAATGTTTGGATAAGGTAAGTATGGGTATAGGGGTATATGTTTTGGGGTACTGAGGTATATGTTTTGGGGTGTTTGGGTATTTTAAGGGTTCAGATATAGTTTTGGGTTATGGGGTACAGGGGTAGTTTTAGGGTTTAGGGATAGGTATAGGTTTTGGGGTACAGGGGTATTTTTAGGGTTCAGGGCTAGGTTTGGCTTTTGGGGTATAGGGGTATTTTTAGGGTTCAGGGGTAGGTTTGGGTTTTGGGGTACAGGGGTATTTAAGGGTTAATATTATTATTATTATTATTTGACATTTATTGAGCGCACAGCTACCCCCAACGGGGGTGTCCCGGCGCTGAGGAATGCAGGAAGGAGTGGCAGATGCAAGTTTATATTATTGACTTAGTGGGCTAAAAATAAAAAGGTTTTCAGTTTGCCCCTGAACTGAGATTCAGTGTCAGTCATTCTGAGACTGATGGGCAGAGAGTTCCACAGTTTAGATACTGCCACTGTGAAGGCTCTACCACCCTTTCTCGCGAAACGGAATCGGGGAGTTGACAGCAGGTGAAGGTGATTCGATCTGAGGTTAAGAGTGGAGTGCACTGGTTTTAGTCTGTGACTCAGGTATTTAGGGCCTTTCCCCTTAAGAGCTCCAAAGGCTAGTATCAGGGCCTTGAATTTAACGCGAGCCGTGATCGGTAGCCAGTGCAATTTCTTCAAGTGGGGGGAGATTGAGTGACGGTAAGGGACTTTGCAAATCAGCCTGGCAGCAGCATTCTGCACAATTTGCAGTCTGTGAAGCAGGTAGGCGGGAAGTCCCACGTACAGACTATTCGCATAGTCTAGGTGTGACGTAATAAGAGCATGTGTCACTGTTTTTAGAGCTTCCTTGGGAAGGAACTTCAGGGGGAGATTTTTCTTATCATATGAAGTTTCCCAAAGCATGCGGAGGTGACTTTCTGAGTCTTAAAAGATAGGTCGTTATCGAATTGAACTCCGAGATTGCGGGCCACCCTCACCGGGGCCGGTGGAGGGTTGAGTTCCATAGGCCACCATGTAGAGGGAGGTAGGGGAATTGTCTGATTAAAGAATAACACCTCAGTCTTATCCGTATTTAATTTTAGCGTGTTTGAGGTCATCCAAGCCACGATATTGGAAAGACAGCTTCTGAAATTGTCGAAACCTGAGGGTGAGTGATCTTTAAAAGAAAAAATAAGCTGAGTGTCGTCAGCGTACGATATCACTCTTACCCCCAAGGACTCGATTACCTTTGCTAGGGGAGCAACATAGATGTTGAAAAAGAGGGGGCTGAGAGCAGAACCCTGGGGCACCCCGCAGTCAAGTGGTTTCCTGTCCCTGGACCAGAACGGGCGGCACCAGACTTGTTGTGTGCGGCCCGTGAGGAAGGAAGAGATCCAGGCCAGAGGGGTGCCGTGAATCCCCAACTCACGGAGTCTCCCCAAGAGGATGGCATGGGAGACCGTGTCGAAGGATGCAGACAGGTCGAGGAGCACTCACATAGCCACCTCTCCCCTGTCCACAGTCTCCCGCACGGTCTCCGCCACCTCTAGTAGTGCCGTCTCAGTGCTGTAACAGGTCCTAAAACCGGATTGCGAGTCATGCAGCAGGTCCTGGTTCTCAATAAAATCAGCTAGTTGTTCCTGTACTATTTTTTCCAACATTTTGGCCGGTTTTGGTGGCAGGGAAATCGGACGGTAGTTACTGAGAACAGCAGGGTCCGCATCAGGTTTCTTTAAAAGGGGGATGAGAATTGCCTGCTTCCAAATGTCCGGAAATTGTCCTGATCTGAGGGAGGAGTTCCATATTGAAAGCAGGGGTTTCACAATCGCAGGAGCAATTGTGGCGAAAACGTGAGCAGGCATCGGATCCAGGGGAGAGCCTGATTTGCATAGATGGAGTTTGCATAGTGCAGCATCTAAGGTGATGGGTTTGAACGCCATGAGTCTCTTGTCCTCGGGGCTGATGTCAGTGAGGAGGGTAACATCCGTATCCGGGCTAAGTCCTGTATTAAAAGTAGCATAGATGAGAGAAATGTTCTCATAAAAGAAATTGGATAACTTGTCACAGAGTTCTTGACACGGCTCTGTCTTTTGTAGAAGGGCTGAGGGGTTAGTGAAGTTTTTTACAACTTGGAAGAGTGCCTTGGTGCTGTTATCTGCCGCTTTGATTTTACTAGCAAAGTATTCTCTCATGGCCGTTTGCTTAAGTTTATTGAAATTTTTTAGTGCCCCTCTGTACGTTAATTTTGCACCTGGATCATAGGCACGACGCCAAAGGCGTTCAAGCTTTTTGCGTTTGCTTATTTCTTCCCGCAGCAACTGAGAGAACCAGGGAGCAGAGGGCTTGGATCTGGCTGAAGAAAGGGTAGTGAGGGGGGCGATATTTTCAATGGCCGTGGTGATGTATTGATTTAGGTTAGCCACATCCTCATTGATATTAGCGGAGGGATGCCATTCAAGTTTGGCTAAGACGGGCTCGAGGTCCTCAAGTGTTACTTTGAACCACTTTCTACCCGTCCTCTCTGGCCTACAAACTGAGGTCGGAGTCGTGGCAAGTTTTAGGTTAAAAGGGATAGTAAAATGGTCCGACCAAGTCACAGGGAGAGGGATACCCGTGGAGAGACCAGGTAGGTTGGTAAAGACCAAATCTAGCGTGTGCCCTGCAGAGTGTGTGGGGCCAACAACTTTCTGCAAGAGGTTGAAACCCTCCAAGGTCTCTACCAAGGAACATGCCTTTGTGCAGTTACTGTCGTCTACATGTAAATTAAAATCCCCCAAGACAGTAAAGTGCGAGTGTTTTAATGAGAGGTCAGCCAACCTAGACATTAATTCGGTCATATGAGTGGGGGGGGTGTTCGGGGGGTTGTAGATAAGTACCCCTGCACAGATGAGGAAAGCTGCCTCGGAAATGCAAAAGTACATAGCTTCAATGGGACCCAAGTTGTCCAGTTTCCTATGGGAGATTGTCCAGTGGGCTCTGAGAATAATAGCTATTCTTCCTCCTGTCTTGGGACCCGATCTATCAAGCCCGGCAAATTGATAGTTCGGCGGGACAGCTAGGGCGATATCGGGGTGTGAGTACTCTTTGGTCCAAGTTTCCGTGAGAAACAACATGTCCCAGGCATTCGTTGAGAGGGAGAGCCAGATGTCACTAGCGTGTTTAGGCAAGGAGCGGCAATTGACTAAACACGCCTTTACTTTACGCAACACGGAGCTGTGGCAGCTCTCGTTGGTAATCTTGCATGAGTTGTTAATCGCCGGTTGCAGGGCAAAAAGGCATTTGGGGCAAGTGTAACTTTGCAGCATTGGCGATGGGTTGTACCGCGGGTGGTAATCAGCTCATGAGGGTCTGAGAGCTAGGAGACTTTCTCTAGACCAGCTCCGGCGTATCATTGAGTCATTTTGGGCATAGTGACCGGCGCTGGGCGCGGGCCGGGAGCGGACGGGCGCAGACGGGCTTGCCTTAGGCGCGCCCGCTGCGCGTTCTCTGACACATTGGATATATGGGAAGCGGAGTTTGCAATCAGCTCCGCTCCCATGTGGTGCCGGAACCGCCCTGCGCGTTCTGGTGCAGGTCTCCACGCCCTCCACTCAAACAGCAGGCAGCTGCGGGGAACGAGGCGGGAGCCAAGCGCTAGAAATGTATGTGTGCAAATAACAGTTTAAAATCAAGTTCTAAATGAAGTTTAAAAATCGTAATTCATTTCACATCATTTTAAAACATTTTCTATCATTTCTGTGCGCTTTTCACTCTGAAGTAATGCCACCAATGTTAAAAGTGTGCAGTGCACGAAAGGTAATCAAAAGAGGGTGTTGGGGGTCAGGCAGCCGCCTACTCACCGCAATCCTCGGTGAGCAGTGAAGTGTACCGAGCTTAAATGCCGAGCGGAGCTTGCAATCAGCTCCGCCCCATGTGGTGCCGGAACCGCCCTGCGCGTTCTGGTGCAGGTCTTCACGCCCTCCACTCAAACAGCAGGCAGCTGCGGGGAACGAGGCGGGAGCCAAGCGCTAGAAATGTATGTGTGCAAATAACAGTTTAAAATCAAGTTCTAAATGAAGTTTAAAAATCGTAATTCATTTCACATCATTTTAAAACATTTTCTATCATTTCTGTGCGCTTTTCACTCTGAAGTATTGCCACCAATGTTAAAAGTGTGCAGTGCACGAAAGGTAATCAAAAGAGGGTGTTGGGGGTCAGGCAGCCGCCTACTCACCGCAATCCTCGGTGAGCAGTGAAGTGTACCGAGCTTAAATGCCGAGCGGAGCTTGCAATCAGCTCCGCCCCATGTGGTGCCGGAACCGCCCTGCGCGTTCTGGTGCAGGTCTCCACGCCCTCCACTCAAACAGCAGGCAGCTGCGGGGAACGAGGCGGGAGCCAAGCGCTAGAAATGTATGTGTGCAAATACCAGTTTAAAATCAAGTTCTAAATGAAGTTTAAAAATCGTAATTCATTTCACATCATTTTAAAACATTTTCTATCATTTCTGTGCGCTTTTCACTCTGAAGTAATGCCACCAATGTTAAAAGTGTGCAGTGCACGAAAGGTAATCAAAAGAGGGTGTTGGGGGTCAGGCAGCCGCCTACTCACCGCAGGGTTCTGGGCTAGGTTTGGGTTTTGGGGTACAGGGGTATTTCTAGGGTTCGGGGCTAGGTTTGAGTTTTGGGGTACAGGGGTATTTTAGGGTTCAGGGGTAGATTTGGGTTTTGGGGTACAGAGTTATTTTTAGGGTTCAGGGCTAGGTTTGGGTTTTGGGGTACAGGGGTATTTTTAGGGTTCATGGGTTGGTTAGGGTTTTGGAGTACAGGGGTATATTAAGGGTTCAGGGCTAGGTTTGGGTTTTGGGGTACAGGGGTATTTTAGGGTTCAGGGGTGGTTTGGGGGTACAGTGGTATTTTTAGGGTTCAGGGCTAGGTTTGGGTTTTGGGGTACAGGGGTATTTTTAGGGTTCAGGGGTAGGTTTGGGTTTCGAAGTACAGGGATATTTATAGGGTTCAGGGCTAGGTTTGGGTTTTGGGGTACATGGGTATTTTTAGGGTTTAGAGATAGGCTTGGGTTTTGGGGTACAGGGTATATTTATAGGGTTAAGATGGGTTAGTGTTTAAGGGTGTTGGGGTATTTTAAGGAGTAAGGGTGGGTTATGATTATGGGGTGCAGGGGTATTTAAAGGGAGCAGGGTGGGATTAGCACACGATATGAGACATGGCATGAAGGGCGGAACGTACCACACGCCCCCAGCGTTTGTCACGCCCCCAGCACACGCCCACAGCACAACGCAGACACTCCCACAAGGGACTACTTTGCTGGCACGGTTCTTTTACCTTTTAAATGTATATGGTGGGCGTCTGCATAGCCTATGTCCTTCTGCTGCAACTGCCCTTTCCAACGCTGTATTGTGTGTTGTGATTGGTGCTGTGGTTCCTGAGATTACCCGCCACAAAAGTTTGGGCTCTCTCTTTATTATATTAGTATAGATATATATATATATATATATATATATATATATATATATATATATATATATATATATATATATATATATATATATATTCACTGAAAAAACCATAGGTTATACACCATATATAGTTAGGAATTAGCATTTAAAAAACCTTATTTTACTCACACAAAACCATTGAAATTCCATATATAGTTAGTTGCACTAACTATATATCGCGCACCCGCAATCCACTGCTGATCATGTCACATATTACATCATTCATGACATGGTCAGTGACATCACTGATGACATCTCAAATGACATCACTGATGAGATCACTGATGACATCATCCAGTGACTGTGTGTTTCTGTAAAGTTTAAATATGTTTTACATATTGAAGAATGAGTAGATGTATAAGTGTCTGGACGAAGGATTTAGTAGGTGCATGACTGAATGTATGAGTGAGTGATTAAATGTGTCTCACTGAGTGCATGGGTTAGTGACTAAACTGTCTTAATTTGTGCATCATTATGTCTGTTGTTCTGTAAACTGCTGCATGTGTTGATCAGTAGCTATATGATTAACTATATGGGTTATTGATTGATTGTCCAAGTATTTGTATAGGAGACTGAGTGTGTGTGTGGCTGGCTGGGAGGTGTGTGACTCTGTGCAGATCAATGTGTACTTGTATCAATGATTGTATAAGAAAGTAAGTATGTGTTAGTATATGTTTGAAAATGTAAGGTGCTCTATGTTTAACTGTATAGACAAGAAAATGGAAGTGTGATTGATTCTTTACAGGACTGACTAGGTGTGTGAGTAACTCCATGGATGAGTGGCAGAGTGTGAGTGTCTGTATAGGTGTATGAGTGCATATGATAGTGTTGTAAAGATGAGTGATTGTATGTATGAATGATTGTATGGGTGAATGAGTGAATGTGTGTGTAGACGTAGGAATCAGTGAGTACGTATGTAGTAACTAGTATTGGTGTGTCAATGGTTTCAAAAATTATACTCTGTATTTAACACTGGGTGAAACAGAGGTTATATTAAAACGTGAGGAGATGCATTGTATTGTCACATGAATGATATCATCAGTGATGTGGTCATTGATGTCAAATGAGATGTCATCAGTGATCTCATCAGTGATGTCATTTGAGATGTCATCAGTGATGTCACTGACCATGTCATGAATGATGTAATATGTGACATGATCAGCAGTGGATTGCGGGTGCGCGATATATAGTTAGTGCAACTAACTATATATGGAATTTCAATGGTTTTGTGTGAGTAAAATAAGGTTTTTTAAATGCTAATTCCTAACTATATATGGTGTATAACCTATGGTTTTTTCAGTGAATTTTCAAGGTTTTGTAAATGCTAATTCCTAACTATATATGGTCTATAACCTATGGTTTTTTCAGTGAATTTCAATGGTTTTTTAATAGCAAATATCATAAGCTGTCGAATGTCAAGTACGTGGTAAGTAAAAACATTTTCGTGTTTATGCACACTGATCTGCTTTGAATGCTGCCCCCCACCCCTCATTTCTATTAGGAGTACTCTCTCTTTGCAGATAGTGAAGGGTAGTTAACGCAGCCCTTTGCCCCCTTTGTAATCCGTCGTGCCTGCTTCTCTCTCCATTTGATTGATTGTTCTCTTTGGTTCATTCTCTATTTACAAACAAGCACAGAGTCGCAATACTCTGTTTAGTCTTTGCAGATAGCGAAAAATCGTGTAAAAAAACAAAAGGAATCGAGCAAAATCAGTAGGCCACTAATGGGATCTCTTTTTGACCTCGCTAAAATAGAAACATTAGGAACAACCTGTTGAAAATAGCAATGCGTATGTACATAAGCGGCGTTCATTTGTGTTCACAGTACCCCTTGTTGATTGTTTGAATCGAGCATTGAATTGTTCGAAGTTAATTCTCTTAAGGATCTTCTCTGCCTGCAAACGAGGAAGAATAGGAATATTCTCTCTCCCTTTGCAGATAGTGATGGGTAGGTAACGCAAGCCTTTAACACGTCGTACCTATTTCATTCCTCATTGATTGATTGATTGTCCTAACATTGACTGTTTGGGAATTAGTTCTTTTTGGAGGTATTCCCTGTTTGCAAATAAACGTAGGAAAATCTTTGCAAGTAGTGAAAGGGTACGTAATGCGGACCTTTCTCCCCCGTTGTAATCTGTCATGCCTATCTACTCCCCACTGATTGATGCACCTGTTTCACCCGGACCATTTTGCTAGAGATACGTCATCTGGCCCGACCAGAGAGCACCCATAGTGAAAAGGACATATGCAATAATAACGAAGTGATCACTGTATCCTGTTAACAGAAACTTTAGCATGAAACAACCTGGAAAGAAAAGAATAGGAAAACGAAAATCAGTAGGCCACTGATGAACATGAACTTTTATTAAACAACGAACAAAGAAACGATAACATAACGTAATGATAAAACCTATTAATGTCCTAGAAACAAGAAAACGTTAAAATATGCCAGTGGTGAGAGACCAGAAAAACAGTAAGAGAAACCAAATCACCCCTCGCTGTCCCACCGCCTGCCACGCCCAAAAAATCGATAGACTAGGGAAAATGCAAGTCAGTAGAACATCCGCCCCCACTCTGGAAACTTCCAAGGTGGGGCAGGGTTCCGACTACGCCCAGCCGGGAGCAGCCCATATAAGGCAGGTCCTGCTGCCACGCCTCGGCCAGGAGATCCTAACGTAGGGTGTAGCCGGAGGAGAGGCCGAGGCCAGCGGGACCCGGCCAGGGGATTGCCTTTACAACGCTGAACAGTTGCAGGGGGGGGGAATGTCTCCTCGACCCTCCCCTCTCTCTCCCAGTCCGGCCGCGGTGGCCCTTGAGAGTTGCAGGTAGTCCCGCCACATGCTCTTCCGGTCCAGCCACCAACGGTTGGGGGGCTGAGGCCGACGGGATCCGGCTGCAGCCGATAAACCAAGAAACCCGTTCATGGGGCCAGAGCCAGGGGCGTCCGGCCGACATCTACCGGAAGCCCGGCCCGAAGACGGACGGGACACTTCTTCTTTCTTGAATAATGGCTGCGACAACACTGGGGGGGGGTGTCTTGCACATGCCTCCGACCCCCCCCCCCCCTCGTCCTCATCGCCTGGTCCGGCCATAACAAATCTCAAGCGAGACGCCGTGGGGTGCACTGGGAGGGAGAGACGGTGCGAACAGGCCTCTCCCGCCTCCCCAGGTGGAGGCTTCCCAGCTGCACCCTCAGCGCTCCAGGCGCCCGGAAAAGGGTTCTTCCACTGTGGCCATGCTGCAACGTCTCGCCCGGCAGGGTGGAGCCCGTCCGCTCATGTGACCCCGCGATCGCCGGTAGCTGCCGAACTCTCAAAATGGCGGTCGACCTGGCAAGAGCGGGCCCAGCATAAAGAAATGGCCCGGTCACTGGTTGACTCCACCACCGTAGTCCTCCACGACCTTGAAGATTCTAGAGGAGCCGCGGGAGTCTCCGACCCCCGATGGGGAATGACTGCCATGATCGCCCGTGGAGTGACGAAACTGTATCCGCGGGACGTCGGCGCTCCCATGCTGGCGCCAGCCTCACTTTGAATTACTAGAATCCTGCAGACCTCACTTCCGGTGAAAGCACAGTGTGACCCGGTAGGAAAAATTATTGCACCCCCTCCCCTTTTTGACTGATAGTTCAAACCACCGATCCTTTCCTTTGCCCTTTTAACGGAACTTTGGACTGCCTCCCCCTCTTTTACATTTTCTGGAGAAAACAAAACATTAACCACTACATTAGCATAGCAGTTGACACCAGAACTGTTTTCAAATTGAAAACCAACAACATCTTCAACAGAATCCTTTTTGTTTCTGCTGTGACCCTGCTACAGCACAGGCATTGTCCCCAGCAGTAATTCTGCAATGCCGGTAAGAATAGCTGTGGTGCCTACTGGACTCACTCACCCCCGAGGCGCCCCACGCCGTTATTTGCTGGGCGGCAACTTACTAGACATCACCTTCGTGCCATCTAGATTTCAGCGCGTTCTGCTGCCTTGGAACTATTCGCACAACAGACCGCTACTGACAAGAATATTTCATTATTGGTGCTGTCAATTTCAATAAATCTATTGGATAATTCAAAAGAAATTGCCACGGTCTCTTCGTTGTTTAAATGTTTTTACTGTTTTTGTTTTGTTGTATATATTTATATGTTATTAAAGTTTTATATTCCTACTACTTTGTTGGAGTGCTATATATTTTTAATGTGACACATAATTGTAAAAACTTTGATGTACAAAGAGTCATTCCTGGAATCTTCCGCTTCAGGCTCGGTCCCCTCCCCAATCACAATACAGGATGGTTTTCAGATAGTAGGAACACGTGTGGTGTGACGGATCTCATCGGGTGTGGGCCTTGATCTACTATAACTCCTTTGAAGAGGGGTGATTCTTTACAGCTGGGGCCATAAACTACATCTGCAGGGCTAGCTGATAGCCTGGACAATCGGACACAGAGGAAGAGGAGTGTCAGAGGGTGCGGTAGTGAATAGGGCGAAAGGGAGGTGTCGGGCGGGCACAGAGTGTGATTCTCAGGGAAGAGCAGCGCAGATGGGGGAGGTTTATTGCCCATGCATAAGACAGAGAGCGGTGGTGACCAGTGCCTGGGGAAGATGCTTGCGTGGGTGAGGAGCCATGCTACGAATCGACAGCGTGCAGAGAGTGGGTCTGGTCAAGACATCTAAAATGGCTGCCGTGCACGACAAAAGTGTGGCATTTCAAAAAAGGCAAGATGGCGCAGACAATGTTTTTCAACACTTCCTCATTTCCTTCGAATCGAACGTTAACAGACGTTGGGGCATATTACCAAAGTTAAGCGATATTTATCGCTAACGATGCTTACCAATGAATTTTTTACCACTAAGCATCGTCAGAAATTATCGAAGATAAACCTTGCTATTATCAAGGTTTATCGCAAATGCGATAATAAACGGCCGCAATGCATGAATATCGCTAAAAACTCAGCGATATTCATGCATTACCGAGCTAATGCTCTTAGCCATGTTATCCACCTCCCATTGGATAACATGGCTAAGAACTGCTCAGGGCAGGTGTTACTTTTTGGAGATATTCTCGCTTAGCGCGAATATCTCCAAAAGTTGGTAATAGGAGATAGATATCTTGCATGTTGTAATGCAAGTTATTGTGGTATATGGAACTCATACCATAATCTCTCAGGAAAGCAGAAACTGATCCTTTTGGGACCGCCTAAAAAGGCCTAGGGGGTGAGGAGTACTCTACTTTGCCCCCTTTTCACGTTCCGAACTATTTTATTTTACTCTCTTCTGTAATTACACAAAATAGCAGCGATAAGATGCATCGGAGACACACAGTGAGAGAAAGGAGGCCGGAGATGAAGAAGAGATGTCAAATACACATTGGAGATAATATAGTGGCAGAAGGGAAGTAAATATGAGTAAACTTACCATGTAACATAAAAATGTTGCACTCTATACTATAAGTCTCATTTTATACTACAATCACTTCGCTACAACCTCATAAATTAAAAATAAAAATGAATAATGTCTCAAACAATTTTTGATTTCTAAATATAAATGTATTCTTCAGAATTTTCTAAATTTGAAAGAACTAGTAACATGTCCTCATCAGCAATGTCCTCATGAAAAGTCTCCAATGATGATTCTTGTAACTCTATGGTCTCCAAACACTCGATAAATTCGCCATCAAGAGATTGATCAAAAAAATCATTCAAGTCATCTCCTCCTTGTGACAATATTTCATTATTGGTGCTGTCAATTTCAATCAATGTAGTGGAATCATTCAAGTCATCTCCTCGTGACAATATTTCATTATTGGTGCTCTCAATTTCAATCAATGTAGTGGAATCATTCAAGTCATCTCCTCCTTGTGACAATATTTCATTATTGGTGCTGTCCATTTCAATCAATCTAATGGAATCATACAAGTCATCTCCTCCTTGTGACAATATTTCATTATTGGTGCTCTCAATTTCAATCAATGTAGTGGAATCATTCAAGTCATCTCCTTGTGACAATATTTCATTCTTGGTGCTGTCCATTTCAATCAATCTAATGGAATCATACAAGTCATGTCCTCCTTGTGACAATATTTCATTATTGGTGCTCTCAATTTCAATCAATGTAGTGGACAATTCAAAAGAAATTGCCACGGTCTCTTCATTGTGAGCCATTTTATTTTGAAATTGCTTGCTGTAAATTGCAGAAAAAAATAATCACTTTCATTTATCGTTTTTAGTAATACATAATATAAAACTAACTTTATCAAGTATTTAGTATAACAGAAGGACTGCAAATAAATAACAGAAAACATTTTTCAAATTATCTTCAAGTGTACAACATAGTTCCCCTTACAAATTAACAACTCACCTTTTTAAAAGTAGGAGAAGTGTTAGTACTGTGTAAATCAAACACCAGAAATTCACCACCAAAAATTCCTCACAAATGTACCTCAGACAGTAGTATCACAAAATGGCTGTGGTTTCCTCTCATTTGAAATATATACATAACCAATTAACTTTCATCACACACAAATACAAAACCAAAGTAACATTTTAATTGGTTCTAAATTTCAACACTTTCAAATGTGTTTTCCCCATGCAATTTTCCATAGGACATTTACATACGTCTACAGCCTGAATGGCTGAACGGAATTACACCAAACTTGGCAAAATGGTACATCAAACCTAAGAGGTCAGGAAGGATCTACTATGCCCCCTTATGGTCATTTCCCCCTTCGCTTTGGCCTCCTCTTGTCTCTCAATCCTACCGAGAGACAAGATGGCGGCCGCTACGGACTGTTTGGAATGTTGACAGACGCCGGAGAACCAATCAGCTTCGCAAAGCTCCGTAACGCAAAAAGTACGCGAAGCGGAGCGCTGTTACAGATATATATCTTTTTTTGAACGTTAATTTCTCAAAATCCACTGGAGCACATATATTGAGACCTAGCAAAGGCACATCGGGCTACCAGTCCCTAATATTTTGCCAAGTTTCGTGCAAATCCATTCAGCCGTTCGATTATTATTATTATTATTTTTTTTGCCCCGCGGGGCCCTTTTAAAACCTCCACATCAAACCTAGGGGGTCAGCGAGGATCTACTATGCCCCCTTATGGTTATTTCCCCCTTTGTTTTGGCCTCCTCTTGTCTCTCGATCCTACCGAGAGACAAGATGGCGGCCGCTACGGACTTTTTGGAATGTTGACAGACGCCAGAGAACCAATCAGCTTCGCTTCACAAAGCTCCGTTGCGCGAAAAGTACGCGTCCTGGGACGCTGCCTGGTCCGCTGTTACAGATATATATCTTTTTTTAAATGTTAATTTCTCAAAATCCACTGGAGCACATATATTGAGACCTACAAAAGGCACATCGGGCTACCAGTCCCTACAATTTTGCCAAGTTTCGTGCAAATCCATTCAGCCGTTCGGGCTAAAAGTGAGGCCAACCGCCCTATGGAAAACTCAATGTTAAAAACACGTTTTGGGACCCCCCTTTTTTCTCGGCCCCCCCTTGACGAACCCCCTTCAAATTTTCAAGGGCTGCTCAGAAACAAAATGTGCCATTTTCCTGAAAATTTCAGCCAATTCCGTCCACAAACGCCAAAGTTATTAGACATAGAATTTTCAAAAATCCCATAGAGAAAAAATCCTAACTATATATACCTACTGGCGACCGCCAGTAGGTAATATGTATATATATACATACACAAAGTTCAGGTTGCCCTGCTAATGAGACGCCATCCAGGTAAGGATTCCTTTCTTTATTGCGGGTAGCAGACACAGCAAAATGCACCCTCCATCGGTAAAGCTGCCAGACATGTTTTGGGCTCCTCCGCCCTTGATCACTGGTCCTATGCAAAGAGTCAGTACAGCTGTGTGGACTATTTCAAACTCGACCCCACCCACTTGGGTTTTTCATTGCAGCTATGCTTTCTGGGTCTTGAAGTCCTTTACCTTCTCCACATTGGATGCTGTATGAAAAACGGGCTCCATGCACAAATTTTCATTCCCCACAGTGGGTCCTCAGGAGGGGAACATTGCCGTCACTGCCCATATGTTTGTCCCGCAATCGTGGCTCCTCACCTCCACAGTTGCACTTTTAGATCGGTGCGTGGCCCGCTTGTGTAGCGGCGGGGGCGTCTCAGCGACGAGGCGCGCCGCAAATTAATACACAAAGTTCAGGTTGCCCTGCTAATGAGACGCCATCCAGGTAAGGATTCCTTTCTTTATTGCGGGTAGCAGACACAGCAAAATGCACCCTCCATCAGTAAAGCTGCCAGACATGTTTCGGGCTCCTCCGCCCTTGATCACTGGTCCTATGCAAAGAGTCAGTACAGCTGTGTGGACTATTTCAAACTCGACCCCACCCACTTGGGTTTTTCATTGCAGCTATGCTTTCTGGGTCTTGAAGTCCTTTACCTTCTCCACATTAGATGCTGTATGAAAAACGTGCTCCATGCACAAATTTTCATTCCCCACAGTGGGTCCTCAGGAGGGGAACATTGCCGTCACTGCCCATATGTTTGTCCCGCAATTGTGGCTCCTCACCTCCACAGTTGCACTTTTAGTTCGGTGCGTGGCCCGCTTGTGTAGCGGCGGGGGCGTCTCAGCGACGAGGCGCGCCGCAAATTAATACACAAAGTTCAGGTTGCCCTGCTAATGAGACTTCATCCAGGTAAGGATTCCTTTCTTTATTGCAGGTAGCAGACACAGCAAAATGCACCCTCCATCGGTAAAGCTGCCAGACATGTTTCGGGCTCCTCCGCCCTTGATCACTGGTCCTATGCAAAGAGTCAGTACAGCTGTGTGGACTATTTCAAACTCGACCCCACCCACTTGGGTTTTTCATTGCAGCTATGCTTTCTGGGTCTTGAAGTCCTTTACCTTCTCCACATTGGATGCTGTATGAAAAACGGGCTCCATGCACAAATTTTCATTCCCCACAGTGGGTCCTCAGGAGGGGAACATTGCCGTCACTGCCCATATGTTTGTCCCGAAATCGTGGCTGCTCACCTCCACAGTTGCACTTTTAGTTCGGTGCGTGGCCCGCTGGTGTAGCGGCGGGGGCGTCTCAGCGACGAGGCGCACCGCAAATTAATACACAAAGTTCAGGTTGCCCTGCTAATGAGACGCCATCCAGGTAAGGATTCCTTTCTTTATTGCGGGTAGCAGACACAGCAAAATGCACCCTCCATCGGTAAAGCTGCCAGACATGTTTCGGGCTCCTCCGCCCTTGATCAGTGGTCCTATGCAAAGAGTCAGTACAGCTGTGTGGACTATTTCAAACTCGACCCCACCCACTTGGGTTTTTCATTGCAGCTATGCTTTCTGGGTCTTGAAGTCCTTTACCTTCTCCACATTGGAGGCTGTATGAAAAACGGGCTCCATGCACAAATTTTCATTCCCCACAGTGGGTCCTCAGGAGGGGAACATTGCCGTCACTGCCCATATGTTTGTCCCGCAATCGTGGCTCCTCACCTCCACAGTTGCACTTTTAGTTCGGTGCGTGGCCCGCTTGTGTAGCGGCGGGGGCGTCTCAGCGACGAGGCGCGCCGCAAATTAATACACAAAGTTCAGGTTGCCCTGCTAATGAGACGCCATCCCGGTAAGGATTCCTTTCTTTATTGCGGGTAGCACACACAGCAAAATGCACCCTCCATCGGTAAAGCTGCCAGACATGTTTCAGGCTCCTCCGCCCTTGATCACTGGTCCTATGCAAAGAGTCAGTACAGCTGTGTGGACTATTTCAAACTCGACCCCACCCACTTGGGTTTTTCATTGCAGCTATGCTTTCTGGGTCTTGAAGTCCTTTACCTTCTCCACATTGGATGCTGTATGAAAAACGGGCTCCATGCACAAATTTTCATTCCCCACAGTGGGACCTCAGGAGGGGAACATTGCCGTCACTGCCCATATGTTTGTCCCGCAATCGTGGCTCCTCACCTCCACAGTAGCACTTTTAGTTCGGTGCGTGGCCCGCTTGTGTAGCGGCGGGGGCGTCTCAGCGACGAGGCGCGCCGCAAATTAATACACAAAGTTCAGGTTGCCCTGCTAATGAGACGCCATCCAGGTAAGGATTCCTTTCTTTATTGCGGGTAGCAGACACAGCAAAATGCACCCTCCATCGGTAAAGCTGCCAGACATGTTTCGGGCTCCTCCGCCCTTGATCACTGGTCCTATGCAAAGAGTCAGTACAGCTGTGTGGACTATTTCAAACTCGACCCCACCCACTTGGGTTTTTCATTGCAGCTATGCTTTCTGGGTCTTGAAGTCCTGGCTGATGAAGGCTGATAGCCAGAAATCGGTCCTTGGATGCTTGATTACAGTCTGGGAAAGACATGGCTTGGTAGTTTGGACTGGACTGTTCCCATGAGGCACAGGGTCAGAGCTGATTTGCATTTAGCTAGTGTCTAACCCAGGGTGGTGTGGAGTGCAAAAAAACGATGGATTTAGGCCCAGATTTGCACTGGGGTGAATGTATGACATTGTTCTACATTCTGTCCATCAACTGTGTTTTTTGCAATTTTCACCCCGAGTGGGCTGGGTGTGCTCAGACGTGAGTCCCAGGCTCTCAACACCATTGGAGTCAAGCTATCCAGGCTGATGAAGGCTGATAGCCAGAAACCGGTCCTTGGTTGCTTGATTCCGGTCTGGGAAAGACATGGCTTGGTAGTTCGGACTGGACTGTTCCCATGAGGCACAGGGTCAGAGCTGATTTGCATATAGCCAGTGCCTACCCCAGGATGGTGTGGAGTGCAAAAAAACGATGTATTTAGGCCCAGATCCTTGCACTGGGGTGAATGTATGACATTGTTCTACATTCTGTCCATCAACTGTGTTTTTTGCAATTTTCACCCCGAGTGGGCTGGGTATGCTCAGACGTGAGTCCCAGGCTCTCCACACCCCTGGAGTCAAGCTATCCAGGCTGATGAAGGCTGATAGCCAGAAACCGGTCCTTGGATGCTTGATTCCGGTCTGGGAAAAACATGGCTTGGTAGTTCGGACTGGACTGTTCCCATGAGGCACAGGGTCAGAGCTGATTTGCATATAGCCAGTGTCTAACCCAGGGTGGTGTGGAGTGCAAAAAAACGATGGATTTAGGCCCAGATCCTTGCACTGGGGTGAATGTATGACATTGTTCTACATTCTGTCCATCAACTGTGTTTTTTGCAATTTTCACCACGAGTGGGCTGGGTATGCTCAGACGTGAGTCCCAGGCTCTCCACACCACTGGAGTCAAGCTATCCAGGCTGATGAAGGCTGATAGCCAGAAACCCGTCCTTAGATGCTTGATTCCGATCTGGGAAAAACATGGCTTGGTAGTTCGGACTGGACTGTTCCCATGAGGCGCAGGGTCAGAGCTGATTTGCACATAGCCAGTGTCTAACCCAGGGTGGTGTGGAGTGCAAAAAAACTATGGATTTAGGCCCAGATCCTTGCACTGGGGTAAATGTATGACATTGTTCTACATTCTGTCCATCAACTGTGTTTTTTGCAAATTTCACCCCGAGTGGGCTGGGTATGCTCAGACGTGAGTCCCAGGCTCTTCACACCACTGGAGTCAAGCTATCCAGGCTGATGAAGGGTGATAGCCAGAAACCTGTCCTTGGATGCTTGATTCCGATCTGGGAAAAACATGGCTTGGTAGTTCGGACTGGACTGTTCCCATGAGGCACAGGGTCAGAGCTGATTTGCATATAGCCAGTGTCTAACCCAGGGTGGTGTGGAGTGCAAAAAAACGATGGATTCAGGCCCAGATCCTTGCACTGGGGTGAATGTATGACATTGTTCTACATTCTGTCCATCAACTCTGTTTTTTGCAATTTTCACCCCGAGTGGGCTGGGTATGCTCAGACGTGAGTCCCAGGCTCTCCACACCACTGGATTCAAGCTATCCAGGCTGATGAAGGCTGATAGCCAGAAACCGGTCCTTGGATGCTTGATTCCGGTCTGGGAAAGACATGGCTTGGTAGTTCGGACTGGACTGTTCCCATGAGGCACAGGGTCAGAGCTGATTTGCATATAGCCAGTGTCTAACCCAGGGTGGTGTGGAGTGCAAAAAAACGATGGATTTAGGCCCAGATCCTTGCACTGGGGTGAATGTATGACATTTTTCTACATTCTGTCCATCAACTCTGTTTTTTGCAATTTTCACCCCGAGTGGGCTGGGTATGCTCAGACGTGAGTCCCAGGCTCTTCACACCACTGGAGTCAAGCTATCCAGGCTGATGAAGGCTGATAGCCAGAAACCCGTCCTTGGATGCTCGATTCCGATCTGGGAAAAACATGGCTTGGTAGTTCGGACTGGAATGTTCCCATGAGGCACAGGGTCAGAGCTGATTTGCACATAGCCAGTGTCTAACCCAGGGTGGTGTGGGGTGCAAAAAAACGATGGATTTAGGCCCAGATCCTTGCACTAGGGTAAATGTATGACATTGTTCTACATTCTGTCCATCAACTGTGTTTTTTGCAATTTTCACCCCGAGTGGGCTGGGTATGCTCAGACGTGAGTCCCAGGCTCTCCACACCACTGGAGTCAAGCTATCCAGGCTGATGAAGGCTGATAGCCAGAAACCGGTCCTTGGATGCTTGATTCCAGTCTGGGAAAAACATGGCTTGGTAGTTCGGACTGGACTGTTCCCATGAGGCACAGGGTCAGAACTAATTTGCATATAGCCAGTGTCTAACCCAGGGTGGTGTGGACTGCAAAGAAACAATGGATTTAGGCCCAGATCCTTGCACTGGGGTGAATGTATGACATTGTTCTACATTCTGTCCATCAACTGTATTTTTTGCAATTTTCACCCCGAGTGGGCTGGGTATGCTCAGACGTGAGTCCCAGGCTCTCCACACCACTGGAGTAAAGCTATCCAGGCTGATGAAGGCTGATAGCCAGAAACCGGTCCTGGGATGCTTGATGCCGGTCTGGGAAAGACATGGCTTGGTAGTTCGGACTGGACTGTTACCATGAGGCACAGGGTCAGAGCTGATTTGCACATAGCCAGTGTCTAACCCAGGGTGGTGTGGAGTGCAAAAAAACTATGGATTTAGGCCCAGATCCTTGCACTGGGGTGAATGTATGACATTGTTCTACATTCTGTCCATCAACTGTGTTTTTTGCAATTCTCACCCCGAGTGGGCTGGGTATGCTCAGACGTGAGTCCCAGGCTCTCCACACCACTGGAGTCAAGCTATCCAGGCTGATGAAGGCTGATAGCCAGAAACCGGTCCTTGGATGCTTGATTCCGGTCTGGGAAAGACATGGCTTGGTTATTCGGACTGGACTGTTCCCATGAGGCACAGGGTCAGAGCTGATTTGCATATAGCCAGTGTCTAACCCAGGGTGGTGTGGAGTGCAAAAAAACGATGGATTTAGGCCCAGATCCTTGCACTGGGGTGAATGTATGACATTGTTCTACATTCTGTCCATCAACTGTGTTTTTTGCAATTTTCACCCCGAGTGGGGTGGGTATGCTCAGACGTGAGTCCCAGGCTCTTCACACCACTGGAGTCAAGCTATCCAGGCTGATGAAGGCTGATAGCCAGAAACCCGTCCTTGGATGCTTGATTCCGATCTGGGAAAAACATGGCTTGGTAGTTCAGACTGGACTGTTCCCATGAGGCACAGGGTCAGAGCTGATTTGCACATAGCCAGTGTCTAACCCAGGGTGGTGTGGGGTGCAAAAAAACGATGGATTTAGGCCCAGATCCTTGCACTGGGGTAAATGTATGACATTGTTCTACATTCTGTCCATCAACTGTGTTTTTTGCAATTTTCACCCCGAGTGGGCTGGGTATGCTCAGACGTGAGTCCCAGGCTCTCCACACTACTGGAGTCAAGCTATCCAGGCTGATGAAGGCCGATAGCCAGAAACCGGTCCTTGGATGCTTGATTCCGGTCTGGGAAAAACATGGCTTGGTAGTTCGGACTGGACTGTTCCCATGAGGCACAGGGTCAGAACTGATTTGCATATAGCCAGTGTCTAACCCAGGGTGGTGTGGAGTGCAAAGAAACGATGGATTTAGGCCCAGATCCTTGCACTGGGGTGAATGTATGACATTGTTCTACATTCTGTCCATCAACTGTATTTTTTGCAATTTTCACCGCGAGTGGGCTGGGTATGCTCAGACGTGAGTACCAGGCTCTCCACACCACTGGAGTCAAGCTATCCAGGCTGATGAAGGCTGATAGCTAGAAACCGGTCCTTGGATGCTTGATTCCGGTCTGGGAAAGACATGGCTTGGTAGTTCGGACTGGACTGTTCCCATGAGGCACAGGGTCAGAGCTGATTTGAATATAGCCAGTGTCTAACCCAGGGTGGTGTGGAGTGCAAAAAAACAATGGATTTAGGCCCAGATCCTTGCACTGGGGTGAATGTATGACATTGTTCTACATTATGTCCATCAACTGTGTTTTTTGCAATTGTCACCCCGAGTGGGCTGGGTATGCTTAGACATGAGTCCCAGGCTCTCCACACCACTGGATTCAAGCTATCCAGGCTGATGAAGGTTGATAGACAGAAACCGGTCCTTGGATGCTTGATTCCGGTCTGGGAAAGACATGGCTTGGTAGTTCGGACTGGACTGTTCCCATGAGGCACAGGGTCAGAGCTGATTTGCATATAGCCAGTGTCTAACCCAGGGTGGTGTGGAGTGCAAAAAAACGATGGATTTAGGCCCAGATCCTTGCACTGGGGTGAATGTATGACATTGTTCTACATTCTGTCCATCAACTGTGTTTTTTGCAATTTTCACCCCGAGTGGGCTGGGTATGCTCAGACGTGAGTCCCAGGCTCTTTACACCTTTGGAGTCAAGCTATCCAGGCTGATGAAGGCTGATAGCCAGAAACCGGCCCTTGGATGCTTGATTCCGGTCTGGGAAAGACATGGCTTGGTAGTTCGGACTGGACTGTTCCCATGAGGCACAGGGTCTGAGCTGATTTGCATATAGCCAGTGTCTAACCCAGGGTGGTGTGGAGTGCAAATAAACGATGTATTTAGGCCCAGATCATTGCACTGGGGTGAATGTATGACATTGTTCTACATTCTGTCCATCAACTGTGTTTTTTGCAATTTTCACCCCGAGTGGGCTGGGTATGCTCAGACGTGAGTCCCAGGCACTCCACACCACTGGAGTCAAGCTATCCAGGCTGATAAAGGCTGATAGCCAGAAACTGGTCCTTGGATGCTTGATTCCGGTCTGGGAAAGACATGGCTTGGTAGTTCAGACTGGACTGTTCCCATGAGGCACAGGGTCAGAGCTGATTTGCATATAGCCAGTGTCTAACCCAGGGTGGTGTGGAGTGCAAAAAAACGATGGATTTAGGCCCAGATCCTTGCACTGGGGTGAATGTATGACATTGTTCTACATTCTGTCCATCAACTGTGTTTTTTGCAATTTTCACCACGAGTGGGCTGGGTATGCTCAGACGTGAGTCCCAGGCTCTCCACACCACTGGAGTCAAGCTATCCAGGCTGATGAAGGCTGATAGCCAGAAACCCGTCCTTAGATGCTTGATTCCGATCTGGGAAAAACATGGCTTGGTAGTTCGGACTGGACTGTTCCCATGAGGCGCAGGGTCAGAGCTGATTTGCACATAGCCAGTGTCTAACCCAGGGTGGTGTGGAGTGCAAAAAAACTATGGATTTAGGCCCAGATCCTTGCACTGGGGTAAATGTATGACATTGTTCTACATTCTGTCCATCAACTGTGTTTTTTGCAAATTTCACCCCGAGTGGGCTGGGTATGCTCAGACGTGAGTCCCAGGCTCTTCACACCACTGGAGTCAAGCTATCCAGGCTGATGAAGGGTGATAGCCAGAAACCTGTCCTTGGATGCTTGATTCCGATCTGGGAAAAACATGGCTTGGTAGTTCGGACTGGACTGTTCCCATGAGGCACAGGGTCAGAGCTGATTTGCATATAGCCAGTGTCTAACCCAGGGTGGTGTGGAGTGCAAAAAAACGATGGATTCAGGCCCAGATCCTTGCACTGGGGTGAATGTATGACATTGTTCTACATTCTGTCCATCAACTCTGTTTTTTGCAATTTTCACCCCGAGTGGGCTGGGTATGCTCAGACGTGAGTCCCAGGCTCTCCACACCACTGGATTCAAGCTATCCAGGCTGATGAAGGCTGATAGCCAGAAACCGGTCCTTGGATGCTTGATTCCGGTCTGGGAAAGACATGGCTTGGTAGTTCGGACTGGACTGTTCCCATGAGGCACAGGGTCAGAGCTGATTTGCATATAGCCAGTGTCTAACCCAGGGTGGTGTGGAGTGCAAAAAAACGATGGATTTAGGCCCAGATCCTTGCACTGGGGTGAATGTATGACATTTTTCTACATTCTGTCCATCAACTCTGTTTTTTGCAATTTTCACCCCGAGTGGGCTGGGTATGCTCAGACGTGAGTCCCAGGCTCTTCACACCACTGGAGTCAAGCTATCCAGGCTGATGAAGGCTGATAGCCAGAAACCCGTCCTTGGATGCTCGATTCCGATCTGGGAAAAACATGGCTTGGTAGTTCGGACTGGAATGTTCCCATGAGGCACAGGGTCAGAGCTGATTTGCACATAGCCAGTGTCTAACCCAGGGTGGTGTGGGGTGCAAAAAAACGATGGATTTAGGCCCAGATCCTTGCACTAGGGTAAATGTATGACATTGTTCTACATTCTGTCCATCAACTGTGTTTTTTGCAATTTTCACCCCGAGTGGGCTGGGTATGCTCAGACGTGAGTCCCAGGCTCTCCACACCACTGGAGTCAAGCTATCCAGGCTGATGAAGGCTGATAGCCAGAAACCGGTCCTTGGATGCTTGATTCCAGTCTGGGAAAAACATGGCTTGGTAGTTCGGACTGGACTGTTCCCATGAGGCACAGGGTCAGAACTAATTTGCATATAGCCAGTGTCTAACCCAGGGTGGTGTGGACTGCAAAGAAACAATGGATTTAGGCCCAGATCCTTGCACTGGGGTGAATGTATGACATTGTTCTACATTCTGTCCATCAACTGTATTTTTTGCAATTTTCACCCCGAGTGGGCTGGGTATGCTCAGACGTGAGTCCCAGGCTCTCCACACCACTGGAGTAAAGCTATCCAGGCTGATGAAGGCTGATAGCCAGAAACCGGTCCTGGGATGCTTGATGCCGGTCTGGGAAAGACATGGCTTGGTAGTTCGGACTGGACTGTTACCATGAGGCACAGGGTCAGAGCTGATTTGCACATAGCCAGTGTCTAACCCAGGGTGGTGTGGAGTGCAAAAAAACTATGGATTTAGGCCCAGATCCTTGCACTGGGGTGAATGTATGACATTGTTCTACATTCTGTCCATCAACTGTGTTTTTTGCAATTCTCACCCCGAGTGGGCTGGGTATGCTCAGACGTGAGTCCCAGGCTCTCCACACCACTGGAGTCAAGCTATCCAGGCTGATGAAGGCTGATAGCCAGAAACCGGTCCTTGGATGCTTGATTCCGGTCTGGGAAAGACATGGCTTGGTTATTCGGACTGGACTGTTCCCATGAGGCACAGGGTCAGAGCTGATTTGCATATAGCCAGTGTCTAACCCAGGGTGGTGTGGAGTGCAAAAAAACGATGGATTTAGGCCCAGATCCTTGCACTGGGGTGAATGTATGACATTGTTCTACATTCTGTCCATCAACTGTGTTTTTTGCAATTTTCACCCCGAGTGGGGTGGGTATGCTCAGACGTGAGTCCCAGGCTCTTCACACCACTGGAGTCAAGCTATCCAGGCTGATGAAGGCTGATAGCCAGAAACCCGTCCTTGGATGCTTGATTCCGATCTGGGAAAAACATGGCTTGGTAGTTCAGACTGGACTGTTCCCATGAGGCACAGGGTCAGAGCTGATTTGCACATAGCCAGTGTCTAACCCAGGGTGGTGTGGGGTGCAAAAAAACGATGGATTTAGGCCCAGATCCTTGCACTGGGGTAAATGTATGACATTGTTCTACATTCTGTCCATCAACTGTGTTTTTTGCAATTTTCACCCCGAGTGGGCTGGGTATGCTCAGACGTGAGTCCCAGGCTCTCCACACTACTGGAGTCAAGCTATCCAGGCTGATGAAGGCCGATAGCCAGAAACCGGTCCTTGGATGCTTGATTCCGGTCTGGGAAAAACATGGCTTGGTAGTTCGGACTGGACTGTTCCCATGAGGCACAGGGTCAGAACTGATTTGCATATAGCCAGTGTCTAACCCAGGGTGGTGTGGAGTGCAAAGAAACGATGGATTTAGGCCCAGATCCTTGCACTGGGGTGAATGTATGACATTGTTCTACATTCTGTCCATCAACTGTATTTTTTGCAATTTTCACCGCGAGTGGGCTGGGTATGCTCAGACGTGAGTACCAGGCTCTCCACACCACTGGAGTCAAGCTATCCAGGCTGATGAAGGCTGATAGCTAGAAACCGGTCCTTGGATGCTTGATTCCGGTCTGGGAAAGACATGGCTTGGTAGTTCGGACTGGACTGTTCCCATGAGGCACAGGGTCAGAGCTGATTTGAATATAGCCAGTGTCTAACCCAGGGTGGTGTGGAGTGCAAAAAAACAATGGATTTAGGCCCAGATCCTTGCACTGGGGTGAATGTATGACATTGTTCTACATTATGTCCATCAACTGTGTTTTTTGCAATTGTCACCCCGAGTGGGCTGGGTATGCTTAGACATGAGTCCCAGGCTCTCCACACCACTGGATTCAAGCTATCCAGGCTGATGAAGGTTGATAGACAGAAACCGGTCCTTGGATGCTTGATTCCGGTCTGGGAAAGACATGGCTTGGTAGTTCGGACTGGACTGTTCCCATGAGGCACAGGGTCAGAGCTGATTTGCATATAGCCAGTGTCTAACCCAGGGTGGTGTGGAGTGCAAAAAAACGATGGATTTAGGCCCAGATCCTTGCACTGGGGTGAATGTATGACATTGTTCTACATTCTGTCCATCAACTGTGTTTTTTGCAATTTTCACCCCGAGTGGGCTGGGTATGCTCAGACGTGAGTCCCAGGCTCTTTACACCTTTGGAGTCAAGCTATCCAGGCTGATGAAGGCTGATAGCCAGAAACCGGCCCTTGGATGCTTGATTCCGGTCTGGGAAAGACATGGCTTGGTAGTTCGGACTGGACTGTTCCCATGAGGCACAGGGTCTGAGCTGATTTGCATATAGCCAGTGTCTAACCCAGGGTGGTGTGGAGTGCAAATAAACGATGTATTTAGGCCCAGATCATTGCACTGGGGTGAATGTATGACATTGTTCTACATTCTGTCCATCAACTGTGTTTTTTGCAATTTTCACCCCGAGTGGGCTGGGTATGCTCAGACGTGAGTCCCAGGCACTCCACACCACTGGAGTCAAGCTATCCAGGCTGATAAAGGCTGATAGCCAGAAACTGGTCCTTGGATGCTTGATTCCGGTCTGGGAAAGACATGGCTTGGTAGTTCAGACTGGACTGTTCCCATGAGGCACAGGGTCAGAGCTGATTTGCATATAGCCAGTGTCTAACCCAGGGTGGTGTGGAGTGCAAAAAAACGATGGATTTAGGCCCAGATCCTTGCACTGGGGTGAATGTATGACATTGTTCTACATTCTGTCCATCAACTGTGTTTTTTGCAATTTTCACCCTGAGTGGGCTGGGTAAGCTCAGACGTGAGTCCCAGGCTCTCCACACCACTGAAGTCAAGCTATCCAGGCTGATGAAGGCTGATAGCCAGAAACCGGTCCTTGGATGCTTGATTCCGGTCTGGGAAAGACATGGCTTGGTAGTTCGGACTGGACTGTTACCATGAGGCACAGGGTCAGAGCTGATTTGCACATAGCCAGTGTCTAACCCAGGGTGGTGTGGAGTGCAAAAAAACGATGGATTTAGGCCCAGATCCTTGCACTGGGGTGAATGTATGACATTGTTCTACATTCTGTCCATCAACTGTGTTTTTTGCAATTTTCACCCCGAGTGGGCTGGGTATGCTCAGACGTGAGTCCCAGGCTCTCCACACCACTGGAGTCAAGCTATCCAGGCTGATGAAGGCTGATAGCCAGAAACCGGTCCTTGGATGCTTGATTCCGGTCTGGGAAAGACATGGCTTGGTAGTTCGAACTCGACTGTTCCCATGAGGCACAGGGTCAAAGCTGATTTGCATATAGCCAGTGTCTAACCCAGGGTGGTGTGGAGTGCAAAAAAACGATGGATTTAGGCCCAGATCCTTGCACTGGGGTGAATGTATGACATTGTTCTACATTCTGTCCATCAACTGTGTTTTTTGCAATTTTCACCCCGAGTGGGCTGGGTATGCTCAGACGTGAGTCCCAGGCTCTCCACACCACTGGATTCAAGCTATCCAGGCTGATGAAGGCTGATAGCCAGAAAACGGACTTTGGATGCTTGAATCCGGTCTGGGAAAGACATGGCTTGGTAGTTCGGACTGGACTGTTCCCATGAGGCACAGGGTCAGAGCTCATTTGCATACAGCCAGTATCTAACCCAGGGTGGTGTGGAGTGCAAAAAAACGATGGATTTAGGCCCAAATCATTGCACTGGGGTGAATGTATGACATTGTTCTACATTCTGTCCATCAACTCTGTTTTTTGCAATTTTCACCCCGAGTGGGCTGGGTATGCTCAGACGTGAGTCCCAGGCTCTTCACACCACTGGAGTCAAGCTATCCAGGCTGATGAAGGCTGATAGCCAGAAACCGGTCCTTGGATGCTTGATTCCGGTCTGGGAAAGACATGGCTTGGTAGTTCGGACTGGACTGTTACCATGAGGCACAGGGTCAGAGCTGATTTGCACATAGCCAGTGTCTAACCCAGGGTTGTGTGGAGTGCAAAAAAACGATGGATTTAGGCCCAGATCCTTGCACTGGGGTGAATGTATGACATTGTTCTACATTCTGTCCATCAACTGTGTTTTTTGCAATTTTCACCCCGAGTGGGCTGGGTATGCTCAGACGTGAGTCCCAGGCTCTCCACACCACTGGAGTCAAGCTATCCAGGCTGATGAAGGCTGATAGCCAGAAACCGGTCCTTGGATGCTTGATTCCGGTCTGGGAAAGACATGGCATGGTAGTTCGGACTGGACTGTTCCCATGAGGCACAGGGTCAAAGCTGATTTGCATATAGCCAGTGTCTAACCCAGGGTGGTGTGGAGTGCAAAAAAACGATGGATTTAGGCCCAGATCCTTGCACTGGGGTGAATGTATGACATTGTTCTACATTCTGTCCATCAACTGTGTTTTTTACAATTTTCACCCCGAGTGGGCTGGGTATGCTCAGACGTGAGTCCCAGGCTCTCCACACCACTGGATTCAAGCTATCCAGGCTGATGAAGGCTGATAGCCAGAAAACGGACTTTGGATGCTTGATTCCGGTCTGGGAAAGACATGGCTTGGTAGTTCGGACTGGACTGTTCCCATGAGGCACAGGGTCAGAGCTGATTTGCATACAGCCAGTATCTAACCCAGGGTGGTGTGGAGTGCAAAAAAACGATGGATTTAGGCCCAGATCATTGCACTGGGGTGAATGTATGACATTGTTCTACATTCTGTCCATCAACTCTGTTTTTTGCAATTTTCACCCCGAGTGGGCTGGGTATGCTCAGACGTGAGTCCCAGGCTCTTCACACCACTGGAGTCAAGCTATCCAGGCTAATGAAGGCTGATAGCCAGAAACCGGTCCTTGGATGCTTGATTCCGGTCTGGGAAAGACATGGCTTGGTAGTTCGGACTGGACTGTTCCCATGAGGCACAGGGTCAGGGCTGATTTGCACATAGCCAGTGTCTAACCCAGGGTGGTGTGGAGTGCAAAAAAACGATGGATTTAGGCCCAGATCCTTCAACTGGGGTACATGTATGACATTGTTCTACATTCTGTCCATCAACTGTGTTTTTTGCAATTTTCACCCCGAGTGGGCTGGGTATGCTCAGACGTGAGTCCCAGGCTCTCCACACCACTGGAGTCAAGCTATCCAGGCTGATGAAGGCTGATAGCCAGAAACCGGTCCTTGGATGCTTGATTCCGGTCTGGGAAAGACATGGCTTGGTAGTTCGGACTGGACTTTTCCCATGAGGCACAGGGTCAGAACTGATTTGCATATAGCCACTGTCTAACCCAGGGTGGTGTGGAGTGCTAAAAAGCGATGGATTTAGGCCCAGATCCTTGCACTGGGGTGAATGTATGACATTGTTCTACATTCTGTCCATCAACTGTGTTTTTTGCAATTTTCACCCCGAGTGGGCTGGGTATTCTTAGACATGAGTCCCAGGCTCTCCACACCACTGGATTCAAGCTATCCAGGCTGATGAAGGTTGATAGACAGAAACCGGTCCTTGGATGCTTGATTCCAGTCTGGGAAAGACATGGCTTGGTAGTTCGGACTGGACTGTTCCCATGAGGCACAGGGTCAGAGCTGATTTGCATATAGCCAGTGTCTAACCCAGGGTGGTGTGGAGTGCAAAAAAACGATGGATTTAGGCCCAGATCCTTGCACTGGGGTGAATGTATGACATTGTTCTACATTCTGTCCATCAACTGTGTTTTTTGCAATTTTCACCCCGAGTGGGCTGGGTATGCTCAGACGTGAGTCCCAGGCTCTTTACACCTTTGGAGTCAAGCTATCCAGGCTGATGAAGGCTGATAGCCAGAAACCGGTCCTTGGATGCTTGATTCCGGTCTGGGAAAGACATGGCTTGGTAGTTCGGACTGGACTGTTCCCATGAGGCACAGGGTCAGAGCTGATTTGCATATAGCCAGTGTCTAACCCAGGGTGGTGTGGAGTGCAAATAAACGATGTATTTAGGCCCAGATCATTGCACTGGGGTGAATGTATGACATTGTTCTACATTCTGTCCATCAACTGTGTTTTTTGCAATTTTCACCCCGAGTGGGCTGGGTATGCTCAGACGTGAGTCCCAGGCTCTCCACACCACTGGAGTCAAGCTATCCAGGCTGATAAAGGCTGATAGCCAGAAACCGGTCCTTGGATGCTTGATTCCGGTCTGGGAAAGACATGGCTTGGTAGTTCGGACTGGACTGTTCCCATGAGGCACAGGGTCAGAGCTGATTTGCATATAGCCAGTGTCTAACCCAGGGTGGTGTGGAGTGCAAAAAAACGATGGATTTAGGCCCAGATCCTTGCACTGGGGTGAATGTATGACATTGTTCTACATTCTGTCCATCAACTGTGTTTTTTGTAATTTTCACCCTGAGTGGGCTGGGTATGCTCAGACGTGAGTCCCAGGCTCTCCACACCACTGGAGTCAAGCTATCCAGGCTGATGAAGGCTGATAGCCAGAAACCGGTCCTTGGATGCTTGATTCCGGTCTGGGAAAGACATGGCTTGGTAGTTCGGACTGGACTGTTACCATGAGGCACAGGGTCAGAGCTGATTTGCACATAGCCAGTGTCTAACCCAGGGTGGTGTGGAGTGCAAAAAAACGATGGATTTAGGCCCAGATCCTTGCACTGGGGTGAATGTATGACATTGTTCTACATTCTGTCCATCAACTGTGTTTTTTGCAATTTTCACCCCGAGTGGGCTGGGTATGCTCAGACGTGAGTCCCAGGCTCTCCACACCACTGGAGTAAAGCTATCCAGGCTGATGAAGGCTGATAGGCAGAAACCGGTCCTTGGATGCTTGATTCCGGTCTGGGAAAGACATGGCTTGGTAGTTCGGACTGGACTGTTCCCATGAGGCACAGGGTCAAAGCTGATTTGCATATAGCCAGTGTCTAACCCAGGGTGGTGTGGAGTGCAAAAAAACGATGGATTTAGGCCCAGATCCTTGCACTGGGGTGAATGTATGACATTGTTCTACATTCTGTCCATCAACTCTGTTTTTTGCAATTTTCACCCCGAGTGGGCTGGGTATGCTCAGACGTGAGTCCCAGGCTCTTCACACCACTGGAGTCAAGCTATCCAGGCTGATGAAGGCTGATAGCCAGAAACCGGTCCTTGGATGCTTGATTCCGGTCTGGGAAAGACATGGCTTGGTAGTTCGGACTGGACTGTTACCATGAGGCACAGGGTCAGAGCTGATTTGCACATAGCCAGTGTCTAACCCAGGGTGGTGTGGAGTGCAAAAAAACGATGGATTTAGGCCCAGATCCTTGCACTGGGGTGAATGTATGACATTGTTCTACATTCTGTCCATCAACTGTGTTTTTTGCAATTTTCACCCCGAGTGGGCTGGGTATGCTCAGACGTGAGTCCCAGGCTCTCCACACCACTGGAGTCAAGCTATCCAGGCTGATGAAGGCTGATAGCCAGAAACCGGTCCTTGGATGCTTGATTCCGGTCTGGGAAAGACATGGCATGGTAGTTCGGACTGGACTGTTCCCATGAGGCACAGGGTCAAAGCTGATTTGCATATAGCCAGTGTCTAACCCAGGGTGGTGTGGAGTGCAAAAAAACGATGGATTTAGGCCCAGATCCTTGCACTGGGGTGAATGTATGACATTGTTCTACATTCTGTCCATCAACTGTGTTTTTTGCAATTTTCACCCCGAGTGGGCTGGGTATGCTCAGACGTGAGTCCCAGGCTCTCCACACCACTGGAGTCAAGCTATCCAGGCTGATGAAGGCTGATAGCCAGAAACCGGTCCTTGGATGCTTGATTCCGGTCTGGGAAAGACATGGCATGGTAGTTCGGACTGGACTGTTCCCATGAGGCACAGGGTCAAAGCTGATTTGCATATAGCCAGTGTCTAACCCAGGGTGGTGTGGAGTGCAAAAAAACGATGGATTTAGGCCCAGATCCTTGCACTCGGGTGAATGTATGACATTGTTCTACATTCTGTCCATCAACTGTGTTTTTTGCAATTTTCACCCCGAGTGGGCTGGGTATGCTCAGACGTGAGTCCCAAGCTCTCCACACCACTGGATTCAAGCTATCCAGGCTGATGAAGGCTGATAGCCAGAAAACGGACTTTGGATGCTTGATTCCGGTCTGGGAAAGACATGGCTTGGTAGTTCGGACTGGACTGTTCCCATGAGGCACAGGGTCAGAGCTGATTTGCATACAGCCAGTATCTAACCCAGGGTGGTGTGGAGTGCAAAAAAACGATGGATTTAGGCCCAGATCATTGCACTGGGGTGAATGTATGACATTGTTCTACATTCTGTCCATCAACTCTGTTTTTTGCAATTTTCACCCCGAGTGGGCTGGGTATGCTCAGACGTGAGTCCCAGGCTCTTCACACCACTGGAGTCAAGCTATCCAGGCTGATGAAGGCTGATAGCCAGAAACCGGTCCTTGGATGCTTGATTCCGGTCTGGGAAAGACATGGCTTGGTAGTTCGGACTGGACTGTTCCCATGAGGCACAGGGTCAGGGCTGATTTGCACATAGCCAGTGTCTAACCCAGGGTGGTGTGGAGTGCAAAAAAACAATGGATTTAGGCCCAGATCCTTCAACTGGGGTACATGTATGACATTGTTCTACATTCTGTCCATCAACTGTGTTTTTTGCAATTTTCACCCCGAGTGGGCTGGGTATGCTCAGACGTGAGTCCCAGGCTCTCCACACCACTGGAGGCAAGCTATCCAGGCTGATGAAGGCTGATAGCCAGAAACCGGTCCTTGGATGCTTGATTCCGGTCTGGGAAAGACATGGCTTGGTAGTTCGGACTGGACTGTTCCCATGAGGCACAGGGTCAGAACTGATTTGCATATAGCCACTGTCTAACCCAGGGTGGTGTGGAGTGCTAAAAAGCGATGGATTTAGGCCCAGATCCTTGCACTGGGGTGAATGTATGACATTGTTCTACATTCTGTCCATCAACTGTGTTTTTTGCAATTTTCACCCCGAGTGGGCTGGGTATGCTTAGACATGAGTCCCAGGCTCTCCACACCACTGGATTCAAGCTATCCAGGCTGATGAAGGTTGATAGACAGAAACCGGTCCTTGGATGCTTGATTCCGGTCTGGGAAAGACATGGCTTGGTAGTTCGGACTGGACTGTTCCCATGAGGCACAGGGTCAGAGCTGATTTGCATATAGCCAGTGTCTAACCCAGGGTGGTGTGGAGTGCAAAAAAACGATGGATTTAGGCCCAGATCCTTGCACTGGGGTGAATGTATGACATTGTTCTACATTCTGTCCATCAACTGTGTTTTTTGCAATTTTCACCCCGAGTGGGCTGGGTATGCTCAGACGTGAGTCCCAGGCTATTTACACCTTTGGAGTCAAGCTATCCAGGCTGATGAAGGCTGATAGCCAGAAACCGGTCCTTGGATGCTTGATTCCGGTCTGGGAAAGACATGGCTTGGTAGTTCGGACTGGACTGTTCCCATGAGGCACAGGGTCAGAGCTGATTTGCATATAGCCAGTGTCTAACCCAGGGTGGTGTGGAGTGCAAATAAACGATGTATTTAGGCCCAGATCATTGCACTGGGGTGAATGTATGACATTGTTCTACATTCTGTCCATCAACTGTGTTTTTTGCAATTTTCACCCCGAGTGGGCTGGGTATGCTCAGACGTGAGTCCCAGGCTCTCCACACCACTGGAGTCAAGCTATCCAGGCTGATAAAGGCTGATAGCCAGAAACCGGTCCTTGGATGCTTGATTCCGGTCTGGGAAAGACATGGCTTGGTAGTTCGGACTGGACTGTTCCCATGAGGCACAGGGTCAGAGATGATTTGCATATAGCCAGTGTCTAACCCAGGGTGGTGTGGAGTGCAAAAAAACGATGGATTTAGGCCCAGATCCTTGCACTGGGGTGAATGTATGACATTGTTCTACATTCTGTCCATCAACTGTGTTTTTTGCAATTTTCACCCTGAGTGGGCTGGGTATGCTCAGACGTGAGTCCCAGGCTCTCCACACCACTGGAGTCAAGCTATCCAGGCTGATGAAGGATGATAGCCAGAAACCGGTCCTTGGATGCTTGATTCCGGTCTGGGAAAGACATGGCTTGGTAGTTCGGACTGGACTGTTACCATGAGGCACAGGGTCAGAGCTGATTTGCACATAGCCAGTGTCTAACCCAGGGTGGTGTGGAGTGCAAAAAAACGATGGATTTAGGCCCAGATCCTTGCACTGGGGTGAATGTATGACATTGTTCTACATTCTGTCCATCAACTGTGTTTTTTGCAATTTTCACCCCGAGTGGGCTGGGTATGCTCAGACGTGAGTCCCAGGCTCTCCACACCACTGGAGTCAAGCTATCCAGGCTGATGAAGGCTGATAGCCAGAAACCGGTCCTTGGATGCTTGATTCCGGTCTGGGAAAGACATGGCTTGGTAGTTCGGACTGGACTGTTCCCATGAGGCACAGGGTCAAAGCTGATTTGCATATAGCCAGTGTCTAACCCAGGGTGGTGTGGAGTGCAAAAAAACGATGGATTTAGGCCCAGATCCTTGCACTGGGGTGAATGTATGACATTGTTCTACATTCTGTCCATCAACTGTGTTTTTTGCAATTTTCACCCCGAGTGGGCTGGGTATGCACAGACGTGAGTCCCAGGCTCTCCACACCACTGGATTCAAGCTATCCAGGCTGATGAAGGCTGATAGCCAGAAAACGGACTTTGGATGCTTGAATCCGGTCTGGGAAAGACATGGCTTGGTAGTTCGGACTGGACTGATCCCATGAGGCACAGGGTCAGAGCTGATTTGCATACAGCCAGTATCTAACCCAGGGTGGTGTGGAGTGCAAAAAAACGATGGATTTAGGCCCAGATCATTGCACTGGGGTGAATGTATGACATTGTTCTACATTCTGTCCATCAACTCTGTTTTTTGCAATTTTCACCCCGAGTGGGCTGGGTATGCTCAGACGTGAGTCCCAGGCTCTTCACACCACTGGAGTCAAGCTATCCAGGCTGATGAAGGCTGATAGCCAGAAACCGGTCCTTGGATGCTTGATTCCGGTCTGGGAAAGACATGGCTTGGTAGTTCGGACTGGACTGTTACCATGAGGCACAGGGTCAGAGCTGATTTGCACATAGCCAGTGTCTAACCCAGGGTGGTGTGGAGTGCAAAAAAAACGATGGATTTAGGCCCAGATCCTTGCACTGGGGTGAATGTATGACATTGTTCTACATTCTGTCCATCAACTGTGTTTTTTGCAATTTTCACCCCGAGTGGGCTGGGTATGCTCAGACGTGAGTCCCAGGCTCTCCACGCCACTGGAGTCAAGCTATCCAGGCTGATGAAGGCTGATAGCCAGAAACCGGTCCTTGGATGCTTGATTCCGGTCTGGGAAAGAAATGGCATGGTAGTTCGGACTGGACTGTTCCCATGAGGCACAGGGTCAAAGCTGATTTGCATATAGCCAGTGTCTAACCCAGGGTGGTGTGGAGTGCAAAAAAACGATGGATTTAGGCCCAGATCCTTGCACTGGGGTGAATGTATGACATTGTTCTACATTCTGTCCATCAACTGTGTTTTTTGCAATTTTCACCCCGAGTGGGCTGGGTATGCTCAGACGTGAGTCCCAGGCTCTCCACACCACTGGATTCAAGCTATCCAGGCTGATGAAGGCTGATAGCCAGAAAACGGACTTTGGATGCTTGATTCCGGTCTGGGAAAGACATGGCTTGGTAGTTCGGACTGGACTGTTCCCATGAGGCACAGGGTCAGAGCTGATTTGCATACAGCCAGTATCTAACCCAGGGTGGTGTGGAGTGCAAAAAAACGATGGATTTAGGCCCAGATCATTGCACTCGGGTGAATGTATGACATTGTTCTACATTCTGTCCATCAACTCTGTTTTTTGCAATTTTCACCCCGAGTGGGCTGGGTATGCTCAGACGTGAGTCCCAGGCTCTTCACACCACTGGAGTCAAGCTATCCAGGCTGATGAAGGCTGATAGCCAGAAACCGGTCCTTGGATGCTTGATTCCGGTCTGGGAAAGACATGGCTTGGTAGTTCGGACTGGACTGTTCCCATGAGGCACAGGGTCAGGGCTGATTTGCACATAGCCAGTGTCTAACCCAGGGTGATGTGGAGTGCAAAAAAACGATGGATTTAGGCCCAGATCCTTCAACTGGGGTACATGTATGACATTGTTCTACATTCTGTCCATCAACTGTGTTTTTTGCAATTTTCACCCCGAGTGGGCTGGGTATGCTCAGACGTGAGTCCCAGGCTCTCCACACCACTGGAGTCAAGCTATCCAGGCTGATGAAGGCTGATAGCCAGAAACCGGTCCTTGGATGCTTGATTCCGGTCTGGGAAAGACATGGCTTGGTAGTTCGGACTGGACTGTTCCCATGAGGCACAGGGTCAGAACTGATTTGCATATAGCCACTGTCTAACCCAGGGTGGTGTGGAGTGCTAAAAAGCGATGGATTTAGGCCCAGATCCTTGCACTGGGGTGAATGTATGACATTGTTCTACATTCTGTCCATCAACTGTATTTTTTGCAATTTTCACCCGAGTGGGCTGGGTATGCTCAGACGTGAGTCCCAGGCTCTCCACACCACTGGATTCAAGCTATCCAGGCTGATGAAGGCTGATAGCCAGAAACCGGTCCTTGGATGCTTGATTCCGGTCTGGGAAAGACATGGCTTAGTAGTTCGGACTGGACTGTTCCCATGAGGCAAAGGGTCAGAGCTGATTTGCATATAGCCAGTGTCTAACCCAGGGTGGTGTGGAGTGCAAAAAAACGATGGATTTAGGCCCAGATCCTGGCACTGGGGTGAATGTATGACATTGTTCTACATTCTGTCCATCAACTGTGTTTTTTGCAATTTTCACCCCAAGTGAGCTGGGTATGCTCAGACGTGAGTCCCAGGCTCTCCACACCACTGGAGTCAAGCTATCCAGGCTGATGAAGGCTGATAGCCAGAAACCGGTCCTTGGATGCTTGATTCCGGTCTGAGAAAGACATGGCTTGGTAGTTCGGACTGGACTGTTACCATGAGGCACAGGGTCAGAGCTGATTTGCACATAGCCAGTGTCTAACCCAGGGTGGTGTGGAGTGCAAAAAAACGATGGATTTAGGCCCAGATCCTTGCACTGGGGTGAATGTATGACATTGTTCTACATTCTGTCCATCAACTGTGTTTTTTGCAATTTTCACCCCGAGTGGGCTGGGTATGCTCAGACTTGAGTCCCAGGCTCTCCACACCACTGGATTCAAGCTATCCAGGCTGATGAAGGCTGATAGCCAGAAACCGGACTTTGGATGCTTGATTCCGGTCTGGGAAAGACATGGCTTGGTAGTTCGGATTGGACTGTTCCCATGAGGCACAGGGTCAGAGCTGATTTGCATATAGCCAGTGTCTAACCCAGGGTGGTGTGGAGTGCAAAAAAACGATGGATTTAGGCCCAGATCCTTGCACTGGGGTGAATGTATGACATTGTTCTCCATTCTGTCCATCAACTCTGTTTTTTGCAATTTTTACCCCGAGTGGGCTGGGTATGCTCAGACGTGAGTCCCAGGCTCTTCACACCACTGGAGTCAAGCTATCCAGGCTGATGAAGGCTGATAGCCAGAAACCGGTCCTTGGATGCTTGATTCCGGTCTGGGAAAGACATGGCTTGGTAGTTCGGACTGGACTGTTCCCATGAGGCACAGGGTCAGAGCTGATTTGCACATAGCCAGTGTCTAACCCAGGGTGGTGTGGAGTGCAAAAAAACGATGGATTTAGGCCCAGATCCTTGCACTGGGGTAAATGTATGACATTGTTCTACATTCTGTTCATCAACTGTGTTTTTTGCAATTTTCACCCCGAGTGGGCATGATATGCTCAGACGTGAGTCCCAGGCTCTCCACACCACTGGAGTCAAGCTATCCAGGCTGATGAAGGCTGATAGCCAGAAATCGGTCCTTGGATGCTTGATTCCAGTCTGGGAAAGACATGGCTTGGTAGTTCGGACTGGACTGTTCCCATGAGGCACAGGGTCAGAACTGATTTGCATATAGCCAGTGTCTAACCCAGGGTGGTGTGGAGTGCAAAAAAACTATGGATTTAGGCCCAGATCCTTGCACTGGGGTGAATGTATGACATTGTTCTACATTCTGTCCATCAACTGTATTTTTTGCAATTTTCACCCCGAGTGGGCTGGGTATGCTCAGACGTGAGTACCAGGCTCTCCACACCACTGGATTCAAGCTATCCAGGCTGATGAAGGCTGATAGCCAGAAACCGGTCCTTGGATGCTTGATTCCGGTCTGGGAAAGACATGGCTTGGTAGTTCGGACTGGACTGTTCCCATGAGGCACAGGGTCAGAGCTGATTTGAATATAGCCAGTGTCTAACCCAGGGTGGTGTGGAGTGCAAAAAAACGATGGATTTAGGCCCAGATCCTTGCACTGGGGTGAATGTATGACATTGTTCTACATTCTGTCCATCAACTGTGTTTTTTGCAATTTTCACCCCGAGTGGGCTGGGTATGCTCAGACGTGAGTCCCAGGCTCTCCACATCACTGGATTCAAGCTATTCAGGCTGATGAAGGCTGATAGCCAGAAACCGGTCCTTGGATGCTTGATTCCGGTCTGGGAAAGACATGGCTTGGTAGTTCGGACTGGACTTTTCCCATGAGGCACAGGGTCAGAGCTGATTTGCATATAGCCAGTGTCTAACCCAGGGTGGTGTGGAGTGCAAAAAAACGATGGATTTAGGCCCAGATCCTTGCACTGGGGTGAATGTATGACATTGTTCTACATTCTGTCCATCAACTGTGTTTTTTGCAATTTTCACCCCGAGTGGGCTGGGTATGCTCAGACGTGAGTCCCAGGCTCTCCACACCACTGGAGTCAAGCTATCCAGGCTGATGAAGGCTGATAGCCAGAAACCGGTCCTTGGATGCTTGATTCTGGTCTGGGAAAGACATGGCTTGGTAGTTCGGACTGGACTGTTCCCATGAGGCACAGGGTCAGAGCTGATTTGCATATAGCCAGTGTCTAACCCAGGGTGGTGTGGAGTGCAAAAAACGATGGATTTAGGCCCAGATCCTTGCACTGGGGTGAATGTATGACATTGTTCTACATTCTGTCCATCAACTGTGTTTTTTGCAATTTTCACCCCGAGTGTGCTGGGTATGCTCAGACGTGAGTCCCAGGCTCTCCACACCACTGGAGTCAAGCTATCCAGGCTGATGAAGGCTGATAGCCAGAAACCGGTCCTTGGATGCTTGATTCCGGTCTGGGAAAGACATGGCTTGGTAGTTCGGAGTGGACTGTTCCCATGAGGCACAGGGTCAGAGCTGATTTGCATATAGCCAGTGTCTATCCCAGGGTGGTGTGGAGTGCCAAAAAACGATGGATTTAGGCCCAGATCCTTGCACTGGGGTGAATGTATGACATTGTTCTACATTCTGTCCATCAACTGTGTTTTTTCCCAGATGGGCCAGTCAGCTGATCATGCTAATCCTTGTGGGAGCAATGGTCCCGATCTTCAATGATGGCACTATTCACTGTCCAAAGCCCTGGATGGGCCTTTGCAGGCAATTTGGTATAGATCCCACGTTGTGTTCCATCTTGTCGTGTATTTCTATAGGTTCTGAATCGATCCCCCTATTCCTGACCCTATTCTGGTTAAACTTACTAGCTAGTTAACTAACAGTCAGCCCATGAGGCAAGAAAACCCCCATGATGCAGATACCGTTATCTGACGCAGTCACACTACGGCACAGGAACGTGTTATCTGATTAGGTCATAACGCTTGAGATCTAATTAGACAAGCGACATTCCTCCAGCCCCTGATAAGGCATACGACGTTCTCATAACAAATCAAACCTATGACAACCTGGATAATCCGTGCGGCCATTGTTTTGATTTCACAGAGAACTTTAGTAAAGAATGTGCTAACGAGCAAGTCGTATGACATCTTTATTGACGTACCTATGTCCATCCTTACTTCAATCCCGGCACCTTTAAGGTATAAATATTGCCGACCTTGCCCTATGCAAACACACGCGTGGTGACAAGACGGAGCAGCCATACTTGCCGAAGCCGAGAGCAGAAGCAGACCCCGCAGGCAGCAGCCCCGCCTTCCTGACGCGCTGAGAGACGCGCTGCTATCTCAAGCCGAGAGACCCAGCACCGGCGCTTCTGGGCAGCCCTCGCAGGCAGCCTGGAATATCGAGAGCAGAGAAAGAGATACCATTCCTCATTCATCCTAAATTCCAGGTACAGAACTGAATAACCCCTCCTAGAGAATTCTTTAGTTATCCACTTGGCAAAAACAAACTTAACTTAAACTGTAACTTTCTATTCCCGCCCACGTATTAGACTTAGGTCAGGTACACGGGGTAGGCGTATTTAGAAACACCAGTTGAGTACGTTTAGTCAAATGTATATGTGTATGTAAATATATTTTAATCATTTTAAACATCATATGGCTCAGAAACCATATCCATGTTTTTACAGTATTATTTTATACTATTGCTTCTAATGTATGCACTTTACTTAACTATAAGTATTGCAATAATATCGATCCATTTCTCTTGTACGAGAAAAGAGACTGATCAATAAATAACATCTTTTATTGAACACGCCCGTCTCCTCCTTTTCTCTACATTCTGATGAGACTAAGAATGCACGTACTGACTGAGTAAAATAATTGCCTTGTGCTCACACGACTCTTGAGATTGACTCTTGATTAGGGGAGAGCAAAGTTGTCATGTTCTATGGTTGTCAGAAACTAAATCCCTTCTTGTCTAATCAGGGGAGTTAATCCTTCCTTGAACATTCGAGAAAGTTTCTAGCGAACTCTGAGCTTAGCTGGCAAACCCAAAAATTAAGTCTAGTATCGACAGTAGTAGACCTAGTTAATGTCTGGCCTAGGCCTTTACTGCTGTAGGTACTATTCCAATGCGCAGAGCCTATTGGGAAAATAGGAGCTACACTACATGGCGCCCAACGCGTTTGGAAAGGGCGATAAAACTAACGTAAGACATTTAGAGTAACTCAGTCGTGCTTTCTCACTCAGACCCCTTTTCCCAAATACTCCAAAGACGTCTGGAGTGGGTGAAAGGTTATAATATCCTCCAAAACCTCGCAGGAGGGAACTCCTATGTATGGTTCTTGGTCTAAGTCAACGTTGAAGGATAAACAGTGTTCCAAAATATTGTGCATCTAATCTCTGTTTCCATAAAGAAACCTGATCTGCAAATAAACATAATACCATCCTGTCAGCAAAATGGACAGCGATGAAGAACGAGAGGTTACTAGATTAGCTACTGGAATAGCAGATGCTGATGCTACCATGCAAGCAGCAGACGCGGATATAATACTCATTCCGGTCGCCAAAAGAAGATCTATAACCTTAAAACCTATAGAAAATGGACTGACACCTAGAGGTCATATTCGTAATCGAGGCACACGAATATCGGCAGACAGAGGTATACTATACATGGATACATTTTCCAGCAGCTAATACTATAACAAAGTACTTCCACTATTACAAAGTAGAGGAACCTCCTAATGAGTACACTCCTTTCGAGGAGGTGGAAGTACCACTCAAATTCCAAGAGCATTTGCTCTTATTTGATGGCGCCCTAAAACATAATAATCACATTACAAGGCTCGGTCCTTTAGGAAGACCAGGAGCAACGTGGCCGGTCTTAGCCGGATACACACCATATCCAGACATCGAAAGAATGCCTGCAGCAGAGCTGCTAATACAGCTAAAACAACTACTAAAAATTCACAGACAATTAGTTCAGTATGTAATGCGGACTTCAACAATACAGCCAGCGATTAAACTTCCACAGCTGACCCCTCACCAGGGGAACACAAATAAAATTACACCACAGAACATCCAATCCTGCCTAGGTAAAGTTCCAGCTAAACGGGAACAAATACCATTCTGGTTGGCACAGAAAATTACCCAAATAGAGGCGGTGTTTCCTGACACCACCCCATTAGAAAAACACAGGATTCTGACTATATGTCTCCCAATGGGAATCGCACCACACATTGAGGACTGTGACACTTGGGGTACAGTCTTTGCTTCCATCTACACAAAAACGCACGGTGTTCCATCCATTTCGGTAATACCAGATGTGCTAAAACAAATTCAAGATGAATACGGTCCAGAACCTGCTTTAACTCTTGGTATGAAATTACTAAAAGACTTCAAGCAGGTCTCAGCTATATTACTAGCCAACATAAAGGGTGAAGCAGCAAACGTGGCGATCCGCCAGAGGTTAAAAGAGACAGATATAGCAGACCAACCAGCTGAAATTGCCAGAATCATAGAAAAATCCTATGAAGAACTAGGCAGAGATAGTCTAGGTGGAATACCAGTAAAACCGCAACTGACTACAAGTCCAGAAAAAATGTTTTTTAATAACAATAATAATTCACCAAAAAAGAACTGGGATGGGAACAAACAATCCAATCCAAAAGAAAAGAAATTCCAGTCCAGAGGAAGGTCTCCTAGGCGAAGAGAGAAATCTCCAAACCCGAGACAAAGGTCACCTCAGAGTGAACCCTCTGGGAATAGATATAACCTTAGAAATAGGGATAATATTAAAAAACCTGATAGATATCAAGACATTGATACACGTCCCTCTCAATCTTTTCAGAATTCCTCGCAGAAATCGGAAAGAAGAGGACGATCAGAAGAGCACGCCAAGTCCAAAGACAAGGAACCTGCTCAACTGAAAAAGAAATCACAATTTCCAAAAAAGAAGGTAGCCAGTATCAAGGTAGTTAACAATGCCGAGAATACTGAGGACACAATTGAAAAACGGAGAGTGGGCACAGACAATGCTAGACAGCGCAGCAGAGGTGAGCATAGCTCGCAAAGTCCTTATGGATCATCTGGAGACAGTGGACACGAATGAATACCTTCAAGTGGAAACTGCAGATACCAGAGTTAGCAAGCCCCACAAAATATACGAGATAACATTACGTATAGAGGGAGATAAGACTAGGAAAATAAGGGGACTATTTTGGGATAACCTCTCAAAGGGTTATGACATACTTCTAGCTGAAAAAGACTGGCCACCAGAGTTTGTCAGGGAGTGCCCTCATGGCGAAGAAGTAATTATGCCTGCCTTCTCGAATCAAATCCCGATTCATAAAAAATACACACTTGCTAGAAAGTGGGCAGTGGCCTTAGCACCTGCTTTATATAAAAATCATGTAGGATGGGATGAGGATTCTCCTCCTCACAAAATCCAGTTAAAATCACAACCAACTGCACAAAGGCAGTACCCAATTAAGCAAGAAGCTAAAAAACAAGTAAATGAAATACTAGATCAGCTAGAATACCAGGGGGTGATTGAAACTTGCACCTCACAAATGAACAATCCTTTGTTTCCGGTCTCCAAACCAGACAATTCATACCGTCTAGTTTTGGATTACCGACACCTTAACACATGTTGCAAAACTTTTGCAGTGCAAAACTCACACAGTGCTGCACTAATGAATAACATAGTGCGCAAAAAATACAAAACTACCTTGGACATCTCCAACGGATTCTTTTGTCAAAACATAGCACCAGAGAGCAGATATTTAACAGCTTTCTCAGTAAATGGCACTCAAAAACAATTCTGTCGGTTAGCCCAGGGGTACAAGAACAGCCCGGGGGTATTCTCAGCGAGAGTAACAGAATTACTACAACAATATGATGATGAAGCATTATCTTATGTCGATGACATTTACTTAACAGATGATGACTTGGAAACTCACTTGAAAAGAGTGAACACCATAATACTTGGTTTCGCTGCAGAGGGTTACAAATTCAACTTCAAAAAATCCAGAATTGCCCATCTGACAGTCCTATTCTTAGGATATGAGTTATCAAGTGAAGGCAAAAGCCTGGCAGACAATTTCCTAGAGAAATGTGCCGTAATCCAAGCTCCTAAAACACTAAAAAACCTACAGTCAATTCTAGGCTTCCTAAATTTCGGAAGAACTTACATTGCAAATTACGCAGAAAGGGTCAAACCCCTTTACGATCTAATTAAACCAGACTTTAAAAGATCCAGTTGGACTCAAACACACACAGAAATTTTGAGATCCTTACAAACAGACATGCTAATTAAAACAAAATTAGAAACCCGTGATAATACACGCAACCTTGTGATCCGAGTCATCCTAGGGAGATGCGGATTCACATACCTGACCTCTAATGAGGGAGAAAATGTACCAATTGCATTCAGATCACACTTGTACACAAAAGCTGAACAGAGATTCAGCAACAAAGGAAAAATTGTTCAAGCAGTTCAAACCGCAATAGCTAGAGAAAAAGACATAGCTGACGGTAGACATATCACAGTCAGAACAGCTGAATCAGCCTTTGAAGCATTAACAACACCGTGTAATTTACCAACAACAACATTGGATCCGGAATGGTTACAATGGGTAAATTCAATCACAACGGACAAAGTATACTACTTCTTTGATCCAGAACTAGAAGAATTAAAAAATCTAAAATATGAAAAAACGTATCCTCTGCCAATCGACATTCTGCCTCTACGACATTACGCCTGTGTAATCTATACAGACGGACATGCTCAACCCTCCGTTTGGGGAGAACATGCATACAATCCCACATGTGAGATCACAAAAGAAGTGTGGCGCGGAGGTAAACTAAGACCTCTATTAACAAAATCACACTCAGTAGAAACAAATTCAGAAATGCAAACTGAAATAATAGCTTTGAAAATGGCGCTAGATAATGCGGATCGCGAATTCCCGACACTTATAGTGTCAGATTCATATTTCTGCGTCAAAGCATATAACAAGGATTTGCAGACATGGATTCAGAACGGTTACAAAGATGACACAGATGCACCAATAAAGCAGAGACTTCTCTGGGAACAAGTAGCTCTTTTGAAGAAAGAACTACCAAAGACTCACGTGACTCACTCACTGAGTCATCAACGTGATGGCGTTCACGTTGTAGGGAATTCATTGGCTGAGACAGCCGCAGCGGCAGCCACTAAATCGGCTCCCGTAGATCGAAAAAAGCATACATTAAAATACATTGACGGTGAAACATTGCTGGCGGTGAAAACGTCATCAAAAGGCGACTGCTCAGCGTTACCGATCAACTATCCACTCAATTATACATACATAATCGATGCAAACTCCGTCCCTTTTGCTCGAATCCCTGAAGTGGGGGATAGAGTGATTCCAAACAAGGACAGGAGAAACTTGTTAATCGCAGACGCACATATGGGCGAGGGTCACAGACACCTTAAATTAAAAGATTCTCTGGAAGATTTACAATCACGGTACTGGTGGCCAGGCATGAGCCTCCATCTTACCATCTTTGTAAAAAACTGCCCAAACTGCAACAGAGATCGCAGTGGGGAGAGAAGCAGTTTAATACCTCGTCGTATCAAGGCAGATAATATTACCAGCAAAAAGAATGGCTTGCGATTAACATATACAGGCTAGTTCCCACTTATAATGTAGATCCACAGCACTCGGCTGACGTCCGGACTATTATACAAGATTTGCGAGTCTAAATGGCATATACGCTAAGAGCATGCTACGTTCGACCATTTTTTTTTTCTTTTTCTCAGGCAATCCAGCCTGGGGGGGGGAAAGAATGGCCAAATGAGCACAGCCCAGCGGGAATCTTCTCACTTCCTTCCTGAGGGTATGGGATGGTGTAAAGAAAAAACCAAGACAGAAAGCAATCTATAATAGAAAGGATATTAGGTTCGGGAGCTGGGTGGGTCAAACATCTAATAAGTGTCCAACGTAGTCTAAATAACTTGCCAAGAAATTCTCTGAAGGGATTCAGTCCGTACGAATTATTAGTTGGAACTAGGATGTTGATCTCTGACCTTGATAGTCAGACTTCAGTGGTAACAGAAAAAAGCTTTGATGTCAAAGACCGTTTGGCTATTTTGCAGGACTTAAACAAAACAAGAAAAGACCTGAGCAACATACAGTTGAAACAACAGCCAACAACCACTGAAGAATCACCACCTGTCCCAGCAAGACCTGTCTGGATTCCAAAAGTCGGGGATCTAGTCAGGGAGAAGATCGCGGTAAAGAAGGAATTTGGGCCTTCTTACAGAAAAGCAGTTCCTGTCTTGTCTGTCAACGGGACAAGATCAGTTGTACTACCGCCACTTGCTGGAAAAAAGGAGAACCGAGTTGTATCCATCGACCTGGTAAAACCACAACATGTGGCCAATAACAAACAGTAGGCCAAGTGGACTCCCAATAAGTAGCAGAACACCAAGGTTTGCTACCAGTACAGAGGTCCTAACAAAGAGGCTCATCACATTCGAAACGCCTACAGAAGAACAACAAGGACTATGCAACAATGCAATAGAACTTAGACCTCTGAAAACCCAAATAAAGACATTTAGCAGAGACACACCAATCTATACTAAAGTACCAAGTGAAAATGCAAAAAACAAGAATCCTGAACCAATTGGAACAATTGACAGAACTGCATCCGGTTACTTCATCAACTTCGATGATTCCTCTGAAGGCTTCAGCGAACAAAAGACACAGCCATCATCAAAATCCTTTAAAGACAAAGCGAAGGAACTTTTGAAACAACTAAAAGAAACATATCTGATTTCTCCATGGATTGAATTTTGGGTGGGTTTTGGTGCATTTATCCTCATACTTTGGCTCATCATGGTATTTACTTTGGGACGCTTCATTGAGGGAAAATATGCTAAAATGGACACAGCAAGTCAGAACATCAACTTGGTCCTCAAACCACACACATCGTCACACGTCGAGAAACGAGAACTTTCTTCAGAACTTTCTTCAGCCAACTTCACAGCAATTCCAATACCTGGTGGGGTAGCCTGGGACAACACTGACTATGAAATTTATGGTCCGGTGGAGATCCTGAAATATCCACACCAAATTAAGATCTCTTTGAGTGACTTTGCAAAACCAAACTCATTTGCTGATGATTGGGACTTTGAAAGTATAAACAATATGATGTCTGACTTAGTAATGTCTGCTAAATTTACAAAACATGATTATTTGCAAGGTTCTACAAATTATGATAGTATGTATTGCTATAACCACTATGGTAACCATTTCTTGCATAAATCTGCACAACCTAGAAATGTTTTAAAAATTTAATCAATGGGAACATTGTGCTACACCTCCAAAAGGGAGCTCTAGAACCGTTTATGACAAATATTCATACTTTCAAGGTTTTAACACTAGTAATGCTGAAACATTTTATTATAAATTGTCAAACAAGACAGGGACCAAAACCATGATAACCAACACAAAATTGATTTATTCTGATTCATTCTTTGAAAAAATGAATACTTTTGGATTCGATTATTGGGACAAAAATGTTGATTTGAAAAGTGTTTGGGGCACAAAAGAATGGCAAGTACAGGGTTTAGAAGCTTTGTTTAGAGCCTGCATGATCCCAGAACAAATGATATTTTTAAATGACACTGTTCAACAAACCACCTGTCTTGGCTTAGCCAAAATCAAAGATTTAAATAACCCGTCTATTCCAAAGCCAACAATGTTTAGCAATAACTCTGATACAGATGAAGAAATAGACGTAAACCATATACTTAACCAAAACAGAACACATCCTGATTGGAAACAATGGTTGATCTGGCCCACAGATACAAATCACTGTCAAGATAGATTCCTGAATAAAACACAGGGTTTCAAAATGACCAGGCCAGACCCTAGATATCCCCAAAGACATCACCCAGGGATAATAACAACCTACAGTGTGGGCAAATTATGCCTTCAATGGCTACAGTCTTCCACACTGCCTGAAATTAAGCAACACCTAACTTTACTTACTGATGGTGCTGACTTGCGTGATTTCATAATGGGACCACGCAAACAGCGTCAAAAGCGTTTCATAGCAGCCTCTGTATATGCAGCATATAATGAGGCCTGGAAGGTTACTCAAATTGAGACAGCAGAAAGAATACGGGAAATTGACCGTATTAATTTGGAAAAATCACTTTCTGTAGTGGACAATGGGTTAATGACTCTGTCCTCCAGAATTTTTTCATTGGACAGCATTGTGTCTTCAGCAATCGATATATTATCGCAAGACTTACTGTTATTACAACATGGTCAGTCACAATTGCGTTCTATCGTACAGCTTGGCTGGACGTTACAAAATCTGCGTTCAGGCTATGTGCCTTGGCGTTTAATCAACACTACGTCACTATTCCAAATCTTTAACCTTACTGATAGACAAATCGGTATGGCGCAGAAGGGTGCTGATTATACAATCTTGAGCATTGAAAAACTAGAAAGATTACCGTTGACAATGTCAGAACGACCTGTCAGTGAATGGATAATCCACGGAATCATAAATATTCCAATCTCAACCTTCAGGTTTCAATACTGCCAAAAACATATACAGGCTGGCATGTACGAGAAATTGGGAAAGGGGTACCTTAAAACAACTTGGAACCTGCCCTATTCACATGCATGTGTCAGTAACAAAGGACAGAAAGTGTTTCTTAGTGGCAACAATTGTGCTATGTCACTAAGCGGCACGCTTCTGTGTAACGGTATTAGTTTGCACGGAGCCTGTGAAGGGAATTCATACAACCTTTCATGTCACCAGCAAGGCGCACCTGCAACTGAAATAGAACCATTCTTTCAAAGACTCTATAATGGGAGTTACATTCTTATTGTAGACCGCAGATGCTGTAGTCTTATGCCCGGGACTCCTTATCTCGTCACTACGACGGCGAAGGTCAAGTGCTGTGGACGTTCTTTGTTCCCCAGCTCCTTTCCAGACAGGGAGGAGAGGGCATGGCCCAGTTTGAAAATTACTTCTATTCGAATAGACACTTTAAGCAGAATGAAAACAGTGCTTCTTCAGACGCCTACAAGGCTCACGTCATCAAAAGAAACGTATGATCTACAAGTCGCAAGGACGACTGCAGAGATACATACATTATTATCAACCAATTCCCCCGTACATTTCGCGGAAATCCTGAGCGAAATCTTAAATATTTCTGATACCACAGGAGTCTCAAAGGTATTTAAGACAGTATTTTCGATGGCATTAACACCATTCAAAGCCATACTGGGTATTTTTCCAGATTTCGTCCATTCGATTTTTGGCGGACTTCCCCTAATACTAGGACTAATTGCAGGAATCCTATTCCTAGTCCTTATTTTTCGATATGGCAACCCATGTCACAGATCAAACTCTCGCGACAATGGAAGATACGATCCTAGCCATTGGATACCGGGACCGGATATCAAAAATCCTGGGACTCTCCCGGCTTAGAGACCTGAACATGACTTGGTTTCTATCATTTCGACCAATGTGGCAAAGGTGTGTTTTACCTGTACTAAGGTGTCTGCTATGCGGAGAAGAATGCGTGTTAGACACCTGTCTGACGCTACAATCGGATGCGCCGGTGGATGCAGATACACTGTTGGTTCCTACCAAGGTTCACGCTTTGTGCTGCCCTCAAAGGCTGCCAATTCTGATGACGGCATTCCTGGAATCTTCACCACTGCGATTGAAGAGTAGTGAAGTACGAGATGAAAGCAGCATCGAACAGGTACGACCTTCTGTCAGCAATGCAAATCAGAATGTCAATGCAGACAATCATGCGCATGAATGCATGGTTACCCCTATTTCCGACTTAGTGGAACTTTCCCATGAAGCTGTTGACAGTTTTTTCGAAAGCCTGAATGATATGATGTTCTCTCCGGAACAGAAATAGAGACTTTTGAGTAAACTCGCACACGGCGTTCCCTGAATTCGGCCTTCAAACTTTAAAAATAAAGTCACATGAACAATTACAATCCAGTTCACGGACAGCAACTTTTTTCAGCAAGCCCTTAAAATATTTTTCTATATATTTTTTCCCCGGGACACTGATCTTCTGCTTAAAGTAAGAAACTATTCCTAGAGAACTAAGATTTCTATTTTTTTAGATACTTTATAGACTTTATATAGACTTTAGCTGCCCGCTGGTATGTTCACGATATATTTTATGTGATGAAATGGTTTCGACTTTTTTTCTGTATAGCCATATTAAGAGCCATTTCATGTGTATTTCTCATATACCAACAAGCAATAATGCATAACAATGCGTGTTTACTTTTGCATTTAATTCATAGCTTAAGTGCATACAATATATATGACTGCAATTTTTCAGTATATTTGAAAATTTCAAAATGCATTTATGTATTTTGGGGTGGTAAGGTATACACTATACTCTATAGTATGTTGTACTATGTTATACTATGCATAGATTAGTAGATATGACCATAGTTAGCGTGGAGTGGGTGTCGTGTATTTCTATAGGTTCTGAATCGATCCCCCTATTCCTGACCCTATTCTGGTTAAACTTACTAGCTAGTTAACTAACAGTCAGCCCATGAGGCAAGAAAACCCCCATGATGCAGATACCGTTATCTGACGCAGTCACACTACGGCACAGGAACGTGTTATCTGATTAGGTCATAACGCTTGAGATCTAATTAGACAAGCAACATTCCTCCAGCCCCTGATAAGGCATACGACGTTCTCATAACAAATCAAACCTATGACAACCTGGATAATCCGTGCGGCCATTGTTTTGATTTCACAGAGAACTTTAGTAAAGAATGTGCTAACGAGCAAGTCGTATGACATCTTTATTGACGTACCTATGTCCATCCTTACGTCAATCCCGGCACCTTTAAGGTATAAATATTGCCGACCTTGCCCTATGCAAACACACGCGTGGTGACAAGACGGAGCAGCCATACTTGCCGAAGCCGAGAGCAGAAGCAGACCCCGCAGGCAGCAGCCCCGCCTTCCTGACGCGCTGAGAGACGCGCTGCTATCTCAAGCCGAGAGACCCAGCACCGGCGCTTCTGGGCAGCCCTCGCAGGCAGCCTGGAATATCGAGAGCAGAGAAAGAGATACCATTCCTCATTCATCCTAAATTCCAGGTACAGAACTGAATAACCCCTCCTAGAGAATTCTTTAGTTATCCACTTGGCAAAAACAAACTTAACTTAAACTGTAACTTTCTATTCCCGCCCACGTATTAGACTTAGGTCAGGTACACGGGGTAGGCGTATTTAGAAACACCAGTTGAGTACGTTTAGTCAAATGTATATGTGTATGTAAATATATTTTAATCATTTTAAACATCATATGGCTCAGAAACCATATTAATGTTTTTACAGTATTATTTTATACTATTGCTTCTAATGTATGCACTTTACTTAACTATAAGTATTGCAATAATATCGATCCATTTCTCTTGTACGAGAAAAGAGACTGATCAATAAATAACATCTTTTATTGAACACGCCCGTCTCCTCCTTTTCTCTACATTCTGATGAGACTAAGAATGCACGTACTGACTGAGTAAAATAATTGCCTTGTGCTCACACGACTCTTGAGATTGACTCTTGATTAGGGGAGAGCAAAGTTGTCATGTTCTATGGTTGTCAGAAACTAAATCCCTTCTTGTCTAATCAGGGGAGTTAATCCTTCCTTGAACATTCGAGAAAGTTTCTAGCGAACTCTGAGCTTAGCTGGCAAACCCAAAAATTAAGTCTAGTATCGACAGTAGTAGACCTAGTTAACGTCTGGCCTAGGCCTTTACTGCTGTAGGTACTATTCCAATGCGCAGAGCCTATTGGGAAAATAGGAGCTACACTACAATCTATGCGACTGGGTCGATCCCCAGCCTCGCGGCCCCCCACTCTCTCGCAAGGCGGGGTTCTGCGAGCTCGGCGGCTGGACCTGCCGTCACAAATATGATGCTCCAAAGTCTGCCCACGCAGTGAGCTGCACTCTACACAACGTTAGGCACACAGCCTTTCTCGGGTAAAGTGTACTGGTGGCTGCAGAAAGTCCTTGTCAGCTACTCAAACGCATAGACTGATGCGTTTCAAAATTATTATTTCTTCCTCAGAGGCTGCGAGAGGAATAGATGCGTGCACTCGGGACCTGACTTCCACTAATTAACAGCTAAATTCACTCCCCCAGATGGGCCAACCAGCTGATCATGCTAAGCCTTGTGGGAGCTGTGGTCTGATCTTCAATGATGGCACTATTCACTGTCCAACGCCCTGGATGGGCCTCTGCAGGCAGGATCGGTATAGATCCCACGTTGTGTTCCAACTACGCGGCTGGGTCGAACCCCAGCCTCGCTGCCCCCACTCTCTCTTCAGGACGAGGCGGTGCGAGCTCGGCGGTTGGACCTGCCGCCACAAATATGATGCTCCAAAGTCTGCCCCCGCAGTGAGCTGCTCTCTACACAACATTAGGCACACGGCCTTTCTTGATTAAAACGTACTAGTGTCTGCATAAAGTCCTTGTCACCTACACCTGGGCATAGCCTGATGCGTTTCAAAATTATTATTTCTTCCTCAGAGGCTGCGAGAGGAATAGATGCGTGCACTCGGGACCTGACTTCCACTAATTAACTGCTAAATTCACGCCCCCAGGTGGGCCAATCAGCTGATCATGCTAAGCCTTGTGGGAGCTGTGGTCCTGATCTTCAATGATGGCACTATTCACTTTCCAAAGCCCTGGGTGGGCCTCTGCAGGCAGGATCGGTATAGATCCCACGTTGTGTTCCAACCACGCGGCTGGGTCGAACCCCAGCCTGGCTGCCCCCACTCTCTCGCAGGACGAGGTGGTGCGAGCTCGGCGGCTGGACCTGCCACCACAAATATGATGCTCCAAAGTCTGCCCACACAGTGAGCTGCACTCTACACAACGTTAGGCACACAGCCTTTCTCGGGTAAAACATACTGGTGGCTGCAGAAAGTCCTTGTCAGCTACTCCTACGCATAGACTGATGCGTTTCAAAATTATTATTTCTTCCTCAGAGGCTGCGAGAGGAATAGATGCGTGCACTCGGGACCTGACTTCCACTAATTAACTGCTAAATTCCCGCCCCCAGATGGGCCAGTCAGCGGATCATGCTAAACCTTGTGGGAGCTGTGGTCTCGATCTTCAATGATGGCACTATTCACTGTCCAAAGCCCTGGATGGGCCTCTGCAGGCAGGTTCGGTATAGATCCCACGTTGTGTTCCATCTACGCGGCTGGGTCGATCCCCAGCCTCGCTGTCCCACCCTCTTGCAAGGCAGGGTGGTGCGCGCTCAGCGGCTGGACCTGCCGCCAAAAATATGAGGCTCCAAAGTCTGCCCCCGCAGTGAGCTGCTCTCTACACAACATTATTTCAAAAAGGGGGTGGTGATGGACAGAGTATCTGAGTTAATCAGAACACTCCTACCCAGTCAACAGATCAGGGCTTGATCCATCACCGTTTTTTAGCTCACTGCACCATCCCAGTTCAGAACCTGGCTATATGCAAATTAGTCTGTCCCTGGCCCAGTGCATCATGGGAACAGGGCAGACCAAACTACCAAGCCAATTCTTCACTGGAAAGGAAACAAGCTTCCGGGGACCGGTTTCTGGCATTACAGCCGTCTTCGGCCCGGCTTGCTTGAATCCTGATGGTGCAGTGAGCAAGGGACTCATGTCTGAGCATACCCTTCCACACTCATGGTGGCCAAAATAATTTCAAAAAGGGGGTGGTGGTGATGGACAGAGTATCTGAGTTAATCAGAACACTCCTACCCAGTCAACAGATCAGGGCTTGATCCATCACCGTTTTTTAGCTCACTGCACCATCCCAGTTCAGAACCTGGCTATATGCAAATTAGTCTGTCCCTGGCCCAGTGCATCATGGGAACAGGGCAGACCAAACTACCAAGCCAATTCTTCACTGGAAAGGAAACAAGCTTCCGGGGACCGGTTTCTGGCATTACAGCCGTCTTCGGCCCGGCTTGCTTGAATCCTGATGGTGCAGTGAGCAAGGGACTCATGTCTGAGCATACCCTTCCACACTCATGGTGGCCAAAATAATTTCAAAAAGGGGGTGGTGATGGACAGAGTATCTGAGTTAATCAGAACACTCCTACCCAGTCAACAGATCAGGGCTTGATCCATCACCGTTTTTTAGCTCACTGCACCATCCCAGTTCAGAACCTGGCTATATGCAAATTAGTCTGTCCCTGGCCCAGTGCATCATGGGAACAGGGCAGACCAAACTACCAAGCCAATTCTTCACTGGAAAGGAAACAAGCTTCCGGGGACCGGTGTCTGGCATTACAGCCGTCTTCGGCCCGGCTTGCTTGAATCCTGATGGTGCAGTGAGCAAGGGACTCATGTCTGAGCATACCCTTCCACACTCATGGTGGCCAAAATAATTTCAAAAAGGGGGTGGTGATGGACAGAGTATCTGAGTTAATCAGAACACTCCTACCCAGTCAACAGATCAGGGCTTGATCCATCACCGTTTCTTAGCTCACTGCACCATCAGGATTCAAGCAAGCCGGGCCGAAGACGGCTTTAATGCCAGAAACCGGTCCCCGGAAGCTTGTTTCCTTTCCAGTAAAGAATTGGCTTGGTAGTTTGGTCTGCCCTGTTCCCATGATGCACTGGGCCAGGGACAGACTAATTTGCATGTAGCCGGGTTCTGAACTGGGATGGTGCAGTGAGCTAAAAAACGGTGATGGATCGAGCCCTGATCTTTTGACTGGGTAGGAGTGTTCTGCTTAATTCAGATACTCTGTCCATCACCACCCCCCTTTTGAATCGTTTTGGCCACCACAAGTGTGGAAGGGTATGCTCAGATGTGAGTCCCTTGCTCACTGCACCATCAGGATTCAAGCAAGCCGGGCCGAAGACGGCTGTAATGCCAGAAACCGGTCCCCGGAAGCTTGTTTCCTTTCCAGTAAAGAATTGGCTTGGTAGTTTGGTCTGCCCTGTTCCCATGATGCACTGGGCCAGGGACAGACTAATTTGCATGTAGCCGGGTTCTGAACTGGGATGGTGCAGTGAGCTAAAAAACGGTGATGGATCAAGCCCTGATCTTTTGACTGGGTAGGAGTGTTCTGCTTAATTCAGATACTCTGTCCATCACCACCCCCCTTTTGAATCGTTTTGGCCACCACAAGTGTGGAAGGGTATGCTCAGATGTGAGTCCCTTGCTCACTGCACCATCAGGATTCAAGCAAGCCGGGCCGAAGACGGCTGTAATGCCAGAAACCGGTCCCCGGAAGCATGTTTCCTTTCCAGTAAAGAATTGGCTTGGTAGTTTGGTCTGCCCTGTTCCCATGATGCACTGGGCCAGGGACAGACTAATTTGCATGTAGCCGGGTTCTGAACTGGGATGGTGCAGTGAGCTAAAAAACGGTGATGGATCAAGCCCTGATCTTTTGACTGGGTAGGAGTGTTCTGCTTAATTCAGATACTCTGTCCATCACCACCCCCATTTTGAATCGTTTTGGCCACCACAAGTGTGGAAGGGTATGCTCAGATGTGAGTCCCTTGCTCACTGCACCATCAGGATTGAAGCAAGCCGGGCCGAAGACGGCTGTAATGCCAGAAACCGGTCCCCGGAAGCTTGTTTCCTTTTGAGTAAAGACTTGGCTTGGTAGTTTGGTCTGCCCTGTTCCCATGATGCACTGGGCCAGGGACAGACTAATTTGCATGTAGCCGGGTTCTGAACTGGGATGGTGCAGTGAGCTAAAAAACGGTGATGGATCAAGCCCTGATCTTTTGACTGGGTAGGAGTGTTTTGCTTAATTCAGATACTCTGTCCATCACCACCCCCCTTTTGAATCGTTTTGGCCACCACAAGTGTGGAAGGGTATGCTCAGATGTGAGTCCCTTGCTCACTGAACCATCAGGATTCAAGCAAGCCGGGCCGAAGACGGCTGTAATGCCAGAAACCGGTCTCCGGAAGCTTGTTTCCTTTCCAGTAAAGAATTGGCTTGGTAGTTTGGTCTGCCCTGTTCCCATGATGCACTGGGCCAGGGACAGACTAATTTGCATGTAGCCGGGTTCTGAACTGGGATGGTGCAGTGAGCTAAAAAACGGTGATAGATCAAGCCCTGATCTTTTGACTGGGTAGGAGTGTTCTGCTTATTTCAGATACTCTGTCCATCACCACCCCCCTTTTGAATCGTTTTGGCCACCACAAGTGTGGAAGGGTATGCTCAGATGTGAGTCCCTTGCTCACTGCACCATCAGGATTCAAGCAAGCCGGGCCGAAGACGGCTGTAATGCCAGAAACCGGTCCCCGGAAGCTTGTTTCCTTTCCAGTAAAGAATTGGCTTGGTAGTTTGGTCTGCCCCGTTCCCATGATGCACTGGGCCAGGGACAGACTAATTTGCATGTAGCCGGGTTCTGAACTGGGATGGTGCAGTGAGCTAAAAAACGGTGATGGATCAAGCCCTGATCTTTTGACTGGGTAGGAGTGTTCTGCTTAATTCAGATACTCTGTCCATCACCACCCCCCTTTTGAATCGTTTTGGCCACCACAAGTGTGGAAGGGTATGCTCAGATGTGAGTCCCTTGCTCACTGCACCATCAGGATTCAAGCAAGCCGGGCCGAAGACGGCTGTAATGCCAGAAACCGGTCCCCGGAAGCTTGTTTCCTTTCCAGTAAAGAAATGGCTTGGTAGTTTGGTCTGCCCTGTTCCCATGATGCACTGGGCCAGGGACAGACTAATTTGCATGTACCCGGGTTCTGAACTGGGATGGTGCAGTGAGCTAAAAAACAGTGATGGATCAAGCCCTGATCTTTTGACTGGGTAGGAGTGTTCTGCTTAATTCAGATACTCTGTCCATCACCACCCCCCTTTTGAATCGTTTTGGCCACCACAAGTGTGGAAGGGTATGCTCAGATGTGAGTCCCTTGCTCACTGCACCATCAGGATTCAAGCAAGCCGGGCCGAAGACGGCTGTAATGCCAGAAACCGGTCCCCGGAAGCTTGTTTCCTTTCCAGTAAAGAATTGGCTTGGTAGTTTGGTCTGCCCTGTTCCCATGATGCACTGGGCCAGGGACAGACTAATTTGCATGTAGCCGGGTTCTGAACCGGGATGGTGCAGTGAGCTAAAAAACGGTGATGGATCAAGCCCTGATCTTTTGACTGGGTAGGAGTGTTCTGCTTAATTCAGATACTCTGTCCATCACCACCCCCCTTTTGAATCGTTTTGGCCACCACAAGTGTGGAAGGGTATGCTCAGATGTGAGTCCCTTGCTCACTGCACCATCAGGATTCAAGCAAGCCGGGCCGAAGACGGCTGTATTGCCACAAACCGGTCCCCGGAAGCTTGTTTCCTTTCCAGTAAAGAATTGGCTTGGTAGTTTGGTCTGCCCTGTTCCCATGATGCACTGGGCCAGGGACAGACTAATTTGCATGTAGCCGGGTTCTGAACTGGGATGGTGCAGTGAGCTAAAAAACGGTGATGGATCAAGCCCTGATCTTTTGACTGGGTAGGAGTGTTCTGCTTAATTCAGATACTCTGTCCATCACCACCCCCCTTTTGAATCGTTTTGGCCACCACAAGTGTGGAAGGGTGTGCTCAGATGTGAGTCCCTTGCTCACTGCACCATCAGGATTCAAGCAAGCCGGGCCGAAGACGGCTGTAATGCCAGAAACCGGTCCCCGGAAGCTTGTTTCCTTTCCAGTAAAGAATTGGCTTGGTAGTTTGGTCTGCCCTGTTCCCATGATGCACTGGGCCAGGGACAGACTAATTTGCATGTAGCCGGGTTCTGAACTGGGATGGTGCAGTGAGCTAAAAAACGGTGATGGATCAAGCCCTGATCTTTTGACTGGGTAGGAGTGTTCTGCTTAATTCAGATACTCTGTCCATCACCACCCCCCTTTTGAATCGTTTTGGCCACCACAAGTGTGAAAGGGTATGCTCAGATGTGAGTCCCTTGCTCACTGCACCATCAGGATTCAAGCAAGCCGGGCCGAAGACGGCTGTAATGCCAGAAACCGGTCCCCGGAAGCTTGTTTCCTTTCCAGTAAAGAATTGGCTTGGTAGTTTGGTCTGCCCTGTTCCCATGATGCACTGGGCCAGGGACAGACTAATTTGCATGTAGCCGGGTTCTGAACTGGGATGGTGCAGTGAGCTAAAAAATGGTGATGGATCAAGCCCTGATCTTTTGACTGGGTAGGAGTGTTCTGCTTAATTCAGATACTCTGTCCATCACCACCCCCCTTTTGAATCGTTTTGGCCACCACAAGTGTGGAAGGGTATGCTCAGATGTGAGTCCCTTGCTCACTGCACCATCAGGATTCAAGCAAGCCGGGCCGAAGACGGCTGTAATGCCAGAAACCGGTCCCCGGAAGCTTGTTTCCTTTCCAGTAAAGAATTGGCTTGGTAGTTTGGTCTGCCCTGTTCCCATGATGCACTGGGCCAGGGACAGACTAATTTGCATGTAGCCGGGTTCTGAACTGGGATGGTGCAGTGAGCTAAAAAACAGTGATGGATCAAGCCCTGATCTTTTGACTGGGTAGGAGTGTTCTGCTTAATTCAGATACTCTGTCCATCACCACCCCCCTTTTGAATCGTTTTGGCCACCACAAGTGTGGAAGGGTATGCTCAGATGTGAGTCCCTTGCTCACTGCACCATCAGGATTCAAGCAAGCCGGGCCGAAGACGGCTGTAATGCCGAAACCGGTCCCCGGAAGCTTGTTTCCTTTCCAGTAAAGAATTGGCTTGGTAGTTTGGTCTGCCCTGTTCCCATGATGCACTGGGCCAGGGACAGACTAATTTGCATGTAGCCGGGTTCTGAACTGGGATGGTGCAGTGAGCTAAAAAACAGTGATGGATCAAGCCCTGATCTTTTGACTGGGTAGGAGTGTTCTGCTTAATTCAGATACTCTGTCCATCACCACCCCCCTTTTGAATCGTTTTGGCCACCACAAGTGTGGAAGGGTATGCTCAGATGTGAGTCCCTTGCTCACTGCACCATCAGGATTCAAGCAAGCCGGGCCGAAGACGGCTGTAATGCCAGAAACCGGTCCCCGGAAGCTTGTTTCCTTTCCAGTAAAGAGTTGGCTTGGTAGTTTGGTCTGCCCTGTTCCCATGATGCACTGGGCCAGGGACAGACTAATTTGCATGTAGCCGGGTTCTGAACTGGGATGGTGCAGTGAGCTAAAAAACGGTGATGGATCAAGCCCTGATCTTTTGACTGGGTAGGAGTGTTCTGCTTAATTCAGATACTCTGTCCATCACCACCCCCCTTTTGAATCGTTTTGGCCACCACAAGTGTGGAAGGGTATGCTCAGATGTGAGTCCCTTGCTCACTGCACCATCAGGATTCAAGCAAGCCGGGCCAAAGACGGCTGTAATGCCAGGAACCGGTCCCCGGAAGTTTGTTTCCTTTCCAGTAAAGAATTAGCTTGGTAGTTTGGTCTGCCCTGTTCCCATGATGCACTGGGCCAGGGACAGACTAATTTGCATGTAGCCGGGTTCTGAACTGGGATGGTGCAGTGAGCTAAAAAACGGTGATGGATCAAGCCCTGATCTTTTGACTGGGTAGGAGTGTTCTGCTTAATTCAGATACTCTGTCCATCACCACCCCCCTTTTGAATCGTTTTGGCCACCACAAGTGTGGAAGGGTATGCTCAGATGTGAGTCCCTTGCTCACTGCACCATCAGGATTCAAGCAAGCCGGGCCGAAGATGGCTGTAATGCCAGAAACCGATCCCCGGAAGCTTGTTTCCTTTCCAGTAAAGAATTGGCTTGGTAGTTTGGTCTGCCCTGTTCCCATGATGCACTGGGCCAGGGACAGACTAATTTGCATGTAGCCGGGTTCTGAACTGGGATGGTGCAGTGAGCTAAAAAACGGTGATGGATCAAGCCCTGATCTTTTGACTGGGTAGGAGTGTTCTGCTTATTTCAGATACTCTGTCCATCACCACCCCCCTTTTGAATCGTTTTGGCCACCACAAGTGTGGAAGGGTATGCTCAGATGTGAGTCCCTTGCTCACTGCACCATCAGGATTCAAGCAAGCCGGGCCGAAGATGGCTGTAATGCCAGAAACCGGTCCCCGGAAGCATGTTTCCTTTCCAGTAAAGAATTGGCTTGGTAGTTTGGTCTGCCCTGTTCCCATGATGCACTGGGCCAGGGACAGACTAATTTGCATGTAGCCGGGTTCTGAACTGGGATGGTGCAGTGAGCTAAAAAACGGTGATGGATCAAGCCCTGATCTTTTGACTGGGTAGGAGTGTTCTGCTTCATTCAGATACTCTGTCCATCACCACCCCCCTTTTGAATCGTTTTGGCCACCACAAGTGTGGAAGGGTATGCTCAGATGTGAGTCCCTTGCTCACTGCACCATCAGGATTCAAGCAAGCCGGGCCGAAGACGGCTGTAATGCCAGAAACCGGTCCCCGGAAGCTTGTTTCCTTTTGAGTAAAGAATTGGCTTGGTAGTTTGGTCTGCCCTGTTCCCATGATGCACTGGGCCAGGGACAGACTAATTTGCATGTAGCCGGGTTCTGAACTGGGATGGTGCAGTGAGCTAAAAAACGGTGATGGATCAAGCCCTGATCTTTTGACTGGGTAGGAGTGTTCTGCTTAATTCAGATACTCTGTCCATCACCACCCCCCTTTTGAATCGTTTTGGCCACCACAAGTGTGGAAGGGTATGCTCAGATGTGAGTCCCTTGCTCACTGCACCATCAGGATTCAAGCAAGCCGGGCCGAAGACGGCTGTAATGCCAGAAACCGGTCTCCGGAAGCTTGTTTCCTTTCCAGTAAAGAATTGGCTTGGTAGTTTGGTCTGCCCTGTTCCCATGATGCACTGGGCCAGGGACAGACTAATTTGCATGTAGCCGGGTTCTGAACTGGGATGGTGCAGTGAGCTAAAAAACGGTGATAGATCAAGCCCTGATCTTTTGACTGGGTAGGAGTGTTCTGCTTATTTCAGATACTCTGTCCATCACCACCCCCCTTTTGAATCGTTTTGGCCACCACAAGTGTGGAAGGGTATGCTCAGATGTGAGTCCCTTGCTCACTGCACCATCAGGATTCAAGCAAGCCGGGCCGAAGACGGCTGTAATGCCAGAAACCGGTCCCCGGAAGCTTGTTTCCTTTCCAGTAAAGAATTGGCTTGGTAGTATGGTCTGCCCCGTTCCCATGATGCACTGGGCCAGGGACAGACTAATTTGCATGTAGCCGGGTTCTGAACTGGGATGGTGCAGTGAGCTAAAAAACGGTGATGGATCAAGCCCTGATCTTTTGACTGGGTAGGAGTGTTCTGCTTAATTCAGATACTCTGTCCATCACCACCCCCCTTTTGAATCGTTTTGGCCACCACAAGTGTGGAAGGGTATGCTCAGATGTGAGTCCCTTGCTCACTGCACCATCAGGATTCAAGCAAGCCGGGCCGATGACGGCTGTAATGCCAGAAACCGGTCCCCGGAAGCTTGTTTCCTTTCCAGTAAAGAAATGGCTTGGTAGTTTGGTCTGCCCTGTTCCCATGATGCACTGGGCCAGGGACAGACTAATTTGCATGTAGCCGGGTTCTGAACTGGGATGGTGCAGTGAGCTAAAAAACAGTGATGGATCAAGCCCTGATCTTTTGACTGGGTAGGAGTGTTCTGCTTAATTCAGATACTCTGTCCATCACCACCCCCCTTTTGAATCGTTTTGGCCACCACAAGTGTGGAAGGGTATGCTCAGATGTGAGTCCCTTGCTCACTGCACCATCAGGATTCAAGCAAGCCGGGCCGAAGACGGCTGTAATGCCAGAAACCGGTCCCCGGAAGCTTGTTTCCTTTCCAGTAAAGAATTGGCTTGGTAGTTTGGTCTGCCCTGTTCCCATGATGCACTGGGCCAGGGACAGACTAATTTGCATGTAGCCGGGTTCTGAACCGGGATGGTGCAGTGAGCTAAAAAACGGTGATGGATCAAGCCCTGATCTTTTGACTGGGTAGGAGTGTTCTGCTTAATTCAGATACTCTGTCCATCACCACCCCCCTTTTGAATCGTTTTGGCCACCACAAGTGTGGAAGGGTATGCTTAGATGTGAGTCCCTTGCTCACTGCACCATCAGGATTCAAGCAAGCCGGGCCGAAGACGGCTGTAATGCCAGAAACCGGTCCCCGGAAGCTTGTTTCCTTTCCAGTAAAGAATTGGCTTGGTAGTTTGGTCTGCCCTGTTCCCATGATGCACTGGGCCAGGGACAGACTAATTTGCATGTAGCCGGGTTCTGAACTGGGATGGTGCAGTGAGCTAAAAAACGGTGATGGATCAAGCCCTGATCTTTTGACTGGGTAGGAGTGTTCTGCTTAATTCAGATACTCTGTCCATCACCACCCCCCTTTTGAATCGTTTTGGCCACCACAAGTGTGGAAGGGTGTGCTCAGATGTGAGTCCCTTGCTCACTGCACCATCAGGATTCAAGCAAGCCGGGCCGAAGACGGCTGTAATGCCAGAAACCGGTCCCCGGAAGCTTGTTTCCTTTCCAGTAAAGAATTGGCTTGGTAGTTTGGTCTGCCCTGTTCCCATGATGCACTGGGCCAGGGACAGACTAATTTGCATGTAGCCGGGTTCTGAACTGGGATGGTGCAGTGAGCTAAAAAACGGTGATGGATCAAGCCCTGATCTTTTGACTGGGTAGGAGTGTTCTGCTTAATTCAGATACTCTGTCCATCACCACCCCCCTTTTGAATCGTTTTGGCCACCACAAGTGTGGAAGGGTATGCTCAGATGTGAGTCCCTTGCTCACTGCACCATCAGGATTCAAGCAAGCCGGGCCGAAGACGGCTGTAATGCCAGAAACCGGTCCCCGGAAGCTTGTTTCCTTTCCAGTAAAGAATTGGCTTGGTAGTTTGGTCTGCCCTGTTCCCATGATGCACTGGGCCAGGGACAGACTAATTTGCATGTAGCCGGGTTCTGAACTGGGATGGTGCAGTGAGCTAAAAAATGGTGATGGATCAAGCCCTGATCTTTTGACTGGGTAGGAGTGTTCTGCTTAATTCAGATACTCTGTCCATCACCACCCCCCTTTTGAATCGTTTTGGCCACCACAAGTGTGGAAGGGTATGCTCAGATGTGAGTCCCTTGCTCACTGCACCATCAGGATTCAAGCAAGCCGGGCCGAAGACGGCTGTAATGCCAGAAACCGGTCCCCGGAAGCTTGTTTCCTTTCCAGTAAAGAATTGGCTTGGTAGTTTGGTCTGCCCTGTTCCCATGATGCACTGGGCCAGGGACAGACTAATTTGCATGTAGCCGGGTTCTGAACTGGGATGGTGCAGTGAGCTAAAAAACAGTGATGGATCAAGCCCTGATCTTTTGACTGGGTAGGAGTGTTCTGCTTAATTCAGATACTCTGTCCATCACCACCCCCCTTTTGAATCGTTTTGGCCACCACAAGTGTGGAAGGGTATGCTCAGATGTGAGTCCCTTGCTCACTGCACCATCAGGATTCAAGCAAGCCGGGCCGAAGACGGCTGTAATGCCGAAACCGGTCCCCGGAAGCTTGTTTCCTTTCCAGTAAAGAATTGGCTTGGTAGTTTGGTCTGCCCTGTTCCCATGATGCACTGGGCCAGGGACAGACTAATTTGCATGTAGCCGGGTTCTGAACTGGGATGGTGCAGTGAGCTAAAAAACAGTGATGGATCAAGCCCTGATCTTTTGACTGGGTAGGAGTGTTCTGCTTAATTCAGATACTCTGTCCATCACCACCCCCCTTTTGAATCGTTTTGGCCACCACAAGTGTGGAAGGGTATGCTCAGATGTGAGTCCCTTGCTCACTGCACCATCAGGATTCAAGCAAGCCGGGCCGAAGACGGCTGTAATGCCAGAAACCGGTCCCCGGAAGCTTGTTTCCTTTCCAGTAAAGAATTGGCTTGGTAGTTTGGTCTGCCCTGTTCCCATGATGCACTGGGCCAGGGACAGACTAATTTGCATGTAGCCGGGTTCTGAACTGGGATGGTGCAGTGAGCTAAAAAACGGTGATGGATCAAGCCCTGATCTTTTGACTGGGTAGGAGTGTTCTGCTTAATTCAGATACTCTGTCCATCACCACCCCCCTTTTGAATCGTTTTGGCCACCACAAGTGTGGAAGGGTATGCTCAGATGTGAGTCCCTTGCTCACTGCACCATCAGGATTCAAGCAAGCCGGGCCGAAGATGGCTGTAATGCCAGAAACCGGTCCCCGGAAGCTTGTTTCCTTTCCAGTAAAGAATTGGCTTGGTAGTTTGGTCTGCCCTGTTCCCATGATGCACTGGGCCAGGGACAGACTAATTTGCATGTAGCCGGGTTCTGAACTGGGATGGTGCAGTGAGCTAAAAAACGGTGATGGATCAAGCCCTGATCTTTTGACTGGGTAGGAGTGTTCTGCTTATTTCAGATACTCTGTCCATCACCACCCCCCTTTTGAATCGTTTTGGCCACCACAAGTGTGGAAGGGTATGCTCAGATGTGAGTCCCTTGCTCACTGCACCATCAGGATTCAAGCAAGCCGGGCCGAAGACGGCTGTAATGCCAGAAACCGGTCCCCGGAAGCTTGTTTCCTTTCCAGTAAAGAATTGGCTTGGTAGTTTGGTCTGCCCTGTTCCCATGATGCACTGGGCCAGGGACAGACTAATTTGCATGTAGCCGGGTTCTGAACTGGGATGGTGCAGTGAGCTAAAAAACGGTGATGGATCAAGCCCTGATCTTTTGACTGGGTAGGAGTGTTCTGCTTATTTCAGATACTCTGTCCATCACCACCCCCCTTTTGAATCGTTTTGGCCACCACAAGTGTGGAAGGGTATGCTCAGATGTGAGTCCCTTGCTCACTGCACCATCAGGATTCAAGCAAGCCGGGCCGAAGACGGCTGTAATGCCAGAAACCGGTCCCCGGAAGCTTGTTTCCTTTCCAGTAAAGAATTGGCTTGGTAGTTTGGTTTGCCCTGTTCCCATGATGCACTGGGCCAGGGACAGACTAATTTGCATGTAGCCGGGTTCTGAACTGGGATGGTGCAGTGAGCTAAGAAACGGTGATGGATCAAGCCCTGATCTTTTGACTGGGTAGAAGTGTTCTGCTTAATTCAGATGCTCTGTCCATCACCACCCCCCTTTTGAATCGTTTTGGCCACCACAAGTGTGGAAGGGTATGCTCAGATGTGAGTCCCTTGCTCACTGCACCATCAGGATTCAAGTAAGCCGGGCCGAAGACGGCTGTAATGCCAGAAACCGGTCCCCGGAAGCTTGTTTCCTTTCCAGTAAAGAATTGGCTTTGTAGTTTGGTCTGCCCTGTTCCCATGATGCACTGGGCCAGGGACAGACTAATTTGCATGTAGCCGGGTTCTGAACTGGGATGGTGCAGTGAGCTAACAAACGGTGATGGATCAAGCCCTGATCTTTTGACTGGGTAGGAGTGTTCTGCATAATTCAGATACTCTGTCCATCACCACCCCCCTTTTGAATCGTTTTGGCCACCACAAGTGTGGAAGGGTATGCTCAGATGTGAGTCCCTTGCTCACTGCACCATCAGGATTCAAGCAAGCCGGGCCGAAGACGGCTGTAATGCCAGAAACCGGTCCCCGGAAGCTATTTTCCTTTCCAGTAAAGAATTGGCTTGGTAGTTTGGTCTGCCCTGTTCCCATGATGCACTGGGCCAGGGACAGACTAATTTGCATGTAGCCGGGTTCTGAACTGGGATGGTTCAGTGAGCTAAAAAACGGTGCTGGATCAAGCCCTGATCTTTTGACTGGGTAGGAGTGTTCTGCTTAATTCAGATACTCTGTCCATCACCACCCCCCTTTTGAATCGTTCTCTACACAACATTAGGCACACGGCCTTTCTCGGTTAAAGCGTACTGGTGGCTGCAGAAAGTCCTTGTCAGCTACTCCTACGCACAGCCCGACGCATTCCAAAATTATTATTTCTTCCTCAGAGGCTGCAAGAGGAACAGATGCGTGCACTCGGGACCTGACTTCAACTAATTAACGACTAAATTCACACCCCCAGATGGGCCAGTCGGCTGTTCATGCTAAGCCTTGTGGGAGCTGTGGTCCCGATCTTCAATCATGGCACTATTCACTGTCCAAAGCCCTGGATGGGCCTCTGTAGGCAGGATCGGTATAGATACCACGTTGTGTTCCATCTACGCGGTTGGGTCGATCCACAGCCTCGCAGCCCCCACTCTCTCGCAAGGCGGGGTGCTGCGAGCTCGGCGGCTGGACCTGTCGCCACAAATATGATGCTCCAAAGTCTGCCCACACAGTGAGCTGCACTCTACACAACGTTAGGCACACAGCCTTTCTCGGGTAAAACATACTGGTGGCTGCAGAAAGTCCTTGTCAGCTACTCAAACGCATAGACTGATGCGTTTCAAAATTATTATTTCTTCCTCAGAGGCTGCGAGAGGAATAGATGCGTGCACTCGGGACCTGACTTCCACTAATTAACGGCTAAATTCACGCCCCCAGATGGGCTAGTCAGCTGATCATGCTTAACCTTGTGGGAGCTGTGGTCCCGATCTTCAATTATGGCACTATTCACTGTCCAAAGCCCTGGATGGGCCTCTGCAGGCAGTTCGGTATAGATCCCACGTTGTGTTCCATCTACGCAGCTGGGTCGATCCCCAGCCTCGCGGCCCCCACTCTCTCGCAAGGCAGGGTGGTGCGGGCTAGGTGGCTGGACCTGCCGCCACAAATATGATGCTCCAAAGTCTGCCCACGCAGTGAGCTGCACTCTACACAACGTTAGGCACACGGCCTTTCTCAGGTAAAACGTACTGGTGGCTGCAGAAAGTCTTTGTCAGCTACTCCTACGCATACCCTGACACGTTTCAAAATTAATATTTCTTCCTCAGACGCTGCAAGAGGAATAGATGCATGCACTCGTGACCTGACTTCCACTAATTTACGGCTAAATTCACGCCCCCAGATGGGCCAGTCAGCTGATCATGCTAAGCCTTGTGGGATCTGTGGTCCCGATCTTCAATGATGGTATTATTCACTGTCCAAAGCCCTGGGTGGGCCTCTGCAGGCAGGTTCGGTACAGATCCCACGTTGTGTTCCATCTAAGCGGCTGGGTCGATCCCCAGTCTTGCGGCTCCCACTCTCTCGCAAGTGGGGTGGGGGTGGTGCGAGCTCGGCGGCTGGACCTGCCGCCACAAATATGATGCTCCAAAGTCTGCCAACGCAGTGAGCTTCTCTCTTCACAACGTTAGGCATACAGCCTTTCTCGGGTAAAACATACTGGTGGCGGCAGAAAGTCTTTGTCAGCTACTCCTACGCATAGCCTGACGCATTTCAAAATTATTATTTCTTCCTCAGAGGCTGCGAGAGGAATAGATGTGTGTACTCGGGACCTGACTTCCACTATTTAACGGCTAAATTTACGTCCCCAGATGGACCAGTCAGCTGATCATGCTAAGCCTTGTGGGAGCTGTGGTCCCGATCTTCAATGATGGCACTATTCACTGTCCAAAGCCCTAGATGGGCCTCTGCAGGCAGGTTCGGTATGGATCCCACATTGTGTTCCATCTATGTGGCTGGGTCGATCCCCAGCCTTGCAGCCCCCACTCTCTCGCAAGGCGGGATGCTGCAAGCTCGGCTGCTGAACCTGCCTCTACAAATATGATGCTCCAAAGTGTTTGAGAAAGCTGCCACTCGAGTAAAAATCTACTTGTGCGGCAGAAAAGGAAAGCAGGGACCGCTTGTGCTGTGCATGGGGCCAATCGTGATGATTGCACTGTGCGGACAAGCATCCAGCAATGTGCAATCACAGCGAACTGCATTTTTCTATCGTACTCCGCCATTTGCAGAGCTCCGCGTAGAGCGGGCGAGTTTTATTTGCACTTCGCAGAGTTCCATATAGTGCAACTCCGCAAACTCTGCCCAGGGTTAATCTATATCTATAACTAGGTCACTTTTCAGTAGATGCCAATTTTTTTTCAGTATGGTTCTCAGTTTTTCGTGCTCAGTGTTGTAAGTTGTGATGCATCGGCGTTCCGCTTTGTTTTCTATGCTGCGCTTTTTTCTGTAAATGAGTGTCCCTCTCAGTGTTCTCTCTACACTTTCACTCGCTTTAATCAAGGTGTATTTGTTATAAACACGGTCCTGAAATCTCTGAGTCATTCTTCTTTCACTTTTCGGAAGCTTTCATCTTTGTTACAGATTCTTCTGGCTCTTAAATATTCACCGTAGGGGATACTTTGTATCTGACTACGCAGGATGAAAGCTCTGCGCATGCAACAAAACATTTTATGTGTTCGGTTTTCTGAATAGCGTAGTAATTAATTCATTGTTTTTCACCACAATTTGGACATCTAGGAACTCTGCTTGGGGTTTGCTTATCTGGCTAGTGAATTTGAGATTCAGTGTATAGTCATTGATTTCCCCCCATGTTCTATGTCACCCCGCCAGATGATGAAAATAGCATCAATAAAACGCAGCCATGTTACAATGTTGATGCTCCATTTGTCTAAGGTGAGTTGTTCAAAACCTAATCTTCCCACCACCCCATGTGCAGGTTAGCAAAACTTGGGGCAAAGAAAGTACCCATGGCTGTCCCTTGTTGTTGTTCATAGATATCATCGTTAAAAAAGAAAATGTTGTGCCTGAGACATCAACTCATCATTTCTATCAGCATCATGTTATTTTTGTGGAATCACATACATATATATATATATATATATATATATATATATATATATATATATATATATATATATATATATATATATATATATGCTCACTTTCAAGGCCGCACTCTGTTGCAGTTCAGGTGAGCAACCTCTTAATTTATTAAGCATGCAGCTTCTCCCCCAGTTCATAATTCCTCAGGCCTTACGCGTTTCAAAGGTTTTGTCCTTATCTTCAGAGGCCACACATGCAGAAAGTAATTTCTCGACGCTACAAACACTGCTGCCTGGTTTTAACCCCTCTAATGAGCCTCCGGTGTGCTCGTGATGTCACATCTTTCCAAAATGCAGGCTGGGTGATGTAGTTTTATTTATGTCGTTTTTCATCCCTCCAGTGGGTTTCTAACTGCATGAGCTTTTTAGGCAAAGTTATTTTCCAAGCCCTCCAGTGGGCCCCAGAGGAGATTATGCATCCCTTAGTTTAAAGCAACTGCAGAACCATTATCAAAGGGGTGTAGTCCCCCCCCGCCGGGTCCTCATTTTATTCAAGGTTGGTGCGTCGCCTCCACGGCCGGAGCTGCCGTGATTTAAATGTCAACCAAAATGCTCAGATTTAAGGCCGCACTCCGTTGCAGTTCAGGTGAGCAACCTCTTAATTTATTAAGCATGCAGCTTCTCCCCCGGTTCATAATTCCTCAGGCCTTACGCGTTTCAAAGGTTTTGTCCTTATCTTCAGAGGCCACACATGCAGAAAGTAATTTCTCGACGCTACAAACACTGCTGCCTAGTTTTAACCCCTCTAATTAGCCTCCGGGTTGCTCTTGATGTCACATCTTTCCAAAATGCAGGCTGGGTGATGTAGTTTTATTTATGTCGTTTTTCATCCCTCCAGTGGGTTTCTAACTGCATGAGCTTTTTAGGCAAAGTTATTGTCCAAGCCCTCCAGTGGGCCCCAGGGGAGATTATGCATACCTTAGTTTAAAGCAACTGCAGCACCATTATCGAAGGGGTGTAGTCCCCCCGCCGGGTCCTCATTTTATTCAAGGTTGGTGCGTCGCCTCCACGGCCGGGCCCGCCGTGATTTAAATGTCAACCAAAATGCTCAGATTTAAGGCCGCACTCCGTTGCAGTTCAGGTGAGCAACCTCTTAATTTATTAAGCATGCAGCTTCTCCCCAGTTCATAATTCCTCAGGCCTTACGCGTTTCAAAGGTTTTGTCCTTATCTTCAGAGGCCACACATGCAGAAAGTAATTTCTCGACGCTACAAACACTGCTGCCTGGTTTTAACCCCTCTAATGAGCCTCCGGTGTGCTTGTCATGTCACATCTTTCCAAAATGCAGGCTGGGTGATGTAGTTTTATTTATTTCGTTTTTCATCCCTCCAGTGGGTTTCTAACTGCATGAGCTTTTTAGGCAAAGTTATTTTCCAAGCCCTCCAGTGGGCCCCAGGGGAGATTATGTATACCTTAGTTTAAAGCAACTGCAGCGCCATTATCGAAGGGGTGTAGTCCCCCCCCGCCGGGTCCTCATTTTATTCAAGGTTGGTGCGTCGCCTCCACGGCCGGAGCCGCCGTGATTTAAATGTTAACCAAAATGCTCAGATTTAAGGCCGCACTCCGTTGCAGTTCAGGTGAGCAACCTCTTAATTTATTAAGCATGCAGCTTCTCCCCCAGTTCATAATTCATCAGGCCTTACGCGTTTCAAAGGTTTTGTCCTTACCTTCAGAGGCCACACATGCAGAAAGTAATTTCTCGACGCTACAAACACTGCTGCCTGGTTTTAACCCCTCTAATGAGCCTCCGGTGTGCTCGTGATGTCACATCTTTCCAAAATGCAGGCTGGGTGATGTAGTTTTATTTATGTCGTTTTTCATCCCTCCAGTGGGTTTCTAACTGCATGAGCTTTTTAGGCAATGTTATTTTCCAAGCCCTCCAGTGGGCCCCAGGGGAGATTATGCATACCTTAGTTTGAAGCAACTGCAGCGCCATTATCGAAGGGGTGTAGTCCCCCCACCGGGTCCTCATGTTATTTAAGGTTGGTGCGTCGCCTCCACGGCCGGAGCCGCCGTGATTTAAATGTCAACCAAAATGCTCAGATTTAAGGCCGCACTCCGTTGCAGTTCAGGCGAGCAGCCTCTTAATTTATTAAGCATGCAGCTTCTCCCCCAGTTCATAATTCCTCAGGCCTTACGCGTTTCAAAGGTTTTGTCCTTATCTTCAGAGGCCACACATGCAGAAAGTAATTTCTCGACGCTACAAACTCTTGCTTGGTTTTAACCCCTCTAATGAGCCTCCGGTGTGCTAGTGATGTCACATCTTCCCAAAATGCAGGCTGGGTGATGTAGTTTTATTTATGTTGTTTTTCATCCCTCCAGTGGGTTTCTAACTGCACACCGGAGGCTCATTAGAGGGGTTAAAACCAGGCAGCAGTGTTTGTAGCGTTGAGAAATTACTTTCTGAATGTGTGGCCTCTGAAGATAAGGACAAAACCTTTGAAACGCGTAAGGCCTGAGGAATTATGAACTGGGGGAGAAGCTGCATGCTTAATAAATTAAGAGGTTGCTCACGTGAACTGCAACGGAGTGTGGCCTTAAATCTGAGCATTTTGGTTGACATATATATATATATATAGTAGGTAGTACTAAGCAGCCAGTGCACGTCAGAATATTGCAGCACATAAGGGCAATACTACATAATGATCCTGCTTACCCCGTGGCCAGACACTTTGCCAGTTGCCATGGTAAAGACATTAACTGTCTAACATATTATGTTGTTAGTGCCATACCGAAATCCAAGAGGTGTGGCAATAGAGAGCGACAGCTCAGGCAACTTGAGACAAAGTTCATATTAGAGTTTGATAGTACGTGGCCACAGGGACTAAATAATACAGAAGATATGCACACCTTCTTGTAAGGATGTAATATGGATTGTTGTGTTGACAACAATAATGGTTATAATTTGCATGTCTATTAATTTCCTGATACCATTGTAGTCTTATAAAATTTCCAAATAGTCAGCTGTTACCTTTTTCAGACCTCGCCTTGATTATTGTTTTTACAGTATAATGGTCTTTTAGCAGTATGCCAATTTTCGTAATAATTTTATCAATTTTAATATTTTACCCCGGACTGAGTATTTTATTAATGATGGATTATAATACGTGCTTGCTATTAACTATTTATATTGTATTTTAGAAAATTAATCAAGGTCTTAATATATTCAATAATGCACTGCACTTTTTTATGCTATTTTGCACACAACTGTTTTTTGCACTGTCTTGTTAGTTCCTAATTTAGGACCTTAGCACTAAGCACTTTTATTGGGTAGTTTGGTTGCCTGGATTCATCCGGTTAGAATTGTAATGCACATGGGCAGTGCATGTGTGAAATACCAAAATACGATGTCGATACAATATGGATTTATCCAGAGAGAAATTTTTGTGCATTCATGTACAATTTACATTTGTATCTCAATAACTGTAGTTGTTGAAATTGCTATATTTGTTAAATTAATGTTGTGTGCGAAATACACAAACATGTTAAATCAAATGAATAGCATATGAGCATGTATTTGTGCAAGGTATAGAAGAAGTACTTTGCACACCTTGCTTTCTAAGTCTTTTCACACTGTCTTTTGACCCTGTGACTGTTTCTTTAATGCAACCCAGGTGTGCACTTTCACTATATGTATATAAGGAAAAAAATGGCGCAGTTTGAGCTGAATGTGATCAAGGGCTGCATAGCCCGAAATGCGCCGTTGTGAGATTAATAAAGTATTTCTTGCCTGAAACTTTGCTGCAGAGACCTGAGTCTCCTTCCTCGCCAGGTGCCTTCTGGAAGTGGTCAGGGTAATCTTCGGATATATATATATATATATATATACATATATATATATATATATATATCACAGCCTCCTAACAAACTCCTGAGGCGGAAAGCCGGGAGCGCTGCTTATTTTAATTGCTTTTTAAAATTGTATTGTACTGCTGTGTTTGCTCACTTACCGGCATCTTGCCACGATCTTTGCCTGCCTTCAGAGGTCCCAGACAGCCGATTTGGGCGCTGCCTTGGGGAATCCTCCCTCGCTGCCGCCATCTACCGCGAGCGAGTAAGCTACGCCCACCTTACCGGCCACGCCCCCCTCCATCTGTTATAAGGGCGTGCTGATTCCTAGCGCGTCCTCCTAACAAACTCCTGAGGCGGAAAGCCGGGAGCGCTGCTTATTTTAATTGCTTTTTAAAATTGTATTGTACTGCTGTGTTTGCTCACTTACCGGCATCTTGCCACGATCTTTGCCTGCCTTCAGAGGTCCCAGACAGCCGATTTGGGCGCTGCCTTGGGGAATCCTCCCTCGCTGCCTCCATCTACCGCGAGCGAGTAAGCTACGCCCACCTTACCGGCCACGCCCCCCTCCATCTGTTATAAGGGCGTGCTGATTCCTAGCGCGTCCTCCTAACAAACTCCTGAGGCGGAAAGCCGGGAGCGCTGCTTATTTTAATTGCTTTTTAAAATTGTATTGTACTGCTGTGTTTGCTCACTTACCGGCATCTTGCCACGATCTTTGCCTGCCTTCAGAGGTCCCAGACAGCCGATTTGGGCGCTGCCTTGGGGAATCCTCCCTCGCTGCCGCCATCTACCGCGAGCGAGTAAGCTACGCCCACCTTACCGGCCACGCCCCCCTCCATTCCCTCTCTCCCTTTGATTCCCTCATAAAAGGATGTGTATGGGCCCGAGGCGCAGCGGACGGGCGCAGCGGGCGCGACGATTGCGCGCCGAAGGCGCGCCTAAGGCAAGCCCGTCTGCGCCCGTCCGCGACTGTCCGGGGCTAGGGGCACGTCACTCTGCCTCACTCACCATCTATGCCCCCGACCATCTACGCAGCCTCCAGGGATCATGGTCCCTACCATCCTCCACCTGCTCTCGCATTTCGTCCCTCGGTCTGTCTCCCGTTGTTCCTCTTGACATCCCCCCTCCTCTAGTTGTCCCCCCCCCACTCTCCTAGTGACAAGGCTCTCCCTGCAACCTCCAAAACTCTTGCGGCATTCTACCTTAACACCCGGTCTGCTGTAGCCCATGCACACGAACTCTCAGTACTGCTCGACTTTCATGCCCCAGATCTTCTTTTTCTAACGGAAACTTGGTTCTGCGATGACTCCCTCCCTGCCCTACTGGCCACCTTACCAGCTCCATACTACGCCCTCCGAGCAGATCGCCTTACTGGCAGAGCCGGGGGCGGCGTGGCAGTCATCGCACGTACCGACCTTCCTTTCCAAACTCTGTCCCTGCCAGACATTGCGAATACCGAGTATCTGGCTATTCGCACTACATCCATTACGCCCCCTCTTACCTGCTTTCTTACCTACCGTCCTCCTCGATCCCCTTTATTGTTTCTCCCTGATTTTCTGGAAGTCCTTGCCACAATCACCGTTAACAACTCCTCTATTCTACTTCTTGGCGACTTCAACTTCTGGCCCTCTGATCCAGCGGAATGCTCATCTTCAAAAGAATTTTCAGAAACTCTCCAATCCCTTAACTTTACATCTCATATTCATTCCCCTACCCATATCAAAGGTCATACATTAGACCAGATCTGGTCCCTGAACTGTCCTGTGGAGTCCCTCTCTATCTCCCCTTGCACATGGTCTGACCATTACCTGATCTCATTTGCCCTCCCCATTTACCCGCCGACCAAGCCCCCTCGCCCCAAAAACATCTGGGTCCGTGCTTGGGGACGAGTTGATCCGGAAAACTTATCGTCCCTACTCACCACTTCCCTCCCTCCCCTGCAAGGCCTATCCACCTTCTCCCAGGTCAAGGCCATCGAACAGTGGCTCTCCTCAGGCTGCGATTTTGTTGCCCCTCTAAAACAAATTACCTCTAAGCGAGAGAAGGATGCCAACCGGTGGTTCAACGAAGAGCTTAAGGCCACCAAACTAGCGGTACGCCGCGCGGAGCGGGCTTGGAGGAGAAATTATTGCTCCTCTCTACGATTAGAGTTCATTAACATCTTAACCCAATACAAAAAAGACATCTTGGGGGCTAAAACCACCTATTTCTCCTCCAAAATCCTCGCAGCAGAAAACCAGTCGAAGGAAATCTTTTCGATCGTGCACAACTTGGCGTTTTCGGACAGAACAACTCTAAAGCCCGCCCCTTCCAAAGAACTCTGTCACTCCCTCAATAACTATTTCATTCAGAAAATAGCTACTATTAAAGCCAACATCCCTCCCCCTTCCCCCACTATGGTTGACCCCCAGTGTCCCTTTCTCAAGGCGTGGTACCGAACCCACTAAAATCTGCGGTTATTGTACCCATCCTGAAAAAGCCGGGCGCGGACCCCTCAATTCCTGCCAATTTCCGCCCCATCTCCCTCCTGCCATTCTTGGCAAAGGTGCTCGAGCGCCATGTCACCTGCGCTCTGAGCTCTTTTGTGGAGAAGCACGGAGCTCTTGCCCCCCGCCAGGCCGGGTTCCGCCCCGCACACTCTACGGAGTCCGTAGTACTCTCGGTCCTGGACAACCTCAGGGAGGGTATGGATACCAACCAGCCCCAGGCCTTGGTGCTCCTCGATCTCTCAGCCGCTTTTGACACGGTGGACCATACCATCTTGCTTTCCCGTGTCAAGGCGGCGGGGATCGGGGGCACCGCTTTGGTCTGGCTATCCTCCTTCCTGAGTGACCGCACCCAGGCTGTCCGCCTGGGCGACTTTACTGCGGACGTTCGGAAAGTTCAGTGCGGGGTCCCCCAAGGCTCCTCCCTTTCCCCTCTTTTGTTTAATCTTTATATTGCCCCTCTTATCTTTTCTCTGCAACAAATGGAGGTCGCCGTATTCAATTATGCGGATGACCTCCAGCTTGTCTTTAATTTGTCTTCTTCCCTCTCTTCTGTTCTAAATTTCCAATCCATTATGCTCCATATCCGGGACTGGATGAACCACAACCACTTGAAGCTCAACCCAGATAAGACCGAGCTGGTGTTGACGGGTGGTTCATCCAGCCCCTGGTCTTCTTTATTCTGGCCCCCCTCTCTTGGCCCTTCACCTATCCCCTCTACCTCAGTCAAAACGCTAGGCAAAAAACTCAATTCTCAACTCACTCTTCACTCTCAGGTTAGCTCTGTGGTTTCTTCTTCTTTCCTATCACTGCGCACTATACGCAGGGTGTCCCGTTTCTTTTCCTTCACTGCCCACAAACTGATTATCTTGGCCATGGTGGTTTCCCGCCTGGATTACGGCAACGCCCTATATGCAGGTATTCCTGCATATAGCCTACGGCGTTTGCAACAGATTCAAAACCAGGCGGCCCGCCTGGTCTTTAAACTCCCGAAATTTCACCACACTACTCCCCTCCTGAAATCTTTGCATTGGCTTCCTGTTCGTGCCCGGGTCCAGTTTAAGCTTGCCTCCATCACCTTTCAGGCTTGACTGGGCTCGGCACCGGCCTTCATCTCTTCTGAGATTACTCCTTACGTTCCCACCAGGGAACTACGCTCATCCACTCAGTCCCTTCTCACTATCCCACGTTACCGGAGAAAGAAATGGGGAGGCTCGAAATTTGCGACCCTTGCCCCGCTCCTCTGGAACTCTCTTCCTCTTGAGCTCCGAACCCTCACCCTGTACTCGCAATTTCGGAAACACCTCAAGGCTCATCTGTTCGTGAAGTCTTTTAACTAATCCTCTTGTAGCTTGCTGTTGTTTTCCTACTCCGGTCCTTTGTTAGTTGTAGCGCCAAGAAACCGCTGGTGTATGTGCGCTTTAAAAATTATTTAAATTCAATTCAAATTCAATTCATACAGCTCCGTGGGGTTGTCCAAGTAGCAGGCTGACCTCTAGTCTGCGTGCGCCTTCCCCAAAGCGTTCGTTGGTATGGGCAGTTGCGTGTTTGAAATAATAATGGCAGCTGATAGGCCCGACGCGTTTCAGAAATTTATTTTCCTCTTCAGGGGCCAACAGTAAAGTGCATGACGGCTCACCTTCTCCCTTTATGATGACACACATTGTGTTTATGGGAGATGTAGTCCGTGTGTCCTGGATGGATGCACTTTCAAATCTGGCTCAGCTTCCTCCTCAATCCGCAAAAGAATCGACCGCACTCAAATGGTTGGAGTCAAAAAAACGTTTTATTCACCGTAATTCAGTAACACAGGACGCGTTTCGGCATCGCGCCTTTTTCTCACTGTGACTGCACAAAATATTGCTCTGCATTTTAACAATAAAGTTTTCTGACACTTCTTAGCATTCAATGATGTCATTTCCGGTTAAGTCATGGAAAGTAATGCTGTACTATGGCAAATTCATTAAAGTGCTGGCCATCCTATAGTGTGTATTTGCATTGATTGTGGTGTAGTAGAAGCAAACAAAATTGATCCATAAATCGGCTATATATATATAACTCAGTATAGCCCGGTTGCCACTGGGTAGCTTTTTTGCTTTGCTAATAGTTTTGGCGCCACTTGGAGAATCTTCACAAATGTTTCCCAAAATTGTGCTTGTTTGCCTAGTTTCTGCCAAGCTGGGCCTGACAATAAGGGGGGGGTCCCAAAACGCAAAAAGATTCACACATTTTCCATGGACTTTTTTAGGAAGCAATACCGCAAAAACTGCTCAATGGAATTGCACCACATTTGGCACAAAGCTACAGCTTGATCCAGAAAGCGTGCTTTTCATGATTTGGTGTAAATCTGCTCAATAGATTTTGAAAAACTAAGGACAAAAAAGTGTGTATTTCTGGACAGTTGGGTGCAGGGGACTCTAGCAAGAGTCCCAGGAGCTCAACTTACAAAAAATAGAGCGTTCTGATTGGCCTAGGGTTTTTTTCCCTATGACTTTAGAACTTCCACATGAGTGCACTTCCATGGGTGTGAGTGCTCTAACTTTGCAGGCCACAACAAGACAGAAAATGTTGCAGCAAACATGATAGGGCTCAGGGTCTTAGTCTCCTGTCCAGTTTATGAAAAAAAGATTTAAGGGGGCAAGGGAGGGGTGCCCAGCCCCTGCCCTTGTAAGGGGATCCCATTTCTTTTTTTTTAAACACCAGCTGTGGTGAATTTTGTTTCAGTTATTAGACCCTCTGGGTGGGTCAGGGCCTGAAGGTCATTAAATATAATCATTTGGGGAGGGGGTCCTTAGTAGGCCCCCCTCCCTGAGCCACTTTTGTGGCCCTGGGATTCCATTCCCTGGAGTCAAATGTAAATTAAAGGGGAGGGGACATGCGTCTCTCTCCCTGTGCTACAATTGGGCCCCAGGGACTTCATCCTCATACAGGGAGAAGGCATGGGGCCACCCGCCCTGAACCACTATTAGGCCCTGAGGACCCCATCTCCAGAGCCAAAAAGGGGGTTTGGGTGCATAGCCCTGCACCCAGAGCCACTGTTGGGCCTTGGCACCCCATACCCCAGGGCCACATCTCTCTAAGAAAAGGGCAGGGGGTCTCACGTCCCCTCCAAGTTCCGGTATCCTCTCCAGGGATCCAATTCCTGGAGCATGATACTTCACAGTGTCCGAGGGCACCTATGGATGGGACAGTGTGGTTCCCTTCCCAGGAGAGTGCAGGCATACCCTTGTTGCACTCACCCAGACAGGGAAGTGAACTTTGCTCCCACCCGGCGGGAGCAGTAACAATATTTGCTCCCACATAGGTGGGGGCAAAGGAAAAGTGTTGACTCCCACCAGCACCCAGTTTGCTCCTGGCTGGGCAGCTGGCTGGAGCTGCGGGTGACTTTGGGGCCCTCCGTGGCCCTCAACGATCCCCTACATTGAGGGTGCCCCGGGAGAGCACAAGGGCACCCACTTATACTTAAAAATAACCTGCTCTCCCAAGATGGAGACGAATGGGGCCAAGGAGGCCCAGTGGCTACACTTGCAGCCCTCATCTTAAAAAGGAGTTGTGGGTGACTTGGGTGAGCACCAGGGCACCCACTTAATAATAAATATTATGACATCCCCGTGTGAAGATACTGGCTCTGGAGAGGGCTGGGGCCCCTCTCCACAGGTCTATATTAAAATAAATCATGTGGATTTCCTTGGTACCACCAGGATACCCACAACATTATTTTTGAGTGGAAAAGTAATGAATAATAACTGAGTGGAAGGAGCTGCTCATTTATTATTCATTGCTTCATGAATGAGCGCCCCATAAGCCCTATATACATTTTCTTTACATTGGTGGTGTTCCGACAAGGGGCAGGGACACAAAAAAGCATTTTCTTTTAATGGTGTTGGGTGCTGCAAGGAGTGTAGAAATCCCCCAGCAACATTTTAAAAAGTAGGTTTTCTGAGTCCTTAAATCTGTGAACTGAGGAGAACTTCGTAAATATTTTTAAACCACTCCTAGCTAGGCTCTATGCTCTTCAGCTGGAGTGCAAGGCCTTCTTGTGGATCTTTTATGATTGCATTTTGTTGACTGAAAAATGTTAAAAGACTCAGAAACATGTTGGTTTTATTAAAAAAAAAAAAAACAATGTGTCTCTGAGTTTTACTTGTAAAAATTTTCAGCAGCCAAAATGTGATATGAAAAACAATATAGAGGATAGAATTTGTGTTTTTATTAAAACGTATATTAAACATTTTTATAATCATCACTATTATTAAACATTGCATTGTGTGTATACATTAGATTAAAAATATTGGGGATTTTTGGAGAACAATAATAGATCTGCATATATGCCTGACACGTTTCTGTGGCCAACGTACCACTTCATCAGAGGTATTTCTCCTGTACGCATTGGAGCGCTCTTTAAACTGCATGCTGATTGGTTGAAAACCCCTCGTGGGTTCAACTACGTACTTGATTACTTCCTACAGCATGCTGGGATGTGTAGTCACATCAAGCTTTCATTAAACACCTATAGTAGGTTCCAATGCGTACAGAGTTCAGCGAGTCAGTTAAAATCCTTTGTAGGATCTAGATGTGATGGGAGCAGGCACTTTTCATCAAGAAGCACTGTCCCGGAAACCGGATCAGGAAGGCTCCTCTCCCTCAGCCTCTCATTCCTTTGAGATGGTGCTTCCTGCACGGGAGGGCACACATGTTATAATATTGTCCAACAATGGCCGAGGCTTCTCAAGATGCACTCGACAGTGCGTCTGCCATTCGGCATCACGGTTCAGCCCGCCGCAGCCATCCAAGTTCGTTGTATTGCCTGACACGTTTTTGTGGCCAACGTACCACTTCATCAGAGGCATTTCTCCTGTACGCATTGGAGCGCGCTTTATACTGCATGCCGATTAGTTGAAAACCCCTCGTGGGTTCAACTACGTACTTGATTACTTTCTACAGCATGCTGGGATGTGTAGTCACATCGAGCTTTCATTAAACACCTATAGTAGGTTCCAATGCGCACAGAGGCTGGGGCGGGCAGAACCAGTGGCGTCACTAGGGGGGTGCGGGGGGTGCGGACCGCACCGGGTGACACCAACACATGGGGTGACACCAATCTGCACTGCAGCCTCGAGTCTGCTCTCACCTTTACTGTCGCCACCGGCATAACACAGGCCCCCGCAGCCCACGAGTTGCGGGGCGGGCCCCAGCACTCCAGGGCCCCCCTCCGCAGCCAGAACACACAATACATCAGTCTTGCTTGGATGTGACGGGTTACGTCACTTACGTGGTTACGCTCGCTGTCGTTGCACCTCACACAGTCTCTTTTTAAATTAAATGGTGCCCGGCACGCAGTTGTCTCCACGTCTGTGCCAGATCTTCATCCTTAAAGTGGTACTGGGGGAGCTCTGGCCAACGCTACTTAATCATTCAGCCAGGGAGAGCAGCAGGGTAAGTGGGGCAGTCTATCGGATTTAAATTCATAATTTAATTGAGGTCAAAGTCACGGGCGGGTTGAACAAAAGTCCTACGCTGGGACCAAGACAGATCCATAGCAATATCTGGCAGGGAATGAGATACGAGTATATTTATTGTGACAGATTGTTTTACGGCTGTGGCATAGGGCTCAGGACAGGGGGCCGCTAGCGCTCCTGGCTTGTAAGGGGCTTCTCGAAGAGCTCCACTGCACTTTTATTTGGAAGTCTGTCTGGGCAACTGTCTCGACTGAGAAACGGTGGGTAGACATGGGTCACAGACTTGAATTGTGCGTCATGCCCCTGGCTGCTCTTTATGATGGGGAGAATAGGGTCGTTGGGGGTTACTTCAACAGGGGGAAGTAGGCCTCAGCATTGTGTGCTGGATGTCAGGGCGCCGGTGGAAGGAGCTACATGTGTTCGGTGGGAGGGCATGATTGTCTTGCTGGAGTAAATCTCAGAGCCGTCCAGCCATTGACCTTTTCTGTTAGGAAGTTAAGAAGTTCTCCGATGTATTTGCAGATGCTGTGTTTAGTGTGGGCGGTGTCCAACGAGTTGATTGCCACACATGAGGAAAATCTGCCCTATCCCCAGACCTGGGTTTAGGATTCTGTGTCTCTCTCTGTGTGCACTCCCTTCTCCACCAGCATTACCGCTACTTGTCTTGTCTAGCCTCACCTTCTGTATTCCGGATGTACTCCTGTCCAATTTTAATTATGCATGGACATGAAGAAAAATAAACTAACTAAAAAGCCTCATGTTTTAAACTTTGCTTTGCCAGAGACTCGACCCCCACGAAGTTAAAGGCAAGGCCCTTTAATGAAGATTAAAAGTTACATTTATGTAAAGACAATTCAAAGGCAACATATTTTGTAGAATATTGTTTAATCAAACAGACCGTTCAGGTGGATTCCGTACATCACTTGTACAGTCCACATTCTATACGACTACTATTCCTAAAACGCCCGTGCTTGGAATGGAAGGCAGCCCTCTGCGTTTTTGTGGGGAGTCTGCCCGGGCAGGCGGGTATTATGTAGTGGTGTTTAGTGCCAGTTATGTGCAGAAAAATGTAATTCCAGTTATGATGATAGGTAAAATGTCAACACTTTGGTAATTTCAATAGAAACATTCACTTAATGTCAATAACCATGGCCAGGCCTCCAGATTGTATTACTACCTCGGATGTAAATGCAGCGTTGTGTGCTTTTCAGATGCCTACGTTTCAAACATTGTAACTTTGAAGGTGCAGGGATTTTAATGTAATGTTGTTTTTTGTGTGTGATAGAATCACGAAAAGATGAAATCTTTAAATCGACCCAGACAAACGTGTATGTTGAGTAGACAGGGCTTTACTAAAATGAAAGCAGAGCTGAGGAGATCTTGATTGATATGGAATGTATTTCTATATCCGAAGTGCATGGATCGATCAACACAGGCTGTTTTTTTCCTCTCCACTTCTTTACTTTCAGTATGATGGTGCCCTAGTTGCGGATGTGCAGAGAGTTTCCAGAGACGGAGCGCTTGTTATCGAGATATGCATAGGTGCTTGTTATGATGCAGCTGGTTTTGAAGATAGTGCTGACCTAAAAATGGAGCCAGTGGGTTTCCTTCAGAATGTAGGCCACGCTTTGTTACCCATGGCCAGTGTCATCCAGGATCTTAAATGTGACCACAAGTATAAAGGAATGCCCAACGGTAATCCAAGAAACAAGAGAGACAAATGTTCATTATAAAATCACCCCTGATTGATCCAGCCAGGTGTTGATGGTCCACAGCATTCGTGCCCACTATAAAGGTAATATACCTGGGAGAAAGTTGGCTAGCCTGCAGCCCAGAACTGGTTATTGCCCCACATTTTCGCCTTACTACAGCTGTCAGAGAAAAATTGCATAATACTCTCTACCATCTATCCACTGACCTCCCAACCCACCAGTCTTCACCCAGCAGTGTCAGAGTTCAAGGAAGAGAAAACTTTCAAAATACTAGCACAGATACAAAATTCCAAGGCCACTGTAGAAGGCAATTGTCAAGGAATTCAGTAACTATGATAAAGTATGTAGAAATTAGGGGTTGGCGTAACTCACATTATTCTGTGTAGCGTAATCTTTCCGAATTACCTAAAAATTCAGCGAGATTACACAGAATCACATAAGTGTAATTTAGAATTTAGCACCATTTTCTTTAGGCACAAATACCCACTCACCTTCAAAATGCACGCGAGGATGCATTTTTCTCTAAAAATAGAACTAACTGCAACAGAACATTAATTACAATGTGAGCTACCATTTGAAAATGTGAAAGTGGAGAAAGATTTTCCCCCCAAAGGACTCAAGGCATTTAGCGCCAGTTTCTTAGCACAAAATGCACCATCACTTACAAAATGGATGCAAGGGGGTATTGTTCGCTAAGAAAATAGCAATAAATGCAACAGAACATAAACTGCGGTGCAAGCAGCTGCTCACATTCTCTAAATGTGCTGTCACCTAAGGACCCCCCCCCCCCTAAATTACTCTTAATTCCATAAGTGGCGTAATCTAGTTATTTTTGGTAATTTCTCCTTAAAAAGTGTTGCAGAATTTAAATTAGTCTGATTACTCCAGCATGATTGATATTATTCCCAGGCCTCGCAGAATTAGCCAGTGTAAGTAATTCCCTATTTGATGCTTTTGAACTGTGTTTGGGTAGAGTTAATTGGTGCCAAGAAAACATTTGCACAGTAAAAACTCCACAATATGTGGCATTCATTTAAACACAATAGAAGCACTTAAAACATTGTCTTAACAAAGTACACCACTTTGAAATGTGCTTGCATGGTGCTGGTAGGTGGGCAGCTACAAAGTAGGTGGCCAAAATCTCAGGGTGAACATGCAGCTGGTCTTTGGCCATTAGTAGCCATTGCAGTTGTCAATGGAAATAATTTCAGCTTGCTCTTCACTACAGTGCCACCTGTTGCTCGCACTCTTGTTTATAAAAACCCAGGGAAGACAGATGGAGTAAGAGAGAGAGGGAGACAGAGGGCGCTAGAGGGAGTAATACAGAGAGAGGGAGCTAGAGAGAGCAAGACAGAGAGAGAGGGAGCAAGAGGGAGTAACAAAGAGAGAGAGAGAGACAGAGGGAGCTAGAGAGAGTAAGACAGAGAGAGAGGGAGATAAAGGGAGTAAGACTGAAGACAGAGAGAGAGAGGGAGCTACAGGGAGTAAGACAGAGAGAGAGAGCTAGAGTGAGAAAGACAGGGAGAGAGGGAGCTAGAGTGAGAAAGACAGAGAGAGAGGGAGCTAGAGGGAGTAAGACAGAGAGAGAGGGAGATAAAGGGAGTAAGACTGAAGACAGAGAGAGAGAGGGAGCTACAGGGAGTAAGACAGAGAGAGAGAGCTAGAGTGAGAAAGACAGGGAGAGAGGGAGCTAGAGTGAGAAAGACAGAGAGAGAGGGAGCTAGAGGGAGTAAGACAGAGAGAGGGAGACAGAGGTAGCTAGAGGAAGTAAGACAGAGAGAGAGGGAGCTAGACAGAGAGAGGGAGCAAGATAGAGAGAGAGAGAGATAGAGGGAGCAAGACAGAGAGAGAGGGAGCTAGAGGGAATAAGAGAGAGGGAGCTAGAGGGAGCAAGACAGAGAGAGAGGGAGCTAGAGGGAGTAAGACAGGGAGAGGGAGCTAGAAGGGAGTAAGATTGAGAGAGAGGGAGCTAGAGGCATCAAGACAGAGAGAGAGGGAGCTAGAGGGAATACGAGAGAGGGAACTAGAGGGAGCAAGACAGAGAGAGAGAGGGAGCTAGAGGGAGTAAGACAGAGAGAGGGAGCTAGAGAGAGCAAGACAGAGAGAGAGGAAGCTAGAGGAAGTAAGACAGAGAGAGAGGGAGCTAGACAGAGAGAGGGAGCTAGAGGGAGTAAGATAGAGAGAGAGAGAGCTAGAGGGAATAAGAGAGGGGGAGCTAGAGAGAGCAAGACAGAGAGAGAGGGAGCTAGAGGGAGTAAGACAGAGAGAGGGAGCTAGAAGGGAGTAAGATAGAGAGAGAGGGAGCTAGAGGGATCAAGACAGAGAGAGAGGGAGCTAGAGGGAATACGAAAGAGGGAACTAGAGGGAGCAAGACAGAGAGAGAGAGGGAGCTAGAGGGAGTAAGACAGAGAGAGAGAGGGAGCTAGAGTGAGAAAGACAGAGAGAGAGGGAGCTAGAGGGAGTAAGACAGGGAGCGAGGGAGCTAGACAGAGAGGGGGAGCTAGAGGGATTAAGATAGAGAGAGAGGGAGCTAGAGGGAGCAGGACAGAGGGAGAGGGAGCTAGAGGGAGTAAGAGAGAGAGAGGGAGCTTGACAGAGAGAGGGAGCTAGAGGGAGTAAGACAGAGAGAGAGAGGGAGCTAGAGGGAGTAAGACAGAGAGAGAGGGAGCTAGAGGGAGTAAGACAGAGAGAGGGAGACAGAGGGAGCAAGACAGAGAGAGAGGGAGCTAGACAGAGAGAGGGAGCTAGAGGGAGTAAGACAGAGAGAGTGAGCTAGAGGGCGCTAGACAGAGAGAGGGAGCTAGAGGGAGTAAGAGAGAGAGAGGGAGCTAGAGGGAGCAAGACAGAGTGACAGGGAGCTAGAGGGAGTGAGACAGAGAGAGAGAGCTAGAGGGAGCAACACAGAGAGAGAGGGGGCTAGAGGGAGTAAGAGAGAGAGAGGGAGCTAGAGGGAGTAAGAGAGAGGGGGCTAGAGGGAGTAAGACAGAGAGAGAGGAAGCTAGAGGGAGTAAGACAGAGAGAGGGAGCTAGAGGGAGCAAGACAGAGAGAGAGAGGGAGCTAGAGGGAGTAAAACAGAGAGAGGGAGCTAGAGGGAGCAAGAGAGAAAGGGAGCTAGAGGGAGTAAGAGAGAGAGAGGGAGCTAGAGGGAGTAAGAGAGAGAGTGGGAGCTAGAGGGAGTAAGAGAGAGAGAGAGCGGGAGCTAGAGGGAGTAAGACAGAGAGAGAGGGAGCTAGAGGGAGTAAGACAGAGAGAGAGAGGGAGCTAGAGGGAGTAAGACAGAGAGATGGAGCTAGAAGGAGTAAGAGAGGGAGCTAGAGGGAGTAAGACAGAGGGAGAGGGAGCTAGAGGGAGTAAGACAGAGAGAGAGGGAGCTAGAGGGAGTAAGACAGAGAGAGAGGGAACCAGAGGGAGCTAGAGGGAGTAAGACGGAGAGAGGGAGCTAGAGTGAACTAGACAGAGAGAGGGAGCTAGAGGGAGTAAGTCAGTACCTAGCGCCGTACATTTCCGACAGAGGTGGTCCATGCGGTAAGTCGTGAGGGGGTGACACCATGAGTTACCTGCACCGGGTGACACCAACCCCAGTGATGCCACTGGGCAGAACCCTGAGGCCGGATGGCAGATGCACTGTCGAGTGCATCTTGAGAAGCTTCGGCCTTCGTTGGATAATATATAAATATGTCACGTGCACATTGGTTTATAAAGGGGATCGGGTGGGAAGTCCCGCCTCCCCAACCGGAAGTGATGTCCTAGGAAAGTTTAGCCACGCCCTCCACACAATGGCACTCCACACAATGGCACTCATGGCACTCACCGGGGCGGGCAAGAAAGAAGGCAATGTTCCGTACAACTACAAAAGCTTTTTTTTAATGAGGGATCATTTAAACGTAACAACTTTTCTGGTATTTTCATGTTCCTTGTACGATTAATTAACTGGGCTCATTATTTCCTCATGTAGCTCTCGGAACTTGCATGTGACAGCTAATGTCCGCAGAGCACTTACATATTGATCTTTGGACTCATTTGGTGCTTGCGCCCATGAAAAGAATTTGTGGCGCTCGACAACCACACTGACTTTCTTACCATATTGCTCTTCCAGTGATTTCAGGGGCGTAGTATGCACTGCATCCTCTTTTCTTTCTTTATTAACCATAATCAGGTCCACTGGAATTATGCTGCAGAGGATGGCAAAATGATGTGGCAATGTTGAGTAAATTATGCGGAAAGAAAAGGCAAATTATGTGGCATAAAGCAGCACATCTACCTCTGCAACGGGCTTTCCACTGGTTAGTAACATGTGTCAATGCGTTTTTAGTAACTTTTGAACCCTGTAAACTAGAAACAATTTTTTTCTTAAACTCTGCAGATTATTATGCAGCAGATGAGAGATTACGTGGCAAATGCGGCCATTCTATAACTATGCGGTAAACGACACAGACGAACAATCACACATTTCCACTATCCCTGACCATAAAATGAGAAATCATAAGAGTAATAAAAGACTGCTCATGATGCGCTTTATTCCTCATTCTCAATGTACTATCAGGTATTAACCGACCTATTGGTACTCGCTGCATCACCTTCTGTAAAGATGAAAGGTTGAGTTCGCCCACCCGGATGCAAACCGCAGACCTCGAGGTCACACACACAGATTCCCAAAACGGGCACATCCATCCACTGAGCTGTCCTATGTAGTGCTTTGGAATATTGGTATTAAAAAAAAAGTCGCAACACATGTGCTTAGATGCAGATCTGCCCTTCTTAGTCGCTTGACAGAGTTGATATTTCTGTTTTTCAGATGCACACCACGAACAGTTTCAGCAGCCTGGGAGAGTAATTTCGACTCGAAATCAGGCCGAAATTACCCATTAATAAACCCCTCTGCACAGAGACTGTTTGCCGGCTCCATTTTGAAGAAACAAAACCGGCGTCATTACGACTTGGCTTGCTTTTTGCATGACTATTAACATCTCGAGAACCCATTTCATTTTGTTCCAGCAAATTACTGTTGACCCATTTGTGTGTTTTATAGTCTGCGCACACAAGGACGTGATGGCAAAACAAACAGCCCTGCAGATCTGTTTCAAAATGTAAATTAATAGAAAGACCAACGAAAGAAACAACCCTCCGCACATTTATTTAGGCGTTTTATTTTACTGTACTGCATTTTACTGGTTAGCATAGCGCTGCGCTACCTGTTAAATGGGTGTTAGAGCGCTTTATAGAATAATTACCACAGAGAAACGAACTCTGTTCAATTAAAATGAAAAATTCGGTTGAAAGGAAGGAGAAACAGGAACGCCAAACGAAGTAGAGAAAAGCAGGGGGATACAACATAGTGTCTCCTGTGGTTTTTATTAAGAGGAGATTTTCTGAGAAATGAAAGGAGGAGGGTTAATGAATTCCTACACAAATAGTCATTGTATATGGAAGAACATTTTTATTATTCATGTTGCACACATAAGGATATTAACTTTCAACAGGTAAATGTATTTACACCTTGCAGTTTTACTTGACTGTAGTTAGCAGAGGCCTTACACTAAAATGGAAAATGGTAGTGTTGTGCATCTTCATTTTAATTTCAGGAGAGAAGCTGTACCAGCTGCCTTGCACAATGTATCATTTATTGATGTTTTCTCATGTAAATGTTTAGTTTATGCAGTCCTCGAAGTATCTACTAACGAGCTGCAGGGGAGAAAACATTGGAAGGAGAATATCTTCTTTTGAAGAATACTTAGTATATATTTAATTGTACTTTAAATTGTGAAAATGTTGAGACCATCTCATTGGAATGTACCTTAACCTGCTCGATTCCCTTCATGGGAATCGTGGGTGTAGCAACCTGATGAATAAATCTGGGCTTTTTAACAAATGCAATGCAGACTTGCTGGGAGAAAATGTGTTTCCAACTTCTTCTAGAGATTATGCCTTTTACTCTTGCCCTAAGGTATACTCTTGGGCAGATTCCTTCAAGGAAAATCTTTATTTACTTCATAGATACTGTCTTACACTGGCTTTTCATGCTGACGCATTCTGCTTGTCTTATCCAAAATATTCCCTACTTTCCTCTAGCACAGCTGATATCGGATTTACCTTTCAGGGAACAGTGAGCCTGCTTTCTGTTATTTGAGACAACTTTATATTAGTTTGTCTTTGCGTTTATGATTTTTAATAGGTTTGTAAGATGCTCACTAATGCATTCGTGTATCGGCTATTGATTTACAACTAATTTGTTGATTTGAAATTTGTAACTTTCCTAATCTTCTAATAAATCTTAATGGTTTGCAAATCTAACACTCTTTGCCATCCTGTGTGGCAGAATGTGCTTTACGTTATTGAAATGTATTGATTGTTGTGTTAGCCTCGGTCAGAAATAAAGTTGCATCTGCTTGAGTGCAGGACATACTTGAGTTTGCACCAGACATTTGCACACTGCAAAGTGCTGCATTTTACATGCGTTTTTTTTTCATTTTTTCCTAAACTAAAGGGGATTTTCCTGAAAACTGAGATCTTAGGGAAGAGAGTTCCACAATGTGGGAGCTACCCCTAATAATGACGGCCACCAGTTGAAAATCCAATTTTCTAGTTTCGAATCTAAATATGTCTTCACTCCTGACGTGTTTCTTTCCTCTTCAAATTGAATTTTGTAGTACTTAAATTAGTACTACAGTAGTTGTACTTACTTTAAAATGCAATTCACAAACCTGCAGGTGGAAATCTTCACCTATGCTATGTGGATGTTGGTAAGTTCATAAATTGACTGCTTGGCAGTAAGTCTGGGAGGAACCAGTAGAGTGGATGGAAATTTGAAAATCTATTTCTAAATAGGAGGCATTTAGAAAGGAGTAGGAATGGGTTTAAGGAGAGCAAATAAAGGGTTTAGGAAGGGACAGACATCCACCCACAAAAGAGTAAAAACTCCAGCTCAAATCTGGAGTATATCCAGTACTACACATGGTCAAGCATTGGTACATTGGTACTGCACTACCTCACACAGAAAGTAATGGAGTAAGGGAATTAAAATAGAACCACCTAGTAAATAATGTTAAATAATTTAATTTATTCTGAATTTTCTTAAATCTTTACAATTTTATATCAATGTTAACAAATGACACAAAAAATTAAGAATGTATCTTATTTTATGATAATATATATGTAAATGTAAATGTATACTATTTAACTTTTTAAAATAAATGTAATTTTACTGTTTTTTGTAAAAAATAATTGTAATTAATGTAAAACAATACTATGCATATATTGTTAGAATTTTAAGCACATAATAAATACATATAAACATGTTACTTTAAGTTGGTGTTTTTTAATAAAACGTAAAAAGTAATTTAATATAATATATTCAACATATATTTTAGAATAGTCAACTATGTAATTCAAAATTAAGTGAAAATAGTGATGTATTTCTTCTACATTTAAAATATATTACATTTATTTACATAAAAATTTAACACAAAAATATTTGTACTAATTTATGTTAAAGTTGATATACCTTTACGTTTTACTTATACTTTACCATAGGGTGATCCCAACAACAGTGGTGAAGAACTCCACCTACATGTGAGGAGTTACTAGTAGTAACTTTACACTACTAAAGTTGGTTCCATCCCCTGTTTCATGGGATGGAGACTTGTAAGTCTAAACAACACTGTAAATTTACACTCTGGAATTATGAATATCCAAAAGTAGAAATTTACTGCAGAGTGTAAGTGTAAATTTACATGTGTAAATTTACTCGCATGCAAATTTTCCTTTATGAATAGGCTTAGCAGCCGCGGTCGGCAGAAGGAGTTCCTGCAGGGCGGTGACGTGAGGAGGGGAGGGGCAGGGTGTGGGGTAGTAATGTATGGATTACGGAGTTTAACAGTTAAGTAAACATATAAATAAATAAAACGAATTTCGTTGCGCGCACTGCATCGCATTTGGTGATGCAGTGCGCGCAACGAAATTAGTTTTATTTATTTATATGTTTACTTACCTGTTAAACTCCGTAATCCATACATTACTACCCCCCACCCTGCCCCTCCCCCTCCCCACGTCACCACCCTGCAGGAACTCCTACTGCCGACCGCGGCTGAGGCTTAGCTCTAACCCAGCCAGTCTTAAGACAGCTGGGTTAAAGAGGTTTAAAGTGCGCATGTGTGGCTGGTCACATGCACACCTTAAATTGAAAGTGCCCTACTCTCTCTGCTGTCTGCCAGTCAGCAGCAGCCCCACCCCCGTCTTGACAGTCTGTTCGGGACGGGGTGATGAACAATAAAATGGTAGTGAATTAGACTTATTACCATTTTATTTTTCATCTCTGGGGCATTTCAGTGGGTCAATGCTCGTCCGATCAAGCGGATGAGCCGACCCAGGCGTAAACTCATGAATTTGGACCCAATTCTCTCTCCAAAAAGTTGGAATTGACTCCTGTAGGTCTACTAACGATAGGAGTACATGCATGACTTTTTAGGATTGACAGAGATTACAAGTCACCTGAACATCAACTTAATAAAAAGAAAAGTGGGGCGTAAATTACATTACACACTATTTTACATCACATGATTGATCACTTGTCCCTACCAGAACTCCTCACTAGTCTCCAATTTGCTGGTAAGAACTAAGGCTGGAGGGCAGAAAGTGTAAACTACAGAAGGGAAAGGCGTTCTAAGAGCCCTCTTTACCTGCTCCTGCTACCAATGTCCTCTATGACCCCCTGAAACCATGGATAGCAAGTGCAGAGCTATGCATATCAAAGAACAAGCAAAGGTTAGTAGCTGCGACCCTAGAATGCCCCTAATTGCCACCCAATTCAACAGTACGCCTCCCAAGTAAAGGCACAATTATACATGCATAAATACATCACAATAGTCCAATTACATTTTAGTTATATTATTTTTTCTCCATAGAGCAAATAGTTTTCTAAAACAGAAAGCACTTCAATTACACATCCACCACATTTGGGATTTATCACTGAATGGATAGGGATTTACCACTGCAATGACAGGAATAACTATATAACAAAATCCTGAGTGGGAAAGTGACTCTCAACACTTTTGAATACTTCCAAACCTCCATGCTGGTGGATCTTCTTCTACTTTCAAAGGTCTCTTTAACCTCCCTGGCCCTGTGGGCAAATTTCTTAACACATTATTTGAAAACATTCAAGTGCCTGATTACAAGTGAGCAAGAATCAGAGCACTAACCTGGTGCCTTTCTACTGAGGAAGGGACACAAATCTACCAGGCTGCTGATTCCAAGCACCTCTATCACCCTGGTTTCTCCATGTGGTAACCATGCAGAGGTGAATACCTGGATGGTGAGGGAAAGGGGGAGTGGAAGAGAGAGAAGAAGAAACACTGCATGGTGGATCAAGACCTGGTTGATCATGGTTGATCAAGGAGCTCCCATCATGTGCAACTGGAATGGGTTCTCTGCCTCCAGTCTTTGGACTATGTGGGTTTGGTGGTTTCTCTAATAAAAACATGCATTAATCTGAGGTTTCTTCCCCAAACTAGGTACAACATTCAATTACTCCTAAGATAACGTGATCCCTACTTACCTAGTCACCTACTTTTCCCCACAATATACTCTGTTGGTTGGATATATTCTATCACGATCTCCAATTCTACAAATAAAGATAGAACCACACGAGCATTGTAGCTAATTTCCTTACATCATGAGTATTTTTGTTAATCTTTATTCTTTTACCTGTTATTTTCTTTGCCTCTAAATAACCATTTTAAATTAGTTCTTCAGAAGCTCTTATGGTAATTGTCCAATGTTTTAAGTTGATTTCACTCAAGGTGCTCTGGCGCGTTATGTTAGCTTCATAAGTGTTTGAATATTGAGTCTCTCTCTCTCTCACTTGTTGGCCTTCCAACAGTATCATACAATACACTGTATGTGCCCTCACATAGATTTTCCTTCCTAGAATGATCAAGTGGTATAAACTGCAAATAATTTCCACTTGCAGAAATGAACCACATTGTTACCTCTGAATGCCAAGTTCCTACTTGAATGTAACCTTTTCCTTTCTTTTAGCACTTACTACTCGTCAACTATTAGAAAAATCTCAGGTAAGTCTTATTCTTATGGGGCCCTGTGCCTTACTTAATTTTAGAAATTGCTCACCTCCTACTTGTTCTTATCTTTTGTTTTGCAGATGTTGACGGGCAACAGATCACCACCATGAAGATTCGCCACCACTGGAGGCAGATAATAGGTACGTTATACAAAGGGGTTACGCACGCTTCCAGGTCTTACCCTTCCCAACCTAAAAGGTAATTTAGTTTGTTTCTGATTTGTTTCATGTCTAGGATGGCCTTAACTTTAAATTCGAATTGTCCATTTACCAAAATGGAGGCTAAGTGTGTTAATTTCCTTGTGTTTAGTTCTACTGGTTTAATGTAACCAACAATACATGAAAAACTGAATGCATAGGCACATTTGCTGGTAAATTCACTTTTATTACTACCAGGTTTAAAATTGTTGATATATTATAAAGTCCTATGAATTTGGGTTGAAATTAGCTTTTTCCTTTTAAATTTAGATATTTTGTGGATAGCTAAGCTCGTCACCTTCCTGATATTCTGGGAGCACGCTGCGATGCTGATCTGCATAACGTTTATATTTTAGTTGGATTAGGTTTTGGAGTCGTTCTTCAACTACTGGTACCTTATTAGAATTTGCTGGAATTTCCCAGTCATTCAGTGTAGGGTGATGTCCTTTTGAATGATAAAAGGGAGAGTAACCTGTGACTGAATGAGGTGCATAGTTAGAGTCAAATTTGGCCAACCTGACATTTTTAGACCAATCTTTATTACCATGCAGGAAGTAATAGGGCAAGTATTGCTCTAAGCATTGGTTCTTCATTTTCATTTTTATTTGACCATTCGTCTGTAGGTGGTGACAAGACGATGGTTGTATATCGATTCCCATGAGTTAACACAGTGCCTGCCAGAAATTTGAAATGAACTGGGATCTGCAATTGGTAATTATTACCAATGGGATTCCTTGTAATTCTACTACTGACTGCAGAAATACCTTAACATTAAGGGGCCCATTAGGATGGCGGGCAGATTGCCCCTGCCAGGCTGGTGGTAGCCACCGCCAGCCTGGCGGGGGCAATCCGCCCGCCATCGGCACCTAAATTCCCCCTGCCATATTAGGATGGCGGGGGGGACCACGGCGGACGGAAAGACCGTCCGCCGCTTTTTTGCCCCGGTCGCCTTGCGACCGGGGCGGAAAACATTTAATATGGTGGCGCTGTCAATTAGACACCACCAGACATATTACGATGGGCTCAAACAGATGCCTTTCCGTGGCCGCAATGCCGCCACGGAAAGGCATGCGGTCTTCCCTTCGGGGGCCCCCTGCGGGCCCCCAAGGTGAAGGGGGGTGGGGGGTGCACATGGGGGGTACCTGTGGTACTCCCCTGCATTTGCATACACAATGCGGCAGGCACCGCGCAGTGCCTGCCGCTTTGTGTATGCAAATGCATACATGCATTTTTAGCATTGTGGCGGGCAGTGCTGAGAGCACCGCCCGCCACAATGTTAAAAATACATGATGCACCCGCCACTGTGGCGGGCGCATCCTAATATGCAGTGCGGGACCGCCGCTCAGCTCGCGGGCGGTCCCGTTTTCCGCAAGGGTGACGGGCGGGCAAAGTCTGCCCGCCATCCTAATGGGGGCCTAAGCCTTTAGCTGTGGGCAATCTTTGAAGTGGCACAAAACTTGCAATTTTGGTTAACTGATCAACAACTTAAATAGTGATAGACCCTTCAGAAAATTAGGGAGCTCCACCATAAATTCTAATGACACTTTGTACCAAGGCATTGGAGGCACTGGTTTTGGTTATAATAACCCTGCTGGTACTTGGTGCCTGCATTTTCAATATGCATAAATTCCACAACTTGTAATACAAGTTTGTACAACTTGAGTAATGTTTACCCACCAAAAGTGTCAATGCACAATTTCGAGGGTGTTCATTTTTCAGGGTGTCCAGCCAAGTGGGAACAATGGCACCAATTTAGTGCTTGTTCTCCTAAGTTTTTGGTGGGCAGGAAAAGACCTTCCTTAAAGTAACAAAGATTGTTACTAATCATTCCATCTTTTCCTAAATTAAACTCACGGACATCTTTCTTTGATTTTCCACCAATTCTTGTGTATATTCAAAGGATAAAAGAGTGCCAGTAATTTTTTCTATTTCTACTATATTGGGTATTCTTCTATATTTCCCATAGTTCCATACGGGGCGGAACTGGGTAACAAAATTGAGGTGTGATGATTGGAATTAAAATTTTCTGAAGCTCTTATGGTAACTGTCCAACGTCTTAAGTTCACTTCACTCAAGGAACTCTGATGCATTATGTTACTTTCATACGTGTTTTGAATATCAAGTATCTCTCAGTTGTTAGTGTTTTTACAATATCAAACAATACTACTGTTCATGTAATTACATGGGTTTTCCATCCTAGATTGATCAAGTGACATTAACTGCAATCAGAATCCAACTGTAAAATTGAGTTATATCTTTAACGCTAGAATGTCCAGTTTCTTTTTTAACTGTAACTTTTTCCTTTCTTTTAGCACTTCATACTTGTCTTCCTTGTGAAAAATCTCAGGTCAACCTTTTTTCTTATTAGGCGTCTTCGCCGTAATTATTTCTAAATTTCTTATTTCTTACTTCTTGTTGTCTTGTTGTCCCCGGAAGCTTGTTTCCTTTCCAGTAAAGAATTGGCTTGGTAGTTTGGTCTGCCCTGTTCCCATGATGCACTGGGCCAGGGACAGACTAATTTGCATGTAGCTAGGTTCTGAACTGGGATGGTGCAGTGAGCTAAAAAACGGTGATGGATCAAGCCCTGATCTTTTGACTGGGTATGAGTGTTCTGCTTAATTCAGATGCTCTGTCCATCACCACCCCCCTTTTTGAATCGTTTTGGCCACCACAAGTGTGGAAGGGTATGCTCAGATGTGAGTCCCTTGCTCACTGCACCATCAGGATTCAAGCAAGCCGGGCCGAAGACGGCTGTAATGCCAGAAACCGGTCCCCGGAAGCTTGTTTCCTTTCCAGTAAAGAATTGGCTTGGTAGTTTGGTCTGCCCTGTTCCCATAATGCACTGGGCCAGGGACAGACTAATTTGCATGTAGCCAGGTTCTGAACTAGGATGGTGCAGTGAGCTAAAAAACGGTGATGGATCAAGCCCTGATCTTTTGACTGGGTAGGAGTGTTCTGCTTAATTCAGATACTCTGTCCATCACCACCCCCCTTTTTGAATCGTTTTGGCCACCACAAGTGTGGAAGGGTATGCTCAGATGTGAGTCCCTTGCTCACTGCACCATCAGGATTCAAGCAAGCCGGGCCGAAGACGGCTGTAATGCCAGAAACCGGTCCCCGGAAGCTTGTTTCCTTTCCAGTAAAGAATTGGCTTGGTAGTTTGGTCTGCCCTGTTCCCATGATGCACTGGGCCAGGGACAGACTAATTTGCATGTAGCCAGGTTCTGAACTGGGATGGTGCAGTGAGCTAAAAAACGGTGATGGATCAAGCCCTGATCTTTTGACTGGGTAGGAGTGTTCTGCTTAATTCAGATACTCTGTCCATCACCACCCCCCTTTTTGAATCGTTTTGGCCACCACAAGTGTGGAAGGGTATGCTCAGATGTGAGTCCCTTGCTCACTGCACCATCAGGATTCAAGCAAGCCGGGCCGAAGACGGCTGTAATGCCAGAAACCGGTCCCCGGAAGCTTGTTTCCTTTCCAGTAAAGAATTGGCTTGGTAGTTTGGTCTGCCCTGTTCCCATGATGCACTGGGCCAGGGACAGACTAATTTGCATGTAGCCAGGTTCTGAACTGGGATGGTGCAGTGAGCTAAAAAACGGTGATGGATCAAGCCCTGATCTTTTGACTGGGTAGGAGTGTTCTGCTTAATTCAGATACTCTGTCCATCTCCACCCCCCTTTTTGAATCGTTTTGGCCACCACAAGTGTGGAAGGGTATGCTCAGATGTGAGTCCCTTGCTCACTGCACCATCAGGATTCAAGCAAGCCGGGCCGAAGACGGCTGTAATGCCAGAAACCGGTCCCCGGAAGCTTGTTTCCTTTCCAGTAAAGAATTGGCTTGGTAGTTTGGTCTGCCCTGTTCCCATGATGCACTGGGCCAGGGACAGACTAATTTGCATGTAGCCAGGTTCTGAACTGGGATGGTGCAGTGAGCTAAAAAACGGTGATGGATCAAGCCCTGATCTTTTGACTGGGTAGGAGTGTTCTGCTTAATTCAGATACTCTGTCCATCACCACCCCCCTTTTTGAATCGTTTTGGCCACCACAAGTGTGGAAGGGTATGCTCAGATGTGAGTCCCTTGCTCACTGCACCATCAGGATTCAAGCAAGCCGGGCCGAAGACGGCTGTAATGCCAGAAACCGGTCCCCGGAAGCTTGTTTCCTTTCCAGTAAAGAATTGGCTTGGTAGTTTGGTCTGCCCTGTTCCCATGATGCACTGGGCCAGGGACAGACTAATTTGCATGTAGCCAGGTTCTGAACTGGGATGGTGCAGTGAGCTAAAAAACGGTGATGGATCAAGCCCTGATCTTTTGACTGGGTAGGAGTGTTCTGCTTAATTCAGATACTCTGTCCATCACCACCCCCCTTTTTGAATCGTTTTGGCCACCACAAGTGTGGAAGGGTATGCTCAGATGTGAGTCCCTTGCTCACTGCACCATCAGGATTCAAGCAAGCCGGGCCGAAGACGGCTGTAATGCCAGAAACCGGTCCCCGGAAGCTTGTTTCCTTTCCAGTAAAGAATTGGCTTGGTAGTTTGGTCTGCCCTGTTCCCATGATGCACTGGGCCAGGGACAGACTAATTTGCATGTAGCCAGGTTCTGAACTGGGATGGTGCAGTGAGCTAAAAAACGGTGATGGATCAAGCCCTGATCTTTTGACTGGGTAGGAGTGTTCTGCTTAATTCAGATACTCTGTCCATCACCACCCCCCTTTTTGAATCGTTTTGGCCACCACAAGTGTGGAAGGGTATGCTCAGATGTGAGTCCCTTGCTCACTGCACCATCAGGATTCAAGCAAGCCGGGCCGAAGACGGCTGTAATGCCAGAAACCGGTCCCCGGAAGCTTGTTTCCTTTCCAGTAAAGAATTGGCTTGGTAGTTTGGTCTGCCCTGTTCCCATGATGCACTGGGCCAGGGACAGACTAATTTGCATGTAGCCAGGTTCTGAACTGGGATGGTGCAGTGAGCTAAAAAACGGTGATGGATCAAGCCCTGATCTTTTGACTGGGTAGGAGTGTTCTGCTTAATTCAGATACTCTGTCCATCACCACCCCCCTTTTTGAATCGTTTTGGCCACCACAAGTGTGGAAGGGTATGCTCAGATGTGAGTCCCTTGCTCACTGCACCATCAGGATTCAAGCAAGCCGGGCCGAAGACGGCTGTAATGCCAGAAACCGGTCCCCGGAAGCTTGTTTCCTTTCCAGTAAAGAATTGGCTTGGTAGTTTGGTCTGCCCTGTTCCCATGATGCACTGGGCCAGGGACAGACTAATTTGCATGTAGCCAGGTTCTGAACTGGGATGGTGCAGTGAGCTAAAAAACGGTGATGGATCAAGCCCTGATCTTTTGACTGGGTAGGAGTGGTCTGCTTAATTCAGATACTCTGTCCATCACCACCCCCCTTTTTGAATCGGCTTCACTCTGGGCAAGCAAGTGGCACAAGCTAATTCCAGTGGTGTAACAAAATTTGAGGGGGCCACCCGGCAAAGTACATGCAGGGGGGCGTATCATGCTCCGGACCTAGTCCGGAGCTCTCAGGTCAGGGATCTGCCAATGCCTGAGGGGGCCCCTGGAGCTCGGGGCTCCCCGGCACCATGGGGGCTGTGGGGCTTTTGTTACACCACTGACAAATTCCCTCCTTTAGATCTCCACTTCTCCCCAGTGTAGGCAAGGCCAAAAGGAACCAGGAGGTCCGTTAACAAACTGAATATTAGCAATTGCTTCTGTCACAGAAACAGATGAAGGAACCCTGAAACCCCAAGGGCAGCTCATTGAGGAGGTAGGACAACCATGTGTGAACCTGGGAAAGGCCCATATTCAGGCTACGTCTTGCCTTGTGGAATGCATTGACAGTGAAGTGAGTTTGGGAAATCACCCTTGATTGACTATTTGTGCCAGGCATCAAAATAACAGTCCAAAACACTCCACCCAGGAGTGAGAGCTGCAGGAGTTGGACACTAACCTCACTGGATGTGAAACCTCGCATTTCCTGGGACTGGTTTTCATGACTGACAATCACCTATGTGTGTATGGGCCTCTGCAGTCAGGGATATATTCTTATGTTCTGTGCCTCAGGGAGGGGGAAACGATGCTGCTGAGCTGCTTCCATGCATAATTATTGTTTAAGGGATAGCATGTTGCTAATATTGCTTTTTTTCTTCACATGTAAGCACCAACTTTGGTCTATATTTTACTTTACACATATACATCACCTGCGCGGAGACTGGTGAGTAGAAACTCCTGTTTACCCAGATGATCTCCTGTCAGTGCTAAAAACGTAAATACAGTACAATCAGTCAATTTCTGCCATTGCAAAACTCAACAGGCAGCGTCTTCTGGCAATGCTAATAGGCTTGGCTTTAACGTGCCAACAAATGTAAACACATCTATTCACAAATAGTGTTTACATGTGTTGAATCGACAAATGTTGTTCATCTCATTAAAGCCAGGCCTATTGAGTTTGACAGTGCTGGAGAAGAAAGCAGACAGAAAGGGCTATTTCGGCAGACAGTACCAGCAGGAGATAACGAACTGAAGGTAGCAATCAGCCTAATGATAAAGTGGACTGTTCAGATGTTAAATAGTTCCTCGTGCATTCCAATGGAAGCACTTACTGGAAGATCAATGATACATCATACAGCAAATAGCATGAGATGAGAAAATGATGCGCCTCAGGCTGGAGCCAAAGCCCGCTCTATGTATAGCTTAGTTGTTTGGTAACAATACAATGTACAGACCTATAAGGCATCTAAATAGATTCACTTGCATTATAAAACGATAAGGGTAAAGTGATCCGGTGGTCGGAGACATATGTCCAGATCTGTTTTCGAGATTTCGAGCAACTGGCCCAAATACTCAGCAGTTGCAACTGACGATGGTCAAAACATTATTTCTCTAAGCAATAGTAGCTAACATCAGTCAATTTCTGGCTAACATTATTTGGCACTGCTGGTTATGGGCATGCTTGTGGGCTTTACAGTTGAAGGCAGACATGTCTTCCTCCCTCTGGCAAGCATGGAGAGGGGCGTACACCAGCCCCACAGCATCGAAACTTGAAGAAGCAGGATTCCAATAGGTCCTTGACAACAGAGTGACAGGTGCAAGGATCATCACCTGGTGACTTGTGGGATCGTCTGCAGGGCCGGACTGGGAACTAAAACCGGCCCTGGCAAAGTGCTCGGCCGGCCCCCCTCACCTCCCCCCGGGGGAGGGGGGGGCCGGCCGCGCTCTTTGCCAGGGCCGGTTTTCGGCCGATTTCGTTACAGGGCCGTTTTTGCAGCTATGCTGCAAAATCGGCCCTGTAAAAAAAACGGCCCCCAGGAGCCCCAAACCGGCCCCCACCCATGCGGCCGACCGGGGGATTGCCCGGTGCCCGCAACGGCCAGTCCGGGCCTGATCGTCTGAGGAGGGGCAGGGCTCGAGGAGGAGCAAATAAGGCAGTCAGGTTGCTTCTCCCACAACCTACATAAAGTCGCAGAGAAGAAGCAATAAACACTAAGAAAGGAAAGGGGGGGCCGCTCGGCCCCCACGCACACATGGCTGGGCCCGGCCCCCCCTTCGCCCGCCCTGATTGGTCCGTGGGTCCCGCCATTGACCCGGAGGCGGTTTTACGCTTCCGGGTCAAGGGGGCGGGACCCGTAGCAAAGGGGGGGTATAAGAGCCTTGGGAGCGCGGGAGGTGTCCTCTTTGTGTCCCGCGCTTCCCAGACTCGCTCCTCGCCCCGCTGTGGGACTTTTAATTCAATTCCACAGAACGTGCTGCACAAAGTTTCAGGATGCGGCGCATATTGCACTGTTGCTATTACATAGGTAGGGGTGTTCTTATGCGTCCGTATAAGTTAAAACAGTATTCTGTACTAAATACGCAATTTAAAATAATCCGACAAGTGTGTTCATTCTGCCTCTTAAGACGCAAGCGTAGCTATTCCTTTTGGATCAATTCCACAGAACGTGCTGCACAAAGTTTCAGGATGCGGCGCATCTTGCACAATAATGTGTCCAGCGAGCACATAATGTAGTCTTCTGCAGCGGCACAACTTCACCGGCTACCACAGTGGGTTATATAAAGTAAAACAACGAGGTTAGGTGTAGCCTTTAGAGTGAGTTATCCTGTAGGTCAATGATAAACATCTTGCATCCACGTAATGCTCAAAGAGTGTGATGCAAAAGCACTGCCTATAGCCCTGATGAGAAATGCACAGTTTAATGTTTAGTGTCCACTTCTTTATACAGGAGATGAACATTTTCATTTTGAATGCAAAAGTGACTGGCAGCCCACTGTAACGATCCATGCAGTGCAATATCTGTTTACATAATGGGAGTCAAGTTGTATGATTTGCCAAGAAACGCTGCATTGCGTTCATCCTTTATGTCAGTGCTTAGCGTATGTGACTATTTCGAACTTGCATGATGGACTATGTTAGTTTCCTTCTGTGACCAGCTGGTACCAGCTCTCTAGTCATAGAAAGCTTAAATGCTATTGAGTTATTAATTGTATCAGTGTCCTTACATTGCCAGGATTCTTTCCTCTTAACAATTGAGATCCTGTAGCAATTTGGTATGTGATATCACCGAGATTATAATAGATTGAGACAAGGGGGACCATTGCAATGTTAAGCTCCTCGCCTTTCTCATGCGGTTGAAAGAAGGAGGTAGCGCAGATATGTACTATGATGTGGATCTATGGGTAGGGACTGTCATTTAGGCCCCCCTTCTCATCAGTATTGGAATAGCATTCTGCTGTGGAGTGTTAGTTTATTGGCTTTTAGAAACAAAAACAGCAGCAAGTCCCTGTGTTTGTTTTCTTGCTTCGTCTACTAGCTGGGATGGCCCAGAGCTCAGGATGGCTCGTGTGTTGATATTTGAATTATTGCTCATTCCTATGGTGGGTGCGTCACGTGGTTATCTCATGAACATCCTACTTTTCTCTTCTCGTCTGAATTTTATGCATTACTGAATGCAACGAATCTTCGGTGGCAAGGACTTCCAGGGTTTGGCCACTTGGACCAAGAAAATGAATCCTCCAGTGGATTTCTTATTGAAACCTGAATTGAGAATCTGAGGTGCTACCTCTGAGCGAAGGGCCCTGTTTTACCTGCATTGCTTACATTTTGTTTGTAGTGGTATTCCTTTTCCTTGAGATGCTCGGTAGATGGTGCAGAATGCCTTAAACATTGATCTAACCAGATCAGGTAGCCATTGAGGTGCTTGTGGGAGTGGCGTCATTTGTTCTTGGGGGGAAATTATGTGAGCATAGTGTGAGAAGGTTGCCTGGCATATGCTGTCCACTATTCTAGTGGGCACATTGCACCAGTCCAAACGACCCTTATTGATGGTAGGTTAAAGACTACCTTATTAGAAAGCTATCCTAGTGGTAGCTGTGGAGAGCAGCCTTCAGGCTAAGTCTTGGAGGGATGTAAAGCAGCTTGTGTTACCAGTCTACAATCTCATGAATGAGTAAAATGAAAGGAGAACCACACCAGGTATATATAAAAGATATGTATTTGTTCTAAACACATCCCTCTAGTCCCTTTTTTGAGGCTAGAGGCAAAAAATTACAGTCAGTAAATGTATTTAACACACGGTAAATTAGCACAATATACGTTGAGCCCTAGGGGCGTACCAAACCAGATATCAAGAAAGTGGTATAAGAACCACGACTGGCATACAGACAAGGCCTAGAGCCTGTAGAACTGCTGGGGCCACCAGGATTCACCCAAGGTAGTGACACAAGGGGACCCACGTGAAGGAAAAGCTTTTATCTAACAAATTCATCTCATTTTAGAATTAGTATTAATGGCATCAACCGAACTGATAGTTACAACAAGCGTGGGAACTTCTCCACGCTAATGACCTCTTTCTTGGGGTGCTGATATTCCGACACACCCTGGCCCCTGTTGGCATACCTTCAAGTTGTCCCGGCGCCCAGTTGTGGCATCACATAGGCAGTGGGGGGCCGGTGTCTAAAGCCCTAGGCTCCATGTGCTGGTAGTGTCCTCTGGTATTGACAGTAAGTAAACATGGAGGGGCTATGGCACTCACTGTAGCCTGCAGGCTTATTCTCAGGCGAGGTTATACTAATAGGCGCCCCAAGGTAGCATTGAGTTGAATGCGCTACATGTGTCCCAAACTGATGCTATGCTGACCACTCGCAGCGACAAGTAATGAGGGAAAGGCATCTGGGGTTAATCTCAGCTAAGGCGTAGCATCCAAGGACGATGAATGCAGACACGTGTGGGGCAGCTTTCGTTAGGGAGCCAGAAATCTTACCTAACCATACAGCACATGGCACGGCATTTCACACTGTGTATTGTCCTGAAGTAATCATGGACGGGCTATTGCATTCACTGTGGACTACAGGTCTAGGCGTTCATGAAGGTCATACTACCAGGCACCCTTATGGTAGCCCTAATATAAATGTTCCGCAGGTGGCACAAGATGGATGCTATGCGACACACTGGCGGTTGCAGGTGGGATGGAAATGCATCTGGGGGCAGACCGTAGCTAAGGCTTAGCGTGTGACAACAACATAGTACGTGCATGTGTACTGTATCTTTCGTCCGGAAGCCAGAAGCACTAATCATCTGTGTTTGTTTTTATTTTATGTCTGACCGGACCCATGGTTGATACCTGGGAAGGGTTCCACACCACAACTGCAGGAGGTGGACAGCCAAGAGGATCGTTACACCTGGATCGGGAGTGCCAAAGAAAAGCATCAAGTGTGATGAGCGGCCATTTCAACGGTTAAAGCGGTGCCGGTGGGTAAAGGTGCTACCCATGTATCATAATTGTAGTGTGTGATGGTCGCTCATTTGGGTTGCCAGGGGCAGGGCAATGCATGTCAGGTCTATGCCGTCGCAGTTTGACCAGGAACACAAATCACGGAGGGGGCGTAACAAAATCACCCTCGTTGGGAAATGGATACGGCTAGGGGGGTGCTTGGGCTCACAGGTGCCCCCTTTTTTCATAAATAACACTGCGTGGGGTTAGGAGGCTCCATGATAAGAAGGTAGGCTGGCGCAGGGCTTAGCCTAATAATGACAGTGTTGCATCAACAGCAATTAGCATGGACGTGGGAAGTGTTAAGTCCGGCGTACCATGAGGCGGAGGCCGGAGGCCAGGTGGCGGCACCGTGAAGGGGTGTTAAGTGCCTATGAGTAGGCCAGCCCCAGCTTTAGACCCTGCAACTTGAACAGGGTACTGAGGTAGGTTGGGTGAACACGTCTAGGGCCAGGATACCCCCGGTCACAGCAACTACAGGGACCCCAAAGATGGGGTCTGTCCATCCAGAGTGGGGAAGGAGAGGTACTCGAGAGGCACGCCCCACCACCCTCAGTCATTATCTGACATGCGGGTAGCAACGATTGGGTTTAATTGGGCAAGGGAGTCCTGGTGGAAGGGATAATCGCAGTAGCAAGCAGGTTAGCAAAATATAAAACCCAGACTGCACCATAGGGGGTCTCAGTTGTTTCCTAGGCTGCAGAAAAGGGGGGTGGACTCTGTTAGTGCGCTGAATCACTCAGTGAAGAATCACTCGGTAAAGAGGATCAACACTTGGATTGAGAAATTATTTCAAACACCTCAATTGCAGTATATTCCACAGGGGTGCATCTGAGAGGGACAATTTCGATTAGCAGGGTGGGGTTCACTTGAAGGGGACCAGCAGTGAGCGGCTGACCAAGAATAGTTGGCCATGGTTGGAGGGGTGTTTCTACTTGCAAGATGGGGTCCATTTGACAGAGTCAGGGAATGCCCTATTGATAGGGAACATACTAGCAGGGGTAGAGGGTTTTTTATTAGGAAGATATGACCTTTCAGTCTAGGCTGTTGGGGGGGCCAGATAGTTGGTCAACTATGCTGGCCTGTGGCGGTAAGGTCATAATCGGTGAGCAGCAATTTAAGGTCCTTAGGGGGGGCGGCCCCATTCACGAAAGGGGTCGCCCAGGGGGAGGGGCTATTGGTCTCTCCCAGAACTTCAGGGGCAGGATATCCGCTTGCTTGGGTGCGGGGGAGGGAGTCACGCTTTCCTCAGGCTGGTAGCCACCCCGCACATACACTAGGATGTCATCAAATGGCGCGAGTGTAAGGGCCCTCCTGTTATGGTTAAATGGAGTTCACGGAGCGTACGAGGGCAACCAGGAGAGGGACGTACTCTCCCGGTAACCGGGCCCTTGTTGCGCATGCGCATCTCGGACGTGAGAGCGTAGCTGGGTAAAAGGATCTGACACCGGTTAACGACCTTGCCGTAGGACCAGAAATTATTAAAATGCAAAATTGATATGTAGGATGTTAGATTCGGTTAGGAAACACGCTGTATTAGTCATGTGTTAAGGTTAGCCCATCATACCTGTCTAACTCGCTGTAAATCTAATGTCTGAATTTTGCATTTAATGATTATGTAAATAATGAGATTTTATTTAATTTTTGATTTGTTTTTATATTTTAATAAATACGGCCGGGGGGTCGCGTGACCCCCTGCCTTCCAAAGAATTTTGTTTCTTTATTGATAAGTTTTGTTTATTATTGGCATGATATGGCGGGGGTGGCCGGCAGCCCCAGACCATGAAAGTGTCATCGCATGAACACACATTGGTATAGCAAATGACTAGGCATGTAGTGGAGACCTGCACAATGCATCGCTTCTTTCCACCTTCACAATGGTTTTTGTTACATTTAATACAAATAGCCGCAGATTTACAAACATTTTGTGCTGGGTTTGTGTCACAAAACTGAATGAAACCTGTGCAAAATATTTATTTTAGATTTACTTTTCTGCGTAAATGTGTTTTGCGCTGGAAACTTGCTTCAAAGAAGCTCAACGCGTTGTTTTTCATTACTTTGCATCCAAGGCTGTACCTTGGGTAGTTCATGAGCGTTCTCATGCAATCACCCTTAGTTTTTTATGCAGAACCCTATCTACTAACAGTAGTACACATGTTTTTGCACCAAAAAATAAAGCATCTTTGAGACATGTTTATAAAGAACTTTTTTTATATTTCTCTAGATTTTCCGACTATGCATGTGTGATGCATTCACAGCATGTATCCAAGTGGGAAAAGTTTTAAAATTTGCCTTGGCAAAGTATTTTGTGCTGAAATGTTGCCCTTCTGATATAAAACCTATGCTAAACGTATGCTGATACCTTGCACTATGCTGCACAGGTGTATGCGTGGTGTTAGGCAGACTGATTTTGCATCAGCCCTAGGGAAGGAGCAGGACAGTGGCGTATCTTAGTAGATATGAAGCTATACTGCTCTCTTACGAAACGCAGCGCAGCAGCGATGGTTTGCCTGGTATCTTTGTAAATCTGGTCCACAGTTTTCATTAAGAGCAGAAGGTGCTGTATGTGTCACAGTCCACAATCAATGCTATACAGTACAAGGATTCAGGAGAAGTCACGACGATGCTGTCACCATGACAGCAGCATCATGATTGGTTTGATTCCCTGGTTTGGCGCTCAGGCAGGGGTTGCGAGCCTGTGCATGATTTTCACCCAGGCTGTGCATTACAGCCTGATGGAGTACAAGCTAAGTGCGCATTGACAGTTTGTCCAGTCCAAGGCTGCTGGCCAAAACGGCATGCGCACTTAAGGTGCATATACCACTCCTCCTCCTGCACTGTGACAGAAGCCCAGCCCCGCCCAACCAGGCTCCGCAGAGAAAAATAAAATGATAATAACCTTGTGTTACTATCATTTAATTTTTCCTTTGTTGCTCTGCCCAGAAGCACTGAAGCAACGCTCCTCCGCCTTAGCGGAAGAGCCGCCGCTGTTCAGGAGTAAGAAGATCTGTAGTCTTTAGCCACAGGACTGAACTGCACTAATGTCGCACTCTATGGCACATAGGGCCATATGTATCAACATCCTCATTTGCAATTCTCAAATAGCGATTTTTTAGAAATCGCTATTTGAGAATTGCAAATAGGGATGTATGTAAAATATCGCGATTTTTTAGCGATTTCTTAATATTCCTTAATTGCGATTTTCAAATTGCGAATCGCAATTAAGGAATACTTTCCCATTAATTTCTATGGGCCAGGAGGCCCATAGGAATGAATGGGAAGTTATTCTCAATTTGCGATTCACAATTTGAGAATCGCAAATTGAGAATAATTTCAAGGGTGCAAGGGTGTCATAAGGACACCCTGATGCGCCCCTGAAATTTACATGTGTGCGCATATGGCATATGCGTCACATGGCACCTTTACAAATGCCAAAAAGTGCATTTGTGAAAGAAATCGCAAATTACCACCAACTTCAAGTGGAGGCACTTTGCGATTTCTTAATGAGATATCACACAACTTGGGTGCTTCATACATAGCATTTAAGGAATCACAATTTGCGATTCCTTAAATGCTGACGCAAAATTAAGGAATCGCAAATTTTGCGATTCCTTAATTTTGTGATGCGATTTTAATTATACATCGGATTTTCTGAATTTTCAGTCGCAAAAGCTGCTTTTTTGCGAACCGTAGCGCTTGCGACTAAAAAAACAGATGATACATATGCCCCTTACTGATATGCATTTTCCCACAATTATCTGTAATCTCAGTTATTCATTGGGAGGCTACAAAGTGCAATCTTACTGCATCATTGATTACATAGGTTGTGAATTCATGCCAACCTAAGACCTAATTATAAGGGCCTTGTCACCTTTCCAGTTAACTCCACCCTGGTGGTTACCCATACAGGAGTTAGTGATAACTCTATGGGCAGGGCTAAGGGGACATTGCTAGAGGGACCCTGAGTGTCTCCTGAGAAACGAGAAATTCCTAATTTTTCCCCACTGTGTTATCTGGAGATTCTATCTGCTTTGAGCAGGAGAATTCTGAAATTGAAAGAGCAGAGATCCATTGAGTTACCCTAAATCTTGTAGCTCACACAACCGGCCAAATCAGGATTACCGAGGCACAGTTAAAAGGGCTCTTGATGTGACTCCTTACATAAGATCAGACCTTATGTTATTTTCACAATCCCCACGTATACCTTCTTCAAACCGGACTCTGCACACAACCTGTTCACGCTGTGTGATTATTCCCACGATTGTCCGTTCTCCTATGCGTTTCATTCTAAAATGTAAAAAGCATTCGGGAAAATGTTATAAAATTCTATAAGATTTGAAGTTATCAGGACATTGCCTATTCGCTGGCTAAAGTACAAGGAATGCCAAATCGCAAAGAAAAAGCCAATTATTTTACAAAAGGATAACCTTTCCAATTTAGGGAGTTAATAAAATGCACCAAATGCCCTTGTTTTCTGTTTTTCATCTGTTAAAAGTCACCCAGATGTTACACTTCAAGATATTATGTTTCATATTGTTCAAAGGGTTGTTTTTCTTTTTTTAAATGGCAAACACAGATTAATAAAACATTACTTTGTGATCAGAAGCTTGATTAAACACCAAACACGCTGCTCAGTAATCAGTCAATCAGAACGTGAGGTGGTGGCAGCGTTCTAAAACCCATTAGGATGTAAATACATCGACCCACTCATACAACTCCATTAGCTGAGGGAGTGGGCTGAGCTGCATGCAGGACGTAGGTGTTCAACAACCAGCCTCTAAACACTTCCAGATAACGTGCTGCGTAGGTTGTGCCTATTGTTTTAGACTCCCTTTGGTGCTTACTTAACAGTGTTCTATTGGAGACTGGTTCTAAGCAAGTAGGTAAAATGTGTGTGAAAGAGATAAAGTAAGACCCGGATCAAAAAAGTGAAGGAGGTTACAGCCCAAACATAATATTTACAAGCACCACACCATGGGGTATATTTACAAGGGGATTATGCCTCAGGAACGTCACTTTTTCTGGCATTCCTGTGATGCAATGCCCTGCACTAAATGTACAAAGCGGTGTTAAGCCATTTTGCAGGCCTTAACGATGCTTTGTAAATATAGTACTCTTTCACACAGTTTTCGGTGTGAAAGGGGCATGAAATGCAGGCCCGGACTGGCAGTTGCGGGCACTGGGCAATCCCCCGGTGCGCCGCAAGGGTGGAGGCCGGTTTTGGGCCCCTGGGGGCCATTTTTGTTACAGGGCCGTTTTTGCAGCCTACCGCCAACCCCCGGGGGGTGGGGGGGCTGGCCGAGCACTTTGCCAGGGCCAGTTTTGGTTCCAAGTCCGGCCCTGATTAAATGGATGTTGATGTGGGAGTTCCTCTGCAGCATCCATTGCTTTTTGACGCTGCCCAGATTTACAAGGATCTGTAAATCTGAGGCAGTGTCAAAAACTAACGCCACTGAATAGCAGGCATTAGATTGGCACAACAAGGAGAAATAATTGTATTTCTCCTCGTTGTTTGCTCTTTCTAATTGCGCTGCATTCTGCAGCACACATAGAAGGAGCAAATTGCCATTAGTGATTGTTTGTGTGCAGGAAGGTACACGTTCCAACACATAAACAATCATCCCTACAATGCAGGCATCTTTGCACTACGGCTCAAGGGTGTCTGTGTTGGTGCTAGGCAGCTTTTTTTTTAGCGCCAGCGCAATGGAAAACACAGGGGTGCACCATATTCTTGCATTTTTTAAATGACACATAGCGGCACTGCAGAATTGCTCACAGTGCCATTTCCTAGAATATATACCCCCTATTTGCAGGCACTGGAAATCAAAGCTTAAATGTGAGACTGTCTGTGGTTGATTCACAAAGGTAAACTTTCACTTTTATGTAAATTACAATTTGTTGGGTATTCACGCACTACGGGCCAGATTTAACACATATTCATGCAGCAGCCACAAATGTAGTGCTGTGCTACGTGAAAAGGAGAGAGGAGAAGAGCACCATATTTACAGAAATATGGCTCTCTCCTCCCCTTTCCCTAGTGCTGGCACTGAAATCAGCTGCCATGAGCAATGGAGACATCTTTGCACCATATTGCAAGGGTGTCTCCGTGAGTGTAGCATGGGTTTTGTACTGAAAGTATATCTTTCTAGTACAAAATACCATGCTTAGACCAACCTTAACACTTTTCCCTCTTTGTATGTGTGCTGTAAATTGCAGCACATGTACAAAGTCTGAAAATAAAGGAGAAATAAAAAGCTAGTACTTTTCTGACACTAAACCCTATCTACTTTATTTAGTAAATAGGGTTTAGCGTCAGAAACCTTGGGTGGTTACATGGGAATGCCCATGCACCACCCATGGTACGCATATCTTGCTGCTAAGTAATGCGAAGCAGCATGCGTCCTGAAGAGACCCTACACTGCACACAGGGCCGAAACGCCATCGACAAGTTGCATAAACAAACCATTGTTTACCAGCAATGATCACTGTATCTAGCGCTGTCCACTGTACTTATATATTTTAATGGTCGTTTATATGAAGCATTGGAAACCTAGTATATATTTGACATATATGTCACAAATTTCCTAGGTTCCGTTTTTCACTGGGACACCTCTCACTCAGAACTACATGTTCAAATGTTTTACTTTGTAATAGTATTTCATTTCAAGGATTATATAAATATTTTTGATTCCTTCGTTCTCCAATAACACTATAACCCAATATATTGCCATTGTACCCATACACATTGAGATTACTTCATTAAGTGTCCACAGGAGCCTTTGTTTTTTGATAATAAGTTTATTACCCTGGTTTCGTGTGAGTGGGGTTCCCTTGTTCCTGTACTACTAAACCTGTTTAGGGCTGGAAAGTAAATCACAACATAAAATCTTAGTAAATCTCCCCCCACATGTTTAATTTTACTAATAGTAATTTTACAAATGCAGAGACCACGCAGTCTGGGCAAGAGAACCCGGCACATAAAAAGATAGGATTGCCACGAAAGTAGATTCTACACAGTTGTGAAATTTCTAGTAGTAAAATTAAACTCATAGGGCCTGATTCACAGAGTGTATGTTTGTTTGTTTGCTATTCGCATAGGTATTTTACGAGGAGTGTGGAGACTCCGCGCTTATAAAGATACTACTCATAAAATACCTTTGTGAATAGCAAACACTCGTAAACTTACTCCAAGTTGTAAAGATATCTTTGTGAATCAGGCCCTCTGTATTTCAGAAAGCGAGATAGAGCGCAAAAGTGGGAGAGCATGTGTATGTGAGTATGTGTATGTGTGTGTGTCTGTGGCTCGCACTGTGTGTCTTCTGCAGTTGTAGCAGCACTATTTTTTTTATTACTTTGCCAGATAAACAGCTTGCCTCAGATTTTGGGCAGCATAGCACTGCATTGAAATCTGCAGCAGTAAGAGCCTGATGTAGGAAAGGGTTTTTCCCATTCTGTGTCAATAGGAAAACGTGTTAATACATAAGGGCCTATGTTACATGAACAGTAACAAAGTGTGCAGCATCATATTTACAAAGAGCGGCAAGCTTGTAATATCACCTGCTGTGCTTGTACCAAAAGAATTACATTTTAGCAGAAAATAAAACGTTACTCCGTGGCAGCCGCGGTCAGTAATGGGTGTACCTGCAGGGCGGTGACGTGGGGAGGGGCAGGGTGCGGGGTAGTAATCTATGGATTACTGAGCTTTACAAGTAAGTAAACGTTTAAATAAATAAAACAAATTTAGTTGTGTGCACTGCATCCCCAAATGCGATGCAGTGCGCGCAACTATATTATATAAATATATAATAGATTATTACCCCCCGCCCTGCCCCTCCCCCTCCCCACGTCACCGCCCTGCAGGTACACCCATTACCGACCGCGGCTGCTCCGTGGCACAGATGTTGGCCAAAAATGTCTTGTGAAATTTCTACTCAAAATTAATCCTCATATCAATAATCAAAATACATTTCTGCATGATAACTCCTGGCCAAGGGTAAGCCGTGGCAAAGCGTTTTTGGTGCTGCACGCTCAACATTCAGTGCAGAATGGCCTTTGCATTTGAAAGTTAACTGACGTAATTTGCGCTGCTTAGTGTTACAATATGCCGCTTAGCATGACATGGGCGCCCATGCAGTTCACTAACAAATGTGTGCCACTAAGTGCATTTTATTAGACCTTTACACATTATGCTTAAATGAAAATTTTCAAAAACTATGTATGTATGTACGAGAAAATGCTACTTTTTATCAGAATCTGGAATTAAATTCCAAACACGAGGCTCAGTAATCAATCAATCAAAATATGAGGGGGTGGCAGTGTTCTAAAATCCATTAGGATGTAAACACACCAACTCACTCATACAGCTATATTAGCTGAGTGAGTGGGCTGAGCAGCATCCAGGAACCAGGTGTTTAGCCAAGCTGTAAGCACTTAAAGATAACATGCTGCGTAGGTTGTGCCTATTACTACACACTTGTTTAATTTACTTATGTTCTTTTGGTGACTGATTATAAGCAAACGTTTTTAAAATGTGTGTGTGTGTGTGAGAATACATGATAGGTGCTCATAGTCAACCTTTTTTTTTGCTGAATATTATTGTCTGTGTCAGGCTTTGCAAACTAGGGTCAGTGTAGGCATTCTGGGGCATATTATCAAGGACAGGCGATACATTATCGCCACTTTTATCGGCAGGAAACTGCTGATAAAGTGGCGATAATGGCCTTGATAATATGCTCTATGAATTCCAATCGAAGCCCATGTTAGATGTGAACACATTTAACATGGGCTTCGATTGGAATTCATAGAGCATATTATCAAGGCCATTATCGCCGATAACTGCCGATAACTGCCGATAAAGCGGCGATAATGGCCTTGATAATATGCTCTATCAATTCCAATCGAAGCCCATGTTAGATGTGAACACATCTAACATGGGCTTCGATTGGAATTCATAGAGCATATTATCAAGGCCATTATCGCCGCTTTATCGGCAGTTTCCTGCCGATAAAAGCGGCGATAATGTATCGCCTGTCCTTGATAATATGCCCCTATGACCCTTAAAACACGAACAAATTGTCTAATAGCTGATTGGCATATTTAACTTTTGTGTAAGGCCATAGTAAATGAGATCAAAAATCTACACCCATGGAAAGTTAAATGCCACTTGATTCTTTTATTGTGTCATCTAGTAGTTTGACAAGGAACACATGGCTTCAGACCAACCAATGTACCCTGTTGACTGGGGGAAAAGCTTCCTTTTAAATATTATTAAGTAACCCCTCTGTAGCCTGGGAAATGTAGGCATTTTATGTTACCATGTCCCTACAATGACACACTCCAAAAGGTATTTTCAAGGTGGAAGGCTTTGGGTGTCCAATGAGCCAAAAGTAGAGTACAGATTAAACTATTAATTCTGCTAGCTTAGGTTTGGGACCAGCTAGATAAATGATTAAACCTGTATTTGTTATAGTTTTTTTTAAAATTCAATCAAATGGTATAATTAGGGTTTTAATAAACATTAAGGAAAACCATCTTTTAGAAAGTTACCTTTAGCCTATCTGAAGTTACTCGGATCTAATGTGAACACGCCTGTTAGTAATGAATGTTAGTGCTTGACCTTAATGATATGTGAAAACTGCCCCCAGAGCTGTAAAAAGGCTTAAGTCTGGTGACAGGATGAGCTGAGTGTGGGGCTGTTGATCCCTAACAAGTCCCAGAAACATCATTAGCCTGAAAGCAACAGAGGTGAAGCCTGCCCATTCATACTTTAGTGTAAGGAGAAACCTAAGGAAAATAAACCTTTTTTCTTTTTTTCCCAGGGTTACCAACTGGGCACCAACCCAGTGGTAAGGGGAGCTGGTTCCAGAACCAGTTTTGGGTAGCTGGAAAGGTGGGGACTGTTTATTCCCTAAACACATCCCTATCTGGCACACAAGGACTCTCCAAGACCGCAAAGGCCTGTGACATATGGGCTTTTGCTTAGACTAGTGCGCTCTGGGATAGTTTGCAGCAAGGCAAGCAGGATTTGCTGTAAAAGTGGGAAGGGGTAACACCCACTTACTGGCTGGTGACACCTACAAAGCTGGCACCTCACCCCAGGCTCCTGAGACCACTGTCTGGACCTGTGTAAGAACAAAAGAAGGGCTGCACTCCTGCTTGATACCTGTGAAGACCCCTGTAGGACTGGATCTGCACTCACTTGTACCCAGGACAAAGAAGTGAATTCCAAAGGTCAGTTGGATGACCTCCTGTTTGGTTACATGGATACAACAAATGTCATGAGGCTTTTTCTTGAAGAGAACAGTTACAACAGTACCAGGACTCAACCACGCTGGTGGCCTTTGCTGTAGTGAGTCCTGAACCCTAAGTACCATCATTGAGGTTTGGCAGCCTTAGTGGTGTACCAGGACCAACCTCCCAGTCAATCCCCTCAAAGTGTGATCTCGCTGGGCAAGAAACCCAGGTTGGTCCTACGTTGTGCTTTTTGCCACCTGAAAATCCAGTTCAGTGTACCCTTGCAGTAAGCACATCTGACTTCAGTGCAACCGTTTAGGATGCAGTCTGCTGCCTTGTGCCTTTGGAGGAATATTGGCTCTAAAACGAGACAAATTCCAAAGGCAGAAATCTAGACTGGGCAAATGTGCTGAAAGTATCCATCTGAGAAGAGAACTTCCTGAGAACTTTGACTTTTCCTGCCAAAACCAACATCTTCAGTGGGACCTCACTCAACGTCTATCTGACGTTGAAGGGAGTTTGCTGAATATAGCCTACTGCCTTTTTCTCTGGGAAATTTGGACTTCAATTCTCAGAAGATAAAATCTTTGCCAGAACTAACCTGTTTGGTGTATCTGGCCAGCGCTTCATGAAGGGCAGCCAGAAATAGTGCGTAGGTCCCAGTCAACTGCGAGCAGTGACTACTGATTGGTGCTTTACTTTATGTTTGGGCTTCTTCTCTTAAATCTTAAATTTTTTTAATTGCTATTGTAATTGTATTTATACAGTGCTTACTACCCCTGAGGAGGTGCTGAAGTGATTTTCAGTGAGCAATGCAGTAGATTAGTGGTGCATTAGTATAAGGAAATCTAAGTTGTTAATTTGAGTGGTGGACATGTGAGTCTGTTAGTTGGATTCAATAGGATAAAGGATTTTAGCAATTGCCATTTGGGAGGTCATAGTAGTAAAATGAGGTTTGGGATGAGTCAAAGGAGGGATAGAGATGGGAAGAGTCTAGAAAATGTTATTTGGGGGATCATAGTGGTAAAATGAGGTTAGGGATGACTCTAGGGGCTTTTTTGTGACTTTTGGCGGATCGGTGGCGCAGCGCTGCATACCGCTGCACCACCGCTCTGCCAAAGGTCACCGCCATCTGCCTGCCTGCCAGATTATGACTTTTCCCCATCCACCTACAGCAGACCCAAGACCTGCTGACCTTCAGAAAACACCTCAAGACCTGGCTTTTCGAGCAGTAGCAGCCTTCCCCACCCCAGCGCCTTGAGACCCTCACGGGTGAGTAGTGCGCTTTACAAATTATATGATTGATTCAGTAGACTGGCAGGCAGACGGCGTGGTGGTCCAATGGTAGTGCCTCTTTTAAAGGCTACAGTGCCTTTGAAAAAGGCACTGCAATGGGACCGCACTACAAGGCTTCTGCACGGCATGGACTTGAAAGTCACATGTGGTTGAGACACAGGTAGGGCTTGTAGGGCTCCCTTTGTTTCCTCTCTTCCAAGGGTTACATGTAGGAAGAACCTCCATGTAAACCCTGAGGAGAGGAAACTTGTAATATGCTTGGCGGGACTGGAGTGGCCCTGCCAACCATATTGCGGACTCTGACAGCTGCTCCAAAGCCAGGGAACGCCGGTTCCCTGGCAGAGCTGTCGGTCCCCGGGCGGCCAACTGCCCAACTCCTAATGGGGCGGTCGGACCACCGGTGTGGCGTTGGCTGGATCTGCCACTGTTGCGCCACAACTAGTACTCGTAATAGGGCCCTAAGTAGGGATAGAGGAGGGAGATCATAGGAGTACAATAAGATTTGGGAAAAGTTAGAGAGTGGAAGATAGAGAATATATTGAAAAAGGTGTAGGTGATACATAGAGTAGTGAATTGGAGAGAGTTAAAGGTTAGTTTTTTAGTTTATTTATTCAACAGTAGGAGTACAGTAATAAATATATAGATACATAACTACATAGAAAGCTATACAAAAAGAGATATTAAGTTGTATTATACAAAGCCCCATATGTATAGATAAACAGTCAGAGACTCCATCTTTCAAGTGTTGTTGTACATAAAGCTAATGTATTTATGTTTTTTTTATTTTGTTATTTAATATAATCATTAATTTATTTTTATTCTGCATTTCCCCAATATTTCAATAGTGAAGCACTCATAGATACAATTGTTATGATCATATTTACATATTGTGATAGATAAAATAAAATAAAAACAGAAACTCATAGGCATATAGTAAAAAAAACGTACGTAACGGATCACATATTGTGATAGATAAAATAAATTAAACTACGACCCATAAGCATATAATCAAATTGCTTGTAAACTATACAGTGACCTGTATATATATATGTTAGGCATTAAATAATAATTATGGTACTAGACCATCTACTTCCAGGCGATCTCTTGGAGTGCTCTGTTTATACCTGAGGTTGCACAGGACTTTTTCAGGGGACTCTGGTGATGCCTTTGGCTCTCAAAGGTGTTTCACAGTTGGGGGAAACCAAGCTTTGGTCCAGGATGAGTCGCAGTCTGCAGTTCCATGAAGGGTGTCACAGGTGCAGAGTATCACGCCTTTGCTTTGTGCACACCCTGTTGTCACAGACACAAGTCTGTTCTCTGTTCTCTTGCAAGTCAGATCAGAACTGAGGTTGTTGTGTCAGGGGTGGTCCTTAAATCCTAGATTTAGGGGCCTTTGGGGTGTGGCTGCAAGTGGCCAATAGGCTACTACCCCAATAGCTAATCCACCCCTAAGGGGTATGTCACCTTTCCTACCCAAAACCCTCTATTTGATAACTTTTAAAAATGGCAGGAGTCTTCTTCAGCTGTACAGACGAGGTAGCCCACCCTAGAGGTGTGGCAGCTCTTGACTACATAATTTTCCCACCTGCCTGGTTGCCAATGTGCCTGGGGGCAGGAGGGTGGATGTTCCTTCCTTTGGGAGGCAGCCTGGATGCATATCAGCATCCTGATGTGCCACTTCACTAGCCATTCTGTCATGATCCAGGCCATTGTTTCTGACTCCTGGGAGAGTTCATACCTCCTGACAGAGGGTAAGAATCCTGTCTTGGTGGCAGGAAGTGTGGGCTGCCAGCCAGACAACAGGAAGGCTTGGGCAACCAGGTAGGCAACCTCTAAGGCTAACCTGGGTGCTTGCCACATCATCCTTGAAACGAGATTCATGTCAGGGGTGAGGAGGTATGTTGTTTGATACTAAACATGATATATTTAGGTGGTACCATAATGGATGTGCCAACCTCAGGTTTTGCTGGGTGCCAGCCCACGTTCACCTTTGGACTATCTATCACTTGGAGTGTCCTTTAATGGCAGATGCCACTATAGGAACATATAAGTTGCACTTATGTGTCCTCACAATTAATATAATGCACCCTGCCTCTTGGGCTGAGGAGGTCTTCCTCAGGGGTGGCTGCCCTATATTAAAGATAGTGCGGAATATATGATATGCAAACAGTTACAAGGCATGCCCTTACAACCTGGGTTTGTACATCGCAGTTACCTTTACAACGCATGCCATTACAAAGCATTTCTAGAAACTACCTTTACAACACATTCCATTACAACGCATATCATTACAGCACATAATACTTTTAGGGTAACAGTGGGGAGAGTGTTGGATAGTGTAGGGGTAAAAATTACTATTCCCACTCCAGTCAGTGCAACAGTAGGATAAGTGTTGGATAGTGTATGGGTAAAAATGACTATTCCCATGTACCCCAAACCCATACCCACGCTAAAACAAAAAAAACTCAGATACTTACCTTATAATGCGTTGTAATTGCGTGCATTGTAATTGTATGCATTGTAATGGCATGCGTTGTAGTGACATCCGTTGTAATGCCTGCGTTGTAATGGCATGCGATGTAAATACAGTTGTGCATTGTAAATATAGTGTGTTGTAATGACTGCCTTGTAATGGTTGCTTCCCTAGTGCTGTGACCTTGCCACACATGGTGAGGGCAAAGTGCAGGAGCAGTGCAAGCTGCTCAAACTTCAGTCTGCAATTACATGCCTGCTGTCAGTAGTTTGGGGTTGGGTCACTCAGGGTTGCACAAACAGTGCTACAGGCCCTGGGGACCCCTTCAACACCTGTGTCCTGGGTATCACTGACACCGTATACTAGGGACTAATAATGGTGTTAAAATCCTTGCCAATTGGGGTTACCAATTCACACATATCAGTTTTAGTGAGAAAGCACTTGCAATGGGGATTTGGAAGCAGGCTACAGCACACTTTTAGTGTCATAACGTGAACAGAAAGTGTGAGAGGGGGTGTAACCATACAAAACGGGTAGTTTCCTACAGTGGGCAATACAAAGCAACTTGAAGGTGGATATTTTGGCAACTAGTAACTTCTAGCCAATGTAGGGCTCTCAAAGCAGGGTAGTTGTGGCTTTACATGTAGGAGTAGTCTGGCAGCAACGTTCTGATCTTGTTGTAGTTTTTCATAATTCTAGGTGGGGAAGATGCGTTGCAGAGTTTCATAGTAATGAAGCTTGATCTTACTAACTTATCCACATGGACATTCATTGACAGCTTTGCGTTCCTGGTAATTCCAAGGTTTCCTACTTTTTGGATAAGTTCGGAGGTGGTCTCAGATCGTAAGGCCAGGTGCGGAATGGTCATAATTTGTCCAATCCCCACATGTGAGTTTTTCAGTTTTGGGTGCTTTCAATTATGGATGACTCCATGTCATCCACTGATCAACGGCTCTGAGGCAAGTGAAGATTTTTGAGTTTCCAATGTCTTTGGGGCTTTCCAGTTTAAGAAGTATTTGTGTGTCATCTGCGTAGTCATCAGATGTGAGCTGTTGGAAATAACTTCTTGTAGAAGTTGAAAAGAGTGGGTGAGATGCATCCTCAATGTGGGACTCCGTATCACTCCACAACCAGAATTTAAGGTACTTTGTTCAACGGGCCTAACTGGGTCCCTGTAGCCAGCTGATGCTCCATCTAATTCTGGCTGAATTTGTGACTTTGTCCCAGTCCGGCGAAACCAGATAACCACAGTGGTGCTTTGTACTTTTTAGGTTCAGATTCAGGTCCAGATTAGCTTTATTCGATTTTCATAGTATAAAAAAAATCATAAAAGCAGGAACACACATATATAAATTTTTACATTCAATAAATAACATTTAAGTTAAAAAGGTATTAAATTGTGTTATAATAAATCTAGCAAATGTAAAATATTAGCTAATCATTGAATTACGTTTCCTTAAAACATTTTTAAAAAAACCTGTCATAAACATAGTACATGTGACGTTTCCCAACTGCTGCAAGCTAAGGTACGCTGGCCTACATTGCCGCCATGCTTCCTGTCTCAGGTATTGTTTCATCCATCTACTGCGTTCCATTTCGTACAGTTTACAGAACAACACCACGTAGAAGGTGGTTTGAGATGACATATTGTCACATGGACAAGGGGCTAAAGTTCTGCTCCAGTCGTTTTTAGTTGGAAACGTGACTAGCCGATGAAATAGGTTAAACCTGAATCTAGTCAGAATAAGACGATCAAACCCCAGGGTGCTGAGAGTTAAGTATGGTTGTATTGAATAACAGGTCAGTGACAATTGATGTTCAAATACCGTTTTCTTAGTAATCTCTCCTGTGCACCTTAGCAGGCCAAAGTGATTCATGCATACATTTTTTAATACTTTTTTTGGAACCTCCCGGATCAAGTCCGGGTTACTAAACCACTCAGGCCTTTGGAGGTCAGTTAACGTTTTCCTGACAATCAATCAATCAACCAATCACAGCATTTTTATAGCACACTACTCACCCGAAGGGTCTCAAGGCGCTAGGGAGGGGGGGTCCGCTACTGCTCGAACAGCCAGGTCTTGAGTTGCTTCCTGAAGGCGAGGTGGTCCTGGGTCCGGTGGAGGTGGGTCGGGAGGGAGTTCCATGTCTTGGCGGCGAGGTAGGAGAAGGACCGTCCTCCTGTGGTGGCTCTTCGGATGCAGGGGACGGCGGCGAGGGCGTTGTTGGTCGATCGAAGCTGGCGTTTGGGAGCATAGAAGTTGAGGCGGCTGTTGAGGTATCCCGGGCCTTGGTTGTGTAGGGCTTTGTGTGCGTGGGTGAGGAGTCGGAAGGTAATTCTCTTGTTGACCGGGAGCCAGTGCAGGTCTCTCAGGTGTCCGGAGATGTGGCTGCGACGGGGGATGTCCAGGATGAGACGTGCTGAGGCGTTCTGGATCCGCTGGAGCCTCTTCTGGAGTTTGGCGGTGGTACCAGCGTAGAGGGAGTTGCCGTAGTCCTGACGGCTGGTGACGAGGGCCTGGGTGACCGTCTTCCTGGTCTCGGTGGGGATCCACCGGAAGATCTTACGTAGCATGCGCAGGATGTTGAAGCACGACGAGGAGACGGCGTTGACTTGTCTGGTCATGGAGAGGGAGGAGTCCAGGATGAAGCCCAGGTTGCGTGCATGGTTGGTTGGCTTGGGTGCGGTGCCCAGGGCTGGGGGCCACCAGGAGTCGTCCCAGGCGGAGGGTGAGGATCCCAGGATGAGGACTTCCGTCTTGTCCGAGTTCAGTTTCAGGCGGCTGTTCTTCATCCATTCGGCTACCTCTTTCATCCCTTCGTGTAGGTTGTCTCTGGCGGTGGCGGGGTCGTTGGTGAGGGAGAGGATCAGCTGGGTGTCGTCGGCGTAGGAGATGATGTTGAGGTTGTGCTGGCGTGCGATGTCTGCGAGGGGGCCCATGTAGACGTTGAAGAGGCTCAAGCCAGTTAATACGCTTTGCATTATCCAGGCCCATGACATCTCTAATAATACCCTGGTTTAAGCCAAGGGCTTCTGAGGCCCATACTCTCCGCCACAGCAGAATAGGTTGCAGTTTAATCAGATCTGTTATGTGGTCCATACCTAATTCGGCATGACAGTTATATACAGAGGTGGCCTTAGGGAGAGCTAACAGGTATCTAAAAAAATTATTTTCTGCAATTTCCAAGGATGATGTATCCTGATACCCCCAGATCCCTGCCCCATACAATGCGATGCTTCTACATTTGGCCACATAAATATTTAGCATAATTTCAGGGGGTCTTTTACCTAATTTGGTGGAAACATTCATCAGCGCCGCTATGGATTGTTTAAAGGATAGGGTCCTATTCTTAACCTCAGGTCCCCCGGTGCCTGATCCATCGATTAGTACCCCCAGGTATGGAAAGGTTTTAGTGTGTTTGATTTGGAGACCTGCCACTTTGAGGTGTTTACAGCTTGCATGACATTTACCACAGCTCATCACAAACAATTTCTTAGCATTAATTCTGAGGCCCCTACCTTCCATAAATTCTACATACTTCAGTAGGGCCCTCTGAGCACCCACCTTCGTTCAAGCCATCAGTACGGAGTCATCCGCATAAAGAAGGGAAACAATCTGCTTATTCATTGACAGCTTTGCGTTCCTGGTAATTCCAAGGTTTCCTACTTTTTGGATAAGTTCGGAGGTGGTCTCAGATCGTAAGGCCAGGTGCGGAATGGTCATAATTTGTCCAATCCCCACATGTGAATTTTTCAGTTTTGGGTGCTTTCAATTATGGATGGCTCCATGTCATCCACTGATCAACGGCTCTGAGGCAAGTGAAGATTTTTGAGTTTCCAATGTCTTTGGGGCTTTCCAGTTTAAGAAGTATTTATGTGTCATCTGCGTAGTCATCACATGTGAGCTGTTGGAAATGACTTCTTGTAGAAGTTGAAAAGAGTGGGTGAGATGCATCCTCAATGTGGGACTCCGTATCACTCCACAACCAGAATTTAAGGTACTTTGTTCAACGGGCCTAACTGGGTCCCTGTAGCCAGCTGATGCTCCATCTAATTCTGGCTGAATTTGTGACTTTGTCCCAGTCCGGCGCAACCAGATAACCACAGTTGGTGCTTTGTACTTTTTACGTTCTTTTGACCTAAATCTGTAAAATTGCACATCTCCGGTTTTGTTGATTGATTTTTGTAGTTTTGGCCCTAAATTATTTAATTAATTTTACTCTATTTTCCTAAATTAATGTGGGATTTTTCTTGTGTTCTGTTTCAATTTCTTGCTGTGTGAATTGCTGCATAAATATTTTACACATTGTCTTTAATCTAAGCCTGACTGCTCTGTGCTAAGCTACCAGAGGGTTGAGCACAGGTTAGAGAGCAGTGTGTCTTCAAGGAACTTACCACAGTAGGAGCTGGAAGACAGTAAGGTAAGAGGAAGTTTAGCTTACAAATGACCAAACTTAAGATAGGATGCAGAAGAAGCAGGCTCTGGAAGAAAAAATATTGGCTCATGAGAGGAGCCTGAGAGAGCTGAATCTCAGAGCCAAGCAAACCAATTCCAGCAGCAATAGTGGCAGAATACTTTCTGTGTCTGAGGCAGAAAAGAAGGTCTGTATACCTAAAGATCTGGTGCCCAATTATGTGGTGGAAGATGATATACTTGTCCTGTTACAAAATCCACTTGTCTCTTTGGTGCCACATAGTGCGCCATAAAATAATCGCAGCAATCTCATTATAGAAGAGCTCTGATAATAGCCTCTCTGGTTAATGTCAGGCTAATACTATAGCAGGAGTTGACTTCTGGGGATTTTCACCAGCTCTTCTCTAATATTTTCCCATACTGAGAAATGTTGGAAATTTACCCCTGACAACGGCAGAAGTAACGTTTCTTCCAGGGCTAGGAAAAATGTGGTTGGAGAAAAAGTGAACTTGTAAACACGCAACAGATTTCCACTGGGGCACATTCATCTTTGTTCATACTAAAATGCAATTCACAAATATTTTCTAGGATTATAGTTTCCTGGCCTACTTAAGGAAATTCATGTGATTTCATGAAAACGTAAATCTGCATTAATATAAGGACATATATCATGAGTGCACTTTTGTGACTTTCTTTAACATTTGAGCCCCTAATTAAATTTGAGTTAACCAAGACCTTTTGTTTTTATTAAAATGCTTTCTCTTCCTATCTATCAGCTGGCTTCATTGTGTGTGACAGCATTCCGCTCTTTACCAAAGTAGTTTTGTTCAGTGCCAGGAATTTCTATGGCAATGTGGTCTTTATGAGACAAAATATTGTCTGTCTAGTAAGAACGTGCTGGCAATCAGCACCACGCCTACCTGATAATCCCTAGGTAGAGAAAGGAGCATAGTGCAGCCTAAGTAAGTAACCAGAAAATTAAAATACCTCCTACTTTGATCCAAAGTCTTATGCCACCAAGCAAGTGAAAAAAGTCATTGGACTTCTCTCCAGACTTGCTCTGTCTCTACCATCTAAGCATCTATCCATTTATCCTTTCTCCCACTGATATCTAGCATTTCACCTTTACATTGTCATCCATTCATTCTTTTATCCAATTAGCCTTTCAACAATATGTTCGTCCATCTGTTTATTTGTCAGTCCATCCGCTCATCCATATCCAAACCTACACATCCATCTCCAAACCGAACCATTTCAGCCATCCGTCCATCCTTTCCCTCATCCATACAGCCACCCTTTCACTCCATCCATCTATCCACCCTCCCTTTCACTTATTCATCCATCCACTCTTCTGCCCATCCATCAATCTATCCTTCACTTATCCATCCATTTATACTTTACACTCATCCATCCTTTCGCTCCTTAATCCATACACCCTATAACTCATCCATCCATTCACCTTTTCCTTCATTATAACAGCCTTTGTCCATCCACCATCCCCGTCACTCAACCATCCCTGGCACTCACTCATCCATCCAGCATGCCAGCCACACTTACACTCCCTCATCCTATCACCCACACATCCATCCATCCATCCTTTCACTCACACCCACCCTTTCACATTAATTATGACTTATGAGCCTTTGTTTGTTGAGCTGCAGGCAAAAGAGACCGATCAAGAGCTCCACCTCCACAGTAGATGCTAAAGAGGGGCGTTCAAGAAGCCTGTTCAAACCTATCCTTCCATCTCCAAAACCTATCGATCAAACTCATCCATCCCGCCTTCCTTTCTCTCATCCATCCTTTTGCTAATCCATCCATCATTTCACCTGACACATCCTCCTTTTTGCTTATATTTATCCACCCTTTCGCTCATCCCTCCATCTATCCTCCTTTTCACTCATTTATCCCTCCACCCTTTCACTTCCTCCATTTATGCTTTCGCTTATCCATCCACCCTTTCACCCCATCCATCTTCCGTTTCGCTCATATATCCATCCACCCTTTCACTAATCCCTGCCACCACCTTTACATTCAACTATCCACACATCCATCCATCAACCCTTCCACCCAGCCAGCCACCTACCCACCCACGGATTCATCCATAGCCATCCATTCATCTACTCAATCGCTCTCCCATTAATCCACCCTTTCATTCAGCCATCTATCCTTTCACTCATCCATCCGCTTTCACCCTATCCATCCCCTCATCCATCCCTTCATTCACCCTTGCACTTATCCATTCATTCTTTCACACATCTATCCTTACATCATCATTTCACTCATTCATCCATGAATCTATCCATCCACCCTGTCACTCCACCCATTCATCCATGCATGTATCCATCCAGCCTTTCACTCATTCACCCATGCATCTATCTATCCACCCTTTCACTCATTAATCTATGCATCTATCACCCACTCTTTCACTTATTCATCCATGCATCTATACATCCACCCATCTACCCTTTCACTTATTCATCCATGCATCTATCCATCCACCCTTTCACTCATCCATGCATCTATTCATCCACCCTATCACTCGCCCACCCCTTTCAAATCCATTATGGGCCTTTGTATGTGGATCTGCAGACTGAATAGGCCCATCAAGAACTCCACAGCTGCTGTAGTTGCTATGGCAGTGTGTTCAAAATGCACCTGGTGCATGCACAAAGTGAGATGGGAGGCATAGTGCAAGGACAGAGATAGGGGTGGCCTTAAGCCTGCATGAAAGCCTCATGGAGAAACTAATGAGCTTTAATGTAAGCCCTGGATGACATAAGATATGAGAGGACTAAGGGGAGCGGGTCAGGGCTGTTAGAGAGGGCAGCGGAGGGTGCTGGGGTGGGGTTAGCAGGTTTAGGCACCAGCTGAAACAAGGTGTACAGGAAAGGTAAAGTGCAAAGAAGGAGGTGCACGAGCTGCATGAGAAGGGAAAGCAAAGTGAGTTGAAGATGAGCAGGGATGTTGGGGCCGTATGAGGCCAAAGAGTGGAGCAGAGATTAAAAGGTAGGGGTCATACAGTTCAATTCAGAGAAAAGGGGCCAAGAGGCAGTTAAGGCAGCCTCTTACATGCTAGTGCTGTGAGTGTACTGGAGCTGCAGAAGCACGATATTTGTCTCATGCTCAAAGAAAATAAAAGGAACAGGGGCTGGCCCGGGAGCCACACAAGCCTATGGAGCTGGCTGCAACTATGAAACTTTGAGCTCTGCTTTATCATGTTCTTCTGCTCTGGGGAAATTAAAGTGCAGGCCCCAGATTTTGCATTGACCCTTAAACTGCCAATAAACTGCTCAGAGCTACTCATTAACATGGCTGTGACCAACAGGGTTGAACAGCAGTGTATCGGATTACCCTAAGACTGTCTACTTGTCCTTTGGACAAAATACAAATTAAACCTCTTGCCCTCCTAAGAAATCTAGATGTCTCGGGCATCGGGAGATAGAAATTCCCCACCCCAGGATATAGACAAGTGTTTTTCTGTCTATGAGATATCTCAGAGGGTAGACAAGCTCCAAGGGGAGTACCTGTGGAAGCATATGCCTACAGTGGGGAGGGACACCCTTCTCACACTTGAGGTGGGTGACCAGACAAAGTATGTCCCCATGACAGCCACACTTTTTAGTAAATTTGGGCTTACCCATGAGAAGTACCGTTAGAGGTTCAGGGACAGCCACAACCCCCAAAACCAGTCATGGGTGAATTTCTTGAATTATTCCAGCAAGGCACTGAATGGCTGGGTCAGTGGCAGCAAAGTTAAATATTAGGTTGCGCTGTACAACTTGATTTTGAGGGAGCACCATGCTCCAATACTAGTTACACAGAGCTGCCCCAGTTCACAGTGGATAGCAAGTTGACTGATCCCAGGAGGTTTGCTGATGAGGCGGACCTCTGGGTCAGTACCAGAGTGTCCAAAATGGCATCTGGGGAGTACTCCCAAAAGAGTGGTCAGGGTTCCCACCAGAAAAAGAAGGGGGGAAATAAAAACAAGAGTTATCTCAAGACCCCCGAAATAGTTCACAGGGGAAAAGGTACCATTCCTAATCTGCCCACCAAAAAAGGCTTCACATTCAAGAATAATGGTAAAATTGACCCCAGGTGCTATGAGGGCTACCAGTATGAGCACATCACGGGATACTCCAAGTGCTATATGAGGGCACAGCCCTACAGTGGTAAGCTGTTCCAGGTATTGGCCAGTGTAGCACTTGGGGAAGAGATGGTCCCAGTTAGTATGGGGGCAGCTGAGTTTACCTTTGTGTCCTTTGGTGACAGTGAGATAGAGTCTAAGGCCCACATGCCTGCCAAATAGTGGGTCACAATCAATGGGCAAACAGTGGAGGCTCTGGTAGGCAGATGAGTCAGTATGACTACTGTCAGATATCATGTGGTGTCTTCAGAGCTGGTGATACCCAATACATTTCACATAACTGTGGTAGCAGATAACTGTGATAACAACTAGCCGGTGACTTTGGTTACCTTATACTGGGGAGGTGTCCTAGATTTTCTTAATGTAGCTGTGAGGCTTGCCATGCTTGTGAATTGTTTGCTACGGCATGACTTGGATCCCTTTGCCTGGAAGAAAGTGGAACTCAAGTCACACCTAGATATGTTGTCCTTACATGAGTGGGCCTCTGTGACCGCTCAGTCCATGGCTGCCCAGGAGGTCAGTCAAGAGATCCAGGAGCCTGTAAGAATGGCACAGGCATCTGCAAAGAGCAGGAAGGGCAAGGGACATGGGAAACTAGCCTATTAAACTATTGCACTAATGGTGGATGGTTCGCCGGAGCAGGCATCACTGAAGCCGACCGGGGAGGACATTGCCTTCCCAGGACACCTGGCTGAGCTTGCTAGATGGCAAGTTGAGGATAGGCCTTCCCCTGGAGGAATTCTGCAAGGCGCAGAGAAAGTGCTCAACATTAGAGGGGCTGAGGCAGCTGGCTGAAGCCTAGGCAGCTGATGACACCTCCGGAGATCACCCTATTTACTGGGAGAACAGCCTCCTTTAGCGTGAGCCTAAGGTACATGTGCATGGAGCAGCACATGTGCTGTTGTCCCCCCACTGTTACAGGGTCTTCCTACTGGGTTTGGCTCACATGATACCCCTGGCAGGATATCTGGGGCAGGACAAGACATTTAACATGCGTGTGTCCACTGTCATTGACCCCGGATGAAGACAGCCTCAAATGCTTTCTGTAGAATTTATTTCACCAACAGGCCAGTGGGAAGACAGGAAAGAAACATAGGACCCGATTCACAAAAGTAATCTGAGAAAAAATACTAATTTTACGACTTTCGTATTCACAAAGTGCATTTAAGAGAAGTAAAGATAGGACTCCTAAATTTACTACTCCTAAATGCACTTTGTGAATACCGAAAGTCATAAAGTTAGGATTTTATCTCAGATTACTTTTGTGAATTGGGTCCATAACCCTCCCCTGACTCCCATGACTGCCATTAGCACACATTTTGAGTTGGTGGACATCAACATTGTTGGGCTTGTGGACCCCAAAACTGCCCTGGGCAACAGGTTTATTCTGGGTTTGGTGGACCATGCACGAGATACCCAGAGGTCATTCCTCTGAGGACCATAACTGCACCTGCAGTGACCTGGGCCTCGAGGGCGTTTTTAACCCGAGTGGGTTTGCCCAAGGATGTGGTGTCGGACGGGGCAACAACTTGATGTCTCCGTATATGAAGTCCATATGGAAGGAATGTGGGGTAACCTACAAGTTCTCCACACCTTACCATCCTCAGACTAATGGGCTTGTTGAGAGGTTCAACAAGACCCTCAGGGCATGATTATGGGCCTGCCGTAGCCCATACAGTGGAAGTGGGACATGCTCTTGCCATGCCTGCTCTAAGCATACAGGAAAGTACCATTGAAGGTAGTAGGCTTTAGCTCCTCTATGGTCACCCTCTGAGGGGACCTATCTGCCTGCTGGAAGAGAGGTGGAAGCAAATTTCCAAGAAACCCCCTCAGGCTATGGATAGCTAAGTGCTAGTCCGCCACAACCAAATTCAGAAGTTCTGGAAGAAGACGTACGTAAACTTAGAAGCTTGCCCAAAGGTGATTAAACAGTGGTATGACCAGAAGGTCACTATGGTTGAGTTTCTGCCTAGCCAGAAGGTGTGGGTAATGGAGCCAGTTGAGCCCTGCGCCCTCTAAGATTGTTGGACAAGGCCCTATGAGCTAATTGAAAAGAAGGTGGAGTCCACCTACCCGGTGGACCTCAAGACCCCCATATACTTCCTACAGGTCTTCTGCATCAATCATCTCAAGCGTCGCTATGAGAGGTCTGAGGTCACCATGCTGTAGGTGACAGATGATAGGGTAGAAGAGGAGAGTGAACCTCTCCCTAATCGTCTTTCAACCAAGGAGAAAGATGGTTCAATAGAAGGTGTCAACATCTCTGGATAAGACCACATCAATGCTGATGGTCTCTCCAGGTTTTTCTGCCTTTTTGATGAGAACTCCCAGGAGGCTGGGTAGTTCTCCCCACTTTCAGTTGGGGGGAAACATGTTCGACCTGGCAGCCTTTGGGTGGTAATCCCCAAATGTTTTGCCTTCATCTCTCCTTTTCTTGCTGATCTCGTTTTTGTTGGCCATAGGACTTTATCACTGCTACCTAGTGCTAAAGGGCTTGTGCTCTCTCCCATAAACCATGGTATAATTGACCTGTTCCCAATTCACACTTGTAAGTCCCTAGTAAAGTGGTACTTCATTTACCCAGAGCCTGTAAAATAAATACTACTAGTGGACCTGCAGCCCTTATTGCAATACACACTTAAGTAGTGGTGTAAAACATGCCTATGGCCTGCTGTTGAAGTGAAAATGTAACTGAGGAGGAAGCCTGTAAAAGGATGGACATCAAAGAGGACAATCTAACTGTGTCAAATAGGGAAGTTAAAGTAAAGCAAGCCACTCCGCCCAGCACCCAAGAACAGAGGGCTTTAGCGGTAACCTATAAACCTACTGATTCTAACGACCGGAAATCAAAAGCAAGGAGAATTACATATGCTGAGAAAGCAAACTGCCATATAGCAAAAGAAGAGGACATCCAATGTTTTCTAGGAGTGCCTCAAAATCCTATACATATATATGTATCCCTAAACAAGTCATAACCCAGATTAAGGAAGTGGAGGATAAAGATACCGTAACAGGAAGAACAACCAAAGACCAGGTAGACCATAAGTTGAAAGGGACACCGGAATATGAAACACAGGGAAGCTGTGATATTCTAAACAGAGGCAGTATCCTGAAGCTCCTGGCTGAAATAGAGGAACTAAAACACATAAACACATTGGACCTAGCTACAGTGCAATTTCTCCCAGGAGAGATCTACATATCAAAAGAACGAACACTGACAACGTGGCAGACACCGGAATTAGCACAGCTAATACTAAGCAGCTCTAAACAATTCTCAGCCTGGGGCATGCAATTAAAAAAACATGCAAGACCGTGTTATCCACTCCCATTGAGAGAAACGGAGCGGCAGGATAAATACAGGATAACAAATTATAAAAAACACATGGAAAAGGTATATTTGGTTCTACGTAATGCAAAAGGCTGGAGTGATACAGCTCAGACCTCGGCAATGTAAAAAAAAAAAGAATATGGGCCAAGAGACACAAAGCAAGAAGAATGGAACTGGCTACCAGGTATATTGAACAATCAAGGTGTCTGACATAATGGAGCTAAAGTCTCTGTTTCTGAGTCAAATGCAATACACATGATATCTTGGAATAAAGCAGGAGCCAGGCGATTACTTGAAGATGGCATCCCACTCAAGGAGTGGGCAGACTCTGACATGATAGCCCTGCAAGAGACTTGGTCGCAAGAAGTCATTCCAATAGCTGGCTACGTCCACTACACAGTACCTGCGGAAAAAAGCAAGCTCTACGGTAGGGCTATAGGAGGTTTGACTGTGTACGTATCGACAACATTAAAAATAGCAACGGAACAGTTGAAATCTCCAGACCCCAGTATATAAATTGTAGAATTCTCAGATCGAAATTTAAACACAACTAAAACGATAATATTAATTAATTACTATACACAACCAAATGCTCAAATAAAAAGGAAGAAAAACGCCCTTTTAATTAAAAACAATATCGAGACTACGTTGTGAAGACCCGACGTGGAACATAATTGTAACAGGCGATTTTAATTCAAACTTGATATTCACGCCAGATGATGATGATATTCTAAGTGCAGAGAACTCATCTTGGTGTGTACCACAGCAAGACAGCACGGGGATCAACCATACGGACCGTATTGGACAACAACTAGCTACAGATATTGAATTTCAAGGAATGCGAGTCCTCAACGGAAGAAATGATGAAGATCGCCCCCCTGAAAAAACATATTATGGTTCAAGGGCTCATTCAACGTTAGACTTCACACTTGTAACTCTTCCCTTATTATTGGTATTAGCTCGTTTCTACATAGAGTTTACCCCTTTGAGTGATCACTCAATACAGCATGTCCTCTTCAATCTAGACACACCAAGACATCAACCCACCAACTTGCCTGAGGGCGAACTTACCTCTGCTAATCTAAAACAAATTTATTCTTAACAATAAAGAACATCCTGGCCGAGTTAACCACAGAGCCCATTAGCAGAATACAAGCCTGGTCGCTATTTCTAGATAAACTAGCGAAAAACTTTGGGCCTGATTCACAGAACTAACTAACCCTGGGCGTAGCACTACGCTACGCTCGCGGAGTTTGCGAAGTTTTCGCAACTTCGCACTACGCGAGCGGCACGTAGCACAGTGCGAACATGCGTAGTGCAGCGTAGCGTAGTGCAGCGGTCATTGTTTGCTTGTTCGCGGTCCTGAACGTCATGTTCGCGACCGCGAGCAAGCAAAATGACATGCCGGCGAGATTGTCAACGCGAGGAGGTCAGGTTTCTCATTGTGAGTGGTTGCGCATGCTCGCGACCGCTCTCAATGAGAAACTACCTGTTCGCGTTGAGAAAGCTGCCGCTCGAGTAATAATCTACTCGAGCAGCAGAAAACTACAGCTCGCACTGTGCAAGATGCCGTTTTCAATGCTTGCACAGTGCCGGATGCTTGTCCGCACTGTGCAATCATTGAAAACGCATCTTGCACAGTGCGAACATGCTACTACGCAGCTCGCGTAGTGCTACGTGAAGTTCGTGTAGTGCGAAGTGCACTTCGCGTAGCTTCGCGTAGCGCTACTTCGAGAACTACGCTCACCCTTAGAACTAACTTAAGACAAAATCCTAAACTTACTACTTTTGGTATTCACAGAAGTTAGGAGTTTGTCTTAAGTTTGTCTTAAGACAGACTTAAGACAGACTTAAGACAAAATCCTAACTTAAGTCTGTCTTAAGACTGTCTTAAGACAAACTTAAGACAAAATCCTAACTTCTGTGAATACCAAAAGTAGTAAGTTTAGGATTTTGTCTTAAGTTAGTTCTGTGAATCGGGCCCTATGAAAGTGGTAGAAATTGGGGTCCAAAGAAAGACCGGACAAGAAATCTACCAAAAGATCTGCAAACATTAAAAAAAGAACTAAGAAGAGCTCAAAGGAAATTGCGGCAGGATAAACCCAAGGGTGTAGGCTGGAAAGCATTCCAACAAATGAGAATACAATTCAAAAAAAGAATATGGAAACTTAACAAAGACAAAGCAGAGAGTTTCTGGAGAAAACTAATTTATGACTTAAGACACTCAAATTTAAATAAATTCTGGCAGTCAATAAACAACTTGAGGAGACCTCTAAATATCCTAACATCGCATATACAGGAGCAGGAGTGGGTTAAATTCCTTAAGGATAAATTTAAAGAAGAACAACCCTATGACATGGACAACTTTCATTTACCATCTGTGAGGTCCACTGGTGAACAACAAACGAAATTGCAGATCACTGGAGTAAACTACTCAACAGAAGAAATAACTAACATAATAAAGAAAGGCAAAAGCGATGATGCCCATAGTCGAAACGGCATTCCCCAGGCTTCTTTTAAATATGACTCGGAGTACTGGAGCCCAATACTCGGGGAACTATATGCTGATGTAGAATTACTCAATCAAATTCCAGAAAGCTGGCAAGGATCAAACATCACCCCAATTTACAAAGGAGGGGAAAGATCGAATCCAAAAAATTATAAGCTAATTGCCTTACAGGATGTTGAAGCCAAATATGTTGCCTCATTAATCCTTAAATATCTAGCTGAATGGTCTAGTGTTTGTAACCTAATAACAATCAATCAAACTGGATTTAGGAAGGGTATCGGAACAACTACAAATATGTTGTCGCTTTCACTGATCGCAGAAAGATGCAAAAATAGAAAACAAGATCTCCATCTGTGTTACATCGACCTAAAAGCTGCCTTCGACAGTGTCGATCGGAAACTAATGTGGTCCAAATTAAAATCCTGGGGCATACCTGACAGGATATTGAAAGGTCTACTACTGTTTTACACAGAGACCTGGGTACGTATGAAACTTTGAAATGGAGCCAGACTATCAATGAAAGTGCACACCAACATGGAGCTAAAGCAGGGGTGCATACTAGCACCGCACCTTTTGAATTTATTTATTTCAGACCTTTCAAGAAAGCTAGATGGAATAATTCACACTCACCTAAATTAGGAAAACTACATTTATCGCATCTGGCTTATGACTCAGGTAGGCCTGACAAGACTACTAAACAAACTCTCTGAATTTCTGTCGGCAAATAACCTGGAGTTAAATCTCACAAAAACCAAAACGATGCTTATTACAAATCGCACAGCTTCAACTCAACTAATTAGATTAAAGGGAAATCTGCTGGAGAAGGTATCATGCTTAAATATTTGGGTTTTTATATTGACGACAAACTTTCGTTTTGTGATCCGAAAAAATACATGAAACTACGAGAAGGGGCCCTAACATTCGCCCTCAAACCCGTGCAAAGAAGTTCCGTCTCTGAAACCATTGTAAACGGTAATGTCAGCCAAAGCACTGCCAACACTATCATTTGCCAGTGCTGCAATGCATGGAAATGACACAAAAACTTTAAACAGTCTAATTACGCGCATTTACAAAAAGGTTCTTCTACTTCCGAAGACTACCTCACAAGCTCAAATGCACTTGGAGTTTGGGCTAATGAATGAAACATTGGGAAGGCTCTACACATACATTAAAGTATGGTATCAAATAAAACAAAACATAGAAAAAAACGGCCTTAACGAATCCTTATGGCAGGAAATGGATCAAGATAAATATTCACCAGCATACAAATTTCTTGAACACTCCTTAAAGATAACTTATACAAGGGAGCTGTGGAGTAAACAAATGCCTTACCAAGCATTCAAATTAATAATAAATAAAGCTGCAAAGTTCCACTCATTATTGAACGATAAAGATCTTTTTCGAACAAGGAGTCACTTGTGGACACTGATTAATACTTATAAAACCTTGAAACAAGTGGCCTATCTGGACTCCACCTATTACGTTTACGTAAAGAGGAAATTAATAACGTTAAGGTTCGGACAGTTCCCTACTCTTGCGGAAGCCCCTCACTGGAAACCAAAAGGAAACGATAATTGCCGGCATTGTGGTTATAAAAATGAAGACTTCATTCATCTTGTATGTCACTGTAAGACATTGCAACTAGCGCGAACCACAATATTGCGGGGAGCATTTCAGGACAAAGGCGTAAGATCGTGCAGGAGAGCTATCATATGCGGACTAGACTCCAATGACCCCCAAAAGAATTGTAAATTGATTACATTTCTACGAATTCATGAGCATGCACTGAATGTCAAATCATGTTAATAATATGAAAAGTATTTTACAATTGTATAATTTTCTAAGATTTTATGTTTTTATAGAGATGTAATATATATGTGCGCAGACTTTTAATATTAGAATTTAGTATATTGTTAGGGTTTTAACTAACTGAACAATAAAATGAATAAACTGTCAAACTGTCAAACTGTTGAACCTGTGTGTGCAGTTTTAAACTGCCATTTTGAACTGGCAAAATAAACCTTTTTCTAGGCTTAAACTTTCTTTTTCATACACATAAGTCACCCCTAGGGTAGGCCCTGAATAGCAGGAGGGCAGGTGTATGAGTTGAACTTGTACTTTTATGTTTGTTTAAGAGTGAAAAACTCCTACATTTGTTTTTCACTACTGTAATGTCTGCTTCTCCCATAGGATAACATTGGGTTCCTTTACCACATTTAATAAGTGATAACTTTCAATTGGGAGTAGGTGGAAAGTTCGAGTTTGATGTCTAAAGATTTGTAATTTAAAGCCCTCTTTAATGGTAAAGTTGGATTTTAAGTCACAATTCGGGAAAGGAAACTTTTAGAAAGTTGGCTTTTTTTTCTCCTAACCATTTGGTGCCTGCATCCTGTTACTGGATTACATGACTTGGAGTAATTGGCAGTTAGTCCTTGTGTAATGGTCCGAGGCAGTGAAACAAAGGGAAGCTAGGCGTTGGCAGGATGAGCCACTCTGACTTAACAAGGGAGAGAAGTTGTCATCTACCACACTTGCACATCACAAAGGCTCTGCCGTAGCACTCTCACAAAGGGGTTTTCACTAAGCCTGGGCAAAGCACTACGATACGCTTGCATAGTTTGCGAAGTTTGCGCTACTTCGCACTACGAAAATTGCACGTAGCACAGTGCAAACACGCATAGCGTACCGTAGAGCAGCGGTCATCTTTTGCTTGCTCGCGGTCCTCAACGTCATGTTGGCAACCGTGAGCAAGCAAAATGACATCCCGACAAGACTTTTTTCTCGTTCACGATCAGCAACATCAAGTTGCCAATCGCGAGCGTGGAAAAAAAACCTCCCGGCGAGCTTCTCAACGCGGTTAGGTCAGGTTTCTCATTGCGAGTGGTCGCGTATGCTCGCGACTGCTCGCGATGAGAAACTACCAGTCCGCGTTGAGAAAGCTGCCACTCAAGTAGAAATCTACTCGAGCGGCAGAAAATGAATGCTTGCACTGTGCAAGATGCAGTTTGCACTGATTGCACAGTGCGGACAAGCATCCGGCACTGTGCAATCAGTGCGAACAGCATTTTGCACAGTGCGCTACGCAGTTCGCGTAGCTACGCGTATCTCGTGTAGTGCGAAGTGCACTTGGCGTAGCTACGCATAGCACTACTTGGCAAACTACACCCAGGGTTAGTTTTCACTAGTCTTTGGGGTCCCAGACTGAGCGACTACAAGGGCTAGCTGGCTGGCCTCCTGATCAGACCTTACAAACACTATACCGTGCTAGAGTCAACCATTAAATCCACCTCTCGTCTAAATCCATGTTTTTTATCATAACAAAGGAACCCAGCAAATAAAATAGTTTTTGGGCTCCTTTAGTCATTTTTATTACACTTTTTCTCCACTCTACTCACTTCCAATCACACATGTCTCCACAAAACCCCACACTTCACATCAGCAAAAAGAAAAGACCTCCGGCAAAGAACCCCTTTGCGGGGCTTGTTGGGCATTGCAGTGATGGCCCAACGAGGAGCTGCCCAATAAGGAAGAATGACACCCCTTGGGGTGTGTGAGGGCCCTTGCTCCTAAGCGACACTACCCCGCTTTACATCCTGGTGGACCTTCATCTTTTTAAAGGAACTGCATACCTCTTTCTGACAAGTCATTAGCAGGGGCATGTATGCTGGACCTCTTCTGCCCGCAGTCCCCCCTCTTCTTGTTTATATTGGAGTGGGCATGGTATGTTTCGCCCCTTTAGTATCCAACACCATCCCTCAATATGGTTAGATTAGAGCGGGAATTGTAAATGTCACCTCTTTAGTATCCAACACCTTTGCTAAATTGGTTTAGATTGGAGTGGGAATTGTAAATTTCACCCCTTTAGGACCTTCTTATGACTATGGTGGCCCTCCAGCGGTACTGCCACCAAGTCATCCAATGGAGGACTGCCAAAGCTGCGGTGTGCCCACTCGCTAGATAACAAGTATAATCCTGGTCAGCCGGGCACTGCTGAGGAAGTCTTATGACAGTGGTCTGGTAGGCTCATAAGAGGGCCTAACATGCAGACCAACACTGTGAGATTGTCTGAAGCACGTTCCTGCACAGTGTGGCACTTTATGCCACATCGTGCAGGAACAGGGGTGCAATTCCATCGTGCCACAATATGTGCCCACCAGCATGCACCGAATGATGAATGACACGCACCACTGAACTTGTTCAGGAAAGGTGAAGGGTTGTTGCGTGCTGCTGGGGCTTCACTTTCTGTACCAATAAGCGTTAAGTCAAATCCAAATGCAATTCCTATTAGGAGTTGTCCCCCTGCGCACAGCGTGTTGATTACCAAGAAATGGTATAATGAAGTGAATCCAAACTTGGAGAATTTTACATATTTTTATGTTATGTTATGTTATGTTATGTTATGCGTTTTTTATTTGGCGCACAGATGCTCCAGCTAAGGAGCGTCCTGGCGCCCGACAAGGCAGTTGCACAACACAACTAAACAAAAAACAGACAGTGTAAACAGCTAAGGGAATAAAAAGGTTTTCACCGCACGGCGAAAGGAAATCAGATCCCTCATAGCACGAATCGCCGGGGGCAAGGAGTTCCACAAGACCGCCGCTCGCACTCGAAAGGAGCGTCCTCCAGCTCTACTCCGCTTGAAACGCGGCACCACAGCCAATTCTAGGTCCGCAGATCTTAAGGGTCGAGCTGGGGTATAGTGGGCGAGGAGGGCCATGAGAATCGCTGCTGGGGACCCCTTCAGAATCTTATAGGCGACACAGAGGACCTTAAACTGGATCCGCTGAGCCACCGGGAGCCCATGCAGTGACCGCAGGGTACCAGAGGTGGGACAGAATCTGGGGAGGCCTACCACCGCTCTAGCTGCGGCGTTCTGTGTCCTTTGTAAGCGCCCGATCTCCGCCTGATTCAGACCAACCAGTAAGGAACTCGCATAATCCAGCCTGGAGGTGACCGTGGCTTGGATCATGAGTTGCCTGGTGGAGGCATCGAAGAACTTAAGCACTGGACGGAGCCCACGCAGGATGCCAAAGCAGCATGCTGCCGTGCGTTTGGTATGGCACACAAACGTAAGGGAAGGGTCCAGCCAGACCCCGAGGTTCTTAAGCTCGGCGACTGGGATGGGAACAGGACCCAGATCCCCAGGCCACCATCTCTCTCCCCATAGATCCGGCTGTCTGCCAAAAACCATGACCTCGGTCTTGCTAGCATTCAGCTGGAGACAGTTGGACGTCATCCAGCTGGCGACCGCCCGCAGCCCTTGTTGAAACCTGGGAGCATCGACTTCGGCGTCCCCGCTGATCGTAACCGCTAGCTGGGTGTCATCGGCGTATGACACCATCGTCATACCCCATTGCCTGACAACCTCAGCTAGCGGCCTTACGTACAGATTAAACAACGTAGGGCTCAGCGAGGAGCCTTGGGGGACCCCCAGGTTCAACGGATGGAATGTGGACTGGTACGGTGGGATGGTCACGCTAAAGGCCCGGTTGGCTAAAAACGAACGGAACCACTGGAGAGCGATACCGGTGACACCAGCCTCCTCAAGGCGCCGCAGAAGGATCGGGTGCGAGACGGTGTCAAAGGCAGCGCTCAGATCTAATAGTACAAGCGCTGCCGTTTGTCCCGCGTCAAGCACGGAGCGAAGATGCTCCACCATGTAAAGCAGAGCCGTCTCCGTGCTGTGACCAGCCCTAAACCCATTCTGCGTATCGTCGAGGAAATCTGCGCGGCGGAGATGTTCCGAGAGGACAGCATTTACATGCGCCTCCATAACCTTAGCCGGCCACGGCAAGAGTGCAATCGGCCGATAGCTCTCAGGCTTGCTACCGTCCAGACTGGGTTTCTTAAGGATAGGCCGAACCATGGCTCGCTTCCATCTCAGTGGAACTTCGCCCAATGTTAATGACGAGTTGATCAAAGAGCATAGCGGTGAGATATCATGTACCGCCAAGTCTTTGAACACATCTGGGCAAAGTGGATCCTCTGGGGACCCAGACTTCACTTGACGGGCCAATGTGACTAGACTATCAGATGTTAAAGTAGGCAAGGAATGCAATCCCTCAGATGGTAACGGCTTAGGAGATGGATTAGCCGAGGGAGTGGCCGAAGGAAAGGCCCGATAAATAGCATTCACCTTTTCCAGGAAGAACTCTGCCAATTTTTCACAGTGCTCAACAGAGCTCTGGTACGTCGTTGTTACCTTTTTGGCAGTAAGGTCTTTCAGTACCTTAAAGATAGCCTTAGCCGGGTTCGAGCTAATCCTGAATTGTGCAGCATAAAATGCGGCACGAGTTCTGCATACCGCCCGGTGATACACTTTCACAGTAGACAGGTAGAGAGCTTTCTTCGTGCTATTGTAGGCTTTACGCCAAGCCCGCTCTGCACGCCTACAAGAGACCTTCAGTGCCCGCAGTGAGTCGTCGTACCAGGGGCTGGCCTTACCGGCTCCAGATTTACAGCCTACCAAGGGAATAAGAGTGTCCAAAGCCCTGGACACCCACTTACAAAACCTGTCATACACCTGATCAGGTGATCCCAAGATGTCAAAGGGGTCAGCCGATAGAAGGTGGAAAAACTCATCCAGCTTAAGTTTGTTCCAGCGGCGTCTTGGAATCGAGCACACTACTGGCTTAGGTTGAATAGCCGGAGTAGGGCAATGGATCTGTATCAAATGATGATCGGTCCATGCTAGAGGTGTGTAGCTGGTAATGCAGGCTTCCGTAAGATTAGTAAAAAACGGATCAAGGGTATGACCCCCTGAGTGGGTGGGCTGTGTCACCAGCTGATTCAGCTGGAGCGCCTCAAGGTCTGCCACAAAACTGGACACCGAGGGACTGGTAGAATTGTCAAAGTGCAGATTTAAATCTCCAATGATAGAAAAATTGGAGCACCCCGTAGCCAGATTACTAATGGCATCAGGTAGCGCCGCTCTAAAGGCCACTTTGCTCCCCGGGGGCCGGTAAATCAATAGACCCGACAGGGTGAAGTTTGATGTAATAGCTACCTTGAACAATGCGCTTTCACAACCAGGGATTTTTTGCCCATGCCACGTACAAGAATAGCAGGATTTAACAGCGAGAGCTATTCCTCCGCCTCTAGAAGCTCGGTTTAAGGTGAATACCGAGTATTCCGACGGGAAGGCCAGATTAACAATGGCCGTGTCGGCATCCTGCAGCCAGGTCTCTGTCACGCAGAATAGGTCAGGCAACTCCTCATCTAGCAGATCATGAATATCTAGATGATGCTTAACAAGCGACCTGGCATTGAGATTCCATAAGCTGATAAAAGGCTGTGGGCTAATGGGCGCACGGGGGGCCTCCCTGCAGTTCCTACTTACGGGGGCAGACAAGATAAAACATCCGCAACCACACGAAAACGGGCCGCATAAGGGATCAACTCGAGGTGCAGTACAGGTCACCCAGGACCGGTTGATGGCAGCCAGACTATCTCTGGTATAGCACAACATAATGTACAGGGGAACGACCAGGAGGGGGCCCAGAGTCCAGCTTGTCCAACTTTAATGTTTCTTTGTTAAGGCATAAAGGTTGATTTCATCATATCAAGACATTATATTCATGCTTTTTTAATCAATCCCAATGCATTTCGGGCAAAATTCATGCCCTTCATCAGGGGTAATTTCTGCAGGCTTGTAGGTAGGTTAAAAATTTCTATCGCTGTGAAACGTTAGGTGAACCCCTCCAGCAAAGGTCTCCTGTGAATGTTATCCGTGCAGATAGTGCCACTATCTGCACTAGTGCTATAATTTTTTTTAACTTCAAAAGCAAAATGGCTGTTTGGAGCATATTCTACACTAAGGCCCCCATTAGGATGGCGGGCGGACTTTGCCCGCCCGCCATCCTCATGTAAAACGGGACTGCCCGCCATAGGAGCGGCAGTCCCGCCTTGGGCATTAGGATGCGCTCGCCACACTGGGGGGCACCTCCTGTATTTTTACTATTGCGGCGGGCGGTGCAGGAAGCGGCGCCCGCCGCAATGGTAAAAATGCACGTTGTGCATTTCAAAGCACAACATGACAACATGACAGGCACCGCGCGGTGCCTGCCATGTTGCACTTTGAAATGCGGGGGGGTACCATAGGTACCCCCGCATGTGCACCCCCCACCCCCGGACTCCCAGGGGGCCCGTAATGGGCCCCCGCAGGGAGTCTCCGCATGCCTTTCCGTGGCGGCATTGACGCCACAGAAAAGCATGTCAGGAAGCCCATCATAATATGGCTGGCGGTGTCTCATAGGCACCGCCACCATATTAAACATTTTCCGCTCCGGCCGCAAGGCGACCGGGGTGGAAAAGCGGCGGACGATGTTTATGTTCGCCGCGGTCCCCTCGGCATAGTAATATGGCGGGGGAAATAGGTGGCAGGCGGGCATTAATGTCGGGCAGACCGCCACCGCCACCATGGCGGTGGCAATCCGCCTGACATCATAATGGACCCCTAAGTGCCTAATTGATGGGTGGACTTTCGTCCGTCCACCACCCTATCGCAGACAGGACCCCCGACAGATTGTCCCGTAGTAGGCATTACAATGCAACCACCAGCACGGCAGTCGCAATGCAAAAAGTGACACTGTACATATCCCTGAATCATGTGGCAGGCAAGTGCACGTAAATGTAGGGCACCATGGGTGCTCGCCAGTGGCCACAGCTTGGGGCCAGGAAAGAAGGGGTCCTGCTATGGACCCCAAAGTCCCTGTCTGCCTGCCTGTTCATGGTGGGTGAACAGGCAGGCTGAAAGGGACATCATAATCCCTATGGCAGTGCCTGGTAGGCACAGCCACCATTATGAGAATACAAGGCCCTCCACTGCACCAGCGAGCTTAAGGAGCCCGTCGGATGTGTGGCAGTCAGTCTTTCTGACCACCAATAAACAACCCGCCATCCTAATGTGGCGGGCGGGAAACTTGCTAAGGATGGCGGTCAGAACTCCACCGACGGGCTGTATGGGGGTATATTTTTAGATTGGTTTCAATCATGACTTGCTCAAAGTCTATGACTATTTTTGGGGAGTTGTAGTTATTGGTTTTATATGGTTTAAGAGGTCATAGTAAGTGCTTCGGTGTTTATTTGATAGTAAAGCATATATAAAAAGTGATATTTGTGTTTTGATAGTCACCATGTATGGTGTGTATATGAGTGAATCATTTGGAATCCATTTTGAAGTTTCCATCCATCATCCAGGTTTGACATTGAATAAGATTTATTAAACTGTCTGCAGAAAAAAATCATTATTTAGCTTGTCATTTAAAAGTAAAGGTTTCTCATTATGTGTTATTGTTAAATGGCCAGGTATGCCTTGGTATCTTCTGGGGCAGGTGGGGTATCGTTGGTGGCTTTTTTTGTTCATGCACTTAAACGTTTTAAAATGGGTATAGGTGCCCTTTTATGTTTGGGGACTTTAGGCACCATATCTTTATCTCCATAAATCACTGCTACCTAGCTATCTATAATTCAATATTTGGATCTCCCTAGGCTTTATAATCTACTGTTTTCTCATTTTGACCGTAAAGGGATTGAGACTCTAGTTGTCAGGTTTTAAACATGTATTTTCACTGGTCTATGTTTGGTGCTCTTTTTTTATTTCAACAGTTTTTATTAGCAAATTTTTCATATATACATACAGTACAGTGGTAGCGTTGCCTCGCGGGCTCCGTAGGGGTTACAACGGGCTTGGCGGGCTCGATTGTATATGCACGCTTTTGAGTTGTTGCACCCTCGTACATGGAAATGAAGAGATGAAAAGAATAGGGTGAAAGGAAAGGAAAGGGGTGGAGATAGAGACAGATTGTCGCTTGGTTATGCTGTGCCAAAAACACAGGTGGTCGGCGGTGGGGTGGGGGTCCCCTATCTGGCCATCTCACGGGGGTTCGTAAGTTCCTAGGTGTCTGTCTAGGGATGTCCACATTCCGTCTCTCGCCGTGTGGTTGTGGGCGTGTGCTGCTGCTATGTTGTCTGCCCCCTCAGGAAGGTAATCCAGTTAACCCAGCCCTTGAATGTGACTTTCCCTGTGTTCTTCCAATTAGCTAGTATCGTTTTGACTGCTGTCGTAAGGAGGAGGTCTATCAGGTCGCCATCCTCTTTTGATTGGATGTCTGGGGCCATGAAAGCCGTTGCTAGTCCTACAAAGCCTGGCTGTATGTCCCTTCCTACCACCTCTGTGATGAAATCAGTGACAATTTGTGCCAGTGGCCAGCTAGGCAGGTTCCTCATGTCAAAGTCTACCAATTTCCTTGACTTCAAATCTCCCTAAGGCTGCCTTGTGCCTTCATTGGCCCTACTAAAAAAGCCCTCCCTGGACCAGAACAATTTGGCCAACTTCCGCCCAATCTCCTTACTCCCCTGGATGAGTAAACTGCTTGAGAGGCACGTTAACACCATCTTAGTAGACTACCTGGAATCAGCGGGTCTGCTTTGTGCCTCTCAGACAGGGTTCCGCCCCCAGCACGGGACCGAAACTGCCCTTATTGCGGTGACGGAGGAAACCCGAGCCGTGCTGGACCGGGGAGGAAAGGCAGCCATCATCTTACTCGATCTCAGCGCCGCGTTCGACACAGTTAACCATACCACCTTACTACATCGTTTAACGGGTCTGGGTGTGTCGGGCGCGGCACTGGAATGGCTGTCCTCCTTCCTGGACGAGTGCTTCTTCCAGGTGTTCGAGGATGAGGTAGTCTCCCCCAAACATCCTCTTAGCTGCGGGGTGCCTCAGGGCTCCTCCCTGAGCCCCACGCTTTTTAACGTTTATATGCAACCTCTAGCAGGGATAGTCCAACCCTTTGGTGTGCGTATTGTCACCTACGCGGACGATACCCAACTGGTGGTCTCTCTTGACCACACGGAAGGGTCGTCCAACACCTTAGGTCCCTGTCTGGAGGCTGTTGCTAGGTGGATGCAACTCTCCTGCCTCAAACTCAACGGAGAGAAGACGGAGGTTATGCTGCTGGGCAACTCTCCGCTGACTCCTTTGGCCTCTATTTGGCCCACCTGCCTCGGCGTCCCTCCCCCCCCCCCAAACCTCAGATAAAGAGCCTGGGCATTTGGCTCGACGAAGCGCTCGACTTCTCGGTTCAAGCCACCAAAACAGCTGCTACATGTGTGGGGCTTATGAAGATGCTCCGTAAAGTGCTCCCTTTGCTCCCTCTCCAGGCGAGGAGAATCATGGTCCAGGCCCTGATCCTCTCTCGCCTGGATTATGGAAACGCGTTATAACTAGGAGCTCCTGTAGCAGTGACCCATAGGCTCCAGGTTACACAAAACTGTGCCGCTCGCCTACTGTACAACATCCCTCGTTGGCAGTCAGCCAAGCACGCCCTAAAATATCTTCATTGGCTTCCAGTTGCTGCTAGAGCTCAGTTCAAGGCCATGTGCATTGTGCACAAATCCTTCCATCGAACGGGCCCTGCCATCCTGTTCCCCTTAGTTGTGCCCTATGCCCCCCCCCAGAGCCCTCCGCTCCGGATCAATGCATCTAGCGACCACAACAAAAATCAACAAAGCAAGGTGGGGTGGTCGCTCTTTTTCCCACACGGCTGCTAGGCTCTGGAACTCCCTTCCCCTCGCCCTGAGAGGGAACCCAAACAGGATGGCTTTCAGGAAAGCGCTGAAAACACACTTGTACACAAACATTTGTTAACTTCCCTGGTAGCCCGCTTTAGCAATCAATGTAAGCGCTGCGAGGCCTCCGGGTAGTTTGGCGCTATATAAATATAATTTTTCATTTTATTTCATTTCACATCAGCCATATTGTGGAGGCCAGGAAAAAATGTAAATACTCAAAGTTTCAAAGCTCCAGACAGTTTTGTATATGTGTCATGTAGAGTGTTTAAACAAACAGCCTGCACGTCTGTGCAGAAGGCACGCACTGTAGGCATGACAAAGGCAAATGTATGTGTCCATCCTGACTGGACACTATGCCCAGTTTTTACCAGCTGATGACCCCCTATCACAAAGACTGATCTATTCGCCTGAAGGACTTATCGTCTTAAATACATAAGCATTCTGCCTGTCATACAATACAGTGATCAAGCTGCTTTCTCTTACTCACCATTCCCAGCAAGTCAGAAAAAGTCCACAGTAGATTTTACAAATTTTAAATGATATTACTATTCATCCTCTCTCTCAAACCAAACACAAGATGCATTAGCTGAGCCTTGGTGAAAGCAATGCAGCCTCATTAATGTGCACTCCTGGGCAAAGCAGGGCCCAGACATTGTTGATCTACCACACTCTTTTTGTATTAATGTGTATTATTGATCACAGAGATCATGGCGAAAAAGGGCCAGACAGGATATCCCTTAGGGATACACTTTCTTAAAATTCAGTCATCTTGGCCAAAAAGGTGGTTGTGGTGTCACCATTGTCTCTAAGATTTTATACAAAACTTTGATTACACAATTTCTAACATTAGCAGAAGCTGAGATTTTATTCACATATTTTTAATTTTCAACCAACTCTTCTACGCCTTGATGCTTATCTACTACCCTCCGGGCACTTTCACTATTTTCATTTCGATTTGTTTTCATATTAATACATCCTATGCATGTAATTAGAACCACTGTGTAATACGTGGCAACCTGAATCATCATTTTAAAAGTAAAACCTACATTATACTAAGCAACGTTTTGCACGCATGTTGGACTGTGGTCTTGTACAGTTAATTAGCGCTCCCACACAGATTTTGGGTCATCCATTTATTGCGCTATGGGCCGTGATAGAGTCATTGACTCGATTAGGATCTTACCCATGATCTGGATTGACCATCATTCAATCTCTTTTCAAATTAAAAAAGTGTTGCAACATCACCAATATAGACCTAAGCCCCAGGCATCCCAATTAAAGACCTTACCGCGAAGTAGACTCCAGCCAGGTAAGTTTAGCATGTATTCAGCCTTTAGTTTTTAACCAGCCACGTCTCTAATTATTCAAATTTCCTTAACTAGACCATTTCCGATATACTGTCTCCCTTAACTAAAAGTAGTCAGAAATCCAAATACAGAATTTTCCTTTGATTTACCCAGTGCCTGTCTAAATCTCAAATTAGAAGTCTACCAGGCACAACATGGATGGCTATTTACTATTCACAGGAGCATAAACTCCATTATTAATAAAATAACTGGTTTTGAAGTCTGAGACTGAATGAGTGGAACTAAGTAATTAAAATCAGGGCCCTGATGAAGTGACATGTTGTCGTGTACATGTGTTGGCCTGTGACGAATCTCTTTTGATGCAATAAGTATTGAATAAACTCATGATCGATTAACTAAATTTTGATTACTGAGTTCCACTCATTCAGTCTCAGACCTCAAAACCAGTCAGTGTTTACTAAAATTGCATACAGCACTGGAGGGTGTTGTCCTGTCTTTTGAGGTCAGGGCCAAACTCTTTAGGGAGCCTCTGTTCCCCTCCTCATGTCATTTTGTTATAAACTCCATTATAACCAGATGCCCCTACTGATTCTATTCCTCTTCATATTATTCACAGGGAAATTCTGCCTTTCAGCGTTGCTTTAGTCAAATTGTCAACCTCTCCTTATATTATGGGTTACCAATGAAACTAAAACAAGATGCTATGCTACCCCGGAAACAAACACCTTAAAAAGCTTATCACATCAAGTACAACTTTTTTGGAAACCATCAATCTTCTTAATGAAGCCCAGGTTGGTTTACGCCTGGCTATTAGTAGTCCACATTGGTGTCAGTCCTAGATGTTCTCTGGACTGTGATAGTACCTCTGTTCTTATTTTGTTAGACTTGTCTGCACTCTTAGACCTCGTTGACCATACCATCTTGCTTTATAGTCTAAAACGTTGTGGTTTCAACAGCACGGTGCTCTCGTGATCTTCAGCAGTCTTAGAGAAGACATCAAAAAATGTTCTGCCTGACACTTTTTCAACTGAATCTGTCTCTGTTACCACCGGAGTTCTGCAAAGTTCCTACCTCTCTCCTGCTTTTATTTAACATGTATATGTTCCCACTCTTAAGAATGATTAGTTATTTCAGCTGTAGCTTCTATAATAATGCTGACGATACTCAGATAATATTTCGCCTTGGAACCCCAGCCTCATCACTGTCTCTCAATGAGTGTCTCTGTACCGTGAAGAGTTGGGTGGTCCAAAATTGGCTAAATATTAATATTGGAAAAAACAAAGATTCTCACATTCGAAACAAATCCTCTACGCTGGCCACTTTCTCTATAGGCTCATAGTATGGGGCGTGTTCCCACTCCGAAGACTTATGTTAAAAATCAGGGAATCACCACAGAGAGCCCGGTCTGTGCTGTTGTGTCATCCTGCACCTATTGCACACACAGACCTAAACCCATAATTATTTTACCTTTCCTCAACAGAAGGAAATCCTCAGTTGCAGCAATCATTGGATCTCGTCAAGATTACCCCAAGTGGGGGGGGGGGGCGTGGCTAGCAGCCGAGAGAGATGGCTGCTGCCTGAATGAGCTCTCGCCCATCCACGGCATTCTAAATGTGCTACAACCATTAACCCCCGAGTAAACAGCCCGGAATTGAAAGGAGACTTGGCCGATACACACCCCCCCCCCCACTGTAGCGGAGTGGGTTCGGAGGGGCCCGCACCTCGGAGAAGACGAACGACGCCGCCGACATCCTGGGAGGCGTAGGAGATAAGATGGCGGCAGTGGCTCGCAGCACGGGCCGGCCCTGACGGATCGGCACCTGCGGTGATCCCCACATGCAGCATTAAAGTCCTCAGGAACCGGGACACAAGGGCGGAGCTGGCGGATGCAGCCCGGAGCACCGAGGAGGCCCCCCTTCCCTGAGGTACCAGGCGGGCGAGGCGGCGGCGCCCGGACAGAGCGGTAACTGAGGCCCCGCCTTTGGGGCCTGTTCAAACTCAGAGGCGGAGGTCAGAGTGGCAGCCGCGGGAGATGCGGTGGCCTTGAGCGACCTGGCACTTCGCTTCACCGCCCCTAGGGGCTATTAATCGCCGGTGAGTGGGCGGCTGAGGAAAGATCGAGCCCTGCGCAGAGAAGAGGCTATGGCAGCAACACGGTGCCGGGTGACGGCCACACTCGAGGCCCCAGCTTTTGGCCCACACAAGATACCCGAGGGGGCTTGAGTGAGTATCTGCCCCGCAATTGGCAGACAATCCAGGGAATTTGGATGAAGTAGGGGACAGGGAGCAGCTGGAGTGCGCCCCCGCCCCCTGCCTTGCTGAAGGACGCTGGATATAGGACCAATTGAGAGACTGGGCCTGGAGGTTTTGAGTCCTGTGATGCTGCCCGGTGCTGTTATTTTTGGGCCCAGGTTACAGATACCATAGTGGCCTGCTTGATCTCTTCAAATACTCATTAGTTCAAACGGGGCCATATTGCCCCTTGACCAGGACCGAATATCACTGATCTGAAGACCCCCCCCTCCCCTCCCAACCCACCTCTGGGTGCAGTCTTGAGTATTTGCTACCAGCCTGTGCCGCTGTGAGAACTGATAGCCCTCTGTGCTCGTACATCTGTTCCAGTGGCCCAAGATGCCTGATCAGAGGCCAGTGTATGGACCTTGGTGAACGAACGTCAAACTGGGCTGGGAGGTTGACTGACCCTTTGATGCGGCTTCCCCAGTGACCCGAGAGGACAACGTTCTTTGAGCGGACTGTGATTTGCTACCGTTGGATCCGCCAACTATTTGATGGTTGGGGGTGCCACGCTTCATGAACGCAAGGAGGCCAAGTGAGACTGCAGGTCTACCGATGCGGGAGGTGCAAGACAGGAGACTAGACCACACGAGGATTGGTTATAGTCCTAGGTGGCAGGTGTGTTAAAGTTGATCGATCTACCCATTCTTCTGTGGGACTTCTAGAACCTCCCTGACAATGGTGACTGGAGGTAGGGGGTCAAAGACTAGCACCCAGAGACAATTGGAGAAATTTGCTTGGACCAAAGGGGGGGGGGAGAAAAGGTTACTCGCCGAGATCGGATAACGAGGGATCGGGAGTGCCGCCGACACCTGGACCAGAGCCAACTCTCCATGATGTTATGGCCGCGATAGGTGGAATGCGCACCTCGGTGGATTCAGTCACAGTAGAGGTTTCGCTACTCAGAGCCAACTTAAGAAAAATGGATGAGATTGTGAAGGAGTTGAAAGTGGTGACAAATGCATTGCAGGAAGACGCCTCAGAACTCCAACGTCAGAGGTCGGAGCTGGAAAAAATGCAGGACAGAATGTCGCAACAACTGGATGATTATGAAGGGCGGACCCGCCACAACAACATTCGAATCTTAGGTGTCCCGGAGAGAACAGAGGGGCCGGCCACGGATTTATATGTAGAGGACTTAATCACGAAACTCCTGAAACCTAAAAAGCTGTCCAGTTATTTCTCTATTGAAAGGGCCCACAGTGTCCCGGGTGGACGACCTAAGCCTGGTACGCCCCCAAGGCCGCTGATCACCAGAGTGTTTAACTATCGCGACAGGGACATAATATTGCAAACATCCAGATCCGGCCCCCTGCTGAAAATAGACAACTACGAAGTGACCTTCTTTCCTGACTTCACGGCCAAAGTCCAGGCACAGAGGAGGAGTTTCCAAGAGGTGAAAAAGCAGCTGAGAGACAGGAAAGTTAAGTACGTAATGTTCTTCCCGGCGAAATTGAGAGTGGAATCGGATGGTAAATCATGGTTCTTTGACTTGCCGGATGCAGTATGGGACTGGATGGAGGGCTGGACTACCGTGGCGAGCCGGAGACAGAATCGCTTTGACAGATCTGGGATGTAGAAAGATACTCAACTGGAGGCGACGGCCGAGGATGCCACAATGGAGTCGAGCAGATTAGACGACCGTGAATAATGCTGCTCTGGGTTTTGCTGTGGGACCTGAATTTGTACAATGGCGCAAGTAGTGATATTACGGGGGAGGTGGGCTTGTGATTCTACTGATTATAAGTATACTATGTTTTCTGATATGCTCGGGGTATATGATGTAATTTATCTGTTGACTATAAGGATATGACGTGATATGGCTTAATCTTATATACTGCATTAACGGCTGTGGTTAATATTGAAAGTATAAGATATCCGTGGGTGGGGGGGCCAGTTCCCTCAGCGTTTCTAGCATGTTCGGGGGGGAGAGAGGCACTCTGCCATGTTGGGGGGTGGGTAGTTCTAAATCCACTGGCAGGGGAGCAGGGTGGGGGGAGGAGGGGAAGATTGGGGGGGAGGCGGGGGGTGGAGGGGGGATTGTTATGATTGCCAAATTATGGTTCACTGTGAAAGTTCTTTAGCCACGGATCTGAAGGATAGACTTGGTAGTGAATGTAACGAGATATATTGGTTCATGTTTTATTGTTCCCTTTTAAAGGACGAATTGCTGACTGGTGTTGATCCCACTGTTTGTAGACTGTTTAGAGTATGGCTGTCCTTGTTCTCGACCACAGAACTGGAGGATAGCCTCTGTAGTAAATGTGACGAGATAAATAGGTTTGTTACCTATAGTTCCCTTTTGAATGATGGACTGATGATTGATGTAGATCCCACTCCTTGCAAGATGCTAATGATATTGCTGCTATGTTCCTTGACCTGCAGAATGATGTTCATTTCAGTGTTTGGTAATGGCTGATCGTGAATCGGTGCTATCTGTCCTCACTTGGAATGTCAACGGGCTGGGTGATAAAATCAAGAGAGGAACAGTTCAACAATACCTAAAACGACATTCTCCAGACCTAGTGTTATTGCAAGAAACTCATTTAGTTGGCAATAAGAGTAAGGCCCTAAATAGATAGGGTTATAAGTTACTTATACACGCTGACTACACAACTGGCTCTAGGGGGACGTGTATCCTAGTTAAGAAGAATGTCCCCTTAATAGTTCTCGATACACGGACAGACTCTGCAGGGAGGTTTCCAGTAGTTGAGGCTCAGTGGGAGGGGAGAGCCATAAACATAATATCAGTCTATTTGCCACCGGCACTGGATAAAGAGACCCTGACAGACTTGCTAACAGATCTCCCTGATGGAGTACTAATACTGGGGGCAGACTATAACATGACAATGAACGATTTGACAGACAGACATCCCAGGAGGCACAATATGAGGCCCAATGAGCTTATGGCAGATTTTACGACTGCGTTAGGTCTTTCTGATGTGGGGCGGGAGTTGCAAGGTGTTCCGATAGACTTTACCTACTTCTCTAGTGTGCATGGTAGCCTCTCCTGGATTGACTACTTTTTACCATATACGGCCTCGATAGGTAACTTCAGACGGCCCAAGACGTATCCTCGGGGCCTCTCAGACCACTCCCCAGTGGGAATAGATTTCACGCATGGGGTCCAACAACAGAGGCACAACATAGTCATTAATCCATGGCTGCTTAAGATCCCAGATATTAGAAGGGAGCTTGATGAACAAACTGGCTATTTCTTCGAAGAGAATGTGGGCTCCGTTGAGTCAGCGTAAACGATATGGGAGGCGTACAAAGTGGTTATGAAGGGATATGCCCAGTCGCTGAAAACGCAATATGTGATAAAACGGCGGGAAATATTAGTGCATTTGGAGGACGCACTTAAACAGCTAGAAGCGGACTATACGCTTCAACCTTCAGATAAAAAACGACATGCCATGGCGCTTAAGAGGGAGGAATATAAATTGAAAGCTCGCGAACACATGTTAGCTAAACAGACAGCTACTAATCATCGACTGTATGAGTTGGGAGACAGAGCAGGGAATACATTGGCCTGGTTGGAAAGGAGGGAGCAGGGCTCTAGGTGAGTGCCTAGACTGCAGACATCTACCGGAGTGACTATAACTTGCCAAGATGAGATAGCGGAGGAATTCGCAAAGTATTTTGAGGGGGTGTATTCGCCTTCTGCGATATATACAGCGGAAGAGTCCCGGCAACTACTGGCGGAGAGCAATGTGCCGACTCTATCAAATGGGGACAGGGAGTTGCGAGAGGCAGACCTCTCTGAGGAGGAAATCAGAAAGGCCATAAGCTAAATAAAATCCGGTAAGGCAATGGGGCCAAATGGCACTCCAGTGGAGTTTCTTAAGGTGATGGCCCCCCGAGTGGTTCCACATTTGAGAGGCATGTTTCAAGAAAGCTGGAGAAGGGGTATCCTACCCCCGGATCAACGGCTAGCGAAGATTGTTGTTATACATAAAGTTGGTAAGCAAGTGGAGGATTGCCGTTCCTATAGACCGATTTCTTTAATTAACGTAGAGGCGAAAATTCTGGCATAGGTACTCGCTACACGATTGGGGACGGTGATATCTTCTTTAGTACACCCAGACCAATTGGGCTTCATGCCAGGACGAAATAAAACCCTAAATATCCGTCGACTCAATAATGTGTTGGCCCGACAGCGATACCTAGAACAAGATGCAGTTGTGCTCTCCCTTGATGCTTCAATGGCATTCGATTCAATTGAATGGTCCTATATGTTTGAGGTCCTGGAAAGAGCAGGACTAGGCCCTAAATTCGTGCGGTGGGTGTGGCTCTTCTATACTGACATATGGGTATAGAACAACCACGCGTCTAGACGTCTGTCTCTCCGTAGTTGTTTGCTCTGATGTTAGAACCCATGGCGGCGTGGGTTCGGCGAGACGTTATGACCAGAGGCCTGCGATGGTCGCGGGATTATGAGGACAGGATATCACTGTACGCAGATGATATAGTGCTGTATCTTGAGAACCCCTACCGATCTATTCATGTAGTCCTTGATATCTTTACTAACTTTGGAAAGTACTCTGGCTACGCTATTAATTGGGGAAAGTCAGTATTGTATGTACTTCATGGACAGACCCTGCTTCTTCCTAAAAATTGTGATCTGAGGGTGGTGGAGGACAGTTTTCGATACTTAGGGATCTTTGTCATGCCTGATCAGGCTCTCTTTTATGGTCGCAACTTAGCGCCTTTATTGACGCGATTGCGAGCAGATGTCCAACATTGGAGATCCCTACCACTATCACAGATTGGCCGCGCTTCCCTCTTTAAAATGCTTGCTCTTCCACGGTTTCATATGTTTTACAAAATTTCCCACATAAAGTTCCAGATGCCTACTTTACCGCGGTGGAAGGGGAGGTGCGAAACACTGTTATGGGACGGAAAGGCCCAGAGGATAGCGCTTCAAAAGTTTATGAACGGATGGTACGATGGAGGTATCGCGCTACCTGACATACGTTTGTATTATTTGGCCTCACAAGCGGTGATGGTAAATAGATGGAAATATGCCCCACTGGATGACCCGGCATGTGCTCTAGATAGATATCAGATGGTTAGGGCTGTATATCTTGGCGCGCTTTACTCTGGTCAACAGCGACAGAAAATGATAGGCCCAGCTAAGCACACATTGCAGATATGCAAATTGGCTAACAGACAGACTTACTAGAATGACGCCGCTGTGGTATTCCCAAAAGCTGGGTATGCTATGCCATCACCTGGGATTTGATAAATGGGACATGATCGGTATTTCGACAGTAGGCGATATGATAAAGAAGGGTAAGATTCTTCAGTTCGAAGAGTTACAGAAGACTTACAAATTGGCGCCCACGGAGATCTTTCGTTATTTGCAAATAAGACATGCTTTACAGGCGGTATTTCCTAGCTGTGCGGACATACCGGAATCCTCACCCTTAGAAGATAGTTTGTTAGATGGACAATTACACACTAAGGCGGTCTCCCTTACTTATACAAAGCTAAGCAATAATATGCCAGACTCTTTCGGGCAGCTAAAGGAGAAATGGGAGGACGAGGATTGGAGGCAGGCGCTGATGTCTCCCAGAGAGGCGGCCATCACACTTAGATATCGCCTGGTTCAACTTCGTATCTTCCATCGCTCATATATGACAGGAATCATTTTAGCGAAGATAGGGACTAGGCCGGACGACCTTTTCTTCAAGGGATGCAGGGCGCAGGCCACCTTCTACCATATGGTGTGGGGTTGCCCAAAGGTGCAAAGCGGATGGGATAAAGTCACAACACATATGCACTCTGCCCTGGGAAAGACGATTACCTTGACGCCACAATTGGGTCTATTAAACATCTGGGAGGCGACAGATCTTACAGAAACGGAACAACAGTTTCTAACGCTGGGCTTCACGCTATTCAAGAGAAAAATCGCTAGGGGATGGGGAGGAATGAGGGCACCTGAAGTAGCGGTGTGAAGTAGGGAACTAGATAAGTGTATGATAGCAGAGAAAGAAGTCTTTATCGCAAGAGGATGCCCAAAGAAATGGGACAGGAAATGGTCCAAATGAAATTTATACAGAGGAGAGATATGTGTTTCACCAATGGTTGAGTTAGAACTGAGGAGGGTTGGGAACGGAGAGCAAAACGTGCAAAGTATGCATGTGATTGAACTCATAAACAATGTTATAATAACGGTATTTTGCGAGATGGGATTGTCTACACTGAAGTGTAATGTTTTGTCATTTCTTTAATAAAAATATTTTTTTTTAAAAAAGATTACCCCAAGTCTTTTTAATTGGAATTTCCAAACATATTTTGAATAGGCTCCAATCAATTCAAAATCAAGCTGCTTTACTTATCACTCCTTCCTCTTGCTATATTTCTGCAAGGCCAATGTTAGCTGTACATCACTGGTTGCCTGTCAATATTAGTGCCCCCTTTAGTCCATAAATGTTTGTACAGTGAACCCCCAGAGTTTCTAAACTCAGTAAATAGACCTCCACCAGTACCCTTCGGTCCTCTTCTGCTACTTAAGTTACTGAACCTTCCTTTAAAACACATTTAGAGGTACAGCTTTCTCAACAACAGCCCATTGTCTGCTAAATAATCTTCCTTTAGAGCTAAAAAATACCTCTTCTCACTTTCTATTTAGAACGTAAAACTTAAAAGCGCTATATAAGTATTCATTAACATAACTTCATAGGGTGGGGTGATGTCCTTGAGACGACAATTGCAGCAATTTTTTATAACGTTGATATCCCCTTTGCCTTCTGTTTCCCCTCACCGTTTTGTCTTCCTTTCCCATTCCCGGTTCCCACTGATGCGTCCCCTGCGGCCCCGCCCCCCTTGCCGTCCATTGGCCTCCCCGCCTCCCAGCTGCCCCTCCATCCCACCTCCCTTTATATGATGGCCGTCTGTGCCTGTCTGCGCCTGGACAGCGCCCAGCACCTGGACCCCTGGCCTCCGCATGAACTGAGACACGTGCATCCGCTACGACTCCAGCACCCTCCACGCACTCAACGCCGGCCAATCACGCACCTGCTGCCTAGCCGCCCTGAAACGCACCCATGGTCCTTTCTCCTGCCAGGACTGCAGCTTCACCAGCATCCGGCCCCCCAAACCACCTACCAAAGAACCCCACTACCTCAGATGCATCCTGCTCAACACCAGCTCCGCCCGCAAACACGCGGTCGAACTCAGGGACCTACTCAACACCAACACCCCAGACGTCGCCTTCCTGACAGAGACCTGGCTGAAACCCTCCTCGGCTGCCGACATCACCATAGCCATCCTGGAAGGCTACAAGATCCCCCGCAAGGACCGCACCAATGGACTAGGAGGAGGAATTGCCATCGTCCACAGGAACACTCTCAAAATCTCAACAAACACAGACAACACACTCAGCACAGCCGAACACCTGCACTTCCAGATCCACACAACCCCAACACCCCTCTCAGAGGAACCCTCGTCTATGGACCCCCCGGATCCCGACCACAGTTCAGCGACTCCATTGCTGACTTCGTCAGCACACACGCCCTCCCCTCCATGGACTACATCCTCCTCAGGGACCTGAACTTCCACCTCGAGAACAACAACGACTCCAACTCTTCCACCCTGATCGACAACCTCGCCAACCTCGGACTCAGACAACTCATCACAACACCCACCCACTCTGCCGGCACACACTTGACTCCATTTTCTCAGCAAGCTCCCACGTCTCACCACACCACCAAACTCCACTGGACCGATCACCCCTGCATCCACTTCACCTTCCGGAAACCCACCACGCACCACCGTCCCCAACAGATACCGTGCTGCTGCTGGAGCAATGTCACCAAAGACCAGCTGTCCACCACCCTTGCCCAGAACCCACCAGCAGACCCGACTGACCCCGGCACCACCGCTCACAAGCTCAGACAGTGGACGACTGCGCCAATACCCTCACCCCGCTCAAGAAGCCCTCCAACACCCACATCAGCAAGAAAGCCAGCTGGTTCACCGTAGACCTCCAGGCCTCCAAGCGAACCTGCTGAAAACTAAAAAAAAACTGGATCCGTGAACGAACACCGGAAAACTACACAGCCCACAAGAATGCCACCCGCAGACACCACCACCTCATCACATCCCCCAAAAGAACGTCCTTCAAAGACCACCAAGAAAACAACGCACACAACAGAAAAGAGCTCTTCAGCACCGTGAAGAAACTCACCAACCCTAGCTCCAACACCAACGACATGCCACCTTCACAAGACCTGTGCGACTCACTGGGCACCTTCTTCAATTGCAAGATCGCAGATACCCATGACAGCTTCAACGCCGTGACCACCCCGGCAACCACTGAGACCCCTGCTCCCATGACCACCACCCACACCAACCGTCAAGATCATGAACACCGTCCACTCCGAATCCCCGACAAACCCTTGCCCACACCCATCTTCAACAAAACCAGCAACACCATTGCACCCCATCTCCGGAAAACCATCAACTTCTCCTTCGAGACAGCGACCTTCTCGGAGAGCTGGAAGCACTCAGAGATCAACGCCTTACTCAAGAAACCCAAGGTGGACCCCAAGGACCTCAAGAACTTCCGGACAATCTCCCTACTCCCGTTCCCAGCGAAGGTCATCGAAAAGGCCACCAACAAGCAACTGACCAGCTTCCTCGAGGAGAACAGCATCCTGGACCTGTCCCAGTCTGGGTTCTGCAGCAACCACAGCACCGAAACTGCCCTCATCGCCGCCACTGATGACATCAGGACCCTGCTAGCAGGGTCCTGATCCCCCTGTGAAACCGTGGCCCTCATCCCCCTGAACCTGTCAGCCGCCTTCGACACGGTCTGCCACCACACACTACGAACACGCCTATACGATGCCGGAATACAGGAGAAGGCCCTAGACTGGACATCCACCCTCCTCTCTGGCAGAACACAGAGCGTCCGCCTCCCCCCTTCCGCTCTGAAGCCACCGGGATTATCTGCGGCGTACCCCCAGGTTCATCCCTCAGCCCAACGCTGTTCAACGTCTACATGGCACAGCTCGCCCATGTCGCACGACGGCACGACCTCAACATCATCTTCTACGCCGATGACACCCAGCTGATCCTCTCCCTCACCAAGGATCCCCACACCACCAAAACCAACCTTCATGAAGGAATGAAGGCCGTCGCCGACTGGATGAGGAACAGCCGACTGAAGCTGAACTCGGACAAGATGGAGGTTCTCATCCTCAGACCCACCCCCTTGGCCTGGGACGATTCCTGGTGGCTGACTGCACTAGGAACACCCCCAACACCCACCGAACACGCACGCAACCTAGGGGTCATCCTTGACTCTACCCTCTCCATGACGAAGCAGGTCAACGATGTCTCCTCCTCCGGCTTCAACACCCTCCACATGCTCCGCAGGATCTTCAAGTGGATCCACACTGAAACAAGAAGGACGGTCACCCAGGCCCTCGTCAGCAGCAGACTGGACTATGGGAACGCCCTCTATGCAGGAGCCCCGGCCAAAATCCTGAGACGGCTCCAACGCATCCAGAACGCCTCTGCACGCCTGATCCTTGACATCCCTTGCCGCAGCCACATCACACCCCACCTGAGAGACACAAGGCACTCCACAACACCGGACCAGCATACCTCAACAGCCGACTCAACCTCTACACCCCCACCCCCCAGCTCCGCTCCGCAGACCGCACCCTTGCCACCGTCCCCCGTCATCCGAAGAGCGACCGCCGGTGGCAGATCATCCTCCCACCTTGCCGCCAAGACATGGAACACCCTCCCCATCCGCCTACGGCAGCCCGAATACCTTCTGACCATCAGAAGACTTCTCAAGACCTTGCTCTTCAAACAGTAGCAGCTCCCCCCACCTAGCGTCTTGAGACCCTCACAGGTAGGTTGTGCGCTTTACAAATGCTTGATTGATTGATTGAATGTCTTAAGAGGGTCTGTTACTGTCCCTAGCCCTCTGAGTCCCCATGTTGATGATAATTAGTGTTCAATAATCCTTGTAGAATGGCTGACAACAAGTGGATCCCTAATACTTTTGTCCCAACTTATCCTGAAGAAGGCTACCTGCCTTTCTAGTAATCTGTGACCACACAGTGATAGTCAGAGTCTCCTGGAGCCAATACTTTGGTTAAAGAGTCAAATGAGGCCTCATCTGTACTTCTAGGGCATCCTGGCCATCTGATCATGCCATGCATTCCTTTGCTGTCCAACTAGATGTTTGAACTGAGAATGACCACATGGCTGGGCTTGAAGAACAGTCATCAGGTTGCACCTGTCTTAGTAATCAGATTTAGATGGCCCTTGTAGGGCCAGGGCCTGATATTAGGAGCCCTAGCTGGGCCTCAGTCCTCCACAACAGGCCCCGCCAGAGTTCTGACCCAAGGTATGGTTAGAGCGTTTTTCACTCGGCCAAATCCGGAGTCCTGCTTGGCCCTGTGGGGCCCTGTCCTGGGTAGTAAGTGAAACAGCGAGTAAGGGAAGGAAGTCCAGGGCTCAGGTCCTCCATCTCAGGGCCGACAAGAGCTCTGACTCAAGTCCTGGCCAGAGCTTTTTCACCCAGCTGGGCAGGGAAGCCTTGTCTGAGCTTGCAGGACCCTGGCCGGGTCTCAGAGTGACACAGCTGGCCAGAGAAGGGAGCCCAGGCCCAGGGGATTCCACCCAGGGGCCAGCTGCAGCCCTGACCCGGGGCCCAGACAAAGTATCTTAACCCAGCCAAGCAGAACACTCCTGGTGCCTGCTGGATTTGAAGATACTTTTCTAAACGGCGGGCCAGAAAAGGCATCTCAGGGCCGTAGGCTTCCACTCCAGGGCCAGCCAGGGATCTGACCTCCTGCCTAGTTAGAGCTTTTTCATGTAGCCAAGCAGGTGAGACCCCTAGGCCTGTAGGATCCATTCCAATGCCTATTGCAACATGGTGGTCAGAGAAAGGAGTGCAGGGATGGTGACTTCTACCCCTGGGCCAGCTGGAGCTCTGACTAGGGGCCTGGTCATAGCTTCTTAACCGGCCCAAGCAGAGAAACCCTTGCGGTGACTACAGGGCCACATCCATAGTACTTAGAGACACAGAGTGCTGGAGAATGGACTCAGTGTGAGAGGCTTCCAACCCGGGTCAGCTGGAGCTCTGACCTCAGGCTTGTTCAGAGCTTCTTATCCTAGCCAAGTAGGGGAACCATCCCATTGTCTGCTGGACCATTTCCAGGGCACTTTGTAACACAGTAGCTGAATTATGGAGCCCAGGGATGGAGGTTAGCACCCCTGTGTTAGCAGTCCCCCGACCTGGGTCCTTTGAGGCATGATAGGCCTGAAAAGGGACACCAGTCCTGGGGGCCTCCAGCCCTGGGCCATCCAGAGTTCTAACAGAGCTTTGTGGCCGAGCCAAGCAGGTGAGGCATCCCCGGTAGAACAGGACCCCCATCCCGGGCCCTCTGCAACATTGCAGGACGGAGAATGGTGTCCAGTGCTAGCAGATTCCACACAGGGGTCAGCCAGAGCTCTGACCCTGGGGCCGGTTAAAGCTTTTACTCAGACAAGCAGAGGAGCTCTCCCTGCAACTGCAGGGACCCTTCTAGGGCCTTAGTGACAAGGCAGGCTGGAGAATGGAGCCCAGGGACAGAGGCTTCTTACACCCCTGACAAGCTGAAGCTCTGGCCCGGGGTCCAGTCAGAGATTTTTATGCCAGCCAAGCAGTAGAGACCTCCGGGTGCTTGCGGATACCAGTCCAGGACATTTTGCAACACAGCAGGTCAGAGGATAGAGCCTGGGGGGAGGCTTCAACCCCTGGCCAGCTGGAACTCTGCCCCATGGCCCGATCAGAGTTTTTTCCCCCAGCCAAGCTTGGGAGCCCTCCAGTTCTAGGGAACCCTGTCCTGGGGACTTTGAAAGACAGTGGGCCGATGCCTGGTCCCCAAGTCTCGGCGTCCTCACCAGGGTCCTGATACCACTTCCCATTCTTCTAATCAGTACACACTGAGTGAGAGAGGGAGACATTCGAGCATCCTGCCCCTTGCAGCCTGAATAGGCTTAAAGCTTCAACTAAGCCCTCTATGGGACTTGTAGGGACGCTTCAAATTCTGAACACTGAGTCACATGAAGTAAATTATGTGCTTTGTCTATTTATTTTAAGTACAAAACATAGCCAGTAACGTTGGCATGGCACACTTCACACCACCCATTTAGGCATGGGAATGTCTGAGGCGTAAATTTTTACACCCCCAAATTTTTATTTCACATAGCCCTACTCTACATTCTGCTGTGAAACTTGTCTCAGCAAATACATGGTCTGAATAGATTACATCAATAGTGATCACACTCAGTTTGCTTTCTAGAAAGCTCAGGACTTTTTTCAGATAGGCATTGTCCATTCGGCTATTTGTGCTAGAACTACAAACTATCTAGCTTGGAAGCAGGTTATCTCAGGCCTTTTGTGCTCCCTTCAGAGCTCTGATAACCATCTTGAAAATGTATCCTTCAAAAACCAACAAACACATCCTTCTTGGTGAGTGCACTTAACCCCTTCCACACGGGGCTAATTCCCCAGCGGTGCAGGGGGGAGGGGCTGCGCGCGGCGCCGCGGTACTCATGACGAGTCCAGCTTGTCATGCTGCACAGTGGAGCTGTGCTCATGACTAGCTGGACTCGTCATGACTCCGCCCACTCCCATAAACGCCCGCACAGGCGGAGAATTATCCGCGCGTGGGACGGCTGCGGCAGTTATGACGAGCTCAGCTCGTCATGAGCACAGCTCCACTGTGCCTCATGACGACCTGAGCTCGTCATAAGCATGCAAGGGGTTTTAAGGAGTGTAACTCTACTCTACCAGCAACCAGAACAAAGCCCTCTAAGAAGGCCCTCAAAAGAGAGCTGAAATGTCTGCTGTCACTACCACTAATGGCCAATAAATTAGCAGTTTTATTGACAGTTTTAATTACAGATCCCGCTGAAACGAATAGTTTATAGTGTTCCTGTAAATCTACATATGCATATATTGGATTGTTTTTTTGCCTGATTTAACCACTAATAATACACACTAACAATATTTGATAACTGTATTTCATGTAGTTTGGTAGGACCTAGCCTGGCAGTTTGGGCTGCACTGTTCCCATGAGGAGCAGTGGTAAGACTGATTTGCATATGGCTGGGTCCAAGGCATGGTGGCCTGGTGAGCAAAAGAACAATGGGTTGGGATGCTATCATGAGCAATTTACAGTGCTTAGACAAATTGCAAGTATTTCTCCCATCACCTTTTATGTTTTTCAACTGCTCATCTACCCACTGTGTCTCATCTGTATTTCACAAGTCGGCAAAATATAAGAAATAAATAACACATATGATAGTCATTTACCATCATGAGCGTATTACCTTTTTTTTTTCTCTTTTGATTTTTTTTTCTCTCTTTTGTTTCTCTTTTTGTCCTCATATATGCCACCAGATGGAATGATTCTAGATGGAAACTCTCAATTCTGCCAACATAATGCCTAACTGTGCGCCCTGGAATATTTTATTTTATGTTTAGCTTTCGAGAAGTCTCCCAGAGGTAGGTTTTCTACTAGTCCAACTCCCCTGATCGATGTCCCTGTTCCTTGTCTTGGGGAGGACCAGACCGCAAACCCCTGGCATAATCATTGGACTTTTGTTGTCTAACTATACAACCATTTTATCAACGGAGCCCAGATCTTTGCCGCATCCTCTCCTTCACACATCAGATCTGTTTTACTGATAGCCATGATGTTGTTTAGGCAGTCTGCGAACCTGGGGGGGTTGGAGATTTTCATTCTTTACAAATCTCCCACCTGGCGATGACAATCACATAGAATATGAACTGAGTGATGCTGTCTCTAGTGTCGTATTCCTCTAACAAACCCATAAGAATCAGTCTAAGGCTACACGTGACTGATCTAGACAGTACCTCCTCTAAAAAGGTGCAGACCAATACCCAGTAGTTTTTAATTTCTGTACAGTCTGCAAAAATGTGTAAGTCATCTGCCTCTGTAGATTTAGATCTGGGACAAAAGTGTGGTGTTCCCGATATTTTTGAAAGCTTAGAGGGAGTCCAATAGACCCTATATGCCGTGTAAAGATGATTTCTTCTGAGATTAGCAGGTGTTACTGTTTTTTGAGATATTACAAATGAGTCTATCCAAACCGCCAGTTGTTTTTCCGAATCAACTCCTATTATATCCCCCCACAGTTTCGAGATCTCTTCCTCCTGCCTATCCTTTGCCCCAATTAGTATATTATACCAAACTGAAACCTCACCTTTCCACCCTTCTTGTCTATTAGCTAATTCTAAAAATTCACAGCCCACTGTTTCTGACACCAAATTTTGACTTCCCCACCATGATGATAATTGGTAGTATTTGAATCTCGTGAGGGACCTACCTGTCATATTAGATATAGATGTCCAGTCTAATAGTTCTTGATTGACCTGGAGATCTCCCCATCGTTTTAAACCAGCCTCTCTCAAGGGATGGGAGAGTCGATCTAATAGACATTCCGGTGTTCCGGGGAGTCCTAAATTGGTGCCAGGGAGTTATAGTAGGGAATTTTCCAAATTTTACAGGCTGTTTGACATAGTTTTAAGGCTGTTAGTAGAATTTTTAGGCGGACTTTTTTATAAAATTTTTGGGCGCCAAATTTAAACAAAAAAAATTCAAGACCCTTAGGAAGGTCGGATAGCAAAGCTTGAAACAGACGACCATGTGACGACGAATCTAGCTTATTAGCCAGGAGTCTAAAGTTTTTTAACTGAAATGCGTAACAGTAGAAAAGCAGATCTGGGAGAGCTAGTCCACCTATTTTTAACCCCCTCCTCAACTTTTTCCAAGCAATTCTTAAATAAATGAGCTAATCTTTCCCTGAAGACTTAAAATGTCTTTATTTTGAAATGTCAATGGAATGCTATTAAATAGGAAAGTCACTTTAGGTAATACTACCATTTTAATTAAATTGACTCTACCATAAATACTGAGAGGTAAACTAGACCATCTTTGAAGGAGTTTAGTTATCTCTTTTACCACGATCTGCCAAGATACTTTGGGTGTGTCTTGCAATTTTTGAGTGATGTGAATACCTAGGTACCTAATCTTTGTTTTTGTATCTGGTATGGGGACAGGACTATTTCAACTCATTATGTCTGTTTTATTTTTGTTAATACCATAACCTGAGACTCCTCCATATTCCTCTGTTAGATTAAATAACTTCGGAATAGCCTCTAATGGGTTAATAATGTATAGCAACAGATCGTCAGCATACAATGCGGTCTTTAACTCCAGCCCACCCATATTGAAGGGGGAGATTGTTGGGTCAGATCTTATCACTGTCACGAAGGGCTCGATATATAAATTAAAAAGAAGAGGAGACAGGGGGCAACCCTGCCTCGTCTCTCTTGATATCTCAAACCAGTCTGACAAGGACCCGTTGATTAAGACCTTTGCTCGTGGGTTCCCATATAGGTTTTTAACAGCCTGAATAAAGGGCAGTGGAAAGCCGAACCTAGTTAGGGTGTCCCACAGAAACACGCAGTTAACTTGATCGAAAGCCTTCGCGGCATCTATTGCCACGATGGTAAGTGGCAATCCCTTTACTTCGGCATAATCAATTGCACCAATTCATAACACCATTGCATACTATTCCGGTCGAGGCTAGGAGGAACATGGCGGCGGCAGGATAGCGGCTGTCGCGGAGCTCTTTCACCTGAGCGCATTGGATTGACGGATACGATGTCCCAACCGAGGTTTCACGGTGAGAATTGGTAGCATAGCGATTGTGAGCTATTTTCAGACAGAAACTAGGTTTTTTCTTTCTCCTCCCCAAGTAACAAACGAGCGGAGTCGAGGTAGTGGAGAATGGCGGTGAACGGTGGTCGGTGCTAGGACCCTTGGACCCTGGGGATGGTTGCAGCGAACGTGTGCTGGGAGGACGAGAAGGAGGGGCGGCCACGGGTCATGAGAAGTGAGGCAGTGAAAGCGGTGAAAGTGAATCTAGGAGCTGCGGCGGAGGAGTTTGTGACGAACGCCGGAGCTATTCCGAGGCAGTCTGACAAATTGAAGATAAGTTCTAATCCGAGACGCTGGAGTGAAGTTCGGGAGGGGGTTAATTGGAAGTGGGATATTTGGCAGTACATGAAAAGCGTTTTTCCTCTACAACATTATAGAGGACCTGTTTGCTGGGGGCATTTTTCAATAAACAGACACCTCTCTCCAGTTACTCCAGCTACTCCTGTCAAAGGAAGAGTTCGCATGGAGGCAGCTTCATCTGCAGCAGCACCAGTTTTGTTGAGTCAGAGGGAAGGAAGCCCAGATACTGTGTCTGATACTGATACTGATACTTTAACCCTAGCAGACTTACATTCAGCTACTAGAGTCTCAGAGCATAAGGGGAAAGATCGGGTTACCAGTAAGCAGGCTAAGAGCCGAGGAGAGGTGATAAAGAACAGATACAAGTTGAGGTCAAAACAAGAATTAAAGCAACACGGGGTTCTAGATTCAGCTGAATTGGGCGAGAAGGTGAGACCCTCACCTCTTATACCACATAAAAGCAAGAGGAAGTGGAGCTCTAAGAAAAGTATTAGTAGTAAGCTCCCTCAGCAGATTTCAACGCAAAAAAATACTCCCTCTCTTAAAAGTTATTTCAAGGTGGTAGAGAAAATGAATTCTTTAAAAGAAGGAGCCAATATGGAAGAGGTTCAGCAGTCTACTCAGAATATGGAGCCTCCTTCCTTATCTAGTTTGGTCCTGGATAACAGGTACTCCCCAGTAGCTGAAATTCAAGCCGAGGAAGTTTTAGAGGACTCAGAGAGCCCAGTTAAAACAGGTAATGATATTCTAAAAAGCTTTAGTAATATCAATAGTCCCTCCGAGAATCCTCTTTCCCATCAAGACTCTATAACTTTACAGGCATCAGAGATCGCAGCATGCAGCCACATTGAGACTGTGGAAACCCCTAACAACGCATCCGCCTTAGCTTCTAAAACCCTTGTCAGACCAGAAAAAGACACAGGAAAAGATACTGGTCTGATTGCCGCTCCTCCCCAGGAGTTTGATAAGATCGGACACCTACTTCATTCTTTGAGAAGTGATTTGTTGGAGAAGTTTGAAATTTCTGAGTCAAACCAAAAAAGATTACACGACAGGTTTGATCTTTTAGAAACTAGATTGGAAGGGATAGAAGCCCGGACAGTTACTCTGGAGAAAAAGGTCTCTACTCTCTCAGGTACCACAGCAGAAAATAGTGAGGACCTCAGTGTCCTAAAGAAACAGAACAAGGCTTTAGTGATGGATATGGAAAGACTGGAGACTCACTCGAGACGGAATAATCTCCGCATTTTGAAGATACCGGAAGGAGAGGAGGTAGGGGATATAAAAGCCTTTGTCTGTAGACTCCTAAGAGAGGGGGTTTTGAAAGATCATCCAGATATAGACCTAGAAGTGGAGATTCAGAGTACATAGGGACCCTTTCAGAATACATCAAGATCGTAAGGGGCCCAGAAAAATATTGGTTTATTTCCAGTCGTACACTGTTAAAGAGCTGATATTGAGTAGAGCTTTAGCAAGTGCCTCACTCCATTATCGGGCTAACCCATACCAAATCTGGTCAGATATAGGAGGAAGAACGGCTCAGAGACAATGGGAATTGGGTTCAAGGATGCCGGAACTTAGATCATTGGGAGCGAAAGTGCAGATGAAGTTTCCAGCCTTGCTTAAAGTTATGTGGAACAATAAAACGTATAGCTGCAACCAGCCGGAGGAGGTGGATGAACTGTTAGGGAATATGAGGGAGTAGGTTAGGTTGGACATATCCAGCCCCAAACATTGAGCACACTTAATACCTAACCTCCATTTGTACACATTTGTGTACACTGATTATGTCTGTATGGAAATTAACTTAGTAATCCAGGTCATGTATAAAATCATAATAAAAAAACATACAACGGGGGGGTTTGCACACTACACTTGGAGGGGGAAAAAAAAAAGGAGGGAGAAGGAAGGAAAGGAAAGGAAAGGGAATGGGGAGTAATTGACACAAATTTACACTAATTTACACTAATTCACATCGATAGCAGCTAATAGGGGAAAGGGATAAGACAGATAGGGCGCCGTAAGGTGGAGAGATCCACAGGGGCAGGACAAACGCCCAAGATAAAGGGAGGGTTCCTTGGGGGAGGGAGTGGGGGGGGGAGGGAAGGGGGAAAAAAGAAAAAAGAAAAAAAGTCCTCATTTGTGTACAGAAACTCAAAAAAAATATATATATTCATGAACACAGACAAATACAAACATATAAACACATACATAGATATTTAGACAATACCCTAGAGATTAACTGGGAGGGTAAAATTTGGCTATGGCAGTAAATCCCCACACAAGTAGTAAGATTATCTCTTGGAATCTCAATGGAATAGGAAGCTTTAGGAAACAACAGAGGATATGTGACTTCTTAAAGAATCTCGAGGCTAGTATATATTTGCTGCAGGAGACCCATCTTGAGGAAAATGAGTGCAAGAAGGTTTTCGAGAAAAGGCGTTGGGTACAGGATATTTTATGCTCGAGGCAGAAGGGAATATCTAGAGGAGTCGCAATAATCATTAGAGCAAACAAGGGCATTAAAGTACAGAGTTGGGATACTGATCAGACAGGGAGGTGGCTGGTAGCTGAGATTTTAATTGCTAGCTTACCATATACTTTTGCAGTGTTTTATGGCCCAAACGAGGATAATGAAATCTTCCTTTGTAAACTTGAGAGGGTCTTAATTTCTAGTAGGACACCTCTTATTCTTGGAGGGGACTTCAATCTCATCTTAGATACTCAGCTAGATCGCACCTCCAGAGCAAAATATATCTTGCCAAAAAAATCCCTCTCTGTTCTTAAAAATATAATGAAAGAATACAACCTGTTAGATGCCTGGAGAACCAAGAACGGCAACCTTAGAGAATATTCCTTCTATAGTAAAAAATACAAACAATTCTCGAGAATCGACCTATTCCTGGTAGATCATTCTTTGGAATCTGTTCTGGCTTCAGTTACTCATATTCCAGTGGGCCTTTCAGATCATTCAGTAGTGCAACTTAACATTAATTTTGCAAATATAGCTACTGAACGAAGATGGACCTTAGATAGAACTATTCTTCTAGATGTCAATATTGGAGTTAAAATTAGGAGTAGTATAAGAGAATATTTTCTATTTAACGTGGAGTCAGCGTTAGAACAGACTGTTTGGGAATCATTCAAGGCCTTTCTTAGAGGTTTACTGGGACACCATATGAGACAAAAAAGAAAAGAGATAAAAGATAAAGAAATTAAAGAATTGGACTCTATTAAAAAGAAAGAGCAGGAGCTTCAGCGTGCAGCCCTGGAGGAAAGAGAAAAGATTCCAGAATTAGAAAAGGAGATTTTAGAGCTGCAGCTGAACCTCAAAGCTAGAGCTGATAAACAGATTCATGAAAGATGGGAAACTAGTAAATTAAAAAACTTTGAATACGGAGAGAAGTGCTGGGCACTTTTGGCGTGGAAGGCCAGGGCTGACAGGACCAGAAACAACATTGACATTTTGACCCAAAGAACTTCCGGAGATCAGTTGACGAAAGAAGAAGAGATCAGGGTTGAAGCCAGAGGTTTCATGGAAGAGTTATATCGGGAAAATATTAAGGTTGGAATAGAAGATTTGGAGAAGTGGTGGAAACAAAGGGCACTACCCCAACTGAATGAAGAAGATAAAAAGACCTTGTCGAGGGACATTACTGAGGGGGATTTTAGAGCTCAGTTAAAAAAGATGAGCAGGAACAAAGCCCCAGGCCCAGATGGCCTACCAACGGAGATCTACAAAGATAACGAGGATGCGATTATTCCGCACCTATTGTCCCTTTTCAACAATATTTATCAGCAAAGAGGGAGTATTCCACCCTCCTGGTTTGAGGCCACCATCACTTTAATAGCAAAACCAAACAAGGACCAAAAGAAAATAGAGTCATATAGACCTATCTCCCTTTTAAACTCTGACCGTAAAATATTTTCGGGGATTCTGGCTGAGAGACTATCCAAAATTATTAAAACTGTCATTCACCCTGACCAAAGGGGTTTCATTCACCCTGACCAAAGGGGTTTTATCCCAGGACGACAACTGAACGAGTTGACTTTTCAGGTTATTGGAGCAATTGATTATGCCGAATCATGAGTGTATTACTGGCCAGAGCTGTCAATCACAGTACAAGTGTGACACAAGGCTTGCCATTGGCATTGGAATACTGGATTACAGTGCTCTGCTGGAGATCAGAGACTTTGATTTCAAGCCCCACCATTATAATACAATGCTAGGCGAGAACACAAGCCCTTTAAACAATACAATCTATGCATGTCTGTTGAACCAAGCGTGGACCGTCAGCCCATTAGACTGGCAGACCCACCCCTTATGATCTCCGCACAGCCTACCACAAAGCCCAGGAAGCTGGGCTGAGGTGGACTGCACATTCAGGGTGACAGGAGCAAGCATACCAACACCATTCATTTACTCAGTGGCATAAGCGGCAGGCACCCAATCATATATCAATCACCTGTCCTGGTTTGAAAGACAGCACATATTTAACTGGATTAGGCAAGGGCAGACTAGGACAGTACAACCAATTACAGAAAAGATTGCATTGTCCCTGGCACAGGCGTAAACTCTGACACGTTGTCCATGCAACAGGATATTGCACCAAAAGAGAAAGAGAAGTGGTTTGAACCTGTTAATCCTTACTTCACTGAAGAGTAGACGGGGCCTCATGTGTTTTTAAGAGGGTGCAGGGATACCCTTCAGGTGGGTGCAATTTGTGTCTGCACTCACCTGCAAGGGGATCTCTGAGCGACCCCTGGACCCCTGCACCACCTCTCATGGGGAAGCCACAAGGGAGTGTACTGACTGCATCAAATCATGTGACTCACAGTTATTGTTAATATTATTGTTGTTGTTATTATTATTATTATTATTATTATTATTATTATTATTATTATAATATGTATTTTTACAGTGCATGGCAACCTATAAAAGGTTTCCAGCGCTAGGCTCAAATACTTCCTTGTCCATCTTCCTCAGCAGTCTTTACACAGTGAGTGTTTGTTTTTGTTATGTTATGTATTGTTATGCTATGTTAAAGTGGATTTCTAGAGCGTGCAGCTACTCACAAGAGTGTCCTGGCGCTTAAGACATAGAAGGCCAAGAGCAGGAGGAGACAAGGAAGAGAAGAAAAGAAGACCTGAGAGACGACGTAAATGTTGTTTTGTTTGTTGAAACAGCCTGGTTTTCAGTTGTTTCCGATAGGCAAGCAGGTTAGTGACTTGCCTAAGTGAGAGAGGCAGCTTATTCCATAGTCCAGCCACTTGCACTTGAAAGGAGCGACCACCTTTGCGGTCTCTAAGATGTTTAGGGGTGACCATAAGATGTTGATGCGCAGATCTGAGAGATCAGCCAGGTACATAAAAAGAAACTCTTCTAGAGATGTATTGTGCTCCCATACCATGCAGGGCCTTGAAGGCGAGGACCAGAGCTTTGAAGCGGATTCTGCTGCGTACCGGTAACCAATGCAGATTCTTAAGATGACGAGCGATCCGATCTCTAGGCCCTAGACTCAAGACAGCCCTGGCTGCCGCATTCTGCACTACTTGCAGTTTATTAAGTAAGAACTAAGTAGTTTAATTGTTATTAAGTAATTATTTATTTGTATTTATTGGTTTTGATAATGAATTTATTGAAAATTAATTATTAATTGGTAATTAATTTTAAAAAATTGATTATTATTTCTTATTAATTGGTAATTACTTTTTATTAATTGATTAATTGATAATTATAGTTGTATTGATTTATTATTTGGAGTGGGTTTATTGGGGAAAAGGGTGGAAAGTAATTTAATTGTAATTAAGTAATTATTGAAATTATTTATGTGTATTGATAATTAATTTACTATTAATTAATTATTCATTGGTATTTTTTTATTACTTAATAATTTTTGGTATTGAACATTAACTGGTTGTTAATTAATTGTTAATAGGTAATTAATTTTTAATAAATAATATGTGTTGTATTTATAATTACTTAATTAGGAAATATGTTGTTATTGACAATTAATTGTAATACATTTTTTTATTGGTATTGATAATTATTTTATTTTTATTTAAATATTAAATCATTACTTTCCCTACTGTTGCACTCTCTGGAGTGGGAATAGTAATTGTTACCCCTATGCTATCCAACACTTTCCCTACTGTTGCACTCACTGGAGTGGGAATAGTAATTTTTACCCCTACGCTATCCAACACTTTCCCTGCTGTTGCACTCACTGGAGTGGGAATAGTCATTTTTACCCTCCCGCTATCCAACGCATTCCCTACAGTTGCACTCACTGGAGTGGGAATAGTAATTTTTACCCTCCCGCTAGCCAAAGCTTTCCCTACTGTTGCACTCACTGGAGTAGGAATAGTAATTTTTACCCTCCCGCTATCCAACACTTTCCCTACTGCTGCACTCATTGGAGTGGGAATAGTAATTTTTACCCTCCCGCTATCCAACGCTTTCCCTACAGTTGCACTCACTGGAGTGGGAATAGTCCTTTTTACCCTCCCGCTATCCAACACATTCCCTACAGTTGCACTCACTGGAGTGGGAATAGTAATTTTTACCCTCCCGCTATCCAAAGCTTTCCCTACTGTTGCACTCACTGGAGTGGGAATAGTAGTTTTTACCTGTCCGCTATCCAACGCTTTCCCTACTGTTGCACTCACTGGAGTAGTAATGATATTAATAATAATAATAATAATAATAAATATTATATTACTACTACTGCTACTAATACAAATAATAATAGTCCTGAGAATGCAAGCGGAACATAATAATAATAGTGATAGTGATAATAATAATATTGGTCCTGAGGATGCAAGTGGCATAGGCTAATAATAATACTAATAATAATGATAATAATAAATATTATACTACTACTACTACTAATAATAATAGTCCTGAGAATGCAAGCGGTATATAATAATAATAATAATATTTGTCCTGAGGGTGCACGTGGCATAGGCAATTAATAATATCAATACTAATAATAAATAGTATAACACTACTACTACTAGTAATAATAATATTAATAATAATAGTCCAGAGAATGCAATCAACATATACTAATAATAACAACAGTCATAATAATAATAACAATAATAATAATAATAATAATAACAATAACAATTATAATATACTTTTTTCCACCGGTGCAAACATTCCCTAAACTGGCCTCGGGCCCTGACCCTTTCTATGTTACGCCTCCTTACACACTGCTGTCCTGGAGATTTGACACTAACAGAGCTGTTCCTAATGTGACACTTCCACTCTCCAAACCTGGTGCGGTAATTAAGAGAAAGCCAGACTGGACTGAGGACACAGTGGTGAATTATTAACAGGGCTGAGCATTGATTTTCATGATGGCAGCTGGCCTTTACAATAAAAACTCTGTTTCCTTCACTCTCTGACTTAGAAGAAGGATTGTGAAGACATAAATATTTCAGGAGCCTGGATGGTCGATGCAAATCATGCTGAATGGGCTGTTAGGATACCAGGGTTTTTATCAGACATGCCTCTCTTAATGCAGAATGGGACTCTTCCGCTCGACTGCTTCGGGAAATATGAATGCAATATTTCACAGCGTTTCAGAGAAAAATACATCGCTGCTTCTTTTATGTCAATGATTATCAACACATAACGATATATGTGCAATACAATCTAGTGTCAAAAAATGAGAATTCACGTCCAACAATGCATCAAGCCCATCTGATTCAATAATCATTTTTTTCCTATTGTATTAAAGCCATTTGTCCTGTAAAAGATGAATGAAGCCCATTCTTAATCTACTTTCCAACAGTGAAAAGAAACCATGGATGTTAGGAAGGTTTGTGGTTTAAATTGATAAAGTGCCATGTTCTATCGAAAGATGGCCGCAAGGTGCTAAGCCATGGGTCTGTCATTTGGCTTTGAGAGCTGGAACCATGCCAGATTTTGGGTTTGCCTCTGAATAGGTCAAATGTTTCTAATTACATACATTTTATAGAAGTTTTTACCATGTGGATACCATGGAAATCTAGCTTGAACTCAACCTTCCCAGACCGACTTTGGGTACTAATGTGTTAAACATACTTTTCATACAATTTTGCTTGTATCTGTTGCCGTTGTGGGATTGGCAGTGTCTAAGGGCCTTATTATGACTTTGGCGGTCTCAGAGCAGGGTTGCTGCCAGAGACCACCGAAGCCATCAAAAAACGTCCACCAGAGTACGGCTTTTAACGTCTCTGGCGGGCATTTCTTTGGCGGTCCCATGGTGGTGCCCTTGAAAAAGGAACCGTAATGGGAGCACCAAAGGCAGTTCCTGCAGGGTATGGACTGTCAAGTCCATGCCCTGCAGGACCTGGGGGTGCATGCAGACAGGGGGGTACAGCATGTGACCCCCTGCATGCACTCTATTTACAGAAATATGGCACTCTCCGCCCCACTCCTTAGCACCGGTGGAGAAATGTGCTGCCGTGCCATACCTTCGCATCGTAGTCATTATCATCAAACTTTATTTTGATCACTTTAGATCGTAAAAGTTTAAGACATAACAAAACATCACACAAATACAAAAAACAAATAAATCACAAATAAAAATAGATAACAAATTATAAAAAAAAATGAAAAAAACAGAAGCTCTTAATAAAATACAAGCAATACAACTTGGACCTGTCGGCGGCCTTTGACACCGTCCCCCATGAGGCGCTTTTCGCCAGGCTCCATGACATCGGCATCAGGGGGACGGTGTTCAAATGGTTTACATCCTTTCTGGAAGGCCGCCGCCAGACGGTCTGGTCTGGGTCTCCCAGAGCTCCGCCGAGATGCCGCCTTTGGGAGTCGGGGTTCCACAGGATTCTGTGTTGAGCCCATCATTGTTTAACATCTACATGTCCCCTCTGGCGGCGGCGGTGGAGGCTTATGGGGCCCAGATCGTGTCCTACGCCGACGACACGCAACTCCTCTTCACATGCGGTAAAAATCTAGCATTCGATGGAGAGAATATCCGGGGTTGTCTGGGCATGGTATTCGATTGGCTCCAGCGGAACAGCCTAAAGGCCAACTCCAGTAAGTAGGAGGTTTTATTCTTCGGCTGTGTCACCGACCCTGAGTGGCGGCTATGGTGGCCGTCTGAAATGTGCCCTCCCGCACAGTCATCATTGGTCGCCAAAAATCTAGGGGTTAAACTGGACAATAAGCTTTCGCTGAGAGCGCATGTCCTGGGTCTGGCCGGCACCTGTTTCGGCATTCTAAAAATGCTCCGCAAGTTTCTTCCACTGCTTTCTGCGGAGCATAGGCGGATTACTGTCCAGGCGCTTGTCGGATCCAGGCTGGATTATGCCAACGCCCTTTTTCTTGGCCTCCCTGACTATCTAGTCCAGCGCCTGCAGGTGGCTCAAAATTCTGCTGCCCGTGCCATCTTTGGTTTGCATAGGCGAGCACGAGCTTCTGGGCTGCTGCAAATGCTCCACTGGCTGCCCATCCGGAAGCGGATTATGTTTAAATCCCTGACGCTGATGCACAAAGCACTTTTTGGCTCAGGGGCCGGGTACCTAAGGCGTAGGCTGGCCTTCTATCGCCCAACCCGCTCGCTGCGGTCTGAATCTCTTTTTACAGCTGTGGTTCCGCGTGTGAGGAAGGCCCGCACTGGGGGCCGGTCTTTCAGCTGTAAGGCTCCCCAGCTGTGGAATACTCTTCCACTGGCGCTATGCAGTACCCCCAATCTGCTTCAGTTTAGGAAGAGCCTGAAAACTTGGCTTTTTAATCTCTAGTTTCTTTTGGGTGGGTTTTGTTCTGTCTGTTTCTGTATTTGCTTTTCTTGTTATGTTATTCGGTATTGAGCTGTCTGTGGAAAGCGCCGGGACACTCTTTTAGAGTAGCCGTGCGCTATATAAACTTTGTTTAACATAACATAACATAACATAACAACTTACAAATATATACAAATAGCAGTATGGCAATAAGGGAATCCGGATAGAGGAAGTCAGCAGTTTTGTAAAACTCAGTAAGACACCTGGACGCCAGTCTAAACCAGTCCACAACTAAAAATTGCTTACGCATACTTTGCTCATCTTATCCACATTGCCATTAATAATTTAGCCAAACAGAAAACCACAACCCAGCTTGTATCTGTTTTCAATATTATAAATGCCTCCTGATGATTCCTGATACCTAGGTATTTGCAAAGAGGAACAATCCACTTGGAGCAAAGCTGATTGTAAGATGGACAAAAAAAAAAAAACATGAACAGGAGATTCAGGACGTCCTCGACCACCCATTCAAACATCATCAATGGTATTGATTCCATTTTGCCAATTCCTAGTAAAGGATTTAATAGGTAGGGATCCATATCTGAACTGAAGGCAAAGCTTTCTCACTACACGTGGGATGATTTCCTCAATGGTGCTCTTGTAGGAAGCCTCTGGTTTAATATCAGAAAAGGCTGCAGATAATAAACCCTTACATTGCGTAATAATAGTAACTGCAAGATTTTCCCGAAACATTGCTTTGATACTGGTTTTAGAGATTGACCACATTAATTCAGGAGAATCCCAGTACGTACCCAGGTTCAGTTTGTGGAGTAAAGCCTTTACAGCACAGAACCACAGGTTTCTCTTTGTATACTGCGGAACCAGCAAATCTTTAAGGCTAATCCAATAAGAGTCCAAAACTGGTGTGGTCCAAAACTGGTACCAAAAAAACAAAGATTCTTCCCTCAATCTTTTGGGCAATTTTCTTTTGGGTCAGATCTAAGTAAATAGGGGTCAGTGTAGTACTTACTGGAAGGCTTAATAAAGACCTTAAAAACCTATGCTCCACTATAGAAAGATTCAGGATTTAAGTGCAGCCCCAAAACTCCATACCTTACAAAACTGACCGTAAAGTTTAACATTGTACATTTCTAATGCCGGAGACACCTTTCTAGATATAGCTTTCCTGTGAACATTCCCTATGTTTGCTGTATGATGGATCAGAGACAGCTCACGTCTGAGCATACCCAGCCCACTCGGGGTGAAAATTGCAAAAAACACAGTTGATGGACAGAATGTAGAACAATGTCATACATTCATCCCAGTACAAGGATCTGGGCCTAAATCCATCGGTTTTTTGCACTCCACACCACCCTGGGTTAGACACTGGCTATATGCAAATCAGCTCTGACCCTGTGCCTCATGGGAACAGTCCAGTCCGAACTACCAAGCCATGTCTTTCCCAGACCGGAATCAAGCATCCAAGGACCGGTTTCTGGCTATCAGCCTTCATCAGCCTGGATAGCTTGACTCCAGTCCGGTCCAGGGAAGACATGGCTTGGCAGTTCGGGCTGGACTGTTCCCATATGGCACAGGGTCAGACTGATTTGCATATAGCCATGTCTGAACTGGGGTGGCTGAGTGAACTAAAGAATGGTGATGGATTAAACCCAGATCAGTTGACTGGGGGTGAGTATTTGATTTAGTCAAACGCTCCGTCCATCATTCTCTTTTGTATCGCTTTATTCGCCCTAAGTGTGGCAGGGTATGCTCAGACGTGAGTCCCTTGTTCACTTGGCCACTGGATTCAAGATAGCCTGGCTGATGAGGATTATGAATCCGAAACCGGTCCCAGGATGCTTGTTTCCGGTCCAGGGAAGACATGGCTTGGCAGTTCGGGCTGGACTGTTCCCATATGGCACAGGGTCAGACTGATTTGCATATAGCCATGTCTGAACTGGGGTGGCTGAGTGAACCTAAAGAATGGTGATGGATTAAACCCAGATCAGTTGACTGGGGGTGAGTATTTGATTTGGTCAAACGCTCCGTCCATCATTCTCTTTTGTATCGCTTTATTCGCCCTAAGTGTGGCAGGGTATGCTCGGACGTGAGTCCCTTGTTCACTTGGCCACTGGATTCAAGATAGCCTGGCTGATGAGGATTATGAATCCGAAACCGGTCCCAGGATGCTTGTTTCCGGTCCAGGGAAGACATGGCTTGGCAGTTCGGGCTGGACTGTTCCCATATGGCACAGGGTCAGACTGATTTGCATATAGCCATGTCTGAACTGGGGTGGCTGAGTGAACTAAAGAATGGTGATGGATTAAACCCAGATCAGTTGACTGGGGGTGAGTATTTGATTTGGTCAAACGCTCCGTCCATCATTCTCTTTTGTATCGCTTTATTCGCCCTAAGTGTGGCAGGGTATGCTCAGACGTGAGTCCCTTGTTCACTTGGCCACTGGATTCAAGATAGCCTGGCTGATGAGGATTATGAATCCGAAACCGGTCCCAGGATGCTTGTTTCCGGTCCAGGGAAGACATGGCTTGGCAGTTCGGGCTGGACTGTTCCCATATGGCACAGGGTCAGACTGATTTGCATATAGCCATGTCTGAACTGGGGTGGCTGAGTGAACTAAAGAATGGTGATGGATTAAACCCAGATCAGTTGACTGGGGGTGAGTATTTGATTTGGTCAAACGCTCCGTCCATCATTCTCTTTTGTATCGCTTTATTCGCCCTAAGTGTGGCAGGGTATGCTCAGACGTGAGTCCCTTGTTCACTTGGCCACTGGATTCAAGATAGCCTGGCTGATGAGGATTATGAATCCGAAACCGGTCCCAGGATGCTTGTTTCCGGTCCAGGGAAGACATGGCTTGGCAGTTCGGGCTGGACTGTTCCCATATGGCACAGGGTCGGACTGATTTGCATATAGCCATGTCTGAACTGGGGTGGCTGAGTGAACTAAAGAATGGTGATGGATTAAACCCAGATCAGTTGACTGGGGGTGAGTATTTGATTTGGTCAAACGCTCCGTCCATCATTCTCTTTTGTATCGCTTTTTGAAGTAAGGTAGGGTGCACTCTTACTATCACTGAACTTTGCAAACAACACAACGATTTACATTTAGGCAGAAATGCATGTGGTGTGCTATAGTTATACCAACCTCAAGCTTCAGTCAAGCCCAAAAATGTTTGCAAAGAAAATGCAAGTGATCTTGAAGAATAAAAGGTGCACCACTTTAATTGACAATGAATGTGAATGCGGATAAAATCAAATGCAGCAGGACAGGATCAACTAAAGATACAGGGGTCAGATGTAGGTGGCCATTTACCAGCCGGTAACGGCCGATTTTGGCCGTTACCGACCGGTAAATGGGTTTTTGGGATGTAGGGGGCCACTATTACCAAATCGGTAAAGTTACCGAATCGGTACATTTACCGATTCGGTAAAATACCGAATCGGTATTTTTACCGATTCGGTAACTTCTAGATGTAGGTGGGACTCTTCTGAGTCCCAAAGGCCTTACAGATTCGGTATTTTACCACCCAATCCAATTGGGTGGTAAAATACCGAATCCAGGTGTGCGTGCACATGTGTGCACGCACACCTATGCCATGTGACAGACAGACATGGCCTTAGGGCATGTCTGTGTGCCACATGGCACACATGCCTGTATTTGGGGTGCTAGAGGGTGTCAAAGTGACACCCCCTGCACCCTTGCTGGAATCGGTATTTACCGATTCTGTAAATACCGATTCGGTAATGCCCATTAATTCATATGGGCTTCAATGCCCATAGGAATCAATGGGCATTACCGAATCGGTATTTACAGAATCGGTAAATACCGAATCTTAACGATTCGGTATTTACCGCATCTGTAATACCTACATCCCCCCCCCTCTATTTTACCACTTCTTAAATACCGAATCGGTAAAATTCTGTATTTAAGAAGTGGTAAAATAAAATTACCTACATCTAGGCCATAGTTATCCCGTGGTTTGGTCCCTGCTTTAGTAGTGAAAGCATTTTATAATAGCTTCGTAATTTGAGAAGACTGTGAGACTTGAGTATTTTGATCTCTGAGAATCTTCCAGGCTTTTCTTTCAGTTGATAAAGAATCCTATGAGAATGCTCTGATTGATGGGTCATGGCAAAGGAATTGTAGTGCAATAACAGCATACAAAACTGGGAACTCACTTGTATTTTCATGATTATACTTCAAATGTCCAATATTTCAGAGGCCAAAGTGTGTGGGGAAATGCAAGATTATTGGTTTACCGAGTAATTGACTAGCAGTAGACACAAGAGAATGCAAACTCTCCTCTTTATAGCTTACAGTGACACTGATATACAGTTGCAATACTGCGTCTGACAATTATTGGGAGTCTTGTAAAAAGAGAAAAATAGCCCATTGTCCCACCTCTACAGTGGCTGGGGATTTAAATGTATTACCATAGTCTTTTGTGCAAGCGTTCATTGGGATTGGGGGGAGGTGCTTTTGAGGCAAATATCAATGTTAAACACAAATATTTATTTCGGCAGCTGAAAAGCAGAGCTAACTATCACAAAACGGAATGGTGCTGTTATAAGGTGTTAAGTAGCACTGCTATTGTGCTTCATTTATTTTGTAGTCATTCGTGGTGTGGCAACAAGAATCCATTTTTACGTCTTTCCCACATAGATAATATACAAACAAAATCAATTGCTGCTTCAGATCAGCAATGGACCCTTTTAAAGGCAAGGCATAAAAAAAGTAAATCATTACAAATTGTAATACCCCACTAGATAAAAATTCACTATCTGTTAGCACCGCCTGGGCAGATATACATTTTATAACGGCATATTACCTCCTCATCTCTTTAGGTATTTGAAAAGAATATTATGGGTGGGACAAAATATCATGTCAAAAATATCGGGGATAAAAAGATTGTGAAGGTAAGTTTCTGTAGCATCGCGCTACCAAAGATGACGCTGCACAGAATTGTATATTTACGAGCTCTTTATTAAGCTTCCTCTAGGTTCCCCGTCTCTACTCTAACTGCCCTAACCTCCTCCTCTTAGCTCCTCCTGTTCCTGTTCCCCTAGCTCCACCCCAACCACTAGACTGCATCACGATACTACATCTCCCCCTTTGTTAACAAAATTAATTTAGCGTCCACCATATCTGTAGTTCTTCGATCGGCCACATGGGTCTGCAGGCCGCCCTATTAAGCTATGACGACACATCTCCAGTTCCAATGGTGTGGCTTCCTCTTGCCTGGACAAAAGTCTCCTTGACTCCAGGAGTGCATCTTTGAAATTGCGAAATGTCTTGTGTGATCTTCTTGTTCCTTGATTCATGGCGGTTTCCGATAGGCTTCTGGGTCATCCACTCATCTTCAGTCTCCGAGGCGATCATGACTGCTCCTCGTGATGTGACCATGAAGGGCTCAGCGTGATGGCGGCAGTCCATTTTCTTTTGAGGCTCTTGTTTGATTGACGCTTGATCTCCTTCATGTGAGGATGTTGTTCTGGTTATTTTCCGAGCACCGGCACATGATTTGACTTCCTTTTGTCTTGTCCCGTCGAGGGCGGCACTGTCTTCCTGTTCAACGTTATGCATACCAGACGGTGACACACCATTTGAAAAGATCATCCTAGTTTGGTCCGGGGACTCATTTGCTATCCTCGTCTGATCGAGAGATTCATTTGCTGCCGCTGGTTGTCTCACCCACTCCCACTCACTTCTGGGACTGGTGAACCTTTTGACTACCTGAGCATGTCCATGTTTTCCTCTCCTCTGATGATGATTTGTCTCTATCAACACGTCAGGGTTTCCTTGCAGAGTGGCTGGATAGCCCTTTCTCATCCGGTGTGTAATGTCCCTTATATCCGTTTTCATTAGGTAGGTCCTTTGAGTCAGCCTCGCTGACCCCTTCAGGGATGACGGTATGTTCTTTATGTCTCAACATACCTGCGACTGACATGACAGATTGTCTTGTGGTGTGATTGGTTCTTCAGAGACATTGGTGTGAGATAGTTTACTCTTGATGGGAAGACCGTCCTTTGGTTCGATGGTGTGTTCGGGTGATTGATGCCATGGACATTGTCGGAACCATGACTCGGTCGACCCGAGAGATCGAACAGACATGCTTTCTGAATCGGAAGAGTCTTTTGCTGATTTCCTTTGAGAACGTTCCTTTGGGTGTATCTTGAATGATAGATTTCTTACACAGGTAGGCCGTGACGGGCTGCTCCTAGAGTCGGAGTTCTCGTTGGGATATTTCTCCGGGTACCTTTCTCGAAGTGGCTTCGGTGCCATCTCATTGGAGAGGTTGTTTGATAACCACATGTTTATTTCTTGTGTTTGATCCCCGGGTACTTCGTCTCTGCCTCTCTCGTGTAGTGATAATGGCCCCCTCTCAGTTTCCTCATTCTTTTGGATGTCATGAATGCGTTTGTCTGGGTGGATCAGTCCATCTTATGCAGTTCACTTCCTCTTCACACTTGTTTGGTGTACTGACATCCGTGTTACCGGTGTGGTGTGTTCTCCTGTTTGACGTCTCCTCGGACTCGTCTTTCGAACAGTGAGGTGCTTGTGTGTGGTCGTGTACCGATTTCCAGCGTTGACTTGATTGGTTCAGTTTTCTATATTTTGCCTTTCTTGCGTGTTTGTTGGGCAGACTGTCATCTGGTCCATTGGTGCGATCTGTCCCACTTGACAGTTCCTCTGCTTCAGAACCGTTTGCACCATCTGTTGACTGACTCCTTGAGGTTGAATAACTCCTTGAGGTTGAATAACTCCTTAAGGTTGTATCAGTGCCGCTATCGCAATCCTGACTCATCCTGGTCTTTTGTGTTGTTGACTCGGAGTATTTCATGACGCTATGTCCCTTGTTTTGTCTTGGCTCTGATCTGCCTTCACCCTCCCTCTTTCTGGTTTTGTTTGTTTCCTGGGCCTTGCCCCTAGACACGAGGGATGTCTCTTCCCAGACATCTTTGTGTCTTGCATTCGAGTGCACGTCATTTGATATGTCACTTACTTTGACCCGCACTCCAACCTTGGCCCCTCTGATGATTCTCTTTAGCGACCACTGCCCCTGAAGAATCTTGCGCTTCGTGTCTGCATTTGAACAGCCGTCGATTATCCGGACCCGAACTGCCTCTTTATTTGAAAATGTATTTAAGTAGCAGCATGGTACCAAGCTTTGTAACCGGGCGATGAAATTTGACAATGGTTCTCCTGGTTCCTGCCGGGCTGTGGTGAAGGCGATGCGAGCATGATCCACGTCTACCTGTGCATGGAAATGGGCACGTAGCTTCTCTTGGAGTCTCTCATAGGTCTCTGTGTCCTTTTCAGGAAATGTTCTGACTAAGCGTCGGCCCTCATGACCTACCAGTTGGAGGAGTAGTATCAGACATTTTCTATCTCTTCGTTCACCGATAGCGTCAAGAAAATCGTCCAGTGATTCCAGCCACCGGTTCCACTTGGGACCCAAACTCTGACTGTCAGTCTGTGTCACTGGGGGTGGTACTTCAATGCAGGGATTGGATTTTTGTTTTCCTTTTCTCACCGACATGGCGGAGGAGAGTCCTCGTATGCTACTGTCGCAAGACTGTTCACTTGTGCTATCCGCGGTATTCTATAACTCTCTGCAGTCGAGGTCTTACGTACAGTAGTGTCCTCTTTGATTTTAATTGCTTACTTTCACTTAGCGTTGGAACTTACTTTGAGACCTGGGTTCGTTCGTGCCTGTTGCATTCCAGGCTCGCATTTGCTCGGGCTTGTTGCATCTGAGACTTGGGCTGGTGCTTGTTGCATTCGCGCTTGGTATTGGCTTGTGTGTTGCATGCGTGACTTGTGTTTACCTGCGTTCTTTGTAGTCGCGCCTTACGTTTCCTTGTGCTTATTTATATCTGACGCTTGTTTCTGCTCTGGCTCGTCTATTTCAGGCCTTGCAGTTGCCTGTGTTTATTTATTCTCAATCGTTGCCTTGGTTTGGTCCTTGCATTTGCTTGTATTTGTTTCGTCGCAATTCTTGCATTTGCTACCGCGTGTTCCTGTGTATTCGTCACGGCTTGTTCATCTACATTCATCAATGCTTGTTTCTTCACGTTTGTCAATGTTCGTTCATTTACCTTTGCCAGTGCTTGTTGCTAAAACGACTTCGATTCATCACACTCCTTGTTGCTTGTATCAGTGCTCGATTGTGCTCAAGGTCGTCTTTGTTTGTTACTTGTGCTAGCTCGTGCTTGTTTCATTTGTTTCCTGCATCTGCTTGTGCTTGTCTACATATTGCACTTCTTGCATTTACTCGTGCTTGTTTGTTTGTTTCATCCTTTTGCATGTGCTTGTACTTGTTTTCTTATGGTACCTTGTGCATTTGCTCGTGCTTATTTACTTGTTTAGCCTCTTGCATTGGCTCGTGCTTGTTTTCCTTTTACATTTGCTCGTGCTTATTTATTGTGAACCCTTGCACTTGCTTGTGCTTGTTGTGTTGTTGTGGCTTTACTATTGCCTTTATCCGTCTCTTGCATTCACTTATGCTTGTTTTCTTACTTCACCTCTTGCCTTATCTTGTGCTTGTTTGTATTTGTGCACCTCTCGCATTTGCTTGTGCTTACTTGTGTTCACTTGTTGCTTCTATCTACCTCTTGCACTTGTCTGTGCTTGTTTTCTTTTATCCTTCTTGCATTTGCTAATGCATGATTCAATACAGGTTCCAATGCTTGTTTTCATCAAACTGGAGATTGCCTGACTCCAAAATGGCCGCCGCGCTTGAAATCTCGTTTCCCACGAGATTTTGGCTCCCTCCACTGCACTTCAGTCATCGGCCAGTTCTTGGCACTCACTGAGCTGATGAGACTCATGCCGGGTGCTGGGGCCTTCACTCTCCACCGCTTCTTTTCACGCAGGATCTCCTTCGCACAGGTAGGACCGGGGTGAGCTCCCGACGTCGCTACCTCTCCCGCAATTAGTCACGCATCTGGGGTGAGCACCCGATGCTGGTATTCTGCAGCGCTTCCTCCGCTGGATCACCTCAGCGCTCAACCGCGCTTCGCTTGCTGGGCTTTGACGACCAGCTGATTCCGTCGCAAAATGCGGCACGTTCACCTCACCGTTGGCCTCTTCCTTTTGGCTGCGGTTTTCTTCCAGGCACACGTGTCGCGACGGCGACTTTTTCGGTGTGCTACGGACGGGTACTTGTCTCCAGGGGTTCATGGTGGCAGGCTTCACCATCCCATCCTCGTCGCCAGCTGTAGCATCGCGCTACCAAAGATGACGCTACACAGAATTGTATATTTATGAGCTCTTCATTAAGCTTCCTCTAGGTTCCCCGTCCCTACTCTAACTGCCCTAACCTCCTCCTCTTAGCTCCTCCTGTTCCTGTTCCCCTAGCTCTACCCCAACCAACAGACTGCATCACGATACTACAGTTTCTATAGGTAAGTAAATTTTACTATGTATAACACCACATATATGCACATTGACAATATATATATATCTTCAAGGTATGCAGATGTGGCATTAAGAATAGTAAATGTATAATTACCTATTTGCACTTAACTTCTCGATATTTTGGTCCTCAATATTTTTGACATGATATTCTGTCTAACAGATATTTGTGTTTTTGATATTCTGTCAGTGATCTCCATTTTACTCAGTCTGCTCCTAAGTGAGGTTTAACCTGTGTGCTGACATGATTTTCCTATCCTAGCTTAACTCACAAACTAAACAAGCATTGGAAATACAACATGTCTTGCACTTGTTTGAGTTAGACCTAATGGATTTTGTAAAGGGCAAAGTCTTGTATGTATGTGCTATGTAGTGTATGAATGTGGTGTGTAGTAGAATTATGTGGGTTGGATTGGATTAGTTAGTTGTGTAATTGTGTGACGTGGAATTAAGTAGTGGAATTATGTAGCCTGGTGTTCTGTGGAATTATGATGATAGTAATTATGTGGTATTGAATGTACTGGAATTATGTGGAGTAGGATTGTGTGTTATGGAGTGTAATTATGTGGAATTGTGTTTTGTGTTGTGGAGTGGTATGTAGTGGAGTTTAATTATGTGGTGGGCTGTTGAATTCTGTGGCTCAATGTGTAATTGTGTGGTGTGGATTGGATGTATGTGCTTTGTTGTGTAATTGTGTTGTTGAGTAGTGGAATGTGGTTTGGTGTGGATTGGAAATGTGTGGTGTTGAATTGCGTGGCATGAAACTGTGTAGATAGCTTTGCATTTTTGGTGATAAAAATGAACAAATAGTTAGGAGCTAAGCTCCAGATTTGTGTGTTTGGGTGTTAAAAAAAAAGAAGACAGAGACTTACAGCTATTGGCGTTGTAAATGTTAATGTATTTTACCTATGTGTTATGGATTGGATGTATGTGGTGTGTAGGGGAATTATGTGGGCTGGGTTGGAATTGTTGGTTGTGGCATTGTGTGGTGTGGAATTGTGTGTTGTAGAGTGGATTTGTGTTGTGGAATTCTGTAGCATGGTGAGCAGTTGTATTATATTGGTAGGAATTATGTGTTTTTGAGTGTATTGGAATTATGTGGAGTGAGATTGTGTGTAATGGAGTGCAATTATGTGGATTGGTATTTAGCGTTGTGGAGTGTTACTTAGTGGAGTTTAATTATGTGGTGTGTTGTTGAATTTTGTGGTATGATGTTGAATTATGTGTTGTAAATGTGGTGTGTAGTAGAATTGTGTTGTAGTATTAAATAATGTGGTTTGGTGTTGAATTATTTGGTGTAGAATGGATTTGTGTTAAGTTGAATAGTGTGGCATGGAACAGTGTGGTGCTGAGTGAAATTATGTTGAGTGGAATTATGTGATATTGTGTGGAGTGTATTTATGTGGATTGTTGTTATGTGGCATAGTGTGTATTCATGTGGGGTGTATTTATGTGGTATTGAATAGAATGTAATTAGGTGGTGTTGAATAATGTGGTTTTAAATGGTATTATGTGGATTGTAATTATGTTGTGTGGTGGGGAATTGTGTGATGCAGAGCTGTGTGTTGTGGAATTGTGTGGTGTTGTGTTGATTATGTGCACCATATGTCGCAGAGCAAGCTTCCACCATAAATAAAACTGATAGCACATAGACAGCAGAGGCGCACACCTTTCTCAAGAGCAGTAGAGAAACAGCACTGTCACTTTATACCCCTTTCCGACAAATAACAGGAGCAGGGTAATCAGCAGTGAGAGCTACCCACACACATAACATGTACACCACATGATGCAGAGCAAGCTTCCACCATAAGTAAAACTGAGAGCGTGGAGACAGCGAAGTGCAGGAGAGATACAGCATTGGCACTTTACACCCTCCTCCTACAAAGAACAGGAGCAGAGTTGCCAACAGTGCAAGCTTCCTACACACAACTTGTGCACCACATGTGCCAGTGCAAGCTTCCACCATAAATAAAACTGACAGCGCATAGACAGCAGAGGCGCAGGCCTGCCTCAAGAGCAGAAGACATACAGCACTGGCACTTTACACCTCCCTCCTACAAAGTACAGGAGCAGAGTAACCAGCAGCGCAAGCTTCCCATATACATGTGCACTCGATGTCTCAGAGAAATCTTCCACCATATATAAAATTGACAGTGCATAGACAATAGAGGCGCAGACCTGCCTCAAGACCAGTAGAGATACAGCACTGACACTATAGACCCATTTTGACTTTGTTCAACCCCCCCCCCCACCATGTAACAGATGTGCTTGCACAGTAAGAATGCTAGCTTTATCAGTGGGTTCCGAGAGGTTTTTTCCAGATTTCATCACTGTCCTACCCAACTACAAATCAGCAATTTCAATACTCCCAACATAAAAACACGCCTCTTATTCTTCCGTAACCAGTAAATCACGGTCAGCTTCCACCTCCATGAAAGGCCCATCCTCAAAGCCCCAAGGTAAGGGTGTTGGCTTCACACAAAGATTTCAAATTTCAATTTTAGCACACTCGCAATTTTTAAATGTCAACTATGAGTAAGCCACTCATTTAATTTAATCAGGACCTTATTTTAAGAAACTTGCTGATTTGAACTCCAAACGATAGCTGCTAAGTCCAAAATCAACTAATGATGGCCACACAAAAAAATTATTCCGCATAACTAATGGCTAATAATATATGTAGGTCCACACAACTCAAGTTCACCATTCACTGCCTAAATCGAACATTAGCAATGGACAAGTCACTTACAGCTGTCACATGACAACCAGAGAGCTCTGAACGTCAGGTTAGTGGCTATCACAAGCATACCTTTCTATTGTTCTGATGCTTGAAGTTCTGAAGTTACGTCAAAAGATTTATTACAGACCAGAAATTGAAGAAAAAAGTCAGACATAGTTAACTAACCACACCTAACATCTGGCCATTTGATGACCCGCTCCCGCCTCCATTTCCATTATTCAGAACTTGATAGGTGGTACATCTGCTTTTCATCATTGAATGACAGTTGTCTTAACCACAGCTCCATGGCCTAAGTGGGAGGACATGTGGTTTCAAGCATCCAAAAACCCATGTTTATGGTGCTCATTATTTATTTTGAATATAATAATCATGAAATACTTCAGTTGAATTTAGCTGGTGTTAACTAAGACTACAGTTCCCAGAAAGCAGTTTTAAACTGAATGGAAACCCTTGAATGGAAGCATGTCGTTACTGGAACAGGGATGCACTGGTCTACCGTAGGTAAGTTAAAAGAAAACATGAAGTCGGGCCCTATTAGATGCCCACATACCATAATGCTGCACCTACTCTCTTACCTGCTCGGCGATACCGGTGATGAGTGCTACGTTCCTGGGCTTTAAATTGTCCCCCATGGGAAGCGCTGACTGCAGAGGTGGAGTGCTGGTTGTAGGTCATGGTGGGTGGGCTGCGCATTAGTGGATGGCTCGGGTGCAGAGCACTGCGAAGAGGCTGCTCGGTACAGGCATGGTCCTCTCTGAAGTGTTTTAGCCATAAGATAGATGAACTAAGGGCTTTGCTTTGTTCAGCACTGTTTCTTAGTTTTTTTTTTCCCAGAGAGATGGTTTTTAGGTCGAGCATTCGAGACCTCTTGTATATATTTTAGTATATACTTTAGTATATATACTTTAGTATATACATATATGTGTATGTACTTTGTGGGCTCTGGAGATCAGCCCTAGGACTTGTCTGCTTCCGCTTAGGGACTTTTTTTCTGTTCAACTGCTTCTATTTAACTGTCTAGATAGAACACGACCAGCAGAGGTCAGTAAAATACCAGAATAACTTTAGCATTCTCTAGAATCCAGTCTATAGAAATTGTCTTTCACAAGCACCCGTAGACAATAATATGTTTTTTCAAATCTTGACTTTTCACTGAAATGACCACCTAAGGCCCTGCTTTTATATTAAAAACAGAGCATTGGACTATACCATTTCCAGCAGAAAGGCAATATTTCTCCCCATGTGTTCCCATACCTGGCGAGTCACGCTGTTTGGTGCTTACTTTCCCTCCATGTTAAAGAACAGTAGCTGTTTCAGCACCCAGGTTAATATGCTGCATAGCTAAATACATATAAGGGCCCAAAGGCGAGACCAATTGCATTGCAAATGCTTGTTCATTCAGCTCCTTCCTTCCAAAAGTGCCATCAGATCACCACTCCCCACAGGACTCTGAACTGCCAGTTTGTTTTCTTTCGTTCTGATTCCTCAGAGAAAGAAGAGAAGTGGGAATTTAGATATGTGATGGATCCGCTGGACAAGGATGGACGCCTTTAGTTCTACTGATTTCGTTTTAGTTCAGTTTGGTCTAGCAAGGTAAGGATGGCATTCAACTTTGTAACTCTGAGCCGATGCATCTGTCTTTACATCTCTTCCTTCTACAATGCAGTAGGGGTGGGTTTACTAAGTGCTTTTCAGGGCTGTTCCTACAGAGGGATTTCCACTGCCTAGGCATATTTCAAGGGTGTTTCCTTGAAGGACATATGCAATGCAGCCACCTGGACTCCCCCTCAATCCTTTATGAGTCAATACAGGTTACAAGTGGGGGTGTTTTCTCATTATACTTCGGTTCTCATGTTTTGGCGTCTTTGATACTTGAACTAGTTTTGGTATCACATTTCTGATGTTAAAATTCACTTGGTATCCAAGTACCATGCCACTTTGAGTTTTTTGTTATCCTAGTCTAGCAGTCGCACACAGTTTGTAGGCTTTGGTACACCATCACCAACAGCCAGTGATAATTATCGCTAAGCGCGCTTAGCGCGATTTTAATTATCGCTGGATTACATCGGCGAAATAGCGCGTTATTATCAACGCTCATCTCCAAGGCGATCAAAAATCCAGCGATAGGGGCAAAATGCATGAATATCGCTGGAAATCCAGCAATAAAACCACAACGATATGGAAATCCTTGGTAATAGGCCAGGGTGGCCTTATCCTGACAATCCACCTCCCATTGACGAGATGGCTAAGTCAGTTTTTTATCAGGCGTACAGATACCTGCGATAAACGCTGTTAGCGCTACTTTAATTATCACTACTCGGGATCACGGCCGGATTGATAATAGAGGGAAGTTGTGTTAGCGACAGTGTTCATGTTATTTTAGTAGGGAAGCCTACTTTGCAAATCATTAGCGATAAATATCGCTGACATGGAAAGCAGCAGGATAAACGTCTGCTATCTCAAGGAAACAAGCACTAACGCATGTTAGCGAGTCCTTGGTGATAGTGCGATAAGAAAATTGCCGCTCTTCCGGCGATATGTGCCGGAAAAGCAGCAATACTTTCCTTGATAATATGCCCCTCTGAGTCCAGAATTGACTTATTGCAGTATAGGATTCCAACCCTCCCTTCTTACCCCAGGTGCCCAGTGAACATACAGGGAGCTTGGCATTACAGCAAGTGAGGGTAGCTGGTCTCTTCTTTTGAAGTGCAGGCAAAAGTTTGAACCCTAGGTACAAACTGAGGTTAAAAGGACATACTGTCTAGTTTTTTTGTTAAACCAGGATATGTACCTATCTGTACATCGGAACAAACATCAGAAATGTATGACTGTTGCAAGGAAAACCAGGACCTACAGTAGTGAAAACTAACTGCAAGGAACGGGCAATAATCCCTTCGTTCATTTTTTATTAGCATTCACCGTCATCATAGGTGCAAAAAGCTTATGTTAACATCACAAATGTTTACCAAACAACTAATTTAAACTCATGTTTGGCCTCGAAGATAAATGCCCAGTAGGAAGCAGGAGGAAAGGGTGCTGAGGGTAGGGAAAATAACCCCTTCACCACCTTTAAGACATTTCCACGAGGGTCCTGGCCATCATGTAATTGCACTCGCTCAAGGACAGGGAAGTTCAAGTGCAGATCTGTTCTCATTACCCTCCCACAAAAGAGGCACTGAGAATCCACATGGATGTGTCTGGACGACCAGTGATTGCACCTCCAGTAAGGGGCCCCTCATGTGAATTGTGTTGTTTTATCAAGAGGCGGCATATTGATTGCTGTTTGAGGCTGATACATGTGCCTTGAACTGTTGCAGCGATCACTGCCTTGATTTTCCTTACACAACCGAAAGTCAAGTGTCTCCTGCACAGCGCAACATTTGGCTTCTGCATCGCAGACCCTGTAATTGTCTCCAAATTATGCTTGGGCGTCTGCAGTGAACGCTTGCAGCTGAGACCATGAGACATATTTATTATGATTGATTTTACTATTCATAATCCAACATAAAAACAACTGGACCATTTGTGCGGTATCCTGCAGTGTTATTATGTTCTGACAGCGTGCCCCAAAGAGAGAGGCTTTTTCAGACCCTGTCTGTTTTTTCAAGCACAGGGCGATGGCTCCCAATCATGCACAGCCACTTGAGTTGATGCGCGAGCTGAAGAGAAGGCCCCTTATCCACTGATTGCATGTTTCTGAAGCCAAACACAGACAAGAGAGCTGTCTTAAGGGAGCCACTGGTCCCAGGCTTTCCAACTAATACTGCAGCTGATGGGCCTGCCCTGCGGTGTTATGATCCCACAATGGCTCTGGTCTAGTTACTGCTTTACTAATTGTATAATGAAATCAGCAAATAATACAGCACTTTGTGATAATCTCAGATCATCAGATTCTAGTTCCAGCCATTCATTTCAGAGTACCATCTTGCATCAACAGGAGATGAGCCCAGTTTCTATTGTCTTTGTTCTAATTAGTATGTTCGTTTGGATGTCTGTAGCTGCATTGATATTGCGGTGGCTCCTTTGTTTGAGCGAAGGAGCGTCGCTTCACAAGCCTCAGAGCTGAAAATAAAATAGTAATATGTTTAATTATTTCCATTTTATTTTTCAGCAAACCATCCTGAACTGTCAGGATGTGGTGGGGCCAGTGCTGCAGAGTGGCAGCAGCAGGGAACTGTGCGCTTAAAAATGTGCATGTCTCTTTGGCCGGCTGTCTATTTTTTGTATTTTTATTTTTTTATAATTTGTATTATTATTTGCATATAACATTGTTGATTACAAACACATGTATTTATCGGTTCATACATTGTACAAGGTAGTTCTTTAGAGTGAACAGAATATATGCACTTTCGCTTATCCAACTTTCCCAATATACCCGTCTTCACAGTTTTGGCCGGCTGTCTTTGGACGGTCAGCCAGACATGCGCATTTTAAAGTTCTCTAACCTAGCTGTCTTACAAACCAACCGCCACTGTTGATATAGCTCTGGCCTAGCTGGGGGCAACGGAGCAGCAAGCACATGTTGAATAGTCCAATGATATGATGCAGAATCGTTAATGGTAAGGCACAGGGGTGTAATGAAGGCCCCAGAAGCCAGTGAGGCGCAGGGGGGCTCCCAACCCTTCAAGAGGCTCCCAAACCTTGAGGTGGCCATCATTCAGCACAATGAGCTGAGGGAGACTCAGTGCCCCTCATTATATTCTGCAGGAGGGAGCCAACCATTTTACGTTATGCCACCGTTCCATGCTTTTATTTAATAAGAGCTACTTATGTTTAATGAAAATCGTTCCGAGCTTTTAACACAAATTATCACCTACAACAGTGACCCCCTTTAAACAAGATACCCTTAGTGGCCATTGAATGCAGGATTACAATCAGTGACTACTTCAGTGTATCAAGCAACTTAATCAGCAATAATGTAAAAAAAAGCTTTATCAGTTTACATTGCGAATGCCTCTCAATGCCATCACAGTTATATACACAATGGCTCTTTTTTCCTCATTTTGTCTTTTTTGTTTTTTGTCACTTTCTTTACCTTTCTGCTTTTTTTTCTTTCCCACTATTCCCTCGTGTAACTTTTGCACCTTTTTCTCGCTGTGTCCCGACACTGCTCCCCCTCGTGGCCTGGCCCACCTCCAGCACCACTTTACCGCTTTTCCACCTCCCAGATGCCCAGCCCTCCCACTCACACTACTCAAAGCTCACTGCGGCACCACCCAGACCTTCCACCCCTATGACACCAACAACCTCCATCCCCTCAACACCGGACACCACAACGCCTGCCACCAGGCATCACCGACTGACACCCAGGGCTCTTTCCCTGTGAAAAGTGTAGCTGCACCTTCCCCTGCCACTTCACATCAGCCCCACCCACTGCATGACCTATAAATACTGGACCGACAGCCTCCACTGTTTCTTGCTCAACACACGCTCAGTCCACAAGCACACCGTGAAGATCTGGGACCTGCTCAACTCCGTCTATCCCACATAATTTTCCTCACGGAGACCTGGTTGAACTGAATACCTGCACCTGACATCACCTCTGCCATCCTGGATAACTACAATATCATCCACAAGGAGCGCATCAACAAACCGGGTGGAGACTTTGCCATCATACACAAAAGCACCCTCTGCCTCGCCACCCGGTTGGATGGCAACACGACCAACATGGAGCACCTCCACTTCCAGGTTCAGACCAACCTGAACATCACCCTCCGCAGCACCCACAGCTACATACCCCCCAGACTACGCCCGCCCTTCAGGGACTTCATCATCAACATAATCACACCCCACACTCTCACCTCCTTACACTACATCCTCCTTGGCGACCTCAACTTTCACCTTGACAACCCCAACAACAAGAATAGAATGTCCCTGCTGAAAAACCTCACCACCATCGGACTCAATTAACTGGTCACCTCCCCAACCCAATCAGCAGGACACACATCACCTTGAACCACACATCCGACCTGTTTTGGACCGACCACCGCTGTGTCCACTTCTCTTTTACCAAGCCCATTGTACACTGTCACACCCACTGCTACCCCCACAGAGGTTGGAACTATGTCACCGAAGAACAGCTCACCACCTCCCTCAGCAAAACCCCACCTCCGTCTTCCGCGGACACTAATAACCGCACAAAACCTCCACCGACAGATCTCCAATTGTGCCGACACACTGACTCCCCTCAAGAAAGCGCCAGGCAAACCACCCTCCAAAAAAGCCAGCTGGTTCTCTCCCGCACTTCATGAGTCCAGACGCCCCTGTAGATGACTCGAGAAGCAAGACCTCGGAAGACAGCTCAGCCTTCAAAACCACTGTCACTGCACATCACCACATCATTAGAACAACAAATAAAGTGGCCCTACAAGAAAGGATCAAGCCAACACACTCAATAGCAAAGAACTGTTCGCCGTAATCAAAGAATTTGCCTAAACCAGCAAAGAGACAGCAAACATTTACCCTCCCAAGACCTATGCAACAACCTCAGCACCTTCTTCCCCCACAATATTAAGGAGATCTATGACAACAGCCTCAATACCCAAGACCCTCTCACCCCACTCACAACCCTGCACCCAATGACACTGGACTCAAGCAGACCCTGCTCAGCTGGACTCCCCTTACCACTGATGACACACTCAAGATCATCCACACCGGAGCACCCTCAGACCTCTGCCCGCACCACATCTTCAACAGAGATGGCGCCTCCATCGCCACCAAACTCTGTCAAACCATAAACTGCTCCATCAACTCTACCATATTTCCAGAAGACTGGAAACACGCAGAGATCAAACCCTTGCTGAAGAAACCCTCTGCTGATCCAAAGGAGGCCATCAATGCCCAACTCTCTGAGTTTATCGAAGCGAACCACATCATGGACCTCTCCCAATCCGGCTTCAGAAGCAACCACAGTACTGAGACCACCCTCCTCACTACCACAGATGACATCCGCACCCTCCTCGACCGAGGCGAAGCTGCAGCCCTCATCCTCCTAGACCTCCCAGCTGCCTTCAACAGCATCTTCCACCGTACCCTAAGCACAACACAAGACTCAAAGTCGCCGGCATACGCAACAAAGCCATGGAATGGATCCGCTCCTTCCTAATCAGCCGAACACATAGAATCAGACTACCACTGTTCCACTCTGGACCCACAGAGATCAGCTGCGGAGTGCCTCAGGGCTCATTCCTGAGCCCCACACTCTTCAACATCTACATGGCCCTGCTCGCAGCCATCGTCAGGATCCACATACTCAGCATTGCCTCCTATGGCAACGAGACACAGCTGATCCTCTCCCTCACCAACGAACCCACAGTCGCCAAGAAGAAATTCCACCATGGGATGAAGGCTGTCGCCACCTGGATGAAGGACAGCTGCCTCATGCTAAACTCAGAGACGACCGAATTCCTCATCCTGGGCTCCACCCCCTCCACCTGGGACATCTCCTGATTGCCCGCAGATCTTGGATCTCCCCACACCCACAGACAAAGAATGAAATTTCAGCATCATCTTGGACTCCTTGCTCACCATGAACTGTCAAATCAACACTGTCTCATCATCCTGCTTCCACACGCTACGTCTGCTCCAAAAGAGGTTTAAGTGGATCCCCACAGAGTCCAGAACGACTGGTCACCCACACACTCATCAGCAGCAGACTCGATTACGGCAACACACTGTATGCCGGCAACACCCAGACACTCCTCAAGAAACTGCAGAAAATTCAGAACGCCTCCGCCAGACTCATCCTCAATATCCCCCACCACAGCCATATCACTAGCCACCTGAGAGACCTTCACTGCATCCCACCTCACACACGCCTACAAAGCCCTACATGATGCAGGACCTGCATTCCTCAAGCACAGCCTCACATTCAACGCACCTACCAGAGACCTCCACTCGCCGCTCTGTCCCTGGCCACCGTCGACATATCCGCAAGACCACAGCCGGGGGAAGATCCTTCTCCTACCTTGCAGCAAAGACCTGGAACACACCGCCTCTCCACCTCAGGCAATCAGTGTCACTGCCCCAATTCAGGAAGGACCTCAACACCTGGCTCTTTGACTAAATCACAATGCCTTTGACAGATCAGCAGTCCCTCCCTTCACCATTCCCCCCACCCTGCGAGCGCTAGAAGACCCTTATGGAGAGTAGTCACGCTTTGCTAGTCACTTGATTGATTGACTGAATGGCCTGATTCACATTGAAGCTTACACTTCCCTGTAAGTTTATGTTCTTTTCCAATTTACAAAGGTATTTTACGAGTATTATCTTTTCAACTGTGGAGTCTACACACTCGGAACAGAGACACAGCATGTAAAAAGATACGAAAGACATATAAACCAGCAGTCATAAAGATACTACTTGTAAAATACCTTTGTAACTAGGGGGAAAGAAAACTTACACAGAAGTGTATGTTTACCTTAATGAATCAGGCCTAATGCCTCATAACACTTAGCAAAGAACTTCAGTAATAAGGCTACCAAAAGCAGCATGAACCACCAACATGGCCGGCTTTAGTGCTGGTGCAACAGTCATTTTTGGCATCCACCTGACCATCTTCTCAGATTCCCTCCGTATCACCTGGCACAAGTGACCCTCATCCCTCCACAGCCCTCCTCTGACATACATTTCTTTTGTTTTAAAGCACTGGTAAGGGCTGACTTTACTAATCCACTCAGCTGTCAAGATTTAATACAGATCTGTTCATTGCAGCAGGAATATTAACCCTTTGCACTAGTTTATAGTGAGTCAAAACTGCTGCCAGACAAAACTCTGATCTCTCTCTAGCCGGAACATTAATCACAAGAGTTATCTAGACATTTTTATAGCTGTCTGAAAGCTGGATGCACATGGCACTCTGCAGCAGGTACTTTTAAATCTTAAGTTATTGCTAAACACAGCATCCCCCCTCCCTTGAAGTCAGTACCCATCCTCCAGATCAGCGCAGAGTCGGGCCACACCACTCGCACTGACCTAAAGCCGAACCAGATCATCAGTTAAGTATTAGCCTTCAATCTATTTTGTCTCTAAACATCAGCTTATCAGTTCTAAAAAAAAATATTTTTTACTTTTAAATATATCCTTTTCAATTTTGGAAACCTACCTAATTGTTCCAAGCACGAGCCTTTGATTCACTAGGATGTGCTGCTGCTTGTGCAGAAACTTGTCTCTTCAACTTTAGGTCGATGGTTCTTATTAAGCAACATGAGAGTTAAGGAACTCCTCAATGTATCCACTCAGAAACTGAAATTTCTCAGTAACTCAGGTCCACAACTAGATAGCCGTTAGTCACTTTATTGTAGATTTTGCGACAGATTCAAATATATGAATCTAAGGATAATAGTATAAAAATACAGAGAAAACATGATGAAGCCAAATCTCTGGAACTGATTCACCCTACATAACAAAAGAATGTACTAGTTGTGTCATGGCCACATAGGTTATTAAAAGGCAAAACTGTCAGTTAGATTGAACTCTTTGAAAGAAATAATCCCTACGTAGCCTACCTATTCCTACCCTATGGAAAGGGGAACCTTTAACTAAGCAAATTAAAGGGAAGCATTGAAAAGGTGTCAGTCTTCAGAGCCCTTCTGAGACCGCCCTTCTAACAGTGGTCGAGGAAGCAAGATGCATCTTGGATTCAGGAGGATCGGCTTTGCTGATCCTCCTGGATCTAAGCGCAGCATTCGATACCGTAGACCATAAGATCTTGGTCCAGCGCCTTCTTAACTTAGGGGTAAGAAGCACAGCTCTGCAATGGCTTACATCCTTTCTGAAGGACAGAACCTTCCAGGTGTGGGAAGGGAATGCGCGCTCCAAGCCTTTCCCCCTCCAGTGTGGGGTACCACAGGGCTCCCAGGGAGAACTAAATAAAATACACTTAAAAATCAAAACCAATAACAAGATATACGTATATAAAATGAATTCATACAATTTATTGAAAATACAAGCATTAAAAACATTAAAACGAGTGGACCCGTGTGAGGCCACTCAACACAATTGAAAATATAAAGAAAAAGAGTTTTTTGACATTCAATATTGACCAGCAAAATTGAAATACAGAGACAGGAAGGCTGTAAGACATAGAATTTGTACAATACTGGTTGTATATTCAGACTCTATTTCTGACACCTGGGTTATGTACACCATGTACACCAAAATACAGTATATCAACAAAGATGTCTGGGTCGTGAATTATACTAAGTGGTGCGTCGACGCGTTTCAGTGGTTTTTCTCAATTTTGTCCACCTTTGTCAAGACTACGTTTGATATCTGTCGTGGTGCAGGGGTCAAATATAATCACCCTTAAAATCGATTTCGGGAAGAAATTGTTTTCCAATTGTTATCCTTATCTGAGTATAGTTTATAAATTCCTATATCTAAGATAACGCTGTGTGTAGAGTGATCCTGATGCTGAAAGCTTGTGAGCGTTGAATAAGGGCACTCCAAAGTATTATTTTTCAAATGAGCCTTTTTTCTTTTTTTCTATGTTATTTAAAAGCCAGAGGCGACTAAGTCTCGACCTTGCGTCCATGTATCCAGAGAAGCAGGCAGTCCTTCGCGTCATACTAGGGAAATAATCCCAAAACGCAAGGACACGACGTAAGCGCCCCTGGATTTTTAACCAAAGGGCATCAAGCAACAAGAGAAATATATAGTCCCTGGCACTTGACTAGTAAAACAAGAGTCCATAGTGCAAGGATGAGACTTGGTCGCCTCTGGCTTTTAAATAACATAGACAAAAAGAAAAAAGGCTCATTTGAAAAATAATACTTTGGAGTGCCCTTATTCAACTCTCACAAGCTTTCAGCATCAGGATCACTCTACACACAGCGTAATCTTAGATATAGGAATTTATAAACTATACAAAGATAAGGATAACAATTGGAAAACAATTTCTTCCCGAAATCGATTTTAAGGGTGATTATATTTGACCCCTGCACCACGACAGATATCAAACGTAGTCTTGACAAAGGTGGACAAAATTGAGAAAATCCACCGAAACGCGTCGACGCACCACTTAGTATAATTCACGACCCAGACATCTTTGTTGATATACTGTATTTTGGTGTACATGGTGTACATAACCCAGGTGTCAGAAATAGAGTCTGAATATACAACCAGTATTGTACAAATTCTATGTCTTACAGCCTTCCTGTCTCTGTATTTCAATTTTGCTGGTCAATATTGAATGTCAAACAATTCTTTTTCTTAATATTTTCAATTGTGTTGAGTGGCCTCACACGGGTCCACTCGTTTTAATGTTTTTAATGCTTGTATTTTCAAAATATTGTATGAATTCATTTTATATACGTATATCTTGTTATTGGTTTTGATTTTTAAGTGTATTTTATTTAGTTCTCCCCAAGGGAATTTCCTTGTTCCACTGGTTGACTAACCCTATTTCCCTTGATTGTTGTTAAGGGGTACCTCTCATACTTACTCACTCGTACCACGGGGCTCTTCATTGAGCCCTACCCTATTTAACATTTATATGGCCCCCCTGGAGGATGTTGTCACTCCCTTTGGGATTAAGGTTGTTAAATACGCTGACGACACCCAACTGGTCGTCTCACTCTCCCTGGAAAAGGACAACCCCAAAAAGCTGCATAACTGCCTCTCAGAAATTTATAATTGGATGTGCGACTCGCGACTTAAATTAAAAGGCACAAAAACAGAGCTTATGCTTCTGGGCCAGCGAATGACATCCCTTCCCATCTCCATATGGCCCATATGTCTAGGGGATCTTCCGCCACCAAAGAAAGAACTCAAATGCCTAGAGGTATGGCTGGAGCAAGACCTCTCCCTCAAAACACAGGCCAAAAAGACTGCTGGCACCTGTGTAGGCCTACTCCGCTCAGCCCGGAAGATTCTCCCCCTACTTCCGATACAATCCAAAAATTGCTCATTCAGGGTCTTATCTTATCTAGATTAGACTACAGTACGCCTTATTTATGGCCGCGCCAGAATACACCATTAATATCCTTCAACGCATCCAAAAGGCTGCAGCCAGGCTGCTGACAGGCACCTCCCGGAGCACATCGGCTAAACCAGCACTCAGAGCTCTTCATTGGTTGCCTATCCGGGAAAGGATTACATTTAAGGCTCTGTGTATCACCCACAGATCCCTTCAGGGCAAAGGGTCCCCTATGCTTGGGAAAATGCTCTATCCCTACAAAACTACCAGGTCCCTGCGCTCCTCCCAAGGTAACCTGGCCACAGTTCACAGAGTTAGGAAGGCACGAACTGGAGGACGACGTTTTTCGGTCACTGCAGCAACCTTGTGGAATTCCCTGCCGACTAGTCTTCGATCCGAACCAACTTACATGAAGTTTCGTAAACTTCTGAAGACACACCTCTTCCCACAAAAGCCATAAGTTTACCTATCTCCCTCCTTAGCTTCCCCTCAGACTTCCATTGCACCCTCAGTGCTGGGACGCTCCCGGGCAGCCATGCGCTTTATAAATCTTTTTTTCATTTCATTTCATTTCTAAGTGTGGTCCTGCAGCCTAGTGCCACAATCACCATGAGAAGGCTGTAGCTCATGAAGTCCTCAAGAAGAGTGTCAGTTGTCCCTAACTTCATTAGTATGAAGCGACCCTCCAATACTGGCACTTCACAATCTGCAAAAGGAATTTTCCATTATCCCAACAGCTTTCATTGACTCCTACACCTTCTGCTTCACGCTGGATACTCCCCTCACGTCCTTGGTGCCATTTTCATCTCCTACGAGAATGTATTCCATCTTCATTATCGCATCCCTTCCCAGGCCTAACTCTCAACTGAACAATTGACCCTACACTAAACTAACAATGTCTTGTCCACCTGCAATGGGTACATAAATACATGTCAATCAATCAATACATTTATAGAGCGCACTACTCACCCGTGAGGGCCCCAAGGCGCTGAAGGGAGGGGGGTGCTGTTACTGCTCGAATAGCCAGGTCTTGAGGTGCTTCCTGAAGGTGAGGTGGTCCTGGGTCAGTCGTAGGTGTGCGGGGAGGGAGTTCCATGTCTTGGCAGCCAGGTAGGAGAACGATCTTCCTCCGGTTGTGGTTCTGCGGATCCGTGGGACGATGGCGAGGGCGAGGCTGGCGGAGCGGAGCTGGCGGGTGGGAGTGTAGAACGAGAGGCAGTTGTTGAGGTATTCGGGGCCCATGTTTTGTAGCACTTTGTGTGCGTGGGTGAGGAACCTGAACGTGATCCTCTTGCTGACAGGGAGCCAGCGCAGGTTTCTCAGGTGGGGTGTTATGTGGCTGCGGCGAGGGATGTCGAGGATCAGTCGTGCTGAAGTCGTTTCTGAAGTTTGGCTGTGGTTCCTGCGTGCAGGGCGTTCCCGTAGGGCAGTCGGCTGGTGACGAGGGCCTGGGTGACTGTCTTTCTGGTTTCGGTGGGGATCCACCGGAAGATCTTTCGGAGCATGCGCAGGGTGTTGAAGCATGACGATGAGGTGGCGTTGACTTGTTTGGTCATCGTGAGGGAGGAGTCCAGGATGAATCCCAGGTTGCGAGCGTTGTCCGTGGGTGTCGGTGCGGTGCCCAGCGCCGTGGGCCACCAGGAGTCGTCCCAGGCGGATGGAGATTGTCCGAGGATGTAAATTTCACAGGATGTAAATTTCACAGTGTAAGCAAAATCACGTTATATACTAGTCATTATATTCTAGTCAGGGAAACGAATCAGAAATACAATTCAGGCCTACTGCTTTGGCTAAATTAGAATTACACGGATTTCAATGCAGCTTCTCTGTGACTCATAGAACATATTATTTTAACATCCACTACCTCATAAATACCCTATTTCTACTACATAGTTATAACAATGACATTAGAACTATTTCACAAACACTTTCAATGCTAGATTATTCTTGGGTGTTGATGTAGAATCCGAAGTTGCCAGCAGTAGCAGATTGGACTACGGAAACGCCCTCTATGCAGGAGCCTCGGCCAAACTCCTAAAACGACTCCAGCTCATTCAAAACGCCTCTGCTTGCCTGATCCTCTGCATCCCTCGCTGCAGCCACATCACACCCCACCTGAGAGACCTGGACTGGCTCTCGGTCAACATGAGGATCACCTTCAGGCTCCTCACCCACGCACACAAAGCACTCTACAACACCGGACCAGCCTACCTCAACAGACGGCTCAGCTTCTACACCCCGAAACGCCAGCTCCGCTCCGCCGACCTTGCCCTCGCCACATTCCCCCGCATCCGAAGAGCAACCTCAGGCGGCAGATCGTTCTCCTACCTCGGTGCCAAGACCTGGAACACCCCCCCCATCCTCCTACGGCAGACCCAAGACCTGCTGACCTTCAGAAGACTCCTCAAGACCTGCCTATTCGAGCATTAGCAGCATCCCCCCCCCAGCACCATGAGACCCTCACGGGTAAGTAGAGCGCTTTACAAATGTTCTGATAGATTGATTGATTGAATACACACGACATACATTACAAGATGAAAGGGTCCACAACATCTTGAATATAGACCCTCCTAGGTCCTAAATTAGTCACACGGAGTGTACGTGAGTGCAGACTACTCATGGTTATAATGCACTCCTACGCAATCTATCAAACGAACTGAAGCAAAACTTAAAGCGTAAACAGCGCTTTTCCACTGCGCAAAGGAGATCTACAAACAGAAAACTTGATATCTGCCATTAACTCCCTGGCTTAACCCGCACCCCTTACTACTGGATCCTAAACCATTATGGCCAGACGCAAAACGCCCATTGGGCTCAAAGGGCTACGTCCCCCCCTCCCCCCGTCGTGTGTGTCAGCCTGGACTGAGCCAGCTTCCCGGGAGTAAACACAGCCGCACCCGAGTACTTCACAAGTCTTTAAAAGACCATTTACTTGCTAACAAGGTATTGTTGGGTTTTCACCCCTTCTTAGAGCCCCTGCATCTCCACTCTGCATACTGCTTGAAGAATCAGTCCCCCCCCCCCCGAAATTCTTAGTATACCCCCCCCGAAATTTGGTTCTAGTTGTGCCTCTGCTTATTTACCCCAACCCTACAGCATATACATTTAACCATTTACCCAAATCTGTTTACCTTTAATTCTTATCTCATACCCTCAACTCATTTATCTTTAAATCTACAGCCTATACACCAAACATTGAAACCTTAACCCTAACCCGTTAACTCGTAAGCTTGCATCCCAAACCCTTACTGTGCACCAGTAACCCTTAACCCCTAACCAAACACTATTCCTTTGCCCTTTCATCCCTAGTCATATATTGCCAGCTTTTAAGCCTTACGCTCAGTAATTGTATTATTAAGGAAAACTCTCTTTGACTTTTCGAGGGACAGCTTTACAGCTAACTGAAGAAAGAACAGAAGACATGTGTCTGTATGATAGAAAGGGCCTTTCTCACTCAGTCTGGGCTCTGCATTCAGTCGTTTTTGCACTCAATACATATCGATTAAACGAGGCATTCTGAATGTAATGACATGTATTTGCAGTAATTGTGGCATATTTTCTCTTGTGATTGCTGACACGTGGTCTGTGCATTTTGTATTTCTGACTGTCTGACTTGCAGCATTGAGCCAGGCCTAAAGTATTTTTTTATCCATGAGGAGACTACAGGCTCACACTTCCCCTGGCCATCCTTTTGCTCAGGCTGTTGCATCGAAACTTGTTTTGAAGATAACAACCTCCCGCCAGGCCTCAGACCACTCCTCTGAGTGACCTGACAGATTATGAATTAGTTATGGAGCACAGACAACCTTTACCCTGTGCCAGAGACTAGCGCTCCTTAGTGGCTTGTGTTTGTGTGTTTACCTTCCAGCTTTGAAATCCCCAAGCCATAGAGAACGTCGAATTAGTGGAGGAGAGTCTCGCGAGACTTAGATCAGAGCACCATCACACATAATCAAAGGGATTCCAGAAAGCATGCTGTCAAGGCGAGGGATAATTTACACTCCGGAAAAATGCGTTTGTAGGACTGCAAATGGAAGAGTTGAGACAGTTACTTTTATATCTGGGATTTTGTTTTCGCACTTGTTTGTTATCTTCCAGTTCTGAGATCACTTAGACCGGTTAAGGAATCTCCCTTTTCACCCCATAATAAAATAATATAATTTTTTTAATTGAGATGACTCTGTCGCTTGACCTTCAGCAACAATACATGCTGCTTCAAAAACATACGTCACCAAGAAGGGTAAACCCAATTAATGTCCCTGGGACCTAGGTGTATATCGGTACATTGAGAAGGGGTCCCAGTACACGTTCATTTAGAACCAAAAATATAGTAGGAAAAAATTCTTTAAAAACATAAGCCAAGTCAGATACTTATGCGGGTACACTGTTATTTAATCACAATGGACCTTGCATCAACAATACATTGCTTACTCAAAAGAACATAATAGTGCCCCAAGGGGTGAGGGAGAAGGAAGGGGAACAGGTCAGTGTGATTACGTGCAGGGATTGAGGGGTATTCAGGAACAAAGGGGCCCATTAGGATGGCGGGCAGATTGCCCCCGCCAGGCTGGCGGTAGCCACCGCCGGCCTGGCGGGGGCAATCCGTCCGCCATCCGGTCCGGAATGACCCCCCGCCATATTAGTATGGCTGGGGGGTCCGCGGCGGACGGAAAGACCAGTCGCCGCTTTTCCGCCCCGGTCGGGGCGGAAAAGGGTTTATATGGTGGCGGTGTCTATCAGACACCGCCAGCCATATTAGCATAGGCTTTTAACAATGCCTTTCCGTAAGGCATGCAGAGACTCCGGGCCCCCAGGGACTCCGGGGAGGTGGGGGGTGCACATGGGGGGTACCTATGGTACTCCCCAGCAGTTCCATGCACAGCATGGCAGGCACCGCGCGGTGCCTGCCATGCTGTGCATGGAAGTAGACAGCATGCCTTCCTGCCATTGTGGCGGGCGGTGCTGAGTGCACCGCCCGCCAGAATGGTAGGAATGCAGTATGCGCCCGCCACTGTGGCGGGCGCATCCTAATGCTGCCCAAGGGACCCCCGCCATTATGGCGGGCAGTCCCTTTCACCGACAGGATGGCGGGCAGGCAAAGTCCGCCCGCCATAGTAATGGACCCCAAAGTGAGGTGCAGGTCAATCGACCTTAGTCAAAATGCAAGTACAAATAGCTGGCTCCCATGTGGAGCCACAAAAGAAACACACAAATGTTCAACAATATTTAGATTCCCCTTCCTTCTCCCTCACCCCTTGGGGCACTATTGTGTTCTTTTGAATAAGCAATGTATTGTTGATGCAAGGTCCATTGTGATTAAATAACAGTGTATCTGCATGAGTATCTGACTTGACTTATGTTTATGCTTCAAAAACATAAGCAACAAATAACAAACTAATGGAAAGCATGCTTTAATTACTCTCCGTCGCTGGTGATTTACATTCCAGTCCATTGTTTTTCTCTCAGTGATAGTCAAGACAAAGATCTATGCAAATCAGTTACGTTGCACGTGTCCCTGAATGAATAATCCAAACAGGAACACGAACAACCAGTCTTTCATTTGTTAAAGAATGAGTGCCGCGGCCAAAGTTTTGTTTTGAAGACCCAGGGATCGGGCAGGTTGGGTGCCAAATGCCGAGGCTGCATAGTTATGATTCCTTCATATGCCTCTTGAATCCACCACCACACATTCCCTCCCCGTTTCATCACTCTTACAGGTTCTTTTTCATCCCTGCCCTCTCCATTTGTCAGTGTTTTTTTTCTTTCACTTACTCTTTCGTATCACCTTTTGTGTTTTTCTCTCACTTCCTCTTGATTAAAGTCTGTTGAGGAAAAATAGGTGGCGTCCCGCAAAAATGAATGTCAGTGGACCTCACCTGCAAACACCGGCTCAAAGTAAGGGCTGCAAACAACACAGATGGTTTTTAGCCTAAAACTGGCTAATCATTCAAGTAAGTTTGAGCCATGTGGCACATTAAGCATGGGACCCCCATCTGAGCATCCCTCTCGCACTTCACGAGTGTCAATAAATATAAAAGGCATTGAGGGAAGTCATCAACATGACACCAAATATGGTACCAATCTGAATACAGAGGAGTGAGACTGGGTTCTGTAAAGCAGTGCAAACACAGCCTCTTCCATTACAGCCACAAGTCTGCCTCACAACAAAAAGGACCAGCTGGGATGTCTGACATCAACTCTGTGGCGTGACTATTGCTGGAGTAGGATGTGAAAGAAAAGTAGGGTCCAGACATGTGATGGGCCAATTGAGCGTCAATTATGGTTGCCATTACTACAACAACAGGTGGAAGGGGCGTCATTTGTCTTCCTAGCATCAGGGCCCCTGGCACACCTTGCTCTGCCCCTTTTTCATCTGCTCTCACCCATAAGAGTGTCTTTGCCCAATTACAAGCTATTAAGGGCAAAGGCAGGACATAGCTTTAAAAGGGAAAATACAACAGGTATCTTCATATGGTGCTGCCATGGTCCCTAAAGAGAAATGAAAATTAGTAAACAACCTGATCCGACACATTTTACGACAAGATGCCTGCTTCTTACCAGCTCTTCAAATTAAAACACCTTAAATGCCAATATCGCTACATCTACTGTGTACCCTTACATATCCGCTCCTGGCTGATAAACCCCGTGCCTCTCCTGCTTGCTCCCCAAACCCAAATACTGAACAGTGCTAAGGATAGATCCGTAAGATTGGACCTTACTCAAACTACATACAAACTCCTAGTTCCCAAAAGGTATCGTCCTATGTCTGTCATTGTCTGTCTTTTTGTATGCTCCAGCATGGTTCTCTTTCCTTCACCCAGCTCTCTAACAACAGGCCTCCATTTTAATTTCTGTGCATTCAAATCACGAACCTATTAAATAAAAACAATCTTACTAGAAAAGTGGTGTCTCTCTATTGACTGTCCACAAATCATTACCCAATGCACTTGTTCAGGGCCGACTTTAGAGCAGTGCAACCAGTGCCACTGCACCTGGTGCCACGGGGGAAGAGGAAGGTGTATGTGCCAAAAAACATGCACTGTGGGCACCGTTGTCCCTCAATTATTTTCCCAACCTTGATCCACGAGGAAATAAATGATGGCAGGGGCGGCTCCTCCGTTATGGTGGAGGAAAATCGCCGCCCCTGATGAAATCCAGCAGAGGCAAAGGACAAAAATAAAATGAGGCTTTATTTTTAGCTCTGTAGGCTACGAGCTGAGGGAGGGGCGTGGTATCCCATAAGGATCAGGGAGGAGGGGGAGTGGTGGGCACTTTCAAGTGTGCATGACAGTTTGGCCGGCCAAACCGTCATGCGCACTTAGTCTTTCTCCCCCCGAGATGTGTTGTACAGCTGGGTGGAGAGACCAACACATGCTCCCAATCTATGTCTGAGCACCGAACCGAAGCATACAGACCAATCCCAGCGCTACTCATATGTTGGGAATACTATTCCCAACATGTGAGCAGAGCTGGGATTGGGAGCCTGTGAAGTGTGCAGCAGGCTCCTGACAAGGACGCAAGGACCAGGAGCAAGGTGGCAGCCATCGGAGCAGGTACATTTTATTTTCTTCATTTGTATACATCAGGGTTTTTTTTCTTCCCCCTCCCGCCGCTAAACCACTTAGCAGTACGAGTGGCCGCTATTGAAAGATGGACAAAACGTTTCACGCCATCGGAGACTAAGAAACGTTGTGTTCCTTCCATGATAAGATTAGCAGTGGCACACATAGGCAGCTCAACATAAAAGGACAGTTTGGTCCCAAAAATTGTCCCTATTCCCATCAGAGTGTTTACGTGACATCCACCTCCTTCTTTTTGAATTCCATTTTAATAATTGGTAAATGGAAGCTCGAGAAAACCTTTCTTGAAAGTAACATTTTATTTGGTGCAGCGTTTTAGAAGATATGCATGCTGTAAAATGTTGAAGCTGTGCAATAAAGCCACAAAAAACTGATAGAAATTGCATAGTTGTACAAAAAAACTTTCATGTATTCTGTCTGGATCGATGGTGTGCAAGGGTGACTTCATGTTTTGGCCTTCCTTGCTCAGAAAACATTTAATAAAATGTGACCTATCAAATCCAATAAAAATTCGTTCCTGGAAAGTTTATTTTTGCTGTCCTCAAACAGTAGAATACAAAATAGCCCACATAAAAATTGACAGAAACCACAGATATTACTAATGAAGGTCAGATGCTATTGTTACACCTAAAGTTGGAGCTAGCAGACTTCATTGTTTGCTGATATTAATATGATATTAATGGACATTCTGGAAAGATCGGAGTTATGTTAAAAGCCTGTAATCCGCTTGTGTCTTTTTTTGGGCTGGGCTTGTTTTCACTTTTTCTTTACAGCCGAAGCGATTAAATCTGCCACAAAAAAATGAAAAACAAGCGATACAATGGCAGATGAGGACGAATATCAGACATTCGATGACGACAACGAAGACACAGGCGGAGGCACCGATGGCGGCCAGGGGCGAAGGAAGAGACTCTTCTCCAAAGAATCATTATAACGGACAAGAACTAGGGCATAAACAGCCAAAGGAGAATATGGGGCTGACCTGCGATGATCTCCTGGCCACACTCTGGGACTTTAAAAGAGAGCTATACGACAACATTAAAGCCGACATCAGTGCTTCTCTCGATGCCTTCAAATCTGCCCCTTACCCTTCCTTGCTCCATCCACCTTGTCCCCTATGTCCTTTAAATGCTTTTCTTGATACTTATGTAACTTTTAACCGATGTAAATTGCAACATTATTGTTCCTCATGTAAAGCGCTCTGATTCCTTCGGGTCTACCCAGCGCTATATAAAACTCATTAATTAAATGTTCCCATTTAGTACTCCTTCTCTCTTTGTCTACTTCCCTAGCTCCTATCCCTTCTCCCCTGAATCTCTCCCCTTGCCTGCTACTCTGCCTAGCCCCCTGTCCTTTTTTCCCTTTGACTAAGCACTCCTTCTCCCCTTGTTGGGGAAAGATCCAATATTTATACTCAGGAGTCTCAGCGAACCCGCTGCGAGAGTCCACTGCGCCAAGAGAGCCACTCACAGCTGAGGTATGGTAAGCACCCCTTGCCAAAGCACTCCCTCTCCCCTTTTTGGGGAAGGATCCAGTATGTAGGCCTTGGAGTCTCAGAGATCCCTCTGAGAGAGTCAACTGCGTAAAGGGAGGCTCTCGCAGCAGAGATAGGGAAGTGATACCACTTCCCCTGGGATCACAGCTTACTGGACTTTGGATGTTGCTTTGACTCTGGTTTGTGTCCCCGTCGCCCTACCCCTCCTCTTTCCATGCTGTGTCTCTCGCCCTCCCCTCCTCATTCCCACCTTCATTATCTGTCTACTTCCCCTGCTCCTATCCCCCTTCCCTGAATCTATCCCCTTGCCTGCTTTTCCCCTTACGTATTTGTGCTTATTGTTTATCTCGACCTTACAAGTAAATATGTTTCCATGCTCGAATAACTGTGTAACCTTTGTAACAGAAGCCCACATGGAGGTAAACAAAACTTACCTAAAACAGTTGAAATATGTCTTCCTGGGCCCCCAACATCTTTAAGAGGACACTAAGCAAGGAGAGATAGAACTTAAACCAAAGATGGGGGGTCACTGTTCCCTGAAAGGCAGGAAAGAAGGAAGGAGTATCTAGGTTGGGCAGAATGTAGGGGACAGTCAACAAGACTGTTTCTTGTTGCCGTCACACATCCCAAGGGATGTCATGCTTCATCATAGGGCAGTTGCTCTTCGTCCGGCTTGCACTGCAGTGCCCTACGGGTCCCCCGAAGGGTCACTTTGGCAAAGATCTTTTGGTTGTTTGCGCCGTTTGAGTGCGAGGGATATCTTGGTGGGGTAATGTGATGGACATTTCTATAGCGCACCTATCACTCCAAGGAGCATCTTGGCGCTTAGACCAAGCCGGGTGGCACAGGCTGGTCTTACTGCTCTCATCCAGGGGTCTGAACACATTAAACCAGCGCTTTGCATGCTGAGTCCGTGAGATTGTATATCCAGGTTTTGAGTGATTTCCTGAACTGACTTTCAGAGGGAATTTGACGAATTTGGGGCGGGAGTTTATTCCACGCCCTACACCCGATCACCCAAAGAGATTTCCCTCCCTTGGTGACCAGCCTAAACTTTGGGATCATCAGCAGATTTAAGTTTGAAGATCTAAGATTGCGTGATGGGGAGTAGCGTCTAAACCCATTCTGAAGGTATTTAGGCCCTTGGCAGTGAAAGGCCCTAAATGTAATGACCAATATTTTAAACAGAATGCGCTTATGTATTGGCAGCCAGTGAAGGGCATTGAGCGCTGCCGAGGCAGATGACTTCCTAGGCCATCCCAGCACTAGGCGGGCGGCTGCATGTTGGACCATCTGAAGTCTGTGTGGGACCGCTTTATTCGATCCTGCATACAGGCTGTTACAGTAGTCCAACCTCGATGTTATGAGTGCTACCGCCACCGTTCGACTGGCTGCTAGCGGGAGAAGATCAAAACATTTCCTAAGTCCCTTGATGATGTTGAAACAGGTACCGGCCACCATCAATGCCTGTTGTTTGAATGACAGAGTGTCGTCAAACTTGATGCCCAAGTTGCGGGCAGTGTTGATAGTGTTAGGGGGGACTTCTGCGTCCTCCGGCCACCATTGTTTTGGAACAAACAGATTTTGTTTTGCAACCGGCAGGATTTCCGTCTTTCCCGAGTTACATTTAAGATGGTTATTCCTCATCCAGTCGAAGGTGGCTGAGAGACAGTTTTTAAGATTTTCTTCCGCTCCCGGCACATCATTGTCCAGCACTAAGATCAGCTGAGTGTCGTCCGCGTACGCAATTGTACTGATTTTATAGGACGAAATTAGTTCAATCACCCCGGTGGTGTGAAGTGTTAGTGATAAAGTGAGCTAAAAGTGCTTAGGGGATGTCACTTGAAACTTTAATATATGGATTCCCCTATCAGGTTAAAAAACCTTTTATAGGTTAGTGCTACTAGAGGGGTTACAATGTGCCTTTGTAGCTTGGTTTGTTTTCACGCCACTATTGGTCAAAATGATCCATGGCGCTTCTTCAGGACCTCAAACATGGGTGAGTGCCTATCCCACACTTGTGTTTATTAGGCAGTGTATGGTGGTACCTACTTGTCTTATCGTTCCATCGGTTGTCCGACCTAAGTCAAGGTTCTATTATGCCTCATGGGATGAGGCAGAGGTTCCACACAATAGCGGGAGTTCCAATGTGCAAGCTGCTCGCTGCACCTACCCTTCACTTCCGCTCTCCTGCTATTCCACAAAGTATAATGGAACCTCGGATTATATCTACAGTGATCAAAGGTTCTGTATATCCTACTACTTTTTTATCTTTAATGGAGCATTATCCTCCAAGTGGGATACCATTATCAACAACTTTATATATTTTTCAGAAAATGGCAATTTCTTTTCTGAAAATTCCCTTCTTTAGTGTGTGTTAGAAATTGGGTTGTTTGTTCACTGAGGGTGTAAAAACAGCCACAATCCTTGTCAGGGTAAGGTTCAGGCAACCCTAAATTAACTTTTGCTCACTCTCTGGGAATGTATAACGTTACAACGCATGCTTTTACCACGCATGTTGTTACAGTGCAGGTTTTACAACGCATTACACTTGGGGGTGCTGGATAGTGAATAGTTTAATTTACTATTCCAACTCCAGTCCCCATGGACACTAGGGAAGGTGTTGGATAGTAAATGAAACGTATTCCCTATCCTAGAGCGCCCCTCAGTGTAATGCGTTGTAATGGTATGCGTAGTAAAACCTGCGTTGTAACAGCACTGCGTTGTAATAGTTGCGTTGTAATGGTTGTAAACCCTCTCGGGTAGCTTGGCATATAGCAGGGCAGGGGTCTTCAGACTCAGGGGCAAGCCCCCTGTGTACCGATCCGGGGGTACGCCAGGCTCTGGTTAAAAGAAAAATCATGCTGATAATAGTGCTTTGTTTTAAGCTGAAAAAAAATGAGTGGCAGTAAGCCACTTTGTAATGGGCCATCACTAACATCTTTTAGAATTAATGTGTGGTTAAGAATATATGACAAAAGGGATGGGGCTCCAAATATTCTTCAAACCTCCCTGCCTTAATTTCTGATAATCACTCTGTGAATACTTTTACACATCAGTAAAGCCTAGCTAACCCTAATAGTATGTTTGGCAATCGTGTATTTTTAAAACGGACAATATAACTTATCTTCAATGTTTAAATAAATCTATACATAGTTAAAAGTAGCCAATGTAATAGATTAATTGTAAAAAATTCTGTGGGGGGGGGCAATGATTTCTTTATTTTTTTACACTGGAGGAGTGCAGCATTAACACGTTTGAAGACCACTGACTTAGAGGTTGAGTGTAAAGTATTTGTGCAATACTTCACAGCGTAAAACAGTAAAATAAATACCACACAAAAAGATACCATACCAAGTTAGAAAAATGGAACTTAATTTAATAAATAAAACAAGACCAAAAGGACAAAACCATTTAATAGAACTTGAGATATGAGTTTTTAAAGACTGTACTGTAAAATAATACTTAGAAGCAATAAGAGCTTACTTGGGATATCTGGTCACTCCGGGCCATAACAAAGTCAAAAGTTCAAGCCAACTACTGCAATGGAACACGGGCCAGATGCAGGGACCCAGTGAAGCCCACTGAAACAATGTACCGTATTCCTTGCTGCATCAACGAGGATGCGGGGTGCAGTCGACTGATGCATCTGTGTCAATCCCGCAGAACGGGTGATGAGTAGATTTTCTCCATGAAGCGGTGGTATTGCATTGGTTCTGAGGGTGATGCCCCAGTCCTACTCCTACAACAGCGGAGATGCGTCAATTATATTCTTGCAGCAGAGTATGAATCTGTTCCGATGGAGCAAACACCTTAGGCCTACTTCCAAGGGTCCAGGACTGGGGTGTCACCAATTGGCAGGGCTAACTCGCAGATTGCAGAGTCCAGGTGTAGAGGCAGGATAGTTGGAAGTCTTTTCCATCTGTGTGACTTCAGAGGCCAGTCAGCTAACCCTTAGAGTCTCTCTCGTTCAAGAGATGCAGGTCAAATCCTTCTCACCCAGGCAAGAGAGAACAGCAGACAGCAGGACAGCACGGCAAGGCAGGAGTCTAGCAAACAGCAGTCCAGCACAGTGGCAGTCCTTCCAGCAGCACAGTAGTTCTTCTTCCTGGCAGAGTTCTCACAGGTCCAGAAGTGTACTGCAGTCATGGTGTCAGAGGTCCAGTTCTTATACCCAGTTGAGCCTTTGAAGTGGGGGAGAATTTAAAGGCATGGCTTTGAAGTGCACAGAGGTCCTCCCTTCCAGGGTGTTTGCAGCCCTGTGTGTGGGGACAAGACACAGCCTATTCAGGTGTAAGTGAGGCTGAGTTCAGCTCCTCCCTCCCATCCTCCCAGGATGGCTCATCAAGTCACCTCTAAGCTTCCATTATGTGTGTCTGTCAAGGGGGAGTCCAGGTGCCACCCACCACATACTGGTCAGGCAAAAGGCATCAAATGGCTAATGTAAGAAAATGGCAACTTTCTAAAAGTGGCATTTTTTTAGAAAAGCAATTCAAAATCTCACTTCACTATAAGTTGTGATTTTAAATTGTGATTCCTGAAATGCCAGACTAGGAGGTCTTATCTCTTCCCAATTGGAAGTTACACTGATAAAATGTGATAAGGTAATCCCAGTGTTATCCTACGGGAGAGATAGACCTTGCAATAGTGAAAATGACTTTTGGGAGTTTTTCACTACTAAGACATGTAAATCTTAAAAGTACTAAACCTGCCTTTTAAACACATTACACCTTACCCTCTGATTTATACAGGGCCTACCTTAGGGGTGAATATATATGTATAAAAAGTGAAGGTCTGGGCCTGGCAATAGGGATGTTTTGCCAGGTCGTCATGGCAGTGTAAACTGCACACACATGCTCTGCGATGGCAGGCCTGAGACATGGTTAAAGGGCTACTTAGGTGGATGGCACAATCATTGCTGCAGGCCCACTAGTAGCATTGGATTTACAGTCCCAGGGTACACGATGTATAACATTACTAGGGGCTTTTAAGTAAATTAAATATGCCAATTGGGGGGTGAACCAATATTACCATGTTTAGTGGAGAGAGCACAGGCACTTTAGCACTGGTTAGCAGCAGTACGGTGCACAGAGTTGTAATACCAGTGAAAACGAGATCAGAAAAATGGAGGGAGGGAGGTAGGCAAAAAGTCAGAGGGAAGACCACCCTAAGGCTGTCCGGTCTAACAGTGTGCCTGAGTATCTTTCATTTCCTCAAATCATTCTATCATGGGCTTCCCAGGTTAACTACTCCACAGCCCTGCCCACACGCACCTTTCTGATTTATAGACTTCTGTGCAGTTCAGATACTAATTTGCAAAGCCCTTTTGGTGATAAATATACATGTTCAGGAAAAAGGCTGGATTTAAACACAGCTAGCAGTTGTAAAGGCAATCACTTCACCGTAACTGTACACCACAACTGTGAATAAATATGCAGGAATAAAAACAATCTCACAGACGCGATTAAGCGTTCTTTTACAACATATGAAGGAGTAAATAATTTTGCAGGGCGATAAGGTGAATGGAGCAACAACAAACTTGGTATATGTTTTTTCCCTGTGAAAATAGAAAACAAAATATGGCTTCTCCCAGTGGTTGATTTGATTGTGTGTACAGTTCTACTTTGGGAAATTAAGGAGATTGTATGAAGTTGGATCACTATTCTCACATTCCTTGGCTTAGATACACTCACTACTGGTATAATCTCCTGTTTAAGTGTAACATCCTCTTGGAGCCAGAGTTTGCAGCTACTATATCTAAGAAGGAGCTAAAAGTGACTTTATTTGCCCATAACAGAGAGGCCAGAGAGAGACTGTCTGGGAAGCAATCTACTCTTGTTTTTTTATCGAGAATTAAATCTTAGAATAGGCTTCCAGACATATTTAACTGTAGTGACAAGAAATTCTCATCGCTTTGTTTTAACGCGCCTTAGGCTAGGAATTGTCCATCATCTTGTGGCTTTTCCAAACATGAAAATAAGCACTGAATCTACATGTGCATGCGATAATATCTCGAAACAAAGTTGTTGCCACTTTTTAATGTTTTGTAAATTTCATTCCTCTTTTAGGAAATTTTATCTGATACCTATCTTTTTAAAATACAATGTTCGGTCCACTAAATTGGCAATGAAATTAATCTCCTCTTTAGAAAGCGCAGACATCTGTTTTTATGTTGCTATGTATATTTTAAAATGTATACCTGCTAGGAAATCCGTTGTTCTTTGAGCATGCGCTTAGTTTGTATATTAAACTGTAAGCCGGGAATTTTTAATGATTTTTAATGATAAGAAGGTATTTTAATTCAGCTGCACAGGACACTTTGGTATGTTATATACAATTTGAATGCTATTAACACTTGGCACTTTAGCACAAAATGTGCACACGAAATGTTTAATTGTTATTATGTATTACCTAGAGTATAGTACATAATATGTATATGACACTGTATGGACTCCTAGCTCATTGAGCTATTTAGGAAGCATATGGCATTTTTAGGTAGTTATGTTTTGTAACCCAATGAAATCTGTATGGAGTGCACAACAATGGCATATGATACCCTATTGCGAATTCTTTTACTGCTTATAATGCATTTTTGCGTTTTTGCACTATGATTAATACAGGAAGCACATGGCACTTTTAAGCAGCTTTTGCACTTTAGCAAGATTTGCACAAAGTACCTAGCATCGATAGATGATACCTTATTGCGAAATTTGCACGTGATATATTAATTTCTAAAATATTTTAGAAAGCTTAAAGTGGGAGAGTTATACGAAACATGTGTTTAGCATATGTAGTAATGGTTTAGATTGCATCATAGATGGCACCATGTATCTAATGATACTTTTCCATATGTGTCCTACTTAGTTTGATTTGTAATTTTGTTGATTTTAATATGAAAAGATGATAATAGTACTGTATTTTATTGTTTGCTTATATGGTTGTGTTTGACAAACCGAATAAAGCATTTTGAACTTGAGTTGGAGTATTCCTACAACTTTCCAGATGTACCCCTGGAAACATTTACGAGCCATTGCTACCTAATGTGACACATTTCATGAAGGACTGAGTCACACACGCGGTGGTAAGTGCCCATGCCAACCAAGGTGATAGGGACACAATGGGCCTTATTTACAAACTTTGTGCGTGGGGCAGTGTAGCAAGCCTTCTTGCTGCGCTGCCCTGCATCAAAGGAAAACTGCAGGAATACACCATATCCACGAGATACGGCGCATTCCGGTCCTCTTTTCGAGGGCTGGTGCACAATTCCCTGCCATGCCCCATCTCAGACACACTTGCACCATGGTGCAATGGAGGCTGTATTGTGGGAATGAATTTTTTTGTGCTGGAAGGGACACCTTCCTGAACAAAATCAATCAGTGGAGTTGATTTCTTCAGCACCACACATAGAAAGAGGAAAAAAACAAGGAGAAAAAAAGTTTTTTCTCCTTATTGCTCCTCTTTTCCGCCTCCCCTGGGGAGGTGTAGGCTTTTGACAGGTTTACAGAACGTTGTAAATCTGGAAATGTGTCAAATGCTATGTGTGTTACGTGTGAAAAACACCCACTGGAATGCCCATGGCATGCCTCACACCATATATACAGGGCCATAAAAAGCCACGGGGGGCCTTGTAGATATACATAAACAAAAAGAATCCTACTGGGGTAGGGGCGGAGTGTCCACCACAATGGTGTGGGAGCACTTAGTGTTTTGTAAAATACCCCTCACACACCAAAAGGCCCCTTGGTGTCATGCTTCATCATCGGGGTCTTCGCACCCCTCTATCGGGATGCGGCGTGCTGCGACCTACGACTATGTGGGAGCACTTAATGAGTTGGCTATGTGTGGTGCTTGTGTGTGGGTATTGTTATGTGAGTGGTGGGACGTGGTGAAAAATTAAAAAGTACCTGGCTCGTGAGTGTAATGGAATTTTTTTTATTTCTAACTCCGGCTGGTACTATTAAAAGAAGTGCAGTGCGAGGTCAAGTCTGTCGTATTCATGGACAGGACCTCTGGTGTGCGTCGACATTTTTCGGAGCTTACGCTCCTTCTTCAGGACGGGGGCACAACTTCCCCACCTTACTCACGTTTCATGAATCTTTCCAAGGTGTATTAAAGTTGGAAAAAAGTGAAAAAACGTGTTAAAATATGTGTAATATTTAAGGCTATAATGTGCCTACAGCGGTCTGTTTACAAGTACGATGCGAATTGCATGACCTGAGAAAGAAAAATAAAATTAAAAATCATGGTTACCCTGGTAGCAGGTAGTTCAAATAGGTGCAGTCCCCTGGAACCATACCGTGTGCTTAAATAAGCCCTGTGAAAAGAAAAACACTGACAGACACACAACATAGAAACAAATATATCCAGGAAAAAAGAATGTGTAGGGTCATACTTATAAGACTTGCTTGCTTGCTTCATGAGCATAAGAAACGTCTGGGGGGTATATGCTAATATGCAATCTGTAGTGAGAAGTAACGCAGGTATGAATATTCATTTCTACTCACTTAGGTGTTTCTAGAAATGCTTGTTGTTCTTTAGTACTCACGAACTCGGGATGAGTAGTTGTCCGTCTTGCCCCACAACGCTGCTCCGCTGAAGTGAGGAGAGCACAGGGCGATAGGTATTTATACCCTGCCTGCAGTTGACTAATTGCCTTATTAGTTCGGAAAACGGAAATGCTGGCATAACCAAACAAGGTCTTTCCGCCGATTTAAAGGTAAGGTTGGTTGTTTAAGTGAATGATTGGAGGCCCTTATATGGGACGTCCGGTAGTGTCCGCTCTCCCGTGTCCACCAGCGATCTGTACCGCCTGCGCTCATGATCGATGCGCTCACAAACCCATCGCATGCGCAGAGGGGCTCGCTGGTTAGTGTCTAAAGTCCCATGCGTGAGATGTAGCGGTGAATCCCCGCGCATGCGTAGTTGGCCGCATGAGGTGTGACAGAGCCGGGGCATCAAATATCGTGTTTGGCAGGCTCGGGTTTAGGTACCCCAATACACAAAACCTATGATTTTATGTAAACAGAACCATTCAGTGCAGATGGTTATATAAATGTCTCATAGAGTCAGTATTTGACGATAGTGTTTTTAAGGAGTGCAACTAGTATGCAGAAAAATGCGGAAAAAGTGTGGGGCATAGCTACCTCTCAACTGTGAGAGGATGAATGGTACATATACCACCGTTTAGTGGGATAGTTGCCCCCAAGGTACTTCGTCGTTTAAACCTGTAATGTGGGTGCCAAGACGGAACACCCACCTTTGCTCTTTCTGAAAAAGACCTACATCAGATGGCAATTGTTCATTTACTGTCCACCTCAGGTCGTTCACGCAGTGTTGAGCATTGAGGTAATGTGTCGCCATTTTTGTAGTACTTTTTTTGCAACGTACATTGCTCTTATGCTCATTCATGCGTGTCTTCACGGCCCTGGTGGTCATACCGACATACTCTAGACCGCAGGGACATGTGATAAGGTAAACCACATTCTTGGTATTGCAGTTTGTCATTCTGCGTTGTTCCCATGTTGTGCCATTCCGGAAAGTTAGTGTGGTACTTTTCTTCTTCAGATGGCAGCTACTACAGTTGCCGCATGGGAAATGGCCTTGAACTCCTATGGTGGTCTGTCGGGGTTCCTGGGCAGGTTTTGGTCTTGTATGCACTAGGATGTCTTTAAGGTTACGACCTCTACGGTGTGCAAACATTGGTTTCTGAAGTTGGAGATCACCACAGTTGAGGATGCCCCAGTGTTTGTTAATGATCTTAGAAACTTCGTTTGACATCGTGTTGTAAGTCGTGACGCAAATGGGACGTGTGACTTCTGTAGGGGCCTTCTGCTTGTCCTCCAATAGCGCTTCCCTGTGGTTATTTCTGGCTCGCTTCATTGCTTTATCAATGATTTTTACTGGGTACTGCCGGAGTATTAGTTTCTCCTTTAGATCACAGGCCTGAGTTCTAAATTCCGAAACTTCAGTGCAATTACGCCATAGGTGCAAAAACTGGCCATAGGGTAGGTTTTCTTCTAGGTTTTTCTCTAAGGTTTTCTCTGTGGTGGACACTCCGCCCCTACCCCAGTAGGATTCTTTTTGTTTATGTAAATTAGTCTGTGGAGTAAGAATCCTTCTGTATTTACTCTACCTCCCTTTTTTGTTCTTTGTATACTATAGGCAGCGCACAGCTGCGGGAGTTTCCACACACTGTATCACACACATAGGAACATACACCCTAGGTTTTAAGAAGCCAGCGGGTTAGCTAAACATGGAGGACGAACATGGCCTCACGTTTGGGCAAGATGAAATTGATGAAATCCTGACGGCCATCAATCCCTTTGAAGGCCTGAGTAATCCGGAGATCGGTCCAAACATCACAGACTGGAACGAAATAGTCAACTTGAGACGTAACCAGGTGAAGGCAGCACTACATGGTCTGCTCATGACTGAGTACCTAAGGAACAAGATGGGCCCACCCGGTCTAATTGTTAAAAACGAACCATTTATATTCCAAACCGACCTGCAGTTCAAAAAGGAATGGTCATTGATCTCCTGGCATTGCACGAGAGACTGGCTGGTCCTGATTGTTAAGACAGCTGCTAGGATCACTCACGAACTTAAAATCGAGATCCAGAAAATAGAGGTACAATTGAGCACCTACATATCCCCAGCTGACCTTAAAATCAGGTTAGATGAACTTAACCAACAGATGACGGAGTTTGAATTTAAACTAAAACAAAGTAAGTTTAACAAACTCCGCAAGGATAAGGATAAATTTACACCAGAGGGCGCGTATCCCTATACCAAACCCGATTATATCTCTAAAAATCAAAACAGTGACATCGACAGCGATGGCTCCGATAATGGTTCATCGGGCTCTAATTCTAGTGGCAATCAGCGACATCGACCAACAAGGGGCGGCTGGAGACAGAAAAGGCAACAGTTTCCAAGACAAAGAGGTTGGAGAGGATACCAACCCCCGCCTCAGTTCCAACAGTATATGGGTCCTCCACCATTCACCCCTTTCCAGTTCGGACCTCCGACGGCCGGAGTTGGTTACCCACAATGGACCCCGGAATTTGATGGGAATTTCTATGGTCCACAACCTTTTTTAGGTACCCGCCCAGGGCAACGAGGGAGGAACTGGAAGGGCAACAATGTTGCTTGGGAAGACCAGGATCAGGCCAACTCCCGAATGACAAGAAGCATGACAGGTTCCCTCCTAACCCAACCATCAACCAGCAAGAGAGGGACTTAGTGGTGAACTTGACACCGATGCCCTTAACTGAGATACAAAAAACTGTGCTGAATAAGGGTTTGGGTTTTGTGCAAACACAAAAACCCAATATCTTCAGACTAAACATGGAGATTAAAGACTTTGTCAGGAAACTGAAACTACAGGCTTTTTTTGCAGACAAACCATCTATCATATCAACCGACACGGGCCTCCGACCGAAGTCCACTTTCACTCCACCAGACCCAATGCTTCCTATCGAACTATTAACGTTTGAAAAAGCTATAATGACAGAAGTCAACAACTTAGATACGTCTAACACCAACACCTTTTACAACACAAGTAGATTGGAACAACAAGCCATTAAAGCATTAGCTGAGGACAAAGACGTGATAGTTAAACCAGCAGATAAAGGTGGGGCAATCGTCCTACAAACCGCGGAGGCTTATGATAATGAATGCATGAGACTGCTAGCAGACAGGCGTAACTACACCATTCTGCATCGGATGTATGACATTACAACGCAGGCTATTACAACGCCTGCCTTTACAACGCGGTTTTTACATCGCAATCCATTACAACGCATAGTGCTTTTGGGTGTTGGATAGTGAATAGTTTAATTTACTATTCCAACTCCAGTCCCCGTGGACACTAGGGAAGCTTATTGGATAGTAAATTAACCTATTCCCTATTCTAGAGCGCCCCCAGCGCAATGCGTTGTAATGGTTTGCGTTGTAATGACCACGTTGTAATGGTAGTGCGTTGTAAAAGTTTCGTTGTAAAGGTTGTTTACCTTCTGCATCAAGACCCCACCGAGACCCTACGGGTAAAAATAGGAGGCATGATCGAAGAAGGTTTAGCACATGACTGGCTGAGTAAGAAGGAAGGTGAATTCCTGGCACAAACTGCGCCGCGTATCCCCTACTTCTACTGCATCCCTAAAATCCATAAGAACATCACGAACCCACCAGGGAGACCTATAGTATCAGGAATAGGATCAATACTCGAGCCGCGGTCAAAATTTGCTGATGCTTTTCTACGTCCCCTGGTGCAGGCAACAGACACCTATCTCAAGGATACAAAATCTGTCTTACAACTCCTGCAAAACCTTACTTTTGACCCTAGTACCCAACTCCTTTTGAGCCTGGACGTTGAAAGTCTCTACACAAGTCTGCCACATGATGAGACACTCCAGATCATAGAGGAGGTCTTCTTTACATCAGTTTGGAAATACCAAACGCCTAGACACCTGGTCCTGGAATGTATATCCCTGGCACTACAGAAGAACTTTTTTCAATATAAATCTACAATTTACCAGCAAAGCCATGGGACCAGTATGGGCAGTACCTTTTCTCCTAGTCTGGCAGGGTTGTATGTGCACCATTTGGAAACAACGAAGATTCTACATACCCATAACCCTTACAGACAAAACATTAAATCGTGGAAGAGGTATATAGACGACATATTGGTCATCTGGGAAGGTGATCAACAGTCTGTCAATGACTTTCTGCTTTGGCTAAACAATCAGAATGCCTTTCTGAAATTCACAAGTTCAGTCTCCAACCAAACACTGGTTTTTCTAGACCTGAACATCTATGCGGAAGGAGGGGTGTTAAAGACAACGACTCATTTCAAACCGACAGCTAGGAACTGTCTCTTGAGGTTTGATAGTTTTCACCCCAGACACCTTAGAGAAAACCTACCCTATGGCCAGTTTTTGCGCCTACGGCGTAATTGCACTGAAGTTTCGGAATTTAGAACTCAGGCCTGTGATCTAAAGGAGAAACTAATACTACGGCAGTACCCAGTAAAAATCATTGATAAAGCAATGAAGCGAGCCAGAAATAACCACAGGGAAGCGCTATTGGAGGACAAGCAAAAGGCCCCTACAGAAGTCACACGTCCCATTTGCGTCACGACTTACAACACGATGTCAAACGAAGTTTCTAAGATCATTAACAAACACTGGGGCATCCTCAACTGTGGTGATCTCCAACTTCAGAAACCAATGTTTGCACACCGTAGAGGTCGTAACCTTAAAGACATCCTAGTGCATACAAGACCAAAACCTGCCCAGGAACCCCGACAGACCACCATAGGAGTTCAAGGCCATTTCCCATGCGGCAACTGTAGTAGCTGCCATCTGAAGAAGAAAAGTACCACACTAACTTTCCGGAATGGCACAACATGGGAACAACGCAGAATGACAAACTGCAATACCAAGAATGTGGTTTACCTTATCACATGTCCCTGCGGTCTAGAGTATGTCGGTATGACCACCAGGGCCGTGAAGACACGCATGAATGAGCATAAGAGCAATGTACGTTGCAAAAAAGTACTACAAAAATGGTGACACATTACCTCAATGCTCAACACTGCGTGAACGACCTGAGGTGGACAGTAATTGAACAATTGCCATCTGATGTAGGTCTTTTTCAGAAAGAGCAAAGGTGGGTGTTCCGTCTTGGCACCTACATTACAGGTTTAAACGACGAAGTACCTTGGGGGCAACTATCCCACTAAACTTTGGTATATGTACTATTCATCCTCTCACAGTTGAGAGGTAGCTATGCCCCACACTTTTTCCGCATTTTTCTGCATACTAGTTGCACTCCTTAAAAACACTATCGTCAAATACTGACTCTATGAGCCATTTATATAACCATCTGCACTGAATGGTTCTGTTTACATAAAATCATAGGTTTTGTGTATTGGGGTACCTAAACCCGAGCCTGCAAAACACGATATTTGATGCCCCGGCTCTGTCACACCTCATGCGGCCAACTACGCATGGGCAGGGATTCACCGCTACATCTCACGCATGGGACTTTAGACACTAACCAGCGAGCCCCTCTGCGCATGCGCGGGTGATTACCGGTGCACCTCGCGCATGCGCGATGGGTGTGTGAGCGCATCGATCATGCGCGCAGGCGGTACAGACCGCTGGTGGACACGGGAGAGCGGACACTACCGGACGTCCCATATAAGGGCCTCCAATCATTCACTTAAACAACCAACCTTACCTTTAAATCGGCGGAAAGACCTTGTTTGGTCATGCCAGCATTTCCGTTTTCCGAACTAATAAGGCAATTAGTCAACTGCAGGCAGGGTATAAATACCTATCGCCCTGTGCTCTCCTCACTTCAGCGGAGCAGCGTTGTGGGGCAAGACGGAGGACTACTCATCCCGAGTTCGTGAGTACTAAAGAACAACAAGCATTTCTAGAAACACATAAGTGAGTAGAAATGAATATTCATACCTGCGTTACTTCTCACTACAGATTGCATATTAGCATATACCCCCAGACGTCTCTTATGCGCATGAAGCAAGCAAGCAAGTCTTATAAGTATGACCCTACACATTCTTTTTTCCTGGATATATTTGTTTCTATGTTGTGTGTCTGTCAGTGTTTTTCTTTTCACAGGGCTTATTTAAGCACATGGTATGGTTCCAGGTGAATGCACCTGTTTGAACTACCCGCTACATGGGTAACCATGATTTTTAATTTTATTTTTATTTTTCAGGTCATGCAATTCGCAACGTACTTGTAAACAGACCGCTGTAGGCACATTATAGCCTTAAATATTACACATATTTTACCACATATTTCACTTTTTTCCAACTTTAATACACTTTGGAAAGATTAATGAAACGTGAGAAAGGTGGGGAAGTTGTGCCCCCGTCCTGAAGAAGGAGCATAGGCTCCGAAACATGTCGACGCACACCAGAGGTCCTGTCCATTAATACGACAGACTTGACCTCGCACTGCACTTCTTTTAATAGTACCAGCCGGAGTTAGAAATAAAAAAAATTCCATTACACTCTCGAGCCAGGTACTTTTTAATTTTTCACCACGTCCCACCACTCACATAACAATACCCACACACAAGCACCACACATAGCCAACTCATTAAGTGCTCCCACATAGTCGTAGGTCGCAGCACGCCGCATCCCGATAGAGGGGTGCAAAGACCCAGATGATGAAGCATGACACCAAGGGGCCTTTTGGTGTGTGAGGGGTATTTTACAATACACTAAGTGCTCCCACACCACTGCGGTGGACACTCCTCCCCTACCCCAGTAGGATTCTTTTTGTTTATGTAAATTTGTCTGTGGAGTAAGAATCCTTCTGTATTGACTCTAACACCCTTTTTTGTTCTTTGTAGGCCTTGTAGATATAGCACTGCACTGTGAGCTGCAGGAAGGTCAATAAAAGTGACATTGGGCGGGCCACAGGTGCTTGTAAATGAGGCCCAATGATCGTATAACGGGTGATATCATTCTTGCATTAGCTCCTTTAATCACACCTTGATTTAAGTCGCCCACAAACAACCCGTCCTCCATCACAAATGTATTTTACGCTGGTGCGTTTTTGTGTCCTTAAATTGCCCCACAATAATCAAGTATATGTGCCAAAGGTAAAACGGAAAAGGGAAAAATAATAGGTACTCAAGCAGTCACAGAATAGATAAAAACAGAAAAAAACGTAAAACAGTAAAGTTAAAAGCAAAAAACAAAGAGGCATATTACCTAGAAGTACGTTAATGAACGCACATCGCACATCTTCATATCGCCGGCTATTGCCGGATTGTTTTGCCGTGATAGTGCGCAATTATCAATGCGCATCATGTAGGCGAAATTAAATCCGGCGATTTGTTTCATGCGCTAATGTGTGCATTGATAATATAGGGGGGGTGGATTCAGCTTCATGATCCACACGTCCATGTTATCAATGCCTAACACCTGGTCAGAGCAGGCGTTGGGAGACCTGCGATAAACGAGTTTATCGCAGGTCTGCCTCTCCCAACGCCTGCCTTGGTAATAGGGTGTTCCCACCTCCAACCACATTTTACATGTGGTTGGACGTGGGAACGCCCACTTTGCATGTCATTAGTGATGTTTGTCGCCGACATGCAATGTGGGCTTGAGCCAGGCGTTAGAATGCCCTTGTGGATATGGCTCTAGAAGTATCGCCGCTTTCTCGGCAGAATTCGCCGAAAAAGCGGCGATACTTCCCCTTGCTAATATGCCCCACAATCCCCTAAACGCTTTGAACTGAAAAACGTGAACTCATTCTATCAAAGTGATTAAAATTGCGACTTCTACATTTGAACTTGTCACATAGATTCTGCTTGAGCTGATAGTATAAATCCCGCTCTTCCAGGCGGCCGCGCACCTCAAGTGTCTGCCTTGACTACATGTCACGGATGTTAAAAAATGTATGATGTTTTCTTTGGAAATTGATGCAATTGAGTGAGTTAGCAGTGGGCTGGGGTGCTTTCACACAGCTCTCCATCAGCCTGACATCTCGAGAGAGCCTTTGTCAGATGCCAGAGACCAGATAGTGAGGCAGCCTGTCCTGTACAGGCGAAATATTTTCATATCTGGCGGCAGGCAGCACTTTAAAAGAAAAGATAATAGATGTTCCTATTTTCCAGGTCGGGCTTTTAAAAATAGGCTTTTGCAGGTATTTTTTGTGACCTTCACAGACAAGAGACAACCATCGCATTCCCATCAGTCTGCAGAGCATTCCCTCCACCCCAGATGTTAGACACTACATTATGTATGTGAATTTGAGTCGAATTGCTTTTTTGGTCTCTGCAAAAAAAGTATCATCAATCATAAAAAGTTCACATTTGTATGCTGTGCTGTGGAAGATAACCTGGTGTCTGATGAAGAGCAGAGGCAAACAGCTGGAGCTCAGAAGGGGTCCCTTGGTGCAGATATGCTGCCTCCATCTCAGAAGGCACATTTCAAGGCCTCAGTGTGTCAATCAAGTGTCTGTACAACAAGCGCCCCAGGAGCACGTAGGCAGATACTGATGGAAGGTAAAAGCAGGAGGCGTAAAGAATGGGTCACTGACAAAGGTAAAGCTGCAGGGCTGGAAAAACCTCCCAGTTCACCTACCAAATATTATACATGAGTAGCATGAATAATGGTGTTGAAGGAAGAGCATTCCCAGAATTTCTTTTCTGAAGCAACTTTAAAATAGGACTTCATAGGAAGCATCTACGTGGCAAGAAGTAATTGTAAAATACGTTTATTCCCCTTATATAGCTCTCTTCCACCTTTCTTAGATGGACCGCCTCCTCGCCCCAGGCGTATTGTTAATATAGGCTGACCGACAATGTTTTATTTTAGAGCATGGGTAAGATAGGAGTAAATAAGTGGGAGAGAGTGAAGCAGGAGATTGGAGCTCTGCCACAGCCCTATTGCCTCACACCTCTGGCCCGGCCCTTTTCCTCTTTGCGCAACTGTTTCAACACCCTGCGCATGCTCCGAAAGATCTTTGGTGGATCCCCACCGACACCAGGAAGACGGTCACTCAGGCTCTCGTCACCAGCCGACTGGACTACGGGAACACCCTCTACGCCAGAACCACAGCCAAACTCCAGAAAAGACTCCAGCACATACAGAACGCCTCCGCACGACTCATCCTGGACATCCCCCGCCACAGCCACATCTCTGCCCATCTGAGAGACCTGCATTGGCTCCCCGTCAGCAAGAGGATCACGTTCAGACTCCTCACCCACACACACAAGGCCCTCCACGATATGGGCTCAAATACCTCAACAGCCACCTCACATTCTACACACCCACCCGCCAGCTCCGATCCGCCAGCCTCGCTCTCGTCGCCGTCCCACGAATTCACAAAGCCACCGCCGGAGGAAGATCCTTCTCCTACCTGGCGGCCAAGACTTGGAAATCCCTCCCCACCCCCCTACGGCTGACCCAAGACCATCTCTCCTTCAGGAAACAACTCAAAACCTGGCTGTTCGAGCAGTAGCGACTCCCCTCCCTCCCAGCACCTTGAGACCCTAACGGGTGAGTAACACGCTTTACAAATTATTTGATTGATTGATTGGTTTACATTTGGTTGGCAGGATGGGGCATAACCCAACCTCAATGTGTTAGGACTGGTACGAGGAAGATTACGCATCAGGGTAATGAAGATTACCGATAAATAATTGAATCAGGCCTTCGTGTCACTAGAGGGGGGAGTATCATCATCTTTACCTGCACCTCCATAGCGCCTCATTTTCCGATTCCCACTAAATTACGCTGAGAGGTTAATTTGGGGAAAGAGAGAGCTGCTCCTCAATAGGTTGGGTATGAGGAGACGAGAGCTAATCCTAACTTGCCATCTGTACCCCAGTATAACCCTACCTTTCCATGGTTGACTCAAAGCATGCATTCCAACTGACCCGATTCAGGTAGGAGGCAGATGATTTTTTAAAGCACAAATTGGCTTTATTCTGCTTAAAATTGCATTTGCTTCAACATACGTCAGGAGGGAAAATTGAGTTTCTCGATTTATTTTCAAAATCGCCCTCTTTCTAGTTTAAAAATGTTGCCATTTATGTGTGCAAAATGGGCAACGGGCCTAACTGACTCCGTGCTGGTGCAAAGTAGAACAGGGACAATTAATGGTCTTTAAGGGAGTGAGTTAGGTTTGAATTGCAAAGAAGGTTATATAAAAAATGAATTCTATTTGGAGGAGTTGGAGACCTACACTGAAAAGCGCCAGAATGACATCGTTGCCCAAGATGTGGATTGTGAAAAACAAATGAGATATTGATGTGGCCATGGTAATGCTAAATACTCAATTGCATCTGGTTATTATGTAGGGTATACCATTCAGAAACTAGGCACTTTGGAGGGTAATCCCCCCATGCTAGGGCTTTCACTAACAAAAATGTTACAAGAAAAGTACATGTTCATATAGTGGATGTCCACATAAATTGACAACCTTTACACGTGGTGTTTGCAGTATGCCACAGACAACATTGTGGCACATACATTAATATACTGCGGCCCAGATTTACTAGCGTTTTGTGTGACATTTTGCTCAACAGAAAGAGTTGCAAAGGTATGTATGCATTTACAATATTGAGCAAAATCAGGTTGGCTTCACATGCTTGTGTGGCGCTAAACAAGTCTGGTTTTGTTTTGCGTGAAAATCATGCAAATGTATGCAAACTGGGCATGCTAGGGTGTTTCCCACCAAGATGAAGATAAAACCAGCACAACACAATTTACAAAACTAGCGCAAATCCCTGCAAAGTAGCGCATGCGCCATTTGTTTCAGAAAAATAGCACACATACAATGCAGGGGCAAAAGTAGACTTACCATAACAAGAAGAGACTACAAAAGTCATAATGGAAGCCACATGGAGATACTCATTTGAGTAGATAGGCGTCGCATAATTGCGCATGGAGGAAGAAGACAACACAAGGAGAAAATCTTCAAACAGAGGGTATCATTGTTTGGCCAGCATGAGGAAGCAAATATAAAGAACTGCAGACTAAGCCGGGATATGAGTGTATGTCTGCTTCACCAAATTGCACCAGCACTTGAACTATCAACTACCAAAGTAAATGCCATACCAGCACATGTGAAACGTATGTCAATGCTACATCTACATTCTATCCAGAATACAGTAACTGCAGTGGCTGGTGTGTCATATGGTGCCTTGTCTGCCTTCCTGCCAACAGTTCTGGAAGCCATATTGAGACTAACACCACAGCAAATCAGCTTCCCCAAATCTGGTCCACAAATTCAAAAAGTGGAACAAGGTTTTTACCAAGTTGCACTTTTCCCACATGGTGGTGCATTTGACTACATCCATGTCAGCCTACTCCCACCATCTGGAACAGCACATTTGTACAGAAATCGCAAACAGTCACTGTACATGTCATTTGTGGTGAAAAATACTGTTTCACTAATGTTGTAGCCAAATATCCTGGCTCTGCACCTGACTTCTTCATATTTTGGCACTCAAGAATCAGCTTGAAAGTGGAATTTATGGACAAGACGTACTGCTGGGTATGTATGTGTGTCTAAAGGTAGGGATAAAGTAGTAGAAAGGAATAAAAATAACGGTATTCCCTCTATGTGGATTGTATCACTAAAATACTACGACAACAATCCGTAGGGAAATCACTTATATGTATAGTGGACTCAGAGTGATGTAGGATTCCATCACAAATGGTATTAGTATGTCAGTGCAGGTGCGTTTTTAATCTTACAAAAGGAGAGAATGGGTTTGGATGAGTGTCAGGAAGAAATGGCGCTCAGCGGGTACCTGATACATAGGTATTAGTAGATAGAGTTGGTCCGGTGCAAACAGGGCTGGGGAACAAACCCAGCAGAAAACAGCCCCTGCTAAGATAGAGAGACGTATCCCCTACCAAACAAATGCAACAAGTGTCCTGTGCACACGTATATCTTAAAATCGGTTGTCAAGTGAGAACCCAAAATATTTGGTAAGCGTTCAATATATGATTTCAGAGTCCATCGTTGTAGAGTATATATATTTAATGGTTCTGTGTTTATCAGTACATACAAGAGCAAATAGCCGACACGTGTTTCGTCACACCGTGTTGGGGTTGTGACTCTTCAGGGCTGGGAAGGACACAATGTATGCATGAATTAGAATCGCTGAACTGTAAACAGTGACTAAATGTGCAAATTGGAGCACCTAGAACTGGGTGGAGACCCTATATTAGTGGAAAGACATACACATAAGGTGACTGGGAGTCCGCAATAAACAAAGACCCGAATTGTGCTGTGACAAGGTGGTGTTAAATAAAATACAACGTAATTTAGAAAAGTAAAAAAGGCAGTACTGAGTGAAAATTAGGGAAGTTTTGCGTTGCTGTATCTAATAGAAGACCGGTTGGTGTATATTTAACAAGGACCCCCTGAATACACGGATACAAAAGTTCCTAGGTCAGGGAAAAGAGAGCACTTGACAGAAAACAACCTAGGCAACTGGTGATTTAAGCAAAACACAATACAATATAAAGGAACACTGGACTGATACATTGCTAAAAAACTGGATAGTTTTTATTAATGATTAAAAATTAAAACAGTCAAAAACATTCAAAAAAGGTGGTGTTAAATAAAATACAACGTAATTTAGAAAAGTAAAAAAGGCAGTACTGAGTGAAAATTAGGGAAGTTTTACGTTGCTGTATCTAATAGAAGACCGACCAACATACACTGTTCAACATGACTACATGTGGCGCGACTGTGGTATCAGAGTGAAATCAGTATGTAAGCATTAAGTCTAGATCAAAAGGATCGTTGGTAACATCAGAGTACATGGAGCGTCTTAGGGATCGAGTTATGACAAAAGGGGCCGAGAGTGTTGTAAATATATCTCTGAAATAGAACATTTATCTGAAAACAGTTGTGTTTAAAATTGAAGTTCATAAAGAAATGGCCCGGTTCGGAGAGGCATCTAAAAGAAGACAAAACAGTGGAGCCTAGATGCACGGTAATGTAGCTCAAAAAACGAAAATATCTGTGTGTAAACATCGAAGTTCATAGAGACTTGGCCCGGTTCGCGGAGGTATCTAAAAGAAGACAAAACAATGTAGCATAGATGTACGGTAAAGCTATGATATTTAGCTCTACAGGGGTAGCTCATCTGGAGAAGTTAGTAGCTCTGACAGCAATGCCGGCCAGGCCCTCCTGTTGTCCTTTATTTTGTCATCGCTATGTGACTTTCTCATGTGGCAGCCCTCAGCATTTATCCATTCAGCCATATCTTTCAGCCATTCTTCAACTTTCGCTGGTCTGGGAGACAACCATCCTATTACAATCCTACGTTTTGCTAATATCAGCCCCAGGACAATGAACCTTCTGCTCAGTTTTTTCTTTTTCCTCATGGGGACAAACACCAGCAGGCACTGACTTATCTCTCGGGGATCACCCATCATGTGGCTGTGCCCAGTATTTCCAGAACTGAGTGCCAATAATCGTCTATCTTGGGGCAACTCCATAGCATGTGCAGGAAATCCGCTTTCCGCCCCACACAGCGGGGGCAATCTGCATATCTTTCTGGGTTTATAGCATGTAAACGACTGGGGCTAAGGTACACCTGATAAATCGCATTATATTGCACCAGCTTGAACCTCGAATTCGTAGAGACTGTGTTGACCCCTTCATGAATGGGCTCACAGGCCTTTGTTGTTATGGGTTTCTCAAAGTGTGCCTCCTATTTTTGTTGCACTGTGAGTTCAGTAATGGGCACGTCTTCCCTCAGGGCCCTGTTTATATGTGTGACCAATTTCTTGCCCCCAGGCATGGCCAATAGAACTTCCAATGTCTGGGGGAGCAGCTGTACGCAATCTGAATGGCTATGAGCAAGGGGCTGGTGGGTAAGAGTCCTTTGCCAAACATGTGTAGTATGCCAGAATCCAACATGACAACATGACACCACAAGGGATGTATAGCATGTGGATGTGGTGGTCCTTAACATCTGCAATAATCACTTCCTGTTTCTCATATTTTGCACATATGTATGTTTGTTGCAATCCACTCCATCTTGGAGGAAGTTGATTATGTGATGGGAGTAGTTCTTGAGGGGGATTTTGCAGTTGTTTGGGAGATTGGCTTTCTGCATCAGATAGGTTGGGTGTATGGAACTCCACACACAGGCTGCAATGGCATGCCTGAGACATGTTTGATGTGCTACTTTTGTGGATGTCACAACCAGTGCAGCCGGCCCACTAGTTGCATTTGATTTACAGGGGCTGGGCATTGGTGGTGCCACTTTACTGGGGTCTTACAAGTACAGTAAATGTGCATATCGGGTAAAAGCAAAGACTACCATGTTTTGGGGGACCAATACTACTTTTGCACTGGCTGGCAATTGTTTTTTTTGCAGAGCCCTAAGAGCAGAAACAAACATTTGTTGGCAACATAGGAGTCCTGGAGTCTAGAAGTTACAGAGAAAGACACACCAAGGTTAACAAATCCCGTTGGTATTTAGGTAATATTTTCGGTTGAATGAATGTGCAGGTCACTTTGTACCATAACTATATTCGCTAGTGAGGTTTCTAAAGCACCCATTACAAAGATGGCTCAAAGACCTAATACACTAAGCAGACAGGATGAATATATGTATATGTCTATGTTAAATTTGTCTTTATGCTGTTGGTAAGTACCACTTTATATCCTACCCCAACATGGTTCATTGCATAGGATTTACAAATATGGTGAATGTTTGGACTTAGTTGTTTCAGATGTTGTTGTAATTCTTATAGCTCTATGGGTACATGTGACCGTGATCATCAATGTATCATTGATAATGGAGTTCAGGTGTGAATTTCACTGTGATCATTACAAAATAAATTGTGACTTTTCCGTTGATCTACTAATATGTGAGAACATATATATGATGCAGATCAGCGATTGCCGGCACAGGTAAATGCGAATTGGGGTGGATCGGCGGGGGAAAGGGTAGTCGACAAGTGACGGAATAGTTATAAATAAATAAATAAATGATACCTATTCCATGATCTGTCGACTCCGCCCCCACCCTGCCCCACCACGCTTCCATGTGCCGAATGCTGCTGGTGCAGATACACTTACTGTTAGTTGCATTGTCCCTGTTCAAAGCTGTATCTGGCCCTTCAAACAATTCTGGTCGAATTACCGGTGTGACTTGCGCCTCCATTGCTGTTAGTGGGATGTGACAATCTGGCTCCCCCATCAGTTGGCATTGCACAACGACTGATGTGGCCAAATTTTCTTTTGTGGGCCTCTTGCAGTCGTGCTAACTTTTTTTGATCTCTTCAACTGTTCTCGCACTTGGGGCTACTGCTTTGAGCTTTTTTTTATCTCTCTCCATAAGACTGACTTTTTGGCTAGGGGTAGTTTGGAAGTGAAAAAAGTTGGTGCTGATACTTTGTCACCTCTGCTATTCACATGTCTATGTCTTCTATGGTTAATATGAATTTCCTTTACCGTCCTCCTTCATGTTAGGCCCCTTGAGATAATTGTGGTGCTGATTCTGCCATTTCTTCATTGTTTCTTTGTGGATCTTGTTGGTTTTCTCTTCAGTGTTCCATTTTGCATTGGAAACTCAGCTTCACCTTGTGTGTTTACACTTTTGCGATGCCTAGAATAATTTGTTTTACCTCTTACGTGGTGCTACGTTGTTTTGCATTGCATCGCAACGCTATATATGTGCCGGCTTGCCGTCGCCTATGTTCACCCAGTAAATATGACGCTGGGCTGATGCTGAACACTGGTGCTAATGTGTACAGCACAAAATGGTTCCAGCACTGTCTTGACAGTTAAATCAAAATGTTTATATAATAGCAAATTGAGCTCTCAGTAAGAATCTTTTCACAGATTATTTGCACATAGGGTGAAGAAAAAGTATCGAGATCCAATCGTTTTGATTCTTGTTCCACAGAAAGGTTCTCTTTATTATTCACAAAAAACTTCTTCCATCACAAACATAGCCACTGGTGCTAATGTGGCGGTATTATTTTCGGTACGAAACATCATCGAAATGGATTTTGGTAAATAGACCCCTTCGTGTTTGACTTGGCTCTTTCTGTATGGTCATTCCCAAACATTTTGCCTTTACTTCTCCTATTTTTGCTGAATCCGTTTTGGTTGGCCTTAGGACTTGTGGACTTTACCACTGCTAATCAGTGCTAAAGTTCTTGTGCTCTCTCCTTAGAACACAGTAGTATTGGCTAATACATAATTGGCATATTTAATGTATTTGCAAGCCCCTAGTAAAGTAGCACTACTTGTGCCCTGAGCCTGTAAATTAAATGCTACTAGTGGGCCTGCAGCACTGATTGTGCCACACACTTAAGTATAACTTTAAACGTGTCTCAGGTCTGTCATTGCAGCCCATGTGTGCAGTTTTGAAGCTGCCAGTGGCAAACAAAACTTTTGACAGGCTTAAAACTTACATTTTAATACAACTAAGTCACCCCTATGGTAAGCACTGGACAGCCCAGAGGGCAGGGTGCAAAGTATTTAAAAAGTAGAACATGTACTTTTTTAGTTTTCCATGTCCTGGTAGTGAAAAACTGTGAAATTAGTTTTGCACTACTGCAAGGCCTGCCTCTCCCATAGGATAATTTTGGAGTTACCTCATTACATTTAATAAGTGATAACCTACAAATAGGACAAGATTACCAGCTCATGTTTGATGTCTTTCAAATTGTAATATAAAATCCTCTCTCATGGTGAAGTCAGATTTTAAATTATAATTTTTAAAATCCCACTCTTAAAATGTTAAAATAACAATTGATGGCGAAAATGCTGAACAATGGCAAAGAATCAGCCCCAGTACAGAGAAATTCAAAGAGGTGCATCCTCCACTAAAGAACCGTATATTTGACTGCGCGGTTGGCGCAGCTAAATATACGTTTTTTTAGTGGAGGACGCACCTCTTCGAATTAGCGGTTTGGAACGTATTATGGTTTCCTACCGGCACATTTCTCTCACTCTTGATGCTCACATTATTAAGATGGCGCGTAGTTCTCTCTTTTAAATATAGAGAGTGACTATACTGAATTGAGCTCTTTGCGGGGTGCCCCATCTTCCACAGAGAGGGGTGGTGCTATATACTGATAAATAACGAGCGTCTAAACAAGGACTCAGACTTGAGTCACAGACGACTGGTGCTAAAGAAGACTCTGGATAACACTTCTACTAGTCGGCTGTGGATTTTATACTACCAGGACTAAGAGGCCGTTTTGGTATTGGATGAACTGTAGGACAAAGAGCGTCTTGTCAATTGCCTTGATAAAGTCTCAAAGGAAATGAAACACGTGTTGGCACAGTGGCACAGTGGCAGTCATGTATGATGGATGTTTTAGCAACAAGGAAATAAAATGACATTGATTTGAAGAAACTACACGGAGTGGACCCTGTTTATCTCGTTTCAACGTGGAACTTTTGAATGATCGTTACTTAGTGGCTTAATGGTTTAAGGGACAGACCTTTTTGTATGGTTTGAAGCCACGGTCTCGTAACACAAATTGATTGTGGTTTAAGGGACAGAGCCTTATGTATGGTTTATAGCCAAGTTCTCAAAACAGAAATTGATTGTGGGATATAGGGACATTGGAGGGTGTGCTGGATGAATGCTCTTTTTATCAATTGGTCTGATTACACACCAGGTTACTGTTGTGTTTACTGCACCTCCTGGTAGTAGGTGCTTTAGAGCAAAGCAGCACCCAGGAAGAATTGTAATACTCCATGTATACTGACTCACACTATAAGATTATTGATCTGGAAGATTTTGACTGTTTGATTGTGCGGTTCTGTTCCCTCTTAGGAAAACACTACTACCTCTGCATTTTATATTTATTTCAAGTTTGGCTTTGGGACTGTCCTACATTATTAACCCAATGGAGTTCAGCACCAGTCTCTCCAATGGACAACATCAATCACTATAATGATTGGAAGCTGTACTGTATAGTGATTATGTGAGGCCACCAACGATGACGGTGTCCTGCATAAATAGGTAAAACAAAGTTATAAGTAACATTCTTAACTTACAGGCCTTCAAGTGAGAGGGACCTGGACTGAATGGTAGAACTCTGGCTGCACCCTGCTGCTGTTCTTTACTTTTCCTTTACCTCAGAAAGACTGGCATTCCTGGTCACTCGGACGCACTTCCACAACAGGCTTCGCTACATCCTCATGATCCCGTGCAGCTTGTGGCTGGGGCTTGACCTGAAACTCCAGACCTGTAGCACAGAAATAGAGCAAACCCAGTAAGAAACCAAGGTGCCACTGTGGGAGGGGGTGAGGGTAAAGAAAAAATACACAACCCTCATCCCCTTACAGATGCAATATGGCATGAATGGGAGAGGAGAGAGAACTAAACCAGGTCCTGGGAAGGAAGGCAGCTCTTAGGTTACGGGGACAACTTGGAAACACGGCTCAGAAGTGGCACTATGGCCATGGCAAACCCAGCATGTTGGTTGAGGGCACAGAACAGGAGCCTCCCATTCAAGTAACTGCTGCAAATACTGGGTTGGGCCATGAGCGCATACAGAAATGGGGATACACTGCAGCGACAGTGACACAGGGTCTATTCCCGATATGGAGAGGGAGTAGACGTGCTCCAGATTTAGGTACCAGTTGAGTAGCTTACTTCAGTGGTTAGCTGTGCAGCAGGAATACAGTCATTTGTTGGGTTACTGCTAGGGGTGAGCAGTAAACTATGCCACACAGCCGAAGGCAAAGTTTTTGCCAAACCTCAAGTGGAGAGTGGAGTCACAAAACTCTGCACATTCTGCCAGTAGGGCAATGTTTACCACACACCCATAACCTTTTTGTGCTGCTTTAGTCACCCCAAGTGGGAAGGGTATGCTCAGACATTGTTCCCATGCTCACTATGCCATTTGACTCAAGCTATACCAAAGGGGATGATAGAAGGAGCGTTTGAGCAAATCAAACACACACCCCCAGTCAACTGTTCTGGGTTTAATCCATCATCATTCTTTAGCTCACTCCACCACCCCAGTTCAGACATGGCCGTATGCAAATCAGTCTGACCCCGTGTCTCATGGGAACAGTCCAGCCCGACTGCCAGGCCATGTCTTCCTTTGACCGGAAACAAGCATCCGGGGACGGTTTCTGGCTAATCAGCCGTCATCAGCCAGGTTTGCTTGAAACCAGTGGCAAAGTGAGCAAGGGACCCACGTCTGGGCATACCTTGCCAACTTAGGGCGAACAAAGCGATACCAAAGGGAATATTGGACGGAGCGTTTGATCAAATCAAACACTCACCCCCATTCAACTGATCTGGGTTTAATCCATCATTCTTTAGCTCACTCCACCACCCCAGTTCAGACATGGCCATATGCAAATCAGTCTGACCCAGTGCCTCATGGGAACAGTCCAGCTCGAACTACCAAGCCAAGTCTTCCCTGGACCGGAAACGAGCATCACCTAAAGCCTGTCCAAACCGAAAGAGGCCATCAGCCAAATGGTTTACATCTGAACTCAGCCAGGAAAAGTCGTCCTGCAGAAAAATGGAGAGACAATGGAGACGACTAAAAACTCCCCAATCCAGACAAATCTATAAAACAGCCTTGACGACTTACCACCAAAACCTCAAGGCGGCACGTTGCCTGTTTATTGCCAATCAAATTAAGGGCTCAAAAAATTGTGCCAAAGCACTATTTGAAATTGTAAAAGGCTTCGTTGAGCCAGAGGTATGCAAGCAAGCGGTAATTGAATCCAAAGACCTATGTAATTCACTGGCTGATTTCTTCCAGGAGAAGATTGAGAAAATCTATACCAATTTTCCTCAAACGAATCAGGCAAGCTCACCTTGTCTGATCGACCCCCCCCCCCCACTAGAGCAAGTACTGAGTGCTTGATGGAAATTTTTGATCCCATCTCCCTAGCGGATACGGAAAGGGCCTTACTATCAGCAAAATAAGGCTCTCCTGCAGACCCTTGCCCCCCCTAAGATCAAGGCATTACTGGCCCACGCCTTAGCCCCGTGGGTACAAAACATTTTTAATTGCTCTATCTCAGAAGGAGCCATTCCCCTATCATGGAAAGAAGCCTTTGTCCGTCCGATATTAAAAAAACCTACAGCAGATCCTATGGATCTGGCCAATTACCGCCCGATATCTTTGCTTCCTTTGCTAGGTAAGATACTTGAAGCCCAAATCAACAAGCAGCTAAATTATTTCTTAGAGACCAATAGTATTCTGGACCCCTCACAGTCAGGCTTTAGGCAAGGATATAGTACAGAGACGGCCCTCCTTGCAGTGACCGATTCACTGAGAACAACGGTGGACAAGGGCGGATCAGCTATTCTGATCTTACTCGACCTCTCCGCCGCCTTTGATACCATCTCTCACAGTAGGCTGGCGGAGAGGCTCAGATCCTTTGGTATCTGTGGTCTAGCCCTTAATGTCTCCAACACTTCTTGACAGATCGCTGTCAAACGGTCACCATGGGCCCCCATCAAGCAGGAAAAACATCACTAGATAAAGGCGTTCCCCAGGGCTCCTGCCTTAGCCCCACCCTGTTTAATATCTATATGGCCCCTTTGGCGAAGGCAGTGGAAGCTCTGGGGTTCGAAGTCATCTCGTATGCTGATGACACTCAGCTGCTATTTAACATCGGGCCAAACCCGGAAGCAGATAGACTTCGTTTTGTATCAGGAATTATTACAATCTCTAACTGGATGACTGACAATCGTCTCCAGTTAAATCCGGGCAAAACTGAAGTTATGCTCCTAGTGAAAGCCGCAGCTGTTTGGTCGCAGGATTGGTGGCCATTCCAACTTGGCCAGCCTCCAACACCTAAACAGTGTGGGAATAATTTGGGTATTAAATTAAATCACACCTTATCCACGCTAGACCATGTGGTCTCAGTCTTAGGATCTTGTTACTATAGGCTCAGGATGTTAAGGAAAATTCTACCTTTTGTTCCAACTGAATGTCGCCAAACCTTGACACAAGTCTTAGTCCTAAGCCGTTTGGACTATGGAAACGCTCTACTGGCAGAAGTTGGAGTGACTGCCCTAAAAAAGCTCCAGGTCATTCAAAATACGGCAGCCAGGATGGTCCTGAACATGCCATCAGGTTCACTGTCCCGTCCCTTGTTGAGGAAGCTACACTGGCTTCATATTAATCAGAGGTCTTTTAAAAAAATCTTTTGCCTGACTTATCGTGCTCTCCAGGGACTTGGTCCCTTGTACCTGCAAAGGAAATTAAAAAAGTACACCCCAAACCGTTCTTTGAGATCCTGTTCACTGCAACTTCTCCAAGTGCCTCGCATCAGGCTGCAAAGAACTGGGGGCATGGCCTTTTCCTTTTTGGCCCCCAAGTATTGGAACAGCCTCCCTGCTTATTTACGAGCCATTCCGTCCTATTTAACCTTTAGGAAAATGTTAAAAGCCTTCCTATACTAGGTCCTTCTTTCCCTGGTTTGGTCCCTTTGTTGGAGTACTCTAAGTGAAGCGCCGAGATGCCTCCCGGTGAGTCGAGCGCTATATAAGAGCACCTGACATGACATGACATCATGGGACCGGTTTCTTGCTAATCAGCCGTCATCAGCCAGGCTAGCTTGAATCCAGTGGCAAAGTGAGCAAGGGACCCACGTCTGGGCATTCCCTGCCAACTTAGGGCGAACAAAGCGATACCAAAGGGGATGATGGACGGAGCGTTTGACCAAATCAAACACTCACCCCCAGTGAACTGATCTGGGTTTAAGCCATCATCATTCTTGAGCTTACTCTACCATTCCAGTTCAGACATGGCTACAAGCAAATCAGTCTGACCCTGTGCCTCATGGTAACAGTCCAGCCCAAACTGCCAAGCCATGTCTTCCCTGGACCAGAAACATGCATCCTGGGACTGGTTTCTGGGTAATCAGACCGTCATAAGCCAGGCTAGCTTGAATCCAGTGGCAAAGTGAGCAAGGGACCCACGTCTGGGCATACCCTGCCAACTTAGGGCGAACAAAGCGATACCAAAGGGGATGATGGACAGAGCATTTGACCAAATCAAACACCCACCCCCAGTCGACTGATCTGGGTTTAATCCATCATCATTCATTAGCTCACTCCACCACCCCAGTTCAGACATGGCCATATGCAAATCAGTCTGACCCTGTGCCTCATGGGAACAGTCCAGCCTGAACTGCCAAGCCATGTCTTCCCTGGACCGGAAACAAGCATCCTGGGACCGGTTTCTGGCTAATCAGCCATCATCAGCCAGGCTAGCTTGAATCCAGTGGCAAGTTGGACTCAAGCTAGCCTGGCTGATGTGGGGTGATACCCCAAAACTGTTCCCACTATGCTTGTTTTCATACCGGGCAGGATCAGGATTCATGCTGGACGGTACCCATGGGAAACAGGGTCAGGATAGATATGCATATGGCTCGGTTCAAATGGGAAAAGCATGGTGAGCAAAAAAAAAATGGATTGAGGCCCAGATCCCTGTACTAGGGGTGCATGTTTGACAATGTTCCGCCTTAGGTCCATCATCTTTTTGCGTGACTCTTAAATGTTGCCATTTTTGTGCCTTAGCCATTTAGTGCCTACTAGTGATTATGTTACAAGTGATTACGTTAGGGCAGTTCAGATCAGAGGAAAAACAGCTTACGTCAGGGGTCCCACAGGGATCCAGCCCGACGCTTTTTAATGTAAATATGGCCCCCCTGATTAAACTAATATCGTCCTTTAAGATTAACACCATCTCTTATTCTCATCCTGGTGCTAGACAATGACACGACAGAGGCAGAAGAAAATCTTAAAAACTGCCTCTCAGCCACCTTTGAATGGATGAGTAACAACCACCTGAGGTGTAACTCGGGAAAAACAGAAATTTTGCCTTTTGGGCAACAAAATCAGTTCAGTCCAAAGCAGTGGTGGCCTGAAAATGCTGTTGCACCCCCTAACACAATCAATGCAGTTAGGAATTTAAGAATCAAGTTTGATGCTACTCTGTCGTTCAAGCAACGGGCCTTGGCCGTGGCTGGCACCTGTTTTAACATCATTAAAGGTCTGAGGAAATTCTTTGACCTATTACCACTCACAGCCAGACAAATGGTGGCGGTTGCCCTCATAACATCTCGGCTGGGCTACTGCAACAGTTTATATGCAGGAACAAACAAAGCAGTTACGCATAAGCTTCAGATGGTCCAGCATGTGGCTGCCCGACTGGTGTTGAGATGGCCCAGGAAATCATCAGCCTCAGCTGCGTTGGACGCCCTCCACTGGCTACCTATTCACAAGTGTGTGTCGTTTATGGTCCGAGTTATCACCTTTAGGGCCTTTCACTCACGAGGGCCCAAATATCTTCAAAAGAGCTTCATTAGATACCTTCCATCCTGCAACCTGAGATCCTCCAAAGCAAACCTGCTGACCATTCCCACCTTTAGACTGATCACAAAGGGAGGGAAATCTCTGGCAGTCATAGACGCTAAGGCTTGGAATCAACTCCCCCCCCCCCTCTTCGTAAAACCACCTCTGAATCAGTCTTTAGGAAATTACTAAAGACTTAGATCTATAGCCTTCCTGACATACGGTGTAAAGCCTTCATTTGAATGCCTGGCCCCACTGACATGGGCAGTTGACCAGCTTTTTCATCAGTCTGGTATTTTCTCAGCGCCAAGATGCTCCTTTGAGTGACAGCTGCGCTATACAAAAACACCTTTACATTACATTACATTACATTACTGCATGTCTCTGTGAGACATGACTGAGTGCAGCTGACAGTTGGGCTTTGCGTATTCCTCTGAGACAACCACATACAATAGAGAGTTTGGGTGTGCCTGGAAGGCCATCACTGGCAGGATGGGAGGGCTGAACTGGGCACTGCCCTACTTACACTTGAATATGCTGTGCCGTATCTCCATGCAAAGAGTTGCTTATTCCCTGTAGTTAGTCTGGAGCCAGTGTAGGGGTGAGCCTTTTCATAGGCTCACCGGTGCAGGGGTTCGCCCTTCTTTGCGCACTGGTGCTTTAGACTGACAAAATAGAGATTGGCACGGAAGCTGTAATATTAAAGAGATATTTTATTAACACTCATGAGTAGGACTGCATCGATACACAACCCTCAGGCAATGTATGAGGAAGTACATGGAGTACAGAAACCATGGTGCTTATATACTGTGATAGTTGCAGTGTAAGCATGGAGGTTTAAAAAGAGGAGGTACAAGTGTACTGACACCAGGTAAAATAGCCTGACAGTTAAGTCTGTAACATGTGCATTTTAGGCTCAGTACTGAAGGAGTTAACTATAGATGATGACTCAAGCGAAATAGAGAAGCAGGCAACAGCGAAGACGGGGAAGCATATGGTAAACACATGGCTAACTAAAATGGATGCCACAAGAAAAATGTCTTCAGCTCATGCTAACAGTGATCTCTGCCAAGTTTCCACACCAGGACAGGGAATGCATGATGCCTGGGGACTTCAGAGGAAACCTCTAGAAGCTTCTCCCACTTGAAAGGAAGTCCCAGGTATAAATATTGGACTACAGACCCCAATCCTTCAGTGACCTGCGGACACACTACCCAAAAGATTGCTGTGCTGCTGAAAGAACTGCCACTCTGCTCAACTGCTGTTCTGAATGACTTCTGCTCTGTTGTGTTGACCTGCTGGCTGATGTCCTCTTGCCTGGGTGGGAAGGCTGCACCTGCTGAATCCAGGACCCCAAAGTTACTCCAAGGGCTAGGTGGCTGACCTCCTGACAAGAGCCTCAGGGGCAGAAGGCTCCAACAACCCTGAACGCAACACCTGAACTCTGCCATCTGTGAGACCTACCCTGCCAAGTGGTTTCACCCCATTACTGGACCCTTGGATGTGGGCCTAAAGGTGCTCTGCCAGCCCATCAGTGGACCCAGCTGAATTAACACATCACTTCTGATGCGTGGCGCAATCCTGAGCAGAACCAGTACATCGCCTCTGCTGCATTCTGAGCACACATAGAAAGAGGAAATCATCTTTAAAGATTGTTAACATGCAGGAAGGTGTCCCTTCCTCCACATAAACAAGCATTCCCTGCAACACAAACACCTTTCACCATGGAGCAATAGTGCCTGTGTTGCAGGGAATCATCCCTGCAACAGAGGCACCCTTGCACTATTGCGCAAGGGTGTCTGTTTTAGCCCTAGGCAGCTTTTTGTAAGCACCAGTGCAAGGGAAAACACAGTGGTGCTTCATATTCTTGTAAATACGGTGCATCGCTGCATTTTTTAAATGATGCAGCGCATCATTGCTAAATTGTGGGCAGCGCCGCGCTGCGGCATTTCCTTGTAAATATCCCCATGGATGCTAATTTTCTACTCTGACAGTGTACTGAGGCCTGCTAACCAGACCTCAGTCCCAGTGCTCTTTTCGGAAAACAAGGTAAAGTCTAATTTTTCTACAGTTGGCTAATCACTTTAGCACCCCTGTGAGTCCCTAGTAAATGGTACCCCAGGAACCCAGGACAGGGGTGTTAGAGAGGGTCGTTAAGAGCTGCAGCATATCTTATTCCACCTTAAGGGACCCACATACAAATTCCACACAGACTGCCATTGCAGGCAGTGTGCCATGGTGCAAACCATGATCGCAAACATGGCATGACACAATCCGGTGTGTCATGCCAAAGTCACTACATCTCATATATGTAAGTCACCCCTACAGCAGGCCTTAGAACCCTAAGGCAGGGTGCATTATATTTTAGGTGAGGACATCTGTGCTTGAACATATATGCCACTGTGACGCAGAGATCCAGAAACGTCAGAGACGCTAGAGACGCTGACCGCCATTACCGCCGGAGCCGCAGGCTGCACGTCTCCTCAGCAAGCCGAGCGCCCCCACTCCCCCCGGCCACTAGCGGAGTGTCGAGCCGGACAGGAGACAGGGAGACCGGGGGCACACCAGGCGGCTTTCAGCAGGGGCTCGGCGGCAGCGGCTCCGCACTAGTATCGGTGCTAGTATCGGTGTGACATCAGCACCGGCAGCATCGGCAGCAGGCAGGCTCCAACCTCGGCCCCAGCCTTAGCCTCAGCAGCGGCCAGCAGCAGTCAGCCGCAAGGGGGCAACAGCTCCGGCAGCACCCAGGGAGTGCTCGGCTGGGAGTCTGTTAAGCTGCCTGGAGCTTTTGCGAACTAGTCACCGTTCCCCCAGACATAACCTGAACACACACTCCTGAACTCGGCAGCTGGTGGGGGTTAGCTGGCCGCGCAGCAGCCGATCATGCAGGAGGAGCTGTGACTCTGGGCGCGGGAGCTGTGGTTGTGGTGTGCAGAGCAGAGCAGCATGGATCACAGAGCACCAAGAGTCTTACCTAGTGGAGTGTTGGGGCTGCGGAAGGAGGAGCAACGGAGGTGTACCGGGGCATCAGAAGCGCTTGCGTGGAGCAGAATGGAGCAAAAACCGGAGCAGAGGAGGAGAGGCATCCAGACTCAGTGTGCTGAGAGTCAAGATCCCCAGGTGTGCATGGGCACAGGCTGCTGGGCAGGCAGTTGAGGTGAGACTCTTTTCAACTTAGCCTTACCTCCCTCGCCTCTCGCTTCCCTCCCCCCAGCCGCACCACTTATTCCCCCACCTGCCACACGGCTGACCCCGGCGCTTCAAGACCTAAGATCCAAGATTCCCGCTCCCACACAGATGGAAGCGCCGAATAACAAAGGATAATAAAAAATAGAGTGCAGGATAGAGCGCAACTCAAAGACTGCAGTCAAAATACTAAAAGACTGAAACCTAAAAAATCAGCTGTCACGCCAATCTATCCGACGCAACTAATCGAATCAGCTAATCACTTTTCACCATCCGCCTCGTTGTGAGTGGCGCACCCTGGGCGGGCAGTGAGAGCCTCACCGGCCACGCCAAGGCCCTCTGTAGGGGGAGCCCTCAGACCCCAAATTTGTTAGACGGAGGAAAAGCCTGCTCCACCTAGCCCCCCCCCACACCCAAGTTGTAGCTGTTGTGCAAAGTCAATTCAAGTCAACCCTGGTGAGACAATTAAACTTTGAAAAATATGCGGACCAGAAACTCGAACCTGACACTACTACAGGAGAAGCCCCGCCCCCATAGATCAGCCAGGAGACAGAAGGCGAAACTATTCTATCCCCCAGGAATAGGTGGCTTTTATCCAGGGCCAGGTCTCAGAGACGAGGATCAAACAGGAGCGACTGGCGCAACCCCGACGTCACCGGAATTCCCAGTGGAACTCCCAGCTTCGACATTAGCAATACCAACAGAGACCCTCAGCCCATTAAAGTCGATAGGCCGTAAGTCCCACCTCAGTGCAAAAAAAACGCCTACAATGCCAGTCGGAAACAGGGACATAAGAGCCTTTTTTAGCCCCAAAGCACACACACTAGTGGAACCTTGCCCAACCTCGACCTCGACCTCTTCATCACCCATCAAGGCAACAGATGACAAACAAAGCCCCACAGCCCCCCGGGCACTCGGCATTCCACTTGGCATCCCACTTTTGCCAAAAGTTATTACTCTCTATGGTGGAGCACCCTTTAAACCTGTGACACCAAAAGCGGTCCCTCCTCGGCCGCCTGCTTGGACCCATCAAAGCCTTGCGAACTCTCCGCTGAGTCCCACTCTAAACGGTGTGCCCTTGCCCGACGTGTCTAATAGCCTACGAGCAGATAATGAAGGAAGAACACTGTCATCACCCAATATCTCACAAACCCAGTCCCCGAACTTAACAAGATCAATTTCTCCGGACCACGTCAAAATGGCTCAGTCCCCAACTCCCGCGAGCAGAGACGCGGACAATGGGGAGAAGCCCCCATTGATCACAAACCATCTGTTGATGATCAATGAGGCGCTCATTTCAATGGCAGGTGCGGCACTAATGCACGGGGACAAGCTCGATGCTCAAATTAACATCTTACATATCGTCGTGGGTCTGATTTCTGGGATAGATTCAAAATTGGACCACCTGAACTCTCTGATTTGCAGAGCACAGGACAGCACTTACCTAAAGTCAGACGCATGTGGTTGTAGCCCAATTCTGCTTAGCCTAGAAAAACTACCTAACATCATGACTTCACTAATTGAGGACCTTAAGAACGAAGTAGGCAAGAACCAGAACTTACCCACACAGAACACCGCCCTGGCACTCCTAAAAGCACAAGGTACAGCAAACTCTCAAACCAACCGCATAGAAACTCCTAGAGGGGAGAAGATCACGTGTTTCGGTACCCTTGGTGACGACCCACACGAGTGGATCAACTGCCATCCTGACTCATACCAACAATAAAGACTTACATCCCATACTTAAACTGGCTAGCCCAGAACTTCAAAACCTATCATGGAAAAATAAGAAAAAAATTAAGAAAACTCAATAAAAAGAGTAAAAACCAATCACACTCCACAAACCCAATTCGGCAATGGCTCCTGCGCGTCAACGGGAGATTCCGCCACATCGAGACGCAGAAAGCGACCCAACCGGCAGTCATAACCATGACAACAGGGAAATTTGAGTCATCCGCGGAAGCTTTCCATTCCACTAATTTAGCAACAAACCAGAGCATGCTGGCTCACCCTACAGCCTCCCAGCCAGCCCGGGCATCGAAACCACAAAACCAAACGCTCGACCCGCAAGGACAATGCGATGGGGAAGCAAATCAAGCCCCCCAAGTGATCGCGAGTCTTGCCCAATAACTCATCAGCCCTCTACTCACATAAAGTCCACATTGAGCAGAGTGACTCCAGCGCCATCAGCTGCTAATAAATCATCAGTGACCAATGCAAAGGTGGAAACCCCTCAGTGCGCTCCCCAAGGCACTCCTGGCCTTAAACCCGAGCAGGTCGGGGACTGGTCATTGCACATCAGACAATTTAGCCCTCCCATTGTGGTAGCATCTCAACAAATAATTGAGCCAACAAACCAGGCATTTATCAATTTGCCCAGGGCGGGACAGCCATCACTCACTTGCATTCAGGATAAAATCTGTAAGGACGTGAACGTTGCCAATAACCCAGTTCAAATAACACCTCAGGAGCGGAAAATAATGTTGTACCCTGAATACATCTCACAGGGTAAGTGGGACATCCTCAACCGGGGCAACATCCTAACACTCTGCGCAAACATCCCAGGTTTGGAAGGGATAAAAACAACAGACATTGAGACCATCTCCTTCCTCCGGCCGGATCCGGAGGAGAAAAATGAAACCACAGAGCTAACTTTCTCCAGCTCAAACATGGTAGAGGCCCTGAAGAGACAACATACTTTACTGGAAAGCTGGGGCATAAAAATAAAGCTCCACCACGTGCAAAAATATCCATCAATCTTAAAAACTCACCACCCGCTCTTCGGCCCGGAAAATCAGAAGCAGCCCACGGGGGGAAACACACGTCTGAAAGCTCTCTCTGACTACGCTCTCCACACGGCGTCAATTCTTCAGGGGTCCAAAGGCAGCACGAGCAAAGGTTTAACCAATGGAACCCCGATTAAGATAACAACAAACTTGAGTCAAGGCAAACGCTTGTGCGTAACAAGGGGGTGTGCGAGTAAAGACTGGTCCTGGTTGCCGTCAGCATTACACCCCAGCTTGACCCATCTATACGCCGAATGCTGGCTCTTGGGGGATATGCCAGACTCCTGGAGAGGTTCGCTCTTACACCGAATCCATAAGAAAGGGCCCAAATCAGCTTCCTGGACATCGAGGGCAAAGCTTATGCCAGTGCCATCTTGACAGATCTCACAGATTGGGCAAGTGAAGAAGGTCTCCTGCCCCTCTGTCAAACCGGATTCAGACCCGGGTCCTCAACCGTAGACAACATCACTGCTCTTTCTTACCTGGCCCACCAAGCTCGGTTGCGTAAGAGCCACCCTTTATTTGCCTGCTTCATCGACTACTCAGCAGCATTCGATGGGGTAGCCCGTGCCATCCTATGGAGAAAGCTGGTCCAATGGAACATCAATCCGACCCTATTAAGAGCAATCCAATCGCTGTATCAAAAAACGTGGGTTCGAATCAAACTCTCGAGCGATTTTGCATCCGAGAAGATTGACACGGATCGAGGGTTAAAACAGGGGTGCGTTCTAACACCTCTGTTGTTCAATCTATACACAGCAGATATGGAGATAGCCTTGTCCGGGGCAGCTCTAGCCACTCCAAGGATTGGTGGAACTAAAATCCAGTTTATGCAATATGCTGACGACCTGGTACTTCTGGATCATACCAAGATTGGCCTGCAAAAGGCGCTGACCACCCTGGCAAACTACAATGTTAAGAACCGGCTGGTAGCTAACTCTTCCAAGTCAAAGATAGTAATTTTCGGCCACTACCCAAACAAAAAACTAGCCAAATGGAGGCTTGGCCATCTGACTTTGGAAAGCACACAGCAATACACTAACTTGGGTGTCTGCTATCACGAGTTGGGGCGTTCTGGTGCCCATCTAAAGAAAATCCAAAGCAAAGGGAAAACTATCACCTAAGCGCTCTGCAAATTACAAGCCACTCTACACAGCCCATCGACAAAGGCTATCCAAAGAGTACTTAAAGCAAAACTAATGCCGGCCCTCAATTATGCCCAACAAGCGTTCCCGGGTAAAATTAATAGGGAACTGGAAAAAATCAACTGCAGAGCGTATAAGAAACTATTCTTACTACCGAAGTGCACCAGAAACACCCTTGTCCGCCTAGAATTTTCGCTCAACCAACAAAAACTGGAAGAGATGGCTGCACTGTGTAAATATCACTATCTCACAACAGTGGCACAAGACAAGTCACTGAAGGCAGTCCTGAAATACATCTTTACGGAACCCGGGAACCCTTGGTCAACCACCTTCACCATGGCGAAGGAACTCCTCAATCTCGCCACTGATCATTGGAACTCCGAGCTAGTTGATTATGCGGCAATTAAAAATACCATCAAAAAACAAGTTTGCATCCGCTCCCGGGAAATGGATATGAAATCACTGGCAAAACGAGGTTTCCATGAGTCCCTATGCCTGCCGCACATAGTTCATAATCCCAAACACCATCTCACGCAGGCGGTGGGCCGCCCTGCCCTTCACAGGATCTTAGCCTACAGACTACACCCCCTGCCTACCAAAGAACTATACGCACTCGAACGGACTGGTCGGGGAGTACCAGAATGCAGGCTCTGTAATTATAAACGAGAGTCGCTGGCCCATCTATTACTTTGCTGTCCGGCCAATCCTACGACAAACGGGGACATGTACAGCAAAGGAGGCGGTCCATCAACTATACACGTTGACTATAGTAAAGCAAATGGCCTCCTTCGGAAAGTTTATCCAACAGACACGGGCCAAGCTGATGGCTACCCAGGGCATAAATGATTAAAGACCTTGCAGTCGCAGGAGGGGATGCCCTTGTAAAGACACTATTCTTTGGAGTTTGCCAGTGCCTAGGGACTCACTATACAGACTTACCAGCTGACTAACTTGCTGTTTTAACCTGTTTATAATTCTGTACCTTGTTCTAAATGTGTTTTTATGTAATGGTTTTGAGTAACTAAACAATAAAAATTAATCACTGTGACGTCTAGTTCTATTATTAGTAATTGCACGTGAGTGACCGTCCTGCTCCCAGCAGAAGAGGTCGCTCCACACGCTGCTCCCTGCCTCGCCTGGTATCGTAGCGCTTACCGCCAGACTGCTGAGTGCCTATCTCGCCTTGCACCCACAACTGCTTTAGCCTGCATAATTATTTATTAGAGTTCGTAGCGCTAGATTGCCCCGCCTGTTTATTATTATTTATTAAATTGCTGATGTAAATTAGATCGTAGCGCTTGATTGCCAAGGTGCGCTTGTACGATATTTGAACTTGTGCTGGCTGCCTGCAGACTTATTTGTGCCTGATTGTGCCGGCGCCACTGCCATTTGCATCGCGCTATTTACAATTGTGCCCCAATCCTGTTGCGATATTGGCTTGCTGCCATTTTGTTTTTTGTTGTTGTGTTGTGCCTCCCTGCCCTGATCTCCACCCCGCTCCCGCCTCCCAGCTGATACTCCCTCGCCCTTCCCCTTCCACTATCCACATATGACAGATGCCTACGCGCGCAGCAGTCGCGTCACATGCGCCGAAGGTGCGCCAAAGGTAAGCCCGTCTCCGCCCATCCGTGCCTGGATCGCGCCCAGCGCCAGCCCCCCTGGTCCACGCAAACCCCATTCCACCCGCTTAGCATACGACGCCGCAACCCTCTCAGCACTTAACCCCAGCCCACTCCCTACCTGCTTCCAAGCCGCTCCAGGACACACCCATGGACCCTTCACCTGCCACTCCTGCAAGTTCGACTGCATCAGGACCCACACCAAATCCACAAACTCCAAACAGAGCTCCGACACTAACCACCTAAAGTGCTTACTGCTCAACACCCGCTCAGTCCACAGACACTCCATTGAACTCTGGAACCTACTCGACACTACATCGCCGGACGTCGGCTTCCTTACAGAAACTTGGATGAACGCCTCATCAGCCCCCGACCTCGCCATAGCCATCCCGGACACCTACAAGATCAGCCGAAAGGACCGCATCAACCAAACAGGAGGAGGCATCGCCATCGTCCATAAGAACACCATCCGCATCACGACCAGCTCCGACGATAACCTCGCTACCGCCGAACACCTTCACTTCCAGATTCACACCGACCCCAAAACCACACTCAGAGGCACCCTTATCTACAGACCCCCAGGACCCCGCTCACAATTCAGTGAAGACATCGCTGACTTCATCAGCCCACATGCCATCCCATCCGAGAACTACATTCTACTGGGAGACCTCAACTTCCACCTGGACAAGAAAAACGACAACAACACCACCACCCTTCTGGACAACATGGCCAATCTCGGACTCAAACAACTCGTTGACACCCCCACCCACTCCGCCGGACACACGCTCGACCCTATCTTCACCTCCAGCAAGCACATCTCCTTCTATCACACCACAGCTCTCCACTGGACGGACCACAGCTGCGTTCACTTCCACTACAAAAAAGCCACGTCCCATAACCCCCAACAACCTATTCCCCGAAGAAACTGGAACAAAATCACCACCGACCAGCTCTTCTCGTCGCTTCAACAAAACACTCCTGCCAATTCATCGGACCCGAACCAAGCAGCCACCAACCTCACACAATGGATCACCCACAGCGCAGACGAACTAGCACCCTTGAAAAACCATCTAATCAAGCAAGGGAACAAAAAAGCCCCCTGGTTCAACGATGACCTTAAGAAATCCAAGAAGCTCTGTCGGACTCTCGAGAAAACCTGGAGAAAAAACCCTACCACTGACAACCTAGCCTCCCTCAAAAACGCCACCCGCAAACACCACCAACTCATCCGATCCACCAAGAAATCAGCATTTAAGGATCGACTTGACAACAATGCCCAAAACAGCAAGGAACTATTCAACATCGTCAAAGAATTCACTAACCCCTCCGCAGGCACTAACGACATCACCCCCTCCCAAGACCACTGCGATTCTCTATCATCATTCTTCCACAAAATAATCGCCGAAATACCCAACATCTTTCAAAACCAGTCCGAAGACCGGCCCACTCCACCCACCTCCGAACCAAAACCCCCCTCTAACAACCTTTGCGCCTGGAACCCAATCACCACTGAAGACACCATCCGCCTGATGAATTCCATCCACTAAGGATCGCCAACCGACCCTTGTCCCCACCACATCTTCAACAAAGCAGACTCCATCATCGCACCCCATCTCCGAGACGTAATCAACTGCTCCCTCAACTCCGCCACTTTCCCAGAAAACTGGAAACATGCCGAACTCAGCGCCCTTCTGAAGAAACCCACGGCTGACCCAACCGAACTTAAGAACTACTGCCCCATCTCGCTCCTCCCATACCCCGCCAAAGTCATCGAGAAAGCCGTCAACAGTCAGCTCGCCGCCTTCCTTGAATCCAACAAATCCCTCGACTCCTCTCAATCAGGCTTCCGAGCCAAACACAGCACCGAAACCGCCCTCATCGCAGCAATAGATGACATCCGAACACTACTGGACAACGGAGAAACAGTTGCTCTCATCTTACTTGACCTCTCCGCAGCCTACAACGCCTCAGCAACATCGGAGTACAAGGAAAGGCATTGGACTGGATAATATCGTTCCTCACCGGAAGAACCCAGAGAGTCCGCCTCCCCCCTTTCAAATCAGAGGCCACCGAAGTCATCTGAGGCGTACCACAAGGATCGTCACTCAGCCCCACCCTCTTCAACGTATACATGAGTCCCCTCGCATCCATCGCGCGCCAACACAACCTCAACATCATCTCCTACGCAGACGACACCCAGCTGATCCTCTCCCTCACAAAAGACCCAAACACCGCCAAAACCAACCTACACGAAGGAATGAAAGAAGTAGCCGAATGGGTGAAGAACAGCCGTCTAAAACTAAACTCGGACAAAACAGAAGTCCTCATCTTAGGACCATCCCCCTCTGCCTGGGACAACTCATGGTGGCCACCGGCCCTCGGAACCGCACCCATACCTACGGACCACGCACGTAACCTGGGCTTCATCCTAGACTCCTCCCTCTCGATGACCAGACAAGTCAACGCCGTCTCATCATCTTGCTTCAACATCCTACGAATGCTCAAAAAAATCTTCCGTTGGATCCCCACCGAAACAAGAAAGACAGTCACCCACGCACTGGTCTCAAGCCGATTGGATTACGGCAACACCCTTTATGCCGGAACCACAGCCAAACTGCAGAAAAAACTCCAACGCATCCAAAACGCCTCAGCCAGGCTCATTTTGGACATCCCTCGGCAAGCTCACATTTCCGACCACCTGGAAGACCTCCATTGGCTCCCTGTCAACAAGAGAATAACGTTCCGTCTCCTCACCCACGCACACAAAGCCCTCTACGACCTAGAACCCGAATGCCTCAACACGCGTCTATCCTTCTACACCCCCTCCCGCCAACTACGATCGTCCAATCAAGCCCTCGCCGCAATCCCGGGCATCCACAGATCCACCATGGGGGGAAGATCCTTCTCCTACTTAGCTGCTAAAACCAGGAATTCTCTCCCCACCCACCTCCGCCTCACTCAGAACCACCTCTCTTTCAGAAAGCAACTAAAAACCTGGATATTCGATAAGTAAATTCACCTCCCTCCCTCAAGCGCCTTGAGACCCTCTGGGTGAGTAGTGCGCTATACAAATTTCTGAACTTGAACTTGAACTAAGCGGGGAAGCCAATGTGGTGTATGTACTGGGGACTGGTCAAAACAAGTTACCCAGCTGCATACTGCCTGCACTAAAACGTATGGTGTTTGGTATCAAACACCTCATATTAATAAACCCACAATGATTCCAGTGATGGATTTATTAATACATGCACCCAGAAGCCACCTTATAGGTCCCCCCTGAAAACCGACCAATTGCTAGTGTACTGGCTGACTAGTTCTGACCAGCCTGACACCACAGACAAGTTTCTGACTCCCAGGGGTGAGAGCTCACACTCCCAGAAGGTCAGGAACAAAGCCTGATCTGGCAGCGGGTGTTTTACACCCCCCTCCTGCAGGATGACCTGTAAATTACCATTCCAAGGGAGGAAGCTTCAAAGAGTCCATCACCCTAGGTATGCAAATCTGGCTTACCTCAGAAGTGAAGGGATGCCAACTGCCTGACTAGGGCTCACTTGGTGCCAGGATAGCCGTGCAAGAGGCCTGTTGCACTGTCAGGCTGGACACTCTAGGGGTCCATACTGACAGTGCAACACACAATTTGGAATTTCACCATTATTTGTGTGGTGGAATTAGGAATTATCAGACAGGGTGATGCCCACTCCCCAAAGGAAGTGGTCATCTAGGGGATCTAGTGACCCCAGGGGTAAGTAGCCCATTAGCTACTACCCTCACTCCCCTTAACACCTCTAAGCTGAGTATTTAGGGGTCCCCCTGATACCAGGACTTCGTTAGGCACAAACAAAGAAGTGGACAAAGAAGAATACTGGCCCAAGAATGGAGAAACACAACTGACTGGCACCAACCCTACCAGCCTGCCTTCTGCGCCTGATCTTCGTGGAGCAACTAACTTGTCCTGACACTGTGCAAACCTCAAGAAACCCAGAGGGCTGCCAGTGCTTTGCAACTTGCCAAAGGAACTCCATTGGAGTAAAGGAGTTACTCCCCTGCAGCCGCTGGCTCCAAAGAAGCAAGACCCAGTTTACCAACCTGCTGCTTATCAATACTAAAGACTCAGCAGCCGCCAAGGTCAGATCCATCTTTCCGCCAAGCGTGTGAATGCCAGGACCGAACGGAGCCGCACAGTACTGCTACCTGGTGTACTGGGTCCCATGCAGCTACCAAGGCTTGCTATGTTCAGTCCAGACACCAACGCTGAACTAAGACAAACAAGTGATTCTTCGACCACCGCCATGCACTACCCCAAAGTACTTGTGCATCCGCTCTCAACAGCCAAGTCCAAGGGAGCCAATGGGGCCAACGTGGTCCCCAGACCCACAAAAGCTATGCCCACTCTTGGGTTGGGCAAGACTGGACTTCCAGTCACTGCCAGCAGCCTCTTTCTGCAAGCTACCTCCCACAGCAAGACACTCCAGCACCGAACCCGATGCCAAAAGACACCACGGCACCCAAGCGCCAAAGCCCAAAGAGAAGTGGACCACTAGTGTCACCACGTGCCTGAGCATCTCAAGGGTCAAGCACCCCTGTGGGTTCCCCCCAGATTGGTCCTCCAGTTCCAGCTTGCAGCCTCTTTCTGACCGGACTATTCCCTATTAAAGTGAATGGGACACCTGGCGTCATAACACACCTCTGCACTCAGGCACCCCAGAGCCTCCCGAGATGAACTGTTGGTGTGGCCTTGGACCTTGCCCCATACTCACCTTAAGTCCCAGAGATTAGTCCTATAAGTTGCTGTTAAGTACCAGAATGCAGTACATGTTTTTCCTCCATAGGATAACATTGAAGCTCCCAAAAATTGCAGTCAACTTTTGAAAACTGTAAAAATTCATAACTTGAAAAGTGCTTAGCTTATTCCGATGATTTTGGCATCTAAATTCATATAAAAGTATGCATCATTTTTTATAAATTGGTGTTAGATTTCTTTATTGAATGTGTGTCTCATTTACTGCCTTTTTGCGAAGGAAATAATCTATGCAATGTAGGCATTCCCATATGAATTCCAACGCAAATGTAATACAGTGGTATTTATCATCATTTCACTGCATCGTGCACCGTGGCACAGTGTAATGCAACTATAGAAATTCATAAAAAGCTGCACATCTTCAATGCAGGTGTAGGAAATGACGCAGTTTCACCATCACAGTACACATTAGCAAGCTCAACTATGCCATGGAGGTTGTCATATTGCAATTGGGAGTAAGTAAGAGACAACGATGTAGGTAGCCAAGGAGGAAGGAATGTGTATTTCATCACTGCATAGCCTTCATTGACCCCAGGGAGCAGGAGGTCATCTAGTTATACAGACTGAAAGAGGGAGAGTATCATTGAATTGTTGCAAAAGATATTGCCAAATCTTCAGCCAGCAACTGCAAGGATCAATGCCATCCCAGCACAAGTCAAAATGATGCCTGTTTTTCACATGTTGACCTCTTTTCAAAGCACATCTGCAAGATTGGCTGGCATTTCTTAGGGAGCATTTTCAGCATTTGTGCATCTGTGTTGGATGTCATCATACAATTTTTATCTTCTCTTCCCAAAAACCAGGCAGCAACAATTAGCTTCCAAGCAAGGATTTTACAACATTGCTGGATTCCTTCATGCGCTTTTCACCATTGAATGCACACACGTGTAAATTGTGCTCCCTGAAGCCACTGCACACCATTTTAGAAATGTGCAAATCACAATTATTCGATCAATGTTTTGACCATAATGGACTATTCAGCAATGTCTGTGCCAAGTATCCTCGAAGTGCGCATGATGCATACATATTTGAGCACTGTACCATCAACAGCCCACTAATTATTATGGAAAGCAGATTCTTCCATATATCAATTACATTGAAAAGTATGTCATAATAAACATCTCTATGTTTATGTTTGCATCTTGTGTCATGTGCACGTAGTGGTAATATTTAATTTAAACATATAGCCAATGATGTACCTTGTGGGATATCTTCACTGATTATGCAATGAAAGTAGAAAATTCCCAAAGTGAAAAGTTATTGTGTCTTGTCACACTGCGTGAGAGGATAGAATCACAATATCTCAAGGTCACAAACAGCAACTGACAAACAATGTACTCAGGATTATTTGTAATTTAAGAAAACGGAAAAATCATAAATGTTGGAGACGTGTGTATGTGCAATGTTGTGGCAAGTCAGTAATAGTTAAAGTGTGCAAAAATCAAGAAGTGTTGTCTAACAAATCACGTTATCCTAAGCATGTGTTGCACATGGCAAAAGGAAAGTGCACATCAGCAATCTAAGTCTGTCATGCACTGAAAGTGTTGTACCAAATCAGGAAATAAATATGGACTCTAGTACATATGTGATTCAAAAAAAGAAAAGGATAACAACCTTCAAGCTATTACAACATTCAGAGTCAAAATATACACATGTATTATAAGCGACATTGACATTGTTCGTTAATGTGACAGATAACTAAAATCTTTTCTCAAGATGTCAACATTTGCTGCTTCTCAGTTTACAAAAGTAATAGTGACATAATGAATATACTGGCTTCTCAAGATGTGAGACACCAGGAAATAATCTAGGTAAAAACGTAACCAAGAAAATGTATCACTGTGTATTACTATTACAATTAGAACCTTCTCGTGTTAGTGGTGTAAGAGGCAAGGCATGTAAGTACATATTCACAGACCAGGAACATTCACATACATACATGTATATACAGAAAGGGGAACATCCTTTACAACGCGGATGTTACCCCGCACTACAGTTACGATGTGTCTTTTACAACGCAAGTCGTAACCACGAATTGCGCTGGAGGGCGCTCAAGGACAAGGAATAGTAGATTTACTATTCCAACACCTTACATACTGTACGTAGGCTGGTGTTGGAATAGTAAATTTAACTATTCTAAGTCCAGCACCCCTACAGCGCAAGTCGTGGTAACGACTTGCGTTGTAAAAAACACGTTGTAACGGAACGCGTGGTAATACCACGCGTTGTACCGTCATACATCCATACAGAAAGTGTTGTGGACATGTCTGTAGATCAGTGTTACTATTTCAACTTCATTCTGCCTCATACGAAAAAGGGTTATGTTGCAATACCAGTGTATCCTTTTTAGTCCCATGCGAAAAGCTTTAGCTGATGTATGAAGAACGCAAATAAAATTTCTAAGTAACATGTTCAATAATGGCTAAATTTACTGAGAAACTATCCATGCAAACTTATGTTAACTAATCTAAGGCTGCAAATAGTTATGTATACAAGCAAGTACATCTTAAGTGAAAAAAGGCAAATACAATGTGTAGTGTAGTTAGGTAGGTAATGTTTATTTAGACCTTGGTCTTTAAACAACGATAAAATCGATTGCAGTTAAAACATTCTACAGCACCATTTATACAATCTTCACAAAAATAAATAAATAGTTTAAAATGGAGTGACAATAGAGACAGATCTTCTTTGGGCGACCCTGCCCTTTAAAGGGTTATATTAACTTAAAACCAGCTTTTTATTTTAAAAAACTATACAATTCGTCTATTTTTGGAGGAAATGTTATTTTTGGGTATTTCTTTTTTCTTTTTTTTTTCTTAAATTACAACCTTATAAAAACTCTCAAAGTTATGGCTCATATGCTTTAAGGAAACTTTGTATTACCTTTATATAGTTCCCTAATGCAATTGCAATTTCAATAGTAGGCAGTTCTGTAAGTAGGTTGCCTGCCTGAGCCCGTAGCCTTGTATCGTATTTTAAAAATATTGGTTGAAGATATAGTTTACGCTGCTCTAGTGTTATTGTACAGTCTAACAAGATGTGCACTATATCACCTTTTGTACCCAGCCTGCACTTACAAAACCCTTCGTGGTCCAACATTTTTGTTTTTTTTCTTCATTTACCAACAATGGGTTTATACCAATTCGCAATCTTAGTAACCTGTTTGTACCCATGGTTTGGTAAAATATCCATGTAAGGGAGCCAATTTCCATTTGACCATGACTCCATCATGAACTGTACAGATTTTTTCTTAACCAGATATTCCATGTCTGTTCTTCTAGAGACTTCTTGACCATGATACTTCAGCTCACTTTTAGTAAATTTTACTTGTAAGGATTCATGGCAGATTTCAACCTTTATATTCGCACAGGCCTGCTGGATTTTCTTCCTATTCACTTTTGCCCACTTTAGGTCACTAGATTAGGTCTCTCTTCTGCACCATTGGGATACTTTCTGGCCTTTCTCATTGTCTAAGCATTTCCAAAATCGAATTAAAGCTATTTTGGACTGTACCCCCCCAAGCTGTTGATCCTAGCTCGGTTCTTATTGCTTGGATCATTGATGAGCGTGTCAACAGGGTTTTCAGGCTTTTTCCTTCCTCCAAGTCCCAGTTGCCTTTACCGCTCAAATAAAGGACTTCTGCTCCATAGAGTACTTGTGAGGGTATCATTGCGCTGAACGCCTTTAACAGCGGTCTGTGAGACATATCTCCGTAATCGCGGTCAAATATTTTCAGACCACAGATCGATGTAAAGGCTTTCGCTTTCTGAGCCTCAAGATGTGCATGCCACTTTAGAGACCTATCGAACCACATCCCTAGTTAGCGATATTCATTGACTGATTCCAATTTCAAGTCACCTAAGAACCAATTGAACTTAATATCTTTTTTTCCAAAGCATATCATTTTTGCCTTTTCCAAGTTTACTGTTAAAAATGTCCTTTCACAGTATTGTCTAAAAGAATGTAACTTGCTTTGGAGGCCCAGTTCAGTCTGGTCTAAAATTACCAAGTAATCTCCGTACAGTAGACAGGACACTGTTTTACCATCCATTCTTGGGCTTGCGCTTCTTTCAACCTCAAGGGAGGCTGGTAAATCTGATAGAAATATAGAAAATAACAGGGGGCCAATACGCAGCCCTCGCTAAGGCCATTTTCAATTGATATGTTTGGCGTCACTGACCCCTCTGTATCTTTGATTACTTGTGCCCAGTTACCTCGATGTAACTTTTATTATAGCCAGCAGGTCTTCCGGTATATTTTTATTTGCAAGAGTTTCCCAAAGACAGTTCCGATCTACTGAGTTGAACGCTGCCCGAAAGTCAACGAAACAGCAGCAGTGCTTACTGTTTTGTTCCGTTGACTTACATGCTATTGCCCATAGGGCAAAGCAGTGATCTACCGTGGAGTGCCCTTCTCTGAAGCCCCCCTGTTCCGCGGGTACGATTGAGAACTCCTCTACCCAATCATTTAGCATATTCAAAATTATTTTTGAGAATACTTTTTCTCCTATATCTAGCAGATTGATCAGCCTATAATTTTGTGGTGCATTCATACTACCTTTTTGTGGATTGGCCTAATTACTGCTCCCTTCCAATCATTGGGATTTTCCCTTCTGCTAATATTACTTGGAACAATTGGGAAAAGAATATCACCCACCACTTTATCTGTGACTTTAGTATTATTGCTGGGAGATTGTCGGGTCCTGCTGCTCGGGTTAATTTCAATTTATTTATTGTATTTGCTACATTCTGTTCAGTGAAGTCTGATTTGAGATCTTCCATTAGATCTTGCCAAGGTTGGGGCTCTGCAACTACTAGCTCACCTCGAGGGCCATACAATTCCTTTAGGTACTTCTCCCAGGCTGCCTCGCTAACGACACAGTTCATTGCTCCAGCAGGGAGATCAGCTGCTGCTGTTACCAGCTTCCAGAACTGTCTTATATTTTTTTAATTCAATCGATTCCAGCAGATTTTCCCAGCCTTTTTCTTTATATGACCTTTTTGCGTCTGTGATCATCTTTTTATACTCTCTTTTCAATTTATTAAGATAGCTTTGTCTCTCTCGGGTGAACATTTTCCTTATACTTCTTGTTACTATCCATATCTCCCTTTTTTTATTTTGGCAGTCAGCGGAGAACCATTTCGGTCGTCTAACCGAGATTGCATCTTGTTTTCTTTTATCTTTTTTTAGTTCCATTCGGAGGCATTGTACCACTTGGTGAATTTTCCCCTCATACCATTCCAGGTTTTTACACCCTAGATCCCCCAATTCTACCTTATGCAGAAATGTCCTTAGTTTTTCCAAGTATTCTTCCGTCAACCTAGTCGACGCTCGCTTGGGGTAGTCAACTTGTTGTGGGATTACTTTATCTCTGTGTTCCCTAGTTCCCCCATGTGTCTTGAGCTTCAGTCTTCAGCGGATTATGATCGCTGCCTTTGTTTTGCAGTATCTTAAATTCCCGTATAAGAGGAAAATTCCAAGCGAACATGAAGACATAATCAATTGGGCAGTTTTGTGAGCCTATTTTAAATGTCTTCTTTGCTGAGCAGTCTGCTTTAAGTCTGCCGTTCAGGCAGAAGAGACCCTTAGTCCCTAGATAGTTTACCAGTTCTATATCCTGTCTCTGGGTTTGGCAAGCTGGGAAACTTGCTTGGTTTATTCCGTATGCGTCGAGTATTTCCCTATGCCAGAGGTCAACCTTCTTTGGGTGCAACTTATTGTTCAAGTCCCCCATAATGAGAAATACGTCGGGACCATATTTTTCACATATAGAGTATATATCCTCATTGAAATTCCCCATCTCAATTCCGTACTCTGTAGTATTCTCCCATTGCATATACACATTTATAACAATTACATGTTCATATTACTTATCCAGGATCAACAAAGATAGTCTACACACCAATAGCCATTTACATTTTACTTTTAACAAAATCGCATTTCTTGTTACTTTTGTCGATAGAAGTGTCATGTTCCCCCCGGCCGGGCGTCCGAACCTTTTTTTCTTGGCCGGTCGATTTAGTTGGAGGTAACCTTCGAAAATAGGGATTTCATCGCATAGCCAGGTATCTTGCAAACAGGCAATTTCCACATTATTTACTAATTTATTTATATATTCTTTTTTTATTCCGTCTCCAAGACCATTTATGTTCCATGATAGGAAACATAGGCTATGCAACACCCCTTCATCCTATTCCATCTCACTTAACCCACCGTCTTCATCCGTTACCTCCTTATACTTCTGGGAGGGTTCTGCAAGGCTACTTCTTTGGCTCCAGTTACCCCAAGAGTCATCATTTACTGAGTTGTTGACCACTATGTTCAGGATGCTACCCCCTTCTTCATTATCCTCTAGTAGCCTCACCTATCTCCTACCGAGACCTGCATGGCACTTTAGGAAGCTACTTCCTGATTGGCCATTTCCCTTTATTTCTCTCTCTGGGACTAATCTTATACCTTCCTGAAGTATCTCACTCGCCGCTTTCCCAATGGCCATTTTTACCAGGTCAGAGTAGAATAATACTCTTGTGATTTCCTTTCCATTTATATTTTCTGTGAGGCCCACCTGTCTCAGATCTTTTGAACCTATCCGCATCAAACTTGGGCACTTAGAAAATGAGAATAGGATTTGAGCCCTTTTTAAAGGGTTCATCTTCCTTAACTACTTCCCCTTTTGTCCAGATTGCTCCGGTTCAAGGTACAGCCATTTGTTACTACCTACCTCTAACCCTTTTTGGAGGCTCCTAGATCTAACTGCCTGCAGTTTACCCATCCGGCATAACCCAATTTACTTTCTACTTCTGATTTGCCTCGTAACTGGGTTGCTTCTCCTGGGTTATAATGCCTCTGAGGATTCCTGGTTTGTCCACCATAGGATGAGTTTGCTATCTGATTTGTGTTTAAGATCTTAGTTTTAGGTTGCTCCTTTCTTGGTCCCTTAGTACTCTGATTCTTTGCTTGTGCATTTGGGGCATTCCTCTTACCCTCAACTGTAGGAGTCTTGATGGGTACCAATGTCAGAGCGGGAGAATTTAAGTTTAACTCCTCCCTTTCCTTCCTTTTTCCCTTTGTTTCTGCTTTAGTTTTCCTCTTCCTACTTATCTTTCTTTTCAATTGACCCTTGCGTTTTCCCCTCTTCTTTTTATCAGCATTGGGCGTTTAGATATATATACATTGTGTCGGGATTCTACTGTTTTTCTACCTACGTTCTGTTCTGTGGGCTGGGGACGACTACCGGTCTCAACATGTGTGGCATTTGCCCTCTAATTCCTACCAATTCCTCTTCGATCTTTTTTAAATAAAGCTTTTGCATTTTCAGGACCCCATTATTCAACATTGTTACTTCTAGAATACCCTGCAGGGTTTTCTGCAGCATCAATAATAAGTCCATCATTGATGACGAGGGAGTTGCGGAAATGTCTACGTCTTGGAGGCTATATCTCTCAGGGGCATCTGGACTTCCAGTTCTTGATGTTTCCTGCTGGGTTTGAGTTCTTATCCGATTTGGGTGCTGTACTGATCGATTTGGTGAGTCACCCCAGACGAACCTTGACCCTTGGCTGTCATCTTCCATTACACCTGTATTCTCTAGTTCAGATGCTTGCCTTGAGAATAGTTTTGGGAATGATGACAGACGCGGGGCTGTTATTTGCTCATTTTGGCTCAGAAGGGAGTGCTTTATTAAAAATGATGCCTCCAATAATTCCTCTGGTGATACTCCCATGCATTCCCATTCGGGCGCTCTCCTTCAGTTTACAGGGACATTACAGTTTAATCTTTTGTAATGTATCCCTAGAAAGTCCTTTATAGATTTGGTTGCTGAGGAACTACCTTTAGATTTTGATGCTGAGGTGCAGTCATTTAGAACTTGCGGGGTCTTTTTGATGGCTTTTTTATTTTTTCTCTCTGAGGTGCTCCTTTACTATTCCCACCGGGGCTAGCCTGGCTTTCCTGACTCTATTCCAAGGTCCTGGATCACCCGGGTAGCTCGCTCCTCTCTGGGCTTTCCTCCACAGGTTCCTTGCGGGATTTTTGCTTCCTCTTCTGAGCCATCGTCCCTTGATTCAGATCTATTCCTTTTTTGTTGGGCACTTTGACTCCAATATTACAGTGCGAAATGCTTTAAAAATGTTTCCTTGCATAATCCTTACTTCAGCCCCTACTTTTGCCCCCTAATCAGCTAAGGTTAACGGTTAGTAGATACTTAGAGGGGCAATGGGGTATTGCAATTGTTCTCACAAACATACAATCACTTACCTCTGTTGTGCCTTTAGCCCGCAATGCCTGCTAAATTGAGTTTAACGTTCTCTTTGTTTGTCACTGCACAGTGACCTGGTGGCCTCCCCCTTTCCTCTTTGCTTCCACTGGGGGGCTGCAATCGATTAATTCATGTGCTTCCACTCGAGGCTTTGAACTTCTGAATATGCCTGGGGCAGTTGCCATTCAAATCTCAACCTCCCCCACCTTTCCTTCGCCTTGGGTGTCTTTTCCGCCCACTACAGCCTTCCCCTGTCGGCTGCTTCCCTCCATGTGGTCTGGACACATTTTTGTGGGTCGACTGTGGCCTTTTTACCTTGTTCTGGCTAATCACGGGACTGAGTCCTTTGGATTCGGACTTTCCCTGGGTTCTCCGAGGGAGAGGTCCGTGTCGAGCCCGCTAAACAGCTAACAGCCAGTCCGCGGCGCGTTATTCTGCTCACGTCCCGCGGCTCGGCTCGGTTTGGCCCGGTTTGGCTCAGGCGCCTCCGGGTAGGCTCCGGGCGTTGCAGCTCCTGTGCTGATTCGGTGCGAGTAACGATGCATGGCGTTCTCGGCGTACTCGATAATCTCAGCGTTCTCTGCGCTCTGTGCTCAACACGGTCAACGCTTCTCAGTTTCTTGGCTGGCAATTAGGCAGGCGGGGCGGCAACAACAGAGTCACTAGTGTTTGTACGCAAAACTCTGAGTGCAGTGGTATCAATGTGTAGTGATTCACAATACATGTAGCTAGAAAGCTTTCTTCGCATTTACATGTGTTACAAAGGAAAATTGATGAGGAACAAAGTGCCATTAGCAAATATGGACGCTATTTGATGAGAACAGCAGGAGAAGATTAAATGCTGCATTAAAATAGAGTACTGTAGTGGGTTGCAAAGAAGTGCCATGATGTCCTGCACAGGACAGATTGTAAAAACTGGCTAGGAGGCTTTCACAAAAGCTTAAAGGGAATTTCTGGTTCAGAAACTGGAGACTGTACATATTCCTCCTCTGATGAGTGCTCTGCTTCCAATGGATGGTGTGGTGTTGTAATAGGAGGCAGAGGAGTGATGGCACTTGCCTCTGAAAACACAAATAGAGGCAGTAGATGTTATTCCCAATTTGCCAATTATATTTATGCATGCCAGTGAGGCAGCATTGCAAGGGTGCGCTGGTTGGACAACCCAGATATGACGTTACTATTGAGGGTACTTGTTGATGTGATAAAGGAGGTCATCTTGGCCTCCAAATAATTACCTAAAGCCTGTTGTGCTCTTTCCAAGGACCGGATGGAGGAATTGATGGCTCTCAGCGGAAGAACAATATCACTGGTGTCAGATGTTAAGGGCTGGTGTTCTTGGTCCTTCTGCATCATGACACCAGCAATATCAGCTAATGAGACATCAATACCATAGAGCAGAATTAGGTGTCTGAAATATCCTTTGACAACCCCTTATTGGGGCTGAGACATCTACGTACTCCTTCAAGAGTGGCCGCTATAGTCTTCATCCTTAACCTGACTTCATCAACCATTTGCTGCTCAGAGTCCTGAATTACAATATGATATGTAGATGGCCCAAGTACAGTCTGGTTCGATTCATGTGGAGACCCAACAATATTGTCTTCCCTTGCTGAAACCACAGGAGATGTTTCTATTGTGTCAAGGAGTTGTTGGAAGGTGTCTATATCCATGGAAGGCAGTAGGGTTTCATCAACAGGTTGATTATCACAAACAGGCTGATCTTCAGGAGATGTTGTTTGTCCCTCATAGGTTACAAACATTCAATGATTGTATATGACATAAGTGATATCTGTTACATTGTAACATATTTTCCTTCTATTTCAAGTACACATGGGTATGAAGAACATGTTTCTACAAGCGAATAGGCCATGTTGTACTGTTGTCCCTTGTCAATTCATGTACATTGATCTCTCACTCTAATTATTTAGTAGTATTTATGAAATTTCCATGCACTGCAATGCAATGCAGCACACCACCTTTCTGGGCTGTCTGGGCTTTCCTGTGTGAAAGGGATGGAACAGGAATGGGCAATATTTAACATTACTCAGTAAATACCAGATCTATGCCTGTGTTGGTGCACAGTGTGCTGCCTAGCCCCAACACAGAGAATTGCAACAACTAGGAGGTCTTTTAGTGCTACAGAGTATTATGGCGCACACCTGGGTGACCGCTGATTGGTGTATAACAGCAAGTAAACAGTGTAGGCAATGGGGCGAGTGGTAACACCTCCCAACCACTCAATTAGATCAGAACACTGGTCTGTATCGAATACAACTGCAAAGCCCCTGCACTAAACACAATTTGTATGGTATGATAGTTAAAACGTGGTTAATTGCAATAGTAGATAAAATTGCAGTACTCCAAACACATAGTAAGTATTCACAGTTCAGTGATCATGAGCACAAAAGAAAGCTGTGATAGGGTCAAAGGTCCGTTCATATGTTCATTTTCTGTTTATTGTTCCCAAAAGATAAGCCAACACGTGTTTCATCGCAGGGAACACTGCGAATCTTCAGGGCTGGAAACGATGGCTCATATGATAAGTGTTCTAAGTCAGAAACATCAAAGAGTAAGGGCGCGATAGAGCCGGTCAATGTGTGTACTCCGGTTCCTGTCGGAAAAGGAGGTTCCTGGTCCGTACCAGGAACACGGCGCCGGGAAACTAAAAGAGGGGGAATTACGTTTCGAAGACGGAACACTCCGTGAATAGAGGCACACCCGCCCTATCACGAAGACGTCTCCTCCCGGTTTTCACTCGACTTGTGAAAAATCGAGATTTATGGTAAATCTCCACTAATCGGCCGTCCATTGAGGCTGACACTACTGGAACTCCTTAGCTCACCCAGACCGGGCCCTAGCATTTGCAAGTACTAAGATTCGCAACCTCCTTTTCCGACAGGAACCGGAGTACACACATTGACCGGCTCTATCGCGCCCTTACTCTTTGATGTTTCTGACTTAGAACACTTATCATATGAGCCATCGTTTCCAGCCCTGAAGATTCGCAGTGTTCCCTGCGATGAAACACGTGTTGGCTTATCTTTTGGGAACAATAAACAGAAAATGAACATATGAACGGACCTTTGACCCTATCACAGCTTTCTTTTCTGCTCATGATCACTGAACTGTGAATACTTACTATGTGTTTGGAGTACTGCAATTTTATCTACTATTGCAATTAACCACGTTTTAACTATCATACCATACAAATTGTGTTTAGTGCAGGGGCTTTGCAGTTGTAGCCCCAACACAGACACCATTGCACAATGTGGCACTGGGGGTCTTCATTTGATTCTGGCATCAGTTTGTACATCAGCGTTAACAGAGAGCTGTATTGCAGCACATATTGATAAAGACCACACATTCCTGCCCTCTACCTTTCATACAGCACAACACACTAAGCTGCCTTGCTGTACTGTCTTGCATGCTATTTGGTAATATGTGTTCCTTAGGGGCCATATTTATCAAACATGCATGCAACACTATGCAGCAAGACACCTTGCTGCACTGCGTGATAGGGAAAGGGCATGGATGTGCCTTTCCTTGCGTACTTTCTCCATCATCAAAAACAGATTCCAGTGTGGAATCTGTTTTTGATGATGGAGAAAGAAACAGGAGCATGTACATCGAAGTAAACAAGAATAGATCAATATGCTTCCCCCCATGGAGGCACCACCTGTCAAGATTACAACGTTGTGAATTCCCAATTTTTGCAGGAGCAGAATGATGCCAATATACCTATGCCTCTGTATAAGATTCAAGAGACTACGAGTTCACCAAGGGGCAAGGGGATTGGGAGAAACAAGAAGAGACAGCCTTCGTCTAGGTCTTTCGGTTCGTTTCATGCAACACCTTGCTTGTTCTGCTTTCTGGTGTTCGTGTTGGTATTGGAGAAAACTGCAAATAAGAACTAGCATTTGGTTTTTCAATAACCTCTTAATTATAGTTTTAGATTGAATAGCTATTGACTATATAACTTATATACACATACCCAGCTAGACTAAGGCTCTAGATTCTCTTCTATTGTTGTGGCATAAGAATCCTGTCACTGCTTTCAACTTTCTTTATTTAAATCAAGAAATTATCAAATATTATATTCTTTTAAGTGTCTTAAGTCTCTGAATGTTCTCACTCCTCCTTTATGTTCAAACAATCATCTTGTCTAGCAATGCACAGTTCAAATAACTTTTCTCTCTTTTCACATACAGGGAAACTTGAGTGACCAAAGAGACTGACTGACTCCGCTAGAATATTGAGACGACTTTGCCTCTTCTCTTCATGTAAGTGTTGTTATTTTTCTTTATTTAGTTCTTATTCCGTTACTGATGTGCCTGTATTTGTTCCTTCGGAAATTGCTGCAAAGCTTGGATGAGCTTCTTGAAGAGGAAAGCCTTAAAATACCACAGGATGCTGATGAGACCTTCTGGACCCTGGAAATCTCCACGTCGATGCAAGGAGCTGACATCAAATTGTGAGGCGCTGCCTGAGGCAAACTTTAAGTGAAGTGAGCTGAACAGAAACATTTCAAGATTAAGGAAGATGAATTAAACACTAGAGCGGGCATTGGTAATTATAGCATTTGCCATCTTGAAAGTTCTCGTATGCCAATGTGAGCTCCAACTGGATGTCTAGGTATATCTTGACAGGTATATCACCTGTCAAGATATACCTAGACATCCAGTTGGAGCTCACATTGGCATACGAGAACTTAACAAGGAGCCTGGGAGTTTGACTGAGAAAATAACATGGAGCACATGCCTTTTATTTTTTCTATGAACCCTGACAGTACCCCTCCGCAAGGATGGGCCTTCCAGTCGGGGTTTGTGTGGAAATTGATTATAAAATGCCTTAATTAATCTTTGGGCATGCACTTCAGTATGTAATTCCCAGGATCTTTCCTCTGGCCCGGAATTTTTCCAGTAAACAAAGTAGTAAAGCTGGTTGTTCACCTTTTTTTAATCCAAAATTATTTTTACTTCGAATTCCACACCAACCTTTATTTGCTGAGGCTGGGTTGGTAGTATAATTCTCAGATCTGCTGTGGCCTTCTTAAGCAAGGAGACATGAAACACTGGATGATCCTTACCCTTCCTGGGTAGTTTCTATCTATGAGTCACTGGGATTATCCTTTTTTCAACAAGGAAAAGACCCACAAAACAAGGTTGAAATTTTCGATTTCCTTTTAGCATAAGACATTTAGAGATTAACCAAACCTTATCACCAACCTGAAAAGTAGGCCGTAGTTATCTCTTTTTATCTCCATGGCATTATAGGGTTCCTTGGCTTGTTTAAGATTTTTAGTAGGTGACTTATGTACTGTGACTAGATGCTGGACTGAATCATTAATTGCCAGGACTGTGACTTCTCTTGAGTTGATTATGGAGTTTGGGTGTCTGCCAAAGTTCAAGAAAAATGGGGAACATCCTGTGGAAACATTTTTCCATTATTGTGGGCAAATTCTGAGGCCCAAATGACATCTAGCCAGCCACCTTCTTGATCGAAAAGGAACAATCTTAGATACTGCTCTAGTTCTTGGTTTACACTCTCTGACTTCCTACCTATCTCTGGATGATAACTAGTGGAGTACCTAGTTTCAATGTTCAAACCTTGTGTAAAAACCTTCCAGAAATTATACAAAAATTGTGAACCCGGTCTGAAATGATTACTTTAGGGATTCCATGGGTTCATACTATGAGTTGGCTAAATTGTTTGGCAACCTCTTTTTGGTAGCTTGGCACACGCAGCCGAGCTTATCCCAGAGGCAATGTGGAAAGTATTTGTATACACACACATACACACACCCACACACATACAGTAACACAGTGACAACCCTACAAAAGGACTCCACGCCACTTTAGAACAAATAGCCAATATGTATCTGATTAAAACAAGACCAAAACAACAGAAATCCAACATTCAAAATATGAATTTTCAAATATTAAATAAAGTTGTAGTTTAAAAAAAATCAATGGTTGCGCTTGATCAGGACAAAGTTCCTTGGATGTGTCAAACATCATAGACAATGTGTGGCACCTGGGTGGTGAGATGTCAAAAATGCAGGTGTTGCGTCGGTTTCTTACTGCTGGGCAGGGAAGGTGATGCGTCATTTGCGCTCACAATACCTCAACTCCATACTGCGATGCAGTGTCAATTAAAAAATTGCCACCAAGGGACGGTGAGTCGAAAGTCTAGTCGCGCTGCATCGATTCCACAGCGTTGAAGCAGGCACTGCACTCGAACAGGGGTGATGCATCAAGGACTATGGTGATGTGGTGCTCGATACTCGCACAGAGGCGGTTAATCAGAGGCACTGCGATGAAAAGCTGTGGCCTTTGTTGTAAGCCGCGGTAGTTGGATCAAGCAGGGACAACGCTCTGGTGCGAGCAGCAGCGATGTGTCGAGTTTTGGCGGGGTTGCGCGGGTTCTGAATGACGTTTGGACTCAATGCATGGATTCTCTTCTTTGTATCACCAGAAGTCACTTCCAAGGGCCAGGAACTGGATTTGGCATAACTTGACAGAGTAGGACTCACAGAACTAAGTGATTGTATGTGAAGTCTTTGATGGCCCTGAGACTTCTTGACAGGAAGCAAGCTCAAGTCAAGCCCTTGGAGAACCTTGGAACCAGGATGTAGGAAGCAAAGTCCAGTTCTTTCTCTCCCAGGACAGAAACATCAAGCATCATGCCAACACAGCAAAGCGAACAGCAAAGTGGCAGTCCCTTCTGACAGCAATCCAGCTTTTCTTCCTGGCAGAATGTCCTCATGCCAGAAGTGTTCTGAGTATATGGTGTCACAGATCTAGTACAAATACCCATTTCAGCCTTTAAAGGAGGCACATATCAAAGAAAAGTCTTGGTAGTGCAGAAGCTCCTGCCCTTCCTCGCACTGGTCCCAGACTCACTACAGGGGGTGGTGACTTATTTGTGTGAGGACAAGCACAGCCCTATTCAAGTGTTACCACTCTAGCTCAGGAAGACCCAATAGCCTGGCAATGGGCCATCAGGATAAGTAGGGCACCCCTCAGGTCTTTTTTGTGTGACTATCTAGAGTGAATGCACAAATCTCCCAACTGTCACCCTGCCCAGACGTCTAGTCAGAGACAGACAAAGGCACAGAATGGTTAAAGTAAGAAAATGTCAATTTTCTAAAAGTGCTGTTTCCAGACCTACAGTTTAAACAAATCAATTTCACTTTTTTTAAGTCCAGAGACACCAAACTCCAATTTTCTATCAGCTCCCAGTTTGAAGATGCACTTGCAAGATATTACAGGGCAGCTACAATGCTAACCTATGAGAGAGAGACTTAGCTGTAGTGAAAAATGTAATTAGCAGTATTTCACTACCAACACACGTAGAACACAACAGTACATGTCGTACCTTTTAAATACACTTCTCCTTGCCCATGGGGCTACTTTGGGCCTACGTTAGGGGTGCATTACATGTTATAAAAGAGGAGGTGTGGGCCTGGCTAGAGTGCGCCCTTGCCAGGTCAAAATGGCAGTTTAAACTGTGCACACAGACTCTGCAGTAGCAGGTCTGAGACATGTTTGCAGAGCTATTCATGTGGGTGGCACAATAGGTGCTGCGGGCCCACTAGTAGCATTTGGTTTACAGATCCTGGGCATACATGGTGCACTATACTAGGGACTTACTAGTAAATCAAATAGGCCAATCATGTAGAAACCAAATACCATTTCATTTTAGACCGGAGTTCACTAGCAAAATGACAATGGAAACCACGCCAAAAGATGCCAGGTCTAGCAGTAACCTTGACTGGATGGCAGATCTACTATCAGGTCCATAGTGACGGTATGCCATGGATGAGGAAAAACTAGAAGTGTTGCAACAATCCCTTGGGGGCCTGTCTGTCTGATTGTCCCCAAGCACAGATCTCACAAGTGGCAACTTATAGGTGAATGTTTTTGATCATGCTTGGCCACCAAAATTGTCATCTTTTCAATTCTTCAGTTTTATGGTTTCCTCTATATCCATCCAATGGACTGTCATGATTCTCATACAGAGCTCTGTCCTGTAGTTCTTGAGTGGGCAAATACAAGGCTCCATTGTAATATGGTAATTGATTCCTGAGTTCTCTCTGAGGATCCTCTTGAAGCCATTCTTGCATTTCTTCTAAGAACATGTTTTCCTTTATTTGTACCTCCACTAGTCAAGTCAAAAGAACTTTATTCGAATGTTCATGGTAACATCCATAAAAGCACATTTCACTAAAATTACAATTAATACATATAATTCATATATTACAAAAAATCACATGAAATAAAAAGTTGACAGGCAGACTACACAGTAAAAAAGAAGAATTTTAAATAGTTAAAAAGAAGAACTCACGACAAAAACACAATTATCCCTCCATACTTTTCCTGAATTTGACCGCAAGTTTTAAAAAGCTACATACGAACAAAATGCAATCACTACTTAATAGTTGGAGATAATAAAGTACTAAATGAAGCACCCACAATGTTAGATTCTGGGATCATTTTCTGAGTTTATATTGAACATTTCTGTGTGCCTTTTCTGATCCGTGAGAAGGCGTCTGCCTTTCCATTTTCACTTCCTGGATGGTAAGTGATGACGAAATTGTAATCTGCAAAGTATAGAGACCAACAAAGCTGTCTGGGAGTTAGTGCTCCAACCAATTTTCCAAAATTGAAGATTATTATGGTCAGTAAACACAGTGACAGTATGCTTTGCTCCCATAAGGTAGTGTCTCCATTCCTTGACAACATCTTTAATGGCTAGTAGCTTTTTTCCGTTATTGTATAGTTTATCTCTGCAGGCCTTCATTTTAATGATTGGTAAAAATACTGCGTGCAATTGCCTGGCATCCTTGTGTCTCTGAGATACGACTCCTCCTATAGCTTGGTCTGAAGCATCTGTTTCCACATAGGAGAGGTCGAAAGAATCCACATGGAGTAAGATGGGGGCGGAGTTAAAGCTCTTCTTCAAAGAGTTGAGTGCTTCCTCTGCCTTTCTTGAGCAAACAAATGAGATGCCCTTTCTGAGAGGAATTTTCTTTATGGAAAATTCTTTAATAAACTTTCGGTAGAAATTGGAGAAGCCTTAAAGCTTTGAATTTCTTTCCCAGAGGTTGGAGATAGCCAATCAATCGCAGCTTTTATCTGTTGTTCATCCATTGTTACTCCTTCGGGAGATAAGACAAATCCCAAAAAGTTTACTGATTTTACACTGAAGGCACATTTGTCCAGTTTTACATATAGACTATTCTCAAGAAGTCTTTGCAGGACACCTCTCACTAGATTTTCATATCTTCTTATGATGTCGAGTAAATCAAGTTGTCATCAATGTATACTATTGCACATTTGTTTATAAGCTCACTCAACACATCGTTTATAAAATGTTGAAAGGCTGCTGGGGCATTTCAAAGCCCATAGAGCATGACTTAATATTTGAAGAACCCATATTTTGCCCTGAGAGCGGTCATTCACACATCACCTTTGCTGATTCTTATAAGGTGGTAAGCTCCTCTTAAGTCCAATTTTGTGTATATTTTGGCACCTTTCACTTGGTTGAGTAGGACTGAAACCAGGGTAAAGGATAATGATTTTTCACCATGATACGATTTAGGGCCCTATAGTGAATGCATGGTCTCAGCTCTCCATCTCTTTTGGGAACAAAAAATAGTGGTAAGGAAATTTGGGATTGGCCAAATTTATCTGTAGCTACTGTTTTAGATGTCTATTCTCAGTTTCTTTCAATGCACATATGCAACTGCAAGGTAAATTGGTGCCGGGCTGTAGCTCGAATTTACAGTCACATGGACAATGTGGAGGAAGCTTCTCCACTTCTACTTCATTCAACACATCTAAGAAGTCGTCATATTTCAATGGAATTTTGTTTGCAATGATAACACATTCTGAAATTACTTAATTGCAAAGCATCATTTCTGGACCAGGTTCTTTGAATTGGGATCATTGAGCAAAGCAATTTTCTTTACAATAATCCGAATTCATCACAATGGTTCTTTTCCCTCAATCAATCATCAGATTATCATCTGTCAACCAAGGCAAACCCAAGAAGATTTGGAACTGAGGGGCATCAATCAGATTACATTGAATGGCTTCTTAAGGACCTGTTTGAGAAATTAGTTCCACTGGTTTTGTATGGGCGACAATTGATCCTGATGAAAGACTGGTTCAGTTACTGCTCTAACTGCTTCACTCTTAGTTTTACGGATCACTCCTAACCCAATCTTATCAGCAATGTTCAAATTGTGAAAATTGTCTTGCTTTAATTCCAATAATTCATTTTCTATGGCTGAGCGATTTTACTTCGGTCAAAAATTCTAAGGAATTCCTTTTTAAAATCTTTGAAGTTATACAGCAATGGAGCATCTCAGGAAACTAGTGGCATTGAACAGGAAGCTGCATCTCCATTGAGATAAGACAAAATGAATGCCACTCAAGAGACTGTGCCTCAGGAAAAATCAAAGGACTACACATGAAACGAACTGAGCAATGAGTCCAAACAATGTGGGCCTTTTGAGGGTCCCCTCTAAAATGTTTGGGGGTGGCCAAAGGAATCACAGAGGATAGGTAGTAGACTACCTGAGTGGTTATCCTTTTTGTAGGGCATGTGGTAGAACTAAAGTCCTAATTTGCTGGCGTCGAAAGGTTAACGTTTTCCCCAGATATCAAACCATCCATCTTAGATGCTAACTCAGTGGTTTCTCTTCTAGAATCTATTATATCTTGTCACACTGGTTCCTTTTGGATTGCTTCTATTATCTCTCCCAAGCTTTTCAGTTTGTGGCTGGTAGAGCGCAATTCTGCTCTTCCAATTGTAAGGGTGCATTATAATCACAGATAGTTCGCAACCACATATAATCTGTTGTTGTAGTAACATTAGGTTATTAGGTTGTGTTTTGTAATAACGTGTCAGTGAAGTATTAGGTATTTCTTTCATATAAGTCGGAGAATTAACGTGGTAAATGTACATGTTTAGTTGAATTTAAACGTGTAGAGTATATTCATGATTAATGAATGTTTTGATGCTAATGTTTATATAACGTGGATATTAATGACCTACATATACATGTGTTTTAAACTTGTGTACTGTTTCTATGTTAGCCGAACTTGGTAGGCCTAACTTTTGTTTCTTTCTGCTCACTCTCATGTTGAAGGTTGCTAATTAGCATGTATGGGCTTGGGAAATTTTCCCTTTTTCATGTTTTTGTTGCAGGTGCAAGGATTCGTCCTCATAGTTAGAATAACATCTTTGTTTCAGGAGTTAGACAGACATAGGGAGGAGAGGATACCTTTGGACAAGCAAGCTGATAATTAAGGAGGATGTCTTTCTTGTCGGAGTAGACCTGGGAACCAAGATCATCAGACAGGAGCCTGGAGAGCACCGTTGCTTCATGGAAAGTTACCTGCAAGGAAGGACCTGAATGGATGAGGCAGTCTTGTGATGTGTTTGGGGGTGTGATTTTTGACTTTTGTATTGGGGTTAGGGACAGAATTTGGGGACTTTTGCCTTACCTGGAGAGAAGGGAGCAACTTAGAACGAGCTCCGTAGCTTTATGCCACTTGACCCATTCAATGTGAGTGTGCTTCTTAGGAAGACTTCAGATGCTGACACCTTTCTGGGGACTTGCTTGGGGAAATGCTAAGTAGGGATCTCACACTAGCGGGAGTGTAGGGACAGACTAATGCCTTTTTTCTATGAATCGCAAATGAAGAAGGCTCTTGATGTAGTCTCTATAAATATTTGTGTGCTGATCTTTGAATTGGTTATTTTGTGTATGTTGCACCACCTAGATTTCATTCATAGGTTAGGTTTTGTAACTGTGCTCATGTATTTTTACACTCTTGTCTTGAGGTGTCTGTATGTCCAACTTTTCTTGGTGTTATAATAAAAATGCTAACATTCTGGATTAGGAGTCTGTGTTCCTTCAAAGTCATGGGTAATGGTAATGTATAATTGGCTAATGGTTTTCTCTACCCTCCGTACTTACAAGCAGGCAACAAAGACCCATCGACCAGGGGTTCAAGAGTAAGTCTAGAACAAATAACCTGGCTTCCTCATAACCTTCAGCCATTCTGCTCAGGCGAAACAATTAATGTGGGCACTTAACTCTGTCAAGATTACACTGTTGTGAATTACCAATTTTCGCAGGAGCAGAATGATGCCAATATCCTAATGCCTCTCCCAGAACCTTCCTAGTCTCCAGTGTTAAGATTCAAGAGACTAAGAGTGCTCCAAAGGGGGAAAAGGAGATTGGGAGAAACAAGAAGAGACAGCCTTTGTCCAGGTCTCCTGGTTCTTCTCATGCAACACCTTGGCTGCTCTGCTTTGACTTCTGGTGTTTGTGTTGTTATTGGACAAAACTGGAAATAAGAACTAGCATTAGTTTTTTCTAACAACCTCTCAATTCTAGTTGTAAACTCAATACCTTTTGGCTATATAACTTATATGAACATACCCTGCTAGACCAAGACCTCATATGCCAAAGTGAGCTCCAACTAGATGTCTTGGTATTTCTAGAGAGACAATATCTTCCCATGGAGCCTGTGAGTTTGATTGAGCATATCACATGGGGTACATGCCTTTTGTTTTATATATGAACTCTGACACCACCAATCAAGAAAACTTGGCTTGCCCTTTGAGGGCACAGGTTTTAACACTGAAAGCACAAATTGACACAGTTACTCTTGATGTAAATATCCTCTGTGCAGATCCCCATAAGGTCAGTGACAGGGCAAATCAAACGGAGGAAACAGTACAAGGTATGGCAAAGATTTTAAGTAATTATGCAAAAATAAAATGCATTCCTTCATTCTTTCAGTACAAGGTGCGAAATTATAGGTGGGCGAACTGCAAAAAAAGATATGTTCATTATCATCTCTGGCCCACCTACTTGACAGTTGTATAGAGGACACAGAAGGCTGAGCAAGATGTTGCAATCTGCAATTTATTGACCTTTCAGAGAGTATGGAGGGCAAGCACCCTGAGAAATTGCTGGAAACCTGGATAAAGACCTCTCTATATCTGATTGCCATGTCTAACTATTTTATTTTGGAAAGAGCACACAGAGCACTTGTTCCCTCGCATCACCAGGAGCCCCATCTCGGGCATTCATTGCCAAAATTCTGAACTACAGAGACAGGGACTTAATTCTACATAGAGCGAGAGAACCCTCGGAGATTCGCTGCGAGGAGGCTACAGTGTGAATATTTCCAGACTATCCACAGTGATTGCAACAGCTGTGATGAACATTCGAGCCAGTAAAGCAAAATCTGAGAGCCATGGGGCTCCAAAATAGGTTCCTTTATCCAGCCATATTACAAGTCCTGCATGAGGTCAAATCTAATTTTTTTACAACCCCATAACAGGTTTGGGACTGGCTTGAGATGGGGGACAGAAGTAGTGCACACCTGGGGCCTCATAGTGGGGGTGCTCCTGGCCACCGGGGGCCCAGCTTGGATGATCCAGCTCCTGCCATCACCACCAACTTAGGGGAAGAGTGGACCTTGACAATGCAGATATCAACACTGATGGCACGATGAGCATGCGTGCCGGCACTCCAGCACCTTCCTCAGCTGGACCATCTGAGCGGACCTGATTGGCTGCAGAACACAAAGGATACACATCAATCAATCAATCAATTATAGCATTTGTATAGCGCACTACTCACCCGGAGGGGTCTCAAGGCGCTTGGGGGGGGTCTGCTACTGCTCGAAGAGCCAGGTCTTGAGTTGCCTCCTGAAGGAAAGGTGGTCCTGGGTCAGTCGGAGGTGGATGGGGAGGGAGTTCCATGTCTTGGCTGCCGGGTAGGAGAACGATCTTCCTCCGGTGGTGGCTCTGTGGATGTGTGGAACGACGGCGAGGGCGAGGCTGGTGGTGCGTAGCTGGTGGGTGGGAGTGTAGAAGGTCAGGCGGTTGTTGAGGTACCTTGTGCCCAGGTCGTGGAGAGCCTTGTGTGCGTGGGTGAGGAGTCTGAATGTGATCCTCTTGCTGACGGGGAGCCAGTGCAGGTCTCTCAGGTGTCCGGAGATGTGGCTGTGTCGGGGATGCCCAGGATGAGACGTGCGGAGGCATTCTGGATGCGTTGGAGTCTTTTCTGAAGTTTGGCTGTGGTTCTGGCGTAGAGGGTGTTCCCGTAGTCCAGTCGGCTGGTGACGAGTGCCTGGGTGACCGTCTTCCTGGTTTCGGTGGGGATCCACCGGAAGATCTTTCGGAGCATACGCAGGGTGTTGAAGCATGACGACGAGACGGCGTTGACTTGTCTGGTCATCGTGAGGGAGGAGTCCAGGATGAAGCCTACGTTACGTGCGTGGTCCATTGGCTTGGGAGCGGTGCCCAGGGCAGGGGGCCACCAGGAGTCGTCCAAGGCATAGGGCGATGATCCCAGGATGAGGACTTCCGTCTTGTCTGAGTTCAGGCGGCTGTTCTTCATCCATTCGGCGACGTCTTTCATCCCTTCGTGTAGGTTGGTTCTGGCGGTGGCGGGGTCGTTTGTGAGGGAGAGGATCAGCTGGGTGTCATCGGCGTAGAATATGATGTTGAGGTTGCGTTGGCGTGCGATGGCTGCGAGGGGGCTCATGTAGACATTGAAGAGGGTGGGGCTGAGTGATGATCCTTGTGGTACGCCGCAGATGACTTCGGTGGCCTCGGATCTGAACGGAGGCAGGCGGACCCTCTGGGTTCTTCCGGTGAGGAACGAGATGATCCATTCCAGTGCCTTCTCTTGGATTCCGATGTTGTTGAGGCGCTGCACTAGGGTGCGGTGGCAGACCGTGTCGAATGCTGCGGAGAGGTCCAGGAGTGAAGGACTGGGTTCTTTAAGGCCCAGCGGTGCCAGGGAACAACACCTGAAACCTTCGTGGGTTACCTGCTCTGGCGTACAAGTGACAGAGACACGGGACACTTCCTTCGGCGTCAAAGATCAGCGTTTATTACTGCAGGGATACAGAAATCGCAAGAAGTACAACATAGTGTAGGTTCTGAGAGTCTGCTTCAAATTGCAAAAGGGAATCGCTCCTTTTATACACATTTTCGTCATTGCTCGACATAACGAACAAAAGGTTACAACTCAGTTCCCACAGTAAACTTCAAAAGGATTGCATTCATGTTTTCAGAAGCCCGGAACATGATTATAGTAACATTGCCGGTTCCCAACTGTAAAAGCACATCATCTCGCCATAAGGCACATTCCACTCTAGTTGTAAACAGGCGAAAGAAAGAGACAGGAACAGGTGTAAGAAAGACAGACAACCGTAACAGAAGTGTGTGGGGGCAATATCGGAAGCGTGATCACAGGATCAAAGGACTCAAACCTAACATATGTAAAGCTGAAACAATAGACCAAACCGGCAGAATAAGCCTCAAGCTGAGCCATCTGCCTTTGCCGTGTCATTCCCCCGGTCGTAAAGACGACCCCAAAGAATATTCATCTTCCGCCAGAGCTTGGGAATCCCAGGGTCACGAAGCGGACATTGTCCCTTCGCTGGCTACGTGAGGGCAAGAAACAAAATGGATGCCGTATCTAAAATGGAACCCGAGGGTTCAGATGGAAAAACCCGTAAAGGAGACGAACCCTTCTAAGTAGTGTAGCGTAAACGCATACACCTACTAATCTCGTCATTTACGGTTCATAGATACCAAACTCGTCCATATCCGAGAATGCCCAAAACATCGTAATGATTCTCACGGAACCTCAGACGCTCCTTTTGCCCTCAGGTAGGCAAGCACTAGTCGAAACCAGAATCAATTTCGATATTCATCAGATCATTCAGGTGTTGTTGAAACATCATCCTATCCATCAATGTCTCCTTGGTCACAGATGGCCTTCTTATACACGTTGTAGCACAAAGGCCACATAAGGCAGGACCACACTGCACACAAAGACAACACGTGAACAGAAACGTTACAACGACTCCTATGATCATCAGAAGCTTCCAACCCCAAGTCGACATCAGACCCCAAAACCATCCTAGAAGCGTCCAATCTCCCTCGTCCACGTGTATGGACTCCGAGATTTTATGCAACTTTGAGATGGCTTGATAAACAGTTGGAGCATTATCAGGGATGAAAATGCAGCAGCTCGAATGGATTACCTTGCACACACCACCTCTATCTGCAAGTACAACGTCTAGAACCATACGGTTCTGTAGCGTCATAAGTCTATCCGCTTGAAGCTCTGCTGTCAGGTTACCAAGGGCACTTGCAGTAATATTAGCAGTCAATTCCACCACACGAGTCAACTGTCTCAAGTTCCTACTATTAACCATAGGACCCCAAAACGGTAGGAAACCCTTAAAGAAGTCTCCTGCCTCTTGACTGGCAGTGTCCTCTTTACTAACGACGCCTCTCACAACTCTAGTCTTGTGATAGTTTGAGGCGACCGTAAAAGTTGGTGGTAAAAGATTCGCGATATAGCAGGTGCCTGAAAAATCACGAGGCAACCACGTATAAGCACGATCGTAACACACAAAATAAGTACCCTTGGCAGTCAGGAAGACAGGGGAAGAGAGCATCGGTAAGACATACGTCTCAGTACAAGCACTCTTCCCAAGCTGAGCTCTTGGATTTCGACCAAGGCCTTGCAGACAGAAATGGCCGAGATGAGGTACGATCCAAATCGGAGATGAGCTTTTAAGCTGTCTATCACTTACCAACATACTATACTCAACCTCACTCAGATCCTTGTAAGCTCGCACCTCTTCCTCTGGGATAATTGTTGCATCAAAAATATCTTTATCTAAATCAGCAATCGCTATCGCCAAAGGCTTGTGGTACGGGCCAGGACTAAGGTCTGTGGAGCGAGGCTCTCGACGGGGGTAGGAAGCTAGTGCACTACGGAACATAGTTTGGAATGCTCGAGCTGACCCCTGGGTGCTGTAAGGAAGAACCAAATACGGAATACCTTTATCCATAGTATGTGGCATTAACCCACACACCCAACAATTGGTAGTATTCATCACCAACTGATGCTGATGCAGGAGTTGGACAAAGGAATTGTTCATAAATTCCGCACATCTGGCCTGTTCATGTTGAGGCAGAAGATGAAAGGAATGTGGTGAAATAGTGGAAACAGAATTTAGGTCAAGTGAGAAGGAAACGGGTGAAATGGAAGGCAATAATAATTGAATCCCAAAGTACACTCCACCCACTAGTAGCATAGAAACAGTCAAGAACAACATAAAAACCTGAAACAGAAAACATTTTGTTCGAAACATCTTATGCAATTTTGATCTTTGTACCGCCATTTTGTCTATGTCCGACAGCTTAGAAAACTCCATCCTCTAAAAACCGTCCGTGACGTTCTTGACGCACTTCGTTATGAGTAGCGATTATCAATTCCCAGGAGTTCCCAGAAATTGACAAAAGGCAATCGACCTAGTGTCAGAAACCTGCTAAACAGAAGGAGGTACCCGCACGGCCCTACGGTCAACCCAGATGGTAGGTCTAATCAATTTATCTTTTAATTAGCATAAGTCTCCTAGCTGCAAGGAAAAAAAAAAGTACACACACAATATGCAAAATCATAACATTCATGGCAACTGTAAGGGGTAACGTGAATTCAAAAATAAACAAATGCATTAGTCTTTATTGCGCGATCGAAGAAAATATCGAGTCTTTCCAGGTCGAGTTTGCTCTTCAAATAACGATTCTGATGGCAAAACATTGTTCGATTGTTCAGGTAACAGTTCAGAACTTGAACTCTCCAATGCTGATGATAACGGTATCGTTTTCGATGATTCGACAGGGATATCTGATTGAACTAAATCGTTCCCTACAGGCTGGGCATCACTAAATGGTACATAGTACAAAGGGGTCTCTGTTTCAGTCGAGTCGACTCCTTTCTTCATCCATGTGTCTACTGGCAAAGGAAGCGGAACCTTCTTGGTGTGGGTGGCATGCACCCAGTGCTTTCTTCCTTCCAGTCGAACTGCAGTCCTCGTCGCCAGTAACACCTGGTGGGGTCCCACGAATCTTGGCTCAAGATTGCGTTTTCGTCCAAAATTTCGGGTAACGACCCAGTCGCCAGGTTGGAGCCGATGACCAGGACCTTCTGTTTGTGCCGGTAGAGCCTCGTAAACCTGTTGGTGAATCAAACTCAATTTAGCAGTCAGATCATGAAGATAGTCAATCAACATTGGATATTCAAGTCTGTTAAATTCCTTAGGCCTTGGGACTCCCCAAATGTTCGCAGGACGGCCGAACACAATCTCATATGGGCTAAGCCCTACTCGAGAGTGCACAGTCGCTCTGGTCGATAAGAGGGCTAGAGGCAAAGCATCTGGCCATGATAAACCAGTCGTGGCCTGGATTTTGGCAAGTTTCAGTTTCAGGGTACCATTGTATCCTTCCACTAAACCCGCCGACTGAGGATGATTAGCACTATGGTATTTTTGATGAATACCAAGGCCACAGCATACACTTTTCATCACACTTCCCACAAACTCACTTCCATTATCCGACCATACAATCCGTGGCATGCCATACCTAGGGAAATACTCTTTGAGCAACACTTTTGCTGTAGATAGGGCAGTATTATCTTTAAGGGGGTAAGCCTCAATCCATCTAGAGAATGCACAAACTACAACCAAGACATACTTCAGGTTGTTGCATCTCTCCATATGGATGAAATCCAACTGAATAATTTCAAAGGGACATGTAGGAGGGGCAAAATGACCAGGTGGAGTAGGAGTGCCCTTGCCAGGATTGTACATCAAACATATCATGCAATTCTTAACCACTCTCTCCGCACACTTAGTAATTCCCTCATTCTTCCATACTGGGGACAACAACTTACATATGCCTTTTGCGCTAATGTGTGACGTGCCATGAGCCATGGTAACAACGGCAAGTACATATGCATCCGGTAACATCCATCTCTGCCTTTCTGAAAAATCAACCCAACATCCATTCTCATCTAACTTCCCCGTGCTTTCTTTCCACTGAGTCTTTTCCATCTCGGTAGCCTCATTCTGTATCTCTTTCACACTCTCAACTGTGTCTTCACACATACCAGTCTCCGCTGGCCATCTTATTGAACTCGTAACGTACATTCGATTTGTCAGATCTCTAGCTGTCCCCTTAGCAATCTCATCCGCAAACGCATTACCGCGGCCAACATCATCTGTCACTTTCCGATGCGCACTGCATTTGATTATTGCCACCTGTTTAGGCAATGTAAGTGCATCCAAAAGGTCATTCACAAGTTGTCCATGCTGTATCTTCGTGCCATGCGACGTGAAAAACCCTCCTTCTCTCCACAATCGACCAAAATTGTGCACTACGCCAAATGCATACTGACTATCGGTAAACACATTCACCCGCTTTCCTCTAGACAACACACACGCTCTCGTCAATGCGATCAATTCAGCTGCTTGGGCCGAATTCTGACTCAATCTCGCAGTTTCCACAACCGTACTCAACGTTACTACAGCATACGCAGTCGTCGTATCACCATTCGGCAACTTGAAGCACGAGCCATCAACATACAAAGTACCATCGGGATCTATCAATGGAGTGTTTTTCAGGTCAATGCGACCCTTCGTCTCTTCTTCAGTTCTCAAGTAACAATCATGTGGTGCTACATCATCTGATTCCATGTTGATCGGCAACAATGTTGCTGGGTTCAACACATTACAACGCTTTATCCGTATATGACTTGCCAAAAGTGTCAGCTCATACCCAGACAACCTTGCGCTCGTCAGGTGTTGAGTTTTCATTCGGTTCAGAAGAGTGTCAACTGCATGCGGAACCATCACCGTAAGCATATTATCCATGACCAAACCTGCGGACTGTCGAATGGACACCGCAGCTGCTGCTGTTGCTTTCAGACAACTCGGTAATGCTCTAGCTACTGGGTCTAAGGTTGAGGAAAAATACGCACATGGGCGTTGTTTGTCGCCAAATTGTTGCGTCAAGACACTCAACGCACAACCATCCCTCTCGTGAACGTACAGTGTGAACGGCTTACTGTAATCGGGAGTACCTAACACAGGAGCCGAACACAACGCATCACGTAATTCCGAAAAACTTTGCTGACACTCTTCAGTCCAAGGCAAAGGAGTCGAAACATCCTTGCACGTGAGAGCTAACAATGGCTTCGCTAATAATGAAAAATTTGGAATCCATTGTCTGCAGTATGACGTAATACCTAGAAAGGCACGCACATCTCTCTGAGTTTTTGGCACAGTCATTCAAGCAATCGCTGCAATTCTTTCTGGGGTCAACCTTCTCCCTTCTTTTGACAATAAGTGACCCAAATAGGTTACTTCTTGACAACAATATTGCAGCTTAGAAGGTGACACCTTGTGATGTAAGTCACATAAATGCTGCAACAACGACACTGTAGTGGTTCTGCAAATAACCTCGGTATCAGCAGCCACTAATAAGTCATCAACGTACTGAATCAAAGCTGCACCCGTCGGTAATACAAATGCATCCAGTTGACTTTTAAGGGCTTGACTGTAGATCGATGGACTCTCACAATAGCCCTGTGGTGCGCGTTTAAATCTAAAACTGCGACCACCTAGTGAGAATCCGAATAGATCTCTGCTTTCCTCAGCAATCGGAATGCTAAAGAAAGCATTCTTTAGATCAATCACCGTGAACCAGGAGGCAGAAGCTGGAATTAAGGTCAACAAGGCCGTGATATCTGGCACCACAGGAAATTGTGGGACCACGATCTTATTCACCTCTCTTAAATCAATTACAAAACGGTACACAGGAGGTTTAGATGGATCAGTTCGTTTCAGGATGGGTAACACAGGACTATTACACACATTTCCCCAAGTTTCTTCAATGACATCCTTTTCGATCAGGTCATAAACGATCGCTAATAGCGCTCGCTCACCATCAAGAGAAATACGATACTGAGGTATACGTGGTAATCGCACATTTGATTTCAACTGAACCACATAAGGTGGAATGTCCAACAAACCCACATCATTGGGGCCTGTGGCCCATAGTGACGCAGGAAGGGAACTCAGTTCCGGTGGGAACTTATCGATCATAGGAGAGATTATTCTCTGACCTAATGTAAGCTCCACTCCCGCAGGAGAGCAGTACAAAGTCGCATATAACCGTTTTAACAAATCCAAACCCAAAAGATTCTCGCCACAACCAGTGGAGAGAATCAAGGGAGCCTCCAGCTCACGAGGACCAATCGTAAGGGGCAAAGGGCTGGAGACAGGATTGCTAACAGGGGCGCCAGAGAATCCAACGGAAACATTCGCTAAGCCGGACAAAGGTGCGCCAGGGAGTTTTGAATGCATGATGGAACTTTTTGCTGCACCAGTGTCCAACAGAAAAGGCTCAACTACGCCAGATGTAGCAACTGCGACGTAAGGCCCTCTCTGATAAACCGGAACTGACACTACTCCCTCTCTTTGTCGGTGGCTGTCCTAGTAACGATCACCTGCCTCAATCTCATGTCCAATGTAATAATCGTCCACATGGTACTGTGCCGATCTATCGGACCTCGCATTCCGCTGATCAAAACAATTATTCGCATCCAACGAAGTAGGAGAGCGCTCATTCTGATTCTGAGAGTTACCACGACCTCTACCTCGAAATGCCTGTTGGGGACCACCACGTCCCCCTCGAGCCAAAACATGATTATAGCGATCACGTAAAGTGGGACAATTAAATTTGATATGTCCTTCTCCCCTACAATATGCACACTGATTATATCCAAGCATAGATCAGAGGAGTCAGAGCGTGACTGCATCCTGGAAGACTGTGCCTGTGGCCGATACTGCTGTTGCGAATCATTTTGATTCGAACGCGGAGGATGCGCTTGTTGCAACAAAACCTTCGTTTTAAGCTCCTTCGTTTTCTTATCTGAACGATCACTTTCTTCTTTTTCCCTATTTTCGTAGTATTGAGCCGTCGCTAGTATTTGAGCAGTGGTTGAAACGGCCCATGCACTTTCTGAATTTTTCAATTTGTTGCATAGTTCAGGCAACAAATTTAACACAAACTTATCAACAAATAACCGCTGTCCTCCCTCCGTACTCATGTCCTGACCACTCTGATCAATGAATGCTTCCTCAAATCTAGTAAAGAAATCGGAGACACTTTCGTCTTTCTTTTGCTTACAAGCCGACAATTTGTCCCAATTCACCCTCATCGCTGGCATAAGCGTTTTCATGAGCGTAATGATTCTTTGGGGCAAATCCGTAATTAACTGCTCGGGCTTAGCCCCACCAATTTGTCGTCCATCAGCCGCTAATAACGTAGCCCAATCACCACCCAACTCAGCCAAATGATTCTCTTGGCGGATTTTTGCCCAAATCGGTTGCGGTACAATATTACCAAACAACATGTCGATGTCAGCAAGGTTCATAATAGAAGCATCCACCAGTTGGGATAACTCCTTATAATAACCTGCCGGATTTTTGCGTGGATCAGGCAAGGATTGCTTCACCTGTAAGACTTCTGATCGCTTCCATGGGAGGTGTATCCAAACCCTTTGGAAATACGGCAGAACCACAGGATTAGCGTTCGGATCCCCTAGCATCCAAACTGGCGGAACCTCTCTCATAGGATACTGACCGGAGTTCGCTTTTGGAGTATCGGAATCGTCATCAAACGATACCCGAGAAGGCACTGTAGACCTAAAGGCTAATAATCGCTCTAATGCACGTCGTACATCTGCACCTACGATCATACCATTCAAAAAACGACTCTGAAGTTCGGTCATTTCGGGCGGTACATCATCTAAGTCATCATTATCCCACTCTTCCCTCAAAGAGTTGCACATTTCTTCAAACACAAATCTCTGTGTTGGCTCATTGAACTGAGAAAATGTATCGAAAACTATGAGTGAGGTGTATTTAGCAGGGTGTCTAATCCATCTACGCGCCATAGTTTCTAACGTCGCTCTCTCTCTTCCACCAGGGATTTGACTTCGTCTCTGGGGAGTTTCAGAGACATCGGATTGAAGTAACGATCCGGAAAGTGGGGAGTAGAGGGTAGCAACAGAGTTAGGGATACGATTACGAACGGAAGGAGAAGAGGAAAAAAGAACAGGAGCAACAGCATTAGAAGCGGTTGTAGGATCAGTGGGGGTAGCAGGAACAATAGACTGAGAAGGTACAGGCAAAGAAGCAGTAGGAAGAGGAACAGGTAGAGGAGCAAGAACAGGACCAACAACAGGCTGACCAGTAGCCGCCAAAACAACAGGAGGGGGAACAGGAGGAACTACAGGAGCCATAGCACCCTGTGCATAAGGAGGTGGTGATTTCATTAAATACGCTAACAAAGGATCCTCTTTCGAGTCTTCTTCCTTTTTATCGAGATTTGACGATAACACCGGATAACATTTATCCGCCCACATGTGATGCAGTCTAACTGAAACTTCCGTTTCTTTATCTGCTTTATCTTGATGGTGACATTCTGCATCTTGCATTATCGTAATGATACTACTTTCTTTCTTATTTTTCTTAAGCTGTTTGATTTCTTTCTGCCTGGCCTCTTTGCGCCATAACCGAAAGGAATCGAACATAGCCGGCCTAGATTTTCTTTTAAACAGTTTCGCTTCGAGATTATCTAAAATGTTAGTGTCGAAACTTCCATGTGATGGCCAACTAAGGTCACCGTCATTTTTCGTATAACGAATCCAATATTCATTATATATAATAGGGCCCACACCATGTCGACTATAGAGCTCATATATCGGAGTTCCAACTGGAGGTATCGGACACGAGTCCTCCAACCGGGAGTCCATACTGTGACATTTAAAGAAACCAAGGAAACCACTATGGCCAGGCATCTTGCACGCTAACCTAGTATCAAACTTCAAGGGTTATCGAAGTACAAAATCTTCGTGAAATACAAAACCCTCGGTTTTTGGCAATTGCAACTGTCAAATAACAACTAAGAACCAACAACTAAGAACCACAAATGCAATGGAACCACGCAAAATGACTAAGCACCAACAACAACCAAGGATACTGGGAGCGACCCACAAATACTTAACTGAGAACTCAATGGCGTCACCAGGAAGGCCCGTCTGTCGTGTCGCCGTACAAAGGACTACGCCAGGCGCCAAAACAGGTCGACAGTCAGAGCATCGGTCCGTCGCAACCGTCAGGAGGCGGGGATCTTCGCAGGAAAAGTCTTCGGACCACTTATTTCGACAACAGGATCGATGAAGCGGGGTGCACCTTTCCTCGGAGATTTCACACGAAGTTCCTCACGATCGTCAGGTTTTGGACCGGTACCGCTGATGTCGCCCCACGTTGGGCGCCAAACTGAAGGACTGGGTTCTTTAAGGCCCAGCGGTGCCAGGGAACAACACCTGAAACCTTCGTGGGTTACCTGCTCTGGCGTACAAGTGACAGAGACACGGGACACTTCCTTCGGCGTCAAAGATCAGCGTTTATTACTGCAGGGATACAGAAATCGCAAGAAGTACAACATAGTGTAGGTTCTGAGAGTCTGCTTCAAATTGCAAAAGGGAATCGCTCCTTTTATACACATTTTCGTCATTGCTCGACATAACGAACAAAAGGTTACAACTCAGTTCCCACAGTAAACTTCAAAAGGATTGCATTCATGTTTTCAGAAGCCCGGAACATGATTATAGTAACATTGCCGGTTCCCAAATGTAAAAGCACATCATCTCGCCATAAGGCACATTCCACTCTAGTTGTAAACAGGCGAAAGAAAGAGACAGGAACAGGTGTAAGAAAGACAGACAACCGTAACAGAAGTGTGTGGGGGCAATATCGGAAGCGTGATCACAGGATCAAAGGACTCAAACCTAACATATGTAAAGCTGAAACAATAGACCAAACCGGCAGAATAAGCCTCAAGCTGAGCCATCTGCCTTTGCCGTGTCATTCCCCCGGTCGTAAAGACGACCCCAAAGAATATTCATCTTCCGCCAGTGCTTGGGAATCCCAGGGTCACGAAGCGGACATTGTCCCTTCGCTGGCTACGTGAGGGCAAGAAACAAAATGGATGCCGTATCTAAAATGGAACCCGAGGGTTCAGATGGAAAAACCCGTAAAGGCGACGAACCCTTCTAAGTAGTGTAGCGTAAACGCATACACCTACTAATCTCGTCATTTACGGTTCATAGATACCAAACTCGTCCATATCCGAGAATGCCCAAAACGTCGTAATGATTCTCACGGAACCTCAGGAGGATGAGGGCCGCTGTTTCCCCGTTGTCGAGCAGGGATCTGATGTCGTCTGTGGCTGCGATTGACATGATTGATCTCTACTCTGGTTGATTTCGTTTCTCCTTGGGCGAGAATGTGTTTCTAATGTTTTATTTTTCTAGGGCTAGATAGGGCTGCAGGAGCGAATATTCTTCTTTCTTGACCCTGTTTTTTTGTGTGTGATGGTGGGAGACATATCAATGCTCCCGCCTTTTATACATATTTAGTATAGGTTGGACTAGCGGGAATTGAATATTTGATGGATTGAGCATTTACATGGAACATCAGAGTTCTGGGCACATTTAAAAGAAAATATAGGGTGCTCTCCTTTTTGAAGAGACACGGAGTAGGGATAGCCTGTCTCCCAGAGACCCATCTCATTGACACAGATGCCACCAATCTGATCAGGGGCAATTCTTTACATCTACATACTCCACCTATGCTAAGGGAGACGCTATATTGGTTACACCAGGCATGCCTTTTAAATTGCAGTACCATGAAGCGAACAGAGAAGGGAGGCACATTTTGATTCAGTCACACTACACTAAATGGTAGGGACATCACCATCATAAATGTGTGTGTCCCAAATACTGATGATCCGTTTTTTTACCCCAAGATGCAAAGCCTCCTGGCATATACATTGACACCCCTTTCATATGGGCAGGAGACTTTCATTGTGTCCTTGACAACACCCTAAATAGCCCCCACCCCACATACGGATACAAAACCCAGAATCACACTCTTTCAGGGAAGCCATGGAACATTTGCAAAGTGTTGACATATGGAGGACCCATAGCACACGCAGTGGACTGGACCGAATTCTGGTTGCAACTCACGATGCAAAGGCGATTCAAACTGCTGCTTACTTTAGTAGGTATTTATCAGACTATGAACCCCTAGCCGTGGATTATATTACAGCCGTTACCCCTAGGGCTCAAAGCGGATGGAGGCTTCCACTGGGCATTCTTACTGACCTTGCTAGGGATCATAGGGACTGCCCTGACTGAACATTTTGAACATAACTGGGCCACCAGCGTATCCTGTGGTAATGAATCGGAGGCCATGAAAGTGATCTCTAGGTGGAAGTGCATAGGCCTCAGTTGTGGGGTTAGGGAGCAGTTGACCAAAGAACTGAAAATACTGGAGGCTTCATTGACCACAGCTCAGGGTAAGTCTCTAAATAGTCCAGATTATGATGCAGCCCTCCTTAAAGTCGAACAAGCGTTGGGAGATGCTGGATTGGTACACACTGTGAGACTATAGGCAACGCCTCCATAGAGAGGGAGATAAACCGAGCGGGTTATTTACTAGATTACTGAGAAATGAGCAGCAATGGCTTACGATCCTTGACCTACAAACACCCGTGAGTCCCTACGCCACAACGCAGATTGTGATTCACAATACATTCTCTGAGCATATACAGTGCATTTACAGTAGGGGTTCTCATATGTCCCCAGGCTGCTTATTGACTCACTTGGACTCTATATGTATACCCAGGCTCACTGACTCTCTCAGGGAAGAACTAGAGAGTGACTTGACGTTGGAAGAACTTAAGGAAGTCTCGAGAGAGTTGTCTAGCTATAAAATGCCCGCGAGAAAAAGAGCTCCCTATAGAGCTATATCAAACCTTTTCCCCTCACCTCATGTCTAAGCAGTGGGAAACATTGAGGGGGGCACAGGAGGTAAGAACACTGCCCTCCACAGTATTGTGCACATACTTTTAAAATCCAGGGAGGATCCCTTCGACCCTTCTGCCTAACATCCAACACCATGATCAATTCTGACACGAAGATCTTGTGTAAGCATTAGCAATCAGATTAGGTTAGAGAATCGGAACCCTAAAACGAGTGATCATTGTGGATTTGTCCCCGAGCATAAAACGGCAATGAATATTGTACTCTAGGCACATGTGCTCTCCCCTGTATGAGGCTCCCACCATTAGGGTTCGGACAGGCAAAGTAGTATCTAGAGATTGTGCAATTCAATGGGGAACAGGACAGGGCTTCCACCTATCCCCACTACTCTTCGCCCTGGCCGTAGAACCCCTAGCGATAAAACATAATCCCAAAATAGTGTAGTGGAGAATTTCATTAGGATCTATACTTGTGTGGTGCATTGTGTTAGTGAAAACTCCCCCAGGTGTCTGTCCCGCTGCTGTTAGAGCAATTGCGTAGTTCCTGTAAGGTTTCGGTACAGCAGGTAAACATCAAAAAAGCTTGCTCTTCCCTTTGGGGATGCTAGCAACCAAAACCCCAGAGGAGTTGCCAGAGTTGGGCTGCGATTGGAGACAAGTTTTGATACTTGGGGATTATGGTGACGCATTGCAGCTGACAAACAATATGAATTTAATATGGGACGGGTGATGTAAGGCCTGCAAACCTTGATCGAGTTCCAGACTTTGTTGCCACTCTCAGTCATGGGCACGGTGGGTAACGCGAAGATGGTGGTTTTACCACATTGTCTTTATATGTTACAGAACTCACTGGGCCCTCTTTCTGCATTCACCTTTAAACAGCTGTGTGGTTTGTTGGTTATATTGGTTTGGGTGGGGCAGTGCAGCCGGGTGTCCTGAGCACTACTTAAAAAGCCTCCGGAGGAAGGAGAATTAGGGCTCCCAGGTCTGGTAGCCTATTACTATGCATCGCATATACAACACATGGCCCATTGGGTGGCAGAGGAAGACACTTGGGAAACGCGATTACTTAAAAGCATGTATGGACATACCTCACTTCTAGCCCTCCTTATGAAAAGAAGCTGTGTTCCTGGGGAATACTCATACATAATTCGGCAGACGTGGGTGGTGTGGGAATGCATTGTGGGACAAATGATCCGCAGACCCACTTTTGCAAGAGAACTTAACATATGGGCCCTGCCACTTTTCCACCAGATAACCAAGGTGATGGCCATCAAACGATGGGTCAATGGAGGGTGTAATACCCTGGGGGATCTTTATCCAGGGGACACATGTATTGCTTTTCCAAAAGCCCAGGATGCATTCGAGGTGGGACCTGGATAGTTCTCCAGTGTGCCAAATTAGTGAAAATGGCATGGGAAAGCTGGATTGAGTTTCTATCTATACCTTGCAAGCCATCCTACAATACGGAACAACCCAGCATATAATCACCCCATTGTATAGGGTAATAAGGCAGGTTGACTTACTTCAACATCATAAGGGCGGGGGGGCTTGGGAAAAGCATCTTGGAGGCCTATTCACTGAAAGGTTATGGGATATAGCATGTACACCAATCAGGGAGGTCTCCGGTAATACTCAATTTGAATTTATACAATTCATTTCCTTTATAGAATGGTCATGACCCCGGTAATTCTTCAGAAGATATGAGTAACAATACCACCCAACTACTCCCATGGTGTGGGGATGTGTTGGAATGGGCGGGGTTGGAAGAAAAACAGATCATAATGACTAGAAGAGACAAAAAAGTGCAGGTTGACCTGCAAACATGAAGGAAGTTGGTGGATAGTTTCATAGAGGGAGAGATTCACAGGTGGATATGGACACTACCCCACAGGGATATCGAGGAGTGTGCTTTTTACATTGGCCTAGACTTTGGAGTGAGATGAGATCAAATTGGAGGGCTGTCCAGACAACTTTGGTTTACAACGTTTGTGCTCAGTAATGGTGGATTGACGATTATGATACACATTTTTTCTAACACTTTGCTGTTGGCTATTGTACATCATGGATGCCTGAAGGTTATGGTTGTATATTGTATGGTTAAAGCTTTAAAAAAGAAATTCTTTTTCAAAAAAGAGCAAGAGGACACCCCTAGTTTCATCTGATTATGAATAGATAATTGAAACACCCAACAATTCAACCATGACTGCTGAGAGAAGAACCATGTCTAAGGAGATGGGCAGAGTCAGAGGAAGGTTGTTATCTGTGCTCCCCGCTATTAAGTTTGTTTTATTGTGTTTGAGCAGCAAAAAGAAGAGAGACATCCAGCGCTCAACAGTAGAAGGCAAGAGGATACGCCTTTGTCCTCATCCCCCTGAGACTCAAATGTAAAAAGACCCAAGCACGTGCTTTCTCTGGTAATGCCCCTTCGAATTTCAACTCTCTCCCCAAAGATCCTCGCTGCAACCCCCTCCTACCCTCTCTTCAAAAAAAGACTCAAGGTGCTTCTTCTCAACAAATATTGGGGTACCTAATGACTCTGTAATGACACTCTCCGTATTCTGTATTCTCCTCAACACACCCCCCTCTTTCTTCCTTTTCCTATTTTCTCTCCCCCTCTCCTTCTTCCCTTCTCTCTCCTATTTTTCAACCTTCCTTCTCTCCCTTATTTATCTCTTAGTTACTTTCTTTCCTCATTTCCCTAGTCTAACTGAAATGCCTTATCCTATGTTAGTTTAATTCACTCTGTAATTGTGTCTCGATGTGTTTACGTATCTGTAAAGCGCTTGGGTCCAGTAGCGCTATATAAAACCTTTTAAATAAATAAATAAAATAAAATAAATAAAGCTCTAATTCTATTTGTTCTTGTTTTGTGAAGCAATGCATGCCAGTGCACTGTGACATCTCCCAGTGATGTTGCGGCAGAAGATCCGGTTTCTGCTCAGGGTCATATATATATATTTTTTAATCACAGTGCAGCGCTGTGCAGGGAAATAGCAGGAATGCACTGATTCTAACATTATACGGCGCATTCCTGTCAATTCCCTGAACTGGCGCACAATGTGCTGCCTATCGCAATTGCAGACGCCCTTGGTGCAAGGGTGCCTGCATCGTAAGCAGGATTGTTTTTGCACAAAAAACAATTCTGAGAGGCAATTTCCTCTGTCATCTTGTGCTACATTCTGCATTCTGCAGCACACATAGAAATAGGAAGTACCAATGAAAAATAACGATATTCTCCTTGTTGCGCCTTACTAGGGGAGGCGATCATTTCTGACGTATTTCCATGTTTATCAATTGTTGGTAAATGAGGGAATGTGCCAGAATCCAAGGGTGGGTGCGTGGGACTACCCATGCTTCACACATGGAACGCCTCCCTGAGGCAGACTAATGCAATGCAGTACTTTGTGCTGTGTTGCGTTACTGTAGATTTGTCAAGGCACAAAATGCCATTCAAGGTGGTCTTGTGTGGCTTGATAAATCTCACTCAAGAGTTGCGTCACTCTTGCGCCCCATTGTGTGGCGCAAGGGAAACACACGTTTTTAATAAAGTTGGCCCTTAACTCCATGCGTGCGGCGCATTTTCCCGCTGTGCGTTGAAGTTTTTAAAAACCCGCGGTTCATGACGAGCTCAGCTCGTCATGAGCGTACGAGAGGTGTACCTCATGACGAGCTGAGCTCGTCATGAGCGTCGAAGGGGTTTTAATATATTTTTTTTAAACCTAGTTCTGTTCTTTGAAGCGTTTTTTTTCTATTACATGTTTTTTATTCCTCAGTTTAATAAGAATATATATAATAAACTATGGGAGGATGTAAAGTGAACTCAACCTCTGAGGCTGGAATCTGTGACGGCCACTCGCGCATTCTACTTCGCTGCGGAGTCACTAACCCAATGAGTTATCTTTCCAGATACTGAAGCATTTTATGCAGAGTGAATTGAAGCCTTCGGGCTTGAAAGACTGCTGACGTGTTGAAACAAACAGAAGTCTTCTGGCTTGTTTTTACTTCAGTGTTTTCTCCAATCTTCATCATTTAAGCAAGCTCAGTTACATTGATTAATGAAGGGCCCGGCATGTAATCAATTGTTGTCACTGCACCGCGGGCCTCAGCTATGTGTGTTGTGAGAAATTACAGCCACTGTACCATGTTAGCACGCTTTTGATTTCTTTCATCACAACTTTCATTTCCCACAAGTCTTTTTGTTTTCGATGTGGCGTAAAAAATCATTCATCTAGTGCTGCTGCGTCTGTTCTAATTTTTATTTTTTTGATCAAGTCCCAGGGTGCTTTTCGCACAAGATAAACACTCCCTTTTCGAGTTCCAGCTCCTTCCCAGAGGCGTTGAAGGGCACAAGGTACATTTGTACCTGAGACTGCCTGCTCCTGAAAGGTCAAACTGTATCAGAGCCTCAGGCTGCCTCGACAGGGCCCCTGCCACCTGCCTGTGACCAATGAATAACACAAGGTAACAATCGAAAGAAAACAGGCCGCATTTAACCCCCAAATAAAGTACAAAATGCATGTAAATTGAGGGCAGAGGGGCAGATGTATTAAGGGCCTCATTTATGAGGCTGTGCGTCACTTTTACGCCGCCGGTGCGTCACTTTTAGTGACGCACCAGTGGCGTAAAAAATGTGCCTTGTTGCGCCATATTTACAAAGTGACGCATCTAGGTAGATGCGTCACTTTGTAAACCCCTGCGCCACATTATACCTGCGCCAGGTATAATGTATGCAAGGGGGCGTTTTGAAGCAAGAAAGGGTCATGGAAGTGACGCAGTGAAATCTATTAGATTTCACTGCGCCATTTCTTGGCCGCTAATGCGGTCAAAATCTTATGCCTGCTTCATGGCAGGCGTAAGACTGATGCAGGCACTAACAACATGGGACTTGCCCATGTGAAAGTACACATTGCTGGAGCTGCGTCACTTTTGTGACACACTCCAGCAATGCGTCACTTTTGCGCCTACAGATACGTCAGAAATACTGACGTATTTGTAACTCCTTGCGACATGATGTGTCATATTATAAATATGACGCATCAATCATGTTGCAAGGAGTGCGCACTGAGAAGTGACGCATCGTTGCTTTCACGCAGCGATGCGTAATTTCTCATAAATGAGGCCCCAAATGTTTTTACTTCTGCAAAGCAAAGTTGCGCAAACTGGAAGGGGTTCAGAGAGCCAAAACACAGAATGCAATGGATTGAAATGACACTGCAATTTGCAGTTGTCATTGGGACCTACAATGCAAATGTTTGGATTTGTGAGAAATGAGGGTGGTAAAAACGTGTTCCTCGCCCTTCGTCAGACACTTGTTTCCACCTCATGCCTCTTTCATCCAACACACCCTGCCCTTTCATGTCGCTCTTGCAGGTTCTTTTTAATCCCTGCTTTTTCCCTTTGTCACTGTTTTCCCATCTTTCCCTTCCTCCCCCTTTCCCCTTTTGTGTATTCCTCTCTCTTTTTGCTCTGAGTGAAAGTCTGGTGAAATAAAATAAGTGCCAGTCCCCAAAAAGAAGTGCCAGCTAGAATTAAACACTGTGGATTGGTACAGTTCTATCAATGAACACAAGTTTTTACAGGGATGTATGACATTACAATGCATGCTTTTACCACGCATGCTGTTACAACGCAGTTTTTACAACGCATGCTGTTACAACGCATAGCGCTTTGGGGTGCTGGATAGTGAATAGTTTAAATTACTATTCCAACTCCAGTCCCCGTGGATAGTAGGGAAGGTGTTGGATAGTAAATTAAATCTATTCCCTATCCTAGAGCGCCCCCCAGCACAATGCGTTGTAATGGTTTTCGTTGTAAAACCTGCATTGTAATAGCACTGCGTTGTAAAAGTTTCGTTGTAAAGGATGTTTCCCGTTTTTACAGTGCAAAAAGATGTTTTGGCCATAGGGCGATCAGTTAAAGTATCACTGTGTGCATCTTCCGCATGTCCCTTTAGAAAAGGGATACAAATAATTTAGATCCGGCCTTAGCTGTCTCGCCAATCTTGTGCAATCATAAAAGAATTTGTAAAGCTAACGTACATAACATATACATATCTGGAGGGGCTTGAGTCAGCCCATTTCATCCTCTGGTCTGTAAAACTGTCATTCATACTTTGCTTCTGCCAGTTACAGTACACTGCATGGAGCAATGGGTCAGGCTACGTTAGCCACTACCTTCATTCACTGTGAGTGACAGCATGTTTTCTGCTGAAATGTGCACATCCGCGTGAAGAGTAGTGCACCTTCTGACCAGGGCAGGTAGGGCTATAGCTCATTTGAAAATGTGCTTTTTGCTTTCCATCCTTTCCCCTTTTTATTGTTTTTTTAGTATTCATTTTCCGTTCACACTGTCTTCAAGTTAGAGTAATTAAAAGCCAACAGTCCTTTTTATTTGCACCACTAAGAATCATATTTCCATGGGATGTTTATTAAAACTATAAAACATATTTTTATACTTGTTCCAAATTCTCCTGTCTATTATGAAGCACCACACTGTTCTAATAAAATTATGTATGATGATTATTCATTTCAAAACATTTGTTTCAAGAATATGGCCGCCATATTTAGGTGGTCACCCATTTTCTTTTTTTCTTGCTTTTGCAGCATGCTTGCAATAAGAAATACGATTAATTCAACTATCACACCAGCTTCCCAATTCCTGACCTAATAGCCTTGGCAATGCTTGTTTGCGTGCTATACTAGTGCTTCTGAATGTGAATGCAGAAACGGTGGCCGGTTTTCCTTGGCCTGGCTCTTTGTCATGACGTTTGTAGAAGGAGCCCTCCTTCATGAATATGACTAAAATCGCATTTCTCCTAATCCTTACAGCAAGGCCCCTTGCTCTGTTAGAGACTGATAAAAATAAGTTTGAGGCACAGTTGCTTGGAACATCCATCCCTGCACTGCTACGTGACCAATAATACAACTGGTCCCACCTTTCTAATGGGTACTTTTTTCTCAGATTACTCTCCTGGCCCATATTACAGAAGTGCCCCGGGGACACAACGGGCATTTCTGCCCTCTTTGTGCGCCCCGGGGCTCTTTGGTAGTGAAGAAAGAGCTGCAAATGCTTGTGCAGCCCCTTCTGTAATACAGATAGCTCTGGTGCAAATGGTACGTCAGCGCTATCTCAAGAGGGCATTCTCTCATTTGCATGGGGGCATGGCCCCATGAGAATGGGGGAATCTTTTCACCTTTGCACCAGCGCTGTAGTATGGACCCAGTCACAGTGGTAAAGAAGCCGCCTGGATGCACACTGCAAGTGTGCCACAAAAAGGTGGCGCAATGTCATTGCTCACCATGATGGCAGCCCTCTGAAGGGGGTCAAGGATGGCCTATGGACCCCCGGACATCCCCTTGCAGACAGGGGCAGTCACTCACTGCACCCGCCTGCAAGGGGATCTCTTTCCGATCTTTAAAGTGCAGGAGTGTGCCATCTGCACAGTGAAAACACGGATCGGCTTTGAAGCAGCTGCTCCGTATTTCACTTGAATGTGCTGCCCCCAGGACAGCACGGGTTTGCGGCTGCCCTGTGGGCAGCGCATTCAACCTAATGGGGTGCCATTTTTCTTGTGTGCGCATGGTGCATCTGTTTGAAGGTGCGCTGTGGCGCAAACAGGGAATGTGCGCCCTATACGCAATAGTGCCCCATGGGCTATATCATACATACGGCACATTTTCGCACCTTTTAAAAGGTGCACCCGGGGCAAACAAGGAAAATGTGCCGTTTTAGGATGCATGCATTGCCCCCAAGGCAGCTGCGAACCTGCGCTGCCATAGGGACAGCACATCCATGTGAAAAATGGTGCGGCTGCTTTAAAGTCTGCACTTTTAAGGGGGATTAGAGATCCCCCTCCAGGTAGGTTCATTGAGTGACCCCCTTTCCCCCCCGACAGAGTGCACTCCTGAACGCTTCTTTGCCTCTGGCCCCACGTCTGTAATACGCCACGGGTGCAGAGGCAAAGGGTTTCCCTCATTTGCATGGGGCCAAGTCCCCATGCAAATGAGGGAACTCCCTCTGATGTGAGCACTGGCACTTTGTGTGCGCCAGCGCTATCGGTATTACAGAAGGGCACGCATAAGTGCTTGTAGCTCCTTCAGTAATACCAAAGTGCCCTGGGGGCACGCAAAGCGGGTGCAAACGCCCATTGCTCCTTCAGGACACTTCTATGATACAGCTCCTGGAAGTCTTCCACTGCATCTCACAGGGTATGAACATTTTTTTTTTCGATCCACCAAGCTTGGTGCAAGGTGGTGCAAGTGTGTCATCACTGGAGCTTTACAGGCGTCGCTCCCAGATGTGAAGAGGAACCTGGTACTTAAGAATGTCTCCCTCATTACCTATTTTTGAGCTTGTGTGAAAACACGCTGCACTTTTCTTCTGTGACACTCCTCACACTTTAAGCCTTGGAAGGTCAAGCACAGTTGAACCCTTATAGCTGTTGTATTTGATGGGCCACTGTCATGTCTCTAAGATCTGTGCCCTGGGCTTGAAAATGTACCCTTATATCATGTTCCTAATCCTGTCACAAGGATGTTAAGGTCTTCGCTCTCACTTGCTCTCACTGTCTGTCCCAGAGACACACCTCATTGTTGACGAGCACTTCTCGTCATGATAAAGAGAAAGCTTGCTACCACACCAAGAAGATAGACAAGAGATACAGTTTAAACCCCCCCTCTTCTTCGTAACAAAAATCTGGTTTTATATCGATGTAATACTGGCTTAAGGCCTCATTCCAGGCACAACGAAGCGATGCTCATCTTCATCTGACACACTTATCGATGAATGGGACAAAAGTAGACCAGTATTTTACTTTGACATCTTCTCTAAGTCAGTCAGGGCAATTCCTTTTGTAGGCAAATGCTTCCAATATTTAAATGCTTCACTTCTTGTCCCTATCAATCTCTGGCACTAGTTCCCAGGCTGTCCAATTCTTGCCAACATCAGGTCAAGAATAACCCCGGGCAGAGCCCTCCGCTCCGCCCGCGGAGTGTGCGAAGATTTACCTACTCTGTGTTCCACGGAGAACGTGGCGTAGGCAAATCTCCGCACACTCTGCGGCAGAGGGGAGTTAGCCAGCCCCGCCTCCATCCCCCCCATATTAACAATTGATCAAAACTTAAATAAAAAGACTTTAAAGTAAAGAAAAAACACTTACCTTGGCTGCGGCGTCCCCAGGCTGCCTTCCTCCTCTTCATCGCCGTCTCTGGGAAAACTGCAAGAAATACCCATGGGCGCGCGCGCATGCGCAGTTTTTCCCAGAGACGGCGATGAAGAGGAGGTGAGCAGGCCGGGGACGCCGCAGCGAGGGTAAGTGGTTTTTCTTTACTTTAAAGTCTTTTTATTTAAGGTTTAATCAATTGTTAGTAGGGGGTGGGAGGCGGGTGGCGTAGTTGAGCTCCACTGAGTTCCACCGACTTTGTTCTCAACTCCATGGCCCTCCGTGTAGCCCTGCTACGCCCACTACACCCGGTGTTAGTCAAGAACCATCATCTTTCAAGAGGATACTTAGACTTTTTCCCCAGATTTAAGTCTGAACAAATCCAAGCAAATGGTCCAAGATGGTGCCTCCAACCTCTGAGGCACAGCACCACCTAATAATACCTTCTTCTCTATTTAGAGGCTGAGGTGCATGCTAAGGAGATACCTTGAGTGTAGCATTTGAAGTTTTGCAACATTTGTGGCTCTCACTGTGAGGGCATTTATTTCCTTAGGCCAAGGAGGATAACATTCAGAGGCAAAAATATTTTTCCATGCATATACACTAATGCTCTCCTCTTCTTGGACCTCCAAATGTAAGCCAGCTGGCCACCTCCCTGGATACTGCATGATCGAAGGAATTTTCCTCTTCTCTTTTCAGTAGTTATGAAAAAGACTGCAAAAGACATAGATATCAGGCTTACCAAGAACTTTGAGCCAACAGGAAAGAAGTCTGAACCCTTGTTGATCATTAGCAAAGGAAATAGTAGCTGCATTATGGGCGTCCACTTCATCTACTTTGGCTATGAACCACCTGCAAAGCAGCACAATTCAGTAGCCTATGACCCAGAATTTCTGAGCTCTCGTTCCAATGTAGAAAATTTGAGATGAGGGAGACGCGCGTCCAAACCGACGGAAATCTGTCAGTGGCTTTGATTTAAGGAGGTCGCTGCATCTTATTAACCCTCACCTGTTCCTGGAAGCAATTTCAGCCGCTTTTCTGCACGGCAAGTGGGTTTTTCAGCCTCTTGGTTCTTGCTCCCTGTGTGCTTCCTGCTGCAGCCTGAAATCTCTGTCAGGGGGGCGGAGTGTTCTTTAGGAGAGGGCCTGGCTTAGGCCTAACCACTCCCACGACCCAGTTTAGCTGCTGCACCAATACTTTGGAGCTATTTTGTTCATTTTTACATTATCTGGCTGATATTTTCCAGATTTACGTAATTTTGACTGCTATTCTGCTAAAATGGATACCAAACCTCTCAATAAAAGGAAACAACAAGTTTCACCACCTCCTTTAAAATCGAAATTGGTGGAGTCTTCAGAGCCCTCCTTATCTCTCATTTTAGAGGAAATTAAAGCACTCAAAGCGAATACTGACACTATTGCGACTGAAATTAAACATGTGAGTAAAGAAATGGCTTGTTTATTGATGAAAATTTCTGATAACTCAATCAAAATCCAAGATAATAAAACCAAAATTGATGCCTTTGCTCCACTTGTGGCGAAAATTTCTCCTCTGAGCTCGCACCTTCTGGATATGGAAAATAGAAATAGGCAATATAACCTGCGAATTTTTAATTTACCAGAAGAAGTTGAGGGAAATAATTGTCGATTATATTTGGAGTCCTTACTTCCTGGCCTTTTAAACCTCAAATTTCCTGAAAAATTCGAAATTGACAAGGCCCATCGAATTCCTTTGCATCGTAACCCACAGCATACCAAACCTACACAAATGATACTTAAGGTATTTCGTCATCATCATTTGGTTATGATTAGAAAGGCAGCGAGAGACATTCCTTCATTGATGGTTAATGGTCACAAAATCTTTATTCATCAAGATTTTGCAAAAGATACTCTTGCAATTCGTAAGGAATTCACTTCTATTCGCCCTCAACTAAGAAGTCTTGGTTATAAATATGGTCTCTTTGATCCTTCAACGATGCACATTTGGAAGGACTCATTCTCCAAATCTTTTCACAGACCTGATGATCTTTGCCATTTTCTTGATCAGCAACTTCATCGTCCAATGGATACTCATGATCCTCATCCTGATTCTTGAATGCTTGTTGTTCATGGTCTACTGACAGGTTGTTGAATTCTTATTTTACCTTGGGGCTCCAACGGTTACGGTCATGCTTGTAGATCGTGTGTGCGTTTCACTGCTCTCCTTTATGTGTATTGTTTTGTCTCTGTTTTGTTTTTTTGTTTTATGTTTTCTCCTTTCCTTCATTTTTCATAATCCTTCGAGCTACTTATATTTTTCTATTTCTTCTTTTTTCTTTCATCCTCTTCTTCGTTTTCTCTTCTTTAACTCTTCACTATGGCTAATGTTAAAGTAGTTTCATTAAATGTGAAAGGCTTGCGTCACCCAGTTAAACGTACTAAGATTTTAGATTATTTAGGTCGTTCCAAGGCTGATTTTTGTTTTCTTCAAGAGACTCATGTGGATGATAAAATATTGGATTATATGAAAAAGAAGTGGGTTGACTGTATAGTTTCATCTCCTGCTATTGGTAAAAAAATGGTGTAGCAATACTAATTGCAAAAATGTCTCATTGCCAAATTTTGAGCAAAGTTGCTGATGCTAAAGGGAGGTACTTAATTGTAAAAGTTAAAGTTCATGACACCATTATCTTTTTGATAAATGTTTATGGTCCTACTGCAGATGAACCTACGTTTTGGTCTTCTCTCACTACTGAGGTTATTAAAATTGGAAATATTCCTTTGATTGTTGCAGGTGATTTTAATGTAGTAGCTGACCCTTTATTGGATAGATTGTCTCACACAAAATTTCACACCTCTAAAGTTTATTTTGCTTTTAAACAATTTCTCCAAACCACAAATTTAGTTGATATTTGGCGCCTCCATTTCCCAACTGACAAAAATGTTACTTTCTTTTCTAATCCACACAATTCGCATTCTAGAATTGATTATATTTTAGTTTCACGACAACTCATTGCATCTATCGCGAACCCTGTCATTGGAAATATTGATATCTCTGACCATGCTATGATTTCTTGTATTTTAAATCTCCAGACAATACTCCCTAAACAATCTAGATGGAGAATGAATTCTAGCATTGCTCTCAATGAACAGAATAGACCAAGACGTTTATCTGCTATATCAGATTACTTTCAGCTTAACCCTGAAGGCTCAACTTCTTTGATTACTCGATGGGATGCGTTTAAAGCTTATATTAGAGGGACTACGATTTCTATTATGGCACATGAAAATAAAACTTTTAATGCTAACATTGATCGGCTGCAGAAACAAATAGCGAAATATGAAAGACTTTTTATTACCTCCAATGATTTGAAATATAAAGATATATTGCAAAAACTACGTTATGAATTCAATACTATTCTTAGTAAAAGAGCTGGGGTCCAACTTTCCAGAGTCAATGCTAAATTTAGTTTCAACGCAAATAAATCTGGTAGGCTTTTAGCTAATTATCTTCGTATTAAAAAAGACAAAATACAGATAACTTCCATTCGTAATCCTACTGGTAAAGTTGCGATCGCACACATAGATATTGTTAATGAATTTTTAGAATTTTACTCTACATTATATAATAATCCTGATTTTAACGATGATTCTATGGTTGACTCTTTTCTTTCTTCCTGTGACTTACCCAAACTTTCTCAAACAGATAAACTTGGCCTAGATTTACCCATTACATTGGATGAAATTTTATCTGCTATAAAATCCCTCAAACAAAATAAATCCCCAGGTCCTGATGGCTTACCAGCTGAATTTTATAAAGAATTTCACTCCCAGCTCTCACCCTTTTTCCTCCAACTATTTACTTTTTTTAGCTATTCAGGAACTATGTCTGGGTCCTTTTCAGAAGCCTTAATTATTGTTCTACCTAAACCAGATAAAGACCCCACCCTTGTTTCTAATTACCGCCCCATTTCTTTATTAAATCAAGATTGCAAATTATATGCAAAAATATTAGCGTCCTGTTTATCCCCAATATTGGATTCTATCATACATCCCGATCAATCAGGGTTTATGAAAAATAGATATTCAGCTAATAACACAAGAACTTTATTACATGCCATTGAACAAGCTCAATCATTACATACTCCATCCGGTGTTATATCTTTAGATGCTGAAAAAGCCTTTGATAAGCTTCATTGGCATTTTTTATTTTTTACCTTGTGTGCGTTTAATTTTGGTGATAATTATATCCATATGGTTTCAGCCCTATATTCTGCCCCTACTGCTAGATTATTTATTAATGGCCAAGTCTCTACTCAATTTTCCCTTTACAGAGGTACACGTCAGGGTTGTCCCCTTTCTCCTCGGTTATTTTTATTTGGTATTGAACCATTTCTTGCTTCTATTCGACAATGCGATTCTATTAAAGGAATTGCAGTTAAAGATATAATGGTTAAAACTCTGGCGTATGCAGATGATGCGCTTTTGTTTATCAGTGATCCCATGTCCTCGTTTCCTTCCTTATTAGACTTAATCTCTAAATATTCTTTAGTTTCCGGTTACAAATTAAATTCCAATAAAACTGAATTTTTTCTCTTAAATGTATATTGTACTCCTGATATGGTACCCATGCGGGATATTATTTGGCAGAAGAAAAAGTTGAAGTATTTGGGTACCTTATTTTCCTCTTCTATTAAATCAACAATGACTTTAAATAGTGATTTTGTTTTAAATTATATTAAGGATAAATCTTCTAAATGGTCTTCATTGCATCTTTCATGGTGGGGACGAAGAGAATGCATTAAAATGAATATTGCCCCTAAAATCTTTTACACAGTAACTATGCTCCCCATTCAATTCCCATTGAAATTTTATAAAGATATTGATAACCTTCTCTCCAACTTTCTTTGGAATAAAAAAGCAAAACACATTGAGTATAACAAATAAGATGTTAAAAAGTAATGCTGGTTTCGGCATTCCGGATATTCTTCTTTACCATAAAGCTTTTATTATGAAACAAAGTGCTATTTGGCTTAACCATTCCTCTATACATAACCCTCCCATTTGGTTCCTTATTGAAAAATCCATTGTTAGTCCCTTTCCACTTCCCACTTTAATGACCATGTCACTTAAATCTTCATATGTTCGTAAATCTCATATCATTAAATCCACTAAACTTGTTTTTAATAATCTTGATTCTATTTTTGAACACCCCATGTCTGTTACTAGTGATTTATCACTATGGTATAGTTCTGTTATTAAATTGAATAGACATATTAGTTTTTGGTCTTCGTGGATTAAAGCTGGAATTTTTTATCTTAAGGATATTTATAAGGCAAATACGTTCATATCATTTCAAATGTTACAAGCTACATTCAAATTGGCAAATTCAGATTTTAGTAAATATGAATGTTTAATTAACTCTATATTGGACTCGTTTTCACAAACCATTCCTTCTGTTGTTCATGCTGATTTATTCACTTATAGTCAAACTGTATCATCAAATCCTCATTGTGCTTCTATTTTTATATAAAAAATTATCTAATAATTTAGGTTCGAATATTAATGCGATTGCACAGTTTTGGAACATTGAACTATCTCTCTCTCTATCCATTAATTCATAAGAAACTATTTGGCTTAACAATATATCTGGTTGGTTACCTGTTTCTTTATTTCAAACTAATTCTTATATTCTATTTAATTGCTGTGGACACCTTTGCGATTATTCAAAGCTAAATTACTTCAATCTGATACATGTTGGCATTGTAATTCACACTCTGGTTCACTACAACATATGCTTTTTACTTGTCCTTTGCTTTCAAAATTCTGGACAGATGTTTGGGACATTATTAAGAAGATTCTTCATATTCAAGAGGATTTAACATACAATTTGTTGATTTGCAAATCCATATTCCTGTCTCATGATTTAAATACACTTGAATGTAAACTTTTTAATTTCCTAATTTCAGCTGCGTTAAAATCCATTACCTGTTGTTGGAAAGATGTTTCGAAGTTATCGGTTCATGCATGGTGGTCTTGGGTTATTTTTGTGAGAAGAAGAGCACAATTATCTTTATCCGGGGTCTGTCAAAACTCATCTTCTTATCACTTATTTTGGGTTCCTATCGATATTTATTTATTGAATTAATTTCAAATATCGTATGTTATAAATTCAGTTTATAATTGGTTATTGTATATAGTAGCTCAATTTATTGCCTATTATTTATCTGATATTATATGTTTCTTTCCCATTCCCTCCCGTCCCTCCCCTTTCTTTTCGTTGTTTCATTGCATTACTTGTACTTACACTTGGAACCATGAATTTATTATAGTTTTCTGTATGTCTTGTTTATTGTTACTTATGATAAAAACCTCAATAAAATATTTTGAACTCAAAAAAGAAAACTTGAGATGAAGGACTGGCCTGATGTGTTTCATTTTGCTCATCAAAGGGAGTAAACAAATTACCGTGATGTACATAGCTGCATATTTTTTCCTGTGGCATCCTATCTTTGAAGGCATCCAACCTTTCCCTTTTGGCAAGATGTGTTCATGTGTTGAGGAGGAACTGCATTGCATTTTCCTGAACATATGCAGGGCCATTCACTCAGATGACAAAAAACGGCATACCTCATTGGACCCAGTTACAAAGTTAACAAGCAGGAAAACAGTGTTGTAAATGTCTGTATGGATGGGTTGATCTTGCCCTATTGATAGGCGCATGATAGAGAAATACCTTTTGGTGATAATGCTCAACAAAGTTAAATAAAGCCAGGTGCCAATATCTGGCCTCCTTGGATCTGGGTCAAGACACAAACCTCGACACAAGAAGAAAATTGAACCAGTCTGCCAATATGCATGTTGAACTGTAGAAAATAGGAACACAGCCAGAAAGTGTTCAAATGCAATGAAATGCCAAAACAATACAAATATTGGTGGAGTCAAGATCATCTACAGCCATAGGGAACTGCTGACAAAGAGAGAAGTCTGTGATGATGGAGTGGCACCACCACGTCTCAGAGTTGAATGCTCAGAGAAGTAGAATGTACATAGGATGACTGTCAAGAGTTTACCTATATGATCTGGTTCAGAGCAAACGCACAAATGCCAACCTCCAGCCTCACTTAAAAGGAATGTTGAAAAGATCTGTGCTTATTATAAAACAGCAGGACTGAAAGTACAAAATGGTGGCTTTTGACCAAGCAACACCGTAACCCATGTCGGGAAATGGAAAAAGGGTATTCAAGTCCATTCAGCATGCAAGAGTCACTTACCCAAGGTAGTACCAGAGTGTCAAAACTATGGGAGACAAGAAGAGAGAATCTGGTTAACATAGAGGTCCTGATTCACAAAGGTGTAAGTTTACGCTTGATCATTTTTCCCTAAACTGCATTTTAATAGTAAGTTTACAAGTGCGGAGGCTCCACAGTCTGGGCGGAGAATTCTGTGCATAAAAACACAATACAGGCCTATCTTTTCAGGTGTGGAGTTCTCCACCCTGACTGCGGAGTCTCCAAACATGTACACTTCCTATTAAAATGAAGTTTTACGAAAACTTAAAAAGAATAAACTTACACCAAAGTGTACTTTTATCTTTGTGAATCAGGTCCAGAATAGTTCCTACAGTTAAGAGGACCACTGAATCACCAATTACAACACAGACCGGAAGTAAAATCCCCTCTGCAAGGACACCATAGGTTTTGGAGACGCTCACTTTTTATAGAGAATGATCGCCCGACTCTAAAAAGCACCTCTGCTGTAGTTACATGTCACGAGGTTTGCAAGTTAGGTGCAGCAACTGTCAACAACAGACTCACACAAAGGTTGCAATCCCTGCTGGATCAGAGGTAACCTTACTTAAATCCTAAGTCAATTAACAAAATAATGGTTTAATCTTTCTTTTAGTAGACAGGGGAAATTAGCTGTTATGGTGGCCACATTGGTGCCATGAAGCAAAGAATTATTCTCTACAGCTCATCCATTAGATACTTGAAGCCCTGTTATGATACAATAATAAGTGAAGTGGGAGATAAAGAGCATTTAACAGCATGGTGGAAGGCAACCTCCATCTGAAGAATAGGAACACATAAAAGTGAAGGCTGAGTGAGATATTGCTATAGGGTCTCCAACCCATTGTCAGAGCCTGACAAGATTACTAAAGGGGACAAGATGCATGGGGGCGTGGAGCCCGCAGCAGAACTTACCTGTAGTCTGAGAGAGGCTGTTCTCAGGGATGCTGCGAGACAATCAGCCTTAACTAGAAAGCTATTGTTTGGTGTTGCATATACCAAAAATTAGCATGTATAGTGTTTTTTTCTGTGTTCCAATCCCAATTCAAGGTGGTGCCTCCCTACTCTCACACAACAGCTTTCCAAAGAAGTATGGTCACCAGCTTCTTCCTGTGACTGTACTTCCTGGTCACATTCTCTAGCTCCAGTCTCTTGGATCATCTTCTAGAGTCCAAAGTCTTTTTGGTGCCATCAGCTTTTTCCTCTACTAGAATTAGTTTCTTTTCAAGGACACTTCTACTTAAGGTGGCTGCAGAAAGAAACATTCTTCAGGAGTGAAGATCTACCACCTTAAGGTAGGCCCATCACAACCAGCCATTGACAGGTACATATGTATAAGTGGTTTTCTGCCAAAATATCAAATACAATGTGGGACAAGAATATTATTGTAATAATATTGTGATGTTAAGAATAGAGTGGACTATAATGACACAGATAAGAATATTGTTTTTTACGGTTTATCTAATACTGTTGGTTTAAAATATAGTTGTTTTAAGCTAAGATAGTGTTTAAATTATTTTATTATAATTTATTATATTTTTCTTTGAGTTAGTTTACATTTTTTATAGTGGGTTGATTGGGGTATGGGGATTAGGATAAGGAGTAATTTCTTTATTTCTGTTTTGAATTTCTGTATCCTCTTCATGTTGCAATTTACATTTTGTTAGATTTTTATTTAAAGTTTAAATATTCATATTCAATTTTGTGGGGGAAATTGGGTGCTGAGTTGTTTTCTTTTTCCAAAAATTGAATATAATTTATTTTTAAATTAGGATTTCTTTTAGATTTTTTATGTTTGAATATTCATCGATTTATTTATTTATGATTATTTATATCTAATATTTATATTTGATTACATTGTCCTACAAATTCATAATGACTTTTACATTTCTAAACCATATTTGTTATTTTTTATTTTGTTATATATTATTTCATTTGGTAGTTTGTGAAATGTGATAAAAATTATTTAGATATATTTAAATGTTTTCTATTTAATTGAGATATTGTATAACAAAATTATTGGTAGTTTTTTTTATAGTATTCTTTATTTTATGTTTTACATATTTATTTATATGTTTTGTATCAAATTAGAATTATTTTCGATATATTCTGTAACTTTATCAAAGTCCAATATGGCTCAGATTGAAGTAGGAAAGGTATATCCTACCCCACTCAAACTCCAACACTTTTTCCAGTGCGGCTTAGATTAGATTTGAAATATTAAATATATTCCCCTCAAAGTCCAATGCTTTACCTAATGTGGCTTCGATTGGCGTGATAATAGGTAATCACCCCCCTTAAAGCCCAACGCTTTCCCCAATGTGGTTTAGATTGGAGTGAGAGTAGGAAACATACATCTTTCTATATTTACCATTTCGCACATTGCATTATGAATTGGAGTTACAATATTTTATTTATTGCTTTGTAGGAAAAACACTTGGTTCAATGTTTAATTATAATTAGGTAGAAAAACTTTTGGGGGGAGAATTCTTTTTTTATTATTTGTAGTTTTATTGCTGAATGTAGTTTTTTATATGTCAATAGTAAATTGTTAATAATATGATTTGCTTTACATTTTAGGTAATTAAGTGAAACATTCAAGAATGACACTGTTTTAATCAGGTATCAACTCTTAACTTTCTGAGTTCATCGAAGCAAATCACATCCTGGTCTTCTCCCAATCCGACTTCCAAAGCAACCACAGCACCTAGACCGCCCTCCTCGCCACCACAGATGACATCTGCACCCTCCTTGATCAAAGCGAAACTTCAGCCCTCAGCCTCCTGGACCTTTCAGCCGCATTCGATACCGTCGCTCACAGCACCGTATGCGCAAGACTCCATGATGCCGGCATCCGACAGAGGCCTGGAATGGATCTGCTCCTTGCTCGCCGGCTGAGCACAGAGAGTAAGACTGCCACCGTTCCTCTCTGTACCCACAGAGATCAGCTCTGGTGTGCCTCTGGGCTCCTCCCGACATCTACATGGCCCTGCTCGCAGCCATCATCAGGAACTAAGGCCTCAATATCTACTCCCACACAGATGACACCAATCTGATTCTCTCCCTCACCAACGAGCCCACAGTGGATGAAGGCTGTCGCCACCTGCATGAAAAACAGCTGCCCAAGCTGAACTCAGAGAAGACTTAAGTCCTCATCATGGGCTCTATCCACTCTGCCTGGGCCAACTCCTGGTGGCCAGCTGCACTTGGAATCCTCCCCCCACACCCAGAGACCATGCACGAAACCTAGGATTCACGCTGGACTCCTTACTTATCATGAACTGCCAGATAAACGCCATCTCATCATATTGCTTCCACAGGCAAAGCCTGCTTTAAAAGGTCTTCAAGTGGATCCCCACTAAGTCCAGATAGACAGTCACCCATGCACTCATCAGCAGCAGAATCAACTACGGCAACGTATTCTATGCTGTCATTACCCAGAAACTCCTCAAGTAACTGCAGAACATTCAGTCCGCCTCCGACAGACTCAACATCCCCCACTGCAGCCACATCACCGGCAATCTGAGAGACCTCAAGTGGCTCCTAGGCAACAAAAGATCCCCTTCAAGCTCCTCACCCATGCCTACAAAGCTCTACATGAGGCAGGACCTGCATACCTTAACCACAGAATCACATTCCACGCACCCACCAGAGAACTCCGCTCTGCCCAGCTGGCCCTGGCTACCATCCCACATATTCACAAGACCACGGCTGGAGGAAGATCCTTCTCCTACCTCGCAGCAAAGACCTGGAGTCTCTCTGCCTCTGGCAATCACTGTCGCTGCCTCAATTTAGGAAGGACATTAAGATTTGGCTCTTCGACTGAACACAACGCCTCCGGCAGACCAGCTATATATTCTCCTAACAAAGCCACCCTTACATCGCTCTGATCAACAAAAAGATTTATATTTTGGGCACTAATCAACGAGGGTAGCCATGAACATACCTTTCCCATTTGCTAAACAGTGAAAATAAATCTATGTGGATACTTCAATCAGGCATGTGTTCTAAGTTCAACCTTGCGGTGTACATCGAGAGTACATAATTTTGTCTTGAAAAAGATGGTGTAAAATACAAACACCATCGAAATGCGACAATGCTTCTTTTACACAATTGTTCTATTTGGCTGGATCCATAGATACCGAGTAGAGTGAATCTATATGTTTTTCTACATTGTATATTTTTTTTATGTTTACAGAACATATGTGTTGTGCGGATGGGTGTTTTGTGTTTCTTTTACAGGTTTTCGTTTGGGTCATTGGAGATGTCTTTTTTAAGGATTTTTTTAAAGAAATATATTTAGTCTTGATTTTTAACCAGTGTTATTTTTAATTTCCTTCACTTTTCCTGCAGCATTTTTTAGGTTTACTTTTTTTGGGGGGGGTTTGATGTCTTTATGGATTGTTATCACTTGTTCAGAATTTCATTTATTGACTTTGATATATTTGCATTTTAAGCATCTTTTTGAATTGTATTTATTGATTAATTTTTGCCTTGTGGATTATGTGGAGTTTCATATCTTTAGCTAAGAAATTGTAAATAACTTTTTTTATTATATACTGGGTTGGACATATCATTTAACTGTGTAGTATTGTATGATATTATATTTTCTATTCTGATTTGCGGTTTGGAGATTTGTGGGTTAGTTCCATTCTTACGGGCAGATTTACAAGCCTCTTGCATCATGCATGGTATTGTATGATATTACATTTTCTATTCTGATTTGGGGTTTGGAGATTTGTGGGTTAGTTTCATTCTTAGGGGCAAATTTACAAGCCCCTTGCGTCAACTTTACGCTGCCGTTGCATCACTTCTGTGACGCAGCGCCGTCGTAAAGAATGCACAACGATGCAACATATTTACAACGTGATGCATCTAGGGAGATGCGTCACGTTGTAAGGCACTGCGCTACATTGTACCTGCATCAGGTATAATGTATGCAGGGTGGGCATTCTGTCACAAGGAAGCCTAGTAAAAGTGACAGAGTGAAATATACAAGATTTCACTGAGTCACTTTTACGACACCACTGCGTCAAAGCCTTGCGCCTGCTTGAAGGAAACGTAAGGAGTGACGCAGCATGACACGAATAGGCATTCCTGACCATTGCTGGAGTTGCGTCGTGCTTATGACACAACTCCAGCAATGCGCTGCCTTTCCGCCGAAAGATGAGTCACGCATCTGCCTAACCTTGTGCCATGGTGCGCCACATTGTAAATGCGATGAATCCATGGTGGCACAAGGCTTTTTTTCCATCACGCAATTTAGCTGACGCATCTCTGCTAAGAGGTACAAAAGGGGGTGGTGATGGACGGAGCATCTGAACCAATCAAACACTCACACCCAGTTAACAGATCTGGGTTTAATCCATCTTTGCTAAGAGGCAGGGATGCGCCAGTTCTTGTAAATCTGTCCCTTAGTTTTAGGTAGCTTTGTTCCTATTTAACATTTTCAAAAATTAGTATTGTGTAGGGTGACTTCGTCCTATGGTTCCTTGGAAGTAATTTAGCTACCCTTCCACTGCACAAACTATCCAGAGAAGTAACAGTTAGAACTCAAACAGGTCACGCACAATAGCCAGGCTGACACTCAGAATATCAGATTCATCATGACATTCAGGAGCAAGATCAACAACCTCAGGAACATATTGCACAATTACTGGCAGATTCTAATTACAAATTATATTCTTTTTCGAGCCCCTCGAGCTTTTGACCCTGTACCAGTTGTTTCCGCGAAAACTGCTGTGGGGAATTCAGTAAAAACAAATCAACTAAAGATGAAAATACTCTCTTCTGAAGGAGTTTCACATTGAATTGAACATACCTGTTAGATGTTCAGCTCAGATGATGGTGAAATTGGTAACTACAGTTGGTGCACCAATGATAATATGGAATGAGATTTAAAAAAAGCTAAACTTGGCAGTAAGCCGAGTAGCGATGAAAAAGGCTTCTAATGAAAATGATAATATCTATATATAAGGGAACTGATTGTGAAAACAGAAGAGGCAGGTAAAGGAAAAAGAGTGGAGAAGTGCAGACTGATTAACTAGACCTCTCCTGACCCATTCAATTCTCCTATGTAGGATCGTGAAACTAGGCAATACCCCAGCTCGGGAGAACCCCAGGAATAAGCAAAGAACACCAGGAAATATTGTGAAATTACAGTGGCCTAGACTGTGCATTGGTTGTGATAAGTGCTGCAGCAAGGCCTGTAAAGAAAATAAAAAACAAGGACTAGATGATATTTCATTTGTGAAAAAGTGAACTTGGGCATAAACAATTATGAACCTAGGAGGAAGGAGACTTAAAGAATGAACCTTGGTTGAAGTCATATATGGATATGTCGTTTTGCGAGTTTGCTTTCATTTTGGCAGTCCACAGACGCTGATGGAGACTGCTGCAGAAGCGGCTGTACATGCTTGAGCCCACCCAGTTTTCACTTGCAGTGTCCCTCTCTCCAACCCTAGCCGCAACCGGTCTAACGTGTCTCTCCACCAGCCATCCTGAAATGTGTCCAATCACAAAGAAGGGTGAGCGGAACGATGACTTGATGTGGCCAGCCCAGCTACTCAAGAAGTCAGGCAAGGGATCAGCCTTTACTCCACTGCTGGTAGTTTCTGATCTTCAGGCTGTTGCTGATTGTGCGGAGGGGACACAGTGGGTGGGTCTAGGGTTGCAGTAGGACAGGACAGCAGTCGCGTTTTAAAGGAGGGGTAGGTTCACCAAAGTGAGCTGAGCACCTTGTGTGTTGTGTGTTAGGGGAGAGAGGCAGCTGTGGCAACATACTATGCAGCTTGCAGCATGACCACAGTTTAATGCAGCTTACATTTGAGAGTGCCTTCATTCTCCATCATTGTTAATCTGCTAATCCCTGATTGGGCTTTAGTCTGGCAGACCCAATTAGTGCCTGTTGAGGAAGCAGATTCAGTAGAAATACATTAGCCAGGAAGCATTTGCAACATTAGGCACTGTAGGGGATACTGTATTAACTACTCCAACCTGGCTAAGAAGTTTGCCAGGCATGGTAAATTCTTAAAGGGGATGTTTTGTAACTTTGACACCTGTATAATTCGATTTCCTAGCGGGGTGAAATGGCTATAAATACACTGACAAAATATGCCGAAGAGCACTACATATTGGAGCAGTATCTAACGTGCCCCAGTTTCCAGCCTTTATTGCCTAAAGAATTGGAGGAGCTTCTTCTGTTTCATTGGAAATAGCAGATAATCATTTAGGGCAAATCCCTGTGAAGTGTAGCAAAAGCCCAAATCTTATATCTATGGTGGTGGATACATTGTAATGTAAAAAAAAAATAGAATTGGTTTTCCCTTGGGAAATAGTGCTTCAACTGCAAAACAGCAGGTGATGAAGTTCACTCTTCCAGTTGTAGATACTGGCTCTCTAAAGTATCCACCTCAACCCAAAATTGACAAGGAAAGTATGCAAAGTATCCACGAAATTCCCACTACTGACAAGGCTCCACTCACCTGAAAGCCAAGGATCTGCGAGAGCAAAGATAATACACCCTTTCCTATTAGATTAATCCTCAAGACACAAAATTACACAGGTGCCAGAAATCAATCCCACGGGGGAAACAGGGCCACTATCCTTACTTGAACGTCTCCAGATGGTGCAGAACCAAGCGGCGAGACTCATCTTTAAACAACCAAAATGGCTATATGCCAGGCCTTTACTAGTAAAACTCCATTGGCTAACTGTCACTCAACGTGTAGCCTTCAAGACAGGGTGCCTTATTTTTAAGGCCCTCCACGGCAAGAGTCCCAAATTTATAAACTGTCTTATGTCAAGACATGTTCCGTCCCGTAACCTGCGTTCATTGCATCTACAGCTGCTAACCATCCCCACCTTCAAGCTCAATGCCAGGGAGGATGCAGATTTTCCTATGAGGGTCCTAAATTTTGGAACTCACTAGCGTTAGGGATACGGTCCTGCAACAATCTCCTAGGGTTTAGAAAAATGCTCAAGACATGGTTGTTCAAGCAGGCTTATGCGTAATCTGCAGCTGCAATGATATGGTTCGAGTTCAGCGCCAAGAAACCCTCCGGTGTACGTGCGCTATATACATTTTTATTAACATAACATCACATAAAAAGGACTGGGAGTTCTGGATCAGCCTAATGTATGAATTCTTATAACCTTTTTGTGTATCACTTCGTTTGAACTCTACTCACCCTCCCACACTAGAGCACTTCCTCTTTGTGCACCTTCCCTTGGAGCAACCTCCCCTCCACAACCGCCCCTCCCCCTTTGAATTGAAATTGTAGAACAATGCAGTAAGGCAAATACGGTTGCGCTCATTGTGACAAAATAAATCTATTGTAATTCAAATAGTTCATGGTTGTTGCATTTTGATAAGCTATTTGTATCAGATACAATGGGCCAATTGGTTACAGGCCCAGAAGTAATATGTTAAATAATTTATTGTAGGCTGTGATTTGCTTCACCTACTGAATTAAGTCTAGGACCATTGTTTTTCGTACCAGCTTTCTAAAAGTAGCATGTTCAGAATTGCAATTTAAAATGTGACTTCACCATAAGTTAGGGTTTTAAATTGTTAATCCAGAAACTCCAAACATGAATGGGTTACCTATTCCTAGTTGGAAATTACACTTATAAAATGTAATACGGTAACTCCAATGTATTCCTATGGTAGAGATAGGCCTTGCTGCAGTGATGTAACAGATGTAAGGGTTTTTCACTACCAGGACATGTAAAACTTAGAAGTACATGGCCAACATTTTAATAAATTGCAACCTGTCCAGGGCCTACACTAGGGGTGACTTTCAAAAGAAGCGCACCCACCCTGAAATGGAAAATAAAGTTTCCTGTTATACAGTCTCAGTAGAGTTCCAGGGCACTGCTACATTTGAAATCAAGGAACTTACCTGATAAAGTAACTCTGGCAGCTATAGCAACATTACTCTGTATACAACAGGACCAATGATACTTTCTCAACAACATTTTCGTGGCGATAGAGTCTTGTGACTTGATTTCCCAAAGTTCCTTCAGGCCAAGCTAGTTCAACATTTTTTTTTATATGGGAGAGTGAGCTAAATTTGTGGAACCTTTCAACATTCATAACATCCTGCAGTGCCGCAGCATAGACCCTGAGTTCTGGAGTACCCCATATCCTTCTCCAAAATAACAGTGGACGCAGTCTGCCACATGAAGTAACAGTGGGAAGGTGGGAGTACTTTGTGGGAGGAGGGCCAAACTTCTATTGAACTTATTCTCCGCCATAATTTAGGATGAGCAACTAGGAAAAATGCTGATTTGAGGTTGAGAAACGTAATATATAAGTTGCCTCTGACGATAGAAACTGTCTTCCAGTATATCAAGAGGAATCGGAAAACCTGGTCAATGGTGCTGGTTTCCTTGCCAAAACCTTCTTGAAAGGGAGAAAGTATCTCATGTTCAGCAGGCCAGTCGACAAGTTCAATCAGTACAAGACAACAGAAGATTTTTTGAATGCCGTAAATAAAAAGGGTATCATTCCCTGTTAGAAACACATTGAGTTGTCCTAGAGTAGAGTTCTGGTCTATACAGAATCCTAATAATATCATCTTAAATGCTGATTTCTTTAGAAAGAATGAATATGACCTACACCCAGTAATAATCCCACACATGACCGACTGAGGGAAGCGTGGTAGAATAGACCAGACTTCCCTTCACATTTCTCGTGATTTAATCCAGTATCCCCCAGACCAACTATTACATCTATATAACTTTGCACAGTCAGTAAAAGTGGAAGTCAGTATCTATTGAAATACGGACCTTGAGGATAGTTTGAATATTCTGGAGGCTGAGTTTCCTAAAAGACTCTAGAAGCGATAGACGAGGTAATCTTCTCTTGCAAGAATTAAGGTCAATAGTAGTTACTTTAAATTGTTGGAAAGACCATGATATTCCAGCTAAAGTTACCAGATATGGCCCCTCTTGTTCTTTGACCATATAACCATAGACTATATGATTTCATCCAGAATAAACTTCCAGAGTCTCTTCGCAAGGAATCAAATTTGTTGCATTTTAGGAAGTCTCTAAAAACACTCCTGTTTAGGGAAGCCTTAAGCACCGCTTAGTGCCACGGCCTCACGTATCTTTCTATTCTGCTAGTATAGCTTCCTCTGTCAAAAGCGCCTAGAGACCTGACGGTGATTTGGCGCTATATAAGCTGTAGTTAACAATAACAAGTTTAGTCTTGAACTTGATATCACAATTCTCTGTAATTGATTCTTCACATAGTGATCATGCTCTACTTTTATCCACTCTGGAATTATCTGAGGAAATGATTAGGCTGCCACTGTAAACGGGCTGCTGGTCTGTAGGCAATTGAACCAGAAAATGAAAAACTACACTAAAATCCACTTAGTATCTTGATGTTTAATGAATTGGTGGCTTCATCACTCCAAATCCCCAAAGAAGATACATTGATGGACAAACAAGATTATAAAATATTAAATTTAAAAGTCCAAGTTAAGTTGCTAAACAACAAGGACAAAAAAAGAGATGTTAAAGGAGGGATGATAAAGAAAAAAGTTGAAAGGCAGTTTTGGATGGAAATAAATAATCTAATCTTCAGTCAGTTTAGGGTTGTTCTTTCAGGCACAAAAAACAATAAAATCCTTGAAGGAAAAAAAAAACATGTCATCAAAAGGCACAAATGCACAGACTACAAAATCTATTTTGGTCCTCTCTGGCCCAAGCATCTTCTGAGTGAGGAGAATTTGTGCTCTTTTTGGTGTATTGTAGCCTTAAACTCTGGCATGAAAAAGGCCCGGTAGCTAATGAAATATCGACTGAAACATGGGCGTCCTATATGTAAGATCTATAAGGATGTGCAAGCCTGTGTGATGCCCATTACATCAACTGAACTCATTGGCTTGCCTTCCTGCGACCAGATAGTTGGGTATATAAACAAAGCTAGATCTTCTTTTGCTATGGGGCCCAATGAAATTCTGACTTAAGGTATTCAAAATAGCTCCAAAATGGTTTTATGAACTGAAACGATAGAAGGGGAAGGCAAAGTGTTTTTCCACTACCCGGTAATCGAGACGTTACTACCACCAGACAGACCAGGGAGCGAAGGTCTCCCCACCACACGGACGTACACGTCGGTTCTTTTTCTGTTTTTCTGTTGACTTCGAAAAACACCGGGGAAGGGCGACATTTTGCCTTCCCCTTCTATCGTTTCAGTTGATAAACCCATTCTATACCGGGTTGGAAGTATCACTGGTACGGCAACTATCGCGGATAACTCCAAGTGTCCACACTTGGAACACGGTGACCCGGGAGAACACGTAACGGCTCGGCCCTTTCCGCCACGAATAAATAATTGGCATTGGAGTTATCCGCTCCACATCGTCTTCTGGATTCCTTTGCTCCCGGGATTACAGCCCTGATGACTTCGTTTTGGGATTCAATAAATGACATAAGAGTTATCCGCTCGATTTCGTTCACTACGTTTTTTGCTTCTGAGATTTCAGCCCTCACGACTTCGTCTTGGGGTCCCTATTTATTTATCTGCAGCTAACAACCTACGGGATTGATTGGTCAGGTCACGGGCCCTGCCGGGTCAGAAATATCACCGGCGGAGTGACCTCATTTCTTCACACGGCCTAATACTCAGCCCTGATGATTCGCGGAAGCGATGAAACAAGTGTCGGCTGGCTGTTTCTGATAGAAAATTAAAGAACCGAACTTGATGAACACTGTACAGGAGATCCCTGTTTATTTCTGCTTGCTTTGTTTACTACATTGGTGTATTAAGTCATACACAACTGAATAGATTGTCGAGTGTGTGCATAGGGTATCTGTACTATGATTAGTTGGTTTGTCAGTTTTCACTAACAAACTTCGGAGTGGTTATAAAGGTTTTTCCACTCACCCAGTTGCACCACCACACTGCAGTTCACTATTATACTTTTGCGTCCACTTTTGGCTGAGCGCCCAGTGCCTTTCTGAGACTAAAAACCTTTTTGTTTATTATAATTTTTTAACTTTAAAGACCAAATATTTATTTGAGACCTTCCTTGATGACGCCTATCCACTCATGGCAAGGAAACTCTATGTCCAGTTTAGATGGGGTTGCCTGCCAGGCCATGCGTTTACCAGTAAATGGACCAAAGCCTCCCCTCCCGGCTGTCCCGCATGTGACAACCAGGAAGAGACCCTTATACATTTTTTTTTCTGTCCAGGTTATATGGCAACCAGAAGGTACTGGCTTCTACTAATATGCAGGAATATGGGGTTTAGACAGATAAGGGAGGCTCTGAGAGTTATGCAAATTGGAACGCACCACCCGATTGTTTTTGCTGTGTCCTGTTTCCTTAGCTCCATGTGGCTTAGGCGCCGCAAGTTTTTAAATTCTTCTAGTACAGCCTAAATATACCCTTTATTTTGCAGGAGATTTGGATTCGTTTTTTTTTAAGTTATATCGTATAATGAATTGCTATACAAACATTGAAAAGAGGCATGTTACATATTCAGAACAAAACATTCATTTTGAAATGAAGGAATTTACGTTTTTTTTTTTTTTTAAATGGATAGGAAACTATGGATATGCACGCTTAATATTAGTGGGCTCAATGACTCTAAGAAAAGAGACGTACTGGCTAAAATAATTCAACTATCACGAATTGATATATTATGCTTACAAGAAACGCATATTGCTTGGGAAAAGAGGGGCTGCTTGAAAAACTTAGGGTTAGAGTTAGTTGAATGCTCAAAACAAACAGGGATCAAGAGAGGGGTAGCTATTCTCAAATGGGGCTTAGGGGCTTGTTTAAAGACTTTGGAAGATAAATGGGGGAGGTGGGTAATTGGAGAATTTAAGATTAATGAGAATAGATTTACGATGTGTACTATATATGGTCCGAATTTGGACGATTCCGAGCTCATGAGTTTTATAAATATCGAATTAGCTCAATGGCCCCAACCAGTGATTATGTGTGGGGATCTGAATATTCATTTGGAGGTGAATTTTTATATTAGAAAGAATATGGGGTATGCTGGAAGAAAACATCGGACTTTTAGGGCCCTACTTGAGCTAATTTTAGAACATGGGCTACATGATGTGTGGAATATGATTAGTGCAGAAGAATTTGGATATACTTTCTTTTCAGCCCCGCACAAAAAATTTATTCGATTGGATTATTTTTTCATTTTGCAGCAATTTATAGGAAAGTCAACATAGAGTTTTTGCCTAAACTCACATCAGACCATAATCCCTTAATACTCAAATTAATTTTGGGTTCACATACAAGAGATGTGAGTTGCACCTGGTCTTTTGAAAGAAATGTAATATTGGATGAAGATTACTGTCAACACATGGTTAAAGTCATACAGGAGTTTTTTTGTTTGTGGAAACACATTCGGTCGTTGAGGTATTTGGGTCTGATGTTGTTCAGGGATTTGTACGCGTGGGTGAGTAGTTTGTAGGTGACCCTCTTCTCAATGGGGAGCCAGTGGAGCTCTCTTAGGTGCGGCGTCATGTGTTCCCGGCGTGGTAGTCCTAGGACGAGCCTGGAGGCGGCGTTTTGGATGGTTTGAAGTTTGCGAAGTAGTGATTTGTTGATTCCGGCTTAGTGGAAGTTGCCGTAGTTGAGCCTGCTGGTGATGAGTGCGTATGTGACGGTCTTTCGGCAGTCTGAGGGAATCCATTTGAAAGTCTTTCGTAGGGTTCGGAGGCAGTTAAAACTGGCGGCAGCAATAGCGTTGATTTGGCGGCAGCAATAGCGTTGATTTGGCGGTTCATGGAGAGTGAGGAGTCGAGTATTATGCTGAGGTTCCGAGCGTGGTCTGTTGGGGTCGGAGGGGGGCCGAGGGCAGGAGGCCACCAGGAGTCGTCCCAGGCTGAGGGGCTGGGTCCAAAGATGAGAACCTCAGTCTTTTCGGAGTTGAATTTGAGGCAACTGTCCTTCATCCAGGTGGCTACTCCACTCATTCCCTCCTGGAAGCTCATTTTGGTGTCTTCGGGGTTGCTGGTGAGGGAGAGGATGAGCTGGATGTCCTCGGCATAGGATATGATACTGAGTCCATGCTGTCTGACGATGGCGGCGATGGGGGCCATGTAGATGTTGAATAGGGTCGGGGTCAGAGAGCATCCCTGGGGAACCCCGCAGATGATGTCGGTGGGTTTGGAGAGGAAAGGGGGAGCATGACCCTCTGTGTTCTGCTGGAGAGAAAAGAGCGGATCCAGTTGAGGGCGTCTCCGTGAATTCCCGTGTTGTAGAGTCTAGTGGTTAGTGTGCGATGTGAGATGGAGTTGAAGGCTGCAGAGAGGTCGAGGAGGATGAGGGCTGTGGTGTGTCCCTGATCGAGCAACATGCGGATGTCATTGCTGGCCGCAATTAGGGCTGTCTCTGTGCTGTGGTTGCTGCGGAAACCAGAGTCAGAGGGGTCCAGTATGTTGTTTTCTTCGATGAAGGGTGTCAGCTGGGTGTTCACAATTCGTTCTGAGACTTTGGCCGCGAAAGGAAGAAGGGAGATGGGTCTGTAGTTCCTGATGTCGGTTGGGTCCGCCAATGTTTTTTTTGAGGAGGGGCCTCACTTCGGCACGCTTCCAGTCCATGGGGCAGGTGCCCGAGGCCAGGGCGGAGTTGATGGTGTGAGTTAACTCAGGAGCGATGGCCGTGATGGCTCTGTGGAAGATGTGTGGGGGGCAGGGGTCCATAGGGGTGCCTGAGTGGGTCTTCTTCATGGTGGTGGTGATTAGTTCGACTGAAGCCGGGCTCCATGTGGAGAGTGTTAGGTTGGCGCTGGTCATGATTGTAGGGGCGAAGGCCGTAGTTGGTTCATTGAAATTGTCGTAAAGGGTCATAATCTTCTGGTGGAAGAAGGTGCTGAGCTTGTAACAGAGATCTTGGGTGGGTGTGATGTCAGTGGCTTTGCATGATGGTTTGGGGAGACGTTTGATGACGTTGAAAAGTTCACTAGAGTTCACTGCATTGGTTTTGATTTTTTCCCTGATGAAGGTTCTTTTGGTGTCCCTTACTAGTTGGTGGTAGTTCTTCATGGCGGTCTTGTGGTTGATAAGGGCTTTGCTTGTCTTCTGGTTCCTCCATGTTTTCTCGAGTCGCCGGCAGGAGCGTCTAGTCTCTAGGATTTTGATGTTGAACCAGGCGGCTTTTGCGGGGCGTATCTTGGAAGACTGCCGGAGGGGGGCTAGTGTGTTAGAGCAGCTGGTAATCCACCGGTGGAGATCCTTGGCGACGGCGTCTGGGTCGGTGGTGGCTACGGGAGGGTCGTGGAGGAGGGTAGTGTTGAAGAGGTCTGGAGTGATCTTGCTCAAGTTCCGTGTAGGTGGGCGCGTGCTGGTTTGGGCATAGTGCTGAAATTGAAGGTGAAGTGGATACAGTGATGGTTTGTGCAGGGATGCCGGGTGGTGTGGGTGAACCGGGTGTTCGGCCCTTCGGTGAAGATGGGGTCCAGAGTGTGTCCCGCATTGTGGATGGATGTGTTGACTAGTTGCTTGAGTCCTAGGTTGGCGAGATTCTCCAGTAGCGCTTTGGAGTCGGGGTCCTGAAGGTTATTGAGGTGAAAGTTTAGATCTCCGAGCAGAATGTAGTCTGTGGAGGCGATGACCTGGGCTGCGGCGAGTTCTGTGATGGTGGCAATGGGTTGGGTGCGAGGTCCTGGTGGTCTATAGATGAGAGTGCCCCGCAGCGTTGTTCTGGGGTTGGTGTGTACCTGGAAGTGGAGGTGTTCCAGGCTGGGAAGCGCGCTGCTTGGGCCGGATACGGTGAGTTTGAGTTTGAGGGAGGTTTTGTGTGCGATGGCGATTCCCCCCCTGGTCGGTTCAGGCAGTCTAACCTCTTGAGCTTGTAGCCGTCTGGTATGGCTGTGGCGATGTCAGGTCCGAAGCTTGCGTTCGTCCAGGTCTTAGTGAAGAAGGCGACGTCAGGGGCGAGAGTGTCTAGTAGGTCCCAGATTTCTATGGCGTGTACATTGAGAAGGATGCAGGTTATGGTGCTGGCGGGTCTGGCTGCCGGTGTGTCTTTGTCAGTTGTGTGCGGGGGGTCCGCGGAGAAAGTGTTCCGGCAGTGGGCGCACGAGAAGACTCCTTGAGTTTTTTCAGGGGTGAGGCCCCCATGCAGGGTTTGAGGAGGTTGGGTTTGAGTGCGAGGAGGCTGGCGAAGGTGTAGCAGGGGGGATCGGCGGACCAGGGGTCCTGGCGCTGGGCGCGGTCCAGACACGAACGGGCGCAGACGGGCTTGGCTTAAGCGCGCCTGCTGCGCGCGTCCGCTGCACAGGGGGCACACAGCGGTCGCCATTTTAAAGGGGAGGGGGCGGGATTGATGAGGAGGCGGGCGGGAGTGTGGAGGGAGCGGAGCAAGAGCGAGCGATCACCGGGGCTCGAGGGCGGGAGGCGGCAAGGCGCTACGGCACTGGATTAACATGGGGAAACAACCTGTAAAAGAAGAAATACCTAAATACCAAAACAGAGATACACCAAGACATGCGCTGATGTCAGGAGCGTGGAAACACAATCACACCAAAAACCTGGTGCAGAGTCGGGTGCAAGGCTCGAACTCTGCTGCTTGGCGTCAAATGCGGCCTGTATCAGCTGGTGGAGCTGCGGGGAGAGTGCTGCCTGGACCGAGGTCTCGTCAGCACAAGCGCTCCCCTGCAGCGGTCGCCGTTTTAAAGGGGAGGGGGTGGGATTGATGAGGAGGCGGGCGGGAGTGTGGAGGGGGCGGGGCAAGAGCGAGTGATCACTGGGGCTCGGAGCGGGAGGCGCCAAGGCACTACGGCGCAGGTTTAACGTGGGGAAACAACCTGTAAAAGAAGAAATACCAAAATACCAAAACAGAGATACACCAAGACACGCGCTGATGTCAGGAGCGCGGAAACACAATCACACCAAAAACCTGGTGCAGAGTCGGGCGCGAGGCTCAGACTCTGCTGCTGGGCGTCAAATGCGGCATGTATCAGCTGGTGAAGCTGCGGGCAGAGTGCTGCCTGAACCGAGGTCTGGTCAGCAAAGATAGTATAATTAATTGCTATTGGCTATATCTTGTGATGTTTAAACAGATATAATGTACTATATGTTTTTTTATCTGTTGCTTTTATGGTCTGTAATGATTGAAATAAAGCTTGGAAATGGAAATGGTATTGGAGGGGATTTTAATATAAGACTTCATTCGGTTTCTAGATATAACTCACACACAAGAAACCCGCACTTCGATCTTACAAAGGATAGTGTCATTGATAGCTATTTTGATGGTAGGGGACACAAGCTGATTTCTCCTCTGGCCGCATATGATCTTGGTAATATCATGGATTTCGCCTGTACTGATGTTGAGATCCCCCCTACTTTTACAGGACGAGGTTCTGGCTCCACTATTGACTACATCTTTATATCTTCATTCCTTATAGATTACATATCACATGGTAACGTGATTCCCTCTAGTTTCAGTGACCATATTCCTATTGAAGCCCATTTATTGATGGCCCCTAGGCTACAGTACATTAAGGTTATTGGGGTGCAACATCTTGATCCCTCAACAGATGGTCTAAGACTAAAATGGAGATCTGTAGCACCAAAACACCTGTTCCCAAAGTTAATAGTGGGAGAAATTATCTCTTGGTATCGGCATGCCTCACAGAGAATAATACTAGTAACGCTGCAGCAGTTCTCTTTATAGATCTCTGTAACGTAATGAAAAAGGAGCTCATGGCCCCAAACCTAGAGTGTACTAGTAGCACATGGTGGTTTAATCAGGATTGTTTGCATGCTAATAACCATTTGTGACAAACCCTTAAGGTCATACCCAAGAACCTTATAGATGTAGCCAATGCATGCAAACAATACCAGCAGGTACGACAAACAAGAAAAACTGAACTGATGACACAATAATGGGAATGACTTATCTTAGCTGCAACTGGGAGGAATGGTAATCTCTTTTGGGCTTCAGTTAAACAGATGAAACAACCTAATTGTATAGATCCAAAGATTGGTTGTTATATCGCTAGCCAAGATTGGGAGAACCATTATTCCAAAATTTGCGACCAGGCTAACCTGATTATAGATACCCTGCCGGATCGTAATTTTAGTTTAATTCAACTGTCCCTGGAGGAGGTCGAGGAAGTACTACAACAGAATGCGGACGGAGTGCCTGAAGACCTTTTTAAATATAACCTGGCATTTTGAGCTCCATTATTACTGAATGACTTCAATAGCCTCGCCACTGTTCCCTTTCCAGAATCTTGGTCGACATAGATCATAGTCCGAATTTTTTAAAAAGGGGACCATTCTCTGCCCAGTTGTTACAAACCTATCTCTCTAATAGACACCACCACAAATATTGAGCAGAGATTTAAATAAACTTATAAATGACTGGGCACAAGAAAAAGCAATATTGCATCCCAGCCAGTATGGCTTCAGCCCCAAAGTGTGTACTATAGAGCAGTGCCTAAATCTCAAACTAATTATAGGAAATTATACATTGGCAAAACGCTTGCCTATGTACCTAGCTTGTATGGACCTATCAGCAGCGTTTGATAGTGTTAACCGGTCTAAGTTATGGTCTATTTTAATTTCTCTTGGCCTAGATGAAGCACTAGTACACTTTTTAGCGTATTTGCACAGAGGAATGAAGGCCAGAGTAAGGATAAACATCAATGGTGAGGTCTCAAATGATGTCAGTATTATGACAGAAGTGAGCCCACTTTATTTATTTCTATATAGAAATGATCTCCACTCCTTTTTAATTACTGTTACAATGATGTTCTCTTGATTAGAAGCTCGCCATTACCTGCTATGACGTATGCGGATGATGCTGTGTTGATGGCCCGTACACGAAAGGCTCTTTCTCTTTTAGTGAACGGTTTTGTTAAATTTATGGCATCATTAGACTTACAGACGGACTCTACTAAATCTTTCATTATGTCCTGTAGCCCTAAGAAATATAATACACCTTCATTGAAGGCAGGTGAGCAAAGTTTATTAGGCATGACTTTCAAGGATAGTGGCTTCCGGAAAACACACATAGTTAATAGTGGGAACAAATTGTCTAGAGCCGTAGATTCGCTATTTAGCTTGCCACACCCTAAGAAAGGGAATGTTTTAATTCCCTTACTGCAGATTTAAAGATCACTGTGTCTCCCGTCTGCGACTTATGGGGCAGAGGTTTGGCGGACTGAGAGTAGTCTCTCAGTACAATTAGAAGAAAATAGATTCTGCCAAAAGATGCTGAGAGCACCGATCTCTAGGTCCAGTTGTATCGGCCACAACGAGCTAGGTCTCCCCTTTGTTGAAGATTATATCAGTGCCCGCCCCCTGTTTTTCTGGTATGCCATTTGGCGAAATACAGAGGGAGTACTCACAAAAGACATCATAAAATATTGCCTTGCATGCGACAATGGTAGAAAAATCCCTTGGATTATTATTATTATTATGACATTTATTAAGCGCGCGGCTACCCCCAACGGGGGTGTCCCGGCGCTGAGGACAGCGACGATGAGGAACCTAATTTTAGCAGCTGGAGAATAGGAGTGTCTTCAGTTTACTTCTGAACTGTGATTCTGATTCAGTCAGGCGAAGATTTACTTGCAGGGCATTCCAGAGTCTGGAAGTAACCACCGCAAAAGCTCTACCACCTTTTCTAGCTCGATGGAAAATGGGGGTGGGGGGAGCAGGAGACAAAGGTGATTAGGCCTAAGAGCACGTGAAGAATGGACTAGCTTTAGCCTTCGTCTGAGATACCCAGGCCCCTTCCCATTCAGAGCCCTGAAGGTAAGTACCAGGGCTTTAAACTGAATATGAGCGGATATTGGCAGCCAATGAAGGTTCTTCAGGTGAGGGGAGATAGAGTGACGGTAAGGGACCTTGCAGATCAGCCTGGCGGCAGCATTCTGAACGATCTGCAACCGTTGTAAGAGGTAGGCTGGGACTCCCACGTAAAGGCTGTTGGTGTAGTCCAAGTGAGAGGGAATGAGGGCAAGGACTACAGTCTTCATCGAATCCATGTGCAGGTAGGGGGAGATCTTTTTTTAATCATGCGCAGTTTGCCAAAACAGGCAGAAGTCATTTTATGAATTTGGGTCTTGTCGGATAATTCATTATCAATTTGAAAGCCCAGATTATGCGCAACTTTAACAGGGGATGGGGCGGGTTCAGCTCTGACGGCCACCACTTGGATGGCTGCAGGGGGGCCGCCTGGTTGAAAAATAGCACCTCCGTTTTGTCGGTGTTAAGCTTCAAAGTGATATTAGTCATCCAGGATACAATGTTGGAGAGACATGTTTTAAAGTTCTCAAATCCATGGTCAGAGTGGTCTCTAAAGGAGAAAATTAGCTGTGTATCATCAGCATATGAGACCACTCTGACTCCATGTGCCTCAATCACCTTTGCCAGGGGTGCTGAGTAGACATTAAAGAAAAGGGGACTAAGAGCTGACCCTTGAGGGACTCCACAGCTAAGGGTTTTTTTATCTTTGGACATGAAGGGTCGACACCACACCTGCTGCGTTCTGTCCGTAAGAAATGATTTTATCCAGGCCAGAGGGGTGTCACAAATCCCTATATTATGAAGTCTGTCCAGCAGTATAGAGTGGGAGACGGTGTCGAAAGTCGCGGACAAATCGAGGAGCACCAACATGGCTACCTCTCCTCTGTCCACGCTCTCCATCGAATCCTTTCTGCACATGATTATTGAAAATTCTGAGGGTGCTTGTTCCATCACTAAGAAACAGCTGCAGGCGTGTTGGTACCAACATGAGCATGAAGAGAGAATAAAGAGGGAGCTAGCAAAGCCAAGAGTATCGGGCTATTTAAGTAGGAATCAGGGATGAATTGGCACACCTCAAAGTTACTTGATTGACAATACGAGTGATTGGGAGCACAGTTTACTCTTCCATTTTAGCGAAAGCACTATAAAATACTTACTGAACTTCCCATTAAGCTTCCAAGCTAATTTAGACACTCGTCCCTGCCCCTTTGATGGGAAATCTGGCTAATCGATGCTGTCCTTTTTATTTTTTTTGTAGTTTCTAGCTTAAATACACTAAAACTATCCTTCTCCTTTTGATCAAGAAGCAACATTTTAGTAATTTCAGAGAATCTAATAATGCACTACTTCGATAGGATGATGAGGCCATTATTAATTGTGTCATCTTGTTTCTGAAAGTCGCAGTGTTGGCATGTAAGTCAATGTCTGCATTAGAATTTTTGCTTGTCTATGAGTCTATATCTGTATTTTAAAATCTGTTTGATATGATTTTTTTTTTTTATTCTTCTTATGATAACGGCGGATCAGTCTCTAAAGTGTATAATGCATACTGTGCTGCTTTTATCATACATTTTTTTCTGTTTTCATCATGTACTTTTATGGTTTAAAACGCTTAAACCAAATAAAGAATTTGTTGATTGATATTCATTGATTGATTCAGTTCTAGAACTATTTAATATTAGATGTATTACTTCCAAGTGCTGCGTGGAGTTAGCATTAAAGGAATAATGCATAATGTTAGCCTCCGTGTCTTTAATAAAAACTAGATTCTCTTGGCATGTAATTTGGAGAATGGCTATTCCTAATTGGTGGCAAATTGCAGCCTACCTCATTAATATTCATGAGGTAGGTTGATTTACGACCCACTAGGAATTGCTGTTTCAAAGATCTAGTTTTCTTCCATCAGGAGTTGTGATTTCTTTATTGTGATTCGGTAAGAAGGAAATGGCAATTCTAGATTTTTATACATCCGGCCCCTAATTCTTAAAAGTTGCAATGAGTGGGCATAGTAAGGTTTCAATTAGACTTTCAAATGTGTGTGATGTGCAGAGTAAAACAATGTCATGTTTTCTCCTTCCTTGCTTTTGGACAAGATCCTCAAATGTGACCTTTAGTAATTCATTAATTGTCCAACAAGAAGTTATCTTTACAGTCATGTTTGCACTTCTAAATTTTCTCTTCGTGTGACAGGAATGTTACTGAAGGAAGGAAAAGTACAACTGTATTCAATTGAATGTGATTTGTTTTCTGTTGTGGGACTTAATACGGGATTACTCAATAGATGTAGAGCAAAAGCCATTATACCATGTGATGTGTTTTCTGTTTTACTATTGTACAATGCAATGTATCTGCTGCTTCGCATGTATACAAACTCACCATTTGGGAGATGAGTGGGGATTCTCACTTACATCATTATTAAACAGACTCTATGTTAATGTGTTTATCAATCCACACTTAGAATATTTCTCATGTTCCTTCTCTCCTACCTTTACTGTGCAGTCCTTATAGCAAATTATCTTTGACTCTAATCTATTCTGCATGTTGACTAAATTAGGGTTCAGCTTCCATTACAAATGTTCATTTAAATTTATTTACAATTGAGTATTCCGAATTGATTGATTAACCATATTCTTTTGCCTTCTGTATTTGTTCTTACATTTTAAAAATACCTCTCTGGTTTTTATTTTGAGCCTAGTCTCATGTGGATTTTGTTGTGTGAATTTTCCTTGTTGAATGCTCTGAGTTTACATGAATTTGTGCTTAGAGCGCTCCTCTTTAAAGACTCACACATTGCCCTGATCCATCAATCAGCCCTTAAATGCTGAAAAGCGCCACAAATAGCATTGTGGGAGTGTGTCATTGGGAGTTGGGGTGTTTTTTGAATGTGAGAACAACTACAGCACAGATCTGGTCACCCATGTGTCATTGATGCAAGAAGACAAATTACCCAGTGTTGCTACACTTGTTAAATTTGTTAGGCTCACAAATTATATGCACTGGGTGAACCATTATGGTACCAACTTGTTCTGCCTATTATGATTAGCACACTTAGGTCTCTGTTTTATACTTCCTTTTCTGTTCATCTTAAAGAGAAAAAGTGCTAAATATTGATGTAGCCATTGATGTTAAGTCATATAGAACATTGTTGTATTCAATAAGACACGGTTGATGGAGTAAGTTATAGCTGGTACTGCTCTATAGCGATGCATCCCTCAGTTGTCCATAAACAGTAGATTTCTTACATAACACATGTTTTTCAACTTTACACTGCAGCTAACGAGGCAACATAGTTGGCAGGCCCAAAGGGGCTGGATGGGATAAACCACAGACAGGGATGTCAATCAATCAATCGTATATTACTTTTTTGCCATAAAGTTGATAAATTGTATTTAAGCACTATCTGAAAGTGATGGGAATTAGAGTGAGTCTTTAACACCTTTCAGGGGAAAAAAAAGACTTTTCTTCCCGAAATCCTGTGGCGGGTGCTACTGCAGAGCTGACAATCATTGTGAAGGACCCGTCCCTCTCCCTTCTTCTGATATTCTGTCAGAGAAACAAGAGATATTTCTCATCTGATCTCAGATTTCTCCTGGGCAGTAGAGAGTGAAACACTGCTTCACGTAATCAGGATCAAAACCAAAGGGAGATCTGTGTATCAGGGAGGATTTTCTAACTTATATTCAAGTGGCAGAAAGAAGCCAGAACAATTTCCACAGGTCCATAAAGATATGGGGTTGCTTTGGTAAGTTAAGAGCTGGTCTGGCAGAGGAATTCTGCAACTCTTGGAACTTTTAATAGAATAATTTGTGATTCTGCCAAAAGACTGTTGCCATACTCTATTTAGGATCCAACCACATTCCTCAAAAGAGCTGGTCTATCTTCCTTGGGCCATAGATCACTAGAATTACACAGTAGAATAAGGTGATAGGGTTCTGCATGAGGTGACTTACCAGTTGTTTATAGTGAGCCACTTGTGAGGAATAACCAAACGTTTTCACTTTATCTTTGACTTAAAAGCCACATCACAAACTCGAAAGGGGCAGTGGCTCAAACTCTTGTTCTTTAACCAGTTGGTACTACTAGTAAGCAAGCACTCATTTTTGTAGCATTCAGGCCTTACCAGATCTTGTTCATCCAAACTTGGATTCTCAAGAAACCTTCAGAAGGCGAGATTGTGAGAGGAACGTGACATGTGAGTCAACAGCATAATACTTAAAATTAACTAATAACTGATTCAAAGGTGAACATCCACTTTAAAGGTGAGAGGAGGCAAGCAAGAGTCTTGAGGCAGTCCAAATGCCCTGTTTTGTAGTATACAGGAGCAAGTGCAGAGTGTCTAGGAGTTAGAGCACCTCAACTGACAGAGTAAGATGGTGCTGTGTCCTTTGAAGTGGCCTAAAGGCACAGACTTGTAAGAAATGATTGTTGGAAACCTTAAGGGAGATGCTGGCTTTCCGGCTGAGTCTGCCAGTAGGCTCAGTCAGGAGGGGCACAGTGATGAAGCCAAGGCTTCTAGACAAGAGTCTGCCTTCTGGGTAGGAACAAAGGAATTTTAGCAGAGATCATGATAAGTCCCAATGGGAAGGCATGACCAGTAACATGCCCTTTCTTGAGTCCCTCATTTATTGTAATATTGCTAAATGTCAACAAGGTGTCAAAAGATGTGTAACAGCACACCCACGACTGCTATGAATCTAGGGAGCAGGCATCTCTGAATATATAGTATAGACAAGGAGCACTATACTTGTTTCTAGGCCACAAACGATGTAGGAAATTGTTTTATGCTGAAAAGAGTGTACAACGAGGACTGCAGCCTTGACATTTTTATATTTTATAGACCAATTATTATTCAAATAACACTTAACTACAGATAAAATGAATACTGTTTTCCATCACATTTTATTTTTCCTGAATGTTAAAATGCATGCAACTATATCTTAAAGGGTTTGATCAGGATTACAACTGTACTTCAAGCCAAAGCTGGAACATGGATGCTAGGGAATTTAATCTAATTCTAATATAATGGCATATGTCTGAGAAAAAGCAATTCTGCTTGAAAGAGTTGTGTCTTTCCATTATTTTTCCTCAGTGAAAGCCAAATGAATTATGAAAACAGATTTCTTTTGATGATAGGTTTATAAGCAGAGTATTAGCATGCACAGTTTCTGGATCCTTCACAGTGTATTTCTTTTTTGATACAACTCACTGGACTGTCAATTTCTATATCTATAGCTAAACACTGGCTCCTCCCATTTAAAATATATAGGGCCCTGGGGGATGGGGTCCCCAGGGCCTAATGCGGCTTGGGAGGGGAACCATACAGTCCCCCTTCCTTTTAAAAAAAAAGGCCCAGGAAGATGTTGCCCAAGGACCTAATAAGACTCGGGTGGGGGGCCCTGAGGCTCTCTCCCCATTAAAATAAATAGGTCCATGGGAAATGGGGTCCCCAGGTCCTAATGAGGCTCACAGAAGGGGGGGCTCTAATGCCAAACTAGTTTATAGAGCAATATGTGCAAACGAAGCTTGGATAATATCATCAGTCGATGTCATCAATGATGTAATTTGAGATGTCATCACTGATGTCAGAAATGATGCCATAGAACATGTCTGAGTGATGTAATATCTGAGGTCATCAGCAGCGCATGGAGGGGGCACAGGTTATAGGTAGCTCTGCTAACTATAACTGGTGAATTTCTGTGTTTTTTGGTTCAAAATGTTAATGTTGTTCCTGTCATATTCACCTAACTATAATGTTACTTTAACCTTTGTTTTTTTTCATTGAAAATATATATATATATATGCCCAGTGGGCTTTTGACCGAAACACGTCGGCCGTCATTTTCTATCCTAATGCGTTCTTGAATATATGTATTTTCATGAAATACTTCAGAAATTACCTATTTTGCATCACTTATCAGGTCTCCGACTTTGCAGTCTGTCCAGCCATAGCCGCTGGTGGAAGGAAGCAGCAGTGTGGAGTGAGATATAGAGATAGATAGATAGCTAGATAGATAGATAGATAGATAGATAGATAGATAGATAGATAGATAGATAGATAGATAGATAGATAGATAGATAGATAGATAGATAGATAGATAGATAGATAGATAGATAGATGGATAGATGGATAGATGGATAGATGGATAGATGGATGGATGGATGGATGGATGGATGGATGGATGGATGGATGGATGGATGGATGGATAGATAGATAGATAGATAGATAGATAGATAGATAGATAGATAGATAGATAGATAGATAGATAGATAGATAGATAGATAGATAGATGATAGATAGATAGATAGATAGATAGATAGATAGATAGATAGATAGATAGATAGATAGATAGATAGCACTTTTTCTGGAGGATTTTTATCATTAGTTGGAGGAGGAGTTGCCGGATGAATCAGATGGATAGCCCGATGATATCGGAGTTAAGCTCAGCCTGGTAAAATCCTACATGTTGGGACTTAGAAAGTTTTATGGAAGTCGAGCTGCATTCAGAGGGGCACTCAGAAAGATGTATCTGGTAGGCAATGTGACAACAGCAGCTGCGGTTTGGCAGATGTCCTGTAGTAAACTCTGGTTCTTTTATGAAAAACTTCAGAAAATGTTTAAGTATCCACTTTTGCAACCTGGAGTGGGAATAAGTACACTCCAACACCAGCCAAGGGTCCAAGATATTTTGGTCACTAGTTTGTGAGTTAAGACTCAATCTCCTAGAAGCCACCAGCAGGGTCTAGGGCAAAAATAGCTGGAACTGGTCAGCGGGGGTCTTATTTGTTGCAGGCTTTTTGAAGCTTTTGTGTTCCTGCGCTTAACAGGAGGATAGTCAACTAATCGTTGAAGTCCACTCTTCTGTCCTGGGTTGAAGTAGAAGCCCGTCTAGCCCTTGGGGTGAAACAGCAGGCTCGGTTGTTCTTGGGAGTCCCAGTCGTTTGGTTCAGCAGGCGCAGTCCTTCTTCTGTTTTCCACTGATCCAAACGTATTCTCAAGAAGGTAGCCATGGGTGTCACTTTTATGCCAGACACTAGCGTGAGGGTGGGGAGGCTCACTAACCAATAGGAGTAAAAATCACACAGACAACCCTACCCACTCATACATCACTTCCTGGGGGTTTGGCACTAAACAATCCCATATTGCAGCTCACAGACCAAATCCAATATGTCACAATCTTCATTCACCGTGTCAGAGCTATGGGAACACCCCTAATATGTGATTAGGGTAATGAGGAACTCCCCTTGCAAAACAGGTTCTGGGACAAAGGTTCCCCCCTCAGCATTGGTGCCACTCTGGCTACTTACACTGTAGCAGGGACAGGCCTAAGTATGAGTTACATCTTCCTGTGACGGGTTAGCACCTTTCGAAGCTGGTACAGATGGTAGTCACATTTCTAGACCATCCTGTCACACAGAGGTCACACCTCTCGCCAGCCAAGACCCTTTGTTCCCTTTTCTGAGTGCAATTTACACCTCTCAGCAGGCTGCCAGGTGAAGGCTGGAGATTATCTCTAAAAGGGCACCAGAGGCTTTAGGCACAAAAATGCCAATTTTCCAAAAGTGTTACAGCAAACAAATGAAGGATGGAATGCTGACAATGCAAACATTCTGCCCCAGTCAAAAGATCTGGGATAAATCCATCGTTCTTTTGCCCACTACACCACCCCAGTTTGGACCCAGCCATATGCAAATCAGTCTTGACCCTGTGCTTCATGGGAACAGTCTAAACCGAACTGCCAGGCCAGGTCATCCCGGACCGGAAACAAGTATCCTGGGACTGGTTTCAGGGTATGTCTCCCCTCTTCAGCCAGGCTAGCTTGAATTCAGTGGCACAGTGAGCAAGGGACCCACGTCTGGGCATGCCCATCCCACTTAGGGCGAAAAGTGTTACAGCAAACAAATGATGGAAGGAATGCTGACAATGAAAACCTTCTTCCCGAGTCAAAAGATCTGGGTTAAATCCATTGTTCTTTTGCCCACTACGCCACCCCAGTTTGGACCCAGCCATATGCAAATCAGTCTTGACCCTGTGCCTCATGGGAACAGTCCAGACCGAACTGCCAGGCTAGGTCCTCCCTGGATCGGAAACAAGCATCCTGGGACCGGTTTCAGGGTATGTCACCCTTCTTCAGCCAGGCTAGCTTGAATCCAGTGGCACAGTGAGCAAGGGACCCATGTCCGGGCATGCCCATCCCACTTAGGGCGAAAAGTGTTACAGCAAACACATGATGGACAGAATGCTGACAATGCAAACATTCTCCCCCAGTCAAAAGATCTGGGTTAAATTCATCGTTCTTTTACCCACTACGCCACCCCAGTCTGGACTCAGCCACATGCAAATTAGTCTTGACCCTGTGCCTCATGGGAACAGTCCAGACCGAACTGCCAGGCCAGGTACTCCCTGGACGGGAAACAAACATCCTGGGACCGGTTTCAGGGTATGTCACCCTTCTTCAGCCAGGCTAGCTTGAATCCAGTGGCACAGTGAGCAAAGGACCCACGTCCGGGCACGCCCATCCCACTTAGGGCGAAAAGTGTTACAGCAAACAAATGATGGACGAAATGCTGACAATGCAGACATTCTCTCCCAGTCAAAAGATCTGGGTTACATCCATCGTTCTTTTGCCCACTGCGCCACCCCAGTTTGAACCCAGCCATATGCAAATCAGTCTTGACCCTGTGCCTCATGGGAACAGTCCAGACCGAACTGCCAGGCCAGGTCCTCCGTGGATCGGAAACAAGCATCCTCGGACCGGTTTCAGGGTATGTCACCCTTGTTCAGCCAGGCTAGCTTGAATCCAGTGGCACAGTGAGCAAGGGACCCACGCCCGGGCACGCCCATCTCCCTTAGGGCGAAAAGTGTTACAGCAAACAAATGATGGACAGAATTCTGACAATGCAAACATTCTCCCCCAGTCAAAAGATCTAGGTTAAATCCATCGTTCTTTTTCCCACTACGCCACCCCAGTTTGGACCCAGCCATATGCAAATCAGTCTTGACCCTGTGCCTCATGGGAACAGTCCATACCGAACTGCCAGGCCAGGTCCTCCCTGGACTGGAAACCCCCATCCTGGGATCGGTTTCAGAGTATGTCACCCTTCTTCAGCCAGGCTAGCTTGAATCCAGTGGCACACAGAGCAAGGGACCCATGTCTGGGCACGCCCATCCGGTTTCAGGGTATGTCACGATGGATATAGGCCCAGATCTTTGTACTGGGGTGAATGTATGACATTGTTCTGCATTCTGTCCATCAACTGTTGTTTTTGCATTTGTAACCCCGAGTGGGACGGGTATGCTCAAACATGAGTTCCATGCTCTCCATGCCACTGGAATCAACCTATCCTGGCTGATGAGGGATGAAAGCCCGAAACCGGTCCTAGGATGCTTGTTTCCAGTCCAGGGAGGATCTGGCTTGGCAGTTCGGGCTGGACTGTTCCCATGGGGCACAGGATCAAGACTGATTTGCTTATGGCTGGGTTCAAACTGGAATGGCATGGTTTGCAAAAAAACGATGGATTTAGGCCCAGATCTTTGTACTGGGGTGAATGTATGACATTGTTCTGCGTTCTGTCCATCAACTGTTGTTAGGTCGAGCAGACGGAGTGTCTGCTCGACTACTATTGTTGCCCATTAATGGGAATGTGGGAATGTGGACACCGATGTGGACGAGTGTTTCCTTCGCGGTTTTCACCGCGGGAGCGCGCGTCTCACCCGCGCATGCGCAGAGTAACTCTGCCATTTTTTTTTTTTAATTTTTTTTTTTTTTTCCCAGCCCCGAACCGAATCAGGTATCAGAGCGCTTCACATATAGGCAGCCCCCACCCCCCACCCCTCTGCATGCGCACACACAGGCGAGCGCATGCACACGCAGGCACACGGCAGACACTCGCTCACACACACACCCCCCTCCCCCACAGTCACACACACGCACTCCAGACACATACACACACGCACGCACACACACATACACAGCCCGCCCCCCCCCGCACTCGCACGCACACATGCTCCCTCCCCCCCCCCCCGGCTCAGCAACCCACTCACCGGCTTCATTCCTGCGGCGGCTCTCCTCAGCTGCAGGGCCCGGTAGCAGGACTCTTCTTCCCTTCTTCGGCACCCGCAGGGTAGGCTCCTGCCAGCTCCGGTGCTTGAAACGCGGCTCCGGCTCCTGCCAGCTCCGGTGCTTGTTCTTTCCGTTGCAGTCCTTTCTTTGTGTCAATTGATGTGGGCTGTGGGATAAGCGGGTGCAGGTCACAGCGCCTTGGGGAGTCCTTTCTTAGTTTCACTGCAGCGCGTGCCGCGGGGGCGGTGCCACGCGTGGCTGTGTGTGTATCCGTTACCAGGGGCGGTGCGCGTGCGCAGTTTCTTGGTAAGGGGCTGCCGCAGGCTGACGATGGACGAGTTTCAGACCGCGGAAGAGGTACGGGATATGTGAAGGGTGTGAGGGTCGTCTTGCGGGGCGGAAGGGTGGTCGTGGTAACCTGCGGTTCCACGGCCCCTTTGGGGACAGAGACTTTTCCTCTAGATGTCAGAGAACGAGCGGCGAGAACCAAGTCCTTTTTAGACAACCCTTCTCACGCAGGCTAGAGAAGCGTCGCGCCTCAACCCTCAAGAAAATGCCTTTGTATGTTCCGGGCTCTGGGTGTTAAACCGTTGCGACCGGTAACGGCGCATGCAGAGTTCTTGACATACATTCTCCCAGAATTCTAGGCAGTTGTAGAGTTAACGGTTTCCAGCTGGAAGTGCCACCCGCTGATGTAGACTCCCTATCGCAAGCCCCCACCACCCGTGTAATGTGATCACCCCCCTCACCACCGCCCCAATCGCCGCCGGTATTTCCGTTTGTGTGCGCGAGACAAAGAGCAGTGCTGTCAGATGCGCAGAAAGCTCATGGTACCCCTCCCACTCTTCATTGGCGGCCACTAAGGCGCAATGCGGTTCTGGGTAGGAAAAGGCTGAAATGTAGTAAAGGGCCTGCATTTTTATCTCTTAGCCTAGAGTCTTCGCCCTGTCAAATGCAAGAAGTAAAGCACACAACAGGTACTCCCACATTTCAAGCGATTCGATATAAATGCAAATCTGTTCTTACTGGCGTTGCTTACTCTTTCACACTCAAGCTGCCTTTTGATGGAAGCGTCATTAGCACACATGCCTGTCGGATAGCCTCGTGTCACGGGAACATCTACTTTAACCCCACGGGCGAGATGTTTTTATTTTATATAATTATATGTCACCAGATTTCATTTGGCGCAAATGTTATTTTCACTTGGTTCAGTCATTAGCCTCGAACACACTAAAGATGTTGGGAGGAATGCTTGCAATAAGTTAAACTTCTGGCTATCGCTAGGGGAAGCATTCGAAACTGCTCATGTAGGCTAGGTTCCAGAGCACAAGCAACCCAAGATAAGTTACTCTATGATTGGTATTGTTTGGTGTATCTTGGTTCTAGTGGGCTAGTGAGCATGGGGCCCACGTCTGGGCATACATACCCTTGCAGCTTAGGGCAGTACATCAAACATACAAAAGGTGATGGGAGAAATGGATGTATGACATTATAACGCATACTATTACTCCGCAGACCATTACAACGCGACTTTTACTCCGCATACCGTTACAACGCATAGCGCCTTGAGGCGCTGGATAGTGGTAAGTATAATTTACTATTCTAACTCCAGTCCCCATGGACCCTAGGGAAGGTGTTGGATAGTAAATTATACTTATTCCCTATCCTAGAGCGCCCCCCAGCGCAATGCGTTGTAATGGTATGCGGAGTAATGGTCGCGTTGTAATGGTAGTGCGGAGTAAAAGATCCGTTGTAACGGGTGTATACCGGGAGAAATGCTTGCAATAAACCTAACTAATGGCAATACCTCAGGTAGCATTCCCACTCATTCTTTTGCCCACCATACCATTTCAGTTTGGACCCAGCCAAATTCAAGTTAGTTTTGACCACGCTTTTATTGGCCTCACGTGGCAAATCCTATGTATTCTTTGTGACGCTACTCATATTTTACTTATACCTACCATAAAATGCATTATCAATCGCAGCTGAGTGATAAGTGCTCATTGACACACCATGTCCAAATCACCATGAATCTCAAAGTACACAAAATAGCTGAAATAATTGATAATTCTTAATGAAAACGCTGGATTTTGATAGCACCAATCGTATGTAGTATAGTCAGTCTTATTAAGCATTTTCAGTAGAATATGCCATTTCGTGGACAGACGAGGTGATTCACTGAGTATAATTGGAAAATGCAAGAGCAGCCGAACAAAGAGCATGTACCACCATCCATTCATGATTTTACTATGTTTGTAAGTCCCCAGAAAATGTCTTTCCAAGATCTAGGTTGCTGGTATTGTCTCCAGATTATCAGACTCGCCATAGAACATCTCTAACATAGCGACCCCGAGAATAGTTGTGGTTCAGAGCTTTTACAACTAATAAACACGTGACTCCTTTTTTACGTTTGCCAAGTGTTAGCCAACTATAAAAATCATTCTAAACTTCTTTCAGCCTTATTTCCTCCAGCTAGGTATTGGCCCAATCTAGAAGGATGGCTCATGGAGGTCAGATCGCTCACTTTTTGCTCTGTCTACTACTACACTGCTGTGGAATAAATTATTTGCAATAATTACTCGGTTGACTTGAGGATTGTTATGTAGCCCTCTGGGATCTTTCTTGTAATCGGTAACCCATATAGTCATTCTGACATGTAGTTGCACACAGTGGATTCAGAAAAGGAAGTTGAACCTATCCAAGACCCGTAGCACAGAAAATAACTTCTTATAGTGGTGGGAGTAAGACTCTACCACACTAGTATTTATCAACATGGAAGACTTCTCACAGTTAATTTTGTACGCTGAACTAGTATCAGTTACACTGGATATTGGTAACAATATACCAGTCTGAAACAGAATCTACTGTGTGCCAGTTAACAACATAAAATACAAGGAAGCCAGCATTTTTAACTCCGGAATGATGCACCAATCTGAAAGTGGCCAGAGTATATGGGATCCTTATCTTCCAAGATAACTCATTATGTTGGGTTGACGGCTGAGTTGTCCAACCCATATAGTCATTCTGACATGTAGTTGCACACAGTGGATTCAGAAAAGGAAGTTGAACCTATCCAAGACCCGTAGCACAGAAAATAACTTCTTATAGTGGTGGGAGTAAGACTCTGCCACACTAGTATTTATCAACATGGAAGACTTCTCACAGTTAATTTTGTACGCTGAACTAGTATCAGTGACACTGGATATTGGTAACAATATACCAGTCTGAAACAGAATCTACTGTGTGCCAGTTAACAACATAAAATACAAGGAAGCCAGCATTTTTAACTCCGGAATGATGCACCAATCTGAAAGTTGCCAGAGTATATGGGATCCTTATCTTCCAAGATAACTCATTATGTTGGGTTGACGGCTGAGTTGTCCAACCCATACCAATCGCTGATGTTTTTGTGGGCAAACTAGATATTGTTTCCTGAGCTTGCTCACTCTTGCCCCGACAACCTAATATTTCATTTTTAAGATGATTTCAAGGACAACATGTAGTCTTAAGTGCTGCTGGGCACATCCCAGGGAGATGCGGTAGACTCTTTAGACAATTAAAGCAATTAAGTGGGGGCATTGGTTAGAACTCTTGTTTTCTGTAGTTAGATATCAAATCGTTGAAGGAGTGTGCATGCATCTGCGGGCAAGTATTGGGTACACGTATTACATTGTAGCATTCCCTACTTACTGTTTCATCCACTGCATAGCCTTTCTAACTGGGTGGTAGCTATTGGGCGAGTCAGGCCTCAAAAAAATCTTTAAAATGTTACCAAACCTGCAGGTCTAGTGACATGAATAATCGAATAGAACTAACTGCAGTGCGCATGACCCATCTATCTGGTCGCAAAATATGTGATCTTCGCCAAATATTTAATTTCAATGCCTCATTTTTCTTCATTATCACATTAAAATCACTATTCAATATTCGAGTTCAGTATGACTGCTGTACAAAAATACATCTAAGTCATGTAAATACAACACATATTGCATTACAAATGCTATAGGTGTCACATTTGCGAAAGTTATAACTATTGGCATTGTAAATGACTAAGCTATTAATTTCGCTATTTTCAAAACCAACACATAAATAAATAAAAAATGTGTCATTTACAATACCAATAGCTCAAACTTTCCTAATGCGAGACCTATTGCATTGCAAATGCTTGTTTTTGCATTTGTCATCCCGAGTGGGACGGTTATGCTTAGGCGTAAGTTCTGTGGTCTCCATGCCACTGGAATCAAGCTATCCTGGCTGATGAGGGCTGAAAGACCAAAACCGGTCCTAGGATGCTTGTTTCCAGTCCAGGGAGGACCTGGCTTGGCAGTTCAGGCTGGACTGTTCCCATGGGGCACAGGGTCAAGACTGTTTTGCATATGGCTGGGTTCAAACTGGAATGGCATGGTGAGCAAAAAAACGATGGATTTAGGCCCAGATCTCCGTACTGTGGTGAATATATGACATTGTTCTACATTCTGTCCATCAATTGTTCTTTTTGCATTTGCCCGAGCAAATATTATATTATATGTATTAAACGTTATTAAAAGTTATGCATGGAATTCATTTTAAATACTAATAACTATTTAACCCCTCCCATGCTCGTGACGGAACCGTTCCGTCACGTTCCTCGGGTGGGCTGTGCTGGTGACGGAACGGTTCCGTCACGGCCCCGCCGCCGCGCCTGCGCGGCGCGTTCTATTGAGCGGGCGGGGCCATGACGGAACTGTTCCGTCACAAGCACAGCTCACCCACGTGCCGTGACGGAGTGGCTCCGTCACGAGCACGGGACCGCCGCGCCGCCGCCCCGCCCCCTTAGCGCTGCGGCGGAATAGCCGCCGCAGCGAAGGGGTTAACAAAATAGTTAACGTTTATTATATTTGTGATATAATATTAAATTATCATTAAATCTGCAAAAATATAATAATTATTTACAATTTATACATACATTCAGATCAAATGTATCAAAATGTAGATAGTTATTTTCAAATTTGAAATAATTTTAGATAATTACATATTTTAGTACTATTTCCTAAAGAGTGTTATTTTAGTGCCCTATTTACATTGTTTTCAATGGAATTGTGTTGCAGTATCTATGAGGGGCCATTTGTGCTGCTGGACTTATTACAAGGCTGGGCCAGAGAACATGTACTACTGTTTTGGGACCTTGTTGGTTGTAGTAACTTTAGGGGCCTGATTACCAAACTACATTTTGTAGTACATAAATTAGTACTACAGTAACCCTACTGACATATTACAAAATGCTATTCACTAAAATACAAGCAGAGACCTCACTTTCCAAAATTCTGTGAATCTGGCGGTTTGCGACCTTCTGCATCCGGCCCATAGTGCATACTACCCTGAGGAGGTCTTAAAGTGCGTTCCTGCAAATAGCATTCTACTCCAGAACTTCAGGTTAGTGGTAGTTCAATAGTAGATTATGGGGCATATTTACAAGTCCCTATCGCCACCACAACGTCACTTTAAACGACGTTGTCATGGAGATTGGGGCCTCGCCTTATTTACAAGGCAGCGTTAAGCCACTTAACGTGGCTTAACGCTGTCTTGTAAATAAGGCACCCTTTCACGCTGTATTTAGCGTGCAAGGGGAGGGCAATGGGTGTTGCGGTGGGAGTTCCACTGCAACACCCATTGATTTTGACGCTGCCCCCTATATACAATGTTAGCGTAAATAAGAGAGTGTGCCAAAATTAAGACCAGGAAAAACCTGGTCTTAAACAGGCAAAACAAGGAGAAATGTTTCATTTATCCTCGTTTTTGCTGTTTCCAGGTGTGCTGCCTTGTGCAACACACATAGAAACAGCAAATTGACTATGATTGGTTACATGCAGGAAGGTCCCCCTTCCAGCACATAAACAATCATTTTGAAATAATTGTGTTTTGCATCTTCTATGTGTGCTGCTTTAAGCAGCACACATAGAATTTATATAACAGCATTTAAAGATGTTTTATGTGCAGGAAGGGGTACTTTCCTGCACATAAACAATCTTACCCCCCAACGCAGATACCCTTGCACCAGAGGCGCAGCTAGAGCCACATTTCGGGGGGGGGGGGAGGGTGGATGTCATACAAATTGCAGGGGGGCTATTTCTACCAGCAATAGGCAGAGTGGAGATGTTGGGGGCGCTAAGAAGGGGTGAAAAAACAACAAAGACTCGTTAACAAGTAAATGGTCTTATAAAGACCTGTGAAGTACTCGAGCAGCAGCCCGTACCATCTTTGCGCTCCCTCGTAATGCACATGTGTCCCACCTTCTGAGGAGCATCCATCGGCTCCCTGTAAGGAAAAGAATAATCTTTAACACTCTGCTTGTTACCCAGAAAACCCTATATGGGTCAGGACCAGGCTATCTCAAACAGAGGATCTCTTTCTATGCCTGCAAAGAAACCTTAGTTCCTCTTACTTGCTGCTAGCCAATATCCCCCGTTTTAGAAACTCCAGGTCTGGGGATAAGGCTCTCTGCTACCTCGGACCATCCCTCTAGAACAAAATGCCACCCCAGCTGAGAAGCTCTGAATCTACAGCCGTGTTCCGAAAAAGACTGAAAACTTGGCTCTACTCATGCCCGGTAACCCTCTTCCTCGCTGCTACCTCTCAGCTTTCAGCGTCAGGGCACTCCTTGGAGTAACAGTGTGCTCTATAATTACCTCAACATAGACACAGAGGGGCATATTAGCAACAAATAGCGATAATTATCGCTAGATGTGCTTAGCGCATTTTTTTTATCGCCGGATATTATCACAGAAAAACGTGCTATTAGCAACGTTTATCTCCAAAGCGATAAAATATCCGGCGATATTGGCTCAATGCATCCAGCGATATTCAGGCATCATCGCTAATGGGGACTTAATCTGAATATCCACCTCCCATTGGATATACAGGTTAAGAAGTGGTCTGAGCAGGCGTTAGATTCTAGCGATAATCGCGCTTAGCGTGAGTTTTCTTATCGCTTCGCCTGGATTGCTAATAGGCGATAGCTGTGCTAACAGGTTAGGTACGCCGACTTTGCATGTCTTTAGCAATAAATATCGCTGACTTGCCAAGCGGGCCCCAAACCTGTAGCTATCGCCTACAAGCTGTCGCTAACTGCTGTTAGCGACAGCTTGCAAATAGGGCGATAAAAATATCGCCGCTTTCACGGGAAAAAGTCCCGCTAAAGCGGCGATATCGCCCTTGCTAATACGCCCCAGAGTGTGTGCCTGGGCTGACAGAAATGACGAGGGGCTGAAGCTCATTGAGCCCTAAGGGCGTTGCGCACCTGCCTTGCACTATGGTGCAAGGGTGCCTGCGTTGGCGCTAGGCAGCTGAACTCAGTGCCAGCGCAGGGGAAAATGCAGGGTTGCGTTGCATTCTTGTGAATACGGCACATCCCTGCATTTTCTGAATGGATAAACATGGCGTTAGCAATGTGTGCTTAACGCCACACCTCTCCATTCTGCTGTAAATATGCCCCTATGTTTTTTGTCTTCTTGTTCTTTATAGGTTATTATGTAATTCTTGTATTCTCACAAATCTCATGTACTTACTTCAGTTTGGTGACAGAAGTAGATTGGGCGTGAGACATTGATGTGAAATGGACAATTTGTGCTATTCTTAGGTGGACGAGTAGGCAAATTGGGAAAAACTTGGGATTTAGTTAGTTATGAAAGTCCATCGAAGTCTGGAAGAATTAGGGTGACTCTGAAATTGAAGGAAAAGGTAGATTTGACCCAATAAATTGGAGAGAATGCAATAAGGGTTGGAGACAATAAGGATGCTGAGAATGGACATTTTTCTGTGTTTTTCGATGCTATGGTGCCACTGTTCCAAGATGGCGTGAGGCCGTCTTAGACCCCGGTGATACATTATAAACACAACCGACATTTCCATCTGTCCTTGTTCCCCTTTCATTGACGAATAGATTACAGCACCTCGAGCCCAGCTCCACTCTCCACCGTCCCCCGCCGCCCGCCATCAATAAAATAAACACCGCATAAATTACATTAACTCGCGCTGTGTCTTGTTCAGTTTGCGGGCATCTGCCTCCGCCACTAACCTCTCAGTCAGAGAACGCAGCCCCGCTGTGACTGATCCGAAAAATCAATTAAAATGAAAAATCAAGAGATGTGCATGAGGCTACCTCTGTTTATATTGCTAGATGCACACACCACTGTAGATTTCCGAATTGTTGGATTTCTTGTGTTTCCATCTTATTTCATGCATGGTAGCAAACAATAATAGGCCCGCCTTGCTAGGCGCGCGCGCCACTGTTTACTTGCACCATCCTGTCTTCCGAGATGCCAAACACCTTAAGGTTTATGTTGACAAACAGTCACATCCAGCATGAAGTTCTGTAACAAGCTGAATAATGTAACTTACAAGCTCAGAATACCAAATGATGTTTCGACCTAAAAACAAGCACTGGCAAAACCAAAAGGTCTGGCTTTAATGAACTAATGCATGGAAACACTAGCCTGCACAAATGCAAACTGTTCGTGCTGTGCCTTTGTGCAGGCTGCTGGTTTTCTTTGTCAGTGGTCCACCATACTGTAGCATGTTTGAACTCCATTTGGATTTGACTCCAGAGAAGAAAGAATTTGTAAACTTCACAATGGTTGGGTGAAGGTGTTGATGTGCTTCTAAACTAATGCCACCCGAGAAGACTTGAAAGGGGCTGAGAGAAGCATGGCAGTGAGAAGAGTTCAAGGAAACATGGTCACATGGCAGCAAACAGGGTATAGCTGTATCATAATTCTTGATCTTTTCCTTGGAGCAACAAGGTGAAGCTTATGATGTTGTGGCTAGGAGAGCGGAGCATTCTTAGGTCCTCCATTTCAGTGGCCCGGTATTATTGATTTGGCCAAAAATTCCAGTGTGTGTCTGAATGAGGATTATAGTTGATGGGGTGTTAGTGCATCCAGTATTTCTGGGCGTCGCAGTACGGCATGGATTTCCAGACACAGATCCATCCGCTAAAAGCAGGCCAGAATTATGGGTTTCAAGTGGAAATTGGTGCGGTAACACTGATTTTGGCATGTTATCTTCATTTCACATCGGCCTATAAGGTACCAACATGTGATCCCACCGTAATACCATTACTGGTACACCCATAAAAAAATGCACAAAATGTTTCGCCCGCCCTTTACACAAGCAGGAAGCAGAACCCCCTGCTACAAAGGGAAAGGCTGAGCAGGGGTAGAAATAACGCTGCTCAACAGCTGCCTGCTACCCCCCTATTCAGTTTCCCCTTTGGGGAGAATATCATTCCCAAACCCTGCACTTGTCCCAGCTCCCTTCGCTTATCCCCAACCAACCCCATCATACTATTCAATGGCCCAAACTGACGACCCTCCCTCTATCTGCTTTTTCGTCTCTATACCTCTTACCTGTGCATTGAATATTGCAGCAGCTGTTCAAACAATTTCCTAGTGGAGGATGTCTTGCCAACGGGACATCAACATGCCAGGCAAGGAAGTTCAGAGATGGGCATGTCTCAGGCGAAGCCCACTACACTCAGGCAAACTGAGGTTTGCTGCAAGTTTCCTGAATCACCTGTCCAAGAAGGTATAGGCCAACCACAGACCTGCATTTGGTCAGCAAACAGGAGAGGAAAGTATTAATCACCCAATCAATCAATTAGGACTTTTAAAGCATGGCTTATCTCTTGTGAGGGCATCCAGGCACTGTAAGCCCTGCGGTAGGGGGTCAGTTGAACAGCCAGTTCTTGTGTCCCCTCCTGAATTCCAGCAGTGAGGGAGAGGTTTAAAGGTAGAGGGGAGGTTGGTCCAATACTTGGCATCGAGGTAGGAGAAGGAGTGTCCTTCACTATTGCTTTGGCAAATGCGGGGATGTGAGTGAGGAAGAGGGGGAGCGCAGGTATCTGGTGGGTCAGTGGAATCTCAGATGGTTGTTGAGGTATGGTACATCTTGGTTGTGTAGGGCTTTGTAGTTGTGGGTCAGCATCTTGAACTGCCATCTCTTCTGAATGGGCAGCCAGTGTAGCTTCCTGCGGTGGGAGGTGATGTGGGTTTGTCTGGAGAGGCGGAGGATGAGTCTGACTGCTGAGTTCTGTATGGTATTTGGTCTTTCTGGAGGTGTGCAGTGATTCCTACATAGAGAGATTTGCCATAGTCCAGGCCGACTGGTGACTAGGGCTTGCGTTACAGTTCTTCTTGTTTTGATGGGAGCCATTCGAAGATCGTACAGAGCATGCGAAGCTTGAGGAAGCAGACAGAGGAGACTGTTGATCTGTTTTTTCATGGTGAACTTGCTGTCCAGGATCAGGGCTGGACTGGGAACCAAAACCAGCAACGGCAAAGTGCTCGGCCGGCCCCCTGGGGGGTAGGTTGGGGGTGCAACCGAGCTCTTTGCCGGGGCCGGTATTCGGGCAATTTTGTTACAGGGACGATTTTGCAGCTATGCTTCTTAAACGGCCCTGTAACAAAAACGGCCCCCAGGGACCCAAAACTGCCCCCCACCCTTGCGGCGCACCGGGTGATTGCCCGGTGCCAGCAACGGCCAGTCCGGCCCTGTCCAGGATGATGCCACGGTTGAAGGCATGGTCTGTTGGAGTTGGTGAGGGTTCTGGTTCGGAAGGCCCTTAGGAGTTGTTCCACGATGAGGCGTTGTTCCCGAATATCAGCACTTCTGTTTTGGCTGTGTTGAGTTTTAGGCAGTTGTCCTTCATCCAGTCGGTGACGCATCTGCGGAAGTTGGTCATTGTGGTGAGAGAATGAGCTTGGTGTCAGCAGAGTAGGATGTGATGTTTAGTCCATGTGTTCTGACAATATTGGCCAAGGGGGTCATGTAGGTGTTGAACAGAGAGGGGCTCAGGGACGAGCCATGAGGGACACCGCAGATGATTTTCTTGGGTTCGGAGGTGAAAAGAGGTAGGCGGAGGCAATCCTCCTGAGGGCGTTTCCTTGGATTACAATGTGGCGGAGTCTCTTGATGAGGGTTTTGTGGGACATGGTGTCGAATGCAGCTGAGAGGTCGTGGAGGATCAGGGCCTCTGCTTCTCCTCAGTCAAGGAGGGTTCTGATGTTGTCATTGGCAGCAATCAGGGCAGTTTTGGTGCTGTGGTTGGTATGAAATCCATTATGGTAGCTGACGGTTCATGACCTTTTCGAGGACTTTGGCTGGGAAGAGGAGCAGAGAGAGGGGACAGTAATTCTTGAGGTCACTAAAGGTCAGCTGAAGTTTCTTGAGAAGGGGTTTGACTTCTGTATTTTTCCATTCTTCAGGGAATGTGGCCGGGGTGATGGAAGTGTTGAGGGTGGCGGTGAGCTTGATGCTGATTATCCTGCTACAGAGGTTAAAGATGTGGTGGGGGCAGCGCTCCGAGGGTGCTCAAGAGTGTTTGGATTTCATGATGGTGTTTTGAGTGGTGAGGTGATCCCAGGTGGTGAGCCGGTGGTCGTGGTTTGTGCTTGTGGGAGTGAGGAGGATGAGGGTGTCAGCCGCCGTCGGTTGGGGTTCGAAGTTTTTGTAGATGGTGGTGATTTTGTCATGGAAGAAATTTGCTAGGGTGTTGCAGAGTTCCTGGGAGGAGGTGATGATGTTTTCGATGGCTGAGGGGTAGGAGAACTCTCTGATGATGTTGAATAGTTCTTAGCTGTGTCGCTGCAGTTGGCGAGGGTGATCTTTTTTGTCTTTTTCAGGAGTTGGTAGTATTGGTTAAGAGATCTCTTGAAAGTGTCTGAGTCAGTGGACTACTTGCTATTATGCCATCTCCTTTTAAACCGATTGCTTTTCTGTTTGATGGCCCTCGGTTCTGTGGTGTGCCAGCAGGCTTATTTGGGTGGTCTCTTGTGTTTGGTGGGTTTGACTGGGGTGACTGTGTTGGGGAAGGCGGTGATCCAGGTGGAGAGGTTCTTTCTGATTGTTCTAGGTTTTTTGAGGTGTCAGTGTGGGAGGTATGGATAATGTCGGTCCACTGGCTCTCAGATAGTTTGTTTCAGTTGTGCTGATGGGTGCTGGGTTTCTTGGTAGTAGAGCCAGGGGAACCTGCAATGGTGAAATGGACGATGGCGTGGTCTGTCCAGATGGGCTCAGTGACGTGGCTGTATTTGACTCTATCACTTCCTATGAAGATGGTCCTGCAATGTGGATGGGGTTGGTGACTTGCTGATGTTGTTCATGCTTTCCGGTAGGATAGTGGTGTTGATGTTGTTGAGATCGTCAAGAGAAAGTTAAGGTCTCCAAGGAAGATGTAGTGTTTGGAGTCAATGGCAAGGGGGCTATGAATTCAGGGATGGTGTCTCAGAAGCTGAGTGAGGTCCGATTGGGGTAGCATCGTCCCCTATGATGGTGCAGAGGATGATCTCTTTGTGGATGATGGCTTTTCCACTTCCATGCGGTCTCTGTGTGCAATCTTGTAGCTGTTTAGTGTTGCTGAGGTGATGTCGGGCATGGATGTGGGATTGCGGCAGGTTGCATTGAGAAAGATGACATCGGCGTGACGGAAGTGATGGTCTCCCAGATCTTTGTGGCATGCTCGCAGAGAGAGCATGCGTTGAGCAAGAAGCAGTGGTTAAATATGGCATGGTGGTGGTTGCCGTGCATATGGGTGCTTCGGTGTTGCAGGAGAAGAGGCAGTGCCAGTAGGTGAATGGTCTCACCATGGATTGAGGCATGGTGTGGCAGTTGATGTTGTTGCTGAGTAGAAGGTCCAGTTCTCTGAGTTTGTGGTGGTGTATCTTTGGGTGGTGGGAGAGCCAGGGTTCCTAGCACTGGGCGCTATCCAGGTGCAGATGGACTACGCGGCAACCTCCATTAGGTAGGATGGGAGGAGAGAGGGGTGCTATGGGGGGGGCAGGGCAGCAGGAGGCAGGAGGCAGCTGGAAGAAAACAGAGGCAGGGGTACGTCATACGGTGTAACAGAGGACAATGATGCAATTTAAACAGTGCAGTGTTCAAAAAAGCTTTCAGAGAGTTATGTTATCGAGTAAAAGTACAGATGAGTGGCTAACAGAGGAGTACACTTATTACAAAATAAAGAGACTGTTTAAGTCAGTGTTAATGTGAATATTACAGTTGACTAGGCTAAGCAGGGAAAAACAAGCAACTAGCAAAACCACAGGAAGTTGGGTGTGAACGGCAGTTCCTGTGACCATGGGAGAGCTAGTGCGGGAAACCAGTCAATTAAGTACCAGGAGTAGAAAGCTTTGCAGAGTAATGCGGTGATTAGTAGTGTCACTTTTATAGGGAGCAGTGGCTTGTTCACTGCTGAGTTAGAGTTGTTGGAAAATGTAGTTCAACCTATGGCTGGTGGTTGGCAAAATCTCTCCCGGCCTCAGATCCCTACAATGAAGCAACTTCTATGGTAGGGATCTAAGCGACCTCTGACCCTGCTCGCAGGCAGGTTGCTCCCCACGCCACCACACTGCCAACAGCTGCCTCGTTTCCTGCTTACTGCCCCCTGACTGGTTCCCGCCATTTCCTGCTCCTTCCCACCGCGGCGTTACTGCGGCCCGCCCCCCTGCTCCCCATTGGCCACCCCGCTCCTGCCTCCCAGCTGCTCCTCCCAAACTATCCCCCTCTTATGGAGGCCGTGCCACAGGCACGCAGCTGACGCGTGCAGCGGGCGCGCCAAAGTCAAGCCCGTCTGCCCCCGTCCGCGCCTGGACCGCTCCCAGTGCCAGATCCCCTGGACCCCGCAAACGCACAACACCAGACTCTGCTACGACGCCAGCACCCTTCACGCACTCAACGCTGGCCGAAACCACACCTGCTTCCAAGACGCCCCAAAACGGACTCACGGACCTTTCTCCTGCCACACCTGCAGCTTCACCTGCGACAGGACCACCAAACCTCCAAGGACTGGACCCAACCACCTTTGCTGCATACTCCTCAACACCCGCTCCGCACGCAAACATGCCGTCGAGCTCTGGGATCTGCTCGACACCTCCGCCCCAGATGTAGCCTTCCTGACCGAGACCTGGTGGAACGACTCCTTGGTGCCCGACATCGCCATAGCCACCCCGGACGGCTACAAGGTCACCCGCAGGGATCGCGCCAACGGAATCGGAGGAGGAATAGCCATCGTCCACAAGTCCACCCTCAAGGTCGCCACCCACGCAGACGACACCCTCAACACTGCCGAACACCTACACTTCTGGATCCACACCGACCTCAACACCACCCTCAGGGGAACACTCATCTACAGACCACCCGGACCCGAGCTCAATTCAGCGACTCCATCGCCGACCTCGCAAGCACCCACACACTCGCCTCCATGGACTACATCCTCCTCGGGGACCTGAATTTCCACCTCGAGAACAACAACGACACCAACTCCGCCACCCTGATCGACAATCCCGCCAACCTCGGCCTCAGACAACTCATCACCGCACCCACCCACGCCGCTGGCCACACACTGGACCCTATCTTCTCCACAGGCACCCACGTCGCCTTTGACCACACCACCGAACTCCACTGGACCGACCACCACTGCATCCATTTCACCTTCAACAAACCAACCACGCACCACCGCACCCAAAAAGCTACCTCGCCGCTGCTGGAGCAAAGTCACAGAAGACCAGCTGATCACCACCCTCGCCCAAAACCCACCCACCGACCCCACCAACCCAGACACCGCAACCTCAGACAGTGGATCGGCGACTGCGCCAACACCCTCGCCCCACTCAAGAAACCCTCCAACAACCATGCCAGTAAGAGAGCCACCTGGTTCACAGACGAGCTGCAGACATCCAAACGCGCATGCCAGAAACTGGAGAAGATATGGCTCCACGAACGCACTCCGGACAACCACGCAGCCCACAAGGACGCCACCCGCAGACATCACCACCTCATCAGTTTATCCAAGAGATCCTCCTTCAAAGACCACCTCGATAACAACGCACACAACAGCAAAGAGCTCTTCAGCATCGTATAGGAACTCTCCAACCCCAGCGCCAACGCCAACAACATACCGCCCTCACAAGAACTGTGCGACTCACTAGCCATCTTCTTCCACAGCAAGATCGCTGACATCCATGACAGCTTCAACACCATGACCGCCCGACTATGCCAGACCACACCTTCCCTGTGAACACCACCAGCGCCAACCGCCTGACCTCCTGGTCCAACGTCAACGACGACGAGACACACAAGGTCATGAACTCCATCCACTCAGGATCTCTGTCAGACCCGTGCCCAGACCACGTATTCAACAAAGCAGACGATGCCATCGCACCCCAACTACGGAAGGTCATCAACATCTCCTTCGAAACAGTGATATTCCCGGAAAGCTGGAAACACGTCGAAATCAACGCCCTCCTCAAGAAGCCCAAGGCGGACACCAAGGACCTCAAGAACTTCCGGCCCATCTCCCTGCTCCCGTTCCCGGCAAAGGTCATCGAGAAAATCGTCAACATACAACTGGCCCGCCACCTGGAAGACAACAACATCTTAGACCCATCCCAGTCTGGATTCAGACGCAACCACAGCACCGACACGGCCCTCATTACTGCCACAGATGACATCAGGAACCAACTAGACAACGGTGAAACATCAGCCCTCATCCTCCTGGACCTGTCAGCCACCTTCGACATGGTCTGCCATCGCACTCTAAAGACACGCCTCCTAGAAGCCAGAACCCAAGAGAAGGTCCTTGACTGGACCACGTCCTTCCTCTCTGGCAGAACCCAGAGCGTCCGCCTCCCGCCCTTCCGATCCGAGGCCACCAACATCATCTGCGGCGTCCCCCAGGGCTCATCCCTCAGCCCGACGCTGTTCAACATCTACATGGCCCCCCTCGCACAAGTGGCCCGCCAACACGACCTCAACATCATCTCCTACGCTGACGACACCCAGCTCATCCTCTCCCTCACCAAGGACCCGCACACCGCCAAAACCAACCTCCAGGAGGGAATGAAGGCCGTCGCCGACTGGATGAGGAACAGCCGTCTGAAGCTGAACTCAGACAAGACGGAGGTACTCATCCTCCGACCCACCCCCTCAGCCTGGGGCGACTCCTGGTGGCCGACCACACAGGGAGCAGCACCGACACCCACCGACCATGCACGCAACCTAGGATTCATCCTCGACTCCTCCCTCTCCATGTCTAAACAGGTCAACGCCGTCTCCTCCTCCTGCTACAACACCCTCCGCATGCTCCGCAGGATCTACAAGTGGATCCTGACTGAAACAGGAAGAACGGTGACACAGGCCCTCGTCAGCAGCAGACTGGACTACGGCAACACACACTACGCAGGAATCCCAGCCAAACACCTACGACGACTATAACGCATCCATTCAGGCAGTACTAGGCAGTGGTAAAATTGAGTAAGCAGCACAATAAAATTATCAGGCCAATTTATAAAAATCTAAAAAAAAGGAAAACGAAAGAAATGGTTAGAATCAGATAAGGTGAACCAGAGGATCATGTTTCACAGGGTTCTCCTACACAGTGATAGCTCATTTCCACAATTACACAGAGAAAGAGTACAACACCGCTCCTCGTGCATTGTGGAATAATTCACCTGGGAGAAGAACAAGGGAGCTGTGTGGAGACCTCACTTTAGAGAAAGGACCTGTCGGGCAGAACTGAATGAAGGGGGTGATCACCGCCTTTTGTCAAAGAAGTAGCTGTTGGGCCATGCCCTGCAGCAGCGGCACTGGAAAACCACAGAGGAAACGTTCTGCATACAGCAAGCAGAACATTTTACGTGATCTGAAGGAGAATGAAGATGGCAAGCAGGCCATAAGTATGGCCAAGCTGTAAAGAATGTATTTCCAAACTAGAGAAAACAATTTGAAAGCCTAGTTGTCTTTTCAAGTAGTGGCCCAAGGAAGCACAGCCATTATAAGATACATACTATCAGTATGACATCTCCATATCTGTCGATTTCCCAAACTTCACTTTTTTATTGAAGCAAGTTGAAAAACATAGGTCTGGTTGACACTGGCGCTGGGGACAGTAATACCCACTCTGCTGCCTCTTTCCTTGCTTAGAGTAACATGGTCGACACATTTTCTCTGTTGCAGGAAAGCGGTTAGCAAAGTGCCAATCCTATTGCCTTGTTACGTCCTCCCTAGAAAATGAGGTAGAGGCTACTGCTTTTAAACAGAAGGCTTTCAATTACGGCCAAGTGAAAGTCAAGGAAAGAAATTGGTCTTGCAGTGGTGGTCTCACTGTAAACAACATACGCATAGTATGATGACAACTGGGGTTTTTGAACGCTTTGATGGAGAGGAGCAGGGAACCTCTTTGCACCGCTTACCTGCCAGAGACTTCACCGCCGCACTTGGGACCCCACGCTGTTGGTCTCCCCTGCCGCCGCTGCTGGTTCCATTATGCGGCCACCGAGAGGGGAGACTACAGCTCCCAGGTGGCAGAGCGGTTGCACCGCCCACTTCCGCCCACGCTCGCGCCCGGAGGCGCTCATAGGGCAGAGGCTACCTCGGTGGAGCGGGGGTTTTTGAACGCTTTGCTGGAGAGGAGCAGGGAACCTCTTTGCACCGCTCACCTGCCAGAGACTTCACCGCCGCACTTGGGACCCCACGCTGTTAGTCTCCCCTGCCGCCGCTGCTGGTTCCATCACGCGGCCGCCGAGAGGGGAGACTACAGCTCCCAGGTGGCAGAGCGGTTGCACCGCCCACTTCCGCCCACGCTCGCGCCCGGAGGCGCTCATAGGGCAGAGGCTACCTCCGCGTCGCGGGACGCGCGCGGGCGGCGCCGGGCTGAGCCCGGGCAGAGGGCGGGCCGTCTGTGGCCGTCAGTGGTCAGCAGTGGGCGGGCGGGCCACCCCTCTATCATTTCCTTCTCGCTGTGGTGAGTTCACATCGCTAATCATGGAGTCTGCTGATACAGCTGTTATACAGGATGATTTCCCTTTTCCCCCTTCCACATTTGAGTCTCTATTCGAAAACGCTCTTAGCTTGGTTTCTAATGAAATTGCTGACACTGAAAGAAGAATGTCCCTGAGCTGTACTAACAATATTACACAGCCAATACCATTGTCAACTTGTCCAAGAGTCCCATTATCACCATCTGTTGTAATCACGAAACCGGCACCGGTATCTATATCCCCTGCACCGCCATTGACAGAAGTTGTCCCCACCATTACAATTGATTCACAGGAAGTTGCCAACACCTCTGGATCTATGGAAGCCAAAAACAAACAGGAAGGTGAAAAACGCAAAAGAGGTACCGCTAAGCCAAGTGCCAATAAAAGGAAACAACTACCAATTAATAAGAGCCAGCCTACACCACAGAGCCTATGGAATAAACAAAAATCCTCTGAGGCACAAAAAACAAACAATGTGGCCGATACAGCCTCAGCAGACGTGGATGATATTATTAGCGACACCACCAGTAATGCAGGTGGGAACTCGAATACAATATGGACACAAACCACATTAATGGGAGATAATTATAATCTCTCAAAACAAAATGGAAATCTTATCGAAACTATAGTGGATACTATTTTTAATCGACTACAGAAGCAAATGATCTTACAGTTTAATAACGTTTTTAAAAGACTTGATAGATTAGATAATTTGGTCAAAAACGAAGACGTAAAAAGAAAGGGGTCTGTCATACTAGATCAAATTAGAGCTGACCGTCTTCTAAAAGAGCTTGAATCTGTAAATACCAGTCTGTCACAGAGGAAGCAGGAAGCCTCCATCTCATCGGGTGGGGGCTCCAGCAACCCTGGATTACTAGCACCTCCTACTGTACAACCACCTATAGTACCACCAACAATCCAACCCCGCCTTGCTACTGGCGGGAAGAACATGGTGACATCTAACTTACCTTCCAAATCTACACCAACACCGGTACCACGAAATACAGTCCCCCCCGTTACCACCAATGCAAATGTCATCAAGCATAACATCGGCTCCACCTTACCGACAATAGGAGCAAGGTTAACCACTGATAACAACAAAGGTACCGGGCAACCTGGGAAAGGTAGAACCCCCAGACGCCAAGGGTCCGCCCTACATTTGCCACCGGATGCTTGCCCTTTTGTCCTGGTCCTTGCGGGGGTCCCACCGCTGAGGGATGAACAGGGGGAATCATGGGTACAATTACGAAATAAAAGTATAGACTGGCTAACCAAGCACAAAGGTGTCGGATATGATATCTCGAGTGAGATTCTATCAGCTCGTAGGGTGCCTTGGGTTGGTCCTTTACTAAAAGATAAGAAAGGCGATTGTATAGTTCTTAATTTCAAAAACCCTGGTACTGTTAGATATTTACTTAATAGAACTAATAATTGCTCTGCTATTTCCACTGTTGCAACCATGCTGCCTCTGAGTTATTTCTACAGACCACCTCCAATGCAATTTCGGCCACCTTTAATACAACCTCAATTTCATCCAATGTATTTTCAGCCACCTCCTATGCAACATCAGCCAGCCCCATTCCCATGTACGATGTTTAACAGATATGCACCTTTGTCGGATTTGGACGTGTTGGATTGACCGTCAGAGATCAATCTAGTTGAACTATCTTCTTTACCCACCTCTGAACCTTCGGAAGATCCACAACCCCTGCTACGGTCTGTTGATAGACAAGAACCTTTAAAACATAGAATGTCTGTCCAGGATTCTGAACTATCTCTCGTCAGTTGGAATATAGCGGGTCTTACTTCTAAATTGAAAATTAAAGAATGGTCAGAATGGGTAAATGACAACTGTGACATACTGTGGTTACAAGAGACTTGGAGCACAACTATGTCTACAATGGAGGGTTTCAGCTGCTATAATCTAATGGCATCCCCTTCATCCATGGGTCGCCCCAGTGGGGGCCTATCTATTTGGTCTAAAATAAAAACGGGGGTACAAACTAAACAGATCCCTACAGAGGGTAAAAGTTTCATGGCTATGAAATATACCAATAGGACGAAACTATGCATAATCAATTTTTACAATAATGATTTTGTTACCCACCCTAATAATAATTTCTTGAAATTATTTAATTTTATTGATGATATTATGGAGGGGCAGAAGTATGGGACCTTTGATGGTATTTGTATCGGAGGGGATTTCAATGCCCATATGTACCGCTGTGGTTCTGAAAAATATGGATCCGTAATAGTACCGGACTCGAGAATAAAAACTTCGTCGAAATAGGACGAATTTGGTATCAAAAGACCGGAAATGACAAGTACATCAAGCACATGTATTTTCAGTATATTCGAGTGACAATGTCACCTCGAAATCGTCATTTACCTTCTGAACCCTTAGTTGCATGTTGCCCTCTACATAGGCCTTAATCCAGTCGAATTTGATTCCACAAGGACACGTACTCCTTAATCGACTTCTTCCTGACCCCAGTACAAGTTAGAACCATTGCCCCAGGCCGAGCTCGTTAGGTCAGTTCCCTCCCAGTGGCCAAGCAAGATAGTATCTAGGCCCAACCGGCCATAAAGCCATTTCAGCACGCACACCTGCCATATCTCGCTCACATCTTTCTTCACTCCTTTTCCTCACTTATTTTATGGTGGGGAGGTGACCATCTTTATTAGGGGTCCAGCGATATCTGATGAAATGTTGGGCCTTGCCGGATGATTTGTTATGGGCATCACGACGTGAAATATGTACATGTCATCATGACTCTGCTTTCTTTTTGTAATAAGTAACCATAAATGAAATACCGCGTACCCAAGGAATGTTTCGCCAAAGGGCAAATGTTATGTGTAAGAAGAGAAGCCTAACTTTGTGAAAGCGTGCAGTCTCCTGAATATACTGGCATTGTACTTCTAGGACCCTGTCACCTTGGTTGCAGCCAATAAACTAATCTTTGACTTCACCTAGAAGACTCTGAAGTTTCTGTGGGTCTGACTCAGGAGAACCCGAGGTCTTTGGTGTGGTGATCCCCTGGCACCGCTGGGTTACCGGTTCGGTACCGGTTCCTAAAAACCCAGTACCTCATTTGGCGCCCAGCGTTGGAGCGATTCCAGTGGTACCAATCAGCCTGAAGATCGTGAGGAGCTTCGTGTGAAAATTCCGGAGGAGGGCCCACCACCTCATCGACCCCTGCATGTCGACGTGGTCCGAAGGTCTTTACTACGAGGTTCCCCGCTTCCCGACGGCTACAAGGACTGCTGCCCTGGCTATCGCCCTGATGTTGGACCCTTGACATTTTCGGTAGAGCGAAACGCTGAGACGAGTCTTCTGGTGAAGCCATCGATAATTTTCAGTTAAGTATAAGTGGAGCGTCTCCTAGTCCTTAGTTGGACTTACTTTGTGATATCTTAGAGATACATAAAGGTTTTTATTGGTTCTTGCAAGTACCATAACCGAAGGACTCGTGTTTTCACGAGCAATATCGTAATCGATAACTCCTTTGAAGTTTTGGGAACTAGACTAGAGAAGAAGGATGCCTAGTCTTAGACTCGGGAATTTGTTTTGTCTTGGTAATAATAATAGGGACTCCCGATTGGAGGACTCATGTCCGGTTCCTCCAGTTGGAACTCCGACTTACGAGCTATACGTTAAACATGGGGTAGGCCCCATCGTTTACAACGAGGTATGGATTAAATACACTAGGAAAGACGGTGTTTTAAAATGGCCCCAATATGGTAGCTTTGATTCTGAAATCTTAGACAACCTTGAAGTTAAACTCTTCAAAAAGAAAGCCCGGCCGGCGATGTTTGACTCTTTCCGCATATGGCGCAAAGAAGCCAAACAAAAAGAAATTAAATTAGCTAAGAAAAATAAGAGAGAAGAGGGACTTTCAGTAATGCAAGCTGCCGTGCAGTTTAAAGATAATGAGGAAGAGCAGATAAATGAACAACTACACAGGCAATGTAAAATGGCAATAGATAAGTGCTATCCAGTTTTGCCGTCTCTTCAGCAAGGGAAAGCAAAAGAGCGTGAAAAAGACCAATTAATGTCGCAATTGTTAACTTCGCCACCGCCCTATGCGCAGAATGCTACAGCACCCCCGCAACCTTTAGTTGCACAAGCTGCGCCTCTGGCTTTTCCACAGCACCCACCAGCTGTTCTTCAGCTGGCTCCTACTTCTTCGGTGCAGCCTCCTCTAGGCCCACCGACCACTTCTGTTGCTCCTGTGTTTTCTACGATCTTGCCTACTGTACTTTCTACAAATGCCCCTTCTGTGATTTTGCCTAGTACCACATCTATTATTCCTCATACCTCTTCTGCCATCTCTGCATCCGCCTTACCTCACCCCGTTTTTCCATCTGTTTGTTCTTCCGTTTCACCTTCCCTTCGGCAGAAAATGGCCAGTACTGTTACTAATCTTCTTTTACCACTTTTCGGGTCGCCTGCTACGACCCCTAAGATAGGAAAAAGACAGTTGCGAAGTCAACTGCCCGATTATCAAGAGAGAGATTCCCTGAATAGTTTAGCTCGGAAATGGGTCATGGACACTGCAAAATATGATTTACAGTCTGTCATGGAAGTTTTCCATCAATGGGAAACAGCGACACAGAGATATGTGTTCGAACAGATGTGTGTTTTTCTTTGCGAAGATTTAGAAGACAATGATCAGGATTGCCTCCCACAAGAGATGTGTCGTATAAGGTTTAAGTTTAGTCTGGGTATGATTGTAGGTCCCGATGTGGAAGAAGCAGTTGAAATGCTATTATCACATCGAAGTAAGGGAAGTAGTTCTGGGTCACCATCGGAATCTAGTGCATCTAGTAGGAAAAAGGCACGACAATACCCTATGAGAGAAGTTCCCCCACAGTGGAGAGAGGGTGACGCGACAGCTGTCCCACCTGTCCTGCCCCACTTTCACCGAGTATGGGTACATGTTCCATGGAAGCGAGCAGAAGTTTTAGCACTCAAACAAACACTACCAGATCCGCGTAAAAATCCTGCAGGGTACTATAAAGAATTGTCGCAAACTGCTGGGTCATGTATAATGAATTTAGCCGATATCGATATGTTATTCGGGAACGTCGTTCCACAGCCTTTATGGGGAAAAATTCGTCATGAAGATCATGACCAGGAATTAGGTGACACGTGGGCTAATATTACTGTTGCAGATGCACGACAAGTTGGTGGTGCAAAACCTGAGCCCCTGATAGCGGAACTACCTGGTAGGATAGTAGATTACATGAAGACAATAATGCCTGCGATACGTGTAAATTGGGATAAGTTATCTGCATGCAAGCAAAAGAAAGAAGAAACTGTGTCAGATTTCTTCACCAGATTTGAAGAAACATTCATTGACCACAGCGGTCAAGATATGACCACAGAAGGTGGTCAGAGATTGTTCGTCGATAAATTTGTGCACAATCTGCTTCCAGACTTGTGTAGGAAATTAAAAGATTCAGAAAGTTCTTGGGCAGTCTCATCTTCAGCCCAGATATTAGCTACCGCACAGTACTACGAGAATAGAGACAAGGATGAGAAAGATAAAGTAGAGAAGAAAACTAGAGAACTCAAAACGAAGGTTTTGCTACAGCAAGCATATCCTCCACGTGGTGGTGGTAATAGAAATAATAATGGTCCGAATCACTACCGGAACACTTTTCAGCAGCCGCAGAGAAACTTGCAGAGATTCGATTACAATCAAAACCGCGTAGGTCCCAATCAGTGTTTATACTGCAAACAAGAAGGTCATTACAAATATGACTGTCCTGCCCTGCCGCAACGTACAAGCGAGTTTTCTGGTGTACGAGGTCGTGGTAGTCAGCAAGCGCCTAGAGGTAGAGGGCGTGGAAACACCCCTCAGGATACACGTCCCCTTCCACCACAAAACTCTATGAACAGGTTTGACCAGCAAAATAACGTATCTGACAGGACAGCTCAATACTACGTCGATGAGTATTACACAGAAAATGAGCAGTGGGAGAATAACGATTGCTAGGACAGCCTTAGACAAGGAAAGGGAGTTGTTTCAGTTCCAGTAGATCAGAGTGGACCTTACGTTGAGGTGATTACATCGGGTGTGTCAGAACCTTTTCTGTTGGATACTGGTGCTACAAAGAGTTCTATTATGCACTCCAAACTCCCTGGCGCACCTTTGTCTGGCGAAATGAACGTTTCCGTAGGTTTTTCTGGCGCCCCGGTTAGAAATCCGATTTCTGACCCTTTATCTCTTTCTGTTGGTCCTTGTGAATTCGAAGCACCCCTTATTTTGACAACAGGTTGTGGTGAAAATTTGCTAGGATTAGATTTGCTAAAAAGATTGTATGCGACTTTGTACTGTTCTCCCTCAGGAGTACAACTGACTTTAGGTAAGAAAGTGGTCTCTCCCATGTATTTGTCGAGAAATACGCATCCAACAGAATTGACACTTCTTCCGGATATTCTTTGGGCTACTGGTCCGAATGATGTAGGTCTTTTAGAAATTCCACCGTATGTTGTAACATTGAAGTCGAATGTTAAAATGCCACGAATTCCCCAATACAGAATATCCAATGAGGGCGAAAAAGCTTTGCTAGCGATTGTTTACGAGTTGATTGAGAAAGACGTAATTGAGGAAACACGAGGCAATGTTTGCAATAGTCCTGTTCTGCCTGTTTTAAAACGAACTGACCCTTCTCAGCCACCTGTGTATAGATTTGTGATTGATCTTAGGGAAGTAAATAAGATAGTGGTGCCACAATTCCCAGTTGTCCCCGACATTACAACATTATTGACTATGATTCCAGCATCCGCATCATGGTTTTCGGTGATTGACCTGAAGAATGCTTTCTTCAGTATCCCGATTGCGGAGGAGAGCAGGGATATTTTTTCCTTTAGTTTAGGTGGTCGCAGTTTCCGCTTTAAACGCGCTCCTCAAGGCTACTGTGAGAGCCCCTCAATATACAGTCAAGCTCTGAAAAGTCAGCTTGACGCAATGGTTTTGCCCAAAGGTTCCACTCTAGTACAGTACGTGGACGATTTGCTCATAGCTGCGGATACTGAGAAAATATGTAAAATGGCCACGTTGGCACTACTGCGTCATCTATGTGATCTACATCACAAGGTGTCACTTTCCAAGCTCCAATATTGCCGACAAGAAGTGACCTACTTAGGTCATCTCTTATCGAAGGAGGGAAGGAAACTGACCCCAGAAAGAATTCAGGCAATAGCGAAATTAAATGTGCCAAGAACGCAGAGAGAAGTACGCGCTTTCTTGGGCATTACATCGTACTGTAGACAGTGGATTCCAAATTTTTCGTTATTAGCCAAACCCTTATTGGCACTAACGTGTACAAATACACCCAATCCCATTCCTTGGTCCGATGAGTGCCAGAAAAGTTTTCTCGAATTACGCACATTATGTTCGGCCCCTGTGTTAGGTAACCCCAACTACAGTAAACCTTTCACATTATATGTCCACGAGAAGGAGGGCTGTGCATTGTCTGTGCTGACTCAGTTATACGGAGATAGACAACGGCCATGCGCCTATTTTTCGTCAACTTTGGATCCGGTAGCACGAGCATTGCCAAGTTGTCTAAGGGCCACAGCAGCAGCAGCTGTTTCTATTCGACAGTCTGCAGGCCTAGTAATGAATAATACACTAATTGTGATGGTTCCGCATGCAGTAGATACATTGTTAAATAGGACTAAGACACAGCACTTGACTAGTGCTCGACTGTCCAGTTATGAATTGACGCTACTAGCGAGCCATGTGCACATCAAAAGATGCAGTACTCTGAACATAGCCACATTGTTACCAATTGCTGAGGAATCGGATGCTTCAGAAAAGCACGATTGTTTCCTCAGAACGGAGGAGGAGACCAAAGGGAGAGTTGATCTATCCGATACTCCTCTCGCCGAAAGTGATGGTACATTATGGGTGGATGGTTCATGCTTTAAACTCCCAAATGGTAACGTAACTACAGCGTATGCTGTCACAACTCTGCACACAATCGTTGAAACTGCGCGAATACCACATGGTTCGGCTCAAGCCGCCGAACTCGTGGCACTGACGAGAGCATTTGTGTTATCAAAAGGAATGAAAGTGACTGTCTATACCGACAGTCAGTATGCTTTTGGAGTGGCTCACAGTTTTGGTCGATTGTGGAGAGAACGTGGGTTCCTGACTTCGCATGGAGCTAAGATTCAGCATGGTCAGTTGGTGAATGAGCTTCTTGAATCACTGACGTTGCCCCTGAAAGTAGCAGTTGTAAAATGTAGTGCACACAAGAAAGTGATCGATGATGTTGGTCGTGGAAATGCATTTGCTGACGAAACTGCTAAAGAAACGGCAAAGAATGTGATGAGCCGAATGTATGTTGCGAGCCCAGAAAGATGGACTGGTGATGTTGGAATATGTGAAGACACGATAGAAAGTGTGAAGTCCATCCAAGCTGAGGCCACGGAGAAAGAGTTAAGCATGTGGAAAGAGAGTACAGGGAGAATGGATGTAAATGGTTGTTGGATTGAATCGACAGAGCAACAAAGATGGATGTTACCCGATGCGTATGTGCCTGCAGTGGTTACAATGGCTCATGGGATGGCCCATATCAGCGCGAAAGGGATTTGCGAGTTGTTGGCCCCAGTGTGGAAGAATTCAGGGATTCCCAAGTGTGCAGAAAATGTTGTCAAGAATTGCATGGTATGTCTGAAGCACAATCCTGGTAGGGGAACCCCAACTCCAGCTGGTCATTTCGCACCTCCTACGTATCCGTTCGAGGTTTTGCAGCTAGATTTCGTACACATGGAGAGGTGCAACAACTTAAAATATGTGCTCGTGGTTGTTTGCGCCTTCTCAAGGTGGGTAGAAGCCTATCCCCTAAGGGACAATACTGCCTTGTCCACAGCGAAAGCCCTTGTGAAAGAGTTCTTCCCCAGGTTCGGAATGCCTAGAATGGTCTGGTCGGACAACGGAAGTGAATTTGTGGGTAGTGTGATGAAACGAGTGTGTGAAGGGCTAGGCATTAGTCAGAAGTTCCACGCTGCAAATCACCCCCAATCAGCTGGATTAGTGGAATGTTACAATGGCACGCTTAAACTTAAATTGGCCAAAATCCAAGCGAGCACGGGTCTTAAATGGCCCGACGCTCTACCCTTAGCACTCCTATCCACCAGAATGACTGTGCATTCGCGAATGAAACTCAGCCCCTATGAAATAGTCTTTGGTCGGCCAGCCAACATATGGGGAGTGCCTAGGCCCACGAAGTTTAGCGAGCTGCAACACCCCATTTTGCTCGACTATCTGTATGAATTGACGGCTAAATTGCGTGTTTTATATCAACAGGTCCACAACACCTTGCCTCCGGTTTCCGAGACACCGGGTCACTCCATTGACCCTGGCTCCTGGGTTCTGGTCAAGAATTTCCAGAGAACAAGAAACGACCAGCCCAGATGGACCGGACCTCACCTCGTCCTCCTGTCTACAAGGTCAACTGTTAAAGTGGAGGGGAAGGCCAATTGGGTCCACGGGATCCATTGTAAGAAAATACCCTTCCCTCTGCCACATGACCAATGGGTCCGGACAGGAGGCACTGACTCAAAGCGCACAACTGATGAACGCGTAAAAGAAGCTAAACGCGATTGTGACAGTAAGAACATTTTTCAAGAAACTACGCCGCCATCAGAACAATTGAACTCTGTGGAACCTGAGCTACTATTTCCGGACCAGACAGCACCCGGGAAAAGACGCTATAATTTCCGACCGAGAAAAACAGACTAAAGTAAAAGTGATTCATTTTTTGATCCGAGAGAAAAACCTGTGGACTAATAAAATAATGAGTTTTTTCCTTCCAAAATGCTATTTTGAAAATGCAGATTCTCCCATCTAGGTAACTTGCTTATTTTTGTTTTTTTCGAACCGCCATCCGGGTTCCGCTGCTAGGGTCGCGGTTGACTAAAGACTTTTGGGTGCACCTGACAACAATAGGTTGCCGGTTCCAGTTGGTCGAAGGGAGCCACCCTAGACTGACGGAAGCATCCTTTAGCAGAAACAACCTACCGCCGCGGGCAGCACCTTAGAGAGGATGGAGTTTCCTGATGTGGAGAGAACTGCCAGACAAATGAACTTTAAGCAGAGACTTTTGAAAACAATGAGAAAGAAATTTTTTATAATGATGTGTATTTTTATGATATTTAGCGTAATGGTGTTTTTGATAAGCTATGTTTTATTCTCTTCTCATATGACATTCACGCCTACTACATCGCCCATACCTCCCCCTACTGTTTCCTCTCATTCTTTCCACTCTCTGCCTGACCACGAATCAAATAGGAGATTAGAGTTCATTAATAACTCCTTCGTTCAGCTATTACACCAACACCAACTTGTAATGAACACAACCAACTGTTGGGTGTGTGGTCTCATGCCCCACACCACGGATAGAGGTATCCCCTATTTGGTCCTGCCATTTAGTCACAATGGGTCAGTATGGGCATATAGGACAATGTTCATATATGCACGAGAAATCCAACCCCTACGTTCTGTAAAAGACAACCTCAAGACTAGCGCTCTAGTGAAGGGTATAGTTGACATGATCAAGGAAGTGACTTCTTACGAAGATACCCCAGACGAAGAGATACTTGCATATGTAGGTTGGAATGTGACCGGATATGGCACTACACTAAGTGAGAAACAGCAAGCCAAGAGATCGTCCCCTATCTGGATCGTACCCCATCAAGGTCACCTGTGTCTGCAAGGTATTGGTAGGAATCCCAGAGCTCAGCTAGGGAAGAGTGTCTGCGCAGAAACGTATGTTTTTGGATCTCAGACTTCCCCTGCCTTTTTAGCGGCAAAGGGTACTTATTTCATCTGCCACGATAGAGCCTATACATGGTTGCCCCCTGACTTCTCGGGCTCATGTTTTGTTTCATTCCTGTTACCTCCCACCTACACAGCAGCGGCGGATTACCATCGGACAAGGGTAGTTAGAGGTGTTTTGAGTAAAGAAGACACTGCGGGTCAAGAATTTGGTGACTTTGCAATGGGTATTCTGCCGTTCTGGGGAGCCATGGTTAACAGCAGAAACATAAGGCAATTGACAAGGGTAGTTGAATCCACCGTGATTGAGACTGCCGGTGCCCTTAGTAACCTGACTGCTGAGCTCCAGTCGGATCGACTGATGACCCTTCAGAACCGGGTCGCTTTGGATGTAATACTTGCGGACCGGGGTGGGGTATGCAAATTGATCCAGTCCAGTTGTTGCATTTTCATTCCAGATAATGCTCCAACAGTGTACAGGGCCATCTCCAAACTACATAAGATTTCCGAATCTATTCATGTGGATAAAGGAGATTGGTCATTAATGGGATGGTTCTGGGGGCTGATATCTGCCTGGGGATGGAAAATTCTGATGGTCATTGGGATGGTCTTAGCCATTCTTTTCCTGTTCTGTCTATGCATACAGTGTGCTCCTGCAATATGTGGCCTCTGTGCTACATCATGTGTAAGGAAGCCTGTGTCAAGACACGAACTCAGCACTAGAATGATGTTGCAGCAACACCTCAATGACTTTAGGAATATAGATCTGGACTCAGATTAACATGAGGATAGATTAATTGCCTATATAAGGGCAAAAGGAGGGTCTGTGGTTCTGAAAAATATGGATCCGTAATAGTACCGGACTCGAGAATAAAAACTTCGTCGAAATAGGACGAATTTGGTATCAAAAGACCGGAAATGACAAGTACATCAAGCACATGTATTTTCAGTATATTCGAGTGACAATTTCACCTCGAAATCGTCATTTACCTTCTGAACCCTTAGTTGCATGTTGCCCTCTACATAGGCCTTAATCCAGTCGAATTTGATTCCACAAGGACACGTACTCCTTAATCGACTTCTTCCTGACCCCAGTACAAGTTAGAACCATTGCCCCAGGCCTAGCTCGTTAGGTCAGTTCCCTCCCAGTGGCCAAGCAAGATAGTATCTAGGCCCAACCGGCCATAAAGCCATTTCAGCACGCACACCTGCCATATCTCGCTCACATCTTTCTTCACTCCTTTTCCTCACTTATTTTATGGTGGGGAGGTGACCATCTTTATTAGGGGTCCAGCGATATCTGATGAAATGTTGGGCCTTGCCGGATGATTTGTTATGGGCATCACGACGTGAAATATGTACATGTCATCATGACTCTGCTTTCTTTTTGTAATCAGTAACCATAAATGAAATACCGCGTACCCAAGGAATGTTTCGCCAAAGGGCAAATGTTATGTATAAGAAGAGAAGCCTAACTTTGTGAAAGTGTGCAGTCTCCTGAATATACTGGCATTGTACTTCTAGGACCCTGTCACCTTGGTTGCAGCCAATAAACTAATCTTTGACTTCACCTAGAAGACTCTGAAGTTTCTGTGGGTCTGACTCAGGAGAACCCGAGGTCTTTGGTGTGTTGATCCCCTGGCACCGCTGGGTTACCGGTTCGGTACCGGTTCCTAAAAACCCAGTACCTCACCGCAACAGTCCAATTTGTAGAAATGGAAAGGAGCTGAAAGACTATTTAGCCCCCCGCGACTTATTGAATGCGATGGAAATTGCAGGAACAAGTGTTAGTAATATATTAACTCCCACATATATTGGCCAAGGCTGTGCTTCGACAATAGATTATATGTTTATTTCCTCGACAATAAGTGATATAATTTTGAGAGCAGAAGTTGTCTGTTCTGTTTATAGTGACCACCATCCACTGAGAATATATTTAAAAAATCTGCAGTCCTCGAAGGATGCATCAAGAGTAGAGATAGGGGCACAAAATCTGGCATTATCCACTGATAAATTAAGATTAATATGGAAAGGGGTGGACAATAAAGATATCTTAGCCAGAGTTGTTAAAAAATATCCAACGCTAGTAGAGACTTGTCTGGTGCATAATAGTCCAGGCAATGATATGGTAGTCGCCTTTAGTAGTCTACGCAGGGCGATTAAAAGCGAATCTTCTAAACCAGCTAGGCCTAATAAAGATCATGGTCCCCGCTGGTTTGATTCCTCCTGCTCTAAGGCTAATAGGGACCTAAGGGTGGCCCTAACAACTAAGCCTAGGGATGGCCTACTTATGAGAGACCTAAGATCAAAATATAAATCCACGCTACGCATTCGATCTGAGGCCTTAGTGATATATCATTGGGAATCTCTCAGTCGTACTGCTACATTAAAAGATACGACAGGCTTTTGGAAAGAAGTTAAGTCCCTTAGATCCCTTGGTACAAATATCAGACCAATCAATTGTAATATAACTGGCGAGGTTTGGGTGGAGCACTTTTCCAAAATTTATGCTACACCTGGTACACCTCTAGATACTGTCCCCCTACCTAATATTGCTGGACCTTTGTATATTTTATTATCCGAGGTTGAAGATGCTATAACAGAGAGTGCCGGTAATAAAGCCCCCGGCCCTGATGGTCTTTCAATCGATCAGATCAAATCTGAAATTAATTTTTGGGCCCCCTTATTATGCAACTTATTTAACAATTTAACTGAAAGCTCAATTCCTGAATCATGGTCGAATAGTGTCATCGTACCGATATTTAAAAAGGGTGACAGGATGGACCCTGCCTGTTACCGGACGATTTCACTGATCGATAATACGTTAAAAGTCCTTGGAAGGGTAACTTTTAAAAGGATCAGAAACTGGGCTGAGGACAATAATGTTTTAAACTGTAGTCAATTAGGATTTAGGAGTCACGTGGGCACCATTGAACAATGTCTTAATTTGAATTTGATATTGGCCAAATATATTATTGTAAAGAAGTCACCGCTTTATTTGGGATTCATGGATTTAAGTTCTGCGTTTGATTTTGTTAATCGTTCTAGTTTGTGGTCACTTTTACTTAAATATGGTTTGGATGACTCATTAGTATACTTTCTTTCTTATTTACATAGGGATCTAAAAGCAAGAGTACGTATTAATAATGACGGCGAATTATCTGATGATATTTTTATTAGCAGGGGAGTCAGACAGGGCTGCGTACTCGCCCCACTGCTTTTTATTTTATATATTAACGAGTTGAGCAGCACTCTGATCAAGATCACCAAGGATGTACCTATTGTAAATGGTTCCCCCATTACTGTTTTACTCTATGCGGATGACGCAGTTTTAATGGGGCGTACAACTAATGCTCTACGTATTTTAATCACTGGGTTTGTTGCTTTTATGTCCAAGTTGGGTTTACTTACTAATTTTAATAAATCATTTATTATGAACTGTGGACCAAAAAAATATAACATTACCTCAATCAAATCAGGAGATAACATCTTAAAATGCACTAGCACTTTCCCTTATTTAGGGTTATTATTTTCTAATACAGGCTCATGGCAGCCTATGCAAGAAACAAAATTGCCAAATCAATCAATTCGATCTTATCTCTCCGACAACCTAAACAGGCGGATATTATTACTCCACTCCTCAACATTTACCGTACCCAGTGCCAATCAACAGGGACATATGGCGCAGAAGTGTGGGGTTATTGTAACAGCATATATGTCCAGTTGGAGGAAAATAGATTTTGCAGGAAGGTGTTGGGGGGAGTCCCATGTGCGCCCACATTTATCTGCCACAGTGAACTTAGGTTGCCATATATCCTGGATTTTATTAGATCCAGGCCTGCGCTTTTTTGGATAAAAATATGGCTAAACCCAGCGGCTACCCTAACACATAGCATAATATCTGATTGTTTACTTTGTGAAACATCCCACCGTGTACCTTGGTTAAATGCCGTTGAGAGCAGCCTGTTGAGTGTGGGACAGGGCTCTTTGTTTAGCTCCCCTAATACCATTGTCCATGCTCATAAGAATATTGTTAAACGAGCATTGTTTGACCTTTATAGGGAGGAACGGATGAGATCTGAATTTGCTAAAACTGTTGTTATTAAATATTTGCCTTATGCCGACTCAGACAACGATAACTTAGTTAAGCGATGCAGATATCTGTCAATCCCGATAGGAAGATGGAATCGGAGTCTTCTGTTCCGACTCAGGGATGGAAGCTTTGTTAACTTATTAAGCTTCCCTCTCGGCTATAATAAAAATTTAGAACAGTTGGACTGTCCCTGCTCTGAAGGTGGGAAACAAAGCCTGTTACACTATTTTTTCTTTTGTGGTCATTACAAATTGTATACCCGCCAATATTTATTGCCGATTCTCCGCCAACAAAATCAAAGGGATTTCATTGTGGCATTGAAAATTTTACAAACTCTGTCCACAGACGAGGTAATATTCACTGTAAGCTGCTTTTTAAAAGCATGTGTGAGATCAAGGGCAAGCATGGAACATAAGAAACAGAATGGATCCCAGTCATGGGACCCTGAGACCTAGCTCAGCTCAGGTATATGGTTATATTTAATCATAATACCTTCAAGAAAGAAAAATTTCTTTCTAGTGTCCCCTCACTCACCGGGGTTTCCCCACGGTGACATGCTTCATCATTGGGGCCCTTCCAGTTCTCTACGAAAAGGGGCGTGCTGCGACTCACGGACTACGCAGGAGCACTTCAGTGTGAAAATGACTATGTGTGGTGCAAAAAAGAATAAGTGGAGTGGGTGTGTGTGAGTATTAAAAATACCATACTTAGTGGGCCTAACTGTTTTATTGAGCTCCTATGCAGGTATATTAAAAGTGGGGTTAATGTCACTGAAGGGCAACCTATAATGTGGTTGACTCAGTGATCAATATGGTCGACATGTTTCATGCTACCCCTAGCATTTCTTCGGGACCATTAGGGACCAGCCCTGCATATGCCACTCCTAAATCCCAATAGTGGGGACAGTGAATCAATTATAAAAATAAAGCAATATTATTTGCATGCATTTCTAATAAAATACATACTTTTGTTCCTCTCAATTAGTAGGTGCTGTAAAATAAAGCACATTGTTAATGACAGCCCTTCCCCTAGGGGAGGTACACATAGTACATTGCCAGCCACTCTCATTCTGTGTATATAAAGAATGATGTGCGCCATATTGGCGCGTGCAGGCTTTCTTTAGTCAAAACGTCGTGAAATTTGTTCGTGAATTCACACAAATAAACAAGACAGGACTTATTGTGATCAAACATATAACAAACACAACATATACAAAGTACACAGATTAAGAAGAACTCCAATAGTTACTTTTTAAAGCGAGAATTGACACTTCATGGTCACGCTGGGGGGTCAATTTCACTTATGGGATACACTGCTGGAAGAACGATGTACATATATACATAAATCGTTATGTCGGAAATACCGCTTTCGTGAATAATCACGTTGTATTATAAAGTGGCTTTTTCCTTCGAAAGAGATTTAGTACTTACATCCTGTGTGGTGAAATCGCGTATCTCTACCTACTCAGAACACCTCCCCGGGACCGCATCTTGCCTTGTTCCCACCCGGCTGTGTGTTTTTGTTTGTTCCGGTATTGGAACTAGGGAGGGCACGCCCTCAACCACTAGACCGGGCTGACTATGGCGGCCATTTTGGAAGTATGCCTCTATCCGTGAATGATCGGAAAGAGAAGAGGGCTTGTATTTCTGGGGATTTTCACCAAATTCGGTTATTGTCGGTTCGACTTGCAATATCTTCATCGAATCAAATCACACCCCCAATGACATGAGGTGGGTGGTGTTGGAAACTGCTAAAACCAAAGAAAACCAAGAGAGGTTCCTACACGAATGCGAACAACGATGGGTGTACAGATTACGCACAGACACCCACGGGTTGAACGATGACATACCATGGGGTGCATTTTTATGATTAAGGGCTCACTATTATGACCTTCCTCCACATGCGATTCTACTCAATAAGTCCAATATCAACTTAAAGCATAGCCAAATGAGACCTCCTTGCTATGTTTGGCACGCTTTGATATATTTTCTGATATATTTCTGATTATTAAGCGGTATGCCACCAACATCAGCTATGCTTTTGATTGCGATTAAAATCTAATTAATTTTGTTTCCTAACAATTGTTTTCCTAAAAATTCATCATACATGCCCCTTTTCTGACACGAGGACAAGTAACTAGACGGAGGTACTATCATTAACACACTTGATATTACACCTCGTGTTTTTACTGAGCTAAAATTTGCATATCAAGTGATTATTTTAATTCTGTCCCAATTCAATTTTGTCTGGACACTTCTACTTAATTTCTGCAAATCCATTAATAATAGTCGCCCTATGTATACATAAAACATATGGTTATAACTAAGACTATGGCCAGCCTCGAACCGGCAATAACCGAATTTGGTGAAAATCCCCAGAAATACAAGCCCTCTTCTCTTTCCGATCATTCACGGATAGAGGCATACTTCCAAAATGGCCGCCATAGTCAGCCCGGTCTAGTGGTTGAGGGCGTGCCCTCCCTAGTTCCAATACCGGAACAAACAAAAACACACAGCCGGGCGGGAACAAGGCAAGATGCGGTCCCGGGGAGGTGTTCTGAGTAGGTAGAGATACGCGATTTCACCACACAGGATGTAAGTACTAAATCTCTTTCGAAGGAAAAAGCCACTTTATAATACAACGTGATTATTCACGAAAGCGGTATTTCCGACATAACGATTTATGTATATATGTACATCGTTCTTCCAGCAGTGTATCCCATAAGTGAAATTGACCCCCCAGCGTGACCATGAAGTGTCAATTCTCGCTTTAAAAAGTAACTATTGGAGTTCTTCTTAATCTGTGTACTTTGTATATGTTGTGTTTGTTATATGTTTGATCACAATAAGTCCTGTCTTGTTTATTTGTGTGAATTCACGAACAAATTTCACGACGTTTTGACTAAAGAAAGCCTGCACGCGCCAATATGGCGCACATCATTCTTTATATACACAGAATGAGAGTGGCTGGCAATGTACTATGTGTACCTCCCCTAGGGGAAGGTCTGTCATTAACAATGTGCTTTATTTTACAGCACCTACTAATTGAGAGGAACAAAAGTATGTATTTTATTAGAAATGCATGCAAATAATATTGCTTTATTTTTATAATTGATTCACTGTCCCCACTATTGGGATTTAGGAGTGGCATATGCAGGGCTGGTCCCTGCATGGTCCCAAAGAAATGCTAGGGGTAGCATGAAACATGTCGACCATATTGATCACTGAGTCAACCACATTATAGGTTGCCCTTCAGTGACATTAACCCCACTTTTAATATACCTGCATAGGAGCTCAATAAAACAGTTAGGCCCACTAAGTATGGTATTTTTAATACTCACACACACCCACTCCACTTATTCTTTTTTGCACCACACATAGTCATTTTCACACTGAAGTGCTCCTGCGTAGTCCGTGAGTCGCAGCACGCCCCTTTTCGTAGAGAACTGGGAGGGCCCCAATGATGAAGCATGTCACCGTGGGGAAACCCCGGTGAGTGAGGGGACACTAGAAAGAAATTTTTCTTTCTTGAAGGTATTATGATTAAATATAACCATATACCTGAGCTGAGCTAGGTCTCAGGGTCCCATGACTGGGATCCATTCTGTTTCTTACTGACCCTTAGGAGGACGACCTAGTCTCAATTATCCTCCTCTCCCCCTGTTTTTTCATAGTTATCTGGCAGCAGCTTGGCTGCGGGAGTTATTTACTGATAATACCTTTGATATTATCATTTGAGCTGATTCATAGACCAAACTATCAATACCCAACACAGTACAGCACACAGGATTAAATACACAATGGCAGAAATTACAGGTCTCTCCTTCTCAGAGGATGAAGTAGACAGAATTATCGCCTCCATATTACCACGCACAGGGGCACCCAATAAGGAAAATAAAGATGCATCGCAGATTTGGGATATTTGATATTTTGATATTTGTGGGGTATTTCTAGAGCGCGACGTTCGCTCCGGAGGGAGCATCTTGGCGCTTGGGAACCTAAATGAAACCAGTCCAGGGGGTTAGATGGAAGCTTTGGAGTAATCGTCCGGGAGATTAAAAATCCATGTCTTTAGCAGCTTTCTAAAGGGTTTTTCCTGGGTTTGTTGTCTGAGGGTTTTGGGCAGTTTGTTCCAAGCTTTAGATGCAAGGAAGCTAAGGGTCTTCTCACCCTTCGTTTTCAGTTTGTATTTCGGGAGAAGAATGAGGTTGTCATCGGTTGAACGAAGGTGACGGCTGGGCACGTAGTGGGGAAAAAGCCTGGTGAGGTATTTAGGGCCTGTCTTGTTGTAGGCACGGAAGGCTATAATTAGGATTTTGAAGAGAATCCTTTTGTGAAGGGGGAGCCAGTGAAGTGAATGAAGCGCTGCAGAGATGGAGGATCTGCGGGGTAAGCCCAGGACGAGACGGGCGGCTGTGTGAAGTACGCTTTGCAGTTTTAGGAGGGTGCTCTTTTTGACTCCTGCAAGCAAGCCGTTGCAGTAATCCAGTCGCGAGATTATGAGTGCGACTGTCACCGTCTTTCTGGCATCGATGGGGAGAAAGTCGAAGAACTTTCTCAGGGATCTGATCGTTCCGAAGCATTTACCTGCGATGGTTCTGGCGTGCTGGTCAAAGGAGAGTTCAGAGTCAAAGATTACGCCGAGGTTCCTGGCTGACGACACCGTCTGGGGAGGGGCAACAGAATTATCCGGCCACCATAGTGCTGGGCAGAAAGAGATATTTGTGCCAATCGGGAGGATCTCTGTTTTGCTCGAATTGCATTTCAGGTGGTTATTGTCCATCCATCGAAATACTTCGGTCAGGCAGTGTTTCAGGTTGAGTTCAGCTTTGGTAGATAGTTTGTCAAGTGGCACAATGAGTTGTGTATCATCGGCATATGAAGTGACGGGTATGCCGAATGATTCTATCAGATTAAGGAGGGGAATGAGGTATACGTTAAAAAGGAGAGGGCTTAGGATAGATCCTTGCGGAACACCTGAGGAGACAAGTTTGTCTTTGGAGTGGAATGGGCCCAGAGTGACAGTTTGGGAACGGTCCGAGAGAAAAGACGTAATCCAGGATAGGGCGGTGTCGGAGATACCAATGTCCCTGAGTCTACTGATGAGGATGGTGTGGGAGACGGTGTCAAACGCCGCCGTTAGGTCGAGAAGGATTAGGATGGAATTTTTTCTCTGATCTTGTAGAGTTTTTATGGTGTCAGACAGTTCAATGAGAGCGGTTTCTGTCGAGTGCTTGGGGCGGAATCCGGATTGTTGGGGATGAAGAAGGTTGTTATCATCCAGGTAGCGTTTCAGCTCGCTATGGACTAGGTGTTCCGTAATTTTTCCCACGGCCGGGAGTAGCGAAATTGGGCGGAGGTTGGTGAGATCCGTCAGGGGTTTATTTGCTTTCTTCATAAGGGGTTTGACGATACCTTTTTTCCAACGGCTGGGTACTGAGCCTGAGCTAAGCGAGGAGTTGATTAGGCTGTTGATGGTCGGGTTGACCTCATCAATTAGTTGGTGAAGTATCATGGGGGGACAAGGGTCGGACGGGGCGCCAGATTTGCAGGCCAAGATGGCTTTTTTCGACTGCTCAAGAGTGACAGGGGAGAAACGACTTAGTGCAAGGCCTAGGGGGACCAGTGGAGGGGACACTGGGGGAGCAATGGGGTGGGAAAATTGATTTGGAGCGCGGCAATCTTTTCCTCGAAATAATCAGAAATTTGATCGCAAAATTTCTGGGAAGGGGGGATTTCAGGCTGGAGTACCTTTGGATGCGTGAATGATTTAACAATCGTGAACAGAACCTTCTGTTTTTGGCCTGCGTTTTTTATGGCATTGACATAGTGGTTTTTTTTAGCCAGTTTAATTTCCGAAAGGTAGTTTTTCCTTGTAGCGATATAGGAGGAGCGGTTAGTGGCCTCGTATGTCTTCCGCCATTTTCTTTCTGCCTTTTTACATAGCAGATGCGCTTTTGCAAGGTCTGGTGTGAACCAGGGGGCATTGATTTTAGTTTTGGTTTTGCGCCGGGAAATACAGGGGCGTGAGGGCGGGATTCTGGATTTGATTTCTTGAGTGATCCAGTTTTGGAAAAGATCGGCGTCAGTGTCGACATTGCCGGAGAGAATAGGAGCTTGAATTTGCATTAAAGGATTAAGAGTGATGTTATCCTGGATCTTTTTCCAATTGATATAATTATCGGGGTGAAAGGCAACTTTGTCACGATTGGGTAGGTTTTTGCTCAGGATATGGAATGGGATCAGGGAGTGATCAGACCAAATCTGGGGCAAAGGGGAAAGAGTGATCAAGGAGGGGGAATTAGTGCAGACTCCATCAAGGGTATGACCTAGAGAGTGGGTGGGTGAGGTGACGAGTTGCCTGAAATTGAACATCTCGAGGGTTTGTACGAACTTGATGGTATGAGTATCTGTTTTCGATTCTAGATGGAGGTTAAAATCACCAAGGAGGGTGAAGAAAGGGTATCTAAGGGAGAGTTGTCCTAAAGAATCGTACAGAGAGTCGAGAAACTCAGCTGCATTGCCGGGTGGGCGGTAGATAAGTCCGCCAGAGAACGAAGTGTGTTCGTTCAGTTTAATAGAGAAGCCTAGTCCTTCAGTCTTTTTCAGAGGCTCTAGACTAAAGGTGTGGCAAGGGAAGGAGTCTTTAAGGATGATTGCAACACCTCCGCATCGGCCCTTGGCTCTATCTTCCCTGAAGAGGGAGTAGCCCAGGGGATGAACTCACAGAACTCAAACGCAATCAGATCAAAACATTAATTCATGGGGTCATGATGGCGGAATATTTGAAAGTGAGCGCAGCCCCAAGGGGTCTGATTGTCAAGAACGAACCCTTCATTTTTCAACATGACCAACAATTTAAAAAAGACTGGTCATTGATCTCTTGGCACTGTACCAGGGACTGGTTAGTGCTAATAGTGAAGACAGCTGCCCGCCTCTCGGAAACGTTACTGGAGGAAATCCATGCCTTAGAGATACGCTTAAAATCTTATCAAACTCCAAGTGAATTGAAAAAGAGATTGGATGAACTCAACAAGAATATGTCAGAATTCGAAGTATCTCTGAAGGATACTAAATATGACAAACTCTCCAAAGACCATAAAGCTTTCTCACATGAGAAGGTGTACCCATACATTAGAGTGGACTACAAAGTAAACAGTAGGAACCCTGGTTATAGCACTGATAGCGATGGATCCGACACAGGTTCAAACAGTTCAGGATCTTCATCGAATTATAACTACCCTTCTAACAGAAGAACAAGGAAAGGCAGAGGTAATTCCTTCAGACAAAGAGGGCACCAACAATTCCCCCAATGGCCAACATTTCAAGGACCACAACAATATGGCCCACAGTATGGACCTCCACCAGGACCATTTTTTTATGGACCCCCGATGTATCCTCACCAACCCCCCATGAACTGGGGCTCAAACCAGGTTAATCAGAATAACCAAGGACGCCCTTTTTTAGGCCGGGGCCAAACCCCCAACAGAGGGAGAAACAAAACAGGACAACAACTGAGATGGGCACAACCAGTAGCAACAGAGGGACCTCACACATGAAGCAAGGGACCCCTGGAAGCATCAACGAGCGAACCCCAGACTTAGTAGTGAATCTATCTGACACAGTACTAACACCAATTCAAACCAAGATTCTTAATAAAGGATTAGGTTTTGTACCGACTGCCAATGTTGACAAATTCAAACTATGTTGCGAATTAAAGGAGTTTGTGAGAAAGTTAAAACTACAAGTGTTCTTCAAAGACAAAACAATACAGAACAAGACAGACACAGGCCTCAAGAAAAAGTCCACTTTTATCCCACCTTCTGCAAATCTACCAGTTGAAATCCTAGCTTTTGAAAAAGCAATAATGTGGGAAGTAAAGGAACTAGACCCACGAACAGTTAAAGTGTTCCACAACATGGAAATTCAAGAAATTCAAGCAATCCAGGAATGATCAAATCTGAGTACCATAACGATAAAACCAGCGGACAAGGGTGGTGCGATAGTGTTACAGAACACTGTGGATTACAAAGAGGAATGTCTTCGCCTCTTGAGGGACCCAAGAAATTATGCTGTCATCAAGGACGACCCGACTGAACGTCTGAGGATATCCATAGCATACCTAACCGAAGAATCCCTGGCAAATGACTGGGTAAGCAAAAAAGAAACAGAGTTTCTAACGAACACCAGACCTGTCACCCCATACTTTTACACGATCCCAAAAATACATAAACGCCTCATAAAACCACCGGGAAGACCTATAGTCTCGGGCATTGGATCGATCCTTGAGCCGCTTTCCAAGTTTGCGGATGCATTCTTGAGGCCTTTGGTACAAAACACAGATACCTACTTAAGGGACACGAAGGATGTACTCTGTCTATTAAAAGATCAAGTTTTTGAGCCTTCCTCCAACATACTTATAAGTCTGGATGTTGAAAGCTTATATACGAGCCTCCCCCACAAAGAAACCCCGGAAATTCTTGAGGAAGTACTATTTGATTGCCAGTGGGATTACAAAACTCCTAGACATGTGGTGCTTGAATTTTGCCGCTTGGCACTCACTGAAAATTTCTTCAGGTTTGAGGAAACGCTGTACCCTCAACTACATGGGACGAGTATGGGAAGCACATTTGCGCCGAGCATAGCAGGTCTCTACGTTCATCACCTCGAAAAAACCAAAATACTGCATGACAACAACCCATACCGAAAGCATATTACATTGTGGAAACGTTATATAGACGACGTTCTGGTAATATGGAATGGCAGTGAGGATGAAGTGGATTCCTTTTTTGAATGGCTGAACCAGCAGGACACATTCCTTAAATTCACTATAACCCTCAGTAGATCTCAACTAGTGTTCCTGGATCTCAATATTATAGCAGAAGATGGACATCTGAAGACTCAACACACTTCAAGGCTACAGCCCGGAACTGTTTATTGAAGTATGACAGCTTTCATCCGAGGCATTTGAAACAGAACCTCCCCTTCGGACAGTTTCTGAGGTTGAGGAGAAATTGCTCGAGTAAAGATGATTACAAAAAACAGGCGGATGACTTGAGTGTTAAATTGCATGAACGCGATTATCCAGAGAAGCTAGTAAGAAAGGCAAAAAAACGGGCATCCAACAACCACAGGGATGCACTGTTGGAACCAAAGATGAGGAACACAAATGATAATCAAAGACCGATCTGTATTACCACGTTCACAAAGGTATCAGACCAAGTAACAAAAATAGTGAAAAAACATTGGCCTATTGTGAACAGTGGGGAATTAACCATACCAACCCCAATGTTCAGCCACCGACGTGCCAAGAGCCTTAGAGATCATTTGGTTCACACACGTCCAAGATCCAGCCAGCCTCCTGCGAGACAACAAACCCTACCCACTGGCCATTATGCATGCAACAATTGCAGCGTCTGCCATCTGACAACTAGTACGAAAAATGTGATCTTTAATGATGGAACCAGATGGGAATTGAGACAGATGTCAAATTGCAATACCAGTGGGGTAGTATATATGATTACATGCACTTGCAATCTGCATTATATCGGGATGACTACACGCAAAGTGAGCACAAGGATAGTGGAACATCGCAGCACCATTAGATGCAAAAGAACTACAACAAGAATGACAAATCACTTCATCGAATCAAATCACACCCCCAATGACATGAGGTGGGTGGTGTTGGAAACTGCTAAAACCAAAGAAAACCAAGAGAGGTTCCTACACGAACGCGAACAACGATGGGTGTACAGATTACGCACAGACACCCACGGGTTGAACGATGACATACCATGGGGTGCATTTTTATGATTAAGGGCTCACTATTATGACCTTCCTCCACCTGCGATTCTACTCAATAAGTCCAATATCAACTTAAAGCATAGCCAAATGAGACCTCCTTGCTATGTTTGGCACGCTTTGATATATTTTCTGATATATTTCTGATTATTAAGCGGTATGCCACCAACATCAGCTATGCTTTTGATTGCGATTAAAATCTAATTAATTTTGTTTCCTAACAATTGTTTTCCTAAAAATTCATCATACATGCCCCTTTTCTGACACGAGGACAAGTAACTAGACGGAGGTACTATCATTAACACACTTGATATTACACCTCGTGTTTTTACTGAGCTAAAATTTGCATATCAAGTGATTATTTTAATTCTGTCCCAATTCAATTTTGTCTGGACACTTCTACTTAATTTCTGCAAATCCATTAATAATAGTCGCCCTATGTATACATAAAACATATGGTTATAACTAAGACTATGGCCAGCCTCGAACCGGCAATAACCGAATTTGGTGAAAATCCCCAGAAATACAAGCCCTCTTCTCTTTCCGATCATTCACGGATAGAGGCATACTTCCAAAATGGCCGCCATAGTCAGCCCGGTCTAGTGGTTGAGGGCGTGCCCTCCCTAGTTCCAATACCGGAACAAACAAAAACACACAGCCGGGCGGGAACAAGGCAAGATGCGGTCCTGGGGAGGTGTTCTGAGTAGGTAGAGATACGCGATTTCACCACACAGGATGTAAGTACTAAATCTCTTTCGAAGGAAAAAGCCACTTTATAATACAACGTGATTATTCACGAAAGCGGTATTTCCGACATAACGATTTATGTATATATGTACATCGTTCTCCCAGCAGTGTATCCCATAAGTGAAATTGACCCCCCAGCGTGACCATGAAGTGTCAATTCTCGCTTTAAAAAGTAACTATTGGAGTTCTTCTTAATCTGTGTACTTTGTATATGTTGTGTTTGTTATATGTTTGATCACAATAAGTCCTGTCTTGTTTATTTGTGTGAATTCACGAACAAATTTCACGATGTTTTGACTAAAGAAAGCCTGCACGCGCCAATATGGCGCACATCATTCTTTATATACACAGAATGAGAGTGGCTGGCAATGTACTATGTGTACCTCCCCTAGGGGAAGGTCTGTCATTAACAATGTGCTTTATTTTACAGCACCTACTAATTGAGAGGAACAAAAGTATGTATTTTATTAGAAATGCATGCAAATAATATTGCTTTATTTTTATAATTGATTCACTGTCCCCACTATTGGGATTTAGGAGTGGCATATGCAGGGCTGGTCCCTGCATGGTCCCGAAGAAATGCTAGGGGTAGCATGAAACATGTCGACCATATTGATCACTGAGTCAACCACATTATAGGTTGCCCTTCAGTGACATTAACCCCACTTTTAATATACCTGCATAGGAGCTCAATAAAACAGTTAGGCCCACTAAGTATGGTATTTTTAATACTCACACACACCCACTCCACTTATTCTTTTTTGCACCACACATAGTCATTTTCACACTGAAGTGCTCCTGCGTAGTCCGTGAGTCGCAGCACGCCCCTTTTCGTAGAGAACTGGGAGGGCCCCAATGATGAAGCATGTCACCGTGGGGAAACCCCGGTGAGTGAGGGGACACTAGAAAGAAATTTTTCTTTCTTGAAGGTATTATGATTAAATATAACCATATACCTGAGCTGAGCTAGGTCTCAGGGTCCCATGACTGGGATCCATTCTGTTTCTTACTGACCCTTAGGAGGACGACCTAGTCTCAATTATCCTCCTCTCCCCCTGTTTTTTCATAGCAAGCATGGAACATGCCTGATGGACTACGGTATTTTTGCCTTGAAATGCACATTGCACTTTTATGATATATCTTGCACATAGATTTAACTGTATGCTCGCTTGGATGCAAATGGAATGATTAAAGGATAAAACTGAAACCTATGATTAAATTTACTGTAGATCAAAGATCTTTCTTATTTATGTACTATGCACTTTATGCTATATATGCTGCTTTAAACCTACTGGGGATGTTCTGTTTTACCTAATATTTTTAAGTATGTTTTTTAATGTGTTTTTAATGTGTTTTAAATTGTATGTTTCTTTTATGGATGTACCAAACTCCGAATAAAGATCATTTGACTTGACTTGACAACTGGATTAAAATTATAAACACCTTCTTATACCATGTGTGAGTTTTATATCTCGCATTATATGGCTGATGCACCTGGCCGTTCATATCCACTCCGTCTATGTGCTTGTAACCAAGTATACAGTTCGGCTTGTGAACACCTGCCAATTGACCCCAAACCACGACCCACAATGTGCTCTCATGAATTGTAGTGAGCATGCATAAATCTAGCCTATCTTAGAATCTAACTAAGAGAAGTTTGTTGGAACACTACACAGTGCTCTGGGCTGTATGGAGCCTCAGACAAACAAACTCCTGAGGGAATCCTTTGCAGCGACACTGTAGCGCATGCCATAGTGCCAACTTTGTACAGCTCGCTGAACAGCTTGACTTGTCTACATAATTTTTACACATAATGGTCTTAGCTCTCTTAAATTGGTGTTGAGCTTATGATTGAAACACTAATGCACTGCAAATGCCAGCCTTCCCCAAGTCTCTGTTAAAAACTAATTAACATTGTCTCTTTTGAAATATTATTTATCTACTTATTCTGACTTTTATACTAAACTAAATATACAATGGAATTCATAAACCACCTTGATGTCTCATTTGGTTATTCTATGTTATGGTTATAAGATGTAATGTATAATGGACAGTTTTACTCTTCATTGGGTATTTACTGTTGTTGGATTTTATATATTATTTTTTAATACTTTTTCCTTAACAAGTGCCCCTTCATTTGTTTCACATTTGTTAACGCGGGGTTTCTGGTCACTAGTTATCTTACCAGATCCCTAATCATGTCGACTGAATCGTTGGTACCTGTCACTGAGTAAAAGACAATCTACTACTAGGTTAGTCAATTAGGAACTTAGACCACTCTAAAGAACCACTTACCACTGGGAAAGGTTAAAAAGTTTTAATTCAAAGCCAAAAGTATCTGGAGATACAAACATCTCAGAATAATATTCTCAATCGACAAAAGGAAATTATCAAAACTATTTCAAAGAGCATAAGCGTTGCAAGAATCGCTGTGAGTTGCAACCTGAGAGTCATTTACAGAAAGGAAAAGTACAAGTTAAATCTGTCCCTACACTAGACTAAGTGACATCCCTACTTAACAAGATCTTTACCTAAAAAAAGTGTCAGCCGTGGTGACTTCCAAAGAAGATCACACACTTCCCTTAGTCTTTGTCTCAAAATTGAAGTCTGTTAGTTCTCTATCTGCCTACCCATCCGCTCTCTTAGGTTCCTCAGATCATCTGCTCTAACTCCTCCCCGGGGGTGCTATCCCTAATACCAAATCACATTTCCAATAGGAACGCCCATGTCGACGCCTCTCACGTGGTACAGTTTTGAGCGGCAAACTCCGTACTGGTGCTCCTCTGGACTCTTCATTAAAGTTGACCTTGCTTCCCAGGCTTCTTCTTCAGCGAGACAGTACCCCCTAAAATTCCTGAAGACTCCTCCAGGCCTGTGCCTGGCACTTCTGAACAAGGGCCTATTCATTATTTCTGATTTAAGTCCCCCTTGCACCTGCAAACAGACACTCTCTCGGTAGGCCCCAAATTCCAGTCTCTATCATATCTCGGACCATAAAACATGTATAAGAATTCTCAGTTAGTGCCTAGCACATCTTTCCCCTAACGAGCACATTTTAGATCAAAGAGAATGACTTGGTCTTTTCAGGCCTAATTGATTTACATAAAGCAGGTCTCTGCCCTCTAAAACATTTCCTTTCTTTGGTTTAAACAGTATTTTAACTAACACGTATTACTATAGTATAATGCAACACATCTATATAAAACACATAATTTTAATACTATGCCTAATAATACATTTGCACTCAAATGACATTAGAATCCACGTCACTAAAAGTGTAGCAGCATCTTTTGTTTCCTGTGAAATGCCATGTGGCCTACACATTTTCATGGTTTGCAGAATTACATTTCGTTTCACTTAGTCATCTAAAGTGTGACTCCAACATCATTTTAACATTTCTACAATCTCTACATTAGTTTTCCACACTTATATATGCATCTATTCTAATTAAAACAAACACTCATATATTTTCTCTATATAAATCGACACTCTTGTATATTCCACACTAAGCTAATACTACGTACTTGTAAATATGGTGTACTTATACATTTTTCAGATTTGTGCTCTCTCAGTCCCCCCTTTGATGACTTTCAGGAGTCATCACCATCAGAACAACATCCCTAAAATGTAGAATCTTTCAGATTGAAGTTGTTGCACTACCCCCTCGTTTCATTGTCTCTAGAGCCTTCAGACTCTTGTATTGAGTATCCTGCATCGCAGTCAGTCTTTTCTCCTGTTCCCTCATGGATCTCTGCAACCTGTTTGCTCTGTACCATTGGTACAGTCGCACCAATCCCCACAAAGTGATTAATCAAATCACAATTATGATGATGGGTTTCAATATGTACCAAACGATACCCCTTCCTAGGTTGGCAAACCAACCTCCAACTTTACCCATTCCTTGGCCTCCTTTTTCCCACACATTTATCTTTGTCAGATCCTCAATTTCATGATGAATCGCAGTAATATTTCGTATGTACTTCTCTAAAGGTTTTGAATTGTCTGGAATGTAAGTGCAACATTCCTGGACCTTCAAGGCCTTACAAACTCCGCCCTCTTTGGCTAACAGAACATCTAAAGCAAGTCGGTTCTGAAGAACCATTGCTCTTATCGATTGCATCTCTCCCTCCACCAGCATTAAGGATCTAGCAGTACTGGCAGATAACCTATCTACGACTGTAGCCAATCTTCTAATTTTGATGTCATTCAGTATCAATCCCAAGAGAGGGAATGCAGCACCAAATACATCCCCAATTACCTCTTCAGCACCTAGACCTCTCCTCCCTCTTGTTGGTATTCCTCTCTTTGTCGTTTCTAAATTCTCAACATGGTATATTTTGGGGAAGACAATTGCTAAATAGCATGATCCGTACCAATTATCTGGTAGCTTCACATATGCATTTCTTCCACATACAAAATATACATTTGGGATTGCTTGCATCTCCTTTAAAAAATCCTTGGAGTAGTACTTCAATTGGAAAGCATGTTCACAACTGACTTGACCTACATACAGATTCTCATAATAGGAGTAACTTCTGTGAATGCACAGTTTCCCCCGTTTCTCCTTGTCTAAAGCAATTGGACCAAAGCTACCCTTTCTTTGCTGTATCCTTTCTTCCTTGGTCCAATCTGTTTCCCATTGTCCTGAAGCTTTTAGAATCTTCTGCCTCCTGTATCTAGTATCCACCTGCCCTATAAACTTTTTCTCAATTTCTGACACTTGACAAGTCAGATTATTTCTTCGGGCATGTGAAGTATCTAACGTTTTCCATGGAATGAAAAACTTCTGTAACCTGTCTTCGCTCTTGTAATAGTCCCACTTATTCAGATGCTTATAATTTGGGACCTCTGGCAATGTCGAGTCAAAATTCGAGAAATAATACTCGAATCCATCTCGTCCATAGAATATGCTCAACAACAAACTACATGTGATTCCATACGTCAATGGAAGATGATGGTATCTGATACCCTCATCCACAGAAGCTGGTAATTGCATACAAACGTAGCAATTCTTCGCCTCCATGACATCAATGTATTCGTAAAGCAACTTGGCATAAGCATTTGACCTAAAGTTCCCCTTTGATTCGTCAACATGTAATCTTTTGATCTCAGCATCTAACAAAGCCTTTTCTTTCTCAGTGTTTTCTCCTTTTACCTCAGCAACAGTGATAGGCTTTTGTGTTGATGCTTTCTTTGTTTCTAATCTTGCCTTTGTTTCATTTTCATGTCCCACTATATATGATACAGTAACTACTAAAACTATAAGAGAAATCACTACCACTAAAAGTGTGCCTACTATGCATTTTGCCCTGCGGTTCGGGTTGCCAGTCTCCATGATCTCAAACAGTGTAGCTCTGGTCGTCGTTCCCAGCAAAGTCTCTTACTTCTTCTCAATGTCCTTTTTGCTTTGCACAAAGACTCTCTTCATTTGAACCACAATGTCTTTCTTTGAACCACACTTGGAAGCTGACAATTCTCTCCCGCAAGAACAGTCATTAAGTTCTGTAACAATAGACAGCCCTAGCCCTTCTCCATCCACTAAAAGGAAAGTCCCTAATTCTTTCTTCTTCCACTCGGCGCTAGGTTATCTTCCAATCAATATTTACAAAGTTCTTTACAAAGTCTTTTTAGCAATCTGAAACTATGCGTGGTCCCAGAAGTTCCACCACTAGCTCAAATATTTCCATACGGAGAAGGACTCCCTCCAGTATTGGACTCCTTGAACAACAACACGGAAACTCAACAGTCTCAAATATCAATTTTCTTATTCCACTTAGGAGAGGAGGATAGACGATGTTGAGTGTCAGCAGTCTTTCAACCTCCAATCCTGGCAACAGAAATCTTATTTCCACTGTGATGATTGGGTCAGTTCTGGTCAGGGTCACTTCCCTCACCCTCCCAGCTCTGCGTCCCTCGGACATCTGCAGCGAGGTAGGTCCACTCAGGTGTAGAGTATCTTCTGCTAGGCACTCGTACTCCTTGATCTCCTTAGACCCTCCTGCTCTTGGTCCGATACTTCTTCTTCCAGATCCGAGTCTTCGGATATAGGAGCAAGAGTTTCTTCTCGAGCTAGCTTCAGGCTCGGCCTCCTTCTTCTTTCAGGCCAAGTAGCTGCCCCACTTCTTGTTCTCCTATTGCTTTCCCTCCTACTCGGTTCCTGATCACTCTGTTCCTGATCTGTTTCCAAATCACATTCACAACTGCTCTCTCCTTCTGTTGCAGCTTCAGTTTCGCTACCGCCTTGCCCTTCTTCTTCTGGATCTGCAACGCTCCCAACTTCTTCAGACACCCCCACAGCTTGACTGATCCCCTCTAATGGTTCACCGTCTTCAGCTGGATTCTCATCTGTGAGAGGAGCTGTTTCTTCCAGGGGTGCTGGAACTCTTCGGGTGTGGGAAGCGTGTATCCAATTCGGCAGGCCTCCACACTTGACAGCCGTATTTGTGGTCAGTATGACCTGAAAAGGTCCTCTCCAGCGCACGTCTAGGCAGTTTTTCCGGACGTGTTTCTTCACCAGCACCCACTCTCCTGGGCACAGGTCATGACACAACTCTCTTGAAGATGGGACCTCAGCAGCCTGCACCTGGAAGGACACAGAATGAATGGCGTCAGACAGTCCTTTGCAGTAATCCAGGATCAGGTCATCTGTAATGTTTAATAGTGTCGCAGTTGGTACAGAAGGAAGCCTCATTGCCCTCCCCATCAGCACCTCGTGTGGAGAGAGACCTGTCCTCCGGTCGGGTGTGCTGCGCATGTTCATCAACACTAAAGGCAAAGCATCTGGCCAACTCAAGGAAGTTGAAGAACACACTTTGGCAATTCGACACTTTAGTGTCCCATTTATCTGCTCCACAATTCCTGAAGCCTCTGGTCGATAGCTACCGTGCAACTTCTGATCAATGTTCAATGCGGCACAGAGCATCTTCACAATTTCACTGTTAAAATGTATTCCTCGATCAGATTCCAGAGAGCCTGGCACCCCGTAGCGCGGGATCAATTCTCTAAGTAACAGTTTTGCTACGGTGAGTGTATCGCACCTACGTGTAGGGTATGCCTCGACCCATCTGGAAAATATGCATACAACCACCAACACATACCTAAGGCGGTTGACTCTAGGCATTTCAATGAAATCTAATTGCATTCTGTTGAAAGGCCCCCCAGACCTCCCAATGTGACTCATGGTAACTGGTGTTCTTTTCCCTAAATTCAGTTGCTGACATGTGACACATCTCCTACAGACTGCTTCTGCTGCAATCCTGAATTTTGGGCAATACCAAGTTTGCCTAAATACTCTCAGCATGGCATCCCTTCCTAAGTGTGTTGGACCATGTATTTGTCGTGCCATTGGATTCACTAATTCCTCCGGTAACACTGCTCTTCCATCTGCTGAAACCCAAAAATCCATTTCACTTCTCACACAACCTGCTACTTCCCAGGACTTTTTCTCTGACTCAGGTGCATTTTCTTGCATTGGTTTCAGATCTTCCCATGTATCTACGGTCTGTAACATCATCTGGACTTCTGTTTTTTCTTTTGCCCCACCTACTTCCCCCTCCGTGAAAGTATACCCTTGATCCGCACAATAGCGGGCAACTTCATCTGCATACCTGTTTCCTTGTGACACAAAATCTGTATTTTTAGTGTGAGCTGTACACTTGACCACTGCAATTTCAGCTGGACCTTGCAATGCTTCTAACAGCAGTCGTACAAATTCCCCATTTCTGATTGGCGAACCAGAGGAGGTCATGTAACCCCTCTGAGACCACAATTGCCCGAAATCATGAACTACACCGAAACCATATTGGCTATCGGTATAGATGGTGACTCTCTTTTTGCTACCTGCTATACAGGCACGTGTTAATGCAATGATTTCTGCTACCTGAGCGGAGTGTACTCCTTCCAGGCAAGCGGCTTCCACAACTCCAGTAATGGTGCAAACAGCATAAGCTGCTCTCAACCGACCAGTATCGTCTCTTAAACATGAGCCATCAACAAAGTAAATTTCATCAGGGTCGATCAATGGCTCATCTACAATATCTGGTCTGGTCTGCATCGTTCAGTCACATCTAGGCAATCGTGATCTTCACATTCTTCGCCTTCTATATCATTAGGAAGTGGCATCAATGTAGCAGGATTCAAGACCGAGCACCTCTTAAGGGTCACGTTCTCTGCAGCAAGAATAACTTGCTCATAGCGCGTGAGCCTACTATTGGTCAAGTGCTGCGTCTTGGTCCTAGTCATTAACAATTCTACAGAATGCGGTACATACACCACTAATTGATGTCCCATGACTATGTTCTCACACCTCTCAATGCTGACACCTGTTGCAGCAACGGATTTGAGACATCCGGGCAACGCTGCGGCTACCAGATCTAATGTAGGCGAAAAATATGCAACTGGTCTACGGGCATTTCCGTGTACTTGCACCAACACTGATCACGCACATCCTTCTCTTTCACAGCAGTATAATGAAAAAATCCTCTCATAATCTGGCATTCCCAAAGCCGGAGCACGACACAAGTCCTCTCTCAGTTGTAGGAACGCCATTAGGCACTCGTTGTCCCATGGTACCGGATCACTCACCTCCTTGTGCGTCAGTTTCTGTAAAGGTTTTGCTTTCAGTGAAAAGTTAGCTATCCACTGTCGGCAGTAACCAACCATTCCTAAGAACATCCTAACTTCTCTCTGTGTCGTTGGCGCATTCATTTTCATGATGGCCTCTATCCTGTCTGGAGACACCTTGCGCTTCCCCTTCTCTATTCGGTGACCCAGATACTGTACTTCTGTCAGACAGTACTGTAATTTGTTTTGAGATACCTTATGTCCATTCTCAGCTAAATGATTCAGTAAAGCAATGGTGTCTTCCTTACAAGCTTCCTCTGTTTCTGACGCAACAAGTAGGTCGTCTATGTACTGGACCAGAACCGAGTTCTGTGGCAATACCAGACTTTCAAGGTTCTTCTTCAACAGCTGACTGAAGATCGAAGGGCTATCTGTGAACCCTTGTGGAATTCGACACCATGTTAAGGCGCGATCTTCCATTTTAAATGCGAAAAGATACTGGCTGTCCGCATCTAATGGGATGGAAAAGAAGGCTTGACAAAGGTCTATCACTGTAAACCACTCAGCTTGGAAGGGTATTTGAAACAGTATCACTGATGGATTCGGTACCACTGGACAACATGAAACCACAATGTTGTTAATCTTTCGAAGGTCCTGAACTATTCTGAACTTCCCACTAGGTTTCTGCAAACCCATAATCGGGGAGTTACATGGACTACCCACGATTTCTTTCAGTATTCCCTGTTGAATCATTGAATCAATCACAGGTTTTATTCCTGCAATTGTTTCTTGGGACAGTTTATACTGAGGCGTTCTTGGAAATTCAGCGTTTGGTTTTATCATGATCTTCACTGGTTCCACCCCTTTGATCAGTCCTATCTCTTCCCCAGTAAAATCCCATACTTCAGCTGAGACAGCATCTCTTAGGTCCCAAGGAAGGTCTTCCACAGTCAGAGTAGGATACAGTTCTATACATGTTTTCTCATTGGCAATCTTAAAGGTAGCATCATCATCTGTGGTCTGTACCTCCACACCCTGAGGGGTGCAGTATATGGTGCAATTCAATTTGCACAACAAGTCCCTCCCTAACAGACATACAGGACTAGAATCACATACCACAAACTGATGTTCATTTGTGTAATTCCCTATTTTCACTGACACTGGTTCTGTCAAAGGACTAGTCATTCTTCTATTTGCGACTCCAACCACCTGAACTGTTTGCCCCGACATTGGTAGGTCAGGAACCACTGCTGATCTCAGAGTTGATCGAGTAGCTGCAGTATCCACCAAGAATGTCATCGGGCACCCTGCTACCTCTGCCTCAACAAACGGCCCTCTCTGATATACTTCTAGAACTGCCCCGAGGGTACAGTCCTCTTCTCTGTTCACACGTTGACCGGTCATTGGGTCAATGTAATAACATTTTTCTTCTTCAATAAAAAGAGGCATTTGTTTATAGACTTTTCCCCCTGTCGCGATCTTTGGTGGCTGTGGAAACTGAGCTCGTGGAGCCGAAGTCCCCCTTTGACCACCTTGCTTCCTGGGACTGTCGCCCTTTGAACTGGAACCTCCTGAACTTCCTGTTCTAATTCTAGTTCTCCACTTTCAGGGTTAAAGGGACACTCGCGTCTCCAATGTCCCACCTGGTGACACTGGTGGCACTTTGTCGTTTTCTTTAAAGTGGCAAAATCTATTCTAGGTCTCTGACTTTCTTCACTATCCTTGTTCTGACAATTCGACTTCCGTCCCATTGTCCCCGTTCCCTGTTTCTGCTGTCCGCCCTTTCCGGCTGACTGCATCTGTACCACCATCAACTTCTCCTTCATTTTCTTTGTCTTGGAATCTATCTCATCGCTACAGTATCTGGCATACCTTAAAATTTCATCTAGTGGTTTATTTTGCCAACAAATTAAATGTTGCTGAATCATTTATTTTTATTTATTTATTTATTTATTTTCGTAATTTTTATAGCGCAACAAATACCCTGGGGTGTCTCGGCGCTGTGGAGCTACTGGGGTCAGTGATCCTTTTACTGGTTAAATAACCACGTTTTTAGGAGCCTGCGGAAGCTCATCAGGTTAGGGGCAGATTTGATGGACTGTGGCAAAAGATTCCAGAGTTTTGGGGTGGCCACCAAGAAACGTCTATCTCCCCAGGTGGCGGTTCTTGTACGTGGCACAGTGAGGAGGTTGGTATTGGCCGATCTTAATTGCCGTCTAGGAATATATGGCTGAAAGGCTTCCGTCAGGAACCTGGGTCCTATGTTGTGTAATGCCTTATATGCAATACAGAGTGCCTTGAATTTGATGCGGCTCTCAACTCTCAGCCAGTGGAGTTGACGAATGCCAAGAGTGGTAGAATTGCGGCGAGGAATGCTCAGGAGAATCCTGGCTGCCGCATTCTGAATGGATTGCAGCTTTGTTATAACTCGCTTCTGGGTGTGGAGAAGGAGAGCGTTTCCGTAATCCATTTTGGAGAAGACTAAGGTGGAGACCAAAGTCTTCCCAGCTGAGGGAGGGAGATAAGGCAGCAGCTTCTTTATCTTTTTCAGGATAAAGAATGAAGACGACACAACCTTGTTTGTATGCAGGTCGAAGACCATCTTGCTGTCAAAAATGACTCCCAGGTTTCTGGCTTTTTCCACTGGGACAGGTGGGTGGCCGAGCTTTTCCGGCCACCAGTTAGTCGACCATTCTGGAGAGAGTTTTCCAAAGGTCATAACCTCGGTCTTGTCCGAGTTGAGTCTAAGACAATTAGAGGCCATCCAGGTACTGACCTCAAGCATAGCTTTCTGAAAGTTGGCTGCCACTGTGCAGCCGTCCTTGTGGATGCCCAGGACCAGCTGGGTATCATCTGCATAAGATGTTAACCGTATTCCATATTCCTTTATTACCCTCACTAAGTCCGCTACATAGATGTTAAATAACATGGGACTTAGCGAGGAACCTTGTGGGACTCCACAAGGAAGTGCAGAGATGGGTGAATAGAAATCTCCCAGCCTTACAGTCTGGGTACGGTCTGCCAGGAAAGATGAAATGAGATCCTTGGCCGGACCGTTTATGCCCAGAGCTGTGACACGGTCGACTAAGGTGGCATGGTCGACCGTGTCAAAGGCCGCTGACAAATCCAAAAGGATGAGGACAGCCGCCCCCCCCTGATCCATGATTGCCCTGATCTCGTCAGAGGCCTTAATCAGGGCGGTCTCTGTCCCATGCCCTTTCCTGAAGCCAAACTGCGTTTCGTCGAGAAGTTGGTGGGTCTCAACGAACTCTGAAAGCTGTCTGTTCATAACGGATTCGCATACTTTGGCGGCGAAGGGTAGACAGGCAATGGGTCTATAGCTGACGACGGCTGTGGGGTCTAGGGAGGGTTTCTTCAGAAGGGGTTTTATAACAGCCTTCTTCCATATGCTTGGAAATTGGCCTGTCTGAAATGCAGTGTTGCAAATTTGCATGAGGGGGCGTGAGATCACCTCAGTGAGTTTTTGCATCACAGAAGGGGGGCAAGGGTCCAGAGGGGAACCAGATTTAGTAGATGAGATGAGAGTGATGACGTCATCAAGAGAGGCAGGTGAGAAACATAAAAAAGAGTCATCATTATGATGAGAAAATACCTCTTTCACCCTACCACCTCTGTGTTCAGTTTTGGTATCCCCTTCAAATGAAGCATATATATCTGCCACCTTAGTGGTGAAGAAGGTGGATAAATCATTACAAAAGGTCTGTGAGGGCTCTACCCCAGGGCCAGAGGGGGGGGTGGACAAGGTCGTAACAACGGAGAACAGCTCTCTGGCGGAGTTGGCAGCGGTTTCAATTTGTGCCGTAAAAAAGACCGTTTTCCGGGCCACTATTGCCTTTTTGTAAATCGTAAGGGCATCTTTATAAATTTGTCTGGCTATGGAGCAGTAAGATTTTCTCCAGCGCCTCTCTAGATTTCTACAATGTTGGCGATGAAGTCTTAAATCTTCATTATACCAGGCAGCCGAAGGCGATGCTCTGTTAGGTCTTGAGAGTTTCTCCGGGGCCACTAGATCGGCGGCACTTCGGATCCAATCTTGAAAATCTGTAGCTGATAATGCTGAAGAATTTCCTCCTTGAGGAAGGGAGGAGGCAAGGGAATCTAGCATCTGAGGAATGTCCGCGTTTTTCCAAGCACGCGTCCCCATCCTAGTTCGGGGTCTCGGAAATGAAGGATGTGAGGGTCGTATGTTTTGTTGAAATATAATAGCCCTGTGGTCTGACCACGTGATGGGAATAATGTCCAGTACCGAGATGTCGGGATCATTGGTGAACAGACCATCAAGGGTGTGTCCAGCTTGATGTGTTGTGCCCTTAACTAATTGGTGAAGTCCTATATTGGAGAGGTCAGTCGTTAGCTGAATAGTATCAAAATTATCCTTCTCTTCCAGATGGAAATTAAAATCTCCAAGTATCGTGTAGTTTTCTGAGCCGACAACATTGTCATTTAGGTCGGAAATAGTGGAGAGAAAGGCGCTACGAGGACCTGGGGGTCTGTATAATATTATACCCTTTAGGGCTTGCTTGGAGTTAATGTTAATCGCAAAGGCAGCTGACTCACAATTAACAGAATTTATAGGGTCGAGTGTTGTCCGGTATTTATCCTTGTAGATAATAGCGAGACCGCCACCTCTTCCAATAGGCCTATCATGTCTAGCAGCGCTATAACCATCTGGGATAGCGTCGCAAAAATCCGGACCTGAGCCGGCATCTGCCCATGTCTCAGTAGCGAACAGTAGATCCAGATTATGAGCGATAATGAACTCCTTGATGTGAAAACTGTGGCAAGGGAGTGAGCGCGTGTTGATAAGCGCAGCTCAAACAAATATCAGGTCTCAACCCCAAAACAAACTTTGACACAAACTGTCCTATATCTTTGGGATCCATTACATCGAGTCCACTGTATTGTTTGAATGTTTTCAACAACCTTTCATAGAACTCATGAACTGTCTCCTTTGGTTCTTGTCTTGTTCGGTCTATTTTTACCCAATCTATGTCCTGGGGTGGTACCTTATCTTTCAGCCAAGTTATTACCCTTTCATACTTTTGCATGACAATTTCAGACGGTCCATTTGTCCGAGCATCCCTCACTGGTTCAGTAGTTGGCCATTCAACACTAGTCTTGCACGATGTCCACAAGTGAGATGGGACCACAATGTCAAACAAAGTGTTCAAATCAATCCACAATACTTTCGAGATCTTTACAAACCTTTCTACCTGCTTATACCACTCTACTGGATTGTCCCTTAACTTCGGAAATGAGTTGGTAAATGCAGCTAAATCTCCTCTACTCCAGGGTACATGTACATAATTCCCATTCGATATTTCTCGCAAAGGAAATGCCTCCATCTGCATTACCCTTCCTTCCGGAGACATCACACTCGTGCTCCTCCTGACAGTACCCCTTTTGGACCATCTCTCTTCCCATTTGTCCAGATCTCTCCACACTCTTATCCCTGCTATCAACTCCCTAATGTGTGTTTTTAACCCTGTAGTTCTCTTCTCATCTAAGTCTTGATCTGAATACTGCAACCTATGGTTACTCTGTAATGTTCTCGTTTTGGACAAGTCTACCATGTACTTGTCTGCCAGTCCAGACAATTTCTCATGAATTGCCCTTGCCTTTCGGGTAACATCCTTTGCTATGAACAGTAACTCATCCTGTTCATACAAGTCAATCCTTTCTAAGGGCAACGTCCCATCTATTATCTCATCCAGGTCAGATTTTAAGCTAGTGACATCGAGTCTTTTGGCCTTTATTGCAGCTCTCAGTATACTAGTTCTAGGGGGTCCATTCACATCTCTCCCATCCCAGCTCCGAGTCCTACGTCTAGGCTCAGGCGAGTTATGGGGAGTCCTCCCTTGTTCCCATCTCTCCAGGTCCCATGCAGTTCCATCCTCTCTGGGTGTATAGTGAAACACTTTCCCATTTCTCGTAGTCCCACCATTCCCATCCTGCATGATTTCCCTTGATGCATGGTAAGACCTTCCATTTATCCCCCTGTCCTCGTCATTTGCCGGTGGTCCCTGATCTCTCGACCCATGGCAAGATCCTTCACTGTTCCCCGTGCTCCCGCGACTCCAGTGCTGTATACTCTCATTAGGTGCATGGTGCGTACATCTAAACCTCTCTCTATATTCTTGAGTCCGCTGATCTCCCTCGCTTTGGATGAGACGAGGTGTCTCTCCACATCTTGTACTCCTCTCCCTGCTCTCTTGCTCATTCCCACCGTCAGTATGACGTATAACCCCTCTACTCTCCGGCCTGTTACCTTCACACTCTTGACTACTTGCACTAGCCCCGCAGTGAGACAATGTTCCGTTGCCTCGGCTTCCCCATTCTGCTTCTGTCCTAGGTCTGCTGGTTGGTGCTTCTGTGGACCCCTCCTATTCTCTCAAATCGACTCTCAGCTCCTTAAAGGATTTCGGACGTGGTCCCCTTAGGTCCATCGGTCCTCTTTGACCCCCCCTGCTCTGTTGCGGGACTCACTGTCGGTTCGAATGGGGTGTTCCACGTTACCGGTCCTGGCAATTGCTTCCAGGCATTTGTCATGTCATTCCTCCTTTCCATCTCAACCCTTTCACTGTCTAACCGTATCTGTTCTTCCTCTCTCCCATTCTCTGGGTTGTAAATCGATACTATGGGTCCTATGGTAACGGGTACTTGGAGAGCATCTGGCAATCTACAAGGTTCCGCCCTCTCTGCGGTTGGCGTTTTCTGTACCACAAACCTTCCGACTACACTCTGTGCTGTACTATGTTGAGGTGTCTCCCCACCTTTGATAGGTGTCCATTCCGATATAGGAAGTGGTACATACCCCTCTATGGCAGCCCCATCTTCCCTTGCGAGTCCTCTACTTTCTATCTCCCCAACTCTCGGAGGCGGTCTATCTATCAATAATCTATTTATCAAGTTGTCCTCCGAGTCGCTCTCCTCATCTTCTTCCATGAGTGTCTTTTCACCTGCCACCTCTCTCACTGTGTACAACTTATCAACCTCAATAGCCTGTACCCTCCACCTCTTGGCGTCCTCATCCCATTTGGAATCTCGCACTGCTCTTACTGATCGCGTCAGCCTTTCTTGACGCCTATTCAGATTCCTATCGTGCGCCGCCCTAATCCATGCGTTAAGGGCCTCAAATTGGGTCGGTCTAGGCGGGGGTTTCAATGCGGACATGGTTGCTTTTAGCCGATGTAACACCTCTAGCTTAAACGTCCCATACTTTGGGAACGACATTTCCTCATTCCCTTCCGTAAGCTTGTTCTAGTACCCAATCCATAATATCGTATGCAGCCCAACATTCGCTGCCATATAATGAGCTGGTGTACCCTCTGGCGGTGCCTCCTGCCCGTAAAAAGACTCTCTCCTTTTTCTTTTAAAAATATCCTTCAAACATTTAAAACACTTCATTTTCAATCTACTAGTTTCTGTTTTCTCCGGTTTGTTTACTTCCTGATGACAATCCACCAATCTCAGCTCGGTTCTCGCCAACTGGCCTATCAGAACGCGACTTCTCACTGACGTCGCACCAGCCGCCCAATCCCGTCGCGGCTCTTGCCGACGTCACACCAACCGTCCTATCGCGTCGCGGCTCTTCACTCGCCACCCTATCTCAGCGCGGCTCTTGCTGACGTCACTCGTCCCCCTTCGCAGCAGTTCCCCTCCTTTTTCAGCCCGTCTCCGCGTTTATGCATGCGTCCCATTCATACTTCGAAAAATGATTACTTCCGTCCAAGCGATCACTTTTCTTTGACTGTACGCCCACAGTCAATCTGTAATTGTCACCTTAACTGGCGAAATGTCTTTTCGTTTACGTCCAGACAATCGCCTTCTCTGATAGGTTACTTACACACAGTAACTTTCGACCAGCGTCCGTTACTCACACACTCACTCACGCGTTCCCCTATCTCGGTTCCACGGACGATCAATGGTACCTCATGACCCCCGTACTATGGTTGACAACTACTCTGGATGTTCGATACACCCGAACCACTTAAGCTCTACCCCGAACTTAAGATTTTACCAGGTTGCGCGCGCTCACAACCTTCTCACAATCACACTACAGGCATTCAACTCCGCAAGACATTACAATACAAATACAACACAAAACACCGCAATCTGTTCACGCATGACCCTTGTTATACTCACTCTCCTCCGATACTGCTGCTTTTCTCGCACCGTCAGCACCCTCTTCGGCACGCGATTCTTCCGCTGCTCATCTCTCGATGTCTAGCTCTAGGGGCCTTGGGGTAAGCTAACCTAGTCTAGATTACCTTCCTCAAGAAGATAACCATCCTAAACTGCTACCAACTGTTAACGCGGGGTTTCTGGTCACTAGTTATCTTACCAGATCCCTAATCATGTCGACTGAATCGTTGGTACCTGTCATTGAGTAAAAGACAATCTACTACTAGGTTAGTCAATTAGGAACTTAGACCACTCTAAAGAACCACTTACCACTGGGAAAGGTTAAAAAGTTTTAATTCAAAGCCAAAAGTATCTGGAGATACAAACATCTCAGAATAAGATTCAAAAGGTATACAGGTATTAATACAAAAAGGTACTCTCTAAATATTCTCAATCGACAAAAGGAAATTATCAAAACTATTTCAAAGAGCATAAGCGTTGCAAGAATCGCTGTGAGTTGCAACCTGAGAGTCATTTACAGAAAGGAAAAGTACAAGTTAAATCTGTCCCTACACTAGACTAAGCGACATCCCTACTTAACAAGATCTTTACCTAAAAAAGGTGTCAGCCGTGGTGACTTCCAAAGAAGATCACACACTTCCCTTAGTCTTTGTCTCAAAATTGAAGTCTGTTAGTTCTCTATCTGCCTACCCATCCGCTCTCTTAGGTTCCTCAGATCATCTGCTCTAACTCCTCCCCGGTGTGCTATCCCTAATACCAAATCACATTTCCAATAGGAACGCCCATGTCGACGTCTCTCACGTGGTACAGTTTTGAGCGTCAAACTCCGTACTGGTGCTCCTCTGGACTCTTCATTAAAGTTGACCTTGCTTCCCAGGCTTCTTCTTCAGCGAGACAGTACCCCCTAAAATTCCTGAAGACTCCTCCAGGCCTGTGCCTGGCACTTCTGAACAAGGGCCTATTCATTATTTCTGATTTAAGTCCCCCTTGCACCTGCAAACAGACACTCTCTCGGTAGGCCCCAAATTCCAGTCTCTATCATATCTCGGACCATAAAACATGTATAAGAATTCTCAGTTAGTGCCTAGCACATCTTTCCCCTAACGAGCACATTTTAGATCAAAGAGAATGACTTGGTCTTTTCAGGCCTAATTGATTTACATAAAGCAGGTCTCTGCCCTCTAAAACATTTCCTTTCTTTGGTTTAAACAGTATTTTAACTAACACGTATTACTATAGTATAATGCAACACATCTATATAAAACACATAATTTTAATACTATGCCTAAAAATACATTTGCACTCAAATGACATTAGAATCCACGTCACTAAAAGTGTAGCAGCATCTTTCGTTTCCTGTGAAATGCCATGTGGCCTACACATTTTCATGGTTTGCAGAATTACATTTCGTTTCACTTAGTCATCTAACGTGTGACTCCAACATCATTTTAACATTTCTACAATCTCTACATTAGTTTTCCACACTTATATATGCATCTATTCTAATTAAAACAAACACTCATATATTTTCTCTATATAAATCGACACTCTTGTATATTCCACACTAAGCTAATACTATGTGCTTGTAAATATGGTGTACTTATACATTTTTCAGATTTGTGCTCTCTCACATTTTCCTCCCTTGCTTTTCTTTTTGGATTCTCTGAAAATGTTATGTTTTCTATATTGGATTTATTGCCAATTGCTTCTAATAGTTTACAAGCATTTTTGGATTTGCATTGATATGTATTTGTTCTTTCTAGTTTGAAACTTGCATTTTTGTTTGGTACAGTTTGTATGTTCGTAAATTATATAGAATTTGAAAATATTTTTTGTTTAACTTTAAAAATACACCATTAATGAAAACATTACTCTCCAAGATAAATCAAGGAGAAATGGCAATTACATTGCTCTAGAACCGAAAATTGAACAGAATACTACAACTAAAGAAAGATTTGGTTCCCAAAAATTTAGGGCCAGATGTACGACCGTTTTTTGAGGTCGCGGAGGGGTTTCAGACCCTTTTGCGACCGCAAAAAACATGATGGCCATGTACTATTACTATTTAGGGAGTCGCAAATTATTTGCTACTTAATAGCGAGTCCTCCAGGTATGTATGACTATTTTGCGACCGCAATTGTGGTCACAAAACAGTCGCAGTTTACCAGCCTTCTCAGAAGGGTGGTAAAGCACTCGCGAACAGGAAGAGATCCCCAGCAGACCCCTTCCCCTTTGTGAATACAGGAGAAAATACTTTTTATGGGCACGCAGTGGTCCCAGGGACCACTACCTACCCTTAACAAATGAAACGAAGACGTTTCATTTATTCTTTTTTAAATGCAGCCCGTTTTCCTTTAAGGAAAACGGGCTGCATTTATTAAAAAAAAATCTGCTTTACTGAAAAGCAGTCACAGACATGGTGGTCTGCTGACCCCAGCAGGCCACCATCCCTGTGAGGCTGGCCATTCCCATTGGGGGCGCAAATTGCGAGTGGCTCATGAATATTGTCTCTGACACTGTTGTACATTGGATTAAGCGCCTCACAATTTGCAACTCGCAATTTGTCACAAATTACTAGGCGTTAAATCCAATGGTTGTACATCTGGCCCTTAGTTTATACTAGAGAGAAAAGTCTTCACCGAGATCACAAGAGGAACAATTGGTGTTTGAGGGAGACAAGTTGGCTTACCAAGAACACGAACAAAAGTTTAGAAAAATGTAAATCAACACATCAACTTAACGACAAACCAAATAGACAAGGCTCAGAATGAAAGACATATAAAAAGTGTGATGAGGTCCATAGGCTTGTTAAATGTCTTTCTATTCCTAATGTAAATAAATAGAATATGTCCTACATAGTGAATCGCGGATTCTCTGTGGCAATATTCAAAGTTACTGTTTGCAAACATTTGTGAGATTAAAACTAAAATGGTTCAAACCATTATCACTGTGCACTGCTGGTTTAACCTTCTCTCCGTCCTTTGGCCTGTGCAGTGACAAGTTTTGAGCCTGTCTCTTGTGAAAAAATATTGCGTTTTTAGAAATGCCTCATATAAACATTTTAAGTATTATAACACAAGTCTGGTATAAGTCTTTTCTGCCTTCTTTCTCATTGAGGTTCATTGAGTCTCTAACATTTACACTGCTTAGGCACACTGCTGAAGGGGTGTTCTTCAACCCTCTGAACTTTCAAGGGTGCAGTAGATGTCCCCTGAGGTGCTCTAAGTGTTGGAAATCACCAGCTGTGCCTGTTTGACCACCTACAAGAGATATGAGCAGTTTTACTGGCCTGTCTGTGAAATATCTTTGAGTCTATCGCCAGCAAAAAGTGCAAGGACGCTCCGTTTATTGAAAACAGTACAGTAATATTTAATATACGACCTTCTGTCCATGTAATCGCTTCTCCAGAAAAAAAGGCCGACAACTTTCAGATCCGTTGTATGGTCTGCTGAAACGTTTGGGAATGTGTCCAATTTTGTTTCAGCTACGGGCAAATCCATATGTTGAAAGGCAGGACTCCAACATGTGATCCCTCTCTGAAATCAGGGGACACCTGATCTAGCAAACATTGAGGATCACGCATAGACCTCATAAAATCAGAAAACTTGGAAATTTGCACCAGACATTCGGATTAGCAAACTGCTTGTTATGTGGAAAAGCAAGCTCTAAAGACACCCCTACCTTAAAAGACAATTTTAGAAGCAAACATTGCATTTCTTTCTTTAACCTTACTTACAGAGGTGGGTTGTTATATCTTCAGTTGTGTAGCAAGAGTGTCACACGTGCTATTGCCAGCAGGGAATATTGTACTCCCTGGTCCTGGCTGAATTGTAAAAGACAGCTTGAGTTGGGGTGCAGTGACGCCCTGCCACATTTAGAGCCCAGTGTCACTGCACCTCGTGATAGCTGTGCTACAGCAGCGGACCATCTCAATAAAGAAGGAATAGCCTTTGAAGGGTACATCACCATAGCCATCCTCCCCAACAAACCAAGGCAGAACACGCGACAATCCAGCATGTGACTATACCGCTCCGCTCCAGCTACAGCATATACTAAACAACAAATAAGTGAATATTCATGATGTGGCCAGACGTAGAAGCCCCTGGGGTGCAGGGGGGGAGGGCCCTGAGTCCAGGGGCCCCTCCAGGACTATGCACGGGCAAGGGGCACCAGGCCAGAGACCACCTACATGGGTCAGGAGCATGGGGGCATCTCCCATGTACTTTGCAGGGGGGGCCCCTCAAGTTTTGTTATGCCATTGGCAACCTATTTCATCAAAAACTATCAGTTCAAAGATAAAAACCTTCACAATACATCCAATGGTGTGACAATATGTGCCAGTGATACCAGCTGCAAATTCACAGTTTCATAGAAGGGCATTCTCTTCTACCTAGATAGCAGGGCAGCCAGCACAATGTGCTCTGACAGGTTTTGAATATCTTGGCTTGCACTTCTGGAGCAGTCCCATGGGTGCCTGGGCAAGGCCCTCTAGATGCTGCACACTCAAGCACTTTGCAAAGGCAGAAGAACAGGCCAGCTAATGAACTATGATAAGAGCCTCCTTTCAAAGATAAACATCACAGATTAATCAAGGCAAATGAAAAAGGGCTTTGCTGTGATCTGCAGCCACTACATCTCTGATGTAATCAATAGACGCCGCCGCGCGGGTTTGCATATTGATGCACAAGGGATCAACGCAAGATTAGTGGGCAGCAGAAACAGACAAAAGACTTCATTTCCATAATGCCAACTCTGATTAAAAGGATCGACTGAGATGTGTTCCTTTAATGCACAAGCGGAAGTGGGGACGGAATCTACTTAAGAGTTCAATTAGTATTACAAGAAAGGAAAGCACACTTGATAGAATTCGTGAATCGAGATTCAAGGTTGCGGCAAATAACTCTCAAGAGGTTTTAGAGATTATCTCCCTTGCATCTTCACTTTATTTCCTGGTTTCCTTTTGCTTTAGTTCATAACTATATATTGCGTGCACAAGGGCACACGCATGAATCTCATAAGCAAGTAATAAGAAATATTTTAAGACATTTTGGGGTTAGTGTCTGCTGCTGCTCTCTTCCCCTTCGCTGTTGCACATGCTGCAAAGAGCCACACACACACACCTTTGCACCCTGGTGCAGATGATCTACTATAGGTTTTGTCCTGGAAGATTAGCCCAGGTCATTTTTGTAACATTTCATACATTGGGATATGCTGTACAGTGCAGCTCAGATTTAATGATCGAAATGTTTGGAGAAATTTGAAGGAGGCATTATTTTTTTATGCAAAGTCAGGTCTGACAATCTTTGTAGATCTGGCTTTACGTCAAAAACCATGGATGGTAGCCTCTGAATGCACAAGTACCACCCATGGAACGCCACTTTGGATTAAAGTGGCTCATAGTAGCGCAATTTCATATTTCCACTTCTTCAAGGACACCTTTTCATTGCAAAAAAACTTTTGCACTGAAAAGTAAATACTTCATCGACATTTTTCTCCACTTTGCATCACTCTGCTGTGCTGCAAGTGTTGCTAAATATCCCAGGTTATGAATTGAGGAAGAAACATCCCATTAAAATATTTTGATATAAACATCTGTGAAGTGTATGAAAAAGCTTGTTAAACCATTTGCGGCATTCGCAAATTTTTTGTTACAATCCAGCCTGCTTTAAATGCTCTTTTCTGTTACCAGTGATCCCCTTACTTGCATTCTAATTTCTCATCCCTGTCCTTTCTTTACTTAAAGTGAATCACTTCCCTAGACACGCACCCTGCTGCCATTTCCTTTTTAAAGGTCGGCTGTTAGTCAAGATTTTTTGTTTTTGGAAAAAAATTCATAACTACATGTACTTCTTCCTGTGCATTGGGGGCTTTCAGTCACCCCTCTTCATTCACTGGTCCATTGTAGTCATGCACATTCTGCTCCCCCCACCGAAACATGCAGCACGGAGCTTTGGATCAGCCCACTTTACTGATTGGCTCTCTTCATTGTGAGTGATTGCATTTTGCCTGGGCACATGTGCAGAGACCCCCAAAAGGCTAATCTACTTTAGTGAAAAAACAAACAAAGTCAACCCTTAACAACTGGAATAATACTATCCTTCCTAGATCAGTACTTAAAAGGACTGTCGGTTTTCCTAAGGTTGTGTAGGAAAACACACTGTTTTGTTAAAATAACCCTCACCCATGAAAAGGTCCCTTGGTGGCATGCTTCATCATCGGGTTCTTCCCGCCCGCTGCGGGACGGGGTGTGCTGCAACTGACGACAACATGGGAGCACTTAATAGTGAAGTGATACTATTTGTCTGATGTGAGAGTGGAAAGGTCAGAGTGAATGTAGTGGTATTAAATAATTCCTGGCTGATTGGATACTAAAATGTAATATTCTCGGTAGCTGGTATCATTATAAATGGTGAGTAGAGGTTGTATGCTAAAATAGGCTACTACCTCAATAGTCTACATGTTTCGAAGCCATACCCCTGGCTTCTCTTCAGGACCAGAAAGTGATCCCTGTACCACTCTATGTTAGAAAACAACAATGTGGTCTGCCTGCTCAATGTTGCAGATTATCGTGAATATAAAAAACACATGCACTGATACAATACTCAATTGGTATAGTCATACGTGTTAATTCTGAAAGGATAGAAAAAACATGGTTAATTACAGTAATACTATAATTGCAAGCCCACATCATCGAACTCGTGGAAGGTCTACTCAGTGATATATTTTTTTTGTGTACGACAACTCCTGATTCAAGTGGGTGCCGTGTTGCCCTTGATTGTCACGTACAATACCATACAAGACATAACCACATAAAACCTAAAACACACACTCTAAAATGATTTGTATCCATAGTGTTCAAATTAATGTCTATAGCTCTTGTTGCCTCTTTGTTGTCTCTATGCGGGACAGAATCATACTGCGATGTCCAGTGAAATACTCAATAAAACCAAAGTGCAGAAAAAACGTGAAGCAGAGTTTAAATACAATAATGTTACCAAACTATAGCCCCATGAGCTTTTTCACAGGAGGGGAGGAGGGCTTGTCGTCTCACACTGTGGGAGACAAAGTGCACAGGAGATAAGCAATAAAGGTTTGTAAAAAAACTAGACCTTTGGCGTCTAAAATGCTCGTTGCCTTAGGGGATCGGCTGTGTCGGACTCACGTTATCAAAGCTGCTCTCCCACCCTAGCAATGCCTCCCCGTGGCTCCGATGAACAATAAATATGTGCCGAGAGCCGGTTTAAGTATCACCAGTCATCAGCGTTTGGCGCGGGATGTGGAAAAAGACTGCAATGTAACCCCTCCCAAAATGGCTGCCAATAATGGAACCTTCCCGTAGCTGTGTGTTTAGAACGCTGGAGAGTAGCTATTCTCGGAACAAGCTGCAATGCTAACTTATCAAAAATGGCCGCCCGTAGTGGAACCTAGTGACAAAAAGTCCTGGTGAATACCGCATGTGTGCTTGATCGGTGCTTGATCGGTACCAGGTAAATTCTTCAACAAATGACCGCCCTTAAATTGGCCCTTCTTGTTCCCAGTAGTAACATGTATAGCATGTAGAGTTATACTAATGACTTGTAAGTCAAAATTCCTGCATTTCCATTCATTAAATGACCTATGCTCTTTTGCCCTCAGTTGCCTTTGAAAACCTTTGTCCTTGTAACAAGGGCTAATACTTCACAAGCATTTTACTTTTCAAGCGTTTAAGCATGATGGAAAGTGAACCTCATAATAAAGTCCCTCTCCTGACTAGCGTAAAACGCTAATCCCATAGTGAAGCAGTGATCTGATAGCCTGACTACTGTCTTCATCCCCCTCATTAATCATTGGAGAAAATACATTGCATACACCATACAACGCCCAGCTCCCCCTGCTGGTGTAACTGCTCAACTGTATTGATGGTTATGATTATGGCATAGTCTTATGGAACTGGACTGTGGAGGCTGTAAGTATGTGTTAACGTTGTAAGTAAAAGATGGAAAGTCAGGGGTCGCTGCCGCCTCTCATTATTAGTGTGGAAGAAAAAGGGAGAATAGTTGCCAACAAGTGCATGGGTGGGAGAACCATGAGTCAGTTTATCTCGGCAAACCATATTATTTCAGTTGTCCCCATGGAATATCATCATTGAGTCCTGTGACATGTGTGCCTAAACGAAACACCCAGCTCTGTTCCTTCTTGAATAGTGTCACCTCGTTGTGCACCTGCTCCATGACTGTCCATTGTATGTCAGGTATTTTATGGTTAGCCTCCAGGTAATGTGATGACATTTTTATTGTAGTTCATTTACAATCGATATTGCTCTTGTGCTTACCAATGCATGTGTTTACTGGGCGTGTACTCATCCCAATGGAATGCCACTACCTATTGAACCTCTTCCCTCCTTTTCTTGTTTGTATTTTTAATCTCCTTTGGTACCAGGGTTGATGGGGAAGCCATGGTCTTTTTATAGCCGTCAGTTAGGAATGACCATCATATAATGCCGCTATTCATGCAGACAATGCAACCCTTGGAATGGAAGTCATAAAGGAGTATAATTCAAGATGTTTCCTATTAGTAAACACTAACATATTTCTCACAATTTAGTCATTTTACATAAAGTGTAGACAAAGGCAAATGGTACTGCTATTTCAGAAAGCATGCAGATATATACTATGGCCAAGATTTACAAAGAGTTGGTGCAACGCAGGACAGCAAACAAAGGTTCTGTGGTGCGTTACATGAAATGAAGAGGTCAGAACTGCACCATCTTTACAAAGAAGTGATGCAGTTCTGCTTTCTCCTGAGCTAGCGCACTCTCAGCAGCCATGCGCTGACGCTGGCACCCTTTTGCAATTGTGCAAGGGTCTGTGTGGTAGTCAGCATAGTTTATGTGCAGGAAGCAAGCCCTTCCTGCACAAAACCTATCATTTAAAGCAATTTTATCTTGAGATGTGTGCTGTATACATGCAAAGAGTAAAAACAAGGAGAAATAAAAATATTTCATCTCGTTACAGCAGCCTCAGGGAAATGCAGGATTTTGGCTCAAATCCATGTCTACTAAACTTGGTAGCTATGGATTTGCTCCAAAATCCATAGATGGGTGCACGGAAATTACCATACACCACCCATGGAAATGCCACCTTGATTCAAATTAATGCAATGCAGCACTGTGTTGAACTATTTTTGATTACAAGCCAATGCAAATCGGCATTTGTGTTTGTTTGTAAATACAAACCTGGATTTCGCGTCAGGTTTCCTTTAACCCGTTTACCGCGGCGGCAATTCCGCCCCGGTGCAGGGCGTTCCATTGAGTGGGCGGAGCCGCATCGGCATACAAACGTGCGCAGCACTACCGAGGTAGTGCTCGCTACGGCCGTTGGCCGACGGGCGCACATAACGGGTTAAAAAAGTAATACACACACAATGCAAATACCTTGTAAATTTGGACCCAAATTCAAACTTTGTGAAATTGCATCATTCGTGTTACTTAGCACTTACTTCGAAAACACACACTCTTTATCTAGATTCCTGCCTATTCATGACCTTCCCTTATTGAAATTTACTGCCAAGTACTTTAAAGACAACCCTATTGAACATATCAGTTGGAAAGCTGCATTATGAAGGTTCCAATTATTCTCCCTTTGTTGGCATGTAATACTTGCTGATGTTACAATGACAAGAACTTGTAACATAAACATGACCTTTGGTGTATCTGTTCCCATCCACAATAGTATCTTTTGTCTTCATATAAAGTAGAAGGGAGATGTTATTTGCAAAGCACCACTCTGAGCACTGAGAGAGTTTGCGAGAGTTTTCACTTCTTTGCAATTTACTTTTATTACTGGATTCAAGCAAGGCTGCGCAGTGAAACTATTAAAAATTGTGTTTGTGTCTCAGTGGAGTAATGTATTGACTCCAGGAATCTGTGTTTAACCTCAAGGTCACAAGTTCAAACTCCTGCAAGTTCACCTTGTCTTTCAACTTTCTGAGTCAATAATATGTGTATCATTAAGTTGTTTAACAGTGCATTTCTACCATTCAGTGTAATGTAGCTTTGCCATTGTCTTTTATGGTTTGTGAAGTGCCACTAACAAAGTCAATAGATCCGGCCTTATTGTGGTAAAGTATGCAAACACATACATACAAAAATGCTATTTATTGCTATCCAACTCTTTTTATTGCCATCAAAAGGATGAAATACTCGGTATTCCTGCCGAAATGGACTTTGACAAAAATCATTTTAAGATGTCTGCCATGGGTGTGCATGCATTGGGTGTTCATCTTTGAATATTGTTTCATAAACTGTCACAAAAACCTTTCTAAGATGGCCACCACTGTGTTATACATGCCTGCAGCCATCTTGGAATGCTTTTTCCATCATTCTTTATTCTTCCAAGATGGCTGACACTTTGCCTCTTAAAGTGTAGGCCATCTTGGAATTGTAAAGTTATATTAAACCATAGCGAGAGAAACAGGTATTGGCAAAAATGATAGCTCCTCAGCCTTGGCTAGCCCTAACTGCTATGCTAATTTTTGTTTGTCAATGGATCCACAAAGAGCAGTGCCTTAACTATTATTCTTCCTGAAAAACAAAGAATCATCTTTTTCATCTGAATCCTCACATTGGTGGTCATGGATGTAGGAATGTATGTTACATAACATGGTTGCACTCTTGGCCCTAACATAGACATCAGCAGACAGAATAACTGGGATTGGACCAAACAGGCAGGTAAGTAATGTAGGCCACTGACCGCCTCCTGTAAATGTAGAAGGTTTTCTAATGATTTCCTAAAGTTTGGTATACATTTCCTCAGTCTGAGCAATAAGGTGTTGTAGAACTTGTGCTACCAGAAGAACACTCTTCCTTTCATATGTTGTCTTCTGACCATTGGACGTTCAAGAAGCACATGAGATGAGTACGTGAGCAGGGGTGTATTCGGACAGTTTTTTTGCATGCTCACCCCCGATATCCCCTTCCTCACAGAAACCTGACTTAAACCTGCCTTCACACTGGATATCGCCACCACCATCCACAAAGGCTACAAGGTAATACACCATGACCATGAGCGAGCCAACAAGCACGGAGGTGGGATCACCATTATCTTCAGACCTACTATATACTGCACGATATCCCCCGATGACTCGACAATCAATAAATGACTACCTCACTTTCCAACTCCATACAGATGGAAATAGCACCACCGGAGGCACCTTTGCCTATAGACCACAAAGACTATGCCCTAGCTTCTGCAATGCCATCCCAGAACTGATCTCCCTGCTCGTAATCGACTGAGCACTGCATCTTCCTAGGGGTCCTCAACTTCCACCTAGATGTCCCCAGCAACACCTACTCCACAGACCCCTGGAAAGCATGAGAAACATCGGCCTCAAGTAGCTCGTCACCTTCCCTACCCACATTGCTGAACACATGCTTGACCCCATCTTCACCTCCAGTGATAGTCAGATACATCCACCACACACAACTCACCTGGTCTGACCACCACAGTGTACACTGCACCATCTCAGGACCCAAAGGTACCCTGGCACAGTGCCCCCCATATTCATGCGAGGCGACTAGAAAAGGGTATAAGAAGACTAGTGGAACAACACTCTTTTTTCCCATGTCCCAGACTCTACACATGACCCTGAACAAGCAGCAAAGAGCTTCCTGCAGTGGTTGACAGAATTCCCCTATGCCATCACCCTTGACAAGACAGCCAAGGTCATAGTAAAGAAATATAAATCTCCTAAGGGGTTCACTGATACACCTGGTCCTTTTAACCAACAAAGGAGAGATTGGCACAGAAGCTGTAATATAAAAATAATTCATTTATTAACCTCAGATGACGGAGACTGCATCATACAGTACCCTCAGGCCACTGTAAGAGGAATTCTAAGGAGTACAGAGAACAGGGGCCTTATATATGCATAGGTTACATTAGTCAGCATAAAACCAAGGGGAGGTCCTGGCACATACCAGCATGCAAATTGACTAATATCGGTATACAAATTTTGCTTGCTCAACAAAGTGGGAGGGGAGACTAAACTAAGCACATCAGTAAGAATAGCCTGACGATTCTATACTAGGAGCTGGTGCATTCTGAAAGCTAGGCCTTTCTGAGCATGTGCAAGGCTCTGGAAGAGGGAGAAAGCACATGCCTATCTAAAATGGCTGCCAAGTACAAAATGGCTTTCAGCTCATGCTAACAGCGATTCTTGCAATCCTTAACAGATAGTCCTTTTAGCATGAGCTAAAGACATTCCTATTATCTAGCAGGAACATAGAAATATTTTGCACATTTATTTTCATAAATTCATCAATATCCTAATCCATTGCTAGGTGGGCATTTTTCATTCAAAACATTTATGTATATGGTATAAGCAGGAGTACAAAGGGAGCACAGCATTGGGTCATAATTAACATTCAGACAGCAGGAGAGAGTAATGAATATTATCACAAACAGAATTATCAATATTTTTCTAGCCCTAAGCAAAAAGAAAATCCTAGAACCATCTCAAGTTTTCCTTTTATAAGGGCTAGAGTATCAATTAATATAGTCAAGGAAAGGGCAAAGTCACATTGCTGACAAAAAGAAGTCCTTGGGAAATTGAAGCCGCTGTGTAACCAGCCAGAGGGGGGTCTTCTCCCTGTGTCCGTTTGAGCCTCACAGGCAGGCTCTTGTTGTTCCCAGGGTGGAGCTGCACAAATCGCAAATCAGGAATCACGGCCCAGTTTGAGAAGAAAAAGTCTTTCAACGATCCTGTCCAGTGTCTCAGGCAGTGCACCAGTTTTCTTCACTTCAATCTAACAGGCACCAGAGACACAGCACCTGTACCCTAAACTCAAGCCCTTCCCCAACTCCTGTATTGCTCTGCTGGGACACTGCTCTTTTGTTGGGGCCAAAGATTATCCAGTATGCCCAGGTATCTCTTGATCAACAAACCAAAAGTACAAACTTTCATTCACTTTGGGACCAGGATTCAGGGGCCTGATGCTGGGATCTCTGAAGCAACCCTCGTTTCAAAAGGGGTCACCTCAAGCAAAAGCCTCCTCGCCGTTCTGATCGGTCTGTAACTCTCTCAGCTGGGCATCAAAAACTTGATCCACGATTTCTCCATTCTGATTTGTGACCCCGTCGTTCGCCCAAGACAGTGGCAGGGGTACACACTTCACATCCCAGTGCTTCAGCCTTCACTGAGGTCCTAGTTGCCAGAAATGCCTGTGCTAGTGGCCTTGGCTTCAAGCTGGACTGGTGGTGACTCCCCAGACTGGATCTGATGTCCGGCCCCTCTGGCAATGGTTGTAAGGAAGCAAATATCTATTGGTGGACAGAACGAAAGGTCTTTAGACAAGGCACGGAAATAATCTATCAACAAAGAGGATAGTCTCAGAATACTTCCTAGTCTTGGGACGAGCCATTAGCAAGGCACCCAAGAACCACTTCATCTATCTGAGAGTAAAAAAAAACCTGGACCTATTACTCTATTTGAAGCAGCTAAGGAAGTCTGTGTTCATTTACTAAATTCTGAGAAAAAGAGAAAAGCAATACAGACATACACAAAGTCCTTACATTTGTGTATTCCTATATTATTCATTTGAAGACCCTCAAGAAAAAAGGAAATGTTCTACACTTTACTCATAGACTTTACATTACTTGTACAGGACTGTAGACACTTCTAAAATTATTTCTCTTAATAGAAGCACCTACATTGTACATTTAGGACCATGCTCTTATGTTATAGGTGCAGCAGGAACGTCTAAAACTGCTAATTTAACTTATTACATAAAGAACTAAAAAAACGTTAACATAGTGGGTACATACATTTCTCCAGCAGAACATGTTGTGACAAACAAACTCCGATAAAACAATATTTTCTTCAAAAATGTTTGTTAAGGATCACATGGGCGTCTTTCCTGCATTCTACTTTTCACAATCCAAACTATGCAACATCAGCTCTAATAAGGACTGTCAGCTTATTTACACAGACTAGCTAATAATAATGGTGTTATCACCTGAGAATTTTAGAACAAAAGCTACCCACATCTAGTTCCCCTTAAAGGTCAAATAATGGAACAGCAATCTAGACTACTCATCCTTTCACAATTTCACCAGACAGGATGGGCAGTAACATAGCATAGATATATCTTTTTTCTTCATTTTATTAATGCTAACAATTTTAAAACAGTATTACTGAATAGCCAGTTAAATGGCTCATGGCTATTTCCTAGACAGCTTAGACAGGATCAGAAGAGAGTGAGAAAAAGAGAGAGAAAACATACATTTGCCTACCATTAATTTGCAGAGGAGCTAGCCTCCTTCCCCCATTTTGACACTATCTACTTCTATTTGTGGCATCTGGGCACAAATACACTTCTAGGAGGTAAATAGCACATATAGCTAGCTAGAAAACATTAATAACCAACCACCAATTCCTTTAGCAATTATACTAGTTGTAATATGAGGGCGCATGAATTCAAGCTAAATCCCATTGCCTCCTTATCTAAGCCCTTGCACGGTAATTTGTAAGCTAAAACCATTAGTGCTATATACATGACAGAGCTATCTCTGCATATAACTTACAAATGCTGCTATCCCTTGATAATGTTATTCAATAGGATAACCCCACCTGCACATTTCCTACACTTGTATTATATCTCAAGAAAACAGTGATATCCCCATGCACTCCTAACAAAATATGCAATATTTCCTTTAGCTATTGTTATCTAAACATTACTTATAGTGCTTTACCCTACATTGTGAGGATCAGGATATTTAAGTAATACAAAGAAATCACATACTGTCACAGTGGTTCCCTATGTGGAAATTGCAAGTTCCGTTGGTTAGTTCTTAAAACAGACTTTGGCCCCTGGCCCTTAAACCTGTTGTCCCCTGTCTGAGAAGGGCTACGCCATGCAGACTTTCCAGTTCAAAGCAACTATGAAGAATCACAGCTGAAATACAGTCCCGTTCCATTCCTGATTTCCAGTACGCTTAATAACTTCTGCTGGTTTTTTATATTTATTTATATTTGTAAGCAGTGTGCTGTGTGCTTTTTTAACAGTATAGAGGTCAGCTGTTCATTCTATACTTAAATGTGTGCATTTACTGAAGCCTAAGGTCAGTTTGAAAACTGCTCTGAGTGGCAGAACTGCTTTTAAACAGTGAATTTTGCCCAATTTCGACTTTGGTGTTAGGGGCACTTAAAAATGAATAACCTACAATGTTTTGGCATATTAGTCATCCCCAGAGTGTCCTACATATCCCAGGAATGGGGGATCAGAAATGTATAAGGTACACCTTTATAAAATGAGTTTTGTACGCCTGGGTAAAGTGGCATTTTCCATTTTAGTTCCCCCCATTGCGGTACAGCACTGCTTAAATTCAACTTTGATGCTAGGAGTTCACAGTATGATTATTAGGCAGTATAGAGATTAAAAAACGTTTTTAGTGCCCTTATTTTTAATAAACTTTTTTTCATATAATCAAAATTCCCCTTTTTTCCCTTTTTTTTATAATAACACCAACCCTTTTGATGGTTGCACAAATGAAAAGCAAGCCTCATTCCTTTTTGCCTTAAAATGTATTCATTTATAACCCCAAGCACAGAAGCCTTACTGAAATATGAAAAGTCCGCGCCACTTTTTAAAGGACAGTTATTTTTTAACATCAGAACCACAGATGTGAGGCATTAAGGAAGGAAATCCCTACTTTCAATCTTTTCTCTGGTATCCTAAATAACAAAACTGCCTTTTGTAACTTTTAGAATCAGCAGTCTGTAATGCAGGCCTTGATACAGTGTTTGCACTAATCTTTAAAAATCTAGTTGACTCAGCTGTTTCCCTCTGTGACTTGCGGTCAGCAATAGCCATGTGCTATTGACGCAGCTGTTGCTCTGACCAGCAGGCATCAAATTCTCACGCCTTTCAATCCAGCACAAATCTATCATTCTGTAATGTCCTGCTTAGTTCAGCAACAACCAATTCTCTCAGATGATGTGAAAGCCTTTTAATATCTAATACAATGTATCTAAGGAAAATGCTGTAATATTTAGCATTTTAGTCCTAATTATCGCAAAGCGCACAATTTAATTTTTTCCCTTCCTTTGAATGAGGCCTATTTTATTCCTATTAAATGTGAATTCTAATTTTATCTTTAGCATTGTGGCAATTTGCACACATGTATAGTTTCTTACTGTGTCAATTTTAATGATAGTGTGCAGCTATTTAGCATATGTTACATAATTTCATTTCTGGATTTTTTATTTAATATGTAATTAAATAAATGACATTTTGCATAACAGAATGATGACAAAAAAGCTCATTCCAGACATTTTCAGAAGGGGGTCATACACTCAGAACACACAATACAGCGCGCTTAAGGCTAGCCATTCTTACACAAATAGCGCAATCGCTACTCACTCACACAAGTACCACCGGTGTCAAACCACAAACCACATAGACATTTAAACACACATTTAAACCACAAATCAACACTTAGGACAGAAACAAAAGACAGCCCACAGACTGTACTTAAACCAAACCATTTGTAAATATTAATTGTAAGTCATATTTATAAGAAGAGCTTCTCAAAAGTAGTCCAGGAAAAAACTGCACCAAAACAGCCCAAAGACTGTTCCATTTTCAAGAAGCCAAAATACACCAAATTTGCCACTTTTGGCTAGCAGAACTCTCAAAAAGCGCTCTCCATATCATTACTAAGTGCACAGACCTGGATCCTTATGTACATATTTTAATTCCATGGGGTACTTGGTCTCCAAGGAAGAAATACGTTTTTTATACCTAAACATATTTAGGTATCCCCTCTAGGGGAGCCGGCTGATTCCGTTCTAATTCCATTATGGTACCTCCAAGAAAGCAACACATTCTTCGATGTGCGCTTGAAACAGGCATACCAAAAATATTGCAGCATATACAATATTATACAGCAGTGGCACTTAAAACAATATGTGCAGTTACAAATTATTCAAAAGTTAGAGAAAAGTCTCCTCATTACCTGGCAACACAAATTGCTATTCTTATATTTCCAAGTTTCCAAAATCTTTGGCCTAAACCAAAACAAATCACAAGTCGACGACCTTTCTAAGCACAAATCTCCAACCTCTCACTGCCAAGTTCTGAATGACCTAACGGTCATTTTAGAATACTCACGCCAAAAAGGTTCTCAGTCAGGAGCGGTAAACATGTGGAGTATCAAATCAGGAAGACCAGAAATACACTGGGCCGCAGAGACAGAGAATCTCCGTGTGCAGGGTACCTCCTTAGTAGATTCCTGTCCTGTCCTCCTCAGTAGATTCATGTCTCCTGTCAAGACCACTCCCTTGGATAGCCGCTTCTCTGATGAGGTACATGTCGGGCGCCATTTGAAGTAATATAAACCTCCTAAGGTGTTCACTGATACACCTGGTCCTTTTAACCAGCAAAGAAGAGATTGCTGAATAAGCTGTATTATAAAAATAATTCATTTATTAACCTCAGATGAGGGGGACTACGTCATACAGTACCCTCAGGCCACTGTAGGAGGCATTCTAAGAGTACAGAGAACAGGGGCCTTATACATGCATAGGTTACATTAGTCAGCATAAAACCAAGGGGAGGTCCTGGCACATACCAGCATGCAAATTGACTAATATGGGTATACAAAATTTGCTTGCTCAACAAAATGAGAGGGGAGACTAAACTGAGCACATCAGTAAAAGTAGCCTGACAGTTCTATACTAGGAGCAGGTGCATTCTGACAGCTAGGCCTATCTGAGCATGTGCAAGGCTCTGGAAGAGGGAGAAAGCACATGGCATGCACATGGCTAACTAAAATGGCTGCCAAGTACAAAATGGCTTTCAGCTCATGCTAACAGCGATTCTTGCAATCTTTAACAATGGAACGAAGCAAAAAGGCAAGCTGGTTCACCGAGGTTCACCGAGGTACTGCACACCATCAAATGCAACTGTCGACAACTTGAAAGTGGCACATCAGCAAAAACACAGAAGACCTCACCACCTTCAGGACCACTCTCAAGAGTGGAAGAAACCAAGAAGAATGCCCTAGCAGACCGCATTAAAGCCAGCGTGAACCACAGCAAAGAACTCTTTGCCATCGTGAAGGAGTTCACCAATCCCGCAGCTCCCGCAGCTACAAAGTTCGCCATCACTCCCTCTCAGAAACTGTGCAAAAACATTGTGGACTTCATCTTCTACAAAAACTTTGAATGACAACCCTCTGCCACAGACAACATCAACCAGCTCACATCCAGGAACACAAACCTCGAACACCTTCTCACCCACTGTAAACTCCCCACCAGGCAAGACACTATCTCCATCAAAAACTCCGTGCACTCTGGAGCACCCACTGACTCATGCTCCCATCACATCTTCAAACTCGGAAGCATGACAATCGGCAACAAGCTCAGGAAGGTCCTGAACACCTCCATCACAGCGGTCTCCTTCCCTGAGGACAGGAAGCATGCTGAAGTGAGGACCCTCCTGAACAAAACATCCGCCAACCCAGCGAATTGAAGAACTACTGGACCGTCTCTCTGCTACCTTGATCCAGCAGAAGTCCTCAAGAAAGTGATCAACCAGCAACTCACCCAACACCTGGAAGACCACAACCAGCTGGACCCCACCCAATCCAGATTTCGATCTAACTACAGTACTGAGACAGCCCATAGCTCAGACACAGATGATATCAGAGCCCTCCTCGACCACAGGGAAACAGCAGCTTACATTCTCCTGGACCTGCCCACCACTTTTGACACCATCTCCCACCACATCCTGATCAACAGACTCCACCACATCGGGATTCAAGGAAGTACCATCAAATGGATTGCCTCATACCTCACCAGCAGATCCCAGAGGTTCTGCCTCCCATTGTTCACCTCTGAGCCCAAGAAGATGTTCTGAAGAGTCCTCCAAGGATCGTCCACCAGCCTGGCCCTCTTCAACACCTACATGACCCCCCTGGCCATCACTGTCAGATCACATGGATTCAACATCATCAGCTACACTGAAAGCACACAGCTCATGCTCTCCCTGTCCAAAGATCCCTGCAATGCAAAAGCTACCTTCCATAGATACATGATAAATGTCTCAGACCGGATGAAGGACAACAGTTTCAAACTCAACGGGAAACATCCTTTACAACGCAACTTTTACCACGCAGTGCCTTTACGATGCAACTTTTACAACGCAAACCATTACAACGCATTGCGCTGGGGGGCGCTCTAGGATAGGGAATAGATTTAATTTACTATCCAACACCTTCCCTACTATCCACGGGGACTGGAGTTGGAATAGTAAATTAAACTATTCGCTATCCAGCACCCCAAAGCGCTATGCGTTGTAAAGGCATCCGTTGTAAAAACCGCGTTGTAAAGGCATGCGTGGTAAAAGCATGTGTTGCAATGTCATATATCCAAACTCAACACCAAAAAAATGGAAGTCCTCATCTTTGGGAACAACACCTTGCCATGGCCCAACACTTGGTGGCTGGTGGAGCCAGGCACAACCCCTGCCCCAACAGACCATAAAGAAACAGGCCACTGCAGTCTCATTTGCCCGGTTTCTAGGGGTGGGCGGAAGACGCTGAAGGGACTTTCACGGAGTAGCACGGAGATTGAACCAATCTCCGTGCCTCTCCGCATATTTCCGTTACACGCCTCCCGCCCGCCGTATTAAATGATATTTAAAAGCCTAAAATTTCTTCTGGCGAGGAATGCGCTTGCGCAGGCTCCCGCGCATGCGCAGTTCCCAGATGAAGCCGCAATGGGCAAGGATACGCCGGCAATAAGGGAGATTTTACTTGTTTCTCCGCCTTCTTTGCGCAAGGCGGAAGGGGCAAATCTCAGCACATTCCGTACACGGAACGGACGGAATGGAGATGTCCGTCCACCCCTACTGGTTTCACACCCTTTGAATGCTTCGTGAAATCTTTAGGTGGCTCCCGGCAAACACAAGAAGGAACGTCATGCAGGCCATCATCACCAGCAGACTGGACTACGGAAACACACTCGGTGGCAAGACCTATACTCGAAGGACCCAAATGGCATCCCATCTCAAGAAACTACACTGGCTCCCAATTTCGAAGAGATGCCATTTCAAGATGGGGAGCCACGCCTACAAGGCCATACACAACAAAGGACCAGGATACATCAACAAATGCCTGACCTTTCTATATTTCCTTCTCCAGACATGAAACTATGCCTCTCTACCTCAGATAAAAAACATACCTATCTACTGTTGTTGCTTAGGATCCCACTTCATATTGCTACCTCTCTATATTGATTTTTCTGGCTACCTCGCCTTTCTACGCCTACTGTACATCTCCACTACATCATCTACCTCTCTAGCTCATCTCTATCGCTGTCCTCTCCCTCCAATTCATCTCTCTAGCTGTAGTGTTCTCTTCACCTCCTTACTCTTCTCTTGTCTTCCAGCCCTCCCATTTCTGTTCTCTGATAAGTTGGATGTCAATGTTTAGCCAGAGAAGTTTAAACATAGACAGAGGGGAGGCAGGGCAAGGTGGGGAAAGAGAATTAGGAGAAGCATATTAGATGTCATGCAATGAGATTGTGAAAATCCGATGATTCAGCAAGAATGCTAGTTGAAAGGAGAGATTTATTTGGTGACGAATATCAGACAAGTATAGCTGCAATTCAAGTACTATGTACATATATCATACATTAATACTATGGTCTGGTACATTATACATCCACAAAGTCGCTGCAGCCAGGTCTTTCCTACAATGGGCTGAAGAGACTGGTTGGATACTAAATTTAATATATATTGTGGTTGCAAGACAAAAAAAATCTCTATTCGGGAGCAAACATAATTGGCATAACCAATGACTGTATGTGCTTTCTCTTGGTATCATTTGACTGGCGGATACTGAAACAGTTTGAGATTTGTGCAGTTGTTTAGTATCCCTCTTTCTGAAATGCATTGTTCAATACTGTTTGGCATAACTAGGGTTTGTATTAACTGAAAGTGGGTATTCAATTAAAAGTTACTATGAACAGGGGTAGCAAAATATGACTTTTCTCAAAGTTCAATTGCTCGTACAAAAGGTACTCCTTGCTATTGGTGGGTGTGACAACTCCACTGGGCATTTTGCGTGGAGAGTGATGGTTCCACTGCAGAGTTGCATTGTGCATTGTGGATGAATGTTCCACTAAGAAATAAGGTTTTGGATTCACTTGGGTGGTTGATCCACATGAGTAGGGGACCCCCTTGCTTGCCGGTGCAGAATGGCCATTTTGTCTCAGTAGATGGAATACCTATCTTGCCGTGATTGGGTGGGATGCCTGTTGCAGAGTGGTAGGTCAGGTGACACCGTTTATGTATGCCCGAGGACCTGATGTGCTCCTCATGAATGGGAAACCTTTTGCAGATTCTACTTTTGATAGCAGGACCATTGAGGGTATATACTCGAGCTGTGGGGAAACGTTTCCCCCAAAGTGGTTTGGATGAACTACTGCTTCTGTGATGGTAGAATGTACTTTCATTGAGTTGGCATTCTTAATGCTGTTGATTGATGTTGCTACCACTCTATTAAGCGTCATACAGACGAGGGTTTAGTTCCCTGCTCTTATCTTGCATGTCATGCATGTATGTGGGTGGCGTTATTGGCCTGTGTGTGATGAAGTGGTAAACATATGTCCTTTGTGGATAATATCTATGGATTGTGAGTGTGTATGTTGTGTGATTGATAGTCAATGCAATATAAAGGTGTTTGATTCTGCTTTTTATGATTCTGTAAATGGTGGTTTTACTGTGGTGAATTATGATGCTTTTGTACGATTTTACGTGATATTGGTATGCTATTGTGGATGGTGGGTTGGTTTGTGTATGTAGATCTGGCTTGTGATGTAGGGCATTATTTACATGATGGTTTATCCTTTATATACTGGCTACATTGTCATTTACTTTTTAGTTTGAGCCTGGGCAGCACATGCACTGCTCTGAGAGGCATTCTGTATTCAGCTTGGGACTTGAAGCTCCATCCACTCTCCGCCCACTCTCCACCCCTATTTTTCATTGACTTGTGTCATTGTCCACTGTAAACTGTGGCTGTTTATTTGTCAATACTCAATAGGCTTAGGAGTACCTCCTTAGTACCGCCTTGTCTCATTTTGTAACCTCCCATGGCGGCACCCCCTGTTCAGTGTGTTGATACTTGGTTGGCTTTAATTACAGCGTCCACGCACTATTTTCTCAAATAGCTTTGTATAAAAATGTACAGCACGGGGGCAATAACTTTTGCAATACAACGAGTCTCACAATTACGAAAGATGAAGGTATTGGCATTGTTAATGACAATGTCTTTTATTTATCTTTTTCAAAAACAACACATAAATTGAAGGCATTGCCATTTACAATGCCAATATCTCAAACTCTCTTAAATGAGATACCTACTGCATTGCAATGCTTGTTTACATTGTTAGGCCTTGGAATGCAGGCTATGCGTTATGATATTATTGAGGTTTATGGGTGTTCTTTGTGTTCGAGTGGGTTTGTTAAATTATTGTTGTTTTGGTCTGATCTGGAACCTGTGGAGTTTGCCATTGTGTCCCTTTTTAAGGGGGAAATGTGTTGCAGCTTTTGTGTTCTGCTCTATACCAGGCTGCTGCTCTAGGGGCATGTTTACAAGCCCCTATCGCAACGGGAATGTCACTTTTAACAATGTTCCTGTGGCGATAGGGGCTTTGCCTTGTTTACAAGTTGGTGCTAAGCCACTTACAGCCTGATTCATCATTCTCCCGTTTTGCGATCCCCTAATAGCGATTCATAAGGAATCGCTATTAAGGACTTGCAAAACGGGATTCATGTAGAAATTGCATAAAGAAATGTGATTCCTACACATTCCTTATTTGCGATTAGAAAATTGCTAATCGCAAATAAGGAATAACTCCCCATTCATTCCTATGGGCCTAAAGGCTCATAGTAATGAATGGGGAGTTATTCCTTATTTGCGAATAGCAATTTGCTAATCGCAAATAAGATAGCGATTTCAAGGGTGCCAGGGGTGTCCAAAGGACACCCTGTAGCACCCCTGAAATGTAATCTACATTGGTGTTGCGCACACACATGTCCAAAGGACATGTGTGTGTGTAACATGCAACTTAGAAAAATGCATTTAAATAAATTTTTCTAAGTTTTCGCTATTTACCACGAGGTTTGACCTCGCGGTAAATAGCGGCCCAAAATAGCGATTTCGGTATTTTAAAATGGTTCATGAATTGCATTTAAGGAATCTCAAATAGAGATTCCTTAAATGCAATTCCTCGCAAATATGCAAATTCTTTAATAGCGAATTTTGCATTTGGGATGATGAATCCCAAATGCAAAAATTGCACTCCAAAGGGCCAGATTCTCAGAATCTGGCCCTTTGCGAGCGCAATTAAGCTTGATGAATCAGGCTGTTAATGCCTAAGCCTGGTCTTAACATGGTGAAACTAGGTGAAATGCTTTCTTTCTCCTCGTTTTTGCTGTTTCTATGTGTGCTGCTTGTGCACACATAAAAACGCCATGAGTGATTGTTTATGTGCAGGAAGGTGTACCTTGCTGCACATAAACAAGCATTTAAAAAAGGACGATTTGCAACTTCCAGGTGTGCTGCACAATGCAGCACACATAGGAGTTTTAAATTGCCGTTCTGGATTGTTTATCAGGGACGGACACCTTCTTGCACATGGACAATCATTCCCTCAACCAAGGCACCCTTGCACTATAGTGCTAGGCTGCCTGCATTGGCAATAGGCAGCTGAGTTCAGCGCAGCACTAAGGAACACACAGGGATGGATGCACTGTATTGTCGTAAATACGGTGCATCCCCGCATTTTCAGAATGGCTGAGCGTGGCGTTAGTTATTGTGGCTTAACGCCATGCTCCGCCATTCTTTTTTAAATATGCCCCCTAGTGGTTTACTGTAGTCTTTGTGTAATGTTGTGCTGTCCTGATGCCCAAATGTTCAGTATCTGAGTTTGAGTAAAGTGTTATTTGGGGTTACTTGCTGTGCTGATTACATCTATTACCCCAGGTGGTTGTCTGTACTTACTTAATAAAAATCTGCAAGTGAAGCTTCCTTATGATTAACACAGGAAGTGACACCACAGCCGGTTAAATATAAATAATTAGTTATAAATACTCGTTTGGTGTATTAATTATCTATGCAGGTAGGGGGATGTGATAAAATAATATGTGCTGTCAAGACTGCTAAATAAATCAAGTGACTTATTTTTTGAGGCATGGATGAGTTTTCAACCAAATTCTAACAGCTGGCTCTAAGATTTGGAAATGCCGATTAATTAACTTGCTGTAATTCTGGATAGGTAAACACTTCTTTTCAGAGAGCGAGCTTCCGGTGAGGAGCAAAGGGCGTTATGGCATCTCTCCACCAGAGCAGCTGTTCCCAGACAGAAGACCCAGCTGGGAGCGCTGGTTCTGCTCCCTCTTCAAGGCTCTCCCTGCTGCTGGCAGGTTGTAAGCCCAGATTTGGCAGGAATAGGCTCCCATCTAGAGCCAGAAGCCAGCAGGTAAGCTATTGGCGACGAGACAAGAAGAAAGTGAGGCTGCTTCGCCTACACTTTCCTGTGCAAGAACACAAGTCACACCTAGCGGGTGCCCTGGCGTGCGTGGGGTGCCAGGCATAGCCTGCCAGAGCTCCCATGAGTGGTGGCTAGACAATAGCCATGTGTAACCACATTTGTACAAACATGCACAGAATCTTTTTTTAATACATACACATCAAATAATTACTGAATTGTGAAGTGTTGAACTGCCGTTCATGAACGGTCAGAAACATTAAGAGCAAACATTTCCCCTTTATCAGCAGTTCATTAGGAGCTCTGTGATGTCTGACCTAAAGCTGCATGGAAAAATTCAATAATTGTGGCCATTGAAAAAGCAATAGGCTTAGGGGCAGGTTTACTGAGAAGTCACCTGCAAGACAGTGCAGCACGGCAAGTTGCTGCGCAGCTTTGCGTGAATGGGAGAGAACTGAAAAGCACTGTATTTACAAAGAAATGGTGAAATGGTACTCTCAGTGGTGTAGCTAGGCCACTGTGCCGCCCGGCAAACTCATGTAAGGGGGAGGGGGGGCGAGGCCGCTGTTCACTAAACTCGTGCCACCAGGAGCAACACCCCTCCAGTCCCCCCCTTTGCTACGCCACTGGGCACTCTTCAGCTCTATTACAGCGCGGGCGCACTTATAGCTGCCTTGCGCCAACACAAGCAGCTTTGCACCATGCTGCAGGATAGGATTGTTTTTGTGCGAGAAGAGGTATCTTCCTGCACAAAACAATTCAAAGAGGTATTTTCCTCTTTCTATGGGTGATGCAGAAAGCATCATGCATACAAAGAAGTAATGAGGAGAAATAAACATATTTCTCCTTGTTAGCCTCTCAGTAGAAGGGGTACTGATTTCATGGGATTCCAGCTTTATAAACCTTGGTAAATTTGGAATTAAATATATGAGTAGATGCACTGGAACACCCTTGCTCCACCCATGGTGCGCCTACCACCAAGAAATGTGATACAGTGCAAGCCACTGCATTGTGTTACATTTCTTTGCAAGCCACACAAGACCATGCAAATCAGGCCTTGCATGGCGTGGCATTATAACTGTTTAGTAAGCTTAGTAAATATGGCTGTTCATGTCATTTTGAGTAATAGAACCATGTTAGCCAGGAAAATAAAAGGATATGTGGCTGGATAACAATGAATTTTAGCTGGTGCTATTTCATGTCCTTGATTGTATCTGAAGTGCGGCATGTAAAGACAACCACAATAGATGACTAAACTAGGTTTATTCCTAGGTGCCCACACAACAGGCGGTGGCGGACACGCAAACAATATCAACAGAAAGATTGAGAATCACAGTCAAGCAAAAATGTGTGGAATGCAGAGATGGAACACAGCTTTTAGAACCAGAAAATACATGAAAATTAGCTACTTACATGTTCTACTGAATACTTAATGATGCTACAAAATGTCAATGGCTGGTGTAAACAAATGTTGCCACCATATTATAAAATAAATGTCTGGAGTTGGTAATGTACATCAAGCAGGTTTGGTCGTATTTGTTGTGTGGCATGTTTTGACTGTTGTGTCGTGCCATGTTCAGCTTTAATTGTATTTTTATGTTGTCTTCTATATGTTGAGTTTTGTTCTGTTGTTTACTTTAGATACAGCAACAAATGCTAAGAAATTTTAAGCTAAGAGCAGACAAATAAACCCCTGTCTTCTTGCTCTTTAACTATTTAAATCCCCAGTCAGTAAAAAAGCCCGGCAGATACAATGTGTTAAATTAGTACTTGCAGTGCTGACTTTATGTACAATGGACACATGGAATATGCTGATATGGTATGTAGGCAAAATTATTATTTTCCAGTCCGCGTTTCACAAGACAGCTGTCTCACATATTCGGTGGTATACAGAAGCAGGCATGGCTGAACCACGCGTGCCACTAGAACGAGGTCCCTACAAGGAAGGCATCATAACCACACATTCCTTTACCACACATGCCTTTACAACACATTTAGTTGTAAAGGCATGTTTACTAAAGGGATGTGCATGGTAAATTACCACTACCACTCCCACCTCCCCCGCCCTAAAATCCTATCCCCCTACATCGCTCCCCCCCGGCCCTAAACCCTAAAACCGACACTGTCCTGCCCTTAAAACTGCCCCTTCCCCTCTCCCCATTCTGAGGCCTAAAACTCTGCCACCTACCTAAAATTACACCAATCCCAGCCCCCTACCCTGAGCCCTAAAACTTACACCCACCTTGTCCTTAAAACTGTCCCACACCCCTTCCCCTGCCCTGATGCAAAATACCATGCCCCTCTTAAAAAAAACTGCCCCAACCACCACGCCCTGAGTTCTAAAGCCAACCACCACCCCTAAAAACTCCCCCCAAACACAGCCCCTAGCCCTTAACCTTAAAACTACCTTGGCCCTCTGACTTGAGCCCTAAAACCCTGCCCCCTTCAAAAAACTACCTCCATCCTCCCCGCCCTGAGTCTTAATACCAACCCCTCAAAACTACTTCTCCTCAAACCAGGACCCAGCCACACTTACCTGTCCACAACCGGAGCTTCCTGTTCAGACGCTTCCTGTTCCTCACCCCGCCCATAGGGACACTGGACAGCTATCTGCCTCAACCACGCATATGCGTGGTTTAGGCAGATGCATAGCTCAGTTAAGGATCGTTACGCTTGTGGGGAAACAGCACACGTAGCGCAGCCTGCATTGTTAAGGCCAGTTCCCCACACATTCAGATGATTTGAAAAAAATTGGAGTGATGACTGTATTTTCAACATACATAAGGACACTGTTGGATAGATACATGTGGAGAACTCAGTACGTTTGTTTCCTGCTAGGTCTAGTCGGGATCTCTATCCAGATAGTTCTCACCAATTTCAGGTGGAACTCTCCACCTGGTAGTAAGAACTTTCATGCATCAATGTTGGCTTTTGCGATTCCTTAATTGCAATTTTTAAGGAATCGCAATTAAGGAATCGCAAAAGCCTATGCATGTAGAAATAGCTTTAAAAATAGCGATTTCTAAACATTCCTTAATTGCGACTCGCAAATGGCGAATCGCAATTAAGGAATACCTTCCCATTCATTCCTATGGGCCTAGAGGCCCATAGGAATGAATGGGAAGACATTCTCAATTTGTGATTCTCAATTAGAGAATCGCAAATTGAGAATGCAATTTCAAGGGTGCCAGGGTGTCAAAAGGACACCCTGTTGCACCCCCTGAAATTGATCTGTGCACATATGTTGCGCACACACATGCCCTAAGGGCATGTGTGTGCGCAACATGAAACTTTGAAAAATGCACAAAAGTGCATTTTTCAAAGTTTTTGCAAATTACCATGAAGTTCATCTTCATGGTAATTTGCTACTCCTATTAGCGAAATTGCAATTTTTTTTACTTTGATGCATTGCATTTAAGGAATCTCAGTTTGGGATTCCTTAAATCCAATCGCAATTTAAGGATTCTCAATTTAGAGTTTCCTTAAATTGCGATTTTTGCATTTGGGATGATGCATCCCAAATGCAAAAATACTGGTCGCAAAGGGGTCGATTCTGAGAATCTGTCTGTTTGCGACCGGTTTTTAACTTGATGCATGTGGCTGTTTGTGTCTTCTTCCCCCTATAAGAGGTAGTGGAGTCTACCATCAATGAAATTATGATGTATAGTAAGTTTGCTGTCAGATTTCTACTATACACCTGTCTGGGGAGTTCTGAAACCTGGCAGCGGAGATGCTGGAGTGAGTATGTCTGCTGCAGGGGCATGGAGCACCCAAGGGATTAGTGAAATACCATGTTTTCTACCCTGGTTCGAGCTCCTACTCCTCCCCCCTGTTGCTAGGCCACATTGGTGTGCCCCGAGTTTGGGAAAAAAGCAAATGTGCTCAGGCCCCAGCCACAGTCCATGGCCCATCGCTGTACCTACTAGGACCTACGGTGTGTGACTACAGAGGGTACCCTGCTCTGACCAGATCATAGGCCTTAAAAATCCAGAGTTAGGGTAAGTTTTGAGCTGTACAGGTGAGGCCACCTTTCACTGAGCACGTGTCTTTTGCTTTTCGTTTGCAGTGGTGTCGCACCTTCCCAGGTTATGCAATTGGCATTAATGTGAAAGTTTTGTAACTGACATTAGTGTGGAGGTAGGTATTTCTATTATTTTTCCATGTTTATGTGTACTATATAGACAAATCTAGAGATAGGGAACCTTGAAGCCCTGATGATTGCCCCAGACCATTTATTGACACAGATGAGGGCAGAACATCCTATCCTGAACAGGATAAACCAGCCCTTCTACCTGGTTACCTTCCACCTATGATTTTAAACATTACAAACAGTACCCACTAAACAAGGAAATCCCTTGGGTTTATATTGAGATAGTTTTAGCTATTACGATCTGAATCCCTCCTTTATCCAGTATCATTTATCAAGAACCCCCTTGTACTGAGGTTGAGTCCGCCCTGCTTGTACCATTTTATTGGGGGGGAAAGGGGGTAGCGGGTTGAATGCCTCAAAATTTGAGTGAGGCTTCCTCATCCAGCATGGCTGATGCTCAACTCATTATGTTAAGTCGCTCATCCTCCCCTGTGAGTGGGTTCTATTAGGGGGAAGACCCTCGCCATCGCTTGTGTGGTTACCTGAGGAGCACCGCCCTATGCCGAGGACTTCCTGAGGCTCCCCCAGGCAGCCCCTGTGCCATTCAGTGAGCGAAAGTCAACATAGTATTCAGGGACTGCCCCACTCTCAGTGAGAGCCAGCAGAGGCTGGAAGCAGAAGAGGAGAGCAAGGATGGTTGGATTTTGGGTTTCTATGCCAGAAGTTAGGAAGACATTGGATCTCCCACCTTACAACCTAGATGATCTGTTGACTAGTTTCCTGGATTACTTCCTTTGAACATCTACTGAATCTCAACTGACTACCCCTTGCTACAAGTGAGCAAAGACTTTGACCCATTGTTGGGCATGAAGCTATTTCACTGGTACCCCATGACTAAGCCTAAAATGGCATTCTCTCAATATGACTATCTCTAAGCACTCCTCCCACGTCCCTATATCATGATGCTCATGCCAGGTGTATATCGATCTATACGCTGCTCTGCCGGGTGACCAGGAAGAGTGTAACTAAGCATGCTCTGCCAGTAGATCACACATCATTGCTCAACATTTAACTGATGACTTGCTTCTTCATACACAATCTGCCTCACCTTAGTATCAAGTCCAATCAGAAATTGCAGTGCCCAAAGCCACTATCCCCCCTGCCCAGTTTCTGCCAGAACTTTCTGACCGAGGACATAACTTACAGACCCTGCTAGAAGCCATTTGGAAAAGAATAATTACAGCATCTCAGCCAAGGTATTATCTGGAGCTTCACTTAATGAAAGATGGCTAAGTAGGCCCCCTGCAAACTCACACCCTTAGCACTGCTAGAAAGTTCTTCTTTTATGCAGAATGATGCCCTCCTTGATGCCCCAGCAGCTGACACAGATGTGATGTTTAGCTGGAGAGCTAGCCAGCAAGCAGGACATAATTGTAACAACAAAAGCTGCTCGGGCCACCTTTGACCTATCTGCCACACCCTGGCTTAATGAATACTCGTTGGCCTTCTTTCCTGACCAGCACTTTGTGATTTCCATCACAGCCCAGTCTCTGGGTTCCCTACTTCCATTACTCGAGAAAGGAACAGCTATATCTGATCTTACCTCAAAATTGTTACTGACGATCTTAAGTGTCCTGTTAAAGAGTAAGGCCTTCTCATGACGTGGCTGTTCATGGAGGCACTCCTGCATTCCTTCCTGGTGCTGGGGCCTAACCCCCGCTACTGCAAAACAAGGAAAGCCAATGAGAGAATGGGGTTCTTCACCATTCAAAACTTTAGCTGGCACAATGCCAAGATGAGCTTCTCATAAGAGGGAGCTAAAGGACCACCCTTCCCCTAACGCAAAATACAGTAATTCTTGAGAAACCAAGTTCAGCTCTTAAATTGAAATTCGTTGTGCCCCGACTTACTCTAAGTGCCCATCGAAGACTGTGAAAACAGCTTAACAACAAAGATGGTTTCAGCACTCTATAGACAATATTACAAAAACTTCATATTACATTCAACTTCAGAAACGGTTAGACAAATAATTGCACATAAGGTAAGAAGGTATCCAAATTCACCTGATCTGGTGCAACCCTCGAACGGATCGGTTTTGCGTGTGGTTATTATGCCATTTTACGACTATGTGAAAACGTTAACGAGCGTTCCACTTATACTGCTCTTGTGAATAAAAACTTTTCGTGTTGCTTGGGGAATTTAAACCAAACAATTGATTTGAAGCCCTGAGGAAGTCTCCTAGTGAAACGAAATGCGATGGCTATGGCTATGATGAATTCGTCTGTGGAAGACGTTTCTATTCTGTGACTAATAAAAAGAATTTTTTGGAACAAGAAACACATCTACTGAATTTGGTTACCTTCTTACCTTATGTGCAATTATTTGTCTAACCATTTCTGAAGTTTTTGTAATATTGTCTATAGAGTGCTGAAACCATCTTTGTTGTTAAATTGTATTTGTAGGAAATTTCTTTTCTTACTTTTTGGGGAGTGGAGAGGGAAGCACTCCTTGGTTTTGCGCACCTTCAATTAAATTAGGGTACACCATTCATTTATTGGGTGCGGAATTCATTAGCCTCTGCCCTCTGATCTATTGTGTGTTTTACTGTGAAAACAGCCACTGGTATCACCAGTGAACAGTATCATAGCATGAATACCATGGGCCCTGGTGCCAGCAAGAAAATTGGCCCTTTGACTGCTGTTGGTGTAGTAAAATACAGAAAGGTTCTGGGGTAATGGACCCCTTGAGGCTCAGGGATCCGGTGCCACTGCACCTGCTACACCAATAGTAGCCTTGGCCCTGCACTGAAGACTTGCAAGCCTAAAGCCAGGCAAGACAAGAATGACATGATTTGTTTTTTCTTGAGCCAGTTCAATTAATTTTGAGCAGTCCATTCAAAACCTAAGCCTTCTAGCAGATGTAGGGAAATATTTACTAGGGGATTGCGCCACTGGAAAGTCACTTTTTTCAAAGTTCCAGTGGCACAATGCCCTGCACCATATTTACAAAGCAGAGTTAAGCCATTTTGAATGGCTTAACGCTGCTTTGTAAATATGGTACGGCGTGCAATGGGTGTTGCTGTGGGTGTTACACCCCAATACCCATTGCTTTTTGACGCTGCCCCAGATTTACAAGGATTTATAAGGATCTGTAAATCTGAGGCAGCGCCAAAAGCTAACGCCATGCAAAAGTAGGAACTAGATTGGCGCAACAAGGAGAAATACTTTTATTTATCCTCGTTTTTGCTCTATCTTAGTGTGCCGCATTCTGCAGCACACATAGAAAGAGCAAAACGCCTTTAAAGATTGTTTATGTGCAGGAAGTGTCCCTTCCTGCACATAAACAATCATTCCGTGCAACACAGATACCCTTGCACTATCGTGCAATGGTGCCTGTGTTTCAAGAAATGATCAATGCCATGAAGCATATCTACAAAGAGAGGGTAAATATGGTACCCTATCATGCAGGTATCTGCTTGAAAGAGGTGTGCAATGGGTGTTGATGTGGGCGTTGCACCACAACGCCCTTTGCTTTTGGACGCTGCTCAGGATTTACAATGATCGGAAAATCTAAAACAGCATCAAAAACAAATGCCAGGCAAAAACAGACATTAGATTGCTGCAACGAGGAGAAATACTTTAATTTCTCCTTGTTTTTGCTAGCAGCACTCATGAAAAGAGCAAATCACCTTTAAATATTGTTTATTTATGGGAAGGGGTCCCGTTCTGCACATAACCAATCATTCCCTGCCGCACAGGCACCCTTGCACTATCTTGCACTATGGTGCAAGGATGTCTACGTTTGCGCTAGGCAGCTATTTTTAGCGCAAGCACAATAGAATGTGAATACGGCGCATCCCTACATTTTTTAAATGACGCAGCGTGGCACTGCAACGTTTGCTGCTGCATAATTTCCTTGTGAAAATACCCTGTGGCCTCAACCACATCTTTCACCCCTGTGTATCCAATTGCTGCGCATGGAACCAAAGCTGCTCACTTCAAGCTGCTACAGCAAGGAGAACAAGTATAAGAAAAATCTGAGACGCGTAATGAGAAGCGGTTCTTCACACATTTAAATCTACGCCTTGCACTTCCCAGCTTCAAAGGTAATGACCCCTAGTCTGCAAATGTTGAAGTCCACTGGTTGCCACCCTGCTTGCCTACGATGCTAAGCCCAACCAGCTTCCTCTCAATTCTCCCGCTTTTGTCTCCGGTCCTACGGGCAACTGTGAGGAAGACGGATCTTATGATAATTCAGAACACCATCCCAGGTCCCACATTCATCATTGGGACTTTGTTGGTTTGTTTTCTGATGTAATTTGTTATTGTCCATCGAACAATTCGCACATGCTCGAAATTTTTTATACAGTTCCATAGATGCTTTCGAATAATTCTAGTGATATTGCGAAAGTAAATCTAAATTGTCATAATTATTGCAACTGTGTTTCACTGGCTTCTCATGTAGAGTTTAACTCCGACAATGTATATAGAGAAGTTAAAACAATGTTGACGATTTGTGGGAATAGATGGTATCCCCTCTTTTTGCAAAAGCTCAGCATGCATCTGTGAAATCTCATGGGAAGTCTTAGAAAAGTGTTAATGTTGAAAGCCAACGTCTTGTAGAATCTTACTCACTGCCCTAAAGTAAATGATGCTTAACAACTTGTACTTATAAAGGAGAATGAGAAAGAGTGAGCAATCATCTGCTAAGCAAATTTGGAGAGACCAGTATGTCTCTCCAAACTTGAACTTGACTCCCTGCAGTGTTGAGGGGAACCCATTGGGCACCCATTCCGTATTTTACTCTGGCATTTAAACTTAAGCACTGATGATCAACGGAAAAGATGGTGCTGTCCATGTGGATTTCCACCAAAGTCCATGCTTTGATCGAGCTACGATTTCTTGTTATCGCCTCAGTTATTTCTTGTACAGTCAGATGACCAAATTTCGTTCACTAGGGAAAACTCTCGACATATTTAATGTCTGTGTTCCAACAAAGCAAAATCCATCTGCACAGGAAGTGGCATCACTAATTTCTCGTCCATGCACCCTTCCTACTTCCTGGGCCTACATAATGGCAGCTGCAGCATGGTTCGTTGGAAGAAGACACACTGCTGGCTCGCCAAAGGAGCCCCAAAGACAAGCCTTTCTGCACCCATCCGTGCCTGGGCAGCGCCCAGCACCAGGAACTCGTGTTCTTCCCTACCCAGCTCTACTCTGCTTCTCTCAACACCAGGTGCCGCTCACTACACTGCTGCGATACCGCACCACACAACACAAAAGGAGCATTCCCGTACACCTCCTGCAAATTTTCATGCACTCTCACACCCTACACCCACCACTTCCACACTAACAGCACCCACCTCCCCACTCACTCATACTCTCTTAAACCGTCCACCAGCTCACACAAACCAAACACCATACACATTACATGTCACACTTGCATGCATACTCCTCAACACCTGCTTGCTCACCAAACATGCTACAGAGATATGGAACCTACGTCGCCTGCACTCCAGACCAGCTCTTCCTCATGGAACATAGCTAGATCCAACCTCTGCACCGAACATCACTACAGTCATCCCTGCCAGCAACAAGATTGACAGGCAAGGCCATCAGCACAAGCCTAGAGTCACCATCATATTCAAATATAACATCAGCTGCACCACTCACACAAACACCCTCACCAGATACGTGCAGCACCTCACATTCAAGATACGCATCAGAGCCAAATTCTCACTGGGCTGAACCCTCATATACAAACTACTAGGGCCGCACACCAATTTCGCCAGCAACATCAGGGATTTGGCCTTCATCATCAGCACCAGCACCTTTAGCTTCATTGCACAACTTCACTTTCAACTAGATGACTGCACTGACCAAAACTCTATGGCCCTTCTGGAAAACCTCAGAAACCTTAGCCTCACCCAGACGTTATCGAACCCACCCACACCACCCGACATCTATTGGATCCAATTTACTCCTCAATCAGAAAAATCACAGTCAACAAGCTAGCAAATATGACCTGAACAGAGCACTCCCTTTTCAGTTTCAGAATACCAATACCTCCATACCACACACCTACCACCTCCAGAGCCATCTAACGCAGCTGGAAACGCTTCAAAGAAGAGAAGTGGGCTACAGCCCTCTCCGTGCACTGTCCTGAGTAGTCATCAAGAACCTCAACATTTCATGCTCCACCTTACAGACAAGACCTCAACACAAGAAACAAGTTAATTGCCTGCATGACTGAAGTCACAAACTGGGTGAAAGCAAACTGTCTTAATCTTACCACAAGACAGAAGTTGTGATTTAGGCAAGAACATCTCATCACGGGACTCTAACTATTAGCCAGCTGAACTCGGACCCACAACCACACTCAGCATCCGTGCCAGGAACTTTGGAATAATAACTGACATCAAACTGTACATCTTCAGACAGGTAAACTCCTTGACTACATCTGGCTTCCACACCCTGAAGATGCTGAGGAAGATCTTCAAATGGGTCCCAAGCAGAACTAGAAAAACTGTCACTCAATCCCGAGTCACCAGCAATGTGAACCATGGGAACATCCTTTATACCGACTAGTAGACTACAACCAACCAGAACTAGTTAGCAAGACTCACCCTCAACCTCCCATATAAAATTCACATTATACCACAACTCAGGGAGCTCCACTAGCTCCCAATACACAAATGCGCTCAATTCAAACTCCTAACACACATTCAAGGGACTACAGTCTTTAGGTCCCACCTACTTGAACAGTCACATCTCCTTCCAGCAACCAGCCAGACACCTCTGCTTCTACTCAAAGACATGCCATGCATACACAGAACCAGATCAGGAGAACGGGTGTTCTCTTATATTGCTATAAAAGTGTAGAAGGGCCTCCCACTCCACATCAGAGCCTCCTCCTCACTTCTTGAGTTCCGCAAGCAACCTACCATAGGCAGGGAGAGGCAAACACACCTGCTCAGCACCAGGAACCCACACGGGTGCTAATGACCTTTGTCAATACATAGCAACATACTTTTATAGTAGGTATGGGCGGAACTAGTGGAACTTGTTTCACTCCGCACAATCCCGCAGAGTTACATAAAAACTCTGCGACACTCTGATGAGTTCCGCCAGTGGAACTCAGCGTAGTTACTACCACTAAAGTTAGACTTTTTGGTCTAAGTTAGACTTTAACTTTACTACTAAAAAAGTTAGACTTTTGGTGTAAGTTAGACTTTTGGTCTAAACTTAGACCAAAAGTCTAACTTTACTACTACTAAAGTTAGACTTTTGGTCTAACTTAGATCTTTGGTTTAAACTTAGACCAAAAGTCTAACTTTACTACTACTAAAGTAAGACTTTTGGTCTAACTTAGATTTTTGGTTTAAACTGCTTTTTATGGTCCATATTGGCCGAAATAAAGTTTGTTAAATGGAATGGGTTTAAACTTAGACCAAAAGTCTAACTTTAGTAGTAGTAAATTTAGACTTTAGGTCTAAGTTTAACTTTTGGTCTAAACTTAGACCAAAAGTCTAACTTTAGTAGTAGTAATGTTAGACTTTAGGTCTAAACTTAGACTTTACGTCTAAACTTAGACTTCAGGTCTAAACTTAGACTTTTGGTCTACGTTTACCTTTGTGAATCAGGACCACTGTGTCCACCTGTTGTTCCTAAAAGCAAGCATGAGTGGCCCAGATAAAACTAAATTTGAGAGGCAAATATATGACATATGTGGCGCAGGGGGCGCAGCAAGTCTCCGGCCCTTTTCCCTTGCGCTGACACCATTTTGGCAGCCTAGCGCCAACGCAGGCACCATTGCACCATAGTGCAAGAGGGCCTGCGTTGCATCCAGGATCGTTTTTGTGCTGGAAGAGGCACCTTCTTGCACAAAAATAATCCTGAGAGGTTTTTCCTCTGTCTGCAGTACACACAGAGAGATGAAAAAGCGATGAGAAATACAAAAAATTCACCTCATTATGTCTCTCCTAGGGAGGCATTTCTTTCTGGTGTATTCTCAAGTATACAAGCTCTTGTAAATCTAGGAATGTGTGAAAATTCATGGATTATGCGTGAGAACACCCATACAGCACCCAGGGATACACCTCCCTGGTGAAGAGTAATACAACGCAGCAATTCACACTGCGTTACATTACTCGAGATTTATGGAGCCATGCAGGGTCAAGCAAGGTGGCCTTGCGTGGCTTCATCAATCTCATTTTACATTTGCGTCGCTCTTGCCCCACCTATAGCTTTCCCTTAGTACGGGGTCCAATGATGGCTTCTTTAGTAAAGGTCTCACTACTGCATGTTTCTAAGAAAGCAACACTATACCTTTCTGGAGTGATAGCTTAAACACGTCTGTCAGAGCAGGTTGGACTTCAATTTCCCCTTGGGAGAGTGTAAAGAATGGGGCGGGGTCCAGTGGGAAGCCTGACTTAACTACCTTCATTAGTCCTACAAAATCTTCTTGGACATTTCCTTTGGAAACTTTGACATAACTATAAGTATATTTATAAATATATTCTTTAATTTGGCTTGGCTTGTATGGCTACTGGAGTAGGTGTGCATGTTCTTCTTTGTGAATCTTGTTTCCTAAGGGCTTGCTTCCTTACTTGAGGGTGTATTCGATCATTTGCATTGAATATCATAGCTCATAGATTGACTTTCCCTTGTTACATCCATTGTTCAGAAGTGATTCTTTGTTTGTATGTCCCACCTCTTGGAAGATCCCACAAAGGAGTTTAACACCTGTAGAACATACCAGTACTCAAGGACACTAAGAATAAACTTGTTCATAGGATAATGGGGTATGTACATTGTGCAACATTATGCATGACGTGTGAAGCAGACAACCACCATGCATCGTATTACAAGTGAAGTTTTCTTTTTTAGAACGAGGAACTCATTTCTAAAAAAAACTGGTAATCCTGTTAATAGTGAATTTATACCAAAATTTCAGTTTAGATTTTCAAATTTCTGTGATTTTCAGGAGCACCCTGGAAAGCTGTGACAATAAAGGCTGTTTAGGAGTATGCATAGAAAAAGTGTGTAAGAAATTGGGTTACTGGTTGACTGTGGTGTAATCCCTGGTCAAGTAGCAACAAACATTCTAGGCAGGGTTAGGCAAAAGCAAACCCCAAAATAATGTGCGCTCATCCCCTGGTATCTTGGCACAGAGCAGTCTGGCTTAACTTAGAGGCAATGTGTAAAGTATTTGCCCAACACTTTAAACAGTAAAACAGTGAAATCACCAAACATAAAGGATCCCATACCAGATTAGATGCATAGAACATTAACTAATAAAGAAAACTAAACCAAAATGATAAAAATACAATTAGTAGAACTGGAGATATTGAATTTCAACAGTTTAAAAAAAATAGCACTACAAGGCAGAAAGCGCCAACTGTGGGTATCTGGATGTGTGGGAGTGGGAGTGGGACAAAGTCATAAGTTCAGGCTGACTGCCATGGAGCACGGGACCGCTACAGGAACCCAGTTAGGCCAGTTGAGAAGAGTACCTTAAATCCTGGTTGCTGAGCATAGCATGAATCTGTGTCGAAGCAGTGCGTCACCTCTGAGATGCACACAAGGGTGCAGTGCGAGGGCCTGTTGCAGTGACGTCGAGGCACTTATTGACGGGGTTTGTGATGCGAAGTCCATGGATGCATTGTGCAGTCGGGGCAATGCATCGGTTCCAATGAGCTGCAAGGCTGCATTGCGGAGTCCAGTATCATCATCGAGGCTGCCATTGATGAGCGATGCGTGGGCCTGTGCTGAGGATGCATGGTGAAGTGGTGGTTCCAAAGGCGATGTGGACTGTGGAAACAATCCGGATCTTTGGGACAGGTCCAATCCACGCAAGCTGCGAGAATGAGTCATTTCTGCAAGGGTTTGCACCATGCAGCAGAGGTGATGAGGTGGCTCCACTACATCCACAGAGGCTGGCAAATCACCTTAAGCCCACTTCCAAGGGTCCAGGACTGGAGTGGCACCACTTGGCAGAGTAGACTCCAAGATGGTAGGGTCCAGGTGCAATGCAAGTTTGTTGGAAGCCTGTTCTGTCCCTGTGGCTTTAGAAGCCAGCCAACTAGCCTGTGAAATTATTTTGGGTTCTGTGTTCAAATTATGCAGGTCCAGTCTTTCTCACTTAGGCAAGACTGCAGCAGTCAACAGGTCAGCACAGTATAGCAGCAGTGCCTTCAGCACGGTAGTCCTTCTGCTTAGCAGAGTATCCACAGGTCCAAAAGTGTACTGAAGTGGCGGTGGTGTCTAAGGTTCTTCTTTTATACACATTTGTGATTTTGAAGTCGGCAGAAACTTTAAGAGGCATGCCTTAGAAGTGCACAGATTCCCTGCCCTGGCTGCAGGCTAACTACAGGGATAATGCAGCCCTTTGTGTGGAGACAGGACACATCCTCTCCGTGTTTAAGTGAGGCTGGGCCCAGCTCCTCCCTTCCATCCTGCCAGGATTGCCCATCAATTCACACCAAAGCTTCCCTTGTGTGTGTCTGTCTAGGGGGAATTCACAAAGCCCAACTGCAAACTCCACCCAGTCATGTGACCAAAGACAGGCTTCAGCCAATAAATGGCTAAGGCAAGAAAGGCCAACTGTCTAAAAGTGCCATTTTCAGGATGATAACTTTCAAATCTGACTTCACCATAAATTAGCATTTTGAATTGGGATTCCAGAGACACTAAACATGAACCAGTTGTCAGTTCTCACTTGGAAATTACTCTTATAAAATATAATAAGGCAACTCCAATGTTGTCCTCTGGGAGAGATACGCCTTGCAGTAGATAAATTAATTTAAGAGTTTTTCACTACCAGGACAAATTTAACTTAAAAGTACATGTCCAACCTTTCAAATACACTGCACTCTGCCTTTGGGTCTCTCAAGGGCCTACCTTAAGGGTGTCCTCCATGTATTAAAAAGGAGGATTCAGGCCTGGTAAAAGGTTAATTTTGCCAGGTCGACATAGCAGTTTAAACTGCGCACACAGGCTCTGCACTGACAGGTCCAAAACATGTTTAAAAGGCTACTTAAGTGGGCAGCACAATCCGTGCGGCAGGCCCACTAGTAGCATTTAATTTACAGGCCCTCTGCACATGCAGTGCTACTTAACTAGAGACTTACAATAAATAAATATGCCAATTGAGTACAAGACAATCTAACATGTTTTAAGCAGTGAGCACAAGCACTGGTTAGCTGTGGTAAGTGCATGGAGTCCTAAGGCCAACAAAAATGAATTCAGCAAAAAGTAGAAGGAGGAAGGCAAAACGTTTTGGGGTGAACCTGAAGAAAAGGCTAGGTCCAACAATATGTTTTCCCATTTATGTTCCACACTTTTTCTCCATAGGTCAAATATTGTTTTCTTTAGACAAACCTCTCATACCCCCTCCAAATCTGTCGGGGTTTTCTTTTCATTCACATCCATTTCTGGGATCCATAACTGCCCGTGATAGGTGCAAATAAATTGTTCACATGATGGGACTGGGCTGAACATTTTTTTGTGAATGCCTACAAACTGAGGGACCTGTATAACTCACTTGTCCCCATAGGAGCAGATTTATTCCTACTTGATTTATACTGTGTGTTAGTAAATTGATTTATAAATGCAAATTTAATTATATGAATTCCAAAAGTAAAATTTCAAACACAAATTACGGTTTGCACAATTTTCGGGATGTTCAAACCCCACGTTCTCATGCTTTAGACTTATTTTTCCCTGCCATTGCCAGGAACAAATCTCAAACCGTATGGGCCAGATGTAGGAGCCCAAATACCGGTCGGTAACGGCCGATTTCGGCCGTTACAGACCGGTATTTGGGTTTTGCAATGTAGGGGGCTTAAAATTACAGAATCGGTATATTTACTGATTCTGTAATTCTAGATGTAGCTAGCACTTCGAAGAGTGCCACAGGCCCTTAAGAGTCGGTATTTTACCACACAATCCTATTGTGTGGTAAAATACCGAATTCAGGTGTGCATGCACATCCGTGCATGCACACCTGTGCCATGTGACACACAGATATGCCCTTAGGGCATGCATGTGTGCCACATGTCACACAAGCCTGTACTTGGCGTGCTAGAGGGTGTCAAAGTGACACCCCCTGCACCCTTGCAGGATTCGGCATTTACCGATTCGGTAAATACCGAATCAGTATGGCCCATTGATTCCTATGAGCTTCAAGGCCCATAGGAATCAATGGGCAATACCGATTCGGTATTTACCGAATCGGTAAATACCGAATCTTACAGATTTGGTAATTGTTATTTAAAAATTACCTACATCTGCATCCTTCTAATTTACCGATTCATAAATACCGAATTGGTAAAATTCGGTATTTATGAATCGGTAAATTAGAATTACCTACATCTAGCCCTATATCAGGTAAGAAAGTGTTATGCAAAGGTTTGTTAATACTCACAACATTGTGTGTATAAATCAACTTTACAGTGTATTACATCTTACTGTACAAATAGGAATAAAGCATGTGAATAAATTACTCTGCAAATGTAAATTCGTGTTCGATGAATACAAACCAAAGATTCGTAAAACAAGCTATTTCGACACCTAAATTCATTGTATGTGCCCAAATTTGTTTTGTCAATAGGGTATATAGTGAGGTATGTCTTGCATTTTGTTACAACTAGATTCTTGCTCCTAAATAATTTACAACTGGCTCGAGTGAGTGGGAGTCATATTTAATGTAATATCATGAATTATGACAGCTATACAGTTGAATATGCGTCTTGTATACCTATTCTATTTGAGATGCTCTGATATTGATAGACACACTGGGCCTTATAACGATGTCTGGTTGATGCCGAATCGGTATGGGACCGTCCGACCATTGGTCGGCGATTCCGCATACCTAATTACAATGCGGCTGCAAATGGTTGAGTCGCAAACTCCCAGTTCTCTATAGGAGCTTGAGCCGCGGCCACAAACCGGCCATAGCACAAGCTCCCATAGACAAATGGGAGTTTGTATGAATCCCTGCATCATGTGCCAGGCACCTCATGGTGCCCGTTACAGAGTTCAGAGATTCACAGGGGGTGCCCCCTTGGCCCCAAACCAGAGGCCACATGGAGAAGGTGGCCATGCTAGGGGCCCCAAAGACGCTTTCCGACAGGCTTTCTCGGCATGGAAAGCCTATTGGAATCAGACATCGTAATCCCTATGGCGGAAATGCAGTCCATAGGGATTATGTGCCAGTCGCTGACTGCCCGACGGGATCCTTGAACCCGTCTGAATCCAGTCAGAATGACCGGCCTGTTTCAGTTTTGACCACCTGCATCGTAATTCGGTGGTTGAAACTGAAACCTCGATGAGACTCAGAAAGCCTCCGACCTGAGGTCAGAGGCTTTCCGAATCTCATCGTAATTGGACCCACAGTATTGCACAGAAGTCTTTGGAACAATCTTGCTCTGTTATTGGCATATTTAGTGACAGGGAAATGTCATGGATAATATATGGAATTGTCTAATTTCTAAGGTGTAATTTAGGGCTTCAAATCCCCTGATATAAGAGTAGCCCAGGTAAAATTGCTGATAGATCAACTGAGAGTGTGTACCATGCATACGTTCAAGAACTCTAGTAAGACCCAGGTCTACATCCTATAAGACCAATAATGATGGGCAGCAAAATCATGGTAGCTTTGTCCATAAGTCCCTCACTTGATGTATTTTTTGCAGGCTTACCTCTCACCTTTTAGAACATGGCTTCAATGGGATTGATAAGTGGTGAATGATGGGAGCAGAGTGTGATGATTTGGCATCATGGTGTTCCAGGGTGAAGACTTATCTTCCTGTTTGCTGTTACTCAAGACACCTACATTCTTGACTGGCTGCCTCTTCTACATCTTACATTTGATCGGGTGCCTAAAGTTGGATTCCACCATGTTCACAGCAGCATACAACAAGAATAGTGGGGAGTCAAAATGTTAATATAAACAATTGGTATACCATGGGACTCATTTATGAAAAGTAACGCATCGCTGTGTGAAAACAGCGATGCGTCACTTTTCACTGCGCCCTCCTTGCACCACCAATGATGCGTCATATTTACAGTATGACGCATCATTGCGCAAGGAGTTACAGATACGTCAGTATTTCTGACGTATCTGTATGGTGCAAAAGTGGAGCATTGCTGGAGTGTGTCACAAAAGTGACGCAACTCCAGCAATGTATCCTTTCACATTGGGCAAGCCCCATTTGAAAGTGCCTGCGTCAGTCTTACGCCTGCTGTGATGCAGGCGTAAGAAATTGACGCATTTGTGTCCTAAAAGTGGTGCAGTGAAATCACATAGATTTCACTGCATCACTTGTACGACCCTTTCTTGCGTCAATACGCCCCCTTGCATAAATTATACCTGCCGCAGGTATAATGTGGCCCAGGGGTTTACAAAGTGACGCATCTACCTAGATGCGTCACTTTGTAAATATGGTGCAACAAGGCGCATTTTTTACGCCACTGGTGGGTCACAAAAAGTGACGCACCAGTGGCGTAAAAGTGATGCACAGCCTCATAAATGAGGCCCCATAGTTTTACAATTCATATAACATCTTTATCTTTATATTCAATGTGCTAATTTTGAAAAAAGAGACATGTGCACAATGAACATGACTTCAGTTTGGTAGCAATCCTAGTAATCTCGCATTGAAACAAATTTGACATGAACAACCACTGAAGTTGTCAACACGAGTTTTGCGGGAATACCAATTCGTTTCTTCAGGACTAAAAGCAAGAAAAAGAAAAAAAGAAATGAGATGTATGCATAAAAATAATTGCTGGGGTCATAATTTCGCATTTCTTGTAGAACATGGCAGAATAAAGGGAAATTAAAAAGGCATGAAGACAAAAGTTCAAGACAATCTTTTTCGACTTTAAACAGCCTTGTGAAATAAGATCAGAGTGGTTTATCTCAAATGTATGTAGTGAATTCGAATTAGAATCAGAAAAGTTAGAAAAATTCTCAAACGACACCATAAAAGACATACCTACAAATCAAAATCATATTTTGATTGTATTTTACAAGGTCTTTTAAAGTCAAAAAACATTGTCTTGAAATGTTGTCTTCATGTCTTTTGCTTTCCCTTTATACTACCATGTTCTGCAGGAAATGTGAAATTATGAGCCTAATTGTTCTTATGTATATATCTTGTTTCTTTTTTTGTTTCTTGTTCTTAGCCCTGAAGAGTGGGTTGGTATTTCGGCAAAACATGCGTTGGCAACTTAAGTGCTTGTTCATGCCAAGTTTCTTTCAACAGGCTGATTGTAAATTGAATTTTGGCAAACGTCAGTGCTTGTTCTTCTTTAGTTTGTTTCAATGAGAGATTAATTGGATTATTACCAAACTGAAGTTATGTTCACTGTGTACATTTCTCTTTTTTTAAAAATATCACATTCTATATAAAGATAAAGATACTACATGAACTATATAGTAATGGTGTATCGTGTGTTCTTATTTCAATTTTAAAATCCCCACTATTCTTGTTTATTTGGTTATAGTTTGTGTCAGTAGGATAACTGACATTAGTGGGTGGTCACAACAGCATTATGATCCAAGACAAATCACCCGCATTCAGGCAAAACCAACATGAAACAAGATTTCCAAAGACACATCCAGCAAGTATCCGAAGATTCAATTAAGTGGCCATTACAGTACCAAGAGCAGTCTGTGTCATCTATTGCCTTACACACATACATGCTTCCAGCAATGACCATAAATACAGAGGTAAAGGATGCAAAAGCAGTTTGGTGCATCCTTTCAGTCTCATCTCTCAAACACGAAAATGTATCATTACAACTCGTTGAAGTTGACACGTTCCCTAACAGGTACCTACCTGTTCATACTACCGAGAGCACATCTTCAGAAGCTGAACCAGACAGCAAGGAGAACAAGTATAAGAAAAATCTGAGACGCGTAATGAGAAGCGGTTCTTCACACATTTAAATCTACACCTTGCACTTCCCAGCTGAAAAGGTAATGACCCCTAGTCTGCAAGTGTTGAAGTCCACTGCTTGCCACCCTGCTTGCCTACGATGCTAAGCCCAACCAGCTTCCTCTCAATTCTCTTGCTTTTGTCTCCGGTCCTACGGGCAACTGTGAGGAAGACGGATCTTATGATAATTTAGAACAACATCCCAGGTCCCACATTCATCATTTGGACTTTGTTGGTTTGTTTTCTGATGTAATTTGTTATTGTCCATTGACCAATTCGCACATGCTCGAAATTATTTATACAGTTCCATAAATGCTTTCGAATAATTCTAGTGATATTGCGAAAGTAAATCTACATTGTCGTAATTATGGCATCTGTGTTTCATTGGCTTCTCATGTAGAGTTTAACTCCGACAATGTATATAGAGAAGTTAAAACAATGTTGACGATTTGTGGGAATAGATGTTATCCCCTCTTTTTACAAAAGCTCAGCATGCATCTGTGAAATCTCATGGGAAGTCTTAGAAAAGTGTTAATGTTGAAAGCCAACGTCTTGTAGAATCTTACTCACTGCCCGAAAGTAAATGATGCTTAACAACTTCTACTTACAAAGGAGAATGAGAAAGAGTGAGCAATCATCTGCTAAGCAAATTTGGAGAGACTTGTGTGTCTTTTCCATCAGCCTCCTCTTGGAATTGACTCCCTGCAGTGTTGAGGGGAACCCATTGGGCACCCAACTTACCATCAACGTCAGACTGTGTTTAGCAGGACTATTTCAGAGCGTACTCGCTAGGTTGTGCCAGAGGAGAGTAATTGCCTCATGTTCAACTCTTGGTCTACTAATACACCTTGATGAAAATGTCTGGTCTAAATTCTAAGACAGTTGGTCCTAATTGGCAAGCCTTCATTCAATCCAATGATATGTGTTGCTTTCAAGAGACATGGTCTTTGGCAGAAGTCCCGATGGATGGTTTCATGCAGTATTTTACTCTGGCATTTAAACTTAAGCACTGCTGATCAACGGGGAAGATGGTGCTGTCCATGTGGATTTCCACCAAAGTCCATGCTTTGATCGAGCTACGATTTATTGTCATCGCCTCCGTTAATTCTTGTACAGTCAGATGATCAGCTTTTGTTCACTAGGGGAAACTCTCTTCATCTTTAATGTCTGTGTTCCAACAAAGCAAAATCCATCTGCACAGGAAGTGGCATCACTAATTTCTCGTCCATGCACCCTTCCTACTTCCTGGGCCTACATAATGGCAGCTGCAGCATGGTTCGTGGGCAGAACAAACACTGCTGGCTCGCCAAAGGTGCCCCCAAAACAAGCCTATCTGCATCCATCCGTGCCTGGGCAGCGCCCAGCACCAGGAACTCTTGTTCTTCTCTAACCAGCACTACTCTAATTCTCTCAACAAAAGGTGCCGTTCACTACACTGCTGCAATACCGCACCACACAACTCAAAAGGAGCATTCCCATACACCTCCTGCAAATTTTCATACACTCTCACACCCTACTCCGACCACTTACACACGAACAGCACCCACCACCCCCCTCACTCATACTATCTCAAACCGGCCACCAGCTCAGACAAACCAAACACCATCCACAATACATGTCACACTTGCATCCATACTCCTCAACACCTGCTCGCTCACCAAACATGCTACAGAGATATGGAACCTACGTCGCCTGCACTCCAGACCAGCTCTTCCTCATGGAACATGGCTAGATCCAACCTCTGCACCAAACATCACTACAGTCATCCCTGCCAGCAACAAGATTGCCAGGCAAGGCCATCAGCACAAGCCTAGAGTCACCATCATATTCAAATATACCATCAGCTGCACCACTCACACAAACACCCTCACCAGATACGTACAGCACCTCACATTCAAGAGCCAAATTCTCACTTGGTTGAACCCTCATATACAAACTACTGGAACCCCACACCAATTTCACCAGCAACATCAGGGATTTGGCCCTCATCATCGGCACCAGCACCTTTAGCTTCCTTGCACAACTTCACTTTCAACTAGATGACTGCACTGACCAAAACTCTGTGGCCCTTCTGGAAAACCTCAGAAACCTTACCCTCACCCAGCAGGTTATCGAACCCATCCACACCACCGGACATCTATTGGGCCCAATTTACTCCTCAATCAGAAAAATCACAGTCAACAAGCTAGCAAATATGACCTGGACAGAGCATTCCCTTTTCAGTTTCAGCATACCAATACCTCCACACCACACACCTACCACCTCCAGAGCCATCTAACACAGCTGGAAACGCTTCAAAGAAGAGGAGTGGGCTTCAGACCTCTCCGTGCACTGTCCTGAGTAGTCATCAAGAGCCTCAACATTTCATGCTCCACCTTCCAGACAAGACCTCAACACAAGAAACAAGTTAATTGCCTGCATGACTGAAGTCGCAAACTGGATGAAAGCAAACTGTCTTAAGCTCACCACAAGACAGAAGTTGTGATATTAGGCAAGAACAACTCATCATGGGACTCTAACTATTAGCCAGTCTAAATTAGACTTTAACTTTACTACTACAAAAGTTAGACTTTTGGTCTAAGTTAGACTTTTGGTCTAAGTTAGATTTTTGGTTTAAAGTTAGACCAAAAGTCTAACTTTAGTAGTAGTAAATTGAGACTTTAGGTTTAAGTTAAACTTTTGATCTAAACTTAGACCAAATATCTAACCTTAGTAGTAGTAAAGTTAGACTTTTGGTCTAACTTAGATTTTTGGTTTAAACTGCTTTTCATAGTCAATATTGGCCGACATAAAGCTTGTTAAATGGAATGGGTTTAAATGCAGAGCAAAAGTCTAACTTTAATAGTAGTAAAATTAGACTTTAGGTCTAAACTAAGACTTCAGGTCTAACTTAGACCAAGACTTTTGGTCTAAGTTTACCTTTGTGAATCAGGCCCACCGTGTCCACCTGTTTTTCCTAAAAGCAAGCATGAGTGGCCCAGATAAAACTAAAATTGAGGGGCAAATTTATGACATTCGTGGCGCATGGTGCGCAGCAAGTCTCTTGCCCTTTTTCCTTGCGCTGACACCATTTTGGCAGCCTAGCGTGAAGGCAGGCACCATTGCACCATGGTGCAAGAGGGCCTGCGTTGCATCGAGGATTGTTTTTGTGCTGAAAGAGTCGCCTTCTTGCACAAAAATAATCCTGCGAGGGTTTTCCTCTGTCTGCAACACACACAGAAAGATGAAAAAGCGGTGAGAAATAACAATATTTCTCATCATGTCTCTCCTAGGGAGGGGTTTCTTTCTGGTGTACTCTCAAGTATACAAGTTCTTGTAAATCTAGGTATGCGTGAAAATTCAGGTATTATGTGTGAGAACACCCACACAACACTCAGGGAAACGCCTCCCTGGTGCAGAGTAATACAACGCAGAAATTTGCACTGCGTTACATTACTCCAGATTTATGGAGCCATGCAGGGCCAAGCAAGGTGGCCTTGTGTGGCTTCATCAATCTCATTTTACATTTGCGTCGCTCTTGCACAACCGATAGCTTTCCCTTAGTACGGGGTCCAATGACGGCTTCTTTAGTAAAGGTATCACTACTGCATGTTTCTAAGAAGGCAACACTATACCTTTCTGGAGTGATAGCTTAAATCTGTCTGTCAGAGCAGGTTGGACTGCAATTTCCCCTTGGGAGAGTGCAAAGAATGGGGCGGGGTCCAGTGGGGAGCCTGACTTAACTCCCTTCATTAGTCCTACAAATTCTTCTTGGACATTTCCTTTGGAAACTCTGACATAACTATAAGTATATTTATAAATGTATTCTTTAATTTGGCTTGGCTTGTATGGCTACTGGAGTAGGTGTGTATGTTCTTCTTTGTGAATCTTGTTTCCTAAGGGCTTGATTCCATACTTGAGGGTGTATTCGATTATTTGCATTGAATTTCATAGCTCACCCATTGTTTAGAAGTGATTATTTGTTTGTATGTCCCACCTCTGGGAAGATCCCACAAAGTAGTTTAACACCTGTAGAACATAACATTACTCAAGGAAACTAAGAATAAACTTGTGCATAGGGTATTGGAGTTTGTACATTGTGCAACATTATGCATGACGTGTGAAGCAGACAACCACCATGCATCCATCGTATTACAAGTGAAGTTTCTTTTCTTTTTTAGAACGAGGAACTCATTTGTAAAAAAAACTGGTAATTCTGTATTGGTGAATTAATACCAAAATTTCAGTTTAGATTTTCAAATTTCTGTGATTTTCAGGAGCACCCTAGAAATCTGTGACACTCAAAGCTGTTTAAGACCATGCATAGAAAATGTGTGTTAGAAATTGGGTTACTGGTTGACTGAGGTGTAATCCCTGGTCAAGCAGCAACCAAAATTCTAGGCAGGGTAAGGCAACAGCAAACCCCAAAATAATGTGCGCTCATCCCCTGGTATCTTGGCACAGAGCAGTCAGGCTTAACTTAGAGGCAATGTGTAAAGTATTTGCCCAACACTTTAAATAGTAAAACAGTGAAATCACCACACATAAAGGATCCCATACCAAATTAGATAAATAGAGCATTAACTAATAAAGAAAACTAAACCAAAATGATAAAAATCCAATTAGTAGAACTGGAGATATTGAATTTTCACAGTTTTAGAAAAATAGCAGTAAAAGGCAGAAAGCGCCAACTGTGGGTATCTGGATGTGTGGGAGTGGGACAAAGTCATAAGCTCAGGCTGACTGCCATGGAGCACGGGACCTGTACAGGAACCCAGTTAGGCCAGTTGAGAAGAGTACCTTAAATCCTGGTTGCTGAGCATAGCATGAATCCGTGTCGAAGATGTGCTGCACAGCCGAAGCCGTGCGTCACCTCTGAGATGCACAAGGGTGGAGTGCAAGGGCCTGGTGAAGTGACATCAAGGCACTTATCGACGGGGTTTGTGATGCGAAGTCCATGGATGCATTGTGCAATCGGGGCAATGCATCGGTTCCAAGGAGCTGCAAGGCTGCATTGTGGAGTCCAGTATCATCATCGAGGCTGCCATTGATGAGCGATGCATGGACCTGTGCTGAGAATGCATGGTGTAGTGGTGGTTCCAAAGGCGATGTGGACTGTGGCGACAATCCGGATCTTTGGGACAGGTCCAATCCACGTAAGCAGCGATAATGAGTCATTTCTGCAAGGGTTTGCACCACGCAGCAGATGTGATGAGTTGTCTCCACTACATCCACAGAGGCTGGCAAATCACCTTAAGCCCACTTCCAAGGGTCCAGGACTGGAGTGGCATCACTTGGCAGAGTAGACTCCAAGATGGTAGGGTCCAGGTGCAATGCAAGTTTTTTGGAAGCCTGTTATGTCCCTGTGGCTTTAGAAGCCAGCCAACTAGCCTGTGGAGTAATTCTGGGTTCAAGTGATGCAGGTCCAGTCCTTCTCACTCAGGCAAGAGTGCAGCAGGCAACAGGTCAGCACAGTAAAGCAGCAGTTCCTTTAGCACAGTAGTCCTTCTGCTTAGCAGAGTATCCACAGGTCCAAAAGTGTACTGAAGTGGCGGTGGTGTCTAAGGTCCTTCTTTTATACACACTTGTGATTTTGAAGGCGGAGAAAACTTCTAGAGGCATGCCTTAGAAGTGCACAGATTCCATGCCCTGGCTCCAAACTAACTACAGGGGTAATGCAGCCCTTTGTGTGGAGACAGGACACAGCCTCTTCATGTGTAAGTGAGGCTGGGCCCAGCTCCTCCCTCCCATCCTGCCAGGAGAGCCCATCAATTCACACCAAAGCTCCCATTGTGTGTGACTGTCTAGGGGGAATTCACAAAGCCAACTGCCAACTCCACCCAGTCATATGACCAAAGATAAGCTGCAGTCAACAAATGGCTAAGACAAGAAAATGCCAACTGTCTAAAAGAAATATTGAACAAAATGATGGATTACTGTTCGGAAATTGGAGCCAAGTTGGCACTTTTTTGCAGTGCACTTGATTTGGGGCGCTAATTTGCCTCATTGCCATTCAACTGTCTAAAAGTGGCATTTTCAGGATGATAATTTTCAAATCTGACTTCACCATAAGTTAGCGTTTTGAATTTGAGTTCCAGAGACACTAAACATGAATCAGTTATCAGTTCTCACTTGGAAATTACTCTTATAAAATACAATAAGGCAACTTCAATGTTGTCCTCTGGGAGAGATAGGCCTTGCAGTAGAGAAAATTAATTTAACAGTTTTTCACTACCAGGACATGTAAAACTTAAAGGTACATGTCAAACCTTTCAAATACACTGCACTCTGCCTTTGGGTCTGCCAAGGGCCTACCTTAGGGGTGTCCTCTTTGTATTAAAAAGGAGGATTCAGGCGTGGTAAAAGGTAAATTGTGCCAGGTCGACTTGGCAGTTTAAACTGCACACACAGGTTCTGCACTGACAGGTCCAAAACATTTTTAAAGGGTTACTTAACTCTTTTGGTGCTCATGTCGAGCTCAGCTCATCATGAGTCACAGTAGAGCTGTGCTCATGATGAGCTGCGCTCGTCTTAACGGCTGTGGTCCGCCCAGGCACGGTTAATTTCCCGCCTGTGCGGGTGAATTAATCAGTGGGCGAAGTTGTGACGAGCCCAGCTTGTCATGAGCACAGCTCCACTGTGAGTCATGACGAGCTGGGCTCGTTACGAGCACAGTGGTGCCGCAGACCCCCCCGCACCATGGGGGAATTACCCCAGCAGCGAAGGGGCTAAGTGGGCAGCACAATTATTGCTGCAGGCCCACTAGTAGCATTTAATTTACAAGCCCTCTGCACATGCAGTGCCACTTAACTAGGGACTTACAATAAATTAGGTATGCCAATTGGGTATAAGCCAATCTAACATGTTTTAAGCAGTGAGCACAAGCACTGGTTAGCAGTGGTACGTGCACGGAGTCCTAAGGCCAACAAAAATGAATTCAGCAAAAATTAGGAGGAGGAAGGCAAAAAGTTTGGGGGTGAACCTGAAAGACCAGGTCCAACAAAATGGTTTCCGATTTATGTTACACACTTTTTCTCCACAGGTCAAATATTGTTTTCTTTAGACACACCTCTCATCCCCCCTCCAAATCTGTCTGGGATCCATAACTGCCCGTGATAGGTGCAAATAAATTGTTTCATGATGGGAATGGGCTGAAAAAAGGTTTGTGAATGCCTACAAACTGAGGGACCTGTATAACTTACTTGTGCCCATAGGAGCAGATTTATTCCTACTTGATTTATACTGAGTGTTAGTAAATTGATTTATAAATGCAAATTTAATTATATGAATTGCAAAAGTAAAATTTCAAACACAAATTACCGTTCGCACAATTTTCGGGATGTTCTAACCCCACATTCTCATGCTTCAGACTTATTTTTCCCTGCCTTTGCCAGGAATAAATCTCAAACAGAATATAAGGTAAGAAAGTGTTATGCAAAGGTTTGTTAACACTCACAACATTGTGTGTGTAAATTAACTTTACAGTGTATAACATATTACTGTACAAATACGAATAAAGCCTGCGAATAAATTCCTCTGCAAATCTAAATTCGTGTTTGGTGAATACAAACCAAAGATTCGTAAAACAAGCTATTTCAACACCTAAATTCAATTTATGTGCCCAAATGGCTTTGTCAATAGGGTATACAGTGAGGTATGTCTTGCATTTTGTTACAATTAGATTCTTGCTCCTAAATAATTTACAACAAGGGGTGGTGAGGGACAGAGTCTCTGAATTAAGCAGAATACTCTCACCCAGTCAAGAGATCAGGGCTAGATCCAACACCGTTTTTTAGCTCATTGCACCATCCCAGTTTCAGAACCTGGCTGTATGCAAATTAGTCTGTCCCTGGCCCAGTGCATCATGGGAACAGGGCAGACCAGACTACAAAAGCCAATTCTTACACTGGGAAGGAAACAAGCTTCCGGGGACCGGTTTCTGGCATTACAGCCGTCTTCGGCCCGGCTTGCTTGAATCCTGATGGTGCAATGAGCAAGGGACTCATGTCTGAGTATACCCTTCCACGCTTAGGGTGGACAAAAATATTTACAACAAGGGGTGGTGAGGGACAGAGTCTCTGAATTAAGCAGAATACTCTCACCCAGTCAAGAGATCAGGGCTAGATCCAACACCGTTTTTTAGCTCATTGCACCATCCCAGTTTCAGAACCTGGCTGTATGCAAATTAGTCTGTCCCTGGCCCAGTGCATCATGGGAACAGGGCAGACCAGACTACAAAAGCCAATTCTTACACTGGGAAGGAAACAAGCTTCCGGGGACCGGTTTCTGGCATTACAGCCGTCTTCGGCCCGGCTTGCTTGAATCCTGATGGTGCAATGAGCAAGAGACTCATGTCTGAGTATACCCTTCCACGCTTAGGGTGGACAAAAATATTTACAACAAGGGGTGGTGAGGGACAGAGTCTCTGAATGGGTGAGAGTATTCTGCTTATTACCACAAACTTCAAGTTGGTGGTAATTTGTGAATTCCTTGAAAAATGCCCATTTTTGCAATTTTCAAAGTGCCATGTGACACACATACATGCCCCTAGGGCATGTATGTGCACCACATGTGCACACATGCTTATTTCAGGGGTGCAACAGCATATCCTTTGGACACCCCTGCATCCTTGAAATTATTCTCAATTTGCGATTTTCAAATTGGGAATCGCAAAATTGAGAATACCTTCCCATTCATTCCTAGGGGCCTCCTGGCCCATAGAAATGAATGGGAAATTATTCCTTAATTGCGATTCACAATTTGCTAATCGCAATTAAGGAATACTAACAATTCGCAAAAAAAATGCGAATTTGTACATACATACCAATTTGCGATTCTGAAATAGCGATTTCTTAAAAATCGCTGATTCTGAAATAGCGGTTTCTTAAAAATCGCTATTTCAGAATCGCAAATAGGTACCTTGATACATATGGCCCTTTATCTTTATATTCAATTTGCTAATTTTGGAAAAAGAGACATGTACACAATTAACATGACTTCAGTTTGGTAGCAATCCTAGTAATCACGCATTGAAACAAATTTAACAAGAACAAGCAATGAAATTTGCCAAAATTAAATTTACAATGTAAATAATCTCCTATTGAAACGAATTTGAGATGAACAAGCACTGAAGTTGCCAACACGAGTTTTGCGGAAGTACCAATTCGTTTCTTCAGGGCTAAAAGCAAGAAAAAAAAAAATGAGATATATGCTTACAAATAATTGCTGGGGTCATAATTTCACATTTCTTGTAGAACATGGCAGACTAAAGGGAAAGCGAAGGGCATGAAGACAAAAGTTCAAGACAATCTTTTTCGACTTTAAACAGCCTTGTGAAATAAGATCAGAGTGGTTTATCTCAAATGTATGGAGTGAATTCGAATTAGAATCAGAAAAGCTAGAAACATTCTCAAACCACACCATAAAAGACATACCTACAAATCAAAATTATATTTTAATTGTATTTTACAAGGTCTTTTAAAGTCAAAAAACTTTGTCTTGAAATGTTGTCTTCATGTCTTTTGCTTTCACTTAATACTACCATGTTCTGCAGGAAATGTGAAATTATGAGCCTAATTGTTCTTATGTATATACCTTGTTTCTTTTTTTGTTTCTTGTTCTTAGCCCTGAAGAGTGGGTTGGTATTTCGGCAAAACATGTGTTGGCAACTTAAGTGCTTGTTCATGCCAAGTTTCTTTCAACAGGCTGATTGTAAATAGAATGTTGGCAAACGTCAGTGCTTGTTCTTCTTTAGTTTGTTTCAATGAGAGATTAATGGGATTGTTACCAAACTGAAGTTATGTTCATTGTGTACATTTCTCTTTTTTTTTTTAAATACCACATTATATATAAAGATAAAGATACTATATGAACTATATACTTATGGTGTATCGTGTGTTCGTATTTAAATGTTTAAATCCCCACTATTCTTGTTTATTTGGTTGTAGTTTGTGTCAGTAGGATAACTGACGTGAGTGTGCAGGGCCTTAACTCAGTTTATCCAGGTCAGTTTTCTTAAATGTCCACAACAGCATTCTGATCCAAGACAAATCACCCGCCTTCAGGCAAAACCAACACATGAAACAAGATTTCCAAAGACCCTTCCAGCAAGTGTCCGAAGATCCAATTGAATAGCCATTACAGTACCAAGAGTAGACTGTGTCATCTATTGCTTTACACACATACATGCTTCCAGCAATGACCATAAATACAGAGGTAAAGGATGCAAAAGCAGTTTGATGCATCCTTTCAGTCTCATCTCTCAAACACCAAAATGTATCATGGCAACTCGTTGAATTTGACACGTGCACCTAACAGGTACCTACCTGTTCATACTACCGAGAGCACATCTTCAGAAGCTAAATCAGACTCTGGTTTTGATGTCAACTCAGCTCCGGTTGAATAATCCCCCTGATCTACTGAAATTGCGCCTGTGACATACAATGGCAGATTTGTATCTCTTCCTTGAGTGACTTTACAACTTGTACATTTGCAATTTGTTCTATTTGTATCTCTTCCCTGTGTGACTTTACAACTTGTGTATCGCAACTGGTTATTTTGTAAAGCGCTCTGACACGTACGGGTAATGTTCGCGCTATAGACAATTGCATTAAATAAAAATAAAACAAATGCACATAACATAACATATTAGCTTTTTCCTCTAACTTAACGAATTACAGGAATCACTGAAGTCTCTTCTTTGGCTGTTAGTTATTTGCACTGTCCGGTAAACTGCATCCACAAGATTATTTGTGAGCATCTGGATCCAAAATATCAGTAAATAATGTTACTATGGATGACCAAAGTTGAGAAACCTTTCACACTGGGCTGTTGACAATGCAGTCAACCCGATATGTTGGGCCTTGCATTTAATTTCGATGCTCTTGTTTCAATGCTGGAGTGTACTTTAAATAATGCTACTGTCAGAACAAGGCAGAGCTTGAATCCATTTTAGATTGTGTGTCCTTTGTCAAGCAGGCCCTGGTGCACTTCAGCCCGTGCAAAAAATTGCAAATGTACAAGTTGTAAAGTCACTCAAGGAAGAGATACAAATCTGCCATTGTATGTCCGGTCCCTGCCTTTGATCCGCATCTCTGTTTGATCATGAAAATTGTCTTAATAGATGGATGAAAAAGTGAACCCTAGAGTCTAATGGAGGTGGTAATTTGCTGCATTAGGTCCCAGCACACACCAAGGGGATGTCAAATCAACCCACATCTAAGACCTGCCCACATAAAATAGCTTAATGAGAATCATTCAGCCATCAGTGTAGGTGTCTCACAGGGAGAGAGCTCACGAGTTTGCGCAAGCACCATTTTTTGGTGTCAAAAACAGGAAAAGGTTGCTGTGTTTTTTTATGGCCTGGTACATTGTAAGAATTCTGTCAAATAATGGGTTTCTATTTACAGCACTTTTAAAAGCTAGACTTTTTTTTATAAATCTTGTCTTTTTCACATACAAATACTGGGCCAGGTGACCAAGGGCCTGATTCACAAAGGTACGCTTTTACAATTTTATCTTTTTGGTACTCACAAACTATGGGCCCAGGTCACAAAAGTAATGTGAGACAAAATCCTAACTTTAGGACTTTCGGTATTCACAGAAGGAATTTAGAAGTACCAAAGGTAGGATTTTGTCTCAGTCAATCTTAAGTTTTGGTCTTATGTTAAACTTTAGACAAATGTAAGTTTAACGGAGACAAAATCCTAACTTTACGACTAGGATTTTGTCTCAGTTAAACTTAAGTTTGTCTTAAGTTTAACTTAAGACCAAAACTCAAGTTTAACTGAGACAAAATCCTTACTTTAGTACTCCTAAATGCCTACTGTGAATACCGAAAGTCATAAAGTTAGGATCTTGTCTCAGTTTACCTTTGTGAATCGGGCCCTATGAGTTTAATTTTACTAATAGTAATTGTGTGCTGAGACTCCCCACTCGTGGCGGAGACTCAGAACATAAAAAAGATAGGCCTATCCTGTCTATTCACGTGTGGAAGTCTCCAACTGCAGAGTGTCCGCAGTGATAACATAAATATTAGTAAAATTAAACTTGTTATTTGTGAATACCAAAAAACAGTAAACTTACACAAAACCCTTGTAAATCAGGATCTATGTTTTTCCCAGCTGTCACTTACACGCATGGTGGAGAAAATCAATAATGTGTTCAAACATAGAGACCACATAATTCTCCCCGGAAAGTATAAATGTAATTTATGCACATATGTTTTTATATTATGCTTAATGTATGCTAAGCATGCCACCATTTTACACAGAGGGAACAAACAACAATGTCTCAACACGTAATATTTGATAGGCAATTTGAGCGAATGTAAACAATTACAAAAAGCAAACAGAAAGGGAGAGACACCAAAATCGAGTTTCACAATCTGTATTAGATGTGGAAAAGCATGAATTTTGGGCAGCAATACTCTTTCTTCAAAAGATGTAATCACAAAAGTACACACATAGTGCTTGTGAAAGGGTGAGCGGCGCAGTGAGGGAAGACGGCGTTTTGACCTGGGTGATTTCAGGTCATCATCAGGATGAGGTTACACAAATTATTTGAAGACTGCTGATGTGTTAGCAGATCCAGGTTGGGTCATCTGGATGGATAGGGAATACACAAATTCACAAATCCCAGCAAGGAGGGGGGTGGGCGTGGAAAGCAACGGGCGGGACAAAAGTGCTCAGTCAGAAGTTGGCACCCAGAGAAGACCACGGAGTGTGAGTCAAGGGAAGATGGACATCACAGCCTTAATCAGACCAATTCTAAAAGTATCCTATTGAGGAGGCTAGTTAGTAGGGGTAGGATGTTCCAGACAGGGCGATTCACTGCTAACACGGTGTGACTCACGCTTGACACACATAAGCATTTTGAAGTGTTTTGAAAATTATAGACATCCAATGAAAATGTGGTGTTCACTCACCTTACCAAAAGTCATATCTATAGTATTAAAAAATATGCACTTATCCAAGCACTTAACTTACACAGAGAAGGACTTTTTTATACTGTGCAGGAAGTGGAGTGAAGTGCAACAAACTCTCCTTTAGTTACAAGATGTATGTGGGAATGTGTGCCATATCTGGGATAAGAATGGTGATCTAAAATAAAAAAAAATATTAGATGTGTCCTAATCCTTTGCATAGTCATTCCACCTACACTAAGAATGTCGGCAAAAGGACCAGACCACCTATGAGCAAGAGTCACATAAGAAGTATGATGGCTTGACTCACACTTACAGTACACATCTCCTAATAGCAGGTGTTAGAATGGCAAAACGAGGAGTAATGCTTTTATTTCTCCTCAAATTCGCTTTTTCGATGTGTACTGCAGAATTCAGCACACATAGAAATGAGGAAAAAGCCACACATTATTCTTTATGTGCAGAAAGGTGTCCCTTCCTGCACATACACAATCATTAAATGATGACGATTTGCTACTTCTCTGTGTCTGCATCCTGCAGCACACATAGAAGTTACAAATCGCCAATATTGATAATGTGCAGGAAAGGACCCCGATTAGGTCGAGAGATGTGCCACGTACGGCAGTAAATTTCTCCAGAAAAGGCTTCCATAAAACCTAATACTGAGTGATCATGGACCCAACAAAACATCCTCTTACCACAATCTCCAGAGCTAGATATTTTAAACGCAATCAAAATTTAATCTCCTCACACAACCTCAGAAGAATCGCATTCTTACCAACCAGTGACAAGTCACCTACACATTACATCAAAACTGCCCTCCTAAACATTAGGGGAAATATTTACGAGCCCCATCAACTTGTTATCCTCCTTCAATCTTTGTAACAAATGATTTTGAACCCTTGAAGTTTTCGTAATTAAAGACATTACTGGTTTTCTTGCGCCGTTTGTTGCTGTTTCACTTGTCACTTGCGCTGTTCACTTTGTTTCTCACGAGCACATATGTGCACAAGATTTTATGGGTTACACGCACATTCAGTGTAATAGTGCTGGTACTGCTCTTGAACTTTTTCTAAATATAGACAGCTCCTTGCATCGGTCAAACAACCATTAATGTCTCCCTGTCTCCTCCTTTTTGCAACTATTGTGCATGCTTTATACAACTGTCTTTGAATATTGCCTGTTGGGACATTGTTATTTGTTATTTACAGAATATGTAACATGCCTCAGAAGTGTGGAGTACATTTCATTACTAACTTTGATGTGTGAAAAAGATGTAAGCCACAAAATAGAAGATTGGTCTGGAATTGTCTTTCTCTTCTGTATACATACACTCACTGACTACAAACACAATAGCATGTTAAAAACAAACGCCATATGTATCATCAACCCAATTTGCGATTCTGAAATAGCAATTTTTTAGAAATCGCTATTTCAGAATCGCAAATTGGGATGTATGTACAAATTCGCATTTTTTTTGTGAATTCTTAGTATTCCTTAATTGCGATTCACAAATTGCGAATCGCAATTAAGGAATACTTTCCCATTCATTTCTGTGGGCAAGGAGGCCCATAGGAATGAATGGGAAGTTATTCTCAATTTGCGATTCGCAATTTGAGAATTGCAAATTGAGAATAATTTCAAGGGTGCAGGGGTGTCCAAAGGACACCCTGTTGCAACCCTGAAATTAGCATGGGTGCACATGTGGCGCACATACATGCCCTAAGGGCATGTATGTGCATCACATGGCACTTTGAAAAATGCAAAAAAGGTGCATTTTTCAAGGAATTCGCATATTACCACCAACTTGAAGTTGGTGATAATTTGCGATTCCTTAAGGACAATTTGCATTTTTTTTTTGCTTCATACAAAATTTGCGATTCCTTAAATGCAATTGCAAAATAAGGAATCGCAAATTTTGCAATTCCTTGTTTTGCACCAGATTTTCCTTAATACATACCATTTAGCAAATTCACATTCGCAAACGCCGAAATTTTGCGAATTTTGCCATTTGCAAATGCGAATTTGCTTGATACATATGGCCCTAAATCGTTCCTTCACTGCAAGGGCCTCCAGGCAGTGCTGTAGCCTGAGTGTCATGGGCCTTAATACAAACAAGAGCCATGGGCTCCCATTAAAACAATTTAATATGAGTGCAATGGGTGAGCCACTTCCCTGGACCTCGCTGTCACTGCACCCTACGCACTGTTGATGGCTGCGTCTTTGCTTACTGCTCTCCAAGTTCCCCGTTCTACCTGTCTTTCCTTCTCTCTTCCCCAGCTCCATCCCTCTCTCATCTCCTTCCTCTCTTTCACATTTTCCTCCCTATCCCTTCTCCTGTCTCTCTGTTCCCCCGCTTCTGTCTCTCACTCTTTCTTATCTTCATTCTCCTTTCTATCCTGATGTCCTTATTTCTGGCCCCTTCTTCCTTGCCCCTTTTGTTCGTCCTTCTGTCCTTTCTCTTGATCCTTAATTTCTTCTCCCATTCTTTCATGTTTTCCTCTCCTTTCCATCTTTTACCCCTTCATTTTCTTTCTTCCCTTTACTCCCCTCCATTTATCATTGATCTTTTACTCCCTCCTTACCCTCCTTCTCCCACGCAGCCCAAAGTGTAAACACAAAGACAGGCCTCAGACAGGCTTTGTGTTTGAAGAAATCTGAAAGGACTGCTTCTAAAATTACTGCAGCTGGTAAAGGGCAGGCTGCCCCCACCTCTTGCCCCGGTGCCACTCTACCGGCTGCACCACTGATAGCTACACCCCTTATTCCAGGGTGTGGAACGCTACATCACCAGCTATTAAGGCAAGCAATGAGACCTTTAAAGTACAGTTGAAAATTGCATCTGTTCCAATGCCGCATACTTGCTCTATTCAGAAATTCCACTCTGAACTAATGCCATAACATCTTTAAATAAGGTCTATGTATGTTTTTTAGATTTGTAGCTGTCTTTGGCTTTTATGTATATTCAGATTTTACACTGATATTTGTCTCTCATTATGTATTTTATGTGATAGTCTGCCAAATCATCATATTACACTTCGCCTATGTATTTGCATTATGGTTACCAATGGCTCCTTTGACTTGTAACCTCTAACTTGTGTTGACATTTTTCATTGAATTTTCCCATAAAAATACATAAAGAGAACAAGAATAAGGAGGCAGTAATAAATTGTTATACGCTTTTATCTAATTTATGTATGCTAAATGAAACAGCAAATTGTTCTAATTGTTATATGTATATCTGTATCTTGTCAAGAAAAAACAATAAAAATAATTCAAAAAAATAATAATAAATACAATTGACGTTCTCTAAGGATAAAAGGTAATAATGGATACATTTGTTGATGGATAAAAGCATATAAATATGGAATATCTAAATATGCATATTGTAAATAAATAATTAAATACATAAATAGATAAATAGTGAAAAAGTGAAGAAGAAGAAAAGAGCAGAAAGGGGAGGGGAGGAGAATGTAAGAAAGGTAATAATTAATAAATATGCAAATGATATAAATAAGTAATTGATAAAGCATATATTATTAATTGATGAAATATAAATAGATCAACGATAAATATGAGGCAATGACTATACATGAGATCATCATAATAATGATAGAGAAATGTGTTATCATAGGAAAACACTCACCTTGCAAAAGTTTAAGACAAAGTAGATTTGGGAGAAAATAGTAGAATAATGTAAGTAAAAGAAAAGGAGAAGAAAATGAATATGAAGAATAATGTGGAGGGTTGAAGCCAGAGTACTGAAAGGTTGGGGAGAAAAAAGGAGGGGGGAAAAGTAATGGAAAAAAAATCTGGGAAGAGTGAAAGAGATAAAGCAAGTAATAATAGGAAATACTTAATAAAGAAAGATGTAGAGCAATGAGTTAGTCTCCTTGATTGGGTGTAGTGAGAGGCACAGAGGAGTTAGTAGTATCATCAGTTTTTGCTTTTAGGAAAGGTGAACAGGTCTGGAGAAATATTGATCCTGAAGGTTATAGATCGTTCGTTCATGTGAAGCCGTGTGTATCATAGCCACTAACCATTCTTCCTGTGAGGGAAGGGATGATGATTTCCAATGATGTAGAATACATATTTTAGCTGTAGTCAATACAGTGTGGAAGAGACGTGTTGTGGTTTAGAGAGCTTTGGAGAATGACGTAAATCATGTAAAAGAATGTTGGCAGGTGTGAGTGGTAGATGCAAGGGCATCCTGGGATGCAAGGTTTTACCAACATAGTTCCAAAAATGTTGTATACTTTGGCATTCACAAATAATGTGAGTTGTGTCACAGGCAGAATTGGAAGACCTCCAACAAGCAGCGTGCGAAAGTAGGCCAGCTTTATGCAATTTGACTGGTGGTCAATGCCAATCTTGGAGTAATTTAAACAAACAAAATGTAAGCCTTGCTTCACAGACTACTTTATGCAGGCCCTTCAATATCTGTTCCCATTCAATAGCTGTATAAGAGTTTGATAAACGGGATTGCCATTTAAGTTGAAGATTATGAGAGAGGGGTTGTGATAAGAGGTGAAACATAAAGGTTTTATAAAGGCCAGAAGTCACTCCTTTATGTTTCCCCCATGTATTTAAATAGGACTATATTGGAGAGATTTGAAATGACCAAAGGGGTGATCCCAAATGTTTCTTCTAACACTGTTGGAGTTGACGGTATTTAAAAGAATGTTGTATTGGAAGATTCAATTCCTCCCTTAATTATGAGAATAATTTGAAGTCGTCATTATGAAGAAGTTGATCTGAGGAGTGAATGCCTCTTGCCCTCACCACGTCTTCAACAAAGCAAATCACATCATCGCACCCCAACTCCGGAAGATCATCAACAGCTCATTTGAGACCGCCACTTTCCCGGAAAGCTGGAAGCACGCAGAGATCAAGGAACCCACAGCAGGCTCAAAAGACCTCAAGAATTTCCGGCCCATCTCCCTGCTCCAGTTCCCAGCGAAAGTCATCGAGAAGATCGTCAACAGGCAACTGAGCCACTACCGCAAGGAGAACAACATCCTTGACCCATGCATATCCGGATTCCGCAGCAACCACAGCACCGAGACAGCCCTCATCGCGGCCACCGATGACATCAGGACCCTATGGGACAACGGCGAAACCGCAGCCCTCATCCTCATGGACATCTCAGCCACGTTCAACTGCCACCGCACCCTACACACACACCTCCACGACGGAGGGATCCACGACAAAGCCCTGGACTGGATCACCTCCTTCCTCACCCACAGAACCCAGAGGGTCCACCTCCCCATTTTGATTTGAAGCCACCAAGATCTCCTGCGGCGTGCCCCAAGGACCATCCCTCTGCCCAACCCTCTTTAACGTCTACATGGCACCGCTCGCCAACATCGTCCGCTCACACAACCTCAACATCATCTCCTATGCCGATGACACACAGCTGATCCTCTCACTCATCATGGACCCCGCCACCGCCAAAACCAACTTCTACGAAGGAATGAAGGCCCTCGCCGACTGGATGAAGAATAGTTGCCTGAAACTCAACTCAGACAAAACAGAGGTCCTCATCCTTGGCCGCACCCCCTCCACCTGGGATGACTCTTGGTGGCCGGCCGCCCTGGGAACCGCATCGAAGCAACCTGGGGCTCATCCTGGACTCATCGCTCTCAATGACCCAGCAAGTCAACGCCGTCTCCTCCTCCTGCTTCAACACCCTTCGCCTGCTTCGCAAGATCTACAGATGGATCCCCACCGAAACCAGAAGGACGGTCACCCAGGCCCTCGTGAGCAGCAGACTGGATTACGGCAATGCCCTCTACGCAGGAACAACGTTTAAACTCCGGAAAAGATTACAACGCATACAGAATGCCAATGCACGACTCATCCTCAACATCCCCTGCTACACTCACATCACAGCCCACCTGAGAAACCTACACTGGCTCGCAGTCAACAAGAGGATCATCTTCAAGCTCCTCACGCTCACAAAGCACTCCACAATGCCAGCCCAGCATATCTCAACAAACGACTCATCTTCTACACTCCGAACCGCCAACTTCGCTCCGCTGACCTCGCCCTCTCCACAGTTCCAAACATCCACAGGACATCCACTGGCGGCAGATCGTTTTCCTACCTCACCGCCATGACATGTAACACCCTCCCCACCCATCTGCGACAGACCCAGGATCTGCTGACCTTCAGGAGACTTCTCAAGACCTGGCTGTTCGAGCAGTTGCTGCACCCCTCCCTCCCTCAGTGCCTTGAGACCCTCCCGGGTGATTAGTGCCCTCTACAAATGTTTGCTTGATTGATTGATTGATTTAATGCCTGCTGCTTGCCACAAAGGCCAAGATAAAGTACGACCATTAATACGTATACCTGAATTATTCCACAAGGGAGCCTTGTTGTGATACATGGGTTTCAATCTAGTAAACGATGTTCCCTTTGCAAGGATTTATGCATAGCTGATAAAATCGGGTTTTGGGGTCAGAACGACTAGTGCTGTTACCATACAAAAGCGAAAGACCTTAATCTTTGGATAAAAGGTGGTGCTCTATATGAACCCATTGTGGAGTATCTTTGATTCCTGGTAACAAATAGGAAAGTTCAGAGATGTACAATGCGAGTGTATAATGTCCAATGGATGGGAGGCCCATTCCTCCATATAATTGGTGAGCTTTCAATTTTGTCATGGCAAGGCGAGGCCTAGTTGAATCCCAAATAAAGGTAGATAATACTCGGAAGAGTGACCATTCTAATAGCTTGAACTCTGCCCCAAAGAGAGAGCCCCAAAGCCTTCCATTTGTCAAAATCACACTGCATTTGAGAAATTAGAGGACTTAATTTGTCTATAACTATGCCTTCCAACTCTTATTGACTAGAACTCCTAGGTACTTAAGGCGTGAGGATTGCCAATGAAAAGAGAAACTGTATATTGCTGCTTTTGTAGTTCCATCAGAAATGCGTAGTGCCTCACTTCTGTCCCAATTAATTTTATAACTTGAGAAGGAAGAGAAGTCATCAATCATTTGAAGGAGGAACTGAAGAGATCGAGGGAGGTTTGTAAGAGTAAGTAGGATATACTCTGCATATAAGTACATTTTAGAGTGTCTGATTGGGAGGGGAACACCTGTGATTTCATCAGTTTGGCGAATAGTAGCAGCTAATGGCTTCATTGCTAAGAGGAAAAGAAGGGGGATAAAGGGCAATCTTGGTGTGTTACTCTCCAAATCGGAAATGTATCAGAAAAGAAAACACCGCAATTCACTTGAAAAGAAGGATTGTCATATAATAAGCGTACTATGGTTATAAATTGATCACCTAACCCAAATCGTTGCATTACTGTAAAAAGGTAGTCCTACTCAATGCGATCAAACGGACTAAAGCATCATCTGGAAGATGTTTAGCAGACCACAGTGTATGGGCTAATGTACGGAGATGATTCTGAGAGGAGCGCCCTGTGACAAAGCCTACTTGAGTATGGTGTATTAAGGAAGGTAAAACTTTACGGAGACGAGACGCTAGGATGCTGCCCATTAGTTTAATATCACAATTTAATAACAAGATGGGACGTTAACTACTGCATAGGCTTCCGGTCAGACAGAGAATCAAATTTAAGGCTCTCTGTCTGACATTTAAGATACTGAAGCTTTCCTCCCCTCCTGCCCTCGTGGGCCTCATTTCTTCGTATGTCCCTACGCGGTCCCTCCGGTCTGAATCTCACCATCTGGCGATTAAGCCTAGGTTCAGACTGAGTAGGATGGGAGGACGCTCTTTTCGCATTCTGGCGGTTGATCTATGGAATTCCCTTCCTGTACACATTCGTGCCCTAAATAGCCTAACTCTTTTCAGACGTGCCATTAAAACTCACTTGTTCGCTTCTGTTAATTGATTCCTTTTCCTTTCAGCTTTGACCTGTTATGTTGTGGTCTTTGATCAGGCGCCAGGACGCCCCTTCGCTGGGGCAGCTGTGCGCCGAATAAAAGTTATTAACATAACATAACATAACATAGCAAAGGATCTTTACCAGGTTTGAGTAGCACAGCAATAACTGCTTTGAGGCCCCAATGAAGATTCATTATCAGCTTCCTGAAATGCAGCATGTAATGTATCAATGGCATTATATCCTGCCCATCGATATAATTCGGTACAAAAGGGAGTGGTGATGGACGGAGCATCTGAACCAATCAAACACTCACACCCAGTCAACAGATCTGGGTTTAATCCATCACCGTTCTTTAGCCCACTCTGCCACCCCAGTTCAGACATGGCCATATGCAAATCAGTCTGACCCTGTGCCTCATGGGAACAGTCCAGCCCGAACTGCAAGCCATGCCTTGCCTGGACCGGAAACAAGCTTCCTAGGACTGGTTTCTGGCATTCCAGCCGTCTTCAGCCAGGCTTGCTTGAATCCAGTGGCAAAGTGAGCAAGGGACTCACGTCTGAGCATGGGCCCTGTCCCGCGATGGAGCTCAGGCGGCCATCTTCCTTGGTGGCCAGACCACGCCCCGTAACCTCTAACATGTTAGCTTATAAAGCTTTTAATCACGCACTAAGGCCCAGATTTAATAGGGACTTGCATTGTCCTTGTATCACACAAGTCGACACAAGGCAATCAATGCAAGTTTTTAAATGATATTTACTAAGCCGTGCAAGGGGCGATTGCACTGCCTAGCTTGACTTTGTAAAGAAATGTAATGCAATGCAGCAGCTTACACCATGCTGTGTTACATTTTGTATTGGTAGGAGTTCCATGGGTGGAGCACGTCCGTCCCCCTGCATCCACCAATGGAATTTTCTTTTTTTCTTTTTTTCTTTTATTTATTGTTTTATTTGCCATCAGCAGAATCAATTACATACATCAGGTCAATAGCAAAAAGAAAAAATAGTATGATTCACATCCATAGTTTGTCAATCTTCAATCCAGTTAGTAACTGGAGACCATAGATTACAGCCAAATGTCTTCTTTCTTATAGCTTTCAATTTATACAGTGCGGTTTCAAGATGATACAAAGTAAGGAGCTTATTTCGCCATAAAATAATATTTGGTGGTTCTTCATCAAGCCAGCCTGACGTAACACAAAAACGGTAAACAGACATACTTATAAACACAAATAAATCTTGTCAATTTTGAGCATTCAAAAAACATATGAATTGCGTCAGCTCCATAAAGATTGCAGCGACTACAACTCGTCCCACGCCCTGCGCTCCATTTGGCTATCTTCCCCGGTGTATAATACAATCCGAATATAGACATATAATGCTGGCTAATTAGTGATCCGTTCATTAATCTCTATGTTTAAAAGAGGAATGTTCAATTTATTCTGCCATTTACTCGCTACCACATCTAAATCATCCTCCCTTTTTTCCAGAATTAATCGATACATAAATCCAATTCTTTGTCGATTATCGATCGCTTCTAAAATTTCAATTTTCTCCAAAAAAATTAAAGACTGTGACACCTTTTGTTGGCAGAAGCTTCGCACCTGGAGGTACTTAAAGAAATCGGACCGATGTATGTGGTAGGTGTTAATCAAGTAATCAAATGAAACAAAGTCTTTCTCTGTAAATAAATCTCCCAGTTTTTTAATGCCGAAGGAATTCCACCGGTGCATTACCCCGTCCTGAAATATCGCCGGCAAGAGAGAGCAGTTCTGCAAAGGTGTATATTTCGTCAAATTTGTATTAAGTCGACATTTCCTCTTAACCGATCGCCAAATAGAATAGGCTGTTTCGAATATCTTAAATTTGTTTTTTTTTATAATAACTGGGCTCTATAATACTGTTTAAACATTGTTTCGCCTCTGTCCCCAGAAGCATTTCATAGATCGAAGGGGTCAAAAAATCCTCCAAATGGTCCTCAGGTAATAAGAGTACACCCATATATTGCATTATAGCCATCCAATGATATATTTGAAAGTTTGGTATACCCCATCCCCCTCTATCTCGAGGTAATTCACAACTTTTTTAGAGCTCTCCTTGCTCGACGATATCCCCATAAGAAACTAGAACTCATTCTCTCTAACCGGGCAAAATAGCCAGATGGGATTAGCAATGGTATGGATCGAAAAATATATAAAAATTTTGGGAAGATGAGCATTTTTATCAGATTGCTGCGACCTAAAAGAGATAGTCTCAAATTGTTAACCCTTTCTAAGATCTTATTTGATGATGCTATTACAGGGTCTAAATTAATTGGGATGATTTCCTCAATATTAGCAGAGATTTTAATTCCAAGGTATGTGGCCTCCTTATCGATCTTCATATTCTCTGGATATTCCGTCACAGAATGTATGAGCTGGGTTTTGTCAATGTTCAGTTTGTAGCCAGAAACCAAACCGAATTCCTCCGCTGACTTTATAATATTAGGTAGTGCCGTGTTGAGATCTGCCGTAGCCACAGCTATATCGTCAGCGTAAGCGCAGACTTTTATTTTCCAACCATTCAATAGTACTGGTCTAACTGCGGAGTTATTTTCCAACTTTCGAATAAAGGGATCGATGTATAAGGCAAATAGCAGGGGGGATCAGGGACATCCCTGTCTCGTCCCCCTTGCTATCCGTACCGGGCCCGACAGGGAACCCGAAATCCGAACTGCCGCAGTCGGGTGAATGTAAAGTGATCTTATAGCTTTGATGAAATCTCTTGGGATCCCCATCTTCTCCATCACTGACCACAGAAAAGTCCACCAATGGAATTTGATGCAAGCCCGATTTACTAAAATCAGCAAACCTGGGAGTGCTCTAATATTGTGCACCTTCTGAGGATGGCAGAACAAGAAGAAACATTTTTATTTCTCTTTGTTACATCCTCTTTATATATGTGATGCATTCCACATCACATAGAGATAGAGGAAAATGCTTCTTAGGATTGTGTTCCTGCACAAAAACAAACCTGCCTGTAATGCAGGGACCACTGAGCCATGGTGCATGGGGCCTGTGTTGGCGCAATGCACCAGGCACCACACAGTGCACCAGTGCAAGGAGGGAACAAAAGTGCTCCACGTCTTAACGATGAGGAGGCAGATTTACAAGCCCTCGCAACACTTTTGCACTGCCATTGCATCGCTTTTTGTGATGCAGTGTCGTTGTAAAGAATGCGCCACATTGCGGCCCATTGACAACGTGACACATCTAGGGAGATGCATCAGATTGTAACTCCCTGCGTCACATTATTCCTGCGTCAGGTATAATGTATACAGGGGGGCGTTCCCATGTGGGAAAGCCTCATAGAAGTGACGCAGTGAAATCTGCAAGATTTCACTGCCCCACTTTTAGGACACCACTGCGTCAAAACCCTACGCCTGGGGGGGAGGAGCTTGGCAGGCATCCGAGATGGCCGAGTGAGCACAGCGCTCTCCGGACCCCCGCCGCTCCCGGCTTAATATCCTGCTTTAATCCTGATTTCTTGCGAGGATTCATGTAGAGGACATTGGGCTGATCTACCTGGACCTTTCAGAAACTGATTTGGACATCGGGTGCCTGAATTATGTTCAATTGAACTTTTGGGCTCCGCCCTCGAAGTGCGCCCGGGACTGGGTGAGGTTCGGTGGCCGTCTTGGAGTTGAACAACAACGGCAGGGAGATTGGTCTTGTGGGTCCCCCTCTTAAGTTTCGGTTTCGTTTCTGCCTCAGACTGGGACACTGGTGAGAGGGTCGGACCGGAGCTGCGGCCGGGACACGAGTAGGTTGTCTGGCCTTGGCTGCACTGTTCCTGGAGTGGGATGCCTCGATCCTGGTGATTCCCCCTCTTGTAGTCCTTTGGTCCCGGGGCCTCCATTTCTGGTGCCCGGTCCGTCGACCCTGGTGACTTTACTCGTGACGCATCTTCAAAATGGCGGGCAGAGGGGACCGAGAGACGCGCAAGACGAAGACACCTCTGCGCGGGGGTCCGGTTCAATCTAATGTTATGGATCGTTATACCCACTCTAAAGGGTCCCCCGGAGCTGCCCTGCCCGGTCCCATTGCGTCCGACCAAGTAGTGGATGCGTCGACGGAGCCCTCCTTGCAGGACATTATGGGCGCCATTTCTGGCATGAGGGAATCCATAGGCCAACAGTACGAAACCTTGGCCCACAAACTTGACACTGTGGCAATTGAGGTGAATTTGATTCGAGCCGATCTCTCCAAGACGAACGAAAAGGTGAAGTCGTTGGATATCAAATCATCCAGCCTCACGACGGACGTCTCTGATATTCAGACGGAGATTGGCAATCTCCGTAGGGTGAACGATTTCATGACCCGGCGCTTGGAGGATTTTGAGAACAGGGCACGTCGCTGTAATGTTCGCGTGGTTGGTGTGCCGGAGAACCCAGAACCCCACTCGGTTGATCTCCTGGTTGAAGACCTTATCCAGAACCACCTTTCTCCGTCTGGCCTTAGTAAATTTTTCGCAGTGGAGCGCGCACATCGTGTTCCGGGGGGCCAGGGCAAGCCAGGCGCCCCGCCGAGACCTATTGTTGCTAAGCTTTTCCACTATAGAGATCGGGACGCTATCCTGCAGGCCTCGCGGGTGAAGGGCCCGGTGGCCTTTGAGAATACCACGGTGAACTTTTATCCGGACTTTTCCCAACAGGTCCAGAAGCAGCGTATGGGATTTCGTGGTGCCAAGAAGCGTCTTAGGGACATGGGGATGCGTTACGCAATGCTCTTTCCGACCAGGCTGCGGGTGGAGTATAATGATCGAACTTTCTTCTTCGATCGGCCAGATGTTGTGAATGACTGGCTAGACTCCCTGCCTCATCGACCTCCTGAGACTGAGTCCGAAGCCCACCCGGGCGGTGCTGAAGGTGGCGTAGAGAGCTGAACATTTCATCTTTGACTGATGCCTTGTTTTGTATAACTTCTCCAGGGATGTAAGCCTATGTTCCTCTACCTCACTTGTGTTTTGATGTATGATTCTATTCTCGTCATTGGTTTGATCGGGGGGCGGGTGGGACAGAGCCTTTCCTCCTCCGGGGTCTTTGTGTAGAATAGGGGTTCTTGGGCGACAGGCACACTGCAGGTTGGGGTGGCTTTTTAGCTTTTTGCAGAGGGGCAGGGTGGGGGGTGTTTTCTTGTTACCTGGGGGGTGAGTGGTTGGGAAGTTCGTTGTTTGTGTGTTCTGTGTTCAAGGCGACTTTATTCTGTATCTGTACTGCTTTTCATGGTCATGCTCATTGGTGGGGGGTTTGGGCTTTTTCGGGTGGGATGGGGGGTAGCGGGTTGAGATTTGTTTCGTGGAACGTTAATGGTCTGGGAGATCGTATCAAACGAAGTGTGGTGTTGAAATGTATACGACGTTTATCTCCTGACATTGTTTTCCTGCAGGAGACTCATTTGATAGGCAATGTTTGTCATGCAATGAATAGGTGGGGCTATCGCCTCGTAGCGCATTCGGGGTTTACCTCGGGTTCCAGGGGTGTGGGTATCCTTGTCCGGGCTTCCCTCCCCCTGGCTATTGATGATGTTATTCAGGATGACCGGGGCGGTATGCTGTTCTTGTGGGTCGATATGAAGGCCGTGCCCTCTCCTTATTAACTGTTTATGTGCCCCCCGGCTTGCAGACTTCTACCTTTTCAGATTTGGGCCGTGTCTTGTTGGACCTCCCTGATAGTACTCTCTTTCTGGCTGGTGATTTTAATTCGGTAGTCTCCGGCCTCCACGATCGCCACCCCCCTAGGGATACCCCTGCGGCTCAGCAGTGGTTGGGTGGATTTTTGGATACCTTTGGCCTGGTGGATTGCTGGAGGCTTTTGCATCCTACGCAGCTTCAGTACACCTTTCACTCTGGGGCCCATGGGAGTCTGTCTCGGCTGGATTATTTCCTGATGCCTGCGGCTCAGTCCCCAGCGGTGCGTGAGATTGTGCACCTGCCCAGGGGTATCTCTGACCACTCTCCGCTTTGGCTTCGTTTTGAGGTTGGGGTGGAGGCAGTGGGCCGGGTGGCCCCCATTAATCCGTGGTACCTCACCTCCCCCGAGACCCGCACCCTTTTGCTTAAGTCCTTGGACTCGTATTTTCTGGATAACGAGGGGTCGGTTTCCTCTGCTGTGTCCCTGTGGGAGGCCTTTAAGACCGTGATTCGTGGGCAGGCCCTCTCCCTTATTGTTGAGGCTAAGAGAGCGAGAAATAGAGAGGTGGTTGATCTTGAGGGGGAGATTTCTGCATTGGAGGAGGGTTTGGAATCTGGTGTCACACCTGAGAAGCTCCATGCCCTGGGTCTGAAACAATTTGCTTATAAGTCCATGGTCACAGATGCCGCCAAAGTGATGTTTCGGGAGCAACAGGGTCGCTTGTATGATGTGGGTGACAAAGCGGGTAAATTGCTGGCATGGCTGGATAAGAAGGAGAGAGCTAATCGTGTGGTACCCGTGATTCAGTCTGCGAGTGGTGTGAGTGTAACGGACCCGATTGGAATAGTTGACCGGTTTGCCGATTACTTCCGTGTGGTGTATACCCCTGTGTCTGTGAGGGATGTGGTTGACTCTCGCCTTCTGTTGCGTGATATAGCCCTGCCCATTGTTTCCGATTTAGACCGTGTGGCGCTGGACTCCCCCTTTACGGTTGATGAGATAGCTACTGCCATCCGTTCCCTCCGTTCCGGGAAAGCATTGGGCCCGAACGGGTTGCCAATCGAATTGTACAAGTTGCGTCCCGATAGGGTGGCTCCGTATCTTCGCGCCATGTTTCTGGAGTCCCGGGAACGGGGTATTCTCCCTTATGATCAGAGACTGGCCACAATAGTTGTCATCCCCAAGGAGGGTAAACCACGTGATCTTTGTTCCTCCTATAGGCCCATATCCCTGTTAAATGTTGAACCCAAGGTATTGGCGAAACTCCTGGCATCCCGTCTCTTGACGGTCATTAGTGACTTGGTCCATCCGGATCAATCTGGATTTATCCCGCATCGCAACACGGCTCTGAACCTGCGTCGTCTTCACGGCGCGGTCGCGGGGGCGGGGCTTCTGACGGAGCCGGCCATTTTGGCATCGTTGGATGCTTCCATGGCCTTCGACACGGTGGAGTGGCCTTATCTTTGGGCGGCTCTTGAGAAATTTGGTTTTGGGTCTGAGTTTATTGGTTGGGTCCAGTTACTGTACGCGGAACCTCTGGCGCAAGTAGTGGTGAATGGTAGGGTCTCGGCTCCTTTCACCCTTGGTAGGGGTACCCGTCAGGGATGCCCCCTGTCTCCGTTACTGTTTGCGCTCGCCATGGAACCATTGGCTGCTTGGCTTCGGTGGGAACCTTCCCTCAAGGGGATCCGCTGGTCTCCGGACTTTGAGGACCGCGTTTCGCTTTTCGCGGACGATATCCTTTTATATCTCACCTCCCCGCGTAAATCTCTGTCTGTTCTGTTTGACGTTCTTGCTTCCTTTGGAGCCAATTCGGGCCTTGTTATTAACTGGACCAAATCCTGTGTATATGTTCTTTCGGGGGTTTTGCCCCCCTTGCCGAGCAGACTTCCTATTCAGGTGGTCCACTCGGGTTTCAAGTATTTAGGGATTTTTATTACGTTGGATCCGACGCTCCGCTTTGAGCGTAATCTCCTCCCACCGTTGCTTAGATTGCGCCTGGATGTGGCCCGTTGGCGTAAGCTTCCTTTGTCTCCTCTGGGCAGGGCGGCTCTGTTTAAAATGATGTCCTTGCCGCGATTCCTTTACGCGCTCCAAAACTCCTATGACGCTATTCCTAAGACCTATTTCCAAGAGATTGAGAGTCTTCAACGGCAATTGATATGGGATGGGCGTCCGCGTATAGCGCTTGCAAAGCTCACCATCCCTTGGTATGACGGGGGCATGGCGCTCCCCGATATCAAGTGGTATTACTGGGCTTCCCAGTTGTCTGCCATTAATCACGTGATGTTTTCCCCGGGTCGTAATCCTGCATTCGAGATGGACAGATTCCAGCTTCCGGGTGGGGACTTTACTAGAGCGCTTTATTCCCGATCGGCCGGGCGCCATCTTGTGGGCCCATCCAGGATTGCAGTAACGGTGTGGCGGGCTGCGAGTGTGAGTTTGGGGTGGGAGGATCGATTGACGTTGGCGACGCCACTTTATGCATCCGAACGTTTGGGCGGGCTCTGGTCTACCAAGGGTTTCGACCGTTGGGATGTGATTGGGATCTGTGAGGTGGGTGACGTGTACCCGAACGGTTGTGTGAAGTCGTTCCAGGCCCTCCAGGCGGAATATGGTTTGAGTGGTAGGGAATTTTTTCGCTACCTGCAGGTCCGGCATGCCCTCGCCTCAGTCTTGGTCCCTGATGAGGCCCTGCCTGAATCTTCCCCCCTCGAGGACCGTGTCCTTGATGGGCATCTTCCCGATAGCACTATTTCTCTTATTTACAAGAAATTGATTAATAATCGGGCGGACTTACTGGTCCGACTTCGGGAGGCTTGGGTTTGCGATGGGTTGGAACTGGACGACGAAGATTGGCAATCGGCGCTCTCTTCTCCCAAGGAGGTGGCCATTCCTGCCCGTCTCCGCTTGGTTCAGCTTAAGATTCTTCATCGGGTCTATGTCACTGGTCCGCGTCTGGTTACGATGGGCTTTTCTTCGGATGGGCTATGCAAGCGTGGATGTGGCTTGAGTGCGACCTTTTTGCATATCCTTTGGGAGTGCCCGGTTGTAGCTGCTTATTGGACTGCTGTGCTTGAGGTGATGACTGCTGTTACGGGTGTTGCCCTGCGGCCGGAGCCTCGCAGATGTCTGTTGAATGTGTGGGAGCCCACTGACTACTCGGTGGCCCAGACCAGATGGGCTACCCTTGGTTACATGATTGCGAAGCGGGATGTCGCGCAACTCTGGGGCGCTTCCAGGCCCCCTGAGGTCTCAAAGTGGGAAGACAATATGGACTGGTCCATGTTTCGTGAGAAGACGGTTTATGTGGCCAGAGGCAGGCCCAGGGCGTGGACGAAGGTTTGGGGCCAGTGGAATGATTATCGTGGGGATATTTGCACCCCTCCCCTTGACAACACAGCTGAGATTGTCCTTTCTCCCTAGACTAGAGTTCCCGGAACCCTTCCGTAAGGTTTTTTATACTTCCGGTTCTCCCCGCTGCTCCCCTCCCCCCCCCTCCCCGACTTGATTGGAGCCTCTGGGCTCTGGGTGTGTTCTCCTGATCGTGGAGCCGTCCCCTCCGCTCTTTGGGCTGACCTTAAGTATCATTCATTCGCCTTTTAGTGTTTGTGTTTCTTTTCGTAAAAAATAAAATACAAATTGTTCTGTGATGTCTATAGAGTAATGCTTTGTACTTGAGCTGTACCCATCCACGGGTGTACATTTTCTTACATGCACTGTGCCTTGTTATTAGCGGCCAGCCCGTGAGGTTGTAGGCCCATTCTTGTACTTTTCTATGCTTACTCCAATAAAGGTTTTGAAAAATAATTTAAAAAAAAAAATTTAAAAAAAACCCTACGCCTGACCAGGCGTAAGGATTGATGCAGTGTATTAGGAATAGGCCTCCCCATGCATTGCTGGAGTTGCATCGTGTTTGCGTTACGACTCCAGCAATGCATGACTTTTGCGCCGACAGATGCGTAAGAATCTCTGATGCATCTGTCAATCCTTGCGCCATGGTGCGTCGTATTGTAAATACGACATATCCATGGTGGCGCAAGGGTTTTGCATGCTGGCGCAGGAAACTGACAAATCTATACAAATGCGTCAGTTTCTTCTAAATAAGCCCCATGGTGCATTTCTGCTCTACATGCTTCACACACCGCAGTACAATGCAGCAAGTTCCCTTGCTGCTTTGCATTTCATCGCACGAAACTTCAGTAAATCTGGCTTTAGAACTGGTTCCTGCAATATAAAACTGCTAATAAGAATATAAATAAAAATAAACACAACTTTCTTTCTCAATATTTGGAATGAAACATCGGAGTACCCAGTACAAAGCGTTCTATAACAGCTGAACAAAACTCAGTAAAAATTACAATTGTATTTTTAAGCACAACAAAATCTGGTCTGTTCATCTCATTTGCATCTCAGAACAGAAAGGTGTTACAAATCCCAAGCTGGTACAGCCCACCTTGAATATCGCAGGAACACCCTGGGGACGTGCACCAGTGTTTGAAGGCTAATCTGAACTTCAGGGAAGTCTGAAGTGTGCCATCTGCATCCTTCGAGTTGCAGTCCTTTGCATATTTTATTTTTGCTTTCCCATCGCTTCTGAAGACGATTCAGTTTACATACTGAGCAATTTTTACTGTTCACATATTAATGTCAACTCATTATCAGCGTGAAAATCTGTTCTCAATTTATCCTGCCAGATGTCCTGGTATAGCATTATTTTTGACAGGTAATAATTTCCAGTTTTTGATGTTCGGAGCATGTACCATCTGCATTAGTGTTTTTAAAAGGATTAAAACAGAAGTTTCTTCAAAAGTGCTTTTTGGTGGCGCTTTTCAATTTGGCTCTATGGTAAATAAAAATGGCTTTTACATGATATAAGCAGAAAAAATCCATCCACCAAAGATGTTCCACAATCTTATTTGCCTTTTGGACATTTGTGGCCTCATTTACAATTTGATGCACCGGTGGCGCAGTGTGCTTGCACATATTTACAAGGCCACATGAAGTCACCCTGCATGATTTTTCATGGTCTTGTAATTATGGACCCCTTTCGCGCACTACTCTGTGTAAAAAGAGGCGCTCCATGGGTGTTGCTGTGGGTGTTCCCATGCAATATCCATGGGGCCTCATTTATGAGGGTGTGCGTCACTTTTATGCCGGCGTGACACTTTTTGTGACGCGCCAGTGGAGTAAAGAAATGCGCCTTGTTGCGCCATATTTACAAAGTGACGCATCTAGGTAGATGTGATGAAGCAAAGCTTCGCATATTTTGCGGCTTGCCGAAGTCAAGAACCTCGTTTATGTGTAATAAGGTAACAAAACGTATGTTTTACTAACGTTTATTTTTGTTTAGGCAAAGTTTGCGAAGCTTGCCTACGTGTGTTTCTAATACATTTAACCCGTGTACTTTAAAATGGCCGCCGCTTGTATTTTAGTTACTGCGCATGCGTCAGCCACACTCACGTGTCCTGACGCGTCTGCAGAAGTGGAGGGAAATTTATGCGCATGCGTAATCCATAGCTGTGCCCATCATGTGGTACTGCTCGTGCCACTGCTCTTGTGTCTGTATCAATGTAGCTAACATTTAAACTGCATAAGTATATTTTATAATGATAAGTAGAAAGTACCAACCCCGTGATGTGTTTTCATGATGACATTATTATGTATTAATTTGTTTTCGCTTACTTTTCATGTACCACGGGGAATGGGGGTCTGAGTGAAAGGAGAGCCATATTGGAGGTCCCTTCTGCGCCTGCGCAACTTCGGCAGCACAGTAGACCTTGACTGATGGAACATAGCCAGTTGGCAGCGATGGGCGAGATGCTCCTGAGAAAGTCACCTCTGCCCTACGAGAACAGCGAATGTGGCTCCTTATATGTTACATTGTAATATTACGCTACTGTTTGCCGTGTAGCTTCTCATGGGAACCCCAATCTTACTAGGCGGTGCCCAAACATGCAAATACAGGCTTGAAATGTTGAATTGTGATTGGTGTGTTACCCAAATCCTACCTTAGGACCAATCGAAATTGAGGGATTCTGACACTTTGCAACATTGGGGGGTGGTACACTGTCCCCAAACTGTATATCTACCCTGGGTTCACCTAGGGAACCGTCCGACTTGTCTGGTTTAGCTGACCTGTCACTGACCCATCGTACTCAATAGGTGACTGAAGATACAGAGCGCTGCGGAGCACTCTGTCCGAATTTGACCATAGACTAAGGTTCTACTGAACCTTAAAGTGCTGGCGAAGCACTTTGCTGGGAGTTCGCTGACCCAATCGGGGTCTTGATCGATAACTGCAGAGCGGGTGGAGCGCAGGCGTTGCTTCCGAACTGTGGGTTCCGGTCCTGTCCTGAGCGGTCCTGTCCTGAGGGTTTGCTGTCCTGTCCTGAGGTCCTGTCCTGATTCCTAATCCGAGGGTATCCTGTCCTATCCGGGGTGTCCATTCTGCACCTGCTGTCCTTTGAGGGGTATCCTTCCTTGAGGGTTTCCTATCCTTAACTGACCCGTGGCCAGGGTTTGGTTTCCACACCTTTCTAGGTAAATATTGCTCTGAACCTCTTAAATCTTGCACCTTCTGAATTTCTAACTTTTGCTTCAATAAAGTTTACCATTGCATATGTTATTTTTCCATGTCTTTCCGCAACTATTGAAAGTCATTTGCATTTTTCCATAAGTTTGTTCCTATGTCTTCTCACTTGTTAGAAATTATATTTTGCATTGCAGTTTGTCATTTTCTGATATGGTCTAGAACCTCATTGCCTAGATTGTTTAAAGGCCCGTTTACCTTAAGTGAAGCGTGTTACTCTTTATAGGCCCTCCTGTAGTTATACCTACATAGTCCGCCCATGCTTAAATATTATTAAATAGCATAGTATTTTCTCGTTACATTTTATATCAGTATTTCAATGATTACTCTGTCATTATTTCTTTACAGTTATATCATTTACGTTATCTTGGTTATTGATTGCCTTATATTGATGTACCTTATGAATGAACCAAATGAATTTTAGATAAACATTTTAAAACTTCCCGTTGTCCGTGGTCATTTCAAACAGTATTTTGGATGTTATTGGTTGGGTTTGTATTTTGCTGCCTTTCCTTTTACAGCTAGCTCCCTGATTCATTGTGGTCATTAGGTACCCGCATCGGTGGATGGTAAGTCGGGTGCACTGAGAAATAATAGTAGGAAACTCACACACAAATTGGTAGAGCTCGTGAAGTCACCTGGTCGATGTATATGGTGATTTGAAAGTATATGGGCCCTGAAGCCGGAAACGGCGAAAACTATTGGTCGGGTGGCCTCGCGCGCTCTATCAGTTTTACTGGTAGCCAGAGGATGGTTAGGGACTAGTTGAGAGTAAGGCAGGGATTAGTTGGACTAGTTGAGTCGGAAGCTGCTAGTATATTGATGCTGCTAGAAGAGCGGCTGTTCTAAGAGACCTGATCATTCTCTTGTGAATACGCTGTTTTGGAATTCATGAATTGCTGTATTGTTATTATTCTTGTTCTTATATTGTTATATGTATTAATCCATGCATTTGTCAACCGTTTAGTTCTGTGTTGTCCGAACTCCCCGGGGAATTGAAAGGGCAAGTGGTGAATAGAATCCATTGTCCTGAGGTCACAGGCTCGAGGAAAGTTAGGTGCAGGTTTAGATAACCGGGAAGCACTAACTAGGGTTTTCTGAATACATGTGTGAATAAATGTCAGTAACGGGGTTCATTGGCAAAATTCCCATAGTGGCGTAACCTAATAAGGGTCACATCGGAAGAGTAGCAGGTTCCTCGGAGCTAGCGTGAAAGCAGAGGGGTCCGCTGGGAAACCTTAAACTCGGAATATATCCCGGAAAGAAGTGGATGAGTTTAGGGGAATAACAGGTTCACCGATGCTAGAGTGAAGGGTAGGCGGAAGAGATCTACCCGCAGCGAGTGAAAAGTAAATGGAAGTAGTTTACTTGCAGTAAAATAATTCTTTCTCTGTCTAGACACTTGAGCACTGTGGCGAATGTGTATTTGTTGTAAAATAACCAAGCACTGAGCACTTTAAAAGAAAGAAAGTTTCCGTTACCTTGTGAAGGGAGGGAGTCAGTCGCGAAGCGCCTCTGACGTCACTCTGTGCCGCGCTGGGATTGGTAGAAGCAGCGGGCGGGTAGCGGAGCTGAGATTGTAAAGGAGGGGTGAGCGCCAGAGCGTGGGAACTGTCTCACGAAGGGGCCGCACACCCATTGGCGGAGATTATTCAGAGTCGCGCACCCATTGGTCGCACGGATTTCTGAAGCGCGTTCTGATTGGAGGTAGTTTGTAAACAAAGTTTAGCGTAGAAGTCGTATGTGGCACTCGCAGACTACAGGAACTCGACCTGATCCAAGGCACCTAGGGTTTGAAAGGGATCAGTGGAAGACTAATAGATACGATATTATGTACGGAACCAAGAGAAAAATGTCCCTTGTAAGTAAGGTGAAAAATTATTTTAAAACGGACAAACCGATTAAATCTAGAGAAGGTGTTCTTGTCCCACCACCAAATACTCCTGCCTCATTCATGATGTTTGACCGAGGGTACAATACCTGTGTGTGGTTGGAGAATTGGGTGAAGTACACAAAAGATGACGGAGTATTGGCTTTTCCGTTAGATGGTACTTTCAATGGTAGGATCTTATTTAATTTAAGAACTCGGATGAATGAACTGCATCCCAGACCGAGACTAACGCAGTATGAGGCATTAGAGGAATGGGAAATTGAGGCTTTTGAAAGAGAAAGACCCCGAATGGACAAGGGTTTGACCAAGTGGTACCCCAGGCTGAAACAGGAGTCCAGGGATAAAAGGATGAAACAGTGGAGGCAGAGCATGATTGTTGAGGGTCTGTTTCCCATGATGCCGGCATGTCATAACCCTGCAGCGGGTGAGAAAAGTACCGAAAAGTGTAAGCATTGGGGGGCCCCTGGGGAGTCAGATGATGAATTGATAGATGACATCTGTACCAGAAGTCCGCCACCTTATAACGAGGGAACCCGATCTTCCAGTGTAGGAGATGCTCCCCGACGCCACTTCCTCAAGGAAGAAGACAGATCCCTAGGACTGGGAGGGGGTGGTCAAGTATTGCCCTATTTTGAGAAACCCGAACCGGCGGAAACAAGGGATATATATCCCAAAGTGCCCGCAAGTCAGGAAGAAAAATATTCACGTACGAAAATTTTCTTTCCCAGACCCCTGTATGAAAACGAAGAGAAACCATCAAATTCAGGACTGCCTTTTGTTCAACCTCCATATGAGGAAGAGCGCAGGTCCTTTAACACTGGAACTTTATTCCCGAAACCAAATTATGGTGGGGGACCAAGTGAAACGCATCCTACTGCCCCGAGTTTTACTCCTCCATTGACCCCACAGATATTACATGACACGACTTTAAGAAGGATACTAGTGGAAAAGGAGCAAGAGGCCCTAGCTAGACAAAGGACAGAAATAATTCAGAAAATCTCCCAGTTAAATACCAGTCCTGAGGCATTGACTATTCCAGTAACTATTGGACCAGTGGTCCCGTTATACGGAAATGGTCAGGGAAATCCGATTACTCCAGTTATGACCCCAGTCATGGCACCCCCGAGACAGGAACCGATAATCATAGATGATCAGTCCAGTGAGTGCGAGTCTGAAGTTGCGTTCTTGGACTTGCCAAACAAACCGACCGGAAAGGGAATGCAGCAGAGGCATAACCCTTTTAATGCGAAAGAAATTAAATTAGAGTCAGCAACAGGCACTAGGAATGTCTCTCTGGTAACTCCGGATGAAATTGAGAGTTGGAGTCGTGAATTAGAGAAACAGACTCCGCAAACGAAACCTTTAGACCTCTACAAGCTGAGGGTAGAAATAGAAGAATTAATGGCAGGAAATGTGGGGTTGGATCGATTGAATACCTACTCTGAAGAAGAATTGTCGTTTATATGTAAAAGCTTTACAAGGAACACCAGAGTGCTCCACGAAAAACTGACCCAAACCGCAGCTAGTATGGGGGTAGATATCTCGAAATCCAAGCCCTTACAGAAACCGTACAGAGCAGACTTCTCAGACAAAGATATAGAGCACCTGAATGTGGCGGGAAAAAAGTTGCAGATTAAAGAATTATTGGGGGTACTGCAGAAATGGGGAGATGTGGAAAGATGGAGAAGCAGGTGGGCGAAAAAGAGGGAAGAGGCTCGCTCCCGACAAGTGACTCCTGAATTTGCTTTAAGGGAGGTAGAAAAACCTGAGCAGTTATGCCCCATGCGCGAAGTACCTGGAGAGAAATATGTGCATGTCCCCTGGTCTAGACAGGATATTGTGTCCTTTACGAACGATTTTCCAAAATTACGAGAGAAACCAGTAGACTGGTACAGGCAGGTGGAAAGGTTCGTGAAGGTACAGAAGTGTCTGTGGAAAGACCTGGATGGGTTTTTCGACATTGTGGTTCCGGTAGATTTATGGACCCAGTGTAAAATAGCCATAGACTGGCCTACTGAAGAGTACCCAAGAAATAAGGAAACAGGGGAGCCATCAAAGGATGTCATGCGAAAATATGAGCAGGTAATTCAGCATTTGAAAGAAAAGGTGCCCGCAAAAGAAACTGATTGGACAAAAATAGATAGAACAACACAGGAAAGGGACGAGACAGTGCACTCCTTCTATGAGAGGTTATTGCAGGTATTTAAAACATACAGTGGTATTGATAACATCGATTTGAAGGACATGACGCACTTTATTTACAGGTTTGTAAATGGTTTAAGACCTGAAATTTGTCAGTGGATAAAAGATAATAAAATCTGTTGGCATACAAAGAAAATGGATGAGGTCCTGCGGTACGCTAAGTACTGCGAGGACGAGATGGCAGAAAAGAAAAAGGCCCTTAAGGAAAAAGTGATGTGGGCTCAAGTAAAGCTCGCAGAACAGCAGGAAAAACAATTGAGTAACATGGTTAAAAATGCTGAGAACAAAAGTCCTGGGGGTGGAGGAAAGCCCCGGCCCAAATTTAGCAGGGAAGAGGCTATGAAGAAATTTCCCTGCCATCAGTGCGGCGAAATTGGACACTGGCGAAACGAGTGTCCCCAATTGACAGATGATAACCCCAAAACACCTGATTTAACTCCACAGACGCAGAAAGAAAGACCAAGAAAGACTCAACCCCAGGTAAAAACAGTTCAGGTGCCTCGAGCACCCAAGCAGGTATACAGGGGAAAACAGGGAGAGGGTGAGGAGATAGAAGTTTGGGAAAGCGGTGAGAACAGAAATACAGCAACTTCGCAGTATCTGCTAAATGATACCTTCCTTTGTAATGATCAGTACTGACGGGGCCTGAGAGGGGAGGACGAGGAGTGCGTACTTGGCGCTTCCTTGCCGGTAGACCAGTCTGGACCATACATTGAAGGAAAGGTTGACGGAAATGATGTCACCTTTCTGTTGGACACTGGCGCTACCCGTTCTACTGTAAGAACAGTGGACGTTCCAAACCTACCCCTCTCGGGAGAAAATATCCAAGTAGTGGGTGTATCTAATCAATTGATTAGTACTCCTGTTACCGAACCAATGGAGATTTCAATTGGAAATTTTAAACAAATGCATAGGTTTGTCGTCTGTGACACCAGTCCAGTGAATCTACTGGGTCGTGATTTGCTGTGCAAAATGAACTGTACCATCTTTTGCACACCAAAAGGTGTTGAAATACAGACCCCAGATGAAGATGGCATTTATAAACTATTGTTACTTAGACCTGACTCAGAAATTAAAAGATTGACCCTGCAGGACTTGCCCCAAGAACTCCAGGAAGCAGTAAAGCCAGAGGTGTGGGATTTCACTGGAAAAGATGTGGGACTAATGAAAGATGTGGACCCCATACAGATAGCCATCAAGGACAATGCAGTATATCCTAACACTAAGCCCTACCGAATGAATGCTGAAGTGAAAGCAGGTGTCACTCTGGAAATACAAAAATTATTAGAAGGAAACATCATACAGGAAGTGATGAGCAGCCCATGCAACTCATCGATTATGGGCATCAAGAAGCCTAGTGGCAAATATAGGGTAGTGCAAGACCTGAGAAAGGTAAACAAAATTGTAGTTCCTTGCTGCCCTATTGTCCCGAACCCAGCAGTGATATTGTACCAGATTCCTTGGGATGCTGAGTGGTTCACTGTGATTGATTTGTGTCATGCATTCTTTTCGATACCCCTGCACCCCGACAGCAAATTTCTTTTCTCGTTTGCCTTCGAAGGTCACGTGTATTGCTGGAACCGGGTCCCTCAGGGGTATACAGAGAGCCCCTCTATCTTTAATCAGATCCTGAAAAAATGTCTAGAGACTTTGATCTTACCTGGGAACTCTGTCCTAGTGCAGTACATAGACGACCTCCTACTGGCGTCTAAAAGTCATAGGGACTGTGTAGTTGACACCATTGCCCTACTAAATCATCTGTGTGAGAAAGGGCATAAAGTGGCCCCTGACAAACTTCAGTTTTGTGCAAAATCAGTGAAATATCTAGGACACCAGATAGAAAAGGGTGTCAGAAAAGTCACATCAGAAAGAGTGAGAATAATTCAAAAGATGCAGTTGCCCCGTACTCAAAAAGACGTCAGAATGTTCCTGGGTGTACTAGGATACTGCAGGCAGTGGATTCTGGGATTTGCAGTCTTAGCCAGGCCTTTGATAAAAATGACCACGAGAGGAATGCCAGACATTGTAGAATGGGACGATGAAAGCCTAATGGCTTTCACAAGACTGAAAAACTGTCTGTGTACAGCCCCTGCGCTGGGAATGCCAGATTATTCCAAAGAGTTTGCCCTATTCTGTGACACTCGCGATAATTGCGCATTGTCAGTCCTGACTCAAGAACATGGCACGACCAGAAGGCCTGTGGCCTATTTCTCTGCCACCTTGGACCCAGTAGCTGCTGGGTTACCAGGCTGTCTGAAAGCAGTAGCTGCTACCTGTGCAAGTTTGGAACAGAGTGAGTCCATAGTCATGGGACATCCTGTGACTGTGTATGTTTCACATGGAGTGGTAATTCTATTGACCAGAACTAAAACGCAGTATCTCACCCCTAGTCGGCTGACTAAATACGAGAGGATTCTTGTGGGTGCAGCAAATGTAAGCATTGTTAGGTGCGGTATTCTGAACCCTGCCACTTTACTCCCCGACTCCCTGGAAATGGAAGGTGGGGATGATGATGAACATGATTGCATTGATCTGACAGAGTTCAGCACCAAACCACGCCCAGACATAAAAGAAACGCCATTGCCTGAGCATGATAAAGAGCTGTTTGTAGATGGTTCCTGTCTAAGACATGAACTAGGAGGCCTGAGTGCTGCTTATGCAGTAGTCTCTTTAACAAAAATTGAAGAAGCAGGTTACCTATATAACATCAAGTCTGCACAAGTAGCCGAATTGATTGCTATGATAAAAGCTTGCAAAATTGGGAAGAACCTACGCATAACAGTGTATACTGACAGTCAGTACTGTTATGGAGTTGTGCATGACTTTGGCCAATTGTGGCTACAGAGGGAATTCCTGACTTCCTCAGGTACTCCCATTCGGAATGCAAAAGTTGTTCATGACCTTTTAGAGGCCATCCAGTTACCCAAGGAACTGGCAGTGGTAAAATGCGGTGCTCATAAGAAGAGCATGGACAAGGTATCACTGGGAAACGATTATGCTGATCGAGTGGCCCAATGGTGCGCCAGAGATCGGTATATCGTAAATCCGAAACGAGGGGGGCCAGGAACCAGCTGCCAACTTCAGGTGTTTGAAGAAGTGCCCACATGGGATGAAGTGAGAGAGTGGCAGGAGTCGGCTCCTTGGCAAGAAAGAGAGAAATGGAAGGAGGATGGGTGTAGACCGAGACGTGTGGATGGTGTAATTTTGGGCCCAACTGGTATGCCTGTGTTACCCCGACACTTGCTTGGCACAATGGCAAGATTAATACACGAAGGATCACACATTGGTAGGGATGCCATGATTCTGGTATTTCAACAGACTTGGTACAGTAAGAAGTTCAGGAAAGTAGCAGAGTCCCTCTGCCAGAGGTGCCTGTCATGTCAACAGATGAACCCAGGCAAAAGGACAATGGTAGAACTGAGCAAAATTGGGAGATCAGGGGGTCCCTTTGTAAGGATACAGATTGATTTCATCACCATGCCCCGTTGTGAAGGGAAGCGATATGTCCTTGTCATTGTTTGCGTATTTTCAAAATGGGTAGAAGCTTACCCTACTCCCCAAAGTGACGCACTGACCGTAGCGAAGTGTTTACTAAAAGAACTGATACCTAGATTCGGGGTGCCATTCATTATTGAATCAGATAAGGGTGGACATTTTCAGAATGAAATACTGGCTGAACTCTGTAAGGCCTTTGGAATAAGGCAGAAACTTCACTGTGCATATCATCCAGAGGCTTCTGGAATAGTGGAACAAGTAAATGGAACTATCAAAAACAGACTAGCAAAGCTGACTGATGCAACTGGCATGACCTGGGTGAAGGCCCTGCCCCTGGTCCTGATGGGACTGAGAAGTGTTCCTGACCGCAAGACAGGCCTAAGTCCCCATGAAATCATTATGGGAAGAGTGATGAGACAAGCATGGGTGCCAGGAAGCAAACTGTTGAGTATTACTGATGATTTGGTGCTTGAATACTGCAGAAGATTGGGTGACCAAGTGCGTTCTATCTCTCGCCAGATTGGAGACGACGGCATCTTCAATCCAACGACTCCTCTCCACAGCTTGGTTCCAGGAGACTGGGTCAAAATAAAGAAGCACACTCGATCAAGCTGTCTGGCACCAAGGTGGGGAAAGAAACGCCAAGTAATCCTGGTAACAACCACTGCAGTGAAGGTCGCAGGTATTCCCCAGTGGATCCACGCTGGCCACACCCAGAAGATATTACCAGACAAAGAACTTGAAGAAGAAGGGCATCCAGCAGAGGACTCTGCAGGAGCCAGACCAGAAGCAGCTGACAACGAACAGCCCAGCACCAGTCAGGCTGCAGGAACAGCAGACGTTGGCCCAGGAGTAGTTGACTACGAACTGCCAAGAATCCAGCCTGCTGAAGAGGTCCAGGAAGCTGAGCCAGGAGTAGCTGATGACGAGCTGCCAAGCATATGGCCAGAAGAATGGATACCGATGATTGATCTGACCGAAGATCCCATCAGAACAAGAGAGCGACTTTGTGAAGGTAGGGAGTGGACTAGTCAGGAAAAGCAAGGCACAGGCGAAGAACCTCAGCCGCTTGAGATTCACATCAAAACTGAGGAAGGAGAAGGTCAGACAGGGACAGAACAGGTGTTCGATACACCACCGCTAACACCTGATGTGGATAAGGGACAGCTTAGAAATAGAGTGATAGTTCGAGCAGAAGAAAATCAAGAGATCGAAGTGCTTGAACAGGATCAGATAGGGTTAGAAGAACGGGTTCAGGAAACAGAAACAGAAACAGAAACAGAGACAATCGAAAGCCAAAAACAAAATATTCCTGAACAGGGCCAGATTAGTAACCAGGAAGAAGAATTTGATGCTAGCCCTGGAACTAGCGAGATAAGAGAAGAAGAAGAAGAAAGTGAAGCAGAATTGCCACAAGCTAAAGAGAACAAGAGGATAAGAGAAGAAGGTGAAGTCCAAGTACCCACTAAGAGATTAAAGAAAAAAAACAACCTTGAGCCTAGGTTCGTAAAGAGACTAAGGCTAAGGATAAAGACGGTGGAAGAAAAACGTGCAGAAGCAAGGAGAAGTGCGCGGATAGCAGAGCAAGAAGAAAACTCTTCCAAAAGAAGGAGTGAACGAATAAAAAGACAAAACAAGAAGTACAAGTCTCCTGAATGGACACTCGTTTTGGAAGAACTTGAAGATCTTGATATAACTGACGTAAGCGACGGAGAGCCCGTCCCTGAGTACTCTGCTGAAGAAGAAGACGAACCACCGTGAATTTGCACAAAGTAAGCTAGCTGTGTAAAGACACAAAGAGGGGTCGAGAAACTTCTTCTGAGCCGAAATGTCTGATTCAACTGTGAATGGTAGACCTAGTTGCAGTCGTTTCAAGACGTGCTGCAAGGTGTGTATATGTAGTATAGTAGTATTGATAGTAATTTGGATAGGACTAACAATCTTTATACCCTTCACTGTAAGTAAAGATACTAACATTGTCCCTACTGAAATTGTAAATACAGACAGTGAGGAGTTGACAACACAGAGTGTAGCAAGACATGAGAGAGCACTGAGACAAACAAAATGAGACTTAGAAGCATCAGATGAGGGAGGATTACATTATCATGGAATTAAGAACAGGACACACTTAAATGTTTTTGCAAACTTGTTAATACACTATGTAGAGACTATGGAAATTGAAGATTGCTATGTCTGCATGAAGCTACCTACTTCTGTGGCTGAAGGCGTGACATACCATCACTTGCCATTGACATATGGAATCTCCTGTAGCATTTTAGCTAGTTTATTTTACAAAAGAGGACCGTTACAGTACTATTACTCTAATAATGACGTAATCTTTTCTGAACTTCCTATACGTGGGAACTTGAATCCTGTACATACCAAAAGCGACACCATAAGATATATGGGAGACTACTTCTTAACTATAGGTAACATTGACATAGCTGATGCACACAGAGATAACTTGACTTGTTCTTTGCGTGAACAGGAAAAGATGTTACTGAACATGGCAGAGAAAAGAAGAATTAAAATACAAAAGAAGGCTAATGACGAAAGTCAGAAAAAGCCAAAGTGGGCAGAGAACATGGAAGGCACCTCAAATGGTGGGGCGGGACCTGCTCTGTTGCTGGATTTTGAAAAGAAAGGCAAGCTATGTCTTCACCGCGAGAAGACTAGCTATTATAATAATGTTTTCATTGGTTCCAGTGAATGCGAACATAATTACAAAGTAATTGGAGGTTGGGGTTTCAAAAATGGGTCAGAGCCTGTGTTTCCTGGAATTTATTATATTTGTGGGGACAAGGCTTATTTCAAATTGCCGGATCACTGGTATGGAAGCTGCTATTTTGGCATTGTCTTCCCGAAAATATACCATGTGAATGGAAAAGCTGGAAGCAATGAAGATACTAATGGCTTAGTGCGTAGTAAAAGAGAAAGTATAGGTGAAATTATGGGTAGTATTTTCAGTGCACTGATACCTGGAGTGGGAGTGGTTCTGAACACTCACAGAATTTGCAAATTGTCTACTATAGTGGATGTGCTGTCTACTGAAACAGCTCATGGATTTCTGCTGGTCAATACCGAAATGGTTGCGATCAGATCAATGGTTTTGCAGAATCGACTTGCTCTTGACACCTTATTAGCGAAAGAGGGCGGAGTCTGCCGGATGTTGAAGGCGCAACATTGTTGCACTTATATTCCGGATAAAAGTGTACAGATCAAAAGATATGTGAAAAACATTACTAATTTGACAAAGGAACTCAAACCACTCGAGGTTGATAGTGCCTGGAAGAGACTGGTAGATGGTCTCTCAAATGTAGGTCATTGGCTTGCTAGCGTAGGTAAAAGCTTATTGTTCAAGATACTGATGCCAATTGGTATTATAGGTCTTATTATATTTCTCATTTTTATCTGTTGTAAATGCCGTAAGCGCACCAAGAAGCACGAGGTAAATGCAAGAGGGTTGAAACGGAGTGTGGATGAGATTGAATTGGAGGAAGTGAATGATCAGATATACAAAAAGGTGAAGACTTCTCACCCTACTAGAACTGAGAGAGAAAAGTTAGAACGATTGCTGGAAGAGATAGAGCTATATAAAGTGTGAAAGAAAGTTGGCATCTGGTTCCATTTTTTGTGATGATAGTAAATATCATCAAAGAGGGGATTGATGAAGCAAAGCTTCGCATATTTTGCGGCTTGCCGAAGTCAAGAACCTCGTTTATGTGTAATAAGGTAACAAAACGTATGTTTTACTAACGTTTATTTTTGTTTAGGCAAAGTTTGCGAAGCTTGCCTACGTGTGTTTCTAATACATTTAACCCGTGTACTTTAAAATGGCCGCCGCTTGTATTTTAGTTACTGCGCATGCGTCAGCCACACTCACGTGTCCTGACGCGTCTGCAGAAGTGGAGGGAAATTTATGCGCATGCGTAATCCATAGCTGTGCCCATCATGTGGTACTGCTCGTGCCACTGCTCTTGTGTCTGTATCAATGTAGCTAACATTTAAACTGCATAAGTATATTTTATAATGATAAGTAGAAAGTACCAACCCCGTGATGTGTTTTCATGATGACATTATTATGTATTAATTTGTTTTCGCTTACTTTTCATGTACCGCGGGGAATGGGGGTCTGAGTGAAAGGAGAGCCATATTGGAGGTCCCTTCTGCGCCTGCGCAACTTCGGCAGCACAGTAGACCTTGACTGATGGAACATAGCCAGTTGGCAGCGATGGGCGAGATGCTCCTGAGAAAGTCACCTCTGCCCTACGAGAACAGCGAATGTGGCTCCTTATATGTTACATTGTAATATTACGCTACTGTTTGCCGTGTAGCTTCTCATGGGAACCCCAATCTTACTAGGCGGTGCCCAAACATGCAAATACAGGCTTGAAATGTTGAATTGTGATTGGTGTGTTACCCAAATCCTACCTTAGGACCAATCGAAATTGAGGGATTCTGACACTTTGCAACATTGGGGGGTGGTACACTGTCCCCAAACTGTATATCTACCCTGGGTTCACCTAGGGAACCGTCCGACTTGTCTGGTTTAGCTGACCTGTCACTGACCCATCGTACTCAATAGGTGACTGAAGATACAGAGCGCTGCGGAGCACTCTGTCCGAATTTGACCATAGACTAAGGTTCTACTGAACCTTAAAGTGCTGGCGAAGCACTTTGCTGGGAGTTCGCTGACCCAATCGGGGTCTTGATCGATAACTGCAGAGCGGGTGGAGCGCAGGCGTTGCTTCCGAACTGTGGGTTCCGGTCCTGTCCTGAGCGGTCCTGTCCTGAGGGTTTGCTGTCCTGTCCTGAGGTCCTGTCCTGATTCCTAATCCGAGGGTATCCTGTCCTATCCGGGGTGTCCATTCTGCACCTGCTGTCCTTTGAGGGGTATCCTTCCTTGAGGGTTTCCTGTCCTTAACTGACCCGTGGCCAGGGTTTGGTTTCCACACCTTTCTAGGTAAATATTGCTCTGAACCTCTTAAATCTTGCACCTTCTGAATTTCTAACTTTTGCTTCAATAAAGTTTACCATTGCATATGTTATTTTTCCATGTCTTTCCGCAACTATTGAAAGTCATTTGCATTTTTCCATAAGTTTGTTCCTATGTCTTCTCACTTGTTAGAAATTATATTTTGCATTGCAGTTTGTCATTTTCTGATATGGTCTAGAACCTCATTGCCTAGATTGTTTAAAGGCCCGTTTACCTTAAGTGAAGCGTGTTACTCTTTATAGGCCCTCCTGTAGTTATACCTACATAGTCCGCCCATGCTTAAATATTATTAAATAGCATAGTATTTTCTCGTTACATTTTATATCAGTATTTCAATGATTACTCTGTCATTATTTCTTTACAGTTATATCATTTACGTTATCTTGGTTATTGATTGCCTTATATTGATGTACCTTATGAATGAACCAAATGAATTTTAGATAAACATTTTAAAACTTCCCGTTGTCCGTGGTCATTTCAAACAGTATTTTGGATGTTATTGGTTGGGTTTGTATTTTGCTGCCTTTCCTTTTACAGCTAGCTCCCTGATTCATTGTGGTCATTAGGTACCCGCATCGGTGGATGGTAAGTCGGGTGCACTGAGAAATAATAGTAGGAAACTCACACACAAATTGGTAGAGCTCGTGAAGTCACCTGGTCGATGTATATGGTGATTTGAAAGTATATGGGCCCTGAAGCCGGAAACGGCGAAAACTATTGGTCGGGTGGCCTCGCGCGCTCTATCAGATGCGTCACTTTGTAAACCCCTGCGCCACATTATACCTGCGCCAGGTGTAATGTATGCAGGGGGGCGTTCTGATGAAAGAAAGGGTCATGGAAGTGACGTAGTGAAATCTATAAGATTTCACTGCGCTATTTCTTGGCCGCTAATGCGTCAAAATCTTACGCCTGCTTCATGGCAGGCGTAAGAATGACGCAGGCACTAACAGCATGGGACTTGCCCTTGTGCAAGTACACATTGCTGGAGTTGCGTCACTTTTGTGACACACTCCAGCAATGCGTCACTTTTGCGCCTACAGATACGTCAGAAATACTGACGTTTCTGTAACTCCTTGCGCCGTGATGCATCATATTATAAATATGATGCATCAATCATGACGCAAGGAGTGCGCACTGAGATTTCTCATAAGTGAGGCCCTTGGAACCTGACACATTCCCAGATTTACACAGTTTTGTTAAGCTGGGAATGCGTCCGAATCCTATGCCTTTCCAGGGGAGGTATAGGAGGGGCGCTAAAACGAGGAGAAATAAAAGTATTTCTCCTCATTTTTCTGCATTCTGCAACATGTATAGAAAGAGGAAAATGCCATCAATTATTGTTTTCATGCAGGAAAACAATCATCCCTGCAACGCAGGCACCCTTGCAACATGACACGAGAGTCCCTGCGCTGGTGCATTGCAGCCAATTGTGTGCCTGCGCAGGGGAAAGCACACTGACGCTACGTATTGTTGTTAATACAACGCATCTCTGTGCTTTTAAAATGACACTGCTTGTCGCAGCAAAATGGCTTGCGATGCTGTACTGCGCCATTTATTTTGTAAATGAGGCCTTTAGGGGTTTGACCTCTGTCTTGGGGCCAAAAACCTGGAGACCAGCCTTACGCACTGAAGCCCTCTTTATGAGGGTCCCAGTAAATAGGCTCGATTAAATACTCCCATCCACTCCCCCGAAATCACTGACAGCTCTGGTAGTGGTGAAAATCTAGTCCATTATGGTTTGGACCCACTAATAAATTATTAATTCTTGGTGGAATTCAGTAATTCTGGATCCAACTTCCCCAGTAATTTACAGTTTTCTACTGGACTTTTACATACATTCAGCAGCCGAAATCTCAATGTGAAAATTACAAATCTATAATCCTCATGAGACTGGTAACACCGGTTACTGGCCCTATCAGAATTACAAGGACATTTGTAATGTGGGCCTTCATTCCCTGCTTAAATTCTGTTCTGCTTTCTTTCAATAGTGGGGCAGCACCTGTTAACAAGGAACTGGTCTGATATTGGGTCAGGTCACCAGGCGGACACTGTGCCGGGTCAAAGATGAATTACTATTCCATATTCGTTGGATGTAGGACTGTAGTGTGTTCATTGGTCAACAATCGGAGGGCCTGATCCACAAAGGTAAAGTTACACACTTGTATAAATTTACACTTCTTCAGTATTGACAAACCTGTACTTTAATTGCAAGTTTATGAGTGTGAAGAACTCCACACTGAAGAAGGTAAGACAGCCTATCTTTTTATGTGAGTAATTCTGTCCCCTGACTGCCGAGTCTCCACACTCATAAACTTACCATTAAAATGCAGTTTTGCGAATTCTGAAAAAGCGTAAACATACACAAATATATAGGTTTACCTTTGTGAATCAGACCCTGCATGTTTTGCTTTGTGGGAATGGATTAGACAACATTTCTCCATAGCTGGTATGTGTGTATGAACTTTGGGAGCCACACAGTAAGCTTTCATTGGCTGAAGCTTGATTTCTCCTGAAATTTAGTTTTTGGCTAAAATGTATTTCTCACACTTGTTGGAAGCAATTCAAATGGTATTTGAAAGGTGTATACAAGTATAAAAGTGATCAAAACTCGTAAATCTAACATCAGACTTTATTTAACAAGGCCTAATCTAGATATGATAGATGGAAGACAGTCCATCAGGCTGACGGAGGACATTATGTCTGCCACCCTGATGAGCTACCATCAGCCACATTAAGGGATCACTGCTGGCTCAGAGGCTATCTCTGTACCAGCCGGGCCGGTAGTGGGAGTACCGGCCGGGCGGTGACGTGGGGAGGGGGAGGGGTAGGGTGGGGGGTAGTAATGTATGGATTACAGACTTTAAAAGGTAAGTAAACATAAAAATAAATAAAACGAATTTCGTTGCACACACTGCATCGCATTTGGTGATGCAGTGTGTGCAACTAAATTCATTTTTTTTCAATGTTTATGTTTGCTTACCTTTTAAAGTCCGCAATCCATACATTACTACCCCCACCCTGCCCCTCCCCCTCCCCTTTCCCACATCACCCCCCGGCCGGTACTCCCACTACCGGCCGCGGCTGCTCTGTACCTTGATAAGAAAAGCAATAATGGTGGTTTCTATCAAGTTAAAACATGTTTGGTGGATGGCTGCTGTATGTTTGGTAATTGTTCACCAAACTTTACCTAAGGTTTTTCATTTTTTTAAACAGATAACTAATGCCCCCTACTCCCAGCAAGGTTTTTTCCTGTGTGTAGGGCATCATTTTCTTTATTTTTTTTACTGTTAGTCTGATGAGGTTGGAAAGTAAACAATGAGTTGGTTCACTGATCCAGCAGATTGACAAACCTGTAAGAGAGACACTAGTGCCTGATTAACCATCACACCATTCCATCAATGTTGCCAACTGGAGTTCCATTGAAGAAAAGCTATGGGGCCGCCTGACCAGAAAAGGGGGTAAAGACAATCAGTTTGGCGGACAAGGTGCTCTGTCAAGTTTGTGACAGACCCCCCTTTCAACCAAACTCTTAGGGGTCCATTAGGATGGCGGGCGGACTTAGTCCGCCCGCCATCCCATCGGTAATCGGGACCGCCCGCCATAAGGGTGGGGGTCCCGCGGGGGGTATTAGGATGCGTCCGCCACTGTGGCGGGCGCATCCTGTATTTTCAGCATTGTGGCGGGCGGTGCTCTCAGCACCGCCCGCCACAATGCTAAAAATGCACTTATACATTTGTATAAATAAAGTGGCAGACACCGCGCGGTGCCTGACGCTTTGTTTATGCAAATGCAGGGGGTGACCACAGGTACCCCCCGTGTGGACCCCCCACCTCTCCTTCACTCAGGGGGCCCGCAGGGGGCCCCCAGAGTGAAGACCGCATGCCTTTCCGTGGCAGCATCGCCGCCACTGAAAGGCATCTCCCCAAGCCCATTGTAATATGGCTGGCGGTGTCTAATAGACACCGCCACCATATTAATCCTTTTCCGCCCCGGCCGCAAGGCGATCGGGCGGAAAAGCGGCGGACGGTCTTTCCGTCCGCCGAGGTCCCCCCGCCATACTAATATGGCGGGGGGAATTCGAATGCGGATGTCGGGCGGATTGCCCCCGCCAGGCTGGCGGTGGCTACCGCCAGCCTGGCGGGGGCAATCCGCCCGACATTCTAATGGGCCCCTAAATGTTCTCAGTCCGGTCAAATTTATGGTACCTCATTTTTGAGATGTGTAAACATACAGACAGGCATTCTAGGGCCGATCATGCAGGGATCTCTGGCCTTGAAAAATATGTTGACTGTTTATAGTTTCCCTACATAGGGTGAATTGGGGTTTTAATTCGGCTCTCTAGAAAATCTCATCAAGAAACACCTACGGGTATGCCAGAGATTAGCCTGCAGCTACATTTATTCTGAATGACAGAGAGGATCAGGAGAAGAAGTCTCCTAGCTCTGAGTACAGGGCTTGCCACAGATGTGTTTTTCAGCTCTGTGAGCCCTTCTGGATACTGTATGGGAACCATTGAGTGTCTTGGGTTCCCAGAACCAAAGTGCTGTTAGTGTGATGAGTTTGGAAACTAAACAGAGTTAATGTAACAGGATTTATTGAGCTGACGGCTGCTCAAAGGGTTTACAGGCATATATTACATAATGCATTTTGTGGGATTCCTGCAGTTATAGGCAAGTCTCACAGAGACTGTATAATACTGCACTGTAGGAAATGAGGAAGTGAGAAACAGGAAGAACAGCTAGAGATTTGTAATGGTACCTACCAATAACATGCAAACCTGTCCTCTTTGAAATCCCAAGCTTCACACACTGCTTATCAGTCAAAGTGTGGAAAAGAGAGACCAACAAGTAAGGTTCCCAAAGAAACTAATTATCCCTGCTTTGCCTCCTGGAGTACAAAGCTGGATGATATACCTAGGGGGTTGCCCTGACCTCCACTTCAATCTCTACTAGAAAGCATGTGTTCAGTGACTATTGAATGGTCTCCTGAATGGATCTAAGCGACACCAGATACTTGGTCTCTGTGGAAACCTGCAGCTAGCTCTGGAACTTGCTTTTTGAGACTTGGGTGGAATGTTTCTGAAACAGCTAGCCTATTAGCCGGGGAAGGGGTCTCAGTTGACTGGAGGTACATGGATGACTCTGGTACCTCTCGTCTAGCTTAAGTGGATCCATCTACAGCTATCCTGCTGTGAACCACATTCATTGGAGACAGACCTGAAGATTTCCTATTAAAATATTTATTCTAAAACTGTTGTTACCTTGTTGAGATGCACAAACATCCTGGAAAATCTGGTAGAAAGCTTGGCATGCATCTACCTAAACCCCTTTTAGTACAGTTGCTGAGAGGAACCTTGATCAGTAATGATGTTATCTTATTAAATTATCTAAAGTTAAAGTACCTCCACAGAAATGGGTGCAATCTTGTCCTCCAGCTTAGCTAAGAAAATGTGCCTCTGAATGGAGTAGGATTTATCAACAAATCAAATAGCATAATCAAAAGCCTTCTTGAGACAAGATATAAATTAGAAACAATAAGATTTATTAGAGATGGGTATCATACAGAAGGCAAAAATGTGGATAATCAGTCAAAATCATAATAGTATCATATATAGGGAATTAGCATAAAGCTCAGTCAAATGCAGCGTGAAGTCTGACTAGGGTCAGGCTTAAGTTAGATATGTATCCGCTCTCTAAGAATCAGGGCAAGCAGCTACATACTACTGTCCCTCAGCTCCAGTGTGAGTCTTCTTTTATAGGAAAATTCACACCAAAAATCATACAGTCAGTATGAGGTGTATAGAATGATACATAGGCTCAGCAAATTACAATTAAGCGGGGGTTGACACCCTCCAAATAAATGCATTCTTCAGTTACTCTCATCGTGAGCTAAGAATGAAAGACAAAATAATGACCGTTGGCAAATATTTAATTTCTCAGAGCATCCTTTTTCTTTATTATCACATATGAGCGCACTTTGAAATACTTCTAAATACTTGAGTTCAAGATGTGCACTGTACAAGTACCTCTTATGTTTGATTTAATAGACTATAATGTGGTGCCAACTATAATAAGAAACTAGGACACATTTTGAGTTTACATGACTACTGACTTGCCTGTAAGTTCACCAGTGGCATAGTCGTTGGGAGTGAGCTATGAATGTTTCTAGAGAAACGATCACTTATAATAAATGTCTCTCTAGGCAGCGATATAATCTGATTTCATCTGTTATGCTAAAGTGAAACGCTTCCACATGTTAGAGTAATACACTTTTTTGTATTTTGAAGAGATTTTGAGATATTTTCACATTATGTTTGTTGCACAATATACATGCCAAGCATAAACGTTTTCATGGCTCAGCTCGGTTTCTTAAAGCCAAGCCAGACCCATGTCTTGACACCTGCTCGGCTTCTTAGTTTGCCTGCCCTCCTCAATTTGCAACTAGCACATGGGCCATCAGTCACTTGATGAAATGATTTGTAAAAGGTGAGGTCTCGAAACATGAGCCCTGCCCAAGGGCTTATTAGATGAATGGGGTCACTGAGCTTCAGCGGGAAGAACCTTGAACAGTAAGTAACATAGGACAGCTTCCTGTACAACTTACAAGGCAGGATCCCAAAAAATTGTATTTAATAATGTTTTAGTGTGCATTTGGCTGTGTGTGGTAACAACAAAAATGAAAACATGGTGCTATGCCAAAGCAACATGAGCCTCAAGCAAAGGGAATCTTTAAAGCCAGTTTATTGAGATAAACAATAAAAGAATAGTGATCGAGGTCCCTTTAGCAACTGCTCCAACCTCTACCAGACAACTGAATGAAGCTAGAACACTCATCAAGAGATGCACATAAGATTTGAGATAAATCTTAAAGAAACTATAAAAGAAATAAACCCATAGCACCTTCCCCCAGACAGGACCCTTAATACATCATCACAAATGTGATAAAAATACAAAATCATGAAACAAAAGTTAAACAAGTGAAACAACCTTTTCCTTGAGACAGAACATAATCCTTCAAATGGTTAGGGACACTGGTAAGTCTCTTAACTCTACCACCCTCAAAAGATGATGGTTCCACCAACTGTGAAGTTGCGGTGGGTTCTTCATGGAAGGAAGTTACAGGATCACTGTCAGTCCTTTCATTCACAACAAATAATGATAAATCCACCCATTCAAATCCCTTTACACCATCAAATACCCAAATATTGCATTCACTCCTTACTCCTGCTCCGGAGGTAAATGAGCAGGTGGCATTCTCAAGCACTCTCCACTTAACTTCGGCCGCACTTCTCTTGCTTCACTACTTTCCATTTCCACCAGAATTGCATGGCCAGAGACCTGAAATTATGTGTGCAGGCTTACAACTTTAAGGAATGCTTCCTTGATCAGGGAGACCTCTTAATCTTCACCACATCACCAACCTGATAATTAACCTCTTTAACTTTATTCAGGTCATCTTATTTTTGCTTGCTTCTGGCTTGAGCTTCACTCACTTTTTTGCACACATACTTTACATTGGGAATTCTGTCACACACACCTGTCATTTCGAGGATCCATCCCGGATAAATCTCATTTAAGGAGTGCCTTCTGCTCTATTTCCAGGAATATTCAATTCAGACTAATTGAATGGCTTACATCAACATTCGATTCACCCTCTGTATCTTTCCATTACCCCGAGGGCCATATAAAGTCACAGAAAGATGTTTGAGACCATAAGAAGAAAAACATTCTCAATGGGCTACGATCTGAATTTCACTCCATTATCTGTCACCAAAAGTATGGGGACCCCTTCACTTTGAAATAACTCCATCAACAACTCTGCAATGACACTAGTGCTGGGTTCTTTCAAAATCTTATACTCTACCAATTTGGAATTATAATATCACTAATGGGTACGTCAAATTTTCAATCAACTGATGCATTAGTCCAATGAAATCTATTCCCAACTTTTTCCTCAGCCATTTAGGAAACTCAACCTGGGACAATTAAAGTATTAAAAGTACAATGAGATTTATCTGCCTCTCTACGTTCTACACATTCAGCCATGAACGCCTCCACTACACTATTCATCCCTGGCCACAAAGAGTCCCTTCAGAGCCTCATTTTAGTTCCAGTTGAACCTACATGCCCAAGATGAGCACATTTTGCTAAACAAGATCTCAACTTTGCTTTTGAGAAATCAACAAATACCCTCTGAGAAATTGTCCTCCCTTTTCTGAGGTTAACTCATCTCTAACTTTATATATTATGTAGTATGATCTGCTTCCTGAAATGTTCACACAAATGCAGCTGGTGAAAGAAAACAGATATAGCACCAACCAGCTAGAAAATGCAGTGACCAATCATATGCCGGTTAATGTTGACCAATCAATGACTGTGTAGAAACTGGTCAATCTGCAATCAAGTAAACAGGCCAATCCAGTGTTTACTTTTTCCCTTCAGCAAACAGTTGACTGATTACTCCAGGTAAAGGGTTGTGAGCGGGCGTGGCACAATCCTGCACCACGACATTTACAGACTCCTTCAGGGAAAATCCTGATGCTGAACAGAGCTCCCGCTTGCGGAGAGCACAACCTGGAACATTAACCAATCTTTACCGCAGCTCACTCTTTACTTGAAGATCCAGCTGAAAAGCATGATTGATAGACCCTGCCATTTCACTCCAGCTCACATTGTAAATCTCGAGCAGGCAGGTGGAAGCACGCACTGGAGATATGCAGAGCTGGCTTATTTTTGGTGAACGACTTTACAATAACAGTAAATCATTGCCAAAGTTGCAAGTAGATGTGGAAATATGTCACCTCATTTTAAAATGAGTGGGAAGGACTTGGTGTAAGGAATGAATCTGATACATTTGTTATATATGCAAGTCATTCAAACCACTAAATAGTCATTATTTATTAAATTTGAAATGTATCTAACAAATCCCCCCGTAATGATAGCAAATCATCACAATTCACTTTATTCTAACTAAATCTATATACAAAACAGTTTCCATCGTCTCCAAGTTACATGTGTCTTGATTTGTCCAGAATCTTGATATCCTCATTGGCTTGTGCTTTAATGTTCTCCAGTTCAACATAATTTCTCTTTCTCTTTTGTTGAATGTGCCTTCTTTCCGCACCCACAATTTAACAAGTCTTAAAACACATTAGTGCTAAACTTTTAAGCAAACGAATGAGACAGATTATGCAAAGAGGAATAATTATTGGTGGATTCAGGATTATCCAAGCATGCTTCCACCTACATCACCAAGCCAATCATCAACCTTTGTTATCCCTTACACAATCCATGAGCAGACTGTTTTTACACAAGCCAAACTCTTCAAGAACCTTGATTCATGCAAAGGGCTTGTAATATTATTGCTATATTTATAAATATGTTTGCTATTGTCGGGTGTGAATGTGCAGCACTGTTGGACCTTTAACACATGACAGACTCTGCCCTCTTTTGCAAGAAGACTATCCAAAGCAAGATGCCTCTGTATCACCACTGCACGCATAGCCATTAACTCGCCATAAGTATGGGTTAACTCAACCTCTGAACCTTTCTCCCAGTTAAGGGAGCTCATGGCATGGTCTATGGACTGGCCCTAGGGACAATTTACCGCTAAGGCCACATTCACCACCCCTGTAGAGGTCTAACCAGTGGATGGGTTCTTAGGATAGACAGAGTACCCCTGCTTGCTAAGACCAATCAAAGCATTGGGATGGAAATGGGGCACCCTGGGCCACCGGCAGGTATTGGCGCAGATTTGTAAAAAAAGACTGACATGTGGTCCATAGCAATCATATTGTACAGACCCTGAAAATCCTTTACTTCAGTGCCCGTCACCAAACCATCCAGTGCTTGTAAAAAGAATCCACACAATCCACCCTGGTCTGATGGGCCAGTTTCTGATTGTCCCTAAACTTCTGTCCATACTTCTCTGGAGTAAGGCCATACCTCTTAACAAGGCCTTCCTTTATGGGGGGATACCTCATCTTGTCCCGTTTGTCTAGGGGCAGTAAGATTTCCCACCTTCCACGCATCCTCCTCCCAAACCTCCTCAGAGATCCTGTGCATCTGTAAAGCAATCGCTTAAGCTTTGAACCACTTGTTAATGTCGTCCCTCACAAGAAAGTCAGGCACTAAACCTTGAATATGGACCTCTTGTCTCCAGAAGGCACTGCAAATATATTGCACCCATCACTGCTGGACACTGCCTGTCTGGTCTTGATGTCCAGCTCCTACAGACTCAATTCATGAGCCAACAAGGTTTTCTTTTCTCCCACTGCCAGTTTCCTTTCCTACATTTGCAACTGGACCATCTACAGCTTACACCCTCATTTAAGCCAGCTCCTCTGGGAATAGACTTCGGGAAGACACACTGCTCCCTGCCTTGGCAGGGGGCTCACTTCAGAGGTCAAGTCACAGCCCCTCAACTGCAGGTGGTAGTACAGGAAGGTCTTCTCCAGGCCCTTCAATATCATCATCAACTCCCATGGCTTCACCCAATGACTGGTGAGGTACTGCCCAGGCCTCCGTGCTTTTGGAGCTCCACCTTCCTGGTGGTGCTCTTTACTGGAAGTCTCCTTTCCATGCAGAACTCCACAAGCTGAGCCACAGTGCAGGTATCCATGTTGGCCAGCTTAGACTCCATTCTTACAGGACAATGCACAATGCACAACAGTCTGGGAGAGTAAAACAGTCAGGGAGCGAATTTAGAAAAGGCAAAAAGGTCAATCAAGATGAATTTTAAAAACTCAAATTTAAGGGTGGGCAGTTAACCCCACTCTGTGGACGGAGTTTGCAGAATTTCACAACTCTGCGCTCTGCTGGGAGTGCGGAGTACAGCAAAAGATAAACTCTGACTCCACCGCATAGCGGAGTTTGCCCCCATCGCCCACCTTTATGTTTTGACGTTGCCCATTTACTCTTGTGCAAGTGCAAGACTACTCTTGTGCATGCACATGCATGTGCAGTACATTGGATAATCGACAGGGATAGATGACAGCGGTGTCAGGCACAGTGGAGCTTGACTTTAAATGTGGCAGCAGGTGAGGGAGTGGGAATTTAAAAAGACGTACAGGGGTGGTGGAGGGTGCCTTACTGCCAGTCCGAGTGGCAGGAGGCAGTTGACCAAGAATTGTGGAGCACGCAAGCGTGCAAGCGTGCCCCCTCCTTCCTGTTTGTCTCGTGGGCTGTGAGGTATGCGTGCAGCCTCAAACATTACACTACTGCCAGGAGTGACCGTAGCAAGAGTTTGGGATGATGAATCCTAAATGCAAAAATAGCACTCGCAAAGGGCCAGATTCTCAGAATCTGGCCCTTTGCGAGACGTTTTGGCCTTGATGAATCTGGCTGTATGTGTACTGTCGGTTGTCGTTGTCACAGATTTTTGTGCTTAGGCAAGTTATGAAAGTGGTTCTCGATGATATGCAAGCACTTCTGCTGTTTCATCCATGGAAATCGTGTGCATTTTGCTCAAGCTTGAGTACAGGATATCTTTTTGTGACTGGCCCCTGTGTAAGCAAGTGTTAAACTACACAGACAAGGAAAATGTGGTACTATGTGTTTGGCTTCTCTGCGTGTTACTTGAACTGTTACGTTATTTATTTTACATCTTCACTTAAGCTGCCATGCTGTAATATTAAGCCAATTTGCGATGCCTAAAAGTCCTTCAGGGCCAATTAAACAAGTGAAATCAAGCTCTAGCTGCTCTCCATACATCCCTAATTACTTGGATTAATTGGAAGTGTTGTGTAATCCTATTATTTTGAATGAATGGGTGTTTGCAGCCTAAGCAAATGGTAATGAGTAGGGCGGAGCGGAACTCCGCAGAATTCCACTGAGTTTTTATGCAGCTCTGCGGAATTCCGCGTAGTGTAACTCCGTGACCTCCGCCATCCCCTACTCAAATTGGTCTTAAATATGGGATGGTAGTGTATACAAAATCACTGTATGCACTGCACACAAAGAAGTCCTAATCCTCATCGTTGATCCCCAATTTAAGAAATTGGTTTGTTGATTGACTAGGGTGTGAGCCCTGGTCAAGCAGCAATCACAATCCTGGCTGAGGCGAGGCACATGCGAACTCTAAATTAACCTGTGCTCAACCCTCTCGTAGCTTGGCACAGTCAGTCAGGCTTAATTCAGAAGCAATGTGTAAAGTATTTGTGCAACACCTAAAACAGTAACAACGTGAAAACACCAGACAAAAAGGTTCCCACACCAAGTTATAGAAACTGATTTTTCTCAAATAAGTAAAACAAGACTGAAACTACAAAAAACCATTCAGTACAACTGAATATATGCAATTTAAAATATATTGGAGAAAATAGCCCCAAAAAGCACAACGCGACATCTGTGGTTATCTGGTCACGCCGGGCCGGAACAAAGTCACAAGTTCATGCCGACCGTGATGGGGCTTGGGCTAGCTACAGGGATCAGGTTAGGTTCCCAGAACAAAGTATCTGAATTGCTGGTGTGTGTTCTGCCTGGCATTGCTTTACGTGATTTCAAGTTGTCAGATGTCAGTTTCGAGGAAGCTGTGCAGTGAAGCTTTGCAGGGCTTGACGTAATTTGCATTGGTTTGATGAGCTGTGCGGTGAAACTTTGAAGGGCTTTGTGTGTCTTGGCATCAGTTACAATGGAGCTGGGCGGTGAGGCTTTGCGCTGCTCTGCATTGATTCTGATGAGACTGGCAGTTGTGCAGTGAGGCTTTGCAGTGCTTTGTGTCACTTCGCATCGGATCCGATGGGGAGCACAGCTGGGCTTAGCAGAAGCACCTTCAGAGCTATTTCCGAGGGTCCAGAACTGGAGTGGCACCACTTGAGAGGGCAGGACTCACAGATAGCAGAGTCCAGGTGCTGGGTTCAAGGTTGTTGGAAGCCAGTCATGTCCCTGAGAGTTCTAATCAGGAGGCCAGCCAACTAGCCCTTGGAGTCCCTCTGGGGTTCTGGATTCAGAGATGCAGGTTAAGTCCTTCATTCTCACCCAGGCAAAATGCCAGCAAGTCAGAATAGCAGGGCAGCAGTCGAGCAGAGTGGCAGTCCATTCAGCAGCACAGCAGTCTTTCTACCTGGCAGTGTAGCCACAGATCCAGAAGTGTAAAGTGAAGAGTTGGTGTCTGAGGTCCAGTATTTATACCAAGCGCCAAGACACCTACGGGTATTCGCGCGCTATGCAAATTGCATATAACATAACATATAACATGCCCAGTTGTGCCTTTGAAGTAGGGAGAAGCTTCTAGAGGCATGCCTTTGAAGTGCACAGGTGCCCTGCCTTCCTGGTCCTGGCTCCAGACTTACTACAGGGGGTCTGCAGCACTTTGTGTGAACAGGACACAGCCTATTCAAGTGTAGGTGGGACTGGGCCCAGCTCCTCCCATCCATGTGATGGCCTATCCAGTCACACCTAAGCTCACCATTGTCAGTGGCTATCTAGGAGAAACACACAAAGCCCAACTTTCAAATACACCCAGTTATGTGGCCCAGAGTCAGGCTGCAGGCACCAAATTGCTAAGGCAGGAAATGCCAACTTACTACAAGTGGAATTTTCAAAAGTGTAACTAAAAACCTGACATCACCATAAATTAGGATGTTTTATTATAATTTCAAAGACACCAAACACGAGCTAGTTCCCTGTTCCCATTTGGAAATTACACTTATTAAATGTAATAAGGTAACTACTATGCTATCCTATAGAAAAGGTAGACCTTGCAGTAGTGAAAAATGAATTTAAGACATATACATCTCAAGGGTACATGTCCTACATTTTAAATATACAATACACCCTGCCCTCTGGGCTGCCAAGGGCCCAGACTAGTGGTGACTTATATGTATTATTGCAAACAGTTTGCCAGGTTGAAATGGCAGTTTGAAACTGCACACATAGGCTGCAGTGGCAGCCCTGGGACATGTTTAAAGTACTACTTACGTGGGTGGTACAGTCAGCACTGCAGTAGCATTTACTTTACAGGCCCTTGGACCTGGTAGTGTCACACTACTAGTGACTTACAAGTAAATTACACATGCCAATTGAGTATAAGCCAATTCTTCCATGTTTTAAGGAGAGAGGAGAGCATAAGCACTTTAACTCTAGTTAGAAGCAGTAAAAGTGAGCAGAGTACAAAAGCCAACAAAAACTAATTCAGCAAAAAGTGGATAAAAAAGTCAAAACATTTGGGGATGACCCTGCAGGACGACTAAGCCCAACACAAATTCTTTTTCAGCTGTCATCCAAACCTCATTCTGATCTTTGTTTTCAACCTCCTGTTTCCCATTTCTTCTTTTCGTATTCTGATGCTTCATTTTGGAGCTCTCTAAGCTCACTTAAATTCAGAACTAAAGTTGAAAGGAAACAAGTTACCTTCTCATTTCCAATTTTACTGTTCTCTGATAGATAAAAGACTCAAGAGCACAATACTTTGCAACTTCATCAGCATGTTTATTGCCTAAAGTGACTTTGGTGTCTCCACTTTTCTGAGCAGCACAATTCATAATTGAAATGTATTTAGGTAGCTTAATGCTACAAACAAGCTTGAAATGTGTGTCAAAGCACTAATCGGGGTAACAGAAGAAGTCATGAAATCCCTGTGTGACCACAATTGTTGGAAATCATGGACCACTCTAAAAGCATACTGCCTGTAAGCTTGTACCCTGTAATCCATTAACTAAGGATCATGCTCTTGTTAAAGCGATCAGTTCTGCAATGTCTACTGCAGTTATATCACACACGTATTGTGCTTCCATTATATATATATGGTGCAGACTACCCAAGCTACTTTCAATTATCCATGATGGTGTCTCTAACAAGAATTATATACACATAAAATGTAATCGTCCAGCTCAAGTGGGACATCCGGTATGCTGGGTCTTGGTTTCGATGCACAACTCTGTTGCATCAATACAATCATGGTCACATTCTTCATCATCATCATTAACTCTGTCTACAATTGGCAAAAGTGTTGCAGTTTCAGGGTATTGCAACTTCTGATTGAAATGTTGTCAGATGCTAAGATTAACTGCTCATTCTTAGTTGGCTGTTCAAATGCTGAGTTCAAGTATACATCAGCAAGATCTCAGATAAATGAGGGACTAACACAATCAATGTGTAACCCATCACAATGCCTTTGCTCTGCTGAATTGTAAGGTCATCTTCTGCCACTGATTTTAGATACCCAGGAAGTGCTGCAGCTGAGAAATATACAACAGGCTGTTTCGCCTGACCATGTTTTTGTGTGAGAACTGATAATGCACACCCTTCTGTCTCATGGCAGAACAAATAGAAATATTTTATGTCAATTGGCATTCTTAAGGCTGATGCGCTACTGAGTTTATCTATGAGCTATAGGAAGGCACTCATGCATTCATTGTCAAATGGTACCGGATCACTTACATCGCTGTGAGTAGACCTCAGTAAAAGCTTTGCAATTGGGGAAAGGTTTGGAATCCACATACAGTAGCCAACCATTCCCATAACATCTTTACTTCTCTTTGCATATTTGGTGGATTCATTCCTAGAATTGCAGAAACGTGTTGTTTCAATTCTTTTCTTGTACTTTTTCAATATGGTGTCGCAAATAGACAAGCTCTTTCATTCAATACTGCATTTTTGTGGGTGATACTTTATGCCCATTTTCTGCAATATGGTTCAGGGGTGCAAATGTATCCAACTTGCAATCATCTTATGTTTTAGATGCGACCAATATGTCTTCTATGTACTGAATTAGCATCTGCAGATTTTCCACATCTTTCTTTCAAATTTGGCTAAAGATTGAGGGGCTTTCTGTATACTCTTGTGAGATACATCACTAATCTAGAACTTTATTCAAAAATCTGAATGCGAAGAGTTATTGGCTAATCTCATGAAGAGGAATGGAGAAGTCTAGCTGACAAAAGTCAATGACTGTGTACCATTCTGCGTCATTCTGCATCAGATACAATTTGGAACAAAATCACAGCAGGATTCAGTACCACAGGGCAACACAGAATTACAATGTTATTAATTTTTAGCAGGTCTTGAACTTCCCTTTATTTGCAGCTCATTTTTCTTTTTCTGCCCATGATCAGTGAGTTACAAGGGCTTCCTAATACTTTTCTTAAACTCCCCACTCAGTCGTCTTTTCAATTACAGGTTTAATTCCCTCTTCTTATTCCAATGTAAACTTGTACTAAGGAGTCTGTGTTTTTACTGCATTTGTTTTACTGTAATTCTCACCAGCTCTGTACTTTTAAGTATTCATCTTTCTTTTCCTGTAAAATCCTAAATATCTTCTCTTACTCCATGTTTTAAATCAGGAGGTAAATCTTCTTCTATGAGATCTGAAAATTAATAGACTTTCCTCTCTTATGACTTTATTTAAAATTCAGAATCCCCGTCCTGCATCTTAATTTGTCACACCATTTGGTATACATTAAATCATGTAAATCATCATGCAGAATTAGTCTCTGCCTAAGAAGTTGCCAGGATATAAATTGGTGGTCGTTTTCAATTGGGCCAGTGTTTACAGGAAAATGTGCTAAGACCTGGTTTGTTATGTGCCTCTTTGATGTACCTACCACTAGGAATACTTTTCCAGAAAGGGGTAGGTTGAGAAATTCCATGTGTTGAACCTTGGAGCAGGTAGCACCTGAATAAATAAAAAATGATATTGGGTGGCCAATCATTTCACCATCTAAATATGTGCCACTCTAGTCTACCTCTAGGACTGCAGAAAGTATGCAAACCTCCTCTTCTATCAGGCATTGTCTTTGTGACCAATTCAGTTCAGTAGGAACTCCAAAAGCTGTAGAAACCTGAGAAAAATAATTGTTAATTATTAACAGATATTACTGCAAACCAGAATTCTGTTGGAAATTAGGCATTTTAATTCAAATGTTTTGCTGCATTACTGGAGTTGCAGTCATATTTTTATTTAATTGCATTAATTTTAATTCTGCATATGATGCTTAGAGGCCAGTTGGGCTGGGGCAATTGACTGCATCATCCCATTCTATGCTAGCTGATTCACGTATTGCTTCATTTGGGGAAACATGTGTAAATCATTTTGAATTTGATCTGGAATCTGTCTACATTCGCGTTTCCAGTGTCCAAAATGCCCACAATGGTGGCAGACAGTACTTTTCTTGTTAATGTTCACATTAATTTTATTAGAATTCTTAAGAAAACCACTTCCTCTCCCCTAAGGAACAACATTCACACCTTGCACATATGGTGCATATTTCCCTGCACATATACCAGTTCATACATGAATTTGCTCCAGATCAACATCAACAAAATCAGAATCAAAATCAGAATCCATTATCTGATTCCTACCACTCCTCTAAAAATGCTTTGTCTGAGGAATAATGAGCTTTTTTTCAGCTTCCTCTGTTTTGAATCAAAGCAGACTCTACAACATCTGGTATACTTAATATCATACTCCAGTCTGCCTGTGCATTATGTTCCATGTTGTCATCACTATTTTACAATTAAGCTGTGTATGCTATTTTATACGCTCTGCTGAGTGTTTGATTTAAATGGCATGTTATGCACTTTAGTATGTGTGCATTTTAAACAAGTCTATTTAATGAAGTGTAGGTGCCTGTTATTTGTTATAGCAATCAATTAAAGTTATCTGGATGATGCTGTACTTGTTTTCAGACAAAATGTCTGGTGATTTTGTTTGTACAGCATTTGAAGAACTCAGTTTCCAGTTGCCCTCATTTCCGGCCAGAGTGTCTGGTATTTTGTTTTTGTCTGTGCCATTGACTGCTGACTAATTATACAATGGTAAGCAATCAAAGACCTTCATATCCTGCTACATCATTTCCTACCAGAGTGTCTGGTATTTTGTTTGAGTTTATCCAGTGACTGCTGACTAAATAAGGGTCTCTGTTTCCTGCTCCTGTTACCTGCCGGAGACTGTCTTCTGATTGGCAGGCAGTACTCTCCACTGCAAGATGGGCTATAAAAACCACTTTCAAAGTGTGGCCGACTGCTTGGCTTTGTCAATCCGTCTAATGACAGAGCTGTATTTCCTGCCAGCACTGCCCATGGGTACAAAGCCCCACTGCATTTGCTAAGAGAAGGCTAGACTCTGTCTCCTAGAAGATGAGAACTTGCAACCTCTTTTGGAATCCTGTCCTTTTGAGATAGATTTCTACAAACTTGAACCCTGGAACCTGGTCATTCAGCCAGAATCCTCGCGCCTCCTCGCCTTAACTACGACCATCATTTTCTCACAGACGCTCAACAATCCAGCTACTGCAACCCATTACACAGACCTCAGGTTACTGTACTAGCTGATCGCCTCTCATTTTTGGTTTCCCTTTTCTTTAAATGAATTCCCCCAGCAGACTTGGATTTCTTTCAGTAATTCTTGTTTGATATTTTCTCAAGGGCTTGAACCAAAAAACTTTCTAAATGAACCTTTTTTTAAAAAAAAGCAATTTTCACCTGTCTAATTCTACCTTATATAAAGTAGAAGAGTAAACCTGATGGTGCTCTGTGCAAGTGTGTTTAGGGATTGTTGAGGTACTGTACAAATAACTGAAGGGAGGCAAGAAGAGTATGCTCAAGCTGATTGTAAAACATTTTTGTATGGTTTCCTAAAGTGATTGTGTTCTTTTGTCACAGAGTACATCTCTTGGCTGAAGGAGTGTACCTTACCACTAGAACTTGAACGGTACTGCTCAGGTCAACACACACCCGTTCAAAACCATTGCTCTCTCTCCTTCTCTCTTACTCTCTCTCGTCAATCCTTTTTCCCTCAAAGGTCAGTTGTTGGTGTCATTCATCTATTCTGTTCCTAAGGATGAACTTCAATATGAATCTTTGTTTCTGAGGTAGCGCTGGGAATTCAGGAGAGTGGTACCTCATTGATACTCTTGGTCTGCCAATACATTACATTCTGCTGAAGATGAGGGAAAAGCTACAGTCACAAACATAACAAGAATGCTGAAACAAAAACACTAACACCTTCTTTTGGTGGATCTTTGACCTGGCTAAACTTTCTACATATTTGCATCAGACTCTCATAGTATGTATGGATTTGTTCTTTTGGCTATTGAGCAGATCTCATGATCTTTGCCCAATTCACCTCTCTTCCTGAAACCTTTTGTTTAACTGTGTTATAACTTCTCTGTCTTTTTCAATAGCAATAGGAGTTGGACTATTTTGAGGATGCACTCTCAAAGGCTCTTCTGTTGGCCAAACCATGGCTGTTTTACACTCAGCCCACAAATCCTTGGAGACAATAATTTCAAACTACATATTCAAATCTACCCAAAGCCCCTTTGAAATCATCAGTAATCTTTCCGTCTCCATATGTAATGTATCTGATTCTCTTCTAAGCCTTGGAAAAATGTTCATAAATGCAAAGATATCAGATATGTTTCATGGTACATGCACATAAGCACTTCTCGCAAAGGAAATTTTGCAACAACCGCTCTTGATTCAGGTTCACTCCTACTTGCATCCGCTTACTTTTCTGATTCTGACTTTTACTTTTGTGCCTTGCCTCCCCCTTTCCTCTTACACTTATCCCTGTATTTCTTTAGCTCTACCCATTTTTTGTACTATGGACTAATGGCCTGAATTACAGGGCAGCTACTCTGTCAGGGCGACAGAGTATTTTACTAAGTCGCCCTGATTGAATAGCCGCACTCTAAATTTAGAGATGTCTACTGCCCCAGCATACGTCTCCCACATTGGCAGGAAGTGCCATCATTGTAGGTCCTGTTGATGCATCAAAAGTGTACTTTTTGTGACATGGTATTAAGTAGTTCAGCCATTTTTGAGAAATGAGCATTAAAAGAGGAGTTTGGTTGGGCATGAAGATGTTAATACTCCAGAAAATGTTAGGTAGTTCTGGACAGTTGGATCCTCTGGTGTCACATTGTACAGCATTCTTCTAAACATAGGGCCTTCTTATTGGCCTACAGAGCTTTTTCTCCCATCGGCAAATTCAGGATCATGGTACCAGTGCTGGTACAGCAGTACTAAGTGATCCGTCGCAACTCTGAACAAAATGATGTGGCCCCATTACAAGATTCAGGGACTCGGTCACTGGGTACTCAAAAAGCTTTTTTTTAATGTTGTGGGTGTTAGACACATGCAGGGAGTTGGCTGCCCATGGAGGAGTTGGGTACAGAACCCGGCCTGTGGCCAGATCCAGCAGCCGATCCCTCACTGCGCACAGCCAAAGGTTGTGCACTGCAGGAGGTTGGGCAGCCCTGGTACGTTTGGGTGCAGGGCCTAGCCAAATGCCAGGTCCGGCAGCCAAAACCTGGCTGGAAACAGCAGAAAGAAGTGTGCAACTGAGGCGTTGGCTGAAAGTTGTCCGAGCGGACTGGGTGTATGCTCAAATTTTAATATGATAAAAGAAAAACAGGAATTCACTGAAAAACAATTAAAAAACAAAACAACTCTGAAATTCACAAGTTAAAGTGTACTGACCTAGGTATAATATGCTCCCCTACCATGCACTGCTTATGACCTTACATATTACATCACTCATTACATGTTAAATGGCATTGATGACATTACTGGTGTCTTCTGCTTGAAGTGCAGTTGCTAGGAATTGCATCAGTTGCACAACCAAAGTTAAATAAAATAAAAAATGCATTATTAGGGGTCTGTTAGTTGCAATGGGACCATAATGTGAGTTATTTGCTACATCAGAATTACTAGATCTACGGTGTCAGACCCCAGTCAGCTGGCCACAGGACAGGCAGGGGTTACTGGGAAGCAGCTTCGGGGGCTAGAGTTATAAACTGTCCCTGGGTATGTCCTTCTATGGTGCAGCAAAATAAGGCCAGCATAACCTTTCTGTACTTGACTCTCAGTGGTAGTGATGGCGAGCAGTCTTTGGCTTCTCAGGGAGGTTAGTGTCCTGGTACTGCACGCTCAGAACTCAACAAAGCACCCAGCAGCACAATAATGTGATTGTCCAGCCCATTGGTTTTCTTTAGAAAAGTACTTTATTCTACCATAAGGCACAGTACTCCACAGAACACAAGAATTTATCAGATACCTGATGCACAGGTGAGAGTCTAATACTCTTCAAGGTTGGCACCCACCTCTCACTCTATCATCCTCCCTTCTTAGAGGTTTTTGGCCTGATGGCATAGCAGCTAGTGCAGGTGCAGCATTTCTCCTCTGTTAGCGTATAGTCTTTCTCTAGCTGGAAAAGCCAAATACTCTTTCACCCATTGAGGGGCCAAGGTGAGCATTCTGTCCACATTCTGACTCGCTCTAGCTGTGCTGGGTCACAGTTGAGTTACACAGCAGAATTGCTCAGGTCTAGAAGCACAGGCTGCTCCGTAGAACCCGAAGACTGTGGCAGTTGCTGACTCCTGTTGGTGGCCCTCTTGTGGGTTCAGCAGCAGATGGAACTCGAAGTTAGAGCTTCTACGGTTGGTGATACTCAATTGAAGTTACGCTGCGCCTAACTGGGATGCTCCAATGTTACCACCCTCCTTCCAGGTGCATGGCTGTAGCTGTGACTTAACTGCTTTGAGGTGCCAGGGACATGGGTGGCCAGGTTTGATCAGGTGTGCAGATCTTTTCCACAGCAGTCAATCAGTGCTTTGGCACAGAGTGCCTTGAGACAGCATCTTTGTTCTTCAGAATGGCGTAGTTGTTCTGCACATGTTAGGTCAGTAGGCTAGCCACTCAAACAGTTCAAAGGAGGTACCCTGTGGTAGGCACCACAAGTTTAAAGGATTCTTCTTCTTGAGCTTCAGAGATTACTGAGGCACTGGTCAGCTGTTGCCACAGTTGCAACGACTCAATCACTGGCACAAATGATGATGGCAGAGACCACTATGGCACACTATGGAAGTGCTAATGTTCCACTGAGGAGCTCAGGAACCAGCGCCCAGCCTACACCACATTTGTCACACAAGTGGCGAGCCAATGGTGGACAGACCACAGCCCCAGAGTCCTGTAGGGCCGAGAAAGGCAGAGCTCTTCAGACTTCCAGAACAAGACAGGTGGTTCGTCCTCCAGATCAGTCTCCAGGTGATGTCCCCTCACCACTGGGAAGCTGGCTGTCAGGCAAACTGCAGCTCTGGTTCCACAATAGCTCTCTGGGTACTCTGTGAATCTGTGAATCACCCCTTCCTTGATCAGAGTGAACATGTAAGCGGGAAAACAAGTGGGTCAGACGGTTCCACTCTTACACAGAGATAGCAGACTGGGATAGTGGATTCTTTCAGCCCTTTTAAAATTGGTTTGTGTCAGTTCTCTTTTGGTGCATCCTTCTCAGGCAGTCTTCCAGTCTCAGCTCTTGTCTTGAGGGATGCTCTCCACAGCAGAGTCTTCTAGGCTGGCCTACCATAAAAGAGGCACAAAAGGGTGTGAGCAGTCTGTACCTATCCACAGCCACACCTGATAGTGTTCAGAAAGCCAGACAAAAGGACGCCACACTTCTAAAAGGACCCTTTACACTTTAAGAACAAGGATTGCAGTGACACCTTTCACTCCTACAATCCACCAAACGAAAGTCGCGGCAGACTTTTTAGCAGCCCTCCATATCAGAGAGGAACGGATTCGATTTCTATGGTGAAGCCTGTCTCCTGTTTCCACACTTCAGTGTCTGAGTTCCCTCCCTTCAGTCTCAGGAATGCCAGCACTACACTTCCACTATCTGGGAAAGCAACCGCACCTCCATCTTGTGCACATAAGCAGGCCACGGTCTTCCAAAATGGAACCCACGGTCCTATGTCACTCGCTTCTCCCACACAACACATATTCACACACACAATGGGGATCTCAGCGCTAGGTTTCTGGCACTCTTGTGACACAAGTATTTATTTATTTATTTATTTTAGTGTTTTATAGAGCGCAAACTTGACCTGTGAGGGTATTAGAGCGCTTTACACGGTTTACAAAGGTGAACAAACAAAAAGTCTAAAGTGCAGAAATATACAAAATGGTTGGCGAGGGCAGAACATAGGGGGGAAAAAGGGGACACAAGTGTATGGTTACAGTTATAGTTAGAATCAGTAAAAACAAAAGCCCCACATTTTCTCGGCGGGGCGAATTGGTGATCTGAGGAAGAAGCGATGGTCTTAGATTCGTCGGGCACATTGTGGTAGTTGAGGGCAGGCCGTGGACGAGGAATTTACCCATGAGGAAAGTATAAATGCCTGGTCACACTCGGATCACTTCAAAAAACAGTATACTGCCCCCACTGTGCACACGCACGCACCCATCACAGACCTCTGTGGCTACTTAGAGTTTGCCTGGTGCACCCCTCCAGGTCCAGGGCTGGTCCGGGACGCGTTTCCTGTCAAGGTCAGGCTGACCTATGCGTACACTCTAGTGTGAGACTGTGGGTAAAGATAGAGAAACAGGCTTTGCAGCTACCACCATTTGTGCGCGCAGGGCAGAGGGCACACTGTTCACCACGCAGAGGGCATTCCTGTCCCAACACATGGGAACACCGCCGGTCAGACAGTGCCCAGGCAAAACCCTGGCTTAAAACAGAGCAACACGTCCAGGAATGGGTGCGGAACAGGATTCAGACTCAGAAACAACACAAACATATAAATAACCTTTAATGTGAAAATGCTACGACTAGAGTCATACCAATATGTTATGCATTCCATGGATGTACTTTGGAAATACTTGTATGACTTGTGCAGTCAATAAAGCGCCTTGTAGTGTTCTGCATTAGCAAGGATCCTGTGAAAAACACATTTTAATCACACGCGTCTGAGGGGGGCGCGGCAGAGGACACGGGTCGTGTCCGAGGAGCTCTCAGCAGGGGCTTAGCATGACTGACCGATCCAGGCGGGATCCCTGAGCCAGACGGCAGAAACCCCAGGTAAGCCTGTGTAAGCCTTTGGAGAGGCCTCAGAGCCGGATTGCCACAATAAAAACAAACAGTGCCGAGACGCATAATCCTGCATGTACCAGCGCATAAGAAAATAAAGATGCCATCGAGGCACAAGAAGAAAACAAAACGCAAATATGAGTTTAAAATACCTGGGGCCACATTTATGAGCCCTTGCGTCACTTTTACGCCGCCGGTGCGTCACTTTTTGTGACGCACCAGTGGCGTAAAAAATGTACCTTGTTGCGCCATATTTACAAAGTGGCGCATATAGGTAGATGCGTCACTTTGTAAACCCCTGCGCCACATTATACCTGCGCCAGGTATAATGTATGCAAGGGGGGCATATTGACGCAAGAAAGGGTCGTAGAAGTGACGCAGTGAAATCTATGAGATTTCACTGCGTCACTTCTAGGACGCCGTTGCGCCAAAATCTTGCGCCTGCCTCACAGCAGGCGTAAGACTGATGCAGGCCCTTTCACATGGGGCTTGCTCCATATGAAAGGACGCATTGCTGGAGTTGCGTCACTTTTGTGACACACTCCAGCAATGCGTCACTTTTACGCTTACAGATACGTCAGAAATACTGACGTATATGTAACTCCTTGAGCAATGACGCATCATTGGTGTCGCAAGGAGGGCGCAATGAAAAGTGACGCATCGCTGTTTTCACGCAGCGATGCGTCACTTTTCATGAATGAGGCCCCTGTGGAGGGCGCTCTGGGAGGAAGACAGTAGAGCGCATGCGCAAAGATTACAGCCGTGCACATAGTGGGCACTAGAGTGTAAAAGTCCTATGCTGCCCTACCTAATTTACAAGACATTTACGGCATAGTATCGATAACAGTAATAGCTATAATCGATAACTTTATGCCCATCTGCGATTCTTTTTTGGTGTCGTGAATTTTTTGTTCAATATTGCAGTTGTCCTTTGTTTTGAAAAGAAGAAAAGTAATGAAACAGTAGAAGAGAAAGTTAAGAATGGTTTTAAAAGAATTAGGAACAGATACATGTGCCAGCCAGAACCCCCAGTTTATTAAACATTCTGAGGGCTGCAGGCCTTTGATGCTTTACAAAATGGCGATAACAAAGTCACTGTAATATTACACCGAAAATAATTTCCCAAAATCAGCTCGAATTTACATCCCCATAAAAAGGAAAAGACAGATGAGAGGAACTGAATACACTTTGGGGCAGATTTACAACTTCTGGCGCATCTCTGCAAATCAGCAGGGATGCGCCAGAACACATGCATCACATTATCCCCCCCTTGCGCCACCACGGATGCGTCGCATTTACAATGCGGCGCGCCATGGTGCAAGGAGGGGCAGATGCCTGACGCATCTTGCAGGGTATGGGCGGCTCACTGCTGGAGTCGCGACGCAAGCGCGACGCAACTCCTGCAATGCACAGGGGCCGCCCATATTTAGCGTGGTGCGTCACTCCTTACGCCTGCTTCAAGCAAGAGTAGGGATTTGATGCAGCAGCGTCGTAAAACTGACTCAGTGAAATCTTGTAGATTTCACGGAGTCAGTTTTACGGGGCTTTCCTGCGAGGGAACGCCCACCCTGCGACAGAACGCCCACATGAAACCTGACGCAGTTTATATGTGGTGCAGGGCTTTACAACGTGATGCATCTGCCTAGATGCGTCACGTTGTAAATAAGTCGCAACGTGGCACATGGTTTACGCCGCCGCTGTGTCACAAAAGTGACGCAACGGCGGCGTAAAAGTGTCGCAATGGGCTTGTAAATCTGCCCCTTTTTTTTTGCAGTTTTACACAGCGCGAGCTCGGCTCGAAGGTATTAGAGCACTTTACATGAGCACCAGTTACTCAAGGATACATTCATGTTTTTGGGTAGGCACAGGGAGATTACGTGATTTGTCCAGAATCACAGGATGTTGAGCAGACTGCCGAGAGTCGAACCGGGTTCCCCAGGTCTAAATGCAGCAGCTGTAACTGTTGCCCCACACATTTTACGTTGAATGTGAAGCTAAGAAACACATCTGGAACATAACATTTGAGCATGAGAAGACGTAATATCAGGATCTTAGTTCCAAAGGGCATCATCAGTACCACCTGGGTAAATTTCATGGAATAAATGGCATTGGCTATGAGGCACATTTATTTATTTATTGTCTGTATTAAGCGCCAAGATACCCAAAGGAAATGGTGTCTTGGCGTTGATTGAGTTTAAGTAAACAAACGTGGAGAAGGGGAGAATTAGGTATCCTCGTATAAATGGGTAGGATGGGAAAGGAATCAAGAATACATTTTATATAAAATCATTTTTGTCCTAAATGCTTGTTTCCCTGAAAAGTCTCCGGTCCGTTTACCTCTTTCATCGTGGAGGGAGTCAGGCTGGAGAGGTTCTTTTGGACCACCCAGAACAGCTTGCGTCCTTTTGCAACTGGACCACCTGGTTGTAAAGAGCGTCATCTGTTAGATTTTATATCCAGTGAACATTATCCATAGCTATGCCTCCTCGTTTGCAGTGGTATCTGAACAGGTGTTGAGTATATTGGATGCTGTGGTAATGGGCTTGTTTTTCTACCCTGAAGGTCGTCTGGGGGAACCAGTGAGATATTGCATCTTCGCCAGTGTCACCAGCGTATTGGTTGCTACAGGGGAATTTTATGGGCAGCGGGCAGTACCCTGATCTCATTTCACCCCTAGCGGCTTCGCCATCTTACAAAATTACTATAGCCAATGTTCTCTGAACTTTCATGTGATGGTAAGACAGTTACCGGCTTTGACCCCGGAAGTTGTAGTTTCCCTCCTGCATATGCCATAAAGTATCCTTATTTGTAACTCCTTCCTACTTTTATCCAACATGACTTAGACTCTCAACTTGCTCCTTTCGAAAATGGAGGCAATGAAATTAGAAATCCTCTCAGTCTGGCATTTCCCCTTTTCTGAACTCTTTCAACATCCGTGGTGTCTCCTCCGGAGAAAATTGAATCTGACATCCTTGAACCTGGTTCTGAGTCCAAGGAGATAGTGTTTAATTTAAGCAGGTGGTTTCCGGTATTCGGACCGCACTTAATTGTCAACAATCGGCACTTATAACAGTCCACCACATGGTGGCAGTGTTTGTCTAATTTTGAAATGCGCACATCAACAGTTTTTGAATAGTTTAATATAGATCCAAAATGACTAATACCTGCTACCCAAGCCAATTGTATAGCTTTGGGTGGCATGGAAAAGTTTCAATTGTATGAGTGTGAGGTTAGTGGACGTTTTTGTAATGTTTTTGACAGCGCTGGCAGAGGCAATGGGTTGTGCACGCTGGTGTGACCTCCTGACTGGGCCCTGACACTTATTTTTTTTCTTTTACAAATTATCCACTGGGGCTAGGGGTCGACTGGTCACCTGGGTTATGTTGATAGAGTGTGAGTGTAAATGTCACTGATGAACCAATGCTACAACTGGACTTCTCAATCCACTTGATACCCTTCACCACTGGAAAATGTATGCCCTTTAGTTGTTTTTTTGTTGGGTTATTGTACACAGAGATTGTAGAAGTTATGCCCTGCCAATGGGGGGTACCATCAATGCTACATGGGAGAGGGGGGTTGGTGGGGTGTGATGGAGGTGATGGTTACAAATAGGTACTGAATTCAAACCGAAACCCCATCTGTGTTAGGTATCCCAGAGATGTGGCACACACTTTGCATGATCCCCACCATTGGTTCTGAATTTATGTAAGGTGTCTAGGCTGTCCCTTTGCTGAATGTCACTCGCCTCTTTCTGCTAACCTCCTCTAACATCTTGGACATTTCTCCCCACTAAGGAGCTACTAATCAATTTAATTCCCTGGCTATTCATCTTGCTTCTCTGTTCCGAAAGTGTATCTCCTCTTTAAGTCATCTCGAAGACACCTATACGGCTATACCCTCCACCCGTTTGAACTGGTACAGAAAATAGGCCCAGACAAAAACTAAAAGTTACCCCCATTAGTTAATCAGACATCTAAAAAAAGTGGCCCACATTTACAAACCTGGTCAATGCTGATCTTGTAAAAGCAGGATGTATAGGTGTTTCCCAAGCTATGGCAGGGTGCATGGATTTGTGCCTGCAGGAAATGTTCGTGGTGATACCAGGGAAATCAACAGTAAGAGCCCACCCACCCGACCATAAACAGCCTACAAAGAGCCAAAAAAGCGACCTGACCTGTCAGGCCAGCGCTTCTGGCACTCCCAGGTTTCCCTATTGGCTGGCTGTCATATGTAAATACCCACAGAAGCAATGTGCGGATTCAGAAGGATTTATTGTAGAAGACAGCCCATGAGTCTCCCAGCAGCAGGAACTGCTGTGGAATCCGAACCGTAGCCTAGGAACCCCAAAAAACTTCTTAAGTACACACTCGAGGGTGCGCGGGGATGCCGCGTGTCCCCAACAAATAACATAACATAAAACATAGCACTTACTACACTGGCGCGGACCATGCTGGTAAGAGTGGTGAGACAGAGGGGAGGGTGGGAGCAGTCCACTTACAACGATGAGGAAAACTTAAAGTTTATTTTCCCTTGTCGCCATATGCCGACTCCCCCTCCCACCCCGCCTCCCGCACTATCCCCTCTTACCTGCATGAGCTGCACCTGCCTTTAGGCCAGTCTGACCTAGTCTTCCAAGCACTCATGGGGCAACCTCTAAAAATATTGATCTTTGCTAACGCCCTCACCTTCCATGCTCAGGTTAATCGTGCAGTAAATTCATGTCTTTTCATTATTAACAATAGGGGCTAGCTATATATACACCAATATATAAACAACTATTATCCATTCTTGGCTAACCCTGTAACAGTGGTTGTGATTGTATTCTTTCTAAAATAAACAAATAAATAAAAAAAAGACTCTGAAGAAGAATTGTTCTTCCTGCCTGAAGAATGAAGGGGCATATTAGCAAGGGCAATATCGCCGCTTTAGAGGGACTTTTTCCCGCTAAAGCGGCAATATTTTTATCGCCCTATCAGCAAGCTGTCGCTAACAGCAGTTAGCGACAGCTTTTAGGCGATAGCGACCGGTTTGGGGCCCGCTTTGCATGTCAGCGATATTTATCGCTAATGACATGCAAAGTGGGCGTACCCAGCCTGTTAGCGACTGAAAGCAGTTGCTAACACAGTTATCGCCCCTTAGCAAGGCAGGCATAGCGATAAAAAAATCGAGTTAAGCGCAATTATCGCTATAATCTAACGCCTGCTAAAAACATGACTTACCTGTTTATCCAATGGGAGGTGGATTTTCAGGTTAAGTCCCCATTGGCGTTAATGCGTGAATATCGCTGGATTTCCAGCGATATTCACGCATTTCGCCACTATCGCTTGATATTTTAGCACAATGGAGAAAAACGTTGCTAATAGCAGGTTTTCTCCGCTAACATATCCAGCGATAAAGAAAATGCGCTAAGTGCATTTAGCGATAAATATCGCTATTTCTTGCTAATATGCCCTGGTCATCGCTCTTATTACAGCTCGTCAATGCTCTATATCGAAATGCTAACCAGTTCTCCCCTAATAAAATTCAGATCATCCAAAATAGGGTCTTTCGGCTGATCCTGGAAGTTTCCAAAACATCATTTGGTCAGGGAGGGGTTGCGGTTACTCCATTGGCTTCCAGTTAGGAAGTGGGACACTTTCAAGGCGCTCTGTGTGGTTCACAAGGCTCTTTACCAACTGGGCCCGGGGTATCTGAGAGCCACCTTTAACTGGTATTTGACGGATAGACAACTTAGATCCGCAGCACTGAGAAAGTTGATCATCCCCAAGTTTCAGAAGTTTAGATGGGGAGGCCGAGTGTTTTCTGTACCTGCAGCCAGATTATGGAACACGCTCCCTGTATATATTGGTGAGTTTGAATTCCTATCTTGTGTTTTATAAGCATCTCATAACATAGTTGTTTTCTCATTCTTTTTGTTGCCACTGCCCCTTCCCTCTGTTTGTTTCTGACTGGTGTTAGCACTTTGATGCCTCATGGCTTTATGCACTTTATAAATCTAAAAGACAAATACAACCACAGAGCCCCAGTGGGAAGTCAGTGCTTTATAGCTAGCGTCTCCCTTACTTTCACAAGCACTCTCAAACCTCTGCGTACTGCTGGGGAGAGCAGGTTCTCTCAAAACTCAGACAAATGAAATATGAAATATGAAATGAAATACCAGTATTTGTAAAGCGCAGAGCTACCTCCGAAGTGGTGTCCCAGCACTGGGGGCCGTCGGGAAGATTAAGCAAGCTATTGCCCAGAGTCACATGGTGCTGGGCTGACCTGCCGCCGGTGCCGGGGATCAAACCGTGAGCCCCAGATTCCAGTGTCAGTCGCCCAGGCCGCTGCGCCACACCTCTTCCAATACCACAGATGCCATTCACTGCAGGTATCCGTGGTGCCAGACTCACAGGACAATGGGCAGACTTTGGTGTACATCAGCTGGCAACAGACGGCAGGAGTCAGCTAGGAACAAGTCCCTGTCACAGAGCAGCTGCACAGCAGGACACCCGACAACCAGGGCAGAGACAAGCCACACACTGACCGGCCACTTCCAGCTGCTCTTATGCAACACCAGCTCAATGACCATTCACCCGCATCCCTAAGATAACCAGATGTAAACTGTGACGTAACAAGGCACACTGTGGGTGGCAAAAAAGCAATTTACATTCTGGCGACCTGCAGAGATTGTGTTTTTATACTATGGTAACATCAAATAAATGTGTGATCAGTTGCTTAGGAACTAAAGTAGCTAATCGCATGCAGATATTGTCTGCTCGGGAACGGATAGGCTTTGTGCAGAAAATAAATGTTAAACCTCTGTGACATAATGGCTTCCTCTAGTGAAACATCAGTACTGACAATATGAATAATATGCATTCCACATCTCACAGGCATGGTGGAAAACAAGGGGCAACTGTGAGATTAAAATGTTTTAGTAAGCCTTGCCCATTAAGGGTGGCATCCAAGTGAGCCCTAATATTCCTCCGGGAAACAACCTTTACAACGCAACTTTTACAACGCAACTTTTACAACGCACTACCATTACAACAAAACTTTTACAACGCAACACCCATTACATCGCATGCCATTACAACGCAACCATTACAACGCATGACACTACAACGCATACCACTACAACGCATGTCATTACAATGCATATCATTACAACGCATAACATTACAACGCATAGTATCCTTACACTATCCAACACTTACCCTACTGTTGCACTCCCTGGAGTTAGAATAGTAATTTTTACCCCTACACTATCCAACACTTACCCTACTGTTGCACCCCCCTGGAGTTAGAATAGTAATTTTTACCCCTACACTATCCAATACTTACCATACATGCAATGTAATGTTATGCGTTGTAAAGGTAGTATGTGTTGTAATGGAATGCGTTGTTAAGGTAGTTTTTAAAAATTTGTTGTATGGCATGCATTGTAATGTAATGCGTTGTAATGGATGTTGCATTGTAAAAAATGCGTTGTAAAGGTATGCATTGTAAAAGTATGCGTTGTAACGTCATACATCCATTCCTCCACTCTGTAGAGAAATCTAATCTCACCCAGAGCAGCCACTCCCGTTAATGGCCCCAGCAGACCTTCTGAAGCCACTCGTAAGGAGGATGGGTGGCTTAGGTATCGTGGTGGGGGATTCCACACACCTTATTTCCAAGTATGCAAACAATGTACTTTTTTTTATCTACAGTGGCCCACTGAATCGGTGACGTAGCTGCTGTCTCATTTGGAGGCAGGGTCGACTTTAGTACTGGTGGCACCCTATGCGACAATCTTTGTTGGTGCCCCTGCCTAATGACCACCTCGCCATGGATTCCCTCTCTACCACCATTTGACAATGCCCCCCCCCCCAAGTCTCCATAACCACTGTCTCTAAGATTCATTTAGTTTCATAGAGGAACTCATACCAGTGTAATGCGTCAGAGCACTTTAACCCCTTGGCCACGGCGGTAATTCGCCGCTGCGCTGGGGGGGGGGGGAGCCACGTGGCGCCGCCATGCTGGTGACACAACCACTCCGTCACCAGCCACGGGCGCGCTGGGCTTGTGACGGAGTGGTTCCGTCACGGCCCCGCCCGCTCAATGGAATGCTCAGCGCAGGCGCAGAATTAATGCCGCTCAGTCGCCGCGGCCAGGCCGTGACGGAACCACTCCGTCACCAGCACAGCGCATCCGTGGCTGGTGACGGAATGGTTCCATCACCAGCATTCAAGGGGTTAAATCACACACACATTGCAGAGACAATCATAGTGGGTAAATCACTGTATAGGAAATGATACATAAGACAGATGACTACAAGGTGTATGAATCACAGGTCATCCATACTGGTAGGCAGTATAGTTTAAAAGCCATCAGTCTGAAAAAGCACAATTTCTGAATTTACGACGTAGCACCATTCTTAGGGGTTCCCTTTAATAAGAAGAATTGATTTCTACCCTAATGAACCCTTTTTGCAAGATTAGGATAATGACAGATTGTGGGGAAAACCAGAATGCTCTAATATGTACCATGTAGTCTGCATGCAGCTCTTTAATGACAGTTAATAATTCACTGTTCTATATTAGGATTTTAACTTTTAAACTACAAGTAACAAAAGCATCTACCAGACAAAAGCGATAACCCATTGACCTATTTATAGAATATGCACTTTACAATCTGAATGGGACACGTTCTTTGCAGCTGGCATGTTAACCCTCTGAGCTACACTATGATGAGTCAAAACTTCCACTATCAGGCAAAGCTCCGGTCTCTGACAGGAAGAACATTAATCACCGGAGTTATCTTGGCTTATTGATGCTTGAAAATTTCTGGCACAAGGAACGTGGCATCAGGTGCTTTTTAAACAATAAACAAGGCGCCCCCCCCCTAAGTGAGCGCCCGGTGCGGTGGCACCGATCGCACCGCCCTAGAGCCGGCTCTGTTTGGAGATATTTGGGCGATAGCAGGTTTGCAGATTAACAGGCACAAGTCGCTGCTTTTCCCACTGGGGGCCCTAAAGTGAGACCCTGGAAGGGGATCTGGCTCCGATGAGTGCGATGGGAGACTAAAACGTTCAGATACCTTGGAGTTATGGTTGTGCACTCATTGGAAAGACAGCATCAGTATAGTAGTAATCTGCTGTTGAGCAGACTAACGAAGTCTGTTCACTCCTGGAACCCAGTGCCGCTGTCTATGGTAGGAAGAATTGCAGTGGCAAATATGGTGTTCCTTCCCACGTCTCTGTATTATTCAGAATGCACTCTAAACCTTGCCTTGAAACTTTTTTTAAACAAATGTATGACGTTACAACCTAATTTTTTCCATTGCAACATCCTCTACAACGCATTCCTTTACATCGCATGACACTATATCGCATATTAAAAAACTACCTTTACAATGCATTCCATTACTTTGCATACTACCTTTACAACGCATACCATTACGACGCATACCATTACATTGCATTTAAGGTAAGTATTGGATAGTATAGGGGTAAAAATTACTATTCTAACTCCAGGGGATGCAACAGTAGGGTAAGTGTTGGATAGTGTAGGGGTACTAGGCGTTGTAATGGTGTGCGTTGTAATGCCTGCGTTGTAGTGACATGCGATGTAGTGTCATGCGTTGTAATGGTATGCGTTGTAATGCTTGCGATGTGGTGACATGCGTTGTAAAGGATGTTGCGATGTCATGACTTCGTTGTAAGTGTACTGCAATGTAAAGACTGCATTGTAAAGGTCGTTCCCCTTTTAAACTCTTGACAGACTCCTGACTTCATTGGTGTGGGCTGGTAAAGGAAGCCGGGTGGCGTTGCCACTGCTCAAGCAGGACCCCCTAGGGAGAGGCATGGGCCTCTCAGATATGGAACTCTATTATTATGCCACTAAACTACAGCACGTGACACACTTGGCAGCGGAGAAGGCAAACTGGGAAAAGAGACGACTGCGTGACACCTATGGCACACGCTCATTGCAGGCACTGCTTATGTCAGGCACTGCTTATGTGAGGATCATGGACACCAAAGGACGTACCTATCCGATACGACAGGTCGCAGCGAGTTACACGGCGACCTCAGGGGCGAGCAGGAAGTGTAGCTGACCCCCCTGGGGCCCACCTTCCTAAGTACAAAGACGAGCACTGGCGGGAGACTTCTCAGGGGGAGAGTTTTGAATCTAGGATCGTACACACTACCCAAGCACCACACGACAAAGAGACACCACACCGTAGCTTCTTAAGAACGTTTCTTTATCTCGTGATTCAAAAGGATCTTTATGATCGGAAAAGGCAGGTAGTTACAAATAGGGCAAGGGTCTCGGTCAGGGTAGGGGTAGCGGGACAGTCTTATGGTTCAGTGTCAATATCGGTGCGTATCCGGCGCACAGCTCCCAATACTTGAGCCGGGGGATACGATGCGATCTTTGGGGTTCAGCCGGACCAGGAGAGTCAGGGAGCCGCGAGTCACTCAGCAGGGCTCAAGCAGGAGGTCGGAGGTCTTACGATCTTCAGGGGAGCCGCGAGTCACTCAGCAGGGCTCAGGTGTTCCAAAGCTGCAAGGGGAGCCGCAAGTCACTCAGCAGGGCTCAGGTGTTCCAAAGTTGCAAGGGAGCCGCGAGTCACTCAGCAGGGCTCAGGTGTTCCAAAGTTGCAAGGGAGCTACGAGTCACTCAGCAGGGCTCAGGTGGTTCCAGCAGAAGTCCTTCTCTGCCAGGCGAGCCGCGACCACGTCAGCAGGGCTCTCGACGTTCCAGAGGCGAATCTGCCCGATAGTCCCGGAGCATCCCCAGTTATAGGACTGCTCCTCTTTGATCTCCGGAGTTGTGGTCAGCCGGGGTCTTGGCACCTGGGGGCCGCTTGTTGGGGTTTCCTGCCACGCGGCCCTTTGATCCATTCATGTCAGGTTCGGGAGGAGTCCCAGACACACAGCAGGCGTGGAGCCAGCCCTCATGGTGGCCGGAGGGTGATCGAAACCCATCTCTCGAGGGAAGGTCAGAGGTGTGAGAGAAACTGCTCCTCCCTCTCTCACTCAAGGGGAGCGTGCTGTCCTCCAGCCAGGGTGGCGCCTCTCGGCCTAGGCCGTGCTGGATCGGGCGGCCATCTTAGATGCCGGAAAGTGGGCACACAGGGCCTACGGGCTGGGAAGATGGAGGCACGGACGGGGCAGTCCGGGGACGGGTGTGTGTAACATGGAGGGAAGGGTTGGCTAGGCCGGGGGACTCAGGGGTCTGTTGTGGGGTACAGCTCGGAAGGGTGTGGCTAAGGGTCAGGGAGGACCACGCCACGAGGCCGGGTCTAACATGCGTCCCCCCCAGCTGAAAGTCGGGGAGAACTACCCATCCTCTTGGGGGTTCTCTTCGCTGAGGCGGAAGAACCTGGAGAGGCCGTCAGCGTTGACGTGGTTGGTACCAGGGCGATGCTCTACAGTGAAATCCATCCCCTGGAGGGAGATCGACCATCGCAGTAGTTTGGGGTTCTCGCCCCTCATCTGCATCAGCCACCGCAATGGTCGATGATCCGTCTGGACTCGGAAATGGGTTCCGAACACATGGCTTCCTTGAGGGCGTCGAACGCCCCTTGGCAGGCTGGGGTCCACTGCACCTTCTTGGGCTGCTTTTTGGACGTTAGTTCTGTGAGGGGACCTACGAGGCTGCCGTAACTCCTGATGAACCTCCGGTAGTAGCCGGTGAGGCCCAGGAAGGCTCGGACCTCGGTTTGGGTGGTTGGTGGTTCCCAGGCTAAGATGGCGTCGATCTTAGGCTGTAAAGGGGCGACTTGCCCGCTCCCGACCTGGTGCCCCAGGTAGACCACCGACCCTTGCCCAATCTGGCATTTGCTAGCTTTCACTGTGAGGCCTGCCTGGCGCAGGGGCATCAGCACCCTCCGGAGGTGCTGGAGGTGCTCACTCCATGCCGAACTGAAAACCGCGATATCGTCCAGATATGCGGCCCTGAACTCTTCCAACCCAGCCAGGACTCTGTTTACCAGTCTCTGAAAAGTGGCCGGGGAATTTTTCATCCCGAAGGGCATCACGCGAAAGCGATAGTGCCCATCCGGGGTGGAGAAGGCGGACCGCTCCGTGGCTCCCTCTGTGAGCGCAATTTGCCAGTATCCGCAGGTCAAGTCAAAGGTGCTGAGAAAATGAGCAGACCCGAGGCGGTCAATGAGCTCATCGGCGCGGGGGATAGGGTGAGCGTCGGCTCGGGTGATGGCATTGAGCCCCCTGTAGTCCACGCAGAACCTCAGTTCAGGGGCGACACCCAGGGCAGCGGCTTTTGGGACCAGCACCACTGGGCTGGCCCAGGGGCTGTCTGAGGGTTCGACCACCCCCATGGACAACATCTTCGAGACCTCGGCCTGGATGCAGGACCGGACTTGATCGGGGACTCGGTAGGCTCGGTGTCGCACCGGCTGGCTGTCTCCGGTGTCCACGCCGTGGACACACCAGTCGGTGACTTTGGGGATGAGGGAAAACAGGTCAGAGAACTGCCCCAAGAGCTGGCGGAAGTCTTCTCGTTGTCGGAGGGTGAGGGAGGGAGAGAGGTTCACTCCGTCCACGGAGCCATCTTTCTCTTTAGTGCACAGGAGGTCAGGGAGAGGCTCCGTTTCCTCTTCCGCCCCGTCATCTGTGGCCAACAGTAAACTCAGCTCCATCCGCACGAAGTGAGGCTTGAGGCGGTTCACGTGTAGGACCCGCATGGGTTCCGGGGGGGACTGGACGTCCACCAAGTACGTGACTTGGCTCTTCCGCTCGATCACCTTGAAGGGCCCCGTCCACTTATCTTGGAGGGCGCAAGGTTTTACTGGGGCCATGACCCATACCTGCTGGCCCGGCTGGAACTCGACCAGAGTAGCATTCTGGTCGTACCAGCGCTTCATTTCTTCCTGGCTCGCTTCCAGGTTGGCCTCGGCCAGCTCCCGGAACTTCCGAGTCTGGTTTCGGAGGGTCAGAATGTACCGTAACACCTCCTGAGGAGGGTCTCGGGGTGCCGTCTCCCAACCTTCTCTGACCAAGCTGAGGGGCCCCCGGACAGGGTGTCCGTACAGTAATTCAAACGGGCTGAACCCCAAGGATTTCTGGGGTACTTCTCGGTAGGCGAACAAGAGGCAGGGGAGCAGGACATCCCACTTTCGCCGGAGGGGCTCCTCTAGGCCCATGATCATCCCTTTTAGAGTCCGGTTAAACCGCTCTACTAGGCCATTTCCTTGGGGGTGGTACGGAGTGGTGAACCGATAGGACACTCCCCATTGCTGCCAAAGGGACGTCATGTACCGAGAGATAAAGTTCGTCCCGCGGTCACTCACAACTTCTCGGGGAAATCCTACACGGGAAAAGATTCCCATCAGTGCCGGGCCCACCACGGGGGCCGTGACGGTGCGTAGGGGGATGGCTTCAGGGTATCGAGTGGCATGGTGCACTAGGACGAGGATGAAGCGGTGACCTTGAGAGGTCTTGGGGTCCAGTGGCCCCACAATGTCAATTCCAACCCTCTCAAAGGGGGTACTTACGACGGGTAATGGTTGGAGGGGAGCCTTGCGCTTTCCTCTGCTTTTTCCACTCGCCTGGCATGTGGGACAGGACTTGCAGTGGGCCTCTATGTTCGCTTTCATCTTGGGCCAATAGAAGTGGGTGACCAGGCGGCTATACGTCTTGTCTTGGCCCAAGTGGCCGGCTAAGGGTACATCGTGGGCCAAACCCAGGAGGAAATCTCAGAAGCGTAGGGGTACCACCAGCACTCGGGCTGACCCTAGCTCTGCTGACTTCTGTTCGCTGTAAAGGAGGTCATTCTACCAGTACAGCCAATGTGTTCCGGATTGGTCGCCCGCGGCCTGGGCTTGGGCCTGTTGCCGGGGTCCGACCAGGGAGGGACAGGTAGCTTGCTCCCGGCAGAACTCCTCTCGGGAGGGGCCCCCCTCGTGGCGCCACTGCGCCAATTCGGGCAGATCACCCAGTTCCGTGATCTGTGCGGGGTCGGGGTGTATGGGTTCGTTGTCAGCGACATCTTCTCCTCGTGGGGAGAGGTCGGAGGTCTCGGCTGGATCGGCCCTGTCGTCATCCACAGGGGGGAGGCTGGCAGTTTCGTCCTCGACTTCCCCGTCGGGGGGCAGTCGGGCTGCCATAGATCGGGTGGTGGCCCACACCCACTCGGGGAGACCCATCATCCCGAGGTGGGTTCGTCGCTCGACCTGCTTCCATGGAGAACTTTCCAGGTCGTTCCCCAGGAGGCAGTCGACCGGCTGGGAGGTCCGTACTGCTACTTTCAATTTACCTGCTACTCCTTCCCACTCGAATGGTATCAGGGCTACCTTACACAAGCTCTCAACGGTATCTGCTGAAATTACAGGGCATAGGACATTGGGGAGGATCTGGTCCTCTCGTACTAAATGGCTAAGGACACCCGTGATGCTGGCTCCGGTGTCAAGGAGGGCCTCTACTCGGTGGCCATTCACTGTCACTAACTGGCAGTACTTCTTGGTGTTGGTAGGCAGGGCATTCCCGAGGACCATCTCCCTATTTCCTAGGGATACTAGGGTCATGGCAGTAGGTTCCCATCCCTCGGTGTCCTCAAGTTCCTCCCCTAGAGCTACATTTGCTATCTGCCTAGCCGGGGGAGTTGTGGTCGGGATACGTGGGGTCATGGGGCACTGGGGATCGCTGGCGTAGTGCCCGGGCTTTTGACATCTCCAACATGTGATGGTCACTCGGTGCTGTCTACCTGGGGGACCGGCAGCAGCTGGTGGAGGTGCGGGGAAACTTGGCGGTGGGTTTCTCGGGGGGCTACGCTGGGGACCGGACTGGGCGTCCCGGGGTCCTCCCGGGTTTCCCCCCCTCTCTGGCGGGGTGGTCCTTGATTGTTGCGGGGGTAGTCACCTACGGGGTTCACCCAGCGATCCGCCTCGATGGCCAGCTTCCTCGGATCTGCGAGCTTGCTGTCAAGCAGATGCTGGCGTAGCTCCACAAAACAATTCGTGGACAGATGTTCCCACAGCATAAGGGCAGTTAGTTCTTACATGGTGGTCACTTTGCTGCCCTTGACCCATCCTTCGAATGCTCTGCTAAAAAAGTTTACGTATTCCACCCAGGTGGTGCCAGGAATCTTTTTGCAATCCCGGAACCGCTGGCGGTACATTTCTGGGGTGAGGCCGTATCTCGTCAGGAGGGCCTCCTTCATGTGGCTGTAGGAAGTCTGCACGGAGGACGGGAGATCGAGCAGGGTGTCTCTCCCTTCGCTCAGGAATCGACCCCACAATCCGGCCCCCCAATCTTTCTGTGGGACTTGGTGGGAGGTCATGGCAACTTCGTAGGCCTTGAACCATTGCTGGATGTCGTCATTTTTGTAGTATTCTTTGACCACATCTTTGGGGATGTGGACCTTCAGCTCTGCCGGGAGTCCGGTCTCTCGGTTCCCCGGGGGCCGGTTCTCTTCGTTCCTCGCCTTGAGCTCGAGCTCTTTCAAGCTTCGCTCGTGCTCCAGCTGAAGTCTCTTCCCTTCATGCTCCCGTTGGAGTTTCTTCTCCTCCAATTCTCCTTGTACTTTCATTTGCTCGATCGCAAGTTTCTTTTCTGCCAATTTTATTTCGCCTTCGATCTTCAATTTGGCCATCTCAAGCTCGTGGTGGCGACTTCTTTCTCGATCCGCGAGCGTTTCCGGGGATAGGCCCCCGTCTGGCACGATGCTTCGTACCTGGCTGCTGCTTTCTGTCTGGGGGAGTCCCGGTTCGTCTGGCTGCGCCGCCGCTCCTTCTGTGCGGGGGACTCCGGACTCCACCCAAGCTTTCAATGCTTTCTGCATGTCTTCCTTTGTTTTGAGGCCAGTGGTAGCGATTCCTAGTTCTTTGCAAAATTCTTTTAGTTCTTTGTGCGAATACTCCTTCAGTTGTTCTACACGGAATGCGGTATTCGCGTCGACTTCCATGGTACTCATGATGGTTTCTTCTGTCATCTTTGCTTGGTAGTGCGTTAGTCGTGTACTGTATGATCTCTAGATTGTGGCTCGTATCCCGTCGCTTGCCACCAATGTTAGACGGCGACCTCAGGGGCGAGCAGGAAGTGTACCTGACCACCCTGGGGCCCACCTTCCTAAGTACAAAGACGAGCACTGGTGGGAGACTTCCCAGGGGGAGAGTCTCGAATCTAGGATCGTAGACACTACCCAAGCACCACACGACAAAGAGACACTACACCGTAGCTTCTTAAGAACTGTTCTTTATCTCGTGATTCAAAAGGATCTTTATGATCGGCAAAGGCAGGTAGTTACAAATAGGGCAAGGGCCCATAGAGTCTCGGTCAGGGTAGGGGTAGCGGGACAGTCTTATGGTTCAGTGTCAATATCGGTGCGTATCCGGCGCACAGCTCTCAATCCTTGAGCCGGGGGATACGATGCGATCTTTGGGGTCCAGACGGACCAGGAGAGTCAGGGAGGCGCGAGTCACTCAGCAGGGCTCAAGCAGGAGGTCGGAGGTCTTACGATCTTCACGGGAGCCGCGAGTCACTCAGCAGGGCTCAGGTGTTCCAAAGCTGCAAGGGGAGCCGCGAGTCACTCAGCAGGGCTCAGGTGTTCCAAAGTTGCAAGGGAGCCGCGAGTCACTCAGCAGGGCTCAGGTGTTCCAAATTTGCAAGGGAGCCGCGAGTCACTCAGCAGGGCTCAGGTGGTTCCAGCAGAAGTCCTTCTCTCTCAGGCGAGCCGCAACCATGTCAGCAGGGCTCTCGACGTTCCAGAGGCGAATCTGCCCGATAGTCCCGGAGCATCCTCAGTTATAGGACTGCTCCTCTTTGATCTCCGGAGTTGTGGTCTGCCGGGGTCTTGGCACCTGGGGCCGCTTGTTGGGGTTTCCTGCCACGCGGCCCTTTGATCCATTCATTACAGGTTCGGGAGGAGTCCCAGACACACAGCAGGCGTGGAGCCAGCCCTCAGGGTGGCCGGAGGGCGATCGAAACCCATCTCTCGAGGGGAGGTCGGAGGTGTGAGAGAAACTGCTCCTCCCTCTCTCACTCAAGGGGAGCGTGCTGTCCTCCAGCCAGGGTGGCGCCTCTCGGCCTAGGCCGTGCTGGATCAGGCGGCCATCTTAGATGCCGGAAAGTGGGTACACAGGGCCTACGGGCTGGGAAGATGGAGGCACGGACGGGGCAGTCCGGGGACAGGTGTGTATAACATGGAGAGAAGGGTTGGCTAGGCCGGGGGACTCAAGGGTCTGTTGTGGGGTACAGCTCGGAAGGGTGTGGCTAAGGGTCAGGGAGGACCACGCCACGAGGCCGGGTCTAACACAGCGGTGTGGGAAAGAGTGGTGACCAGGGTCTTGAAGAGGCCCCCCGTTGCTATGGACCTCGTCATTTGGATGTGGCTGCCCTTTAGCCATATTATTGATGACATATCTGTAGTGCACTGAAGGGAAGGAGGTTGTGAGACACTGGGTGACCCCTACCCAGGAGAGAGGTTCCTTACCTTTGTGGAGGCATGGGAGGCCTTCACAGTGGGGGGCGGACAGTTCCTACATTATGCTAAGTTGGCAAGCCCTGCGACGGAAATCTGGAAAGGTTTCTCTAATACGCCCAAGCAGACGGAGACTCTACAATTGATGTTGACAGCTGGGACAGCAAAGCACCTGGTGACACTTAGTTTTGGAACACTTAGCACCTTAACCGCGGCGGTTTTTCTGCCGCAGTGCGGGTGTTCTGAAGAGTGGGTGGGCTCCGTCGGCTGTTGGCCGACGGCAGCACTAGGGAGGTAGTGCTGCCGTCGGCCAATGGCCGACGGCAGCACGCAAAGGGTTAAGATGGACAGGGTCAGGACTGAACCTGCAGCACACTGAGCATGGGGGGAGGAATTGGCAGTGCCCTTGACTGGCAAAGAGTGGAGCGCGCCTACGAGTAGGTGAACCTGGTCTCACACCTGGTGTGGAGAAGTGTGGCTCAATGGTTAGAGCGGCAGACCCTGATGCAGAAGTCTCGCCTGGGACCAGGGTTCAATTCCTGCCTCGGTGGGTCTTGAGCTCACTTTCCTCAGACCTGATAATTCTCGCCTCGGTGCCTATTCTAATTATAAGTGCAACTCTGGGCAATAGCTTTCTTAATCTCCACAATGGACCCAACAACGCTAGGATGCCTGGCTTCACCTTGGGGGTGCCCAGGAGTGGGCACTTCACAGGGAAAGGCCAGGAAGGGTTCCTCAGCGGTATTCATACAAGCGCTGAGAGGCCTCCTGGTAGTCGTGCGCTATACAAGTACCTTTACATTTACACTACATGAATTGCTAGGTTTAAGCTGCACACTTTAATTATGTTCACTTTATATATCTACCACCAGTAAAACTCAGTCGAGTGTATAGAGACAGAGGCGCGGATTGCCCGAGATGTGGGAGAGGGCACGTCCTTCTAACATATGGTATGAATCTGCCCCAGGGTGCATGCCTACTGGTCATCAGTGGTCAAGCAGCTGCAAACAGTGACAGCGATAGTGGTTGAGATGACACCCCAAGTGTGTTTGCTAGGCATTGTTAAATACAAAAATCAATAGACAGGATGATTTAGAAATGTGGGCAACACTGCTGGAGGTCATGCAGACGGGGCGGTTAGGGTTAGCGAGCAGGGTCGCAATCACAGGACACTGAACATTTTGACCATACACAGAGGCTGCAGTTCGAAGTAGATGGAGGGAGGTGGCTCAACCCTGAAACACCTTCGAGGTAGAGATAGGTAATGAGAGACAGAGAGAGGTGTCCTCTCTTACATACACTCGGGGGCTCTGATGTATACAGGATAATGGACAAATGATGCAAATTGTGAAGCACTTGCTGGGGGAGGGGAAGAGGATGGGGCTGGGGGCGAAAAACAAGTAGGTTCTCCAATCATATCTCATTTTTTCTTTCAGGCATCCTCAATGTTCTCTTGTCTGGTGCCTACACTAAAAGGAAAACATGCAAAAATAATACCCAGTTCACAGGGTAAATAATGTCACTACCGCTACACCTGGCATTTTGGTGGATCGACGTCCATCCCTAAGTCTACATTTTCTATACTTAACTCCACATAAATGTACAGACACACTATATATATTTTCAAGTTATGTTGATGTGGAATTAGGAATAGCAAATCTATACTATCCTATATGCACTTACCTTTCGATATTTTGGCCCTCGATCTTCTGTCCTCGATATTGGTATGCCACGATATTGTTGGTGTTAATTTTCAGTAGTACAATTCATCAGGCTGAGACACATTTTTACCACTTTCCTTTGTCTTCTGTACTTCACCAGGACGTACCTTAAGTAAGGCCTTTGAGTTTTTTTAAGAACTTTGGGGCATATTACCAACCAATAGAGATAATTTTTGTCTCTAACTTGTTTAGAGACAAAAATTATCGCCGCAAATCGGCGATTTTTATCGCAGATAAACCTTGCTATTAGCAAGGTTTATCGCAAATGCGATAAAAAACGGCCGCAATGCATGAATATCGCTGAAAAGTCAGCGATATTCATGCATTATCGAGCAAATGCTCTTAGCCATGTTATCCACCTCCCATTGGATAACATGGCTAAGAACTGCTCAGGGCAGGTGTTAGCTTTTGGAGATATTCGCGCTAGCGCGAATATCTCCAAAAGTTGGTAATAGGAGTTAGCGATGTTAGCGACTGTTTCCAGTCGCTAACATCTTGGCACGCCCACTTTGCATGTCATTAGTGATAAATATCACTGACATGCAAAGCGGGGCCCAAGATGGTCGCTATCTCCTATTAGCTGTCGCTAACTGGTGTTAGCGACAGCTTGGTAATAGGGAGATAATTTTATCTCCGCTTTCTTGGCTTTTAAAGCCAAAAAAGCGGAGATAAACCCCCTTGATAATATGCCCCTTTATTTCCTTAACTCGCAAAGCAGAAGGCAGTTCATGCTCAACTTCTTAGTGGCCGACAATTAAACTTGCTGTGTCCTTGATCAAAGAGCTCTTCTTGAATGCTTCTATGGTTCATTATCAGTCTAATTGACTTTCTGTTTGATACACATTTGATGCTGGGTGATAAATGTACTCTTAATGGCATTTTAATGATGAAAGAAGATCAAATGCCTTTTACTTCTTGAACTTGAAGTATCTCCCTCCCTCTGTTATAGCGATTCACTGTAATTAGTAGAGCAATACCTTTTACAACCTACTTATGTTCAATCCAGTATTAAATATCCAAAGTATGGGCTGATTGCAATCAATATGCTAACAATTCAATACAGTGCCTTGGCTATAAAAATCCAAGGAAACTTAATGTACCCTATAATGCTAAAGATGGATGATCGGTGGGGACTGCAGTGGATTTTTTTTTGCAGTGATATTGCCTTAAAAGTGAAGGAGAGAGAAAGCAGTTGTGTGTGTGCACTTGATGTGTGTGTGTGTGTGTGTGTGTGTGTTGTATATATTGAAAAAAGAAAAAAAAAAAAAAAATATATATATATATATATATATATATATATATATATATATATATATATATATATATATATCCAACAACAAAGTTTCCCAACTTCAAAGAGCCACACGCAGGTAGGTAAATCTTGCGTTTTATTATAGAAGCTGCATGCACAGTAGAGACAAGTCTTGCCAAACAGTGTAGCCGCCTGACGCGTTTCATGCTTTGCAGCATTTCTTCAGAGGCAGTCCATTATAACAGCAGCATGTCGCATATGGCAGTACTTAGTCTGATTAACCACCCGCCCCAGTGGGCGTCGGCCCGCGCTCAGCCCGCGCTGAGCCTGATGGTCTCTGTAGTGCCGGAATTAAAACTTCAGTGAGCTGTTCCACGTTGCCAAAATTTTTCAAAATTATTACCTCAGTGGGCATGGAAAGATTCAATCCCATAACTCGTGCATCTAATAACTTCTAGAAACGACCTCCTGCTTTTCGCGCTGGTAACAGTGTGATTCCAGCGCTGTCCGCTTTCTTTCTTGAGGTGGGGCTTCTCCCACGACCGGGAGCAGCCGTGACAAAATCCAACAACAAAGTTTCCCAACTTCGGAGAGCCACACACAGGTAGGTATATATATATTTATTCACAAAAAAAGTTCAAGTGAATGTTACGTTATAGTTAGGTGAACATTTCACCAAAAACCTACATTTTAAACTGTAATTCACCGGTTATAGTTATCTCAGGTTAATGTAACTCATGCACTAATGTAACTATAACTCGCAAGCCAAGCACTGTGTTGGCATGAATGATATAATTTTAGAAGTTGCAGTGATGTTATAGAACATGTCATGAGTGATGTTATATGTGAGGTAATTAACAAGGCAGCCAGCGGCAAACATAAGTTTCCCAGCCTTCACTTTTGCGGGCGGGGAAACTCGGATTGCTCTTGCCCGGCAGGAGCAGAGCAAAATAGCTGGTCCCACTGAGTGGTAGCAAAGTCGACTCCCGATGTACCCAGGATGGGTGCATGTGGGGAGCCGGCATGGCTGCAGGGGCTCTGGGGCTCCCCTCATGGGCCCAAATGGTGTGTGCTGTGGATGTCCCGGGTAGATGCCAGAGCACCCATAAAAGGCCCTGGGTGGTGGGGTCCCCAGGGTCACCATTGGCTCGGAAGGGGGTACCTGGAGCATAGATGCTCATGACGGGGGCAGCAAGTCACCTCTCCCTAAAAAAACGTTAGGACCCGGGTAATGGAGTACCCGGGCAGTCAAGGCTTGGGGAGATGGGTTATGTGTACCACTCATTAAAAAAAAGAAAGGTTCCACAGATAAGGAGTCATAAAAATTAGGGGAAGGGGGCTGTGTGGACCCTTAAAAAAGAAAGCTGCTGAGCGATGGAGTCCCCAGGGCCATAAAGGCTCTGGGAGGGGGCTGCACCCCCCTCCCCAATAAATATAAATAAAAGGATGTCCCAGAAGGAGAATGTGACACTCAGAATCTTTTTTTTTTAGTTTTTTAGGAAATATGGATCATAAATGAATATTAGAAGCCACTCCTTTAGTATTAGCTGCACCCTTGAAGGAGCGCCCCATAATGCCCTGCAAGCACTTTAATCATTTCCTTTAGCTTGGTGGTGCCCCAGCAAAGGGGAGGGGCACCACTGAGCCTTTGTATTGTGATGTTGTTGGCACCTGCAGGGAATCTCTGACTTAGGAGTGCAGCTGCATGTGACTGTGATGGTTTACTGGACAGTTTACTATGTACTACGTACTATGCAAGAATTACTACTTTGTAAGAACACAAGGAAACCCACAAAATGTAATAATAAAAACTATGTAAAAAGAAAAAGTTATAGACGTGTTTTTTCTAAAAGTCAGAACTGGGTGGGGGTGGTTATAAAGAATTTCAAGAGAGATTTTGGTGGGGCATCAATAAGTCAGGTGATCACAGCTTACAAGGCTATAGTTCCTCCTCAAGTGCTGTATGGCACAGAAATCTTAAGCCTAGGTTTGCGGCATGATTGGAAAAAACCCGAGGGCAGATTCCTAAAAAAAGTCTTAGGCCTCATTTATGATACAAGGTATCCGTACAGAAATTAGTTTAACCTCCTGGAATAATACATCAGCAAAAATACCTGCCAATTCTGGCAAAGAATGCAAGTGTGTTCAAAAGCAAAAGTGTCCTTGCATTGTATGAAAGACCTTTGCCATAGTAAACTGCATTGGGCATAAGACACAAGGTGCCGGCTAAAGGAATTGGCTCTGTTGTTAAATCTCGAAGATTTTAGTTTTGATGCTTCAATAAAAAAAAGTAAAAGGATGTAAAGGAAAAGCCTCCTCTTGAGTCTAGAGATAGGTATTTGAGCTACCTTAACACAAAGAGAGCCATGTTGTACCTAAGTACTCTTGGCAGGAAGGTGCAAACCACCTTATCTCTCAGAACTCCTGAATACAATTTGTCGAGAAGAGCTTATGATATTTCGGGTGGGTTTAAATCTGGGATTTTCATATTCAGTTGAGGGGTGGAGGTTAATGAATGATGAACACATTTGTGAGTGTGGTTTAAACATAAAAAAAGTCAGTATTCATATCTGAGTAGACTGACTATATTTTGTCAGCCTCAGACACTAGCTAATAAGGACTATTTTAATTAAAATAATATTGTGCAAGGACGAGGATGGAAGGAATACACATTTTATATGGCATGCGATTTTTAGATGTTGCCTGTGCTATAGATAGATTTTTTAGTAGCTGTAAGTAATTGGAAAAAAGTGAGGGTGAAGAAAAGATCCATCTCTGAGAATAGTTATTTTATTTTTGGTTTTAATTTTCTTTTATCAGGATTGTAATTGTAAGTGTATTTGTGTTAATAATATTAATATGCAGGCAATTACATTTTATGTATTTTAACAGCTACTTTTAAATATCAGATATATTGGGTGTAAGATATTGTCTGTATGTTTGTATGAAATCTGGTTTAATGGACTAAGATCTAAATAAACTTGACTTTACTGCTAAATAATGCTTTATAAACTTTATTAAACATTTTTATATAAGATTCAATATTAATAAACATTACCTTGTGTGAATTATTGAAATATCTATTTGATTAGAAATATTGGGGAGTATTGAATAAGTGTAATGTGGTGGTAGCAGGACAGTACACTGGATGATGAATGCAGTAGAGCATTAAACCAATTTGCTATTGACGTGTCAGTTTAAGCATGTTTTCATTTTTTCTTTTGAGACAACGACCCAGGTCACCAGGAAATTGATTTGGGTTTACACACTTAGGAGTGCAGCTGCATGTGACTGTGGTTTACTGGACAGTTTACTATATACTACGTACTATGCAAGAACTACTACTTTGTAAGAACACAAGGAAAAGCTGAGTGTATTGGAAACTATGCAGCATGTTTAAGAATGTTAGCACACACTTGTTATTTTGGTCTCTTAACACACTCATTGATTAGGGACCACTTGGTGAGGTGCACAAATAACATCAATGTTCAGGAGAAGTTACTAGTGAAGAATCCTGATCTGTAAGAAACTGTTGCTGGTATTGAGAGTATAGAGAGCAAAAATATTTGGGTGCGGGAGATAGGACAGTGGTCTCTGACACTCCCATTGCCGAAATTATCATTGAGAAAGTTGAAAGTATAAGTGAGAGAGCTTTTGTGTGTAAAGTGAGCAAGGAAGGAACGTTGCCAAGTAATAACAGAGAATTCAGAGAGACTAAACTAGAATGTTATAGGTGTGGCAATCCTGCCCACTCTTCGAACAGTGTGAATTGTTATGCAAGAAATTCCACTTGCAGGAAGTGTGGGAAGAAAGGAGAATATGCTCATGTCTGTAAAGGTGAAAAGACTCACAATATTGAGAATTTTACAGAGAGTGTAAATTGGTTGGTTTTAAATGTGAAATCTAGGGGCATATTTACAATAAAGTGGTGAAGCATGCCGTTAAGCCAAGAAATCATGAGCTGGATGAGTCAAATTTCCTTAAAATCAACAATGGGAAATCAGAGGTAATAGAGTTTGTCAGGAGCCCTACCCTGTGGAATCAATCGTGGTGGCCTACAGAGGCGGCTGAATGTCCATGTCCGCCCCATAAGGCAAGAAATTTGGAGTGGTCTTTGACAACCAACAAAAATTTGCTGGCCAGATAAACCACCTAACGTCCTCATGCTTCTTCTTGAAGACCTTGCGTAAGATTTTTCTTTTTTTTCCTCAGGAAAACTGTGTTAATATCTCTAGTTTTTTCCAAAATAGATTACGTCAACACACTCTATCTGGGAATTGACAAGGCCCAACTGACTAAATTGCAGTCCCTACAAAATGCAGCGGCTCGATTACTATTAAACATCCCTAAAGGTCATTCTACCTCCGGTGGTATAAGAACATTGCATTGGCTTCCTATTCAGCAGTGAGTGGAATTTAAGGCCCTCTGTCTGGCCCATAAGGTACTCTAAGAGGTGGTGCTGGGGACATACAAAAACTGTTTGTTTGGTACTCCCACGAGAAATCTAAGATCCACCAATGCAGGTCTTGTACAAATCTCTAAAATCCGTAGAGCTAGATGGGGAGGTAGGAGTTTATCTCATTGTGCAGCTACCTTGTGGAACAAGATGCCAATTGCTATGAGGCTGCAGCCAAACATACAGCTTTTTAGGAAACTGTTTGAAACATGGCTGTTCCCTCCCAAATAAGTTGTAGGACTAATAGAGCAGCCTGCTTCTCACACTCCCCAGCACCAAGACGCCATGGCATCGAGAGCTTTATAAACCTATTTTATCTTATCTTTATCTTTAGATGGCTAACAAGACGCTTTGTCACTTTAGAAACGCAGGGCTGTACCATAATTACTAGAATATGGTGCAGCCCTGCGTTTCCCCGTGCGCTGGCACTAACTTTAGCTGCCTAGCGCCAACACAGGCACTCTTGCACCATGGTGCAAGGGTGACTGTGTTGAGGGGAAGATTGTTTATGTGCAGGAAGGTCCGCCTTCCAGTACATAAACAATCTTTAAATGCTGTTCTGCAGTAGCGGTCGGCAGTAGGAGTTACTGCAGGGCGGTGACATGGGCTGGGGGAGGGGCAGGGTGGGGGGTAGTAATGTATGGATTACGGAGTTTTACAGGTAAGTAAACATTTAAATAAATAAAACGAATTTCGTTGAGCGCACTGCATCACCAAATGTGATGCAGTGCGCGCAACGAAATTCGTTTTCTTTATTTAAATGTTTACTTACCTGTAAAACTCCATAATCCATACATTACTACCCCCACCCTGCCCCTCCCCCTGCCCACGTCACCGCCCTGCAGTAACTTATACTGCCGACCGCTACTGCTGTTCTGTAACTTCTATATGTGCTTCTTAATGCAGCACGCATAGAAGTTGCAAAACAGCTTTTTTTTAATGATACACATAAACATTACAGTCATAGGCAATTTGTTATTTCTATGGGTGCTGCAGAAGGCAGCACACATGGAAACAGCAAAAACGAGGAGAAATAAAGCATTTCTCCTCGTTTTGCCTGTTTAAGACCAGGTTTTTCCTGGTCTTAATTTTGGCGCTGCCTCCTATTTACACTGTCCTTGTAAATAGGGGGGAGGATCAAAATCAATGGGTGTTGCGGTGGAACGCCCACCACAACACCCATTACCCTCCCCTTTCACGCTAAATACAGCGTGAAAGGGTGCCTTATTTACAAGGCGATGCCCCTATCGCCATCACAACGTCACTGAAAGTGACGTTGTGATGGCGAAAGGGGCTTGTAAATATGCCCCCTAGTTCAAGTGAGGTGGACGTTGGCCCAGTCATTATGCCTTGTCATAGGTCCCATGCAGGCCCATTGTTGTTTTCTATATGTTAGTATGAGCACTTTGCAGACTGTCCTCTGCTTTGCGCACGTTACCATACAAACATATTTTGCTTTGTGCCACATTGTACTTTCACACAGAGCCTGCCATTGTTTTTTCGTTCTGTTCTTTCCTGGGATTTAGTCTGCACATCGTAGACAAGGTCAAACAACACTGCCCCTTGTTATTTTGTTCTGGTCAGGCCTTAGCACACCTAGACAAAACACACAAATGCAGCTGTTCTTTAGTAACACACACTTTATCACATAGATATGTACATAATAGGTAACAACACACTTTGAGAGGGATCTATCCAGGGAAAAGATCTTGACAGCATCTAAGATGTAGAACTTTCATCTGTGCATACTGAGGTACAGGGTCAGCAGCAAACACCCATAGATATTCTCATATATAATCACTTTGCTTCTGTTGCAGGGGAGGGGGTTAGGCTGCCCTGTCTTACATAAAGACAGCTCTGTTTATGATTTATGGAATACTTACTGTGCTGACCGTATTTGTGTTAGGCATTTTATTTCTCATTGTGGCATGTATGCTGCATACTAGAGAACGATAGTTAAAATAAACATTTTAAACTTTTCTCATGTCTCTGTCAGATCTTATTGTGGTCTAGTGCGAGTGTGAGAGTGAAAGGGTGTGTCCTGCAATTGAGATTCATGAGAGGTTCAGAAGTGTAATGTTCTGGGGTGTCTAAGCACTTCTTCCTCTGTGAGTGAGTAGGAGGGCACGTGAGACACTATAACTAGTCAGTCTTGGACTCATAGGTACTCAGGTGGTGGGATGACTCAGTCCTGCCAACTAAGGTTCTATGGGCCTCATTTATGAGCCCTTGCGTCACTTTTACGCCACTGGTGCGTCACTTTTAGTGACGCACCAGTGGAGTAATAAATGTGCCTTGTTGCACCACATTTACAAAGTGACGAATCTAAGCAGATGTGTCACTTTGTAAACCCCTGCGCTACATTATACCTGCGTCAGGTATAATGTATGCAGAGGGGGCGTTCCCCCGCAAAAAACCTCGTAATGGTGACGAAGTGAAATCTATGAGATTTCACTGCGTCACTTTTAGGACGCTGTTGCGTCAAAATCTTGCGCCTGCCTCACAGCAGGCGTAAGACTGACACAAGCCCTTTCACATGGGGCTTTCCCCATGTGAAAGGACGCATTGTTGGAGTTGCGTCACTTTTGTGACACACTCCAGCAATGCGTCACTTTTGCGCTTACAGATACGTCAGAAATACTGACGTATCTGTAACTCCTTGTGACATGATACGTCATACTGTAAATATGATGCAAGATTGGTGTCGCAAGGAGGGCGCAATGAAAAGTGACGCATCGCTGTTTTCACGCAGCGATGCGTCACTTTTCATAAATGAGGCCCGATGAATCCAAGCATAGTTCTGTGACTCAGCAGAATCCCTGCAACAGCTTGTACGTTAGATTAATCTGGATGGGAAGAGTATGATGGTCATAGCAGGTTCTGCATTGCCATACACAATGGTTTGAGATAAAAATTGGGAAAGAGATTTTGGTGATGAACAAATCACTCTACAAACACCTGACATTAAGGATGAGAAATTGGTGTGAAATGTAATTTTGTTATGAGGATTGAATTTGGGGACAAGAAAACAATTGGGAAAGATTATATAGCCAAACGTGTTGCTAACTTGTTGGGGTGCCATCATCAGTGTGACATGGGAATTACTTTGATCCCAAATGCTGCACAACAGTTCAAGGTTGTATTTAGTGATGGTGAGCATAAGGACCTATATAGTGAATTCCCTGAATTGTTCAGTGATAACTTAGGTCTCCTGAAAATTTTGAGCACAGGATTATTCTAAAGGGCAGTGCTGTTCCCTGTGTTCAAAGAGTTAGGAAGGTTCCTAAACTTATGTTGGAACCACTGAATAGGGAAATTCACAGATTGTTGGAAGGAATTCTCACAAAGGAAATCAAGTCCTCTGAGTGGCTCGCTCCTATTGTTTTGGCACCTAAGGATGTGGCCAAACGGATAAGAATGTGTGCTTAGATCTCAGATTTCTAAACAAATATATGTGGGTAGATCGTCCAACATTGACAAATATTTCAGAATCATTGTCTTTACTGGACTATGCTAAAGTGTTCAGGGGCAGATTTACAACTTCTGGAGTATCTGTGCTAATCAGCAGGGATGCACCAGAAGAGTTGTGACGCATCTGCCCACCCATGTGCCACCACTGATGCGCCGCATTTACAATGAGACGCACCGTGGTGCACGGATGGGCAGATGCGTGTCGCATCCCTCGGCGGAAAGGTGCCGCATTGCTGGAGTCGCATTGCAAGCGTGATGCAGCTCCAGCAAGGTTTGGGGTGCCCCTATTCCTAACATGCTGCGTCAATCCTTACGCCTGATTCAAGCAGGTGCAGGGTTTTGACACAGCATGGCTGTAAAAGTGACTGAGTGAAATCTTGTAGATTTCACTCAACCACTTTTCGGAGGCGTTCCTGCGCCGGAGCGCAACCCAACCCCCGTGCCGGAACGCCCACATGTGGCACAGGGCTTTACAACGTGACGCATGTCCCTAGATGCGTCACGTTGTAAATACCCTGCAGCATGGCGCTGGATTCGCCCCGCCGTTGCATCACAAAAGTGACGCAACGGCGGCGCAAATGTGGCGTACGGGACTTGTAAATCTGCCCCTTAGTGTTTTAGATCTTTCCTCTGCCTACCACCATGTCAAAGTTCATTAAACGTCTATACATCTTACACCTTTTCCTGCACAGCTTACCACCAGGTCAAAGTGCATTAAACGTCTATACATCTTACACCTTTTCCTGCGCCGTTGGGTGCCTATCACTTTGTGCAAATGAATTTTGGATTGGAATCTGCAGTTGCATGTTTCCAAAGGATAATGAAGAAGATACTTGAACTTGTTTATCATATACTATTTTGCCAGGATGATATTTAGTTTTCTGGAGAGAATCTTCCATAACATGACAATATTCTGAGATCGGTTTGTGTAGGTTAGCCAAAGCTGGTCTTAAACTCAAGAAGAAGTGTAGATTCCATCTTACTGCAGTTTCGTACCTTGGTCATACCATATATTGAGAACCTATCAAGTCTTACATGGCATTAGCTGAATCCATTGTGATAGCACCACCACCACAAGATAAAGACCAAGTGAGATCTTTCTCAGGTTTAGCAGAATTTTACAAAAAATGTCATTGCTAAATTTGGGAATGTAACTTAACCTATGAGAGACATCCTTAAAACGGGTGCCAAATTTGCCTGGATGGATGAGTGTGATGCAGCATTCTGAATGATTAAAAGTAGCATCAGTAGCATGATGTGAGTAAGAGGACAATAGTTACTACTGGTGCTAGTCTTAATGGACTAGGGGCTATATGTACGACCGTGTTTTTTGTGGTCGCCAACTGGAAATCGGCCCATTTGCCACTGCAAAATTGGTCTGTTCCATGTACAAACCTTATTTTGAGAGTCAGTAACCTATTACCGACTCACACAATAGGGTTTGAGACTCCCTATTAGGAAGACGTGTGCCAAGGACATCCCTTCCTAATAGCGACTCGCACTTCAAAGTACAATTGTTTTGCAAACACAATTGCAGTCGCAATACACTGTTTACCACTTATTTCAACTTGGTGGTAGCCACTCGCAAACGGCAAGGAGTCCCGAGGGAACCCCTTCCCCTTTGTAAATCGATGCAAAAATATTTTTTTAAGAGCAAGCAGTGGTCCCACGGACCACTGCCTACTCTTAAAAAATTAAACAGAAACATTTCATTTTTCTTATTTAAATGCATCCTGTTTGCCGAAAATGGGCTGCATAAAAAAAAAATGCTTTGTTTAAAAAGCAGTCACAGACATGGTGGTCTGCTGACCCCAGCAGGCCACCATCCCTGGGAGTGTCAGCCATTCCCGGTGGGGGTCACAAATTGCACCTGCCTCATAAATATTAATGAGGCATGCATTTTGTGACCCCATCAGGAATCGAAAACAGTGTCTGAGACACTGTTGTAAATTACATTTAGCGAGTCGCAAAATGACGCAATTTGCAAATCGCAAATTGTAAGGGTCGTACATCTGGCCCTTGATGTTGTTCTTTCACAATTGGTAGTTTGGCATTTCTTTGGACTCAAACTGTACTCCATTATCAGTTAAAATTGATGATGGACATCCTTCTTGTACGAAGATATGTTCCAAGAAATCAATAACATTAGTGGTGTTTGCTTTGTCAACAACCTTAAGATCAAACCATTGAGAAAACAAGTCAACAAGAACAATTATATATTTTAAAGATTCATCAAACCAGCTAATAGGACCCATGATGTCCATAGCTAAATCCTCCCATGGAAGATTTGGAGCAGTAACATCGCCTAAAGGTGGATTGAAAGTTTTCTTTGATTTATCCGATAATTCACAATTAATGCAAGATCTGACAATTTTTTCAATGCAATTATCCATTCCTGGCCACCAGTATTGATCTCTTACCCTGGATTTGGTGCGAGAGATGCAAGGATGTCCTTCATGAGATAATTGTATGATTTGATTTCTCACGGCGAAAGGAGGAATTATCTTATCACCTCTAATAACAAACTGATCAGAAATTGAAAGTTCATCTCTTACTTCCTAAAAGCCTCTCAATTTATCATTGAGATCTTTTTTGCACAAATTACTCCAACCATTAGTAACCTTGAATTTGACATAATTTTAAATACTGTCATCAGATTCAGATTTCGACCATTGCTCTTGAGAAATACTATTGAAGACTTTGGTATTGGAAATTACATTTGCAACAAAAAAATAATTCCAGGAACTTTGATCAGATTTGATAATAGGTAATGAAAATCTGCTTCAAAAATCTGCTATAACATTTTTAGCTCCCGGAACATAATGGATTTCAAAGAAAAAATCTTGCAATCGCATAGAAAGTCTTGCAATACTGGCAGTATCTTTATTAAGACCTTCAGTTGTAAGCAATTTGGTAAGTGGTTTATGCTCCGTTCTTACACAAAAACTTTTACCCCAAATAAATGTCCTGAAATGCTCCAATCCCCAAACAACTGCTACGGTTTCCCTTTCAATTACGGAATACTTTTCCTCAGTAGGAGTCAAAGATCTAGAAGCAAATGCAATCACTACTTCTTTATTATGTTCAGAGATCTGAGTTAAAACAGCTCCATGGCCCTTGGAACTTGCATCAGTAGTTACTAGTGTATGGGCACTAGAATCAAAACCTTGCTGGCATTCATCAGACCAAATAAAGGAAACTTTGTTTTTTAAAAGGTTCCTCATGGGATGTGTCTTTTCCGAAAAATTAGAAACAAATTTCGAATAAAATTCGGCTAATCCTAAAAATGATCTTAAATCATCTTTAGATTTTGGTGCTGGTGCGTCTGAAATGACTCTAACTAGTTTAGTCTTGGGTCTTATGCCTTGTGCACTAATCTCACGTCCTAGATACACTACACTATTCTCAGAAAATTTGCATTTAGAAATTTCAGCAGTTAGGGCCATATGTATCATGCAAATTCGCAATCGCAAAGGCCGAAATTCGCCGAATTTCGGCCTTTGCGAATGCGAATTTGCTAAATGGAATGTATGAAGCAAAACTGGTGCAAAATAAGGAATCGTAAATTTTGCGATTCCTTATTTTGCAATTGCATTTAAGGAATCGCAAATTTTGCGATTCCTTGAATGCAATGTATGTAGCAAAAAAGAATTCGCAAAATGCCCTTAAGGAATCGCAAATTACCACCAACTTCTAGTTGGTGGTAAGTTGCGAATTCCTTGAAAAAAGCAAATTTTTGCATGCCATGTGACGCACATACATGCCCTTAGGGCATGTATGTGCACCACATGTGCACCCATGCATATTTCAGGGGTGCAACAGGGCGTCCTTTGGACACCCCGGCACCCTTGAAATTATTCTCAATTTGCGATTAGCAAATTGCGAATTGCAAATTGAGAATAACTTCCCATTCATTCCTATAGGCCTCCTGGCCCTTAGAAATGAATGGGAAAGTATTAGTTAATTGCGATTCGCAATTTTCTAATCGCAATTAAGGAATTCTAAGAAATCGCAAAAAAATGTGATTTTGTACATACATACCCATTTGCGTTTCTCAAATAGCGATTTCTTAAAAATCGCTATTTGAGAATCGCAAATGGGTATCTTGATACATATGGCCCTAAGACACCTGTAATTTAAAACATTCAGAACTTTTCTTAATCTAGAATCATGTTGTTGCGAGTTTTTTCCCATAACAAGGATATCATCTTGGAAAAAAATGACACCTTGCATATCACCAAAAAGTTGTGACATAAGTCGTTGAAATACTGCAGCCGCAGATGCCAATCCAAATGGCATACGGCGAAAACGAAAACATCCAAAAGGAGTGCAAAAAGCGGTCAAATCACGAATAGAATGATGGAGGGAGATCTGGTGATAGGCTGAAGATAAATCCAGAGTAGAAAAGTATTTTGCACCTCTGGTTAAAGATAACATTTCATCAATTCTGGGTAAGGGGTATTGATCAATTATTATATTGTTATTAAGATTTCTCAAATCTACACATAAACTAATTTTTCCAGTGGCCCGTCTAGCTACGACCAATGGAGAAATCTACTCTGCAGCTTCAATGGGTTCAATAATACCACTTTCTTGTGATTTCAGTAATTCACATTTGACTTCATCTTTAACAATAACAGGAATATTACGCACCTTCTGTATTTTAAGAATGGCATTACTTTTTAGTTTTATGCGATGACAGAAACCTTTAAATTTACCAATCTTACCTGAGAATACATTTGGAAACTCTTTAAGGACCCAATTTTTTGTGTCCTCACTCTCTCCAGTAACAAGAACTTGTTCAGCACTATTAGGATCCAAAATAATATGCGAAGATCGTTGATCTTTCCATCCTAAAACAGAAGGACCAACGTGAGCAATATACAATTTGCAAATAGCAGTGCCTTTTTTTAATTCAAAAACTAAAGTACGATAACCCAACATATCTATTTTGTCTCCAGTGCAACTTTCTGGGTTAATGTCAGTAGGCTCTAAGTGCGGACCCAAACCATTAACTAATTCTTTCTCCCAAATATCCTTTGCTATAATAGTAAAAGGGGAGCCGGAATCTGCAGCAACCTGTAAAGGAATTCCACCAAATTTTACAATGCACAATGGTTTGCTTCTTTCATTATCATCAGCATTTAGAACAATATTACATTGTATAATTTCATTACAATTAGCAGAACTGTTCAAGTCTGAGTCGTAATCTGATGAATCTGTATCAGTAATGCACATATCTTTCGCTCGTTGCAATGTCTTCCTTTTGCAAACTTTGGAAAAATGGCCCAAAATGCCACAGTTCGAGCATTTAGCTGATCTTGCTGGACATTTTTCATTACCAGCGTTGTGATTCTTGTCACCACAACGATAGCATGCAACGGTAGGAGTATCCATTTGATTAGACTTAGACTTGTTGAATGATTTATAATTGGTGGATTTGGTTTGAAAATTCTTGTTGGTGAAAATTCTTGCTAGTTTGAAAATTCTTGCTATTTCCTTTTTTTGAAGAATCTTTATTTTTCTTGTACTCATTGGCTGAAGGAGTGGAATCTGACTATTCAGAAAGTGCTTTTGAGCTTCTATTTGACAGTTCATTTTTTTAAGAAGTGTGGTGACATCTTTAAGGCTGGATTCACCTTCAATCCAAAGTCTATCTTGAATGCTCTTATTTCTTGTGCAAACAACAACTTGATCCCTGATAAGTTTGTCATGTAACGTACCAAATTTACAATGCGCAGCTAATAGTTTTAATTGGGCAACATATTCTTCTACAGTTTCATGTTGAAGTTGTTTTCTTTTAAAGAAAGTACGTCTAGTAACTCCTATGCAGACAGTAGGTGAGTAATGTTCAGTCAAATCCAAAATAGCTGCCTAAAAAATGTCCAAATCACCAGCTCTCTCAGGTTTTTGCATTTGATTGTATACTCTTAGGCCCTTGGGGCCAAGACTATGTAGAAGCATTCTATATTTTCTTTCAGGAGAAAGAGTACCAACATTATCTTCACGAGTAGCAATATAGTTTAGAAAATACTCTTTCCACTCAGCCCATTTAACCACAGGATCACCATGGGCTGTTAAAAATTCTTTAGGAGTACTTAAATTGATATTAATGCATGAAGAAGAATTTGTAGTAGTTGAAGAGGACGAAGTAGATGTTGAAGCAGAAGTATCAGTAGAATTACTGGTACTCATGATACCTCTAAAGGTAAAGTATCAAAACCAATTCAGATAATAAATGTAACTTGAGTAATAAAGTAAGTAGTTATTGTAAAACAGTAATAGTGCAACAGCAGTATAAACAGTACAAATGTAGTTAAAGTTGTATTAAGTTCATTCATGAATAGCAAAAAATTGTTTTAATTTCATTCATGAATTGCAGAAAATTGAAGTGAATTATTCATTTAAATGTAGTTGTCGAATAAATAAAAATGACTTACTTGAATTCGGTAGTAGCATAAATTAAACCAATAAAGAAACTCCAGACGTGCTTGCAAATAATGAAGTAAAACGAATGAAAAAGAATAAATCCAAGATGGCAGCAAGTATGCAACGTAAGGTCGCGTTGCATGACCTCTGAGTCACGAGGTTGACCAATGAACACTCCGTGAGTCGAGCGTGAACACTGCGCGTGTGCAGGACACGGTGGTTGTAATGGATGACGTTTGTCAGAACGTTGCTATGCAGAGCTCCAAGCAGGAGCGCGAGGATGCAATGCAGTCAACAACGGCATGGAGGGAGATTCAAACGACAACAAAAAGTGAGTAAACGTAGATCTTCATAAGTGGAAGTGAGATAGGCTAGAAAATAGACTCAATATTAAAATTATACTCACAGAAGTCTTCCGATTAACTTGAACTGTCCAATAGATTTACTACGCCAAAACCATGAGTGAAAGAGAGTCCGGTAATAAAAACCACTCGATCTGTACACTTTTAAAGATGCTTGTGAAGGGTAGTAAATTGCTCGATCTGTTCACGGAAGCTTGTGAAGAAATATTCACGTAGGAAACTCCATTTAAAGATAAAAGTTTGACAAAGCAAGGTTTTGAAAAAATTATTTCTAAAAAATAAGAATTTTTTTTTATGGAGGTATGAAGGAAAGAAAAAGAAAATCCCAATTGTCGCCAAAATGTTTGTAGTATCTTCCAAAATAAATCCAAGAATTATGTTGTAGAATTGGTTTATTCCATTCAAAGAGCACGTCTAGTCAGATCAGCTGGATAGCAGAAACTGACCAACAGTAGAACATACAACCTTCCATTACAATTCTGAATTAGAACGTAGAATACAGATACATTTGAAAGGCTACAAGTAATTAAACCAATATGCTCATGGCTGCTATCTAAACTACAAGTATTAAAGAAATATATACTAAAAGGAAAAACAAGAGAAAAACAATACATAATTGAATACTACACAGGCTCAAATGAATGGCATCCTTTCGTACAGGGCGCACCCAGAGAATCGTCTCCCCACTTCAACTCTCAACCCAAGTGTACCATCTGCGCCACCCAAGGCTCATCCCTCAGTCCCTTCCTCTTCAACATCTGCGTGACACCTCTCGCGGGCATCGTCAGAACCCACAACATCAACATTGTCTCCTACACTGACAACATCCATCTCGTCCTCTCACTCTCAGCAGACCCCACTATGACGATGCCCAACTTCCACAACTGTATGAAAAACGTCTCAGCCTGGATGAAAAACAACTGCCTGAAGCTCAACACGGACAAACAGAAGTCCTGATATTCGGCAGACACATCTCCCTCTGGAACGACTCCTGGTGGCCATCAGAACTCTGGCCCACCCCCACTCCGAAAGACCATGCCTGCAAGCTTGGCCTCATCCGGGACATCAAACTCTTCATGAAAAAGCAGGTCAACTCTGTCTCCTCAGCCTGCTTCCACACTCTCTGCATGCTCCGTAAAGTCTTCACGTGGCTCCCCATCAGCAGCAGGAAAACTGTGACGCAGGCTCTCATCACAAGCTGGCTGGACTACGGCAACGTACTCTATGCAGCCACCACCACCGAACTCATGAGAAGACTCCAGACGATCCAGAACGCAGCAGCCGGATGAATCCTCAACCTGCCTCAGCGGGCCCACATCACCCAGCACCTGAAAGACCTACAATGGTTCCCCATCCAGAAAAGATGCAGATTCAAGCTCCTGACTCACACCTGCAAAGTCCTCCATGACCAAGGGCCCGCCTACATGAACCACCGCCTGAACTTCCACCTACCTCCCAGGAACCTCTGCTACGCTCACTTTCCACAGATACCACGAATCTGCCGCACCGAAGGACGCTTCTTCTCCCACCTCGACGCCAAGTCCTGGAACACCCTCCCCTTGCGTTCCGCAGGTACTGTAGTGTGGTGTCAGTCAAAGAGCCATGCCTCGAGTCCCTTCCTGAAGTGAGTCACACTTCAGGAAGGGACTCAAGCCCTAGCTCTTTGACTGACACCACAGTGCAGCGCCAGGATACCCTCTGGGCTGATAAACAGCGCTATACAAGGGCCACCTGATTGATTGATAAATGACAGGTTTGCAATTTATGTAATCTCATGTAAATTTCCCATTCCAGAAATGTAACCTAATTACGTTAAAGCACATTTCGTGAGCTCTACGCACTCCTAGTAATTGTCCTTTCACGAAGCAATCCTTGTCTGGGGGTGAGACGTGCTGTGTGTCATGTCAGTGCCACTTCACCTAGGGCAGCAATATATATTTTGCACCGACCACGCCAGTGGGTACAGGCGGCCATACACGCACGCAATGCCACGCACAATTAATTGTTTATTTCTTGAAGCATCCAGAGGTGATGCTAATACAAAGGGATTGACAGATGTCTTGAAATATTACTGGAGCATCGCCAATGAAATTTGTATTGAACAGTGAGGCCCAGTTCTTTTCCAGAGAAAAGCAAAACTTTTCGAGGAGCAGTTGCACTTACCATGTTCAATGAATCCGGCTGCTGGTTAATGGGCAGGGGCGGATTGGCAAGGCGGGCATTCGGGCATGGGCCGAAGGGCCGGTTCCTCAGTGCCCTCTGTGGGCCGTTTTTTTCTCCCCTGTCCCAGTCCAGAGAGAGTGGACTAGGAAAGGGGAGAAAAAAAAACGGCCCACTGAGTGCACGGAGACAGACAGAGAAAATGAAAGCAGCCTCGTTGTGCGGCCGGACAGCGATTGTCAGCTGTGTCCTCTCCTTCACCCCTGCCCTGCCAAGCAATCAAGCTGAGGCTGGGCTGGGGAGGGGTGATTGTTTGCAAGAATCGGCCTCCCTGGGGGCCAGGTGTTTCGCAGGCCTTTGAGCCATTTTCACCTCGGCCCCCCTGGGGCCCATGCAGCCCAGAAACGGTGTTAGTCTTAACACCTCGCCCACAGCCCTTCACATTCAGGGCATAGTGGGCGAGGAAGAATGGGTCTTGCTGTGGGGGCCAGGTGATGTTTGGAATTTTTTTATTTTATTTATTTATTTATGCGATTTTATATAGCGCGGACTTTACCCGAAGGTGTCAGAGCGCTTCACACTAGGAACAGCAATAATACATGAGGAGAAAAATTACAAGTGGACAAATTACAAAAGCAAACATTAAGTTACATGAATCAAAAGTGACAATAGTGAGCAACCAAAATACATGAGGTAGCAATCGGTACATTACAGGAGGAAACAGTGATATGTGTGCAGGTTACAAAAGCGTACAAAGTACAAGTATAGGGATAATACTGCAATAAATGGCAGACACTCCAGCACAAGAACAAACGTTACGTAGGCAATGGTGGCACTTGTGCAAGTATCTAAAGCAAACAAAAGTGAGAGGTAGCATACAGTGTGATACCAGAGAAAAGTGACGTGTGCAAGTTACAAAAGGGTTCCATACACAGGTACAAGGGTAATACTACAGTAAATGGTAAACACTCAAACTGCCAGAACACACTGGGAAGGCATTTCCCATGCACCAGCTTCACCTCAGCCTCCCCCCTGGCTACCTGGCTACCTTGGATGACCCAGAAAGCTGTGTTTTGTGCTCCCCTGCCAGGACATTTTCCCGAGGCCTGGAGGGCTGGTTAATTTACTAATTGCAGGGGCCTTACCTCTGTTCATGTGCTCCTGAGCTGAAGGTCTGGGGAGGGCTAAGTAGGTTAATAATAGCAGGGGCTCTGCTGCTTTTCAGGTGCTCCTGTGCTGGAGGGCTGGAATAATTTTGTGACAGAAAGGGGCCTTGCTATTTTTTTTAGTTGCTCAGCATGTAGGCCATTGTCACCTTGGCCCTGTGTCCTGTGCAAGAACAGTATCCTCCCACTTTCATTCCTTGTCTGTGCAAATGGTGTTTCATGAAAGGGCACGCCCCTTGAATGTGGGCCGCGCCCTTAAATATGGGCCACGCCTCTTGAATGTGGGCCACTTTTTTCGTCAGTGCCCGGGCCGAATTGTGATCCCAATCCGACCCTGTTAATGGGTATGTATGTATGTATTCCTTGATTCCAACCCTTGTTTTGGCAGCTCTGGAATGGGCTCTACTTAAGAGGTAGCCCGAGACACGTGTAAAAATATACTGATTTTAACATCCCAGGTGAGAGCCGCTCGGATGGCACTAGCTCTCATGAGCTTGCATCGTTTAGCCTGGTGTGGCCCTAAATATAGCATCAAATAAATGACATACCAAAACGCAACCTAACATGTCCATGAGAAGTGCACATGTGTGGCACTAGAACAGCTGCTTCATTGGCACTCAGGCACTTTTAAATGTCTCTTAGAAGGGCTGCAAGTAAGTGCATGTGCTCCAAGCAGTACGTCCTGGGATAATTTTTAAATGAAAATGCCGCATTCATCTCAAATAAATGTTTACAATTCCGCATGGCGTCAGTGTGGAATATGAGGAGAGAAAAAAAAGATGCAATTGTCTGAGCAGAAGCCAGAGGCAGCAGCCAATGAGGAAAGCTCATGACGTCACAATAGCCGATGACGCCAGGAAACAACACAAGCGGCTCAGCAGACCTCCCCTGGACAGACCAGGAGAGCTGGCACTGGAAGCTCCCTCTGCTGTTCCATTAGAAAATGTGCAACTGGACAGGACAGCAATGAACATTAAGCGCGCGTGCTCCATCTTTCCACGAAACAAGACGTCCTTCCAGAGGGTGCTTCGAAATGACCACCTGCCTGGCGATCTGGTTAGTAGCTCTGGTCATCCTGTTTGTGTACTTGAAAATACAAACTAAAAATGTGTAACAGCATTCCTGCGGGTACAAGAACGACACAGCCTGAAGAAGCAAAGGCGAGCAAAAATGCAGAATACAAGAACTCTTTATCTACATCAGAATCTGAATTTCTACTAGCCCCACCCCTTTCCAGTCCGGATTTATTTGCACTAAATTCTCCTGGGAGCAATATTTCCCAGTAGCAACAAAGCAGTTATCTTGATGGACTATTCGTCACCTCTCATCTTGTTCTTCAAAGTCAAGATTTCTACTGGCGGACTCTACATCTAAAGAACGGAAAATGTGCATGGAATAAATAAGGAAGTCGAGCAACCGCTGAACGTGCCTATGTGCTTGCTGCTTATCTGGACGAGTGGCTAGGTCTTTCCAAGGATCACTCTGGGAATTCCACAATCACTCTGAGAATTCCACACTTTCAAAGGCCAACCAGCTGTGAGTCGACTTGTAAAGGCTTGGCTGGCACTGGACATCCAGGGACCCATGGCTAGAGGTGGAATGACCAAGGTTTGTAAGGATTTAAACCCAGCTCTGGAAGCTTCGCCAACAATGCCAGTTTCTTCAGAAGACTTTCTGCCGGACTCAGCTTTACAAGGTTGAAGACTTGTGCTTTCTTTTTCAACACTTCAATGTCGTTCTGGTCGCAATTGGAACAAAAAAATAAAGGAGGAAATGTGTAACACGTACTTGGACCTTGCTTGCAATCCATATTTTGCTAATAATAGTAAGGTGCCTTTTATGTGGTGCTACTTACCACACCTCTGTCACTCTCATGAGCTGCGTTTAACTGATGTAGCAGCAGTTGGCAACTATTGTGGAGGGGTACTGATGGTCGAGAAGTATTTGTGGGGGTCTTTAAATGTTGTTCCTGTATGGTCATTGGGTGGCTCTAATGGAGGTGCAATAATTTGTCAAGCACAATAGATGGAAATATTTGGCTCGACATATAGGGCTTGATTCGCAAAGGTAATATTACACTTTTGTGTAAGTTTAGGATTGTTTGCTATTCATAAAGGTATTTTATGAGTAGTATCTTTACAACTGTGGAGTGTCCGCACATTAAAAGCTAGGACTGTGCTATCTTTTTATGTGGGTAGACTCCTCGGTAGTAAAGATACTACTCGTAAACTGTCTTTGTAAATAGCAAGCAACCATAGACTTACAAAAAAATGTACGTTTACATTTGTGAATCAGTCCCTTAGTATATGTAACTGTGACATGGTCCATAACACTGTTAGTCAATAGGGGGCACTAATGTGTCAAACACATGGCAGATGCATTTGAGCCCACTGGGTGGCGCTGTGCTCAGTTTAATCTCTCCCTCAAATAATGAGAAACAGAAGTGTAGTTCTCGGATATTTATTAGTTCCTTCATCAGGATCCTGGCAGGACAGCTGACGTCTTCCAGCTGACTTCTAGCCTCTCCCAATATTCTTTATAACCTAATAGACCCAGCAAATCCAGCTACAACACATCGGTTTTGGCAGCTTGTTTGTGGGCCACTGTCCATGGCAGTGGAAAACATTGAAGCAGCCATTGTGTCCTCTTGCACATAAAATACCCCACACATTGTAAAATATAATCTAATGTCATCTAAAATACCAGTACCTATAAACTTCCATGGGTAGCTACTTTATAGGCGTGTAAAGATACTAATTTACAAAGCCTGCTAACTGTTTAATATAATGTTATATTTTAGGAAACTATTGATAATGTATAGGACTTTTCCCATACTTTCATCTTACTGATAATATCTAAGAATGTTCTTGTACCTTTGTCCTGTGTTGTTTTCCTGATTTACTACTTAATATTAAATTGCTCAACGTGCAGTACTACAGGACAGACGTTCCTCTATCAACCTGTGTTGCAACTCTTGGGATAAGGCTGCAAATAGTGGCATGAGACTGACTCAGAGAAGAAAAACATTTGTAAACTTCATACAGGATGGTGTGACGTCACTGTAAATTAGGACACTAGTTCATTGAAAGAGACCAGATGTAGAGATACTTGGTTGCTACTACTTCCACAATAGCTTTCATCGACAGATAGGGGGTCTATTGCTTGTGGGAAGAGGAGTGGAGAAAGAAGAAGAGAAAGAGGGAGAGGCATAGTAACATGGGGGGAATCTCAAGTGTTTAGTTGAGGGAAGAGGGTATTTAGCCAGGATTCTGCAGTTTGGTACCCTTACCTGAGGGAGTAGTGGTCTGTATGTAAACATCTATGAGTAGCCAAAGCATTCTAGATTTGTTATGGTTGACGTTTTGATTGAGGATAGTGTCCGCTCCTCTGAGGAACCATACCCAGGCCCACAAGTGTGGTAAGAAATAGTAGTCTTTCCAATCACAAAAAATAGTTTTGAAACATAGTGTAAGGAGGAAGTTGAATAGTGAGAGTCTTGTTTTGTTGAGTGATGGAGGATTGGAGAGAATCCAGGAGTCCAGGCGAATTAACACTGGATCCAGAGTAACTTTACAGTGGAAGATATTGTTTATGGCTTTGTTAACCTGTTCCGTGCTGCCATCGGCCATTGGCCGATGGCAACACTACCTCCCCAGTGCTGCCGTCGGCCAATGACCAACGCGGCCCCACCCGTTTTGCGGAGGTGCCGCACTTCCGCAAAATTGCGGCCGCCGTTAAGGCGTTAAAGGCTTCCCAGTAAAGGCGGAGCATGGGGCAGTAACAAATGATGCTTTCAAGGTCGCCAGCCTGGGATGAGCAGTTCCTGCATTTCTTTGAGTCTAATAGGTCCAATTGTACCAGTATTTACACTGTAGGATGAGAGGGAAGGTTTTCCGAGACTAGCGACCAGTTATCTTTGATTAAGTGAGTGTAGCCTTCCCTAAGGCAGGAGTCAGACCATTTATTTTGCTCTATTTGTATAGGTCTAGGAGTGTGTTCCTGGAGAATTCTCTAGATTTTAGAGGCTGGTGGTCTTGGTATGCTAGTTTCTTTAGAATGCTTGGGTTCTGTGGGTCCCGAGAGGATTGGTTGTGGATGATCGCAACTTTGAGTTTGAGGAAGTTGTAAAATTCCTTGTTGGATGTGTCAAAGGATGCTTTTAAAAAAAGAACTGAATAGGGCTGGCTCTATCGATCAATCAAACCAATTCTTTATTTATGATTTGGAACTGAAAAGAGGTCCACGTAAACCAAGACAAAACATTAAATACAAAATCCTAGAAAAATACACATTACAGAAATAGCAAAATAAGACATATACACTAAAATCATTTGTTCAAACTACTCTCATTCATATAGCAGCAACCTGGGTACAAATGCAAATAAATATATGTAGCCATAAAGTATTTACACATTTATGCAAATGATCGCATCATCATAGAAGCAATTCTAAACCAGAATAAATAGAAATTCATAAAACTTAAAAAAATGTAGAAACTTTTGTTTAAATTGCCTCATTTTTGGGGTGGAGGAGGAGTTGACGTGGCATCTCTACTGATTTAATGTTATTCTTTAGAAACATTGGTCTTAGGAGACGGCGTTGAAAAGACAATGCGGGACAAACAAAGAGCACATGATTGAGATCCTGAATCCCCACATTACACAGATTACAATCTTTCCCCAAATTTCCAGAAGAGGACCAGTTTGCAGTTAGCTCATTAAGTGGGAGCAAATTCATTTGATTCCAAAATGCTGCAAAGTCCATGTTCTATGTTGCAGGTCATGTTTTGCGGAGCTACTTTAGTACGGCCGGATGAAGTTATCTCCACCATTCTGTTCCTTACCATGCAACACATAGAATCTTTCTAAAAGCTATGGGACTCATGCATCAATGTAGGCTTTTGGAAGTCCTTAATTGTGATTATTAAGGAATCGCAATTAAGGACTAGCAAAAGCCTATGCATGTAGGAATTGCTATAAAAATAGCGATTCCTAAACATTCCTTAATTGCGACTCACAAATTGCGAGTTGCAATTAAGTAAAACGGAAACGGAAAAGGGGTAAACGGGAGGAAGAGATCTCTTTTGATGTCTGTCCATATGGGTAAGGGGAGCAGAGTGTTCGGGTGAAACCAAAGTATGGACTGTTTGAGTATAAATACCATTTTGAGTTTGGTGGAGTTGGGAAGACCCACTCTGCATTTCTCTTTGTCTAATAATAAGAACTTACTAGTGATTCGGGGTATTTTACTTTGCCTAATAAATGGGATAATTGGGCAGCCATGTCTCGATGAGGTCTTGTATGTTTTCTGAGGAGCGTGTTTTCAATATGTGTACGAGATTCGGACAGTGAATAGCCCAGTTGTAGGCCCAGGTATTAAAGGTGGTGATTTTGACTTTTGAAGTTGCTATTGAAAAGAATTGTTGGGGTCCTCATGGGACTGAGAGTTAAGACATCTGTTTTGTCTTAGTTCAGTGTGTAGCCCGAGGCCTCAGCATAGACGTTGATGAGATTGAGGATTTCAGGAATGGCTGATTCAACATCCTCCGAGAAACTGAGGAAATCTTCTGCATATGCTGCTATCTTTTGGGTTGTGGAGCTAAATGGGATGACTTTGATGGTAGAGTGTGTTGTAATTCAGAAAGCAGGAGCTCTATGGCTAGGGAAAGAGTAAAGGTGAGAGGGGGCATCCTTGCCTTGAGATAGTCTGAATTTCTCAGAAAGGGGACCATTTACCCTGACCCTGGCTGCAAAAACCATCTGCTCAAAGAAGGGGCCTAGGTTGAATTTCTAGATTATGAATCGTAGAAAGGGCTAAGACATCTTGTCAAAGGCCTTTTCACCATCTAAGGCCTTGGCCATCGCCAGGGAGTGGAGGAGATGAGCTTTTACTAGAACATTAGCAAAGAGTCCTCCTGAGCCAAGTGATAGTTCTCAAGCCTGGGGTGATTTGGGAGCTTTAGATGATGTTAGGCACTCAAAGGGTCATCAAGGACATGTGTCTGCCTTGATTGGAGGACGATCTAAATCAGCATTACTTCTAGCTCTGAGCTATGAGCATTGCTATAATGCACAGTCGGGGGGTATTTTATTTTATTTTATATATTATTGTTATTTGTGGCTTGATTTTTAGTCCTTTTAATCTATCCTCAACAGACCAAAGAGACGTTCCATAATTTTTAGTTTACATGATGGAAGGTTCAGTAAAGATATTTTATGTTTTTGTATTTTTTATTTTCACTATATGGCCTATTAAAATCAAATATTATCCCGAAGCTTCTGTAAAGGAAAGCTTTGTGCCCTTGAGATGGAAAGTTTTGTTTAGTTCCATTTACAAAACTCCCTACACGTTTCAAATTCAAGATAATATTATCTTAACTCCTGTAAAATGTTTTTTGAACAGAAGATAAGCATTCTATAAACAGACATTGTTTTCTACAGAGCGAAGGATATGTGTGCAGGACATTTCAGCTACCAGTTCCCGCCAGGTATTTTTCTCTGCAGTATCCCCCTCCCCCCCATGTTCCACCACAGTATTTTGTGGTGTGGTATAGCCAAACCTCTGAAATGGCCTGAAACTGTGAGAAAGAGGTGATCATATAGTTAGTTTTCGAGGAACAGAACCACAGGTGTAGGTCTAGCTGCTGAGCCTTCTTTCATGTATCTGTTAATAATGACACAGCCCAGCTCCATCCATTTCTCCTGAATTATGATTAGGGCTCCCGGTTTTATGGTATTTATTTTTTCGACATTTCCGTCTGTGTTTATCCATATTTATTTTGTGCTAATTTTTTCTGTATTTATCCATTTCTATTTTGTGTTTTCTGTATAAATGAAGCTTCAATGGGTATTTTTCCACATTTATTTTACTGATAAATGTATACTCGCATTTGAATGCCCAAAAGGTTTCAGCAGTATACAGTGCAATAGCGTTATCTGAAAACACTTGCATTGTAGAATAGCACAATTAACTGTAGATCTGCCCTTAATTGGGAAATCTATGGTCTTTTTTAATTTCCCCTACCTCGCAATCTGTACTCCTACTGACCTGGTTCTCATGATTGACAGTAGAAAAAGTTATCCAAAGAAGACCAATTTTCCATATTTTTCTGTATTTAAAAAAAAATACAGACAGGAAAAATAAATAGTTTCTGTCTGTATTTATCTGTAAAAATCAGTAAAAACGGAAAATTGGGAGCCCTAAATATGATCCCCTCTGCTTACCTGTTGTGTGGGAGCAAGGCCAGTGGGATATTCCACGCTTCCTCCATTTCAAGGTTTCAGTAGAGCCCTAGCACATGATTTGAAAGATTAGCATTAAAGTCACTGACAACCAGAAACTGATAAACTTGTTCCTTCTCAATTGCCCAAGTGATATATTGAAAGATGGAAAGCAGTGTTAAGTTATGAACCAGGTAAAATCCAATCTGGAGAAGCCTCTCTTGAGATCAGTTCGAAAGCATTGAATTGTGTTACTTTGATGGTCGAAAACTGCATAGTTCCAAGAGTAATTCACTGACAACAAGACAGCACTCCCTACACTCACGGAACAGCGTAATTTTAGCTCCACCTTTACACGTCATAAATGCATAACATGAAAGTGCACTTAGCACGTTTCCTGTGTGGCCTAACAAAATTAATAATAAAGGTGTTGCACTTGACATCCTTATTGAAGTGCATTTACTGCAGAATTAGAGAATTCATACATAAAACTGTGTGCCTTAATCGCGTGAAATGAGATCATCTTTGGAGACGTGATGAATAAACCATCCTCACATATTTAGAATGTGTTTACTCTAGAAACGATAATGGATTTAAGTAATGTGTGCACTAATGTTTCACGTATATTTCATTTAAAATGTAGATCTTAGCCATACATCCATATAAAAGATTTACCATATGCCACGTGCAGTATGATTCTAATGTATTGACAAGTTATATTCATTTGTGTTTGAAAGTGTGCATGCATATTAAATGTGCACAATTGATTTAATATACTAAAATTGCCCTTACTAGGCCTGTTTTCCATTCTGCATAAAAACTGTTTTCCGTTTCTGCTTACATGACGTTTCCCTTGCAGATGGGTTCACACATTATTAGTTTGAGAATAGATCAGGGCCGGCTTTAGGGCGGTGCAACTGGTGAGGCTGCACTGGGCGCTGACCTGGAGAGAGGGCACTGACCTCATGACTGGGGGGAGTGCTATGTTTAGCAGTAATGTACGATTTAAAAGCAACTGCCGCAAAGGTTCTTGTGCATCCAGTTTTCAGGCTGCAAGAAAAATGTCATGATAACTCTTGTGATTAATGTTCCTGCTAGAGAGAGAGAGATTGAAGTTTTGTCTAGTGGCAGTTTTGACCCACCATAAAGAAGCACAGAGGATTAATATGCCTGTTGTAAAGAACAGATCTGTATTGTAATGTATTTGAGAGAGGGACTATGGGGAGATGAGAAGCACTTTTGGCGGGTGGTGGTAAGTTAGTCCGAGGAGGAGGTCAAATAGGAGGGGTCACCAAAAAATGCTGTTACACCAGGAGCTACCAGCGCTGAAGCTGTCCCAAAAATAGATACAACACTGTAGTAGGGATAGAGAGAATCTGAGAAGAAGACCCTGACGATGAACCGTGGAGAGCCAGAGCGTTAACTGAAGAGTCCTATTCAGAAATGTTACAACTTGGCTTGGTTAAGAAAGACAATGTCTTTTCCCTTTTTCAGTGTGTGACATTTCATAAATGTTGCAGCTTACAACCTGAGAAGGGAATAAGACAATAGAACCCCAAATGATACAAACAGAGGGAGGTGCCTGAGAAATGTTGGTGTGAATAATTGGAGTCTACACTGCCTGATGCTAGAAGCAATTTTCCTTGGACTTTTTGAAATTTAGACCAATATGTTAATTACCTTTTATTCTTGCTGAGTGTGGCTTAGGCTAATACTTAAAATTCCCTTGACCCACAAAGGCTCTTGACCAAGCTTCTGAAATGCTTACACCTTCACTATTCCTTTTTTTTCCCAGTTTTCCTATTTATCTGTATGTCCCTGAATTTTGAGATTACTTCAACTAATGAACCATCCTCCTAGTTTGGCCTTTAACTTAGATGATTCTAGATTTTACTCATGTATAGATGAGAGGACCAGAAACTCTTCTCTGAGCACCAAATCTTATTGTTAGTGATCTTTTGTATTGCTGTGACTGAACTTCTTGTTTGCCTTATACTGGTACGCCTAAACTTCTTTAGGAGTTTGGGTTTTACAGTTGTTATTCTGTATCTTTATTGTAGTATGCTGATATTCGTGTACCTTAACTTGATTGCTAATTTGTAATAAACCTTCTTAACTATTATCACTGATTCCTGGTCCTTATCGTGTTACCAAATGGGTTACACTATTAATTGAAATTGATTGATGTAATGGTAACTCCCATCACCTCTCAGTGGGTAAGAAAGGTCCATTGGATGATGAATGGTAAGAGGGTTGCCCCGAAGTGCTGCAACACTTACATCGATTCTGTTAGAACATCTGGCAGAGCAGCTGATAACAAAATAATTGTCCATCTGAAAAAAGCCCTTTCATAGGCCTCTTATAAGCAGATTATTGCAGCTTCTGAATTTAGCAAAAAGGGACCTTTTGATCATCAGAGAAAAACCTCACTCAATTGGAGGAGCAAATAAATAACCTTTGGGTCAAATTAAGATGAAACTAAGGCAGGGGGCCTGCTTCTGCTAAGAACTCCAAGATGCCAAGGTCACCCATGTCTCGAGGCTCTGATTCTGAAGCAAGAGTAGATTTATCACCCTCTTACTTGAGCCAAAGTGCAACTTTATTGGGAGCACAAAATCAATTTCTGGGCAAAGTAAAGAGTGATTGCAGGGGCAGAAGTTGATGCAAATTCCACTGCAGTAGCATTATTGGGTGAAACCTTTTTTTGTAGTGAGGCCTATTTTACATCTGCTTAACGTCAGATATTTTAACTTGGAGTGGACATGGAGACAGCTCAGAACCGTTGATCATTTTAGTGGTGGCTTTCTGTCTCCCAACATATCTATAAACTCTACAATTGATTCAGAATGTGTTTCCTCCTTCAGATGATGGATTAGGATGCTGGTGAAGTACTTGACTCTTTTGAAAATCTCCTCAACCCAGTAAAAAAGTCATGAGCAACAGGTAGGGCCATACGGCCGAATTCTAGAGCAAGAGGGTTCCAATTTGCATATGGAGAATGAGGTATAGTGTGGGTGGACAAAATAGTATTTGTGTAAAGAAGCTTTTTGAGATGAAGTGAAGGGTCATCTGAGCAATCATTAGCCCCTAAAGGATGAAGTTGAAATCTGATCCACCTTGGGCATCTATTTAGACATCCTACACTTCCTGGCTCCGCCTATTTGTATTTTTCCTTTCTTTGCTTTGTCTAAAGTTAATTTAATTGCTCCTTCTAGGTTTATTTACTCATAATCTGGGAACTACTATCTTTTATGTGGTATTCCCATAGATGTTTGCCTTCACTACCCTATTTTTGCTGAACCCATTTTTGTTGGTATTAGGATTTTGCACTCTTCACCTCAGCTAAGCAGTAGTGGTTGGGCTCTGCATTACAAACATGGTATAATGGATATGCACCTACTCTAATGGTTAGTATTACTCGCGTTCCCAGTACTCGAGTAGACACCCTCTTGCTGCATGCCAATAATCAGCAATTTGGGGACACGTCTACACCATATGAAAGAAATCAGTATCTTGGTTAGTGCATAGAAAGAAAGCAAGCTGGATTGGGTAGCTTGTGTGCATACCAGAGGTGACGGGGAGTGAAATATATAGTATGTAAATATTTCAATTTGACTAATCGGGGACATGAGGAGATAGTAGCGATACAGGTAGCCATACGAGCATCTCTCTAGACAGCATCGTCAAGTGGACCCACCTATCTCTACCTTGTGCCAAAGGCCAGAGAATTTGCCTGGGTTATTAATAACCAATGGGCGATACATTTGGGAGATCCCTTCTCTCCAGAGTTGTCCCATTAGGAGTTTAGCTTTGAGGGGGTTATAGTCTGTGGGTTCTTGTATCATCTTATGATATTATGCTATTCTGTAGCGCAAATTCAAGTTCTTATGGAATTGGGTCAAGGAAAGCACAAACTGGTACTGCAGGTCTTGAAATTATTTCAAACATGATTTGAAGCCCATGTTAAATGTCCTTCACGTTTAACATGGGCTTCAATTGGAATTCCGTAGAGCATATTATCAAGCCCATTATCGCCGTTTTAGCGGCAGTTTCCTGCTGCTAAAACGGCGATAATTTTATCGCCTGTCTTGATAATATGCCCCTAAATTTTATGGCATGACACCGAGGCTAACATTATGCATGTTTAAAGTGTATTAAGTACATTGTCAATCACGTTTGTGATTAGTTTAAAAAAACTGTTTTTAAACATACTTTTGTTCGACCAGTGTGTGGCTCTAAGAAGATCTTGGAGCCCTCCACCTAAAATAAAAGCCTTGGAAGCTGATGCGCCTCTAAGAGAGTGTGCACCGAAGATACAAACATCCACACCACTCTCACTCATAACCTCTTTAACCCATCTCACAAGTGTAGGAGATGAAACTGCTTTATGTGGACATCTGTGTGAAAATAAAAGTTGAGTTACATCTCTTCTCAAACTTGCAGTTCTCTTTTCATACTCCTTTAAGCATTTCATAACACACAGTCTTTCATTTATTAGAAAGAAAGGGTAGAAGATAGAGGACGACATCGTTTTGGTCCTTTTTTTTCAGATAGAAACAAACTCCCTCAGGTTGGTAGGCCCCGTTAGTGACTTCTAAAGTTTTAACATCTGAGGGTCGTCTACAGGATACCAGGCATAGTAATACCGTAAATGTATTCCCATAAGGCAGTGTATTTTGCAGTTGGAGGGTTTAGGACCAGCATACTTCTCATGATTTTCTTTGTCAAGAGGTTTTGTCCCACTGAGACACTGTCAACCAAGGAAGGTCCTGCGGCTGTGGCTGATCTATAGACGTTAACTGTTCTGTAACTTAGGCCAGATGCGAACAGTTCTGATAGGAAGTTTAAGACATGAACTGACTAGATCAGTTGAAACTTGATCGTAGTGTTGTTGAAGACACCTGCGAACCCATTTGTTCCATGCCAGTGGATACACCTTTCAAAAATTCTATCTTGAAACACCTTTTAAATGTCCCTTTGAGATTTTTGAATGGAGCTGAATGCTCCAACATATTTGTCCATATCTTGTATAAATTATTCCCCAAAAAGGAGGCCTTGTGAGTTGGGTCCCCCTTCCTTAGTTGCCAACTCTATCAATTTGGGGTCGATTTCAAGAAGGACACATTTTCTTCGCTCATTGGAGATGGCAGTGTTGGCATTGCCTAGAAGGCAGATGGTGCGTTGGACCCATTGACGCAGCTCCTTAGGATCTATTGGGGTTCCTTCAATATATGCGTTCTCTGCCATTTCAAATATTTTGGATAATGGCCCTATGGTGTCTAAGAGGCGGCCTTGGCATGATTTGAGACTCTTATCTATTCCCTTTCTGGGGTCTTTTGCACCCTTGGCTATGAATGTCACCACCTTAGGGTCTAGCTCAGGTGTCATTGCTATCTTGTCAGGAAGGGATGGGCGTGGGCATTCGGACCTTAGTCTGGATCTGACTTCCTTGGGGATCTCCCTTCTCAGCCAGAATGTAAGGTAGTCCGCGACGTGGGGTGAAGGTAACCACTCTGGTGATAAAGGGTGTTTTATTAGGAGGGGGTCAAACATGTCTTCCCCAAAGGGATCGACGATGCCCCTTTTAGATCCTGAGGCCTTACTTGCCTCCTCAGCGCATCTTATTGTCTTATCCTCCAATTCCTCAAAGTCGGTATGGAACTCAGAGGAGCATGAGAGGTCAATGTCTGCTTCCACTGGTTCATCGCTATCGGGAGGGGCTAGGGAGCTCGGGCCTGTTTGTTGCCCCTCTGTGATGCCCGAGGCATCATTCTTGTCACGTGGGGGTTCTGCTGGAGGTTTCGGTTTGACAGTGTGAGGCGCTCACACAGTGCAGCAAGTATCAGTGATGATGGAGAGATTTGGGGAAAAAATAGTAACACGGTGCAAACAGTATAGAGGGAAACCTTAAAGCCTCTCTAAGGTGAACAGGCACAGAGATGCCTGGACACTTGAAACAGAAAACACAGGTACTGTGCACACATCAGATCAAGTTCAAGTTCGAGAATTTGTATAGCGCGCTACTCACCCAGAGGGTCTCAAGGCGCTTGAGGGAGGGTGTGTGCATTACTTATCGAATAGCCAGGTTTTAAGCTGCTTTCTGAAGGAGAGATGGTTCTGTGTAAGGCGGAGGTGAGTGGGGAGAGAATTCCAGGTTTTGGCCGCTAAGTAGGAGAAGGATCTTCCTCCCATGGTGGATTTATGGATGCGCGGAACTGCGGCGAGGGCTTGGTTGGATGATCGTAGTTGGCGGGTGGGTGTGTAGAAGGACAAGCGTGTGTTGAGGCATTCAGGGCCTAGGTCGTAGAGGGCCTTGTGTGCGTGGGTGAGGAGGCGGAACGTTCTTCTCTTGTTGACGGGGAGCCAGTGGAGGTCTTTCAGGTGGCCAGAAATGTGGGCTTGACGGGGGATGTCCAGTATGAGTCTGGCTGAGGCGTTTTGGATGCGTTGGAGTTTTTTCTGTAGTTTGGCTGTGGTTCCTGCGTAGAGTGTATTTCCATAATCCAGTCGGCTAGTGACCAGTGCGTGGGTGACTGTCTTTCTTGTCTCGGTGGGGATCCAACGGAAGATTTTTTTGAGCATGCGAAGGATGTTGAAGCATGAGGCTGAGACGGCGCTGACTTGTCTGGTCATCGAGAGGGAGGAGTCTAGGATGAAGCCCAGATTACGTGCGTGATCTGTAGGTCTGGGTGCTGTACCCAGGGCCGGTGGCCACCATGCGTCGTCCCAGGCAGAGGGGGATGATCCTAAGATGAGGACTTCCGTTTTGTCCGAGTTTAGTTTTAAACGGCTGTTCTTCATCCATTCGGATACTTCTTTCATTCCTTCGTGTAGATTGGTTTTGGCGGTGTTAGGGTCTTTGGTGAGGAAGAGGATCAGCTGGGTGTTGTCTGCGTAGGAGATGATGTTGAGGTTGTGTTGTCGAGCGATGGATGCGAGGGGACTCATGTAAACGTTGAAGAGGGTGGGACTGAGTGAAGATCCTTGTGGTACGCCGCAGATGACTTCGGTGGACTTAGATTTGAATGGGGGGAGGCGGACTCTCTGGGTTCTCCCGGCGAGGAACGAGATGATCCAGTCCAGGGCTTTTCCTTGTATTCCGACGTTGCTGAGGCGTTGTATGAGGGTGCTATGACAGACTGTGTCGAAGGCGGCGGAGAGGTCAAGTAGGATGAGGGCAACTGTTTCTCCATTGTCCAGTAGCGTTCGGATGTCGTCTGTAGCTGCGATGAGGGTGGTTTCGGTGCTGTGTTTGGCTCGGAAACCGGACTGTGAGGGGTCGAGGGAGTTGTTGGATTCAAGGAAGGCAGCGAGCTGAGTGTTAACGGCTTTCTCAATGACTTTGGCAGGGAATGGGAGGAGTGAGATGGGGCGGTAGTTCTTAAGTTCGGACGGGTCTGCTGTGGGTTTCTTCAGAAGGGCGCTAAGCTCGGCATGTTTCCAGCTTTCTGGGAAGGTGGCGGAGTTGAAGGAGCAGTTGATGACATCGCGGAGATGGGGTGCGATGATGGAGTCTGCTTTGTTGAAGATGTGGTGGGGACATGGGTCGGTTGGCGATCCTGAGTGGATGGAGTTCATCAGGCGGATGGTGTCTTCAGTAGTGATTGGGTTCCAGGCACACAGGTTGTGAGGGTGCTGTTTTGGTTCGGAGGTGGGTGGAGTGGACTGTTCTTCGGACTGGTTTTCAAAGCTGTTATGTATGTCGGCGATTTTGTTGTGGAAGAAAGAGGATAAAGATTCGCAGAGGTCTTGGGAGGGAGTGATGTCGTTGGTGCCTGTGATGGGGTTGGTGAACTCTTTGACGATGTTGAATAGTTCCTTACTGTTGTGGGCGTTGTTGTCGAGACGATCTTTGAATGCTGATTTCTTGGTGGATCGGATCGATTGGTGGTGTCTGCGGGTGGCGTTCTTGAGGGTGGTCAGGTTGTCACTGGTTGGGTTTTTTCTCCATGTTTTCTCGAGAGTACGACATAGCTTCTTGGATTTCTTAAGGTCATCGTTGAACCAGGGGGCCTTTTTGCTACTTTGTCTGATCAGGTGTTTTTTCAAGGGTGCTAATTCGTCAGCGCTGTGGGTGATCCATTGTGTGAGTTTTGCGGCAGCTTGATTAGGGTCCGATGCTATGGCAGGAGGGTTTTGGTTAAGCGATGTGAAGAGTTGGTCGGTGGTGATTTTGTTCCAGTTTCTTCGAGGAATAGGTTGTGGGGGGTTGAGGGTTGAGGATTTTTTGTAGCTGAAGTGAACGCAGCTGTGGTCCGTCCAGTGAAGAGCTGTGGTGTGATCGAAGGAGATGTGTTTGCTGGAGGTGAAGATTGGGTCGAGCGTGTGTCCGGCAAGGTGGGTGGGGGTGTCAACAAGTTGTTTGAGTCCGAGATTGGCCAGGTTGTCCAGAAGGGTGGTGGTGTTGCTGTCGTTTTTCTTTTCCAGGTGGAAGTTGAGGTCTCCCAGAAGAATGTAGTTCTCGGAGGTGAGGGCATGTGGGCTGACGAAGTCAGTGATGTCTTCGTTGAAATGTGTGCGGGTTCCTGGTGGTCTATAGATGAGGGTGCCTCTAAGAGTGGTCCTGGGGTCGGTGTGGATCTGGAAATGGAGGTGTTCGGCGGTAACGAGGGTATCGTCGGAGCTGGTCGTGATTCGGATGGTGTTCTTATGGACGATGGCTATTCCTCCTCCTGTTTGGTTGGTGCGGTCTTTTCGGATGATCTTGTAAGAGTCCGGGATGGCTAAGGAGATGTCGGGGGCAGATGATGCGTTCATCCAGGTTTCTGTAAGGAAGGCGACGTCCGGCGATGTGGTGTCGAGTAAGTCCCAAAGTTCAGTGGCGTGTCTGTGGACCGAGCGGGTGTTCAGCAGGATGCACTTCAGGTGGTTAGAGTGGGAGCCGTGTTTGTGGGTCGTGGATTTGGTGTGGGTCCTGACGCAGGCGAATTTACAGGAGTGGCAGGCGAAGGGTCCATGGCTGTGTCCTGGGGTAGCCTCGCAGCATTGTGGTTTGCGGCCGAGATTAAGGACAAGGAGGGTAGCGGCGTCATATGTAAAGCGGGAGGGGTGGGTTTTGCGAGGACCAGGGGGTTTGGCGCTGGGCGCGGGCCAGGCGCAGACGGGCGTAGACGGGCTTACCTTTGGCGCACCTTCGGCGCGCATGGGGCGCGTCCGCTGCGCGTGAACGCTGCGCGCAAGAGCATCTGTCATATATGGATGGTGGAAGGGGAGGGGTGTGGGAGGGTCAGCTGGGAGGCGGGAGCGGGGCGGAGATCCGGCCAGGGAGTCACAATAACAACACCAAAATGGCCGCAATCCGTGAAACGAAACCGGAATTGGGGTATCAACAATGCGATGTCTATGGACGTGGCAGCGGTACAGTCGAGCACAATGGTAACAACAGGCAGCACAGCGCAATACAAACGATGATAAAAGCGCACTTTGGAAGAACTAGCGCTACGGTATACTTATGCTCAGCAAGGCAGGCAATCTAGCGATGCAATGATCTGGGCAAGCAGAGAGCAGTCTAGCGTTGAAGCGCTACGATACCAGGTGGCAGATAGCAGTGTAGCGTAGCAGCGCTAAGGAGCCAGGCGTCCTGCAGGGCAGGGAGCTGTGTGAGGAGCGGCCGCCGTTGATGGATTCAGGGCGGTCACAGCGCAATGAGTGGCAAAGCGGCTGATAGTATCAGTGGGTGGGAGGGTCAGCTGGGAGGCGGGAGCGGGGCGGAGATCCGGCCAGGGAGTCACAATAACAACACCAAAATGGCCGCAATCTGTGAAACGAAACCGGAATTGGGGTATCAACAATGCGATGTCTATGGACGTGGCAGCGGTACAGTCAAGCACAATGGTGACAACAGGCAGCACAGCGCAATACAAACGATGATAAAAGCGCACTTTGGAAGAACTAGTGCTACGGTATACTTATGCTCAGCAAGGCAGGCAATCTAGCGATGCAATGATCTGGGCGAGCAGAGAGCAGCCTAGCGTTGAAGCGCTACGATACCAGGTGGCAGATAGCAGTGTAGCGTAGCAGCGCTAAGGAGCCAGGCGTCCTGTAGGGCAGGGAGCTGTGTGAGGAGCGGCCGCCGTTGATGGATTCAGGGCGGTCAAAGCAATATTGGTGATATGGTAGTTTTTGAGACAATGAGACATGTAAATATCATTGATTACATGAAGACAGTTCGTATTGTTGAATATTGGTCTTTATTCCTTGTTTTCTTTATTCAAAAAACGCCAGCCGACACGTGTTTCATCACAGGTGAGAGACTGTGACTCATCAGGGCTGTAAAACATAGTATTTGTGAGAGGATGGACTTAAAACAGCAGTCCAAAACAAGGGCAAATAAAATGAAATTACTAAGTGACAGAGCTCGTGCTGCAGGTGACCGTGGGGATGCGACATGCAGTGTTGGGTTAAAAGAGTAGTCACATGCACGGAAATCGTGTGATAGTCTATTATTCGTCACGCGACAAGGCGAGGAACGCCGTGAGGACTGAAATATGGTGTCAAAGGTGATCAAAAAACAAGATCAAGTCATGATGACAAAAATGGATCAAACTGGACATATTGGTGGGCCCAAGTAGTGGTCATTCAGAGGCAAAAAGGTGCTATCCAAAGGTATACTGACTTTGATGTCGAGGTTGTGGATGGGCCCACGGGTGTAACATGCAGGTATTCGAAAAAAAGGTTTTTCAAGTGAGCGCATGACGGTGCAACTCTGATAAAAAGTGCGCGGGAATGATGTGTCATTAAATGGAATATAACCAGCTTGAGAAAATAATAATAGAGCGGATTGCGGTCATGTTCCAAAATACGTTGATAAATCTGTGCACCATGCGGGTAACTTGTGTGGTACAACACGCATGTGTTTAAGCAGTAAAAAACCAGGGAAGTGCTGAAAGCATGCACGTGACTAGTATATAACAAAAAGACAGTCGGAAGCACTTCTAACATGAAAACAGTGTCACAGAATAATAACGAGCACCCTAAAATAGCAATACTTTAAGAGGGTTAGAGCATTCTCTGTTTTAAATCCTGGAGCGGGCAACATTTCTAAAACAGTTATGCACAGCTACGTTGAAGGTCTGTATCCTGTCTACCCAGCGTATTCACGCAGACAGCAACAATCGAGTCTATTCTCACACAATACATCCAAATGCAATGAAAGATCATGGTGATTGGCGACATTACATGGATACATTTGGCAGAATATGAGACTAAAAAATGAAAAGCGTGAATGTTCTGCTTTTCCCTTTTTTGTCTTTTTTGCCCCTTTACTAGGTGGCTCGGGGGCAGCTCTTTTCTGTGGGGTCTTCACTGCCCCTTCTTTGCCCTGGGTATGGACTAAGCTTGTAGAGAGCCATGCCTTAGATAGTGTCTCTAGTTTTTTGTTGATGGTCTCATCAAGGAAGTCCATGACTTGCTCAAGGGCTTTGTTGACGATTGATTCTATGTTTCCCTCCAGGTTTGATTCGGGGTTGACTGACATTATTGGGTTCAAATTGAAACTTTCTCCCCAAAATGGGTTTTTAACTTGAGTTTTACCCTTCTCCCTCAAAATGAGTTTAAATGAGTCTATTAATCTAATTTGGCTTTCTCTCTCAAAGTGAGTTAAAGATTGGTCCTCAAAATGAGATCATAAGAAGGTTCTAATCAAAAGAGGGATAATAATTATGCTTTTCCGCTTAAAATGGGGGATAATAACTATGCTTTCCGCTTAAAATGAGAGGTGAAAGAAAGGTTGACGCGAGTAACTGCCGTCTAATTACAACTGTCAAGCCGGCTTCGCTGTGTTTAGTTTAGTCACTATGGCAACCACGCATGCAGTTGACATGCGTGGTTGCCTCAGGCAAGGTAGGTTCCTTAAATTTCATGGTGCTTCCACGTTACGGCTCCATGAGTCGCACCACAGGGAGAGATGAGGAGGGAGCGAGTTTTTCACTGCGTTGCAGCCCCAGCATCCAAGTGGAGGAATTCAAGACAGGCTGGTAAGATAGGCCACACTGTTAATTGTAGAGCGTTGCATGTGTAGGCCGCAGCCCATTTTGCCTTGAGTCGTGGTGAAATGCGTTGCTAGGCAATGGGTATGCGGCCTCATAGAAATTAAATGACGTGTATGCTATAAAGCTCAAAGCACGCATACAAAGAATGTCTGTGAACCCATATGGGGTCTCGGAGGCAGCGAGGGGGTATCGGGGAGCAGTGGGTGTGCGCAGGGATCATGAGAGACTCTGAATCGAGTTTAGAAACAAATAAATAATTAATTAGACAAAAAACGTGCCCCCCCCCAGATAAAAGAATAAAAAATAGCCGCATGGTCGGGTCAATAGGACCCAACTATGCTATATACATGAATATATCTAAGCATAAACAGATAATACATCCGAAACACGCTTTTCAACATCTACATGGCCCCCTTTGCGGTCATTGTCAGACAGCATGGGCTCAGCATTGTTTCCTACGCCAACGACACCCAGCTCATCCTCTCCCTCACGAAGACACCAGGAAGGAATGAAGAACGATCCTCCTCGAACAGAGCTCTACTGGATGAGGCGGCGGGAGGCGCCCTGGATGAACAGGACTAACCACGGTGCATGGCTACGGATGGCTGAGTATATGTTTTGATTGTTGGGTGGCGCGGGCGGTTATATCACAGACTAATTTTGTGCACAGGCCCTGGTGGCGCTGGTTCTTCGCAGTCGGAGGGGGTTGGAGGGAGGGGAGGGATGGAGCTTAATTGGAATTGATTCTTAGTGTCCTACGGATCTGATGTGCATGTTGTTTTGAAGTTATGATATACCACCAATAGCGAGAGGCCACTAAATACGATTGTATCACTTGCGGTTCATAGGGGTGGAGGGGACCACCAGTTAAAGGGGTTGAAGCTACTACAGAATCAGAGGCCAGGCTGGAGTGTGCATAATGCAGCCTTAGGTTGAAGGTACACACAGGTACGGCAATGTTGCACACAAACTATATCTGCTGTGAGACGGGGGTGGTTAGGCGACCATGAGGCATAGAAACGAATTGTGTTTTCTCTGTCAGCTACCTCCGCCTCTGTGTGAATTACACTTCTTTATCATTTTTGTTTGATGTTTTTGGGGAATGTGGAGGGGAGAGTTCTGGGGGTTGTGGGGGAGGGGGGATTTCCGCGACTAAGTTGGGGTTGGGCAGGTGTGGGAGGGAGCTGGGAGGGGGGGGCTTGTGACCATTTCAAGAGGCAATTGAGTAGGAGCTAGATATTGTGTTGTTTTTTCTACAGGGGTGGAGGGGTGGGGTTCTCATTGATGTTTTGGCACAGATGCGACAGGGCATGACACGATCTCAGAGGTACAAGATATATCGCAACAACCCATATACAGACTGTTAACACAGTAACAACACCAGCCAGGGAGTCCCTGGACACACTGACGCTGATGACCTGGAATGTCAGGGGTCTTAAAGACCACCGAAAGGTTAGGAAGATCTTACAATACCTCTCCAGACATAGAGTTGATGTTGCGCTCTTACAGGAGACGCACCTCCATTCATACAGTCCTATATTACATACCAGGGGGTTTCTGGGTAATATACATGCTGTGGGATTCACATCGCATGCTAGGGGTGTGCTGACATGGGTTAACCCTAAGGCCTCTCTGATGTTGACGTCGATGGAGACGGACAGGGAGGGACGATACACTATCTCGAAATGTTGTGGGAAAAGCATGGAGATCTGTCTAGTGAATACCTATGGCCCTAACTACGACTACCCTGCATTTTATTCAGATTTGACAGATAAGGTACTAGAGCGCTCGAGGGGTTCAGTCCTTTGGGGGGGTGATTTTAATATGGTAAGAAAACCCAATATAAACAGGTCGGACGGTCCTGACAGATGCCCCTAGGCTTCGGCAAGGGCAATAGAGACATCAATGACACAACTGGATCTGAGAGACGTATGGAGACACCGGCACCCATCCTAGGTAAGCTATGCTCACAATGTGCAAGCTTGCACGATATTGCCACGCACCTACTCGGATCACTCACCACTACTGTTGATGATTGCCACACCTAGGAAGCGGATCCCACTGTTTACTTGGCGCTTCCCACCCTATTCTTTATTGGACAACTCCTTTAAGGAGGAGCTGACCACGTCTATCGAGTTGTATTTTGACACAAATGTGGGTACAGTTGACTCGTTTCAGACGGTCTGGGAGGCATTTAAGGTGTACATCAGGGGGATCGCCATCTCAAAACATGCGGGTGTGCTCAAATCGATTCGGGGTCGACTGGAGACCCTAGAGAAAAAGCTTAAAGAGCTAGAGGCTAGACTCCTGACAGACTGTAGTGATGCCCTCATGCAAGAACTAGCTCCAACGCTGCGTGAATACCATGAAGAGGCGGACTCCGAAGTAAAACACCTGGGAAAGTACACCACTGCTAGAGTCTACGGCGAGGGAGAGCGCACTGGGGCGGTTCTGGCGCAGTTGGCTAAGCAGCGCAGGAACAAAGTAGTGATACCGGACATGAGGGACTCGTTGTCGGACGCACCACTCCCTGGGGATCGGGTGGCAGAAAAGTTCTGTGAATATTACGCTGCTCTGTATGCCTCCCGTGGGCCTGCCCCAGAGGAACACATACTTGATTATCTTTCCCACATCAAATTGTCCTGGTTGCCTAACCTTCATCGGGAATTTTTGGTACGCCCGATCGAACGGGAGAAAGTCATCCTGGCGCTGTCAGCTATGCTGGCGGGGAGCGCGCCGGGAAGTGATGGCCTAACAGTCGCCTTTTATAAGGCTTTTGCAGATCTTCTGATCCCACAGCTACTTACGCTGTTTGAGGACATAGCAGACTGCGGAACAATGCCGCCCACTATGCCTGAGGCGATATTGGTTGCCATACTTAAACCAGGGAAACCCCCGGTAGAGTGTGCCTCATACAGAACTCTGTCGTTATTAAATGTCGATGCAAAGATCTTCACCAAGCTGATAGCTAACCGGCTCAGTCCCATGGTCACCACGATGGTTGCTCCTGAGCAGGCTGGCTTTGTGCCCAGTCGTAATTTCACCTATAATCTCAGGATGGTGTTTGCAGCTCTACAACATATGTGCCCGGAGGTCCCCGCAGTTGCAGTCTTTTTAGATATGGAAAAGGCCTTCGACTCTGTTGAGGGACCATTCATGAGACAGGTCTTAAGCCGAATGTGGGTGGGGGCGCTATTCCTTCAGCTCTTAGCGACCCTGTACACTGCTCCCACAGCTCGCATCTGGATTGGTACTATGATCACCGACCCTACCCAAATTAGCAGGGACACGAGACAAGGCTGCCCTTATCTCCTATACTTTATGCACTCACGGCCGAGCCTCTCACATGCGCTCAGCGGGAATACCACAGGCATAGGGGCATACGGTTTCCCACATACAACCTGATTGTGTCCATGTACGCGGATGATACCCTTTTATATATCCGCGACCCGGAGGTTCACCTTTCCGCGGTGCTGCAGGAGGTGGTCGTGTTCAGCTCCTTCTCGGGTATCCATGTAAACTGGAATAAATCCGTTATGTTTCCACTAACACCAGCCATGAAGAAGGTGGTCCCGGAATACCCACTTCAGTGGACAACTGAGGAGGTACGGTACCTAGGGATCCGTCTGCAAACGGACTCAGATTGTACTGAGGGAGAACTACGGCGTTGCCATCTCCAAACTGGAAGATGACATCGACAGGTGGATGGCTTTGCCATTGTCGCTGATGGGGCGGGTCTCCCTCATAAAAATGATGGTGCTGACTCGCTTCCTATTCCTGTTCAGTAATATACCCATGGTGCTGTCCAAATCATTCTTCCAACAACTACACTCGCTGATGATTCATCTGGCCTGAGCTGGGAAACAGCCGAGGGTAGCATGGAAAATTCTCATCCGTCCGTATTCGTAGGGTGGCCTGAGTGCCCCTGACTTGGAACTTTATTATCAGGCAGCACAAAGCTCACACGCCTACCACTGGATCCATGGCCCGGCTGATATCCTGCATATACGCATAGAATCTATTGTCACGGCTCCGGTCCCTCTTCTGCGTTACTGTCTAACCCTTGAGATTGCTGTGCCGGTATCCTTGACTCGCTGAACATGGTCACACACGCGTGGCACTATATGAAGGACGTACAGGCCTGCAGTTTGTTGTATGCCACGACTGCCCGCCTTGCTTAGTGTACCTGGCTATCACCATGTAGGGACAAGGGGGTGCTGACTGCGTTGGATTAACTGGATATACGCAATATGGGGAATCTTTTTTCGAACGGCGCCATACGCACTTGGGAGGAGATCGAGACGGAGGAAGCTCTCCATCTGTTATTGTCGCGTTTTCAGTTCCACAGGGTGCGGCATGCGCTCAGGGACCTCCTAGGAGAGGACATGATGGAACCCCCTGAGGTTACGGCATTCACTCACATCATTAACACTAAGTCCCCCGCCAAGTCGATAACCAATTTGTATCGCATTGCCCTATCACAGAGGACGGCGTAGTATGCTAAACCTCACCTGGAATGGCAGAGAGACTTAGCTGTAGATATTACCGACGAGAAGTGGCAATACTGCTGCTCAAGCACGAAGCGAATATCGCTCAACGGACGCCACCGGCTGATACATTTTAAATTCCCGAACAGGGTATAATATACCCCGGATAGACTCCGCAGATTTGGACTCCGAGAGAGCCCCCACTGTGATAGATGCAGAGCGCAAGTGGCTGATTTCCTTCATGTAGCCTGGTCCTGCCCGGGGTTGCATCCTTTTGGAGCAGGATATATGAGGAAGTGAATAGGGTCACTGACTTAACACTGTTTCCGGACCCTCTGTTGGCTATTCTGGGTTACTCTAAACCCCTCTGGAAGGATCTTAGAAGGCTGGTCGATATGGCCTTCCTCCTAGCTAGAAGGTGCGTTGCTCTCTCTTGGATGCAAATTATACAGCGAATTGTTGCCCCTACGTAACAGACCTAAGAACTTTTGGTGACTATTCCTAGACAAGAAGCCCACACAGGACATACCGGATGCAGAGAGTACGGATACACATACACGTGAGGATAGTTTAACGATGAACATGTAATGACCTTCGTGGATGGTCTACATCGTAGACTGGGAACGGTTCTTGGACGGATTGCATACATGGAGATGGGTGGTGCTGGCCCGGGTGGGGTTTCTTGACACGGTACGGGGGGAGGGGTACGCTGGGAGTGTAAATCGAGATATTCAGACCTCTGAGGCTTGATCGCTGTAATGCTGGGAGGACCTACACTCTTACTGTATTTATGGACTGTGGGTCATCTGTAGCAGCTTAGCTCTGTCACTCAATGATGTATGTATTCTTCAATGCCACGATTTGATGCCTTTGTACTCTGTGTCTGTTTTTTTTTTTTAAATGCCAATAAATAAATTAATTAAAAAAAAAAGTATGATTGATTCATCCATTTGACTACCTCTTCTAGGCAGGGACAAAGGCCGAAAGAGGCATTATCAGAGTGGTTTAGTGCTATGACCATTTGGGTGTCGTCAGCGTAAGTCACTATATGAACCCCAAATGGGAGCACGATCTTTGCAAGTGGAGTCATATGGACATTAAAAAGGGACGGTTTAAGGGATGACCTCTGAGGGACTCCGAACTGGAGATGCAGAGGTTTTGAGGAGACATCACCCTCAAAGATTCGGAAGTATCTCTCTTCCAAGAATGATTGCAACTATGTTAGAGCCACCCCTGTCCCCCCAAACCTCTGAGTCGATGAAGTCAAAGTAGCATGCCTCAGAAGTTCCTGGAGCCTGGAAAAATGGTCCAGGTCCTGGAAAAATGGCCCATGTGCTATCCAAAAAGAGGAAGGGTAAGGAGCATGCTCCAGATGTTCCTACTGTCCTGAAGGTCACACCACAGGAAGACATTGTTGTCCTGAGGCCCTACCTGAGTTAACTGAATGTCATATTGAAGGGGGGCCATCCCAGGCAGGGTTCTGCAAAGCGCAGATGGAGTGAAATACTCTTGAGGGCCTACAGTGAAATCCATGCCCCAGCCAAATCAAGACACCTCTCGTGATCACCTTCTCTATTGGGAGAATAGTCTGCTGTATAGTGAGCCTAACGTAGCTAAGCCTAAAGCAACCTGTGTGCTTATGGTCCCCCAGTGATACAGGGCCTTGCTACCGGAGTGGCTCATAATATCTCCCTGCCGGGCATCAGAGGCAGGGCAAAACCTTTGACTGACTGGTCACCCACTTTTATTGTCCCTGGATGAGATTGCAATCATATGTAGTCGGAAAATCCTGCATAACCTGCCAGGCCAGTGCGAAGCGAGATACAAAGCGCAAGTGCCCCACCTCCACTTCTATCCCCTGGAGTGGGAACTTCCTTTGAAAGGGAAGATATTAATATTGTTGGGTCTCTGGACCGTAAGACTGTCTTAGGCAGCAGGTTCATCCTGGTCTTGGAGGACAATGCCATGAGGTACCCTTAGGCGATAAGTCCGAGGAGTTTGACTGCACCTGTAGTGGCCAGGGCACTTATGATGACATTTATCCATATGGGTTTCTGAAGGTGGTTGTGTCTGACAGGGGCACCTTCTTTATGTCTGCCTACATGATGCTCATGTGGAAGGCAACTGGGTTCTCCACTCCATATCTACCCCAGAATAATGGGCTTGTTGGAAAATTCAACTAGAAGCTGAAGGGTATGATTATGGGCCCTCCAGGAGCCATGTGGTAAAAGTAAGACGTCCTCTTGTCATGCCTTCTCTTTGCATACCGAGAAGTGCCTCAGAAGGGATTGTGGTTCAATCCCTTTGAATTTCTGTGTGGCCACCATGTACTTGGCCCTCTCAGTGTTGCAATGGAGGTTGTGGGAGATAGCTCCTCAGAAATCCTCTTAGGATGTAGTGAGCTACATGTTGCCCTTGCGGTCGCAGATGAGGCCAACTAGGAAGTTATGAAAAACTGGTACAACCAGAAGGTCATCTTGTTAGAGTATCAGCCTGGCCAAAAGGTAAGGGCAATGGAGCCGGCGGAACCCCAGGCTTAAAGGAATGTTGCACCAGGTCCCATGTAATCAAGGAGCGGAAGGGGGGCCTCAAGGCAACTAGGAACCCCTTAAGGATCCGACGTGTGAATCGCCTCAAGCCACACTTTTATAGGTCCAGAGTTACTATGTTCTTGATGACAAATGATGGTGAGGAGGAAGAAAGCGATTCCCTTCCCTACCTCCTGTCTTCCAAGGAGCAAGATAGGTCAGTAGAAGGAGTTGTCATCTCCCCTACTTTGATCACAGAGCAACAGAATTACTGCCACCACTTGTTTGGGCAGTTTGCTTCTCTTTTGTCACTGACACCAAGGCTCAAAAATTGGTCTACCCACAACATAGACATGGGAGATAGCATGCCTGTCAAAGCCAATATTTACAGGCTGTCTGACAAGGTGAGAACCAGCATTAAGAATGAGATGTCCAAGATGATGGATTTGGAGGTAAATGAGCCTTCCTCTAGTCCCTGATCTAGTCCAGTACTACTGCTACTCAAGGCAGCCCCCACAGGCCCCACTACCGAATTGAAGTTTCGCTTGGATTACAGGGTCTCAATTCAGTCACCAAGACTGATGCTAACCTTCCCCCCAGCACTGATGAGTTCATCGATCAGTTGTGAGTTGCCAAGATCCTGACTACCTTTAATCTGACATCAGAGTACTGTCTTCGTTTTAATCTGTTCCTTTCCCTGGCCGACAAAAGCAGGTCCTTAGCACTAGTTGGGATGACATCCTGCACCACCTACAGGCAGTGCTTCAGGCCCTGTAAAAGGAAAGTCTGATTATCAAGCCCACTAAGTGCCAGATAGGGCAAGGATCAGTTGTGTACTTGGGCTGCCAAGTTGGCCGGGCAAAGTGCAACCACTCCACTCCAAGATACAGATCAGCCTGGCTTTGAAACCTCACAAGACACAGACTGACGTGAAAGCCTTCTTAGGACTCACTAGATGTTACAGTAGATTTATTAAAGGGTATTGCACAATTGTTGCCCCTTAATTGAGCTGACTTCCAAGTAGCAGCTCAAAAGGGTGATTTGGACAGAGGTGTGCGAGAAAACATTTGACACCCGGCAGGAGGCCCTGTGCAAAACACCATCCTCAAAGCATCCAACTTCTCCACAGAATTTGTAGTGCAGACATGACAAGGGCTTGGACTAACATGTAGACTTCATCATCAGAAGGCTACTTCCCGGGGGACACAGGTGGAGTGCCAATGGAAGGGAAGCCATTGCAGTGGTCTAGGCCCTAAAGAAGTCCAGAACAAACTTGTTTGAGGCTCACTCCGATTCAGACAGCCCACAGACTCTTCAGATGGCTGTTGCAGATGAGGGGTAAGAATCCAAAACCGTTTAGGTAGTCTGTCTCTCTACAGGGAATGGTCTTTGCAGTGGAAGATTGCCATGGGATTGACCATGCCACTACTGATGGTATTTCTAGGTTTTTGCCCTTAGCGATGAGAACTCTCATGAGGATAGTAGTTCTCCCCAAGTTGTCATGGGAGGGAGGAACATGTGTAGAAATGACTATCTTTTGTGTGGTATGTGTTCAGATGAAGAAACTGGGCAGGTATTGACTTTCAAGCTCTTTATTCCACCAACAGCAATACAGATCAAGTGCAATTTTCCTCCTCCTCTTTCAGTTGTCCAGTAACTGCTTGTTACCATGGCATCCACTGAAGTGCCACTGGATAGCAGGTACATATCAGTGACAACTTAATGAGCAGGTCACAACACATCTCCCTCCTTCAGAAAATGTAGATAAAGATCCTCCCATAATACAATACAACACAAAATGAAAATTAACAAATGTACAATACAGTAGTTAGGGAAAGAAATAGGAAAATAAATCAATAAAGATAAAAACGCTCAGAGTACAAGGCATGGAACAACAGACTTTGGTTTTACAATATAATCACCTAACTATAGCATCACACACATGGTGGCTGTAAGCAACCATGTAAATATATTTAAAAAAGATAATTAACAACAGTTGAATTTTCAAACTGATATCCATGAACCAGATTATAGTCCTTCAAGAAAGATGGTTTCTTCTTTGGATGGGTATTACAACAGAACCAAGCCCGCTCAGCCCTCCACAGGGCTTGGTCGCCCCACTCCCCGCTGCTGCTCCTGCCTGCCTTTGCTGCCTCCTGCCTGCAGATTCCTTCGCTCGCTGCCCGCTGCTCCTGGGAATTTCCCGCTGCTCCTGGGAATTTCCCGCTGCCCGTTGCTTCTTGGAATTTCCCGCCGCTGCCTCCCTGCGGCCCCGCCCCCCCTGTGATTCCATTCGCCGCCCCGCTCCCGCCACCCAGCTGCTCCTCCCTCCCGGCTCCTTACTTAAGGGGACCGTAGGGGACCACAGAGTGTGACCGCTCAGCCCTCCACAGGGCTTGGTCGCCCCACTCCCTGCTGCTGCTCCTGCCTGCCTTTGCCGCCTCCTGCCTGCAGATTCCTTCGCTCGCTGCCCGCTGCTCCTGGGAATTTCCCGCTGCTCCTGGGAATTTCCCGCTCCCCGCTGCTTCTTGGAATTTCCCGCCGCTGCCTCCCTGCGGCCCCGCCCCCCTGTGATTCCATTCGCCGCCCCCCTCCCGCCACCCAGCTGCTCCTCCCTCCCGGCTCCTTACTTATGACGCCCCCAGAGCGACCGCGCAGCGGACGCGCGCAGCGGGAGCACCGTTTGAGCGCCGAAGGTGCGCCAGAGGTAAGCCCGTCTGCGCCCGTCCGCGCCTGGCCCGCGCCCAGCGCCAGGACCCCTGGCCCTCCCCGCCGAGGCAAGACGACCCGACTGACCTACGACGCCGCCACTCTCAACGCACTCAATGCCGGCCGGACCCACGCCTGCTGCCGAACCACCCCGAGACGCACCCACGGACCCTTCACCTGCTGCACCTGCAAGTTCACCTGCCTCCGAACCTGCCCCGCACCCGCCAAGACAAACACCAGCAGCAACCACCTCAAGTGCATCCTGATCAACACCCGCTCCATCCACAGACACGCCGTGGAACTCTGGAACCTCCTCGACGCTACATCACCGGACGTCGACTTTCTCACGGAAACCTGGATGAACGCCTCCTCTGCACCCGACATCGCCATCGCCATCCCGGACGGGTACAAGATCATCAGGAGGGACCGCATCAACCAGACCGGAGGTGGCATCGCCATCGTCCACAGGAACACCATCCGCATCACGACCGACGCCAACGACTCCTTCGCCGCAGCCGAACATCTCCACTTCCAGATTCACACCGACCCTAAGACGACCCTCAGAGGCACCCTCGTCTACAGACCCTCGGGACCACGCACACAATTCAGCGAAGACATCACAGACTTCATCAGCCCGCACGCCCTCCCCTCCACTGACTACATCCTCCTCGGGGACCTCAACTTCCACCTGGAGAACAACAAGGACCGCAACACCACCGCCCTGCTGGAAAACCTCGCCAACCTCGGACTCAAGCAACTGGTCAACACCCCCACCCACTACGCCGGCCACACGCTTGATCCCGTCTTCTCTTCCAGCAAGTACATCACCTTCAGCCACGCCACCGGACTGGACCGACCACAGCTGCGTCCACTTCAGCTTCAGAAGAACCACGACCCACCACCACCCGCAACAGGTACCTCACAGGAATTGGAGCAAGATCACCGCAGACCAGCTCACCACCTCCCTCAGCCAGAGCCCACCCGCCAACACAACGGACCCCAACGAAGCAGCCCGCAACTTCACACAGTGGCCGACCGCCTGTGCCGACGACCTCGTGCCACTAAAGAACCCTCCCAGCAGACCCAGAAGCAAGAAGGCATCCTGGTTCACCGACGACCTCAAGGACTCCAAGAAGACCTGCCGCACCCACGAGAAAGCCTGGCTCCTCGACCGGACCACCGACAACATGACCGCCCTCAAACACGCTACCCGCAAGCACCACCAGCTCATCCGCACCACCAAGAAGAAATCCCTGAAGGAACGACTGGACAACAACGCCCACGACAGCAAAGAGCTCTTCACTATCGTCAAGGAGTTCTCCAACCCCAGCACCGGCACCAACGACATCACTCCGTCACAAGACCTCTGCGACTCCCTCGCCTCGTTCTTCCACCGCAAGATCGCCGACATCCACAACAGCTTCGGCGCCCCACCCACGCACCCAACCGTGGAACCAATGCCCCCCACCGCCACCCTTCGCACCTGGACCACGGTGACCACCGAAGACACAGTCCGCACGATGAACACCATCCACTCCGGATCACCGACCGACCCCTGCCCACACCACATCTTCAACAAGGCCGACTCCACCATCGCACCCCAACTCCGGAACATCATCAACGCCTCCTTCAACACCGCCACCTTCCCGGAGAGCTGGAAGCACGCCGAGATCAGCGCCCTCCTGAAGAAACCTACAGCGGACCCCACCGATCTCAAAAACTTCCGCCCCATCTCGCTCCTCCCTTTTCCTGCTAAAGTCATCGAGAAGATCGTCAACAGACAGCTGACCGCCTTCCTCGAGACGAATGGATCCCTCGACCCCTCGCAGTCCGGCTTCAGAACCAACCACAGCACCGAGACCGCCCTCATCGCAGCCACCGACGACATCCGGACCCTGCTCGACAAGGGGGAAACAGTGGCCCTCATCCTCCTGGACCTCTCCGCTGCGTTCGACACGGTCTGCCACCGCACCCTAGTCCAGCGCCTCAGCAACATCGGTATCCAAGAGAAGGCACTGGAGTGGATCATCTCGTTCCTCGCCGGAAGAACACAAAGAGTCCGCCTCCCCCCGTTTTGCTCCGAGGCCACCGAAGTCATCTGCGGCGTCCCGCAGGGGTCTTCACTCAGCCCCACCCTCTTCAACATCTACATGAAACCTCTCGCAGCCATCGCACGCCAGCACAACCTCAACATCATCTCTTACGCCGACGACACCCAGCTGATCCTCTCCCTCACCAGAGACCCCGACACCGCCAGAACCTGCCTACACGAAGGGATGAAGGACGTCGCCGAGTGGATGAAGGATAGCCGCCTGAAACTGAACTCGGACAAGACGGAAGTCCTCATCCTGGGATCTTCGCCCTCTGCCTGGGACGACTCCTGGTGGCCCCCAGCCCTGGGCACCGCACCCAAGCCAACCGACCACGCACGCAACCTGGGCTTCATCCTGGACCCCTCCCTCTCGATGACCGGACAAGTCAACGCCGTCTCCTCATCGTTCTTCAACACCCTGCGTATGCTTCGCAAGATCTTCCGCTGGATCCCGACCGAGACCAGGAAGACTGTCACCCAGGCACTCGTCACCAGCCGACTGGACTACGGAAACGCCCTCTACGCCGGAACCACAGCCAAGCTACAGAAAAGACTCCAGCGCATCCAGAACGCCTCCGCCCGACTCATCCTGGATGTCCCCCGACGCAGCCACATCTCCAGCCACCTGAGGAACCTGCACTGGCTCCCCGTCGACAAGAGGATCACGTTCCGGCTCCTCACCCACGCACACAAGTCTCTCCACGACCTGGGCCCCAAGTACCTCAACGACCGCCTGACCTTCTACACGCCCACCCGCCAGCTACGGTCCACCAGCCTCGCCCTCGCAGCCGTACCACGCATCCGAAGAGCCACCGCCGGAGGAAGATCCTTCTCTTACCTGGCTGCCAAGACCTGGAACTCCCTCCCCATCCACCTTCGGCTGACCCAGGACCATCTCGCCTTCAGGAAACAACTGAAGACCTGGCTGTTCGAGCAGTAGCATACCCCTCCCCCCAAGCGCCTTGAGACCCTCCCGGGTGAGTAGTGCGCTATACAAATGGCATGATTGATTGATTGATTGATTGATTGAACCTATGATATTCAGAACTTTTGTCAACCAAAGGTAGGCTTAAATTGGGTCTGTCATTTTCTCTACAATTTGCTAACCTAGATAATGCTCTACACTCCACCATCACACAATAAATAATAAATCCATATTTGTAAAGCGCAAACTATTCACCCTTATGGGTCTCAAGGCACTGGGGGCCATCGTGGAAATTAAGTGAGCTATTGCCCAGAGTCACATAGTGCTGAGCTGAACTGAGCTGCCGCTGGAGCCAGGGATCGTACCATGAACACTGTGCTCCGAAGTCAGCTGCCCTGGCTGCTGCACCACACCTCTCTACACAACACAACCACATTTTTCGTCACACGAAAAATACTCTTCAGACCCCAGAATTTTGATTTACCCTTGGGTGTCCAACCCGGTTTCTTCACAAAAACTAGATCGCCCACCCTCCACAAGCATTGTGTCTATCATCAAAATGTTTTTTTTTACTTTTCCTGATACTTCTTTACCACACAGGAATCCACCACCTTCCTATGCTATTTACTCCTCAACCAGATTGGCTTTAGTTTAGACCCTGCAAGTCTTCTCTTAAAAAATGGGATGGTGAAAGTTTGGTCACGGAATGGGGAGCATTGCGAGGTCCTGTTCTCCAACACAATTTGGGCAGGCACTTTAACCAATTGCTTCTTGCTCTCTACCAAACCATTAGCCTGTGGTGAGTATAATGATGTGCAAAGCTGTATAATGGGCAACTCATCTAAAAATAATTCTTTCATTTAACCAGCGATGAACTGAACCCCATTGTCAGTGGTAATAATCTTGGGCACCCCCTCTGAAGCAAACACATCCCTCAAAAATTCAAGCGCACTCCTGGTAGTCACAGTATTTACACAGCAAGCTGAAACCCACCACCAGGACAAATCTTTCCCCTTGTGACAGCAGGTCAAAAGGACTAACAATGTGTAACCTTTTTAGAAAGTGAAAGTCATTTGCTGCACACTGGATGCAATGCCTCAACACACCCTCCACATGTCTATCTAACCCTCACTGTTAGACCTGGCACCTTGGCGTGGGTCTCCCTTTCACTCTTGCTGTTGCCTCATGTGTTTTTACTGGTGTTAGATGCTTCGGGCACTGTGGCACTGCTGTACAGTGCAACAGTGCAAGTGCTCCCCATTGTAAATTGATGTATGAATTAGTGATTCCATGATTGGCTGGTTTGGTTTACCAGTCAGACCCTAGTACAGTGCACCGGGAGTGCCCAGGGCTTGTAAACCAAATGCTGCTGGTGGGCTTGTAGCACTGGTTGTGCCACCCACAGAAGCAGCCTGTAAAAGTATGTCTAAGGCTTGCCATTGCAGAGCCTGTGTGCAGTCAGGTACTGCCATGTAGACTGAGCACGTGCACCCACTTGCCAGTCCCTAAACCTACCCCTTTCTTCATATCAGACACCCCTATGGTAGGTCCAAGGGCAGGGTGCATTGATAGTATAAGTTAGGGAAAGCCCTGATGTGTGTGGCATGTCCTAATAGTGAACTACAGCCATTTTCGTTTTTCACTATTGCAAGGTTACCTATTCCCCATAGGCCAGAATGGGCAGTTTGAATATTACATCTTATAATCCTAACTGACTCTGGGAACATGGTATGAATTTGAGTTTAGTATGCCTGAACTCAGAATGATAAAATACATCTTTTAGTGAAGTTGATTTCAACATTCTGGATTTGAAAATACCACTTTTAGAAAGTAGGTATTTTCTTGTCTAACTATCCAAGCCTGCCTCTGCTAGGTTGTATATTCTTTGTCTGGAGTTTGAGTGAAAGGGGCTGGGGGATTCCAGGAGGCAGGGTGAGTCAGCCCAGTGGTGAATAGAGAGATCTGCATCTAGATGGGAGGGATGAGCCGCACCTGGAACCTAAATAGGGCTGTGCCTTCCCTCCACAATGCTGGCTCCACCTCCTGTGGTGTGTCTGATGTCTCTGCCCTGCACTGTGAAAGGAAAGGAGTCATGTCAACAGAGTGCTCCAGGACTGACCAGAACTGGTTTGGACTAGGCAAAGGCCTCTCTGCCTTCAGAGAACAAAGAGAAACTGTCCATAAAACAGGGGTCCCAAACCCCAGAAAATTAGATCACTTTTGGACAACAACATGAAAACTTTGCTGAGGAGTGGAACCAGAAGAAACTAAGGAGAGACTATCCCTAAGCTGAAGGGCTGCTTGGGGAATTTACCTGCAGTGGTTGCCTGACTGCCAAAGAAAGGAGAAAATAACTTTGTGCACTTTCATCAACTTGTAAGGATCTCCAAGGGCTTGAGAGAAGAGCTTGCCTTTTGCTGAAGTCTCAGGGATAACAGATTTCAACCAGCAGCTCCCCAAGAGTTCTTTGGAAGTGCCTGATGCTGTTTTGGGCCTTCTGAGGGACTGCGTGTCGCAAGGAGCTGGAAGCGCAACTCACAAAGAAGAAGCCTGTCGTCGTCGCTGCCATCGCATCTCTGAACAAGGGTGTCGCCGCTGTAGCTGACACATTGTACCGCATCACAAGAAACGTCTCACAACATCGAAGAAGCGTGACGCCGTCGCAGCCGCTGCCGTTGCATCTCTGAACGAAGGTGTCGCCGCTGTAGCTGTTGCATTGCACCGCAGAAGCGCCTCGCATCCACGGAGAAGCGTGCCGCCATCGGAGCCGCTGTTGTCGCATCTCTGAACAAGGGTGTCGCCGCTGCAGCTGTCGCATCGAGTGGAAGCGTCTTGCATCGGGGGAGAAGAGTGTCGCCACCAAAGCCGCTGTCGTCACATCTCTGAACAAGGGTGTCGTCACTGCAGCTGACGCATCGAGTCGGGACATCTAGCAACATCAAGGGAGCGTGTCGCATCAAGAAGAAGACGCCATCTTTGTTTCTTTGCACCCAATCTTCAACGCATCACCATCCTTGCGCGCCAGATATCACCACATCACCTTTCCTGCAACACTTTTGTTGCCCTGCATGTTGCATCTTAAGGTACATTGACTTAAAGTGTCACAATTTAAAATCTAAAGAGAACTAAGCCAATTCTACCATTTTAAGTACTGTATTGTGGATTTTTGTCGTTTGTGGTCTTGTGTTAAATCTATATAAAGAATACTTATTTTTAATATACAACTGTGTGGTGTCCATCTGTAGTGTTGTCATTGGGTTACTGTATGTTCTCACAAATGCTTTACACACTGCCTCTGAGATAAGCCTGTCTGCTCGTGCCAAGCTACCAAGGCGGTGAGCAGGGGTTATTTTCGGAGTGTACCCCCTTACCCTGACTAGATGCAAGGGTCCCTATTTGTCACAAGTACCTACCTATGCCAACTAGAGACCCCTAAATCTAACACACACCTTTGTCGGATTCCTTCCTAAGTGCCCCTTGTTCACAAGATTTACAATTTTTTATATTTTTATTAAAATTAGTAACATCCATATAAAATTACCGATTGACAATATCAACTGGTTGCCCACATCATGGTTCAATATACAGAGGTCAGCAAAGCAATTACATTAATTAGTCACATCTCCGTCCACACGTCTGCGTAATTTAAACTCCACCACTGGGGATACACATAAATCACCTCTATAGACATTCCATTTGGTCCATTTTCTTTCCCATTTTTTCGGGCACCCCTGGATATAAAGAATTATTTCTCCACAATCATGCATCTGTCTAATTCTTTCACCCATAGAGATGCAGAAGGTGGTGCCGCCACTCCCCACCCCTTCGCCAGTTCCCTCTTCACCAGCGTGTATCCCAGCATCACTAGCTGTTGTACGATTTCAGATAGGTCAGTGGCTGCCCAGATGTTTAATAAGCCTAGTTGTGGTGTCAGTCCCACCGTCTTTCCCAGTGCAGTCTGCATATGATTTGTGGCGTCCTCCCAGAAGCGACGGACAGCCGGGCACTCCCAAAGGGTATGGTAGAAGGTAGCCGGCTGTCGGCACCCCCTCAAAAAGAGGTCGTCTTGTCTTGCGCCTATTTTAGCTAAGATTATCCCTGTCATATAGGACCGGTGTAAAATCCTGAGCTGTATCAGTCTAAATGTAAGCGTGATGGCTGCATCCCTAGGTGACATAAGGGCCGAACGCCAATCTTCCTCATCTATCGATCCCAAGTCTCTCCCATTGCTCCTTAAGCTTGCCAAAGATATCAGGTAGATTGTTACTAAGTTTCTTGTACGTTAAAGATATGGCTTTGCACTACACTCCAAAGCAAGCGTTGGATTGTAGTGCAAGCAATCTTCCAGTGGCGATCTAGACTGGTGAAGCCCATATAGCAAGCGGTCTTCCAGTGGCGATGAGCTGGTATGACCTCACAGCTTAGAAAAGCCGCCTGTAAGGCATGCCTTATTTGCAGGTATCTGAATACCTCCCCTGGAGCCATCTAGTAAGTCCTCCGGAGCTCCTCAAATTTAAGTATTGAACCCTTTTTAACCAAATCTTTCACCACTGAGATTCAGATTGTGTCAAATCTATCAAATCCTGGTCCAATTTTTGAGTATACCACAGTGGTGTCATCTTGGTGAAGGTATTCGCCCAACCCAACCGTGAATTTGCCTGACGCCAACTCTTTATCGTATGTAGCATTAGGCTGGTGCACCTCTTTTCCTTAGTGTAAGAGTAAAGTGTCCCCAAGTAGCCCAAGCAATCTGTCTGGTACCTATCCAGGGCGTAGCCAGGGTCAGTAGGCGGGAAATATATACAATGATTCACAGCCACCAGCTGCGAGGCCTAGTGGTACAGCTTGAGGTCTGGCAGTGCTATTCCTCCGTCATACCAACTTTTTGTTCGTTTTTTCAATGCCACCCTAGAGGCCCTGCCATCCCACAGCAGCATTCGCATCTCCACCCTCCACTGCTCGGTTTGGGCAGTTCTGAAGGATATATAAAAAAACACGGGAGCACCAGCATTTTAAAGAGAGCGGCTCGGCCTATCAGAGATGAACGTAATGACCTCCAGTGCTTCACATCTGCTCGTAGCCTGGCCAACGGGGGTGCCAAATTACGACTATGGAAAAGAGCTGGGTCTGGTGTAACAAAAATACCTAAAACCTTCTCCAGCAACTTCTATTTTGCAGTTTTTGAGGCGACGGGGAGTTTGCCCCTGAAGCACGAATAGCACTGACTTGACCCAGTTTATTGCATACCCTGAATACTTCCCGAAGTTTGTAAATATATTCAGAACAGCGTGTATGGATTCATAGGGGGAGGCAAGATATATTAGTATGTCGTCAGCATACAAGGATATTCGATCCTCCTGCCCCACCACCCACCGCAAGCCTCTTACCATCGCGTCTCGATGTATCAAGGCAGCCAAGGGTTCTAGCATAAGGGAGAATATCAATGGGGACAGTGGACATCCCTGTCTGGTGCCTCTTCGCAACGTAAACTCTCGGGAGGTATAGTTGTAAACTCTCACCTGTCCCTGTATGCCAGTATAGAACAGTTTCACCCAACCTATACATTTGGGGCCTAGCCCCACTCTGGCGTGGACTTCAAATAAATACGGCCATTCTATGGAATCGAATGCCATGAAGGCATCCAAGGACAATATTACTGCGTCCTCTTCCAGAAGCTCTCTGCGCGCCAGTATGTTGTGTAGACGGCATATGTTAAGAGCCGTATTTCTCCCTGGCATGAAACCAGACTGATCTGGGTGTACTAAAGTGGATATCACTGTCCCGGGTCGTGTAGCAAGAGCCTTCACTAAAATGTTTGCTTCTACATTGATCAACAAGATTGGCCTGTACAAGCCACAGTTATCTACCGGTTTTACAGTCTTGTGGATAACAGCGATAGTAGCTAGGCATTGATCTGCCCACAGCTGTCCCCTCTCATAGCTCTCCTCATACATGGCGCGTAGGTGCGGGGCCACCTGAGAGGACATGACTTTTAGGAACTCAATGGGGGTACCATTCGGCCCCATCACCTTCCCAGACTTAATTTGACCAATGGCCTTCTTGATCTCTTCACTCGTTAAGTCTTCATCTAGCGTGTCCCTATCTAATTTTGAAAGGGTCGGCACGTCGCTATCCAATATGTTATGTTATTTATTCTTGTAGAGCGCACAGTTACCCTGGGGTGTCCTGGTGCTTAATGCTGATTGCCTGGGAAGCAGGTTTTGTATTATTGTGGAAAGAGCAAAGTTTTCAGACCTTTACGAAAAGACAGAAAGTCCAGAGCATTTCTAAGCATGAAGGGCAGCTCGTTCCAGGCCCTAGAAGCACAGACAATAAAGCCTCTGCCTCCCCAATTAGATTTTTTAAAGGAGGCCACTTGCACTTGCTTAGCACCTGTTGATCTTAAGTTCCTACCTGGAACACACCATTAAAGCTTACGTCTGAGAAACTCTGGACCTATTCCATTAACTGCCTTAAAGACAATGCAGAGAGCCTTGAAGCGAGTTCTTAGCCTTACTGGGAGCCAATGCAGTTTTTTCAATTCGCTCCTGACAGAGATATACTGAGGGATTTCAGTCAGCATTCTTGCCGCTTCATTCTGGACCAGTTGAAGCCTATTTAAGTGTTGTTTTTGAGCATTAAGGTAGAGGCAATTACAATGGTCCTGTAGCGACAATATAAGAGCTGTTACCACTGTCCTCAGCTTGTTCTGTGTAAGGAAAACCTTGATTTTCCTGATTATCCTGAGAACCATAAAGCAGGCTGAGGTCACCATACTTACTTGGTCTCCCATAGTAAGCTTAGTGTCCACCAGAACTGGCAGATTCTTAACTTTCCTAACAGGTTCCGGGCATTTGCCAAGGTCCTGTGGCCACCATTCGGGAGTCCAGACCCATGGATTGTTACCAAATTTCAGGACCTCGGTCAATTCACGTCAATAGGAGTTGACGTGAATCTTCTTCCGTGTACGTAGTGGAAGGGGAGTATATTCTTTCTAAATGGTCTGCGAATGCCTCTGCGCTGTCTCTGGGGTGATTAAGTATCTCACCATTTGGCAGTGTCAGTCTAGGCACCCATCTTGTGCCCTGTTCCCGCCTCTCCAACCACGCTAGGGTTTTACCTGCCCTATCCCCCAGTTAGTACAGCGTACGTTGGGTACTATGATGTTTGGCCATCATGTGTTCTCGTGCCTTGATTTTGTACTCGTCTTGTTTCAAGGTCAGTCTATGGTGCGTATCGCTTGAGGGGTTATTCGCTTAGTCTGCCTCTAGTCTCGGAGTTCCTCCTCCATCTGAACCAATGTTCAGCGCCTTTTTGTAATATACCCCATATTTATGGACAGAGCTTGCCCCTTTAAAACCACTTTATACGCATCCCATATAGTTTGAGCAGAGTCTACCGAGCTTAAGTTTTCTTGAAAGTAGTTCCCTGTTTGCACACACAGTTCTTCTTTTATGTCAGGTATTGTCAACAGCCACGGGTTAAGAACAATAGTGGTACGCGTCTGTCGTTCCCAATGCGTGAACTCAATCCCAACTAGGGAGTGTTCCGAGATACCCCTGGGTAAGATCTGAGGGTGCCTAAAACTACCTATCGAGGCCATATACATTAGAAAGTAGTCTATACGAGAAAGACTTTTATGGACACTAGACAACTATGTGTATTGCGGGTCTCCCGGTTGTAATTCTCGCCCCACATCCAAGAGCCCCATTGCAGTGGTGAATTCTGCCATCAACTCATTCAGTCTAGCTCCCGGCCTCTGTGGGTGTCTGTCAGTCATGTCATCCATCGTCATGTTGTAGTCCCCTCCCATTAAGGTACCCTCAGGGAGTCTGGTCAGCATGTTACTGAGGTCTGCCAAGGCCGCCTTACCCAATGCTGGTGGCAGGTAAAGAGAGATGACATTAAGTGCTCTGCCCTCCCACTGGGCTTCTACCACAGCAAATCACCCCTTGGGGTCTGCCCGTGCCTTATGCACAATTAGAGGTGTATTTCTTTTCACCATAATACCCGTACCTCTAGAACTAGTGGTGTAGTCTGCATGAACTAGAAGTTTGTATCCCCATCTATTGAGGGCCTTGCTTTTGTTTCCCACCAGGTGGGTTTCTTGCAGCAGCACTAAATCTGGGGAGTGTCTTTTCAGATATTGTTGAACGATTCCCCTTTTTATTTTATCCCCCATCCCTTTAACGTTTCAGGACAGAGAGTGCTAGGTCCCTATTAACCCCATCCCACAGCATATTGAAATCCGCAATACGGTAGATCAAGGATCAGGAATACATGTCATGGAATACCAATTGAAGGTGAGCAACTCCTGTTTGCGTGTGTCCTCCGGTACCAAAACCAGCGTGAAAATCGGCATATAGCAAGATACAATAGCTATAATACAAGTCACAATAGCTACAATTCAAGTCAATGTGACTCCGAACTGATGAACGCTCCTCCTTCCTCCCGTCCCCCCCCCCGACTCCCTGCCGGTGGATGTTAAACTACCCACTCCCCAACTAGGCAGAGTGCCTCTCCCCCCCCCAAAATGCTGAAAGAGCATCCCTGCTAGTTTCATGTTACATATTACAAATTGTCCATTGTCCGTATCCTATGAGTGTCTTGAAAGGATCAGTGACCGTAAGGTGCAAACTACCTAGACATTGTTGAAAATCAGAGCTGTAGGCAGTCACAAATGTACATCAACCTTAGAAATATTTACCCCCCCTCCCCGCAATACTTGCACTTCCGTAGAACCATGGGCCATCATCCTGTATCACCAGGCATTATTCAGTCTTCGTCTGCTTCTCACTTCCCGGAGTGCTGGGGCCCCCAGGCAGTCCGTCCAAGTTCCCCCTCTGCTGTCTGGGTCCACCAGTGCCGTCTCTTCTTTGGCCCCCACCCTCTGCCATCCCTTCAGCCAATCCCACACCTCCTCCGGCGACGTGAAGAACCATGTTTTGCCGTCTGACTTCACTCTGAGATTTGCCGGAAAGAGAATGGCATATTTAACTTCCCTGTCCCGAAGCTCCCTTTTCACTGCCTGAAAGATGCGTCGCTGAGCCTGGACTTTAGCCGTGGAGTCCGGAAAAAATTTAATCTCACTATTGTCGATCTTTAGCGATGGGCTAGCTCCCGCTGTCTGCAGTATGATGTCACTGTCACCGTAGTTAAAGACGCGAGCTATAAGGGGTCTCGGGGGGGGCCCAGGTTTTGGCCTGCCTCCCGGCACTCTAAGATTTACAATTTTGTCCCATAATCCAGCCAGAGAAACTGTCTGATCCCAACAGTAAAGGTCACAATTTACTTCTATGGCAATTCCCTTGAAAGCAGGCCCGCTTAACACCACAGTATCCATGATCATCTTCCTTACTTCATCTTGCGTAGACTCTATCTCCCATTCTGATTTACCAATTGCTGACTTCTCGACCCACATAACAGGGTCCACCTAGTCTCTGCCCAAACAAGTTTGTCAGCAGGCAACCTTGACAAATAATCAGCTGGAACATTCTTTGCTGTTGGAAGATACTTGACATGATACTTGAATTCCAATAACTGTTCCACCCACCTTTTTATGTGTGGAGTAATGTTATCAACATTTCTGGTCCTTAACAACTGCACTAAGGGCATGTGGTCTGCCCTGAGCAGGAATAGCAATCCCCACAAAATTTAAAATGTCATGTTGCCCACTTGCAAGCCAGTGCCTCATGTTCAATGATCAAGTACCTATCCTCAGCCCCTTTGAGAGACCGTGAAGCAAAAGTTACCACCTTCTCTTCCTCATCATCAACTTGAGACAACACAGCTCTAAGACCCTTTAAACTGGCATCTTATTTAATGGTGATCTGATAGACTTCAGCCCACTGGTAATATTCTTGGCCAATTTAGAATAGTATGCCGCCAACCCTAAGATTGACCTGATCTGACGTTCGTTGGATGGCGACATTGCTTCTAAGATGGAGTTTGCCAGATCAGTTTTGGTACTAATGCCCTCTCTTGAAATAGTGTGACTCAGGTATGAAACAGACCCTTCACCAAATTTACATTTTTCCTTTTATTAGAGTAAGGCCTTTATAGCTCAATCTAGTAAGTTCTGGCTTCACAGTATCAACATGTTGCTGTTTGTCACCACCATACACCAGAATGTTATCCTGGAAATACATCACAGATTCAATTTCCCTCAATACCAATTTCATTAGCCTTTGGAAACACTCTAACGCCAAAGCATGTCCAAATGGTATCCTTTTAAACCTATATGCCCGAGGGCATAACAAAAAATGTGAGTGCTCCGGAATCTTCATGTGGCATGGCCTTGTGATAAGGGGCAGACAAGTCCATCACGCTAAATATAGAAGCACCCGTATGCTCGGCCAGAGCTTCAATGATAGTCGGCAGTGGTTGGTAATCAACCCAGATACATTGGTTGAGGTTGACACACATCCTGAGCTTGGTACCATTTCCTTTGGGAGCCAGGACCTCTGAGGCCAACCCCTCTGAGGGTTCTATCTCCTAAATGACCCCCAAAAGAAGATACTTGTCAAATTCTTCTTGTAGAGGCTTTAGGATAAGCTTTGGCAACTTCCTTACTTATGCACCACCTGTTTGGCACTCTTCTTTAAGATAATCTTATGCCCTTGAGAATACCAAGCTAAACTTTAAACACTTCAGGGTATTCATTAACCAGTTCAAGGTCTTCACCATTGATGTGAGAGTTGTGGTACAGGGTAATCCCTCAGTCTTTTTGGTATCTTCACGGCAACATATTGTTATGATGTTTGGCCATATAGATTTTCCCTACTGTTTCGCTCCCCCATGAAGGTAATTTTCATTACTGTGTATCCTATGAGGTGACCATGAAGCCGCCAAAATTGTGAGATTGTTTCCTCAAATATCTATCTCATATTGAGGCATAGCTACAGGGCCACTATCCACAACACCATTCACTTGTCTGATTTCCACAGGAGAGGGTGCAACTTGCAAGATTACATTCAGGCTCGCTTTAGGTACATCCACTACTTCATGCACCTTGGGATTCTCGCAAACCCAAGTAAACTGCCCTCTCCTCAAACAGTTGTGACAAACAGAATTACAGGCATGGCAACTAGCACTGCTCAAGAGGTGATACACTACCACATTTAAAACATCTACATTTAGATCATCTTCATGAACTGGAAATCTCTTTCATTGGTCTGTAACTCATAGTCATATTTTGTGCTGGGCTCTTTGATTTTCACAAGTTGGCTTATCACCTAAAAATGTAGCCACTCTGTCCACTGAATGTGGTGTGCTTCCTGTAATTTCTTTAATCAACCCTACGTGTGTTCCTATTCTTTTCACTATTTCAATAGCCTCTTTAATGAGGGATGTTTGGCCAAAAGCTTTTCCTGCACCCTGATTTCATTTGTGCATCATAACAATTGATCCCCGATGAGGGAATCAGCTAGGTCCCTAAACTCACAGTTCCAAGTAAGACTCTTTAAAGAAGCTACGTAACTTGCTATTCTTTCCTCTTTGGGTTGGGCTTTAGTGAAAAACTTGTTCCTCTCCATTACTATGTTTATACGTAGACCAACATGTCTCTGAAGCATAGAAATGGACATTTCATAAATGTCCTTTGGTTCACCTTCCCCATTGCCAATTACAATCTCATCAAGGCTTTTAAAATATTGCACAGCTCTTTTCCCAGATTATGCAATAGTAAACCTTGTTTCCTGGCTGAGGAGAACTATTCTCCCCAATCACTATTAAATAAGAGTAAAAAGGTATTTCCACCTCTTCCACAGTAGTAGGGGCTCTCCAGATTGAGATAAGAATTATGGAGGTTGAGACATGCTCCCCACTGCCATGTTGTAAGACCTGCAATAGTAAATCTAACACAACAAACTAAAGAAATTAACTGATAAAATAAATGAAAGTAATTAGTCAAAATATTAAACTAACACAATGAGCTAAAATAATGAAAATCGAGCTTTCATTTTCCTGAGCTGAGTTTTGAACACATTCAGAGATTATTATGGTACCCGGTAGCCAGGTGTAGCCTGAGGCATCCTTTCGTTATATTTCTTTATATTAGTCATGCATACCACGTTATGCGGCTGTGGTAGATAGCGAGTAAAAATGTTTCTAGCCGACGCAACAAGAATTTTAAATTCTATTAAGGACATGGAGGCAAGGATTATGCTTTTCTTTGCTTTACTGCAAAACACAGCAGTCCTGTCTTTCTTCCGAACAGCGTCATCTTGATCGTTCAGGTCTGTTTTCCTTGATCTCCTATAAAGAAAATATTGGTTGTAATATGCCATTCATGGACAAAGTGCATTTCATAACCATTATGACATTCACAAATTAGCCTCCCCACATGACCAAATATCAACGGGTGGGAGCAAATTCAAATCATCACCATGAATTACACATGAAAATTCCATTTGCAATAAACATGTTATCATAGGACACCATCATCATGTTACCTGGGTGGGATAATCCTCGCCTCCGTGTCCTTAATAGAAGTGAAAATTCTTGTTGTGTCAGGTAGAAATATTTTATTCTATGTCAGTCCACGGAGGCTCTGATTATGCTAGTTTAAAGTTGTTCCATAACCATAGAAGCCACATCCACAATCGGTTGATGATAAAATGTCTTAAATGTTGAGTCAGATGACCAGACTGCCACAGCCATAATATCTTGTAAATTAGAGCCTGTATAAAAAGACTTTGAGGCCATTGCTCCCCTGACGGAGTGAGGGCCAAACATGGCAGTATCTACGCCTACAAGTCCCAATAACCAAGTAACTCACCTGGCTAAAGTTGCTGCAGTGACTGGGCGGAAAGGTCTCTCTAGTACAATCCTCATAACATTTTAAGCATTGAACCACGCATAACTTGGTATGATGAGGAAAGGCAGGATATGAAATACATCTAGAATGTGTTTTTGTCCATCTGGATATCGTGAAAGAAACCCCCGAAGGAGTTAATACTCTACTTGCTATGTCCAAAGCTCGCATGTCCGAGTTTTGTCTACAGGATATCAGACATAAAAGCATCGTAAGCTTTGCCGATAACTGTTTCCGAGATAAACCCTCATTGGCTGGCCAAGCTTTAAGGAAACGTAAAACTAAATCAACATCCCATACAACAGAGTATTTGGGTTCGGGGGATTGACCTATCGGATACCCCTCACTACTTTACACACCAGGGGGTGTTCCCCCACCGGTTTACTATCTATATGTGGATGACCAGCCGAAATCGCTGAACGAAAATTGTTCACAGTCCGATATGCCATTCCCGAGCTTGTGAGTTCTGACAGAAAATTGACTATGAGATGGACACCGGATCCCACGGGATCTGTTTGCCGTTCAGAACACCAACTAACCCATCTACGCCAAGCTGACTCATACCGCTTGTGCGTAGCAGGCGCCCATGACTGTGATAAGAAAAACATAGATTCTTGTGAAACTCCCGCCACTTACCATCATCGCCTGAAAGTCTCCACACCATAAGAGTCAAGAGGCCTTGCATTACCAGGGGATGAGGTAACCCCAGAGGGTCCTCCAGAATCTCCGGGAACGAATGTAGTCGAACCGGAAGAGCACATGACAAAGCTAGTGCCACAGAAAACCATGCTTGCACTTTCCAACAGGGAGTTATTAATATCACCTCCGCCCGCTGTCGACGGAGTTGCGCCAATACTCTTGGAATCATGGCAAAAGGTGGAAATGCATATAGAATGCCCGTCGTCCATGACTGAAGAAATGCGTCCGAGCTGTAGAACCGAGGAAGTTGCGCATTGAGTCTGGACGCAAAACGATCAACTGCACATGGGCCCCATTTGTCGTTCAACTGATTGAACACTCCGGGATGCAGCCTCTAATCTCTGGCATCCCTCAAGAAACAGGAATTCCAATCCGCTACCACATTGGAAGAACCCGTAATGTGCTCCGCCATCTCCGATATATGATTGGCCAGGCAATAATGCCAAAAGTCCTTGGCTATCTCCACCAGGAGACGAGACCTCGTACCTTCCAGACGATTGATGTACCGTACTGCTGACACATTGTCCGTCCACAGTAAAATACAGCAAGTCGTCCATTGCAGGGAGAGTGTCCGAATAGCAAACGAGCCTGCAAGAAGCTCCAGGCAATTGATATGGAGTTTCAGTTCCTCCAGGGACCACCGACCCCCAGTTTTCACTGAACCGCAACGGGCTCCGCAGATATGGAGTTTCAGTTCCTCCGGGGACCACAGACCCCCAGTTTTCACTGAACCGCAACGGGCTCCCCAGCCCCATCTGCTGGCATCCGATTCTATGATTATCTCCAGACTGGCTGCGGAAATGGTTTTGCCATTCCAAGCATCCATGTGATCCAGCCACCAAGTCATCTCGGTCCGAGCTTCATCGGAAATCGAGATCTGCTCTGCATAACTCAGACCCTTGCGTAAGTGCAGAATTTTCAACCGCTGAAGCGCCCTGTAGTGTAGGGGTCCTGGGAATATCGCCTGTATTGAGGCGGCCAGAAATCCCACCAATCTGGCCAATGTCTTCAAGGTTATAGTCTGAGAGGCAAGCCCTGTCCTCAACTCCTTCTTGATAGCTACTCTTTTCCTCAATGGTAATAGTAACTGAGCCGCAATTGAGTCTAACTGAAACCCCAAGAACTCCATTGACTGCGTCGGAATCAGAATGGGCTTCTGCGCGTTGATGACAAATCCCAACTCCTTTAAGAGTTGGACTGTCCAGTTCAGATGAAGAAGAACTGTGCCCATATTCTGTGACATAATCAGAATATCATCCAAATAAATTATGAGTCTTACCCCCGTTCTCTCAGATACTGAACCACGGGCTTTAGTAACTTGGTGAAACACCAAGGAGCAGACAAAAGGCCAAAGGGCATGGCCAAGAATTCGAACCTCTGGTCTCTCCACTGGAATTGAAGGAACCTCCGGTGAGGAGGAAAAATAGGCACCGCCAGGTATGCGTCAAATCTAGAGGCACCATCCAATACTTTTCCAACAGGATGTCCCTCAACAAATGTATGCCTTCCATTTTGAAATGGCGATACACTACCCAGGAATTGAATTCCCTCAGATTGAGTACCAGTCTGAAACCCTTGTCCTTCTTGGGTACTAGAAAGATGGTACTTACAAACCCTAACGGATGAGGGACTGTGTTCACGATTGCCCCTTTTTCCAACAATGAAAGAACTCCGTCGTCGATGAAAGACATTTCTGCATGGAAAAAACGTAGGGGAGGGGGAACCTGAACTTGATGGGGTGAGGCATAAAACTCTATCTGAAACCCTTTTACCTTCTGAAGGATCCAAGGGTCTTGTGTGAGAGTCTCCCACACATGGTGGAACAAAGCAGTCCGGCCTCCCACCTTCGTATCCCCGGTTTGCATTAAGCTTACCTGAGTAAGAGGTGTCTCTGGTGGAATAATTCTGTCCTCTGTAACCTCTGTGTTGTTGCCCCCTATCACCGCGATTGCAGGGAAGGGTAGAACTTGGATCACTGGCCACCACCTCTGCCACATTGTTCAGAACCTCGAGAGGTCTGGTTAGATCCACGGCCGTTCGCTCAACCCCTGTTGCGTCCGGCCCTGTTAAAAAGGCCAGTGTGGAAAACTTTTTTGATGTTCGCTTGAGCCTTATCCAGTGCGGAAAACATATTCACATATTTCCCCATCTCCTTCACAAACTTTTCCCCGAACAGCATGCCATTAGCAAGCATGCCTGGTTCCGTATTTGCCATTTTGGCCAGTTGGGGATCAATGCGCATAAGGAACGACCTTCTCCGTTCCACCGACAGGGCGCAGTTTGCGTTCCCTAGAAAACAGATAGCACGCTGTGCCCATTCCAGAACCTCCGTGGGGTTCAAAGGAGTGTTTGAATCTTTAGCGGTAACCGCGGCATCCAAAATCTTGATCAGGGGTCCAGTCACGTCAAGGAGTTTATCCTGACAACCCCTCCAAGCCCTGTCGAGTCAGTTCTTGGGATCCTTCGCAAACTTCTTCATGAAAGTGGCCATGTTCGGGTCTATTTCTGGGGTGTCCGCTACTTTACCCATCAGAGATGGTCTGGGACATCCAGAATGCAGGGTGGCCCGGACTTCTTTTTCGAAACCTCTCCGGAGGTTGTCCTGCACATAGTGTGCCACCTCAACAAAGGGAACCCAGTCAGTGGATCTTGGGTATTTAATGTTTCTGGGGTCGAACAAAAGGTTCTTATTGAACGGCTTGTCTTCAACATTGAGGGACTTGCGTTTCCATTTTTTTCCCGTCTGTGAAGCCGGAGACTCATGATCGGAGTCAGACGTGTCAGGTGCAGCAGGAGATGACTCCTCAGTCTCATCCGTCTGCGGCACCGGCGCTTTACGCGTCTTGGAAGAACTTACACCAACATGGTCGTACAGCACATTGCGGGCCATCCTAGCAAGGACCTCAGCCGATTTGTGACCAGAGGACTCCCTTTGGGCAGCACCAAACTTACGTTTACCATAGTTGTTTAATGGTTTGGTAAAAGGCTGTAACGCTTTAATTAATGCCCTGTTTACAGAGCCGTGGACGTGGGTATCCAGGGCTTCAACCAGTTGCTCCTCCATCTGGTGCTCTTCTGGTGCCTCATACTCTGCATTTTCATTGAATTCCACCCACTGGTCTTCCTCATCTGCGTAATACGCCATCTTGCTACAGGAGGGCTGAAGAAGTTTAAGGGGGGGAGGACCCTGAGGTGAGTAATAGACACAGGCACCGTGTAAACTGTCCCTAACTCACAGTGCTCAACTGTCCGTACAGCAGTGCACCACAGTAAGCAACTGCCCTGTGCCAGTGTCTCACAGCGTTTAAAAAGTGGAGGGAGGCACGCCTTATCTCTCTTAGGGCAAAGCCCTACTCCGGAAACACGCTCAGGTAAGCGTTCAGAGGGACAGGGGATCTCACAGTCTGCTCTAGCTGATGCGCGAAGAGCCAATCATTAAAACTACAAATATCGGCTTTTCGCGCATTCGCAGAGCGTGGGCATAGAGATAGGACTGTTACTCGAGCGCACGAAGCGCGTCCCGCTCCCGCTCCACAGCACTCAAAATCTGCCCACAAGGTGCCGGAGCGCCGCAAATTAAGACGCACACCTGAAAGGAATCACTGTATAGGCAAAATCGCCATAGCAACAAAATCGGCAAAATCAAAAGCGCGATCACGCGCCTGGCAGTAAATGCCCTAGCGATGCGGGCTCTAAACAGCTAAAGCCAAATCAAATCAAATACAAATACCCTCAAAATCACGGTGAAAGAGAAATGAAAGGTAGTTATCTGCTGCTGCAGCAGCAAAGAAAGAGACAGTGATGTGGTCACTCCGGACTATATAATATAGTTGACTGATAGTGATTGGTGCATACTAATCATGGGGTTGTACTTCCGGGGTATGCTGAGTTTTAAGTTGTTTATTGGCTGCTGTGTTTTGCAGTAAAGCAAAGAGAAGCATAATCAGAGCCTCCGTGGACTGACATAGAATTCTTGTGCGGCGAGCTCTGCCCAAACTCTCCTAAAACTCTCCAATCAGGCATGCTCATTTGCCCGCACAGTCATTGTCCAATGAGTGTGCTGGATACGTCACACCCCCAGGGATGCACACCACGCAGTGTAAAACTGAGAGAGCACGAGTTTGGGAAAAAATGTATAAGTACGCCATATTTACAAGCACGTAGTTAGTTCACATGTACTTTGCACCAGAGTGTTTATATTTAGAAGTGAAATACACAGAGTGTCTTATATTCAGTGGTGAAAGGCATAGAATGTTTAAGTAGAGTAACAATAATCATAACTGTGTGAGATTAATGTAGAAATGTTTGGGATGAATATGAAAACCTCATGTTCTCATGTTAAAGGAATAATGTAAGAGTTGAATGTAACTCTAAAAACCCAGTATTTTGTGTAGGCCTCATGGCAATTCACAAGCAAATCTAAACGTGCTGCTAAAATAATGTGAGACAAGGTTGACATGGTTCTTTCAAAATGTACTATTGAACTTAGGGTTAAACGTATATGCTTTATAGATGTGTTATTTTAGAAACGTATGCTAGTTAAGAATGTTTGCTGTTTAAATCAAGTTAACGTTTTAAGAGTGCAGGAACCTGCTGAATGTAAATCAAGTAGGCCGGAGCCGATAATGTCATGAAGTTGAAATCGTCATGTGCTCGTTAGAGGAGAGGTCGTGAGGTGTCCAGTATGAAGCTCTGAGAGTGTTTTATGGCCTAAGATATGGTGAAGTCTGGAATTTGAGGCCCACTGCAGGAAGAGCTGTATGCAGGTGCGAGGGTCCTAATCAGCTCGAATGAAAGGGACTTTGTTCAGTGGCGCCTTGCGCAGGCCTGTAGGAGTTTCCAGGAATTTCAGGGGGTATCAGCGCACGGAAGAAGAAGCCTGGGAACCAAGGTCAACTTTAACGAGGGTCTTCAAGAGTACCATCATGGAGTTTGCCGCGGAAAGATGTACCACGTGAGGGGCGTCCCAAGGGGCGTTTCTGTTGGAAATGTGATTTGGTATTAGGGAAAGTGACCCGGGAGGAGAGCAGAGCAGATGATTTTGGGAGCCTAAGGAAGCGGATGGGTAGGCAGATAGGCTGATCAGGAGAGACCCATTATCAGAGAAGAGACAAAGAGAAGTGCGTGATCTTCTTAGGAAATCACCACGGCTGACACCTAGAGGGTTAAGATCTTGTTAAGTAGGGATGTCATTTAGTATAGTGTAGGGACAGACTAACCTTAATTTTCTTTTCTGTAATGACTTTGAGGTTGCAACTTGTATCCATTTTAGCAACCCTGATGGTATTCGAACTTGTACTTATTATTTTGTTCTTCAGACTCAGACTATTCAAGAAGTTCATGTTCATAGTGATTCCGATATACCTGTTGAATCTCATCTTGAGAAGTTTGTATCTTCAGTTATCTTTGACTTTATATTAAATCTTTAAAACTTAATTTTGGTCAGTGGTCATTTAGAGTGGTGTAAGTTCTTAAATTGATTGTTTACCTCGAGATTACCTTTTACTCAAGACAGGTACCAACGATTCAGTCGACAGGAAGAAGGGATTTGGCAAGATAATTAGTAACCAGTAATCCCGCGTTAGCAGTTGGTAGCAGAGTGAGGATGGTTATCTTCTTGAGGAAGGTAATCTAGAGAGGTTAGTTTACCCCAAGGCCCGAGACGCCGAGAGACGAGCAGCGGAAGAATCGTGTGCCGAAAGGTGCAGACGGTGCGAGAAAAGCAGCAGTATCGGAGAGTGAGTATAAAAAGGGATTTTTAAACGTAAACGAAGTGAACATTATTACGGGGAAGAGGCTCCCCCAGAGGGTACGCCAGCTCATTATATGGCAACGAATGTTGGACTGCATACGATATTGTGGATTGGGGCTTGGAATAAGCTTACGGAAGGAAATGAGGAAATGCAGTTCCCAAAGTATGGAACGTTTAAGTTAGAGGTGTTACATCGGCTAAAAGCAACCATGTCCTCATTGAAACCTTCACCTAGACCAACACAGTTTGAGGCTCTTAATGCATGGATTAAGGCTGCACACGACCGAAATTTGAACAGGCGTCAACAAAGGCTGACGCGATCGGTAAGGGCAGTGCGAGATTCCAAATGGGATGAGGAGGAAAAGCGTTGGAGGGTACAGACTATTGAGGTGGAGAAAATGTATCCGATGAGGGAGGTGTCAGGAGGAGGAAACCTCATGGAAGAAGACGAGGAAAGCGAGTCAGAGGACAATCTGATAAACAGATTGTTGATGGATAGACCACCTCCGAGAGTGGGATTGATAGAAGATAGAGGGCTCGCAAGGGAAGATGGGAATGAGATAGAGGGGTATACACCACTCCCTATATCGGAATGGACACCTAGCAAAGGCGGAGAAACACCTCCAAACAACACTGTACAGAGTGTAGTGGGAAGGTTTGTGGTGCAGAAAACGCCAACCACAGAAAGGGTTGAGTCTGTGGGATTGCCAGACGCTCTTCAAGTGCCTGTTACCATAGGACCCATAGTTTCGATCTATAATTCTGAGAGAGATAGAGGGGAACAACAAAGGCAATTGGATAGGGAAAGGATTGAGATGGAAAGGAGGAATAATGTGACGAATGCATGGAAACAATTACCAGGTTCGGTAACGTGGAACACCCCATTAGACACAACTGTCGGTCCCAATTCAGAACAGGGAGGTCCGAGAGGACCAATGGACCTAAGGGGACCGCGGCCAAGATCTTTTTCAGAGTTAAGAGCTGATTTGAGGGAATGGGACGGGTCCATAGTATCTCCAAGTAACAGGACAAGAACGGAACCAGAGTGGGAAAGCAGGGGTAACGGGACTGTATCTCATTGTGGGGCCAGCGAAAGCAGTCAGGGCCGGGAAGGTCAAAGTCAAGAGAATAGAGGGGAAGCAGGTCCTACAAATCAGAGAGAACAGTCGGAACAAAATACTAGGATTGTAGAATGTGAGGAAATGTCCCGTCTCTGGGGGAACGGAGGAGATGAGGCGGTACGGAATTTTCAGAATAGGTTTAGGTGCCTTCATCATACGCTTGGGGAAGACGTTCAACATTGGAGAAAGGAGAACAGCGATAGGTCCCGCCACGCCTCGAATACTCAGGAAGCACGGGGAAGTAGGGAAGAAAGAGGGAGTAATAGAACCTCTTATCCTCAATCCCGTGAAACTAGCCAGGATGGAGAGAGGGAGGCTGGGAGGCATGAAGGAGTGTTTCACCACCCACCCCGAGAAGACGGAAAGGCATGGGACTTAGAGAGATGGGAACAGGGGAGGACTCCCTATAATTCACCAATACCTAAACGTAGATCTCGGAGCTGGGATGGGAGAGATGCGGATGGAGGAGCTAAATTGAGTGTCTTGAAAGCTGAAATAAAGGCAAAAAGGCTTGATGTTACCAGTTTAAAATCAGATGTTGATGAGATAATAGATGGAACATTGCCTTTGGAGAGGATAGAATTATACGAACAGGATGAGTTATTGTTCATGGCAAAGGATATTACTAGGAAAGCTAGAGCGGTTCATGAAAAACTGACTGATTTGGCAGACAAGTATGCCGTGGATTTGTCTAGGACAAGGGCATTGCAGAGCAACCACAGATTACAGTACGCAGACCAAGATCTAGATGAGAAGAGAACTGCTGGATTAAAAACACACATAAGAGAGTTGGTAACAGGGATAAGAGTGTGGAGAGAACTGGATAAATGGGAAGAAAGGTGGTCGAAAAAGGGCACAGTTAGGCGAAGTACAAATGTGATGACCCCTGAGGGAAGGGTAATGCAGATGGAGGCATTCCCTTTGCGAGAAATATCAAATGGAAATTATGTACATGTGCCCTGGAGTAGAGGAGACTTAGCCGCATTTACCAACTCATTCCCGAAGTTGCGGGACAACCCAGTCGAGTGGTATAAGCAGGTAGAGAGGTTTGTTAAAATTTCGAAAGTATTGTGGATAGATTTGAACACGTTGTTTGACATCGTGGTCCCATCTGATTTGTGGACCCCTTGTAAGACTAGTGTCGATTGGCCAAATGCTGAACCATTGAGAGATGTTCGAACTAATGGACCAGCTGAGATAGTCATGCGAAAGTATGAAAGGGTAATAGCATGGCTGAAAGATAAGGTACCACCACAGGATATAGATTGGGTAAAAATAGATCGAACAAGGCAGGAACCCAAGGAGACAGTTCACGAGTTTTATGAAAGATTGTTGAAAACATTCAAGCAATACAGTGGACTAGATGTAATGGATCCCAAAGACATAGGGCAGTTCGTGTCAAAGTTTGTATTGGGGTTGAGACCTGATATTTGTTTGATGATACAGCAACATTTAATCTGTTGGCAGAACAAACCATTAGATGAGATTTTACGATATGCGAGGTACTGCAGTGACGAGATAGATTCTAAAGCCAAGAATCTAAAGGAGAAATTGATGGTGGTGCAAATGCAGTCCGCTGGGAAGGGTGGCCAGCAGAAGCAGGGGATGGGACGAAAACCAAATGGTCAGAACAAAGATAATGAAGAAGGGCCGAGACCTAGGATAGACTTTGCCACTTTAAAGAAAACGACAAAGTGTCATCTGTGCCATCAGGTGGGGCATTGGCGACGCGAGTGTCCCTTTAACCCTGAAAACGGAGAGCAAGAAGTAGAAGAGCAGGTCCAAGAAGACCCAGTGCAAAAAGTGACAGTCCCAAGCAGTAAGGTGGCCAAAGGGGGGACTTCGGCTCCACGGGCCCAATTCCCACAGCCACCGAAGATAGCAGCTGGAGGAAAGGTCTTTAAACAAATGCCTCTGTTTATCGAGGAAGAAAAATGTTATTACATTGATCCATTGACAGGACAACGGGTGAGCAGTGAAGAGGACTGTACCCTCGGGGCAGTTCTAGAAGTGGATCAGAGAGGACCATTTGTTGAGGCAGAAGTGGCAGGGTGTCCCACTACGTTCTTAGTGGACACTGGGGCTACTCGTTCGACTCTGAGATCAGCGGTGGTTCCAGACTTGCCGATGTCAGGGGAAACAATTCAGGTGGTTGGAGTCGCAAATAAAAGAATGACTAGTCCCTTGACAGAACCAGTGTCTGTGAAAATTGGAAACCACATGAACGAACATCAGTTTGTGGTTTGTGACTCGAGTCCGGTATGTCTGTTAGGTAGGGATTTGTTATGCAAATTGAATTGCACCATATACTGCACCCCACAAGGAGTGGAGGTACAGACTACCGACGATGATGCTACCTTTAAGGTGGCCAATTCAAAATTCTGTGTAGAACTATATCCTACTCTGACTGTAGAAGATCTTCCACAAGATTTAAGAGATGCTGTGGCGTCAGAGGTGTGGGATTTCACAGGAGAAGATATAGGATTGATTAAAGGGGTAGAACCGGTAAAAATTCTGGTAAAACCAAATGTTGAGTTTCCAAGAACGCCTCAATACAAATTGTCCCAGGAAACGATTGCAGGAATAAAGCCTGTGATCGAGTCAATGATACAGCAGGGAATACTGAAGGAAATCGTGGGCAGTCCTTGTAACTCCCCGATTATGGGTTTGCAGAAACCTAGTGGGAAGTTTAGGATAGTTCAGGATTTACGAAAGATTAACAACATAGTCGTTTCATGTTGTCCCGTGGTACCGAATCCATCAGTGATATTGTTTCAAATACCATGTCAAGCAGAATGGTTCACAGTGATAGATCTTTGCCAGGCTTTCTTTTCAATCCCATTGGATGAAGAGAGCAGGTACCTTTTTGCGTTTATAATGGAAGATCGCGTTTTAACATGGTGTCGAATTCCACAAGGATTCACAGACAGTCCATCCATCTTTAATCAGTTGTTGAAGAAGAATCTTGAGAATCTAGTACTGCCACAGAACTCGGTTCTGGTACAGTACATAGATGACTTACTTGTTGCGTCAGAAACAGAGGAAGCTTGTAAAGTAGATTCAATTGCCTTACTGAATCATTTAGCTGAAAATGGACATAAGGTATCTCCGAGCAAGTTACAGTATTGTCTGACAGAAGTACAGTATCTAGGGCACAGGTTAGAAAAAGGGAAACGTAAGGTGTCCCCAGAGAGGATTGAGGCGATAATGAAAATGAATGCGCCTACAACTCAGAGAGAGGTTAGAATGTTCCTAGGAATGGTGGGTTACTGCCGACAGTGGATAGTTAACTTTTCACTGAAAGCAAAGCCCTTACAGAAACTGACGCACAAGGAGGTGAGTGATCCGGTACCATGGGATGAAGAATGTCTGGTGGCGTTTTTACAGCTGAGAGACGATTTATGTCGTGCTCCGGCTCTGGGAATGCCAGATTATGAAAAGTCGTTTTCACTCTATTGCTGTGAGAGAGAGGGATGTGCTTTGTCAGTCTTGGCACAGACCCACGGTAATGCCCGTAGACCAGTTGCATACTTTTCGGCTACATTAGATCCAGTAGCCGCAGCGTTGCCCGGATGTCTCAAATCCGTTGCTGCAACGGGTGTCAGCATTGAAAGGAGCGAGAGTATTGTAATGGGACATCCAGTAGTGGTGTATGTACCACATTCAGTTGAATTGTTAATGACCAGGACGAAGACGCAGCATCTGACCAATAGCAGGCTCACGCGTTATGAGCAAGTTATACTTGCCGCAGAAAACGTGACTCTCAGGAGATGCTCTGTCTTGAATCCTGCTACTTTGATGCCATTACCTACGGTAATAGAAGGCGAAGGATGTGAAGACCACGATTGCCTTGATGTGACTGAACTATGCACGAAACCCAGACCAGATATTGTGGATGAGCCATTGTCTGACCCCGATGAAATTTACTTTGTTGATGGCTCATGTTTAAGAGACGATACTGGTCGGTTAAGAGCAGCTTATGCTGTTTGTACCATTACTGAAGTTGTGGAAGCCGCTTGCCTGGAAGGAGTACATTCCGCACAGGTAGCAGAGATTATTGCCCTAACTCGTGCCTGCATAGCAGGAAATGGAAAGAGAGTCACCATCTACACGGACAGCCAATATGGTTTCGGTGTGGTTCATGATTTCGGGCAGTTGTGGTCTCAGAGGGGTTACATGACCTCCTCTGGTTCGCCCATTCGAAATGGAGAATTTGTGAGATTGCTGATAGAAGCATTACAAGGTCCTGTTGATATTGCAGTGGTGAAGTGTGTAGCTCATACTAAGAATACAGATTTTGTGTCACAAGGTAATAGATATGCTGATGAAGTCGCACGCTATTGTGCGGAACAAAGTTATTCTTTCTCAAAGGTGGAAATAGAAGGTGCAGAAGAAAAGACTGAATTAAGTATGATGTTAGAAACTGTAGACACTTGGGAGGATTTAAGAATAATGCAGGAGAACGCACCTGAAAAAGAGAAAAAGGCATGGGAAATAGCAGGCTGTGTGCGAAGTGAAATGGATTTTTGGGTTTCAGCAGATGGGAGAGCTGTGTTACCGGAAGAATTAGCTAATCCCATGGCGAGAGAAATACATGGTCCAGTACATCTAGGAAGGGATGCTATGATGAGAGTTTTTAGGCAGACTTGGTATTGCCCGAAATTCAGAATAGCAGCAGAATCAGTATGTAAGCGATGTGTTACCTGCCAACAACTGAACGTAGGCAAACGAACACCAGTCACACTGAGTCACATTGGGAGGTCAGGGGGGCCTTTCAATAGAATGCAACTAGATTTCATCGAAATGCCAAGAGTCAATCGCCTTCGGTATGTGTTGGTGATTGTATGCGTATTTTCCAGATGGGTTGAGGCATACCCTACACGTAGGTGCGATACACTCACAGTGGCAAAATTGTTGCTCAGGGAGTTGATACCGCGCTTCGGGGTGCCTGCCTCTTTGGAATCGGACAGAGGAAAACATTTTAACAGCGAAATAGTGAAGATGTTGTGCTCCACGCTGAATATCGATCAAAAGCTGCATTGTAGTTATCGACCAGAAGCTTCAGGAATTGTGGAACAAGTGAATGGCACTTTGAAGAATAGATTGGCTAAAGTAGTGGCATCCACATCTTTGAGTTGGCCAGATGCTCTTCCATTGGTGCTCATGAGCATGCGCAGCACACCTGATAGGAGGACAGGTCTCTCTCCCCACGAGATCCTGATGGGGAGGGCCATGAGACTTCCTACAGTTCCAACTACTGCTCTATTGAATATTACAGATGATCTGATCTTGGATTATTGTAAAGGACTGTCTGACGCCATCCATTCTGTGTCTCTTCAGGTGCATGCGGCTGAAGTTCCAACAGCGAGGAACCTGTGTCATGACCTGAACCCAGGGGACTGGGTCCTGGTTAAAAAACACGTCCGGAAGAACTGCCTAGATGTTCGCTGGCGTGGGCCCTTTCAGGTAATCCTGATCACGAACACCGCGGTGAAGTGCGGGGGGCTGCCAAATTGGATCCATGCATCCCATACTAGAAGAGTTCCAGCACCTCTAGAAGGAACAGCTCCTATCCCAGACGAAAGCCCGGAAGTGGAAGAAGAATCGCAAGAAGGGATTGAGGCAGCTGAGGAGGTGTCGGAAGAAGTTGGGAACGCATCGGATTCAGAAGAAGAGCGAAGGCAGGACGGCAGTGAGACAGAAGACGCAACTGAAGGAGAGAGCAGAAGTGAATACGACTCAGACTCAGATCCGTATCGGAGCGAGCAAGAACCAAGTGGGAGGACAAGGAATAGGAGAATAAGGCTTGGAGCTGCCACTTGGCCAACAAGAAGAAGAAGGCTAAGTTTGAGATCGGCCCAAGAAGAAACACTTACTCCTATATCCGAAGACTCAGATCCAGAAGAAGATATCCAGGATCAAGCCGAGGAGGGTCTTAGAAGATCAAGTAGAGTGCGAGTGCCTAGCAGAAGATACTCTACTCCCGACTGGACCTACCTTGTTGCAGATGTCTGGGAGACACAGAACAGGGAGGATCAGGGAAGTGGAACTGATCAGAACTGACCCGATCATCACAGTGCAAATAAAGTTTCTACTGCCAGGAGCGGAGACCGAAAGGTTGCTGACACTCAACATCGTTCATCCTGCTCTCTTGAGTGGAATAAGAAAATTGCTTTTAGAGACAGTTGAGTTTCCAGTTTGCTGTTCACGATATCCAATATTGGAGGGAACTCTTCTTCGTTTGGAAATGCTGGAACGAGTAGTAGAATTGCTAGGAGTGCTTATTGTTGTGGACTAAGATCATACTACGAATGTCTTCAAAGGGGTGCAGATCTGGAAAAGTGAAGAAAGTGATCTTGATTAGAACGGACCCCTTTGTAATTGTGGATATAGAACTGATAGTACCAGGATTAGAAATTGAAAAAACGCTAACTCTCAATTTCGTCCGTCCACTTGTCTTGAGCGAAATAAGGAGAATAATCCTAGAGAAGGTTGACTTTCCATGGTGTGGTACGAACTGTCCAGAACCTGAGGGAATGATACTTCGAATGGACGTTTATGAAGAAGTAGTGTCACTCCTTGAGTCATACATAACTTCAGACGAAAATAAGACTTTTGAAAAGAAATTGTAAACTTGTTGCAAGATAACCTAGCGCCGAGTGGAAGAAGAAAAGTGATAGGGGTTTCATTTTAGTGGATGGAGAAGGGCTAGGGTTGTCTATTTCTACTGGACTTTGAACTGTTTTGCGGAAATAAATTGTCAAGCTTCCAAGTGTTTCAAGAAAGACATTGCAAGAGAGAAAGACTTTGTTTGAAAAGAAGAGGAAGTGAATGCTGGAAGATAGTCGAAAACTACACTGTTTGAGAACATGGAGGCTGGCAACCCGAACCGCAGGGCAAAATGTATAGCTGTTACATTTTTAGGAGTAATGGTTTCTCTTATAATTTTAGTGGTAACTGTTTCATTCCTAGCGGGACACGAAGGGGATGGAACCACAGTTAAGGAGGATAAGGGAGTGTCAACACCGAGAACTACCACAGTTAAGGAAAAGGGAAACATCAATGAGAAAGACAAAGCGTTGTTAGATGCAGAAGTAAAAAGGTTACACATGGATGAATCACAGGGGAATTACAAGTCAAATGCTTATGCTAAGTTGCTTTATGAATATGTTGATGCCATGGAGGTAAAGGACTGCTATGTATGTATGCAGTTACCAATTTCGGTGGAGGAGGGTATCAAATACCATCATCTCCCGTTGACATATGGAATAACGTGCAGTTTATTGTTAAGTATGTTTTATGGACGAGACGGATTTGAGTATTACTTCTCGAATTTCGACTCGACATTGCCAGAGGTTCCGAATTTCAAGCATTTGAACAAATGGGACTACTACAAAAGCGAAGACAGGTTACACAAATGGTTTATTCCATGGAGAACGTTAGATACTTCACATGCTCGAAACAACAATCTGACTTGTCAAATATCAGAAGTTGAGAAAAAGTTTATAGCTCAGGTAGATACTAGATACAGAAAGCAGAAGGCATTGAAGGCATCAGGACAAGGGGAAACAGATTGGACCAAGGAGGAAAGGGCACAACAACGAAAAGGTAGTATTGGTCCAATTGCTTTGGATAAGGAGAAACGGGGGAAACTGTGCATTCACAGGAGTTACTCCTACTATGAAAACGTTTTTGTAGGACAAGTCAATTGCGAACATGCTTTTCAATTGGAGTACTACTCTAAGAACTTCATGAAAGGGATGCAAGCAATACCAAATGTATATTTTGTATGTGGAAGATATGCCTATGTGAAGTTACCAGATAATTGGTACGGATCATGCTATCTGGCTGTTGTCTTCCCTAAAATATATCATGTTGAGAATTTAGACACGCCTAAGAAAGAAATATCAACTAGATGGAAGCGAGGGCTAGGTGCAGCAGAAGTAATTGGAGATGTAATAGGTGCTGCATTCCCTTTCTTAGGATTGATAATGAATGACATTAAGATCAGGAGGTTAGCTACAGTCGTAGATAGACTGTCTGCCAGTACTGCAAGATCCTTGATGCTGATAGAAGGGGAGATGCAATCGATTAGGGCAATGGTTCTTCAGAACCGACTTGCTTTAGATGTTCTGTTAGCAAAAGAGGGAGGAGTCTGTAGGGCCTTGAAGGTCCAGGAATGCTGTACTTACATTCCAGACAATTCAAAGCCTCTAGAGAAGTATATACAAAACATCACTGCCATACACTACGAAATTGAGGACCTGGCAAAGGTAAATGTGTGGGAAAAAGTAGGCCATGGAATGGGTAAAGTTGGAAGTTGGTTTGCCAACTTAGGAAAGGGTATCGTTTGGTACATATTGAAGCCCATCATCATAGTAGTGATTTGTGTAATCTATTCATAAACTTTTATTCGATTATCAAAAATTTACATAATCATAAAAAGTACAACTTAAAAGGAACCATCATTTTTGTACTGGTGTTTACGTTTTAGAGTTTACATCTTATAAAACAATTTTCGATCGAATTCTTGTTACTATTTTTAAAAAAATCACTATCATTTTGGCTTCATGCGGGTTTGCCGGTGACTGTAAATAGGCAAGCGCCGGATATGTGTTTCTAAGGCCACTTAGTCGCAGAAGGGGAAGAATCCATTTTTTCCTGGCCACACTGTAGTATTTACAGAATAGTATGACGTGGACCGTTGACTGCTTGGAAAGCCCATCGCAAGGACAACAGTTCAAGATCCGTGACCAGTTATTCTGTTCTGGAAATGAGACCAGGCGAAAGAAGAGATCAAACCGGAGTCTAGTCAATAGGAACTTTTCGTGATTCGAAAGAAAGAATGTGAGGTAAGGCTGTATCAGCTTCTCCGATTGCAATTTAGAGATTTTTTCATTTAGTGTTTTCACTATCTCTGCTTGATTCCGGAGTTCTCTCAAATGGCCTAGACACAGTTCTTTCAGCTGTTTCTTGGATAAATCTTCAATCGAGGATGGATCAGAAAAGTATTGCTCACGTTTAAGATCTTGAAAAAATTTAAAAACGTAGTTAAGCCAGGGAATTTTTCTCCAGTGAGTTAGGCTAAGACAGTCTGTGATGAGGGCGCGTGATACGTGGCTTTCTGGATTGCACCATATGCGATGCCATAAGATGAGAGGTTGACAGCGAATGGTGTCTGTAACAAATTCCATCCCTAGCTCTCGATGAGATGCTAATATTGGAGAGCTTTGGGGGAGAGCCAGTACGTATTTAATAAAGGCATTTTCCGTAGCCTGTAGTTGCTTAATGCACCCATAACCCCAGATGCCTGCTCCGTAACTCGCCACGCTATGGCATTTTGCGTAGTATAAAGTTATAAGTTCTGACGGAGCCGGTTTGCCTAATTTTCTGGAGAAAGCGCAAAGTGCAGATGTTGCTCGACGAAAGTTAAGGTTTCTGGCTTCTATAGCTTTTCGCCAATTCATTGAATCGTCGACAAGTATGCCCAGATATGGATATACTGACGTTTTTTCCAGCTTAGTGTTGTTTATAAATATGGATTTTGTGTTCCCTGGTTTGGGTCCTATGGACATTGTGAATGTTTTCTTTGTATTTACTTTTAGTCCCAATGAGTCCATGAACGTCACATATTTGGCCAGCTGTCGTTGTAACTGGTTGGCTGTTCGGGCCAGGATGACCGAGTCGTCGGCGTAGAGTAGAATGGGTATAGGGCGACGAGCTATTTGCGGAAGGTCCTGGCTCCCTGCCAACATTGCTTCCTCAATCCCGTTGGTGTATAAGTTGAATAGGAAGGGAGCCAGTACACACCCCTGCCTGACTCCTCGCGTGATTTTGAAGGGGCGCGATATGTCGCCGCCAATGCCGTAACGCACTCGGCCTTCTGCGTTGGTGTATAGGCCCCTGAGAAAGGCCAGTATCTCTGGATCTACTCCGAGATTCGACATGATTTCCCACAATTTGGCATGCTGAACACAGTCGAAAGCCGCGCTCAGGTCTACATAGACCAGATAGATCTTCCCTGCTTTTGCGTGGGCATATTTCCCAGCCAAGAGCGTCAGGTTTAGGGCTTGCTCCACCGTGCCGAGTCCCTTCTGGAAGCCGTATTGCAGATCCGTAAAGATGTTGTTTGCCTTGGCCCAAGTTTGTAAGCGGTCCAAAAGTAGTCGGCCTGCAATCTTGCCCGTAGAATCCAGAAGCGAGATCGGCCGGTAGCACGCTGGGTCGTTTCGGTCCCCCTTCTTAAATATTGGCAAGAGAGTAGATGACGACCACGAGGGGAGGAGACCGACTTGAGCGACTGCGGTCATTACCCGGGTTATTATTAATGACCAGTAGTCACTGTTGTGCAGGAACAGGTCCATAGGTACCCCGTCCGGGCCGGGAGCCTTGCCGGTTTTTGAGGCTCGAATTGCTTTTCTGACCTCAGTGACTGTGAAGCGTAAGTTGATTGGAAGAAAATGGGTTTCTGCCTCGGCCACGTGCTCTGTTTGGGGTGTGTCAGATGCCGGGCCGAAAATTTTTGTGTAGTGAAGGACCCATTCATTCTCTGACACTGCGACGTCGAGATGGTTTGGATCGGTGTCATTTTCCAGGAAGGGTGATCTAATGGTCTGCCAAAAAGTGGTGCTGTCCTTTTTTAAAGCGCTCTCGTGCAGTTGGCACCAAAGGTCTCTCTTGATCTGACGCCTACGTTCTTTCCTTGTTTCATTATACAGTTTCCTCCGGGATGAGATTAGTTGGACGTCTCTTGGCTTCTGCCGAAGAGCTTCTTTTAAAGCTGAAAGGGCTTTTGTGCAGTCCGAGTTAAACCATCTGTTGGTTTGGGATGTAGGTTTGTTTGCCCTATATTTAACTAGTTCGTCTCTTATGGCCCCTTGTATGTTGTGGAAGGAGGCGATGATTAGTTCAGGAGAAGCTTCTGCGGACAGACAGTCCCTTTGCCAGGGGAGCGTTTTTTCGAGTATCCTTTGCGTAGTCGTCTCAGGGTCGACTTTGGCCCATTTAATTGCAAAACCGTTCCTTTTCCTTAATGTTATTGTTTGCTGATCGAGGGAGCTCGTTCTCGTTATAGGAGGACCTGCTTTCTCCATTATGATCTCCACGCTTAAGGGATAGTGGTCGCTGATCGGGGTCGACCCTACTTTATATTTTAGTAACGTGTTTTTACACGTGTTTGAGGCTAGGATGAAATCGATAGTAGATGTGCAACCTCTCCCATGGAAGGTGGGTTGAAATTCCTGTACCGGGTCCACCAGCTCATTTACAAAGTCTAAATCCAGGGTAAATAAAATTTCGTTCAGCTTGTTTCCACTTTGTGAGTGTGCAAAATGAGGGACCGGATTACCAAATACAGATAGTAGGCCACAAGTTCCAGTTTTGTGGTTTGGGCATATTGGCTGGTTAAAGTCTCCTCCCCAAATGAGTTTTATTGTTGCACTTGGATTCGAATTTTGCAGTGTGAATATATGGGCCACCATTTCTTCCAAGTTTGTGCAGCAATCCTGGGTACCTGTGTTATTATAGTAATTAATGAGTATATAGATATACCTTGATGCAGTAGTGGGATATGTCATTTGGATGATCTGGAAGGCAGATGTTTCTTTTATTAATTTTACCGTGGCTGCTAGAATGTTAGAGAAGTATATCATAAGACCACCTTTGGGTCTTCCCATTGTGCTTGGCGTTGCTTTGGTGAAAAATGTCTTGTATCCCGGTAGATGGAGGGGGGATAGACGCCAGGTCTCTTGTAAGCACAAGATTTGATGGCTTCGTGCTATTTCCAGCCACTGAGGACATGTGATTTTGCTGGCTAAGCCCGCAACATTCCAAAAGGCTATACCTACGGCAGTGGCCTCGTTGGTTGTTGGGATGGCAAAAGTGATTTTGCCACTGGTTGTGATTTCAGTAGTTGCGGGTTGCTCAGTTAGTAGACTTGCGCTCGTGACCGAGATCTCTGAGGGACAGGGGGTTAAGAGACTGTTTTGTTGAGTCATAAAAGACTCTGCCAGCTCAAGCTGTTCAGGTGGAGTTTTCTGATACTTATTTGGGGCTAGGGAATGTGGAACATCAGCTGAGTAATGAAAGGCAACTGTAGGTTGATTCAGATCGACCGTGGATGGTCAATCGATCATATCGAGACACTCGTAGCGGTTGTTGGTTGGGAAGCCCTGCCAGTCTTCATATGCGGGATAAGATCTATCCTGCCAATATGGGACTTGGGTATCAACATACCTTTCTCTTGGTCCTCCCCTATCTGGGTACTCACAAGGGAAGTCCCGCCGATTCCACGGTGTTTGACGCCATGGAACCTGATTTCGACGGGCTTTGGGAAGATGGTGCCATTCCCAGGGAGGGAGGTTGAATTGTTGTTTCATTGGGGGGTAGAACTGAGAAAGGTGACAAGCGTCTACTCCTCCTTTTTTCTCGAGTTGTGGCCAGGCACAAATATAATCAACCGTTGCGGGATCTTTGCAGGTTACTATTATGCAATCACCGCGTATTGATTTCTTGGTTTTGCCTATCCAGGCTACCCTGCGTGCTGATATGATCCCTCCTGATAGGTGGGATTCAAGGGGTCTATTTATGCTAAGCCACTGCATGGCCTTGTTTTTGAGTGACCATGCGGTTTCTGGGGTGTCATCTACTAACTCGGGTACTCCTGTTAAGACTATTGTATAGGGAGTGGCTTCAGGGGGCAGATGGGCAGGGCGTCTAACTGCAGGATGTTTTTTCGGGGTGGTTACCGATGTGATCTTTGGTGTTTTTTGGAGGGGTAGATTTGTGTAATCACTTTGTGGGGATTGGTGCGTTTGTATCAATGGTATAGAGCAAATAGGTTACAGAGAGCTATGAAGAAACAGGAAGAAGAGTTGACAGCGATGCAGGACACCCAATACAAAAGTCTGAAAGCATTAGAGAGTATGAAAAGAAGTGGTACTGTCCTGACTTCACTTTAAAGGTTCTACATTTTTGTGTCATGGTGATGATGACCCCTGAAGGTCATCAAAGGGGGGACTGAGAGAGCACGAGTTTGGGAAAAAATGTATAAGTACGCCATATTTACAAGCACGTAGTTAGTTCACATGTACTTTGCACCAGAGTGTTTATATTTAGAAGTGAAATACACAGAGTGTCTTATATTCAGTGGTGAAATGCATAGAATGTTTAAGTAGAGTAACAATAATCATAACTGTGTGAGATTAATGTAGAAATGTTTGGGATGAATATGAAAACCTCATGTTCTCATGTTAAAGGAATAATGTAAGAGTTGAATGTAACTCTAAAAACCCAGTATTTTGTGTAGGCCTCATGGCAATTCACAAGCAAATCTAAACGTGCTGCTAAAATAATGTGAGACAAGGTTGACATGGTTCTTTCAAAATGTACTATTGAACTTAGGGTTAAACGTATATGCTTTATAGATGTGTTATTTTAGAAACGTATGCTAGTTAAGAATGTTTGCTGTTTAAATCAAGTTAACGTTTTAAGAGTGCAGGAACCTGCTGAATGTAAATCAAGTAGGCCGGAGCCGATAATGTCATGAAGTTGAAATCGTCATGTGCTCGTTAGAGGAGAGGTCGTGAGGTGTCCAGTATGAAGCTCTGAGAGTGTTTTATGGCCTAAGATATGGTGAAGTCTGGAATTTGAGGCCCACTGCAGGAAGAGCTGTATGCAGGTGCGAGGGTCCTAATCAGCTCGAATGAAAGGGACTTTGTTCAGTGGCGCCTTGCGCAGGCCTGTAGGAGTTTCCAGGAATTTCAGGGGGTATCAGCGCACGGAAGAAGAAGCCTGGGAACCAAGGTCAACTTTAACGAGGGTCTTCAAGAGTACCATCATGGAGTTTGCCGCGGAAAGATGTACCACGTGAGGGGCGTCCCAAGGGGCGTTTCTGTTGGAAATGTGATTTGGTATTAGGGAAAGTGACCCGGGAGGAGAGCAGAGCAGATGATTTTGGGAGCCTAAGGAAGCGGATGGGTAGGCAGATAGGCTGATCAGGAGAGACCCATTATCAGAGAAGAGACAAAGAGAAGTGCGTGATCTTCTTAGGAAATCACCACGGCTGACACCTAGAGGGTTAAGATCTTGTTAAGTAGGGATGTCATTTAGTATAGTGTAGGGACAGACTAACCTTAATTTTCTTTTCTGTAATGACTTTGAGGTTGCAACTTGTATCCATTTTAGCAACCCTGATGGTATTCGAACTTGTACTTATTATTTTGTTCTTCAGACTCAGACTATTCAAGAAGTTCATGTTCATAGTGATTCCGATATACCTGTTGAATCTCATCTTGAGAAGTTTGTATCTTCAGTTATCTTTGACTTTATATTAAATCTTTAAAACTTAATTTTGGTCAGTGGTCATTTAGAGTGGTGTAAGTTCTTAAATTGATTGTTTACCTCGAGATTACCTTTTACTCAAGACAGGTACCAACGATTCAGTCGACAGGAAGAAGGGATTTGGCAAGATAATTAGTAACCAGTAATCCCGCGTTAGCAAAACCATGCATCACTGGTGTGTGCCTTGAGTCTTGGAGCCCTTGAGGAATCCAACTGCTGCAGCCCTCACGTTTTGACCTCACGTTACGTCCCTATGCGGGAAGATTTGAATCACAGCCGCATGCACCTTCCCTCGAGCCTAGTAGCACATGATAAGCTGACCACTGCCCTCGCGCTGTGGGTGTCCCGGGCTGATTCTAATTTAAACAAAATTAATATATTTATAAACCATGCTAGCTTAGCCTACTGTACACACTTACAGTTGTCCATGACAAGCTTGAAACCAATATGCGTAGGATTATCTTGAAGGTTTGCGATCCAAATCGTCATGCTGGGTCCAGTGAGTTCATTAGAATGTATAGAGGTGTTGGTGGATCGCAGTCCCTGCCCCTCTCAGGTCCTCATCTCCATTGTTAAGATGAAGAAACCAGACAGATATTGACTTCCAATGCCTTTTCAACCAACAGCAACACAGCTCAGGCACAATCTTCCTACTCCTCTGTCCTCCACGAACAGCCCAACCTTCTTCGTGTTACCATGGCACCACCTGAAGCGTCACTGGATAGAATGCACAGATCAGTAACCACTTAATGAGGAAGTCATAACTGTATGCCCCCACATTTTTGCCTTCACTACCCTATTTTTGCTGATCCATTTTTTGTTGTCATTAGGACTTTGCACACTTCACTCCTACTAAAAAATAGTAAAGTGCTTGTGCTCTCCCTTCCAAACATGGTAACATTGGTATGGCACCTTTATTTTACTTGCAAGTACCAAATAAATGGTACTACGTGTACCCAGGGCCTTTAAATTAAATGCTACCAGTGGGCTGCAGCACTCATTTTGCCACCAATCGAAGTAGCACTAATGTAGCACTATAAATCATGTCTCAGGCCTGCCACTGCAGCCTGTAGTGCAGTTTTAAAACAGTCACTTCACCTGGCAAAATAACCTTTTACCAGGCCTAACCTGCCTCTTTGTTACTTACAAGTCACCCCAAAGGTAGGCCCTAAAGGGGTATAGGGCCGGGTGAATGGCCTTTAAAACATACAACATGTGTACTTAGATGTACATGCCCTAGCAGTGAAAAGCCCCAATGTTGTGTTTCACTGTAGCAAGGCTAGCTCTCCCATAGACTAACAGTTGGTTACCTTTTTACAGTTAATAAGTGATAACTTCAGTTTGGGAACAGTTAAAGAAATACTTCTTGCACTCATTTGACATGTAATGTAAAGTTCTCTTAAATGGTAAAGTGAGATTTCTAATTGCCGGTCTGTAAATGCCACTTTTAGAAAGTTTGAGGTTTTTCTACCTAAACCAAATGTGCTAGTGTCCGTGGTCACATGACTGTTAAAGTGGTGTGATGAGTATTCCTTCCATACAGGGTGTGAGAAGTTGGCCTGGCATATGATGTCCACTATTCTAGTGGGCACCTTGCACCAGTCCAAACGACCCTTATTGATGGTAGGTTTAAATACAACCTTTATAGAAAGCTATCCTAGCTATCCGAGCGGTAGCTGTGGAGAGCAGCCAGTCTTGAAGGAATGTAAAGCAACTTGTTTTACCAGTCTATAATCTCTTGAATGATCAAATGAAAGCAGAACCACACAAGGTATATATATAAAATATATGTATTTATTCTAAACACACTCATCTAGTCTCTTTATGAGGCTAGAGGCAAAAGTACAATACAAGAACTTAAATAGCACACAGTAAATTAGCACAGTATACGTTTTGCCCTAGGGGCCTCACAAACCATATACTAAGAAAGTGGTATAAGTACCGCTCTCAGCAGAGAGACAAGGCCTAGGGCCTGTAGAACCGCTGGGGCAACCAGGAACCACCCAAGGTAGGGACGCAGGAGACCCACGGCGGACGTGTGCAGTGTCTAAACACAGCCGCGAATCACCATTGACTTCCATGGAGAAAGTTAAAGTTACAGTTTTAAAGAATAAGGACACTTAGGAGTGCACTACGGTAAAACCCTTTCATTACTGGACACTGCGAGAGTCAAGACCCATGGGAGCACCGAAGTACTCGTGTTACCGCACCCAGGGAAGCCGGGTGCATAGGTGTCTTTTTGTGTCGGGTTTCCTCGTCGTTTTCAATTGAGAGCTGCAAAGAAGTGCTGCAGGCGTCTAGGTGAAGAGTGTCCGGATGGATCCAAGGGTGGATCAGAGATTGGAAGAACCTAAAAGCAGAGGGGACAGAGTCTGGGTCACTAGTCAGTGACCAGGAAGGCGACAAGAAGATGCCAGCCGATGTCGGGTGCTTTCTGGTGATGTAGGTGAAGCTTGACTCTTCAGCCACGAGGTCCAGGAGGGCTCGACGACAACCAAGAGCTGGATTCGAGCTGTCCCACATTGGATGTCGAGTGCTGCAGTGGCGGTATCTGGATTGGACCCAACAAGCCTTGACAACAGCAACCCATGCAAGATAGAAAGATTGGCTTCGGAGCAGACCAGCAAGGTCTGAGGGACTCACCCTGTGGAGGGGAGTCAGGGCACATCTGGAGCAACCAGGGAAACCCAAGAAACAAAGTATATTATTTTGTGGGGACCCACCAGTTGATGGACCAAGGATTGCAGAGGGGCCTCAAGCAGAAATGCAGGAAGCGGGCCCACTGAACACTCGTGGAGTGTAGGCCTCTAAGCTTTGATGCAAAAGGTGCAAAAGGTGCTCAGGGCTTGGACTTCAAGTAGACTAATTCACAACTTTGGAAAAGCTTGGGAAGTTGATGCACTAGCAAATGTGCTGGATGTCCAGGAGTTCCAGTCCCACGTCTCTCGTGATAGCTACAGGTCTCAGCTTTGCTGGGGACTCGTGTCAGCCTCGGAGATGTGTGGAATCCATGTCCTGTGTCACTGATTCTTCGGGATCTAGCAGGAGCCTCGAAAATGCAGACCGGCAAAATGCTTCTTTGGTGCCTGTTTGAACAGGTGAGTCACTCCTTCACCTCAAGGGAGATTTCTTCCATCTTCCAGTCAATATGGAATGTCAAAGGTCCAAGATTTATGTTTCAGAGTTTCATCCCGGATAATCTAAAGTCCTAGAGACTGGGTTCCTATACTTATACTAAGTGTAGGGATTGGACTAACTCAAGGTCCCACCTATGGGAGGACCTGGGAGGGGGTGGTACATCCCTTCCCCTTTGTCCACTTTCGCACCAGAGCTGGGGCTGAGTGCCCCAGCAACCCATTTGAACTGTGAAATGCACGGGGACACCTTGTGTGCCCCAGGCACTGTCTAGAAAGCATTCACTGAATGCAACCCACCCTGCCCCAATACACTAAAGCCTGTCTGGGGAGGTGCTGGCATCTCCCTGGACAGGAAACCTATTGTCCAGGCCTCCCCTGCTGGAGTTGCGTCCAGCAGCAAGAGGTCAGACTCGTGTCTGTGGCAGCAGCATCCATTTTGTGATGCTGGGGCTCTGTTTAACTTCTACCGGGTTTACCAGTATGTACATGTCTTCTCCCTCTAGAAGGGTGGAATGCTACCCCTGCCGCCAGAACTTGTGGTGGGGGTAGTATTCCAAAGTGTGTGACACCAAACACGACATGTTTTGATGCAGCCATTCCAAAGTTAGCATTTACCGTGAGGTTATAAGGCACTTAAGAGTATATGGTATGGCTGTATCATAGAACAGCTGTAAGGAAGGGATTCTGAAAGCTGCAGAGGGGCTCAGCTCATGCTTGGGCACCCTCTCACACAAAACCAAGCTCTCTGCCTTCAGGATTGTCAAGGCCTGCCATAGGGGTGACTTATAGGTTTATATGTGTCTATATATATAGGTAGATATAGGTATACCATATCTAAGTAAGGGGCACAAGTACCATCTTACCCAGGCTGCAGTAGCAGACCTGTGGTGCCATTTTGGAAGGCTTCCCAGGGGTGGCATAATACATGCTTCAGCCCTTGGTAGGCCTCTGGGGTACCTATGCCCTTGGTACCTAATGTACCATATATTAGGTACTCAAAAGGGTAACCCAGTAACCAATCTGGAGTGTACCTAACGTACATGCAATCATTCTAGAGAGGAAGCATCTAGGCTGGGGTCCTGGTTAGCAGGGCCACAGCCAGACTAATGTCGATAAATCAGTGAAACACAGCAAAAAGTGGGGGTAACCATAGTAAGCAGTTCCTACTCTCCTACACAGGGGACAAAAGGGCTTTTGCTGTGGAGAAAGGGTTTTCCTCACCTGAGCTGGATGGCCTGGGTGTGTACCTAGCATGCCGTGAGCTTTAAAGGGTAGCTTGAGGGCTATACTCAGCCCCTTCCTGACTTCAGAAGATGCCTGCCCTGTCTCTGGCAAATGCAGCCTACACCTGGCCTGCCTGACCATTGTTTTCCTAGACAGACTGGAGTCAAACCAAGGGAAAAGATCTGACTAAAACTAGTTTATGGCTAGACAAAGGGGATCTCCTCAACACACAGACTGGCACAGAGTATAACAGTGGCATCCCCAGGACCTCTCCACAGAACACTCCTGGATTTGTGGAGACTCATAAGAAGGACTGCCCTGCTGTGTGAAGAATGAAGCAAAATTGGACCTGCTTGCCTCGAACCCAGGACCCCGGAAGTAATTCCTTTAGTCTGTTTGCTGAATTCCTGTGTGAGCTACAGGGACACAACACACATCCAGAGACCTTCCCTGCAACTGCTCAGCTGACCAGTGGACCTGCCTAAACCGTGCTCCTGGCCTCTGCTGGAATGAGTCCTAAGTCTAAAGAGGCACCCCCTAGGTCCTAGTTCCTTGGCTGATGTTAGTGTGTACTCCTTCAACCCTAAAACTAAAAGAAATAGACTCAAGGTGAAAAAAGTAGAGGCTCTGGGCTCTTTACGTCTTAAAGAACCATCCTCAATCTCCTCACGAACGTAAGCGGATTTCAGCACAGCAAACACAGGGACTGCATCCAACTACCAATGAAACCTTCCCAGATACAGACCATGGACTTTGCCTTCCAGAGTTGTTCTTGTCAACAACAACTGTCTCCCTATTGCTGCCAACACAGAGTTCAATTGAGCGCTGATGACGACTGTACCACCAGCTCAAGGATCCAACCGAGACCTGGCACTCAGGTAACCCCCCATTGATGAGCCCCTCTCCAGATCCAGCCTGCAGCACAACCACAGACAACCTTGTTGATGACTCCTTCTTGTGTGAAACTGAAATTTAGGTCTGATTTCCAGTTTGGTGATCCGTGGACTGCCAAACCCGGAGTGGTGCAGTAGTGGCGGTGAAGCAACCGCTGCACCAGCGGGCCAACTGCCGTATTATGACTTTTGTGGTCGGATCGCAAAAGGACCTCTGATACACCGAATCCATGGAGTGCAGAAACGTGCTTTGGCAGTCCCTCACTGCTGCTTTTCTAATGCTCACTTATAAGCCTTAGAACTTCACCGCTGTGGGACCGCCAAAGGACCGCCCTCCAGACCAGGAGAAAACTCCTAATTTGGTGGGCGGCTGAGTTTGGTGGTGTGGGAGTAGGACGCTGGAGTGGCAGCCCACTCCCATACCGCCAAACTCATAATCAGGCCCTTAGTTAATAAGCTATCTTATCACCGGAATGAACATGGTCCCCGTATCTGACCCACGCTCCATTACAGTCAAGCTTAACTTTTGATTTCGACAGGTCCAGCGTAACCAGCTAGCTGTAATTGGTGCTTTGTGCTTTTTTGGCACTATTTCTACTGGAAACATTAGAAATTCATATCTTCGGTTCTGCTCAAAAGATTTTTTAATCTTTATTTTTTTAAAGATTATTCCAATTTAAGCCTCATTGCTTTTGTGCCAAGCTAACAGAGGGTTAAGTACAGGTTTATTTAGGGACTTTTGTGGTTCACCCTGACAAGAATTGTGATTATTACTCAAGTAATGCTCTCAACCCTTCAACTAATAATGCAATGTCTTACACAGATACCTTCCCTACTTGAACTAGAACAATTGGATGGACTTCCTGGAATAAATTCCTTAAGGAGAAGAAGGCATCAGGACCTGTTTTTACGTTAGAAAAACATCTACTCCAAGCAAAAATCTTTAATTGCAGTTGGCCTGCTTGAGCTTTTTCATTGGCTTAAGCTGGGGCAGTCCTTGTAAGGGTGCTCGGGACAAGGGAAAGTGTTCCCAAAAATAGTTGGAGTTATCAATCAATCAAAGGTACTTTATTCGGTTAATAAGTATAACCATAAAAGCATACGACATAAAATTTCATTTACATTTAAAATTTAGACAAAGTTTCGTATATAGAGCATATTTTCCTTGTGATCAGATAATTACAAATCATCCAAACTGATCGATTTTCGCAATATAAAAACATATTTTAAAAATAATGGAGCTATTACAACAGATGAAATTGTATCCAATCTCTATAGTTCTAGAAAACACTGGACTACATAGGTTATAAAACATTACCTGTTAGGGACGGAATAAAAGAATAAAAATAAAAATTTCCTACGGGGTAGTGTCCGCATCCAATCAATCTACCAGATGTAACCCAGAAAATAAGTCAAATTGATTGTAAGTGGGTATGTTATAGCTGCTCGATACGAGGGCTCTACTACCCACCGAGTAGTTATTTTCTGCATTCATTCTTGCAGGTGGGAGATATGATGTTCTGGGGTAGCAGTCACCTAGTTCCCAAGTTACTATAGGGCCGTCTCCTATTTGTGGCTGCCAACTTTGAAGATAAGGTACGACATGGTTATCCCTGAAGTTTATTATTACCAGGTCTCCAGCTATATCCTTTGGAAGGGATCCTAACCAGCCCACCCTTCTGACATTTAATATTCTTCCATCGATGTTAGGTGGAAGGGGTCTATTTTTAGTTAACCAAAATGATACCTTGTTTTTTAGTTCCTGTTGTCCTTCAGTTTTTCCCTTTGTAAGCACAGGCACTCCCGAGAAGACGCATACAAATGGTGCGGCCTCCGGTGGTAGGTGTATGTTGTTAATTTTTCTTGGAATCATACACTGGTTAACGACTATCTCATCTGGGCTCGTGGCTTCCTTATTCGGCCTTACTCTAGGAGCAGGACTCTGTACTATTGCAGGTTTTAGGGTTGCTTTCTGAATATTAGAGGCTGTCATTTTTGGGACTACTGGTTGATTTTGGGCAGTAATATTTTGAGCAGTAGTTTTGTGTGCATAGGTAGCAGCTAAAGTCTGTGAGTGCTTATATCCTGCCAATCTTTTTATAAGTAGCGCATTTGCCTTGGTGGATTCCTCAATACCCGTGAGCGTTTCCCCGATACTCTTCATTCTTTCTATCAGCGGGGATATTAACGAATTAACCAAGTGTTCGATCTGCGCCAATAGGGTAGCCTGTGAAGAAAATACAGGAATTTCCAGTGTTGGACATACCTTAGATGCTTATGGGGTGGTGGTATTATCCAGTGGGGAGCTTGAATGCAGTTTTTGTTGTTTCGCTAGTCTCCCCAACTGTTTGGCACCCTTTCGCTTTCTTTTAACAGAAGGGACCTGAGGGTGCACTATCGATTGCGTATTATCTTTAACTGGTGATGAAAGGGGAATACCCAGGAGACTTTCGTTTAATTGAGATGGTATACTAGGCTGGGGACTTATATTTCCCGTAGAGCAGGTAGGAACACCAGTTCGCGTGTATCCCAGTTCCACTGGAGCGTACCTGGTGTTACATATCTCATTTAATTCCCCCAATAAAGAAGAATTTTGTAGTACGTCAACTGGCACCAAAGGAGATCGTTTGCTAGATGTAATTTCTATAGAGAGACGTCGTTCTGCTCTCTCTATTTCTTGATCAATTACCGTTGTTGCCCTGGTTAGGTAGTGGTCCAATGTTCCCTTAAGCGAACCCCCCTAAGAGATAGTGATTTTAGGAATCCCTTTACAAGACATAATGTGGCTAGCTTTTATATATTTAGCACAGCACATATAACCACAACAAACACCTGGAGCGTGTAGCTTAAGAACCAGTGTAATGTCCCTTAGGGAGAGCCAAAGTGTACATGTAGGTAGTCTCTAGGTGTATGTTAGTTCTCTTTACCTCCTTTTTACCGGAAGACAAAGGGGGATGGCCCGGCCCGACCTCCACCGGCCCCGGACGGCCACAGACGGCCCGCCCTTTGTCCGGGCTTCGCCCGGCTCGCCCCGTGCGCGTCCCGTGACGCGTGAGGTGTTGCCGTGATTTATTCGCCGCTTGGCGCGCTGATCCCAGGTGCGGCGCTAGGGATGATGATATTTGTAGTTTCGTCCGCTAGGTCCCCCCTCCACTCGGCGGCCACACGGAAAGCTGGTGATGTGCAGCGGCGGGAGGTGGAAGGCAGGCTGTCAGGCAGCGCAGGAGACCATCAGGTAAGGGCCAGAAAGATTTCACAAGTGTCCCAGCTGCAGGAGAGTTGGAGAGTTGGAGTTAAACATTGTCTTCTCCAACAGTTTGAGAATGGATTCAAGAATTCACCGGAGGGCCTGATAGGCTAGTGAGAGTTGAACATACTCACTAGGGGGCTAAAAATCCTCCAATTGTAGATTAGGAGTGAATTAAAAATCCAGGCAGGTCCCAGCCAATCACTTGGCATACTATTAAATATCTCAAGAGTACTTTTAGGGGCATTTTTTACAACCAATATAGGGGACACCACCCCAACCTCTAAGTGCGCAAGAGTAAACTCTAAAGGGGTTAGGCTCGGCAATTCTAGATTGCCACATCCATCCTGAAGAAGTGCCACAATGCCTTAACCACCTAAGTCAGATATTTACATCCATTGGGAGACTCAGAAGTGAGCAGATTTGGGTGGAGGGAACATGGGCTGCAGACTTTAACTGGTGTGGACCTAAAGCTGGATTCACCAAGAGAACTGCAATCACTGTGACTCTTTATCTACAAGTTAAATATTACTCAAAAACTTGCGGTGCTCTCCTACTAGACAAAAGATATTGTTAAACTCTTTTAGTCTTAGCATCCTGTGAGAGTACAGCATGTGATTCACTTTGGTTAGATTAATTGACTTGTCTAGTGGTCCCAATGATAGCAAGTTTTAAGTTAGTGAGTGGTGGCTGCTAGGGAACACCAATGGGGGGGGGGGGGCAAGGGTGAATTAGAAGGAAAAAAAGACGGCTAACCTGCTGAAGGCCGCCTCTCCTCTGTCCTTCCTCGGTTACTGGCTCCTGGCAGCACACAGGCTCCCAGGGTCCCCTAGCCAATCACGACGATGCTGCTGTCACCAGCATGACAGTAGCATCATGATTGGTCTGAGCGGCCTGGTTCGGCACTCAGACAGGGAGTGGGAGCCTGTGCATGTTCTCCACCCAGGATGTTCAATACAGCCGGTGGAGAACTGCTAAGTGTGCATGATGGTTTGGCTGGCCCAAGACGGCCAGCCAAACCGCCATGCGCCCTTAAGTGCACCAACCACTCCTCCTGCTGACTGTGATGATAGCCCATCCCCACCTTACCCCATAAAACCGCTTCAGTACAGAAAAATTATAACATTGTGTTATTATCATTTTATTTTTCCTTTTTGCACTGCTCACAGAGCAGTGCATGCTCTGTGGAAGCATGTGTTGGCTGCATGTGCTGGGTGCACATGTGCTTGCGAGAAGGACACCTCATGAAAGATGAAGTGTTGTGCAGCATGTGCATGGTAAGTGTGTTTGCTGGTTCTGTGTGTGTTTGGAAATACACCATGGCACGATATAGAATAGCTACAGTACTGAGCAAGGCACACAGAATGAATGTGTGGGCTGAATGTACATGTGTAATGGCACAATGCATAGAGGTACCAGTAATGTATAGTGTTTGTACTATAGCCATGCACTGAGTGAAAGTGTGCCTGTAATGGTACGTGACTCAGAGGACCCTGGGTCCCATTTTTGGAAGCCCAGGCCTGCTCGTTGATGACATGAAGAAGAGAAGAATCTCCCTAGACATATTTGCCTGTGAGCTGGATGGGACGCACTGGAGGAAGGGGGAGATAGACTCCCTCTGCAGACTTCAAAAGGGTGCACTTTGAATCAGTGATATATCACAAGGAAACTGCCTGGACACATCTCAGGACGGAGATGGGGCTGATAAGGGAATCATGAAAAGTAGGGCTGGGAGGAATTAACCTTTTAATGCACAGATCACTGTGGCTGATATCCAGGTGTGAACTCTAGTCACTCCCATGGCCTGTGTTGTGGGAGTATCAGCTTTGTAGTCTCTCCTGCCATGACAGACAGCCTTCCAAGAGGAAGAAGAGAGAGGAAAGTGTACATTGAAAAAAAGCAGAACCCTAAAATACCATTTCAAAGACCCAGACTCTAAAGCACATTTGGTGTCTAGAAATGAACTATAAGAAGTGGAGTTTAAGTCCCAAATATTTTCATCTTTACAGCAGCCAGATGGGCTGGGATCGCCATATGCCAAAAAATAGTATAAATGTATTCCCATTTAATGAAATTGAATGCCTTGGCAGCGTCTAGGAGGATCGCCGTCGCCTCCAGGGAACGATTAACTTCCGTTGAGGCAGGGAATGGAAGAAATTGGCCGACACGTCTAAATATTTGCAAGTATTCACTGATATTCATGGGCATGACAAAAATAAATCTGTGGAAACAAGCTACTCGGAATTCTGTCAAAAGATCACTAAGGTCCTTGATCTTGTCATTCCGGATATAAAAAAAAAAATGAGTGCAATCCATCAGCCCCTCGGTTTAATGAGAACCTAAAAAACCTAAGGAAAGGTAATAAAAAGGCAGAAAGAAAATGGAGGAAATGTTACGATGAAGATGATAAATTAGCTCTGAAGGTTGTATTGGGCAACTACAAAAGTTACATTGCTAAAGCAAAAGCTGAGTTTTTCACCAATACAATTCTAGAGGCAAATCAAACAAAACACAAAGTGTTTTTTAAATAGTTAATGATCTGTCTTAACCTGACTGCCTAAAAAACAAGAATATTGCGACTCAAGAACTTTGCGATAGCCTTGCTACTTCTTTTGAGGAGAAAATCTCTAACATAATTAACGGCCTGACAGTGAATCAGGAACGTAAAAGTGATAATGAACCGAGTGTGCTGACACAACCACTAGACCATCAGAATGCGTGGGACATGAGAGAATAAGGTAGCTACGCTAGACCATTTTGAAACCCCTACTGAAGAAGAATTCCTCAAACTTGCTATGAGCACCGCCTCAGAGACCCCTATGAACCCCCTCCCTCATAGGGTTTGGAAGGAGTATGGTGAGGCACTGTTCCCACGGCTCCGTCAGATCTGCGGCCAATCTCTGGGCAGTGGGATAGCCCCTTCTTGTTGGAAATAGGCAATGGTGACACCCTTGCTGAAAAAAGCCACTCTTGACCCTCAGTGTCCTAATAACTATCGACCTATTTCCCTTCTTCCTTATCCGGTGAAAATTCTAGAACGCCTGGTTAGCAAAACCCTCTGGCAATTTCTGGAAACTAACTTTGGGCTTGAAGACGTGCAATTTGGTTTTCGCCCGGATCATGGCATGGAGACTGCACTAGTAATGGTCCTAGACGAGCTTAGAATGCGGGCAGACAGGGGTCAGTCGGCAATTTAGATCCCACAGGATCAAAATTGCCGCGTTCGATACAGTCAACCACAAAATCTTATTAAGGCGGCTCGCTGAAATAGGGTTGGATGGCCTGGCACTGAAATGGCTTCAGTCTCATCTTGAGAACAGGCAGCAAGCAGTGGCCCTTCCCCCCTATCTATCAAAATGTGGAACCATTCAGCATGGTGTTCCCCAAGGCTCGTCTATCAGCCCAATCCTATTTAATATCTGTATGTGACCGCTGATCCCCATTATCAAATCCCATAACATCAAGTTGGTGAATTATGCGGATGACACGCAGCTCATTTTGTCTCTAGAGGGGAAGCAGTCTATTCCACTTAGCAACGTTCATGAATGCATGCAAAGGACTACTAGATGGCTTACGGATAATTCCCTGCAGTTTAACTGGGGAAAAACTGAAATCCTGTACTGCACGGCTAAGAAAGTCCCTCACCTGATTCCGGGTAATGTCTGGCCTAGCTGAGTCTAGAAAACCAGGTAAATAAAACGTTTGGAACTTACTTCTCCCTTATCAAAGCATTCCATAAAATTCTCCCAATGCTACCCATGTCAGCCAGGGCTCTCGTGGTGAGAAATGATATCCTGAGCCGTCTGGACTACTGCAATGCCCTGCTACTTTGTGCTCCCATTTTCCTGATTATCAAATTACAAAGAATACAGACGATTGCTGCTAAGTTAGCCTTAAAGCAGCCAAGCAGTGCTTCTGCATCTGTGGCTCCAATGAGCTCCACTAGCTTCCTCTAGCACAGAGAATCCAGTTCAAAACATAATGCATTGTCTACAAGGCCCTGCATGGGCTTGTACCGGTGGCACTGCAGGACAAATTTGTCTGGCATTCCCCCATAAGAATTCTTTGATCCTCCACTGCCCATCTGGTCCGCACTGCCAGAATTAGAACCTCTAAGTTTGGAGGTAGAGCGTTTAGTTGTGTGGCCGCTCATCTATGGAACAATATTCCACCCATCCTCATGCAAGTAGAAGAGTTCCCCCATTTCAGGAGGAAGCCTAAAACCTGGCTCTTCCCTAGGATGTAGTGTAGGACAGTCATCTGATTGGTAAACTTGTGCCATTAGGGAAGTACCTGTAACATCAGCGCCAGGATACCCCCTGGGGTGATAGTATGCTTTATAAGTTTGCATTACATTACATTGGAGAGGGCAGTTCTTTTGCATATGTTACTATACATGCTTGTGACTTTGGAGAGAAGTTTCAGCTGAGAAGTCTGTCCCTGTGCACACCCTACTATGCCTCACTGTCCCTATGGGGAGAGATCTGAGGGAGAGGTGAATGCATACCCACATTCACCTATCAACACCAATCAACCTATACACAGTTCTCAGCAGAGAGGATACTCCATTTCTATACCCTACTACTCACAGCCTACTTTGCACATATATTACTATGGGGAGATGTCTCAGCTGACAGGACAGTGTGTTTACACATCATAGTCTCTACAGTTGTTATGCAAGAGAGATTTCTTTGCATAGAGCTAATTTCTTCTCCACACCTTACTTGTATATCTGTAATCCTGGGGAGAGCTGTGACCAGATAGCTCAGTTTTCACAGCCTAATTTGCACATCCATCATGCAAGGCACAGGTCACAGGAGAGGGGCCAGTCTCTCCTCACACTGTACTAGGAAGACATAATGCAAGAGAGATGTGTCAGCAAACAGGGCCCCCAACCCACAGTCTACTATGCATACCTGTCAGTATGGGAGGAGATATGAGCAGAGAGAAGCTTTTTTTCTCAAACCCTACTAAAGATACCTCCCACCCTGGTAAGATGAGTTAGCGGACAGGTCACCCCCTTCCCAGACACTGCGGGGTATCCCTGTTGGTCTACTGAGAGGTGTCAGCAGAGAGATCACTCCTTGCCAACACCACACTGCACTTCCATGTTGTTCTGGAGATAGGTGTTAGTGGAAAGGAGAATGTGTCCCTACACACTACTGCATATGTCTGTCATCCCGGGGAGAGCTGTGACTGGACAGTGAAATCCATTCCCACATCGTAATACATATATATGGTTATTTTCCCGGGGGAGGTCTCAGTGGAGAGGCCAGTACTTGTTATACATACTATGGAATTCTAAGGCCTTACATGTGAAGCGTGTACTTCCTCACTCTACTGCTGAGCCTCGGGAAAGGTGTGAGTGGAGAGTCAGGGTCTCTTTACACCCTATTCTACTCACTGGTTACCTTCATGCAAGGTCTCATTGGATAGGCCAGTTTCTCTCCATAGTCTAGAATGAACAGTTGTTAGGCTATGGAAAGGTATCAGTGAGATCCCAGTGTCTCCTTACTCCCTACTGTGCACTGTTGGTGTAATGTGAAAAGGTCTAATTTGAGAGACTACGTTCTCCCCATGTCCTACTATTGGGGACTATAAGTACTGTAATAGAAGAAAGTTTAAACTCTTCAGCTATACAATAGTTTATGATCTTGGGGTCGCGGGATCGTGAAAAAGTAGTATTGAACTTCTTCTAATAATATTAAATGGACTTTGTTAGACCTACTATCCTTAGTGTGGTCTTCACCCAAACATTTTGCCTGCTTACCAGCCCCTGAGAATCTTTCCAGTGAGGTTAATGGGGCACCTCCCTGAGGCCACCCTGGATCCCACCGAGGAGGGCACTACTTCCCTTGGTGACCTGCCAACACTTGCTGGATGGCATGTAGAAGGAACAGCCACCAAGGAGGACTTCCATAGGGACAAAGGGAGTGTCTAACCTTTGAGGGCATGAGGCAACAGGCTGAAGCGCATGCAGCAGGTGGTATCTCTGGACGTTATCACATTTACTGGAAGGACAACCTCCAGTAGCACCTGGTCCAGTCCTGTGGTTCTCATGCCAAAAGCTGCCCCACTGGGCACCATACCTGAACTGAGGTTCTGTTTGCATTATAGATGGCTAAACTCAGTGACAAACACAGATGCTCAACCCATCCCTCTGGCTGATGAGCTTATTAATAGGCGAGGAGCTGCCCAGCACCTAAGTACCTTTGATCTTACATTAGGATACTGGTAGATCACCCTCACAGAAGTTGCCAAGGGGGGGTTAGCCTTCTCCACTCCAGAGGGATACTATCAATTTCGTGTGATGACCTTTGGACTCAAAATGCCCCTGCCACCTTCTAGAGGTCGATGAACCAATTATATGCTGGCGTGGAGGCCTTTTCAGCTGCCTATCTGGATGACATAACTGTCTTCAGTAGCAGTTAGAAGGATCACCTTTTCAGCCTCCAGGAAGTGCTTCAGGCTCTGCAACAGGCAGGCCTGACTATCAAGGCCAGTAAGTGCCAGATAGGCCATGGATCTGTGGTGTATTTAGGTCATCTGGTTGGCAGGGATAAGGTGCAGCCCCTCCAGGCCAAGGTAGAAACTATCATGCCCTGGGAGCCCCCCAAAACCCAGACTGCGGTCAGAGCATTAGTGGGCCTCACTGGGTACTACAGGAGCCCAGGGATATGGCACCATTGTTGCCCCCTTGACAGAACTGACTTCTAAGAAGCAGCCCATAAATGTGAAAGAGGCATGCCAAACTGCAGTTAACTACCTGAAGCAGGCCATGTGCTCAAGGCCCCTGACTTCTCCAAGCAGTTTATCATTCAAACACATTGCTCGGAACATGGCTTAGGGCCGTTTTTTTCACAGCTACATGAAGAGGGCCTGAACCAACCTGTAGCCTTCATTTCCAGAAGGTTACTTCCCAGGGAATGGAGGTGGAATGCAATATAGAAAAAAGCTTTTGCTGTGGTCTGGGCACTGAAGAAGGTTAGGCCATACCTGTTGGGCACTCACTTCCCATTTCGGACTGACCACATGGCCATCAGGTGGCCCATGCAAATGAGGGGTCAGGATCCGAAATTGTTGAGTTGGTCCATTTCCCTACAGGATATGGACTTCAGGGTGGAACGCAGACCTGGGCTAGACATCGCCAATGCTGATGGTCTATGTAAGATCTTCTGCCTTAGTGATGAGAACTCCTTAAAGGTTGGTTAGATCCCCGCACTTTCAGCTGGGGACATGTGTTAGACCTGTCATCCTTAGGGTAATCTTCCCACAATCTTTTTGCCTGCTTACCGCCTCTTTTTGCTGCGTTTTTATATTGGCCCTAGGACTCTGAGCACTTTATCACTGCTAACCAGTGCTAAAGTGCATGTGCTTCTCCCTTAAACATGGTGGCATTGGTTTATACATGATTGCATATTTAGTTTACTTATAATTCCCTTGTAAATTGGTATATCATACACCCAGGGCCTGTAATCTAAATGCTACTAGTGGGCCTGCAGGACCGTTTGTGCCACTCATGCAAGTAGCCTCTCAAACCTGTCTCAGGCCTGCTATTGCAAGGCCTGTGTCTGCAGTTACTGCCGCTACGACTTGGAAATTAAAACCACTTGCTAAGTGTTAGAATTGGGGTCTCTAGTTGGTAGTGGTATGCACCCTGTCCAAGTGGGGACCCATCCTTCTAGTTAGAATAAGGTAGGTCTAAGATAACCCCTGCTCCACCCCTGGTTAGCTTAGCACAAGCAGTCAGGTTCATCTCAGAGGCAATGTATTTGTACATATCACACAGAGTAACACAGTAAAAACACTACAAATGGACACCACACCAGTTTAGATAAATAAAGTATCTTTATCTAAACCGAGCAAGACCAACAACAAAAATCCGACATAGTCAACTCAAAATATGACATTTAAAATGTTTCAAGTAATTCTGTCAATAGAAACATAGAAACGGATGGATGCATGGGGGGGCGGAGCTTGCCTGACCTCAAGATGGCCACCAGTTAGACGAGCTTCTTCGATCATTTTTTATTATTTCGCATAATCCTACATTATTGCATCACTGTGATCCCCGCAGAGCAGCATCCTCTGAACTATGTGCCCTGGAGTACCTAATTTGTTTGTGAGGTCTGGGAGTGGACATCGACTGTGAGATTGATACAGTTGGGTGCAGTCTTCCCAGCATGAGACCCGTCACTGCTGTGGGCCTGACTGTGGCATGGGGGGCACCTGTTGCTCTATTACGGGAGGAGTGGGTGCTTCATTCGGGGGCCGGAGGCAGTGGCAGACCTTTGATTTGTTTTCTGCGGTGCAGATGGCTGATACACTGCCTGATGACACTTGAGCCCGTTGTCCCTTGCCACTGAGTACTGTGGTGAGACTGTGCTGCGAGGGGGGCAGCCTACTGTGGTGACATACAGCAGCAGATGCACTTGAGTCCCTAATTGCTGCCTGCTGTTGCAAGAGTGGGTCTATGGCTTGCCTGCTCGTCGATTATCATGTTGGCTCCAGCGGAGGACCTGGGCTGCTCCGACGTGTCATAGAATTTTGTGGGGGAGAGGACGACCTCATGTTTTCAAATCCCTGTCCACTGTACTGGTGGGGTTGGGGACTTCCCGTAGTGCTGTAAAACACTGAGGGGCATATTACCAAGGTGGGCGATAAGAGATTATCGCCGCTTTAGCAAGCTGTCTCTAACAGCAATTAGCGACAGCTTGTAGGGGATAGCGAGCGGTTTGGGGCCCGCTTTGCATGTCAGCGATATTTATCGCTAATGACATGCAAAGTGGGCATACCCAACCTGCTAACATCGCTATCGCCTATTAACAACGCAGGCGTAGCGATGGAATTATTTGCGCTAAGCGCGAATATCTCCAAAACGCCTGCTCAGACCAGTTATTAGCCTGTATATCCAATGGGAGGTGGATATTCAGGCTAAGTCCCTATTAGCGATAATGCCTGAATATCGCTGGAAATTTTATCGCTTTAGCGATAAATGTTGCTAATAGCACGTTATCTCTGCGATAAAAAAATTGTCGCTAAGCCCATTTAGCAATAAATATCGCTATTTGTGGATAATATGCCCCTATGTTTGCTGGTGTTCTACTGGAGGTCACTTGCTAGTCTTCTAATTACTGGAGCTACCCCGGACCACCCGAAGTGTTGGCTGTTGTTGGGTAAGTGTGCAAGGCTTGAACTAAACCTCCATTAGACTTGCTGAACAGTTAGTAATCCTCACTTTCGGAGAGTGGGGTTGTCGCTTTGTCTGGCAGGATAATATCGACTGGGGTGACCTGCAGACCCTCGCTACAGCCTAGCTGTTTACCTGCCGCCACGTATAGAGTGAATGTAGACTTGTCTGTGGTTGTTGCTTTCATTATATTTTCTAAAATGGGGAAACTTGGCAAATGGGGAAATGTGGCAAAAATCAGCTAAAAATGCAATTCAACCAGCGTAAATTGACTAGGGCGCATGAGGATGGTGCGAAGGTGCACGCCACAGATCCTGACACTTCAGGTCCAGAACTGGGGACCAAACTGCGCCATATTTTGACAACGATGCAAATCAGCCTCACCAAAATAGGCAGGAAGATAGATGCTCTTTCCCCAAGAATGGACAGAATGTTAGAGCACATAGATAAGCATGCGGAACGCCTTGATATGGTGGAAAGGAGTGTATTGGAGGCTGAGGACAAACAGGCCACTGCAGTGGGGACTCACAAACAATTGGAGAAAACTCTAATGGTGTTAAGACAGAGGATTTAGAGGCCCACTCCTGGCAGAATAATCCGTGCATTGTTGGTCTTGTTGATTCCATAGCCATTGGTAATACGGAGTATTTCGTGGGGCGCCTCCCTACAAAGCTACAGTTGTGGAGTTTGCTCACCACTCTTTGGTGCAGCAGGCTGTGCTGGGAGCCAGGCCTTGTCCCATTATAGCACAATTACTCAATTATAGAGACAGGGATGTGCCACTGCACCTTCTAGGGAACTGCAGACTCTCGGCTATGGGGGTGAAGAACTGTTCATCTTTCTGGACTTCAACCCACATGTTCAGCAGGCAAGGAGGCAATTTCTACCAGGGAAGCAGGAGCTACAGGAACTTAAAATTGACTATACAATGCTCTATCTTGCTCACTTAAGAGTAACTGTAGAGGGGAAAACTAAGATTTTTAATGACCCCAAGACTCTGCAGCAATTTCTTAAGCAACCTGAATCCTCCAGGGCTGGTTGTGGGCCATCAAAACAAGCAGATGATGATCAAGCATCCCACGAGCTTGACGAACAATAATAATTGTTTACATTGTGCTCCTTCTGGTTTGCTCGCCTGCCACACATTCTTCTGCATTATGACATGTTATAGATATTCACATATTTGTTTTATTTTAGCTATGATAGTACTGATGCACATTTGGGGCCAGATGTAGGTTATTCATATTTACCGACTCTTAAATACCGAATTTTACCGATTCGGTATTTAAGAGTCGGTAAATATGAAGGGGGGAGATGTAGGTATTACAGATTCTGTAAATACCGAAATGTTAAGATTCGGTATTTACCGATTCTGTAATTACAGAATCGGTATTTCCCATTGATTCCTATGGGCTTTGAAGCCCATAGGAATCAATGGGAAATACCGAATCTGTAATTACAGAATCGGTAAATACCGATTTTAGCAAGGGTGCAGGGGGTGTCACTTTGACACCCTCTAGCACCCCAAAGACGGGCACGTGAGCCATGTGGCACACAGACATGCCCTAAGGGCATGTCTGTCTGTCACATGGCTAGGTGTGCATGCACACTTGTGCATGCACACCTGGATTCGGTATTTTACCACACAATTGGATTGTGTGGTAAAATACCGAATTTGTAGGGCCTTTGGGACTCTGAAGAGTCCCACCTACATCTGAAAGTTTCCGAATCGGTAAAAATACCGATTCGGTATTTTACCGATTCGGTAAATTTACCGAATCGATAAATTTACCGAATCGGTAAAATATGCTCCCTACATACCAAAAACCCATTTACCGGTCGGTAACGGCCGAAATCGTCCGTTACCGGTCGGTAAATGGCTACTACATCTGGCCCTTGATCCTGAAATCTAGGTAGAGTCTAGGACTTCTGCCCCCCCTCCCCCCCCCCTGGCTGGGGGACTCCTTTTGATCCTGACAAAGATTCATTTTTGGGTGGGAAATGTAAGATACAGGGACTCTTGCTAAATGTTGCAAAATAGTTTTATTTTCTCAAGAGGAAGGAATATCCTACTACACGATTTAGATCACTTGTATGTTTTATGCGATTATTCTCTCCTATAACGACCTTTCAGGCACGTTAATTTCAGGAGTGTTTGGTGTGCAATAACTGTCTCCTTGTGTGTTCCACACTGTTTCTTTCAGGGTATAATGTTTTGGGTCAAAGGCGGAACACAAGAGACTATGGGCCAGATGTAGGTAAATCTATTTTACCGACACTTAAATACCGAATTTTACCGATTCGGTATTTAAGAGTCGGTAAAATAGATGTACCGAGATGTAGGTAAATCCAGATGTGGATTTACCGATTCTTTAAAAGTCGGTATTTACCGATTCGGTAAATACCGACCTGTAATGCTCCATTCATTCCTATGGGCTTTGAAGCCCATAGGAATGAATGGGGCATTACAGGTCGGTATTTACCGATCGGTAAATACAGATTTTTGGCAAGGGTGCAGGGGGTGTCACTTTGACACCCTCTAGCACCCCCAAAAAAGGTTCGGGGGCCATATGGCAGGCAGACCTGCCCTAAGGGCAGGTCTGCCTGCCATATGGCACAGGTGTGCATGCACACATTTGCATGCTCACCTGAATCGGTATTTCACCATCAAATTGAATTTGATGGTAAAATACCGATTTCTTAGGCCTTGTGGGACTCATCAGAGTCCCACCTACATATCGATTTTACAGAATCTGTAAATTTACCGTTCTGTAAATTTACCGACCGGTATATTTACAGATTCTGTAAAATTACAGATCGGTAAATTTACAGAACGGTAAAATTACCGATTCTGCCCCCTACATCTCAAATTCCTTTTACCGGTCGGTAACGGCCGAATTCGGCCGTTACCGACCGGTAAAACCCTACCTACATCTGGCCCTAAGTCAAATGTTGGGGGATGTGGCATGGATCGTGGGAGGGTTTAGCACTATTTGTTTTGCACAGAGAGAGCAGAAAATGGTGCAATTAGTGGGTTACATTTGCTGGCTGTTTCTAGGTGGGCTTGGTGGTGACTAGCTGGATGGAGGATGCAGCTACCTCACTAGACATATGGTAAGATTGAATTTTTTGAAATGTCAGAGGTTTGAATGATAGTCATAAGAGCCGTAAGGTGATGTTGTATCTGCAGAGGCACCAGATCGAAGTAGCTATATTACAGGAGACACAATTGCCCCCCATCACCGTGGTGCTTCCTCTGAGGTGTATGTAAGGGGAATGTCAAGCTGCGGGATTTACCACTCACACACGTGGGGTTTTATTTGGACTCGCAGCAGTTCAGGAATTACACTGCAAAAGTATGCATGGATTCTGGGGGCCAGTGTATAGGAGCACGTTGTCATATTCAGCATTTTGATGTGCTACTAGTGGGGATTTATGGACCTAATTATGATGACCCACAGTTTTATTATTCACTGCAAAGGGTGTGGGATGAACTCCGCTCTGCCAGCAGAGTTTGTGGAGTTTTGGAACTACGCGCTCCAAAGTTTGGCAAAAAAAACTCTGTCACCCGTCGGTGGAGCAGACTCAGGGGCATATTACCAAGCAATAGCGATAATTATCGCTATTGCTTGGTTAGAGATAAAATTTTACCGCTAAGCTCCGGCGATTTTTGTCGCAGATAAACCTTGGTATTACCAAGGTTTATCGCAAATGCGATAAAAAACGGCCGCAATGCAGGAATATCGCTGAAAAGTCAGCGATATTCATGCATTACCGAGCTAATGCTCTTAGCCATGTTATCCACCTCCCATTGGATAACATGGCTAAGAACTGGTCAGGGCAGGTGTTAGCTTTTGGAGATATTCGCGCTTAGCGCGAATATCTCCAAAAGTTGGTAATAGGAGATAGCGTTGTTAGCGACTGTTTCCAGTCGCTAACATCTTGGCACGCCCACTTTGCATGTCATTAGTGATAAATATCACTGACATGCAAAGTGGGGACCAAGATGGTCGCTATCTCCTACTAGCTGTCGCTAACTGGTGTTAGCGACAGCTAGGTAATAGGGAGATCATTTTATCTCCGCTTTCTTGGCTTTTAAAGCCAAAAAAGCGGAGATAAACCCCCTTGATAACATGCCCCTCAGTTACCAGCGCACACACCTACCGGGGATTGCCCGGTGCCCGGATTTACCAGTCCGGCCCTGCCCTTCAGTGTCCTGAGTGCTGCACTCATTGTAGCAGCCCTTGCTTGCTCATGCTAGCCAGGCTGGGTCTTGGTTTGTGGGCATGCCCTTCTGTACCGGTCTCACAGGAGTCTGGGCCCCAGGTGCTGAGGCAGGTTGCTGGCAGGGGATAAATAGGGGATGTGTTCTCTTCTATCACCCCTCCTGCTTACACGCTTAAGCACTCCGCCTTTGCATCCACTGCCAGATGGTGTCCTCTGGGACTCTGGTATTTTTTCATTGGTACTGGGAACTGGTGCTGGAGCTTTTTCAGTATGTGGACTTCTCCCTACATGGGAGCAAAGCGGAACTCCACAGAATTTCACAGAGTTTTTTCCTTTTATGCAGATTTACGCGTAGCACAACTCTGTGAACTCTGCCCACCCCTATTAACCGCATGCCAAATTAGCCACTTATGGCACCATACCGCAGATATGGGATGGTGATTTTAACTGTGTGCAGGCTGATGACCTAGACCGATCTTGGGGCCCTCCACGATGGCCTTCAGTGGCAGCCTGCACCATAGCCATGGTGTCTGAAGATAGGGCCTTGTGGACATGTGGTGTTATCGTTCCCCACAGGGCAGGAGTATACTCATTACTCCTCTGTCCATGACATTTATACGTGCATTAACTATTGGCTTCTTTCCCGCAGCCTGATGTCCAGGGTTAGTGGGTGTGACCGTATACCTTGCACATATTCAGATCATTCTCCAGTACAGCTGTTTTTGGACATTGAATGTCTGTGCTCATGTGCGTTTACCTGTTGATTTCTTTACTTGATACAGTGTTTCATGGAGAACTGGCATAAGCGATCGACAAATACTTTCGCTCTAAATTAGGCTCAGTTGCAACATTGGCTAGTATATGGAGGCCTACAAGGTCTATAGGGGCAGATTTATGATAACTGGCGCATCCCCAGGGATGCGCCAGTTATCTTGCGCCGCTGCTCCGCCACCCATGGTGCGTAAATGCGGCGCACCATGGGGCAAAAACGGCACAGATGCGTGACGCATCTGTGCCGTTAAGGTGGCGCATTGCTGGAGTTGCGTCGCAAGCGCGATGCAGCTCCAGCAAGGCTCGGGGGTGCCCCATCTTTGCAATGCTGCGTCAAGAACTACGCCTGCTTCAAGCAGGCGCAGGGTTTTGACGCAGCATTGGCCTGAAAGTGACTGAGTGAAATCTTATAGATTTCACTCAGCCACTTTTGCGAGGCGCACCTGCCCCGGAACACCCACCTTGCGCCGGGCTTTACAACGTGACGCATCTGCCTGGATGCGTCACGTTGTAAATCGGTCGTAGGGATGCGCCACGTTTACGCCGCCTTGCGTGACGCAACAGCGGCGTAAACGTGGCGCAAGGGCCTCATAAATCTGCCCCATAGTCTCTGGGTTACCATCTTGAAGCATGCAGGTGTGCTCCTATCCATCTGGGACCACCTGCAAAGGTTAGGAATTGAATTAGCAGACGAGCTGGGGGAACCCGTACATGGGGATGCACAGGTCGGAGAATTTTTGCCCCTTCCTGCACAAAAACAATCCTGCATGTAACGGTGACACCCTTGCACCATAGTGAAAGGGTGCCTATGTTGGCTCTAGGCAGCCAAGACAGCACCAGTGCAGGGAGAAAGGACAGTAATGCACCGCATTGCATAAATACGGTGCATTTCTGCCCTCTCACTTTGGCGTAGAGCAGTGCAGCAAGATGACTTGCTACGCTGCACTACGCCAAATCCCCCTAAATAAGGGCCTAAGAATGGTATAATTCCCATCATCCAGGGCGGAAGGTCAGCAAAGAGAACCCATGACCTAGGGTAGTTTCCAATGGAATTCCAAAGCCAGCACTGGTAAGCAGAGGTGGAAGGAGTAATGAGGGGAAGCAAATGAAGCAAGGCAAAGCATTTTGTCCCAGAATTTGCTTTATACCTTTAAAATGCACTTTACGCTTTCACACCACGATTTAAAGAGTTCAGTACAAAATCGATCTAAAAGGCGCTAATCAAGATGGCATTTTATAAAGGATATTGAACGTGCCAGGGCCTGAGGGCGGAGTCTGCGCCACATCACATTTTACCTCCAGTCCATCTCCCCAGGTTGAAAATTTACTGAATCTTGTGGCAGGTCTGTACTGGAGTTATTGCAAATTCCGGCCTTTGGAACTCAGAATGGAGAGGTAATACCACACTAGGAAACCCACAGGATCGATAGTGTATTACCATATACCATATAGTAACTCCTCAAATCTTAGAATCTTAGAAATCTGAGATTACGGGCCTAATGAAAGCTAAATAGCGTGTGAGGTAATTTCTCAGAATTTCAGGTACATGTAGGTAGGTGAAGGTAACATTCAGAGTGAAAAAAAACAGTTACTGTCATGAAATAAATGTGCATATGTAAGAGTGAAGAGTAAGCTGGAAAAAGCAAACTAGGAGGATAAATAAACAGCTGAACAAGTTATTGGTAAAATATAAGCTAATGCCTCACACTGCCTGCAGATCTCTGTCGCACAGCTGACACGCGGCCAGCCATGTTTCTTATAGTCACTCTGGCTAGCTACTGCTCCACCAGTGAAACTGTTCTCTTCCTGATAGATTATTCGACACATAAATTGAATTTGTTCTCTGATGTTATGGGCCTAAAAAGATTAATGAGTTTGGACACGACATTAAACAAAAGTCAGAATGTTTTAAAGTGCTGTGGTCTTGACAGATTAATGGAAATTGACACACTGAATGGGCAGGTTACTGTGGAAGAAAGCGCTGTTACGACCATCATTTGTCTGGAGAAAAGACGTTTTGCAAAGTAACTAGGATGTTATTAAGATTCATTTAGTGCCTGTATTTACAAAATGAATCAAGGTGCTTCACAATGGGCAGCACCTTTAAAAATAATGTATGTCTTAGCCTTGAGTAACAGAGACCACCTAGCAAGGTCTCTTGTTTTCTCTCTCCCTATGTATATATGTGTGTGTGTGTGTGTGTGTATATATATATATATATATATATCTATATATATATATATCTATATATATATATATATATATATATATATATATATATAATATATATATATATATATATATATATATATATATATATATTTATAGGCACTGAAAAAACCAAAGGTTCCAGGGACGTTATAGTTAGGATGACATTCCACTCGTACAAAGCCAGAGAAATTCAGCCGTTATAGTTAGCTGAGCTAACTATAACTCGCGCACCCACAATGTACTGCTTAAGACCTCACATATTACATAACACATGACATGGTCAGTGACATCACTGATGACATCTCAAATGACATCACTGATGAAATCATCCAGTGACTGTTAGTGTTTTTAAAATGTTTGAGTGTTGTGTGTATATATATATATATATATATATATATATATATATATGTACCAAGGTGTATTTATGAATCTGTGGGTGTATGAGTGCCTGTATCGATGCTTCAGTAGGTGTGTTACTGACTGTATAAGTGAGTGATTACTTATCTCAGTGAATGTATGGGTCACTGACTAGGTTGTCTGAATGTCTGTATCAGTCTATCAATTGGTGTCGAACTGGCTGTATGGGTTGGTGAGTGGGTGCATGTGTGGGTGTACTGATGATTTAGTGGTTGTCTGAGTAACTGTATGGGTGTTTAGTGTCTGTGTGGGTGGGTGAGAGGGGTGTGACTGCCTGTATGGATTAGTAAGAGTTTAAGAGAAGGGTTGGAAAAGTGACTGAGTGTGTCTATGGCTGTGTCAGTGAGTGAATGGATGTGTCATTGGTATATGGATGGGAAAGTGGGTATGTAAAAGGCAGTATAGGTAAGTATTGGAGTATATCAGTGACTGTATGTGTGAGTGATGGATTGTGATAGTGGCTGTGTGGGTTAGTGAGTGCATGTGTGATGATCTGTATGGATCAGTGATTATATGTTAGCATCTATATGAGTAAGTGACCGGGTGTGTGTATAACTTTATAGGTGAGTAAATGGCTGTCTGATTGACTCTATGAGTGAGTAGGTGTGTGAGTAGCTCAATGACTGACTGTCTGTGTGAGTAGCTATATGGCTGTATGAGTGTATATATCAGAGGCTGTATTAGTGAGTAAGTTGGTATATGAGTGGCTGTATAGCTGATTGAGTGGATGTGTGTGTAGATCTATTAATCAGCGAGTAGGTATGTAAGTACTGGTATGGGTGTGTCAATGGTTTCAAGAATGGTAGTGTGGAACTTACAGAGGGTGTATCAAAGGTTACACGGGGGTGTGAGTGGGTGCATTAGAAATTCTGTGATGATGTCATCAGTAATGTCATCAGTGATTTCACTGACCATGTGATGAGTGATGTAATACGTGAGGTCATAAGCAGTGTATTGAGGGGGTGCAAGTTAACAGTTAGCTACAACTTGTGAATTTCTCTGGTTTCTCACGATTAAAATGTCAGCCCAACTATAACGTCCCTGTAACCTTTGTTTTTTTCAGTGAAAACGTAAGTTTTTAAAAAAAATCTATTGCCCAACTATAACAGCACTGTAACCATTGTTTTTTTTCAGTGAATTTTTAAGGTTTTTTTTTAATGCTAATTCCTCGCCATAAATTTACCTGAACCTTTTGATTTTTCAGTGAATTTCCATGTTTTTTTAAGTTTTCAAAAAAGACAAGGGGACCCTAAAGCTAACCAAAGACCTAGGGGAGCATATTATTATACTGAACAGTGGTCCTTGTAAAAGGATTTAACTTGATTAATGCATATAGAACACAATGGAATCTATATAGGCTACCCAGCCAGGTAGGAATTTTTATAATAAACAATTATAATTCTGTCAAGAGACAGTTGCAATATCCAGTAGGATACAGTCCTGTATCCAAAACAATACATATAAAGCGTGACAATGGTGAAAGGGGGTGCCAATTTAAACACATAGGTCAAAACAAAAACAAAAACAAATTACGAAACATTTAGGCGAAACAGAGGAAGAAGCTTGCTATGAGTAATGCTTAATGTGGCAAGCAAATTATGTACAAAACAGACATTACATCTAAATTGAAATTATTTGTGTGTACGCTGTTATGTTAAGTCGACGGCGTTTTGATCCTTTCCATGCAATAGCTGGGATCATCATCAGGACAAAAATTATCTGTAGGCCTATATACAACACTACAGCATGACAGTAGATTTCAATGAGGTGGGAAAAAAGTGGGGGGGAGATACGGATATTCATAGTTAGGAAATGAGTGCTATACGTATGCCAGACATGGTAAAGATTACACTTACTAATACAGAAGGCATTATTTGTGTATTAAAGCCAAGAGAATGAACTGGAGAGTGCATATTTAAGTCATGCAATGACAAGGGCAAGGGCTCTCCGACCTGTGAAGAGTAACCCGTGAAAAAAAGAGCAGAAGTGCTGGGGTTACTGTAGTTACAAAACGGCGTTTAGAAACCACACTGGGTGATGACCAGTGAGGGACGCGGGTGAGCGGGGATATGCAGCGATCATGTCCAGTCAACTGTCTTATAATTGTTTATAATAAAAGTTCCTACCCGGCTGGGTAGCCTATATAGATTCCATTGTGTTCTATATGCATTAATCAAGTTAAATCCTTTTACAAGGACCACTGTTCAGTATAATAATGTTTTTTAAGTAGCAATGGTCTTTGCAGAATGCTGTGGAAAGGGGGAGGACCTCTGACCAGCTCTCAGAAATCCCTCTGAGTAGGACTTATAGAAAGTACCAAGAGGACTTCTTGGACTCCAAAATCCTTTAGTATCCAAGAAAACTTTATTTCCCAGCCAGTAGTGTGCCAGGAGACGTGTTTGCAGAGTGCTGCAGAAAGGGGGTGTGACCTCAGAGCACCTCTCAGCAAACTGACTGTGTACAACTTGCTGGAGAGAACAAGAGGGATACTTGCCCCCCAAAATTCCCTCAATAGCCAAGGGGACTTCATCCCCCAACTAGTACTATGCCAGGAGGCACGTTTGCAGAGTGATGCAGAAAGTGCTGGTGAGCAGTGTGTTACAGGTATTCAAGATGCTGCTAAAAATCATACATGTTTTTATTCACCCTGTTATCTTTTGCACATTTCATAAGATGAGTTGAAGTGAGCAGTAAGAAGGCAATTCAAAGCTGAAGGACCCTTGACTTCAATAGAGGCACAACAACACCGGAGCAGAGAGTCCATTCAAAAGTCCAACTCAACTTCAGGATTTGGCTCCACAGTTTTCCCCGATGGTATCAAACTGCATGGATTGTGGAGTTGTATTAGTGCTGGAGAGAAGTCCATAACGGCCCTTCGCAATGCTGGAAAGAATATTAAACGTACCTGTGTTTTTTAATTTTTGACATTCATAGTTTTGCTATATTAGCAGGCATTTTATTATCTTATAAAATGGGTATCTTATATCTATCTATTTTTCATTTTATTATCTTCAAATCTATTGTAACATTACTTATATATAACTTGTCATATACACTAGTCAAACTATCCCTCAACGAATAAATGCACAGCAAATTTTTGCTAGTTATCATAATTTACTTTTTCACTTTTTTTTTTTTATAAATGTTTATTGAAAATATTCACAAACAAATTAACAAAATTCACAAGGCAGAAGTACAATGAAGCAGGATCATGAGTCCACGTAGGCAGAGCTCCAGCAGTACAGTATGCATAATACATCCGACATTCTTAGAGGGGAGGAGGCAGCGAGGAAACAGTCAATAGTACATTCACTGATAATAATCGGAATGTCATTCAGGGTGACAAGGAAACATCAGGAAAAAAATCATGTGGGGGAGTACATACGTTCCCACGATATGCGTTCCATTGTGACCAGATCCTGCCCCATTTCTTGGGCCTGCCCCGTGACAAATACACCGTCTTCTCCCTAAACATGCACCAATCCATGTTCTCCTTCCAGTTCAATACAGTGGGTGGCCTGTAGGAGCCCCAGAGCTGTGCAATATCCCTCTTTGCAATCATATTACCAAGAGATGCCCAATTGATCTGTGCCGTATTATAATCATTGGGTTCCCAGACATTCAAAAGACAACGCCTGGCTTCGGGCAGAAGCGACACACCAGTGACCCTTTCCATCACCACATGCACTCGGGACCAAAACTCAACTACCTCCGGACATTCCCATAGAATGTGGAGGAAGGTGCCAGTCATACCGCTGCCACGCTTACACAACCCGTCAAGAGAATAACCCATGCGGACCAGACTCGGACCAGTAACATACACACGATGGAGGATCTTAAGTCGAACAAATATGTGGCGAGCAGGTATGGCAACCTCCTTAGGCGAGGCAGATTGCCAGTCCTCGTCATCCAGTTCTAGTCCGTCAGCAGTCGACAAAGTACTGAGGCGCACAAGCAGATCAGCCCTATTATTGATCAGCTTCTTATAGATCAGTGAAATTGTGCTGTCGGGCACATGGCCATCTAGGATACGGTCCTCAAGAGGAGAGGACTCAGGAATATTGGTACCCACAGCAAAAACGGACAATAGGGCGTGGCGGACCTGAGCATACCTAAAGTATTCTGTGTCACCGAGCTCCTATTCCGCTTTTAGCCCCTCAAAGGACTTTGACCTTTAGACCAGAGGTCCCCCACCTTGCTTATACCAATCATATCCCATTTATCAAAGCCTTTCGTTCTCCACAAATTACCCAAACCTTCAGAATCATACAAAGGAGTTGCGCGGGTAAGTTTATCACACCACCCCAATGCCGCATTCGCGTCCTGCCATAACCGTACAGCAATTTTAGTGGGTCCGGTCAGTGTTCTACAGAGCTTCTTGGAATATAACGCCCTGTTGAAATTTCCCTCTGGCAGAAGATACTTATCCATTGGGAAAGCCGGGGCAGGACCGGGAGCATAAGTCGCGTGGTTGACCGCACTCAACTGAGAAGCCCAATAGTAGCGCCTGATGTCCGGGAGGGCAATGCCACCGTCATACCACGGAAGCGTGAGTATGGAAAAAGCAATACGCGCACGCCCGTCCCAGACCAGTCGCCTCTGTAGGCTCTCCACTTCATGAAAATAACCCGTAGGAACTGGGTCAAATGAGTTCTGAAGTGCGTACAAAAATCTAGGCACTGACATCATCTTGAAAAGAGCCGCACGACCAAGCGGTGACAGTGGCAACTTACGCCAGCGTGTAACATCAAGCTTCAACCGTTGGAGAGGGGGTAGCAAATTACGCTCATAGCGTACAGATTGGTCCAAAGAGACATAAGTCCCTAAGTACTTAAAGCCAGTCTCAGTTACGTGAATTGGAAATCTATGAGGCAATGGAGGGAGATCTCCTGCCAAAACGTAAACACAGGATTTAGTCCAATTAATAATAAGACCCGAGTTCTTTCCGAAAGAGGTCAAAACATCAAAAAGCACATTTAGGGACCTCGGAGGGGAGGTAAGGTAGAGAAGGATGCCATCTGCGTATAGCGAGATACGATCCTTGAAATCGGGAGTCCACCGAATGCCCCTCATGGAAGGCTCCCAACGGAGCCATTCCGCCAACGGTTCTAAAGCGAGGGCAAAGAGCAGCGGAGACAGCGGGCAACCCTGCCGAGTGCCACGCCCGAGTGTAAAAACACCGGACACCTTCCCGTTAACAACCACCTGAGCCAAGGGCCTCTCGTAGAGAAGTTTCACCCAGGCGATAAACACCGGGCCAAATCCAAATTTTGAGAGGGCCGCCCAAAGGTAAGGCCATTCGATGGTATCGAAAGCCATGGTGGCGTCAAGGGAAGCCAAAATGGCCGACTCAGTGAGCGTCCCAGCCCTCGCGAGAACTCCATGGAGTCTCCGAAGATTAAGGGCGGTGTTTCGGTGTGGGATGAAACCTGACTGATCCGGATGAATCAAGTCCCCGATCATCTTAATCAAGCGATTAGCCAACAACTTAGCTACAATCTTAGGTTCAGCATTGAGTAGAGAAATAGGTCTCTACGAGGCACAACGATCACGCGGCTTACCCTCTTTATGGATAACTACAATGGTAGCAAGTCGCTGATCAGCGGGAAGGGAACCAGAATCCAAGGCCTCAAGGAACATCTCCCTTAAGTAGGGCGCCATTTTGTCGGGTCACAGTTTATACAGTTCAATGGGTAAACCATTGGGGACCATTGCCTTGCCAGAACGAAGGGAACGTATGGCAATCGCGACTTCATCCACCGTAAGAGGTGCCTCCATGAGGTCTCTATCGGCATCAGAAAGGCAGGGCAATGCAATGTCCCGCAACAGCAAGTGGGAGTCCTCCTCATCTCTATCACAGACCGAGGCATACACGGTTTTGAAGTGGTCTACAAAACACTGAACGATCCCGACTGGGTCAGTAACACACTCACCATCAGGCCTCTCAATCACCGGGACAACACGGTTCACTCTTTCTTTCTTGTCCAACCACGCAAGCAATTTACCGGCCTTGTCCCCCACATCATACAACCTGCCCTGTTGCTCTCTATTCATCACTTTCGCTGCGTCAGTAACGAGAGCTCTGTAATCGGCTTGCTTCAAACTGAGGGAATGCAGCTTTGTGCGAGTCACTCCTGACTCAAGGTCATTCTCAAGTGCAATTATTCGGGTTTCCAAGCGTACAAGTTCCACATTGTTAGCCTTCTTGGCGGCAGCAATCAGCGACAGTGAGTGCCCACCAATAACCGTCTTAAAAGCTTCCCACAATGAAACAGAAGAAGAAACAGACCCCACATTTTCATTAAAGTAATGGTCAATAGCTTTCACAAGTTCAGAGCGGGTTTTGGGATTGCGGAAATACCAGGGATTAATAGGGGCAACTCTACCCTCACTGCCCACCCGACCTCAAAACAGAGCCACAAGGGGGAATGATCAGAAATACCCCTGGGGAGATGTCGAACTTCTCTAATGGAGGAGGATTGGGCCGATGGCATTAAAAAATAGTCTAGCCTGGAGAGACTACCATGGGCCCCCGAATGGAAGGTGTATTGTAACTGTGTAGGGTGCATCAACCTCCAACTGTCTATCAGCCCAAAGGTTTCGAGCAAGTCACTCAGCCACATATGGGACCTAGCCAAATCCCCAGGGGGACAACGATCAGAGGTGCCAGAAAACACAGAATTAAAATCCCCTCCAAGAATCAGAAGGCCCTCAGGAAGCCCTAATATAACCCTGCCAAGATCAACATAAATAGAGGCCTGTAGGCCCGGAGGGATATATACCGAAAGTATGGACAGTGTCTTCCCCTCCCATCTACCAGTGAGCGCGGCATAGCGCCCCATATCGTCAAGCGTCACTTCATCGATTTCAAAAGGGAGAGAAGACCGGATGAGAATGCCCACCCCCCTAGAGCCAGAAGTAAACCCAGAGTGAGCGACTAGCCGGTATCCACGTCTATTCATGGTCTGACACGCGTTACCTATTAGATGCGTTTCCTGCAAAAGGACAATGTCGGGGGAATGGCGTCTAAGGAACTGTAACACAACCCCTCGCTTTATCCTGTCTCCCAACCCATTAACATTCCAGGATAGGAGTCTCAACTCGCCACCCCCCATCCCCAAGAAGAAGGCAGAGCCCAACCCACACGAAACCCAATGACCCGAGCAAATGAAAAAAACAATACGATGCCTCGTGAAAAGAAAAAGTCACACACACACCCCCCACCACCCCCCAACTTGAACCCGTTACAACACCCCCCACCCTGCACCCCTGCGTACGACTCATGAGCCACCCCAACTTGCAGTGTGCCTGTCGCCCCGTCATAAAACTAATCTACACAAAGAACCCAGGAGGAGGAAGAGTCCCCATTTACCCCCCGCCTCCCTCGGGCCAATCTAAAATAAGAACAAGAGAACCAATGTCCAAACTCAGCTGAAATAGTTGGAAAGTTCAGACGCCAGGATCCACAATGTCACTCTCCCTCCAGCGCGCCTCCGTCGGCGCCGCCGGGGTGCCCGGATCGATCGTCTCTCTTGGGCAAAGAATCGAGCCAGTCACTACCACTGTCCGGGCGATCAAAGAAAAACGTTTGTTCCTCATACTCGATCCGAAGTCTGGTCGGAAACAACATGGCGTACTTAAGGCCCAAGTCCCGCAGCCGTCTCTTTACTCCCTGAAACCCCAGCCTCTGCCTCTGAACGAGCGGGGTAAAGTCGGGATAGAAGGTCACAGTGGTATTTTCGAACTTCACAGGGCCTTTGTCCCGAGAGGCTTGGAGGATAGCGTCTCTATCCCTGAAGTGGAATAGTCTTGCGATAATGGGTCTCGGGGGGGCACCTGGCTTCGCCTTTCCGCCTGGGACTCGATGTGCCCGTTCAACAGCAAAGAATTTGCTAAGTCCGGCGGGAGCAAGATAGCTTGCGACCAGGTCTTCCACGAGATGGTCGGTGGTAGGGATCTCGGGATTTTCAGGGACACCGATAAGGCGTACATTGTTACGACGGGCCCTATTTTCATAATCCTCGAGACGACGGGCCATCATGTCATGAGAAGAACGCAAGTTACCGATCTCGGTCTGAGCGTCCGTGACATCAGTAATCAGACTGGAAGTCTTCAAATCTAACGCCTTGACCCTCTCGTTAGTCTTTGCCAGGTCTGCTCTAATCAGCATGACATCAACGGCCACCATGTCAATCTTGGAGGCAAGGGCCTCATACTGCTGTCCCAGGGAGGCCTTCATACTGGTAATGGCACTCATGACGTCTTGCAACGATACTTCTGAGGTCGCAGCAGAATCGGCCTTAGGGTCATCAGGAATGCGGCCAGCACCGCTGGGGGATCCCTTTAAATGGGAGTAATGATCCATGATATTCGTCTGGGTCTGCCCCCCACGGAGAGGTGTCTTGGTCTTGCGTCTATCAGCATCGGGTCTGGTGGCCATATTGGAAAAGGGACCCCGGAGGGGCCCGCGCGACCTGGTGAAAATGGCCGGTTGTGGAGTGGCCAAGAAGACGGCGAAACTGGATCAAAATAGCGTAGGTGCCAATAATGCTGGAAATGAGCAGGGACAGCACACAGCAGTATAGTAACACCAGGCTGGAAAAAGGGTTGATCTGAGCAACGCTTCAGTCAATCTGAGTCGGGAGTAGAAAGCGAAACTCATTCTTTCTGTTTTACTGCATCTCTCCTTCTATACTTTTTTTTTAATTTAACTCTAATTTTTAGAGGCAGTAACTATGCAATCATTATAACATTTGCGCAGAACTGTTGCGGCCATCTAAACACCCACTTACAACCCAAGCATGCATTGAAATACTGAGGCATACACGTGCACTAATGAAACACTCAGGTTCTACTCATGCACTCATGTAATTACTTAGAGAGTACCATAGTAGCAAAGATGGGTGTTTAGATGGCTGCATAGGTTCTGTGCAAATGTTATAATGATTGCATAGTTACAGCCTTGTAATTGCATAAGTCAATAGATAGTCCTAGATGATTAGATGAATGTATACATAGTGTCTGCATACTTTAATAACTACATAATTTCTGCCTGCCTGATTGCAAGAGTACATGTATAGTTTCTGGATAATTGAACAACTCCATGGATAGTGAATCCCTGATTTGATGACTGCCTGAGCAGTGGTTGGGTGATTCCATGACTGCCTGAATACTGCCTGAGTGACTGAGAAAGTACCTTAATTTCTGTTAGATACAAAACAATTGTCACTAAATCTCTGAATCATTGATTACCTCCTTCCGTCAGTATCAAACTACCTGTTTCACTGTATACATGCTTTCTACTGAGCTATGTGTGAGTGAAATCTAGATATCAAACTTGATATATAATTGCATACATGGCCCTCTAGAAACATACATTGCTTTGCTTGTGAGCGTGCACATACATCAGTAAGTTTCTAAAACGGGAAACAACAATTTGACATTTTTCAAATCACATAACCTTTTGTGAATGGCATACCTACATCATTTTTCAAATACTTGTTCTGCTTGTAAAAACATATATTCAGCATATCGCAAATAAAAGTTACACTCGAAAAGACGCTAGCACAAGAACTCTTGAGGCATTCTGCATTATTAATCCTTCTCAATTTTAAACAAAGTATGTTTAAAGAAAAATACAACCCTTACCCTATAGATATGAAATTTTCATCAGCCTTACTAAACATAGATTACCATGTAAGCATATATGCGATTTCTTATTAGATGTACCCCTTCAAGCCATCTTTCCCAAAATATATACCTCTCTACATCTTTAAGCAAACTCAAAAGTCCCACTGTATATATTGCTATGTACAAGCACAAAATCTATATCTCACCATCTAAGGATATGCAAAGTGGTCATATAAGTTAAAAACTACATTCACAAACACTTCCCAATATATACCGAACACGTATTAATTATTTCTAATTCATATACACATGTTCTCATCTTTTATCTCTCACTACACTATTCCCGTTTAATAATGTTACTAAAAGTACTACAACTCCCAGAATGCAAATGACAGATTTATCTATTCTGCACAAGATGTTCACACATTTAAAACATTCTTAGTTCCTGATTTCAACTTTCCACAAAACTATACTGTTATTTGCCAATAAAAATACACAATGTAATAAACAGGCACTAATTCATTTTCTCTTACTTCCTAAAACATTCACCACTAACCTCTTAAACACATACCCTCTAATAGATACAGTTCAACTCATACATTTTTTCTCATCACTGTGGTACTCTTTTTAATCAAACTCCCATATACATCTTCTTTTCTAATGTAAATTTTTTAAATAATTACAAAGTTATATACCCAGCACTGAATTCAGTTTGTCGATTATATAGTTGTTTTATCTCTTTCTGCATAGTTTGGACACTGTTATGATTTGTAAAAACTTAGCACAAGAATGGTACACCACTTTCATACAAAGCAATTCTAAAATGGCACCCTCTTAAACTTTCCACTATACCATCATGAGAAAGGCAGCAAATGAAATAATTTCATTCATTTTAGACTTCTGCATCTCCAATTGTGAATGATTAGCATCAGTTAACCCTTTCCCTCTCTTTCGAAACGAGGTTCCTGCTGGTTTTCTCAATGTTTTCAGGATTATCGCGGAATATTCGCAAACAAAAATGGGAGCTCAAACTGATATCTAGCTTAATTTTTCTGAAATTTAAATACTACACAACAGTTTATTACATCGTCCTGAGATGGAAATTAAAACTTGCCGTTACTTACATTGTGCCATCACTCCTCAGAGTAAAAAAAAATGTTCTGTCTCTTTAACACCCTTCCCCCCCATACAGTCTTAGCTCAGTGTAGCTAGCAACCCAGTTGAACCAGTAGGTCAAAAGTTCACAGCACATTCTAGAAAGAACATTCTGCTTTCAAATATGATACCGTAGGTGTAGTTTACTCCACAGATTCAAACGCATTTCCATGTCTGTATTACATTTCCTTTTTTAAACCACAACCAATAATAAGACATCTTTCTCAGCCATTCAACACACTACCTAACTTTATTCACTTTTATGCTGACAGCATCCAATGAAATATGTATATATATTTTTTGTGAAAACTATCCCATTCAGCTCCAGCCTTCTCCTGACTACTATTGCTCCTTTACTTCAAAATTCTTCCAGTATGGATTCGTGGCCACAGCTACATCTGTTGGGCCAAAGAAGCTATACAATGGCATAACCTTCTAATAAAAATATGTTTAAAAAAAAAAAAGAAGCTGCAAAAAAGAGAGGTATTGACAGAGACTTGGGTTTGCCCAATGTGCAGATTACTTGGTTTGGCCAGAGAGAGTTAAAGTTTCATCAGTTGCTGGCTATGGTTAAATCCATTGTTGATCCCTAAGCTCCTCACCACATGATTGTGCACTGTGATGGCAATGACCTAGGCATATTGCCTGGGTTAGGACTGGAAATCCTAATGAAAGAAACCTTTGTAGAACTGATATCGCTTTTCACTCACACTATCATGGTGTACTCTAATATATGCCAAAGACAGAAATGGAAGTGGCCAAATCAATTCTGTCCACAGATTGACAAAGCCAGGCAACATGTTAATAAAACTGTTTCTGCATTCCTCAGAGATCATCGCGTGGGCTGCATCTATAACAACAACCTGTGATTTCATATGCATGGAATTTATAGAAATGATGGAGTGTACTTTACAGATGAAGGCAACAGGGTGTTTCTAAGTTACAACTCTTCATCTGGTCCTCTGTGTAGCAACCATATACATACAACCAACACAACGGTGCTAGTCAGAGCCACCCTAGTACCCAAAATATTATAAAGTGTTTTTCTGAAGGTTTTTTTTCTCTTTAATTTTTTAGAGATATCGCAATCCCCACGGACACGTCGCGAAAACGGAAAACAAAAACAGGCATTTAATGCCCTACACAAATTACTATACACATACTTCTTTAAAAGCATGTTTAAACTTACAATTTGGTACTAAGTTTCTTTAAATCCATCTTTTAGACCTATTTTTTGTTTTCGTGGTTATTCGGGACATCGTGATGACATCGTTAACTGTGACGGTTGTGCCTTTCCCAGAAAGTGAAAACACATATGTGCACAGACATTCTAGCATTCTACACACCAGAGGTTTATTACTGTACACTTCAAACTCATGATTTTCCAGTGTATTTCTAAGAACAGCCATCTCTAACACCTATTCTTCATTTTCACAGTGACTCAGGAGATCATGATGACGTTGCTCATCACGATCTGTGTGGGCACGTCGCGAAAGAGGAAAGCAAAAGCAGGATTTCAATAGCCATCACCTCATTCAAAAATTACACCTATATAATTAATTCCAAGCATCACAGTAGATAACTGACTATATAAATAACTCTATAAAAACATTTAGCAGAATCTTAATATTTCTATAAGAATGCACATTAATGATTCAACAATATTCACATCGATAGTCGCGATGTCCCCATGAAGATACACAGGGGCCACACTGGCGGTCTTGACGTCGTCGAGAATTTCATGCGCAATTAAAAAAATCCATTTTGGACACATAACTTGTGTCACTAACACCTCCATTTCTCAACCATGGGGTCAGAGTATTCCCACGCTAACCCTTTATGTGGGCATTCACACACATTTTCAGCCCCGGGAACCATTCCCGATAGATAAAATGGCAGCTGCAACTTTCTATTCAGGTTGTGACCAGCCAATCAAAGCATTCCCTTTGGCACGAGCATTCGGGATTCATTGCGAAACCTTCCTTAAATATCAGCGGCCAGAGATATCACTATAATTTTAAACTTACATTTCCCAAAAAGTACTGAATGGATTTACACCAAATAAACAAAAAGCACTTCCTTGAACTGACATCTACCTCCCTGACAAACTTGGGTAAGTCTGTTCAGCTGTTCGGGCTGTAGAGGTGGCTAAAGTTTCCGATGAGAATTAACATTACAAACGCAACCTTATTTTGCACCCCATAATCATGGTCTCCACTGCACGGATCACCCCCAAACTTTCCCAATCAATAGTACCCACCGTGACAATTTTTGGGCAAATTTCATGCAGATTGGTCAAACAACACCAAAGGTATAGCCAAGTCAAAAATCTGCTTTTCCTATGGAAACTAGGTCCTAACTATAACAACCTACTGGCGAATACCATATATACATATATATATATATATATATATATATATATTCACTGAAAAAACCATAGGTTATAGACCATATATAGTTAGGAATTAGCATTTACAAAACCTTGAAAATTCACTGAAAAAACCATAGGTTATAGACCATATATAGTTAGGAATTAGCATTTACAAAACCTTGAAAATTCACTGAAAAAACCATAGGTTATAGACCATATATAGTTAGGAATTAGCATTTAGAAAACCTTATTTTACTCACACAAAACCATTGAAATTCCATATATAGTTAGTTGCACTAACTATATATCGCGCACCCGCAATCCACTGCTGATGATGTCACATATTACATCATTCATGACATGGTCAGTGACATCACTGATGACATCACTGATGACATCTCAAATGACATCACTGATGACATCACTGATGACATCATCCAGTGACTGTGTGTTTCTGTAAAGTTTAAATATGTTTTACATATTGAAGAATGAGTAGATGTAGAAGTGTCTGGATGAAGGATTTAGTAGGTGCGTGACTGACTGTATGAGTGAGTGATTAAATGTGTCTCACTGAGTGCATGGGTTAGTGACTAAACTGTCTTAATTTGTGCATCATTATGTCTGTTGTTCTGTAAACTGCTGCATGTGTTGATCAGTAGCTATATGAGTAACTATATGGGTTATTGATTGATTGCCCAAGTATTTGTATGGGAGACTGAGTGTGTGTGTGGCTGGCTGGGAGGTGTGTGACTCTGTGCAGATCAATGTGTACTTGTATCAATGATTGTATAAGAGAGTAATTATGTGTTAGTATATGTTTCAAAATATAAGGTGCTCTATGTTTAACTGTATAGATTAGAAAATGGAAGTGTGATTGATTCTTTACAGGACTGACTAGGTGTGTGAGTAACTCCATGGATGAGTGACAGAGTGTGAGAGTCTGTATAGGTGTATGAGTGCATATGATAGTGTTGTAAAGATGAGTGATTGTATGTATGAATGATTGTATGGGTAAATGAGTGAATGTGTGTGTAAACATAGGAATCACTGAGTGCGTATGTAGTAACTAGTATTGGTGTGTCAATGGTTTCAAAAATTATACTCTGTATTTAACACTGGGTGTAACAGAGGTTATATTAAAGTGTGAGGAGATGCATTGTATTGTCACATGAATGATATCATCAGTGATGTGGTCATTGATGTCAAATGAGATGTCATCAGTGATGTCATCAGTGATGTCATTTGAGATGTCATCAGTGATGTCATCAGTGATGTCACTGACCATGTCATGAATGATGTAATATGTGACATCATCAGCAGTGGATTGTGGGTGCGCGATATATAGTTAGTGCAACTAACTATATATGGAATTTCAATGGTTTTGTGTGAGTAAAATAAGGTTTTCTAAATGCTAATTCCTAACTATATATGGTCTATAACCTATGGTTTTTTCAGTGAATTTTCAAGGTTTTGTAAATGCTAATTCCTAACTATATATGGTCTATAACCTATGGTTTTTTCAGTGAATTTTCAAGGTTTTGTAAATGCTAATTCCTAACTATATATGGTCTATAACCTATGGTTTTTTCAGTGAATTTCAATGGTTTTTTAATAGCAAATATCATAAGCTGTCGAATGTCAAGTACGTGGTAAGTAAAAACATTTTCGTGTTTATGCACACTGATCTGCTTTGATTGCTGCCCCCCACCCCTCATTTCTATTAGGAGTACTCTCTCTTTGCAGATAGTGAAGGGTAGTTAACGCAGCCCTTTGCCCCCTTTGTAATCCGTCGTGCCTGCTTCTCTCTCCATTTGATTGATTGTTCTCTTTGGTTCATTCTCTATTTACAAACAAGCACAGAGTCGCAATACTCTGTTTAGTCTTTGCAGATAGCGAAAAATCGTGTAAAAAAACAAAAGGAATCGAGCAAAATCAGTAGGCCACTAATGGGATCTCTTTTGACCTCGCTAAAATAGAAACATTAGGAACAACCTGTTGAAAATAGCAATGCGTATGTATATAAGCGGCGTTCATTTGTGTTCACAGTACCCCTTGTTGATTGTTTCAATCGAGCATTGAATTGTTCGAAGTTAATTCTCTTAAGGATCTTCTCTACCTGCAAACGAGGAAGAATAGGAATATTCTATCTCCCTTTGCAGATAGTGAAGGGTAGGTAACGCAAGCCTTTAACACGTCGTACCTATTTCATTCCTCATTGATTGATTGATTGTCCGAACATTGACTGTTTGGGAATTAGTTCTTTTTGGAGGTATTCCCTGTTTGCAAATAAACGTAGGAAAATCTTTGCAAGTAGTGAAAGGGTACGTAATGCGGACCGTTCTCCCCCGTTGTAATCTGTCATGCCTATCTACTCCCCACTGATTGATGCACCTTTTTCACCCGGACCATTTACTAGAGATACGTCATCTGGCCCGACCAGAGAGCACCCCTAGTGAAAAGGACATATGCAATAATAACGAAGTGATCCCTGTATCCTGTTAACAGAAACTTTACCATGAAACAACCTGGAAAGAAAAAAATAGGAAAACGAAAATCAGTAGGCCACTGATGAACATGAACTTTTATTAAACTAAACGATAACATAACGTAATGATAAAACCTATTAATGTCCTAGAAACAAGAAAACGTTAAAGTATGCCAGTGGTGAGAGACCAGAAAAACAGTCCGAGAAACCAAATCACCCCTCGCTGTCCCAACTCATGCACTCTGAAAGTTCAAAGTTTTGAGGAGTGCTTGTAACATTGTCTGAAGCCTATTTGCAATTGCTTCATCTTCACTATTCTTAAAGTAAGTGGGGGCTGTTGTGATGCGGTGCCACCCTGAACCGCTTGACGGAGGCCCCCGAGGGACGGTGTCATGTCGCGGACTCGGAGGGGGCGCTTGGCTCCGGCCCCCTCCCCAAGTCGTGTTGCCCTGGTGTGGCCTGAGATCGCCCCCGACATAGGTGGCCGGCTCCCGGGGTCAAGCGGAACTTTTTTCCTTTTGGTGACTCTTCCATTCTTCACCTTGTCCCACAATCCGTTTCACCTAAAGACACGCTGTAGTGGGGCACCCCTTTTCCGTTTCATTTGCCATTCAGCCCGCTTTTGCTACACTGTGCCTCTTCCGCTATTCAGCTGTTTACCGCCCGCTCTTTCGACTACAGCGTCTCGCTCACCATGTACTTGAGTTGCTCCCGCTCTTGCGGTGCAGCGATAGGCGGCTGCCACAGGACTCTCAAAATGGCGGCCATCTCTTCAGATTTGGGCGTGGTCCACTAAAATGGGCCTGCGACACCTTGGAACTCGGACGCTTGTCTGCTAGAGCTTGGGCTCCATTCTCGAAAGCGTCCCCTCATCCTTGAAGATTCTACAAAAGTCTTGGGGGCCCCCGACTCCCGCAGGCTTCTGGTGGGGAGCGCCTAGCATGATTGCTCGTGGAATGGCCACGACGGAGCTACGAAATGGTGGTGCTCTCATGCTAACGCCAGCTTCAGTCTGAAACATCCAGAAACACTGTAGACTACCAATTCGATCAGTTCCGGTAGCGCTCCAACGTGACCCGGTAGAGAAGAACTTGCCCTCCCCTCTTTGACTGATGGTTCTTGTTGCCTGTCCCTTCTGTTGTCATTTAACAGAACTATTTAGCCTGCTGAAAGGGGTTGTGTGCCGTCCGCTGGTTGGTGGAGACATTTTGACTATATTCTGGACCTGCGTTGTCGCGTAATGCGTCATATGACGCGCCGCGTTAGAAAGTTTAATAAATTATGAAACACAATAAACAATCCTTAAAAAATAAAAAAAAATAAAAAATAATCAACAAAACCAACAATCAATTAACATACAGTATTTGAAAAGTCTATCATTCATTTTTCATTGCAGTACGCTGCCCAGAAAGCTTCCCGGTTCCCGGACCGGGCGCTACCCACGCAAAAAAACAAAAAAAAAATTATTTTTTTTGCCCCGCGGTGCCCTTTTAAAGCCTCCACATTAAACCTAGGGGGTCAGGGAGGATCTACTATGCCCCCTTATGGTTATTTGCCCCTTTGTTTTGGCCTCCTCTTGTCTCTCGATCCTACCGAGGGACAAGATGGCGGCCGCTACGGACTGTTTGGAATGTTGACAGACGCCGGAGAACCAATCAGCTTCGCAAAGCTCCGTAACGCGAAAAGTACGCGAAGCGGAGCGCTGTTACAGATATATATCTTTTTTTGAACGTTAATTTCTCAAAATCCACTGGAGCACATATATTGAGACCTAGCAAAGGCACATCGGGCTACCAGTCCCTAATATTTTGCCAAGTTTCGTGCAAATCCATTCAGCCGTTCCATTATTATTATTTTGTTTTTTTTTTGCCCCGCGGGGCCCTTTTAAAACCTCCACGTCAAACCTAGGGGGTCAGCGAGGATCTACTATGCCCCCTTATAGTTATTTCCCCCTTTGTTTTGACCTCCTCTTGTCTCTCGATCCTACCGAGAGACAAGATGGCGGCCGCTACGGACTGTTTGGAATGTTGACAGACGCCGGAGAACCAATCAGCTTCGCTTCACAAAGCTCCGTTGCGCGAAAAGTCCGCGAACCAGAGCGCTGCCCGGTCCGCTGTTACAGATATATATCTTTTTTTAAACGTTAATTTCTCAAAATCCACTGGAGCACATATATTGAGACCTACAAAAGGCACATCGGGCTACCAGTCCCTACAATTTTGCCAAGTTTCGTGCAAATCCATTCAGCCGTTCGGGCTAAAAGTGAGGCCAACCGCCCTATGGAAAACTCAATGTTAAAAACACGTTTTGGGACCCCCCTTTTTTCTCGGCCCCCACTGGACGAACCCCCCCCCCAATTTTCAAGGGCTGCTCAGAAACAAAATGTGCCATTTTCCTGAAAATTTCAGCCAATTCCGTCCACAAACGCCAAAGTTATTAGACATAGAATTTTCAAAAACCCCATAGAGAAAAAATCCTAACTATATATACCTACTGGCGACCGCCAGTAGGTAATATATATATATATATATATATATATATATATATATATATGTTTATGCAGTATATGTATATAAGTATATATCTCTCTGTATCTCTGTCTAACCCACTTATATGCAAACACACCATCTCTACGTCTGTCTTGATATCTTACACTATATCTGTAGGAACGTGAATTTTTTTATGGAGTAGACAAGTGTCGACCTCAAAGGATAAGGTCACCACTTGCTAGATGTCACGGAATTTACGATGCTCAATCCTTGGCAACATGACACTAAGCAATCAGGCTCAAATCAAAGACAGTGTGTGAACTATTTAAGCAATGCATGCACTTGAAAAAGTCACACAAAACACATAATACCTCCACAACCAATTTTAAAATGCAGAGAAGGAGTTTCTGAGTGAAATAGCACCAAAACTACAAAAACACAATAAGGGGAATCGGAAATTAGAATTTTAGAAATATTAAGTGAAAATAGCACGAAAAAAGCACAAAGCGCCAATGACAGTCTATGGAAGGTATAGACCAGGCTATGGAAGCTATAGACCAGGATCTAGGTGGGATTGAAGAACAACAGCGATATAGCCATGGTAAGATACAACAAGTGGATTGGTCCCAGCGAAAAGTCTGGAAGTCAGAAAGTTCGTAGAAGTTTATAAGTCCCACTGCAAAAAGGGACTTGAAATGTCTTCTAAGTTCTAACACAAAAGGAGACTTTTCACTTTTTTCAGAAGAAAAATCCTCCCTAAGTGCTCCCACTAAAACTGTAGATGCTGATGTGGACCCGAAGGCTGGATACTTGAAGTAAGTTGGTCTGGCTGGAGCTCTGGAGCTGGAGCATTTTTCGCTGAAAATGTTCAAAGTCTCATCACAGAATGAGAGTTAGTCATTTTTTCACATAGCTGGAAGCCATGAGCTGGATGTGGCTGAAATTTAAACTTATGCCATGTAACGGTTGGTCAGACACTTTTCGCTGCAGGTCCCCAGTGGAGCAAAAGTTTTTAATAGTTTTCAAACTTTCTTCTGGTGCCCCAACAACCACAGCAGTACATTTCTAATGGCCCCTAGACCTCAGAGACAGGCCCTTAGCCCCAGATTGATGAACAAGTTATGCAACACAAAGCAGCACAAAACATTGCTGCACTGTGTTACATTACATGGAGAGGGACGGAATGTGTAATAACTGCTAGGATAAAAACGCATTCCTGGTGTCTCTCTGCGCTGGTGCACCACAGAGTGCAGTCTAGTGCCCATGCACGAACCCTTGCACTGTGGTCAAGGGTGCCTACGGTACAGGCAGTATTGTTTTTGTGCGGGAATGTACACCTGAACAAAAACAATCCTCTGAGCATTTTTCCTCTTTCTACATATATTGCAGAATGCAGCACACTTAGAGGAAATAACGAGGAGAAATAAACATATGTCTTCTCAGTATGCATCCCCTGGGAACGGGAATCATTGTGACGCATTCCCTGGTTTAGCAGTACATCTGGGAATGAACCAAAACATGGATGAATTTGTGGGAAAGCCCATGCTCCACCAATGGAACGCATTCCCTGGGCAGTGTAACACCAGGCATCAACTTGCTGTGCCTTGTGCTACTCCAGATTTACTATGCCATGCAGAGTCACACAGTGGGCCATATTTATCATTACTTCACTCAATACAACAAGACGCCTTGCTGCACTGCAATGGGTGAAAGGGAGATGGCAGGACTGCGCCCTTACTATCAAGATATGGCACATTCCTGCTCTCTCCTTGCGCTGGCGTACTTTTGGCTTCCTAGCGCCAATGCAGGCACCCATCTACCATGATTTTTGTGCAGAACGGGACGCTTTCCTGAACAAAAACACTCCTTTGCAGCTTTTTCCTCTTTCTATGTATGTGCAGAACACAGCACATGTGGAAAGAGGACAAAGGGCCAGATGTAGGTAGCCAAATACCGGTCGGTAACGGCCGATTTCGGCCGTTACCGACCGGTATTTGGCTTTTGACATGTAGGTGGCTCGGAATTTACAGAATTGGTATATTTACCGATTTGGTAAATTTACCACTTCGGTATTTTTCCGAATCGGTAAATATACCGATTTTGTAAATCCATATGTAGGTGGCACAGTTTGCAGTGCCACAGGCCCTTAGGAGTTCTTATTTTACCACCCAATTCTATTGGGTGGTAAAATACTGAATTCCAGTGTACATGCACATCTGTGCATGTACACCTATGCCATTTGACACACAGACATGCCCTTAGGGCATGTAAGTGTGCCACATGGCACACAAGCCTGCAATTGGGGTGCTACATGGTGTCAAAGTGACACCCCGTTCCCCCTGCCAGGATTCGGTATTTACCGAATCGGTAAATACCGAATCGGTATTTCCCATTGATTCCTATGGGCTTCAAGGCCCATAGGAATCAATGGGAAATACCGATTCGGTATTTACCGATTCGGTAAATACCGAATCTTACCGATTCGGTAATTGCAAAATAAAGATTACCTACATCTGCCTGCTTCCTATTTACCTACTCTTAAATACCGATTCGGTATGATTCGGTATTTAAGAGTAAGTAAATCGGAATTACCTACATCTGGCCCCATATGAGGAAAAATTATTATATTTCTCCTCATTATGCCTTCCCTGGACGGCGTAGCATTTTGACATATTCCCAGGTTTGCCAGTCTTGGTAAATCTTTACTACGCCAAAACCCATGGGTGGATGCATTGCCTTGCGTTACTCCAGATTTACAGGCAATGCAAGGTGGCCTTATGTGGCTTGGTAAATATCATTCTTGAATTTGCGTCTTTCTTGCTCTTGCTTGCATGATGCATGGGTGACTCAGAACTTTGATAAATATGCCCAAGGTCTCTCTGGGGAGCATAGTAAATCTCATTTAAGGGCTTGTGTTGCCCTTGCGTCACTGTGTGTGTAAAGCAGAGGCTAATAGCAACATCCAGTCCAGGTCCAGTTGCCACTATTCAGTTGGGCACTTTGGGGTAAAGGTCTTTAGCAGCTTGTTGTGTACCTGCAGCCTCACAGGAAGACAGCCTACGGTCCCTTGGAGTCCACTTCTTTGACCTGCATACAAGAGAGAGCAGCTTCAGTTCTTCAGAGCTCCCTGCAGGTCCAGTCCTCTTCTGTTCTTCTGCAGGATCAGAAAGTTTTCTGAGTTGGTGCTTTGGGGTGCCACATTTATGCCTGGCAATTGCTAGTGGGTGGGGGGATTTCTGAACATTCCCTAACCAATGGGGCAAAAGCTCCAAGGGGATACTGTTCCCATATTTGCAGCAGTGTCTGTTTGCCTGACTGCAAATAATCCCCTCACTCTCAAATTTCAAGAGGGAAAAACCCTTTTCCCCTTGTGCTGAGCCTGGGTGCCCACCCAGAGGTGTAGAGCTGCTAATGGGCAATCACCCTCTCTGTGGATACTCAAAACCAGGTCTGGGGGTAGATTTTCCTCCCACTGGGTTTGGTGCCAGCATGACTATGAGGAAAAAGCATGGGGTCTTTCCAGGTGTCACCTAGCATTTACTTGTGACAGGGAAAGCCCCTTTGAGGCAAATTAAATTCCTGAGCCCACCTCAATACTTCTTCCTGCTGGGGAAAGAAACCAACTCCCCACTCCCAGGCCATTGTCTATGCTCTGGGAGCAGTTTTCACACCTCATTTCAGCAAAGCACAGGCTGGGCAGTTGTTGGAGCTAATTAAAATTAGCATCCAGCAGCTCAATGCAGGATAAAAGTAACTTTCTAAAAGTAAAAATTCTAATATAGTTAATAAAAATCGATGTTTTAGATTGGAATTTTATTAAATACAAAAATACCTGTTTGAATAAATTCTGAAGCTGGTATGGGACAAAAGTTATAAATGTATGTATATAAGTTATACTTTTACTTATAATAGGTGCAAGATACAGCCTGACCACTGAGAATTTGATTTTAGTTCTAGTCACTAACGGAGCATGCCATTTCTAATGTCACATGTTCCACTCTTAAATGTTATGTGTTATTTTATGTTATGTGATATATGATTTGTAACGCGCGGAACTACTCAGGAGTATCCTGGCGCGAATGGACATAGGCAGAAAGGGCACTGATGAAGTTAACTGAGAGGGTTGAAAAGATGAGTTTTGAGGAGTTTCTTGAAGATACGGAGGTCCTGTGTATGTCGCAGCAGGCCCAGAAGCTTATGTTATGCACACACTTAGTTATGCACACTATCTTGTGGATATCAAAGTGTGCTTACAGGTAACTTAGTTAATAATTAAAAGTGGGATTCCTACCTTTCAAAATGGTGATTTTGATGGATATGGACTGCAGGGTTCAAGCTTCTGCTCTCAGGCCTACTTGCATAACTAGGCCTGCTCCACCGCTACACTGGTGACGATGCATCGCTGGCAGTGTGCTACTTCCCTCACTCGCCTGAGAGTGTCACACCTCTGTGCTGCCTGGTGGCCCTTGGGTCACACGACACTGGCCCCGTGGGCAAGCGTGCACCCCACCGTTGAAGATCGACTGCACACCTCAGTTTTTTCCACCCCCTCATTGACTGTGATCGACGAGATCCTGACTGAAGCCACTTTTGTTTATCCCTGGCAGCTGTGAGTTACCCACCTGATCTTTTGCCACCAGACTGCCTGCAACGGCCCTGCTGCCTCCTATCTGCAGCCTCATTGGCCTCAGCGGTGTGGCACGGTTGCGCCGAACTCCGTGGCCTTACCTGCCTCCTTTCATCGCCTGTCTCACTGTGGCCTACTTTGTCAACAGCCTGGGGTGTGGCCCCAGCACTCTGGTGGGCAAAGCTTCATTACTGCTGCCCGATGGCTGCTCCCACCCGCTATTTTCACTGGGAGCACGTGTCTCCGGGAAAAGGGGGAAAGTCAAGAGTGTCTGCTGGAGTCAGCTACTGGCTCGTGAAGGTGACCTGCCCACACAAGCCTGCCCAGATTTATCAGACCACCAAGTCAGGTGTGATACATTTGGCTGCAGAACATGACATGGTTTGCATGGGGAATGGAAGCTGCATAGTGAAGTGTGGCCTGTAAAAGACTGTCTGCACTAATTTCCTGCCAAGTTCATCCTGCAATCCCGGCCTGCTATCACATTGCTCTCTCATGGTCACTGCATCTGCTTATGTATAGTCAAGGCAACAATAACACCACGGCACTGTAAAGAACAAAAGAAAAAAATGGCAGCATTTCCTTGACGCCTTTTGCACCCTGACGCCGGAAGAACAGATGGGGAGGCAACAGCTGCAGAGGGTGAGAAATGAGCTCAGTAAAAGCGGATGGTCTGCAGCTACGTGGACAGCTGATTGTGATGCAAGAGAGTCTATAGTCCTATGTGATTAAACTGGTGCACCAAAGAATAGCAAAGAGGAAGGGACGTCTATACTGTAAGATGTGGTTCCTAGGCATGGATACAATGGTCAATAAGATGATGCACAACTGCCACTGGTGCTCCATAATGTGAGGAGACCCATCACCTGCCCCGGTGCTGACGGAGGAACCATGCCTCAAATCCTAGTCGAAAGTCAGTATTGACTTTGGGTGCTTCCCAGATGGACACATCACCGTGGCAATGATGAACTTGTACATAAAGTTTCCCATGATTGAGGTGGTGCAATCCAGGGCATTCATGCACGTCAAGACTGTTATCGAAAAAACATTTGCGATAATGGGCCTTCCAGAAGAAACAAAGTCAGACAATGAGACACCCTTCCAGGGATATGATTTCAAGCCTACCTAGAATTGCTTTCCATCCATAACAGGAAAATCACCTCTATGAACGATTCATGCAGATTCTCAACCGGGCCCTAAGGATTGGGGTGGTTCTTGGAGAGGATGCAGAATGCTGTCTGCATAAATTCTTGAGAGCGTGCCCATAAACCCTACACAGCACAGAGAACTGTGCTCCCGCAAACTTGATATTCTGGAAGCCGACTCAAGACAGCATCCCGGCAGACATTGAGTGGTGACCTGCTGACATTGATGTTGAGGCTATCCAGTCCCGAAGAAGAGTCACAACAACAAAGCCAGTCAGCCTCGTGTGGCACAAGACCCCACGCTGTTGCAGGCATTCTGCGGTGTCATAGAACTATCCATGGGATTATGGGACCTTAGTCGGCAGTGACTGAGTCATTCTACCACCTGAGTACCCATGAGCCCAGGAACGACTAGCTATGTCAAATGTCAAATGTTCTTATATAGCGCACAAATCACCGTGAGGTCTCATGGCACTAGCAGCAGACAAAACGGTAGATCAAACAACAATCCACAACTAGTGGCTACTAAGGAAAAAGCCAAGTTTTGTGTTTCTTACGGAAACATTTGTGGTCAGTAGTGGAAGAAATGTGTTCGGGAAGTTTGTTCCATAGTAAGGGAGCCAGATATGAGAAGGCACGACCTCCATTACGTGAGGTTCGATGCGGGGCTGAACAAGATATGATTTGGAGCATGACCTTAAAGTTCTACCAGGTAAGTACCATTTAAGTTTCTGTTTCAGGTAGTATGGGCCAGACCCATACATTGACTTGTGAACAAGACTCAGGATTTTAAATTGACATCTTTGACGAATTGGAAGCCAGTGGAGGGTCCGAAGATTAGGGGCAGATGGAGCTCTCCGAGGGAGATTAAGGACCAGCCTTGCCGCCGTATTCTGGAGAATCTGGAGCTTGGTCAACAGATCATCATTCAAAGCTATAAGCAAGGCCTTGCCGTAATCTAAACGGCTGATAACAAGACCTTGCACCAGCGGTTTCCTTGCTTCCGTGGGCAGCAATTTGAAAATTTTGCAAAGGTTACGCAAAATCCCATTACAGACCCCTATTACCTGATTAACATAGGGTTTCAAGGACAAAGAATTGTCAATGGTAATCCCAGATTACGTACAGATGATTTGGGAAGAGGGCATATGCCTAGTTCCGCAGGCCACCAGTCCGGTGACCAAAATTGCTCAGCCCTTCCAAACAAGATAAATTCTGATTTACTACTATTTAATTGTAACTTGTTTGCATTCATCCATTTGTTGATTTGAACCATACAACTCTTGAAGCGGGTTTGAGTACTGACGAGGTCAGCATCACAGGTGACCAACAATTGGGTATCGTCAGCGTATGACACGGTCTGAAAGCCGTGTGCTCTGATGATACCAGCTAGAGGAGTAAGGTAAAGGTTAAACAACATAGGACTGAGTATTGAGCCCTGAGGAACTCTAACCATTACCGGGTAACTACCGGAGGTCAGTGAGTCGGTAGACCTGTCAGCCAGATAGCTGTCAAACCAATCAAAGGCTTTTCCTCTGATACCCACCTCCCACAGCCGATGTTTCAATGACCGCAGTCTCCGTACTATGGGAGGCCCGAAAGCCAGATTGTGAGGAGTCAAGTAGACCGTGTTTCTCTAAATGGACAGTGAGCCTTTAAGTGTCTCACTTGTCCTCCTACTCACTCACAGAGGAACAAGTGATTAGGTACCCCAGAAAACAACACTCCTGACCCTCTCAGGAATCTCGGTTGCAGGACCTACCCTTTCGCTCACACACTTGTACTAGTCCACAATACGTTCTGACACAGACACGAGGAAAGTTTGTAATATTTATTTTATCTATCGTGCTCCAGTATGCAGTATACGTGCCATAACAAGTAGGAAAATGCCTAACACAAATACAGTTGGCATATCAAGTAGTCTGTAAATCATAAGTGGAGCTGTTAAAATGATTATATATCAGAATATCTCTAGGTATTAGCAGCAGACCCCATACCTCAGTATGCACAGATGAAAGTTCTACATCAGAGACGCTTGTCACAATCTTTTTCCTAGAAAAATCTCTGTCCAATTGTGTGTTACCTATCTGTGCGTACCTATATGACAAAAGTATGTGTTGCCAACAACAGCTGCCTTTGTGTGTTTTGTCTAGATGCTAAGGCCTGACCAGAATAGAATAACAAGGGGCATTGTTGTTCAACCTTGTCTACATGTTCAGACTAAATCCCAGGAAAAGAACAGAGCACAAAACAACAACGTGTTTTGTGTGAAAGTACATTGTGGCATAAAGCAAAATATATCTGTACGGTAACGTGTGCAAAGCAGAGGACAGTCTACAACATGCTCATGCTAACATAAGGAAAACTGACAATGGGCCCGCACGGGACTCATGACAATGCTATGGATCGGGCCTTAGTTAGAATGAAGGACAGACACCCTTGGTAAAGGTTTCGGATGCTGTATAAGAGCCAGAAGTTCAACCTTGGAAGGTTGTCAAGACTGACAGAACGATGATCACTGCACAGAGGACACCGACTGGCCACAAGAAATGTTTCATGGTTCAATGAAGTTGTAGATATACTGGATCAATGTGTGGACACTGCCGCTACCATCCTCAAACAGTGGATCAACGACTGCGCCAACACCCTTGACCCTCTCAAGATCTCCACAACCAACCACACCAACAAGAAAGCCGCTTGGTTCACCGAAGACCTTCGAACCTCCAAGCAAACCTGTAGGAAGCTGGAGAAGAAAATGCTCCGCGACCGATCACCAGACAGCCTCGCAGCCCACAAGACCACCACCCGCAGACACCATCAACTTATCAGGACCGCCAAAAGGACCGCCTTCAAGGACCGCCTAGACAACAACGCACACAACACCAAAGAGCTCTTCAACATCGTGAAAGAACTCTCCAACCCCAGCTCCAACACCAACGACATTCCACCATCACAAGACCAGTGTGACTCCCTGGCCACCTTCTTTCACCGCAAGATCACCGACATCCACGACAGCTTCAACTTCAACACCCCCGCACCCACCACCGAGACCACCATCCCCGCGACCTCGACCCACACCTGTCGCCTGACCGCCTGGTCCAACGTCAATGATGAAGAAACCATCAAAACCATGAACTCCATCCACTCCGGATCCCCCTCCGACCCTTGCCCCTACCACGTCTTCAACCTAGCCAGCACAACCATTGCACCCCACCTACGGAAAACAATCAACATCTCCCTCGAGACAGCATCCTTCCCGGAAAGCTGGAAGCACGCCGAGATCAACGCCCTTCTGAAGAAACCCAAGGCGGACCCCAAGAACCTCAAGAACTTCCGGCCCATCTCCCTGCTCCCGTTCCCGGCAAAAGTGACAGAGAAGATCGTCAACAAACAGCTAACCTGATACCTCAAATACAACAACATCCTGGACCCTTCCCAATCCGGCTTCCGCAGCAACCACAGCACCGAAACCGCCCTCATCGCCACCACCGAGGACATCAGGATCCTGATGGACAAAGGAGAAACAGCCACCCTCATCCTCCGGGACCTGTCAGCTGCCTTCGACACAGTCTGCCACCTCACCCTATCAGCGCGCCTCCATGACGCCGGAATTCAAGAGAAGACCCTGGCCTGGACCACATCTTTTCTCTCCGGCAGAACCCAGAGCGTCCGCCTCCCTCCCTTCCGCTCAAAAACCATCGAAATCATCTGCGGCGTCCCACAGGGATCCTCCCTCAGCCCGACGCTGTTCAACATCTACATGGCGCCTCTCGCCCATGTCGCACGACAACACAACCTCAACATCATCTCCTACGCCGATGACACCCCGCTGATCATATCCCTCACCGAAGACCCCCACTCCGCCAAAGCCAACCTCCACAGAGGAATGAAGGCCGTCGCCGATTGGATGAAGGACAGCAGACTGAAACTGAACTCAGACAAGACGGAGGTCCTCATCCTTGGACCCACCCCATCAGCCTGGGATGACTCCTGGTGGCTCACATCGCTAGGCACAGCCCCCGAACCCACCGACCACGCTCGCAACCAGGGGTTCATCCTCGACTCCACCCTCTCCATGACCAAACAAGTCAACGCCGTCTCCGCAACCTGCTTCAACACCCTTCGAATGCTCCACAAGATCTTCAAATGGATTCCTCTCGACACAAGGAAAACCGTCACCCAGGCCCTCATCACGAGCAGACTCAACTATGCAGGAACAACAACCAAGCTCCTGAGACGGCTGCAACGCATCCAGAACACCTCGGCACGACTGATCCTCGACGTCACCTGACGCAGCCACACCACACCCCACCTGAAAGGCCTGCACTGGCTCCCCGTCAACAAGAGGATCACCTTCAAACTCCTCATCCACGCACACAAAGCCCTACACAGCACCGGACCATCATACCTCAACAACCGTCTCAGCTTCTACACCCCCACCCGCAACCTCCGCTCCGCCAACCTCGCCCTCGCCACAGTTCCACGCATCAGGAAAACCACCGCCGGCGGCAGATTCTTCTCCTACCTCGCCGCCAAGACCTGAAACGCTCTCTCTACCAGCCTACGACAAACCCAGGACCTGCTGGCCTTCAGAAGACTTCTCAGGACCTGGCTCTTCGATCGGCGGCAGCCCCTCCCCCTACGCCCCCCCAGTGCCTTGAGACCCTCACAGGTATGTAGCGCGCTCTACAAATGCTCTGATTGATTGATTGATTGGACACAACTGGAGAAAACGCCGGAACCGCAGAGGAGTATCAGTTCAGCCCCGCATCCCAATGGATAAGTGCCACACCACAGCGACCTGAAAGTGGAAGCCCAGACAACTTAAACGAAATGCTCCTTCATGGACATAGTCAACTAACGAGCTCCTCGGCAAGGAAACCAGAAGTAATGGGTCTGCAGCGTGTGGAACTTGAAACATCTCCCGGAGCCAGAAGTATGGTCTTCGCCAAACTCTGCGTCAAGTCAGAGAATACGAGACCTTGTGTGTTTGACACTTGTGGCCTGATTCCTTATTTTCAAACATTGCAAAAGATAGGAGAGATGTAGAGTGCCACCAGGCAGGGCCGGACTGGGAACCACAACCGGCCCTGGCAAAGTGCTCGCCGCCCCCCCCCTCCTCCCCACTCGGGGGGGGGAGGGGTGAAGAGGTGGGGGGAGTGGGGTTGGAGGTGCCGCCGAGCTCTTTGCCGGGGCCGGTTTTCTGCCGATTTTGGTACAGGGCCGATGTCGCAGCTATGCTGCAAAAACGGCCCTGTAACAAAAACAAACCGGCCCCCACCCGTGTGGCGCACCGGGGTTTGTCCGGTATCGCCTGTGCAGTCCGGCCCTGCCACCAGGCCTCTGCAATTCAGAGTATCTACCTTTCACTCCAAGAGCCGGGCTTGGTCCGAGGGGATAAATAAAGGCGCAGATGGTCCCTCATGGCCATTGCGGACAGCATAACTGTGTGTGCGTGTTTCATGTTGGCATCCTGCTGCAAAGGCCTACTTGCATGCCTAGGCCTGCACCACCCGCTACAGGTTGAAATATCAGCTGAAACATTGTCAACAGCCCAGGAGCTCCAGAAAGGTGCCCTTACTGGAGGTAATGGGGGCAGGCAGGGTGTGGCTGCATTCTATTGATGCACTTGTATAAACAGATATTACTGCGTCGTTCAATGGTTCTAAGAGCCTAGAGCAGATGGTTGTTCCAGGCACTGAACACTACTGCTATCCTGCGACAGAAATGTATGGAAAATCAAAGGACACTTCTAGTTTAAAATAGCATCGATATAACGGAATAGAAGACAACCGATGTCAATGCATAAATAAAAGCAAAAGGAGTCTTTCTACTGATAGCAAAAATGTATAAATAAAAAAGCAGAAAGAAAATGTGTTATTTTTTCTGTGAGATCACTCCAGCAGGTACAATTGCATTTTGCCTGGAGCACTTGACACCTTTGCACCATTCATGGAGGCAAAGCCCCTCAGAATTAGGCGAACACTATTCAGAGAGGGAAGCCTTCATAAACAGTGTGTTTAGTAAGAGCCCACATGCAAATCGCTTTAGCAACCACAACCTAACTGCAGCCTCAGGAGCACAGCTGCCAAAAAAAAACAGCGGGTGCAGTGTCACCGGTACCCAGGTGCCTGAGGGTTCTACTCCACTTACTCCTCCTCCTACTTTTACGGCCCATCTGGAGGGCAGAGGGTCCATTTTACTCACTTACATCACTGTGCAGACCCAGGCTTCGGTGCATGTGTACTTTGGTCCTGATGCTGTACCTGTTGCCATCGTTACTGCAGCATCTGTTTACTTAGAGCCACCATAACGATCCATCTTTCCACGTGAAGCCTGTGCGCAGTGGAGTCACAATGTCTCCCAGATGCTGTATAACCTATCATGGCTCGGGACTAAAAGGTTTAAATGAACTCATTTCATATCTGAACATTTGCCTCCTGTGTGAGCAGCGCTCTGTGTGCTTGGCGGGTTTATGGCCTCCTCATCCATCACACCCAGCTGATTCCAGGCGCCCATGACAGCTTTAGGGCAGCCTGCCCCCACATAAACTGCTATCCACAGAGACAGGGCCCATTACTGTAATTCGCGAGTGCAGCTTGAAGATCACTGGCTGTGTGGAGCCAGGGCAGAGCATCCCTGTAATTACCTCTGGTCCTGATGCAATCCTTCAAGCCTGCTTCCTATGGAAATGTCAGCCGACTCTTTCAGAATGCCCCAGATTTCACTGCAGCTTCATTGCAAGATGCTAAATCACCAGTGTATGTGCGTGCGTGCGTGTACGCACACGTGTGTGCACGCACGTGTTCATGTACAGTTTGTGACTTGGGCCTTAATTAGGTATTGCCAAGAGCAGCAGCTACCACCTGGGCACGTCCTGCACTGCTCTTGGTAGTGGCACTCATGGTCTCTGGGTTCCTGAAAGTAGTGGAATAAATAACAAGCATTGGCAAAGCTGAGCCCTCACATGGTGGTGTAATTGATTATTTTCACAAAAAAATTATTGCAAGCATATACCACAAAAATAAAAAAGAAGTAACAGAAAAGAAAGCATACCACCGCATTAATGTGGAGGGCATATACTTTCAATATTTTTTTTTACATTTAAGAAATGTTAACCATTGCTTATTATTCTATTAGAGCAGGATGGGTGCTTTCTAGCAGGCAGGTGTAATTACGAAAGGGAAGAAAGGCGTTTTATCTTAGGAAATTATTTCTGCGGTAGAGGGCCGAAACAAAATGTGAATCACAGTTGAACAGGCCAATGCATGCAGAGAGCTGACCTAAAGCTCCAGTAGATATGAACATATGTGTCTATTTTTCATTGTATTTTTTAGATTGTGTGAGGCTGGCGAGACAGCTAACGTCATCTCTAGTCCCGATCGAGATAGAAAAAACAGTTTTGTTTACTTTCATTAGTTACTACTCCTTTTGCCATCCACTCTCCCCTCAGCAGTACACAGGAGGCTGTTTATTTATTTGTATTTTTAATTATTTATGAACATTTTGAATGCGCAGCAAACACCAGGGGTGCAGCTTCTAGGCATAGCACATATATTTGACAGATAAATACGTTTTTTTTTTAATGGTAGCAAATTGAATATTGACAAGGAGGAAACGTGGTCATTTTAGTTCCAGAAATTATCCTCCGTTTTGAACATGTTGTAGGTATGCAGTCTTTCTTTAGGAGACTTAGGTGGATTACAATCCAACAGTGTTGGACCCGGCCTCGTGGCGTGGTCCCGCTCCTCCCCGCATGGCGGGCCCTGGACCGCAACAACCCCTGGCCTCCTCGACGAACCTCCCTCTCCAACCCTCAATGAGAGCCGCCACTCCTGGCGACCCCCGGCTCTCCCCCTCAGGAACACGGCGACCCCTACTCGTCCTACTCTGCTGGGCTGGCCCCTAACCTGGGCACCCATCTCAGGCCCGACTCCATCTTGGGCCTTCCACGTCATGACCACGTGGCCTAGGCCCGACCTCGGTCGCAGCCTCAGCGAAGCCCCGACATCGAGGCACCAAGATCCGACCAGGGGGTAAAACGGCCACTCGACGAATCAAGGAGGAGGAGAGTTTCGATGGCCCTCCAGCCGTCCCCGGACCCCTGGTTTCGATCGCCCTCCGGACTCCCTGGGCACTGGCTCCAGCCCCCTGCCGGGTGTCTGGACACCCTCATCCCGGCCCCTCTGACCCACCCCCCAGGCGCAAGGGTCCGGACATCAAAGGCCCCCAGACCTATATCTGGGGCAGCTCTGGAACAAGTCGGGAGTTGTATCCTGGAGTCGAGAGCCCTGCTGACGCTGTCGCGGCCGACCCTGAGAAGAACTCACTGCTCTGATCCCTGAACCCATCTTTGGAGGCCTGCTGGCGCTGCCGAGGCCCAACCTCGCTGAAACCATCTTTGGAGTCCTGCTGGCGCTGCCGCGGCCCAACCTCGCTGAAACCATCTTTGGAGTACTGCTGGCGCTGCCGTGGCCCAACCTCGCTGAAACCATCTTTGGAGTCCTGCTGGCGCTGCTGCGGCCCAACCTCGCTGAAACCATCTTTGGAGTCCTGCTGGCGCTGCCGCGGCCCAACCTCGCTGAAACCATCTTTGGAGTCCTGCTGGCGCTGCCGCGGCCCAACCTCGCTGAAACCATCTTTGGAGTCCTGCTGGCGCTGCCGCGGCCCAACCTCGCTGAAACCACCTGTGGAGTTCTGCTGGCGCTGCCGCGGCCCGACCTTACGGAACCCCCCAGCTCGAGGATTGAGAGCTGTGCGTAGGGTATCCCCGTACCAGGCTGGTACTAAGACTGTCCCGCTACCCCCTTCCCACCAGAACCAAGATTTTACAGATCCCTCGATCCGCTTGTACATATTGCCGAGAGAACCAATCTTTACTGTTGATAAAGATCCTAAGAAGTTATCCTTTTGTGTTGTGTACCTTTGTAGTGGTGTGATTGCTCTGCTGTTACAATTCGAGGAGAGGAACCTCTCCCAGGAGGCCTCTCTACAAACGCTCGGCCATCTCCCGAAGGAGAGGGGGGTCCAGGGGTGGTCAGTCAGACATCTTCGGCCGCCCCGGGAACCGCCTTTCTAACATTGGTAACCATTAAGGAAAATGGGGTAACCCGTAAGGTATGGACCTGGGTATATTATGATATAGAGAAACAATGGTCCTGAACCTATTGATTATAATGATTCACTTAGTCAATTATAATCTCCAATGTTTTTAGTATAGAACAACAACAACAAGTCTGCTCTACTATACTTAGTTTTCTTAGTACAGAGTAATAAATCTCCACCACGGTAACGGAAATGCTTTTAATTCATTAGTTCAATTTTGGCAGTTCATTTGTTTATACGCAATATATTATTTCAAAATAGGTAAAAACAAAGTGGTTGCCCAAGAGGAGCGTGCAAAGAAAAGGGGGTGATTGAAGTGTGAATTAAGGGGTATATTACCAACAACTAGCGATAATTTTTGTCTCTAACTTGTTTAGAGACAAAAATTATCGCCGCACATCGGCGATTTTTATCGCAGATAAACCTTGCTATTAGCAAGGTTTATCGCAAATGCGATAAAAAACGGCCGCAATGCATGAATATCGCTGAAAAGTCAGCGATATTCATGCATTATCGAGCAAATGCTCTTAGCCATGTTATCCACCTCCCATTGGATAACATGGTGAAGAACTGCTCAGGGCAGGTGTTAGCTTCTGGAGATATTCGCGCTTAGCGCGAATATCTCCAAAAGTTGGTAATAGGAGATAGCGATGTTAGCGACTGTTTCCAGTCGCTAACATCTTGGCACGCCCACTTTGCATGTCATTAGTGATAAATATCACTGACATGCAAAGCGGGGCCCAAGATGGTCGCTATCTCCTATTAGCTGTCACTAACTGGTGTTAGCGACAGCTTGGTAATAGGGAGATAATTTTATCTCCGCTTTCTTGGCTTTTAAAGCCAAAAAAGCGGAGATAAACCCCTTGATAATATACCCCTAAGTGAGCAGAAAGGAAATTCACAATGGTAAACAAAAAACATTCACATTATTTAACAAGCAATATCGGACATATGATTTGTCGTATTGAGTCCCTGGACAAACATAAAATTCTTTTTAAATTATTGTAATCAAAACATTATTACATCCAGACATATATGCCCAAAAATGTTTGCACTATATGAAAGCTAGGGTAATTGGTCCAAGGTATATGAAAGTAGCGTCGACGTTTCGACTCGTCTTATGCCCAAACGGTGATTTGAACCTGGGGAGTGCGAGTCTTCATCAGGACTGGAAAAACAGATGGGGGCAACCAAGGGATAATAATAGCCCTATGAAAAATAGAGTCGTAACTACTAACCGTGGTGGACAAGGATTAATTAAAACATAGCCCATAGGTGGGCAGGGTCTTTGCTTACCCTTCAATGGAGAACAATGGGGAGGAGTCCTTAGGTACAACTTCCAATCAAGTCTCCTATAAAACAAATTATTCCATAAGATTTCTAGATCTAATGAATGTCATTTATTTAACCTTACCAGTGTTAAGAAAGGAATTATTTACCTTAGTGTAAGATTCTCTCCTCACTTATATTGGGAGGGCACAATACTTCATGTCTGTATCAAGACGAAGTGATACCTACAAATAATTTATGGTAATATCATTACACAAATCACCCAAGGTGTAACATAAGGGGTAAGGAATTAATTTCCAGAGTTTTACCTTGCTCAAATTTCCACTATTCGAATTCTTATTTGGGGAGCTCCTGCTAATAATGTCAGGTGGGTATCTAGGAGACACAAAATGAAGTCTCACTTAGATTATACAGTCAGAATTATTGTGCAATTTAACAATCCAATGTTATATGGATTAGTGGTAATCAGTGCATACAGGGTACCTTCTTGAAGAAATTCCAAGACGTGTAGATAACCAAGCCTTAGTTTATTGATTATACGCTGTTCGGGGTAAGCTCCTACTAATGAATTCAGGTAGCTGTTGATGGGAGACACAAAAATAAGGTCTCACTTAAAATTAGCAAATAAGGACTGTTGCTCGATCCGATAAACGGAGCGAATTTCTTCCTCAAGACTTGTGCAGAGTATTACCGCATATTGCTTAGAATGCTTACCTTGTTGCCGAAATATCAGCCCATACGTATAGCCGAGCCTCAGTCTAGCAAGGACGCTGCCGGTAAACTAGACGCGCTTCCGCGTTTAGATATATTCAGCCCACCTCTTACGATTGGTAGTAGAGAGAGGACTGGCTCTTTGATTTGGTTACCGAGTCAAGGGCTTCAATTCTAATGATATTTTACCAATGTAAATATTAATCATTGAAATGATAGAAGTGCTACTAATTTCCTGTTTATAGAATTTTTGTTTTTGGTGAAATTTAGCAAACGTGTTGTGGACGTACCAATTATATGCATCAAAACCCCGATCGTCATAGAGATGGAGAACAGACAACTCTATTTCTTTTAACTCATGTGAGCATCCAAGTGCTTATCTAAGATTATATCATTATATATAAGCAACCTGTCGGAATAGGGGTCACAAATACACACATACACTAGTGTCAAAAAGGAACTTATTCTCACACAAAATATCCTGAGTCTTGACATAATTTCCTGTATAGTGCGCCATTTAATCGTGACACTCAAATTTTAGTAACCCTCGATATAGAGGCTTTGTATACTAATATACCACAAGACAGTACTATTGAAATGGTAGAAAGCCTCCTGACCAGTCATGATAGAGATCTTAATGCACAAGAAATTTTTATAGTGGATTGTGTCACTTTGGTACTGAAAAACAACATTTTTATGTTCCAAAATGATTTTTTTAAACAAATCAAGGGGACGAGCATGGGAGCTACCTGTGCGCCGAGCCTGGCATGTCTATACGTCGCCAGGTTCGAAGACAATCACATATTTAACCCCATGGCACCGTTTTATGAGAATATATCGAATTGGTCTAGATATATAGACGACGTTTTTTTTATCTGGACAGGCTCAGTAGAAACGTTGGATGAATTCATTTTATGGCTGAACCTAGGGGACAGCAATTTAAAATTCACTTCAAATCATGACACACAACAATGTGAATTTTTAGACATCTTGATTAAAAGTGATGAGAACAAATTACAAGTCGAGTTGTTCACTAAAAAAACTGACCGCAACACTATGTTGCATTATGAAAGTTTTCACCCACCATGCCAGAAAGATAATATACCTTTTGGTCAATTTCTCAGACTTAGACGCAACTGTACCAAGATGCGGGATTTTGAAAAACATGCGAATATACTTACTGAGAAATTCATCACTCGAGGGTATCCTAAACGGATGATCAAACACGCTTACAAAAGAGCAAAATATTATAACAGGGACAATCTCCTCCAGGATAAACAAAACAAAACAGAAGCAACCAAACCACTCATTTTTGTTACCAATTATAGCTCTGTGAGTAACAAAATAAAGAACATAATAAACAGAAATCGGCACTTAATAACCAACAACAAGAAAGAAAAAATACCGAAGCCAATGTTTGCGTTCAGACGCAACAGAACGATAAGGAACAGTTTAGTGCACACCTATAGGGAAACCAAAATCGATTTGCAACCGAGTATTAATAATGCTCCCCTCCCAACAGGGACTTTCCCATGTGGCAACTGTGGTAATTGTAAATCAATAATAAAGGGTGCTTGCATAGAAGTAAACCAAAATTCCCACAGAATTCAGTCTATGATGAATTGCAGGTCTAAAAATTTAATATACCTGATCAAATGCCCATGCAATTTACCATACATAAGCGAAACCTCCAGAGAGATTCTACTAAGACTAAACGAACATAGGTCAGCAATAAGGACCAAGAAGAAAGGAGCACCCCTGACCGAACACTGGCAGGTGGCCAACCACTCACTAGATGACCTTTCGTGGTGTGTGTTGGAACAGACACATATGAATGCCAGAGGTGGCGATATTGAAACCAAACGCAGGAAAAGAGAACAATTCTTTATGTCAAAATTCAAAACAGTGAAAAAGGGACTAAATAATAAAGAGGACTGGGAACGAATCCTGATTTAATTGGTCACCATAGACATCTACTTCCCAATTTCCCTGAAGTCAAATAAATTGCCTGAAAGACTTTTAAAACTAACAATACTATAGCAACCACCATCAAATGCCCCTAGTGTACTTGCTATTCAGTAACATACATCCCCTAGGCTCTGCTAGGTGAAAACAAAAGTTTGTATTTCTTGCCCACCACGTCTATTTAAAAGTTCTCTCATTGATTTTATATATTTTGTATTTTTGATTTTCTGAGAAAAAATAGCAGCACGCTTAGGTTGGGTGTCAACCCGTTAAGAAGGACAGAGAATTGTTCGTGCGTCATATTGTTCAAACTCGTGAGGAGCATTGGACGTGTCTAAAAAGCAATCTTTTAACACACCGGGTGTAATAGCAAAAAAACGAGCAACCAACGAACTACTTGAGTAGTTTCTTACGTAGTGACAAGGACCTAATACTATGAGAACAAATAGGAAGTGATCATTATTGTGGGGAGCGCAAAGGGCAAAACTACTCGCGTAGTTTTCCTCCCCAGAACTACCCGAGTAGTTCAATGCGCCTGATCACGTGCACGGAAATGAAGCAATTTCAGTATTGTTCGTGCACTATATGGGAATACAAAACCAATTGGTTCTGCTCTATCCTATGAGTACAAGTGTTTCGGCATGTCCGTCCAATAAGAATAATACTCCATTACAGCATTTTTCGTCGTCCCTCAGTGAGGGCTAGCAGTATCACAGGAAGTGATGAATGTTTAGGGAAGCGAAATAGGAAAAACTACACGCGTAGTCCTCTCTTTTGGAACTACCCGAGTAGTCCAATGCGCCATAGAAAACGCGCGGAAATCGATCAATTACAACAAGCGCCAGCTGTGTTTTCCCACTTGGCGGCTTATAAACACGGTCTGCCGCCACCCTGCTTCATTCACGAACAGAGAGAGGCGAGGTAGCAGGGAGGTCGCAGCACATTTGCAAGGTAAGAGAATCCTTCAGGAGGGTATATTAGCAAATCCGCTGTAGTCTAACACTTCTAGCTGTATTTAGCTGCTCCCTGACAGAGCCTTTTACACATGGATACCTAGGCTCTAATTAGCTATGCCATTCAGTAGCATTACTAACATCAGGGTCTGTGATCAGCATGTTTTATTACACCTACAAGAGCTTATGGCTAAGTAAATAAATATTAACTTGATCAGCCTAACTATACCTGTAAATAATAGTAGGCTTAATACTGTGAAAAGAAATAGTGTTTATTAATACTCAGAGAGACTGAACACATAGATATAACTATCACTAGTACTTTGTACACAAATAGCATAAATTGATATCATGCAACTCTCTCCCTAGCCTGGTGATGTAACTTACCCAGTGTGGAGACAAAAGAGAACGTCGCATCAATTTGATTATGCGATGAGCCAGTATAGAATGGACTAACATATCAAGAAATATATCCGAGCCCATACGTCTTGGTAAGTATTAAGTCACCAGGACCGTATTTTAGGAATGTCTAAAATAAAATAATACACTAAATGAGTGTCCACCACCTTTTTTCTAGAGACTATCAGTAAGCAATGAATCAACGGTGGCTACCTGCACTCTCTTTCTCTGCTTCCTAAAGAATGAGGTAAATAGAAGACTAATCTAGGCCCTTTAATATGTGTATATGATTTAATTAGATACATCATATATTCTACATATTGTGTTTCCACAATATAGGACGCAATAGCACCATCCTAGAGAATTACCAATTGATGAAGGTAACTCCCTAAAGAGCTAACTGAACCATCTCCGCGGTGTAAATAATTTAATTACACACCAAGAGTACCAATTTTTAAGGTAATACCTTTTTCTGCATCCATGTTTAAGCAACAATCCATTTAACTGCTTGTTATTAATAGTTGAAACATTCTCCAAATCATGTAGAATCATCCTATCATCCAAAGGAATGTGCCACCACCTGGTGTGACGTTACAACAGTAACATAGAATCAAATAGAGAGGATCTATACTTCTCCGTTTTAAGGTATTTGTTGAAATCCATGAATTGGTTGTTGGCCATGGTATTTTCAGGGGATTAATGAACCCTTACAAGATCCAGTGCTAAAAAGACTGGTCGACATATCTCTGTATAGATACTTCATGTATTGGGAATTAATGCCAATACTCCTACCCAAGTTTCTCCCTTTGTTGGCGCAAAAATGGTAAAATCCTAGCCAACCCGCTCCCAATATTTTTAAGTCCATACCACATGCTTAATAAAAGAGGCGAAAAATGTGCCCATCTTTGTAAATGAATATGATGATACAGTACTTGCCAGTTAATCATGCTTGAAAATGTGGGTTTTTTTCAATTATGTGAACGTGTGGATAAAATGTTGGTATAAAAAATGAAATAGAGCCATGTTTAATAGAATGTTTCTTCTTTTAGAACCCTGTCCTGATGAAGGTTACATCTTAGATACCGAAACGCTGCGTCGACAACTTGTGTTCATGTGTTTTTAATTTATTTCTTTGTACCCATGTACATTTCTAAGTACATTTTTACATTGTTTTTAACTGGCACTATATATTAATTTTTGTATACTGTGAATTAAAAATTGTACAATTTTCTAAATCTTGTGTTATGAATTGTGTTTTGTAATTTTCCCTCAATAATTGTGATTTATTTTTCATGTGGTTATGGCACATATAGGCTAATCGCCTTTCCCCCCCCACTCCCCACCATATCATTCCTTTTACCAAGGAAATTCTCCTTCTCTGCCTAATCCTTAGGCCAGCTAGGGACTACTCTTTTGTTCTTTACTGTTGTTTTCTCCTCGTCCCCGATCGGATTTGAGAGGAGACCTCCCTTCTACTTATTTGTTCAAAGGCAGCCAGGTCACCACCTATGAGCAGCTGTTCAACCTCATCGTATGGGAGCACCTCTCCAACAACTGTTTTATCGAACTCCAGCAGCATCTCCTCGACAGCAAGCTGACCGAGCCAGGAAACTCGCCATCGAGGCCGATTGATGGGTGAGCACCCGGGTCCCCCGGAGCCCGATAGGAGACTACGGCCGAGGTCCCCCGGGGAACCACCGCCCGCGAGGCGGCGGAGGAGGCCAAAACAGGACCATGGACTCCCCCGCAGGACCACTCCCGACCCCCACTTTGCCGTCCCTGGCCAGAAGAGGGACCCCCCCAGCACGGCCGGGGCCCCGCCCGAACGTTACCTGCCACAGATGCCAGCGGCCCGGTCACTATGCCAATGACCCCCTCTGCCCGATGAACCAACGACCCGGCCCCACCGGTCCTCCAAATCGCCAGATCGCTGCCGCCGCCCTGGGAGAAGAGAGGGGCGACGAAGAAAGCTACGACCCCGACCAGACCGAGTGGGAGCCCGCCGCTATGTCCCTGGTATGTCTAGGCGAAAGATACATGATCCCCCGGGCCCGATCCCGGGCAACACTCAAAAGTACCGCCAATGGGTCACCATTAATGGACACCGGGCTGAAGCCCTCCGCGACACCGGACCCAGCGTAACGGATGTCCGAGGCCACTTGGTGACCCCTGACCAAATCCTGCCCAATGTGCTGTGCCCAGTGCGGTCGGCGGACAATTCAGAGAGCCTGTGCCAGATGGCCCGCATCCCCTTCGAGTGGGGGGGGTGTTGGGTCTGCTGAAAGTGACCGTCTGGGACGATGCCCCCGTGGACTGCCTCCTCAGGAACGACCTGGAAAGTTCCCCCTGGGCCCACGTCGAGCGGAGAGAGCATCTGGGGATGCTAGGCCTTCCCGAGTGGGTCTGTGCGACCACCCGATCCATGGCCGCCCGGTCCACCGCCCCGGCGGAAGCTGCCCCGACGGAAGAACCGGAGTGGCCCGCGCCTCCGCCGCCCGCCTTATCCGAAGACGCCGATCCGGAGCCCGACTCACCGGGGACCAACAGTGCCCAATGGCGCCAAGAAGGGGGCCCCACACGAGAACAGTTCGGGCAGGAGCAGAGAACCTGCCCCTCCCTCGAGGGAATTCGACAGCAAGCCGCCACTCAAGCCGCCGGAGACCCGTCGGGGTCCCACTGGGTCTATTGGGATCATGATCTCCTCTACAGCGAACAAAAGATTGCCGAACTGGGGGCCGGCCGGGTGCTGGTGGTCCCCCTCCGATTCAGAGACTTTCTCCTGAACCAGACACATGACGTGCCCCTCGCCGGGCACCTGGGGCAGGACAAAACATACAGCCGCCTGGTGACCCATTTCTACTGGCCCAAGATGAAAAACGATGTGAACAATCACTGCCGGACTTGCCCCACCTGCCAAGCCAGCCGGAAGAGTGGAGGGAAACACAAGGCCCCCCTCCAACCCTTCCCAGTCGTCAACACCCCTTTCGAGCGGGTGGGAATAGACATTGTGGGGCCTCTAGAGCCTCGCACCTCCCAAGGGCACCGGTTTATTCTCGTCCTGGTAGACCATGCCACCCGCTATCCCGAAGCCATCCCCCTCCGGACTGTGACGGCCCCCGTGGTGGGCCAGGCACTGATGGGGATCTTCTCCCGGGTGGGCTTCCCTCGAGAGGTCGTCAGTGACCGGGGTACGAACTTTATCTCCCGATACATGAAGTCCCTGTGGCAACAGTGCGGGGTCACATATAAATTCATGACCCCCAACACCCCCAAGGGAATGGATTGGTGGAGCGCTTCAATAGAACTCTCAAGGGGATGATCATGGGCCTGGAGGAGACCTTGCGACGCCAATGGGACGTGCTGCTGCCCTGCCTCCTCTTCGCCTATCGGGAAGTTCCTCAGAAGTCCCTGGGGTTCAGCCCCTTTGAACTATTGTACGGACACCCCGTCCGGGGTCCCCTCAGCCTGGTCAAAGAAGGCTGGGAGGCGGCAGTCAAAGATGCTCCCCCCGACGTCTACCGATACCTCCTGACCCTCCGAAACCAAACTCGGAAGTTCCGGGAACTTACCGAAGCCAACCTCGAGGCCAGCCAAGAGGAGATGAAATGCTGGTACGACCAAAACGCCTCTTCCATCGAGTTCGAACCGGGCCAACAGGTCTGGGTCATGTCCCCGGTCGAACCCTGTGCCCTCCTGGACAAATGGACGGGGCCCTTCAAGGTGGTGGAGCGTAAGGGTCCTGTCACCTACCTGGTGGACATGGAATCCCCCAGGAACCCCCTCAGGGTCCTCCACACCAACCGGCTCAAGCCTCACTTTGTCCGGACCGAACTCAGCCTGCTGATGGCTACGGATGGCGGGGCCGAAGACAACTCCGACCCCCTACCAGACCTCCTGAGCACCTCCGAGAAGGACGGCTCCGTCGAGAGGGTCACCCTCTCCTCCACCCTGACCCCAGAACAGCGCCAGGACTGCCAAAAACAGCTGGGGCAGTTCACAGACTTGTTTTCCCTCAACCCCGGAGTCACCCAGTGGTGCGGCCACGATGTCGACACCGAGGACAGCCCGCTTGTGCGACACCGGGCCTACAGAGTTCCCGACCGAGTCCGGACCTGCATCCAATCGGAGGTCTCCAAGATGTTGGCTCTGGGGGTAGTCGAACCCTCTGACAGTCCATGGGCCAGTCCAGTCATCCTGGTCCCCAAAGCCGCCGCCCCTGGCGCCGCGCCCGAACTGCGATTTTGTGTAGACTACCGGGGGTTGAACGCCGTCACCCGGACCGATGCTCATCCCATTCCCCGGGCCGATGAACTGATCGACCGCCTGGGGGCGGCCCGCTACCTGAGCACATTCGACCTAACCTCCGGCTACTGGCAGATCGGACTCACCCCGGGCGCCCAAGAGCGCTCCGCTTTCTCCACCCCTGATGGCCACTACCACTTCAGGGTGATGCCCTTCGGGATGAAAAACGCCCCCGCAACCTTCCAGAGGCTGGTGAATAAGGTGCTGGCAGGGCTAGAAGAGTTCAGCGCCGCATATCTGGACGATATTGCGGTGTACAGCCTCCACTGGGCCGAGCACCTCAAGCACCTCTGGGAGGTCCTGACGGCCCTCCGACGGGCCGGACTGACAATAAAAGCCAGCAAGTGTCAGATAGGCCAAGGTTCCGTGACCTATCTGGGACACCAAGTGGGGAGCGGCCATGTGGCTCCCCTCCAACCCAAGATCGACGCCATTATGGCCTGGGAGCCGCCGGTCACCCAGACAGCAGTCAGAGCCTTCCTGGGGCTCATTGGGTACTACCGGCGCTTCGTGAAGAATTATGGGAGCATCGTTGGCCCCCTTACCGAACTCACTTCCAAGAGGCAGCCCCAGAAGGTGCATTGGACGCCCGAGTGTCAGGCAGCCTTTGAGGCCCTAAAAACAGCGATGTGTACCGCCCCCGTGCTCCAAGCCCCCGACTACAGCCGGGAATTCATAGTACAGATGGACGCCTCGGAGCATGGTGTCGGGCGGTCCTTTCCCAACTCAACGCCTAAGGAGTTGACCAGCCTGTGGCCTTCATCAGCCGACGTCTGCGGGCCCGAGAACAACGCTGGAGCACCATTGAACGAGAGGCCTTCGCCGTGGTGTGGGCCCTCAAGAAACTCCGACCCTATCTCCCCGGCACCCACTTCCAGGTGCAAACTGACCACCGGCCCTTGCGGTGGTTGATGCAAATGCGAGGGGAAAACCAAAGTTGCCGCGATGGTCCATCTCCCTCCAAGGGATGGACTTCACTGTGGAACACCGCCCCGGCAATGACCACGCCAACGCCGACGGCCTGTCCCGCTTCTTCCGCCTCGACGAGGAGAACCCCCAAGGAGATGGGTGACTCTCCCCGCCTTCAGCTGGGGGGACGTGTGTTGGACCCGGCCTCGTGGCATGGTACCGCTCCTCCCTGCATGGCGGGCCCTAGACCGCAACAACCCCTGGCCTCCTCGATGAACCTCCCTCTCCAACCCTCAACGAGAGCCGCCACTCCTGGTGACCCCTGGCTCTCCCCCTCAGGAACACGGCGACCCCTACTCGCCCTACTCTGCTGGGCTGGCCCCTAACCTGGGCCGCCATCTCAGGCCCGACTCCATCTTGGGCCTTCCACGTCATGACCACGTGGCCTAGGCCCGACCTCGGCCGCGGCCTCAGCGAAGCCCCGACATCGAGGCACCAAGATCCGACCAGGGGGTAAAACGGCCACTCGACGAATCAAGGAGGAGGAGAGTTTCGATGGCCCTCCAGCCGTCCCCGGACGCCTGGTTTCGATCGCCCTCCGGACTCCCTGGGCGCTGGCTCCACCCCCCTGCTGGGTGTCTGGACACCCTCATCCCGGCCCCTCTGACCCCCCAAGGCGCGAGGGTCCGGACATCAAAGGCCCCCAGGACCTATATCTGGGGCAGCTCTGGAACAAGTCGGGAGTTGTATCCTGGAGTCGAGAGCCCTGCTGATGCTGTCGCGGCCGACCCTGAGAAGAACTCACTGCTCTGATCCCTGAACCCATCTTTGGAGTCCTGCTGGCGCTGCCGCGGCCCAACCTCGCTGAAACCATCTTTGGAGTCCTGCTGGCGCTGCCGCGACCCAACCTCGCTGAAACCATCTTTGGAGTCCTGCTGGCGCTGCCGCGGCCCAACCTCGCTGAAACCATCTTTGGAGTCCTGCTGGCGCTGCCGCGGCCCAACCTCGCTGAAACCATCTTTGGAGTCCTGCTGGCGCTGCCGCGGCCCAACCTCGCTGAAACCACCTGTGGAGTACTGCTGGCGCTGCCGCGGCCCGACCTTACGGAACCCCCCAGCTTGAGGATTGAGAGCTGTGCGCAGGGTATCCCCGTACCAGGCTGGTACTAAGACTGTCCCGCTACCCCCTTCCCCCCAGAACCAAGACTTTACGAATCCCTCGATCCGCTTGTACATATTGCTGAGAGAACCAATCTTTTTTTTTGTAAAAGTTGTTTTTATTGCATTTGAAAAAGGAACCAAATGGAGGAAAAGACAGAAGAGAAAACAGGCGGCAACATTGCAGTAGTAGCCCAGCAATTACGCCTGACGTACCCATTAAGAGCTTCGGGTTTCAGTTAATCGCACAAAGCGGAGTCTAGTAAGACAGTGATAGCTAAGGGGTTCAACTGCCAGGCGTTCCACAATGTCTCTGCTGAGTCTTCCATGAGAAGGTGCCATCTCAGTACACTAAGTCCCTCGGGATTGCCCCGGGTAGGTCAGTGCCCCCCCTCCAGCAAGCTAGGCTGCAACAAAGACAAAACCCGTCCAACCGTCTTCCCTACCCCCCTCCCCGACGTCCCCCCCCCAGGTGGTGGCGCCAACTAACATTCTCATTCTGCCTCACGCATTCACATCAATCGTGTAATTAGACCTGAAAAAGGTGGAGTGCTCGCAGGGCTGATGGACAAACAGCAGATGGTAATCCATTCGATAAGAATCTGACTAACGGTCCCCACCGGAACATAAAATTCTTAAAGTTGCCCAAGAAGATGTCCGCCATTCTCTCCATGCTCATCAATTTCCATAGTTTTGCGGCCCATAGCGACATAGCCGGAGCTGCTGGTCTTTTCCAGGCCGCAGCCAGTGTAAGTTTGGCCGCTCCCAGGCATAGCCACATAATCTGTTTGTCTGCTTTCGTCTGATGTTCCAGTAGCGGATCCCGGAGGCCCAGGATGACAAAAGATAGGGAGTCCGGGATCGGGTACCCCAACATGTCTTTGATATGAGATAGAATTTTGGTCCAAAAAGGACGGATGATTGGACAGTCCCTCCAGATGTGGTGAAAATCTCCCAGTAAGCCACAGCCCCTCCAGCAGCGATCCGAAGACGCCGGGAATATGCGATGAAGTTTCGAGGGGTAAAGGTACCAATCAAACATAGTTTTGAAATGGGCATCGCAGAGATCCGCTGAGTGATTGTGGGTCCTAATGTCCCTCCAGAGACCCTTCCATTCATCCTCCGTTATGGCCCTACCCAGCTGACCTTCCCAGTGATCCATATAGCGGGGACGCGGGGAGACCACTGTGTTGAGCAGGAGCTTATATAGAAAGGAGATCGTTCCCTTCATCGTAGCAGTTCGTAAAAGAAAGGCTTCAAAAGGCGAGGGCGGTCTCGTAGCTGCCTCTCTCAGACCAGGGGAGGTCGCCCAATGAATCAGCTGGGCATAACGGAATTGTTCCGTGGGCGGCAGGCCATAGTCCCTCATGCAATTGGAAAATGTGAGGGGTTCCGTGCCATGAAATAGATGTGTAAGGGCCCTACAACCGCCCTCACTCCAAGGCCGAAACGGCCCTTCCTGCAGCGCCGGCGGGAAAGCCGGATTGAAGTGCAAAGGATTGAAGGGGGAGGGGAACGACGTCCAGCGCTCGTCTCCCGATACCGTGTCCCACACCTTTAGAACAGTGCCTGTGGGGGTGCTGATTTAAGCATTCTTAGGCCTGTCTGGCTTGGGCTTCCAAGCCAGGTCCCAGATCGACCTCCCAGCCACACTCCTATCCATGTGTAGCCAGTGTTTTTCAGATTCCTGTTGCGACCACTCTACCATGACCCTCAACTGTGCGGCCTTATAGTACAGGTGCATATCCGGGAGGCCCACTCCACCCTCCTCCCTCGGGCGCCGCAAAGTCGCATAGGCGAGGCGTGCCCGTCCCCCCTGCCAGATGAATTTCAGCAAGAGGGTCTTCAGCCGTCGAAAGAAGTCTAACTCCATTGGTATGGGGAGGGCCTGAAAAAGGTATAGAAACTTAGGAAGGAGGACCATCTTAATGGCGTGGATCCTGCCCAGCCTAGTAATGTATTTCGGCTTCCACCGGTCCAGTTCCCCCCTCACCGCTGATAACATGGGTGGAAAGTTCGCTGCGAACAGGGAGCCAATAGAAGGCGTCAATCAGACCCCCAAATAAAGGAGGGAGGCCGACGCCCACGCCAACGGCGTAAGCGGACGCAAGCATTCCAATTCGGCCGGCGGGAGCGTTAAGTTCAAAATAAACGACTTGTCAAAATTTACTTTGAATCCGGCCACCTCTTCATAGTCGGACAGCAGAGTTCGAATGTGTGGCAGAGATTGCGCCGGGTCCCCTACAGAGAGCAGCACATTGTCCGCAAAAAGGGAGATTTTATGTTGCTCACCTGAAAAGGGGAGTCCCTTTATCTGCTCCTGCTCGCGTAGCGCGATGGCCAGAGGTTCGATGCTTAAGGCAAAGAGCAGAGGAGAAAGAGGGCAGCCCTGTCTCGTGCCCCTGGTGTGGGCGAAGCCAACGGATCGGTGCCCATTAACCATCACCCTGGAGCATGGAGTGCTGTAGTTCGCTCGAATCATGGTGATGAATTGTTGCGAGAATCCAAAGGCTTCCAAGGTACGGAACATGAAGTTCCAGTCCACCCGGTCAAAGGCTTTTTCCGCATCCAGCCCTACCAGCACTGCTGGGAGACGGAACCTCGAGGCCTTCTCAATGAGGTGGATCACCCTCCGCAAGTTGTCGTGTGTTTGTCGCCCCTTGATAAACCCCGACTGATCCGGGTGAATAATGGCCGGCATCAAATCCCGGAGTCTACGAGCCAGGATAGCGGAGTATAGCCTAGCATCTATGTTGAGTAGAGCTATCGGGCGGTAGGACGAGCAGTGGGAGAGGTCCTTCCCCGGTTTAGGAATCACGGAAATCAGAGCCTCGGACATGGAACCCGTGGTGCGACCCGAGACTGCCATTTCATTGAAGAGGGGTACCAAAAATTCGCAAATCTCCGTAGCAAAGGTTTTGTAGAATAACGCCGTGTAACCATCCGGACCGGGAGCTTTGTGGAGCTTAAGGTCTCTGATAGCCTCCAACACCTCCTCTCTAGAGATGGGGGCCGCAAGCACTTCGTTCCATTCTTTCGAGACTCGCGGAATGGGGAGGGCAGCCAGAAAGCGATCTTGAGCTGCTTGGTCTAGAAAATCACCCTTATACAGTGTCTCATAGAACCGGCCAAAAAGGCGTGCCTTATCCGCATCGTTGTGGCAGAGCGACCCCGAGGAGTCCAGGATGCCACCTATATACTCCCTCTCTCGTTTATTGCGCAGCTGACGAGCCAGGTGTCTGCCTACCTTATTCCCCTGAGAGTAGGATAAGCGCCGAAGCCGAAGCAGGGTAAATTCCGCACGGTTGGCGTAGTGGGCCTTTAGCTTACCCCGCACTGCAGTCAGCGGTCTTAGTGTGAGCCTAGACGGTTTGACCTTGTGGGCTTGCTCTAAGTTAGCCAATTCCGCCTCCAATTCCTCCCTCTCCTTCCGTCTCAACTTATTGAGGTTAGCATTAAGGTGAAGGCATGTACCCCTTATGGAGGCCTTACACGCATCCCAGGTATTAAAGAGGGAGGTGTCCGATGCCGGATTGAGGGCCCAGAACTCCCTCATTGCTTTGCGCAGCGCCCTGCATGAGACGTCATCCCTGACAAGAGCCGGTGGGAAATACCATTTCCTCACACCATCCCCCCCGGAGGCCCAGTGTAACCCCAGTACCAGCAGACTATGGTCCGAAACAGACAAAGGGAAAATGCTAGAGTCCCGGACAGCTCCCTGAAGTGCCTGGCTCACAAAAATATGGTCAAGCCTGGAGTAGGTGTGATGAACATGGGAGAAGAACGTGTAGTCGCGCGATTGGGGGTGCAGAAATCTCCAACAATCAAGCAAGCCAAGTTCACTTATCATAGTCGGATTCTCAGTGGAAAACACCCCAGCACCCGCCCTCTGCGCCCGTGAGCTGTCTAGGTCTCTGTCCCAAACCATATTGAAATCCCCCATAAGCACCATGTGGCCTTCAGCAAAATCCCCCGCCTTGTCAAGCAGGTCACGGAGAAAGGCATTCTGCCCCGCGTTGGGGACATACATCACCACAAATGTACAAGCCACTCCATCAAGCACTCCCTTGACCATAAGCCACCTCCCTTCCTTGTCCCCGCTAACCTCCAAAGGTTGGAAATGTAGAGATGATCGAAAGAGAAGCGCCACTCCCCTATGTTTGGTGGATGCAGAGGACCTATAGATTAGCGGGAAGTGCCTATGGCGCAGGCGGAGTTCGTCTTTACGCGGCAGGTGGGTCTCCTGGAGTCCCACAATATCTAAATGATGATCAATAATATATGTCCATACTTTTTGGCGCTTTTGAGGGGAGTTAAGTCCCTTGACATTCCATGTCCCAATGCTAAGCGGCATAACGGTAAGTTAGAATCCACCCCCTCTCAATCAATGCAAGTGCCATCTCCCTTCGCCCCTTTGCACCGGAGCTAGCTGTCCTTTTCATGTCATTGTATGAAAATACTTACATACACAACAACAACCCTTTTAGCCAATATATTGGGACTTGGCTTCGATTTATCGATGACGTGTTCATGGTGTGGACAGGTGACAGCGGGACTCTGTCCCAGTTCCACCTATGGTTAAATTCCACCTACAGACAGAAACAAATCACTTATGTTCAGCAGTAATCATCCCAGAAGCCTCAAGGAAAACCTTCCCTATGGGCAGTTCCTACGTGTCCGTCGAAACTGCACATACACTGAAGATTACCACCACCATGCAGCTAATCTAGTATCCAAACTATGTGACAGGAGATACCCCAAAATATTGGTTAAAAATTGCAAGAAGAGAGCCCAGTGGACCCCTAGAGAGACTTTGTTGGAACGGAAGAACAAACCTGAGCTGAAACAACAAGTTTGTGTGACCACCTATTGCCCCAATGCCAATAAACTCAAGCAGGTGATTGGACAAAATTGGCATCTAGTTAAGAACTTAGAAAACAGCCTTAAAGATCTTCCCCTCTTTGCGTTCAAGAAGGAAAGGAGCATAGCCAACCACATAGTAAGAGCTGCAATGCCATCTTCAATGCAACCTACATTACGCCAAGTGATGGGATTGCCTCCTGTGACAGGACACCACAAATGTGGTACCTGTCTATGCTGTGATTCAACATTGGAAGGATCACTATTCCAGCACAATGGAATTTCATGGAAGCATGAGGCTTTCAGCAACTGCAAAACCAAATTTGTAGTTTATGGCATTATATGCCACTGCAAGAGTTTATACATTGGCAAGACAAACCAGGAGATCCGCCAACGTATCTCGCAGCATAAATCAAGATTAAAAAGAAAAGTGGAAAATGCTCCTTTGGTTCATCATTGGACACAAATGCAGCATCAGGTTGATGACCTCAAGTGGACAGTAATCGCTAAAATTGAAAAAGACCCCCGAGGAGGGGATTTGAACCTGAAGTTATCCAAGAGAGAGGCGTTTCTAATTGTCAAATTTGATACAGCCTCCACAGGCTTGAATGAACTGAGTGAAATCTTCAAATTGTGACCCTCCTGTTAACTACCGCTCAAGTCCCCCCTGGCACGCGTTCATACTTCCATTGATTTGACCCTCGTGTCATCAATGGTGGACACAAAACAGTTTACTGCAGCACGCATTATTGTGTATCTACAACTCCGCCTGCCCCTTCCCTCCAATTTTATTGACTACGAAGTGGCCGGCCCAAGTCTCCGTTCATTAATTAAAAACTGTCATTAAAAGTTCCTCCACCGGCTCAGTCACGTTTGCGCATGCGCCAACGATTAGTGCCGTTTCAGAATCCTAGTTAATCGCGTCGACAGTGGGCCACGCCTCCCGGCAAGTATTCTCTTTAAATAGTGACTCCGACTGGCCTCGTCCGTTGGACGCATGCGCCACGGATCAGTGCAGGCTGGAACGCGAGATCCTTTCGAACGCTTTACAGAGGTAAGCTTTGACCCCACGGCACATTGACTGCTTCACCCTTCGAGGCTATACTTTAACACTTCTTGCCTCTCGTCTCCTCTAAGTTGTTGACGTTTAGACATGTATAATGTTTAGTCCCTTCTTTGGGTCTAGCCCCCACGTAGAAGGAGTAACATCGCTATTGGTGCATAAATACGAGCTGTTTGTAAGTTATCTTGCCCGCCGCACGCCGTGTGTTATTCTCGGTCATATTCAATTTTGTAGGGACTCCGACCTCAGCCCTTCCAAAAACCGGGAAAAATTGTTCGAAACTATCAGACAAGGTAATTATCTGATCACGTGGTTTATCCCTTCGTGTAATTACACTTTCATCTATGTTTCAATAGATTTTTTCTGACCCCCTTTTTTACAGTGTGATATCGTCTGACCCGTTTTTAAAAAAAAAAACGAGCACCCATGGACTGAGCAAATTTGAAACGAAGAGTCCCTTCTCCTGTAGAACAGGCATACACCCACGACTCTACTTGGTTTGTAGACGTTCCCTTCGTCAAATAGGGGTGAGTCTATCTCCTTAACCTTCACCTTTAAGGGTTCCATCTAAACGATCCATATCTAAAGGTTCTTTCTAATTTCCAATTTTTAAATAGGTCCTGCCCCTGACCTCTCCCAAGCTTCCCTGGATGAAGTCTTTGTACTAACATTGGACCTATGTCCTAGCTTGTAAGGTGAGTCAGACCGGCTTATCTATGTTTCTTATTGTAGAACCAGGCTCACGCCCCCAGTAACTCGTGACTATTTCTAAATCTTGCCTTGTTCCACCCGCACATAGACTCCTGTTTCTACTCCAGCATCTGTTGTGCCACACAGGACACCGACCACACTAGAATTTCCTATCCCATAAGTAGGGTGAGTATGCTTAACCTAGTACGTAAGGGCATTTCCCATTTGCCGGTAATTTAGTCCAATAGTCACGTTACCCCTTATACCAACAAGGCCATCACCTGCATGTCCTCCCCCCCTCGTGTCGGCCCAAAATCGAGCCAGACAACTTCCCCTGGTCACTCAGCAATGCTTCCGTTGATGTCAGGTCTTTAATAAGGACAGCTACTCATCTTATGTTTTTTCTAAAGAACTCTTTTCTTCTCTTTTATGTGATTTTTCTTCCAGAGAATACATCAGGCCCTGAAGAGAATCCCCAAGAATTCGGTGGGATTCGAAACGCGTAGGCCCCGCCACAGTGGTCTGCCAGAACTGTTGGACAATAACCAAATGTGTACCGCAGTTTGAGTTGTACATTACCTTGGACTAAGAATTCCCATTGAGTTTTTTGTCTAGTTATACTACATGTAGGAATGTACTATACTTTAGCGAATTAGTTTATGTACTTTTTTGTTAATTCCAAGCAGATCGTGGCTTCCCCCTTTTTACTTCTCTTTCTCTTTTCCTTTGGATGTATATAAACTGTTTTATACATTATGCTCCTGATAGTTTGAATGAAGGATGGTTGAATGTGATATGTGTGCAACTTTGTATGAATGATTGATGTACAGTTATACCCTAATATTTTTCGTGTCCATTGTAAATAGAAAAAAAAAAATTTCTGTGTGTATGTAAAAATGTATTGACCTTTTGATGCTATAAATTTGATAAAATAAAAAGCTATTAATTAGCATTTCCCTTTCTGGAATTTCCTTTCTAGTACAGGATAGATATTCAATTTCCTAAACAATCCACATCAGTACTGGCACCCCTTTTTGTTTTCTAAATCTCCCTTCTCCAGCACCTAGGAAACACACCCTCTTGGTTCAGTGATATCCTTACCGCCGGGTCTCTACCGAATTCTGGACCCCTGTCAGCATCCGAGAACTCAAGGTCAGTAACAAAGTCCTCCCAGACTACAATCACCCCTAAAGGCCGAGCAGTCAAGAGCTCCAGGAGCACATAAGCAGCGTGAGGAAGGCATACCGCACATTCATACCAGGCACCACCACCACCCAGCCCACCCACCCCCCTCCACCAGACTCCCCACAACCCCCCCATTGCCTCCCCCCCAAACCAAACCCCAACTCAAAAACAAACAAATATACTTAGCAGTCTCAACGAATTGTCCCAGATCAGTGCAGCGCACAGAATAGTCACCAGGAAGGGGGCGGTAGATTCCATGCGGGACTCCCATGGCCTCGGTCCGGGGTGTCTTCTCACAAAGTACCACCATACCCACGGAACCTGAGTGCACGAGCCCCTCCGGCGCCCACAGACCAGCAGCCCACACTTCAGGCCGCTCCGGAGCTCTGCTGTGAAATCGTCAGCGTCGCTGAAGCAACGGAAGCTACCGCATCCCCCCTCTCCTGCAGGCTGGTAGCTCGATCAGGCCGCCCGCGTTCCGATGTCGATCCCACTCTGTGCCAAGAGGAGGATCGATGTCGTCTCCTCGTCGAGGGGCTGCTCGCCCTTGAGGCCGGGGCTTCATCCTCAATGCCTAGGAGTTCCTTCTCCACCTGTAAGGAGCGGATCTGCACCAACTTATTCTGCCACCGGAAAACTATGCGGAAGGGGTGTCCCCAGGAGTAAGGAATGCTGTGATTCCGTAGAAACGCCGTTACTGGTCTAAACTCTCGCCGTTTCTGAAGGGTCGTTGCCGCCAGATCCTGATAGAGTTGCGGGCAATGTTCCCGGAATTGCAGATTAGGAACTTCTCGCGCTTTCCTGAGGATTCTCTCCTTTAGCTGAAAATCGTGGATACAGACGAGAATATCCGGGGGCGGCCCTCCTCCCCTTCGGGGTAGACCAACTCTATGGACACGGTCCATCCGAATCTCATGTATGTCTTCTTCGCCCAGGATCTGAAGGAATAGCTCTTGCACGTAGCTCCTTAGGTCTCCTGCTTCGCCATCCCACGGTACCGCCCGTATGCGAATGTTATTCCTTCGGGAGCGGTTCTCTAAGTCTTCCGCGTGGGATTGCAAGTCCAAGTTCTGTTCAGTAAGCCTCAGCACGTCCTGCTGCAGTTGGTGGACGTCATTCGCCATGCTGAGGTCGTGATCCTCCAGTGTGGCCACTCTCTCCCCAATGCCGTCCACGTCTCGCCTCACCTCCCAAAGGTCAGACGTCAATTGCGCTCGGAGGTCCGAGATATCCTCCTTGATGGATTTAAATAGGTCAGTCATAAAAGCTTTGGTGACTGGAGCCTCATCGTCAGATCTTTTGGGAGAGGAGCTCGGGCCAGGGGAGGCCGGCGGCTGGGTGTTCTTTGGCTGGCCGTCCTTACCGTTCTTCCCCTTGCGCGAGATGGTAGACATTGCGGCCCCCTTCGCTTTCCTGGGAGACACCACGAACGGCGCCTTCCCACACTACGGCAGAATCTAGTCGATGCCACTACCTCGTGCCCTCGTCGTGCGTCCAAAGCTCCAGCTTGAGCTATTGTCCCCAAATGTGTCAGTGCGTCAGCCAGACCCGGTCCAGCAGGGGAAGCCCTTGTAGCTCCAGCTCCCACTTCAATGCCAGAGACGTCATTGCAGTACCAGCATGCAGACTCAGGGGAGTTGAAAGTCCAGGGGGCCTGACCCCTCCCTGCGGACCACACCAGCCAGGTCTCGCTCTTAGAACCACTCTTCAGAATTATTCCCCAGGTCGGACCCGCTCCAGCATAGACTCAGTCCCCGAGCTGAAGGGGGGTGGGGGGGGGAGACCGAACTTGTGCCCAACGGCCGCCCCTACGACCCCCACTGCTCTCTCAACGTCCGTGCCCACAGATTTTGTGTACCTGCTGCTCACGCTGGTTCCCCACTGCAGCGTCGCCTGTCTCCAAGGGGCCAAGCGCTCACGTTGTCCCGCACCCTTGCCCCGGCCCTCAGCCACCAGATTAGGCCAACCAGACACACGTGGACCCAAGCTGAAGGACCCAGCAATAGTCGCTTCGGGTCTGTCTCTGCTCGCTCCCGTGGGGGGCCGACCGCACTCCCCTCGGGGCCGTTACCGCTGCTGTCCACAGGTCGGGTCACTGGGCGCGGGCCTTGGCAGCAGTGCAGACCGCCTCCTGGACTAGGCCTCAAACCACGGCCTCGATTGCTCCGGCGACCGCACTGCAGCTCCGAGTGCTCGGGCAGATAGGCTCCGCCTCCTCCCCGGGGTCCGGGTCGCGGCGTCGATCGGACTTCTCCTCACCGCCGCTAGATCCCCGCAGCACTGTATCACCAAGTCCCGGTGCTCCCGCCAGCTACTTTCCGCCGGACACCTCCAGGATGCCCTTCACTGCCCCTCTGCGCCACAGCTCGTAGCGGCGCTCAGGCCCGGGCACCGCCGCCGGCTCCGGTCCCGCTAGAGCGAGCTCAGGGATCGCTGGAAACCGCTCCTCTGCCGGCCACCTCAGTAAAAAAGCTCCAGAGCGGCCAAAAGCCCCAGGAAGACGCCCGGGGCCAATGCTATACAAAGCTTTTGTAGGGCTTGGCGCCGGAGGGGACTAAAACACGTCCTACTCCGTCGCCATCTTGGCCACGCCCCTCGAGAACCAATCTTTACTGTTGATAAAGATCCTAAGAAGTTATCCTTTTGTGTGGTGTACCTTTGTAGTGGTGTGATTGCTCTGCTGTTACGATTCGAGGAGAGGAACCTCTCCCAGGAGGCCTCTCTACAAACGCTCGGCCATCTCCCGAAGGAGAGGGGGGTCCAGGGGTGGTCAGTCAGACATCTTCGGCCGCCCCGGGTACCGCCTTTCTAACAAACAGCATAGTCTTGAAAGAACCACTGCTTGGCCAGTAGTTTTCTATGTTGGATGGTAAAGAGAGAGCTGGTTTTAGCTATGGCATATAAGTAGTAATTCACTGATTTCAAGGTCACTTCAATTTCTGTTGAAAGATACTTGGGCATCAAACAGGACTCCAAGGTTGCACACCACATTAACAGGGGGAGGAAGGAAGTTGCTAAATGAAAAAGGCCATGGCAAATTTGGAAGATGTTATTTTCATTATTAGCATTAAGATTTCTATCTTATCCCTGTTTATCCAGAGGCCATGGAGGCCTATCCAGTGTTTGACAGAGAGAAGGCATCCACTTAATGCTTCAATGCTGAAGTTGCTCCTTGAGGCTTCTAGAAGGTGTGTGTCTTTGGTGTAGAACTGGCCTTTGATGTCTTTCATGTTGATAAGGTGGGCTGGAGGGCACATGATTAAGTTGAAAAGGAGAGGAGTGTGTTGATCCTTGGGTGATCACATACAATGACAGCTGACTCTGAGAATGCTGCTTTCATTCTTAGAGGAAACGTTTAATTAATTCCCGTGCTTTTATGGTAATGTTAAACCAGAGTTTAGGGGGCTTAGGACTGTTTCATGATCTACAGCGTTGAATTGATGGAGCAAGGCTGCGCACGTAAAGCGACTTGCTTGTACTCAACCCTCTTAAAATAACTTGTAATGTACTAACTAACATGTTTTGTCTTATTAATATTGCACTACACAACATTTTTAGTATCTAGGGGAAGCTCGCCTATGTGCTTTCACTAATCATAATTTGCTTGAACTAAAATGGCCGCTGCTACGCGTGATTTTCCATTGCGCAGAGTCTGTCACACTCACGTGACATGACGTATTACTCTGCTTGGAGGGAAACTTTTGCTTCTGCGCATTTGAACTAAGATGGCTGCTATGTGTCTTAACGTGCAAGAAGCTTGCATTGCTGCTTTTGCTAAGCTGTTCGTTCTTCCTAATACTTAATGCTATAGTTAAAATAAAATAATGGGAATAGTGTAGAGATAAGTGGTATACAGAACATTCAGTTATACTTTGCTCTAAAACTGTTTCTTTTCTATTTCTCATATGTATCGAATTTTGGGCCTGACATGTACTTCTGAACTCCATCTTTGGAGGAACTGCGACTGCGCAGAAAAGCTCAAGTCCATGAAGCACTGACCTTTGAAACCCAGCCAAGTACTGACATGCTAGAAGATGTTCTTGGGAACCTCAACTTTTGACCCTAATGGAGGAAGCTAAACTAAAATATGGACTGCATTGTATTCATTATTGATACATTCACTGCCGGGTGGAATAAAAGTGCATGGGAAAATAAATTGATGGGAGGGAATGTTAATTTAAATACTGAATGACAGTTACCTCATATTAATATTGTGTGATGACCTCTCCTCGTCTTTTTGTCCAATCAAAATTGGGGATTCACACATTTGCAACATTGGGGGGTGGTACACTGCCCTGGAAAATGGTATAACTAGGGTAGGCTTAGCTAGTTAGATTGTCCGACTTGTCCGAATAGCTGACCTGTCACTGACCCAACGCACTCAATAGGCAATCGAGAGCAGAGGTGCTGGCGGAGCACGCTGTCAGAAGAATCGATAACCCAATCGGGGTTCTAAGGGAGAAGAGTTTGTTAACCCAATCGGGGTCCAACTGTTAGCTGCAGTGAAGGTGTGACGCAGGCATTGCACTTTAGCTGTGGGTGCCAGTCTTAGCCTGTGGTGGTCCTGTCCTGATCCAATTAGGCCCATACCTGTCCTGATTCTGGTCTGCACCTATTTTTTCCTGCTGGCACCTGCAATCTTGGGTTCTGTCCTTTAGCCCAGCCCGTGGCCAGGGTTGGTCTTCACACCATTCTAGGTAACTATAAAGTGTGGGTTTGTCATTGTACTGTTTTCCCTTTTCTACCCACCCTATGTTTTAAATGCTTAACGATATTTCTTTCAAAATTATTACATATCTTGTTTCAATCTTCATCTTTCTAACTGATCGAGCAATTATTGATTTACTATGGTTTCAGACATTTAAGAATTTACATTAGATAAAGAACTTAAACCTTTTCACGAGTTTGTGGAAACGCAAATGTTAATTACTGCCTATTATTCTAACACCCTTGATCTCTTAGGACTTTAGGTACTGGAGACAAGGATTCGTAAGTCAAGGGTATAGGTCCTAAAAAAAGTTAATTATAATATAATATCTGGCTAGAAGCGTAAGTTCACCTTATCAAAGTGTGTATGTGATTTTTTTATGGGCCCAGTTGAGTATGTTAAAATGTGCAGGTGAGCCCGCGCTCTATCAGAATGCAGCTACGTCAATTAGAATGAGTGTGGTGGGTGATTTAGGGCCAGATGCAGGAAGCCCAATACCGGTCGGTAACGGACGAAAATCGGTATTTTCGGCCGTTACTGACCGGTATTGAGCTTTCAGGATGTAGGAGATCAAAAATAGCCCGAATCGGTAAATTTACCGAATCGGAAAAGTTACCGAATCGGTAAAATACCGAATCGGAAATTTTACCGAATCGCAACGGTTTGCGATTCGGTAAATTTACCGAATCGGTAAATATACCGATTCGGTAAAAAAACGAATCGGTAAATAAGAATTGGTAAAAATGGAAATTGAGATGTAGGGAAGCTCTTAAATACCGAATTTGCTTCAAATTCGGTATTTAAGAGTCGGTATTTACCATGGATTGGAATCAGGTGGTAACCAGGTGCAACCTATAAAAAAGGACCCAAAATGCAATTCTGTTTGCACAATGGCGGCATTTTATGTCATTGCAAGACGGCTACAGCTACAGGAGGAAGGAGAGAGGGAATGGCAGAGAGAGGAGCAGGTCTACAGGCAGAGGGTCACCTTGTTCATGCTCACAGAGGCAGAGATACTGCAGAGGTACAGGTTGCCCCCAGACACCATCTTGGAGCTCAGCAGGAACCTCCAACCACTGTTGCAGCACACTACCCCAAGGGCACATGCAATTCCACCACATGTGCAGGTGCTGTGCAGCCTCTACCTGCTTGCGTCTGGGAGCTACCAGAGCGTGGTTGCTGCGGTAGGTGGGGTGACACAGAGCAGCCTGTCAAGGTTTTTCCACAAATTCCTTGACGCCATGTTACACAGGATGGAGCATTACATTTAGTTTCCTGCTACCCATGCTGAACTGGTGCAAACAAAATCTGACTTTTACCAGATGGCTCGATTTCCAAATATTATTGGCTGCATAGATGGCACACACATTCCCATTTGTCCCCCTGCTGACACAGAATATATCTACAGGAAAAGGAAGTCAACCCACAGTGCAGGTGATTTGCAATGCAAAGTGCACCATCACTGACATTGTGGCAAAATTCCTTGGGAGTGCCCACGACTCCTATATTTTTCAAAACAGAGGCATCTATGCACGGCTGACTGCAGGGGAATTTGCTGAAGGATACCTCCGAGGTAAGACACAGTGTCTGACCCCCATAATACCTATTGCAGTAAGAAATAAATGTATTGACTAATGTATTACCTTTCCTTTTAGGAGACAGTGCATATGCCCTCCGCTCTTTTATACTCACCCCCTACCTCAACCCCTCAACACCCAGCCAAAGGAGATATAACCGGGCCCACAAAAGCACACGGAATGTTGTTGAAAGGACCTTTGGTATCTGGAAAAGCAGATTCAGATGCTTGCACAAGAGTGGAGGTGCAAGGCAGTATACCCCCATCACCTGCTGTAAGATAATTGCTGCCTGTGCCATGTTGCACAACCTTGCTGTTAAGAAGGGTACTGAGGTGGAGTTGTCTGACTACGAGGATCATGACGACGACATTGCTGTGCCTGACACACCACCTGCTGGAGTGACAACACCAAGTGATGGCAGATACAGACGTGAGGAGATCACACGCAACTATTTCTGAGTAATTAATGAGACACAGACAGGTTGTGAATGAGAAGAACGTCATTTAATGTTGCCACAACGTTCATGCACTGAAGTGCAACAAATTAAAGAAAAGAAAGGTGGGGACTACATGTCCTGGGTTACATCACCCACACTGGCAAAGTAATTTGCGCCCGCGCTTCTCAGAGCCACTGGGATGTTGCTCACTGCTTCCCTCATGGCCTGCAGGCTCAGCTGGGCGCCTGCTGCTAGTGGAGAAGCGTGGCTCAGTGGTTAGAGGCGGCAGACCCGGAAGCTGAGATTGGCCGTGGACCAGGGTTCGATTCCCCGCCTCGGCGGGTCTCGGGCTCAAAAATTCCACAGACTCGACAATTCTCGCTCCGGTGCCTACTCGACTCACGGGGTCACACTCTGCGACTCTGGGCAATAGCTTGCTTAATCTCCACTACGGCCCCTTGCGGCGGGATGCCTGGCTTTCACCTTGTGGATACCCTGCTGGGGTATCTCACAGGGGAATACCAGGACGGGTTCCCTAAGCAAGCGCCTTGATACCTTCGGGTGATACGTGCGCTATATAAGTCGCAATACATTTACATTTACATGGCTGAACCACAGCGCTTGCCAAGCTGCTGCGGCTACTGCTGTCGTCACCCTCAGCCACATCCAGGGCAGGATCCAGTGCAGTGTTTGATATTATCATTGCATAGGGGGCACTGGTGATCCTGGCCACGCCCCTGGTGACCTCGGCCGTGTTCTGAGTGAGGCTTTCCTGCATGTTAATGCCTCTACAGCATAGCTGTGATGTTGCAGTGGCCAGACGGTTCATGGCCCTATTGTTTACACGGGCGTCCCTGCGCCTTGTGTGCTCCAGGCTGTCCAGTTTTGAGTACAGCTGGGTTATTGAAGTGCTCATTTGCTGCATTCCTGCAGCTAGGTCAGCATTGGTTTTTGATATCTCCCTGTTGCTTTCTACCATGTCTCTGATGCCCTTCCCCATTTCTCCAATTTGTTGGTTTAGGACACGAAATTTGCGGTGGCAGGCCTGTATTGATTTCCCCTGCATGCGATGGATGCGCACCATGCTCCCCTCCAGCCCACGGAGCACAGTGCCTTCTCCAGGAACACCTGCACTGCTGGGCCTGCGTTGCCGTCTGCGCGAGGTGAAAGACTGTGTGTTGGGCTGCAGTGCAGCAGGACTCTCAGGTGCAGTGGCTTGGGCCTCTCCCTCTGCTGCCTCCATCACTGGCAGTGGGGCCACGACTCGCCTCCTGGCTGGTGAGGTTACAGGTGCAGGCTGTAACAGTGATGGGGGAGGTCTCAGGAGAGAAAAGCAATGGAGGGGATTGTGAGATAATAGCGCTAAGAAAAAACAAGAAAGAAAAAAAAGAAGACAAAGGAGACAAAACAAATTGTTGGACGAAGATACTACTGACCAAGGAAGTAATGTAGACCTATTCTATCGGTCTGATCAAAAACACAGGAACACTTCCCCACACGTTACGACCAAGTTGCACTCAAAAGCTAAACCAAAATCAATAGGCGATGACATGGTGGTAAGTGAACCATCCCTGGTAGACGTATTTAATTCAATAAATAAGTTTCAACTGGATGTTAAATCTGACAAAAAGAAACTCCAAGGGGCAATCAGTAAAGTGGGCCAAACATGTTTGGAGATTTCAGATAGAATGGCCTCGGTCGAACAACGTACCGAGAATCTTGAAACCGACGTCCTGGCTCTGCAGAAACAAAGTCAATCACAAGAGGGGATTATTCGTGATCTAATGATGAAGGTAGAGGATCATGAAAACCGGGCTCGCCGCAACAATCTACGCATACTGGAGATCCCCGAGGGAGTGGAGGGGAACGTTCCAAGGAGTTATATGCTATCTCTGTTCAAAGACTCATTCCCTGAGCTTGCTTCATGGGATTGGGAGAAGGAGATCCAGCGAGCCCACCGCTTTCCCTTTACCATCAACAAACGGTCACAAGGATCAGAGCAATATCCCAGAGCAATGCTTGTCAATTTCGGTAACTTTCTTTTACGGGAAGCAATCTTTGACTCGGCAAGACCGACCAGAAAAAGACAATATAAAGGATATGCTTTCTATAGCAGACCCGATTTTGCCCATGCAACGGTCGAGAGAAGATGGCGACTACGGCAATTCTTTTCCCCATTTGAAAAGATCGGTGCAACAGTCTTCTTACTTAATCCAGCCAGACTAAAAGTCATATTTAACGGCACAACGAGAAGTTTCTCCAGCGAAATTCAAGCGCAATCCTATTTAGATGAGATCACCGACCACAGTAAAGATAAAGAAAATCTATCCAAAGGGAAGAAATAGAGACCATATGTTTGAAGCCAATGAGCCGAGACATAGGCAGAGAGGGAGAGCTGAGAATCTCCTTGAAAAAGTGGGTTGACAGGTAGTACTATAGTGAAATAATTAAATGTCTATAACTGATAGTTGTTGAATTAAATCACCGACTAGGATCAATCAGCTCTTCAGAAGTTACAGGGGTCAAGGCTAAGAGCCACCTACTTCCGAAGGATCTGCGAGATGCCCACAACCTGGGCCCACGGGCAACAGGTAGCCTCATTAGATGGAGGGGGGAGGGGGGAGGCGGGGTGGGTTTTAGCTGTTGTGGGGTAGACGGGGAGGGGGAAGGGGGCAGCGGTACAGGCAAATTGAAAGGGTGGAATTTATGATTAGGCTTAGAAATAGGATAAGAAGAGCACATTGTCTCATGACTAAAAAAGATATAATTAAAGAAGTACACCAAATCTATAAAATAAATGGCTAAATTGAGAATACTAACTATGAATATATGTGGGCTCAATGATATTAAAAAAAGGCAAAGATTAGCAATAGGTCTACATTCACTAGGAGCAGAAATAATATGTCTTCAGGAAACACACATAGAGGGGTCACAAAGACATCTGTTTAAAGACCTGGGATATAGAGTTGTTGTCGCCACCACCCAACCAATTAAAACTCGTGGGGTAGCTATTTTAGCGCGAGGTGGGGGTTTGAGCTTTTTAAGATCAGCTTCAGATCCATCTGGTAGATGGGCTATTACAGAGTGTCAATGTACAAGTGGGAAAAAATGTACTGTCTCTTCAATCTATGGCAACGTCACAGACGATCCAACACTGTTACAGTTCCTATCTAACGAATTAGCACACTGGCCCGTTCCCATGATTATGTGCGGGGATATTAACATCAATCTCCCACCAATTTGGCTTTCGGAACAAACATTTAAATATCAAGGCCGGAAACCTAGAACATATAAGGCTTTGGTGGAACTCTGTCATATTCATGGGCTGGTAGATTGTTGGGAGATGAAAACACCGCAAAACCATGGTTATACTTTTTTTCCCACCCCCATCGCAAACTGGCTAGATTGGATTATATGTTCATCTCCAATGTAATTCTATCCAAATGCTCTATAAACAGGCTGCCGCAGGTTTTTTCTGACCATAATCCTCTACTTATGAGTTTTGATACTGACATTATTAAATCTGATCGCAGCAACTGGACCTTTGAAAGAGCTCTGCTAACCAACGATAAATATTGTACTCATATGGATCAATGGATCCCAGAATTTTTAAGTTTCAACATGGGTAGTGCCCCGCTGGAGGTGGTTTGGGACTCATTAAAGGCAGGGATAAGGGGGGAAACCCTCAGATTTCCTATCCAAAATAACAAAAAAAATCAAACAAAACTTAAAAGATCTAGAAGAGAATTTGGCCAGGAAAGAAGAAGATTTAATCAAACTACTTCAAGGGGGAAACAACATAGAAGAGGCCATTAGAGATGTAGCGATAGCAAAAAACTTAATATCTGAATTATTCACTCGTAAAGCAATCCTCAAAGCTACAGTGAATAGGGAAAAATGTATGAATGGAGCGAACAGGTAGGGCACCAATTAGCTATTAGTGTAAGAGAGCAAAATTCAAAAAATACGATCAAAGCAATAAGAGACCCTGTTCTCGGCCTAACTCATGATACAAACGATATTAGGGATGCTTTTAGGAGATATTATGCAGAACTTTATTCTGAAATAGATATTAAGCAAGATAAAATCGATGAGTATCTCATTTCGGATACAAGGCCCTGCCTATCCAAAGCTGATGAGGGAATTCTCGCTGAAATTCCAGACTGGATAGAAATTTTACTATCCATACGCAGTCTTCCATCTGGCAAGGCATCAGGTCTAGACGGTATTCCCGAGGAATTTTATGTCAGATTCAGTAGCTCACTCAAAGACATCCTAACCCAGTGGTTTACTCAGGTCTTCATGAATGGAAATCCTCCGGCTTCTTGGGCATGTGCAAAAATAATAGTATTCCCCCAAAAAAATAAAGATCCGACAGAACTAGGCACATACCGTCCTATTACCCTAATTAACAACGATTCTAAAATATATTCCAAACTGTTAGCAAGCAGATTGGCACCTTTAATTCATAAAATTGTATCTGCTAGGCAACACGGGTTCGTCCCTGGAAGATCAACCACAGACCACGTCCAGAGGGTGATAACTCTCTTTGACATTGCCGAAGTAGCAGGAGACCCTATGGGTCTAATTTTGTTAGATGCGGAAAAAGCATTCGACAGGGTCTCCTGGCAATATCTATGGTTGGCCATGGCAAAGAGTGGGATCGGAGATCATTTCATTCAAGCAGTACAGAAAATGTATATCGCTCCCGAAGCAGTCCTTATGATCAATGGGGTCACCTCGGACATCATCAAGGTGACTAGAGGTACAAGACAAGGGTGTCCTTGTTCTCCCCTACTCTTCGCCATTTACATCGATCCCTTTATCGCAAAGCTAGAAATGAATCCATCCATACTACCCATTAAGACATCGAATGATGAAACTAAAACTCTAGCCTTTGCAGATGATATTGCGATTGTTACATCAGATCCAATTACAACAGCTAGGATAATGGAGGAAGAAGCAAAAAGGTTCGGGGAGATTTCGGGATACAAACTAAATCAAACTAAAACCCAGATTGTAATAAATAATAATATCAGCGTGGACGATGCAAGAGTCACTGACAATGCATTATATCTCGGCGTTAATATTACATCCGATCTGAATAATCTAGTGGCCCTGAACCTAGACCCCTTATTGAAACAGACAAATAAAACCTTATCAAGACTCCACAACCTGCATTTAACAATAGTCGGAAGATGCAATCTCATTAAAATGGTTTTTCTGCCCAAATGTTTGTACTTCTTCCGGGCAATCTGTCTTAACTTTGACCTATCACTTTTTAATGAAATAGATAATATGCTATCTCGCTTTGTTTGGGGCTATGGAAGAGCACGAAGAGCCTGTAAACATATCATACAGTCAAGGGATAGAGGTGGCCTAGTCCTCCCTAATTTCAAATTCTATTGGTGGGCCACAACCATCAAATACAGTCGTCTACTGTTAATCCCCAAACAAGACTCAACGCCCATTTGTCCGAATCCAACTCCACAGGAACTAATCTTGGGTAATAACGCCAATAACCACCTTTGGAAGCTACCTTATGATTGCCATCTAAAAAAAGAACGATTTAAAACACTCAAGGGTATTTACACAGTTTGGAACATGGCTCGGAAACATCTGGCGATCGGCAGGTTTTCATATTATACTCCGATAGAAAACAATACCAATTTGCCTGAAATTTTTGGGGATTCCTGTATGCGGCAATGGGTTAGTTTAGGAATCTTGCAACTCGGCTCATTTTACGATTCCACGGGCTTTTGTTCATTTGAATCGCAAAAAAATAAATATGGGCTGAATTCGCACGATTTTTTAAAGTTTTTACAATCAAGAGATTTTATTCTCAAAAAGGGGGGACCCAATGGTTGCTTTAAAAAAATCCCCACAATTAACACCGTGGTCAGCTCGGCCAGTGTAAAAATTGGAGACATTTATAAAGACCTAATTGCTGTACTACCAGACGATGTGGATAAACATGCAAATAATTGGCAAAATAGGATCGATATTACAGAGGATCTAGTTCACAAAGCACTTGAACTATCCAGCTCTATTCTAATGTCCACCAAGCTACAAGCTCAGTTCTACAAAACTTTTTTCGACCTTTATTACACACCCGAAAAAATTTCAAAATGGGGAATGGGGACTCTCTGCCCCAGATGCGATAGGCCTAAAGCCGATCTGATACATAAGCTGGCTACATGTCATAAATTAGATAAAATTAAACGAGAAATCTCCAACTTCCTATCTGAAATATTCGAAGTCAATATAGAGATCAGCACAGCAGAAATTATGCTAGGGGTAGATAGAGTTACCAGACCTATCGCCATGCAGGGACTCATTTATATTTCTATGGCAGTCTTAAGAATATGTTTGACTTCCGCATGGCTGGATCAATATCCACCCACATTTCAACAGTGGCGGACTTGCTTCTTAGCTACATATAATCTTGAAATTGCCATTTATAGCCGGAAAGGTATCAAGAAGAAAATTAAGGGATTACAAATTTGGGACCCAGTTAGATTATGGCTAGCGAGCCCAGTATAGATCAATAATGTAACCGAGATGTATCGAGTTCGTAAGGAATATAATGAGGTTTTTTCGTTATTCTTCTTATTCTTCGAAGCCTGTTTTTTTTTCTTCTAATTTTCTTTATAATTTTTGATTCTTTAATTGTTATTTTTCAAATTGCTACCTGTACCGGGAGGAGGGGTCTCAGGGGGGTGGAGGGGGGGGGGGGGGGGTAACTGTGATGTAAAAAAAAAAGATAAAAACCTCAATAAAGACTTGTTGAAAAAAAAAAGAAGGGGATTGTGAGAGGTGTGGTGAGTGGGGAAACTCGGGTGTCTGGACTGTCTCCTCTTCCTGGGAGATGGCAGTTGTGTGTTCTTCCTCCTGCGAGGCATGGACATGGCTTGACTCTGCCTCGTCACTCTCCTCCCTCGCTGGTGCAGTCCCTGCTGTTGCTGAAGCCTGACTGGCTGATGTTGCCCCTAGGTATAAATAAGCGTATGTCAACTGAGTGCTACTGTGTCACAGTCACTAAAATAAATGCTTTACACATTTTACTGTCATTATTCAGCATTACTTTCACTGCCTTGCTGATGTCTGTGCAGTTACACATGGTCTTATATTAGCTGACTACATTTCCCATAATGCATTGCTCCTGTATAGTGCTAGCAGTACTGGACTGGGGTTGGCCTGTGCACAAAGGGTTAAGGGAAGCTGGTTGGTATGGGGTGTCATGCTGCACATGCGTCTTACCTTTTCCTTTGGCTCCGGCTGAGCTGTCCACATCTCCCAGTCCTACAACACTGTCTGGCTCTATGGTTGACGCCACCAACTACTCCAGGTCAGTCAGGTGGGGCGCTGGGTTCCTGCCTCCACCGGTGACACCAGCCTGCTTATGTAGCTCTGCCATCTTTTTCTTGGTGAGGCTCCTGATGTCGTAGAAGCGTTTCTTGAGGTCATCAATGCTCCTGCTTGTCACTCCCACAGCATTGACCCTTTCTCCTATATCAAGCCACAGCTTGCGTTTTGCTGACTCCGCTACAGTGAGGGAGTGCCTGCCAAACAGTTGTTTGTGGGCTCTCACCACCTCCTCCACTAGTACTTGCAGCTCCATGCTGCTAAACTTTACTTTCCTTTTCCTCTCTGCCTTCTGACTCTCACTGCTGCTAGCCATTTTCACTGAGGTAAAGTCAGAAAAATCACTCCCTGCTGCTCTGTGTCTCTGCTCAGCTCTGACTGCCTCTCCAGAACCTTCTAATGAGTTGCAGCTGCCTGGGTAGCCACTTACTGGTAGGGAGGGGGAGGGTGGTAGCACCTGATTGGCTGTTTTCATTGGTTTCACTTTTGCTTGCTTCCCGATTCGGAATTTACCGAATCGGTATTTACCGAATCGGTATTTACCGATTCGGTATTTTCAATGCATTCCTATGGGCCTTTCGGCCCATAGGGATGAATTGTAAATACCGATTCGGTAAATACCGATTCGGTAAATTCCGAAAGTCCGATACCGACTTTTACCGTATCGGTAAAAAATACTGATTTTTTACCTACATCTCATTTACCGATTTTTGAATACCGAATCGGTAAAATTCGGTATTTAAGAATCAGGAAAATCTGATTACCTACATCTGGCCCTGTTGTCTCCTAAGATTAGCGTTTCTTCTCTGATTTCCATCACAGTGGCTTCAGTACATATGAGATCAAGATTGTGTTCGGCAAGTAGATTGTTAGATTTGTCAAATGTCCCTGCAGGCCCATTGTCACTCCCCGCGACGCACGGCTCCTCCTGGTGTGCCCGTGTCTCCCCTCTGCCGCCGCTGAACGAGGATTCACCGCCCCTGGTGACTGCCACTCTCACTGTGCCTTACTTTGCTTCTATTTCCCCATACTGTAATTTTGTCTTCCTCCTTTGTACTTTGTACTTATTCTTAGTGCCAGCTCTAGGCGCTCCTTTTTCGTGCCACTGCCCTCCGTGATGCCCCCCGCTTCCCGCCGCTGCTCCCCTGCTGCCCCGCCCCCTTTCCCCGTGTCCCTCGCCCATTGCCCCCCCCCACTCCCACCTCCCAGCTGCTCCTCCCTCCCACTTGGCCTCTTATGGAGGTCTCCGCGTGGCAGTGAGTGTGACCTGACCTCGGGTCACTCCCCACGCCGCACGGCTCCTCCTGGTGTGCCCGGGTCTCCCCGCTGCCGCTGCTGACCGAGGGTTTGCCGCCCCTGGTGACTGCCACTCTCACTGTGCCTTACTTTGCTTCTTTTTCCCCATACTGAAATCTTGTCTTCCTCCTTTGTACTTTGTACTTATTCTTAGTGCCAGCTCTAGGCGCTCCTTTTTCGCACCACTGCCCTCCGTGACCTCCCCGCTTCCTGTCGCTGCTCCCCTGCAGCCCCGCCCCCTTTGCCTCGTGTCCCTCGCCCATTGACTCCCCCGCTCCCGCCTCCCAGCTGCTCCTCCCTCCCACTTCGCCTCTTATGGAGGTCACCGCGCAGAGGCGCAGCGGACGCGCGCAGCGGGTGTGCCGCTGGCGCACCAAAGGCAAGCCCATCTGCGCCCATCCGTGCCTGGACCGTGCCCAGCACCAGGACCCCTGGACCCCGCACCCCCCCCAACGCCAGACTGCACTACGACTCCAGCACCCTCCACGCACTCAACACCGGACGAGACCACCCCTGCTACCGGGCCACCCCGAAGCGCACCCAAGGACCTTTCGCCTGCCCGAACTGCAGATTTACCAGCATCAAGCCCAGCAAACCACCAACCAAAGAACCCAACAACCTCCGCTGCATCCTCCTCAACACCCGCTCCGCTCGCAAGCACGCCATCGAACTCTGGCACCTCCTAGACTCCACCGCCCCCGATGTCGCCTTCCTGACAGAGACCTGGCTGAACGCCACCTCAGCAACAGACATCGCCATAGCCATCCCACAGGGCTACAAGATTTCCCACAGAAACCGCACCAACGGAGTGGGAGGGGGAATCGCCATCATCCACAAGGACACCCTGAGAGTCTCGACCAACACCAACGACACCCTCACCACCGCAGAGCACATGCACTTCCAGATCCACACCGACCCCAACACCACCCTCAGAGGAACACTTGTCTACAGACCTCCCGGACCATGACCACAGTTCAGCGACACCATCGCCAACCTAGTCAGCACCCATGCCCTCGCCTCCACGGACTACATCCTCCTCGGGGACCTGAACTTCCACCTCGAGAACAACAACGACGCCAACTCCACCGCCCTGATCGACAACCTCGCCAACCTCGGACTCAAACAGCTCGTGACGACACCCACCCACGCCGCCGGACACACGCTGGACTCCATCTTCTCCACAAGCCCCCACGTCTCCTTCAACCACACCACCGAACCCCACTGGACCGACCATAGATGCGTCCACTTCAGGAAACCCACCACACACCACCGCACCCAACAGCTACCACGCTGCTGCTGGGGCAAAGTCACCAAGGACCAACTGACTACCACCCTCTCCCTGAGACCATCCGCCGACCCCACCGACCCAGACACCGCTGCGACCAACCTCAAACAATGGATCAATGACTGCGCCAACACCCTCGCCCCTCTAAAGATCTCGACAACCAACCACACCAACAAGAAAGCCGCCTGGTTCAACGAAGACATTCGGATCTCCAGGCGCACCTGTCGGAAGCTGGAGAAGACATGGCTCCACGACCGAACACCAGACAGCCTCACAGCCCACAAAAGCGCAACCCGCAGACACCACCAACTCATCAGAACCGCCAAGAGGACCGCCTTCAATGACGACTTAGACAACAACGCACACAACACCAAAGAGCTCTTCAGCATTGTGAAAGAACTCTCCAACCCCAGCTCCAAAACCAACGACATCCCACCATCACAAGACCTGTGCGACTACCTGGCCATCTTCTTTCACCGCAAGATCGCCGACATCCACAACAGCTTCAACACCGACACCCCCACACCAGCCACCGAGTCCCCCACCCCTACGACCATCACCCGCACCAGCCGCCTGACCACCTGGTCCCACGTCAGGGACGAAGACACCGTCAAAACCATGAACTACATCCACTCCGGATCCCCATCCGACCCCTGCCCTCACCACGTCATCAACAAAGCCAGCACAACCATCGCGCCCCACCTCCGGAAAACAATCAACATGTCCTTCGAGACAGCAACCTTCCCGGAAAGCTGGAAGCACGCCGAGATCAACTCCCTCCTGAAGAAGCCCATGGCGGACCCCAAGGACCTCAAGAACTTCCGGCCCATCTCCCTGCTCCCGTTCCCGGCAAAAGTGATAGAGAATATCGTCAACAAACAGCTAACTCGCTACCTCGAAGACAACAACATCCTGGACCCCTCCCAATCTGGTTTTTGCAGCAACCACAGCACCGAGACCGCCCTCATCGCCGCCACCGATGACATCAGAATCCTGATGGACAAGGGAGAAACAGCCGCCCTCATCCTCCTGGACCTATCAGCAGCCTTTCACACAGTGTGCCACCACACCCTATCATCACGTCTCCATGACGCCGGAATTCGAGAGAAGGCCCTGCCCTGGACCACATCCTTTCTCTCCGGCAGAACCCAGAGCGTTCGCCTCCCACCCTTCCGCTCAAAAACCACCGAGATCATCTGCGGCATCCCACAGGGATCCTCCCTCAGCCCGACGCTGTTCAATATCTACATGGCACCGCTCGCCCACGTCGCACGACACCATAACCTCAACATCATCTCCTACGCCGACGACACCCAGCTGATCATATCTCTCACCGAAGACCCCCACACCGCAAAAGCCAACCTCCACAAAGGAATGAAGGCCGTAGCCGACTGGATGAAGGACAGCAGACTGAAGCTGAACTCAGACAAGACGGAGGTCCTCATTCTTGGACCAACCCCATCAGCCTGGAACGACTCTTGGTGGCCTACATCACTAGGCTCAGCCCCGGAACCCACAGACCACGCACGCAACCTGGGGCTCATCCTCGACTCCACCCTCTCCATGACCAGGCAAGTCAATGCTGTCTCCGCGTCCTGCTTCAACACCCTCTGCATGCTCCGCAGGATCTTCAAATGGATCCCCCCGACACGAGAAAAACCGTCACCCAGGCCCTCGTCACCAGAAGACTCGACTACGGAAACACCCTCTACTCAGGAACAACAACCAAGCTCCTGAAACGATTACAACGAATCCAGAACGCCTCGGCACGACTGATCCTCGACGTCCCCCGACGCAGCCACATCACACCCCACCTGAGAGGCCTGCACTGGCTTCCTGTCAACAAGAGGATCACCTTCAAACTTCTCATCCACGCACACAAAGCACTACACAACACCGGGCCTACATACCTCAACAACCGACTCAGCTTCCACACCCCCACCCGAAGCCTACGCTCAGCCAACCTCGCCCTCCCCTCAGTTCCTCGCATCCGGAAAGCCACAGCTGGCGGAAGATCCTTCTCCTACCTCACCGTCAAGACCTGGAACGCTCTCCCTACCAGCCTACGACAGACTCAGGACCTGCTGGCCTTAGGAAGACCTCTCAAGACCTGGCTCTTCGATCAGTACCCCCCCCCCCCCCAGCGCCTTCAGACCCTCACGGGTATGTAGCGCGCTTTAGAAATGCAGTGATTGATTGATTGATAGCCTGAGCATGGTGCAAGCTGCAATCCCCTTTGCGCATGTGTTCTGCTTGGGTTCTCAAATTAGATAGAACCAGCTCATCAGAGCCTTACTAACCCAGCCAGAACGTTACCCTCTGTCCCTCCCTAGGACCTATTCACAACAGGTATCTACCCCCTAAGGACAGGGAATTCCTAAGATACATACCATGTACCTCCTATAATATTAGTAATCAGTGGCCTCGCGGTCCCATTCGAACCCAGACCTCTCTACCCAGACGGCAGTATCAGAATCGGCGATCTCGCGGTCCCATACGAACCCAGATCTCTCTACCCAGACGGCAGTATCAGAATCGGCGATCTCGCGGTCCCATACGAACCCAGATCTCTCTACCCAGACGGCAGTATCAGAATCGGCGATCTCACGGTCCCATACGAACCCAGATCTCTCTACCCAGACGGCAGTATCAGAATCGGCGATCTCGCGGTCCCATACGAACCCAGATCTCTCTACCCAGACGGCAGTATCAGAAGCGGCGATCTCGCGGTCTCATACAAACCCAGATCTCTCTACCCAGACGGCAGTATCAGAAGTGGCGATCTCGCGGTCTCATACAGACCCAGACAACCTACCCAGACGGCAGCATCAGAATCGGCGATCTCGCGGTCCCATACGAACCCAGATCTCTCTACCCAGACGGCAGTATCAGAAGCAGCGATCTCGCGGTCCCATACGAACCCAGATCTCTCTACCCAGACGGCAGTATCAGAAGCGGCGATCTCGCGGTCTCATACAGACCCAGACAACCTACCCAGACGGCAGCATCAGAATCGGCGATCTCGCGGTCCCATACGAACCCAGATCTCTCTACCCAGACGGCAGTATCAGAATCGGCGATCTCGCGGTCTCATACAGACCCAGACAACCTACCCAGACGGCAGCATCAGAATCGGCGATCTCGCGGTCCCATACGAACCCAGATCTCTCTACCCAGACGGCAGTATCATAAGCGGCGATCTCGCGGTCTCATACAGACCCAGACAACCTACCCAGACGGCAGCATCCGAATCGGCGATCTCGCGGTCCCATACGAACCCAGATCTCTCTACCCAGACGGCAGTATCAGAATTGGCGATCTCGCGGTACCATACGAACCCAGATCTCTCTACCCAGACGGCAGTATTAGAATCGGCGGCCTCGCGGTCCCATTCGAACCCAGACCTCTCTACCCAGACGGCAGTATCAGAATCGGCGATCTCGCGGTCCCATACGAACCCAGATCTCTCTACCCAGACGGCAGTATCAGAATCGGCGATCTCGCGGTCTCATACAGACCCAGACAACCTACCCAGACGGCAGCATCAGAATCGGCGATCTCGCGGTCTCATACAGACCCAGACAACCTACCCAGACGGCAGCTTATCCTATGACTACCATTATATAAAGGGATCGATCTCACTATTCATCAGGGTTATAGAACTACAATGTCCCAGATCACACAACGGTTGCCAATTTAGATAATGTACAGCGGGGTCGTTAATTCAAGGGGCTCCTCTCTCCCTTATTCAGTTACCACTTACCTGATCAGGGTTAGCATCTGTTCACATAGCAGCATCTGACTAGAAGAATAGGTTACCCTCTCATACAAGAACACACGGCACATGTCGGTTCACTAAGAACTGGGGTACTTTATTTCCCATTACACTGAACAAACATATAACACCATACTACAACACATAACCTGCAAAGAAAAGTAAAAGATTAGGTTGTACACTCTAATAAGAAAGGGTCGACATCACCTTATTAATATGCAGTCCACACTCAGCAGTCATCTAGGTTCCCTTCTCGTCTGGGCCTTGGCTCGTCTTGAAGTCACACCTCCGCAATCACGGGTACACGGCTGCACCGCTATGCGCTGTTCCCTTCACCCTTCTCCAAGCCCCTGGGACCTTCCTCTCATCGGCTACTCTCCTTCCCTGGCTGTTCTACTAGGAGAGCATCTGTTCCTCGATTCTTCTCCGCTTTTAGAATGGTGTCTGTCTTCCCTGGAATAAGTAATAGGTTTGCTACTTACGGCTAGATGCCGCCTACGAACTGACTGCACAACTATCTCGGGCTTTCACTAATATAGAAGCGTGTTTCTTCATGGAAAATTCCAGCCAGTAACCTGCCGCCCACCAAATTCTTGTACCTCCCCGTACCAAGGACACGTTCCCAGCCGGCCGGCCTGATGTTGTGTCTTCGGCATGAAGAAAAATACAATCCTTCGACAAGGGCCGGCCTAAGCCGGTTCTCTCCAAGCGAACAACACCTCGTAACTAAAACATTACACTTGACCTAGAAGCATCCCAAGCTGCCGGGGCAGAAAGAAAGATGGAGTCTCTCCCGTTTGAGGCCTACCAGGCCCGAATTCAGCATAACTCCATGGAAAGTATAATAATACCCTAACTAAAGGACGGATTATCCCTGATACTAGCAAATCTATCCCCTAGCCTATAGATATAAGCTCTAATCTAGGGAGGAGAATGCAGAATTATATCAAAAGTGCCTCGTAAATAGGCTCTATCCACTACTCTAACCCTTGCACTGGAATGATAAGAGACTGAAGTCACCATCAATCACCTTTCCTCAAAAGAGGGCCGGGAAAATCGAGCAGAACATTTCACCCTTGACTTCAGTCTATTATACATTCATCAAACAGAACTAACATCTGTGGAAGAATAATAGGAAACAAAACTAACTGATCTATGTCTAGTACCAGGTTTGCAGTATTGAAGTAGAGAAGGAATACACTGAATAAAGCAACAGATAGCAATCAGAATGCTAATAGTAATCAAAATCCCCCCTAATATTTGACGCAACATATGTAAATCAGGTAGCCAATTAAAGAGCCAGTCAAACCAGCCCTGGTCAATGTGTTTTCTAACCTCTTCCGTCAAGTCATGAAGTTTGTCAATATGAGCCTGAATGGATTTTGTATGGTCAGACAGGTTAAAACAACAAAGACCCTCAAAATCAGAACAATCATGTCCATGTTTAAGCAAAAGATAATCAATAGCCGCCCGGTTCTGCAAGATAGCTCTACGTTCACCCTGGGCGTCTAATAGTATGTCAGACAAAATTGTAGAAGTATGATTATTGGATTTTACCATCCAGCAGGCCATTTTCCCAATAGACTTGGCATTATAGACCGCCAAGGCAGGAACACCAACAATTGAGAAAGCTAAGCTAAGGTATTCAGATTTGGAATATAAATGCATAGACGAATCACAGTCCTCCTGTAACATCACAGCATCGACATTTGGAGGAAACAAATGCATCAATGGAGATTCAGCATTTAGAAAGGGACGATTATTCAAAATTAACAAGGCCTGAAATAAATAGTCTCTCCAATTCCTATAGCGGTCGCCGGTTAACTTCCACAGTTGATGTTTCAGCAAACCGTTCATCCGCTCAATGAGGCCCGAGGCCTGCGGATAATATGGTATATGAAACACCCATTCAATATTATTTTCCACACAAAATTCCTGTACCAATCTTCCACGAAAATGGGATGCATTATCAGATTGAATTTGGAATGGGACACCATAATAAATCATAATCAATTCCAATGTCTTAATTGTATTCACTTGGGTAGCTTGTTTACAGGGGAGGGCCACTAACAGGCCACTGTATGTATCCACAATGGTGCAAATGTATTGACAATTTTTACTCATAGGAAGTGGACCAATATAATCAATTTGCCAAATTTGAGCGGGCAGTTCCCCGCGATGTAAATGACCTTTAACAATTTGAGGCACTTTCCGCTGTCTAGCATGCTGACAAATGGGACAATGCAAAATAATGTCTTTGATTAAATCTAAAGGAATATAAATTCCTCGATCAGCAGCCCACCTGCTAGTGGCTTTCTCTCCATAATGTCCTGCTTTCTGGTGGGCCCATTTCGCCAATCCTTCCATATCAGAATCCTGCATGTCCACCATTGCCTCAGCAATTTTAGATTGTTCATCTGCAATATTATGAAAAAATTTGTCAAGGGAGTCTATTGGGGTATGAGCATCCACGTGAAAGATTGTAACAGTACTTTGCGGGAGCATTTCCCAAATCTCTTGCCATAATTCTTTCCCCCACAGTTCTTTTGAATGCAATTCCCAATTATGGGAATGCCAAGTCGGTAACCAAACTGCCAATCCATTGGCAGTAGACCAGGAATCAGTAAAAATATGACATGTGCCAGGTAACTCTTGCTTCAGAACTTGATAAACAGCATAAAGCTCAGCAAATTGGCTGCTCTTTCCCTCACCAGTTGTACTTAGCAACTTTTGTGTGATCGGATTATAGGACACTGCCTTCCAATGTCGTTTTGTCCCTATGAACCTTGCTGAACCATCAGTAAACCAAACGTGGTTTCTGTCCTCCGGGGACAAATCATCAAATGGCTTACCCCACTTGACAGGGGATTCCTGTACTAAAGGTACGGAGCATTCACTCTCTGTCTCAACCGATGGTGCCCGCGCCACCTGCTCATGCAAGGATGCAACTCCCTTTGGTCCCACACGTGCCCTGTCCTGTATGTACCATTTCCATTTAATCACACTCGCCTCCTGATAGTGTCCAATTCTGTGAGTTTTCGGCGAACTCAAAACCCACTGCATGATAGGAATTTCAGGTCGCAAGACCACATCATGTCCCAAAGTTAATTGCTCGGTATCCACCAGAGCCCAATAACATGCAAGCAACTGTTTCTCAAAAGGTGTATAACGCTCACCAGCATCGGGTAACTTTTTAGTCCAAAAACCTAACGGTACTTTACTTTTTCCTTGTTTCTGCCACAAACTCCAATTTGCATAAAGGCCTTGTACAGACACATTCAAATCCACATCACCATCGCACACAGGCCAAAAATCCAAGGCATACTGAATCGCTTCTTTTGCCAAACTAAACGCATCTTGCTGTGGTTTACCCCATTCAAACGCATTCTTTTTACGAGTGACTCGATACAAGGGGGCCAATATTTGACTCAAATGAGGAATATGCTGGCGCCAAAAACCAAATAAGCCGATGAAGCTTTGGGCTTCTTTCCTATTCCTCGGAACGGCAAAATCAAGAATCTTTTGTTTTACTTGTGGAATCACTTCTCTGTGACCTTCATGCCAATTAATACCCAAAAATTTTACAGTCTGGGATGGACCTTGTAATTTATCCGGGTTGATTTCCCAACCTTTCTCACGCAAACACTCAAGGATTTTATCTAATTGGGTCTGAACTTCATCTTGTGTTTCACCTTGAATCAGAACATCATCAATATAATGACATATCTGAATTTTCAAATGTACAGGTACCTCAGCCAAATGCTCTGCCACCAGCCGGTGACATATCGTAGGACTATGCACATAGCCCTGGGGAAGACTTCTAAACGTCATTTGACGTCCGTTCCATGTAAAACTGAATTGTTCCTGACATTCAGGGGCAATCGGGATTGAAAAGAAAGCATTAGCAATATCAATGGACGCATACCATGTACCTGGATGCTTCTGAATTCTTTCAATTAAAGTAATGATATCCGGTACTGCGACAGTCAAAGGGGGCGTATACTTATTCAATTCTCGATAATCAACAGTCATGCGCCAGGAGTTATCACTCTTACGCACGGGCCAAACAGGATTATTCCAGGCAGAAGTAACCGGAGTTATAACTCCTGCATCCACCAAATCCTGAATAGTGGTACTAATTTCTTCATGACCACCTGGAATACGATACTGCTTCTGGCAAACCACTTTTGTCGCCTGGGGAATCTTTATGGGGGGCATTCTTAAACGACCAACCCGTACGGGTCTGGACGATATATAATGTTTAGTTCCAAATTGATAACATCCATCATCCAAATGTAAAGTCATTCCTTTCAAAATGTCAATTCCAATGATATACTCTACGAGGGGCACGACTAATACAGAATATTCTTTTCTAGGAATTCTGCCTATTCTCATTTCAATTGTAGTTTGTACTGCGGGAGTTTCCTTTCCACCTAAACCAGTAATTGTAAAAAATTGGCCTTTAAATTTCTTTGATTTTCCATGAATAAGAGTGGCCTCGCTCCTGTATCTACCAATGCTCGGGCCCTTTGAATATTACGATGTCTCCAAAAAATTTCAATATCTACATAGGGTCTATTATCTCGGTGAGCCCATCTGTGTACGGGAGCTTGACCTACTTCCTAGTCATTTTTACTGCGTTCTATCATCCAGGACAAATCAGGATAAAGGTTCTCACGTTTCTCAGGTATCAATATATCATGTTCATATCCATCTCCCTTACGAAATGGATTCCTGTCCTCCGCATTATACTGTGAATTTCGATCGGAAAATCTGTGTCGATCCTCCCTCCTCCTCAACTCAGGGGACTGATCCCTTTCATCTCTACGTCGGCTGTTACCATAATCATCTCTCCCACTTTCTCTCTCCCCCTCTCTCTCTCTCTCTCTTCCATGACGAGGGGACACATCACGTACATATCGACGATCATCACGACGATCAGAACGCACACGTTGGTAGTCATCACCGCTGTCATCAGAATACTCACGATCACACTCATTCGTCCGCACACGCCGGGCACCCTCCTTTCGGTCTAAACCGCGTTTGCGAAACAAGTCCCACAAACGAGAAGTAGTTTCACCATCAATATCCTCCTTCCTCACACCATCAGCCAAAAGTGCCATAAACATGTCACGTCTAGTAAGCTTATTGTCTCCAGGAGTACGAGTGTCAGGCCGAGACTGACGGTCAGGTTTAAACCAATCACCCAACTCACCGAGCTGGCGCACAGATTCCAGTACCATAGACAACACATTACCAGTCTGATTGATCAATAAGGTCATCATGACCTGCTTATAGGCAACCGGGGAAGAACGAATAATACGATTCCGCACAGAAGACGTTAACAAACCATCAAGCAATCTGTCAGCAGTACTCAGAAAAATCACAGTTTTCATCACCTCCTCTTTGAGACGTTGTGCAGCATCGCGCAATGTATACCACGGCTTGTCATTCACAGGCCAGTCAGATTCAGTAGGGTACTTTTGATTACACCCCTCAGTCGCCAACTGAAGCAAACTATTTGACCACCACCATTATAATTACGAAAATGATCTTGTACAGTAGAATCCGAACTCAAAGAACAGAATTTCAAAGAATCGCCAGCATCCAACATAATGCCAGCAGCGCCCAGTTCATAAAGGCGCACCATCCACGTAAGCAAGGTCTCACCAGCGCGCTGTCGAAATCGCTGCAAAATATCACTAATTTCATGTTGAGTAAAATCCTCCAAAGAATCCAAAGGAATACCATTCGGATTACCGGGAGCCTGCTGCAACTTTCTACGAAAAATAGGATGTGCAGAGACCGCAGGAAGAGCATCAGAAGGAGCCTGATCAGTAAACCTAGGAGAACAATCCGTATGAGAAGTATCAACAGAATGCAAAGAGCGATCGCAGTCGCGGGACTCAACATCTGTAGCACAAGAAGCAGATTTAAAAGCCCGTCCAGAGCGAGAAGACTCGCGATTGTTAGACCCCTCATCCGAGGAATGAGAATCACTCGAATTCCAGATATTACCATCCCATTCATCAGGATTCCAATCCAGTCCGGCTTTCGCCACGACCAATCGCACTTTCCGTTTAGAAACGTGACCCCGACGATTCTTGTATTTATAACGCGCAATCCGCACAGCCGCCCTTTCGGCGATAGTCTGATACGTCTCAAGCTTGTCGGCAAGCAATTTATTTTGACACCCCAACAAAGTATGATCATTCTGAATTTCAACAAACTTCCGTTCCATGTCTACATGCTCCTTCTGCAATTTCAACAACCTCTCATATACAAGTCTGTACGCAGACAAGACAATCCAACCCCTGCGTCCCAAAATAGGAAGCTCATCACCCTTCGCAACTGGCGCCTTCTGCAAACAGGAAATCACATCAGCCGGCTCCGCCAGCTCCAGACAAGAATTCCAATTTTCACTCAAACCAGTAGAATCAGCCCACTCGCGGGCCAAGGCCTCATAAGGCGTTGAATCCCAGCCGGGAATATCAACAGGCAACTTAAAAACAGATTTCGACTTTCTCAAAAACATTTTGACAAAACAAAACTACACACACAAAATAGAAAAAGAATACACAAACGAAAGCACGTACACGCCGAGGACAAATAGAAAGACAACAACGACGCACACAGGTTTCGTAAACGGTTCGTGACGCCAAATGTTCTGCTTGGGTTCTCAAATTAGATAGAACCAGCTCATCAGAGCCTTACTAACCCAGCCAGAACGTTACCCTCTGTCCCTCCCTAGGACCTATTCACAACAGGTATCTACCCCCTAAGGACAGGGAATTCCTAAGATACATACCATGTACCTCCTATAATATTAGTAATCAGTGGCCTCGCGGTCCCATTCGAACCCAGACCTCTCTACCCAGACGGCAGTATCAGAATCGGCGATCTCGCGGTCCCATACGAACCCAGATCTCTCTAACCAGACGGCAGTATCAGAATCGGCGATCTCGCGGTCCCATACGAACCCAGATCTCTCTACCCAGACGGCAGTATCAGAATCGGCGATCTCGCGGTCCCATACGAACCCAGATCTCTCTACCCAGACGGCAGTATCAGAATCGGCGATCTCGCGGTCCCATACTAACCCAGATCTCTCTACCCAGACGGCAGTATCAGAAGCGGCGATCTCGCGGTCTCATACAAACCCAGATCTCTCTACCCAGACGGCAGTATCAGAAGTGGCGATCTTGCGGTCTCATACAGACCCAGACAACCTACCCAGACGGCAGCATCAGAATCGGCGATCTCGCGGTCCCATACGAACCCAGATCTCTCTACCCAGACGGCGGTATCAGAAGCGGTGATCTCGCGGTCCCATACGAACCCAGATCTCTCTACCCAGACGGCAGTATCAGAAGCGGCGATCTCGCGGTCTCATACAGACCCAGGCAACCTACCCAGACGGCAGCATAAGAATCGGCGATCTCGCGGTCCCATACGAACCCAGATCTCTCTACCCAGACGGCAGTATCAGAATCGGCGATCTCGCGGTCTCATACAGACCCAGACAACCTACCCAGACGGCAGCATCAGAATCGGCGATCTCGCGGTCCCATACGAACCCAGATCTCTCTACCCAGACGGCAGTATCAGAAGCGGCGATCTCGCGGTCTCATACAGACCCAGACAACCTACCCAGACGGCAGCATCCGAATCGGCGATCTCGCGGTCCCATACGAACCCAGATCTCTCTACCCAGACGGCAGTATCAGAATTGGCGATCTCGCGGTCCCATACGAACCCAGATCTCTCTACCCAGACGGCAGTATCAGAATCGGCGGCCTCGCGGTCCCATTCGAACCCAGACCTCTCTACCCAGACGGCAGTATCAGAATCGGCGATCTCGCGGTCCCATACGAACCCAGATCTCTCTACCCAGACAGCAGTATCAGAATCGGCGATCTCGCGGTCTCATACAGACCCAGACAACCTACCCAGACGGCAGCATCAGAATCGGCGATCTCGCGGTCTCATACAGACCCAGACAACCTACCCAGACGGCAGCTTATCCTATGACTACCATTATATAAAGGGATCGATCTCACTATTCATCAGGGTTATAGAACTACAATGTCCCAGATCACACAACGGTTGCCAATTTAGATAATGTACAGCGGGGTCGTTAATTCAAGGGGCTCCTCTCTCCCTTATTCAGTTACCACTTACCTGATCAGGGTTAGCATCTGTTCACATAGCAGCATCTGACTAGAAGAATAGGTTACCCTCTCATACAAGAACACACGGCACATGTCGGTTCACTAAGAACTGGGGTACTTTATTTCCCATTACACTGAACAAACATATAACACCATACTACAACACATAACCTGCAAAGAAAAGTAAAAGATTAGGTTGTACACTCTAATAAGAAAGGGTCGACATCACCTTATTAATATGCAGTCCACACTCAGCAGTCATCTAGGTTCCCTTCTCGTCTGGGCCTTGGCTCGTCTTGAAGTCACACCTCCGCAATCACGGGTACACGGCTGCACCGCTATGCGCTGTTCCCTTCACCCTTCTCCAAGCCCCTGGGACCTTCCTCTCATCGGCTACTCTCCTTCCCTGGCTGTTCTACTAGGAGAGTATCTGTTCCTCGATTCTTCTCCGCTTTTAGAATGGTGTCTGTCTTCCCTGGAATAAGTAATAGGTTTGCTACTAACGGCTAGATGCCGCCTACGAACTGACTGCACAACTATCTCGGGCTTTCACTAATATAGAAGCGTGTTTCTTCATGGAAAATTCCAGCCAGTAACCTGCCGCCCACCAAATTCTTGTACCTCCCCGTACCAAGGACACGTTCCCAGCCGGCCGGCCTGATGTTGTGGCTTCGGCATGAAGAAAAATACAATCCTTCGACAAGGGCCGGCCTAAGCCGGTTCTCTCCAAGCGAACAACACCTCGTAACTAAAACATTACACTTGACCTAGAAGCATCCCAAGCTGCCGGGGCAGAAAGAAAGATGGAGTCTCTCCCGTTTGAGGCCTACCAGGCCCGAATTCAGCATAACTCCATGGAAAGTATAATAATACCCTAACTAAAGGACGGATTATCCCTGATACTAGCAAATCTATCCCCTAGCCTATAGATATAAGCTCTAATCTAGGGAGGAGAATGCAGAATTATATCAAAAGTGCCTCGTAAATAGGCTCTATCCACTACTCTAACCCTTGCACTGGAATGATAAGAGACTGACGTCACCATCAATCACCTTTCCTCAAAAGAGGGCCGGGAAAATCGAGCAGAACAGCATGTTACAATACAAACGTATTTTGCTTGTACCACGCTGTACTTTCACACAGAACCTGCAGTTGTTTTTGTGTTCTGTTCTTTCCTGGGATTTAGTCTGAACACGATAGGTCAAACAACAATGCCCCTTGTTATTCTATTTTGGTCAGGCTCTAGCACCTAGACAAAACACACAAATGCAGATGTTGTTTGTGAACATGTACTCTTTGTCATATAGGTATGCACAGAGATGTAAATACACACTTGGAGAGAGATTTTGCAGAGAAGAAATTACGATTATATCTGAGATGTAGAATTTTCATCTGTGTGTGCTAAGGTACGCGGTCTACCTCAAACACCCAGAGATCTTCTGATATGTATATATATATATACTTCATTTGCTTCTGTAGAATGCGAGGGGGTCAGTCTACCCTGTCTAATATTATGACAGCTGCTTTTATGGTATATGGATTACTTACTATACTGAATGAATTTATGTTAGGCATCTTCTTACTTATTGCGACACATATACTGCATACTAGAGCACGATAGTTAAAATAAATATTATAAACTTTTCCTGTGTCTCTGTCAGATCTTATTGTACGAGTGTGAGAACGAAAGGGTGTGTCCCGTCAACGTGATTCCTGAGAGGGTCGGGAGTGTTGTGTTCTGGGGTGTCAAATCATTTGTTCCTTTGTAAGTGAGGAGGGGGCAAGTGAGACACTATAGCTAGTCGGTCCCGGGCTCATAGGTACTAAGGTGGTAGGATGACTAAGCCCCTGCCTACTTCGGTTCTATGGTTCCAAGCATAGTTCTGTGACCCTGCAGAATCCCTGCAACAGATTCTGTCAAGTTCTGGAGTTGGTTGACTACCTCTGTCTCAAATATGTTTGCATGGGAAAGGGAAAGTCACAGAGGGTTCGTAGTTGCTTGGCATAGAGGGGTCTAGATTTGTTTTTTGACCAGTAGAAAACAATGGCAATTTTAGAGCATTGGGAGAGTGACTATTTTGTAGCAATGTATTGGTGATGCAGGAGACATCTTTATATAAAGCTTCAGTGTTTGCTTTTATGAGTTTGCCAGGCCATGCATCTAGCGCTGATCCAGATTGTCTCATCATTGAAACTCTCTTAATAATGTCTTTGGCTGAAATTAGATCAGATTTAATTGAGATGACAGTGGAGAGGAGTGGGTTGATCACCGGAGTTAAGTCACCAGAGGCTGCTGATGGTGGAGCAAGGGTTCACCCTGTGTTGTCATCAAAGGTACAATATATCCCTTTCATTTGTCCAGCAAATTGTGATTAACAATTAATGGGAGATGGCAGTGTAATGGAACAGATATATTTCAATTGAAAATATATGCACGGTGTAGTTACCTTGATACCAATTAATGAGACTTTAACCTAAAATCAAGGCTCATGCATATTGAATATTGGTTGTTAGCTATCAAAGCAACAAACATTGACACTGTGAAGAAGGACTCCTTTTTATGTTTGGGTTGACAGTGCAGCTGTGAAACAGACCTAATGCTAACAATGTACTTAAAGTGGGTTTTGGGTCCACCATTTTCAACCATAAGCTTTCTATGCTCAGTCTCTTTCAGCTACTGGCTAGAGATTTTTTCAATCACATATTGGAAAGGCCCAGAGGAGTAACTATCTATTATGTAATGCTATTGACTGTTTGAGCGTATGCTTCCACCTCCACTTGAGTGTCTGCAATGAATTGCACAAGGCATTACTTTCTAAATATAGCCCTCTCTCTCCATTTGTGCTGTCTCGTTCATATGTGCCGAGCTCTAATATTCTAATGCTGCAAGTGCTATCGTGTTAAACCAAGGCCTATTTGGCTTTGCCACTGTTTGTTTTAAAAATGCATTGTCATTCACATTGCCCATGCTGATGCACTAGAACAAGACATGTGTTGCCTTGGTAACTATTTGTGTGTGTTTCCCCCAGAGCCGCTGCTTCTAGTTATGCTATATTCCAGTATCTTCAATGTTAGCACCGCCAGTTCCTTTCATTAGCTAAGCTTGTTAGGAAGGTAGGTGTAATAGGTAAGAAGATAATTTAGGTGTGTTAAATAAGATTAGGTACAGTAATTATGGGAGGTTAGGTATAGTAGGTGACAATGGTGGGTTAGGTGCATAATCTTGCTAAGTATGGGACGCACTGTATGTTAAGTTTGACAGGCAGGCACATATGCAGCTAGGTTTCGTATGGTGAATTAGATGGCAGGTTAGATAGGTATAGCCAGTAGGTATGGTAAGCATCTCAGGGAAGTTAGGTTTGGTAGGATATGGAGGGCGAAGTATAATCAGTAAGTTCTAAATCATTAGGTGGGTATACTAGCTATAGCCAATTAGGTGAGATAGGTAGGAAGACATGATCTGGAGGTAGGAAAAGTAGGTTAAGTGTGGCAGGTATGATGTGTACATGAAGTATGTACAGTAACTAGGGGGCATATTATCAAGGGATTTATCTCCGCTTTTTTGGCTTTAAAAGCCAAGAAAGCGGAGATAAAATGATCTCCCTATCAGCAACAGGGTGCTAACACGCAAATTCGCATGTTAGCACCCTTTTTCTCTACGCTTCCCCTTGCATCTCCAATGAGATGCAAAGGGGGCGTTCCAGAGAAAAATAATAGGAGAAATGTTGTTAAGCGACATTTCTCCTATTATCAAGGAGTTCGCTAACCCTGTTAGTGATAAAAAAAAGCAGCGCTAACCGCAGTTAGCACTGCTTTTTTTACACCTGGTATTTTCCTGACTTAGCCATGATATCTTATGGAAGGTGGGTATCATGGCTACGTTTGTGAGCCCCTATCATCCAGCTAACGCCAAACTTCGAGAGATTATTGTTGGTTTTCCAGCAATAATCTCTCATTTGGCAGTTAGCGCGAGGATTTTTATCACTTCTGAGATAAACCTTGCTAATAGCAAGTTATCTCTGCGATAATTTCCGGCGATGCTTAGCATTAAAAAATGTGTTGCTAAGCATCGTTAGAAATAAATATCGCTAATGTTTGGTAGGTAAGTATGGTAAGTATAATAGGTACAGCATGTAGGTAAGTATGGTGGTAATGAGTGAGGTATGGTAGGTAGGTGTGATATGTCATTATGGAATGATTGAGTGATGTGTGGGTATGGTAGATTAGGTATGCAGGTAGAATAAGTAGACATGTTGATATGGCAGGCCTGAAGGTAGGTATGATACCTAGGTAGGGAAGTACAGTAGATAAGGTAGGTTAGGTATATTTGGTGAGGTATGATAGGTTAGGTAGGTATGGTAGGTTAGGTACAGCAGATACCTCTCTTGTTTCCGTGGCGATCCTTGCACCTCGTAACTGGCAGCAGTACAACTACAGGGACCTGATTCAATGTCTTTTGTGGGAAAAAATGTCAAAGGACATTCACTGGTGACGTGCGAAATCACAGAACCTGAAGATTGGATGATACTTACACTCAATTGGTGTGCCTTGGTGTTTTTGGTTTTATGTTGTTCTAGGCTATCTATAGTCCTAGTTGATTTATACCTGAGTGGGTGGGTATTTGCACACCAGGAAAGCACCCTAAAATTATTCTGTTTTCAAGGACACAGTGGTGACAAACGGACTATTAATGTAAATAGATGTGCAGGTCGTGGAGCATACCCACAAAATTCTTTTGTAACACTCTGGACACGGGGATGGCCATCAGGGTGGGAATGACCAGGGATGCAGGAATGTTGATATGGTGTCACTATTCTTTGTTTGCATTTAATGACATACTAGTGTATAACATGCACAATCCGTTATTACATGTATTCATGTATAATTTCACATTACAACATAAACAAAGAGAGTAGGAGAAGTTGTGTTCTGTTCGTCTTCCCAGTCCAAAATGATACAAAACAAATGTAGAACGGATCAGGCACCTATCACAGTTATGGTTGCTCCTGTCTCCTTCCTTTCATCCCTTAAGATGTTCATTATCGGGACATTGGAATCCGCAGGTTGTTTTAAAAGACCCCTCACTCACCTACCTGGTAGGAGACATGTTTCATCATTGGGTTCCCACCCTGGTTGCCGAATGCTTCCAGGGTGTACTGCGATGCCAGAATTACTGAGGAGCTGGTTGTTTTTGTCCATGTGACGTTGTGATTATTAAAATTAGCTTGGGAAGCCTCAAAATAGTTTTTTAATAGATGTTAGAGGGTTTCCGGTCAATGTTAAAAACAAGTGGTGGATGTATGGGGGATGTTTAATTAGTCCCATGTATCCTCATTTGGGTCATCCTGGGTGTGGTCTACATGTTTCAGCCACTAGCAGTAGCCTCTTAGGGTCAATGTGGCTTTCTTCAGGACCAGGAAACTAGGTGTAAGCATACTAAAGCATTGCATGCGAGGGTAGAGTGTATTTACAAAGTATCCTTGCGATCGTTTGATCACAATACATCTTGTATTGTATCCTGTGAAAAAAAGCAAAGGTAAAAAGAAGGAGAAAATGAAGTGTGTATCAGTGGTCATACGCGTAAAGGGCCAAGTACCAGACTCACCCACAGCCCTTAACTTTAGACAGTATCAGACCCAATCACTTCAGAGGCCTTTTATGCCGCTTCGTAGTGGTGAAGCATCTTATTTTTACATCCATCATATGGATTATTACTTGGATTTCAGGGAACCATCCATACACAGACAATCATAGAGAGAAATAAAATGGTACATCATTTCCACTGTGCTTTCATCTAGCCAAGTGTGATATGCCCTATCATGTGTGCTTGTGCTAGGAAACAAAAGAGCATTGGGTCCTTTTTAGGTCGAGCGTCAGCGAAAGACCTATTGTTGCCCGTATTTGGGAATGTAGACACGAGAGGTGCACGAGCGCAGATTTGACCTCGTGGGCGCGCACGGCGCCGTGCCCCTCTCGTGCCTCACATTCCCATTCGCACACAGCCAGCCCCCACACCCCTGCACACACACCACACAGGCACACGTACACATGCTGCCGCCCCCCACCACACACACACATACACGCAGGCAGGCACACACACAGGTACAACACACGCAGGCACATACAAGCGCACCCCCCCCCGGGCTTACATACACCCACAAACGCGCATACACACACTCCCAACCACGCTCACCGGGCACACGCAGGGCTTCCATCACTGGGGGGGCGCCTCTCCTTTCTCCCGGCCGGAAATCCTATTTGCGTGTCAGGCCTCGTTTTCACCACGCATTTTTTTTGTTTTGTTGCTGGCTTGTTTATTTATTTATTTAAACTTATAAAGCGCACAGCTACCCGCAGTGGGTTTCCCGGCGCTAAGGGACAGACTGAAGACGAATTTGTATGCTGAGTATGCCAAAAGGCAGCTCCAATTTGCTGTTGGAAGAGCCAGGTTTTAAGCCCTTTACCAAAAGCGAAGAAGATTGGTTTGTGTCTTCAGGGTCATGGGAAGAGCATTCCGGAGTTTAGGGCCCAGATAGGCAAAAGAGCGGCCTCCCATTTTAGCTAGCCTAAATCTGGGGATGGAAAAATCACCGTTCCCTGAAGATCTGAGGACACGATTAGGTTTATAGGCCTGAATAAGGCCCTGAAGGTATTTAGGGGCAGAGTCTTGTTTAATTTTAAAAACATGGCAAAGGGCCTTGAACTTGATTCTCTCCGGGACTCTAAGCAAATGTAGGTCGAGAAGAGCTGGAGAGGCGGATATCCTCCTAGGGACGTTGCGAAGCAGCCGAGCAGCTGCGTTCTGAACAACCAGGAGTTTTTTTATGGTTGTCAGATCAGCTCCAAGATATAGAACGTTGCCATAGTCCAGGCGGGAAACAACCAACGCCTGGACTACCGTTATTTGTGTGGAAGGGGGCAACATCCAGAGAATTTTTTGAAGCCACCTCAAGGTGGCGAAACAAATAGCGGCTACCTTTACAGCCTGCTGTCTCATCGTAAGTTCTCATCGATGAGGAACCCGAGATTGTGAACTACATTTACAGGTTAAGGGGTAGGTCCCATATCATTGGGCCAATGGTGGGGGCCCCAGAGCTCCTTACCCCTGCCAAGTATCACAACCTCGGTCTTGTCCCCGTTAAGTTTCAAGAAATTATTCTTCATCCACCTAGAGACACGAACCAGGCCTTCTCTCAGAACAGAGGTATCTGTGCCCTCTGTGTTAGAGAGAGAGAAGATGATCTGTGTGTCATCGGCGTAGGAATAAAAAGTGAGTCTGGCTTCCTCTATGATGGTGGCCAGGGGTTTTACATAGATGTTGAATAATAGAGGACTAATTATAGACCCCTGAGGCACGCCGTACGCCGATGGACAGATTTTGGATGAAGCAGAGGCCAAAAACACCTGAAAAGTGCGGTCTCTTAAGAAAGAGGCTATCCAGGCTAGTGCAGCACCTTCTACACCCAGGGACCGAAGAGTCGTAAGGAGAATAGAATGGGACACAGTGTCGAACGCCGCGCTCAAGTCCAAATGAATGAGGGCAGATGTTTCTCCACGATCGACACTGTGTCTCAGACTCTCAGTAACTCCCAGGAGTGTAGTTTCGGTCGAATAATGCACTCTAAAGCCTGACTGGGAAGGATGGAGAAATCCCGTGCTTTCCACAAGGTGAGTTAGTTGCATATTAATATGCCTCTCCGGGATTTTCGACAGAATTGGAAGCAATGAGATTGGTCTGAAGTTAGACAAGTTGGTAATATCAGCTCCAGCCTTTTTTAATAAAGGAACAATCATTGCATGCTTCCATTCCTGTGGAACAAGGGACTCAGATAATGAGGAGTTGAGAAGTTGCATTAATACGTGACGTGGGCCAGGTTCAAGTGATTTTAAAATTTTGACCGGTACCGGGTCCCGAGTGGAGCCAGATTTAATGCTATTCAGGCAATGAGAAAAAGAGGTGTCGTCAAAGGGCAGCCAATTTGCAAGTTTATTCATTGCAGAAGGCAGAGGATCTGTAGTCAGTGTTGACTCAGATTGAGACTCATCATTAGATGTAGAAAGACTTAATGAGTCATAAATACACTCTACTTTGGATATAAAAAACTCTGCAATAGAGTTACACTGAGTCTCGTCTAGAGCAGGGGGGGCCGGCACCACATCTGCCCCTGTTAACCTTTTCACCACCGAGAAAAGAGTATGAGGGCAGTTTTGGGCATTGGTAACCGTTTTGGAAACATAGGCGGCTCTGGCCATTTTACATTTATGGTGATAGTCCCTAAGGGCTTCCTTATAGGCCGTTTTACGAGTAGCAGAGTAGGAGCGCCTCCACTTCCTTTCAAGATTCTTACAATTAGATCTCATACACTTTAGGTCCTCAGAGAACCAGGGCGCAGGAGCTCGATGGGAAATCGAATTTTTAGATGTTAGAGGGAGAAGTGCATCAATAGTAGTACTCAGCCATTTAGATACCTCTGAGTTCAACACGGAGGTGGACATATCGGTGTTCGGGAGAGTGTCCATTAAGCGCCTGTTGAACTCAGAGATGTTGAGCCTAGTCCATTGCCGTATCAACACATCCTTGCTGCCATTGCCACTGGTCAGGGTTTTAGTCAGGGATAGGGAGAAATGTACAGCATAATGATCTGACCATTCAAGATGACGAGCAGGGGAGGAGCATTCAAAAGATAGGTTGGAGAGAACAGGGTCCAACAAATGCCCTGCAGAATGTGTAGGTCCTGAGTTGCATAACAAAATGTTCAAGGCTTCAAGTTCAGATAAAAAGAGTTTGCTGACATTACATAGCTCGTCTTCCAGATGGAGATTCAGGTCGCCAAGAATAGTAAAATTGGCGGCCTTCAGGGATAGTGGAGCGATGGTGTCTGCAAAAGATGCCGTCCAGGCATTCGCATTTCCAGGAGGTCGGTAAATCAAGAGACCTGACAAAGTAAACTGGGAGCTGATAGAGATTTTAAAATATCCAGCTTCACATCCGGGCAAAGGAAAGACATCAAAAGTACAAGTAAATTTTGAGTTAGGAATTATCGCAATGCACCCTCCTTTACCAGAGTCTCTGTCCTTCCTGACTATTATATAGCCATCGGGCACCGCCATGGCAACATCAGGCCCAGAGCTCTCATGAAGCCAGGTTTCCGTAAGGAACACGGCATCGGGTTTGACATCAACTAAAAAATCATAGATATGAATCCGATGTTTCGGAAGAGATCTACAGTTAATGCTCCAAAACTGAAGCTTTGTACAAGTGGGAGGAGATCTAGAGCCTCTAGTTCTACCCCTAGGTTTACCCCGTTTATGTAAAGGTTTCATTTGTTTACACACGGCCATCCGGCCCGTGGAGAAATTGCAGTGAGTGCATTTAAAATTATGGCTCGGCAATATGCATGTTGTGCACTGTACCGAGGGCAAGTACCTAAGCAGTTTTAACTTCTCACCCGTATACGTGATGATAGAGCCGCAATGGTCGGAAGTAGCAGGGTCCATGGCCCCTTGGCCCGTCCTGGCGTGGACGGGCGTAGACGGGCCTGACTCCGGCGCGAGTCAGGCGCGTCTGCTGTGCGTGTCCGCTGTGCGCGTTCGCTGCGCGAAAGCATATCCATCCCCTTTTATGTGCGACTAGAGCGCACTCGATCCTACCCCACACACAAGATGGCCGCCGCTAATTTAATGCTCGGGACCGGCTCCACAGCGTCAATACTCGGCTGGGAGTGGTCCTGAGCTGCGGTAAAGAGGGGGAGCAAGGTATTCGGCTAACGCTTATTAAGTCAAGCTATTTTTCTACAATTACAGTGCAAAGGGTAAAATGCCGATTTCGGCTGCAAGTACAATTTAAAAAACAAAATTTAAAAGTACACAGCTCAAAATGTGCAGAATCATACAACAGCCTCCCGGCTTTCCGCCTCAGGAGGTGCTCAACAGACAAGCAATCAGATGCTGGGTATTCTGGGACCCCTTTTATGCGCGACTAGAGCGCACTCGATCCTACCCCACACACAAGATGGCCGCCGCTAATTTAATGCTCGGGACCGGCTCCACAGCGTCAATACTCGGCTGGGAGTGGTCCTGAGCTGCGGTAAAGAGGGGGAGCAAGGTAGTCGGCTAACGCTTATTAAGTCAAGCTATTTTGCTACAATTACAGTGCAAAGGGTAAAACGCCGATTTCGGCTGCAAGTACAATTTAAAAAACAAAATTAAAAAGTACACAGCGCAAAATGTGCAGAATCATACAACAGGAGGTGCTCAACAGACAAGCAAAACTGCGCTTGTTTAACATGTAGTCTATTCGGTCTTAAAATGAAAGGTGATTTGTTTTGAGCAGTATTCAATCTAATCTGTTCTTTCTCGTGTCTATATTAACTTAAACTTATATTTAGTCATGCCGTAAGAGTTACTTCACGCGTCTCAGAAATCAGATGTGAAAAGTATTGCTCTGTCTTGCATTCCGCTGTGCCAGACACATCTGCTGGTGATGATGTACTCTGCGGAGCAGCAGCATCTTTCTAGTTAATAAGCATGTTATTTACTTCCATCAGCGCACTGCAGCAAAGTCTACGATCACACCCAGCCAGCCAAATCTGTTATTGTCTCCCCTAACCTGACCGTCCCTACACCCAGAACACTGTGGCATGTTAAACTCCCAGCCGCTTATAACACAGCGCGCCATGGCGTGGCGACAGCTTGTTTTTTGGGTTTCACCTGCCGAAGGCTGCGCTCTGCGCAGCTCTTCAGCGCAGGTGAAATCCTATGTCGTCAATAAGGACTCCTGGAACGTCCCCCGGCTCTCATTGGTTAGCTCCATAAATGGAGGCTAGCCATTGAGTGCCGGATCTGTCCGTCAAGGCCGGACCAGATTCGGGGGCGTTCCCGAGATTTTTTCCCAGGGCGGAGTTACGTTTTTTCCCGTTCCCTCCCCTTTCACTGAAAGTGAATTCAGATGCGCTGTCCATTCCCGCCCCCTCTGCTGCTGTCCTGCCTTGTGTCCCTCCTCCCGCCGTCCCCCCTCCCCCCTCCTCGCTGTCCTGTTATGGCCCGATCGAGTGGCCACCTCGACCCGGCATTGCCCCGTGTTCTCACCGCTGCGGCCCGGGGGCCTGAAAGTGATCAGAAGCTGAAGCGAGAGAAACGAAGGGGCCGCGACCTGATTGGTCCTCTGTTTACAGGAGGCGCGCTCTGATTGGCCGTTTGCAGTAGGCCTGTCCCGAGAGCCGCGCTCTCATTCGATGCCTTGCCCGCAGAAGCTGGGCGTGTATGGAGGCTCGCAGAGCCGCGACCGGATTGGGCCGCAGCAGTGGAGCCGCCCCAGCGAGGATCCGGAAGCCGAGTCAGCCGTTCGACCCCGTCCTCGCCGAGGGAATCTCCGAAGTGCCGGGTAATCACCGCCGGGTCCGGGGAGAAGAGGAAGAGTGATGGCAGCTGGACTGCAGGGCCCCCGTGAGCGGAGGGAGCCCTGCGGCGAGAGGAGCGGCCTTCAGAAGCGAGCGGAGGGGGCGCGAAGCACATTGCCGGTGCCTGCCCCCTCCCCCCCCCCCTGAGGCTCCCCGACTGGAGGGAGAGCCCCGAGTGAAGACAGAGCCGCCGGCCGGTGAGTGAGCCGACGAAAGGGAGGGGCGCCGGGAGTCATGACAACTTCCTGCAACCCATGAGCATCTATCACAAACCATGCTTAGGTGTGCATGTTTGAAAAACTTCATTGGGTCATCATGGCTCCTGCTCAAGAGACTATTGGGGGATGGAGGATGGGCCTCTCTGTGAATGGATGTGCAGGGGCTGGCCCTATAAAGTCTCACAAAGCACCCCTTGCAGGCATCCTTAGACTGGTGAGCCTTCTTTTACTCCCACACTCAGGCCACAGACAGGAGCATTGCTCTGGGTCCCCCCTTCTGATTCCAAATGCCCTCCAGTCTTATCGTTTCCCACCAGAGGGACAAATACACGATGCCCTTCACTTTAGCTGTGCCCAGGAACCCTTACTCGCCAACACTAATGGTAAAGGAAGGGAACTGAAACCCTAATAGGTGCCGCTCAGCATGCCTGCCTCATTAGTAACACAGCTGCCAGCATACAGTGAATATCAAACCCTTTAAGCACAGATTTCTTACATTTTTGTCACAGCTTTCCTGTTCATTCCACTCCAACAACCTCAAGAATCATCAGACAACCTGTAGCCCCAGTTTACCCATCACCACCTATCATGGTTAGCATAAGGACCGTTCAATAGTGGGCCTATAATGCACTTTCTGTATGATTTTAATGTTTGGCAATATATGGGGAGATAAAGCCAAATGTACAAATATGGTTTTCATCTGTATTGTGGCAGACATGTTAATAAATTCTCTTTGTGTGAAGGAGGTCATGGGCCTACATGGTTCCTAAATGGAACTTATGCTATGTGGATGGTCACCTATATCAGTACGTGACTGTAAAAAAGACTTTGCAGTGAATCGATTGTAGGGGCCTGATCAGAACAGGATCTGGGATGATGTCTTCTGGCATCCAGGGATCTTCACCTGGCAGAACAGCTGAGTTTGGCCTCTGCACAGCTGGGAAGGCCTGGGAGAGTTTAGGTACTGGACTCAATAAACCACTTTCCTGCCCAGATGGAGGCTCTGAAAGTACTTGGCCAATATGGTTATAGAAGTATCTGGAGGCTGCATACACTCATCAGCGACTAATAAAAGAAGAAATCCACACTGCGCAACATTGGTTGCCACATTTTACAGCTGGGTGGCCACACAACACTGACATAAAGGGTCAAACTCATGCTGTGAGATATAACTATCTTTCACGCTACTTAATCGGCATGTGCCTTGTGCAGGGTTGAGTTCTTCTAATAAACTTACTTGATAAGTGCTTTTGCACTTTGGTGTGACAGAAAGTTTACAATTCAGAGGCCAAGCGGTCGTAGCTCAAACTTTAATCAGTGATAGCCCTGTTGAATAACTACACCACCTTCCAAACAAAGTGTGCATTCTCCGTTAACTTCACTCTTAAATGCCTGATCTCACCCACATGTGTTCCCATACCTGGCGTGTCACGTAGTTTGATGCTTACTTCCCTCCATATTGAAAAACGGTAGATGTTTCAGCACCCAGGCTAATATGCTGCATTCCTAAATACATATAACGTCCCAAAGGTGAAACCGATGCATTGCAAATGCTTGTTTTCCACTCCTGACAGAGATCACATTTGTTTGTGTGGAGTTCGAGTTGCCCCACAGACACACAGCTTGATTGACTTCTGACACTGATATCATCCCGACGAATGTCGGCGACACAGTGACACGCATCTTAAAACAAAGACGCTAGACGTTAGAATAGTGAAGTATGCCACTCAGTGATACAATTAACATATTCACTATTTTACTTAGGTCAGTGCAAGTGCTCTTCTAGACCTCCTGTGAAGTGCTCCTAAAGTGCACCTAGTAGAGTGAAAAAAACACGAACCGCTTATAACAATTCAAAACGGGAAATCTGAAAAAGGTGGAAATTTAACAGTAACCCTATACAACCAAGCCACGTCCTCCAGATACACGACCCACCTGAATTACCATAAATTGCATCTTCAAAAAGAAAAATACTTTTACTCTAAGGGTAGCAAAATTGAAATTGTGAAATAGAAATATGAAATTTCGTCCTACAACCCAGGTCCATTCAGCTATACATTCCATCCCAAAAAAGAACAGGTTTAAGACAGTTTTTATTTTAGATAATCCTGCCCGTTTTACACATTTCTGAAGGCAAAGCCAACCCGACTTCGCTGGCATTCAAACATATGTCTTGCAGGGTCAACTCCCCCCCCCCTCCACCCCCCCATCCCCGTTAAGTCAAAAGTTACATTGCAAACTTGCAGAAATCTTAATGAAATGAAAGTTCCCGCTGTACAACTGAAATAACCACATTTACTCTGCCGAAGTATTCTACATTTTAAGATAATCTGTGCAACCATTCAACAACAACTGGTTCAAATATGTTCTCTCAATGTTTCAAGTTTCATTACAAATGTCACAAAAAAAGTTAATATTTCACTTCTGTTCTTGGATTTTCGTCACAATAAAATACACTGAACATAATCTTCACAAAAGTTATTTACAAACGTTTAAGCTATTGCCATTATAAATTAAAATAACTTTTATTTAAGCATTAATTATTTAAAAAAAATTAAGACTGTTATTTGTAATATCAATACAAGTCACGCAAATACAACACATTGCATTACAAATGCTATAGGTGTCACATTTGTGAAAGTTAAAACTATTGGCATTGTAAATGACAAAGCTATTAATTTCGTTATTTTCAAAACCAACACATAAATAAAAAAATTGTCATTTACAATATCACTAGCTCAAACTTTCCTAATGCGAGACCTATTGCATTGCAAATGCTTGTTAAATTATGCAATTCGGCATCGCAAAGTAACTTATCTCATGCAGTGCTCCCTAGATCCGGAGCGATCCTGTGCACAATTTTCTCAGTAACACCCTTACGTTTCTCAAAAGGTGAAGCGGGGAGTGACAAATAATGTTATTGTAATGTGTGCCAGACGGTTTCTCGAGATCACTAATTTCAATTTATTCATGCAGAATTACTCAAAATTCTCACACACACGCTTTTTTAGTCCAACATGCAGTCGGGCGTGTGCACCCCTGTACCCCCGTGATCAGTGTTTGATATAAACACGCTGGGCTCGGGGGAAACAATGACATGTCAATGGACAGAGTTTCTAAAGTTTTATCTCGAGGTGGAATTCCTTATGGGTTACTGCTCAGACGTGGGATAATTTGGCAAAAATGTGAAAGATACCCATGAATTCACTGTGTTAGAGACAACATTTTTACACTCATGTTATTACCCCGCGTTTCACTGAGCGTGAAGCGAGCACTCACAAATCAGGCTCTCCTTGTCTCAATTACATTGTCTGTGTGCCTCACCGCCTGTTGCAACTATTGGCGTCCAGGTAGTCCTGTATTACAGGATCCGGCTGTCAGGAGTGTGCTTTTTAGTACATCCTTTATGTTCTGGATAATGCGTATGGCCCCCATACAGGCTGCTCAGCTCATTTCCTGTGTGTGCTGGGCCATCTCGAGCGTGTCCTCACTTCCTGTGCAGACTGGGATACGCGCTGCGATGTGTGTTGTCCTCGTATAGTGTTTACGGACCCATATTGTTGTCCTTCGTGTTGCCTGGCGGTTGTGTGCTGCTATTGGTAGTACAAACCCACGAGGGGACCCATGGTTGATGTAGTCCTTACCCTCATATTGAATGGAATTAGGAACCAGGGATTACACTAGAATTTGCAAGGCATGTGATTCTGCACATGAGCAATCTAAAATGCCCTAACAATTAGACATGGTTGTCTTCTCTGGGTGTATGGTTGTTCTGATGAAAATCTATTACATTGGATGTGATAGTGTATGTAGGGTATTTCCGATATTAACATGCTTTTTCGATCGAATATGGGAGGCATCCAATTCATCACAAGAGCAATTTCTAAAAGTCAATCATATTAGACATGATTCACATTGTGGGCTAATGATTGTTCTAACAAAGATCTCTAACATTAGATGTAACAATGAAGGCAGGATATTTTGAATGATCATGGCACAGCTCTTCTTCTGGTATTGTAGTTGTTCTCGCAATACATAATGAATCATAGATCGGGTGATTTATTTTCGGATCACACTGTGCCAAGGGATGTTGTCATTGATACCTGTCTTCTGTTTGGATAAGCAGTAAACCCATCGCTGTTCTTTTTCAAAAAGTCGGCCCTCCAAGTTCTCCCCATTATTCAGTTGTTCAATGACTACCCAATTCATGTCATTGGGAGTGTGTCCTTCGGTAATGAAGTGGTCCGTTAATTTGGTTGTAATTCTTTTACATCTAGTGTTGCTTCTGTGTTCGTTAATACGAGTCTTAATTTTCCTCGTTGTCATCCCCACATACCGTAATCCACACATACATGTGATCAAGTAGACTACTCCTGCTGCATTGCAGTTTGTATGTTTTAGTAGTGTCCAGGTTATTTCAGGTTCCAGGTGAAAGGTTTTAGTAGTCTTGGTTAGATTACACCTACTACAATTTCCACACTTGTAGTGTCTTGTTACGTCTGGTAAGCCCCATAGGTTTCTCACTGTACTTCTTTCTTCATTGAGTGCTTTCGATGGTCTGGTCTTTACTAGTGTGCCTTTTCTACTCCTGCAAGGTAAGGCAAACGTACACGCTGATTGCATGTCTAGATTGCCTTCCCCTGTAACTACCTTCAAAGGAATTGAGGAGGAAGAATGTGAGGTGGCTTTAACTCAATGTAATGTCAATCTGGTTTGTGGCGAGCAAGCAAACTTTTACGTGAAGATGTTTGGTTACAAGTGATGGGGAAAGATGTAGAGTTAAATAACGTAAAAAAATACATATTACAAGGTTGGCCGGAGCAAAGAAAATTACATGATGAGTTGGCTGTTGAGAATGGCCTAGTCATAGGAGGTGACAAATGTATCTCTCCCCACTCATTAAGGAATATTTTTTTTCAATTGCTCAGGAAGGTCATTTAGGTATCTCTTTCACAAGAACATGCATTGGGGAATCCTTCTGGGGGCCCGGTATCAAAATTTGTGCTGAACATTTTGTGGGTATGTGTGCAAAATGTGCTAATAGTGACAAGTCAGCCACAGCTTTATGCCCTGAACCCCATCCTGTAGATTTTCGATCAGCTCTAGAGAAAACTTGATCTTGACATTATTGGCCATTTAGTGTTATACCCAAACATGAAGCTTTTGGCATTGTCTTGATCGATTACCATTCAAAGTGTCCAGAAGTTAGGATGGTTAAGGATGTCACTTCACAGTATATTATAGAGTTTTTAGTTGATATTTTTTGTAGAGAAGGGATCCCGAAGAGGTTGTTACTGATAATGAACCCCAATTTGTCAGTAGAGAAATGGAATGTTTCTTAGAAAAGTGTGGCAGTACGCACAAGAAAATTGCTGTCTTCCACCTGATGCCAATGGTGAAGTTGAACGATTTAACCATGTTGTGAAAGAGGCCATTCAACTCTCGGTGAAAGGAGGTTTGAATTGGGGCAGCGTGCTGCAGTCCATGTTATTGGCGTACAGAACATCTCCCAACTCTGTGACCGTAGTCAATTCGTTTGAACTTTTGAGAGGACGGAAACTTAGTACCAAACTGGCCCCTTGGTCGTTAAAGGAGAATTTGGGTGAGAGCAATCATTTCTCTAATGTAGACTGTGAAATAGTTCGACACAGAGTCGAAGCATACAAGAAAAAAATTAAACAAGTCATGAAAAAGAAACAGGGATCTGTAAGCAAACAGGGAACCCTGCGAGGTTCAGAGACTATGTTATGAATGAACTTTAATTTTTTTTCTCCTTTAAGGGGAAAGGTGTGTCGGGTGCATCATTGTATTCTCGGTATCTGCATGACGGACACGAACATGGCACTGTGTGTCATGGCCCATGGCTGTCTCGCGACAAAAGCTTGCCTTGTCATGTTTTGAAATGATGGAAGGTTGGCGGTGGGAGAGAACACTGTAACAATTCATTCTGTGCTGTGCTGATGAACTGGGCAGACGTGTCTTGAATCATTAAACACACTTCAAGAGCCCATCCGGCCTCCGCCTCTTCTTTTTCCTTACCTGGGACTTTTCCCACACACACCACCTACAAAAACACCATGACGGAATACCACTAACACATTAGAACCACCAATAGAGCCTTCATCCACAACAAAATCCTTGCCAACGCCAGCAACTCTAAGGAGCTCTTCAGCATCATCCAGGAATTCACCAAACCCCCCAGCGAAACCATAGACATCACCACCTCCCAGGACCTCTGCAAAATACTTGGATTGTACTTCCATCTGAAAATCAAGAACCTCTACGACAACTTCAATGACCAAACGCCTGACTCTGCAACCACCTGGCCCTCCGGCATCACCAGCCAGCACACCATCAACTCCTGGACACCGGTCACGACCGAAGAGACAGACTCGACCATGAAAGGCTTCCACTCGGGGCCCCCACAGACATCTGCCCCCTGCACATCTAACATAGAGCCTCCATCGCACCAGAACTAGGACACATCATCAACGCCACCTTCATGACCAGCACCTTCCCCGACGACTGGAAAAGCGCAGAAATCAGATCCCTACTTAAGAAACAATCAGCAGACCCCACAGACCTCAAGAACTACCAGCTCATCTCTCTCCTCCCCTTCACGGCAAACATTGCTGAGAAGACCATCAACGCACAACTAACGAAGTTTATCAAAGACAACTCCATCCTCTACCCCTCCAAATCCGGATTCCGCAGCAACCACAGCACTGAGACCACCATACTTGCCGCCACAGATGACATCCGCACCCTCCTTGACCATAGCCCACCGCAGCCCAGATACTACTCGACCTCTCAGCAGCATTCAACACTGTCTCCCACTGCACACTCACCACCAGACTACACAATGCTGGCATACAAGGAACCACCATCAACTGGAGCCGCTTGTTCCTCATTGGCAGAAGCCAAAGAATCAGACTGTCACCCTTCCCCTCCGAACCCACCGAAATTAACTGCGTAGTACTCCAGGGATCATCGCTTAGCCCAACCCTCTTCAACATCTACATGCCCCCCTTGTCACCATCGTCAGACAACACGGACTCAGCAAAGTATCCTATGTCAACACCCAGCTCATCTTCTCCCTCACCAAGGACCCCAGCACCACCAGGCTCCACTTCCAGTAAGGAATGCAGGACGTCACATGCTGGATAAGCAACAGCTGCCTGAAACTCAACTCAGAGAAAACAGAAATCCTTGTCCTCGGAACCACCCCATCTGCATGCATCAACACCTGGTGTCCCACCACCCTCAGCAGCCCTCCAACCCCCACAGACCACACCAGAAACCTTGGCATCGTACTCGACTCCAACCCTCTCCATGAACCTCCAGCTGTTTCAACACCCTACGCATTCTCCGTAAGACCGTTAAATAGATCCACTCCCAGTCAAGGAAGACAGTCACACGCTCACTAATAACCAGCAGACTGGACTACGGAAACACGCTCTACGCCGGCATCAACAAGTCTCTACTTCGCAAGCTCCAGACAAAAAACACCGGAGCCAGTGTCGTCCTCTGCATCCCTCGACACAAGCACATCAGCCAACAACTACGGAACCTCCACTGGTTCCCCGTTGAGAAGAGAATCACTTTCAAGATACCCACCTACACCTGCAAATGCTTCCACAACACCGGACCCAAATACCTCAATGAGAGAATCACCTTCCACGTACCTTAAAGAAACCTCCGATCCACCAACCTCTCCCTCGCCGAAATCCTTCACATCCGCAGAGCAAGGAAGGAGGAAGAGCCTTCTCCTAAATCACGCCAAAGACCTGGAACGAGCTCCCAATGGACATCCGACACGCACCCTCGCTGAACACTTTCAGAAAGGCCCTTAAGACCTGGCTCTTCTACTGAACAGAACTGCTGCCCCCCCCCCCCTCCTCCACGAAGCGCCCTGAGACCCTCACGGGTGAGTAGTGCGCTTACAATTTCCCCTGAAGTGTATCTTTCAAATTTTTGCCAAATTAGCCCACGTTTGAGCAGTAACCCATGAGGAATCCCACACTCTGTCCATCGACATGCAATTTTCTCCCCTGCGCACAGCGTGTTTATATCAAACACCGATAGCGGGGGTACAGAGGTGCACACGCCAGACTGCTTGTTGCAATCAAAAAGGCAGTGTGTGAGCATTTTGAGTAATTCTGCATGAATAAATTGAAATTGAAGATCTCGAGAAACCGTCTGGCACACATTACAATAACATTATTTGTCACTCCCCGCTTCCGCTTCAGAGAAACGTAAGGGTGTGACTGAGAAAATTGTGCACAGGATCGCTCCGGATCTAGAGAGCACTGCATGAGAAAAGTTACTTTGTGATGCCGAGATGCATAATTTACAAAGGACCCCAAAGCTATTTTGTTTCCTAGCACAAGCACAGATGATTCGACATAGCACACTTGGCCAGATGAAAGCACTGTGGTAATGATGCTGATGCAGATGAATGTTCTATATCATTTCTCTCTATCGATGTCCGTGTATGGATGGTCCCCTGACATCCAAGTACTAACCCATATGATGGATGTAAAAATAAGACACTTCACCACTACGAAGCAGCATTAAAGGCCTCTAAAGTGATTGGGCCTGGTACTGTCTAAAATGAAGGTCTGTGAGTGAGTCTGGTACTTAGCCCTTTATGCTTATGACCACTGATACACATTTCGTTTTGCTTCTTCTTTTTACCTTCACAGGATACAATCTAAGATGTATTGTGGTCGAACGATTGTGAGGATACTTTGTAAGTACACTCTACCCTTGCCGTGCATGCTTTAGTACGCCTGCACCTAGTTTCGTGGTCCTTAAGAAAGCCACGTTGATCTTACGGGGCTGTTGCTAGTGGCTGAAACATGTTAACCACACCCAGGATGACCCTAATGAGAATACATGAGACCAATTAAACATCCCATATACATCCACCACTTGTTTTTAACATTGACTGGGAAGCCTCTAACACCAATAAAAAAACTATTTTGAGGCTTCCCGAGACAATTTTAATTATCACTACTTCACATGCACAGAAACAACCAGCTCTGCAGTATTTCTGGCATCGCAGCACACCCTGGAAGCATTCGGCAACCAGGGTGGGAACCCAATTATGAAGCATGTCACCTACCAGGTAGGTGGGTCAGGGTTCTTTTAAAACACCCTGTGGATTTCAATGTCTCAATATTGAACATCTAAAGGGATAAAAGGAAGAAGACAAGAGCAACCATAACAGTGATAGGTGGCTGATCCGTTCTACATTTGTTTTGTATAATTTCACATTACGTCTTATCATAATGCGTGACTTTTACATTAACGGTTAACTATACTTAGAGTGGGGTCACGTGAACTTAGCGGAGTTTTGTAGGCCCTATCTGAAAGAGTCCATAATATAATTGAATGTTTTATTCCTTCTTGTTTGCATAATCTTTTTTCTTGTTCCAGGCACCAATAGTTATTGTGTTCTCATTACTGAGCTGCTGTTGTTAGAATTCTGTGTGAAGGTCATTGCTGTAACATTTTAAGGGTTTGGACAGTGAATCTCAGCACCTGCTTAGAAACGGAGCTGCGAAGAATAATCCTCACTTGTATAATATCTATGAAGGCCACTGTGATGGAAAATTCGCCAATGTATTGGGCTGACACTGACTGTTACATGAATGTTTAGTTTTGATTGGTTTCTTCTCTGTGAGAAGCTGTTAGAAATGGGTTTCTGGTTGGCTAGGGTTTGCACATCAGCCAGGCAGAATCCACCACTCTATTTAGGATAAGAGGATTGCACATCTAAAATAACCCCTGCTCACCTCCATGGTAGCTTGGCCCAGGCAGTCAGGCTTATCCAAAAGGCAGTGTGCAAAGTATTTCCACATAACCAGCAGTAATACAGGGAAAACACTACAAAATGACACCACACCAGTTTTAGAAAAATATCCAATATTTATCTAACTAAACCAAAACAATTAAAATCCAACATACAGTGATCAAACTACGAATAAAAGAAATATAGACTTTAAAAACTGTTCCTTGAACCCGATAGCTCCGTCCGGTGCTAACACAGCGTTGTGAGCAAACAAATCCAACAGTTTTGGACAATCGTGGCAACCCTGGCATCACTGGCCAGCTACGGTGTCAGGGAGACTCGTAAAAACAGTACCTTTGAAGAAGCAGGGCGTCAGACCTTGCGGTGAGCTCCGGGGGAGCAGTGTCAGTTCCGGGAGTCGATGCAGAAGTCGTCAGACCCTTGAAGTAACACGCATTGCAGGTCAAACTCCGTGACTTTCAAATCCGGGGTGCTGACGTTGGCAGACGTCGGCGCTGCAGTATGAAGTGGAGTGCTGCGAAATGCGGTGTCCTCAGGTTGCGGTGCAGGGAGTGGCTCGGTGACGGTCGTTCAGCAGCGTCGGTGAGACCAGGGCTGTGGTACGAAGCGGGCAGTGCTCGTTGTGGGGCTGACAGGTCACTGTGCAAACAGCAGCTTCGTTGTGGCTGAAGCGCTGTTGTCGGTAGACCCAAGGCTGCAGTACGAGATGGGGCAATGCAGTGTGTGGGGCCCACAGGTCGCAGTGCAGACAGCCACATCTGTTGATGTTCTGGAGTCCACAGCGCTGGCGTCGGTGGGCCACGGCTGCAGTGTGGGAAGGGCCAGTGCATCGAGTAACCTATGAGCGGTGCCTTCATACTGTGGTGCAAGCAGCAGCATTAATGCCAGCTTGGAGCGACTGCAGCGGTGAGACCAGGGCTGCGGCGTGAAGTGGGACAGTGCTCTGTGTTATCCACGAGCTGTGTCCGCAGGTCACGGTGCAGGCAGCGGCGACCGTGACGGCGGCGTCTGGGATACCAAGGCGGTGTGAAGCGAGGCAGTGCGGAGTGCGGTGCCGACAGGCCATTGTGCAAGGAGTGGCTTGGTGGTGTCGTCGGTGAGACCAGGGTTGCGGTGAAAAGTGCAGTGATGCCCTCTGTGGAGCCTTCAGGTCACAGGTCAGCAGCGGCGTCGTTGATGGCATCGGGTTTCCTCTTTCCTCTGTGGCAAGTGAAACATCCAGTTCCAGAAGCCAGGACCCAGAAGAAGTTGAAGTCTTTGGGCCCGATTCACAGAACTAACTTAAGACAAAATCCTAAACTTACTACTTTTGGTATTCACAGAAGTTAGGATTTTGTCTTAAGTTTGTCTTAAGACAAACTTAAGACAGACTTAAGTTAGGATTTTGTCTTAAGTCTGTCTTAAGTCTGTCTTAAGACAAACTTAAGACAAAATCCTAACTTCTGTGAATGCCACAAGTAGTAAGTTTAGGATTTTGTCTTAAGTTAGTTATGTGAATCGGCCCCTGTGATTTCCCTGAGATTTCCAACAGGAGGCAAGTGCTACATCAAGCAGTTGGAGATACTTAGAATGCAAAAGAACAGCCCTGTCCTTTCCCTGCCCAAGACAGAAGCAGCAACTGCAGGCCAACCCAGCAAAGCACAAAGCAAAGTAGTAGTCTCTCATCACAGCTCTTCTTCCTGGCAGGTACCTTAGTCCAGCAGGAATCTAAAGTTCTTGGGTCAGGGCCCTAATATTTATACCACATGTTCCTTTGAAGTGGGTACAAACAAAGTCCCTCTGTCACACATAAACCAGTTCAGCCTGGCTTAGGCCAGGTTCTTCAAACGAGGTGGAGACCGCTTTGTGAGAGGCAGCCACAGTCCATTAAGCCACAACTCCTCCCACTACTCTAAATGCAGCCTGGTCTATTCAGCCTGGCTATGATTTACCCAGGAAAGGCAGAACACCCTCAAACCCCACCCTCTTGTGTCTGTTTGGTGTGAATGCACATCCCCTGCTCCTGTCATTCTAAACCCAGACAGGGAATACACAAAAGGCAGAGGCATTCTGGATGGTTAGACAAGAAAATACCCACTTTCTAAAAGTGGTATTTTCAAACACATAATATAAAAATCATCTTTACTAAAAGTTGTATTTTTAAATCCGGAGTTCAGGCATACTAAACTCCATTTTTCTATCAGCTCCCATAGACAAGCTACATTTGTAAAGTTTTACCAAGCAGCTCCCATGTTAACCTATGGGACAGATAGCCTTTCAATAGTGAAAATGAAATACACAGTATTTCACTATTAGGACATGCAAAAATACACCACTATATGTCCTACCTTTTAAATACACTGCACCCTGCCCATTGGCCTGCCTTGGGCCTACCTTAGGGGTGACTTAGATGTAAAAAAGGGAAGGGAAGGGCCTGGCAAGTGGGTGCACTTGCCAAGACGAGATGGCAGTTAAAAAACTGCGTGTAGACACTGCACTGGCAGGCCAGAGACACTCCTTTGAAAAGCGACTTGTGTGGGTGCTACAATCAGTGCTGCAGGCCCACTAGTAGCTTTTCATTTAAAGGGCCTGGGCAGACCGGTGCACTGTACTAGGGACTTAGTAGTAAATCAACTAAGCCAATTATGGAAACACCAATCCATGAACACAATTTACATGGAGAGTATATGCATTTTAGCACTGAATAGAAGTGGTAAAGTGCCCAGAGTCATAAAACCAACACAAAAAGGTAAACAACAACAGGAGACCGAAAGGAAAAAATCTAGGGGTGAACCCACTGAAAAAGCCAAGTCTAACTGAAGCATAGGAGTGTATTGTTCTGTTATATTTTAGGATTTGATTATGCATTCTGGCATTATATAGTTAGACTTTCTTCTATCCTCCTTTGCAGGCAGAGGCCCCTTTCCCACTCTTGAGACCAAACATCCTTTTACTCCTGCTCATAGAGATAGTTTCTCAAGCGGGCACATTTCTTCATGCTCTGATTAGAACCTTTATTTATGAGATATTGTTATGTTATGTTATGTTATTTTGTGTCTTTTATAGCGCTCGGCTACTCAGAAGAGTGTCCCGGCGCTTTATTGACAACCTAAAGAGACAAACACAACAGAGTAAAAAAAAAGGCAGGGTCAACAGAACATAAGAATCTAAGAAGAAAAAAGCCAGGTTTTCAGGCCCTTCCTAAAAGACAGCAGATTTGAGGTGCTACGTAACGTCAGGGGCAAAGAGTTCCAAAGCTGAGGGGCCCGGAACATAAAAGAACGGCCTCCCATACGAGCCCTCCTCACACGAGGGACAATAGCAAGGAACTTCGACTCTGATCTCAGAGATCGGGAAGGACGATAAGAAACAAGCCTCTTGGGGCGTGGCCAGGATGGCGGTGTGAGCGGACGTGCTCTGCTAAGCTCCCGCCGCCGAGCGCTGATCTATAGCACCTATAGCACTCACCCGGGCACCGGGAAGCCTCGATGGGACCCCAGTCCAGATCCCGGCTTGGTGCCGGCGTTGGTGAGGCGAACTACGGTCCAGTAGTGCTGGTTTAGGACCGTTCCCTGGCCGGGACGTTGCGGCCTACGGGACCCGGCGGCGAACGGAGAAGTGAAACCGAGGCCGTGGGGGGCGGAGCCATCAAGCCGACGCGGAGGCGTCGCTGCTGGAATACGGCGGGTCTGACCTGTGCGGCTGGGCGCGAGACTTCCCGCGGATCCCCGGTGGAGGCTACTGTGGCCCGGCCGGGACAACGCACCGGCGCACCCAGGGTCTCCGGGATACACAGGAGACTGCAGGAGGGCGGCAGTGACGCTAGAGGCTGCGGCGGCTGGGCCCGGGACGTGGCCTGAGGTGAGGAGAGGGGGGGGAGACGGAGACGAGCCCTCGCTGCTCTGGGCTGCGGCTCTGAATGGCATTAGGCGGCTGGACATAGCGCCGTCCCCCCCAACTGTAAACTGCCGCCATTGAGACCCCCCCTGGCACTGGAGGTGCTATATGCACAGAGAGCCGCCATTTTGGGACTGGGTGAACAGCACCGGAGTCCTGCTTCAGCGGAGAGCACCCTTGGCCGCGTCAGACCGGCGCTCACGTGCATCAACCACAGACACACGTCCGCCCCCCCCCCACACGAAGGGGAGCGGGCTGGAATTGCAAATACTGAGGCCCTGTCCACCGGAGAGGAGCAGAGGTCCCCCCCCACGCTGCGTGACAGGGACTGAACGAAGGCGGAGGGAGGTGTGGAGACACCGGAGTGAACTGCTACCGCAGAGGCCCCCGGTGTGAGCTGCCACGATCGCGCCCAGGGGTAGTGGCGGAAGCGCTTGGAGTCGAGGAGACCGGCGGTGGAGCAAGAGAGGTGGCCACTTAGCACCGGGCAGTCGGGTCCCCAGCTTCGGGTACGGAGACGGGCAGCTGAGCTGGTTCGCACCGGACAATTCTGCGGACAGACCGAGGAAGCATGGCGAATAGTAGGGTACGGAAAGACAGGACCATAAAGGACTTACTTTCGCCCACCTCAGTGGGAGGGAAGAAAACGGACTCTCACAGCGCTGACAACAGTGCGGCGACTACTAAGTCAACGGCCGGCACACCGGGCCCCAGCCCCCGAAGCACCGAGGAGCCGGTCACGATAACTTTCTTGGAATCACTATTTGGCGGCCTACGGGAAGATCTCCAGCTTCTTAGGACTGAATTGAAGGGAGAGATTCGAGAGTTGAGGCGAGACACGGACGCCATCGGGGAGCGAGTAGCGGATCTAGAGTCAAAGAGCGACGCCCGGGACGTCGAGATGGAGGCGCTCCAGCAAGAGATTATCCGCATTCATGACCAGCAGGTCGATTTACAATCACATGTGGAGGACTTAGAAAATAGGTCCCGGAGGCATAACATACGAATCAGAGGAGTAAAGCCCGCCCCGGACACAGCGGATCTCTTCAAGTTCACGCAAGGCCTTTTCAACCACATTTTGGGCCGATCGGCTGACTCCATTATCGCAATAGACAGAGCGCATCGAGCTGGACCGACTAGAGCTTCGGGCGCCTTGCCGGCGGATATCCTGGTCTGCATTCAGGACTTTCGCACCAAAGAGGAGATTCTCACCAAAGCACGACAGCTGGGCTCCGTCACCTATGGCGATCACTCGCCGACACTCTATCAGGACCTGGCAGCCATCACCCTGGAAAAGCGTAGAACATTCAGACCGGTTACTGCTGAACTGCGACGCCTCGGAGTCATGTACAGCTGGGGACACCCGTTCAGGATTGTCTTTAAGTTGAACAACAAAGTGCACCAGATTCGATCTCTCGCTGAAGCCTGCCGGCTGTTAGGCATTGAGGAACCTGAACCAGCGGGAGACTCGCAACCGGGGACATCCTCGGAGAACAGCGCAGCAGGGCAATGGCGTCAGCAGAAACGACGGCGCAGGCCGCGTCGCCCTCCCCAGGAGGAGATACAGGAGGGACAGCGGGCGGCTGTCGAGACAGCGACAAAGGAACTGGCGGAAACGGCTGATGGCTGATGGGTGCCCGCTGAGCTGATCTTAATTTGCTCTGGCGGTCGGCGGCGGGAGACGACTTGAAAGGACTGGACACTTACCCCTTTTCTTCTTCAGGACCCTAGTCCTTCTGAGCGTTGTGCAAATGGGAAAAGTCTACTTGTTGCTGGGGAGGGATGGGCGGGATGGGTTTCTGCAAGGCCAAATTGGGGTGGGTCTGCTGTGGGAGGTGGGGGGAATGTTGGGGTTTGTTTTTCAATGCCAGTTGTTTTTAGGTTTGTATGCCGAGTTGCTGCTATCTGAGAATTGGGGGAGGACTGTCAGGTCTGGGATAGGCCAATGTCTGTTATGTCACCTGCCAACTATTGCCCCTGGAATCCGACAGATATCGCTACTGGGCAGCCCTATCGTACACCTTATGTATAATGGCAGGGGTTGAGGAAATTACACCACGGTCAGAAGTGTCGCGGGCTCCACTGAGAGCACTGACATGGAACATCAGGGGCCTAAATGACTACAGGAAGCTGAGAAAGGTCCTTAGCTACTTGCGCAGGCATAACATAGATCTCGCTCTCCTCCAGGAGACACATTTGCCTCTCACTAGCAGAATGTTACAGCATAAGGGGTTGGTGGGAAATAGTATTGCAGCTGGTTTTACCACACATTCGAGAGGGACACTGATATGGGTGAACCCACGTTCCAAACTCACGTTACAGTCTCTGGAGTCGGACACAGAAGGGAGGTACGTCATTTGCAGATGCAGGGGGCAGGGTCACGATATGCTGATTGTGAATGTCTACGGGCCCAACTACGATTCACCTGAGTTCTACACTGAATTGGCCCGGAGATGCGAAGTGTATGACAGGGCGTATGTGCTCTGGGGCGGGGACTTTAACCTGGTTCTAAATCCGGACCTGGACAGGTCCGCTGGGCCGAGCAGGAGCCCGTCGGCGGCTGCCATAGTGCTCCGCACTGAGATGGTGCGACTAGATCTCTTGGATGTGTGGCGCAGTAGACATCACTCCAGAGGGGGGTACACACACTATTCCGCATATCATGCCCTACACACTAGGATAGATTACTGGCTTGTCTCACAGCAGCTGTCCACTAACATTAGGGACTGTCTCATACTACCACGCACACTGTCTGATCACTCTCCCCTCCTCCTGCTCCTGGAGTCGCCGGTGCGCGGGATCCCCCCTTTTACGTGGCGCTTCCCCCCGTACTCTTTACTGGATGAGGTGTTCCGAGGGGAGCTTGCGGAAGAGATTGAAAACTTTTTTGTGACGAATACGGGCTCTGTGGACAGTTTTCAGACACTGTGGGAAACCTTTAAGGTCTAGATACGCGGGATAGCCATGGCCAAACACTCCAGTGTACTGAAATCTATTAGACAGCGGCTAACATATTTAGAGGGTCAGCTAAAGGAACTTGAAGGGAGACACCAGGCGGAGCCAGAGGGAGACGCACTAGCACAGATTAAGCAGCTGCTGAAAGAATATCACACGGAGGCAGATAGAGAGGTGCAGCACATGGGCAAATATGCCACGGCCCGAGTGTATGGCGAGGGAGACAGGCCCGGTTCGCTACTAGCAAAGATGATCAAACATGAGCGGCGACTGCTGCTGGTTGGTGAGTTGGTCTCGAGCGCGGGGGAGACCCTCACGGATGAGGAGCAGATTGTGGGGGAATTCAGGCGGTACTACTCTGCTTTATATGAATCAAAATCAACGGGGCTGGACGGGGCTATTGATGACTACTTAAGTTATATCCAGATGCCACACCTGTCTGACTCACAAAGAGAATTCCTTATGATGCCCATCCAGAGGGAGGAAATAGTAGAGGCATTAGATGGTATGAGGGTGGGTAGCGCACCCGGCGCTGACGGACTTACTGTCGGCTTCTACAAATCGTTTAAAGAACTTTTGGTCCCCTACCTCTCAGCATTATTTGATGACATATGTGTAGAAGGGTCCATGCCCCCGACGATGCGTGAGGCACTCATCGTGACGATACTTAAACCGGGGAAACCTACCACGGACTGCGGTTCGTACAGACCCCTCTCCTTGATAAATGTGGACGCTAAGTTGTATGCGAAAGTGTTGGCTACACGTCTCGCTCTTCTCGCCCCCGCACTGGTGGCCCCGGAGCAGGCGGGTTTTATCCCATCTAGGAACCTCACGTACAACATTCGCACCATCCTGGGGACGATGCAACATGTGAAGCCGGAGAACAAGGCATTGGCAATATTCCTGGATATGGAAAAAACCTTCGATTCTGTCGAGTGGCCTTTCATGTCCAGGGTACTTAGGAAGCTGGGTCTAGGTGAGCCCTTTTTACAAATGATAGGCGCCCTGTACTACAAGCCGAAGGCCAGACTACGAATTGGTGACGCGGTCACAGAGGCATTTGGGATTGGCAGGGGCACTCGACAGGGCTGCCCGCTCTCCCCATTGTTATACGCCCTAGTTGCGGAGCCCCTAGCGTGTGCGCTCCGGGAGTACCACAGTCACGAAGGTATTAATTTTCCCACGTACAGGATATGCATATCCACATACGCCGACGACACGCTTCTGTATGTCCGAGACCCGGAGCTTAATCTCGCGCCAGTACTAAGGGAGGTAGTGCAATTTGGAGCCCTATCTGGTCTCAAGGTAAACTGGTCGAAATCGGTAGCGTTCCCGCTGACGCCGGTGACGAAGGAATTTGTCATGGACTACCCGCTGCAGTGGTCGGAGGAACCGGTCAGGTATTTAGGAATAAAACTACACCCGGATCCGGAGGTGTTGATCAGGGAAAATTACGGAGTGGCTTACATGAAACTGGTTGACGATGTGGACAGATGGTGTAGACTGCCCCTGTCCCTAGCGGGTCGTATTGCGCTCATGAAAATGCTGGTGCTTCCGAGGTTCCTGTTTCTCTTTTGCAACCTCTCGGTGGTGCTATCAAAGGCGTTCTTTAAAACGCTGATTCAGACCCTCACTAGACTGGCATGGGGAGGTAAGCAACCGAGGGTTTAGTGGCAAATCCTGACCCTCCCCTATGACCAAGGCGGCCTGGGGGCCCCGGACGTGGAACAGTACTACAGGGTTGCGCAAGCGATGCACCTGCATACTTGGATACATGGGGATGGTAATGTCCCACATGTTCTTCTAGAGACGCTCTTCACGAAACCCCTCCATCCAGCGTCTACGGTGTTCGAACCAGCCGTGCGACGGGTTGGCGCCTTGGACTCTATTGCGAGTACGAATCACGCATGGCACTCTTTGATGAGACGACATGACTGTACGCTACTGTACTCACCACTGGTCCCGATTGAATGGGCCTTGTGGCTTCCGCCACTAAGAGAAAAGGGAGTCACGCGCGCCCTCAATCAGCTAGGCATATTCAAGTTGGGGGACATGTTCAGGGACGGGAAGGTGGTCACCTGGGAACGGGTGGATATACCCCAGATCGCTACGACGCTGCTGCATCGTTTCGTTCTGCATAGAGTCCGGGCGGCGCTACAGGTGCTGTTGGGGCCAGCTATGGAGGAACCCACAGAATTACCAGAACTAACTTACGTCATAAAAACACAGTCGAGTGGCAAGATAATAACGCGTCTATACAAGATTGGGCAGTGTCGCCGAAAGAATGAACCCTCGACGGCCCGCCAGGCGTGGCAGCGAGATTTACAGGTAGATATCAGCGACGAAATGTGGCACTATTGCTGTCAGAACACGAAACGGGTGTCGCTGAATGCAAGACATAGGCTCGTTCAGTTTAAATTTTTACAGAGAGTGTATTACACCCCGGAACGTCTGCACAGGTATGGGCTGCGGCAGACGCCGGAATGTGAGCGCTGCAGTGCGTCAGTGGCTGATTTCGTGCACTTGGCCTGGAATTGTCCCGGGATCAACGCCTTCTGGGAAGAGGTCTTCCTTGAGTTGGGGCGGATTCTGGAGATGGAGCTTCCGGTGGACCCGGCATTAGCCCTGCTGGGGCATACTAGAGCCTTACCCCCGGCTACACGTCGCCTGGCTGGCATAGGGTTACTTCTGGCTCGAAGAGCGATCGCAATGAATTGGATGCGCGGCCCGCTTCCGACTAAAAAAGGATGGGAAAGGGCTCTGTTGTACAGTTGTACGCAATCCCAACTGTATAGTGAATTGCTGCCGCCTAGGAGCAGGCCACGGAACTTCTGGGACCAGTACCTGACATATGTTTTGAATAGGAACGCCACGGAGGAAGATCCGGAGGAGACGGAGGAGCGGCAGGAGAGGGGGGGAGAAATCGGGAACTAGGCTATCTAGGGTCCCATGGAGGCACAAGAGGGTGGGACACCAGGGGACTGTAGACAACAGAAATCTAGGACACATAGATACATGCATGAGGTATCCTTCAGGTCAAAAGCATAGAGTGAATGATCGAATGGCGGGGTAAAGTGAGCGCGAGAGGACATGGATGAGGCGAGTGACAATAACCCAGGGAAGGCAGTAGCACACGGGAAGAGGCACATCGGCAGTTTGGGGGGGGAGGGTAGGGATGTTGTGGGATAGTTGGGATGGGGGAGTTTGACATTAACCACGTAGCTTAGAGCGTGCACTGATAGAGCCTACCGATGCAGCGCTAGAGAAAGCGGAAGCTGCCCTCCTGCAGTGATGGAGGGTGTTGATTTGGGACATTGGCTTCAGTGCAGCGAACTGTTGTCCTGGATTTGCATCCCAGGCACCTGGTACGGGTGTCTCCGGTAACACTATTGGCATAATTTATGGAACATTGGTACAGGACAATGGAATTAACGTGATACTAGATTGCTGCCGGCCCCAGGGTTGTAGGCGAAAGCTGTGTGCATGTATGGAAAGCGAATAAAGTTTATTTAAAAAAAAAAAAAAAAGAAACAAGCCTCTTCTGAAGGTATTTGGCCCCTGTGGAATAGAAGGCCTTGTGAGCAAGGGTTAGCGCTTTAAAAGCTATCCGCTGTCGGATAGGCAGCCAATGAAGCGACTGCAGCAAGCCAGAAACTTTGACTCGCCTATGCAGACCAAAAATGGCACGTGCTGCCGCATTCTGGACCACCTGCATCCGTTGCAGGAGATATTCGGGCAGGCCAAGATATAGGATGTTAGAGTAGTCCAGTCTTGAACCGATCAAGGCCTGCACCGTAATCCTCCTGTGGTCCTCCGAGAGCAAAGGAAAAAACTTCCGAAGCATGCGGAGAAGACCAAAGCAGGTGCCAGTGAGGGCAAGGATCTGAGATCTTAAAGTCAGACCGTTATCAATTTTAACCCCCAAATTCTTGGCTGACTGAGACGACTGCCCCGGAGGAGACATATCAGCAGGCCACCATACCTGCCAGTCCGGATCGGATTGACAACCGAAGAAGAGCACCTCCGATTTATCTGAGTTGCACTTGAGGCTGTTCAGTTGGAGCCATTTAAAAACAGCCCCAAGGCACTCGCGGATACTCTCTCCATCAAAATCCTCTCCTTTCCGACAGGTAAAGAGCAACTGGGTGTCATCCGCGTAGGATACGATCTGGGCCCCGAAGGACTCAGCCAGAGCCGCCAGAGGGGTCATAAAGATGTTAAAAAGAGTCAGGCTCAATACAGAGCCCTGCGGGACTCCGACTCCCAATGGCGGCATCTCAGCAGAGCTAGAGGAGGCCCAGACCGTCTGTCGACGGCCGGCCAGAAAAGATGTAAACCAGTTGAGCACCATCCCCCTCAGACCGATCTCATGAAGTCTGATGAGCAGTCCCTCATGGGGGACGGTGTCGAAGGCCGCCGACAGATCGAGCATGATCAGCATGGCTCTCCCACCCGAGTCTAGCGTCTCCTTGATGGCCTCAGACACCTCCAGCAGCGCCGTCTCCGTGCTTAGATTGGGGCGAAAGCCCGATTGAGTGGAATGAAGCAGATCGTTTGATTCCAAAAAATTAGAAAGCACGTTATGCACGTGCTTCTCCAGGGTCTTAGCCAGAGCAGGAAGAAGAGAAATAGGCCTGTAATTGGCCAAGACCTCGGGGGCTAAGCCGGGCTTCTTAATAATGGGAATGACCATAGCTTGCTTCCAAGCCAAGGGAACCTCACCTTGGCTCAGAGAAAGATTCATAAGGGGGTTGACCAGCGGATTTACCACCACCGCCATCTTCGCCAAAAATTTGGCCGGGCATGGATCGAGCGGCGATCCAGATTTGAGATTGGCCAAAAGTGTCAGGGACGAATCAGTTGAAATAGGCGGAAAGTCTGACAAGACTGGCCCTAGGGGAACCGATGGAACTGGACCAGCCTCAGAACAAAGGAGGGCACCAGCCGGCCGCGATGGAAAGGAATCCTGTATCAACTTAATCTTTGAAGTGAAGAAGCATGCAAGATCCGATGCCCACTTCTGTGTGGGAGCAGTCTGGGCCGCATTCGACCGTGGGGCAATATATTCCCTGACGATCGTGAAGATCTCTTTGCAGGAGTTCGAGGCATCCTCAATCCTCCTAGCAAAGTAGCTTTTCTTCTCAAGGAGAATATCTCGGTGGTAGGCTTTGATCATGGTTCTGTATTCGAGTCTGGCAGCTGGATTGTACTGAGCTCGCCAGGCCCTTTCCGCCACCTTGCACTGCCTGCGAGAAGCAAGCAGCGCACCAGTGAACCACGGAACAGAAACCCGTTTAGGTAATGAACGGTGGGCCCTCAAAGGGGCCAGATCATTTAACCTGTCCACAAACCAGGCCTGCAAGGACTCCAGGTCCCTATCCAAAACCCCCGTGAGAGGACATGGATGTTCACACAGTGCCTGTGACAACAATTCTGGAGTCACCCGGTGCAATGCCCTTGACGCTGATCCTAGCTGCCTGGGGGCACTACTCAGGGGTTTCTTATTGCCCAGTATATAAAAATGAACCAGACGGTGGTCAGTCCAAAGAACCGGCATAAGTGCCGTCACCTCTATGAGGGAGGAAGAAAAGACCTGATCCAAAGTATGGCCTTTGTCATGCGTTGGTTCAAAGAGAAATATTATATTTGCAGACACCCGCTGCTTTGCATACCGCAGCTTTGACTGCAACTTCAATTTATGTGATGTTATGTTATGTTAACAATTACTTATAGAGCGCACGTACACCGAGAGGTTTCATGGCGCTAGGTCTAGCATGTGCCGGGGCCAACAGAGGTTATATGTGGGCCTGTGTGAATAGCCATGTTTTGAGCAGTCTCCTGAAATTTAGGAGATTGTTACAGGACCGGATTTCCAATGGAAGGGAGTTCCAAAGTCTGGGGGCCAGAGTCGCAACCCTGCGTCCGCCCTGGAGGGGAAGCTTGAAGGAAGGGGTGGCCAGGAGATGGAGGTTGGCGGAGCGGAGGTTGCGGGAGGGGATGTACCTAGGTAGAAGGTTATTAATGAATTGGGGGCTGCGGCCGTGGAGGGACTTAAAAATGATGCAGGCCGTCTTAAAAGCAACTCGTTGGGGGATTGGGAGCCAGTGAAGTTTTTTTAGCAGGTGTCTGGCCGATTGTCAACGCGGTTGCTGATGAATCAATCTGACCACCTGATTTTGGACCAGTTGGAGACGTTTGCCGAGAAAGGCCTAAATAGATGGAATTGGCATAGTCCAAGTGCGATAGTGCCAGGGCCATCACCACCTGGATCAGGGTCGATTGGGTAAGCATCCGACTAATCTTCCTGATCTTATGGAGCTGGAAGAAGCAGGAGGACACAACCGTGCCTACTTGGGTTTTTAGGGAGATATCCTTGTGAGGGAGATGGAATAGGTGGAGGGCCGAGATCTAGGGGCCAATAGTATGGGCCCCAGAAGGTTTGACTGTTGCCGTTCAGGACTAGCTCGGTTTTGCCGGGATTCAGCTTCAGGTGATTAAGATCCATCCATTGGCGAATATGAAGCATAGTACCCTAGAATTCCCGGATGGATTCAGGGGAGTTGTCTATTGTGAAGATCAGTTGAAGATCATCGGCATAGTTGAAAGTAATGGTCTTGAATTCCTTCAGGGACTGGATCAGAGGAAACAAATACAAATTAAACAATAAGGGGGACAATGAAGATCCCTGAGGGACCCCACAGGATGTAGGGAGTTTAGGAGCAGTGAAAGGGGCTAGGCAGACCGCTTGAGTGCGGTTGCTAAGGAAGGACCTGATCCAACTATAGGCCGAGTCACAGATGCCGGCCTGTTTGACACGGTCCAATTAGATGGTATGATCAACCATGTCAAACGCGGCCGAAAGGTCCAGAGGACCAGGGCCTGTGGAATTCCTTTATCTGCATTTCCTCGGAGGGCATCAATGACTGCAGTGATGACCGTCTCAGTGGAGTGGGCAGGGCGAAACCCAGCCTGATGGGGGTCTAGGTAATTGGACTGTTCTATGAAGTTGGAAAGATGAGTGGTTACGTGCGCTTCAAGAACTTTAGCCAGATAGGGGAGAAGGGAGATGGGTCTGTAGTTTGAGGGGTTTAAGGGGTCTGCTCCCGGTTTTTTCAAGAGGGGGACAACAACTGCCTCCTTAAAGGCTATGGGGACCCTGCCCTGAGACAGGGATTCATTAAGGAAAGTCATGATAGGAGACGAAAGGACCGAAAAGGTGTCCTTTAAGATGTGCGGGGGACAGCAGTCCCTGGGAGAACCAGACTTTACCCTACCCAATAGGGCCTGTAGAGAATGAGTATCTATGTGTGGGAAGTGATCAAGGGTGTGGGTGCTGAGTATCACGGCCGGGGATCATCTTGGGAACGGCGACTGTGATGATGGCTTTAATGGTGGCGATCTTGTCTAGGAAATATTTGTTGAGGGAGTCGCACTAAGGAGAACAGAATCTGTCATAATTTGAATAGTCTATCTTTTAGTAACCTGACTTCGCATTTGCAATGTGGATTGCCTGGGTTATAATTTTGAATTATGACTAAATTGATCTGATTTAAATTGCAATTTTACTAATGTTTTAATAATCCTTATGGTTTGCATATCTCCTTCTCTCTGTCATTACTGTGGGGCAAAACAAAAATCACTGATATTGATATGTGGTTATATTTGATGTGTTAAGCCTCAGCTTGAGATAAAGACCCATCCAAGTAGGTACAGCAGAGTTTAGAATTTGCTCCGAACTTGCACTGTGCACACACTATTGTTAGACCCCGCTATCAGGGATGATAAGTCAAGAATGACTGACGGAGACGAAAGTGACAGGGATGACAGGTGAGGATCATGGGAGCAGGGTGGTTGTGAGTGAAGGAGTAGTCAAGAAAGCATGATGAGAAGTGAGGGAGAAAGTGATTACAGTCAGCAAGCAAGAGACATGGGCGAGAAGAGGTGTCAGCACCAATAGATTCCATTACCAAAACCTAAAGGGAAAAGTAATGGGACAGTGTGATCTCCCACTAAATGCCACGGGTACAAAGAACACCCATGCAGCTGTCACAAACCCCTTTCCACAAGTATTAAAATAAGTATTAAAAGGCCATCTCATCAGCATGTTTGTACACATGATGTTCCAATGCTTAAACAACAAGATATGTTGTATTACTGTAATGTTTTATTGTTATTGCTTTCTGTGCTTTAACACTCAATCCAGCAAGGGGCTTCTCGATGTGACTCATTTGTTTGTGCTGATTGATGACTCATTTATTGTTTCCCTTTGGCAGCAGGTGTCAGTTCTGGAACATGCTCAAATGATCAGCTGACCCTGATGACTCATTTGTTTGTGCTGACTTTGGCAGCAGGTGCAAGTTCTGGAATATGCTTGAAGCAGCATCACTATTTAAAGAGGTTATGTCCTTTCAGCTGTGCTAGCAAATCATGTTTGGTTTTGAAAGGAGATGCCACTACGAGGAGTCAAACACCCCAGAGGTTTTCTCAATTTCGCAGAGCTGTTCGATCTTCCTACAGATCAAGGCTGAGCATGTTTCCTGGCACCTCGCCCTCTAACTGCATGCTGTCAAACCCCATTCACCTTCTCCAGATGTTCGGATGAGGTACTGCCTTCTAGCACTCGAGCAGAACTTTTTCTGGTGAATTGGGAAAACACAGCACTCCAGTAAGCAGGCGAACTGGGGGAGGGGCACGTTTAGGTCTACACTAGTGGTTGGTGAAGGGAAATCGACCAACCATAAGCATGAGAGACACAATGGGAAGTACCCACTCTAACTACCCTTCCCCCAGTTTGGTCACATTAATACTCAGGTGAAATATAAATGTCAGAGTTGGTGCTGTCAGAAAGAGGGCATCTTGAGAGCATCACTTCATAGGATCTGGGCCTGACAGCACCCAATGGCAATCCTGTAAAAGTACATGCGAGCCAATGGTTGCAATATATCTTTTGCCTCTTTCTAGAACAAACCAAGCATGACTCAGATAATCCTCCTATGGTTAGACTGGCGTTTGAAGACCCCTGTGCCAAATTTATGCCCACCTAGCTGTTTTTCTTGTCCTGGTCACATTTATACTGAGGCAGAGATAACCAGGAGGTAGGGATGATGAGGATCTGGCTTTGTTGCTCTAGTGCCTTGACGGTTTGTTTGAAGGATTTTATAAATAAGAAGAGTCACCGTAACCCCTTCGGTGTGTTGGACAGCCAGGAGCCGTCCAACGCACCAGTGCTCATGTGCAGGAGAGGCGCCGGCCGTCATTGCACATGGCACAGGGAATCCCTCTGATGCGGGCACCAGAGGGATTCCCTTTATCCACCAACAGCCTCTGGAGCTGGGGAAGAGCTTCCCCAGCTCCCAAGTTTGCACCCCAGGTTTCCCTGAAACGACAATCAGCGCGCACATTGCAGTGACCTAATTTCAGTGAAACCGCAACTGAAATTAGCCAAGAGGCTCATTTCAGTTTCACTTTCCACGTGCTCAGGGGGCAATCCCCAAGCAGGGATCCACCCACTGGACACCAGGGAGGGGGAAAGGCCCCTTGGGTGAGGGCCTTTGCTCCCCCATATTAGTTTGGGCATAACAGTCTTTCTGCCCTCCCTGGGGGGCAGTAGCCCCCATTCTGCCCCCCGGGGGGGCAGAAAGCCCACTAGAAACCAGGGATGTTTGTTATTGATGTTGGGGTAGGGGCTGTCAAAAATAAGGGCATGGCAATGCCCCCCCAGAGAAATGTCAGTGCCCCCCAGGGTACAGATGGGGGCAGTAGCCCCCAATCTGCCCCTGGGGGGCAGAAAGCCCACTAGAAACCAGGATTTTTTTATTGATGTTGGGGTGGAGGCTGCCCAAAATGGGCATGCCAATGCTCCCACCCCTAGTGAAAATCCAGTCTTCCTGTCCCCCGGGAGACCTTTGGGGGCAGTAGCCCCCAATCAGCCCCCCGGGGAGCAGAAAGCCCACTAGAAACCAGGGATTTTTTTTATTGATGTAGGGTTGGGGTGGCCCAAGCTGAGCCCCCACCAAAAACATGCAACAGTATTTCTGCTCCCCCAGGGGCAGATGGGGGCAGTAGCCCCTGACCTGCCCCCGGAAGGGGCAGAAAGCCCACTAGGCACCAGGGATTATTGTTTTATGATGTAGGGGTGGGGTGGCGCAGAATGTACATGATAATGCCCCCACCCCAAAAACAATTACCACAGTCTTTCTGCCACCCCCGAGGCATCTTGGGGCAATAGCCAGGGGGCAGAAAGCCCACTAGGCCTCAGGAATGGGCATGCCAATGCCCACACCTCCCCCAAAAAATGCCACAGTGTTTCGGGCCCCCAGGGGGCGGATGAGGGCAGTGGCCCCTGATCTGCCACCGGGGGGGCAGAAAGCCCACTAGGCACCAGCGATTACGCTGGCTTTTTTATGCATTGGGGCTGCCCAGAATGGGCATGCCAATGCCCCCACCACCCCAAAAAAATTGCCACAGTCTTTCTGCCCCCCTTGGGGGCATATCGGGGCAAACGCCCCCACCCCACCCCCATTCTCCCCCACGGCAGCAGAAAGCCCACTCGGCACAGACTTGTTTTTAGCAATGTGCCTACCTGTGGATTTTGGGCCCTAGCGCAGCCAGCACATAGGGAAACCTAGCATACCTGTAACTTCTTGGGCATAGTCTTGTGGGGTTCCCATTCAGGAGATGTGCAGTGTCATGTGGGCATCCCATCATAGTTTTGTTAATGATTATCCAATAGATGTCATGAATACTACCTTGAATACATTTGGCTGTTGTGTTGCAAAAACAGCAATAAAGTAATTGTGAATAATAAAGCATGACTAAGCATCTGAGAAAATGTATAAAGCATCTTTTTTTGCTGCCTGTGAATTCCTCACTATGTAAAGACTGGGACACGGATGTGCTATGCGGAGGGTTATAAAACCATTACTTACTGGTAAAATGAATTACCCTCATTAAGGTCCTCCTCGTCCCAGTCCCTCCCACTTGGTTTTTCACCTGTTTCTTGACTTGTTACTCACAGGACCTGAGGAGAGGGAGAAGCCTTTAAGGTAGGGTGCAAAAATACTGAAAGGATGAGCTTGCAGAGCGCCTGTTTAGGGGCGGGACTGTGTAAAGACTAGCCTAAAGAGGCCCTTAATCAGGGTAATGAGGTTTACTAGTAAGTAATGGTGTCATGTCATTGCTGCTTCTGTATGCTGCTTATTTATTTCAGATGAGTCACACTTCTCCCAAAGGTTTAATTGATATGCAATGTCGCTATTTATCCTGTAGGTGACCAGTTCGCCCAAAGAGAATTCCTGATGTAACCAATCAAGGTTTTTTGTGCCATGATATTGCTTGTCAGATTGTGTTGCTGCAAAAAACACAGGTTTCCAAATGGTGTAGGTTGTGTTGTCAGGTAACCTCTTTTAAAAGCATGTCCTTTGCAAGATCAGCCTCGCATCTAAAATAAGAAAAAGAAGAAGAAAGGGAGTCATAAATGTTGTTCACTTTCTACACCCATTTGTACGTGTGTGAAATAAGCACCCATGAAATGAACATTTACTCTGTGGCCTAGAATGATACCTAGACCCATAATTCCTTCAGCAGTTCAATGTCTGTTTCTCATTCAGTGACTCCAAACTAGAATAATGACAATCTATATGTATTAGTTGCTGCTGTCAGGAATCCAGCCATGAATACTGAGTCCACTAGGGAAAACAGCAATGGGGCTCCATCGTCCCCCACACCTCCTCTCAGATTTCTAGCATAATAGTGACCTAAGCCATACTAGTGAACCAATTAGCTCACAAATATAGGTAAAGTCAGTCCTTTTAGAGAATAATCCCATTTAGGTGAATGGAGAATAACCACGTTTTTAAAGGGTGATATAAGTTTGAAAAACATTTGACCCCATTAAAGTCTTGTGAGGGATATTGGTTGTCAGACAGGTGATTAGAAGTCAAAAGACGGTCACACCCACCAAATGTACATTTCCAATTATTGAGGAATATAAGATTGCCCTCACCGATGCTCACACACAAGGCTCCTTGTCAGCAGCGGCTCCTCCACTAAGGCAGAGGAGCATTGCCCTACTGCCCTGTGAGCAGTTCAAAAAGGAAAAATAAAATGATTATAACACAAGGTCACTCTCTAAGTGTGCATGATGGTTTGGCTGGCCGTCTTGGGCTGACCAAAGAGCCATGCGCACTTTGCATGTTCTCTACTGGATGTATTGCACAGTCTGGGTGACGAGCATGCACAGGGTCCCAGTCCCTGTCTGAGTGCCGAACCACAGAGCTCAGACCAATTATGACGCTGCTCTCATGCTGGTGACAGCAGCATCATGATTGGCTTGGGGAGCCTGCGTGCTTCATGTTTCCTGCGTCGACAACCGAAGAGGACCAAGAGGAGGCAGCTGGCCTGCAGATATGTGGATTTTATTTTCATACCCCCCTACCTCCCCGTCTGGCACTGCTCATTGTGCACAAGTGTAGCAGTATAAATGTGTAGGGATGTGATTTTTATCGTACAAACCTAGCTATAAAGCGGCAGGGAGATGTACATCAAGCGCTGGAGGTAGAGCAGAAGAGAAGAGATGGTGGTGTAGGAGTGTGAACAAGAGGTAGTAGAGGGTCACGCTGTGGCATGGTATGCTGAGAGCAGGGGGGGGCAGTTGTGCTCTTCTCAGGAAGCTGTGCAAGCACCTTTACAAGCAGGCATCAGGCCGGACAGGGCACTCCTATAAGACTTGGAGAATCATTTGACCAATGTGATCAATTGGAGAATCGTATGACCACAACTACAGCTCCCGGTACGGGAAACTACTGAGGCATTGCAATTGTGGACCACAGTCTCTCATGGACTTCTTTACTTTTCCCTTTGTCCTTGCTGCCATTTTTGCGGCTGTTCTCGGCAGTTTTTTCCCTGGTCCCCGACCAGTCATCTTGTCAATTCCCTCGTCTTTTAACCCTTGCTCCTCTTTTCCCCCTTGAGGATCCTCAAATGTTTCTTCCCCTCTCTGTTTTGCCTTTTCTCCATACCCTCGAATCCCTCCCACCCTCCCTTGGTGTGGTGACTACGTCCCCCCTCCGACCCCACTTAATGGAACTCTGCCGGAGGAAATCTACTATGTTTGTATATTTATGTATATAGGGATAACTCTAATCACTAGTATATGCAGTAGATCTTTGTACTCTCTACCATTCCTATGTGACTCTTAGAGTATATCCATTCATATCCCTTCCCTATGTATATAGAGATAACTCTAATCACTAGTATATGCAGTAGACCTTTGTACCATCTACCATTCCTATGTGACTCTTAGAGTATATCCATGTGTATCCCTTCCCTATGTATACAGAGATAACTCTAATCACTAGTATATGCGGTTGACCTTTGTACTACCTACCATTCCTATGTGACTCTTAGAGTATATCCAGTCATATCCCTTCCCTATGTATATAGAGATAACTAATCACTAGTATATGCAGTAGACCGCTGTGCTCTCTACCATTCCTATATGACCCTTAGAGTATATCCAGTCATATCCCTTCCCTATGTATATAGAGATAACTCAAATCACTAGTATATGCAGTAGACCTTTATACTATCTACCATTCCTATGTGACTCTTAGAGTATATCCATTTGTATCTCCTCCTTGTGTGACTTTACATCTTGTACATTTGCAATTTTTTCTGTTTGTATCCTTTATGTAACGCATGTAATCCTAAATCCTTATGTTTCTCAACTGGTTCTTATGTAAAGCGCTCTGACACCTTCGGGTAAAGTTTGCGCTATATAAAAACGCACAAATAAAGTTGGGAGGTTGCACAGCACCGAGGTGCTCTTTCAAAAGCAGAGTCCTAAGTTTTTCCTCAAGTGGAGGATAAATGTTGTTAGCCGGAATTTGAAGGGGACAGCATTCTATTCATGTGATTTATAGCAGAGGCCTGGCATCTGGTCATCTCTTTCTTGCATATTGATGACGGTTATATTGATGCTGTGTTTTATGGATAGCACTTTAGAGATCTTGATCTTGGATGGCAGGCACATGCATTTATTTATTGATTGATTGATTGATTCCGAGCCAACAATATCAAGAGCGTTTGGACAAGTGCTGTGTCAAGTACCACGTTTCATACTGCGCGAGTTAGTAGTCCGAATGCAAAAATGTGCATAGATCTAAGATATTACTATCAATAACATGTCTTAAAATAGGAATAATTTACAAGGGCCAACTCTGAACGGAGAATGCAGAGTAAAGGATGGCAGCAGTTTAAAGGCAGGAAGATGGAAGATGTAGTACATCAGAGTCCATTCAATCTAAGGTCCACTTAATAAATTAAAATAATCAGGGCTTATTTACAACAGGCCTGCATCACTTATTTTGATAATACGGTGGTGCAGGCCTCTCAATCATGTCTATGAGGCGACGTAAAGCCACCCTGCATGGCTTTTCATTGCCTCATATATATATAGAGTAAGGCAAGGCAGTGCAAAGCGCTGTATTGCCTTACTCTGCGTCAAGAAGGCATGTCATGGGCGTTGCAGCTGGCTTTCCCACGCAACACCCATTAATTCTTGATGCTGCCCCAGATTAACAAAATCATGTAAACCTAAGGCAGCACCAAAACTTTACACCGCCCAAAAGCAGGTGTAATGAGAAGAAATGTTTCATTTCTCCTAGTTTTTTCCTCTTTCCATGTGTGCTGCATCCTGCAGCTCACATAGAACGTGGAAAACATCTCTGTGGATTGCTTCTGTGCAGGAAGGTGCACCTTCCTGCACAAAACAATCTTACCAACAATGCAGATTCCCTTGCATCTTTGTGCAGGAGTGCCTGCGATGGCGCTAGGCACCAAATTGGGTGCCAGCACAGGCTGAAAGACAGTAGTCTACTCCATCTCGTAAATACAGTGCATTCTTGCCCTTTAAAATTTGTGTGGGGCAGTGCAGCAGAAAGACTTGTATTGCTGCCCTGTGCCAATTTTTTGTAAATGAGGCCCTCAAACTTTGAAGTTGCAAAGGGAGGAAGGCGAAAGGTACATCCTGACCAGTGTTTTAGCTCATTTGGTTTAGACAGTCATATTTTTGGCAGGTAGTCTGAGGTAGGAGTATATTTGGGGAGGTTATACCAAGTCTTAAGATGACATTTATTATCTTTTCTGGTGTGGATATGAATGAATAGGGAATCCAGCGAGTAAACACTTGAAGTAGTCCAGCTTGCTGAAAACTAAGGCAGGGATCAGGGTTGTGGTAGTGTTTAAGGACATAAGATCCAGAACTTGCTGTTATTTAGTAGTTAAAATCCAGCCGCTGTCACGTTATTTGTCAGAAAGGCGTCCGTGCACATAGTATGGCTTAAAACAAAATCAAGTTTTTTGTACAATGGTATTCAAATGAAATTGTCAATAATACATTTGACAGAGTGAGTATGAGATATAGGTGTAGTTTTAGTAGGGAAGTAGATAATTTCAGTCTTAGAAGATGCCAGCATATGAGAGTGAAGGTACATCCAATTTTGACAGGCTGCAGGGAAGTCAGAAATTCAAGCTTGAGGGGCCGGAGAAAACTTGGAAACAAGAAGAAACACGGGCCATATGTGCAAATCATATTTGTAGTAGTAAACCGTTTCCGACTGCAAAAATGTTTTTTCATATGTACAAAGCACAAATTGCGATTTGGTGATTTGTTACCAAATTGGAATTTGTGTTTAGCAAATTGATATTTGGAAGGGGCAGGTTTAGTGTGTTGCAGCTCAAAGCGTGGTAAAAATATATATTATATCCTTACTTTCATTTACTCCTCTAACTGTACTAGGCCCTTTAAGATTAGATAAACTGCAGCAATTTCATCTTCCACAGAGGCAATGATCCTTTGATTAACATTTCTCCGCCGATTGGAGGGGTGGAAATTAGGGTGCCAAAGCTCAATGTTAGCTGTTCAATGAGGACCATTAATTGACAGTCAAATCACAAATTAAAGATCAAATTTAGGTACACCACTCTTAAGACCATGCTGTACCCCATGGCTTCCCTTTCTACCCTTTCCCCTCTTTCTTCTTTCTCTTTTTCTCCCCCTTCCATCCCTTTCCATCCTCCCTCCTGTGTTCCTTCTGTCTCTCTACTTTGCAGCTCCCGCATCCTTTCCTTCCCCACCATTGCCCCCCTACTAAACATCCCTCTCATCCCCCCTAGTTTCTTGTCTAACAGGTAAAATCCATTAAAGGCGAGTCCATTAACGTAACCTAGAAAATAAGGGAAATGGAAAAACCTGAAATGGTTCGTCAATGAAGACTCAGTCCGCCAGCTTCCGACTGTAGCATTGCCCAAACAGTCCAAGAGTAAGAGAAAAGTTCATAAAAATCTCTCAGCACAGCACTCAGGACTTAAGTAGGGAAAATGAGAATGGATTCCTGCAAGAACAAAAATCAAAGGTGTTGCTCCTACTTTAAGGTTTCTTCTTTTATAAGATTTTTAAGATCGTCCCAGCGAGGTGGCATCACACCACCATCAAAAGACTATCACATGTCCATATTCGCATAGTGCCACCTAGGACACTTGCAACATCGAGCTGGTTTCCTATGAAATCAAAGAACGAGAGTCCACATAAGCCTAGTATCAATAAAAAAGATACAAAGTACTTTGTCCATAGAAATAGCTAAAATTCTATTCCCACAGGAATATCTCACAATGCACATTTGAAGAAACATTCAGGAATGTCAGGGGGTAGACATGTACAGGACAAATAAGCAACATTTCCCTTGTAGAACATGACCCATTTAATTAAATCAGGGGAAAGGGCAGCACTAGAGAAAAAAGAATTTTGAGAAGGCCTTTAAGTTAGAATTGCCCATTTAAATGAAACAAGCTTTAAACCAACATCAAATATAGCAGAATTAAATCAATAAAATTTAAGAACATATAAACCTTTCAGAAATGATTATTACTTGAAAATAGCTTTTGTTAGAAATACCCTACTAGAACAAATGTTCCCAATATTCACATAAGTGCATATTTTTCTAAAGCAATTTTTCGAATATTGTTTTCAGAATTTCATATACTATAGAAGCTCTAGTATCACTGTGCGAAAAGTCAAGCTTGTACTTCATTTCCACAAAATTTTGTTCCACTCCACTCAGCAAAAATCATTCAAAACACTAGTCTACTTCACCTAACATCCACATTTTCCATCACTATACATTAATAAGCAACATACACATTCGAGATTTATCAGTGCAGCTTGTTTATATGTATTAGTGTTGCCTAATATGTGTGTTTCCTTCCTCTCATGCTTTTACGGTGCATCTACTACACTTGTCTAAATTTCACATGCCACTGTGTCTAACGTTTGCAACGTGTACTTTTAACTTTTCATGTCGTCTGTGAATAAACGTGACGTGTAAATGATTTTTAAAATCATGCTGCATCAGGCTCCCCTCTGATGGTGACTAGAGCCATCATCTTTTTTACCACATCAGATCTCATCACAGATTATGGGTATTTTGGGCCCGATGTAGGTAGCCAAATACCGGTCGGTAACGGCCGAAAATCGGTAATTTCGGCCTTTACCGACTGGTATAAGTGCATCGAGATGTATGTGACCAAAAACGTACCGATTCGGTAAATACCAGTCGGTAAAACACCGAATCGGTATAACACGAATCGGAATTCACCGAATTCATATTTACCGAGTCGGAAAATAAGAAATGGTAATTGTCCGAATCGGAAAATACCGAATTCATATTTACCGAGTCGGTAAATAAGAAATGGTAAAAATGGCCAGTTGAGATGTAGCAAATCCAAAAAATACCGATTTTCATGAAATTCGGTATTTAAGAGTTGGTATTTACCATGGATTGGAAGCAGGTGGAAACCAGGAACAGGATATATAAGAAGGTCCCAAAATGCAACAGTGCAACTACAATGGCGGCTTTCTACGTTATTGCAAGGCGGCTACGGATACAGGCAGCAGGAGAGAGGGTGTGGCTAAGGGAGGAGCAGGTGTATAGGCAGAGGATCACCCTCTTCCAACTGACTGAAGCAGAGATCCTGCAAAGGTACTGACTCCACCCCAGAACCATCCTGGACTTGATCAGGGACCTCCACCCATATCTGGAACACCCAACCCTAAGAGCACACGCCATCCCACCCCATGTGCAGGTGCTGTGCTGCCTACACCTTCTTGCCTCTGGGAGCTACCAGCACGTGATAGCCACATTAGGTGGGGTGTCCCAGAGCTGCCTGTCACGGTTTTTCAGAAAATTCCTTGACGCCATGATGCAGAGGATGGAACACTACATTGAGTTCCCTGACACACCTGCAGAACTAGCAAGGACGAAAACTGATTTCTATCAACTTGCACAGTTCCCGCACATCATAGGCTGTATCGATGGGACGCACATCCCACTATGCCCACCTGCAGCAACTGAACACATATACAGAAACCGGAAGTCCACACATTCTATCAATGTGCAGGTGATCTGCAACGCTGGCAACATGATTACGGACATTGTAGCCAAATATCCAGGGAGTACCCACGACTCCTAAATATTCACCAACAGTGGGATATACAGACGCCTTGTGGCTGGTGATTTTGGTGATGGATACCTGCTAGGTGAGTATGTGTTAAGACACCCTGATAGTCCATGCAGAATGAGCAATCATGAGTATGTCACTAATCAAAATTTCATTTTCCACCCAGGTGACAGTGCATATGCCCTGCGGTCATTTGTGCTCACCCCCTACCTGAACCCATCCACCAGGAGCGAAAGGCGTTATAACGTGGCACACAGAACAACACGTTGCGTGGTGGAACGCACTTTTGGACTGCTGAAAAGTAGATTTAGGTGCCTCCATAAGAGTGGAGGTGCACGGCAATACACGCCAATTATCTGTTGTAAGATTATTGCGACCTGCACAATCTTGCCACCAAGGAGGGCACAGAGATTGAACTAACATATCATGAGGACATAGATGATATGACAGTACAAGCAGATCACAATGCAGCAGGAGCAGCACCAGCAACAGATGGTCGACTGCGACGCGCAGAAATCACCAACAGATACTTTTAATAGAGTGATGACACACAGGCATGTTCATGTTTTGGAACACTCACTTTAATATGCACTACTGCACTATTCAAAACCACATACATCAAATTAAATGCACTTTGCACACTGGGTGGCCAAAGTTCACTTCACTGTGACCTGTCCTGTGTTCATTATGTTTCTCAATGTTTGCGCTTACGCATGATGTTGTGGGAGCCACGGGCTGGGGGTCTACCTGCGCAGTCGTGCCGGTGTCATCTGCATGGAGTCTGCTGCTCCGACGAATGTCCTGTACAGGCGTGCTGGACCCACTCCTGCTTGTAGACTCCTCTGTGTCCCCAACACACGTGTTACCACCTGTGGCTGTCTGCTGTGTCAGCAGTACCTCCATAGCAGAGGTCACCCTCCCCATCCCCCTGGACAAGTCACTGCAGCAGTGTACAATGTCAGTCTGCATGTTCACAGAGCGGCGGCACAGCAGTGTGGTAGAAGTTGCCAGACGGTTAATAGACTGATTCAGCAGCCTGACCTCGCGCCTATACCTGTGCCTCTCTTGGTGGTCACTCTCAAGCCTGTCACAGAGGGAACCCATGTGCACACCCATGTCCCTCACCCCCTCTGCCATGGACTCCATTCCTTTGCCCATGGACTCCATTCCCTTTGCCATGGCACTTATCTCCCGATCGATGCCTGACATCCTGCTGTTCAGGATGCGCACCTGTCTGTGCACTGCCATGATACCTTTGGCCTGCATGCGCTGGACCTTAACCATTGTGGCTTCCAGCCCAGCAAAGACCCCCTGCACATTCTGCCCCTTATCCTGCTCACGTGCCCTACGGGCACGGTCACTTGCATGGCCAGATACCATTGACCCGTGTTGGCCTGCGTCACCAGCCAGTGGTGGTGTGCTAGGTCTGGGAGCCTCGACCACTTCCTCATCGGAGCTCTCCAGGATCCTTAATGGTAGTACGTCCTGCCTCCTTGGCCTCACATGCACAGGGGACCCTGAGCTGGGTGTTGTAGCATCTGCAGGTGCTGGAGGAGTCTGTGTCTCGAACAGCAGGGGCGACAGTGGCTGTGCAGTGGTGTCTTGCTCCATTGCTGTGGGTGCGTGCGGTGTGGTTGTGTCCTCAGGGACAGTGCTAGGTCCCGCTGTGTCTGTGGGCTTCTCCCTCACAGCCGTTGTTGTTGCACTTGACTCCGCTCCCTGCGCTGCTCTGCGCGATGACTCTCCTGTGGACAGGCATGGACAATGATCAGCTGTTTGTTTTCATCACACAGATTCCTAACACACATTTTCATATGCCTCAACTGTTTGTGTATGGGGAGTGTGGCATGGCATGCAGTGTTCGGTGTTGGCAGCTTTGATGTATGTACCTATGACTACGACTACCATGAGGCATTGCTGGTGACTACTGTCATGTGTGCTGGATTGTGAGTGACTCACCCACATTGGGGAAGGGGCCAGGAAATGGGTGGGGTACATGTCCCTGCATCTTACCTTTCTTTCTTGCAGCTCTGGCTGAGCTATCAGCATCCCCGATCCCGTGTATGCTCTCAGGCTCCATGGTAGATTCAACAAGCTGCTCCAGTTCAGTGAGGCTTGGAGCACGGCTCTTCCCCCCACCTGTGGCTGCTGATTCCTTCCTCTGGGTGGCAAGCTTCTTTTTGGTGGTGATCCTCAGATCATACCACCTTTTCTTCATGTCATCGATTTCGCGATTAGTCACTCCTAGGGCATTGACTTTGCTCTGGATTGCCAGCCAAGTGTTCCTCTTTACAGACTCTGCTACTTGCAGAGACTGTCTCCCAAACAGCTGACTGTAATGCTGCACAACCTCCTCCACCAGCACCTGGAGCTCAGTTGGGCTGAATTTCACCTTCCTCTTTCTGTCACCTCCATCCTTTTGTGCCTCCTGGGACTCCATGGTGTTGCTATGCTGGGCTCAGTGCAGCCTGCTCCTCTGTCTCACCTCCAGCTATCTCTGCAGGTCTGTTGCTCTGCACCTGCATGGGTGTGGCCACCTCCAGGTACTGGGGCGTGGTACTTGCATCTGATTGGTTGATCTCTCAGATGCTTTGTTGTGGGGTGTGATGGGTGTCCCTGATTGGTTCACAGGCTCACATGTCATGTATTCAAATTTTCGAGATCGGAATTTACCGATTCGGTAAATACCAATTCGGTAAATACCGATTCGGTATTCTCCGATTCGGTGTCTCCCATTCATTCCTATGGGACTGGAGGCCCATAGGGTTGAATGGGTGTTACCGAATCTGAGATTACCGAATCGGTGTTTACCGAATCGGTATTTACCGAGTGTGGATACCGAATGTTACCGAATCGGTATTTTTTACCGATTATTTCCCTACATATGGTTTTCCGGTTCATAAATACCGATTCGGTATGATTCGGTATTTACGAACCGGTAAAAAACATTTACCTACATCGGGCCCTTTGTCTTTAACCTCTTTCTCCTACTCTTCTTTAAGGCTTTTAGTTCATCATAAAATTTGCATTCTGCATCTTCAATTTCAAGATCAGCTCTTGTCCTTTCACTCCATGATTTTTACTCTTTTGGTATCTGAGAAATCTGATTGACAATATCAGCAGCATTATGCACAAAGTGATCACCATTACAGGTCTCGAAATGGAAATCACTAATCCAGTTCCTAAGGGGTACATGCATCAAGAAATGCTTTTGCGAGTGTTTAATTGCTTTTATTAAGGAATCGTAATTTGGGCCTCTCAAAAGCCTACGCATGTAGGAATCGCTATTAGTAAAGCGATTCCTAAACATTCCTTAATTGCGACTCGCAAATTGTGAGTCGCAATTAAGGAATGGCTTCCCATTCATTCCTATGGGTCCACAGGCCCATAGGAATAAATGGGAAATTGCACATGCAATTTGAAGGGTGCAAAGGTGTCAAAATGACACCCTGTTGCACCCCTGACATTGTGATGTGCACCTATGTTGTGCGCACACACATGCCTAAAGGCATGTGTGTGTGTAACCTAAAAACTTGAAAAATACACTTTTGTTTTTTCAAAATACAGACCGGAGTAATTTCTCTGTATTTTGCGTCCCGAAATTGTGAATTTGCTATTTCTAAGTCCTTCTAGCATTGCATTTAAGGAATCACAAATGGTGATTCCTTAAATGCAATCGCAATTTAAAAAATCGCAATAAATTGTGAGTTCTTAAATTGCGAGTGCCTAACACTTTAATGCATCGCAAAAGGCGTTTTTGCAGGCGCAAACGGCTGATTTCTGCGAATCGCACCATTTACGCTCGCAAAAAAGCTTTGATGCATGTGCCTGAAAGTTTTCCAACCAGCTGGTAATGCTCGACAATCCCTTATCTAAGGTTCCCAAGAACTATCTGCTTTTAAGTCTTTTAAGTTCTTGTTCAAGTCAGTACTGTTTCTAATTTAACCTGGCAGGTCCCTGCCCCAGTCACATATATACAAGCAACAGTGTTAGACTTTCAATAATCGTCTGACTCCGTCCTCCTTCGCTAGAAGGATATCAAGAGCAAGTCAATTTTGAATCACCAACAATCTTTTCGATACCATTCTTTATTTACAACTTTACAACAGAAACCCCCCCAACTGCACTGGTGGCAGGTTTATCAACATTAGTATCTACTAATCAAAGGAGGGAGGAGGAAATACTGATCCTTCAGTTTCCTATATTCAATGCAACTAATCAATGGGGAAGGATCACTTGTCCTGCATGAACCAGGGTATGCAGGAAGTAGGTGAAGTGTCTCCAATAAAAACCCTCATGCACGTGTTGGGAAGTCGTGGTAGCAGTATATTTTGATTCTCCGCTATTAGTACACATGTGTGCATAATCATAGGGTTAGTTTTTGGTATGCAGCCTCCACCAGGAGGATCTTACCCATGGTTAAAAACAGTAGTGACCCAGTGATGTGGGCAGTGTTCAGTTTAAAATACCCGTACAGCCAGATACTTGACTTTATTAGGTCTGGTTTCGGGTAGCCCCTTTTGGGGAATGCTAAAGAAGTGCGTTCTTTGAAAATATTAGGAATTCAGAACGCACTAGCAATTACTGAGAATAAAAATGGCCGACATGTTTCAGCCCCATCTGCCGATATTCGGATTTATGGGCTTTCTTCAGGACCAAACGTGATATGTGAAAGTGGTGCAAGTCTACAATATTATTTCAAACAAGTGTGAGAAAAGGAAGATTATCAGCCTGTTTCTTCTCTTTGAGGTCTCAATGTACCTGCAATAAATAAAACGGACATTGGCAGAAAAACATACATGGGTTAGGGTGAGGGGAGACACATAAAGTAGTACTTGACTACTATCTCTACAGAGATTGTGTGGCAACTTAAAAAATGGCAATACTTTACAAGCCCCTTAGTAAATGGCAGTGTCAACTCTCTCTTTTTCCACAAACGTGTTGCATGCAAAAAGTGTCCAAACCACGACAAATGCGGTATTGGTAGACTAATTACTGGTCATGCAAAGTCATTGTGTTACCAAATCCGTGTACACTATAATGCGCTCTCAAAGTGTGTGCCTATGCGCTTACAACCTTAAAAACGCCGTCTTCAGCGCTCGTGCTCTTAGATCATACAGAGCTACTGAGGGTATGGGTCACAAGGCACTCTATTAGGTATTCGGGTTTGCACATACCTGAAGTGCGTCAAGATCACACTTCCTTCGGATATTTCAACGGCATAACCGTTGAAATATCTTCTGTGAATAAACGTGACGTGTAGATTACAATTCAAGTCAATAACACAGTTTGCTTCATGGAGCTTCAGGTGGACACCTATTGCTAGAACAAAACTCATAGAATTGCCGTTCCCACTCATTAGCAGCCAAATAAGTCAATTCGGGAGATGCATACCTTTGACTTGATATCTTTGCTCTTTTTGATCTCCTCACACCTGTTTGCTCATCATCTGTGTCATTCTATTCTGATGGCTCAGAGCTTTCAGGAATAGGTGGTGGTACCTGTCCTGCCGTCAGACGCCTTCTCAGAATCTCACCTCTTTTGTGGCAATGGTCTCTGGTCACAACTCGCTTTCTTACTGCACCATACTCTTTGTTGGGGTATGTATCTCTCGTAGTCAAGTCCCTTGACTGTGACACCCTTTGGAACCTACAGTTGACTCTCGCAGAACCCCCTCAGGCCAAAATAGTACTGTCCCAGTAGCTTGCTGGTTCCCAACAGCTTGGCTAAACTGATCCCTCTTTCTCTCTGTTACCACAGGCACATCAGGAACAGACGCTGTTGTATCACTCAGGGGACTTGGGACTCTGCAAGTGTGTGCTGGATGCACCCAGTTCGGGAGACTGCTGCACTTGACAGCATTGTTGATGACTAGGATCACCTGGAAAGGCCCCTTCCAGTAAGGTTTCATACACGTTTTTCACATGTGTTTCTTCACCATTTCCCTGTCACTCAGACTGAGGTCATGGCACTGCTTCTGCTGGACTGCAAGGGCAATTTCTCCAACCTGATGAGAGATTAAACGTACCACGTCAGCGAGGCCTTTGCAGTATTCCAATATAACACCATCTATAATATTGACTAATGCATTACCAGGAAAAGTTGGCAGCCTCATCACACGTACCATGATCACTTTGTGAGGTGACAATCCTGTCTTCCTATCTGGAGTACATCAACATAAGGGACAATGCATCTGGCCACTTCAAAGATGTAGAAATGCACTTTTGTCAATCTGGATTTCAACATCTCGTTAATCTGCTCCACATACCTGGAAGCCGCCGGTTGGTAACTGCAATGAAGCTAATGCTCAACCTGTAGTGCTGCACATAAATTTTTTAGGACCTCATTGTTAAAATGAGTTCTGTGGTCTGACTCAAGAAAAGCCGGAAATCTGAATCTCAGATTCAACTTCCATAACAGTATTTTTGCCAACAGTCAAACTATCGTTTCTATGAGTAGGATAAGCTTCAACACATTTTGAGAAAATGTACTCAATGACCAAAACATATCTTAAACCGTTGCAAAGGGGCATCTCTAAGAAGTCCATTTGCATCTGGCTAAAAGGAACTGCACATTTTCCATTGTGACCCATATTAACCTGTGTTTTTATTCCTGGATTGTGTTACTGGCATATTATACAACGATGGCACCATGACTCTGCAGTTACTCTAAATCTGGGTTTATACCATACCTGTTGGAAAAGGTGCATCATTGCATCTCTCCTAACAGGTGCAGGCCCATGGTAGTGCCTTGCCATTGGTGACAATAAGATGTCAGGCAATACCGGCCTACCATCCATGTAAATCCACACGCTATCTTCCCTCTTGATGCAACCTGCTCATACCCAACCCTGCTGTTCTGCTTCTGACACCTCATCTTGTAGCTTCCTAACAGCCTACCAGGTGTCTAAGGCTGACAACATTCATGTACAATCTGTGATGTTGGATGTGTTTGTCAAGATCTCTTTGTTAAATGTGTGTGCATGCTAGGCACGATATCTTGCCATCTCATCTGCATAACGGTTGCCGACTGTGACATAGTCTGTATCTTGTCAATGAACAACACCTTTCACAACAGCAATTTTGTCAGGCAGTTGTAGGGACTGCTAAAGGTTCCTCATGCACTCCCCAGTGCTAATGGGCGAACCAAAGGGCGTCATGAACCCACGCTATGACCACAATTGCCCAAAGTCATGTACGACTCCAAAGCCATACTGACTATCAGTGTAAATAGTAGCTCAGATCTGTTCTCGAACGGTACATGCTTGTGTCAGAGTTAGGAGCTCTGCAGCTTTCAGATTTCCCTCACTGTCTCTCAAACAGGAATTATCAACAAACAATACATGGTCTGATTCAGACTGAGGTTCTTTCCTGCTACACTTTCCTCGCTCCTTTCTCAAAGTGATGTCCGAAGTACAGGACTTCAGTTATGCAAAATTCTTTCTTAGTCAGGGATACTTTATGTCCACTTTCTAACAGATGGTTTAGGAAGGCAATAGTATCACCCATGCAAGCTTCTATTGTAGTTGATGCCACCAATAGGTTATCAATATATCAGACCAACATTGAGTGATTCAGCATTTTCAGATGTTCAAGATTCTTTTTCAGTATCTGATAAAAGATTGAGGGACTTTCCGTATAACCTAGTGGGACTCAGCACCATGCCAACACTGCCGAAATAGAAAGTGAATAAAATGGGCTGTCTTCATGCAACTGATTCAAAAGAAGGACAGGCGTAAGTCAATGACTGAAAACCATTCTGCCCCAAATGAAATCTGAAATAAAATCACAGCTGGATTTGGTACAATAGGATGACATTGAACAACAATGGCATTCACCTTGCACAAATCCAGCACAATGCGATATTTACCATTCAGCTTCTGCAAGCCCATAACAGGAGAGTTACATGGACTTCCTCTTATTTTCTTCAGGATTCGTTGCTCAATCATTTAGTCAATCACAGGAGTAATTCCAGTAAAAGTATCTGGAGACAATTGTATTGTGGGATTCTTGGGCACTCTGCATTTGATTTAATTGAGATTCGGACCGGCTCAACACCTTTGATTAGGCCAGTATCTTTACCTGTCCCAGACTTCAGGTAGCACAGTGTCTCTTAATTCCTCTGGCAAATCCTCACTTGTCAGGAGAGGATACATCCATACATCATTTATGTTGGGCAAGTTTGAAAACAACATCCTCATCATTCGTATGGAATGAATTTCCTCTGGGTGTGCAATAAATTAAACTATCCAGTTTACAAAGTAAATCACGTCCAAGCAGGTTCACTGGACTTGTGTCACACACCACAAATCAGTGACAATCCTCAAAGGATTCTATTTTAACAGAAACTGGTTTTAAAATGGGGTAGACAACTTTTTGTTCTTAACTCCTATAACTTGGATACTTTCTCCCAAGAGGGACCGGTTTGAAACCTCTGCTGTAGAGCAGGTAGCACCAGTGTTGACAAGGAATGAGATAGGATTCCCATCCACATAGGGACCACTCTGGTCTACCTCTAGATCTATGCCAAACACGCCGATCAACTCCCCCCTCAGGCACCATCATGCTAATGAGTCCTGATCACTGTCTTCTAATTCAATCAAATAGTGTTGTGCTACATTCTGATTTGGGTGGGCATTTTGATTCACATTGTATCTTTGTACCTGAACAGTCTGTTGTGGCATAGGAGCTTGTGACATTTGCATTTGCTGTAATATATTAGAATTCTGCATTCTCTGTCCCTGCCGCTGTTGAGTCTGTCCCATGTTATTTCCTTGAGACTGTGTGTAATCCACATTCTGTATCTGATTCTCCATTTTCTTCAAAACAGACTTACACTTGTGTCTCCAATGTCCAAACCTGCCGCACGCGTGAGATTGATTTGTCTTTTTCAAAAGCAACACCTCAATACTTGTTCTAGGGTCTACAGGATTACCACGACCTCTAACTTGTGACAGGACATTCTGCTGCGACAATCATTAACACCCTGTGTAATCGGAACCTGATTATAACCTCTCTCTACCTGCCCTCTACCTGAACAGCAGACTCAGCTTCTACACCCCCACCCGCCAGCTCCGTTCTGCCAGCCTCGCCCTCGCCGCTGTTCCCCGCATCCAACGAACAACCTCCGGCGGCAGATCCCTCTCCTACCTCGCCGCCAAGACCTGGAACACCCTCCCTACCCACCTACGGCAGACCCAAGACCTACTCGCCTTCAGAAGACTCCTCAAGACCTGGCTCTTCGAGCAGTAGCGGCACCCCCTCCCCTCAGCGCCTTGAGACCCTCACGGGTAAGTAGCACGCTTTACAAGTACTCTGATTGTCCTGTGTTCTCGAAACCCATCTGATTTTGACCTTTCTGCATCGCCTTTTTCTGTGCAATCATTAATTTCTCCTTCAGGTTCTTTTGTCTCATTTCAATTTTGTTTACACAATATTTAGCTAAACGCAAAAATTCATCTACTGATTTATTCTGCCAACAAAGTATTTGCTGTTGAATCATCTGAGAAATCTCAGGTCTCAAACCCATAACAGTGCAGTTATATTTGCCTCGGTTTGCTTTATAACCTACCCTACTATCAAAGCGTGGGTGGAGTTAGAATAGTAAATACCCACTCCATTGCAATCAATGGCCGGTCCTTATAATAATAGGTATTTTATGATGTGAGTATGTGTGTGTGCGTGCAGCCGTGCGTGCATGTGTGTGTGTCAAGTATTTTAGTGCCAAAATAAGCCCTTAGTCTTTGAGATTCAATCGCCACTGTAATTTAGTGTGATTATTACTGTGATAATATATTGTGTAATTTCTCTGAGGAAATCAGTCATATGCCTCAAAACATTTGAATAAATTCGGGCATTTGGGCCCAGTGCAATATGATTTTTCTATTTGTGCTCCATCCCCACCAAACTGATAGCGCCTAGAGGAGATTTGATTCGTAATTTGTGCTGTCCAAAGAATACTCATTCAGATACGAGTGAAAGGTGTAGCAGAAGAGGAGCGTGCTGATGGGAAAGGATGAAATGGAGAGTGGAGCGAAAGAAAGGAGGTGAAAGGATACCGAGGAGTGAAAAGATGTACAAGTTACAAAAGTGAAGCTTCAGAAAGTTCTCTTTTCAATTAACTGGGCTGCGAGTCTGCCACGTTTGACCCTCCCCCAGGTGCCTGATCTCGCTGCCCAGCAGTGATGCAGGCGCGGCTGGGCTTGCCCTCCGGTTGGCCTCTGAAGGCCCGACTGTACTCGTGAAGGATCGCCCGCGTGCCTGATAAATGCCAGGCTCCAGGCTCCGGAGCCACGAGCCCGGTAATCCCCTGTTCCTCACCTAACCAAGTTGTGTGATTCTGGGCAATCAACTTTCTCCCTGCGGTTCAGTTTCTTGATCTTCTAAAGCTGTGAATGCCTAGCAGGGGTTCTCCTCGCAGCGTGTGCCTTATAAATAAACCGGGGAGGAGGAGGGGGGCGGGGAGGCAGCGAGGGGAGGGGTGTCGTGATGGGCCAGTAGGAGCGCAGCGTCTTTTGATTTACAAAGATGCAAACACAAACAATCATTTTAAATAACTGGTTTCACATTATGCCTGTCCTCGACTCCTCCCTTCCCCTGTTCCCCAGATGTTATCATTGCAGACTAGGGTGCAGGGACCTTCCAATTCCCGTGCCTCTGAGTCCGCGGACGACTGGTTCTGAATATAGAATACTAAGGAATACAGCAACTACATTTAGGTGTGCTTTGGTGTCTATGGCATAAAGTTGTATCTAGACTACTTTTGTAGATCTAGCAGTGTAATACTCAAGGTGGGTGAGTATTTGGCATCAGATTCATCTGAGCACCTGATACAAAATGAAATGAATATTTTTGATGTGCAGATCGGAAAAGCATATACACGGTGGGGCATATTTATGAGTTCTGGCGCATCTCTGCAAATCAGCAGGGATGCGCCAGAACAAATGCGTCACGCAAAACTACCCTTGCGTCACGGCGGATATGCCGCATTTACAATGCGGGGCGCCGTGGCGCAATGGTAGGCAGATGCGTGACGCATCCCGTGACGTAAGGGCGGCGCATCGCTGGAGTCGCATCGCAAGCGCGACGCGACTCCAGCAATGCTCGGGTGTGCCCTATACTTAACGTGCTGCGTCGGTCGTTACGCCTGCTTCAAGCAGGCGTAAGGAATTGACGTAGCAGCGTCGCACAAGTGCTTGCGTGAAATCTTGTAGATTTCACGCAGGCACTTTTGTGAGGCGCACCTGCCCCGGAACGCCCACCCTGCGCCGGAACGCCTACATGTAACGCAGGGCTTTACAACGTGATGCATCTGCCTAGATGCGTCACGTTGTAAATAGGTCGCAGGGATGCGCCACGTTTACGCCGCCGTTGCGTGACGCAACGGCGGCGTAAACGTGGCGCAAGTGCCATGTAAATCTGCCTCCAATTGTTTTTTATATATGGTTCACAGTCATGGTTGTAGACATATGGAAGGAGAGGAATGGATCACAGACTTTTGCCCTGGGTTCGGGCTGGGGCAGAAGCAGTACGTGCCTGACAAATCAAGAGCAGGAAAGGGAAGGACGAAAGAAACCAAAGGAGGAAGGAGAGAGTTGAGATGGAAGACATGAAAGGCATATAATAATAAGAGAGCGAAAGGGCAGGGGGAGAAATAAAAAGGAGAGCAGGTGTGTAGAAGTGGCACATTATGAAACCAAGTGAGCTAGTGAATCCTGGCATCACCTCTTAAATCTTTTGATACTGGGCAAAGCACACCTCTCTCAGGTTCGGTTTCCTATTCCACCAAACTTGGGGGTGTTTGATGTGATTCCGTTTGCAGCGTGTTCTGTACAAATAGGCACTCACTAAGGTGGGCAGAAGTGTGGAATTATTGAAATAGAAGAAGGTGGAGAGGCAGAAAATAGAGGAAGTGGGTGAAAAGGAGGGGGAACATCCTTTACAACGCAATTTTTACAACGCACTACCATTACGAAGCAACTTTTACAACGCAAGTTATTACAACGCATTGCGCTGGGGAGCGCTCTAAGATAGGGAATAGTTTAATTACTATCCAACACCTTCCCTACTATCCACGGGGACTGGAGTTGGAATAGTAAATTAAACTATTCACTATCCAGCGCCCCCCAACGCAAGTCGTTGTAACGACTTGCATTGTAAAACGTGCGTCGTAATGGCATGCGTTGTAAAAGCATGCGTTGAAACATCATACATCCGAAAAGGAGTGCTGAGTTAGAGGCGGACTACCTGGATCTGCACAAAAACAGATCTTTGTTCATAGGTCCCTCTGCGGCTTCCATCTTATCGCATGTGTTTTCATGGTTACCATATGGCAAATACGCCCCAGTACCATGCAAGTGAAACCCCATGAGATGAGACATTACCTGGGGGACCGATCTTCCTGGACGTAATACCACGTGGAATTCCCAGGTCTGTGGGGTTTTATGCAAACATTTACCACCTGTTCTTAGCAGACCTCCGGGTGGGATGGGGTGGCAGAAGGTAACGTGCAGAGTAGTGAAGGGAAGGTATTTTCTGGCAGGGAGAAGCATTGTATGCTCTCCTGACAGAAAACAAGCATTTGCAATGCAATTGGTCTCGACTTTGGGACCTTATATGTATTTAGCTGTGCAGCACATTAGCCTGGGTGCTGAAACATTTACTGTTCTTTTATATGGAGGGAAAGTAAGCACCCAACTGTGTGACACACAAGGTTTGGGAACACATGGAAAGAAATATTGCCTTTCAGCGAGAAATGATATAGTCCAAAGCTCTGTTTTTAATATGAAAGCAGGGCCTTCGGTGGTCATATCACTGAAAATACAAGATTTGAAAAAAATATTATTGTCTACGGGTGCTCGTGGAAGACAATTTCTATGGACTGGAATTTAGAGAATGCTAAAAGGATTCTAGTATTTTGCTGACCTCTGCTGGTCGTTTTCTATCAAGAAAGTTAAATAGAGGCAGTTGCCAGAAAAATTAAAAAAAATAAAGTACCTCAGCAGAAAGCAATTCTGGTATTTTACTGACCTCTGTTGGTCGTTTTCTATCAAGACAGTTAAATACAGGCAGTTGAACAGAAAAAAAAGTCCCTAAGCAGAAGCAGGCAAGTCCTAGGGCTGATCTCCAGAGCCCAAAAAGTACATACACATATAAGTATATACTAAAGTATATACTAAAGTATATACATGAGGTCTTGAATGCTCGACCTAAAAGAACAAGGAATGAGGCTTTGCTGCTGCAGATAAAGTGGCATGTGATTTCACCGTAAGAAATTACTGGACAGTAAAATCGGGTCTGGTTCTCTCACAACCAGAAAAACTGGGTGCAAAAAACCAATCCATTTAGAATCAGCAGCAGCATAGTTCCATGAGGCGATTCATCTCCCCCTGACTTGCAATGAGGGTCCTACAATGTTGCTCAAAGCATTCCATAAGATCTTCCCTTTAGCACCCCTCCTCTTATAACAAATACTACATCAAAGGGACATCAACAACAATAGCAGTACCACAATATGCCCCTGACTGAATAGCAGGGGTATGAAGCTCTCCAAATCATAACTCTTTTGTGAAATGATACTAGATTAGTGACCAAGGAGTTCGTTTAGACATGGGCGGGACAACTGCCAACCGGCTTGGGGTGGGGGGGGGTAAAGGCCTTAAACCCGCCTGACCTGTAGCAGCCAGCCCATCAAATTAGCCAGCTGCTGTGGTGGAGAATTTCCAGCAAATGTGCTTCCTCCATGATGTTGTGATGCCTTGATTGCTGGAGCACTTTCTACAGTACACATAAAGTGATAGACGAAATGCTTGAATTAATTTCAGACACTGGTAATTACTTGGGCTGCGCCCCAGTCCATTGTTATTTTACACGTCACCCCTCCTCAGTTTGGACTCAGCTCTATGTAAGTCAGTCTTGATCGTGTTCTTATAGGAGCAGTCCAGCCACGCCTGAGATTAATTCAATCATTCCACCCATCATTTTTTGTATACTTTAGTATATCCCCATAAGCGGGACGGGTATTCCCAGACATGGGCTGTGCACTCTGTTTCACTGAAGCCAAGCTAAACCTAGCTGGAGAGGCCATAACAAGGGCGAAATCAGCCCTGGGTTGCTTGTGTTCTGGTTCAAGGAGTATCTGGTTTATTATTTTATTTATTTAAGTAGCTTATACAGCGCGCAGCTACCCCCGAAGGGGTGTCCCGGCGCTAAAAACAGGAACTCACGACTAAAGAGGGGAAGCAGGAGGAATGTGGGACTAGAATCGTGTTTTGGAGAAGAGTTCAGTTGGCAGTTCAGGGTGGACAGTTCCCAATCAGGTGCCTGTGCTGGGATTAGAACCTAACTTCCCAGTTCCAAAACCTGTCAACTCCTGAATAAGCTTGACTGGAGGGGTGGAACTCTGGAGGGGCTGGGCTCACAGACAAGCACAGCCTGAGACACTTCTACCCACCCCCAATGCTTCAACCCAAAAAAAGGTCCCAAGGATACTGCTGGAAGCTCACTTTGTGAAGAGGTCTCCAGCTCATCTTTTGTTCCGCAGTGTTATATCAGCTCTTCAGAGGGAGACATCGAGAAATACACTGATATTGTAAGTCACACAGTGGCATTGTGTGAGCTGGAAGGTCTCTGTTTCAGTCCTCCAGTTTAAGGCCGGCGCTTTAGCCACTAGACCATATCACTTAACCCTCTGTTACAGAAGTACAATTCTTTTTTCTTCCTCCCACACACCAAAGTTAATACAATATCTTATGCAGCAGGTATTAGTAATTTTTATGTAAATTTAATTAATACACAACTGTGGTTGTGCTTGTTTCTAAATTCAACAAACAGCACCACCATGTGGCAGACTGTTATAGATACCATTTCTGACAATTAAGTGCCTGTGCCGAGAACCAAAAACCACCGGCCTAAATTAAGCAATGGGTGGAACTGACCCTTTAAGACTCTGCATAAGTTATTGTCTTCGGCATCATCTTCTACCCTGGAAACCTGTTGTCACAGTGGGCTCCGCAGGCTTGTAAAAATTTTGCTTTTTGTTATGTCTCTGGTCCTCTGCAGCCCTCTGGTCATCATCTTCACCCACACCTATAACACAGAAGGTGGTGACCTGTCCTGGCTTTGCCAGCCTGCTGGAGAATCACTCTGCTCTCTGAGTCTTGCTAGAAGGGTCATTTCACTTTCTCTCTGCTCAAGGACACCCTAGAGGATTTAGACCAGAAGGATCTTTTTAGTAATCCAAGTGCAATATCAAATCTTGACAAACTGAAGATTAAAAAAATGTTGCTTGAACAGTTTGCCACACGCAGAGCAGGAGTGGAACTTTCTAAACGTTCAGTAAGCGCCCACTGTCTCATTAAGAATAGTGAGGGCATGGAACCTTATTTGTATTTGATGCACAATTCCCAGGACAGGTTTTTAATGTCTCATTTTAGGCTCAATTTATTACCAAATATACTGGCTGACCCACCAGGTTTTACCTTAACAATTGCGCAGAAGGGTGCCTGCGGCTGCAACAATCGGTCTCCGCAGGACACCCTTCATTTTGCATTTTTGTGTCCTTTTTACAAGATGCATAGACGTAAATTTCTGGTAGACATCCTAAAACAGTTGAAGTTCCGTCATGCTAAAGTTGCCTTGCTCTTTATACAAAGAGCAAATGACATGCGCACATTATGCTGTATCATGAATTTTATTAAGGTCTCGGTAAGGCTAAGAAACACTAGAGGACTGAGTTAATTAATGGTTCCAGATAAAATTATTTTCTATTTTTTTTAATTTGTATCGGCGAATTTTAGATGGAGTTCAGACATGGTATTTAATTGTATTTTTAATTGTATATTTGTACTTATATGATGTTTTTTAATCATCGAATAAAGACTTACTGAACTGAACTCTGCTCAGTCATCTTTAAAATGTAAAATCTTTGTACACTACGTTATACTTATCATCAAGGCGAAGGCAAAACAACATGTCCTGTGACTTTGAGCAGACAATTTTCACACAAGTTGCTGCCCGAACCCTCAAGGGGACCAGGCAGCTGTCCTCTCCCTTGGGCCAGAGAATGATAGTACACATTATGCCTCTTCATTATCATGTTTAGCCAGGCATCAAGATCTACCTCCAATCTATTTTCATTCTCACCCCTGTCTTCCTCCCACTCAGGACATGGTGCAAGGTTAGTGTTATGATAACGTTTTTTCCTTTGCTAGCACAGAGACAGCAATGTCTGGTTCCTTTCTGCAGCGTACACCTTTCCATTTGTCAGAGGTGCCAATTCCCAAATTTCCAGGGTGCAAGGGAACTACTGATCCCCATGACAACACAGGAAGTGACATCACAGGAAGTGCCAACAGTCGACAAGACATGTTATTTGTAGCACTTAGAAAGACTCTGGATAGAAGACAAGGGGCATATGTACAAAGAAATGTTAGAGCGTGGAGCTGTGCCAAATTTGGCTGCGCTGCGTTCTGACATTTCCAAAATGCAGGGATTGGCTCTATTTACAACAATACGGCGTACCCCTGTGTTTTCGCAGGCGCTAAAATTAGCTGCCTAGCACCAACAGAGGCGCCCTTGCACCATAGTACAAGGTGTGCATGCGTTGCAGGGAATTGTTGCTTATGTGCAGGATAATGTCCCTTCCTGCACATAAACAAGCAATAATGGCAATTTGTTACTTCTATGTGAGCTGCAGATTGCAGAACACATTGAAGTAGCAAATCTTTAATATTATTTAATATTTATTATTTAATGGTTGCTTATCTGTGGGAAGGGACACCTTTCAAACCCGTTCTTTCAAAAAGTCCAATGCAAAGTCAATCCATATGGGCAAGGACCGTGATAAGTCCGCTCGAATATATGTACAGGTCACGAAGGCGTCTTTCTGTTCAGCGCTCCTGTCCGCGGACAACTGGTTCTGAATAAAGAATACTAAGGAATACAGCAACTACATTTAGGTGTGCTTTGGTGTCTATGGTATAAAGTTGTATCTAGACTACTTTTGTAGATCTAGCAGTGTAATACTCAAGGTGGGTGAGTATTTGGCACCATGTGAGCACCTGATACAAAATGAAATGACATTTACTTTATGCAGTGTATACTGTCAATAAACATTTTTGATGTGCAGGTCGAAAATGCATATCCACCAATTCTTTTTGATATTTGGTTCACAGTCATGGTTGTAGACATATGGAAGGAGAGGAATGGATCACAGACTTTTGCCCTGGGTTCGTGTTATCCATGCTTGCAGCATGCCATGGGTTTGGGAAATTTAACATAAGAATTAAAATCTATTTTAAAGCATGTAAAGTTACATTCTGACCCCAACATCTAGACGTAGGATGGAAAATGCTCGCCTTCGCAAGGCATGTCAATCATCAATTAGTTACTTTCTTCTTAATCTGGAGCAAAGAAATTCCATGCTGTGGCTTGAGAAGTGAAGAAGAGATCTCAGATGAAGAAGTCATGAGTTGTAGTCAGAGCTCAGCCTCTTCAACACTGTCAGGAATATTTACCTGCCATGCCAGAACTTTAGGATAACTGCTGATTATGTAAATAATTCTAATTTATTTTATGCAGGTTTATCCTATCTCGATAACTTGAAAATGTGGCACAAGCTGGGCCCTCCTGAACCAATAGTGGACAGCAACAACACAAGCCCTTACTTTGCTGCTGCTATTAACCAGGTGTAGATCATACTTAGAAAGGGTAGAGCATAGTATGTGCAATGTATACATAGCTATTTATTTAAATATCTTCAATGCACTAAACACAGTCCATACTGCTTCCAGGTACTGAAATATTTAAGACTGGGGTCAGATGCAGTAGGGAGCATTGAAGAAAGCAAAGAAAAATGGCAGGAGGCAAATAAGTAGAAAACACATGAATTATCTAATGTACTGCATCACAGGTTTTGGTGAGGACATTTAGCAGAGATAGCTTTTTTGGCAATAATCCATCTTGAAGTTCCCTTTAAAGTTAGTGAAGGCGTAGAAAGTAATCTTAGTTCTTTTGGAAGGTTGTCTCATAAGTGTTCTAAAATCTGGTGTCATTTAGAGCAAGGAGTTGGGTTAGATGAGGATTGTATGTGAACCAATGGCACTGGAGGTCTGGATAGCTGCTCTCTTAGATATGAAAGGGCAAATCTACAAAGATTTGACGCAACAAAAATCTACAAGACAACTTGCTGTGTTGTTTCAAATGGAGAGAGAAGGAATGGGCCATATCTCCTAAGGTATGGTGCATTCCTGCTCTCCCTTTGCGCTGATGGAGCTGAGTGCAGCTGAGTGCAGCCTAGCGCCAACGCAGGCACCCGTGCACTGTGGTGCAAGGGTGCCTGCATTATAGGCGGATTTTTTGTGTGCAGGAAGAGAGACCTTCCGTCATGAAAATCCTCTGAGGCTTTTTCCTATCTCTAAGTGTGCTACAGAATTCAGCACATGTAGAAAGAGGAAATAACATATTTCTCCTCGTTATGCCAGTGGCGGCCAGGGCCGTACTGGCTACCGGGCAGTTGTGTGTGCTGCCGAGCTGGGGGTTGTTTTCGTTAATAGTGACCTGCGTGTGAAAAACGAAATTCGTTTTGCTTTTTTAATTTCAATGCGCACGCAGGTCCCCATCAACGAAATGAGCCCCCACCACAGAGAAATTAGCCCCCAGCTCGGCAGCACACACAACTGCCCGGTAGCCAGTCCGGCACTGGTGGCGGCCCCTACAAAACTCAAGTGGGGGGGCTGAGGGGGTGAATGGAACGGGGGATTAGAGAAATAATGAGATTTTTTCTCAAATGCATCTGTTCTGCTGCCAACTCTGTTGTCCACCTCTGTGCTCCACTTCTCTCCTGATGGTGTCCCAGCAGTCCCTGGAACTCCAGCAGAGGCTCCCCACCCAAAACCTGCGCTGCTTTCAATAGTATGAGAGCCGCGCCAGGATTGGTATAAGCGGCACGGTTTGCCACTCAAACAGTGCCTGGAAGTCAGTGCTGTTTCTCCAACTCTGCTGTGCAACACAGCTGGGTTAGAGAAACCTAAGTGCGTATGACGGGTTGGCCGGCCTAAGATGGCCAGCCAAACCGGCATGCGCACTTACAGTGCTACACAACTCCTACCCTGCTGTCCTCATGGCCCCTCCCCGTCCAGAATTGGCTGGCTCTAGTGGGGAAATAACAATAAAATGATAATAAATTGGTTTATTAACATTTTATTTTGCCCGTTTTTTCAGCGGGGCGACGCTTCTCTCCATAGTGTAGGAGACGCTGCTGCGTTATGCCTCCACTAGGGAGGCATATCATTTTGATGCATGCACAGGTTTTAATAGTGTTAGTAAATCTGGGAATGCACCGGAAACCATGGGTAGCTGTGTGGGAACACCCATACTCAAACCATGGAAAGCCTTCCATGTGTAGAGTAACGCAGGGCAGCTACTTCCCCTGCATTGCATTACTACAGATTTACTACGCTACGCAGGGGGATGTATGACGTTACAACGCATGCTTTTACCACGCATGCTGTTACAACGCAAGTATTACAACGCAAACCTTTACAACGCATAGCGCTTTGGGGTGCTGGATAGTGAATAGTTTAATTTACTATTCCAACTCCAGTCCCAGTGGACACTAGGCAAGGTGTTGGATAGTAAATTAAATGTATTCCCTATCCTAGAGCGCCCCCCAGTGCAATGCGTTGTAATGGTTTTTGCTGTAAAACCTGCGTTGTAATAGCACTGCGTGGTAAAAGTTGCGTTGTAAAGGATGTTTCCCTACACAGGGCCACTCATGTCAAAGTAAATCTGACTCGAGGGCTTGCGCGATGCAACGGCGTCACAATCTCTCAGTAAATCGTGGCTTTAGTGTTAGATGTCATCAGTGTTGTCTCCCGTGGGTAGGCGCAGCATTTTGACGCATCCCCAGGTCTACCAGTAATGGCAAATCTGTGTATGAACCAAAATCCATGGGTGGATGCGTGTGGATACACACGCTCCACCCAGGGATGCTTTTCTAGGTCAGAGTAACGCAAGACAGCGATTTGGCCTTGCATGGCTTGATAAATCTGACTTTATGGGTTGCGCCGCCCTTGCGTCCCCAACAGTATGATTCTGCAAAGTGCTTCATTGTGGCCACCAGTCTGCATCGGAGCTATACAGATACAGTATAACATACAATTAATTAAATAAAACACTCTGGGGCACATTTATGGGAGCGTTACCTCTTGCTTGCACCACGCCACGTGGTACATGGGTGACACAAACATCTAAGTCATATTTGTGAAGCCATTGCAAAGTCAATTTGCATGGATTTGACTGGCTTCAAAAATATTGAGTGATGCAACGCAGAGCAAAATGCTGCGTTGCATCACTCTGAGCAAGGGAGACTTTCCATGGGCCTTGCAGTGGGTGGTCCCACTGAACTCCCATGGTTTTTGATGCATTTCCAGATTTACCCAACCTGATAAACCTGGGAATGTGCCAAGAAGATATGTGAACTTTGTAACCCAAAGGAGTTAGGTCCTTATTGGACGTGGACAAGGCTGGACCATTTATAATTGCAAAAAACACACAAATGCCTAGACCACTCTCTTTTTTTAAAAGAACAAAAACAATTAATGAAGGTCAAGAATACTCTTTATTGAATTCTGACCTGGTAGTTATATTTTATACGTTTGACTTCTTTTTTTACTTTCAAAGTTTTTTTTACATATATATTCATTAGCAAAAATAGGACAAACTGTACATATATTTACAATACTATACAAACCAATTCATAAACCAAACATGTCACAATATATCTACACAAACTCAAAAAAACATAATAACAACAAAAAACACATTAAATTGATGTGTACTTGTTCTCAATAAATGAGAGACAAAATCAAAAGGAGGACAAGAAAGGCAGGAAGGAAGGAGAGCATAAGGACTGGAGTCAAATTAATGATACTCTTTCATGATGTTAAAGCTAACAAATAGTTCTTGTAAGTAAAATATTCCTTCAAATGTGCCTCCAAGTATGCCTGTGCCTCCAAGTATGCTATACTTGGAGGCACAGGCATACAGGATTGTTTTTGTGCAGGAAGGTGACTCTTCCTGCATAAAAATAATCCTGCATGCCACTATGCAGCCCATTGCGCACCATCGCAGAAGGAAAGGATAGGAATGCTCTGTATACCTTAAATACAGCGCATTCCTGAGACGCAGTGCAGCAAGATGACTTGCTAGGCTGCCCTATGCCACGATCTTCATAAATATGAGCCTTAGCGCATCAAATGCTTTGTGGAATCTGACCATAGACTCAACAGCCGACGGCCCGCTCTGTATGAAGCCGATTCTAGGCCCATTGAGACCCCGTTAGAAGCCACCCTTTGATTACAGAGCACCCTTGATCAACCACATCTCGGGATCCTCCACGAGCTCCCCTGTGTGCCAATGAAACATATGTTGTAAGTACCGCCCAAGCAGCGTACACCACGCTGAATAATACATACAGCAGGGCAGGGCCTTATTCAATATTTATGCATTCAGTATGCCGGGTGCATCAAAGGGTTAGCTGTTCAGATGCATTATTAATGCATGAGCCTGTAAATCATCTGCAATAAAAAAAACTGTTCATATAATCTTCCTCTAACTAAACTATTGACTTGCTCACTAGTTTCTTTAATTGAATTTGAAAGGAGCCATGGAAAGTCAATTGGCAGAAGCCTTCTGCAGTGTGAAGCCTTCCTTCCAAGCAGCCTCGAACTGTGATCTCCTGCCTACTGGCGTAAGGGGGTGCTCTTAGAGCTTAATAAGTTTGAATATATAAGGTTGCAGGAATGCCTATCTGGTGTACTTCTATTTTATGTATGGAATTTAATTGGTGCATTTGTGGAGCATCGACCGAGCTCCAAAGAACTGCACATCATTTTACAGAGAACTTTTTTATTGCAATGGGAGCCTCTCATACATGACATGCTGTACTCAAAACAGTCTGGTGTTGGAGTCCGGTTCAGACCAGAAACCAGGACATGCAGTGCAGAGCATGTGATGAAGAAAGTAAGCTATCGATATGCCTTTTTCCAGGATTACAATTTGTGGCATGGTGCGATAAAGTGATTTGCACAGAATCACACAAGTTGTTGCATGAACATCAACGCTGAGATTAGAACACCAGTCTCCAAGATCCATGGACGGCAACAAAGTAGCTAGACCACATTTCCTCTTAGGGCAATTCTCTGTTTTAAACTAGAATGATGAGGTCTATCGAAGTTCTGGCCTGCATCATGCCTCATATGAAACACTTTGCCCGTAAAAACCTGTATAAATAAATGAATACAATTGTACTGACTTCCAGGTGCCAGAGATCAAAACAGTGGATCTGTGATCTTACTGTTTTTTGATAAATCTTTGGTCCATCCCAAATATACTTCCCTGGCACATTTGTTTCATTGTATAAAGTGAATTTTTTTTGCAATTGTGAGACCCTCCAATGTGTAAAAATTGGATCAGAGTTTATTGGACAGTTATTTTTTACCACAATTGAACAGTTTATGCACCACTTAATCAATCAATCAATCATAGCATTTGTAAAGCGCACTACATACCCGTGAGGGTCTCAAGGCGCTTTTAATCAATCAATCAATCATAGCATTTGTAAAGCGCACTACATACCCGTGAGGGTCTCAAGGCGCATTTAATCAATCAATCAATCATAGCATTTGTAAAGCGCACTACATACCCGTGAGGGTCTCAAGGCGCTCGTGGGGGGGGGGGGGGGGGGGCTGCTACTGTTCGAAGAGCCAGGTCTTGAGAAGTCTTCTGAAGGTCAGAAGGTCTTCGGTCTGCCTTAGGTGGATGGGGAGGGTGTTCCATGTCTTGGCAGCGAGGTGGGAGAAAGATCTGCCATCGGTGGTCACTTTTTAGATGCGGGGGACGGTGGCGAGGGTGCGGTCTGCGGAGCGGAGCTGGCGCGTGGGGGTGTAGAGGCTGAGCCGATGTTGAGGTACGCTGGTCCGGTGTTGTGGAGTTCCTTGTGTGTGTGGGTGAGGAGTTTAAAGGTTATCCTCTTGTTGATAGGGAGCCAGTGCAGGTCTCTCAGGTGGGGGGTGATGTGGCTGTGGCGAGGGATGTCGAGGATCAGGCGTGCAGAGACGTTCTGGATGCGTTGGAGTCGTTTTAGGAGTTTGGCCGGGGCTCCTGCATAGAGGGCGCTTCCGTAGTTCTGTCTACTGCTGACGAGGGGTGACCGTCCTTCTCGTTTCGGTGGGGACCCACTTGAAGATCCTGCGGAGCATGCGGAGGGTGTTGAAGCAGGAGGAGGAGACGGCATTGACCTGCATTGGCATGGAGAGGGTAGAGTCAAGGACGACCCCTAGGTGGTGTGCGTGGTTGGTGGGTGTTGGGGGTGTTCCTAGTGCAGTTGGCCACCAGGAGTTGTCCCAGGCCGAAGGGGTGGATCCGAGGATGAGGACCTCCTTCTTGTCTGAGTTCAGCTTCAGTCGGCTGCTCCTCATCCAGTCGGTGACGTCTTTCATTCCTTTGGGGAGGTTGGTTTTGGCAGTGTGGGGGTCCTTGGTGAGGGAGAGGATCAGCTGGGTGTCGTAGGCGTAGGAGATGATGTTGAGGTCGTGCCGTCGTGCGACGTGGGCGAGCGGTGCCGTGGAGATGTTGAACAGCATTGGGCTGAGGGATGAGCCCTGGGGTACTTAGTTGGAACAGTGACCACGTTGACATTAGATCAGCACCAACTCCCCAATCAATCAATCAATCAGCATTTGTAAAGCACAACTCTATCACCCTTAGGGGCATCTGGGCGCTATGTATCCGTCGAAGAGCCAAGTCTTGAGTCTTTTTCTGAAGCCTGCAAGTGAGGGGGCCATAAGGAGATGTAGGTGGAAGTCATTCCAGGTGTTGGCTGCGGTGTAGAAGAAGAATCGGCCACTGCTACAATTCAGAAAAAATGTTGTGGACACACCTCTTGAAGGAGAATGAACCCTAACCTTACAGTCTACCTTTGACCTTCCCCCTGCCCCCTCCCCCCCCCTCTGTCTTTGTTTCTTCCCACGGACCATGCCCCTGCTTTACACTCAGGCGCAATTGAATTTGGTTCATGCTCTACAAATGCCAAAACATACCTACACCACAAATACAAGCATCAATGAGTATCTATTTATATTGCAATAGGAGCGTATTTATAATTAGTGTGTGAGACAGATGTGTTGGTTGTTTGTATGCAGTTACATCAGGCATGATGCATATATCTGTTAGCTTTTCTCCTCTGTTGAACACAAAAACAAATATTTTTGGCACTGTGTGTGTTTCATTTTTCTCCAATAATGTTCCCTGCTCAGCATATCAGGCAATTAGCAATTTGATTAAAAATCGTGCTACATTTTTAGGGCTTTCATCTTTTTTAAATGGAGTTAGGAATTTCCAGGTAAATCTAAGATCACCAACCAAAGTTTTATTTTAGATTGGTATTAACACTGAGTTTTTGTGTTTAAGAACTGCAAATAAGTGGTGTTACTATTACCTAATGTAATGGCACTTAGTTTAGCAGCTATGGAAGGAAGAAAGGCTGAGATGGTCTTGCTAGGATGTGTACTTATTACTTACAGCCTACACCAAATCTTAGCAGGGAGCGCCAAACTCACTAAAAGAATTTGCCATTCACTAAAATAACATCTACTAGTAAATAGTTGAGTTTAGAGAAAGTAAATATGTACTTTTCCCAGAAAGGATCCATATATCACATTTTGGATCATTTTGAGCTGATTCACAAAGGTATTTTCACATTTAAGTGTAAATAAAATGCATAAAAAGAAGCAGTGACAGGACAGAAGCTCTCTTGAAATGTTCTTACACTTAAAGTTCTACTCGGATCCCTCTGTCAGATCTCTTTGTAGGGTGGTTGGCAGTCACTAAGTTAACTGTTTGTGGATATTCAGACAAAAACCGAAGGGGATGATGGGCGAAGTGTTGAACATTGCAAACACTCACCCCCAGTCAACTGATTTGGGTTTAATCCATCATCATTCATTAGCTCACTCTGCCACCCCAGTTCAGACATGGCCATATGCAAATCAGTCTGACCCTGTGCCTCATGGGAACAGTCCAGCCCGAACTACCAAGCCATGTCTTCACTGGACCGGAAACAAGTATCCTGGGCCCGGTTTCTGGCTAATCACCCGTCATCAGCCATCCTAGCTTGAATCCAGTAGAAAAGTGAGCCAGGGACCCACATCTGGGCATACCCTGCCAACCTGGGGCGAACAAAGCAAAGCCAAAGAAGATGATGGACGGAGTGTTGAACATTGCAAGCACTCACCCCCAGTCAACTGATCTGGGTTTAATCCATCATCATTCTTTAGATCACTCCGCCACCCCAGTTCAGACTTGGCCATATGCAAATCAGTCTGCTGTCAGTGTCCCACCAGGAAAATGGTTGGAGGTATACTCATTCTTACCAGCAGGAGTAAATTAGGTTTCGGGGTGAAGAAAAAGGAGGGTACAACCCCATAGTTGGTGAAGATGTATAAGAAGGGGTTTTTTCAAGAATGAAACAAAATGACAACTTTGCTCCTGCACTTATGTATATTTATACACATAGAAATTTAGACCTGCTACATTTCTGTATGTAAAAGCCGCCACGTGTAATTTACTGTTCTTTTTGAAGATTTTGTGATTAGAGTCTAAGCATTAGTTTTGACTTCATCATGCTGGCTATCATTGGCACAGAGTGGAAATAATCTAGTTTACGTAAGAAAAAAATGGACAGTAGGAAGAGGAATGCCACGGATAACGAGCTTACTTAATGTCCCCACAGGTTCTTGCATGCCTACGCTGTTAATATTATATCTGAATTATAATAAAACGTTCCACCATTTTACTGTAAGATTAGATGATTTAAGAAATGAAAAGAGCAACGAGAAATAAGCAACGAAAAGAAATAAGAATTGATTTTTTATAAAAATTTATACTTGGTCTATTACAAGTCGATTTAGGTAGAGTCTCTGGTCCTATTATCTTGAACTGATCACTGTTTCATCAATTTTGTGATCCTGCTGGGAGTGTGACGCGATTATTCCTCCCACAAAGTGTTTACCAAGTCATTGTTCCTGGAAAACAGTGAACGAAGCCAGCCTCAGGGATACACTTAAGCTGCCCACGATAGTTCATTCCTGGGATGCAGACAATTATTTTTATCACAAAACAATAGAGGAGACCTCTGAAGTCGGTCAACGCTTTCAGGAAAGTACCTTCAACAAAGCGGTACTTTGAAGAACTCACAGCGTTGTAAAAGGCTGGGACGTGTGTGGAGATGATCTAAATCTACCATCAATAGATCCAAAATCCATCCTGCCTCTCCCAACCTTTGTAAGAATCTGCCCACATTTTTAGGTTTGGCCTTTGAGACAGCTTCTCAGACTATTGTGTTTAGAAAAAATATATTATCTACATACATATAGGAGCATATGCACAAGTTCACAAAATAGGGTGGGTTGAAGGGTCTGAGGGAAATTTACAGACCAGTGCGGACAAACCCCCCTACTACTAAATCAACAAAAACCAAGAGTCCGCGGGTCTCTACCAGAGATAAGTGGAAACTGACTGATATAGCTCAACAGACGGAAATCATATAAACTAAAGTAAAGTGAGCAAACCGTTGCCGCTTCCGCTTACCTGTCCGTCGTTCCTGGTTGCTCCAAGCGGTAACCGGACAGGCGCAGATGCTGTATTCGTGCTAGAAAGAGAAGCGGCCTCACCTGTGAGGAGACGTAGTCAATTTTAACTCACATCATATTGACACTGCACCATATATTGTTCACCACACTAGAATCAGCTTCATCGATCTGTAGATCTAGTCCTCTGTTTTCATCTTAATAACATCCGCGAGCTCCTCCTTTTAACACTAGCAAGAAGTAGTAGCTCCTTAACTGTACTAGATTGCAGTTAAGAGGAGATCCCAAATGATGAAGCATGCCACTTCAGTGGGTGATGGGATCCTGTCCTCTTTAAGAGGACTCCCTGTAGAGATTTACGTCTGTTGAGCTATATCAGTCAGTTTCAATGTATGAATGATTTGAAGTGTGAGCGGAAAGATGGGTGAATAGAAAACTAACAATGAAAGGGTGGATGGACGGGATGGTGAATGGATGGATGGATGAAAGTATGATAAGGCGGATAGATGGCTGTATACATGAAAGGCTTAAAGATGAACGGAAGGGTCGTGGACCAGGGTCAGCGGACTCGACAATTCTCGTCTCGGTGCCTACTCTAACCTGGGGTCCTACTCGGCAACTCTGGGCATTAGCTTGCCTAATCTCTACAACGGCCCCACCAACGCCGGGGATGCCTGGCTCCACCTTGGGGATTCCCAGTAGGGACCATCCCACAGGGAAAGCCAGGACGGGTTCCCCAGCGGTACACAGCGCCGGGACGCCCCTTTGCTGGGGCAGCTGTGCGCTTTACAAGTATACAACATTTAACATTTAATACGGGACTTCATGTCACTTTTTTTTATTATTTCGTACATTTGCGAACGCCTTGCAGTTTCCTAGATTTTTCCATCTCTACCGCCGCCAATTTGCACCCTCCCGCGGCGGCGCTGTGTGCTTTTAAGCATAGAAGATTGTTCGACAGGAAAACCATGATGTATGTACAGGACTGTGTATGTATCTCTTCCTCTTTCATCTTTTTTTTCCCTCCCCAGCCTCATTTGGGATATGAAGTTCACGCGTAATGTGTATATTTTGATTCACGATAATCCTGGTTCTTCCTCGTGTTTTCAAAATCTTTTTTTCAATTCATTACTTTTTTCAAAAGAAATTCACCATAGCATAACTTTGAAATATAACCACGGTGAGTCTGATATATTATTGTAAGTGCAGTTCTTTCCACAGCTCAGAAAGGCATTTAAATGTCCAGCAGACACCCAAATAAGTCGTTTGTTTTTTGTTGTATTTTTACATTCTGAATGCGACATTGACTTTATTTTTTTGTACTTTCTGAAAAGTGTTGATTTTATTTTTTGCAAGAATCTGGCAGCTCGTCACACTCAGTCCTTCACTTCAGCCTGCAGTACACAACATCCTGCACAGGCTCTCCGGGAAGTCCCTGCAGTAGCCTTACTTTTTATATCACTATTAAATTATGACTGTAATTTTATTCTAACATCCACGAAACGCCCAAACCAAATGATTCTCTTTTGCATTATTTTTAGACAGGGAGTTAACAGCCAGATTCATCAACGGAAAATCGGCTCGCAAAGGGCCAGATTCTGATAATCTGGCCCTTTGCGAGCGCAATTTTTGCATTTGGGATTCATCATCCCAAATGCAAAAATCGCAAATTGCGAAATCGCTAAATTGCGAGGAATTGCACTAAGGAATCTCTATTTGATATTCCTTAAATGCAATTCATGAACCATTTTAGAATTGCGAAATCGCAATTTTTGGGCGCTATTTACCGCGAAGTCTGACTTCGTGATAAATAGCGAAAACTCAGAAAAATGCACTTTCGTGCATTTTTCTAAGTTGTATGTTACACACACACATGTCCTTTGGACATGTGTGTTCGCAACATCAGTGTGAATTCACATTTCAGGGGTGCTACAGGGTGTCCTTTGGACACCCCTGGCACCCTTGAAATCGCATCCTTATTTGCGATTAGCAAATTGCTAATCGCAAATAAGGAAGCTGTATAAATCGCAAATAATATTGCGATTTCTACATGAATCCCGTTTTGCGAGTCTTTAATAGCGATTCACCCGCTTTGGCTGTATTTTTACACTGTGAACTATACACAGGGATACTGGAATTATGCGGCCGGGGAGCACCAAATTATGCGGCAGGGTTGAGTAAATTATGGAGCAAGAAAAGGCAAATTATGCGCCATTATGTGGCACATTTTGAGATAGTATTAGTCGTTATTTTGTTATTTGTAAACTTGATAATGCTGCCTGGGCATTAGTTGCAGCTCATTAGTGTCAGTTTAACGCCCAAACACAGCAACAAGCAATAGAAAGGTTTTCAGGCAACCTTTGCAAAGGCCCTTCCACAGCGTGGCAACATGGGTCACTGCTTTTTTAATAACTTTTGAACCATTTTAGTCATAAACATATTTTTTTATGGTAAAATCTGCAGATTATTCAGCAGCTGCTGAATTATGTGGCAAAAGCAACACATTTATAATTATGCAAAAATTGTTGCAGCCGCATAATATCATAATTCCAGTGGCCCTGACTATACATAAGGATGAAGCTTCATTGTATGTATGTTTGCCATCACTTTCACCCTCCTTATCTGTTTTATTTTATTATTTTTTAGTAAATTTAGTAAATAGTCGAATTTAAGAATGGGGCCACATCCTATGTCAATGGGATGACATTTAAAGCAAAAGTTTGGTGCCTAAGCAACGTTTCCCCCAGCACAAATTTCGCAGCAGGAAAGAATGAACCTACAAGCTGTGCACTTCTTGTTTTAACATACCTCCCAGTTACATATACTCACGGCGATTACAATTATGCACTTACAGTCACTGCCTTTTCACATTACCGTAGTTTTACCACACTTGCCACACAATCTATCATCTACTGGATAATTTGCAGATTTCAGAAATACATTTGTTAAAATGACAAAATAGTGAATATATATACTGCCAAAGAATATGCCACATTATAATTCTTAATTTACCTAATCTTGCTGTGTAGTTTTGTGAGCTGTTGCACATTTTGGATCTTCTGTTCTGCATGATTGAAGTTGCCCTGCTTGCACATAATCTTTTCAATGGCCTTATTCAGAATTGGAAAGGCACTTTTCAGATAAAAGAAACTATTTTGTGTAGTGTTTCCTACTACAGGGTTTAACGTTTTCTACTGTTGTTAAGTATGGCTCTGTGCTTGTCCTGCACAATTGTTGTAAAATCAACAATTAATATTATTGCAGGTAGTTATTGATAACAGTTATGTATATTATTATAGTGCATTTCTGAACATATATATTTATATACTGCATAATTTTTTGACATATGGAAGCATAGCAAAAATCCTGAACCTGTCAAGGCCAGACCTATTGGCTTTGCCAATGTTGGTTTAGTAATAAGATTAAGATGATCTACGCTTATTTTGAAACTCAGCCAGAGTATCATTCCTTAGAGCTTCCACAAGAGCAGTTACATCCTGAATCACAGAGTTGTTTAGGGGCCTTCAAGGACTTTACAGTTCAAGACATCAAAAATATGATGACGACCGACCACTCAGGGTCCCCAGACGATCCATGTCCTTCGCCCCTTGTTTCGTCGTCTCCACCTTTGTCCTGTCCCCATTTGGAGGCACTTTGTAATCTCTGGCTTGCAATAGCTAAGGGTCCTTGAGCATTTAAACATGTTAACATGCTTCCAATACTCAAAAAGCTCTCAGCCAATTCTTAGAAAGAATATTCTGAATTATCATTCCATCTCGCTCCTGCCCTTTACAGCTAAACTACTGGAAAAATATTATTAATAAACAACTATCTCACTACTTGGAGGAAAATAACACATTGGCTTCATCTCAGTCTGGCTCAAGGGATGAGCACGGAAACCGCAATCCTGGCAGCTACGGATACAATTAGGATCAGCTTGGATGACGGTAGACCTTCGTCCCTTCTCCTATTAGAACTTTCAGCGGCCTTCTATACAGTTGTCCATATGATCATCATGAGGCTGTACAAGATGGAGATACATTCAAGAGCACTGGGCTGGTTTATTTCTTTTCTGTCCTATGGAACCTAGTGACATCTTCCAGATCAAATGCCTTAGGTCCCCCTCCTGGGGTTCCACAGGGGTTGTCCTTTAGCCCCACAAATTTTAACATAAATATGGCGTTGCTGGCTACGGCTATTGCTGAATCCGGCTTTGAGAAACTATGTTATGCTGAAGATAGTCAGCTGGGGATATCTACTGCTGATAACAAAGAATCCACCAGAATCAGATTCTGAAATGTATGAAATCTTTGGTCCTCTGGATGAAACAGAATTGCCTAAAATGTAACAGAGACAAGACTGAGATTCTCTTGTTTGGCAAGGATAATGATATGTGGGAAACAACCTTTACAACGCAACTTTTACAACGCACTACCATTACAACGAAACTTTTACAACGCAACATCCATTACAACGCATGCCATTACTAAGCAACCATTACAACGCATGACACTACAACGCACACCACTACAACGCATGTCATTACAACGCAGTCATTACAATGCATACCATTACAACGCATAACATTACCATCCAACACTTACCCTACTGTTGCACCCCATGGAGTTAGAATAGTAATTTTTACCCCTACACTATCCAACACCTACCCTACTGTTGCACCCCATGGAGTTAGAATAGTAATTTTTACCCCTACACTATCCAACACTTACCATACTGTTGCACCCCTCTGGAGTTAGAATAGTAATTTTTACCCCTAAACTATCCAATACTTACCAAACATGCAATGTAATGTTATGCGTTGTAATGGTATGCGTTGTAAAGGTATTATGCGCTGTTATGGAATGCGTTGTAAATGTAGTTTTTAAAATTTCGTTGTAATGGCATGTGTTGTAATGGAATGCGTTGTAATGGATGTTGCGTTGTAAAAAATGCGTTGTAAAGGTATGCGTTGTAAAAGTGTGCCTTGTAGTGACATACATCCATGATATGTGGTTGATTGACTGGTGGCCATCTGAGGATGGAGAAGCCCCTACTCCTAAGAGGAAATAATAAATCTTGGCATTTTATTGACAAAACGCTCAGCATGAAAGCACAGAAACATTTAGCTGGATCCTTTGCAAGAAATGACACAGCGGCAATCATGCAGACCATCCACTCAGGGACCCCAATGGACTCATGCCCGTGGTACATTTACAAACTGGGAACATCACCAATCAGCACCACCCTGACCCACATCATCAATGCCTTCATGAATGGAATCTTGCAGAAATCAGTGCCCTCCTTAAAAAGCCCACAGCTGACCCGAATCAAATGAGCAGCTTCCGACCCATTCCTCCCCTTTCCAGTCAAATTGATTGAGAAAGCCATCAACAAGCAACTCAAACTTCACCATCTTCTAGATAACACTCACTCAGGATTTAGAAAGAACCACAGGACCAAAACAGCACACATTGGTGCCAGCGATGACATTCGAATTATCCTGGACCGAGGAGAAACAGTGTCCCTTATCACGCTTGACCTCTCTGCGGCATTCGACATTGCCTCCCATAACACCCCCATCACAAGACTTCATGAGATTGGCATACAAGGATCTGCTCGCAAATGGATCTGTTCCTTCCTCACAGGAAGAACCCAAAAGGTCAGGCTGCCACCCTTCACATGGGAGCCCAAGAAACTGATATTGGGAGTCCCACGGGGATTGTACCACAGCCTCTCCCTTTTTCAACATAAATACGACACTGCTCGCCAGCATCATCTGATCACAAGACATCACCTTCGTCTCCCACGCCGATGACACCCAAGTCGTCCTCTCCCTGATGGACAAGACAATTGCCACCAGAAACTGCATGATCATGGTAGAATACTGGATGAGAACCAACTGCCTGCAACTCCGACAAGACGGAAGTACTGGTCTTCAGCAACAAGACCTCCCCATGGGACTCCACCTGGTGGCCGTTGGAGCTAGGACCAAAACCCACAGACCACGCAAGAAATCTAGGGATCATCCTAGATGACAAGCTCAACATGATGGCTCAAGTCAATGCAGTGGTCACCTCCTTCTTCAGCAACCTAGGCATGCTGCGAAAAATCTTCATATGGCTGCTTCAGAACACAAGATGGGTCCATCCTGCAAGCACTCATCACCAGCAGCCTGCACTACAGCAACACTCTCTACACTGGAATCACCAAACAAACATCATGAAAACACCGCTACAAAAATCAATATGACATACCATAACATCCCTCTACACTGTAGGCAGCTTATCACGCAGGCCCTTGTTACTAATCGCTTTGACTATGGGAATGCCCCATTGTAGACATTAACAACGTTCTACTATCTCACCTCCAAATCATACAGAATGTGGCAGCCAGACTGGTCTGTTGATGTCCTTGAGAACAGCCTCAAACCCCTTACTGAGGTCATTCCACCAGCTGCCGACCAGGAAGTGGATCATTTTCAAGTTTCTCTGTCATGTTCACAGAGGACTGTACACTGGCGTTCACCGATATATTCACACATGCAAACGTTTTTTGCATCTAGTAGGTCTCTCAAATCCTCCGTACTCAGTCTGGTGACTCCATGCCATTTTCTTTGAGTTAGAAGTAATGGCAGTTCCTTCTCATATTTGGCCTCCTGACATCGGAGTGAACTTTGGCTTGTTATTCCCCAGAAACTATATCCTTTTAAAAGCTGCTTAAAAGATGGTCTTTTAAGCAGCAAACTGTTGGGCAACTGACAGGAGGATCAAATGGTGCAGCCTCTGTGTTGGGATCCTCCTTTGAGTGACATTGGCGCAATACAAGAAACCCTTAACATGATATAACACAACACAGACACAGAATGGGTAAAACCCTTTGATTCATCTGGCCCTTGGTGGATACGGTGCAATTGGCCCAAGTGGCAACCACACTCATTTACAAATGGAAGACCTGCTGGGTTTCTTTGCGAATCCGGATGAGGGATTAGCACTAAGATCCCGACCGAGAATAGGAACATTGACTGTTATTTTGGCCCTTGGATTCTTCTTCCAATACCCTGAAGTATAGACTAAAATCACATTACGCAAGGAACACTGGCTGCTATTTTGGCCCTTGATTCTTCTTTCAATACCTCGAAGTATAGACTCACAACACATTGCGCAAGGACTACCATGGTTCTGTTGAGAAGAATTGATTAACTTGGATAGCTGTGGAATGCTGAACTTGCTTTGAATATATTCTTGCCCTGACGAAGTTCCACCTGGAACGAAACACGTTGGCTGATGTCCATACTTTTAATAGAAAATCTAATAAAGAACCTATTTTTGGAATACACACAGTTTATTTTGACTTCATCCTGGTGCACCGTCCTTCTTCTTTTGAATCGCATGATCTGGTTTCCAGTGGAGTAAAAGTGCGGGGTACTCCGGATGTGTTTGCACAGACATTCAAAAATTCAATTACTTAAGAAATTGAGGTGCTAAGCCTTGGTCAGCCGCATTTGTTCCTTCTAATTGTGACCTGCTGGGTTTCTGAAGGTGGAGTCTCAGTCATTTCTATTGGATGAAACCCTTGCTGCAACAGTTCGTATGCCACTGGACCACCAGGCCGTGATGGATCCACCTCCTCACTTAGGGCAGGGTGACTTATGGCAAGCCTTGATCAAGCTACCCGGTTTCCGACCTCATCACTTCAGTGACCATCCCTGGATTTCCCTACCCAAGAGGGTCATGGGATGCATGGAAAGCAAAAAAATGGCCACTGAAACAAACTTCAGGTTTTGGGGGTTTGTGTCTGACAAGGCAAACCAGAATGCACGCGGAACCAAATATACATGGCACCCACTCAGCATTCTTCTCTGTGTCTGCTGCACCAGCGGATAAATAAAAAAAAGTAAATTAGCATTTTTTTAAAATAAAAGTATCAGTCATATTTTCTGATGCATTCCTGTATAAACTCTTTATAGTCTTGCCTATGGTTTATATGACATAAATAAAATATATTTATGGATGTGAATGTTAGATGCTCCGTTATGTCTTTGCTTAGATTTTTTGTAACAGTTCTATAAACAAACAGTATTGTAGAACACATGAAAAGAAATGAATGGCTTGAATCCCATTAGCATGGTATACCCACTCCCATCCATTGCCCAGGCTGTCACAAGGGCATGAAAAATTGCAATTCGCCTTTGGATGTGGAGACTTTGTGTAGTGTTCTCTCTCACTTCTGGAGAAGCCCTAGAGAAGGCCAGCTCTGTCTCTGAAGTGCTTTAGGAGCTGAAAGGATTCTCCATGCTCTGGGCACTGTGGGTTGCAGGGGGAATGCCAGCTCTGAGCCAGCAGGTTCGTGCCCCAGAGAATGTGTTGCAGCCTGGCCAGGGCAGGATACACTGGCCAAGAAGGCAAGTGACTAAACTCTTCTAAATAAAGCATGAGGCCAGGCACTGGGGACATTTATAATAGGACGCCATTAAACTGCAGCTGGAAGGGAGGATTGTCATGTAACTGCAGTGAGGCGTGAAATATGCATCATAATCACTCCCTGGACTGCAATGTCTGATGCTCAGTGTAACCACTGTCATATTTCACTCCTCGCCTTCTCTTCCAAATACTGATTTTTTTTTTAACCTTCTACCGCTTAGTTCTCATGCATTGTTGAAGTAAAATCATTTGGGCATTTCTGTTCAAGAAGCTGGACAGCTGAAACATTATTATAAAATGCACTGAACAACAGTCAGATGGAAGCCAACATCTGTGCTGTATCACACACTCTCACTATCTGACAGAGAACACTTCCGGCTCCATTTCAAGTGCATTAGTAAGTATAAAAGCTGCTACAAGCAACCTTGGAGTCCAGTTTTACAATTAGCACACATCACATCATATGCTTCATGCATATTCTACTCAGTCCTGGTTTTTGCATGTGCACTTTCCTCCTACATGTGTCATAAGAAGGTGCTGGAGCGCCTCACAAATCAAGTCAAGGATGCCTACAATATACCAGGAATTATCACCATTATGTTAGAGCCAACATAAGCCAGAAGTGGGTAGCGGATATCATGCCAAGGATACCTACAATGTGTTCATAGAAAGTATTAATATGTTAGCACCAACATTACATTTTAATTTTTTTATGTTTGCAGTTTTATATAGCGCAAACTTGACCCAAAGATATTGAAGCACTTTACACAAGCACTAGCTACATTACATTACACAAAGTCACATTCATTTTTTTTAGCCACGGGGAGATTAAGTGATTTGCCCATAATCACAGGATGTTGAGACAATGCCGAGACTCGAAGCATGTTCCTCCATTCCCAAGTCACCATCTCCCCTCATCTTCAGGGCCAGCATTATGGTGGTGTGTGTGTGTGTGTGTCTCCACATCATGCAAAGAAATACCACCAGAATGTCAAAGTCACTTTAGTGCCAGATCCAGCATTGTGCTAGAAGTGGGTCACGCATGGAGCTGATGGTATATGATTCAGACAGCATTCCACAAGAATGTTCACCTATTACTCTGCTTTAATCTAGTCCAGTAGTATGTCCTCTGAAAATGCCGTTCTTGAGCTCTTAGAGGATGTGTGTTGGACCTGACATCCTTTGTGTGGTTTTTCCTAACTTTTTGCCTTCAACCCTCTTGTTTATGCTGACTTCATTTTTACTGACCTTCGGACTCTGCACACTTTACCACTGCTAAACTGTGCTAAAGTGCTTGTGCTCTCTCCCTAAAACATGGTAACAATGTGTTGTAACTTCTCCCCCTCTGCTCCTTATCCACCCCTCTCCTTCTCTCCCTCTTGGTACTGCCCACTCTACTTCCTGGAGTGTGTGTTAGAATGTTGGCAGAGAGTCGTGACTGCCGCCAAGCTGGGAGCACCCGTTACTTATGATGAAATAAAGTCATACTTGGAAACCCCTAAATGTAGTGGTTCTTTACTACATTTATTGGCGACGAGGACGAGGAGCTGAGCCAGGGTCAGCTGGGTGTCTATCCCCCCTGGACACATTTTGAAGCTTGAGCGGAGTGGTTAATTGAAATGAAGGACTCATTGATTAAATTTGAAGTTCACTGGAGAGCAGACCGGTAACCAGACTGTACCCTAATGTGTTCCCGTTCGGGGGACGTAAGATTCTCGATTCCGCAAAGTAAATGGAAGTCGGGTGTGAAGCTTGGGTAAACGAACTGGTGCCGTCTGGTGAAGGAATAACTGTTTCCTCCTGATTTGATGTCTGCTGGTGTTTCTGGTTCGAACAACCAGTTTCTGAAATGAAATGAAGAAATGAGTGAACAAGCTGCGTCGGGCGTTCAAAGGAGACTCTGAAGCTGAAAAGGAGTAAGACCCGAGTGGATGAACCCTGAACGAAGAGAAGGTTCGTCAGGTGAGCAGCTGAAGTTTTTGTGAAAGCTGAGCGGAGCAGGAGACGACATTGCTGATATCGTTCTCACCGCGTACTGAAGTGAAAATATGAGCCTTGGTTATGAGGTAGTAGATGAAGGTACGTTACGTTGAGCAACTGAGGCGAATGAAGATCTAGGTCGGGCGTTCCAATGAGAATTGGAGGTGAAGAGGAGTAAGACCCGAAATGTGGAGCTTTAAAATTGGCGAATTATCGTGAGGAGAGCAGTGGGAACTAAGGATAAAAGCTGAGCGGAGCACAGGACAAGGTGAAAGTCCGTGTGTAAGGGGAAGGAGTGTGACCCAATTCGCGGCGGAAGCCTGTGTGGGGAGCCGGCTAGGGGCATGTGAAAAGCTGGGCTCAGTGGTGGACGACAGTGGTGATTGTTAAAAAAATAAGTACATTGAGCTCAGGAAAACGCCAAAGTCCTCACCTGAGGATAGAAACTCCTACCCGAGAACACCGCCGCCATTCTTCCGAGCATCGCGTCATTTCCCTACAGCACTAAGCAGGGCGAAGACAAAGAAAGAGGACTAGGGTAAACACCCCTGAGTGTGTAGCAGCGGAGTTTAGGCTGCGGAAAGGGGCGGAATATACGGGGTGTGAACCTAACCTCTCAAAGCGGAGCGGGAGATGAAATGACAGTTGATTGTTCCCACCGCGTTGTGAAGTGAATTAAAGAAAAGCCTTGGTCAAGAAGTAGAGGATTCGGCTCTTAAAGAGAAATTCATGGAAAGTAGCAACAGAAGTATTTGGAGAAATGATCTGCATCGGGCGTTCTTTTGAAAAGTGAATGTGTGAGGAGAAGTAAGACCTGAGTCGAAGAGCTGTGACAGAGACGAAAGCTCGTGGGGTGAGCAGTTGTAACTGATGAATTAACATAAACTGGTTCAATAAGTGGAAGAGAAAACAAAACGGATTGAAGCGTAGGAATATAAAGCGGCTCCGCCGTGGGATAAAGCTCTGTTAAGAGGTGAGAGGTGACATGCGGAAAGGCATGTAGGTCAAGCCGGGGCAGTTCCTAGTCAAGTGGACACTGAGAGCCAGCTGAGATCCTGGGTGAAAAATAAAACGGGGGATTTCAACAGAGAAATGGAAGAGGTTGAAACACGGCCTCTGCTGTGAGCTGTACTGAGGAGACGGTGTGCTCGGCACCTCTCCGAGAAGCGTTCTCTGACGTAATCTGTTCCAGGGAGGGAGCCTGTTGGTTGAGGTAAGACTTTGTGTAGAAAATTTGTGACTAGAAACAAAAGGTTTTATGAAGATGAAATCGGGGTGAGCTAGTCCCCTCTTCCTAGAAATTTAAGTTCACGAAAGTACACTAGTAATTATCTGAGTAAGGAAGAAAGTAATGTGTGAGGAATCTCGGAGGAAAGTGATCGTCATTGGACCTTAGCTTTACTTCACAGTCGCATTAAGCCTTGGAAATGTTGGGAGGAGCGGGGAATGTACCACGTTATGTGGTAGTCAAAAGAAGCTGAACAGCAGCAGTGCATTGAGCTGTGTGAGGGGTGTGCAGTGAACCTCTGTGGCGGAATCATTACTGACTAGAGGCAGTACGTCCTTCCAGGGACACACCAATTCCCTGCATCTGTGACAGTGGATTCTCTAGAGCCATTAATCTACGGACGGCGCGTTCAACTCTTATTCAGTGATTTCAGAGAGGGGGAACAAGTAGGGCAATAGAAGGTGGAGTAGGTAACTTGACCTTCACATTTTAGAATCCCCAGCGCACACAGCCAAGGCATTACTATCAATTGGTTCAGGGCGACAGAGAGCTCTTCCAGGTGCACTTCTACCGCCACTTCTGTCTGCTCGAGGTGGACATCACATCCCCACGTGATTTCCCGGATATAGTTTAGAAAATAACATGGAGAGAGCCTTAAGGTATAATTTTCCGCCATCAGTGCCGTGTAGGGAGGGAAATAAAAGGAACATGGCAGAATGGGGTGAGTGGAAAGAGTATGTTGAGATGCACATATCTGTTGTTGAGAAAGAGAATGTAGCTCTCATACCAGAGGAAAGGGCTGAAACAGCCTTTCACAGTCTAGGAACTGAAGGACGGAAGATGTACTGCGATACGAGGAAAATGCTCACGAAGGGGCCACACAGAAATGTGTATAAAGACATCTCGTGCGCACGGGATGGTTGTGGAAAACAAGTCTCGTGGGTAAAGGCACAAAGGGTTGATGTGATCAAGGATAAAATGGATAACCAAGAGGAAGTTAACACTAGGAAAATAAACCCGGAGTGTACCACCTCCCTAGGCGGAGTGAAGACAGAAATGGTCTCAGTTCCAGGAAAGCAATATAAGTTGGTTAACAAGAAAGAATGGAATAGAGAATTAGCAAAAGAAAATGGGGATGAATTTAAAGAGACCAACATATCCCTAAAAACATACACTGAGAAGAACTTCAACGTAATAGGTTACACAGTAAAGGGTTTAATGCACAAGGGAAAGGATACTTGGAGTACCCTATTTATAACGGAAAGAGGATCCACCATGACAGGGTGGAAGGATATAAAGAAATTGAAAATAAAAGATAAGGGAAGAAGTAAAGAACATGAGTCTGAATGGGCGCTGATACAAAGAGTACAGGGAACTAAAAGTGAAGCACAGAAGACTCATGCGCCGTTATCTAAGGGTTCGTGTGATATGGAAGAAACTGCATACAATAAAGAGTTTGGAAAAGAAGTTGAGAGACATGAGAGAAATGACAAAGGAGGAATAGTTGGGAAAAAAGGAAATTTGAAAAGAAAAGGAGAAAATGTTATCACCAAAAATAAGGAACGGCAAAGGATAGAATGTAAGGGTAACCCATTCAAGCACAAAGGGACGTGGCTAAGAATCACATCGTCAGAGTCCAGGAACAAAATGATGGAGGAATATGAACACAAATGTGAACAAGAAAGAGTTATCGACCCCCACAGACAGGGGCGAGAGAAAGCAGTTAAAGGGAGAGTGCACGACATGGTTACAACCAATGGTGAAACATGGATCGCTCACACGGCAGGCAATAAAGGTTGTGGAAAAGTAGTAGTAAAAGATGTACTAAAAAGAAAAATGGAGACGGACCAAAGCTGGGTGGATGAAAGAGAAATACGAAAGAAAGGCGAGAGGAAAGGCGGAGGAAGTGAATTTGCGAAAAACGGAGAATTCAAGAGAAAAGGAGAGTCCACAGAAAATGAAACCTTCGATCGAGGGAAAATAGAATGTAGGAGTAACCACTTTATTTGCAGTGAGATGAGGCAAAGTTCCACATTGGATGAGTTCATTTTTGAAATGAGGGATGAAATTGCGGACTATGGTGGACTGAAAAGAGTAATGGATTTAAGTTTGCCGGAGGGAAAGGATGAGGATAAAGCTAAATATTTTCCATGGCATCACGGCGGTGAGATGAAGAGTGAGAGTGGGAAAAGGCAGGAAATGCTAAAAGGTATCTCACTAAAAGGCATGTCAGGAAAGAAGGGTCCACTCGATGACAATCTCAGCAAGCGGGAATACAGTGGCCCAGGAAATACATCAGAGTTCTTCCAGGGGACTCAAGGAAGTGAGCAAAGATGACAGACTGAGGTCAGCTGAGGCTGATTACAACGATCGGAACGGTTTGAAACGGAGTAAGAAAAGGTCTGGACTCTGCCTTCTGCAAAGGTAAGGAGGGTAGGAGAGGGACCAGACTAGCCAACGTGGATGACATTGAGAGAGAGAGAGCCCTATCAGGTCTGATGGTTCAGGCGGGGTGTGTCGGGGCTCAGTTACTGCCAAGGACTAATACAGTGGTACTGCCTAGACACCCTTCCTGATGGATACATGAAGACTTGTGGAGGAGCACAAAATTTCAAGTCGGAATATTCCGCACATTGTGTTCACACTCAGAGGAGCCTATGGGAAACATTGAGGTTGCACTCTTTCCTGCCTCCCACCCCTGCCTCCAGACTCATCCCGCTGTCTATAGAGGCATCGAGGCGGGGTGGCAGAAGTGGACTCCAAGGGACCGGCCCCACTGGCCACACCTACCGTATTATAAGAGGTGTTCATACTAAGGGGAGGGGGGCAAGGTCAGGACCCGTTTTGGTTCCAAGTGGACCAAAGGGACCGTACGCTTTAGACTATTTCCTGTCAGTTCCACACTTAAGTTTTAGTGTTAGTGCCACAGTTAGTTGTCTTCTGGTTGCTGTGATTAACTCCTGCTTTCTTTGTACTCCACCCTCATACCCGCCTCCTCCCCACCTTTCTTCCACTTCCCCCACTTCCACCCCTCCACCCTGTATCCCTGCTGTCTTCCCTTCTCCCCTGTTGGGAGCCTCTTATTTCCCTCTCCTCTGCTTCCCTTAGGGGGGAAGGTGTGTTGTAACTTCTCCCCCTCTGCTCCTTATCCACCCCTCTCCTTCTCTCCCTCTTGGTACTGCCCACTCTACTTCCTGGAGTGTGTGTTAGAATGTTGGCAGAGAGTCGTGACTGCCGCCAAGCTGGGAGCACCTGTTACTTATGATGAAATAAAGTCATACTTGGAAACCCCTAAATGTAGTGGTTCTTTACTACACAATGGCTTCCACCCAATTGTCACATTGAATTTATTTCTACGTCTCCAGTTAAGGGGTACTGCCTTTACCCAGAGCTTCTAAATTAAATGCTTCTAGTGGGCCTGCAGCCCTCATTGTTTCACCCACTTAAGAAGCCTTTTCCCCATGCCCCTGATCTGCCATTGCAGACTGTGTAGGCAGTTTAAACTAAGCCAGGCCTAAAGCTCAGCAACGGCTCGTGTAGGGCGTTCGGCCGGGCGGTGATGTGGGGTGGGGTAGGGGCAGGGTGGGGGGGGGTGTAAAATACGGGAAATGGACGATTACAGGATAGTAACGTAAAAAATAAATAAAACGAATTTTGTTGCGCGCGTTGCATCGCATTTGGCGTTGCAGCGCAAGCAACGAAAAGTCTTTGCAGCACCTAATTTGGACCTATATTACTGTTGTGCACAAGCACACTATGCACGTAACTGGTTCTATCCTCCCCTGGCCTTCTGAACAACATAATAGAAACAAAAGTTGCTTCTCCCAGACACGCGAAGTAAAGGCACCATTGACCCTAGTCTGGGGCAGAGCCAGAGTCATGTGACATCAAGGACACTTTGCAAACTGTTTAATGACCAGCAGTGATCCTGCTCACATGGCTTACCTGCCTCATGGCCCTAGCTACCTGCTCACTATGCAAGGCAAGGCAGGGCAGTTAGGAATCCTCCACTCATGCAAAAGACACATCTTGATTCAGGGTTTTAGGACAACACAATCAACATACAAAGAGTTTCCCCAACCAATCCAAAGTCATCACGCTTTCTCATCGCTATTTCAATATGTGTTCTCCCATGTGATTGGTTGTGATTCCTTATTAGCCCCAGCTCGGGCCCTGCTCGCCATAAATGCCGGAAAACAGACATCTATTAATGAAGAAATAATAGCCAAGAAATTTCATTCTCAAATAACAGACTTTTATGGATTTTCTAGACAGGTGGCAACTTGAGGGGTGCAGTAAAAAGAGAAATATAAGGTCCCTGTCCGTAAGGATGCTCATACACTAAGGGCCTCATTTATGACTCTGTTGTTTTCGCTCTTGCACCACACAACATGATGCAAGAGTGACGCAAACCTTAAGTAATTTTTGGAGTAAGTAATTTATGGAGTAACATAATGCAATGCAAAATGCTGTGTTGCATTTCTCTGCCCTGGATAGACGTTTCTTGGGTATTGCGTGCGTGTCCCAATGCAACTCCCATGGCTTTTGACGCATTCTCATATTTACAAGACCTTGCAAACCTGGGAATGCCCCAAAAAGATACACCTCCCCAGGGGAGGCGTGACAAGTAGAAATATGTTTATTTATCCGCTTTGTTTTCCCTTTCTATGTGTGGTCTATTCTGCAGCACACATAGAAAGAGGAAAAGGCCTCTCAGGATTGTTTTTGTGGTGAAAGGTGCCCTGCACCATTAAACTCGTAAATATGTGCGTAAGTGATCTATTACCAGTCAGACAGTGTAGTATACCCTGGAGAACAATATGGCAAGCCCGATTACAGGTTCTTTGGTTTGTTGGAGCATAATCAGGTAAATTAACTGTGTTTCCATTATTATTTTCCACCGGCTTCGAGGTAAATGGGGTGACATTCCAACAGAAATCGTTAACTCTGGCCCTGGAATCATCCGTAAGATTACTGGGTATCTTGTAATGTATCCTTTAGCCCCTTTGCCGCGGCCGCGATTTCGCGGCAGTGCGGCACTTCCGCAAAATGAGCGGGGCCTCGTCGGCCGTTGGCCGATGGCAGCACTAGGGGTTAAGGTACATATGAAGGGGCTGGTCCACACAATACAAAATGCATCATGAATGACAGGCCGAGCGACCTATGGCTGATGAATGTTGCTTTCAATGGGGGAATTCCACTTACAGCAACCAATGACTAAGATGGACACATTTTTTGCCAACTTTAACTATACGTATTGAATTAGCTCTACACCAATGTCGAAGCTATCAATTACAGGCCTAAAAAGAACATTATATAGAACGGGTATTTCGTAGGTGATGGGTTTATGCTCTCATCCCCTCAAGACACGATAATTTATTTTTACACATAAAAAATGATGATATATACAAAAAAAGAAGCCACCAGGAAGGAAAGGGTAGTGCAGTAGTATGAGGGAATCCTCCTCTTCCCCAAGACAAGGGAAAAAGTGTTCCAATGGAAAATTGAAACACAGGGGAGAAGTTGGGGCGCGTTAAGAATAAAAATAATAAAAGACGATTCGTGGAGCATTTACAAAGAAAAAGGCAAGGGCAAGGCACTCGAGGATTAGTTAGAGATAGGGGATGAAATATTGTCGAGGTAGGTAAGATAAGAGCAGGATGGTGGCAGGTTTGTCGAGGGAAATGTATCTCTCTATGAATCAAGAGAAAATTGGCCAGCGACATTTGCCATGTAGGATACTTACACAAAGTTTGAATCAGGGGCGTAGATACTGGTGGTGCAGCCAGTGCAGTGGCACCGGAACCTGGAGGTGGCAAGGGCCCAGTCTGCCCTAAACCGGATGCAGTTGTGTTAGAGTCCGCCCTTTCAGATGCTTCAAACAGAGAGTCTGCTTGGGGTCTCTCTTTACTGTTTGCTCTTTGGGCGGATGGGAGGGTGAGGGGTATGGAAGGAGAAGAAAATAAGAGAGAAACGAGGAAGAAAGAGAAAAAAGAAAACGAGGAGCTGAAAGATAGAAAAGAGGGAAGGAGAGGAAAATGTGACAGATTGGGAGAAGGAATTAAGGCTCAGAGAGAGGAGAGTTAGGACAAACAAAAGGGGGAAGAGAAGAGGAAAGGAAAGCGACCAGAAATAAGGATACAGGAGAAAAGGGAAGGAGAATATGAAGATTGAGAAACAGAAGGGGAAGAGAGACATAATAAGGGGGTAGAGAGGAGAGTGTAAAAGGGATGGAAGAGATGATAGAAGCATAGAGATAGGGAGGAGGGGAGGAAAGACATGTAGATGAGGAATTTGGAGACCCGAAAGCATGAGTGCAGCTCTCATTAGTGCAACAGGAACAGTGACACCGAGGTCCAGGGGTGTGATTGGTCCACTGCCCCCCAAATATATCTTTGTTTTAACAGAGGCCTTTGGGCCCATTTTTTTCTTGCTTGCATTGAGGTCCAGGATATCAAGGCTACCCTCTGATTTGAACTGAAATAACTGATACAGAATGACAGCTGTCATCGTTTGAAACTCAGACTCAAACTCTTTGCATTGTTATGAATGTCTCATCGTTTTTTTCTATTTTACTAATTCTAACATATTTGTCTTTCCCCTGTTTCTCTGCATATATTGTAATGCATTGACCTGTTGACCGGTGGTTGATGGTGAACCCGGAGTCTTTCTGGATATTTGTTTAAAAAGAGCAACAAAAAGATATTCCTATTCCATCATATCATTTGATATAGGATCTGTTATGGAATGCGTGTAGTGCTTAATTTGAGCCAGTGGTTTCCGGTGTTCAGCACTAGCTCTAAACCATCAACACCGGTGCTTGTGACAGTCTGCCACTAGATGGCGTTGTCTGTCTAATTTAGAGATGACCACAACAACAGTTAATTATTTCTACAATATATATTAAACATGACTATTACCTGCTGTCCAAGCCATTCTTATAGCTTTGGAGGCCTGAAATAGTCTGAATTGTCATACTTGTAGGAGTAGGCTGAAAGCTGCAGTGGCCTCCTGAAAAGAACTCTGGCACTTATATTTTCTACAAATTAAAGCACTGAATGCTTGTACTGCATACATTCTCCCAGGGCTGGTCTGCAGCACGACTACAACTACAGGAATACATTGTGACATTGGGTGCGCGGTGAAAAGTACAATACTGTGGACTTTTGTCATAATACTAACTGAGGGCTTAGAGCTAAAATAGAGTGATTTCACCCTAGCAGTATGAATGTGCTGCAGAACTGTGTGTGCAAACAGTCCACAAGTTACAATCGCAGATGCTTGATTCAGCCTTTAATTCCCACATACTACATAGCAGCAGCACCAAGTATGGTCGGTAATAGTCACAGCAATACAATCTGTGTTAAGTGCAAAGACACTCCTGAGAAGTGCTGTGCAATATATTAGTACTGCTGTTACAATTATCTCGACTGACAGTCACATTGGCCTGACTTTATTCCAGCATTCAAAGAGGTGATCATTTTACCCAGATTGTGTAAACATCCCCTTTAAATAGTCTCAGCAAAGAGCTTTAACTACATATAACTAAAATGTAGTGGAAAGAATTCCTTTTTTTGTTCAAATATCTTTATTGCTTATTTAAAAAAGAAATACATTAGTAATACAATAACAATACAGCAGATCAGAATCAAATATATAATAAATTAGTATTGAAGAATTTAAACAAGGCATTTGCAATGCAATCGGTCTCGCCTTTGGGAACTTGTATGTGTTTAGCCATGCAGCACATTAGCCTGGGTGTTGAAACATCTACTGTTCTTTAACATGAAGGGACACACCAGGTATAGGAACACATGGAGAGAACTATTGCCTTTCAGCTGGAAATGGTATAGTTCAAAGCTCTGTTTTTAATATAAAATGAGGGCCTTCGGTGGTCACATCACTGAAAATACAAGATTTGTAAAAAAATATTATTGTCTGTGGGTGATTGTGGAAGACAATTTCTATGGACTGGAATCTAGAGAATGCTAACGTGATTCTGGTATTTTACTGACCTCTGCTAGTTGTTTTCTATCAAGAAAGTTAAATATAGGCAGTTGCCAGAAAAATAGAAAAAGGAAAGTCTCTCAGCAGAGAGCAATTCTTGTATTTTACTGACCTCTGCTGTTCGTTTTCTATCAAGACAGTTAAATAGAGGTAGTTGAACAAAAAAAAGTCCCAAAGTGGAAGAAGACATGTCCTAGGGCTGATCTCCAGAGCCCACAAAGTACATACACATATAATTATATACTAAAGTATATAAGTATATACTAAAGTGTATACAAGAGGTCTCGAATGTGCGACGTAAAAAGGATTTCATAACCAAGAACCATTGGACTGGTATAAAAAGAATGGCAAAAATATTGTTATTTTTTTTTAAGTGAGCAAATAAATATCATGACAAATAAATATAAATTCATCAAATGTTGGTATAAATCCCAGAAATATGGACAGGCAAAGCATCTACATCACAACATAGACATATACTGGTTGCATTGCTTAATAGATAAGATAAATCAGCAAGGGGAAACAGGGAAAAGAAAAAGAAGAAAGAATACTACGGAAAGACAGAAGGATGGAGAAGAAAGGAATAAAATAGGTTGGAAAGGACATCTGCTACAATGGTAAGAAAATAGGTTGCAGAAATGGAATCAAAAGGATATTGAGCTACCAACCCCTGAGAGGACAAGTTCATATGGTTGTCCTAAGACCGCCAAACATTACTAGAAATGGAAGGCGAGTAATGATTTTACTCAACAAAAGTATGAGCTCCACAAAGGTATGATACCCATACCCACCAGGTATGATAAGACAGAAGATGAAAAGATTTCCAATCTGTTAGTATAATTTTAATATCAATGGATAAAAGTAAATCTAATAGCTCCAGATCCGTACTGTCAAGGGGTAAAGGAATAACTGTAGCCCATGGACCTAGTAAAATCATAGGCAAAGAAAGATCTACAGATGTGTTAAAGATTAATGATAGGTGTTTCTGTATCAGGCCCCCAAAAATAATTTAATAACATACATTTAAAAAACATATGTTGATGGGTGCCTGGTACTAAGTTACAGTTCCAACAAAGATCACTATCTCGTAGTTTCAATGTATGTAACCGAACAGGGGTCCAATGTAGAAGATTTAATGTGAAGAATTTGAATTGGATAAGTGAAGAAGCAATTTTATTACATAGGGATAATTTCCCAATCAATTGCAGGTTATCTTGTGAAATATGTTTAAAAATGTAATCTTCAAAATGATGAGACCATCTAACATAAGTAATTGTAGACTGTGAAGGGAGTGGAGCGAATAAGAATTTATACATTTTAGACGAAATATGGCCTGAACGTGACCACATAGAAAGAAGTGAAACAATAACTGGATCTGTAGAGAGGGATATTTTAGAAAGCTTGACCTTTAGTTGCAAAAAATAATAAAAGTCCATGTTGGTAAGATTAAATTTCCTGGCTAAGAAAGAAAAGGGAAGCGGGTCATGATTAGAATCATAGAGGTCTTTCACCAATCTTATTCCTTTGGCAGCCCACGAAGAGGACGTGCTAGGATCAATGTAGGTAAAAAGTTTAGGATTGTACCATAAAGAAGACCATCTTGATTTATGAATAGGTTTGGATACTTTTTTATCAGTCTATTTTAATGCATTTATAGCATCTGATATAATACTTTGAGAATGATCTAAAACAAGCTTAGAGGCTGTGAGAAAAGAAGGAGTGGAAAAAGGAGCGCATAGCTCAGGTTCAATATAAATCCAAGGAGGTGTATGTTGAGAATCCGGTAAGAACCAAGGTGCACCTTGAGACGCTAGGAAGGCAATTTGATATAGATTCCTAACTTGTCGTAAGTTAGTTCTGTGAATCGGCCCCTCAGTGTTTTTCCAAAATATGGATGAACTTTCTGTTCTTGTTAAATGTTGCAACAGTCCAAGGTCTCTTCTGCTGTGATTTCGCTGTTGTTTTAACACTCTTGTGCTGGTGCATAGCCCATTGTTCAAGAAATGTTGCATTTCTGTTGAAAATTCTATGACAATGTGTTGCTGAGGATGCTCGAAGCTTACTTAGCCACAGTTTAGCATTCATGGTGTGGTTCTGAACCCTTTAATTTATCCAATAATTGCCATTTCACTGTGAAACCACAGATTTCTCTAATTTTGTATGTAAGAATTGAGTATAAGAACCCGTTTTGGTAGTGAGCCAGATTTTCCTTGCACACTTTCACATGCTAATAGGGATGCTGCCTGTTTTTTTATTTTGCTCCTCATTTAAGACTTAGAATGATTTATTGACTTTTGACTAGTCTGTATAACTCTGTAATTTCGAGCCTTCACTGCATTTATTCTGTTGGGCATGAGTTTGAGATTTCTGTAATAAAACTCTTTAACTTTTCCTCTAATGTAAAACGCGGTTATTTAGTGGTCTTTAGGACTTATTATGTAATTCTGCTAAACTCATGTTGGTGGGGCATTCTCTTACACTAGATCAGATCAGAAGAGAAACCTCCTGAGGTAGTGAGATTTTAAAATGTTGGGTGTTACAATTATTGGGTACAGGGGTCAAGCGCCCACAACATCCAATAATTACAAGGTAAGCACAGTTTAGTGGGATGTCAAAATAATGCTCATATACAACATATAATATTTAAGAATACGTACAGTTATCTGGATCTAAACACTTGAGAATTAACTTCCTCTAAACAAATGATCGGCATAGGTTAATGTAGATCTGAATTCAAACCTATTTGTAGTACAAACACACTGCATTAGAAAGGGGACTTTAACTGTACAATAGAGAACAAAGATGGCATCTTAGTCATCATATTCCCAACTTTAAACAACCTCATAGCTGATGAGGTGCGCTGGTGCTTATGGTAGATGGCTTGAGAGAAGCAATTGGACCAGAATGAGCATGAAAAATGACTAATTCTCGAGGAAGTATTTCAGAATGGATAACAGGTATGAATATACCCACTGGTTGAGTTACATCCCAAATTATCTCAACTACAAATGCTATTATTTTGCCCAGTTCCAAAGTGTTCTACAACTGGTAGATAAAACATATAGAGGCATATGTATCAAAGGATACATTTGCGATTCTCAAATAGCGATTTTTAGAGAATCGCTATTTGAGAATCGCAAAACGATATGTATGTAGGATTTGCAAATGATTTTGCGAATCCTACATATTCCTTAATTGCGATTCGCAAATTGCGATTCGCAATTAAGGAATACCTCCCCATTGAGAATGCAATTACAAGGGTGCCAGGGTGTCAAAAGGACACCCTGTTGCACCCCTGAAATGTGCATGAGTGCACATGTGGCACTCATACGCGCCACATGGCACTTTAAAAAATGCAAAAAAGTGAATTTTTCAAAGAAATTGCAAATTACCACCAACTTGAAGTTGGTGGTAATTTGCGATTTCCTAAATCGCACAACTTGGGTGCTTTTTAGATCGCATTTAAGGAATCGCAATTTGCGATTCCTTATATGCTTTCACAAAATAAGGAATCACAAATTTTGCGATTCCCTATTTTGTGAGGGCCTTTTGGGATGATACATCCCAAAAGGCTTTTTCCCGTTCGCAAACGGGAAATGGGCTTCATACATATGCCCCTTAGTAAGAGTAACAAAATCGATATTACCTGTGAAAACTGTCATTTTTGTTCTTAGACCTCTGATTTTGACGATTGCTAGGTCCTGCGGCTCCCCAGTCTAGTCTCACTCACTGTATTATTTTATGTAAACTTAATATGATCTTCAACCTTCAGAGCCCATCTCCTAATATAAGGTCAGCTGCTAAGAACAACTTGGAAAAAAAGCTCTGAGCAGGTTGGACACAAAATATCTTACCAAGGGTGCACTGGTGTAGGCTAAGCTAGGAATTCTGTAGTCCGACTCAGCCGGGTATCTGTGCAAAGGTAGATTTGGTCCAGTTTAAATTGTTATAATTTAATAGTTTCTGAAACACACTCGACCTTTCCAATACGGCACAGTGTATAGTTTCAAAAGTTTTCAGTTTGAACACCTTTTGACTAAACTGTATTACATTTTAATATATATAGACTGGCTGCTACTATAATGGTGTCCTGCTGCTGTATCATAAAATAGAGCAGCAATGTCTTCTGGTTGAAGATAGAGTAAAGCCATGTGTTCAGTGCTTTATGAAAAGAAACTATTTGAACATGTTAGCAGAGATGTAAGGGCAGAGTGGTTCATATTTTGGCAGCTTTAAAAGAGAAGGCTCTGCCTCTGATCATTGGATCATAGGAATGGTGAACAAACAGTGGTGGTAAGATCTGAGAGGGAGATTAGAATGATATTTTTCTGCAGATAAGTAGGTCCAAAGCCATGAAATGCTCTAAAAGAAATACAGTGAGATTTAAATATCACACTTTCTGAGATCAGCAGCCTTGGTTGAAGTCCAATCCTTCAACACACACATTTTAGTGAATCAGAACACAGGACAGCCTCTGCACCTGGGGGAACACGACCGGTCAACATCACCATTACCACACCTACACATGTTCCATTAGCACTGCCCAATCATTTTTTTGGGACAGTGCTAATTCTGATGCATTCTGGAGACAGTGCTAGCTTCAATTCCTATGTAAACCTGGAGCCTTTCCCACAGACACTGCCAGAATCGCCTTTGTGCTTTCTTATCTAGGTGGCAATGCAGCAAACTGGGCAATTCTCCTCATTGAGAATGAGGGTCCCTTGTTGCACGACTTCCCGAGGTTTAGATAAGCAGTGCATTGGTTATCTGCTAAGCATACCTTTGTCCACACCAGTGACAATGAGCTTCTACATCTGCACCAGGGAAAGGATTTACTTTCGTAAATTACAACATTCTGTAAGCTAATCACAAAAATTCAGTGGCCAGAAGAAAAAAGAACCTCTCCTTTTTACCGGGGGTTTGAAGAACGAGTTTAAAGACACTTTGGCCCATATCGTTGATACCCCAACCAATTGTTCTAAGTTTATTTATTTAGAAGTCAAACTCCACCATCTGTTAAATGAACGTAGATGTAAGCGACCTCAGAGAGAACCGAAACTGTTAATAGTTCGATCTCGAAATAAGTAAAAAAGAGTTTAAGACCCATGATATGGTAGAGCCCATGCAAATCAAGAGAATTTGAGGTCCTTGTCTAGTGAAGAGAAAGAACGGTGCAGAAATCTAAATATATACCTTTACTGTTGAAAAGCAGGGCACTTACTGGTCAAGGTACTGGGGGGCATATTACCAACAACTAGCGATAATTTTTGTCTCTAACTTGTTTAGAGACAAAAATTATCGCCGCACATCGGCGATTTTTATCGCAGATAAACCTTGCTATTAGCAAGGTTTATCGCAAATGCGATAAAAAACGGCCGCAATGCATGAATATCGCTGAAAAGTCAGCGATATTCATGCATTATCGAGCAAATGCTCTTAGCCATGTTATCCACCTCCCATTGGATAACATGGTGAAGAACTGCTCAGGGCAGGTGTTAGCTTTTGGAGGTATTCGCGCTTAGCGCGAATATCTCCAAAAGTTGGTAATAGGAGATAGCGATGTTAGCGACTGTTTCCAGTCGCTAACATCTTGGCACGCCCACATTGCATGTCATTAGTGATAAATATCACTGACATGCAAAGCGGGGCCCAAGATGGTTGCTATCTCCTATTAGCTGTCACTAACTGGTGTTAGCGACAGCTTGGTAATAGGGAGATAATTTTATCTCCGCTTTCTTGGCTTTTAAAGCCAAAAAAGCGGAGATAAACCCCCTTGATAATATGCCCCTGGCTTTGTTGCAGGTCGCGCTGCTGCTGCGCTGTCTATTTTAACTGCCCGTTTTTTACCTGTGTTATTTTGATTTTCGTTTTCCACTGTTTTTAGGCGCTTTGCTTGGGAATACCCTCCTGCCCTCTCACCTGCATTTAAAAGTGTAAACGCACCGCCGTTTGGCGGGTCTGGGTCCCGGGGTTGGTTCGGTGGGCGCCATCTTGCCTTGGGCTGTCCAGATCTTCCACGGGCGCCATCTTGGAGCGTCTCTACGCTCGGTATGCTAATCGCCTCGCCTACTTAAGGCGGACTCGACACCAGTAGCCTGGTCAAGGTACTGGCTTTGTTGCAGGTCGCGCTGCTGCTGCGCTGTCTATTTTAATTGCCCGTTTTTTATCTCTGTTATTTTGATTTTCGTTTTCCCCTGTTTTTAGGCGCTTTGCTTGGGAATACCCTCCTGCCCTCTCACCTGCATTTAAAAGTGTAAACGCACCGCCGTTTGGCGGGTCTGGGTCCCGGGGTTGGTTCGGTGGACGCCATCTTGCCTTGGGCTGTCCAGATCTTCCACGGGCGCCATCTTGGAGCGTCTCTACGCTCGGTATGCTAATCGCCTCGCCTACTTAAGGCGGACTCGACACCAGTAGTCTGGTCAAGGTACTGGCTTTGTTGCAGGTCGCGCTGCTGCTGCGCTGTCTATTTTAACTGCCCGTTTTTTATCTGTGTTATTTTGATTTTCGTTTTCCCCTGTTTTTAGGCGCTTTGCTTGGGAATACCCTCCTGCCCTCTCACCTGCATTTAAAAGTGTAAACGCACCGCTGTTTGGCGGGTCTGGGTCCCGGGGTTGGTTCGGTGGGCGCCATCTTGCCTTGGGCTGTCCAGATCTTCCACGGGCGCCATCTTGGAGCGTCTCTACGCTCGGTATGCTAATCGCCTCGCCTACTTAAGGCAGACTCGACACCAGTAGCCTGGTCAAGGTACTGGCTTTGTTGCAGGTCGCGCTGCTGCTGCGCTGTCTATTTTAACTGCCCGTTTTTTATCTGTGTTATTTTGATTTTCGTTTTCCCTTGTTTTTAGGCGCTTTGCTTGGGAATACCCTCCTGCCCTCTCACCTGCATTTAAAAGTGTAAACGCACCGCCGTTTGGCGGGTCTGGGTCCCGGGGTTGGTTCGGTGGGCGCCATCTTGCCTTGGGCTGTCCAGATCTTCCACGGGCGCCATCTTGGAGCGTCTCTACGCTCGGTATGCTAATCGCCTCGCCTACTTAAAGTCGTCCTCCCCCGCGCAGCGGGATCGCGCAGTGGGACGCCGTCGCTAAGCTGGAGTCGTGCCTGAGTCCTGCCCGTCTGCGCCCGTCCGCGCTAAGTACGCGCCGAGCGCGGCGGCACTTAGGTATTTCCACATCCTCAGGTTCGGCTACACGGGTTTGCGCTATGCTTGCACATTCTGCCGCCAGGCTGCAGGCCTTAGGACACTCTGTCCCGAGATGTATACATGCACCTATACACCCGCTCAGTGGCCCTTATCAGTGCGCCTGTGGCCAGTGGGCGGTGGACTCTCCGGTTAAGATTTGTCAGGAGGCTCCACCGGTCGCTCCGTGTAGCAGCCGTCAGGCTCACGCTCTGCGCATCCTTAGCCTTAACGCGAGGTCTTTAGTTCAACATCATCAAGCCGTTAGGACCTGATACGAGATGAGGCCCCTGACATTGTGGCTATTATGGAAACTTGGCTGAAGGATGACGATACGGCCATCATTAATCTGGCATTCCCCTCTGATTTTTCGGTTTTCACCCTGAATCGATTGACATGGGGAGGGGGCATCGCTCTCGCAGTGGGATCTAGTCTCTCTTGCTGTTGGTCTGCCCTTAACATCGCAGGCTGCGAGAGTGCTGTCCTTAAAATCTTGGTTAACCCTCAGTTCTCCCTTTCAGGGATGGTAGTCTATCGCCCTCCGGGAAGCGATGTGGCATTTAGGGCTGCCTTTCCTGACGCTGCAAGCTCTCTGGCGTTGGGGTGTGCTAATTTTTCTATCTTGGGGGATCTCAATTTGCACTTTGAGAATCAGAATATCCCTACGGTGTGCAGTTTTCTAGCCGATTTGGAGGCTCTTCAACTCCAACAAATAGTGCTGCACCCCACACACGTAGGCGGCCATACGTTAGATCCGTTTTTTACGGACTTGACAGAGGCCACTGTTACGGCCGTTACTCCGCTCGGCTGGACGGACCATTCTTCGGTGGCCATCCATGTCCAATTGCCGGGAATTTCTTCTTCTGCTCCCGTAAGGATGGTCTCCACACGGCACTGGAGTAAATTGAGACTTGAGGACTTTCATCGAGTCCTCGCGGCAGAGCCATTGGGACCTTTGGAGGACGTAGATGCAGGTTACGATCGGTTCTGCTCTTGGGTTACTAAGGCACTTGATTCCCTGATTCCCATCTCGGCTAGGAAAATCAGCTCCAGGGAGTCAAGCCCTTGGTATGACAGTGCTTTACGCGCACTCAAGGGCAGTTGTAGGCGAGCAGAGAGGGAGTGGCGGAAGATGTACGACAGCGGGAAGAAGGTTGTTTACCTCGCTGCCGTTAAAATTTACCATTGTGCTATATGCCGGGCTCAGGCAGCTTTTTACGCTGCGGAGTTCGGCAATAGCCCAAATCCTTCAAAAACCATCTTCAAAGTGATGAAGGACCTTGTGGCAAAGCGGGCCTCGGCTATAACAACGAGCTCCACGGCGCATTGTGAGGCTCTTGCCCTGTACTTCCTAGAAAAAGTTCAGAACATCTACTTAACATTCCCTGTCACTAGGCCACCGGTAGGTACTCTATGTAACATCTATGGAGATTCTCTGCTTCATGTGTTGCCCCCGCTGACATCTGAGGGATTTGACATCTTGGCTCAGAAGGGGAAATCCGGGTCGCCCGCTGATCCGCTTAAGCCAGCCCTTTTTAGAGACCAGCTGTTTGTGGGTCGTACCTCGGTACTCTCCCTGATTAATATCTCGCTGGCTTCGGGTACGGTTCCAGCCAGTTGGAAGCGGGCTGTGGTTTCTCCTATTTTGAAGAAACCCTCCTTGGACCCGGAAAAACCGGAAAATTATCGGCCTATTTCCCTGCTCCCCTGGCCGACTAAAGTCGTGGAGGCCCATGTGAACAAGGTTCTTTCCGACCATCTCACTCGTGCTAACATCTTAGACCCCTCCCAGAACGGGTTCCGTGCTGGTCACAGCACGGAGACCGCCCTTCTCACCATGGCTGAACACCTTCGCACAGTGATGGATGCAGGACAGACGGCGGCACTGGTATTATTAGATCTAAGCGCCGCCTTTGATACTGTCTCTTATTCCATCCTGCTGCATCGCCTGGAGGAGATTGGGGTGGGCGGGTCTGCCCTCCAGTGGTTCCGGTCCTTCCTCGATGGTCGCTTCTTCAGCGTTGCGGTGCCACCGTTCCAGTCCAAGTTCCATCCTCTGAAACAGGGAGTGCCGCAGGGATCCTCGCTGAGTCCCACGCTGTTCAATCTATACGTGAGACCGCTGGCTGAGGTGGTCAGGCAGTGGGGCATGACCATGGTGTCATATGCCGATGACACCCAGCTAGCGGTTACGATCAGCGGGGATGCGGACCAAGATGCTCCCAGGTTTCAGAGTGGACTTAGGGCGGTGGCAAGCTGGATGAAGGCCAACTGTCTCCAGCTCAACGTGAAGAAGACCGAGATCATGATTGTCGGTAGAAGGGCGGATCTCTGGGGGGACAGGTGGTGGCCTTCGGAGCTTGGGGCGGCCCCTCTTCCGGTGACGGAATTAAAAAACCTGGGATTGTGGATGGATCCCACTCTCAGTTTTGTGGGGCACACGAAGAAAACGGCTGCCTGTTGTTTTGGAATCCTACGGGCTCTGCGACAGTCCTGAAGTTCTTCGACCCCCGCACCCGGCAGTTGGAAATACAGGCGACTGTTATATCGCGCCTGGATTATGCCAGCTCTCTCCTGGTGGGGGCTAACCTGGCTGAAGTCACCCGCCTCCAACGTGCGCAGAATGCTGCCGCTAGAGCAATCGCTGGTCTTCCTAGATCCTGCCCCGTTTCCAGTACTTTGAAAGCATTGCACTGGCTGCCAGTTAGGGCCAGAATTCAATTCAAGGTACTGTGCCTGGCCTTTAAGATTCTAAAGGGTACGGCCCCTCAAATTCTTACGGACCTCCTGTCCTGGTACGTCCCCACTCGGCCTTTGAGATCTTTGGGCCAAGCTCTTACTATCATCCCTCGATATAAGTTGTGCCGTGTTGGTGGTCGTTCCTTCCGGGTCAAAGCAGCCGAACTGTGGAACTCCCTCCCGGTGGAGATTCGGCTGTTGGAGGATCTTTTCTCCTTCCGTAAAGCTATTAAAACCCTCTTATTTTAACTTGTTTTTTTTTCTTTAGCTGTTGTGTTTCCTGTGGCTGTTGCGTGTTACCTTGCCATGCGCCAGGACGCCCCTTAGCTGGGGCAGCTGTGCGCAGTACAAATTCACGTAACGTAACATAACTTTGCTTGAAACTGTGTAGCTAACCGCAAGGGAGTGCGAAAAACCATAGCAGCAGTTCATGAAGAGACCCAAACAAACTAGTGAGATCGACTAGTATGGAGGTTGACTGGTCAAGTAAGTCTTTTGAACAGACCTCTCAATATATGGCCAATACCGTGGGTAGAATCCCACTCCATTTGACCATCCTGGTTACCATGACACAGCAGAGAAAGTTCTTATCTATGCTCTTCGACTGAAGAGCCACTGGAAAGTTTCTGGACCTGGCTTTAACTAGCTCACTAAATATTCCAAAAGTTAGTAAGAATGAACCTGAAATTGTGAGAGCTGTTGATGGCTCAAAACTATTATTGGGATTGATTAAATATCCGAATATACTCGTATCTTTGATTTGTGAAAATGGTCGTATAGAAACCATGGCCCAGATGTAGGTAAATCTGATTTACCGACTCTAGAATACCGAATTTTACCGATTCGGTATTCTAGATTCGGTAAATCAGATGTAGGTAAAAAATCGGTAATTTTTACTGAATCTGTATGATTCGGTAATTACCGAATCGGTATTTACCGATTCGGTAATTGACATTGATTCCTATGGGGCTACAGGCCCATAGGAATCAATGTCAGTTACCGAATCGGTAAATACCGATTCGGTAAAGTTACCGATTTTGCAAGGGGAACAGGGTGTCACTTTGACACCCTGTTGCACCCCTGATTTTGGCTTTAGGGCATGTATGTGTGCCACATGGCACAGGTGTACATGCACAGATGTGCATGTACACAGGAATTCGTTATTTACCATGCAATTGTATTACATGGTAAATAATGAATCGGTAATGGCCTGTGGCACTGTTTGAAGTGCCACCTACATCTGGATTTACCGATTCGGTAAATTTACCAAATCGGTATTTTACAGAATCGGTATATTTACCGAATCGGTAAATATACCGATTCTGTAAATATAAGGCCCCCTACATGTCAAACACCAAATACCAGACGGTAACGGCCGAAATCGGCCGTTACCGACCGGTATTTGGTGTCCTACATCTGGCCCCATATCCTTTGATTTATAAGATATGCTGACATTTGGGGCCATTTTAGAGATACTTTGGTTGGAACTCCATAACCTCCTCATTGATTGGTCCTTGTGATTGGTAACCTTAGGGTCACAATAGTGTCGATCTAACTGTTATGCAACACCACAAGATTTGATACCACCTCTAACCTGTGCAACACTTGACTAAGGGCTCTGGATTCTTCTTCCAGAAGAATGTAGAGACTTTCAAAACATCTGTGTGAAAAAAGCTAAACAGTTACCCCCTCATAGAGAGTTTGACTGTTGGATTAATCAGGGCCAAGGAGCTGCCCTGCCATGTAGTTGCATTTATGCACTTTCAAAACCTGAGACAAAGCACCTAAAACAATATCTTGATGAACTACTTGCATTAGGCTTTATTGGTCATGCCACCTCTCCTGCTTCCTCTCCATTCTTCTTTGTCTCCAAAAAGAACGGGGACCTGAGGGCATATATTGACTACAGAGTACCTAATAAAGTAACAGTGCAGAATCAGTACCCTCTACCCTAAATTTCTGTCCTACTGGACCAAGTACGAAACTCCACGATCTTCACCAAACTGGACCTGCATGGGACTTATCCTGTTATTTAGGTTAAGGAGGGTGACAAGTGGAAGACAGCCTTCCAGACTAAGTTTGGGCTGTTTGAGGACACTGTCATCCCCTTCACATATGTAAGACCCCTCAGCATTACAGTTTTTTTTTACAAGTGAGTTCTTAAGTGATTTCCTGGACATGTGTGGCATTGTATACATCAATTAAATATTAATTTCCTCTCAAAACATGACTGAGCACGTCAATCATTTCCGAGTTAGACTTAGAGACCATGAGCTCTTTGCCAAATTAGAAAAGTCTACCTTCCACACTCAAGCAGTGGAAATCTTAGGGTATAAATTATCCCACTGAGGGAATAACTATGGACAAGAAAAATGTTCAGGCAATCGTAGACTGGCCAGCACCCACTACCATCAAAGAGGTGCAGAGATTCCTAGGGTTTACATACTTTTATAGGAGATAGCGAGCCCTGTTACTAGACTACAAAGGAAAAGGGTTCCTTTTTCTTGGTCTAAAGAAGCCTATGATGCCTCTTGTTTGCCAAAGAAAAGTTCACTTCTGCCCCAGTGCTAGAGCATCCTGATCCCACTCAACTGTACTTTGTAGAGGCAGATGCTTTGCAGGTAGCTGTAGGAGGAATTCTGTCTCAACATGAGCACACCACAGGGCATATGCATCCTATTGCTTATTTCTCTAAGAAGTTCCTCCCTGCTGAGCAAAATTACACTGTTATGGAGCAAGAACTGCCTCCCATTCAATTATGCTGTCAGGAGTGACAACATTATTTACTCGGTGCCATGCAGACCTTCACAATCTACACAGGTCACAGAAATATACAGGTTTGTAGGTCCTTAAAGGCCTTTACTTCAAGACAGATAAGATGGTTACTGTTTTTCAGTGAGCATCCAGGACTTCACACAAAGCACCACCACAAAACATCGTAGCCCCTCACCAAGTGATAGGAGTGTGTGACAAACAGTTGTTTTTAGACAAAGTGAAACTGCGCACATGTTCGTTGGACATGCGGGACTGGTTGACAGAAGAAGGTAATCAGATGCATGATAGGCTCTCATACCATGGCAACAAGTTGTATGTGCCTAATGATGAGCTCAGACAAGAAGTCTTAAAAAAATGCCATGACAAATCACTCTCAGGGTACCCTGGAATTCAGAAAGCAATGTTTTGGTGGTGGGCCACTTTGTATAAGGTTATGCATAACTACTGCCAATTTCCCAATTTCTGTGCAAAATAAGGCTCCCCACTTCAGCTGCGGCAGGATTACTACGTCCCATGCCAGTGCCACCACATCCATGGCATCGGTGAGCAGACATATACCCATTTCTCCAAAGGCCTGGCAGAGTAAGGTTTGGCAATGGTGATGACGGAGTAGTCACTGCCATAGCCAAACCTATGGTCCACTCGCATTTAAATTCGGCCAGGTGGAATAATATGTTGGCGTTAAGGATATTCTGGCACAATGGCGTATCCTTACTGCCAACATAGACTCTACACTAAAAGGAGGAACCTCAAATCCAGAATGCAGCTCTCCTTATTTTTCTCTCCCTTCAAAAGACCATAAATAGGTAAATCTTCTCTGTAAAAATGTTATGGAGCATTCCTCTAAAAAAAAAATATGAACAATCAATGATCAGGTATGATTTTGAAAAGCTACATAGAGAGTCTCTTCTCTATAATAAGATGCCAGAAGCTCTACACTGTATGAGGACCCGGGGGTCAATATTGCACAATGCAGTGGATCTCCAGCTTGGCTGTTCCTTCACTCATCGGTTGACTTGACTCATTGTTCTCCGGTGGCACAAAGTGACTCCAGTACATCAGCTACCCATGCCTATAGGTGAGCTCCACATAGTGCTCCCTTGGTGGTCTCTACAGAGCTTCTTGTTAGTCAGGCCTCTATTGCTACCAAGTTAACTCGACATGGTGGACGGTTTATTGTAAATTAGTAGGTGAGCAAAGCAGTTGAGGATGTTCTCCAAAGGTGTTTCACGGCAAAAAGAGCCAAATACTTTTTATTCAGACAGTAGCACAGCATAATAAAAGGATCTCTGTCTGATTGCTGCAATATGCCTCCTTCAGGTTTATATCCAGACGAGGATACCTATACTTCCTACTGGCTAGGGCTAAATCTAGACGACTTTGATCTCATAGACATCAGCGAAACTCAATAATATGTATGAGTATAGACCTGTTGAAAATTAGTACGGTTTGGTGAACATTATCTGTGCCATCTTGCCTCTTCCCCTGATGCCACACTTTTGTCGTGCGCACCCGCCATTTTAAGATGCCCTGATCAGAACGAACCCTTTTGCATGCCGCTGGCCCCTGACATAGCCCTTCGCCCTCACTAAGCCTGCACGCTGACCAACCCCCTGCTTGCACCTGCCTTGAATCATAAACCCCTCTTCGGCGCTGCTCTGCCCCAGGCCCTCATCCTGTTCCCAGCGCGACACCTCCCTTCTTCCCTTTCATGATCCCCGGCCCTTAGATGCAAACCCCCTTTTCCCCGTGTGCCCATTTGTCTTCCCCGTTCCCAGGCCGACACCCAGCTCTGCCGATACTATTCCTTGCCCCTCCCCGCACAATAGAAAGCTTCCCCCATCAAAGGATCCCCGGGTTGATCAAAGCCCCCTCCCCATGAGATCCGATCGACCCCCACATTCCATGAATCGGCGGAATATCCAGCTGCGCGATACTCATCACCTGTTGTGACTAGGGTGGGGACTTCAACTGTAAATGTGTGTGGGAACGGGCCCGAAAGGGGGATTCCGGGAATGTCTTTCCGTACATCAAAGCTTTATCATATGTATGTAAACTGTAATAAAAACCGCAAACACTGTATATAAGGGGCCAGGCCTCAAACATAAGTTAGAGCACCTCGGAACGATACCTGCTGTCCGTTTTGCTGTGTTCTCCTCCGGAGAGAATAAAAACCTTGTTTCCTGCTTTCCAGTCTCCAGCGCCTGCCTCTTCATTGATTAAATGACTAGAGGGTCACAGAGGCAATACCGCCGGGCAAATATCGATTGTCCCCGACCCGACTAATTGTTTTAACAATTGGCGCCCAACGTGGGGCCCATCAGCGACTCGTGGATCCAGTGGGAGAGGTCCCGACGACAGAGTGAACGACTGCAACGATCGGGAGAGCTCTTGCCCAATAGACCCTCGTCTGGCAGCCGATCATCCGAACTTCACTAGTTCCGAACAGACCTCTCTCGAGTGATCTACGGTCCTGACTGGGGACCATTAGGAGTGCCGTGAGAAATACGAGAAAAAAAAAAAAAAAAGACGAACGGGCGCTGGATTCGGAAGACAAGAAACTGTCCACACGGTTCGGGTAAGGTCGTGTAATCACGACAAGCTGCGAAATGATTGCTTGATTGCTTGATTGTTTAAAAAAAAAATACTAGTATTACTCTTTTTTTGACCTATTTGGAGATTCACTGTCTGCACATGGAGAAACAGTAGGCTCCTTCTCTTTTGCAAACGGTGAAGGATAGGTAACGTAACCGTCGCGCCTATCTTTCTCCCCCACTGACTCTATTATTTCTTAACGGTTTTTGGGAGACTCCCCTCTCCCTCACTGATTAACTGGGTTCTTTAACCCCGAGCTACTGTTCGCAGATTGTCTTCTGGAGATTCTCTGTCTGCAAACCGGAAACAACAGACTCCTCTTTGCGGTTAGTGAAAGGGTAGAGGACGCAGACTTTTGCGCCCTACTTACTCTCCCCATTGTCCTTTCTCTATCTTATTTATTTATTTGATTGTTTGATTGTTCCTCGTTATTGGTTACTCTTTTTTATTTTTGTTCATGAGGTATTCACTGCCTGCAAACAACGAAGAATAGGAATATTCTGTCTAGTCTTTGCACCTAGTGATAAGATAGGCAGTGCTGACTTTTTAGTCCCTCGTTACGAGCCGTCATGTCTGTCTTCTCCCCATTGATTGATAATTGGTTCAGCCCAGACCGTGTATTAGAGGTGGACCATATAGCTCCACTAGAAGGCACCCCTAATAAGGACATGTTCATAAACTATGGATTAGTTACCATAGCCTATAATAAATTGTGGCACAGGTATACCAAAGAAAGTCAAGACAAACAGTGGCCACTGGCAGGATCCTTTGACCTTGATAAAATAGAAACGTTGGAAATAGCCCTTCGCAATAATAAGACAACGCCTATTATGCTCGACAGTCTCGGTATGTGGCGCAGAGAGGCTATGCAACGACAGAGAAAAGACGAGGACAAACCAGGTAGAGAAATATACCGACAGGACAACCCCGGGACACCGCTACCCAAAAGTTATCCCCCGACACTACGCAAAAGACGGCCAGACTTAGGGCCAGACCAATGCGCTTTTTGTAGATATGTCGGACACTGGAAAGCCCAATGCCCGACTCTACTGAGCGTGAGTAAAGGCAAAGGGCCGACAGGAATGACAGGCCAGCAGAATGAGAAAAAGCGAGAGACAAAGAAAAATCCGACTCGCACGGACAGACCAGATAGAACCACCACGTTTGATTATGCCCGATGGCACAGGTTCCGCCAGAACGATTTCAGCGGCATGTTCGAGTTTTCCTAGGTCGGACAATATAAAAACGGGAACCCAGCCTAGTTCTAAGTTAACAGACGGAAAAAGATAATTTTGGCCAAATAACCACTGTTTTATGTTTGTCTTCGGATCTTGCGTGTCATACTTTTCTACTACCCCCCGTCTGAGTTTGTGTGTACGTAATATATGAATCTGCGTCATCCCCCTGCACGTGCTTCCATGTTACATAAACTATGTTAATAGAAATTTTAGCATGAAACAACCTGGAAAGAAAGAAATGGGAAACGAAATCAGTAAGCCACTGATAAACACGAACTTTTATTTTAACATAACAGGCAAGGGAAAACACAATAACGCTAGAAAAACAAGAACGGTAAACTGTAGAACATGAAAGTCAATAGAACATTCGCCCCCCCCACATTCTGGAACCTTCCAAAGTAGGGCAGGGTTACGGCTACGCCCAACCAGCGGCAACCCATATAAGGCGGGCCCCGCTGCCAACTCTTGGTCAGGAAATCTTAACATATGGGGAAGCCGGAGGAGAGGCAGGGGCCAGCGGAGTCCAGCCGCAACGGCCCTAGGTAGTTGCCGGTAGTCCCGCCACATGCCTCCTCGGCCCAGCCGCAACGGGCCTGGATAGACTTAAGTAGTCCCGCCACATGTCCAGAGAAGAACGAGGCACCTCTTTCTTTTCCCTTCCGTAACAACCGCAGCAGCTCTGGGCGGCGGGATGCCCTGTCCATACCTCTGCAGGAATGCGTCCAGGTCGGGCTGGGAGGGAGAGGCGACGCGGACGAGCCTCTCCCACCTCCACCGATAGGAGGTCTCCCAGCCCCCGGCCCAACGCCGAACACCCCCAGTCAGGCGATGGTGCCCCAATACTTGCGCAGCACCGAACGTGCAATGGTGCCCATATTTTCGGAGCACCGAATATGCAATGACTGCACCGATACTTGCGCAGCACCGAGTGTGCGCCACAGATGGCCATACTCCCACAGCACTGAGCACGAGACTTGGGGAGCACCGGATGGGGAGAGACCTTCGTGCGGGCCGATGAAAAAGAGCGGCATGGGGTGCACCGGAAGAAGGAGACGGCGCGAACGAGTCTCCCTCGCCCCCCCAGGTGGGGGCATCACAGCTGCACCCCAGCCGAACGTCCTGCTTTCACAAAACAGAGCCCTCTTCCTTTCACTCTGAAGGATCTCTTCCACTCTTGCAAACTCGACGAGAGTGGCCCCTGTAGGGCCTCAAAATGGCGTCTGGGTCCGCTGGAAGGCGGGCCCCGGCCGCTAGAGTAACTTTGACCAGCAATATGACTCGGACACTTGCCCACTGGGGCACGAGCTCCCATCTCCGACAGCATCTCCGCAGCCTTGAAGATTGTACAAAGGTCCCCGGCGGAGCCTTCGGCCCCTGCAGGCTTCCGGTAAGGGATGGCTGCCTTGATCACTAACGAAACAAGCATGACATTGCCACTCCTTCTGTTAGCATGAATTCTAGAACTGCCGAAAAGGACTCTGGTCCAACTGCCGGTTGTAGGAAACATTTTTCCCTGATGCTACTTCCGGACTGAGCCGGCCCTGCCCAAAATGGCGCTGGTATCAATAGGAACTTACTAACACCTCGTGGTGTTCCTTCGCACTAATACAAACTTGATGTTCTGAGACTTATATGATCCTTCGTACACTTGGCTAGAAAAGACAAGGAGAGTTCACTCGACGAACATTGTGAAAGGGTCCCGTTAGAAATGTTGATTACAAATGTGCGGTGTATTATATTTTCGTTGCTGATGTATAACCCCATTTATGACGCACACATACGGTATGCATATAGGAAATCTGATTGCGACTATTATGATTATGCTTCTAAATTATGAAATAAATGCCCCCGAACCCCCAGCCAATTAATAGACGTTTTAGTTTCTTACAAATGAATGAATAAAACTTTCCAATGTATTTATTGCTGCAAGACGACACCCCCACTGTACGCACTTTAGCCATTGCCACGTCCGGCCAAATACGACCGCACCCTCATAATCCACGTGCTGAAATGATTTTGCAAAATAAAGGTTTTCGAAACTATGGACGGGTTTTGCATGCTTTATTTTAAAAATGTGGGATCGGTGGGAAAGTTCTTTTCTGTGCACCCTACTCTGCTCTCTCTTTAAGGTTGAAAGAAGATGGTTGCCCAGCCCTGGAGGTCGGATCGGATCGACAACACGACACTCTGCCTTCAAAGTACGCGACTGAGTCATGAACTCTCGCATGGAGGAAGACCTCGACTTCCAAGGATGGGTAAAACGAACGGTGTAAATGGGGAATGTAAAAGAAGGGTGAAATGAAATGATGTAAATATTATGAAGTACAACGCTCGAAGGTACTAGGGAACAGAGTTGACCAAAGAACTAATGAACCGCAGAATGTCACAGCGTTGAAGGAGATTTAAGGACCCCGATAGCTAGATGCACCTACCAACTGGATACCTCACACTAGGTATCTTTGGTTTTCTTCTTAACGTTTTCCTACACCCGACCTATAAGGGCACACTGCCCCTCTCCCCTCCCGACCCCAGAAACCATACCCCCGGGACTCTGCCCCGAGGAGGAAAGACGAGTAAGAGGTAAGTAAAGGACTTATGAATCCATGTATTTGAATATGCGCGAATGCTGTCTCCCCCACCCCCTTTTTCCTCCCTCTGCAGGTTACATCAGAGATTACAGCCGAGGTGTGGCGAAGACCTGAAGCCTTGCCGTGTCTAATGTACGAAGCAGACTAGCGCTGCAAGGTGGTGCCTAAGCACGCCTACTAACTACTCACGTATCGAACAAACCCGTAAAATTAGTATGACCTGATAAAAAGTGATCACCCTTAAACCAGACCACACGAATGAACCCATGTCACGTATGATGTGAAACTATGAGAGAATGTGTGTGTGTGACTGAGGCGTTGACCCAACTGGTCGAAGGACCGAGAATGCGAGAAAGTGCGACAAAATGGTACCTCCTTTCTTCTTTCCTTTTTCTCAAGGCACGTCCCCTCTACCCTGTCTAATGCTCAAAATGCATGATTACAAGATTCTAACGCAGACCCGTGAATGTCCTTTACTGTGTAATGCACTAAATAGCCTTTCTTGAATACACTGCCACCCTCTCTGTTGCACGTGTACTATTTAGCCTGCCGTTGCACTCTCTCTCTCTCTCTCTCTCTCTCTCTCTCTCTCTCTCTCTCTCTCTCTCTCTCTCTCTCTCTCTCTCTCTCTCTCTCCCTCTATTTTTGCACTCCCACTCTTCCGAGCGATTAGCCCCGAAATTGGCAGACTGCCACCCCTAGCACACCACCTAATTGGCTTCAAATACCGTCAGTATTTGCACAAAAAAACTTGTCTTTAATACAATCACCCTGAGACCGTGTCATTACCTCTCCTTTTCCGCTAGAAGTCAATGAACCGAGGTTGGGCCGTAAGGGAAAGGACAGGTAAGACGACAGAGGTTCCCTAATCTGGCCCGTAATAAGGGAACTACATGTCAACGGCTCCTATGGTATAAAAAAGGACCTCAGAATACGCGACCCTCCCCGCCCCGAATTGTCGCAATACCCAGACAGGAAAAATGATCACCCCTGTTACATCCCCTGTATCAGCCGCTCCAAACTGGAGTTATGAAACTACCCCTCATTCCCGGTTGTGAGAGATGGGTCGATTTACGCCCTTACCATAAGTTTTCTATGTCCCTAGTTGTTTCCCATAAAACCCCTGTCTTTTCTGATTAAGTAATCAGGCCGTAGGAAGCTACGTAGGAACCAGAATGATGTTTTACAAGGTTAAAAGACTAGACCAAAGTGAAGAAATCGTTGAAATGAACCCTGCCGAAAGTGAAAAATGTTTAGTTGAAAAACAGGACACATTGATAAAAAGAAATGTTTAGCCTATGTTCGTCCCTCAGCAAAATACCTGTTTAGTACCATGTCGATAGCACACAGTACCCTTGGTAAATATAAAACCCTAGAGAACGGCATATCTTTGTCAAGCTCGTCTTACGAAGGTAGGTCTCCATCAGATAAACTGTCGAAACTGTAATAAATAATTATGAAAGAAAGTCATAGTACATCCAACAGGCCCGTCATCGGTCATTTATATGTTAGTTGTGAACCCTAAAATAACGGACGTTTTCATTTCTGTCTGAAGCTGGGAGAGAAATAGACTTTTGTGATTACCTTCCTCTGCAAATTCTCTAAAGACTGTCTTTTCAAACTCGTTTAAGGGTACGGCTGTCAGGAGAGAGAAGGACCGGATGTGGGAGCACGAGGCCTGACTGCAGACTATGGAACACCTGCGACATGGGCCAAGGCGAGACCGCGACAGAACAGAGCTACAGGACGAGGCACTACCTCCAGCAAAGTGAGAAGAAAGGGCTAACCTGATGCCCCCGCTCTATGTTCGAATGTGTGCCGAAAGGTCCCCGCTCTCTAGACTCGGTCATGAGCCCGCCCATCTGAAGTCTCTCGTTCCCCTAGTTTGTTCCTAATTTGGCCTTGCTCCATCCCCCTTTTTTCTCCGACCTACCCTATGGACTGTTTTGTACGCTCTTCTTCCATCTGAACTTTCTGACAATCACCTCAAAGGACACAGGGCGAAAAGGACCTTTCCGACCAGGAATACGAGGGAAAGGTCGTGCCCTACAACGCGAGACCTAGAATAGAGCTGGACCCGTGGCTCCATCGCCGGTGCTCCACAGCGCCAACGAAAGACAACAAAGAATACTGAGAACTCGTTAACTACGAACATTTTGACGTCCTCAATCACCGTTTCTGCTGCGCCTCATTTCTCTCCCAGCCGCCATTGTATTGATCATGCTCCAATCCGAATCTGATATATGTAATAACCTACCAGTCCACGTTATGAAATGTACTTGCTGCTCTCGCTACAGAATCGTTTTTGTATTGCATTTCTATGACTTTCCTGCTGAACAAGTTTATCAAAGTTTATCAAATAGGTCCACCTCCTAAAAACTAGAAATCTCAAAATGTATTGTTTACAACTCTTTCATCTAGGGTTCCTACCGTTTTCTTTCTCATGCCCACCACAATAGAACCGAGTAGAAAATGAACCAGCAAGATGTCTTGAATATGTTAAAGGGAGGACTGTTGAAAATTAGTACGGTTTGGTGAACATTATCTGCGCCATCTTGCCTCTTCCCCTGATGCCACACTTTTGTCGTGCGCACCCGCCATTTTAAGATGCCCTGATCAGAACGAACCCTTTTGCATGCCGCTGGCCCCTGACATAGCCCTTCGCCCTCACTAAGCCTGCACGCTGACCAACCCCCTGCTTGCACCTGCCTTGAATCATAAACCCCTCTTCGGCGCTGCTCTGCCCCAGGCCCTCATCCTGTTCCCAGCGCGACACCTCCCTTCTTCCCTTTCATGATCCCCGGCCCTTAGATGCAAACCCCCTTTTCCCCGTGTGCCCGTTTGTCTTCCCCGTTCCCAGGCCGACACCCAGCTCTGCCGATACTATTCCTTCCCCCTCCCCGCACAATAGAAAGCTTCCCCCATCAAAGGATCCCCGGGTTGATCAAAGCCCCCTCCCCATGAGATCCGATCGACCCCCACATTCCATGAATCGGCGGAATATCCAGCTGCGCGATACTCATCACCTGTTGTGACTAGGGTGGGGACTTCAACTGTAAATGTGTGTGGGAACGGGCCCGAAGGGGGGATTCCGGGAATGTCTTTCCGTACATCAAAGCTTTATCATATGTATGTAAACTGTAATAAAAACCGCAAACACTGTATATAAGGGGCCAGGCCTCAAACATAAGTTAGAGCACCTCAGAACGATACCTGCTGTCCGTTTTGCTGTGTTCTCCTCCGGAGAGAATAAAAACCTTGTTTCCTGCTTTCCAGTCTCCAGCGCCTGCCTCTTCATTGATTAAATGACTAGAGGGTCACAGAGGCAATACCGCCGGGCAAATATCGATTGTCCCCGACCCGACTAATTGTTTTAACAGACCGTGATCCTGATGAGAAAAAGACTTTCTTGAATTGGGCTTCAATGTTTATGTATAATGTTGGAACACCCCAAACACTGATGTCCACACACTTGTGCATGTGCACCAGTCTCTAATGACTTCACCGGACACTATTGGCCCTAGAATCTTCTCCTGAGTTGCTGGGTCCTCGACTGTCCACATGCCTGGTACATTCTTTAAAGACGTGGCTGCTTCCTTTTCATTCGGCCATGTATGTCATGTCATGAAGGGTAGTGCTTAACTTCTCCAGGGGCCGTGACAATGAGATAGTTGAGAGTAGGCTTGCGTGGCAGTCTCGCACAGACTGAGAGAAAAAAACGTCCTAGTCAGTACATTAGGTGTTGAAGACTTGTGAGATATGTTTTATGTATGTCTAAATATTCTGTGTTATTTGTCCCTTATACATATTCTGTTTATTTGATGTTTTTATGCATGTGTAATATGATGCAATTTTTTGTGTATGTTTAATTTCTTTAACAACACTGGAGGTCCCAGGTATTCACTGCAGGAGAGAATGATTCTAAGCTTAATTGGATTGTCTAAAATAAATTTGCAGAAATCGTGCAGAGATTGCCGGTGATTAATTTGTGTAATCTTTGGAAAAACGACATTATACGTATTCATTCACGCATTATAACCCTCTTTCACTTACATACACCCAATCACGATGGGCGGACATATAGCCCTTTTTTTATTGTTCGTCACCGTCAGGTAAACCTTGACAGTGAGGAACAGACAAATGGAGATAACTCTCCTCCACCATTGGAGATAACTCTCATGAGGGGAGTAAGCATTGCATTTTTTATTTAAAAACAGAAAAAAAGTAAACAGTTTCATGCAGGGCTGCGTCATGCTGACGGAGACCTGCACCAAACAGGGATATGCATTGGCAGGACACGCCTTGACAGCAGCTCCTGCCAATGCATTATAAATGACTGCCTGCTTGGCGGTCATTTATACATTTTACAGACGGTCCTTCCGCCATGGGGACGGTGTAATTTGCTCCATCCCCCCTGCAGTACAGCGGGCCGTACTCCAAATAATAAACCTGGCCCTATGTTGGAAATGAAGAAAGATAAGGCCTGTTGTGCTCATGCGTAAGCTTTCTATGCCATGTCGTGAGCAGAGGACAGCTATGGTGAGTGGTAAGACATTAAGCCCTTTTAAGGATGGAATGGGTAGAGAATCTAGACCTACACCCGATGCAAGACTTTAGTCCTTCCGCCACTTTAACTCCTGACCCTATCCCCCGCTTTAGATAAAATGCCTTTAAAGACCAGTAGAGCCAAGGCAAAGGGGCCATAATGCTATTAGAACATTCCATCCACGGAAAGAATGATTTTCTAAATTAAACTAGGAGAAATGGAAATTCAGCAGAAAAAGGAATTCTGTAGCAGAAGGCCCCGTCCGGCCTATAAAGGTCCTCACCCCATGTGGTTCCCCAGCTACCTGATGCCAGCTTAGGTCTGCCCATCACTGCAGTTGCTGAATCGATCACTCCTTGTGGAGAAGTGTGGCTCAATGGTAAGAGCGGCAGACCCTGATGCAGAGGTCTAGCCTGGGACCAGGGTTCAATTCCCCGCCTCGGCGGGTCTTGGGCTAAAAAATTCCATGGAATTGATAATTCTTGCCTCGTTGCCTATTCCAATCATGGAGTCCCACTCTGCAACTCTGGGCAATATCTTGCTTAATCTCCACAACGCTAAGGATGCCTGGCCTCCACCTTGGGGGTGCCCAGGAGTGGACACCTCACAGGGAAAGCCAGGATGGGTTCCACAGCAGTATTCGTACAAGCGCCTTGAGACCCTTGCGGGTGAGTAGTGATCTATACAAGTATCAATTTACATTTTTACATTTACATGTCCATGCAGTAGATGTATCACGGAGACAGAGCTTGCTCATACACAGGCCACAGTGTGTTTGATATCAGTGTACACTTTTAGGGGCTGATTCACTAAGCCATTTGCCAACTTGATGTGGAGTTAGCCATTCAAATGGCCCTATGTTACAGTTGTAAATTCATGTTTTGTATCTACAAAGATGAATTTGGACGTGCAATGCTATATTACTCGCATATAATATGCACATGTATGATGCAATATTACATAGGAGCAAATTACACAGATCGAGCACTGGGTGTTCCGGGAAAAGGGAAAAAACTCGCAAGTTAGTGGATTTTCACCAACATTTGCATGGCATCTTGCCACCGTACTCCTGTTAAAAACAGGAGAAAGTCAGTAGTCAATATCTGAATCAAGAAAGAGCACTGCCAAGATAGATGTTGAGGGAGGGGAAGAACTGTCTTTATGAGCACAAGAATTTTCTCTGATGGGGAAGACAATCGCAATTTTAAAGTGCAAATGCAAATAAAAAAGTTACAATCGATTATTTTTTTTTTAAATTAGAAAAAGAGCAATTGCACTTTGGCGTTATAGTTTCCCATCAGTGCATGCACACAATGGGCATTTACACAGCCATAAATGCTAACAACTGTGAGTACATGGAATGTAAATTCCATGGTTGTTGGAAATCTACTCCAGACTTAGGGCCCCATTAGGATGTCGGGCGGATTGCCTCCGCCAGGGTGGCGGTGGCCACCGCCACCCTGGCGGAGGCAATCCGCCGGACATCCTTCCCTGCATTCCCCCCCGCCATATTACGATGGCGGAGGGGACCGCAGCGGTGGGAAACACCGCCCACCTGTTTTCCGCCCCGGTCACCTGGCGGCCGGGGCGGATAAGTGATAACATGGTGGCGGTGTCTATCAGACACCGCCAGCCATATTAGAATAGGCATCTGACAATGCCTTTCCGTGGCGGCAATGCCGCCACGGAAAGGCAGGCGGACTTCACTCTGGGGGCCCCCTGCGGGCCCCCAGAGTGAAGCACAGTAGGGGGGTGCACACAGGGGGGTACCTATGGTATCCCCCTGCATTTGCATAATGAAAGCGGCAGGCACCGCGCGGTGCCTGCCGCTTTCGTCATGCAAATGCTGCAAAGCATTTTCAGCATTGTGGCTGGCGGTGCAGAGTGCACCGCCCGCCACAATGATGGGAATACAGGATGCACCCGCCACTGTGGCGGCGCATCCTAATGCTGCCAACGGGACCCCCGCCCTCATGGCGGCCGGTCCCTAGTACCGTGAGGATGGCGGGCGGGCAAAGTCCGCCCGCCATCCTAATGGGGCCCTTAGGATCAGATCTAATGAAACACATGTCTGACTTCTTTGTTGTGAATCTGGCCTATGTATGGTAAGGTAGCTCGGTTAGTTGAGCACTCACTTGTAAGCTGTGTGACCTCTGAAGTACAAAGATTTTAAAAAACAGAAATGACAACTCGGTCTATCATCCTTTCTAGATCAATAAAATGAATGGCACCATTTCTTACAGTGCTGCCCTGATGCTAACCTGCAGCATCAACTGAAAATTTAAAATAACAGTTCTTATGTTTATAAACCATACCCGAATCTGCTATTTAAATTAATAAATGGAATCCAAGCTTCCCATTATTTATTTAGTATTTTTTGTGTAAACAAGTATCATAGTGCCTGCTCTATGTTTTATATGCAATATTTTATTCGTTAAAGCTGAGATTGTTCTGTACCACTGGGTTACAATGTACAGATGTGAAATGGCCATTTGAGCAGTTTTTGAAATATGATGCCTGAATATGGCAGCCCACCAGGATCCCACTTTAATAATGCAAAGCTCACAGGTGGTGTGCTCGTTTCCTTTTGCCAAATTATACTGGTGTGAGTAAACGAAGATAAATGGAGGGACAATTATATGTTCTGTAATGGGAGGCAAATCGTTTGCAGACATACCACATTAAGCGAAAAAGTAAACATGGTTAGTTTATTGCAAGCTTTGAATGCAATCAACTCGCTGATCTGAAAAATATAGCGAGGAGGAGTTTAACATAGAGAACAAGACAAAACACTTAGGGCCCGATTCACAGAACTAACTTACCACAAAATCCTAAACTTACTACTTTTGGTATTCACAGAAGTTAGGATTTTGTCTTAAGTTTGTATTAAGACTGACTTAAGATAAAATCCTAACTTAAGTCTGTCTTAAGTCTGTCTTAAGACAAACTTAAGACAAAATCCTAACTTCTGTGAATACCAAAAGTAGTAAGTTTAGGATTTTGTCTTAAGTTAGTTCTGTGAATCGGGCCCAGAGTAGGTGGGAAACTGAGGTGTACACACTAAGGGCCTGATTTTTATGTCGGACAGACTTGAGTCCGTCTGACATCGATTTAGTACAAGACCGACCCACCTCCTGTCGGCGGTCCCAACCCAGCACTTAGGATCGACCGAACAATGCGACCTAGCACTCCTATTCTTTACAATGGTAGCATGCTTTCCGAATGGAATGCATGCTCTCATTGCAAAGAGAAGAGGTACAGTTCGTCCCTGAACCCCATTGCAGGCACCTCATGGTGCCTATCACGGGTGCAGGGATCTACAGGGAGGCACCATAGGTGCTCCCTTGGCCTCCAGCCGTAAGCCGTTGACCCATGAGGGCCCTGCTGGGGGCCTCCAAAGACAACTTCTGACAGCCTTGCTGTGTCGGAAAGGCCAGCACAGAAAGCCTGTCGGAATCCGACATTGCAATCCCTCAGGCAGAAAGAGCTGCCCTTGGGATTACTGGAGGCTTTCCGAATGGCAGACGGGCCCTCCGAGCCCATCGGAAGTAATTCAGAAATCCTGTACGGATTCCTTTCCAACCAACTCCATCCAAATGGATGGGTTCGAAATGAATCCGAACAGAAGATTAAGATGCCATATGCCATATGGACGGCTCCGACCAAGAGTCAGAGCCGTTTACTACGGCATCGTAATCGGCCCCTAAATAGGAGTACAACAGAGAACTAATAGGGAAAAATAAAGCAAAATGAAAAACAATAAGGGGTTAAAATTGATCAAAGTAAACAAATTGACAGTAGTTCCCTTCTCTTGCTCATCTCCCTAATAAATGTGACTGTCAGGGAGACAGAGGTAAAAGTCAGTCTCCATCTATGCCAAAAATAAATGAAGATGAATACGTGTGACACTTAGCCATTACTAAGACTTTTGTGTCTTTAGTGTGGTCATCCAAATGCCTGCCCTCAAACACCAATTTAAGAAAATCAAGTGTCAGGTTATGGGGCAGATGCATCATAGACCATGGGCCTGATTATGAGTCTAAAACGATTCAAAAAGGGGGGTCCAAAGACCGCCAGACTTGTGGTGGCGTAGTGGAGGCGGTCCAGCCACCGCCGCACTGGTGATCCAACCATCCCAATTACGAGTTGGGCGGTCGGACTGTGCTAGTACCAACACCGCCACCAGGGAACTGCATTTACTGGAGGTGGCGTGGAGGTCAGACGTCGCAATATGCTTGGAGGGACTGCCACGTTCCTGCCAAGCATATTACGAGTTTCCTCTCCACTGGCGGTGACATGGAGGGGCCTCCTCCATGTCAACCCTGGCAGAGAGGAAACAAAGGGGCTTCCTCCCCTTGTGTATGCCCACAGGGGGGCATAACATATGCCTCCCCATGTGCATACACAAGAGTTCCTGCACAACATGGACTATTAAGACCATGCTGTGCAGGAACCTTGTGAGGCGTTCCCATTGAGGTGCCTTTTTCAAAGGCACCATGGCCTTTAAAAAAGGCCCCGCCAGCAAACGACACGCCGCCTGCCCACCCGCCAGACTACAAATAACTTGTAATCTGGCAGGCAGCAGCGAGTCTCAGCATTGAGTGGACGCAGCACTGGAGTACCACCCGCCCTCGCATCGCCGTAACATGTAATCGGGCCCCATGTGTCAACTTCCACTTGTACTAGACGAAGGATTCCACTGAAGTAAGCTGCTTTCAGTAAGCAAAACATTGGCAGTGGGACATAAGAGGCAAAGCAATCTCCAAACCAAAGAAAATGCCTGAAGAGTACCTACTTCAAAAGCAAATATGCAAAAATTCTTCTATCGAATGTGACCACTGAATGGGGGAAAACACCAAGAATGTTAACCAGGGAATTTTAGCAAAACAGTGTTTCAAGAGTGGCAGTTAATGTCAGTTACCTGGGTTCTGCAGGTTGCATTTTAGGTCTTAGCTAAAGCCTTTGAATTTGCTAAAATTATATGTATAACTAGCAGCCCGTCCCGACGTTGTCCGGGTATGAATTGCTGCCGGCCAGTAGTATATTGTTTTGTAGGATTTCGTTTTGATAGCATTTCTTATCTGTGACAGGCCTGTGAAACGCTCCAATTCACAGTGCACTGCTGATGCACTGAAGAGTTCATGTTCAGTAGTGTGTGAACTCGAGTTTCCCTACTTTATTTTTCCTTGCAATATTATATAGTGCGAACTCGACAACATGGCATGAGCACAATTTACAGTACAGAAGAACACATTCATTTGTGGTAGGCACGGGGAGACAAAGCGATTTGCCTGGAATCACAGGATGTTGAGCTGATGCCGAGATTCGAACGTAGCTTCCCAGCTCTAACGTTCGCAATTCTAGAACTTGTGGCGAGAGGTGTGTCTAAAAGTGTATGTCGGGGCTGGCCATCAATGAGAGAGACCTGTGCATTTTTCAAATCGGTGGTGAAAAAATATGAGTATGTTGCTGGAGATGTGGGCCGCCGTGCCACCAATGTACTTACCGGGGGAGGGTAAACACCCATTATTCCGCAACTTTCTTTCCGCATACCATGACTCCGCATACTTTCATTACGAAAGTACCATGACTCCGCAATGCCATTATAACGCATGGCATTACATTTTATATGCTTTTACCACGCATACATTTACAACGAAATTCGTTGTAAATGCATGAATGGTAAAAGCATGTTTTTTTAAAAATGTTTGGATAAGGTAAGTATGGGTATAGGGGTATATGTTTTGGGGTACTGAGGTATTTGTTTTGGAGTGTTTGGGTATTTTAAGGATTCAGATATAGTTTTGGGTTATGGGGTACAGGGGTAGTTTTAGGGTAATGGGATAGGTATGGGTTTTGGGGTACAGGGGTATTTTTAGGGTTCAGGGCTAGGTTTGAGTTTTGGGGTATAGGGGTATTTTTAGGGTTCAGGGGTAGATTTGGGTTTTGGGTATTTTAAGGGTTCAGGGCTAGGTTTGGGTTTTGGGGTACAGGGGTATTTTTTAGGGTTCAGGGCTAGGTTTGGGTTTTGGGGTACAATGGTATTTTAGGGTTCAGGGGTAGGTTTGGGTTTTGGGGTACAGGGTTATTTTTATGGTTCAGGGCTAGGTTTGGGTTTTGGGGTATAGGTGTATTTTTAGGGTTCAGGGGTAGGTTTGGGTTTTGGGGTACAGGGGTATTTTAAGGGTTCAGGGCTAGGTTTGGGTTTTGGGGTACAGGGGTATTTTAGGGTTCAGGGGTAGCTTTGGGTTTTGGGGTACAGGGGTATTTTTAGGGTTCAGGGCTAGGTTTGGGTTTTGGGGTACAGGGGTATTTTTAGGGTTCAGGGGTAGGTTTGGGTTTTTAAGTACAGGGGTATTTATAGGGTTCAGGGCTAGGTTTACGTTTTGGGGTACAGGGGTATTTTTAGGGTTTAGGGATAGGTTTGGGTTTTGGGGTACAGGGTATTTATAGGGTTAAGATGGGTTAGTGTTTAAGGGTGTTGGGGTATTTTAAGGAGTAAAGGTGTCGTGTTTTGGCAGCTCCTGAGTTAGCGTTTAGCACAGCTACACGGTCTTTTCTGTAACTTGACCAAAACGAACGGGGGCCATTTTGAATCCCTCTGACTTCCGTTTCCTATGAACACGCTGCCTCGTGGTCAGTGTGCCCTTTCGTCCTTTCTCGATACCCATGGTCACTATTCTGCTCGGCAACAGGCTATTTTTAGTACTGGTCAAGCGCACATGCGCACTATGCATCAACTGGTCACTCTTTAGGAATGTTCACACTAACTGACCAGTGCCGTTAAACTCCTCCCACGTGCTGGCTGTGTTCCAAAAATGACCTTATATGTACCTAAAATGTGTAACTTGTAACCGCCTATCTTTTTATTGCTATTAAACTATATAAAAGAGGTCGCGCACCGATGTTCGGTGTGCTACTTCTTACATTGCCGAAGGGTGCTGTAGGAATGTACCACCACCCCATGGGGTCTTAATAAACTTGTCTTTTACCTTTTCCAGTGTCCGTGCCAACTTCTATACTAAGGCGTTCGAGAGTTTAGCAGAGTATGTAGGCCTGATTTGAACCCGACACCACAATTGGCGACCACGAAGGGACTCATCGGTGACTCGGATGCCCGAAGGAGAGGTCGTGACGAAGGTCAGGAAACTCGCCATGGACGCGTACGCTGCCACTGAGTGACCCGAGTCTTGGCACCCACGGTGTGTTTTCCCTTCCTTCCGATCTGACCTCCCAGGTGGCGCCGGTCCTCGACTGAGATTCTGATCTTGGATTGTCGTGATGTGCCGTTTTGGCTGATTTGACCACAGAACTTGGCAGTTGGACTTTGGACGGTTGAAAATATTTGGTAAGCTTTTGAGCGGTGAGGTAGTCTACTGACACTTACTGTGGCTTTTTGAAACTTTGAATTTGAATTTGAATTTGTTAGCTAACGTTTTGAATCTTTGAATTTGAATTTGAATATGTGAAGTGCACCTCACATAGGCAGGCATGTAGGGATATTTCTCTGATTTATTTGATTTGAACGGTACACCGCGTTAGGTGACATTTTTGTAGTATCACATTTTCGTGGTACTTTTTGGAACATGCCTGTTTTTAGCACACTCCGTAGGATGTGCTGTTCTGAAAATGGTACCAATTATCGATTAAGTGAAAAGCAGCCGGCTCCCCCAGAGGGGACTCCAAATCGTGAAATGTATGTCAAATTCGGTATTCCACCTATAATGTATAGTACATTATGGCATAAGTATACTAAGACTGATCGTGAATTACAGTGGCCGCTATATGGGTCGTTTGACCTTCGAAAGGTACAATATGTAGAGCAGTGTTTGTTTCAGCGAAGGTCTAGACAAGATATGTTTGATTGCGTGCGTATGTGGGAGACAGAGGTGCGTGAACGAGCGAAGCGTGAGGAAGCCTTGGCGGAGAAAGTGCAGCGGAAGGCTGCACATGACAAAGCTTTACAGCTACAGGAGAAGGAATTACAGGAAAAGAAAGTGAGGGAGAGACGAGAACGCAATTTACAGGTTAATGGTCAATTCCCTATCAGGCGTCCTTTTTATCCAGTCCTTACTAATGAAACAGATGATTTTTCATTACTAGATCGTTGTCCGCCTCCGTACGTCGTACCTACGGCTCCGAACGAGGACTCGGACGAGGATAGTGATCGAACACAGCGTACCAGGTTACATGCGGAACGAGCTGCGGAATTACGTTCATTTGCACGAAAACTAAATATTAATACTGTTACTGTTTCTGACGTTACTGAACAAATGGAACAGTGGCCTGATAAGGAACGACTGTATTTTTTAGATCATTTTGGAGATGAAGTTGTTGAGCGGTATAGAAAATATTCTCTCGAGTTAGAACCAAAGGAGATATCCAAGGATCGTGAGAATTTTCGTAAAGGTCTTTTTGTTCTTTCAGATGCGGACGACTTCTTCAAGCGTTTGATTGAACTGCGTAATGAGGCGACACGACTACGGGAGTTGGAAAAGTCGAAGAATTCGTCTACGTCCGGAGCGACGGGGATATCCAAAGAATGCCCTATCTTTGAAACAGATAAGATCGCTGCGATTAAAGTTAGACCTATGCGAGAAGCTGCGCCTTTATATGTCCCTCATAAAGGGGATGGCACAGATGATGATTGTTGGACCTGGCCCTTTTGGCAGGTTCACCCCGCAACTTTTTGCTTTTGCCTAGCCTGTTTCTGTAACCTGTGTTAGTGATTTTTGGGTCTCTGCGCACTTTTTCCCTGTGTCCCAGAGTAAAGTGCGTGCATGTAGTATGGCTGGCCTGCCCTCCCATAGGAATGCATGGGGAATGTGTGTGTCCCTGGTAGTTCCTGATGCGTGGGGAGTGCAGGCTCGAGTTTAGTATGTGTGAACTCGTGTGAGTGAATGCTGCGAGATGGTGTATGCGGCATGTATGTGTCTAGAAGGGAAGTGCTACTTCTGGACATTGAGGTGTGTGTGCAGAGAGGGTACTGGAGCGTGATTGGCTGGAGCTGGCTGGCATGCCAGGCTCCAGGAAGTCTGGATGGGTCTGCCCGGTGGTGAGTGTGAGATTAGCATGAGTGATGTGTGGGAGGAGTGTACCTGTGTCCTGGATGGGCTGGGTTTTCCCCACACAATGCTGGCTCCGCCCCCTGTGGTGTGTCTAATGACCCTAGCCTCCCCAGTGAATGAAATGGGTGGTTGGGCCATCAAGAGTGCTCCAGAACCAGCTGCGACTGGTTTCTCCCCCACCCTGCACCCTTAGACAAAGGATTTGTCTGTATAAAAAGAGGCTGTGACCTCTTGGAAAATGTTCTTGTTTCTGACACTTGAATCTGCCAGGGGCGTGCTGCTGCTTGGGCCCAGGGGAAGGCTTGCCTCCCTGGGCCCTGCCCAGCCCCTGGACTGCTGATGCCCTGCCTCCCTAAGGACTTTGCTGGAACTCTGCTCTGCTGAGGGCACCTGGGAGTGCTGTGCTTGTGTTCCCAGCGCCTGGGAGAGCTGGTGATTGCCTTTAGCGCTGGGAGAGCTGGATTCCTGCTTATAGCGCCTGGGAGCGCTGTCTTCTAGTGTTTGAAAGCGGATATTTACCCCGCATTTAGCGTGGAAGAAAGCAGGTGCCCACCCTGCGTGTTGCTGCTTGTTCGCGGCTGCCCACGCTGCATCTGTGGCCGTTTTTTTATTGCCCGAGCGAGTGCCTACCTCGCTTTATATTTAAAAATGGTGTTCTGCCCGTGAACATCACCGCCGCAGCCCCGGGGGCCGCAGAGAAGCCGAGGAAAAGCCGAGGGAACCACCGCTGACGTCACCCGGGAGCCGCGCAGCCATTGGTTCAGGCTGCGGGAGGCTCGCCGGGCGACCTGCGCGGTGATTGGCTGCCCCCGGAAAGCAGGAAGGAGGACGGGAGCTCACCCCGCCTCCCTCCGACGTGCAGCGAGAAGAGTAAGGCTGGGCGCGAGGTTCCCCAGGGCAGAAGAGCCCCGGAGAGCGAGAGGAGCCCCGCCCGCGGCCCCAGAGCGACCGCCGGAGAAGTGCTGAGCCCCGCCCGCCAGGAGGAAGCCGGTGAGTGTTGTCTGGCTGGGGGAGAGCTCCGGGCCTAGCCCTCGTGATAGGAGAAGGCGCAGGGTGCGCCGGGTGTGTCGAGCGGCCCCATCTGGTCAGTGGGCCGCTCCAACTATCGCCCCAGTGAGGCAAAGGGCATTTTTTACATTCAGAGGCAGTCGAGGCTCCAACGTGGGGGCATTTATTGTTTCGAGCCCTGAGAGGCTCCAACCTCGTGCCGGGGCATTCTTCATTAGAGCCTGAGAGAAGGCCCCCGCCCCAGCCCACATTGTCTTTGAGCCCCGAGAGGCTCCCGCCCTAAGTGATTTACGAGCCTGAGAGGCTCTAGGGGGCATTTCATAAGTCGAGTCTAAGCGAGGCTCCAGGGCCCCATTGTGGTTGTAGAGCCCCAGAGAGGCTCAGGGGCAGTTATCTGGGTGGAGAGCCCAGCGAGGCTCCCCCATCTGCATTGGCCCATCAGGGGTGATTCAGCTGCCCAGCACTTCGTGGGCAGCTGCTACGTTTAGGCCCTGACATTGGGACACAGGGCGCCCTAGCCCCAACGAGGCCAGTTGGCCTAGGGACTGCCACAGGTTGTGGCTCATGTGAGTTTTGGCGCAATTACTTGTGCTTGCACCTCTGAATGTGTTTTGATACATCATGTGTTTTCTTTCCCTACACCGCTGAATGTTAATGCATCATGTGTAATGTTCCTATGCTTATACCCCTACAGGTATAGTGATATGTAGGTGGTTGTTTTCTCCCTAGTACAGGTGGTGCTAGTGAGATCCTGGTTACCAGTAGTTACTGGTTGTGTGCTAAAAGTGATTTTACATTCTATGTTTGACATTCAAAGTGCTATTTCTGAAAGTGTTACTTCTGATTACTGACAGTGGTCCAGGTGGCCCTGTCTTGTAAATAATCCCTTGTAAATTCTGCCTGTGCCTCTGGCACATTGTAAAGTGTGTTTTATCTAATGTGTTTTGGTGTAATACAAAGGCTATTTTTATATAACCTTGTGTGGAGTTTCCTTTGTGGTGGGCCTTTGGGTGTTGTTGCTGGGGTGCGTGCGCAAATACTTAACCTACATAGCCTCCAAGTTTAGCATGGCTGCTCGCGTCACGTTACCTAGAGGGTGAGCAGGGGTTATCTTGGTGTGTGACTCCCTTGCCCTGACGAGGAAGTGGTGGTCTCTGACTGACGTTGGCGCAAGCCTTGGCCAGCCAGAGATCCCGTTTCTAACATTGGTGGCAGCGGTGGGATCCGGATTTGTGTTTGCGTTGTACCGCAGTGGCAACAGGCCACCCCCACAAAACTCTGCATGTTAGATAATTACATGTAGGGGATTATTGTTATGATTTTGTTTTCCTCAAGTGTCATTTTCAAATGGTGTTCCTGCACTTTATGTTTAGTGGCAGAAGAGAGAAAATGACAGGGCGGGACGCCAGTAGATAGGGAGTTCCTTCCTGGGTCCAGTGTCCAATCCCCGTTCCTGTCCCCAGAGGGGTGGATAGAGGAGAGAGAGGGGGTGTGGAGGAGAAATGGCTAGCTCAGGAGGGTGGGTATCCCCTGAGTGTAGTATGTGTGTGTCTGGATTCCCCAGTATGGTAGGATCCAGTGGTGGCAGCTAAAATATGTCCAGTGCGTGAAGTCCCATTCCCAGTTCCCAGAGTATGGTGCCTGGTGCTCAGTAAGAGGGGTACAGGTTGAGAGTCAGGGGCAGTGAGGAACTGTCTCACCAGTCTGGAGGGGGAGTGTGTGGATGAGTGGTGTGTTGAACTAGAGGAGTTGGCGTGAGTTTTTTTTAAGGAGCTTGCATAGGAGGTGTACCTCTGGTGGTGTGCAGGAGGTCCTGCAGAGGCACTGGACAAGAAGGTGGATGTCTGGCGGTGTGCTAGATGTCTTGCAGAGGCATTAGGGAGTGATTCTAAAAGTAGTGGCTTGTGTATCTGATGATCCTGTGTAGGTGAAGGGGTTCATGTGTAGCCCAGCTGGGTCCCATTAGGATGGTAGGGGTGTAGGGGCTCACGTCCTGTCTCAGTGGAGGCGGAGTGAGTGTGGGACGGTGTATCTCACGTTGGCCCGAAACCCTGTCTCAGGGCCTGGAGGGTTCCCTACGGGAGCGCCAGGTCAGGGGCCTAGGCTGTACTTACAGGTCATTTGAGGAGGATCTTCCTGTGTCTAGAGGATGGGGAGTTTCTGTAACCAGAACTCCGGCGGTCCTAGTATTGGGCAGTACCGCTCCTAAGTGGAGGGTGCAGAAGTCCTGGTTGAGGAGTGAGAGGGGGAAAGAGTCCCCAGTGGAGGAACCAGTGGGTCAGGGGCCAGCCAGAAGGGCTGGGCCACCAGTGAGTGACCATGGTGATGCCACTTCTGTCCTGGGGGATCTCTGCGCCCTGCCAGGTGGGCAGGAGGTCGCGAGATTAGAGCCAGGCAGACTGTCACAAGACACAGTAGTTATGTGTCACCCTCGTAGTGGGGCATGCGTGCTCCCCGTGAAGTCCTGGTTCGCTGGGCATTTGGCCGTCTAGAGTGCTTGACCATTTGTGGGGCCTCTGGAGGTCGTTCCCCGAGGAGGGGGGAAGCCAGGTTCAGGTAGCCTGACCTGGAGGTAAGAGCGTCTTTGATAAGGGTCCTGAACAGTTGGGAGGAAAGTGGGTTGCTGATACGCTGCTGGCGTGTGCTCTGTCTAGCCTGAGACATACTGAGAATCCCACTGTGATAGGGAGTACTGGAGGAAAGTGTGTTGCTGATACGCCGCTGGCGTGTGCTCTGTCTAGCCTGGAACATACTGAGAGTCACCCTGTGATAGGGAGTACTGGAGGAGAGTGTGTCGCTGATACGCCGCTGGCGTGTGCTCTGTCTAGCCTGAGACATACTGGGACTCACCCTGTGATCATGGAACTGGAAGGGGGTGCAGAGGGAGGGAGTCCTCGCCTCTGACCCCGATGTAGCCGGAAGGTAGATCCCAGTTGGTAGACCAGTTGATGGAGTGAGGTCCTGATCTGGTGGGAGAGTTGTGTTCTGGTGGGTGCCTCCCTGGGAGGGTCCGGAACCCCAGAAATAGAGGTAGGGTGGGGGATTCTTGCCCGTGACCTCTGGTCAGCCTGAGGGTGCGGACCCTAGGTTGAAGGATCAGTGGTAGTTTGGGACTACACTGAGAGGGAGAGTGGAGAATGGCTACTGTGTGCCAGGGGTTACTGCCCCCCACTCTGTGAAGTGGTCAGGACCTGTGACATTTGGATGGCCTAGGGCCTGGTCCTGACTGTGGACCACTAGAGGGTGCCAGTGGGGTATCCTAGTTGGGACAGAGAGTTCTTGTTGAGAGAAATCCATGTAGGTACAGAGTGGCGAAAAAACGGAGGGTGTCCCTGCCGTGCGGGCCCGTGTCCGTGTTTTTGTCGCCCAAAGCAGGGAAGCCCATCAGTGGAGTGATTGGTCTACCCTGCGTTTTGGCTGGAAGGGGGTTGTGTTGGACCTGGCCCTTTTGGCAGGTTCACCCCGCAACTTTTTGCTTTTGCCTAGCCTGTTTCTGTAACCTGTGTTAGTGATTTTTGGGTCTCTGCGCACTTTTTCCCTGTGTCCCAGAGTAAAGTGCGTGCATGTAGTATGGCTGGCCTGCCCTCCCATAGGAATGCATGGGGAATGTGTGTGTCCCTGGTAGTTCCTGATGCGTGGGGAGTGCAGGCTCGAGTTTAGTATGTGTGAACTCGTGTGAGTGAATGCTGCGAGATGGTGTATGCGGCATGTATGTGTCTAGAAGGGAAGTGCTACTTCTGGACATTGAGGTGTGTGTGCAGAGAGGGTACTGGAGCGTGATTGGCTGGAGCTGGCTGGCATGCCAGGCTCCAGGAAGTCTGGATGGGTCTGCCCGGTGGTGAGTGTGAGATTAGCATGAGTGATGTGTGGGAGGAGTGTACCTGTGTCCTGGATGGGCTGGGTTTTCCCCACACAATGCTGGCTCCGCCCCCTGTGGTGTGTCTAATGACCCTAGCCTCCCCAGTGAATGAAATGGGTGGTTGGGCCATCAAGAGTGCTCCAGAACCAGCTGCGACTGGTTTCTCCCCCACCCTGCACCCTTAGACAAAGGATTTGTCTGTATAAAAAGAGGCTGTGACCTCTTGGAAAATGTTCTTGTTTCTGACACTTGAATCTGCCAGGGGCGTGCTGCTGCTTGGGCCCAGGGGAAGGCTTGCCTCCCTGGGCCCTGCCCAGCCCCTGGACTGCTGATGCCCTGCCTCCCTAAGGACTTTGCTGGAACTCTGCTCTGCTGAGGGCACCTGGGAGTGCTGTGCTTGTGTTCCCAGCGCCTGGGAGAGCTGGTGATTGCCTTTAGCGCTGGGAGAGCTGGATTCCTGCTTATAGCGCCTGGGAGCGCTGTCTTCTAGTGTTTGAAAGCGGATATTTACCCCGCATTTAGCGTGGAAGAAAGCAGGTGCCCACCCTGCGTGTTGCTGCTTGTTCGCGGCTGCCCACGCTGCATCTGTGGCCGTTTTTTTATTGCCCGAGCGAGTGCCTACCTCGCTTTATATTTAAAAATGGTGTTCTGCCCGTGAACATCACCGCCGCAGCCCCGGGGGCCGCAGAGAAGCCGAGGAAAAGCCGAGGGAACCACCGCTGACGTCACCCGGGAGCCGCGCAGCCATTGGTTCAGGCTGCGGGAGGCTCGCCGGGCGACCTGCGCGGTGATTGGCTGCCCCCGGAAAGCAGGAAGGAGGACGGGAGCTCACCCCGCCTCCCTCCGACGTGCAGCGAGAAGAGTAAGGCTGGGCGCGAGGTTCCCCAGGGCAGAAGAGCCCCGGAGAGCGAGAGGAGCCCCGCCCGCGGCCCCAGAGCGACCGCCGGAGAAGTGCTGAGCCCCGCCCGCCAGGAGGAAGCCGGTGAGTGTTGTCTGGCTGGGGGAGAGCTCCGGGCCTAGCCCTCGTGATAGGAGAAGGCGCAGGGTGCGCCGGGTGTGTCGAGCGGCCCCATCTGGTCAGTGGGCCGCTCCAACTATCGCCCCAGTGAGGCAAAGGGCATTTTTTACATTCAGAGGCAGTCGAGGCTCCAACGTGGGGGCATTTATTGTTTCGAGCCCTGAGAGGCTCCAACCTCGTGCCGGGGCATTCTTCATTAGAGCCTGAGAGAAGGCCCCCGCCCCAGCCCACATTGTCTTTGAGCCCCGAGAGGCTCCCGCCCTAAGTGATTTACGAGCCTGAGAGGCTCTAGGGGGCATTTCATAAGTCGAGTCTAAGCGAGGCTCCAGGGCCCCATTGTGGTTGTAGAGCCCCAGAGAGGCTCAGGGGCAGTTATCTGGGTGGAGAGCCCAGCGAGGCTCCCCCATCTGCATTGGCCCATCAGGGGTGATTCAGCTGCCCAGCACTTCGTGGGCAGCTGCTACGTTTAGGCCCTGACATTGGGACACAGGGCGCCCTAGCCCCAACGAGGCCAGTTGGCCTAGGGACTGCCACAGGTTGTGGCTCATGTGAGTTTTGGCGCAATTACTTGTGCTTGCACCTCTGAATGTGTTTTGATACATCATGTGTTTTCTTTCCCTACACCGCTGAATGTTAATGCATCATGTGTAATGTTCCTATGCTTATACCCCTACAGGTATAGTGATATGTAGGTGGTTGTTTTCTCCCTAGTACAGGTGGTGCTAGTGAGATCCTGGTTACCAGTAGTTACTGGTTGTGTGCTAAAAGTGATTTTACATTCTATGTTTGACATTCAAAGTGCTATTTCTGAAAGTGTTACTTCTGATTACTGACAGTGGTCCAGGTGGCCCTGTCTTGTAAATAATCCCTTGTAAATTCTGCCTGTGCCTCTGGCACATTGTAAAGTGTGTTTTATCTAATGTGTTTTGGTGTAATACAAAGGCTATTTTTATATAACCTTGTGTGGAGTTTCCTTTGTGGTGGGCCTTTGGGTGTTGTTGCTGGGGTGCGTGCGCAAATACTTAACCTACATAGCCTCCAAGTTTAGCATGGCTGCTCGCGTCACGTTACCTAGAGGGTGAGCAGGGGTTATCTTGGTGTGTGACTCCCTTGCCCTGACGAGGAAGTGGTGGTCTCTGACTGACGTTGGCGCAAGCCTTGGCCAGCCAGAGATCCCGTTTCTAACAATGATAAAAGATCCAAAGACGCGAAAGGGTATTTTGTATATAATTGGGTTTATACGCCTTGGAATAGAGCAGATGTCATGGCGCTTAAGAATGCTTTACCTGATCCCCGTAAAAACCCTGCGGCTTTTTATGAAAATGTTGAAAGTGCAATTTCTTCATGTATCATGACGTTAGTTGATATTGATCTATTTTTCGGGTTGATATTGCCCCCTGATAGGTGGAGAGCGATTCGTAGGTTTGATGACCTCACGACTCTCGGGGCCACTTGGAAAGATCTTGTTCAGGCTGATTTAGATAGAGAACCAGCATGTAAGCCGTGTCAATTAATATTAGACCTTCCAGGGGCCATACTAACAAAACTAAAGACTCTTGCTCCCGCTAAAAAGATTGATTGGACTATATTAGCCTCTTGTAAGCAGAAAGCGGATGAATCAGTTTCCGATTTTTTCTCTCGCTTCGAGGAAGCGTTCCATGATTACAGTGGTCAATTATTGACAGAAGATACTGGCAGGCATTTATTCGTTGATAAGTATGTGGCTAATCTCCTACCGGAGATTGCGAAACGATTGAAAGCGAGTGAAAGTTCATGGACCACAGCAACCCCTGCTTCTTTATTGACTATGGCTCAATATTATGAAAGATAGGAATTAGAGGCAAAAGAAAGTAGTGAAAAGAAAGCAAAGGATTTGAAGACGAAGGTAATGTTAGCCCAGGTTCAGGCTACGAGAGGAAATAACAGAGGAGGGCGAGGATCATACAGTAATGCTCCTCCCCCTCGTTCTGACATTTCTGTGAATCAATGTGCATACTGCAAACAGTTTGGGCATTGGATTGCAGACTGTCCGGTGTTTCGAGAGCAGCGTAATTTGAGGGGACGAGGAAGTGGAAGGTCTAGGAATTATTATGGAGGGTCAAGAGGAGGTTATGGCACGAATGATCGAGGAGGCTATGGTACGAATGATCGTGGAGGATATGGAGCAAGGGGTCGTGGTCAGTCTGATTATAATACGTTTGATAACCGCAATCAATATCAGATAAATGAGGGTGGTCCTGCTGAACCACGGGATGAGCATTATGCATAGGATTGCGTAGGATGGGGTGTGGAATCGGTTGAGGTACCAGTTGATCAAAGGGGTCCATACATAGAAGCACATGTTCTGGGTTCCACTGATCAATTTCTGGTCGATACAGGAGCTACTCGTAGCGCTTTGTCCAAATACTTGGTTCCAAGGGCTCCCCTGTCTGGCGAGGTAATTACAGCAATAGGGTTCGATGGAACACCTACTTCTAGCCCATTGTCTCAACCAGTTGCATTTCATGTTGATAAATTTGCTGCCCCATGTCCCTTTTTGTTGTCTCCAAATACACCAGATAATATTATTGGACTCGATATGTTAAAACACTTTCGAGCTACTATTCGCTGTGCCCCAGAAGGAGTGCGAGTTGTGTTGAATGAGAATTACCCAGACTTTGAGCGAGTGTGTTTTCTCCATGAATCTGAAGTATTGGCCTCCTTACCAAACACGTTGTGGGCCACTTCTGACACGGATGTGGGGCAGATGTTAATCCCTCCAGTACGTATTACTGTAAAGGAGGGAGTATCTCTACCACGTGTCCCACAATATAAGATTTCCAGAGAAGGAGAACTTGCTTTGATGCACATTGTGAACGATTTGATTTTGGCAGGAGTAGTTGAGGAAGTCCCCTACAATGTTTGCAATAGCCCAATTTTACCGATTCTTAAAAGAGATACAGATGCTAAGGTTTACCGTTTCATTATTGATTTGAGGGAAATAAACAAGATAGTAGTGCCTCAGTACCCGGTGGTGTCTGACATCACCACGTTGCTTACGTTGGTTCCATCGACGGCAACTACTTTTACAGTTATCGATTTGAAGAATGCCTTCTTTTCGATCCCTGTACATCCTGACAGTCGATATCTATTCGGCTTTACATTAAATAATAAATCGTACAGATTCTGTCGAATTCCTCAAGGCTATACTGAAAGTCCTAGCATTTATAGTCAGGCATTAAAAAGACAGCTTGATTCCTTTGACTTACAAGAGGGAGTGGTTCTCATTCAATATGTAGACGATATCTTACTTGCTGCAGACACGCCAGAACAATGTGAGAAGAGTACCTTTTCTTTGCTTTCCTTCCTGGCCAAACATAATCATAAAGTTTCGAAGAAAAAAGCTACAATATTGTAGACCAAAGGTGACCTACCTCGGTCATCTTTTGTCTAAGGAGGGCCGTGCATTGACACCAGATCGAATTCAAGCAATCCTAGATACTCCAGTCCCTCGCACTCAGAAGGATGTTCGCGCCTTTATAGGTTTGACGTCTTTTTGTAGGCAATGGATATTGGGTTTTTCACATATCGTTAAACCATTGTTGGCATTGTTGTCTAAAGATACACCGATTCCCATTGAATGGACGGATGAATGTCAGAATGCTTTTGAGCAATTGAGACAAGCTCTTTGTTCTGCACCAGTGTTGGGTACACCTGATTACACGAAGATCTTTACATTATATGTACACGAGAAGGATGGGTGCGCATTGTCAATGTTAGTGCAGACACACGGAGACAAACAGAGGCCTTGTGCATACTTCTCGGCGGTACTCGACCCTGTGGCTCGAGGATTGCCTGGATGTTTTCGAGCAGTTGCAGCAACAGCAGTTGCGATACGACAAAGTGAGGGAATAGTTTTGTCACACAAATTGTTGGTGCTAGTTCCCCATGCGGTAGATGCGTTACTGAATCAAACAAAAACGCAGCATCTAACCAGTGCCCGTTTGACAGGATATGAGCTAACATTGTTGGTGCCGCACATCACACTAAAGCGATGTGCGACACTAAATCCTGCTACTTTACTGCCGGATCCTGTTGCTGAGACCCAGAAGGAAGAACAACATGATTGTGTTTTTCTGACTGAGGAACAGACAAAGGGTCGTATCGATTTACAGGATACGCCATTTCCAGATGTAGATGGGGAACTGTGGGTGGATGGATCGTGTGTGAGGTTACCAGATGGTACGACTTCCGCAGCTTATGCGATCACGACACTTAAGACCGTGGTAGAAGCAGCACGAATACCCCAGAAATCGGCTCAAGCAGCTGAATTGATAGCCTTAACGAAAGCATGTGAGTTAAGTGCTGAGCTATGTGTGAACATCTACACGGATAGTCGTTACGCTTTTGGAGTAGTGCATGATTTTGGCCTACTTTGGAAGGAACGAGGATTCCTGACTTCACACGGAGTACACATCATGCATGGAGAGTTGGTACGCGATCTCCTGAATGCACTGTTATGCCCAAAGAAAGTTGCAATAGTCAAGTGTAGTGCACACAAAAAGGTGACGGACAAAATAGGGCAAGGCAATGCTTTCGCAGACCGCATTGCGAGAGAGACCGCTATGCTGCAAAATAATTTCCCCATGTATGTGGTGAAGTCACAAGCTGAGCGGTGGCATGATGCTAGAGAAGAAATACTAGATATACAGAAGTCAGCATCTGAGGCAGAACGTATGAAATGGGCCACTGAAGGAGTATTGGATGATGAGGGTTGCTGGCGTAGTAAAGATATGGAGAGATGGAAACTACCCATGGCCTATTTACAAACAATGGTGCAAATGACACACGGGCTGGCACACATTGGAGCTCTCGCAATTACTAAATTGCTTACACGAGTTTGGGAAAATGCTGACATTGCTAGCACGGCTAAGAGAGTAGTGCAGACCTGTCTGATATGTTTACAGCACAATCCTGGACAAGGGACTCATACTCCTAAAGGAGGGTTTGTTCCACCTACTGCACCATTCGAAGTACTACAAATGGATTACATCCAGCTGGAACGCTGTAATAATCTCAAGTATGTCCTAGTAGTGGTGTGTGCCTTCAGCAAATGGATTGAGGCTTACCCTACGAAAGACAATACAGCATTGACAACAGCTAAGGTGTTACTCAAGGAGTACTTCCCGCGCTACGGTGTTTGTAAACTTATGTGGAGTGATAATGGCCCTCATTTCATTGGAAAAGTAGTGGAATACGTCCTGAAAGGATTGGGAATCAAGCAACGATTCCATGCTGTCTTTCATCCGCAATCAGCAGGGTTAGTAGAACGATACAATGCAACTCTGAAGCTGAAGCTAGCAAAGATAGTGGCATCTACATCTCTGAAATGGCCGGACGCTTTGCCTCTGGCATTACTGTCCATTCGGTCAGTGCCACATTCTCGATCTGGCCTCACACCCTACGAAGTGGTGTTTGGAAGGCCTATGAATATTTGGGGAGTTCCAAAACCTCGTTTGATACATGATATGCCTTGTATAATGATGAACGATTATCTGGCACGATTAACAAATGATTTGCTTTCTATCCATCAACAGGTTCGAGAGGCGCTCCCTGATAACTCCACTGGTGAGGCTCACGATCTCCGCCCTGGGGACCACGTGATGGTCAAAGTATTTGAACGATCCAGCAGTTTGGAACCGAGATGGCATGGCCCTGAGCAAGTGCTGCTGGCTACGCGAACTGCTGTGAGAGTCACTAACAAGAAGCGGTGGATACATTCAACGCACTGCCGACGTGTCTCTCCGGATCTGGTGAGCCCTGTGGTGCTATCCGACTACAGAAAGATTTTGGATACAGAAAAGAGCCCAGCTGTCACGCCTGATGAATTGGAGGGAGCCTTCCCGGACCACGTTGTTTCTGATAAAGTGAAGTACAATCTACGCCCCAGGAAATAAGATTCCTTTTGTGTTTTTGAAACTGGTTGGTAACCGCTCTGAGGTTTGTGAAACGGAAGCCGGGAATATCAAGGGGGGGGGATCAGTTCTGCCCAGAGTAGCGACACCCGTCTTGAATCCCGGAGAACAAATCAACGGCAGCCTCGGTTCAGAACCATCGTTTTTATTTTTTCCCGCTTAGTGTTGTTTTCTTGAAGAGTATTGTTTTGTGAACTATGGCATCTCCTTCGACACGAAGAGGGAGAATTCTTGGTGTTGTTTTGTTTGTCTTGACCGTAGTGGTGATCGCAGTATTAGCTTGGACTATAGAACTGTTGTTTCCTGCACGAGAACATTTGCTGCCCACCACTCCAAGTCCATCTGAACATTTTCATTTCACTCTGCCTTTTCACGAAGAAAGACATAGGCAGACTTATTTGAATAACAGCTTTATTAAGATTTTGCATCATACTCATAACATGACCAACACGTCCAATTGTTGGGTATGTGGAATGTTGCCCGGACATCAGAAGAAGGGAGGAACACCACTCATTCCTCTCCCGTTTTCTCATAATGGTTCTTGTCATGCTTGGTACACTCTTCTTTTTACTCTGCGATGGCCAACGAAAGGTGGACTACTTTTTCGGTTGAATAAAATATGTTATAACGACAAAGACGGCTATCCACACGCTGAAGGAACTAAGTTTGAATGGGAAGAGTATCGTCCGGACAATGTTTCTACACCTCGTGTATATACGAATCAAAGACTTATAAATGTGACGAGCTCGCATATGATAACAGTCATTGATACAAAAGCAGATTTGTGTATTAGAAATAAAGGTACAATCCCTGTAGGCCGCAGTGAATGTAATATTACACTTACCTTTGATACACCAATTGGAATTGCATTTGTAGCTTCACATAACACGTATTTCATTTGTGGAAATAAGGGATACCATCGTCTACCATTGGGATGGTTGGGAACGTGTTATATAGCTTTTGTATTACCACCTGTATTTATTGCTCCTCCCATGTACCACAATGATTACGTTCTGTACCATGATTTCATACTAAACAGGGTCAAACGAACAGTAGATCTTGATGAAATAGACCAGACTGATACCACTTTACAACAATATGTAGATTTCAATTTGGGGTTATTCTCATTCGTAGGAGCTGCACTGAATAGCAGGAAGATAAGGCGGCTTACGCGTGTGGTGGAAGCAGTCGCTAACGAAACTGCCTCTGCTTTAGGGAATATTACTGAGGAATTACAAATTACCAGAATTGTGGCGCTCCAGAATCGAATGGTTCTAGATGTGATACTAGCTGATAGAGGTGGAGCATGCCGCGTCATCGGAAGTAGTTGTTGCGTGTACGTACCAGATAACTCACCTTCTGTATATGATTCGATTACAAAATTACATAAGATAGCTGCTGAGATCCACCCAGAAAATGGAACATGGACCTTTTCTGGTTGGTTCTGGACCCTGCTTAGTACTTGGGGTTGGAAATTATTAACGATTCTCTGTGTTTTTATTGGAGTACTATTTTTCCTTTGTCTATGTATTCAATGTGGCCCTACATTATGTTCTGTATGTATCACAGCCTGTATTCCATCCAAACGAGCTATTGATAAGCAAGAGAAACTGATCAATGATGAAGTATTGAAAATAATGGCTATTAACATTGAGGATGAACATTCTGACTACGTCCACTATGAGGTAGCTTTTGCTAAACGCTAAAAGGGCCGTCTGTCGTGTTTTGGCAGCTCCTGAGTTAGCGTTTAGCACAGCTACACGGTCTTTTCTGTAACTTGACCAAAACGAACGGGGGCCATTTTGAATCCCTCTGACTTCCGTTTCCTATGAACACGCTGCCTCGTGGTCAGTGTGCCCTTTCGTCCTTTCTCGATACCCATGGTCACTATTCTGCTCGGCAACAGGCTATTTTTAGTACTGGTCAAGCGCACATGCGCACTATGCATCAACTGGTCACTCTTTAGGAATGTTCACACTAACTGACCAGTGCCGTTAAACTCCTCCCACGTGCTGGCTGTGTTCCAAAAATGACCTTATATGTACCTAAAATGTGTAACTTGTAACCGCCTATCTTTTTATTGCTATTAAACTATATAAAAGAGGTCGCGCACCGATGTTCGGTGTGCTACTTCTTACATTGCCGAAGGGTGCTGTAGGAATGTACCACCACCCCATGGGGTCTTAATAAACTTGTCTTTTACCTTTTCCAGTGTCCGTGCCAACTTCTATACTAAGGCGTTCGAGAGTTTAGCAGAGTATGTAGGCCTGATTTGAACCCGACACCACAAAGGTGGGTTATGATTATGGGGTGCAGGGGTATTTAAAGGGAGCAGGGTGGACACCCAGAGCTGGAATGTACAGAACCTGGGAAGAAAAAACAATTAAATATTGGGCACAACCCTCGCTTTTTTTCCCCGTTATCCCGCGCCCCGCTCACGCCCACGCCCTTAGCACATGCCCACAGCACACGATATGAGACATGGCATGAAGGGCGGAACGTACCACACGCCCCCAGCGTTTGTCACGCCCCCAGCACACGCCCACAGCACAACGCAGACACGCCCACAAGGGACTACTTTGCTGGCACGGTTCTTTTACCTTTTAAATGTATATGGTGAGCGTCTGCATAGCCTATGTCCTTCTGCTGCAACTGCCCTTTCCAACTCTGTATTGGGTGTTGTGATTGGTGCTGTGGTTCCTGAGTTTACCCGCCTCAAACGTTTGGGCTCTCTCTTTATTATATTAGTATAGATATACTTATGTAAAGCAGTTTTCAGCCGCTTCTCTTTATCCACTGGTCTGTTGTGTCATTCACATCTAGTTTCCGTCTACTACAGCATACAACAATGGGCAATGGTCAGCTTACTACAGCAACTGGTTAACTTGACTTTGCTCTATCACAATGAGCACATCTGGACACAAGATAGTTCCGTAGAGTGTCAGTGTTTTGTTTTTATTTTATGAGTTAGTGTTGCCTTTGAGTTTGGAGACTAAGGAGAAAGCAGAACCTTTCTTTTTTTTTTTTATTTAAAAAGCTTTTATTGGCATCCGCACGAATATACAAAAACATACAAAAATATATATATAGGTGGAGTGTACATTAGCGTTTTTTTTTTGTATCTACAGTCCATTTGTGGATGCGCGCTCCTTTCGTTTGTTTTCCCTCAGTTACGAGGAGGGAGAAAAAAAGGAAGAGAAAGAGGGGGAAAGAGAGAGAGAAGGGGGGGTGGAGGGGTGGGTCCTTTACTGGGGTTTCCTCAGGTGGTCGTCGAGTGGGCCCCACATGTGTAGTTTGGCGTTGTGTTCTTTCGAGAAGTTGCCTGTGATGTTGTCTGCCCCTCTCAGGAAGGTGACCCAATTAATCCATGTTTTAAAATTTGCTTTGGCTGTGTTCTTCCAGTTAGTCAGGATTATTTTAAGGGCTGCTGTGAGGAGTAGGTCTAGTAGTTCTCTCTCTTCTCTACTTTTTAGGTTCGCGGTCATGTGTTCTGTCGCCAGGCTTACGAAGCTGATTGTTAGGTCGGCTTTGAGCATATCGTTTATGAAGGTGTTGATCTGTGTCCAGAACCTCTTGACTTTTACACAGGTGAAGATGAGGTGTTCGAGGGTGCCTTCTTCTTTCTGGCAGTTCCAGCAGTTGCCTGATTCTGCAATGCCGACCTTGTGGAGCCTGGATGGTGTCCAGTAGGCCCTGTGGAGTAGCCAATACTTTGTTTGCGCTAGTTGTGGGGTGACTTTGTTTGTTGTCGCTGAGCTCCACATTTTTGCCCGTTCTATTTCATTCAGTTGCCTGCCCAGGAGCATCTCCCATGCGTTGGTGGCCTTCTTGTTCTGCGCCAGCGTGGAGGGGCTTAGGAGCTTGTAGATCTTTGCAGTTTGGTGACCTGCTGAGTTGAGGACTTGCAGGTACTTGATGATGCTTGGCTCCTCTCTGTGTAGGTTCGCTTTCGTTATGGCTGTCTTGATCTTTAGGAAGTTGTAGAGCTCTTGGTTTGGGAGGTTGTGTAGCTGCTGTAGGTTCTGGAACGTCAGTGGTCCGTGCTTGGTTTCCGTCTGGTTAGGAAGGCTGATGCCTTTCTCGATCCATGTGTCGTTGTGCAATGTCGCTCCATGATAGGTTACTTTTGTGTTGAACCAGATAGACTCCCATGTTGTGCCTTTCAGCTTCTGTGCCATGCGTCTGTCTACTTTCATCAGTGCTTCTCTCGTGTGTTTCAGTATGGCGTTAGTTTTTTGTGGGTGTCTGTTTGCTGTTAGGAGGGCTATTGGCTTGAGCCCTCCCAGGATGTCTTGTTCAACCTCAAGTCATACTGGTTTGTAAGTTTGTGTATCGTCTATCCAGGCAATACCCTGTCTCGCCAGGCATGCCGTTTGGTATATTTTGAAGTTTGCCAGGTTGAGGCCTCCAAGGTCCCTTGTCAGTCTTAGTTTTTGTAGGCTTATCCTGGGTTTTTTGTTTTTCCATAGGAAGAGGTTTATGAGTTGGTCTAATTTTTTGTGGAATGTTTCTGTCACTGGGAGTGGTAGCATTGTTAGCGTGTAGTTTATCGCTGGGGTTATCATCATTTTGATGGTTTCTATTCTTCCCCACCAGCTTATGTATTTTGGCGACCATAGTTCCAGCCTTTCTTTTATTTTTTTCAGTGTAAGGTCCTCGTTGTGTTGTAGCGTTGGTGTGAGGTCTCTTCCAAAGTGGAGTCCTAGGTATTTTAATGGTTTCGTCTGCCATGCCAGTCCGGAGTCGCCTAGGACCTCTCTTGTGGTGTGGACATTCATTGGCTTGCACTCCGATTTCTCCTTGTTGAGTTTGTAGCCTGAGGCTTCCGCGTACTCTCCTATTGTGGCCATGAGCGCTTTTATTGACGGGGAGGGGTTTGCTGTTGTGATTCTACTTGTTTCATTTCACCCTTGAGGCGGAAGCCGGGGGTTCTCTGCCTCTCTTGTGCCCTAATCTCGCTGTGAATAGCAATAGCGTGTTGGTACTGTTAAATTTTCATTTACAGGAGCATATTAGACACTCATACTGTGATTACTACAGCGTGTTTCTAAAAATTGTAAATATTTTAAATTGTTCGTTTTAATAATTGCGCTCACCTCGGAGCGAGAGTAAAGTCGCCTCGAGGTGCCAGACAGGCTCCTGTAACACAGAGACCTCAGCGCTGTGTTAAACGCTGACACCTTACATCACCCACCTCAGCAGCCATCTAGAGCGAGGTAGGGTGGCGGTCTAGTCGCTCAAACCCCACCGCCCTCCCAGTCTTCTTAAGGGGTGGAGAGCTAAGCAACCAGTAATTCTACTTGTTTCATTTCACCCTTGAGGCGGAAGCCGGGGGTTCTCTGCCTCTCTTGTGCCCTAATCTCGCTGTGAATAGCAATAGCGTGTTGGTACTGTTAAATTTTCATTTACAGGAGCATATTAGACACTCATACTGTGATTACTACAGCGTGTTTCTAAAAATTGTAAATATTTTAAATTGTTCGTTTTAATAATTGCGCTCACCTCGGAGCGAGAGTAAAGTCGCCTCGAGGTGCCAGACAGGCTCCTGTAACACAGAGACCTCAGCGCTGTGTTAAACGCTGACACCTTACATCACCCACCTCAGCAGCCATCTTGAGCGAGGTAGGGTGGTGGTCTAGTCGCTCAAACCCCAACGCCCTCCTCCCACTTTTTATGTACAAAAGTAACCGCTTTCCCCGTCCGCGCAGCGGGCCCGCCAATGGTGCGCCGAAGGCGCGTCAAAGGCAAGCCCGTCTGCGCCCGTCCGCGCCGGGACCGGGCCGAGGGCCATACCCCCTGGCTGATTGACGTGGGCCACAGACCTAGCCTACACGCACACAAAGCTATTAGAACTTAGACCACCAGCTAACGCGCTCTGCTTGCGACGTGATCCCGCTAACGGGGGACATGACCTTGGTGTAACTTGCCCACATTGCAATTATTCTATCCCTCTACATACGGCCACTGAGTACGCTAAACCTCCTACCATTATTAAAGAGCAATCATTTCTAATAGCACTAATCAATGCCCGCTCACTATGTAAGCACAGCCAAGAAATAGCCGATCTAATCACGGATAACAAACTTGACATACTCTTTGTCACCGAAACCTGGACAAATGAGTCATCAGAGCCAGATCTAGTTACCGCTGTACCCAGCGGTTATAAAGCCTATCGGCAGGATAGAGCCAGGAAAAAAGGAGGCGGTCTAGCGATTATAGCTAGAGACAGCCTCACTGTTACTATCACTCCCATTCCTTCCATTCATTGCGAGGCCCTACAGTTCAGAATAAAGCTCTGCTCTCTATCTAGTTTTAAGGGATTACTGATCTATCGCCCCCCTGGGACAAAAACCGGCTTCCTGGCCAATCTCACGACTATGATGGAAACGTTAGCTATAGAACAAACGCTAACAGTCTTAGGAGATTTTAACTTTCATTTAGACCAGGCTGATCAAACTGATTCAGCCTTTCTCATTTCGGACATGGCAACTTTGGGGTTGGAACAATTAGTTGCGCAGGCAACGCATGTAGCGGGTCATACGTTAGACGCTATATTTTCCAATCTGGATGGCCTTCAAATAACGGACATCTGCCCAATGCCGTGGACTGATCACTACGCCATTTTTGGTAAAATTACCACCAATTCCTTACATAAAAAGAACTCTGCCACAATAACCCATGCGCCGTTTAAAGACTGGAAGAATATTAACCATACTGAATTGAAAATACAACTGGATAAAACCAGTCTAGTAATTTCTACTGACCCAAATGTAGCTACACAACTATTTTACACATGGATTGCCCAGGCTACCGAGAATACAGCCCCCATCAAAACTGTGTCTAAGAATAGGTCAAAACCAACTGCCCCATGGTATTCCACTGAGCTAAGACAACAAAAGCAAATTAATAGGAACCTGGAAAGATGCTGGAGAAAAACATATGATACAGCAAGCAAGAAAGTTTATAAAGATGCCTTAGGACTTTATAAAGACATGATCACCAAAGCAAAAAAGGTATATTACACCAACCAAATTGAGCAAGCAAAAAACTCTAGTAGACGACTGTACGAAATTACCAAGACATTGGCAGGAAATGCCCCTGATATTATCCCCCCTCCTTCCCAAGCCCTCTGCGAGGACTTGGCTAAATTCTTTTTTACTAAGGTGGACGATATCTTTCAAGCCTTCACAACTAAATCATCTAGGACGAATGGCGTGCTCTCAGGTCCACATCAGACTATCGCTTTCTCTAAATTTCAGGAACTGTCAGATGACCTTACATCGACCATAGTCTCTACTATAAAATCTGGCTCTGCTTTGGACCCTTGTCCTTTGTCAGTGCTACCACCAGTCTGGGATTCGATTATACCAACGCTGACACAAGTTTGCAATATCATTCTATCCTCAGGAATCTATCCCAAGCTATTAAAGAAAACTCTACTAAAGCCCCTATTAAAAAAACCTGGCCTCGATAAAAACGAACTTAAAAATTACAGACCTATAGCGAGCCTACCATTTTTGGCCAAACTGACCGAAAAGGCGATGAATATTCAACTCACAGATTACATTGAGAAGCATCGTTTGCTGGATGACTCGCAATACGGCTTCAGGAGATTTCATGGGACTGAGACTGCCCTTATTAAGGCTGCTGACGACGTTAGAGCTATAAGGGATCAAGGTGGGACTGCGATCCTAGTCCTACTTGATCTGTCAGCAGCTTTCGACACGGTCGATCACAACACCTTGATCGATCGTGTCGAAAGGCTAGGCATTGGGCATGCTGCTAAAGACTTGCTTGCCTCCTTTCTCGCGGAGAGAACTCAAGCAGTCTCCCTTGGACCATTTCAGTCTACTCAATTCACGTTGCCATGTGGTGTCCCCCAAGGCTCATCCCTTAGTCCGACACTTTTCAATATCTACGTGTCGGACCTTGCAAATGTCATCAGAGCATACGGGATGGGCCTAACATCTTACGCGGATGACACGCAACTGGTCCTGGCCATCAAGGGGGATGGAAAACAGGTAGCCCACAATTTAAAAAATGGAATGACAGCAATAAGTGCATGGATGGCCACAAATTGCTTAAAACTCAACTCGGAGAAGACCGAGGTAGTCATCTTCGGTTCCCTTCTCCCAGAATGGCCATCCTGCTGGTGGCCTACGGACCATGGATCACCTCCCATCCCAATTACAAAGGTCAGGAACCTGGGAGTCATTTGTGACAATGGGCTCAGTTTTATGGACCATGCAAATAAAGTTGCAACAACGGCTCATTTTAAATTAAAAATGATAAGGAAGATCAGACCTTTCCTACCAGAAGCACTAATTAAAACACTGGTTTGTTCATTGGTCCTGTCCTCATTGGACTATTGCAACGGACTCTTTCTTGACGCCCAGGTCAGAGTCATAAACAAGCTTCAGTCTATACAGAATGCGGCAGCACGCCTGCTTTCTGGGACTGCCAAGTTTCACCCTATCGCTGAAACAATAAGGCAATATCATTGGCTCACCATTAAAAATCGAATAAAGTTCAAGTCCTTATGCATTGTCTACAAAACCCTTAACAACCAAGGACCCCATACCCTTAAGGAACAATTAAAACCTTACAATCCCAGCAGACACCTGCGATCATCGGAGCAGCATCAATTGGTTGTTCCACGTTCAAAGACGGTGTCATGGGGAGATCGTCGTTTTCTTGTAGCAGCATCCAGGCTATGGAATGCACTTCCTCATCACATTAAGACGAGTTCCTCTCTCCTCCAGTTCAGGAAACAAGTAAAGACATGGCTATTCAATCAATGAAATTATTTGCACAACAAGGAAACAAACTGAATGGTCTAGCGCCGAGACGCCTTAGGGTATTCGTTGCGCTCAATAAATGTCATAAATAAAATAAATAAATAAATAATTAGGATGTCGTCTGCGTACGCCGCTAGTTTGACTGTCTTCTCTTTGATCTTGACGCCTGTTATACCTGTGTTGTCTCTTATTCTGGCTAGAAGGGGTTCTAAAGCGAGCAAGAAGAGGCCGGGGGAGAGGGGGCATCCTTGTCTGGTGCCTCTTCCCAGCGTGAGCGTTTCGGATGCGCTCCCGTTTACCACTATTTTTGCTTTCGGTTTGTTGTAGAGGGCCATAACCATTGCCGTGTATTTTTCCCCCAGTCCGAAACTCCCCATACAGTTCCTCCGGAAGGGCCACGAGACTCTGCTAAAGGCTTTTTCCGCATCCAGCGCTATCATGACTGCTTGTTCATTGCTCCTTGCTGTGTGGTTGATCAGATGGCACAGTAGCCTTGTGTTGTCCTGCGATAGCCTGTTTTTGATGTATCCCACTTGTGAGGTGTGGATGATGTCTGGCAGAACTCTGTTTAGTCTATTGGCCAAGACCTTTGCGTAGACTTTGCAGTCGACATTTATTAGCGAGATTGGTCTGTAGTTCTGGGGGTATTGTGGGTCTTTCCCCTTCTTGGGGATTATGGTGATATTGGCCTCGCACATGGACTCCGTCATCTTCCCGTTCTGGATGCATGTCGAGTACGTTTGTGCCATTAGCGTTTTAATGTGTTCGCGAAGGTTTTGTAGAACGCTGTGGAGTATCCATCTGGTCCTGGCGCTTTGTTCTGTTTTAGCTGGCTTATGGCTGTTTCAATCTCTTTTTCCGTTATGTCGGCTTCGAGCGACTCCCTCTCCTCCTCCTTGAGTTTTGGCAGATTGGTGTCATTGAGCAGAGTTAGTCCTGCATCCTTGTTCAGGTTCTTATCCTCGGTGTATAGCTCTTGGTAGAATTGTCTGAAGACTTCTAGTATTCCTTTGTTCGTTGTTTGGGACTTGTTCGTTTGATCTGTTATTGCTGCTATCGTGTGCTGCCTCTGCTTTGCCTTTAGGTAGGATGCCAGCTGTTTCCCTGCTTTGTTTGCTGTGCATAAGTTGACTGATTTGAACTTTGTTAGCCAGGACCCTGCCCTCTCGCTTAAGATCTTGTTCAGTTCATATTTCTTTTTTTGTGAGCAGGGTGAGCGTGTTCTTGTCTGTTATGTTTGCGCAGTGACCTCTCTCCAGTGCTGTTATCTCCTCCTCAAGCTCAGAGATTTTCTTGTTTCTGCTTCTGTTCATCCTGGATTTGATGTTTATTAGTTTCCCCCTTAGTGTTGCTTTGAGGGCGTCCCATATGATGTCCTTCCCTACTTCGCCATTATCATTGTGCTTGAGGTACTCTTTAATTGTGGCTTCAATTTCTTTCACGTTCTCTCTGTTCTGGAGGATGTCGTCGTTAAGCCTCCATCTCCTCGTTGGGCTTTCGTTGTGTTTGCCACTTAGAGTGAGTGTTATGTGAGCGTGGTCCGAGATGGTTATTGGAGCTATCTCCGTTTCTTCTATAAGGTGCGTGTGAGTGTTGGACATCAGTATGTAGTCAATCCTGCTGTAGGAGTTGTGTGGGTGTGAGTAGAAGGTGTACTCACGCGCTGTTGGGTGTTGTAGCCTCCATGCGTCTGCTAGATGCTGTTTGATGCACAGGTCTTTCAGGGTGTTGTTGTTGTTGTTGGAGTTATGGCTTGGTCTGTTTGGGTGCCTGTCCGTTGCCTGGTCCATTGTCCTGTTCATGTCCCCGGCTATGATCAGGAGGTCTTCTTGGGGCAGGCCGGATAGTTTGCTGTCCACTTCCTGCCAGAATTGTTTATTTTCAGAGTTGGGGCCGTATATGTTGACCACGTGTATTCTGTCGCTCCCTCTCTGGACGCTCGTTATTAGCATGCGGCCGTCCTCGTCTGCGTCCGTTGTTTGTGTTGTTAGGTTGGCCCTCTTGCTCAGGATCGTTATTACTCCTCTTTTCTTCCCTTTTGCTGGTGAGCAGAGTACTTCCCCTATCCATCTAGCCTTGAGTTGCTTTGCTTCTTCTTCTGAGAGTTTGGTCTCTTGCAGCATGTATACGTCTCCCTTTAGTTTGGCCAGGTGTTCTAATATTTTCCTTCGTTTGACCGGGTGGTTCAGTCCTTTAACGTTCATGGATACTATCTTCAGGTCAGTAGACAGGCCAGCTTTTGTTGGGTCTGTCATGGTGGTCTGGTGTTGTCGCTGATGCCTTGCGTTTTGCGGCCCCCCCCAGGGGTTTGGATGGGAATAGAAAGAGGGAAAAGGTAAAGGATGTATTTAGAAAAAAGAAAGAGTAAAGGGATTTTGTTCATTACACAGATGGTGGCTGTATCATGTACTGTCTTGTCCACCTGCCCCACTTCCCCCCTCTGCCCGCCCCCCTCCCCTCTTCCCCCCCTCCCCCCGTCAGTAGTAACTCGGGTGTGCGACAGCAAGGGTCCTCACACTCCCCCCCCCCCCCCCCCAAGTCCTTGCTAAGTCTCTGCTGTTGGGCTGGCCCCCAGCCCTAAGGGTCTCTTCGTTCGATCAGGTGATAGCTAAAAAGGATATGGTTGTTGTTGTCCTCCCCCTTCTTTCCGTGGCTGCGGTGGCACTGCTGAGGTAGCTGTGGTTGCTCTTGTTGTGCGATTGTCTGAGGTATATTTGTTCGTTTAAGTTCAGAGTTCCAGTTCAAAGTTGCCCGTGCATGTTACACAAACATTCCCTTTCCTATTCCTCCCCTTCGTGTGTTTCATCCGAGGATGCTCTTCGCTTCGCCCCCGGGCTTGGTAGCTCCATTTCTTCTGGTACCGGGCCTTGTAGGTATCTGTGTAGGTCGTTGGGGTCGTCGAAGATTCTGCTTCCATGCCTGTCTGTCACTCTCATTTTGGACGGGCCCGCAAAAGTGAAGGCGATGTTCTTTTTCCGCAGGTGGTCCCTCTGGGCTAGGAAGCCTTTCCTCACCTCAACTGTTAGTTTGGAGAAGTCTTGGGTGATTGTTACTTTGCTTCCGTTTACCAGCATCGGACGGCCCTTCCTGGCGACGAAAAAGATCGCGTCGGTGTGATTTTCTCTTAGCGGTTTACATATTATAGGCCTAGGGGCGTTGCTATTCGCTTGCTTTCTGGCCGGTATGCGATACGCTTTGGTGATTTCGAGCGGTTTGTCGAAACTGAGTCCGGTGAGCTTGGGTATTAGAGACTCCAGCATTAGGGCGCATGCCCCCGGTGTGTCTTCCTCCTCCTCGGGCACTCCCAAGAGTCGTATGTTGCCTTTGCGGCTCCTGTCCTCCTGCTCCGCCATGGCCTTTTGTAGCGCCGTGGTTCTCTTTATCACCAGCCCCAGGTCTTTGTGTGTTATGTTGGCATTGTCCTCCAGCAGGCCTATCCTTTTCTCTGCCTCGTCTATTCTGCCATTGGCTTTGCTTTGCTCTGCTCTGATCGCTATTAGCTCCATCTGGATGCTATCCACTGTCTTTTTCGTGGCCTTTGCCAACTCGTTTCCTTCTGTTATTTTCTTCAGGAGAGTGTCTAGTGTGATGGTTCCGTCACCCTGGCCGCTGCGCTCCTTGCTCGGGGAGGCTGGAGTTTCATTCTTGCTCTTTTTCAAGTCGTTTGTGCCTTGTTTCCCGTCTCTCCCTGCCATGGCGTCGGTGCCTCCTCTGGCCTGGTTAGTCTTGGGTTTGCCTTCTATTGGCGGTTGTCTTGTGGCGGCTTTGTTTTCCCCCTTTCCTTCCTTGTTCCTCAGGGTGCTTATTGCTGTTAGGGGGTTGTCTCTGAACCTGGGTGGCCACTTGACCACTCTAGTTTTTGTCCTGTACTCCGCCAGCCTCTTGCGGTTCCACCCCTTGTCCTGCCTTCTTGCGCACTCTCAGGCTTTAAATCTCGTAGCTCTGCACCCTCTACTGCTTCTGTTGCGGGTTGGTTTGGGATGTAGGTTTGGCTGTGGCTTTCGCACCTTGCTTCTGCGTGTGCGTGCTTGCTGCTCCGCGTCTGCTGTCTGCCCACTGCCTCCGCCATTTGGGGGGGTTGGTCGCTCTCTGGGGGTGGTTCCGGGCCGCATTGGTGTCTCCCCCTGCTGCTCCGGGTGCTCGTGTGGCGCTTCCGTGAGTGCTCCTCGCTTCACCTTCGCCAAAATGGCCGCTTGCTCGCTTCAGCACCTCTCCCAAGATGGCCGCCCCTCTTTTGTACCTCCGCCGCGTGGTTGTACTGAGCGTTTTCTCTTCGGGTTCTATTGTTATTTATTTATTTCCCCCTCTGCCGGGTTGGTGTCGGGTTGGTGTCTCCCCCTGCTGCCCCGGGTGCTCGTGTGGCGCTTCTGTGAGTGCTCCTCGCTTCACCTTCACCGAAATGGCCGCTTGCTCGCTTCAGCGCCTCTCCCAAGATGGCCGCCCCCCTTTTGTACCTCTGCTTCGTGGTTGCACTGAGCATTTCCTCTTCGGGCTCTATTGTCTATTTATTTTTTATTTCCCCCTCTGCCGCCGGCGCTTGCCTTCAACTGGCGGGTTCGGCCCCGGGCGCTTCTCCCGGGCGGCTTGGTGGCGGGCTCCGCGCCTCCCGGCTGCCGCTTCCCCTTTGGCTTCTTCCGCCCCCTGCCCCCTGTTCGCGCTAGTCTCTGCCGACCGCGCTCTTACTTTGCGGTCTTCCCTCGCGCCTTGGAGCGCTCCGCTTGGGGGAAGAGCCTTCCTTGCGGTGTGGTCGCCCCTCGCTTTTTCCCACACCAAGATGGCCGCCTCGATTCCTCGTCTGTGGGCAGGGGGAGGTTGGGGGGGTATTTCTGCTCGCTGCCTTACATACGGTATTGGCGGGTCCTTCTCCCTTCTATGGGCCTCGGGGGGTCTGCGCCTGAGGTCGGGTGCTTCTTACTTGGTGTCTCGGCGGTCCGTTCACTTCCTCTCCGAGGTGTCCGCCATCTTGCCTACTCCTTCTCCTCTTGACTGGCTTCTTTCTTTCCGCTTTTTTCCCTGCTTCTGGTGGCAGCACCCCAACTTGGCTCAGCTCTCGTGGTGCCCCTTTCGTTCATACACCTCCTTTCTCAGTTGTTGTAGCGCTTCTTCGCGTTTTGTCTGTCTTGCTCGCCGTTCTTTGACTCGGGGGGTCGGGAGCTCCGGAGTTAGGTCTGCTTCCCCCTTGCCATCCAAGCCACGCCAGAAAGCAGAACCTTTCTACCAGATGTGAGCAGAAGCCACATTCCAAGCTTTTTCAATGCCTGTCTCCTGAAACCCCGGGCGGGTAACTCCACTCCGTCAACGGAGTTTGCAAACTTTTGCATACTCCACTCTCCGTTCCAAACGCGGAGTTTAGGCAAAAACTCCCCTCCATGGCGGAGCGGAGTTAGCCAGCCCCTCCACCCTCCCAAATTAATTTTTTTTAAAAGAAGGCACTTACCTGCGTGGCAGCCTCCTCCTCTGCCTGGACACTCCCCTTCCTGCTCCTCGCCATCATTTCTGTCCTCCTTCTCCTATGAAAAAACACTACGTTGTGCGTCTTGCGCAAGAAAATCAACACATTGCCTCTGCTGCGTAGACTTTCTAGTCACAAGGATCTTCGGAATTGCCACTGCATGACACATCCACAATGCAGGACCTCGCATCGCAACCTTGCAGTTCCCCAGAACTGGCACTGCGCAATACATCTCTGACCTGGACCTTACATCGCCTCAGCTGTGCGACGCATTCTGGCCTCGGAACCTTGCTAAGCTCTGCAACCAGGATCAAAAGTATTCTTAATCAGCAAGCCTGTGTGTTGCTGTACCCGACTCACTCTCCATCGCAGTTGGCCTGAACTTGTGACTCTGTCCCGGTCTGGCACGACCAGATATTCACACTTGCCACTTTGGCGCTTTGTGCTTTTTGACGCTAGTTTTACTGAATTCTTTAAACCTGCATATAACCGGTTCCACTGATTGTAATTTTGATCATTCATCAGAATTTACTCTATTGTACTAATTTGGTGTGGGATTCTTCTTGTGTTGTGTTTTCAAGTTATTACTGTTTGAAGTGTTGCAGACGCACTTTACACATTTCTTTGAGTTATGCTCTGTGCTCTAATTTAGGGTTAGCTAATTGCTTAATCCTGACAAGGATTGTGGTTGCTACTTGAGTAGGGTTTCACCCTCTCAACCAGTAACCCAATTTCTCACACCACTCCTATTCACAAACAGCACTTCAACAGTTACTACTAAGGATGGGCGTAGTTGGCAGAGCACCACTACACTGAATTCTGCGGAGTTGAACAAAAACTCTGTCAACTCCGCTACTCCGTTCCGTCGCATGCCAAATATTAAAACAGAAACCTTACATACCTTTGATAATATAGTCATCTCATAAAAGTGAAAATGAAAAAACAGCAAGCAGTAAGAGAGGTGATGATTTTGGGGTTGTCTCTAACCAAGGGAGAGAACCAAGCAGATGCCTTGAACATAAAGAGCGTATCATGCTGAACGATTCGGTAGATGTCCCATCCTACTAGGACCACCCCAAGTACAGTTATGGGTAAACATACAATCCCAAGTGCAGTGAATATTATAGTATCCAATATCAAGACATTCCTCAAGGGGCAGGCTCTCTCGGCTCAGCTGAGAGCTATTACTATAATAGTATAATATTCACTGCACTCTAGAATCTTGCCCCATAATGCTTTGCTGGGCCTTTGGTTGGCATTGTATTTTTGCCCATACCTTTGCTCGGGTGGTCCTAGGAGGATAGGACCACCACAATCGTTGAGCATGATATTCTCTTTGTGTTCAAGGCATCTGCTTGGACCTCCCCCTAATTTAGGGGGGACCCCAAAATCATCACCTCTGTCATTGCCTGACATTTTTCGCGGTCACTTTTGTGAATTCGTTATATGCTTTTTAACATGTAAAGGTAAAATTGTTTTATCATAGGGTTGTGGGTTCAGTAGCTTACTCCAGTGTTTTAGCATGAATTCCGTTTGAGAAACTCATCTCATCCCAATTAATAAAACAGAAATCTCACATACCTTTAGTAAAACAACAAATAAAACTGTCTTTACATGCTAAATTGCATATAGTCATCTCACAAAAGTGAAAATAAAAATATAGCAAACAGTACCTTTAGTTAAACAACAAATACCTCTATCTTTGCATGCTAAAAAGCATATAGTCATCTCACAAAAGTGAAAATGAAAATAAAGCAAGCAGTGAGAGAGGTGATGATTTTGGGGTTGTCCCTAACCTAAGGAGAGAACCAAGCAGATGCCTTTAACACCAAGAGCACATCATGCTGAACGATTCTGTGATGGTCCCATCCTCCTAGGACCACCCCAAGCACAGTCAGTTGTGTGCAAAAATACAATCCCAACCAAAGGCCCTGCAAAGCATGATGGGACGAGATTCTAGAGTGTAGTGAATATTATTGTATCCAATACCAAAACATTCCTCATGGGGCAGGCTCTCCTGGCTCAGCTGAGAGCTAATACTATAATATTCACTGTACTCTAGAATCTCGCCCCATTGTACTCTAGAATCTCGCCCCATAATGTCCGCAAGAGAGAAGGCACAGATTCTTTTTACTGATTGGAGTATAGTGGGGGGAGGGGGAAAGCGGGGAGTGAGTAGATGTCAGGGACCACCTGATAATGGCCGATAAGATTTCAAAAGAAGCACTGTACTGGAAGTGGTATAGAGGAAAAGACCTAGTGGGATTTTAAAAGCTGATATGTTGTTTGTTTCTTGTGATCTTACTTCATGGTTGCCTAGCCTGTATCATTACTACTTGCTGTGCCTTTACTTCCATGTACAGGTTGAGAATATATTTTGCAGAGGTTGTAAAAACAAGGGGCCTCATTTATGAAAAGTGACGCATCGCTGCGTCAAAACAGCGATGCATCACTTTTCATTGCGCCCTCCTTGCGACACCAATGATGCATCATATTTACAATATGACGCATCATTGTGCAAGGAGTTACAGATACGTCAGTATTTCTGACGTATCTGCATGGCGCAAAAGTGATGCATTGCTGGAGTGTGTCATAAAAGTGACGCAACTCCAGCAATGTGTCCTTTCACATGGGGCAAGCCTCATGTGAAAGGGCCTGCATCAGTCTTACGCCTGCTGTGAGGCAGGCATAAGAAATTTACGCATTTGCGTCCTAGAAGTGGCGCAGTGAAATCCTATAGATTTCACTGCGTCACTTCTATGACCTTTTCTTATGTCAGAACGCCCTCCTGCATACATTATACCTGGCGCAGATATTATGTAGCACAGGGGTTTACAAAGTGACGCATCTACCTAGATGCTTCACTTTGTAAATTTGGTGCAACAAGGCACATTTTTTACGTAGCTGGTGCGTCACAAAAAGTGACGCACCAGTGGCGTAAAAGTGACGCGCGGCCTCATAAATGAGGTCCAAGTAGTTTAAGGTAGCAGCCAGGCCTTCACGAAGACTGCGGAAAAACAACAATCTTTGATGCAAAATATCACCTGATAGATTTGTATGCGGCCTAAGATTTACACATTCAGTAACGTATAATGTCACAAGATGCATGTCAGCATTCACCACCTAGCTAAAATCTATAAAAAAAATAACAATATGTTTCAAAATACATATATATATATGTATTGACAATCAGTCTAGTGAAAGTGTTTTGCCGCAGGATCGTTTATAAGTAATCATCTATGATGTAAAATACCAACTATTAGGTGTGCATAGTGTTTTCAGGGTACAGGGTGGGGCTGTACATACCACCTGTTGATGAGAAAATTATCGGAGGGGTTTTGTCCAAGCATAAATTAGGTGGGGGGTGATAAGGTTTAGGGGCATATGTAGGTGGGCGTTTGCGATTCGCAAATGCCGAAATTCGCCGAATTTTGGCGTTTGCGAATCGCAAACGCCCCTTTGGTATGTAGGTGGCACTTAGCAAAATAAGGAATCGCAAAAATTGGGATTCCATTTTTGCTTATAGCATTTAAGGAATCGCAATTTTGCGATTCCTTAAATGCTATGTAAGGGTGCCTTAAAAATTGCGATTTTGGCATAAGGAATCGCAAAATACCACCTACTTCAAGTAGATGGTATTTTGCGATTTCCTTTAAAAATGCATTTTTTTTTAATTCAAAGTGCCATGTGGCGCACATACATGCCCTTAGGGCATGTATGTGCGCCACATGTACTTACAGGCACATTCCAGGGGTGCAACAGGTATCCTTTGGACACCTTGGCACCCTTGGAATTGCGATTCTCAAATTGCGATTTTCTCACAGAAAATCGCAATTCGAGAATGTATCCCCATTCATTCCTATGGACCTTTTGGCCCATAGGAATGAATGGGACACTCATTCCTTAATTGCGATTCACAATTTGCTAATCGCAAATAAGGAATGTTAGAGATTCGCAAAAAAATTGCGAATTATTACCTACATTCCATTTTGCTATTCTCACGATTCCTTAAAAATCGCTATTTGAGAATCGCAAAATGGAAATTACCTACATATGCCCCTTAGTGTTCGTTTTGGGCTGAAGAAAACTACCGGGTTTGAAGCTTTATAACTTGAGGGTAACGCATCACTAAGACGACCTCCAGAAGAACCTGCACATTCGTACACTACAAAACAAGGGTATTTCGGATCAAACGGAAAATTACAAAAATAAAACAACATCACATTTTCCATCAGTGGTACACAAGAAGAGCAGCCTCTAAAAGGTCAATTTCTCTGTTTCACGCTGGATGAATCTAAGGCCATTGCGTGCTTGTCAAATCAGAGCAGAGCATGTTATTCGTGCATTCTGTGCTGCAATGAAGACACTGGAGAGCTGTAACTCCCAAAAGAACTACTGAAAACATTATTTGACAGTCCAATTCAGTTCACAGAAGCTTGGGACCGACAATATACACGAAATATCCAGGCTGGGACTTACCTTCCAGAGCTATGACTGCATAACTGAACTAGATTGTTGTCCCAGTTTTTAATCATACAGAAATGAACTGTATAAATTGGTGCATCTGAGCAAATGCAACTCAGGGTACCACTGCACAATTCATGGAACTGAAACCTGACAAAACAGTCTGTGGCCATGTCAGTCATTGGGAATATCACCAGCCAGGTCAAACCACAAAAAAACACCCAATGAATGCCAAGATGGAGTATTACAGATCTGTGTGCAAGAACTAAAGCAAAACTGTTCACCTCACTTCTATCATCAATACAGAGGAGATAAATGCCACGTGCAAAATAAGGGGTCAGTAAGGGTTAAACGAGTGCCTACTAGCTCGAAAGGTGGAGGTTCCGAGACCGGGGGTGCTGTTGTCAGTGGCCCTGGCATGTTGGAGGCGCTGTCTACGACTGACTGGTGGGCACCCGCTATATGCCCCGACGTTGCCATTGTGGGGTTCCCTCATGGGGACCCGATTACATGCTTTAGTGCACCAAAACCGATGGCATGGACAGAGGTAGGGCTAGCTACAGTAGGGGACCGCTTCCAACTAGAAACACTGACCCCATTGGAAGAATCACTGTAACAATATGGGTCCTGACATAGGTCGTTGAGCGACTTATGGTCTACTGGCAGGGAGGAGCCCAAGAGTTATACACTACTCCAGTTGATGTTGACTATGGAGCATACAAGACACCTGGAAAAATGGCTCTGTAACATTGGGAGAGGTGTGGCGCCGCGGCCAGGGCGACTGACGCTGGACGCTGGGGTTCACGGTTTGATCCCCGGCTCCAGCGGCAGGGGTCTTCCTAGCACCATGCTACTCTAGGCTGAGGTTCCGTAAAAATTATTACGATGTTCTGGGCATTGCCGAATATGGACGAGTTTGGTATCTACGAACCGCAAATGACGAGTTCGGCAAGTGTGCGAAATTTCGCTACACTACCTGCCAGGGTTCGTCTAATATTAGGCGTTCTTCATCTGAACCCTCGGGTTCCATTTTAGATACAGCATCCATTTTGTTTCTTGCCCTCACGTAGTCAGCGAGCAGATAAATGTTCGCCCCCTGACCCTCTAGTTCCCAAGCCTTGCGGAAGACGCATATTCCTTTCATGCGTCTTTATGGCCGGAGGAATGACACAGCAAAGGCAAATGGCTCAGCTTGAGGGTAATCTGGTCGTGCCGGCTTATTGTGACAGCCTTGCAGGCGATGGATCCAACTCTTTGATCCTACGATCATGCTTCCGATATTATCCCCACACTCTTTTCTCTACACGTGTCTGACTTCCTTGCAGCTGCTCTTGTCTCTTCTTCTTTGTCATTTACAACTCTAAATAGGTATGCCTAATGGTGGGAAGATGTACTTTTACAGTTGGGAACCGGCATTGCTATTGTAATTATATTCCGGGATTCTGAACACATGAAAGCGACCTCTTTGAAGTTTACTGTGAGAACCGGATTGTAATCTTTTGTCCACATGTTATGCAATGGCAACATTCTGTATAAAAGAGAGCGACCTACAAATTCAATTTGAAGCAGACTCGCAGAACTACTCCATGTACTTCTTATGACTCTTGTTTCCCTGCAGTAATAAAAGCTGATCTTTGACGCCGAAGGAAGTGTCCCGTGTCTCTGTAAATTGTGCGCCGAAACAGGTATCCCATGAAGGTTATAGGTGTTGTTCCCTGGCACCGCTGGTACTGTTAAAAGTCCAGTCCTTCAGTTGGCGCCCAACGTGGGGCGACTTCAGCGGTACCGGTCCAAAGCCTGATGATCGTGAGGAACTTCGTGTGAAATCTCCGAGGGAAGGTGCACCCCGCTTCATCGATCCTGTTGTCGAAATAAGTGGCCCGAAGTTTTTCCCTGCGAAGATTCCCGCCTCCTGACGGCTGCGACGGACCGATGCCCTGACTGTCGACCTGTCTTCGACGCCCGGCGTAGACCTTATGTACAAGCGAGACGACAGACGGGCCTTCCTGGTGACGCCATTGAAGTTCTGAGTTAAGTATTTTGTGGGTCGCTCCCAGTCCTTAGTGGTTGTTCTAGCTTCTTGAAAGCTTTGTTGTTAGCCTTTAAGGCTTTGTTGTAATAGCTCACCGAGCTTTGTAATAGCCTCCTCAGGCTTTGTGGTTAGCTCTCCGAGCTTTGTGATAGCCTTAAGGCTTTGTTGTATTGCATGGTTCCATTGCATTTGTGGTTCTTAGTATTGGTTCTTAGTATTATTTGACAGTTGCAATTGCCAAAAACCGAGGGTTTTGACTTACACGAGGTTCTATTGCTTCGGTAATCCTTGAAGTTTGATACTAGGTTAGTGTGCAGGATGCCTAGCCATAGTGGTTTGTTTCGTATTTTCCAATGTTGCGCAATGGATTCCCGGTTGGAGGACTCGTGTCCGATACCTCCAGTTGGAACTCCGATACATGATCTTTATAGTCGACATGGGGTGGGTCCTATAATATATAATGATTACTGGGTCCGCTATACAAAGAAAGACGGTGACCTTAGATGGCCACCACATGGAACTTTTGAACTTTCGATTTTAGATAATCTTGAGGCTAAATTATTTTTAAAGAAAGCTAGGCCAGCTATGTTTGATTCTTTTCGGATATGGCGTAAAGAGGCCAAGCAGAAAGAAATCAAACAACTTAAAAAGGATCAAAAGCAAGGGTTCGTTCCGATAATGCAAACTATAAAAGAATGTAAACAGGACAAAGAAGAAAAGGAAATGGAAATTTCTACTAGATTGCATCATATGAAAATAGATAAATGTTACCCGGTTTTACCGAATAATCTAGAAAAGAAAGAAGAAGATTTAAAAGAGGATTCCTTGTTATCATATTTGATGAAATCACCACCTCCTTATGTACAGGGTGCTACTGCTCCTGTAGCTGCTCCTGTTATTTATTTTATTTATTTATTTATTTATTTATTTTTGGCATTTATTAAGCGCGAACAATTGCCCGCAGGCGTCTCGGCGCTGTACTGTTATACCCTCCTGCGAGATCTATACCGTTATTCAGAGGTTAAATAGCCAAGTTTTCAGTTTCTTCCTGAAGGACAGTAGATTTGGACTCGATCTTATATTTTGTGGAAGCGTGTTCCATAATCTTGGTGCTGCAGCTAAAAAACGTCTGTCTCCCCAGTTGACCAGTCTGGTTCGAGGCACTATCAGGTCATTTTGTCCTGCAGACCGTAACATTCGAGTAGGAATGTACGGGACGAGATGATCACAGAGGAACTGAGGCGCTTGATGGTGTAGTGCCTTATAGACGATACATAGCGTCTTAAACTTAATTCGGTTCCTAACAAGTAGCCAGTGAAGACTCCTCAATGATTCAGATATAGGTTTGAATTTAGGAATATTGAGGAGAAGTCTGGCTGCTGCATTTTGGATTGTTTGCAATTTTTTGATTGTCTTAACTTGGGCATTTGCAAACAAGCCATTACAATAATCCAGCGCTGAAAGGACCATTGCGCTAACCAATGTCTTTCCCACATTGGTAGGGAGAAACGGAAGAATCTTCCTCACCAATCGTAGCTTGTAGAAGGCATTGGAGGCTGTCTGGTTGGCGTGAGCCATGAAGTTTAGGTTATCATCAAAGATGACACCCAAATTTCTCACTTTCGTGACTGGTTCAGGTACAGCTCCGAAAGATGATGGCCACCAAGTGGGGGACCAGCTTGGGCTGAGGTGGCCAAAAGTGACCACCTCGGTTTTGTCGGAATTTAATTTCAAGCAGTTATCTGACATCCATTTACCGATGCCAGCATACCTGTCTTGAAATTTTCCGCCACTGTTTCCCCGTCATTTCTGACAGCCAATATCAGCTGAGTATCATCTGCATATGAGGTAAGGTTCATCCCGTGCGCTTTGATGGTATTAGCGAGGTCCGACACATAGATGTTAAAAAGTGTCGGACTAAGGGATGAACCTTGTGGTACCCCACACGGCAGTGACAGTTCAGCCGATTCATATTGGCCCAGTATGACTGCCTGGGATCTTTCTGCTAGAAAAGACGCTATTAAGTCTTTTGCTAGGCCTTGCACTCCCATCCTTTCGACACGGTTGACTAAGATCTTATGGTCAACGGTGTCGAAGGCAGCTGATAAGTCTAAAAGCACCAGCAGTGCAGTTCCACCTTGGTCTCTAATTAAGCGGATGTCATCTGCTGCCTTTATGAGGGCTGTTTCCGTCCCATGATACCTACGGAACCCAAATTGTGTTTCATCAAGCAGATGGTATTGCTCGATGAATCCCGCAAGTTGAATGTTCATGGCTTTTTCCACGACCTTAGCAATAAAGGGCAGGTTAGCTAAAGGCCTATAGTTTTTTAATTCTGCTTTGTCCAAGCCAGGTTTCTTCAAGAGTGGTTTAAGAAGAGTTTTTTTCAACTGGTTAGGAAAGATTCCTGTGTGGAACATGAGGTTGGTCATTTGAGTAATAGCTGGGATTACGGTGTCTATTAATGACCTTAGACTGTTTAAAGGGCAGGGGTCCAAGGCTGATCCGGATTTAATTGTTTTCACAATGTCCTGGATGTTGGCCTCTGTTACCTCTGTGAAGCAAGAAAGGGTATTGCTTGGAGGGGAGGTATTTGTTTTCCTGATCCATTGATCTTCACCTTGGTTAAATACTGAGAATATATCGTTTACTTTGGTGAAGAAAAATGTTGCTAATGAATCACAGAACTCTTGCGAGCAAGGAGGATTGAGATCTGGGGCGCATCCCGCAAGATGTTTAGTTATTTCGAACAGCTTTTTATTCGAATTTTTTGCGCTTTCGATTTGCTCTGTATAATACTTCTTTTTGGTCTCTATTATTAGAAGTTTATATTGAGTTAAGAGTTCCTTGTACGCTATCTTATCCTGATAATCATACTTTTTCCTCCATATTCTTTCTTTATTTCGACAGTGCTGCTTCAGTTTTTTGAGCTCTTCAGTATACCAAGGGGCTGAAGGAGTACTTCTATTTCTGGACATTCTTTTTTCAGGTACCAATTTATTGGCCGCCTGGCCTACCCATACGTGATATTGTTCAACAGCGATATCTGGGTCATCTGCCCATTTGGGAGTGGAATTCAGTAGCGCTTCCTTGAAGGAGGGGATGTTGATATCTTTCCAGACCTTGAACAGTTCTCGCGAAGAGTTTGTAGAGGGAGTTGTGACTTTGTTAATTTGAATGGTTGCTAAAACCAAATGATGATCGGACCATGTCATAGGTAAAATATCAGTCACTGATATGTTTTCCAAATTGGTAAAAATACCATCTAAGGTATGGCCTGCATTATGAGTAGGTCCTTCCACCAGCTGAGATAGACCAAAGACCTCCATTTCAGATTGCAGTGACATGGTGTCCTTGTCTTCGGCACATTCCAAGTGGAAATTAAAGTCACCTAGCAGGGTTATCGAGTTATCTGTGCCAGAAGTTTCTAAGATGGTAATTATTTCTGTCAAGAAGTCTGCCCTGGTTTCTGGTCTTCTGTAAAGTAAAGTACCTTTAAAGTTATATGATGGGGAGAGGTAAATATCGAATTGAAGCGCCTCACATGCCTTCAGAGGTAAGGCGGTGGTGCGGATTTTAAAATAGTCACGGGCAATTATTGCAACCCCACCACCTCGTTTGCCAGTTCTATCTAGTCTATAACAATTGTATCCGGATGGAACGGCTATCACTAGGTCTGGATCCGAGGCTTTGTCCAGCCAGGTCTCTGTCAGGAACATAATATCTATGTTCCTGTCAGTAAGTATATCGGCTACCTCTTGCCTGTGTTTGGGTAAAGAGCGGACGTTAATCAGGGCTAATTTGAATATTTGATTTGTCTTGTTCCTCCTGTAGTACCCCTTGTTGCTCCAGTGGCTGCGGGCCAGCCCGTTGTTAACCCTACGTTTGTTTCACCACCTGTCCTTGTTCCTACTGCTCCTGTACCTGTACCTTCGCAGACTGTTGTTTCTGCTACTCCGACTACCTTGTCCGTTCCTACTATGCCTTCCTTCACCTCCAGTGTTGTTGCCCCTGTTTTTCTTTCTCCTTCTGTTCGTAAGCGTGTTCCTAACTCTGTTGCTACCCTTTATTCACCTCTTTCTGGTCCGTTATTTTCGTCTGATTCATCTGAAACTCCTCAGAGACGGAGTCAGATCCCTAGTGGTAGGGAGAAAGAGACATTAATAACCATGGCACATAGGTGGATAAGACATCCTGCTAATTACACTCCTCGTGTGGTCTTTGATACATTTTCTCAGTTTAATGAGCCTACGCAGAGATTCGTGTTTGAGGAGATGTGTAACTTTTTGAGGGAAGAATGGTATAATGATGATGTAGATAATGTACCGTCCGACATAATTGAACTTCAGAGTCACTTTTCCAACGGTATGATCATAGGTGAAGATGTACGACGTGCCGTGGAACGCTTATTAGCGTTTAGATCCACAGCACATTCTCGGGTGTCCTCAGATGATACCACCGAGAATTGGAAAGCGGTTCCTGGTCAGTATCCTATGAGAGAGGTTCCGCCACTGTGGGTGCCTGGTGATCCTAATGCAAACCCTGTGGTTCTACCGCATTTTCGAAGGGTATGGATACATCTTCCATGGAAACGATCGGAAGTTTTGCAAGTGAAGCAATCCTTACCCGACCCGCGTAAAAATCCGGCTGGTTATTATAAGGAGTTATCACAACTGGTGGAAGCTTCTATTATGAACCTTGCCGACATCGACATGTTGTTTGGCAATATTGTACCGCAACCAGTTTGGGCCAAAATTCGTCAAGCCAACCACGCAGTTGAATTAGGGGGTGATTGGGCTGCACTGCTAGCGGCTGATGCATTACAAGTTGGTGGGGCTAAGCCCGACCAGCTAATCTTAGACTTGCCGCAGAAAATCATTACGCTCATGAAAACTATCATGCCAGCGATGAAGGTGAACTGGGATAAGTTATCAGCTTGTAAGCAAAAGAAAGACGAGAGTGTCTCGGATTTCTTTACAAGGTTTGAGGAAGCGTTTGTCGACCACAGCGGTCAGGACATGGGAGCTGAGGGAGGCCAGCGGTTATTTGTTGACAAATTTGTGTCGAATTTGTTGCCTGAATTAAGCAACAAACTGAAAAATTCAGAGAGTGCGTGGGCAGTTTCAACCCCTGCGCAAATACTAGCAACAGCCCAGTATTATGAGAATAGGGAAAAGGAAGAAAGTGATCGTGTAGAGAAGAAAATGAAGGAGCTAAAAACGAAGGTTTTGTTACAGCAAGCATACCCTCCACGATCAAACCAAACTGATTCACAACAGCAGTATCGACCACGAGCACAGCCCGATAGGACACAGCCGCGTTCTGACAACTTTGATTATAGATCTTCCCTTGGGTATAATCAGTGCGCATATTGTAAGAAAGAGGGACACCTAAAATATGATTGTCTTGCCTTACGGGACCGCCTAAATGGTGTGTCAGCACGAGGAAATCGTGGTAGTGGTCCCCAACAGGCATCACGAGGTAGAGGTCGTGGTTCATCCCACAATCAGAGTGATCGTTATCAAAATCAATCGGATGCGAATAATTGTTTTGACCAGCGAAACACGGGGTCAGTCCGATCTGCACAGTATAATGTGGACGATTATTACGTAGAGCACGAGACTGTTGTAAATGACCATTACTAGGACAGCCAACGACAAAGAGAGGGAGTAGTGTCAGTTCCGGTCGATCAGAGTGGGCCTTACGTTGCAGTGGCTACATCGGGTGTAGTTGAGCCTTTTCTGTTAGACACTGGTGCGACGAAAAGTTCCATCATGCATTCGAAACTCCCTGGCGCACCTTTGTCTGGCTTAACGAACGTTTCCGTTGGATTCTCTGGCGCCCCTGTTAGCAACCCAGTCTCTAGTCCTTTGCCTCTTATGATTGGTCCTCGTGAGCTAACGGCTCCACTGATTCTATCTACAGGTTGTGGTGAAAATCTTTTGGGCCTGGATTTGTTGAAACGATTATATGCAACATTGTATTGTTCCCCCGAAGGAGTGGAGCTTACATTGGGACGGAGAGTGATCTCTCCAATGTATTTATCAGTCGATAAATTCCCACCGGAATTGAGTTCCCTCCCTGCGTCCTTATGGGCCACAGGTCCCAATGATGTGGGCCTGTTAGACATTCCACCCTATGTGATTCAATTGAAACCAAATGCGCGATTACCACGTTTACCTCAATATCGTATTTCTCTTGAGGGCGAACGAGCGCTGTTAGCAATCGTTCATGATCTCATTGGAAAAGGTGTTGTTGAAGAAACTCGTGGAAACGTGTGTAATAGCCCTGTATTACCAATTCTGAAACGAACTGACCCAACTAAACCTCCTGTGTATCGTTTTGTAATAGACTTAAGAGAAGTAAACAAAATAGTGGTTCCACAATTTCCTGTAGTTCCCGACATTACGGCTTTACTAACAATGATTCCGGCATCTGCCTCCTGGTTCACAGTGATCGATCTAAAGAATGCTTTCTTTAGCATGCCAATTGCAGAGGAAAGCAGAGACCTATTCGGATTCTCATTAGGTGGTCGCAGTTTTAGGTTAAAACGCGCTCCACAGGGCTACTGTGAGAGTCCGTCAATCTACAGCCAAGCACTTAAAGGTCAGCTTGATGCCTTTGTTTTACCGACGGGCGCGGCTTTGATACAATACGTTGACGATCTTTTAGTGGCAGCTGATACAGAAGCTATTTGCAAAACGGCTACAGTATCATTATTGCATTATCTACATGACTTACATCACAAGGTATCGCCTTCAAAGCTACAGTATTGTTGTCAAGAAGTAACCTATTTAGGTCACTTATTGTCAAGAGAAGGGAGAAGGTTGACCCCAGCGAGAATTGCAGCAATTTCCCGAATGACTGTGCCAAAAACCCAGAGAGATGTTCGCGCCTTTTTAGGTATTACGTCCTATTGTAGACAATGGATTCCAAATTTTTCATTGTTGGCGAAACCAATGATAGCCCTTACGTGCAAAGATGTTCCATCCCCATTGCCTTGGTCTGAAGAGTGTCAGAAAAGTTTTTCGGAATTACGTGATGCGTTGTGTTCGGCTCCTGTGTTGGGCACTCCTGACTACAGTAAGCCGTTTACAATATACGTTCATGAGAGGGATGGTTGCGCGTTGAGTGTTCTGACACAACCTTTTGGTGGCAAACAACGCCCATGTGCCTATTTTTCTTCGACTTTAGACCCAGTAGCAAGAGCCTTGCCAAGTTGTTTAAGGGCAACGGCGGCAGCTGCGGCGTCCATTCGACAGTCCGCAGGTTTAGTCATGAATAATATGCTCACGGTAATGGTTCCGCATGCAGTTGACACTCTATTGAATCGAACGAAAACTCAACATCTGACGAGCGCAAGATTGTCTGGATATGAGTTAACGTTGCTGGCCAGTCACATACGGATAAAACGATGTAATGTGTTGAATCCAGCAACATTGCTGCCGATCGACACAGAATCAAGTGGTGAAGCAGTACATGACTGCTATCTCAGAACTGAGGAGGAAACTAAGGGTCGTATTGACCTAAAAGATACTCCATTGACAGATCCCGATGGTACTTTGTATGTGGATGGTTCCTGTTTTAAGTTGCCGAACGGTGATGTGACGACTGCGTATGCTGTAGTAACATTGAGAACGATTGTGGAAAGCGCAAGATTAAGTCAGAATTCGGCTCAGGCTGCCGAGTTAATCGCATTGACGAGAGCGTGTGTGTTGTCTAAAGATAAACGGGTGAATGTGTTTACAGATAGTCAGTATGCGTTTGGTGTGGCACATAGTTTTGGACGACTATGGAGAGAGAGAGGATTCCTTACGTCGCATGGCACGAAGATTCAACATGGTCAGCTTGTAAATGATCTTTTAGATGCACTCACATTGCCTAAACAAGTGGCCATAGTCAAATGTAGCGCACATCAGAAAGTAACGGACGATGTGGGTCGTGGTAATGCGTTTGCGGATGAAACGGCTAAAGAGACGGCTAAAGATTTGACGAACAGAATGTATGTTACGAGCTCAGTGAGATGGCCAACAGAGACTGGTATGTGTGAAGACACATTTGAAAGTGTGAAAGGAATACAGAATGAAGCCACTGAGACGGAAAGGACAAAATGGAGAGAGAACACGGGAAGATTGGATGAGAATGGATGTTGGGTTGATCTATCAGAGAAGCAGAGATGGATGTTACCGGATGCATATGTGCTCGCTGTTGTTACAATGGCTCACGGTATGGCACACATCAACACGAAAGGCATATGCAAGTTGTTGTCTCATGTATGGAAGAATGATGGGATTACTAAATGCGCCGAGAGAGTGGTTAAGAATTGTATGGTGTGTTTGATGCACAATCCTGGTAAGGGCACCCCCACTCCACCTGGCCATTTTGCCCCTCCTACATACCCTTTCAAAGTCATCCAGTTGGACTTTATCCACATGGACCGATGTAATAACTTAAAGTATGTGTTGGTTGTGGTGTGTGCATTCTCTAGGTGGATTGAGGCCTACCCTCTTAAGGATAATACGGCTTTATCCACGGCAAAAATTTTGCTCAAAGAATATTTTCCCCGCTACGGAATGCCTCGGGTCGTATGGTCGGACAACGGAAGTGAGTTTGTTGGGAGTGTGATGAAGAGTGTGTGTCGCGGTTTAGGGATAGTACAAACATTTCATAGTGCAAACCATCCACAATCAGCAGGCTTGGTGGAGGGATATAATGGCACTCTAAAACTGAAATTGGCTAAAATTCAGGCAACAACTGGTTTATCTTGGCCCGACGCTTTGCCTCTGGCTCTCCTGTCGACCAGGGCAACTGTACACTCTCGAGTAGGGCTCAGCCCATATGAGATTGTGTTCGGTCGTCCTGCTAATATATGGGGAGTCCCAAGACCTAAGGAAGTTGACAGAATTGAATACCCTATGTTGATTGATTATCTCTATGATCTGACTGCTAAATTGAGTTTGATTCATCAACAGGTCTTAGAGTCTCTGCCATCACAAACAGAGGGTCCTGGTCATCGACTTCAACCAGGGGACTGGGTCCTCGTCAGAAACTACGGACGAAAACGAAACCTTGAACCAAGATTTGTGGGCCCGTTTCAGGTACAGCTGGCTACGAGAACGGCGGTTCGACTACACGGACGTCGGAACTGGGTACATGCTACCCACACGAAGAGAGTCCCGCTTCCTTTGCCATCGGACACCTGGATAAGAAGAGGTCTTTCTTCATCTGAGACCGACACTGCACCACGTTTCGTTCCATTCAGCGAAGCTCGGCTTGTATCTGACACCGTTGCTGACTCCTCTCAAACAATTTCCTCCACGTCAACCTTGGAAAATTTGACTGTTGAACAATTGCCTGAACAATTGAACACTCCTTTGCCGTCCAATCCATTGTTTGAAGATCAGACTCGCCCTGGAAGTAGCCGATATTTTCTTCGTCCACGGACAAGCCATAAATAAAAAGATTTTTTTGTTTATAGGTTCTACGTTACTCTGAAAACAGTGGACATTATATATATTGTGTATCTTTTTCTTTTTCGTACAGCCAAGAACATTATCTAGCTAGAACCTACCATCCAGGTTGACCGTAAGGCCGTGCGGGTACTTCCTTCTGTTTAGCAGCTATCGACACAAGGTTGGTTTCTATTATCAATTTCTGGGAATTCCTGGGAATTGATAACCGCTACTCAGAACGAAGTGCGTCAAGAACGTCGCGGACGGTCGTTAGGGGATGGAATCATCATTGTCTGAGCTGTCGAAAAGAGAAGAAATGTTGGCGCAAAGATCTACATTGCAGAAAATATGTCATACAAAATGGTTTTTCTCACAAGTAATCATACTGTTTCTCACCATATCTATGCTATTGGTAGGAGGAATATATTATGGGTCTCAGTTCTTATTGTCTTCTGCTACACCTACTCTTCCATCTCATGATCAATATTTCATTTCTACTGTTTCTCCACATTCCTTTTATCCTCTGCCTCAACACGAACAAATCAGACGTGCGGAATTCAGAAACAACTCTTTTATACAACTCCTGCATCAGCATCAGTTAGTGGTAAACACTACCAATTGTTGGGTGTGTGGGTTAATGCCACATACTATGGATAAAGGTATTCCGTACCTAGTTCTGCCTTATAGTGCACAAGGGTCAGCTCGAGCATTACAAACTATGTTCCGTAGCGCACTAGATTCCTACCCCCATCGAGAACCACGCTCAGCAAACTCTGATCCTGGCCCGTACCACAAGACTCTGGCGAGAGCTATTGCAGACTTAGATAGAGATATTTTTGACGCATCGCTCATCCCAGAGGAAGAGGTGCGAGCATATAAAGAACTAAGTGAAGCTGAGTACAGCTTATCAGTGGGTGAGAGGCAGCTTAAAAGCTCACCACCGATATGGATTGTACCTCACCTTGGTAATTTCTGCTTGAAAGGTCTTGGTCGAAATCCGAGAGCTCAGTTTGGGGAGAGTGCTTGTACCGAGACATATGTCTTACCCACACTCTCCTCCCCTGTCTTCCTGCCTGCCAAGGGTACCTACTTTGTATGTTATGATCGAGCCTATACGCGGTTACCTCATGACTTCTCGGGTACCTGCTATATTGCAAATCTTTTGCCTCCGACTTTCACTGTGGCCTCTGATTATCACAGGAATAGAATTGTAAGAGGTGTGATTAGCAAAGAAGATACTTCCGGACAAGAAGCGGGAGACTTCTTTAAGGGTTTCCTACCGTTCTGGGGACCGATGGTTAATAGCAGGAACCTGAGACAGTTAACTCGTGTAGTAGAATCAACTGCCAACATAACTGCAAATGCCCTTGGTAATTTAACAGCCGAAGTTCAGGCGGATAGACTGATGACGTTGCAGAACCGTATGGTTCTAGATATCGTTCTAGCAGATAGAGGTGGGGTTTGTAAAGTCATCCATTCAAGCTGCTGCATATTCATACCTGATAACGCTCCAACGGTTTATCAAGCCATCTCTAAGTTGCACAAAATTTCGGAGTCCATACACGTGGACGAAGGAAATTGGACGCTTCTGGGATGGTTTTGGGGTCTGATATCGACTTGGGGTTGGAAGATTCTGATGATCATAGGGGTTGTTGTGACATTTCTGTTCTCATGTTGTCTTTGTGTGCAATGTGGTCCTGCCTTATGTGGCCTTTGTGCTACGACGTGTATAAGACAGCCCGTTGTCACCAAAGAGGCATTGAAGGATAGAATAATGTACCAACAACATCTGAGTGATCTGATGAGTATCGAAATCGATTATGATTCCGACTAGTGCTTGCCTACATGAGGGCAAAAGGACCGTCTGAGGTTCCGTAAAAATTATTACGATGTTCTGGGCATTGCCGAATATGGACGAGTTTGGTATCTACGAACCGCAAATGACGAGTTCGGCAAGTGTGCGAAATTTCGCTACACTACCTGCCAGGGTTCGTCTAATATTAGGCGTTCTTCATCTGAACCCTCGGGTTCCATTTTAGATACAGCATCCATTTTGTTTCTTGCCCTCACGTAGTCAGCGAGCAGATAACTGTTCGCCCCCTGACCCTCTAGTTCCCAAGCCTTGCGGAAGACGCATATTCCTTTCATGCGTCTTTATGGCCGGAGGAATGACACAGCAAAGGCAAATGGCTCAGCTTGAGGGTAATCTGGTCGTGCCGGCTTATTGTGACAGCCTTGCAGGCGATGGATCCAACTCTTTGATCCTACGATCATGCTTCCGATATTATCCCCACACTCTTTTCTCTACACGTGTCTGACTTCCTTGCAGCTGCTCTTGTCTCTTCTTCTTTGTCATTTACAACTCTAAATAGGTATGCCTAATGGTGGGAAGATGTACTTTTACAGTTGGGAACCGGCATTGCTATTGTAATTATATTCCGGGATTCTGAACACATGAAAGCGACCTCTTTGAAGTTTACTGTGAGAACCGGATTGTAATCTTTTGTCCACATGTTATGCAATGGCAACATTCTGTATAAAAGAGAGTGACCTACAAATTCAATTTGAAGCAGACTCGCAGAACTACTCCATGTACTTCTTATGACTCTTGTTTCCCTGCAGTAATAAAAGCTGATCTTTGACGCCGAAGGAAGTGTCCCGTGTCTCTGTAAATTGTGCGCCGAAACAGGTATCCCATGAAGGTTATAGGTGTTGTTCCCTGGCACCGCTGGTACTGTTAAAAGTCCAGTCCTTCAAGGCAACAGCTCGCTTAATCTTCCCAACGGCCCCCAGCGCTGAGATACATTTTATAGCAGTATGCCAGACTATACATGAATGCCAACAAATCAGTTCTGTGGCCGATTCCGGGGACACAAGACCTCGTACCTGTTCAGCTGATCTGACCAAAAGTCTTGGAGTCTTTCTATTTGCCTCGCAACAGGTCGCGTGGAAGTGCAACCTCGCTCCATTAACAGAAAACGTTAGGGCAGAGGTGAAATCTTGGTCCCACCCCCCCTCACTCGCTATGGTCGATTTACCATCTTTAAGATGGTATCTCTACCCCGTCTCCTATATCAATTGCAGAACCACCTCTACCTGATTTCAGCTGCCTGGTTTCAGCTAATTAATGCATTTGTGAGTCAATTCCTTTGGGGTGGAGGTGCAGTGCGAGTGGCCTTACAAACTTGCTATCAGTCCATCTACTGCAGCGTCATTGCGGCGGCAGTTATGCAGTCTTACTATGCTGCGGCTCATTTGCACGTTCTCAATGAATGGTGGTACAGCAATAGAGATGACCGGGTGTATGCAGTCGAGCGATGGATGATGAGCAGCACCTCTATCCACACGTTCTATCGTCAATATAGTGAGGTGGAATCTCGGGCATTGCTGCCTTCGACGAGGGTGGTACTCCGAATGTGGAAAAAATCGCTGCGTCGGATGGGGTGGTGCGGCTGCCTAACACAAGAAACCCTGCTTGGCACAACAGCCCCCTTCCTCAGATGGCCGCCTTACCTGGGTTCCGAGGTTGGGATAACATATGTCTATCCTCACTGGAGGTGGCCATGCATGAGCAGACACTTAAATCCTTCCAAGACCTCCAAAGCGAAATTAATATGCCACACACACAATTCTACAAATATCTACAATCTTGCCATGCTTTGACCCTCTATATCAAGGATCTAGAGACGCTCCCAGAATTCAATCCACTGAAAGGTAATTATTCCTGGGGAAATTGGGTGACCAAAAAAATGTTAAGCTATACCAGACCCTAATCAGTAACAGCCATACCACACTAGACACACTCCGAGTGACTGGACCAAGGACCTTGAATCCCCACAGAGTGCTGCCATCTATTCGCACTGCCGGTTCATTTAATTTAAATATCTATACTGGGCACACTACAAACAACACCGATGAGGGCAGCTTCCTTCACATGACACGGTCATGTTGAGTGCTCACAAGGTTCTGGGGGGGGGGGTTCTGTTATGTCTATCTGATGTCTTGGCTTGGAATCTTCCCATGTCACTGAAATTGATTCTCCTACACGTTACTGAAATTGGGGGTGGGCAACAGTTACAAGCAGCACCATCTAATCCTGGGCCTTACCCTAGCAAAACAGGATGTAGCCCAACTTTGGAAGGCTCCTTCTCCTCCCCTACTAGGTGCCTGAAAAAAGGGTATGGGGTTCTGCATGGTTTTGGAATGACCAATATTTATAGCCAGGGGGTGCCCTCAGAAACATATTAAAATATGGCAGTGCTGGGCCGACTACCTTTGATGACAGATACCAGTGATGTACCCAGTTCGTGATACAGACTTATTACACTATTATACATTTTATATGCCTCTGAAGACACCTGGACTCGGGTGGGTGACACCGGAGGGGTACGATATTGACACTACAAAATGTACTAATGTTTTGTTTATGACCTGTATTTACATAAAAAACGATGCCATATTTGTATATTTTAATCAATGCATGTACGGTGTAGGTCCTGCAGGCCACATATGGCTAATGATGCACATAAAATATGTTTTGGGAAAAAAATGGTTCTATAGAGCACTGTTGGAAATGACACAGAGACCACTTCTGGCTGTGAGAACAAGATGTGTGGCCCTATTGGGGCGTAAATTATCAAGATAGTGAATGGAGTAAGGTTCTGGCATACACTAAACAGATATCCAGGAACACGTGCCAGAAGTTTACACAGTGGAATTACACTCACATCACTTACATAACACCCCATGGACTACAGGTCATTTATGGTGAGGGTCACCGACTATGCCCTAGATGTGCAGAACTGGATGCGGATTTTAAAAATATAATGTGGAGTTGTCCCAAACTATGCATCTTTTGGGTGAGAGATGGTGCGTAAATTGGCCTGGGTATTTGGACACTCACTTACCTGTTCCCTGGGCACATGCATGTTGGGTCTGTTCCTGAGGCCTAAAGCAAAGAAAGTGGGATCGAGGTTCCTGTATTTGGCATTGGCTAACAGGTGCACACACTCCCACTGCCATGGATAGTCTTCTCCCTTTCTTTAGAACACTAGACTGATGTATGACGGACTGGCATTTGACCAGCCCCAATATGTGCCAGCGAAGACCCTCCAGATGATATTTGTATTGCACATGTTAGTTGTTAAATGTTTGTTTTTTGTATTGACTTCTTAAATGGCTACTGCTAAGGTTCCGTACTAGAACTGGTGTAATGCACTATAATATGGGAGAGGGCCTTGTGCAATGTCCTGATTCGCAAATAGATGCTTAAGCAGCCTAAGGGTATGAGGAGAGCAGTTCCTCTTGGGCTGGCGACTTGCTTGACTTGACGGGCCTGGAGGCTTGATGTGCTGAGATATGTGATGGTATTCCCTAAATTGTAAGTGGAAGACTACTGAAGGGTCACCCCCCTTGTTCCTATGTTGCCTTAGGCAAATGGAACGTATTGCTGTGATGTGCATTGATTATATTGTGAAAGTATAATGCAAAATGCTAATAAAAATGTGTCTAAATAAAAAAAAAGGGAAAACAAGTGCCTTAAATCACCAGGGATCGAGTCAAAGCCACAGTTAGCCTGCCCCATTCACAGACATGAAAATAGGAGAATATCATTGACATACAGGAAGAAAACTCCCTGTGCACCAGGCCCATTTATGTTTTTTGTGTCATCTGACAACCCAGCTGCCAGCCTCTAAATTAGGCCCTAATTAACCACCAGCTGGAGACCACTAACACAGGCTTATTTATTCATTTATTTATGGTTGAGTATATAGCACCAGTTAGACCCCAAGGTATCAAATCACTTTACAGAATGTGAGTAGGTTCAGCCACACTACATGCAAGGCTTCATGTGAGCAAAAACAGTCAAAAAGTATAAGACAATACAGCATAAAGTAGTAGCGTTATCAACAGTTTAAACCCAGAAAAAGTAGAGCGACTGCAGCATGGATCCTGTTGATGGGGGTTGGATCTTTGACAATGTGGATCAGCTTGTAAGCGTGTTGAATTAGTTGTCAAGTAGTAGAAATCTGAGGTCCTGTTTGAAGCAGGACAGGGAGGTGTTGCAGTAGAGATCCTTAGGTCCTAATATGCAAACCTTAGGAGCCTTTCCTGAGAAAGAGAGTGCCAGGGATGATTTCTTCTTCAGATTAGATGGTCTGAGAAGAAGTGAGTTGGAGCTTCTAAGGGCCCGGCCTCTGCCTGCTCTAAATAATTTTTTCTAGGTATTTTGTTTTTTTGTATCAAGAGCCTTGTGGGTGATACAAGCTTTCTTGAAGATGAATCTTCCTTTGATGGAAAGCCAATTGAGACTCTTGAGGGCAGGTGAGATGTGATCAAACTGTTAAATGTGTGTGATGAGTCTGGCGGTCGCATTGAGAGTTGCTGTTAGGGGCACAAGGTGACTTTTAGGAGTTCCAGTGAGGATGGCATTACCCTGATTAAGTCTTCGAGAGGACTAGTGATAGCACTGCCACTTTGAGATCATCGGGTGGAATACATGGTTTGATTTTCTTGAGATGTTTTAGTGTGTAGAGCGCTCCTTTGGAGTTGCTGATATGCTCTTACATTGACATGCTTTTATGTGATACCCAGAAACTTTACGGAGTTAGAAAGTGAAACAGAATAGTTTAGTGCATCCAAGTTTTTGAGCCATATTGAATTGGTAAAGGATTATACTAATTTTTGGGGAAAGGAGTAAAAGTTCAGTCTTATTCAGGTTCAGCTTGCGGTGATTGGTGTTTAACCTCTTCCATGCTTGTGACGGCAGGGAGCCGTCACGCGTCACGGTGGGCGTGTGCACAGGACTGCCCCTGGCCGTCCCAATCCCGGCCCTCTAATGGAAATGCCCGCACAGAGCAGGAATTCCCGACGCACAGAAGGGGCTAACCAGGTTTGAATCTTATTTAGTATAGCTTTCCAATGCCAGATGTCTTTTGGTGAAGTTATTTTGTAGTAGAGTTGGGTCATCAACATAAAGGTGATATTTAATCCCTGATTGATTAAAAAAAGCTGTGAGGGGTTCCATGAAAAGATTAAAAACGGCTGGAGAGAGGATTGAGCTTTGAGGACATGGTTTAGAGAGACAGCTGTTAATTGTTGAGTGTGATGTTACACATAGGACGCAAACCATCTCAAGACTATGCCATTAACAGGCTTAATATGAGAAAATACTGTAGGTGGTAAAATACCAAGCGGCAGAGATGATCAGACCTGCAGGGGGTAAAATTGGTGGTGATTGTATTCCATATTACTGTCAGAGATGTGCCATTACTTCTAGTGATGAATAACACCAGAGGTAGTTACTATCTTTAAAAGAATACCACTGGCTGGACAATACCATAGACTGAATTTACTTTTTCTGCTGTAATGTAGCTGTATTTTTATCACCAGCTCTACATTTGGTACTCTGGTGATGAAACACAGCATCAACCAGAAATATAAGCATGAATTAAAATGGCAGTGACAGAATGTGCAGAGACCATATCTAGCTTACACCTGAGAGAGTTGTGCTTTATTATGGTTTTTGCACTGTTTAAGGCTAAGATTACTTACTGTTAATCCTCATTACCCTGGATCCTACTATTCCGCGGATCAGCCTTTACATCTTCAGGGGTTCCAGCCCTTCCTGTCAGTATAAATGTTCCAACCAACAGGAACAGGAATTCCTCTAAAATATAGCAATCAGTTATACAGCAATGCCTCCACTCCTTGGAGAGGAGTCTGGGTAAAAATGGTGGTACAAGGAAGAGTACGAGTCTACATAATCTAGATTACCGGTAAGTAATCTAATAATTACCACTTTGTCCGTCTTCCTTGTCCTCACATCTTGAGGATATCACAGGCAATTACGGCATTGATTTAAACAAGCAAGTTATATTCAGCAAAGAACAATTATATTATACTATAACTACTTATAATTCTCATTTTTTCTGCTGCTATTAGTTACAGCACCTACTACCGTCAGAACACATTTTTATCCCCATACCAGGAATCTGTAATAGTAGTCAAGGTTGTTACACACATCTTCCATAGAAACTCCCTGGGCAAACTGCAGGAGACAGAGACTGATCTTGTTGAATGACACTTGAAAGTAGAGTGTATAGGTACGTTTGAAGATGTGTAAGCTGTAGAAATAGCAAAACGTGCCCATCAACTTAGGGTATCTAAAACTGACCTAAGGCTGTGACAGCTAGAGCCAGAAGAAACAAAGGGGATGCAGATTAGTGAAAGTTAGATGTTTTTCCTAAAATCATTTTTACAGCTCTTCTTGTATCTAAAATGTGAAAAGACTGTTCTACCACCAGCATTGGAGAGGGATAGAAATAAGGAAGAAATATTTATTGATGGATATGAAAGACAGAAGCCACTTTCAGTTTAAAAGAAGGAGAAGACGTAAAGTAAGACCTTTGGGCAGAAATTGAAGGTACTGATAAGTCGACAGAAGAACGCCAGTCCCACCAAATCTACGTGCAGTTGTTACTACAACTAGAAACACTCAGTTACAAGGTGTTTTATAGATGCTCACTCAGCGGCTCGAAAGGGGTAGCATGTAGCAGAGGATCCCAAGGTGGAAAAGGCTCTCCAACCTAACTCAAAACTTTTCGCAGAGGGGGAGCTAACTCAGGAAAAGAACCTACGTTTTTGCAAGGAGATCTGAAGGATATAAAGGCAGCCAACTAACATCCCAGCGTAGGTACGGCCAACACTAGAAGAAAGCCCTTTCTGAGGAATTCAAGGAAAGCCAGGGTTTTCCAAGTAAGAAGGTTTAAATCCTTTGTTGTACACTAGCATTTGAAAGATGACCAATGCTTATTATATGATTTTGATGTGGAGGGGCTTCAAATTGTTGAATGGCTCCTGCCACTTTCTGAGGGACAGCTAACCTAAAAAAGAAGCCAGACTGTTAATCTGAGGCTTCTCAATTTTAATAGGTTCTGCCATGTTAAGGGTATTGGAAGTAGTAGGGATATCCACTCATGTTGGGTACTCAATGCATTAGAAGGGATAATCACAACTTCCTGGGATAATAAAGAGCTATGAAGATGACCTGAGCCCCTGTCTTCTTTTTTCTGAATATTACCATTAATATTAAGGGAAACGGAGGAAAGGCATATGGGAATGTTAGTGGCCAGCCTGTATGTAATATTCATTAAAGTGTCAGACTTTACTTCTTCATGACAAACAATACACACCGTTGTTACCTGATTAATACCTCCTTCCCAATAGCTGAAGGCTATGAGTGCTTTGTAGATGGCTTTTAGCTCCTTACAGTTAATAGTTTTGTGCTTCTCTCTATTGGGCTAGAGCTCCTGATGACACCGATGGTTCGAGGTTGCTCCCCTCCAGATTAACATTTGTAGCAATTATTATCGAAGATTGAGGGAGAGGTCTATCTGTCTGAAGCGATTATGTTAAAACTGCAGAAAACGTTATCACTGAGATAATCTGGAAGTGGCCTTAACCAATCAATCAATCAATCAAAACTTTATAGAGCGCAGCAAACCACCCTCGAGGCACTGGACTGCATTTTCTATATTCATCTGCACCGAGCGTCCAGAGATGCCAGGCTCTGTGCTGAGAGCCCAGAGATGGCAGATTTTGTTCCGACTGTACAGAGATGCCAGGCCAGCGTCCATAGATGTCAGGATCTGCACCAAGTGTCCAGAGATGCCAGGCTCCGCGCTGGGTGTCCAGAGATGCCAGGCTCTATGCCAAGTGTCCGGAGATGCCAGGCTCTGCGCCAAGTGTCCTAAAATGCCAGGTTCTGTGCCGAGTGTCCAGATATGTTATGTTATGTGCTGAGTGTCCAGAGATGCCAGGTTCTGCACCGAGTGTCCAGAGAGGCCAGGTTTTGCACAGAGTGTACAGAGATGTCAGGGTTTGCACCAAGCCTCCAGAGATGACTGGCTCTGCAACGAGCGTCCAGAGATGCCAGGCTCTGTGACGAGAGCCCAGAGATGGCAGATTCTGTTCCAAGTGTACAGAGATGTGGAGAAGCGTGGCTCAGTGGTTAGAGGTGGCAGACCCGGAAGCTGAGATCGGCCGTGGACCAGGGTTCGATTCCCCGCCTCGGCGGGTCTCGGGCTCAAAATTCCACGGACTCGACAATTCTCGCTCCGGTGCCTACTCGACTCACGGGGTCACACTCTGCGACTCTGGGCAATAGCTTGCTTAATCTCCACTACGGCCCCTCGCGGCGGGATGCCTGGCTTTCACCTTGTGGATACCCTGCCGGGGTATCTCACAGGGGAATACCAGGACGGGTTCCCTAAGCAAGCGCCTTGATACCTTCGGGTGATACGTGCGCTATATAAGTCGCAATACAGAGATGCCAGGCTCTACATAGAGCGTCCATAGATTCCAGGATCTGCACCGAGTGTCCAGAGATGCCAGGCTCAGGACCGAACATCCAGAGATGCCAGGCTCTGCGCCGAGTGTCCAGAGATGCCAGGTTATATGCTGAGTGCTCAGAAATGCCAGGTTCTGTACAGAGTGTCCAGAGATGCCAGGCACTACACTGAATGTCCAGATATGCCAGGTTCTGTGCCAAGTGTCCAGAGATGCCAGCCTCTGCACTGAGTCTCCAGTGATGCCAGGCTCTCTAACCGAGTTTCCAGGGATGCCAGGCTCTGCACAGAGCATCCAGAGATGCCAGGCTCTGCACCGAGTATCCAGAGATGCCAGGCTCTGCAGCAAGTATCCAGGGATGCCAGGCTCTGCACCGAGTGTCCAAAGATGCCAGGTTATATGCTGAGTGCCCAGAAATGCCAGGTTCTGTACAGAGTGTCCAGATATGCCAGACTCTACACTGAATGTCCAGATATGCCAGGTTCTGTGCCAAGTGGGGGAGACTTACAAACTTGGAGGGGGGAAGCGAGGAGGCCCCCACTGCAGCCGCCACCGCCAGGAGTCAATCTTTGCTGCCCACAGCGCCGCCGCCCCGGGACTACATCTCCCCGCAGCCTCAGCGGCGGCGCTGCATTCTGACATCACGAGAGCACCAGGAGGCGCCTTAAAGCAGCGCGCTGCTCGGCGGAGCGCGGGGAGACTTACAAACTTGGAGGGGGGAAGCGAGGAGGCCCCCACTGCAGCCGCCACCGCCAGGAGTCAATCTTTGCTGCCCACAGCGCCGCCGCCCCGGGACTACATCTCCCGGCAGCCTCAGCGGCGGCGCTGCATTCTGACATCACGAGAGCGCCAGGAGGCGCCTTAAAGCAGCGCTCTGCTCCGCTTCGCAGGACGCCGGGCGAAGCCCGGGCTAAGGGCGGGCCCTCTGTGGCCCTCAGAGGACCTGAGGAGGACGGGACGGGCCACCCCATTTGACTCTATCACAGGAGGAGGTATTGTGATGCTTCAATTTTATTGACTATATTGACTATTCTGCTGTTCCCATCAATATCATAGACACTATGTCCATTTGGGAAGAGCTCAACGCCCTGTGTGGCACAATGTACGTCCCTGATGCTATAACCTCCCCTACTGTGGGCACTAACTGTGTTATTTCTAATGGCTTCCCACGGGACCTAGCATCACCTGTAAATAAAGACCAAAATCAAGCAAACGCTTCGCCCCTGGATCTCATTATTAGAGGGAAGCACGACAGCGAAATTGACACTGGGAACTATGCAAGTACACAAAATCTGTGCACCAGCCCAACATCATCTCCCTCTAAATTAACAACATCAAGCCTACAGGAGGAGAGTCCGGTGTGCAAGGTGCACATTGGGGCTGCCCGTGAGCAGACTGTTGCTGCCGAGGTGACGGGGGATAGCGGCAAGAACTGGTGGTGTTTGCCCAGCGGGAAGCGCCGCTTCAGGATCGACTGCTGAAGAAGTGGAGCCCAGAGGTCGGGAAGGATCCGGAGGAACGTCGATCCGCGCCTAGAGCCTGCACCGCATGTGACGGGAGCGGGCGGCGTCAGGCGACCGGAGCTGGGACACCACCACACGGGGAGCAACACGAGTGGAGCCTGAGGCGAGCGGGACTAGGGGGCACAACGGACGGTGGACGGCCAGCAAGGTGACGACCGGAGATTGCAGCGCTGTGTGGCGGAGGTGCCTGAGACCCGAGACGGTTGGGGAAACAAATCAGATCAAAACAAACGACAACACGGCGCTGCCCAGGGGATCCACAGGGCAAGATTGGAGAAACAGGCAATCTAGTCTAGTCTCATCTGGTCTCATTTTTATTGTAAAAAAGGCAGTGACCATCGGATGTGTGGGGGCTGCAGCACAGCGGATCCAGGCTTGCACGCACTTCCACCTGCCAGCAAGCGCTGCACATTTTTAGCCTTGTTCCTGGTATTATCTTTGTACACACCTCCAATGGATACTTCTCCTTTGCGCCACTTTGCGGGCAACATCACAATACAGGCTAAGAGGTTCTACAAGAAGGTATTGTACACTTTTTCCTTCCCCCTTTGTTCAAAATGGCTGGGGCCATAAAGCTGTAGTAATAAATCTCCCTCCCTTACCTTCAACGCCCACAAGGCTCCCCAGCTTGACTCCTCCACACAAGACAAGTCCACCAAAACAGAGATAAGACTCCCTCCCAACAAGTCAGAGCTGGGCTTGCTCAAATAGAAACTGAAATAGCCCTTCCTGGGTCCTAAAGCAACAACAACTGACAGAGGACTATCGGATATATCCCCCCTACTTGGCGGCCATATTTGACTAATTTTTCACCTTCCTCGGCAGCCATCATGGACTAGTCACTCTCACTGTTTGCCCAGACCCTAAGATCTGACTATCTACATAGCTCTGTATCTATACACTGTAATTAAGTATTTGCCTTGTATTACATAGCTCTGTATCTAAACACTGTAATTAAGTATCTGCCTTGTATTGCAGTATTGTATCTTTTATATTTATTTTTATTTTATTTTATTTCATTTTATTTTTCTATTCTATTTTGTTTTCTACTCTAGTATACACATTTGCTGTACTCATATTTGTATCCTGTGCACTGCGGTACCCTGTACCCACATCACTTTATCTTCACCTGTAATTCACCGATTACTACCTCATATGTGTTTGATTAAGTATCTGCCTCTTATCGCAGCACTGTATTCCTACCTGTATTTTGTAGAACTTTCTGGTACCCTGTACCCTGGCCTCTTTATCCTCACCTGTAATTCCACAGACTATTACCTCATATAGGCGGGATTAAGTTCTGCCTCCTATCGCATTATACCCCTACCGGTACATTGTAGAATTCTTATACCGGGCACCTATGACACTGTGTCTTCACAGGTAATACACCGATCGCTACCCATATATCTCCTCTGGATGCTCACTAGTGTCACTTATGACTCAAGCAGCCTCTATCTGCACCTACACTGCTCGTAGAATATTAGTATTTTTATTTGTATTGTATACGTATTTATGTGTGATTAGGTGACCGCCCTATATTGCAGTTTTATACCTCTACGAGTATTCTATACATTCTGCGCAGACTGCACCCATTTCACTTTTCCCTATCAGTCAATGTTCGCTACCATTTTATTTGGTTCTTTGATATCAGCTACCTCGCGATGGTGCATCGATTACTTCTACCTCATTGATTACTGCTACCTCATCCACCTCGTCTACTCAAGTAAGCTGTACTTAGCCACTCTCCACATCTACACCTAGTTTACACCGCTGCTACCTCGTACACTCTGATGGGTAAATGTGATTCCACCTACCCGGGACTCCCTCCCATCTCTTGTTACATAGTGTAAGCTGACTGCTTCCTCGCATATAGGATACTTTTTGTAAGTTGCACCTTCGCACTGATAGTTCTTGGATGCACTGACCCCTACCTCTCATACTTTTGGTCATTCACTAGTGTCACTCCTCTGCCAACGGTTGACAGTTGTTATTGTCGTTCTATCTCCCACACTCAACATCACAGCCTCTCTAACATGGAACGCAACGGCAAGCACACGTTTAGAATTAACTACCCCTCCACCCTCACCAAAAAAGCCACTAAACATTTTAAACATAATTTCCTGAGGTCGCACCCTGACACACCATTCGCCGACACCTACTTCTCACAGGGCAATGGAGCCCTGAATACTGATCTCATCTTCCACACCTCACGCAGAGCCCAATGGAGAAAAGTGTTCCTAACCCTACTCACCGTCTCCTCCTCCAGGAAAACAGCACATGGCCTAACTCTCTCTATCACACCTTCCCACCTCTTCCCTAGCAGGGCTACCATTACTATCTACAATAACGGGATTGTCCTAATTCAATCCACGGACAAAAACCTGGAACTATTAGACAACCTGTTCCCCAAGTTCAAAGAGCAACTCTCCAAGCTGCGGACCCACACCCAGAACTCCACCAGCACTATCACCCCTGACGTCGCAGCCCCTACCTACAACACCTCTACCCCCAACTCCCCAGTAAATGGCCCACCGGCTGTTAACGCCGCACACTACCCAAGAACAGTCACTAATGTCGCCACCTCCTTTACTAGCCACCCCACTAACTTGACCCCTTCTACCTCTACTCACACCCCCCCACGCCTCCCCCCTTGACATATCAACCCCCATCCACAACACACCACCATCTGAACACACCATCGCTCGGAGTGCATCCACCCCCCCCTCCCATCCCATCCCTCCCACGGCAGACCCCTCTCCCTCCCCGGCTCCCTTCCTACTCTCACACACGACACTCTCTCACCTGACATAACAACTCTCACAACTCTCACCCACAACACGCCACCACCGGAACACTCCACCATTCGGAGCTTATCCACCCCCCCTTCCCATCCCCACCACAGTGGACACCTCTCCCTCCCCAGCACCCTCCCCACTCCCACCCACGACACTCTAACCCTCCCAACAAAACATACAGGACACACCGTCCCCTCTACCTTAGCATCCCCCTCTCTCCTACCTCCTATTCTCAGCCCTCACTACCCTCCTGTCTCCCCCACTATACTCAGCCTTCACTCACTCTTCTACTCACCAGAACCGTCTCTCACTGACGGCACCACCTATGCCTCCCACACACCACCTTCACCGCCTACGTCACCCACACCCCTCGCCCACAAACACGCCCACACAAAGAATACCATCCCTCGCATTAGCACCGCAGAACCACCCAGCAACGCTAGCATATCCCCCCCCTCGATACACCTCCCCCTCTCCAGCTCACTACTCAACCAGCCACCAATGGCTCTCACCACCAACTCCATCCCCAATCCACCTCCCGACCTGTCCTTATCCACCCTCCAACAAGTCAAAGAGGATATTCTACAAATCAAAAAAGATGTCCACGCAATTAAAGAGCTTCTCTCCTCTCAGCCCAGTGTGCCTCCAACCGGCCCTTTACCCTACAAACGACGCACCCTCCCCACATACCATCGCCTCCAACGTCACCCGCGTTGGCCGACTATCCCCGCCCACAATAACTCCCAGCGCCCCCGTCGTGTCCTCACCTCACTGTCGGACCGCGACATATGCTCTCTCCTACGCTCTTATGGCCCAGGCCCGGTAAAACACAGATCCAACACACACATACCCATACCCATACCCACAATTCTTACAAACCCTCTGAGGCTTCCAACACTCAACAACAGAGGCTCCGTCCCCAACAACCTCAGAAAAGTTCCCCTCACACTAGAAAGCTCGACCACCCTTCTCTCTCCCAAACTCAAATGCATCCTACTCAATTGCAGATCGGCCCAGAGACACTCCTCCAACATCGCTGATCTCGTCTCAGCTAGGGATCTGGACCTAGCCATTCTAACAGAAACTAGGCTCACTGAAGCCTCCACCCCGATTATGGACATACTAGTCCCCCCCAACTATCACATCATTAGGCTAGACAGGTCCTCAGACAAGACGGGTGGGGAATTGCATGCATTTTTAGGAGCAACCTCTCCGTTACTAAAGTCACCTCCCCCTCCCTCTCCTCCTGTGAACTCCTTTGCCTCGACATCACCAGCGAGGGCAAACAAGTTTGTGCTTTACATCTCATCTATCACCCGCATGGTGACAATCTCATATTCACCCAACAACTCATGGACATGATCAACTCCAATGCTGGTCGGCAGACCACCCAAGTCTACCTGGGTGATTTCAATCTCCACTGGAACGATCAGAAAGACGCAGTGGTGAATAGTCTCAAAACCTTCCTTAATGCGCTTGACCTCACCCAAATATGCGATAAACCAACACACGACAAAGGATCGATACTCGATCTCATCATTGCCAAAGAGAACTCCACACAATTGGAGGCGATTCAACCCTGCGACTGGTCCGATCACCACATTATCACCTTCTTTATCAATGAAAAAGTTAAACCTAACCCAGCTCAACCAATCAAATCCAAAACATGGAAAAGGGACATGAAGAATCTTAACCCCTCTACCCTCCCTCCCCACATCGGCAATCTCCTCCTTCCCCCATCAGGTGCCTCGGATGTTCAATCACTGATGGACCACTACCTTGATTCTATGAATACAATAGTCAATGAAGTCGCCCCACTGCAACTGAAGAGAGTCTCCACCAAAACTTCTAACCCCTGGTATGATGATAGACTCAATGATGACAGGCGTACTATGCGAATGGCAGAGCGCACCTGGAGATCGGACCCTTCAGCACTGCACCTCAAAAGGCTTAAGAACAAGAGAAATGCCTACTTCAGGAAAATAAAGCGCACAAAAGCGGACTTCCTCAGCCGCCAGCTGGACCAAGCAAAAAACAGGCCAAGAAAGCTGTTCGAACTAATCAAGACCCAAACAAAGACACAACCCCTGCAATCAAACAGCACAACAAGCGACACTCCTCACTGTGAAGCCTTCTCTGCTTTCTTTAAGCTAAAGACTGACAACATAAGAAATGACCTAATCATGGATGTAAGTCGATTCCCCAACCACACCAGAATGTCTTACACTCAACCCAAAAACAAGGCATCCTGGCTGTACTTCGATACCTACTCGGAAGAAGCAATACACAAACTGCTCTGCACCTTGAAGCCCTCTAATCACCTCACAGACCCTCTACCTGCTAATGCTGTAAAAGACTTCATTCCCTTGCTCCTCCCTCTCTGGACCAAAATCATCAACAGCTCCTTGCAACAAGGCCTCATTCCGGACTCCCTCAAGGTGGGGCAAGTCACGCCTATACTCAAGAAACCTACAGCTGATCTGTCTGACCTGAACAATTACCGACCTATCACCAATATCCCCACCCTGGCCAAACTGCTGGAAAAATGTGTCCAACTACAACTAACTAAACACATTGACCAATTTGACCTCCTCAACCCTCATCAATCAGGCTTCCGAGCGAAACATAGCACAGAAACAGCTATGACACACATAATTGATGACGCCCTCCAAATTCTTGATCGCAATGAGTCCTGCCTCCTCATCCTTCTTGACCTCTCCTCAGCATTTGACACGGTCAAACATGAGAACTTGCTGGAGCTGCTTAGCACTAGAATGGGTCTATCGGGAACTGTTCTCAAATGGTTTTCGTCCTTCCTTCACAACCGGTCACAAAAGTTCAAGATCGACAATGTGCTATCTACACCTGTGCCTGCAGATCTAGGTGTTCCACAAGGATCCTCCCTCTCCCCCACACTGTTCAACCTCGTCATGGAACCGCTCGCCACCTTGCTCCAAGCTTCCAATGTCCAATTCCATATGTACGCCGACGACACACAACTCTACCTAAAGCTACAATCTCCGGAAGACATCAAACATCTGAATTCCTCGCTTATTAACACTCAATCGTGGCTGGCCGATAATCACCTCAAACTAAATGCTCTGAAAACCGAGTTCCTACTCATCTCACCCCCGGCGAAAATTTCCACCACCCAAACCTGGCTCAATAACCTATCAGCACTCAATGTCCAACCTACCATCGTGGATTCGGCGAAATCCCTAGGCATCACACTCGACGCCAAGCTCAACATGCAGCAGCACGTGAGCAAAGCCACAAAAGCAGCTAATTTCCAAATCAACACATTGAGGAAAATTAAACCCTTCCTCCCTGCTGAAGACTTCCAAACTGCGGTACAAGCTTTAGTCATCCCTCGAATAGACTACGTAATTGTGGCCCTCAGCGGACTCCCGCTATCCACAACTGCACCCTTAAGAGCCTCCTTGAACGCTGCAGCGAGACTCATTACTGGCTCAAGAAAACATTCCCACATATCCCCAGACTTAAAGTCCCTAAAATGGCTGCCTTTTGAAGCCAGAATACAGCTAAAAATTGCAGTTATGACACACGCGGCCGTGCACCAAAATGCACCCAACTACCTCGCTCAAAAGTTGTCCATATCAGGAGGTTCGAGAACCAATAGAGTACAAAAAATCTACTCCTGAAACCACGTAGATTCCGGAAAGAGAAAACATACAAGTGCTCCTTCTCAGGAATGGCACCCAGGATCTGGAATGCGCTCCCTCCTGAAACCAGGCTGATCTCCTCCACTGCACTCTTCAAGAAAGAGGTGAAAACAATCCTTCTGGCTAAGATCTTCTGAACCGTATTGGTGCTGGTTCAGGGACTTTGCATTGCTTCGTATGACTGCTCACCTTTTCCTCTGACACTATACTGCCAACATGACGGTGTCACTACTATTACTTCCAACATGATGGTGTCACTACTACGCTATTCTTTTACTACCGACCAATATTTGATACACGTTGGTTTTCTGATTCACTCTCCCGATGCCCACACTCAGTGTTCACTCTACACTAAGACATTGATATAAGCCATTCACACACCCAAGGTATATCTGAACAACTCTGTAGTGGGATCAATGACTTGTACCGTTTTATATAATTTGTTTACTTGATTATATACTGATTGTTTGCTGATATGTTTTATGTATGTTATTACTATCCGACCATGTTAGTGACTACTATATTGCTCCCATTATCTCTGTTCATTCCTACTGCCCCCACCCTGTCTTTGTGAAGCGCTCTGATATCTGTAAGGATCCTGTTCGCGCTATAAAAAACTTTGAATAAATAAATAAATAAATAAATAAAAAATGGAGGTCAGGGCCGCGGCCAAATTAGACGACCCTGTCTTGTCCCCCCAATTGACTTTATTAACCCAAATTGAGCAACTGTTGTTAGCCGTCATCTCACCCTTGGTCTTAAAAATCAATGACTAGGGGGACAGGCTGAATAGCATCGAGGAAGCAATCAAAAAGTATCCTCCTCCAAATAATATAATGGCTACACCCGCCTGCCCAAACCCTCCCACCGCCCCTGAAAAGCATAAGTCTGGTATTTGTAAGAATGGTGAAACTCAAATACAGCCTCCCTGTATACCTACCCCAATAGGCCACAAAGTAACTTTAAAACCTGCGTTACAAACTCATACAGTGGTTAGACCAGCTCCGGTAAGAATGCCATGTATCAACTTACCTCCTGAAGCCGCCCCATATGTGTCTGTCCTCTCTGGGGTCCCTGCCCTCAGCCAGGGAACACACGAATCACAGAAGGACCTACTAAATAAGGTCATTTTCTGGCTACAAAACAATAGACCTTTGCCAACTGAGCTAGATGGTGGCATCCTGAATGTCAGGAGGGTGGGGTGGTTAGGCACGCTGCCCAAAGACATCGCTGGGGACCTGGTGCTAATTAAATTTAAAAATAGGAATATCGTCCCCTATTTACGATTTTGCCCCCCCCCCCCCAAAGAGAGACATGGCACTATTCGCATTTGGGATTTGCACGATTTTTACCCGAGCCCCCCACATATCCCGATACACAGACTACCGGTAAAGAAATACTACTCCTGGGGAAGGGAACCTCGTCTCTATAGCGCAACTAACCTTTTAGCCCCCAACGGTTTTGAATTTTTGTCCAAAAATTGTATTTTTAAAACCCCACCACTAAGAGGCCACTCACAAGTTTGAGCTAAACTGATAGGGTAGGCTGTAACTGATACGTATTTTACTGATAGAGGCTTGCTTAATGCTCTTCCCCGGCTCCACAGTATGTACGTATGTCTTTTTTAGAGCTGTTTTATTGAAAATGAAATCTATGCAAATTGATTAGCTGATTCGATATATTTATTTAATCTTGTTTTATTAATTTTGTAATGAAATGTTACGGTGTTTATGTAATTTTATGGTGTTTATTTATGTATTGTTGATGCTTTTATGATTTTAAACTAAAATCGAATAAAGCTTAACTGACTGACTGTGCCAAGTGTCCAGAGATGCCAGGCTCTGCACAGAGCATCCAAAGATGCCAGGCTCTGTACCGAGTATCCAGGGATGTCAGGCTCTGCACGGAGCGTCCCAAGATGCAAGGCTTTGCAGCAAGTGTCCAGAGATGCCGTGCTCTGTGCCGAGTTTCCAGAAATGTCAGTCTCTGCACAGATGTCCAGAGATGCCAGACTCTGTGTTGAGTGTCCAGAGATGTCAGGCTCTGTGTTGAGTGTCCAGAGATGCCAGGCTCTGCACCGAGTGTCCTGAGATGGCAGGCTCTGCACCGAGTGTACAGAGATTTGAGACTCTGCACCGAGTTTACAGAGATGCCTGGCTCTACACCGTGCATCCAGAGATGCCAGGCTCTGTGCCGAGAGACCAGAGATGGCAGGTTCTGCTCCAAGTGTCCCGAGATGCCAGGCTCTGCCTAGAGTGTCCAGAGATGCCAGGATCTGAACCAAACGTCCAGTGACACCAGGTTCTGTGCCATGTGTCCACAGATGCCAGGTTCCACACCAAGTGTCCAGAGATGCCAGTCTCTGCACCGAGTGTCCAGAGATGCCAGGTTCAGCACAGAGTGTCCAGAGATGCCAGGCGCTGCACTGAATGTCCACATATGCCAGTTTATGTGGCAAGTGTCCAGAGATGCCAGGCTCTGCACTGAGGATCCAGAGATGCCAGGTGCTGCACCGAGTGTCTAGAGATGCCAGGCTCTGCACAGAGCATCCAGAGGTGCCAGGTGCTGCACCGAGTGTCTAGAGATGCCAGGCTCTGCACCCAGTGTCAAGAAATGCCATGCTCTGCACCGAGTGTCCATATATGCCAGGATCTGCATTGAGTGTCCAGAGATGCCAGGCTCTGCGCCGAGTTTCCACTGACACCAGGTTCTGCACCGAGGGTTCAGAGATGCCAGGTTCTGCACCGAGTGTTCAGAGATGCCAGGTTCTGCACCGGATGTCCAGAGATGCCAAGCTCTGTTCCGTGTGCCCAGAAATGCCAGGTTCCTCACTGAATGTCCACAGATGCCAGGCTCAGTTTCAAGTGTCCAGAGATGCCAGGTTACGCACCGAGTGTCCAGAAATGCCAGCCTCTGCACTGAGTGTTCAGAGATGCCAGGCTCTGCACCAAGTATACAGAGATGCCAGAGTCTCCCCCAAGTGACCAGAGATGTCAGGCTCTGCACAGAGCCTCCAGAGATGCCAAGCTCTGTACCGAGAGTCCAGAGAAGGCAGGTTCTGCTCCGAATGTCCAGAGATGCTAGGCTCTGCACAGAGTGCCCAGAGATGCCAGGATCTGCACAGAGTTTCCAGAGATGCCAAGCTCTGAACCAAACATCCAGTGATACCAGGCTCTGCGCCGAGTGTCCAATGATGTCAGGTTCTGTGCCGAGTATCCGGAGATGCCAGGTTCTACACAGAGTGTAGAGAGATGCCAGGATCAGCACTGAGTGTCCAGAGATGCCAGGCTCTGCACCGAATGTCCAGAGATGCCAGGCATCTGTGCCGTGTGTCAAGAGATGCAAGGTTCTGCACAGAGTATCCAGAGATGCCAGGCTCTGCACTGAGTGTCCATATATGCCAGGATCTGCGCTGAGTGTCTAGAGATGCCAGGCTCTGCACCAAGTGTCCAGAGATGACAGGCTCTGCGCCGAGTGTACAGAGATGCCAGGCTCTGCACCGAGTGTCCTGAGATGCCAGAATCTGCAACAGGTGTCCAGAGATGCCAGGTTCTGCGCCAAGCGTCCAGAGATGCCAGGGTCTGCACCGAGTGTTCTCGAGAAGCCAGGCTCTGCAAAGAGTGTCCAGGGATGACAGGCTCTGCACCGAGTGTCCATATATGGCAGGGTCTGCACCGAGTGTCCATATGTGCCAGGGTCTGCACCGAGTGTCCATATATGCCAGGCTCTGCGCCGAGTGTCCGGAGATGCCAGGTTCTACACAGAGTGTAGAGAGATGCCAGGATCAGCATTGAGTGTCCAGAGATGCCAGGCTCTGCACCGAATGTCCAGAGATGCCAGGCATCTGTGCCGTGTGTCCAGAGATGCAAGGTTCTGCACAGAGTATCCAGAGATGCCAGGCTCTGCACCGAATTTCCAGAAATGCCAGGCTCTGTGCCGTTTGCCCAGAAATGCCTGGTTCCTCACTGAGTGTCCAGAGATCCCATGCTCTGCACTGAGTGTCCAGAGATGCCAGGCTCTGCTCCCTGTGTCCAGAGATGCCAGGTTATGTACCAAGTGTCCAGAGATGCCAGGCTCTGCACTGAATGTCCAGAGATGCCAGGTTATGTGCCAAGTGTCCAGAGATACCAGGATCTGCACCGAGTATCTAGAGATGCCAGGTTCTGCGCCAAACGTCCAGAGATGCCAGGTTCTGCGCCAAGCGTCCAGAGATGCCAGGGTCTGCACCGAGTGTTCTCGAGAAGCCAGGCTCTGCAAAGAGTGTCCAGGGAAGCCAGGCTCTGCACCGAGTGTCCATATATGCCAGGGTCTGCACCGAGTGTCCAGAAATGCCAGCCTCTGTGTCGTGAGACCAGAGATACCAGCCTCTGTGTCGAATGTCCAGAGATACCAGCCTTAGTGTCGAGTGTACCAGTGTAGAATGTGAAGCTGAGAGGCTTATTCCATAGAAATCATCTTCCTAAAAGTTCTCTCATAAGGGCTAAAAGTTCTCAAGAAAAAGGTGAATAAAGCAAACCATGCATCATTTTAGGTGACTACAGAGGGCATGATTTCCAAAGCCATTTCCATATGTAGTGACTTATCTCCAGTAACGCTCTTTCTGGTGGATAGTCTGTCCAATCACAGATTCCTCACCCTGCTGCTACTTTCCTTATGAATCTACCCATGCTGGATCTGGAAACTCTTGCAATAGATCCTACACTGGCAGGTAGTGCCATCTGCCTTTGTCACGATTCCGTCCACCTTTGGGCCTGATGACACTGAGCTGAATATAGGCACCACCACTGCACGCGGATGTCTGGTCTTCTTTTCTTAGGCTACTTTTTTGCTGATCCAGAACGCCGCTCCTGCCTTTTTTGGTTCTTTTGTTTTGTTTATTTGAGGCCCGTTCGTTTGCTATGTTTTGGACCATGCAGCAAAGGAAAGTAATAAAAGCTTCTTGTCCCTTGCGGCTTCTGCCCTGTCTGCTGTATCGGTTTGGCAAGTGGGGTAAGGGGGTGACTGCCATGCTGCGGAACTCTTTCCCTCTGCTTGTAGGCTGTGTCGGCATTTTCAGCCCTGCCTGTGTCGATATATCATTGTTGTGGAAAGTAGGTTTATTCAGTAAGATGTTAACAAGAGCCCCACTAGGAGCAGCCTTCCTGCTGCTCAGCACATCCACCAACTGACTCTCACTCACCAACATTCCACTGCCACCTCACCCACCAACATTCCATCAACACAGTCACACTGGCTGAGCAGCAGGTATAACACACCTCCTTTCTTTAAATAAACAAATTGCTACTACAACATGTACGACTTGCACGTCAAGGTAATGCACAAACAGGAGGTACATGTTGACATATTAAATACAAAGATGGCAAAAGACACTGCATGCACCTATGAATAACATATTAAATGTAAAGATGGTAAATGTCAACAAGGTAATGCAATGTAATACATGTAACGATGGGAGAAATACATGTATGCAAAGATAACAATAAATAGCTCAGGAAAGGAATAAAACACGCCACGCAATCCACAACTTCTCTAAACGCATAAACACAGCTTCACTCATGTCTTCTCCCTTTCCACCACACATAAAAAACTATACACTCAACCGCACCCTACCACAGCTGCAAACCCCTGTGCCACTCACATACTAGCTGGCCAGGCTAACACGCAAGTTGTAAATAGGGAACCAACCAGGAGGCGCGGTAGGGAACTGTCACAAACAAGTATGTGTGGGACATCACCCCACACAAACCATGTGGCATCTAACAGCCCTTCACCCTTACCCGTAGTAAGGGTGGGAAGTGTGGAAAAATAATACCCACGAACCAAGAAAAGATCAAAATAGTTCTACATCTAATCTCGTAGTAAAAAAAATAGAAACAGCAATCACAAGTGATAAAACACTCACACCGCAAAAACGTGGCTCACTTTCTGCCCTGCACCCTAACCGTAAAGGTTGGGTTGAAAAAACAGTAATAAACCATGTACTGTGGCTTCGCACTGCCACGCCACTCTGACAAAATCCGGCATCTCCACTACCCTTCACCCTTACCCTAAGTAAGGGGGGTAAGTGTGGAAAAAAATCCACTCCACACCAATCAAGCACAACAAAACTCAACACCCAACCACGCAGCAAATAATAACACTTAAAAATCTGGCTTACACTCCGCCCTTCACCCACACCCAAAAGGTAGGATGGAACATAAAGAAAGAAATAGCCTCTCTGAAAAATACAACAAGGCACACTCCCAACACCACAGGAAGAGGTAAAATAAGTACCTCACCAAAGTAATCAATCCGCAAGCACTGTGCAAAATCACAAAATCGCTGAAAGGGGAGTCTTAGATGAAATTTCCACTCATACCAAGATGAACTCGAGAAGAATAAAGAGGTTTCAATACAAATCTTGTGGGGAATTAAAAGAAATTGTTATATGTGCCTTGTAATTGTATTGAGTGCATCTTTTGTGTGTGTTCACGTGTGGTAATGACACGAGCGGATCTCCCCTCCGCTCGTGTGGTGTTCCTTCCTTGAATGCATCTTGACCACTACGAGCAGTTCTTCCCTCCGCTCATGATGTCATGCTCATGCCATGTTCTTATGTGGCATTGAGGGTAACATTGGAGAGCTCACGGGCGCGGGGTTCAAGTTAAGGGGACATTGTATATATGTGGTGTTTATCGGCAGTTGCAGCATTCGTTGTCTGGACTATGCCGCCTCCTGCCATGCTGTAGACTTACCCGGAATAAAGTATTCGTTTCAAAGCTGTTCTGGAGTCTCCTCGCTTTTGTCCCCGCTTATGCCAAGCGCAGAGTATCGCGAGGCGCGCCCTTACGACCCGGCACCTCCGGGCCCCGCCCCGCAGTCATTGTGGTTGGGCGTCCGGGCGGCCAATCGGCGGCCGGCCGCCCCCTTGTACATCCGGGTCACGGGCGGCGACGCACATCCGGAGTGGTGGGGGGCGGAGACCTTTGGCCTATTTAGGGTCAACTCCCTGTGACCGGGGTCTCTGTTCCCTCCACCACTCCAGGACTGCATAGTGCCCCGTTGCTGCCTTCTCCGCGAGCAGGACCAGCCTTCAGTGTTAACTCCCGCATCTCCCGTTGGATTGTCGAGGGAGAGCGGGCTACGATTGAGGAGAGCCTTCTCGCGGCGGGCGACGGATCAACTTCACAGCACCTCCCGTTGGATTGTCGAGGGAGTGCGGCGGGCAGCTGGAGTCGGTGGCGGTCCCCAGAGAGCGCGAAGAAGCAAGTGCTGACCACGTGGCCAGGTAAGGAGTCGGGTGCCTTGGGGAGGCCTCGTGAGCAGCCGTTAACCTCGGGGGGGAGTGTCGGGTACGAAGTTGTTGTGGTTCTGCCCTGCAGGTGTTGCGGCTGCACGCAGGGCTCCCTTTGTGTGCAGGCTCCTGCCGGGGGCGTGGGCGGTGCGCAGGGAGGGACCGGGAGCGGGGAGCGCGGATTCTGTGGGGCGCAGCAAGGTTGCTCCATAGCGCTGCTTGAGGGTGTGTTGCCAGGCGAAAGAGACGCGCATAGGCGTAGTCAAGGGAGACGGACGCCATCAGCAGGAAACGTGGTCACGAGGCAGCGCGAGGGGCAGACAGGACAGGCAGTTTGGCGCCCAAGATTGGGGGCCATTAGAGGAAGGACACTGACCCCGAGCTGGCCCAAATCATGAAATTACTTTTAGCAAAGTTGAGCAAGGACGCCCCAGAGAGTGACGAAGAGAGCAGCAGCCTGAAGTAGTTGAGAGGCCACGCAGAGAAGGTGTGCCCCCAAGGGCGGCTTTCCCCCCCTTAAAGAAAAAGAGTAAGGCACAGCCAAAAAACAAGGGGGGGGGACAGGAGAAAAATGCGTAGGCCTACCCCGGTGGTAGGGGGTGAGGACGTGGGATCAGTAGGTCCCGTCCCCCCTCCTCCGATCGAGCTCGAGGTAATTGTGGTTCCCACACCCAGTCCAGCACCAGTAAGAACAACGCCGCAGGTTATTGATCTCCCTGCGGGCACTGGGGTGCCGGCAGACCCAGCGGGGTCTGTATTAACCGAAATCAGAGAGGCATTGAAAGCACTAGCCCCGGGGGCAGTAACCAATGTTCCGGCCCCGCTACCACCACAGCCGGTGGCTGCAGTGGCGGTCGTGCAAGACCCATTGGATGGCTTATTGGCATCAGTATCAACATTAGTAGGACGACTATCGGCCCCAGGTTGGGTGGGGGAGCGACTGAGCGCAGGGTTTGGCAGCGCCTTGGGTTCCACAACAAGCGGCAGATCAGGGGGCATTGCAGGACATCCTGAGGCAGATTGCGCAGGTCGTAGAAGCGCGTAGAGCCAATCCAAATGGGGCGAATGGAGCTCAGCCCCCCGCAGCCGCATTGGCCGTCGGACCCACAGGAGGTAAGCCAGGCGACACGATGGCCAGGAGCAGCAAGGCTGTGGGTTTACTGGGGGGGATGCAGAGGAATGTGTTGTCTCAGTCAGGGATGCTGGCAACGCATGTGAGATCTGGAAGGGCGCATACGTTGACATCTTTTCCCTGATCAGGCCCAAGAGGAGGGATGTTGATTACAAGGAGAGAGAGGGCAAGGAGGGATCCTTCAAGGATAGAAGGCCAAGGGTAGAGGAGACTTTGACAAATTGGCTCTTTGGTTTCCATGTTTTTGTCACGGTCCTATTAGAGAAGAGACCGGAGTTGGCTATTCCGCTAGTGTTTTACACCAACAAGATTGTGAAGGCACATGCTACTCATGGGGGCCTGGTGTGGTTGAATTATGATAGGGAGTTTCGGTGGGCTAAGGAAGAAAATCCAGGCATTGGCTGGGACCAGGTGGAGGTGAACGCCTGGTTGGAGAGTGTAAGCAGTAGAGAGCATCCCGCTAGGCAGCCCTTTCGGACGTCCCAGGGGGGTCCAGGCGAGAAGAGGGGGGCTTGCTGGGCTTTCAATAGCAATGGGTGCACTTGGCCACCTGGGCAATGCAAGTTTAAACACGCATGTGCCTATTGTGGACACTCCTCACATCCCGAATTTAAATGCAACAAAAAAGCTAAAAAGCGTGGGGGGGGAGCAGCTCCAAGGGACACCAAACCCCCGCAGGCCTAACCTGCCTACCCCGGTGGATATTGGTAGACTGATTTATTGGCTGGACTTGTACCCGGATAGGGCGGCAGCCAAGGTCTTGTTTGACGGTTTTCCTGAAGGTTTTCGCATCCCAGCGTTGCATGTCCCCCCCATTAGCCAATGCAACAACCAGTTGTCAGCCAGAACGCATTCATCAGTGGTGGTCGCTAAAGTAGAAAAGGAGAGGGCCTTGGGTCGGGTAGCTGGGCCTTTCGCGGCCCCGCCTTGGGGAACTTACGTTTGCTCCCCTCTGGGGGTGGTGCCCAAAAAGGAGCCGGGTCAGTTCAGAATGATTCATAACCCCTCCTCCCCAAAAGGTTCATCTGTAATGACTCCATTGACCCTGCGCTGTGTACTGTGACGTACTCGTCTTTCAATGCCGCTGTCCAGAAAGTAAGGGACTTGGGGCGGGGTGCCATGTTAGCAAAAACAGACATAGAATCGGCATTTCGCCTGTTGCCCGTCCACCCGAGGATTATCATTTATTAGGCTTCCAGGTTCACCAACAGTTCTACTATGACAAATGTATGCCTATGGGGTGCGCTGTTTCTTGTAAATACTTTGAGCCCTTTAGTTCCATGTTACAGTGGGTCTTTTCCTACAGGTCGGGATGCACAGATGTTGTACACTACTTAGATGATTTCATGGTGATGGGCCCTGCCGCATCAGAGGTTTGCGCCCAAGCGCTGGATGAACTAGTAGCAATGTTCCAGGAATTTGGGGTTCCCCTGGCACCCAACAAGACAGTAGGCCCAGACACGTGTATGTCCTTTTTAGGTCGAGCTGGCGTTGGAGCGCGAAGCGCTCCCGCCAGCGAGACTATAGTCACCTTCCTCCCTGTCAAGGGAGTAACAGCTGTGAACGAGCCCGATACAGACCTGGGCACGAGCCGACCCAGGTCTGTGAATGCGCTTCAAGGTTGAGCAGCTTGTGCACGTTTGTTGGACGTCAGGCGCTGCAAGCCCGCCAGACCAATTATCCCAGCAGGCGCCGCAACAATTATCACAGCTAGAGACCCACTTATCACAGCATGTCAACAGGCGCCCCAGGCTGCTGGAGCACTCAACTATAATTAATGTGCAGTTGAGTGCTCCAGCAGCGTGGGGCGGCTCTCTGCATGCTGTGATAATTATATCTTTGGGGCCTTGTGCTGTGATAATTAGGGCGGCAGCTCTATTTGCAGCACTGAACATTTTCAAAGAAGGCCAAGCAGTGACATTCATTGGAGACACTCACCCTCACGCCCTCACCCCTCACCCCTCACACACCTCCTCACCCACACACCCTCACCCTCACACCCTCACCTTCACACCCCCTCACACACACCCTCACATACCCTTACCAGCACAGCAAAACACAACACAACACAGCACAGCAAAACACAACACAGCACAGCAAAACACAACACAGCACAGCACAGCAAAGCACAACACAGCACAGCACAGCAAAACACAGCACAACACAGCACAGCAAAACACAACACAGCACAGCAAAACACAGCACAGCACAGCAAAACACAGCACAGCACAACACAGCACAGCACAGCAAAGCACAGCACAGCAAAACACAGCACAACACAACACAGCACAGCAAAACAACACAACACAGCACAGCACAGCAAAGCACAGCACAGGACAGCACAGCACAGCAAAACACAGCAAAACACAGCAGAGCACAGCACAGGACAGCATAGAAAAACACAGCAAAACACAGCAAAGCACAGCACAGCAAAACACAACACAGCAAAACACAACACAGCACAACACAGCACAACACAGTACAGCACAGCAAAACACAGCACAGCACAGCAAAGCACAGCACAACACAACACAGCATAGCAAAACACAACACAGCACAACACAACACAACACAGCACAGCAAAACAACACAGCACAGCACAGCAAAACACAGCACAACACAACACAGCACAGCAAAACAACACAACACAGCACAGCACAGCAAAGCACAGCACAGGACAGCACAGCACAGCAAAACACAGCAAAACACAGCAAAGCACAGCACAGCAAAACACAACACAGCAAAACACAACACAGCACAACACAGCACAGCACAACACAGCACAGCAAAACACAGCACAGCAAAGCACAGCACAACACAGCACAATACAACACAGCACAACACAACACAGCACAGCGCAGCACAGCAAAGCACAGCACAGCACAGGACAGGACAGGACAGCACAGCAAAACACAGCACAGCACAGCACAGCACAGCAAAACACAGCACAGCAAAACACAGCACAGCACAACACAGCACAGCAAAACACAACACAGCACAGCAAAGCACAGCACAGCAAAACACAGCAAAGCACAGCACAGCAAAGCACAGCACAGCAAAGCACAGCACAGCAAAACACAGCACAACACAGCACAACACAGCACAACACAGCACAACACAACACAGCACAGCAAAACACAGCACAGCACAGCACAACACAGCAAAACACAGCAAAGCACAGCACAGCAAAACACAGCACAGCATAGCACAACACAGCACAGCACAGCAAAACACAGCACAGCACAGCAAAGCACAGCAAAGCACAGCACAGCAAAACACAGCACAGCAAAACACAGCACAGCAAAACACCGCACAGCAAAACACAGCACAGCAAAACACAGCACAGCACAACAGCACAGCAAAACACAGCACAGCACAGCAAAACACAGCAAAGCACAGCACAGCAAAGCACAGCAAAACACAGCACAGCAAAACACAGCACAGCACACCACAGCACAGCAAAACACAGCACAGCACAGCAAAACACAGCACAGCAAAACACAGCACAGCACAGCAAAACACAGCACAGCACAGCAAAACACAGCACAGCAAAACACAGCACAGCAAAACACAGCACAGCAAAACACAGCACAGCAAAACACAGCACAGCACAGCAAAACACAGCACAGCACAGCAAAACACAGCACAGCAAAACACAGCACAGCAAAACACAGCACAGCAAAACAGCACAGCACAGCAAAACACAGCACAGCACAGCCAAGCACAGCACAGCCAAGCACAGCACAGCCAAGCACAGCACAACCAAGCACAGCACAACCAAGCACAGCACAACCAAGCACAGCACAACCAAGCACAGCACAACCAAGCACAGCACAACCAAGCACAGCACAACCAAGCACAGAACAACCAAGCACAGCATAACCAAGCACAGCATAACCAAGCATAGCGTAATAAAGCACAACAAAACATAGCATAACAAAAAATAGCATAACAAAACACAACAAAACATAGCATAACAAAACATAGCATAGCATAACAAAACACAGCATAGCATAACAAAACACAACATAGCATTGCATAACAAAACACAACATAGCATAACAAACCACAACATAGCATAGCAAAACAAAACAACATAGCATAGGATAGCAAAACTAAACAGAGCATAGCATAACAAAACAAAGCATAGGATAGCAAAACAAAACATGGCATAACAAAACATGGCATAACAAAACATGGCATAACAAAACATATAATAGCATAGCAAAACATAGCATATCAAACACAACAAAACATAGCATAGCAAAACAAAGCATAGCATAGCAAAACATAGCATAGCATAACAAAGCATAACAAAGCATAGCGTAGCATAGCATAACAAAACATAGAATAGCATAACAAAACATAGCATAACAAAACATAGCATAACAAAACATAGCATAGCATAACAAAACACAACATAGCATAGCATAACAAAACACAACATAGCATAGGATAGCAAAACTAAACAGAGCATAGCATAACAAAACAAAGCATAGGATAGCAAAACAAAACATAGCCTAACAAAACATGGCATAACAAAACATGGCATAACAAAACATGGCATAACAAAACATAGCATAGCAAAACATATAATAGCATAGCAAAACATAGCATATCAAACACAACAAAGCATAGCATAACAAAGCATAGCATAGCAAAACATCATAGCATAACAAAGCATAACAAAGCATAGCATAACAAAACATAGCATAGCATAACATAGCATAACAAAACATAGCATAACAAAACATAGCATAACAAAACATAGCATAGCAAAACAAAGCATAGCAAAACAAAGCATAGCATAGCAAAACACAACACAACATAGCATAGCATAACAAAGCATAGCATAACAAACACAACAAAGCATTGCATAGCATAACAAAACAAAGCATAGGATAGCAAAAAAACATAGCATAGCATAACAAAACAAAGCATAGAATAGCAAAACAATACATTGCATAGCATAACAAAACATAGCATAATATAACAAAACATAGCATAGCATAACAAAACAAAACATAGCATAGCATAACAAAACAAAACATATCATAGCCTAGCAAAACATAACATACCAAACACAACAAAACATAGCATAACATAACATAGAAAAACAAAGCATAACACACACAACCACACACACACAACCACGCACACATAACCACAACCACACACACAACCACGACCACACACAACCACACACACAACTATCTATCTATCGCCCTCACTCTATCTGTCTATCGATCTATCGCCCTCACTCTATCTGTCTATCGATCTATCGCCCTCACTCTGTCTATCTATCGCCCTCACTCTATCTATCGCCCTCACTCTATCTATCGCCCTCACTCTATCTATCGCCCTCACTCTATCGCCCTCACTCTATCTATCGCCCTCACTCTATCTATCGCCCTCACTCTATCTATCGCCCTCACTCTATCTATCGCCCTCACTCTATCTATCTATCGCCCTCACTCCATCTATCTAATCGCCCTCACTCTATCTATCTAATCGCCCTCACTCTATCTATCTATCAATCTATCTATCGCCCTCACTCTATCTATCTATCTATCTATCGCCCTCACGCTATCTATCTATCGCCCTCACTCTATCTATCTATCGCCCTCACTCTATCTATCTATCGATCTATCGCCCTCATTCTATCTATTTATTTAGATACTGATCGCCATCACTCTATCTATCTGTCTAGCTATCTATCGCCCTCACTCCTATCTATCTATCTATCTATCTATCTATCTATCTATCTATCTATCTATCTATCTCGCTCACTCAATCTCTCTATCGCCCTCTATCTATCGCCCTCCCTCTATCTATCTATCGCCCTCACTCTATCTATCTATCCCACTCACTCTATCTATCGCATCACCACAGCATCACTCAGCACCACCACAGCATCACTAAGGGGCACAACAACATCACTATGCGCTACCACAGGATCATTGAATGCCACAGCATCACTAGTCGCCACCACAACATCTCTCAGCCCCACCACAGCATCAATCTGTGCAACCATTTACCAACAACTGGGTCAAATATGATCTCTCAATGTTTCAAGCTTTATTACAAATGTCACAAAAAGAGGTTAGTATTTCACTTCTGTTCTTGGATTTTTGTCACAATAAAATACACTGAACATATTCTTCACAAAAGTTATTTACAAAAGTTTAAGCTATTGCCATTATAAATTACAATAACTTTTATTTAAGTATTAATTATTAAAAAAATTCAAAGCCATTGTTATTTGTAATATCAATACATCTAAGTCACGTGAATACAACACATATTGCATTACAAATGCTATAGGTGTCACAAGTTATAACTATTGGCATTGTAAATGACAAAGCTATTATTTTTGCTATTTTCAAAACCAACACATATATAAAAAATGTGTCATTTACAATACCAATAGCTCAAACTTTCCTAATGCGAGACCTTATGCATTGCAAATGCTTGTTGGGTATTGAAATCGACACGGTTGCAGGCGAGTGCAGGTTGCCAATGGACAAGGTGATGGCATTCTCCCAGGCTATTGAGGCTGCCTTGGCAGGTTCAAAAGTTTCTTTGCACCAGTTACAGGTCTTGGTGGGACAGCTGAATTTTGCGCTGCGTATCATTCCTATGGGGCGCCCTTTCTCCAGGTCGATTGCCAGGGCCATGGTGGGCCTCAGCCAGAAGCACCACAGGGGGCGGTTAAGGGCGGGAGTGAAAGAGGATCTTAAGGTGTGGCGCAGTTTCCTGAAGGATTTTGACGGGCGGGTGGTGTGGCCTGCCCCTCCGGTGTCTAGCACGGAGCTGGGACTCTTTACTGATTCAGCAGGCAGAATTGGCTTTGGCGCTATCTTGGGCTCTGCCTGTTGCGGGGCAGTCTGGCCGGCAGCTTGGCATGAGGCCGGGCTTACTAAGAACATAGCCTTCTTGGAACTCTTCCCCATTTGGGTGGCGGTCACTATCTGGGCGGAACGCTTCAGGGACAGGGCATTAACTTTCTGGTCCGACAACATGGCTGTGGTTCAGGTCATCAATAGGCAGGGGGCCACGTGCCCGCACGTACTAAGGTTACTGAAATTATTGGTGCTGGCTTGGTTGAGATTGAATTTAACTTTCAAGGCTGCGCATATACCAGGTATTGATAACCACGCTGCTGATGCTTTGTCTCGTTCCAAGTTGCAGGAATTCCGGAAGTTTCACCCGCAGGCGGAAGATCGCATGACTATGTTCCCTACATCACTGTGGACAATTGGAGCCCCGCTTTAGCGGGCTGGTAGGTGCCTTCCTGAGCGACCGCACGAAGCGTGCTTATCAGCAGCATTTCAATGTGTACAAGTCTTTCTTACAGCAGGCAGGGATTGCTTAGATTTTTTCCCCAGAGTCAATCCACGGTTTTCTACAGGTATTAAGGGACCAGGGCAGAGCCGTGGCTTATGCTAGGGCGAACCTGTCGGCAATCGGTTTCTTTGCTAAAGTAGCGGGGGAGCGGGACCCGGGGGCCTCCTTCCTAGTTAGGAAGGCCTTGGCAGGATGGGCTAAACTGGAGGGGCCAAGGCGGGATTGGCGTAAGCCGCTGGATCTCCCTACCTTGATCGATGTTCTGGGGGTTTTACCGTCAATATTCGATTCACTGTTCGAGGGAGTATTGATGGGGGCAGCTTTCTCCTTAGCTTTGTATGGGGCATTCCGCCTAGGGGAGATAGTCGGGCCCCCAGATCTGACCAGAGGGGGGGGGGGCCTGCAATTCCGGGATACGGTACTTTCTCCGGGGGGGCTGGCGGTACTGTTAAGACGTTCCAAAACTGACCAGATGGGTAAGGGGGCCACCATTCACTTACGGCCTGCCCTGGGCGTGGCGGCCTGCCCCGTAACCCGGATGCAGGCGTACCTGGCCTTACGTCCTGCTGGGGGGGGGGGGCGGCCCTGTTCATACACGAGAATGGACATTGCCTGTCTCAGTATCAATTTAAAGCAGTGTTCAAGTTGGCCCTGGGCAAATTGGGTCTGGGTACAGCAGGTTTCTCCTCGCATTCATTTAGGATTGGCGCTGCCACCTTGGCGGCCAGGGCAGGCCTCTCTCCCGACGCAGTAAGGGGCGTGGGGCGCTGGGCGTCAGGGTGCTACAAAAGATATGTCAGGCCGGAATTGTTATGACCAAATGTGGCATTCTCGTGTCAGACAGTGTTTAACAGTGTAATTTCTCTCCTTCTGACTAGTATGCCCGCGTCGGTGGTGTGGGTACTTGGGCACTCGTTTGTGCGTCGCGCGACGTTGCGCGTGCAGCAACGACAGGTGGTGAAACCGGCGGACTTGAGCGAGACCGAATTCCTGTGGCGTGGCGTCGGGGGGATGCGAATCCGACACTTCAGGCGGCTCGTTGAGGAGCTCAGGGCGCAGGAAGGGAACAGGCCCCCTGACTGGATTATCTTACATTTGGGAGGCAACGACATGGTCGACAGAGGACGCTTGGCAGTCAAGGAGGCTTTACTTGCAGAGTTTGCCTGGTTGGGGCACATTTTTCCAGCAGCAAAGATTGGTTGGTCGGGCATGCTCTCACGCAAGACATGGGGCCCGGGAGTCCGTGTGAGATCTTTGAATGTTTCAGTGAGGAGATTGAACGGTGAACTGGCAAGGTTGTGCTCAGCGAAGGGCCGCTTGCGCTACATACAACACCGGATGATTTCTGGAGAAGCAATGTACCACCAGGATGGGGTACACCTGTCGGACTTAGGGACAGACACTTTCATAAGAGAACTTAGGTCGTTTATCTTGAACGCAGGTGGGGAGGGTGTCAGACCTGAGGGCCTTGGCCACCCTTGTGGTGGAAATGTGACCTGCGATCAGTAAACAGTGGTTGATGGGAGGCCGCTTGGCGGACTCCATAGGCCAGCTCTGAGGGGGGATATGGTAAGCTCTCCGCTGGGAGGAAGTCACCACCGGCTGGGGAGGCTAGGGCGACAGATTTCGAGCCTCCCGGCGTCCCAGGGCAGCCTGGTGGTAGAGGGGTGGGCCCTGGTAATGCCGGACAAGGACCAGGGGTGCGGCCCACCACTCTAAGGGGCAGGTGCACGGCACCTGGCATAGGATACCCAGTGCGAGATGCGAGCCAGATGGGGCTCCTCCCTTAGGGCTGGGAATGTGAGAGGTACATGAAATGTTTTGGAAAATGTGATTATGAATATCAGATATGCATGTTATGTACTTGTCATGTTTATTCAATGTTGTGATTAAACATGGCCTTTTACCCCACCTGAATCTTTCTTTAGTTATTACAATGTGGGGGATAATGCATTGGGTATTCATGTGGAGGGGGAGGCGGGGGCAGAACTGGAGGGTACGTGTCCTATGTGTTTTTTTCAACACTGGCAACGAGCGGACGAAGGTATATTTGGGTAACGCGAAGAGGATACATTTTGTCTAAAATGTGGCAAGAAAGGTCATTTTAATAGAGTTTGTAGGTCTGCTCCCAGAAGAGTCAACTATATTCATGACAACGATAGCAATGAAGATCCTAATGATTCTGATCAAGAATGTGTCAATACTGTCTTGAATATTAGCGAAAATAGTAATGTGGCAACGTTTCCTTCATGTCATATTAACATTGATGGTATCAGTACACATGTACTTGTAGATTATTGTGCTTGGTACACCATAATTTCGTTAGATATTGTCAAGAAGAACTGGCCACAAAAGTACTTGTGTGCTCCCCTGCTGGTTACACTGGGCACAAAATTGATTTAGTTGATTACTTTTGGGCCAATTTGGAATTTGCTGGTCGCCACACTTTTGGGAAGATTTATGTGGCAAAGAAGGGACAAATTTTGCTAGGATGGCCACATCAGGAAGAGATTGGGATAAAATTAGATCCTAGAGCTAATCCTCAAGTTCATGCTATTGGTACCTCTATTTCCAATATGGATGATGCTGACACTAACTACATTCAGGAACTTAAAACAACATTTCCTAATGTATTTAGTGACAAACTAGGTGAATACTAAGGTTGCAAACATCGCATCGAACGTATTGAAGGTTTCATTCCCATTCGACATAGAGTTAGGAATGTCCCTTTATCTTATAGAAGCAAACTTAAAGACATGTTACATGATTTGTGCAACAAAACTTTTTTCGAACCGGTGTAATCATCACCTTGGTTTTTCCGGTCATAAACTTCCACTCATGTCATGCTCCTGCCATGTTCTTATGTAGAATTGAGGGTAACATTGGAGAGCTCGCAGTTGCGGGGTTCAAGGTAAGGGGACATTGTATATATAGGTGTTTATCTGCGGTTGCGGCATTCGTTGTCGGGACTACACTCTCAAAGTGTCCTTCTTCATACAAACTGTTGTGTGCGTGCAACTTGGTCAATGCTAAAAATAATCAAATTGTGCTTTATTTCTAGCCTGTGCTGCAACAACTCCAATGAGTTCAGCATGCTTGCGGCTCCTACAAAGTACTTCCAGTACTTGAATGGGGCGTGGTGCTTGAAAAGTAAACTGCAGCACTGAAAATGATCCTTAAAATGTCTTGCACCACCTTGACAAGGTACTTGTAAAAGGTAAAGGCAGGACTCACCGCAGGAGCTTGCAGACACACGGACAAGAAAGTAAGTCAGGCAACTACCTGGCTTTGACCTTCTGGTAATAAAATGGAGGTACATATACGTAGGAAGTGCTGGGTGGCTCATGGCGTGTTTGAGCAGTTGGGTGTCCATCGCCAGCCATAAGCTGCATGGAAGCAACGATGTAAGGAGAGGTCCCCGGAAGACGCAGCAGGATTCCAAGAAGCAGGTATGGTGGTCTGCAATGAGAAAGACCTGCACTCTTTTTTTCAAACTGCACCAACAGAGGTCAAACTGCCAATTGTCCAGGGGGCTGCCAGTGACCAAACAACATTAAAACAAAAATGAGGTGACCTCAAAAGTCCTCACCGTGAGCCGTAATATGAGTTTAAATCCCCAAGTTTAACAGGATAACAACATAACTTGTCCAACCTCAAGTAGATGACAGCAACTTGACATTCACACTACCCCCGGCACAGCTTAGCTGATCCTCTAATTGCCGTTTCACTCCAGAGCAATGTGTGAGTGACTGTTGTAACACTTGGCAATTTTAAGAAACAGGCACGTCAACGAAAGTCCTGGTAAAGCTTTCACATGATCCATGAGAGAAAGTGGTGAAATCTAGAGGTACCAACGCACAGCTCTTCATAATGATCGAGGCAGTTTCCCAAGGTAATCTGACAAGGACACCACTCCCAAAGTTACAGCAGCCAGTAAGAGGGAAAATCCATCAGAAACTGGCACACCCAAGTTGGGACTGACCGGTCTTGTGTTCACTGGTAGGGCTCAGGGGTGCCAGCTTGATGTAAGAGATGCTTCTTCAAGTTCTTCTTCTTTAATTTTCAGTTACTTAACCCCTTCCACGCTCATGACGAGCTGGGCTCATCATGAGGTAGCCTCCTGCTACGCTGATGACGAGCCCAGCTCGTCATGGAACATGTGTTTTTGTTGTTTCCAGCACACAGCGGGAAAATGCATAGCATCGATGTGGTTAAAGCTTGATAGTTATACTCCATTGAGGTAGCCACACAAGTTCTTCTCAATAAAATCGTCGCCAAAATATGTTGTGAAAGAAAGCAGGTCCAATTCAATGTAAATTAGTCAAGTAGGTTTATTAAGGATAGAAGGTACAATGTAGAGACGCCCCACCAGGAGCAGCCTTCCTGCTGCTCAGTTCATCCACCAACTGACTCCCTCATTCACCAACATTCCAGTACCACCTCACAGACCAACCTTCCATCAACCCAGTCACACTGGCTGAGCAGCCGGTATAACAACCCTCTCAGAGGCTTTAGAAAGGGACGGGGGTTTAGTGGGGAGGGTCTGTCCCCTCATATTAGTAGGGCAAGCTGGACCTCTCTCCCCAGCCCCATCTGCGCCAACGTCTAATCGTGGCTGGTGGGACAAATGAAGTGTAGTCCACACATTCCTGTCTCACCTGCACTTGGCACTTCCGCCCTACGTCAATAGGCCGGGAAAATGGCGGAGCAAAGAAGTGCGCCATCCTGTTAGTGCTGGCCCAGCAGCAGGAGGCCATCTTTGTGCTGGCACTGTGACGTCACTACTCTCTTGTAATAAACATTACAGGCAAGTAGCGACGTGTCTTTCTTATTACAAATAAACTCAGAATAACATAAAGCACTAGTGTAGAAAATAATTGGCGTGCTTTTAGCGTGCAATTCGTTTCCCTCGCATTATACCACAATATTGCAAGAACTTGTAGTATCGACACGCGCAGTCGCACTCCAGCCCTGAATCTTCAGCTGCCAAAGTGAAGTCTGTGGACGTTGTGACAAAAGCAGTGTATGCATTGACGTTCAATCATGCGCTATAAACTTTAGGGGACAGCTTGGCGCATCCCAGCTCAAGGCGCTGCGCCTTGGCCCTGCTTGGTTTGCTTTCATGCAGAACTTGAAAGCCACTAAGACTCGTTTAGTAAGAATGATTTCCTTTTTCTCCTCCACTGAACACCTGATAAGAGATGGGGAAAGGCTGCCTTCAGTGTGCACGCACATATGGAAATGCACCCACTCCGGGCCAGTAAGTACCTAATGTGCTGTCCACCGGGGAATTCCACTTCTGATGAAATTAGGGCACATTTTTCAGATATCTATTAGGCTGGCAGAGAGTGATAAGGCGGGAAGGCGCTCTCGGGAGATCACAGTAAACAGGGCTTTAGATATTCATAAGGCTCTTGGCTTCAGGAGAATGCAGACGTGTTCGTAAGCCGGGGCTGGCAGCTGACAAAACGATGCCGTTCACCTCCGGGCTCTGGGGAGCCAGGAAGGCGGGGAGGAAAACACAACAGTCGCCTTGAGAGAGGGAAGGAAAAGACATCTCAATCGGCTCATGGCTGGCCCTGCCAGGAAGGGAGACTCCCCAACCACTGCAGCTGGCCCTTTAACATCTGTGCTTGGAGAGGAAACTCTTGTAAAGTTATGGGGTATGTCAGTGGGTGACTGCAGGGAGCCTGAGGTCAAAGGGCAGGGGCATAGGCACTTGTTTATAACTCAAGAAAGAGCAATGACGAAAGAAAAGCAAGTGAAGGAAAGTCCTGATTTTTATTAAAGGCAATGAATGAACATGGCTGATTTGCAGTGGCGGCTGTCATGTCCCGAGGGTGATGAGGCGGGTGGGACATAAAAAATAAAAATTACATTAAAAGTACTTACTGCAGTGTGAAGTCATCCTCGATGGTCTTCTCTCCTCGAGGCAGGCAGGATCCAAACCCTCAGGCCAATCCAGGCGCTGCTCTCACCAGCATGAAACCAGTGCCAGGACTGGTGGGAGTGGCCTCTATTAATGCTCAGAAGAGAACTGGAGACTTTTGATCTCTCTAACCCAGCTGGGTTCTAGAGGTTTAAAGTGCGCATGTGTGGCTGGCCATGGCAAGACGGCCGCCCAAAAAGACGTGCACTTTCAACTGAGAGTGCCCTGCTATCTCTGCTGCTGCCAGTCAGCAGCAGCCCTGCCCCTATCCTGACGCTCCGTTCGGGAAGGGGTGACCAAAAAAATAAATGTCAATGAATTAACTTCATCATCATTTCATTTTTTGTCTCTAGGGGTATTTCAGTGGGACAACACTCCCCCCACTCAAACGGAGGACCCGCCCCTTCTGATGTGGCACTTGAGTTCAGGGAGAGCTCCCGCTTGGCCACGTTCTTTTGCACTCAGTTGCAAACCATTTATCTCATTCATCTTATGACAGGGCTGAAGACTCCCTCCTTGTGGTTGGTTCTCTTTTTTAGGCTCTGACTTTGCTTTTGGCAAATGGAGGTGATCGCGATCACAGGCAGTACTGCAATCCACCCAGAGCTTAATTTGTGGAAGAATAAGTGCCAGTGCCCAAAGCTCTGCTCAGAAGCCCGTGGTTGGCGCTATTAAATGTCGGAGCGCTGGCAGGAGTTCCTAGGCTTGAATCCACCTTGTGCCTCTTTAATTCACTACCAGACACTCCCTGCCCCTTTATCTCACTCTTGCAGGCTCCTGCTTTCTCCCTTTGGCCCGTTTTTCTGTCCTTCTCTTCCTCCATCGTTCTACTTTGTGTGTTTTTCCCTCCCTCGCTCTCAGTGAATGTCTGATGCGGAAAAGTAAGTGCAGGTCCCCACCACCGGCAACCACCGGCTCAAATTAAGCACTTAAATCACCACCCCAGTGCATTTTTCAGATGGCGATATACGCAACACTGCTACCACCAGAGGCCCATCAAACCAATGTAATGTAAGACGGTGTGACAACAATCACCTTTACATGGCCGCTTAACATTGCCTAATGCAACATCGCCTAATGCGGGCGACCAATGACGGCGAGGGGGCTATGGAGTCCACCATTTATCCATCTCAGAATAAATAAGGGAGGTCCACAAGAGAAAATCTTGACAACATTGTAGGAGCCCCATTGGACTTTCATAGTTCTGCACACACCTGATCTATCAATATCTTGACCAAACTCAGGGGTGATTTGTTCTGTAGGATCTCTCTGCTCCAAGTCCACTGTTATTAACCAAGTACCAATGTCTTTCATGGGTATTTTGTGAATAGTATTTGACTTGGAGCCAAAAGATCCTGCGGGGGGGAAAAAAAAAATATTTATATATATATATATATATATATATATATATATATATATATATATTTATTTATTTATTTTTTTCCCCCCCGCAGGATCTTTTGGCTCCAAGTCAAATACTATTCACAAAATACCCATGAAAGACGTTGGTACTTGGTTAATAACAGTGGACTTGGAGCAGAGAGATCCTACAGAACAAATCATATATATATATATATTCATTCACCTTCCCAAGCCGGAAAGAATGAGCCGCACACACCTCGCGGTGACAAACGTTCTTTTATTTCTCAAAAGCCGTCCCAGATTCTGATGCATTTCGGCCTTAACTTCGGCCTTTTTCAAAGAAAGACAGACTTTTCAGCATGATTGCAGTCTGTTTACAGGAACCAGAAATGTTTGCCGTTATTCGAGCTTCGGTAATTTAACCCTTCAGTGGGTGTGATTTACTGGATACGGCATTGTGGAACCTGTAGTCAGCTTCATTTTAATTACCCTCCAGTGGGTGGTGTCAATTGCGCGATCCCCAGCTTTCCATTTTAAAGTTAGTTGGGGGCTTTACCTGAGGCCGGTCCCAGGCGGCTGCCGCTACCCTCTGACTTTCACCTGCTTCTCTGTGGTCCTTTTGCGGATATATATATATATATATATATATATATATATATATATATATATATATATATATATATATATATATATATATATATATATATATATATATATATATATATATATATATATATATATATATATATATATATATATATATATATATATGTCTCACAAAGTGCCCTGAAGCATCGGGAGGGCACACAACGACATTTTCTTTAGTGAAAGCCTCGCTGCAACTCGCCTGTCATTCCCCAGCAGTTCAACTGAAGCCGACGCGTTTCGAGGCATTCCGCCCCTTCTTCTTGGGCTGACAAGGATACACTGCAAACTTCACCATTTTGAATCCTTTATTCAGTGAAAAACCATTAGTGGGTGTGGCCTACCTAGGCCTGATGGAATGCTGGGACAAGTAGTCCATAATGGTGAAAAGTTGGTTATTACCTATGTAGGTGCAGTGTCCAATGTCTATAGTTAAAAACCAATTGATTCCTTTAGTAGGGTGGGGTTTTGCGCAGATGAGTTTTCTTTTGGCTTGAAAACGCCGTGCTTCGTGATTAGGAAGGGTTCCCAGTCACAGCCTTTACATCCAATTTATGGAAGTGGTGCTCAATCCCCGCGGCACGGGCTGCCGCGCACATTTATGTCTCACAAAGTGCCCTGAAGCATCGGGAGGGCACACAACGACATTTTCTTTAGTGAAAGCCTCGCTGCACTTTTCACCATTATGGACTACTTGTCCCAGCATTCCATCAGGCCTAGGTAGGCCACACCCACTAATGGTTTTTCACTGAATAAAGGATTCAAAATGGTGAAGTTTGCAGTGTATCCTTGTCAGCCCAAGAAGAAGGGGCGGAATGCCTCGAAACGCGTCGGCTTCAGTTGAACTGCTGGGGAATGACAGGCGAGTTGCAGCGAGGCTTTCACTAAAGAAAATGTCTTTGTGTGCCCTCCCGATGCTTCAGGGCACTTTGTGAGACATTAATGTGCGCGGCAGCCCGTGCCGCGGGGATTGAGCACCACTTCCATCAATTGGATGTAAAGGCTGTGACTGGGAACCCCTCCTAATCACGAAGCACGGCGTTTTCAAGCCAAAAGAAAACTCATCTGCGCAAACCCCACCCTACTAAAGGAATCAATTGGTTTTTAACTATAGACATTGGACACTGCACCTACATAGGTAATAACAAACTTTTCACCATTATGGACTACTTGTCCCAGCATTCCATCAGGCCTAGGTAGGCCACACCCACTAATGGTTTTTCACTGAATAAAGGATTCAAAATGGTGGTAGTGTATCCTTGTCAGCCCAAGAAGAAGGGGCGGAAAGCCTCGAAACGCGTCGGCTTCAGTTGAACTGCTGGGGAATGACAGGCGAGTTGCAGCGAGGCTTTCACTAAAGAAAATGTCGTTGTGTGCCCTCCCGATGCTTCAGGGCACTTTGTGAGACATATATATATATATATATATATATATATATATATATATATATATATATATATATATATATATATATATATATATATATATTGTGGTGCACCCTTCTGTTGGTGCTAGTGTTGGGGGTAGACCAAACCCCCCTGTTAATTTCACATCCACTTTTTAGAAAAAAGACGCTGTACTCCAGTCTCCGCTAAGAATTCCACTTACGTTTATTGCACGTAGCAAACACCTACACGTTTCAACTCCTCCGAGTCTTGCTCACGGTCAGTGAGTCTCTTATCAGTGTCAACTTGTATACATATTAACGGTCAGGCGCGCAACGCCCATTGGACTCACAGGGCTTCAGCCCCCCTCCCTCCCCTCCGTCGTGTGTGTCAGCCCGGGATGAAACAGCTTCCCAGGCACACTCACAGCGGCACCCGAGTACTTCACAGGTCTTTTAAAGACCTTTTGCTTGTTAATGAGGCTTTGATGTCACCCCCCACGCCACCCCCCATTGCTTAGAGCCCCTGCAGCTCCACTCTGCCTTTTGTTTGAAGCATCAGCCCCCCCCAAAAAAATTCTTAGCCCCCCCCCCCGAAATTTGACTCTAGTTGCGCCGCTGTTACCGGTCCTGCCTATTATGGGGCATTCTGGGAAATGTAGTCTATATGTACACATGGTTGCTTAACAACTTAGTTTCCACTTTGGAGATATTTGTTGCATTGCAGGCGAAATATGAGCACATAATTCACATATGTCATTGGTATAGATCAGTGATGACTATATTACAGTAATTTGGTGAACATGCACATCGTTTACGGTTTTTAATATAATTTGTAGTGTTATGCCCCAAGTGGATAATTTAAATCGTTTGAATATTTCTTTCATGGAGCTCAACATTGTGAAAGATCTACAAAATCAAAACCTATTGGCTAAGTGCCTTTTTTGTAACTCTTCTCTTAGGTTTGAAGTTACTCCACTTCACTCTGATCTGTCCTTTATAAAGATATTCTGCTCTATTACGGATGTGTGGGTTCAACCCTGATAGCTATTTTCTGTAATGTACGTCTGCTACACTTACCTTTTCTTGACAATATTCTGTTCTGCAATACGCTTGCCATGATATGTTGGTAGTTTACATGCAAACTATGTGAGTATTTTGGTAGCTTACATAAAATATATATGAGAATGTTGGTGGTTTACATACCAAGTATGTGAGTATTTTGGTGGTTTACGTACAAAGTATGTGAATATTTTGGTGGTTTGCATACAAAGTATGTAGACTTGAGATTATGGTTGATGTTACTTCTGACTAGTTATTGTTTTGTTATTATATTTTTGGAAACCCTGTTTTGTTAGACAGGCGTCACCCTTATGCCATCAAACTTCTGACCCCCATGTCCCTCCCATAGCCCCACCACACACTCATATATACTGTTGCAGGGCTACTAAAGGCGCCAAGACAGTGACCTTCATAATGTAAACAGGATTTCTTCCTGACACTGACCTCTTGACCTCTGACAGAAGGGGTAGCAATGGCTGTGGCACGGCTACAAAAAGCCACGCTAAGGCTAGCAAATGTTATCCCTGGTTAGCCCTAATTTACGTCTATCAGTGCATTCCAGCTGTTGGAGCTTAAACCAACTTCTTTAGCCAAGCATGGCTTTAATGCTGCGTGAGAATTAACCCGAGCTTGCATGATGACTGCACGCGCCAGTCTGTTCCATTCATTCCAACATATGTATTTATATTATCCGCTTGAAAAGGGCAGCAGTGGTAAACATGCAAACTCCCTGCTCTGCCTACAGGTTGCATAGCGTCCCCGCTCCACGGTACTCTAATACCCTGCCCTGAAACGAGTTGGAACCGCGTGCCTCCCAGGCGCCGCTTTGTACAAAGTGTGGAGACTGATGGACTCCAAGGCCTTGGGGTCACTACACATGTGTGCTGTGCGCACACTCACAAATGATGCACGCACTCAGATTACTGGTCTGGGCAGGAAGTGCCGTGCCACTTCAAGCCCGTTTATTTATCTCCTTCTGGCCACGCCTGGCCAGAAGGTGTTACAATGTGTGCTAGTGCTTCCGGGGCTCAGGAGAGACCCTCGGAGCACTAGAGCGCTACATCCCTCCCCAACTTGGATTTTTGAAAACTTGGGTTTGAAAACAACAGTCAGTGAAAGTTCAGCATCTGAAGTCAGCCAGCTTCTGGCTCGGCTTTGGATTAGGTCTAAGATCATACCTCCATCTGCCTCTTGCCGGTACCTGCTCAGCTCTCGGGCTGGGTGTCGAGATGTTTGCGTCACCCTGGTCTGTAGTGTCCATAGACGTGCTCGCATCATGGGGTCTTCCCGCTCCAGTCTCGGACTCTTTTTCCGCTGGTTCTATTTGGTCGGAGTTGTGTTGTTGAGTGGCTGGTATTTGTTTGAACCAGGAGACATTCCTAGTTACTTCTTCTCCATCTCGGCGAGCTGTGACAGCGGTGCCCCGCATCTCCTTGACGACCCATGGTTCCGGCTCAAAAGCGGTGTTGAACTTTCCTCCCGGCCTTCGGGTTCGGATTAGCACAGTCTCGCCAGGTAGTATACTTCGGGACCGGGCACGCCTCTTGTTGCTTGCTTTCTCGTTTGTTCTCCTCCGCCTTTCTTGGGTGCGCCCGGGGGAGTAAGGTGGAGGTGACCAGTTGTCGGCCATGGGGAGTAGATCTCTTCTCGGGCCAGCTAGCATCAACGCCCACGGTGATTGTTGCGTGGTACTGTGGGGCGTGCTTCTGTACTCCCGTAGAAATAGTTGGAGGGCTTCCTCTGGGTCTTTTCCTTCAGCAGTGGCAATTCGCAGGATCTTGTTGGTTGTCCTCATGAACCGCTCCACCTCTCCATTTGCCTGAGGCCATTGGGGCGTGATCCGGTGATGTCGGATGCCTAGGCTGTGCAGGAACTCTCGGAACTCGCACCCTTGGAATGGGGGGCCATTGTCTGTTTTGATGACCATCGGAACACCAAACATGGCAAAGGACTTGCTCAAGAGTGGGCGGATGTTGGCAAAACTGGTGGAGGTGGCAAGATCTACAACCGGGTACTTCGTGTAGTTGTCGATCAGCACGACAGTGACTCTCCCATCTGGGAAGCTCCCAAAGTCCAAGCTGAGCCATGACCATGGTGATGGAGCGTGTTCCTCCGTGATCACAGGCGCGGGAGTGTCTGCTGAACTAGTTATCTGGCACGCTCGGCACTGGCGTACCACGGTGTCAACAGCTCCCTCCAAGTCCGGGAACCAGACCTTCTCTCGCATTCTAGCTTTCATCCGGCGGGTGCCCTGGTGTCCTGCGTGTGCTAGGATAGTCGCCCTTTCCTGTAGGGTTTTGGGGATGATCACCCGGTGGCCTCTGAGGATAAGGCCATTGCTTGCTTGGCTCAGGTCATGGCGCACTCTCCAGAATTGTGTCAGGCGTGTCCGGTCGTCCTCGCTCCAACTGCTGACATTCTTTAGGAAGTTCTCCCAGGACCCTGATTGTACGGCCTCGGCTACTCGCTGGATGACCGCGTCGTTCACATACTCAGGTATGATGGCGTCAGCTGTGAGGGCTTGTGGACAGGAGGCAGCTGACAGCATGTCCACAAATTCTTCAGTGGGGTTCTCAAGATCTGTTTGTTGGCATTCCTTTGGGCCTGGATGCCTGGATAGAAAGTCTGCGGGGTTCTTGGCCCCAGGGCGGTAGGCTAGCTCCATTTGGTACTGCTGCACTTGTATGGCCCAGCGTTCTATCCTCGGGGGTGGATGAGGAGCGGTTCCCTTGAACAAAGGTATCAGCGGCTGGTGGTCCGTAACCATGCGGAACGGGTGTCCAGAGATGTATAAGTGGAAATGAGCACATGCCCACTTCACCGCTAGGGCCTCTCTCTCAACCTGCGAGTATCTTGATTCGACCGGGGATAGTGCTTTGCTTGCGAATGCTAGTGGTGACCATGTGCCGGGTTCAGTTTCCTGCGATATCACCGCTCCTAGACCAACCGGGCTGGCGTCTACTACTATTTCCGTAGGTTTGGAGGTGTCAAAGTAGGCCATCGTGGTGCTGTCTAGCAGCGCAGTTTTGATCTTGTCGAACGCGTTGGCTTCAGTCTCTGTCCACCGCCATGCGTTTTCCTTCTTCGTCAGGTTCCTTAGCGGCTCTGCAATCGAGGCCAGGTTGGGGATAAACCTTGCACAGTATTGTGCCATCCCCAGGAAGCTACGCACTTCCGATGCTGTGGTAGGTGCAGGGGCATTTTTGATCGCCACTGATTTGCGAGGGTCGACGGCAACTCCTTCAGACCCGAACACGTAGCCAAAGAATTCGATGGACTTCTTGAAAAATTGACATTTGTCCTTGTGGAGGGTTACGCCATACTGTGCAAGTCGGTGTAGCGTTGCTTTTAGCCTGTTGTGGTGTTCTTCGCTCGTTTTGGCATGGATTAAGATATCGTCACTGACGTTCAGCACCCCTTGGAGCCCCGAGAGGATTTCTTTGATCGTATTCTGGAAAATCTCAGCTGCCGATGAGATCCCAAAGTTCAACCTCTTGTAGCGCCTCAATCCCAGGTGTGTCGAGAAAGTTGTGATGTATCGGCTTTCTTCAGCCAGTCTCAGCTGGTGGTAGCCTGCATTGAGATCTAGTTTAGAAAACCACTGGGCGCCGTTCAGGTCCGTCAGGATGTCATCGACTGTGGGTGTGAGGTGTCGCTCACGGCGGATGGCTTTGTTTGGGATTCTCATGTCGATGCAAATTCGGATTTTCCCCGGTTGTTTCGGCTTCTCAGCTATGACCATGGGGGACACCCATGGTGTCGGTCCGGACACCTTTTCGATCACTCCTTGTGATTCTAGCAGGTTCAGCTCTTGCTCGACTGCAGCACGCAGGTGGAATGGTACTCTTCGGTGTCGGAGTGCAATTGGTTGCACCGTCGGGTCTATGTGTAGCTTGATAGGTGGGTGCTTGATGGTTCCAAGGCCTGTGAACAACTTGGGGAACATGAGTAGGATGTCTTCTACTTGCATTGCTCGCACTGCGTTCGCGAAGGCAATGAGGCCTAGGTCTTCTGCTGTGTTGCTCCCTACTAATAGGTCCGCCTCTTTATCGATCACATGGAATGTGGTCGTGACTTCCTGGTCTTCTGCTCGGACTTGCACAATCATCTTGCCTCGCAGTGGGAGGGGGTCTTGACTGCCGTAGGTGAAAATCCTGGCTCTAGACGGAACAAGTGTGGGTTTCGGGTTGAGTGCTTTGTAATGTTGGATGCCCATTACATTTACCGTGGCTCCGGTGTCGATGACTCCAACTGCTGGTGAACCGTGGATGTGTATTTGGCATTTGGGTTGCGGCCGTCGACTCTTCTTCAGCTCACTGACAAAGGATACGAAATAGCATTCGTCATCTTCGTCTGTGGACGAATCATCGTATTGTGGTTGTTGCGACCTGTGCGACCTAGTGGAGCGTGACGTTGTGGAGTCATCTAGCGACAGCTGTTTGACTGCTCCAGCAGCCGATCGCCGTCCTGAGGCGTTCCGTCCTCGAGACCCTCCTCTGCATACGCTGGCGAAGTGGTTGGGGATGCCGCATTTGGAGCATGTCTTCCCTCGTGCTGGGCAGCCATCTTGGGTGTGTTCCTCCCTGCCACAGTAGCCGCACAGCGTCTGACGTCGGGTTCGCGTCGGCCCTCGACCTCTACTTCCTCGGCTCGACACACGCACTGCATCCACCCGTTCTGTCTTGATCACTGTTCCTGTTTCGTGGTGTGGATTGAGGGCCGCCTCCATCGCGGTGGCGCGGGCGTCAGACAGCTCGTGGGACCGTGCAAGGATCAAGATTTCGTCGAGTGAGATTCGCGGCTGCCTCAGGATCAATGTCCGCAAGTGTTTGTTGCGGCAACCCTGGATAAGTTGTGCGGTGACTTCCTTCTTTTCGTCGTCCTCGGTGCACGTGCTTATCAGGTCTCTTAGTCGCGCATGAAACGCGTCCATCGTTTCCCCTTCTCGTTGTTTGGCTTGTCGGAACTTGAACCTCTCGTAATGGGGGTTTAGTTGAGGGTCGAAATGGGCGTTGAGCGCGTTGACCGCAGCATCAAAATCATTGGCGGCACCTGTGTTGGGGAGGTGTCTGAATAACTTGTACAGTTCTGTGCCTCCGAAGTGGAGGAGTAGAGATCGCTTCACTTCATTGTCTTTTTCTCGGGTGGCCGTGAAATAATTGTTAAGTTGTCCTAGCCATACTGCCCATCGGGGTGCTGCTGTCCCCGGGTCGATTAGTTCGCTGAAGGGCGGTAGCGCCTGTAATTGCGCATGTGCGGAGGGTGTTGGAGCTTGAGCTGCAGGGGGCGCTGCCACCTGTGGTGCCCCTCCGGTGGCCCCTCCCTGGTCTTGAGACATGGTGTCGTGGGCAGTGTTCTCTTTAGGCGCTGGTCACGCAAGCTTAGCGTTTACACGTGTTGTTCTGAGCCTGTCGAATTGGTTTGCCCTGTGCTTGTTTGCTTGTGCTGTCCAGTGCTTGTTTTATATGGTAATTCTTTCCCCTTCGTTCGCTCGTGTAGTTGAGCATACAGACAGGGCGCTGGGCGTGCTCTCAATCACGGCGAGGTCACAGCCTCATTGATCCCCCTCCAGCGCGAGGCGTTGCGCACACACGCGGTGCCGGTCTGAGGCCTGCGTCGGCTTTGAGCGTCTGCGCATGCGCGCACTTCAGACGCGGCCGGCTGGGCCTTTCTCCGGCGCCTCCTGTCTCCTCGCCTCAGCGCGTCGCCGGTACCGGTCCCCACGCAGCTTCTGGCATCTGCTGCTTACCGGTAGGCGACGTCTTCACTCAGGGGTTGGTGTTGGGACTCACGGGGCGGTCACAGGCGCTGGGTCGGCGGGCGCCGGTCGGAACGGGGCTCGACGGCTCCGGCGCTCTCGCAGCTGGTTTGCTCGCGGGCGTGGGTGGCTCCACTCCCTCGTCGCCAGTGTGGAGACTGATGGACTCCAAGGCCTTGGGGTCACTACACATGTGTGCTGTGCGCACACTCACAAATGATGCACGCACTCAGATTACTGGTCTGGGCAGGAAGTGCCGTGCCACTTCAAGCCCGTTTATTTATCTCCTTCTGGCCACGCCTGGCCAGAAGGTGTTACAATGTGTGCTAGTGCTTCCGGGGCTCAGGAGAGACCCTCGGAGCACTAGAGCGCTACACAAAGCACTTCTGGAGCGCAGTAATTGCAACGGGGGCCGAGATTCTCTGCGGGTGTAATACGTATTACAAAGTACAAATTAAATAGCGAGTACAGAACGTCGTTCCTGCACGGCGGTGTTCTTGTTGGCTGGCAACCACGCGCCAGCGGTGGCACGGCGACCCACGCGGGGTCACGGGACATCCGGGTCCTCTTTCCCTCTGAGTCTGGGGCTGTAATTCATGCTGGCTCTCAGCATCGGTGCTGTATTTATTGCTCTCTGCCAAAACACCAAGGCTATGCAGCTGGTTTACTCTAAAATGAGTTGCCACAATGACAATCAGGAAAAGGGGTGCACTGGTTTCGCTCTTGAGTTGTTGACTTTTTCTTATTTATTCTTCTCTTTTTCAATATGTGCAAAATAGATTTTTGAATCTTGCATCTCAGTGGGAAGGAGGCACCCAGTTGTAGGTCTGCGGGGGGGGGGGGGGGCTGCTGATGGTTTAGTGGACTACTGCGTCCCCTGTAGGGGCCTGAGTTCGACCTCATGGTCACAGGTTCAACTGCCGGCGGGTCCACTCTGCCTATCATCCTTCTGAGGTCGATAAAATGAGTACCATTGCGTTGGGTAACAATAAACGTTTGTTATTCAGCGCCAACTTACCCTTTGTGGTGAACGTACACTTTCCAAATACTTATGTTATGCTGGGCTGCATGCAGTTGCCAAAGTAAAAGTCAGCTTTTTCGACAGAGATAACTAAACAGTTGAGTTTGTTTCTTGCCTCAATCAATTTTTGACGAAAAGGGAGCTGAAGCACATGAGATACTTTCATTGCAAAGATCACACAGTTTGTTCACGTGGGGGAAGCCATGATTAGAACTCAGGTCTTCTGGTTTAAAAATCGTAACCTTTACCATCAGGCTAATGATACACTTTTTAATAAACATTAGGCTAAAGATGTCTTCCTGATAATTATCTGGGAGCACATATGAGAGTAAACAACTGGTGTATACAAAAAGGTGAGGAACGTTGTGCAAATTCGCTTTTGCAAGCTTTGTGAAATTTCATCGGAACCAACTTTGCGTACTTCAGAAACTTGCAAAGTTCTGCTTCAAGGAAATTCACCTGCAATTTGCAAATGCAAGTGTATTTAGCAGTGATTATTCTTTGTAGGGACAATATGCCCTAAAATAAATAAGTTTGCCTATTTTTATTCATCAAACACCCCTTCTCAAATTTGTTTTGTTTTAATATTTAACAAGTGCGAAATGTTATCAAGGTGCAATTTTTCAAAGAACAAAATCTGAAAACATTCTATTAAAGGAATTTTTCAGTGGTCATATATGATGCCACCTTTGTGGACGTTTATGTAGGTAAGACATCATGTAGGGCCTGATTAGGAATTCTGGTGGTCCAAGGCCTGCCAGTCCCGCAAGGGCGTGGCGGTCTCCCGACCACCTGATTACGAGTTGGCAGTCGGATTGCCACAGCCCTGCAGCAGCCACCAGTGAACTGCAGCTCCCTGGCAGTGCTGCGGTGGTCAGGAGGACACAATATGCTGGCAGGAGTTTCCTCTCCACCAGGGTTTACATGAAGCTTCTCACTACATGTAAACCCTGGCGGAGAGGAAGCACAGGCCCCACTGGTGCCTCTGCGCTCTGTGGATGCACAGAGGGAGGCACAGAATGTGGCCCCCTTTGTGCATGCACACCATTTCCTGAACAGTCCATGCCGTGCAGGAACTGTTTTTGGTGTTCCCATTGCGGTGTCAACGCCAAAAAAAGCCCGCCAGACTTGAGAAACACTCATAATTTAGCAGGCGGTCAAACCACAGGTTTGGGAGTGCGGTGGCTGGCAGACCCGGCGCCAAAATCGGAATCTGCGTAGAGCTAAAACTCAAGAGTCCTGCTACTTATGCCTCAGTCAACCAGTGAACCCCTTGCCCTGTCAGAATTGATCTGGCCCAGTAAATTCTCCAAAACTGACCTGACCTGAACCACTTGGAGTTCTCGGATCTTACCCTAACCCAGCCTAACCATTTTTTGATTCTATTCACAAGTAACTGGTACTGCACAATAAAAAGGACAAGTTAGTCAGGGAAACATAAATCACCAACTTATAAAAATGTTTTAACCTCAAACACAAAGATCTTGCATTTACAGCTTATTTGTTCTTTATTATTGATGCCTGTTACTTCAAATTGGAGAAATCGTGACCGGTATAGGTCCTTCTGCATAAAAAATCAAGGTAAATTAATTATGGTCACACAATCATCAGAATATAACTTTTCCCGGATGCAGTTTGAGCACATAGTCGCAACATTAGCAACAAACCGGATCACTCATCTCCTGTGCCGACAGCTAATGTTTGATATCATCAGTAATTTTGACAATTAAGACAATAGTCTGCATCACTGGTGGTTGAGCTATAATTCCTATAATGAAATCTACCTTCAGTAATTTCACAAGTTTAGTTAATGCGACTTGTTCATGTGAGCATCCATATTTTACACCTTTAATGGACCCTACATTTTTGCTGGTTTTAATACTCTGTGCACTTCATCCCTGCTTACCAGTAGTAAAGTGCCTGTGCCCACCTTTAAACATGGTCTAATTGGCCTATTGCTAATTGGTATGTTAAACTTACTTATACATCCTTAGTATATGGCACAAGGAGTACCCGGGGCCTGGATGTTAAGTGCCATTAGTTGACTTCAGCACCTATTGTGCCATCCACTACAGTGGCAGTGCAAATAAAGCTTTATGCCTATCCTGTATAGACAATGTAAAAACTGCAGGTTGACCTATCAAAATACACCAATTTGACAGGTCTAATCCTCCCTTTTAAATAATAATAGGTCAACCTATATAGGCCTTGAAGCCGACAGGGCAAGGTGCATGATGTTTAAAAAGTAAGATAAGTAGAAATTTAGGGCCAGATGTATGAAGCTCAAATGGGTTCGCAAACGCCAAAATTCGGCGTTTGCGAACTCATTTGAGCAAAATGGTATGTATGTAGCAAATTTCAGTGCAAAATAAGGAATCGCAAATTTGTGATTTCTTATTTTGCGATTGCATTTAAGGAATCGCAAAATTTGCGATTCCTTAAATGCAATGTATGATGCAAAAAAAAATTGCTAATTGTCCCTAAGGAATCGCAAAATACCACCAACTTCAAACCTCCATCCCTTGGCCTCTTTCCCTGTGAACTGGAAAGATGCTGGAGTGAGGCCCCTCCTGAAGAAACCATCCGCCCATTCAGCAGAACCGAAGAACTACTGGCCCATCTCCCTGCTCCCCTTTCCAGCGAAGGTTCTTAAAAAGGCAATCAACCAGCAACTCACTAAAAAACCCGGGGACACAATAACCTCCTGTATCCCTCTCAATCTGGATTCCATGCCAGCCACAGCACAGAGAAAGCCCTGATCACCACCACCGATGACATCAGGGCCCTCCTGGACTGCAGCAAAACATCAGCCCTCGTCCTCCTGGACCTGTCAGCCACCTTCGACACCATCTCTCGCCACATCCTGGTCAAGAGACTCCACCATATTGGTATCCAGAGAGACGCCCTCAAATGGATTGCCTCATACTGGAAGAACGCAGAGAATCTGTATCCCATTGTTCACCTCGGAACCCAAGAAGATCATCTGCGACTTCCCACAAGGATCGTTCCTCAGACCTGTCCTCTTCAAAACGTCCCTGTGGCCAGCATCCTCAGATCGCATGGACTCAATATCATCTCCAATGCCGCAGACACCCAGCTTATCCTCTCACTGTCAGACGACCCCTCCACCACCAGAGCCAACTTTCATAGATGCATGATGAACATCACTGACTGGATGAAGGACAACTGTCTCAAGCTCAACACTGACAAGACAGAAGTCCTTATCTTCGAGAACAACACCTTGCCATGGAACGACGCATGGTGGCCTGCTGAATTCGGCCCACTCCTGCCTGACAGACCACAACCGCAACCTAAGCATCATCCTGAACAGCAAAGCTATCTATGAAGAAACAGTTAAACACAGTCTCATCTGCCTGCTTCCACACCCTACGCATGCTCTGCAAGAACTTCAGGTGGCTCCCAGTCAACACCAGAAGGACCATCAAGCAGGCCCTTATTACCAGGAGGCTGGAATACGGGAACCCACTCTATTTCGGAATTACCACATGTCTCTTGAAGAGACTACAGACAATACAGAATTCAGAGGCAAGACTCATCCTTGACCTCCCCAGATGGGCCCACATCACACCACACCTCAAGAAGCTAATCTATTTAATGATCTAGCAGAGATGCCTGTTCAAGATGTTGACCCACACATACAAAGTCCTGTACAACAAAGGACCAGCATACATCAACAGACGCATGACCTTCCATCAACCAACCAGACACCTAGGATCCTCCGCCCTCTTCCTCACAGACACCACCCGGATCCACCATGGCAACAGCAGAGGACGCTCCTTCTCACTCCTGGTGGCCAATGCTTGGAGCAACCTTCCCCTGCACCTCAGGACTGTTTCATCACTTTGGGAATTCAGGAAAGGACTCAAGACCTGGCTATTTGAAAGAACAGATCACCACATAGCATCTAGCAATTCCAACGTCTTGAGTCCCTCACAGGTGATTTGCCTCGCTTTTCAAATCCTTGATGGATTGATTGAGAAATATTCTTATATTTACAGAGACCGAGTACGAGCCTGGCAGCAGCATTCTGGATTACCTGCAATCTCTGTGTAAATTGACCTGGAAAGATTTGTAATGGTCTTTAAAATCCAATTCAATTGTGAAGTGAGTTTTTAATAAACATGAAGGAAAAGTAACTTTTATAAAGTTACCTTTTCCCTTACTTAAGTCCCTGGTGGCAAATTAACATTTACTTTCTCACTTCTACCAGCCAGTAATTAGCATTTGAGTAGGTATGAAAAAGGGGTTAAATATCTCCCAGAATGAAACAATAGGCTGACCTGTACAAGCAGAGTATGCAGGGTGAGAGCTGTGAGAATCCTTTTTGACTTTGCAGAGTCAAACCCTGTGTGAGTGCCAAAGCCTGCTTGATAGGTCTGCTTGGTTTACATATAACACTTTATAGTGTACTTGAAAGTCAGAGACCAGGATGCTGTAACTATACTTGGGTATCCATTGTCTGTTTGCTGAAGGATCTGCATTGTCCCACAATACTTCTGTCTGTAGATTTTTATATATAACACTGAGGGCAGCCTCATATAACACCTTGGGCCCGGTCAAACATTATTACTGACTATCATTGCCACTTCTGCTTCTTGGTGTTATTTCTACTTAAAATGTAAAAATTAATATCTCTCTTTGCCCTTATTGGATGTTTGTCATTTTGTTTATTACATCGTATTCTATTTTTCTAATTCCATTTGGGATCTTTATTGTTTTGCATTTTGACTTTATTGCTGTCTTGGTACTGCAAAAGTACTTTACCCATTGTCATGCGTTAAGCCTGTGTGTTCAGTGCCACAGCTACTAGGGTGTTGAGTTCAGGTTAATTTAGTAACTATGAGGGTTCACCCTGACAAGGATTATGATTATTCCTTGAGGTGGGTAATCACCCACTGCAAATAATAATCAAGTTTCTTACAATTAGATTTTTTGTTTAAATTTAAAACCGTGCAAAATGCAAAGCATCAGTATCAATTTTTCTGCCTTGATGTGCATGCAATAACAAGAGCAGAAAGTTCAGCTCCCCAGAGCCTCCTAAATTTCATTATCATAAGCTGAAAAAAATCTCATGTGATATGTCTTGTCACCATTATTAATGAAATTGGGGTCCCGGACTATCTCTGAAACGTTAGGGTGTTGAAGCCAGAGCTTACATTTTTAAAGATCTTTTAGCAGAAAGAGTTCTCAGGTTGCCCACATAACTCCTGAAGGGCTTTACTTTATTTAAGTGTGTTTTTAGAAATAATACATTGACTGTTCAATCATTCTATAATGTCCCACACCCATATTTAAAAATAGGGAGATACAAGTAGTTGCAGTGTCTGGTGTAATCGTGCTGTTTTTATCAGATTTCTTCTGCTGCTTTACTTACTTAAAGAAATGTAAGAAAAAGATCATTCAGAAATCAGAGACATTTTCACAGGCCATATTCAATCCTTGTGAACACGTCATGTATAGATGTTCTCAGCGTATACAATGAACAAAGTCAACCAATTCGACTTTTTTTCCAAAAAGCCACTGAATTTGTATGAGAATACTAAAAAAAGTCAGAAGACTAGAGTAATGATTGTCGTAATTAACCATGACACTGAGGATATTGGGAATGAGTGTACATTTTTTGTAAAATCAAGCTTTAGCATTTGAAAACATTCTCTCCTTGGCTTACAGTGTTGGTAAATGTTCTCTAGTACCTTGTGTAGCTGATATCCTGACTGCTCGTAGAACATAACAGAATCAATTTTCTTCCCATCTATGAACAAATGTGTATCAATTTATTTCATCCCAAAGTGGATTTTGCCAATTTTTCATTCATTATGTTGGGTAAAGCTATCTACCATTCACAGTGCGCTGTAGTCCAATCGTAGTTTGGTGAAGCAAAACGATATTATGTGCATATGTCAGGTAAGTTATGTGTCTGCCTGCTAGCTGTGGTGGCAATAAGTGAATATCTGCCAATACGGAATTGAGATTCACCATCAAGAGGTTAAGAGTACTGGGGTAAACATGACCCCTAATTGAAGTCATTTAGGGACAGACGTTTCTTGTCTCCAGATGAATTCTGCCTCACAGATCGAAATTATATTTAGGATCTTTATTAGTACTTAATTGATCCCCCACTTTTGTTGTCTGGCCTTTAAAATGTCTTGGTCTACTCTACTGAATGCAGTAGAGTGGGTTGACAAACACATGCTGAGCACCAAATGTTGATATCTTTCTCTTCCTTATGCACCATTAATCGGTATGCCCAGACGTGGGTCCTGTGTTCAATGTGCCACTGGAACCAAGCTGCACCCAACTGACGAGCCCTAGTCCGGGAGAAAATGGTCCTGGGTTGCTTTCAGTTCAGGGAGGACCTGTCCTGGCTGTTCAGGCTGGACTGTTCCTATTGGAGCAGGGTCAAGACAGATTTGCATATGGCTGAGTCCAAACTGAGGTGGAATGGTGGGGAAATGATGGGTTTGAATGCTACCTGAGTAATTGCCAGTGGCTAGGTTTATGGAAAGCATTCCTCCCATCACTTTTTGCGTGTTGGACGTTAAATTGGCATGGTGTGGTATTCATTACAAAATGTTCCAAAAGATTCAAGACAGGCCTCCTGTAATTCTCTCCAAATACATACAACTTTGCATGATTGTTACACTATCATAACTCACTTCAAGTCCAGTTTAATGTCCGCATCTCGTTAAAGTGCACTTCAAGCGACCAGCACTCAAATTAGCCAGACATTCAGCACAAGTCAAGAGCTTGCTGACACACAGTGACCTCCCGTGTGCCACAGCTTCCAAGATCCAACATGTCCTCCAGCATGCAAACAATTTTCCAAGCAGACCTAGTTCATACACCAGAGATTCTGCAATTCATAGAACAAGTCTTTTCCAACAGAAGAATTCAAGTGCAGTATCTAGGTAACTTCTCAGATACTTCTCAAAAATTTACTGCACATGGATGGGGGCAATCAGCAAGGTAATCTTGGTCAAAATGTTGGACAGTGAACATGTAGCATGCAGGGTCTTGTAAACACAAATACTCTTTCTTATTGGATCAGGAAAACTAATCAACATCAACATAATTTTCCACCAAAAACACACCCTATCAGAATGACACCATCAGGATTTTCCTTCTAGCTTCCCAAATCTCAGAAAGACATCTGTAAAGAATTGAATTTGATGGACTATTTCTCACTTTTCCTGTCTTGGTTTGTGTCTACTGATGGAATTTCGCACCATATGGACTAGGTAATTTGCGTCCTTACCACTCCAAACAAGTAATTCCTCCTGACATATATTTAAAAAAATAACAATATTTAGAACACAAAAATGAATACAAAAATCATGCCGGTCATTGCCAACAGGTCTGAGAAAAATATTTACCATAATTTAATATGTTCAGAATAATTTACTGACAGACAACTTCTTTGGCAAGCTAGACAACAGAGATAGATTATTTAAATAAAAAAAACAATTCAGCTGTATAATCCCGAAACTTCAACATGCCGGAAGCACATATAGAGTGAATCTACAATAGTGATTCATAAAAAATACAATTGCCTGTGCTAGGCGCATGGCCTGGCTCACGGCGTGCTAGTCCCACAGAAGAGTTGCACTGGAGGTGCACTGGCATGTCATTTGAAACAGAGAATGTGGGGACCAAGTCTCTATGACAAGGGCAATCCATCACAAATCCAGAGTCTCCAAAAACTGGATATATTTAGTGGTATTGGTGGTGGTGATATTTGGTTGTGGTGGTGGTATTGGTGGTGGTGGTATTGGTTATGGTATTGGTGGTATTGGTATTGATGGTGGTATTGGTGGTGGGGGTATTGGTGGTGGTAGTATTGGTGGTGGTACTGGTGGTATTGGAGGTGGTATTCGTGGTTGTGGTGGTATTAGTGGTAGTGGTATTGCTGGTATTGGTGGTGGTGGTATTGGTATCGGCGGTGATATTGGTATTGGTGGCGGTGGTATTGGTGTTGGTATTAGTGGTATTGGTGGTGGGGATATTGGTGGTGGTGACATTGGTATTGGTGGTACTGGTGGTATTGGTGGTTGTGGTGGTATTAGTGGTAGTATTGTTGGTATTGGTGGTGGTGGTATTGGTATTGGCGGTGATATTGGTATTGGTGGTGGTGATGGTATTGGTGGTGGTGGTAATGGTATTGGTGGTGGTGGTATTGGTGGAGGTGGTGGTGGTATTGGTGGAGGTGGTTGGTGTATTGGTATTGGTGGTGGTGGTATTGGTGGTGGTGGGAGTGTTGTTAATAAAACAGGCCTTTAAAAACAACCCTGTCAGGTGGCTTTATTTCAGATGACATGTAACACAGATGTGCTGTTGTCTGCTTCAGCCCATTATCACACAATTGTGTGCTATCTTGAATTCACATGACTTAATTCGCTAATCATTTCTAAATCAATTTTACTGGGGAGAGGAGATGAGGGCTGCAACAGACACGCGATTATGCTGGGTTAAAGTGATTGAAAGCGGTCGTCCATGTTACAGGTGTGGCCATGCTGCTTAAAAAACACACAAGCGGTTTCAGCTGAAGCAACGCATGTACGGCCTGCAGTAAGAGAAACTCAATAAAGTAAATAGTGATTACAGACTAAATAACAGGTCCCCTGTAAGAATCGAAGTAAAGGGGTCAGTAGCCATGGGAGGTGACAAATAAAGACAAGGCCGTACTAAAGAGGAACTAACAAGCCTATTAACGAATCCGAAGGCAGCATTTACGAAAGACAATGACACAAGGCAATGAAAAATATGGGCGGAAAATGGGCGCTGGCTTCTCTCTCATACTCTACTACAGAAATCTCGCAGAGCAATCTCGCAGAGCAAGCACAGGAATGCTTAAAAGTGAAGTGAGTGGCTTGGTAGCATTTTGCAGCTGTTGGACCCTCTGGCAAAAGTGTTCAAAGCAACATAGAGCTGGATGGGTAGAGAGTATTGTAGCTCTATGGGTCAAGTAGTCCTAGTTAGCAAGGTAAGGTCTTGAGTGGGGTGGTGGATTTTTGGGAGAAGTCACTGTGTGTGTGCGAGGTGTAGGGCAGTTGGACCAGCTAGTCAACAGGCTGCAGGTTGTTCAAAATGCGAAGGCCAGAATGATACTAAAAATTGCCAAGCAAGAGTCAGTGAAAGATTCATTGAGCAAATTATACTGGCTCCCTATTCAATCTAGGATCAAGTTGAAAACACTTTGCCTAGCCCACAAGGCTCTGCATGGCAGGGCTGCAGTCCTTTTACAAGCTCTCATCTCTCCATATACACCCAACAGGTCCCTCAGGTCCTCGTGCAATTTCCTAATGATTTCCTAATGAGCACAACAAAGATAAAGAGAGTCAGATGGGGAGGTAAATCCTTCACTCATCTGGTACCTCTGGGGCAGACATCTTTTCTCGACCCTTAAATTATGGCCCTTATGCACATACAAGTGGAAGTATGTCTCACTTAAACAGAAGGGCTGAAGCAGACAACAGCACATCTGTGTTACATGTCATCTGAAATAAAGCCACCTGACAGGGTTGTTTTTAAAGGCCTGTTTTATTAGCAACACCCCCACCACCACCAATACCACTAAAAGTGAGCTGTACTACTAGCTGTGTGTGTATAAGGGCCGCAATGTAAGGGAAGACCAAAGTTTGCACCCCAGAAGGTTTAAGTCAGCCATACTGGTATTTGTGTGTGCATAAGAGCTGGAGCTTAAGGACAAGCAATGTCGGTATCCCAGAAGGTTCAAGTGAACTGCACTGCTACTTGTGTGTACATAAATGCCAGCATTTGTAGAGCGCACAGCTACCTCCAACGGAAGTGTCCCGGTGCTGTCCGTATACCGCTTAGGAACCCTTCCTGGCTTTTCCCTGTGAAATGTCCACTCCTGGGTACCCCCAAGGTGAAGCCAGGCATCCCAGCGCTGTTGGGGCCGTTGTCTACATAAGTGTTATGGAAACAGGGGTTGACCCAATTCTAGTCAAAGGACCTGGGTATCAAGCGTTATGGTCAACAGTTGGTCCTAGACACTAATTCACCATACAAATAAATTTGAAATTAGTCCGCTATAAATAGTCTCATTAGGTCACCTTTTGATTAAATCACTATAATCAACATAGAACAATGCATGAAATATATACCAACCCCAACATTTATCAATTGGTATAAGAGAACCACACCTGAAACCAATAAGTCTACATGAAGTCAATGAGACTTTCTTGTTTAATATACAATTTCACAATCACAATTTATAAAATACAGTTATATACAAAAGGTTTCAATATCAATATCATGCACAGAAAAGAGTGAGAATAAGTGCTCATGTGATTGATCAAAGGGATCAATAAAGAAGAGTGAGAAATGATTTATATACAAGAATGGTGAGCCTGCCCTGACTCAACGGCTTGCAAAAAAATTTAACTCTTTTTCGCTGGCGTATGAATGAAAAAGTCCTCCCATATTTCTTATTTTGCACCAATTGGCAAAGAAAAAAGGGGGGGGGCGGGGGGAAGGGGTAAATTGCAGGTGCAGGCTCCAAGGGAATTATGTCGACGTTTCGACCCAGAACGAAATTGGCGGGTAATTGGATTCCTCAAATAAGGGTCTTCATCAGGACGGGGTGGGGAAGGAACGAAGGGTTTCTCAATGTGCACGACAATAATTTGACCAAAAGGTAGGTGGGTATCCTTATATGGTGTGCCACCCGTGCGTTGTTAGTCCGCACTCAAAAGATTTCTCTCAGCTGATTCTATCACCATGAGTCATCTCATATTCAACTTCATTGGTTTTATTTTTTGCTTGAGCATTGCTCAACGAGGCAGTACGGAGACTTCGACTGCGCGTGGAGCAGACAAGAATTGTTTTCTTGGAGTCGGATAATCGACTTAAGCAAAAAATAAAACCAATTAAGTTGAATATGAGATGACTCATGGTGATAGAATCAGCTGAGAGAAATCTTTTGAGTGCGGACTAACAACGCACGGGTGGCACACCATATAAGGATACCCACCTACCTTTTGGTCAAATTATTGTCGTGCACATTGAGAAACCCTTCGTTCCTTCCCCACCCCGTCCTGATGAAGACCCTTATTTGAGGAATCCAATTACCCGCCAATTTCGTTCTGGGTCGAAACGTCGACATAATTCCCTTGGAGCCTGCACCTGCAATTTACCCCTTCCCCCCGCCCCCCCCCCTTTTTTCTTTGCCAATTGGTGCAAAATAAGAAATATGGGAGGACTTTTTCATTCATACGCCAGCGAAAAAGAGTTACATTTTTTTGCAAGCCGTTGAGTCAGGGCAGGCTCACCATTCTTGTATATAAATCATTTCTCACTCTTCTTTATTGATCCCTTTGCTCAATCACATGAGCACTTATTCTCACTCTTTTCTGTGCACGATATTGATATTGAAACCTTTTGTATATAACTGTATTTTATAAATTGTGATTGTGAAATTGTATATTAAACAAGAAAGTCTCATTGACTTCATGTAGACTTATTGGTTTCAGGTGTGGTTCTCTTATACCAATTGATAAATGTTGGGGTTGGTATATATTTCATGCATTGTTCTATGTTGATTATAGTGATTTAATCAAAAGGTGACCTAATGAGGCTATTTATAGCGGACTAATTTCAAATTTATTTGTATGGTGAATTAGTGTCTAGGACCAACTGTTGTCTACATAAGGGCAGGAGCTTAAGGGACGAGAAAAGTCTGTACCCCAGAAGTGAACCTCACTGCTACTTCTTTGTGTATAGGGGCAGGAGCTTAAGGGACGAGAAAAGTCTGAACCTCAGAAGTGTACCATACTGCTACTTCTGAAAGCATAAGGACAGGAGCTTAAGGGATAAACAAAGTCTGAAGCCCAGAAGTGAACCATACTGCTACTTCAGTTAGATGAATGAATGAAATGAAAAAAGAATTTCTAAAGCACAACAATTACCCGCAGGTATCTCGGTGCCGAGTCCTAATGCAAAACCAGAACTATTATGGAAGGTACTGGGACTGTTTGCTAAAAAGCCACGTTTTTAGATTTGTCCTGAATTCCAATAGATTTTCCTAGAGTTTTAGTTCTGTCAGGAGTGAGTTCCACAACCTGGATGTACATGAAACAAATCCCTTCCCACTGTGTGCATAAGGACAGGAGCTTAAGGGATGAACAAAGTCTGAACCCTGAAAAGTTGAAGTGAGCTGTACTGCTACTTATGTATATGTATAAAGGGAGGACTGTAAGGGTGAGCAAAGTCTCTACCCAAAACAGTTTAAGTATACCATACTGCTACTTGTGTGTGCATAAAGGTAGGGCCGTAAGGGGTAAGCAAAGTCTATACCTCAGAAGGTATAAGTGAGCTATACTGCTGCCTGGGTGTGCATAAGCATTGAACGTCAGGGATGAACAAAGTCTCTACCGAAAATGGTTTAAGTATACCATACTGCTAACTGTGTGTGCATAAGGGTAGGGTCGTAAGTGGTAAGCAAAATCTATACCCCAGAAGGTATAAGTGAGCAGTTTTGCTACCTGCGTGTGCATAAGCATGGGACATCAGGGATGAGCTAAGTCTCTACCTCAGAAGGTTTAAGCAAGCTATACTACTACTTGTGTGTGCATAATGGCCACTGCTTAAGGGGCAAGTAAAATCTCTACCCCAGGGGGTTTAAGTGTGCCATGCTGCTACTTGTGTGTGCATAAAGGCAGGACCATAAGGACTAGCCAAGTTTTTACGCTAGAAGGTTTAAGTGAGTCATACCCCTACTTGTGAGGGCATAAGGACTGGACCTTAAGGGACGAGCAAAGTCTCTACCCCTGAAGGTTTAAGTATGCCATGCTGCTACTTGGGTGTGCATAACAGCCAGAACTTAAGGGACAAGCAAAGCATGTACCCTAGAAGATTTAAGTATGCTATGCTGCTATTTGTGTGTGCATAAAGACAGGACTGCAAAGGATAAACAGTGTGCACCCCAGAATAAGTATGCCATGCTGCTACTAGTGTGTGCATAAAGACAGGACCATAAAGGAGGAACAGTTTGTACCTCAGAAGGTTTAGGTATGCCATGCTGCTACTAGTGTGTGCATAAAAACAGGTCCATAAAGGAGAAACAGTCTGTACCCTTCAAGGTTTAGGTATGCCATGCTGCTACTTGGGTGTGCATAAAGACAGGACCGTAAAGAATAAACAGTCTGTACCCCAGACGGTTTAAGTGAGCCATACTAGGTGAATATCGTCTGACACTAAGGCTTGTGACTGTTCCTTGCTTTTGTGTGCCATTATGAAGATGTAACGTGCTGCTCCTGAATTAACTAACTCCAATTTGCCAACAGCATTTATTTCAATGATTTTTCAAGCCTTTGTGTTAATCCTGCAGCATTGTGCATAAATTCTAAGAGCAATCACATTTGGAGAGAAATACAGTAATTGAAACCAGAATAGAATGGAAAAGCTCAAATTCTAATTTTTAAATGATTAGCTTTTTTGACCAGGCGGAATCAAGCATGAATTTCTGCTCCAATTTGCTTGTCGGCTACCTATAATGCAAGTGTAATTGCCAGAAGCAAATGGAATGAATAAATAAGCTGGTTCAGCTGATTCTTTTTGTTTCCATTTAAAATGAGGTATCCAGAGTATTGCTTCTGCTTTTATATTTGTATGCTAAACCAGGACCAGGCCAGGCAGGGGGGACCTGGCTAGGAAGATATCCTGGTGACAGACCTCCCATGTGTTCCCAAATATTGGAGTGGGGAGTTGGTCATCTTACACTTTGGGTGAATAGCTGTGGAAAACTACCCGACACATTTTACAGAGTCCCCTTAAAAATTTGAGAAGGCAATCTTTTCTCTGCTTCTACCTTTTTTTATGTCACAAGGCTTTTTGCCTGCTGCTATTATGCTCCACTACATTCTTATTAAGACTGACAACAACTAGAGCTTTTCTCTTCACCAAGAAAAAACACCTACGGATAAGGGCTTTGGGTCAGCCTCTTTCACCCACTGAATGAAGAAAGGGTCATTGATATTTTGAGTCAGCACAGATAAGTTCTTTGGTTTATCATGAGTTTATTGGCTACTAGGAACAGTATTATGCATTGTCCCCCTAGTGCACCACGTGGCATGTGTGCCCACGGTGTACAACCCCGGGTCACAATGGTATTACAGAAGGAGACTCAGACACTTGTGCGTCCCCTTCTGTAGTACTGATAGCAAGTAATCCTGGGCTCACTGACTCTAACACTGTGTGAGGAGAATGATGCACAAAATACTAGAGACAACGTTTGCATCATCTTCCTCAGGCAGCCTAGGAGTCAGTGACCCCAGGCATTTCTTGCTCTGTGCCCTGAGACAATGTAGATTTTTCACAGCCTGGTGGGCAGAAAATCTGGATTTTATTAAAGACACGGAGGCTAAGATTATGAAAATCGCCTTTTATTGCCCGCTCAGAGCACGACAACAGAAAGAATTTTACACTTTGAAACAATCCAGTAAAATATATAGTCCAGCAACATGCAGCCATTTTCCTTCTTTCAGCACTTTGAACAAGACACATCCAAACACAGAACTAAACTTCAAAGGTGAATGCTCCTCAAAGGTTATTCCACAAAATATCATCCAAATGTTTCTTAATCTGAAAGAAAATAAAAGTAACATGCATTTACTCCATCAGGGTGGGTATTTATGTGGCGGGATAATCTTAGCCTTCATGTCTTTAAGTAAATAGTCAGCAACATGCAGCCATCTTCCTTCTTTTTTTGCTGCTGCTCACAAGATAAGTACACCCTGCTTATTTCCTGTAGTAATAAGGGAGATTTAACTTTATGGATGTGTTTGAGTGAGTGCTGCTGTTGGAGGGTCATGTATAGACTTGTTAATTGCTTTGCGCCACTACCCCTTTCATATTTGTTCACCTTAGTGACTGTTTCTTTATTGCTAATTTCTTTACCTTTTCCTCTCACTAATATATTCCCCTTGAATCCTTTGTATTTGAGGTTTGCGCTTACACTGTAGGCCTGCTTGATGCCCCCTCTTACAAACTTATCCAAGTTTTTTGAAGGAGAGAGCGGTTAATCAGAGTCTAGATGGAGCTTTGAACAATGCGGCTGGAGTGGGCTGCGCTTGTTCCTTTGTGTGCCTCCCGCTCCTGCCTTGGCAGCTTGCAGGCTGCAAAAGACACCAGCTCCTTCCTAAGAAGTTTCATGTCCCATGCAGGGCCTCAGTGCAATACGCAATTCGACATGCGACCGCACCGACCATCCCAACATCGTTTCGCTCTCTCCAGTGTGGTGCCCTTCTCAGCAGGCATCTGCACCATCTTTGGCAAGTTTTTCCTCTTCTTTTTCTTCGGTAACGCGCTCCTGCCTTTGCTACCGCACCCATTGAGGATTGTACTTACTGGTCAGGAAGACTATGAAGGAAAGCACTCTAGTGGCTGAAAACGAACCAGGTATGCATGTTGGACGCCATTTTAAATATATGGGAAAAGGATAATGCCACACAATAGGAGCGGTCATTTCTAAACACTGGGCACAATCTAATAATGGTCATATAGACCATTGGCAGCTGTAGTCCCCTCATACACCTCAATTGTTTTTTTCTGGAAATGCCCCTTCAATTACCTTTTATCATTTGGTTAATTAGGCTGCCTTCATTTAACCCTTCCTTTACTGTCTTAGCTATTTTAGCCCTATATAATATAATAAATATCCTAGTGTGACAAAATGTCTGAGGAACAGCTAGATGATGGAATTGGAGGGCATGGTAAATAGAGCAATTGGAAAATTGATGGGGCCACTAGAGGAGACCATCAATAGGAAGTTAGAGGCATTCTCCAGGAAAGAGTCAAGTCAAGTCAAAAACCACTTTATTCGATTTAGTTAAAAATCATAAAAGCATACTACAGCAAATAAACAGATCGAATACATGTTAAAATTTACATACAGTACAATATATAAAAACAGTAAAAAGGTTCAGGTTAAAAGAAGTCAACATGTGCAAAAAAGCAAAAAGTACCACATTCCTCATAGTCCCCATAATATGACTCATAGTTTCATCTAAAAAGGGGTCAAGTTGTAAAGAAGGTCATCATGTGCAAAAAAGCGAAATATACCACGTTCGTCAAAGTTACCAAAGGATAAATCACAATTTCCTCTTCCTGATTCGTACAGCAGCAACAAGGTAATTTGCTACGCTGAACATCACCAAGGGCGTATCTAGCATTTGCAAGTACAGTAAAGCTGGTTTCGCTTGCATAAAAGCTTTCTCTTTCAACAGAGGTATCAAATACTTCTGCCTTGGGACATTATAGAGGGGGCAGAACAGCATATGGTGCATATTATCTTGAATAGAAAAATTGTCACATTTACATACAGGTGCATCCTCCGGCTTAAACCAGCCCTGTCTATCACAGAGTACCAAGTAAATCTGGTTAAAACGAAACTTGACTAGGAGCCACCTGTGAAACGGAATGTTAACTAGGGTAAGATATGGTTGAATTGCCGGACAAATAATTGTCATATAATGTGCTCTAACCGTAGGTTTTATTAACTGGAGTTGCTCTCGCTCCAGGATCTTAAGCTTGTAAAAGTTTTCCTTAACCCAGGCTAAGTCAGCTTTTTTTAGATCCAACTGGGAGGAGAAAATCTCCGGGCGTCCAAGTTCTGTTGAGCACTTTTTGATATATGACAGCCAGTCAATATCTTTGTGTTTGTCAAGTTTTAAACAATCCATCAGAATTTTGTGGTTAAGACCTAGGTTGTTATTAATCCAGACCCTAATCCACAAAAGAATGGGTGCCATGGAAAGGATATCAGTAATGTACCTTACTCCAAGCTCCTGATGGACAGAAAAAGTGGCTGTTGACAGAGGAAGTCCTAACACAGAACAAAGAAACTTATTAACCTCTGTTTGAATGGTATCAGTTTTTACATAGCCCCAAACACCTGCTCCGTACCTAGCTATTGCCAATGATTTCGCCCTGTACAAAGCTAATAATGCACCACTTGGCTTCCCTCCAAGTCTCCTTGAGAAGCTCAAGATGGCATTAACAGAGCTCCTCACTGCTTTAGTTTTTGATGTTATCTGAGGAGACCAACAACCCTTATTGTCGAAAATTATGCTGAGGTAGGTGAAAACTTTAACATTAGTGATCACTTCCTCCTTACAATAAAAAGGTTTAGTATTATTTTTAGCAGCCCCAAAAACCATGACATGGGATTTAGAATTATTGACCACAAGTTCAAGAGAAGACATGAAGTCACTAAATGCATCTAAGAGTCTCTGGAGGCCGAGATGTGTTCTGGCTATTAAGGCGGCATCATCTGCGTACAGGAGCACTGGGATGTTAATGTCTCCTGCACGTGGTGTATCCACACAAGCAGCCAAAAGATTCTTTTCCAGAGAATTTATATACAAGGTGAACAGCATAGGGGCGAGGATGCAGCCTTGCCGCACACCCCTTCCTGATTTAAACCAAGCTGTACGATGTCCCTCTTGGTCCATTCTAATGGAGGCCTTTAAGTCCTTGTGCAATTCAGCTAAAAAATAGACCAGAGGGGGATCCAAACCCATTTTTAATAACATGGCCCACAGCTTCGCTCTGTTTACTAAGTCAAAAGCTGTGGATAAATCCATGTAAGCAACAAAGATTGTCCCCTTTTTTGCCTTTGTATATTTGGAAATTAACATGTGCAAATTTAGGCATTGGTCCTCTGTCCCTCTTCCTTTCCGGAAACCATACTGGGCGTTGGACAAAATGTCATTTTCTAATGTCCATTTATCAATTTTAGCCAACAATACTTTACCCAGGATTTTCATAGAAGAATCCAACAAGGAAATAGGGCGGTAACATTTGGGGTCACTTCTTGAACCTTTTTTGAAAATTGGGACAATGATTGAGCATGTCCAGTTATTAGGGAAACCCCCTACAAGTACATGATTAAACACATTCCTCAATATCGTGGCCCACATATCCGGGTTTGATTTATAAAAATCTAGAGGAACACCATCGGGTCCCGGGGCTTTACTCTTGGCAGAGCTAATTATCGCAGTCTTGACTTCAGTATCATTAAAATCTAGATTTAGTTGCATGTCAGAATAACAGGGTATATGGAATGTTTCATAAGCTTGGTTACTCCCATAAATGGCTGAGAAATGTTTAAGCCACTCTAATTCTGGTATATTTACCTCAAGATCTAAATTGCATGATTGAGCAAATAAGGGATTATTTATTATAGACCAGAATTTAGAGCTATTTTTAAGGGTAGTTGAGTCCATCTCCAGGAAAGAGAAAGATTGTAATAATACTGCCCAGCTCAAATGCTCTGGACGGGTAGGTCTGACCCAAAGAAAAGGAGCTTCAGGGGATAATTCTATTAAAAAGCAAAGAAAATGAAAGTAATTAGCAAGGATTTGACACAGGAGAGAGCTGATGATGGAATCAGTGCTTCTGGCACTGTAGATGGGCAAGGAAAAGGCCTAATTGTCCTTACATGCATTGATAGCGATGAGGCTTTTGAACCTGAGATTGATCAGTCTTATTCCTCTGGATTTGACTCCGATCACAAGGACATCGAGGTCAGGAGGAAACATCCAAGGCTTCAGAATCACAGATGGGCATTGTTGATCCTTTGGAGGAGGATTTGTTCAATCCCCTTCTAATCAAACACCCCATGTCCCCATAGTGGGCACCTTCACAGCATGTCATGGAGTACATTGCGTTATGGTTGAGAAGTGAGATCCCTAAAGATGTAAGATCTCAACTCAAATTTGAGTGCCCACGCCCCTGCCTCCTTGATAAAGTCACAATGACCCCAGAATTGGACCCCAAGATGGTAGCATTTACTAACAAAGGGGGCAAGGACTCAAGGAAATGGCTTGACAGGGTCTTAAAGTCCTGCCAAGATCGCCTACTAGATGTCATTGGTCCTTCGACCAAGATACTCGAAATGACAAAGGTCGCCTACCTCAGTAAAACTCTAGTCAATCAAGAGTTGTGCCACTGGGCCCAAAGAGCTGTCTGCCTCCGGAGGAATGCTAACTCAGCCACCTCCAACGGAGGAGAAAGAGCATCCTCCTCATAAATGATCCCAAGGTGATCAAATTGGCAAGCAAAGAATGGAGCCCATCCCCTCAGAGGCATCACTTCAGAGATGACTATATTAAGGACATGGGCAAGTATGCAGGGGTTTTCCGCTCCATACAAAAATCTCAGAAATAGGGTATTTTGGGACAAGGTTTTGGAAGGGCTGGGAGAACGAGGGGTTGGTAGTTTTGTGGAAGTCAGGCTTCATCCAGCCCCTTCATGAAGGGCAACAGATTCGGCCAGTCGCACTTTGGGTCCCACCAAGCCTTCTATTCCCAGAGGCAAAGGTTCTGCAGTAGAGCCTCAAAAGGAGATCGTAGGCAAAGAGGATGTTCCTAAGGGATGAGTTTTGAGAGACCCTTCAGATACCCCTATAAGGTAGGGAGGCAGGTTGGCCCAATTTTGTGGGAATTGCAGAATGGTGACGCAGGTTCATAGGTCCTTGACGCTGTCAGAGGATACAAGCTGGAGTTTATAGACACTCCGGTTCAGGTGAAAACTCCCAGGGAACTAAGAATCTCGCAAGAAGACTCAAACTTGGTTGTGTAAGAGTTAGAGGACTTGCTGGCAAAAGGAATTATCCGGGAGGCGTTAGGCTCTGGGGTATGTTTTGTCAGCAATATTTTCCTAGTTGGAAAGAAAGACAAAGGTATAAGACCACTTGTTCGAAATGGGGGTCTCTAGTTGGCAGTGGCATGCTCCCTGTCCAAGTACAGAACCCCATTTCTAACATTGGTGGTCAGCAGTGAGGATTTGTACTTGTATTTGTACTTGACATACAGTGATCAGTGTGCACTAGTACTGAGTGCAGACCATTAAACGACCGCATACTGTTTTTGGCTTTTTTATCTCCTATTTTTGTGATAACCCTTGAAGTATCCACGCACCATGCTTCTGAGAGGTAAACCGGCAAGTGAGGTTGCAGGATGTGGTTTGAGATTGAAATGTTGCACTCTCATAAAGCAGATCAGCTCAAACTATTTTGCAAAGAGTTTGGATGTCCCATGAGAAGGTCGGCCAAGAAGGAGGAGGTGCAGAATGCTTAGAGTGCCTGGTGGGCAGCCAGATAAGCTGGGGAGGCTAAACACGGGAATTTGGATCTTGAAATGCAGAACCAGCAAAGGGGGTTGTGGAGCACAGAATCTGCCTGTGGGGGGAGTGCCCGTCGGCGCCAGTGCTCCGGATCCCATCAGAAAGGCACTCGACCTGCAACGCGAGTGACTTCAAGGGCCCCATCGCCCTGCATCTCTGAAAGGTACTGTTTGCGGGTCTTCCCAACACTGTAGTTGGCCTGCGACCCCGCGGTCAGCCAGAACTGTTTATGGATTTGTGTGCTCACCGCGCCATGGAAGCCCAGACGGAGCTATCCACACAAGGAACTCTTTTTAATCAACATATTTTTGAACTGTGAACTTTTAAGTATAGTAATGTGGATTTTCATTGTTTTTGGTCTTGTTTTAATTATATAAAATATTGGACATTTTTCTAAACTGGTGGGGTGTCCTTTTGTGGTGCGTATACTGTCTCACTGGCCATGGAGGAGAAGAGAAAGGTATTGGAACATGAAGTTAGGATCAAGGAGCTGGATCGAGAGAAAAGAACCAGCTCAGATGGTGGCAGCAACTCATCATGACAGACAGACCGAATCCTACACATCCCGAAGAACGTGGGCCAGGAGTTCAAGAAGGGGGATGACATACAGAGGGGGTTTCAGGGTTACGAGGCAGCGATACAGATGAATGGGGTCCCTGAGGAGAATTGGGGAGCAGGATTGTGGTCTCTGTTTCCAGAGGCAGCCAGGGATACTTTGACAGCTTTGGGCAAGGGGCCTAACCTCACCTATGGTGTTTTGAAGGAAGCCCTTCTCACTAGGTATGGTCTCACCACTGAAAAGTACAGGGATCCGTTTAGGTCCTGGAAGAAATCTGATGCCAAAACATGGCTGGAATGTGTGGATGGGTTTTGTCGTTTGTTGGAAGGCTGGGTGGAGGGCAGCAATGTGACAGATTTTAAGGGGCTTTACAATTTGATTGCGTGGGAGCACCTGTCGAGTCTATGTTTTGCAGATCTGCACCAGCACCTAGTAGATAGTAAGCTGACTGACCCCAGGAAGCTTGCTATGGAGGCAGACCACTGGGTGAATACCAGGGTCCACAAGAAAGCGTTTGGGGAGACTCAGCCTGAGGTGAACAGGGTCCCCAGCCGAAAAGTGGGCGGGAACAAGGGTAAAACACAGGAGTTCTCGAAACGGCCCCAAAATAACACCCAGGGTAAAGATTCCTATCCCCCGGAGATAAGAAACAAGGGGTCTTGACAGGAAAGCTTGCTGAGACCGGCCTCTTCATGAGACCAGGTGGGGCACATGAAGGGAGACACCAGGTGCCCAAAAGGGGACACAGTCACCCACCGGTGGAAAGTCCAAAATGTGGGCCAGCATAGCGCATGGGGAGGAGGAGGAGGAGTTTCAACAGGAGGGTGGGGACCCCGCAGAAAGGACCCTCATCTCACTAGGGGACAGTGAGATGGTCCCTGGAGCCCAGGTGCCCCAACACAAAGAAATACAGCACCTGGCTGACCATCAACGGGAAAAGGGTAGAGGCTCTCAGGGATACTGGAGCCAGTGTGACCTCAGTTTGGTATCACCTGGTTCCTGAGACGCAGGTGGTCCCCGGGGCATTCCACCAGATGATTAGAGTCGACAATTCAGAGCGCCAGTGTCTAGTAGCGCAGATTCCATTCGAGAGGGGGGGGGGGTCTCAGGTCCATTGAGGGTAGTTGTGAGCCCTTCCATGCCTGTCGATTGTCTGCTCGGTAACGACCTGGAGCAGTCCTTATGGAAGGATGTTGAGCTCAGGTCCCACTTGGAGATGTTGGGGTTGCCGGAGTGGGCATGTGTCTCCACTCAGTCAATGGCGGCCCGAGAGGGTGATCAGAGGGACCCAGAGCCTGAGACAGTGGCCCAGGTCCCTGCCAAGAGAAAGTGCAAGGGGCACGGGAAACCGCCCCCTGATGTTCCCACGGCCCGGGAGGAGGCGGACCTTGAGGGAGATGCCCGATGCCAGGGGCGCAGGTAGGCAAACTGGGGGACTTCTCTGAGCTGACCCATTGGCAGCAAGAAGGGGGCCCCACCAGGGAGGAGTTCTGCCGGGAGCAGAAAGAATGCCCTTCTCTGGAGGGTCTGCGGCGGCATGCCGCAGCCCAGGCAACTGGTGATCAGTTCGGATCACATTGGATCTATTAGGAGAATGATCTCCTGTACAGCAAGCCTAAGGTCACGGACCCTGGATCAGCCCGTGTGCTGGTGGTACCCCAGCGCTTCCGGACCTTCCTATTGGGTCTGGTTCACAATGTGCCTTTGGCAGGACATTTGGGGCAGGACAAGTCCTTTGACCAGCTTCTCACCCAATTTTACTGGCCACAAATGCGAAGGCAGTCGGATGTGCATTGTTGGTATTGCCAAACTTGCCAGGCAAGTGGCAAGAGAGGAAGGAAAGTGAAAGCACCTCTCCAACCATTCCCCTTGGTGGGGACACCCTTTCAAAGGGTAGGGATGGACATTGTGGGGCCACTGGATCCCAAGACAGCCATGGGCAACAGGCACATCCTGGTCTTGGTGGACCATGGTCCCGGTACCCAGAGGTAAACCCTCTCAGGACAACGACGGCGCCAGTGGTGGGCCGGGCGTTAATGGGGATCTTTTCCCTCGTGGGGTTCCCCAGAGAGGTGTTTTCCGACAGGGGCACCAATTTCATATCAAAGTATATTACATCCCTGTGGAAGGAGTGTGGTGTTACGTACAAGTTCACCACTCCTTCCCACCCCCAAGGTAATGGTCTGGTGGAAAGTTTAAACCAGACCTTGAAGGGCATGATCAAGGGTCTCACTAAACCCATGAGTCATAAGTAGGACATCCTCTTACCATGCCTGCTCTTTGCATACAGGGAGGTACCCCAGAAGTCTCTCGAGTTCAGCCCCTTCGAGCTTTTTTATGGTCACCCCGTGCGAGGACCTCTCAGCTTGGTGAAGGAGGGCTGGGAGTCCGCTCCCAAGAAGACACCCCAGGATGTGTTCAGCTACATGCTGGTCTTCCGCTACCAAACAGCCCGCTTCAGGAAACTCGCTCAGGCGAACCTCGAGGCCAGTCAGGAAGAAATGAGGAAGTGGTATCACCAGAATGCCACTCTGATAGAGTTTCAACCTGGACAGAAAGTGTGCGTTTTGGCCCCTGTGGAACCTTGTGCCTTGCAAGACAAGTGGACGGGCCCTTTGAGGTGGTGGAGCGCAAAAGTAAGGTCACTTACCTGGTGGATTTGCAGGCTCCTTGGAACCCGTTGTGGGTCCTCCACGTGACCGCCTCAAACCCCACTTTGAGAGGTCCGAAGTGAGTATGCTCATGGCGACAGACGACGGGGAGGAAGCGGAGCCTCTCGCGGACCTCCTGTCCGCCCAAGAGGGGGGTGGATCAGTGGATGGTGTGACCCTATCCCCGGCCCTGACCGCGGAGCAACAGAGCGAGTGTCGCCAGTTGTTGGAACAGTTTGCCCCACTGTTCTCCTTGACCCCAGGTGTTACTCACTGGTGTACCTACGACGTGGATACCGGTAGCAGATCCCCGGTGAAACATAAGATTTACCCGTTGGCTGACAGGGTCAAGGCCAGCATCAAAGAGGAGGTCTCGAAGATGCTGGTGTTAGGGGTGGTTGAGCCGTCCAGTAGCCCCTGGGCAATCCGCGTGGTCTTGGTCCCGAAGGCAACGGCGCCCAGTGCCACCCCGGAACTGTGGTTCTGCGTGGACTATCGGGGGCTCAATGCCGTCACGCGGACTGACACACACCCCACCCCTGAGCCGATGAGCTCATCGACCGGTTGGGAGCGGCCAGATTCCTGAGTACGTTCGGTTTAACGGGTACTGGCAGATCGACCTAACCGAAGGGGCAAAAGAAAGATCCACATTCTCAACCCCGGACGGGCATAACCAGTTCTGTGTGATGCCCTTGGGCTAGAAGAATGCCCCTGACACAATTCAGAGGTTGATCAACCAGGTGTTGGCCGGGCTGGAGGAATTTGGCATCGCGGTGTTCAGTTCCAGTTGAGACAAACATCTGCAACACCTCAGGGAAGTGTTGAGGGCGCTGTAGACGGCAGGACTCACGATTAAGGCCAGTAAGTGCCAGATACAGCAGGGGTCAGTGGTGTACTTGGGACACCAGGAAGGGAGCGGCCAGGTGGTGCCCCTACAGCCCAAGATTGACACCATTCTGGCTTGGGAGCCCCCAAGACCAAGACCGAGGTGAGGGCCTTCTTAGGACTCACCGGATACTACCGGAGGTTTGTTAAGGGATATGGCACCCTTAACCGAGCTGAATTCCAAGAAGCAGCCAAAAAAGGTGACCTGGACAGAGTCCTGCCAGAAGGCGTTTGATACCCTGAAGGACGCCATGTGCACGGCCCCCTTGATCAAATCCCCCGACTTGTCCAAAGAATTTGTCGTGCAGACTGACGCGTCAGAGCATGGAGTGGGAGCGGTGCTCTCACAACTGAACAAAGAGGACCTAGACCAGCCGGTAGTCTTCCTGGAGACTACTCCCCAGGGAGCAAAGATGGAGTGCCATAGAAAGGGAAGCTTTCGCTGTGGTCTGGGCACTGAAGAAGCTGAGGCCCTACTTGTTTGGGACTCACTTCCGGGTTCAGACAGACCACAGGCCCCTCAGGTGGTTAATGCAGATGAGGGGGAGAATCCAAAACTGCTGAGGTGGTCCACCTCCCTACAGCGAATGGACTTCACGGTGGGACAGAACACGCCAACTCAAATGGCCTGTCCCGGTTCTTCCGCCTTAGTGAGGAGAACTCCCAGGAGTGTGGGTAGTTCCCCCTACTTTCAGCTGGAGGGGACGTGTGTTAGACTTGGCATCTTATGGTGTGTTTCTCCCGAGTTTTTGCTTTCTGCCCTCCCGCTTTTGGCTCTGTTTTTGCTGGTATATCATTTATGCGCTCTTTTCGCACTGCTGATCAGTGGTAAAGCGCTGGTGCTCCTATGGTACAGTGTGTTATGATTGGATGTGTGACTTACTTGTCAGTCCCCAGTAAAGGACACTGCGGGTGCCGAGGCTTGTGAGTCACCCGCTACTCGTGGGCCTGCAGCACGGATTGTGCCACCCACTTGCGTAGCCCGAAAAAGGTATAAGTGAATGAAGTTTGGTATGGCTGAACTCAGCATCTAAAGACACAGCATTTAGCGAGGGTACCCTTTTCAGTCTTAGTTCATTGTGGCCACTGTTAGAAAGTGAGTATTATTTTGCTCGGTCATCCCGTGGGCCTCTGCTGGAATGTGGATTGCCTGTCTGGTTTTTGGACAACAGATGGCTAGGAAGCAGGGTGGCTCCCGATAGTCTAGGTAGGTCAGGAAAGGGCTAAACAGACCTGGGTTACGAGGGGGGAAGTGGGAGGAGATTTCCTTGCACCTCAAAGGGCCTGGTCTGCCTCAGACAAAGCCGTCTCCAACTCCTGCCAGGAATTCAGGCCAGAGAAGGCCCAACTGGTTCTGGCCGAACACCCACACCATCTGCCTGGAAGATAAAAGGATTTTTTTGTACAAATACTGGGTCCTAGACCCCTGAACTTTAGAACTCATCTGGATCACGAAGACTGCACAGAAGAAGAGCGGAGAAACTGCTAAAAGGAAAGACCGCTTTGCTGCGTGCTTTGCTAGGCTGACCTGCATTGGCTGCTTCTGTTTTGGGCAGTGAAAGGCCTGGACTGGACTTTCTGCAACCGAATTGGTGAGACACTCCAAGGGCTTGAGGTAGAGCTTGCCCCCTGTTCATGAAGTCTCAGGAAAAGCAAAGACTTCAGGTTCTTCGACCCGCAGCACTGGGGACTGTGTGTTTTGTGCTGTAACCCGAAGAATGTCACTCGATGACGTATACGACGACCCTGCCGAACTTGTGTCCCGAAGGCACCACAGAGGGCACCGCCGCAATGCCGCACCGCGACCCTGGTCTCACTGACCACGCCTGCTGACGCCATGACCGAGCCGCTGCTCGCACCATGACCTGTGGGCACCGCACTCCGCACCACCTCGCTTCACGATGATGCCGTGGCCTTCCTGACGCCGCCACTTCCCGCCGAAATCGACGCCGCTGCTTGCACCGTGGTTCAGGGGCACCGCCCGTAAGTTACACAACGCACCGCCCTCATCCCACACCGCAGCACTTGGCCGACCTAAGAAAGAAGCTCGACCTGCAACGCGAGTGACTTAAAGGGCCCCATCGCCCTGCATCTCTGAAAGGTACTGTTTGCGGGTCTTCCCGACACCGTAGTTGGCCTGCGACCCCCACGGTAAGCCAGAACTGTTTTTTGGATTTGTGTGCTCACGACGCAGTGGAAGCCCGGATGGAGCTATCCACACAAGGAACTCTTTTTAATCAACGTATTTTTGAACTGTGAACTTTTAATTATAGTATTGTGGATTTTTATCATTTTTGGTCTTGTTTTAATTATATAAAAATATTGGATATTTTTCTAAACTGGTGAGGTGTCCTTTTGTGGTGCGTACACTGTCTCACTGTTGGTTATGTGCAAATGCTTTACACACTGCCTCTAAGATAAGCCTGGCTGCTCGTGCCAAGCTACCAAGGGGGTTAGCAGGGGTTATTTTAGACGTATAACTCCCTTATCCCGACTAGAGTGGTGGTTTTTGCCTGGCTTTGGCCCGCGCCCTAGCCTACCAAAAATCCCATTTCTAACACTATCTTTGTGTATTGCTTTGTGTACACATGTAGAATAATTATGTTGATTACAAAAAAATCATCTTTGGTCTACTTGTACATATCCAATGCACTACCCTATTTCTCAACCTGTACCTCTATCAATATCTTTAATCTACATATACTTACCTCATTTATGCATCTATATACTTTCAATGTACTTATGGAGCTATATATTTATCACTTTCTTCTAATTTGGCATTTCCAATGCACTACCCTATCTCTCAGCCTAATACTTTTCTCAATATATCTTCGAGCCCAACTTTCTGACTCATCTCAAACTACTTTCTACTACTCTTTCCAATGCACTACCCTGCGCTCTACAAATAAACAAATAAATATCTCTCACCCTATACATCTATCAATATATCTTCTACATCCACTCTCATTTATCCCAAATCCCATACCACTACTATGATCCCCAAAATAACCTTTTCAAGACTCTCTCATACTCTACCCCACCTCGCATGATCTGACACCTTTTTTACTATACCGATCCCCCAAAACAAACCTCTATCAACTCTTACCTCTGACTTTTCCCCTCCAAAACCCCTGTATACTCATCCAAAAGCTTCCTCCTACTGCTATGACATAAAAAAACAAATCCTTCACTCTTCTATCCTGCCACCTACCCTTCTCTATCAAAATAACTGAATAACATATCGACCACTCAAATTACTTCATATTTCACTACACTAATTTTAAACACTAATCCTTTATGGGTTCCGCAGTATTACGCTACTCAACAGAAAAGCGTTTCAACGCCCGTCAAGGGTAACAGGTGCTAAGTGAATGCAAACCTTTCTTCCCCTTCTATGCCTCCGCTATCCTTCTCACTCCAAATAACTGACTAATATCCACCACTCAAATTACTTTCATATTTCACCATACTAATTCACCACTAATCCTTTATGGGTTTCCAGAGTAGCGTGCTTCAACACCCCACCAGGGGCAACAAACGCTATATAAATACAAACCTTTTTTCCTCTTCTATCCTTCTAACTGGTTAACCTATGCACCACTTAAAATGTACTTGCATGTTCCATATCTTGTGGGATTACGCTGGGAATCGGGCGAATTGGTCCAGACTGGCGAGCATAATGTCGGAAGTGGTTGGCTCTGAGGTCCCACTGGAGGCCCGATGGCACATCCTAGATGTTACTTCTGATATCACATGGCCTAAATGGGAGAAGATCTGGCTGGCGTTAGCGAGCATGGTGGCCAAAAGGAATATAGCAAGGCTCTGGGCTAGTAATGTGGTACCAACAGTGGAAGACTGGGCAAAGGACCTAGATTGGTGCCAGAGGGCTGAGAAAGTGATTTATAAAAGTAGAGGGTGTCCCAAGAAGTGGGAGAAAATATGGGCAGCATGGAGAATGTATAGGGGGGAGTTAATGGACACCCAGTCTGTCTCCGAAACTTGCGAATATTGTGTCTGTATCTTTGTATTGCTAAGCAGATCGAAACGTTCAAATACTGTATTATGTCTGACCTTGCCTTCTGTACGTCCACGGACTATCTGATGCTTTACAGTATGCCACTGTTTTTGGAGCCTGTTCTTTTAATAAAAAGATATTTTTTTTTAATGTACTTGCATGTTTCACTATACTAATTCAACCCTAATACTCTATGGGTCCGGGAGTAGCGTGCTACTCGACGAAAAAAGCGCTTTGGCGTCTCGTCTGGGGTAGTAAGCGCTATACAAATGCAAATACAATACATACTGGAGATGTAAGGTCTGCCTGAGTAGGCATGTGTGACCACTCGGTCAATGGCAGCCAGTCGGGGTGATCAAGAGGACCTGGAACCTGAAAGAGTGGCCCAGGAGCCTGCCAGGAGGAGGAAGGGCAGGGGGCACAGGAAATCTGCACTGGAAGTTTCCATGGTCCAGGCAGAGGCAGACCTTGAGGGCGATGCCCTGAAACCTACAGGTGAGCAAATGGCCGAATTGGGAGACCTGCCTGAGTTGACCCATTGATAGCATGTGGAGGGGGGGATTCCCACCAGGGAGGAATTCTGCAAGGAGCAGATGGAGTGCCCTACTCTTGCTGGTTTGCGGCAGTTGGCTGCAAACCAGGCAGCTGGCGATCAGTCTGAATCACATTGGATCTACTGGGAGAACGGCCTCCTGTACAGCGAGCCTAAGGTTGCTTAGCCAGTGTCAGCCCATGTGCTGGTGGTACTCCCGCGCTTTAGAGCCTTCCTACAGGTCTGGCTCATGATGTGCCTTTGCAGGACATTTGGGGAAGGAAAATAACTTTGACAGGCTTGTCACCCACTTCTATTGACCCAAAATGTGAAGGCACTCTGATGCACTTTGTAGGTCTTGCCAAACATGCCAGGCAAGTGGTTAGAGTGGGAGGAAAGCTAAGGCTCCTCTCCAGCCTTTTCCTGTGGGGAGCACCCCTTTTGAGTGGGTGGGAATTGATAGTGTGGGGCACTTGTACCCCAAAACAGCATTAGGCAACAGGTACATCCTGGTCTTGGTGGACCATGCCACCAGGTACCTGGAGGCTATCCCTCACAGGAACACGACGGCCTCTGTGGTGAGCTGGGCATTGATGGGGATCTTTTCCTGTGTGAGTTTTCCCCTGAGAGGTGGTATCTGACCAGGGTACCAACTTTATATTCAAGTATATTACATCTCTGTGGGAGGAGCATGGTGTAACCTATATGTTCACCACTCCTTACCACCCCCAATGTAATAGTTTGGTTGGGAGATTCAACCGAACCTTGACAGGCATGATTAAGGGTCTTGAAGAACCCAGGAGGTGTAAGTGGGACGTTCTCTTGCCATGCCTTCTCTTTGCTTACAGGAAGGTACCATAGAAGCACTTAGGGTCCAGCGTCTTTGAATTGCTGTATGGTCATCCTATAAGAGGACCTCTTAGTCTAGTGAAAGAAGGCTGGGAGAATGTTCAAAGTAAACCTCCTCAGGATGTAGTTAGCTACATGCTGGCCTTCAGAAACCAGACTGCTTAGTTCAGGAAGCTTGCTCACAAGAACCTGGAAGCAAGCCAGGAAGAGATGAGACGATGGTAAGATCAGAATGAAAATCTGGTTGAGTGTAAGCCTGTCCTGAAAGTGTGGGTCATGGCCCCAGTGGAGCCTTTCACTCTCCAGGATAAGTGGACTAGGCCTTTTGAGATGGCTGAGCCCAAGAGTAATGTCACCTATCTGGTGAACTTGCAGACTCCAAGGAACACTTTGAGGGTTCTGCATGTGAACCACATTAAACCTCACTTTGAGAGGTCTGAAGTGAACCTGCTCTTGGCTACAGATGATGGGGTGGAAGAGGAGAGTGAACCTTTTCCTGACCGCTTGTCTGCCCTGCACCTATCCCTAAACAGCAGAGTGACTTCTGCCGAGACAGTTTCCTACTCTGTGTTCCCTGACCCCAGGTGTCACCCACTAGTGTACCCATGACACTGAGGCCAGCCCTCCTGTAAAACACAAAATGTACAGATTGACTGTCAGGGTCAAGGCCAGCATCAAAGACAACGTTTTCAAAGATGTTGGTGTTGGAGGTGAATGAGCCCTCCAACAATCCTTGGGCCAGCTCAGTAGTCTTCCCGCCAAGGGCTGCAGCACCCGGTGCCACATTGAACTTCAGTTCTGCGTGGACTACTGTGGGTTCAGTTCCGTCACCAGGTTGGACGCACACTCCACCCCCGGGGCTGATGAGGTTGGGAGCTGCTAAATCCCTCAGCACATTCAATTTATCTTCTGGGTACTGGCAGATTGCTTTGACTGATGGGGCCAAGGAGAGGTCTGCATTCTCAACACCAGAGGGGCACTACCAGTTCAAAGTTATGCCTTTTGGGTTGAAGAATGCCCCTGCCACCTTTCAGAGTTTGGTCAACCAGGTGTTGGCTGGGCTGGAGGATTTCAGTGTCGGTCACCTGGATGACATTGCACTGTTCAGTTCTAGTTGGGAAGATCACTTGCACCATCTCTGGGAAGTGTTGAAGTCTCTGCTGAAGGCAGGCCTCACTATCCAGGCCAGTAAGTGCCAAATAGGGCAGGGGTCTGTGGTGTACTTAGGACACCCGGTAGGAAGTGGCCAGGTGGGACCCCTACAACCTAAGATTGACACCATTCTTGCTGGGGAGCCCCCTAAGACCCAGACGTATGTGAGAGCTTTTCAGGTCTCACTGGCTATTACAGAAGTTTTGTCAAGGGATATGGCACCTTTGTTTTCCCCTTGACTGTGCTTGATAATATTAATGGGGTGTCCCAGTAACATGCAGAACCTGGGGAATATCAATAATATGCGAACAGCAGTTCTGCCATGAGAAAAGGAATTTCTTTAAGGAAATAACTTCATCCTCTCAAAAGTAGGAATCATCAATGATACTAAATGCACTCTGTCCCAAAAGTCAGGGCTAACTGGGGCCTTCCAACTGGCCCTCTGGCTGCCATGGCAGAGAAAACACTGCGCAATGCACTGGGGGACTCACATGCCCCCATCGTTGCAGCTGCCCGTGCTCTCGCGGTGCAGCCGGGGAAAATGAGAACTGGCACCACTGTGCCTTGAGAGCCCCACACCGGGACACTTACAACCAAATTGCCCCCCACACTGCAGCTGCACGCACCCCTGCCTTGCAGCTGTGGGAATTGGACAGTGGCGCCGCAGGGCCACTCAAACCCCTGTCACCCGGATTCCTTTCACAGGGACCCAGCACACCTGTTCCTCTGCAAGCCCCACCCACCGGGGCTTCTTGTTGCAGCGCTGCACGTCCAGCCATGGAGGGAAAGGCCCAAATCTGGATCACGGGAGCATGCGAGGCTCTGGACTTCTCAATGCCGGCACAGGGAACCAGAAATCATCCAACTGGTCTCCATGTGTGGATCCTCGACCATGCCCACCACCAGGCAACCGATGCCTGACTTCCGGTCCCAGGCACAGCTTCCTTTCTGGAGGGCGCGATATCCCGACCTCACCGATTAGGTCTCCACTCCACTCCTCTCCACTCGCGCTGACTCGGCTTCCTGTTGCCCCAGCAACTGGCTGAGTCCTGCTGAGAGCCTAGGCGGCAGCTCCCTGCACCTAGACAAAACTGAAATGCTTTACCACACACTCTACAGAGATAGTGCCACTTTGCACGCACCTCCTTGAGCCAGCGCTGGGACTGGCAGACAGCGCCCTGTTCAGCACTCCTCATGCTCTTCCTCAATTCACAGGGGCACAATGCTCTCCACACCCCGCTCCACAACACCCAGGGCAAATAGGACAAATGTGAAGCGCCCCGCCTGTCTCCCCCTTGAACACCGCGCAGAGAGCAGGCAGCGCTAGTAGCTTTTTCACTCGCCGAAAAGCGCTGCTTTTGTGCTGAGCTTCCTCCAGGCCAGATACACTTGGAAGGCACCAGCTGGTAGGCCAGCGCAAGGGGTCCTTCTGGCCAGGGCTGCAGTCCTATCTCCGAAGGCCCAAAGGGGCAGCAGGTCCTCAGTCCAGAGAGAATGAGTTTGGGCAAAGCTGGGCCCAGGCAGGCCAGCTCCCAGGGCCCTTCAGCAGAGGAGCAGTCCCTCGTGGCGGTTCCTCCTGGGGCCCAGCAGGTACAACCAAGCACCGCAAACAGCACCACTTTCGTGGGGTCACAGCCCCAATATTTAAACAGCATTTCTCTTTGTCTGCCCTGGCACGGGGCTTGGGGGAACCAGTCTCAGCTGGTTCTGGGGGGTGTTGAAGCACTCTGTTAACCAGGCTTCCACCCTCCTTTATTAGATTGGGCTCTGTCATCAGACACACCACAGGGGGGCGGAGCCAGCATTCACCCAGGCAGGCACAGACCTATTCAGTGTCAGGGACTACTCCTCCCACTACTCCAAATGCAGATCTGCTCATTCAGCCTAGCGCTGACTCACCCTGCCCTCCCTGGAGCCACACACCTCACCAGCCCCTGTCACTCCCGAGCCAGACATGCAATACACATCAGGTAGGCAGACACATAGCACACAGAAATGCCAACTTCTAAAAGTGGCATTTCTAAAATAGTGATAATAAATCTGCGCACACCATTACGCAGCATTTATTATCACTTTTCCGAACATACGAAACTTGACCACACTGCTCCTCTCATATCAGGAATTACCACTGAAACACTTATCAGGGAATCCCCAATGCATTCCTATGAGAGGGCAGCCTCATAATGTGAGAAACCAAAATGGCGGTTTGTCACTACCAGGACATGTCACACACTTAAGGTACATGTCCTACATTCTACCTACAATGCACCCAGCCCATAGGGCAAGCTAGGGCCTACCTTAGGGGTGACTGACATGAAGTAAAAGGGGGGGTCACAGTCGTGACACACACTTTAGGTGTCACGTCACAGCAGCAGTAACACTGCACATACAGGCCATGCAATGGCAGAGACCTGAGGCAGGTTTGAAAGACTACTTTGGTGGGTGGCGCAATCAGCGCTGCAAGCCCACCAGTAGCATTTAGTTTACTGTCCCTGGGTATCTGAGATACCACTTTACAAGGGACTGACAGGTAAATCAATTACGCCAAATAGGAGTAGACCAATCTTATCATGTTTACCACAGAGAGCACACGCACTTTACACTGGACAGCAGTGCTAAAGTGCCCAAAGTCCTAAAACCACCATAACCAGGTCAGAAAAAAAGGGTAGGGGGACGGTAAAAAGTTCAGGGATGACCGTGCAAAAAGGGCCAAGTCCAACACCCAGTCATTTACAAATAAGTCTTGACCCTATGCATCATGGGAACAGTCCAGCCCTAACTGTCAAGCCAGGTCCTCCCTGGACAGAAAACGAGCATCCTGGGACCAGTTTCCGGCATCACCCCTCATCAGCCAGGCTAGCTTGAATCCAGTGGCACATTGAACCAGGGACCCACGACTGGGCATACTCTGCGCTGTTAGGGCAAGCAAACCGATGATGGACGAAGGGCATTTTCTTGTTTAACCATCCTGTGCATCTCTGCCTGCTTGTGGATTCACCATCTGGTTTTAGACTGACAGGGGCTGTTTGTGCAATTACCCGAGACACTCACACAAAGGGAGTTGAGGTATGCCCTGCATATGCTGATGGGCCATCCTGGGCTAGAGGTGTGGGAGGAGTAGTCATTGAAACCTGCATAGTCTGTGGCTGCTCTGAACAATGCTGTCTCAACTTCCTGTAGAACAACTGGACCCGGGAAGACAGATCTGATTTTACTGAGCAAGAGAGACTTTCTGAAAAAAACTTCAGTGGGAAAAAGGAGTATAAGTATTAGACCTAAAACCCCAGAACTTTAGATTACTTCTGGAATCAAGAGGAACCTCTAACAAGAAGAGCCGAAGAGCTGTGAAGAGGAGACTGTCACTTTGAAGTGTGTTGTTTTCCTGGGTTGGCTTGCAGTTGCTGCTTCTGCCAAGAAGAGGACAAAGACAATGACTTTGCTGTGAAACTTGCTTGAGAAGAATTTCCAAGGGCTTGTCCGTGCTTGCCTCCCGTTCTGAAGTTTCAGGGGCACAAAGACTTCACCTACAGCCTTCTTGAACTCCACTGCTGAGAGTTCTGGCCTGCCTGGAAGTGCCTATTCCAGTCCTGGGCCTCTGGAGGTTGTTCCTGCTACAGAAAGCTGTGAAGAACTGAAGGAATCTACAAAATTGACGATTTGCTCTTCTTGCGACTGAATTTTCTGATGCTGCACCGCCACGCGGGTGAAATTTCTGACGCACAGCCCTGTGCGTCCCAAAAAATCGATAAAGCACCTGCCCGCGTTCCGAGAAACCGCAGTACACGGATTCCAACGCAGGCTCTGCTGTGCTTTTAAAAGAATTCATGCATCACTGGTCAGTGTCTATGGAAATCCATGTAGTGCCCGTAGCACATGAATTTTTCCTGAATTGCACCTGTGTGGCAAGTTTTTCTGACGCAACACCCCAGACCAGATATTGCCTGGGAAATTGACGCACACTTCTCCCTAGAGTCCGGATTCGACGCACCACTTCTCATGTGTGCAACAAAACTGTTGCATCGCCTCCCCAAGGGCTCAGTAACTGACGCATTGCTGTGTTTTTCAACGCATTCCTCCTCTACAGCTGTTTTGCATTGTGGATTTTGACGTATCTGAGGTACTTTGTGTAAAAAGCATGCATCCATAGATTCCTCTAGACAGAATTACTTGAAACTTTTTTAAAAGTCACATTTTGAGTTGAATATGTTGGATATGTGTTGGCTTGGTATTGTTTGATTTATGTAAAGATACGTTATTTTTCTAAACTGGTGTGGTGTCCATTTATAGCGCTTTCACTGTATTACTGTGTGTGTTTTGTGCAAACACTTTAGACATTGCCTCTGAGACAAGCCTGTCTGCTTGTGCCAAGCTACCAAGTGTGTAATCCCCTTATCCTGACTAGAATGAAGGGACCCTACTTGGACAGGGTGCATACCACTGCCAACTAGAGACCCCCATGATAAATTTAAAGGAGATAAAAGAATGGGTGGTCTATCACCACTTAAAAATGATTTACTTGCTAAGGGATGTCCTTCAGAAAGGGGAACTGGCTAACAAGACTGGATCTCAAGGATAGGTATTTGGCTAGCCCATTTGGCCTCCCCATCAGAGGTACATCAAGTTTACCTTGACGGGCATGCTTTGGGAATTTTGTAGTCTTCTCTTTGGCCTCTCCTCAGCGCCTGGTAGCAGCTTGGCTATCGGCAAGGAGAGTAGGGCTCATAAATTACCAGGGAGCTAGTGTTGAAAGACACCAAAATGACAATTCAGTTACTAGAGAAGCTAGGCTTTATAATAAACCAGAAGAAGTCTTGCTTAGTACCAGGCTAAGACACACTGTTTTCTAGACTGTTATGTAGACACAGTTCAGGCAGAACAGTGGCTACCAAAGGAAAAGTTTAAATGACGAAAGTGTTAAAGAAAGAGGATATTTCGCTGAGGGTCTGAGCAAGGATTTTGGTCCCATTATCTTCTACGATTCAGGCGATATTCCCAAGCCCCCTGTACTGCTATGCTCTCAAAAGACTCAAAACAATGTTCTTACAAACTAATCGGTCATACTCAGAAATGTCCCTAGATCAAGTTTCAAGGAAGTAGCTGTTGTGGTGGCTCAGGAACGCAGAAGCATGGAACGGGAGGGCCATTTTCCGGGAGGAACCCAAACTAGTGATAGAATCAGATGCAAGTTTAGAAGAGTGGGCAGCGAGATGTGGGAACTCTTCCACCGGGGGTCGCTGGACAGTTCAAGAGAGGAAGTTACTCATCAACCGCTTAGAATTGTTAGCAGGTTAATTTGCGGTTGCTGCTTTACCCAGGGAATGATGAGATGCTGTGTAATGCTCCGTATGGATAATGTGTCAGTAGGAAAGTATGTCAGTAAGATGGATGGACCTCATCCCAAGGGTCTTGCAGATTTAGCATGGGACTTTTGGGGCTACTGTTTGAGCAAAAGAAATTATGTTGTGGTAGACCATATTCCTGGATTCAGCAATTGTCTGGTGGACTGATTTTCTCAGAATTTCAGGGACTCCAGCAACTGAAGATTGAACAGGAAGGTGTTCCTCTGTATTCAGGAGAGATGGGGTTCATTCGGAGTGGACCTCTCTCTGGACCGGTTGAATACGCAGTTGACAAGATTCTACAGCTGGAGGGCAGACCCACAGGCTTGGGGAATAGATGCTTTTATGCAGGATTAGAGGGGTTTAGAACCCTATGCTGCCCTCCATTTGCTATGCTTTCATGTTAGAAATGGCAATAGACTATCCTATCCTGGTGCCGACTTTCAAGGATGCAATCCTAGGACCAGGAGGAAAATTTCACACTATGATTGGAACAAGGTCTACTCGCTCTGATACCTTTGAGGATCCCAGGAGATAATGGGAAATTCCAGGGCTTTCGGCAGATGCTTTTGGGCTCATATCAGAGTTGTGTTAATCAGGAACAAGGAAATATCAACTGGCTTGGAACAAATGGGTTTGTTGTGTGTTTGACGGGATTACAATCCTGTTTAAACATATTTAGTGCATGTGATTAACTATCTAACAGAGTTGTTTGGTTCAGGTTGGTCCTACACGCCAATAAATGTCTATAGGTCAGTTGGACACTATTTGGTAGATGGGAGTATCTGTTGGTCAGAATTTACTTCGAAAATCTTGCATAGCATGCGAGTTCTGAATCCACCTACAGCAAAGTACACCTTAAGGAGGTAGAGATGTTTTATAGATGTTAGCGAATTGGGATGAGAACTGTACTTTGTCGTTAAAACATATTTCTTACAAACTGACGGTTTTACTCTGTTTTGTGTCATTTAGGCAGATGTAAGAGCTCTAGATGTTACTGCCAGCAAGGCCGATCAGCCAGAAGGAGTGCATTTTTATTTTCAGAGGAGAACCAAGACGTTGTTTACCACCATTTTCTACCTTTACTTTCAGTTGAACAAGACAGTTTTGCATGGTTAAGTGTCTGAAAGAGTAAGAGAAGAGAACAGAAGGTTTGAGGAATGGTGTTGTGCAATTATTGATTTCACACAGACGGCCTCATAAGGCTGTGTCTCCTCCCACTATGGCAAGATGGGTGAAAGGTAATGAGAGAGGGTGGTGTAGATGTCACTAGATTTGGGGCAAATTCCATTAGGGGGCGTCCGCTTCAAAAGCTTTTGTCCTGGGGGTGGCTTGCAAGACATCCTAACAACTGCAGATTGGTCCAACGAAACAATGTTTAACATTTGCTATTTTAGTTCTCTTGCAAATGCAACTGATAATGTTTTAACAGCACTTTAAACTTGCATAAAGTTAGCCTCCGTGTCCTGACATAAAATGTAGATTTTTCACAGTCTGGTGGGCAGAAAGTCTGGATTTTATTAATAACACGAAGGCTAAGATGATCCCACCACATACGTACCCACCTTGATGGAGTAAATGCATGTTACATTTATTTTCTTTCAGATTAAGGAAAGTTTGGATGATATTTTGTGGAATAACCTTTGAAGAGCATTCGGCTTTGGAGTTTAGTTCTGTCTTTGGATTTTATCTTTTTCACAGCACTGGAAGAAGGAAGTTGGATGCATGTTGCTGGACTATATATTTTACTGGATTGCTTTAAAGTTCTAAAATCTTTCCATTCTTGCTGTGGTGAGCGGGCAGTAAAAAGAAGATTTGAATAATCTTTTCCTCCATGTCTTTAATAAAATTCACATTTTCTGCATACCAGGCTGTGAAAAATCTACATTGTCTCGGGGGCAGAGCAAGTAATGCCTGAGGTCACTGACTCTTACGCTGCCTGAGGAGAATGCACAAAATGCTAGAGATAACTTGTGCATATATTGCCTATAAATTTAATCCACAGTGATACATGTATCATATATTTTGGGAGTTAATTATTGTTAGTGCTCCCCAAAGGGACCATTTATGCCTCACAGGTTGCAAATTCAGGGACCATCTCACTAGGGGACAGTGAGATGGTCCCTGGAGCCCAGGTGCCCCAACACAAAGAAATACAGCACCTGGCTGACCATCAACGGGAAAAGGGTAGAGGCTCTCAGGGATACTGGAGCCAGTGTGACCTCAGTTTGGTATCACCTGGTTCCTGAGACGCAGGTGGTCCCCGGGGCATTCCACCAGATGATTAGAGTCGACAATTCAGAGCGCCAGTGTCTAGTAGCGCAGATTCCATTCGAGAGGGGGGGGGGGGTCTCAGGTCCATTGAGGGTAGTTGTGAGCCCTTCCATGCCTGTCGATTGTCTGCTCGGTAACGACCTGGAGCAGTCCTTATGGAAGGATGTTGAGCTCAGGTCCCACTTGGAGATGTTGGGGTTGCCGGAGTGGGCATGTGTCTCCACTCAGTCAATGGCGGCCCGAGAGGGTGATCAGAGGGACCCAGAGCCTGAGACAGTGGCCCAGGTCCCTGCCAAGAGAAAGTGCAAGGGGCACGGGAAACCGCCCCCTGATGTTCCCACGGCCCGGGAGGAGGCGGACCTTGAGGGAGATGCCCGATGCCAGGGGCGCAGGTAGGCAAACTGGGGGACTTCTCTGAGCTGACCCATTGGCAGCAAGAAGGGGGCCCCACCAGGGAGGAGTTCTGCCGGGAGCAGAAAGAATGCCCTTCTCTGGAGGGTCTGCGGCGGCATGCCGCAGCCCAGGCAACTGGTGATCAGTTCGGATCACATTGGATCTATTAGGAGAATGATCTCCTGTACAGCAAGCCTAAGGTCACGGACCCTGGATCAGCCCGTGTGCTGGTGGTACCCCAGCGCTTCCGGACCTTCCTATTGGGTCTGGTTCACAATGTGCCTTTGGCAGGACATTTGGGGCAGGACAAGTCCTTTGACCAGCTTCTCACCCAATTTTACTGGCCACAAATGCGAAGGCAGTCGGATGTGCATTGTTGGTATTGCCAAACTTGCCAGGCAAGTGGCAAGAGAGGAAGGAAAGTGAAAGCACCTCTCCAACCATTCCCCTTGGTGGGGACACCCTTTCAAAGGGTAGGGATGGACATTGTGGGGCCACTGGATCCCAAGACAGCCATGGGCAACAGGCACATCCTGGTCTTGGTGGACCATGGTCCCGGTACCCAGAGGTAAACCCTCTCAGGACAACGACGGCGCCAGTGGTGGGCCGGGCGTTAATGGGGATCTTTTCCCTCGTGGGGTTCCCCAGAGAGGTGTTTTCCGACAGGGGCACCAATTTCATATCAAAGTATATTACATCCCTGTGGAAGGAGTGTGGTGTTACGTACAAGTTCACCACTCCTTCCCACCCCCAAGGTAATGGTCTGGTGGAAAGTTTAAACCAGACCTTGAAGGGCATGATCAAGGGTCTCACTAAACCCATGAGTCATAAGTAGGACATCCTCTTACCATGCCTGCTCTTTGCATACAGGGAGGTACCCCAGAAGTCTCTCGAGTTCAGCCCCTTCGAGCTTTTTTATGGTCACCCCGTGCGAGGACCTCTCAGCTTGGTGAAGGAGGGCTGGGAGTCCGCTCCCAAGAAGACACCCCAGGATGTGTTCAGCTACATGCTGGTCTTCCGCTACCAAACAGCCCGCTTCAGGAAACTCGCTCAGGCGAACCTCGAGGCCAGTCAGGAAGAAATGAGGAAGTGGTATCACCAGAATGCCATCTGATAGAGTTTCAACCTGGACAGAAAGTGTGCGTTTTGGCCCCTGTGGAACCTTGTGCCTTGCAAGACAAGTGGACGGGCCCTTTGAGGTGGTGGAGCGCAAAAGTAAGGTCACTTACCTGGTGGATTTGCAGGCTCCTTGGAACCCGTTGTGGGTCCTCCACGTGACCGCCTCAAACCCCACTTTGAGAGGTCCGAAGTGAGTATGCTCATGGCGACAGACGACGGGGAGGAAGCGGAGCCTCTCGCGGACCTCCTGTCCGCCCAAGAGGGGGGTGGATCAGTGGATGGTGTGACCCTATCCCCGGCCCTGACCGCGGAGCAACAGAGCGAGTGTCGCCAGTTGTTGGAACAGTTTGCCCCACTGTTCTCCTTGACCCCAGGTGTTACTCACTGGTGTACCTACGACGTGGATACCGGTAGCAGATCCCCGGTGAAACATAAGATTTACCCGTTGGCTGACAGGGTCAAGGCCAGCATCAAAGAGGAGGTCTCGAAGATGCTGGTGTTAGGGGTGGTTGAGCCGTCCAGTAGCCCCTGGGCAATCCGCGTGGTCTTGGTCCCGAAGGCAACGGCGCCCAGTGCCACCCCGGAACTGTGGTTCTGCGTGGACTATCGGGGGCTCAATGCCGTCACGCGGACTGACACACACCCCACCCCTGAGCCGATGAGCTCATCGACCGGTTGGGAGCGGCCAGATTCCTGAGTACGTTCGGTTTAACGGGTACTGGCAGATCGACCTAACCGAAGGGGCAAAAGAAAGATCCACATTCTCAACCCCGGACGGGCATAACCAGTTCTGTGTGATGCCCTTGGGCTAGAAGAATGCCCCTGACACAATTCAGAGGTTGATCAACCAGGTGTTGGCCGGGCTGGAGGAATTTGGCATCGCGGTGTTCAGTTCCAGTTGAGACAAACATCTGCAACACCTCAGGGAAGTGTTGAGGGCGCTGTAGACGGCAGGACTCACGATTAAGGCCAGTAAGTGCCAGATACAGCAGGGGTCAGTGGTGTACTTGGGACACCAGGAAGGGAGCGGCCAGGTGGTGCCCCTACAGCCCAAGATTGACACCATTCTGGCTTGGGAGCCCCCAAGACCAAGACCGAGGTGAGGGCCTTCTTAGGACTCACCGGATACTACCGGAGGTTTGTTAAGGGATATGGCACCCTTAACCGAGCTGAATTCCAAGAAGCAGCCAAAAAAGGTGACCTGGACAGAGTCCTGCCAGAAGGCGTTTGATACCCTGAAGGACGCCATGTGCACGGCCCCCTTGATCAAATCCCCCGACTTGTCCAAAGAATTTGTCGTGCAGACTGACGCGTCAGAGCATGGAGTGGGAGCGGTGCTCTCACAACTGAACAAAGAGGACCTAGACCAGCCGGTAGTCTTCCTGGAGACTACTCCCCAGGGAGCAAAGATGGAGTGCCATAGAAAGGGAAGCTTTCGCTGTGGTCTGGGCACTGAAGAAGCTGAGGCCCTACTTGTTTGGGACTCACTTCCGGGTTCAGACAGACCACAGGCCCCTCAGGTGGTTAATGCAGATGAGGGGGAGAATCCAAAACTGCTGAGGTGGTCCACCTCCCTACAGCGAATGGACTTCACGGTGGGACAGAACACGCCAACTCAAATGGCCTGTCCCGGTTCTTCCGCCTTAGTGAGGAGAACTCCCAGGAGTGTGGGTAGTTCCCCCTACTTTCAGCTGGAGGGGACGTGTGTTAGACTTGGCATCTTATGGTGTGTTTCTCCCGAGTTTTTGCTTTCTGCCCTCCCGCTTTTGGCTCTGTTTTTGCTGGTATATCATTTATGCGCTCTTTTCGCACTGCTGATCAGTGGTAAAGCGCTGGTGCTCCTATGGTACAGTGTGTTATGATTGGATGTGTGACTTACTTGTCAGTCCCCAGTAAAGGACACTGCGGGTGCCGAGGCTTGTGAGTCACCCGCTACTCGTGGGCCTGCAGCACGGATTGTGCCACCCACTTGCGTAGCCCGAAAAAGGTATAAGTGAATGAAGTTTGGTATGGCTGAACTCAGCATCTAAAGACACAGCATTTAGCGAGGGTACCCTTTTCAGTCTTAGTTCATTGTGGCCACTGTTAGAAAGTGAGTATTATTTTGCTCGGTCATCCCGTGGGCCTCTGCTGGAATGTGGATTGCCTGTCTGGTTTTTGGACAACAGATGGCTAGGAAGCAGGGTGGCTCCCGATAGTCTAGGTAGGTCAGGAAAGGGCTAAACAGACCTGGGTTACGAGGGGGGAAGTGGGAGGAGATTTCCTTGCACCTCAAAGGGCCTGGTCTGCCTCAGACAAAGCCGTCTCCAACTCCTGCCAGGAATTCAGGCCAGAGAAGGCCCAACTGGTTCTGGCCGAACACCCACACCATCTGCCTGGAAGATAAAAGGATTTTTTTGTACAAATACTGGGTCCTAGACCCCTGAACTTTAGAACTCATCTGGATCACGAAGACTGCACAGAAGAAGAGCGGAGAAACTGCTAAAAGGAAAGACCGCTTTGCTGCGTGCTTTGCTAGGCTGACCTGCATTGGCTGCTTCTGTTTTGGGCAGTGAAAGGCCTGGACTGGACTTTCTGCAACCGAATTGGTGAGACACTCCAAGGGCTTGAGGTAGAGCTTGCCCCCTGTTCATGAAGTCTCAGGAAAAGCAAAGACTTCAGGTTCTTCGACCCGCAGCACTGGGGACTGTGTGTTTTGTGCTGTAACCCGAAGAATGTCACTCGATGACGTATACGACGACCCTGCCGAACTTGTGTCCCGAAGGCACCACAGAGGGCACCGCCGCAATGCCGCACCGCGACCCTGGTCTCACTGACCACGCCTGCTGACGCCATGACCGAGCCGCTGCTCGCACCATGACCTGTGGGCACCGCACTCCGCACCACCTCGCTTCACGATGATGCCGTGGCCTTCCTGACGCCGCCACTTCCCGCCGAAATCGACGCCGCTGCTTGCACCGTGGTTCAGGGGCACCGCCCGTAAGTTACACAACGCACCGCCCTCATCCCACACCGCAGCACTTGGCCGACCTAAGAAAGAAGCTCGACCTGCAACGCGAGTGACTTAAAGGGCCCCATCGCCCTGCATCTCTGAAAGGTACTGTTTGCGGGTCTTCCCGACACCGTAGTTGGCCTGCGACCCCCACGGTAAGCCAGAACTGTTTTTTGGATTTGTGTGCTCACGACGCAGTGGAAGCCCGGATGGAGCTATCCACACAAGGAACTCTTTTTAATCAACGTATTTTTGAACTGTGAACTTTTAATTATAGTATTGTGGATTTTTATCATTTTTGGTCTTGTTTTAATTATATAAAAATATTGGATATTTTTCTAAACTGGTGAGGTGTCCTTTTGTGGTGCGTACACTGTCTCACTGTTGGTTATGTGCAAATGCTTTACACACTGCCTCTAAGATAAGCCTGGCTGCTCGTGCCAAGCTACCAAGGGGGTTAGCAGGGGTTATTTTAGACGTATAACTCCCTTATCCCGACTAGAGTGGTGGTTTTTGCCTGGCTTTGGCCCGCGCCCTAGCCTACCAAAAATCCCATTTCTAACACTATCTTTGTGTATTGCTTTGTGTACACATGTAGAATAATTATGTTGATTACAAAAAAATCATCTTTGGTCTACTTGTACATATCCAATGCACTACCCTATTTCTCAACCTGTACCTCTATCAATATCTTTAATCTACATATACTTACCTCATTTATGCATCTATATACTTTCAATGTACTTATGGAGCTATATATTTATCACTTTCTTCTAATTTGGCATTTCCAATGCACTACCCTATCTCTCAGCCTAATACTTTTCTCAATATATCTTCGAGCCCAACTTTCTGACTCATCTCAAACTACTTTCTACTACTCTTTCCAATGCACTACCCTGCGCTCTACAAATAAACAAATAAATATCTCTCACCCTATACATCTATCAATATATCTTCTACATCCACTCTCATTTATCCCAAATCCCATACCACTACTATGATCCCCAAAATAACCTTTTCAAGACTCTCTCATACTCTACCCCACCTCGCATGATCTGACACCTTTTTTACTATACCGATCCCCCAAAACAAACCTCTATCAACTCTTACCTCTGACTTTTCCCCTCCAAAACCCCTGTATACTCATCCAAAAGCTTCCTCCTACTGCTATGACATAAAAAAACAAATCCTTCACTCTTCTATCCTGCCACCTACCCTTCTCTATCAAAATAACTGAATAACATATCGACCACTCAAATTACTTCATATTTCACTACACTAATTTTAAACACTAATCCTTTATGGGTTCCGCAGTATTACGCTACTCAACAGAAAAGCGTTTCAACGCCCGTCAAGGGTAACAGGTGCTAAGTGAATGCAAACCTTTCTTCCCCTTCTATGCCTCCGCTATCCTTCTCACTCCAAATAACTGACTAATATCCACCACTCAAATTACTTTCATATTTCACCATACTAATTCACCACTAATCCTTTATGGGTTTCCAGAGTAGCGTGCTTCAACACCCCACCAGGGGCAACAAACGCTATATAAATACAAACCTTTTTTCCTCTTCTATCCTTCTAACTGGTTAACCTATGCACCACTTAAAATGTACTTGCATGTTCCATATCTTGTGGGATTACGCTGGGAATCGGGCGAATTGGTCCAGACTGGCGAGCATAATGTCGGAAGTGGTTGGCTCTGAGGTCCCACTGGAGGCCCGATGGCACATCCTAGATGTTACTTCTGATATCACATGGCCTAAATGGGAGAAGATCTGGCTGGCGTTAGCGAGCATGGTGGCCAAAAGGAATATAGCAAGGCTCTGGGCTAGTAATGTGGTACCAACAGTGGAAGACTGGGCAAAGGACCTAGATTGGTGCCAGAGGGCTGAGAAAGTGATTTATAAAAGTAGAGGGTGTCCCAAGAAGTGGGAGAAAATATGGGCAGCATGGAGAATGTATAGGGGGGAGTTAATGGACACCCAGTCTGTCTCCGAAACTTGCGAATATTGTGTCTGTATCTTTGTATTGCTAAGCAGATCGAAACGTTCAAATACTGTATTATGTCTGACCTTGCCTTCTGTACGTCCACGGACTATCTGATGCTTTACAGTATGCCACTGTTTTTGGAGCCTGTTCTTTTAATAAAAAGATATTTTTTTTTAATGTACTTGCATGTTTCACTATACTAATTCAACCCTAATACTCTATGGGTCCGGGAGTAGCGTGCTACTCGACGAAAAAAGCGCTTTGGCGTCTCGTCTGGGGTAGTAAGCGCTATACAAATGCAAATACAATACATACTGGAGATGTAAGGTCTGCCTGAGTAGGCATGTGTGACCACTCGGTCAATGGCAGCCAGTCGGGGTGATCAAGAGGACCTGGAACCTGAAAGAGTGGCCCAGGAGCCTGCCAGGAGGAGGAAGGGCAGGGGGCACAGGAAATCTGCACTGGAAGTTTCCATGGTCCAGGCAGAGGCAGACCTTGAGGGCGATGCCCTGAAACCTACAGGTGAGCAAATGGCCGAATTGGGAGACCTGCCTGAGTTGACCCATTGATAGCATGTGGAGGGGGGGATTCCCACCAGGGAGGAATTCTGCAAGGAGCAGATGGAGTGCCCTACTCTTGCTGGTTTGCGGCAGTTGGCTGCAAACCAGGCAGCTGGCGATCAGTCTGAATCACATTGGATCTACTGGGAGAACGGCCTCCTGTACAGCGAGCCTAAGGTTGCTTAGCCAGTGTCAGCCCATGTGCTGGTGGTACTCCCGCGCTTTAGAGCCTTCCTACAGGTCTGGCTCATGATGTGCCTTTGCAGGACATTTGGGGAAGGAAAATAACTTTGACAGGCTTGTCACCCACTTCTATTGACCCAAAATGTGAAGGCACTCTGATGCACTTTGTAGGTCTTGCCAAACATGCCAGGCAAGTGGTTAGAGTGGGAGGAAAGCTAAGGCTCCTCTCCAGCCTTTTCCTGTGGGGAGCACCCCTTTTGAGTGGGTGGGAATTGATAGTGTGGGGCACTTGTACCCCAAAACAGCATTAGGCAACAGGTACATCCTGGTCTTGGTGGACCATGCCACCAGGTACCTGGAGGCTATCCCTCACAGGAACACGACGGCCTCTGTGGTGAGCTGGGCATTGATGGGGATCTTTTCCTGTGTGAGTTTTCCCCTGAGAGGTGGTATCTGACCAGGGTACCAACTTTATATTCAAGTATATTACATCTCTGTGGGAGGAGCATGGTGTAACCTATATGTTCACCACTCCTTACCACCCCCAATGTAATAGTTTGGTTGGGAGATTCAACCGAACCTTGACAGGCATGATTAAGGGTCTTGAAGAACCCAGGAGGTGTAAGTGGGACGTTCTCTTGCCATGCCTTCTCTTTGCTTACAGGAAGGTACCATAGAAGCACTTAGGGTCCAGCGTCTTTGAATTGCTGTATGGTCATCCTATAAGAGGACCTCTTAGTCTAGTGAAAGAAGGCTGGGAGAATGTTCAAAGTAAACCTCCTCAGGATGTAGTTAGCTACATGCTGGCCTTCAGAAACCAGACTGCTTAGTTCAGGAAGCTTGCTCACAAGAACCTGGAAGCAAGCCAGGAAGAGATGAGACGATGGTAAGATCAGAATGAAAATCTGGTTGAGTGTAAGCCTGTCCTGAAAGTGTGGGTCATGGCCCCAGTGGAGCCTTTCACTCTCCAGGATAAGTGGACTAGGCCTTTTGAGATGGCTGAGCCCAAGAGTAATGTCACCTATCTGGTGAACTTGCAGACTCCAAGGAACACTTTGAGGGTTCTGCATGTGAACCACATTAAACCTCACTTTGAGAGGTCTGAAGTGAACCTGCTCTTGGCTACAGATGATGGGGTGGAAGAGGAGAGTGAACCTTTTCCTGACCGCTTGTCTGCCCTGCACCTATCCCTAAACAGCAGAGTGACTTCTGCCGAGACAGTTTCCTACTCTGTGTTCCCTGACCCCAGGTGTCACCCACTAGTGTACCCATGACACTGAGGCCAGCCCTCCTGTAAAACACAAAATGTACAGATTGACTGTCAGGGTCAAGGCCAGCATCAAAGACAACGTTTTCAAAGATGTTGGTGTTGGAGGTGAATGAGCCCTCCAACAATCCTTGGGCCAGCTCAGTAGTCTTCCCGCCAAGGGCTGCAGCACCCGGTGCCACATTGAACTTCAGTTCTGCGTGGACTACTGTGGGTTCAGTTCCGTCACCAGGTTGGACGCACACTCCACCCCCGGGGCTGATGAGGTTGGGAGCTGCTAAATCCCTCAGCACATTCAATTTATCTTCTGGGTACTGGCAGATTGCTTTGACTGATGGGGCCAAGGAGAGGTCTGCATTCTCAACACCAGAGGGGCACTACCAGTTCAAAGTTATGCCTTTTGGGTTGAAGAATGCCCCTGCCACCTTTCAGAGTTTGGTCAACCAGGTGTTGGCTGGGCTGGAGGATTTCAGTGTCGGTCACCTGGATGACATTGCACTGTTCAGTTCTAGTTGGGAAGATCACTTGCACCATCTCTGGGAAGTGTTGAAGTCTCTGCTGAAGGCAGGCCTCACTATCCAGGCCAGTAAGTGCCAAATAGGGCAGGGGTCTGTGGTGTACTTAGGACACCCGGTAGGAAGTGGCCAGGTGGGACCCCTACAACCTAAGATTGACACCATTCTTGCTGGGGAGCCCCCTAAGACCCAGACGTATGTGAGAGCTTTTCAGGTCTCACTGGCTATTACAGAAGTTTTGTCAAGGGATATGGCACCTTTGTTTTCCCCTTGACTGTGCTTGATAATATTAATGGGGTGTCCCAGTAACATGCAGAACCTGGGGAATATCAATAATATGCGAACAGCAGTTCTGCCATGAGAAAAGGAATTTCTTTAAGGAAATAACTTCATCCTCTCAAAAGTAGGAATCATCAATGATACTAAATGCACTCTGTCCCAAAAGTCAGGGCTAACTGGGGCCTTCCAACTGGCCCTCTGGCTGCCATGGCAGAGAAAACACTGCGCAATGCACTGGGGGACTCACATGCCCCCATCGTTGCAGCTGCCCGTGCTCTCGCGGTGCAGCCGGGGAAAATGAGAACTGGCACCACTGTGCCTTGAGAGCCCCACACCGGGACACTTACAACCAAATTGCCCCCCACACTGCAGCTGCACGCACCCCTGCCTTGCAGCTGTGGGAATTGGACAGTGGCGCCGCAGGGCCACTCAAACCCCTGTCACCCGGATTCCTTTCACAGGGACCCAGCACACCTGTTCCTCTGCAAGCCCCACCCACCGGGGCTTCTTGTTGCAGCGCTGCACGTCCAGCCATGGAGGGAAAGGCCCAAATCTGGATCACGGGAGCATGCGAGGCTCTGGACTTCTCAATGCCGGCACAGGGAACCAGAAATCATCCAACTGGTCTCCATGTGTGGATCCTCGACCATGCCCACCACCAGGCAACCGATGCCTGACTTCCGGTCCCAGGCACAGCTTCCTTTCTGGAGGGCGCGATATCCCGACCTCACCGATTAGGTCTCCACTCCACTCCTCTCCACTCGCGCTGACTCGGCTTCCTGTTGCCCCAGCAACTGGCTGAGTCCTGCTGAGAGCCTAGGCGGCAGCTCCCTGCACCTAGACAAAACTGAAATGCTTTACCACACACTCTACAGAGATAGTGCCACTTTGCACGCACCTCCTTGAGCCAGCGCTGGGACTGGCAGACAGCGCCCTGTTCAGCACTCCTCATGCTCTTCCTCAATTCACAGGGGCACAATGCTCTCCACACCCCGCTCCACAACACCCAGGGCAAATAGGACAAATGTGAAGCGCCCCGCCTGTCTCCCCCTTGAACACCGCGCAGAGAGCAGGCAGCGCTAGTAGCTTTTTCACTCGCCGAAAAGCGCTGCTTTTGTGCTGAGCTTCCTCCAGGCCAGATACACTTGGAAGGCACCAGCTGGTAGGCCAGCGCAAGGGGTCCTTCTGGCCAGGGCTGCAGTCCTATCTCCGAAGGCCCAAAGGGGCAGCAGGTCCTCAGTCCAGAGAGAATGAGTTTGGGCAAAGCTGGGCCCAGGCAGGCCAGCTCCCAGGGCCCTTCAGCAGAGGAGCAGTCCCTCGTGGCGGTTCCTCCTGGGGCCCAGCAGGTACAACCAAGCACCGCAAACAGCACCACTTTCGTGGGGTCACAGCCCCAATATTTAAACAGCATTTCTCTTTGTCTGCCCTGGCACGGGGCTTGGGGGAACCAGTCTCAGCTGGTTCTGGGGGGTGTTGAAGCACTCTGTTAACCAGGCTTCCACCCTCCTTTATTAGATTGGGCTCTGTCATCAGACACACCACAGGGGGGCGGAGCCAGCATTCACCCAGGCAGGCACAGACCTATTCAGTGTCAGGGACTACTCCTCCCACTACTCCAAATGCAGATCTGCTCATTCAGCCTAGCGCTGACTCACCCTGCCCTCCCTGGAGCCACACACCTCACCAGCCCCTGTCACTCCCGAGCCAGACATGCAATACACATCAGGTAGGCAGACACATAGCACACAGAAATGCCAACTTCTAAAAGTGGCATTTCTAAAATAGTGATAATAAATCTGCGCACACCATTACGCAGCATTTATTATCACTTTTCCGAACATACGAAACTTGACCACACTGCTCCTCTCATATCAGGAATTACCACTGAAACACTTATCAGGGAATCCCCAATGCATTCCTATGAGAGGGCAGCCTCATAATGTGAGAAACCAAAATGGCGGTTTGTCACTACCAGGACATGTCACACACTTAAGGTACATGTCCTACATTCTACCTACAATGCACCCAGCCCATAGGGCAAGCTAGGGCCTACCTTAGGGGTGACTGACATGAAGTAAAAGGGGGGGTCACAGTCGTGACACACACTTTAGGTGTCACGTCACAGCAGCAGTAACACTGCACATACAGGCCATGCAATGGCAGAGACCTGAGGCAGGTTTGAAAGACTACTTTGGTGGGTGGCGCAATCAGCGCTGCAAGCCCACCAGTAGCATTTAGTTTACTGTCCCTGGGTATCTGAGATACCACTTTACAAGGGACTGACAGGTAAATCAATTACGCCAAATAGGAGTAGACCAATCTTATCATGTTTACCACAGAGAGCACACGCACTTTACACTGGACAGCAGTGCTAAAGTGCCCAAAGTCCTAAAACCACCATAACCAGGTCAGAAAAAAAGGGTAGGGGGACGGTAAAAAGTTCAGGGATGACCGTGCAAAAAGGGCCAAGTCCAACACCCAGTCATTTACAAATAAGTCTTGACCCTATGCATCATGGGAACAGTCCAGCCCTAACTGTCAAGCCAGGTCCTCCCTGGACAGAAAACGAGCATCCTGGGACCAGTTTCCGGCATCACCCCTCATCAGCCAGGCTAGCTTGAATCCAGTGGCACATTGAACCAGGGACCCACGACTGGGCATACTCTGCGCTGTTAGGGCAAGCAAACCGATGATGGACGAAGGGCATTTTCTTGTTTAACCATCCTGTGCATCTCTGCCTGCTTGTGGATTCACCATCTGGTTTTAGACTGACAGGGGCTGTTTGTGCAATTACCCGAGACACTCACACAAAGGGAGTTGAGGTATGCCCTGCATATGCTGATGGGCCATCCTGGGCTAGAGGTGTGGGAGGAGTAGTCATTGAAACCTGCATAGTCTGTGGCTGCTCTGAACAATGCTGTCTCAACTTCCTGTAGAACAACTGGACCCGGGAAGACAGATCTGATTTTACTGAGCAAGAGAGACTTTCTGAAAAAAACTTCAGTGGGAAAAAGGAGTATAAGTATTAGACCTAAAACCCCAGAACTTTAGATTACTTCTGGAATCAAGAGGAACCTCTAACAAGAAGAGCCGAAGAGCTGTGAAGAGGAGACTGTCACTTTGAAGTGTGTTGTTTTCCTGGGTTGGCTTGCAGTTGCTGCTTCTGCCAAGAAGAGGACAAAGACAATGACTTTGCTGTGAAACTTGCTTGAGAAGAATTTCCAAGGGCTTGTCCGTGCTTGCCTCCCGTTCTGAAGTTTCAGGGGCACAAAGACTTCACCTACAGCCTTCTTGAACTCCACTGCTGAGAGTTCTGGCCTGCCTGGAAGTGCCTATTCCAGTCCTGGGCCTCTGGAGGTTGTTCCTGCTACAGAAAGCTGTGAAGAACTGAAGGAATCTACAAAATTGACGATTTGCTCTTCTTGCGACTGAATTTTCTGATGCTGCACCGCCACGCGGGTGAAATTTCTGACGCACAGCCCTGTGCGTCCCAAAAAATCGATAAAGCACCTGCCCGCGTTCCGAGAAACCGCAGTACACGGATTCCAACGCAGGCTCTGCTGTGCTTTTAAAAGAATTCATGCATCACTGGTCAGTGTCTATGGAAATCCATGTAGTGCCCGTAGCACATGAATTTTTCCTGAATTGCACCTGTGTGGCAAGTTTTTCTGACGCAACACCCCAGACCAGATATTGCCTGGGAAATTGACGCACACTTCTCCCTAGAGTCCGGATTCGACGCACCACTTCTCATGTGTGCAACAAAACTGTTGCATCGCCTCCCCAAGGGCTCAGTAACTGACGCATTGCTGTGTTTTTCAACGCATTCCTCCTCTACAGCTGTTTTGCATTGTGGATTTTGACGTATCTGAGGTACTTTGTGTAAAAAGCATGCATCCATAGATTCCTCTAGACAGAATTACTTGAAACTTTTTTAAAAGTCACATTTTGAGTTGAATATGTTGGATATGTGTTGGCTTGGTATTGTTTGATTTATGTAAAGATACGTTATTTTTCTAAACTGGTGTGGTGTCCATTTATAGCGCTTTCACTGTATTACTGTGTGTGTTTTGTGCAAACACTTTAGACATTGCCTCTGAGACAAGCCTGTCTGCTTGTGCCAAGCTACCAAGTGTGTAATCCCCTTATCCTGACTAGAATGAAGGGACCCTACTTGGACAGGGTGCATACCACTGCCAACTAGAGACCCCCATGATAAATTTAAAGGAGATAAAAGAATGGGTGGTCTATCACCACTTAAAAATGATTTACTTGCTAAGGGATGTCCTTCAGAAAGGGGAACTGGCTAACAAGACTGGATCTCAAGGATAGGTATTTGGCTAGCCCATTTGGCCTCCCCATCAGAGGTACATCAAGTTTACCTTGACGGGCATGCTTTGGGAATTTTGTAGTCTTCTCTTTGGCCTCTCCTCAGCGCCTGGTAGCAGCTTGGCTATCGGCAAGGAGAGTAGGGCTCATAAATTACCAGGGAGCTAGTGTTGAAAGACACCAAAATGACAATTCAGTTACTAGAGAAGCTAGGCTTTATAATAAACCAGAAGAAGTCTTGCTTAGTACCAGGCTAAGACACACTGTTTTCTAGACTGTTATGTAGACACAGTTCAGGCAGAACAGTGGCTACCAAAGGAAAAGTTTAAATGACGAAAGTGTTAAAGAAAGAGGATATTTCGCTGAGGGTCTGAGCAAGGATTTTGGTCCCATTATCTTCTACGATTCAGGCGATATTCCCAAGCCCCCTGTACTGCTATGCTCTCAAAAGACTCAAAACAATGTTCTTACAAACTAATCGGTCATACTCAGAAATGTCCCTAGATCAAGTTTCAAGGAAGTAGCTGTTGTGGTGGCTCAGGAACGCAGAAGCATGGAACGGGAGGGCCATTTTCCGGGAGGAACCCAAACTAGTGATAGAATCAGATGCAAGTTTAGAAGAGTGGGCAGCGAGATGTGGGAACTCTTCCACCGGGGGTCGCTGGACAGTTCAAGAGAGGAAGTTACTCATCAACCGCTTAGAATTGTTAGCAGGTTAATTTGCGGTTGCTGCTTTACCCAGGGAATGATGAGATGCTGTGTAATGCTCCGTATGGATAATGTGTCAGTAGGAAAGTATGTCAGTAAGATGGATGGACCTCATCCCAAGGGTCTTGCAGATTTAGCATGGGACTTTTGGGGCTACTGTTTGAGCAAAAGAAATTATGTTGTGGTAGACCATATTCCTGGATTCAGCAATTGTCTGGTGGACTGATTTTCTCAGAATTTCAGGGACTCCAGCAACTGAAGATTGAACAGGAAGGTGTTCCTCTGTATTCAGGAGAGATGGGGTTCATTCGGAGTGGACCTCTCTCTGGACCGGTTGAATACGCAGTTGACAAGATTCTACAGCTGGAGGGCAGACCCACAGGCTTGGGGAATAGATGCTTTTATGCAGGATTAGAGGGGTTTAGAACCCTATGCTGCCCTCCATTTGCTATGCTTTCATGTTAGAAATGGCAATAGACTATCCTATCCTGGTGCCGACTTTCAAGGATGCAATCCTAGGACCAGGAGGAAAATTTCACACTATGATTGGAACAAGGTCTACTCGCTCTGATACCTTTGAGGATCCCAGGAGATAATGGGAAATTCCAGGGCTTTCGGCAGATGCTTTTGGGCTCATATCAGAGTTGTGTTAATCAGGAACAAGGAAATATCAACTGGCTTGGAACAAATGGGTTTGTTGTGTGTTTGACGGGATTACAATCCTGTTTAAACATATTTAGTGCATGTGATTAACTATCTAACAGAGTTGTTTGGTTCAGGTTGGTCCTACACGCCAATAAATGTCTATAGGTCAGTTGGACACTATTTGGTAGATGGGAGTATCTGTTGGTCAGAATTTACTTCGAAAATCTTGCATAGCATGCGAGTTCTGAATCCACCTACAGCAAAGTACACCTTAAGGAGGTAGAGATGTTTTATAGATGTTAGCGAATTGGGATGAGAACTGTACTTTGTCGTTAAAACATATTTCTTACAAACTGACGGTTTTACTCTGTTTTGTGTCATTTAGGCAGATGTAAGAGCTCTAGATGTTACTGCCAGCAAGGCCGATCAGCCAGAAGGAGTGCATTTTTATTTTCAGAGGAGAACCAAGACGTTGTTTACCACCATTTTCTACCTTTACTTTCAGTTGAACAAGACAGTTTTGCATGGTTAAGTGTCTGAAAGAGTAAGAGAAGAGAACAGAAGGTTTGAGGAATGGTGTTGTGCAATTATTGATTTCACACAGACGGCCTCATAAGGCTGTGTCTCCTCCCACTATGGCAAGATGGGTGAAAGGTAATGAGAGAGGGTGGTGTAGATGTCACTAGATTTGGGGCAAATTCCATTAGGGGGCGTCCGCTTCAAAAGCTTTTGTCCTGGGGGTGGCTTGCAAGACATCCTAACAACTGCAGATTGGTCCAACGAAACAATGTTTAACATTTGCTATTTTAGTTCTCTTGCAAATGCAACTGATAATGTTTTAACAGCACTTTAAACTTGCATAAAGTTAGCCTCCGTGTCCTGACATAAAATGTAGATTTTTCACAGTCTGGTGGGCAGAAAGTCTGGATTTTATTAATAACACGAAGGCTAAGATGATCCCACCACATACGTACCCACCTTGATGGAGTAAATGCATGTTACATTTATTTTCTTTCAGATTAAGGAAAGTTTGGATGATATTTTGTGGAATAACCTTTGAAGAGCATTCGGCTTTGGAGTTTAGTTCTGTCTTTGGATTTTATCTTTTTCACAGCACTGGAAGAAGGAAGTTGGATGCATGTTGCTGGACTATATATTTTACTGGATTGCTTTAAAGTTCTAAAATCTTTCCATTCTTGCTGTGGTGAGCGGGCAATAAAAGAAGATTTGAATAATCTTTTCCTCCATGTCTTTAATAAAATTCACATTTTCTGCATACCAGGCTGTGAAAAATCTACATTGTCTCGGGGGCAGAGCAAGTAATGCCTGAGGTCACTGACTCTTACGCTGCCTGAGGAGAATGCACAAAATGCTAGAGATAACTTGTGCATATATTGCCTATAAATTTAATCCACAGTGATACATGTATCATATATTTTGGGAGTTAATTATTGTTAGTGCTCCCCAAAGGGACCATTTATGCCTCACAGGTTGCAAATTATTTTGGACATTTAATGTGAACAGCTACATGAAGTATCATTTTAGTGCCCAAGTAAGAATGGCAATTTTTATACTGCATCCTTTTCAACTGCTCTAAAAAAAGTATAAAGGTGTCACAACTGAGACATGCATCACATTTGCACACCTTGGTCAGAGAACTTGGCAGGTTTGCATGTGGCCTAGGTGTACACGATAGTTACAAGTGCATGTTACCTGTAAGTTCGTCCATCCTACAAGTAAATGGAACGGTCAGTATATGGGAATAGTCCGTATTGAGGACATGCGAGTACATGTGATTTGTATGTACATGGGATCTTTGAATACATGAGTCTAGGAGTCGCAAAGGGCCTGTGATTACATGGGTACCATACGCACATTGTGCCCATGGGTAAATTTAACTCATCAGTAGATGACAGTCATACTGTACTTTTCAATCTCATGTTCATTTTTAACGGTTTTAAATTATGATATTTTATGAACTTTTTTTGTAACATGTTTTGCACTGGTTTTAATTAACTATGCATAATAAACTTTACCTCATCAGTAGATGAGACAATGTGTGTTCAATAATTCCATGCCATGACAGATCAGCACTAGGGCCCGTGAACAGCTCTGCCAAGGCACCTCACTCCTCTTCTGTGGCACTGCTACTGTTTCAGCACCAAGACCCACACACAACTTGCCCAGTGCACCTGCAATTGGTAGCTGCAAAAAAGCTGCAGATGTTCCTTAGTCCTGACATGCAGTACCCCTTGTACACAATTACTGGGACCCACATAGGTTTACCAATGAACCTCAAATCACTTCTGCAGGACCCACTATGAGGCAAGGTGAATGCAGGAGAGTCCTGGTGTGACCATAAGACACATTCATTCTGCAGACCGTGGTGCACAGTGCCCTTCGGGGTGTTGCAGGGGGGCAGTATTTCTGCCACACCTGTCCGAACCAGGAAATGAATGGGTCATATCAAGTATGCACTGAATTTACTATTTTTTTTTATCTCTGCATTTGTAGAGCGCCTGGTTACACCAGCTGGTGTGTCCCACCGCTATAAGACCGCTTCACATCCTTAGAAACCTGTATCTACAGTTTATGTGCCATTATGACTCTTGTGTGTACAACCATGTTTTTAACTTTTTCCGATGCCAACAACAACGTGCAGCATGTTTATTTAATGGCTTTTTAAATATTAAGTTTGTGAGTGTTTATATGAGTAGTTTGTATGATTTGGATGTGTAAACTGTAATAATACTTCATAGTATTTAATGTACTGCTGCAGTAGGTGCACACAGGCGTTCTTTCTAAGTTTGCAAGTATATTAAACCTATAGTGTGGGGTGAGGTGCACAAGAGCTTTCGCAATAGTGTTGTCAAAGTGAAATGGTAATTTTGAGTACTGGGATATGCTAAAATGTCTGCTTGACTGTCTCCTTAAACAGGGTCTCAACCAGCACTGGGGTTCTTTTTTGTAGCGAGGTAAGTATCTGCAACACATTGAAAGTTAAAGTGTCTCTACAAAGACTATTAAAAGCCAGATTCCTTTACAGGAGAATTTAAACTTTGTTTCTTTCTACAGGTTTACATCCACAGACTTTATGCTATGCAAAAATTGCCCTGCTATATTCGTAAAACCCGCATGAAAAAATAACCTTCACACACATTTTTTATTTCTTCCTCCCATATTTATTTTGAATTCCCCTCTCCGACCCTGCTACATGCCTCCTGTATATACGGACTACTCTAAACCACATGCCTATCCTAATCTCTCTCTGTGAAACGTATCCCTGCAACCTAACAAATCAAATCAAATCAAATTAGTAAATTTATAAAGCGCGCTACTCACCTGTAAGGGTCTCAAGGCGCTGAGGGGGGGGGGGGGCGCTACTGCTCGAACAGCCAGGTCTTGAGTTGTTCCCTGAAGGAGAGATGGTCCCGAGAGCACACAACTAATTCCAACAACCAGTGAACAACTAACTTTGGGCTCAAGAGTAGCATTCTACTCGCAGTAATGTGCTTCAATGCGTCGTCCCAGGATGCGTGTTTCCGGTCCAGGGAAGAGATGGCTTGGCATTTCGGGCTGGACTGTTCCCATGAGGCACAGAGTCAAGACTGATTTGCATATAGCTATGTCTGAACTGGGGTGGCGAAGTGAGCTAAAGAACGAGGATGGATTCAACCAAAGATCAGTGACTGGGGGTGAGTGTCTGAAAAGTTTCAGCGCTCCGTCCATCATCTCCTTGTGTTTGCTTTATTCACCCTAAGTTGGCAGGGTATGCCCAGACGTGGGTCTCTTGCTCGCTTTGCCATTGGATTCAAGCTAGCCTGGCTGTTAAGGGGTGCTCCCCCGCAACTGGTCACACAATACTTGTTTCCGGTCCAGAGAAGACATGGCTTGGCAGTTTGGGCTGAACTGTTCCCATGAGGCATAGGGTTAAGACTGATTTGCATATGGCTGAGTCTAAACTGGGGTGGTGAAGTGAGCCAAAGAACGATGATAGATTCAACCCAGATCTGTGACTGGGGGTGTCAAAAAGTTTCAGCGCTCCTTCCATAATCTCCTCGTGTTTGCTTCGTCAGGGGTAGTATGCTATGTTACACAGGGTTAAACCCAAATGGAGTCACTGGGACCTGGGTAGATTAGTGTTATAAAAAGAGGGGTCCCGGATTTACAAGACCAGGTTGTAAACAATGAAAAGAGAAAAACACTTAACACAGATGAGAAAGGAAAAGAAACAAATCTAAAGTGCAATGTTTTTATTCACAAAAGCACTTGTATCAACCTTGTGAATGGTTATACGATATGTATCAAGAAGCAAAACATTTTTTTTTTTCAAAAAAAGTTTTGTGCCCACGTAGAGAGGGAAGGGGGAGTGCTGTGCACTTCCTAGTTACGGGAGGCGCGAGCCATCACTGCCTCGAGACTCCGTAGCGCGACGCCTGGTGCCCGATAACTATTCTGAATGGTAAGCCCTGTGTGTGCGATCTATTTTTACACATTAAAGACTCCGATTAACACCGGAATCAGCACTTAAAGTCCTTTCCTCATCTCGTTTCTATCTTTAGGTATGCCCCGCCTAAATCATTATCTTTTTCGGTCAGCGATCCCCGAACCACGAGGTAATTTTGGCTTGAAATGTTTGGGCTCCTGTGTCTTTGTCCTTTTAACTGCTTTATAATGTGAATTCACTCTTTTTGGGGCCCCAGATCCACACGAGGTCGGTCGGATCAGACCAGACGCCCGCAGATAATTCAATTCCTTTTCTTTAAGGTAATTGCTTAACAATATCCCAGCATCCAAATGAGTCTCCCCGAGAATTCTAAACACTGTAGTGTCTCAATAATCCTCGCTACTTGTATGTAATTTTAATGAATTGCCAAGTGGGTCACCCTGCTATGGCTCACTAGGGATCCTTTGTGGACCCTACACCGTGATTATTTTTCATGCTCTTTTAACCCTAGGAGGTCAGCCCACCGCCCCCAGTCCTGAAGAAGACCCGCGCTGTAAGGGCAACTTTCCCTACATATACAGGGTCAAAACGTAGACTCCCTGCGCCTTACCTACCAACTCCTATTGCCCAGCGGGATTTGTACAGCTTTTGTTAGGTGTTTGGCTTTCTAATACTGTAATGACATGTGCTTTTTTCATGTGGCCCCGATTCAAGGGGACCATTTCAGGAATGTATATATGAATATTGGACATTTAGTAAAGTAATACTATGTCAATTGTCACTTATCTTCACTGAACTCCCTCACAGCACTCCCCCTTCCCTCTCTACGTGGGCACAAAACTTTTTTGAAAAAAGAAAACATTTTTGCTTCTTGATACATATCGTATAACAATTCACAAGGTTGATACAAGTGCTTTTGTGAATAAAAACATTGCACTTTAGATTTGTTTCTTTTCCTTTCTCATCTGTGTTAAGTGTTTTTCTCTTTTCATTGTTTACAACCAGGTCTTGTAAGTCCGGGACCCCTCGTCAGGGGTAGTAAGCACTATCTATATAAATGCAATTTCAATCTAATTTCACTACTATTCCAAAACTGTATTTCCACACAGCTCTGCCAGTTAACCTCATTCGAACCCTGCAGTACCCCCTGCTGGTCTGGGTCTGATGCTCAACCAACTGGCCATTACACCTAACTCCAAACACACAGTAAACACACACAGTCTCCAAACGCATCTCACTTCTGACCTGCACTGCCACTACTACACCTTTATATGTCAAAGCACCTCAGTCTAGACCTACAATACTTACTACTCTTCCAAACGTGGCTGTGTCAAAGCACCTTAATTACGTATGTTCAAGTTCAAGTTCAAGAATTTGTATAGCGCGCTACTCACCCAGAGGGTCTCAAGGCGCTTGAGGGAGGGTGGGTGCATTACTTATCAAAAAGCCAGGTTTTTAGCTGCTTTCTGAAGGAGAGGTGGTTCTGTGTGAGGCGGAGGTGAGTGGGGAGAGAATTCCAGGATCTTCCTCCCATGGTGGATCTATGGATGCGCGGAATTGCGGCGAGGGCTTGATTGGATGATCGTAGTTGGCGGGTGGGTGTGTAGAAGGACAGTCGTGTGTTGAGGCATTCGGGTCCTAGGTCGTAGAGGGCCTTGTGTGCGTAGGTGAGGAGACGGAATGTTATTCTCTTGTTGACGGGGAGCCAGTGGAGGTCTTTCAGGTGACCGGAAACGGGGGATGTCCAGAATGAGTCTGGCTGAGGCGTTTTGGATGCGTTGGAGTTTTTTCTGTAGTTTGGCTGTGGTTCCGGCGTAAAGGGTATTTCCATAGTCCAGTCGGCTAGTGACCAGTGCATGGGTGACCGTCTTTCTTGTTTCGGTGGGGATCCAACGGAAGATTTTTTTGAGCATACGTAGGATGTTGAAGCATGAAGATGAAACGGCGTTGACTTGTCTGGTCATCGAGAGGGAGGAGTCTAGGATGAAGCCCAGGTTACGTGCGTGATCTGTAGGTATGGGTGCTGTACCCAGGGCCGGTGGCCACCATGAGTCGTCCCAGGCAGAGGGGGATGATCCTAGGATGAGGACTTCCGTTTTGTCCGAGTTTAGTTTTAAACGGCTGTTCTTCATCCATTCGGCTACTTCTTTCATTCCTTCGTGTAGATTGGTTTTGGCGGTGTTTGGGTCTTTGGTGAGGGAGAGGATCAGCTGGGTGTCGTCTGCGTAGGAGATGATGTTGAGGTTGTGTTGTCGCGCGATGGATGCGAGGGGACTCATGTAGATGTTGAAGAGGGTGGGACTGAGTGATGATCCTTGTGGTACGCCGCAGATGACTTCGGTGGCCTCTGATCTGAAAGGGGGGAGGCGGACTCTCTGTTGTGTAAATACACTCTACTTCCCTACCTTTACTGGTAAGGCCTGACTCCTTTCTTCCCTATATCTGTCCTTCCTCTCTTGCATCTCTGGCAGTGAGGAAAGGAGGGGGAAGGAAGCATTCAGGAGTTTTGGGAAGGTGGTTAAACTCTGAGACAATGTTTATTGTTGTTGTTCCAGTTTTATTCAGCGCAAATACGACCCAAAAGTATTGAAGAGCTTTACCTGATCACCAGTTATATTACACAAGGTCACAATCATTTTTTTACGCACAGGGAGATGAAGTGTTTTGCCCAGAATCACAGGATGTTGAGCCGAGACTTGAACCTGGTTTCTCAGTCCCAAAGTCGGCAGCTCTGGTCGTAAGGCCACCAGGGCCGAACTGGGACCCAAAACCAGCCCTGGCAAAATGCTCGGCCAGCCCCACCTCCCCCCCGGGAGTTTGTGGGTGCCGCCAAGCTCTTTTGCAGGGCCAGTTTTCGGCCGTTTTTGTTATGCTGCACAAACGGCCCTGTAACAAAAACGGCCCCCAGGGGCCTCAAACCGCCCCCCCCCCCCCAAGCCGTGTAGCGCACCGGGGGATTGCCCGGTGCCCGCTACGGCCAGTCCGGTCCTGAAGGCCACGTCCTCTATCCTGTGCAGGCCCCTGACCACGACCAGTTTAACTTCTACATGACATCTAACATTGGCATGAAGTCTTTGAGGGAATATGTGGTGTTCCCGAGTACCCTCTCTGCCAGGAATACCTCTTTCCATGAAGCATAGGTTGTATCTGATGGTGTATACAGCTGTACGATGCCTTGCATGTTGTCTGTACATGTGCCAGTGCTCAATGGCGTGTTTGATGTTTGACTATGCACATTGTTGCATGGTGGCAAGCTCGGTGTCTGATCTAGTGTGTTGGTGTTTGAGCATGCATCTGTGCATGTTGGCATATGTGGAAATCTGATTTTATGCACGGGTATCCGAGTCATGTTTGCACGTGCCTGAGTTTGAGTTAGTCTGATGGTGTGTTATTGTGTATACCCAAGTGTCTGATTTTTTGAGCGTATCACATGGCAAGCATGGCTGTCTGAGTCTATCATATGCAAGGATGTATGACTGCCGGAGTGTCAATTGTGTGTAAGCTCGTGTGTGTGCGCATTAGTACCAGGTTGTGTACATGTTCATCTGATGAGATTTGTTCCCATCTTATGGTGTGTGGGTATCTTATCTGATCATGTGTAGATGTGAGATGATGTACCTGAATGTGTGGCAATGTGACTGGCTGTGTGATGGCTGATTGGTTACTCTAGTATCTGATGTGTATTCATGGTTGATCATGTACCTGTGTGTTGATCTTGAGCATGGGTATTTGACAGTGGGGGTCAATGAGTGGGTGTCAGGACTATATTATGGTGTTCACGAGGACTTCCACATTGATGCACTCACCAATCTGCACAATCACAAATACAAAATTGCCAATTCACTTTCATTAAAAAAATGCCAAACGTATTTCAATTGATAGTGCGTTATGTATTTGAGCACTAGAATACTTCTTACTGTAGGTCGGGCTTCAGAGTGCAGCTGTCGCCAGAAATTGTGTGATCAACCTAGAAAAGGGCTTTAAGGAGCACTACCAGGGGAGGGGCGCTTTGGCTCCACCCACATGTTGGTACCCGGGAGCACGTTTTGATTGGGCAGAATTTGTGTGTTTCAACAAAAACTGCTTGCCCTCCAAGTAGCTGTGATAATTGTGTTTATTAATCAAGCTGCCTGAGCCAGCTAGTTTTTCACTAGCAGCAGCAAAGATGTGAGGAGAGCAGTCATTAACTTTAGCCTTCAGAGTGTAGTTTTGTGTTTCATTGCCCAGGGGTACACTAATCTACAGGGAATTTTAGCTCTGGCTTGACAGTGCAACTGTCGCCTACTCTTATGCAATCAACAAAAAAGATCTTTCAGAGTACTACTCAGAGAGGGGTGATTAGGCTCCGCCAAAATGATGGTAGCCAGGAGCAGGTTTTGATAGCACAGGAGCCTTCAGTGCTTGCCCTACATCTGGCTGTGATCATTTTGTTTATTTATCCAGCTGTCTAAACCACCAACAGTAAGGCTGCCTCAGCTTAAACTTTCAGGGTCACAAACATGGCATGGCGATGCTTCTGAAGTGCCTTACATAACTAGATAATTCATGGCTGCTATTCAACTGCAGCTGAGATGGAAGGAGTCATACCTTTAGACTTCAGAGTGCAGTTTTGTGTTTGAGATCACAGGGTTACACTAATTTACATGAATTTTTATATGTGGCTTGACAATGCAACTGTCGTCGGAGCTTATGTGCTCAACCACAAGCGCTTTCAGAGTCCTACTGAGAGAAGGGTTTAGGTTACACTCACATATTGGTTCCCCTGCATGCAGGATTGGATTGGGGTGTACTTGTGTGCTTCCACTAAATAGACTGCTTTTATTGTATGTTTTGGCTTGTGGCAAAATTTATATTGGATATAGCAGGACTGAGTTGGTTATGGTGACAAGCAAATGATCATGGTTATAGGCCTGATTAGTTTATTAAGAAAAGTTAAGATAAACGCATTAGGCCGGACATATTGATTGCGGAAAGCATATGTTAACACCAATAGGCATTTAAGGGTAGATTGTTATATCTCTGTATCAAAGCCTACAGACAGATATTTTGGTACATAAAATATCATAGATTACCCATATAGGGAATGTTTTTGTTGTTGGTTAAAGCCTTTGACAAGTCCCAATGGTTGTACTGTAAAAACTCTTGCTAAATCGCTTAGCTGTCTGGTAGGATTTTGTAATAAAAAAATCATTATTATATATATATTTTTTGAGTTTTCACTGGAAAAAAGCAAAGATTACAAGGCCGTTAAAATTAGGAAATCAAATTTTGAAAAACGTAGAAATTAACTGAAAAAACCCAAGGTTACAGGTACGTTATAGTTAGGCTTAGATTTCTCACAAACAAAACCTAACTATAACTTTTGCCCACTAAATGCACTGCTTATGACCTCACATATTACATCATTCATGACATGATCAGTGACATCACTCATGACATTATCAGTGACATCACTCATGACATCATCCAGTGACTGAGTGTTTTTAAAATGTTTGTTAGTGTTAAATATATATACACACCAAGGTGTATTGATGAATCTGTGGGTGAATGAGTGCCTGTATGAATGCTTCACTAGGCGCATGACTGACTGTATAAGTGAGTAATTAGGCGTCTCTCAGTGAATGCATGGGTGAGTGACTTGCTGTGTGACTGTATCTTTCTGTCAGTTGATGTCTAAGTGGTTGTATAGGTGTGAGTCGGTACATCAGTTTTTGTATGGGTGAGTGATTGCTTGTCTGAGTACATGTATGTCTGTCTCAATGTGTGGGTGTGTGAGGGGGTGTGTAACTGCATGTATGGATGATTGCATGGGTGAGTCAGTGGTGCTATGGTTTAGTGAGTGTGTGTGTGTGTAAGGGGCTGTATGGGTGAGAGTGTGTGTGTATGGCTGTGTCGGTGAGTGAATGGATGTGTCAGTTTGTATATGGGTGAGTAACTGCATACGTGAAAGACAGTATAGGTGAGTGTTAGTGTATATGAGTGACTGTATGTGTGACAGAGTGATTGCGAGAGTGGCCGTATGGGTGAGTTTGTGCTAGTGCCAGTGACTGTATAGGTATGTGCTAGTATCTGTATGAATAAAGATGAGGTGGGTGTATAACTGTGTAGGGGAGTGGGTGGGTGGGTGATAACTGTATAGGTGTGTAAATGTCTATGTGATTGACTGTAGGTGTATAGGTGAGTGTGACTGAGTGGATGTATGGGTGTAGAAGTGGATATATCAGTGGCTGTATTAGTGAGTGAATTGGTGTACGAGTGGCTGTATGGTTAACTGAGTGGATGTGTCTGTAGACCTATGAATCAGTGAGCGGGTGTGTAAGTACTGGTATCGGTGTGTCAATGGTTTTGAGAATGCTAGTGCTGAAGTTGGAGTGGGTGCATGAAAGGTTATATTGGGGTGTGAGTGGGTGCATCAGAGATTCTATGGATGATGTCATGAGTGATGTAATTTGAGATGTCATCAGTGATGTTACTGAAAATGTCATGAGTGATGTAATAAGTGAGGTCATGAGCAGTGCATTGCTGGAGGGCAGGTTATAGTTAGCTTTTTAAATTCTATTTCCTAACTATAACGGCCCTGTAACCCTTGTTTTTTCAGTGAATTCCTCAGGTTTTTTTATGTTAATTCATAACTATAAAGTCCCTGTAACCTTCCTCATGATTGTGCACTGTAGTGGAAATAACCTAGGCACATTAACTGGAGTAAGACTGGAAATCCTAATGACGGATATCTTTGCTGAATTGACGATCCTTTCCACTCACACTGTCTTGGTGTACTGTAACAAATGCCAAAGACGGAAATGGAAGCAGTCCAATCAGTTCTGTCCACAGGTTGACAAAGCCAGGAAACATGTTAATAAAACTTTGATTCAGTAACTTTGACATGCATGGAATCTCTAGAAAAGATGGAGTGCACTTTACTGATGAAGGCAACAGGGTGTTTCTAACTAACCTGAAACTCTGTATCCGGTCTTATGTGTAACAGCCATATACACTAAGCCAACGCTACGGCTCTTGTCAGAGCCACCTATGTACCCAGAATATTGTGACTTTTTTTTTCTAAAGCTTTTTTTATTCTTTGACAATCTTCATGACGATGTTGCGAGCCCTGCGGATATGTCACAAAAACAGGAAACAAAAGCAGACATTCAATGACAGCCAACAGATCCAAAAATAATATGTAGAAATATCCATTCTGAACATTGCACTACACATATTACTGTATAAATACTTCTTTCAAAGCATGTTTAAACTCATATTTTTGTACAAAATATCTATAAAAACCATCTGTCAGACCAATTTTCAGTTTTCTCGGTTATGCAGAGCGTTGCGACATCGCCGTTAACCACGATGATTGCACCTTTTCCATAAAGTGAAAACACATATATGCACACATATTACAGTATTTTTCGAACCAGGGGTTTATTACTGTATACTTCAAACTCATGTTTTTATAGTGTATTCCTAGAATGACCCTATCTAAACCGTATTTTCCGTTTCTACTGTAAGGCTGGAGGTCGCGACAACGTTGGTCATTGCGATCCCTGCGGTCACGTCCAGAAAGCAGAAAGCAAAAGCAGAAATTCAATAGCATTCATCACATAAAAAAATTATAACTATATAATTCTACCCATCAAAATACATAACTCACTATAGAAATAACTATAAAAACTGTCTATGGCAATGTACTTTACTTGGGCACGGACATTTGCCGTTTTCAACTCAATCAAAATGCGGCCGCTCGCCTGCTTTTTCGGCTGCCCCGTCACGTCTCTGTCTCTTCTCTGCAACATCAACTCCACTGGCTCAGGGTTACCAAATGTTTGAGTTCTAGGCACTATGTTATATGTTTCGAGTTCAGCACGGCTTGGCACCCTCTTACATACAAAGCCTTGTCCAGCCTTACCTACCCTCTTGCCAATTGAGATCGGTCAGCCTTTCTCTTTTTTCAGTTCCTAGAGTACAGCAGAGCTGTATGGGAGGTCACTCGTTCTCCTACCTTGGACGTAAATTGTGGAATTCTCTTCCTCTGGAACTGAGGATCTGTCAGTCCCTTTTAACCCTTCGTAAAAAGCTAAAGACCCTCCTTCATAGTCAGGTCTAACTCCCTTTGTCAATCCTGATGCTACCTCACTCATTCTGCTTCGCGCCGGGAAACCCTGTTGGGTAGCTGCACGCTTTATAAAGCTTTAAAAATAAATAAATACATTTATCAAAATATCAATATCTCTGTAACAATGCGCATTAATGATTCACTGATATTTTTTTTTATATTTCCACCAATCTTCATGATAGTCGTGATGTCCTGGCCTGCGCTGGCGGTTGCGGTGTTGTTGTGAAAACTGCATGTGATCAAAAAAAATCAATTTTGGACACAACTTGTGTTACTATCACCCCAATTTCTCAAACATGGGATCAGAGTACGTCTACTCTGACCCCTTATGTTAGCTCTTTCAGATATTTGCAGCCCAGGGACCATTCCTGATCAATAAAATGGTGGGTGCAACTTTCTGTTCAGGTTCAGTCCAGCCAATCAGAGCATTCTGGTAGGCGCGTGCATTCGCTATTACTCGCGAAGCCGTTGAGAAATATCCGCAACCAGAGATATCATTATCATTTTTGGCTTAACTTTCTCAAAAACTACTGAGCAGATTTACACCAAATAGGCAAAAGGCACTTCCTTGAACCAACATCTACCTCCCTGCCAAATTTGGTGTAATACTATTCAGCAGTTCGGGCTGCACATGTGGCTAAAGGTTCCTATGAGAATTAACATTACAAATGTACCCTTATTTCGCACCCCAAATTCTCTGTCCCCACTTCACGGGTCACCCCCAAACTTTCCATGACAACCAGAACCCACCTTGACCCTTTTTTGGGAAAATTTAATGAAGACTGGTTGAACAAAGCTAAAGTTATAGGCAAGTAAAAAAATTGCTTTCCCTATGGAAAGTAGATCCTAACTATATATATTATTATATATACCTACTGGCAAATTTATTATTATTTTTTTTTTTTATATAGCGCGAACTAGAACCGAACCGAATCAGTTATCAGAGCGCTTTACATAGCACCAGTTACGTTACAAGAGGACACACTTTCAGGTTTTTTTAGGCATGGGGAGATTAAGTGATTTGCCCAGAATCACAGGGGGTTTTTGGCGTCGTTACTGAGACTCGAACCCAGATCCCCAGGTCCGAGGTCGAGCGCCTTAGCCGTTAGGCCAACCCCTCTCCAATTGCCAGTAGGTAATGCATTTTCTGACTTGGTGCACATCCACACTTTAGTGTCAGGGCTGGTGTGTCAGTCCAATAATTTTTAATTGTCCCCGTTTCATTTCTTTGCTTCTCCTTTTACTTTAATGTTTCTTAGGAGGATACAACACTCCAAGCAATACTTACAGGTTGCTTGCTTGCCACTCATTTAATCTTCAGAGTGCCGCAAACTATGTGGAGACCATTATAGTATACTATTGTCCATTGTGTACTACTGTTTTACAATTCCAAGATGGACAACATGGTTCTAATGTGCCAGTCATGCTTGAACTTCACACCAACAATAGACTATTTACAATACTTTTGCAAGATGGTTAACCGCTGATATGTTTCATTTTATTATTGCAAGTATATGCCTGACGTGTTTTTACAGCAGCATGTTTTTTTGTACTTGCATTCTTTTCATTTATCTTGCACATGTTGTTGAGATTGGGTGTTTTATTGTAGTTGTGTCAGAGGGTGAAAACTAGATTAAATCAGTGGGTGGATGAATGGATGCATGAGTGCAAAAAACCTATTGAGTGTCTAAATCCATCAGTGACACAAAATGCACTTTCATTCATAAGCCAGACTTATTGGCAATGCCAATGCTTGTTAATCAGTTTAACCCAGGATGTTTGCTCTGGATTCTTTTTGTACTACACAGATGGCCCCATCACTTCTCCACCTCATGCTCTTTCCTTCTCTGGGATGTGCATCTCTTGAGCTGAAGCCTTGCTGGCAATGTGTTGATGTTGCAAGTCGTGGCCCATGTTGATGGCTTGTTTCTGGGTTCTTCTTTTAATTGATTAACATCCCACCAAAGATATAGCTTCAGACCTCTGCTCAGTATTGTACATGCAGCTTCCCTATTGATATAAGGCGTGACCACAGGGCCTATTTTGTACCCTGAGGTATATCTCTCACTTTAACGCCGAACAATGAAGTAGAATGCAAAACAAAGAGAACAAAAATGCTGGAATAAAATTGGGGTAAAAAGGTAACAGTTAACATCCACGCCAATGGAAAGTACAAAAATGCAGAGGTAAAAAACTGAAGTTTCTAGGCCTTCATTTGTGATTGCACATATACATACATTAATCTCTACCCTAATATGTTACTCTCATCTGACTTCGCTCTAAACTTTTTTCCCTTACCATATGATACCAATTCTATTTTAAAGGAGGCATACCATCTTTTGTGCCACTCTTCTACTGCAACTACTTCATACAACATCATTTACGTTTTCCCCAGTCTTCTATTCTAACCTCAAACCTAACCTAATTTCTTAACTTAGAGGCATCCACTACCCAACCCTAACCAAAGGTAAAAGGATTCATGTATTAAATATATTTTTTGTCCAAAGTTCCATGAAGTTAACTAATAGTCTATGGAAGCAGGTTGCAAGCCAGTATCTGCTAAGACTAGGTAAAGGATAATTAATGCAATCACATGACATCTGCTTTTACAATAAACAGCACTACCCTATTATTTAAATTCTTGATACTTGGTCAGCAATGGATGACTAGGGTGGACTGTGATTTTCACTACACATTCGACTGAGATGAAATAGTTGAGCATCGCAATCTTCACAATTAATTTAATGTCCTGCCTCGGAACCTTTTTCATATCTTCAAATTTCCCTTTTCATGGATAAGGGGTGCCCCACATTAAGCACCATATTATAAATGTGCACCCAGGCTAAATGGCTTTCACCACTTTAGATGAAGCAAAATGACACTGTGCACCCATGTTTTCTCAGTCTGTGAACTCCCAGACCTTCTTCCTCCACACTCATACTCATCAACATCACACCATTTTGTTTGTTCTCGTCATGTGTCATTTTGACTTCTTAAGGCATCTGTGTCATTTGGATAGTACATACCCGACCCACAGGGTGCTTTACGCAGTTGCAAGATCAATAATTCACATATTGAGCAAATCAGCAAACGTATTGATTGCTGTGATGAATTAACTTTACATGGGCCACAAAATTTATAAAGGGAAACAGTTTAAGGCAAATGCGGTCAAAGTTTTCCACTGTAATAAATCTAAAAGGACATCTGTGACAGTAAAATAAGTTGCATATGATTGTAAATAATACTATCAATACAGCACAGAGCTAGATGAAGGAATTCCAATCACCCTGTAGAGAAAGGTCCCAGGTAGGCTGAGTCACTAATACAGATGCAGGACTTTCACTGAATGGAACCGCGGTAGGACTTGTGTGATGGAGCGCCCACAATCCAGGACACTGACGCCATTTGGAAAAGACTGTAATAGTGCAGAACAACTGGGGAAGATAGAACCATTTCACAGTAAACCTCCTTTGTAACCGACGTGTCTATGTTCCAAGAAGGGCCAGGGCCCATTGCAATCTTACTTCTTTTTGGATTACAAAGAGTCACAACATTAGTAAACTTCACAACATTCCACCTCACACCCATCTCTAAATAACTTAAGAATGTGTCAAACAGCAATGTACCAGGATGCAGAACCTTGAGGCACCCAACCCTTCTGAGGCATCTCAGTATGGTATCCTTTAAAAACAAGTCTTGGTGGCACACTAAGTACAGAATGGCTTCCAACGTAAGGGTGTATGACATCCAGTTTACTTTCCATGGCCACGTTTTTTGCTTACATTCTCAAAAAATATAACTAGCCCATCGTCTGGTAAGACATTTATCATCCGACCTCATAATTATACGTCATTGATCAACAAGATAGTCAACAATAGGTTCTTTACTAATTCCATGATTTGTCTTGCAATAGATGCTGAACTTCTGCTCTAGAGACGCCAGGTTGCAACTTGCAATACTTTTGTACCAGATCTGGATTCGACTAATCCTCTCACACGAAACCATATTGGATTGTTCAATGGGGCAGCACCTGCTCCAAAAGAACTCTTAAATGGGTCCCATCTAGATTGAGCCTTTAAATACTTAAATTTTCCAAACTACTTCTTTATTTTTTTTCCTGCAGGGAAAGGATCTACTATAAAATATTTAATTGACCTGGCACAATTATGCGCTGAATTCAAAGATTTGACCATTAGCAAACTATGGCTTTGGTTCATGATTATCATCCTGGTCTATCGCAATGCTCCGCAGATGATTGTTGGTGTGGATGAGCGAGAGTAAAAAACACAAGTTATGGTATTAGAGCTTGCTCATTTTTTGCAGTGAAATGGTGGTACCTTTTCCCTAAAGAACTCCATGAAACAGAAAAACGTACCTTTCACAAAACATCTGCAAATGTATCTTTATCTTCTTAGTTGATATGGTCAACATGGTCAAATACAGCACTATTTGTGGTGTTCAGGAAAAAGAGCCAGGTGGTTGAACTAACCCTCCATTAAATAAATTGAAATAACCTAGATGCCCGTCCTTAAAAAATCCATTAAACTAAGTATTAATAGGGTGGGGGGAGATCATGAACAGTTGCCTGCAGTGATCATTTTCCTCCCCAGTTTGACACAGTCCTCATTGCTTTTTAATGTTTTATGTAACTTAGCAAGACCTTACTTTATTTTTTCAAGGTGCACGAGGAGACTTCCCTTTTTAGGTCGAGCTGGTAAAACTGCATCCAAAGGATACAGGTGTCCAGCTGGAGACCTAATGTTGCCTGTCACGAGGGAAGGAGGACAAGAGGATGTTACGAGCTTGAAAGCGGCCGGATTTGGGTGCGCGAACGCGCACGTCGCCTCCGTCCACGCGTGCGCACACAGCCAGCCACCACACAGACTGAAACACACGCGCGCTGCTTACTTTCACTTTACATCCCCCCACCAGTCATCGGATCTTTTTACACACGCATGCATGCATGCATACATACACACAACTGCATCCAAAGGATGCAGGTGTCCAGCTGGAGACCTAATGTTGCCTGTCACGAGGGAAGGAGGACAAGAGGGTGTTACGAGCTTGAAAGCGGGCGGATTTGGGTGCGCGAACGCGCACGTCGCCTCCGTCCACGCGTGCGCACACAGCCAGCCACCACACAGACTGAAACACACGCGCGCTGCTTACTTTCACTTTACATCCCCCCACCAGTCATCGGATCTTTTCACACACGAATGCATGCATGCATACATACACACAGACACACGCGCACACACAGGCACAAACACACACACACACAGACACACTCGCACACACACATGCGCGCGCGCGCACATGTCCCCCCCCCTCCCTCACACCCCACTCACCGAGTTCTTTTCGTGTGTCCCTCTCTCCTTCGGCAGGCAGCGGGTCATCCTCAGCAGCAGGCGGGGCTCTCCACGAGCACGGGAGCCCCGCTAGCTGACACGCAAATCTTCCGGCTGACGGGCACAGGAGCGCTTCAGCACAGGAGCGCGGGGTAGGCTCCCGTCTGCTTCCTGTCTTTTTGCGGCCCCGCCCCCGTCCCAACACAGGTTGCCTGGCTTCCTGTTCAAGCCGGGCTGCGGCGGTGAGTTTTTATTGTACTTGTTCTAATATTTTGGAAATTAGAATACCTAAAAACCTGAATTTAGAGGCAACTTCCAAATACAGGAAATCAGCCGTCCTCTAATGGCCCCAGTAATCGCTTATGGACTCGTGCTCTTGTCAGCAGGATCGGACAATATATCAGTTTCCGCCGAAAACATTAGTAACATCAGAAGGTTAAATATGCATATTATATATCATGACTGGCACCTTTATTGCCTCCAGAGGAGAAGATGCCATGGGTTCATGGCTTGAAACCAGGTTTATAGGTTGGTAGGTTGGGGAAGTAGTGTCTGGGGCGTCCTTTAAACAAGCATTTGCAATGCAATAGGTCTCACTTTTGCGAGAGTTTATGCTATTAGCATTGTAATGGCAATGCCTTTTATTTATGTTTAAAAAACAAAAACATAAATAAAAGGCATTGCCATTTACAATGCCAATAGCTCTAACTTTAATAATGCGAGACCTATTGCATTGCAAATGCTTGTTAGTTCCAGTGCAGGGGTGTTTGTCCCCTCAGGCAAAAATTATATTTAGTAGTTGGGGCATTCCCTCTTACCTTGCAACAAAACTATCCTAGACGATTTCCTGTAATTTGATGCTGTCTTGTCTTCATTTGAATTTGATCACCAAGCAGTAAACTTGGCAGGAGCCTGCTTCGGCACCCTCAAACTGCTTCGGAAAGTCCTCCCTCTCCTTCCTATGGAGGCAAGGAGAATCCCGGTCCAGGTGTTGGTCCTTTCTTGTTTTGACTATGGCAATTATCTTTACCTAAAGGCACCTAAAGCAACAATAAGGAAACTCCAAGTCGCACAGAACTGCGCTGCGCGGCTGCTGCTCGTGATTTCTGGAAGTCAGTCGGCTGAGCCAGCTCTGAGGACCCTACACTGGTTGCCAATTCTGGAAAGAGTAAAATTCAAATCTCTGTGCATAGCCCACAAGACCCTAAGGGCCCAGTAAACAACAGCTCCCTCATCACCTTTTACCGCCCCAGGAAACTTCTTTGTTCCGCTAATCTTAACCTTGCAGCCATTCCCAAATTTAAGAGGGTAAGAAGTTGTTCTTGTTTATATTTTAGTCCTGTGCTGCTAATAAAAAAAATAAAAAAAGTGGAGGAAGATCTTTCTCTTACAACGTAGCTAGACTCTGTAACACCCTGCCCCCTCACCTTCACTCAGAACCTCGCCTTCTTCCCTTTCGGAAACTTCTAAAAACATGTTCACCCTCACCCTGTAACTCGTCAGTCATCCTCCTGTTCGGCCACTAGTGCTGGGATGTCTCAGGGTAGCTATGCGCTTACCAAATGCTGAATAATAATAATAATTTTGGGTGGGGCCATAAGAGGGCTCTTGAGAAATCCTTTTACGTAAATATACCACAGGTACACATCTGTGTTGATCCAAAGTTGTGTGAATTTTCTGGTGGAATGTTTCATAATAACAGGTATCGAACAAACATCTTTTTGAAATAAAATCACTTTTAAGAGTTCACCACTTCACATCTAGCGCTCTATTATCTGTCAAGTATGAGCAGTAGCTTAAGATATTTTATACTACTACTCATCTTACATCGTCCTTTCATTACACTGTGTTTCAAACAGTTTCATACTGAGACATTAAATGGATCAGTTATGAATGCAACAATACGTACATATATCGATTTCACTATTACCGGTTACGTTGCCCTCGGTTCTTTGCTACAATCATTGGCGTTAACATGGCTTTTTTGGGGATGGAGTACACACACTACTGGTCCCTGATGTAGTAACAATTTACTGACATTACAAGCAAAAGGCATTATTCAATTAGAAAAAACATCTATCTTTTAAAAGGCCAAGTAGGTTCTTCAATTTTTAAATTATTATTTATTGTTTTGTTATCAAAGACAATGTCCAGAAATATCAGGTATTAAAGAATCTGTTCATGGCATTGTTTACAAAAGATCTTCTACTGTAATTGACAGTGAATGTTGTATCTCTAGATGGATCCTTCATTTAGTGGTGACACAAACTAATCAGAGGAATCAATGAAAAATCATCTGATGAAGGGGCGGGTATCAGGGGGCCCAGGGCGATTTCTTGCTTCATTTGGAAATCTACTGATTGGAGCATGTTGCGTGGTCTGAAACATGCTGTTTAAGGATCAAGTGCTGCTCGGCAACGAGGCTAGGTAGGGCTCTGGTAAAAAGGTCCGTGATCACTCACAGAGGCACCATGTTTAAAATTTCACATATACAAAATATGTTCATGTCACTCAAATTACACAACATGGCAGTGTCAAACGTCTTGAGCATCGTCATCAATTAATGGCAAGAGAGCTGGGCGCGGGCCCTTGTAACTGATTGCGAACATAACTTTGAAGGTTTGAAAGAGGCAAAGTAGTACAAAAGTACTGTCCACATGTTGGGAGTAGATGTTTATTTGTATGTGTGGATGGAGTGCAAGTACTGTAGCAAAGTACTCTCAAGAGGAGGGAAGTCAAAAGACAGTTGCTCCCTGTTGGGTTTCCGGAGTTCATACGCAATGGCTTTGTACTTTTGACCACACAATAAAATGTCAAAGAAGCTCATTGAACCCGTCAAGTCTCTTTGTCGCTTAGTTCAAACCAGCTTGAACTGAGTTAGTGACCGATCGCCTTCATTTTTCCTCATTTGTCAGCTTCTGAGTATGTAGGATATTTAACAGTCTCTATTTTCTCCTTCACTTTGTAAGATGGGTACAAGCCCGTTCGACCCAGTTTCCTGTTAATGCCCTTCGAATAACCGTCCCAATGGTTTCCAGCCACACCAATAATATCCCCGGGCTCCATGGGGATTTCATCTGGAGTTCGTGGGTGGTGAGGATAAATGGCAACCTGGTTGTGGGCATTCTGTCCCCCAAAATAGTAAATATCATCCAAGGAGTGGAAATTTGTTGAGGCGTCTGGATGCAATGTCTGCATTATTTCGTAGGCGACTCGACAGACCTTAAAAAAGAAGAAAATTACATCAGGAAAAAATGTTTCATAAACATCACAAATAAAAATCGATTTTCATCAAGTAATTAAAATAAAATATAAAAACAAAGCAACAGCAAATATTTTTGTATCAGAGAATGATATGCTGCAAACATTATCAAGGGATCATTTTATTTAACACCAGTCAAAGGCTAGAGTCTCTTACCATGAGGGAGAGCCATTATCTGCATTATCACGGCTGCAATTTTTATTACTGTGCTCTACTACACTACAAGCTAGTTGACAGTATCCCAATCCAAAAAGACAATCTAAGATAGAACCATCTTGGTTTGAGAACAAACACTTTGGAATACATTTTCGAAGAAAACTTTGCTTGTCGGGAATAATATACAAGTACGCAATGTCCTAGTTGTTGCTCCATACCTGGTCAAAAATGTTTAGAACAACTTATTTGGCTTATAGTAGTTCAGTGCCCTTGGCAACCTAGACAGCATTTCATGTTATTTAAAAAGATCCTCTGGGGCAGATGAGGCTCTAGAAGGCAATTTAAAAAGCCGTCCCAGGTGGTGAGCTGATAGTCGTTTCTGTTAAAATTATGATATAGACCAGGAACTATGAAACAAGTCATTTGGTGTGCATGAAAACTCTTTTTAAAAGAAGCCGGGACTAGATCCAAGTAAATTTTAAGTATCTCAGTATTCGTACTAACATGGCAGCGTAATAAAGACGCAGTGTGAGAAAAAGTTTGCAATGGGCTTAGAAATATATCACTGCACCTACAGCACATTGTAATGAAGGGTTATTGCTAGGTGTGGTGGGGGGTAATTACATGACTAGGGAAGCTTCACTGTGAAGTGTCTTTCGAATAAACTGTTTAACCTTCACTTTAGTCTGCTTATTTCACAACATAACATGTATTTGCAACGTGTACGTTCACACAGAAGGGTATCATGGCACTGAATAACAGATGTTTATTGTTACCGAACTCATTGGTACTCATTTTATCGACATCAGAAGGATGAAAGTCTGAGTGGACCCGCCGGGATTTGAACCTGTGACCAAAAGGCCCCTACAGTGGACGCATTAGCCCACTAAGCCACCAGACCGGGCATCCATCATCCAACAAAATTCCATCTGCCTACTGTGTGCCACCAGATCCTTTACTTCCTGGGCCAGCATTATGTAATGGTGCGCTCTCCCTGTTTGGCAATGGCGTACCTGTAAGCAGGTGACAAACAGGGACAGTGCACCCTATTACAATCATTGTACTGCCCCCAGGGCAGCCGCGAACTCGCAGCTGCCCTGTTGGCAGCGCATTCAGTGAAATACAGAGCGGCTGCTTAAAAGCTAGTCTTTGGTTCACAGTGCAGGTGGCAGTCGCCTGTACTCTTAAAAGGGGGCCGAGATCCCCCTGCAGACAGGAGAAAATAATTGACTGCATCCGCCTTCAGGGGGGATGTCTTGGGGATCCTTGGAACTCTCCTTCACCGCTCCAGAAGCCAGCCAATGGAATAAAACTAACAGCGCGACACCTATTTGTGGCACACTACTACTAGGGCCCTGTTTGTTTTGTCAGATAGCACTGGCGCTACATGTGCGACAGCTTATCAGTATTTAAGAAGGGGCCGCACAAGCGTTTGTAGCCCCTTTTGTACTACTGTGACCCAGAGACACTCAAAGCGGGCACAAACACGCCTATAGTGCCCCTGGGGTACTGTATGTAGCACAGTCCCTTGTGCACTTTTTTTTGTTACCTTTGCTGGGGATTAAACTCCATTAAAACATTGGAATGTTGGGAGCTCCATTGAAAACAATGGAGTGCTCCGGGCTTATAATGGCTGGTACAAGCTTGGAGCTCCAACATTCCAATGTTTCTTTGTTCACAGCTCTGGCTGTTCACAAAGGCGTAAGGGAGCCTGAGGGGATTCCAATGCTCTCACGCTCCCATAAGGCTTTGTTTTTATTTGTTAGAACATTCTGCCCTCTAGTGGCAGAATGTTCTAATAGCCTTATAGCCCTTCGTAGCTGGGCTATACCGGCTACTAAAGTCCCTCTCCCTTGTTAACCCCTTCACTGCGGGGTGTCCGGGGGGGGGGGGGGGGGGCGCGCCACGCCGCTGTGCTTGTGACGAGCTCAGCTCGTCATGAGGCACAGTGGAGCTGCACTCATGACGAGCTGAGCTCGTCACAGCCACACCCGTTTTTGGAACGTTCAGCACAGTGGGGAAATTATCCCCGTGTGCGAACGTTCCAAAGGCAGTGAAGAGGGGGGCCGCGCGCCGCGCCGCTGTGCTTGTGACAAGCTCAGCTCGTCACAAGCACTCAAGGGGTTAAAGGCCTGAGCCGAAGCTGGAGAGGGCCTTTAATAGCCGGTATAGCCCTCTACGGCGGGCTATAAGGCTATATTATATAGTCTCAGCACCATGTGTTCTGTGTGAAAATGGACTTCCCTCCATTAGAACCCACTGTAACATGGCTGCAGTTTACAGGTTTGTTGACTTACGTCTGTAAAGTCTATTATTCGGAAGCATGCACTGTAGATCAACCTGATATCTCTCTTATGGCATGTTGTATAGTTTTAAAGTGGGGCCTGGGGAAATATGCAATACGTCTCTCCGCTATCTCTTGTAATGTCCCTTCCAACACCTGACTCATTACACCAGCACGAGCCCTACAGACCCATTACAACTATTTGTTTCATCTCTTCCTTGGGCGACATATAAATACGTGCATACATTTGAAAACCATCATTTACAACAAATTCAAAAATACTGTTCATTAGCGGCCGCTCTCTGTCGCTGGAGAAGCTCCAATGAGTAAAGGAATGAACTAGCGGTCTCAGCTAGTCCCGGTGTACTCCTTTGCAGCAGCACGCCTCCCCGCCACAAAGCATGGAGGGACGCTGGAACTGTTATTAAGTACATCCCGTCCACAGACACCGAATATGATAAATCCATGTCGGTGCGCGCGGCGGTAAAGCCGGCTGCAGACACTAACAAGTAATTATCGCGTAATCTTTGCTGATCCTGATGCGTAGCTCGAATCTCGGAGGAAGTAATGTGTTTACCAGAGTAAATTAATTTATAACAACCCCCGATGGTTTTGCATGCATTCAGAAACGGCCTGGCGCAACAGGCCCCCGCGCAAACGGAGGCAATTTATGCCCGGCAGTTAAGGGACGGAGATCTGATTTGCACATCCATCACTGCCTGGGCACCTGCGGGCGCCTGGGTACCAGGCAGGAATCAGCAAACAGGTCGGGGCAGCTTTGCTGATGCCTTCAGAGAGGTGCCAGGCGAGGAACTGAGCATCAGACTGTGCTGGGCTCGCACAGGGAGGCGCCTGCTGCCTCAAGGTATGAGTGAACACCCCTTATCCGGGCACTCTTCGGAACAGGCCGGCATTACAGCTCCTAGAACTATGAGGAGACGCTGGCCTTGGCAGTAAACTGACATATTTTGGCCAAAATAACTGGAGAACATGAATCCCACCATGCACCTGGGAGCCCGACCTTTAATCGGATGACAGGAGCCTGCGTGTCTTTTTGTTTTTTATTCAGAACAAAATCCTGCAGCAGTCGAATAGAGTGGATACAACCTCGGCCACATCCATTGTCGCAATCCATAATAACTGAAGCAACACATACTATATATATGCACATACATAGATATTGTATTGTTTTGTAATTGCATTTATATACCTCTTACTACCCCTGACGAGGCATCAAAGCGCTTTTATCTGACGACTAGCACGCTACTCCGAATCCCAAAAAGGATTAGTGTTGAATTAGTATAGGGAAATATGAAAGTAATTTGAGTGGTGCATATTAGTCAGTTATTTGGATTGAGAAAGATAGCGGAGGGATAGAAGAGGGGAAAAAGGTTTGCATTTATATGGCGTTGTTACCACCAATGGGGTGTGTGAGCACTTTCTTGGTGAGTAGCACGCTACTCCGGAACCCATAAGGATTAGTGGTGAATGAGTATAGGGAAATATGAAAGTAATTTGAGTGGTGGATATTAGTCAGTTATTTGGTTTGAGAAGGATAGCTGAGGGATAAAAGAGGGAAAGAGGTTCGCATATATATATTACCACTGATGATATATATACATACATACAAATACATATATCTACATGTACGTACGTATCTATATGCACATACCTTTCCCCCCCCCGCAGTATTATATAGCGCAAACTTTAACCAAGGGCATTGGAGCGCTTTACTTGAGCACCAGTTAGATTAAAGAATGTCTTTTTATTCTTTCAGGCAAGGGGGAGGTTAAGCAATTTACCCAGAATTACAGGATAGCGGTCAACACCAGGACTTGAACCTGATTCTCCAGATCAACAGTCGGCAGCTATGGATGTTACATTGTCTCCCTCATCGTGCTGCACAATTATAGATTATAAACACACAGGAACATACTAATACATTTAGGATTAACTAAACGGTCCTCCATCCTCCTTCCATCATCATATCCAGTTATTCTTCAGCTGCCGGGTGTGGTTGGTGTTGTTGATTATGTTAGTATTTTTATTTATTTGTTTTGAGTCATCCCGTGCTTCCTTTGGTTATTGAAGGGTGGGCCCTGTGTTAGGTATACCTGACAGGTCCCATGTCTGTGCTCTAGCACGCACGCGACCTTACCTGCTCGTCAGGGATTCTCTTTTAAGCTGGACCAGGGAGATGCTTCCAGTGCAACTTGTCTTGACCTGTGCCCCCAATCACTCCCTCCCCTACCAAGGAGGCAAGGCAGAATGTTGTACTGCCAGGGGCATGAAGCAGAAGAAATGGCATCTACAAATAGCATTAGTTGGGAGGACACTTTGCCTTGCTTAAAGATGAAGTGATAGTTCTAGGTTTGGGAAGACCCAAGCAGGTAGCTGCACGTCTTCCCAAATCTGACTTTAGAGAGTACCAAATTGAAGTTTTTCCCTGATTTCTGTTTTTGGGGCTCGGTATCGTCAGGGAAGAAGCATTCCATACTCTCAACCGTGTTTGCGAGGTGTGGCAGAGGCCCTAAGCGCAGGGTAGGCTGCTACCATCCCTGATGAGACCTCCAGCCCTTAGCAGCGCTCAGAGCCCCACGGTCTCCCCGCCACCACGGTTGAGTTGCTGGCTTTACAGCACTGCACCCAAGGCTTATGCTCCAGAGGAACGCAACCAGTCCTCTGTGCAATCTGTTGCTGCCAGTGGTGCAGGCACTAAGTAGAACTAGTCTATCAACAATACCCAAGTTTAACGAATCATGACAAATACACCGTTCCGCCCCCAAATGTCGGATGACAGTTTAATTTGAGTGATCCAAGGATCTTGATTTCAGGTCACGGATCAACTATTTCAGCCAAAGGGCTAATTTGGGTGGACAACATCACCTGGTAATTACAGATATTAGAAGGAGTAATAGAAGAATATTAAAAAGTAAACAAGAAATTCTTATAAAATGTCTCTAACATGATGAGACCTTTCTACTGTGATGAGGCCACAGACTGAATCTCTGGGGAGCTGGTATCAAAAAATCATCATGAAATCTGTGATAATGAGCATTATAAACAAAGGCCCCTCAGTCCTTTTCTGATCAGTCAGCTTAAATGAATCGTAGACATGGTTCCTAGTTCTCAGTTTGACACGTGAACCTTACCTCAGAAGCACCATGAAGATGGCGAGATGACCCTGAGATGCATTTCTATAAGCAATCTGCAGATCACAGGCTCCCCACTGGTCACATTAAGTGCCATTAACTTGATATAATAGTAATTGTGGTTAATATACTGTGACAGAGATCTTCTTGAACCAGAAATACCATCTAGGGCTTCTGTTATGAACATCCTGTTAAAGCACTCCAGGTATGACTGGCTTCCAGTGGCTCACCGGATTGTGTTTAAAACAATGGTTCTCTTCTTCCAAGCTATCCATCAGCTCGGACCTGTGTACCTGAGGAAACGGTTTGCTCTCTATGTTCCGAATCGCTGCCTTCGATCGGCCAATCAATGCAAAATGATTAAGGCGAGATTTAAGTACGCCAGATTAGGAGACCAGTCTATTTCTGTCGGGCCGCTAGGGCCTGAAATGCTCTCCCTCTGTGTCTCAGAGCAGCCCAGTCCCTTGCCGCCTTTAAGAAAGGTCTGAAAACCCATCTGTTTAATACCATTTTGTAACTATCTTCTCTATCTTGACAATCCCGCCATTTTTCGCCACTTCGCTCACCGCCCCAGGATACTTGTTAGTAATAGAGCGCGTTATAAAAGTCTTTATAACATATAACATAACATAACTAGGATGTCTCCTCTTCGTAGAGTCGACTGTGAAGGTAAAGAAAACACGCGGCCTGTGTTCAATTGGATATAGCTGAAGAAATATTATCCAATTTCTGAGCAGCATGGTAAGATCTCTGCTTCCGTGCCGGCTCTAGGAATATAGGGAGCCAACAGCCCAATTTAAACGAAGATTGGAATTTTTTCCAAGTTGCTGGCTCCATGTTAGGGCAGGGTTTGGTGCGCTATGGACACACTGGACCATCTAGGGGAGAATTCAGATCTTCGAGGTCAATGTATCCTTGATCTAGAGGTTGGACTGAGAAATGGCTTAAAAACTAAATAAATATATATATATATATCCACAGCTACCCTTCTCCGTTGAAAAGGATATATATATATATACACACACGTCTACCAGCATGCAGCAGGTCCAATCACAGCGCGAGGTCTAACAAAGCTTGAAGCAGAGGAGGAGCTGAACCACTCAGTCATTGGGAGTGGCTATGGAGACATTATAAGACTGATAACAAGCCCCAGGTGTATGGACCTGCTTTGTAACCTGGCATTGATGAAAGCCTTCCGGCTGAAACGCGTCTGCTAAGCGTTTCTTGAAATAAGCAAACCGCGCGCTGAAATTTTCTAGCCGAAATAAATCCATCTGTGTATCCTGAGCAAGTGTCTGGCTCTTTTTGAACTGCAAGTGAGTAATGGACTTGATGTATATCACCAGGCTTTGGTTGGCGATCTATGGATGTACTGATTGTTTGTGATGTAATGCTCCCGTGGGTACTGGAAAGGGACCTAGAGGGTGATACTGTCTCTAACAGTGGGGGGGAATGTTTGTTCAGCTCCCTTCGTGGTCCTCTAGTGCGCTTCTTCCAGAACTTTTAGTCCATTCATGTTTTGGACTAGTGTCTGCACCAGCAGTATTCTAGGAATTCCTGGCCCACAATGAGTCTTGAGGTTTGACATACCTATTTATGACTGTGATCCAAACCCAACCTCCGATACATAAGGTCTGTCCGTTTCATTGTGAGTCTGATGACTTTGGTGATGTACCAGAGAATGGGGTTTTCTGTTAATTTAGTTTGGGTAGAGACTGAGGCTTGCACACAGCCCCCAACAAAGACTAACCTTTTGGCCCTTTTCTTCAAGGTAGCACAGCTCACAGGGTGATTCTGCAGTATTACAATCTCCTGGCTACATCAGGCTCCGGGCACTTCGAAAGCGACACGTGTGAATGTGTGTCTAGCCCATTCAAGGAAGCCATCGGATCCCAGCTTGGGTTTCCTCTGTGATACCTTTTAACACTGCTCTTTTCTTCTAGGAACAGTAGTACCACTTCAGTGTTCATAGTGGCAGACGCTACAATGTGTGGGAAAGCTCTGCCAGCGTTGTCCTCTCGTTGGCTTACATGTTGGAATTGCGCCTGAAAATGGTTGTGGGTTAAGAGCCGCAGAAGCATTGTGCTATCTATTCCCCACCCCATTTCAGCTCCAGCTTTACTCTCCGTGGCCTTCAACCTTTAAAATATCTTCTGCAGGAATATCTGGCCCCTATTGTTACACTCTGTGGTTCCAGGGGTGCGGTTTAAGAGAGAAATTCATACAAATTCTGCTGGTGGTATTCAATGGCCCAGGTATTGCTCTCATTTACCCTTTCATTCCCAAACAAGAGCCTCTCCTCATTAACATGTCTTTTGGTGAATATGGAGGACAGCCCATTGAGAGGGTTTGCTGTTGCCTTTGAGCCTTCAGTGAGTCACCTATTTCTGTAGTTCATCATTTAATCACCTTCCATAAGGCTGCAATACCACCAGGGTCTGTTAAGGGATTTTGTCATGAAGGGCACTGCCTTCGATGACGCAGACAACATAAGTATGCATTATGCGTGACGTCCTCCTGAGATTAAATGACCCTAATGTGCAGGAGTTCCTAAATCCTCGCCATTCATTTTTCCACTATCCTTGCTTCTTTCTGTGCACCCCGATCACAGAAACCCATGGGTATGGTAATTCCCCATCCATCTCTCTAGACATGTCTCGGAGGGCTCTTTTCCGCAGGTGATGGTTGAGAAGGTGAGCTGTACCAGTCCAAGGCACTCTGTTATGATTGACAACGAAGGTGTAAGCCCCTCCCATCCCCATTCCAGGTTCATTCATCTACCAAGCTCTCCTATCATATAGTGGTATATTGCGTTTTCCATATTGTCTGTGCACCTTCTTGAGTATGGAGTTCCGCGATGCGTATTTTTACCCATGCGCTGTCCCTCTGCCAGGAACAGCATGCTATTTGCATCTCCCAAATGTAATGTGACACTCTTTAGTGCCCCCTGCTGGCGGGACTGCCTTATCTCAAGTTAAAGAAGCGCCAGCCCATTCGAATGTAAAGTATGTTATGATTTCCTGACTGATGGTGATCTGTGTCCCAATCCAACATAAACCAACACATTTATGAAATGTATTTTGGAGTAGTAATCATCTCATATAAACAAATAGCAAAAAGGTTATTTTCCAACCATCAAAAAAACCAGTGTATATGTAGAAGAGGAGAGGAAGCCATAATAAACACGCCTGCGACCTTCAGCTATGAAAACAGAGGCAAAAGGACGTGTTTAAATCCTTTGAAAGTTTAATAATTGGAAGAAAATAAAACTAGTTAATGGAGGTCGTTTACCACTGTTGCCTCGGAGATAAAATATATAGAAATTTTCATGATGCAAGTCTTTAAAAGTCATAGCCGATACCTGCTCCTGCCACTGAACATCAAGAAAGATGACCCAATTCTGGGTCCTGACATTTTAACAATATTTCACGGGGTGCCCATTATGAGAGAAAGCCTCAAGGAATTGCAGTTAACATGATGTTGTACTGAGACCGGAAAATGTTCAGATTTTGTCAGGAATATCCATCTCTGCAGTGCTGTGCAATCAAAAGAAAATGGGGGGAAGGAACAGAGGTAGCATGTTAACCACTCGAATTTGGTGCAAAATGAATACTGTATTCAGCCATGCAAGCGTCTCGAAATAGGGATAACTGTTTTTTTTTTATTAAAACTTTCCCTGGGCACAGCTGGTGTATGGAGGCGCGATCAAATTTGAGAAATGTAAGTTATTTAAGGAGAATATATGGGGCAGTTCACATGGTGTTCTCTAATGCACAGCCTTTATTGGTGCACGGGCAACTTGGAACAAAATCTATGAGTTTTAAAAAAAGAGTTCCTAACAATAGTGTCTAACTGCAACATTACATTGTTTAGATGGCGGGCTGTGATACGAATTGAAAAACTTCGGGTTGCAGCTCCAAAAACATGATGTACGACCCTTTGATGTATTTATTGGTGGTGGAGCAAAACTCCACAATTTAGTGACATACGATCAAACTAAGGCAGGGCACATGGTTAGGCAATCGGACATAAGGAACAATATCCAATCCTTCATATATTTGCCACTGTGCACTGAAAAGTTCTGCAAAAGGTTAACAGTCTGTCTACGTATTCCAGCTTAGCTGGGCCTGCTCAGATCAGAGTGAAAACGACTTACTGTATGGTGAAAACGATCTCGTAAAGTGCAGAAAAATATCACACAAAGGAAAAGATAAACTGGGAAACTTCATAAACTTCTCAAAACCTTTCAACAGATTTCAAGCTTTGCACACCACTACCTCCTAACTACTGTCCTATTACTCCTTTACTTTAATCTTTATTCTCTCGGTTTGCGCCGTCCTCGTTTCCATATGGTTGCTATCAGGCTTGCATTTCTTGAGCCACAAGGTGCGCCTTCTCGGTTAATTCCCTGCCTTGCAGAATTTATGTTTTAAATGTATTGAGTTTTTCTAAAGCACAAGCCCCATCCCATGACACTGGGACTGGTTTTCACAAGAGTATTAAGTCAGTCCAGGTACCCCGGTGCTTCTTCTCCAGTGGTCGCCGCACAAAGCCCAGATCAGACCTAAAGTGTGCTGTAATAAAACCGCTACCAGGCCACCGACACTGGTAGGAAGAGAAGCGACAGAAGCAAGCCCGGTCTGTTGCATTTGTACTACTAAAATGGAGAAACCCAAGATAGTGCGCTTTCCCGAGATCACTGAAATCCCACATTAACACGGCTCCCAGTCTCCGAGGGTTTAGGAAAGCTAAGTGTCTGTCTGGGCCTGCGGAGTTGCACAACTATGGACTGGCGCCTCTCGAGCCTGTGGACACTACGGCAAACTCTCAGGATTGTCAAGGACGTTGGCTCTAGGCTTTGATCTTCAATTCAGTTATAGGACCATGTGAGTGGACCAATCTTCTCCCAAAGCATTAGTATCTCACAGGCTGCATAAGTCTATTGTTGAAACCCCACCAAGGTCGCAGTGGGTTGCTGCGGAAGCTGGTTGCCCACTGACACAGGACTTTGTGCACAGGTTCAGTAGTCAGGGAAAGGGTTTCTCTGATGATGTGTTCTGAACATTTCTGGTCGAACAATACGTATGATGCTGAGTTCAACGTGGTTCGACTATCTTGGATGGAATCCCACTATAGCTGATGTTGAAGAGACAGGATTGTAACACAATTCATTTTTTGACAAACAAAAAGTGAGAAGAGCGTACACATAAGAGTGTTCTTCTTAGGTATGAAGTTTTAAAGACCTGATTTGACACTGGGCGCCTTACATTAAAGGGACACACTTCCATAAAAAGTAACATAACATAGCACTGTTAATATGAAAAGCATTTCTAGAAGACAAAAACTACAGAGATTCTAGATAAAGTGGCCCTGGACGCTAGAATCAAGGGGCGTGAGTGCTCCCTGAATTTAGTCGAGGTGAGAATAATTAAGGTTGACGTAGAAGTTCATCAGTCTACATCGGGGACAATGAGAAGTAAACATGCCCAACCTGGTACACGAAAGAATGAATGAATGAGCTAAACTTACCATGACTGCTACTAAACCCTTGTATTGCAATGATGAAGCATCCCAAAGCAAGTTTTTCTATGAAGCCCATCATTTTTGCCTCTCTGCTTCACCGTCATTAGACCAAGCAACAGGCTTTAATGAGACTGCCTCTCGATTTCATTAATCACAGATTGGAAGTTGGAGGGGGACGTTTCAAAGTTATTGTTGTACCCGTTACCTTAACTGCAGAATGACAAAACTAAGTGCGCAAGAATTCAACCTGACCCCAAGAAGTTCTGCAAGCTACTTAAGACGTGATCATTTAGGCAGTGCTATCTGGTACTGCTTACTTTTGAACCTTCCCCGTAACTTCTCAAGCAGTCCACTCACACTCATTCCGGAAAGGCTCATTGGGCTACTTACCAAGCTCTGGAATGGTCTCTGCTCACACTGGGCACTCTGTCATTGCTTTTAGGGCTCATTAAGAGCTGGATGCCTCACACTTATGGACCCACTCTTTTATGTTAGCTTGATGTTTTAGTCTGTATTTATTTCGCAATTTGTTCCCTTTTATGTTTATTTTATCTACTTCCTGTTTACTTTCCTTACAGAACTGTTTGCATCCACAATTGTTGGATAGTGGATGCAATAGTGGGTTTTCTTCTCTTTACATACTTGCAATTAATGGCAGTGGCACATGATAAATGTGAGACCTGCCCAAAGTCTCCTTCAAACAGAGATTGCCAAAGGCAAACACATCAAAGCCCATATGTGTGCTGGACCGGTACTGGGCATGCTATGTTGCTGTCTTATGATCGCCCGGCATATCACAGGGATTTTCTTCTTTCAAATAGTGGTTGGCCTAGAAAGGTTTTGAGTCAAGGCAACCAAAAGAGTTCCTGAGGAACTATTGGGGTTTTTTATTATTGAACTATTACCCCCGGGTCCCTTCAGTCCTTGTCTCATTCCTTACTAATGGAGATGACCAACTCCATGACAGAAGAAAAGAACAGGGGAATGCTGGATCCCCTAACCCCACCCCCTCCCACTAGGAGTACATAAACAGTACCTACCCAGCATTCCACCTGTTCTTTTTTCTGTCTGCCAACAGAATGGTACGAGGTTGCAGGAATCGCTTACCTGTTGCGGTCTTCTACTGGATCCTGTTGGGATGGTGGGCTGTCCTCGACGTGCTGCGCGGTGCCTCCTGAACGGCTGGGCTTGCCAGGAGCCACAATTGTTGCTGACCGGCCCTTTAAGGCTAGTGCGCCGGCCCTCCCAGTCTGTTCCGGGTTACCTGGTGCATCTTCCTGGTGGCTGGAGGACGCACTGCAGCGGCTAAATGGCAACTCGGGACCTCTCTGGACTTGGAGTGCATGGCGGGTCGGTATGGCAGTTTCCTGTTGCTCGGCGCCGGACTGGTGGAGAGCACCTTGGCTGCCTGGTGGGGTCAGGCAGTGAGTGTGGTATCTGCCTCTCTTACCAGTTTTAATCTTACACACTAAATCCCACGTCACAACCCCCTCACTTGCACTCATCTATACAGCAGCCTCGAAAAAGATCTCCACCAAAGCGACCCTTCAGGGGATCCATTGTTCATTGCAGCGCCGGCCCAACGAGGAGCATCGCCCAATGATAAAGCATGACATTCTCTAGGGGATGTGTGAGGGCAACATGAACAGTCTTATTGACTGTCCACTCCCAATAACCCAGCAGAGGCACCCTCTACACTTTGGGAATTCGTTCCTCCCCTGCTGTCTAGTTTTACCAAGGAACACTAGCCCTATGACTGCATTTTGGAAATTGAATATCCAAGTGGCATACAAAGTGATAAAAAGCTGTGTTCCAAAATCAAAGCCGTTGAACATATCAATAATGCAACGTACTCTTTGTCTCGGACTTGGCTAAGTTAGCATCCAACACTCGGGTTTCTAACTAACGTACACTGGTAATCAATCTTAACCGTCGGGTGAAGGACAATGCATCTTTCCCCTCCCTAACGTCCTACACTATGACCAATATGGTAGTCCTAGAACTCTCACAACGGAACAGGTAGTAAGTCCAAGGTAATCTGAGGAACACATCCTTCTTTTGCCTTACTCTTCAGGTTTGAGGCTGTCCGAAAGCTGTGTTGCAAATTAACTAAATGATTCCATGTAATCTGCAGTCCCTCTCATTCTCTGGAAGATCCTAGAGCGGTTTATGCTCAATTTGCATCAGGGGACCCAAACAATCTTGAAGTAGTGGCCTAATGAAAATCATGTCTTTATAAGTGGTCCCACTGCCCTGGTTTGATGAACCACCCGCGATTAACCAAACCCCAGGGTTGAAGACAATGTAAATCGTGACCATCTTCAAAAAGACGCCTTTACTATTATCACTAAAGCTTTTTCAGAATTATTTGGTGGATAAAAACAATTAGAAAGATTTTTTGAGTGGGTCTATCACCTCCACAAGTCATGCCCGTCATGATGTGTGAATTACTTTTATAAAAAATATATGTTGGCCAAAAGTCTCCATTTTATAAGTAAGATCCCAAGTGCCTTTAGAAAAGACAAGAGCTAGGTAAAAAACAGGCCATTTTTAGGTCAAGCATTCGAGACCTCTTGTATATACTTTAGGTCGAGCATTCGAGACCTCTTGTACATACTTTATTATATACTTATATGTGTATGTACTTTGTGGGCTCTGGAGATCAGCCCTAGGACTTGTCTGCTTCCGCTTAGAGACTTTTTTTCTGTTATATTGGCTTTACTTAACTGTGTTTATAGAACACGACCAGCAGAGGTCAGTAAAATACCAGAATTACTTTCTTCTGAGGGACTTTATTTTTTTACATTTTTCTGTCAACTGCCTCTCTTTAACTTTCTTGATATAAAACTACCAGCAGAGGTTAGTAAAATACCAGAGTCACTTTAGCATTCTCTAGATTACAGTCCATAGAAATTGTCTTCCACAAGCAACCGTAGACAATAATATATTTTTCAAATCTTGTATTTTCAGTGATATGACCACCAAAGGCCCTACTTTTATATATTAAAACAGATCTTTGGACTATACCAGCTCCCGCAGAAAGGCAATATTTCTCTCCATGTGTTCCCATACCTGGTGTGTCACACAGTTTGGTGCTTACTTTGCCTCTATGTTAAAGAACAGTAGATGTTTCAGCACCCAGGCTATAGTGCTGCATACATATAAGGTTCCGAAGGTGAGACTGATTGCATTGCAAATGCTTGTTAAACTTGCTGCTAAGAACACTGGTGCTATGTCTCAACTAGGCAGATTAAGACTTCCAAAGTACAGCTGCATGGACAGAATATTCATGTCACCCATCTACACAAGGAAAAACCTTGGGGTTTTAAGAAGTGTGTTGTAAATGAGCAGAAAGCCCACAAGGGAACAACAGCTCACGCAGAACATGGCAGTCTAATGTGTCCTTCCACAAGCAGCCAGGGCAGGTTTCACTAGACAGGAGTCCTGTGATCTTGTAGAGCTGTTCCTGAGGCAGCTCAAGATACTGGATTCTGTGGTGGTTGCAAGTGTCTGATCTGACAGGCAGGATGAACCTAGTCCTATCGAAATAGTCTAGTCCAGAAGCAAACACGATTATTTCTGCTTGCAGGTGGTCCACTTAGCAGAAGAATTTCCTTAACAAATTAATGAAAAAGAAACCGGTCTTAAATGTTGCTGCTCCTCGAGCTTGCAGGGTTTGTTGTTTGTTGTTTGTCTTCATTCATTTGTGATATAACATAAACAGAACATACAGCGTTGATCAATATCACAGGAGCCATGTCACATTAGTGTTGCATTTTTTTCACTGCTAGATTAACCCCTTCGGGGCTGATGACGAGCTGGGCTCGTCATGGCGTAGCCTCCTCGCACGCTCATGACGAGCCCAGCTCGTCATGAGCCCCACCCTCGGGGGAAGCGCCAGCGCTCCCCCCGAGTCAGCCCGATTTTTTTAGTTTCTGCGGGGATGGCAGGGGAAGACCTTCCCCTGCCTCCCCCCGCCCTCCCCGCCCGCGTCATCAATGACGTCAGCGCGCGAGGCGCGCTGACGTCACCGGAGGCTCCTTTTGTTTACCGACGCGCAGGGAAGCCATTTGCTTCCTGCGCGTCGGATGGGAAAGAGGTTTGTTTTGCGGCTGGGGCGGGGGAGATTGCTTGTAACTTCTAACGAGGGAAAGGAAAGGCTTTTCCTTTCCCTCGAGGGCACTTTAGAGGTTTCTTGCTGCACGATCGTGCAGCAGGAATGTTAGGGATTTTTTTTTTTTTTTTCATGGATGATCAATTTCGTAGTTCGGGGAGCGGCCCCTTGGGGAAGGGTCGCTCCCCTTGTTGGGGGAACATTATCTATGAAGTCTTCTCTTTGCTGCAATGTTGTTGAAAGGCCGTTTTTTCTACAAAAATGCCGATGGGGGTCATTTATAAAGTAAAATAATAGTGCTCATTGTAATGAAGGATGCAAGTGCCTCTGTCCTTCATTACTTATACTGATGTGTGTTTCTGAAGTGGCTAAAAAACACACCTGTGCTGCCTAGGCAAAGCTCACTAGTGTTTTTGGCCTGATGAATGTTTTTTTTTTGTGTGCTGCTTTTCAAACACATGCTTTGTCTCCAGTGACCATGTGTGTGTTACTATGCCATGTGCGAAGGGGTCCCTTGAGTGAGCTGTCCATCATAGTGGGAAGCTCACAAATGTTTTTGGGCTGTTGATTGTTACCTGAATTTGTGCTGCAACTCTAGCGCCATCTTTGTCTCCATTGACCATGGGTGCGTTACTATGCAACTGCACAAATGTGCGCAGGGGTCCCTTGAGTGGGCTGTCCATCATAGTGGGAAGCTCACAAATTTTTTTGTGTTGATGATTGTTTTCCTGAGTTTGTGCCGCAACTCGAGCGCCATCTTTGTCTCCAGTGTCCATGTGTGCGTTACTATGCAATTGCACAGATGTGCGCAGGGGTCCCTTGTGTGAGCTGTCCATCATAGTGTTTGGGGTATGCACGAAACATGTCGACGATAGGAGTTGATAGGTACATCTGGACACATTACGTTTAGGGCAGCCTATCTTTCCACCCCGTTTATTACCACCTAGAGGCAAGAATAAAGTTTATTGTAAACCTACTGGGCAGGTATTTCACACATCACATAGTCCACTCCTCAAATACACATGCACCACACATAGTCTAATAAAGTGCTCCTACGTAACTTTCGCAAGTCGCAGCACGCCCCAGCCCGTAGAGGACTGGGATGGCCCCAATGATGAAGCATGTCACCGTGGGGCAACCCTGGTGAGTGAGGGGACACCTAAAAGAGGAGCATTTCTCCCCTTTTTTGTACACAATACCATATTTTCACAATCGACCCCAGTGTGTGTTGGTTGTTATCTGAATAAACTAGCAACGCTCTTAGGTATCTGGAAGCAGAGACCATTTGTTCATCATAGTGGGAAGTTCACAAATGTTTTTGGGCTGATGATTGCTTTCCTGAGTTTGTGCTGCAACTCGAGCCCCATCTTTGTCTCCAGTGTCCATGTGTGCGTTACTATGCAATTGCACAGATGTGCGCAGGGGTCCCTTGTGTGAGCTGTGAATCATAGTGGGAAGGTCACAAATGTTTTTGGGCTGATGAATGTTTTTCTGAATTTGTGCTGCAACTCGAGCGCTTGCTTTGTCTCCAGTGTCCGTGTGTGTTACTATGCCATCGCACCAATGTGTGCACAGGTCCCTTGAGTGAGCTGTCCATCATAGTGGGTAAATTTAGGAAAGATGGTGCACTCCGCTAGTTGGTGGGCGTTGCCAATAGGGGATCTTCTGTGTGAGTTCACATGCCTCTTATGTGTATAAATGGTCAGAGACTGTTGAGAGCAGCAGATGGGGAGAAAGAAGCTCCTGGTCATAGGAACTGTTTTAGGATTGCGCTTGTGAAAATCAAGGATGCAAGTGCCTCTGTCCAGCATCGCAGTTAACCACAGTAATTCTGTTGTCCCCCTCCCCATGAGAATCCCTGATGATGTCAGCGCGCACAGCACGCGCCAACATCTTCAGGGATTCCCAGGCGGTCGGGAAGCCATTTGCTTCCTGCGCCTGGAGGTGTTAGGTTGGTTTTGAGATATTTGGGGGGGTTTGCAAAGAGGCTTCAGGGGAGAGGTAAGTGATTTTCCTCTCTTCTGATGTCTCTTTGCAGGGCATTTCTGGCTCACGGTCGCGCACAGCATTGCGATTGTGCGGTGGAAATGCCCTCACTAGCACCAGGGATTTTATTTTAGATTGTAGGAAGTGACCCATTGTGCAAGGGTCGCTTTCAGGTGGGTCGGATTTTAAATTTAGATGTTCTGGCCCCCCCCCCCCGGTGGGCAAATCAACCCGTACTTTTGTCCGTTTTGCCCTTTTTGATGGCCCATCTGTGTGGATGTGATTTTGGGGGTAAATTTGTGTATTGTTTATTCATTTGTTATGTTGTTTGTGAAATGTAGTATTAAATTATTTTTTTTCTTCTTTGTTTTTGATCCAGGCTTTTGCTGTTTGTATTGGTGTAGGTTGTGGTTCGGTTAATGCTGGTTTTGCAGCTTGTGTAGTTGCATGTGCTTGGTAAGTAAATGTTTTTTGTACTATTTTTCCTAGATAAATGTGTTGTTATGAAAAGTGAAGTTATTGCTGTTTGTGTGGCTTTGTGTTTCTTGATTGTTAACTTTTTTTTTGTATTGCTGCTTGATGTGTACTTTGTCTAATCTATACTTGTTTTTTTTTCTTTCCAGTGGGATTTCCTTTCTTTTTGCTGTGTTTCAGCAGAGTAGGTGCTGGTGAGTCTTCTTATATTTGGTTAGATTTGAATTGTTTTTGAGTGTATTGATTTTTGTGTGAAGACTCTACCTTGTTTACTTCTTCCTTTGCACAGTGTAGGTTGTTGTTCACTTGTGTGTGTAGTCTTCTTGATTTGTAAGGATAATGGCTGCTCGCAGGATTACTGCTAAGCAGGTTGTTAGTTTGCTTTTTGAGTCTTCCTCTGACCATGGTCCAGACACTGACTCCGATTCGGAGCTTGAGTTAGGTGCAGAAGATTCAGGCAGTGAGTTTTCTCTTCGCATGGTATCATCGGATGATGATTCTTCTTCTAGTGCTGATGAAGTGCCTGTGGTAGAGAGGGACATTGATGTGCCGGTAGAGAGGGAAGAGCCATGTGAGCGGCAGCCTAGGTCCTCAAGGTTTCCCTTTTTTTCTCGTCAGGAACAGGCAAGTGTGGTAAAGGCTGCGCCCAAAAGGTTTCACATTGCTGTGGTGCGCCAAAGGTTATCTGGTGCTGCTAGTCTTCCTGTTGTTGAGCAGCATGAGGCATCTGGTGCTGCTAGTCTTTCTGTTGTTGTTGAGCAGCAAGTGGCATCTGGGGATGCGAGTTCTTCTGTTGATGTTGAGATGCAAGAGGCAGCTGGGGATGTGAGTTCGTCTGTTGGTGAAGAGATGCAAAATGTATCTGGGGATGCTAGTATTCCTGTTGGTGTAGTGAGGCAAGAGGCATCTGGGGATGCTAGTGTTCCCGTTGATGTAGTGCAGCAAGAGGCATCTGGCCTGCAGGCTAGGGTGGCTTCTTCTCCTCATGTTAGTGATGACGTCTGGGTTGCCCCTGGCATGGTGCAGCCGGAATTGCCAGACTTCACTGGTGTTCCAGGGTGTAGAGTGGATACTGACAATTTTTTGCCAATTCAATATTTTCAATTGTTTTTTGACGATGAGTTTTTGCAGGAGATTGTGGAGCAAACTAATTTGTATGCAGAGCAGTATTTGAGGGACCACAGTGCCAGCCTTAAGCCCCATTCCAGAGCTACCCATTGGTCTCCCACATATGTTGAAGAGATGAAGAAGTTTTTGGGATTAACTTTTTTGATGGGCTTGCTAAGGAAGCCATCAATGTCTTCTTATTGGTCCACTAGTCCCTTGATGGCAACATCTATATTTCCAGCACTTATGACTCGTGATCGATATATGCTTCTTCTTCGCATGATGCATTTTGTTGATAATGATTTAGCGTTGCCACGCGATCACCCTGATTGTGACCGTCTTTTTAAGATTCGGCCTGTCCTTGATCACTTTGTTGATCGTTTTCCTGAGATGTTTGCACCTGGAAGAGAAATAGCTGTGGACGAGTCTTTGGTGTTGTTCAAGGGCCGCTTGGTTTTTAGGCAATACATTCCTAGTAAGAGGGCACGCTATGGCATCAAACTGTATATGCTGTGTGACAGTGAGACTGGATATGTTTATAATTTCAGGGTGTACACCGGTAAGGATTCCAGCATTAACACTTCTGCTTGTCCGTCCACTTTTGGAGTGACTGAGAAAATTGTGTGGGAACTAGGTAGACGATTATTTAACAAAGGCCACCATTTATATGTAGATAACTTCTACACTAGTGTGCGTTTGTTCAAGGAGTTGGCCAAAGTGGGCACTGTTGCATGTGGCACGATGCGCAGTAACCGGAAAGGTTTTCCAATAGAACTTGTTTGCAAAAGGCTTGTGCGGGGACAGTCTACTGCATTGCGATGTGGGAAGCTTCTAGCTGTGAAGTTTTCAGACAGGAGAGATGTTTACATGCTGACTACTATCCATGACGAAAGCACTGAAGCTCTGCCAGTTCGGGGTGAGACTGCTGAAGTGCGTAAACCTGTGTGCATTTTAGACTATAATAGGCACATGGGTGGTGTTGACAGAGTAGATCAGAGGTTGGAACCTTATGCTGCTCTTCGAAAGGCTTACGTTTGGTACAAGAAGTTGGCTATCCATCTTTTCCACTTGGCATCCTTTAATGCTTTTGTTGTTTTCCAGAAATCTTGTCCTGAGTCAAAGATGCCTTTTGTTAAGTTTCAGGAGACTATAATAGGCAGCCTTGTACTAGTGGAACAGGCAAGTGTGCCAAGATTTGGAGTGGTGGAGGAAGTGGCTAGACTGAAAGATCGCCACTTTCCAGAATACATTCCTCCCACAACTGCAAAAGACAAACCCACTAAAAGATGTAGAGTCTGTTGGCGAAGAGAAGTGCGGAGGGAGTCTCGTATGCACTGTCCTGACTGTCCTTCAAATCCTGGATTGTGTGTGCCAGCTTGTTTTAAATCGTACCACACACAAAAGAAGTTTTGGGAGTTTCATTGAGCTTGTAAGTGTACTGTCTGGTTTGTTTTCTGTAATATTTTTTTGTTTGCTTTTAGGTTTGCATTAGTGCAAAGCATTTAGGTTTTGAATTTGTGTTAGCAGATTTGTAGGTTTCTACATTTGATTTGTGGTATTTCTTTAAAAAATTCTAATTTTGATGGTGGTGTGTGCAGGATTGTGCTTGGATTGTTGGTGTGCGTGGACAGGCGCTTGGCTGGTGGTGTGCGTGGTCTGGTGCTTGGCTGGAATAGTGCATGGATTGGAGTTGTGCTGGGGGGGTTAGTGGATTTTTGCTTGGCTGGCGGAGTGTATGGTTAGGTGCTTGGCTGGCGGTGTGAGTGGAGTGGTGCTTGGCTGGCGGTGTGTGTGGAGTGGTGCTTGGCTGGCGGCGTGTGTGGAGTGGTGCTTGGATGGTGTTGTGTTTGTGGAGTGGCGCTTGGCTGGTGGTGTGCGTGGAGTGATGCTTGGCTGGTGGTGTGTGTGGAGTGGTAGTTGGCTGTCGGTGTGCGCTGAGTGGTGTTTGGCTGGCAGTGTGCATGGTCTGGTGCTTGGATGGTGGTGTGGGTGGACTGGCGCTCGGCAGGCGGTGTGTGAGTAGTTACTTTCTGTTGGTCACTACACACACTGCTAGTTGAGTGACACTCCACACAGTCCATCATTTTGTGTAGTTGCAGTGTCAGAAATGTGGGCGTGTGAAAGTGATGGGCCCTTGAATGGCGCTGTTTGCTGGTGTGAGTGTTGAAATGTGATGGGTCCGCGGCTGGCGGTGTGAATGTTTTGTATGTGTCACGCGTACGAAAGGTGTATGAATGGCCTGTAAAGAGGTTGGTGCCTTGACGTGGCTTTACAGCTCACGAGCTGCGAGTCAGTGGTTCAGTTTATCATACTTTCAATTATACGCAGTGTATTTCATTTTTGATGAAATTACTTGCGTATCCAATTGTATGTACTGAATCATCACTCACCCTCGTGCCAAATCCAACCAGTATGTGTGTGTGCTTGCGGATTAGATGGGTGTGCAGTAATAATTGTTTTTTTTCTAATTTCTGCAGTAGGGTGTACCTTGCCCCTTATTGTGATTGTTGTTATGTGTTGCTTTTCCATTCGGATGGTGTCAATGGTCTGGTTTGTATCAGGTATGAAAGGTGCGTGAATGGCCTGTAAAACGGTTGGTGCCTTGTCGTGGCTTTACAGCTCACGAGTTGCGAGTCACTGGTTCAGTTTTTATGCATTTATTTATTGACAGAGCATTTCATTTTTTTGAAATATCTTGTTAATAAAATTTTATGTACTGAACCATCACTCGCCCTCGTGCCAAATCCAACCTGTATGTGTGTGTCTTTGAGGAATAGATAGCCGTGCTTGAATGTTTGACTTTTGAGTAACTCTGTTAAGGTGTGGTATCCTTTTACTTGGGAGAACAAGGGGAGCGCAGGGTGGTAGGACTTTTTTGCCGGCACGGCGATCCCACGCCAAAATGTTTGGAAAAGTGCTATTTTTACCTATTTTTAAGGTTTGCAAGGAGTTCTGGGTAGGAAAACATTGGTGGACCCACACATGCCATACCTCCCTGGACTCTCCCGGGTGTCTAGTTTTCAGAACTGTTTGGGTTTGCTACTTTCCAAAGAATACCACCCATCCCGGGCCAAAAACTCAGGTGCCTCCCCCCCAAAAAATCAAAGTTATATTGCTTCAGGGTATTTTATATTCACCACTGTTAGATTTGGACCTTTTCCTGTTGCAGCCACTATGGCTACCCACGCAAGTGAGGTACCGTTTTTATCGGGAGACCTGGGGGAATGCTGGGTGGGTGGAAATTTGTGTGAGCCCAGTGATGCCACGCTTTCCCAGACTACAACGTGTGAAAAAATTGATTTTTTTCTGCTAAAATTGAGGTTTGCAAGGGATTCTGGGTAAAGGAACGTTGGCGGATCCACGCAAGCCATACCTCCTTGGAAGCGCCCGGGTGTCTACTTTTCAGAAATGTGTGGGTTTCGTAGGTTTCCATAGATGGCTGTCTCGCACGGGGCCAGAAACCCAGGTAACCCCTAAGTCCACCAGCTTTTGCAAGAGGGGTTACCTGGGTTTTTGGCCCCGTGCGAGACAGCCATCTAGGGAAACCTACCAATCCCACACATTTCTGAAAAGTAGACAACCGGGGGCTTCCAAGGAGGTATGGCTTGCGTGGATCCTCCAACGTTCCTTTACCCAGAATCCCTTGCAAACCTCATTTTTTGCATGGTAAAAAATCAGTTTTTTCACACGTTTTAGTGTGGGAAAGCGTGGCATCACTGGGCACACACAAATTACCTCCCACCCAGCGTTCCCCAAGGTCTCCCGATAAAAATGGTACCTCACTTGCGTGGGTAGGCATAGCGGCTGCTTTAGGAAAAGGCCCAATTCATACTGTGGAGACAAAAACTTTACCTTTAGCCAAATAATCTTATTTTTTGAGGGGGTCACCTGAGCTTTTGGCCCGGGGCTTGGCAGGCATCTTTGGAAACTACCAAACCCAAACAGTTCTGAGAACTAGACACCCAGGGGAGTCCAGGGTGGTATGGCATGCGTGGGTCCCCCAATGTTTTCCTACCCAGAAACCCCTGCAAACCTGAAATTTTGGTCAAAAAACCCACTTTTCCATACTTTTTTGGGTGGGATCTCGCTGCCGGAACAAATGTCCTACCACCCAGTGTTTCCCTTGTTCTCCCGAGTAAAATGATACCTCACTTGTGTGGGTGGGCCAAAGGCATGTGACTTAGGCTGGGGTGCTTAATTTGTAAAACGTAAATATGAGTAAAAACTACTTTTTTCAAAATTTATTTTTGGCGTATTCTGCTTTGGGGCACCCACACAAGTGAGGTATCCTTTTACTCGGGAGAACAAGGGGAACGCAGGGTGGTATGACTTTTTTGCCGACCCGGCGATCCCACGCCAAAAAGTTTGGAAAAGTGCAATTTTTACCTAATTTTAAGGTTTGCAGAGAGTTCTGGGTAGGAAAACATTGGGGGACCCATGCATGCCATACCTCCCTGGAGTCCCCCGGGTGTCTAGTTTTCAGAACTGTTTGGGTTTGCTACTTTGCAAAGAATACCACCGAGCCCCGGGCCACAAACTCAGATGCCCCCCCCCCCAAAATCAAGGTAGTTTTGCAATAAGGTAATGTAAATTCACCACCGTACAATTTGAACCGTTTCCTGTTGCAGCCACTATGTTTACCCACGCAAGTGAGGTACCGTTTTTTTCGGGAGACCTGGGGGCACGCTGGGTGGGTGGAAATTTGTTGATCCACGCAGATTCCAGAACTTTCCACCACAGAAATGTGAGGAAAATGTGTTTTTTTGGTCAAATTTTTATGTTTGCAAGGGATTCTGGGTAACAAAACCTGGGGGTAGGCAGGCGAGTCACCCCATCCTGAATTCCCCTGGGTGTCTAGTTTTCAAAAATGTATAGGTTTGCTAGGTTTCCCTAGGTGCTGGCAGAGCTACGGCGCAAAAACAAAAGGTAGTCTTTTTGTCCGAATTGTGCTAAATTTCACTGGGAAATTGAGGTGCGACCATGCTGCGTTTTGCGCTGTTTCATGTCGCAGCCACTATGCCTACCCACGCAAGTGAGGTACCGTTTTTTTCGGGAGACCTGGGGGCACGCTGGGTGGGTGGAAATTTGTTGATCCACGCAGATTCCAGAACTTTCCACCACAGAAATGTGAGGAAAATGTGTTTTTTTTGGTCAAATTTTTATGTTTGCAAGGGATTCTGGGTAACAAAACCTGGGGGTAGGCAGGCGAGTCACCCCATCCTGAATTCCCCTGGGTGTCTAGTTTTCAAAAATGTATAGGTTTGCTAGGTTTCCCTAGGTGCTGGCAGAGCTACGGCGCAAAAACAAAAGGTAGTCTTTTTGTCCGAATCGTGCTAAATTTCACTGGGAAATTGAGGTGCGACCATGCTGCGTTTTGCGCTGTTTCATGTCGCAGCCACTATGCCTACCCACGCAAGTGAGGTACCGTTTTTTTCGGGAGACCTGGGGGCACGCTGGGTGGGTGGAAATTTGTTGATCCACGCAGATTCCAGAACTTTCTACCACAGAAATGTGAGGAAAATGTGTTTTTTTGGTCAAATTTTTATGTTTGCAAGGGATTCTGGGTAACAAAACCTGGGGGTAGGCAGGCGAGTCACCCCATCCTGAATTCCCCTGGGTGTCTAGTTTTCAAAAATGTATAGGTTTGCTAGGTTTCCCTAGGTGCTGGCAGAGCTACGGCGCAAAAACAAAAGGTAGTCTTTTTGTCCGAATCGTGCTAAATTTCACTGGGAAATTGAGGTGCGACCATGCTGCGTTTTGCGCTGTTTCATGTCGCAGCCACTATGCCTACCCACGCAAGTGAGGTACCGTTTTTTTCGGGAGACCTGGGGGCACGCTGGGTGGGTGGAAATTTGTTGATCCACGCAGATTCCAGAACTTTCCACCACAGAAATGTGAGGAAAATGTGTTTTTTTGGTCAAATTTTTATGTTTGCAAGGGATTCTGGGTAACAAAACCTGGGGGTAGGCAGGCGAGTCACCCCATCCTGAATTCCCCTGGGTGTCTAGTTTTCAAAACTGTATAGGTTTGCTAGGTTTCCCTAGGTGCTGGCAGAGCTACGGCGCAAAAACAAAAGGTAGTCTTTTTGTCCGAATCGTGCTAAATTTCACTGGGAAATTGAGGTGCGACCATGCTGCGTTTTGCGCTGTTTCATGTCGCAGCCACTATGCCTACCCACACAAGTGAGGTACCGTTTTTTTCGGGAGACCTGGGGGCACGCTGGGTGGGTGGAAATTTGTTGATCCACGCAGATTCCAGAACTTTCCACCACAGAAATGTGAGGAAAATGTGTTTTTTTGGTCAAATTTTTATGTTTGCAAGGGATTCTGGGTAACAAAACCTGGGGGTAGGCAGGCGAGTCACCCCATCCTGAATTCCCCTGGGTGTCTAGTTTTCAAAACTGTATAGGTTTGCTAGGTTTCCCTAGGTGCTGGCAGAGCTACGGCGCAAAAACAAAAGGTAGTCTTTTTGTCCGAATCGTGCTAAATTTCACTGGGAAATTGAGGTGCGACCATGCTGCGTTTTGCGCTGTTTCATGTCGCAGCCACTATGCCTACCCACGCAAGTGAGGTACCGTTTTTTTCGGGAGACCTGGGGGCACGCTGGGTGGGTGGAAATTTGTTGATCCACGCAGATTCCAGAACGTTCCACCACAGAAATGTGAGGAAAATGTGTTTTTTTGGTCAAATTTTTATGTTTGCAAGGGATTCTGGGTAACAAAACCTGGGGGTAGGCAGGCGAGTCACCCCATCCTGAATTTCCCTGGGTGTCTAGTTTTCAAAAATGTATAGGTTTGCTAGGTTTCCCTAGGTGCTGGCAGAGCTACGGCGCAAAAACAAAAGGTAGTCTTTTTGTCCGAATCGTGCTAAATTTCACTGGGAAATTGAGGTGCAACCATGCTGCGTTTTGCGCTGTTTCATGTCGCAGCCACTATGCCTACCCACGCAAGTGAGGTACCGTTTTTTTCGGGAGACCTGGGGGCACGCTGGGTGAGTGGAAATTTGTTGATCCACGCAGATTCCAGAACTTTCCACCACAGAAATGTGAGGAAAATGTGTTTTTTTGGTCAAATTTTTATGTTTGCAAGGGATTCTGGGTAACAAAACCTGGGGGTAGGCAGGCGAGTCACCCCATCCTGAATTCCCCTGGGTGTCTAGTTTTCAAAAATGTATAGGTTTGCTAGGTTTCCCTAGATGCTGGCAGAGCTACGGCGCAAAAACAAAAGGTAGTCTTTTTGTCCGAATCGTGCTAAATTTCACTGGGAAATTGAGGTGCGACCATGCTGCGTTTTGCGCTGTTTCATGTCGCAGCCACTATGCCTACCCACGCAAGTGAGGTACCGTTTTTTTCGGGAGACCTGGGGGCACGCTGGGTGGGTGGAAATTTGTTGATCCACGCAGATTCCAGAACTTTCCACCACAGAAATGTGAGGAAAATGTGTTTTTTTGGTCAAATTTTTATGTTTGCAAGGGATTCTGGGTAACAAAACCTGGGGGTAGGCAGGCGAGTCACCCCATCCTGAATTTCCCTGGGTGTCTAGTTTTCAAAAATGTATAGGTTTGCTAGGTTTCCCTAGGTGCTGGCAGAGCTACGGCGCAAAAACAAAAGGTAGTCTTTTTGTCCGAATCGTGCTAAATTTCACTGGGAAATTGAGGTGCGACCATGCTGCGTTTTGCGCTGTTTCATGTCGCAGCCACTATGCCTACCCACGCAAGTGAGGTACCGTTTTTTTCGGGAGACCTGGGGGCACGCTGGGTGGGTGGAAATTTGTTGATCCACGCAGATTCCAGAACTTACCACCACAGAAATGTGAGGAAAATGTGTTTTTTGGGTCAAATTTTTATGTTTGCAAGGGATTCTGGGTAACAAAACCTGGGGATAGGCAGGCGAGTCACCCCATCCTGAATTTCCCTGGGTGTCTAGTTTTCAAAAATGTATAGGTTTGCTAGGTTTCCCTAGGTGCTGGCAGAGCTACGGCGCAAAAACAAAAGGTAGTCTTTTTGTCCGAATCGTGCTAAATTTCACTGGGAAATTGAGGTGCGACCATGCTGCGTTTTGCGCTGTTTCATGTCGCAGCCACTATGCCTACCCACGCAAGTGAGGTACCGTTTTTTTCGGGAGACCTGGGGGCACGTTGGGTGGGTGGAAATTTGTTGATCCACGCAGATTCCAGAACTTTCCACCACAGAAATGTGAGGAAAATGTGTTTATTTTGTGAAAAACTTAGCTTTGCAAGGGATTCTGGGTAACAAAACCTGGTGGTAGGCAGTCGAGTCACCCCATCCTGAATTCCCCTGGGTGTCTACTTTTCAAAAATGTATAGGTTTGCAAGGTTTCCCTAGGTGCCGGCAGAGCTAGGGTGCAAAAACTACAGGTAGGCACTTTGCCAAAAAAGGGTCAATTTGTAACTGCTAAATTTAGGTGTGACCACGTTGCATTTTCCGCCGTTTCCTGTCGCAGGCACAAGGCCGACCCACACAAGTGAGGTACCGTTTTTATCGGGACACTTGGGGTAATTCAGATTTGTAAATCAACTGTTATTACCAATTGAGCTTTCATGCATTTCTCCCTTTGAATGAAAGACATTGAGTAAAAAAAAAATCTTTATGAAAAATGACCAATAATTCTCATGCTAGTATGAGTATTCCCAACTTTGAAAATGTGCAATTATATACTGTTTCTGAAGTCTATAATTTGTACCCAATTCAGAAATACATAGGTGTCTTTCATAGAGATTATTCCATGTATACATTTTCCAAGACAAAGTGCACTATACCCAGTAAATGAAAAAATACCATTGCAAGTTGCTGCTCAGTTTTTGGATCTGGGTTCGTCGGGTTCTTGGTGAAACTACAAGTCCTATATATCCCCACAACCAGGAAGGTCTAACGGATGTAACGGTATATTGCTTTCCAAGAGCTGTCAAAATTAGAAAAAGTTATAGGTGAAAACGTTGAGACAAAAGGCTGTTTTTTTCAACAAAATTTCAAATATTCCAATATCTAACTGTTAGTTTCTATAACGAAACCTTCATGGATTTAGACAAAGGACCCCTTTCTGAATTCAGAATTTTGTCTACTTTTCGAAAATGTAAAGCTTTCCAGGATCCATTATTGCTTTCAAACTCATTTCTACCATTAACTGGAAGGAGGTGGAAAGCTCTAAAAATAGCAAAAATAGGCTATGTCCCAGAAAAATGCCAAAACTGAGTGAAAAATTTCGGTTCTCTGACAAAAGTCTGTCATTCCCTGAAAGCTGAGAAAATGGAGATTTCAGCCCCACAAACCTTTTTGTGATACCATTTTCAGGGAAACACCCAGAGGCTTTCATTTGCAGCCCGTTTTTCCCATTTTTCTGAAAAAAACAAAAAAATCACTATATTTTGCTAAATTTCTGGGCCCCCTCCAAGGGAATCCACAAACCCAGGGCGCCTTTAGAATCCACATGATGTTGGAAGAAAAGGACGCAAATTTGGCGTGGATACCTTATGTGGTCAAAAAGTTACAAGGGCCTAAGCGCGCACTACTCCAAAACGCCAAAAAAAGCCTCAGCACAGGAGGGGAAAAGGCCTAGCAGCGAAGGGGTTAAGCATTAGCAGTAACTGACAGGCTGTTCAATAATAGCGAACATGGGATAAAATAATTAGCTTTGGTGGATGCAAAGAAGCAAAGACTTTCACTATATTGAGAAGAAAGTGTTCAGCGATTAGAAAGACAAGCATTGTTCACCTTCACAAGAAAAGCTTCCATATGCAGAAGATACCACTGTCAGTGCTCCACAGCATCCAACCGGTTAAGTCAATGAAAACTTGTACAATTTATACAACAAGCGACAAGACTTGCCTCTGGATGAGGTGTTTGACTTTACTCTGGATTGTGCTCCTGGGGAGAAGGTGTTTACAAACGCTGCCCAGTGATTTTCAAACCCGGCCTGCCTTTCATGTTATAAAGGAATATGCATCAGATACTGAAGCAAACAAGGGATTTAAATAGACATTATTTGCATATTCTCTGCTATCGTAAAAAACATGAATGAATTTTGCATTCTCTGTGCTGAACGTATGGATTATTGCGGGGGCTTTTCAGACGCTCTGCCAAAGTGTTAGTGTATTCCAGCCTGAAACACCTGTCACAGGTTCACGTGCCAGCCATGGAAATGGCACGTGCAGCTCCTGCGTGGACAAGCACTTCTGGCCTTCAGCAGCCATGTTTGAAGTGGCGCTGTATGAAGGAGTTTTGAAGTAGAAACTGGCGCCCTGTTTTGCACGTTTACCTTCACAGGCCAGAGCTCTCTGCTTTGGTGCCTCGTAGTACACAATGCAGAAGACAAGCAAATAAGACATTCTATTCCATGTTACAAATATGCCAACATTTTAGAAGAGGAAACTGGGAGATTTATATATAAAAAAACAAAAATCGGCTGAATGTGTTCCCCCCATTGCTTTCTATTGAAGCACAGGCAATTTCAGGTAGATGAGCAAAATAAAGCCATTTTTTGATTAAAAAATAGGGAGTCTCCCATCTGAATCGGACGTACTGGCATGAATAACATTATTAACCACTAAAATCGTTTCGCTCCATTTCTGAGCCACCCTTCTTCTCTGCCCCTCTGGACATGAGGTTCTAGCGCATCTCAAGCCAGATAATCAGCGAGATGTTGTGAAATTAATCTTTAACACTTTGACAGTAACCCTACGGGCCCAGACCAGAAAGAGAAGAAAGACTTTGATACGAAAGACCAGACTTCATACCAAGATATTATCCAGTACTAGGATCAAAGGGGAGCAGCATCAGCATTCAATGCAATGGAAGAGCACAACCAATTACAAGCTCCCAGGGCATACGAACATGCACATAAACACACAAAACACTCCGCTCTCCATCCCCCACCCCCATTGCTCCTCCTCCACCGCTCTCCCCTAAATGTGCTGACAAATCGATTGGCCATCCCTGCATGCCCAGATCTGTGGATTCTTTCAAGGGTGAAAAGAATGAAAAGGCAGCCCAAGTCACACCACTCCAGTTTTTTCTTGTGCAGACTCAACTTCTACCTGGAGTCGTTCATAAATGAACAACGTGAAGCAAAATAAAAGAAAATGGGGCCAGTACCTACTGCACAGTAAAATTAACAGGTGCAGTGGAATGAAGGAACCACTAGCATCTCAGTGTATCACAACATGTATAAACTTGGCACAGTTCTTCGCAAATCTTTGAGAAAATAACAGTTTCGGCGAACAGGGGCTTCAATGAGTCCCTTCAAAATATCAGCCATATTCTCCAGGTTGTCCCAAAAGACAAAATTAAAGACAGTCTATTCGTCTTAAAGAGAAATATTTGGTTAATCCAAAGCATACAATATTTTGTCAAGTATGTGAACCACATGGGTATCATGCATTGAACAAAACAAGTTACTTACCTTCTGCAATGCTCTTTCTGATGATTACTTTATCCAGTCATACATTCTCCACATGTAGAATATTCCCCAGGCCCAATACTGGATCTGGAAGTTTTCACATCAGTGCTCCTAAGCGCTACTAGTTGGTGCTGTGAAACTCAATGTAGGCCTTTCTCTGCCCCGGAAGTGACAGAGAGGAGCTCCATATTAGCACCACACATGCACAACATCATCAGTTTCTTTATAAATTCTTTCCACTTCTTGAGACTTGTAGCACAAAACAAGTGCCAAAACCAGTCTGCAGCTCTCTTATTTAGGAACTTTTTAGATAGTAAAAAGAGGCCACTCCACAGAACGGGGAGGTGGGAGGGCAGTGAGGAAATCTGCGGTTAAGATGTAGTATCCACCAGAAAGAGCATTACCGAAAGCAAATCACTTTTTCTTCTGATGGGCAAGTCTGACCTCCAGCTCCTCACCTTTAGAATAGATACCAAAGCAATACTTCCCAAAAGTGAAGGGTTTGTGGAGTGGACTCAGGTCAAAATGTTCTGCAGGACTGAACGGGCAAAATGCAATTCCTGCCATGCCTGTCTGTCAAGACAATGGTGCTTTGTGGGCATGTGCACCGACGACCATGTACCAGCCTGGCAGATGTCAAGAGTAGGCAAACCGCGTGTCAACAGTGTTGTAGCAGCCATGGGTCTGTCGAAATGTGCCTTCAGTAGGCTGTTTCTTGATGCAGAGATCCGCCTGAACAGATTCCTTTTCGTCATATACTTACCTTTCTTGGCCCCATAGAACCCCACAAAAAGCTAATCATCCAAACAATGGTCTTTGGTGCGATCGATATTAAAGGTCATGGCTCATTTGGCCGATCGATATTAAAGCTCAAGACTCTTTTGGCCAATTGATGAAATCTCTCCTTCTCTTTCGAGGGGTGAGGTGGGGAAAAGATTTTTGAGAGTGTGATGGATTGCCATATGAAACAAGCATTTGCAATGCAATAGGTCTCGCATTAGGAAAGTTTGAGCTGTTGGTATTGTAAATGACAAATTTTATATTTATGTGTTGGTTTTGAAAATAGCGAAATTAATAGCTTTGTTATTTACAATGCCAATAGTTTTAACTTTCGCAAATGTGACACCTATAGCATTTGTAATGCAATATGTGTTGTATTTACGTGACTTAAATGTATTGATATTACTAATAACAATGTAGCATAATTATGTGGCAATGAGTGGTATTGTGTGGAGTGTGTTGCATTCAGTACAGTGTAATTATGTGGCGTGTAATTATGTGGCACTGAGTGGTATTTGGAGTGTATGTTGCATCAAAGGCAGTGTAATTATGTGGCGTGTAATTATGTGGCACTGAGTGGTATTTGGAGTGTATGTTGCATTGAGTGCAGTGTAATTATGTGGCGTGTAATTATGTGGCACTGAGTGGTATTTGGAGTGTATGTTGCATCAAGTGCAGTGTAATTATGTGGCGTGTAATTATGTGGCACTGAGTGGTATTTGGAGTGTATGTTGCATTGAGTGCAGTGTAATTATGTGGCGTGTAATTATGTGGCACTGAGTGGTATTTGGAGTGTATGTTGCATTGAGTGTAGTGTAATTATGGGGTGTGTAATTATGTGGCACTGAGTGGTATTTGGAGTGTATGTTGCATTGAGCGCAGTCTAATTATTTAGCATATAATTATGTGACACTGAGTGGTATTGTCTGGAGTGTATTTTGTATTCAGTAGAGTCTAAATATGTGGCATGTAATTATGTGGCACTGAGTGGTATTGTTTGGAGTGTATGTTGCATTGAGTGCAGTGTAGTTATGAAGCATAATTATGTGGCACTGAGTGGTATTGTGTGGTGTGTTGCATTCAGTAGAGTGTAATTATGTGGCGTGTAATTATGTGGCACTGAGTGGTATTTGGAGTGTATTTTGCATTGAGTGCAATGTAATTATGTGGCGTGTAATTATGTGGCACTGAGTGGTATTTGGAGTGTATGTTGCATTGAGTGCAGTGTAATTATGTGGCACTGAGTGGTATTCGGAGTGTATGTTGCATTGAGTGCAATGTAGTTATGAAGCATAATTATGTGGCACTGAGTGGTATTGTGTGGAGTGTGTTGCATTCAGTAGAGTGTAATTATGTGGCGTGTAATTATGTGACAGTGGTATTTGGAGTGTATGTTGCGTTGAGTGCAGTGTAATTATGTGGCGTGTAATTATGTGGCACTGATTGGTATTTGGAGTGTATGTTGCATTGAGTGCAGTGTAATTATGTGGCTTGTAATGTGGCACAGAGTGGTATTGTTTGGAGTGTATGTTGCATTGAGTGCAGTGTAGTTATGAAGCATAATTATGTGGCACTGAGTGGTATTGTGTGGTGTGTTGCATTCAGTAGAGGGTAATTATGTGGCGTGTAATTATGTGGCACTGAGTGGTATTTGGAGTGTATTTTGCATTGAGTGCAATGTAATTATGTGGCGTGTAATTATGTGGCACTGAGTGGTATTTGGAGTGTATGTTGCATTGAGTGCAGTGTAATTATGTGGCACTGAGTGGTATTCGGAGTGTATGTTGCATTGAGTGCAATGTAGTTATGAAGCATAATTATGTGGCACTGAGTGGTATTGTGTGGAGTGTGTTGCATTCAGTAGAGTGTATTTATGTGGCGTGTAATTATGTGACACAGTGGTATTTGGAGTGTATGTTGCGTTGAGTGCAGTGTAATTATGTGGCGTGTAATTATGTGGCACTGATTGGTATTTGGAGTGTATGTTGCATTGAGTGCAGTGTAGTTATGAAGCATAATTATGTGGCACTGAGTGGTATTGTGTGGTGTGTTGCATTCAGTAGAGTGTAATTATGTGGCGTGTAATTATGTGGCACTGAGTGGTATTTGGAGTGTATTTTGCATTGAGTGCAATGTAATTATGTGGCGTGTAATTATGTGGCACTGAGTGGTATTTGGAGTGTATGTTGCATTGAGTGCAGTGTAATTATGTGGCACTGAGTGGTATTCGGAGTGTATGTTGCATTGAGTGCAATGTAGTTATGAAGCATAATTATGTGGTACTGAGTGGTATTGTGTGGAGTGTGTTGCATTCAGTAGAGTGTAATTATGTGGCGTGTAATTATGTGACACAGTGGTATTTGGAGTGTATGTTGCGTTGAGTGCAGTGTAATTATGTGGCGTGTAATTATGTGGCACTGATTGGTATTTGGAGTGTATGTTGCATTGAGTGCAGTGTAATTATGTGGCTTGTAATGTGGCACAGAGTGGTATTTGGAGTGTACGTTGCATTGAGTGCAGTGTAATTATGTGGCGTGTAATTATGTGGCACTGAGTGGTATTTGGAGTGTATGTTGCGTTGAGTGCAGTGTAATTATGTAGCATATAATTATGTGGAGTGTATGTTGTATTTAGTAGAGTGTAATTGTGTGGCGTGCAATTATGTGGCACTGAGTGGTATTTTTTGGAGTGCATGTTGCATTGAGTGCAGTGTAATTATGTAGCATATAATTGTGGCACTGAGTGGTATTCTGTGGAGTGTGTGTTGCATTCAGTAGAGTGTAATTATGTGGCGTGTAATTATGTGGCACAGAGTGGTATTTGGAATGTATGTTGCATTGAGTGCAGTGTAATTATGTGACGTGTAATTATGTGGTGCGGAGTGGTATTTGGAGTGTATGTTGCGTTGAGCACAGTGGAATTACGTAGCATATAATTATGTGGAGTGTATGTTGTATTCAGTAGAGTGTAATTGTGTGGCGTGTAATTATGTGTTGGTCTGACTTGTTACAACCATGGCAAATCAATGTCAAGCTATGAAAAATTGAACACTTTCTTTGTCTAAAACATTTTAAAGGATGTGCTTTTAGTGAGACAACCAACTTATACTAATTTTACTTTTAGCTACATAACAATGTACAGTTGTCCGGGCTTTTCTTTAGAGACGGACTTGTCACTTTTTGCAGCTCTATTTACATATGTTGATTAACTATTTGTTGCTTTCTTCAAGCTCCCGAACTCAGAATACCATGTGAATGGGTGCCTTTAGAAACAGGCTCCACTCAGCCACTAATGCCGCAAACGTTTATCATGCCGGGTGGAGGGCCGTGGGCACAACTATAGCAGTAACAGAGTGCGGATCTAACCACTGCCACTTACACCCAAGGTCAGTACATGCTACACAGATACCTAGTAAGCGTTAGAGAACGCCCACCGCGTGCCCGGGCTACCCAAATTGCGTCCCATACGACAGCTAACTAACGGGCCTGCTGTCTAAAGGAAACAGATAACTCCAACCACACGCGGAGGCCCTGACGGGTCCAACCAGCGTTCACTCCACGGATCCTTCATGCTGTCACGGTGTCACCCCCAAACCCCGGGTTAGCTTCCAAATTCGAAGGCGGGCAGCCCTTTTCGGCTGAGACGTGTAAAGCTAGCACACGTACCTGCACAACACCTTTGAAGCGCTACCTGGCAATCTATATTTCCCCCAACTCACTTAAACAACACCAGAAACGGCGTTGTGTCCTTTCCACGGACGACTTTTCTTGAGCATTCTTTCTAAGATGAGCACTGCCATCTGCAGAAATGGAGGGAACATCTGGAAGATATTCTGCGCTCCGTGACGCGAATGGGAGAAAGATGATGTTTTTTTAAGCAGAGAAATGGTGGGGAAATCCTAATAACTGTGAAAAACGCGAACAAAGCAACAAATACTCTCTCTAGCTACCTCAAAATATTGTGTATTCCGCACAAAAAGCCCGTGTTTCATTTTGCAAAGGCCCGCTCCTTCATTTGCCCAAATCAACTCGGCATAAAAAAAAGGCATAAGGTCCTCTAAAAAAATTGCTAAACTCTGGCCGGTGGCTCCTGCCCAAAGAAACACAAAGTTTAAAGGCTGACACAAGGTTATCTACAAAAATAAGATTTTGAAAACAGGGATCAAAGCTGCCTAAAAATGCACACAAAAAAAAAGTCCCTGTCCCAAAGCAGAAATTGTTAGAAACGTAGGCAAATAAAATTCCTTAATGGAGGTTCCTTCCTACGAATCAGGTTTAAACCCACGTGCCAGCCAGTCCCGAATACCCCTGGACAAAAAGTGAGGACTCTGTCCATTCACAACTTATACACTATGATGTGAGAGCATAACAAGACGTTCCTTTTAAACATGAATAATTGCCAGGTGAGAGTTAAAAAAACACAGCTTTCTTCCACCAGGTGAGAGTAAAAAAAAATAGCTTTCTTCCACTCCACGAGGAAACCACCTTGCCACCTTTTAAGCCCTCACACTCCGTCTAGACGGGAGCAGGGGTGTAAACATTGCACAATATCCTGGAGCCGCGCGGGGCTGGTGGCAGACAATCACTGGAGGCCGTGCCATCCTTCCCTGCTCTGAGGGAGGGGGATCAGCAACAGTTGGCATCGCTTCCCGGTGCCAGGCGCGCCCGCAGCTGACAAACCTACCGGGGGTCCCTGGTGTCCAGTCTGCGCTGGGGGGGTCCCGGGGCTGCCGTGACGTGCCGCGGCTTGGAGCGGGCGTCCTCTTCGCGCTGCTGGAGCTGAGTGTTGTTTTCAGAGCGAGTCCTCTCTCTCTCGCACCACTCCCGTCCCTCCCCCGCCCTCTCCTGCTGAAGGGTGAGGTCACAGGCGGAGGGTGTGGAAAGAAAATAAAGAGCGCTCCCTGGAACTTAAAACAAGTCGTGAGCGTGCACTCTCCCGAACTTCCGGTCTTGGGATGTGCACGCTCACGGCAGTTGTGGGGCGGGACTTCCGACTTTGCGAGAAGCCCGCGCCCACAGAGTGGATGGCAGCAGAAGTAAGGAGAGGCGGCTGAGGCGGTAAGTGGGGCTTGGCACCTGTGTGTGAGCGTGTGTGTATGCAGTGTGTGTGCGTGTGCGATGGCGGCGGCGGCGGGGGGTATTTGTATGTGTGCGTGCGTGAGTGTAGGTGCGCTGGTGTGTGTGGGGGGGGGTCTCTGTGTGTGCGTGTAGGTGCGCTAGTGTGTGTGTGTGTAGGTGCGGGGCGGGGGGTGTGCCTGTGTATGCGTGCGGCTGTGTATGCGTGTGGCTGTGATGTGCGCATGCGTGAATGTGGGTGCGCGTGCACGCAGTGTAATCCAGCCGAAGAGAAGCTTGTGGCAGTTTCTTGTCCTTCATTCCCCCGAGTCAGCTAGCTATAAGTCTCCACCTGGACGCATCCTTTGGATGCGAATTCCAGGCTCGAACTAAAAAGGACGTGATGACTTTGGGGAAAATGGCTGCCCTGGTTTTCAACACCAATTTGTTTGAGGGAAAAGGTGGTGTAGGATGGCAGCACAGAGATAGCCTGGAGCTCACTCACACAACAAGCTGAAGTGAACGCATTGAGGAAGGTGGTTTGGAGAGTCACAAGATGCAATGAGCAGCTGTGCTTGTTTTAAAGGTGTAGAAAGATAGAAACTAATGATGACCCGCAGAGGAGTGGTTTAATGTGCGTCTAAGGTATGTCATTTCTTGGTGGAAGGAGTCATACGCAGAGTCCCGCGGCACGCAGGAGCACTGCTGTGAAAATTTCAAGATCCAGTCTAGCACCTGAGGAATATTCTGCAGGTGAGGAATCTGCTCTTTGGAAGTATCTAGCAGAAAGAAGTACTCTGAGTTAAAGTTCATGTCCCCCATTGTTCACCCATGCCTATCTCGTGCATGCTAACAAGTCGTTCAGTACATTCAAATGGAAATACCACCTTTTTAGAAGCCACATGGATAGTCTTAGTCAACAATTGGCACTGCTTATCGTTGGCTTCTACCATGCTTTGGTTTGAATTGAGCAGGCTGTACTGAATGTTGTAAATGTATATCATTGAAGAATGACCAAATGAAAGAAGTAGCCCTTGTGTAGTTAGTGGGACTAAGAGTAAGAGTTTTTTTTGTTCAATGTAAATGTGCCTTATGTTTTTGTTTCTTTCTTTGACTAATGGCCCGTGAGATATGGTCATTTTTCAAACAAAACACCAGGCAAGCGGCAAAGTTGTGAACTCTCTTGAATTGAACAACACAGATGGACAGCTTCCCAAATCAACTTAAGTTGCGCATTTTGATGAGAACGATCTGCCCGATTTTGCCACTCCTGTGCTCGATCACCAATGCTTACAGAAAACTTGAATTAATACTCTTGACTTGCTGAAGAGGGCAGAATAATTTCTAGAACTCTCAAACCATTAAATGAGACGGCTGAAACCTGTTGAGAGTTTATGGGTTTTGAGTTGAGCTTGCTCTGCCAATCCCATCTACGCATCTCTTGAAGAACTTGGCTACCACAAAAGAAGTGGTTACCCCATCAAAATTAAAAACGTTATTCTACTAGGGTGCATTGATTTACTTTTGGACAAATATTTGATAAAAACACAACAGCACTTCAGACTTGTCAGCTCCGCCTTCTGCTAAGCCTTGCTGATCCCCAACAGAAGAATGACACATTTTTCATACATAGAGCTTCCTACAGCAGCATGGCGGGTTTATAATAATACAATTACTCAAATCCACGACCAAAGCGGATATCAGACGTGACCATTTAGATCTTAGACTTAGGCCGTGATACATGCTTAAAAGTCCATCCTGACATGGGTGACAAGGAAACCCCTTCTGACAGACACCATGTCAATCCTTACCTGGGAGGAAAAGGTGCAGACCAAGAAGTCTGCTTGAGACAGAAAGTGAATGTCCAGAATCACGCCCCGCAAGGAGTTTTCAGTGTACCGGTTGTGAAGTCCTGCAGACCAGGATATGGAGTTGTCACTAATAAATTCATAATTTGGGTATCTGAAAGACAGAAGCATGGAGAAAGGTTACAAGGAAGAACAGGAGTGCACGCCTGGCAGCGCTGTGTCCTTCGCGTGTCCTTTCGGACTATTTTTCGCGCTGCGCGGTTTAACAGAATGATTTAGATTACAACATTAAATATTGAAATCATTATGCAGTGTTTTGGTCTGTGAAATGAATGGAAACACATAATTCGGAGTAATCTCCCGAATTCCCAGTGTTCATGGCACTTTAAAAATTAATGGGGCCCATAATAAAAAAATAAATAACCTTCCGGGATGTCCTCTGCAACAGACAAAACCCATCAACTATTTGTCGAGGATCCGTGCATAACCTGACCACGTCTGGCCCCCACATTATCTTGAATTAAAACCGCTATTACACAGCGATTGAACAAAAACAGTTTTCATTAAACTGCTTCGACTTATTATTTTACCACATAAAACTGGCGAGAGAACTATGCAGGCGGTCAGCCCAGGTGAGGACATCACTCTAGGCGGGGGAGCCGGCATCCGAAGAGGCACAGAGAAGTTACATAGTGTAAGAGAATGTCTGTATGCAAGGGTGTTGCCTGGAAATTAAAATACCCCTCACTTTTAACCAAAGCACTGATGGGCCATGCAAGAGAAACACGTGAGCCTGGCTCTCCCAAGAAGAGATCCATTGACTCTGCAATTCGAGCATCCATCCATTCATTCATCCTTTCACTGAACTGCTAATAGCCACAATTTCACATTTCTATGCTGTCATCCATTCATTCTCTCAACCATCATTCCATTGTTCACCATCCCATCAATCCCTGGGCGAGCCCATAAAACCATCAGTTCACACACCCATCATCAATCCATGCAAACATTTATCCACTCATCCTTTCTTTTGACTTAGCCATCCATCAATTATTCCATCCATCCTTCATGGATCCTTTTTGACTTAGCCATCCATCAATTATTCCATCCATCCTTCATGGATCCTTTTTGACTTAGCCATCCATCAATTATTTCATCCATCCTTCATGGATCCTTTCGCTCATACATCATTTCACTCACCTTCCCATTCGACTTGCCATCCATTTATTTTTTTCAACCGCCCATCCACCTATCCATGTATCCTCTCAACTTCTTTTCACCCATTTATCCTTATCCCCATACCTACATTTCTTTCACCCTTCCTCCCCAACTTCACTTTTTTATCTACCCATCTTTCTTTCTTCCTAGCTTTCACTTTCTTTCCTGTTTTATCACCTCTTTCCTTTTTCCCAATTTTTTACATTTTAACTTTACTGAGGCTGCTATTACTTTGCAGCGAAAACTATGAGATATTGTCTGTAGCGTTGCAGAGGCCAATAAACAACCCCAACCCGCTGTAGCTGCAATACCGTGTGTGTGAGGGGGAGATGGGAGTTCGTGACGACCCTGCACATGTGTAAGGGGTGTAGGAGCAATGGCCTTGTGGAAGAGTTTAACCGTGAAATAAAGGAAAATCATTGGTGACGAATCATCCCTCGATATTAGTCCTTCCAGTGTGTCCTTTGCTTATGGCCTTTGCAAGATTTGAACCAATAGTTTGCGAATAGTACCAAGTGTGTATGCTTCAAAAAGGAAAAAGTCAGTAGAATTGGCAAACTCGAGGGCCTTGATGCTGTCAAATGCGTCTATTATGAGGATGCAACCAACAACAATGGCAAATTCAGAAATAAGGAGAGAGTGCCATGTGGGAGATATGAAACTCCTGGGTGGAAAGGAAAAAAGCAGTGGATGTAGTAGCTGATAACCAGGAAAAATTGTCCAGAGTTAGGACCATCCTGATCAAGTTGAAGGACTATGATTTGAGGGGATACGTTCTCCCTTTGTAATTCCTTATGAACTGCTGTTAAAATCTCTACTCTAAGAAAATGAATTAAATGTATTTGTGTTAATGTTATTTGGATTTTTGTCTAGGGATAAGATGTGTTGGGATGCAGCTTTACCATAGTGAGATTGGATGGTGTTGTGGAATGAGGGAAACATTGTTATGTAAGGGATAGGATGTAGGTGTTTGAAAGGGATGGACCTGCATTCCTGCCAGCTTTCTTTCAAAGGTTTTTTCAATAAATCTACAGTGTCTACACCTACCTGTGCAAGGAGTATCTTTTTTAGTGGCGTCTGTGTGTTAGTCTCCCACTATCTGAGTCTCACCATCCTAGAGCCTGTGTCTCTGTTTCATAAACTCACAGTGTCCAAGTATCTATGTCCACTGTCCAAGTGAGTCTGTCCCAGAGTCTTTGTTCTCAGTCCCAATGTGCATCTGTCCAATATGTTATAAAGATTAAAGAAATACAGCAACAAACATATTTATCAGTGGAATGAAAATGGGTTACATTGTGTTCTTTCCCATTTCAGGGTGTTTTGTGATCATCTGCACAACATCTGCTCACTAGGGTGACCACCTGACATGGAGGCAAATTATGGGCAGGACAGTAAGATTACCACTCACTATCTATTGCTCTTTTGAAAATATGTATTTTACTCAAAATAGTATTACTCAAGTCCAATACTGAATTTGAGGATTATTTAGTCGAAGTAGTTCGCTTTCAAATATCACAGGTTCATTCAAATTCGCTCAGACGTGTTGTATGTTGATAATTCTTTATTTGAAATGTAGAAAATGTTCACCCCACTATTGGACTTGACTAATACTATTTTGAGTAAAATATATATTGTCAAAATAATAATAGATAGTATGTGCTGATCTCTTTGTTGTACAATTCTGTGGATTATATCCACTTATGGGGACCCAGGAGGCTGCTTCCCCTAGGGCACCACTCCTTGTATTATTCCCTACTGTATGATAGGTGCTGTACCTCGAGTCTAGGCCTATTTTGTAAATTAACAGATTATCTCCTTGTTCAAAAGTAAATTGATGACCTTGAGCATGGTGTCAAGTGCATCACCCTTCTCAAATCTACTCAATCTTTCTTGGAGAAAGCAACATTTTGATTATATTTCTAAACATTTTAAACCCGTGGCAAACAGTCTGGGAAACATTAAGGTAAATTACTTTTACACCTTCTGCTAGTTAAGACAAGTTGAACACATCTGGCTCACATCATCTCCGCTAGATGTCAAACCTAAAAGGAATTAATAAGGCAGAGCAGGTGGTGTGGGTGATAATCTCACATCTTATGTCAAGATATGAGGTACCCACAACTTGTTGGTAGTCTCATAGCACCAAGAAGTCCCGACTGTTGCACTAGCGTGTGCTCCATTTACTTCAAAACTGGGAGCCCAGACCACCAGAAAAAGATAATTAAAAAAGCAGGATGAGGTCAAGATAAGATGGGAGATCCAGAGCAACGGATTCAAAGGGTTGTTGCTAAGAGCTGGACAAATGAGGAACAGAAGAACAAGGTGGGTCAATTCCTAAAATCAGACAAGATGGGCTCACCATGAGTACCGGACAGAATTGCATACATGCAGAGTAGTCTTAGCAGAGAGGCCAGAAACCAGATACAGAAGTGGCACTGTCAGGTGGCTGAACAAGCAACACCCATCCACCCTTGTAGGCTCTACTGGTGCAATGATCCATTGGTTGCGCTTGTAGCGGGTGGGCTAGAACACCCATTCACCCTAGTAAGCTCTACTGGTGCAATGATCCATTGGTTGTGCTTGTAGTGAGTGGGCTAGGGCCCTTGGAAAAGGTGGCCCTAGGCAATTGGCCACACTGTCCATGTCTTAAAATGGCTCTACAGGGGAGTCAAAATCAAACCAGTGGTGTGGCTCATCCCTAAGAGCCAATGGATATGTAGAATCTTCAAAATATTAGGGATGTAAACTACACAACTAACAAAATGTATGAACATGATATCAATCAATCAATCAACCAATCAGGGGATTATAAAGCGCTCTACTCACCCGTGAGTTTCTCAAGGTGCTGGAGGGGGTGGAGGGGGGCTTGCAGCTCCGGATCATTCGAAGAGCCAGGTCTTGAGGTTCTTCCTGAAGGTGTTGAGGGTAGGGGAGAGTCTGATGGTCACTGGGAGCTCATTCCAGGTTTTGGCTGCGACATAGGAGAACGCTCTTCCTCCTGTTCTGGATTTGTGGATGCGGGGGATCTCGGCGAAGTCCGTGGAGCGAATGTTTCTCTTAGGTACGTGGAAGGAGACCCTCTTGTTGAGGTATTTGGGTCTGATGTTGTGAAAGGACTTGTAGGCGTGGATGAGCAGTTTGAAGGTAACTCTCTTCTCGACGGGGAGCCAGTGGAGGATACGTAGGTGCTGGGTCATGTGCTCATGAAGTGGGGTTCCAAGGACGAGCCTAGCTGCAGCATTCTGGATGGTCTGTAGTCTGTGTAGGAGATTTCTATTGATTCCGGCGTAGAGGGTGTTGCCGTAGTCCAATCTGCTGATAAGGAGTGCGAAGGTGATGGTTTTTCTGCATGCAGGGGGTATCCACTTGAAGGTCTTGCAGAGGATCCGAATGCAGTTGAAGATGGTGGAGTTGATCTGGTGGGTCATGGAGAGGGAGGAGTCGAGGATGATGCCCAGGTTCCGTGCGGGGTCTGTCGGTGGGTGGACTCCCGAGAGGGAGGGCCACCAGGTGTTGTCCCAGGCAGAGGGTCCGAGGATTAGTACTTCGGTCTCATACGAATTGAGCTTCAGGCAGCTGCTTTTTATCCAGGCGGCCATGTACTCATTCCTTCCTGGAAGCAGAGTCTGGCGTCCTCTGGGTTCTTCGTGACGGAGAGGATGAGATAGGAGTCGTTGGCATAAGACACTATGCTGAGCCCGTGCTCTCTGACGATGGCAACGAGGGGGGCGATGTAACTGTTGAAGAGAGTAGGGCTGAGTGATCAGTGTGGGTTCAGAGAGGAAAGGAGGGAGTCTGATCCTCTGGGTTCTGCCGGAGAGAAAGGATCGGATCCAGGAGAGAGCTGTTCCCCGTATCCCTGCATCGTGGAGTCTGGCTGCGATGGTGCAATGAGAGACGGTGTCGAAAGCTGCAGAGAGGTCTAGAAGGATGAGGGCCGCGGTGTGCCCCCGGTCTAGTAGCATGCGGATGTCGTCGGTGGCAGCGAGGAGGGCCGTCTAAGTGCTGTGGTTGCTGCGGAATCCGGACTGGGAGGCGTCTAGGATGGAGTTGTCTTGGATGAAGGCAGTCAGCTGGGTGTTTACGAGTCGCTCTGTGACTTTGGCAGTGAAGGGGAGGAGAGAGATGGGCCGGTAGTTTTTCAGGTCTGTTGGGTCGGCCATGGGCTTCTTGAGGAGAGGTTTGACCTCTGCCCGTTTCCAGTCGTCGAGGAAGATGCCGGATTAGAAGGAGGCCTTGATGGTGCGTCCCAGTTCGTGTGCGATGGCGGCGACTGCCCTGTGGTAGATGTGCGGTGGGCAGGGGTCCGTGGGGGCTCCTGAGTGGGTGTTCTTCATGGTCACGTGGTATGTTCGACGGTGGCAGGGCTCCAGGTGGTGATGATCGGGTCTTTGTTTGTGGTGGTGGGGCGTGGGGTGGTTTCCGGTGTCTGTTCACTGAAATTGTAGTAGAGGGCCTTGATTTTAAGTGGAAGTAGGAGCTGAGCTTGTTGCAGAGTTCCTGGGACGGTGTGACGTGCGTGGCTTCGCTGGGGGGTTTGGTGAATTGCTGTATGATGTTGAAGAGTTCTCTAGCGTTCGTTGAGTTGGTGTGGATTTTGTTCCTGATGATAGCCCACTTGGTGTCTCTTAAACGCTGGTGGTATTCCTTCCGGGCGTTCTGGTAGTTGTTTAGGTCTTCCGTGGTCTTTTGGTTTCCCCAGGTTTTCTCAAGGCGTCTGCAGGAGCACCTGGCTGTTTGGAAATCATGTGGTGAACCAGGCTGTTTTCAGGGGGCATTGTTTGCCGGGGTGGCGGAGGGGTGTGAGTTTGTCGGCGCAGGTGGTGATCCAGCGATGAAGTTCTTTGGCTGCGGTGTTGGTCTTGGTCTTGGTGGGGGGTGGGTCTAAGAGGAGGGTGGCGTTGAGGTGCTCCTCTGAGATCTTGCTCCAGTTCCTTCGAGGCGGGTGTGGGGGTCGTTTGGGTCCAGTGGATGTGTTGAAGGTGAAGTGTACGCAGTGGTGGTCCATCCGGGGGGGCTGCATGGTATGGCTGAAATGGATGTTTGTCCCTCCTGCAAAGATGGGGTCGAGGATGTGTCCAGCTCTGTGCATGGGGGTGGTGACGAGCTGCTTCAGTCCAAGGTTGGAGAGGTTGTCGAGGAGGGTGATGGAGTTGAGATCGATGTGGTTGTCGAAGTGGAAATTGAGGTCTCCGAGTAGGATGTAGTCCGTGGAAGTCATGGCGTAGGGCGCGATGAGGTCGGCGATGGTCGTTGCGGACTGTGTGCGTGGTCCAGGGGATCTGTAGGCGAGGGTGCCCCGAGGCATGGACCTGGGGTTGGTCTGAATCTGGAAGTGGAGGTGTTCTCTGTTGGAAAGGGGGGGGGTCGCTCGTGTTGGAGGTGTTGAGTCGAAGGGAGGTCTTGTGAGCGATGGCGAGGCCTCATCCTGGCCGGTGTGGGCGGTCCCTTCTCTGGATCTTGCATCTGTCGGGGATGGCGGTGGTGATGTCGGGGCCAGAGGTGGCGTTCGTCCAGGTTTCGGTGAGGAAGGCGATGTCGGGCGAGAGGGTGTCGAGCAGGTCCCAGATCTCTATGGCGTGTCTGTGTAGGGAAGAGTGCGTTGAGGATCCAAGTCAGGGCTCCGGTGGTGCGGGCGTACAGTGAGTTATTAGCGGTCTTGGGGGTGCTGTTGATGGTGAAGGATCGTCGGCAGTGTCTGCAGGAGAACTGTCTTTGGGTGGTGTTCAGTGTGGCTCTTTGGCAGCCGTTGAGTCTTCCGGAGTTGAGTGCGTGGAGGGCGGCAGAGATGTATCGGCAGGGTTCCGGAGATCCAGGGTTTCTGGTGCTGGCTGCAGATGGGTCTCAGACGGGCTTGTCTTTGGCGCGGCGGCACAGCGGCCGGCATTTCATGTGGGAGGGAGCAGGTGGGAGAGGCTGCGGGGGCAGCAGCGGCAGGTGGGTGAGCGGTAAAATCGGGCGGAACGGAGAATGAAAGAATAGGGCACAACACAAACACCAAGCAACACGGCACAGAAACAAAGCAATAATACTTTAACGACATGATAAAGACTTTAAAATGTAGGATGTGTTTATTTAACATATGGAAGTGATTACATTAAGCACATTAGATTACAACATTGCATAGATATGTATTTAAAGTGAAAGTTTCTAATCATGAACTTTAAAACATGTATTACCTTTCCCTCCTGACAAAGCCATGAGTGAACAAAGTGAACCAATTGTTTGGTGTCCCTTACATCACGTGGACACAAGAAGAGGCAAAGAGGTATATCCACTGTTCACTCTTGTAATCAAAGCAAGAAAATGCTGAAGATACGAAAGAGATAGGGGAAGTTAGATATTTGGTCATTTTACCAAACCCTAGGGTATGCTAATAAACCATTCTTATTGGATGTGGAAGCATCACCCACATGTTGTGGCATGCTTCATCATTGGCTCGGCAGTGGTAGATGTAGGAACTATCAACCAAGCAATCTCCTTGTGAATATGTGACTACAAGAGTTGCTTTTCTCTAACCAGACTATTAACTAAACTAAAGCCCTTATTTGGGTTTCCAATCTGAACACCCATGGAGGTAGGAAATCCTGGTTACCACATATGATTGAATATATTTATGTTTACGAAGGGATTCTCTATAAGCCCTGGTGAATGTCCCTGACCTGTTCACCAACACTAGTGCGGGCTGAAACATGCTGACTTCTTAGTGGAAGAGAGGCATTGGACCCATGATCGTCTAACATAATACTTTTACTATATCTGAGATATCTATGAATTAAGGTCTTTCCTTGAGGTTTACACCAAGGCATTCTTATAACTGCCTGGATTGCAGCTTTAGCCAGTTAAGATTTATCAATATCTCCCTCTCAGTATGGTCGAGTCCACCCTGGTAGTATAATCTCACCAAGGCAGCATGAGGTAGCCGATGATGAAGTGCTAAAAAATGTGGGTGAGGCTTCCTCATCCAATAGAAATGGCTGATTAACATACCCCAGGGTTAAGTAAAATTACCAAATAGATAATTTCCCACATCTCACCATATTTTCAGTGTTTTCTTTTCCCTTACATCATGGCCAATGTTATTGTACTGAATGGTGGAACATTACAGGCTATTAAAGCATATAAATACAGGTGAGGTTTTGTACAGGATCCATCTTGTATTGAATTACTTGAAAGTGCTCTCAAATGTTAATGTCAAGTAAATTAGACACATGAAGTAAATTTATTTGACTTAGATTACACAATGTAGTTATGCGGGGAATTTGGGATTTTAACCTACGTTTCCTGGTGACATATAGTGCAATTATGTCACTGGCTAGATTCATTTATTTTTCTCAATCCCCTTTGAAACCAGAGGTCTGTGTTTCTGTACAACTGAGTCAGATGAATAGTTAAATAAATACAGATAACAGGTTAATCTGGCATTATTTCTAAAGAGGGACATATATAGTGAAGGTAAAGGAAGGCAGGAAACTATCTGCTAATTTCACTGGCTTTCTCATACTTTAAATAGCTTTTCAAAGCAGAGCTGAAGTGCACTGAAAAATGTAATACTGCGATCTCGTGTGCAATGCTGGTGTAGGTAGTGAGTGTTGAAGCGGATTCGAATGCGTGGCTAAAAAGAAAACATTCTGTAACCATCTTGTTGATGTTTCAACATCAGGTAACCAAGTGCATATAAAATAACGCACACCTTAATTGGAAAATAAATTCAATGTAAACTAATCTGCTGAAAATTCACTACTTGATGTTACAAAACCTCAAGTGCTCAATGTGATCACTGCAGATGTCTACGTGCGTAACCAGAGTCTCACAGAACTCAATCCTGTGTGGTACAGCAGAGAATTTTGATTTGGGTATTTTTACCTGGAATTACACATAGTATAAAATAGCATGCCACAAACTGAGCAAATACATTTAGGTTAACGATGAAAAAAATTCATTCTAAAGTATAGATTGTACCCAGTGCAAATATTATTATAACTGTCCATTAAAAGCATGCATGCCACACTTCAGCTTAGAACATCTTTACAATACCTCTCAAAAAGAAGAAATCTTTGTAATCAGGAACCTTAAATGACTTGATCAATTAATGCCTATATGGCTACCATGCTGCCTTTATATGTGCAGATTAACCAATTACACACATTCACAATTTTTTCAGGAATCAGGCACCGGGTTTCTTGTTAAACTGTCTGCCCTTCTCTGGGATTAAAGCACAGGAGATTCCCTCCCCCTTCAATTGAGCCATCTCAACTGTCAGAATTAACCTTTGTCTTTTAGCCTAAAGGCTAAAATGACTGACTAAGGTTGGCCACTGAAACAATGATCACGGACAAATTACAACAGTGTGATAGGACAGTCTGTGTAAATTAAGAACGGATGGTCAGTTGTCACCAGAGGCGCAACTAAAGCCACATTTCGGTGGGGGGGGGAAGGGGGGAAGGCTGAGAAAAAATCTGGAAAAGGGGGGGGCTGAAACATTAAGCAGTAGGTAGAGTGGCGCTGCAGGGGCTCTTAGAAGGGGTGAAACATCAACAAAGCCTCTTTAACATGCACATGGTCTTTTAAAGACCCGTGAAGTGCTTGGGTGCGGCTGTGTGTGTGCCCGGGAGCGGTCACCCTACTTCTCAGACTCCGCTGCAGTCCCTTATACTCCTTATGACCCATGTATTTCTGCCGAAAGCCACCAACACGAACAAACCTTTTTCACGCTGCGCATGCGCAGCAACGCACTGGTTTTTATGACGTCACCGGAAGGGCGCCTCTGGGGTATATCAGTCAAGCCCTATCTTCTCCATGCATGCACACTTCTGCTGCCGGCGCAGCATCTTCCAGACGCGCCCTGGTCGGCAGGCCCCGCCCTGCTTCTGTCTGGATATTGAGAGAAAGCTCTCAGCGCTGAAGCGTGACCCACTTTTCTTCCTCTAATCAAAGCTCATGTCATGAAGGTTAAGCACATTTCCAGCAGTTTTTATTTTGTTCGCCCATGTTAAAATCAGGATACTTCCTTCAGCAATCAGTGGGCGTAATTTGGGTTTGGCTGCAGCGGAGCACAGAGTCCATCTACAAGCTGCTCTGGGCCAGGACGGCCGCCTTTGTGCCTCGGTTCCTCTCCACGCCCGGACTCTGGGTAAACCAGAGTCCTGCAAGCTGTGAAGACAGATTACAGTACCAAGAAAAACTCGATTTTCAAATAATTGACAATCTTAAAGTGAAATGGTAAAATCCTACATCACACGCGTTAGAAATGGTGTCCAAAGCAGGTCCAACATGGCTGGATCTGTGCTAGTTTTTAAAAATATCCACATAAAATAGGTTTGTATATAATGAAACCCAGCTAATCTGAAGAGGTATGTTTGAACAGCTGGCACGGATTTGGCCTTCCTGGACTTACACTGGACACATTTAGGTGACCAAGAAAGGAGAAATGCATATCACAAACAAGATTAGCGAAATGATCGGGAGTGCCGCGTGGACTAGATGTTTACAAATCAACCTTCTTCTACATGCCAGCAATCACTTTATATATTCAATATTTTGTATTCGATTTTTCTATAGACATTCGGATACATTTCCGGTCAGGCAGAAACATACTGCAGTACTCACATTGCTGTACATCAACGTCTAGAGTCTGATTCACACAGCAGTGTATGTTATATTCACGAGAAACATTTAGATTTTTACATAAAACTCTTTGTAACATAACTTGACTTACAAACAGTATCAACATGGCTTCTGTGTGAGCAGTCATAATGCACTTGTCATCCTAGGAAAATTGTTTAGGGTTTTAGTAATAAAAGCAAGAGATCCTACAGTTGTATGGAAATTCCTTATGTAGCATTGAGGGTCATCCATGTATAGACATATAAGTGTCTAGAACGGCTGAACTAAACAGTCCCTTCACTGCGATGCCTATTAATGGTCAAAGTTCTTCCATCAGCCTGCTGTACATGTGTTCACAAAGGCCTGAGGTCAGCCTTGGCTTTCAGTGCTTCTAGTACTGTAACCCATTCCTTTAGCGCTGTATCACCACTGCGTGTACTGCGACACGCACCAGCCGCTATTTCAGCCCTAACACCTTTCAGCCATACTTTAATAATTGAGGCATGTTTGGCCCAGTGTTGTGCTTGGTGAGTACCAATGCCAGCCCCATTCATTTACAGGTATGTTCGACAGCTTTGCTCTTTCCATTTGGCTGTAGATACACAGTGTAACGTCTTCTTTAATTGTTCCTCGTCGCAACACTGATCAATGACCCCACAGGCTCACACCATATGATTAAAAAAAAAAACAGTGTTTGGGGCCAACCATCTCGGACAGGAGTCGTAAGTGCCAGGGATCATTTTTACTATCCTAATCAGAGATATGCCTGGTGCAAATGTTTAGATTGTGTGATTTCAAATCTCTGATTCCTGGAGACTGCCTTAGTGTATTGCAGTCCTATACCGCATGCCTTACCCACAAGCAAAGTTACAATCTTTTCCTCCCATTGGGCCGTAAAAATGTCCAGACTACCATAAAACAAGGGAGGGATAGCATTACATAAACAAGTCACAACCTTAAACCTTTATTGTCACTGTGTGGGAATAATAAACCTAGAGCATCATTTGTGACTGGGTGAACCTCCCCCTAATCTCACATTCGCCATATCACATTGAAGTTTGCATTATATGTGAAGAAATGTCCTGCCCCCGGGTCCCATGCCTGTGTAAGAGTTTCATATGAATGGAAAATATCATGGGAATAGTAGTCAGCCAATGTTTGTATCCCTGAAGTGGGCCAGGCCTTGTGAATATGTGTTTTGGTAAGTTCTTTCAATTCTAGCAGACACTACAACTTCAACTCAGGTGAATAGGCCACCTGGCTTCCAGTTTGAACAAGAACATGGTTCTAGCATTGCCTAGCTTATCGTGTTTGTGCCTAGCATTGCCTCCAGTGGGTGGATAAGTAATAAACTTCATAGTTTGGGGCGCCCAGTCAGCCCCTATCTAGCGCGCTCATTAGTTTGGTCAGTGCCATTTGTCTTCGATTGCCACCCTCCTCCAATTGAGTCAATACAGAAGTAACTTCAGCAAAGAATTTCCTGGGCAATCAATCAATTGTGAAGCCTGCTGCTCACCCATGAGGGTCTCTCAAGGTGTTGGGAGGGGGGGGCAAAAGTGTGGAAGGGAAGGCGGGGGGGGGGGGCAGGCAGCTCCGTTCAGTCAAACAGCCAGGTCTTGAGTGTCTTCTGAAGATGTTCAGAGAGGGGTAGTGTCTGATGTCGATCGGGAGTTCGTTTCAGGTCTTGGGCAGTCACACCAGAAGACATGACAGTAACAATAGATGTTTTGGTATGGCTATGCATTCCACTGGAGAGAGCATAAGAGCACCCCAAAATACCAATGATTGTCTAGCATTGGTTAATACTCGTCTGATATCGCCTGTAACCAGATGTACAATCTTGGCAGACTTGTACCCCTAAGTATCAAAACGTGTCTGCCTTCCAAAGCAAGTGGCTATGCGGAATCATCAGACACTCTGGCTGGGCTGTTGGCTTAAACTGAAAAAGTGAGATTAATTACAGTTTACTTGTAAACCAGAGGCAGTGTCAACATTATTTTACCCATTGACCGTGGCACAAATTCTACCGCGGTGCTGGGGTTTTAATGAGTGGGCGGGGTTCGGACAGCCGGGGGCCGTTCTCCACACACGCCAACCATGACGCGTGACTGATCCCGGCCATTCCGCGCACACAAGGGGTTAATAGATCTATTACTTCTAGCAGTGATGTCTCGGGGATGCATGGATACAGCAATGCATCGTCTGCATAAGAGGAGATAATTTGGTGTTTGCGAGATATTGCAATACCCCAGTCTTGCTCTTTGTTGCACAGCAAACAGGCCAATGACTCCATGGCTAGAGCAAATAATAACGGCGACAATGGACAAGCCTGTCTAGTGCTTCATCGAATAAAATATTAAGTTAGTACCTGGGGCGGCCTGTAGAGATTTTAGCGAGGGGATACCTGTATAAAATTTGTATCCATTTTAGTATATGACACCCACATACATTCACTGTAAGCACCTCAAACAAATACAGCCACAGTAAGGTGTCAAAAGCTTTATGTCAATAGAAACTATAGTAGGCGTCATGATGTCCATTAGTAGTTGATCTATAAAGTAAAATAGGCGCCTCATGCTATAGGCTGTGTTCCGGTTAGGAATAAATCCCATACATCAAGTCCAAGATCAAACCTTGGATTCTATTAGCTAGAATTTGCCAAGTATTTTCCCATCGTTGTTAATAAGTGAGGGTGGTCTGTATGGCCACACCTCTGTGGGATCATATCCATTCTTGGGAAACACCTCTATCACAGCCTCGTTAACTGAGGCAATCAAGGTGCAAGCTTTGTTTTATAGGTTGAATAATGTTCCACAGAATAGAATGGAGTAGAATAGCTTTATTGTACAGTTAATTAAAACTCACAATGTTAAAACTTCCACACGAAAACCATCAGACCTGGGAGTTTTAAATTGTTTTATTGTGGAAACAGTTTCTATTCACAGGAGGGTTGCATCCAGAATATATTGCTGATCTTCTGTAAGGGATGGTAGGTGTATGCCGTCCCATAGTGCACACATGCGTATTTCAGATGTGTTCCAGGGGGGTGTATATACAGCCTCATAATATCTAGCGAATATCACATTTATACCCTGATGATCAGGTACTTATGTCCCATCTTGGTCACGTATTGTGCATATATGGGGAGAATGTTTACAATTTTTTTAGTTCAGCAGATTCATATAACAATCAATTACAGAGAAGACAATTCAATAACATTAAAAAATAAATAAATAAAAAGCTGTTAATGTCGTACTCATTACATTACAAAATTGGGATTGAACATTATTCCGAAATGGCCAATTATTTAAAATACCCATATCATTCATATAGCAATTTTATGCCGTTGTGCCAAGCTACATTTGCCGCCTTGCTAGTCCCTTGCCCTTAAATGACTATCGAAAAATAGTTTGTGACTAGAAAATAGGGAGAGAGGGACAGCGCCTTAAAGTACAAAAAAGCAAACATTCTGTAAGATATTCGTATAACACCAGTCGACTCAGAAAAAGTGGAATTGTGCCTAAGATACAGACGTATTAGCTGCCATCCACTACAGAGCGATAGGGGTTTTGTTGAGCACCAATTTAAAAACAGCCCACACACAAAGTGCGTTTGTGCATTCATAATATTGCAGCTGTCAAGATAAATGAAAAGATATACAGTACATATAGAGAAATATCCACCACTAAAAGTACAATCGTGCCTTTGTCAACTTTCATAATATAGCTGCCATAAGAATAAATGAAAAGATATTATACAGTACATATACAGCATTATCCATCACTGAAATTGCTGCTGTGCCTTTAATAACTACCCTCTTACTGTTGCATTTTCTATTGCCTCCATAGACTGCCACGAGGCCTTTAATCTTTTTACGCCCCCAACCCTCTTCGCATATGCTTCTTCAAGCTTTTTTGTTCGAATCATTTCATTATGCCTCTCTTGATATGCTGGTACTCTAGATGTTTTCCAATTCTGGAGGATCAAAGCGAGCCTTTACAAAGGCTATCGCAATAAACGCCTGACCCTCTTTACCTATCGCAATGCTCTGCCTCCAACTTAAGAAACCAAAGAGTGCCACACTGGCCTCTGGATCTATCCTAGTATGGGAACCAAGGCTGAGGGCAGAAAAGACCTTTTCCCATAACTGGTCAAGCCTTTGGCAGGTAAAAAATATATGCAACCAATTGCCCATCCCCTGTTACTAGCAGCGAAAACAACAATCCTTTACGGCTGGATACATTCCGTGGACAGCCCTTGGAGTGTAGTATGCATACAGGAAGATCTGGTATGAATTGGGGAAGAATGTTGACCAGATCTTAATAATCATGCTAGCAACTGCTTTGACTTATCGCCCTCGTCAATGCAGTGACGGGTCCTCCGCAATGGCGGAGGAACGTCGCCCCACTTGCTGAGCCAGCAGCTGAACAATAAAACATTCTTTTATTCTTCAGCTGCTGGCTGAGCCAGCACGTGTGGGGATGGGCGGGATGGAGCCGAGCCATGGGAGGGTGGGCGAAGTGTTGTGCACTACGAACTGCGCATGTCTGTTTGGCCGGCCGTCTTAGGCCGGCCAAACAGACATAAGCAGTTAGGTTTCTCCAACCCGGCTGTATTGTAGAGCTGGGTTGGAGAAACAGCGCAGACTCCCTGTGCCTGAGCGGAGCGTCAAACCATCCCGCTAAGGCCAATACCCGCGCTGCTCTCATAGGATGAGAGCAGCACGGGAAACGCACAGGGAGTCTGCTGCTGTCCCAGTGTCTGCTGGGACCAGGAAGCAGAGGAGGTCCGGGCTGCAGGCGGCAGAAGCAGCATGAGGAAAGTTTTCTTTTTGTTTTTTTTACTCTCACCCCACGCTCCCCACCCCCGCAGCCCATCCCCTCAATCCGCCCCACCACTGTTAATATGCATCTGTCGTCATGTTGTTCCCCTACACATTCCTGACAGTCTGTACAACATCTTGTCATATTGCTTCTGTGTGTCCAGCACCACCCTCTTTTCCCAACCATAGAGCTTTCTCTCTTTTACCAACATTTTAGGCATCAACTCCTTTGACCCAAAGGAGATCTTAATGCAGTTACCACGTGCCAATAGCTTGAACATGCTCTATTCAGTTAAGCAACAGTCGGTGGAACCTTCATCTACACAAAAGTAATTATCGATTTGCTCGCCAATCTGGACTCGAACGGGTGCCCTGGAACGCCATCACCTGAAGGTACCACTTACGGATCACAGATAAAGGTCTATTGCAGTCCAATACAAAAAGCAATGAGTTATGATCATAGGGCACCGGGCCAAGGTATTCTGCATTTCACCCATGTTGTGTGAACACAGCATCACCCATAAATAAAAGACCTCTTCTAGCATATATCTCATGGACCGATCAGCAGTCCCTTTATTTCCATGCATTATATGCAGTCAGTATCATAGCAGTGAGGCCATCAGCATATTCACAAGCCAGGAAAATGTGCACCCTGGTTAGGTGATAATAACCCTAGTTGGGAGGTTAATGGACCCCTCTGGAACCCATAGACCCACCTGTGACTGCACACGCTGCACCGTTTCTGTCCCTCTTTTTGCAGGCTGCTCTTATGTCTTCAGTTTTGCATCTCTTTTTGCATCTTGACGGTCTTGGCACAAGAGTTGTTAGCAAAATATAGTAACTCCGCCTGTGAAGGGTTTGGGATTCAATATGGCATCCTGACTAGGGGTGGGCAGAATTTGCGTAATCTCGTTACGCAAATCTCCGCGAAACGGTAAAAAATCTCAGCGAACACGCAGAAATGCCACCAACACGCGGAATTGCTTGTTCGCGATGCTTTTTTCCTGTTCGCAATCACTATTTGCATGCTCGGGGGAAATATCTCGGAAACACGCATTTTGAGGCAGCGAACAAGCAAAAAACTTCGCGAACTAGCGGAACGCAGAATTTTTGCCAATTTTGAGTTCTCTGCGGAACGCGAAATTACCCAAGTTCCGCAAGCGGAACGGAATTTACCGCCCAGGCCTAATCCTGACTATAGCTTTACGGCATGCAATTTGGGGTGGCTAGAGAAGGAGAGGTTTCCAATTCTGGGACGGTATGTTTGTGGCTGGGCATAGTTGGCATGCTGGGACTTGTAGCTTCACTTACCCACACTTAGCACAGTCTGGATGGCCCAACATACCCAATGCTGTTGGCTGAAATATGAGGAGTGGCCGAAAAGCTCCCTCGTGACATGAGACCAGTTGAGAGCTTTGGTTGACTGTACAATCTTTGGTTATATAGCCAGTAACATACCACATTTGGCAAGGCTCAGTTACTTCCGAAGACGCTCCAGGTAGGATTCTGGATGCAAGTATGCTTATTTTTGGATTATGTATTAAACGTAATGCAATGTTTCACAAAATCCATGAATATCTTATTGTCCCCTGGTCTCGTCTTTCTGTTGCGGCCCACCTGTAAAATCTGAAGTGGCATTAACACACGGTTCACATAATAGCTGGTGTGCCTAGGTATGTGTCTTGTCGGGGACGGTTCTTCGTCTGGAGAGGTTCTGTAGTCAAGCCTGCAATGATCAGTGCAGACATTGATGATTTCAAATATAACACTTCACTGCACTGACTCACTTTTGCTATAGGATAGTTTTACTATGCCTCTTTTTTATTTTATAGTTTAGGTGCATGAGGCCAATCTCAAATTTACCACAGGCAGCTTGTGTTTAAATGATGAAACCCTTTCTCAAACTTTTAATTTACCTGCATCTATCAACCAAAGGTTAACAATGGCATGAATCGCCTTCCATGAGTAACACCTTGCACCCATATTTAGGTGTGGCGTTAGGCAAGAGTTCTTGATTTTACTAAGATCATATTATGATAAACATGCTCGCCCATCGGTCTGCTCTTACGTCATTTTCATTTTTCTTCCACCCACCTAACTTCACTGTATGGCAATGTGTGCTTTTTAGACCCCAAAAATATTCATGCTTTAGCCAGTGCTTTTTTAGGTCTCGCCTGTCAATGCGCTTGCGAGAATATAGGGGCTTATCCAGAGCTTAACCACCGGGCGATTCCATGCAGTGCCCGTGAAAAGCAAGCTCAATGCGCAAGCGCATTGACATAAAAAAGCGCGTGCACATCGCCTCCAGCAGCTCTTCAAAGGTATCCGCTCCGCCCCTTGCTGCATCAAAGTATCAAAGGCTTTCATTTCGCGGCCGCGTTTTTTTACTTTCATTTCGCGGCCGCGTTTTTTTTTTCTGCCCCTGTTGTGCATTTGTTACTGGCCCATCTGCTTTAAAAATAAAAGTTCTACTTCATGTCCACACGTTTTTAGCATTCAGACACATAGTGCTTTAATTTATACAATTACTACCCGTCACTTCAAAGGGCGCGCGAAGCGCGTCCACACCAAAGTTTCCCCCAGCGGGCTAGGCCTCACTTACTTCTCCTCCCCCCTAATTACATCCCTGCTGTCTTTCACGGCAGCGAGGCCGTGCTCTGCCGAGAGCTTCACTTCAAAGGGCAAAGGGATCCGCTCCCCCCCCTCCCCTGCTCACACCTTGTTAAATGTTTGAATCATTTGGCCTCTAGTTGGATGTCTTTGAAATTAGCACACAACCCCTGGCTCCTAGGCACTACATCAACGAGCGTCTGACGAGTCAGCTTCTCACCTCTGAACCCATGGCCATTCTACAGCTGTACTCTTTTTTTTCGGCGTGTCCCAGAAACCCGCATGCATTTAATTTAAATTTGTAAAAAGGATGGTGCTACCTCGACGCCATGTACTTATTGTAGAGTCTTAGGGTTGTTGCCACCTATAATAGATTCAGAATAGCGACATGGGTTGCGTTCTAACGTGTGTCATGGGAACATTGTTTTTCCTGCAGTAACCGTTGAGGTTTGTTCCGTAAGCGTTTGTAGCCTAATCTGGCTTGTTTTTTTCCGGACCAGAGCTTGTGCCAACAACTCTTGCTGTCTATAATTGCTTGTTACTGGGGTTGCGTACCCTCACTAAGATGGCGCTTTTATCACAGCAGACTTGTAGAATGCCCCTCAAAACATGTCTGCCAAGCAAAATGCGACGCTCTGAAGACTCGTGATGTTAAACATGCTAAACCCTCAGCCGTGAAAGTGAATGAACTGTTGCTACATTTAATAGTTATAACAAACCCATCAGCCTTTTCTCCTGTATGGTTTTCATTGTAAAGCAGCTTGTCCGCTCTTGCACTTGTAACATAGGGATAACTTGTAGGGTTTGTTCAAGTAATCATAGGACGGAGTGAGCCTTCTACATTGAATTGTGCCTAGCAGATGCTGCATGCTAATATTGCTGTAAACTGCGTTGGATTGGAATCGTATCTTTCTTAGGCTGTGTTTTTTTTGTCCGGTTCATTGACTTTGTTACTCTTGAAACAAACCTAGTTTAATCATCTCCACGTAGGGTTGCCACCTTTTCCGGTGGATAATATCGATCATTTGTTCATGTCTTAGGGACATTATACCTGAATAGAAATTTATGTAAAACCCTCTATTTTTAATGTCTTTTCTGTATGATTAATTATTGAGAGGGGTTCATTTAGGCAGTTCTGGAACATTTTAAAGTGATTTCTCATTGGATTTGCTCGTTTAAAGCTGATAAGGGAACGTTTTGGTGATTTCTTTCATTTTTACCATCCTGAGCACAGCAAAGCCAAGAGCTAGTCTTTCATTACAGCTTGAATAATGTATTTCAGCTGCCTCCGTTTTGACTAATTTGCCTTACCCGGACAAATGCTATAGGTGTCACATTTGAAAAAGTTTAAAGTATTGGCAGTGTAAATGACAAAGCTATTAATTTAGCTATTTTTCAAGACCAACACATTACAAAAAATTGTCATTTACAAAACCAATAGCTCCAAATTTTCTAATGCAAGACCTATTGCATTTCCAATGCTTGTTTAATTTAATGATTGAAGAGGGACCAACAATAACGTTTTGCAAAAACCATGACAAAACAAGAGTTGACAATGCCACAAGGCTGCCAGCCATCACCAGACATTTTGGATATGCCAATGCTTCTTGGTTATGACTGCTTTGCCTGACTCCTAGTAACATGCGTCTCTAGTATTCTTCTTAAATATTATGGTGCACTGGCAAGAGAAAATCGGATTTAAAGCAGCCCAGGTAGAAATAAAACAACTTTGAAATAAGAAAATAAAAAGGAGAAGGGAACACATGAAAACACAACTTTTCAGTATTCGGTTGAACTAAATACCAATCAATGAATTTTGTTTTCTCTTACCCTCCTTTGCATTACAATCAGTCAGCAAATCTTGCATTGTCATTATTGTTGTTTGTTAAACGGACTAAGCCTTTATCTACAGCAGCACTACAAAAATGTTCAATTATAGTTTCAGCACAATAGTGTCAGCCATTTAAACCTATTGTAGTAGACGTGGTGGCTACACAAAAAAGTATCAATCATTTGAAAACAAGTTTTGTTCATGAAAAAAGACATTCCTCAAGATGGCCAAGGTGTAGGAACTAGGACTGGACGAAATATTTTTGCCACTTGTCTACGCAGATATAATTCATAGTGCCCAAGTTCGGTGTGATCCACATCTGAAAAAAGGAGCAAAAAAATTGCATGCAGCATTGTTACGTATCACCTCAAAATTACCGGTGGGAGAGGTTTTTCTCGCACACAGTTTGCCAACGTTAAGTTGGCGAGCGTGAAAATCAAGTGCTATAACGCCTCTTGGCGAATGCAATGGAATGTGTCTACGTCATTTCAGAGCACCTTGAGTGTCATCCCATTTGGCAGGTCAGTGAGCCATGCACAAAACCTGAAGCTGGATTTGTGACAAGATTGTAAGCCAATGTAAGGAGTATTTAGCACCAGTTGTGTGGAGTACCATATTTTGAAACATGTGAAGCTTGAGGATAGGAGCCTGAAGTATCAAGCATTGGCATAGTCAAGTCTTAACACCATTCCTGCACTGGTCAGAGAAACTTTCATATCCTAGGGTAGAAGATGGAAGTTTTTTAGCATAAAAATCTCACATGGTAAAAAAAGAAAGCACGGTAAACCTTTGTTAATCATATCCTCAATAATATTTTTTTTTATTAAAGCAGGCACAGTTGTGGAATTGCCTGCAGGGGAAGAAGGTAGCCCTCCCATACCGACTGGGTCAGAGGGTAGGGTTCGGCAAATTGTCCTGGCCAAAGATTAGGACCCTACTTTTCCTGGTGTCTAGCTTAAGCAGGTTTCCACATACCCATGACTAGATGCAAGAAGATATGATTTTAGGCCTTCCTGAAGCTCAGACTGAAGCTGGCAGAAGAAGCTGAGTTTTACAGGTGTAGAAATCATAGTCCAGACCACAAGATCTTAGAGTAGCCGCTATCAGGAAAGTCACCTGGTGAGGGGTTAATCCTTCTGTGTAACACTGTTGATGGATCAGCCAGACTTTGGACCCCTGGCCAAGAAATTGTGTGTTGGGAAAACTAACGTGAAGTCTGTGCCAGGGCCAAACACTGCCTACGAGGCAGGGCCTAGTAGGCAGACTCAGCCCATACCCTCCCAGTTAACGAAGAAGGAGGTGTAGGCCCTTTCTCCAAATGGGCATAATGCCAGATGTTCTTCACTGAAGGGCGTGCATGAACTTTGCACCCCTACAGTCAGGCACAACATGCTACAGGGTCTTATGCCTGTAGGGAAAGAGGAACCTACGCCTGTAAGAGAGAGCGGGAGTGCCTTATTCGTATGTAGCTTGTGGCAAACAAACTGCAGGAAAATAATATGGTTAAAGCCTTGTACCTCCTCTAATCACACAGGCGCTGCCTACCCTGAGCCAAGAGAGACTAATATGGACTACAACAATTTAAGGCACCAACAGTGGAAAGGCTAACAAGATAAGCAATACAATAAAAACATTAATTAATAAATAAGACATTAAGTGATAATATAGCCCAAAAGAGACTTTACGATATCAAACTTACAGGAACTGGCAGGCTTGCACATTCAGGCAATACATTGGTTGTCCTGATGATGATCCTTGATTCTTACAGGATCGAAACGCCGTCGACAGTTGATGTAGTCTAAACAGCAGTTCACTATTATGTGCCTAAATGACGTTTTTTCTACATGAGCCAAGCTAACTGATTCTATTTATATTAGCTGCTCACTTTTGTAAATTGCCTGAGAAACTTTTTAACACTTCAGTATTGTATTTTGTCTGTCTAGCCTTGGTGGATACAGGATTGTGTCCCACTGTTAAATTGTTGTTCGTATACTCTGTTCATTACACTATCGATTAAATTTGAAGTCCGGCTGGACTTCCTGTTCATTATAGCGCAGATTGTGACCTATAATTATTGAATATTGTATCTCCCTGTTGTCAAGGACCGTTGTTGCACATTTATACTAATACCCTTGGTCCTTACTTACCGAGTGGGTCCCCTTGTTTCTTTAAATAGGACCATTTTTCTCAGCAGATAGGTTAAAACCCTGTTTCAGGGGGCCGCCACAGGAAGTGATGCATAAAAATCAACCTGCCCAATTGCTTCTCAGAAAAAACAATTCTTCCAAAGCAGACTGCCGGCTGAGGAAATACGTGAATGCTCCATATTGTGAAGGTTTTGAAAATTATCCATCTCTCTAGCCCCCTTGTCACATAAGTCTCCTCCCCTCCCCGTGTCCTGCCTCTCCCTAGCTGCCTGCAAGCCGCATGTGAGGCCTAAGAAATCATCAATCAGTAAACACTGCAAGTGGTGATGGGAAAAGAGCGCACAGGTGGAAATATGGCATGTATACTATAGAATGACAGAGCGACAAATCCCACCCATATATGGCAGCTGCACTGACATTATTATGACAGGGTAGTACGTGGAAACAACAGGAAGCAGGTAATCAAATCCAGTGAAGACGAGAACATGAAAAAGCAAAGCGGTAAACAAGAAGCCGGAGGGGACTACTATAGCGTATTGGTAGCTTATTGGCAGCTAAAGGCCCAAAGCTGTGTATAAAAATAAAATCTGACCTTTAAACCTGTAAACAACAAAAACTGAAAATTGACCAGATGGTGTCCCATGCAGTGGAGTGGCAGACAAACCACCGCAAAGCAAATATCAGCAGGAAGCATATTTAGGAAGAAAGAACAACAAATTAGATGTATATTCATGGAAAAATATCAAACTGTGTGAATTGGCTCTGGAATATTAAGCTTGTATTCTATTTTTTCGACTTTCTACCACTTTACGACTTTATAGCTCAAACTCTAACAGGTGGTGTATAGCTTACAAAATACAACTTCTGTTAATTGCTCAATCAATATCTGTACAAAAGTCCTGTGCCTGTAAAAGCTATGACATGGAGCCCATGAAGTACACAGCCTTACTTGTCGAAAACTGTTGTTCAGAACACCAGTGATTTGTAAGAAGATTTGGTAGGACCATCACAAATATGTTATACAAGACAGGATTGGCTAAGATGCAGGTTTCTGGCCCCATTACCTTTTGTTAGGAGAAGTCAGGTAGAAGCTGCAACCCCTGGCTAGAGCTCTGGTTGGGCCACCTGAAAGATCTGCCTTGACCCAGAGGTATCTGGTTATAGCCTGCGACCCATGTGCATTGGAAGGAAAAGGCAGGGGTCTCACGAGTTCTCCCATGGGCTGTATCACTAGTAGAACCAGACAGAGACATCCAGTGCGTCCTGCCAGGGCCCCAGTAAGCTAACTCTTTGCTATGTTTTAGAAAGAGCCTGAAGACCCGGCTCTTCCTCAGGAATGAGAGCAATGCCCCCAAAAACAAATCAAGCACGTTTCTGTTGAATCCATCAGTTTAGGTTGCAGCGCCAGGATACCCGTAGGGTGACAGTTTGCGCTATATAAGCATGAAATACAATACAATACAATACTTGGAGGTATACCCCACTGCCCCCATCAAACCCTCGATGTCGGTGCACATAAGCAATCTGGTGTTTACAAATCTTTATAATGGGCTATCCTAGAATAGAATACATGGAAAATAATTATTGCCGTAACAGGCATTAGCAGAGATGAAAAAAACGAAATCCTTAATGGCATTAGAACTGTTGAAACAAATAAAATGAAACACAGGGTCGTGCTGCAGGCTCAGGTAAGTGAAACTTTTTTTCTCCATATTTAAATGTTATTTGTTTGTATGTGTTTAAATTGTATTTATGTCGACTCATTATTATTGTGGGATAACCAACTGCCACTAGCTCCCATGTCTGACAAATGTCTTTCATAGTGGCTCCCTACACAAAGGCGTTCCTGTCTCCTGATTAGGTAAAACACAGACTTTTATGGAGGTTTCCATGGAGTAGAGTAAAACATGTGTGAACGGGGAGTGCTCTGCTCCTATGCAGTTCGTGACAAGTCCTAAGAAGTGTGCACGTACAGCGCTCGAAGCCACCAACACATTTGTCTTACAGGAGTATTTATTATGCAGCAGTGTTATCAAGAGGTTGGTCAATGTCTTTAACCCCTTACGTCACGGTGGGCATGTGCGGAGGACGGCCGGGGGCCGTCCAAACCACGCCCACGCCGTAAATCACCCGCACCGCGGCGGAATTTCCACCGCGGTCAAGGGGTTAAATATGTCAAATAACAAATTAACAAGCTTTCGTAACATAGCAAGCTAATACGATATATACTAGATTGTCATGTCCGGGAATGGGCACAGGTTACAGGCCAGGGGTCATATGTCGCAGGTCATAAGCCTGGGATTTAGTATGAAATCCATGGCATTGCTACCTTTGGTCTAAGAAGTCATCAAGGTAGAGACAGTAACAGAAACTAAGCATGGTTACACTAACTTGTTACTTTCTATAGTCTGCCTTGCTTGCTTTAGGAACAAATTGAGGGCTTCGTAGTCAATGAGGATAGGACGTGAGGTCAATCTGTGACGATGTCATGCGTCAAAGGGCGCATGTCATCAGTTTGGCTAGCTTCGAACCGGGTGAATTATATTTGGGGGGTGAGCTTGTAGACTTTGCAGAATTCGGATACCAGAAATCAAGTGCAGCTTCTCAGATGTCAGGCCGTCCTAAAATTATGTTTTATAGTTATACTTAAAAATACGCATGCTCCAAAGGAAGGAAACTGAGCATTGCTTATGAACCTGAGGCACATGCACTTGCTACAGTACTAATACTAATGGCTGCAGAAGAGGCCATTACTCTCATAAAGGGAGCTGGTCAAGTGATTTTGAGGCAAGACAGAAAAATGCGGTCTCATCAGATGGTGAACTTACCTCACCAAAAGAGACTGGGGAGGTTAAGGTCTTCGCAAGGCCTCACGTCGGACCTCAGGTTTGTAACACAGCAAAGCATGAGGTTCTCCTCACGCAGCTGAGTGAGAACCTCTATCCCGTGTTACGCGATGCCCGGAAGCTTCGCTGTCCTACAACATCGGTATCCAGGGACACTATCTTAAAATGCAACAACATTTTTACTTGAAATCTTCACTATTAATAATAACTGGTTTTGCTGCATGGACAACTTCAAGGGAGAAGCCAATGACACAGCTTTGAGAAAAAAACCTTGTAAACTTACCCAAGTTTTACATTCTTGAAAACACAAACACAAAAAACCTAAATGAGGAAAACAATATTACTAGAAAACAGTAACCGTATTATTTGGAACAGTGGCCCAGCGGCTTATGAGAGCAATCATCCAGTGTTGCGGAGTAACATTACACCGCTATTACCAGGGAACAATAAACTTGCGTTACAAGAGAACAATCAACGTCTGTTACTAGGAAGCAATGGCCTCGCAACACCAGAGAGAAACGAACTTGTATTACTGGGGGACAATTAACTTATGCTGTTAGGGAAAAATCCACTTGTACTATTACAGAACATGTAACTTATGCTATTAGGGAACAGTGATATTGTTATTAGGGAACAATGAACTATTATTAACCTGGAAACAATGACCACCTTGACTTACCAAGGAACAATAAACTTGAGCTAGCAGCAGCAGAGAGTAATTAACTTGTATTTCTGGGAAACAATGAATTTGCCCTCCCAGGAAACAATGACCATGTGCTACTAAGACACAATGAAAGTGTGCTACTAGGACACAATGAACGTGTGTTATTAGGGAACAATGAACTAGTATTAACTGGGAAAAACAACCTTGTCTTCATGAGCAGCAATAAACGTTTGATACCAGGGAACAATAAACTAAAGTTAATAGGAAATAGTAGCTTAGCACCACTACTAAAGAATAGTGAATTTGCGATAAATGGTATCACTGAACAGGTGCTACTAAAGAACAATTACCTTGCACTGCTAAGAAACAATGTCCTGTGCTATTAAAAAAATTATATTTGTGCACCTCAAGTGACTAGCAAAAAACAAATTAACCTGATTGATATCAGGAATGACTCCGGGATAAATAATAAGAAATCTAATAAGACATAAAGACATGACTCTCTGAATTAACAAACATTTACGAGACTAAATGCTCAACATCTACGGCTAAGAAGATAGGCTCTTCCAAAAAATGTATGTTCCCACAGAAAGATGCATTCTCAATTGCACATGGCATTCTCACAATGTGGCTGAAGCTTACTTTGCTTTTGCTTCCTGGAGTAAGGAGGGGTCGTCGGTCGCCAGATATACACGCCGCTTGTCTATCTGCAGTCTACGAGCGAGGAGCTGAAAATGTTCTTCAACGTGAACCATGTACTCTTCAATCGGATGAAAGGCAGCTTCTGTCCCCACTTTATCCGTCCTCCTGACATGAACACTGAGACAAAATGCACAAACTCAGCAGGGTACGCAACAGGACTTCCTAAAAGTCTATCAACAAGCGCCGACTATGCTATAAACCAATTTCACACTTTGAAAATAGAAAATGTACAAGCGGAAACACCTCTACACCGCTGCAATTTTCTTTGTCAACAGCAGGCAAAATTGTAAACAGTGATTTTGAAAACACGGGAAATGAAGGGAGCCTTTATAAGGTCAGAAAATCCCATATAAAAGAACTTTCGAACCTTTTTATACAGTCACCATCTTGGCAATCAATCATCAGCTCTTTAAAACAAGAATCAGACGGGTTACTACGTCTTTCTTGTGTCCAATGCCAGGAGGTAGAAGTTATGACCACTTCACCCAATGCTAATTGTACTATTATGACGTGTTTGTTGATTTGCTCAATGTTGTGTTGTCCCATGATGTCACACAGCGGCAAAGTGGCATTCTACAAATGGCAAAAAAATACCATTTGCCTTACCTAAATATGTATAAACAGTGTTTTCAATTTTTTTTAATTCATATTTGGTGTGGGGAGACATATATTATGGGCTTTGCCCCTGTGAACAACAGAACACTTTAGGTATAATGCATCACTGTGTGTAGGGCACAGGAGCTTGGGTAGACTTTCAAAAGGAAGGGTGAGCAGATTCCATAAAGGGAATTGTGAAGTACAATTTGTACAGACTTCAATGAGCTTTCATATTACTCAGAGCTGCACTGTAGATTCAAAGACGTGGGACAAGTAACCCGTCGAAAGTGTGTGTGTGTGGAGGGAGTAGGTGGGAAGGAGATGCAGTAAGAACAGTAGGACGAAGTGTTCCTATTTGATGGTTGGTCTGGAAGAGATCAGTCTCAGGAGGGGAAGGTGGGTGTTTTTTCATAGTTATGTGTTAAAAAAGAAGAAAAGACTTCTTTATTTCTGGTCTGGGGGAGTTGCAGGATCAGCTGGTTAGTGCTGCAGCAGGCACAGGAGGGATCAGTGAAGGAGAGAGTTTGTAGGCTGGATAGTCAGGTTTGTGAGAGTCAGTTTTCATTCTTCCGTCATCAGACAGGCTGCTGGATGGTACAGGGGTGACAGTTGAGCTGAAAGGCCACCGACGAGTGAAGTGCCTGCATTGCTATGTGATGCTATAGGGGCTTAAATAGTATTGCAGAGGATGGAGGCTGAGAATTAATGTTTGATTCTGTTCACCTGAGGATGCCAAATCGAGATGGTTTGTCCTGCTGTTTTTTTGTCAATTTCTTTCTCAATCCTTATAATCTAGCACAAGAAACCACAGCATCAGCATGCCAGGGTTTCAAAGATGGCCCTCCATGCATCATGCTATACATATTTTTGAGCATTTTTCTGTTTCTGCAATTTTAATATTTCAAAGACTGTGCTTCAAAATTACTTCTGCATTCTGTGACAGAAACAGAATGCCTTCATATACAGATCATTTGGGGGCTGTTGTAAGCTTGACAACTTTAATCCCAGATGCTCTGCTTATCCTCCTCTGTCCTGAGGATGACCACTGTACTGACTGCCTTACAGTCGAAACATCTAGTTGCCAAAAGTGGATAGTGAGTCCCTGAATCATGAACAGCGCCCATGGATAAAACTTAATTTTAGGAGAATTCTTATTAAACCAGCATTCTACCACATGGGCTTGTCTTTGTTTACTTAAAATTGTATTTGTTATAACACATGTATCACAAAGATGAATATGCAATGGCTTCACATATGTGCCTTGGATGCATTTGTCCTTTAACTGGGGACTGGAGTATGGCCGGTAAGGTACGCAGTTGTTATTTATCCTTAGCATATATTTGTGATTGGTTGGTTAGAGTAGATGACTGAGTGGGGCATACTGGCTTTTTTATACTAAGGTGCAAGAGGTTTACAAAGAAAGTTTGCTATTTTGATCCAACCTGGACCTCTGTGTCAAAGGAGTTGACTGCCAATGTACAGTGACTACAATGGGGCATAATAGACCAAGCCAGAATTCCTTCTGGCACAATTCTTCAGGCACAATACATATATCAGAACCAATGAAAATGGAAAGAGCCACAATTTGAGTAAGTAAATGCAAAGAAAGTTTAAAGTATGTAGGAAAAGTATGTAAGCTTGAAGTTGATTTTTCAATCATGCTTAGAAAAGCTAACAAAGTACTACCTACCAATACTGGCTTGGACCGAATGATATTTAAAACATGTTTTAATATAATTGTAAGTTCTTAAAGTAGCATTAATAAATGTTCCAGGGGGCAGTAGAAGATAAATGCCATTTACATAGGTTCCATGCACCAAACCTAGACTCAAAGCAATTACCAGGGGCTAAGCACAATTTTCCTGAAGGTAATGCCCTTTTAAAACATACATTAGGGCCCTAGGAATGCGCTCACTGAAAGTGATAGGGGCGCAGAAAACCTCTTCTGAAGGTTTAGTTTAAAAAAAGGTTTACATAAGCTGTGTATTTGCCTAATATACTTGCTAAGCAATCTGTTAACTGGTGTTATGATGTGACAGGATGGCAGCATCTTCAGGCGAGCTAAGAAGCGGCATAAAAGTGGTCATCCACATTCTGATTGGCTGGTGAAACATTATTACATCCCAAGCAGCCTGAAAGCTGTGGAAACATGTTTTTCCAAGAGTTAGAATCCACACTATGGATATCATAATTGGTCAACTCATTTACAGCCTGTTCAAAGTAGGAATCAAATCATCTAGTTTCTGGAAGTCCTAATCGTACTGCTTCTGGTACAATAAAGTATAGGAAATCAACCCAAAAGGCTGAGGGAACGAACAAAGCATCCAAAAATATATTGATAATCGACACTGGTGAAACAATAAAAGCAGAATGCTGTGAATACTAGCACGTAAAAGATAACCCCACCTAGAATGGCCTGTGACTGAAGTCTGGACATCTGTGGGACATTACCTGGAAGAATCCATGCTACAGTACATAGGGATAGTGATTTGCATGAATATGTAAGCTGATTCAGCCAAGACTGTATCTGTCAGGCTCACTCATTCTATATGGGGTGACATCAGAGGTTTTCGTAATTAGAACTACAAGATGAGAACATATATAATACTGTTCTATTTTCCTTAAAATATGGGAGATTTGAATCTCCCTTTAAAGTCCTGTTTATTATATTTTCTTACTTCAGTTGTGTTCTGATCTATGAATATGCCTGTACAAGAAAACAGGACTTCTAGCCACCTGTATTTATTCAATACAAGTGAGTAGTGACACCACAAAATGGCCACCATCCTCACCAGCAGCGTAGGTGTTGTCTTGGCTAGCAGTAAATGTAAATGTAAATTGATATTTGTATAGCACACTACTCACCCGCAAGGGTCTCAAGGCGCTTGTACGAATACCGCTGTGGAACCCATCCTGGCTTTCCCTGTAAGGTGTCCACTCCTGGGCACCCCCAAGGTGGAGGCCAGGCATCCTTAGCGTTTTGGGGGCCGTTGTGGAGATTAAGTAAGCTATTGCCCAGAGTTGCAGAGTGGGACTCCATGATTGGAATAGGCACGAGGCGAGAATTATCAGGTCCGTGGAATTTTGAGCCCAAGACCCACCGAAGCGGGGAATTGAACCCTGGTCCCGTGCTAGACCTTCTGCATCAGGGTCTGCCGCTCTAACCATTGAGCCACACTTCTCCACGCAGTGTGCAAGGTAAGATTGAGCACAGGTGCCCGAGACTGCAAAAAGGGTGAAATGGACATTTAGGTGCTCGTGGCACACCAACACATTGTCAAGGAGCTTACGTGCTCACGAACTCAATGGTGGGCGGAGGAGGTGGGTGGTATATTGAGTGTAGCCAGAGCAAGGCTGAATGAGTGCACATCAAACCTGAGGGAGTGTACAGTAGGAGTGAGTTAGGGCAGAATTACTGTAGTCCATGGTGTGAACCCCAAGGATCCAACAGAGCTTCGTATTTCCGTAGTAGGATAGTGCAGTCTCCCTGGTGCTACATAGATTCCTAAAACACAGGTTCGTGTATCCTGGCTGCCTCCTAGCAGAAATATTCTTAACCCCTTCCACGCTCATGACGAGCTCAGCTCGTCATGAGGTACGCCTGTCGTACGCTCATGACGAGCTGAGCTCGTCATGTAACGCGGTAATTGCGAATCTTTAGCGCACAGCGGTAAAACGCTTAGCGCGGATGGGGTTAATGTCTAACCCTGTTTGTGGGCCACAGGCCCCACCAGTGGCTTAGGATAATGTGCAGCTTACGTCAGGCAGGTAGTGCAGCATGGAACACTGGGCCCTGCAGGTCCTTGGAGGCATACACTAACCGTACAAACCACTTACCGGCAATTAGCGATGCATGTGCCAAAATAGTAAAAAGACAAATAGACCTATTAAACCTAAGCAAGATTCCATCTGTGGCCCTGTCTCTGGGGAAGCACGTGTCCTGGTTTACCGTACTGGTGCACACCTGTGTCTGCTTGTTTACTACCTTCCTTCAGTGCTTGCTGTGCACGAAGAACACTGCACAGAAGAGCCCTGAAGATCTTATGGGAACCCCGGAGGATCACAACACAAATGAGGGACAACGAAAGGGTTGTCTTTTTACATTTCCAGATGTTACAGTGTTTTTGGAGGTTTGAACCTCGTGGTGCCCGTACTGACGAGTGCAAGCATAGCCCTGGGGTGGGCAAGAAGAGAAGGAGGAAGAAGGCGAGAAGGGGATAGGAGGGTAGAGAGGGAGGTATAACGAAAGACAAACGAGAGCGAAGAAGAAAGGAGGGACTCAGAGGCCACCTATTTACAACGAACCAGAACCTTGCTTATTTTTATTCGATAGGGAAGATCTCTCTGAAATTGTTCAATAAAAGGTAAGATAATAAAATAGGATACCCTCGCAAACCACCTTGGTCTGGGTGGGTCACTGTTCACCTGTAGCACTTAAGTAATATATGCTCGCAGCAAACCCTGCAAAGCAGTATTTCTTCTCTTATGAAAAGTAGTGGAATTGTAAATTACATTTGTTCACATGTGACCTAACTACTTGACGATTACCAACAAGACAACTTTAAAGAGAGAAACGTAACATCACACAACTGCACTGAGTATATGGCATAACAATAAAGCTATCATTCACATTTTAGTAGTAGTAATGACAGTAAACTACTATTGTTACCCCTACTATTTCTACAACTATTATTAAAAAACAAAAACATCTTACCCAATAACAGGATGCTTGAACCCAAGTTTTCTCGTTGCTTCTTCGATTTCTTTCTCTAGCCAGGGCTGCGGACGAATCAGGTACTTGACAAACTGGGAGACCCACCAAGCGGCAGGGTCTCCGTGAACACGTATTAACCGATCTGCTAGATCTTCTGGGACGGCGAGCGGTAGATATGGTGGTCGAGGATGCAGACTGTCGACGATGGGGAGCTCCACCACCTGAACATCCTTGTCGTTTGCCTCACCTGCAGACGAAAGCAGAGCATTATGAACTGCAGGGCTTTACTCAAGCGCAGTCCATTCAACATGTTCATCAGAGTACAGTAGAATCATCAACACAGGCAACATGAATAGACCTCTCTCTTTTTTAGATCTGGTTTGATTGCTTCCTAGCATCAAAGCTCATGTCAACCCAACAAGGAACAATATAACAACAATATATATAAAGGTGCTTTGGATCAGCCCTCTTCCATCAATGGTTTGTTTGTGTAATCCCCAGTCCAACCATTGATTGGTTTGCTTATGATGATGACAATAATAATAAGTTATTTGATTCAATTCATTAAAATAGTTACAAAAGGAAGGCAAATGAATTGCGTGGAAAACTCAGTTGCTCTAGTTCTAGAAAACGAGGCAAACCGGTAGGAAATTGTGATCAACTAGAGCAGCGTTCTCACCCTTTTGACTTCTAGGAAGCGCCACTGAATGGCTACTGGAAGCTGGGGACCTCGCCTAAGCAATTTCTATGATTTGATCCTCAAAGCAATACACAAAATTGCAGAGAGAAGTACAAATGGAACAAAACACAGAAATTGTGAAATATTTTATTTAACTCACAAACCAAAATATACAAAATTAGAAATGATTATTTTAATTGGAAGGTTGGAGTTTTTCAAAAAGTAGTTTTATTTGTAAAATACGGATCAATATGTCAGGCTGTAGCATATCACTTTGTCTTTTTCGGTCGTAAAGCATTCTCTCGGATTCAATTGATGCTTCCAATTGTCCTTTTTAGAATCCCTTTGCTGTACTTGCCCTCCTTTCACAAATGAAACTAAGAATACCAACTTAATATTTACCCTCAAATTTAAAACTCCTTCACATTCGTATTTAAAATGATCAACTTTACTTTTAGCCATTCATGTATATTTTGTGAATCTACTAATATTACTACATTTTCTGAACAGTCGCAGATCCCCCGTGAAGGTGCTGTAGACCACGGGTTAAGAACCACTGAACTACAGGATATATATGTTTCCACAACCGCTGATCTACTCCTATGAATGGGATGACAGACTTAAGAGCAGCATCTTTTCTGCTGAAGGTCAACCTTTGTTTCTACCCCAGTGGCTGCCGGCACCCTTATGGCGCAAGGCTTACAGACCAGGGAAGCACTGTTGTTTCTGGAGAGAGCCGAGCCAAGCCTTCCTTCTTCAGTTAGCTACTTTCCTACTGCTTCCTTCATGGAGAGTGCCTCAGGCTTTTGGACGGGAAGGGAATCTCAGTGGCAGTAGCCTGGACATGAGCTGGGGTTGTCATTGGGAGACTAACATGAGTGGTTCACTTGTGCCGGTGGAGACTTTAACCTGAATAGCCCAGCGGTAGTCATTACCGCTACCCTACGATTATGCACGCACAATGTTATCGATTAAGTCAGCTTTAATTCTGATGCATTTTCACACTCGTTTTTTCAGGCCCAACTCCAGATGCATTAATGAGTTTCGGGTGTAGGAAGGTAGTTTGAATATTGGCTTGTAGAAGGCGGTATTGCACCTACTCCATGTTTGGTGCTAAAGCTTCATGGAAGGAGTGTTGTCCGTAACTAACAGTTGGAAGGAGTTTCGCTATTACCCTCTATATTGCTTCGGTGGAGGGACTATACAGGTTTGTGTAAAGTTTGAATAGAGCGAATGCCTTACCCTGCTCCTTCATGTAGGTTATCGGCAATTTTGACTATCCGTAAGCTGTGAACCATACACAAGGAAGTTATATTTAAGGGTCAAATGTCCTAGTCTTTATTAATGCTTAACCCAATCATGCAGCACAAAGCTCAGGACCTCAAGCTCACCCTATTTGGGGCAACAATTCTGAACAACTACAGCCTTTCCACTGGACTTTGATGGAGTGTCTCACCCACTCGAAGTTCTACTTTCTCTTTTAAAATATATTATGGCAACAAGGCGGTACACGCGGCTCTCAACCTTTCAAATTTTTTAATGAGGATCTACGGAGAACAAGGAAATGCTGATCCAATTAGAAATTTTCCTGGACATACAGTGCTCTGAATACAACGCAGTGAGCTCATGCAAGCAGTAGACATAGAAAGAGGATAGTCATACAACATAGGAAGTGAAGAGTGCATTCAAATATAGGCATTTTGCTTATCATTTTCAGATAGGATCTGAATGACTGTCAGACCACTGCAGGTGTAAAGTTTTCAATATTTCAGAATACTTTCAGGTAAAGGACAGAACTCGAAAAGCCAGAACGTGATGGTAAGTTTAGACGCTCTGACAGTACCACCTTCAGAAAGAACTTTACCCAACATGAAGGATACGCAATACCTAATGTGCCATAGTCAGGGAATTAAACTGCACTTTGTCAGAAACTGTCAACCAGAGTAGAGAAAAATATATCCAAATGGAAGATTGAAATTTCCTTCCTCCATTTGAAATAACTTGATTTTCGAAGCCATATATTTAAGATTTATAAATAAACAAACACTTAAAAATATGGCATTACCATTGAAGGGTCTTCCACCAATCCCCACTGTGAGTAGAGACCTCAGGATCGCCCTCGTCAGGCATGGATCTTAAAACCAAAAAAGCAAGAGGATGCCGGAGTACACACCAAGGGCCTTCACCTAGGCTCTTCTCCAGAGGGATTTGCAACGACAGCTGCCCATATTAGAAGACCAAAAAGGTGGGTTTCATAGTGACCCTGATTTCATTTTGGCCCCAGTGATTGCTTAACATACAATTAGCTATGCCAGGGATCCCAGCATTCTGAGTGGTTAAAGGTTGGCCAATCAGATTGATCAGAATGTTGTGCACAAATGTATGAACAATGGGGTTGTGCAGGCTGAACAACTTGTTTAGTCCAGTCTAGTGTATTTCTGGGGATGGGGCAGTAAGGTAGTTTCTGGCATGCCCCAGACCAGAAAAGGCACATTCTAGCTGTCCTACACTTACAGAATATTACTGTGAACGTTCTATTAAGGCTTGGTTCTTTGAGCAGTTTAGAGAAGAGAAAAAAAACGATTACTTTGGACTTCTGTCACCAAGATTCGAAAGGGCTCACAGTGGTGTGCAACTTCAGAGGAGCTGCTTAAAAGAATCCTACAAAGATGCCACGCACTGCTATGGATAATGAGCACTCTTTGTGCGAATCCTTAAAAGGCTGTAAGTGCCAACTCCATGGAAACTTCACCTGTCCTGCATCCAGCGGGGTTTCAACCTTGTAGGGTCTGTGGAAAGTGTCAGTACCATTCTCCTGAACACAGTTTTATCCACAATTTGGAAGAAAGGACCAATTTGTCTCCATTCTTTCTGGCTGTGCCGACGCCAGCATTGGTCCTTTCCTTTTGATGAGTGTGAATTAAATTCGACTTCTGCAACAGAAGAGATAAGTGCCTTTCTCGCAGCCGCTCAGCAGACATCTTGCGTATTCTGCTGAACGAACCGTAAATAGGTTATGAGCGACAGTTCTGCAAAAAAATGCTACCCTTCGTCTGGCCCTCAAACTAGCTTTTCATTGGCCACTGATGAAAGGGAAGTTAGCCACTCATAGATCAGACGAGTATCCAAGTGATGGTCCCTAGCATCAAGATATGGTTCCTGTAAAAGTGTCAAAAGCTCAGCTTTTCAAAGATCTTTCACAACAGTATTTACTACACAAATCTTGCCTGATCTCAAGCACCAGGTATATTCTGCATGCCTCTTTTAAAGTGCCATCTGGTACACGTGACACAAGTCTGTGTCACGTGACTTCACAGACACTCAGAACTAGAACCCATCGTAGAGCTCGGTCTACAATATCTGAATTGTCAGAATGAAAACAAACCTATAAATAACTGCCCAGAGAAATATATTCCACCAACTGCAGGTGAAAATGAACCGGAATCAAAAGCAGCACAACGAGGGGAAAAAGTAAACAAAGCTCGCATTTTTGTAATTTAAAATCCCTGCTTCCTGTAATCAGGGCACACTTCCTAAAAAGAAGTGGGGGACTAACCAGGTTAGGCAGTATACATGGGAATTCATTACGCATGCCATGTCAGCGCATGATGACACGATGCGAAATTGCATGTGACATCACAGGAAGTGACCTCACTGGAAGTGACATTAGATATGAAGACCCCACACATAGCAATATCAGGTATATCATGAGTACATTTAAGCGCATTATGAGAGTTAACAAGTGAGATTTGGTGTCAGGGTTGTGCCAAAAAAATGGCGCAATCCCGATACAACATCTGGGCCTCAACTTATACATTTATATTTTTAAGCCCTGCGACAAAGAAATAGGCAACAAGGAGAAGAATGGCAGTAGATCTATTATGCTTAATTGGTAGCAAAGTCTACATTTTTAAATATTTGATTGGGTTAAAGCACATGTTGTAAAGGTGCCAGTAAATCACAGGGAATAGTAATAATTGTGAAATAACTCTCGAGTTTTCTCATTTGTTGGAGACATCTGTGTTTTGTGAAGTCCCAGATTTATATCAAAGTAGTATAAGGTTAATCCTACAAAGCACATTGCGTAGCATGCAGATGACAATTTTTATTTTATGTAGATAGTAAAGTGGGTTACTGCTATTAACACAGAGATCATTTTGCTTCCTGCAGTTCATAAATGTTAATCCTTGATATATAGCGCAGTAAGCTATGAAGGACATGTGACTCCTACACCTTGTAATCCTGTCTCATGTTACTCGTCTCGTACACTGATTTACTACACATGTACATGATTTATTGTCAATGTATAATGTGTATGTTACGTAAAGAGCTCTGACATTCTGCACTTGGTGGTGTAGCGCTATATAAGAAATTAAATAGTGCTATTGAAATTGTTATTTATGTAAATACTGAGACAGACCAACACATCTGACATTCTTACAGGGCCTGCATCTCTTATATAAAGGGACTGAAAAAAGGCAAAAGCATAAGCATGTCTCTCTTAAGCACCTGTGAAGAGATAACAGTGTGTATGCCTTTATTTACCCTCCATGGCATTTACATGTTTAAGTGCGAGGTTCCAGGCTGCCTCCAATCAGGCTATTCAAACAAAAGGATGCCCGATAGCCCCTGAACTTCGTCCCAGCTGGAGGTGAAAAAAAAAAGCAGACAACTACAGGCCCCGCTGAACGTCGGTGTCTTACACCGGAACAAGTTCAGCATATTTCTGTGGGGCCCAACTTCTTTGCAGGGGGGGGGGGTGCGTCCAGCCTGTGAAAATAGTGGGTGAACGCAAGTCCCTGCGTGTACCCCCGACTTGTGCCCTGCCTGAAATAGATATCGATGTCTAGTGTGCAATTTTAGTAACGAAATACAAAGCAAAGTGGTAGGTTTCCCTGCAACAATCATTTACTAAAGAATCTTCCAGTCAATCCTTTTGATATGAAAAAACATTTTGATTGCTGGAATGTATGCCAGTAACAGCCGGTTTCAATGTTTTTTAATTTAAAACCTGCAGTTAGCAGATTTTTCCCTCAGAGAATTTATGTTTAAATTGTCCTACGCTCCAATCCTCTATGTGAAGCATATTGCTCAAGTTGAAGTTTTTATGCAGGTGCTGCATGCATGTCTTCCTTATTGTATTAAATTGATGCTGCCAATTCAAGGGCACATCATACACAGTCCAATCTCCAACTTCCAACCTCTCTTTAGAACCAGAAGCAGCGCCACGGGATGCCTGGTCCGAGAAGAGATGCCACACAGACACAGTGGCAGAGGCAGGCTCAGGTTTGAAAAGAAACATAGTATTTACAATGCTATTTACTGCAAGAGTGGGTGGCAGACTTTGGCCATACAGTTTATGTTTGTCCTGTTTTTTTTAGACTGAATGCAATGTATGTCCCATCTTCTTCATTAGGCAGATCACTAGTTACTGCCTGTTGGTCTTGTCACTTTTTGCAGGATAATTACCAAACCTTTTGTCTTCCTCCTCCTATTTTTGCTGAATTAGTCTTTCTTGGCCATAGGGAGAGGTGTGGCGCCGCGGCCAGGGCGACTGACGCTGGAATCTGGGGATCAGGGTTCGATCCCCGGCTCCGGCGGCAGGTTAGCCCAGCACCATGTGACTCTGGGCAATAGCTTGCTTAATCTTCCCGACGGCCCCCAGCGCCTAGAGACCCTTACGGGTGATTGTGCGCTTTACAAATGTGGATTATTATTATTATTATAGGACTCTGCACACTTTACCGCTGCTAACCAGTGCTAAAGTGCTGGTGCTCTCTCCTTAAAACATGTTAGAATGGCTTATACCCAATTTGCATATTTAATTTACTTATATATCCCTAGTAGAGTACACTACATGTACCCAAGGCCTATAAATTAAATGCTACTATTGGGCCTGCCACCCATTTAAGAAGCACTTTAAACACGTCTGAGGCCTGCCATTACAGCCTGTGTGTGTGCAGTTTTATAAACGGTCATTTCGACCAGGCAAAATAAACTGTTTGCCAGAGTCAAACCTTCCTTTTTAACACATATAAGTCACCCCTAAGGTAGGCCCTGGGCAGAGTCAAGGGCAGGGTACAGTGTATTTGAAAAAATAGACATGTACTTTTAAGTCCTGGTAGGAAACTACTCTTAAATTCGTTTTTCACTACTGCAAGGCCTACCTTTCCCGTAGGATAACATTGGAATTACCTTATTACATTTTAGAAATGTAATTTCCAGATGGGAACAGAAACCACTCCATATTTGGTGTCTCTAGAATCACAATTTAAAATCCTAACTTATGGTGAAGTAAGTAGGTAACTAAAACTTTTGTAAAGCACGCACACACAGAAGTGTCAGAGTGCTTAGTCGGATTTTAAATTGCAATCCTGCAAATGCTACTTCTAGAAAGTTGGCATTTTCTTGACTAAGCAGCCATTTAGTGCCTGCTGACGGTCTCTGGGTCACATGACTGGGTATAGCTGACAGTTGGGCTTTGTGTTTTCCCCCTAGACAGTCACACATAATGCAGAGCTTAGGTGTGACTGGACGAGGCATCACTGGAAGGATGCGTGGATGAGCTGGGTCCAACCTACTTACACTTTGAGTAGGCTGTGTCCTGCCTCAACACAAAGGACCGCATACCCCCTTGTAGTTAGTCTGGAGCCAGGGCCAGAAATGCACTGCAGCTAAAGACTTCAAAGGCATGCCTCTAGAAGCTTCTCCCCACTTCATATGCACAAATGGGTTTGAACACTGGACCTCAGGCTCCAACTCTACGTTACACTTCTGGATCTGTGGATACTCTGTCAGGAAGAAGAACTGTTGTATTGCTACTCAAAGAACTGCTGCCCTGCTGTGCTGACTTGCTTTCTGCTGCCCTCTTGTCTGGGGAAGGAGCACTGGCCCTGCAACCTCCTCTTGAACCTAGGACCCCAAAGTGACTCCAAGGGCTATGTCTGTCTGCTGACCTCCTGATCTGATCCTCAGGGACACAAAAGGCTTTGGAAATCCTGCACCAGCACCTGGACCAAGGTACAGTGAGTTCCTGACCCCCCAAGTAGTGCCTCTTGGGTCCTGGACCCTTGGTGTGGCTCAAGGGTACTGAAATCAAGCTTTTAGGCTCTTAGTGACTGCCAAAGGGCTTGTTCACACCAAGACCTCGTCACTCGCACCGCAGATCAGCCCGACTCTTCGCACTGCAGCATCGACAGCTTGCGGGAATTGCAAAAGCAAAGCTCGAGCAACACCCCCCCCCCCACGATGGGGAGAGCGGCCTGCGATGCAGAGAGCCTCCTGTGACGCTCTGTCTGCTCCTCATGGTCCTCTTCAATGCGAACCGGACGCTTTGCATGAACTTAAAATGGTAAATTTCTGAGGGGCTAACCTGGTGAGTGTATCTGACCTGCACTCCATTGTGGTCAGCTTCAAAGTGTGACTTTAACCCGGTCCAAGGCAACCAGATATCCTGAGTTGACACTTTGTGCTATTTTCACTAAATTCTTAACAAATTCATATCTCCGGTTCTACAGATTGGATTTTTGTTGTTTGGGTCTGGTTTTATTTATTAAATTGCACTCTATTGTTCAAACTTGGTGTGGAATCCTTTTTGTGTGGTTTTCACTGTTGTACTGTTAAAGTGTTGAACAAATACTTAACATAATGCTTCTAGGTTAAGCTAGACTGCTCTGTGCCAAGCTACCAGTAGGTGAGCACACGTTAATTTGAGGTTTGCTTGTGCCTTACTTTGACAAGGATTGTGGTTGCTGTTGGACCAGGGCTCACACCCCAGTCAACCAGTAACCTAATTTCTCAAACCTCCTATAAATGTAATTATATGCAACTTTTGATTCTACTCATTTGCATCTGTTAATTTGTCTCTCCTGTACTTTTTCTAGTTTTAATGCATATCATTTCTATGTAAAACGGTCCAAAGTAGCCAAGGTGGAGCTGCGCTTGATAACACTACAATAAAGACCCTCAATTAAAATGAAAACTAAACCTGTAACCTCATTTAAATCTTTCCTCAGTGGGTCAGGTAGGCAGCTTGGATCACCTCGAGCTGGTTCCTTGATTAAAGGCCGCAAATCTCCATTATGTGGCATCTCCTCATTGGGCAAACTTTGTTGTTTGGATATGAATGCGGCCTGGCCCAGGTCGCGGAGATGCCCTGCCGCGATGTGCGCGGAACCAGTGTTTGAACCCTCAAGCACAGACGGAATGGAAGTGCCGTGCCAAGGGATATAAAACGGACCAGCTCGAGGTGATCCAAGCTGCCTACCTGACCCACTGAGGAAAGATTTAAATGAGGTTACATAAATGCAATACGGCACCCACTTGGGATTTTACTCTCCAAGGAACCACAAAGACCAGAATGCCTGTGAGCATACGCCCACAAGGGCGGGACCTTTGTTACACTTAAGGCGCCTTTGGAAATGCCGTTTTGTTTATTCACTCGAGCCCGTGAACAAGAGCGAAGGCTGCTCGAAATGCGTTGGGCTGTGATTTGAGAGGGAGACCTTGCTTCATTATCGAACTGTTGTTCCTTGATTAAAGGCTGCAAATCTCCATTGTGTGGCATCTCCTCATTGGGCAAACTTTGTTGTTTGGAGATATATATATATATATATATATATATATACCTTATCTGTACCATAAATATACTAACTTATACATAATAAAAACAGACCCTATATGTGCTTTAAAATCAGATGTCGAAATATAGAAAAGTTAAGTTTAAATGCCATATATCTAGTATTAAAGTCCAAGCCAGGTTTGCCTAGCTTGGTTACGGTGGGGGCTTGTGAATAAGCCACATATACATCACGTTATGGTGAGCTTTCAAGCAACTAAAAGCGCTCTTCTGAGCGACAATAGGACGCTTGCAGAGAAGGCAAGCTCCCATGATGTAACTTGCCACAGGCTTATACATTTTTCTGTACTCCCATCTGGAGCTAGTACTTCTGTGCTTGTTGTTAAGAACTGGTTAAACAGCGGTACAAGTCAATTAGTGCATAAATGCTTGGTCTTTGCGCCAAATAGCATAAAGTGCATTAGTGATTCTCGGCCACCAATTTCGCAGTCGAAAAGGTCGGAGTTAAAATCATTGGCAGCAAATGTTAAATATGGAGAGTGGCGTACATCAGGGTAATATCATCCAAGTACTGCTCAATGGCCACCCTTTGTTTCATTTGAATGGTAATGGCGGGTCAGTTTGGAGCAAGGCGCAAGCTTGATGCATGCCTTGAGTTTTCAATTAAAGTGTCTTTGACTGTGGCAGCTGGATCACCAGCAACGAGAGATGGGTTCGACCAAAAATAAGCAAGACAGACCTCCTTAAGGCAGCTTTTCACGTAGTTTCACCAGGGATTGCAATACATTTTTTCTGGGCCTGAGGCTTTCAGTATTACTCTCAGATAGGATTTCCCATGACCGGAGCAAGGACAGCAATGAGATAGAGACCAAACCCAGCTCCAAAGCTAGGGGAAGAAGACATGGACCCCGGCCCAGGTTCAAGAACCATCTCGAGAAAGAATGTCCTACTTTTGAAGAAGTTTAAAGTCACTGTATCCACCTGGCTCTGGGCCATAAACTGCTGTCTCCACTGCTTTTGCCTGTAAACTTGAAGGATGACACTTAGTGACTGACATCCAATGTTATCCTTGAACCTCTGAACAGCATTGACTGACCACTGCAAAATACTGGATGCCTTATCAACAGTCTCGCTCAGGCAGTTTATTGTTGAAGCAAATCTCTGAGTAATCATGTTTCTTAACCGTTTCCAGCCCCTGGCCAGAAATCCTTGCTGATTTTTTAAGGGATGGGGATGTCCACATTGGCATTATTTTCGATTTTTGCGTGTTGGTGTGTAGGTCTTTGCGTTGGCCGTAGCTATCAAAGCCGTGCAGCCTCGTGTGCAATTCATTTTGTGTGCCAGACAATATTACAGCATCGTCAGCAAACAGGAGCATGACTATCTTTTTGTTGCACAGCTTTGGTACATCCGTGTTCCCTTCGCAGAGAAATGTATCAGAGACAAAGAACAGCAATGGGGCAAGAACACAGCCCTGCCGTACTCCTGAGAGAATAATAAAATATGGGTACAGTCCCCTCTACTTCCATAGCGAACGCAGGCACAGGTTTCTTCTTGTAGAATTTTGAGAGCTTGCAAGAGAGGCTTTTCCACCCTCCATTCTTCCAGTGATTGTCATAGATTGGGTCTATTCACCAGGTCAAATTCTGATTTGAGATCTGTAAAAGATAAGTATACTCGAGACTTCAGCACTTTTATATACTTGATGCACACCATGTATAGTTTTACAACTTGTTCAATGGTACTGATGTCCTAGCGAAACTCCCCGCCTGTGCATCTATCTGGATCGTATTTTTGTCTGTCCAGGCTGCAACCTGTTCAGAAGAGCACGGTTAAACATTTCTCCGGTGCTGTCCAACAGTGATATTAGCCTATAATTGTTAGACAATGATTTACTTCCTTTTTTGTGGAAAGGTACTATAATACCTGATCGCCAGGATGAGGGGACATGATTTTTCCCAGTGCAGTACTGAAGGTCTTAGTCAAGGCTGTTGACCAAGTTTTGCATTTGGAGAAGATGTTGACTGGGACGAAATCCAGTCCAGGTACTTTATTTGGCTTCTGTTCCAGGATTGCTCTTTCTGCCTCTGAGCGCAAGATCGTTAATTGCCCCATTGGCATGGGGCCAGTATACTCTGCCGATTGTGACCTGTAATTGCTGCAAGAGTATACTCCCTTGAAGCAATCTACCCAGGTCTGCGCTGGGATGTGGTGGCCTAGACTCCTTGGACTTTCTCTGAATATTCCATCAATTTTTGCCCTGAAAGATCTACTGTTATTTTCCTCTGCTGCCTCAATCAGATCTTGCCAGACTCCTTGTTGATGGTTCAGTTTCTTTCCTCTGAGTAGGGCTTGGCATTTGTCCATGCAGCCCTAAATGTTTGTTCTTTCCCTGAGGAAGTGTGCCAGTCCTGGTACATTCTTTTCAGTTCAAACTTGGCGGTTCTGCACTCCTTGTCGTACCAACTTGTATCATGTTACCCAATATTATGCTTCGATGCCCGTGGAGCAGACCACGAGCGCGTAAGCTCACTTGATAACATGTTGTTGTCCAGCCAAGATTTCACACTTGAAACACAGAGGATTGTGATCACTCTCGGGTTGCTGGGCTACTTCTATGACCAATATCAAGCCCCATTTTTTATTTGAGAACAAAATGTAATTCTCTTGCTCCTACGAAATGGGTTGGCCAAAACCCTGCTCTTGTCACGGTATGCGCTTGGAGGTCACCCAAACATTTACAGCTGTTTGGGTTACAAAAAAGCCCCAAACTGAGGCTTAGCACTTTGTAATGCTTTTCCACTAACGTCCGTAGCCTTGCATTGTTTCCCTTATGCCTTACAAAGAAAACGGTTAAAGGTATTTGTTACAGTGTTCTTCACTCACTTGTTGAGATCTTATCTGGCATTTACCTAATGCAGTATTTCTTCACTCACTTCTTGAGATCTTGTGTGGCATTTACCTAATGCAGTATCACATTTTATGGCCTTAATTTTTACTTTACTCTTTTATTCTTACTATTCTATTGCCATTTAAGTTGCTGATCCTTGTAATCCTCTGTTGTGAAATTTGCCTTTGCTACTAAAGGAAGAGGCGGCTTACTTTAGGGCGAATCTCAGTTGTAACCTTCCTGGCAATGGTTTTGAGTGAACTCACCTAAAGCATGCATAGGATTGATAGAGACACTAGAGAAGTGTGGCTCAATGGTTAGAGCGGCAGACCCTGATGCAGAGGTCTAGCCCGGGACCAGGGTTCAATTCCCCGCCTCGGCGGGTCTTGGGCTCAAAATTCCACGGACCTGATAATTCTCGCCTCGGTGCCTATTCCAATCATGGAGTCCCACTCTGCAACTCTGGGCAATAGCTTGCTTAATCTGCACAACGGCCCCCACAACGCTAAGGATGCCTGGCCTCCACCTTGAGGGTGCCCAGGAGTGGACACCTCACAGGGAAAGCCAGGATGGGTTCCACAGCGGTATTCGTACAAGCGCCTTGAGACCCTTGCGGGTGAGTAGTGCGCTATACAAGTATCAATTTTACATTTACATAGGCGTCCTTTCCCTTGCCCCACCAAGGGGATTTCATGCCTCAAGCTACATATGTACATTAAGCTTTGCTTTGCTGTCTATCTACTGTTAGAATCCTGCCAGGGCCTTCGTTCTCATTCACCGACATCGGATTATAACATATTTCCATGCTCTAATTAATTGTCGTTAGTAAGTGACTAAAGAAGATGCTCAAGTCGAGACACTGTGGTTGACAAACTGACAACTTAAATAACCGTATGCCGCTACCAGCTACATCTACAACCAACGATCAGTAAATCTCAAAAGAGTTGCATCATTGGGGGCATACGAGCATGCAGGTAGGCAACAGTAACAAGCATTTACAATGCAATGGTCTCGGCATTATTAAAGATAGAGCTATTGGCATTGCTCATGACATTTTTCTTCATTTAAAAAAAAAAAACATAAATAAATGGTATTGTCATTTACAATGGCAATAGGTGATCATTAGAGAGTAGTAGAGAGTATTCACAGAGCCACACACACACACACACAGAGCTCCACACACACACCCACAGAGAGCCATCCACACACACACACAGAGCCACACACACACACACACACAGAGCCACCCACCCACCCACACACAGCCACCCACCCACACACAGCCACCCACACACACACACACCCACCCACACACAGCCACCCACCCACACACAGCCACCCACCCACACACAGAGCCACCCACACACAGAGCCACCCACACACAGCCACCCACACACAGAGCCACCCACACACAGCCACCCACCCACACACAGCCAGCCACCCACCCACACACACACAGAGCTACCCACCCACACAGAGCCACCCACCCACACACAGAGTCACACACACACTTAAACACCTCTAGCTAACACAAAGCCTTTCCACTTAGCATACATTAGCACGGATAGTGCACAGCCACAAACTGTCTCATCCTGCAGTAGATCAATGATACATGCCGCATCTGGAGCACCTTTCCATTCAACATGCAGGCACGCAGAATGCAACTGGGGAATTTCAAGTGCAGCAAACCATTGTACTGTACAGTACTAACGTATCGTGCATGTTGAGTACTAAAACATACCCATTCCAGCCATCATCTGGCTACTGTATGCACCACCAGTGCCCCCTGCTGTAGAATTCAGGAACACTGTCACCAATGAATAACGTGCACTGCACTAGAGACGACCCCATAATCACAAGTGTGCACTATTCCGCACAAGCTTTCTCGTGTCAGGTGAGCCCTGGCCCCCCCCCACACATACACACATACCCGTCGTGCAGGCACCAACAGCAGCATGTCAGTGATGTGCGTGCAGAGCGCCAGAAGCAGTAAGAAAACCCTAGTGATAGGAGTGCACTGCATAAGAGACAACCTCCGTTACCAGTTAACAGCACCAGCACACCAGTGACAGGAGAGCACTGCAATATAAGCAGCACCCAGCTTACAGGCGTGCACGGGACACTGCACTAAAAATAATCCCCCCTCCCCCAGTGTCAGTCGTGATCTTCACTAGAGGCAAGCCTCGAGCACGGGCAAGCACTGCACGATAAAAGATCATCATTGACAGTCGAGCACTATATCCGAGATAATCCACCCCGCCCCCAGTGGTTGTCCTGCACAGCACCAGAGACAGCACCTCACTGTACCACAGCCAAATCAACTCTTGCCCCCAAGTGACTGAAGTGAGTTTGTCCCTCCCTAAAGCTTCCTGTCGGGCAGAAGAGTTGGGCGAAAAGGCATCGCGTTTCCTGGATGAAACGTAAACATTAACATAACACAGAAACCCGCGGCAGTCGTGACTACGTACAGGAAAAATAATAAATAAAGAGCAAATATTTAGTGACTGTGTTAAACACGTAAGTATTTAAAGTATATTTTTACAGAGAGAGATAAGGGTTTAGTAAGGGAATAAAAATGGTAGGGCTTTATGAAAACAGTATATAGCGCAAACTCAACCTGAGGGTTTTGGAGCACTTTCACAAGAGCGCACAGACACACACAAAATAAGTCCTCCAAGTCACTGAGCAATGAGCATGTTTAAAGACAAAAGTTGGTTTTGCTTTTAGTCAATAGTTTTAATTTTTTCCCCATGGACGAGCACCCTGTGGTTCCCTCAACAATAAAGTGGAAGAGATGGCAGCCAACACCTGACCGATTGGCTTTGCCAACGAGTACCTGTGCTTTATTAAACGCTGCGAACAACACGGGTGGTACTACTTTTAATAGTTCTCAAGGTAACCATGATGGAACTCGAAGATCAACAAATGTGCAGCGATGGGCATTCCATTAGTTGAACCAACCATGCCACCAAAAGAACTGAAAATTAGCTGGAAAAACTGAAGACACTCTAAAGATGTGATGCACATGACGACATTTAGTTCATGGTATGTACTCTAAGGCAGTGCAAGGTATTCATTCACTATTGAGATTTGTAGTCCACGATAAAAGTAGCGCGTGTAAAGAATTACAAGGACACACTCGGTTTTTGGTAGGCACGGGGAGATTAAGCGATTTGCCCCAAATCAAATGAACGTGTCCTTGTGTAACGTAACTGTCGCTCGTGTACAGCGCTCCAATATCTTTGTGTCGAATTTGCGCTATATAAAGCTACCAAAAAAGAAAGGTGGCATATCTGTCAGGGTGCGCAGGCTGACACAGGTGTGGAGAACAACGACTTTTTTTTCTCCACCTTGGTGGGCACTGGTGGAGCGACAGCAGCTTGGCAGGTTCCAGGCTGCGGAGTTTTTCCTCAGAAATAGCGGTTTCTTCTAGGGCTGGCACCTGGCGCGCCCGCCAGCTGCTAAAGTCTTTTGCTGCCTCCACCCTGTCAGTGCTCGGAAGGTGGTTTGGGGGAGTTTTGAGGGGGGGGGGTAAGAGGGGAAGCTCTTCTGTGCTTTATCCACGCCTACCCTGCAGGCTCGAGGACTCCGCTGTCTACCCCCGGCCTTTCGCCTCGGTTTTGAAAAAGTAGATCACTTCCTCAATTTAATACGGGACAATTATAGCGTTGTACTGCTAATATTATCAGCTGCACTAAGACCTAAGGAAAATAAACGAATACAGCCAGCCTACTGGAGCGAAACCCAGACGGGGAGCGGAGGCTGGTAGAACCCTTTTTCCGTGACATTCAAAAACGTGATCGCGGCCTGGAGCAAATGCGCTCGGACCCCCTCCGGGACAATTGAACAGAGTCTCCACTGGGTGAGAGCCTGATATGGGAGAAACTGGTGGCGGCTCCAGGGTGCGACCGTGCGGGGGACAGCCACTTACCGGCTCCGGTATGCTGCCGATCTGCTCCAGGCGCCTCTGGTCCCCGCACCGCGTTGTGGAGCCCCCCCTTCACAGGGGCTCCACTTTCAGTGCGGCTGGGTTGGCTTCTCTCCTGGGCTGCGGGGCTCTCTTCCCAACACGGGAGCCTCGCGGGCGGACTCTTCTTTCTCCTTCCGGGTCCCAGGCGGCGCAGCCTCACCTCGGGGAAGCTCTCCCTGGCTTTAGGTGCCGGCGGCACAAACAGGGGGGCAGGGGCACTAAAAACGGCACAAACAGGGGCTGCTTGAGCAGCAAAATGGCGGCCGGCAACTCTAAAAAATTTCAGATTCGGGGGCGTGTTTTGCTGTTCTGAGTGACGGATGAAGTCACTGTCTAAAGAACAGCAAAACTTAAGCCCCCAAATCTGAAAAAGACGGGGCTAAATCGGAGTGACGCATCTCTCCTCTAATGGCTGGCCTCCGTTTAGGAAGCCAGCCAATGGAGGAGAGACGAAAAGAGAGGCGGGAAAAAGCAGCCACTCTAAGTAACAATAATTCTCCGGACTTCCGGTCTTGGCCTACGGCCAAGCCTACAGTCCCTCGACCTAAAAAGCCTTGATCCAGAGGACCCTCAATTAAATTGCAAGTTGCTGAAACTCCTGCCGATACACGAAAAGGCTGTACAATATAAATCGGAATGATCCTGTATGCCAAAAACAATCTCCAGTATAACATACTGATTTTAAACAGTACTGTTCACTTTAAGGTAGAATATGGACATTGTTGTCTTTTATTGGGTAAAAAGAACCTTTTATTGTGACTGATTTATTGCTGATGAGTAAGGTTTAATGACGGCACATTGCACCATGTTGATTGTATTTTCCCTTAAACTGATTTTGCATGGTCATTGCTGTAATTTATTGGTCAAAATGAATCTTTTATTGAGGCGGATTCAGGAAAAGGCCATGCAATATAAATTGGAATGATCCCGTGTGCCACAAATAGCCTCCAGTATTACTTATTGATTTTAATCTGCACTGATAATTTTAAGGTAGAACACGGACATTGCTGCTTTTTATTGGTCAAAACGTCCTTTTCGTTATTGATAAGTAAGGTTGAATGACTGCATTATTGGACTTTATTTATTGCATTTTTCCTTGAATTGGTTTTACTTGGCTGAGTTTATAGACCATCATGACACCTGAAATGTGGTAGTGATGACCTTTTCATTTTATTTATGTAATAGCAATTACTTGTAATTTTATAAGTATTGTTTGTTACGGTTTAATTAACCAAACAATAAATAATTCATTTATTCACCCTAAACACTGATAGCAAACCTAAGGACAGTCATTTCACCCCTTGAGACTTTCTTTGGAGAATTTCACCATACCCAGTTTCATTTGTCTGGCCTCTACTCAGTTGTTGCTCTCCCAGAGTCTGCTACCTACAAGGATCTCCAAAGATAACAATCGAAGACATGATATGCGATATTGTATATTACTACCAGCTTACCCGTCGCACATTGCTGCTATCTCAGAAGAAAGGAAATTTAAGGAAACTTGTTATGATAACATTCAATTTACATTGTGTCATTTTTATTGAAACGTATTCATTACCTCCCGTCCCTCCCTCGCCTTCCTTCAGCACAATTGAGGCCCCGCCTCCCACCCAGACCCACCCCCAGCATAAAAACTCTGCCCGCCCCCACCTCCCCCTGTTTTTTTCTGTCTCCCTAGTGAGACTTACCTTTTCAGCTCCTCTCTGTGGCGGTGCCGGGGAGTCTTCGGTCTGGTTCTCTGCTACGGCGGTGCCCTCTGCAGCATTCTCCTGGCTGTGCCTCCTCTCCTCGTCTCCCTCGTGGTATGGGGGCGGAGCGGTGGTTCAGGACCCTCGGCGGTGTCCGGCGGTCCTCCTGTGGCTGGGGCTGCGTTTCCGGGTCGGGCTGTGTGGCTGCCTCCTCCCGGTATGCTGTCTTCCCGGAGGCCAGGTGGGGCGGGTTTCGGCCCGTTTTTCCTATTTTATTCCTGCTTGGGCGGTTCTCTTGCCCTGCGGTGCGGCCCTTTGTGCTGTGGCTTGGCGGCTGTTCTCGTGCCTTTGGTGGCGCGGGCTCTCGCTGCCTGGGGTGCGGATCCGGCCACTGCTCCATGTTTCCTTGGGTGGTGCCCTCGGCGCTTGTCTGCCACTGGGTCGCTGGGGGTTGTTGGGGCCTGCTGCCTCTTCCCTACTACTGGTTCTCCGGTCCCCCTGGGGTGTTCTGCCTCCCGTGTCTGCTTCTGTTGCTTGACTTGGGTGTGGCTGCTCTGTCCAGTGTTCTGGGGTTCAGCGGGTGGCTTCTGTGCCCTCCCTTCTTCCTCCTGCGGCTCCTGTTCGGGGCTGGTTCCTGGGATTTGGGGGGTCCTTCTGCCGCCTTTGGCGTTGCGTTGGGCTCTGGGTTCTTGTCCTGGATTTTTCGCTGAGCTCCTGCGCTGGTCGGGGGATGGGAGAGGCTTTGCTCTTTTCCTGCCGGGCTGGAACTGTGGGGTTCTTTCTTTGCTGTTCCCGGCCCTTCTGGTTGGGCTTGACCTTCATGCCCGGTGTGGTGTGTGGTGCTGTGGGTGTGGCATGCGTTGCCCGTGCGTGGTGTTTTTCCGTGCTGTTCCCTCTGTTGTGCGCCTTGTCCTTGCTGCTCTGTCCACGGTGGTCTGCCCGGTTGGCGGTTGCTTGTCGGTTGCCTGTGTGACGTGCCGTGGCTGTCTCTCCTCTGCCCTCCGTGTTCCTTCTGCGCTGTGTTAGTCCTGGAGGGTTTTCAGGTTTCTTTACACGCTCGGTTGGTGTCTGGGGTTTCGCTTCTGTGCTGCTCATCCCTCTCTTCCTCCAGTGGCTTTGCTTCTTGGTGGGGGTCGCCCCTTTCCTCCCGTTGTGCTGCCGGACTCTGTCCTGGCCGTGCTGCTTGGTGGGTCTGATGTTCTGCTTGGCTGCTGCTGTTGCGCTGGTTGGCCTGTTCTCTGCTTCTTCTGTGCCCTCCTTGATGTGGGGTTTCCTGGATGGGGCGTCCTGCCTTTCCCGCGTGCCTTGCACTGGGGCCTCTCCGTTCTTCCCGCTGTGGGTGTCTCCTCTGGCTTTCGGGTGTTCGTGGTTTTGGCCATTTGTTCGCCCTGGCTTGCTGCCTCCTTTTCTGGGTGCCGTGCCCTGTTGGGTTCCTGTCACTGCTGTCTGGTCGATTCCCTGTCTGTGGGTGGTCGTCTTTGGCATTTCCTCCTCTGTGGCTGCGGGACGTTTCTGTTGACGGGGTCCTGTGTGCGGTGGTTCATGGGTGCTGGGTCGGCTTGGTGCCGGTTCCTCCGGTTCGTTGCGGGTTCCTCTGCCGGTGCCCGTCTCCGGTTCCTGCTGGGTGGCTCTCCTGGACTTGGTGTCCTGTTTGCTTGCCTTTTGTTCCCTCTGCTGGTTTCCTGTCGGTGGGGCTCGGGTTTTGGGCCCGCACCGTTTTATTGCTGGGGCTGGGGTGTCCGGTGGCTTTGTGCCTGTTCCGGTTCTAGTGGGGGTCTGCTCCTGGCTTCGGCCGGTTCCATTCCGTGATTTGGCCTTTCGGGCGGCTTTTCCGCAGGCTCTGCCTGGTGGTTTTTGGCGTGCCCTGGGTTTTGGGGGGGGGGGCGCTTCTCTCCACTGACGCTGCTTCTTTTCTGCGTTTCCTGTGGTTCTCTGTGTGGTACGCACGTTTTCTGGGTATGCGTCCTTGCCCTTCGGCCTCGGGCCTTCGTCCTGGGTCTTCCGGCATGTCCGGTTGCTCTTGTGGCTCTCCTTCTTACGGCAGGGGTGTTCCCTCTTCCTTCTCTAGTCGGCCTCTTGCGACTTACGGCTGGGGTGTCTTTTTGCTCGGTCTGTTCGGGAGGTCCTTTGTGGTTCTTCTGGTGGTCGGGTTTTTGGTGGCCCGGGGTGTGTCTTCGCTGTTCCCCTCTCTGGGCCTGGGGTTTGTCGGGGTGCCGTCTTCGGACTGTGCTCTGCCCCGTTCCCTTGTCCGGGGGCCTGGTCTCTCTTCCTTCGTGGGTTTGGGCCTTTTTGTCCCAGGGCTCCTTGGGCGGTCCTGTGGCTGCGGGTGCTGGGGCACCTGGCTTCTGTGGTGTTTCTGGTTACCTGGGCTCGTTTTCTTCTTCTCTGCCTGTCCGTCTGGCTCCTGTTGGGTTGGTCTCCGGGGTCTGTTGTCCCTGCTGCCCTTGTCGGTCCGTCCCCGGGGGTGCTCTCCTGGTGGCTTGGCCCCTGTTGCCTTCTGGATGGGTGTTCGCTGGCTCTTCCGGCTCCGCTTGTGGTGGCTTCGGTCGCCGGCCTGTTCTGGGCTTGGCTGGGGTCGGTTCGGGTTCCGGTTCTGGTTCCTGCTGCTCTCCTGGGGGTCCTCTTGCTGGCGGCTGTTGTGTCGTTGGGACTTGCCCTGGTGCACTTTCGGGGGTCTCTGCGGTTCTGAGGGTGTTGGCTCCGTGGTCGTTCCGGTGGCTTGGTCCTCTGCCTCGGTTGGATGGGTCCTGTTTCTGGTCCTTGTCCTTGGTTGCCTGGGTCCTGTTTCTGTGGGCTGGGGTCTGGGTGCTGGGTCTGTCAGCTCTCTGCCTTGGTGGGTGACCTGTGTACTGGCTGTTCTGCTTTGCTGGTTTCTTGCTTCATCCTGGGTTTTCTCACGACTTCCCCTTCCCGGCTTTTCCGCTGCTCTGGCCTTTCCTGTGCGGGCTCCCTGGGTCTGTGCTCGGGGGTTGCTGCTGCTCCCCGTTGGCCTTAGGCTCTTTGTTTTTCTCTCCTGTCCGGGCTGTGTTGCGCTCGGTGGAGGTTCCTTCCGGTGGCTCTGTGCCCGTTGGGGTTTCGGGCTCTTCCCCTGGGTTCTCTGCGGGGTTTGTGCCTGCTGCCTGGTGGTTGTGCGCCTGGATTCGACTGTGTTGGGGGTTCCGGTCTGGTTGGCAGTGGCTTGCGGGCTTCCCGTCGGTCCTCCTCTTGGCTGACCTGTGCTTGGTGTTTGTGGGCCTTTTGGGCCTGGTGTTCTGCTCCGGGTGTTGTTCCCGTGATGCTGGCCTCCTTTTGGTGGGGCGGTTCCCTCCTACTGGGGCTCTTCTGGGGTTGTCGGTGGCCCCTCTGCGAGTGCGGTGGGCGTCTTTCCGGCTTCTTGGTGCTCCTGTCTTCCTTGCATGTTGCCTGGGGTCTGTTGCCTGGTTGTTTTTCCGGGTCTGCTGTGTTTGTTTCCCCACCTTGTCCGGTCCTTCCCTTCGGGGTCTTTGCTCCTGGGGTTGGTTGTCCTATCCGGTCCTCCCTCTGGGCCCCTTGCGGGTCTTGGGTTTCGGCTCTTGCCTTTAGGGTTTGCCCCCCGCGTGGGCCTGGTCGAGTGGCTGCCTGTCCTGCTGTGCGCACTGTGGCGGCCTGTGTTCCGGTTCTTGGTCCCGGGTTCGTGTCCTCTGGTGTCCTCTTGGCCTTTCATCCTTGGGGTGTCGGCGTGGTCGGCGACTCTGCTTTGGACTGTCGTCGCCCCTGTGGGGCGCTTGGGGGTCTTGTGGGCCCTGTCTGGGCCGTTTCCCTTCTGTCTGGGCTGTTCGGATCTGTTGGTTTTGGTTCTGGGTCCGTCCTTTGTCCCTCCGGTGACTCGCCATTTTGGCTCTGTCTCGGGTTGGTTTTGCCTGTGTTCGGTCCTGCTCCTTCCTTGGCTGTGGCTCCTTTGGTTGGTTTGACTGTCCGGCCTCTTTTTCTGTGGTGCCTGCTGGTTGTGGTGTCCTTCCGGGTGGAGGTCTCTGTTTGTTCGCTTTGGTCCGGCTCGGGTGTTTGCCTTCCCCCGCTCCGTGGGGTTGTTGGTTTCGGTCCCCTGTCTTGGTGGCTTTTCCTCTGGTGGGGGTTCGGGCTTCGGAGTCTTGTCCTCTTTGCGAGGCCGGGGATGTTGATCTGCTGGGTTTGGGGCACTGTTTTGTGTTTTTTGTCACTCAGTTGTCCGTCTCTGTTTTCTTCTGCTTGCTATGTCCTCAATTGTGCTGAAGGAAGGCGAGGGAGGGACAGGAGGTAATGCGTCCATTTCTTACGATAATGGCATTACTCCTAGTCCTACTCCCTCGCCTTCCTTCAAGGACCCTCCCTCCCTCCCTCCCGGTGCGGTACAACTGAGTGCTAGCTCGGCTTGTTTGTGTACAGGTGGAGGTGGGGGCGGGCAGAGTTTTTATGCTGGGGGTGGGTCTGGGTGGGAGGCGGGGCCTCAATTGTGCTGAAGGAAGGCGAGGGAGTAGGACTAGGAGTAATGCCATTATCATAAGAAATGGACGCATTTTAATATGGAAAACATTTAAAAGTGTTGTTTTTATTCTTTTTTTTTATTCGAGTGCTTGTGGATACACGATATTTTTTGTTTTTCCGTCTGGTGCGTAGACAAATAAATCAGAAGGTTTTCCGACGCGTGAGCTGGCCACATACAGTTGTCCATGTGAGAAGCACGGATTGTCCAAATCTTGTCCACACACTTGCAGCGATTGTCCTTGTGCTTTATTGATGGTAAGTGCAAAAGCGAGTCGCATCGGAAAGTGTAAACGTTCAGTATTGGAACGATTATGAGGGCCCTGGTTGGCCGAGGGGCCGATATTTAACAATTGTTTTTCTTTTTTGCCAGAAACCTTCGCGGGAGTGTACTCAACAACTTTTAACAATTTTTTTTTTTTTTAGCCAGAAACCTTCGCGGGAGTGTACTCAACAACTTCCCAAAGTTTCATGCCGATCGGATGAATGGTGTAGTAATGCATAAAGGACATACTTTGGTTTTTATATATATATAGATTAGTCTAGATCCTTCATAATCTCTTTAGAATACCTCACAGTATTGCTTTTAGCTGTCCTTTCCTCTAAACAACCACTCAGGCACATCTTTTGTCAAAGTTGTAGATTTGTACAATATTTGGGTCTCTACCCAGTGCTTTGTTGTCTAGGGCTGATGTTACTAGCTCACGTCCTGCGCATGTGTTCTCACCTGGACAATGTTCAACCCTCTTGTGGGATCAGAATAAATATTGAAAGGAGAGTCCCACGCTCCATATCTCTGCAGGATTTGCAACAATAACATTGTGAATGCAGAATCTGGAATGCATTTGAGTTTCTGCCGTCTGCAAATTGGCTCTATGAACAAAGCAGGGCTCCTGATACCTCTCTGACCTGCAAATAAGAAGTTTGAATCAGAGAAAGGTCATCTCAGACTTTCATGTTTCTGAGACCAATAAATAAAGGTAGTACTATTAAATTGGATTTTGAGGTTCTATAGTCCTACCACCCCAGTATTGCATGGTTCTTTGAATGCTCATTGAAAGCCTTTCTGCAAAACAAAGTTCCATGCAAAAAAAGAGGCCCTTGAAAAATGGATCCGTGTAAGGCTTTCTTAAACCACTTTCTTTCTTAACTCCTGATTGGGGTGTCGACTGGGAGGTAGCTGAATACAGAAAGCGGGATATGCAGTGCTAATGAGGATTGGAATTACGAATATGAAAGCGTACTAAACCATAAACGCACATGTATACGGATGGACGGAGAATATATAGAAACGTTATTATACTGAACACAGGATATTGGAGACAAAAAAATACCGAAAGAAGAGGTTACGACTGACGCTCAGTGTAGCAATCTTCCCTACCGGTAACAGGCTGGGACGGAATTATAACCAGCTTGGAGGTGAAAACGATTTGGAGTTTATTTTATACAGCCCTGAGGAAGTCGTGGGTGATCTGCCCGAGCGACGAACACGTGTTGGCGTGAGCTGGAACATCTGTTGTGATATTAAAACACATCTTGTCAACGTGAAAAGATACATTGACTTGTGGATATATGTATGGTGGTGTGCTTTCTTGATAACCATATTCATTTTACTAATTTACAACCAGCCACAGATGTGTTTATTTATTAAACATTTTTATATGTAGTTAACTAGACCCGATCAAAGGCTGCATAGCAGTTTACAAAACCATTAGTAGTTTACACATTGCCTGATGCCTAGTTCGCTTGGTAATGAGAGTATACATTGTGGGAGGGTCATATTAGGACGGTTGTGCTCTCTGAATGACCGAGGATTTAGACTACTGAAGTCTCTGCATGCCCTCGTCTGACAGGGTTCCTGCTGCATTCACTGTGACCCTGGCAGCAGGATGAGTGACAACCTCAAGCGCATCTTGTTCTTCACTCCATGAAATCTGAAGTGGGCCATCCCTGCCATGCGACCCCTGGCAACACTGTGCGTCCTTAGCAACCGACTTTGAAGTACTTCCGATGAAGACTTCCCTTTCGATTTCCATAGTGATGGCTGTTAAATAAAGAGTCACAGGAAGAGATGACAACAGCACAACAAGGGCAAAGGCAGTTGACAAAAATGCATTTTGGGATTAACACTCAGAATTTTTGGGGGTGTGTCAGAAACAGGATTTCAAAATGGGACTTGGTTTCTGAAATATAAAAATAAAAACAGAGGTCCTAAAGAGCAGGGAATTTTCACTCAATGTGTGAGAGAAATTGATTTTTCATGTCCAGATCTGCCATATCTCGCGTAGCAGACAAAGCAGTAAAACTCTTTACCGGCAGACACGGCTAAACACTTTTCACCAATACTTATTTCTTGAAAGTTTATTAGTGTCGTAGGGTCTTTAATGCAAGCATGAGAAACGTAGGTGTGACATGGTCAAAACCTAATAAATAAACATTTCTCTTCTGACCACACATCTTCCCCTGAAGGAACCCTACGCCAGTTGGGTAATTCAACGGAAGAAGGCAAGAACCCACCGAAGCACCTCTGTTTATTACCCTATATCAATGATAAACGAGTCAGATCACCACCTGCCTTACCATATTTTGTGGTACATTTGCATATGTGCAAAAATTTATTTTTTGTGAACTGCTTTAGATATCAGGGGAAAAAAGTTTTGTTATACAGTTGGAGACTGGTAAGTGCTCCCGTGACCATTGACACCAGACAAAGACAAAGTAAATGTGCTTACTGTGGCAATCACAGTCAGTGCAGGAAATAAGGGGGGATCTAGATGCTTTTATTGAGCTGGATCCCGGATGCCCCTGTGAAAGATGCAGAATTTGTCCCAACTTGTTTACAACGGGACACATTCAGCAACGCCAACTTCTTATTTTCAATTCCAGCTAGGCCCAAAACACACCCTGATTTAAATGACCACCCGCCCTCCTTTTGTTTGAGTATCATCCAGGCTAGAAACTACCTCGAGCCTAACACCAATGCAATGGAGGGAAACAAAGAAGCACAACTTGATATTAATTCACAAGTACTTAAAGGAAACTATAATTTAGGTTTTTCAAACTCTATGTAGGAGTTGTACAATCACTTTAAGAATGTTAGATGTATGTCATTCTGAGCAATTACACAAATAACGATTTAAATAGCAATTTCCAATTCATTACTTTTATTTTTTATAGTGCTACTCAAACCAAAGTAGGGTATCAGTAACAATATGGCACACAAGTGTGTAAATCAATGAACAGGAAATGTTGCATAAAACAATGAGGATTAGGAGGTGTACGAGTCACACATCATCCTTACTGGTAGGCATTAGATGTTAAGAGTGCATGGTCAGAAGAAACACAAAGTCAGAATTTAAAACGTAATGCAGTAGTTGGGGTTTCCTGTATTAATAAGACCTTATTACTACCCCAGGGCACCCCTTTTTAGCAACCTTAGAATAAGAACATATTGAGAAAAAATAATTCTAAACCCATGTCCTTTAGTTTGCACACAGCTCTTTTATGCCAGTTCTTGCTCTCTGTGCTATATTACAAATATTGCGACCTATGAACTTGAGAAAAAAAACAATGTTCTAAACCCATGCCTTGCAGTCTGAATACAGCTTTTGATTCCGGGTTATAGCTCACTGTGCTATATTACAAATACTGCAGCTTATGAACTGCAAGAAACAAAATGATTTGTGTGTGTAAAGCAGTATTCTACTTTCCTATCTGTGTAAAATATAAGTCTGTGAGCTGCATGTTAAACAATGTGCTTTGCAGCATGCACATTAGCCCTTTATGCTACTTTATGAGTCAAATTTGTGACTATACAAAACACAGATCACTCCAGTAAGTGCACTAACCAACAGAGTTATCTTACCAGCATTATTATCCTTTGAAAAATGAATGGGCACACAATGATCTCTACAGAAGATGCCTCAACTACATAAATACAGCCTCCTAAGGAGCAATTAAGTACGCGAGAACAGGTCGACTGTCACGTTTCTCCGTGTTGCCAATTCCTTTGCGGAAGAGTTTATTTAATATATATATATATATATATATATATATATGTGTGTATGAATTGGCCGTCTGACTCTCCTTTTCCTGACTTCACCCCCTTTTTCTGCTGCTAGACCCCCAACGTATGGGTTTCTAGAGTAACTTATTTTCCATTCCAGCACTGATCACAGTACTATGTGCAAACAGACTCCTTCAGATTACCAATCTGTGGGAACCTTCAACTACTGGGCAGCGAGAGCGCAGTGATATCAAGTGTAGGAGGCCCAAGCATGCCCTCTCTAAATTGGCTTCATCGCTTCCCCACACTCATAACCGGTCCTACTTTGAAACATTTGATAGTGTAACTAAATAGATAGTAAACAATGCTGCTTTCTAAAAATGAGTAATCTTACACAACCTTCTGGAAAGTGCAGTACTGGAAACCCCCCGCTGGGGGAGGGTGGCGCGCACAGCGCCCGGTGCTTGTGACGAGCTCGGCTCGTCACGCTGCACAGTGGCGCTGTGCTCATGACGAGCTGAGCTTGTCATGACCACGACCGTTTTTAAGAACGTTCAGCACAGCGGGGGAATTAGCCCGCGTGTGAACGCTGCACGTGTCATGACGAGCTCAGCTCGTCATGAGCACACGGCCACCGTGCCTCATGAAAGTCTCTTTAAAAGTAGTTTTCTTTTGTTGTTAAATATTATCTAATGCACATGACATCCGTATATAAAGATGCTCAAAACATGCCACCACTCTCTGAAAACTCTAGGATTCACTTTGCTTTTAGAAGGAAGCACATTCAGTCCAACATGGCTGCCACGTTAGCCTTCTTGCTGGGCTTGTACCGGGCTTACAGGCACAAGTTAATTTCTCCTCATAGTCAAAAGCAGCACCCGTTTCTCTGCTAAAAGGAACCATCTTCCTTATAATTGCAAATCACTTTTATCCTCGGTTTGCCTCCACGGTCTGTGCAGTGCACTCCATCTTCCACCCACTACATTGCCTGCCATGTAAATAACGGCTTAAGTTTATGAAAAACTGCGTTAACCAATGTTTTTAAAGTATTTTTCTATTTTCCAATCTGGGGTTTGGGATAAAGGTTTTTTCTTTACATGTTTTTTCGCCCAGGCCCATTATCAGTATAACTAAAAATATCAAATTGCGTGGTGGACAGAGCGAGAGAGCGAGCAAGAAGTAAAGTTGTGCATAGAACTTCATGAAATCTGCAGCTTTGCACAGCCCTACTTCTAATCTGAAATGACAAAAAATATATTTTTCGTGTCTGCTCCGAAGACATCACCCTATCACTAAGCTTACATGTTTACTCGTTGGATAAGTGATTTATTTGTCGTTCCAAGGACAGGAATGCCCTGTTTTCTGCAAATGTCAAAGCCACAAAGAGGGAATGTGACTGCACAGATAGCAGAGAAAGGCCTCCAGCGAACTAAACTTGCCACTATAATGGCACTGCTGAATTTCACTTTGTGACTCACTCGCAGAGACAGGAGGGGAGATTAAAGCAGCGTAGAGATGCAAGGGTAGTTCTGCTGCTTGTAAGAAATGCAAATATTAGGAGTGAAATATCCGCAAGTTCTAATACGCTTGAGCTGAGGAGATACTTTCAGAGGGACCAAAGGAGGCGAAGAGCTGCCACCATGTGTGAGCGGTAGGGGAAAAAAGCAGCCTGGTCCTCTTTCATCGATGCCAATGAGCGGCGAAGGGGACCGGTGGCCTCGGGCGCGGACAGCAAATATCAGCCACAATCGGGAGTCTCAGAGGCTTATGCTCTCATAATGTGCTCTAAAACAATCACAGTAATCTCCAAAGAAGCTTAGAGTAAGAAGATTAGCTAAGTAACTGTGCTGGGCTTACCAGGGCGGCGACAACACTAATAACACAAAGGGAGAAGCACCACCCTTGGCCAGGCGGCTGCTGCGTTGCCGTACGTATGTTTGAGGCCTTATTACAATTTGTGTGTCTATCTCTCACATTCCCGCACTCATCAGTGGAGAAGTGTGGCTCACTGGTTAGAGGAGGCAGACCCTGAAGCAGAGGTCAGACCCGGGACCAGGGTTCAATTCCCGACGCGGCAGGGTCTTGAGCCCAAATATCCACGGACTCGATAATTCTCGTTTCGGTGCCTACTCGAATCATGGGTTCACACTCTGCAGCTCTGGGCATTAGCCTGCTTAATCTCCACTACGGCCCCCCGCGGCGGGATGCCTGGCTTTCACCTTGGGGGTAGCCAGGACGGGTTCCCAAGGCAAGCGCCGAGATGCCTACGGGTAATCGAGCGCTATATAAGAACGCATAATAATAATAATAATAATAATAATCACACCACCAGGCGCTTCGACCCATTCCATGATAAGCGCGCCTCGTCGTCACCATGCACCACAAGAAAACACTTACCATATGGGCTCAAAGTACCAACACCCTTCCAACCTCACACCCTACCTCGCTATTCATACAACACCACCACCACACAAACCCTGCCTAACCGAGCACATGAATCACACAAACATAAGGACCAAATCACACTCAAATGCTATCTGGCATTCTGCATTGGACCAGGCAATTTTACACATCTTAAACAGCCATTTGCACCGACCAACTAGAAAAAATGTTTTTGCACTTGGCAATCAGTGTACATTTGAAAGCAAAATTACCTGTTCATGGTTAAGAACTGCAGGAAAGAACGGCAAAATGGCCCGCACCAACGCAATTTATGTCATCTAGGGCCATTCAATGTCCAATGACATGCATTGGGTAGAGCTTCCTGTTCAAAGAAAGAAACTAGCCCCTCTCCAGGCTTTTCAGGGTATGTAAATGTAAAAGGATGACCTGGGGCTGAGATTTATTGTGCCGTTCAAGAAGCGAATGTCTGAGAGCAGTATACGCCAATTAACATGGATCCCAATATCAAGTAAAAGTTCTGGGTTCTCATTGCGGTCCTTTTCATCTCACACTTGTTCTAAACCTGTCCAGCGGGTTCCCTGGAATTTTAGTAAAACTCCATGCGTGCAATTTCTTCACTGCAGTCTTTCCCTAGAACTGTGACTCTGGCTTTCAGGCATACCCACCAAAAATCCTCAATGCACTGCTATGTGAAAAGTTCACGTTTACCCAAATCCAAACATAAAATGCTTTGCACATCAAATTTAACGTTGCTTTGGAAACTATTTCCTAGATAGCAGGACAAATGTTACTCAACAGATCACTTCCTACATTGCCTCTTTCAAACCTCATTGAACCTGATGCAGCCCGTTCAGGCAAAGAGTGAGAGGCCGCCTCTTCCCATTTCAATCCCATCAAGGAAAAAATACATTTCCTGCCACATGAATCTCATCAAAGAAAATCACTTAAGAAACTAGCAAATGGGTTATTGCTCCTTCTTAGGAGATCCAAATCCAGAGTAAACAGTTCTGAATTCAATCTCATGAAGCTCATCCTGGTGTGCTTAAGATGGAGCACACCACCCCAGAAGAGTGATTGATCTGAATTCCGAAGCGGCATTTTCCACTGTTTCTGACAATACTATGCATTCTGCAAAATCAATTTTCCCCTGGTTTGCAAAAAGCCATTAATAATCAATTTAAAGGCAATGAATTGCCGTTTACATCACCATTCCTTAAACAAATGCTCTTTTTAGGTTAAGCATGTATGCAATAGCTAATGCAGTTACTAGGCAGCATCTTATTTAACTCTACATGTAAATCGAATGCAGGATTTCGTACCACACTCTCAGGGGTGATGTATATGAAGTTTTACCCAGGTGGCAGAAGAGTTAGTCACAATTTGAATTTTAAAGAACTATTGTTTTCTGAAGAACGAGCTCACCTTCTTGTCGGGCTCCCACCTGCCAAACCCGGGCACCAACAATGTGAATTGAAGACCTTTAAGATGCCTCAGACCAGGGGTGCATCGGTGGTCAGGAAGCTATTAACCTCTCCCTATAGGCCCAACATCAACATATTCATGCTGCAGAAGACTCACAAGGAAAACGGAATAAGCCACCCCGTGGCGGGAACCTATGCAAACAACTGAAAGAGTGTAAAGACCGGTATGTACAAATGATTTGGCACAGAGATGCGAATTAATATCGATCTAACTAAACCTACATTTGTTGTTACCATAATTATTCGCTTATTGTTTTTATATGATCTACAACAAATAAACAATTAAGACTCTGTGGTCTACAAGGTACAGCTAACAACGGGCTATGGTTGTAGTTAGAATGTTCAGGTTCTGTCCACCTGGAGGTGAGAAAATAAGGCAGACACTCTAGGCCTCCTATTGGATGGGATTTTCTTTCACAGGAATGATGTCATATGCATAAAATAACACCATAACCTTGTGAAACATCGGTTTTGAACCCGCTGCTGTTTTCTGAATTAAATCAGCTAAATATATATATATATATATATATATATATATATATATATATATATATATATATATATATATATATATATATATATATAAGATATATATATATATATATATACACACACACACACACATACACTTATTTATAGACTGAGTGTAATATGCTCTACATTGCCATTGTTGAGTGTGGGGAAGGTCGGTCCATCATGGCTCACAAGATGCCAAGCCTATATGGGCCATTGCTGCCCCGTCCCGCCTTCAATGAGAATATGTAGCATAAAGACAGTTATTTAATCAGAACAGCAGAATCCGAGCACATTCTCCTTGCACAGGCCAACAGAGGGAGCTCGGAAGATTAGGGGTGCAATGGCTAGTGAGGTGGCACCTTTACTGCCATTAGGCCACATTGATTTTCACGCAATCAGCACACAGCGCTTTATACAGACAAGGCGCGCCGCGACTGGACAGCCTCTCCTGGCCTGGGAGATTTAAACAGCCAGTTTGCAACAAATGTGAGGCAGCAGATTCAAGCAACGTGCTGCGGTTATTTTCTATAAAAATGGCGTTCCATTTGTAAAGCCTCCTATGATTTTATTGCAAAATAAAACATATTCTTTCGCGCAGCGGGATGCAGGCCATAATTACAGCGGGATAGCTCCCGGAGATATCCGCTGCAGGCCCCTTGTGGGTGAACAATGCGCCTTTTCTTTGTGGTTCATCCAACTGCAAAGATAATGACTTGCTTCTGTCACACAAAGGCGCAATCTGAATTTCTTTCCAGCCCCAGAATGCTGAGATGTAGAAATTATACAGACGCCAAATACAAACTCAATACCATTTGCATTTTATTGCTCCAAGGAACAGGACAGCCGAACTTTAGGGCATTCAGAAGCGTAAAGAAATTCCACATTTAAGCAACGTTGTTGCAAAGTCTGTAAAAATGCAACCCGGCATATTTAAAATAGGGTCTATTTGCAAGCTTACTTTGTCATGTCCTTATGTGTGGGTCGGCACTCCTCCTCCATGATGGAAGGTGCCATTGTGGCTCAGGATTGGGGGTGGTCAAATAATTCCCGGCCAATCCTAGCATGAGTAGCTGCGCTTGAACATGATGCTGCCAATTTTCAGTGCAGAGGTGCCAGCTATCGACATCACCTGACTTAAGTACCTTGATTGTGCTTTCCATGCGGCTGATATATATAATTAGAGATGTTTTTAATCTGCTTTGCATAGTAAACACGACTTTCCCTATGTGTGCGTTAGAACACTTCTAGAATACTGTGGCCTCTTCCTTTCACCTGTACCCTAGTAAAGGGGCCACTAGCTAAAATGGCATAATACTCTAAACATGCAGTCAGTGAAAGGAATAGTAATCACCACTATCCAAACTAAAAGATTAGCAGCACTCAAAGATAAGAAATACAGTCACCGCATATTTATTCTCCATCTAAACTCCATGAGAGATTTGTGGGGGTGCTGCAGGACCCCCTGCGCCCCTACTTGCAGCGCTACTGCTTGTTACGGTACTTTGTAATTCAACTAACCAAACCATATTTAAGAGACGGTAAATGCAAACAGCAAAACCCCAATGCCCCAGCGCGGCATAAAGTGTAGGAAAGCAACGACTGTTGGACAAAAAAAACATGCAATGCAAGAAGAAGAGCGAGAGGTTAGAGCAGGAGACTCCCCAGAAAAGCACACACAACTGGGACAAACCGCAGGATACAATACAATACAACAGGCATTTGTAAAGCGCACAGCTTCCTCAAACAGAGGTTTACTGACACTGCGGATATCATAGACACAAGCGTTAGGAGGGCACTGAAACGGTGCACTTCACATTATTAACAGTAAAGTAACATAACGGAGCTGGGAAAGCGGATATCTAAGTGTGTTGAAGTGAAGGAAAAAATCACCAATGTAGTTCAGAATAAATAGCTGTCCACTCCTATCACAGCCCTAAGCAGCACCAGATGCCATCTGCTTGGAAAACGCTCTGGTCAGGGCTACGTGTGGAGGGACGCCCTAAAGGGGCGTGGCCTGTGTAATTATACCTGTACACTACATTTCTGTGCTATTCATAGTGTGCAACCCGACCTTTACCTTCTGTTATTGTATCCAGATATAGAACACAACTGGCATTCACCTACAATCAGCCAGGGCTATTGGTCTTGTCAGTGGTTGTTAGCTGTTTAGGATCAAAGAGTAACAACAAAGATTTTATTGTGAATAATAATGAAAATGTTTAATTCTGAATTTATGAGACTGTGAATTAAAAATGAACGAGGCCTGTGGGAGGGGTAGTGATCTTCAGAGTGTCTCAGTTACTCCGGTTATGGTCACTGTATATTTGGCCCGTCTGCCCTTTTTGCCTCCACATCTCTCCCATCTGCATATCTTACACCTCATCGCTTTCCTCTTCTGCAGCCTCTTTTCACGCTCTCCTGAATGCACTTCCTCGCATCTCCTTCACTTCACCCCCTCCAAACACACAATGCACCCACTCACCTAGAAGTTATGCATTTTCTTTCACTTTTGCCTTGTCAATATTTTGACAACTGTGTACATCCTTCACCCACCAAATCCTGCAAAGAATCACAATTGCAACAGGAATACGCGGCCACTGCTTTGTGCGCTCTGCAGAGATGCCAACAATTGGATGACCATGTATTCTGAAAGAAAGCGGAAGGTGCACATGTTGCGGAGTCAAGACGCAGCAGTCAGTGTATATTCCAAAAATAGCACTTTGTATTTCCGGACTCCATATTATTGCGCCCTTGGAACGTCTCCTCTTGATTTGATTGTTTGCATAGGAGAGAGTCCGGAAATACTATACTAAAGAGAGTCCGGAAATACAAATTGCTGCTAATATTATCACCTATCACCTGTTATCATCTTTGCTCAAGACTATACTAAAGAGCCCTGACGAAGTTCCCACTGGCAAAAAACAGGAACGAAACGCATTGGCGGTGTGCCAGTTTTAAAGATGTATTGAAATAAAAAGAAGTATTTTTGGAATATAATCTTACAGCTGCGTCTTGACTCCGCAACATGTGCACCTTCCGCTTTCTTTGAAAATACGACGGTTTTTGACACCTCTGGATGGCCGGTGTAGGAAGAGATTGCACCACCCTACTATATAAGTGTACATAAGGACTGGATGTGCAGGACCTTGGTCTGCCGCTCACCTTTTTCTTTGCATGTATTCTGAACATCTTTCTGCCTACTAACAGGCACTATCTGCTAGATGCATCAACGTTCGATTTTGCGAGTCCTTAATTGCGAAGTTTAAGGATTCGCATTTAGGGACTCGCAAAATCAGATGCATGTAGGATTTGCTAAAGTATTAGCAATTCCTAAATATTCCTTATGTGCGACTCGCAGAGTGCGATTCGCAAATAAGGAATGACATCTCATTGATTCCTATGGGCCAAGAGGCCCATAGGAATGAATGGGGAGGAATTCTCAATTTGCGATTCGCAATTAGCTAATCGCAATTTGAGAATGCGCTTTCAAGGGTGACGGGTGTCCAAAGGACACCCTTTTGCACCCCTTAAATTGATCTGGACACTGGTATTACACACACACATGTCCTTGGGACATGTGTGTGCGCAACATACAACTTTGAAAGATGCACTTTAGTGCATTTTTCACAGTTTTCGCTATTTACCATGAAGTTTGATTTCACGGTGAATAGCGACCCCTATCAGCGAAATCGCTAGCTATTTTACATTCATGCATTGCATTTAAGGAATCTCAATTTGAGTTTCCTCAAATGCAATCGCATATAGCGATTTATGCCTTTGGGATGATGCATCCCAAATGCATAAATACCGGTCACAGAGAGGCAGATTCTGGGAATCTGCCCCTTTGCGAACGGTATTTTGCTTGATGCATCTAGCTGCAAGAAACGCCCACTCCTGTCCACCTCATCTCCAGAGCTCAGAGCCATGGCCCGTTACAAACACCCAGGGGCGTTTAGGGAATGCAACATGTAACATAAACAGGAACCAAATCGCTGACATTAGTTACCTTAACGTTTTTTAAATTTATTGTTCAGAAATCAATCAGAGTTTTTGCAGGACAAGTTAAGGACATGGATACAGGGCTCTATGTCCCTGTTTCATAACTAACAGGCCTGAGACCCGGAGGGACCAGGTCCACTTGAAGCCCTGATTCTAGCCATTCAAATCTAGAAATTTTTCAGAGCATCAAGGCAAAGAACACAGGGAATATAACATTCTGCATGACATACAATAACAGTATAACATCTCCAGTTTAAAAAAATCCAAAAACAAAACAGGGCAGGATCTAACTCCAAACATAAACACAGCCAGAAAACTAAAAATGGATTAGTATTTGTGGTTGCCCCTGGAACATTACTGAATTATAAATCGCCTGGGTTTCTTTGTACTTCTCCACACTTCTACCTTCACCTTTCCTTTCCAGTGGGTCACCACCACCCCCCTGTATTCCGCCGTGACAATCCTTCCCATGCCCCACCACTCTATTCCCAGGATTTATACCTTGTTCATCTTTTATTAAGCAGATGTTCATTAAACAAAGGAAACTTGTAAATATTATTAGAAGCGTTTGGCAATGAGATATCGAATTGTATTGTTCGGATGAGATAATTAATTTGACGGAAATAGGGCTGACATGAGGCCTCCCACTGGACTAAATCCTATTTCATAGGTATTGTTATATCTGTACCATTCATCATAGCAATATGAGCTGTGAATCGCAGGTCTTGAAAGCGCTGCTTTTGTGCAAAGAAAGCAAACATGCATTGTTATCTATCACATACATGTATGGTGTATATGTAGGGGCGTGGAGTGTAATATGCTATTTATTACCAATGTGGGGGCATGAAAGGGGGGAGGGGGTGATGAGGCCAAGTAGCGAGTGAGTCCGGCTGTCCCTTCCCTCCCTCAAAAAAATATAAGTAGCATATTATATTCTGCGCATTTGCCTAGATGGTTTATGCCATGGTCTTTTTTGATGGTCTTAAAAAGATATTTACCAATATCAGGATGCAAGGGGTTAAAATTGTGCATTAAGGTAAAATCACATTGAAGAGGCATTGTTGCCATTAGGAAAAAAGCTTCTTGTGTTAAGTAATTAATACCTCTGTGGCAGTAAACAGTGCACTTGTAATGTCAGGTTTATTCTATTATGGTACAAAACTGTAATTTGACTTTTGCACTGTAGTAATATGTGTTTATTAACTCAGTTGTACTCAATAATGTGTTAGAAGACCACATCGATTGTCACTGCCATTGCATAAATATAAATGGAGTACGCATAACGGGTAACCGTGTAACATGGTCCAATATTGCAATTGATTGGTTCCTCATAAAGCACGAGGCTGACAGCAGATATATTTGTAAATGTCACCAGAACCCTGCGATGGCAATACAGGACCATATAATACATTACCTTTCCGGTAATTTTATATTACATGCTTATTTTGAGATAGATATCTTCTTAAAAAAGAGCATTCTTCAAATTGCGGCTAGGAATGGACACTGATTTCAGTTCGGATATTTAGTTTTACCTTTCACGAATACATTGTTGATAAAACAATAGACTATACAGTGAGCACCAGAGCTTGGGCTGAGACATCTACAATTTAATTATTAACTGCATTTGCCACATAATTTGTAACGTTTTTTGCAAAATTTCAGATTTCACAAATATTTTGTTCCTAGCTAATATGGATGAAAACACTGCCAAGGAATGTGCTGCGTTTGGCTGGACTGACTGTGATTTTTAACGACGATGTATCTTCTCAATAAAATGTTTTTATCTACCAAGAAATAAAGATTTGAATTTCATTTGTCATACCACACCTGCAGCATGAGGACTAGGTGATAATTTTGATATTACTGAATTTGTGTCTGTTACATTTTAATATTCAGTGTGCTTCCTCCATTTTGTGCTTTTGTTGAAAGAATGTACCACATAATTTGCGTTTTTTGCCACAGAAAAACTTGCAGCATAATTTAGTCCTCCATACTAAAGATTCTAGTAGCACAGACAATGGTAAAGCCCTGCATAGTGGTTTTGAGGGCTGTCATGGTGATGAAATCCATATTTCCCTGGTAACAAACGGTATTTTTGTTCAATAAAAGTGGGTGACTGTGTGCATGTCTTCAATGAATCTCACTGGGAGTTACTGTTTGAACTGACCCTTTTTGCAGGGTTACCCCAGAACATTTTGCCTTTCTCCTGAATTTTGTCCGACATGGTTTTGTTTTCTGACTGGGCACTTTACCAATGCTGATCAGTGCTAAAGTGCTTCTCTTATAAACTTGGTAAGATTGGTCTACACTTGTGTGGCATATTTAATTTACCCATAAGTCCTTGTACAGTTGTACCTCATATGCCCAGGGCCTGTAAAGTAAATGCTACCACCGAAGTAGCGTTTCAACCTGTCTCAAGCCTCTGCCACTGCAGGGCCTGCACGCGCAATTTACTGCCACAGGGACTTAGCACCTAAAGTGTTTGCCCATCTGAAACTCCCCTTTTACTACATGTGGGTCACCCCTAAAGTAGGCCCTATGTAGCCCTATGGGCAGGGTGCTATGTAGGTAAAAGGTAGGACATGTGCCTTTGTTGTGTGGCATGCCCTTGTAGTGACCAACAACCTATTCGGTTTCTCACAGCTGTGAGGTTACTCCTCTCATAGGTTTGCATTGGGAATTCCCTGATATGTGTTTTAGTGGAAATTTCCAATATGAAAGGGGTAGCGTGGCCATGTTTGGTATGTTCGAACTAGAGGTGATCATTTCTGCTTATTGGTGAAAGCAGATTTGTTGTTACTATTTCAGAAATTGCACTTTTGATAGTGGGCATTTCTGTGTGCTTATGACTCTTTGTGCCCTGCCTGGTTGTGTATTCAACATCTGGTTTAGATTGACAGGAGCTGGTTATGTGCATTCACTCTAGACTGTCACAAGGGGGGTTGAGGTGTGTTCTGCATTTACTGTGTGACTCATAGTTGGCCTGAATAGGCCTAGAATGCATTTAGAGTGGTGGGAGGAGTTGTCACATGCACCTGAATAGGGCTGTACCTGCCTTTTCGAATGCTGTCTCCACCCCCCTGTAGTGTGTCTAGAGCCAGGGCTGTGCACTTCTAAAAGTTGTTTGAAGTGACGCCAGGACAAAGACTTTTGGAGTACAATTACAGAGGCTGTGACCTCATGATTTTAGACACTGCGTGGGACTTGTAACCAGCTGCAGCTGGCTCTACAGACTGCTCTTTGCCAGGAGGAACTGCCATTTGACTCCCTTGCTTGTGCTGACCTGTGGTCTGTGAAGCTATTAGAAGGACAGCGACTTTGTTTCTAAGAACCTAGATGTGCTGGCCCCACTGTGCCCTGCTTTTGTGCCCCTCAGCCCCCAAGTGTCCTCTGAAGAAACCCAGCGTGTGGGAACTGCTGTGTAGGGTTCCTTGCCACTTTGAAACTAGCACATGATGCATGCATGCTTCATCTTTGGTTTCCAAGGACTCTAGCATGTGGTGAACACCAGTTGTTTCCCCTGAGATGATCACTCTGCCCAGCTGAAAGGAGCGTGTGTTGGGAGCTCCGTGACTACTCCAAGAAAGCAGTACCTGGATTTCCCCATAGGCACCCCCTGTCAAGGGGGCAGCGACCTACACCGCTAGAGGAATGAGTGCTGTTCCGCAGCAACGCCTGGCTGCCTGGAGCAATGACGCCACCCGTCAGGGATCCCCCTGATAGGGCCCTGTTTCCGCTTCCAAGAGGAGGAGACTACCTTGGACCCATGCTCGCTGGCTAGGAGAGACAAAGCACGTCGCTGTGCCTGGTCCCTGGGAGCTGCTGATGAGCGTAGGAGCTCTCAAGACAGGCTTGTACCTTGGTGAAGCACGGTGGTGAGTGGGGAGTGCCCCGCGCTACCTTAGTGAGTGGCACTGTGCTTGCCAGGGAATCACGCTCGCCCGCAGGAAGTATTCTGGGTGGGGGAGACTCCTCCTGTGCTGTAAAGACCGTCCCACACTAGCTGGCGGGCGGCCATGCATTTTTTTCTCTCACACCGAGAGGACCCTGAGAGGTTCACCAATCTGCCTCCTGAGGCAGGAGACATTCAATTGTTTTCCTGTATTATCAAATTTTGCTAACCTGCGGCGTGGTGCCTGACTATCATATAAAGTCCAATAGGAACACAGGTTCGCCGTACCCGGAGGTTTCAGGACAACCCTTGTGTTTTTATTTCAGAAATACTGTAACACATGTATTTGGCACAGTATGCTCTAGGTGCGTATGAGGATGTAAGGCGATTCAGATCGTTTTATGGGTTCATTGCATTTCATGTGATATTTATGCAATATCAGTGGTTGTAGATGTGATAAAGCATTTCCTGCTAAAGTATATAATGTATTTATGTTGTGTATGCCTTGCATTTGTCAGGATAACGGGAATTACTTCAGGATTCACCTTACATGTGCAGTGCTGGTGTTTTTATGCTTAGTTGGCAAAGTGATTTATGATCTATGTGAATTCATGACAATTGCCTAGTTGGTAAATTGATTTATGTGATTGTGGCCTAAGGTGTTTTATGTGCAATACAAAGGATATTGTTTTATATAACCTTGTGTGGAGTTTCTTTTTGTGTTGTCACTGGTGTGTGCGTATGTTGCACAATCGATTTACACATTGCCTCTGAGATAAGCCTGATTGCTCTGCCAAGCTACCAAAGGGGTGAGTTTAGGTTATCTTGGGTGTGTAACTCCCTTACCCTGACTAGAGTGGTGGGTTCTATCTGGCTTAAGTGAATACCCTAGCCATCCAGTAACCCCATTTCTAAACAGCTACTAACGTTATTAGCTTTGTAATAGTGACCAACATATCAGACAAGAGTACATTAGTGGTTACCATATGCAAGGTTACAACCAGCAATCACCTTAGCCCATCAGAAATAGTTGCCAACAGTAATGTAAAAGAGGCTTAGTCAATATGGAATGCCTCTACATGAGTAATATGTAACAGTCTTAGCTGCAATGCCTCTTACACCAATGTAATATCATTTGTATAAAGTCTGCCCTATGTCATGTGATTTATCACTCAGATATCAGCTTTAAATATATTTTGCAACGGCAGCCATTTTCACCAAATATCAGCTCATGAGCACAGCAAATAAACATTTTTTTGTCTTGAATATGCACTCCCATTTTTGGTATGCCTATATTAATTTAATTATAATTAAAGGAAAAGCATCTAAATTTAGTACTCTGGTCTGCACACAGGAGAGCTCCTTACAGGCAGTTGGAGAGCTACCAGTAGCTCATGAGCTACCTGTTAGAGAAGCCTGGCATATGGAATGTATGCAGATGTGCAGCCTAAAATGCTATTTATTAATATTGTTGAGTGTGGGGAGGGGCTTTGACATCAGAAAGGCGAAGCCTTGAGTTGTTCCTGCAGCCCCTTCTCTCACTCAACAAAGGTAATACATAACCTACCACTCCCTGTGCCCCTGCATATATAGTTTATTCTTTATGTTATTTTATGTGTACTAAGGTTTCAAGCACTGAAGATCTAGAGTATGATGGCTGTAGTGGTGGTGCCTTTACTTTGGTAGTAACACAGGATTCAACCTTTGCACTGTGGAAACAAATATCAGATTTCTTGGCCACGTTTGTTTTCACTAGCATTGCATCAACACACACTGCTTTCCTGCAGGACCTGCGGCACAGAGCCCCCATAAACCGCCTTTCATGGAGTTAGAAGATTTAACCATCCTGTTTGCAACAATTGTACTGGAGCAGATTCGAGCAATTTACTGAGGTTATTGTCTTTAAAAACGTCATTCAATATTTAAAGCCTCCTATGATTTTTTTCTTTTTACATTAAATGTATTCTTTCACACAGCAGGCTCCTGGCACTCATTACAGCAGTATAGTTCTGAATGAGATACACAGCAGGCCCCTTGTGGGTGAACAATCAGCCTTTTGTTTGTGGTTAATTGGAAGGCAAAGATAATGGTTTGCTTCTGACAATGGGTGAAATCTAAATTTCTTTCCCGCCCCGGAACGCTGAGCACATTCCTGCTCACCAGGCTCTTCCACTTTAAAGGTGCTCCAAACCTAAAATCATCTTTGGGACGAAGCAATGGGCTTTTAATATAGCCTGCCTTAGCGGGCTATATTGGCCATGAAATGCCTGCTCCAGTGTTAAAACCTGAGTCGAAGGCCGGAGACTAATATCCAGAATATCCCAACAACGGCAGGCTATCACAACATTCTACCCCATCAGGGCAAAATCTTCTAATTAGTAAGACAAAAGGCCTTACAGAGCCCGAGCGGGTTGAAATCCCATCGGGCTCCGTGAGGCCTTTGTTCACAGCTGTTGCTGTGAAATACAAACATTGGAGTGTTGGAGCTCCAGGCTTATACCAGCCATTAGAAGCCCGTAGCTACTCCACTGTCTTCAGTTGGATCACTCAACATTCCAATGTTCTAATATGCATCCGATCACCCACTTTAATCTTCCTCGCACTGGACCTTTTTGTTTTATTCCTGTGCCTTCTCTACACTTAACTTAATGTCCACCACTATTCTGCTTGTGTAAACCCACTTCCATGTACACACTGTGCACAGTATAGAGAAGTGGTCTTCAAACTTTATTGCATCAAGGCCAACAAGCCAAACATTTTGCATGGGCCCCTACCTTCAAGTTGAATAAAGGAGACCGGGCTTGTTCAAATGTATTGCACTGTGGGGATTTATGGGGCCATTCCCCTTTCCACCTCTCTCCAGATTCTTGCACCTCTTTCTCACTGCTGACTCCTGCATTGTTTCTGGCATGCCCCCACGGTTGATGTCTACCTCCCCGCTCCCACTAACTCCTGCAGCTTTCCCTCCCTCTTGCCACTTTTATAACCCTCCGGACTCTGCAGCATACCCACCCTCCATGTCATAGAGGTTAACTCAAGAGTGTCACCTTGCAAGGGCTCACTTTCACCCTTCAAACAAGCAAAACTTCTCTTATTAACCTGAAACAGATCACCCACCCTGAAAACCTTTTTCAACTAAAACAAATTGTTTTATTGCCATCGTTTTCAATGGAATCACTCTTTAAAACCTCTCCATCTCGCCAGACCTAAGACTCAAAAGGTCGAGAAGTATGCTCCAGGAAACCACAGCCCCTACTCCCTCCATGCTCCGGCAGCTTCTGTGCCCCTTGCTCCGTCAGTGCGCCCTCAGTCCATGTTTCTGCAGAACCTACTTTTTACTAAGATTTTGGAACTTTCCCTTGCTCCTGAACAATTCACTTTATTATTCCTCCAAGCATTCTCCCTACATGATTTATTATCACCCCATCTCCACTGGCTCCAGGAGTGCACCGTTCCTTGTGACGCCTGAAGCGCTCCCATCCTGCTTGGTCTGCTTCTTTTGGGCTCCGTTTCTCTCCTTCCCGGTGGGCCCCAGCAGTGTTCCTTTGCTTCAGGACACTGCTCAGCCCTTGTCCTTTCCCCACAACCACCACAACTGCCGGACAAAGAGTACAAAAAAATACTAGCCCACACAATGATGCTGATAAACCTGTCATCAATGTAAGGGGTAAGACTGTTTTAGTAATTTTTACATACACATTTTTGCTTGTTTGCAGGTTCCCACTCTTATGTAACAAGGAGAGTCACCATCCAACTTCTTTAACGTGGAGACGACCCCAGCCCCCAAGAAGAGGCCACACCCTCCAGGGGGGCGCATCCCACAGTTTGAAGACCTCTAGTCTAGAAGTGCAAGTCCTACCCTTAAACACTTAAAAAAAACCTAAAACCTGTGTAAGAATGTGGACTAGTTCATTATGATAACGTGGCGTCAGCAACCTTGTACACGTCCGCTTTTGCTACAGGCTCATTGAATGCACATCGCACCAGCACTCTGTCATTCTCCATGAACAATTCATTAGAAGTCTTTCCATAGGCTAGTATTTCGGCCGGCACAATTTTGACACAGCTAACCTTGCATAGTATACATTAGTACTAATTTGAAGTCATCGTCCCTTCCCAAAGCATCAACCCATTCCTCTGTCGAGATCCAACATGATCGAGACACATCAAACTCAGCAACCAAACCTCCCTCTTCTTCCTTTCATTGTTCTTTTACCTCAACAGGAGACCTGAAAAGATAGCCCAAGGGGCATGAATTACTTCCAATACAATTTTGAACAATGTACAACTCAATCTTGCAACCTTAACCCCTTCCATGCTCATGACGAGCTCAGCTCGTCATGCAGTACAGTGCTCCTGTGCTCAGCTCGTCATGACCACATCCGTTTTTATTGCTGTCCAGCACAGCAGGGGAATCGCTCTAGCAGCGATGCGGTTAATGTATGGTCCTTTAAAACATTGCCACAGAAAATGTACGCAAGTGTGTGCAGTTTGGTAACATAGTAATCTTCTCCCCTAAATACAAGTCATAACTTTTCATTGCCCAACAACAATCCACATACATTTTTCAATTCTCCCGTACACTCCTTATCCCAACTGAACATCGTCCTCCTCCTTAACAAACCGTTCATGCTCTCTGTCCTGGTTGTGAAACCTTGTAAGAAGTTAGAATAAAATGTGCACAAGCCCAGAAATTTAGAAACTTTGCCCGTCAGTTGGACGCATACAATGTGCAATAGCATCCAAAAGTCCTGCTCTTGTGTCAATCCTTTTATCTGACAACACATTCTAATATTCTCAAACTTACACTTTTCCATATTCCTCTAGATCCCAGTAACCTTAATGTTTGCAGCACCCGAGGAAAACTCTATCATGTCTGTCCTGGAAAGCAACAACACCTTCACTTCTCTCCAGAAATTCAAACATGATTCCCTGAAAATCCAAGGCTGCAGTCAGAAGCTCAAACAGCAATCTACAAAAATTGAAATATCCAATTAGAGACACGAATGCTGTCAGGTAGCTTGATTCAGAATGGAACTCAACCAGTGAATAGGTAGATGCAAGATCTATTTTACTAAACCAATCTGGCATTCTGAACATCAACAACAAATCAATCATGCACGGCAAGGGGTGGGAGACTATCCATTTACACTGAAGTCAATCTAAATTCCCAACATAGTGTTCATTTAGATAATAATAGTTCGTATTTGTAAAGCATGAACATATCACCCCTCAAGGGTTTCAAGGTGCTGATGGCTGTTGAGGAGATTTAGTGAGCTATTGCCCAGAGCCACATGATGCTGAGCTGAGCTGCCGCTCGGGATCAAACTGCAGTCCCTGTGCTCCGGAGTCAACCGCTCTGGCTGCTGCACCACACCCCTCCGTCTTTTGAGAGCTATAACCAATGGTTATAACCATAAGGGGTGATCCTATGTGTTCAATTCTTCCAAGACCACATATTTTTAAAGCTCATCAGCCAGATCTTCTCTACCACTTAAGTGAGAATTTCTCATCCCACGCTTTACTGATCTACCACTTTCCTATTTGCAAATCCTATATTTAAAGACACAAATGCTGCCTAGTTTGAAGCTGAAAACCTCCTCAAATTATTTTCTGATTAACCCTCATACTACGGCTAATTGTTCTCCGACTATCAAAACTTGTTCTTCCAACTTAGCTCCAAATAATTATCAGGGAACAGACCATCAATTGTGGCTTGCCTGGAATATCCTAACAATTCAATCATTCTCCCTTCATGCGATACAAGAGCTAATTAAGGGGGTGCAAATTTGTTACTGTCCCAATGATGAAGTTATCAAAGTGATATGGATTCCTGAATCGACTAACAAACACAATTCACACCCGGCAATACATATGTTTGTATAGGCAACCAGATAGTCTTGCATGCTACCCTTAACTGTGAATACACCATCTTAGCTGCAATTGCTCTGATCATCTTTATTGTCTTCACTAATGGCAATGATTTTAACTTTCTGCCTCCGACATACCTTAGCAAAAATATCCAGCATATCTTAAAAGCACATTATTCGCTGGACATCCTATCCTGTCATTTGCATGCATTGGATTTCACCTCGTATATGTTTTCCATTTGAAGAACCCTCCGGTTAAATCTTATACTACATATCTTTTACTAAAACAGGATTTCACTTTTCTGTTTCTCCTGAACAAATCCCACCCTAAGGTTCCCAATTTTATCTAGTTCCTTGGAAGATGAAAGACATATCAATGCTTTTAAAAATGTAAAGGGCGTCACTCAAAAACGTGTTTTTCAGAGAAAACTATTTTTGTTCAGCCTCCTTGTCCCAACACACGGTAACAATGTAATCTGGATTAGATACAGTGTTTGCAATGTACAGTTTTCAAATATACAGTCTGCTTCCAATATTCATAGGGTAAGAACATGCTTATCAGTAGGCTCGCTACCACTGAACTGGGTTGCACATCAAAGCAAATTTCTTATTTTTTGACCCCAACTTCATGCTCATCCAACTCCTTTTTTCTTTTAAGCAATTTCTATGGTGGGAAATGTTGAAAAATTGCTTACCCTTCTAACCTCAATTTATATTCTAAATGAAACCTCTATTCCTATGTGTTACATCTATATTAAACCCATTCCGCCTACATACTACGTAAATGCCCTGAAACATGTATCCTAAAGGGTAAATAACTAGCTGTTTCCGAAAAACAGTGTGGTGGATTCACACACTGCATAGTAAACAAATATGAAATATTATTACTTGTAAGTACTGTATGTGAAAAGCAGAAACTGCTAACATAAAGGCAAGAAAGAAAAAAATCACAATTGGATTTATTATTAAAACTTCACCCAAAACAGACACTATTGGATGGTCCAACGGGTTTTTAAGCAAAATGACAACTGGGGGCTTCAATTAAGCGTCCAGGCATTAGTACAAGAAAAGCAATATAGTGAATGGTGTGTCCATCACCGATCCACTAAATGCTTTAGTGTAGCTGATAGCGAGTACACAGGTATGAATATCCGGGCAGTGACTAGGGCAATCATGAGTTGGATGATGGCTTCAAAGGTCAAATATATTCTGATTTTCCTAATTCTCTGAAGTTGGAGGAAGCAGGAGAAGATTACTGCTTCTATCTGTGGTTTCATGGAGAGCTCCTCATCTATGAGGACCCTGAGGCTTTTTATAGCTCCCTTGGCCATGGGGAGAGAGCCCATCTCAGGGGGCCAAAAGGAAGGATTCCAGAGGTCGAGTTTGTTTTTGGTGATGACAATTACGTTTTTATCAGAATTTAGTTTTCGCTTGTTAGAGTTCATCCAGTTGCAAATGTATAACATTGTGTTTTTGAAGATTTCCTTGGATTCCGATGTGTTGTCAATAGTGAAGAGCAGCTCCATATCATCAGCGTATTATAAATTCTTACATTCATTTTCTTTAGGAATGTACAAGGGGGTAAATATACAGGTTAAAAGATGAGGGGACAGGGAGGATCCCTGAGGTACTTCACATTTTAGTAGGACCTTAGATGAACTAAAGGGAGAGAGTTGGATGAATTAACACTGTCAATCAGGAGTGCATGTTTGACCATGTCGAAGGCAGCTGAGAGCTCTTGAAAGACCAGTGCCTGAATGATGCCTCTGTCTGCTTCTTTTCTATTGTCATCTACTACAGAAAGGTTGACCGTTTCAGTTGAGTGGGCAGGCCGGGATCCTTCCTGGTGAGTGTTGAGGAAATTAGAGTCTTCCAAGAAGGAGCACAGATGCTGAGCGTCATGAGCCTCTAGTATCTTTGCGAGGTAAGGGAGTAAGGAGAAGGGTTTTTCAAGACTGAGGCGTCTTCTCCGGGCTTTTTATAGAGCAGGGCCACCACAGCCTCCTTGGAGGCATTAGGAACACTGCCCTGAATCATCCACAGGTTGAGGAGGGCGATGGCCGGGTCAGGAAAGAGGGAAAATATAGGTTTTAGAATCCAAGCCGAGGGGGGGGGGTGGCGGGGAACAGGAGTGTCTTCTGGAGATCCCGACTTAATTTTGGCCAGCAGGTCTATAAGGTGATCCTTGCAATATGCAGCATTAACATGTGCATCCATTGCGGTTAAAAGAACAACTTGTGAGCACATCACAGATGTGTGTCTTTGCATAGTGGAAGATACGCTTGTAACTCTAACATAACCGCCACTAAATGTCCTGATTTAGTGAGCTCATCCGCCCAATTCGATATGGCCGCATGCATATAGGCACAGAACATAAAGTAAGTGATGTGGGAGGTAATGGAACAAGTTAGCTGACTTTCAGCGAGAACGGCAGCACAGTGACGTCAAGACAGGTGTCACTTAGGACATGTCTAAAACTAGCCTGTGCAGTAGGCAAAGGTCTAAACTAGAGCACAAGACACAAAGTGGACACAACTCCCCTGAACTGAGGGTTCAACAGGCTTGATCGTACTGTCTCAGCCAAGTTTGAAAACCTCCACCTCCCTGTTTCAGTTACTGAAGTGGATAAAGACTTAGAGGACACCCTCACTCTGGAGTTCTGCAACCTGGGATAAAGTGGACAATGCTTGTTGTGATACAGTAAATGAAAGCCACAATGTAGTCTAAAATGAGTAGCATGATTTATTCCACTGCAGCCCACAAGCAGCTCCAGGTGCTAAATGCATGCATGGAGAGCATTCTGGTCATTGAACTCTGCATATTCTATAGATCACTAAGGCACAGAAACAGGGACACAAGAATATAACATGGTGCATGACATAACATCAAGTAAAAAATAAAATATTAAGCAAAAATGTAAATGTGTTTCCAGCACAAGTGAAGAATTATGTACCAATGTATGAATCTGGTATCTCCAAACTGTAGATTTCGCTTACCATCTACGCAATGCAAAGTCTATTTATAAAGCCATTATCTATAAGCACTACCGTTTTGGAGTGATGGCTGTTCTAGGAACAGGAAGGAGTGAAGGGAACTACGGTAGCCAATTGTAGTACAGCAGTGCATGATGTCATACGTATGACATCTTTGGAACCTGCTTACTGGGAGAAATTTGGCGAAGGTGAGAATGCTGGGAGCAGAGTTTCAAGTCTTGATCTCCATGGGATGATGCAGAATTCTACACATCCGTCCCATCCTTTTGCTTTCCTGACAACATTTACCAGGAGCTGCCAACAATGAAAAACAGACAACCAAGTAAGTGCAAATAAGTGTTCAGTTTTTTTTAACATTCAATAACCACATTTATTGGCCCCCTCCCTCCTCCACCCTCAAAAGAAATGCTAAAACCGAGGCAAAGGGAGATGAGGTAATTTGCCCACAGTCTGTGTCCTACCGGGATTTAGGCTGAGTTCCGGACTGTAACAGAGCTGTGCTATACCTGGCCCTGTATAGGGCTCTGGGTTGGAGTGGGTTAGGCAGCCCTTGGATTGGCTGGGCTAGGCAGACAATCTAATGTCTGGTATTGGTGGACGAACAGGCCTTTACTGTAAACTGGACAAGGTGAAACTGCTGCCCGGATTTGAGTGGGTGATGGACTTTTGCCTGTTGTGGGTTCAAGGCTAAACTAGACTGGACTCCCACTGCGCCGGCCTTTTGGGACGGATTGCAGACACAGCAATAAAGCACTGTATTTCTTCATCACAGCCAAACCACGCCCAACCAGTGGCCATTTCTTAAATCACAATCAAAACTCCATTGACTATAGATCCCTACCCTTAACCTTCATGTGCAAGTTCTCTATGATAGTTTATACAAGTCTCTAACTTTGACGTAAGTAATATCTTGGTCTCCTTCAAAAAATACTTTCCTTTTCTGGACACTGGCAATGATGCATTCGTCAAGCTGGGCCTCATCACACTTATACCGATCATCAGCAGCCTAATCAATACTGCCTAATCTAGTGGAGTCATCCCCCAGACCCTTAAACACACAACCATCACTGTGATTCTAACTAAATCCAATGTGGGCCCCAAAGTTCTATCTAATTACAGACCAATCTCTGGCATTCCCTGTCCTGAAAAGGTGCTTGAAACTGTTGTCACTTGCCATATGTCATTCCACCTGGATTTAAGAAGTCTCTTAAGTGATTTTTAGTCTAGCTTCAGACCCTATCGGCTCACAAAGAACAGTCTATTAAACTTATGTGAAGAAACTCTCAACTCATAGCACCATGGCACCCAACTTCATTTGAGAATGGAAAAAGACTATCTCAAGCTCAGAAGATCATCAAAGACACTTTGCTCCAAGCTGGGATTTGGCTAACCATTTCCTTTTCAGGTTAACCCTCTCTTGTTGGATCCCCAAGTTCTCTGATCAAACACCCAAGACCGTCTGTGCTACTTCAGCTCGGGTCTCATTCCAGTCACCATATTGGGAACATATTCGATGGATAATCGACGATCTCCACCAGTCTCATGCAATTGTACTGTATTGTAAAACGCTACCCCATGAGTATGCATTCATACACCAAAGTGCTTTGAAGCCACTAAAGGGTGGTTAGTAGAGTTTAAATAAGAAAGTCTTGCAATTTTCTACAATTAAATAAATAAAAAAGTAAAAACTACAACTGAGTTCAGTAACAATGCTGACAATTATGTTAGCACAAGACTTGTATGTACTGTGTGTTACATAAACCATTACTATTATTAAATGCCAACAGTATTAATGCTTGTACTAACATAATTACCCTTGGTAATTATTCTAAACAATATGTTTGTGTCAATTTCTCCTTGACTACAACAAACATGAAGTTTCCGAAAACACTGAAAGTGGCAGAAATCAATGCCTTTTACAGTTTGTGCTAGCATTCACTGCGTCAGCTGTACGAACAAGATCTTCTTGAAAGAGGTGACACTGCTCGGACTCCATCCAACCTTTAACTTCTCTAGAGTGACTCTGCAAATATTTATCATGTGTTCTAAACAGACCTCTTCACACAGAACACCATAAATCTGCATCCATTACCAGTATGTAGTTTATGAGCTATCGCAGTTTTAACAAGCATTGGTAAAGCCAAAAGGTCTGGGTTAAATGTCCTAACACATGCAGTGATAGCACTTTTGATAAGGGAGCCAGGAGAGAGCCAGAAGAAGTGAACCGAGAGGGCTATATTTGGGAAGTCCCTCTTGCAACTTAATGCAAGCACTGGAGTAGAGGCAGAAGGATACATCCAAACGGCCATTAGCATTAGGTAAGAGATGAATACTCCACTGGTCTGAGCCAAGACGAGGTTGACAAAGTCGTAAGACAATGGCTGAACAAGGCTGGTCAAATAAAGTCAATGGTTGAAGGGGACAGGCCCAAAATCCACTTTATGTATACTGTTAGAAACAGGTCAGATTGACATCAGTGCTGTCAAAACCCAAGCATAAAAAGGGCAACTAACAACACCTGCAACAGCCACACACCCACTCAGAAGGCCATGCACAACAACAAGAGATGTGCGGTGAGCAGGAGCAGTGATGGAGGCAAACAGCAATATTTCAGGGCCTTTTGACTGGTGCCAAAAGGAAACACCTCTGAGCAGCAAACAGGGACTCCGTGGCAAGGAGTACCTGTACTTCTACAGTTACATTTTAGGCACTGCATATTACATAACTTTGCACAGGAAAATTAATTTGCATCGCTTTTGCAAGTTTAAAGCATTTGCTTTAAGTTTGCACAAGAGAGAAACGTTCCAATAGAGAAGTGAAATAGAGGCTTGGCAATGGCACAGCCTGCTGGGGGCGCCACATGCAACACCATCATTAATCTCTGTGGTGGTTTGCGCTATTTCTGGAGGAGCACGCATGGAAACAAGGGGGGTGTGGGTGAGAAGTCTGACCATGCACAGTTAGCTTCCCGGATATCGACGTAAGTTAGTTAGGAAAAGTGCATAGACAAAGGATCATAGAAATACAGCGAGGGTTTAAATACGAAAACAAAGCCCATCGACCAACATCTGACCAGCCGGAGAACTGCGAGACAAGCAGAAAAGTAAGGATTTTTTTAAAACACGTATTGGCTGTGTCTCAGTAGATCTGGAGTCAGATCCATCATGTCGGGTCCAATTTGAGGTTTGATCGGTCATGTTTTATTGCATTTAATAGCATGCGCTCATGCATGTTTTATGCTTCCTCATACCAGGCGCAAAATGAGTTCCTTGTTCAGCAGCTAGGCCCACAATCCAAATAATTGAATGCATTACATTTTATAATATCGTCTTTCACGAGATGTGAGGAACACAATGAAATGAGCCTCTGAGAACCTGTGAAAGTATTAAAAAGTCTAGAATAAAGTTGCAGCCGTGCAGTGGCAGAAGTATAAGTCCAGTTGTAGTCGCCTGTCTGGATGAAAACCTAACCACTGGTCTACACAACCCCCTTGATAGGATACAATTCACCCAATCCAGACCTAGTAATACAAAGGCATCTTTAACTATTTCGTGCGTTAGCAAACAATAACACCTAAAAGCACCATAACCCAGAAGGTGCCCATAACAATCCGTTTACAGATAAGCAACATACAATATGTCAGGCCTCTGGCTTTGACAAGGGAGTTCACTAGGCTAGGATCTATCAGGACTACAACCCATGGAAATGTTTATAAAATGTTAAACTAGATAAGAAGATGGAGGCTGCAGCTCCCTTGATGCCTAGAGGGAAACACACATATTTTAGGGATGCGTGATCTGTGCCCGGCTGAACCCCTGAGCCAGGTTCTCCCTTTGGCTTTCCTTGCAAAACAAGGCTGATGCTGTGGTATTCCAGGATCCTGGGCAGAAGGAAAAGTTCTCTCTGACTACACCACCACAAAATTGGGAAATCTTTACAATCGTGGAAGTGCGCACTTGGTCTCCTTGATGGAAGGATTAGGGTGGAATGGGTGGGGCCACAACATGCAACAAGTTCCCTTTGGAGAATAATAGCACTCAGGATTTCCCAAATGTGATCTGTGATCCTAGCTCTAGAGCGTCTACTGCAAAGATTACCATACCGCATCCAAGTGGTGACTATTTGTTTTATTATCCCCAGCTCCGCTGGCCATATTTGGGTGTGCTCATCTGTGTTGTGCTCCTTGTGTTGTGTCCCTGCTTAGAGGAGCATTGAGCAGGGCCCGCCAAACCCCTAGATTGTTGTTAAGAAGGGTCTGATACCTTCTCCGAAGAGGGTTGGAAAAGGGAGGTCCTACGTTGGTCGGATTTTGAAGTGGCAATACGAGAGAGAGTCCAGAAGGGGCCGGGGGTTCCTTGGAGGCTGTCAGGGCATGGGAGGCATTAGTGACAGCATTAAAGCACCCTGATTCCTCCTCCCTTGAGGAGGCGCAAGATACCCCTTGTACGTCACACAACTACTTCCTATGTTCAATTCCGCTCTTCACGACGTAGATTGCACTCAGCATGCGATATTGGAAGTGAGCCTACAGGACTAGAAAATATAAGTCCGCATAAGTCACTAAACTCACACCATAAGTATGTTGCATCTCAAATGGGGACATTAGACTCATCCTCGGCACGCCTGGATGAAGGGGGGAAATGAAGGGACAGGGTGTTAGTTTAACCATTCCAGTTTGATTTGCAATATATGCCACAGAGAATTTTCACTTAGATATGGCTGGAAGGGTACCTACATTTGTACCTATATTTCATTATGCATGATATGAATTCATGGATGGACTAACACTTCCTCATCTCCAGCCTAGCCTAAAGGAGGCCCCCCTGCACATTGGAGGATTGAACTCCCATAAGCATTACAGACTGATTGTGTAGTCCCACATTTGTCACTTGATATCGCTTTGTAAACAATAAAATCTGTTAAAAAAAAAATTAAAAAAAAGGTTTCGATACCTTCTCTACAGCTAGTGCACTGCTGATTAATGCACCTTATGCCATCATGGCTGTCGGGGCCTGGACATGCCCTGTTGTCAAGCCCAGGTTATCTCCTGACCAGGTGTCTTCCTGGCAGCAACATTCCAAGGTTCTCAAGGCAGACCTGCCTGCACTCCTCAGACACCCAGGAGTTCTGTTCAGCCACTGTATGGGTGCCTGTGTGTCCCATCAGCAGCCTCTGGAGTGAGCTCTACATGCTCCGGGGACACCTATATCAGGACCATTCCTCAGAAGTGTAAGGGGAACCCATTCCTTCAAACTCCCTCGACTAGTCCTAAGAGGATGTCAGAGAGCTAGTGCCCCAATCCCTGCAGTTCACAAAAGTGCAGGGATACACGTCCCAAATAGGGTCCTTCACATTCCTGACAGGGGCTCATCAATAGGGCAGGTCCGTCTTCCTGTTTCTCTGTTTTCGCTTCTTCTCAACGTTTGTTTCCTGTGAAGGGGCTTTACAATGAAGGTTTAAAGTTTAGAACGTATGAGTGGTCTATACAATTTAGTAATGCTACATTGTCCCTACATCCCTTACTAGCACTTCCACATAATAGCTGAATCAATGTCCAATCCCAAACACTGGGAAGAAACAAAATTGAAGCACACCATTCCCCTTAGTTAGCTCTGCACACTATGACCTAGCTTGGAAGTCTTGGGAGGATATAAAAAAAGCCCTAGATGTGCCTGGAGCAACAGGTCTCCTTTTCCTTCCTTTGTCATGCAAGCTACTCGGCATGGAGGTGCTGCTAATTACTTAATAGAGAATTGACCCTTGCATCTTCCTCTGCCAAGAGAAATCTAACCTCTCTACGGTGGGACTATTTTTTTTCAGGGGGCCGCTGATCTGCCATGTGGACAGCAGAGTAATTAACTTTCAAAGCAAGACCGCTCTAAGCATGAATCCCATTATGGCTTCCTCGGGGGAATATGCAAAATACATAAATGTATTAAAGTACTCATACACAGTACAACAGACTCTTGTTATGAGTTCATGACTCAGAACATTGATAGGAAATAACACATCAAGGATGCGTCTATCATTTTAGGCATTTTGGCAAAGGTGAAACCCAGTTGAAACTCTACAGATTTAAACTTCACCCAAAAAGAAATGTAACACGTCTTTTTGAATCCCTAATTAAATTCTACACACTTTGAAGCCCGCAACAAATTTAGTCTGGGTTTCATCTGTGACAGTGCTACCTGTGTGCGGATGCCACACCGAGTCGGACTTCCTCACTTGCTTGCCCATGTGTTCACCTGTGTTCATATTTAACTTGCGCTATTACCCCAGCTGCCCGGAAGTGGATCTAATTTTAAAAGGTCGGCACTGGAGCTTACAGATTAATATAATTTTCACATAGAAAAAACAATGAGTAATACTTCATCAGAGGCTCCAAGGGCATAGGAAAGCCCAAAAACGGAGGCCCAAAAGCAGATAAATGTGATTTCACAGGTTAGAAACAGACTCTTTACAACTTGCCTTACATACGCAATCCTTTCAACTGTTTACAGAGCAAACAATGTTAAAAATATTAATAAAGAGTATGATATGAATTTCTAATCATTATGAGGGATCTTGGACTATTACGAGTCATGACATCCACTTAAGATTCCTGCCTCATGGCGAGGTAACCACATATAGTTTACAAACACTTATCTGTCATATTATGAAACCATGCTGATGTTGTGAAAGTATTTAAGTTTCACGATGTTTCGCATAACCAGACATATATATATACAGTTAATACTGGTAATATTTTGCTGTGGCTTAATTCAGAATTTGCTTTCATTTAGAAGTTATGTGCAAAAGCCTATGTTCTACCAGGAAATAAATTATACAAAGAAATGTGTGTTCTGCCTAGAAATAAACGATGTGCATAGGCCTGTAAAGTGATTAAAATGTAACATTCACTTGCTGTGTTTACGAACACTATGTGCTCAGCTTCGGGTGTATAGGTTGTAAATAAAACCTTTGTTTCTAATTCCTTCATGCTCATCTTACAATCAAGTGAAGAGGTACCTCAGACAAAGGTATACAAAAACCCTCAGCACGAGTCCCAACATTATTTTCAATTAGAGCTACTTATGTTCAATGAAAATCCTCTTGAGCTACTATTGTTAGCATTATAATAGTGACCACACCAGACAAGACATTAGAGACCAACCTGTGCAAAATGACCACTAGTAATAACTCAGTGCATCAGCAGGGTGGCCAGCAGTAATGTAAAAAGGGATTTATCAACTTAGAATTCCTTTATATGGCCACTACATAATAGTCAATGCTACAACAGCCCAACACCAAGGTAATGATATTAGTAATAAGTCTCCCCAATGCCAAAGGATTTACCACTCTAATATAACTTTAAATATAGTTTGTAAATGCATCTATTTTTTCTCCAAACATCAAATTATGAGTTCTGAAAAAAACATACATTTTCGTGTCAAATGCACACTTTTCAATTTTGGTATAAATATATTATTCAGCCAAGGAAAAACTTCTAATTTATAAAGCCGGGCTGCACATACGAAAGTTACTTACAGGTAGCTGGAGAGCTACCAGTACCTTGGGAGCTACCAGTACCTTATGAGCTACTCGTTGAGGAAGCTTTAACCAGTCGAAGGAAGGTCAATCAGTCCTAGCTGACACTATGCAGGGCGGGTGAACTTTGTCTTTTCCTCCGCAAAGCATAAACTCCCTCCGGCAAGCCAAGAGGAGGGATATTGTACAGTGGGGGGAGGCACACCTTTTGAGATCGGCTACAAATGAAATGTAGGTTCCTACTGCTACTTAATAAAATGGAAGGAAGCCTGTTGATGTTTACTTTTCTAATAATTGCACTTGCTTACGTTTTACTTATTATAATTTCAAAATGTAATACTTTATATTTCAGATTACAGTATAATACATATTTTAAGTATGTAATTGTGGTAGACATTTAGTTCTCAAAACTAAAGGGGGTGGGGGGTAAAACAAATCCCCCACAAGAGTTTGTGGTGGGTCTAGAGCAGTCTCAACCCTGGCTTCCGCATTACTTACCCCACGGGGTTCAGATGCTTGCCTACCTCTTTGTACTTGCAGGCTACTACACACATGGATTAAAGGGCCACAAAAGAGGGAGGGGTAAGAATACGTGCGGCTAATAAAAAGCCTTTGTGGCCCAAAGCTTTAGTTAGCCAAGAAGAAGAGATGAAAACCAGGAGCGCTTGCCTTTTTAGATTGCATTAAAAGAGTCTTGTTTTCTCTTTAAGCATTAATATGAATAAATTGTGACTATAGGTCAAGAGCAGGCATTCCCACGTGACAATGGTGCGTGCCACATGTACCTCTCAAGTATCTGCTGAACTTGCTGCAGTTCTAAACCATCAAGATGTAAAATTATGCGTTTTATTTTAAAAACCAGAGACAGTCATTTTCAAAGTATCTTACACTTTTTCTATCAGGTTCAAATGGAATTTTTGATTAGCACAGTGGAAAGGAATCAAGCATGGTTTGTCTTCAAGGCACTTCAGAAGGCACTGCTTTCTCTGGCTGCAGCTTTATAAGCCATCAAATATCAATTTATCTGTACTTGAATAACCAGAAACCAGCTGCAAAAATAACAGGTTTTTAGTGGGGTGTAGCAGATGCAGAGTTTTGATTAATGGACTGTGACATCACTTGTCAAATTCTTAGAACATTTTCTGTAAACTCCGAGTCAGAGAAGCAAGATGTGTGGGCATTTAATATCGCAGATAGAAATTATCGTGTGAAGTCCCTCTGATATGGCGTGTGGTGATTACTGACCAATAGCTTTTCTGAATGTAGCTCATAAGGTGGACCGTATGAAGTCACAATGTATGTATGTGGAAGGAGAAAGTGTAGTAGAGGAGAGGGAAGTGTTCAGAATGGATGCTGCCAATCGAAAGGTGAGAGAGCCATGTGTAAGAGGCTGCTGGAGTTGCAAGAAAACATGAAACTGGCCAAACGATATAAAATTGGCCCCAAAAACCAAACATTGATCACAATTGATGATCCAACAGTTTGGACTTTCAAACTTATTCACAACTTGTAAAAATATTTGAAAGTTGTGTTTACATACTACTAATTTTCTTTAAGAACGAGGAGCACCTATTAACGCATTATCAATATGGTTTCTGCCTCTGCTGCAGCATTAAAAAAACACTTCAAAAATTACAGATAAGGCCGCATCATTGGGAAATCGCTCAATCGTATTTGATGCAAATGAGCCACAGAAACAAATCCCAACCATGGAACAGCACGTTTTTCCAATGACGGGTGCTGAGAATGTTCCCATCCTCCGCAGCAAATAATCATTAACGGCTAGAAAATATCACCGCAGGAAAATCACGGATGGTTTCTTGTGTTCTTCAGGGCTCTGTTAGCTCCGACGCTTTTCAACCTATAACTCCAGGTGCTGCGTCCTCTATTTGAGGGAGAAATGTCTCTATCCATAAAACTTCATAAAAAATGCATACTTCACTCCTGCCTGACAAAACTTCTAACCTTGAGGTTGAACACTTTAAATGTTCAATCTACCAAAAAATGAGTTCATACTCCTCACTCATCAGTGAGAAAAAAGATTTCTCTCCAGTAAAATCACTTATTTTCTGGACTCCACCATTTCCATTTAGCTTTTACAAACAAAATTGCCAAAGCAGCCAATTTTCAAATGTGTACTCTCCAGCAAACACTAGATCAGCACACACCTTTTTCTTTCTCAGTTCGTCTTTGGAAATGCCACATTAGCAGGTTTCCCACAATCTGCCAATGACCATCTGAAAGTGTTTTTTTAACCCATGGCCAGACTGCTACCATGTTCGAAAACATACAACCACATCTCTCCTGTACTTGAATACCACAGTGAACTTAGAAACAACAAAAAAACTCTACCTGAAAGTCCTGAGGGTTAAATCCCCTCGAACACAAAACTAAACATTTTCTCATGCAGCAACATCCTCCTGGACCGGTCTCTGCCTGTCTCTGTCCAACAAGAAATCCAGGCTCTGATTCTGTCAAGATTGGACTATGGCAACATTCTTTATTTTGGGGCATCCAAGGCCTCACTCAAATGTCTGCAGGTGGTACCGAATGCTGCCACTGGGTTGCTATTCCATCTCCCTAAATAGTCTTCTAGATCCAATCTTCTTCAAGACCTCCACTGGCTACCGGTGGAAAAGCAAATCCAGTTCAAAGCACTGTGTTACAAGCATAAAGTCATGCCTAAGGCAGGTACACACTATTTAAGACCGCTGGTGGCATACTACCGTCCCAGCCGTTCCCTACGTTTCAGGAACTGTAATTTCTGTGTTGTCTCCAGAACCAGAAGAACTTGTCAGGGTGGTTTACTGGATACCGGACAGTTCCGTTACAGTAGGTGTGCACAGATTTTTCTTTATGACACAGAGCTTCTTTCTAATTCCAGCCATTGTACATGCCAGCCGTGGATATACACAGTGCTGTAAAACCCCAATGTGCTGTATATAAAGCAACTAAAAACAGGAACGTTTTAAGATATTTTGACGGATCAGAGCATCCAACAACTCACGTCGGCAATTTACAAAATAGGCTTTTTGGCAATTTCTTACACATTACTTATTGTAAATAAACAACATATCGCAGCTTCTGTTTAAGATAAAGTTACCAGTGCAGTGCCAATATATAGACACACACACAGTTTAGGAAATATATAAATATGTATGTAAACACAGAGAAACTTTCCTTTGCCTGGGTGCAGCGGGTGCTTGCAATATAAAACACATATTCAGAAAGAGGCTGGGTTTCAAAAGTATCTGTTTCGTCAATTGGCAACAGAATACTGCACTCCCAACAAAGATTAAGTGAAAATAGAAGTGTCTTACTTCTATTTGTGAAGCGTAAGGGATGGACAAAGTGTTTCCGCTAGCACATTCTGTTGCCAATTGACAAAATAGATACTATGCAAGATATACTATATATATGTAATCAATACACAGGAGCCTTCAATTGTATGTAAATGGTAGTATCTAATTTTCTTACTACAGACGACTTATGACATCTCTGGTCACCTGTAATAAAGAAATGATGTTGAGGTAATAACCTATTCCAATTCTATGCTGAGTGCCCTAGTGTTTGTTACTGGAGCCAGCAGCCAGGGTAAAAGGCAGGCCACGGAGCATGAGCTTAGTTGAAACTGCACATTAAACAAGGAGAATGAGAACTGCCGTTTTTAAAATTCTGATGACGTCGATAAAAATAAAAAGTGATCAGCATAAAGTAGATATTTTGTCATCGAAGTTAAGATATAATCTTTGCATGATTCTACACAATCTGAGACACTGCATTTTTTAAGCTGACTTGCATTGAACTGATTATAATATTTTGTAAAAATGACTAACTGATTTTTGGTTTGTTTAAATTTTCAGTACAGAATCTGCTTTTATTTTTCTTGTTTGCTGTGAGAGAGCAAGGCAACTAATTGCAAATCACAATTAGGTAATCGCTATTCCTAATGTATGAAACTCCATGAGTTTTGTGATTCCTAAGGAGTTGCAAATCAACCCACCTCATTCATATTAATGAGGTAGGTCGCAAACTGCAACCCCTTAAGAATCTCTAAAATCACAGGCATGGTGGCCTGCTGGGGTCAGCAGACCACCATGTCAGTGATTGCTTTTAAATAAAGCAATCTTTTTTTTTTTAAAGCAACTGCTTTTCCTCAAAGGAAAATGGGCTGTGTTTAAAAGGAAAAAAAGATAAGTTTTCTTTTCATATTTTAAGAGCAAGCAGTGATCCATGGAACCACTTCCTGCTCTAAGAAAACATTTTCGCCACCATTCACAAACGGCTTCATTGGAGATATACTTCTCTGTTGCATGAGAAAGAGTTTATCATCATAATCACAGACCCCAAAGCACTCTACAGAGCGTTAACACTGTCTGAGCTACTAGGATTATTTAGCAGTGAGGAGCAAATTAAGTTGCATGGTTACCCAGTTAATGTGGCAAAAATGTGAATTATCCAGAACATTATCATTCGGTATTATTTGTATACATTTGAGATAAAAACAACATTTTGGGGGAAATCTGGAAATGGCAATTCAGTAACTCGATACATATGCTGTAAATGCTCCAGCCACAGAATCACCTGCATCCACTGAACCTCACCAACCCCCACTGTTTTATTCATAACCTATTAAAAGAAAGGTTTTGAGAAATTGGGTTATTGGTTGAGAGGGTGAAACCCTACTCAAGCACCAATCCTTGTCAGGGTGAACAAAAAACCTAAATTAACCTGTGCTTAATCCTGCAGTTTCGCACAAAATCAGTCAGGCCTAACTTAGAGGCAATGCGTAAAATATTTGTGCAGCACACAAATAGCAATAAGGTAAAAACACAAGACAAGAAAAATACCACAAACATTTAGAAAAATACAGTAAAATGTATTAAATTATTTGACACCAAAATGACAAACATCTAATCAGTAGACAGGGAGATATGCAATGTCAAAGATTTAAGTTAAGCATAGCGCCTAAAAGCACAAAGACCAGGTGAAGGTCACAGGTTCAGGCTGACCCCAATGAGGAGTAGGCCTGATTGAACCAGGACCAGGTTAGTCTCGCTGAAAAAATTAACTTCTAAAGTCCAGCCCGAAGAGCTCAGTTAGCGGTGAAGGGAGTTGCAAGAAGCAGGGAAAGCATTGCAGATGGTCATCACTATAGTGCGAAGATCCTGTTAGGTGTCTTAGACGGTCGTGCTGGAGCTTCGCATTGGCAGTCACATGGTGCTGTCGATGCTGTAGCGCGATGTCGCGTTGCCGGTTGCTGTAGTGCAAAGAGATAGGTTAATCGGAGCTGCGCATTAGTGCAGGGCTCGAAAAATAAACTCGACCGCTCGCATTTGCGAGTCAGATTTAGTCAGGACCAGCTATTTTTCTTGTTAACTTGCCACATTTGCTCAGCTGTCAGAGGTCAAGTGCAATTCAGTTAGGTCGAGGAGATTACGCCACGCCAAGTGTCCAGCACCTGGGAGCACCACTTGGGATCAGGAACTGAGATCTACAGAGGCCAGCAGGGCTCAGGGAGGTCCAGTTGCAGATACAGTGCAGCAGGTTCAGCTGGGCAGTTGCAGGGAGGCTTCTAGAGCTTGTTGTGTCCCTGCAGCTCAGAACAGGAGGCCAGCAAACTAGCCCTTGGAGTCACTCAGGTAGTCTGGGATAAAAAATGCACGTCCATGCTTCCTTCTCAGACAGCAGGGCAGGCCTCAAGCAGAAGGGAAATCCTCTGACAGCAGAGCAGTCCTTCTGTGGTATCCACAGGTTCAGGAGTAAACTGAAGAGTGGGTCTGATGGTCCCATTGTTATACCTGGTACCCCCTTTGAAGTGGGAAAAGCTTCAGGTGTTTACCCCCCACAACGGTGTCTGGCATTTCCTGCTTCCCTGCACTGGTTCAAGTCTGTCTAGGGGTACAACAGGCTAGTGTCAAGTTTTTTGTGTGTGAGCTGGGCCAGTGCCTTTGAAGTGCAAGTGTGGTAGGCCCCAAGAAATCAGAAACTTCTGGATCTTGAACTGAACCTCTGTCAGAAGGACTGCTGTGCTGCTTAAAGGACTTGAATGGGCTTCTTTTCGGTGAAGGGTTGCTTTTCTGCTTATTGTCCTGCTTCCTGATGCTCCCTGACTCTGCTAGAAGGAGAGCTGGACTCTGCCTTCCCTCCAAATTTTCTCCAAGGTCTTGCTGACTTGACTCCTGTTTTCTGATATCTCAGGGACACAAAAGACTTCCTACAATTCTATTGGTGCTGCCGGACTGTTTCCTGTGAGTCCTACCGTAGCCTTAGGTGCCCCCCCAATCTCTGAGCTTCAGAAGAGGGTCCTGAGCTGCTCCCATCACCTACAGCTCATGGGGCCCCAGAAATAAAGTTTTTGGGCTCTTCTCAACTGCAAAGGAGCCCGCTTCACTGCTTAGATCGTTTGAAGGTTCAGCGCAAGCCGCCACATCGTGTCCTCGCACAGCCAGCATCACTGCCCACGACTGCGAGGCTCTGTCTGCGATGCCCAGCCAGCTTCATGTGCCAGCAGAATCATCGTTGGCGACGCTCTACCTGCTCCTGGCGATGGTCTTCCTCACGAACGGGGTACATCGCTCAGCTTGAGAAGGTAAAATTTCAGAGGGACCTGTTTGAAACTGTATCAAACTCGTGCGCTGCCGGCCTGAAATTTTGATTTACCCCTGTCTAGCGCCACCTAAAGTTACTTTTTAGGGCTATTGACTTCTAAGCACTGTTTTTAGTTTATTATTATGAAAATTCATAACTCTGGTTCAACTTATTGGTTTTTTGTCATTTTTGTCCTATTTTATTAATAAAAATATAATCTATATTTTTATGTGGAGTATTTTCGTGGTGTATTCGTTGTGTTACTGTGTGTGTTGCACAAATTTACACATTGCCTTTGTAGGCAAGTCTGACTGTTCTGTGCCAAGGTCCAGAGGGTAACCACAGGTTATCTTATTCTGTATCTAGCTTACCCTGGCTAGAGTGGTAGTTCCTGCCTGGCCTGGGTGCATACCTCAATTCTAACAGAAGTGCTATACAAAAAGGTACAACAGTGGAGCCCCTCCCTTGTTGCATGGTGCTAAAGTCACAAAACTAAAAATATACGGAAATCATAGTTAGTAAAACATGATGGTAGTAACCTAACAGGCACACTCAATATGTGCTGGCTTTTAAGACACTGGGGGTGAAAGTGCCATTACTTAAAGTGAAGTTCTGAAAACAAGCAAGATGTTAGTAGGAAATGTCAAGCTTTAGAGTTTGAAGTCTCTCTCTCCTGTTCACTCAAGATGCCAGTTTACATTACATTCACTGAAACATACTCCCAGGCCAAATTACACCCAACACTGATTTCACAGAATTAAAGAGAGCTTTAAAAGCACACCTACTACATGCAGAGACCTTTAACCCCCAAAACATGTAGCATACTGCCTGCCCAACTCCCACTCAACCACACAGGCAAATGTAAACGTCTACATATCTAAGATGTGTATGTAATGCGTAGGGGACTAATATGGTATATGAGGTCCTGTTCAACCCATCACAAAAAAAAACTCCAAAGGGAGGACCGTTCATCAACCAAACTGTATAACAATTTGGTAGTGTGTTCTTTTCATGCTGTTTGGACAGAAGACCATTCAACCATTTTGATAATGAATTATAATTTCTTAATACACATCAAAAGCACCCCAATAGTACCAATGCTGGAGATATGGTGTTTACATCAGTTCGAAAATATGTAATGACATGTCTTTAATTCAATGGAAGGATGGGTGATGAACCACTTTAGGTGACATGCACCCTGGCGAGTTTCCTTTAACATTTGAGGGTGCGCAGCTTAATTTTGGGGTGCGTTTGTGACAGTTCCTGAAATAGGCAAAGTTGGCAAACACAGCCAAGGAGATATGGACAGGATTCCCCAGTGCACCCCAGACAGCTTCTGTTTTAGATATGGTGCTTCAAATGGGACACGCTGCTCAAGTTGTGTCCCACCAATAGAGTGCCCTGAAAAAAGATAGACACAGACAATCTTTCATTGCTTGCAGGGGGTTGGGAATCTAGATTTAGAAACGCTGTAAACTGATGGAGAATGAGAGACGACTTATGGACAGGTTCAGATTATATCCAGCAATGCTAGATTCAAGTTGATACGTGTTGATTACGTTCAACGTACATATTTGGCCCTGGCCTGCTTGCATAAGTTCCACCTGCCTAGGCACCTGACATGCCCTCGATGTGGGAGGGACAGTGCAGACTTTTTACACATGACCTGGGGTTGTGCTCAGTTGTTTGAGTACTGGCAAGGGGTGGTCAATAAGCAAGACGTACATAGAGGCTACTGAGTGAGAAACATGTTGGCAGCTGTGACATAAATTCCCCTCTCTGGGGCTAGTTTTGGCAAAGCACTGTATTGCTATCACCTGGATCTGCCCTCAGCCCCTTAAAATGGCACCATGGGAAAAGGATGTTCACAGAAGATAAAGTGGCTGAAGATTTACATGACTGGGCTGAACTGCTCAAGGTATGAATGTATGACTGGGTGGGATGGGGTGATTGGGAGAGTCGGCAGAGTGAGGGGACCACACTGTACAATGGAGGTTCTGCTTTCACATGCTTTGTAAACTGTATGTGATGGGTGTGCCTTATTTAATCCCAACATAACCTTGAGTACGGCTGAGTCTGGAAGCTGTAACATCAGTAGTGTAATTATGATTATGTTCTTATTAATAGGAGTCTTTTGGATTAAGCTCTTAAGATAATGTATTCATGAAAAGAATCATACAACTCATATTGCGGCCTGGATGGCACTTTGGGAACTGGAACAGCCAATCGCAATGCTCGTTTTGCAGGTACCATTAATGGCCAGTAAAGGGATCTTTCTGTGCTGCGAGCTCCCTGTCCTCTGGTGTGCTTTGGAGCATCCCCACTCGCAGTCCCCTTCAGTCTAAGGTCAAGCGCTGGAGATAATAAAGAGAGCTCCAGGAGCTAGCTTTCACCTGAAGAATGCAGTGAAAAAAGTGACCACTCGGACTGTGGTGCCTGGAATTGCTGCTTCAGAGGTGGAGGCTGAAGGACCACAGGAGACTGGAAACAGCTGCACATTCCCATTTTGAGTTGGGGGATTACTAACTGCCTTATTGCCCTTATCTAGAATGTAAGAAAGGCTTTAACTACCACCCGACCCCTATTATGCATCTTCATCTGATTCCAGGGTCCATACCTGCGGAGTGGACCATTAACCCCTATCAGTGCGTGCAGAAAATAATGCTTAATTTGAATAGCAATGTATTTTTTCATTCTTATGTAAGCAGGAATAACAGTGTTAAGATGGTTGTTTAAGCTTCCATTAAACTGGAAACGTATATTTTACATAGATTTTAGAACGGTCATGCATTGCTGTATTACTGGAGGGAGACGAAATAAACTGACAGACCTGGCTTGATCAATAGCTACAGATAAATATGGTTTAGAGTCGCACTAAAAACAAAGGCTACCTGCTAGAAGCGACCTGCTAGAAGGGACTTTTTCGACCTGAACCTAGGGTAAAAGCCATTTTTAAAAGCCCACGTTCTCCGAGCTCAAATATAATGTGTACTCAATTCACAAATGTTCTTTTTCTCAATCTGTACTAGCTAGCAGTTAATGTTTTTATCATTTTGTACGACTGTCTCCTCCCATATCTAACGCCATCAACTCTGCTCTCCAAGAAACAAGATACAAGGGGGGGCCAATAGGCCCCCACGCAAGCATGGCGGGGCCCGGTCCCTCCCACAACCCGTCCCCTTCGGGGCCGCGTTCCTCGCCCCCTCGCCCCGGAAGTACTGGTGTGCTTCCGGGGCGAGGGGGCGGGGTCGCGGCGGCGAAGGGGTTAAGAGCCTGGGGAGCGCGGGAAGCGGCCTCTTTGTGCCCGCGCTCCCCAGGCTCGCTCCTCGCCCCACCGTGGGGCCGTTTAATTTTCTCTTTTGTTTATTGCAGGTTACCCAGCGGATCATGGATGTTAAGAACGGCGTTGGAACACTGGGAGGTCCGGTGGTTCGTGAATCTTCCTTAAAGACTTCGCCGCTGCACTGGTGGACGAGCTCGGAGTTTGCGGTGAGGAGAGCAGCGGAGCCTCATGCGACCAATTTGGAGATGGGCTTGCCGGCGGAGAAGGCAACCGCCTCGAAGGATCTGCTGCGGCTGTGCGAGACGTCAGGACGGAAACCGCGTTGCTGGTGTGCATAAAGTTAAGTTGGGAAGAAAAACAGCTAGGGGGGCGTGTAATGAGCACTTGCGCATAATTTTGTGTGTTTCAAAATGATTGTGTGAAACTTGCTTTACAAGCACGAGTTTTCTCCCATGCTTTAGGTTTGTGTTTAGCACCAGTCAAGTCAAGTCAAGTCATAAAATTTGTATAGCGCACTACATACCCAGAGGGTTTCAAGGCGCTTAGGAAGGGGAGGGGGGTTATTTGTCGAATATCCATGTTTTAAGCTGCTTTCTGAACGCTAGGTGGTTCTGGGTGAGGCGAAGGTAGGCGGGGAGTGAGTTCCATGTTTTAGCAGCCAGGTATGAAAAGGATCTGCCTCCCATGGTGGTCTTGTTGATGCGAGGAACAGTGGCGAAGGCTTGGCTGGAAGAGCGAAGTTGGCGGGGGGGGGTGTAGAAGGACAGTCGAGAGTTGAGGCAATCTGGTCCGATGTCGTAGAGTGATTTGTGTGCGTGGGTAAGCAGTCGGAAAGTGATCCTCTTATTGACGGGAAGCCAGTGGAGGTCTTTAAGGTGACCAGAGATGTGTTCGTTGCGTGGGATGTCTAATATCAACCTGGCTGAGGCATTTTGGATTCGTTGTAGTTTCTTCTGGAGTTTAGCGGTGGTACCTGCGTAGAGGGTGTTTCCGTAGTCCAGTCGGCTCGTGACTAGAGCGTGGGTGACTGTTTTCCTTGTTTCGGGGGGGATCCAGCGAAATGTTTTTCTGAGCATGCGAAGAATGTTAAAGCAGGAAGAGGATACGGCGCTGACTTGTCTGTTCATTGAGAGTGAAGAATCTAGGATGACGCCAAGGTTCCGTGCGTGGTCTGTTGGGATGGGTGCTTTTCCGAGGGCTTCCGGCCACCAGGAGTCGTCCCATGCAGAGGGGGATGTACCTAAGATGAGGACTTCTGTTTTGTCTGAGTTCAGTTTCAGACGGCTTTGTTTCATCCATTCGGCGACTTCTTTCATTCCTTCGTGTAGGTTAGTTTTGGCGGTGCTGGGGTCCTTGGTGAGAGAAAGGATCAGTTGAGTGTCATCCGCGTAAGAGATGATGTTGAGGTTGTGTTGGCGGGCGATGGCTGCGAGGGGGCTCATGTATACGTTGAAGAGGGTGGGACTGAGTGAGGAACCTTGAGGTACGCCGCAGATGACTTCAGAGGCCTCGGATTTGAATGGTGGGAGGCGGACTCTTTGGGTTCTTCCGGTGAGGAACGAGGTGATCCATTCAAGTGCTTTTCCTTGGATTCCGATGTTATTGAGGCGTTGTAGAAGGGTGTTGTGGCAGACTGTGTCGAATGCTGCAGAGAGGTCAAGGAGGATGAGGGCGACTGTGTCTCCATTGTCCAGTAGAGTTCGAATGTCGTCTGTTGCTGCGATGAGGGCGGTCTCAGTGCTGTGTTTGGCTCGGAAGCCAGATTGTGATGGGTCGAGGGATTTGTTGGTTTCGAGGAAGGCGGTGAGCTGGTTGTTGACGGCTTTCTCGATGACTTTGGCCGGGAATGGAAGAAGCGAGATGGGGCGGTAGTTTTTGAGTTCGGTGGGGTCTGCTGTTGGTTTTTTCAGAAGGGCGGTGAGTTCAGCATGTTTCCAGTCTTCAGGGAAGGTGGCGGAGTTGAGGGAGCCGTTGATGACGTCTCGGAGGTGCGGTGCTATGATGGAGTCAGCTTTGTTGAAGATGTGGTGGGGGCATGGGTCTGTGGGGGATCCAGAGTGGATGGAGTTCATCAGGCGGATGGTGTCCTCAGTGGAGACTGGGTTCCAGGCGTTAAGGGTGTTCACGGGGGGAGGATGGTCAGCAGATGGTAGGGTGGGATGACTTCCGGGTTGGTTGTCAAAGCTGTTGTGGATGTCAGCAATCTTGTTGTGGAAAAAAGAGGCTAGGGAGTCGCAGAGGGTTTGAGAGGGGGTGATGTCGTTGGAGTTGGCCGATGGGTTGGAGAATTCCTTGACGATGTTGAAAAGTTCCTTGCTGTTGTGGGCGTTGTTGTCAAGTCGATCCTTGAATGCTGATTTCTTGGCTTTTCGGATCAGTTGGTGGTGAGTGCGGGTGGCGCTTTTGAAGGCGTCCTTGTTGCTGGTGGATGGGTCTTTTTTCCATGCCTTTTCAAGGGAGCGGCATAGTTTCTTGGACTTCTTGAGATCATCGTTGAACCATGAGGCCTTCTTGTTTCCAAGTTTGTGTTGACGTTTTTTAAGCGGTGCTAAGGAGTCGGCGGTGTTAGATAACCAAAGGGTGAGGTTGGAGGCGGCTTCGTTGGCGTTAGAAGAGAGGGCTGGGGAGGTTCGAAGGAGTGATGCGGAGATCTGATCCGTGGTGATTTTGTTCCAGTTTCTCTGTAGAGTTGGTTGGAGGTGGATGATGGGTTTCGGCTTGTTGTAGGTGAAGTGAACGCAGCTGTGGTCAGTCCAGAGGAGATCCGTAGTGTGGCTGAAGGAGACATGGTTGCTGGAGGTGAAGATGGGGTCGAGTGTGTGACCTGCGATGTGGGTGGGGGTAGTGACAAGTTGTTTAAGTCCGAGGTTGGCGAGGTTGTCTAAGAGGGTTGCGGAGTTGCGGTCGTTGATCTTTTCGAGGTGAAAGTTGAGGTCTCCCAGAAGGATGTAGTCTTTGGAGGGGAGCGCGTGTGGGGTGATGAAGTCTGTGATGTCTTCACTGAATTTTGCGCGGGGTCCTGGTGGTCTGTAGAGGAGGGTGCCTCTGAGAGTAGTCTTGGGGTCGATGTGGATCTGGAAGTGAAGGTGTTCTGAGTTAACGAGGTTGGCGTCAGAGCTGGTAGAGATGCGGATGGATTTCTTATGGACGATAGCGATTCCTCCTCCTGTGTGGTCGGTGCGGTCTTTGCGTGTGATCTTATAGTCATCAGGGATAGCGATGGTGATGTCTGGGGTGGAGGAAGCGTTCATCCATGTTTCCGTTAGGAAGGCGACGTCTGGAGCGATGGTGTCTAATAGATTCCATAGGTCGATGGCGTGTCTGTGGATCGAGCGGGTGTTGAGTAGGATGCATTGTAGGTGGTTGGGGTCAGGAATCTGTGGTGTGGTCGTAGCGGAGATGATGTCGGTGCAGCTGAATTTGCAGGAGTAGCAGGAGAATGGTCCATGGGTGTGTCCAGGAGCGGCTTGGAAGCAGTTGAGGGAGCGGCCGGGGTTGAGGGCTGAAAGGGTGGCGGCATCGTAGGTAACGCGGGGGAGCGGGGCAGTGCGAGGGCCAGGGGGTCTGGCGCTGGGCGCGGTCCAGGCGCGGACGGGCGCAGACGGGCTTACCTTTGGCGCACCTTCGGCGCGGGTTGGGCGCGGTCGCTGCGCGTGAACGCTGCGCGCGGGAACTACTGTCATATATGGTGGCGAGGGGAGAGGGGCGAGGGCGGGTCAGCTGGGAAGGCGGGAGCGGGGTGGAGACTAGGGCAGGGCGACCAACAACAACAACAACAAAATGGCCGGTGGCCTCGTAGGGTCGATCAGCTGCACTTTTGAACACAGTAACACGCAGCGCAGAGCGGCAGTGGGAAATGTGGTGCCAGGCAGGCAGCAGCGGCAAGGGCAAGCAGCGGAGCGGCGCAAATTAATAAAGAAAATGCTAATCGGTAATTTTAAATTGGCGAAGGTATGCGGAGTTAGCGCGATGCTAATTATTCAGGCAGCAATGTAATGGCAGCCAAAGCGAGCAGCGGAGCTGCTTAACGATACCCAGCAGGGAAGCAGGTGAGTCAGGGAGCAGCGTAGGGAGCGTCCGAGTCCGCTGGAAGCAGAACGGTCACAGCGCGTTAGGGTCAGAGTGCGTAGGTAGAGCTTAGTGGGAGGGCGGGTCAGCTGGGAAGGCGGGAGCGGGGTGGAGACTAGGGCAGGGCGACCAACAACAACAACAACAAAATGGCCGGTGGCCTCGTAGGGTCGATCAGCTGCACTTTTGAACACAGTAACACGCAGCGCAGAGCGGCAGTGGGAAATGTGGTGCCAGGCAGGCAGCAGCGGCAAGGGCAAGCAGCGGAGCGGCGCAAATTAATAAAGAAAATGCTAATCGGTAATTTTAAATTGGCGAAGGTATGCGGAGTTAGCGCGATGCTAATTATTCAGGCAGCAATGTAATGGCAGCCAAAGCGAGCAGCGGAGCTGCTTAACGATACCCAGCAGGGAAGCAGGTGAGTCAGGGAGCAGCGTAGGGAGCGTCCGAGTCCGCTGGAAGCAGAACGGTCACAGCGCGTTAGGGTCAGAGTGCGTAGGTAGAGCTTAGTGGGAGGGCGGGTCAGCTGGGAAGGCGGGAGCGGGGTGGAGACTAGGGCAGGGCGACCAACAACAACAACAACAAAATGGCCGGTGGCCTCGTAGGGTCGATCAGCTGCACTTTTGAACACAGTAACACGCAGCGCAGAGCGGCAGTGGGAAATGTGGTGCCAGGCAGGCAGCAGCGGCAAGGGCAAGCAGCGGAGCGGCGCAAATTAATAAAGAAAATGCTAATCGGTAATTTTAAATTGGCGAAGGTATGCGGAGTTAGCGCGATGCTAATTATTCAGGCAGCAATGTAATGGCAGCCAAAGCGAGCAGCGGAGCTGCTTAACGATACCCAGCAGGGAAGCAGGTGAGTCAGGGAGCAGCGTAGGGAGCGTCCGAGTCCGCTGGAAGCAGAACGGTCACCAGCATGGGCAGCGTGGCTATTTTTCAAAGTTTACACTCATATGTCTCCTACCGTCGCTTTAGGCAGCTCCCAAACGGAATGCAATAAAACCACACTGTTGGGTTGACTCACGCGCATAGGGAGAGGGCAGAAAGTGCCGCTACTATCCTTGATTGGACATGCCTGTGTTGCTGGTGTTTCCGAGAGGCTGTAAATTCGGGGGCATGGCGGATCAGATCGCAGGTGGGCCCCCAATACGTCTTATACGCGGGTCTTCATAAGGACAGAGTGAAAACTGAGTGGGGAGCAACCTGAGTTCCAGTTACTGTCAATGTAGGAATTAACTGATCATTAACTTACATCAAGTCGTTAGCTCGGTCATTAGATCACTGTGCTCATAACCCTCTGTTCATGGGTTCGATTCTCCTTATAACATGTAATTAATATATCCCTGGCAATGAAGGGGACTACCTTTGGTGCAGGTGTGCCACCTTTTCAAATACCAAAATACACCCACAGTGTATTTTTCTAGTGACTGGAGTGGGCTGGGCCATTGCCCTAAGTTGTAGTGAACGGAAGGGCGAAGTGAATGGCACCTAAATAGACCATGGAAAATGAGGGATGGCTAAATGCTCATGTGAGTAAGTTTTGGCTAACACCAGACGTAAAAGAAATAGACAATTGCATTCTTAAAGTGGTCACCATACACACGTAGGTGGGGCTTTTTAAATAACATCATCATTCATTTTACCTGTCTATTAGTAGTGACATTCAAAAATGTTAAGCAGTAGGGGGAAATGTGTGGATATATTTCGAGTGTACGCCATTGGCCCTGTCAATGGCAACATGTCACAGTGCTGCACATTGAGCCCAAGAGATTCACTTAGTCCTACTCCAATTAATGAAAGTCCTACAGCAGATTCACGTCATTTATTGGTGTAATTTTATTTGTGTAGTTTTAAAAATGTTATATGCATGTCGAGGTTGCTAATTACTTAGCTTAGACAGCAAACAGCCATTGACAAAGCCAATAGTCCAGGTATGCTACAGGTAATATATAGTTGGGGGAGATTATGGAAAAATTACAAGTGGGCGGCACATTAGGCTAGTCCACAGTTTTGGTCCTTTACTTGTCATGATGTCCCCAGGGCTTCAAATGTAAGCTCTTCAAACTGTTAGACAAACCATGTTTGCTATGTACTTATCTTAGGCAGCAAACAGCCACTGACAAAGCCAATAGCCCAGTCTTACAGGTAAGATACTTGTAATAGTAATAATTGTGGTAATGACAGAAAAGACTACAAGTGGGTGGCTAGACCACAGTTTTGGTTCTGTGCTGTACCTGTGGTTGAAGAACAGCGCCATATAAAAATGCATAAGTAAATATTAGTCACTTTGGTAACGATCCCGAGTATTTAATGATGCCACTGCACTTATAATTCTTTAAAACCGATTTGTCGCGGGAAGGGCCCGGTGCGCCGCTCAAACAGCATGTTCATGCGCTGGCTGAACTGTCAGGCAGAGGTGAGCTAACATGCAGTTGCTTTAGCAATAGGTTCATGCTCTCAATGGTGCAACAGGTGCAGTGACACAGGGGCCCAAAGTTATAGGAACTCCGCTAAACATCTAATATTGCTATATTTTGCTACTGACCAGGCGGTTACGAGTACTGGTAGCTTGCAGACAACAGCACATGAGTTGAAGGATTCAGTGGCGCCCAATCAGAAGTTCTCAGAATTCCTCTAGACAGTTCATTTTGCTATTATATAGGTAGTGGTGGATAGCCAACGAAAGCTGAAGAAAAATGATAGGCTCAACTCCTTTCTGTATAAAGAACCACAGTGGAATAATATTTGATGCTAGAAGTGACGTGATCAGTCCAGTTCAATTTCGAATGCCCAAAGTGGAGGTATTAATGTTTACACGTTTATATCAAGTACTGTTTGGCTCCAGTTTGGTGGAGAAGTGTGGCTCAAATGGTTGGAGGTGCAGACCCTGATGCGGAGGTCTAGCCCGGGACCAGGAGTCAATTCCCCGTCTTGGCGGGGTTTTGGGCTCAATTTACCAGCAACTGCCAGCCTCTGATGTGGACCAGGGTGACCACCTGCTACTGGGGATAGCAATAAGGCAGTGGGACTTTTAAGTAGAATAGTGTGGGTAGGTAAAGTACTATCCCACATCCTATCACACCTGTTTACAAGCAAGTTGGTTCAGTAAATGGTTGGCCAGGGTGAGCACCTGCTACTGGGGATAGCAATAAAACAGTGGGGCTTTTAGCTCACAAGTTAATCAAAAGGATGGTTCAGGGCCACAAATAATTGCCCGCTGAAATTGGGAGATCTTTATCTCTTTCTTTAAATGAAGAATGTCCAATGTAGGCCCGGGAGGGCGGTATCCATGACAGATTTGCAGGATAATCAACACGCTTTAAAATGTGTTATATTGAGAGGCACTGTATCTAAATGCATTTAATATGTTGATACTAATCTCAGAGATGCTGCCCATTGCATACCTACATTTCGGCAAGAACACTTTAAACGACCATTTGTCAGTTTGGTTGAGTGCAAGGAGCATGAAAGCTGCCCACATGGGGTTAAACGCTGTGACATTAGGATGACAATTACTGTGCCCTTGTTTTTCCTTTCTGACTCAGCGACAAGACAGTCGTGCTTGCTATTTAGTTGGTAAATAGACAATCTAACCATAATTGCTGACACTTTTGAATTACTATCTTTGGGGTCCGCTGAGGTGATAGAACAACCGTGGATCCATTCACGGATAGGGTATACCCCTTTTCTTGGGGTCCTCCTGGTGAGTAACGCACATCTAAGGGTAGGGCTTGACGAGGCTGTGAAAGCCAGTTTCCCAGGTCCCACATTTCCTTTGCAAACCAAAGCAGAAATCCAAACAAGGGACTTATTGCATTGTGAAGGTAATCAACATCTGAGGTGCTGTTCACTACTTTAGGGGGACATTGCACCAGCCCAAACGACCCTTCATTGATGGTAGGTTAAAGTCAACCTTATTAGACAAGCTATCCTAGTGGTAGCTGTGGGGGAGCAACCTTCAGCCTAAGTCTTGAAGGAATATAGAGCAGCTCGTTTTACCAGCCTATAATATCAGGAAGGAGTAAGTGAAAAGAGAACAGGTGTATAACAAATATATCTATTTGTTCTAAACACACCCCTCTAGCTCCTTTACGAGGCTATATATCGGGAATATTGACAATACCAGTTCTGGTTCTGGATCAGCCAGGAAATTGCCATTCCATAGTAGACCTGTTAGTTTCAGGTAATTTCCTCAGAGGACGTAGAGCACGCAAAAAACTCACTAGAGTAGAGTGGATCTAAAGAGGAGGGTCGTGACCATGCCTAAATCCCATCTCTGATACTGCTGGTGCTCTTATATGGGCAGGTGGGTCAGACAGATTTGCAGATGAACAAGGCTGAACTGGGGGAGGCAGAATGGGTTGATGAACGGTAACACATTAAACCCTGATCTGTTGAAACTAATGTTGCATCATGATTTACAATAGGTGGCGGTGTACTATCAATTGATTGGACAATCATGGGTGGCAACGGGGGGGGCCACCTGCTACTTGCAACTTGTTAGGGAAATGATGCTCAGTCTGGGATCATGAGAATAATACTTATAGGTTATGGTTGCCCCTTAGTTGTATTACGCGTTACCACTGTCAGCCACGATCCAAGCCAACAGTCAGGCGCAAGGGGTTCGATACTTAGAACACGTATATCTCATCAAGTTGTGATTGGGTGGGTGCCAATACAAACGGACTGTCCCTTTTTAACTGTTATCCTAATCATCGTTAAGGAGTCATGAGGGCGTTATGGTATGCACTGGGGACTCCATGCTTTGTGGCAATACACTACACACTGGGTAGTATTTGTTAATGAAGGCCATTTTTTCAGGGTACTCTTCATAACACTGATACAGTCACGCTACAGGGGACACAAACTGAGGCTATGCTCAACACTTAGTCGGAAGTGTTTAGGAGTAGGCATCTGACGCTAATCGTATCTCAAACGTGGCAAGGGATGGCAATGTAAGACTAGCACATGTACTGCAGTTATCGCCAGAAACACTAATGGTTTGTGTTTATCTTTTCCATTTATGTATGGCCGGGTCCATGGTGGATATCTGGAGTGCTCCGCATCACAAAGCTGCTACAGGTGGACAGCCCAAGGGATGCTGACGTCAGGTAGAGGATGGCAAACAACAACGCAAGTGTGATGGTCGAGCGATTAAAAAACGCAGGAGGTGCCAACACAGAGTTGATTGTTTCGGTGTGTAAGCCCTTATATGGGGCTGGCGGCAGTAACGTAGCAGGATGTGGCTTCACAAAAAATTGCAGTATTTGCCGTCACAGGAAAATGTATACCTTCAGTAACGGCGCCTGTGCACGCAGGGCCACCAGTGTCAGATATGCATAGATCACCAATTGGTAAGTGACAACGGTAGAGATGGGACAGTACACAAGGGTATGCAGTCCTAGCCTCGGCAACCCCAGGAAGGATAGGCCTATGCAGCGCCTCGTTTCCCCGGTTCAGGAAGTGGGGACTTCCATGGTAAAAGTAGTATCATGCTTAACACTTTCCAGGCGTAATGGCTGGGTGTGGATGGTTAGCAGACTGTACAGTATACCAGTGGGAAGGGTAGAATGTAGTACCAGGTTTCCCCCGGTCATAGCATCTGCAGGGAGCCTCGAGAGGCGTGCCCCCCACACCCTCAGTCATGTTAGGACATGGGGTAACGGTGATAGGACACAGACGGCACCATAGGGGGGGCTCGGTTTCCCCCAGGCTGAACGTAAGAGGGGTGGGGGGGCTAGGCGAGTGCAAGGAGTCACTCGGTGAAGAATCACTCGATAAAGAGGATCAACACTTGGTTTGAGAAACTATGTCATACACATTAAGCGCAGAATATCCCACAGGGGGTCATCGCAGGACCAAGTAGACTAACAGTCGGTTGATAACTCACAGGGTGGGGGTTCCGGTAGACAGTCGGGGATGCCCTAGGGATAGGGAATTAAATAGCAGGGGTAGAGGGTTTTTGGATTAGGAAGTTATGACCTTTCAGTGTAGGCGGTTTGGGGGGGGGCCAGATAGTCGGTTAACTACCTGGCCTGTGGCGGTAAGGTCATTAATCGGTGAGCAGCATTTTAAGGTCCTTACGGGGGGGGCGGACCCATTCACGAAAGGGGCCGCCCGCGGGAGGGGCCATTTGGTCTCTCTCAGAACTTCAGGGGCAGGAGATGGTCTCCATTAATTTAAAGGGTGCGGGGGAGGGAGTCTACGCTTTCCTCAGGCTGGTAGCCACCCCTCACAACACTATGACGTCATTAAGGTGCGCGAGTGTCTGGGCCCTCCTGTTATGGTTAAATGGAGTTCGGGGAGCGCACGTGGGTGTAACGTGCCCTGGGTTGCGCATGCGCATCTTCAACGCGAGAGCGCAGCTGTAAAAGGATCTGACACCGGTTGGCGACCTTGCCGTAGGCCTTTATTAAAGTTATTAAAAAGTATTGGAAATATTAGAATGCAGTTTAATTTTCAGGATGATTAGATTACGTTAGGAGACACGCTGTATTAGCTATTTGTTAAGGTTAGCCCATCATACCATGTCGAAACGGATGTCAATCTAATATTCTGAAAAGTGTGCATTTTAATAATTATCAGAAATGTTTATTTGATTAAAATTTTTGATTTGTTTTTATATTTTAATAAATACGGCCAGGGGGGGGGCCCCGTACCCCCCCTTGACTTCCAAAGACCCCCATGTGTTGACTGGTTGAATTGGGTAATTCGGTCAGTGTTCAAGGGGGGAGGTGGCCGGCAGTCCAAGACCATGATACAAGGGGGGGCCAATAGGCCCCCACGCAAGCATGGCGGGGCCCGGTCCCTCCCACAACCCGTCCCCTTCGGGGCCGCGTTCCTCGCCCCCTCGCCCCGGAATTACTGGTGTGCTTCCGGGGCGAGGGGGCGGGGTCGCGGCGGCGAAGGGGTTAAGAGCCTGGGGAGCGCGGGAAGCGGCCTCTTTGTGCCCGCGCTCCCCAGGCTCGCTCCTCGCCCCACCGTGGGGCCGTTTAATTTTCCCCACCCTCCATCCCTTATTTAGCAGACCTTGGGGCTTGGCAAATGGTGAGTATCAGGTTTTGTCAATGTGCCGGAACATAGATGTAAGGGGGACTTGATCCAGTAGGCCTGGAATTTCCTGTGTACTGGAAGGAAGTACAGAATTTAAACGTTGGTGCAGTGCCGTGATTTTAACCAATTCTTTCCTTAGGCCCCCTTTTTCCCGCTTACAGGAGTAATTATATATGTAGATGTTATGCTTTGCTGTGTGTTAACAATTTTATCCTTAGGCCTTTTTTCCTTTTAGAATAGCATTGTCGTATTTATTATGTGTGTCTGGCGGTAAGGTCATTAATCGGTGAGCAGCATTTTAAGGTCCTTACGGGGGGGGCGGACCCATTCACGAAAGGGGCCGCCCGCGGGAGGGGCCATTTGGTCTCTCTCAGAACTTCAGGGGCAGGAGATGGTCTCCATTAATTTAAAGGGTGCGGGGGAGGGAGTCTACGCTTTCCTCAGGCTGGTAGCCACCCCTCACAACACTATGACGTCATTAAGGTGCGCGAGTGTCTGGGCCCTCCTGTTATGGTTAAATGGAGTTCGGGGAGCGCACGTGGGTGTAACGTGCCCTGGGTTGCGCATGCGCATCTTCAACGCGAGAGCGCAGCTGTAAAAGGATCTGACACCGGTTGGCGACCTTGCCGTAGGCCTTTATTAAAGTTATTAAAAAGTATTGGAAATATTAGAATGCAGTTTAATTTTCAGGATGATTAGATTACGTTAGGAGACACGCTGTATTAGCTATTTGTTAAGGTTAGCCCATCATACCATGTCGAAACGGATGTCAATCTAATATTCTGAAAAGTGTGCATTTTAATAATTATCAGAAATGTTTATTTGATTAAAATTTTTGATTTGTTTTTATATTTTAATAAATACGGCCAGGGGGGGGGCCCCGTACCCCCCCTTGACTTCCAAAGACCCCCATGTGTTGACTGGTTGAATTGGGTAATTCGGTCAGTGTTCAAGGGGGGAGGTGGCCGGCAGTCCAAGACCATGCTGTTTGGCAGGCGATTCTGTTTCCCAAAGCCAACAATCACGCTTGGAAATCCACCACCACAAAGAACCACTTCTACCACATACCATGCAAAACCAACTATGATCGCATGGAGTTCGTTTTATCTTCAGCGGTAATCACCACCGACCCCGGAAGTATCTAAATCCTGAAAATGCTGATCTTAATACACACTATAGGTGATAGCCCAGAATCATAGTAAGAAGAAAGGAGTAAAGAGAAAAGCCTCTACAATTTCATACCATTCCACAGTTAATACATATTTAGGGGTGGTGGGTGTAATACGCTGTTTATTACCACTATAAGGATGGGCCAGGACTCAAGAGATGTGAACCTGAAGTGAATCCTGCTGTTTCTTCCCCTCCCTCAACAGTGGTAATAAATAATATATTATACTCTGCATAAATGGCTTGTGCAGATCAGTGCTACGTCTAACACCTGCTACGTCTAACACCATAACATTTAGATAAGAAATTAAACTAAAAAGTATTTTTAAACAGACGTCCAATAAAAGTACATTTATCCATCGCAAAGAACGCTCATAAATACATAAGTGCTTTTAAACTATTGTTTTCCAGTAAGTAGTAAAGATGTTTTCCTCTCACTGAAGGCAGCAGTGACAGTTGGCGAACGACAACGAGGTAAACAAACAAGCGCCCGCTGCATGCCGGGAACGGCGCGGGGTGAATCCTGTCCCCGTGACAGGCGCGCGCTGAAGCCACCTGCATGCTGGCATGTCACATTCAACACTGCAATGATCCCTGGAGGAAGTGACATGGCAGGAGGCCCGGGATCCCGCGCGCTGCCAGAACACTGACAGATGCGGCCCGTGCACTGCGACAGCAAGGCTTCTTGCAAAGCACAGAAGATGAAAGGTCGCCCCGTCCAGAAACACGCTGCAGAAATATGCTGACTGGGCGCCTCCCAACACCTTCACGCTATAAAACACTGACAAGCGAGTAATGCAGACAAGTGGTCCTGCAGCAAGGACAGCCAATTGTTGTATTATGAAAGGCTATGCCCATTAAAATCGGAGATATTGTCTCTGTTCACATCACTGTGGAACGATTCCGTACTGATTCTGCTTGCTGGTGGCCTTAGTGATTTCTTACAGTATTGGGACCAGACCTGGCCTTGGCCATTTCTTACATTATGTAATTCACTGCTGAACTCTGTGGTCTGTTACATTATTCAGGTCACCGTTGGCCTTTCTGATTTCTTACATTTCAAGTTACTGCCAGCCTTAGTGATTTCTAACATTATGCAGATCGCTGCTGATCCTTGTGATTTGTTACATTATTCAGGTCACTGCTGGCCTTTGGGGTTTGTTACATTATTCAGGTCACTGTTGGCCTTTGTGATTTCTTACATTTTAGGTTACTGCCAGCCTTAGTGATTTCTAACATTATGCAGATCACAGCTGATCTTCGTGATTTGTTTCACTATTCAGGTCACTGCTGGCCTTTGTGATCTGTTACATTATTCAGGTCACTGCTGTTCTTTGAGATATGATACATTATTCAGGTCACTGCTGGCCTTTGTGGTCTGTTACATTATTCAGGTCACTGCTGGCCTTTGTGGTCTGTTACATTATTCAGGTCACTGTTGGCCTTTGTGGTCTGTTACATTATTCAGGTCACTGCTGGCCTTTGAGATATGATACATTATTCAGGTCACTGCTGGCATTTGTGGTCTGTTACATTATTCAGGTCCCTGCTGGCCTTTGAGTTTTGTTACATAATTCAGGCCATTGCTGTCTTTGTTGTCTATTACATTATTCAGGTCCATGCTGGTCTTTCTGGTGTGTTACATTATTCAGGTCACTGCTGGTCTTTTTGGTGTGTTACATTATTCAGGTCCCTGCTGGTCTTTTTGGTGTGTTACATTATTCAGGTCACTGCTGTCTTTGTGGTCTGTTACATTATTCAGGTCACTGCTGGCCTTTGTGGTGTGTTACATTATTCAGGTCACTGCTGGTCTTTTTGGTGTGTTACATTATTCAGGTCACTGCTGTCTTTGTGGGCTGTTACATTATTCAGGTCACTGGTGGCCTTTGGGATTTATGACATTATTCAAGTCATTGCTGGCCTTTGTGATTTATGACATTGCTCAGGTCACTGCTGGCCTTCGTGATTTATGACATTGTTCAGGTCACTGCTGGCCTTTGTGATTTATGACATTATTCAGGTCATTGCTGGCCTTTGTAATTCATGACATTGTTCAGGTCATTGCTGGCCTTTGTGATTTATGACATTATTCAGGTCATTGCTGGCCTTTGTGATTTATGACATTGTTCAGGTCACTGCTGGCCTTGAGATTTATGACATTATTCAGGTCACTGGTGGCCTTTGAGATTCATGACATTATTCAGGTCATTGCTGGCCTTTGTGATTTATGACATTGTTCAGGTCACTGCTGGCCTTTGTGATTTATGACATTATTCAGGTCATTGCTGGCCTTTGTGATTTATGACATTTTTCAGGTCACTGCTGGCCTTTGTGATTTATGAGATTGCTCAGGTCACTGCTGGCCTTTGACTTTTCTTACATTATTGAGGTCACTACTGTCTTTGTGGTCTGTTACATTATTCAGGTCACTGCTGGTCTTTGTGGCCTGTTATAATATTCAGGTCACTGCTGGTCTTTTTAGCGTGTTACATTATTCATGTCACTGCAGGCCTTTGTGATTAATGACATTATTCAGGTCATTGCTGGCCTTTGTGATTTATTACATTGTTCAGGTCACTGCTGACCTTTGTGATTTATGACATTATTCAGGTCACTGTTGGCCTTTGTGATTTATGACATTATTCAGGCCATTGCTGGCCTTTGTGATTTATTACATTGTTCACGTCACTGCTGGCCTTTGTGATTTATGATATTATTCAGGTCATTGCTGGCCTTTGACTTTTCTTACATTATTCAGGTCACTGCTGTGTTTGTGGTCTGTTACATTATTGAGGTCACTGCTAGCGTTTGTGATCTATGACATCATTCAGGTCATTTCTGGCCTTTGTGATTTATGACAATATTCAGGTCACTGCTGGCCTTTGACTTTTCTTACAATATTCAGGTCACTGCTGGCCTGTGAGGTATGTTACATTATTTAGGTCACTGCTGGCCATTGTGATCGATGACATTATTCAGGTCACTGCTGGCCAGTGAGGTATGTTACATTATTTAGGTCACTGCTGGCCATTGTGATCGATGACATTATTCAGGTCACCACTGGCCTTTGTGATTCATGACATTATTCAGGCCACTGCTGGCCCTTGATATTTCTAACATTACTCACGTCATTACTAGGCCATCTTTGTCCTAGTGTGTCTAGAAATAGAAGCCTCATCTGCAGTGTTCTGCCCAATTCGGTCGGCTAAGCCTGGAGGGTGTTTTCAGTTTTGGAGGTCAGTTCTGTTGTCCTGTGCACATGGTAGGTGGACCCATCTGGAGCGCTGTTCAGGGCTGGGGACCATATCTGATGTGAGTGTTCTCACGGCACAGAATGCCTCATGGTGCCTTGAGTGTCCTGATCTGGACCTTACAAGAGTAGCACAAGAGCGTTCATGCCGCACATCAACATTATGCTCAAAGTCAAGCAGGCTAATGCCTGGTAAACTGACTGACACAGGACTTGATGAAACATGCAAAGAAAAGCCAGGTTATATCTTCTGATAAGACCAGATGCTACACATTCTGATTGATCACAAAATCACAGGAAGCTGTATTAACTCTAAAGAATACATCAACTAAGGTGCTGGATGTAGCTTCCATGCACTGTGCTATAAAAGAATGTGCCAAATAGTATGACATCACACAAATGTATAAACAAATTGAGTGCACCTTGCCACAATTTCACAATCCATGGTGCCTCCTTCAAACACACCCTCTGGGTCTCCTACTGATGACACCTTCTGTAACCTCAACAACTCTCCACAGACGCCAGGTACTATCTAGTACTCCCCATGGACAGTCGAAGGCACTGGTGCCCGGCACTTACTTCACATGTCCATGGGGACAACCTGGAGGGCCAGCAGCCATGTGATAAGAGAGGTGCATGCACAACATGACACTGAACATAAGAAAGTATCAAACAACCAGTGCCAGGTGATGTAAACTTCATTCACAATGGTAATGAGGTCAACCTAGCTACACAGGAACACCGGTGTCAATGTTTCCTTCTCACTAGACTGCTGAGCAGACTCAAGACAAGAAAGGGCGAGAAGCTCTGTTCAGCCTCTTCCGTAACAACAAACTGTTCTTTGTTCACCAGCGAGGCTCTCACCCGAGGTGACATCTAACCGGGCCAGGCCCATCTCAAGAGAAGAGTATTGTGTGTGACATAACCCATCAAAGACCTGATCTTCTCGGATTCTCATTGGCTGGCAGCCTCTAACGAGAGAGTGACCTTTGAGGGTTTCCCAGGGCTATTTGATTCTCTCGACAGATTCTTAGGTCCTGGGTAAATTAACTCAAGCCAATGTCATCAGCCAACGCAAGAAGAGCCAGAGCTGATAAAGCATCAAATACTATACCCTGCAGCCTGAACCCGACACCCGCGGCAGACTTTCTCATCTCTTGGTGATCTGATGCCTCCTCCTCGTTCTAAGGAACAAGCTGGGCTCAAACGTCTGTAAAAAGACTCCAGGGCATATATGGTTGGCAACCTCAGTACTACTTCGATTCAGCAAAATTCACGAACCATTAGCCTGGTTTCTGGAAGAATTGATTATGGCAATAGTGAATTTTGACAGAATTGTATATTCACAGCCAGGATCTGCTACAAAATATAACTACTAATGACGTAAATGACAGACTACTAACCATCCTAAAAAATCCATACCAACTAAGGCACTGATGACGTGCGCCCATTTGACAGAAAATGTCAAGTGTGAAGTAATACCTTCTCTTTCGCATAGCTTTACACCATGGTGTGATTGATGTATGTTGACACCACCTCTATCATTCCCGCCTGCACAACTATTTCCACCTCTACCTAGCGTGTGGACGCTGGGCACATGTGCACAAACATGCCTGTACCTTCGATCGCCCGGCCTGCCAAGAGTGCACTGTCCTCAAATATTCTAAAACTTGAGGTCGAAGGGTAAAATTAAAAGCCAGTCCTCAAACATGTGGGTGCATGTTTAGGGCCTGCCCGTGGTTGGAATATGGAGACATTAGAAAGGCACGGACACACAGGAAACATCAGAAGATTAACAATTTCTTCATATTTAATCACACATCATATTTTGGGAGTTATTGCATTTTCCTATTAAATTACCTGGGACACGGTAGTGCTTAATTTGTAAAATAATAAGTGCCAGGGCTCTGACCAGTTGGCCACTGCAGCCTGCACCACCCAAGGCTCCTGTCATCACTGTCAAAACAGCTACCAACAGTCTCTCTCACATGCATGTACAACAGTTCAGATTATGGCAGGTCCCTAAAGCTAAAGGAATTGCTGGAGAGGCCGTTATTAGTAATTTTTTAAAATGTATATTGTGTTCATAAACAACCGTTATTCTGCTCATCTCAAAATTAGATGGGCAGCGCCACCATGTGGCAGACTGTCCAAATGTGGTGTTGACAATTATGTGCCATGGCCGAGCACAGAAATAATTTAAGTACCGGTGCTAAGCACCGGAAACCACATGTTCAAATTAAGCACTGGGTCACATGGACAAAATGCCTCTGGGTACTACCATTTGATTTGACTTTATTCTCCCAAGTTGAAATTTAAAACCAGGCATTTGACGATGGGCGCCATTTTGGATTATTACAGTTTAAAATATATTTGATATAAATATTTTGATTGGGAAAGCAAACAAGTAATTTTGCTACAATACACTTGATCACTACCCACCACCACCCGCAACAGGTTCCTCACAGGAGCTGGAGCAAGATCACCGCCGAGCAGCGCACCACCTCCCTCAGCCAGAACCCACCCGCCAGCACAACGGACCCCAACGAAGCAGCCCGCAACTTCACGCAGTGGCTGACCGCCTGCGCCGACGACCTCGCGCCACTAAAGAAACCTCCCAGCAGACCCAGAAGCAAGAAGGCCTCCTGGTTTACCGACGAACTCAAGGACTCCAAGAAGAACTGCCGCACCCTCGAGAAAGCCTGGCTCCGCGACCAGACCACAGACAACATGACCGCCCTCAAACACGCCACCCGCAAGCACCACCAGCTTATCTGCACCACCAAGAAGAAATCTCTGAAGGAACGACTGGACAACAACACCCACGACAGCAAGGAACTCTTCAACATCGTCAACGAGTTCTCCAACCCCAGCACCGGCAACAACGACATCACTCCTTCACAAGATCTCTGCGACTCTCTCGCCTCGTTCTTCCACCGCAAGATGTCCGACATCCACAACAGCTTCGACGCACCATCCACGCACCCTACCGTCGAACCAACGCCCCCCACCGCCACCCTCCGCACCTGGACCACGGTGACCACCGAAGACACAGCCCGCACGATGAGCACCATCCACTCCGGATCTCCAACTGACAACTGCCCCCACCACGTCTTCAACAAGGCCGAATCCACCATCGCACGCCAACTCCGGAACATCATCAACACCGCCACCTTCTCGGAGAGCTGGAAGTATGCCGAGCTCAGCGCCCTACTGAAGAAACCAACAGCGGACCCCACTGACCTCAAGAACTTCCGCCCCACCTCGCTCCTCCCTTTTCCTGCCAAAGTCATCGAGAAGACCGCCAACAGACAGCTTGCCGCCTTCCTCAAGACGAACGGATCCCTCGACTCCTCGCAGTCCGGTTTCAGAGCCAACCACAGCACCGAGACCACCCTCATCGCAGCCACCGACGACATCCGAGCCCTGCTCGACAACGGGGAAACAGCGGCACTCATCCTCCTGGATCTCTCTGCAGCGTTCGACACTGTCTGCCACCGCACCCTAGTTCAACGCCTAAACAACATCGGTATCCAAGAGAAGGCACTGGAGTGGATCACCTCGTTCCTCGCCGGAAGAACACAGAGAGTCCGCCTCCCCCCGTTTCGTTCCGAGGCCACCGAAGTCATCTGCGGCGTCCCGCAAGGATCATCACTCAGCCCCACCCTCTTCAACGTCTACATGAGACCTCTTGCAGCCATCGCACGTCAGCACAACCTCAACATCATCTCCTACGCCGACGACACACAGCTGATCCTCTCCCTCACCAGAGACCCTGACACCGCCAGAACTAGCCTACACGAAGGGATGAAAGACGTCGCCGAATGGATGAAGAACAGCCGCCTGAAACTGAACTCCGACAAGACGGACGTCCTCATCCTGGGACCATCGCCCTCCGCCTGGGACGACTCCTGGTGGCCCCCCGCCCTGGGCACCACTCCCAAGCCAACAGACCACGCACGCAACCTGGGCTTCATCCTGGACTCCTCCCTCTCGATGACCAGACAAGTCAACGCCGTCTCCTCATCATGCTTCAACACCCTACGCATGCTCCGCAAGATCTTCCGCTGGATCCCGACCAAAACCAGGAAGACGGTCACCCAGGCACTCGTCACCAGCCGACTGGACTACGGAAACACCCTCTACGCCGGAACCACAGCCAAGCTACAGAAAAGACTCCAACGCATCCAGAACGCCTCCGCCCGACTCATCCTGGACATCCCCCGACGAAGCCACATCTCCGGCCACCTGAGGGACCTGCACTGGCTCCCCATCAGCAAGAGGATCACGTTCAGGCTCCTCACCCACGCACACAAGTCTCTCCACGACCTGGGCCCCAAGTACCTCAACGACCGCCTGACCTTCTACACGCCCACCCGTCAGCTACGTTCTACTAGCCCCGCCCTCGCCGCCGTACCACGCATCCGAAGAGCCAACGCCGGAGGCAGATCCTTTTCCTACCTGGCGGCCAAGACATGGAACTCCCACCCCATCCACCTTCGGCTGACCCAGGACCATCTCGCCTTCAGGAGACAACTCAAGACCTGGCTGTTCGAGCAATAGCAGACCCCTTCCCCCAAGCGCCTTGAGACCCTTCTGGGTGAGTAGTGCGCGATACAAATGGCATGATTGATTTGATTGATCATCGATTTTACGGGTTTCAGACTATTCTCTCATTATTTGCTATGAAATAACTGGATAGAAGCAATACGTTTAACTATGTGCTGTTCCTATGCAATATTTGTGTCTGCTGAACTACTGTAATCGTGTTAAAGACGACTTGTGACTCACGTGCAGCAGTATATCAAGGTTGTACAACCTAAGCCGTGGAGGGAAGAAACCATGCTAGACTTTCATACTATCTACATAAAACACATTTACACACAAATCTATCTACATGAAACTCCTTTACGTAGTCAGGATCACCCCAAAAACTTTTCATAGGTCAAACTCTCCTGGACCTACCTTTTGCCCCTCTGATATAGAAATGATGCTTCCTGCCACAGAATATAAGACGCTAAGTGTTAATCAACTGCAGTAGCCCTAGAAAGCGGCTACCAAGAAACCGCATGACTCATTTTTAATTCTTCATATTCCAAGAGTTGGCTATGCAGCCTTTAGTCACACACCTTGTTTCTTATTTTTGTTTTCCTATCAGGCTATTATTAAACCTGCATATCTCCAGAGCCTAAACACAGCTCTAGACTCCAAATAGGTATTTGATTCACTGACCTGGCTGCACTACTCTTCGCCTGCATGTTCCCAGTCTTGGCCAAGGTTACAAGAGAATGGACTGTGAATTGAATTTGCAGTAAATATAAGTAATAAAACAAACACAGCGTGAGCTATGGCTTTCCGAAGCAGAGCCTGACGGTTTATAATTAAGTTTTACACAGTTTGGAGTGAAAGCTTTAGCACCAGAATAGATGCATGCTTAAAAGCTAATTACAGACAGCAAACACCAGTATGTACTTTGCAAACACACACACCTCCCCATACATCAAGATGTCAGAATATAAACTCAACTTCCCCTGCATGCGGTACGTTTCCGCAGCATAGTTTGATATGTTATATCCCAGAGCCTTCTGAAAGTAAATAGTTTAAACAGTTCATTTGAGTTGAAGCGTGTCTAGCCGGTGGACATTATTACTTATGAGGAAGAAGTTTCTAGCATGCTTGAAAGTTCCCACTGTGGTGCATCTGCACAGGCTGCCCTACACTGTGGTACATCTGCACAGGCTGCCCTACACTGTGGTACATCTCCACAGGCTGCCCTATGCTGTGGCACATATCCACAGGGACCCTCACTGCGGTATATCTCCACAGTCTGTTCTTCACTGTGGTACATCACCACAGACTGCCTTTCACTGTGGTACATCTCTACAGACTGCCTTTCACTGTGGTACATCTCTACAGACTGCCTTTCACTGTGGTACATCTCCACAGGCTGCCTTTCACTGTAGTACATCTCTACAGGCTGCCTTTCACTGTGGTACATCTCTACAGGATGCCTTTCACTGTGGTACATCTCTACAGGCTGCCTTTCAATGTGGTACATCTCTACAGGCTGCCTTTCACTGTGGTACATCTCTACAGGATGCCTTTCACTGTGGTACATCTCTACAGGCTGCCCTTTATTCTGGCACATATCCACAGGCTGCCCTTCCAAGCCGCATCTTTCTCGTGCTCTGCTGCATCACCAGCGAAGCAGTGATGAGCAGTGCCCTACCACAGACGGCAGAGAAAGTGAACAAGTCCAGGCTCTGATGCAACAGAAGAAGCCATGACACCGTAAGAAGGTGTAAAGTGCACAGACTGCAGAAAAGAAGCACCCAGATGCAGGTCATCTCCAGTGAGTCACCCAGAATCTGGAACAGAACCTCTGTGAAATCAGACTTTGATCTTTTAGATACAAGGGTCAGGACTCCACGTTTTTTCTTGTCAGCTGGCGAGCAGGTAGTGTGCGCTATCCAGTTTGCTCTGACAAGTTTTAGGTCCTCCTCTTCTAGTTTTGTTTCTTGTAACAGGATTATGTCACCCTTTGTCTTTGCGAGATAGTTCACTATCTTCCTGCGCTTAATGGGGTGGTTTAGGCCCTTGACATTTAGGGAAACTATATTTAGGTCTGCGGACCGGGTGAAGGCTTTACTGCTTGCCATCTGATGTATTGTGTTGCGGTGGTTTAGTGTGTCCAACACCCAGTATTCTGCTGGGATGGTTGTGAACTGGATTCTCGGTGTGTCTCCCTAGTGAACTGAGTCGGATTGTAGGCGGAGTACGCCGTTGTGTGCAGTGACGTATAAGGTGTGGAAAGAAGAAAAGATTGGAAAATAGATAGAACATAGAGCATATACAAATCAGAGCGAACCCCCCCCCCTCTTCCACCTACCCCGCCCCTCCTCCCCCTCCCCATTCACTTGCTTGTCGGAGGTGCGACGGCAGGATCGCCATTCCGCCTCCCGGAGACATGTTGTCTGTTAAATTGGGATTGCGATCTCTATGGGCACATTGTGGTGAGGGCTGTCATGAGCCTGCTTGTTTTTGTGCAAGGCAAGAAGCCTATGCGAAGCCAACAGAGCAGGGAAACTCTTAGCAAACTATTTGAAGCACAAAAGAAACCAGGTAGTGATCTCGTCAATAACAGACTTGAATAACAAAACCCACACGAGACACAAAGATATTCTCTGCACATTCCAAAAATTCTACGCAGAGCTATATAACTCGGAGCAGACGCTTAACCAAGAGGAATGCACTAGATACCTAGACAGACTAGGGCTCCCCAAGCTAGACTCCGAGGAAAAAGCAAAGCTAGGCCAGGAAATCAGCGAGGCAGAAATTGAAATGGGCAGTCAAGTCCCTAAAAAAAAAACAAGGTCCCAGGTCCTGACGGCTACTCTGCGGACTTCCTATCACAATTAATGCCCTCCATGAAAAGAGTCTTCAACCAGACCGCAATCACGGGGTGGTCCCTCAATCCATGACAGAGGCTAATATAATAGTTATCCCTAGGGAGGGCAAGGACCACTCATTGCCAAAAAACTACAGACCCATATCTCTCATCAATGTGGACTGCAAAGTCTACGCCAAAATCCTTGCTGTCAGACTAAACACGGTCCTGCCCAAACTAGTTACTCCCAAGTTGGCTTTATGCACAACAGAATATCTAGCGACAAGACACGTCTTTTCTGCCAGATTCTTGAACATATGTCCACGAAACAAGAACCGGCTGTGGCGATTGCACTAGACGCAGAAAAGGCCTTTGATAAGGTCTCGTGGGCCTTGCTAGAGAAATGCATACAGACCTTCAACCTGTTGGAGGCATACATAAGGATGACCATGGCCCTCTACCAGGGGGCGCCCCCACAGCCCGTATTGCTATCAATGGCTCTCTCTCGGACACATTCAGACTGAACCAGGGAACCAGACAAGGATACCAACTATCACCGACACGCTTTCTCCTGGCCCAAGAACCCCTAATCAAAAACATAAAGCTAAACGGGAACATAAAAGTGGTCGAAATCAGGGGGACCGTAGTAAAATTAGCCGCATACGCGGACGATATCCTGATCTTAACAGAACAACCAAAACCCTCTATAAAAGGCCCTTATGTCCACAATAGCACAATACTTTAAACTCTCAGGGTACAAACTAAACAACGAAAAATCCGAATGCAAACCATTAAACATCCACTGTACGAGAGATGCACTGGGTGACTCGGGTCTGACTTGGCAGACGGGACACATCAAATACCTAGGCATACACTTAGGCACCGACCTGTACAACACCCTAAGGCACAATGAGAAGGCCCTCATAGAAAAGGTCAAGAACCTGTTAGAGGCCTGGTCCCCAAAATTCATCACATGGTGGGGTCGCATAGAAACGATAAAAGTGATGATCACGCCGATGATCAATTACCTGTCATGCATGCTCCCTCTCCTTCTCACAGGTGACTTCCATCGGAAAATTGTCATTATGCTCACCAAATTTCTTTGGCGGGACAAAAAATAAAGAATCAATATTAAGAAGTTTAGGCTGCCAAAAGCTCAGGGAGGGCTTAACCTGGCAGACTTCAAAGCCTATTAATTAGCCTTCCTAGCAAAGCTGGGCACTCAGTGGGTGGCCCAGACACCAGACTACACTCCAGTGTGGCCACAGGTGGAGAAGGCCATTCTAAACAATCTACACCCTATTGCCCTACTTACGGCAAACACATACCCACACACCTATAAGCTGATATTTAAAAACAGAAAGTTAGCACTCCTAAAAGTAGACAGGAGAATGGAGGTTAGCATCAGGGGTTCCAAGACGAAGTCCTTGTGGTCAAACAAGACCATCAAATATAAGGGGAAGAGTCTTAACTTTTAATCATGGATAGAGAAAGGTATAAGCTTCCCACACCAACTAGAGAAGGGGACAGCCCCAATCACTTTTGCAGACCTGAAAACACACAATCAACTAGAAGACCTAGACCTCTATAGATTCCTAAAGATAAAAAACAGCCCTGGCAAAGACAAAACTAACCAGCACCCAACCCTCAATCTTTCGCTTAGTAACCAATATCAATAAACTGGGTCATCAAGTCTCACATATTTACAAGCTTCTACGCCCAAATAGCACTAAACTCAACAAAAAAACAAACGAATACTGGGACAAACAACTACACCATCCACTAAAGGACCAGGAGTGGAAAACACTTTGGTCCTCAGCCACACAAAACAAGATCACCCCAATCCTCGCACAAACCAAATACTGGTTACTACACAAGACCTACTGGACCCCAGACCGTCTACACACGCTAGGACTCAGGGAAGACTCCCTATGCTGGAACTGCAACACACAGAAGGGCGACTTAGCACATCTCATCTTCCACTGTCCAACTCTCACTTCAATCTGGGGAGGGGTCTTTAATTTCATAGACAATGTGTTCAAAATCAAAACAACAAGAGATTTTGCTTCCCTAACCACAGCATTTATGAGATCTGATCTCCACTCTGAGAATGACATGGAGCTAATGGACTTACTACTGACTGCGGCTGGCAAACTGGTGCTAACCAACTGGAAAGACTCTAGCAAAACCAACCTTCAAGGATGGCTAAACTGGATTTCTCACCTCAGAGGAGCGGACAGCTTAGCGCTACAGTACTCCCCATGGAAGGCATTGCCCAGGGGGCTATGGGAGACTCTGGACAGGTCCCTAGACCCATACAAGCCCCCATAATCGAGAGGCCCTAAAATCACGAAGACGGGGGAGGCTATTGTTAAGACCTCCCAAGGAGCCTGAGCCGGGGACAACTGATATGTGGTCTGACCTATCGTTCCCTAAGGGCTGTGCCATGAATGGGCTATCCTATCCCACTCTCCTCACATTTCCTACTTTGCTGTCCTTTTCCGACCTGATTAAACACATTCTTTCAAACCATACCAGCTCATGGGTAAGCACTGCCATAGCAATTGTACTAACGTTCAGGGTAAGATTCGGGTGCTGCCCCCAACAGGCTTGATGACTGTAATCACTATATAAAAATGTTTAATATAAACAAGTTAAAAAAAATAAAAAAACATATCTCCAGGGGCCATCAAAGCGCTGTACAGGTGAGGACACAAAGATGCAGATAGATTTACAATAAAATCTCAGGAGGATAAATGAACCCAAATACTGAAGAAATAAAGCAAGGAAGGCAAGGGATCCAGTCTAGGGCAGCAGGATGATTGTGGCCTTTCACCATTCGCACAAGCGAAGGAGGAAGCCTGAGGTGCAAAAGGAGGTGCCCAGATGCGGACCAAATCTGATGACACAAGCCTTCTTTGAGAGCCTGAAGAAGTACCCCATAGAATCGATAAAGAGCATCCCACCATCTCCAGGGCCCTACAAAAGGGAAAAACACTTCACTCCAGTGTCACTTGATGCACTGGACCTTGACTCTTATGTGGTTCTCCCTTAGGTAAGATACCCCCAGCTAGGCTAGCTACAAAAACACAAACACAAATCCTATGTTTAAAAACAATGGCAGAATCATTTGGCTTCCATTAATGGCAAAATAAAAACCGTGCACCCCAACTGAAATAATTCTGTATGGGAGCTTTCTTTAGTGCATGTTAAGCAAGAACAAGAAGGGGGAAATGTGTTCAATACAAAATGACCATAGGCACAGAGCTAGGCACATGTTTATCTTCGGATTCCCACACCAATTCATCAATAAGCACCGAAGCCCGCCAAATATCCCAAATCACCCTGCCGCGAATCATCGGCATTTACTTCCAAGATCTCCACTTGCTTCTAAGAATGAAGATTTTTAAACTGTGTGTTAGAGAGTTATGATTACAAAGCAATTTATCGTTAATCAACTTGTTTTGTCAGAAATTGATTTATTTAAATCCAAAATCAATCAGTTTTCTTTCAGCAAAATAGAAATGTATAGAAGTTATCAGCCTGCAGGGTTTTGTTCATAAGGCAAGAGCCCAACTCTGTGAATGAACATCACTCCACTTGTTACCTAACAAACAAGAGAATGGATTCAAAATCTTATGCCTTTTCCATAAAGCTCTAAGCAGTGAGCCACTCAGATATATTACCAACCCAATGACAATCCCAGCCAATGGGAAACCAAACGGTGACCATAGAAAACAGGAATTTATTTCCCGATGGGGATGGAAATGCTTTGAAGCCATAAAGCTATGTGTACATGGCTCCTCCCACTGAAATATACCTCCTTTAGATCTTTGTCTCCTACTTTCTGAGCTTCAGGGCAACCCAAATTTGTTCTAGCCCACCTTTCCACTGTGTCAGTGTTGAGAACTCCCTAAAGGAGAACATTTTTGCTGTTAGATGTGGTCCTGAACATGCATGATTTTATCAACAGATTTTTACCACATCTTCACAGGCAAACAGGCTCAATACTATATAAAAAATTACCACCAAGACTAAATAAAAAAAAAAATTATGATGACCGACTGAGAAACTACAAAGTTTACCAAAGTCACCTTTTGGCAAATACAAGGTGCAATTTGGGGCGAAGCTGTGTGAGTAGACACAACATGATTTCTTACCTGACCAGTGTCCGGTGGAGGTTCCAGATCTGTCGGTGCAGGTCTCGCTGACGGGTTTAAAGACGGTCTCCCAGCCACCTGTGGCGTACCGCCAGCTCTGAGACTCCAGGATCAGTGTTCTCTGGGTGCCGAACGCGATCATGAAGCAGTAGACAACATGATGAAGCTGACATCCATAACCACAGCCTTTGTTGATGTTGCAGACCAGCTTCTTGGCTTTGCTACAATCCTTGGGGTTCTGAGAGAGGAAAAAAGCTATGTTTTAGTCATGTTTATGCCCCTGCAGTTGAATTTGCAAACCAGCTTATTTAAGACTGTCTAATTACCATATTGAATAATAAGTAGGAACACCAACACACACTTAGGTCGGTTATAAATACAATGTGGTTTATTCAGTGTAGCATGTTTAGAGTAGTAAGAAAGTGTAGAATATGAAAAAAGAACGAAGGCAACTGCATACTCTGGTCGCTCCCTTTGGCATGCCCACTGCTGTTACCCATCACCATCTGAAGGTGCAGGTGGTAATTCTGGACAGCTTCCTTGAAAGGGGGCACAGTTTCTGCACATGCTCTCTCTTGCTTTAAATTATTCCCAGTAGCTTTGCCACTGGGACACTTTATTTCAGCTTCACAATTTTCCACCAAGTTTGTTCAAACAGTGAGTTGATGGGAAGGGAAAAATTGCAGACCGATCCGGCATGTGCTCTGCAGTTCCAGGAAAAGTCCCTCAGAGGATTCCAAAGATAAGTTGGGGACTTATTCAACAGCGTTTGACTCCAGGCTCTGAGCAACGCCAGGTGATCACCTGCTTCCCACCACAGGTTCTAGCAAATGTAGTGTAGAGAAAAGTGATGCCCCCTACGACATGTGCCCGTCCCTCAAAGCACAGAGGCCACTGTACACGGATTTGCAGCGCTTTACAAAAACACAAATAACATAACTTCGCAATTATTATCATTAGCTTGTGACGCGAAGGGCAGATCTATTTTTTTTAAAACAAAAACTTTTTTTGTTATTGACTTTAATATTCCTAACAGGGAATAGTACAAAATCATGAAGTTTTCCGACAGGTCATGGGCTAGTGGCAACATCTGCATCAAAGGCTCTTAGGCTCTGCCCCTTCCAACACCAAAAGTCTCCTCTAGTCGCCCATCCATCTGTATCTCTTTTTAATAAGGCTCCTAAAACTCCTCCCTTTAATCAGATATCACTGCTTACTGGATTGAGCCGGGATAAAGTTTAGATTTCAGGACCATCTGAGCACGGGTAACACAATTATTGATTGCAAGCAGGATATAATACCAAAACTGACAAAGCAAAGTCTTTGGTTGCTCAAAATAACTAACACGCCAATAACGGCACAATCTTTCTGGCGTCTCTGGATTCCAGGCAGCATTTACTGCAGCAGACAGAAGGCTACAAAGGTAAAGTTCAGCCCGAAAAATGAAAACTCCTAGGTCAGGGCTCTTATCACTGGTGTCGGTCTTTATTTATGTATCCTGCTTTATGTAACTTACTCCTAGGTGCAGCACTTTTCAATTGGATTTTTTTTAAGTGCCTATTTAAGAGCGTGGCCTAAAAGGTATAATTAGGAATCCTTTCCTAGAGGAGTGGCCTATGTAAAAAGGGATGTGGCTTAAACTATTTAAAGTCAGCTCTTGTATTTTGCCAGGGCGTGCCACCTGCCCAATATATTGGGACCTCTATGTGAGCTTTTTCGTATTGGATCCAAACATGTCACACAATAACAGACATGCACCTTGAACAAGCTAGAAATACTGGCTTTGCTAATGAGTAAATGATTTTGCTGTGAATAATTAGAATTTGAAAGTATTTGCATTCTGAAAACATGAGACTGCAAATTAAACATTGCTAAAGTATACAGAAATGTTAGTGTTTTTCAGTCTCAGTCACTCCCATTCTACAGTTGCACCATTTTCGGCTGCAGTCTCTCAGCCTGTAACACACTTCAGCCCTTTTTCTTCCCATCTTTTTTAAATCCTCCATCTGCATATCTCACACCTGATCTATTTCCTCTTCTGCTCCCTCTTTTCACTCACTCCTTTACTTCTTTTCATCCCCTTCACCATCAACACACAACACATCCACTCACCTGTAAACACAGCATTTCGTTTGCATTAGCCTTGTCATTATTTTGAGAGTTGTGAATGTACTCCACACACTTTTGCATAGAATCACAACTAGAATTGCCACCCGGGCTATTGCTCTGTGCAATTTTGCAGAGGCCAAGGTTTGGTTGAGCATGTGTTCTGGACGCCTTCTGACAAGCACTGTGAGAAACGAGCCCTACCTTAAGCCTCAACCCTAGAGGTCTCCGTTGTGATCCTTCACAATTATACAGACGCACTATTCGTTTACTTGTGTTTTTTGTTTAACTGTTTCACCCTAGCTTTTTGTGTTCATCTGACATTTTATAACTTCTTTTTAGCATATATGTTTAGCATTCCTTTATTATTATTATTATGCGTTCTTATATAGCGCTCGATTACCCGTAGGCATCTCGGCGCTTGCCTTGGGAACCCGTCCTGGCTTTTTCCCTGTGAGATAACCGTACTGGGCATCCCCAAGGTGAAAGCCAGGCATCCCGCCACGGGGGTGCCGTAGTGGAGATTAAGCAGGCTGATGCCCAGAGCTGCAGAGTGTGAACCCGTGATTTGAGTAGGCACCGAAACGAGAATTATCGAGTCCGTGGATATTTGGGCTCAAGACCCTGCCGCGTCGGGAATTGAACCCTGGTCCCGAGTCTGACCTCTGCTTCAGGGTCTACCTCCTCTAACCAGTGAGCCACACTTCTCCACACTTCTCTTCTTTATGTATACAGTCCCAAGCAATTCATTTAAAAATTGAAGTCCACAGTAGCTAAGCCTAAAGTTGCACTCCTGAAGCAGACTTAATACTTTTGTTCTCATTATGAGTGAGTCGAAAAATTCCCAGGCAAGTCTATCAATGCCCCATCACCGAGTTTCCAACAGAGGGGCTACGGGTAACTCCGAGGGGAGATGCAGAGCAAATAGGGATTACCAGTGGAACACTGACAATTGAACAATTACCAGGCAAAATCTGTATTTTTTTTGTCCGATTCCCCCCACAAGTTATCATTTTGCCCTAGAATTTCTTTTTTTTTTTAAATTTCAATATAATTTTTATTGTATTTTTATTAACAACATACAGACATGTAACACGTAATCATCATCGCTTTGTCTTTACAGGGTGTCAGCCCAAGCTGGCTGAGTTAGTGGCGGAACCGTTACAGATTATAAATGCTTGGCTGTCCCCCTATCCACTTGTCACAGTAAGAGGAAGGGAAAGAGTGAAATGGGAAGGAGTAGGAATTGAGGTACAGAGAAAAAGTGCTAGCATACAAGAAGTTTGCTTTCAACTCGATAGTGTCTTGGCACGTAGGAGGTCTGTTCGAGCTGCTTGTTTTCGTTTTGTTAGTACTGTTTAAGGCAGGTCATATGTGTCTAGGAACTTGTCCAAGGACGCCCACATACCCCTGCAGGGTTGACTCCATGGTGAGTTTCGCAGGGCGATTGTGTCAGCCCCCCTGAGGTACGTCACCTAGTTGAGCCAGCCCTTAAAGGTTGCCTTGGAGGTGTCTTTCCATTTGGTGAGTACTATTTTAACTGCCGCTGTTAGCAGGAGATCTCTGCTGAATATTTTGGCTGCTACAGTAGCTGAAATCTCCTGGTAAAAGTAAACAGATCCATGGCATTCCTGTAATCTCAAAATTCCAAGGAGGCCGGAAACGGCTTTACTGGCCCCACGGGAATTAAGAGGCCCACATAATAAGGGCATTTGCGTCTAAATGAGGGTCTGCCAATACCAGCAAACTTGAAGAACAATCTCTGTTTTCCATGAAAACGAATGCTCAGCAAAATATGTGATAGCACGTGAACAGATGGGTAAAAAAAAAATTACAAATGAAAGTTACCCTTTCTGAAAAGCTTATGTAAGAATTACTGCTGCAGAGAAATATTTCCCAGTCTGCATTCACATCTTTTGTACCCGGAAAATAATTGATTGCAGATGGCACAACCACTTGGATATTCTGGGAGCTGCTCTTCCTACTTCTCTTGTTGAAAACCATTCTGAGGACCGTGTGGCCCTTGTGTAACCAAACAGTCCCTCAAACATCCGTATTGAAATGCTGCCCACTCCACTTACAAGCTAATGCCTCCTCCACGACTCATCTTAAAGTCTGTGATGCAAATGCAACCACTCTCTCCTGAGCACCTTACTGCTACATCAGCACAGCTTCAGGACTATACGCACTGGCATCACTATGGTCCTGTCTCATGAGTCAAAAGTTTTCAAAATCACTGCTTTGAAAATGGCCTCCTTGATAGACTCAAACACCGACTGACATTCTTTGGTCCATTCGTACTTAACTCCTTTCTTCATTAACAGGCGCAACACGCATACCTTGTCTGGGAAGTGTTCTACAAACCTGGAATAATATTTGGCTAGGCCCGAAAAGGAACTAGGCTGTTCCTTGTCTGAGGAGAAAGGTGCCTTTTCGATTGCCTCGACCAACTTCAGTGTGGGCCTTATACCATTCCAAGATAGTGCACCAAGTACTCCACTTTCTGTACACAAAACGTACACTTCTCCCTGCTTATAGTCAATCCTGCACGCTTCCCAGTACTGTTTCCAACACACTATCGTGTCTCTCTTTGTATGGCCCACAACAAGATGTCATCCTGAAAGAATATTTGAAATTGGCCCACGCGCTCCGTTGTTTTCACCAGGTTTTTGTCCAAGATGAATATGTTGCTAATAAATCCTGAAAGAATAACACATTAGACAATTCCTTCCAGACAATGGAATACTGCTGACGTGGATGCGAACCCGAAGGGCATGCGTACAAACTGAAAAGCCCCTTAAGATGTGATGAAAGACGTCAGATGTTTTGACTCAGAATGTAAAAGCACCTGGTGGTAGGAACTTGATAAGTCCAAAGATGAGAAATACTTGGAAGTGGATGGGGGTCAACCCTCATTTAGATTCCTTAATTCAACGCACATCCGTAACTTTCCATTAGATTTGGTTGCCAATACTGCTGGACTGAACCATTCAGATGACTATCGGTTCGATAACTTCTGATGTACACAACCAGTCCAGTTCTTTCATCAATTGACCCCTCAACGCTAAAGGCACGCTTCTCACTTTGTCTATCTTGGGAAGACATCCCTTCTTCATGATTATTCGATGTTCAAACCGTTTGAGACACCCACATTTATTAGAAAACAATTTGGGATATTTCTTGCTCCAGAACTCAATGTTACTACTGTCAGTGAGCAGCATCTGGTCTGGTGGATTGGGATTTAAAAATATGCCTAGGGCTTTTTGTTCCTTCCATCCCAACAACACTTTCACCTTTTCAACCACATACAACTTTGCACATGCAAATCTCTCTTCTTATACCAATGTTCCTACAAAGTACTCCAATATGGGTAGTTTCACACCACAATAACCTTCTGGCTCCACGTCTGTGGGGAACAACTTGGAACCAGATGCTCTTCTCCATATAGATTGATCTATTAAGGTATTTCAGCTTTATGATGCGGTAAAAAATGCATGAGAGTTCTATACTTGAATCCTGTGTGCCTATACTACACCCGAGCATGGCACAGCTGGTTCGAAGTTGCAGGCTCCCCAGCCATATTGACAGGCTGCTAAGCTGTACTTTCGAACCCAATTTCTCCAAATTTCCTCCATCTCCTGTAGCACCTACACTCTACTCTAGGCCCCAACCTTATATGCGCCTCTTCTGCACTCAAATGCCAGCCTCCTCCTGGATGAATGATTTGTAAACTTAGAAAATGCACAGTTACCTTGGAGGGCACTGGAGGCTTCTAGATTCTACTGTCCCATTTCACTTGCTGCAGGACCACTGTCACTCTCTCTTCCTAACCCCCTGGCTTTGTCAATGTTTTACATGTAAGGCTAACAGGCTGCAGAAGTCACTTTACAGTACAACTGTAACAAACAAACATGAGAATGAGCAAAATTCTCTAAAGTACATACATAAATTAAGAGGTGCACCTGCCTTTCAACCAAATCAATCATGTCTAGTTACGTATATGAGCTGTATGAAAATAGTGTACACGCAGGCAACACAAAGCCTCTGGCGAGTCAATGGTAGGACTAGCATTGCTATCTCACCACAGACCTCCACGGGCGATCATTTTCTGGTAGTACAGACTTTCAAATCATTTGCTGGACTTGAGACTCATACTGAGGAACACAATTTTAAATATCTGAAGTAATCCATTAATATCGCCCACCTATCAGACCTCTACATTTAAGTGCCCTCAACCAATCAGAAGAAAGATACAACATGGTGACAAAACATTCAGGAATGAAGGTTTGTGATTACGATCTCTTCGAACCATCATCCCAGAGGTATCCCGAAGTGTGCCAGCTTCAGGAAAAACTCCAAGCCAACCAAAGCCTTGACTACTAGCTCCCTTCTTCTCGTCCTCTTGTCTCTTCCTTCTACTAAAGGTTCTCAGAAGAAACACTTATATAGTCAGTGTGTAAATTATGTGGTCATTCGTTAATTTAAAGTGTTGTAATTTCCAATTTATATAGTCATTATAAGTACAAATCAATAGAGTTTCCCTTCAGAATACCTTAACAAGAGAACAAAACTATAGGAGCAGGTAGGACATTCTGCTAAAAAGTTTGCATATGAACTTATTTGGTGCAACCCATTGCAAGTAGTCTATGCAACAGTGCAAGATGAGATGTCGGGCGACAGGAAGGTGAAGGTATGTCGGGGAGGCAGAGGGTGGCAGCAAATGGTAGGCATGGATAGGGCTTGTAGTGCAGGAGCTGGCCTGTCTCAGTAGGATGGCAGCGGTTACTGCAGAGCTGGCCAGTCGAACGTGTGTGTGTGGGGGGGGGGGGGTAAATGTTCAGCCGGAAGTCAGGACGGGGTGTCTGTTCAGATGCAGCAAGGAACAAAGAGGGCACAGACGAGAAGGTGATGCTTGAAGGAGAAGATAAGATAATTTGCTAAATGCGCTGCCCTTAGATCCATATTAATTTGCTACAATTGCAGCAAAAAGCCGCTGAACTCAAGAATAATTCTATCAAGCTAACTTCTGAATGCTAGAGGTGTGCTCCCATCTCAGCGGGGACACATTTTCTAGCAGTGTATGCGCATTAACTGCTTTACACAGTTCATTTTTGTTTTCTTGATGTCAGCTCACTGAACACAATGAATGTATTTAGCAGGGATCTGAAGACAATGCAGACAGCTAAATTATTGATGGACTCGAAGCCTTCACAATAAATCTGTGGCAGCAAAAGTCTTCAAAATGAGTAAGTCTGTCAGGCAAGAGCGTAAACATTCTTTCTCTCACCACAGTATCATTTACAATTGTGATTCTCAAACAAAATGAGAATTTTACACCTATTAAGTCATACAATTGAGCTGACTATCAACTAATTTCAGGATCTATTGCTCCAGCATCCCTTCATTTCCTCATTTCTATTACTCACAACACAACACAGGCTGCTGCACATTGATAAGCAGGCAGGTTCAGTCAAGAACAACAAGCAGATGAGGTTACCAAAGGGCCGGTCGCTTGATACAGGCATGGACTAGGCGTGATTGGGTCACATACTTCCATGCCTCCAATATCCTTCTCAATCCAAATAATTGACTAACATATCTACCACTCAAATTACTTTTAGATTTCACTATACTAATTCACCACTAGTTCTTTATAGGCACAGGAGTAGCGTGCTACTTGCCGAAAAAGCCATTTGACACCTCGTATTTGGTAGTAAGAGCTATATAAATGCAATTACAATACAGACTTAATTCAGCTAAATCCCTTCATATTTAGTGGTTCAAGTGAAAAAATAAAAGTAGGAGAAGTGTGGCCTTGGCTACAATGCACTAACTGGAGAGGGGTTGGTTGGTGGGTGGGGATGGGGAAGAGAATCACAAATCAAAGCACAGCAAAGCAGTGATGTTCTAGTATTTTTTGGTGTCCTTATTTCCTAGTCAAAATAGATAATGAATATGTTTGCTTCAGGTGTTTGTCCCAGCCTACCGGCTGTAGATATGAACGCAGGCTGGAGTGTCTCAGTCTTACATCCTTACAACTTTACTGTAATGAGTACAAGGGAGGTGGACAGTAATTCTATAATTACTTTAGAGTAGCAGTGTCCAAAAGAGTTCAAGCAATGTGAGACCCACCCCAGATTTGCAGCACACTAATAATCTGTAACTTGTATGGTACTGGCAATGTCCTTAACTACTTCTCCTCCTAAAAAAAAAAACATATGTTCATTCATCGGGGCACCTCCAGGTCCCAGAAGCTTCGAATCACCTGCAAAGAGTTCTATTTTGCCCCCATGATCATCAACCTCTACCTGGAACCCCTTTGAATTCTACACAATGATAACAGCATCAACACCAATCAATATTCCAACGGCAGACAACTCTACTTGAATGTCTCCTCAGCTCCACACATAGGCCTTAACCAGTGCTTGCACCTACTGTGGATCTATAACTACAGCAGAAACACGAAGTTCACCCTCACCAAGACAGAATTACTTCTATTTTCCCAGAACAACAAACATCTAGTCACACCTAGCTCTACGAAACAACCCTGATTGATTCATACCCCGCCCTTCACCCAATACCAAGCCACTGAGCAGCACCCTGCAGACTGCCCTCACCTTCCCTGTATCGGAATCAAGCATCCTAGGACTGGTTTCTGGCTATCAGCCGTCATCAGCCAGGATAGCTTGACTCCAGTGGCGTGGTGAGCACGGGACCCATGTCTGGGCATACCCTTCCCACATAGGTTGAACAGCAAAACATACAAGAAGATGGACGGAATGTTGCATATTGGCAAAACATTCACCCCCAGTCACAGATCTGGGTTTAATCCATTGTTATTTTGCATTCTGTGCATCAACTGTTGTTTTTGCATTTGTCACCCCGATTGGGACGGGTATGCTCAGACGTGAGTCCTGTGCTCTCCATGCCACTGGAATCAAGCTAACCTGGCTGATGAGTGCTGAAAGCCCGAAACCGGTCCAAGGATGCTTGTTTCCAGTCCAGGGATGACCTGGCTTGGCAGTTCGGGCTGGACTGTTCCCATGGGGCACAGGGTCAAGACTGATTTGCATATAGCCAGTGTCTAACCCAGGGTGGTGTGGAGTGCAAAAAAACGATGGATTTAGGCCCAGATCTCTATACTGGGGTGAATGTATGACATTGTTCTGCATTCTGTCCATCAACTGACGTTTATGCATTTGTCATTTGTAAAAGGGCATAGAGAAATAGAGTACATCTCTTAGGCCCTACTGTGCACCATTTAGCACACAGGACCCAGATCCTCGAATACTCTAAGGCTTGAAAGCAGTGGTCATTTGTAAAAGAAAAAGTGCCAGGGCACGCCTTAGGAGGCAGCGCTAACAGGAGAAATGTGCTGGTGCAAACTGCCTGCTGACTAGAGCCCTAGCACTTATTATTCTGGAGAGGACTTGGCCTAATGGCTAGAGCTTACAATTTCGGAGCTGGGAAACAAGGATCGAGTCTCTGCGTGGCTCAACATCCTGTGATTCTGGGGAAAATCACATGCCTTCCAAACGAGTGTGCCCTTAATTGGTGCTATAAGCGCCGGTGCTGAGCACCTGCTCAAATTAAGTACCGCTTGAAAGACATACCCAATCCCTCTATTTTCACGCTTGGTTTCAGTTTGCTTTTCCTTTCTTCCCATTACTTTACACCCCTTTATTCAGTTTGCATTTGTGGGTGCTTATTACCTTTTACTGAGCCTGTGTATTGTACTGACCATGTTAAAATAAACCTCAAGAAAGATGTCGTTAAAGTAGTCTGCATCTAAAGTTGTCTGAATCAGTGAGAAAATTACGACCCTCTCTAGATGTAAAACAGCAACGTTTTAACAATTTCTAAATCCATGTTTCAGAATAATTTTCAACTGTAGATAAGATTTATGAGGCAAAGTTTAATTACACAAACATTAAAAACTGCAGTAGTAAACAGCACTGTAGCACTTAAATCTCTCAGGCAGCCACTGATTGCTTTTCAGGCATTTGTTAAAATCAATAAAGAATAACATGAAGTCATCCTTGCAGAGCAGGTGGTGCTGGTTTACAGGAGCTGCCAAATTCAAAATATCCTTTCAGGAACAGATTGTTGGATAGTGCAACGGAGGAGCCATTTTGCGAAAAACATTGAGTTTACCAAAAAAGACAGATGCAAATTACAAAGATACACATTCACAGTCACAAGCGCCGTCTTACAGAGGAAATATTTTATCTTTAATTAACATGGCCGATGCTGCCAGTAAAATATTAAACAGTAAACTATCTTGTTGGTTTGTACCCACTAAATAAGAAAGTAATTACACGCCGTTATAATCTTATTTGTTGATTTATCAGTTTGGACCTTGAGTTGTGCTCTTCCCTCAACTTGGGAGCTAGTATAGTCTATACCGTTCTCATTTTGTAGTTGTTTACTCTACTTCTTTCTGCTTTCTTGACCGTTTGTAAAGCCCTCTGATACCCTCATGGGTCATGTTCGCGCTACATAAAATGTTTTAAATTAATAAATCTATTTTAACAGCTACTTTGATAATTAACTTAAGGTAGTAAACAATGCAGAACATCTGTATTACGATTATTTGGCTGAAAGAGACATTGCACTCTATCTCATTCAGTGCAAGTTTGCTAAATATCCAGATTGGATCAAACTCGTTACTAAGATCTTTGGTAATAATGGATATTGGCCACACTCTTTTATGACTTATTGAAAATACAGGAGTTTGATTGCCAATCCTCACACATAGCCTTAGTTTATTTGCTGACAATCAGCACCATGTTTCTTACACTGATGCTTAAGGGTAAAATGAGGGAGGCCTTTAGCCCAAAATGTTATAAGGTTGGATCATTGCATCTGGCACGAGTAAATATATTGTTTGGGGGAAATAAACCGATTTAGACAAAAATCAATAAACCACTATTGCCTACAAGAGTTGACTGCCTGTTCCTTCCGCACTGAACAGCTGCATCCGAGGGCAATGGTGCCCCCATACAGTTAATTACTAGCTAACATCTATCCAGCAATTTTTCAGATTTCCAGCTGCAAAAATACTTTTTTCAACAGCAGCCACAAGCATGTCACGGAAGTGAAGCAAGTGAGTAGCAGGAATAGAAGCACATGCTGTGAATATATAGTCATGGTGGACATGTCCTTCATCGCTACACAACATGCTGTATGGTCTGCCTTCATATGTTAGACATAGGATACCACACTAAAGCCAACATCTTAGGTGACGTTACTTTCTGTACTTTTGCAGGAGGAATCGAACACCATTTTATTGTGAGATAATGGAGTAAAAATCGGACACATTTTGAGTTCTGGTGCTCTTAGATGAGAATAAATAGAGCACATCACCATAAAACTGGTAAACACTTCTATACTCGTTTGGGGAAGGGGACAAAAGTTATACAACTTTATTTCTTCTACAAGCAAAAATGCATCGGAGTTGTATTCCTTCTACATTTAACTGGTTAAATCTCAAAAAGTTCAGCGATTCTCTTGTTCTTAATCTTATAATGTTTGAAGTCCAGTGACTTAAAGTTAAATGTTTATAATCTTGATACTGAATTCTATTACAGAAGAAGATTGTCATCAAAGTAAATTAAAACAATGTGTATTAAGGAAAGGTAGAGTGGAAACAGTAATCATCAAAGCAAGAACATCTCCAAACTAAGGGTACACAGGTTGACATAAGACATTTATAACACTATGCATCAAAAATCCAAGGTAACATTGTGTTTAAATCATTTTATATACCTAGGAACACAACTGTCTAAATTCTAAATTTACAGCGAGTAGCCGCACAAGGGTACCTCCAAACCATGCTTAGTTTCCTTTGCAGTCTCTCATGAAATCACATAGATATCACTTTCAGCAAATTAGGTCACTCAACATGATAAGTATGCCCTAGCCACCAAGCGCCACAAAAGGATGCTCTCTAGATTTCACTTTTCACAGGTCATGAAGTGCCTCAGATTCTGACGAAAAGTCATTCTGATACAGCAGGAAGCTGGCCTGATGAAGAAATATCACCTGCGGCCATCAGCTGAAATACTAAACTATTCTTGGAAGAAGGTATCGCTCTCCGAAACAGCAGCAGTGACATTGGATCGTTTTGACGTTGCCACACAATACAACCACAAGGTGCTTCATTGTCTGGAGAAATTTGAGTAGGAAAACAAAAAGGGGGCAGAGTCAACAAAAGTATGCGGATTCGTTAGTCTCAAGAGGTAGATCTCAGCAGAGAAGAACATTCTTCAGAGAACAGGTATTCAGAAGCACAGTGTATGTTTCTCATGTTGATAATACTTTGGTAATTAGGTAAAGGATTCCCCACAGATGGAAACACAGCTCCCTGAATTAAGCACTGACTACTGACATCTGGTGTCAAAAATGTTTGAATAGGTCTGAATACCGGATAAGTTGAAGTCAGAATTTCTTCCTTATTGGGGGAGTGAGGAGGTCAATAAACCGAGCACCAAGGAGCTGGTTAATTCCAATAACTGCTACTTACTGCACCGAGAGACAGCAACACCACTGTCAATTAATGCAAACACTTTAAGACATACAGCCTTTTGAGCAAGAGATTTCTTGGGGATGTAAATATGGAAATCTGGGATAAGTAAGGCAAGTGACAAAGGAGAAGAAGCAAAAGAGCACACTTAATAAAAATATCTGTCAAAATGGAGGACTGGCGGAACACCAATGAAGGTTAACCTGACGTAGACTGTGAATAATACATGAAATAAAATCAGAGAGTGTTTTTATTTTCTTAGAGGGGAAGGGCATTGGAATCCTTGCTTCTACACTCCAACATTGGAGAGGGAAGAGTACATGGGATGGGCTTGATTTGATGAAGGTGAGTTAAGGTTCAGTGCAATGTGGGATTTTGGTCTGCCTAGAACAATCAATCTCTTGCTGCCTCCCAGAGACTTTATCACATGTCTTCAAAGTCATCTTCATGACTGTTTTGGGAACTCTCATGGCCAAAACCTCTTACTGACACACCCAAGCTGCTTACCCTTGTCAAAGAACAAGAAACAATAAAAATCACTTAAAGGAAATCTATCGACACAGACATTGGTTAAATACAGGTTTTAAGCATTTTCCAAAACAGAGTAGCGCTATAGTCCAAACATGAAAGGCAGGGTGTTACAAATCCCGGGTGCACCAACAGAGAACATTCTATCACCACAGAAAGAGTTTGGGTTTAGATATCTGCAATGGCTTGCAGATCGCAGTCTTCAAACCGGTCTGTACCAACAACATGTAGAGGCCAACGTGGCAAGAGTATTGTGAGAGATAGCTTTATGCCCAACAGTCACAGACTTAATAATCATTGGAATAGCCACTAGGTCTCGCCTATGAGAGCTACTGTGTTGGCTACTATATCTTTTAGCCATGTTGTAGAGCAATGTGGCTGCTTTGAAGCATGGCTAAAAGTTTTTTTTTTTTAAAAAGCAGTAGAACGTGGAAACAGGAAGCTAAAAAAAATTAAAGGGCTATGACGAGGTCAGCGTTTGCTGCATCATTACGTTTTTTTTCTTATGGCGTATTTGAGGCAACACTGACAACCCGAGGGTGGGAGGCAAGAGGCAACAAGTACAATGGGAGGGAAGGAGCAACATGTACAATGGAATGGTGGGAGGCAAGAGGCAACACGTACAACTGGAGGGTGAAAAGGAAGAAGCAACACGGACAACAGGAGGTTGAGAGGGAAGAAGAAACACAGATAACTGAATAAGCAAAATGGACACAATGTAGGAACAGCACCGACAACGGGAGGGAGGCAGGTAAGAAGCAACATCTCGGTAGGAGGGAAGAAGCAACATGGGCAATGGGAAGATGGTAGGACAGAAGCAACTAGCACAGTGGGAGGGCAGAAGTAACAACGGATAACATAAGAAGCAACATGGACAACTGGGGTTATGGGGTAGGCAGTATATGGGTGGGAGAGAAGAAGGAATGTGAAAAAGAGGGCAGCGGGGGATAGAATGGAAGAAGCAGCAAGGACAACTGTGCTATCTATATAGAAAAATAGTACTTCAATTATTGCACCAGCAGTGTAAGTATTTTAATCAAGATGAAGCAATACGTACTTGGTCCATGACCCTGACGAAAGAGGAGGAAGTGAAGACGGCAAGCACTGTTCAATTAGGTGGCAGCAAATGAGAATGACAATGAAGCCCACGAATGGTAAGCCATGGGTGGGTTCCAAAGCCCTTGTAGAAAACAATATCTCTCACAAGGACAGGTGCATGCACTAATGCACTGGAGACCTGAAAGTGAAAACTTCAAATGGGCAACAATTGTGGTGACTGTAAAACTAGATTACCATGGTCATGCCTGAAAAACCATGTAACCAGGCAGGCTGCCATATTTTGTGTTAACGAGAGTTGTAAAAACCGATTAGCTTGTGAAGCTGGGTAAAACGTATTGCCATATCTAGACTGGACTGGATTAAGGTGTTAACCAGCAGATGAAGGTGAGAATCTAAAAAAGGAAGAATGTCGGTCAGAATCTTGAAGCAGCCACTGGCAACCTTGATGTTCAAGGGTAAGAGAAGAATCTAAAAAGATGCAGTGGTTTCTCACAGGAATCGTAGGAAGAGGTCTCATATGGAGTAACAAAAACGTGGTTCTAGTGATCTGTTTCAAAGGAATGAGTAAAAATTCTGTTTTTTATATCTTTCATTTTAGAAAATTGGTGGAAGGATTCCTAAAACATTGCTCATTCTAGTTTGCTTTCACAGAAAGAGGGACTTTGTGGAGAGCAAGAAATGGTGAAGATCTGCATGTATTGCCTGCTACAGTCTGAGTATTGAACTGAAGGATGGTGCAAGTGTGCTGCTGCCTTGTTCATTGTAGCTATAGTGCTTCTCTCAGCTCCCTACATTTGCACTCCTTCTCATGAGTTGGTGCAAGGAGTCTGGTAGGTGACATCTGCCATCCCTCTCCTAAGGATGTACGACGGTACAACGAGTGGTATTACCACATGTACCGTTACAACGCGTCTTTTACAACGCAAGTCGTTACCACGACTTGCGCTGTAGGGGTGCAGACTTAGGAATAGTTTAATTTACTATTCCAATACCAGCCTACGTACAGTAGGGAAGGTGTTGGAATAGTAAATGTACTATTCCTTATCTTAGAGCGCCCTCCAGCGCAAGTCGTGGTTACGACTTGCGTTGTAAAAGACGCGTCGTAACAGTACTGCGGGGTAACATCCGCTTCGTAAAGGATGTTCCCCCTCTCCTAAAGAAGGTTGTCATATTTCATACTCTAAGGGGCCACATACTGGCCCCTAATTGGTGGTGCCCCCAATGGATGCCCGCTTTGCCACAGCACTGTCTGGCCCTGTCCTTTCCTTTATAAGAGACTGTGACTTCCTCACATCAACTTCTTCATAAAATTGCCTTCCTTCTTCAGGCTACACCTTCCTGTTGCACTGCGCATAGCACAGGTGCTTTGACTCTCTCATTTTTAGGTCCTCTTACTTCTGCAGGCGGCTTCCTGAAACCACTGTGCCTCACGTGTTTTGAGGTCCTTTGTGGTGGCTATGCTCTTCTCGGGACTGTGTAGTCACAATGCAGGCACGCACTCATGTCAACTGATGGGGCAGAGGTATGGTGGGCATACACGTAGTGGACATCTGCAGAGGTATGAACATTAGGCACGGATGTCGCTAGACCCTCCTCATGGAAGTGTTGTAAAGTTTTTTACCACATTAGTCCAAACACTGGAGTTCTTCTAAGTTCATCAACCTCAAAACGTACACATTGGTCAAAATTACAGTGGATGAGTCAATCACACAAGGATTCTACTAGATCGAGTTGCTGTTATATGAGCTTTTAGATACTGCTAAGCAGTGGTTAATTTCTGAAAAAAATGGTGCCAGGGCTCTTGTCAGGAGACAGCTTGCACCAGCCCATTGCTCCTATATGCACCGCCTATAACAGAATCAATTACTGACCATGAAACCCTACTAGTGGGGAGAGGATGTGACATAACTGCCAGGGCTGACGACTTTAGAGCTGGGGAACCAGTTTGAGTCCCGGCGTAGGCTCAACATCCTGTGATTCTGGGCAAATCACTTAACCCCTTGCCTACAAAAAATTAATGTGTCCTTAACTAGTGCTCATGAAAGCACTCCAATACCTTTTGGATCGAGTTTGCGTTATAAGTTTTGACGATTAAGAGCTGGTGCGGAGCACCAGAAACCACCAGCTCAAAGTAAGCAATGGTGCTAATGGAAAAAATTCTTGTTGGAACGAATAAACTGTGCTTATTGGAAACAGTTGGCAAGTCTATTTAAACAGTAGCATACCCTTTTTTCCACCATGGGGCAAAGCATCAAAAAAACCATGTTGCATCTCAATTCAGTAGAAACAGGATAGTGGAAGCCATTAGAAATGTCAACATTTACTGATGCAGAAATAAAACCTATTTGTGTTTTTTTCCCAACATACCAAAATAATTGTGTAAGAAAGTTCATTAACCGCTATAGTCCTGTTTAATAAGTATGCTGGAAGTGTAACGGGTGCTTGGGCCAGAGAATGTTGTGGTAGAGGGCGCTGTGCAAATGCTTACTACACGGCATATAATTTCAGTTGCAAAATGGATGTCATTTCCATCAATTGTTAACAAGGAGATATGATTCTAACGTATCGTATAAGAACTATTGCCCTGACGATTCGAAAACATGCATGTTTTGTAATGTTCACTTTTTCACCAAGACAAATCGTTTTCACGAGGACTTACATGACAGAACTCCTCGTATGCATGGGTAACAGATCTGCTTGGATTCAGCTAACACTGTCCATCACCCAAACCCAAGATACAGTATACGCATACATCCAATCAGTATCAACTAGATTGACCTTATTGCATGCATCAGCCACGCTTCTGATAAGCCGTAGTGACCCACCATTGAACAACCAAGAGCAAGTTCCCCCAGCAATACTTGCTACATAGCATCTTTCCAATGACACACATAACTGACATCAAACAAACAGAAACTGCTAGAGACAGACCAATCACACCCTCTTGAGCACAACATGAACCCAGAGCCATGTAACTGACAAAGGACTGCCAACTAGACAGCAATCCCCATGCACAACAAACCACCCATGCAATAACCTCACACCATAGCAACTCATCGGGCTAGCGATATATGCCTCGAAAAGTGACTGGCACGACAATGGTCAAGCATTCAATGAGGTAACAAACAAATGGGAATATTCTTCGACATGCTATTTGATTTTTGGGGGATTTTTTTTATATTTGTAAAGCACGAACTACTGCCCAAAGGCATCTAGGCACTGATGCCAGAATGAGTGGAAAATTTGGGAGAAAGAAGAACTGAAGCTAGACCTCTAAGAAATAAAAAGAAATGTGCTTATTGGATAAAAGCCAGGTTTTAAGGGCCTGGTATGGGGCAATCTATTTCAAATTAATTTTTGCGGTCACGTTAATAAATATGAACCATCACTAAAGCAGGCATGTATCAAGCATAACTCTACAAATGAAACTCAACCAAATGGAAACACACATCTACACCGAAGACATTAATGGAAATCCGAGAACATTGTGTGAGGCTGGCCAGATTACGTTAGTGCGATGATTTCCTACAAACGGTAGAAAAGCGCTATCAAAAAACATGATATATACACCGAGCAATTACATGCATCGCTCTGAAAATTGTTCTCAAATGCTACATTAAAAAAAAAATCGCCAAACCGAGTGCTGCAACCTGGCACATTTCAGCTACACGGTCAATAAAACAGAGAATTTAGATATGTATCTGCAAGACTGATAATAAAAAAAACTATATTGTAATTTCCTACCTGCAAGAGGCAAGATTTATCTGTGACGGAGTATGATTGAGAACGTGTGCTGAGGTTATAGCTTTAAACCCCAGTATATTAAGCTAGTCTCTGGTCTTTTGATTTGTATCTAGCTAAACAAATAATTCAGGGATTCCTCCATTCAATTATTCACTTTATCTCCAATTCCCTGTACGTAAATCACTTCTGTGGCTCATTATTGTTCTGTGATGCTCAGTAACAAAGATAAGAGCATGCCAAGCTGCCTTCAGACTTCACCGCATCTGCTGCCTCATCTTTAAATACGAGGCGAAGCATCCTTGTCTGTGATACTTTTGGGCATGTGTTTCTGTGCACTATTTGCACAGTATTTGTGAAGTATTTTAATACTGGGGTAATTGTGTAGCTAAGGAGATGATAGTGATGAAGCAAGATTTCGCATATTACGCGACTTGCTTGAATTCATGAACCTCGAATAACATATAATAATGTAACTCAACCTGTACGTCTTACTAATATCCCTTTTATTTTACACTTGGGGTGTCCTAGCGACGCTTGCCTATGTGTTTTACTAACTCCATAACCCTTGTTCCTAAAATGGCCGCTGCTTGGCGGGTTTCTACTGCGCATGCGTTAGTCACACTCACGTGACGTGACGTAGTTGCAGTTCTGGTGGGAATCTTTGCACCTGCGTACTTGCGTCTAAGATGGCTGTCTGTGTATTCACATGGTGAAGCTTGCGCATATGCTTTCGTGTTATTTTCTGTTTGCACTAATCATACACGCAATAGTATATTATAAAGTAAGGGGTATAGAGTAGCAAATCACGGTATACAGTGAATCATTTATTTCTATGTTTTAATTTGTTCTCGCTTACTTTTCATGTACCGCGATATTGGGGGTCTGAGTGAGATGGGAACCATCTTGAAAGTCCCTACTGCGCATGTCGCGCGGCCAGGGAGAAGACAACCTTGAGCAGTGGAACTCCGCCAGCTGGCAGTCACAGTCAAGATGCTCCTGTGAACACAACCTCTGACCCAGAGGGTTGGGGCTGAACAGTTCCTAACTCGCAACAATTGTTATTTTCTATTGTATTCTGTCAAATCTCTCATGGGAACCCCAAACCTGCTAGGCGGTTCCATAAAATGTTAATTTAGGCTTGTAGAAGCTTGTTCTGATTGGTGTGTAGACCTGGCCTACTTGGGAACCAATCGAAATTGGGGATTCTGACACTTGCAACATTTTGGGGGTGGTACACTGACCCGAAAACAGTATAACTAGCCTAGGTTTAGCTAGGGAAATTGTCCGACTTGTCTGAATAGCTGACCTGTCACTGACCCAACGCACTCAATAGGTGACTGATACAGAGGTGCTGCGGAGCACTCTGTCCGAAATATACCATAGACTCTGGAGGTTTTACTAAACCTTAAGTGCTGGCGGAGCACTTTGTTGGGGAGTTCGCTAACCCAATCGGGGTTCTGACTGATAACTGCAGAGAGGGTGGAGCGCAGGCGTTGCTTCCAAACTGCGGGTGCTGGTCGTGCCTTGGTGGTCCTGTCCTGATCCTAATCTGGTCTTCCTGTCCTGGGGTGTCCATTCTGCACCTGCTGTCCCATTGATGACTGTCCTTCCTTGGGGTGTTTCCTGTCCTTGACTGATCCGTGGCTAGGGTTGGTCTTCACACCCTTCTAGGTAAATATATATAGTGCTGAGAACTCTAAACTGCACCTTTCTATTTTTCTGTCTTTGCTTAAATAAAGACATACCTTTGCGCATAATTGAATTTCCATGCTTTTCGCAAAGCTACTGAACGAAAGCACACATGTTATTGCTATTATTTTAGCATGTTCCTATGTTACCCTTCCTTTATACACCTCTCCCCACACTGTCCATGACATTTAGATGTGGCTTATAATTTTCTCCTTTTCAGACTGATTGAAGTAAAGTTGATAGAATTATAGCGTGTTCCAGTGTTTCCCCTTCCTATAGAGGTATAGGATCTGCAAACTATTATCCAACCCTTGAAGTAGTTTTCCAGTAGTAAAATTCTAGTATGTGTATAAATCCATTCTGGAGTTCCATTCCTGAAATCTGCTTAGCATATTCCCTATTCTCATCTCATATTAGATTCACAAATGGTTGCCCTGACACTTTTTCTCTATGGTTATGTTCTTTTCGTTATCTTGATTATTGATTGCCTTCTGACTGTAAACTTGATGATTTCCGAATCTGATTTCTAGATAAACTTTTAAAACTTCCCAGTTGTCTGTGATCATTCAATGCAAAGGAATATAAGTTGGGTTTTGTATTTTGCCTGCCTTTCTTTCACAGCTAGCTCCCTGATCCATTGTGGTCATAGGTACCCGTAACAGTGGATTGGTAAGTCGGGTACGCTAGAATTAAATAGGAAGGAATCAGGGTTACTGGTAGTAGAATTGTAAGGTCACCTGATTAATGTATATGGTGAATAAATGTTTATGGGCCTGATACATATATGGTAAAATTGTTGGTCGGGTGATCTGCGATCTCGATCAGTAATTTTCTGGTAGCAGAGGTAATGGTTGGGGACTAGTTAAAGTTAGGTAGGACTAGTTAAGCTAGATAAGTTGGATGCTGCTAACATTTTTTGCTGCTAATCGAGAAAAATATTGCTGCTAAGAAGGTAAACATTTCTGTGAATTAATCACTCACGTGAAATGCTTTGCTTTGGAAATTATGAAATGTTTTAAATTGTTTTTCTTATTACTGTACTGATATATGTATTAACCCACTTGTTAGTAAAGTGTTTCATGTTTGTTGGGAATCCCCGGGGAATAGAATAGCGAGTGGTGAAGAGAATCCACTGCGCTTTGAGGTCACTGGCTTAAGGAAAATTGGTGCAGGTTAGGCAGAACTGGAAGCACTGATTAGGGTTTTTCTGAATGAATAGTTCAATAAATGATAGCAACGAGTTCGCTGGCAAAATTTCTATTGTGATATAAACCTACTAAGCGTCGCACCGGAAGGAGTAGCAGGTTCGTCGGAGCTTGGGTGATAGCAAAGGGGTTCGCTGGTGCAACTTTAGACTTAGTATATGTCCCGGAAAGAAGTGGATGAGTCAAAGAAGTAGCAGGTACCCTAATGCTTGAGTGAAGGGTAGGCAGAAGAGATCTATCCGTAGTGTGTGAAAAGTAAATGGAAGTAGTTTACTTGCAGTGAAACAAATCTTTACTGTCTAGACACTGGAGTACAGTGGCGAATGTGTTTATGTTGTTAAATAACTAAAGCACTTGCACTTTAAAAGAGAAATCAAGTTTCCGTTACCTTGTAAAGGAGGGAGTCAGTTGCGAAGTTGCTCTGACGTCATTCTGTGCCGCGCTGGGATTGGTAGACACAGCAGGTGTGTAGTGGAGCTGAAATTGTAAAGGAGGGGTGAGTGCCGAAGCGTGAGAACTGTCTCACGAAAAGGCCGCGCACCCATTGGTCGAGATTATTTGAAACCGTGCACTTCATTGGTCGCACGAAAATAAAAGACGCACTTGGATTGGGAGTGATTTCGTAAACAAAGTCGCTTGCAGGAAGTTATATGTGGCATTCGTATAGACCTGCGACTAGACCCGATCCAAGATTGTTAGGGTTTGAAAACGATCAGTGGAAAGGTCATAAAACCGACATTATGTACGGAAATAAGAGAAAATTGGCCCTTGTAAACAAAATGAAAAATTATTTCAAGAAAGACAAGCCTATTAGAACTCGAGAAGGTGTTGTCATTCCGCCACCGAATACTCCCGCATCTTTCATGATGTTTGATAAAGGGTACCACTCGTGTGTATGGTTGGAGAACTGGGTGGAATACACCAAGGATGACGGAATTTTGGCTTTTCCGTTAGACGGTACATTTAATGGCAGGATTCTATTTAATTTGAGAACCCGAATGAATGATTTACATCCCAGACCTAGATTAACGCAGTACGAAGCACTAGAGGAATGGGAGATAGAGGCTTTTGAGAGAGACAAGCCCCGCATGGATAAAGGTTTAACAAAATGGTATCCGAAACTGAAGCAAGAGACCCGAGACAAAAAGATGAAACAGTGGAGACAGAATATGATTGTAGAAGGACTGTTTCCAATGATGCCAACGGGTGGTCCTCCGGCGGGGGAGAAGAAAACAGAAAAATGCAAACATTGGGTGCCCATTGGAGAGTCGGATGATGAATTGTTAGATGACATGTTTATGAGAAGTCCGCCTCCTTATAATGAAAGAAATAGACCTTCTAGTGAAGGGGATAATTCTCGAAGACCTCCTCCCCAGGATGAGGCCAGATCTGTAAGTCTAGGAGAGGGTTGTCAAATACCTCCCTATAACGAGGGTTTAGGCCCCATGGGTACTAGAGATGCCGGTCAAAGAACACCATTTAGTGGGGAGTCAAGATACTCGAGAGAAAGAGACTTCTGCTTTAGACGTCCCTACGAAGGTGAGGCAAGACCCTCAAATACAGAGAATCCGTTCTCAAGACCTCCATATACGGTAGAACCAAGATCCCTAGGCACAGGAAGTTTGTTCCCGAAACCTAATTATGGTGAAGTACCCAGTATGACGCACCCAACTGCCCCAACATTGACTCCGCAAATAGTACCTGAAATAAGCCTGGATAGATTACTGCAGGAAAGAGAGCGAGAGGCTCTAGCTCAACAGAGAACTGAGATAATTCAGAAAATTTCCCAGTTAAATACAAGCCCTGAAGCATTGACAATCCCGGTAACTATTGGGCCAGTGGTTCCGTTGTATGGGGACCGACAAGGGAGTCCAAAAACTCCAGTTATTACCCCAGTTATAGCACAGCCGAGACCAGAGCCCTTGATAGTGGATGACCAGACAAGTGAATGCGAGTCTGAGGTCTCGCTAATGGATCTGCCCATTAGGGATACAGGAAAAAGGATGCAGAAAAGACATAATCCTTTCAATACGAGGGAGATTCAAATGGAATCAACTTCGGGTACTAAGAGTGTCACGTTAGTGACTCCTGAAGAAATTGAAGGATGGAGTCGCGAATTAGAAAAACAAGCTCCTCAGACGAAACCTTTAGATATCTACAAACTGAGAGTAGAAATAGAAGAACTGATGGCAGGAAACGTAGGATTAGACAGATTAAATACCTACTCTGAGGAAGAGCTGCTGTTTATCTGCAAGAGCCTTACCCGGAATGCCAGGGTGCTCCATGAAAAACTAACAGACACTGCAGCTAGTATGGGAATAGATATTTCAAAATCAAAACCATTGCAAAAACCGTACAGAGCAGATTTCTCAGACAAAGATTTGGAAAACTTGAACGTGTCAGGAAAAAAGGCACAGGTCAAAGAATTATTGACAGTGCTGCAAAAATGGGGAGATGTAGAAAGATGGAAAGCCAGATGGGCCAAGAAAAAAAGATGAGGCTAGATCCAAACAGGCGACTCCTGAATTCGTTCTAAAAGAAGCTGACAAACCAGAGCAGTTATACCCTATGCGCGAAGTGCCAGGTGGAAAATATGTGCACGTTCCATGGTCCAGACAGGATATTGTGTCCTTTACCAATGACTTTCCAAAATTACGAGAAAAGCCTGTGGACTGGTACAGGCAGGTGGAAAGATTTTTAAAGGTGCAAAAATGCCTATGGAAAGACCTGGATGGTTTTTTCGATATAGTGGTTCCTGTGGATTTATGGACCGAATGCAAGGTTGCCATTGGTTGGCCTAGTGAGGAATACCCGAGGGACCCTATTACAGGAGCTCCTTCCAATGAGGTAATGAAAAAATACGAACAGGTAATGTTACACCTGAAGGGAAAGGTGCCTGCAAAGGAAACTGATTGGACCAAGATAGATAGAACCACGCAGGAAAGGTACGAGACTGTGCACTCCTTTTATGAGAGACTGTTACAAGTATTTAAAATGTATAGTGGTATAGATAACATCGAGATGAAGGATATGACCCACTTCATTTACAGATTTGTAAACGGTTTAAGACCCGAAATTTGTCAGTGGATCAAAGACAATAAAATATGTTGGCAGTCTAAGAAAATGGATGAGGTCCTACGGTATGCAAAGTACTGCGAGGATGAGATGGCAGACAAGCGAAAGGCTCTAAAGGAGAAGGTTATGTGGGCACAAGTGAAGTTGGCAGAACAACAGGAAAAGCAATTGAATAAAATGAATAAGAATACCCAAAATCAAGGCTCTGGGGGTGGAGGGAAGCCCAAAGTAAAAATGAGCAGAGAAGAAGCTAAAAAGAAATTTCCCTGCCACCAGTGCGGAGAAATCAGGCACTGGAGAGACGAGTGTCCGTATTTACAGCATGATAATACCCAAACCCCTGATTTAACTCCACAGACGCAGAATGAAAAACCAAGAAAGACACAGCATCAGGTAAAGGCAAATCAATTGCCCCGAGCGCCAAAACCGAATTATAAGTTAAAATCGCCACAGGGTGATGATATAGAAATCTGGGGAGGCAATGAGAATAGGAATGCAGCAACTTCGCAGTTTCTGTTAAATGACAAATTTTTCTGTGACGATCAATACTGACGGGGCCTGAGAGGGGAGGACGAGGAGTGCGTACTTGGCGCCTCCTTGCCGGTAGACCAGTCAGGGCCATACATTGAAGGAAAGGTTGACGGAAATGATGTCACCTTTCTATTGGACACTGGTGCTACCCGTTCTACTGTGAGAACAGCGGACGTTCCAAACCTACCCCTCTCGGGAGAAGCAATCCAAGTAGTGGGTGTGTCTAATCAATTGATTAGTACCCCAGTTACTGAGCCCATGGAAATCACAATAGGGAACTTCAAAGAAATGCATAGATTTGTAGTGTGTGATACCAGTCCAGTAAACTTACTGGGACGTGATTTGTTGTGCAAAATGAACTGCACCATCTTTTGCTCACCAAAGGGCGTCGAAATTCAAACCCCAGATGAAGATGGCATATACAAACTAATGTTAATCAGACCTGACTCAGAAATTAAACAAATGACTATACAAGACTTACCCGAAGAACTCCAAAAGACAGTGAAACCAGAAGTATGGGACTTTACTGGAAAGGATGTAGGATTAATGGCAAATGTAGACCCAATCCAAATAGCTATGAAAGAAAATGCAGTTTACCCCAATACCAAGCCTTACAAAATGAGTGCAGAAGTGAGAGCAGGAGTTGCCATTGAAATAAAAAGATTGCTAGAAGCGAACATCATACAAGAAGTGATGAGTAGCCCATGTAACTCACCCATAATTGGAATCAAGAAACCTAGTGGCAAGTACAGGGTAGTGCAGGACCTGAGAAAGGTAAACAAGATTGTTGTTCCTTGCTGTCCTATTGTCCCGAACCCAGCAGTAATCCTGTATCAGATCCCCTGGGATGCTGAGTGGTTCACTGTGATTGACTTGTGTCACGCATTCTTTTCGATCCCATTGCATCCAGACAGCAAATTTCTTTTCTCATTTGCTTTCGACAGTCATGTGTACGTTTGGAATCGTGTCCCCCAAGGGTACACAGAAAGCCCCTCGATTTTTAATCAGATTCTGAAAAAGTGCCTTGAATCCTTAGTTTTACCTGGAAAGTCTGTTTTGGTGCAATATATAGACGACCTCTTGGTGGCGTCTAAAAGTCATAGAGATTGTGTGATTGACACCATTGCTTTACTGAATCACCTAGGTGAAAAAGGACATAAAGTGTCCCCTGATAAATTGCAGTTCTGTACAAAGTCAGTGAAATATCTGGGGCACCAGATAGAAAAGGGCATCAGAAAGGTTACCTCAGAGAGAGTCAGAATAATTCGGAACATGCAGTTACCCCGTACTCAGAAAGAAGTCAGAATGTTCCTTGGAGTGGTAGGATACTGCAGGCAATGGATTGTGGGATTTGCAGTACTGGCAAAGCCTTTAATAAAGATGACAAAGAAAGGAGCAAAGGACCCAGTGGAATGGGATGATGAAAGTTTGACCGCATTTACTAAATTACGGGAATGTCTGTGTACTCCAAAGAATTTGCACTATTCTGTGACACACGAGATAATTGTGCACTGTCAGTCTTAACTCAGGAGCATGGGTTGACTAGACGTCCAGTGGCATATTTTTCTGCCACTTTGGATCCAGTGGCTGCTGGATTACCTGGTTGTTTGAAAGCAGTAGCTTCAACTTGCACGAGTTTAGAACAGAGTGAATCTATTGTCATGGGACATCCTGTAACTGTGTATGTTCCACATGCAGTTGTAATTTTATTGACCCGAACTAAGACCCAGTATCTCACCCCTAGTCGGCTGACTAAATACGAGAGGATTCTCGTGGGTGCTGCGAATATAGTCATTACTCGGTGCAACATCCTGAATCCAGCTACCCTGCTCCCTGACTCAATGATTGTAGAAGCCAAGGGAGAGGACGAGCATGATTGCATTGACCTGACAGAATTCAGTACTAAACCACGCCCAGACATTAAGGAGGTGCCTTTGCCTGTGGAAGATGAAGAACTGTTCGTGGATGGCTCATGTATGAGACACAAACTTGTAGGCGTAAGTGCTGCTTATGCGGTAGTCTCACTAAACCGCATTGAAGAAGCATCTTGTCTATATGGAGTAAAGTCTGCACAAGTAGCCGAATTGATTGCCTTGACAAGGGCCTGTAAATTTGGGAAGAACAAAAGAATAACAGTATATACTGACAGTCAATACTGTTACGGGGTTGTGCATGACTTCGGCCAATTGTGGCTGCAGAGGGAGTTTCTGACTTCTTCAGGTACTCCTATTAGAAATGGAAAAGTTGTACAAGATTTACTGGAGGCAATTCAATTGCCAAAAGAATTGGCAGTGGTCAAATGTGCTGCTCACAAAACTGGCACTGATCCTGTGACCTTAGGAAATCGATTTGCTGAAGAAGTGGCGCAACATTGTGCCAGAAATCGTATGTCTGTAAATATCAAATTGGGGGGACCTGGAAACAGCTGCCAACTTATGGTGTTTGAGGAAGTGCCTACCTGGGAAGAGTTGAGAGATTGGCAGCATGCTGTGCCATCAAAGGAAAAGGAAAAATGGAGGAAACTTGGTTGTCGACAGAGAAGTGAGGATGGTGTCATTGTGGGCCCAAATGGTATGCCTGTGTTGCCTAGACATCTGCTTGCTTCAATGGCCAGACTGATACATGGAGATTCACACACTGGTAGGGACGCCATGGTTCTGGTTTTCCAACAAACATGGTATAATCCGAAGTTCAGGAAGGTAGCAGAGTCACTCTGCCAGAGGTGCTTGACATGTCAGCAGTTCAACTCTGGGAAAAGAACAGTAGTTGAATTAGGAAAAATTGGGAAATCAGGGGGTCCCTTTGTAAGAGTACAGGTTGACTTCATCACACTGCCTCGTTGTGAGGGAATGAGATATGTCCTTGTCATTGTCTGCCTGTTTTCAAAATGGGTGGAAGCCTACCCTGCCAAAAAGAATGACGCCATAACTGTAGCAAAATTGTTACTACGAGAATTAATACCTAGGTTCGGGGTTCCAGTCACAATTGAATCAGATAGAGGCGGACATTTTCAGAATGAAGTAATCGAGCAACTCTGTAAAGCATTCAAGATCACTCAGGTGCTGCACTGTGCATATCGTCCAGAGGCTTCTGGAGTGGTGGAGCAAATAAATGGCACTATAAAATCAAGATTAGGAAAGATGTGCGAATCTACGGGCATAAACTGGATAAATGCTTTACCTCTTGTTCTGATGGGACTCAGAAGTATACCAGACCGAAAAACAGGCCCGAGCCCTCATGAAATCCTGATGGGAAGAGTAATGAGACAGGCATGGGTACCAGGATACAAACTGTTAAGCATTTCTGATGATTTGGTACTTGAGTACTGCAAGCAACTGGGTGACCAAGTGCATTCTATCTCTCGCCAGATTGGGGAAGAAGACGCCGTCGCCAATCCAACAACTCCAGTCCACAAATTGGTTCCTGGCGACTGGGTTGTACTCAAGAAACATACTCGTTCAAGTTGCCTGGCACCGAGGTCGGGAAAGAAACGCCAGGTGATACTGGTGACCACGACAGCGGTGAAGTGTGCCGGCGTTCCAAAGTGGATCCATGCCAGCCATACACAGAAGGTGATTCCAGGCGAGGAAACTGACGCTGAAGGTTGTCCAGCTGAGGGGTCTCCAGATGATGGTCCTGAAGTAGCTGACGACGAACAACCGAGCACCAGTCAAGATGATTGGATACCCATAATAGTCCTGACTGTTGACCCAATCAGAACAAGAAGTCGAACACGAGCAGACAGAGAGTGGGATAGAGAGGAAGAGATAGGCACAGGCAAAGATCCTCGGATTATTGAGATTCACGTCAAATCCGAGGAAGGAAAAGGTCAGACAGGGACAGAGCAAGTGATCGACACACCTCCACAAACTCCTGAAATTGAAAAGGGACAGACTAGAACTAGTGAAAAGGTTCGAGCAGAAGAAAATCAAGGGATCGAAGTGCTTGAACAGGATCAGATCGAATTAGAAGAACATGTTCAGGACACAGAAATAGAGACACTCGAAAGCCAAAACCAGAATTCACCTGAACAAGGCCAGTTTAGTAACCAGGCAGAAGAAACGGAAATAAGACCTGGAACTAGTCAGACAGAAAGGGAAGAAACAGAAGTAGAAGTGCCACAAACAAACGAAAATAAAAGAGCATTAGAAGAAAGTCAAATCACAGTGCCAGCTAAAAGACTCAAGAAAAAGAAAAATATCGAACCAAGATATATAAAGAGACTGAGACTGAGAATAAAAACAGTAGAAGAGAAACTTGCAGAAAGAAGGAAAAGTCCTCGTATTACAGAGCAAGCTGGAGAAAGCTCCAAAAGAAGAAGTGATCGAATAAATTTGACTGAACGAAAAATACCAAGATCCTGAATGGACATATTTAATTTTGGAGGAGTTTGAGGATCTTGATATAACTGACGAAAGTGACGAAGAACAGATTGCTGATCAGTCTGCTGAAGAAGACGAACCAACCTGAAGTTGCTCAGTGTAAGCTACCTGTGCAAAGTTACAAAGAGGGGTTGGCAAACTTCTGTTAAGCAGAAATGTCTGATTCAAATGTGAATGGAAGGCCTAGACGCAATTGTTGTAAAACATGCTGCAAAGTATGTATATGTAGTGTAGCCATAGTATTAATATTATGGATAGGACTAACAGTTTTTATTCCTTATATGGTGAGCAAAAATACTAATATTGACCCTACACAGACTGTGACCACTGATACTGAAGAACTGACAACACGAAGTGTAGTAAGACGTGAAAAAGCACTCAGACAAACAAAACGAGACTTAGAAGCACCAGATGAAGAAGGACTACATTATCACGGAATTAAGAACCAAACTCATTTAAATGTATTCGCAAACTTGTTAGTGCATTATGTAGAAACTATGGAAATAGAAGATTGCTATGTCTGCATGAAGCTACCTACTTCTGTAGCTGAAGGCGTGACTTATCATCACTTGCCCCTGACCTATGGAATTTCCTGTAGTATTTTAGCTAGCTTATTTTACAAAAGAGGACCTTTACAGTATTACTACTCTAATTCTGACGTGATCTTTTCTGAACTTCCAATACGTGGAAATCTGAATCCTGTACATACTAAAAGTGACGTTACACGTTATATGGGAGAATACTTTCTGACTATAGGCACAATAGACTTAAATGACGCACACAGAGATAACTTGACCTGTTCATTACATGAACAAGAGAAAGTGTTTTTAAACATGGCAGAGAAAAGAAGGGAGAGTTTCCAAAGAAAGGCAAATGATAAAAGACAGAAAACTCCTAAATGTGCTGAAAACATGGAAAGCACCTCAGATGGTGAGAGTGGTCCTGCTTTGTTGCTGGATTTCGAAAGGAAGGGAAAACTCTGCCTTCACCGAGAAAAGACTAGTTATTATAATAACATTTTCATTGGTTCCAGTCAATGTGAACACAATTACAAGGTAATTGGAGGTTGGAGTTTCAAAAATGGGTCAGAACCTGTGTTTCCCGGAATTTATTATATATGTGGAAACAAAGCTTATTTCAAATTGCCGGACCACTGGTATGGAAGCTGCTATTTTGGCATTGTCTTCCCGAAAATATACCATGTGAATGAAATTGCTGGAAGCAATGAAAACACTAATGGCTTAGTGCGTAGTAAAAGAGAAAGCGTAGGTGAAATAATGGGTAGTATTTTTATTGCACTGGTACCTGGAGTAGGAGTGGTTCTGAATACACTCAGAATTTGCAAATTATCCACAATAGTGGATGTGTTGTCTACTGACACAGCTCATGGATTTCTGCTGGTCAATACCGAAATGGTTGCGATCAGATCAATGGTTTTGCAGAACAGACTTGCGCTTGACACCTTATTAGCAAAAGAGGGCGGAGTCTGCCGGATGTTGAAAGTGCAACATTGTTGCACTTACATACCAGATAAAAGTGTACAAATTAAAAAATATGTGAAGAACATTACTAATTTGGAAAAGGAACTCAAACCACTGGAGGTTGATAGTGCCTGGAAGAGACTTACTGATGGTCTCTCCAATGTAGGTCATTGGTTTGCTAATTTAGGTAAAAGTTTATTGTTTAAAGTACTGGTGCCAATTGCCATAATAGGTTTCGTCATGTTCCTTATATTTGTCTGTTGCAAATGTCGCAAACACACCAAAAGATACACTGTAAATAAGAGAGGTGTGAAACGAAGTGTGGATGAACTTGAATTGGAAGAACTGAATAATCAGATTTACAAAAGGGTGAAAAATTCTCACCCTAACAAAGATGTGAAAGAGAAATTGAATCGAATGCTGGAAGAGATTGAGATGAATAAAGTGTGAAAAAAGTTGGCATCTGGTTCCATTAGTTTGTGATGATAGTAAATATCATCAAAGAGGGGATTGATGAAGCAAGATTTCGCATATTACGCGGCTTGCTTGAATTCATGAACCTCGAATAACATATAATAATGTAACTCAACCTGTACGTCTTACTAATATCCCTTTTATTTTACACTTAGGGTGTCCTAGCGACGCTTGCCTATGTGTTTTACTAACTCCATAACCCTTGTTCCTAAAATGGCCGCTGCTTGGCGGGTTTCTACTGGGCATGCGTTAGTCACACTCACGTGACGTGACGTAGTTGCAGTTCTGGTGGGAATCTTTGCGCCTGCGTACTTGCGTCTAAGATGGCTGTCTGTGTATTCACATGGTGAAGCTTGCGCAGATGCTTTCGTGTTATTTTCTGTTTGCACTAATCATACACGCAATAGTATATTATAAAGTAAGGGGTATAGAGTAGCAAATCACGGTATACAGTGAATCATTTATTTCTATGTTTTAATTTGTTCTCGCTTACTTTTCATGTACCGCGATATTGGGGGTCTGAGTGAGACGGGAACCATCTTGAAAGTCCCTACTGCGCATGTCGCGCGGCCAGGGAGAAGACAACCTTGAGCAGTGGAACTCCGCCAGCTGGCAGTCACAGTCAAGATGCTCCTGTGAACACAACCTCTGACCCAGAGTGATGGGGCTGAACAGTTCCTAACTCGCAACAATTGTTATTTTCTATTGTATTCTGTCAAATCTCTCATGGGAACCCCAAACCTGCTAGGCGGTTCCATAAAGTGTTAATTTAGGCTTGTAGAAGCTTGTTCTGATTCGTGTGTAGACCTGGCCTACTTGGGAACCAATCGAAATTGGGGATTCTGACACTTGCAACATTTTGGGGGTGGTACACTGACCCGAAAACAGTATAACTAGCCTAGGTTTAGCTAGGGAAATTGTCCGACTTGTCTGAATAGCTGACCTGTCACTGACCCAACGCACTCAATAGGTGACTGATACAGAGGTGCTGCGGAGCACTCTGTCCGAAATATACCATAGACTCTGGAGGTTTTACTAAACCTTAAGTGCTGGCGGAGCACTTTGTTGGGGAGTTCGCTAACCCAATCGGGGTTCTGACTGATAACTGCAGAGAGGGTGGAGCGCAGGCGTTGCTTCCAAACTGCGGGTGCTGGTCGTGCCTTGGTGGTCCTGTCCTGATCCTAATCTGGTCTTCCTGTCCTGGGGTGTCCATTCTGCACCTGCTGTCCCATTGATGACTGTCCTTCCTTGGGGTGTTTCCTGTCCTTGACTGATCCGTGGCTAGGGTTGGTCTTCACACCATTCTAGGTAAATATATATAGTGCTGAGAACTCTAAACTGCACCTTTCTATTTTTCTGTCTTTGCTTAAATAAAGACATACCTTTGCGCATAATTGAATTTCCATGCTTTTCGCAAAGCTACTGAACGAAAGCACACATGTTATTGCTATTATTTTAGCATGTTCCTATGTTACCCTTCCTTTATACACCTCTCTCCACACTGTCCACGACATTTAGATGTGGCTTATAATTTTCTCCTTTTCAGACTGATTGAAGTAAAGTTGATAGAATTATAGCGTGTTCCATTGTTTCCCCTTCCTATAGAGGTATAGGATCTGCAAACTATTATCCAACCCTTGAAGTAGTTTTCCAGTAGTAAAATTCTAGTATGTGTATAAATCCTGTCCATTCATAGTTATCCATTCTGGAGTTCCATTCCTGAAATCTGCTTAGCATATTCCCTATTCTCATCTCATATTAGATTCACAAATGGTTGCCCTGACACTTTTTCTCTATGGTTATGTTCTTTTCGTTATCTAGATTATCGATGGCCTTCTGACTGTAAACTTGATGATTTCCGAATCTGATTTCTAGATAAACTTTTAAAACTTCCCAGTTGTCTGTGATCATTTAATGCAAAGGAATATAAGTTGGGTTTTGTATTTTGCCTGCCTTTCTTTCACAGCTAGCTCCCTGATCCATTGTGGTAATAGGTACCGTAACGGTGGATTGGTAAGTCGGGTACGCTAGAATTAAATAGGAAGGAATCAGGGTTACTGGTAGTAGAATTGTAAGGTCACCTGATTAATGTATATGGTGAATAAATGTTTATGGGCCCGATACATATATGGTAAAATTGTTGGTCGGGTGACCTGTGATCTCTATCAGTAGCACAGAATAAAGATGTCAAATGCAGACCCTTGAGGCTCACTCCAGGAGAGGACAAACTCAGACAGAAGAAACCCAATGTGACCCGGTGGGTGTGATGAGAGTAAAAAACCATGAACTACCCTCGGAGGACTGTCCATCGAGTTCTCAAGAGTTTATAGAGATGCCTAAGAAGAGTCCTGTGGTCTACTGTGTCAAACGCTGCATATGGTGCCCTAGGCATAAGCGGGTACACTCCAGTATTCAAAAGACTCGTTTCAGTTCTAAGTCAAGGGCAGAATCTTGCTTGGTAGGCTCCTGATTTCTGTTTTTTTGGCTGTCGTTGGCGACACAAAGTTTTTCAAAGGACCGACCTTTGAGAAGTCCTTTGACATCCAGGTATGAATTGTGGCCCTGCAATCCCTTAGTCGGGTGATGCAATTTTTGATTAAAAGCTGGAAGCACAGATTGGTAACATCAGCAGCCTGATAAATCTGGACTTTGGTCCAGGCCAGGAGAAATCCAATGCATTCCATGCCAAAGTGTGAACATCACTAGAAACAGGAATGAGCGTTTGGGATGGGGCTGGTTATGGGCATATGTTCATACCTGAAGGAGCTCGTCTGAATGAGCAGGGGTGGATTGTTCATCTAGGGTGAGAATCCTTGCAGGATGGTGTTTAAGAAGCCCATCACCACCAATGAGGTATTGAGCAGGGCTTGATAACCAGCGGACTCATAGTCTGTAGTGGAGCTGACCAGGATGAGGAGAAAGTGGTCACCAACGATAAAGATCTGGAGTGAAGGGTCAGGCACTTGGATGGCAGGCAGCTTTCCCTGCACTGCTTTGTGGTCTGCAATCAGAGTGGTATTCTTGGGGGTAGGCATAGATGTTTTTGTTAAGCTAAGTAACTATACCCTTTTTTTTATTAATCTCGCCCGCAAAATCAGGTGGGTGATCTCTCGCTGGTGATGATCAGAGTCCAGGCTGGAATATAACCGATTTTCAGTGAGTGAGCACAAATCCACAGAGTGAAGGAATTATTTATTATGTTGGGTGGCGGGTCTGAAAGCCTTGCGTTGTTGGGCTTTCCTGTTAAAGTTTGCATAATATCATTTTCATAGAAGTGGCCTTGAGTGAGTTCATTCACCCTGATGGGGAGAGTTCGTTGAAGTGGGTTCAGTATGTCAACTGTGTTGGGGAGCTACGTGGATGATGACTAAAGCTTCCATGTCGATGTCTATATGAACGTGTATCCACAATCAAGATTGAGTTAATTCTCATCAACAAATCCTCAAATCAAATCTAGAGCAGCACTTTGTCAGGCAACTAAATGGAGTTAGGCCACAACTCCCCACAAATACAAAGACACCTGGATCAGGCATTGACAGCAATCTAAGAAACTATATTGCTTGTTAAATCCTGATAGCCTAGTGCCCGCTATGGCTCTTTTAAAAAATTTAAAACTTAGCTCCTGAAAGGAGAATACGCAACCACCACAGAAATGCTCGTCGACTCTCCACAGTGGCAATAGTGCGTTGACCAGTATCTCTCACCTGATTCCACTGAATAGAGAACCTTAGGCTCTTTAAAGTTCTAAAGATGAATGAACCAGATCCTAAGTACAGAACTACCATAGAACACCATATTGGCCCATATCATCTCAAAGACCTGCTGTGCTATCTATGAGGCAGTAACAACCAATAAGCTAATTTACCTGATGCAAAACAAAGGAATAATTATTTCAGAAGGGCAATGCAACACACACGTGGTCACTGCCAAACTGAGAATCAAGAGGGACACAAACAAAAATATCAGAAGACAGGTATTCGTAAGATTTGTACTAAAGACTCTTTAATAGCATCCAAAAGGAGATCCTCCTGTTTAGAAAGGAGTTGAAGACGCTTCTCCTCAAGGAACCTCTCATCTGCATCACTAGGATGTCCACTGACTTCACTCTTGGCTCTGGGGGTGGAGATCCCCAGGGCCTTCAATATATATAAGGTTTTGAATGATCCTGCCCTCATTATGTAAATAATCCTAACCACCGACCATCTGTCAGTCCTTAGCTGATTTTCTGTTACATAAACTAATACATGCATACATTCCACTGCAACATGCATCTTCTCCTGAAATTGTATAGTTCACCAAGCTATTACAAGTTCCTTAGCAGAGAAAAAACCCTACAAGTCAATCAGCTGAGGGCCCTACCGGATGCAGGACTACCAGATGCATGACCATCTCAGAGATTAGAATAGCACCTCAAAAATGCACATTGTATCAAAAGATACCTAAGCATCACCTAATAACTAAACCCCATCCCTGATGCCAAATCCTGAACCTAATATTCACTGGAGAAAATAACATTGTAGAATAGAATATTCAAAACCACATATTAGTCCCTTCCCTCACACAGAGAAGGCAACCTTCATTACCCTATCAGAAATTATTGGGATGTGGCACATTAATTATTCTATTTGTCATCATTTATCACTGATAAAAGCCACAAGACTGACAGTTGCTTAAGATTATGATTCTAAAAGCCTATTATAAGACCGTAGCCAGCATAACCACTAATGTGTTAAAGGCTACAACAGAAACACACAATACTACATCCATCGATGAACCAAAAAATTTCACAAACAAACCCAATAAACAGCGGTAAAGACAAAAAAACATTAAATATTTATAGTAGGGAGTAACAAACCTGCATGCCTTACAGGATTTGTTTACATCAGGAGCACAATATGCAGCAACCTTGCTAAAACCAAGTCACAAAAATCTAGCAAACGCCCAGGGCACGATGCATCACAACGATTCTCCACCATACAAGCAAAGCGAAGAGTTAGATACTAGGCGGTGCAGCTTCTCGTCCTTGCTTTCATGGGGTTGCTTCCACCCACTAAAATGAAGGTGCAAATTGTTAGAATCCTCTTTGGTTCAAAGATGTCCATCTATCCTTAGATGTTGGGCAGGGCATTCTCGAAAGACTGATCACTCCTCTCAGGAGATTGTCTTGGTGCTAGCAGTGGCAATGCCCGGCCTAAACGATTGCAAAAGCAACACCCACGCCATCTAGTTGCCCCTACCAGCCAAGGTACCACAGAAACTTCAAATTGTCAGAGCCGAGACTCACAAACTCTTCGATAATCAGCAGCCCAACCAATCATATCACCTTCATCATGAAACCTCTTCACCGTCTTTCTGCGTGGCAAAGGATACAGCGAAAAAACCTGCTCACACGGCTCAACAGCAGTGAAGTCCTGCTGCCTCAGCAAAATATTCTGACTTCCCAGCTGTCCAGATGGCAATCGCCGACCTCCTACGAGCTACTTGGTATTCACTTGGTCAAGTACAAAAGATGCAGCTAAAGGTCGCTCAACACACGAGGCCTGCGCCTCTCCTGCAGATATTTTGGCTCAATAACGGTTTCTGATGTGAGCTGAAAGCACATTTGTACCAGTCAGACAACACGAAGCCTGCAGGCCATATGCCCGACTCTCAGCAGGAGCTTCCGCGGCTTTTCATCATTTCAGGTCAATATAATAAGCACCTTTGAGTTGGCTAATCTTATTTACAACATTATGAAATTGCAAATCTCTAGTAAGAAGTGATACAAATAAATATTGACAATAAATAAAATATAACCATAGCTCATCTTTCAGCTCAACCCATGACCATGCAGCAAAAGTGCTTACACACTGCAGATCATTACCCCTGGAGAGAGAGAGTACCTTCTGTCTGCACAGTCAACCTCCATCTTCTGTGCTATAAAATCGGTACACAGGCAAAACCAGGAGTACTTTGAAAAGAGTGAAAGACTGCACCAAGCGGTGAGTGAAAGACCTACACAAACAGGAGTTCATGCGGTCAGCGTCACATTGCGAGAGTGCACTTGCTGCCCAGTCAGGGACTGCTTCTATCCCACTCACATGCACTCCATTCTTGCAAGCTCAACATTGCAATGTATTCTTGAAGTGGATGCAGCTCTTTGTTTCAGAGCTGTGCTGCCTGCAACTCATGCACTGCTCACCCGCAGTGTTACCCTTTCCCCAATTTCTTGGTTCGCCCTCTCCATTTGGAGTCAGAAGAACTATCAGGTTTCCACCAGCAGAGGCGCTGCTGGCTTGGCCAGTGGAAATCTTGAGATGATGGCCTTGCAGAATTTAGGCTGTTAGTCTAGGTACCTACAACCGTCCATCCTATTAAGGGGTGGACCGTCCTTTTTTCCTGCCCAGTACCACCAAAGAAAGCCTGGTGGTCCTGAATAGGACAAATTAAAACTGACCCACACACCATGGGGATAAACCTCCCTAGATTTCAGGGCCATCAGATATTTGTTCTTCAATATCAAACTCTCACTTTGAGAGTTTGTTTTTGTAAAACAAAAAGATTTGCGAGCTGGTGTATGAAACTTGTTGGCCGCACAGAAAATTTACAGAAGCTTCGACAGCGGCTCACCTGAATCCCTGCTGGGTTCTTTAAAAATAGAAGGCTGTTGGCTGCCAGAGCAGGAGAGTACATGTCTCTGATGCTGTGGTGGAACAGAGTGTAGCCCACCAAGTCCTAGACAACCCCCTTACACTGAAGAGTGTCAAATGATTCCAAGACTACACAGAAGTGACCTCAGCTACAGCAACATGCAAGAGTGTTTTAGGAGCACTGAAATATATGGAGTAAGAGATCACAGTGACTGTTCCACTTTCCATCTCAGTGTCTAACAACTTCTGACAACATTGGTGCACATAACTGGACATACTTTATTTTTCTGATGTGTTACATGAAAAGAACACTTAGGATTATCAAGCATTGGCAAAGCAAGTAGGTCTGGCCTTGACAGGCGTGCAATGACCTATTTATTTTGTGTAACCATATGCAACATGCAAAGAAGAGGAAGAATGCACAAATAAAGAAGCGGTCAAGCAGCCAAGGCACATGAGTCCTAGCGCTGAAGTACACTCCTTTAGGGGCGGCGGTGCACGTGCAAAATGCCGTCCCTCATAGTAAAAGAGCAACAATGGATAAAGTCGGATCCGCCTCTGTCCCGGTTGTATGCTCTGGTGGACTTAAGTAAAATGGGACTAGACTTGAAGAAACCCATGGATGAAGAGGGCTGGCTCAAAGAAAGCCTCTATACGCATGTATAGGTCTAACTCGAGGCTAGAGCCAAAAACGATGACCTCTATTATTTCTGTTTAGACCTGATTCCCTACATTGGATATAGGTAATGAACCCTGCGGCATGTACGATATATTCGAACACTGTCCAACCATGCACAGCACTCGGCCTGCTGTTCCACCTGCTGTGTGACCTGGTTAAGACCGCAGGCGTCACTGAATCTTACTCGTTCACTCTTCTACGCTCACATTTTCTCTGCACCCAATCAGGAGCCAAACAGGGCGACTGGGAACTCAAAGCAGCAAGTATGCAGTGTAATTTGCGTAGGTTCGCTCGTGCCTGTTACGCAAAATTTCTGTAATAGGCCATTGTCCCATGTTATGCATTTACTCTACCATTTGCAGCTGAATTATAGCACGGGAACAACAAGAAAGAAAGTAGCCGGTGTTCACATCAATTGTTTTTTACATTCTTTTTTAGCTTAAAATGTGCCCTTGCATCAAAATTTGAAGCCAGGATGCACTGAAATATAGCGCTAAATGGCAGATTGGCATTTTGCTCAATTACACACAAAAAAATTAATTTGGTCAAAGTCGTGAACCCGCTACAATAAATACATAGTTGGCTACCATGCTATATTACCTTATACCTTACAGCAATTGTGTGCATTTGTATCACACAAAACTAGCGATTGAGCTCTGTATAGAAATGGTAGGACCTTCAGTGTAGGATCATATACCAGGAACACTGGTTTGTTGAAGTGGCATCGAAAGAGGGGAGCAAACGAAAACTAGGGTCAATTGGGTGGGGGGGGTTGGTTGGAACACTAAGGGCACACTGACGTGACATAATTAGCGAGTAAAAACAACTCTGGCTGATGAGAAAGTGTGAAATGTATTACTGGCTTAAAATAAAGTATTGGGGAATCTTCCAGGGGCGCACGCTGCTGATATTGTCAGAATAAGTCGATGAAATAGTTACCCACCTGGACTTCACATGGAAGGCATGGTCAATATCCTGTGAAATGCAACAAAGACGACTTTCCAGCTGAGCAGTTTAATAGGGAGTTTGGGCTGCATGCTCATTTGAAAGGACCCTCATTGTAGCAGAGAAAACAAGATAACTACTATTGCAAATGGCCAAAGCAGGGAACTGCCCCCACATGTAAAACAAGCATCTGCTATGCAACAGGTCTCGCATTTACACCAGTTTGAGCTATTGGCATTGTAAATGACAATGTCTTTTATTTATGTTTTGGTTTTTATATGCACCACATGCATATTTCAGGGGTGCAACAGGGTGTTTTTTTGGCACCCTTGAAATTGCATGCGCAATTTGTGAGTACCTATTGGGCATGCAATTCCCATTCATTCCTATATTTGCGAGTCGCAAATAAGGAATATGTAGGAATCGCAATTATTATTGCGAAACCTACATACATTGCATTTTGCGATTCCATAATAGCGAATCGGTAAAATTCGCTATTATGGAATCGTACAATCCAATATAGATACATCTGGCCCTAAGTAACTTAATTTTTTTGTGCTGCACAGACTCGCCCTGTCACAGGCAGGATGCCGGTACATGAACCCATTCGAGGTTGGCAGATGAAAGCTGGAAGCCAGTGACATCTTCCAAAGACTGTTTCCTACGACAAACAGTATTGCTGAAAGGCAGCCCTGCACCCAGATAGTAACCTTAGTCACAGTACTGGGCAGAGATGGGTTAAATACAACATTCGGTAGAAATGCAGCAACAAATTCCATCCTGTGCCGAACAAAATATTGCAGTTTGCCAGGGGCCTATCTGAGGCAGACAACTCTGTCCATCTGTCTGCCAAAATGCAGTTTGCAATCGGCGCAGTCAGGAAAGTATTGAGAAGAACCCAGTACCCTTGGAAGAAGTGTTTCTGAAATGGGCAACAAGGAGCCGAAGAGAACATGAGGGGACTTTTCTTAAAGACTCCTTTTGTCCTAGTTTGGAAGCCTTTATATGTTACATGTCGAACAGTAATGCCTCGCTGACCCGGAAGAGAATGGGGAAGAGCCATTGTTTACAAGCTTCAATAGCTAAGTCTAGGTTAAGCGCCTGCACACCTAACCCGATTTCAAGCGCTTAGTGTGCAGAAACCTAATGGCATCACCTGAAAGAACTGAAGCAGCAGCAGAAGGAGTGCCAAAGCTCTCGTCTCCATGGCAACAAGGAAACTGCCCTAAATGAAGCCATCTATGTCGCGCAGACGGCTGCAGAACTAGGAATGCGACATGTCCCCACGTTTGTGTAACAGTGGCTGATTGATGGACGGAATTTTATTTTCAACTAAAGGAATCTAAATAAACTACATTTGCTGATCTGTGTAAAGTGGCATTTCACTCAAATCAGAACGCGCAGGATACCTTAATACATCACAAAGTCACAGCAATTACTTTTTCATGCTGAGAATGCTGCTGGTGAATTCTGAGAGAGGGTGAATATCACTACACTACCTCTCTGGAAAAACCTACTGTAAGGAACTTCCCATGCAAAGAGCCTCTCTGCTCCGCAAGAGGGGTGGGCGAGCGTGAAACGAGCCTGAAGCCTGGCTCTGGCTCAGCTCGAGGTCCTGTTGGAACCTCAAGCCCATAACGAGCCGAGCCGAGCTTTCGTGTGACTTCTGCCTGCCACCATCTCTCTACCCTCATGCGCAAAGAGCTAAAAACAAAGTATTAACATTTGAGGTAAAAAAGGAGACAAATACATACACAGTTAGCATTTGATTTGAATAAAGTGAAAGCAGAAAACCTGCAATAATTCCGGATTCCCCTTTTAATAAAAATGTGAGATCAGAGGCAAATATATTATTGTACCCCTCCTCCTTTTACTTCACTATCACATATGAAAGCACCTTCAAACACGTGGGTTCAGAAAAGCAGATGTACATAAACCTGATGAGCTTAATTCAATAAACTATAATGTAGCTCTATATGTTAGAATCTGGGCACTATACAGGGCTCAAATGACAACTGTCTTGCCTCACTAAAGGCACTGTAGCCAGGGTGGGGGTCAGAATGGTTCTAAGTTCATTTTAAAAAGTATGTATCGAACCACTCATAGGCTCATAGGCACACATGCATCCAGCGTGCATGCACTGCTCAGTACTGCGTTATCCCTGTATTGTACTCTTCCCAGGCATGCATACAACCAGCGCTGATACACCACTCGTGCGCAGCACTACAGACCAAACTGATGTAGGCCACGGGCGAGTTAAGCGCACAGCAGCGGAACTTTATAATGAGGCGTCTCTCCAGTGACAGAGGTTAAAAGGACCTGTTCACTGCTACTGATCACTACATGGTAAGCTTCCACCACTGCGCTCGCGCTGCCTAACGCCTGATAAAGGCAGTAGCCTTTCACCTATGAGGGTAGCGCTTGGGACCCCTCCCAGTCCAACAAGACCGCAATCCATGAGACAGGCCTATGTTATGGTGCACACGCCTGATCCGTGTTTGCTATGACAACAAAAATCAGCATTAGGGATCCATAATCAGTACAGTTAGGGAACTCAGCAGGGGTTCACATCTTTAACCATGTAGAGGACATTTCTGTCCCAAAGATGTCCTAAATGGGATGGGTAGGCCCAGACGTAGGTACCATGCAACAGGACTCGTGCTGCACTTGACTGACGAGCCTAAACAGCTCTGGGGCTGCTTGCATTCCCTTTCTGAGGGGGTCTCGACTGGCAGTTCGGGATGGACTGTTTCCATGAGCAGGAGAGTCAGTACTGATTTGCACAAAGCGGGTTTCTTTCTAGAGCAGCATGGCGGGTGAAAGGTTAGGGACTGGAACGCAGCCCAGACCCATCACCAGTAGCTGAGAATAATAAAAGCGTTCCACCTTGTTTGCTCCAGTTGTCACTTAACAAAAGGATATTCAGGTGTCCAAACACCAACTAGACATCATCAAACAAAGGCTCAAGCAGGTATCTAAAACAAAGACAGGTACTTTCAAACATATCTAATCATAGATATTGACATTCTGGAATGCAAAACCGAAATAGATTTTTATCAACAAAGGTGCATTCTGGAATCAAAAACTGACCTAAACAGCATCAAATAAAGACACTTTCTATGATGAAAATCTTAAATTGGACGTCATTTAATATGGGAACATTTAGGAATCCAAAACGTATGCGGACATGGGAGTTACAGATCATGCTGGGTGTCTATTCTGGAAATATTTATGTATTTGGTGCTAATGGTCTGCATTGACCTCAATCAAAGGTCTCACATATTGGGAGCTAAGGGGACAAAGGCATACGAAGAACATGATTTGCTCAAGATCAAACAAAAAAATTGAAGTAGGAATGTCAAGATTGCAGTGCAGGGCTGCTTGTTTCAAGGTCCATAACTGACCCACTACACCACATTTAGCGACTGGACACTGTTTTTCCCGTGAGGTAAAATCCAATGTGTACTCTGTTCCAGTCCAAGTCTTTTCTGTTTTAGGTTCAAGAAGTGATTGCCCAAGGGCACACAGTTTGTTCACATGCGGATATATGATTGTAAACTGTAAGAAAGTGGGTTAATAATTAGGAAGGATGTGAAGCAAGTAATAAGTCTGCAACCTTCTTTTTACTGGGAACCAAATATTCTGTTGTAGCTCCTGACTCTCAAACTAGCAAGATGGAGCAGTCAGGGGAGGTTGTGACCACTAGCACCCTCGTCCTCAGGCACGCTACAGACAACGCCCATTAAATCACCAACCTCTCAGTGCTTTTTCATGTAAAAGACAAAGTAACGTATTACGCACAAACTATACTCAATACTACGCATTCATGGACAAATACATACATACATGATGGAAGGTTGAAATACCTATGGAGACACCCCACTAACTGTTCACATCCATAGCATCTCTTGAACCCTAAAACTACAACAACCCTTACAGTGGGGTGTAGTTATCAAAATACAAGTGGGGTGTAGTTATCAAAAGTCAGGCCTAATGGCTGCCAGGGTGTCACCACATTATTAAAAATAAAAATGTGCCATATTAAACCACTGCAACACTATTAAAACCTCAATGGAGTGTACCATTTAGAGTGGCATTCATTAGGGCATGTACTGACTCACTGTTAACTTTGTGATTATCATTAAAGCATTTAATTTTCCAATAAACTGTTAGCATACTTTTTTTAAACCATGCTGAAAGGCAATCTTAGGACCCAGCAACAGGAGTGCCTGCACTCCAGAGCTTTTGGGTAAAGGCCCAAGATCCAGGGGTGCTTGAAAGTCAAACAACCCTCTCCTAGGGTCATTAATTCGACGCACCGGGAGACTTAGTGAGCCTTAAAAAAAAGTTGACGAGGCACTCATCCGGTGATTGCTGCACTTCCTTCAATTCCCAGAATGCATTCAGGTTGTGCCCCCTCTGATGTACCATCAGGAGAAGTATGTAAGTTTATCTGGTGGCCCATGATCTGGTTGATCGGGTCACTTGGGCTTATAGGTCGATCTTCTGCTCCGCAGCTTTGTTTTCTCCATTATATATTTTCTGTTATGAGTGCTGCCTGATGATGCATCTTTCTTTTACCCCCCAAGGCCAGGTGCCCTTACCCCTCCTGTGGGCCACTTGGCATGTGGTGGTCTCTGGGGGCTCGTGGGGAGCCTACTCCTGCGCAGCCTTGCTGGAGTCCAAGCTTGGTTGACACTGTTCTGTGTCGGTGAAGGAGCCAGCATCGCCATTCTGCAACTGACTTCCATGTGGGTGGGTCACTGCTGTGCGGTGCACTCTCCACCCATCCCCAGACACAGGCATGGGGCGGAGGAGACACACTACCTGGTTCTAAGGGCTCTGGCGACCCTGGTCACGAAGCTGTACAGAGAATGGCAATGCTCACTGTTTTTGGTTGCAGTGGTCCCCGGGAAGTGGGGACCCCTAGGGAGAAAATTACCAATAGGAATGGGGCCCCACACACGGCCCCTACCCAGCATCATCCTTGCCTGAGGTCTTGGCCCTCCCCAAGATAGCCTTGGAATCTTGAAGAGGATGCTACTTGTGCCCCAACTGAACTTTGCCCTTTCGGGGACCACACTTCTAAACATGTGAGGAGCTTGATTTTTACTGCTTTCCTTCCTTACACAGGATCAGTCTCCTCTCTAGGCACCTGGCATTTCTCCTTGGCCCAGGAACTTGCCAAGCAGCACCCCCAGGACGCCAATGCTTAGTGGCCTCTCTGCCTGCAGTCTCCTATGGCCATTTGGATTAGTGAAAGTCAAGGTTCTTCTGCTTCTGGTGTTCACACTTCTGCAGGAACAGTTCACAGAATATCGAATGGAGCCTGCCATGTCCCCACCCCCTGCAGACCCATCCCTTTACTTTCACCTAGAGGGTGTAGGGAGGGAAAGTGGCTCCAGTCCTGAAAAAACAAATTCTAGTACCAGAGTGCCAGCTGAAGTCCATCTCTGGAGCAGGGCCAGACTGGGAACAACAACCGGCCCTGGCAAAGTGCTCGGCAACCCCCTCCCCCCTCCCCACTCGGGGGGTTGTGGGTGCCGCCAAGCTCTTTGCCGGGCCGGTTTTCGTCCGTTTTTGTTACAGGGACGATTTTGCAAAAACGGCTCTGTAACAAAAACGGCCCCCCAGGGGCCCAAACCGGCCCCCACCCGTGCGGCGCACCAGGGGATTGCCCAGTGCCCGCTGTGGCTAGTCCGGCCCTGCTCTGGAGGAGTCAGGGGTATTCTCTCTCCTAGCTCAGCATTCCCCTGGCGAATATCCCTGAGGTCCTGTCTGTTCTCAAATGTCTCTTCTTTGTGCAGGGGGATTTTAAGTGAGGGAACAGTAACATTTCTATTAGTGCAACGCCCTATTTTTTAACCTTGCCTACTCTCTTACTGAATAAAGTTTATTTGGGAATGAACGGGAAGCAATTTTAACTCACTATTTTTTCGCTATCACTGATCACTACTGCGAACACCAATTGGAGGAAAACACATTATCAAAAAGACCAAATGATGATGCTTTCACGTTCTATGAGAAGCGGAGAACCAAGATATACCACTCTACCACTCCTGTACGTGAAGGAGGGTTTTTAAGTTGCTCAACACACCGGACCCTTTTAATACAGGTACAAGTGATCCATTCTCTTTTTGATTACTTGCAACTTTCCTACTAAATAACATCTAGCAGTGGGGTTTGGGTTTTTCTCTGCCCACCTCAGTGACCCGTCTACTATGTTCAGATTCTGCCAAGGTATTTTTATAGCACTCACTACCTTAACTGAGACAGGTCTGACGCACTCCCACATTTTTGTAGATAAAAAGCAGAAACAGAAAGTGAGGTTAAGATACTGTTTCATCCCTTGTTAACATCTAAGCTATTCCCTTTGTTCACTGACTCGTCAAAGTTGGCAAAAGCTTACTCCAAAACGAGCTAACATGATAGCAACCTCAACAGCAGCATAACTGCATAATCGCACTAAATTAAGCTCGGAGTGTATCAGTAAAGTTCAGGCCTCAAAGTCTCGAAAGTGCTGGTGATGGGGGACAAACTTTCCATCAATGGGAACTTCACCTATCAGGGCTCTTTAAGAATTGTTTATTGTGCAATCATCCCCTGGAAATTAAAGGTGTTTGTGGTAGGTGTTGAGGCGTCGTCTGTGGCGGAAGAAAGCCATCTATTCATAACAGTAAATCGAGCTTGAAATGTCAGATTTTTCCACCAAAACACCACGTGGTGCTGATGGCTCCGAGGACAATGTTTGCCACAGAAGCGTGAGCCACGTTTTGTATGACGAGAGAAACGGAAATGGAACACACCACAGCATGGAGAGGTAAATGCGAATGTCTTTTTTTTTTTTTAAGTTGTACACTGCTCCGTTGAATTACCATTTCAAACTGCAACTTTTTACATTTTCTTGAATTTCGAAATAATTATTGTTTTGTGGCCGTATTCCTTAAAGTTGATTGAAAAAAAAGTGATACTTTCGATCTGACTTACCTAAGGAAATGCTGTTTATTAATAAATCTGACATTTGAAGGCCGATGACAATGACGCCACCCACATAGAGGGGATGCTGACGGCAGGCCGGATACTAGAGGCCTGGCTCCGGCGGTCGTGGACCGCAGCTCGCGCCTGTCTCCCGCTCCTCGAGGCCTGGCTCCGGCGGTCGTGGACCGCAGCTCGCGCCGGTCTCCCGCTCCTCGAGGCCTGGCTCCGGCGGTCGTGGACCGCAGCTCGCGCCGGTCTCCCGCTCCTCGAGGCCTGGCTCCGGCGGTCGTGGAGCGCAGCTCGTGCCCGTCTCCAGCTCCTCGAGGAGAGCGGCAGCGCGCGCAGCGGGGGCTTTTAGAGACAGAGAGAAAGAGGGAGGGAGATCTGAGAGGGGAAACAGATCAAAGTGACAGGGACGGGGTATGTGGCTAGAAAGAGAGAAGAGCGACCAGAGGCAGACGAGAGAGAAGAGACAGAATGGATGGATGGAAACATAGAGAGCGAGGGAAGGGAATGAGCCAGGCTGGCTTGGACATTTTTGCCAGCACAGCTTTACATTTCCAGCCCTACTCCTAGTTCATGTCCAACTCTACACAGAGGTTCTGCAATTTTGAAATCCATTATCGATGTATGAGGCTCACTAGAATACACGAGAGGCAGCTTCAGAAACCTTTGTGTTTGGACCAAGGTAGGAGTTCCCACCATCCCCTAAGTCCACCCATGGCTTCTGAGGCAGTGATGGAGTGAATGCTGGTCCATCTATAGCCTTGTCCCTCCAGAGCCCACGCCTCGTCGCTCACCGTCAAAGAGGTTTCGCAGTTGGAAGGTCTGTTGTCCTCTGATGCCTCGTCATCTCATACGGCCCTTGGATCTACCCCTGGGTGGGAGTTCCTCATAGCAACACCGTCCAGTTATTGGACGTCTCAAAGAGCCTCTCTTTTCGCACCTTTGCCCCTCAGAGACACCAGTCACTGGATGGATTCTCATTTCCTCATGCTGACCTGGTTCAGCTGACCCCTCCCCATATGGCACCCTCTCTCTTGGCACGAAACCTGGGAGTGACTGCGAGTGAAGCCGTCCACCTGCATTAGAACCACAAGTATACGCAGGATCCAACCTGTTCTCGACTTACGATCAGCTGAAACCCTGACTGGCTGGTCCCTAACAAGCAGGATTATTGCTACAACATCCGCCTTGCACTCCCAATATGCATTTTCTGCTATGGAGAAAGCCATCACTTTCACTTCACTCCCTTACTTTTAAAGGGGAGGCTGGCTCTTCACCCAAAACAATGTCTTGCTAAAGTTCATCCCTCCAGTGTTAAGTGATAGAGGGTCTACAACAGGCCCGGTTCTAGTGGGTGGGCCAGGCCCACCCAAGGAATACCCTGGCCTACCAAGGCCGTTAAGAACTAAAATTCAAGTGTTTTTCATCTTAATGTTTCAAGGGGCTGTCCAGCACGGTTGACTCTCCCTTATCTTTTATTTTAATGATTAACACCATAGACATAGGATACTTTAAGGCTTGGGGAGAGGTGTGAAGTCGCCAGAATGGATTACCTGCTAGGATGCACAAATGACCAGCATGGATATCGGGAATTCTGAATTATGATTCTGGGCTTATTGCATAGTATGTTTAGACTCCAATGCTTTGCAAAGTAAAAATCTGCCAACGTGTTTTAATAACATGAAAAGCTGTAAAATGGCACTGTATGGCAGCAGAAACATTTCTGCTGCTGCACATGACCAGATGCATGCTGCAGTCTTAAAGTACTGCGTCTTAAGGTTTTGACAAGCAGTGTCCCTCCCCCTTGCCCAGAGCCAGAAGCACATCAGAGAAAGCAAAGTATGTAGCTCCATGGGTGCTGATTTTAGTGTTAAAAATATCAAAAGTAGGAGGAGGAGCTTAGCGCGCACCCAAGATGGTCGCGTGAGCTTAGGGCTTCCGGACCTTCGCCACCTCCACCGACTATCCTGCACCCTATCCTGATTTGGACGACGGGTTTTTACTGGCACGGCCCTGCTGATCGTTTATCAGTTTTCGGACTTCGATTTGGACATCGGGAGCTGAAGATATGGACTTTTGAACTTTTCCGGCCTGCTCCATGGTACTGCCCCCGGGCTCGGTTTCTCTGCCAGCCGGACAGTAATTGAACACCAACGGATCATGCGAGCCTCCTTTGCCCGGTTGTCTACTTTCAGTTTCGTTTCTCGTGCTTAGACCTAATTGACTTTGTTTCGATCGCCCTGGCTTGCTGCTTTCAACCTAACCACTATTCACCAACTGGCGACTCGGCCCCCTGCCATTTATCACTTGGTGATTGGTTCTCATCTTCATTTCTATATTGTTGCGGGCGCATCGACTTTAGCCATTTTTACTAGATCTCAGACTACCCTTCGGGGCGCACAAACTAAGATGGCCACCAAGCCTGAGGGAGAGAAACGCAAGACCAGACCGGCAACGCGAGGGGGCACCGTGCAATCAAATGTCATGGACAGATACACCCTCGCCAAGGGCTCTCCGGGTGGATCGACTAAATCCCCGGCCACTGTGGGAGAAGACTCCCTGATGGATGAAGAACTGTCGTTGAGGGACATCATGGGTGCCATTGCCGGGATGAAGGCCACGCTGGGTCAACAGTATGAGGCCTTGGCACACAAGTTGGATACGGTCGCTATCGATGTTACCTTGATCAGGGCTGACCTTGCGAAAACCAATGAAAAGGTCAAATCCCTCGATCTAAAGACATCTAGTCTTGTTACCGACGTCTCCGATTTACAGGCAGAGGTCGGTAACTTGCGAGCCGCCTGTGACTATCTCACTCGACGCCTGGACGACTTTGAGGGCCGTGCAAGACGAAACAACGTCCGTCTGGTTGGTGTCCCGGAAACTTCGGAAGCATCCTCGGTGGACCTGCTGGTGGAGGATCTGGTCCTGAATCATCTAGCACCCAAGGGCCTCAGCAAGTTTTTTGCTGTTGAACGTGCACACAGGATCCCGGGTGGTCCGCCTAAGCAGGGAGCCACTCCGCGTCCCATCATTGCTCGGATCTTTAACTTTCGGGACAGGGATGCGATCCTGCAAGCGCCACGCCTATCTGGTCCAACGGCTTATGAGAACACTGCAGTCAGCTTCTACCCGGACTTTACCCAGCAGGTTCAGAAACAGCGACTTGGATTCCTGGGGGTGAAAAAGAGACTGAGGACTAGAGACATGAAATACGCCATGCTTTTCCCGGCCCGGTTACATGTGGTGTACAACGAACGAACATTTTTCTTTGATCATCCAGGGGCGGCAAGTGACTGGCTGGACACGCTGCCCCCGGGACCAGATCGTTCTGAACATTCTGGACACTCCGGTGGTGCGGAGGGAGGCCCAGTGGAGCAGGAATAGGGGGCGGAATCAGCTCCCGGTCCATCGTATTGAATTTCGGCTGTGGTTAGGTGCTATGCCACTATTGCTTGCTACCATGCTGTCTTATTGGGGTGTGGGCGGGGGGGTGTTTGAGTCTTCCTCCTCTGGGGTTCTTTTCGTAGAATAGTTGTATGTTAGGGCGACAGGCACACCTCAAGTTGGGGTGGCTTTTGAGTCTTACGCAGGGGTGTGGGGTGGGGCGTATGATGTACGGGGTCGTTGGGGGGTTATACTTTCCGTTTCATTGTTTTCTTCAAGGCATATTATTGATGATCTCCTGTTGTACAGTGTCGCACCCGGTGTGGGGTGGGGATGGGGTTGATCTCTGGGATGGGGGTTAGGGGACTTAAGGTACTGTGTTGGAACGTTAACGGGTTGGGGGATAGGATCAAACGGGGCGTGGTGTTGCAGCTCCTGCGACGGTTGTCCCCTGATGTGGTCTTGCTTCAGGAGACGCATTTGCTTGGCAATACGTGCCATGCAATGAATAGGCGTGGCTATCGTCTCGTCGCGCACTCAGGTTTCACTTCTGGCTCCATGGGGGTGGGCATTCTGGTTCGGAACTCCCTCCCTTTTGCTGTTGACGACATCATCCTTGATGACAGGGGACGGTACGCTGTCATTGTGGGGCGCTGGGAGGGAAGGGTTGTCACCCTGCTCTCCGTCTACGTGCCGCCGGGTCTTCAGACTACCACTTTTGCGGATTTGGGAAGAGTGATCTTGGGAGTCCCCGAGGGTCTGCTTGTAGTGGGTGGGGATTTCAACGCTGTAGTGTCGGGGTTGTGTGATCGCTACCCTCCCCGAGAAATTGCGAAGTCACAATCCTGGTTGGGGGACTTCCTGGAGGCTTTAGGGCTCACCGACTGCTGGCCCCTGCTTCATCCTGGGCAATTGCAGTATACTTTCCATTCTGGTGCCCATGGCAGTCTTTCGAGACTGGATTATGTGCTGATGCCCTCCTCCCAGGCCTCCTCCATAAGGGAGGTGAAACATCTGGCTAGGGGTATCTCGGATCATTCCCCACTGTGGTTGGTAGTGGACGCTCACTTGGGGTCGGAGGGTAGGGTGGCCCCGATAAACTCCTGGTATCTCCGCGACCCCAAGGTTAGGGCGGAACTAATTAAAACAATTGACCAATACTTTGCTGAAAATGTGGGTTCTGTGTCCTCCTCTGTCACGTTGTGGGAAGCGTACAAAACTGTTAATCGGGGCCAGGCCCTCTCCTTAATTGGCAATGTCAAGAGACGTAGGCGGGAGGAGGTCGTCCGTGTTGAAAATGACATCACTGTTCTTGAAGGGGAGTTGGAATCCGAGGTCACCCCGGAGAGGCTGCACCTTTTGGGTCTAAAACAACTTGAGTATAGAGCGCTGGTGACTGATGCGGCGAAGGAGATGAGCAGGGAACAACAGGGACGTCTGTATGATGTGGGGGATAAGGCGGGGAAATTGCTTGCTTGGCTGGATAAGAGGGAATACGCGAGTCGGGTGGTCCCTGTGATTGTTGATGTGAATGACGTGAGTATCACCGACCCTGCTGATATTGTTGAATGTTTCGCTGACTATTTCCGGGAAGTGTACTCCCCCGTCTCTGATAGACCTGAACAGGACTCCCACTTGCTCCTGCGCGATATCTCGCTGCCACGTTTGTCCGACCCTGAAAGGGATCTTCTAGAGGCTCCGCCTACAGTTGATGAGGTTGTTACGGCCATCCGCTCGGTTCGCTCGGGGAAGGCCTCGGGTCCTAATGGGCTCCCTGTAGAGCTTTATAAGCTCCGTCCGGATGTGATAGCACCGTATCTGCGGTCGATGTTCTTGGAATCGCTGGAGGCAGGCTCCCTCCCTCCTGACCAAAGATTGGCTTCCATAGTGGTGATCCACAAGGATGGCAAGCCACGTGACCGCTGCGCCTCCTTTAGGCCCATTTCATTGATTAACGCCAAACCGAAGATTCTGGCCAAAGTGCTTGCCAACCGCTTGGTCACGGTCATAGGCGACCTGGTTCACCCGGACCAATCCGGATTCCCCATCGCAACACGGCACTTAATCTCCGGCGCCTGCATGGAGTCCTCGCGCGAGCGGCGACTCTGCGTGAACCGGCCATCTTGGCGTCTTTGGACGCCACCATGGCGTTTGATACGCTGGAGTGGCCATATCTTTGGGCGGTTCTCTCTAAATTTGGCTTTGGCCCCACCTTCTTCGACTGGGTGAAATTGCTCTACACCGACCCCTTAGCCCAAGTGGTGGTAAACGGTCGTGTCTCGGCCTCCTTTGCTCTTGGTAGGGGAACGCGCCAGGGCTGTCCCTTGTCCCCTCTCTTGTTTGCCCTTGCTTTGGAGCCATTGGCGGCATGGCTGAGATGGGAACCGTCCTTGAAGGGCATTAGATGGACTCCGGAGTTTGAAGACAGAATATCCTTATATGCAGACGATATACTCCTACATCTTATGTCACCTCGGAAATCGTTGATCGTCCTTTTTGACGTTTTGACTTCTTTCCGTAAAAACTCCGGTCTGGTCATCAACTGGTCGAAGTCTTGCATCTATGTTCTATACGGCGAGGCTCCTCTCCTGCCTTGTGGATGTCCTATCTCGGTGGTGCGGGAGGGATTCAAATACTTGGGGATTTTTATCACCTTGGACCCTGTGCTTCGTTATGAACGCAATTTGTTGCCCCCTCTCCAGCGCCTCCGTGCCGATGTGACTGCGTGGGGCAGGCTCCCTCTCTCTCCTCTGGGACGGGCGGCGTTATTTAAGATGATGTCGCTCCCTCGATTCCTTTATGCGTTGCAAAATACACTTGATCTTGTCCCTGCCCACTATTTCCGGGAGATTGAAAGTCTACAGAGACAATTAGTATGGGGGGGCCGTCCTCGTATTGCTCTTGCGAAACTGACGCTCCCGTGGTACGACGGGGGTATCGCGCTCCCGGACATCCGCCGCTACTATTGGGCCTCTCAGCTGGGGGCCATTAACCATTGCACTTACGGTCCTTTGCCGAGCCCGGCGTTTGAGATGGATAGATGGATGCTGCCTGGTGGAGACTACAACAGGGCTCTGTATGCGAAATCTGCTGGCGGATCTCTCACGGGCCCCACTAGGACAGCGGTGCAGGTGTGGCATCGCGCTACAGCGGCCCTGGGCTGGGCTGACAAGCCGACCCGTGCTACCCCGCTTTATGCATCGGAAAAACTTGGCTCCCTCTGGAAGTCGAAGGGTTTCGATAAGAGGGATGTGATCGGTATCAGCAGGGTGAATGATGTGCGGATCAAGGGTAGAGTCAAGACGTTTGAGGAGCTGAAAGTTGAGTATGATTTGAATGATAGAGAATCCTTTCGATATGTGCAAATCCGACACGCGGTTTTGTCTGTATTTCTCCTGGGCTCGGATATTCCGGAGGCGTCCCCGCTCGAAGATCGGGTGCTAGACGGGCATGTCCCTGACAGCACGATCTCACTCATATACAAAAAGTTGATCAATGCCAGAACTGACCTACTGAGTAACCTTCGAGAGATATGGACTGGTGACGGTCTGGAGGCCGATGACGAGGACTGGCAGGCTGCAATCTCTTCCCCGAAGGAAGTGGCTATTCCGGCGCGCCTCCGGTTTGTCCAGCTCAAAATTCTCCATAGGGTCTATGTGACAGGTCCCCGTTTGGTGCGAATGGGATTCTCTGTGGATGGACTGTGCAGGCGTGGTTGTGGTCTGGTGGGTACATTTCTCCATATCATTTGGGAATGCCCTGCGGTGATGAGCTATTGGACTCGCGTGCATGAAGTTATGAGTGAGGTCACGGGTGTGCAATCAATGCCTGAGGCGAGGCGGTGTCTGTTGAATGTCAGGGAGCCGAATGATTACGACCTGGCGCAGCTTCGAAGGGTGACCTTGGGTAATATGATTGCTAAGAGAGACATTGCTCAGTTGTGGGGTGCCCAGAGGCCACCGACAGTTCTGGTGTGGCAACAAAACATGGACTGGTGCATGTTTAGGGAAAAGACAGTGTATGTTTCCCGTGGCACGCCCCGCAAATGGGGGAAAATTTGGAATCAATGGAACGCATACCGTGGGGACATCTGTACTTCCCCCCCCATTCAGAATTGGATACCGACCTGTCATCCTCCCAACCTGATGTTTCCTCCACGGGAATCTAGATATCTTGCGTATTCCTGGTCTCCTCCCCCCTCCCCAATCTCATCACATACTTCTGACATCTGATTTGAATATGTATCCCCCCCCAGCGCCGAAATGACACAACTGTAATGTATTGCCTTGTTTTCTGTTTTTTCTTTTTATGTTCTTTGTTATTTGCATTTAATAAAAAGATATATAAAAAAAATATATATATCAAAAGTAGACCGATGTCAATACCTAAAATATCAGATCAATTAAATGCTTTGCTGTTTTTTTTTTTTACCAGGGACCATTCATCTTTATGGCCCACCCAGGCTTCTTTACGGCCCGCCCAAAGAAAAAAATCTTAGAGCCGGGCCTGGTCTACAACCTCCACACCTGGCAAGAAGCATCCGATTTCCACCTCTTTATCCCTTTCCCTATACCAGTCGCCTCTAAGCCTGTGCCGGCAGCATCCGATTCACAGCCTCTACATTCATGGCCAACCAACAAAAGAGTTAATTATCTTCAGGTCTGCAAGAGCTTTCTTCACTTTCAGCATTTAGAATGCCCATGAGGATCAATGTATGGCCCTGAAAACTTATCACAATGCCTTGTCAGTACCTCTCGCTGCCCTCAAATCACATGTTATGTTAGAATATTTATAGAGCGCATGGCTGTCCCAGCAATGGGATGTCCCAGCAACGGGATGTCCCAGCGCTAAAAGCAGCGCAGTAGAATAGGTAGGCTGAGGCAACTAATGATCAGAGAATAGCCAAGTCTTCACAGCCCTTCTAAAAGCCCAGTGGTTGGAAATGCTACGGGTGGAGAGAAGCAGGGAGTTCCAGAGGGCAGGTGTGATCGCCTGGTACGATCGCCCTTCAGCTCTGGCTCTGCGTACTCGAGGACCGCGGGCCGGATAGAGGTCCGCTGAGCACAAGGCAGGTGCGTAAGGAAGGCACAGATCGCTCAGAATCGCAGGGCAAAAGCCAGAGAGAATCTTGTGGCTGATGCAACGAGTTTTAAAGTGGATTCTTTGCTCCATAGTCAGCCAGTGTAGTCGGAGGAGGAGGAGGCCAGAGACAGGGCGATGCTTGAGGAGCGCAAACAGAGTGCGGGCTGTGGCATTCTGGGAACGCTAGGACCTTTTAATCACTGCCTTATTAGAGCCGAGGAGCAGCGCGTTGCAATAGTCAAGCCTAGCCAAGACAGTGGACTGAACATCAACGGACTGATCCCTCAAGGATCTACCAGCTGGACAGACTTTTATGAGTTCATGTCTGTGTCAGCCACCTCTCTAGCCCACCTTTCTCTCCAGCCCCTAAGGGTATGTCCCTATGGAACAACTACTTTGCCCTGATTTATGGACACATGGAAATTATTTTACAGCATTTGTAATAGAAATGCTCCACCTGTGTCAAAGACCGACTTGGGATAGGATCCAGGTGAGTCAGGAAGACTGTAACAAGCACCATGTTAGTTGGTGAAACAGCCAGTTTGGGAATCCCGGGAAAGAGGCCGCACATATCCTACAAACATCAAACTGGGTGGAGGTCTAAACTGCGTTCATTGTACTTCTTAGATTAGGATTAAAATACATTGTTCTGTATTTAACATCTTTAGGTAGTGAATTGAATTCACCATCGATGAAAAAGCCTCCTTACAAGTTTTCTAGGTTTTCCATTCCACATGAAAATTCTGTTTAGTTACCATGCAAATACGTTTTGGATTGACCAAATATGGTAACTCCTACACTTTTAGACCAACCGACTGCACTATAAATCAAGTACCGGAACCAAACTAATCAGCACTAATGAATGCTTTGGTTTTTACATGGATGTTCATTCACAGCTTTCAAAACAGTACTTTCCTCAAAGAGTAGTAGCATTAGGTGCAAGCTGTCGGCCCACTTTACATTTTGTTGTAACTAAACAGCGGAAAGCAAGGTTTAATATAAACTAACTACAGTGGCAAGCGACACTGGGAATGAACAATACGCACATAAATCAGCAATTAAACTCCTGTTCCAGCACAGTAAGTACATCAAATCACATACAGTGGGTCTCAGTGGTGAGCTATAAAACAAGCTAAATGTTAGTCGAATCTGTGGTCTTAGAAAAGGACTAATGCTCTATGGCTAAAACCAAGTGAAAGTAGAAAAGTGATATTGTAACCATCCACAAAAGGCCATCACCTTGATGGACAGCCATTCGGTGCAAGTCAACATATGAAAGGGACCAGCCTAAAGCCCTCTCTCTCTCTGTTCTTCTTCAGAATTTATAGGATGAGGTTTTTCAACTGGTTAAAGTGGTCTGTGGCCAGACCTGAAAACACAGGAGCCATCTTTATTCCTTTCAAACTCTACGCCTCTGTTGTTGTTCAGGCTAGTGCTGTGTGGGTCTCAGCCGGGACAGGGGCGATGCAGGCTTGGGGGGCTGCTTCAGAGCAGAATTAGCTACCATGACTCAAGCATGCCCCCCACTGAACCATTTAAATCAGGGCCTCCTGTGGTTGCTTTGAGCAGTTCTGCCAGGGCAGACTTTAATTTTAATGGATTAAACTGCAGTGTGCTGTTGCTTGTTCTTCAGAAGTATACTTCACTGTCCAGCACATTTCCAAAATATGCCTGACTGATTTAAGAAGAAAACATTCCAGTGGACGTGGGGCTGCCCTACCTGTATTCACAACATTATGTCACTCCGAGCATTGTTACCGGTGTTTCCCTTGGCTCTGGAATTTTTACTCCAGACAGCTTTGTGAGGGGACACAGCGGTCTGCTACCCGTTCATTGAACCGGTGGCTAACTCCTATGGTGTTTGAAAGCAATGTTCAGCAAATCTGGTCGAGAAAAAACAGATTTTTCAGATACAACTGCACCAACCAGGCTCTTTCCAAATGGAGTGACTTCTTTAGGAAATATATTTCGCTTAAACTACACCTTCCAGATTGCATCAAATATGACATGCTTGTTTACCTATTCAAGACGTGTATCCTATTCAGACACTGCTCTCATGCAAACATTGTACTGTGGTAATGCAAGCTATAGGACATGCACTTGATGCACTGAAAAAATCCAACTAGAGCGGTCAACATGTTTATTTTTTATTCCTGTTCATACTCATTTTTTGAAAAGAGTGTAAAATGCAAACAAAAACATTTTTTTTTATCAGACAGGAGATGGGACGCCAGCCACGTTGTTCATCTTACCTGAACGTATGTTATTCTCCTCTGGACAAGTTCCGTCAGATCTTTGGCCTCTTTTTCGCGCCATTCGCCCGCTCCATCTGCTTGACTGAGGTAGTACAGATCTGTCATTACTGACCTGTGAAAGCAATCAACAACAGACCGCTATCAAACACGACCACACACAAGGCAGAAGCACAGCAGATGAGTCAATGCTTGTACTTGAGAAGTGAAGGTCTTTAGCAGGAGGACTACTTTCTGAGGGGGGTGGTTGATCAGTTCCCAAGGTGTGAGGCCAGCTGCCGGTACAAACCATGCCGATGTTAGGTGTGAATCTTCCACCTTGAGTTTATTACTATAAAGTTATTTCCTAAAGAACACCAAGGAAAGGCTGGAATTCAGCTGGGATCGAGTTGCGGACCTAGACTCAGATTTTTAGATAGTGGTATCTTTTAAAGCACCATGTAATAGCTTCTAGGAACGGGCATTTAGTGACTGTGTTTCCCAGCAACAGCACTTTAAAACTAGGCACTTCTCCTTGGAGATTGACATGAGGTGGCCATTGATTACAGTTGCTGCAGTGTATGCACATTAGGGTTGTTGGGTTCTCAGGAGAAGGACAGGTCTTCAGATTCAATGAGTATTCAACTCATGATGTTTTGCTGAGGGATAATGAATGAAGTTTAAAGCTGGTTTAAATGTTGCTATCTGTCCTTGGGTAGTTTGAGATTGCAAGAGGGTGGGACTGAGAAGTAGACCAGTCATGTCCCCCGGTATACCTAGGTATTACGAATAATACAAATGCTACTAACAAACAGTCCTAACAGTAGGATGTCTCGGTTTGTTACCATCAATCTGTTAGAAATGTGAGTGAGCAAAGTAGTTGTGATGAGACCTCTGGGCTAGGTTTCTTTCAGTATTTCATTATGTTTTTAAAGCCAGAAGAGAATTATGATAGAAATATGGGGTTGAAAGTAGGAAGGTATAAAACTATGTGTGGTCTGTATTATTCCCCTTTCCCCTATTGTTGTTGTTTTTTCTTTTCTAGAGTGGGGCCTCTTAATCCTGAGCTAGGTCCAGGTGAGGTGAGGTACAGTCCCTGATCAAGATGGGTGAGGCACCAATGTTTGCACCGTTCATTGAGATGTTGCACACTACGCGTGTCGCGTCTTCATAGCATATTATTGAGTTGTGTTGTAAGAGTGAACTAACTAGGAAAATGTTCATAATGTCTCCTACAGATGCCATCTGCATCCCTTGAAGTGGAGGAAATGTGGAAGTAGGTAGTATTAATTCCAACCTGTTAAGCTTTTTTCTGTTTTCTATTTTAACCTTTCACTTTATTTTGGGGTGATTCAAGCAGTAGCATTGTTAAGAACAGAGGTCCTGACGAAAGCCTGGGGCACTCTTACCCTAATGGCTGAAACATGTTGGCCTTGATAATCTAGCAATTATTTGTTAATACTGCTCTCTGCACTGTTCTGTTTTTAAACTAGAGGGTGAGGTGATCACTTTAATAAACTTTGTATTTTCTCCTCATGCCTATTTTAATTTCACACTCTTTACTGTTGGTTTTGCACTGCTTTCTGATTCCCCAGTGGTCACAGACTGAAAAGATTGAACAGTCAGCCTTACTTTTTTCTGTGGTCCTCAATCTAATCCCATTGAGCGAATCCCTTGGTTGGGGATCTGTCTCCATGATCAGGAGACACATTATCCATTTGGGTGGATAACCAGATGATAAGATTGATCACTCTGATTATTGATGGGAATCCAAGTTCTGCTCAATGATTTCTGATTCCTTTACTATTCCTGTTATTTTCACTCTTCTAACTCTGTTGCTAGTAACTTGATAAGCACTTAGTGGCTTATTACATATTAGACCCCCAGTTCAGTGGGTTGTTGACATTGTATAATTTGGGGATTGGAACTGTGGCTGGTCGGTAAAATATCCCTTTGACGCTAAGTTTCCTTGTTGTGTTTGTTGATACTCAAAGTATGGCCCGGGGGCCACATGTGGCCTGTCTGACCTATATCAACATCAGCATTGGGCTGCTGATCACTCTACTCAGGACAAACATTATAAAGATGGTAAATAAACTGGGAAGCCTTTATTTTAAGGTTATTGAAGTCAAAGTAACTAGGTGGTCCTGCACCACTTAACTTTATGTACACCTTCCCTTTTAAAGCCATCTTGGAGCAAAAGCATAAAAATATGATACGGTCTTTTCAAAATTCAAAACGTTTATTTCAATAACACACAGGACAATTTCACCTTAGTATATCAGATTATATCAGTGCAGTGAGAAGTAATTTTTTTTAAGTGATAGTTTTCAAATATGATATTAGAAACATTAATTCTTTCCGACACTGACAACAATGCCAATAGTGAACTAAGAGGCACATCAGTTGTTATGTGCACTCTTAGGGTGGCCTAGGTTTCTATTATGCATGAACAACATTAGTGTTTATTAAATCAAACACGGAAGAAGGATTTTATACAGCACACATCCTGAAATCGTGTATTTTGAGGTCCTCTTCTATGTGACCATGGAGAAAAAGGAAGATGCTTTCCTGATGAAGAACTTAGTTGTGTTTCTTCTTGCCTTCTCAGAAAACAAGTGATCCAAACAGGAAACATAGTATCAGCATGATTTGGGATGTACCAGAGCTCAGTTCTCACCCCCGTACTAAATAATCTATATCTGGGCCTTTAACTGACATACTAAAGAAATGTATGCTCAGTCAGTATCACTATACGGATGAAACGCCACCCTAAATGAAGACATCATGTCTAAAGGTTATCTGCACCTTGATGGATGGCCTCCGTGACTCCCCTTCTGAAGAAGGCAGGAGCCGATATCTCAAACCCAGAGAACTACAGACCTATCTCCCAGCTCCCCTATCTCTCCAAAGCCCTGGAGAAGCTGGTCAACACACAACTGACCAGGTATCTGGAAAATAACTCTCTTCTGGATCCCTCCCAAACCGCCTTTAGAGCTAACAATAGCACTGAGGCAACGTTGCTGGCAGTGTCGGACAGTATCAGATCCTCCACAGATCAAGGGGGATCGGTGGCACTGATACTGCTTGACCTGTCAGCGGCGTTTGACACGGTATCTCACCAATGCCTGCTGAATACACTCCTGAGCAAAGGAGTGCAGTCGACAGCATTGAATTGGATCCAATCTTTTCTAAACAACCGTACCCAGGCAGTGCATATGGGCCAGTTCCACTCAAAACCCAACCCCATCGGCTGTGGGGTCCCTCAGGGGGCTTCATTGAGCCCCACTCTTTTCAATGTCTATATTTCATCTCTTGCCGACATTGGAAGGAAGTGGGGCATCGGCATCTGCTCGTATGCCGATGATACACAGCTGATGGTGGCCATGGACGAAAGATCTGAGATAACAAAGAAAAAGCTACATGACTGTCTCTCTGAGATGGCCCTATGGATGCACAACCACTGTTTAAAATTAAACGCTGGCAAATCAGAGATTCTCCTGTTTGGGGGAGCCAGACGAGTATGGGATGCCACATGGTGGCCACCCTCATTGGGACAGGCTCCTACCCCAAAACAACATGCACGAAACCTGGGAATCATCATGGACGACGCCTTATCCATGAAGGATCACGTCCGCTCCCTCTGGGGCAAGGGTTTTGCCATATTAAAACTCCTCGCAAAGATATTCCCTTGGATACCCCTGGACTGTAGAAGATCAGTCACACAGGCCCTATTTGTCAGCCGCCTGGACTATGGCAACGCGCTATTTGATGGGATGAATGAACAACTTTTCTCCCGCCTACAGGTCCTGCAAAATCAGGGGGCCAAACTGGTCTGCAGTAAAGGCAAACGAGACTCAGCATCGGAATGCCTCAAGAAACTCCACTGGCTCCCGATGCGTCAGAGGGCTGCCTTGAAACTACTTAGCCATGCGCACAGAGCTCTACACAAAACTGGCCCTACAATCCTTCAAGGGAAGATCGATTTCTATATCCCCAACAGGAATCTACGATCGAGTCAATCAGCTCTGGCCAAACCGAAATGAATCTATAAAGTCAGAACAGGGGGCCGCGCTTTCTCCTACCTGGCAGCTAAGAGGTGGAATGATCTACCCAACGATCTAAGACACACCACAAACTACCTCCAGTTTCGAAAAAAACTGAAAACACACCTTTTCCCTAAAACATAACTCTTCTGCATAGGCCTTCAGTAGTTCCTTGGTTCATAGCGCCGTGACATCCCCTGGGATGAGTGTTGCGCTTTATAAATAAATAAAATAAATAAAAAATAAAATAAAAAGGTCTCATCTCAAGCATGTTTCTCCTTACCAGAAATTACTCTTAATTATTACCCCCAGGAACCAAAACAAATTTGAAATGACTCTAGGAACAAAGTATCCTAAAACACCTCTCTGCCAACAGTGTGACCAAATACCAGATCCCTAGACTTCTCTATTGAGAACATTTTTCGAATATCTTGTATCACAAAATTGGATCACTCAGCTAACTACTTTGTTCAATCTCTGATAAAAATAAAACATCTGCAGACCCCCCCACCTGAATAAGAATAGCAGCACATCGTCTTATCTCATGCTTCAACTGCGACAAGGCAATTCTAGCAGAAGTCCCAGTATGTTCAGACATCCCCATGAAAGAAGTTTTTCAAGCCACGGCTTGATCTCTTCCACGATATTCAACCATATGATCCCCAGCACTGAAGGCACTCCACTGGCTCCCCATCCAAACCAGGATAAAATCCTAAACTGGATGTATAACTGATAAGAAAATCTATCTGAAAAACCTCCTCAACTGACATCCTTTCGGTTCATATCCCGCGAGGAGAGAGGCCTTGGATGCAACAACGGTATCCTTCTCCAAAGTCTCTGGATCTATCTCCAGATTCTGAACCTCCCTACCCACTTCCATCAGGAATGAACCTGACTTACCCACATTCAGGAAACTACTAACAACCCACCTGTTCCTCCTTCACCTCAACTAACCTGCTAGTGACATGCTGATTTCCTCTCCTCTCCTGCTCCCTCTTTTCTAGTATTGCTGCCCCCTCTTCGCAACACTCTTTCCTGGTTTTCCCGAAAACGCACTGAACACCTTTCTGCAGTGTTATAAAACAATATAAATAAATAACACTTGTTGATTCCGGTTGAGAAACCTTAGCCATTTAGCTGTGTAGCTTCTGTTTGTTTACTGTGCTCTTTGATGACTGCGAACCACATTTTGGTAGTTTAATGTGTGGGAAAGCTTTGTTTCCAGGAGCCAGGCTGCTAGGGAGAGGGGACTTGGTGCTGGGTTGAATGCCAACCCCACCTAGTGAAGATTCATCCCTCCCGAGTACATCGATAGCAAAACCAAGGTTCTATTTCCAACATGGATGCGATTAGATTAATGTTTATGTTTGTTATATTGCATTTGTTGATTACTGCTGTAAGCACTGCTAGTGGGGGAAACACAGGCAAATGCCCCTCAGTGTGTTCAGACTGCATTTAGTGCTGGAAAAACAGTTTTTAATTATTTCACATTAAAGTATTTTACTACTTCTTCTGTGTTTCAGTGGCCCATTATTTCCAGGTTTTCCATGTGTTCAGCCCATCCTATGGTCGCCTATTGTAGTGGGTAACTGGGTGGCATGCCCATACCAAACAGGTTTGTGTTTGTCCTCCATTTTAGGTCTTTTTGAGCGGCCCTTCCAACATCTACCACTAGATTGTCCCGCTCCCGTTGTTTTCTGACCACTGTTGGATTATCCAGTCCTGGAGTGATCTTAAGTATAGTCTGGAATGTGGTATGACTGGTTCTCATGATGCCATCAAAGCCAGAAATCCAATCGCTGTCAGAGACTGAGACATCTTGTATGAGCACATTTGTATTGTATTGTAATTGCATTTAAATATCGCTTAATACCCCAGAGGAGACGCTGAAGCGCTTTTTCGGCTGTAGCATTGCAAACATTCCCTTCCCTGTGACTGCTGCTATCACCGTTTTAGAATTCAAGATTGCCCACAGACAAATTCTATGCTGTGTTGGGACCGGGGGCGATGTCTCTATGTTGCTGTAGAATCCCAGGTTGTGTAACAGCAGCATCGCTGTATTCAAGTTCTTGTAGGACTGATGGAACGGATTCCCTTAGACCATCCAGTAAGAGCACAGATAAACCAGTCACTCATAGTTAGAATCCCATGCAATAACTCACAGTCCATGTCTGATGCAATAACAGATGAAGTGTATCAGCTCAGAATGTCCTTTTCCAGTGAGCCCTGTTCCACACAATGCTTTCCTTTTCTAATCTTCCAGTTTCAACTAATCTTTCTAGCAGTCTCTTTACGGTTATCTAGGAATAGATACAACATATATTTTATTGATTTTAGCATCCACCGAGTTTTTCCAGACATTCAATGCATCACCGTAGAACATATGGCATACATCCACGCAGCACAGATATGCTATATAACCTGTGATGAAGCAGCTCTCAGCAGCACTTGGCAGTCACAAGGACAACCTGGAACACCAATCATGATACAACTATGAATCCCTCAACTCCAAATGACATGTTAGGAAGACCTCCCAGTACGCTCTTGCACACAACCTGGAACCAACAGTATATATTTTCCAACCCACCATCATATACCTCTTCTTAAACAACCATACCACTACAGCCAACACAACATCTTAGACCACCGCACATTCTCACAGAACAAAACACAGTGGCTACTAGCATATACCTCTTCTCAGACAACTATCCTGCCACTGCCAAAAGAGCATCTTACACCACCCCACATCCTCACACACAGAACACAGCACTGCTGCTCACTATCCGATACCGCTCCTCACACAACTATCATGCCGCCGCCAACAGAGCATCTTAGACCACCCCACATCTTCACACAAAGAACACAGCACTGCTGCTCACTATCCGATACCTCGCCTCACACAACTATCATGCCGCCGCCAACAGAGCATCTTAGACCACCCCACATCTTCACACAAAGAACACAGCACTGCTGCTCACTATCCGATACCTCGCCTCACACAACTATCACGCCACCGCCAACAGAGCATCTTAGACCACCCCACATCTTCACACAAAGAACACAGCACTGCTGCTCACTATCCGATACCTCGCCTCACACAACTATCATGCCGCCGCCAACAGAGCATCTTAGACCACCCCACATCTTCACACAAAGAACACAGCACTGCTGCTCACTATCCGATACCTCGCCTCACACAACTATCATGCCGCCGCCAACAGAGCATCTTAGACCACCCCACATCTTCACACAAAGAACACAGCACTGCTGGTCACTATCCGATACCTCGCCTCACACAACTATCATGCCGCCGCCAACAGAGCATCTTAGACCACCCCACATCTTCACACAAAGAACACAGCACTGCTGCTCACTATCTGATACCTCGCCTCACACAACTATCACGCCGCCACCATCAGAGCATCTTAGACCACCCCATATCCTCACACACTGAGCACAGGACATGTGTTACTCTGCTTGCTAAAGAACTGTCGCGCCAACACCACACCTCTTGCATAAACACACCAATAGCATCAACAAAACACACGAGTAACAAGTCCTAAAAAAAGAAGTGGGGGGACGCTGACGTCACGACAGAAGTGACGTCACGAAAGGTGGCTTGCACTCAGTTGCAGTTTATAGTTATCGAGCTCCCAGTAAAATAAGCGGGGGACGCCGTCCACCCACGTGGTACCCCGACTCGAGCCCTGGTACAAAACAATGCAACTGGAAGAGATCGGTCTCTAGCTTCTTGCTGAAATGTAGAAGAGGCGGAGCCTGCCGGACCCGGAGTTTGGTGACGTTCAGAGACCAACCTAAGTCCCGGAGTCTCATCTTCTCCTTCCTCCATTTACTTATTATGCTCCATCCCAGCTCCCTGGGGCTCCATACACAGGATGAAGACCACTTAAGAAAGGATGACCTCCGGGGACCACCACTGGAGAAGGAGTGGGCTCGGGTCTAAAAGGCTCATGTGCGGGTGGGAGGCAGTCCTTCCCTCCTCCCACCCGCACCCAACCCCAAATTTTTTTTTTTTTTTTAAAAGCCTTTCCCTTTAAAAGGGCCCATTGTTTTGGAAAACTCAGTTCCCAACAGCATAATTACATCAATTACTATAGGAGTAACACAGGGGTGTGCAGAAAAGTCTAGAATATACCAACAGCTACCACTGCAAACAGGGTGCAGGCAGATTTATGCCTGAGCCCAGCAGGGTATGCACAGTACCTGCGCGCACTACTTTATTAAACATGTACACATTTTACAGTGCATCCTATCGATTTTGACAAAAATCATTTTAGTGAGCCGCACAATTATGATTTCTCTGGCGCTGCAGGAGTTCACTAGAATGAGTCATTAAGCAGCCAAATTCTTTTATAGAATAATCGTTTTGGGGGCACTTCCTATAATTAAGCACTATACAGATGCTAGAAATATTGCTCAGGTTACTGAATTGCACAGGGTCTTAGCAGAGGATCATTCATGGAGTCTAATTAGAGGTTTTATGCACTGCACGCTTATGTTGAATTAAATGCAGTCTGAGAAGAGTGTGGATTCAGGGGGGGTTTGCAGGCATAACTACCCGAAGGCTTCCCAGCGCTAGAACAGCACATGATGTCAACTCCCTGTAGGGGCTAACTCAAACAGAGCCAGGTTATCAAGGCTCTGTGGAAGAGGAGTTCAGAAGGTACAAGGCGTAGCTCAAAAGGATGAGAGTGAAGCGCTACTGGTGGGTTTTGCTTCCCGATGTCTCTAATGCTGCTACGCACACCTGCACTATAACAATTGCTACTTACTTTTAATTTCTTTTAACATTTCATTGTGTTTTAATTTATGACTGTCTTTTAAAATACTGTGCTTTACAATACCGATTCTCTGATTTCGCCTCTGTTCTCTTCTGGTGGTGTCCGTCTGTCAGAGCAGGCCCATCGAGCTTCCGGGTTAGCGCTCTAGCGCTAGTTAACTTTTGGGGCTTAAGTTCCACTCTGGGGCAACCGCGCACCATAACCGCACAGCTGGCGTGCCGGCGGAGCGCCAAAGGCAAGCCCATCTGCGCCCGTCAGCGTCCCGGAGGCGTCAGGCGGAGGAAATGCTGCAGGAAATGCTGCAGGAGTGCCTGTAAATACTACCGCCGACAGGTCTTTACCACAGAGAAGCTTTGGGAACTGCGCAAGGAGGTAAGTTGTTGCTCCCCCTTGCCCCTTCATAGGGTATCTAAGGTAACGCTCTGTCCTCTGCGGCTGGGCACCAATGCTTCCCTCAGAACCTATCGTCAATCTGACTCCTGCCCTACCAGCTTTATTTAAACCTAAAAGAGCTACGGCGGATGGTAAATTGCTTTGCTTGCTCCTTAACACCAGATCCATGCGTAAGCACACCCTCACTATATATGAGCTATTGGAAGAGGTCAGCCCTGATTTTCTGTTTTTAACAGAGACCTGGCTCTGTGACTCTTCCAATCCTTCAGGTGCCACAGCCATTCCTGAGGGCCATCAAATGGTAAGGAAAGACCGCCCGAGTGGCAAGGGTGGAGGTAAAGCCATTATTTTTAAAAGCCTCTATTCCTGCTCGCTCCCTCCTATGGAAGACGTTGCTGGGGCAGAAACTTTAGAGTTTCATCTGGTAATATCCCACATCAATCTAAGACCGGCATACTTGTGTACAGACCTCTGGGTTCTCCCGGCATGTCTCATGTAGCTATCAGCAATGCCGCAACCCCTTCCGTGCTAAAACACAAACACTGTCTAATATTAGGTGACTTTAATATACACATGGATAAAATAAACGATCCAGATGCTACCAGTTTAACCTCTTCCGTGCGTGTGACGGACCAATCCGTCACGAGCCACGGATGCGCTGTGCTGGTGACGGAGTGGTTCCGTTACGACGCGGCCACCCCGCCCAGGCTGCAGGAATTCCACGCCTGCGCGGGCGTTCTATTGAGCGGGCGGGGCCGTGACGGAACCACTCCCTCACAAGCACAGCGCGCCCATGGCTCGTGACGGAGTGGTTCCGTCACGAGCATGGCGGCACCGCTCGGACCCCCTCCCCCCCAGCGCCGCGACGGAATTACCGCCGAGGCCAAGGGGAAATTTCGGAGTCTATTAAGGACATTTTAGATAGAGGCGGCAAGGCTATGATGATAATGTTAGATCTCTCTGTGGCCTTTGACACCGTCCCCCATAGCAGACTCCTAATGAGACTCCAGGAGTCTGGCTGTGAAGGGACGGTACTCAAATGGTTTGCCTCCTTTCTGTCAGGATGCCAACAGACCGTCTGGGCTCCCCCTTTTTCAGCACTAATCCCCCCCTTGGAGTGTGGTAAATAAATAAATAATACCCTATTTTTGAATGCATAAAGGAATAACAGATAGCTCAATAAATAAGAGTCAAGATTCGAGGTAGTAGGAGTTTTGCAGGTTTAATACAGCATAAGGACAGGAACAGGACGACCTGCACGGGAATAGGATGGCAGCTGCCGGGGACAGGATCGGGACAAGGGAAGCATAGGAAGGAAGGATAACTTTTAATAACAGTACATGAGCATATATACATAACGCAAACACATAGCATTACATTGCAATAGGCGTAGCAGTGGGTGGAGCAGAAAGCGTGACGCGTAGCAGTCGCGAAAGATAAGGGTGAAAGTAGGTGTAACAGGGCGTATACATAGACATGTGATGCAAACGTAACAGAATATGTCATGAATGGGGCGGAACCCATGGAGGGGGCTACCTAAGGAGCCGGGACCTCTAACCTGATGGTGCGCGCAAACTGGCAATGACGTGTTACTAGGAGAAGCTGGGGGCTATGAACTCTGTGCTAGGAGCAGAGACTGAAGTCTGGAGAGTCAGGGCGACATGTACCTAAGCAGTATCTAGTATCTGATGTTTAGAGAACATGTTGATATAAACTAGAAGTCAGGAGGGGAAAAGCTAACAGACTCTAAGACTGGAGCATGCATTATTCTACATGTAGTACGTGATGAAGAATATTAAATGACCATTAAATGCAGTATTTCTCTTACATGGAGACGTAGAGGCTAGACAATGACGGAAACTATTGATGCGATTCAGTAGCTTAGGAATGCAGAGAAGGAGGACTGAACTGATAACTCGAATCATAACATACTCTTGGCAGACTCAGAGGCAGAGCCAAGCTGGGCCGGGCACTGCGATGCAGGAAATAAGTGAAGGGTCGAGGATACAGGTGGGGGCTGTATCGCTCCTCAGCGAGGCTTCAGGGGACAGGAGCTGAATCTGGTGTCCAGGCCCTTTTGAGGCCTAGAAACGGAGATTTTACAATGCATTAACGTGCACACTGAGAAACGTGGCAACGTAGCTTTACATAGGCCTGATATTCGTATTATTCACGAGAACTGGAAACTGGCATACTAGAGGTGGACACAACTATAATTGCGTCTTTAATCAAACATGGGGAATAACATATGCATATTAATCATGCACACATAACATATGATGGAGGACGCGTAGGGACACAGAACATAGCAAAATTTTACTTTTCCACATTCCCTCCTTGTCACTACGTTTCCTTCAGGAAACATCAATATTCATGATACCATCTATCATTTCATTCAGTATCATTTGCTCGTCTCGAATTTTCTTGGAACGGGATTTAGAACGGGGCTTGGGACTAGGAATAAAAGAGGTAGCACAAATGCCGCAAATCGCAGGGCCACATTGTATACAGAGGCAGCAGCTAAATATGATCGCTACTGCAATACCTAGAAAGGACAAGACTTTCCATCCCCAGGCGGAAATTATATTCCAGAACCAACCGGACCAAGTCCAGGTGCCTGGATTTTGGTGTAACAGATGGGCAATTTTATGAAGTCTGGTTATAGCTGAATAAACAGACGGCGCGTTATTTGGAATGAAAATGCAGCAACTAGATCCGATGACTCTACAGGCCCCGCCCCTATCGGCCAATATGACGTCAAGGACGAGACGATTCTGGAGCACGACAATTCTCATAAAGGATTGTTCTTCGGTTAAATTACTTAGAGCAGAAGTAGTCTCAATTACTACTGCTTCGAGGGTTCTGGTTAATCTACGTATCAGTTTACTATTCACAACTGTACCTAAATAAGGAAAGACACCTTTATTGATATCTATATATTGTTCTAGAGCAGTTTCAGTATAATCGACAATCGGGAGGTTTCTCTTGTGTCTAGTATGTACTAGGTGGGAATTCCTATGGTAATCGGGTGGGGCTAGAAAAACCGGTGGCAGTAGGAAGGCGATGTAACAGGTTCCCTCCCAATCGAGGGGCAGACGAACATATGCGGTCTGACCACAAATAAAATAAGAATGACGTGAAGCTTTGAAAATAGATTTCCCACTGTCACTATACTTGACAATAGTAGTACAATCACTATGTCCTACATGTACGGAACCATTATTTCGGACACATAATTCGCCTTTGACTGGTAGTACTGAAATAGCAGGTAAGTCTGGAGTAGTATCAGACTGAACATTCAGGACCATGAAATTCGAAGAATAATTACCTAAATTGTAAACTTCATTTTCTAGATCTAACCCGATTCTGTGGGGAAGACCTTGCTTGTCTGGAAAACATGTACTGTTAAGAAAAGACATATCTGTTGAGGACGACGTTAACGTGGACCATGCTCCACACGAACCATTATGTGAAAACGGATAAGGAAAGAGTGGCAGAACTCCCTTCGGCGTCTGGAAAGGGGGGAGTCGACCACACACCCAACAATTTGTAGCATTGCTGGTCTGGTGTGAGTAATGTAACATGCGGATGAAAGTATTATTTCGCATAGCGAGGCGGTAAGAGAGTTCATGAGGAGGCAGATCACTAAACGTGTGCTCTACTGTAACATTAGAAGACGTATTTACATGAGAAACTGGAAAATACAGGTAAAAGGCATAACTGGTGCAGGAAATCATAATGCTGAGAAATAATATGAAACATAGAAAAACGATACATCGGATTGAGTTTTGACTAACTCTCTCACTATGGGGGTCTATTTTATACATGTCAGAAACAGTCTAACCGTTTCACCTAGGGGAGGACTTAGACAATCAAACTGGCTGACTTATTTTACTAGACCGGAGTTTCAACTTATACTCCTGTTGCGGAGTTTTCTCTAACAGGGGAGGGTTTGTAGCAATGTCTTTTGCGGGACAGTCCTTAAGAATAGTACTTTGGCAATCCTTCAAATCCTGGGAAAGGTTCTTTGAGACGGGTTTCAGTCCATAAAACTTCTTCACGTGCGAAAGGTGCACCCAGCCTTTGCGACCCTCCAACTTCACGGCCGTACGGGTGGCGAGGAGGACCTGTCGGGGCTCCTTCCAGCGTGGCTCCAGCGGACTTGAGCGGTCAAAATTGCGAACCAAGACCATGGATCCGGGAACGATTTCATGCGGTGCCACCTCGGTATTGTCTGGAAATGCGGCGGCAACCTGTGAACGACAAGAGTTGAGGGCAGACATCAAGGAAGCTAGGTAATCTGTCAGCATATTACTTGAAACATCGGTAATACTTCGGGGTCTAGGAGTACCCCACATGTTAGGGGGACGACCGAAAATGACCTCATACGGGGATAGACCTGATCTGGAATGTGCGACCATGCGCATATAGAACAAAGCGACTGGCAGAGCTACTAGCCAGTCCACACCTTTCTCTTTACAAATTTTTGCGATGCGAATTTTCAGGGTCTGGTTATGTCTTTCTACGAGACCTGCTGCTTCAGGATGGCGTACACAATGGAACTTCCACTGGTATCCTAACAAAAGGGAAACGTGCTTCATTAACTCTGAGGAGAATGGCTGGCCGTTATCAGAATATACGACCCTAGGGAGTCCATAACGGGGGAAGAACTCACGAACCAACTGCTTGGCAGTGGTCGCGGCTGTGTAATCTGGGACTGGATATGCCTCTGTCCACCTGGACAAAGCGCATACAACTACAAGGACATACTTGAAACCTCGACATCGCTCCATCTGAATATAATCCATCTGGAGGACTTCAAAAGGGTGGTCAGGAGGCTGGAATCCCCCTTGTTCCACCGGGACACTTTTACCTGGATTAAACTGACAACATATCATACAGGTACGGACTTTCTGCTTGGCTGCAGCTCGTAAATGCTTGTTGAACCAAATGTTCTGGATACTGTCTAACATAGCTTTTTCTCCTAAATGTGCTGGACTATGTGCAGTATTGATAATGACTTGAACCATAGAGTCGGGGAGAAACCATGTGGCTTTACCCTTCGTTACCCATCCCTGATCTGTCTGGACCCCTCCTTGTTCGGACCATTTCTTGATTTCATCGGGAGTAGCGTGTAACTGGATATCTATGACATCTTGAGTAGGGTCCTTAACTGTCATACATGTAGTCGGATCTGGAGTGGATGTCAGTGTCTTGTTAACTGGAATGTCTGGAGTCTGTGCTGTAAGCTTGGCTGTGCGATCTGCTAGATCGTTACCCTGGGAAATAATGTCAGTAACTTTCGTATGTGCTTTGCATTTCATGATAGCAATGGATGTCGGTAAATGTATTGCATCTAACAGAGCTTGAATAAGGAGACCATGCTGAATCTTGGTTCCATGAGAAGTCATGAAACCTCTCTCCTGCCAGAGCACTCCAAAGTCGTGTACAACTCCAAATGCGTAGCGTGAATCTGTGTAAACATTAACTTTCCGGTTCTTAGCGTGTATGCAGGCTTGTGTCAGAGCAACTAGCTCTGCTGCTTGAGCGGACAGGGTGTCAATGCGGTGTGTCTCAATAACTTCGGTGTCAGTAGTCACTGCATATGCGGCGACTAGTTCTCCTGTACTTGTTCTCATACATGAACCATCCACATAAAGTGTCAGGTCGGGATCTGGTAATGGAATATCTGTCAGATCTTGTCTTGGCTTTGTCATGATGTTGACTACTTCCACACAGTCGTGTGTGTCCGGACTTAAAGTAACTGATGGTAACAGTGTAGCAGGGTTCAGGATGTTGCAGCGTCTGATTTCTATGTGTGGCTGGAACAGTGTCAATTCATAACCTGTTAAACGTGCGATTGTCAAGTGCTGAGTCTGTGTTCGGTTTAAAAGAACTTCCACGGAGTGTGGAACTTGTACTGTCAGGGAGTGTCCTAATACTATGGAATCACTTTGTCTGATAGCTAGTGCTGTGGCTGCAACTGACTTGAGGCACGCAGGCAGAGCCTGGGCTACAGGATCCAATGTGCTCGAAAAATAAGCACAAGGCTTGTATTGTCCTGCTTGATCTTGTGTGAGAACAGATAATGCTGTACCTTCACGTTCAGTGACGAAAAGTGTAAAAGGCTTACTGTAGTTCGGTGTGGCTAGAACTGGAGCTTGACATAGGGCTTTCTTTAACTCATTGAAACTGAGTGTATGTTCAGATGTCCAAGGGAGGACAGACGATACGGCTGTCTCCTGTGTCGTTAACTGTATCAGTGGCTTGGCTAGAAATGCATACTGAGGAATCCATTGTCGGCAGTAAGAAGTGAGGCCGATAAAAGCACGTACCTCCTTCTGGGTCTTGGGCTGAGGAAGACTCGCTATTAACTGGATACGGTCAGGTGTCAACTGCCTACCCCTCTTGGACAGTAAGTGTCCTAAGTATACCACTTGCTGGACACAGAATTGAAGCTTCGAAGGGGACACCTTGTGCCCCATCTCGGCTAGGAAATACAGAACCGTCAGTGACGCTCGCTCGCAGTCACGTTCAGAACGGGCTGTGATCAGTAGATCATCGACATACTGGAGCAGGGCAGTGTCAGTTGGCATGTGAACATTATCAAGCTGTCTCTTGAGTGCTTGACTGTAAATACTAGGACTTTCTGTGAAACCTTGAGGAGCTCGTGTGAACATATAGCTCCTTCCATTTAAACAAAATCCGAAAAGAAACTGGCTGTCTGGATGAATGGGAACACTGAAAAATGCGTTCTTGAGGTCGATTACAGTAAAGAACGTGGCTTCGGAATCAATGGCTGTCAATAAGGAAGAGATATCTGGGACAACTGGGTACTGAGGAATAATACATTTGTTAAGTTCTCGTAGGTCAATCACTAATCGATATACTGGGGGTGCATTTGGATCAGTACGTTTCATGACTGGAATGATCGGAGAATTGCATACATTGGAGTCAGTTTCTACAACTACTCCTTGAGCGATGAGCTCGTCAATAATTTTGGATAAGGCTGCTACAGCCTCAGGTGGCAATCTGTACTGTCTGATTCGTGGTAACACTACACCTGGCTTGAGAGTCACACGATGGGGTGTGATTTGCATGTAACCTACATCAGTTGGACCTTGCGCCCATAAATGCTGCGGAACATTAGACAATCTCGGATCAAAATCTCGTAATACATAGTGACCCTTGAAGTCACGCAGGAACAATCGTATTCCCTCCGGGGAACAGCATATAACTGCACCTAACTCTTTCAGTGTTTTAATGCCTAATAAATTCTCTGGACATGACTTAGTAAGTAACAGGTCAGTAGTACGGGACAATGGACCTACTTCTAGAGTAACTGGCTTTGATATTTCATTTACGATGGGTTTTCCTGAAAATCCAAGGGAAACATTTCTTGAGCCTGAGAGCGGAGCCCCTGGAACTTCGGCGTGACTAATTGTGGTCCTACTTGCCCCTGTATCAATCAAAAACTTTCTGTCTTTCCCTAATACTTGACTATGAACATAGGGACCTTCTTGATCTACAGGTATCTCGATGAGAGGCAAGCCTACCTCCCTCTCTAGGCTGTTTCATGAATACTGCTGGTACTCTGGATACTCGGACTGTGCATACTGATACATTTGCTGTGTAACATGCTGTGTTGCAGCGATGGGCTGCGGTGCTGTAACTGTCTGTGGTGCATTCTGTGGCTGAGGAATCTGTAAAACTTGTTCTTGTCTAGGCGGACGTGGTCTTTCTTTAGTCTTACCAGTAGCTATGTTGTGTTTCAGAACTGCACACTCGTTTATAAAATGACCTGGCTGTTTACAATAATTGCAGTTCCCTTTAACGGGAGCTGCCGGATGACTGGCTTGATTCGGACCCCTCTTCTGACTGTCTTGAGGAACAGATTGTGCAACTAGTACTTTCATTTTCGTGTCTTTCATACGCTTTCTCTCGTGTTCTTGCTCTTCTCTGATTCTATTCTGGTGGTATTGGAGCATCTGTAACATCTGGGACGGGGTATTAGCTTGCCAGGTACTTTCGACTTTCAAAACTCGATTCTTAATTTGTGGACTTGAATTCTCGACTAATTTAGTAACAAAAAGGTGAGGGTATGACTCACTACTTGTCTTGAGGCCACTGTTGATGCTAAAACATTTCTCAAATCTAGAATAAAAATCACTAATGTCTTCGTCTTGTTTCTGTTTACAGGCTGAGATTGCATCCCAGTCTTCCTTTTTCGTTGTTAACAATCTGGGTAAAACTTGAATCAATAATTCAGGTAATTCTTTACATTTCGCTCCAAGACCGGTACCTGGTACTCGTGCCTTATCTTCAGCTTCTAGAACTGCCCAATCGATCTTTTTCTCTCCCACCTCCCATTCTTTTTCCTTGAGCTTTTCATACACCCCTGCGGGCAACAGAACCTTTAACATTTTAATTATATCTGGATACGTGTATTCTCCCATACGGAGCATGTCTTTTAATTCTCGATGGAACCCTGCTGGATCTTTATCATGACAGGGAATTAATTTTTTCATCTCTAAGAGTTCCATCTTTGTAATCGGAGTGTAAACAAACACTCGTTCTAGTTCGCCACCCGTTCCTCTAACTGGGTGGACTTCTCGTAACGGATTCTGTCTTTCCATGTAAAATGGTTTACTTTCTGGGGGTGAGACATGAACAAAATGCGGGTTCAAAAACGTTCTATATTTGTGACGCTGTTCTAGAATGACACTAATTAAATCGGTACCTAAACCTTTCCATCTATACTGGAGTAACTCGTTCAGGATATCATGTAACGGGCCTGGATCAGAGTGCTGACCCTCATACAATGTAATGAGGTGCTGAATCATATACATACCCGCCAGTCGTTGCTCGGCTGGGGGCATTTTCAGAAACATTTGTGCCACTATTTCGTCTGGAAAAGTGGTAGAATCAGTAGTCCATCGGACTGCTGATCGGGCTAGTTCTTGTTCATGCATAGTACTTAACTCACTGTAACCGATTCGTGATTTCAGAATGTGATCGGTAGCTTGAAACACTTGTTCTAGAGAACCTTGTTCTGGTGCTGGATGATGGAAAGTAGACTTGTGTTCTAGGCGTAAATGGCGATCTGGAAATCTAGATTTTCCTACATACGCTATTCTGGCGGAATTTTCGTCGTCTACCTCTTCAGTATCAGAGTTACTTTCTTTCTCGCTTACTTGTGCTGCTTTACGCTGTTCGTGTAACTTTATTATTTCTTTACGGATTTTCTTGTACATACTCTCCATAGCACCGACGGTCTTGTGCTTACCCTCGGCTATATTATCACTCCACTTTGTCAGGATTTTCATTTCGGCCGGATCTTTAGACGGGTAATCTTGTTCTCTTATTAGACAGTTAATCAGAAACTTTAATATCATGAGCTGGATCTCGGCTTTCCTTTGAGACATGGCCTCGCTAATGCTTTCTGGATCATCCCCTGTACGGATGAAACGATATATTCTGTCTAGGTCTTCTTTCATATTCGGTAGGGTGACTAGATACTCGGCCACCTTTCTTACGCGAAATGAATATAAAACCATATTATCCTCGCCTGGGACTGGATCATAGCCGCATTCATTAAGGGCTTTTCTTATTTCTGCTACAGTCTGATGTCTGGGCGTACGCTGTGACGCTTGTGCATGTAATTCGGCTGACGTTAAACGCTTATGTGGCGGCGGGGTCTGAGGAGGACCTCCTCCTGCGGCCCCTAAACTAGAATCGTCGACTGATCCTCTTCGTACTAGTGTGGCAGGAAATTGAAATGCGGGCTGAACAGGTATGGCGGGCTGGACCAGGGGGGCCGTAGCAGGTACTGCAAGGGGTACCCCGGTGTCTGGAGGAACGGGAAGTGCCTGATTTACAGGGACTGGCGGAGCGCGAACAGGATTTGCATATTCTGAGACTGTGTCGTCCAAATAGGACGAAATGAAAATATCAGCTGCGGTCTGTTTGTGACGTAGCTTGGTCGGAACTAATGGTGGCGGAAAGTTACTGGATGCCTCCGGGGTCGCTTTTGGCAGGCCCTCGGCAAGAAGAGGATACATACCCTTAATAAGAGCATGCCTCTGTCTGTCTGACTGTTCGGTTTTAACTTGTTCACCAATCTCGATTAATTCCCTTTCTTGGGCTCGTTCTAAGGATTCTCTACTTAATTCTGACTTTCTGATTTCTTTTTCGGTTCTTTTATGAGATTCTTTGCGCCATAACTCGATGGCATCTTTCTGTGACTGTCTGGCTTTCTTTTTCCATAATGCTTCTTCTACTCTCATGATGCACTCGGCATCCCATGTGCCTGACACAGGCCATCTATACTTTTCCTCTAACTGTTTGGTATACTCGACCCATAAATCTAGATACAATATGGCGCTTATGCCATGCTTCTGATACATAAAATGACCTGGACTGTCCCTAGGCGGGACTGGAACTGCTGCTTCCAGCAGACCCTTTCTAGTTTTTAACTGACGTAACTTGGAAAACAAGGGCATGACTGAACTGTAATCTAGACACAATACAATACACAATGAACACGATACTTATTCCCCATTCATACCACGACATTAAAATACATGAAGAACATTTAAAATAACAGTTCGAACAGAAATACCACCTGGAATACGGAACACAGAATACATGAATTTTCTCGAGAACAGAACTGACTAGAACAGAAACTAGATGCACTGCTGAAACAGTACGAAACTTACCGGTCTCATCAAGAGACACGTCAGGACCCGTATCCACCGGAGTGGACACTTCGTTTGTGGGCTTGTGTACCACCAACCCACGGACCAGAGTCAATTAAATTGACCCTGTCTAGATACTACCCCAGTAACGGTACTCACCGGGCAGCAAGAACGGAAGGCCTCGGACTGGACTGGACTGCTACGACGACGGACGACGAACTTCGGACTTCAGTTACGGGTGGACCTCCGGATACCTCGGACCTTGGACTCTCGGCTTGGGCTCTGGTCGGGACTCGCCGCGTTCCTCCACCGTCTTGTCTGGATGCTGGACCGCCTCCTCCGTCTCCTCCGTGGGCCTGAGGGATACTTGAAGCAGAAATATCTGCCGGTGCGCAGAAGAGTTCCGTCACGACTGCAGAGGGTCAGGGGGTCGGCGTGGCTTCACCGACGCGTGGGGAAAGGGCAAGTCCCTGTTCGGGCGCCATTATGTGGTAAATAAATAAATAATACCCTATTTTTGAATGCATAAATGAATAACAGATAGCTCAATAAATAAGAGTCAAGATTCGAGGTAGTAGGAGTTTTGCAGGTTTAATACAGAATAAGGACAGGAACAGGACGACCTGCACGGGAATAGGATGGCAGCTGCCGGGGACAGGATCGGGACAAGGGAAGCATAGGAAGGAAGGATAACTTTTAATAACAGTACATGAGCATATATACATAACGCAAACACATAGCATTACATTGCAATAGGCGTAGCAGTGGGTGGAGCAGAAAGCGTGACGCGTAGCAGTCGCGAAAGATAAGGGTGAAAGTAGGTGTAACAGGGCGTATACATAGACATGTGATGCAAACGTAACAGAATATGTCATGAATGGGGCGGAACCCATGGAGGGGGCTACCTAAGGAGCCGGGACCTCTAACCTGATGGTGCGCGCAAACTGGCAATGACGTGTTACTAGGAGAAGCTGGGGGCTATGAACTCTGTGCTAGGAGCAGAGACTGAAGTCTGGAGAGTCAGGGCGACATGTACCTAAGCAGTATCTAGTATCTGATGTTTAGAGAACATGTTGATATAAACTAGAAGTCAGGAGGGGAAAAGCTAACAGACTCTAAGACTGGAGCATGCATTATTCTACATGTAGTACGTGATGAAGAATATTAAATGACCATTAAATGCAGTATTTCTCTTACATGGAGACGTAGAGGCTAGACAATGACGGAAACTATTGATGCGATTCAGTAGCTTAGGAATGCAGAGAAGGAGGACTGAACTGATAACTCGAATCATAACATACTCTTGGCAGACTCAGAGGCAGAGCCAAGCTGGGCCGGGCACTGCGATGCAGGAAATAAGTGAAGGGTCGAGGATACAGGTGGGGGCTGTATCGCTCCTCAGCGAGGCTTCAGGGGACAGGAGCTGAATCTGGTGTCCAGGCCCTTTTGAGGCCTAGAAACGGAGATTTTACAATGCATTAACGTGCACACTGAGAAACGTGGCAACGTAGCTTTACATAGGCCTGATATTCGTATTATTCACGAGAACTGGAAACTGGCATACTAGAGGTGGACACAACTATAATTGCGTCTTTAATCAAACATGGGGAATAACATATGCATATTAATCATGCACACATAACATATGATGGAGGACGCGTAGGGACACAGAACATAGCAAAATTTAACTTTTCCACAGGAGGTGGGAGTACCTCAGGGCTCTGTTCTCAGCCCTACCTTAATCTGTACATGTCTCCTTTGGCTGGTCTTGCAGAGTCGCATGGAGCTAAAACAGTTTTGTATGCCGATGACACTCAATTGCTCTTTACATGCGACAAAGACTCAGATTTTGAGGGGGAAGCTATTAAGACCTGCCTGTCGGCAGTGTTTTCCTGGCTCCAACAGTACCAACATGAATGTAATTCCGACAAGTCGGAGAGAATTTTTTTTTTGGCTGCCCAACTAACAACTTGTGGCAGAGTTGGTGGCCTCGGGATATGCACTCTTAGGATAACGCGGTGTTGTCCGTAAAAAATCTAGATGTCAAACTGGACAACTCTCTGAGTATGAAGCTATAGGTTCAGACGGTGGCCGGTCAATGTTTTGGCTTTATGAAAATGCTCAAACAATTCCTGCCTCTACTTCAGATCCTACACAGGAAAACTGTGGTCCAGGCCCTGATTGGCTCTAGGCTGGATTATGTAAATGTTCTATATCTTGGCCTCCCAGAGTACTTGCTTACCCGCCTCCAGGTGGTGCAAAATGCAGCGGCCAGGGCTATTCTAACTCTTTGCCCTAGGACTCGGGTGTCGGCTCATTTGAACTCTCTTCATTGGCTACCGATCTGTAAGCAAATACAGTTTAAGGCCCTTGTCTTGGCTTTTAAAAACTTACATGGCTCTGGTGTCCCCTACCTAAGGAAGGGAGTCCAATTCTACCACCCTCGCCGCTCTCTCCGTTCCGCCTCTTTGGCGTTAGTTGGCACTCCAGTGGTGAAGCATTCCCGAATAGGACGACGCTCCTTTCAGCTTCAAGTGGCCAAACTATGGAATAATCTACCACTTGCTTTGAGACTTTCTCAGGATTTGCTCCCCTTCAGGAAGGCTCTTAAAACATGGTTGTTTCAGCAATAATACAGTACACTGCTTGCTGTATATATTTTTTCATCCCTTTTATGCTAGCCTTCATTCACCCAGCGCCGGGACACTCAGCAGAGTAGCTGTGTGCTTTATAAAACCCCTGTTAACATAACATAACAGAGTTCCACAACTTGAGGGCTAAACAGGAAAAGGAACGTGTAAAAAATGGGTAGAGGAGGATCTGAGAAGTCTTCCAGGAATATAGGAAGTGGTCACAAACCTCAAAAAAATGGGGCTTCTATTCTGTCGTGATTTATGCAAAATGCATAGGGCCTTGAATTTAATTTGTTGGTTCACAGAAAGCCAGTGGAGGGAGTGCAGCACCTTTCCTACAGATTGATACGTAGGAAGGTTCATCAGTAGCAGGGTGGCAGTATTCTGTAAAATCTGAAGCTTATTAGTCACATACTGGGGGAGCCAAATAAAGAACATTTACGTCATAAAGGCGGGATAAGATGAGGGCCTGGACAATGAGTGTCCTTGCTGGGAAGGTGTGAAGATTTAAGACCTTTCTCAAAGGTCTAAGGGTGCCAAAGCAGGTGATGGTAATATTTTTCTCCTGGTACTCCATGGTAACACAGGAGTCTAGCCACACTCCAAGGCTCTTTATCACTCCTTTGGGGCTGGGCAGCCCTTCCAGAAAGGCAGGTAGTGAATTTGGAAATGCCTTGTTGAGATTATTGCCCAGCATCATAACCTAATTTTTATCGGCGTCAAGCTTGAGCTTACAACTGACCATCCAACTGGATACTGTCCGAAGGCAGGGAGCCAGGTTGAGATGGCTGGAGCTGGGTTCGGGTGAAATGGATATCACCAATTGGGTGTCATCTGCATATTAAACTAATGTCAACCCAAAAGAGCGCACTATTTTAGCCAGAGGAAGCGTATATGAATTGGGCTGAGAAAATGAAGATGGGTGGGGAATTAGGTGCCTGGAAAAGTCACTGCTTCCCTAAATCAATAATTCTTCTAAGCTTAGGAAAAGGAAGGGCTAATGACATTTGTTCCAAATGTTGAGCTGGCCCAGTCCTCCCTGATCTGCCATCTAGGGTACAGAGCTGGCAGAGAACAAAGCAGTGGCGCTCCCCGACACAACGGTGGGATTCGTCTTTGGCAAAATGTACGCCTTTTTGAATTACACACAATGTTGTCTGATGGCTAGGTTGCAGACTTTGGAAACTAGAAACATAGCTTCCTCAACTTTTTTCTCAAATTGTGTGATCCTGGGCGAATAACTTGTCTCTCAGTAAAACTGATCAACAGTGATTTAGTTTCCAATGCGCTAGATAGTAACATGCATTGAAAGCAAAGGCAGCCAAAGGTGTTAGCTCAATACACTGTGGAAGGATTTGAAGGAACAAATTGCGCCACATGTAGGCAAAGGCTCAAGGAAGATACAAAGGGTCCACAAGCGCCCATCAGAGTTTGTTCGTTCATGAATTGTCTTTCTTCAGAACGTGGAAATATTTCATAGACTTTACGAGGGGCTGGTCCTTCGCTGCACCAGTGAAGGGTCCACATTCCCTACAGGGCACTGAAATTGGCATAAAAGAGAAATGGAAAACGGGCGAGGCATTTGGTTTCTCCCAGCTCCATCTGTGACCACAGTGGCCCATTAGGGACACACAAAGTCAACCCCACTTGGTTTCCTGAGCCAGCACAGGTCAGGACAATAGACAGGGAGCTGTGGTGGTGGTCTGCCCATTGTGTCTCATTCCCACTCACAAATAAAGCCTCTGACGTAGGAACGGAACTTGGGCTCCACTCCAATCCTGCAAATGATGTAGCGTAACACCTGCTTTCAACTCAACGAGGCTTCGAGACACCCTTGAGCCACCTCAACACACAGTCTGAGGATCCCTGTGCCATAAGGGCCCTTATGTGGTAAAAACACTTTTAACAAGTGAAATATTCAGGAAGGGGTACAGTACCACAGGGCTGGCTGAGAGGCTACTTTTAAATACACTCACAAGCTTCTACTTTGAAGTAGAATTATTTGTAACACTGCTTGTAGGTAGGTAAGTATACTTGTAAAGCGCACTGTTACTCCATCTCGGAGTGTCCTGGCGCTGTATATCGCTGGGGAACCCGTCCTGGCTTTCTCTGTGAGATGGTCCCTTCCTGGGCACCTCCAAGGTGAAGCCAGGCATCCCCGGAGCTGATGGGGCCGTTGTGGAGATTAAGCAAGCTATTGCCCAGAGTTGCAGAGTGGGACCCATGGTTAGCGTAGGCACCTCGGCGAGAATTATCGAGTTCGCGGACATGGACCCAAGACCCTGCCGCGTCGGGAATGGAACCCTGGTCCCGGGCCGATCTCTGCTTCAGGGTCTGCTGCCTCGAACCAGTGAGCCACACTTCTCCACATAGATTCACATGTCGATATTCTCCGGACTGGCCTATGATACACAGCAGGGCCTTTTAAACAGTTACCTCTAGAGTGGAAATGCATTTTAACTGTGTATCTGGACTGTATAAATCAAATAACTAGACAGCAGTAAACGGGGCGAAGCAGCTTACAAAAAAGAGAGGGAACTGGAAAGTGACTCAATGGGTGTCCTCAGGAGTCAAAAGTTTGGGAACTTCTAGCCTAAAGCAAATCCAGATAGCAAACAGAAAGCCAGGAATGAGATTAACAAACCATAAAGTCAATGGTAAGAAATGGGGGTGATGAATTCCTAGGTCAGGTTTCTGAATGCCCCCCAAGATGTCTTCAGCGTAGGTTTCAAGCTACAAAGGGGCATTGGAAGAACGGGTTTGTGCAGCCGGAATATGTTAAGAATGGAGAGCAATGTCACTTAACAGTAGTTAACGGGTCACTCCAATCAGCTGCTTAAAGAAGTACCAATATTGATCAGATAGTGCAGGACACAATATTTGGAGCTTTGTCAACAGAATCTGGTATAAACAAACGTGCTGTAATAGTGGAACAAAAAATCATGACAAAAGAGGAGTCATTCTCCACCCCTATTTGATATATATATATATTTTTTTTTTTTGCAGTTTTACATAGCGCGAACTTGACCCGATTCGGGTATCAGAGCGCTTTACATAGCACCAGTTTGGTTACATGAGGACTGTTGGAACCTGGGATGTCAGGTCACCTAGGGTAGCCTGGCCTAGGGTAAGACATGCATTTCAGAGGCACAAGTGTGAAGGTTGCAAACCACCCAGCAGTAAATCCACGCAATGACACTTAAAAAGGACACTACACCAATTTGTTATGAAAATATGTACTGGTTTATAAAAATAATATACTCTGCTCTTTGGTTTCAAAATTTACAACTTAGGCATTTCAGTTTGTCTTGGAAGCATTAACTATACTTCTAAATTCTAAAACATATTATCAATCAGCATTTGCAGTACATTAAATTTGGTCAGACCTCCTAACCAAAACTGGCAGGTAACACTTATACTCCAATAAATTAGTTATGCATTTACTGTACTCTGCTTTACTCTTCGGCAACTTCTCTTCACAGCATTACTCTAGGAGAGAAGATCAGCACTTCTAGATTGGCTAAATTAAATCATTAATCAACAACAATAGTGCATTTTATCAGACTCCAGCCTTAGTTAGAAAAGGTTACTACTAAGTGCACTATACTTGTCTCCCACAGCACCTATAACCCCCTCTCCGTGATGCACAGTCACTGAGGATTTCCTCAAGATACTCCCCACTTTATGTAACACAGCTGTGGAAACTAACAGTGTCTGGGTTATTCTCTGATAACCTCTAGCGACACTCTCCCCCTTCAGTACACCTCCTTACTTGGGCCAGAATAGGCGGTGGTAGTCTTGTTGTGCCAAGGGACGTGGAAAATCACTGGGCAGGACAAAAGGGAGCCACACGCTATCAAGATTCCTCAGCCTCTGGGGCCCCTCAGCTTTCCTCTGCGTGGCGCCAAAATCCAGAGTCACAGTTACCGCCGAGTCTCCTCAGCCGCTTTTGGCCTGCACAGATCTCCCCTCCCGCTCACACCAGCCTCACTATGGGCCGCTCGAGCAGGGGAGAGAAGTTCCCTTTTTCCTCCGCCGCCGGGGGACTCCTGGCGCTCCTCCTCAGATCCTCCTCGCTCTGGCAAGGGACGCGCTATACTTCTGGGCCTGCGCGAGGCGCTCACACTGTACCGCCTCTCACCTCGCTTCCAGACCCGCCTCCGCTCCCGCCTTCCACCGCGCTGGCTCCGCTGGCGAGACGCTGCTTCTTCCGGGCCTGCTCGGTCCTAGGCCCCTCCTGCACAAAGGAGTGGGATCGCTTGGGGCATGCGCGATAGCGCTCCGTGAACTTCAAATCTGGGGCATATTCTCCACGACGCGGCCGGTGCCCCGGGGTCCCACAGACGGCGAGATCAGCGCCGCCTCATGAAAACCGGCACCCTTCACCTACAAAGCGCCTCTTCAGCCACCACTCGGCGCCGCTCCCCACGCTGACACAGGGCAGAACAGCCCGATCTCTCCTGGCCACTGCTCCCTCAGCGCCCGCTGCTCCTCTTAGATGGCGCTCAACCACTGAACTAGGACAGCTCACCAGGCGCTGGCTGCACTCCGCACAGGTGAGAGATGACTCTCTGTGGGGTAGTTAAGCGAGGGGACAGTCGCTGAAACCAGGGCAGGATGGTATTGAGGACTAAATAAAAGGGTGGGGGCCACAAGAATTAGCCCTCCTCCGTTTGAGGGAATCACAGCAGAAGTCCTTTCACTGGGCAGAGGACTGCACCCCACAATGCTGTAGTCTCCTTCTCCTGTCCACCTCCCTATTCTTTCAGTCCAGGGATTAGACAGGCGCCCAGGGTCTCCCTTAACTTCCACAGCGGGGACAAGACAAGGATCCCAAAGGAGGAGTAGAGAAGTGGATTAATTAGGCTGCTTCCTAGTTCAGGAACTCAACCCTTTCACTAGCCTCCCCCCCACCTTCCAAGATAGCCTGTCCTCCAGCTGACTCTCACAGGTAGACAAAATGGTTGCCCCGCATTCCGCCTTATATAGGCTGCCCCTCAGTGGTCCAGAATGGACCAGAAGGTTCTGGAACGCCCTATACTGGTCTATGGGCAAGTTCTGGGTTTGGCAGTTAAGGCAGTTGGTAGCCACCATTTTGTGTGGTTCCAACTTTTCCTGTCAGAACAGGCCTCTGGGCCTGAGGTGAAAAACTATGAGGGGGAAAAAGAACACCTATCCCCTTGACCAACACCTAGAAAAAGCTAGTGGACACAAAAATTATTAAGGGTATGAGGGGCAAAAAGGGGACAATATAAATTATAAATTGGAGGGACTACGCAAAAAAACCAGACAGGTCTAACAAGGACACATTCATTTTGTGAGGCACGGGGAGATTACGTGATTTGCCCAGAATCACAGGATGTTCAGCGTCAGGGAAAGGAGTTGGCCTAACGGCTAGGGCGGTCGACCTCGAATCTGGGAAACTGGGTTCGAGTCTCGGCAATGACTCTGAAAATTCTAATTTATGCGAGTGGAGACCACTCAAGGTCAATATGCGATCTGCCATGGTAAGGAAAGAACCGTCGCTAACCAAAAATAAGGCACATTTAGGAAAATGACACAGTAAACTAGTGGTATCCAAACCGAAACAGCTGGGCTGGATTCAGCTGATATTTTGGGATAAACACTGAGGTATATGTGAAAGAGACTTATTTAAATTAATTGTAAGGACATTTATTTCTAGGAGAAGTCTTTATGATCTTATTCTGTGGGCCATCGATTTACACCTGTTATAAACACAATACAAATATGTCTTAGCACGTCCCTTGTATTTTCTGTGCCACACAGAGAGGAGGGTAATGCTTCTTCTGAATCTATAAGTCAGGCCATAGGAGGATGCTATAATCAGACATAGACTTGGTTAATAAATGTATTATCGACGTAACCAAAGGGTTACGCTTACACAGTTCATGTGGCTGGACATGTTAGGAGAGTGCAGTCTTCTTTCGACACACATTTCACAAATACCTGGCTTTTCCACTACACATTTTTTTTCACGCCCTCCAAGTTTAACAACTTCAGATGATCTTGCTACCAATCAAGGAGGCAAGGTGAAATCATGTTTTCCAGCACTTTGCCCAAGTAATCCATGGAACCACAGAGGGTAGCAAAATAGTACATTAACAGTCTCCTCTGGCCCACTGCCCTGCCTTCACGGCAATGCAAACCTTTGATGATGCTGAGGAATCGAGGTTGTACAAGGCTTGGCAGAGTTCATTAATGGAAGGTATCCAGTCTTGGGGAAGCCATGTCACTGTAGCTGGGAAGGCGGTTTTGTTTTAGATGTACATCTTTCAGAAGATACAGCCTTGAGACTTTCAAAGGACATCAATTTACTGAGCACTGCAACTGGTGCAGGAATAAAATATGTGATTCTGCATTAACGACTAAGAAATGGAGAAGCAAGTAAAGGACTTCTCTCGAAATCAAATAGTCTCTTAATATTCACCTTGGTGACTATGAGAAATGTCAGCATCTAATGCTAGAAATTGCACTAGTGACAGGACCTGAGCAGGCAGCAATGCTTCGAATGTTTCAGAATAATTATATGGAAAATAAATCAGAGAATACTTGCATATTACTGTCCTTCCTAACATAAATGTGGAAACAAAAAATGATGAAGAGGAACAGATACACCTATATTTCTAAAGGGAATTGATCCCTAATACCGAGTATTCGATCTATACACTTTTTTTTCTTTACATGTAGCTCAGATACCGACTCCAAGTGTAATATTCAAAAGTATTTTCTTCTTTTATGTAAAAAAAAACCACACAAAACATATACAAAAGTGAATACATACATATACATGTACAAATCCTTCCTACCCATTCTTACTTAATACTGATGCTTGTTATAAACAAGAGACATCATTAAAAGAAGCAATTCAAGAAAAGGAAGTAGTCCAATACACACTAGAGGGTATAAGACAACCCTCCACTTAGTTCAAAAAGTGTGCAATCAATTCTTTTATAACAATCATGGTCTGTTGGACTCCTCCGTGTTGTGAGTTCAACATGTTTCGCCCCATTAATTTGGACCTCATCAGGATAATGGCAAAAGGAATACAACGCGTTTAATTCGGGGAGATTCAACGCTTCGTATGAATACTACAGGAAAATTCTCCTCTAAAGCGCCTCAGCATTTAATGCACTACGACTGTATTATGAAAAGTGACGAACACTGCTTAGCAATTGATTGCAGTCCGCTCCTATGGAACGATTATCCAGTGTGGAAAAGCCAAACACTCTGGGTGTAGAATTCACTGTTGTTCTTCTTATAACGCGGTTTCACTACTTCATACACGCGATGGTATGGAAGCCCAAATTACAAAAAAATTCCGGCAGCACTCTCAGTGCCGGGATTCAGGTCATAACATAAATAGCATCAGGCAAAACCGCAGCGTTAGGGGTCACACAAATACTAACCTAAGAACATACTTAAATGCCACTAGAAAGGGCAATAGAAATATGGATAAAACATGATTCAAACCTTTTATAAAATTGTTTCCCTATCGAAAATATGCACCAAGAAAGGTGACCTGCTCCTTTGCAGTAAACATACAAACGAGTTTAAATATACTCGGCTATGCCACAAGAAGGCCTCTTTTTCTCATTGACCGACACCATAGCCCCAACAAAAGCAGGATTTAGGAAACGGTACACCGAGGCTCTGTCCATCTGCTGCCTCGCCCCACCTCACAATGGCAGACTGCCATGACAGCCACATCCATTCATGATATTCAGGTTAACCACTATGTAAATGATTCCCATTTCTATATCTTGCATGGAAATGTATCATGAGTATAACATATATCCAGCACAGACACCTTGTGTACACTGAAACACACAACTCGGAACAGTTTTCAATCACAAAGAAAGCCTTCGTCAACTCTTAGATTTAACATCTACGGTAAGAGCCACTCACAGCGGCACAGAGTCGCTGAGCAATTCAACCACTTTCACCCAGCGGTTAATTTAACCAAACTAGACCTGACTAATTTATATTTTCTGCCTGTTTCCAAATGGCCTCATAAAGACCTAAGAAACACATGTACTTGTCTAACTTTCCTTTGCTCCAGAACCACATCCTGGGACTACAAGGAAACAGAAAGCAGCAGAAACAATCTGCTAGGTCAGCACAAGGGGGTCATCTGATCGGTTTCAATAGTAAGGTATTTATCTCTTGAATCATTTGAAAATAGGGCAAATTCTTCAGGTGTGATATCCTCCTCTTGAGGAATGAGCTCAAATGTAAAGTAGGGATTACATCTGCTAAACAGTGGTATTGAGGGGTCCTAATGAACATAAGCAAGAAACAAGTATGGCCTACATTGGAAGCTTGTGCATCTTGAACTGTACAATTCAGCACACAAATCAAAAAGCACTCTAACGGTGCGGATGATTCACCTACCTTTGCTGGTGGCCCATGTCTCCTAATATCTCATCGATGTGTCTTTGGAGTTCGTTTCCTTCCAAGAGCTTCAACTTCTTCAATTCGCTTTGAACAAAAAACCAAAGTTCCTTCGCTCCATTTTCAATCATTCTTCGTAAACTTTCATGATCTTTCCCGGGACCTGTTAAAGAGGATTATAAGCTTAGGGCACTCACACAGGGACATTTGTGGCTTACAGGTGTGGGCAAATACATATTTACTCAAAGGAGTATAAGAAGAGGCCAAACTCACCATCTCCTGAATGTTTCCTATAATATTCTATCTGTTCTTTGGCCTTTTTAAGCTGCTCTTCTAAAGCGCGTACTCGTCCTACTGCGGCGCCCTGCTCAACAGGGCCGTCTGGTATCCTAGGAGAGATGAGGACAATTAGCAAATGACAAGGGTTTACAAACTAAAGAGCCATACCACTTAAGAGAAACACTTGTGTATGGAATCATTACTTGAAATCCAGCTTTCCAACCTGCAGATTAATGTAACAGTATGGGGTTGAAAAGGCTGGAGTGTAACAACTCATTTAATGACACATTAAAGGAGTGGAGAATGTGGGCACCCAGGGGAGGGCTTCAGGATCAGAGTACAACCTTTATGGAAACCATTTGTTTACAAGAATAATTCTGGTGGTACACGAAAGCAAGGGCGGAGGACAAGCTAACAACTGCAAGGCTATGATTTTCTTAAGGCGGCAGCTGTTCTATAACTTGAGGAAACTCAGGACCAAGAGAACAAAAAATATTTTTTATCATCACATTGCAAGAAAGGGACTATTGTGCATGTAGAAACTGCAAATAATCCTAAATGTTTTATTTTTGTTCAACTTGCATGTCGTGAGATGTGCCCCAGAATTTTCATTCTAGCCATTAAGGACACAATAATAAGCAGAAGGGAATAAGCAGATTGTTATAACTCCACATAAATAAACAGAAGCAAAGCGCCTTTAGAACGTCGTCAAGTAAAGCGCCTTTAGAACGTCAAGGTAAGCGTCTTTGGAACATCCAGCCAAGCACCTTTATAGCCAAAGTAAGAAGAGTTCACATAAAATATCCTGACCCTCTAGTTCAGAGCATACGGGTACACTTAAAAATGTTAATTTTATCTGGACTAGATTAAATTGTGGATTGGTTCAGGAAAACATGCACTCTTTTTAATAAATTGCTATAGGTTCAAACCACATAGGGCTTTTTTAACAGATTTTTCCACGAGTGCTCTAATCATTTAAGTGTTACAAAAAAAAGAATGCATTGAGGTCACAGATATAACTGGAGTTTGGCTTCACACCAAAAGTTTCAGGAGAGTGAATTTAGGGCACATTCTAATCCCGTAGCATTGTGATGAAGAAGCAAACTTTTCAAAAGCCTACTATATATACATTTCGTATTTCGGCAGCTGTGCCGAGCATAATATGTTCCTTAATACCATTATTGAGAGTGGGGTGTGGCCATGGCCCAGGAGAGGCGGGGCTTTGAGTGGGCCTTGCCCCCTGCTGCTACAGAGGGATTGAACAGTACCGCTTATGGCCACACCGTTTTTTGATGAGTGACACCGATAAACATCTCCCATACAGAGGCTGTACCATGGACTTACAAAGCCGTTAGCATTAATGTATCCCGGTAAGTATACTGTACTATGGTAATAACAAGGGACGCGACCTTTGCAGTGCGATAATATTTGCATAAATGTAGGCTTCATCTATGTGCCCAACACTGATTTTCACTGACATGGTATAAATATATTAATGCCATGTCAGTGAAAAGAAAGGTTCCCAATGACCCATTATTTAATGCAACTCTGCTAATAAATATATTTATAACTGCAATGCAACGGTCAAATTACAGATTGCTACTGCATTAGAGCAAACTTTTCAAAAGAAAAAAAACAGTTTACTGCCTTGCAGAATGTACATTACAATTGTTTTACCCACAGAATCAACTCTCATAATGGTTATGAGACCTCCAGTGTGATTTTACCTTAATGCAGACATGTAACTGATGGCATCCTGGTTTTGGTTAAATATATACTTTTGTAATACAACCTCACATCAAAAAACATACCATGGCGCAAAGCATTAATGTAGATGTACAGAATATAATATGCTTTTTATTGGCACTGTTGAGGGAGAGAAGCAAAGGGGCACCACCTCGTCACCTCTTGTGATTTATGGTCATAAAAGCAATTACAATCTGAGCATATGCATATATATACTATTAATTAGTATATGAGATAGCACGGGCCTAACACGTGAGCAGTGGAGCCCATCTGCAGAAAAAATAATTATTGCTGCAGAGGCATCTCAAACATGAGGTGTTCTACTCACAATCGATGTGTGTGAGTGTTTTTCTTGTTTTCAGCTCAGTTAGAAGCGAAATCTATTTTTTTAAATTACGCAGGTGTCAACCCCGTGATTAGAACCCAGGTCTCCAGGGAGCGAGGCCAGCAACCTTAGGCTCTGGGGCACATCCCCTCTCCTGCAGTAGCATCTTTGTGACTCGGCCCTCGGGGGGGTGATGAGCTCAGCATGTTCTGATTGGCAGATCGCTCTTCATAGAATGAAGGGCCAATAAGTCGATTGCATCCCCCTCCCCCACTTCTCCTGGGGCCTCGCATTTCCAGCCGATGGGAGCTGGTTTTAGAGCACAATTGTCATCTTGTCAATTGTACAGTAAGCACAGCTCAAAATGCAAACCTGCACACACTGCAGTCAATGTAATTAATCTTACTAATAAGCACCAAGCCCAAGATGCAATTAGCAAGGGGGCGGGGCTCTCAAGCACGAGCCACCAACTTGCCCTGCTTTAGGAAGCATGCCAGAAATAAAAGGCCAGATTCCTGTTTTGTTTAAAGGTTGCAGGTATTTTTCTTACAATTCTTTCACTGGTTTGTTTTGTGCTGCAGATCAGGACTAGATGTCGCCATTAAGTATATATGAACTCCCTATATGTCAATAAATCATATACAATAATACATTGCTTTTCAACGTATGCAGTCTTATTAGCTCTAAAGATGCAAACCAGTATTTTGAATAGAATCTCAAGGTTTTCATTATATTTTTCCAGGAATATCTGAAGATAAGACTAGGGTACAATTGCAGAAGCAGCACCCCCAGGGAATAGTTCATATGTTTGCGCTACTAGATGGGCTTCGGATTTAGATGCTTAAGAGCATACTCCATGCACAACTGGGAGCCATGACAAAAACTCAAACAGAAGTGACACACTCCATGGGAGCCTTTCACAGATGTCTCTTTATGACAGTCCCTACAAGTTTAAGACACTATAGTTTTAGTAGGCGGCATGTTCCCTTGCACTTTGGAAAAGAAGAATTCAAAGGAAAACCTCTGCAACTGATCAATCGAACATGGGTTTGTAGAGCGCAGGAAGGGTGAGAAAAAAGGTTGGAAAAAGAAAGGAAAGGACATCAGAAAGCAGCGGTGGTCCTTATATACAGCTTAGACTGTCACTTTTGGAACACCATCAAGTCAATACGGAGCCTCACGGCACCACCTACCAACATGTATGGCTATGCTGTAAAATCTTCAAGATCTAGTTGTTTCCTGGGGATGTTCACAGGGTGAGGAATCTGCGGTTAGAAGTATTAATCGGAAAAATGATTTAAAGATTGAATGTGCATGCGTAAAGTGTGACCATCTTTATATTTTACACTTTAGTTTACCATCAAAGATGGCGGATGGCCAATTTGGCATTATTTATTTTGTTGTTTTTAAAGTAAGCACAGGATGATGCTCAAAGGGGGGCAAGTGGACAGCCAAGCAGCAATATGCAACAGCCAGGCCTTCATTAATAATAATTAAAAAAAATACATTTAAAAGTGCAGGGAAAGAGGGGTGGTTGAGCGGGTGGAGGGAGGGGGGGGAGCAGGGGCAGCAAATCTAAGCTGCCATGTGTGAAGCTGCCTTACCATCATAAAAAGAAATTAGGAAAAAAAAGTGTTGTGGTTGCTGGGAATAGTACGAGAAAATCGAAGCACTAGCAAAGAAGCAAGTCTTCCAATTATAAAATGGTGAAGCCAACAATATCATTGGGCAGGACAAATACAAGAATTGGTAAGAAAGCCGTCAAATCAGTAACCGAGAACTGACATAGACAAGAAAGCCACTGACTTATGAGCAAGGGGTGGACACAAATCCCACTTTAAGTCTCTCTATTGGGAGCAAAAAGATACTTGCCAACAGACAACCAAACCAGGTCAAAGTGGTCTAATTTCTATTTCCACAGCACCCAAGAAAAGATGGGACAAGGGCGGCTATGGGCATAACCAGAGGACAAAGGTGAAAACAGCTATGCAGAGGCATAGCTTGGTCAGTAAAATTGGGGAGGGGCTTCAGATTTTTGGTCAATCAGGTTGGAATATGTTTAAACACATCATATGACACTCAGGGTGCATGAGAGGGGCCTAAGGGACAGTGAAAAGGGAGAGAAATGCTGATTGGTCGGAGAACTAATGTGAAACCACAATATTTTGTTAAATAACCAATATTTTTGAATACTTTGAAAACAGAGTGAGAGAACGTGTCTGTGTTTTGTCTGTGTATATGTAAAAAATCCTTTTGAAATCCGACTGACATCTCACAATATCCGACTGAAAGCGCCTGTTATCAACTATTAATCAGAGAAAATATTTACTGGGAGGGTAACACCCCAAACACCCCCCTGAAGCTACGCCCTGCAGCTATGAAGGAAGTTTATAGCTGGCAGAGATAAGTAGAAGGTTTAGGGTAGGAAGAAGGAGAGGTAAAGCAATGGAACTAATAAATAAATCTAGCAGAGCAGAGAACTGATCACAGTGGTGGGGGAAATAAGTGTGGGAAAGAGAATGAGGCCACCTACCCCAGATAGAAAAAAATAACAAAAGGCAAAAAACAAGGTCAGTGATTAATACAAGGGAAAGAAAGAAATCCAAAACTAAAGGTGGGATTCCTAGAATCTCGCTTACTCCTTGATGAATACAGAAAACGGACAACTTTTCAATACAATGTTCTCAGGTTGACTTCGTCAACTTTGATCAGTCGAATAAAAATGCAAATTTCCTCTGACATTTGCCAGATTTTGCTCCTCAATCGGGCCATGTTTTTGTTTCACTTATTAACCAGCTTATAGATTAATTGCTCCAGCACCAGGCCACAGGTAAATAGGGCATGCAGTTAAAGCGATCTCACTCTAAGGATACAACCGTCACCCAGGTCCAACCACTGCAAAAGAAGTAAAGAAGAAGTAAATGTATGTATTGCTCCCTCCAACCCACACATCGGAAAAAAAATAATAATCTTGCACTACTTACCTTTTTTATATTTACCGATCCAACTTGGTTCAGTAACTAGAAAGAAAGCCAAAAAGCACCCATGTAATTTTGTGGGCGAGCACAAATGCTGTGCACATCTACAAAATTTGATAGGTGCATGCAGCATGGTGCCTTTTTTTGTTTTTTCAATAGCAATGCTGCACACCATCGGGGATACTGCACAGATTCAGTAAAAACTATTGACAAAGCAAATAGGTCCCAAAGGCGAGACTTACTGGCTTTGCCAAAGCTTTATTATTATTATTATTATTATTATTATTTTTGTACTGCTGAGGTAGTGGAGCAAATGAACAAATATCAAAGCCTAAGTCACGTTCAAGTTTTCCTACCATGTGGGGAGAGGATACAGTTGCATAAATACCTTTCAGAATTAACTGCTTGGTGGTGACAAAATGATAACCACCAATTGAAAGTACGCATTAATTAAGGTGGGATTTTCTCTATGACCCACCGTAAGCACTTCTTCTGTGATTTCTTGGTCTCCTTTGCAGACTTTTCAACCCAAGGAAAGTGGGGAGGAACGGAAAAAGTACCACTGTTCATTCACATCAGATGTTACGTTGGTTCTGTTAGGGATTGCTCGTGTGGATATTGTTCCTGGCGGCTACTAAGGTATGTTACTCCTACCAAACATGAAAAGTCACGGAAGTGAGGGAAACGGTATTTGCTACATTTGAGGAGTTATTTCCTCTTTAAGACTAGCAGCTGTCCACCACTGGGATTGAACCTGGAAACTGAACTGCATGTTAAAAAGTGTATATTTCAGATGTTTAACATTCAGCAACTCTCAAAGGGAGAACCCCTTGCGATCTGGTTTTGAACAATGCAACTCAATTCATGGCAGAGGGGCAGTTTCTCATCTGCAGAGCTCACTTTAGGAAGCGCGACAGTCGCCTCTCTGAGTCAACCACCTGCCAGATCCACTGATTCTTCTACTTTACATCCACTGCGAGCAACTCTGTAAGGCAGGCGAAGGCAGTCCCACCGCATTACAGCCATTCGGCTTCCCAGATGCTTACTTGACAGATACACGAACTGGAGCTGTGGACGTGATGCCATACGACCTCCTTCACGCCTGCATCCAATAATGGGCCAGTCCAGCGTTGGGCAGAACCAGAGCCGGCTTCAAGCACTGGGTAGATCAAGTTAGCTAAGGGCAGGGTATATATCTGGGCATGAGCTGGAACTGAGATGAGCCGATTGCCAAGCGTGGCGACTTGTGGCAAACATCACCATCTAGGTAATAATACACAACACATCCAAAGAGGGGAGCTGCTGCAGAGTTAGTGTAAAGGAAGTAGCATTTACATATATTTTGTATGTGTGCTGTATCATTGTGTTTAAATTCGGGAAGTGCAAACCTAGCTAGACAGTTTGGAAGCACTGTACAGTGCAGTAGGTCCGATTACTCAAATACCCCTAGAGCGGGAAAGGAAACGCTTCATGATGTGGTACAACATGTGAAAGCTGAACCAGGTTCTGTTGAGTGAACAGAGTCTTAAAACAATCAGGGACAGTTTAACGCCCAGCTCGGACAATAGAAAACATGTATTGATAACAGTTTTGGCTTTTGCTAAGAGAAAGACATTTTCTGATACACCAGCGATTCTTGTGTCTACAAAAGGACTTTTACAGCCAGCTACATGCTGTTTGAGGACAGAAGTTCTAAACTAGTCTCTTGTGATATTCCAGCTGAGGCGCATTGACAAGGAAGCGAAAGTTTAGCAGTGGTTATAACAAGACATCAAGTTGGACATCAAGTTTGAAACCGCAAAACCCAACACAGTCCAGAATCACTAAACCGACTACCATCCGTTTTACTCTAAATTAGTGGGTCAGGATAAAACTGGGGTCCACAGAAGGCTGAGACCAATGAACTTTAAAGCATAAGTTACTTAACAATGCTGAGAATTGGAGATAACGAGGCGAGAAGTCTTCTGTCGAACGGGTTACGACAATGAAAAGTTTGAGATATTTCACCATTCACCCCCGGTGCGAGATGTCTCACGGTCACGCACTGCCTTATCCTCAAATTCAATACCGGTGCGTCACTTACAATTCACACAGGGAAAAAGGACAATAATTTTGCTGCACTGCAATGCTCTTAGTGGATGAAAAGGGTCATTAATTATTTTCCCCGTTCCTGTGTAGCTATAGAAACAAGATTAAAGCGCACACTGAAGAATTGAACTTGGCCTGGCAATTTTTTCTATTTCAGTCAAAGAACACAAAGCACGGGAGCTCAGAGCAGGCACCTGATAAAAACATGTCTGCCTCCAATACAATCCTCTCGCCGCCACCTTCTCTTTCATGCATGGCTCTTTCATGTCACTCAATGGAGCCCAATACTGTACATCAATAATGGAAACCAAGCTCGGATGGAAGCCCAGATGGCTGACAACATCCTTTGTTCCTTGTAGCAACAACTCGTTACTGCGCTTTGATTGGTTCCCTTTCAAGGTGCGAAGCGGTTTCCGCGCGCTGGACCCTGGCGGTAATTTCGGGCTTCCGCTGCCACCAAAAGAGGCAACAAAGCAATTAGGCACTTCTACACTTGACTGAAATATCATACTTCAGGTTTTCTTCATTATGCAAGGTGGATCTGTGGGGAAATCTCACGTTTCAATTATTTCCTTAAATACTTTCCTGTTTGAAGGCTTCGACAATCTCCGCTGCGCAGTTAATTTTCCATATTAAGACTATGAAACAGGTTAGGACTGCTAAGGAGGAGCTTCTATGTGGGATCAGCAATTTTAACAGATGGTTAGGGGGACCTCAGACAAGAACATTTGTTTGTTTAATGCCTTTATATGCACACTGCTGCACCTAAAAATTAAGAAAATCAGGATATTAAAGCTTCAACAGCTTCCAGTCGCACCTACGTCCATTTACAAAATGGCCGCCATTAAAAATAGTTCATCAAAACACACACTCTCCATGGCTGGACTACAAAACTGAGACTCTCAAGAGGCCAGCGATCTTTCCACAGCTCTACATCACACCAGGATCCTTTAGCATTAGAAATATAGCACAATTAGCTGGACCCCACTTTTGGGACTGCAACCAAAATATGCAACTTAATTCCCACCTTACTGTGCACATCTGCTGGTCACCTGTCTTTCAAGAAAGACCTCAAAGTAAGTTGCATTCAAATCTCTTCCAATCTGTACCCTGTTGACATCTGCATGGTCTGTATATTCTCTAGTTAAACTGCTGTGGTGTTCAGTATTTGTTTACTGTCTCTTGCTTCTTTCTTCCCTCATCCTTCACTGTTTCCTCCTGTAGCACCTTTTCTTTTGTCGCTTAAACTTGAATCGCTGCACCTATTAAAGTGGATGTAAAGCTTTAGCTAATTCTAGGCACTTTGCTAAGATTTTATTTAGTGAAAATACATAAATTATTGATATTTTGTTTAGAAACCTGTCTTTGTTTATATTTGTAAATATCTATAAAATATTACTTGTTGTACTTAATGATGTGTAATTGTACAATCGTCTATTAGGGAAGCTGCAAAGTGTTGCACTGCCCTTGGGTCATGTTGGTGCTACAGAAAAACAACAAAAACCTATTAATTAAAAAAATATGTAAGAGGTGGGTGATGTGTATAGATCTATTTCACAGCAGACCACAGAGAGGTCTGTCTAGAAGTTATATAATTATCTGGTACATTTTTGGACATAACTGATATTGCAAAACATCCCATTGAAATGCTGCTTAATTCACAAACAGGTAACTTATGTTAGACTCGTTGTATGAGTTAGAAAGAGTCAAACTTAACTCTGTCTTCTGAATAGAGAAAGAGCTCAGCTCTGACAAGCCAATGACCAAGCCCCCAAAACCAACCAGATCCCCCTGCCCCACTGAGATGAAACGAGTAAAGCGACATAAAGAGGATGGGTGACGGTAAGTGATGGATGCAGTTGGACACCACACATTCGAACTCGATGGGAACCTGAATTGATCTGACATTCAATTATCGAAGTAAGCGAAGAGATTAAATTAATCTCTGCAGAAAATTAGAGAAATGAAGACATCCGAAGGTAAAATGGTATATAGGGCACCAAAAGCATATGAAAGCAAGTGAATGAAAACTAAAGTGATAATAAATATTAATGTATAGAGATTCTCCACTTGATGAGAGTTGAGGTGCATGATATATCTGAAAACCTCATGATTTAAGAATAACTGGTTCTGCAACAACCCGATCGAGTACAAACACGAAGGTAACAAACGAGTGGTGCTTGATCTCTGCATGATAATGCCTCAGATCCACCAAAAGTGATCCCTCTCCATAGGAAAGCCCTGTGGTCTAATGGCGCAGAATACGAGCACAATTAGGAGGGGCTTCTTCCCAGTAGCGCTTATTAAGTCAAAAAACAAGGCACTGCACTGTAATACTTTACAGAGGTTCATACCCCTGGTAAGGCCATGAAGAGTTCCGCGTCCCATTGGTGTAGAAATGAAAAGTCTTAGCTGCCCAGGAGAGCTTTGTGATCCTCAGGTCCAGCTTTTCCTGGCCTGCCCGGTGCATTTTTCACTCGCTCTGTTCGATAATGTGGAAACTCGTAGGAATTGCTCCATGTAGTTCGACATTCCATCAGCAGAACACAAGGTCAGTCAGGTCGGGCTGCCGATAAAAGGGTGCCATAATCTAAAGGGAAATACACCGAGAGAATGGCGGTTGGACACAGCTAACATTTTATTGAGGGGCAAGACTCTTTTTTTACTTGTGCCCCTGTTGGAGAAGTCTACCGACTCTAACCAAAGAGAAGGCATTCAGTCCTACATCACCGGGGCTCTTCTCTTCCAGCCACATGCACTTCATGGGTTTGGGTTTCAGTGCTCTGTGCATGGAGACTGCTCACTGTAAGAGGTGTAGATTGTATGTGCAAGATTATACCTCCCTGCCTCGGGTAAACACTGGCTTCTTGCCACTGAGATAGCTCCTCTGGCAGAACCTCAGACACACAACAGCAGTTTCATACCACACTGGTCTACAACGCGATGTACCTTCAGCCCAGAGCCCTGACCAACCAAAAAGCTGCAAGAAGCACCTTTTGACTGCCTTGGCAGATATATTCCCAGATGGTATCAAACTAGAACCAAGTGGCAGTGGTAATATAGAGAAGGTCAGCACCTACGCAATGTTGCAATACGTTAGATTCTTTATGTAAAGGCGTGCTCGATGTAAACACTGCCACCTATTCAATGTTACTCTGTATAGGAAAAAACAAACTTTTCCTTACACATTTGAAATCAAAAGACTAAGGTATAGAGCACAGCATCAAATTCCTTTTTTAAAACTGACCCTGTTATCAGTTAGATTTAATTGCAAATATAACACCAAGGTAAAATACACTGGACAAGATGATACAGTCCAAAACCAAGTATGGAAATGTGAAAACTCTTGATAATGTTGACACGAAGTTGTAGCGTAGATGCAGACAGCAGACACGTGTTTCGCCGTGTAGACAACTTTTTCAAGGCTCAAACTTAAACTGTACAAGCACATATATGGTCCAGAGTCCCCTAGTTGTGTTAGGGAGTTGAGAGAGCAGTAGAAATAGTCCCAACTTCAGACTTTGAATCTTGGGTATAGAAGCAGCACTTTTGGACCCTTGAAATTATAGCGCTCGTTGCAATAGACGAGAGTGTGAATTTTTCTAATCAGTGTAACAGTGTGCCTTCCAAGGTAAATGCGAGAGCAGTCTTGTGTAAAAAGAAGAACTGGGGTGCACGCTGTGATAAACAGAGCCTCAATTCAAGGTGTAAGTTTGCATCATTAAATCATCCATAGTCACGGCTGGAGTAATCTGTGAAGTATGAAGTGTCCCGCTTGGCTTGAAAAGGTCCTTTTCCAGCCATGTACTCTGCATGTAATAAACTGTGATGTAAAATAACTTCGATTGAAATGACTGTGAGGTAATGAATCCTGAATTAACGACCTGTGAAGTAACGATCTGGGAAACAAGCATTTGCAATGCAATAGGACTCTCAATTACGCGAGACCTATTGCATTGGAAACGGGACTGCGGGCAGGCAAGACTGCACAAACAGGAGTGGGAGGGGTGCGAGAAGTCATAGACTGCGGGAGGGGTGGGGGGGACAGGGAAGAAAATAGTGTTCGGAGTAAAGGGGCTAGTAGCCATGGAAGGATACAAATGAGGAAATGGCTGTCATGAGGAGGGACTAAAAAGCCTAAAACCAATCGGAAGGTAGCATTTAGGACCTAAGCCAATGAAAAAGATGGACGGAGAGTGGGCAGAGCTTCTACGAAGCTTCCACACTATACTGAATACTGCATGCCTCACAAAGTGGGCAGTGCATGTGCTTTAACGCTAGGCTCGACCTAAAACAACCTACACTCATATCGGAAACATGCACCATTGCTTCTTTTCTATCCCTTGCCCTGTCTTGCTATACCTCTTTAAGCTGCCATCCATGCTGTGCTTGGTTGCCTGGTTGGTAGGTGGTAGGTGGGTTGGTTGGTGTTTTTAACCTCGATCACCGGTGTGTGTGCTCTGTGCCCCAGGTCATCTCTCACTGCTGGTACTAAACTTTACATTTTCTGCCTGAGTAATAGAGCTCACTGTGAGAAGGAGGGCGAGAGGACAGGTGGTTCCACACCTGGCGAACATGTGGCAACTGATTATTGTGGGGTGGGATGCTCGCACCTCTGATGCGCACGCTCTACAACTACTACTTGAATTAGTGCATTTGAGTAAATGCTTTCACTGCGCAAACACAAGCCCTTGCTTCAAACAGTAGGTCTTCCCACGTCACCTAGAATCACTTGCAGCATATGGAAGCGAACCCGCGCAATAAATCCTATTGACTACTCATAACAGCACTGTAGGCTGATGGGTGTTTAGAAATATCACTTCTTTGGCATGCCACATTTTTATGGGAAAAATAAATGAGTGTCAGGATTATAAATGAAACATACAGTGAACTGTTTGTGTTAAAAAAACATAATGACTGAGTGAAAGAGCCGTTTCCTGCAAATGTATATTGCAGCTTTTAAGGTCAATGCATTTATTCAGAAAGACATTTATAAAGAACAAACTATAATGCCGGATTCAGACCAGAATATTTGATTATTCAATGCATTTTGCTTAAAAGATGTGTACATAAAGTACACCCGTTGAACAAATGATAGTTTTGTGTCCTTGGTATACACACACAATAGTTGTTTACCTCAACGACAAGAACAAGCAGCGTTTAATTCTGCTCAGTTCACCCAGTGGGCCCTAGCGCTTCGCCACAAATGTTGACTCGACGCCGCCTACAATGATGCGAATTATTCTAAAGCAATTTTATTCAGATTTAATATCGGTCTGGAGACCAAAGAATGCCTGAAGGTTGCATGAAAGTGCCTTTTGAGAAGGGCTGCCGAGACTGAGGAAAATCTGAAAATACAATCTGCGAAAGGCAAACAAATCCTTGAAAACAGGACGAGCCCGACAGTGACAAGGGAGTATAGCCTTCTATTCCTACTTCTCCTGAAAGTAAAGTCGACAGGTTGGGTAAAACCCTGCCACGCTCCATCCAGCACCTTGCTGAGGTCAACAGGCCGCACCAAATCCACACTGCCTACAGTTAGAGAAAAGGGGCAGTTGTGTGCATGGACGTCAATTGGCCAACATGTCAGGGGCAGAGGAAGTGACATCACAACACTGACAACCAATGACATTACAGAAATGCATTCCAGTTCACACCTTTGGTCCTCCACAGCCTCTTATTGGTGGCAGGTGTTAGCGGGAAATAACAGGAGTAAGAGCTACAGAAAGTAAACAGAGCTGTCCGCGTCCGCAGCTGCCTTCATGACCCCATAAACCAGGGATAGTCAAGGCAGCGCCAGGGGTAGCGGATGTTATCCCTAGGTACTCTTAACAGGCGCTCGTGGCTTCAGCATGCCAACAGCACAGTTACTGCACAGTGGTCTGAGATGCATTGGTCCACCGTCAGAAGATGAGAACAAAATGGAGACCAGGTTCATAGCCAGTGGCGCTCAGCACAGCTGAGAAAACAGGACCTGATTCACAACACCTGTTATACACCTAAGTAAAACCAAGCGGCAGCAACACTTCTCATCTTCAACGTATGTGAATAGCGCACAAGGCCACAGGCAACTAACCACTGCCTGTAAGACAAGCATTGGAAATGCAATAGGTCTCGCACCATTAGAGTTAGTGCTTTTAGAATTGTTTATGGGTTTTTTTTGTAAATGTTTAGCATTTTTGTTTCCTGTAGCCAATGCTAAAGAATTACAAATAAAAAAAGCCATAAACATTTCTTAAAGCTCTAACTGAAATGGTCTGAGACCTATTGCACTGTGTGAGGGTGAGGGGTTGAGGATGAGTGAGGGTGAGGGTGAGAGTGGGTGAGGGTGAGTGAGGGTGAGGGGTTGAGGGTGAGTGAGGGTGAGGGGTTGAGGGTGAGTGAGAGTGAGGGTGAGTGAGGGTGAGTGAGGGTGAGTGAGGGTGAGGGGTTGAGGGTGAGTGAGAGTGAGGGTGAGTGAGGGTGAGGGGTTGAGGTTGAGGGTGAGGTGTTGAGGGTGAGTGAGGGTGAGGGTGAGTGAGGGTGAGGGTGAGTGAGGTGTTGAGGGTGAGTGAGGGTGAGGGTGAGTTAGGGTGAGGGGTTGAGGGTGAGTGAGAGTAGTTGAGGCTGAGTGAGGGTGAGTGAGAGTGAGGGTGAGTGAGGGGTTGAGGGTGAAGGTTTGAGGGTGAGGGTGAGCACACAAGCTTAGGAGTATGTCTTAGCACAACTTGCCCTCACCAATCACCTTTCACTTCTCAGGGCCTATGGACTTTCAAGGCTACAGATAGCATCTGCCATGTGCCTTAGAGGAACATTTATGTTTTAAAAATGTATTTGACAAATAATTATCGATCCATAGTTCAGCGCCGGCGAGATTATGCATTTTTGATATTTTTTGTTGCTGCACAGGCACTCGTGAGCATCATCTTTACCAGACTATACTATGGGTGGGCCGAGAGTTAGGCAGTCCAGGATCTGGGTGTTGCCATTTTAGAATGGCCCCTTACTTGCCAACTGATGGAGAATTGTTGGGTGGTCTCACTACTACTCGCTGATCTTGTAATTCATGCTCTAATACAAATGAACACTAAATAGCTTTTTATTCACCATCTCAGCAAGAGGCCAACAATTGAATAAGCAGAGTGTGAACCCTTCAGTGAACAGCACCAGTGTAAGTTGTGGATGACTTGAGGATTGTCGCTCATATTTTAACAGATTCGTAACTATTTCACATACATCTTTTTAGTACGAAAGATTCGCTGTTTTTTATTTTCTCATCTCTGATGCATTTTACTTGTTTCTTTTCATTCCTGCATAAACCATAGAGCCAACTCGGCACAAACGTGTTATAATGTGGTCAGAGGGAGGGGCACTAGATGACGAGATGTGGACTACCGCCACATTATGCAAGCTTGCCAGAGCCTCTGTGCCTTGTGGTAAACTACAGCTGTTCTTGAAGTGCTCAGAGCTGCTTCTTCATTCAACGTAAGCCATCGCTTCACTCCAATGAGAGCATCTGAGCATCCTGAAATTGACGTCCTTTGCATAATAAAAGTGTTTACATACCTCAAGCTTCTTTCTCTAGGATTCTTTCTGTAGGATTTCCTTCTGTTTCCTGCTCAATGGTTTCTTCAATGAAATGTTCTTAATTGCTTGTTTCTTTGCTGATTTTTTGGAGAGCAGAACTAGAGCACAGCTTGTAGCTACTCCTTTCAGTCTTTCGTCATATTTCAGTTACTGGTGCGTGTACTGCATCATTGAGGCACACGGCCCTGGTGCTGGGTGTGCAGGGTCGATTTTTACATTGACACAAACATGGGAAATAAGTGGTGCAAATTGAAATTATACTGTTTTCGTGCATGCTATTTAAAAAACAAAAATACGCTATTCCCTCAAAGTTATTACCAGCAAAATAACGAGAGTGTAGTTTGCACAAAGCTCTAAAATAGCACTGGAAACAAAGACAACAAGTGAAAGCAAGTTGCGGTAAAGCGGGTTTGGGCTTTCATTTAATGTTATTCCCGAAATGTGCTCCAGGCAACACGTTAATCTCTTTGTACGTCGTGTTTGTGCTGCATATTTGGAGGCTTGACAATAACATGCTAGTTGGGGCTGAGCAACACCAAAATGGTTAAAGGGACTGTAAGAAGGGACGGTGCAAGGAAAACAAACTGCGAGGGGCGGAAGGAAGGAGACAATGTAAAAAAAATTCAAATGAAAAGAAGCGAGACGGGTCAATTACATGTTCCCTCCAAGCGCAATGCCGCTGCCAGCAGCGGCAGAGCAAGAAAGTCAGCACAAACAAACGGTGCGAAGAGGTGGCTCAACATATAACGATGCCGACTTTGGAGAAGGAGAACAGGGTTCGAGCCTCAGCGTGGGCGGCATCATTAATTATAAATTAAATAAACTGAGATCTCCTGCATATTAAATATAAATAAATAAACAGCGTGCGTGGGGTGAGGGCAGGAAGCTGCCAGCTATTTAAAAAACAAAAATACGCTATTCCCTCAAAGTTATTACCAGCAAAATAACGAGAGTGTAGTTTGCACAAAGCTCTAAAATAGCACTGGAAACAAAGACAACAAGTGAAAGCAAGTTGCGGTAAAGCGGGTTTGGGCTTTCATTTAATGTTATTCCCGAAATGTGCTCCAGGCAACACGTTAATCTCTTTGTACGTCGTGTTTGTGCTGCATATTTGGAGGCTTGACAATAACATGCTAGTTGGGGCTGAGCAACACCAAAATGGTTAAAGGGACTGTAAGAAGGGACGGTGCAAGGAAAACAAACTGCGAGGGGCGGAAGGAAGGAGACAATGTAAAAAAAATTCAAATGAAAAGAAGCGAGACGGGTCAATTACATGTTCCCTCCAAGCGCAATGCCGCTGCCAGCAGCGGCAGAGCAAGAAAGTCAGCACAAACAAACGGTGCGAAGAGGTGGCTCAACATATAACGATGCCGACTTTGGAGGAGGAGAACAGGGTTCGAGCCTCAGCGTGGGCGGCATCATTAATTATAAATTAAATAAACTGAGATCTCCTGCATATTAAATATAAATAAATAAACAGCGTGCGTGGGGTGAGGGCAGGAAGCTGCCAGATATGGAAATACCAGCATCAAAGAAAACAAGACGGAGGGAAGAGAGGGGAGAGGGGAGGGGGGAGGAGAAATGCGACACGGCGGGAAGGGGCAGGCAGGATGACTCAGGGGAGGGGGCGGAGCGGGGCAGAGCGGCATGTGGGTGTGAAGAAGCCGGGCCTTTGAAGTGAAGCTAAGCTTCACTTCAAAGGTGTCGGAGGAATGCGGGCGGCTGTGCACGCGCTTTTAAGCTCAATGCACATGCGCATTGAGCTTAAAAGTCACGGGCACTGCAAGGAATCGCCACGATTCCTTGCAAGTTAGATAAAGAGTAGATGAGCCCCTATAGTCTCGCTTGCTCGATGCGCATGCGCATCGACAGGCGAGACCTAAAAAAGGGCAGAAAATCAATCTTCAAAAAACAGTCTGTTAACTAATGTGTCCACAAGATGGCCCCTGCGAGCAAAACAAATTGCACACTGGCCAATGAGGGTAGGGGTGAAGTCAATTACCCTGAAAGGTGCATGAAAGCTCCCAATGGTGCTGGACTGTTCCTCCTGCGGAGTTTTAATACTGGCAAAGGGGAACATGGCTGGCAGAGATACAAACCCCCCTCCCCCCCCTCAAGGCGATGGCCGGCCTTTCAAATCTATTGGATGGCGTCCTAGCCTAAAGAAGGGAGAAGCTACGCTCCATTTCATGGCTTTAGCAGGTCCTTTCTGTCCAAATAAAGATGGCATGGAGGATGAAGCCTGGACAGTGCCTGGCCTTTAATGGTGCGTTAATCAGTGGTTGACTGGCAGGAGCAGAGAAGAGGTCGATGGTGGTATGCAGCCTCAGTGGTGTGTCTGCAGTGAGAAGTTTTATAGGGTATTTGCAGTTGGTTACCAAATTATTCAAGAGCAGACACACCAGAGGTCAAGTGCATTCTAAATGTTCCTCTTACTTCTTCTGTGCAAAGGCAGGTGCAGAGATTTATGCCGTCGCGCTTTTGGTAACAGGCAGTCAGTACTAATGTCTTTGGCTCCGCTGATCTTTGTGGACTACACTGCTAGAAGCCCAAACAATCACGGTGCCACGCAAGGTTCCAAGAGAAGGCAAGCACAACACCAACAGCCGGTGGGACACTCAACTGGCCCGAGGTGTTGTAGTAGGAGGACTCCTCCGGCGCTGGTAGGCAATCAGATTCCCACAAGCACTGGAAGGCATGCTGATTCCTACAAGCACTATCTTCATGTTGGCTTAATCCAGGAATTTAAAGGGTGTTTAAGACCTTCAATGGGCCATGCTTGGTAATATAAGGGGGGAAAAGCGCTAACCCTACTGCCTCAGCTGGCCAGTCTTTGCAACATAAGGCAAAAAGCTCTTACCCTATTGACTCAGTAGGCCAGGCTTGGCAATATCAAGTGGGAAGAAAAACTCTTATCATATTGGCTCAGGGGGACAAGTTTGGAAGTACGAGGTAAAAAAAGCTCTTGCCCAACTGCTGCAAAGTCTCACGTGTAGCAATTGCAAGCTTTTCCTAAACTCTTGTTTAAGACCTTCTTGACACAACTTGGAAGATGTTCGTCCGGCTGCTGGTGTGCACCCTCCTCCCCTCATCGGGACCCAGGCTAGGAAATAGGAGGCACATTTGAGTTGTGACATAAGACTCTTGAGTGCATCGCATTGTGAAGGGTGTACAAGCAGCTGCCCCATACATAACAGGGGGAGCATGTGGAGATGTATTAAACACCCATATCTATGTGCCAAATGACAAAAGAGGGGACTCTCTCCATACACCCAACTTCACAGTTAAGCTCAATAACTTTGAACCTCAGAGGCACCGGCTTGCCAGAGACACACATTAACAATGCCCTGGTCCACAGGGTAGATGAAGCCACTTTATACAGAACACACAGAGGTTGGGCCTGATACTTGGGCTTTGACCCCTACTCTGGAAGTGGAATTGTATGCTTACAATGAAGTACTTGTATTTGCAATTTTATTAACTAGAGTAATTCTAAGATCAAACAAATTTGAGTAGCTGCGATACCCTGGCACGGGTGCAAATTGTTTCCTTATTAGTAATTTTAGTTTTAAAAACGTATAAATGAATATGGAATGTACTTGACGATTAAATAAAGTTCGAGGACCTGTCAGAAAAACTAGTGCAAAGAGAATGGCGGCACATTATGTGGCAAGACACCAAGCAGAGGCAGTGCTTAATGTATGCCTCTGTTTGCAAGCGGTGGTCAAGAGCGCCATCCCTGGGGACTGAGACCTATTTCTCATCATCAGGTTTTGACCCAGAACTAGAGAAAGAGTGAGAGGTGGAAGAGAACGATAGAAAAGCCTGAAGAAAAGAGACAGCAAGGATACAAAGATTCAAATGAGAGACAAAGAGACAAGGAGTGCGGTGGTGGAATTAAAAGACATAAGGTGGAATCAAGACCAGGTAAGCTCTGGTTTTCCGCAACCCGGCATGCACCAGCGCCAAAGGTGGGCTCCTACGGCAAACTTTGCGCACCTGCACTTGTACTTATATTTTCATAATAAAATTAAGCACTGAAAACAATATGTGACTTTCCTCTATTACTCAATTCAAAAAGACCAAAACGTGCATTAAAAGACAGGAAACTTTTCAGCTATCACCTGGTACCACAGGTGGTACGAAGACAGACTAGTGATATTAGATTTAAATAGGAATACAGAGAAAAAAACACTAAGGCGGGGCTTTCAGATTATAAAAGCTATTCTTCCTGACAGCAGGCCTTTTAATCAATACCTGCAAAGTTTGCATTCAGAGATAAAATGTGCCGCATTCAAATAAGTGGAAGCTATGAATAATTGCTGCATCAAAACAAATTGCTTAAGGAGATACAAAAAAAACACGAAATCGACTGATCCCTATGGAGAACTAAATTAAACGTTGCTTTCACAATAAACATAAGGCGGGCTCACAGGGCGGGGGGTTTGCTTCCAAGTCTGAACACAAGTATGCAGTCCACAATTACCACCTCCTTAAAAATATTGGTCTCACATGGTCTGGTAGAGCTGAAGAAGCACAGACGACTGCCAACAGAAAGCTAAAAATGGCCAACTCTGGAACAAACAAAAAAGAGCGCCAAGGATTAAACATTTTTTTTTTTTTTTTAAATTCATCCCTAAATTTTACACAAATATTCTGCAAGTATATACATCTGGACGGAAGCAGGATTCTCACAGAGGGAAAGCAGAATGGAAACCTAGATCACAGAAAGCCAATGCGGGTCCACAAGGGACAGATCTATGACAGATTTTCATAATAACCATTAGCTTTATATTTTAACTGCCTGTACATGTATCCCGCACAGATAGCTGAAAATCTGGCACTGGGGCGGCTCTAGCAACGCAAAGGATGGAAGGCCCACCTGCCCATTTCCCTGCCTTACCCTTGTGGCATTCAGCGCCAGCCCACATCTCTGTCTATCCCAGGTCAGCCACCAGCTATGGTGTTTACTGTTGTTTCCTGCCTCTGCCACTATGAGGTAGCACCACCTCTCTTGCTAATGAGTTGTTTTTTTTAACAGTTTTATTTCACAAGTCTCCAGTCTAGCCTCATTCCCTGTGGCCTGTAGTTTCAGTGCTACTTTACTGATCAATAATATGTCATTTGTGCTATGTGTGTTCCCTTTGTGAGTTTGAATACCACTTACATAAGCATCCTTGCTCTTCTGAGCTACACGCGCTTTGATTTTGGGGCATCCCTCAAAATAATTCCGCGTCACATTTTTGGTAGGTTACCTGTACGTCTATCTTTCTGGGTGTATGGTCATCAACAATTCAACGTTAATCAGAGGAGGCTTCAATAATGATGTGTAATTATTATCATACCCCAATTTTCATACTCCTTTACAGCTATCTCAGCGTTGTTTGGGACTTTCCTCAATTTTCCATTTGTCATCCCCACCCCTCAGCGCCTTCCTCCTACTGCACAGGGCGACCACTGTGAGCCAGCTGTCCTGTTAACTATAGATTTTGAAATGTGACTCTGTGTCCTCACTCCCCTTTCTTCCCCCTTTGGATTTTGTGGATTTTTACAGCAAATGTCAACTTCTGATGTCAAAATCAGCTCCGGTTTCTCTTTTGATACATTTACCCTTCTCATCAACTGTCGACGGAAGGAGGATGCCTATTACCTCTGCCTTACCGGCACCACATCTCCTATGTCCAATGGGATTTTCTCATTTTTGTCATGCAGCAAAAAAGCCACAAAAGCACTCTCCTGTTAGGTGGCCGTAAACTGCTCAACCACAGCTTAGTTTCCTGTCCAACACAGACCAGACCAACATTCTTAGAGTTGTACTAGTCCGCGGAATTGACTATTTCTGCAATGCGCTTTGCAGAATATCAGTAGGTGAGCTCCTAACGAAGTCACCACAACAGCCCCCAACATCAGCCTCTTTTTCTTTGTTACACACCCTCTGTACAGCCCTGCACTGAGGGATCTACTAAAACTCAACAAGGTCTCCCCATCACCCTTCCTTAACCTAGTTCCACAATTAGTCGGACCCCCCCAAAAAAGCCATGTAATATCCAACAAACATTCCTTGCAAAACCACACTCACATCTGTAATATAGTATTTTCAATGAGCTTGACTAGTCTTGCTTTTATAACATATTCTTTGAGGTTTCCCAATACTGCCAGTAGGTTTGATGACTTATAACCGCTTCGCACCACAGATGAGGCGCGGGCAGCATTTTCCTGTCTCCAGGCTTCCGGAATGTTGTTCGAGTAACTGCTTTACGCTGTACAACAGTCAGCAAACTTACATCGCCAAAATAAAATATTAAATCTCTTTTCTAAGGCTATTGTAGTACCGTAGAGAAAATGTATGAATACAGAAGCTAGGGAATATTCATCTGCTGAATTATTAAAGCAGTAACTCTATAAATCTACCCTCCTTCCGCTGTTGTTTTCATTAGTTTTTTAAAAGAAGCATATGGCGCGAAGCAATATAAATATTTGATGCCACCTGGCCTGGCTTTATGATCCACGATTTCATCGAGGACATATTCTCTACAATCGGCCAATGGGAAAAAAAACTGACACCAAGATATTTTGAAACTGGGAATTAGTTGAATTCTGAATGATAACCGCAAGCTATTTGAGAAATGTTCATAAAGTGGAAAACTAAACAGCAGCTTTCAATTTTGTATTTTTTATTTAGGTCCGACCTAGAGACAACTTTAGCCGGCTTGCCAGCCTCATGCAACAAGAAAAGACAAATTATACATATATAGAAGGAGAGGGGCAATGGGTCAGCTTTCTTCATCCACTAGCTGTTCAAATGTCAGTCGCGTTTTGCTTGCGCCCACCAGGGTATACTGCATGGGGGAACCGGCCAGTCAATTTCAGCAACTGGCTCTTTTCAATGTGATTGGCAACTCATGTGCATATCTGCTTTACAAAAAGTGCATTTCAGTGGCGGGACTGGTGGGCCAACAATTTTACTTTGCTAATGCCTCTTTCTTTTCAATCTTTATCTGTTTTATCAGGTTTTATAGGTTCGTCTTTGTGTACTTATACTAGGTCTTCAGGTAACATTAATTCAAAGACAATGATCTTTTGTTTGAACCAACAAGAATAACATTTTCCTACGATGTACATTACAACTAAACATGGAATGTTTATTTATACTAAGTATACCTGCATGGAAGCACTCATGCGATTTTTAACATTCTATGCAATGGCCAATGTGTTTTAAAAATAAAACATTTATTGAAATCACTTGGCAACCTTTAGGCAGTGCAATGGTTTCTTTTACTTTTAATATTGGCAGAATATGCTTGCACCATTGAGTCAGGCTGAAAAAGCCAATCCTATTACCGTTGCCAATGCTTGTTTTTTAATTCAGGTGTATGCTCTAGTAATGGTTACATGCAGTCAAAAAATATTGTTTTGAAAACGAAATGTAATGGGGTGGAAAGAATGATGGTGTAGGGCCATTATTTTGCTGTTGAGATCAATAACAATACAGTCACTCAAGCATGAACCACTCTCATAGTGGAATGTATGTGGTGACCATATTTAGTTACGGTTTATTATAAGCATATATGCAGCACGCACTAGGCCACTGAGCAGGCCTCAAAGCACCATGTGGGTCCAGGGTTCACACTGCCTATCCGGGTCTGATTCAGTTAGCGATTAAGTATTATCAGTATTAAGGTCTAGTCACCTTGAGTGGATATACCAAACTCGTTGAGCTGTGGGTGTACGACATTGGTGCCTAAGGGTTAAAGATACAGAGCTTTGCCAATTTCTAGGCATTTTCAAGGTGGATACGCAAGGGTTCCCTTCCTTGCAAAAAAAAAAACATCATTCAAGGTTTAATAAGAGGCTTGATCCTTTGAGGAGAAAATATCAACTTGCTAAACGTACTAATGTGGAAGGCAAACTTAGATTTTTGTAAATGCAAGGGCAAAACATTGGGTGGTATCGGATTGGTAAGTAATACAATCCAGGACAACTCTTAAGATCCTACCTAAATAGAACAACGGTGTTGGTTTGTAATATTATCCACATTTTCTTCCACGTGCTGAAAATGTACAGGAATGTTGAATAATAGATGAGAGCTCCTCCGAAATTGGAAGGTTTTGTTTGGGGAAAAGGGAGCAGTGTCAAAAGAAATTAAGAAATGTATGTACCACTTAAATGGTACTGATAAAGACTACAACATGTTTTAATCAATCTAATGTGTCATTATCTTAGGCAGACATTTTGAAAACCAATGTTTAATGTTATCATTCGGTTATGGACATTTGAACAACACAATTATTCAATATCTACCACTGTGATTGTTAGCTATATGAAGGTTAAAAAATCTACAAAACCTCAGTTGTAAACTAAGAAGATCATTCAGGCGTATGTCTAAACTATTGGTGACACAGCCTGTGAAGAAGGGATGACCGTTGAAGAGGTGCCTTGCTGTTAGTTTGTAATGGTATGTTGAGGTTGTGTCTGAAGTTTCCTTTGGAGAATGGTGCTTTCATTAGTAGGGCAGGTTAGTTCCACCAGTATGATTTGAGGGACTGGTGGAAAAGATGCATGTGAGCAAGCTGGCATTACTCATAACAAGAGCAGACTGCAGGAAGTGTACTGGTGCTGCATTTGGGTTGTTGTAAAGATGACAAAACTGCAGGCTGTACAGTATGTAGTTTGGGACCACTTCATATCTTGCCTGAGAATTTGAGTTTGGCTTTAGCGTAATCATAGCAAATGCCCAACCTAATACGAAATAGTTTCGGCTATTTGACGGACTGTTTTGTTGAGAAGCATTCCTCAATGAGGTGATCTGAGATAAAGAAGTTTAAAAAAAATCCTGAGTGATTCAGGATATTGAGAATCAACATGGGCTTGTGCATTACAGAAGAAATTACGTACCACCCTCAGAGCAACTGGTTAGCTGAGCTAGTCAACAAAGCAGTTAGTGAATGTTTTTGGTGGTCTGTGGGAAGAACTACTTCGCTATTGGAGGCTATAAAGTCTATATTGTGCTCATGCTTAATACTCACATTATGACTACAGCCAGATACTTCAAGGCGCTCTCTTTGGCTGATGCAGAAAAAGAAGGAAAATGGAACAAAGTTTTCTGAGCAGGAGAGCCTACCAAGCTGCTGTTGCGACACAGAAAAAAAGATTTGAAGAGAGATTTCACACAGAATTGGAGAAGTGCAAAACCCAACCTTCCCCCTCTCAGACACATACAGAATCACTCCATAACACAGACTGGTACATGGCCTCCGAAAGAGTTGTTTATAAAGCAAGTGGGAGCCCCAAAACGTTTGAAAAGATACACGGGCGGGATGAATCTACACAACCTGGAAGGAAGCCGAGCATGGCTGGCAATAGCTAAATGAGGGGCCAGAGCCATACAGAGTAAATTAGACAATTGAGTGCCTGCGAAGGCTGTTTGGTAACCACCAAAGTGCTAGGAAATGTGTAGGTGAATAACTGCAATGCTCCATCAACACAGAAAACAGACCAAAGCATACTTACTTTGTGGTTTGGGTAATGCTCCCATGCAGTCAACGTTACACCAGGTGAACATATTACTAGTATTGCGTATCATATTTATGTAACACCCCTGATAAAATGTTATAAAAAAAAAGAAAGAGACGAAAACTGTGCAAAGGGCTGTCAAAGTAGGTAGGGTTGTTAGTAGCAGAGAGGAACAAAAAGTTGAAGTATGGCCCAGAGAAGGTAGCTCAGAAAATTAAAGGTAGTGTGGTCCTTGACAATGGCAAAAAGTTCAGAAGGGAAATGGTCAGTTAATGCAGAGGTGGCTTATGTTCATGGTATAATTGGTGCAGAGGTTTACAACGACCAAAAGGAGCATAAAGATACAAGTATCTCCCAATTGCATGTTTACAATTTCTCTGGTGTTGGTGCACAGAAACGCCCGAGTGTCAGACCTTCCAGGCTGGTGGAAGGCTTATGCATTTTTATGTTTAGAATGCAGCTCCTCTGCTCTGTGTTTTAGCTGTATATTTTTATTTCTTGTGTGGTTCGCATTTTGTGGTCCTTTGAGCAATTCCATTGAGGGGTTAAAGGAGGTGTGCTGTAGTGTGTGAAAGTCTATGTTGTGTTCCACTGGTAGGTTTCATGGTCACTTACAGACTGAGCAGTAACGGGGAATGGAATGCTAAGTTCTGAGGTCACTTACAGACACAGCTGGAACAGGGAATGGAATGCCAAGTTGTAATGTCACTTACAGACACAGCTGGAACAGGGAATGGAATGCTAAGTTCTAAGGTCACTTACAGACACAGCTGGAACAGGGAATGGAATGCTAATTTACACATTTTCTGACAGACTGAGCTAGAACAGGGAATAAAATGGGAAGTTACAAGGCCGCTTACAGACTGAACTGCAACAAAGAATGGTGTGGAATCCATAACTAATATTCTCTTTCAGATAACTACAACTCTTCAATGCCCCAGAGCCGAGACTGACATTCTGGCTTATACCAGATATACGCAATACAAAGATGACACTCAACATGATGTTTTTTAAATTAAGTCTTTCAAGGCACCTAGCTCCAACCAGCCCCCATCAACTCAGTGCATTGAGCTTCAAACAGCTGAGGTGAGAGAAGGTAAGTGCTGGAGCATCAAGGCACAACTAGGAGCACTCTTATCTCCCAATGGCTCGAAGAAGGACAAACCTTGGAAATGTTGGGATCTCCTGGTATTTGCTTAAGTTTCCAAGCCTAAGATTTCTATATATGCTGATGGAAACAAGGGGTCTCCCAAACTGTTATGAGGCGTGAAGTCACTGGTTACATATCTGGGGTCGTGAATACTGCAAAAAGGGAGTGCTGGTTCCGCAGTTCACAAATAAATGTCAGTGGTTTTTAGTCTTTTGGATCATACAACCTTAAATTGCATTATTTGTATGTTTTTTTAATACTATGACAAACACATACATATCTTAGTAGAGTATCATAACTTCCCTTTATGAAAGATTTATTAGTAAAAATTCAGTCTTTTAAATAAACAATTAAACACCCAACGTTTAGCGAATATAATGAAAAACATGCCAAATGTACAGAAAATCAAAGCTGTCAGGAAGAAAAGTGCTTCAAGTGAGAGAGATGTGAGGTATTACTAGGGACATGGATCACTGAGCGCTAAATACAGAATGTGCTAGCAGGTGAAAGGTATGGATCCATCATTTTTGTCATGTTGTAGAGAGAGGTACTGCAATAACATGCTACATACTAATAGCATACATAAAAACAAAAAGTATGGCCTCAGGGCCCATTTCTGTTCATCTTCCCTGTAAGTATGCGTTTTCCAGCTGGCTACGAGAAGCAGATGCATACACCATTTCTATGGAAACTAAAACTTCCATTTAGAGTCTAGGATGGAAACCGCAAGATGAAAACTCATCTCTTTACAGGTATCCATCAATATTCTGTATGCTAACAGCACATAGTGTGTGTGATACATGGTGCCACTTCAGAGACAAATAATTTAGCACATGGGTATATTTGTGTAGGGTAGAATTGTTAGGGATCGCAAAATCTGTGTCAGGGCAGAGAGAAACCTGAAAAGAAGAGGATTCTTCAAGGTGGGGTACATGCCACCAGTACATCACATCCCGGGATCCCTCGACCAACAACTGCTGTTCCTAGAATTCCCCCACCCAACATTCCACATCATAACATTCCCACGTTACAGTCCAACCAGCAACACAACACATCCTTCCCCCAAACAAAAGAAAGATAACAATGAACTCAAAAACAATCCTTCTCCTCACTCTCAAATGAAGTTTCATCTATCTGAGATACCACCGGTTTGCGTGTGCTATTGCACATTCTCGCAAAATGCCCCTTTAAATGTTATGTTATGTTATTATTATTTGCTATAGCGCACGTATCACCCGGGGGAATCTCGGCGCTGTTGCAGACCCTAAACTGGAAATGCGGACCATCGATAGTTAGTATAACTCTATATCATTTGCATTTGAAACATGTGACAGATAGCCCTGGACAATTCTTGGAAGAAGCCACATGGTTGTGATTCACACATCTGAAACATGCTATAACATCATTTTTGTTCCACTTGCCATCCAACTTCCTTCCCTCTCTCTCCCCAGGAGTTATTTTTTTACATCCTTTCGTTCTTTCCCAAGGACAACATCTTTAGAAGTGCTGGAGTCCCCTTGGTCTACTAATTCTTTAAAGTACGCCTCTGAATTTGCAACAGCTCTGGCAATGGTGACAGCCGTTTCTAAACTAGGATCATCTGTGGACAACAATCTTTCCTGGATCCTCTTGTTATGAGTTTTCTCAATTAATTGATCACAAATTATTTCATCCTTAAATCTCTGTAATTGCAGGTAGTGGCCAACTGACGTAACACTAATTATCAAGTCATCAATGGATTCATCCTGATGCTGCGCATATTACCAGAATTTGTGTCGCTAAAGTACAACGTTCTTAGATGGTGAAAATCTTTTGGCTAAGGGTTTTTATTACAGGAGCGCAGTCATCCACTACATCAACTGCAGCCAGTTACTCCAATGCTCCTTCCTGCTGTATCTGTACTTTTGCCTCCTGTAAAGGTAGTGTTTTTAAAATAGACCTGCCTTCAGGACTTACGTTGTGGATAAGTAAAGGCTTCTTCTTTTTATTAGTAAACGTGTCTCCATTAACTGTATCCCAAAATGCTTCAAAAGCTTGTTTCCACTGTGTCCAACACAAAGGAGGTGTGCCAGGCGGAGACAGAAATGCCAGAGGTGCACACACGCTTTCCATATTGGTAACCAAAAACAAATAACAGCAAAAACAAGTAAAATATGTTGAGGAAAAAAAAGGTTTTTTTTCCTCACTAAATAAAAAAATATATAATACTGAACTGGATACAAACTCCTTTAAAAAGGGCCATTGGGTTTTCCAACACCCATTGTGGTTACAGCACCAGCTGTATTATGACTGTTCGCCTACACAGAAAACCATGACAGCTCTATAGATGTGCCAGTAATAAAGATGGCGGCCAAGCTGACATCAGAGAGAAGAGAGCTGAACTACAGAAACCAGCCTCTTACCTTGAGACAATCCTTTTGAGCAGTGTGCAGACTCCTCGGCAGCTTGAAGGAGGTACCCCAACTCAGAAAGGTGGGTCCAGAGCAAACGATGCCACAGGACCGGGAGTTGGAGCATCGCTCTCGGGTAAAAAACAAATGCAACTAGTCCGGCTAACAGCCAGAGCACTGGGCTTCTACTCAGTTGCCCAAACAGTGCGTACGGGCGTCGACTCGCCAGGCAGAGGAAACCGCAGTTGTTGGGAGTCAGCTGCAGTCCGGTTGATACGCTTAAAAACAACAGACTTATACGCGGCCGTAGGAGTTCACCACGGTCCGGTCTGGCAGCTCCCCTTTGCTTTGGTGAGTTGAGGCAACTCAGATCCAGCCAAGAATGTGGAAAACTGGTAGCGCTTGAGCTTCAGCTCGTCACCAATGAAAAGAAGAAAAATCTTCGAGGTTAAGCACTTTTATTTATAAGTCCCGAGTACATGCCACCAATACGTCACATGCCGGTTCCCTCGACCAACAACCGCCGGTCCTAGAATTACCCCACCCAACATTCCACATCATTACTTTCTAACCAGCAACCCAACAAAACCTTTGCCATTTTGAGAAACCGAAGTAATGCTGTAGTCCAGCAGTGGTCAATGTAGTTCGAGCAGGGCAGGTCCATGCTAGATTTCCACGACTACCATTGGCCATTTAAATGATTTACACATAGCTTCACGAGTGTGAAATTATCTTCTGTAGAATATCCTACAAATGAAAATGGATCCGGTTGTCCTGGACATACGTTGAACGCCCCTTTTCTGATCTAATGGACATTGCAGCAGATGGGCCTAGTAGCGACATTTTAGTTATTACTGTGGCTGTTCACATTGATTGCAGTAGAAAAACCCCACAGCAGCGGTCGCCACCACTGGTGAATCTCCCACATCATATGGCCCTGAGAGTAAAAGAGGCAGATCCCCGGCTAGGTCAAGACACTTAAGAAGGCTTTGCAGGTGTAATTCCAACTTGACTTGACACTTCCTGTTACTGTAGCACAAAATGAGTCTTTCATTTCTATGGAAAGGGATATGACTTTTGTTGACCCGGTATAGTAGATGGTTGATGCTGCTTCCGATTAGCCTAAATTTAGCGTATTTGTAAATTTCGATGTTCAGTACAACCACATGAATTATGAAACAATGTCCCTCTGTCTGGGTCTGCACGCTTGTCGTGTTTTTTTTTGCACTATTCACTGATTTATTTTGGCACGCGGCATGCCCTAACACATTACAAATTGCCTCAAGACATTGACCAATCAAACATCCCCATTTTCATACTCCGTTACAGCTTTCTCAGCGTGGTTTGGGACTTTCCTCAATTTTCCATTTGTCAAGTCCGCCCTCCCTTCAGCGCCTTCTTCCCAACTCACAAGGAGACCCCTCTTCTCTAGAGCACACTGAAATTACTACTTCTGAAGACACCCAGGCCACCTTACGTGTAAAGGCGAAACATGGCAACCATCATTCAAAAATACTTAACTCCACCTACAAACGCACACAGGCGCACAACAGCTCACACACCATCAACCAACGATGGTGATATCACACTAACACCATTTAGAGTACACTTCCTTACTGTAGTTTGAAGTATTTATGCACTTTGCAGGTTTGTCAAGAACTTCAATTTAACACAAGCCAATATATTGAGTTATGAAGGAAGAAGGCTGAATCGGGCCCGCAGGGATTGTTGTATATTGTTTCTTTCACAAAAAACCAATGTTAGAGTTTGGTCTGCAATCAATTTTCCAGATTCAAGACCCAAACCCTCTGTTTGGGTCGTCATATTTTTGGTTTACCTACAGGCAAGAGAAAACTTCGTGCAGAAATAAAAAGGAAAATATGGAAATAAATATGATGTATAACAAGAAGCAACAGAAAAAACGACACATCACTGCTATCTTTTGGCTAGATTCAAAACCGGGTCCTTCAGCTCAACATGTCATTGGTGCAGTTTTGCTAGAGTGAGCCAGATTAAATGAACTAGCTCTGGCCTTGAGGGTTTTTAAATGATAAAATACGAGAGATTTGTCGAGTGTGTATGCGCAAATAGACACCGATTATGGTCTGACTTTACTTGTCGCCAGACAATTATGTGAGGCTCCCTAGAGAGGAGCTTTGGATCCACCCACATGCTGGGAGTCAGGAGTACATGTTTAGATTGGGCTGATGGTATGTGCTTCCACAAAAAAAGTGCTTGCCCACCACACAGGTGTGATCATTTACTCAGGTACATGAGCTTGAACTTTCAGAAGGACACATAACACTGTAATGCTAATAAAGTGTCTTAGATATGGTGCTTTTCTCTGGCAGCCGCACAGATTTTATTTTATTTTAGCGATTTTATATAGCGCGAACTTTACCCGAAGGTTTCAGAGCGCTTTACATAGGACCCAGTTTCAAACATAAGGACTGAAGGTTACAAGCGGACAAAAAATTAGCAAATTTTTGACTTACATAAGAACCAGTTGAAAACATACGGACTTAGGATTACATACGTTATAAAAAGGTACAAACGGAAAAAATTGCAAATGTACAAGAGATAAAGTCACACAAGGAGGAGATAAAAAATGGATACATTCTAGGCATATACTAGTGATATCTCTATCTACTTAGGGAGGGGATACACATGGATATACTCTAAGAGTCACATAGGAATGGTAGAGAGCACAGCGGACTCCTGCATAAACTAGTGATTAGAGTTATCTCTATATACATAGGGAAGGGGTAAGACTGGATATACTCCAAGAGTCACATAGGAATGGTAGAGAGCACAGCGGACTCCTGCATAAACTAGTGATTAGAGTTATCTCTATATACATAGGGAAGGGGTAAGACTAGATATACTCTAAAAGTCACATAGGAATTGTAGAGAGCAATGCGGACTACGGCATGTTCTAGTGATTAGAGTTATCTCTATATACAAAGGGAAGGGATACACATGGATAAACTCTAACAGTCACATAGGCGACTGGTCGTTAGAGTTATCTCTATATACATAGGGAAGGGATACACATGGATATACTCTAAAAGTCACATAGGAGACTAGTCATTAGAGTTATCTCTATATACATAGGAAGGAATATGACTGGATATACTCTAAGGGTCACATAGGAATGGTAGAGAGTACAAAGGTCTACTGCATACACTAGTGATTAGAGTTATCTCTATATACATAGGTAGGAGATATGACTGGATATACTCTAAGAGTCGCATAGGAATGGTATATGGTGCAAGGTCTAAAGCAAATACCATTGATTAGAGTTATTACAAAAAGTCAAAGAGCAGAGTTCCATAAGTGTGGATGCAGTCACAGCACAAAGGGAGGGTGGGAGGGATGCAAGGGTATGGAGAGAAGCGGAAGCAGAAAAGGGAGGAAACATTTGAGGATCATCCACGGAGAAAAGGGTTAAAGGACGAGGGAATGGGAGGAGGGCTAGAGTCCAGAGAAAACTGTCCGAAAACAGCAGCAACGTGTCGGTCAGGACAAGAAGTCCAGGAGAGAAGGTGGGAGTTCAGGTGGGAGATGAAGTTGGAGGCCATCTTGGAGAGCTTGCGGTCATCCGGCTCGGTGGGCGTGAGAGTGCGCAAGGTGGTGAAGGTGTTGATGCGGTCACGCGTTGGCCATGGGGCGCTGCGACGGCAGCCGGTGGGACAGAAACAAGTTCCAGTAAAAACCAAAACAATCCAGAGGCACTGTCTTAGCAGTGTATCGGTGACCGGACTCAACCACGGGCAGCAGCCGCCTGACAGGGGTAGTGGATCTGATCAGGAGACCTGTGCCAAACAGTAGTAGTCACTGGCGTTGCGGGGCGCGAGGGCCAGGGTCCCCCAAAGCACGGCCCACCCCTCGAAAGTTGCTCTACCGAAGGCTGTTCGGGGCTGAAGGCAGGTCAGGCAGGTATTGCTGGGCCCTGTCGGCAATGTTGAAAGAACACATTCCCAACCTGGGGGACAACCTGGAAACAGGCGGGGAATTCACAGGGGGAGACCACATGAAGCCCAGGCAGGTTAAGAGCAACCCCCACGTGGCGCCGATCTTCGCTCTGCGGTCCCTGGCGGCCGCCATCTTAGGTCCAGGCAAGTTGCAAGGAGGGTGGTGCGAGGGGGAGCCGCCGCAGCACTAGGGGCCAGTTGTGCGCCACCCGCCCAGATATGTTAGCGGGAGGCTCCGCTAGGAATCAGCGAGCAGCCGGCAACCCTACCTACCGGGAAGCAGCCTCAGATCGTGTGGGCATCGCGCTGGCCGCCATTTTGGTGGAGCCGTGCAGGACGAATTATGCCAGGCACTGCAGACTGCTTCAGTGCGTAGCGTTGTTGGGAGGGCACCCAGGTATGATTTTGCGGCATCTCCTAGTGCTGCATGCGTTCCGTCACCTGGCTGATGTCAGTACAGGTCGGGGCGACGCCAGGAAGCGGGCAGCATGAAAGCCCGATCGCGGAGCCTCAGCAGGACACGTCTGCCTGCTGAGGCTCCTCCTCCTGTGTGGAAGGAGGGAAGTCATTAACCTACATGGATGTTTAGGTCTGGCTTGAAAGTGCATTTGTCCCCTGACCTTTTAACCTATAACAATTTTATTCTACAGTTCTTTGCTTCCACACAAATACATATCCATTGCCACGCTATTTAGTCGCAATGCTTCACATTACCATACAACATTTCTTTAAAGCCAGAACTATTGGCATTGCCAATGTTTGTTTTACATTTTACCTCCTTCATATCTCCAAAGTTCTGCTGACAGATTATGAAGAAGAAACACGGTGAGATTACAGAGGGGACCCAGCGAGCAACAGAACTGTCAAGTGAAACCTATCCAAAGAGTGCCTCTGCGATGAATACCGGCTTCTGAAGGTGCATTTTGCAGATTATCTGCACAACGTTACAAAAGATGAATTGTCATAACTTCCCAGGAGCTCTATCACTCATTAAAAATGACAACTATATGGGCCCTCATCAGGATAGAACATAGAATTCACAGGTAACTTCTAATTAAGAATCAATTTTGTAGATAAAAATCATCAATAAAGAAATGATGGGCAGCTGCCAGCTGTGTAGATGACCATTACCGAAAAGTGACTAAGAAATGAGTTTTCGTATGAAGGATTGTTAATATTTTTTACATGCTGTTACTAGTCCACCATGTGCCAGATGTACACAGGGTTTTAGCAGTCACAACCCCTTGGACACGTTAAACCACCGGATTTGGGAACTCTAAACCCCTTTTCCACACGTATTAAGCCCATTTAATGCTAGGGAAAAGGTTTTCTGAACTGTTAAATGGGTTTAAGAAACCATACCAAATCTTTGTTTGGAAGTAGCTTGTTTACGGATTCCCTTCCAAATACCAAATTCTTATGGAATGTATTAATGTTTAGGGGCGGAACTCTGGTCACAAAACATTAATATTTTACCAACGCCTCAAAGGAGGTGGTAACCCTTTCACAAACGGGAAGGAGTGCCTTAGGGGACCCCTTTTCATTTGTGAGTGTTGAGAAAAACATTTCTAGGAGTAGGCATCATAAAAAATACTCTGAAACTTTATTTTTTACTGCCTCTTGTTTTCCTGTACAGAAAACAAGTTGCATTTTTTTAAACTAAGGAAAACGTGCTGCATTAAAAAATAAAATTGCTTTATTAAAAACCCATCACAGATCTGCTATCCCCAACATGCCAATATCCCTGCGATGGAGCGAATCATAGTGGTTTACAATTTGCGACCTACATTATTAAGATTCATGAGGTAGATCGAAATGCGACACACTATGATTCGGTAGTTTGTGAGCCAACCTACCAGTAAATAGGTTGGTTCATAAAATACGAATGCATTCGGTAAGTCAGTGTGCAAAATATTACCCCTTTTACATAATGTATTCTTAGTACATTCTACTCCATATCCCTGGTAGAGAAATATGTTCCCACCCAGTCATAGGTTTCCTCTTGCATATACTAGATGAACTTTGCGAGCTGCAGAACTGGCGGCAGGCTACCATAAGGCTGTCATTCTATCGGGAAATGAGAGCTAAGAAGCAGAAAATGATGTTTTACTGGTGAAGAAAGTAGATTCTCCTGTAAAAGAATTATGGCGCTAATCTTCGTAGATTTAGAATACAGGCCCCCAGATTCATCAAAGTCCTGTTTTGCGAGTCCTTAATAGCGATTTTTAAGGAATTGCTATTAAAGACTCGCAAAACGGGATGCATGTAGAAATCGCAATATTTTTTGCGATTTCTACTGCTTCCTTATTTGCGATTCGCTAATTGCGAATCGCAAATAAGGAATGGCTTTCCCATTCATTCCTCTGGGCCTAAAGGCCCAGAGGAATGAATGGGGAGTCATTCCTTATTTTCGATTAGCAATTAGCGAATCGCAAATAAGGAAGCGATTTCAAGGGTGCCAGGGTGTCCAAGGGACACCCTGTAGCACCCCTGAAATGGTAATGTACACTGGTGTGTAACATACAACTTAGAAAAATGCACTAAAGTGCATTTTTCTAAGTTTTTGCTATTTACCACATAGTTAGACTTCGCCGTAAATAGCAGCCCCAGATTGCGAATTCGCAATTTTAAAATGGTTCATGAATTGCATTTAAGGAATCTCAAATTTGAGATTCCTTAAATGCAATTATTCGCAATTTAGCGATTTATATAATTGCGATTTTTGCATTTGGGATGATGAATCCCAAATGCAAAAATAGCGCTCGCAAAGGGCGAGATTCTCAAAATCTGGTCCTTTGCGAGCCGATTTTGGCTTGATGAATCTGGCTGAGGGTGCCTTAAATGGTGCATTTAAATTTTTTTGCTGATAAGTGAAATATTGTATAGTGAGGCAGCTTTTTCCTTTGAGTAATCTCAACTGCTGGTAAATCATTGAAATGAGATGTGATGCTTATCGGCTCAACTCAACAACTTAATTTCACTCTCCCCAACGGCTAGTGAATGAATGATGGCTTCTTCACACAAACTTTGATGTACTTTGCTCGTGTTTATGGTCTTAATATCAGAGTCTGGATTGTGACATTGTTCTTCTCTCTGTGACATCAATACGCAGATGGAAGAGGCAGTCGATGAAGAATCAAATTAAAGCAGCAAATAAGTCAGAAGTTCTGTGTGGTTGAAATATTCCGAGTTTAGATTCTCAAACTACTAACGTTCAACGTCCCCCCAAAGTTCCCACCCGAAATGTAGACACGCATTAAAGCTTTCAATCGAGCCACCGTACTTGTAGGACCCTTATAGAAAATGGTCCAATATATCACAAGAATATGGGGTGTGGGAATTAATGAACCCATCTGTTTTTTTTTTTTTTTAAATACTTTTAAAAATACAATTCAAATGACAAATTGAGAAAGTGAAACGGAAAGACCCACAAAATAGGATTTTCAGTAAAACCGAAATAGTCAGTGCTGGTGTTTTAAAAGAAATTAGCACAGGGATGCTCACACACCACCACACACATAAATTCTCTTTGTTTTGCATTAAAATGTTATTACAACAAATTTGAAAAGTCTAGTACTGGTCTGCCCTACCTAATCAAAGAGTTTACAGTCCTATAAATTAAATATGCTCTTCACACCACTCTGATTGATTGGATATATCTAGAATGTATTTGTAACCTAGTCACATTTCCAAGTACCTTTGGGCTGGTAAGTGAGGAGGATCTTTCTTCCAAGACAGTACTATTAGTTCCATAGTCTGCAAAAAACAGAAAACCTGTGAAATAAGACAGAATACACTTGTATTTTATTCACATAGCAGAGGCGGCTGGCCATTTCTGGACTGTGACAGAACTTATGTTCACTTTTAGGCCACTGCTGGTGAAAGAAACAACAAAGGAGCAGGCAATTGTAGGGAGAATGGCGGTAAATGAGCCCTGACAGCATGTCCTCTCACAGAGCGGGAAAGAATGGCTTGCCAATGGCGTCCTGCTGATGTGGCCGCGTGTTATTGTTCTCTGTTCGGAAAAGCCCGCGGGGCGAAGCGTTCGATCAGCAGCATTGATCCGCCGAACTCCAATGTCAGCGAGACAAGAACTTTCAGAACTGGGGATGGCTGGGACAAACTGCTTTGGGCTATAGCTGAGGCTTGGCTTTCATTCTCTCCTGGTTGATCAGCCCAAGTCCCCACACGGGCTTAGATAAAAAGATTCAATTGTGGAATATATGGTAAACTTTACCAACCAAAAACAACTGGTTCTATAACAATACAGCAACACTAAGCCTGGAGTTAAAAAACATGAGTGGTGTGTCCACGTTCTAGGGCTCAACAGAGAGACATTTACAGAGCTCAATGGGTAATGCAGTCACAGTAGAAAACAGGGATATATGTACATACATAGTTACAAATAGATGATCCATAGTATGTAAACATATATACATAGAACAACCTATGGTATCAAGTGGAGCAGCAGCAATGCATGTATGCAAAATCAGTTAAATCCCATGGACAGGGAGCACGTAGTAGGGCTTAAAATGACACAGGAGATGTCTCTCAAAGAGTAGGGCTTAAAATGACACAGGAGGGGTCTCTCAAAGAGTAGGGCTTAAAACGACACGGGAGGTGTCTCTCAAAGAGTAGGGCTTAAAATGACACAGTAGGGGTCTCTCAAAGAGTAGGGCTTAAAACGACACAGGAGAGGTCTCTCAAAGAGTAGGGCTTAAAACGACACAGGAGAGGTCTCTCAAAGAGTAGGGCTTAAAATGACACAGGAGATGTCTCTCAAAGAGTAGGGCTTAAAATGACACAGGAGAGGTCTCTCAAAGAGTAGGGCTTAAAATGACACAGGAGAGGTCTCTCAAAGAGTAGGGCTTAAAACGACACAGGAGAGGTCTCTCAAAGAGTAGGGCTTAAAACGACACGGGAGGTGTCTCTCAAAGAGTCGGGCTTAAAACGACACAGGAGGTGTCTCTTAAAGAGTAGGGCTTAAAACGACACGGGAGGTGTCTCTCAAAGAGTAGGGCTTAAAATGACACAGGAAAGGACTCTCAAAGAGTAGGGCTTAAAATGACACAGGAGAGGTCTCTCAAAGAGTAGGGCTTAAAATGACACAGGAAAGGTCTCTCAAAGAGTAGGGCTTAAAACGACACAGGAGGTATCTCTCAAAGAGTCGGGCTTAAAACGACACAGGAGGTGTCTCTTAAAGAGTAGGGCTTAAAACGACACGGGAGGTGTCTCTCAAAGAGTAGGGCTTAAAATGACACAGGAAAGGACTCTCAAAGAGTAGGGCTTAAAATGACACAGGAGAGGTCTCTCAAAGAGTAGGGCTTAAAATGACACAGGAGAGGTCTCTCAAAGAGTAGGGCTTAAAATGACACAGGAAAGGACTCTCAAAGATTAGGGCTTAAAACGACACGGGAGGTGTCTCTCAAAGAGTCGGGCTTAAAACGACACAGGAGGTGTCTCTTAAAGAGTAGGGCTTAAAACGACACGGGAGGTGTCTCTCAAAGAGTCGGGCTTAAAACGACACAGGAGGTGTCTCTTAAAGAGTAGGGCTTAAAACGAAACGGGAGGTGTCTCTCAAAGAGTAGGGCTTAAAACGACACGGGAGGTGTCTCTCAAAGAGTCGGGCTTAAAACGACACAGGAGATGTCTCTTAAAGAGTAGGGCTTAAAACGACACGGGAGGTGTCTCTCAAAGAGTAGGGCTTAAAACGACACGGGAGGTGTCTCTCAAAGAGTAGGGCTTAAAACGGCACGGGAGGTGTCTCTCAAAGAGTCGGGCTTAAAACGACACAGGAGGTGTCTCTTAAAGAGTCGGGCTTAAAACGACACAGGAGGTGTCTCTTAAAGAGTCGGCCTTAAAACGACACGGGAGGTGTCTCTCAAAGAGTCGGGCTTAAAACGACACAGGAGGTGTCTCTTAAAGAGTAGGGCTTAAAACGACACAAGAGATGTCTCTCAAAGAGTAGGGCTTAAAAAGACCATCGAGATGTCTCTCACAGAGTAGGGCATAAAATGACACAGGAGATGTCTCTCATAGAGTAGGGCTTAAAATGACACAGGAGATGTCTCTCATAGAGTAGGGCTTAAAACGACACAAGAGATGACTCTCAAAGAGTAGGGCTTAAAACAACACGGGAGATGTCTCAAAGAATAGGGCTTACAACAACACTTGAGATGTCTCTCAAAGAGGAGGGCTTAAAACGACACGAGAAATGTCTCTCAAAGAGTAGGGCTTAAAACGACACAGGAGATGTCTCTCAAAGAGGAAGCAGAGCACGTTTTTTGTAACATCTCCAGCAAATAGAGCTTTGGGGTGGGGTGTGTGGGGGAGGGGAGCGGGGAGGGACAAATTGTGGAGCCAGAGACTCAGAAAGACTCTTTCAGTGCTTGGACAAAACAAGGATTTCCAGAAGTCTCTCAATCCTTAGCAATGATCCAAGATTCTCTCCCCCCTTCCCCCAATGTTCTAATTTTAGGAAGGAAAGAGGGATGTGGGATAGTTGGGTGTGTGTTGCTTGTTTCTTTCCTTTTTTAAACTAACTGGACATTTTGTAAGTGTGCTTATCATCAGGGTGATAAGAAAAGGGTAGAGGTGGATGGACTCAAAGATGGCCGCCTGCGATGAGACAAACTGCAGTGAACATGCCCTCAGCGGCAGACTCCGGCAACATATGGTTATAAGATCACTGGTAAGGATAACTTACTACTCCAACTTCAGTCTGAGAATATTTGGGGCAAGCGTAACTTTCCCCAAAATAGTCCTAAAGCCTTATTTATCATTCTAATCCAGTACTGCTAAATTTTTGGGAAGTTAAAAATCGGTCAAATATTTGGAAAAAAGGGCTGAAATTTATTTTTGGATTGCGGTCCCGTGAGGCCCGTACGGCACTATTAACGGCAAAACTGTAAGAATACCAATGTGTGGTAAATTTTTGAAGGAGACCATATGTTCTCCATTTAGATACAATATGGATTTGAAAAAAAAACCAGGTCTTTTCCATTGCCAGAAAGTTCTGACTGGATTGATACAACAATTCTATTAGTTTAGTTGTTTACACTTTACGTGTTATATTGAACCCATTTCTAATACCATAAGGGGGCAGTCCAATGAGTGATGATACAACATAACATACAACATAACCTAACATAACATCTGTATTTGTAAAGCTCACAGGTATTTTGGGTATCTTGGCGCTGAATAACAGATGTTTGTTGTTACCCAACTAATTTTATCGACCTCAGATGGATGAAAGGCTGAGTGGACCCGCCGGGATTTGAACCTGTGACCATGAGGTCAAACACAGGCCCCTGCAGTGGACAAAGTAGTCCACTCAGCCACCAGACGCGGCTATAATACATTTAAAAAAAAACAGCTAACATCATCAGACAAATAAATTAACATTCTGGAATTCTTATATATGGGGAATATCAGACATGCAGGAGTAAAACATTGAATTGTATTTTTTTTCTGTACACTGGAGGAGGGTGCCTTTAAAACACTTCCTGGATTAAACGTCCATGCTCTTTATTGAATAAACCAACGTCAAAATCGATTCACATGATTTCGAATTGCATTGTTTGAATTCAGTATGTTGCATTTTGTTTTATTTTTGTGTATTCTCTTTGAACAAAAATAAAATTATTAAGAAAACATGTTCCTCTTACTTTGGCGTTAATTGCAGATCCCACAAGCATAGGTCAAACATTACAAGGGCTTAGGCACTTACTTCAAAGTATTCCTAACAGAACATAATTCTCGTTCCTCACTGGGAGCCATCCCCAGAATATGTACCTTGCCGCTAAAAGTGTCCTGATAAATATTAACAAATAAATACAAATAGAACGTTTAGCTGTAGATATGTGCAGCAAATGTAATAACCAGGGTGGATGGTGAAAATACCTTCCAAGTGCATGTTACTTAGGCACATAGAATTTCTCTCGGGAAGAACAGGAGTAAAAGGTAACTTCAGCTCACACGCAATATCTCAAAACGAGAACATTTTCAAATATGCTCCCTAAGAAAGGAGGGGTCTTTCATTAAAAACGTGCGCCCTGAACGTGGCCAGGTCCGAATCAGTCATGTACCCCCCACCCCCGTGCAGACTTCCACTGAGATTACCGACAAGTTTGCTGTAAAGTGAATCAAGTAGCAGCTAAAGGATGCTGAAACAGCACCAAACCATGAGGCAAAATACTACAAAAGAAAGAAACGCATACAAGGCCAGGGGTGTCCAGTGTACGTCCAAGGGGGCTGGACCCATGCCAGATTCTCCACATAACCAAAGACCATTTAAATGGGAGTCAGGCCTCAGGCAGAGTAAAATTAAGGTGCGAAATTTCACTCCGCCTGATTCAAAGTGCGTAAGATAATTCACACCTATTTTTCGGGGTGTGGGAGAAGCAGCCCTGATTATTCACAGCCACTAATTCTGCAATGTAAAAATGCACACAAAAAAACTCCTCCCCATCTCTCCTGGCCGTCTTCACCATTTTTCCCAACCCACTCACAGTAATTCACATTCATTTATCACCTGCTTAAAACAGGTGGTAAATGAATGTAGTAAAATCCAAAAGAATTGGGAATACTGTGCGGTTTTACAATAATTATTTTTTATACGACAGTAATTCCCCATTTCATCAGGTTTAACTCGTAATTCACAGTGCTGGTGTGGATTTACTGCATTGTAGGGGAAGATTACATGTGAATTTACTGTTACCTTTGTATAGTGCAATTTGTCGTCAGGCCTAATGGTATGGAAATGTGTTTTGGGTGGAAATCTTGAACATTTGGTTCGGAGCCGGGATTAGTGGATCAATGTTTAACAACCAAGGACTAGTCCAAAAGGAGCCAATGCTCTCAGGATCAGGCCTCACCAATCAATCTAAGACACAAATAAACAAGCCGAGGCTGGGAGTCACCAGACCCAATACTGCTTTGTCTCTTAATAGCCAACCCATCGCCAACCTGACAAACCCCACACAGCAGCAAGGTGGCGCTGTACACTGTGGGCGCTGCAATACCTAAGGTCCTGCAACAACAGACCCTCCAGCTCCTTGAAGACCTTGATGCGTGCGAGAGCGCTAGCTGCTACTCAGAGGGGCTGGCAGACATCAGTGCCATTAACATCACAACCACAGCAACACTGCTGGACTACAAAAAGCACATCACCAGCAGGGGGAATTAAATAATTGTTAAAAACGATTGAGCAGAGATTACGAAACATGTTTTTTCAAAGGTATACACACAGCTAGTATTAGTGACGTAAAGAGAGGGCACTATTGGGAGATAATGGCCGCCACTCAAGAAGGGTCTACAGCCGAAGATGAAGGCCCCTAATGAGGGAGAAGAGCAATGAACTTCACAATGGCCACGGCTCCCTATGTCACTAAACATGTAAGCACATACTTGGGGGAGTCTTGCACCCCCCTCACTCTCTCCCCACAAGCATGACCCATATCCCCACCCTCTTCCTTGCCCTCCCACTGTGGCACACAAAGTTTAGACATGCACTGCTCCAGCTCAAATGGTCAGTGTGACTGCAGGGCCAGTGGAGGGGGTGTTGGGAGAAACCAGGCCAACCTAGGAGTATTCGCTTTTGGGGGACTGTGGAGAACCCCGCAAACATCTACAGAATTCTCCCTTTGGCCATGAGATCCCTCTGTCAGGCGCCCTGAGGACCTGAGCTTCAGCTGCGCATGCCTGCCAGTCAGCTAGCAGGGCTAGCAATATGCCTCTCTGGCCATGATCATTTTCCTGGCTGCTGTCACCGAAAGTTACTGCTGTCGTTAGGTGACAGCCGCCAGGAAGAGACGTGAATGTTCAAGCAGCTGATCTGAACAGCTATTGTGGCCTACCCCCGCCCTATTTTTCTCAGTGTAGGCCGAAACAGGTCTGTGTTCTAATACCATGTGATGATGATGAAATTTATTGTATAGCAATAGTAAAATACTGATTACAATAGTTTAAAAAAATTAAGTACCACACAGAGTGCCTTTCATAAACAGATCAGATTGGCTCTGATGATAGGAGTCAATAGATATTATTTCAAAAGACAACAAGTAAGGTCCAAAAATCAGCTTTCCGATGAGCTGGTTGTCTCTGGATGAACAGCCATGTGAGCTACTTCTGCGACGGAAAATAGGAAACCGGAAGACAAGCCAACAACCAATAGCACACAGCACATGCAGCACAATGTCCCCACCTTTCACCATCAACAAGGCCACAAACAGCGATGATCCAGCAGCATAGGGGCGCAGTACGACACTGGTGGACCAGTGAATAGCAACCAGTGGTGGTCGCTCTTACCTGAGAGATTCTGCCATACTCCTTAGGTCTTCATTTTGCTGTTTTAATCGTTCCAGCTTTGCAAGGATCTTGGAGAGTTCTCGGCTGGAGTGATCAGGGTGGTCACTGTCCCGCACCAAATGTCCACCAATGTAGAACAACAAGGTCCCCCAGGCAAAGAGAATGAGCATAATCCAACGCCAGGAGCCCGTCCATGGCCGCATTTTAGATTTTCAGTGCACTCCAAGGCCGTGTTCACTCATAAAATAACAAAAAACATCGTAACTCTCCGGTCCGCTTGAGGAAAGCCAACTTCGCAGCTTCACCGTTGACTTACGGCATCCTTCCCAGCCAGGTCAAATCCTCCTCGGGGTTTAACATCAGTCCCTTTGGCACTGTGAAGCCCGTTAACAAACTCTGGAAACAAAGGGAAAGAAAGTCAATCAGTTTTTAAAGATGGATATATTGAAAGTATAGGTGACATTTTGTTATTCCTCAGCGGCCAAGCCTCTATCACGAGGCAGCCTCAGCAACCTCTGGTCAAAGTTTGCATCTATCTGGTGATGACCACATACTCTGTGCCCAGCTTCACCTGATGACTTTTAGATTACAAGTTCCCAAACTGTGGTCCTCATTGATACTACAACACAATTTATGGGACCGCCAGAAGCTGCCCACTGACCATCGAACGAACTTCGTCTTTTTGCATTCTTGGTACATTTGTCTAAACTTTGCTTTAAAAAGTAAATGTTTCTAGCTACATTTTCCAGATAAAACTGCTTTTTTTGGTTTAACACGTCCCTTCCTCTATAAAATATTACACGGCTTGCCCCTCTCCTCTTTATAGTGCCTAGGGAAAAAGCATCATGCCTCTATCAGCTACAGTGCAGCTAGAGTGACAGCCTGCAGCACTGGCCAAGATACTCTTTGCTGTATAAAAATCATGTTTAGTTTTTTAAAGATTTAATTTAAGGTTCCATGCATATATTTTTTTAGGTTTCGCTGGAGGGCGGAGCTCTTAGCTCCGCCTCCAGAGAAATCTCTTGATTTCCAGTAAGGAAAATGGAATACGCCCCCCTGTCCCATTGGCTAGCTCCATAAATGGAGGCTAGCCATTGGAACAGAGATCTGTCCGTCAAGGCCGGACCAGATTCGGGGGCGTTCCCGAGATTTTTTCCCAGGGCGGAGTTACGTTTTTTCCCGTTCCCTCCCCTTTCACTGAAAGTCTGTCCATTCCAGCCCCCTCCGTGTGCCTTTCCGCCCCCCCTCGCTGTCCTGTGCACGTTTCCCGCCGTCCGTGTCCACTCCCGCCCCCTCCCGCCGTCCGTGTCCACTCCCGCCCCCTCCCGCCGTCCGTGTCCTCTCCCGCCCCCTCCCGCCGTCCGTGTCCACTCCCGCCCCCTCCCGCCGTCCGTGTCCTCTCCCGCCCCCTCCCGCCGTCCGTGTCCACTCCCGCCCCCTCCCGCCGTCCGTGTCCTCTCCCGCCCCCAGGGGCGTAACACAAGCCCCCGCAACCCCTGCGTTGCGGGGGGGCCTCGCGCTCCTAATACATTGATGACGGAATGGGGCGGGCCCCGGCCGGGGCCCATGAGGCTGGCAGTAGAATGGTGCGGGCCCGTGAGCGAGGCTAGCAGCAGGAATGGTGGTGCGGGGCCACGGCCGGACCCGGGGCCCATGAGGCTGGCAGCAGAATGGTGCGGGGCCCGTGAGCGAGCGAGGCTGGCAGCAGGAATGGTGGTCGGGGCCCCAGCCGGGGCCCGTGTGGCTGGCAGCGGCTGAGCGGCTCTTCTGACTGCTGCTCTCTGCCTCTTGATTTGAGCCTGCCCTGCCTGACTGGAATCAATGGTGGGGAGGGGGGGGCAGCGGACTTAGTCCTGGGCGCTGGCGGGCTGGCAATGCAGCAGGCACTCCAGGCAGAATGGTGCGGTGCGGTGCGGGCAGCGGTGCCCCCGTGGCGTGTGCCGACGGAGCTGCCTTGTGACCCTCTTCACCCCCTCTTCCTATCCCTCGCGCCCCCACCCCTCGCGCCCTCCAGCCATCGTCTGTGGTTATCTTATGCCTGGTTTTCTGCCGTTCCCAGGGCTGAGGTAAGCAGCAGACTCCCTCTTTGTAGGACACTTCGACCCCCAGTCTGTATGTGTGTGTGTGGCGGGGGGGTGAGGGTGCTGTCAGGACTCACGCTGTGCGTGTAAAGCGCTGTGCATTTGGGAGGTGTGTGGTGTGTACATTGATGGTGACTAGAGTGAACGCAGTAGGGGAGTGTGGGAGGAGATGAGGGGGAGGGGTGTTAGTGAGGGTGAGTCTGTACACGCTGGAGTAAACACGAAAGGGCGCTGTGCCGGGTCTGCCATGAGAGGGAATGGCGGTATGTATATTGGACGAGGGGTGACACATGTGGGCACCAGCGCAGACGAGGCGCTGCCGGGACAGTCCCTGGTGAGAGAGCCGCGGGGAATCAGGCTCGGCGCTGCACGGGTGTCGCTGAGAGGTACTGGGCCAACCCTGAACCAGGCACGGCTCCACACGGGTGACGGGAAGGGCACGGGCTCCCTGCTGCAGCAGGCACTGCCCTGCACGGTGATGGTGGGGTGCCAGGCAGGGCATGGTGAGAAGAACCCGAGGGCCAGGTGATGCGGACACCTTTCTGCACTGGGGCTGGTGAAGGGTGCAGGCGGCAGGGCAGCTCTTGGGTGACAGCCCGATGGAGACGCGTCACTGCACCGCTGATGGTGGGTGTGTGGTGAGCTCCCTGGAGAGAGCCCTGGGGAAGGAGACCGACCGCTCCACCTTTGACAATCAAGGGAACAGTGCAGCCCTGGTGAGAGAGATCCCGCTCCTTGGGTAAGTTGGGAACTTTGCATCGGTGCCAGTGAGGGGGGCAGAGCAGGCCCTGGGGAGAGAGAGACAGGGTGTACCTGCTTTGTCGCTGGGGCGCAGGAGCTGTGTATGCTGCCACATTCCTCGATTCATCAGAGCTGTGGGACACAGTACTGTCCCTCCCTCTGAGCCCGGGAACAGTGGCGCTGCTCTGCGCCATGGGACCCGGGGGTCTGGGTGCTGCTGCGGCGCTCGTGGCCTCGGAGCTGTGGGTGCTGATGTGGCCCTCGGGGCCTCGGAGCTGTGGGTGCTGCTGTGGCCCTCGGGGCCTCGGAGCTGTGTATGCTGCCACATTCCTCGATTCATCAGAGCTGTGGGACACATTTCTGTCCCTCCCTCTGAGCCTGGGAACAGTGGCGTTGCTCTGCCCCATGGGCCATGGGACCCGGGGGTCTGGGTGCTGCTGCGGCGCTCGTGGCCTCGGAGCTGTGGGTGCTGATGTGGCCCTCGGGGCCTCGGAGCTGTGGGGGCTGATGTGGCCCTCGGGGCCTCGGAGCTGTGGGTACTGCTGTGCCCCATGGGACACGAAGCTGTGGGTGCTGCTGTGGCCCTCGGGGCCTCGGAGCTGTGGGGGCTGCTATGGCCCTCTGGGCCTCGGAGCTGTGGGTGCTGCTATGGCCCTCTGGGCCTCGGAGCTGTGGGTGCTGCTGTGGCCCTCGGGGCCTCGGAACTGTGGGTGCTGCTGTGGCCCTCGGGGCCTCGGAGCTGTGGGTGCTGCTATGACCCTCTGGGTTGAACCGGTCGCTTAGGTTCCCTGGCAGGTCGTCACCGTACGGTTTCCTTTCACAACCATTCCTGGTAAACATTTATGAAAGGATAATTCGCCCGTCCATCAAAAGGCCCCCTTAGGTTGCCGGGCGGAATGTAAGACGCGCAGCTCGCCCGCACGCGAGGGAGCCTGCTGAGGTGAGCATCAGAGAGGGAAAAAAAAGTAGTTGAACGTCAGCACCACCCTGGAGGCACGAGGCGCTGCATCTTCACGGCACCCGACCAGGGGGCACACATGCCTGAGCGGTGACCTTTCGCAGCAGCACCACAGATCATCCCTGTTGATGGAGGGGCTCTGTGTGGGTGTGTGAGGGGCTGTGGGTGTGTGGAGGGCTCTGTGTGGGTGTGTGGGGGGGCTCTGTGCGGGTGTGTGGGGGGGCTCTGTGTGGGTGGTGGGGGGGCTCTGTCTGGGTGTGTGGGGGGGCTCGCAGTGTGTGTGAGGGCTCTGTCTGGGTGTGTGTGTGGGGGCTCTGTGGGTGTGTGTGTGGGGGGGCCCTGTGTGTGTGGAGGGGCTCTGTGTGGGGGGCTCTCTGTGGGTGTGGGTGCGTGTGGCACTTGCGAGAGATTAAGCTATTGGCATTGTAAATGACAATGCCATTTATTTATCGGTTTTGAAAACGAACACATAAATAAAAAAATTGTCATTTACAATGCCAATAGCTCTAACTTTTCCAAAAGCGAAACCGTTGCATTGTAAATGCTTGTTTTACTGTGCTGCGACTCACCCTCTGCTGCAGCCTGTTACCTCTGTTTATACTGAACTGCTGTAGGTCTTTTAATTCGTAATATTATAAAAAGGCGGAACACTGCGCACTCACACTACACCACAACTGTTTGTATATTTTTAATAAATTCACAACACATGAACAGCTGAAAGGATTCGGTGGCACTGGCAGAGTGGCACACTGCATTTTGGAGGTAGCATTCCATTCTGCTGTGTTTGAGCTCCTCTGTTCCATGGCAGAATGGCTGCAGCCATATGTAAACCAGCAATGACCGACCGAAAAACAGTAATAGGGTCCCGAGTGCAGGGCCAGGCCAGGCATCAAGAGGAACAAGGCACACGCGTTTCCGTTCAGAGAGGATGTCACTGCTCTGGGCGTGTATGGATTTGATTTAACTCGTTGTGTGCAAGTTATAAATTCAGTAAATTAAACTATTTTTCTAATCACGACCAATGATGTGTATGGCGATAATGTTGCCTATTTACCCTGCGGGCGTTGGCATAATGAAGTCCTCCCCCTCCCCACCCCCCATCAGTCGACCAGTCAAAATTGTTTATCGTCTTGAATTGCAATGCATTTAATTAAAATCCACTTTCACTGGTATAGGCCTGTGCATTAACACAGAGAGCCATTTCATTACTAATACAACGGATGCCAAACGTGCTTTAAGGCATGTAAAATGGAGTAAAGTGGTCGGATGAAAAGCTGGAACGTGTTTTTTTCGCTACGGAGCAGGGACACGCATTTTTTAAACTGGGCGCGCACTCCGCGCAGCTACGTAACAGCTTTATTATAATTTATTTTTTAAGTAGCTGCATGTTAAATAACGTATGAGGTGGTCATGGAATGGAAGGTTTTTGTTTGAACCCAAAGCGCCCGTGCCCTCTTCCGGCTTTAATGTATCTACTTAAGTAGATATGTTCACCAGGTAGATGGTCTGAACGGAATGCTGGGACTGCGTGGACAAGAATCATTGTTGGGGACACCAGCTTGGGGGCTGCTAACTGGCCGCCCACTCCCATTATCTGTGTGGTCAACTACCCCACACCTGCCACAGCCCACTTTCGTTCAATACAGCGCTCTTCAAGACCGCCCTCCTCCATAACCCTCTAGTCACTTTGGTCCAGGTAAGCCATGTGCTGCAATAAACCTTTTAAGACGTGTATTTCTACGGTTATTACCAATGGACCACTTGGGGGGGAAAAAATCAAAATGATATTGTATGCATCTTGTTAGCAATTTGACAACAACTGTTGACATATCTATATTTGTTCCTCTTACCATAAGATGCCTTTCCCAATCACCGTCCCCTTGAGTGGTACTCACTGAACTTGACCTGTCCTCAGTGCTTTTTATTCACCTCCACACGTCCTTGTCCTTTCTATCACAGCCCAAACCACTTCTCGTATCGCACTCGGATGTCATTAGTGAAAAACCTATCAAGACCGCTCCCGCCCATTCACCGGGTCTTTCCGCAACACCGATGCTCTGGACACTATATACTCATCTGATGCTCCCTCGCTGATACTCTCAAAGTTCCTACTCCAGGAAACCTTTCGGTGTCAGTGCGCTATATAAGTCCCCCCTAAGATAAGATAAGATAAGATACCCTCACAGCCCTCAAGGCCATCATCAACTTCTATACTATTATCCAATTGTATCTAGCAGGTCCTGGTCACACCAACCCCCTTCTACACCAGCTTCAAAGGTTCTAACTTTTTTGAAGGTCTGGCTGCAAATCATTTTCAGTGCCTTTCGCGAGCACTCGTGTGATCAATACATGGCCACAGCAAAGCGCAGATGATTACACTGTGCTACACACACTCTTTACGTTGTGGCCTTGGTGATATGGGACGGTAGCTACTTACTGCACACACAGCCAGTGAAGACCTGTCAGCAGCACCACCGACTCTTCGGGTCCTGGTAGGGCTTCACATCGGAGCCATGCAACCGCGCTAGATGCATTTTCTTGGCCCCTTCCTTTGGCCCTCTCTTGTAACTCACCAAAGAGTTTATACACAGAAAGCAAACACATTGTCTTTGCCAATGCTTGTTTAATAAAATACACCATAGAGTTCTTCACAACCTTTAACCCTTTAAATTCTCCCTCATCACCTACCTTCTTAGCCTTTCACTCTCTGTCTTGCTCTATTCTGAATAAAATACTTCCCCTAAACCATGCTAATGCTTACTGTAGGTCCCTCTGAAAATGAAGATCTCGCATAACTTGTCAACACATCAAGGCTTCTTTTCTGCCTATGTTTTCCTCCGAAGCCGGAAGTCAACAAATGAATGAAAAGATGTATGAATAAAAGAATGAACACACTGGCCTCGGTTCTTATCACTTTATAACGGAACCTATGTGTGTTTTACAGGGAGTCGGCCTTGCAGCACTAACAGATGTCTTTGGTGTGTGTCATGCACTGAACACCAGCAGGGAGTGTGTACATTATTCATTCCTGCTATATGACTCGACCGTAGTCACCTTAAGGAACTTAGCAATTAAAGCAGGATTACCGAAAGCCACAACCATAAGAGAGCAGAGTTATAGGAAGCGTAAAGGATGTTCCATCCCTAAAGTGAAGAGACCTCACTCTTTTCACGCCCAGCGCTGCGACGCTAGAGGCTACAGGAGCATCTTCTGTGCATCTGGAGGTAAAATGTTTTTAATGGGGAACTCGAACACAAAGCAATTACCAGTGGGATTGGCTGGTAATGGAGGCAGCCTACTAAAAAAGCATCTTTTAAGATTCTAGACTGCATGAATTAAACTCCTTTATTCCCAAAGGACAGAGGCTGGTACTGACTGTGGTGTTGCCTATTTCAAGAAAGAAAACGACTTTAGAGTGTTAGGATAAAGATATATTCTCACATCTGTGGATATACCTAGTTATCCCTGCAAATAAAACTGCAGCCATACCCCAGGGGTATTACAAGGTGTAAACAATGATGTAGTGACAAGCTGATGATGCAACTTCTTGTAGGGGAAGCCCTAGAGAGTGAAAGAGTCAACAGGAACAAAAATGTGGTCCCTCGCGGATTCTTGGTACTCGGGAAGAAATCAGCGGCCACAAAAAGTACGGAAGTAATGAATAAAAATCGTAACAAATTTGTATGCAATAACAATTTGAATATGATAAGCTGAAAAACTAACATTAGAATTATTTATCGACATCTATTTTCCCATGCACCTGCACCAGTTCAAGTTCAAGTTCAGGCATTTATAAAGCGCACTACTCACCCAGAGGGTCTCAAGGCGCTAGGGGGAGGGGATCACTGTTTATCGAATAGCCAAGTTTTCAGTTCTTTTCTGAAGGAGATGTGATTCTGAGTAAGGCGGAGGTGGGTGGGGAGTGAGTTCCAGGTCTTGGCAGCCAGGAAGGAGAAGGATCTGCCACCCATGGTGGTTTTTCGGATGCGCGGGACTGCAGCGAGGGCTTGATTGAATGATCTTAGTTGGCGGGTGGGATAGTAGAAGGACAGTCGGGTGTTGAGGCATTCGGGTCCTAGATTATAAAGGGCCTTGTGTGCGTGGGTAAGAAGGCGGAAAGTGATTCTTTTGTTGACGGGAAGCCAGTGGAGGTTTTTTAAGTGACCGGTGATGTGTTCTTGGCGAGGGATGTCTAATATGAGTCTCGCTGATGCGTTTTGAATGCGCTGGAGCTTTTTCTGCAATTTTGTTGTAATTCCGGCGTAGAGTGTGTTGCCATAGTCCAGTCGACTTGTGACCAGTGCATGGGTGACAGTCTTTCTTGTTTCGAGGGGGATCCAGCGGAAGATCTTTTTGAGAATGCGAAGGACGTTGAAGCAGGAGGACGATACAGCGTTGACTTGTCTGGACATTGAGAGAGAGGAGTCTAGAATGAAGCCAAGGTTACGTGCATGGTCTGTGGGTGTGGGCGCTGATCCCAAAGCGGAAGGCCACCAGGAGTCGTCCCAAGCTGAGGGGGAGGATCCAAGGATGAGCACCTCCGTTTTGTCTGAGTTGAGTTTTAAGCGGCTCTGTTTCATCCATTCGGCTACTTCTTTCATACCTTCGTGAAGGTTGTTTTTGGCGGTGTTGGGGTCTTTGGTGAGGGAAAGGATTAGCTGGGTGTCGTCGGCGTAGGAGATGATGTTGAGGTTATGTTGATGTGCGATGGAGGCGAGGGGACTCATGTAGACGTTGAAGAGGGTGGGACTGAGTGAGGAGCCTTGGGGTACGCCGCAGATGACTTCGGTGGACTCGGAGTAGAAAGGGGGGAGTCGGACTCTCTGGGTTCTTCCGGCTAGGAACGAGATGATCCAGTCCAAGGCTTTTCCTTGTATGCCGATGTTGTAGAGGCGTTGTATGAGGGTGTTGTGACAGACAGTGTCGAAGGCGGCGGAGAGGTCGAGTAGAATGAGGGCCACTGTTTCACCGTTGTCCAGGAGTGCTCGGATGTCGTCTGTCGCCGCAATGAGGGCGGTTTCGGTGCTGTGTTTGGCTCGGAAGCCGTTTTGTGAGGGATCCAGGGAGTTGTTGGATTCGAGGAAGGCTGCGAGTTGGCTGTTGACGGCTTTCTCGATGACTTTGGCCGGGAAAGGGAGGAGGGAAATGGGTCGGTAGTTTTTCAGTTCTGAGGGGTCTGCTGTTGGTTTTTTCAGAAGGGCGCTGAGTTCGGCGTGTTTCCATATTTCTGGAAAGGAGGCGGAGTTGAAGGAGCAGTTGATGACATCGCGGAGTTGGGGGGCGATGATGGAGTCAGCTTTGTTGAAGATGTAGTGGGGACAGGGATCCGAGGGTGAGCCAGAGTGGATTGAGTTCATGAGGCGAATGGTATCTTCAATGGTGATTGGGTTCCAGGACTTGAGGTAGTTAGTTGGAGGGGTGGGAACAGAAGGGGGTGGGGTGAGTTGGTCATTGGGAGTATTCATGAAGCTGTTGTGGATGTCGGCGATTTTGTTGTAGAAGAAGGAGGATAGCGCATTGCAGAGGTCTTGGGAGTTAGTGATGTCGTTGGATGCTGCGGGAGGGTTGGTGAATTCTTTGACGATATTGAAGAGTTCCTTGCTGTTATGAGAGTTGTTGTCGAGACGGTCCATAAATGCTGATTTCTTGGCGGATCGAATCAGTTGGTGGTGTTTGCGGGTAGCTGTCTTGAGGGAGGCCATGTTGTCTGAGGTTGGTTCTTTTCTCCAGTTCTTCTCCAGGGTGCGGCATGTCTTCTTGGATTTTTTAAGGTCGTCATTAAACCAGGGAGCCCTTTTGCTGAATGATTTCAACTGGTGTTTTTTCAGGGGTGCTAGTTCGTCCGCACTGTTGGTGATCCATTGCCTGAGGTTTGTGGCCGCTTGGTCTGGGTCCGTTGTTAGGGTGGGAGTGTTTTGGCTGAGTGATGTGAGGAGTTGGTCGGTGGTGATTTTGTTCCATTTTCTTCGGGGAATGGGTTGTGGACGGTTGTGGGTCAGGGTTGTTTTGTAGCTGAAGTGAACACAGCTGTGATCCGTCCAGTGGAGAGCTGTAGTGTGATCGAAGGAGATGTGCTTGCTGGAGGTGAAGATAGGGTCGAGCGTGTGTCCGGCTGTGTGAGTGGGGGTGTTAACAAGTTGTTTGAGTCCGAGATTGGACAGGTTGTCCAGAAGGGTGGTGGTGTTGTTGTCGAGAATGTTGTCAAGGTGGTAGTTGAGGTCTCCTAGGAGAATGTAGTTCTCGGAAGCGAGGGCGTGCGGGCTGACGAAGTCAGTGATGTCGTCACTGAATTGAGTACGGGTGCCTGGGGGCCTGTAAATGAGGGTTCCTCTGAGTGTGGTCCTGGGGTCGGTGTGGATCTGGAAGTGGAGGTGTTCGGCGGTTGCAAGATTGTCGTCAGAGCTGGTTGTAATTTTGATGGTGTTTCTATGGACGATGGCTATGCCTCCTCCAGTTTTGTTAATGGTGCGGTCTTTTCGAATGATCTTGTATGTGTCCGGTATGGCTATGGCGATGTCGGGGGCAGAAGATGTATTCATCCATGTTTCAGTGAGGAAGGCGATGTCAGGAGATGTAGAGTCTATTAGGTCCCAGAGTTCGGTTGCGTGTCTGTGGACCGAGCGGGTGTTCAGTAGGATGCATTTCAAGTCGTTGGGTTCGGAGCTGTGTGTGGAGGAAGTGTGTTTGGTTAGGGTCCTGACGCAGTTGAACTTACAGGAGAGGCAGGAGAATGGGCCGTGGGTACGTCCTGGGGTAGCTTGGCAGCAGAGTGGGGTGCGTCCGGCGTTGAGGGCGAGGAGAGTAGCGGCATCATAAGTTACTCTGGAGGATTGGGAGCGGCCGAGGGCAGGGGGACGGGCGCTGGGCGCGGTCCAGGCGCGGACGGGCGTAGACGGGCTTACCTTTGGCGCACCTTCGGCGTGGACGCTGCGCTGCGCGTGTGGACATCTGGCATTTAATGGATAGTGGAGGGGGCGGAGCGTGGGAGGGTTAGCAGCTGGGAGGCGGTAGCGGGGAGGAGGGGCGTGCCTGGGAACAACAACACTAAACAAAATGGAGTTCAAAGGGAAGGCGAGGCAGGGGCAGCAAATCGCCTGAGGCACCGAGAGTGCAATCGAAATACTTGCAGTTGCTGGTGGAGGTAAACATACATATGCACTGTTCACAAAGCAGGGCGGGCGGCGCTACAATTCCATGCGCTATGAGAGCAGGTCAATTACAAAGCGGAGCCTAAGTTATGTTTAGCAGCTTCTAAAATCACTACGCTAATATTACTAATCGCAGGCGATACCGTGGTGTCCAGTTAGGGGTGCGATGTTCACCAAGGGCAGGCAGCCAGCAGCAATGGGAGAGGAGCGAGGAGGGAGCAACCGGTCAGGAACGAGTCCGGGCGGCCGGGCGGGCGAGTCCAGTCAGATCAGGAGTCAAACAGCATCGTGTAATTGGAACTATCAACATTTTATGAAAAACACTTTCATTTCGGAAGACCTTGTTTTTTTCATAATGTTCAGTTTTTAAATTGAAAATTCTCTTATGGTTCATGACCTTAACCCGTTCCGTACTAATTACGAGCTCAGCTCGTCATGAGGCATGGTCGCGCTGTGCTCATGACGAGTAGAGCTCGTCATGACTGTTGCTCCGCACCCACGCGGGGAGCACAGCGCCACTGTGCTGCATGACGAGGCTCGTCATGAGCACCGCGGCACTGCGCGCGCCCACCTCCCCCCAGCACAGCAGGGGAATTAGCCCCACGGGGGAGAGGTTAATATACATGTAAAAAAATAACTGATTACAACTTAAGAGGCAAGAATCCATTGAAAAAACAAATTAATTGAGCAGCCTGGAAGTAATGCAAGTTGCCATGTGGTATGAATGCCCCACATCACATATACTCAACTCAAAGTGCAAGTAGCTACGTGGTATGGACTGGCCCACATCACACATTCCTCAACACCTTCTTTGGGCATTTTTATTGCACAGTGGGCAGTGTTATAAAAATCAATATTTCAATGGAATGAGGTTATACCCTTAAAGGAGTTTCCATAATAGGGAGGAACAGAAGTATTTCAGTGAATTAAGCACAAGGAGTTCTTCTGATTTCCTTCTTAAAAGCTTATTCATCTCAAAGCAAAATAACAAATACATCTGCCCGCATTAACCATTCCCGTGGGTTTGATTAAACTTTTCTTCTTTTAAAAGGTAAATAAACTTGAAAAATCTATGAGCAGTTAGTACCCCATTGTTACTTGAGCACTGCAGAGAGCAGCTGAAAAGCCCTTGACTTTTAGAAACAATTATGAACATTACTTCCAACTTTTGGTTTACAGCAACTAGAAAACTGTGTAGAACATTTAATTTTCTTTTTCAATAACATTTTCCTGTTGGAAAAAGGATTGCTCTAATGACAAATGAATTGAATAAAAAATAAATACAAAAGGGTAAGAGTTGTATCACCCAACATTTACACATGTCTTGGCCTTTTCCCACAAGGTTTATTATGACACTACCTCAGATGACGACTGTGGCATATTTCATATGACCTGTACTCACATCCTTGGATAAACAAGGTATTTCTACAAGGTATGTGATACGACTAGTGCAAAGCAATATACAGGAGTGCACCTATGAATGTAGCTAGATGGAAATGCTACCTTAAATAATTTTATTTATTTGAAATGATTTATAAAGCGCAAACATGACCCATGCGGGTATCAGAGCGCTGTACACAGAGGCAAAAGCATGAAATAAACTCAGTACAGTTGAGGTCAACATTGTAAAACAACAAGGAGTAAACACTCAAGATCAGGTACCGGGAGTGGGCCCCGCTAGTTCAGTTTCTCATATAGTGCAATATATTTCCTGTAACATTCAGCAAAACAATCAGAGTGGCTCGTCACCGCATAGTAAAGTAAATGGCAAATCTATAATCGGCCCGAGAAGTATTCTTCTAGTATAGCTCCGGAATGGGCCCTAGAGTAAAATAACAATTTACCATCCAATCAAAATAAGTAGAGAAAGATATGTTGGGATAAATGTCAAATCTGCCAGCAAGGGGACTCGAAGAAGAGTACAGGATGATGCAGTTACTGTTCACTCACTAATTACTATGCTTACCAGAAATTTTAGGAGACCAAACCTCACACAACTTGTATGATAGATCAGGGGTAAAGGCCTCTGAAACCAAAAGCTTAAGACAGCTCCAGTATTTTAACTCAAAGATGCAATCACTGTGTGTGAACTGATACCTTATTAACAGTTGGCGGTATTAGAATGCTTCATCAATATTGTAAATTCATATTCAATGGGTTCTTAAAGGAATACATCCTATCTTGATAAAGGAAAATAGACCATGTCCATGTATCTTAAAGCGTATAGCAAACGACCCTCATTTGCGACAACTGGCCAGGGTTCTAAAACGTTTCCAGAAACGAGACTTGGTGCCTCTTGGTAAACGACTGTGCCGTGTCGTATTGTAGGGCTCGTGCCTACTGTTCAGCGTTCCATTGGTCTCCCAGCTATGGTCCCACTTTACAAACACCAGGTACATTATCAATATCATCATAAAATAATACAACAGGAAGAAAGCAGCTAGCTGCACTCAGATTACTTAAATATGTAATTGATCTACAAACATACTCTTGGGGGGAAACAGTGTATCTCTAATTATGTTACATCATTTACCTTATACTAATGGAATTCTTGAATTACAGTTGTAGTTAACCACCAACATTTGAAGACATATGTACAAAGCGCTGTGTTGTAAGGAAGACCCCATATGAAATGCATCTCAGGTAATGCTGCGTATGAAGCAAGAGTGCTCCAAGGCCGGCTTCTGAGAAATCACGTGTAGTGTTCAAGCATGACTGCAGAACCCAACGATATATACTGCATGCCAACTCAAGGTCTCCGCAATCCGTACCACGGTCCACCACTTAATCAAACGCTGAAGCCAGCGATGAACCGAAGAGCAGATCCGCCAGTCAGCAGACCGCCAGCTAGCCAACCATTCTTCACCCGTAAAACATTCTCTAGGAAAAAAAACAACCACGGATATGCCATCAGTTTTAAATCAACACACTGAGCTAAAGGGTGGCTACCCGTGCTACGGCTCTTAAGGCAGCAGTCACGCCACCAGCGGCTTCTCTACTTCCATAATGAACCCCTTCTTGAGACATGCACCAGGTCTGCTTAACATGCACAGGTTGGCCCTTCCCTGCATTCCAAGGACCAAAAGCATCCAAAGTGGGCCATCAGCCAGAAGAAAATAGATATTGGGAAGAGATGATGGCAGATACTTGCCAAATCTGAGCCAAAGGCCCTGGTAAACTCTCTACTATGGCGCACTGTGTTGGTGTGCGTCACGCAAATACCGCAGACTGGGACTGCGTGCCTATTCTGTAATCGGGTCCTGGTGGACTACTTGTCCCTCCTCTCCAGTCCGTTGTTGCTTGGTGAGGTTAACCTCACCGAGGACCAATCATCTAGCCTGACAGTAGAGAGTTCCTGAACAGCAGAGGTTCAGCACATGTTGCCACCCCATGCCTATGGTTCAATGACCCAATGCCACCAACGGGCCTAGTGCATGCCTGCAGTGAGGCGTTCTATCCCACCAGAGTGCGAGTAGGATCCATGAGCTACAGGTCCTCGCCAAGCGGGCCTGGAAGGTAGACAACGAGGCGCTCGATCTGCCTCAGCAGCGGCTGCTACTGACCCGGCCTTGTTTCTGGTTGTGATGGCGCCGCCTCTTCCAGGTCAGGTGGCTGCAGTCAGTGATAGGGACAGAGCAGCATGGTGAGCTTGCAGGACCAAGGGCGCCACCCTACACAGCATCCTCCATAGGCCCGCCTGTTCCAGCCCTCCATTCCTGTTCTAAACCTTGAAAGGTCATATCCCATTCTAAACCCCTACTCTCTACCTAATTCCCTGCCACTAACTCACCCTCTCTAGACCTGGTGCTTACCCCTATGTGCTCATGTCCTACCCCCAGGCCGCGTGCCCTGCCTCTGTAATACTCTATGCAATAAAGTCTTGCATATTACTTGCATATTACTCTGTGCTGTCAATGTTTAGTGAGTTAGGAACTCTGTACTGCAGCGGGCTATGCTGTACCTCTTGTGTGCGAGGGAGGCTTGCACTACAGTTACTATGTGCTGTCTGATGTCAATGCTTAGTGAGTTAGGAACTGTTCCGCAGCAGCCTATGCTGTACCTCTCGTGTGTGAGAGAGGCTTGCACTGTGGGTACTCTGTGCTCTCAATGTTTAGCGAGTTAGAAACTCTGTACTGTGGTATAGGCTGTACCTCTCTGGAGTGTAAAGGAGACTTGTACTCAAGGTTACTTCGTTCTGTCGGAGTTTAGAGAGTTAAAACCTCAGTACTGCAGCAACCTATGCTGTACCTCTCGCGTGTGAGAGAGGCTTGCACTGAGGCTACTCTGTGCCATCAATGTTTAGAGAGTTAGGAACTCTGTTCTGAGGTGTAAGCTGTTCCTGCCGATTGTGAGAGGCTTGCACTGTTGCTACTCTGTGCTGTCAATGTTTTATGAAGAGCTGCTGCAGAGCTGCTGCAAGAGCTGTTTCTGTTGTCTGTGGGTGAGGCTTGCGCTGCTTTTACCAGTACTGTTTGTTCTGAGTGAGAGAACTTGCTCTGATACTTGCAGTGCTGCATATGTTTAATATATATACAAAAAGTGCTTCCTGTACTGTACTTAAGGTATAGGTAGACAGCTCGCCTGTATGTAGACTGCGTATTTGTGGGAGTTCTGCACTGATCCAGGATTTGCTATTGAGCGAGTATGAGGGTGTGCGTGCGTAAGCCCGAACTGTTGCGGCCCGCTGCAGAAAGCTTCGCCAGCTTCAGTCTTCTGTACTTCATATGTGTGTATTGTGCTTTGTCTATATCAGGGAGGCTTGCACTGCTGCCTTTTGTTGTACCTGTTCCATGTGTGAGAGAAGCTTGCCCTGTTACTCATCTAACCCTAGGTATCTGCAGATCCTTGTATTGCCTCTGGTTCTACTATACCAGTTGCGCTCTGTGGGCGTAACATACATTGCTGATTCCTGTGTTCCTGTGTTGCACCAGTTCTGAGTGTGTGAGGGAAGCTGGCACTTGCTACTGCCTGTGCTGTAACCTTTTTGAGTTGAACGTTTAGTAGTCCGGCATGTGCTGTGCCTGCTGTATGTATGACGGCGCCTGCAATGCTGTTGTCTGCCCCCATCACTTTTCTGTGTCAGCAGCAGAAAGGATGCTGTCCACAAGTTCCATTTACATGGATGTATTTCCTACACATTTTACAAGAGATTTATACAAGGATGGGTGGAAGGGCCTTTTCTCACCTGGCAGCGACCAGTTGGAATGAGCTGCCCGTGAATCTTAGACTAACAGACTGCTACCTGTCCTTCAGGAAGCAACTAAAAACATTTCTCTTCCCCAAGCCTGATTAAACCATGGATCCTATTATCTGCCTATCACTGACATTCACTACTGCCATTACAGCGCCGTGATATCCTAGCTCAGGATGATTGTTAGCGCTTTACAAGCACCATTAACATAACATAACATAACAAGAGATTTATAGGCAACTTACATTTGTCAATCAGAGTTAAACCAAGTTAACCATGTTTATAGGGGAGCATAGGCACTTTACTCCTGTTTAGCAGTTGTAAGGCACACACAATTTAAAAACCAACAGAAAAAGGTCTAGAAAAAGGCAATGCATCTGGGGAGATCGCGTGTGTAAACTGAAGTCATAGAGCTTTAGGGCGGTGAGTAATACATTCTTCTAAGTTAGTCGAACTCTGAAGAGTCGTACGTTACCGCGCCAGCAGAAAGTGCATTAGAATTGCTCTCCCAGGTCAGTTCAGAGAAGTGCACCTTATCTTTTGTGTAATTTGCCTTAAAAGTTAAACCTGTCTAGGGGAGAACAGTCTGAGACCAAGTAGAGACTTTATCTGGAGGATTGGTATACACTGTCTCACGACCAGAATGTGTGCTTGTACGGGGGGATATTAAGGCTGCGGAATATCAAGTGTCAGCGGTGAATTTCATGTCACCCATCATGTTGTTCCATAGGTGTGCTCCATGGGCACTAAAATGAGGTGTCCAGGTAGTAGCTTGGATTGGGAGCTGTGCAACATATCTTCTTGGGGGAGAAGGACCCACCACACACATTCTTTTGGTTGGGGCATTGTTAGACCTGTCAGCCTTAGGGTGGTCTCCCCTACATTTTTGCCCTTTTTGCCTCCCATTTTTATCCTATATTTTGTTGGACTTAGGACTCTGGGCGCCTCACCACTGCTAAACAGTGCTGAGGTGCAGGTGCTCTTCCCTAAAACCTTGTGAGGCTGGCATATCTGCCACAAGCCACTGCTACCGCAGTAAGGTTTAATCCTCCATAGGCTAACATTGGGAACCTCCCCTTATGGAATAACTTCTGACAGGGACCTAATAAGTCTATCATGTTTGGTCTTGTTTGACTCGGGGCGGGAATCCCTTTCCAATGATATATAGGGTTTGGGCATTACTACGCTAGGGATCCCACTTTTATAAAGGGGACCTTTTCCTGCCTACACTTAGATTAGGCTCTGCAGACTCCCCCCTCCCCTCTGCATACTGATTGCCTGCCTGGGTTGGGAGTTGGGAGTGGTGATTCACACCTTCTTCCCTGGGATGAGCGGTGATGGGCTGTCCACTGTAGCCTTAACGGCCTGTCTCTCGTCACTTTGACAGCTAGGTCAGGGAAGGCAGGGAACATACCAGAACTCCCTGGACTCTTCCAGAAGCCCCTGCCCCCAGACCCTTCCAGAGACTTCTACCACTTTCTAGCCCTTAGACTGAAAGATATATAAGGGAGGGTCCTGGCCTCACATTCTTGTTACACTGCTGGACCTGGAAGAATCCCTGCTGGAGTGAGGACTGCTGTGCAAGAGGATTGCCACTGGGAAGGAGGCTGACTGCTCCAAGGAACTGCTGCCCCACAACCTGCTGAGCTGCCCTACTGTCTGCTGATCCTGCCCTGCATGGGAGACTGCAACATCACCACCAGAGTGTCTCCACAACATCCCAAAGGAACTACTTTTCTTTGAACAGCATTTTAAAGAGTCTTCAACCTTTTAAAGATTGCCTTTTTGGGACTGCACCCTTTTTAAGCTAAAGGAAACTACCTGTCCTTGGACCACAACGTTTTAAAGACTGCCCTTTGGAACAGCAACAACACTCTCAAGATTTGCCCTGCAACGCTGTGCCTGCCCTCAGCACTGCTTGCCTCGTGATCCTCCCAGGGCTCTGTGATTGCCTCTGCTTCTGGCGCAAGCCCACTGAAACTGGCCCTGAGGTCACCGCCACTGGGACCGGAGCGCGCTGTGTAGCGCTGAGAAGCGAAGCGCTGTGTGGCAGGAGGCTCCGTCGTTGCCCCAGACTTGGAGGCACTGTTAAGCGCTGGGCTAAAGGAGCGCTGTGTGGCCGTGACCCCCACCTGTGCATCGCCTGCTGAGCCCGAGGCCCCAGGGGGAGAGGTGCCTCGCACCCGCAACCACCACCCCAGGTAACGCCTCAGTGCAACCATGCTACTGCGAGGGGGCGGGGTGCGGGTTGGCCGGGTACCTGGAGTGTGAGCTTTGTGCTTGGCTGGGAACCGTCCTTCACTGACCGGCCTACGGGGGCATAATTACTTGGTAATTGACACTGGGGCATTTTTTAGCATTACCAGCAGCGCCTGGGCAGCCGCACTTCCTACGCTGGGAGCATCATTTCTATGAGAGGCACACTTATTACGCTGCAAGGGAACTTTGGCCTAAGAACCTTCCCACAGTGAATTTTGACCATAAGAACCTACCTCAAGTGAACTTTTGCCATCCAAGGACACTGTGAGAAAGACATTACCAGCAGGAGCCCTTGGCACACATGAGCTTTTGGTGATTTGATCAGGCCTGGGAACTGGATTCATTCTTATTGATTATTGATCTTGCTCGGAAACTGGACTCCTTTTCATTATTGATCTTGCCTGGAGCTGGATTTACCTGCTTTTGGTTCTCGCATAATGTTTAGATAAAGAAATTCTTATTCTTATACAAAACTGGTGTGGTCTTCCTTTTGTGAGTGTTTTTACTGTGTCATCGTCGTTGTGTGTTGCACAAATACTTTACACATTGCCTCTGAAGTTACGCCTTTGCTGCTCTGCGCCAAGCTACCAGGTCGGAAGCGGTGGTCCCTACTTGGACTAGGGTGCATACCCCTGCCAACTAGAGACCCCGGTTCTAACAGGCATGGATATATTTTACATTTTCTTATGGAGGATGCAAGCTCAAGAGTTCAATCAATCAATCATAGAGTCTTGTAACTTGTCACCCCGGGGGGTCTCCAGGCGATGGGGTTCTGCGAGCCTCGGTCAGGTGGCTGTGGTGGTCGAAGAGCCAGGTTTTGGGGTACTTCTGGAGTCCTCCAGAGAGGGGGAGGTCGTTTGACGACTTTCCGGCGAGGTAGGAGAAGGAACGTAGCGGCTTCGGGGGATGCGGGCCAGGGTGGAGGAGTGGAGCTCCCTGGCTGGCTGGTGAAAGAGTTGTTCTTTTTTAGGTTGTTTAGGAACGGCCCTTGCTCGCTTGCACGTCCTTCCTTCCTCCCACCTCTAGTTGAAACTATGGGCATCTCCTCTGGCGAAGGGAGTGAGGCTGGTGGGGTGCATGATCCAAGGCCACTGATGAAGAGGTCAACACTGCATTGAACCCCTCTCTTCCTGCTCCCCGCCTCCAGGATGGATTCAGTGCCACACCGGGTCTGAGAGTGCAGACCACCAGACGAAGCCGCACAAAGACCACTCCTCTGCCCCGCAGTCGCTTAAGGACTGTAGGAAGACGAATGCCTACAAGAGGTAGGCGGCTCCCTTCCGCCTAACTGGGATACTGTTGGTTCTGCAGGGTGAGCAGATGGGTGGGTGCTATGAGGAGGGAGGTGATGCACCACCCACCCTCCATCCTTCAATGAGGAGGAAGAGCTGCAACTGTTATGGTGGAAAGGACATGAGCAGAGCTGTAGGAGAAAGGAGCAGAACCTTGTGGAGGGGAACGCAAGGGAGACCGGTGTTGTACACAAAAACTGTGTTAACGATTGAGTGGAGAGGAGGCAGTGGTAGCAAGGTGTGAGAATGCATGCTTGTAGTAAGAAAAGAGACATGATGTGGGATGCTGAATGATGAGATGGGGCTCCCTTCGGAGGGATGTGGGATGCTGAGTAAGACAAGACCCCTTTCGGAGGGATGTGGGATGCTGAATGATGAGATGGGACTCCCTTCGGAGGGATGTGGGATGCTGAGTAAGACAAGACCCACTTCGGAGGGATGTGGGATGCTGAATGAGATGGGGCTCCAATTGGAGGGATGTGGGATGCTGAGTAAGACAATACCCCCTTCGGAGGGATGTGGGATGCTGAATGAGACAGGGCTCCCTTCGGAGGGATGTGGGATGCGGAGTAAGACAAGACCCCCTTCGAAGGGATGTGGGATGCTGAGTGAGACAGGGCTCCCTTCGGAGGGATGTGGGATGCCGAGCGAGAAAGGGCTCGCTTCAGGGGGATGTGGAATGCTGTGTGAGACAGGGTTCCCTTTGGAGGGATGTGGGATGCTAAATGAGTCAGGGTTCCCTTCGGATGGATGTGGGATGCTGAGTAAGACAGAACTCCCTTCTGAGGGATGTGGGATGCTGAGTGAGATGGGGCTCGCTTCGGGGGGGATGTGGAATGCTGAGTGAGAAATGATTCCCTTTGAAGGGATGTGGGATGCTGAATAAGATTGGTTCTCTTCAGAGGGATGTGGAGTGCTGAGTAAGACAGGCCTCGCTTCAGGGGGATGTGGAATGCTGTGTGAGACAGGGTTCCCTTCGGAGGGATGTGGGATGCTGAGTGAGACAGGGCTCGCTTCAGGGGGGTGTGGAATGCTGTGTGAGACAGGGTTCCCTTCGGAGGGATGTGGGATGCTGAGTGAGACAGGGCTCGCTTCAGGGGGATATGGAATGCTGTGTGAGACAGGGTTCCCTTCGGAGGGATGCTGAGTGAGACAGGGTTTCATTCGAAGGGATGTGGGATGCTGAGTGAGACAGGGCTCGCTTCGGAGGGTTGTGGGATGCTGAGTGAGACAGGGCTCGCTTCGGAGGGTTGTGAGATGCTGAGTGAACAGGGTTTCCTTTCGGAGGGTTGTGAGATGCTGAGTGAGACAGGGTTTCCTTTCGGAGGGTTGTGAGATGCTGAGTGAACAGGGTTTCCTTTCGGAGGGTTGTGAGATGCTGAGTGAACAGGGTTTCCTTTCGGAGGGTTGTGAGATGCTGAGTGAGACAGGGTTTCCTTCGAAGAGATGTGGGTTGCTGAGTGAGACAGGACCCCCTTCTGAGGGTTGTGGTCTACTTAGTGAGACAGGGTTCCCTTCAGAGCGATTTGGGATGCTGAGTGAGACAGGATCCCCTTCGGGGGGGGGGGGGGGATGTGGGATGCTGTGTGAGACAGGACCCCCTTCAGATGAGGGGAACAAGGACCCTCTGTTGTAAATGTAAATTGACACTGGTATAGCGCACTACTCACCCGCAAGGGTCTCAAGGCGCTTGTACGAATACCGCTGTGGAACCCATCCTGGCTTTCCCTGTGAGGTGTCCACTCCTGGGCACCTCCAAGGTGGAGGCCAGGCATCCTTAGCGTTGTGGGGGCCGTTGTGGAGATTAAGCAAGCTATTGCCCAGAGTTGCAGAGTGAGACTCCATGATTGGAATAGGCACCGAGGCAAGAATTATCAGGTCCGTGGAATTTTTGAGCCCAAGACCCACCGAGGCGGGGAATTGAACCCTGGTCCCGGGCTAGACCTCTGCATCAGGGTCTACCGCTCTAACCATTGAGCCACACTTCTCTGGGAGACTCTTCTACAATGGCGTGGCGCGTACGCATTGGAGCAGGAGAGGGCAGTTACATGTCGCACTGCTGTTAACGCAGGCTCTTCTCAGATGTGGAGGCAGACCGGAAGCAGATGCTCTCGGGGGTCTGGACTTCCGGTCTCACATGCCATTAAAACTACTTTTCTCCATTCCCCATATACTCAATATGGCATTCTTAACAGGTCTAATTACCTTTCCAGTAACGCAGACGAAAAAGTAAAAGAGGCATAGCCAGAAGACGGAAAATAAAGCATCAGGCCCGAGGGAAAGTCCAATGTATGGATGGAACAAACATCAATAGGAAAATCAGAGCAGCGGTTCATGGAAACTGCCTGGGTAGGGCCTCATGTCCCAGCAGCAATACGGTGCATGCCACTTAAAACCCGTCTGTGCAGGCTTGTATATCCAAGGCGAGCGGAGTACCAATAAGTGATAGAGCACGGCCTGTGTTGAGGAGGCGAGCAAAAGGGCAGGGTTTTAGAGCATATGTGGTTTCGAGTAGGCGCCTACAACAGGTGTGTGTGTCTATTGGGATTTGAGGTGTGGGAGACGGTGCTAACATGAAGGGGAACCACCCTGAACCCCTTGAAAACTGGACCGAGGTCTCACAGAATTGCTGCAGGCCTGTGCATACGTCAAAGTAAAGTGCAGAGTAAGCTTTCAAGACTTAATAATTCAACAATCACTGCATAGTCGAAAGAAAATAAAGACAACATGAACAATCTTGAATGTTGTGTTCTTCTTTTACTGCCGAACGGTTGCCCAGCCAACACGTGTTTTGTCTGGGGAAGCACCCCAAGACTTCTTCAGGGCTATGAGGCAATGCCAGGAAGGTATCTTGATACTCTAAGCCGGTTGTACTTCCGTCCCGGCTTGTCGAAAGGAATAGATGTAATCCTCAGGAATCAAGGTCCCTGTGGCGGTGCCAAATGTGTGCTACACTCCAAACCGGTTATAATTCCCTCCTGGCTATGTGTGAGAGCTGAGGGTTCATGAAGTGGCAAAAGGTCCTGAATGAAGACCAATCCAAAAGGGGTCCCATTCGTTGGCGTTCGTCGATGGCAATCAGCGTACTCGCTGGGTCAGAATTGTCCTGAAGTGGCTATTTCAGATGGTCTTCATTCAGGACCTTTTGCCACTCCATGAACCCTAAGCTCTCACACATTGCCGGGACGGAATTATAACCGGTTTGGAGTGAAGCACACATTTGGCGCCACCACAGGGACCCACACTCAGGATCCTTGATTCCTCGGATTACATTTATTCCTTTCGACAATCTGGGACGGAAGTACAACCAGCATTGAGTATCAAGATACCTTCTTGGCATTGCCTCATGGCCCTGAAGAAGTCTTGGGGTACTTCCCCAGACGAAACACGTGTTCGCTGGGCAACCGCTCGGCAGTAAAAGAACACAACACTCAAGATTGTTAATGTTGTCTTTATTTTCGTTCGACTATGCAGTGATTGTCGAATGATTACGTCTTGACAGAAGGAGATCTTACTCTGCACTTTACTCTGACGTGTGCACAGGCCTGCAGCAATTCGGTGTTTTGGAGTCGATGATGGAGAAACACTGCAATGACCCTGCAGGGTTGAGGAACAGCCAGGGAGCCATGTATGCAAAACATGGTTACAAATCCAGGTTACACAATCTCAGCTAAGTATGAGCTTTCTTGGAACCTTTCCCTGTAGGCTATACATAGGGTGGCCTATTCGTTCCTTGCAAGCAGTAGAGTGGCCCGATTGTTCATGCGACCTATAATCGTTCATTGTGAGGTATGCAGTGGTGACATCGTTTCTTGCTAGCTATGCAGCGGTACAATTGCTCCTTGTGAGCTGTGCAGCGGTACAATTGCTTCTTGTAAGCTGTGCAGCGATACAATTGCTTCTTGTAAGCTGTGCAGCAGTACAATTGCTCCTTTGTGAACTGAGCAGCTGTACAATTGCTACTTGTGAGCTGTACAGCGGTACAATTGCTCCTTTGTGAGCTGGGCAGCTGTACAATTGCTTATTGTAAGCTGTGCAGCGGTACAATTGCTCCTTTGTGAGCTGGGCAGCTGTACAATTGCTCATTGTGAGCTGTACAGCGGTACAATTACTCCTTTGTGAGCTGGGCAGCTGTACTATTGCTTCTGGTGAGCTGTACAGCGGTACAATTGCTCCTTTGTGAGCTGGGCAGCTGTACAATTGCTTCTTGTGAGCTGTGCAGCGGTACAATTGCTCTGTTGTGAGCTGGGCAGCTGTACAATTGCTCATTGTGAGCTGAGTAGCAGTAAAATTGCTCATTATATTGGGTTGGGTGACAAAATCAAGAGAGGGATGGTCAGCCAGCTTATAAGGAGACACTCCCCTGACGTAGCTTTGCTGCAGGAAACACACCTAGTTGGTAATAAATGTATGGCCCTCCACAAAGGGGGCTATAAATTGGTGGCACACGCTGGATTCACCACCGGTTCTAGGGGGGTTGGGATTTTGATCAAGAATTCCTTTCCCCTGTCTGTACAGGCCACATGGTTAGCTCAGAGGGGCAGGTATGCTGGAGTGTCGGGGCAAGTGGAGGGCAAAATGGTCACATTTTTATCCGCCCTAGCCGCCACGATGGCCTTTGATAGGGTGGAATGGCAGTATTTATTTGCGGTGTTGGCGAAGCTAGGTGTTGGGAGTGAAGAACAATAGTTACTTACCTGTAATCTGTGGTTCTCCAGTATTGGTGTCTTTCATAGATTCACATGCCTGAATCATTCCCCGTCGTCGGAGTGGGAGTCCCACGGTACATAAAAAAGCAATAATATGCCATAAATATGTAGTAACACCAATAGAAATGAACCAGGAAGTAAAGCAGCCAATGCTACAGTAGGCAAAAAACTTCCACATCTATGACTCTTCTAGTCATTATGTATAGTCCAAACTACAGCCAATCAGGCGCCAGCACCCACCAGAATGTTCTCCCCAGAGGCTCAGGCTCTCAGATTTTCTCGCAAGGAGTGAAGGTAAACATAATAGCCAAAAGCCTCTGAGGGGAGGTGGGCGGGTTGCATGTGAATCTATGAAAGACACCAATACTGGAGAACCACAGATTACAGGTAAGTAACTATTGTTCTTCTCCAGTATTTGGGGTGTCTTTCATAGATTCACATGCCTGAATCAGAGTAGCTAGCAGTACATATTTTTGCTGAACAGACGCCATGACATCAAGCTTGTCAGTTATTAATGCAAATAACAATGCAAAGTGAAAATACACATATAGTATAAAGCATAACATAATGCAATCATGGGAATATATGAAAAACATAATATATAAGAAGCGTCTGACAGCAGAAAGAAGGAGGTGGGAAACAGAGGCTCACCTTAATGAAACAGATTCCGTAGAACAGCTCGACCCACAGAAGTATCAGCCTCGCTGATCGACTCTAGACAGTAATGTCTGGTAAAGGTATGGCGACTAGCCCAAGTAGCCGCTTTGCAGATCTGCTGAAGAGGGACTCCAGCAAATAAGGCCGTAGATGAGGAGACAGCTCTTGTAGAGTGCGCTCGGGGCGCAGCTGGTACAGGTCTCCCAGCCTGTGCATGGCAAAAGGCAATGGCAGCAGATGTCCATCTTGCAATAGTCTGTTTTGATACTGCCTGCCCCTTACGAATCGCACCGTAGGTAATGAACAACTGGTCAGAAGTGCGTACAGTAGACGTTCTTTGCAGATAGAATTTAAGACATCTTTTAATGTCAAGCGAGTGCAAAGCTCTTTCCGCAGGAGTTTGCGGGTCAGGAAAGAACGATTTAAGAACAACAGGTTCGTTCAGGTGGAAATCCGAAGGTACCTTCGGAATGTATTTAGGATTTGTGCGAAGTATCACAGAATCGCTTGTGAATTGCAGGAAAGGATGATGCACAGTGAAAGCTTGGATATCACTAACCCTCCTGGCGGATGTTAATGCTAAGAGCAGTGATACTTTCCACAAAAGAAACTTCAAGTCAGCTCTATGGATGGGCTCGAATGGGTGACGCATTAGTTGACCTAGGACCACATTCAGCTGCCATGAAGGAGGCGGACGGCGTACAGGAGGGAACATACGAAAGAGGCCTTTAAAGAACTGTTGGATAATTCGTGCTGAGTACAGAGAATTGGAACCATCCTGTCGATATCTGGATATTGCAGCCAGAAACACCTTTAAAGTAGCATGAGACAGACCTGTTCGTGCTAATTGCAGGAAAAAAGGAAGAATTTCCTCAGGTGTTGCCAAAAAAGGGTGAACCCCTGCTGAACGGCACCAGATACAGAAGCGTTTCCATTTCAGACTGTATGTCTTGATGGTAGCGGGCGCTCTAGCTTTGGCCAACACCTCTTTACAGTCTTCCGGAATGTTCAGGTGTGCGAACTCACGGTGTTCAGGAGCCAGGCCGCTAATCTCAACGATGCTGGGTCCGGATGGAAGACCTGACCTTCCTGAATACTGAGCAGGTTCGGGATTGGATGTAACTGGATCGGCTTGCTCTCTGACAGTAGGAGGAGTTCTGTAAACCAATACTGGCGTGGCCATCTGGGCGCAATCAGGATGAGTCGGCAAGGTTCTTTCTTCATCTTCCGCAGAACCTTGGGGACTAGTGGAATCGGTGGGAAAACGTACGCAAACGTCAGAGACCAATTGATGGAGAACGCATTCCCCAGAGAATTCTTGTGGGGGTGCCAGCTTGCGAAGCTCTGGCATTTGCTGTTGGTACTTGTCGCAAATAGATCTAAATCTGGCCAACCCCACTGATGAAATATGTGTTCCACTGTCTCCTGGTGAAGCTCCCATTCGTGGGTGGTGATCGTTGTTCTGCTGAGTGCGTCCGCTAGGACGTTTTCCGTCCCCGGAACATGCACTGCTTGCAAATGCACATTGTGGTGAAGAGCCCATGTCCATAAATCCTGCGCCTCTTGAGACAGGAGAAGAGATCGAGTTCCCCCTTGTTTGTTGACGTAGTGCATGCTTGTTGTGTTGTCTGTTCGTATCAACACATTGGTGTCCTGAATGATGGCACAAAACGCCTTGAGTGCAAGAAAAATGGCTCTCAGCTCCAAACAGGTGATGTGCCACAGTTTCTGTTGCGCAGTCCATTTGCCGCTGATCGTGAGGCCTTGTAGATGAGCCCCCCAGCCCTCGAGGGATGCATCTGTAGTGATGGTGAGACTTGGTGCTTCTTGAAGGAACGCACAACCCTGACTCAGATGACACCTCTGTGTCCACCAAAGAAGAGACTTCTTCATGAGTGGCGTGATTTGAATGAGGTCCTCGAAAGTGCCCGAAACCTGCTGCCACTGCAAGGTTAGTTCCTCCTGAAGCGGCCTCATTCGAAGTCGGCAATTTGGAAGTAATGGAATACAAGCCGATGCCATCCCTAGAAAAGATTTGTATAGTCGGACAGAAACTGACTTTCTTTGCATGAGATCTTGTGCTAGCCGACTTATCTTCATTTGTCTCTCCTTGGAGACGAAAGCTCTGAGTTTTTGAGTGTCCAGAATCGCTCCTAAGAATGCTCTTCTTTGAGACGATTGTAATTGGGATTTGCTGAAATTGATTGTCAGGCCTAGGGATTGAAACAGGTGCAGACACTGTTGAAGGTGGTGTTGAACGGTTTCGTGAGAACTGGCCTTTATAAGGCAGTCGTCCAGATATGGGAAAATTTGTATTCCCTCCAGCCGGAGGTGTGCAGCCACTGGAGCTAACACCTTTGTAAATACTCTTGGAGCTGACCGCAGTCCAAAAGGAAGAACCTTGAACTGGTAGTCCCTGCCAGCCACCCTGAAGCGAAGGAATTTCCTGTGGCGAGGTAAAATGGGGATGTGGAAATATGCATCCTGGAGATCTAAAGTGACCATGCAATCTCCTGCTGCTAGAAGATGCAATATTTCCTGAAGAGACAGCATCCGGAATGTCAATTTCCTTAGATATTTGTTTAAAGCGCGAAGATCGAGGATCGGGCGCCACTCCCCGTTCTTCTTCCTTATCAGGAAGAACCTGGAGTAAAATCCTATTCCTCTCATCCTCTGAGGAACGCTCTCGATCGCTTGCTCTCGATCGCTCCTTTTTGTATCATCATTTTGATTTGGGTAAGCAGCTCCTTCAGGTGAGCTGGAGGCGGTCCTCTTGGCGGTACATTTGGAGGGAATTTTTCGAATTCGAGGGCATGGCCCCTGGCCACAATATCCAGGACCCATTTGTCTGTTGTTATAGACTGCCAGTTGGAGTAAAATGTTTATATTCTTCCGCCAAGTCGATTGTGAGGGTGGAAAGATGGTGGTGGCAGGTGAAAAGTTTCATTGTCGCTTGTCTTTGCCGCGGTAATTAGTCTTACCCCTGTTTGGGGTGTATTGAGATCTTTTCTGCCCATAAGACTGGTAGCACTGTGTCTGATAACGCTGATTACCTTGTCGGTATGTGGATTGTTGTTGTTGTTGGTATCCACCTCTATTGAAGGACGTTCCTCGTCCTCTCGCTCCTCGAAAGGGCGGCTTGTGGAATTGTAGAGTGCCCAAGGATCTGGCTGTTTCAGTATCCTTTTTTATCAGTTGTAAAGCTTCCTCCACCTTGGGGCCGAATAAATATTCGCCATCAAATGGCATGTCTAAAACTCTGTTCTGAACCTCTTGCCTGAAAGCAGTGGAACGTAACCATCCCTGTCTACGGAGAACAGCAGCTCCTGCTAATTGACAAAATCCCGTAGAAGCAACATCAACAGCTGAATCGATCATCTCTTCAGAGATCCTTTGACCCTCTTGGAGAATTTGGAGTGCTTCAGACTTGGATTGCTCAGGGAGGAGATCGATAAATGGTGCGATGTCCGACCACATTTGGCGGTCGTACCGACCTAAGATGGCCAATGCATTGGCAGCACGAACAGTTGTTGCAGCCATGGTGGAGACGCGTTTTCCAATTGAGTCAAGGCGTCTGCCATCCCTATCCGGCGGCGCCGTAACTGCAGAGGACGGATTTCTGGCTCTTTTCTGAGCAGCCTGGACAATTACTGAGTCAAGTTTTGCCTGTCCAATTAGACATGCAGGCGTCTTTTCAGGAGCTTTATACTTTTTATCAATTCGTGGCAAGACTGGAGGAATGGAAGCCGGGGTTGACATCACCTTAACACCTTCCTTCCAGATGAACTCCACGATGGGTATTGTTCTTATCTGTCGTCTAGGCTGATCTTTGAAATCGTATAAGAAACATTCTTGTTGCGTATGTTCCATCTTTATATGAAAGCGTTCAGTCGCACGCTCCATCAATAAGTGAAAATTAGCCACATCCACCGGAGGGGAGGCCGACGCAGTCTGAGGAGATGTTGAAGGAGATTGTACCTGATAGTCCTCCCACTCCGATAAATCATCCACTTCTCCCTCTTCCCGTTGGTCTTCATCTTCCGAAGATTGCGGATCTATTTCGTGAGTAGGTTGTGGGTGTGAAGGCGGACACACCGGTGGGATCACGGGTTGAGGTGTTTCCAAAGTAGGAGTTGCCGGCCCAGAACCTGTTGATTCTGAAGGTGGGAACCTCCGATAGTAATCGTCCAGCATATATTGTAAGTTGGATATTAAATCCAAAGGCACTTGAGCAACAGGATTACTCACTGGTATTGATACATTCCTCCTCTTGAAGTTTAATATGCAACTCCGATGGACTAGTAGCTTGTCCAAAAGTATTCTGGACCAACTCATCCTCACTTTCAGAGTCCAAAAGTTGGTCTGGCACTTCAGAAGACACCTTTTGAGGTGAAATACAAAGGGGTGAAAGCTGCATTGCTGTTTCGCGCATTTGCCCTGATGCTTGTCGTGGCGTTAAAAACACCGTCGACGGAGACCACACTTGTAGTGCCGTGCATGATGACAACTGCGGCGTCGTCGGAGGATCCCCTCCCGATTGTCTTGTCGTAGACGGAACACCTCTCTCGACGGGACATTTTTCGCCAAAGGAACACTCACCGTCGACGGGACACTCACCGTCGACGGGACACTCTTCGTCGACGGGACACTCTTCGTCGACGGAACACTCGCCGTCGACGGAACACTCGCCGTCGACGGGACACCCTTCGTCGACGGGACACCCTTCGTCGACGGGACACTCTTCGTCGACGGGACACTCTTCGTCGACGGGACACTCTTCGTCGACGGGACACTCTTCGTCGACGGGACACTCTTCGTCGACGGGACAGTCTTCGTCGACGGGACAGTCTTCGTCGACGGGACAGTCTTCGTCGACGGCGTGGAGCCCGATGACGAGCTCGTTGACGGAGTCTTCTTTGTCGACGGTAAAGCCTTTAGAGGTGTCGACGACGAGGCGTCGACAACGGACGTCGACGATACAGGTCTTACAGACACAAATACCATAGTTGGAGACGTCGTCGACGATGACATAACCATACCAGGTTTAGGAGAGGAAAATGTTACCGTCGATGTCACTGTAGTCGTCGTTCTCGTCGACGAGGAAGCTGAAGAGGGCATCGTGGTAGGTGGAGACGATGTCTGTGGTAAAATCCTCTCAGAAGACTGCGGAAACTTGAGGATTGTCCCTTTTTTGGAAACAGCAGCACTTTTAGTGCCCTTGGTAGTGGGGACAGTCCTAGATGTTGAAGGCTTATCCAGTCCCTTAGAAGGTGGTTGTTTTTTAGTCAGCTTAGCCTTAGGAGATGACATTCCTTCAGGCGCAGGCCTCTTCCTAGAGGCTGAAGTAGAACCAGAGGCAATGCTGTCTACCTCAGAAGCAGGATTAGAAGAATCCTTTAGCCTTTTCAACCACAGAAGCAAACGACCCTCTCTATCCCTGAGAGTCTTTTGAGGCATGGTTCTGCAGATCTTACAGTCAGAGGCCTGGTGATCTGGGTAGAGACAATAGATACACTTTTTATGTGGATCTTTTTCAAAAAGCCGAAGCTTACCACAGCAGTCACAGGCTCTAAAGAGAGATTTCTTAGAAGACATACTTAAAAGTAGAAACAAATGGAGTTAGAAGTAAGAAAACTGAGCAGAGCTCAGGGAGACTCCCTTTCACACGACGTGCGGTAGAAAATCTGAGAGCCTGAGCCTCTGGGGAGAACATTCTGGTGGGTGCTGGCGCCTGATTGGCTGTAGTTTGGACTATACATAATGACTAGGAGAGTCATAGATGTGGAAGTTTTTGGCCTACTGTAGCATTGGCTGCTTTACTTCCAGGTTCATTTCTATTGGTGTTACTACATATTTATGGCATATTATTGCTTTTTTATGTACCGTGGGACTCCCACTCCGACAACGGGGAATGATTCAGGCATGTGAATCTATGAAAGACACCCCTAATACTGGAGAATTCATTGGATGGGTCCGACTATTATATGCGAACCCCCTCGCTAGAGTGGTCGTCAACAACTGTAAGTCAAGTGATTTTCCGTTAGAAAGGGGCACAAGGCAAGGATGCCCGTTATCCCCATTGCTTTTTGCGCTTGCTATGGAGCCTTTGGCGGCCTGGGTCAGTTGGGATAGATAGATAGAAACGTGGCATACGATGGTCGCCTGACTGGGAAGATAAGATCTCGCTGTATGCGGATGATGTTTTACTCTATCTCACCAATCCCAAGACATCCTTGTTTCATTTTTGTGATGTCTTGACTATTTTTGGTAGGTACTCCGGATTAGCTATAAACTGGGCAAAGTCGGTGCTCCTTGTCCTCGTGGGGGACCCGCCTGTTATCTCGCAGTCGTGCCCAATCCAGATTGAGACTGCAGACTTTAAGTATTTAGGTATCAACATAAGGCTCGATTCCGCAACTGCGATTCACCAATAACCTAATTTCCCCATTGAACAGATGTAAGAAAGATGTGGAGCGCTGGAAGGCTCTTCCGCTGTCCTTGCTCGGGAGAGCCACTCTCTTTAAGATGATGGCTTTGCCCCGGTTCTTGTATGCTCTGCAGAATTCGATGGACCCAGTGCCGGCTTCTTATTTCAAGGGGATTGAGTCTCTCCAGAGACAGCTCCTGTGGGATGGTCAGCCCCGAATATCGTTCGCAAAGCTAACTCTCCCATGGTACGATGGGGGGATCGGACTCCCGGATTTAAGGAAATACTACTGGGCCTTCCAGTTGGCTGCTATAAACAATATTGTCTACGGACCTCAGGGTGATCCGGGATATGCCATGGACCGGGGTCAGGCCCCTGGTGGGATGATTGATAGGGCTCTGTATTCTAGGCCCGGGAAGTTTTCACTGACTGGCCCGACTGCACATGCGGTACAGGTGTGGCATGCGGCTAATGGATATTTAGGCTGGAAAGGCAGACTAACGTTGGCCACCCCTTTACTGATCTCGGAGAAGCTGGGTAGTCTGTGGAAAACCAAGGGATTCTACAAATGGGACCATATTGGCATCACTCTGATTAAAGATGTATGGGCTAAAAATGTGGTGCTACCATTCGAGTCTCTCAAGGAATTGTATAGTTTACATAATAACGAACACTACCGGTACCGGCAGGTGAGGCATGCCCTCGCCACTCACGTCCCTAAAGATACGGAGCTACCGGAGGCATCACCCCTGGAGGACCGAGTATTAGATGGTTATGTTCCCGAGAAAACTATTTCTTTAATAAATAGGAAATTGGTCAACAATATGGAGAGCCCGTTGGAGCGAATCAGAGCTCAGTGGATTGTGGATAGGTTAGAATTAGATGACGAGGATTGGGTGGAGGCGGTTTCCTCCCCAAAGGTAGTGGCCATCCAGATGAGACTCCGCTTTGTCCAATTAAAGATTCTACATAGATCCTATATAACCGGGCCCCGTTTGGTACGAATGGGACATTCGAGAACTGGACAGTGTAGGAGAGAATGTGGAGACACCGGTACCGTAATGCATATTCTTTGGCATTGTGCGGTGATACAGGTTTTTTGGGCAAAGATTCATGATGAACTAGGAGAAGTTATAGAGGCTGAGATACAACCAAAGGCTCGTAGATGTTTGTTGAATGTTTGGGAACCTACAGATCTAAATGTGTATTAGAAGCAATGGGTGACGCTGGCATACATGGTGGCTAAACGTAACAATTGCACAGCTTTGGGGAGCCAGCCAGCCACCCCGAGTCTCTAAGTGGGCGGAAGACCTAGACTAGTGTATGTTTAGAGAGAGATCGGTTGCCCGAAGAAGTGGGGGAAGATATGGGGCCGTGGAATAATCACCGAGGAGGAATCTGTGAACCACCTGTGGCTAGAATGGATCTCAAAGCACTGGACTCCCCTTGACCCGAGCGTCAAATAATGCTACGCCACAATGACTCATGTTATGAAACTGTATGTGATCACCTGCATTTTTTTTCCTTTTTGTAATGTCCCTTTTTTGTTTCCTTAATAAAAAAGAGTTTACAAAAAAAATTGCTCTTTATAAGCTGTGTAGCAGTAAAAGTGCTCATTGTGTTCAGTGCAGCTGTACAATTGCTTCTCATGAACTGTGCAGCGGTACGATTGCTCCTTGAGAGCTGTGCAGCGGTACGATTGCTCCGTTGTGAGCTGTGCAGCGGTACAATTGCTTCTCATGAAATGTGCAGCGGTACGATTGCTCGTTGAGAGCTGTGTAGCGGTACGATTGCTCCTTTGTGAGCTGTGCAGTGGTACAATTGTTCCTTGCGAGCTGTGCAGGGGAACGATTGCTCTTTGTGAGCTCTGCAGCAGTACAATTGATCCTTTGTGAGCTGTGTGGAGGTGCAATTGCTCCTTGTGAGCTGTGTAGTTGTGCAATTGCTCCTTGTGAGCTGTGTAGTTGTACAATTGCTCCTTGTGGACCGTGCAGTGGTACAATTGCTCCTTTGTGAGCTGTGCAGCGGTACAATTGCTCCTTTGTGAGCTGTGCAGCGGTACAATTGCTCCTTGTGAGCTGTGCAGCGGTACAACTGCTCCGTTGTGAGCTGCGCAGAGGTACAATTGCTCCTTGTGAGCTGTGCAGCGGTACAATTGCTCCTTTGTGAGCTGTGCAATTGCTCATTGAGAGCTGTGTAGCTGTACAATTGCTCCTTGTGAGCTGTGCAGCGGCACAACTGCTCCGTTGTGAGCTGCGCAGAGGTACAATTGCTCCTTGTGAGCTGTGCAGCGGTACAATTGCTCCTTTGTGAGCTGTGCAATTGCTCATTGAGAGCTGTGTAGCTGTACAATTGCTCATTGTGAGCTGTGTAGCGGTATAATTAATTGTTCCTTGATAGCTATGCAGTGGTATAATCATGGTTTGTCGGGTGTGTAGCGGTACAATTGCTCCTTGTGAGCTGTGCAGCGGCACAGCGGCACAATTGCTCATTATGAGCTGTGTAGCAGTATAATTAATTGTTCTTTGCGAGTTATACAGTGGTATTATCGCGGTTTGTGAGCTATAAAGTGCTATAATTGTTCTTTGCGAGTTATACAGTGGTATAATCGTGGTTTGAGAGCCATAAACCACTATACGTGTACCTTGTGAGCTATACAGTGGTGTCATTTTTCCTTGTAAAAAAGACAGTGGTATAATGGTTGTTTTTGAGTTATAAAGCGCTATAATTGTTCCAAGGATGTTCTACAATGGTATAATCGTGGTTTGTGAGCTATAAAGCGCTATAATTGTTCTTTGCGAGCTATAAAGCGGTATAATCGCGGTTTGTGAGCTATAAAACGGTATAATTGTTCTTTGCGAGTTATACAGGGGTATAATCGCTGTTTGTGACCTATAAATCGCTATAATTGTTCTTTGTGAGTTATACAGTGGTATAATCGTGGTTTGTGAGCCATACAGCGCTATAATTGTTCTTTGCGAGTTATACAGTGGTATAATCGCTGTTTGTGACCTATAAAGCGCTAGAATTGTTCTTTGTGAGTTATACGGTGGTATAATCGCTGTTTGTGACCTATACAGCGCTATAATTGTTCTTTGCGAGTTATACAGTGGTACAGTCCCTGTTTGTGAGCTATAAAGCTCTATAAGTGTTCCTTGCGAGTTTTACAGTGGTACAGTCCCCTGTTTGTGAGCTGTAAAGCGCTATAAGTGTTCCTTGGGAGTGATAGAGTGATGTAATCGCTGTTTGTGCGCTAGAATTGTTCCTTGCGAGCTCTACAGTTCTATTATCATCACTTGCAAGCTGTTGCGATATTTATGCGTGAAAACCTAATTGTAGTATCTAAGGAGCTAATTAGCATTCCTGGAAGCCTGTGTTACAGCTGTCTCTACACTTCATATCTATAGGTATATACGTATGATGCATTATATAAATAAACTTGCATAATGATAATTGAAATAGTCTCACTATGCATTCTAAGCCGTGCTGTAAATCTCTGGGTACTTATTCAACCAACGGGAGGTAGGGGGTCAGGAGCAAATATGATCACAAAACCATCTCTCTGCGGACCTTAATGAAAAACCGATCACTCTGCCGGGCCTTCAGGAAGCATGTTTGAAAACTCGTAAAAAATACTGCTACGCCTCACAAACATAGTTACAAACTACTTCCGGCTGCCGTGGGAGTTACAGGGGGCTCCGTGAAAGTTCACCGTGATGTGCACAAGCGAAACATGTACCCGCTCAGGCACTTACGGTCACGCGCAGCACAAGTATTCATGGGAGACGGAGAGCGAAAGTGCAGGTGTGTAAAATGTGTATACTACACCCCCTCTACACACAAGGGTATAATCCCCTGGAATATACAGAGACAACGGCGTGTTTATTTAAAGTGCAAGCTGGGAGCTCGTCGGGTCATTTACTGAGCTTAATAAAATATACAAGCGCCATTCAGCGTGATTTGCTAAGGAAATAGCGTAACGGTGGGGATTACCGTGCTACTGCAAAGTAAATAGCGTAGCAGTGGGGATTACCGCTTTACTGTAGAGAAAATAGCGTAACAATGGCCATTACCGCGTTTCTAAAAATGTAATTCAGGCTAAAATATTAAATGCTCCTACAGCACCGCTGTTATTCATTGTTCTCATTATATTCATTCAGCTACATTCCGATTCAACATTAATTGGTACGATCAGCCCACTTGGCAACAAACTGTTTCCAGAGTAGCGCTGCGAGGCCAGGCTTTGAGCCCTCTCGCCGCGGTGGCCAGCTCGGATCTGCACATCGAAGCTCAGAGCGCGCGAACCATTCTCGCACCTCCTTACCTATAGCTTCGCGGCGCTGAAGCTATGAATGAATCTTAAATGCCCGGAACATGCTTCAAGGAGGGTCACGTGGTCACCTGTGCCCGTGCCACCCACGCATCTGATGAGAGGGGCGCGCTGCCCAGGGTGCCTTATCTCCTGCAGAGATCTCTTGTAAAGCACCACCTGTCCATCTATGACTTGATAGATAAAGAGGATCCAGACGTTTTCTTAATGACAGAAACCTGGCTTCAGGACTCTGACTCTGCCATATTGAACTTGGCATTTCCCCAGAACTATACCATCTTCACCTCTAATAGGACCACAAGAGGTGGTGGCATTGCTATGGCTGTCAAATCCTGCTTCCCAGCAGAATGGAAGCCATCAGGACTACCCGCATGTGAAAGCGCCATTTTTAAAGTCGCCTTCTCCCATCAGTTCACCTTCAGTGGGCTGCTGGTCTACCGCCCCCCCGGCAATGACTCGGTATTTAGATCCGCCTTGGCCGATATGGTCAGTCCTATAGCATTGGGCTGTGCCAACTTTAATATTCTGGGTGACCTTAACATCCATTTTGATAATGGGTCATCCACTACCGTTAGCTCCCTGTTGGCTGACTTGGAAGCTCTCCAACTTATTCAGCTTGTCACCCGTCCAACTCATGTTGGAGGCCATATCCTTGACCCCTTCTTTTCCACACTCGAGGGGTTAAGGGTGTCAGATCCAAGGAGGATAGGGTGGACTGATCATCTACTTGTAGAGGCACTTTGCCCGGTCCATGACAAGCCGTTTATATCCAGGGAAAGGCTAACTCTTAAAAGGCCGTGGTATAAACTTACGCTGGAGGAGTTCTACGGTATATTAGAGCGGAAACCTTTAAACAATCTCACCAATGTGGAACAAGGCTACCAACAGTTTTGCCTGTGGGTAACTGACGCCTTGGACTCTCTGATACCTTTACGATGGGCGAAAGGCCGAACAAAAGTACCTAGCCCCTGGTATAACGAGTCTTTGGCAGAATTGAAAAGATCCTGCCGTAAGACAGAGAGGGAATGGAGACGCTCATATGACCCGGCCCAGAAAATCCGGTATTTCACTGAGTTAAAGTTTTATCACAGAGCTATATGCAGAGCTAGAGCTGCATTTTATGCCCAGGAATTTGCCACCAGTACCAACCGCTCAAAACTGATTTTTAAGGTACTGAAGGATCTAATGAAAAATAGATCCTCAGCAGAGGCGATTTGCACAGACTCACACTGTGATAAACTGGCCTCTTTTTTTGTGGAGAAAGTGGAAAAAATATATCACGGGTTCGACACACTCCACCAGGATCGAGAAGCCACTGTCTCTGATACATTGGATCATGAGCCTCTGGCTATCTTACCTGAATTGTCGGTTGAGGCTTTTGACAGACTCAGCCTCAAGGTCAAATCAGGTTCCCCGGCGGACCCGCTGAAGCCTGCCTTCATTAATACACTCTCCCCGCTGTGTCGTAATCCCATACTGGATCTCATTAATATGTCCCTGTCTTCTGGAACTGTACCCGCGGCCTGGAAGCAGGCAGTGGTTACCCCCATATTAAAAAAAGCAAATTCTGACCCCCGACTGCCAGAAAATTACCGACCTATCTCCCTGTTGCCGTGGATTGCCAAGGTAACAGAAGCGCATGTCAACTCGGTTCTGTCCGAGCATCTGGCTTGCAACCAGATCTTGGACCCCAGCCAGAATGGATTTAGGTCAGGACACAGTACCGAGACGGCACTACTTTACATCTTGGAACATCTTCGCCAGGTACTTGACATGGGTCATACCGCAGCGCTTATATTATTAGATTTAAGCGCTGCTTTCGATACTGTGTCCCACCAAATACTTATCCAGCGCTTACAGGAGGCGGGAGTGACGGATGTCGCTCTCCAATGGTTCCGGTCCTTTCTGGCTGATCGTACTTTTAAAGTGGCTATACCACCTGGCCAATCCACTACTTACCCCCTGAAGACGGGGGTTCCTCAGGGATCCTCACTGAGCCCGACTATATTTAATCTCTATGTGAAACCGTTGGCTGGTGTCGTCAAACAGTGGGGCCTTACGATGGCCTCATATGCGGACGACACACAGCTAGCGGTGACACTTAGCGGAGACCCCGAGGTAGCAGCTTCGAGATTCCGTGCGGGTCTCTTGGCAGTAGCAAGCTGGCTTCGCACCAACTGCCTCCAGTTGAATGCCACCAAAACGGAGGTATTGGTTCTTGGGAAGCAAGCTGAGCTATGGGGTAATCAGTGGTGGCCGTCAGAGCTTGGTGTCACACCTATTCCAGTGGCTGGAGTGAGAAATCTAGGAGTCTGGGTAGACTCTGCACTTTCCTTCAAGGACCACACCATGAAGGTGGCTGCCACATGTTATGGAATACTGCGTGGTATTAGGCCAGTCTTGAAGTACTTTGATCCCCCTACCAGACAGCTCGTAGTTCAGGCCTCAATACTATCTAGGCTGGACTACGGTAGCTCACTGTTGTTAGGGGTGAATCAAGCGGAGGCCTCTAGGCTCCAAAGAGTACAAAATGCCGCGGCACGAGCCATTGTGGGCCTTCCCAGACACTGTTCGGTGTCGGGCACCATCATGGCCTTGCATTGGCTCCCGGTCAGACAGCGAATCAAGTTCAAGGCGCTGTGTCTGGCCTTCAAAATTTTGAAAACTTCTTCGCCACCGGCACTTGTTACTCTGCTTACACCCTATGTGCCATCGAGATCTTTAAGATCGGAGGGTCTCCATTTGGCTGTCTGCCCACGCTTCAGGTTGAGCAGGATGGGTGGCCGTTCTTTTAGGGTTCTAGCGGCTGGCCTATGGAACTCGCTACCAGTCCACATTCGTGCTCTTGAGGATATGTTTGCCTTCAGGCAGGCCATTAAAACTTTCCTCTTTCCAGTTTCTGGCTAATCTTTTTAGTGTGTTATGTTATAGCATCTGTCAAAGCGCCAGGACGCCCCTTTGCTGGGGCAGCTGTGCGCTCTAGAAATTTTAATAACATAACATAACATTCTCGCCGGGGCTCCCCGCGCTCCGCACTGCCCGGCACTCACTCCTTCAATGATCGGCCGATGCTCCCGCCCGGCCTGCAGGGAATAGCGCCTCCCGTCAGCGCTACAGCCCCGCATACATTACCGCCGCATCCCCGAGGGAGGCTCGCGGTGTACAGAAGGCTGTAAATACGGCAGAATGCGAGCCACACCCACGCACAATCGCGCGGAGATGTGCACGACGCGCCTTCCCCGGTGAGTGGGCTCCGGGATTCCATGGAAACTCCTCTTTCCCGGTCAGCACAGTTGTGCCAAAGACGACCATCCTTCAAACGAACGTGCGCAAAAATCCTTCACCGGTCCAGTTAAAGTGAAGGTTCTGCTCGGGGTAGTAATGTTTTCAAAGGGGGAGGGACAGGAAGCACATCTGTATTCATATAGGTTCATCACAGGGCTGCGATCACCTACAGCACAAAGCAATGGCTGTCAATCACCACCGACCAGGAGTGCGCTTGGCTCCGCCCCTCTCACCATATGCTGTTGGCTGTGGGGGGCATCACTCCACCTCCTATAAAGTGATTGGATACATTGCAGTTCACAGGGGACTATTTTACATCTCAAAATTCCTAAATCATCCCCATGGCTTTAAGTGGGAAGGGTCCTGCCAGATCACACAGGCCCGGCAGCAATTAAAAATTAACTTTCGAACAGGGTCCCACCGGGTCCTATATCCATTTAACTCACTTTACCAACAGCAACACCACGTGATTTCTCAAGAGGTACAGTAAAAAACACCCCCTTAAGGTAATCCATGTCGGGGATGTCACCCCCAGGATTTTAATTCCCGAATGTTGTGTTTCTATAATTGTTACGTGAGAAAGGATTCGGGTACTGTGAACTGAGTTTCTTGTAGGTATCTGTGAGTTCAGCTTGTGGGTGGGAGTGCACGAGGGATGGTGAAAGCTTCGGAGCCCTGGAGTGAGGAGCAAGACACCGTAGCCCTTGAGTGAGGACGAAGGCACCGGATCCCTGGAGTGAGGACGAAGGCACCGGAGCACTGGAGTGAGGACGAAGGCACCGGAGCACTGGAGTGAGGACAAAGGCACCAGAGCCGTCTAGTGAGGACGAAGGCACCGGAGCAGTGCAGTGAGGACGAAGGCACCGGAGCAGTGCAGTGAGGACGAAGGCACCAGAGCCGTGGAGTGAGGACGAAGGCACCGGAGCCCTGGAGTGAGGACGAAGGCACCGGAGCCCTGTAGTGAGGACGAAGGCACCGGAGCCCTGGAGTGAGGACGAAGGCACCGGAGCCCTGGAGTGAGGACGAAGGCACCGGAGCCCTGTAGTGAGGACGAAGGCACCGGAGCCCTGAAGTGAGGACGAAGGCACCGGAGGCCTGAAGTGAGGACGAAGGCACCGGAGCCCTGAAGTGAGGACGAAGGCACCGGAGCCCTGGAATGAGGACGAAGGCACCGGAGCCCTGGAATGAGGACGAAGGCACCGGAGCCCTGGAATGAGGACGAAGGCACCGGAGCCCTGGAATGAGGACGAAGGCACCGGAGCCCTGGAGTGAGGATGAAGGCACCGGAGCACTGTAGTGAGGACGAAGGCACCAGAGCCGTGTAGTGAGGACGAAGACACCGGAGCAGTGCAGTGAGGACGAAGGCACCAGAGCCGTGGAGTGAGGACGAAGGCACCGGAGCCCTAGAGTGAGGACGAAGGCACCGGATCCCTGGAGTGAGGACGAAGGCACCGGAGCCCTGGAGTGAGGACGAAGGCACTGGAGCCCTGGAGTGAGAACGAGAAGGCACCGGAGCCCTAGAGAGAGGACAAAGGCACCGGAGCCCTGGAGTGAGGACGAAAGCACCGGAGCCCTGGAGTGAGGACGAAGGCACCAGAGCCGTGTAGTGGGGACGAAGGCACCGGAGCAGTGCAGTGAGGACGAAGGCACCAGAGACGTGGAGTGAGGACGAAGGCACCGGAGCCCTGGAGTGAGGATGAAGGCACCGGATCCCTGGAGTGAGGACGAAGGCACCGGAGCCCTGGAGTGAGGACGAAGGCACCGGAGCCCTGGAGTGAGGACGAAGGCACCGTAACCCTGGAGAGAGGACGAAGGCACCGGAACCCTGGAGAGAGGACAAAGGCACCGGAGCCCTGGAGTGAGGACGAAGGCACCGGAGCACTGGAGTGAGGACGAAGGCACCAGAGCCGTGGAGTGAGGACGAAGGCACCGGAGCCCTGGAGTGAGGACGAAGGCACCGGATCCATGGAGTGAGGACGAAGGCACCGGAGCCCTGGAGTGAGGACGAAGGCACCGGAGCCCTGGAGTGAGGACGAAGGCACCGGAGCCCTGGAGTGAGGACGAAGGCACCGGAGCCCTGGAGTGAGGACGAAGGCACCGGAGCCCTGGAGTGAGGACGAAGGCACCGGAGCCCTAGAGTGAGGACGAAGGCACCGGAGCCCTGGAGTGAGGACGAAGGCACCATAGCCCTGGAGTGAGGACGAAGGCACCGGTGCCCTGGAGTGAGGACGAAAGCACCGGAGCGAGGACGAAAGCACAGGAGCCCTGGAGTGAGGATGAAGATACCTGAGCCCTGGAGTGAGGCTGAAGGCACCATAGTCCTGGAGTGAGGACAAAGGCACAAGAGCCCTGGAGTGAGGACAAAGGCACCATAGTTCTGGAGTGAGGGCAAAGGCACTGGTGCCCTCGAGTGAGGACAAAGGCACAGGAGCCCTGGAGTGAGGACGAAAGCACCGGAGCCCTGGAGTGAGGACGAAGGCACCAGCACCCTCGAGTGAGGACGAAGGCACCGGCGCCCTGAAGTGAGGACGAAGGCACCGGCGCCCTGGAGTGAGGACGACGGCACCGGCGCCCTGGAGTGAGCATGAAGGCACCATAGCCATGAAGTGAGAACGAAATCCCCGGAGCCCTGGAGTGAGGACAAAGGCACCAGAGCCCTGGAGTGAGGACGAAGGCACCAGAGCCCTGGAGTGAGGACAAAGGCACAGGAGTCCTGGAGTGAGGACGAAAGCACCGGAGCACTGGAGTGAGGACGAAGGCCCATAGCCCTGGTGTGAGGACGAAGGCACCGGCGCCCTGTAGTGAGGATGAAGGCACTGGAGCCCTGGAGTGAGGACAAAGGCACCATAGCCATGGAGTGAGTACAAAGGCACTGGAGCCCTGGAGTGAGGACAAAGGCACTGGAGCCCTGGAGTGAGGATGAAGGTACCGGAGCCCAGGAGTGAGGACGAAGACACCGGAGCCCAGGAGTGAGGACGAAGACAACGGAGCCCTGGAGTGAGGACGAAGACACCGGAGCCCTGGAGTGAGGATGGAGGCACCACAGCCCTGGAGTGAGGATGAAAGCCGACAGCCCTGGAGTGAGGATGAAAGCACGACAGCCCTGGAGTGAGGACGAAGGCACCGGAGCCCTGGAGTGAGGACAAAGGCACCGGAGCCCTGGAGTGAGGACAAAGGCACCGGAGCCCTGGAGTGAGGACGAAGACACCGGAGCCCTGGAGTGAGGATGGAGGCACCACAGCCCTGGAGTGATGATGAAGGCAGACAGCCCTGGAGTGAGGATGAAAGCACGACAGCCCTGGAGTGAGGACGAAGGCACCGGAGCCCTGGAGTGAGGACGAAGGCACCGGAGCCCTGGAGTGAGGACGGAGGCACCAGAGCGCCGGAGGGAGGACAAAGGCACCGGAGCCCTGGAGTGAGGACGAAGGCACCGGAGCCCTGGAGTGAGGATGAAGACACCGGAGCCCTGGAGTGAGGATGGAGGCACCACAGCCCTGGAGTGAGGATGAAGGCAGATAGCCCTGGAGTGAGGATGAAAGCACGACAGCCCTGGAGTGAGGACGAAGGCACCGGAGCCCTGGAGTGAGGACGAAGGCACCGGAGCCCTGGAGTGGGGACGGAGGCACCAGAGCGCCGGAGGGAGGACAAAGGCACCGGAGCCCTGGAGTGAGGACGAAGGCACCGGAGCCCTGGAGTGAGGATGAAGACACCGGAGCCCTGGAGTGAGGATGGAGGCACCACAGCCCTGGAGTGAGGATGAAGGCAGACAGCCCTGGAGTGAGGATGAAAGCACAACAGCCCTGGAGTGAGGACGAAGGCACCGGAGCCCTGGAGTGAGGACGAAGGCACCGGAGCCCTGGAGTGAGGACGGAGGCACCAGAGCGCCGGAGGGAGGACAAAGGCACCAGAGCCCTGGAGTGAGGACGAAGGCACCGGAGCCCTGGAGTGAGGACGGAGGCACCAGAGCGCCGGAGGGAGGACAAAGGCACCACAGCCCTGGAGTGAGGATGAAGGCAGACAGCCCTGGAGTGAGGATGAAAGCACGACAGCCCTGGAGTAAGGACGAAGGCACCGGAGCCCTGGAGTGAGGACGAAGGCACCGGAGCCCTGGAGTGAGGGTGAGGGCACCAGAGCCCCGGAGTGAGGACGAAAGCACCGGAGCGAGGAAGAAAGCACCGGAGCCCTGGAGTGAGGACGAAGGCACCGGAGCCCTGGAGTGAGGACGAAGGCACCGGAGCCCTGGAGTGAGGACGAAGGCACCGGAGCCCTAGAGTGAGGACGAAGGCACCGGAGCCCTGGAGTGAGGACGAAGGCACCATAGCCCTGGAGTGAGGACGAAGGCACCGGTGCCCTGGAGTGAGGACGAAAGCACCGGAGCGAGGACGAAAGCACAGGAGCCCTGGAGTGAGGATGAAGATACCTGAGCCCTGGAGTGAGGCTGAAGGCACCATAGTCCTGGAGTGAGGACAAAGGCACAAGAGCCCTGGAGTGAGGACAAAGGCACCATAGTTCTGGAGTGAGGGCAAAGGCACTGGTGCCCTCGAGTGAGGACAAAGGCACAGGAGCCCTGGAGTGAGGACGAAAGCACCGGAGCCCTGGAGTGAGGACGAAGGCACCAGCACCCTCGAGTGAGGACGAAGGCACCGGCGCCCTGAAGTGAGGACGAAGGCACCGGCGCCCTGGAGTGAGGACGACGGCACCGGCGCCCTGGAGTGAGCATGAAGGCACCATAGCCATGAAGTGAGAACGAAATCCCCGGAGCCCTGGAGTGAGGACAAAGGCACCAGAGCCCTGGAGTGAGGACGAAGGCACCAGAGCCCTGGAGTGAGGACAAAGGCACAGGAGTCCTGGAGTGAGGACGAAAGCACCGGAGCACTGGAGTGAGGACGAAGGCCCATAGCCCTGGTGTGAGGACGAAGGCACCGGCGCCCTGTAGTGAGGATGAAGGCACTGGAGCCCTGGAGTGAGGACAAAGGCACCATAGCCATGGAGTGAGTACAAAGGCACTGGAGCCCTGGAGTGAGGACAAAGGCACTGGAGCCCTGGAGTGAGGATGAAGGTACCGGAGCCCAGGAGTGAGGACGAAGACACCGGAGCCCAGGAGTGAGGACGAAGACAACGGAGCCCTGGAGTGAGGACGAAGACACCGGAGCCCTGGAGTGAGGATGGAGGCACCACAGCCCTGGAGTGAGGATGAAAGCCGACAGCCCTGGAGTGAGGATGAAAGCACGACAGCCCTGGAGTGAGGACGAAGGCACCGGAGCCCTGGAGTGAGGACAAAGGCACCGGAGCCCTGGAGTGAGGACAAAGGCACCGGAGCCCTGGAGTGAGGACGAAGACACCGGAGCCCTGGAGTGAGGATGGAGGCACCACAGCCCTGGAGTGATGATGAAGGCAGACAGCCCTGGAGTGAGGATGAAAGCACGACAGCCCTGGAGTGAGGACGAAGGCACCGGAGCCCTGGAGTGAGGACGAAGGCACCGGAGCCCTGGAGTGAGGACGGAGGCACCAGAGCGCCGGAGGGAGGACAAAGGCACCGGAGCCCTGGAGTGAGGACGAAGGCACCGGAGCCCTGGAGTGAGGATGAAGACACCGGAGCCCTGGAGTGAGGATGGAGGCACCACAGCCCTGGAGTGAGGATGAAGGCAGATAGCCCTGGAGTGAGGATGAAAGCACGACAGCCCTGGAGTGAGGACGAAGGCACCGGAGCCCTGGAGTGAGGACGAAGGCACCGGAGCCCTGGAGTGGGGACGGAGGCACCAGAGCGCCGGAGGGAGGACAAAGGCACCGGAGCCCTGGAGTGAGGACGAAGGCACCGGAGCCCTGGAGTGAGGATGAAGACACCGGAGCCCTGGAGTGAGGATGGAGGCACCACAGCCCTGGAGTGAGGATGAAGGCAGACAGCCCTGGAGTGAGGATGAAAGCACAACAGCCCTGGAGTGAGGACGAAGGCACCGGAGCCCTGGAGTGAGGACGAAGGCACCGGAGCCCTGGAGTGAGGACGGAGGCACCAGAGCGCCGGAGGGAGGACAAAGGCACCAGAGCCCTGGAGTGAGGACGAAGGCACCGGAGCCCTGGAGTGAGGACGGAGGTACCAGAGCGCCGGAGGGAGGACAAAGGCACCACAGCCCTGGAGTGAGGATGAAGGCAGACAGCCCTGGAGTGAGGATGAAAGCACGACAGCCCTGGAGTAAGGACGAAGGCACCGGAGCCCTGGAGTGAGGACGAAGGCACCGGAGCCCTGGAGTGAGGGTGAGGGCACCAGAGCCCCGGAGTGAGGACGAAAGCACCGGAGCGAGGAAGAAAGCACAGGAGCCCTGGAGTGAGGATGAAGGTACCTGAGCCCTGGAGTGAGGCTGAAGGCACCATAGTCATGGAGTGAGGACAAAGGCACAAGAGCCCTGGAGTGAGGATGAAGGCAGACAGCCCTGGAGTGAGGATGAAAGCACGACAGCCCTGGAGTGAGGACGAAGGCACCGGAGCCCTGGAGTGAGGACGAAGGCACCGGAGCCCTGGAGTGAGGACGAAGGCACCGGTGCCCTGGAGTGAGGGTGAGGGCACCAGAGCCCTGGAGTGAGACTGAAGGCACCATAGTCCTGGAGTGAGGACAAAGGCACAAGAGCCCTGGAGTGAGGACGAAGGTACCATAGTTCTGGAGTGAGGGCAAAGGCACTGGTGCCCTCGAGTGAGGACAACGGCACAGGAGCCATGAAGTGAGAACGAAATCCCCGGAGCCCTGGAGTGAGGACGAAGGCACCAGAGCCCTGGAGTGAGGACGAAGGCACCAGAGCCCTGGAGTGAGGATGAAGGCACCGGAGCCCCAGAGTGAGGACAAAGGCACCGGAGCCCTGGAGTGAGGACAAAGGCACAGGAGCCCTGGAGTGAGGACGAAAGCACCGGAGCACTGGAGTGAGGACGAAGGCCCATAGCCCTGGTGTGAGGACGAAGGCACCGGCGCCCTGGAGTGAGGATGAAAGCAACGGAGCCCTGGAGTGAGACAAAGGTACCATAGCCATGGAGTGAGTACAAAGGCACTGGAGCCCTGGAGTGAGGACAAAGGTACCATAGCCATGGAGTGAGTACAAAGGCACTGGAGCCCTGGAGTGAGGACAAAGGCACTGGAGCCCTGGAGTGAGGACAAAGGCACTGGAGCCCTGGAGTGAGGATGAAGGTACCGGAGCCCAGGAGTGAGGACGAAGACACCGGAGCCCAGGAGTGAGGACGAAGACAACGGAGCCCTGGAGTGAGGATGGAGGCACCACAGCCCTGGAGTGAGGATGAAAGCCGACAGCCCTGGAGTGAGGATGAAAGCACGACAGCCCTGGAGTGAGGATGAAAGCACGACAGCCCTGGAGTGAGGACAAAGGCACCGGAGCCCTGGAGTGAGGACAAAGGCACCGGAGCCCTGGAGTGAGGACAAAGGCACCGGAGCCCTGGAGTGAGGACGAAGACAACGGAGCACTGGAGTGAGGACGAAGACACCGGAGCCCTGGAGTGAGGATGGAGGCACCACAGCCCTGGAGTGAGGATGAAGGCAGACAGCCCTGGAGTGAGGATGAAAGCACGACAGCCCCGGAGTGAGGACGAAGGCACCGGAGCCCTGGAGTGAGGACGAAGGCACCGGAGCCCTGGAGTGAGGACGGAGGCACCAGAGCGCCGGAGGGAGGACAAAGGCACCGGAGCCCTGGAGTGAGGACGAAGGCACCGGAGCCCTGGAGTGAGGACGAAGGCATCGGAGCCCTGGAGTGAGGACGGAGGTACCAAAGGTCCGGAGGGAGGACAAAGGCACCGGAGCCCTGGAGTGAGGACAAAGGCACCGGAGCCCTGGAGTGAGGACAAAGGCACCGGAGCCCTGGAGTGAGGACGGCGGCACCAGAGCCCCGGAGGGAGGACAAAGGCACCGGAGCCCTGGAGTGAGGACGAAGGCATCGGAGCCCTGGAGTGAGGACGAAGGCATCGGAGCCCTGGAGTGAGGACGGAGGCACCAAAGCGCCGGAGGGAGGACAAAGGCACCATAGCCATGGAGTGAGTACAAAGGCACTGGAGCCCTGGAGTGAGGACAAAGGCACTGGAGCCCTGGAGTGAGGACAAAGGCACTGGAGCCCTGGAGTGAGGATGAAGGTACCGGAGCCCAGGAGTGAGGACGAAGACACCGGAGCCCAGGAGTGAGGACGAAGACAACGGAGCCCTGGAGTGAGGATGGAGGCACCACAGCCCTGGAGTGAGGATGAAAGCCGACAGCCCTGGAGTGAGGATGAAAGCACGACAGCCACGGAGTGAGGATGAAAGCACGACAGCCCTGGAGTGAGGACAAAGGCACCGGAGCCCTGGAGTGAGGACAAAGGCACCGGAGCCCTGGAGTGAGGACAAAGGCACCGGAGCCCTGGAGTGAGGACGAAGACAAGGGAGCACTGGAGTGAGGACGAAGACACCGGAGCCCTGGAGTGAGGATGGAGGCACCACAGCCCTGGAGTGAGGATGAAGGCAGACAGCCCTGGAGTGAGGATGAAAGCACGACAGCCCCGGAGTGAGGACGAAGGCACCGGAGCCCTGGAGTGAGGACGAAGGCACCGGAGCCCTGGAGTGAGGACGGAGGCACCAGAGCGCCGGAGGGAGGACAAAGGCACCGGAGCCCTGGAGTGAGGACGAAGGCACCGGAGCCCTGGAGTGAGGACGAAGGCATCGGAGCCCTGGAGTGAGGACGGAGGTACCAACGGTCCGGAGGGAGGACAAAGGCACCGGAGCCCTGGAGTGAGGACAAAGGCACCGGAGCCCTGGAGTGAGGACAAAGGCACCGGAGCCCTGGAGTGAGGACGGCGGCACCAGAGCCCCGGAGGGAGGACAAAGGCACCGGAGCCCTGGAGTGAGGACGAAGGCATCGGAGCCCTGGAGTGAGGACGAAGGCATCGGAGCCCTGGAGTGAGGACGAAGGCACCAAAGCGCCGGAGGGAGGACAAAGGCACCGGAGCCCTGGAGTGAGGACGAAGGCATCGGAGCCCTGGAGTGAGGACGGAGGTACCAAAGTCCCGGAGGGAGGACAAAGGCACCGGAGCCCTGGAGTGAGGACGAAGGCACCGAAGCACCAGAGTGAGGACGAAGGTACTGGAGCCCCGGATCGAAGGCAAAGGCACCAGCACCCCAGTGTGAGGATGAAGGCACCGGCGCCCCGGAGACAGGACGAAGGCACTGGCGCACCGGAGTTTAGACGAAGGCACCAGCGCCCTGGAGTGAGGTCAAAGGCATCGGAGCCCTGGAGAGAGGACAAGGGCACCGGAGCCCTGGAGTGAGGTCAAAGGCATCGGAGCCCTGGAGAGAGGACAAGGGCACCGGAGCCCTGGAGTGAGGACAAAGGCACTGGAGCCATGGAGTGAGGACAAAGGCACTGGAGCCCTGGAGTGAGGATGAAGGCACCGGAGCCCAGGAGCGAGGACGAAGACACCGGAGCCCAGGAGTGAGGACGAAGACACCGGAGCCCTGAAGTGAGGACGAAGACACCGGAGCCCTGGAGTGAGGATGGAGGCACCACAGCCATGGAGTGAGGATGAAGGCAGACAGCCCTGGAGTGAGGATGAAAGCACAACAGCCCTGGAGTGAGGACGAAGGCACCGGAGCCCTGGAGTGAGGACGGAGGCACCAGAGCGCCGGAGGGAGGACAAAGGCACCGGAGCCCTGGAGTGAGGACGAAGGCATCGGAGCCCTGGAGTGAGGACGGAGGTACCAAAGCCCCGGAGGGAGGACAAAGGCACCGGAGCCCTGGTGTGAGGACGAAGGCACCGGAGCCCTGGTGTGAGGACGAAGGCACCGGAGACCTGGAGTGAGGACGAAGGCACCGAAGCACCAGAGTGAGGACGAAGGCACAGGAGCCCTGGAGTGAGGACGAAGGCACCGGAGCCCTGGAGTGAGGATGAAGGCACCGGAGCCCTGGATTGAGGACCAAGGCACCAAAGCCCTGGCGTGAGGACCAAGGCACCAGAGCCCTGGAGTGGGGACCAAGGCACCAGAGCCCTGGAGTGAGGACGAAGGCACTGGCACCCCAGAGTCAGGATGAAGGCACCAGCGCCCTGGAGTCAGGATGGAGGCACCGGATCCATGGAGTGAGGACGAAGGCACCGAAGCCCTGGAATGAGGACGAAGGAACCAAAGCCCTGGAGTGAGGACGAAGGTACCGGAGCCCTGGAGTGAGGATGAAGGCACCGGGGCCCTGGAGTGAGGACGAAGGCACCGGAGCCCTGGAGTGAGGATGAAGGCACCGGAGCCCTGGAGTGAGGACGAAGGCACAGGAGCCCTGGAGTGAGGACGAAAGCACCGGAGCCCTGGAGTGAGGACGAAAGCACCGGGGCCCTGGAGTGAGGACGAAAGCACCGGAGCCCTGGAGTGAGGACGAAGTCACCGGAACCCTGGAGTGAGGACGAAGGGACCCGAGCCCTGGAATGAGGACCAAGGCACCGGAGCCCTGGAGTGAGGACCAAGGCACCGGAGCCCTGGAGTGAGGACCAAGGCACTGGCACCCCAGAGTCAGGATGAAGGCACCAGCGCCCTGGAGTCAGGACGGAGGCACCGGATCCATGGAGTGAGGACGAAGGCACCGGAGCCCTGGAGTGAGGACGAAGGCACCGGAGCCCTGGAGTGAGGACGAAGGCACCGGAGCCCCGGAGTGAGGACGAAGGCACCGGAGCCCTGGACTGAGGACGAAGGCACCGGAGCCCTGGAGTGAGGACGAAGGCACTGAAGCACCAGAGTGAGGACGAAGGCTCCGGAGCCCTGGAGTGAGGACGAAGGCATGGCACCCCGGAGTGAGGACAAAGGTACCGGCGCCCTGGAGGGAGGACGAAGGCACCTTAGCCCTGGAGTGAGGACAAAGTCACTGGAGCCCCGGAGTCACATATCACCATCATTTAATGTGAAAGGATTTAATGTGAAAGGGTGGGGGCGGAGGGGGCACCTGTTGAAATACTGACAGCACCAAAGGAAGAGAAAACAGGAGAGGGAGAGTATGAGGACACAGGCAGGAGAAAGGTGAAGAGGCGGTGACACATGTTAGTAAATACTGAAGGGCATGGTGGAAAGACACTGATGAAAAGGAAGCAGATGACCTGACTTGTACATGGAGGAATTCAGAAAGATGTGTGAGAAAAGGGGCGTGGCCAAGAGTGAGAGAGAACAGAAGAAAGTAGGGGAACAGAAGTGAATGAGACATTTTGAAGACAGCTACCCCCCAGACCTGAGCAATCCTTAATTCACAGTCTCATATTTTCAATTCTAATTCTTCACAACACAATGTTTGCTGTCACTCATTTATCGGATGTTATCAGCAAGCATTGACAAAGTCAATGGGTCTGGCTTGTTTTAGCTTCTGGTCTCTCTGGCAGTCTTCCAGATACCTTCACAAAAGACTTAAAACCTGGCCTTTTACATATCACGTGATTCTCCTCGCTTGTTTCTCTTTGTTACTCATCAATGGTGCCACCGGAATCCCTTGTGGATAACACATCGCGTTACAAAGTGAGAAATTCAAATTCTTGGAGCCCCGGGGAGGAGCTGCTCCTCTCACAACCCAACACGATATTCGATTCTGTGGGAAAAGGTGGTTTGGTCGGCAGATTTTTCGAAGCAGGGTAGAAAGGCAAGCAAAAGAATGGGTTCAAGGGAAACTAAAACCTGGCAGAGAACAAAAAACAGACTCTCAAGTGGGAAAAGAAGATGCGCATTGGTTCGAAGTCTAAGTGGAAGAGCCCCAGAGACCAACAGAAGAGGGAGTGAGGTCAGGCTGCATCTGAGAGCTGCAGCTGTGAGGGAGCTGATAAGAGACCTCATTCTTAGTATGTGGAGAGCTGATTGTCACTAAAAGTGGACCCACCCCCACGGTGTACTGACTGCAGTGATAACACCAGGCTAGTAACTGGAGCACAATCATGAAGGGCCTCTTGGTAGATTAGTATTTGTTCATTCTAAAGTTTGCGGATTGGTCCAAAGTCACAGCTTTTTAAATCTGTGATGTCGACACTGAGGCTTGGAACAATTGACAAAGTCTACCGGATGACTACACGCGACACACATTTTATCTCGATGATAGTAGGCGTCACTACCCTACCTGCACAAGGCAGTAGAGTGCATTAGAGGTTCAGCAAAGGCACATGGGTGTTGGCCAGCTGCAGGAGAGGAAGGGTGGGGTATCCCAGATTAGGGCGTAAGGAGATAAAGTGCATTCCAGTGTCCTGCAGTGATGGGCCGCCTTTCTCTGCCTGTCGTCTTCTGAGAAGGCAAGATGCTTGTCAGGGTGGTGGAGCCAGTGAGACCGGTGCGACCTTTGCAAGCCCTACATCTGCATCAGAGACTTTAAACCAATCAGCAAAGCAGTGTGGGTGCTAAAGCTGGATATGCACAGGGTGCAGATGGTTTGATTCATGGTCAAATATTTGCCCTGTTCTGTCTATGCTGTTGTCCAAGTCACTTCAATACAGGACCATCGATTTCTAGATGAGACCAAGGCCACTGTCTCTCCCAAGCCAGACCAAAGGGGGGGGCGGGGGAACAGCACAACCCTCTCGCTTCAAATTCCCTGCCTGATCGCCCTTTATGCTCCTCTGTTCAGAAATCATGGTTGAGTTTATTCTAATGTCGCTGCCACGCGGGGAGTCCTCTCCGTCTCAGGCTTGGCCTCAATGGCATTGCAAACCAGGCTTCCCTTATAAATTCTGCATCCAAGGCATGGTTTTTACTGATCGAAAGAATATTGAGGTTTGCCTTTATCGTGCATTTCCTTCTGATTATCCAAGGTCTTCTATTTGCTAGACATGTTCGTTTGCCAATGCATTTTCCAGTTCTTCAGTGCACCCTAACCTTTACAGTAATGGCACCTCTCTGCTTTAATGATGTCATCTCCCCAGAGTTGATTTCGTTAAGTGCTGCATCCCTTTCTTACCCTGATCTCATCCGTTGTATCCTTTCATCTCGATGATCTGAATTCAACTCTTGCACAAAGGCAAGGGTCCTCAAAGTCCTTGTGGGACCCGCGGGGTCCTGCAGTCTGACCTTCAGCAGCACTTAAAACATCAAAAGCAGAAAGCACTATAAACACATAGTCATACATTTATGCAAGAAGGTCCGCCCGCTTAGACTTTCACGGCAACGGGTGTTATTTGGACCTGCACTTAACATGCCACCCACGGTGACTCTAATGTGCTGTGTGTTGACTACAGGTAATTAATTGCTCCCCATAATGAAATTGTAAACAAGATTTAAAATGAGACAGCCGGATATTCAAAAATCATCTAAAAGCGTGGACCTTAAGGGTACATACAGCTTTACTGTCCAGATGTTTTTAGAATACAGCAACTTCAACTCACTGCTATGACAATGAGTAGGCAAATCATTCTCACCCACACCACAGCTGAAACATGCCTCTGAGAAGTTGTGTAAGAGGGCAAAAGAATATTCCACAGTTCCAATAGGACATTTTACTAAACCGTGAACATTACACTCTATTGTCTTTTTTCTCTCCTTTTCTAGAGATGTTCAGCAGTGTACAAGCTTTTATGCAACAACCTCGGATTCCCCAGCCATTCTCGTGAACCAACGCCCTTGTGCTCAGCTATATCCTTGTTTTGCTGCCCCACACAACGTCCTGTGGCCACACTAAAGTCTAATAATAAACATTGTAGAATGAATTCTCCCTCATGCAATTTCTGGATACTAAATGGTGTAAACATACTCTGTTTTTGGTCTCATCCCCAATTTATCTGTTTTTTTTATATCATGGCTATTCTGAAACAATATTAGCATGCTTTTTTACTTAAGGATACATCATAATATACTTAAAATGTGAATCAGTCAACAATCTTCATTCAGTTTCTTTCATAAAAAAAACATGATAAACTACACGAAAACAGGTTAACATCATGATTCCAATAACATTTTTCTACCATGAACAGCACCTGATAAAACAAGCATTTACAATGCAACGGTCTCGCCTTTGCAAAAGTTAGAGCTATTGTCATTGTAAATGACAACATTTTTATTTATGTGTTGGTTTTGAAAACCAATAAATATATGGCATTGTCATTTACAATGCCAATAGCTTAATCGCTCGCAAATGCGAGACCTATTGCATTTGCATCCACACACACAGAGCCACACGCACCCACACACACACAGAGCCACACACAGAGCCCAACAGACAGAGCCCAACACACACAGAGCCCAACACACACACACAGAGCCCAACACACACACACACACAGAGCCCAACACACACACACACACAGAGCCCAACACACACACACACACACAAACACACCAGAATATATATAACAGTTCAAAAAACACAACACCTGCACGATATACAGCTCAACTCAAGTTCCTTTAGGCAGAAACCTTGAATATCCAAACTTCCACTGTGAACTATCACGCTGAGCAGCCCTACTAGGCACTCTACATTAACATGGGTTAAATTGAAAAGTTGCATGGCCCAGACTGTCTTTCTTTATGAAACACCTATGTAAAGTTAACGTACAGCCTCAAACCATTCACTAAATATGGTTTGGATACATTTTCCCTAAGTAAGAAACCTATGCAGGACGAATTACCAGTACACGTCGGGCATAGGCAAATATTTAGAAATCCGCCTCCGTTTCCCACCCTTCCCAGCAGTATGGACGCAGTCCAGGCATGTGGAGGGCCTTAGCCGAGTGGGCTGTTTGTTCTCACGTCTCCCAACAATAGCTGCACCTGCAGTGTGCTGCACAGGCAGAGACTTGACTTTGGTAGTGGTGAGTGAGGAGACACACACGTAAAGGGAGCGAGCGCGTGACAGCGCCTAGAAGAGGGCTGAGCACCTGTTGTCGACTGTCGAGGCGCCACCGTCAATAACCATCTCACAATATGATTTTGTCTGCAGTCCGCTACTGCTTTCATTACGCATTTTGGGTGATACAGACTCGTAACCCCACTCACCACAGCTGGGGCAAACTAAACCCTTAACCACTTGGATGCTAAGCCTATTTGTTGATTCCCATGTAATTTCCATTGAAATCAATGGAAACTCCATGACGAGTTACCCTTGTCATTAGCACTGAAGGGGTTAATGACGCCACCCCACACACCTGAGTGGAGCATTATCGGTCCTCTCTGCCTCTATGCTGCATGCATTGCATTTGTGCAATGTTAAGGTTTCTAATATCCTCAAAGGGTTAGGGGTACAGTGCTATGATTCTGTGAGTTTCACCTTTTCTTTGGGTAACCACAGCTGCTGTCGTTTCAACAGCACATGCAGTGCTAACACATCTGAAACACACTTTAATTTGCTGAGGCAGAAAGGTTTCACAACCTCCTTAGTCAAATTTGATAGAAAGGCTCGGCAAACGTGATATAGGGCAGGCTTGGCAAAAATACGACGAGACCAGACCGTTATTTTTTTTATCACATTCGCGTTATTCCGCATTGCTTCCATATAACACTACTATAGACTTAAAAAGGTTTATTGGACAGAAACCTTTTCCATCACGTATCTTTGTGACTGTAAACTAATGGCATGCAGGGCTTAGGTGGGGGCGTGTATGGGCTTACACCTCACAGTATCCGAATTCTATCATCTGGTTTGAGTTAGAGGTAGAGTGAAAGGTTTGAGTAAATCACTGGAGACCTCGACCTTCGTGCCTTGAAGTTGGGTTGGCATGAAAAAGGGTGTGAAATATCGTTTGTCCCCCAGAGACACATCGTGCCAGGTTAGCCGAGAGGGGGCGGCTGTCAGGCTGCAGGACACATGCTAAATACGTTTAACTCGGGTCCAGGCACCAGGTCTGACTCTGCTAGCCTCCGCAGCATCGCACACCACCCCCTCTGCCCTCCCCCAGGCGACCCGCGAGGAGGGCTGTGAAAGAGCGTCCGCCTCGGCAAGGGAGGCCAGTCTCGCGGCACAGGAGCCCTCTGCTGCATCATCGCGCGCCACGAAGGCCCCGCTCTCCAGCTGCAGGCGCACGAGGCAGGGCTGCGTTCATTCAGCTGCGGGTCGCGCGCTGGTTCCTCTCAGAGCCCTTTCGACTCCTGACTGCCTGTAAAGTGATGGATTCCCAGCGCCTCCGGAGGACTAGGCTGCTGGCCGCGCTGCTGACTGCCCTGCTAGCACAAGGTGAGAGACTCGGAGAATTGGGGAATGGGGACTCCGTCAGTGCCTAATTTGAGAGAAAAAAAATCACAAGTGCAGGTTTCTGGCAGTGGGAGCTCTGCAGGGATCTGCCCTATCACCTATAGGCGGTAATACCAAGCTCTGCTCCTACACGTCTTGCTGCCATCTGACGTGTAGTTCAAGACGGGATTCGGGGGGGTGTTTTTGGTGTTCTTTCTCTCCCTGACGTCATCGGCAGAGAGCAGCCCCTCATCACGTTGCCTGCATGCGCCAGTCGGCCCTCGGATTGGGTAATAAGGAACACCAATCAGAGAGCTGACTTGAGCATGCAGGCAGCGTGATGAGGAGCTGCTCTCTGCTGATGACGTCAGGGAGAGAAAGAACACCAAAAACACCCCCCCGAATCCCGTCTTGAACTGAGTGACGCCCCTCTCCTCCAATGGCTGGCCTCCGTTTAGGAAGCCAGCCAATGGAGAAGAGGGGCGGGTTCAAGCTGATGAGTTTGTTAAACCACTCCAGCCTTACCAACTGACTATGAAAAGTTGGTGATGTGACTAAAATGAAGAATACAAATAAAATGTTCATTAAACCTGCAGTGGTGTGACTCCATGGGAAATCGTGTATAGGCAGCTCTTCTATAGTAGCTTATTTCATTAAAGTTCAAAGGCCTTTCTTAAAGTGTCTGTTTCTTTTCTTCACAAGTTCATTGAAGCTGCAAGGGCTCAGAGTGAGGAGTGAGAGTGATGCACAAACACTGGTCATATTATGGTACCTAAAATCAGGCAGCCATGGAGTGTCATGGGTGTTGGGAAGCGGAGTAGGCATGACCTGGAGCACTGCATACAAAGCACCAGGCCTTATTGGGGACAATGGTCTGCGTGGCCCAATTCACTGAAAGAGGTGTAATTTGAACGCGTGGACCTTCATTTTTATCCTTGAGTTATTTATTTATTTTTAAAACAATTCCATTACAGATCTTACTTGAAGGCAAGGGTCTTCAGGGCAAGTTCAAGAGGGGAATGGGGGAGCTGAATAACGATTTACCGTTGCATCAGCACCACAAGTTTTAAAGCAGGGGTCCCAGGTAAAAAAACAAATACAAATGCCAAATTAAAAGTCTTTCCCCCGTTCTAACTAAGACCTTTCCCCTTCTCTACCCCTAGACAATTGCATGCTGTGTCACTTTCTATACATTACATCAGTTCTTAAACCAAATACATTAAGGCAGGCACATTCTCTGTAAAACAATACAGCTAAAACATTGCTTTGATTAAACAGTGTCACACTATGTCCCTAAAACCCACCATAACCGGCCAATGTGGCCGCAAATCTTTAAATAAAATAAAATATATATAGATCTAAGATTCTTACTATTTGCACAATGGTTTATGAAACTGAACATCTGACTTATAAATCCTTCCTGGCTGCAGAACTCACACCTAAACGCAGAGTTCACTTCCAAACAAGGTACATAAACAGGGGAAGCAAAACATTGATTCCATTTTGAGGTCGCGCCAACTCTATTACCGCGAACGCAATTAATCTGCGTTTCCTGCAGGCAGAGCGGGAGGCCAGATAAATGTGATCTCTTCCTTCTAAAGTAAACGTCACATTACAGCTGCGCTCCACTGTTCTGGAATTAAGAAACGCTCCATTTGCACTTAAAACTTTTTCAGCATTTTTGTAATATGTTTTTAAAAAAAAGTGCTCCAACAGACAAATCATAACTAAGCCACCAGGCTGACATTTCTTTCATCTTGCTTAAACAACATGCCAGAAATGCGGTCATTAATTTGTCAGGGAGTGACCACTACCAACTTAATAAATACAATCAGCGTTGGTCAAAATGTGATTGAGAGAATCTCAGCCCGGCCCCTTAGTTATGGCACAAGCAGCAGGTAATTCCCAGAGAAATGCCTGTAAATTTCAAGCAGTAGCAACAATTTCTATGCAAAGAACACAATACAGCAAAATTCCCAAACAAATTTAGGCAAGTAGAAAAATACTTAATGCGCAATAAGACATAAAAATCATTCAAATAGGCTGGGGAGAACCAAAGCTATTAACTTTTAAGGCAAGAAGCATGTACAAAAAAAACAAGCATTTACAATGCAATGGTTTCGCCTTTGGAAAAGTTAGAGCTATTGGCATTGTAAATGACAAAATTTGTATTTATGTGTTGGTTTTGAATACAGATAAATAAATGGCATTGTCATTTACATTGCCATTAGCTAAATCTCTCGCAAATGTGAGGCCTATTGCATTTGCACCCACACATACACACATACACACAGAGCCACACACACACACACACACACACACACACACACAGAGCCAGCCGCACACACAGAGCCAGCCGCACACACACACACAGAGCCAGCCACACACACACAGAGCCAGCCACACACACACATACAGAGCCAGCCACAGATACACACACACACACACACACACAGAGCCAGCCGCACGCGCACACACACACACACACACACAGAGCCAGCCGCACACACACACACACACACACACACACAGAGCCAGCCACACACACACACACACAGAGCCAGCCGCACACACACACACAAGCCAGCCGCACATACACACACACACAGAGCCAGCCGCACATACACACACACAGAGCCAGCCGCACACACACACACAGAGCCAGCCGCACGCACACACACACACACACACACACACACACACAGACAGACAGACAGAGCCAGCCACACACACACAGAGCCAGCCACACACACACACAGAGCCAGCCGCACACACACACACACACACACAGAGCCAGCCGCACACACACACACACAGAGCCAGCCGCACACACACACACACACAGAGCCAGCCAAGGCTGCAAAGAAGATAAAAAGTAACTGGGTAATATAAAGGAGGTACAGGAATATGAGTAGTAGAGATTGAAAAGGTGTGTGGCACATGAAGAGGTCTGGCAACAGGTTATGAGGTAAAAAGGCTGAGTGGGTTTTAAGGAATGGGTGAGATCTGCAGAGTGGGAATGAAAGTTGTCAGGGGTGGAAGAAAGGAGCCCAGGCTGGGGTTCAGGATGAAGGGAAGAATAGCAAGCGACACAGAAGGCAAGGAGCAGCATTAGCACTCCATGTGACCTCACACTGGACAACCGGACAGAAACCGCAACATTTCCAGCCCACAGATTTACATATTCTGCGCACTATTGCACCCATCACTGGAGAGACTAAATTGCATGCATCCTAGCATCAGAGCGCAGACAGCAATGGGGAGGGGCAAATGGAGCAAAGAGGCGGGAGATATTACCTGTAGCAATGGAGGAGGGGGCACAACGGGGTGCCCTGGGCCATTACCTAGAGCAAAATGCGAGCGGGGTGCATCGCCTGCAGCAACGGGGGAAGTGGTGACGTAGCAGGGGCAGATGGAACTGGGAGCATGAACCACAGCAGTCAAGGTGGGAGGTAAAGGGACTGGGCAGGGACAGCAGGCATCGAGTATTACTAGCAGCACAGAGGAGAGAGTGCAAACAGCGATGGCAAGAAAATAGGAGGAGCAGGGGAAGTAGAAAAGAAGGGAAGAGGAGATGAAACGAGCTAAGAAAGGAGTGAATGGCTGAGCTCAGAGGAAGTTGAAAGAACAGGAGTAGTAGTAAAGCAGTGGGGGTGAGAACAGAAGGCAGTGACAGCGGTATGGGAAATAGGTGAGTGATAGTGCGAAGGACACGGATGAAGCGGTGGAGGGAGTTTAGAGAACAGACACAGAAGGTGCACTGAGGATATAGGAGAGTAAAATGGGAACGTAAAGAGTAACAAGCAACGTCAGGGGAGGGTCAGAGAAAGCAAACAAGGACAAGGCAACCAATTGGAGACTTGGCAATGAACCTGTGGCAAGCAGGGACAGAAGAGGGTCAAAGAAAGCAAAAACTGACAAATAAAGCAACAAAAAGGGACAGAGAAGAGTCAGAGAAAGCTAGCAAAAACAGGGCAAGCAATCTGGAACAGGGCAAATAATCTAGGGCACGCGGCGATAGGTGAAAAGGCAGGGTCAGAGGGACTCTGCGAAAGTAAGGAGGAACAGAGGAGAGTCAGAGAAAGCAAGCAAGGACAGGGCGTGGATCTGGGGAAAGCACAGAAAGCAAGCAGGGACCGAGGATCGTCAAAGAAGGAAAGTAGGGACAGACAAGGGTGAGAGAAATCAAGCACGGACAGGGCAAGGAATGGTCGGCCTTGGCTCCCGCGGGAACATAAAGAGCGTCGTTCTCGCATATGGAACTTCTCATGCAGTACAGTGGCCTTCAGGTATGCCAGCATATGACAGAAATACTCGGAATGTAATATTATGACGCAGCTAGCACACTTCAAGTGCAATGTCGTGACTGCACGCCCACAACCTCACTATCGTCCTTTAGTGCCCACTACAGACAGATAAAGAGTAATAACGACTCTTCACCCATACATTCCTTAGCACTCTTGATAAGGCAAAAAAGAATACATTTGGAAACAAATATGATGCTGTTAATTATTTGGGCCGAAATGCATATTTGGCGCACTGTTGCTGTTTGCACCGCGCAGACCGGTGCAGTGCACTACATGAGGGAGTGCCTCGTGTGATTGTGCTGGCGCAAAATGTTTGTTAGGCATGAGACATCATTTATTTCGATACGAAATTGCAGATGGGGGCTACACAAACATCTGTAGCCCCTTCTGTACTGCTGACGTGCAGAGGGAATACAAGAAGCGGGTGTAAACGTATATGCACTACACAAGCATGTTCAGGCTACATTCAGCAGAGTGTTTTGAAAAATTTGAGGAGCACTTGGGAATTCCGCAAGATTTTGAGTTGAAGTCACTTATCATGGCATGTTTTCATGTTATTTTGCTCCTTGCTGGTGCCAGCGAGAGAGACTCAACCTGATTTAGAGTTGGGCAGTCACTGAAAATCCCTCGATTAAGCACCAAACTGGTCCGGTGTTTTAATGGAAGGTGCACAGACATTAAAATAGACCCTTACCGTACCTCTCATCTTGTGTGCTTAGAAATACACATACACGCACAAAGACGGATGCGCATGTAAACACAAACGCTGGTGCCAGCGAAAGAGACTCAACCTGATTTAGAGTTGGGCAGTCACTGAAAATCCCTCGATTAAGCACCAAACTGGTCCGGTGTACTTAGAAATACACATACACGCACAAAGACGGATGCGCATGTAAACACAAACGCACACATAAACAAGCATTTACACACGGGCTCACGGACAGCGGGAGGGGGGACGGGTTCACGGACAGCGGGAGGGGGGGACAGGCACACAGACAGCTGGTAGGGGGGTGGGCTCACGGACAGCGGGAGGGGGGCGGGAACGGGGACAAGAACAGAGGGAGGGGGGCAGGAACGGGAAGACGGACAGCGGGAGGGGGGTGCGGGAACGAACGGGCACACGGAAAGCACTCACCTGGACTTCCTCCGGCGGCAGTCGGCCGCGGAATGACGAAAAGAAACCTCGACGAACAACAAAATAAACCCCGCCCACCGCCGCACTGACGTGTCCAAAGGGGCCGGATCACAGCCGCATGACGTAGGAAAGGGGTGGGATGAGTAAAAATGGCCGGAACGCCCCAGAATCTGCTCCGCAATTGACGGACAGATCTCTGTTCCAATGGCTAGCCTCCATTTATGGAGCTAGCCAATGGAACAGAGGGGCGGATTCCCAGCCACACAGTGTAAGACATAAGATTTCGCCTGCGCGAAACGCTGCTTGCGCAGCTTTTCGCCAGGTCGAAACCTAAAAAGCGCCGCTGAAAACGTTTCCTGTTGGACCAGTAAAACATTGTGATTTTAAGCTGACCATGACGCAGCAGAACTCGGATACACTAAGCGGATCGTCTGAAATGGATGTCCAAAATTTCCAGCAGTGCAGTGTCTAGGCTGTGGTTGACTGGGTTCCCTCACTCGAATATATTGTTGTCGAGCGCCCGCTGAAGCCATAGGTATCAGGACCCGGACCCTCCAGGTTGTCCCTGCCCCACCTCCATAAATCCCACAAATCAATAATATGCCATCAAGCATTGTGGGTGAGAAAGAGGCCATGCTTATTACAAATAATCTTCCCCAATAAACATGACAATACATATCTTTGCATACTCAAATACCCAGATGAAACTGACATTAAAAACACTTTATTAAATTAATATTTACAAGAAAGTTCTTCTTCGCATAGTGATCAAACTAAAAAATGGAAGAATCTAATTTTTTACAGAAGACATGTTAATTATCACTCCAGCACCAAGGGGCATTCTGGGTCACGCACCCCAAATGAGAACCAAGCAGGTGCAACCCGCCTGCGTCCTTGAGAGGTGAGCCCCTGCCATCTGCTCCTTGTCCGCATCCCTAGGGGCCACCCCTCCACCACCAGGCTGTCTTAAGGGGGGGGCTCGTAGGGTATAACCAGGGGCAACAGCCCCTAGTTTGTATCCTGGTGCCCTCGCCCGCCAGCCGGTGTACCCATTCTCTCTGGAGTGAGCTTACTGTCTCTCCGCCTCAGTGCAGCCCTAGGGATTATGCAGGAGGACTCCCCTTAATGATGTAAGTCAATCTATGAAGCCTCCTTACAACCAAAAGGGGCGACCAGGGCCAGCCAGACCTTCGCCCTCCCCACCACTCGACTAGGCGCGGTGCCAGCGCTGAAGAAAAGAGGACGTGGGCCTGGGCAGAGTGCCCTAAATAGGCCCCACCCATCCCCCCCATTGGCACCAGCAGAAGTGACGTTGCCCTTCCCCCGGAAGGGAGCACTCGCCGGGCGCTGTAGCCAATCCCTGGGCCGAGAGTCGTGGAGGCGTGGCTGGGACCTGGGGTGCTGTGTCCAAATGGCGCGTTTCCCGAAATGGCACGCATCGCCATGGAGCCAAAAGCTCCGATTCAGACAAAGCCAGATTTTGGGACCATGAAGTGTACTTTATTGGTCAGATAGATTTCTTGCCCGCTCTAGTATTCGTTTTTTTGGCAGTCCAAGTCTTCTGGCGGGGCAGTGCTGGAAGCTGTAGCCCAACAGCCAAGGGTGTGTCCTTCCTGGGCAAGCCTCAGCACCATGTCTCAGTCCTTGAGTGGTGAAGAGTGATGGAAAAATGAACTAGGTCTGTCTTTTGAATGTTCTTTAGAGTACTGTGTTGCGGTGCAAATCGGTATTAATAGAGGATAAAGTTAATTGTTCTCTATCTTTTAGTTAAATGGTGTTTCTGTAAATTAGCATTTGGCGAGAACAGTTCTTTGACGTGTTTCAAGCTGAATGAAGTAGTCCGTGTTGTCAAGGGTTACAAAGTACACTGGTCAAAAAGCCGAGCAGAATCAGTTTAAGTAACTTACTTTTTTTTTATTTGCATTATGGCACTTGCAGTTTTGCTCTGCCGAGTATGACTGAAACGGAAAAACTTTGAGCGTCCATTGAGTAGGATGCTGGAGGGGAGACACAACTGAGCTCCAGCAGAGATTCCCCCTCCGCTCCCATCCTGTGGACTACTAGGTCCCAGGGGCTGCCTAAATAAGCCAACTGTTTATTTGGTGGGGTCCCCGCCACTGAGCACCGAGCTGTAGCCCTAGAACTGAGGCAGTCTGGGTGGATGGTAGCCACAGTTTGCTGCACAACACACGACTCCCAAGATGATGAATGGGGCCACGACAGACCAACAAACCGTTCCCCGCAACACTGAATACCCGCAAGTGAATGAGGCGTGGACCCTGGGGCTTGCTGAAGTGGCTATAGGGGTGAAATAAGGAGGCCCCATCAGCAGTGTGGCACCAACAGAGGAACACCTTGGAGCGGAGGTGCCCCAGAGAGCGGCTTTTTGAGGACGGATGCCATGCCTTGCCAGATCGCAGGCAGCCTGAGGGATAAACCAGAGGAGGGCCCACACGCAAAGAGGAGGTTAGTGCATTCACCTGGGGGCCACCACGGGCCAGATGGTTTGTGGTGGAACGGTGAGGGCCCACTTTGACATCCCAGGATCCAGCACACCGCCTCGTCCAACACCACCTGACCTTCTACCCCTATGACCAGCACCAGCTCTGTGATCCCTCCAGGCCCGGGAACAACGCCCGTGAGTGCAACAACACCCTGAAGGCCTAGCTGAACCTGCATCACAAGGACCCCAGCAATGGCGAGATCATGCTGTGTAAATATGCAATATATATTTGCCCAACCCTAATCGCTTCAACTTTTCTTAAAATGTAACCTTGAATGAATTTGCATCTTTTATATATGTAACTCTAACCAATAGTATCTGTAGTAAACATAAGTACTTACTTCCATTCTTAAGTGAGGTTAGGGTGTTTTCTGTTTGGATCTTTTATGTAATTCATGTACTCTGAAGTGCTTATGTAAATGGTTCTTAACGACCTACCGACTTTGCTAATGAAATCGTGATAGGGAAGGGGTTCAAACAACCGGCAGTGCTGGGAGAAGCACCCGGACGTGATGGGAATTCACAGGGCATGGGGGGTACAGTGGATGTTGCATGAGAGCCAGGGTCCAGTCTCGGCTCAACAGCCTGTGATTCTGGGCACATGGCTTGATGTCCTCTTCTCTAAAAAAATTAAAATAATGTGAACATGCACTGTGTAAGAACAATAGTTACTTACCTGTAATCTGTGGTTCTCCAGTATTGGTGTCTTTCATAGATTCACATGCCTGAATCATTCCCCGTCGTCGGAGTGGGAGTCCCACGGTACATAAAAAAGCAATAAAATGCTATAAATATATAGTAATACCAATAGAAATGAACCAGGAAGTAAAACAGCCAATGGTACAGTAGGCAAAAACTTCCACATCTATGACCCTCATAGTCATTATGTATAGTCCAAACTACAGCCAATCAGGCGCCAGCACCCACTAGAATGTTCTCCCCAGAGGCTCAGGCTCTCAGATTTTCTCGCAAGGAGTGAAGGTAAACCACAATAGCCTAAAAAGCCTCTGAGGGGAGGTGGGCGGGTTGCATGTGAATCTATGAAAGACACCAATACTGGAGAACCACAGATTACAGGTAAGTAACTATTGTTCTTCTCCAGTATTAGGGGTGTCTTTCATAGATTCACATGCCTGAATCAGAGTAGCTAGCAGTACATATCTTTGCTGAACAGACGCTCATAACACCCAGCTTGTCAGTTAGTAATGCAAATAACAATGCAAAGTGAATATACACCTATGGTATAAAGCATAACATAATGCAATCATGAAAATATGTGAAAACATAACATAAGAAGCGTCTGACAGCAGAAAACAAGGAGGTGGGAAACAGAGGCTCACCTTAATGAAACAGATTCCGTAGAACAGCTCGACCCACAGAAGTATCAGCCTCGCTGATGGACTCTAGACAGTAATGTCTGGTAAAGGTATGGCGACTCGCCCAAGTAGCCGCTTTGCAGATCTGCTGAAGAGGGACTCCAGCAAATAAGGCCGTAGATGAGGAGACTGCTCTTGTAGAGTGCGCTCTGGGCGCAGATGGTAAAGGTCTCCCAGCCTGTGCATGGCAAAAGGCAATGGCAGCAGATATCCATCTTGCAATAGTCTGTTTTGATACTGCCTGCCCCTTACGAATCGCACCGTAGGTAATGAACAACTGGTCAGAGGTGCGTACAGTAGAAGTTCTTTGTAGATAGAATTTAAGACATCTTCTAATGTCAAGCGAGTGTAAAGCTCTTTCCGCAGGAGTTTGCGGGTCTGGAAAAAATGATTTAAGAACAACAGGTTCGTTCAGATGGAAATCCGAAGGTACTTTAGGAATGTATTTGGGATTTGTGCGAAGTATGACAGAATCGCTTGTGAATTGGAGGAAAGGATGATGAACAGTGAAAGCTTGGATATCACTAACTCTCTTGGCGGATGTTAAGGCTAAAAGCAGTGATACCTTCCACGAAAGATACTTCAAGTCAGCACGATGGATGGGCTCAAATGGGTGACGCATGAGTTGACCCAGGACCACATTCAGATGCCACAAAGGAGGTGGACGACGTACGGGAGGGAACATTCGAAAGAGGCCTTTAAAGAACTGTTGGATAATTCTTGCTGAATATAGAGAATTGGACCCATCCTGTCGATATCTGGATATTGCAGCCAGAAATACCTTTAAGGTAGCATGGGACAGACCTGTTCGTGCCAACTGCAAGAAAAAAGGAAGAATTTCCTCAGGCTTTGCCAAAAAAGGGTGAACACCTGCTGAACGGCACCAGATACAGAAGCGTTTCCATTTGAGACTGTAAGTCTTGATGGTAGCGGGTGCTCTAGCTTTGGCCAACACCTCTTTACAGTCTGCCGGGATGTTCAAGTGTGCAAACTCATGGTGTTCAGGAGCCAAGCCGCTAATCTCAGCGATGCTGGGTCCGGATGGAAGACTTGACCCTCCTGAACACTGAGCAAGTTCGGGATTGGATGTAACTGAATTGGTTTGCTCTCTGATAGTATGAGGAGCTCCGTAAACCAATACTGGCGCGGCCATCTGGGCGCGATCAGGATCAGTCGGCAAGGTTCCTTCCTCATCTTCCGCAGAACCTTGGGGACTAACGGAATCGGTGGGAAAGCGTACGCAAACCTCAGGGACCAATCGATGGAGAACGCATTCCCCAGAGAATTCTTGTGGGGGTGCCAGCTGGCGAAGCTCAGGCATTTGCTGTTGGTACTTGTCGCAAATAGGTCCAGGTCTGGCCAACCCCACTGATGAAAGATGTGGTCCACTGTGTTCTGGTGAAGCTCCCATTCGTGGTTGGTGATCGTTGTCCTGCTGAGTGCGTCCGCAAGTACGTTTTCCGTTCCCGGAACATGCACCGCCTGCAACTGTACATTGTGGTGAAGAGCCCATGTCCATAATTCCTGCGCCTCTTGAGACAGGAGAAGAGATCGAGTTCCTCCCTGTTTGTTTACGTAGTGCATACTTGTTGTGTTGTCTGTTCTTATCAACACATTGGTGTTCTGAATGATGGCACAAAACGCCTTGAGGGCAAGAAAAATGGCTCTCAGTTCCAAACGATTGATGTGCCACAGTTTCTGTTGCACAGTCCACTTGCCACTGATCGTGAGGCCTCGTAGATGAGCCCCCCAGCCCTCGAGGGATGCATCTGTAGTGATGGTGAGACTTGGTGGTTCTTGAAGGAACGCATGACCCTGACTGAGATGACATCTCTGTGTCCACCACAGAAGAGACTCCTTCATGAGTGGTGTGATTTGAATGAGGTCCTCGAAAGTGCCTGAAACCTGTTGCCATTGCAAGGCTAGTTCCTCCTGAAGCGGCCTCATATGAAGCCGGCAATTTGGAAGTAATGGAATGCAAGCTGATGCCATCCCCAGAAAGGATTTGTATAGTCGGACAGAAACTGACTTTCTTTGCATGAGATCTTGTGCTAGCCGACTTATTTTCAATTGTCTCTCCTTGGAAACGAAAGCTTTGCATTTGTGAGTGTCCAACATTGCTCCTAAGAATGCTATTCTTTGAGACGATTGCATTTGGGATTTGGAGAAATTTATTGTCAGGCCTAGAGACTGAAACAGGTGGAGACACTGTTGAAGATGACTTAGAACGGTGCCATGAGAATTGGCCTTTATAAGGCAATCGTCCAGATATGGGAAAATTTGTATTCCCTCCAGCCGGAGGTGCGCAGCTACTGGAGCTAAAACTTTCGTAAAAACTCTTGGAGCTGACCGTAGTCCAAAAGGAAGGACTTTGAATTGGTAGTCCCTGCCAGCCACCCTGAAGCGAAGGAATTTCCTGTGGCGAGGTAGGATGGGGATGTGGAAATATGCATCTTGAAGGTCTAGGGTGACCATGCAATCTCCTGCTGTTAGAAGATGCAAAATTTCTTGAAGAGAGAGCATCCGGAATGTAAATTTCCTTAGATATTTGTTTAATGCACGAAGATCGAGGATTGGGCGCCACTCCCCGTTCTTCTTTCTGATCAGGAAGAACCTGGAGTAAAATCCTAGTCCTCTCATGCTCTGAGGAACGCTCTCGATAGCTCCTTTTTGTATCATCATTTTGATTTGGGTAAGCAGCTCCTTCAGGTGAGCTGGAGGCGGGCCCTTTGGTGGTACATTCGGGGGGAATTTTTCGAATTCTAGGGCATGGCCCCTGGCGACAATATCCAGGACCCATTTGTCCGTTGTTATCGACTGCCAATTGGAGTAAAATTTGGATATTCTTCCGCCAAGTCTTTTGAGAGGGTGGAAAGACGGTGGTGGCAGGTGAAAAATTTCATTGTCGCTTGTCCTTGCCGCGGTAGGTAGCCTTACCCCTGTTTGGGGTGTATTGAGATCTTTTCTGCCCATAAGACTGGTAGCGCTGATTTTGGTAGCGCTGATTACTCTGACGGTATGAGGATTGTTGATGTTGTTGCTGGTATCCACCTCTATTGAAGGACGTTCCTCGTCCTCTCGCTCCTCGAAAGGGCGGCTTGTGGAATTGTAGAGTGCCTAAGGATCTGGCTGTTTCGGTATCCTTTTTGATAGTCTGTAAGGCCTCCTCTACCTTGGGGCCGAATAAATATTCGCCATCAAATGGCATGTCTAGAACTCGGTTTTGTACTTCCTGTCTGAAGGCAGTGGAACGTAACCACCCCTGTCTACGTAGAACCGCAGCTCCTGCCAATTGGCGAAATCCTGTAGATGCCACATCAACAGCTGAATCAATTATCTCTTCAGAGGTCCTTTGACCTTCATGGAGAATTTGGAGTGCCTCCGCCTTGGATGGCTCAGGGAGAAGATCAATAAATGGTGAGATGTCAGACCACATTTGACGGTCGTACCGACCTAAGATGGCCAATGCGTTGGCAGCACGGACAGTCGTTGCAGCCATGGTGGAAACTCGTTTTCCTATTGAGTCTAGGCGTCTGCCGTCTCTATCCGGCGGCGCAGTAACTGCAGAGGACGGATTTCTGGCCCTTTTCTGGGCCGCCTGGACAATTACCGAGTCAAGTTTTGCTTGTCCAATGAGACAGGCAGGCGTCTTGTCTGGAGCTTTATATTTCTTATCAATTCTTGGCAAGACTGGAGGAATAGAAGCCGGCGTTGACATCACCTTAACACCTTCCTTCCAGATGAATTCCACAATGGGTATTGTCCTAATTTGTCGCCTGGGCTGATCTTTAAAATCGTAAAGGAAACATTCTTGTTGAGTATGCTCCATTTTCATATGAAAACGTGCGGTTGCACGCTCCATCAGCAAGTGAAAACTCGCTACATCAACAGGAGGGGAGGCCGACGCAGTCTGAGGAGATGTTGAAGGAGATTGTACCTGATAGTCCTCCCACTCCGATAAATCATCCACTTCTCCTTCTTCCCGTTGATCGTCATCTTCCGAGGATTGCGGGTCCTCTTCGTGAGCAGGTTGTGGGTGTGAAGGTGGACACACCGATGGGAGCACGGGTGGAGGCGTTTCCGAAATTGGAGTTGCCTGTCCAGAACCTGCCGATTCCGAAGGGGGAAACCTCCGATAGTAATCGTCCAACATAAACTGTAAGTTGGATATTAAATCCAAAGGCACTTGAGCAACAGGGGTACTCACAGGCATCGATACCTCAGCAGGAGAGTGAGAATCCTCATATTCATCATCTTGAAGTTTAATATGTAACTCCGATGGACTAGTGGCTTGCCCAAAAGTATTCTGGACCATCTCATTGTCACTGTCAGAATCCAGCAGTTGGTCTGGGACTTCAGATGACACCTTGTGAGGTGAAACACGAAGAGGCGAAAGTCTCATTACAGTGTTGCGCAGTTGGTCTGCTGCTTGCCGTGGTGTTAAAAACACTGTCGACGGAGACCACACCTGTAGTGCCGTGCATGAGGATAACTGCGGCGTCGTCGGAGGGTTAACTCCCGATGGATTTGTCGTCGACGGATCACCTCTCGTCGACGGGACACTTTTCGGCAACGGAATAGTCGTCGTCGACGGGACACTCGTCGTCGACGGGACACCTTTCGTCGACGGGACACTCGTCGTCGACGGGACAGTCTTCGTTGACGGAACACCCTTCGTCGACGGGACACCCATCGTCGACGGGACACCCTTCGTCGACGGGACACTCTTCGTCGACGGGACACTCTTCGTCGACGGGACACTCTTCGTCGACGGGACACTCTTCGTCGACGGGACACCCTTCGTCGACGGGACACTCTTCGTCGACGGGACCGTCTTCGTGGAAGAGTCACTCTTCGTCGACGGTGTTATTTTCGTCGACGGCGTAGAGCCTGACGACGAGCTCGTCGACGGAGTCTTTTTCGTCGGCGGTAAAGCCTTTAGAGGCGTCGACGACGAGGCGTCGACGACCGACGTCGACGAAAGAGGCCTCACAGAAACAAAAACCATCGTTGGAGACGCCGTAGACGAGGATATAACCATACTAGGTTTAGGAGATGAAAAAGTTACCGTAGATGTCACTGAAGTCGTCGTTCTCGTCGACGAGGAAGCTGAAGAGGACTTCACAGGAGGCGGAGATGAAGTCTGTGGTAACATCCTGTCAGAAGAAAGCTTGAGTTTTTTCCCCTTTGTGGAAGCAGAAGCGCCTTCCATGCCCTTGGAGGTGGGGACAGCCTGAGAAGTGGAAGGCTGATCCTGTCCCTTAGCAGGTGGTTGTTTTTTAGGCAGTTTAGCCTTGGGAGATGACAGTCCCTCAGGCGCAGGTCTCTTCCTGGAGGCTGAAGTGGAAGCAGAGGTGACACTGCCTACTTCAGAAACAGGATTAGAAGAATCCTTTAGCCTCTTCAACCACAGCAGTAAACGACCCTCTCTATCCCTGAGAGTCTTCTGAGGCATGGCTCTGCAGATCTTACAATCAGAGGCCTGGTGATCTGGGTAGAGACAATAGATACACTTTTTGTGTGGATCTTTCTCAAAAAGCCGAGGCTTACCACAGCAGTCACAGGCTCTAAAGAGAGATTTCTTTGAAGACATCCTGAAGAGAAGACACAGATGAAGTTAGAAGTTAGAAAACTGAGCAGAGCTCAGGGAGACTCCCTTCACACGACGTGCGGTAGAAAATCTGAGAGCCTGAGCCTCTGGGGAGAACATTCTAGTGGGTGCTGGCGCCTGATTGGCTGTAGTTTGGACTATACATAATGACTATGAGGGTCATAGATGTGGAAGTTTTTGCCTACTGTACCATTGGCTGTTTTACTTCCTGGTTCATTTCTATTGGTATTACTATATATTTATAGCATTTTATTGCTTTTTTATGTACCGTGGGACTCCCACTCCGACGACGGGGAATGATTCAGGCATGTGAATCTATGAAAGACACCCCTAATACTGGAGAACTAGTGCTCTATATAAAGCGCTCCAATGCTATTAGTTCATATATATATACAATCCGCGCGCTTTCCGAGAGAAATCAGTCCAGCCCAAAATAGAAGTGACAGAAGTTGTTAAAACACAATGCGTTTCGACTGCCCTGCCGTCTTGATCACATGTAGAATATACATACACACACACATACATACAGACAACAGAGAGCAATACGGACAAAACACTAATGTAGGTCGTAGGAACTGCACAGAAGCACACTGTGCTTATCAGCAACAGAGGACGGGGAGGAGCATACATGGGAGACAGCAGAATAATTGTACAAAAACAGAGCTCCTTTTCCTGATTTTATATTTTTGTATTAATTGAATATATATTTTGCATTGTTTTTGTGTAGCAGAATTGTGGTACTATGATCTTTTTAACAAATTTTATAAATAAATGTATGACAAATTTTTAATAAGTCTTTGATTCATATGTGGTCCTCCATGACATCGATGGGTTTGATATTTTAAGTTGTAAATTTGGTAACCTAAACAATACCGCAAAATCTCTTTCACGAAGGTGGTCACCCCGGTGGGGTTAGGCACACCATACATAAGGTATAAAATCAGGAAAAGGAGCTCTGTTTTTGTACAATTGTTGACCCAATCCTTTTCCTGACAGAAAGGGTAGCTCCCTACTCACAACTTTTCAGACAGCAGAATAAAACATACACTCTCATGCAGTGCTTCAGGAAAAATAATTAAAAGGGGTCTCTCACGGAAGAATTGAAAAAGACAATCAGAAAGATGGTTAAGAAGCTATACTCCAAGGGAGGGACACAGACATGCTGGACAGGCTAAACCAAACCGAGCCAGCAGACAGAGAGAAAGCAACTATAGTGCCAGTAAATAGAAAAAAAACTAATGTGAGTAACAAAATAAAGCCAATGGTAAGCAATGGACGGAATGCATTTTTAGGTAAGCTTTCAGCAAGTCCTTAATATGTCTTTCACACCAGACAGCAGCACCATCTGGTAGCTTCCACCGAAAACCTGGTATTTCAACCTTCCTGCTCACTCATTCCCTTTTCACCTGCTTCCTTCACTATCTAGCACTATTTGGCACGACTAGTGGAAAGGTGGTTCACAAAGGTAATAATGTTCAGACTAAATTATTTAAAAAGCCTGGGGCAATATATATAATTATCCATCCATAAACTTTACACACCCTCACGGCCAAAGAAACGGTGATTCAAGAGTGTCCACTGTTTTCAAAAGGGTCCATGAAAAAAAGACACCGCCCCTAGTGGCGTCGATAACAAATGCACTGAAAAGTTTGCAAGGATATTATCAAGCCTGCATTTCAGCAATCAGACACTTTGTACAATGATCGGCATGTAAACTGACTATGGTAATAGTTCTTGCATTACAGATAGTTTGAGGTATTGGCACTGCAAATAATAATACCATGCCAATAGCTCATTCTTTCAGTAATGCGAGACCTAGTACATTGCAAATGCTTGCATAGTGAGCCAGGAACCAGCATTGTATGTCTCAATGTAGTACCGCAAGCTGCTCCTAAAGGTCCCTAGTGAGCAAGGCACCAGCACTGTATGTCTACAAAGTTTGAGTTATTGGCATTATAAATGGCAATGTTTATTACCTAGCCATGATGCAGGGTTCAGTACCATAAGAGGCCAAAGGGGGACCCCCTTTTGGCCATATATTGTACTGCACCCTACAAAAGATATGTTAAATCCACCCTACCCATAATGCATTGCATGCAAGACAGTACTATGAGTACATTCAAATAGCTATGTCCATATATACAATTAGTAGCTTTGAAACGTGACAAAAGAATTATTACATTCATTTCGGATTAGGTTGTACTCTGTGTGGAGCTGATGAAAGGAAATTTATAGACGGCCTCATATAAATGAGAGCTGTTCTAGTGAGTGAAGTAACCACTGCCACCCTAGCTTAGGACCTGCCTGAAGCCTTTTAAGAAAATAGTGCCTTGAGGCTGTAATTAAAACCTAGGGAGTAACAACACATGTAATAGGGGGTGTCCTCATGGGAGGTTACAAGAAGAGACAAGACAGTAGGTCTACTAAGTCTATTGACCAATGAAAAGCCACCATTTACAAAGGACAGGGACAGGATCCAATTAAAAAGATGGGCGGAGCTTTAGGCCCATATCCTGAATATGGCATGTCTCGCCTAGACAGTGCAAGCGCTGCCGAGGCGAGACCTAAAAATGGCACTTTTAAGAGAAAAAGCATGCCTTGCTAACACATGAAATGGGCAAAACACACTTACCTTTACCTCCAGGGCACAAGATAAGCCGGGCGCTGCCCCATATTGTGCTTAGTGGAAAAGACTGCGTTGCTGATATCCGGCTGCCACCAGTCAAGCGCTGATCTGTTAAAAAAACATAACACCACAGGTGAGTTTTTAATGGCAATTATATTTTTGTTTCATGCGTTATTGATGCGATTGTCAGTAGCACTGCCACCATCTATACCATAGGATACACACTTTTTCATAAATCAGAAAAAAGTTGTAAATTTACGCACTGTAGTTTTCTTCTATGGTTTGCGCAGATTTCCAAATTCTAGCAGACTCATTAAGCTTCCCAATAATGTGCAGAATTCTGCATACATCCTAGAACTTGCTACTTATTTCACTAGTCTTTCGGTAACCTTAGAATGAATCTGTGCAAGAGGAATGGAAAAATTGTGTTTTGTGATTATTGCCAAACTCTCAACTTTGTGAGAGTTCACCAACTTCCCAAAGAACACCCAGATCGATGCCTTAATTCTACAGGGAGAAGCCACCACAACTACAGAATTTCCCTAGCAATAATTTGAATTTACAATCAGAAATGCCTGGAAATTATCCTTTTGTGAATTTGGATTAGTTAATTTTCAGTACAACTTCACCTATTTCCACACCCATGACACACTGAAGGATGGAAAGAAAACATTTCGAAAACAGGATTGTGTAAATTTTTCCAGTTCTTTATCAAAATAGATTTTGCACTCTGAAAGTGCTCCACAAACAATGAAAAAAAGGCCATTTCTATTCCTGGTGCAGTAATTTGGAACCACCACTAGATGGCAATCTAGATAGCTTAAAAATGCTCTGGTCCTGTTGACCAAAGCACCTGAGAGCGTTTAAAGGAACAATGTGCTCAGTTGCCATTTTTGGAATTAATTCTGGGCTACAGGCCATTGACAGACGCATGATTCTGGGGTACTCACATAAACCATTCACTGTTGCGAACAAATTGTAAAATAACAATCACGTTATATGAAAACAAAAATCCCCATTTCAATTATGTGTGATGGGAGAAAAAGTGAGGCGATAAGAAGACCTACTATCCCCTCTGAAATTATTGATCCCTCCTTAGATGTACGCAAGGGGAGTGACAAGATGAACAAGAACGGAATGCATCACAAATAAATTGATTTTTTCGCTACAGCAGTACAACTGGATGCCTTTGGGAAGCGAACGTCTACCAGAAATGAATTTCACAGTCGGGAGACCACGGAATCCTCCGCTGTCAAGTATCACTCTGGCTGGACAACATCAATAGTTCATAAAGGATTGACTCCAACAGACAAGACATACATGGCTTACTGGTGGTGCATAAAAAGTCAAACATTGCACTTCCCTTCCTGCAGATCAGAAGCATTTCTGGAGAGTTAAGCCTTGCTGGTAATGGTAAGGCAACGAGCTGCCATCGTAGCCCTCAATGTCAAAGTTTTTCAGCACAATGACCGCCCATTAATTTCATGGGAGCTGAAGAGGAATTGTATTTTCTTCCTTCTTACGCATGATATTCTGATCCCTAAACTTGAGTTCTGAACCCATGCCAGTAGTATATAGGAAAGTGTCCTATTTTGGGGGCCAGATAAAAACACTTCCCATTTCACAGACAGGGGAATTACTTATCTGAAAATGATTCCTATCTCATTTTTTAAAAATGCAATAAGGGTACCCTGTTTCATACATTAGGCTTGCAGCATTAGGTTCAATGTGAACATATTTCCTTGCAAACAGTTCACACAGGATTACAGCAAGGCTAAACTAGTATGTTACTTGTTCCATTCACAGTGTTCTATTAAACTGCAACAAATAATTTCAAGGTATGTGTTGGAAGGTGGTTTGTTAGTAGGTGCAGGTAGGTACCTACAGCTATTAAGAACATCACAAATACAGTCCAGTCAAGACTCAATAAATTAGTTCATGCTCAGCACGTGGTTGCTTAGCTCAAGAGCAGACATAATTAACTTAGGAGACAGGTGTGTAAAGCATTTAAAAACACCAATAACAGTAAATAAGTGAGACACAACAGAAAATAAAGATTCAACGCCAATTTCTAAAAATAGGATATATTTTTACGATTAAAATGACACCAAAACGACAAATAACCAATATAGGTAACCGGAAATATGAATGTTTAAAGATTGGATGTTTTCTAGTGCCTTAAAGCCAAAAACTCCAACTTGGAACATCTGGTTGCGTTTGACCCGGACGGTTGACCGAGATGGAGTGCAGGTCGAATACGATAAGATGAGTGCTAAAGTCCGGTAAAGTTTTTACCTTCTGACTCAGTTACTTTTTTGGAGCTTTATCTTTCGACATCGAGCAAGGATCATCATCAGGCCGGGTAGCAGTTCAATGATGGTGGCTTGCTTTATGGCAAGGCCTCTGTGAAATCCTGGCGGTCTCATCGACCGTGAAAATCTCAGGCTGAGTTGCGGTTCGATGTCCCCGGCTTGATTCTTGACGACAGGTCGGTCAACTTAAGGAGCTTTTTGTCAAAAATACTCCGAATGGTCTCACACTTCTAAATCTTTTTCCAGAAGGTCCTTTTGGGGTCTTGAAGTGTCCATAAGACCAATCCAAGGGTAGAAGCTCTGAGTTGCTCCTTGGGAAGTTGGGACATAAAGACCCACAATGCACCTGGCTAAAGCCTTCAAAGACCAGGTGAAGCTGGTCATCTGGGTTCTTATTACAGATGATGCAGGTAGGACTCTTTTAACCTATTGCTTTCAGGGAGTTCACTCCTTAAACTTCCAGAGCCAAGCAAAGTCCTTCTTTTGGTGAAGCATAAAGTGTGCAGCAGGTGCAGTCCTCTTGGTGCAGACCAGGGGTTCAGCAGGGCAGTTCTCCTTCTTGTTTCTTCCAGGCAGGGATCTTATTTGCTGAACAGCTCTCCTGTATTTCTTCAGGTTTCTGGGCTGGCAAGCCGGGAGGCACCCCATACCATGTGTGGCATATTTTTGTCCCAGAAAGCACTGTTCACAAAAATCAAAAATGTAGAAAATCTCTCCTGGAGGTTCAGGTCTGGTTAAGCCAACCCACAGGTATAGCTACTTTTCCCTAGCACTGCTCTCCCAGCCCCTCTCATAATTCAATTACTGGGGCTCCCATCTGGCTGGGGGGCAGGATGTAGGGGTGGGGCTGGTTCCTTTCCCGTCTTTCAGACCAGTTAGCTACCCAGCCCACTTTCTGTCCTAGCATCTGCTGCTGCAGATCTCCTCCCACTAGATGTCCCCTTAGTTTCAGTTCAGGTCACTTCACACCTCCCTGAGCAGCTCAGCCTGTCAAAGTCTGGCCAATCAGAAGAAGCTGATACAGGGCTGAATTAGGAACTGTAGGAAGCAGTTCTATGACTTCTTTCCTACAATAGTTATAATTAATCTAACCGTGGCAAGTTGTTGGGTTTATTACAACTATTAATTTGACACTTTGAATTGTTTTAGCTCACTCTTGTCAAAAGATAGACTTTATTAATGTTAGCCTATGGAGCTAATGTACAGCAATCCGAAAAATTAAGTTGCCAGTTATTTCCTCACCAGGGCATATAAAACATATTTCAGAATGTGCCAGATTATTTTAACATGGCATCCTACCCTTGGGGCACCTAGGACAGACCTTAGGGGTGACTTTTATGTAACAAACATTTGCAATGCAATAGGTCTCGCATTTACGAGAGTTTAAGCTTTTGGCATTGTAAATAACAGAAGCTTAAATTCTCTCAAAAGCGAGACCTACTGTATTGCAAATATTTTTTGTTTACAAGCGCCCTATGCTGTGATTCTACATTGAGGCCAGGCCCCTTTCTTTAGAAAAGCCGTGTCTAAAGAAAGGTCAGCGGCTGCTATTAAAGTGCAGTATGGAGCACTTTTACCAAAAAAAAGCATTTGTTTGTCAAGGCTCGTCTAAAGAAAGGGCTGTGGCCCCTATTAATGTGAAGGCGCGGCATGGAGCGCTTGAAAGCAACCAAAAGTGAACTAGTAAAAAATTAGAAAAAAACATGCGGGCGACTGTGCAGTGGGGGAAGGGGGCAAGGAACGGAGCATACTTCAAACTTATAGCGGAGTTACTAAAAAACAGTTTTCGCGAATAAACAGCGCCCACTTCGCAAAGCGTTTGAGCAGGAGATGGGGGGGGGCGCATATTTATAGCCAAAGGCCATTAAATGAAAGCATGCATAGCGCACTGCAAATACCCCCCACAAAAAAGTCTGCCATTGCAAAAACTGGTGTGCCTTCCGTGATCTTAACATTCATTACCATTAAAGAAAATAGTGCTCAACGACCAGATCAAGCAGACCGTGTAAGAACACAAGTAAAAAGTCCAGTCGTTATGGGAGATTACAAATACAGACAAACTGGTACCAAGGAGAGACTAGTAAGCCTATTCACGAATGAAAAGCAACAATTTTGAAAGGACTGTAACAGGAGCCAATTGAAAAGATGGGCGAGAAATGGGCGGAGCTTTTATTCCATTCCTCAACACAGCACTCCTCGCAGAGCAGCGCATGCACTGCCCAGGCTCGACCTAAAAATAAGGTAGGTTAAGACTTTAACTCCAAAGTCAAATTAGGACATAGTTTTATTTTAATAGCAGCCTGCAAGTCAGGGCTGGTTTTTAAAATACCAGCAGGCACCACAGCAGTGCACACTTAAGTGCATTAAATCTATTGGGCCTTTAAACCTAGATGCCCTACCATATGCAAGGGATACTTGGGTAGGTTGCCAGTACCAACTGTAATTACACCAAATTACTAAATACCTTTTAAGCAGAGCCTTGGGCCTGGTCAGGAGAGCCCAGGGCTCAATCAGAGACAGTAAGCACCAGTCAGTCAAAAAATGGGGGTGATCAGGCAAAAAGGATAACTTTTTCACAGTATAAATCTAAACTCCAGAACAGATACTCAAATACTGAGCAGTGTGACTCCAACATAGAGAGTGAACTGGAAAGTGGAGATGTCCTTTAGAGAAATGCTGTGGGAATGGGAGTAATTCTGTTTTATTCCGCTTCTGAACTTTGCTCAAGGATAAAGTCATCTGGAAAGTACACAAAAGAAAAACTGGATGTACGTCACTATATCATGGTTGAAATGCAGACCTATAAATCCTCACTCAACTAAAATGAAAACAAAACACTCGGCCTCCTGTCACCCAGCCCGCATATTCTATATTTACCCTCACTCCCAAATATACAACAGGATCTGGGATGAGGACTTGGCACAGGGAGGGCGCCATCAGCCTCCTTATGGTCTTAGACCCAATTGTCATGGATCCACCCTGTGGCATTACTTAAAAACTTCAGAGTGAACGATCCCACGGGCGCCCGCGCAGCTGTGCCGTTTCATAGAAGGGAAGGCTTCTCATCACTGAACCATGAGCTCCAACATAGGCATTGTGTGCTCACCGTCACTTGTGAAGACTTTAGGGCCCCCTCTTTCAAATACGTTACAAGTGGTTTATTTTGTCCTACCATAACTCCAGAAGGTATAGCTCACCAAGCTACCAGTCATCAGGCCGGTAATTTCAGTAGGCCACGCCCTAAATGAAGGTGTAGTTCTTAAGCAACGTGACCTGCCAGTGTCGGCTATTCATTACATGCTGCAGCACGCTTCAACTTAGGTATCAAGAAATTTGACCACATTTCCCCTGCCCTGCCAACCCTCTAATAACTCCCCACTGAAGAGCAGACCCAATTCAAAATTGCTTGCATTACCCACAGAGCGCTGCTAACCGAGAAACTGAAAATCCCTGGCACAAATAGAGGTTCTAGAAATGCCCAATCCCTGCTCTTGGTACCCCCCCACTTTTAGTCGAGAAAGATACATGAACCAGTCTTTCTCTGGTAGCGCCACTAGAATCACAAATTTGCTAGCATTCGCGACAAGAATTTGCAATTCTATTAAGGACACGGAGGCGAGGATTATGCTTCTCAATCTTTACTAGAAGCTCACAGCAGCCAATGAAAATGCTTGCTTTTCATACAATATAAAGTTAAACTACATATCCCATCATGTCTCACACATAGGCACGCCCCCCTAGTCCATAAGAGGCCTCAGCCTGCCGCCATCTTCCTCTTTCTTTCGGCGAACAGCTCCAACGAAAACGTGGATTAACTCCTCAACTCTTCCAACGGGAAGAAACAACATCATCAGGCGAAATATCCTGGCCTCCTTTGAGCCTCAGTCGCTCTTTTTATCAGAATCTGAAAGAAAGGATATGAGACCGTAACCACCGTAACCATTGGGTGGGCAAGCATTTATATACACATATACATGCCGGGTGGGATAATCCTCGCCTCCGTGTCCTTAATAGAATTGCAAATTCTTGTCGCGAATGCTAGCAAATTTGTGATTCTATGGCAGGACCGGAGGCTTCAGATTATGCTAGTTTAACGCTTATTAAAGACTACAGAGGTAATATCCCCCACCGGCTCATAATAAAACGTTTTGAAGGTCGATATTGACGACCAATCTGCACAATGCAATATATCATGAATTCTGGAACCCAACATGAACGACTTCGATGCCGTGGCACTCCTGACAGAATGCGCACCAAAATGGTGATGTCAATGCCTGCTTCACTCATAGCCTAGCGAAGCCATCTGGCAATGGTGGCCGCAGCCACTGCTTTGAAAGGCCTTCGTAACGCGATCAAGAGCTGCGAACAGCCCTGAGGCCTAATAGCCGCAGTACATTCCTCATAGTCATTAGACATTGTACAACACACAACTTTTCATTCTCCTGAAATGCATTATAAGAAACATGTGTAGATAATGTCTGAGTGCGCCTAACAATCTGAAAAAGAAACTCCTTCCGGAGAAAATACTCTACCTGTTACGTCCAGCGCCCGTACATCCGATGATCTCCTGCGAGCCTAGAGATAAAGTAACATGGCCAGCTTGGCCGACAACTGCTTTCTTGGATAGAAGCGAATTCGCTGGCCATCTGACAAAAAGGTCTAAAACCCGAGTAACGTCCCGCAAACCGGAATATATCGGTCTAGGAGGATGTCCCACTCTAATGCCTGCCAGCAATATGCAAACGACCGGGTGCATACCAATCGGCCTCCCATCCAGCTGGACATGGCCAGCCGAAATGGCAGATCTGAAGTTGTTGACCGACCTATAGGCCAAACCCTGTGATGCCTCATCCGTCAGGAATTTTAGCATATGGGGTAATTCGGCCCCCACGGGATCCAGATATCGTTCCACGCACCAAACCACCCAACCTTTCCAGGCCGAGGAATAACGTTTCCTCGTGGAAGGTGCCCAGGCCTGCTTGATGAAATCTGCAGCCTAGCTCAAATCCCTGGCACTTGCCACTGTTGCTTGAAAAGCCACCAGGCCATCAGCCGAAGTCTACCTTCCGCTACCAGAGTGTGCCTCTCCTGAGGAGGGCCCAGCAACAACGTCATCGACTCCGGGAGGAGTCTGGGCAGGTCGCAGCGCCACAGCCTCAGCTTGTGGAACCAAGATTGCGACGTCCACCAAGGCGTCATCATGACCACCTCTGCGTTCCGCCTGAACACCTGCGGCATCGCTCTGGGGATCAGCAAGAAGGGGGGAAAAAGCATATTGCACCCCCTGAGACCAGTCCTGGAGAAAAGCGTCCGTCGCGTGCGCCAACGGATCCGGCCTCCAACCGCAGAAGCGAGGGATTCGGAACGGCAGACTTGACGTGAATAGATCCGTCTCGAACGGACCCCAAATCCCCTCTAGTCACCTGAACATCCTCGGGATCAACTTCCAGTCGCTGAAGTCCCTGAGGTACCTCGGGTACCAATCTGCTACCTGAGTGGACTTACCCGGGAGACATTCCGCAATGACCGATATCTGGTCGCGAAGGCAGTAATGCCAAAGTCCTTGGCCATCTGCACAAGCATGGACGACCTCGTGCCTCCCAACTTGTTGATGCATCCCCCTGCCGGGACATTCTCCAGACGCAGGAGGAGACAACAGGCTGTCTGCTTCAGGGACCACGTTCTCACCGCGAACGACCCCGCGAGCAGCTCCAGACAGGTGCTATGAAAGGAAAGTTCTTCCGGGGACAATCTCCCACCTGTGGAGATGTCGCCACCACGCGCGCCTCAGCCCCCCAACGGCTGGTGTCGGATTCTATCGTGATATCCGGAAGGCAACCTAAGATCGCTCGGCCGTTCCAAGCGTCGACGTGTCCCAACCACCATTGCAATTCTGTCCTCATCTCCTGCGTGAGGGGAATGCTGTCCGAATACGAGAGACCCTTCTGAAGATGTCTGATCTTCAACTGCTGCAGGGCCCTGTAATGCAACGGGCCCGGAAAATCGTCTGAACTGAGGACGCTAGAATCCCTACCATCCTTGTCAGGGCCCCGAGGGAGACAGTGTGGCTGTTTAACAGATTCCTGAACTCCCTCTTTAGATCCTTCAGCTTGTCCTTCGGAAGGCACAACTGGGCTATCACCGATTTCACCGTGAACCCTAGGAAATCCATAACCTGAGAGGGAATCATGACCGACTTCTTGGAGCTTATCACAAACTCAGATCCTGCAAAAAAGGCATGGCCAGCTGGAGGTGCCGCAAAAGAGTCCGCTGGCACTGGACCACTATCAGAATACCGTCTAGGTATATAATGAGGCGAATACCCCTCTCTCGGAGATACGCCACTACCGGCTCCGTCACTGTGGGGAAGCACCAAGGAGCCGAGGAAAGCCCGAACGGCAGAACCAAATCTTCGTACCATTGGTTCCTCCACCTGAACTGCAGAAACCTGTGATGGGGGGGGGAAAAATCGGAATAGAGAGATAAGCGCATGCCTGACTGAACAGGACGTGAGTAAAACTCCCAGTAAAAGCCTTGAACCGTCTGCAAGACCCAGGCGTCCAGTGTAAGTCCACCGAATTGGTATCCGGTCTCGCCGAACCTCCTACGGGAGGGGTAGAAGGTCCCTCCACGGGTGGAGTCAACGTCCTTTCTGCCCCTTCCGAAATCGCCTCTATGGGAAAAACACCCTGGTTCAAGCGCGTTTGATGCCCGATTGGGCATTGTCCAGTGCCGTAAAGGTACCTACGTACTTGGAGGCATACTTGACGAACCTGTCATCAAACAGAAGGCCCTCTGCAAGGGTCCCGGCTCCGCGTCCGCGAGCCCTGTTAGATTGGAATCCAGTTCCATGAGCAACGACTTTCTCCCCTCCGCCGAAACGGCACAATTAGCGTTGCCTAAAAGGCAGATGGCTCTTTGGGCCTATCCGGCAAGCAGGTCTGAAATCATGATGACAGAGGTCCCTTTGGCCACTAAGGCCATCTCCAAGATCTTAGCCATGGGGCCGACGGCATCCAGCATCTTGTCCTGACACCCTACCAAGCCCTGTCAAAGCCTGTCATAGGATCCTTCGTGAACTTCTCCAGAAAGGTGAGAAGGTTGGGGTCTGTCTCCGGCGTTTCCGCCACTTGATACGGGATGCCGGGTCTAGGGCATTCCGACCGCAAACGATTCCGCACTACCCTGGGGAAACCCATGCGTAAATGCACATGAATATAGGCTGTCACTGCCGTAGGCGGCGCCCAGTCCTGTGACCTGGGATGTACTATTGCTGTCGGGACAATGGTAAAGGGGGTAGGAGCCGGCGCAAGGCTCTTGGGCCGCGCCGATTATGCTTTCTTAGGAGGGTTGCGATCCTCATAGTCGGCTGAATCCGTGCTGGTACCAGTGTCCGTGTCTGTGTCAGTATCATGGACCCTACGCTCAGCGGAGGTCTAGCCCCCTGTGTATGAAAACAGTCCGCCATAGCCGGCAAGGTAGCTAAGGCCTGCGAGAGAGGCCAAGTGGCAGCGACACCCGAAGGATGACCCGAGGCTGAAGCCTCGTCTCTCTTTGTCCACGGTTTGGTGAAGCCATGTCGCTTGGCGAAACCCACTAGTTGTCGTCATATGGGACGAAGGGCTGAAGCGAGTGCCTGCTGCACCGTCTGTGGGACCGTAGTCCCCATCGCCCTATTAACGGAGGACTGGACCGAGGCGTCCAAGGCACTAACCAAGTTGTCCCCCAAGGCAGCCGACTGCCTGGTCTCAAAGTTCTCCTCCTCATTATAATCCTCTTTACACTGTTCATCTGACAGCTTGATGTATACTCACACCATAGGTTGCTGACACCTAGGGTCAGGCACAAGGAGGGTCAAGGGGGGGGTCAGCCCACACAGCACACTAAACCTCTACAACCATCAACCCCCTCAGCCAAGCTGTAATCAAAATGGGTCAGGGACCCAGGCCTCCACAATACCTCGAGCGTGTGCGCACTCCAAACGGCCTTTTTCTTGTATTTACAACCTCACCAGGCGATACAGAGGCAGAGGGACACCTTCCTAACTACTCCGAGTGCAAATCGTAATTGAAACTAACTTCGCGGGTCGCGCCGCGACGTGCAGCCCAAACGCGACTGAATTCTACCAAAAGGCAGCCCAAATTCAGCGCGTTTGGGCGCCCGCCGCGGCCGAGAGCCACCCGGCCTGTACCAGCGTCAGCAGCGATTAGGGATGCCAGCTGCGCATGCGCTAGACGCGCGCTCGTCGTGGGGAAACACCGGGATCAAGACACACAGGCTCAAATGAATTAAGGCGTCCGTCTGCCTCCGGTCAGTGACCGAAGCTACCCTCGCACCGCCTAGGCGCGCTCTCTGCCACAATCGAGGAAAACAAAGAACAGAAACGGCGGGCGCCGAAGCGGCCCGCCGAAGCACCGCTACTCCCTTTAAACAGTCAATCACCCTAAGGCATACAATACCGATAAAACAGTGCTCAATACCGTAATAATCATATAGTAATCACAATACCGGTAAAAACAGTGCTCAATACCGTCACAATCATATAGTAATCATACACATCTAGCGCAAATCACATCAGAGGGAGTAAACGAAGGTGCACTTAGCTCTGTGAGCAGCAAAGAAAGAGGAAGATGGCGGCAGGCTGAGGCCTCTTATGGACTAGGGGGGCGTGCCTATGTGTGAGACATGATGGGATATGTAGTTTAACTTTATATTGTATGAAAAGCAAGCATTTTCATTGGCTGCTGTGAGCTTCTAGTAAAGATTGAGAAGCATAATCTGAAGCCTCCGGTCCTGCCATAGAATCTGGAACTCTCTGCCTCCCTCACTCCGTCTTACCAACTGTCTAGCAACCTTCAAAAAAGGACCGCAAGCTCCTCCTATTTGACAGACATCTTGGTTAATTCACCCTCGACCAGACTTAGGTACTTTCTCCACTGCGCCCTGATCTGACTTCGTGTAACTGCGCATGTCCTCTGCCTAACTGCTGTAAATACTTCTTGTGGTAACTTTGTAGGCATCCACTGATGTAAACGTTTGAGTTTAACCCCTTTGCTGCGGGGCTAATTTCCCCACGGTGCGGGGGGAGGGGTGTAAGCGCGGCGCAGCATTGCTCGTGACGAGACCACGCCGTTATGCTCAAGGTGGAGCTGTGCTCATGGAGGCCTGGTCTCGTCACGACCCCGCCCACTCATTATTTTGCCCGCACAGGTGGGGAATTAACCATGCGTGGGCAAAGCGGCGCCCTTATGACGAGATCAGGCCGTCATGCGCACAGCTCCACTGTGACTCATGATGGCCTGGTCTCGTCATAAGCACACAAGGGCTTAACTACTATTACTGTAACCCGCTTTAACGCTGAATCCTGTGTGCTGTAAAGCGCTCTGATGCCTTTGGGCCATGTCCATGCTATATAGAACTGTAAATAAATTCACACTGTAGGGAACCTCCAGGCAGAAGCAGTCCACTTTGAGATGCTAAGTTAAATGTTCCTCCACTCAAGATGTGAACACGTATCTTACATTTACAAATGTAAAACAACTATCAACTACACACACGTACAATGCTTCTTTGCCTTAAGAAGTAGGATGGCCTAATGCTAAAAAAAAACACTCACCACTGACACCTGCTCTGATCTGACAGGAACCCCAGCAAGGCCAACTCAGCCCCACATCCTCATGAAGTCGATGAAATGAGTACCAGTGAATTGGGCACTGTTACCACAAGAATGTACAGAGTTTACAAACAGCAGATGCCGAAGTAAAGAAACTGCATAAAAAATCATTTGTACTTCTTTCTTGGGGTCTCTCTTTTTTCCTCGAGGCACTTGATTTGGGTAATGGCCCTGAAACAAAACGTCAACTTTCAGCCTTATAGTATTGACACCTGCATAAGTTACTTTGAAAGTGGTCTGAGAAGAAACAAACTTGAAAAAGACCATAAACGGCTTATCCCAAGGAGATCATAGTTTTACGCCAGCAAGTCCTGTATATCAAGTATTACCGTGTTATGTGATGAGGCGACAACGTTTATGAGACAGGAAGAGCGAAACCGGACCAAAAAGACGCCAGGGGTCGGCTGCCAGCACCACGAGGAACCCTCTCTAAAATCCGCTCCGCAGCCTCGGAGCACAGGGAGTTTATGGCGACCTCCAGGTGGCGCCAACACATAAAATAAAAACAAATGACGTCTTGTCAATCACACCGAACGCGAGCGTTCCTTGCACAGTCTCATCTAGTTCAAAAAAACACAAGCTAGTGCCACCCCCCTCCATCCCCCATCAGCGTGGGGAGCGTGTGATGCAGTTCACCTGCGCCAAAGATATTTAAACCTGGAATTAAATGGTGGCATATAAACAAAGTACCTCTTAAACAGAGAACCGTTACCCTATAATCAGGCATACCAACATTTTAGAAACAGAAAGTGGGAGATTTTGAAAAGAAATCCTGGGAATGTATTTTGCCCGTTGACATATACAGAAGCAAATGTAATGTTGGGCCAGGAGCGAGATAAAACAAGCCATTACTGACTGCAATAATCACGAGTCACGCGCTTGAACCGGGTCATGTATTCTTATAATTTGTACTTGTGACACGGCTCTTCGCGGGGTCAGCGGAACTCGTTATGCGTCTCGTGCGGAGTACTTTTGTGCAATGTATGCTAAATAAACCATACAATTTACGTGAATTGATATTAAACTCCGTAAAAAGTATTACTGACGTATTGACGTGTCCAACATGCACATTTGTGGATATCTATTGATTGAGGTGGGCGCCTCCAATGCACTTTTGACACCTTCCGCTTCTTGCATTTATACAACATCCTGTCAGTGAAACTGTAAGTACCAGAATGCAATGTGTTGTTTGGCTAAAACAGAATCGTGTCCAGTTGTCACTCGCGGGAGCACTTGGCAACGATTTATCACCACTCCAACTATATTAGGACAAACAAGATGGCGTGCAACCTCAGACACACACACCCCTGCACTGCACTAAATGCAGCAACAAAGACAATTCTGCCTGCAAACAGGTGCTGCACCGAACTTAGTAGACATACATACGCACAAGTTGCTCCAACTTGACATTTGTTACCAAACACCACCGAAACATGTCGCACACATGCCAAATGATTTGCAGCAAGCCAGCACACCCTTGGAGACCCTTGAATGTACCAAAAACTCACACTTGAAGTGTTCACACCTTTAATCCCACGAACCTCCATTTTAGGCCCAAACAAGCCTGTGTCTTTGCGGAGGTAAAATGCACTTTACAAACGAAAAAACAATGATCAATAAAATAAATTCACTAATGCATCGCAATTAATATATTGACAAGCTTCTAAACCAAAAAAAGCCTCTGCAAAAAAATCATCACATAACTCTAATATCGCATTTAAAATGTGTAAATTTCTTACTTGGCTAACCAGTCACACTATAGTAAAAAAGATTTTCAAAGTTGTACAGACCTGTGAGTGTTAAATGGACCTATTTTCAACAATCAGACATCAAGTTAGCCCGATCCCCTTTTAAATCATGAACTTAATCTTATTCTAGCAGGCGTCACGCACGGTTGTACTACTCATGCGCACATATATGGCTAATTTGTCCTATAAGCAACATTAGTGAGTATGTTTGTTTCGGGCAAATAATCTAGCCTCCCACCTTTTTGCTGCTGAGGGAGCTTCAGCCCTAATCTAGTTTTTAACAATTTGCTCTACTGCTATAATGAATATTTTATGGACAATCACAATTTTATTTTTTTTAGTCAACCCCTCAAAAGTGTTATCTATGATTTACTGGATTAAATAATATATGACTGACAATTTTAGAAAGTCATTCCTGAAACTCATCTCAGGTTACAGTGACCCCGGGGCATTTTTATAACATACGTGTCAGGCCCCTGGTACCTGGGATGCTGCTGTTCCTGCATCGGGGCACGGCTCTCAAACTTGTGCATCTCGAACACCTAGCTTCAAGGTGACCTTGTCAAACCGGAAGAGCGGGAGTTATCCTGACGGTGTTATCTCTAGGTTGTGTTTTTTTTTACATCCAATTATATGTTCAGCAGACAATAAACTTACAGAGGCACCTGGAGGGAAAGTCTTACATTTCAAATAAATATAATTTAACACCTATCTTTAAGATCAGAGCCACCCAGCATAAGTGAAAGGGTGTTTTCACCCCTGTCGCTGAAGGCCTCTAGTATCCAAGGATGGGGTTAGAATTCTGGTAGAATTCTATGGAATAATTTATAAATATACTTCCTAATTTTCACATCTCATTGGTGTTTGGCCCAATCTGAACCTTGCCTCATTAACAATCTTGAAAGTCTTATGTGATTGGCCCAATTGAGTGATTTCAAGAAAGGAATACCTGGTTTAAATGCCAATGTTCAGAGGGACTGCTCCAGGCCAGATTTTCATAATATTCCCATGAGATATATTCACAAGCAGTGGACCTAAATGGGAGTCATTTGCACAACCTCCAGATGCAGTGAAAACCAGCTCTGGGTCTGCTCCTAATGGAGCAGGTCTGTCCAACCCTGGTTACGAGCAATGCTTAGCCCAATCGATAGGCAAGAAGGAGGCTAGAAACATGCATGGTAGGGACAGTTGACCCGAACAGTTCAGCAAACAAGAGAAGGAAAAGCAGCTTGTCCGCAACCACACAGTTAATACCGGCAGGGATAAGCCATAGACTGTGTTGCAACACAGTCTAACGTCACCAAAGAAAGAGCTTTCTCGTGTGTAACCACATAGCTGCAAGCTGACCAGAAGCTGAAGGGTGAGTTTTGCAGTCTTTTTTGCCAACAGCAATTTTTTTAACACAGGCATTTAAAATGAAAACATACACAGAGGACATGGGTGTCCACTATAAAACATCTTCATGATATTGACCACGGTCAATCCTAAATAACTCATCAAAAGCCATTCTTCATCCAAGATGGTCCCACAGTGGCGTTTTTCTTTTCCATTGCATGCGCGTTATATTTTCACCCACCAGATTGACAATGCGGGGGCGGAATATCAGATGCTACCAAGTCTGGGACCCTACAAAGCACGCATCGCCAACAGAAATTGTTGTGAGTTCGACACGCTCAAAAGTAAAAAAGTGTAGAATGTCCTGATGTACGTCTCCCTGTAACACTACCACCCGGTCACATGGAGGCGGAATGCTTTCAATGATCTTAACATGAGCTAGATTCTCTTTCCAGATTTACTCTGTCATTACAGGCCAACCATATATGGAACACAGCTCCCGGTGCCAACAACCCCTCCAACATTTGCAGAAGCCCGTAAACATAGCTTTCAGGCAGTCAACTTGAGATGCAAGTAGCACCTTCGATGATGGTAGGAACACACGTAAACAGGACAAAAGGGCACTACAAATCCAGAATACAAAGAAATGCTAGTTGGCTAAAAAGACAAACATGGTAGAAAGCGAACATGGTGTTGGCCAAAATGGCAGTAACATTAGCAGTATTCCTCTATTTAAGTGGAATCCCAGTGGGTGGTTACCTCACTCCATGTTGTTAGATTCAGTGTAATAGAGGGACAATCTAATGCATTCTGGGTGGTGTGTCTTGGTATGCTTCCATTTAATTATTTTCTGTAACACACCTCAGAGGAATGATTTGAGGGGTAAAAGCTACCAACTAGAACAGTGTCTATGATGGCCACAATAAATGTATGGGGCAGAAGAACACATTTACAAAGTCAATTCCTATTAAAAGGCATTTACAGCATTTGCATAGCTGTCCATCGGTCCCATCTATATATGTGGCCTATCAAGTTCCTGCTCACTACAGTGAAGACAGTTGCCTTTTCGCTTTGTGTGGCTGTTGTGTACGCGCAGCATGCTAAATTCCCCTCACAACTTGGTGTCTTCGTCTTCCGCTTACCTGTGGGATCCCAGCTTATCAATCTCCATGGCAAGGCAAAATTGGATTAGTGCACACGTGGGAACAAGCACATTTAATGAATTGTGGATAACCATTTCACACAGATTTAATTCCATAATGAACAGGTGCCTTTAATTGTTCGCATGCACGCGCGGCAAAATACTGGTAGCCCTGGCAACCACAGCTTAAGATAATTACCCTTCGCTGGGTTAACATAGAAAGGAGAGTCTGGGCAACTTGCAGCCTTGTGGCTTGCTGTCAACATTGGAACCTGCCGGCTTTCCATAAAGTGCCACGTTAAATATTAAGATCCCATTCCCACCCAAGAGGCCGGGGCGGGATATGCGGAGGTAGTCATTGTTTCCAGCTTTTGGACTCAACAAAAATGTAATGATGAGAAAATTATTTGATCTCTCGACCAGATTCAAAACTAATGCATCGAACACGAAACATACAGATTTGTCCCTATCCCCGTTTCTTCTTATTCATAAACACATTCAGCTGCAAATCTGCCTTGTTCCAGGTGAACATAACTATTTTGTTCTTACAGAAACTGAAATCCACTTGCAAATCATCAAGTAATATGAACAATTTCAAGACAGTTCCAGTTTAAATACTGATTTAAACAAATATCAGTTTTCCTATGGAAGACCAGCGGGACATGGATCCTTCGTGCTTGTAAATTTGCTGACCTGCCTCTGTCACAAAGGGCTAGTCTCTGATCACAAATCACACACCTTATGTCCCGCTTTTGAAAATCAGCAAGCTGTTCATCTGATTATCTTTGGGACTTTTCCCTCATTTGCATTGCTTGTTTTTGGCCACTCCCATTTTGCATATGCACATGGGTGGATTTGAATGTCCTGTCCCTTCTCCCCTTACCTTCTTGTTCCATCTGCTCAAATCTGGCACAGGCAAGATAAAAGAAAAATACGCCATTGATTATATCACTATTTGTGTTTGAGAATCAAGTGCTATTTTGTGCATGCACAAAATGTCCTACCTTCTTTCCCTCTTCTTACCTACAAAATTTAGACAGTGCTTACAAACAGACTAACTCCTAGTATTAAAAGCTATGTAAATATTGGACGCTTACATTTACTTTGGTAAACTTTTTCTTCTTCTGAGAACACATATCGTTATGACACTTCCTTGGCTTGTGAACATAAAAACCGTGCCAGCAAAGTGCACATTTGGAAATAGCCTGTTAAACAGCATCTCTATTTTTGGGTGTTTGCTAATTCTGAGAAATTGCTCGCCCAAGCTAAAAATTTGCCATTATTGCTGATTTCAGCAACCTCCTCAATTTGATATGATCGCTTAAACATCCTCCCTCCCTCATGGTCGCCTTTCAAGAATCATTTTTTTCCCCATCTATTAACATACAAGCCGCAAACCCGAAAAGATTAAACATGAAGAATGGGATGCACATGGCGTTGAAACTGAACCAATAAATTATACATTCAAAATCATTTCATATCATTCCAAATTTCAACTCGCTGGGATTAATTACCAGTAAAAATCACTTGAGGCAGTACTACAAACGAAGCTGTGCATCTTTTGGGCCTTATTTACGTTTTGCTTGCTGTGCCATACATTTTAAATCCATGTCTGGTGTCTCAATTCGCATTCGCGGGATCCAGAATATTTAACAGATGACCTTGTAACTAGAGGGGTTATATCAATCTGACCCACTACCTGAAATTAAAATATGCTTCGAAAGAGGATAAAGAGTAATCAATTAAGGGATAAAAGGCACGTCAACCTGAAACACGCGTGGAATGTAAAAGTCATATTTTCATGTTAGATCTCTGGAGCGGTTCCCTTGATCCACAGTCAGACGTCTGCCGCTAACATCAGCAGGGACTCAATGTTTGAACAGTCAGAATTTTGTATCTGATGTGAGTCAGAATTTTGTATCTGAAGTGAGTTAAGAACAAGGGGAAAACTGAACCACCCACAAGGATGGACGGCTTGGCCGCCACTAGCCCAATACATGTCTATGTGTGGTAAAGCAAGTCTAAACTCTTTAGCTTTATAAACTCCCGCAGGTCTTTGAACACTTACACTGTGGCATAAGAAACAAGCATTTACAATGCAATAGGTCTCGCATTACTGAAAGTTTGAGCTATTGGTGTTGCATTTTTATTAGCAACGCCAATAGCTTAAGCATTCATTAATGCGAGACCTATTGCATTGCAAATGCTTGTTTAAAACGTGTGTTAATGTCTATAGTTTGATTAAACTGAGTCATTTATTTACGTTAAAACGCGTGGCTTTTGTCCTCTGGCAACTTCTGTGTGTCTTGTCGCTTTCCAGTAGCTTTATTTGTCCACGGAGTGAGAGAAAGATACTTACAAATATATATGTTTTTAACAAAGCGCAGTCGTGTCAGCGAGTTGCACCCTATAGTAAGTAGCACAATTGAATATATAGTCCAGACAGAAAATAGTGCGTCCTCCCGCACCTCCTTGTTCAATGCCGACGACATTTTTGTTTTTTATTTTCTCGGTGAGCAACTTAGAAGGTTGCAAAATGTCACGGCATTAAAGCAAAGCATCACTTAATTAAACGAAACAAGCGCGCCAAGGAAAAAAGGGTTAATTGGTGAACCTTCCTAAATCCCGGTTGTTCTCTTAGAGCTGCGCTGATGTCACAACCTAAAGCCCTAGTGCACGCAACCCGTTCTGTACCTATTAACCTTTCAGTTCGGGGCCCATTTTAATCGAACTTCCGCAGCGTGCGGCTTTAAAGGGCCCGACAACTATTAACTAAACAGTGAGTAAAGACAGAACGGGTCCAGTGCAGCAGGACTCTGCGTGTCCAGAAAAAGGGGGAGGTGAACGCTGGTTATTTAAAAAACAAGCTGTCGCCTTTGCGCAAATGAAAAATAAAGTGCTTACCAACTAATTGAAGGAGACAGTATAACGCCGCAAGTGAAAGATCCAGTCCTGATGGGGGGTCCCAAAAGGTGGCAAGGCAGTAACAAAGAGGGTCTAAGACGCCTCATTATCAATCAGAAGCCAGCATTTACCATGGACGATGACGCCAGCCAATGAAAACTATGGGCGGGGTTTTCACACCACTTCTAAAACATACCCTAATACAGCATGCCTCACAAAGCGAGCAGCGCTGTAAAATACGCACACACTGCTGTAGGGGTTTAGTTATTTTTATTATATTTCTAGGGAGCGCCGGGGCTGGCTACTTCTGGCTGCAAGCGCCAGAGAAAACTGCATCCTCGCCTCCCACGTCCGGTGACGTGGTTCCGGTTCCGCTCTCCAAACACTAGAGCGCTACCACATCTCCCCCCTTTATGCACAATAAACAAATTTTTAAAAGTCTTACTTCCAGTCCATTTCAAGTCCTTGAATCTCTCAGGTACCTTAATTCTCCGACCTGCTCGAGTTTCCACTCCCTCCAACATTCTCTCTCCGCTTGTAGTCTCTTGTTCTTTTCTCCTTCTCGCACCTTCTGCTTCCACATCCTTGACCTTCTTCTCACTCTCTTCCTTGCCTCTGCTCTTTCCTTCCGTTGCTTCCTTACTAACTCCTTCTCCCACAGCTGTTTGTCCTTCCGTTCCGTTCACTTGCTCTACTTGCCCTTCTCCACTTACTCTTTCTCCATCCTCTACGACGTTCTCCGTTACTTCTACTTCCTCGTCTTCCCATTTCAGTATCTTGCTGCATTTTGCCATTCTGTCCATGGACCAAATCTTACCATCGCTCAGTAGAGCTGATCTTGCATAGGGCTCCAATACCTTGAGGGGAGGTGAAAACTTGCTCTCTCCTTTCTTCTTCATGATGGCTAGCTTCACCCTCACCCAATCACCTTTGTCCAGTTCTGTGCTTTGCGTGTTCCGTCTTCTGTTGTAGTGTGCCGTGTAGACATCCTGGGCTCTCTCCAGATTTTTCCTGACCACCGCCGGTGACCACTTGCTCTGGACAATCAACTTCCTCCATGCTGCATTGTCTTTGGTGAATGCCTCTCTGCCTCTTAAGATCTTGAAGGGGCTGTAGCCCGTGCTACCCGGTGTGATTCGGTATGCCCAAATCATCTTCTCCAGTTCTATTTCCCAATCCTTTCCATCTTCAATGGCGGCCTGTATGGTGCCCATAATCACGCGATTAAAGCGTTCCACCTGGCCATTTCCCGCCGGGTGGTAGATCGGGGTGTGCTTCACTTCAATTCCGTTTCTGTTGGTGAAGGCCGTCCACTTTTCCGAAGTGAACTGGGGTCCATTGTCGCAGGTGATGATCCTCGGGATGCCTTCGCTGACAAAGGTGGTACGCAGAAACTTTATCACCGCTTCAGTATCCACTCGTTCCAAGACTTGTAGCTCGGGCCACTTGGAATACCTATCCACGGCGACCACCACGTACTTTTGCGTGCCCTCCTTGTTCAAGACTGGTCCCATTATGTCCACTGACAACATCTCCCACGGGCCATCTGGAATCGGAAATCTTCCCAGTGGGGGTCTCATCATGCTCTGGGCCTTGTCCGATTTTGCGCAAGACTCGCAAGAGCGCACATGTCTTTCTACTTGCGCGTCAATGGCTGGCCACCAGTAAGCTTGTCTGGCCAAGGCCTTCGTCTTTGTGATGCCCTGGTGACCTTCATGCATTAAGGACATCAACCTTTCCAAAATGTTCCTGGGCGGAACTACTTTGTCCCCTCTGAGTAGGAATATTGGGTTTTCAGCAAGTGACAGTTCCTCTCGGACTTCCCAGTATCTCTTCAGCTCCTCCTTTAAGTGTCTCTTCTCTGGCCAGCCATGTATTACATATCCTTTTACAGCCTCCAAGTCTGTGTCTTCCCTGTACGCTTCTTCCCAGTCCTGGGCGCTTATCACCTCCTCCGTGTCCTGGATGGTGGCTACGACGTATCCTTCCCACTCTTGCCTTTCTTCATTCCTTGCCTCTTCCATGGCCGCTGCCCTACTTAGGAAGTCGGCTACTTTGTTCTGTGGCCCTGGAATGTGCTCAACGTCATAGACATAGTCCAATAGCCTTAGAGTCATCTTGGCAATCCGGGGTGTGGCGTGGTCATGTCCGCTTGATGTCAGGACGCGAACTAAGGGCTTGTGATCGGTTTTCACGAGAAACTTGGCACCCCACAAGTATTGCCTGAATTTTTCCACCGCCCAGACCACTGCCAGCATCTCTTTCTCCACCACACTGAACTTCTCCTCATTGGGCGACAACGAGCGGGAGGCGAAGCTGACTGTCGACATCTCTCCTGACTCCTCTCTCTGCATCAGTACCGCTCCTAGGCCACGGTCACTGGCGTCTGTGGTGAGAACAGACTCTGCTTTGGGGTCAAATCCCTTGAGGGGAATGGCTGTACCCATTTCTCGCTTGAGAGCGTCGAACTCGTCTTGTTCCTCTTTTCCCCACTGAAACCTGTTCTTCTCCTTGAGCAGTTGTCTTATGTAGTGAGTCTTTGTAGCGAAATGAGGGATGAATTTGCTGTAATACTCGGCCATCCCTAGGAATGACCGAACATCTTCCTTCTTCTCCGGAGTGGGTGCTTCCATGATGGCTCTCATGTTTGTTTTTTTCGGAGTTATACCTTGTCCACTCACCTCATGGCCAAGGTATGTGACCGACTGCACTCCCAAATTGCATTTAGTCCACTCAGCAGTCAATCCACTGTCTTGCAGTTTCTGTAGCACCTTGTGAAGTTTCACGTTGTGATCCTGCCTCGACTTCCCCATTACCAGAATGTCATCCTGGAAGAAGAGGACATCCTTCAGGTCTTTTAGGAGTTTATGCATGATTTTCTGGAACACGACCGCGGCGGAAGCTAAACCGAAGGGCATCCTCACGAACTCGTAGCACCCGAAGGGTGTGATGAACGACGTGAGGTGGGTGCACGACGGATGAAGCTTAACCTGATGATAGGCTGATGAGAGGTCCACCGTGGAAAACCATGTGACGTCTTTCGTTTTTGCCAGCATTTCACTGATTCGCGGCAAGGGAAATTTGTCTATGACAATGTTTTTATTTAACTCCCTTAAGTCCACGCAGAGACGTACCTTGCCATTGGGCTTTTGGGCTACAACCAGGGGAGACATCCACTCCGCGCTCTCTATCGCCCTGATGACTCCCTCCTTTTCCAACCTGTCCAGTTCTATTTGTACTGCTTCTCTGCTGCGGAACGGAATGTTCCTCACCTTGTGTACTACTGGTACTGCCCCTTCCTTCAGTTTGATGAGGTGCGTGTACTTGCCCAGCTCGCCAATCTGTCCGTTGAATACTTTGGGATATGTTTTCCTCCACAGCTGCACATCTTCCTTGACCGCCATATCCATGAGTAGAATTTTCTCTATGCCTCCGGGGTTGAGCTGGATCCCCAAAGCCCCTTGGTCCTTCCAACTTAGAACAGACGGGCCTCTCTCTGCGACATATAGCTTACACTGCGCATGGCGACCTCGAAACTCAAACAAAAGCGGGCAGTAGCCCAACATGGGGATCTTTTGTCCAGTGTACGTTACTGGTCTCACATCCATGGGTAGGAGTGTCTCCTTGATCTTTGCCGCAAAGTTGTCTTCCCATACTTGTCTCTGAACAATTGAGATGGGTGCTCCACTGTCCGCGATCATCTCCAACGGTATGCCCCCTATGTGCATGTCGAGACGGGGCCTGTCTGTGTTGGAACCATCCATCTCCAGAACCTGGACATCAATGTACAGGAGTTCTTCCTCTTCACCTTTGTCTTCCTGATCACTGGAATCCTCTCTCTGATCATGGTCAACCAAACGCACTACTGCATTCTTCGGTTTCCTGCGACACACCTTCTCGTAGTGTCCAAAGATGTTGCAGTAGGAACACCTGGCCTTGAAGGCGGGACAAACCTTGTCGTTTCCCAGATGGTTACTGCTTCCACACCTGTAACACTGGGTTTTTCCTGTTCTGTGTGTTTTGCTATCCGCTTGTGATTTAGTGGAGACGTCGGCTCTAGATCCTCCCTGCGACTTCCGCATCTCATTTTGCTTCCACCGATCGTTTCTGTTTGGCGCCATTACTCTACACACTGCTTGCGACTCTTGGGCGTCTCTCTTCGCCGCTTGGGCACATCTTCTCGATAGCTCGGCTTTCTTGACCATCGCCCAGATCTCCTTGAGTGGAGCATCGCCATTCACCCACAATTTTTCCTGTATGTGGGTACTAGAGGTATGCATAATGATTTGATCCCTGATGAGTTCATCGTGCAGTCCTCCAAATTTGCACGTGACTGCCAATTTCCTCAGTGCCACCACGTACTCGTCAACAGATTCGCCGCTCTTCTGTTTCCTCTGGAAGAAGTTAAATCTGTCGATGGCGACACACACCACAGGCCTGTAATGTGCGTCTAGGTCTTCGATGGCGTGATCAAACACCTCCGTATCCGTCGCTGCTCTTTCACCTTTCACTATGGTGTCATAGATCCTGAGCCCTTCTGGACCTAAGTTATGGAGAAGGATTTTCTTTTTCCTCAGACTCGTGAATGCGGTTTCGCCTTCCTCTTCTAGCGCTTCCAGATAGTTGAGGAAGTACCTCTTCCAGTCTTCCCATTTTCTTTCTGGTTCTCCGCTTTTCGTGAGGAATGGGACTAGTTGGGTGAGGGACGTGCTCTGGCTCGCCATGGTTGGAGCTGTCTTCCTGGTCCTAGGTGTGACGACAGTCTTCCTGGAGGGACTCCCTGGGGCGCTTTGATCTCCTTCCTCGTCCTCTTTGTGTTCTCCCTCACTGTCCACTCCCAGTCCACCCTCTGTGGTGCTAGATTTCGTGCTTGAACTGCCTCCTGCCTTCACGGTCAATGGACCTGCAGTCTCCGCCAGCGTGCACCCCTATACTCTGTTTCCAAGGCACTGGTGAGGGCTCACCGTGATATAATGGCTGGGTACCTCTTTTTGTTCCCTCCGGTGTCTTCTGCTGTGTTGCTGTGCCCTCCACCCTCGTGGGGTGTCGTTTTCTGGTGCTGTGACCTTCACAGGGCTGTGGGATGACTGTGAGGCTCCTTCCTGGCTTGTGGCTGTGCAGGTGCCCGTTTTCGCGCCTTTTTCTGTCCTGCCGGCACCTCTGCCGCGCTCCGTTTTGTTTCTCACGCGTTATGCGTGCAACTGCGGGGTCGCGTGATCGGTCGGGTGTCGACCGGGATCCCGCCTCGTCGCCACTGTAAAATACGCGCACACTGCTGTAGGGGTTTAGTTATTTTTATTATATTTCTAGGGAGCGCCGGGGCTGGCTACTTCTGGCTGCAAGCGCCAGAGAAAACTGCATCCTCGCCTCCCACGTCCGGTGACGTGGTTCCGGTTCCGCTCTCCAAACACTAGAGCGCTACCACAAGCGCATGCCTAAATAATTATGCAATTGTATGTGGTTGGTGCTATAAGCTATGGTTTTTATTTCAAAGATTTTAAAAACCCACTACAAGGGTTTTTTAAGATGTTTTTACCATATTTTATGCTTATTTATATATATTACAGAAAGGTTGATAATATTTATTTATTTATTACCGTCTGTTTTATGTAGCATAATTGTAAAGGACCTATGAATTGACTCTTGTTTCATCTACGTAATGATTAAGTATGTTTTTCATGTCTATGCCTATGACGTGGTAACTTTTGTACTTGCACTGTCACTTTAAATATGTGAAGCACTCCACATGTGCGTCATGTGATCAAGGGCACTGTGTTGCCCGAAACGCGTCATGGCGGTGGTGCAGGGCGTTATTTCAAAATAAAATAGCATGCACCAAATCTGGGTCTGCGTCCGTTGTTTGGAGTGGTGAAGAGTGTCACGAAACAGAGAAAGCAGCAAATCGTGCCGAGCTTGCTTCCTCGGCATCCACAGACCCCTCCTTCGTCTTTAGGGTCGGTCGGCAAGGAGCAACTTCCTGGTTCTGTTCCGGGTGTGTTTGGAAACCTCAGAGAAAGGGGAAGCCGCGGCAGCCCCCAGACGCGGCAACAACCCTACGAGTGGATCAAACGACGAAAACACGTATCGGAGGATACATGTGGCGCCGAAAGTATCGACTAAGGTAGGGAAACGCCAAATGTCTGGTGAAGGAGAGTGCGCTATTCAAGCCCGATCATTTAATAAAGGACTTAATAGTTTAAATCCTTAAAGAACTTGCCCACATATTGCACCATGTCAGCTGAGGAGTCGCGAGGCAGCGGCTACAGATATGTTTATTGACTCTCCCAGTAGGGAGACAATAATTGGCATCAAACTCGACTCTGGAACCTATAGCCAACCAAAACGCTAAAGAACTGTTAAAAAAATTGGAGAAGCTTAGTCGAATGGAGCAATCAAAATGGTGGGAGCATAAATCACTCACGCGCTATTTGGAGGTGGGAAGAGTCCCGAGGGGATTAAGAATAATGCTATCCCCAAGTTATGAAAATCCAGACCCCCGAATGCTATCTGAGTGGGCTGAAACAAATTTAGACTCTTCACGACGTTTGTTAGAAATTTTGGTCAAATACGCTGAAAGCGACCGATTAACTCTACAAAACAATATTGAAGAAATTAATGATGAAATTGCTAAGTTGGAACAAACAGAGACAATACAAAAATATAGAAATGAAATGCTTGTCAGATTACAAAAGGAAGAGGATATAATAAAAAAGAGGAAGACCTTTAAGTTTCACCGAGATAAATGGAATTATGAACAGGGAAGTGTGTTCACATTCGCTAGAAAGTTTGATGATGCAAGAATAACTGGCACTGCAAGCGGGATGAGAGAACAGCTACTGAGTACTAGCGGGAATCTCACCATGCAATCGTCTGCATCCGACCTTAGTTCTGCTGTTGACAGCGAGTCAGAATTGGACCAAGCGAGAGGATCAAAGGCGATGGGGTTTCCAAAACGATCCCTGGCGCAGGAGGTCAACTACCTACGCCAGGACAGGCGACAGACCCTCAAGTCCAATGTAAAAAATACAAGTGCAGCAAGAATAGGAACCAAAAACGGAGAGCAAGACGCAGATGCAGCAAAGCCAAACAACAAGAAAAAGGTAAACAAAAGGTTGCCACGGAAATAACGGTGAAAGAAGTAAATTCAAGTACAATAATTAACCTGACAGACATGAAACTTAGCATGGAAGAAACAAAAATGTTGCCTCTTGGTTTGTCATACAGTCCACAAGCGAACTATGACTATGCTAACACCAGGGTTGACGTGTATACATTTGTACGTAAATTGAAGCTGCGCAAGTATCATACATTGCGAGGGGTTAACACAGAAATTCAAGGGCCTGTACAAGTATTACCTGTAGACAATCTCAATGGGTTATCAACACAAGATGGTATGTTATTAAATGATTCGGAGGAATTGCATGCAGAGAACAATACAATCACACAAGGATCTCAGCCGGTGGAAGTGGAAACAAAAGAAAATGTGCGCACTCCATTCAAACCCAAATCGACATTTTGCCCCCTTATGCTGAGAGATAATTGGACTTGTTCAGTGAAAAAGTCACAAAGGAGTTAAAATCACTCTATTACAAAACAATGCACTTAACAAGGAAATTCAACCAACAAAATAATGAATATCACAAACTGGTGAAAAAATTGCAAGCGCAACCAAAGATTATAATTCGCCAATCTGATAAAGGGGGCAATATCGTGTTGTGGCCACATGAACTGTACATGAAGAAGCACTGGGTCAACTAAATAATAGAGATTGTTACAGACGGAGTAATCAATTACAAGTCAATACAGCGCACAATGAATTCTATGGAAAGCTTGTAGCATGGAAGTCAGCAGGTTTGCTTTCTAAAGATGAAGTAAAATTTTTTTTAAACGATCACCCAAAACTTCCAGCTATTTACTTTGTCCCAAAAGTTCACAAATGCATTTCAACGCCTCCTGGTAGGCCCATTATATCGGCCTGCGGTGGTCTGCTGGAGAACACATCACGTTATGTGGACTACTTTCTACAGAACCACGTTAAAAGTCTTCCTTCATACATAAAGGATACAAGTGACTTTTTGAGAAAATTAAGTGGTGTAGAATGGAAAGCGGATCATTTATTGATGACTTTGGATGTTACAACATGGTACACCAGTATTAATCACCGTGATGGCAACAGGGCAGTGGAGTACTATCTGAATACAAGATCTGAGGACATGCATTTGCAAAACAAAATGTTACCTAACATGATTTTAACCTGTCTCGAGAACAATTTCTTTTTATTTAATAACCAGATTTTTAACAAAGTCAGGGGAGTGGCCATGGGGGCCTGTTTGTCGCCCACTTACGCGTGCCTCCATATGGGTTACTGGGAGGAACAGGTCTTAAGAAAGGAATATCTGGAAATTTTAAAGAGTCAGGTTTTATGTTGGTACAGATTTATTGATGACATTTTTCTGATTTGGAGGGGAACAGAAGTAAGTGCTCAGAGTTTTGTGGAATGTATTAACTGTAATTCTTTTAACTTAGGTTTTACAGCACAAATGAGCAGAGAAACTGAATTTTTGGGATGTGGAAGTTTATATTTCAGAAAACAGGGTCAAAACAAAATTGCATAGAAAAGTAACAGCTGGAAACACTATTTTACATGCTACAAGCCATCACCCTGCCCACTTGATTAATAGCATCGCCTATGGGGAGATGCTGTGAATATGCAGGGTATGCAGTGATGATAATGAGTGCAGGATAGCTCAGTTGAAAAGCAAGAATAGGTTCCTGGACAGGGGCTATTCAGAAAAAATACTTGACATTGCTATGAAAAAAACAGCTGTCCTTAATCAAACACAAGCGTTCAAAACACGTGATAAACCGTTGATTGCACAAGAGTGGCATTCTACCAGACTAATCTTAACATACAGCTTACAACATAAAGCTATACGTAAAATCATGAACAAAAATTGGCCTTTGGTAAAAAGTGACCCAGTGTTGAATAGCCAATCTATCTGATCACCATGTATAACCTTTAGGAAGGCTCAGTAAATGAGCAATTCCCTAGTAAAAAGTAGTCCGGAGATTTTGGTGGCTAAAACCTGGTTAAGTCCAAAGAATGGCTTTGTACGCTGTAAAACATGCAAAGAATGTAAATATGGGGTTGATAAAACAAACTAATCAACACCATTCAAACCGAATTCAGTACCAATTAATAAAAGTCTCAATTGCAAAACTGAATACGCAGTATATGTATTGGAGTGCTCATGCAAACTGCAATATATAGGAAGCACTAAATTGCAGGTACACAAGCGAGTGCTCCAACATTTGAGAGCGATCGTTAACAACTATGTAACTTACCCGGTTGCCTGCCATTTTAAAGAGTATCATGACAGTAAGCTGGATGACTTGAAATATTTCGTCATAGATACCATTCTTCCACAGAAACGAGGGGGGAACCGGGAGGCATTACTGCGTAGGTTGGAGACACAATATATTTTGGAACTGGACAGTAAGATACCCCAGGGCTTAAATTCGAGTGAAGATTTTTATACATGCCTGTGATTCAAATCTAGCTTTTAAATTAGATTTTTAATGAGATCTTAAAATCCATATTTAACTGCTGCCTGCACATATGAATGTTTATCTTACTGTTATTTTTTTGTACATTTGCACATTAGTAGGTCACGGCTGTGACCTCTACACATTATATTTTTCAGCACAAGCACTTTTAGGCTACTTAATCATGAAAACATCAGTAATCATGGCCCACTTGGGCAATATTATACAGTCTTATGTTTACATTTCCCCCTTTACAATTTTGCACACAATTCAAAACCTAAATAATTATGCAATTGGATGTGGTTGGTGCTATAAGCTATGGTTTTTATTTCAAATTTTTTTAAAAACGTCTACGAGGGTTTTTTAAGATGCTTTTACCATATTTTATGCTTATTTATATATATTACAGAAAGGTTGATAATATTTATTTATTACCGTCTGTTTTATGTAGCATAATTGTAAAGGACCTATGAATTGACTCTTGTTTCATCTATGAAATGATTCAGTATGTTTTTCATGTCTATGCCTATGACGTGGTAACTTTTGCACTTGCACCTTCACTTTAAATATGGAAAGCACTCCACATGCGCGTCATGTGATCAAGGGCACTGTGTTGCCCGAAACGCGTCATGGCGGTGGTGCAGGGCGTTATTTCAAAATAAAATAGCATTGCACCAAATCTGGGTCTGCGTCCGTTGTTTGGAGTGGTGAAGAGTGTCACGATACGGAGAAAGCATTATATATATATATATATATATATATATATATATACATACACTACACACAAGTTTAAAATGTGTACATCTGACTTTGTGTATGTGCATACATCTAGATATATATATATATATATATATATATATTTAGATATAGATATCTATACACATACAAACCAAGTCATATTTAAATATTTTAAGTAAAGAACACTGCCATACAATGAAAGGACAAATTAGCGTGTGTGGCCTTCCGCTGTGGTGTGAGACAGGACAAACAGAGCTGGGGCACAGGCCCCCACCTGACCACCCCCACCCCCAGAGACACAGTATGCTCTCTCTGCAAGGAGCTCTTTATAGAAACTTCCTCCAGACAAGCCCAGTCTTGCACATCTTGCCAGCTAATTATGCAAGGGTTTCAAATAATTATCTTATATCCAGAAAAATGATAACAAGGTTGTCTCTCTCGGATTCCCTTTTCGCTTAACACTTCTCAGCTTTGTGAATTCCCCGAGTGTAATCTTGCAGACCCACTGATTTCGAATTTACTAAAATGTGCTCTGTCCTTTTTGTACTTTACTGCACAGTGTGATAAGGGAGAAATGTGCTTTTTTAAACTCGCACATAAGCGTCTTCTTTGACACTGATGACTTTAAGTCAAGAAAAGGAAAAAGCGGTTCAATAGGATAAAATAATTCCCATTTTCCTTGCTTGCTTCATCTAGAATAGGATCTCGGCTTCTCATATGGGATAGAATACATTTCAATCAGTGTGCTCTTTCCTACAGTAAAATCCTGGAGCCTTTTTGCTTACTTCTGAATGACCAGGCCCTAGAGTTCAACCCCATGGGGAGACGGAGCAAAAGAAATGGAATGGAAAAAAAAAAAAAGCTTGAAGATGTCAATTAAGCTTCAATGCAACCAAAAAGCGGAACTCATAGAAGCAAAAACATGAGTGGTATTTAGGGCCTGACGGCTATTGGATTGGCGTGCCCATGATGCGTGTCAACAACGGGAAAGGACAGTTGGTAGAACAATGACGGGGTGCAGACATGAAAGATGAGCATGTGCAATTACTGCCGAAACCTCACCAAGACTATGTTTGTAACTGTTGATGTCACAGCCATAATTACACTGGTAGGTAAGCGGTTACATCCAGCTGTGCGGTACAGACCAACCATTGCACCATTATAAGATATGATGAGTGATGTTCCTTAAGAGAGCGTGGTAGACCGTCACCACCACCACACACAGTGAGACTTTGTTTGTCCAGAGAAGTACCGATCAGCATAGGGAAATCACTGCCTTCCAAAGAAGTCAACAAAATGTGAAACTGGAAGATGTTGAAGGAAGCAGATGGAAAATTCCAAGCACAAATAGACCCACATAAAGGTGGTCTGTTTTTGAGTTGTGTGTTTGCATCTTCAGCAGATTTCTCGAGATCTTCAGGCGTGGCACTTTTCTAGATCTACCTGCCAGAGAAACCAGCAGGTTGTAGGTCCTGTAGATGGCCATCAGACATAGAGTGACTTCTTACAGTGATCCTCTTCTGTTAAGATATTAGTGTCCAGCAGGATTTTCTATGTGGTGATGTGGACATCTAAAAAAAAATCATAAAAGTATGAAAATTCACCGGTTTCAGCTAACCTAGGGAATTAAACCTCAGAAGCATTTGGAAAACCATCCCAGTCTACCAAAAGCACTGCAATGCCATAACAATGGCAAAATGTGAGCTATGTAAATTACAAATAACAATAAGCGTTTTAAGAATATTTAAGAATATTTAAGATATTTGAGATTCAAATGCATAGGCTGGGGAAGAACGAAGAGAACCATAGTTTTCTTTAGGTGATGATGATGATTAGAGCCTTGTATAGCGCAACTTTACCCGAGGGCGTCAAGATGCTAGTGATGGAAAAAAGCTGAATGTGAAGAAAAAGAAAAGTGTCAGTTAGAGATAGGCTTCCCTGAAAAGCCAGGTCTTCGAGGCCTTCCGGAACTGAGAATGAGAGGGCTGATCCCTAAGTTCCACAGGAAGGGTGTTCCACATCCTTGGAGCAAGGGAGGAGAAAGCTCGCCTGCCCCATCTTGCCTTAAGAATTCTGGGAACTGCGAGCAGGTTTTTGTTTGCTGAGCGAAGGACCCTACTAGGGACATAGAGAGACACAAGAGGCCTAATGTCTTCTGCCCAAAGCCCATGAAGGGCACGGTGAGTAAGGCACAAGGTCTTGAAGTCAATCCTGGCTTACATAGGAAGCCAGTGCAGGTCTTTCCTAATGGCTGAGCCTGATGAACGCCTAGGAGCATCCACAACGAACCTTGCGGCCACGTTTTGCAGGATCTGGAGACGCTGGACAAGATGTTTGGAGATTCCCTGATAGAGTACATTACAATAGTCCAGGTGGGAGGCTATGAGGGCTACTGTGACCTGTTTACGGGCTTCAATTGACAGGTAATGTACAATTTTCCTCAGGATTCGCAATACCCCGCAGCAAGTTGAGGCCGTCCTGCTGACTTGTTTATCAAAGGAAAGCGAGGAATCAAAGATAATGCCCAGATTCCGAGCTGACTGAGTGGGTGTAGGGCAAGTGCCAAGGGCAGAAGGCCACCAGTCCGCTGACCAAATCTCCAGCTTTCCTCCGAAAATGATCACCTCCGTTTTCTCCCCATTAAGTTTAAGATAGTTTCTTACCATCCACTCCGCTACTGCCTTCATGCAGGCTTTAAAATTAAGGGCAGTGATGTCAGCGGCATGTGAGATAGAGACCATGATCTGAGTGTCGTCAGCATAGGATACGACTTCCAGACCAAAGGATCTGACAAGCCTGGCAAGCGGTGTTACATATATATTGAAGAGTGTGGGGCTCAGGGACGAGCCCTGGGGAACCCCACACTGCACAGGCTTGACGGGGGAGAGATGGTCGCCCAGCTTGACCCTTTGTTCGCGCTGAGTCAAAAAAGATGTTAAAAGACTAAGCGCCGGTCCGTCCACTCCTATTTCCTGCATTAGGTGAGTAATAGATGTAAAGAATCACACAGGGAGTATCTAAAAGAGGTGGATCAAAATATACATTACAAGGGAAGGTGCCTCATAAGTGATAAAGTTATCTATATTCTATTCTAAAAAAGGTGCACTGAATGTATGAAAATACCTCCCAGCAGTACAACACATCAAAATAACTGGGAGAGACTATGGGGCAAAAACATAAAACAAGAAATTAAGAACAATGATAGAGACCGGGCAGGGGAGTAAGATACATACACAGGCAAATGAATATAAATGGCAATGGACAGATGAGATGGGAACTCTGATCATTATGAAAGTTCAATGGGAAAGTTTCTCATTCAATTCCCTGTTACTTCAGTAAATAGGTCTCTTCGATGTTTAAACACTTGTAGCCCCCGAATTCAAGCGCTCCAGGTACTGAAGTTCCATGTTACTTACTTTCTCCTACTAGGTATTGCAGTGCTTGGCACACTTTGTCTCAGTGGGTCTTCAAGTTTTCAGTAACCTTCCTCTAACAGGTATTCCATCTGTTGGTGGAATTAGCTTTCACGTCATTTATTTGTTTGTGTGGAATAATACAAATCTTACCAGAGCAAACATACAAAAATGCAGCTCATCATATAAAAGATACAAACACTTGTGACCTGGAACAATAATAGACACGAAACTGTGCACAAACCTCCCCCAATTGTGGTAACCCCACCACAAATACTTTATAGGTGGAAAGATGCATAACCTTAGAGATAGGACAATTAGACCCTCTTCTCAAATTATCTCTCGCCAGCGTTCATCAATTCCAACCTTATCATACACTAAACCTGTCCACAATTCCTTCTTTCCACAGGCTCTAAATATTACATTTTAAAAAAAAGAAAAAATATTGTTTAAAAACTCCTTCAGCTTTTTCTGTCCGGGAAAACAACTTACGTTGTCGATTCTACATCCACATGTTAGTGGGAGAAAAAAATGCAATCATTTACACTGCTGCGGGAGAGAAAGCTATAGCTAAGAGGAGGCTATTTTAAGCTTTATCAGAGAAAGCACATTCGTTTCCTAGTCCTCTACTTTAAGCCAGAGGTTCCCAAAAAGTTGGCAATCTGCTAGCATCCAGCAAAACTTTTTATTCCAGGCAAACTGTTGGCCATAGGGAATATTCCACTGGTTGAGGTTGTCCTTTCTCCATTCTTAGTTTTGTGTTATAGTCACTTTAACAACATTTAGGGCATTAAAATGGCAATTTAAATAATAAAATAAAACTAGTAACAGCTTCTCAAGACAAAGTAAAAAGGCAGTTGCAAGCTACCATGATCCGTACAGTCCCATCAGCGTAATGTGAGCAGTGCTGTCACAGCAACCAAGAGAAAAGACGGCGGCGCATCAACTGTAATGAAATAGACAGTCCTGAAGGACTGTGGGAGAGGCTGCAGAACCACAAACCTCACCACAGACAAATATTTAAACGGAGCCCCTGGCATGCATTGGGTTTAAAGGCTGCACCAGAAGAGGTTGAATTATCCATTAGCTAACTAGACTTTACCCATATCACTCTAACTCACTAAGCGATTACAGACGTCTTGAATAAAGTTACAATCCATAATAACTGTTACTTTAGTTTGCATCCATCCTGTCCAGATTTAATCAGCTCCAAAAACTTTAACAACATAGGTTTAAACCCAAATGACTCAATAATTTAATAATTGGTAAGAGACACCATGTAAACAAAATTGTTATTTTGAAAACAGGTCTTTCTGTTCTTTGCATCACTTTCACCATTTTTAACTACAGTTTGAGAAGAGGCCTGGCGTGATACACCGCGGAGGGGGCTGCTCTTGTGCGCTGTGCTGTACTGCCTCTTCACGCCATCTTTTTCCCCCATCCGCGCTTTCAAAGGGGCCGCGGACAAAGCGTGGGCTGGAGACCGCATCGTGGTGTGCACAAGCGGCAATGTGACTGTAGTTGGTTTACAATACTGCCTGTGGCGGGTGCAGTGCACTGTCTAGGGAACTGTGGGCCATACCAGGCAGAGACACTGACAAACGGAAGGGGAGGAAGGAAACAGGAGAGGACTAAGGAGACAGGAAGTGGTTGTGTAAGGTACAACAAATTGGGACAATGCCTCAACTGCACTGTCCTTTTGGCGAAGCCTGGTTGCTGATACTTTACCCTTGGTAGTTCATCGTACCAGACTCGCTTTAAAGCTACAAGTAACTACTGCCATAACTCCAGCATCACGTCAACTATTCAAAATGAGGTCCTACCTGCCCGATCAGACTCCTGCACTGAATTAAGCCTGCCACAGTCCCGCAGAGCATCCCAAGACCAACCATAAGTTCACATGAGCACAAGGCCTGGTACCCAAAAGCCCCCTATGCTTATTATTGTGACCACTTTATCTAAAATGCATTCTTTGACACATTCCACCCATGAATTGATGTCAGCCATGGATGATTACTGGTAACTCCAGAAATTAAAAGAAACTCAAAGCTCCATCATTGCATGAAGGGAATAGTGCTTCTGAGATTCCCCTGAACTGGAAGCACAGAGGAGTACTTCATATTCTTCTGGACAACATTAAAGCACATTTCTCTTTTATTTCCCTATGGGGACATTTATTAGTGATTGTGGAATATGTCAACCCAGCGATTTGCAGATCAGTTTGGTTTCAGCTCTATAAAAAGACATCTCAAACCACTTGCACACTTGAGTCAGCCTTATCGTTTAAACTGTTACAACTATGATACAAAACTTAGATTATCCAGAAGCTGCAACATTGCCTGATGTAGCTAGAACCTCTCCTCCTCGTACCAAAATAACTCAGTGATCAAGAATCATCTAAAACACAGACCTCAACAATGTTGACATACTAATATGTAGCAAACTATCCATGCCCACCCATTGGGGAAAAGCACCTGAACTCGCCTATCCTACGAAACTTGGTGAGGAACCAGGGAGCCAAACTGGCATTGGGTCTCACCACAAGTCATCTCAGTGATCAAGACTTTTTCTGCCTGGTGCTCCTAATGAGAGACTTTTCCTGAGTTTCTGCTTCCAAGCTACCCCAGCTCTGTTAATCTTGTCTGTAAAACACTGACTGGCTCTAGCTCGGAACGCTGTAACACTTACTCTGCAACTTCTACTGGGTCCAAAAGATAGGCGCAATAGTCCTTCCACTATGCAACCACATCTATGTTTCCTTTCAAACGCTCAAATGGCTGCAGGAAGCTCTGCAAATCTCATTAAATGACCACTGCTTTACATAATACACTTTCCAAGGTTTCTGACCAAAGTTCATACAAATGAAGCTTCAACACAACCCGCGCAGGACAGGCTTAAGCTAAAAAACCCAGCTTCTGCTCGAGACTCCTTGAGACAACTACCCTTGCCATGGCATTACCTCATCCTTAGTTGGTCCTTTAGCTCCTAACCAGCTCACCTCCAGAAAACAAGGGACCACCTCTCTTTCAGTAACCTAGGAACATGTCTGCTACCCTTTTCTAGCCAGTAAGGCACTCAGTCCTCATCCCGTTGTGAAAATTGTACGCCACATTTGCTCGACATTGCGAGGCCCATGTATGGTAGGGAAACGATGAATCCCTACAGCCTTTAAGCTTCAAGAGAAGTGGTTTTGATTTAGTTTTAAAGACGGGTAGTGTTGTTGTGTCCTGATGTTCAGTGGGAGATCCTTCCAGTGAGTGGGTCCAAGAAGGCGGGAGAACAAGAATCTTGATCATTCGCCGAATGGGTTTGTTGTTATGTACACACACTACATGCATTATAACCCCTCTAGGAGACAACAACTATCATAAAAAAGCACGTACCTTATAACCACAATATCACGTTTAATATTTGCACCAGGTGAAGACTCAAAACTGATACATACTGTGATAACACCGCCTCTTTATGTGCTGGTTAAGCCTCTTCTGTCTACCTATATGTTCCCCTGCCTCTCTGCATTGCTCTGATCCACAGTTACTCCGTTTAATGCACTATAAAAAGAATCTGCAATAATTATGCAGAATGTGTGTTTTCTCGCAGTACCACGTTGCATTTTTAGATCAATAAATTATGCCGCTGCCAAAAAAAAATAGCATGCAGGTCTAAAAAGGTATCCTCGCGCCATATGGGCTTCCAACTGTGGAGGGAGGTGGGCAGTGTGAAGAAACTGTAGAGGCATCTGTTTAGGAAAAGAGTAACTAACATCTGATTCGGTTCATTTGCCATGTTTCATTTTAATTAACGAGTGGAAATTAATTTTGGAAATAAAGTAATATGAAACGTACCTTGCTCTTATCTGCCTGGCATGGTGGGGTAGCCGCTTTACTACAGAAGGTCCAGAGGACATATATTTGCAATAACCACCACCAGCTATGGAAATAAGGTCCATTTAGGTTCATTGCATGTCAATTTATCTTATGCAGACAGCCTGTAAATCCGGTCAAATTAGATATTTTCTTAAGCCCCATCTTCTGATATGATCCAGGGAAGCCAAGCTGGAAAGAGACCGCTCTCCACGGCGGCTTCTCATTTCTAAATAAACAAAACTTAAAAACCACAAGTGCTCTTCATGGACCAAAGACATCACAGGTGAGCAGCAAAGAGTCCCACCACAGACAACACAGCTATTCTTTAGTCAACATTGACACTAGTCTGGGTATCTCTGTATTGGACTGTGATCAATGATCAAGCCAATGAATCACGCCATTAGTACCATGCATGCTTCCTACAAATAGTCCTCTTGGCCCCGAGCAGGGTAGTTTGTACTCCCTTCAAGGGGAGGGGGGGGGGGGGTGGAGGAGTGTGTGTGGGGGTACATGAATTACTATATACGTAATACAGATTGAAACCATGATATTGTGTTCCTTTTTTTCCGGTGCACAAATGCGAAATTAAGTGTATAGTGCCCAGAAACATTTGTTTTTCAGGATTTTTTTCAATTTTAACTACTTTCAGACTTTTGTTTTCAAATGACGTATCTCATACACTTATAGAGGACTGCATCATGGGGTGTTACTACATTAAATATAGCACAGACTATTATTATTATGGGATTTATAGAGCGCGTGGCTACCCTAAGGCTTCCCAGGCCTAGGAGTTCACATAGCTGATAGGGGTCGGGTGGGCCTTAAAGGTATTGCTTAAACAGCCAAGTTTTAATCGCTTTGCAGAACTGTAATTCTTAATTCATCAACCTATATTCCAGTGGTAAAGAATTCCAGAGTTTAGGAGCAAAGTGGGAGAAGGATTTTCCTCCCCATCTCGCCCTTCTGACTTTAGAAGTGCCTCCGGGCTTGAACGCAACCGCCTGTTTGGAATGTAAGGGTATACTAGACTTGATTTTTTTGGGGACCTCAATTATGGCAAGCTCTATGGGTAATAAACAGTATTTTGAATTTTATTCTGGCCTCTACTGGGAGCCAATGAAGCCTGATTATGAGCGTTTTCACTGACTCCCGCGCCGGAACATTGCAGCTGCATTCTGGACCACCTGCAATCTGTGGGTTACAAATTTAGGTGACCCAAGAACAATGAATTTCCATAATCTAACCGCAAGTTGACTAAAGAATGGACCACTGTCTTCCTACGCTTTGTAGGAATCCTGTCTAGAATTTTCCGGAGACTTCTGAGTAGTCCAAAACAGGTCGCTGCAACTTTCTTAGATTGTGTCACCATAGAGAGATCCGTTTCTAACCAGATGCCTGGATTTTGTATTGTTTATTTGGGGATGGGTGGATTGCTTAGGCAAACAGGCCAACCTTATGGTGGTCCTCGGTATTGCTTTACTCCTGAGAAATAGTAACTCAGTTTTGCCCCCATTTTATTTTAGACAACTTGTTGTAATCCACTCCTTGACTTTTTCCAAGCAAGAAGATAATCGCTCAGCGTCCTTGCTATTTTTTGGGTCCAAGGAGATCACCAACTGAGTGTCGTCGGCAAAGGACGTCACAGAGATATCAAACTCTAGGACAATCTTAGCCAGTGGTTCCATGTACACATTAAAAAGCGTAGGGCTCAATGAGGAACCCTGTGGTACCCCATACCTCAGTGACAGTCTTGGAAAGAGTAGTGTTCTCCTGTACTTGAAATGTTCTATCTTCCAAGAACAAAGACAACTATTTAAGCATTGAGCCCTGTATTCCAATGTCTGGGAACCTTCTCCATAATATATGATGGTCTACCATATCGAAGGCGGCGGTCAGATCCATAAGGAGCAAGGCGGCTGATTTTCCCTGGTCTAACGATCTTAGTTCCTCCACCGCCACCAACAGAGCCGACTCTTTGCTGTGTTAGGTCATGAAGCCCATCTGAGTGGGGTGGATTAGCTATTTGTAAAGTTCAAAAATTGCAAGAGAACATTCTATGCATTGCAGAATATAGGACAGGCTTTGGGAACTTTAGGAAAGAACACCTACCCACTGAAACTGGTTTGTGTAGACCTCCGACACTCAAGGCAATGAATTTGCCTTATAATTCTTGATTGACAGCACAGCTATCTACTTAACTTAGCGTTACCAATTTTTTAAAATATAATGAGAGTGGACTTTGGTGCCACCCAGCTGAGTATTTCTCTCTCCACCCCTCATACTACATACAGCTGTTTGATGTATCATTCCACATTCTAGGAACTGCTTGCACTGGAATCCATGAAAGACTATTTTACATATGAAAAGTACACTCAGTCCCCACACTGCCAGATTTTTTTTTTTCTGCAGTGTTTTATATAGCGCGAACTAGACCCGAACCGAATCAGGTATCAGAGCGCTTTACATATTTTCCAGTTACGTTACATTTACACTATTTATCTCTTAACCCCTCCCCTGCTGGTGACGGAACCACTCCATCAGCTGCGGTCGCGCTGTGCTGATGACGGAGCGGTTCCGTCACGGCCCGCTCTGAGCGCCTGCGCGGCGCGGATTCCGCGCCTGCGCGGCACGGATTCCACGCCTGCGCTGAGTGTTCCATTGAGCGGGCGGGGCCGTGACGGAACCGCTCCGTCATGAGCACAGCGCAACCGCGGCTGGTGACGGAGCGGTTCCGTCACCAGCATGCGGCTGCCGCGCGACCGCCTCGCCCCCTTAGCACTGCGGCGAAATAGCCGCCACAGTGATGGGGTTAAATGAAATGCACATAAAAGGAAATCTTTTTCCACCACTTTTTCCAGAAGTGGCAAAGTCAAAAGGGCTGGCTTTAATATGATAAAGAGCATTTATTTATGCAGCAGAATGTCTTGCATATTAAAGCCAGAACAATAGGCTTGGACAATGCTTGTTTTGCTGGGTAGGGCACTGATATTGGCAGAAAGTTTAACTGCATTGCCTTATAATTCAGGATGTATGTTTTCAACGAGTGACACTAGATGACAGGCAGCTGAGGACATTTCTGAAGCTACGCATTACATCACACCTCCCAGCCCTGGTGACCACAGAGGCGGTGTCGGGTGGGTACGGCTGCGGTGAGATATAGTTTGCTTGTACAGTTCCAGGAGGAAGCTTAGTCTAAATCAACACGCCATGGCACTGTGGTGCCATCAGAAAGATAATCTGGGGAAACATTTCACCTCACTGGTAAAATACATCTGCTATGCTCCAAAAAAACACATAAGCTCGTTAAACATGGCTGACATTTTCACATCTGTCATAGCAGCCATTAGCATAATGAACTCCCATGAAAAGATGCAGACACGGGTCCAATTATGAACACTATGGAATAACAGATTTTAAGAGCCTGAGTCATGCAAAAAGAAACCTGTAAATCTACACATCCCAGATTTATGCATATGATTTTCATTCCATAGATTGCCCTAGAATTCGTGAAATCTCAATCAGTATGTTAAGAAAATCTCTAAAAATCCTGATTTCCAGGTGCATCCGCCTAGTCATGGTTCAGTGGAGTCTAGGCAGAAGCGCGCGCATGTATTTTTGATCTTGACTTTTTCTCCACACGGTATTCATTTCCTTTCCTATACTCCATGAAAACACACCGGTACTCTAAATGCATTTTTTACAACTTAAGTTTGATGTGCGATTAGGGTGGAAAAAATCATTGTGTACGTTGGGGAATAGCCACGAAGTTCAAACTTTTGGGGTATCCCCAGGAGTCCAACGCTAAAGTGGCACTCCTACAACATACTCTTGGGGATCCCCCCAACTTCACATCCTCCGACTTAACTCAGGGCTCAAACATATCCGCGGTTTTCCAAGGTTTTAAACCTCTCTAGGAAAAAGTAAGTAGAGACAGATGCAAATCCTGTGAAAGGGGATCTGTCATTTGTAGGTAAACTTTCAGCACATCCAGGCACACATTAGTATACCAAAGCGCCATTTAAACGTCATTTGTATCCGTGTGCCTGAAGGCGCTTCAAGCGGGGTCTCTGCGCGATGCAAACACAAACCACGTCATGAATCTCTGTACTGCTGAACTGAGCCAAGACTATGTACCAGAGGAGATAGCCTGGGACACAGTGCATTTCAAAGCAACTCTCTTTTTTATACCCAAACGGATTAAAACTGTATGTGCCAACTTGACCAGGGCACCGATGCACGTGTGCCATCCTCTCAGAGCACATGGGGAAGGCAGATTTCAACAAGACTATACAGAATTAGAGTGCAGCTCTTTTATATATCTTGTCATTGCTTTGAGAAGTAAAAACAGCAACACATCAAAACTGTTACACTTTACACCACTGCAATTATTTATAAGCAACATATGAAGCCGTAATACACAGAGCAAGAATAAAGAGTACAAGAAAACCAATTACTTTATGGTGATGGAATTCCTCAAATGTCCCTGTTCCTGGAAGTACACCAATCAGGGTGTTTCATTGAGCACCAACTTGTTTGTCTTTGTCATTTCTTTAGCAATGAAAACAGTAGATTTCTAATGCCTGTTGGCGGTGCACTAGAGCAAGTACAAGACTTGGTGGCTGGGCCTTTCTTTCTGAGGGCACATCCACATAACGTCTCACCGCCATGTTTTGGGTAAAGCGTTTGTCACTTGTGCTGGTGAACTGCCACCAGGTTTTAGAAAACCAGTGTGGACGCCTTATAAAGAGAGACCTCTTCAGAATGCAGGAGGGGGTGGGTGGGGGGTTAGATCGCTTCAGCCTGAAGGGGGGGAGGTCTCTTCAGACTGCAGAGGGGGGTACCTCTAAAGACAGGAATGGAGAGGGAGACCTTTTCAGACTGGAGGGGGGACCTATATAGATTGGAGAGCAGTGAGAATCTCTACAGACTGGGGTGGGGGGACTGGAGGGGGAGAGACAATCTTGTCAGACTGGAGAGGGGGGGACTCTTCAGACTAGAGGGTGGGGAGACCTCTTTAGACTGCAGAGGGGGGACATCATCACACGAGAGGGGGGACATATTCAGACTGGAGGCGGAGATCTCGTCAGACCACAGAGGGGGTGGGATACCTCTTCAGACCACAGGGGGGGTATACCTCTTCAGACTACAGAGGGAGACCTTGTCAGACTGGCAAGGGTGGTGGGAGACCTATTCAGATTGGACAGAATGCAGGGCTCGCGGAGCTGTGCACACTGCAGCCTGTGGAGTTCTCTGCATGCATCTCACCTTTCTGATGCCTGGAAGAGATCTAGTGTTCCAAGAACATGCTAATGCAAGATTTGATCCCCTGAAGGACAGGGCAATAGCCAAGCTCAAAACTTTCACCTGCATCTTCTGTGATCATGCTCTAAAACCATATGTGTTACATCACCAACGTCAGCCCTATAGAATAAATTCTTTCTGCAAGCAAAGTTATATCCAACATGCTGCAAAGAGGACGGAAATAACCAAGGCTTCATCTTCAAGTAACATCTGCCTTTCTCAAACCAAGCATTCTACAACATTCCCTGGTTATACAAATGTTGTAGAAAAATTAAAAAAAATCATGTTGCCTGCAGCCCTCAACTGTGCCGCTATACGTCATGCTAATAGAAAACCTAACTGGTGTGAACCCAACTAAGAGGTGGGTTCAACAATGCATGTAAAACGCATTACTATAGCACTCTTTTACGAATTCTTACATATCTTTGTGAATCGGCCCCAAAACATCTGAAATAGGGAAAAAATAGAATAATCAGGGAATATTTATATACAATTAGTACAAACACAAAGGACTGTGCTCCCGGTGCAATGGTATTAATATGGAGTTGTTCATTTCAGGGCTAATGCACAGAGGGCATTGTAAGAATACGTCAGCGTACTACTGTAATACTACTTACAGCATTCTTACATACTTCTGTGAAGTTTTCCATTGGCTCCTCGAGCCACATGGAAACCCAGCCAAGGTTGACTACATACCAGCCCTATAATTAATGCGTTTTGTTTCCACAAAAATGAAAGTCAGGCAATAGGCAGGATGGTGCTAACCCTTCGAGGCACGCAGTCTGTACATCCGCCATCGCGCCTTCGTGTCCTCAACCTCTTCAGTCAGTCAGGACAAAATCTGAGGGTGGTGTTGCCCTAAGTTCATTATTTCCATCCAAATTGGAAGCCTTGCAGGGGAATAAGGCTGTGTCGAATGAAGATTTCTCAGGCGAGGCTGGTAAGTTTTACAGAAGTTTTATTGAAGAAATATAAGACACCCACGACCGAGGCTTCCGATGCGTGCGAAGGACTCTGCAAACTGAATTAACGTTTCCAGCGTTTCTGCACACATTGTCCAACATCAGCCGTGGAACGATAATTGAACAATGCAACATGCTCGTGGCTGGAGGCATCTGTGCGCCGGGTTGACACGAGATGCATCATACAGCCAGAGGACACCTGATGACGCTGCCACGGTGACTGGGAGGAGACCGGCTGCAAACCGGAACGCAATGATGTGGACCAATGAGACCGCCATGTTGAGGTCAAACCAACCATATGTTGGGCGCTCCGAGGACATGTGCAAACATACACACTGCCCAACCCTACATGTGTAATTCACACAAACTATTTTAAAGCAAATATGAGTTAACACCACCCCTGTACACTCACCACTTGGGGCGCCTTGATGCTTAAGAGCAGTTGTAATTGTTACTTAACTAAATGGCGCTCATTTTATTGAACCTCTGAAGGATGAAATGCTGAGCGGATAAGCTGCTATCCTAACGTGTGACCATGAGGTCGAACATGGATTCCATTAGTGCCCCGAGCAGACAGACCACGACAGAAATAGGACGGATATATGCTTTCTCTTTTCAATGCACTCAATTCCAAAAGAAATGCACAAAAGCATCTGCTATTACAGTCAGTAGCACTGTCTGTTTCCGTGCCCCCAGCAACACTAGACCTACCCTAAATGACTAAACAGAGCCCTGGCATTACACCTAGAGAAACACCACTAGCATAGCACAGCAATGTGTACTTGTAAAGCACATCTTCAACCTAGTCGCCATCTTGTCAGTGATGCTTTATTACCAAACTCCTATCTGCTCATTTCATCCAACTCAGAAGAATGAAAGTCTACATCAGGAGTGGGACCTTCCTTCGCCCATGAGGCCAAACAAAGATCCCTCCAGTGAAATTAATTTGTCTGCTGAATCATGAAACACTTTAATGCTTTCATGGTCTCTAGTCTCAGGGCAGACAGACAGACCGAATGCTTCAGCTGCTACAAGAACTGGGGTTTTTAGACTGCTCTTCAAGCAGCTGTTGGCAGGATCTTCAGTGCTGCCGGCAAAACAGAATTTTGCCAGCTGGAGAGCTACCTATGCAGAGGGAAAACAAGTCAATTCCAAGCATTTCTTTAGGTCTCACCTACAGACAGCTTCTAGCGAACAGTTATTGAAATAGCTATTGTGTACAAAACAAAGACCTCAAGTGGATTTTGGGGCAACCCATTGCTCACGACTGCTTGGCTTTGTTGTTCACTTAATTTTTCACCTCTTATGTGATGGCTTTCTTCCACTTGTTGTGTTTGTCACTGCCCTGGGGCCTACCTTCTTTGCCACCCTTTTGATTGCATGACTGGAATACTTCCACCGCTTACTTTCGGGGAACTACTTTTTTCTTTCTCTAGCTGCACCCCACAGGAGTGCATGTGTTTTCCGACTCTCTTACTCATGTGCTGCTTTCCACCTCACTTCCCCATGCTCTTTAGTTGCTGACCCCCTAGTTCACCTTGCTTCCCACTTCCCTAGCTTTTGCACTCTGCTTTATTATTTTTTGTTTTTCAATCTACCGCAACACCAGAAGCTCTTTGTTGCTCTCCCACCCTTCCATGTGGGTCATTATTGCTCAGCATTCAGTGCTGTTTCCCACTGTCTCCCCCAACACATTTATCTGCCTCACTTAATCAAAAAAAAATGTAAAACAATTTTTGTATTTTTTTGATTCGGAAGGAGGGCAATTTGCAGCCCTTTTGCACGGCTTTTGTTGTGTTTTTTTATTTACTAGTCCAAGATAAGCGTCCTACACACTGGAAAAGGACATTTAAAAAACACAAAATGACCATCACAGCAGGCGCGCAACACCCATTGGACTCACCGGGCTTCAGCCCCCCCCCCCCCCCCTGTCGTGTGTTGCAGCCCGGGATGAGACAGATCCCAGGCACACACAGAGCCGCACCCGAACGGTTCACAGGTCTTTAAAAGACCATTTGAATGTTAATTAGGCCTTGCAGTTGTTTCACCCCTTCTAAGAGCCCCTGCAGCTCCACTCTGCCTACTGATCAAAGGTTCAGGCCCCCGAGATATTTTCTTAGCCCCTCCCGAAATTTGGCTCTAGTTGCGCCTCTGCATCACAGCATCATGACATGTGAGCGTTTAGATCATTACGCTGAATCATACTGGCGCTTTTCTATTGCAGATGCTGTTTAGCATCAGCAACAAGCATTAGCAAAGCCTAAAGGTCACCCTCTGTCTTTGGAAAGCGAGACCTCTTGACTCTGTCAATGGCTGTTCTATAATTTAGCACCTCAAATAGGTGCTATTCGAATGCCGTTGCCTTACAGGCAAACTGGCTCTGCAGGCGCTGATTCGTTGGGGATAGACCACAGATATGAAATTCCACGTAACTGCACCTAATGGTTTCACTTTACTACACTTTGTTCAGTACACCAACGGTCAAAAACAGGTCTTTAAGTGGAATGAAAAAAGTGAGTGGTCTCTAAAGGGGGCGTGGCCTCTCTAATTAGGGGTGTGGCTTAAATATGTAAACTACATTTCTGGGATTCCCATAGTGTGCTACTGAACCAGTATTTCTGGTTCCTATGAGTTTGCAGTTATTGCATTCACATACATAACACAACTGACATGCACGTAAAACCAGCCAGAACTACTGTCTTTGTCAGTGTGTGTTAGCTGTTGAAGATAAATGAGTAACAACATTAATTATCTTGCATATATTACTGAAAATGGTTCAACTCTGAAACCATGAGATTGGGAATTAAACATCAGAGGCCTGCAGTATGGGTAGGAGACTCAATGTTCACTCTATTTCCCTCCACATCTCTTCTTGGTCTCTCCACATCTCGCCCATCTGCTCATCTTACACTTCATCTCTGTCCACTTTACCCCCCTCTTTTCACTCTCTCCTGACAGCGCTTCCTCACTTCTCCTTCACGTCACCAACCCCAAAACCCACAAAGTACCCACTCACCTGTAAGAATTGTATCTTCTTTTACTTTCACCTAAACAATAATTTGGCAACTCTGTACCTCCTTCACGCTTTCATAGGATTGCAACTGCATTTGGAATAAGAGGCCATTTCCCCCTGCAGAGAGGCCAAGGATTGGTTGACCATGTATTCCGAACACCTTTTTGCCCCACTGACTGGAACTGTGAGAAACTCACACTGCCTTCAACCTCATTCTAGAGCTCTCAGTCGTGGCCCGTGATAAACACCTGGAGGCGACTATAGGCAAGCACTATACAAGAGTAATATGCTGCATGAAAAAATACAGAAACACAACATCCTGGAAATAGCTAACACTCTCAGGGGACGCAGCATTACGTTAAAAAAAAATTCGCAGAAAATTATCACAATATTTGCCAGTAAAGTTAAAAACATGAATATAGATAGGACCCAATAGGGACCCGTTCTAAACTCTGTTTTTAATAACTACCAGGTCTGAGACTTGGAGGAACCCGGCTCACAAAGTCCTGGTCAAACCTCAATGCCTCTAAGATGCTCCCTACTAGGTTGAGTTGGCCAGGTCGAGAAAGCAAAGTGCCTATATGAACTAGCAGGTCAAGTCAAGCAGGTACAAGTGGCTACCTAACCGTGTTGTTCAACATACGTCAGAGGAGGTGCCACTTTCTTTAGGATAACCAACAACTTTGTCATTTAGTCCCATTCAATACGTTTATGTGTTTTATGTGTAAATCCTGAAAATCTGGCATGGTCCGGCCCTTCTGGACCACCCTGGTCTAGACCAATTATTGGAACACCGCTTCTGTGAACCCCACCGTTTAAGGGGGTCATTGCTTTTTTCAGCTTCTAGAGCTGCCATGTCTTCTCCCCCAGTGCAGTGCTCAGTTAGGACAGCAGGATGCTTTCCAGGCCTTGAGAACTCGGCGGTGAGAGCGCACAGGGCCAGTGGTCCACCACTCTAAATACCGTAACTACCTCTTACATACAAAGACTGTGGTGGGGTATATGCAAGAGAATAGGACTGTGGACTGCCTGCTGGACCTGAGTCAAAGACGCTCCTGAGCTTGGGGAGGCGCCTACTACGAGCAGCGCCCCCTCCAGCTGCACGAGTTGGATCCTGTGGGCTGGGACACTGTCCTGCAAGTAACTGTCCCAGTAAGGAATTAAGGTTTGCCAGGACTCGTGGGTACATGACCTTAGGCATGAACTGGTGGAGCTCAGAAAGTCACCACTCCAACATTAAGTAGTTCAGTCAGTCAGAATACTTTATTTCGATAATTCAATATCATAAAAAGACAATAGTACTATACAAAGTTTACATATGGGGGCGTGGCCACGGAGCCGCCGAGCATGGACGCCTGAGCCCTGAGCTCCGGGCCGATCTCGGGGATTATCCTGAATAAAGACCCCCCCGGCGGCGCCGACACCCGGGCTCGATAGCTGAGAGCCGCGGGTTGCCCTAGCGCCGAGCGGGACTGTGCCGGGTCCCACGGCAGTGGAAGATCGCGCCCTTCGGTGGGCGCTGCGGAGGCGCCAGCCGGCCATCTTGCCTGGGCCTGTGCATTGCGGCCGATCCCCGGCCTGGATTTCTGGGGGGCCGCCGGAACTTGCTCCGTCGAGGGAGGCTGGCGAGCAGCGCTGGCGGGCGACTGAGTCCTGGGAGCGGGCGGCGACGCCCTGGGGACCTGCCGACCAGGACCTGAAATACCGAGCACCGGCGGTGTGGACGCCTAGATACCGGCGCGGTAGGAGGCTTGGAGCGGCTGCTGAGGGCGGTGGTGCCCGGCGACGGAGGACGGCGCTGCAGCCGACTGGCGCCTGGATCCTGTGGCGGCGTTAGTGAAGCGCCGCCGGCCTGGTGCCCGGGGCCGCTGATCTGAAGGTGGAACTGTTGGGCTCTGGCAGTGCCTTGCCAGGACTGGTAGCTGCAAACGTTGGGGGGGCCCTGGGATTGCCTGTAGGAGCCCCTTGTGCCCTGAGGCGGCCATCGGCGGCAGCGACCCTGTCCCTGCGGATTCCCTGGGACGACCATCTGGTGTAGAGGGGGGCCTGGGCCCGTTCTACCCCCTTCACGGACCTTGCGCAGCAGACTGCCGGCGGGGACGACTTGGGCGCAGTGAGGGATTCCTAGCGGCCTTCGTTGTTGGCTGCAGGGGCCTGGGGCGCGGGGCGCCACATTGGAGATAGCGAAGCCGGGTTCTGGCTGCGCTGGCTGGTTGCCCTCCCTTCTTTCTTTTCTCGTCACTGTGCTGGATCCTGTTGCCCTGATAGGCTTATTGGCGGGCTACCGCATTTGGCCTTTGCTGCGGACCAAGTTGGGGTGGCCTTGCGGGGTTGGTGACGCCGTGATCACCGGCTGGACACCATGGGGAAGCCACGGAAGGGAGTGGGCGCCACGCAGCCGGACCAGGTGGAGGATTCATCGGACCCCCTGGATCAGCAGCACACAGCGGGTGATCGGACGACGGGGTTACAGCAGCAACAGCTGGACCAGATTCTTCAGGCTATTGGGGACACGAGGGAGGCGCTGCGCCAGGACATCGCCCAGGTATCTACGAGCCTTGGCCTTCTGAAGGCTGACCATGGAAAGCTTGCGGACCGGGTCAAAGCCACAGAACTGGCGATAGAGACACTGGAACCGGCCCAGAAGGCGTCAACCGTCGCCCTGGAGGACCTAACCCGTAGGGTGCAGCAGCTGGAACGGAGGGCGGCCGACGCAGAAGGGCGCAACAGACGCAACAATATCCGCGTGGTGGGCTTGCCCGAAAATATCGAGGGGAACGACATGGTTGCGTACCTGGAGAACTGGCTGCGGGACGTGGTGGTCACTGAGGGCTTGACGCCCTTCTACACTTTGGAGAGGGCTCACAGGGTCCCGGCCCGTCCCCTTGCCCCGGGCCGACCCCCGAGGCCGGTGATAGCCCGGCTGCTCCACTTCAGGGACCGGGACCTTATATTGCGGCAGGCCAGATTGGCTGGCTCCTACAAGGTGGACAACGCCTCTGTGTCGATCTTCCCAGACTACTCCCAGGAGGTCCAACGCAGCCGCTTTTCCTTTGTCGCTGTCAAGAGAGCTCTCCGCGATGAAGGGGTTCAATACTCTCTGTTGTTTCCCGCCCGCCTGAAGGTGCTGGTGGACGGAGTGGCGACGTTCTGTGATTCCCCGGACGACGCCTGGCAGTGGTTGGAGCGATACAGAGCGGGCAAGGATGGCTCGGGCACCTGGACGGAGAGCGCCGAGGCCCGGCCGAGACCGCGCAGGAGCAGGCGCAATCGGAGGAGAGTGCAAGGCAGGAGGTCTCCTTCGGCTTCCCAGACCGCGCAGGAAAGGAGAGATGCACTGCGAGCGGTGTCGGACATATCTGGAGTGGTGCCTGAGACTCAGGTGGCAGACTCGGGTTCGAGACAGGGCTCGGATGAGGCGGAACCAGGGGGATCAGATGAAGCTTCGGACAAGGAACTAGGGGAGCGGCTTCGGATCACGCCGCAAACGGCGGATGGCCTACTGGATGAGTGACTGCGAGCCGCTGAGTAACTGACAGTAAGGGGATCTGCGGGCCCGGTGGGGTGAACACGCTAAGGGCTGCTGGTGCCCTGTACTTTGGGCGATCAGAGGGGCAGCTGTGATCCGCATCCTATGGAGGGTGCTGGGCCCTGGGCCTGGGTGTTGTGGGGTGGTGCTGCCGGGGAGGGGGTGGGGGAGGATTGCACATAGCCGGGATCGACACCTCTGGTGGGATGGGTTTTGGCTGTCCGGCGGGCTGGTGAGTGGACACCTCCTCGACCTCACGTACTTCATGAGCCTCTGGTATTTACCAGAGTTTCCCTCGTATTCGGGGGTAGGGTTTGGATGGGTGACAACTGTTTGATGCCTATTCTGTGGGTGGGTGGGAGGGGTGTTGGTTGGGGATGTTATGGGGCTGTTGAGTTTCTGGGTATTGTCAGTGTGCCGGTGAGACTGTGGGGGCTTGGACTATGCTATGTGCCCATTGATGGCGGCTAGATTGGAACTAAAGTGCATTACCTGGAATGTGCGGGGGCTTAACTCCATGAGGAAGAGGTATAAAGTCCATGCATATTTAGTCCGGAGGGGGTCCAGGTGGCTTTCTTGCAGGAGACGCATTTAACTTTGGCGGAGGGTCAGGCGCTGCAGCGGCGTTGGAGAGGGCAACTCTTCTATACTACTTATTCTGCGCATGCTAGGGGGGTACTTATTTGGGTGAGGGCGGGTGTCCCCTTTCAACCGTTGGTCACTAGAGTGGATCAGGACGGGAGGTTTGTGGCAGTGTTGGGGAGGCTGGATGGCCGGGATGTGGCGTTCTGTAGTGTGTATGCCCCCAACTTTGATCAGGCAGCGTTTTTTTCCGTCTTGTCGAGCCGACTATCGGATGTGCTCGTGAATACGGTGTATATGGGAGGGGATTTTAACTCGGTGACAGATGGTGAGTTGTACCGTTCCCATCCGCCGCTGGCTAGGTCGGTGGTGCGTAGAGTGGCCGCGGTCCGGAGGGACTGGCAGGACCGCTGGCGACTACAGGACGCGTGGCGGACGTGCCACCCCACGGAAAGGGATTATTCGTTCTACTCGGTACCGCATGATTTACATGTGCGTCTCGACACTTTCCTCTGCTCAAGTGGGGCCCAGGAGCTTACGCATGATTGCGAGTACCTGGCGCGGACCATATCGGACCATAACCCTTGCCTGCTTACGGTCATCTGGACCAGGCAGCGACAACCGGTTCCTTCATGGCGGCTGAATCCGTTGACGCTGGAGGACCCAGTTTTTCACGCTGACTTGCAGACCTGCATTGAGCGTTACTTCTCTGAGAACTCGGGGACGGCGTCCACTCGAGCAATTGAGTGGGACACCTTCAAGGTGGTGGTCCGAGGCGCGTGCCTCTCGTCCACGTCGGGGGTTCGCCGGACGTTGTTAGCCGATGTCACGCGGGAGGAGAATGCGCTGCGTCTGGCGGAGAGGAACAGTCACGAAGCGGGCAGTAATAAAGACGAGGTGCTGGAGGCTCGGGAATGGGTGGCTGCCCAGGTGGAGAGGCTCCGCTGCCATGACTACCGGGAATACATGGTCCGGGCGCATGCGGAGCGGGATCGGGTCGGCACGCTGCTGGCATGGCTGGCGACCCCTACTGCCAGGGGCACGCCGATTCTGTCGTTAGCTACATCGACTGGGGGCGTGGTCCATTCGCAGCTGGAGATTAACACTCAGTTCCGGGAGTATTATGCGGAACTCTACCGGAGTCGGATGGCGGCTTGCCCTGCGGAGCTGGGTGCCTTCCTTGAGGAGGCCCAGCTGCCACGGCTAGAACCAGAGCAGGGAGCCTCGCTTGGGGCGGCTATTACTCAGGGGGAAATTAGGGCGGCGATTAAGCATATGGCCAGGAAGAAGACACCGGGGGGGGGATGGTCTCCCCGTGGAATTTTATGCGGCGTATGTGGATTTGCTGGCACCTCGCCTCCACCAGGTATATGAGGAGGCCTGGGAGCAGGGTAAACTACCGACGTCAGCGCGAGAGGCGATTGTCATTCCGCTGTTGAAAAAGGGCGGCGTCCCTACGGCTAGAACGGCGTATCGGCCGTTGTCGATGCTCATGGTGGACTACAAGGTGTTGAGCAGGATATTAGCGACGAGGCTATCTGCCCATATGTGCTCGTTGGTTCACCCGGACCAGTCGGGCTTTATCCCCACTAGGAACACCTCGACGTGCATACGACGTCTGATAAGAATTATGGATGTAGAAGGGGAGGGCTGTTGAAAAAGGGCGGCGTCCCTACGGCTAGAACGGCGTATCGGCCGTTGTCGATGCTCATGGTGGACTACAAGGTGTTGAGCAGGATATTAGCGACGAGGCTATCTGCCCATATGTGCTCGTTGGTTCACCCGGACCAGTCGGGCTTTATCCCCACTAGGAACACCTCGACGTGCATACGACGTCTGATAAGAATTATGGATGTAGAAGGGGAGGGCCCTGCGGGGGCGGCCGCGCTGTCGGTGGACATTGAAAAGGCCTTCGACAGCGTGGAATTGCCTTATTTGTACTGCGTGCTCCTCCGGTTCGGGTTAGGAGAGGGCTTTGTCCGCTGGACGAGGCTACTCTATGAGTCGGCCACTGCTAGGGTCCGAACGGGCCACTCAATATCAGCGGCATGCGTGGTCGGGCGGGGCACCAGACAGGGTTGCTCCTTGTCCCCGCTCCTTTTCGCTTTGGCAATTGAGCCGCTGGCGGCTCGGGCCCGACAGGGTCGGTCCTTTGCCGGAGTACTATCCCGAGGCGACATGCATTATATCTCCCTATATGCCGACGACCTCTTGTTGTTCTTGGCGGATGTAGATGCGTCCGTGACGGGAGCACGTGCCTTGCTTCGGGAATTCGGGGACCTTTCGGGCCTTCAGGTTAATTGGTCTAAGACCTGCCTCTTCCCCTTAACTGCCCGCTGCGCTCAACCAGCGGTGCTGGACGGTCTGCGCTGGGAACCAGATTGCCTGCAGTATCTCGGAGTGCATATATATCACACCCATTCGCTACTGTACGAGGGGAATGTGGGAAGGGGCATTAGAGGTAGCATGAGGTTTTGGCGCGCCCTCCCGTTATCTGTCGCGGGGCGGATAGCTTTGCTAAAATGGTGGTCCTACCGAGATTACTTTCTTTTTTCCGCACGTTACCGGTGTGGATCCCATCCTCTTTCTTCCGCACTCTGCGCTCCGTGGTGATCGGCTTTATTTGGGGTACTGGTAGGCGACGAGTAGCCCTGAATACTTTGCTCAGGTCCCGGGACGAGGGTGGTCTGGCCGTGCCAGATTTTGAATGGTATTACTTGGCCGCTCAACTTCAGTGACTCACGCAGGCGGTGGCGCGAGAATTCAGAGGACCGGACGGCCCGCAGGGTCGGCTTGTACAGCGCCATGTTCTGTCCTTTATTGTGCTCCAACAGGAGCTTCGGCTGGAGCAGCTGACCCTTGAGGAGCGTACCCTTCGCAGGTGCTGGTTGCGCAGCCACAGACGGGGGGGGTGCCAACCACCGTACGCCCCGGAGATACCACTGGGTATGTGTACTGCCATCCCGCACGGCGGGGATTGGTCGGCGCTTGCAGGCTGGGAGGACCTCGGGGTCCACATGCTAGGTGACTTATATCGGGACGGTGCCTTGATGCCGTTCGGTGCGTTACGGGAGGCCTTCGGGCTCCCGAGGGGTGATTTCTTGTTGCACGCGGCCTTGGTTACCGGGACTCAGAGGCGTTGGAGGATGGGGCTGGTGGAACCACCCACGTCACTGGGCTGCCAATACGTAGTGATGGCGGCTGGCACGTATAAGGCCATCACATGCCTGTACAGGAGACTGGCGTTGGCTGAACCCCCTCCCCTTGATGGGCTGCGGGAGCGCTGGGAGGCTGACCTTGGTCGGCAGATACCGGAGACGACTTGGCCCCAGCTTGTCCGCAGGGCCTGGAAGGGCACACGGAATGTCCGGTTCCAACTGGTTCAATATTATACACTCCATAGGGCGTACTGGACGCCTGCCAGGATCCATCGAATCTTTGGAGGTGCGCAGTCGCTCTGTCCGCGCTGTGCTGCGGGGGGATGCTGACTTTGAACATATGTTCTGGTCTTGCACAGGGCTTGGCACGTACTGGATGGATGTTTTCGCTTGCCTGAACGCGGTCACGGGTCGGCAGATTGATGCAGACGCGGGTGCATGCCTGCTACTCTGGTTTCCCCATACTCCTGCCACTAAGATCACTAGTAAATTTTATGATTTGGGGTTCATAATGGCCAAAAGGGAACTTACCCTACACTGGAAATCTAGAGGGGGACCTAACTTCCTGAGGTGGCGGAGGTGTTTCCTGCAATGGGCCTCCTCTGAAAGCACTCACCGATTGCAATTAGCTAGGCGCGCAGCAAATGATAAAGCGCTGGAGACAGCTAGGGCATGGAGCGCACTAGTGGTAGATTTGCAGTCGCTAATGGAGGCTGATGATGGTGGAGAGACTGGCGAGCCGGCGAATAGAGAAGGGGACGCGGAGAGGTGGAAGCCGCAGGGGTGGAGGAAAGGGGCTTAACTAAGAGACCGGTGATGGGGAGAGGGTGGTTTGGGGGGATACCGAGCCCTGGGGTTGTAATGTTGGACGTGGGCAATGCTGGACTATACCTGGAATTCTATGTGAGCGGTGAATGAAGGGGAGTGATACCTGCTGCTGCAATATTGGACCAATCGAACCGTAACTAGAGATATGAGGCACACTGACAAGGGGGGGGGGGGTGGGGGTGGGGGTAGAGAGGGAGGTGGGATGTCATGCTTAGGATTTGTTGATAGGGTATGTGTGAACAAGACGGGGAGAAACGGAATGGGAGCGAGATGATGTGAGAATTGAAACTGTCTGTTTTGTGCACAAAATTAATAAAAACAGTTTAAAAAAAAAAAAAAGTTTACATATACTACAATACATTAAAAATACATGTTAAAATCAGAATTAATTATACACAGTAAAAAATTATGTATCAAAACCATAAAAAATTTTCCTTAAAAATTCATAAAATGAGGTCATGATAAAAAAGAAACAAACGTCATACAATATAGTCACCCCAATTACGATTTCATTGTGCAAACATTAAACTCCATTTCATCCCAATTCAATTCAGCATTTAAGAGTTGTCATTCCTATTCCTGTTCCTAATCCTAACAGCACCCACTAATAAGCTAGCAACATGAAACATAATCCTAGGGGTCTGCAATAATTGCAAATACAAAAGAGCTGGCTTAACCTGAATAAACCCAGCCTCCCTTAAAATAGGGACCAGGAATGTCACCCTTAATGCCGTGTAATGACCACAGAACATCAAAACGTGCGTTGTGTTCTGAGTAGAAAAATTATCTCAAGTACACGGCATTGCATTTTCGGGGTACTCCAATTGGGGAAATATCCAAGGTTCAAATGAATCATATTAAAACGGAATCTGGTTAGGAGGAACCTATGATATGACTGATTCACAATATTTAGATACATTTCAGGTCCTTCTTGGGAAGATATAATGAGGTTAGTCCTCACAGTAGGTTTATTTAATTCCAATTGTTCTCTCTCCAGGCTTAGCATTTCTCCCATTGCACCCATGATTAGTGCAATGTCCTTTGATGTTATTGTCTCTGGTGAGGAAAATAGCTCTGGTCTCCCTAACTTGCCAAAACTATTTTTGATGTATGTCAACCACTGAATTTTATTATTTTTTTCTAGATGTAGACAATCTTTCAAAATAATATGATTTAGGGGAATTTCCTGATTTAACCAGGTCTTCATCCATGCTAATAGCGGGGCCATTTTTATCATATCTGTGATAAAGCCTACCCCAAGTTCAGTATGAATTGTATATGAGGGGGTAGACTGTGGCACAGAAAGGACAGATCTCAAATATTTGTTTTCGGTGATCTGTAAACAATCCGGGGAACTATATCCCCAAATTGAACAACCGTAAGTGGCCACTGCAAGGCATTTTGCTTTGTAAATTTTCATTAGTGCTGCTATTGGCCTGGCCCCCAGTTTTTTTGAAAAACCCTGGAGAGCAAAGGAGGTTCTTGCCATGGAAATGTTTCTGTTTTTTAACTCCGGTCCCCAATTCCCTCTCTCGTCGAAAGCAATCCCCAGATAGGGAAATATAGGAACTCAACAAAGTTCTTCTTTTCCACAAGTAAAGGTTTCAAAATACTTCTTCCTCGGGCACCTTCCCATTATCATAATCTGGGACTTCTTGACATTTATTTTTAGGTCCAGGGAACCCATAAAATTCTCACAAACGTCCAGAAGGCGTTGTAGTCCAACCCCAGTCCGCGAGAGAAGGACAGCATCATCCGCGTATAGGAGAACTGGAATACCAAGTTCTCCTACACGCGGGATGTCAAGGGTGGCCTCCTTTAGTGCGGGTTCCAAAGCATTTATATATATCGTGAATAGGAGGGGAGCCAGGATGCACCCTTGCCTGACCCCCGTTCTGAATTAAAATGACTAGAACAGCGGCCCTGCGAAGTGACCCTGACAGAAGCTAATAACCCAGAGTGTAAATCCGCCAAAAGATTAACTAAAGCCCTGTCAAGACCCATATTGAGTAAAATTTTCCACAACTTTGACCGGTTTACAAGGTCAAAAGCTGACGAGAGGTCCATGAACCCCAAGTACATGGACCCCTCCTTGGCCTTGGTATATTTATCCACTAGTAGATGCAGGTTAAGACATTGATCTAGTGTGCTCCTCTTTGGTCTAAACCCATATTGCACATTTGATAAAACCCCTCTATCATTCACCCATTCATTTAATTTAAACAAAATGACCCGTCCCAATATTTTGACTGAGGAGTCAATTAAAGAGATGGGTCTATAACAAGAGGGGTCCTGCCTGTTTCCCTTCTTGTAGACCGGGATGACGATCGATTTTTTCCATGATGCCGGTATGTTATCATGGGTTAGAACATTAAAAACATTACACCAGACCGTTGACCAAAATTTTGGAGCGCATTAAAAACGTCTGCAGGGACCCCATCAGGTCCTGGAGCCTTGTTTTTCTGGGTCAAATCTAGCGCTCTTTCCACTTCTGCGACCTCGAAGGTTACAGTAGAACCCTCGGTGAAGAAAGTGGTGTCCCCCATTTGAGATTCATTACTAGGGTCAGAATATATTTCACTAAAGTGTTTTATCCAGCCCTCATCTGGAATATTAGCCTCAAGTGGGGAATTCTCCTCACCCGAAAATAATGGTTGATTTACAATTTTCCAGAATAATCCACTATTTTTTAGGGTATCTAGGTCAGGTAATTGGGCCCAAGCGTCATCTTTCAACTCTTTTTTTCTCGCTAAAATTACTTTTTTATACGCAATTCTTAAACTAGCTATTTGGGCTCGATTTTTTGGGGTGGCCTTCAGGGCACTAAGTAGTTCTCCATGTGCTTTGGAGCATATTTTATTAAACCATCTCTTGCCATGATGAGTCTTCTGACTTGGACCAGCAAGAAGACTTTGGTTAATTTCTCTACAGATGTTATCAAAGGCAAGAACCACTTCTTTATTTTGCACCCGATTTGCTAAGCATACGGCCACCTCATCCTCGACTTTATCCAATAGCTCTAGCAGAAAGGTTTCAGGGACTATATTTGTCCATTTTAGCCTACGTCCCTGATCTTTAACGATCAAGTTTAGGCCATCTCTGTGTGGCACCATTTTCATGGAAAATAAATCCATAGATATTATTTCCATGAACACCGGATTATGGTCACTAAAGACCGAGACCTCCGTATTATATGTTAAAACCTTACACAACAAAAAAGAAGACATAAAAATATAATCAATAATAGTACCATCATCTATTCCCTTGAATAACATTAAGTAGTTGATGCATAAAACACAAAACCTTCAAGCTTAGTAAAGTATGCATTGCAGCAACTGCAACAGCAGAAACAAGCATTGGCAAAGCCAATAGGTTTCGCCTATGTGAGATCTATTGGCTTTGTCAATGTTTATTTCAATTTTAATTTTTTAGACTTCATGCACAGCAGTGCGGGCTACTGTGCGACAGGGTTTAAAGTAAAGAAAACAAGCATTGGAAATGCAATAGGGCTCGGATTTATTTGAGTTTGAGCTAATGGCATTGTAAATGGCAATGTCTTTTCGCCATGTGTTATGGAGTGTGTGCATGTGGTGTGTAGTGGAATTATGTGGGTTAGATTGGAATTGTAGCAATGGTAGCATGCTGTGCTTTACATGAATATGTTTAAAAGTAAAGTGTACCATACTGAGATTGCTACAATAGTTAATTGTGGATGCGTTAACAATTGATGCGTGCACTGATGGCTGGTGGTGTGTGTGTGACCGCCTGTAGAAATTGTGCACTGATGGCTGGTGGTGTGTGTGCTTGGTAAAAGAGTGCACTGCCGGCTGGAGGTGTGTGTGCCTGGTGGAAGGGTGCACTGACGGCTGGTGGGTGTGTGGTTGGTAAAAGCGTGCACAGATGGCTGATGGTGTGTGTGTTTGGTGAAAGCGTGCACTGACGGTTGCTGGTGAGTGCGCCTTGTAAAAGCATGCACTGACGGCTGGTGTTGTACGCCTGGTGGTGTTTGTGGTTCGTGAAAGCGTGCATTGATGGCTGGTGGTGTGTTGTTGTGTGTGTGGTTGTGTGTGTAGTGGTGAGTGTGTGGTGGTGAGTCTGTGGGGGTGAGTGTGTGGTATGGAGTATGTTACACCAATGTGGCGCACTGGTGCCACTGCACCTGCTGCAGCAATGGTAGCTACGCCACACTGGTGCCACTGTACCTGCTGCAACAATGATAGCTACACATCACTGGTGCCACTGCACCAGCTGCAGCAATGGTACCTACGCCACACTGGTGCCACTGCACCTACTGCAGCAATGGTACCTACACCACACTGGTGCCACTGCAACTGCTGAACAATGGTACCTACACCGCACTGTTGCCCCTGCACCTGCTACGCCACACTGGTGCCACTGCACCTGCTGCACTAAGGATAGCTATACCACACTAGTGCCACTGCACCTGCTGCACAATGGTAGTTACGCTACACTGGTGCCACTGCACCTGCTCCAGTAATGATAACTATACCACACTGGTGCCAGTGCTGGTACCACTCCACCTACTTCACCAAAGATACTTACACCACACTGGTGCCACTGCACCTGCTGCACAATGGTAGCTATGCCACAGTGGTGCCACGTCACCTCCTGCACAAGGGTAGCTATGCCACACTGGTGCAACAGCACCTGCTGCACAATGGTAGCTACGCCACACTGGTGGTACTACACCTGCTGCGCAATCATAGCTAAGTAACACTGATAACACCTCACCTGCTCCACGAATGGTAACTACGCCACACACTGGTGCCACTGCACCTGCTGCACAATTATAGCGAAGCAACACTACCACTGCACCTGCTCCACCAATGGTAGCTACCACTCACCGGTACCACTGCACATGCTGCACCAATCATAGCTACGCCACACTGGTGCCACTGCACCTGCTGCACAATCATAGCTAAGTAACACTGATAACACTGCACCTGCTACACAACGCCATCTACCACACACTGGTGCCACTGCACCTGCTGCACAATCATAGCTAAGCAACACTACCACTGCAACTGCTCCACCTATGGTAGCTACCACACACTGGTACCACTGCACCTGCTGCACTAAACTGGTACCACAGCACCTGCTCCACCAATGGTAGCTACGCCTACGCCACACTGGTACCACTGCACCTGCTCCACCAAATATACTTACACCACACTGGTGCCACTGCACCTGCTGCACAATGGTAGCTATGCCACAGTGGTGCCACTGCACCTCCTGCACAAGGGTAGCTATGCCACACTGGTGCAACTGCACCTGCTGCACAAGTGTAGCTATGCCACACTGGTGCAACTGCACCTGCTGCAAAATCATAGCTAAGTAACACTGATAACACTGCACCTGCTACACAACAACAGCTACCACACACTGGTGCCACTGCACCTGCTGCACAATCATAGCTAAGCAACACTGATAACACCTCACCTGCTCCACGAATAGTAACTACGCCACACACTGGTGCCACTGCACCTGCTGCACAATGGTAGCTACGCTACACTGGTGCCACTGCACCTGCTCCAGTAATGATAGCTATACCACACTGGTGCCAGTGCTGGTACCACTCCACCTGCTCCACCAAAGATACTTACACCACACTGGTGCCACTGCACCTGCTGTACAATGGTAGCTATGCCACAGTGGTGCCACTTCACCTCCTGCACAAGGGTAGCTATGCCACACTGGTGCAACAGCACCTGCTGCACAATTGTAGCTATGCCACACTGGTGCCCATGCACCTGCTGCACAATGGTAGCTACGCCACACTGGTGGTACTACACCTGCTGCGCAATCATAGCTAAGTAACACTGATAACACCTCACCTGCTCCACGAATGGTAACTACGCCACACACTGGTGCCACTGCACCTGCTGCACAATCATAGCTAAGCAACACTACCACTGCACCTGCTCCACCAATAGAAGCTACCACTCACTGGTACCACTGCACATGCTGCACCAATCATAGGTACGCCACACTGGTGCCACTGCACCTGCTGCACAATCAAAGCTAAGTAACACTGATAACACTGCACCGGCTACACAACGCCATCTACCACACACTGGTGCCACTGCACCTGCTGCACAATCATAGCTAAGTAACACTGATAACACCTCACCTGCTCCACGAATGGTAACTACGCCACACACTGGTGCCACTGCACCTGCTGCACAATCATAGCTAAGCAACACTACCACTGCACCTGCTCCACCAATGGTAGCTACCACTCACCGGTACCACTGCACATGCTGCACCAATCATAGCTACGCCACACTGGTGCCACTGCACCTGCTGCACAATCATAGCTAAGTAACACTGATAACACTGCACCTGCTACACAACGCCATCTACCACACACTGGTGCCACTGCCCCTGCTGCACAATCATAGCTAAGCAACACTACCACTGCAACTGCTCCACCTATGGTAGCTACCACACACTGGTACCACTGCACCTGCTGCACTAAACTGGTACCACAGCACCTGCTCCACCAATGGTAGCTACGCCTACGCCACACTGGTACCACTGCACCTGCTCCACCAAATATGCTTACACCACACTGGTGCCACTGCATCTGCTGCACAATGGTAGCTATGCCACAGTGGTGCCACTGCACCTCCTGCACAAGGGTAGCTATGCCACACTGGTGCAACTGCACCTGCTGCACAAGTGTAGCTATGCCACACTGGTGCCACTGCACCTGCTCCACCAAAGATACTTACACCACACTGGTGCCACTGCACCTGCTGCACAATGGTAGCTATGCCACAGTGGTGCCACTGCACCTCCTGCACAAGGGTAGCTATGCCACACTGATGCAACTGCACCTGCTGCACAATCATAGCTAAGTAACACTGATAACACTGCACCTGCTACACAACACCATCTACCACACACTGGTGCCACTGCACCTGCTGCACAATCATAGCTAAGCAACACTACCACTGCAACTGCTCCACCTATGGCAACTACCACACACTGGTACCACTGCACCTGCTGCACTAAACCGGTACCACAGCACCTGCTCCACCAATGGTAGCTACGCCTACGCCACACTGGTACCACTGCACCTGCGCCACCAAATATACTTACACCACAGTGGTGCCACTGCACCTGCTGCACAATGGCAGCTATGCCACAGTGGTGCCACTGCACCTTCTGCACAAGGGTAGCTATGCCACACTGATGCAACTGCACCTGCTGCACAAGTGTAGCTATGCCACACTGGTGCAACTGCACCTGCTGCACAATCATAGCTAAGTAACACTGATAACACTGCACCTGCTACACAACGGCAGCTACCACACACTGGTGCCACTGCACCTGCTGAACAATCATAGCTAAGCAACACTGATAACACCTCACCTGCTCCACGAATGGTAACTACGCCACACACTGGTGCCACTGCACCTGCTGCACAATGGTAGCAACGCTACACTGGTGCCACTGCACCTGCTCCAGTAATGATAGCTATACCACACTGGTGCCAGTGCTGGTACCACTCCACCTGCTCAACCAAAGATACTTACACCATACTGGTGCCATTGCACCTGCTGCACAATTGTAGCTATGCCACAGTGGTGCCACTTCACCTCCTGCACAAGGGTAGCTATGCCACACTGGTGCAACAGCACCTGCTGCACAATTGTAGCTATGCCACACTGGTGCCACTGCACCTGCTGCACAATGGTAGCTACGCCACACTGGTGGTACTACACCTGCTGCGCAATCATAGCTAAGTAACACTGATAACACCTCACCTGCTCCACGAATGGTAACTACGCCACACACTGATGCCACTGCACCTGCTGCACAATCATAGCTAAGCAACACTACCACTGCACCTGCTCCACCAATGGTAGCTACCACTCACCGGTACCACTGCACATGCAGCACCAATCATAGCTACGCCACACTGGTGCCACTGCACCTGCTGCACACTCATAGCTAAGCAACACTACCACAGCACCTGCTCCACCAATGGTAGCTACGCCTACGCCACACTGGTGCCACTGCACCTGCTGCACAATGGTAGCTATGCCACACTGGTGCAACTGCACCTGCTGCACAAGTGTAGCTATGCCACACTGGTGCAACAGCACCTGCTGCACAATTGTAGCTATGCCACACTGGGGCCACTGCACCTGCTGCGCAATCATAGCTAAGTAACACTGATAACACCTCACCTGCTCCACGAATGGTAACTATGCCACACACTGGTGCCACTGCACAATCATAGCTAAGCAACACTACCACTGCACCTGCTCCACCAATGGTAGCTACCACTCACCGGTACCACTGCACATGCTGCACCAATCATAGCTACGCCACACTGGTGCCACTGCACCTGCTGCACAATCATAGCTAAGCAACACTACCACTGCACCTGCTCCACCAATGGTAGCTACCACTCACCGGTACCACTGCACATGCTGCACCAATCATAGCTACGCCACACTGGTGCCACTGCACCTGCGGCACAATCATAGCTAAGTAACACTGATAACACTGTACCTGCTACACAACGCCATCTACCACACACTGGTGCCACTGCACCTGCTACACAATCATAGCTAAGCAACACTACCACTGCAACTGCTCCACCTATGGTAGCTACCACACACTGGTACCACTGCACCTGCTGCACTAAACAGTTACCACAGCACCGGCTCCACCAATGGTAGCTACGCCTACGCCACACTGGTACCACTGCACCTGCTCCACCTAATATACTTACACCACACTGGTGCCACTGCACCTGCAGCACAATGGTAGCTATGCCACAGTGGTGCCACTGCACCTCCTGCACAAGGGTAGCTATGCCACACTGTTGCAACCGCACCTGCTGCACAAGTGTAGCTATGCCACACTGGTGCAACTGCACCTGCTGCACAATCATAGCTAAGTAACACTGATAACACTGCACCTGCTACACAACGGCAGCTACCACACACTGGTGCCACTGCACAATCATAGCTAAGCAACACTACCACTGCACCTGCTCCACCAATGGTAGCTACCACACACTGGTACCACTGCACCTGCTGCACTAAATTGGAACCACAGCACCTGCTCCACCAATGGTAGCTAAGCCTACGCCACACTGGTAACACTGCACCTGCTCCACCAAAGATACTTACACCACACTGGTGCCACTGCACCTGCTGCACAATGGTAGCTATGCCACAGTGGTGCCACTGCACCTCCTGCACAAGGGTAGCTATGCCACACTGGTGCAACTGCACCTGCTGCACAAGTGTAGCTATGCCACACTGGTGCCACTGCACCTGCTCCACCAAAGATACTTACACCACACTGGTGCCACTGCACCTGCTGCACAATGGTAGCTATGCCACAGTGGTGCCACTGCACCTCCTGCACAAGGGTAGCTATGCCACACTGGTGCAACTGCACCTGCTGCACAAGTGTAGCTATGCCACACTGGTGCCACTGCACCTGCTGCACAAGTGTAGCTATGCCACACTGGTGCCACTGCACCTACTGCACAATGGTAGCTACGCCACACTGGTGGTACTACACCTGCTGCGCAATCATAGCTAAGTAACACTGATAACACTGCACCTGCTCCACGAATGGTAACTACGCCACACACTGGTGCCACTGCACCTGCTGCACAATCATAGCTAAGCAACACTACCACTGCACCTGCTCCACCAATGGTAGCTACCACACACCGCTACCACTGCACCTGCTACACAACGGCAGCTACCACACACTGATGCCACTGCACCTGCTGCACAATCATAGCTAAGCAACACTACAACTGCACCTGCTCCACCAATGCTAGCTACCACACACTGGTACCACTGCACCTGCTGCACTAATAATAGCTACACCACACTGGCACCACTGCCCCAGCTCCACTAATGATAGCTACACCACACGGGTGCCACTGCACCTGCTGCACAATGGTAGCTACCACACACTGGTACCACTGCACCTGCTGCACTAATGATGGCTACACCACACTGGTGCCACTGCACCTGCTGCACAATGGTAGCTACCACACACTGGTACCACTGCACTTGCTGCACTAATCATAGCTACACCACACTGGTGCCACTGCACCTGCTGCACAACTGAAGCCACCGTCTATATAAACACAGCTATAGTCAGTAAAGAAAACCAGATCTGCATGAAAAGAGGAAATTCGAGTAATGTCTTTGGTAGAAGGAGAACACAGAACAAGCATGAACGCGCGTCACTCACTGCAGACTGGTGAACGCGCCTCCTGCACAAGGGTAGCTATGCCACACTGGTGCAACTGCACCTGCTGCACAAGTGTAGCTATGCCACACTGGTGCCACTGCACCTGCTCCACCAAAGATACTTACACCACACTGGTGCCACTGCACCTGCTGCACAATGGTAGCTATGCCACAGTGGTGCCACTGCACCTCCTGCACAAGGGTAGCTATGCCACACTGATGCAACTGCACCTGCTGCACAATCATAGCTAAGTAACACTGATAACACTGCACCTGCTACACAACACCATCTACCACACACTGGTGCTACTGCACCTGCTGCACAATCATAGCTAAGCAACACTACCGATGCAACTGCTCCACCTATGGCAACTACCACACACTGGTACCACTGCACCTGCTGCACTAAACCGGTACCACAGCACCTGCTCCACCAATGGTAGCTACGCCTACGCCACACTGGTACCACTGCACCTGCTCCACCAAATATACTTACACCACAGTGGTGCCACTGCACCTGCTGCACAATGGCAGCTATGCCACAGTGGTGCCACTGCACCTTCTGCACAAGGTTAGCTATGCCACACTGATGCAACTGCACCTGCTGCACAAGTGTAGCTATGCCACACTGGTGCAACTGCACCTGCTGCACAATCATAGCCAAGTAACACTGATAACACTGCACCTGCTACACAACGGCAGCTACCACACACTGGTGCCACTGCACCTGCTGAACAATCATAGCTAAGCAACACTGATAACACCTCACCTGCTCCACGAATGGTAACTACGCCACACACTGGTGCCACTGCACCTGCTGCACAATGGTAGCAACGCTACACTGGTGCCACTGCACCTGCTCCAGTAATGATAGCTATACCACACTGGTGCCAGTGCTGGTACCACTCCACCTGCTCAACCAAAGATACTTACACCATACTGGTGCCATTGCACCTGCTGCACAATTGTAGCTATGCCACAGTGGTGCCACTTCACCTCCTGCACAAGGGTAGCTATGCCACACTGGTGCAACAGCACCTGCTGCACAATTGTAGCTATGCCACACTGGTGCCACTGCACCTGCTGCACAATGGTAGCTACGCCACACTGGTGGTACTACACCTGCTGCGCAATCATAGCTAAGTAACACTGATAACACCTCACCTGCTCCACGAATGGTAACTACGCCACACACTGATGCCACTGCACCTGCTGCACAATCATAGCTAAGCAACACTACCACTGCACCTGCTCCACCAATGGTAGCTACCACTCACCGGTACCACTGCACATGCAGCACCAATCATAGCTACGCCACACTGGTGCCACTGCACCTGCTGCACAATCATAGCTAAGCAACACTACCACTGCAACTGCTCCACCTATGGTAGCTACCACACACTGGTACCACTGCAGCTGCTGCACTTAACTGGTACACAGCACCTGCTCCACCAATGGTAGCTACGCCTACGCCACACTGGTGCCACTGCACCTGCTGCACAATGGTAGCTATGCCACACTGGTGCAACTGCACCTGCTGCACAAGTGTAGCTATGCCACACTGGTGCAACAGCACCTGCTGCACAATTGTAGCTATGCCACACTGGTGCCACTGCACCTGCTGCGCAATCATAGCTAAGTAACACTGATAACACTGCACCTGCTACACAACGCCATCTACCACACACTGGTGCCACTGCACCTGCTACACAATCATAGCTAAGCAACACTACCACTGCAACTGCTCCACCTATGGTAGCTACCACACACTGGTACCACTGCACCTGCTGCACTAAACAGTTACCACAGCACCGGCTCCACCAATGGTAGCTACGCCTACGCCACACTGGTACCACTGCACCTGCTCCACCTAATATACTTACACCACACTGGTGCCACTGCACCTGCTGCACAATGGTAGCTATGCCACAGTGGTGCCACTGCACCTCCTGCACAAGGGTAGCTATGCCACACTGTTGCAACCGCACCTGCTGCACAAGTGTAGCTATGCCACACTGGTGCAACTGCACCTGCTGCACAATCATAGCTAAGTAACACTGATAACACTGCACCTGCTACACAACGGCAGCTACCACACACTGGTGCCACTGCACAATCATAGCTAAGCAACACTACCACTGCACCTGCTCCACCAATGGTAGCTACCACACACTGGTACCACTGCACCTGCTGCACTAAATTGGAACCACAGCACCTGCTCCACCAATGGTAGCTAAGCCTACGCCACACTGGTAACACTGCACCTGCTCCACCAAAGATACTTACACCACACTGGTGCCACTGCACCTGCTGCACAATGGTAGCTATGCCACAGTGGTGCCACTGCACCTCCTGCACAAGGGTAGCTATGCCACACTGGTGCAACTGCACCTGCTGCACAAGTGTAGCTATGCCACACTGGTGCCACTGCACCTGCTCCACCAAAGATACTTACACCACACTGGTGCCACTGCACCTGCTGCACAATGGTAGCTATGCCACAGTGGTGCCACTGCACCTCCTGCACAAGGGTAGCTATGCCACACTGGTGCAACTGCACCTGCTGCACAAGTGTAGCTATGCCATACTGGTGCCACTGCACCTGCTGCACAAGTGTAGCTATGCCACACTGGTGCCACTGCACCTACTGCACAATGGTAGCTACGCCACACTGGTGGTACTACACCTGCTGCGCAATCATAGCTAAGTAACACTGATAACACTGCACCTGCTCCACGAATGGTAACTACGCCACACACTGGTGCCACTGCACCTGCTGCACAATCATAGCTAAGCAACACTACCACTGCACCTGCTCCACCAATGGTAGCTACCACACACCGCTACCACTGCACCTGCTACACAACGGCAGCTACCACACACTGATGCCACTGCACCTGCTGCACAATCATAGCTAAGCAACACTACAACTGCACCTGCTCCACCAATGCTGGCTACCACACACTGGTACCACTGCACCTGCTGCACTAATAATAGCTACACCACACTGGCGCCACTGCCCCAGCTCCACTAATGATAGCTACACCACACTGGTGCCACTGCACCTGCTGCACAATGGTAGCTACCACACACTGGTACCACTGCACCTGCTGCACTAATGATGGCTACACCACACTGGTGCCACTGCACCTGCTGCACAATGGTAGCTACCACACACTGGTACCACTGCACTTGCTGCACTAATAATAGCTACACCACACTGGTGCCACTGCACCTGCTGCACAACTGAAGCCACCGTCTATATAAACACAGCTATAGTCAGTAAAGAAAACCAGATCTGCATGAAAAGAGGAAACGCGAGTAATGTCTTTGGTAGAAGGAGAACACAGAACAAGCATGAACGCGCGTCACTCACTGCAGACTGGTGAACGCGCCCCGAGCATCTGGATTCTATTACCACGGCACCCTGACAGCTCCTAATTGAAATTTATAACACTCCCGTGCCCATAACCACACAGAATATGGCGGAAGTGGCCACAATGAATTACATATGGCCTATTGCGTGAAGGCTACTAGAAACACAGCACCGCGAAGACCAATTACCATGCAGATGGCAAAAAAACCTACTGAAAAATCTCGCGCACTGAGGAATTTTTCCTGCACGATTCAGAACCCCTTAACAATAGGAGCTCGGAGCTCCGCCCCACTGCTGACGCAGTGGTGACGTAGGCCGAGCCCTAAAAAGCACGATGACGTGGCCAGCGTTGACCCCCTCATAGCACCTTTTTTTCTTTTGCACATGTTTCGCAGCAGCCCACACTGCTCTGCGATAGATCTAAAAAAAAAGCGCTGGGGGGCAAGCAACACGAGGGAGGTGCAGTCGAGGGGGGAGCAAAAACAGACAGCAGGAGGGATGGGGAGGGAGCAGACTGTAGAGTGCGAGCAGGACAGAAAGTAAAAAAACAAGCATTTGCAATGCAATAGGTCTCGCATTTGCAAGAGTTCTGAGCTATTTTTATTGTAAATGGCATTGCCTTTTATTTATTTTTTGGTTTTTGAAACATAAATAAAAGCCATTGTCATTTACAATGCCAATAGGTCAAACTCGCGAAAATGCGAGACCTATTGCCTTGCAAATGCTTGTTTTACACTGCCTACTCATAGGATAGGTATTAGGCCCTGCCTCTAACACTTCCTGCTCACACTGAGGGGTGTATGAGCTGCATCTTGCACTGCCTGCCCTGCTCACAGTGAGGGAGGGGTGCAAAGGCAGCATCTTACACTGCATGCTTAGCGCACGAGAGGAGCAAATTGCACTGTTGGCACTGTATCTTGCTGTGCGTGCTCACCGCTGGAAAGCTGTGCAATCCCTTGGGCACAGGCACTGCATCTTACAGCATACTTCTGAAGAGGCATCGCACCCTACGCTGCTTGGTCACGAGAACAGACGTGCAAACTGCACATGGCACTGCAGTTTTATATGCCAGATCACGTGCTTTGAAAATCAATAACAAATCTCTGTCTGTTCCCACAAAGTCTTAAAACGGCTAAAGAAAACCCCCTCTCTCCCATCACTTAACCTGGCACTAACCCCACCAATTTCTAAGCTCAGGTTTAGTGGGAGGTTCCCAAATGTAAGTGCTCAGCACGGGAGAGAAGGCCTTTTCAGTGGCTACAGCAAATATTCTAGCTGAACCAAGATTATTACAATGTATAAAAGCATTAAAACCGGACTTCTTTCCTCGAGTTACGGAAAGTGAGGGGTGGATCTGCTCTTAGAGTGCGGTTTCAGGGAAAATATACCCGTGGGTGTAGTTTGTACCCTACAGCACGTGCTAAATAAATAAAGTCTAGCGCCTGCCTGTTAACTTGAGTGGGACGACAGACACACGTCACCAAGGAACTCAGACATGTGCAGGGCAACACTGCCAATAACAACATGAAGCATTAAAACTGAAAAAGTCTGTAGCAGGAAACATTTTTACTGCGTCAAACCCTCACGCTACATTTAGCCATGAGCCTTGTCCCCTTATTATAAAATTGACCTCGTTGATCCCGATACTGGGCTTTTATTGCAGCTTCTTTCATTACTAGCACTGTTTAATTATGTCTGTCTGGGAGGCGTGGCCAGGCGCCAACGAAGATGGCCGCCTAGCTCCGGAGCTCCGCCGGGACGACTGCTGTCCCCGACGATATCCGCGTTGATATCCTGGCCGGAGCGCTCTCAGCTTAGCGCACCGGCCCCCAGAACAGTTCCGCGGCTGCTCCGCCTCTTGAACGGCGACCGCGCTCCCTGCGGAGGCGAATCGCCGCAGCGTTCGCTTGGCGGGCAGGCTCGCGGTGGCGGCTGGAGCCTGAGATCGGACCGGCCCAAAATCGAGGCCCCGGATTGCGGCCTGCACATCGAGGGCCGGAGTCGGGCCTCATCTCCGCTATTCCGGAGGGGGGGTGGCCCCGAGCTGCATACCGCCTGTACGAGCGTGACGCACACCTGCACTGAGGAGCAGCGGAGAGCCCGACGTGGACGCCGTGACAGCCTGAGGCTGCGGCGCTTCCCGCTGCTGAGTGCCACCGACCATCAGCCACACTCCGGAGGTGAGAGCGCGGGTAATCCGGTAGGGGCCGTAGTGGCAGCCGGTGCGAAGGGGAGCCCACCAACCCAGCCCACGGCCGGGAATCCACATACAGTGCCACCATCTGTGGGGGAGACGATCGCCCCAGGCCGCTCCGGGGGTGATCTCGCAGGGCCCAGCCGGGCAGCCTGACGCGGAGAACTACAGTCCCCAGCACTCTCCTGGACTGCATACGCGACACAGCCTGCACGTCGAGGGCCGGAATCGGGCCTCATCTCCGCTATTCCGGAGGGGGGGTGGCCCCGAGCTGCATACCGCCTGGACGAGCGTGACACACACCTGCACTGAGGAGCAGCGGAGAGCTCGACGCGGACGCCGTGACAGCCTGAGGCTGCGGCGCTTCCCGCTGCTGAGTGCCACCGACCATCAGCCACACTCCGGAGGTGAGAGCGCGGGTAATCCGGTAGGGGCCGCAGTGGCAGCCGGTGCGAAGGGGAGCCCACCAACCCAGCCCACGGCCGGGAATCCACATACAGTGCCACCATCTGTGGGGGAGACGATCGCCCCAGGCCGCTCCGGGGGTGATCTCGCAGGGCCCAGCCGGGCAGCCTGACGCGGAGAACTACGGTCCCCAGCACTCTCCTGGACTGCATACGCGACACAGCCTGCCGGAACGGCCGGACTCAATCGCCGGAGGGTTCAGGTGGGCCAGACGACTACGACAGGCCGGAGCTGTGGATTCTCCGGTGTGAAGGCCAGACTCCTACATAATTAATACACGCCTGCCCGAAACACAGGTGGCTGCCGCCGACTGTTGGTCACGGGAGAAGAAGCCCGGATCCGCCATGAGGCCCAGAGCGGTGGTCCCGACCCAAACGAATAAACTGGACAAGTACGCGGTGGCCACGGGACCCGCGCAATCGGGAGCAAAGGGTGGAGGCACCTCGGACGCTACCGAACCCTCACTGACGTCCATCATGGCCGCAATACAGACGCTCGGCACCACCCTGGAATCCAAGATGGACAAAGTCACAATTGAAGTCAATCTGCTGCGTACTGACCTGGGCAAGACCACTGAAAGGTCCAAGGCCAACGAAACTGACATAGCGACGCTCCAGGCCTCTTCGAAGCAACTGGAAGGCCGGGTAAATGAACTCGTCCACCGACACCGGCTAATGGCCCTGAGACTCGAGGACCAGGAAGGGAGGGCCAGGCGCAGTAACATTCGCGTCGTAGGTGTGCCGGAGGATTCGGAGAAGCAAAGTACGGAGCTGTTCTTGGAGGACCTCATCCTGCACCATCTTCGGCCGAAGCGGCTCTCCAAGTTTTTCACCATCGAGAGGGCCCACCGAGCCCTGCTCCCCAAGCCCAAACCTGGCGCCCCGCCGCGTACGATTATCGCAAAAATACTGAACTTCCGCGACAGGGATGCCATCCTCCAGGCGGCCAGACAGCAAGGGGACCTGCAGTATGAGGGGACCACCATCAGATTCTTCCCTGACTTCACCTTGCAGGTACAGCAGGAGCGTCGCTCTTTCATGGGGGTGAAGGCGGCACTCAGAGAGCGAGGTATCAAATACATGATGTTCTTTCCTGCTAAGCTCAAGATCATATTTGGTGGGAAATCCCGCTTCTTCACCTCGCCGGAGACGGTCCAGGAATGGCTCGACGAGCAGGCGCCGGAGGCACGGACAACGCAGAATCGGGACGCCTGGAGGGAACCGGGGGGCCCCTCCCCCGGGTCGGCGGATGGGGGAGCTGCAGGGGGCGAACAGAGCCAAAGGTCGTGGCGCTCCAGATCCAACAGTCCTCGCTGGGATTCCCCTCCTGACAACGCAGCACGGTGAGGCGTCGAACAGTATCTACCAGCCGCTTGGCCGTGACTGCGCTGGCATCCACAGCGGTAAGACTCCTACACTGCTTTGGGATGCGGGCACATTTACCCATGACTATTGTATTACTGGGCTAAACGCCGCATCTCCGTAAACTACTGGGACTTCTGTGTCGGGGACACGGGAAGGGCGGCTGGAGTTGGGACTGGCACACGCGCCTACTACCAGAGTTCCTCGGGGGGGAAGTGGTTTACTCTCTCCGGGGTGGGATGGGGACGACAGGCGCTCTGCTAATTGGGGTTGTGGGTAGTTTGAAGCCTACGGAGCAGGGGGCAGGGTGGGGGGCTAGTTCATTGTGGGGGGGATTCTACGGACTGAGAAAGGGATTGTGCAACACTGTTCCGCACACGATTGTCCTGTTTGCTTTACACATTACCGTTGGGGAGGCAATTGGGGGGGGGGGAGTGTTTTATGGTCATGTGTAGTTCTCCTTGTCAGACTTGGCCCGAGCGCCGGAAGGCGGCCACAGTTTACCTCACACAGTCACGGTTATGGCTAGACGCTGGGAGAAAAGCCTCAAGATCCTGAGCTGGAACGTGAATGGGCTTGGGGATAAACTCAAACGCACCATAGTCCTCCAGTTCATTAGAAGACACCAACCTGACGCAGTACTACTGCAGGAAACTCACCTCCTGGGGAACACATGTCAGGCCCTCAACAGGTTGGGGTACACCCTTGTAGTGCATGCGGGCTTCACGTCAGGTTCCAGGGGGGTGGGGATTTTGTTACGCCGGTCACTTCCAATCCACATCACAAACACTGAGACGGACCCGCAAGGCCGCTTCGCGGTACTGTCCGGCAGATGGGAAGGACAGCACCTCAACCTGCTGTCGGTATATATCCCGCCAGGCCTCCAATCCTCATCATACACGGATCTGGGCAAATTGCTCCTCTCTCTTCCCCATGGTCGACTCGTGCTGGGGGGGGACTATAAAGCTGTTATGGCGGGCACTTTGGACAGACACCCTCCCAGAGACACACCACAAGGGCAGCAATGGCTATCCTCCTTCCTGGAAGCTTTCGGGCTTACAGATGTTTGGCGGTTGCTGCACCCGACAGACAAACAATATACCTTCTTCTCCGGTCCCCACGGCACTTTCTCCAGACTGGACCATATCCTCACCCTACTTACCCAAGACATGACGGTACACGACACGACGCACCTTCCACGCGGCATATCTGATCATTCACCAGTGCTTGCACACTTTACATTTGGGACTCGGCGGGAGGGATGTGTGGCGCCCATCAGCGCATGGCACCTTCAATCGGAGGAGACTAAGAAGGCGCTCACGAACGCGATTACCCAGTATTTCGACAGTAATGAGGGGTCAGTGGACTCCCCGGTCATCCTCTGGGAGGCCTTCAAAACGGTACTCAGGGGGGAGGCTCTGTCACACATAGCTGGGAAACGAAGGGAGAAAGAGCGCCAGGTCACTGCAGTAGAAGCGGACCTGGCGGCCCTGGAACAAGAGGCGAGTACGACTAGAGCGCCTGCTGTGCACCATAGGCTACGGCTTAAAACGGCTGAATACAAAGAGCTAGTCACACAAGACGCTCAAAGGGCAGCCAGACATACGATGGGCAGGATATACGACCAAGGCGATAAGGCTGGGAAACTGATAGCGTGGCTGGAAAAGAAGCAACAGGCCACCAGGGTGGTCCCCGAAATCCTAACGACTGAGGGGGCGACGGTAACGGAACCCCGGGAGATAGTGGCGGAATTTGCTCGGCACTACAGGCAAGTGTATAGCCGGGTATCGGACCGCCCGGAAGAGGACTCTTTGGCCCTCTTGGCGGACATCCAAATGCCTTGCTTGTCGGAGACGGAAAGAGAAGCCCTTGAGAGCCCGCTCGCTCCCTCGGAACTGCAGCGCGCAATTGTAGACCTGCGCCCAGGCAAGGCCTTGGGGCCGAACGGCCTTCCGATTGAGCTCTACAAATTGCAACCGGACGCCCTCAGTAAGCGCCTTAAGCCCATGTTCGACGAAAGTCGAGAGAGGGGCATCCTGCCCAAAGATCAGCGGCTGGCCACTATTGTGGCGATCCCTAAGGAAGGGAAACCTAGGGACCAGTGTGCCTCCTACAGGCCGATCTCGTTGATCAACGCTGAGCCAAAGATCCTTGCCAAAGCGCTCGCAAATAGACTCCAGCCGGTCCTGGCTACTCTGGTTCACCCGGACCAGTCAGGGTTCATGCCCCGCCGTAATACGGCACTCAACATCCGCCGCCTGCACGGGGTGCTCGGTCAGAGGCATAAACTGCAAGAAGACGCGGTGGTGGTCTCCCTCGACGCCACCATGGCATTCGACACCCTTGAATGGCCATACATGCTCGCAGTGCTGCGCAAACTGGGATTCGGACCGCATTTTATATCGTGGGTGCGCCTCCTCTACACCGAACCTTTGGCCCAGGTGGTAGTGAACGGAAAGGCGTCGGCGGTCTTCACCCTCGAGAGGGGGACCCGGCAGGGGTGCCCTCTCTCTCCTCTCCTGTTTGCGCTCTCGCTCGAGCCTCTCGCGGCCTGGATCAGGCAGGATGTATACCTTAGAGGTATAGCATGGACGGAAGAATGGGAAAACAAGATTTCCCTCTACGCCGACGACATCCTCCTATACCTGACCAAACCGCGTAGGTCCATCCTGGCGGTGCTTGACATCCTCGCCAGCTTCGGCCGAAATTCAGGATTTAGAATCAATTGGAATAAATCACATCTGTATGTGCTACGCGGGGACCCCCCAAAATTGCCGGCCACCTGTCCCTTACAAGTGGCGACGGACGGCTTCACCTATCTGGGAGTCTTCATCTCCACTGACAAGACGTTGCTATATGAGCGCAATCTACTCCCTCCCCTCAGACGGCTTCAGCGAGAGGCGAAATCCTGGCAGAGTCTCCCATTGTCATTGTTGGGCCGGGCGGCCCTGTTTAAGATGGTGGCGCTGCCTAGGTTCCTATACGCGCTACAGAACTACCCGGATAGAGTGCCCAATGCGTACTTTGTTGCGGTGGAAGGGGCGCAACGAGAACTACTGCGGGCGGGTGCGCCCAGGATCGGGCTGCACAAACTCACACTGGGGTGGTACGATGGTGGGATCGCCCTCCCTGACATCCGTAAATACTATTGGGCAGCACACCTTGCCGCCATCAACCAAGGGACATACTGTGATGGGGGTGACCCTGGATACGGGATGGACAGGTGGCAGCTCCCTGGGGGAAACTACGAGGCCGCGCTCTACTCAAGGCCGGGGAGGTACCGACTTACCGGACCGACCCAGCACTCAGTTCAAATTTGGCATATAGCTCACAAGAAGCTGGGATGGTCCAATGTCCTCACCATGTCCACGCCTCTGTGGGCCTCTGAAAAGCTGGGCACGCTGGGACGCACCAAAGGGTTCCGCGGCTGGGACCTGATAGGGATTTCACACATTAGAGACCTATGGGGACCGAAGGGCGTCCATACGTTTGCACACCTACGGGACACATACGACATGGCACGCACGGAGTACTTCCGATACATACAGGTCCGACACTCACTGCAAGCGAATATCCCACCGGACACCAACTTGCCCCTAGCCTCTCCGCTGGAGGACAGACTACTCGACGGGCACCTTCCAGAACACGCCATCTCCCTCACATATCGTAAACTAATTAATAACCCCCCTGACTCCTTACTTCCTCTTAGAGACAAATGGGTCACTGATGGGCTTGAGATAGATGAGGAGGAGTGGTCTCACGCGCTAGCCTCACCTAGAGAAGTAGCGATTTCGGCCCGACTAAGGCTAGTCCAACTAAAAATCCTTCATAGTCTACATTTCCTGCACTAGGCTGGTGGCGATGGGGAAGGGTGGTGAAGGTCTCTGCAGAAGGGGTTGTGGGAGGGATGGCACCTTTTTCCACATACTATGGGAGTGTCCCAAGGTGCAACGATACTGGAGGAAAGTGATCCACTGCATGCGGGAGGTTATGGAGGTGGACCTTCGCCCTGAGGCCAAGCGATGCCTCCTAAATATCTGGGAACCCACGGACCTGACATCCAAGGGGAGGATCTGGGTAACACTTGGTCAGATGGTGGCAAAGAGAAACATAGCACGACTCTGGGAAGCCCCTCATTCCCCGACACTGAGAGAGTGGCAGAGTGACATGGACTGGTGCATGCTGCAAGAAAAGACAGTCTATGTGACAAGAGGTTGCCCCCGCAAATGGAACGATATATGGTCCTGCTGGAATGAGTTTAGAGGTAATATCTGTGAACCCCCCCTGGCCACGCGGGATGGGCAAGAAGACATAGACTAAGATCCCTGAAGGATGGGAATGTCAGACAGCTGTGTTCATTGACACTGCGCTCGTGGCGCTGACACTGTGCTGAAGGAGATCCAACTCACTGACCAAGGTTTCTTGTTTCTAGGGTAGGAGTGGGTGGGGGGGGAAGTTTAGAAGTTTGGTTCGTTACGATACCCACTTTGTTCCACTGCACGACATCCTGAATGCGCTACTTCTCCGATGGCACAGGTTGATACTTGCTCCTCTCCTATCTCCATCCTATCGCCACCGGGCCTCAGGGATGCCGGTTTAAGGCTGTGTCTAGATAATTACGTACCCACTGCTGACTGCAGGGTAGCCGCCGGCCTCCGGGTTGTAGGCGTGCGAAACAGTGTATTGAAGTTAACATTAATAAAAGCAGTTGAACCAAAAAAACAAAAAAAACAAAAAAATAATTATGTCTGTCTATCTGCCGACTGGCCTTGTGTTGTTTACTTTGACTTTTGATCGTCTTTGAATTGTGGCCGGCCGGATTGGTTGTAGGCCCATGTATGTCTCTTCTAATGATGCCAATAAAGGTCTTCAAAAAAAAAAAAACCCTCACGCTACAATGTTGTTAAACAAACAAAATGCCGGGGAACAAATAACAGTTCGAAACCAATAATAAACATCAAACATAGACCCCGCTTAGACCCGCTTTCACTTAAAGCCGGTTAAGTAAAGTGTAATGATAATAATTTTTGGGCGAGTGGAAAGCGGGAGGGGGCTGAATCCTTTTTACAGTGCTTTGTGTACATTCTAAATGTCACTAAGCAAAACACTAAAACAAAAAAAGAAACATAAACAATGTGTAGAGGCCCTTAAGTTAACCTACTAAATATTTCCTAACCGTACAAAAGGCTAAAGTGTTCCATTTTAAATCGTGGTTTTGGGTGGCCAAAAGCAGACCGGAAGTATGTGATAGTGTGCTGTTTTGGAGTGAAAATCGACACTTTAGTAAAGAAACAAGGGCAGGCTAATGAAGGGCTAACAAGCAGAGAAGGACAGATTGAAATCTATTTGTAGGCAGCATCTGTGGGATGCAAAACAAGCACAGCATGCTGCGAACGCCACAAACTAAAACACGCATTGCTCGGGCTCCCATGCTCCCCTAACAAAGTGTTTTTCAGGTAACCAATGTACAAAATGTCAAATCTTCATGCCAAAGCCTTGTACACACTTAGATATCGCAAAGCACGTCCAAGGCAGGCAGGCCCCAAAGTCAGAAGACTACTGTCAGTTTGATGTGGGTCTTGAATTACAACGTTTTAAAAGTTCTAACTTGAAGGGGCAGTGGTTCAAACTGTTGATGCTTATCACAACTGATGAGGTGGGAGGTATTCAAGTTATGACAATGACTGTTTCAATGTTATTCTTTAAAAGGTGAAGTCAAACTTTTTCGTCTGAGTATTTAGCCAACTGATAGCAGTAGCAAAATTATATTTCAGCTATCTGCCTTAACAAATCAGAGGTCAAAACAATTCAGAGGTCGATTATGACAAAGTCTCCTGAAAAGGATGCTGGCTTGAATTATTTAAAAAAAAAAAAGCAGAACTCAACCAAAAAAGAAAATTACAGCAGCATAATATTCAAGAAAATGCGGCCTGGAACAAAAGAAGCCACGCATGCCAAAGGCTCTGGTTAAAGTTTATATTCCTGGCAGTAGGCACAAGGAAGATCACACTTAAAAGGTGTGTGGCTGTGATTCCCACTAGCCATCTTCCCAAACACAAACCTTCCCATCAAATCCAAAATTTAAGCCTAAAGCAGCAAATGTTTCTCTCCCTCCTCCAGGAAGTCTGTAAAATGCAGGCAGGGGAGGGGGCAGAGTGACGGAGGGAAGACAGAGAAGGGGGGGAGGAGAAATGCGACACGGCGGGCAGGGGAGGGGGAGGATCGGGGAGAGGGTGTGAAAGCAGCAGGGGCCTTTGAAGTGAAGCTAAGCTTCACTTCAAAGGTGTGGGAGGAGTGCGGCTGAGGGAACAGACGGCGATTTGGTGATGTGCACGCGCATTTTAGGTCAATGCGCTTGCGCATTGACCTAAAAGCGCACGGGCACAGCACCAAATCGCCACAGTTAGTTAAACTTTGTTTAAAGCCCTATAGTCTCGCTTCTCTCAATGCGCATGCGCATTGATAGGTCACGAGACCTAAAAACAAGTACCTGCAGGAGCATTTGGCCAGTGTAATAACACTGGCCACAAACAGGAAAATTTACTAAGTTCATGCTTCATGACAGGGACAAACACTGAAGCCCCGGGAGGAGAAAGGAGGCGCTGACCAATAAGAAGCAAGGAAACAAGAGTGATGTGGAAGCCAATCAATGGTAAGTATTGGGCGAGCTCTAACCCGTTTTAAGCTTTTGTGAACAAAAGATTTCGCTGACAATGCATGAGCTGTCTCAGGTGACACCTAAAAACACATACATTACATTTAGATGTACACATGCAAAATATCAGACCTGCCTCTTGGATCTTTAACCATGCAATCACATATACTATTAAGAGAAAGAGAGGGAATAGAGAACTATTAAAAGAGGGCACAGATATGGGTGCAAGATATAAGGCTGCAGGAACTATAATAGACGTTGTGGATGTGGTGAAAACAACAACAGAGATAAGGCATAGTCCTTGTGTTAGACGTGGGCCAGGAGGAGAGGACGCGTGAGCACCAATATCTACATTTAAAAGCATGCAAAAGTAACAGACATTTCTTTCTTAAGTAATACAAACGACAATAGGTTAATGAACCTACAATATCAGAAGAAGTAAACAATTATGATGCATAGGGTGGAAGGCAATCTCTGGAGGGCGCCCATTTAAGCAGCAGGGAGGCCCGGTGCACCAAGGCCAACACCGGGACCTCCATTTTTAGTGATGAGGGCCAGAGCTCCTCAATCGTCCAACACAGAGACCATCTAGAGGGTTAATGTGCTATTATCAGAAGACATGCGGTCAACAACAATACTGTGAGAGGATTCTTGCTAAGTGACTTGTACCACAAACAAAAGACACGTGTGCAGTTAATGACAAACCTCACACAAGAAAGAAAGATATTTCAGACTGGCACAAAACCAGATGAGGAGGCCTGTCAATCAATTGTGTCCTTTTATTCTTCAGGGCAATTTGTTTGTCCTATTTTGTTGTAAAGTGCTTCTATAATTAAGTACCCGCTTTCCTCTCTCATTTTTCTCCTGGCCTCCCCCCTCTACTCTGCCCCACTGCCCCTTACTCTCAACTACTTGCCCTACACCCATGTCACACTCCCCCTTCCCAGTTTTTGATGGCTCTCTCCTAACCCTTTAGTCCGTTTATTGTTCTTCAAATGTTCATGTAATACGGCACTCGCTCTCCTCATTTTGTTACATTAGAAAGCACCCCAAACCCTTGAGCAGAGAGACACAATAGAGAAAGGAAAAATACAATAAATACTTAGAGATTAATGGTGGGGAAAGGTGAGGAAATACTGTCCAGTCGTGTACGCCAAAGAGAAAATCATACTTAATTTACTTCAATAGGAAGAAAAACACAGTAGTAAGTGTAGTCAACGACAGATGGGCTGGCAGGAGACTACAAAGTGTGTGCTAAATACAGAATGGTGAAGTGACATAACATGCAGCATTGGCAAAGTCAATACATCTCCCAATATTGACTTTTTTCCCAATGATGTGCATTAATGGTCCTCCCCCCCCAAAAAAAAAGGTATGACCTGATAAGTATGCATGCACATACCTCACCACACAAGCGCACATCAGCAGAATGACGTTGGACTATATTCTTTTTTTTTTTTTTTACTGGATGCCACTTGGATTGAAAAAATATATGTGCATACATATATATGTATGTGTGTGTGAATATATATATATATACCGGATTTCCAGAGCCCACCACGCAGCCAAGTAAGAAGTATGACGGTGTGGAAGCCTCTGCGCACCACGTCGGGCGGGTTGTATGCATGACCTGCCCCCGTCAGAAAGGATTTCAAGGATTGCGGTGGTTGAAGCGGTATGGGGACTGAAGGTAACACACGCTGCGCATTGGTGTCTTGGGAACATTTGAACAGAGCAAACAGACTTTGAAGCACATTTTCCTTCCCCTTCACAAATGCGATACCTACCAGCATAACAATTGCATGCTGGACCTTGTAGGCGCTGATAACTAGGCGGACTACAGGAGGTGTATGCATAGAAATGTAGGAGGAAAAATGAAGGGGAGGAGCAACAGTCCGTTTGAGATAAGGCAGAGTATTTCAACCTTGCTCACGCCCGTTCACTCAAGCACACACACCTGGCGCTGAAGAGGCAGAGAAACGCCGAAATGCATCCGCCATAACAAAGGAGAACATTTTCCGTGATGTGCAGCCAAATAAAGTGCTACCGACTTGTTCCTCAGCTGTGGCCTTACTCTTTTTCGAATGGAAGGAGCGGAGTTTGAGATATATATATATATATATATATATATATATATATATATATATATATATATATATATATATATATATATATATATATATATATATATATATATATATATATATATATATATATATATATATATATATATATATATATATATATATATATATATATATAATATGGAAAGCACCTTTTGGAATGTGAAGTGGCCACATCAGCAAATGGCAGTGGCCGGACAGTCCAAAATAATTATTTTAAATAAAGTAATGTATTTAATGAGTGGGAGCTAGGCTGGAAGGAGAACAAAGGAACGGGTGAGGGAAAATGGAGCAAAACTGATTGGGAGTGGGTGAGGGGATTGAGGGAGGAACAGAGACACACAAAATAACTAATTGGACTGCAGAGCTGCTCGCCAGGCAAATGGCACACCCCTTCCTCCCTCACACTGCTAGGAGCTGCACATCAAGACAAAATAACTAAAACAGTATTTAAGGTTGCAGCCAGTGACAGAGCGAACTGTCTCGGGAAGATGCAAAGTCTGGTGCAGGGGTAACACTTTCATAAGGCAAGGAACACAGCATTAAACCTCACATACTGATGGTAGCAAAGAACTACAAGGTCTAAAAAATGGACTTGTTTTAGTGTATGGGATGTGCTGTAGTAGGCAAAATCTTATTCATATCTAGCAACACATACGTCGACATGCAGGTGTACTAGAACTATTCGTGTCACTACAACACAATAAACCTCTCAACAAAAGCCAGTCCAAAAAACACCTATTGAAATAAAACAGAGGCACAGGCATCAAACAAAGAAGCACCTCAAAATCCTTGGCACTATTTGGACTAGTAGTGACAACAAAACCTGAGAGTAAACACCAGCACAGACTATAACAGAACTGAGTTTTCACAGTCCTGCATTTATATTCAAAGACCCAATTATGCAACTTCTGATGAAAGCTATTGCTCTCAGCAAAAAGACATTACCAAACAATGAATACAATTACGTCATAAAACTAACACGCACCTTCTCTTTGCAACAAACAATAAATCTATTCTGTAACAGAGGAAACTTTAAATATGCTAAATTATTCTGAAGGCCTGACAAATAACAAGATGAACAATTTACTTACCTTTGGTAACGCTCTTTCTGGTAGATACTCTAAATGCAGATTTTTCACCTGGGAGTAGTTCCCAGTTGCCGGCACGCACCACCACTGCGCACTGATGTCAGTTTCTTGCTTTTCCCTTTCCGTGCCCTCAAACAGTGCATCAGCAATTGTTGTTTTGAGTGTGCTGAATAGTAACTTGTGGCCTTTTTATTTGTGAAAAAAGGTCCACTCCACAGAAGTGAAGAATCCGCAGTTAGACAAAGTATTCACAAGAAAGAGTGTCAGCAAAGGTATGTAACTTGTTCTTCTGATGGATATTTCTGAAAACAGATTCCTCACCTTAGAATAGATAATTTTGAGTTAGCAGAGGACTTAGACACTATGGTTGTGTTCTCCATCAAAGTTGTAGAAATAAATCAGGGCAATGCAAAAGGTGGGGATCCCGTTTGTGATATCTGTATTGGTAGGACCAAACTGAAAGTCACAGCAGATTCTGGGTCACCTATCACCATTGTTACCAATAAAGTTTACTATTCTGAGTGGCGTCCAGTCCCACTGTTGACTTGATGGGTTCCTTTGATGAAGTGTTAGCATTTCAAGGGAGATCCACCCCTACTAAGATTTTGTAGTGACAAAAGGATACAATATCTTTGGTTGGAGAGATCAGGAAGTATTTGGTATGGTGCTCAGACAGGGAACTGAATGTCCCATCTCTTTGGTTGACTCTGTTGAGCAACACCTATTGGTTACAAAGTTACTTGAGGAACATAAATCCCTTGTTGAAGATACCCTTGGACTGGTGAAGGGATTAAAACATGAAATTGCTTTGAAAAAAAGAGGCTGTGCCAGTGGTGCACAAGGTGAAAATTGTTCCGTTAAGTATCAGGGATCAATTGAAGGACCATTTAGATAAATTGTGATCAGCAAAGATTATTGGGCCTGTTGACTCCTCAGAATGGGAATCCCCCATTGTGGTAGCCAAAAAGAAAAATGGTGAGATGAGGCTCTGTGTGGACCTCTGGTCTCTCAATAAGAACATTCTCATAGATTATTATCCCCTTCCCATAATTCAAGCAATATTGTACAGTTGGGTGAAGCTAAAGTGTTTTCCACTATTGACCTGAGAGCAGCGTACCACCAAATAGATTTGTGTGCTAATTCCAGATCCTTAACAATTTTAACACGCTTTTTGGTGCATACAGGTCTTTGTGCTTTCTTTTCAGCTTTGCGTCCGCTGCATCGGTCTTTCAGAAACTAATTTTTAAACTGTTTAGAGACAACAGACAGGTTTTGGTGTACCAAGATAATATCTTAATTTTCGCAAAGAATGAGGGGATCACTTGAAAGCCCTGGATTATGTGTTGGGCACTCTGGAAAGACATTGTCTTACAGTAAAGAGATAAATATTGTTTCATGGCTCCAGAATATGAGTATTTAGGTCACATTTTGTCCAAAGCGAATATTAAACCTAAAGTTGATTTGGTTGATGCAATTACTCAAATTCCTGAACCTTTTGATAAAGATCAATTATGGTCCTTCCTAGGGTTGTGCGAGTACTATTCCACCTTTATACAAATGTTTTCTTCACAAACTGAACCCCTCAGGAAAATGTTGTGCAAATGGGTTGAATATGTTATAAAGGCTATTGTACGTGATGCATTCCAAGGTTTGAAACAATTGATTGTGGAGCCTCCTGCATTGATCCCATTCAAAGATGAAGCCAAGGCTATTGTAACAGCTGATGCCAATGGGGTTGGTTTGGGAGTGGTACTGTCACAAATGGTGGCGGGGACAGAATGTACAGTAGCGTTTGCCTCCAGATGGTTGTCCCTGGTGGAACATAATTATAAAACCATTGAATGTAAAGCTTTGTTTGCGTGTGGGCGACAATACAATTTTCAACATACCTATGGTTTCCCTTATAGTCAATCACAAACTGTTGCCAGTTTTAGTTTCTGAAAAGAATTTGAGTAAGGCAATCCCTAGGTTGGTAAAACTACTAGCGAGAATATATGGGTTCAAGTTTGATGATAAGCACATTCCTGGAAGTAGAAATGCCAGGGCAGACTTTTTGTTCTGGTGTCCTATTAAGCATAATGACAAAGAGAATTTGGTTGAAGAGGTTGAATGTGTTGTTGGTAAAGTGGATAGGGTGGTAGTTACCGGCAAAACCATTTCGTATGAGGAGAGGTAAAAGTGTGCTGAGAAAGACAATTGTCAGATTAAGTTAAAGCAGTTCATTACCAAAGGTTGGCCTCAGGAAACTAATTTAAATGATGATTTCAGGCCGTTTTACATAGTCAATGACGAGTTGTCCATTGAGAATGAGCTGGTACTGTGAGGGAATATGCTCGTTCATCCAAGTGTTCTTAGGAGTCAGTTGGTGGATCTTGCTCATCCAGGTCATGCTGGCAGGACCAGCACACAAAAAAAGGAGTGGGATTTTTATTGGTGGCCGGGGATGGAAAGTGAGGTAGACATGTGGGTTGGCCAATACAGGGGTTGTGGTCAGGCCGACAAATCCTTGAGGTTTTGTTCTATTTCTTTCTGACCAGCTGAGTTTCCCATGGGTCCTTAGGAAAGGTTGGGTATGGACTTTGTGGGGCCTATGCTTGACTTGCCAGTGTGTAAGAGATAGGCCTTGGTAGAAGTGGATTACTACTCCAAGTGGGGCGAGTGTACGTTTTTGAAAGAACCCAATGCGGAGGCTGTAGTAGGTTTTTTGTCTCCATTGTTTGAAAGGGAGGGATTGCCCCAGGTTATAGTCGCTGCCAATGGGGTGCAGTTAAAGTCCACTGCCATGCAGGAGTTTATTAGTGACCATTGCATGAAGCACCTTACAGTTGCTCTGTATAGTCCCCAAGGCAACAGGATGGTGGAAAGAGTTAACCGGATGCTGAAGGAAAAGGTTCAGTTTGTGTTGGCTTCTAGTATCGAAGTGGTTAAGGCTGTTCGAGCTAGACTTTGGAGTTATCGGAATACCCTGCATTCTTCCACAGGAGTAGCCCATTTGTGTTGTTGAGGGATAGGCACTCTTCTTATGAGTTGGGCCCAGCCTGGGTCTTAGATAAAACAGGAGGGAGCAGGAGGGTTCCTGGTAGGGAAGAGGTGCGAAGCAAGGAGGAAGGAGAGATACAAGGTGAGGTATGATGCTCTTCACAATGTCAATGAGGTTATTTTCCTTGTAGGATACTCTGTGAAGATCAGGAGACCTCAGAACCAAAAGAGGCAAGGCTCTAAGTTTTTCCCTGCTACACATGTGGTGAAAGTTTCTAATCAAATGATTTTGGTTGAAAATGGAAAATGCTGACGTACGACTAAGGCAGCACTGGTCAAGCAGGGACTTGAGATTGGTGCTTGTGCGAATGGGGCCAGAAGAGGTTCTGGAGGCTGAACTGTGGTTAGAGGATGTCCTGAGTAAGACCAATGAGGTGGGGTTGTCGGGGGTCAATCCGGGGGTATGATAATGAGGGAGCTGGAGATTTTCATTCTGTTCCTGAGTACAAGTCATCTTCTAGCTTTTTCAGTGAGTCATTTGGAGAATCTGCCAATATTGCTCAGGGTAATGTGGCATATCTGAATTGTTCCTCAAGCACCACTGGTAAAGCAAACATTATGAGAAATACTATTCTCCCTAGATCCTTAAGTGATTATGTCTTGTACTAATGTTTTGCCTTGCACTAGGGTTAAGTTGCCATTTTCTTAGCTATGCGCGCAATTTATTTTTGTACCCAGGTTTATCACTAGGGAGGTCTGCACTGCAAAGCGACGGATTGCCATATTCCTTAAATGTGTTATTTTATGTCAAATATTTGTTTGATAAGCTATGTTGTACTTATTGTATTATAGTTTTATTTTTGTTTGGGGCTGTAAAATGGGAAGATGTGTTGTGGGTTGGTTTACATGTAGGTTCCATTTAGAGCCTGGAACTTGTTGTAGAATGTTGCTACGGACAACGTTCTAGGGAGACAGTCTTCACTGGAAAGGCTCCTGGATTGGCCATGTGCTGGCCTCTGAATAAACCATATCTTTATTCTTCAAGACACCCGTCTTGTGTTGTTCCTTACAACACTACCCTGCGTGAGCATAAGAATTTTGGGGTCCCAAACAAGACATAGTTCAACTGTCTTTGTGTGACCCTGTTAAAGTTTAACCATTTAGAATTCGTTGGCATCGGGTGTTTATAATTAGCAGGCGATGGCTACTCAAATTCAAATGTATCACTCTAAAATAGGTCTCGCCCAGGGCACCCAAAAACCTTAAAATGACACTGAAAATGACATCTGACTGCAGAGGTAGATTTCAGATTTAAGGGCAATTAAAGGTCCATATATGTACAGAGATATCTCTTGCATTTTCTTCCGAGTTACACATCTTTTCATAACAAAGTAAAACTTCTCCAAACGTGTAAGTATGCAGCATAGAACCATCCAATGAGGAAGCCCGTACATTGTACAGTGTACATTGTACAGTGTGTAGTTCCCGTTCTAAAGAGTTTCTGAAGTTAGCCTAAAGGCGACAGGCTGCACAGTAAGAACTGCTTTAAACCGCAGGTTCCTCTGCTAATTGCTTACCAAACACTAAATTGCCGGAAGCCAGTTATAATGCATTCCCTGCTCTAACTAATGGCAGGGGGGCGAACTGTGACTTATGACCGCGAGGGGCGGGCGTGGTCTCCACGCTTGCGTTTCCATGGATACCAAGGGCGTTACCGGCCCTCCGGGCGTTACTCGTCCTGTTTACACGCTGGTCCGACGCCCACCACACACTTCCGGAGAGATACTGTTGTCCGGGAAACACCCCGCCTTTCTTCTCTCCTGTCCACCAGTTCAGCGTTTGAAGCGTCCTGTAAACTTTACAAATAACCAACCTAATATAATCGAACGTAACATGTAACCCAGCTCCAAGACGTATCAAAACATGATCTATATTTCATTTTTCTGTTTTCTTTAGCTTTAGGCTAAAACGTTGCATTTTGAGGTTTTTCAGTTCTTGCCTCTGCGGGTTAACATCTTATTTTTTGCAATTTGAAATAGGGCGAACTCGACCCGAAGGTGGAGCGCTTTACATGATATACAAGGGCACATTCACTTTTGGTAGGCCAGTATGTTTGGATGTATACACTAACTTAATAACCAAGCAACCACCCCACGGAGAATATAATGAACTGAGTCTTGTGTCTCGGGAAGGTTTGTCCTCGGCTTCAGTCACGCAGCGGCGCCAGCAGACGGGGACCTCACAGGAGTTTCCTACTCAGCAGCCGAGGGCGCGCGGGGGCCGTGGGCGCGCGGCTGCCAGGATCCCAGGGCGTCACGCGGCGCCAAGAGAACGCCACCGAGGCCTGGGCGCGCGGATGGAATTACACCGGCGCGCGCTGTCGGAATGGAAAACTTTACTCTAAGGAAAGCGGAACCTTGCGCCGCAAAACGAGTGCAAGTTCACTGGGCTGCCATCCAGAGAGGGACAACTGGCACCGCCCACAGGGAAAGTGTGCCAAGGCCAGGGAGAGCCGGGAGCCTCGGCTGATGCTTTCAGGGCAGAGGGCAGCTTCGCACAGCACGCAGAGATACAGGTCCAAGTGGCTACAAACAGTCCAGATGCATCCTAGGTGAAATGTTAACCACGATCTCTGTAGTAGTAAGAGGCTTGTAGGGTACAACACAAATATTTATTTATGCGTTTTTATATAGTGCGGACTTTACCCGAAGGTGTCAGAGCACTTCACAATAGGAACAGTACTGATACATGAGGAGAAAATTACAAGTGAACAAATTACAAAAGCAAACGTTAAGTTACATGAGGCAATAGTGACAATTGTGAGCAAACAAAATACAAGAGGTAGCAAACGATACATTACAGGAGGAAAAAGTGACACGTGTGCAAGTTACAAAAGCGTATAAAGTACAAGTAGAGGTATAATACTTAAATAAATGGCAGACACTCAAGCACAAGAACCAACCTTACGTAGGCAATGGTGGCACTTGAGCAAGTATCTAAAGCAAACAAAATGAAAGCGGTAGCAAACAGTGTGTTACAAGAGAAAAGTGACGTGTGCATGTTACAAAAGAGTACCAAACACAGGTAGAAAGGTAATACTGCAATAAATGGCAGACTCTCAAACCACAAGAACACACTGGGAAGGCACTTCCATAGTCATGGGGAATAGAATTTTCTATAATGAAAGGTCTTCCTTCAGATAATAGAGAGGGCGTGAATTAAATTTGGAAGTGTCTTTGAAGGAGGAGAACTTTGAGGTCAGTTTTGAAGGCCTGGGAGGAGGAGATGGTCCGGAGCTGAGGTGGAAGCGGTCGAAGTGTATTAAAAAACTACTAGGGTACAGCACAATAACTGAGACAGCGGTCGAAGCGCATACAAAAAAAATGATAATTATGAGCCTCAGGTCAATGGGGGCGGGCTTTAGGGGGCGTGGTACAGGGTCAAAGGCATGGCTAAAAAGAACACAATATTCTTCAATGAAAAATAAATGTAAGTTAAACTAATCTGTGGGAAATGCACTATGACAGTATAAGATAGACTCGCAAGATGTGCAAAAATATTTACTTTTTTTTTAAAAAGGGCTTACAAAATATAGATTTTGGTAATTACACAATCAGACTGTACATAGTGGTAATATGTTCTGCGGGTGCCCATTAAAAACATGCATTTCAACACACAGCCGGTAACACCGTTACAACACACCTCAAAAATAATAAATATTTGTCATCACAAAGCTTCATGTGACGCCGTCAATTAATGTAAAATCGGGCTTTAAAGCAACCTTTACATTTACAGAATAACCAACTGCACACTTTTACATTTCTTCTGACGTTGATAAAATGAGTACCATTGAGTTGGGTAACAATAAACATCTATTATTTTGTGCCAAGATGCCCACAAGGTGAATGTTCGCTTTACAAATAAACATGTTATGTTATAGAGGGTTCCCCATGTGTCTATAGCCTCACATTACTGGAGTGGGCTGGGGTGTGCCTGTGTGATCAAGCACAGGAAACTACCCTTGGCTTTACATCAAGCTGGCACATGCTCCTAGTGCTGTAAATGGTCGACAGCGCAACAGGAATAAGGAGATGTGGCCTGACGGCAACAGCTCCCGACTTTGTGCAAGACTGCAGCGCTGGAATACACTCGCCATTGACTGTCAGAGGACCTCACGCATTTTGGCCAACTTCGGTTTATGTGTACAGTGCACAACTGGTACTTGTTTTGCAGTTATATATAGCCAACAATTGGCATGAGGGCATTAAAGCACTTTAAACGAGAAGCACAAGTTCTACAAAAAAAGCATACTTTATTTTGTTTTTATGGCATAAGAAGGTGAAATCCCAGCATCCTGTGGTTCTGGGCAAAATCACTTAATCTGTCTGTGCCATAGAAACAAAGAAAAAACATGCGTTCATGTAAAACCTTTGCTTTTCAGGTAAAAAACTTTAATGCCCTCTGGCCAAGTTCGCACTATATATATATAAAACTGCAAAAATACCAAATAGGCCGTGCACATATGAGCGGAACTTGGCCGAAGGACACTTGGCGCTTTGCACTGAATAAGAAAATGCCAATATTGCTCAATGGCTGCCTCGAAGCCACAGCTTCAGATACACCCCTACCAGATCCTCAAGACCCATCCCAATCAATTTGGTGAGTACGGGCACTTCTCTTTTTCCAATTAAAGCACTGGATGCATGGAGGCAAAGTCCTGTTTCATGCCAAACTAAAACATATATTAACAAATACAATGGCTCTGGCTTCAATAGTACACAAAACATGTGATGGAAAGAATGCTTGCAAATAGTCAAACCACTAGGAAATTGCTCGAAGTAGAATTGCAAATCATCATTTTTCACCCAGAGTGCCACTCTGGACAAAGGCCCCTCTTATGCAGATTCTTAACGACCATGATCCTCATGGGAACAGTCCATCCTATGCTGCCGGGCGAAGCCCCCTCCAAAGGAATCACAAGTAACCCCAGATGGGTTTCTGCCTAATTAGGTGTCGTCAGTGAGGTATTCATTCCTTGGATAATAGCGATTGCCAGTGGTTAGACTATTTGCAAGTGTAAGAAACTGGGTTGTTGGTTGACGGGGGCATAAGCCCTGGTGAAACGGCAACCACAATTCTGGTCAGAGTGAGGCACAATCCAAACCCAAGTTAATCTGTGATCAACCCTCTGGTAGCTTGGCACAGAGCAGTCTGGCTTAACTCAGATGTAATGTGGAAAATATTTGTGCAACACTTCAAATAGTAATGAAGTGAAAAACACCACACAAAAAGGACCCAACACCACTTTATAAAAATAGAACTTTCTTTAATAAACACGACAAAAATCCAATTAGTAGAACGAGAGATATGCTATTTTAAAGACTTTAGAGAAAATAGTGCCAAAAATCACACAAAGCAAACTGTGGCTATCTGGTTGCGCTGGACCGGGACAAAGTCCTAAGTTCAGACTGACCTTCATGGATTGCAGGATAGCTGCAGGGACCCAGTTAGGCCCGCTGAACAGAGTACCTTCAATTCTGGTTTGCGGAGTGCTGCGAGCATCCACGTCGAAGATGTGTCCCGCAGCCGAAGTGATGCGTCCCTTCCGGGATGCGGCGAGGCTGCGATGCGAGGGCCTGCACCTACGTTGAGGGTGCCGATGATGGGACTTGCGATGCGAAGTCCAGTGGCGCGGAGTTGGGGGCAATGCATCAGTTTCGAATAGCTGTGAGGCTGCGATGCATAGTGTGCGTCGTTGTCAAGGCTTGTGTTCACGAGGGATGCAAGGGTCTGCGCAGAGGATGTGTCGCACACTGGAGGTTTCAGGAGTTTTGCGGGCTGCAGAGGAGATGTGGGTCTTTGCGACTGGTTCAATCTATGCACAGCAGCAATGTGTCGTTCTGCTCAGGATTGCGTCGCACAGCAGAGGAGATGCATCGGTTCTGCTGAATCCACAGAGGTTGAAAAGCAAATTACGGCCACTTTCAAGGGTCCAGTACTGGGAGGTACCTCTTGGCAGGGAAGACTTACAGATGGCAGAGTCCAGCAAGGTTGTTGGAAGCCTGTTGTGTCCCTGGGGCTTCAGATCAGGAGGCCGGTCACCTAGCCCCAGGGGACATCAACTTTCTAAAAGTGGCATTTTCAAATTTGTAACTTAAAATCCAACTTCACCATAAATTAGGGTTTTAAATTACAATTCTAGATACACTATACATGAGCTGGTTACCTAGTTCCATTGGAAATGAAGGAATGAATGAATGAATGTGGGTTTTGTAGAGCGCATAGTAACCCGGAAGCATCCCAGCGCTAATACCGAGACCTCAGAGACGGTGGAGTGCCAGGGAGAGAGGGAGGGGTGGATCAGGGAAAGAGGTGAGTTTTCAGTTGCTTCCTGAAACAGGAGTGATCGGATTCCGTCCTAAGTTTGAGAGAGAGGGTGTTCCAAAGTCTAGCCGTGTTCACTGAGAATCGCCGGCCTCCTGTGCGAGCCCTTCTCACTCTATGGACCGTAATCAGGTGTTCGTGATCCGAACGGAGGGATCTTGTGGCTTTATAGGGCGTGATAAAGCTTTTGAGGATGGGGGGGCCCTTGTCCTGTAAGAGTTTGTGAGCCAGGCAAAGGGCCTTGAATTTGACCCTTTCTCTTATTGGGAGCCAGTGCAGGAGTCTCAGAGCTTACACTTTTAAAATGTAATAAGGTAATTCCAATGTTATCTTACCAGAGAGGGCCATCTTGCTGCAGTGAAAACATATTTAGGAGTTTTTGCCTACCAGGACATGCAAAACGTACAAGTGCAAGTCATGCTTTTTTAATACACTGCACCCTGCCCTCTAGGCTGTCCAGGGCCTAGCCTAGGGTTAATTTATATGTATTAAAAAAAGGTATGGGCCTGGCAAAAGATTGTTTTGAAAGGTCACAATGGCAGGCCTGAGACCTGTTCAAAGTTCTGCTTAAGCGGGTGGCACAATCAGTGCAGCAGGCCCACTAGTAGCATTAAATTAATTTACGGCCCTGGGCCCAGGTAGTGCCACTTACAAGGGACTTACCAGTAAATTCAATATGCCAACTGGGTATAAGCCAATCTAACATTTTAAGGAGAGAACACAAGCCCTTTAGCGCTGGTTAGCTGTGATAAAGTGTGCAGAGTCCTAAGGCCAGCAAAAATGAAGTCAGCAAAAACAGGAGGTCTCAAGGCAAAGGTTAGGGGTTAACCACGCCAAGGATGCAAGGTCTAACAGCAAGCATGCCTCTCACCTTTTTGTGTCTTGATGTAACACTCCTAAGATGCCAAAGGGTTTGCCCAGCCATAGGTCCCATACTTACTGTGCCACTGGAATCAAGCTGCACCTGACTAAGGAGGCCCAAACAGGCTGAAACAGGTCTTGGGTGTCTTGTGTTCCAGTTAAGAGAGGGACTGGTCCAGAAGTTTGGGCTGGACTGTTCCCACTGGAGCAGGATCAAGGCTGAGTTGTATATCGCCGGGTCTAATCTGAGGTGGCACAGTGGGCAAAGGAACGGTTATTGTGAACACATATAGCTTCATTAGCACACACTCTTAAGGTTAGTTAAAGTAGTGCCATGAGCTTAGTGCTGTACACATAGGCAAACTACAAATACTATACTATTTGTATCAGGTGCCAGTAGGCACAGGCAGGAGTGCTACAGGCTTCCTGTCGTGTGACACAGTGCTGTTCCTATTACTCTCCATCTCTGCTTCCAGCCAGACCTAATCTATGAACTGAAAAACATTTAACTTTATGAATAATTTGTCAATACAGCAATTCTGGCATTTCGACTCTCAATGACAAAATACCTACCCATGATGGGGCATGTGTAATAGACTACAAGAACACTGAACCCACAGAAGCCACTTCTCCATGTCTGCCGTGCCCCACCTGATGTACACAAACACTCAACTCTGATGGACATGCAGCACTTCTGTGCCCTCTAACTGGCTTCGCGCTATAGGAACACCAACGCACACACTAATCTCAGCCCCATATACAAAGATGTAAATGTACGATGTTGGGATCTGTGTCCCATAAGTCCTGCATGTTTACCACTGGGTACACAACTTGAAACCTGTTGAGAGTCTATTATGTCTTCATTTATTATCCCTGTTATAATGCTCCACGTTTTGTAATTTGTTCAGGTGGTTTCAGGCTGTCGGCATCTACACAAATTTCTGGGAAACTGGACTCATTTCCATCATTGGGCTTTGACCCAAACAAAAAAGAAAGAAAGGCAGAGAAGGAGATAGGAGAAGGAAGATAAATATGGGAAACCAGTGACAAAGGGAAAAAGGCGGGATGAAAATGACCCACAAGAGGAAGGTGGAGACAGTAAGTGTATGGTGGTGGTAGAAAAAACAGGAGATAGAATCACGAGCCGCCTTGGTATTCAGGAACTGCAGCATACGCCAGTCCCAACGGTGAGCTCCACGAACCACAATATTGTTTAAAACAAATTCAGGTCACCCTTGTTTGGTGGCAGGGACCTTTATTGATTGCCATGTGTGACTCCAAAACCTGCCAACCAACACATGTAGTGGTGTGGACAAGCAAGCATCCAATGTGCTTGATATAGGTATACAATGGCCCTTCACATGAACCACAGGACATGGCAGGCAGCCTCATGGAGTCATTTTCAGGGGCCTACGGTCTGCCTTGAAAGAGCAGCCTCTCAACGTCACTCGCAGGAGTATTACTGTTTGCAAGGTGAGATCTTTTTAGGTGCTGGAAAGCATGCATTTCATTGCGCTTAGACCTCCTACGATCCATCTTCAAATCAGTAAATGCTTCAGGATTTGGCCGTTCAGCTCGTACCCCTCTTTCTGACTTGCGGAACTGATGAGTTTGTTCTTATAGTGCAAGAAAACTACCTGCATATTGGTCAGGTCTACTAGTTTGTCAAATTTAAAATTCAATCCATTGATAAATGTATGTTCCATGGAAACCAGAAGTCAATTTAAAAGAATATATGGAGTGGAGGATCAGTCTGTCAGCCATGCTTGGATGGTTCACATGTTCACATCTTAGAGTACTGGATGCACCGCTGACCATAATCTCCAAACTCCCTAAACGCTGCCTTTGATGCAAAGCCGTCAAGTGTTGCTATGGCAATGCCTTCAACAATGAAGCAGTGAGTGAACCGAGCTGGACGTTCTTTATGGCCTCTACTTTGTTCATGTGTAAAAGGACACTATTTCTGAATTTTAATTACTATAATAACTTACATTATTATAAATTACTTGGGCTCAGACCACATCTCCAATTAAGTTGTCCCATAAATGTGCTTCACTGGCACCTTCAGACAGGAAAATGAAGCCTGAGGCATGTTCAACAATATGGCTTAAATACTGATCCTGCAATCTCATGTTTACAAAGTCTTTTGAAACACTTTTTGGCAACGCTGACCTGAAATGCCTGAGCATACTAAGTGATTTGCAAATATTTGAAGCACAACCTCACCAATGCCATTTTAAGGCGTTCTAGAATTAAGACTGTTGATCATTCAGGGCAGTGAGTACAGTACAGGTAATCCTCGTCAGGAGGACCGGGCTTACTTCCGCTACGGCAAATCCATTTGGACATCCTTTCAGAGAACATACGCATCCCAATGTCTTATGGTTTGCTTTATTCTTTAAGTATAAGTGTCACTGAAAATCACAATGATTGGGTATTGATCCTACCAAAATATAAAATATCAGAATCATGCAGTCATTTAATTTTTTTCCTGGCACTTTTTCCCAACTTTAACATCTGAAAGTTAACACTTTACAGCCACCACCATTTCCCTAATTGATCTTCTTTGATACATTTAAAGTGGAAACCAGGCACGTTACTTTGTTACTTCATCTGGGGGCAAAGACTGGAAGAGTATGGCACATAAAGAAACAAAGGGCCATTTGCCTCTTATTTCCAAATTACAAAAATGAGTAATGTGCTATGAATGTGAGAACTGTTAATAAATGTGACATAAAAGACATAACATAAAATAAAACTGTAGAGGGTGTTTTCTGGTACTGGCCCACTTACATTTATATATCCCCATCACTAATTGGTTTCTTTAACCTGGTTGAAACTAGGATCCCATCTCCGACTAACAACGCGTCATCAGATGTGCTCCTGGTACAATAGAGAAATGTCTGATAAAGCACTTAGGGCTCCTCAGAATGAAGATATCAATGATGTGCAGCGTGCTAATGGAAGCCTTATGCCCCCTTTTTTTTTTATTGCAGACACCCAAACAAATGTCATGTCAGAAAATGGTGATGGAAATCGTGACGTTAAACCAGAAATTGTGGTTTGTGAACACAAATTATAAGTCTGTAAGTCTGTAAATACAATGACTAATCAATATCTTCTGAGCAGATCTTAATTTGTAAAATAAAGAAATACATAATAATAATAAAATAAGTGCAGAAGGCAATACTTTTCTTAGGAAAGTACAGCTCTCCGTGGCACACGCTGTAGTAGCTGAAGACCAAGTGGCCCAGTGTTGATTCCACCTCATGGCTCTTTCTTCCACCACCCTACACTTCCTGTCTCTTTAGCTCACTCCCACAGGGTCTTTTTCTTCCCTAATTCTCCCTTTCTCACAGTTTTCCTATTTGTCTATGGTAAAGTCAGTTAAAAATGAAATCCTGGTTCCCAATATTGCCCATCACATGCACACATTAAACACTAGCCTTGGTTACGTAAATACTGGATAACACATTTTACAATGGCATACACCGTTTATCCTGCAAAAGGTGCGCCTCAGAGATCTGTCTGTGCAAAAGAATACGCCAGGGCCCATCGCTACACAGATTATCATAAATCTAAACTCTTAGAAGAGGTATGCCAGAGCTAACGAATGTATTACCTAAACAGTGTGTTCGCATGCCCTCCTTGGCTTGTGATTTTTGAAAACTATTGTATAAAGGAGTATAACGTTGTTTTATGTATATTAGATTTAATTATAAAAAAAAACCATACTGAAAACTAGCAAATAAGAGACCGAGTCCGAGGAGTACTTTTACTTTTTTTTAAAGGCCTAATTTGAAACAAGACTTAAATGTGTGACGGGAATACAGAGAGGATGTGGTGTTACGGCCAGAACAGCCGACTTTGGAACTGGGCAACGCCAACCAGGTTCGAGTCTCTGCGTCGGCTCAACATCCCGTGACTCGGGAAAAATCACAAATTCCCCGTGCGTAAAAAACATAAATTGACCTTGTGTAATGTATCGGCTGCTCTTGCAAAGCGCTCCAATACCTTCGTGTAGAGTTCGCGCTTTATAAAACTGCAACAAAAAAAGCCACTTGAATTCATACGGTACATAACTGTTTAGGGGAGTAGAACGTGGACTTGTTGGTTTGCAGTGTCACGCTTACTTCCTAAATAAACTCTGGTTTTGACTGTACAGTAAAAAGGTGCTTTAATTGCAAAGTAGAACAGAAAATGCCATAACAAAAGACAAGGGCCAGTGGAAGCAATGGGTGTTTTTCTTTCCACAAGGACCAGCTTAAAGCTCTTTTCTGTGGCCGCGGTTACTGATGCGTTTCCACTTCGCACACTGTTCTCTTCATGTGATTCAGCAATACATTAGTATAACAGAGGCAGAAATAAACAATAAATAAACTATATGGATGCCTGCTACATAATAGAGTGCTGCAATGGCATTTTATAGGTCTTGAAATTTAAATCCATCATAAAACCTATTTCTCAATTTAACTTTGTTAGTTTTCACCTCTGCAACATAATGTGCGCCTACAAATTCAGTTTTAATATGAACATATAATGCGGAAATGTTCCACACCACCTCCTCCATGGCAGTGGAATAATGACAGGCGGCAGTCATTCTCTTTACACAACCAGGCACACATTTATTTTTCAAATTGATCAACAAATTCAAGGAGTTGCTTAAAACTCCAGTCAAGTTATCAACCACTCTCATCAAAAGAGGAAAAGAAAAAGACTTTGCATTTTCAGCCAAACAGGTATTGATTGAAATTAAGCAACGCTAAACAATACAGCTGTCGCTAGCAGTGTAGGCAACCAACTGCCCAGTTAAACACAACCTTCCTCCGTTTCCCTACAAGCTACCTCCCTTTTAGGTCTCCAAGCCTAAGTTCACAAACTAGCCCAGAAAACCACCCGACTGGCTCCTCCAAGCTTCAGTGCTTTACTCCTCACCCCTCTCCCCACTGCAGCACCTTAAGAGGAAAACTCCAGTACCTTAATTCGAACGGGTGGTTTGCCATTAATTTAGTAATACTACTGTAGGTGGGCGTGAGACGTCCCTCCGTCCACTACGCTCCCTAGATCCTTCTGTGTGGATTTACAGCCAACATTAGAGAAGTCCCTTCGTCCACTACACTCCCTGGATCCTTCTGTGTGGATTTATGGCCAACATTAGAGACGTCCCTCCGTCCACTACGCTTCCTAGATCCTTCCGTGTGGATTTATGGCCCACATTAGAGACGTCCCTCCGTCCACTAAGCTCCCTAGGTCCTTCTGTGTGGATTTATGGCCAACATTACAGCATCTCAATCTTTTAGCATCGAGTACAAGAACCCACGAGCTCTGGTAGTAATGGTCCACGCTGTCTTTATCGGCCCATTGAGGTGACAGCAGGTAAAACTGCTTTACCAATTTCCGCAGAGTGCACAAGTTTAGTGGAGGAGCCCCGATTAGGATTTCATTTTAGAGCATGCTTCTCAGTGTGTCTGTAGAAAATGACTGTGTGAGAACAATCGCCTGTAATCAGGGGTGTTCCCCTACTAGGCATCCCAGCTTCATTTGTTGGGCAAATTGGGGTGGAGCCTGTAGGATAAGCAAAACTCGGTTCCCCGCTGGCTGTCTGCAAATAGTACCCCCTCCTCCAACACTCTTTGCGCTAGGCAGGATTTCAGTGTGTCGCTGCTTGCTATTGTAGTCCGAAGGCACTCCCGCTTTAAGATATATACTTGTGGGATTTATCATACCTGCCAGCCACTTTTGGATGGTTCCAGAAGACTTTACTGGACCTAAACACATACGGTTGATTTTAGAACTCATGCCTTCATATTACTTAATTCGAAGGTTTCTCTTCTTGAGCTGAATCAGCACCTGATATTCTATTGAATCAATCTGATTAATTGAATTCTTTGGAAACTCCTCTGGTGAATATCAGGACATATATTGACTCAGACTAAGGGGGAGCACTTACATTTTGTGTTATACTTACACAGTCCTCTATGTCAGCCCATTCCAGAGTTTATTTTCGTTGCCCTGATGAAGTTCCCAGTGTGGGAATGAAACGCGTTGGCTGAGCATCTCAATTTGCTGAATCTTAATAACTTGAAAAATAAAGAACTTTATACATTTTTATACTACTACATGTCTATTGGACTTCTTTGACCTGCGCACCCCCACCTCACCACTAAGCACTCCTGCTTTGTGTCCAACCATGACTTGTCACTGTGTTCAAAGTCACAGGAACCATTCCAATATGGAGGGATCGGTAGGACCTTTCAAAGTATTTTCTCTGCCTCTATTCAGGCCAAGTTCTCTGTTCCATTGGAAATGCAAATTTCCGATGAATTCTTGCTGCGAATTACAAAATGCCCTAATCTTCAGTTACCTTTTGCCCATAAGAAAGCTGTTCACTGAGAAAACAAGCTGAATCTGCTGGGAGATTTCCACTGGAAAAACACATCTGACCAAAAGCATAATCTCGTAGTTTTCGTAGCCACAGGAGAATCACAGTCTCTTTCTCTGCTCAAGACTTGCAAATGTAAATGTAAATGTAGGTATACTTGTAAAGCGCACTGCCGCCCCATCTCGAGGCATCCTGGCACTGTATACCGCTGTGGAACCCTTCCAGGCTTTCCCTGTGAGATGATCCCTACTGGGCACCCCCAAGGTGAAGCCAGGCATCCCAGCGCTAATGGGGCCGTTGTGGAGATTAAGTAAGCTATTGCCCAGAGTTGCAGAGTGGGACCCATGATTAGAGTAGGCACCGAGGCGAGAATTATTGAGTCCGCGGACATTGAGCCCAAGACCCATGTAGGAAGACTGAAGACGGTATGCGTACCTTGCAGCATTTGGAGACTTCAGGGCCCAGCTCTAGTCTGTGGATAGGATATCTCACCGAGAGAGAAATAGGAGTGCCTTCCTGGATGGAATCCCTTTGACTGCTGGGGAAGGAGAACAGCTTCTTCGATAAGTTAATTTGGTCCAAGCGAAAGCATTTGTTCTCTAGGATTCTCTGTTGCGAGACATCTCTAGCATTATGGAACTCAGTTGTAAAAGTAAACCTTTGCGAATGCGGAATGCCAATCTGATCTTGGCCTCAAAGCAACAAGCGAACAATATAGATGGTGGCTGACATCGTTACCCAGAGCTACTGAGCTTGCAAGGGGGAAACGAACACAAAACCCTCTAAGCAATCAGACAAAATTCAGGAGGTTTTGGAAGAATTCGAGAATCAGCAGGCGGGACTGACAGCAGCATGTCCTGGACACTCACTGTGCAGCCTTTGATTCAGGGGTGGTTCAATCGACTACTTTGTTTTCAAGCCACTGGTCCTGGAGAGCATAGGAGCCGAAAAGTTTCCAAAGTACCATGGTCTACAAAACACCATAGACTCAGCCAGCATCAGAGGCGTTTCACACCAAAAAGACAGTGTAAAGCACTTGGACTCACAACTATTACCACCATCACTGGATGGACAGTCTTATTCAAACCAAAGTTTGTCTGTGGCTCCGTTCTGTTTCTACCAAGCCAGAAACCAAGTCCACTTTGATCGTCCGCAGTCGATCCCGCTACGACACTAGAGCTTGGTCCAAATGATTATTTTACATTCACAGTAAATGACTAACAGTTTCTGTTCTCACCGTCATTCCTTTGAGCATTTTCTTAGCTTCTTGTCTCACTTTATTAATTTTAAGAGTATTCAGTTTAAGAAGGAACCCTTACCATATTTTTAGTTACTTTAACTTAAAGTTACTTTTAGTCATATATGAAAACCATCATCATTTTATGCATGAACTTCCTGAGGTGTACCATTTAATGTATTCCTCTACCCACTGCATATGGTGAGTCCCAAACAAATTCTGTCACCCATGCTCTTCAAACTCTACAAGTAAAAACGAACAACGATGGCGTAGCACAAAGCACCAGAATTTATAAAAAATAAATTATATGATTCCGTACACCCCTTCTTATTAAGTATGGCATTAACTCTTAGGGCAGGGGGGAGAGCAATGAGGAGACTGCATGAAAATGATGTGTCCACCAGAAAATATTAAAATATTAAATAACTTTTTCTTCTGATGGGCACGTCTTCCCAAAGATTACGAGCCTCAAAGAAATAGCATCCTGGGAAGTGGAATTGAGCAGTGCCGATTAATCAAGAAAATCATGCAACATAGCCTTGTGAAAGTACCCATCACTGCGTGGCTAATGTATGAGATAGTAATGTTTGGAAAAAGTGTGCACGAAAGACCATGTGGCCACCCAACAGATATCAGCCACCACTCCTGTGGAAAGAGCCGTGAGAGCAGCCATGGCCTTAGTGGCGTGGACACAAATGCATTTTGGAAGGTCTTTCTTGGCCAAGACATAGATTATCCTGATGTAGAGAATGACACAATGAAAGGAGTGGGCTTGGTAATTGCCTTGCCCTTCTCTGCTTCTGTAGAGCCCATAAACAACGCAGCCACTCTGTCCAGTCCTGTATTATCAATTTGAGAGGACACAGCATGTCTGGAACCCAGTCTGTGTAGCTGCTCCTCTTTGATGGGATAGGAAGGGTTGAAGAAGGATAAAAGGCTAATGGACTGGACTAACTTAAGTATGAAGACTGGGTATGTGCGAAGGATCCACTTAGGGTAGAAAACTGTGAAAAGTGGACAAATGGAGAGGGCTTAAAATTCTCTGACCGGGCTGAAGTGATTGCCACCAGCAATAGTGCTGTCAAAATAAAAAGTAGAACCAGGCAACAGTAAATCACTTCAAATGGTCATGCCATTAATGTCATTAACGATATTCAGAAACTTTGGAGGCTTGCAAAATTTATTTCAGAATGTCCAACTTCACTTCATCAGTAGTCAATTCCATGGCCCCTGCTTCCCCTGCTACCTCCCTTACAACTATTAGGAAAGTTCTATTTCCTGAGAAATATCTAGGTGACTGGCATTTTTTTAATTGGAACAAAGGTTGGCATCATCCTCCATAGTTCTTATATTCCAAAGTCAAGGTAACTTAATCTGATCAAAGAACCTCCTCTCAATGGGTCAACCTTTGGGCCATGGAGAGAGATTCATATTCTGGAACACCACAAAAGTTATTCCCAACTTTTTCCCTTGCCACATAGATAATATTTTTACCTCCTAACTCCGTGGTCGGTGTTGGAACTGGCTCCGTGGGCAGTGTCACAACCAGCTTTGAGGTCAACAATGAAGAAGACCCCAAATGAATGGTGGATACTGCCTCGGTTGATTCTGAATTTGCCTTAGTGCCGGGATTGAAGCCCCTGGACAATCAGCATTGGAGTCAGAGGCACCAACCACACAGGACCAGAGTCCATCCTTGGTGAGATTTGTGAGGCCATACAGAAAAGATGCAGCATAGCTAGCCGGAAGGCCTCAACTTGTGCGGCTCGGCCAAAGGACCAGAGAACTCTATCTCTGTAGACACTTGGGTTCTCCAGACATCGAGAGGAGTCCAATATCAGTCCCTGGAACAAAAAAAAAATTCTCAAGGGAAGAATGTGCACTTTGAGTGTATTTTGTCGGAAGATCTTATAGGAAAAAGTGCCCTGAAATGAGAATTACCTTTTGTGGAGGGAGTCTGCTTAGGAGCCTCCCTGCTGGCCATAGTTCAAAATATTTTTGGCCTCCCTCTCGCTGGTGGCTTATGGGTGCATGGAGGCACAAAGTCCCAGAACGCGGCATTGTGTCCTGACCCAAACACCGCATACAATCGTCATGGGGATCCGAAAAGGACATTTTCTTGCTGTACCGTTTGAAAGCGGAGACACTTTGCGGAGATACTTTACCACGGTGCTGTTGAAAGCAGACCATTTCGCCGCTTGGCATACAGTGCGCTCAGCCCACGTTGATGCGGCACAGATAAAACAGATACTGACTCAAGGGCCAAATGAATGCCAGTGACATCACCTGATGAGTAAAAGGGAGGGTTTAGAAAGGCTTGTTTTGGGGGATCGGAATAGTAAAAAGAGGTATGAGATGATTAATGGAGGGGTGGAGTAGGGAAGTGTCTCAAAAGGGTTATTTTGGGGATCATAGTAGTGGTATGGGGTTTGGAATGAATGAGAGAGTGGAGGTAATGGACATATTGATAGAGGTATAGGGTGAGAAATAGGCTAGTGCATTGGAGAGAGTAGAAGAAAGAGGTTTGAGATGAGTTAGAGAGTTAAGCTAGAGAATATATGGAAAGCAGTATAGGGTGAAAAATTGGGTAGTGCATTGGATTGTGTGCATGAATTTAGATGGGCAAAAACCTTCCTATTGGCTGCAGCTAGCAACGAGCATGGAAAACAAAGCGTCCATCAAACCCTGGCATGAGTCTGTAGATAAAAGGAATTGCTGCCACAGACACACAGCTTGCCTGGCTGTACCGAGCAACAACAGCCCGAACAGCACTCGACATCTGTCTTCGTCGCTTGTATGCCTTCTACGTCACCAAAGAGCGCACACATTGAAGCATTCGGGTGACAGCGAAGAGGGGCTGTGCCAAGACATAACTAATCAACAACAGAATGAAGGCCGAATTCCGAGCTTCCTTCCACCCCATTGTTTCTTTTCACGAGGCCTGGAGCCCTGATGAAAAAAGGTCCTGGGACAGTTTCCAGAAGAGATCACTTGATTCAGTTCTGCTGGGCGACAGACTCCATCTTTCCTGCAGCTTATTATTAACAAGGTCACATCTCAAAAGTGGACGGGAGCTTCATTTTCACTATTTACCCTGCTTCCAAAATTGAATTTAATGCATGAATCTAATTTCAAGCACAGCTGTCACTGACACAAATGGAGCAACAGGCACAGGGAACAACACGTAAAACTATAAATACAGCCTTTGCATGCTTCTTCCTAAGCTCTTACCTCCCCTAGTTTTGAAGCAAACTGCCTAAAAATGAGGACATATAAGTTTTACAGGTTCACAAATGAAAAGGGGGGGCCCTCGGCCCCCCCGCACGCATGGCGGCGCGGCGACCGCCTCACCCCTTTTCCCCTTCGGGTCCTTCGACGGTGGGGGCGTGCCCTGGGGGCGCGGCCCACCGCCGATTGGCCGGCGCCCCTCCTGACCCGGAATCAATGGACTGGTTCCGGGTCGAGGGGGGCGGGCGAGAGGAGGGGCCACCCGGCCCCTCGGGAATAAGAGGTAGGGAGCGCCCAGGAGACTCCCTTGTCCCTGGACGCTCCCTCGCTGAACGTTGTGCCCCGCGTTCGGGGCTTCTTTGTTTTATTGATTTTGTCTTTTCTTTTTGCAGGTTCCGGAGTTCCTTCTACTACAGAATCTGCCGCGTGGAGTCAGCGTCTTGTGAGAGGGAGCTTTCCGGGGAGCAGTGACTCGCCGTGAGCCGGTGGCCGGATCGGGTCATTTCCTTCGTTACTGGTTCCGGTGTTCCCCTTTTTTATTTCAGATATCCGCCGCGTGGAGTCGGCCGTCTGGCGAGGGGGAGCTTTCCAGGGAGCAGTGACTAGCCGGGAGCCTGCGGCCGCATCGAGTCGGGAGCGTGGTTCGGGCCGGTTCGAGGTCCCGTAAGGTATTGTGAAGGGGGCGGCCCTGGGACGGCGCACCGATCGACCGGTGGTATTTTGGGCCCTGCAGGCAGCTGGTAAGGGGGAGGAGCCGCACGAAGAAAGCGGCGGGCATAGCGAGGCTGTTGTGGGGGACGATACCACGGTACAGAGCGAGGTCACGGAACGATACCGGCTGATTCAACCGCATATTTAACGCGGTACAGAGCGAGGTCTGTCCTGCTGAATTTTCATATCGCAGTACAAGGAGAAGTTTTCCCGCCAATTTAGGGCAGAGCGGAGAGGTTGTTCCAGCGGAACACAGGCAGCGTTTTCTGAAGCTAAGCAGGGTCGACCAGGGCAGGACCTGGAGGGGAGACCCGAATTTTTAGTGGGGCATATCTCTAAGGTGATAAAGTGCAATATAGTGCAAGTGGAAAAGTTAACTGTCTTATGAACTTGAACAAATGATACTGGACAACTGTTTTCTTTTCATGACTGTTTTGAAGAGATGAAGCGTAGTGCCCTTTTTTAACTGATTATTCGAGACCGTTTTTGCAATAAGAGGCATCTGGATTAGTGGGAACTGTTATAGGATTGTGTTACTGAAGGAAAGATATTTGAGACTTCATTACTGTTCTGTTTTTAATAAGGAGTGATAGTGAACTGTTCTGTAAGGCGGCCTTTGTCTTTTGCTATTGACAAGGGGGGTTCAAACCTCCATTGTATCTGAACTAAGTTCTCTTGAATGTGCCCTTGCTTTGTCACACGGTGTTAACGCATTTCTCTATTCCAGGCCTCTAACTACTTTATTGGTGCAAGTCATTGTTCTGAGAGGACGTAAGGAGACTAAACGCGCAGCCTAGTAGGGGACGTGATCACAGACCAATATCGCCGGCGAGTACACGGGACTGGTCGGTAAGAGGGGTACGGGGGGCTAGCATTCATCGCTCCTGGTGGCCGCCGGGTGGGTCTACATTAGGTTTACTCACCCCTTACATAAGCGGACAAGCCGCTAGTGTTGCGGTCGCCGTTGCATGGTGCTGAAAGCCCCCTGGTGACCCTCCATCTGAAAGGTACACACTGTTGAATTGTTGGGAACTACGTAGGCAGCGGGTAAGCATCATGCCGGGTCCAAGGGGTGGAAAGAGGGGGTCCAACATGGAGGCTATGATGCGGGCTATGATGCGGGAGATGAGCGACATTAGGCAACAGCTAGGACAAATTAAGGAGCGGGAAGCTCGGTTGGAGGACAGAGAGGGCGAGGCACCGGGCCCGTCCGGGAGACCGATCCGCAAGAGGGTGGCACCAGTGCCAAGAGGGGAATTTGTCACCCCGCAAGGGAAACCTAGGTCCAAAAGACCCAAGGAGGCGGTCCCCACCCCAGGCCCAGTGGATCCATTACCCGCCGCACCGCCCGCGGTGGTCCCACCCCCGCGTGTGCCTACACCCATTGCCCCCGTGGTGCCGGTGCCGGCAGGTCAACCAGTAGACGCTGGGTCTGCTCCCGCACCGGTGCCCACAATCCCGGGTACAGGCGGCCCACACCCAGCGCCCGCCCTGCCAGCTGTGCCAGGACCACTGGGCATAACCCCAGTGGTACCTGTAGTCCCGGGGGGTAATGTAGTTTCAATGCCACCCGAATTGTTGTCTCAGTTAACGGCCATGATGCCATGGCTTCAAAAAGGGGGAGCCTTCCCGAATTCTGCAGACCATGCGGCAGAGGCGGCAAGGTTCGTAGAAAAAATCAGATCGGCACCGATCGCCGACAGTGTTGCTTTGCCAATTTCTTCTCCCCTTGCAGGTCCAAGTGTTCCCCAGCTGGACGGAGTACAAGGGCAGCCGCCCCCGGTGCCCGCACTTGGTAAGGAAGTGGCATTGCCGCTCTTGGGGGACGGTGTAGTACCTTCCAGGAGCGAAAATCTAGCTCAACATGTGTCTTTAGCTGTTAAAGAAATGATTTGGGCTGACAAATACGTATACATCTATTCTTTATTATTGGATAATAGGGAAATGGAGCAGGCGAAAGCACTGAAAGAGTGGATGCTCCCAAGTGAATGGAGGGCGCAGTGTACTAGATTCAGGGTTGAGGAAAATCTCAATAATTGGATGCAAGCATGGGCCGTTTTCACTGCAGTTAAGGCTGAGCGTCCTCCAGATCTGCAGGCTGCATTGGCTTGCTACTCGAGCAGGATTGTGGGGTGGAGTCAGCAGTATTCTGGGGAGGCATGGAAGGGTTATGATGTAAATTTTAGGAAGGCATTGGAATTCAATAGAGCATTACCATGGGACTCGGTAGATTCCATGGCCTGGCACAAACAGTTCTCTGACACTGCACCTCCCCCTCAGTTCGGTGCGGGCAGGGTGTTCACTAGACCGCAGCAGCCCTTTCGGCCCCCCCAAACGGGTGAAGTACCTGGGAAATTTAGGGCAGGTGGGCCAGAGAAGAAAGGAGTGTGCTGGGATTTTAATAAACGTACCTGCACACGGGCCGCGTGTAAGTTTAGGCATGCATGTGCCTCCTGTGGGCACCCCTCTCATCCAGAATCTACCTGTAGGTCCAAGCAAGGTAACACGGGACAGAGAGGTAGGGGAAAGCCACTATAAGTTAGACACGTCACGCCCCCCCACTCCAGTGGATGTGGTGGCAATGATTCCATTCTTGAACAGATACCCTGACCACAAAGCGGCAACCCTACTCCAGGAAGGTTTTTCTAAAGGTTTTAGGATCCCGGCCGAGGGATACACAGGCAGCGCGCACTGTAGAAATCAATTATCAGTCACACACAATCCGGCTGTTGTGGCCGCCAAAATTGACAAGGAGCTTTCCTTAGGCAGGATATCTGGCCCTTTTTCTGCAGTGCCAGTACACAATTTTGTGTGTTCCCCGCTGGGAGTTGTCCCCAAGAAAGAGAAGGGGCAATTCAGATTGATTCATAACCTATCAGCACCGAAGGGGGCCTCACTGAATGATGCAATTGACGAAGGTATCTGTAGTGTTAAGTACGCCTCTTTTGATCAGGCTGTGACCTTGTTACAGTCCACTGGACCCGGGGCGCTGATGGCGAAATCAGATATAGAGTCCGCCTTCCGCCTCCTCCCAGTCCACCCGGCGGACCAACATCTTTTAGGTTTCACCTTTAGGGATAGCTTCTACATGGACAAATGCATGCCTATGGGTTGTTCTATTTCTTGTGCCTACTTTGAGATGTTTAGTTCATTTCTTGAATGGGCCATGAGACAGGTGACAGGCCACCAAAGGGTCATGCATTACTTAGATGATTTCCTCTTCCTCGGTACAGCGGGTTCTCAGGAGTGCGCACTAGCATTGCAGGAATTTTGCGTGCTCATGCGGGCTTTTGGGGTCCCGCTTGCGCCTGGGAAGACGGTGGGCCCGACCACCTGCTTGGAATTCCTGGGCATCGAGATTGACTCGATGGAGAAATGTTTTAGACTACCTAGGGACAAGGTGCGCAAATTCAAGACGTCGCTACAGTTATGCCTCCGGAAGGGGAAGGTCACTTTGCAGCAATTACAGGAGGTGGTAGGGCAACTGAATTTCGCACTAAGAATCATCCCAATGGCTCGCCCCTTCTCTCGCTCCATCGCGCACGCGATGCAGGGGCTGAGGGAAAAGCACCACCGCACGCGCCTATCGTCTGAAGTTCGCCAGGATATGCTTATTTGGATGGCATTCCTGGAGGATTTTAACGGTAGGGTGGTCTGGCCCGGCCCGCTCACTACATCAGCGGAGTTAGGACTATGGACCGATGCGGCCGGTAGTGTGGGCTTTGGTGCCATCCTAGGGAATAGGTGGGTCGCTCAACAATGGCCAGAAGAGTGGAACACATGGGGTTTGCTCGGCAACATTGGCTTCCTGGAACTTTTTCCAATATGGGTGGCACTGATGGTTTGGCCCGAACACCTATGTAACCAATCAGTGGTGTTTTGGTCAGATAACATGACAGTGGTGGAATGTATCAATCAGCAGGGGGCGCGGTGTCCTTTCATACTTCGTTTGATCAAAGAAATTGTTCTGCGTTGCCTTAAACTGAATGCTAATTTTAGAGCCAAACATGTCCCTGGTGTGTTAAACAATGCTGCTGACGCCCTTTCTCGCTTCAAAATGCAGGTTTTCAGGGAACATCTCCCCACAGCAGACCCCTCGCCAGCACACTTCCCAGCAGTACTTTGGCAGATTGGTGCCCCAGATTACAAGACCTCGTGGTCGCTAGCCTAGCCCCCAGGACCAAGACGGCTTACGAAGGGGCGTTTCTGTCTTATTGTTCTTTTTTGGGGCCACAGTGGGAAGTGCTTTGGGCGAAGGAGGATGGGTTTGCAGCCTATTTAGAATGGATGCACAAAGAGGGGCGCTCAGTAGCAGCGGCAACCAGACATAGGGCAGCAGTGTCATTCTTCGCTCAAGCTAGGGGCTTCCGGGATCCCACCAATACCTTTACGATACGCAAGGCTTTAAGGGGATGGCGCCGTATTCAGGGACACCAGAAGGATAAAAGGAAGCCCATGGGGTTGGCCCGGCTTACAGCCTTACTGGGCACGCTGGTGATTGTTTGTAACTCAGAGTGGGAAGTGCTTCTTTTTAGGGCGGCATTCTCCCTGGCATTTTATGGGGCACTGAGAATTAGTGAACTGGTGGCAGGATCTAAGGCTGACATACTAGGTGGCTTGCAGAAGGCTGGGGTGACGATAAGGGGTGACACCATGTGGGTGATGATCCAGAAATCAAAGACTGATCAAGAAGCTAGGGGTCACACCATAGTTCTGCGACGGGCCCCCGCCAACCCGTGCTGCCCGGTGAGGCACGTGGAATCACTCATGGGATTATCGGTCGGTTCAGTAGGCGGGGCGTTGCTCTGTCACGCCGACGGGAGCCCCTTGACCAGGTATCAATTCAGGAGAGTGTTCGAAATAGGGGTTACAAAAGCGGGTCTTGATCCTAGAGATTTTGGATCTCATTCCTTCAGGATTGGGGCAGCAACTGAGGCGGTGGCGGGGGGCCTCCCAGTGGAAAGAGTGAAGACAATTGGGAGGTGGTCGTCAGACTGCTATAAACGTTATGTTCGGATTGACATGCTATGATTACCTGTCACTCACGCTTGGTCTCTTTTCCGCTCTCTTACAGTTTCTCAGACCTGTTACGCAGGGGAGGAATTTGTCGTCGGGCACCGCCAATATTCATCAGCACGGAGCGGCGACCAGGAAACAACAACGAACAATGTCTGGATTGTTGGTCATTCATATGTTAAGCGAGCGGAATGTGTTTTTCTGTCAGGTGACAAGAAGGAAAGGGCGGCACAACTAGGGTTGAATATCACGTTCTTTGGCAGAGGGGGGTTGTGTCTTCACGAGTTTAGGGGATTCTTCCAAGGGCTGTTAGCACGCCAGCGGGCTCCACCGTCAGTGGTGATACTTCACCTTGGGGAGAACGATTTGGCAACACTGGGCAGGCGCACCTTGATTGAGGAGATTATCTCAACGGCGGGTTGGATAGCTAGGACCTGCCCCGGGTGCACACTAGTATGGTCACAACTAATACCTCGACTTCAGTGGCGGGGGGGCGATTCAGTCAGGGCGTTGAATCACTCGGTAAAGAGGATCAACACACGGCTGGATAGGTTGTTCCGAACCCCCATGTTACAGTCAATACCTCATGGGTGCATCTGGGGTCAAAAGTATTACTTGAAAGACGGGGTTCATCTGACAGAAGAGGGTAATGTCCTATGGGCTGACAATATCTGGGCTTGGCTAGAGGGCTGGGGTAGGAGGATGTGTCCTTAGATAGGGGCTAGAGGGGGAGGCCAGATCGTCGGTTAACAATACTGGCCTGTGGCGGTAAGGTCATTATCGGTGAGCACATATTTGAGGTCTGAGGGGGCGGGCATCATCCTATGGAGGTTCCCGCCCAGGGGGAGGAGCCTGCGGGCCACTCCCAGTACTCCAGGGGCAAGGTAATATGCAAAGGAGCGCGGGTAGGAGTAGTTCACGCTTTCCTTAGGCTGGTAGCCACCCCGCGCGCGTGGACTCATGACGCCATCGGCGCAGAGTAAGGGCCCTCCTTTAGTGGGTAAATGGAGTTTGGGGCGTAGATCGGGCAATTCCCGGGGTAACACTGCGCATGCGCACTTCTAAGGGGAAGGCGCCGCTTGTAGGACCTGACACCGGTAGTGACCCTGCCATATGGCCAGAAATGTACAAAAATCAAGATAGGATGTTTAGTTAAGCTAGGAACAACTTGTATTAGAGTTTTGTTAAGGTCAGGCTCTCAAACTTGTTGATAACGATTGTATAACTGAATGTCCTGCTGAATTTTGTATCTCATTGTTGATTATGCAATTAAAACCCTTTTTTAATTTCATACTTTAATAAATACGGCCGGGCGACTAGCGCCCGCCTTCCAAAGAGTAAACACGTCTCGTGTCCACGTTCCTTGGTGTTGGGTGCCGGATTGGGGGGGGGGCGGCAGCTAGTCGCTGACCATGTGAAAAGGGGGGGCCCTCGGCCCCCCCGCACGCATGGCGGCGCGGCGACCGCCTCACCCCTTTTCCCCTTCGGGTCCTTCGACGGTGGGGGCGTGCCCTGGGGGCGCGGCCCACCGCCGATTGGCCGGCGCCCCTCCTGACCCGGAATCAATGGACTGGTTCCGGGTCGAGGGGGGCGGGCGAGAGGAGGGGCCACCCGGCCCCTCGGGAATAAGAGGTAGGGAGCGCCCAGGAGACTCCCTTGTCCCTGGACGCTCCCTCGCTGAACGTTGTGCCCCGCGTTCGGGGCTTCTTTGTTTCCCACCCACCATCCCTTGGTACAAAGTTTAAGCAGCATTATGTCCGGTCTAATGGTAAGTTTCATAGGTATAGACCGCGGGAGAGAGTAGGTTGTTGTGGTATTTTGTGATCTGTTGTCAGGACTTTTTTCCCTTTGTAGAAAAATGATGTGTGAAGTGAACTATATTTGAAGATGTGTGTCGTTAGGCCTTTTTTCCCTTTGTAGATATACGTAGTGATTGTGACTGTGAGCAACATGCGTGAACCGAATCGTAATTTATGCCATGTGTCGTTAGGCCTTTTTTCCCCTTTAGCTATGCGTGGATACTGTTCTTTATTAGCCAGCGTAGTTGTCCTTTAGACTTTTTTCCATAGGTCGTCGTATTTATTAGGTATGGGGCATGCGGTAAGGTCATTATCGGTGAGCACATATTTGAGGTCTGAGGGGGCGGGCATCATCCTATGGAGGTTCCCGCCCAGGGGGAGGAGCCTGCGGGCCACTCCCAGTACTCCAGGGGCAAGGTAATATGCAAAGGAGCGCGGGTAGGAGTAGTTCACGCTTTCCTTAGGCTGGTAGCCACCCCGCGCGCGTGGACTCATGACGCCATCGGCGCAGAGTAAGGGCCCTCCTTTAGTGGGTAAATGGAGTTTGGGGCGTAGATCGGGCAATTCCCGGGGTAACACTGCGCATGCGCACTTCTAAGGGGAAGGCGCCGCTTGTAGGACCTGACACCGGTAGTGACCCTGCCATATGGCCAGAAATGTACAAAAATCAAGATAGGATGTTTAGTTAAGCTAGGAACAACTTGTATTAGAGTTTTGTTAAGGTCAGGCTCTCAAACTTGTTGATAACGATTGTATAACTGAATGTCCTGCTGAATTTTGTATCTCATTGTTGATTATGCAATTAAAACCCTTTTTTAATTTCATACTTTAATAAATACGGCCGGGCGACTAGCGCCCGCCTTCCAAAGAGTAAACACGTCTCGTGTCCACGTTCCTTGGTGTTGGGTGCCGGATTGGGGGGGGGGCGGCAGCTAGTCGCTGACCATGTCAGTAGGAGGTTCGAGAATCTATGTAAGAAGTAAAATTCCAGGGGTCCTCTTACTCCCTTTGACATACTTCTGCAGGCTATCTGCAGCAGAGGCAGGAGTAGTCCAGATAATCTGGAGCAATAAACATGGTGTAAATGCATTTATCATGCACCGGAGAAAAAAGGTGCATATTAGCTTTTTAGAATGGAGAGCCCAGATACTCAAATCAGTAATTAGTGAATGTGCTTTTTAGCCCACACAAGTTCGGTTTAGCAGGTGCTGGAAAGACCATCTGGGATTTACCCTCCTACCCACAAATGAGTAATAAATGCACGAGGGAATAGGAGCTTGTGGTAGCACTCCTTACACATCTTTCAGATGTGATCAGTTCTTGGCCATTTTCTAATTCTTTCAAACAGGATCCTGCTCATTTTCCACTGAGCTCTCTCGGTACAAGACAGATCAAGATGCACAAGCGAAAAAGACGGCCCATTCATGGGTAAAGGCGGAAGATGATGCACAAAATGCATGAGATTAGGAAACCGCGGGGAAGGACATTTTATTGAAAGTGGAATTTGGCCAAGAAGGTTATTAGAAAGAAATATTATCTCTTCCGCTGGGGAAATATTTACTAAGGGCCTGGTTATCAGTGCTACTTACCTGTGGATCAAAGAGCTTATTCATGGAGCGTTGAAGGATTTATCACTCATACAAACTCAAACATATTCGATTAAATAAGTGAGAAGGCTGAGGGCGCTACTATCAGTGAAAAACAAGCATTTACAAATGCAATCGGCATAGCTCACGAGAGAAAAGCATCCTACTCCATGCACGATCAGCTCCTGACCTCCTCCCAAGCACAAGGACAGCTTGCACCTTCCATCCCACCCCTGTACAAACATCATCCCAGGAGATGAAGCGGGTAGGTCCAGGATGGGCAGAGGAAGGTCCAGGATGGGGTAGAAAAGCAGTGCTGGCATCCTGCAGGGGACGCACAGAGCACCTGATGCAGCAAACTCTCCCGCACAGGCAATTATGCACCCCTCCCTCCCCAGGGGACCCCTGCAGAGCACGATGGAATAGATGAGGTGGGGAACCTTGCGAAGCAGGACTCACTGTGATCCGTGTACCACCAACCCCACCAGCCACTGAGCACCAAGACAGTTCACACCATCCCATTCCTGCCCCTACAAGGAAGTCGACATTCAAGTAGGGTAGAGGAATAGCACAGACGCCCTTGGGAAACAAGCGGCTTGGACTACATCCAAGGTTTCTGGGGTCTCTCCCTCGTCACCTTGGCGTAATCACAGCAGCAGTTGCTATCAGTGTTGGGCAGAGGCACCACCACACATACCCCTGCCACCAGGAACAGCGCCCCGCTTGACCTGCCTTGTGCCGCTTGCTACATGCCAGTGGCCACTCTTACGAGTGGGAGTGTTGGCAGTGCTGACGGGTGCTGTGGGGAGTCCACCAGGTGGGTGGAGTGTGACTGCTCTCCATGGGTCAGGTAGGGAAGCGGGCAAGTGCCTGGTGATGCTCGGGAAGGGAGGCAGGTTGGTTGTGTCTGTGGGCACTGCTCTGACTTGACTACATTATCCTGCAGTTTCCTTGATCACACTCTGGCAGAGGGGTTTGTTTTTCCATTTTTACCCCATGCTGCAAATGCCAGAAGAGGGATTCTTTCCCCCCTGCGATGCAGGTAGGAGTTTGTTTTTACTATTCACCTCTACAGCAATGGTACTTGGTTTCTCGTGACAGTATGCCACTACAGCGCCTTGAGGAACATCTGCAGAACTTTTACCTTCAAAACGCTGCTCCGCTACACTACTGTGGCCAAACCTAAAAATATATCTTTGACAAACGCTGCCCACTGCTTCAGCCAAGGGAAAAAAATACACAGAACTACATAACAACTGTCAAGCCAAAGGAGTGTGGGAGGCGGGGGTTTAAAGATAATGGGTAACATGAGATTCTATTACTATTCTTGGATGTGGAATGTGCTGCAAAGGTCTCTCAGTGATAGTTATGCTTTGTTAGCATTTTAAAACTTTTGGTATATAATAAAAATGTTTTGACTTTGGGCTAATTATAAAACTCTTAATGAATGAATGCAGGAAAAACCAAGCCAAATGCAGCAGGCTGTGGACATTAGCAGTAACATCATGGGCACATCTGCTGAGACATTATTGGCAGAGAATAACCCTGAGGAACAGATAGTCCACTACTTCCCCTGGCTACTCTCCACCACCAGCGGTTAGTACCAGGCTTGTCCCGATGCTCAGATCTGACACTCACTTCTGCTGGAAGGTTATTCCACGCCTTTACAGCCAGTTCTGTAAATACCTTCTCCACATTTTTTAAACACCTGCTCCCAAAGGGGGATTTTGTGACTTCTCATTCTAGAGTCACACGATCAATGCATTATGTCGACTTCTTTGTCTCTAATCCCAAGGGGTTCATCTGCTTTGATCGTACCTGCTCTACTCCTAGTCTCTTCCCAGACTATGGTGTGTCAAGCCCTTGAATGCCTCGTCCTGCAGCAGACTGCGCTCCATAACCTTTGTTTCCCTTTGGACTAACCTTCGGAGCGGCACACAGGTCTCAGCAATGGTTGGAAGGGTTGCAATCTAGCTTAATCTGTGCAAGGTTTAGGGGATGCACCAATCGCTGCATTGTGATCTGGGATGCTTTAGTGCTCCAAAAAGGACAGTGGAATATCAACCAATGACACTCTTTGCGAATCCCTCTGGTCCCTAGGGAAGCCAGAGTTGATGATGGTCACATTTGTTCATCCAACACCACTAACTACAGTCACAGTGGGGTCCAGACATGGAAGACTTGAGTTTCATGTGTAGAATGATGCTAGGCCATAGGTTAGAGTATACAGGCATCAAGTGCTGACAACTGCATACGATGGGGACCGGAGGCTGCGTGTACTGATATACATACAGATCTTATTGCCAACGACTTGCGTCCATGGACCCTCAAGTTGGTGACGAGGATGGATGTGGACTGCCAGGCTGCTCTAGTTATGCGTGAATCACTATACTTCAAGGGATCTGGCCCAATTTTGAAAGGTTTTAGCACCACAGATAGTGGCTATTAGGGGCTGTAAGCTCTCTAGTAAAGCTGATAGCATCACTTCTTCACCTCCACGTCCTCAACCTCTGCTGACGAGAGACCCTGAGATCTAGAGGCAAACCTCAGCTTGCGTTAAGGGAACAGATGGTTCAAGAGTACATGATTTTGATGCGAGGAGGAGACTAGAAGTCCTAATGATGTGGCTGACCTGAGGAATGTAATGCCATGTAATTCGGTACTTGTAAAGCACGTCTGTCACTCCGCGAGGAGTATCCTGACGCTATCTTGGTTGGAGGTGAGGGTGAGCCGTGAAGATGCTAAATAAGAGAAAGACATAATTCGTCTGGGGCAATGAATACCCAGGTCTTCAGGGCCTTCCTAAATTGAATTTCTGACTTAGTTAGCCTTAGGTGAGGTGGAAGTAAATTCCAGGCTTTAGTCCCAAGGTAGGCCACAGTCTTTCCTCCTCTCAATTTGTATCTGAAAGCGGGGGGTTTAAGCAGGTTCGCTGATGATGACCTAAGAGAACTGGTGTGGTATATGGAGCAAATCGTGCTGCAAGATACTTAGGTCCCAAGATTAGCCTGGCTCTATAGGTGATCAGGAGAATTTTAAAAAGGATTCTCTTGTGCACCGGAAGCCAGTGAAGGCTTTTTAATGCTGCAGATGCTGAGGATCTTCATGGGAGTTTGAGCTCCAGCCGTGCCACCGCGTGTTGCACCACCTGTAACGTCTTGAGAATTGCTTTATTAGCTCCAGCGAGAAGGCTATTACAATAATCTAAACGCAAGATAATCAGGGCCACTGCCACTGATTTCCTTGAGGCTAGTGGGAGAAAATTGAAAAAAAAAATAGCAATTTGATAAGACTGAAGCATGTCCCTGCTACAGCTTTGGCATGTGGGAGAAAAGAGAGTGTGGCATCAAATTGTACTCCCAAATTCTTAGCCACCAGGAATGCTGTGCACAACAATGACATTTCAAGTATATGCGGCCGAATATGTGTGATGAGTGAAAAACAGGGGCTGCAGACTTCACTTTGGTGTCTGTGGCTGCACTATTGACTAAGTGAGTGAAAACATTGCACTTTTCGATGTGTTGTTTGTTGTTGCAATGTTGAGCACGTGAGCGCGAAAAATTAACAGCAGGTTTCATTGTATTTGTGGCTGCTATAATGAGTAAATAAAAAAACAACAATAGCAGGATTCACTTTGTGGATGAAATGGGGAGCCTTTCCTTGAGAAATCACCTACCAGAGGGAGTGCCCGCCTTCCCGCCATCTCGCCGCAGCGGAGACCGAATCCGCCAGTGACCGGAGGAGAAAGAGCCGAGTCCCCCCTGCCGCCGCAGCTCAACATCTACGCGGAAGCAGAGCGGGGGGACTCCAACACCCAGGAGCCTGTGCGGGGGCGCGCGACAGTGACGCGCAAGAAGGCGGCCGGAGGCGCCTAAAACAACGTCACCACCTCCGCGTAGCGGGACGCGAGCGGGACACAGCGCGGGGCTAAGCCTGAGGAGCCTGGCCTGGGCCAGAAACTCTGCCTGATTGCCATTTGCCCACGGACTTGGTCACAACTGAACTGTAAGTAGGTTACCCACCCGTATTACTTTGCAACCGCAACCTTCAGGACTTTGACATTCTGGAACTAATTGTTGTATTCCCTATTCATACCCCTTGCTTTATTTCTGGGTACCCGTAGGGTTTGCCATGAGTTGCCCAGAAACTAGGAGCAGGGCTGCTGCAGGAGTAAAGAAACTGACTGGTACCCTGGATGACTTCATTGTTCGCACTAATGCTTTAATCGATGAAGGGATAGTAATTATGGATAGGAGGGTGTCCCAGGATCTAGCCGCAGCGAGACGTTCCTCCCTAGGTCTTATCGCTAAAGCTCGTACTCCTAACAATGTTTCTGCTTTGGGAAATCCTGGAAACGCACAGAACGATAGGGGTCATGTCGCCCCAGGCTCACAGGATGATCTGGAAGCTACTCCTAATCTTTCTCTGCTTGTGACTAGCACTTCAGTTGAAAAGGAGACTGAAATTTTAACTACAGCTAGTGATTTAACTCATAGGGGTTTGAAAGAGGGGGCGATCCCTAAACAAAAGATTAACACTCAAAAAACTGTTAAACCTAACACGAGCAAAGGGAGAAAGGTAGATACTAGCAAGAATCAAGACCCGGCCACATTAGAACCTGTGCCTCTGAATGTGAATATTAATCGAGTTCTTCATACTAGTGATAATGGGGCAGTTCATCATCCCAATGTTGGCTTACCACTGAGTCTCCCAGATGATACCGTCTTAGATAGCAGTCTGGAGGATATTTTGGATTTAAGCGGCGCAGTTACGAATCTAGATGAAGGTAGTGAGGACAACAGTAGCCTAAATATGGCTAATAATAACATCCTGGTCATGCTAAAGACCCTCCTCGAACCAATCGAGGTTAGGCTACGGTGTTTGGAAACTATACTAAAAAACATCCATAAAGATATAAGTGCCCCTAGCTTTAATTTGGATAATAAAATTCCACCTGGAAAAAATCAAATGACTAGGCCGCCACCAGCTGCCAAAAATGTAACTACCACCAAATCACTGCCAAAAACCATACCAACCCCTAAAACTCCTGCCCCGACTGATAAGGTAGTGCCAGTCCAAGAAACTCCTAAACCACTACATGATAAAGATAAAGATAAGTCTAGAAAACGGGATGTGCGCAGAAATATACATTTACCCCCAAAAGCCGCACCATATGTTGTGGTCCTTACAGGAGTCCCCCAATTAAATGAAAATTCTAATGAAAATAATGGCGGACTTGTAAACAAAACCATCCATTGGTTGAATGATAACTACCCTCTCCCGCCAGCTGTTAAAAGTAATATTTTGATGGCTGAAAGGGCCCCATGGATTGGGTATAATAAAAAAAGGGCACACGGCGATAGTGTGGTAATAACATTTGAGAACCCACTGACTGCTAAATATATTACCACAAGACCCCCTAGAAATCATGGTCTCTCTGTTACGGCTAGGGCATTATCTTATTTTTATCCTGAGGGCGAACACCCTGACAATAGGTGGAGTTGGACTAGGGACAACAGATATCAAGGGGGTAATAGGGGCTGGGCTCCTGATAGTAATCACTATAACATGCAAGGAGGAGGGAGAGATGAGGATGGTTGGAATGTAGTGAAATATAGATCAAGGTCCCCTCACTACCGACCACAGAGTTTTGACCAAGGATGGTTAGGCAATCCACAATTTCCTCCGATCTTCCCGTGTTCCAACCGGTTTGATTGTTTGGAAGCGGTGGATTGACTCCCAACGATAAAAAATGAGGTTTTAAGGTCATCTAAACCTGTAGATCTGGGGCCTATAAAATCTTTGGGGTGTGTCGAGACTCAGGAACCTTATGTTGAGACACAAGAAACCCATGGGGAGGACGAGACTATACTAGGGAGTCTCGGTAGTGTTACTGGAGCTATTGTCGAAGAGCCACTTATAGAAGATCATTGTAAGGTGGTTTTTTGGAATGTGGCAGGACTAAAGCAGAAAATTTCAAACCCGTCCTGGTGTAATGTCATTGCTGAAGTGGGTATATTAGCTTTACAAGAAACCTGGACCACCGCAGCAATACATCTTAATGGTTACAGAACTTATTTTACACCTGCAGTGGGGGGAGCACACGGAAGACCAAAGGGGGGACTGTCCGTGTATATATCGAACCTCCTAGTCACCGATAAAATTACTTTTTCTCCTGGTTCCAGTTACTACCAGAAAATTGTCATTGACACAAGGAAGGGTCTAACGATTGTTCTTTTTAATTTTTACAATAACTGTCTAAGTAGCGCAATTAAGGATGTATTTGCTAATATAACTGCAGATATACAGAATGTATTTGAGGAAAAAAAGGGTGAAGTCATGGTATTATGGGGGGGTGATTTTAATTGTACTTTGTGTAAAAAGGGTCAGAAGGGTATTTGCGGCCTGATGTTGGAGCAGGATATTAGCTTGACGCACTTTGAACATACCCTTCTAGGTGATTCATTAAACGAGATGATTTTTAATTTTGATTTTGGTTTTACGAACGAGCTAGCCCACCACACAATGCCATTTGTTCCAACATTTGTGGGGCGGGGGGCTTCGACTATTATTGATTTTAGCCTCTGTACTAATAGCTCGGCGGGCAGATTGATCAGTTCTAGTATTATGCACTTACCATTAAGTGACCACTACCCACAGGTACTAAAAATGGAGAACCTATTTTCTGTTGTGGATCATGTAGTAGGTCCCAATATTAAGGCGCCGGATGTGAAATTAGGTACCCAAAATGGATATAGCCTTAAATGGAGTAGAGTGGTCCCGGCTGATTTTTTGTCTAAATTACTGAATAAGTGTAGGAGTAATTTTTTGACCTGCCTGAACGAGCATGCCGACAGCAATGAAATTTTAAATAATTTTTATATTATTTCTATTGCAATCAAGGAGGCGCTGTGGGTTGCAAAGAAAAACTCCCTAAAGTACAATAGAAAATGGTTCGATAATAAATGTACCAGTGCCCTATCAAAGCTTAGACAAGCGATCCATAAAAGACCGCGGGATGTAACCCAAATTAGAATCCTGAGGAGGGACTATAACATAGCATTGAAGGACAGGAAGGCGGCCATAAGAAAAGAGGCTTGGGATGATCTATGCGAGGCGTCACAATCAAAGGACCCGGCAGCTTTTTGGAGGGTAATTAATACCCCGCTTCTATATGAAAGAAAGGCACGTATGGAAATCGCCATCCCAGAAGATGAGTGGGTGGCGCACTTTTCCTCGCTTTATAAGGCTGTGGAACCAGTCCTTGACACAGGTCAGGACTTTATGTGCCCAAACATAGACACATCCAAAGTCTTGGTCGTAACTCTCCCTGAAGTTCTGGCGAGCTTGAAGGCAACCAAAGGGGGTAAGGCGGCTGGACCAGATGGTATACCAGCAGACCTCTATAAGGCTAATACTGAATTATGGGGGCCTTTGCTTGTCCAGCTTTTTAATGTTGCTCTGGCAAAGGGCTTAGTTCCCACCTGGCTTACATCGATTATAGTCCCAATATTTAAGAAAGGGGACAGGCAGAATTGCATCTGTTATAGGCCAATTTCTTTATTGGACTCCTCTATAAAAATTTTGGGGAGAGTAGTTTTAGATAAATTGCGAATCTGGTCAGAAGAGAATGGGGTGTTAAGTGATTTCCAATTTGGGTTTCAAAGAGGCTTAGGGACTATAGAGCAAGGATTGAATCTGCTCATCCTGCAGCAGAAGTATGTAAGGGTTAAAAAACAATGTCTATACCTCACCTTTGTTGACTTATCGTCAGCTTTTGATTGTGTTTCACACAATAAATTGTGGTCAATCATGACCGAGTTGGGGGTAGACAATGCCATTATATGCTTCTTGCGAGATCTATATTCCGGGGCCAATGCAAGTGTCCGTTTTGGGAAAGATGGTGAATGCACTAGACAATTTGGGATTGGTCGGGGTGTACGCCAAGGGTGTGTTTTAGCTCCATTTTTATTTTTGCTATACATAAATGGCTTGGAGAAACGTCTCGTGCAGGAGGGTAGGGACATGCCTATGGTGGGTGGAAGGCCTGTCCCTGCCTTGATGTACGCTGACGATGCCGTTTTGATGGCACGAACCCCAATGGCGTTACAAACCTTGGTTACTTCTTTTAATAGTTTCATGCTTGGCTTAGACTTAAAGATTAACTGTTCAAAAACATTGTCCATGTATTGTGGGCCAAGATCAAACAAGCATTTGAAACCCATTTTTATAAATTCCAATCCCCTGGAAAAGACCTCCACTTTTCCCTATTTGGGAATTCTGTTTCATGAAAGTGGCTCATGGACTAGTGCAATCCAGGCTAGATCTTTGCTGTTTTCCAAAACCATTATGGCCTTACAATGTTTTATGAGAAAATTAGGGAAAAAACCCATAAAAGAGATTTTAACTATTTATAGGGCAACCTGCTTAGCAGTAGCCACCTATGGATCAGGGCTGTGGGGTTACTCAAATATTAGCACAATCCAAATCATGGAAAATAAATTTTTACGCCACATCCTGTCTGTACCTGAAAGTACTGCAACTATGATATGCCATGTTGAATTGGGAGTAATTTATGTTACTGATACGATTAGGATCCAGCCAATCCTTCTCTGGCATAGGGTGTGGACAAATGATGAATGTCTGGTTAATCGGGCTATTTTAAAGGACGTTTTAGCATTAGACAATATCAATGATTCCAAATGGATATGTTATGTCAAGAACTTTCTCAATGAAATAAATTGTGTTCAATACTTTGAGGACCCACCAACTATGGCATACATATCGAGAAGAGATTTGAAAAATGTGTGTATTGCCCATCTCAGGGACAAAAGACATTTAGAGGAGGCAAGAAAAAAGACTGTCTCTGCCCACCAGGCTATTCTATGCGGAGAGAAATTACAGCCATACTTGTCCTTATATATGTCTAATCATGAACGTTTCCTTTTAACCCGGTTTAGACTCAATATTGTTTTCAGAGTCTTGTCTTTTCCTGTGATGAATTGCTGGTTGAAAGAATTACCCTTTTGCCCATGTGATGATGTCTCCCCACAGTCTGATATTCATATCTTATTTTTTTGTAAATTTTATACCTTTTCTCGAAAGAAACTTATCATCCCTATTCTCAAAGACTTAAATATACGAAGATGTCGCTTAGCGTTTTTAGAGTGCCAGAAAATGGAAACTGTTTTTATGGTAGCCTCATTGGGTGAATTTTTTTAATCCATTTTTAAATGTCGTAAATCGATCTTAATGAATTAATCTCCTTGCTGCACACATGTATTTTAAATAATGAACACATGACTCCCGTGTAAACTGTATTTTCTTTATGCTACTTTTATGGTTATTCTTGTCTTTTTAACCGAATAAAGTATTTTGAATCTTGAATCTGGATGAAATGTTGAGCATCGGATTGAAAATGTCACTTTGTTTGTTGCAATAGCGATCATTTGAGTGAAAAAGCAACATATTTTGTCTGTTACTGCAACATTGTGCATGTAAGTGAAAACAGAAGCAGGGGATGTCCTTTCCTCTGAGCAGTCACAACTGACTGAAGATGGGTTGGATGATAGCATCTTGGCTAAGTATTGCATCAACAGAAGCAAGAGGAAGAGCTGAGTTTTAGGAGACCATCTCAGGTACATATAGTCAATAAATGAGCATCTGGCGGAGAGGAAAGCGAGTGCAAGTTAGCAACATAGCAGAGGCCTTATGGAATACACACGTGACTGTGAGCTACCTATGATGGAAAAAACTACTGCATGGAATAGCATTAGTCCTAATCCTACTGCGTTAACACGGCAGTGGTAAATGTTATTGTGAGGCGGTAATTCTGAAGTTGAAAGGTATTTTGAAATAGAATTTCCCTTCACCAGGGAAGAAGGGACAAGTGACCTGGTTTCCCGTCCCCCAGCCATATGATCGCTGAGTGAAAATGGCTTTGGCACAGGAACCATTACCGATGGTTGGCCCCAACAGTGAGGCAGCCCCTAGGCACTCCCTAAAGGAAAATATAATCCTATTAGAAATGCCCAACATTCCGCAGGTCCTGGACAGTCTTGAAGCATCACCCCCACTCTATAAAAAGACTGACCACCTTAATCGTGGGCATAGCAACACTGATCTATATTTCCTGTGGGTAGAAACCAGCATGGAGCCCTTCAGAGTCGGCCCAACTTAATGGGTCCCTCCCCACCCGTGCGGTTGTCACTGCTGGTCCCACCCAAAACAAATCATAGGTAATGCCAATAGGTGTGGTTTTAAAGGATTGGTAAATGGTCATGTGAAGATTACAAGTAAATAACATAGGAACCATACTGAGTCTCATTGTTGTACGTTTTTTTTAAATTTAATAAAACATTAAAAAAAAAATAATAATAACATAGGAATCGATATGTCGTTTTATGGAAGTAAAGAACTATGGAATAATATTGGTGTCATTTAAAAGGTCATTTGACGCACCCTCAAGCCAGGCCTAAAAATCCATAAAAAGTCATTACTGCCTTCCTCGCATATGGGCTTCTGCCAGAAAAAAACCCATAAATTATCCAGTTATCCAAGACACTTCAAAGCCATTACAATGCCGTGTGTGTGTCTCTGAAAGTCAAGCACAGGCAGCTGGATAGACACAATTATCACTGACAGCTGTTTGGAGGGCAAGCACTTTTTTGTGGAAGCACACAACTTCTACCCAATCAAAACATGTACTCCTGGCTCCCAACATTTGGGAGGAGCTGAAGCCCCTCTCCTGGCGATTCTCACATCATTGGCTGGCAACAGCTGGGCTGTCAAGCCAGACCATAAAAACACTATGGTAGGTGAGACTGCCTTGGCGTACAGGCGTACATGGGTTATGCAGTTGGTAGTGTGTTGTATCCAACAGTGCATTTCCCAGTTCCACATTTTGGCGTCATACGTTAAGGAAGAAGTATATCGGAGGATGGATGAGAAACAATTTCCACGGGAGCTGTGGAGCTCGGCGAATTACACTAAATGATAAGTGCCTTTAGGAGATGCATAACAAGGCTTACCCTTGTACGTTGGTGCACTGGCAACAGTCTATGTACAGGATGGACAATGTCCAGAACGCTTTACGAAGGGATAATCTCAACTGTAAAAGGAAAACACCTCCTACGACCTTTCAATGTCATTTAATGTGTATCTGTATAGTGCTTTACAATTATTTATATGGTCCTTAAGTGCTGTCGAAACCTTGACTCGTTATGGCTCTGGGGTCCTCGTCGACTGGAGCCAAAGTGTCTGACGACATTGTATCTGGAAGAGCATCTTACTTAATGTCTATGATGAGGTTATGACAGACTAACGTATTGTTTAATAAAAGTTTATTTTGGAACATGGCTGATTAAACGCGGCTCTCGTATATGCGGAAGACGATAATGGCGTTCGTTTGAAACAATTGTTGCAGCACCGACTATACTTGTAAGAGTATCCTACTTATACGGGGAAAACGAAAAGTTAAACTAGAAGAGTGGCATGTTTCCTTGTTTACTCGGTTAATAATTGACTGTGGAGAATTACTTGGAAAGGGCTATATTATAACTTATCGTGACAGCCCATTATCGACAGGATCCGTAACCTGAGACACAGGATTGTCAATAGGAACGTGAATAGAGGTTTCGCTTATATAATTGTTGATCGGAAGCCCTAGCCCTGATGAGGCCCGCAAGTTGATGGGCTGAAACGCGTCGACATTACTTACATGGACACCCAATGAACTGAAATATGTAAACGTTTATAAGCAGTTGGTGAAGAAAAGGATTGAATTGATGACCTGATAGTACTGCTGAGATAGGGTGATTTTATTGAGAAGGAATGCTCATTTGTAACATACCGTAGAGCATCCGGTTCGACTAATAGGGGCTACAAGAAACAATAAGTGAAATCATGACTTGTTGTTTCTATTGTTCAGTTTGTTGATGAAATGATATATAATTATATATGTTTCTAAATGTCTGTATATGTTTGTAAATAATCATGTGTATATATATATGTAAATGTCATTTTTGAATAACAGTAACAAAAATAGTAAAAGCAAAGTCATAATCTAGGATACACTTGCAAATAAAGAAAAGGAAACGTATCCGTAGAACAGATTTGTCTTTGAGGTAACGGTTGGGGAGTGACTAAAACCAGAGGATTTATTTTTCATACCATTAATAGGTTCAGATAGGTAATTAATAAACCTGTCCGTCTTAGTTGGATTGAATCTGTCCGAGGCATCATTGTTTTTTTGTTTTATAAACGCGGCTCTCTAGCAGCAGGGAACATACAAGTCATATTTTTATCAGAGCCTGCTTTTGCATGGTGACTGAGTGGCAGGGTCAAAACAATTCGCCAACACTGCCCATTTTGTACAGTGACAGAACCAGTACTTAATTTGTGCCAGTGCTTTCCAGTGCTTAGCACCGGCACATATTTCACAGGGCCGGGTCTACACCTGTGCCAAAGTAAATATGATTACTTAACTGACTCACCGCAAACAGTGGTGTTCGTCTCCCGAGTCCCTTGTGAAGAGTGTTACAGCAGTGAGAGCCAATAATATAAAGATTCAAACCATATCCAAATGTAAATTTGCCTAAGACCCTTAGTTCCGTGTTGTCGGTGGGGGGCCGGGGGGGGCACTGATTGGGCTGGATCTGGTTCTTCCGGGGGTTGGGCTGTGAGGCAGTGTGCGTAGATCTTTTTCAAAACGCCACGCCCGGGCACGCACGCACCCCACAAGTCACCAGAAGTTCAGCCGACGTCGAGGGTAGGCTGCAGCAGGCTTATTAAGAAAGGCAACACCACCCACCAGTAACCGTAAGTAGACAAAGCAACGCTGCTTGGTAATAAACAGACATACTTGGTATAAAGTGAACCGAGTTCGAGGCCTGCCCTGAGGAATCATATCTTCAGCGCTGGGCACCATGAGCAATTGCAATGCCCCAGGCAAGGTGGAGGCTGGAAGAGCAGAGCCTTTAATCTAACCCCTAATATTTATTCATAAAAATTTATTGTTGTTCATTGCGTTCCATCTCTGTGTGCTTGTGCATTGCAATATGGTGGCATGCGCCAGTTGAAAGTTTAATTCTATGCTACTGTCGTCACCAAGCCACGTGGTTGTTTGTGCATGCAGCGGTGCAGTGGTAAATGTGTAGTATTTATATAGCGCACTTCTACCCGGAGGCCTCGTAGCGCTGTATTCATACCGCTGTGGAACCCATCCTGGCTTTCCTGTGAAATGTCCACTCCTGGGCACCCCCAAGGTGAAGCCAGGCATCCAAGCGTTGCTGGGGCCGTTGTGGAGATTAAGCAAGCTATTGCCCTGAGTCACAGAGTGGGACCCATGATTAGACTAGGCACCGAGGCGAGAATTAACAGGTCTGGGGAAATTGAGCCCAAGAGCCGCCGAGGTGGGAATTGAACCCTGGTCCCGGGCCAGACTTCTGCATCAGGGTCTGCCGCTCTAACCATTGAGCCACGCTTCTCCAGTGGTGGTCACTGGTTTCTGATGTCACATGGGGTAGGGACCTGTTGGGCGGCGGGCTATTCCATCTGTTTCTGCATGGCCTCTCTCACTTAGTTTGCGGGTAATGTTTAATTTGACTTCCTTCATTGCATTTAGCTTCAGTGGTATTTTCCTGTTGCCAGCAGATGGCCACGTTTGGTATGTGTTTGATTTGCTGGACGGCCCGAGGCCCTGGTGGCCCGTTCTGTGCAGAGTTTAGCAGAGTGTGGCAGTACTGTGGTGACCAGATACTTTAAATCTGCAGTGCTGTGACGCAACAGCTGTGATGTTCAGCATTTTCATCTATTTTCAATCAAAGCTCAGATTTTGATTTTGGATTCGGAGAACACTCGGCGCTGTCATCCTCTGCTCTGCATAGCCTTCCAACGCTAATAAAGGGTCATGAAATCTTATCAGTCCAATGCAACCTGAACCTAAAACAAAATGTGAATTATTCATCATATTAATTAGTCTTTGTTTAAAAAACAAACTGAATTTCGCATTTTGTTTAAACCTCTGTTCTCATACAAAGGCTTTGTCTCTATCCGGGAATATTAATGATTTAAATAATTGCTATGAATGTAGAATGGGCAATTAAGGAGAAGACATTCCACCTGAAAGTAAACAGTTTTACAAATGTTATCATTGTTTTTTTATTAAGTAAAAATACAGATCCGTTAATACCTGGCAATCTCTATGACAGAGAAAACAAAATTCAAAAATCATAAATATAATTTAAAATATGCAATAACACATTCATATAAAAAAAATCCATAGACTTTTCTGGCCCTTCCAACTCCTGATTCAAGGAACAAGTGGGGTCTTTGTGAATATGAATTCATAACCATAAAAACAGAATGTTTTTTGCTTAAATGAATTAGAGGAAAAGCTTATAATAATCACAAATGTTGGCCCACTTAACTTCACTTGGACAATCACAGACAGACATCTCTGAAAGGACGTGAAAAGCGCAGAAGTGTATCACACCACGTGGCTTTCAGAAAAATAATGCTCGAGAGGGGACCGATACTATATGAAGTCAGTCACAGCCATGAGTCTGTAACAGACTTCCAAGTTCCAACCCGACTACCCCATTGAGTTAATGCTGCATAACAAGTGACTCAAGAAAAAACACATCTCATAATCCACATATTGTTCTCATACAGTGTAGTGTAGTTCCTATTTTCCCAATAGGCTCTGCGCATTGGAATAATACCTACAGCAGTAAAGGCCTAGACCAGACGTTAACTAGGTCTACTACTGTCGATACTAGACTTAATTTTTGGGTTTGCCAGCTAAGCTCAGAGTTCGCTAGAAACTTTCTCGAATGTTCAGGAAAGAATTACCTCCCCTGATTAGACAAGAAGGGATTTAGTTTCTGACAACCATAGAACATGACAACTTTGCTCTCCCCTAATCAAGAGTCAATCTCCAGAGTCGTGTGAGCACAAGGCAATTATTTTACTCAGTCAGTACGTGCATTCTTAGTCTCATCAGAATGTAGAGAAAAGGAAGAGACGGGCGTGTTCAATAAAAAGGTGTTATTTATTGATCAGTCTCTTTTCTCATACATGAGAAATGGATCGATATTATTGCAATACTTATAGTTAAGTAAAGTGCATACATTAAAAGCAATAGTATAAAATAATACTGTAAAAACATTGATATGGTTTCTGAGCCATATGATGTTTAAAATGATTACAATATATTTACATACACATATACATTTGACTAAACGTACTCAAACTGGTGTTTCTAAATACGCCTACCCCGTGTACCTGACCTAAGTCTAATGCGTGGGCGGGAATAGAAAGTTACAGTTTAAGTTAAGTTTGTTTTTGCCAAGTGAATAACTAAAGAATTCTCTGTGAGGGGTTATTCAGTTCTGTACCTGGAATTTAGGATGAATGAGGAATGGTATCTCTTTCTCTGCTCTCGATATTCCAGGCTGCCTGCGAGGGCTGCCCGAAAGCGCCGGTGCTGGGTCTCTCGGCTTGCGATAGCAGCGCGTCTCTCAGCGCGTCAGGAAGGCGGGGCTGCTGCCAGCGGGGTCTGCTTCTGCTCTCGGCTTCGGCAAGTATGGCTGCTCCGTCTTGTCACCACGCATGTGTTTGCATAGGGCAAGGTCGGCAATATTTATACCTTAAAGGTGCCGAGATTGACGTAAGGATGGACATAGGTACGTCAATAAAGATGTCATACGACTTGCTCGTTAGCACATTCTTTTGCAAAAGTTCTCTGTGAAATCAAAACAATGGCCGCACGGATTATCCAGGTTGTCATAGGTTTGATTTGTTATGAGAACGTCGTATGCCTTATCAGGGGCTGGAGGAATGTCGCTTGTCTAATTAGATCTCAAGCGTTATGACCTAATCAGATAACACGTTCCTGTGCCGTAGTGTGACTGCGTCCGATAACGGTATCTGCATCATGGGGGCTGTTCTTGCCTCATGGGCTGACTGTTAGTTAACTAGCTAGTTAGTTTAACCAGAATAGGGTCAGGAATAGGGGGATCGATTCAGAACCTATAGAAATACACGACACCCACTCCACGCTAACTATGGTCATATCTACTAATCTATGCATAGTATAACATAGTACAACATACTATAGAGTATACCTTACCACCCCAAAATACATAAATGCATTTTGAAATTTTCAAATATACTGAAAACTTGCAGTCATATATATTGTATGCACTTAAGCTATGAATTAAATGTAAAAGTAAACACGCATTTTTATGCATTATTGCTTATTGGTATATGAGAAATACACATGAAATGGCTCTTAATATGGCTATACAGAAAGGAAGGTCGAGACCATTTCATCACATAATAAAATATTTGTGAACACACCAGCGGGCAGCTAAAGTCTATATAAAGTATCCAAAAATAGAAATCTTAGTTCTCTAGGAATAGTTTCTTACTTTAAGCAGAAGATCAGAGTCCCGGAAACAATATATAGAAAAATATTTTAGGGGTTTGCTGAAAAAATTGCTGTCCGTGAACTGGATGGTAATTGTTCATGTGACTTTATTTTAAAGGTTGAAGGCCGAATTCAGGGAACGCCGTGTGCGAGTTTACTCAAAAGTCTCTATTTCTGTTCTGGAGAGAACATCATATCATTCAGGCTTTCGAAAAAACTGTCAACAGCTTCATGGGAAAGTTCCACTAAGTCGGGAATAGGGGTAACCATGCATTCGTGCGCATGATTGTCTCCATTGACATTCTGATTTGCATTGCTGACAGAAGGTCGTACCTGTTCGATGCTGCTTTCATCTTGAACTTCACTACCCTTCAATCATAGTGGTGAAGATTCCAGGAATGCCGTCATCAGGATTGGCAGCCTTTGAGGGCAGCACAAAGCGTGAACCTTGGTAGGAACCAACAGTGTATCTGCATCCACCGGCGCATCTGATTGTAGCGTCAGACAGGTGTCTAACACGCATTCTTCTCCGCATAGCAGACACCTTAGTACAGGTAAAACACACCTTTGCCACATTGGTCGAAATGATAGAAACCAAGTCATGTTTAGGTCTCTAAGCCGGGAGAGTCCCAGGATTTTTGATATCCGGTCCCAGTATCCAATGGCTAGGATCGTTTCTTCCATTGTCGCGAGAGTTTGATCTGTGACATGGGTTGCCATAACGAAGAATAAGGACTAGGAATAGGATTCCTGCAATTAGTCCCAGGATCAGGGGAAGTCCGCCAAAAATCGAATGGACGAAATCTGGAAAAATACCCAGTATGGCTTTGAATGGTGTTAATGCCATCGAAAATACTGTCTTAAATACCTTTGAGACCCCAGTGGTATCAGAAATATTTAAGATTTCGCTTAGGATTTCCGCGAAATGTACGGGGGAATTAGTTGATAATAATGTATGTATCTCTGCAGTCGTCCTTGCGACTTGTAGATCATACGTTTCTTTTGATGACGTGAGCCTTGTAGGCGTCTGAAGAAGCACTGTTTTCATTCTGCTTAAAGTGTCTATTCGAATAGAAGTAATTTTCAAACTGGGCCATGCCCTTGCCTCCCTGTCTGGAAAGGAGCTGGGGAACAAAGAACGTCCACAGCACTTGACCATCGCCGTTGTAGTTACTAGATAAGGAGTCCCGGGCATAAGACTACAACATCTGCGGTCTACAATAAGAATGTAACTCCCATTATAGAGTCTTTGAAAGAATGGTTCTATTTCAGTTGCAGGTGCGCCTTGCTGGTGACATGAAAGGTTGTATGAATTCCCTTCACAGGCTCCATGCAAACTAATTCCGTTACACAGAAGCGTGCCGCTTAGTGACATAGCACAATTGTTGCCACTAAGAAACACTTTCTGTCCTTTATTACTGACACATGCATGTGAATAGGGCAGGTTCCAAGTTGTTTTACGGTACCCCTTTCCCAATTTCTCGTACATGCCAGCCTGTATATATTTTTGGCAGTATTGAAACCTGAAGGTTGAGATTGGAATATTTATGATTCCGTGGATTATCCATTCACTGACAGGTCGTTCTGACATTGTCATTGGTAATCTTTCTAGTTTTTCAATGCTCAAGATTGTATAATCAGCACCCTTTTGCGCCATACCGATTTGTCTATCAGTAAGGTTAAAGATTTGGAATAGTGACGTTGTGTTGATTAAACGCCAAGGCACATAGCCTGAACGCAGATTTTGTAACGTCCAGCCAAGCTGTACAATAGAACGCAATTGTGACTGACCATGTTGTAACAACAGTAAGTCTTGCGATAATATATCGATTGCTGAAGACACAATGCTGTCCAATGAAAAAATTCTGGAGGACAGAGTCATTAACCCATTGTCCACTACAGACAGTGATTTTTCCAAATTGATACGGTCAATTTCCCGTATTCTCTCTGCTGTTTCAATTTGAGTAACCTTTCAGGCCTCATTGTATGCTGCATATACAGAGGCTGCTATGAAACGCTTTTGACGCTGTTTGCGTGGTCCCAGTATGAAATCACGCAAGTCAGCACCATCAGTAAGTAAAGTTAGGTGTTGCTTAATTTCAGGCAGTGTGGACGTTTGTAGCCATTGAAGGCATAATTTGCCCACACTGTAGGTTGTTATTATCCCTGGGTGATGTCTTTGGGGATATCTAGGGTCTGGCCTGGTCATTTTGAAACCCTGTGTTTTATTCAGGAATCTATCTTGACAGTGATTTGTATCTGTGGGCCAGATCAACCATTGTTTCCAATCAGGATGTGTTCTGTTTTGGTTAAGTATATGGTTTACGTCTATTTCTTCATCTGTATCAGAGTTATTGCTAAACATTGTTGGCTTTGGAATAGACGGGTTATTTAAATCTTTGATTTTGGCTAAGCCAAGACAGGTGGTTTGTCGAACAGTGTCATTTAAAAATATCATTTGTTCTGGGATCATGCAGGCTCTAAACAAAGCTTCTAAACCCTGTACTTGCCAATCTTTTGTACCCCAAACACTTTTCAAATCAACATTTTTGTCCCAATAATCAAATCCAAAAGTATTCATTTTTTCAAAGAATGAATCTGAATATATCAATTTTGTGTTGGTTATCATGGTTTTCATCCCTGTCTTGTTTGACAATTTATAATAAAATGTTTCAGCATTACTTGTGTTAAAACCTTGAAAGTATGAATATTTGTCATAAACGGTTCTTGAGCTCCCTTTTGGAGGTGTTGCACAATGTTCCCATTGATTATAATTTAAAACATTTCTAGGTTGTGCAGATTTATGCAAGAAATGGTTACCATAATGGTTATAGCAATACATACTATCATAATTTGTAGAACCCTGCAAATAATCATGTTTTGTAAATTTAGCAGACATTACTAAGTCAGACATCATGTTGTTAATACTTTCGAAGTCCCAATCATCAGCAAATGAGTTTGGTTTTGCAAAGTCACTCAAGGAGATCTTGATTTGGTGTGGATATTTCAGGATTTCGACCGGACCATAAATTTCATAGTCAGTGTTGTCCCAGGCTACCCCACCAGGTATCGGATTGGCTGTGAAGTTGGCTGAAGAAAGTTCTGGAGAAAGTTCTCTTTTCTCGACGTGTGAAGATGTGTGTGGTTTGAGGATCAAGTTGATGTTCTGACTTGCTGTGTCCATTTTAGCATATTTTCCCTCAATGAAGCGTCCCAAAGTAAATACCATGATGAGCCAAAGTATGAGGATAAATGCACCAAAACCCACCCAAAATTCAATCCATGGAAAAATCAGATATGTTTCTTTCAGTTGTTTCAAAAGTTCCTTCGCTTTGTCTTTAAAGGATTTGGATGATGGCTGTGTCTTTGATTCACTGAAACCTTCAGAGGAATCATCGAAGTTGATGAAGTAACCAGATGCAGTTCTGTCAATTGTTCCAATTGGTTCAGGATTTTTGTTTCTTGCATTTTCACTTGGTACTTCAGTATAGATTGGTGTGTCTCTGCTAAATGTCTTTATTTGGGTTTTCAGAGGTCTGAGTTCTATTGCATTGTTGCATAGTCCTTGTTGTTCTTCTGTAGGCGTTTCGAATGTGATGAGCCTCTTTGTTAGGACCTCTGTACTGGTAGCAAACCTTGGTGTTCTGCTACTTATTGGGAGTCCACTTGGCCTACTGTTTGTTATCGGCCACATGTTGTGGTTTTACCAGGTCGATGGATACAACTCGGTTCTCCTTTTTTCCAGCAAGTGGCGGTAGTACAACTGATCTTGTCCCGTTGACAGACAAGACAGGAACTGCTTTTCTGTAAGAAGGCCCAAATTCCTTCTTTACCGCGATCTTCTCCCTGACTAGATCCCCGACTTTTGGAATCCAGACAGGTCTTGCTGGGACAGGTGGTGATTCTTCAGTGGTTGTTGGCTGTTGTTTCAACTGTATGTTGCTCAGGTCTTTTCTTGTTTTGTTTAAGTCCTGCAAAATAGCCAAACGGTCTTTGACATCAAAGGTTTTTTCTATTACCACTGAAGTCTGACTATCAAGGTCAGAGATCAACATCCTAGTTCCGAATAATAATTCGTACGGACTGAATCCCTTCAGAGAATTTCTTGGCAAGTTATTTAGACTACGTTGGACACTTATTAGATGTTTGACCCACCCAGCTCCCGAACCTAATATCCTTTCCATTATAGATTGCTTTCTGCCTTGGTTTTTTCTTTACACCATCCCGTACCCTCAGGAAGGAAGTGAGAAGATTCCCGCTGGGCTGTGCTCATTTGGCCATGTTTCCCCCCCAGGCTGGATTGCTTGAGTGAAAACAATGGTCGAACGTAGCATGCTCTTAGCGTATATGCCATTTAGACTCGCAAATCTTTGTATAACAGTCCGGACGTCAGCCGAGTGCTGTGGATCTACATTATAAGTGGAAACTAGCCTGTATATGTTAATCGCAAGCCATTCTTTTTACTGGTGATGTTATCTGCAGTCAGATTCCATCGTATTTTATTTTTTTTCTCCCCACTGCGATTTCTGTTGCAGTTTGGGCAGTTTTTTACAAACATGGTATGATGTAGGCTCATGCCTGGCCACCAGTACCGTGATTGTAAATCTTCCAGAGAATCTTTTAGTTTGAGGTGTCCAAGACCCTCACCCATATGTGCGTCTGCGATTAACAAGTTTCTCCTGTCCATGTTTGGAATCACTCTATCCCCCACTCCAGGGATTCGAGCAAAAGGAACGGAGTTTGCATCGATTATGTATGTGTAATTGAGTGGATAGTTGATCGGTAACGCTGAGCAGTCGCCTTTTGATGACGTTTTCACCGCCAGCAATGTTTCACCATCAATGTATTTTAATGTACGCTTTTTTCGAACTACGGGAGCCGATTTAGTGGCTGCCGCTGCGGCTGTTTCAGCCAATGAATTCCCTACAACGTGAACGCCATCACGTTGATGACTCAGTGAGTGAGTCACGTGAGTCTTTGGTAGTTCTTTTTGTAAAAGAGCTATTTGTTCCCAGAGCAGTCTCTGCTTTATTGGTGCATCTGTGTCATCTTTGTAACCGTTCTGAATCCATGTCTGCAAATCGCTGTTATATGATTTGACGCAGTAATATGAATCTGACACTATAAGTGTCGGGAATTCGCGATCCGCATTATCTAGCGCCATTTTCAATGCGATTATTTCAGTTTGTTGTTCTGACTTAGTTTCTACTGAGTGTGATTTTGTTAATAGAGGTTTTAATATACCTCCGCGCCACACTTCTTTTGTAATCTCACATGTGGGGTTGTATGCTTGTTCTCCCCAAACGGACGGTTGAGCATGTCCGTCTGTGTAGATTACACAGGCGTAATGTCGTAGAGGCAGAATGTCGATTGGCAGAGGATACGTCTTTTCATATTTTAGATTTTTCAATTCTTCTAGTTCTGGATCAAAGTAGTAGTATACTTTGTCGGTTGTTATTGAATTCACCCATTGTATCCATTCCGGATTCAATGTTGTTGTTGGTAAATTACACGGTGTTGTTAGTGCCTCAAAGGCTGATTCTGCTGTTCTGACTGTGATATGTCTACCGTCAGCTATGTCTTTTTCTCTAGCTATTGCGGTTTGAACTGCACGAATGATTTTTTCTGTATTACTGAATTTCTGTTCAGCTTCTGTGTACATGTGTGATTTAAATGCAATTGGTACCTTTTCTCCCTCATTAGAGGTTAGGTATGTGAATCCGCATCTCCCTGGGATGACTCGGATCACAAGGTTGCGTGTGTTATCACGTGTTTCTAATTTTGTTTTAATTAGCATGTCTGTTTGTAAGGATCTCAAAATTTCTGTGTGTGTTTGAGTCCAACTGGATCTTTTAAAGTCTGGTTTAATTAGATCGTAAAGGGGTTTGACCCTTTCTGCGTAATTTGCAATGTATGTTCTTCCGAAATTTAGGAAGCCTAGAATTGACTGTAGGTTTTTTAGTGTTTTAGGAGCTTGGATTACGGCACATTTCTCTAGGAAATTGTCTGCCAGGCTTTTACCTTCACTTGATAACTCATATCCTAAGAATAGGACTGTCAGATGGGCAATTCTGGATTTTTTAAAGTTGAATTTGTAACCCTCTGCAGCAAGTATTATGGTGTTCACTCTTTTCAAGTGAGTCTCCAAGTCATCATCTGTTAAGTAAATGTCATCGACATAAGATAATGCTTCATCATCATATAGTTGTAGTAATTCTGTTACTCTCGCTGAGAATACCCCCGGGCTGTTCTTGTACCCCTGGGCTAACCGACAGAATTGTTTTTGAGTGCCATTTACTGAGAATGCAGTTAAATATCTGCTCTCTGGTGCTATGTTTTGACAAAAGAATCCATTGGAGATGTCCAAGGTTGTTTTGTATTTTTTGCGCACTATGTTATTCATTAGTGCAGCACTGTGTGAGTTTTGCACTGCAAAAGTTTTGCAACATGTGTTAAGGTGTCGGTAATCCAAAACTAGACGGTATGAATTGTCTGGTTTGGAGACCGGAAACAAAGGATTGTTCATTTGTGAGGTGCAAGTTTCAATCACCCCCTGGTATTCTAGCTGATCTAGTATTTCATTTACTTGTTTTTTAGCTTCTTGCTTAATTGGGTACTGCCTTTGTGCAGTAGGTTGTGATTTTAACTGGATTTTGTGAGGAGGAGAATCCTCATCCCATCCTACATGATTTTTATATAAAGCAGGTGCTAAGGCCACTGCCCACTTTCTAGCAAGTGTATATTTTTTATGAATCGGGATATGATTCGAGAAGGCAGGCATAATTATTTCTTCGCCATGAGGGCACTCCCTGACAAACTCTGGTGGCCAGTCTTTTTCAGCTAGAAGGATGTCATAGCCTTTGGAGAGGTTATCCCAAAATAGTCCCCTTATTTTCCTAGTCTTATCTCCCTCTATACGTAATGTTATCTCGTATATCTTGTGGGGCTTGCTAACTCTGGTGTCTGCAGTTTCCACTTGAAGGTATTCATTCGTGTCCACTGTCTCCAGATGATTCATAAGGACTTTGCGAGCTATGCTCACCTCTGCTGCGCTGTCTAGCATTGTCTGAGCCCACTCTCCGTTTTTCAGTTGTGTCCTCAGTATTCTCGGCATTGTTAACTACCTTGATACTGGCTACCTTCTTTTTTGGAAATTGTAATTTCTTTTTTAGCTGAGCAGGTTCCTTGTCTTTGGACTTGGCGTGCTCTTCTGATCGTCCTCTTCTTTCCGATTTCTGCGAGGAATTCTGAAAAGATTGAGAGGGACGTGTATCAATGTCTTGATATCTATCAGGTTTTTTAATATTATCCCTATTTCTAAGGTTAGATCTATTCCCAGAGGGGTCACTCTGCGGTGACCTCTGTCTTTGGTTCGGAGATTTCTCTCTTCGCCTAGGAGACCTCCCTCGGGACTGGAATTTCTTTTCTTTAGGATTGGATTGTTTGTTTCCATCCCAGTTCTTTTTTGGTGAATTACTTTTATTAAAAAATATTTTTTCTGGACTTGTAGTCAGTTGCGGTTTTACTGGTATTCCACCTAGACTATCTCTGCCTAGTTCTTCATAGGATTTTTCTATGATTCTGGCAATTTCAGCTGGTTGGTCTGCTATATCTGTCTCTTTTAACCTCTGGCGGATCACCACGTTTGCTGCTTCACCTTTTATGTTGGCTAGTAATGTAGCCGAGACCTGCTTGAAGTCTTTCAGTAATTTCATACCAAGAGTTAAAGCAGGTTCTGGACCGTATTCATCTTGAATTTGTTTTAGCACATCTGGTATTACCGAAATGGATGGAACACCGTGCGTTTTTGTATAGATGGAAGCAAAGACTGTACCCCAAGTGTCACAGTCCTCAATGTGTGGTGCGATTCCCATTGGGAGACATATAGTCAGAATCCTGTGTTTTTCCAGCGGGGTGGTGTCAGGAAACACCGCCTCTATTTGGGTGATTTTCTGTGCCAACCAGAATGGTATTTGTTCCCGTTTAGCTGGAACTTTACCTAGGCAGGATCGGATGTTCTGTGGTGTAATTTTATTTGTGTTCCCCTGGTGAGGGGTCAGCTGTGGAAGTTTAATCGCTGGCTGAATTGTTGAAGTCCGCATTACATACTGAACTAATTGTCTGTGAATTTTTAGTAATTGTTTTAGCTGTATTAACAGCTGTGGTGCAGGCATCTCGTCGATGTCTGGATGTGGTGTGTATCCGGCTAAGACCGGCCACGTTGCTCCTGGTCTTCCTAAAGGACCGAGCCTTGTAATGTGATTATTGTGTTTTAGGGCGCCATCAAATAAGAGCAAATGCTCTTGGAATTTGAGTGGTACTTCCACCTCCTCGAAAGGAGTGTATGTTTCAGGAGGTTCCTCTACTTTGTAATAGTGGAAGTACTTTGTTACAGCATTTGCTGCTGGAAAATGTATCCATGAATAGTATACCTCTGTCTGCCGATATTTGTGTGCCTCAATTACGAATATGACTGTACCACCTCTAGGTGTCAGTCCATTTTCTATAAGTTTTAAGGTTATAGATCTCCTTTTAATGACCGGAATGAGTGTTATATTCGGGTCTGCTGCTTGCATGGTAGCATCAGCATCTGCGAGTTCAGTTGCTAATCTAACTGCCTCTCTTTCTTCATCACTGTCTCCCATTTTACAGACAGGATGGTATTATGTTTATTTGCAGATCAGGTTTCTTTATGGAAACAGAGATTAGATGCACAATATTTTGGAACTGTTTATCCTTCAACGTTGACTTAACCAAGAACCATACATAGGAGTTCCCTCCTGCGAGGTTTTGGAGGATATAACCTTTCACCCACTCCAGACGTCTTTGGAGTATTTGGGAAAAGGGGTCTGAGTGAGAAAGCACGACGAGTTACTCTAAATGTCTTACGTTAGTTTTATCGCCCTTTCCAAACGCGTTGGGCGCCATGTAGTGTAGTTCCTATTTTCCCAATAGGCTCTGCGCATTGGAATAATACCTACAGCAGTAAAGGCCTAGACCAGACGTTAACTAGGTCTACTACTGTCGATACTAGACTTAATTTTTGGGTTTGCCAGCTAAGCTCAGAGTTCGCTAGAAACTTTCTCGAATGTTCAGGAAAGAATTACCTCCCCTGATTAGACAAGAAGGGATTTAGTTTCTGACAACCATAGAACATGACAACTTTGCTCTCCCCTAATCAAGAGTCAATCTCGAGAGTCGTGTGAGCACAAGGCAATTATTTTACTCAGTCAGTACGTGCATTCTTAGTCTCATCAGAATGTAGAGAAAAGGAAGAGACGGGCGTGTTCAATAAAAAGGTGTTATTTATTGATCAGTCTCTTTTCTCATACATGAGAAATGGATCGATATTATTGCAATACTTATAGTTAAGTAAAGTGCATACATTAAAAGCAATAGTATAAAATAATACTGTAAAAACATTGATATGGTTTCTGAGCCATATGATGTTTAAAATGATTAAAATATATTTACATACACATATACATTTGACTAAACGTACTCAACTGGTGTTTCTAAATACGCCTACCCCGTGTACCTGACCTAAGTCTAATGCGTGGGCGGGAATAGAAAGTTACAGTTTAAGTTAAGTTTGTTTTTGCCAAGTGAATAACTAAAGAATTCTCTGTGAGGGGTTATTCAGTTCTGTACCTGGAATTTAGGATGAATGAGGAATGGTATCTCTTTCTCTGCTCTCGATATTCCAGGCTGCCTGCGAGGGCTGCCCGAAAGCGCCGGTGCTGGGTCTCTCGGCTTGAGATAGCAGCGCGTCTCTCAGCACGTCAGGAAGGCGGGGCTGCTGCCAGCGGGGTCTGCTTCTGCTCTCGGCTTCGGCAAGTATGGCTGCTCCGTCTTGTCACCACGCGTGTGTTTGCATTGGGCAAGGTCGGCAATATTTATACCTTAAAGGTGCCGAGATTGACGTAAGGATGGACATAGGTACGTCAATAAAGATGTCATACGACTTGCTCGTTAGCACATTCTTTTGCAAAAGTTCTCTGTGAAATCAAAACAATGGCCGCACGGATTATCCAGGTTGTCATAGGTTTGATTTGTTATGAGAACGTCGTATGCCTTATCAGGGTCTGGAGGAATGTCGCTTGTCTAATTAGATCTCAAGCGTTATGACCTAATCAGATAACACGTTCCTGTGCCGTAGTGTGACTGCGTCAGATAACGGTATCTGCATCATGGGGGCTGTTCTTGCCTCATGGGCTGACTGTTAGTTAACTAGCTAGTTAGTTTAACCAGAATAGGGTCAGGAATAGGGGGATCGATTCAGAACCTATAGAAATACACGACAACAGTGCTGCTCCCCTCAACCAATCAATACCTAATTTATAAAAGTATATTCAACAATATGGATTTCATTTTTCTTTCTGTATGCCCCACGTTTGCCAAACACTACCAGTGTGGGATCAAATGAAAGGGGCAGAAGCAGCATGGTTACCTCACAGCAGAGGCTGGGGATGAGTAAATAGGAAACAGCTAGGCCTGGAAGGAAGTGCTCTTCGCTTGGCAGCAGGACTCACAGTGGAGATTTTCATTTGCCAGGTATTGAAGTCATTCTGCCCTCATTGCAGTGCACCCTTCGCCCAGTGACACTGACACCTCCGCATAGCTGCCAAGGTTTCAGATTCCTATGAGTGCCATTTTCATAATTTCAGTCTATTCAGTGTAATTATGAGTGTCATTCCCACGACTATGAATGACACTTTCTGAAGAGAAATATCAAGCAATGAAGAAGAGAGAAACATATAAATATCAGGAATTGCACCCATTTACACATTAAGAATGTCTGAATCGTATGTTTTGAGCTGAATCATCACCCTTTATTAAAGTACCCGCTACATTATTCTCCCAAACAGGGCATTACACGTCTGTGATTGTCCAACACCTTCGAGCAATATTTGTAATTTTTAGGACAAGGTCATGCTGAAAATGTACTCTCTTTTGCTCTGGAGCAAAAATATTTCTCTAGTGTGGCCCGCAACAAAACCTTTCTATAATACTTTAGGCCTCCAATTCTTATTCCCAAAGGTCATTAAAATGAAGTTTCTTTTTCAAATGTGTAAATTTGGGACCTCCTATCAAAACCTTACTATGAGGAAGGCTCCCTTGCTGCAATTCAGATTGGGTATTAAATCCTACTTTTAGCAGTGCTAATAAAAGAAGTGGGTGGAGCCAGAAGAGGAAGTAGATGGAGCCAGGGAAACATGGGTGTGGCCTCCGACAAACATTTGAGCACCTGGACTTCATATTTTACAAATGGAATGACACTTGTGTATCTTCAGCAATGCCAGACGAATATCTGTAGAAATTCGACAACAAATACGGGTAACTTCTGCACATTCTCGTTTTCAACGACTCTAATGAACTGGAATCTACACCTGCTGATGGGGAAGAAGACACGCAGGAACACTCACCTGCCTGCTGCTTTACCACTTCTCTTTTAAGGCAATCTCAATTTCGGCCTAGGCTGGTAGCAGTTGATACTTCCGGGTTGAAAGGGCGGTGGATGCCGGGATTCTGAACCATAGAGTTCTCAGAATCGGACGTTTATTGTGGAAGGCGGGGGTTTCTTCTCTCTCATTATGAGAACGTGGCTGCTTAGCAACCCCGGGTAACCCGGGAGATCCCGGAAAACCTATTTGTTTTTACCCGAGGAGACATCAGGTCGGCTTCAGACATCTCTTTAGAGCAGGGGTTCTCGTCTAGTAGAGCTAGGCCGAAAATGTCACCCACCCCCGGGCACCTCCTGAGGCACAGTGCGGGGACACCCGGGGCCGCGGGAGGGGAGGTGTGAATGACCCAAGTTAAGAGCACTCAGAAGGATGAAAAGCTGGGTTGGCCCTGCATGAATTCCAACTCGTGTCCTGCAGTTCACAGTGGCCAATGTGTATTTACTAGAAAATAGAAGAAGCCTGGGCGAGTGTGTTTACCTTAGTGAAATAACCCGGTTAAAGTAATAAAAACTATTTTTTCTGGCGATGAATGTTCCACAGACGAGCAGTCAGCACTGAAAGTGTTTTGAAGTGGGCGGGAATTCATGAAGGGGGTGGGCGGCGGGGCTGTCAGACAGGAGCTTGAGCTGAATAAAAGGAGACAGGAAGGAGACCGACCACGAACACTTTTAGATCTTCTGAAGACAACAGTGGGAGAGAGAGACAAGGGGGCGTGTAAGGTCAAGCATGTAAGGCAATATGAGCCATATCTTGCTGTTTCAACAGGAAGAGGACTGAAGTATTGTTAAGCGAGAAGAGGGTGACGAGGGCAGAAGAGAAGCAATCAAGTCAAGAAAAGTCCAGGTTTAGAAGGACAGCAATGATCACGTGAAATGAGTGAACGGATTAAGGACTCCTGCACACATAGTTATGCACTTGTTTGAGACCAGGCCCTGTAAGGCTAAACTGACGTGACGGCCTTGTCCTCTCCAGCACCTTCCCTCTTGGACCATGCTCACCGTTTCCTCTACACTCCCTTCCCTGCTATTTCCTAGTCCAGGCCTCTCGGGCCCAACATTGGATAATAGAGAAGATATTGCCTCTGGGTCCCAGATTCATTCAATCATTTCTCTGGGATGAAACGCTGCAATGCCAGAAACCGGTCCTCGGAAGCTTGTTTCCGGTCCAGGGAAGGCATGGCTTGGCAGTTCGGGCTGGACTGTTCCCATGAGGCACAGGGTCAGACTGATTTGCATATAGCCATGTCTGAACTGGGGTGGCAGAGTGGGCTAAAGAACGGTGATGGATTAAACCCAGATCTTTTGACTGGGTGTGAGTGTTTGATTGGTTCAGATGCTCCGTCCATTACCACCCCCTTTTGTACCGCTTTTGGCCGCCATAAGTGTGGCAGGGTATGCTCAGACGTGAGTCCCTTGCTCACTTTGCCACTGGATTCAAGCAAGCCGGGCTGAAGACGGCTGTAATGCCTGAAACCGGTCCTCGGAAGCTTGTTTCCAGTCCAGGGAAGGCATGGCTTGGCAGTTCGGGCTGGACTGTTCCCATGAGGCACAGGGTCAGACTGATTTGCATATAGCCATGTCTGAACTGGGGTGGCAGAGTGGGCTAAAGAACGGTGATGGATTAAACCCAGATCTTTTGACTGGGTGTGAGTGTTTGTTTGGTTCAGATGCTCCGTCCATTTCCACCCCCTTTGTACCGCTTTTGGCCGCCATAAATGTGGCAGGGTATGCTCAGACGTGAGTCCCTTGCTCACTTTGCCACTGGATTCAAGCAAGCCGGGCTGAAGACGGCTGTAATGCCTGAACCCGGTCCTCGGAAGCTTGTTTCCAGTCCAGGGAAGGCATGGCTTGGCAGTTCGGGCTGGACTGTTCCCATGAGGCACAGGGTCAGACTGATTTGCATATAGCCATGTCTGAACTGGGGTGGCAGAGTGGGCTAAAGAACGGTGATGGATTAAACCCAGATCTTTTGACTGGGTGTGAGGGTTTGTTTGGTTCAGATGCTCCGTCCATTTCCACCCCCTTTTCTACCGAAAAATGTTTATTAGGCATGTCCTTCAGAGCGGAGAAAGGTGGGCACTTGCAAGACAACAGGACGGATTGGGGGTTGGAGGGCCGAACAGGGCATGATGTTGATGTAAAAGGTGCTCAAGTATCACTCAAAAATATTCGGCTCAGAACACAAGTATAGAAAAACCCTTATTAGTGACATGATTCATGTGTGTTATGTTTTACCATTATGTACTTTGTATTCTAAGAGAAAGGCATGGAATGCTTGTTGCCTTCTTACACACCATTCCTGTCCAGGAGTCAGTTGTTGCTTGCTCTGTGGACTGGAAGCCGTGCTGCCTGGCTCTCACCTCTTCTGTTCCTTAATAAACGTATTCATCAAGTAACCTGTAGTCCTCCACCATTACAATGTGTTACTGCCCAGATCCTATTTTTCATTCACACAAGACACCTCAATAAATCCTCACTACAACAATTCAGAAACGTTTCCACGTGCTGCTGGGCAACATTAACAACTAAACTTGGATTAGAAAACAAAGGAGAACTCCTTAAACGGGAATCTAGTAGGATCAAAGTATGTTCAGCGTGGAGAAACCTCGCTCGTCTGATATTCCCATGGAAATACCTTTTTGGGTCAGAGGAGGTTCGGGTATAAACATATCCAAGCATAGAGCCCCTCACCTAATCTTAACCCGTTGGCTGCTGCCGTCGGCCAACGGTCATCGAGTGCACTACCTTGGTAGTGCTGCGCACGCCCATTGGCCGACGCTGCCCCACCCGTTTTTCGAACGTTCAGCACTGGAGCTGAACGTTCGACGCAGCCAACGGGTTAAGGAAGGAACTTTCTGAATAACTATTCTGTGCAGGAGCGAACAGGAAGGTTGTGGACAAGACTCCAGAGGCATAGCACCTAAAAGTGATCAGTAGTGAGTTGGATCAGGGTTCCCGAGGGCTATTGCGGCCTCCGTTTGGGCTATGCTATCGGTTTCTGAGCATTTCTGCTCAGAATCTCCCCACCTACTTACTAGCCATGCTGAACATCCTTTAATTTCAAACCCAAGTGGATGAGCGACAGTGGTCCGCTTGTACTCAGAGTCTTAAAGCAGGAAATCGGAAATCATGATTTAACCAAGATATACATGAAAAAATACTTCAGGAGGAGTCACTTAAACACATACTTTTACCCACTTGTACTTGGAATTGGTACTCATATTCAGAATGATTTAGATCAATTTTCAAAAACATATATTCAACTATTACATAAGAGGATTACTGACAATTTTATGACAAATCATCACATTTCAATTTATTACTGATTTATATAGTTAAATATTTTTCATATACCAGTGCGAGTAGAGTAACAGAGCTCATACACAAAAATATTTTTTAAAATGAACAATAAACATCTAAAAAAAAACAGAATTATTGGACAGAAAAAGAGAACTCACCCCATATAAATTAAAAAAGGTACAAAAGACAAGTCATGAAACAGTAGTCTGATCGGTCTATATATTGTCAATATTTCGGTCCTTCGTATAATTACACCAAGGAGCGTCATTAGAACAGATGTGTGTGCTGAAAAGATCCGTCTCAATGCTATAAAACATCAAATAATATTAAAGAATATTTGCTTATGAAATGTTTTTTAGATTTTTTGTTTTACCTATGTGCAACTCTGCTCTAATAGATGTATGAAAAATATTTAAATGTATAAACGCAGCCAACCGGGTAGCCCCCATCAAACAAACCAAAACCCGCAGAGCCACCCAACAAGCCAACTGGTACACACCGGAACTCTGCACAATGAAACATAGCTGCAAAAAACTGGAGAAAAGATGGCGCACCAGCGGAGACAACTCAGACCGAGCCACCTTCAAGTCACCCTCAACAGATACCACAGACAACTCAAAGACGCAAAAAGGACGCCCTGGCAGAGCGCATTGAGGCTAGTGCCAAACACACCAAGGAACTCTTCACCATCACCAGAGTTTTCTCCTGCCCTACCGCCACGGAGTACATGATCCCTCCAATGCTAGAACTTGACGCCCTAGCATATCATGTTCACAACAAGATATCCACCATCTATGGGAATTTCGAACCCCAACCCACCGACCTCCTCACTCCAACAGAAGCCTCCCTCGACCAACTACTCACAGGATGGGATAGCTCACCACACCAGATACCACAGCCATCATAAACTCGATTCAATCAGGAGCACTCATGCATTCCTGCCCCCACTACCTCTTCAACCTAGGAAGCAACGAGATTAACCACCAACTCACCACCATCCTATCCCTACTGCATTTATCACCACAGCCACCTTCCCTGACATATGGAAAACGCAAAAATCAGACCGCTCCTCAAGAAACCCTCCGCAGACCCCAGAACTACCGCCCCATATTGCTGTTCCCATTTCTTTCTTAAGTCCTGGAAAAGGCCATCAACCATCAGCTCACTGAACACCTTGAGAGAAACAACCGGCTAGACGCCTCCCAATCGGTTTCTGAGACAACCACAGCACATAGATCGCCCTGATCTCCGCCACAGACAACATCCGTCCCTTACTCCACAGAGGATAATCAAATGCCCTGATCCTGCTCGACCTCTCACAGGATTTTCACACTGCTTCCCACCACATACTCATCAAGAGACTTCACCAGATCGGACTCAAGGGAGACGCACTCCGATGGATTGCATCGTTCTTCATGGGACAAAGGCAGAAAATCCGTCCACCCCCTTCACCTTGGAACCCAATGAGCACCATTTGTATCGTCCCTCAAGGCTCATCGCTCAGCTTCACCCTCTTCAACACCTACATGACGACTCTAGCTGACATCGTCGGAAACCACAATATCAACATATTATCATACTTCGACGACACCCAGCTCATCCTCTCGCTTTCAGCAGACCCCACCACCACAAAGACCAACTTTCACACGGCATGAATAATGTTGCACCCTGGATGAAGGACAACTGTCTGAAGCTCTACACAGACAAGACTGAAGTGCTGATCTTTGGCATCCAGGCCTCCCTCTATAACAATATCTCGTGGCCCACAGAGCACAGACCCACACCATAGGACCACACCCACAACCTCTGCATCATCCTCGACAGCAAACTCTCCATGAAATGACAGATTAACACAGTCTCCTCTGCCTGCTTCCACACTCTTCACATGCTCTGAAGAATCTTTAAATGGCTCCCCACAAGCCCAAGGAAAATTCACACCGTCTGGACTACGGCAAGGCACTGTATGCAGGAACCAACACTGAACTCCTGGAAAGACTCCAGATGATACAGAATTCAGAGGCCAGACTGATCCTCAACCAGCAATAACGGCGCCTTATCACCCAACACCTTAGGAACCTCCACTGGCTCCCCGTCCAGGAAAGATGCCTATTCAAACTACTGACACACCTACAAAGCACTCCACGAGCAAGGGCCAGCATACATGAACCATCGACTGAACTTCTGCCAACCATCCATAAACCTCTCCTCTGCCTACCCCGCACAGATGTATTAGTCACAGCCGAGGCCGTTCATTCTCCAACCTCGCCCACAAGTCCTAGAACGCCCTAACCCTCCACCTCCGTAAATTATCCTTGTTTACAGACTTCAGGAAGAGACTCAAGTCCTGGCTTTTCGACTGAGAGCAGCTATGCAGCGCCTGGATACCCTCACAGGTGATTGGGTGCACTATAAAAGCCCAGTTTGATTGACTGATTGATAAATCTGCAATAAAATACACTGTGGTAATTTGTCATAAATATGTCTTTAGAAAATTTCAGCCCCTTCCCATAAAGCAGCGTTGTCTAAGATGGCCACTGCAGTGGGTTGGAATTGTTGTCCAGCCAGCCAGGGCTGACCATGGTCCTGCGTTTCCAACAGACACTGGGCGTTCCAGCCAATCTAAATGTGCAATCTGATTGGCCATGGAGCAGCCAATTCGATTGGCCTAAGGGTGCTGTTGCTGACAGGTGGTGGACTATTTGGCAAAAAGTGCAAGTTAGCTCATCAGCATTCCATTATGGTTTTGGAGGGGAATGAATCATGTCGATCCCACTACTGCGCTTTGCCAGAACTATGCGCCCACCCGTTACGTTCTGCAAAACAAAAAATATAGGCATACCACTCCCACCGGGAGAATCTCTAAGCTTTCCATAAGCCTGCACTTGTATTTAATCTGAAAAGGCTGCATCTCTAAAGAAAATGCCATACATCAATTAAGCGCCACATAAGAATATGAAACGTATGCACATTTACATAAATCACGATGGTATAGAAAGGGTATAGACTTAGACACCCATATGCACCACCATGTCCGTTCTACTGTATCCCACCCTCCTGAAAGACAGCGTTGTCACGAGCTAAATTTACATATTTTATATAAACCCCACATACATAGCAGACATGTACGCAACAGACACCAATGCCTCTGTACTGAGACGGTATGTACCAGAGGATGCTTACGACCACACCTTGTTACACGTATCAGTAGAAAGGTCCACGGAGACCCTAAAGCTTTCCACAACTGTCAACATAGTGCCAGGACTCCTACTCACACCCTACTCTGCCAGCCAATGCCATAAGCGCTGCTCAAACCATGAATAGAGTTGGAGAACTGTAGGTGAGATAATCAGTGGAATACGGTGTTGACAGTGCCACGAGTGACTGAAGTCAACTATTAGTTGAACCACTAGAACTTTTCTTCTACATCAAGTAATAAACTGTGGAACATGAGCTCTCCTTCCCTAAAGCTCTGTCACATCTAGTGCTTAATATGTTAAAAAGAAATTGGTACGGGGGTCCTAAATTATCTTCTGGTGTCCACCAGCGCACCCTAAGGCCGAGGCTGCATAGTCCACATCTTATCTCACTCTCGCGATTATTTCCTACCCATGCTGTTTCTCTTTTTTATCATCATCATTTAAAAAAAAGTCCCATTCCACAAAAAATAGTGTCAGTGCCTCCCACCTGCATGACCTAAGCACTGGGCATGCCCCAACATTTCACTGAAGGCAGTGCTTGAATTGAAAAACAGAAGTGCAGGTACTCCGAACCAGAGTACCTGTTTGTTTCTGAGAAGTGCTAGTACTCTACAATTAAACATATTACGTCACTTTTAAAAGGTGCCAGTACTCTCCCTCTCAAAATAAAAAAGTGCCCATTTAAAGCACCTTTGTTTCTTTAACACTGTCAGAGATCTTAAGACTGGTGCAGGCAATTATGCTTTGATTCCTGTTTTCTGTGTATTCCCCCATTTAAAGCACTGCCTGAAGGTATGCAAGCTCAGCCCATCGAATTTTCCCTCCACTAAGTCAATGTCCACAAGAAAAGACAGCCACGCGCACGCACCACCCTGGGTGAGGCACGTGGCTGTGCGCGCTTCTTCCCACCACGGATTACTACTAGTCATTGCTTTAAATGGGCTGGTACTCACTGGTACGGAGTACCGGCACTTCTTAGATTTGTTACGAGTACCGGCACTTCTCTACTGGAGCAGAGTACCGGTACTCATGAAAAGGTAGGCTCATTGCCTGTGCTGGTGAGTAGGAGTGGAACGTGTCTCTGGCAGCCAAAGCGCCGCTTCTGCAGCCTCCTCCCCCATGATCTGAGCCCCAGCTGAGCTATTCAGCAGGGCTCATTTGAATAATGTCCGGCTACTCACCATCACGCTTTGCTTGAAATTCAGGCCCTTTGGTGTCAATCACGTTCACACTACCCTGTGCATTCCTGCAAGCACAGGAATCATGTCAGTGCCCTGGCAGTGGCCATCAGGCTATGGCCAGTCCAGCCATGGTGACAATTTAAAAAGCCATGGTAGCGGAAGAGAAAAGATGGCTTTTATCATACCTTAGTCTTTTGTGTGTCTGCTATGTTTGTGTGTATGCCTGTTTTTGTAAAAAAAAAAAAAAGGTGAGCGAAAGAGAGAGAGAGAATCCAGACACTCTCAGGAGGTATTGTAAAGAAAAAGGGTGGCACTTTGTTTGGACATGTCTGCTCGGTGACAAAGGTTCATTAATAAAGTAAAAGGAAGGGTGGGTGAGTGAGTGGATGAATGAGTGAGCAAGGGTGGATGTCTAGATGGATGGATGAATAGATGGATGGATGAGTGAAAGCATGGGTGTAAGAGGGTGGATGATTGGATAAAAGGGTGGATGATGGGTGGATAAGTGAATGATTGGATGGATGAATGAAAGGTAGGGAGGATGGATGAAAGGGTGGATGCTGGATGAGTGAAAAGAGGGATTGAGTGAAAGGGTGGATGGAATGAAGGAGTGAAAGGGTGGATGGAATGAAGGAGTGAAAGGGTGGATGGAATGATGGAGTGAAAGGGTTGATGTATGGATGAGCGAAAGGATTCATGGATGAGGGAAAGGGTGGATAAAGAGATGGATAAGCGAAAGGATGAATGGATAGGTTAGGAGATGGATGGATAGGTTTGGATTGAAGGGTGGATAGACGGAATGGTGAAAAACTGAATGATTGATGAAAGACTAAATAGACTATAGAATTTAAAGGTTAAATGCTGGACATCAGCAGGTAAATGGTAGGATGGAAGAATGAATGGATAGATTGATGGAAGATACAAGAGATATCCTCTGGGGAGGGTCATGATGAGTTGCTTCATTTGCTTGGTGCCATAAGAGCTTTGGTTCGACGTGGGGGTATTTTCAGTTTCTTCCTAATCTCCTGCTAAAAAATATATAGTATTGTGCCAAAGAGCAATAAACAGTATGACATTAAGAAGGTGCAACTATTACAAAAAAAGGAAACGTACACTAACTATTTCTCTTTCATTTTGTGTAATGAGCAGTGTTAACCTGCTTTGTTTATATAAACACATTTCTCATGTGTTTTGGTGTGTGCTGCAACGAATATAGAAGCTGTTAAGTATCATCATGTCTTGCCCTTAGCCCCGCCCCCACTACACCTCTAGCTCATTTTAATGAGTACCTACACATCTGTGGGAACCCGGAGCCCTACCTGTTTGCTTGGAAAAGTGGGGGCTGGTCGGGGAGCCCAGCGGACACGGCGGCCGAGATCGCCAGAAACTACAATCCCCAGCGTCCATAGCGGCAGGAAGCCGCTCTGACCCGCGCCAGGAGGCGCAATAAAGCACGCCTACCCCCGGTGGAGCGGGGGGTCACATCTGTGGGAACCCGGAGCCCTACCTGTTTGCTTGGAAAAGTGGGGGCTGGTCGGGGAGCCCAGCGGACACGGCGGCCGAGATCGCCAGAAACTACAATCCCCAGCGTCCATAGCGGCAGGAAGCCGCTCTGACCCGCGCCAGGAGGCGCAATAAAGCACGCCTACCCCCGGTGGAGCGGGGGGTCACATCTGTGGGAACCCGGAGCCCTACCTGTTTGCTTGGAAAAGTGGGGGCTGGTCGGGGAGCCCAGCGGACACGGCGGCCGAGATCGCCAGAAACTACAATCCCCAGCGTCCATAGCGGCAGGAAGCCGCTCTGACCCGCGCCAGGAGGCGCAATAAAGCACGCCTACCCCCGGTGGAGCGGGGGGTCACATCTGTGGGAACCCGGAGCCCTACCTGTTTGCTTGGAAAAGTGGGGGCTGGTCGGGGAGCCCAGCGGACACGGCGGCCGAGATCGCCAGAAACTACAATCCCCAGCGTCCATAGCGGCAGGAAGCCGCTCTGACCCGCGCCAGGAGGCGCAATAAAGCACACCTACCCCCGGTGGAGCGGGGGGTCACATCTGTGGGAACCCGGAGCCCTACCTGTTTGCTTGGAAAAGTGGGGGCTGGTCGGGGAGCCCAGCGGACACGGCGGCCGAGATCGCCAGAAACTACAATCCCCAGCGTCCATAGCGGCAGGAAGCCGCTCTGACCCGCGCCAGGAGGCGCAATAAAGCACGCCTACCCCCCGCGTCGCGGGACCGCGCGCGGGTCGGCGCCGGGAGAAGCCCGGGACAAGGGCGGGCCCTCTGTGGCCCTCAGAGGACCCGAGGAGGACGGGGCGGGCCACCCCCTTTGGTCTTCACACCTGATATTACATCACGAAGGTAAAGACTATTTCCCTTATTATTATGACTTCTAAAGTGGATCACCCAGCTAGTGTTGCAGGAACTGGGCAAAAGTTTTCATGGTTGGACGAGCTAAACCTCTTATGTCAAACCACCTATGCACCATCAGAAACCCCCCTTTCGCCCAAAAGCGACATCATACTATCAGTTAATTCCATTCTTTCGGAGCAGCCCACATTACTTAATAATACTTGTAGTCCTCATATCGCACCCCCCCAGGGTTCATCGGTGAAAAGGACTCAAACACCGCCTCCAGGCTCACGCATTGTTAATTCTTCAACCATTCCATCGACTGCTGAGGCCCAAGATCCCTTAAGCCACCTTATACAACCAGATATTTTACCGCTCATTGAAAAACTGCTTAGCTCTCTGATAGCCCCATTGTTGGAAAAAATTAACATGTTAGGGGATAGGCTTACTGGACTAGAGTCAGCAATCAAGTCAAATTTGTCGGCTGACAAACACTGTGACACATTTAACCGTCCAAAGTCACCTCCTACTCACGAAGGCATTATACGGGATAAAAGCTGTCAAATACAATTAACTGGACCTAGTACAGTGGGGCAAAAAGTAACCAAACACTCTCCAAGTGTCCCCTTTCCCCAGTTGACCGCACCTAGAGCAGTTCATGATAAGATTAAATCAATCCATCTACCACCAGAAGCAGCCCCATTCGTGTGCATACTTGCTGGCGTCCCTGCTCTTCCCCCTCGAAAAATGGAGACTCAACATGACCTACTTAACAAAACCAAATTCTGGCTGTCAAAAAATAGGCCACTGCCTCGTCACCTATATGGAGCAATAAGGAGCGTCAGGAGGGTGGACTGGCTGGGTTCCCTGCATAAGGATCTTCCTGGGGACCTGGTACTCGTGAGATTCAGAGACACAAACATTGTCCCTTACTTGAAAACCTGGCCGCCACAAGAGACAGACGGCCCAATATCTATATGGGACTTATATGACTTTTATCCCTCAATCCCTGGTGTTCCCCCTTTTTCGAAATCATACCCTACATGATCGGTCTACATCATGATCTTTTTGGGTAATACTGGGAGTGGTAATAACTAATCCTAACCCCCATTTTCACCATCTCAACCCGGGGGTGGATGGGAACTAATTATGTTTGGGACCCTGTCCTACTGTTTTTGGATTAGATTGGTCTTGGCAATCATGGAGTGTTGTTGAACTTTGCAAGGTCCTACCTAAATTTACTCCTCTTTTTAGACTTTTTAACCTTTTTTCTTTTATTTAAGTTGACACTGCTTCTTTTGATTTTTCTTTTTAAATGATGATCATCTTTTTCTTTATCTTTTTATTTGAATGAAATTGTCTAAATGTATTGTATTATTTTTCCTGTTACTGTATGCTTATATGATATTCGTTGGTAATATCGAATAAAGCTTATTTTGATTTGATTGATTTGATTTGATTTGAGTACCTACACTTATATTTTTTCCCATTTAAAGCACTGCTTTCTAGTGCATCCTGACGCTGCTCGGCATTATCGCGCCCTAACTGCGCTGCGCACAATTCAGAAATTAAACGTGTCCCGCCCACAGGCAGCAATCAGGCAGCTTTGGTTTCTCCCCTGAACTGTGCTCTGAACCCTGGGCGCGCTGACCTTCATTAGATTAATGCTTTGTGTTCCTCCGCGTCTCATTTTCAAGTTTCAGAGAAAAAAATCTTTTTTCTCAGAATAAGGCACATTACATGATTATCGCCAACACAAAAGGTTCAAGTTACGGACATCCCCGTTTGAAAGCGACGCCGAGGTCTCGACGTCAGAGGCATTTGATTAGAATAACAATTCCGGGCACGAGAAGTTCAGGCCTCCACTGCGCAGGACACAATTACAACGATATCGCAGCTATATTTAGCAGACATGGCTTTGTGCACGACTTACCCAATGTCATTCACTCAACTTCTTGCGACCTGTGGATAAGAAGAAAACGCATCAAGTTACACATTTTTCCACGAGGAAGAAAAGAACAATCCATGCTCTGTCAAAACTTGTACACGCACAAATTCCAAACATACATTCTTTCATGACCACTGGCACATTACAGAAGGCTCAGGCCGGTAGCAAGCTCCAGCGCAGAGGATTCGTGGTCATAGAAAGACTTACATCTGCATCCACAGGTCTACTACAACCCAGGGAGCGGATTCACAAAAGCTTCCATGGGCCGTATTTGTATACAACTAGGCTGAACTGTCCCTGTGTGCACTATGGAGCACCTTCAAACTGATTGGCTGCCGCAAACCGGCACAGTGTGCCCTAATACTGACATTGCGTTGCCTCCAGGGTGAAATATAGCGCCTGCGCTGGGCGCATGCAGCGCATTAGTGAAATACAGAGCAGCTGACCGGATGCAATCAAAGGTGCAACAGAGATCCACCTGCAGGCGGGTGTAGTGAGTGCCTGCGCTTGCTTTAAGGGGGAGGTCACACCCCTATGCAAATGAGTGCACAGCTCTTAAGATGGCACCAACAGTATTTGTGCAACAGTACAAAAGGGGCTGGGCAAGCATCTGCACCCCCTTCTAGAAGGGGCACAGAAAACGGGCACGCGCCTCCTTTGCGTCCCCGGGGCATTGTCTGTAATGAAGTCCCAAAAGTGCACCTGGGTCTGCATTACACACACTGCCTTGGGGGCGTGACATGCATGTGCTCCTGTTTTCTGAGGCTCTGGGGCATTATTGTATTAAAGTATTGGGCACAGACTCATGTAGCTCCTTCTGTAATACTGATAGCACCAATGCACATATATCGCCCGCACTATCATAAGAGGGCATTCCCTCATTTGCATGGGAGCATAGCCCCTTGAAGAGAAAGGAAAAGACCTTGCTTCTGTGCCCACACCCTATTATTGACGTGTGCGCAGAGACAGAGAGCCTTTCGCGAGGCGCCCCTATTGTGCACCATGAAGACGTGGGCACACAGTGATTGCGCCTTAGGATGGCAGCCTTCTGGACGAGGAAACGGGGACCTGTGGACCCACAAGACATCCCCCTGCAGGCGGGTGCAGTCGTTCACTGTATCCACTAAGGGAATGCCTACTACCCCTTACTAGCGCAGATGTGTTCCGCCCACCCCCCCCCCCCCTCCCCCCCCAATTGAAAGACAGAACTGCTGCCTCCGGCAACCAGCTCCGTCTTTTCTTAAGTAAGAAATTGACCCTACCCTAGACAGGCTGCGGGTTTCAGAGCAGAGCTCTGGGCACCGGCACTCATTCTCTTATAAATTAAGCACTGCCTGCTCCGTCTTTACTTGGGAAAGACATGAATCCTGTCCTTTACAGAAGTAAAGAAGAGGCTAGACGCCGACACAATAATGTATGCCGAAGACACCCGGATACTTTTTTACCGGTCTTAATTTACGAGATCGACTGAACCAAGGGAAACACCTTTAGTCAACTAGAGAAGAATTTCCTTCTAGTTGAGATTCGGGTTAAAATGGTCGAGATATTTGGCCAGGATTGATGTCATGCACACAAGATATTTCCTGACTGTGAATATTAGGAACTTGCAATTTGGAATTGAATCTCTTTTATTTATCAGCTTTGAAATAAATAAATATCATTGCCCCGACGAAGTCAATTGGCTGAAGAGCCAGACGAAACACGTGCTGGCAAGATCAGTTGGCTATTTGTACTATTGAAGAAACCCTTGATGATCTGTACCCAGTGATTGGACTGAAATTAAGAATTTACTTTGGAACAAATAAAAGAAGACACGGAAAATCACATCAGTTTGAAAAGGCTATTATTGATATGGACATTTGTAATTTCTGGAGTTGCTCCGGTTGGGGAATTGTGTTGCTGTCCTTTACAGAAGTAAATCTCTGCCCTCAAAGGGATCAGATGAGGTTGTGTGTTCACAAAATAACCGGGCCTCCTGCCTGTATCACCCACTCCCCACCACTGCTGGGAGATTTATTCACATAAAAATCTTTGTGTGAGTAAATTCATTCACAGGTGTAAAACCAAACTGGCTACTTGTGCAAGTGAAGCAGACTTAGGTGGCAAAAAGCTTCGAAAATAGGATTCATCCTGTGCAGGCCTTGCATTATTTATGTGCTCTAGTCTCAATAATGATGCAATCGGAAATTCATGCAAACTGCTGCTGGCGTTTACCAACAGGCCTGGAAACGGGAGCACTGAAATGCATATGTTATCAGGGTTCCAGGGCCACCCAAAAGATGCACTCTCATACACTTCGACAAAACAGAATTCTCAAAGGTTTCTACTCATCAGGAAATAGGGAATGTTTTTATTTTTCATTGAAACAAGACTACAGTAACAGTCCCATTTGTCACTGCTTGGTTAAGTTAATCCCTTCCATGCTGATGACGGCCAGGAGCCGTCATGGCACACAGTGCTCGTGTGCTGATGACGGCTCCCGGCTGTCATGACCGCACCCGCGATCGGATTGTGCCGCACAGGCGCAGAATCGCGCCCACCCCCAAGGGGTTAAATTAAGATAATTACACATGTGCTCATTTGACATTACCACGGCATTGAGGCGCTGAGATTTGCTTTAGCACAGGGATGTGCTTAAAATGCGCATTTGTTGAGTTCTAACTACGATAGGGGAGGGCTTCCATAAAGCATTACATTTCATCAGGAAAGTTACGCTGGCGTCAGTCACGTAGGGCACTCAGATCCAGAAACGATGCTCTGCTCACTCCCCTCATAATTCAAATGGCTAGAAAAGGGGGTAAAGCTTTCTCCACAAATGTCCCTGACTTGACATCAGTGAAGTTGACAAGGTTCACCGTTTTTGAGGTTTGTCGACTTTGGGAAACTTCAAATAAACGAAAAATATTCAGGTAACCAAGTTTTTGCAGAGCTAATTTTCTTCGAAAATTCTGTTTACAGGAGAATTCTGCAACACATGGTTTTCCACTACAACTTTTTCAGGATCAAGTTACAGGATTTTCAAATTTAGGAAACGTAGAAGCTTGCGGCACTATTAACCAGAATTTCAGAGGAATACATCAACTTTACACACGTGTTAACTCTTCCTTTCACTTTTCGATATTTTAGGGATTGAGGCGAGATCGCCATTATGAACTGTAGAAGAGCAGAGTCTCCAGTAGTTGTTAAATATGCCCCCCAATACCCAGAGGATCCTTCTGGTGGAAGATCCAGGTGCCAAGAACAGCACCTTAGCGAACCCCGACTAGCCACTTACCAGTGGAGCAGGCAGAACATTTTTTTTTTATAGTCTGGCTTGTCGCCAGACAATTATGTGAGCCACCCTAGAAATGGGCTTTTGCCCCACCCATACGTTGGGAGCCGGGAATACAAGTTTTGATTGAGCAGAAGTTGTGTGCTTCCACCAAAAAGTGCCTGGGCTCCGCGCAATGTGATAATTGTTAATTTTGTTAATTTTTCCGGCTGCCTGATCTTACATGTTATGGGGCACACACATGACATTGTAAAGCTATTAACGCGTCTTAGAATACTAGACACGTGTTGCTGTTTTTCTCTGGCAGCAGCAAAGATGGGAGGAGGGCAGTCATGCATTTACATGGATTGTTAAGTCTGCCTTGACAGTGCAACTGTCCCCCAGTAGACCATTTAACCGACACATATCCATTCCCATGCAATCTACTTGTAATGCTTCACATTACCCTATAATTTTCATTTAAAGCCAGACCTGTTTGGCATTGCCAAAGCTTCTTTCTTTTTTTAAGAGCCCAGCAGTAACACTGCTACTTGAAGCTTGCTTCTGGCCATCACATCCTGTAGCTATCGAACCCTCACAAACACAAAGTTGAAATGCTAAAAAATAAATTGGGGAGAAAAAGGCAAGCGGGTGGGTGATGTGCAGGAGCAAATGGCCAGAAGCGAGCTGCTCAGCAGTAGTGTGTAACTAATGGGCTATCGAAAAAAGAACTAATAAGCAGAGGCACCGTTTTTCACAATACGTTAACACATATGACTCCTGATAACCTTGTCATACCGAGAATAAATCCACCCCAAGAACTGGAAGAACTTCTCTGGAGTTCCTCCAAAAGCAAGATTCACAGTGCAAAGCTCCCCCCAAGGTGAGGACATTTTCTGCACAGCCATAGGTCTCTGGAAGGACTAGTCCTAGTATTAATAATTTCCTCCCTCTTCCTCTACAACAGACTGTGTAGAGACATATGCCTGGTCAAAATGTGCCAGAACGTGCGTAAATACCTATCTGAAACCAGCACCAAGGTCTCTCCACTGAGCCCCAGGGGGGGTCAAGAAACAAATTCCAAGTACTCTGTGGAGCACAGGAGACACATTTAAGTGACAACCTATCCAGGCACCGACAAACAACCAACACACACTGGAACAATCAAAAAGAGGTCATAGGTTGGACAGGGCCCAACACTGTAGAATGTCCAGTATCCAACCCAAAGAACTGCACGCAAACTACCTCCATGTCAGGAAACTCCTGAAAACAGAACTGATGAAGCTGACATTCGAATGAGAACCTGCAACATAAAGAGGAGCAACTCAGATGTATCAGTCAAGGAGTATCAACTCACATACCGGTAGGTTCTACCTGTCCATGAATTAGTCAACGAGAAACTCTTCGAAATCTTCTGTTTCTTTGAATTCAGCAAAAGACGAAACACAAGGCTATATGCGATTTATCCAAGGATAAATTCAAAGTGGATTTTATTGTATTGTATTGTAATTGCATTTATATAGCGCTTACTGCCCCTGACGTGGCATCAAAGCTATTTTTCAGCGAGTAGCACGCTACTTCGGAACCCAGAAAGGATTAGTGGTGACTTAGTATAGTGAACATTTGAAATTAATTTGAGTGGTGGATATGTTAGTCAGTTATTTGGATTGAGAGGGATAGAAAAGGGAAAAAAATGTTGCATTTATATAGCGCTTGCTACCCCTGATTGGGGGGCTGAGATGGGTTTTTTTCGGCGAGTTCCTCGCTACTCTAGAACTCATACAGTGTTAGTGGTGAATTAGTATAGTGAAATATGAAAGTAATTTGAGTGGTGGATATGTTAGTTATTCGGATTGAGAAGGATAGCGAAAGGGTAGAAGAGGTAAAAAGGTTTGCATTTATACAGCACTTGCTACCCCTGATGAGCTGTTGAAGTGCTTTTTTGGCGAGTAGCAGGCTACTCCGGAACCATTTTTATACAGAATATGCATAACAGTGAGCGTAATGGGAGCAAAGAGGTGGTGGGGAGTAGAAACAACTCATTTCTATGAGTATTAAGACACAATGTAATTGGGGCATACATATTTAAAATTAAGTTTTAAAAAAATGGCCTGCTCCAAGCATCCAAGCAGACAGCTCAAAAAGGACCTACAAGGTTTTAGTCATCTTTGGGATGGTGCGTAAAAGAAATTGTGGAGCGCATGAGGGCGAGAGAGCAGAGGATGTGCTTCGGTGTCCATGAATTTGCTATAAATGGGTATTGTAGATTTCCGCAGGCACTTTGCCTGAAATCTAGTGAAGCACAAAGAATCCCGCAACCTTCAGCACGCGAAGGATCCTCACTAAAAGCAGGATAATGGGCTTTTCAATGCTTCTGTGTACTATCAATCTGTGGCCTTAAGTGCTTCTCTAGGAGAGCAGTTTGTTCCTTCACTTCTGAACACTTCTGAACTACTGACTGAATATATTCCGCTTATGAAATAGCAAATTTAGTCTCTTTTTAGAGTGGGTTCTTCAAAGGTAATGTGTGTGCCAGTGGTGGGGGCTTTGCGGATACTGCCAGTGCAGACAGGAAAAATTCGATTTTTCCACCCATAAAGCCTTAAAGCTTCAGAATTGGATATTCTCAGCCAAGGAGTGCTAGACACTCTTGTCCAATCAACAGCACTATAACAAATCAGCTCTATTCCAACAAAAGCCCCACCCCGTACCCAACAGCAACTGCCAATCCCACCACAAGCCTAGTGCCCTTTTCTGATAGCACTGTTTATGCGGGGGTTCACCGTTTGAGTATCTTGGGGCCATCACCAACTAACCACCAAATGTGAACAAATCTAGTCATTCGTATGGTGCAGACATCCGTGCATGCCTCAGTGTTCACTTTTTCTGGTTGCACACTGCACTTTAGTAATGACTGGCCAAAAAACATGCCAACTCCCAGCTAGCATAAGTCATAGAGCCCTCATGCAGACAGCAAGACTTCTTGTTGTTTTTCTGATACCCTGCACTTTGATTCTGTTCTACGGTGTTGAGTGCTTTCATAGGAATCTGCAATAAAAAATACCATGACTGCAGAGACTGGGAATTACACAGGCGTCACTCACACTCTTCCAACTACACAAACATCAGCTTCTATGAACTTACAGAGACAGCAATTCATGCTTGCTTCTATGACTCCCTAGTGCTTAGATATAAGCCCAAATGATGCCATGAATCTAAATAAGAGGGTTTAAGTGCATGTCAGAAAAGATCGGGGCACCGACCCCCTCGTAAGGGCAGGCGCACCATGGTGGCCATTTGGCACCACAAACCTATTTAATGAGTGTAGGCCTTACCTACACAAAAACAGGCCTGCCAAAAGGTAAGTTCCTACCCAAAAACAAACATTCAACCTATTGCACTAGCACGAGTGAGGTTGTTGTAAGTATTTTAGACCAATGGCTTCTGTGAGGAGCCAGGCTCGCCATGCCGGGGACTTACAAGACCGGCACCAATTTACAAGGACCAGTCAAAAGACTTGCATGCCCGAGTGTCAACACAGCTTGAATACTTTTTAAGAGCTCTAGGTTTTTTACATAAATATGGCAAATTGTTTAACAAAATCCAATACATTTAAGTAGCAGCAAACATGGATTCCTTAAAAAAATGTAAAGCTCGCCCAATGTCACGTAAAAGGCCAGGGAACATTTGTTTATGTATACAACTCGAGACGCTCTCCTTTCAGCAGCAGGCCAAGGTAGAGTCAGTGGTGCCTCTTCCCATTGGCAGGCCTGGACAAGGCCTACATGGAAGAGTAGTTTCCTTTGCAGTTCAGGAGGCTGGGCTGGGTGAAGCAGACAGGGAGAGAGGCAAGAGCCACTTGGTGGAAGGTGACCGACCATCTTGATATTATTGCCTTAACCTGGAGATGGAAGTCTGTTGTTGACAAGTTCAGTGTAGGGGCAAAGAGCACAGGGCCAAACATCAGATGCACCTTCTGAGGCCACCACTGCACCACACTACTTTTGCAACAGTCCTCATGCCCAATACTCCCTGCAAATGTCAGCAATAGCAGAAACAATAAGAGGTAAGGTACCAGAGACCCCACACCAGTAACACACTACTGGGTCCATGCAGACAGTGAATGGTACTTCTGTGGGTTCCTGAACCATTAACTATCCCCTGTCTTGATGCACTATTTCCCCCAGCTGTGCATTGCACCAGAGTCTGTATCTGTATGCCACTTATTCTTCTAATTCTGCAGCATAGTTTTATTATGTTACAAGTATACGATTTACACAAGCCTTCTACAGGCATTTAACCTATACGCAGGATCACAAAGTAGTGCTTAATACAATATTGCTACTTAACCACAGTCAAAAAGCTTGCACTGGTAAACCTGGTGTGCAGTGGAATACATTACAGTAGTAAGACAGGGGCAGGGAAGAGTAAGAACATCTCAGGGGTATAAGTGTCATGCAGAAAATCAGTCTGGCACGGTGGGGTTTGGCATTCATCTGGTCCCACGCTCCTTTCGAGTGCAGATGTGGGCATTTTGGTGGGCGGACCATGCGGGAAGAGAGTTGGTATAGAGGTAGACTTTCAAGAATAAGAAAGAGATCCATGAGTATCATGGTTGTCCACGTTAGCCAGGAACATATCTGCATCGTATCAGCATCCCTCCCTTTAGCAGAATAAACAGTGTCCTGTCACTCAGTACCCTTGACTGTGAGCAACAACCTCCACTGGTTTGCTTGTATCACCAAATGGTACCCAAAGTTAATCCTGAATTCAAGCTCACTCCTCATATTATGAGCTTTATAAGTTGTGTCTTCTCCCCAGACAAGGGGCAGTTACCTCTTAAGACAGGGAGCTGGAGTACTAGAAAGGCTGCCTTTGTTGAAAAAAGTTGAAATGGAAAAAGAGATTGAAGAGGACCACAAAGATGGAGGAAACATTCATAGAAGAATCACCAGATCCAATGGAAATCACAATTGGTGTCCGTGCTACCAATGACCATCCTGCCCAGCCAACCGCTAAAGCAGAAACTTGGCTTCTTGGCATCCTACAACTTGAACTTTGATTGGTTAATTGATACTGCTACCTTGGTGTGGCATTTGATGCCCTAAGTCAAAGGAAAACGAAAAATCTAAAACATAAGACTTAAAATTTGATCTGCTGACTATGTTGCTAACCTTGGAACCTGAAGACGCGGGTTCTAATCCTTGATTTGGGGCAAATCCCTTCCTTGCACAGTTATGGAAATTGCAAAAAGGTGTTATTGTATAGTGTAAATAGGTATAACATGACAATCCAACTGAAAAGTATGTTGTGTATTACAGTACCAACTGTAGGTTCCCATTTCTTTTTTGGTCACATACTGGATTCTATAATCAGGTTTCACCTCATTCTATTTAAAGCTACCCACGCCATATTGATTACCTGATACAAATAGGAAAGACTCCAGTCAAGAAAGTCACCCTCAACTAGACCACCAACAAAAACAACTATAGGCCACCACCAACAAAAACAACTACAGGTCAATCACTGGGTGGCCTAACTCCAGAGTCACCTTAAGGCTCACTATATCCTACAGATCATTAATGCATGGTGTTAAACGGTAAAAAAAAAATATGTTAAATTATCCTCTGCTCTGAGCCATTTTGCCTATCAGCCCCATTTTGTGTTTCTGCGGGGACTTTCGTAAAGTTAGAAGTTGTGTGCTCACTGAAAGCTTGTCATACTGATAATGCTCGCATGTCAGAGTAAGCAGCCCTGCCCTGCCGAAGGGCCTATGTGCACAGATGTCTAATCGGTTTGCCCACCAACGCCTGTAACCTCCCTTGCCTATCTACAAAGATGACGTGGGTAGGGGTTTATCAGGATTCCAAAGTTCAGTATGTAAGCATTGTGTAAGGGTTAGTGTAAGCCTTATGTAAAAATGTCAAAGAGGGCTATGTAAAGTGTGATGTAACCATGACAAAGGGGTTTTTGGTGAATTCCTATGGTACCCAAAATGTATAAAAGGCAGGTTTGAAACTGTTCTAGTTTGTTCCCTCTCAGGCACTTGTAGTGTCTGAATGATGGAGTCATCTCATGAGATATAATAAACTTGTGTTTTGTTCCACTCCAGTGTTGATCCTCATTTGTGAGCCCGTAGACAAGGGGTGGCTCTGCACCAGTGAGACAGATAAAATATCTTGCGGCAAGAGAATTGCTAAAAATCTAAACAAAAAGGCTATGAAGTTTGACACCCAAAACCTTAGTACCCTGCTCGATCATCTCTCAGGAGATACAGGCTAGATTTTTCCTAGATTCTCTTAGTAATCCAAGCCATGTAGGCAGCAGGTAGAACGCAAAGTGGGGAAAACAGATAGGGGGTCGCACCAACCCCCTCATGAGCATAGTTAACAAGGATGAACTCCGTATTTACGGCGAGTACCTCAGACCTGCCAGAGGCTCAGCAGGGCAGGTTTATTTACAAACAGTTAAAAAACAAAAAAGAAAACAAGGCAGCAGGCCTTATCCATCTATGCATGGAGCACTATCCCTGTATCCCTACAACCGTCCCAACGCTGCTCCAATTTAGCAGAGGTGAAGACTCACCTCTTTAAAGAACACGACACACAATGTAATAGCAATCCAATAACCCGCTACATCTCTTACCACTCACTGGCTGCACGCTTGCCTTGACCCTGCACCGTGCTCCTCTGCATTTTTAGCCAGGTATGCACTATACAAATACCAAATCCATACATAAGTAGCTACAATTTTATTAAAAGTAAGCAGACGTCTGCATTCGAATTTCAGCTAATTTGCTACAAATGTGTACCCTCCAACACCCTCGTACCTCCCCTTAGGTAAGAGAAGATGAGCCAGCCCACTGCCGATCCTGTGCCGAGGGTTCAAGAGCACGGCACTCACCTGACTAGCACAGACTTCTCTGAAAAATAAGACATTGACACTTAAGCAACCAGAACCTAGGGGCTTTTATACACTGTTTTCATCTAGAAATGAGGGAACTATACCTGCATATGGTAATAAAATAAACAGGGCATAGACCGTGCACACGCTAACGCACAGTTCCAGGCTTTCACATTATACAGCAACACTGGTAGGGTGGACGTTACTACGGTTACAATATATTCATATATTGTGTACGCAATAAAAACTTGGCATTAGTCAAATGAACACTTTCACAGTATGAATTCAATACCACTAATTCTTGCTACCCCACAAAGGATCACAAGTCATGAGCAGGGCCACTGGAATTATGAAATTCTATAGCTGTGGTGTTTTCCGCATAATCAGTTGCCTAATGCAGGATCTGCAGATTTCCCCAAAAATAGTTTCTAGTTCAAAAGGATCAAACGTTGCTTTAACCCCTTGCGTGCTCGTGATGGAACCATTCCGTCACTAGCCAAGGTGGGGCTGTGCTGGTGACGGAATGGTTCCGTCACGGCCTGGCCGCCGCGGTGCTGATTTCGTGCCTGCGTGGCGCGTTCTGTTGAGCGGGCGGGGCCGTGACAGAACCATTACGTCACAAGCACAGCGCCACCGCGGCTTGTGACGGAGTGGTTCCGTCACGAGCATGGTGGCGCCGCGCGGCCCCCCCCTCCCTAGCGCCGCGGCAGGATTACCGCCGCGGCCAAGGGGTTAATGAAACAATGGCAGTCCCTTTGAAAAGGTTAACTAATGACCATTCAGTTGCTCCTTGCTGTATTCAGGATTAGTCTGGGGCAACAATGCCCAAACATTATTAATGGGTGCTGAAATCTAAAAACAGTACTTCAAAGATTGTGCTGCAATTTGCTGCACAGTTTGACTCTTCTTTCTGCAGAATTTGGTCAATCTGATACAAATAATTTGGCCTTCCGTGTTACACTATTAAAGTGGCCCGAGGTCAGAGGTCACAGATGGTGCTAATTCGTGACATTCCTGACAAACTCCCTCTCTAGTTTGCTTCTTCCTTTCCAGCCATTTAGATATGTCAGCCTGCGTCCGTTCATCTCAATGTTTATACAGGGTACCGGGACACTCAATGCATTATAAAAGCAATATCTAGCCAAGGCACTTGGAACATTATACATGCACTAAATATGTGCACAAATACATAATACAAATAATTCATACATGTAAGCAATACAGAAACTATATATAAGTACAGTGAGTAAGCACACAAAGAAAGGACTAAAGAGACCAATAAGCCATATAGAGCTAAGTATAAGTTTACAACACACAGCACGAAATTAAAAGTAATTTAAAACATATGCTTTCTACGCATTTGAAGGATTCGTGTGCATGGGCGTGAGACACAGAAATACAAATATCTTTTTATTAAATTTTTATCTTCTGGCTTGGCAGTGGAGATGTCCACAGACAATGATGTGAGCATCACCAGAAGAGGGGCCTTGGCTCCGCCCACATGTTGGGAGCCACGAGTACATGTTTTGATTGGGCAGAAGTTGTGTGCGTCTACAAGAAACAGCCCTTCACACAGCTGTGATTATTTTATTTAACCAGCTGCCTGAGCTTGAACTTTTAGGGACACCCAGTGATATTGCAATGCTATTAAAGTGCCTTAAAGAGCGTTTATTTCAGACAGCAGGCTAGATGGCAGTCGACGCATATGTGAGCACATTGGTCTGGTGTGACTGTGCTTTGATAAGCTAGACCTGTTGGCATTGCCAATGCTTGTTTGTTTTTATATGGCACACACTACAAAATAAATTAGCTCTTGTTAGTATTAGTAAGCACTGACATTAAGTTAAAGTAAATCGTGATAAAGTATGTCGGGTCAGCTGCGTCCAGACTTACAGAGAAAAGTGCTCGCCTTGAAGTGCGCGCTGACATCATTTGAAGAACACTTACCTGTCAGCGCACTAAGTGGCCGCCGTTGCGTCCCTCGCGAGAGCCCTAACACCAGCGATGCTCCCGGGGATCGCACCTGCCTCCAGCAGCCCCAGCTAATCACAGCTTGACCGTAAGTGGACACACGCGCCTCATCTCTAAACAGCCAATCACAACCATTTAATCTTCTGTCCATTTAAACCTTGGTCCAGATGCCTCCACTTTGCCTCCTCACGCGCCGACGGAGCAGACTGCGTTCCAAGTTGCCATGGCGACTAAAAGCATTTACTTCTGGAATGCTGAGGACACGTTTTAATCACATCTGTTCGTCTCTCATCATCCCCTGCTTTCAAAGTGCCCCTAAAAGTCCCTCCGCCCCGGAAGAATGGAAAATACACTTGACCAGGCTTTCTACGCCCTATGGAAGATGCCAGAAAGGAGGTGATACAAATTAAATGTCAGGTTCATTAAATATGACCTTAAGAGTTAATAAGCGTGTACATAAGTGGGGGCACCACCGACTTGAATACAACTATGGCGAATTTCCAGTTAGAGCTCTTAATCCAGTTTTGTACATTTTGAGGAGTGGAGTTAGCAGTCCTCTTTCAAGTAGGTGTTGGCACAGGTGCCCAGAGTCATACCCAGAGCCACTGGAATTATGCAGCAGGGCCCCACCAAATTATGTGGCAGGGTTGACTAAATTATGCGGCAAGAAAAGCCAACTTATGTGGCATATTGCAGCATTTTTTATCGTATTTACACATAGCAGTACTATCTGGGCAAGGATTTCACCCCATTAGTACCAGTTTAACAACCAAAAACAGAAATAAGCAACTAAAAGATTACCATCTAACCTTTGACTAAAAACAGTTGGCAAAGTTTTAGTCACTTTTTTTTTTTTTAAAACAGTTCTTTTTATTAAGCATGCAGGAATGCAGTACACAGTACAGTCACCAACTGAAGCGTATGGTAAAGATAATATAGTATACAGTCCCAGATAACAAACAACCAGTATTGTGGAGTGCAGGACATACATCACCAATATCTCTTGATCGAATGCACCCACACAATCTGAAGGCGCGCTCGCCCCACTCCCCTCTCCGCTGCCTCATAGTCCCCTGTAAATTACCCATTGGTGCCACACTTTCTTCAATTTCTTGGGGCAACCCCTGCCCTCATATATTACCTTTTTGGCTGCACAACACCAGAGTTTTAGTCACTTTTGATCAGTTTGATCTATAGACATTTGTTTTGTTAAAATCTGCAGGTTGTGCCGCAGATGAAGGATTATGCGGCGAATCTGTAATTATGTGAAAAAAAGCAGCAGATGCACATGAATACAGTGGCCCTGGTCCTCCCCTGCAATGTGGGATCCTATACCAAATTAAAAAGTAGACTTAACGTCTAAATCTCAAAGTTAGGTAAAAAGGCGAGGAGTCACAAGGGGTGAAACCCCTGGAGGACCCTAAAATTATGCCACTCCCATAATTTTTTGTGCCCCAGAATTCCTGCTGATTCCCTCCCTGTTGGTTATGGTGAAGGGTGCTGTACGAAAACACCACACCTCCGCTCTCACGATTGATAGCGTCTCAAGGTACATTATCTAAAACCAGAAGTTTCAGGACCACATCAAGGTTATTGCATCTTGAGGCGACACCTTCATGGCTACCATGAACGTCGAGCCCTGCAAATCGCATAAAGCACTTTGACTTGGGGACCAGAGGAACTGATGCAGGAAAGTGATGGAGGAGGTCAACTTACAGAGCTGGAGATCTTTTGGTATTATTCAAGCCAGCAGATGTGGTGATGAACTGCACAACCTCAGGATACAACCAGGTCGGTCATCTAGGTAAGGAACTGGCTGAACAGTTGCCCGCAGCGAGTATAGTAGTAATAGTAGTAATCAACATTTGTAAAGCACACAATCACCCGTAAGGGTCTCTAGGCGCTGGCGGCCGTCGGGAAGATTAAGCAAGCTATTGCCCAGAGTCACATGAAGCTGGGCTAATCTGCTGCCGGTGCCGGGGATCAAACCGTGATCCCCAGATTCCGGAGTCAGTCACACTAGCCGCGGCGCCACACCTCTAGGGGAAGCAAGTTCATGCGAAACAAAGGAGTTCATTTTGGGACAAAAGAGTTGACAAATGTGGTGCTTCAAGGCTCATACTATTGCATTCCTAAGTGACTGTGAAGGGGCTGATGCACCAGGTGAGCCTGTCCCACCTCTCTGGCAGGGTCTGTGGGGCAATAGGTGCCTGACGAACTCATCTGACACGTCAGTGGGTTGACCATTTTTGGGTTGTTTGTGGACCTGTTCTATGGACAGGTAGGCCGGTTTTTACTGTTGATTTCCCGGATATCACCACAGACATTGCCTGCAACAAGCTCAAATCCATACAGTCTTCCATACCTAGCAAAACATTTGGACGGCATGTCTTTACAAGTTCAGAACTGCCCTGATTTGCCAACATCAGCACTTTTTGTTAGCTATCTGATTCACTAATGGGGGCCACTTTTACTCTGCTTTCTATACCTGTCCGACCCTGCTCATAGGGGCCCCTTCTCTCACTTTACTACACACCGTCAGCCCCCTCGCTCCTGAGTCACAAACTCCCTGTCATCCACAGGTTCGATGGGAGAGCGGGTGGCTGCGCCTTCACTGCTCCAGCGACACCTCTCTGGAATTCAAGCTTCCCAACAAAGACACTCACGTCCACCTGGCCTTTCCAAAGGCTCCACAGAGCAATGGAGAACTGAACAAAGAACCATTTTTGCGGCAAGAGTGTCTCAACCAGAAGTCCTTCATTGATCAGTCTAGTCTGTTGGTGTCTAGATGAAACCAGATTGGCAAAGTTGCAAACATGCAATTGGGACATGATTAAGCAGCACAGTTATTTGTTACAATGCACATTTAAACATTACTCTGTTTCACATGTTTACTTTTCTAGACAGGGTGGTACATTGATTTGCCTAGGAGCATGCCATTTTGGATCACGTGCTGAAGTTGGGATTCGAACACAGATCTCCGAGATGGAAGGTAAACAACTACAAAAACAGCCACCTCCTGGAAGAAAGCAGTTATATTATTTTTTTTTTTGTAAAATCTTTTTATTGTTTTCCAACACAAACAACACACATGAGAATGGCTGAGCATGTATACATACAACAAATTCTCGATATAGACCAGGAAAAACAAGGCCTTAATTCCTACTGCCCAGAAGGATAAATTAACAGGAACCATCTCAAGTGTCCCGGAGTCACCCACCGAGGCAGTGACTATGGCAGTTATGGAATACTAACACAAAGCAATACATCCCCGTCATAATGCCCCATGCACCAGATCCATTGTCATTTCGGCCCCCCAACTCCCTTACCCAATACCCTCCCTCCTGCCGGAGCGTCAACTCTGAGATTGTGTGTAATATAGTGTTAGGTCAATTCAACAATGGGGACCATACCTGTCATCCAATTTACATCTTGAGTAGGTATGATGACTATTGAGGAGGCACGGGGACACCCCTCGCGCTTCCCATTATTATAGAGGACAATATTCTCCTAGTCCTCATCCCCGGTTAAGGCACTCATCTCTGACTCAGATTCTATATCCGCCCCCTTCAGTTCACTAACAAGGGCCTCCCACGCTCGCGCCTCCTTTGGTGCTTTGTCATTGTGGGACCTATGTGCCTAAGAAAGCAGTTATATTATGAGAGAGATACTTATATAGTCCTGGGATGAGGGAAAGCTTTCAATTTTTTTCCTCTTAGCTTCGGAGAAGTCAAACACATTTTTCAGACTTCCCCGTGAAGTGAAAGCGATGTTTAAATATATGTGTAAAATTCTTAATAAAATATTTTTAAATTAAAAAAAGTCTGAATTAGAGTTATGCGGATGGGTTGCGCCGTCACACAAGTGATGTCTATCATGTCCCCCTTATTACCAGGAGATAAAGTACCCCACCTTACATTATAAGAAGTCACAAAGTAGTTCTGTGACATATAGAGAATGACATCAAAGGTCAAGTACCTTTATTCGATCATGGAACTACAAAGTGATTTTTCGATATCCTTATAATGTAGGGCATGGGGTAGCTTTTTTTCCTTATAATGCATGGCCACACTATCACCATTCTCACACAATGCTTAAATCCTTGGTGTGTTAATCTTTCATGTGAAAGAGACAGGATGTCTGTAAACATTAAGAATACAATCAGAATATCTAGGGCAAAAATGAAGCACGCGCAAAAGACAATTAGATATTTGTTGCAAAAAAAAGAATCAGTTTAATACAAGTAAGAGTTTAAAAGAAGCTGTAGCGCTGAATTTGTACAAACATGCAGAGAGATTCTATCTTTCCTATAATTACCTAAAGCATGGAAAAAGAAACATTTTCTCATGAATATTTTCTTCCTGCTTATCCCTGTTCGTCTAGAAAAACAGGGCAGAAAAAGGAAAGCCAATTGGTTTTCGTTTTTGAACCTGCAACTTTACTTATGCTCGGTGGTCTCCCTTTTCCCTTGGCTGATGGGTCTAGCAGCAGGCATTTTGAGATCAGATCTCAACTGAAACAAATTATTACAGTTAAGGGACTACGCAATTGCTTTAATACACGGACTAGGTGCATCACAAGTTCCCTGTAATAAGGAAAGTAGAGACACACTTTAATACAGGAATTGCAGGTAATATGTGACGTTTTTCCGCAAACAATTACCATGCATACCATCACTCCGCAATTATTACACCGCAAATACAATCAGCCCGTACATTTTCACAACGCAAACTTTTACAACGACTATGCCTTTACCACGCATGCCACTACAACGCATATGCATGCATGCTAAAGGTATACTCATTATAAAAGTTTTAAAGGTAAGTGAGAGTACCCTACCCTACACCCGAATGTAGTACCCCTGCACAACCCACCCTCGACACAGTCCTTTTCCTACATTTACACTACCCAGCACGACCCCCCAACACTACCATAAACCACTTTTCTTCCCTACACAAACACTACAACACTACCTTAATACACTGCCCCTGCAAGACCCTACACTACACAAACACAACATCACTATCCTACACAAACACTACAACACTACCCTAAACCCTAAAACACTACCCCCAGCATGACCCTACACTACACAAACACTACAACACTACCCTAAACCCTAAAACACCACACCCAGCATGACCCTACACTACACAAACACTACAACACTACCCTAAACCCTAAAACACTATCCCCAGCATGACCCTACACAAACACTACAACACTACCCTAAACCACTACCCCCAGCACGATCATACACTACACAAACACTACAACACTATCCTAAACCCTAAAACACTACCCCTGCATGACCCTACACTACACAAACACTACAACACTACCCTAAACCCTATAACACTACCACCAGCACGACCCTACACTACACAACCACCACAACACTACAAAATCAATACCCCAGCACGACCCCCCCACCTCTAAAAAATTAACCCAAACCCCCTTACCGCTCTCTCGTCGTGGTTCCACTCTCCTCCTGGTTCCATCTTCATGAATTCAGTTTTTTTCCACAACGCGAGTGCATTTACCATACATGCCTTTACAACGTAATTCGTTGTAAAGGCATGCGTGGTAAATGCACATGCGTTGTGAAAAAATGTGGAGTGATGGTATGCGGGGTCAAAGACCTAGCAGAGTAATGGTATGCAGACTCAAAGTCCGCGGAAAAAAAGATTCGGAATAAATCTAGATTACCATTGCAGGGCCTCAGGTACCATGAGTGCATTATATCAGATGGCACTTGTTATAAGGCGGGCAGGATTCCCTTCACGATTGTGGCGGACTAACCCATCTGCCGAACTCTAAAAAAAAATGCAAAAGGCTGTTAGTGGAACTGACTTTTTCTAACCACAGACCTTCACACTAGCGCTAATTCCAAAATACAACATGTACTACCCCCATCACCAGCACAACACCGTATGCCTGAGTAGAGCCGCTGGGCAGGGAGGTTTATCGGGATCGAACAGGGAACATGGTTTTTGGTACAGAAAGTATGCAGAGGTTCGATAGCGTGGATTACATTGGGGTCCTCAGCAGGGTATGGAAGGAGGAGAACAGTGCGAGAGGAGGATGGGTAAGTGGATGTGTTTAGAGGGTGGCAGCTTCCAAGATGCAACAATCTACCCACTGCCACTTCCTTCCCCTGGTGCGGCGTTCCCAAGGCACAAACAGCATCTAAATCGATCCACCATTTTTTTTCCTGGTGGAGTTCAAAAAGAATTGTTAACTCCTTTGCTGCGCATGGGGAAGGGGGCCGCGCGGCGCTCCCATGCTCGTGACGGAACCGCTCCGTCACGAGCCTCGGGTGCTCTGTGCTTGTGACGGAGCAGTTCCGTCACTGCCCCGCCCGCTCAATGGAACGTCCAGCACAGGTGCGTAATCAGCGCCATGCAGGCGCGCCGAGCGGGCCATGACAGAACCGCTCCGTCACCAGCACAGCGCGACCGAGGCTGGTGACGGAGCGGTTCCATCACCAGCATGGAAGGGGTTAAGTCGTGAATCTATGAACTTTGCACTAAATAACAAAAACAGTGGAAAATACCAATGAACGTCTGCATGCATCTGTCCCTAACACCTCAAAAATTTCTGATGATGAGACTGTGTGCTACAGAAGTGTCATTGCCATCAATCAACACACTTTATAACCTTCCCCCAGGTTAGATAAAGTTTAAAATGTTGAGACACCTACATTGATATAATTCAAATTGACTGGCAAATTTGCATCCCTGGAGCCTTGGGCCCGTTTAACAGTATTTCTGGGTTCTGGCGCCCGTGGTGACAAATATCGCACAGCTGGCCTGCAGCCGTTTTGGATTCTGAACGGATCCCAGCTGGGCCTTTTCCTAAAGGAGTCAGAAATGTGCCATTTGGCTTTTTATATCCTGTCGGGATGCTGTGGATTTTATTAATTCTGCCAGATGTTACATCACATTTCACTGCGCTCCGACATTTAGTAAAAGACAACTGCGAAATGTCAAAACAAATATTTGCCGAAAAGCGCCAACGGTGACGGGCATATGTATGGGCACCCGCGTCTGATGAGCGACTAGGAACATGGGACTTGAACAGCTGTCTTCCAAATGGCACAGGAGACGCGGGACAACTGTATCCGGCATTCCTGTGTTCATAGCCCATCCAGAGGCTGAAACAACTCACATCTGGCAGCTCTTAAGCACATATAAGAACCTACAACAAAGGTGTCCACCAGTGGTCCATGTGGGTGGGATCAAGGTCAAAGTTTCAGCGTGTACATGGGATTAAATTGCATAAAATTAGTCTAAATGGTAATATTACACATTTTTAGGCGTTGCCTTGAGAATCTAGCATGTTGACCAGCCATTGCATAGAACACCTTCGCCCAAACTGCAAAGGAAACATCTTTAGCCTCTGCATAACAACCACAAAGAACTAACCTAGCAGCTGAACTGTAATCATTTATTACAGTTGAGTTCAGACCTCACAATGAAGGCAGCCATGGGGAAAGGCAGACCACATATCATAATTGAAGAAGCAGTTTCAAAAACGAAAACAAATTGACTTTTCCTTCTGCTGCTCTATTTTTCTAGATGAACAGTGATAAGCGGAAAGAAAATATTTATGGAAACACGTTTCCTCCCAGAGCAATTTTCCCTTTCATTATCGGTGGTGAATGATATTTCAGAGTTAAAAAAAGAGACAATGTGGTCAAGGAGGACTTTCACTGCTTCCATTATTTCAGCTAAGACAGCAGCATGGAACCCATATTGTAGTTCTCAATGTGTTGAATCTTTGTCCAGCTGTTCTCTGACAAGCCTGACCCTTGGCTAGGCTCCTCCATGTTCATTTTTTGCATCGCCCACCTCTACTTACCACTGTAACCATAGCTTCTCAACCCACAGCATCATAGCTTGACTCTTGTTTTGTTTACTTTAAAAGTGAAAACAAAGCCAATGTGTTCGAAATGGGGTTTATGGTTGGCTAGGGTATGCACCTAAACCCGGCAGATCCAATCGCTCTAGTCAGGGCAAGTGAGTTACATACCAAAGATAACTTGTGCTCACCCCTGGTAGCTTGGCACAGAGCAGTCAGGGGTATCCCCAGAGGCAGTGTTTAAAGCGTTTGCGCAACACACACACACACCAGTGAAACAATAAATGCACCGCAAAGGAGAAACATAGACCATAATATTATCAACCAATAGTTACTTTGCCAACTAGGCAATAGTCATAACCTCACAATGAGTGCAATAGGAGAAAGGTCACTAGGTTGCACGTCATGAAAACACAGTCCCTTAGCACACAATGTACATTCTGAAATAATACTCGTTATCCAGACACGGCAAAGTTAAAACGACAAATATCATAACATCAGGGCATGAACGGCAGCAGTTAGATTACAAAGAGAAACCACATGAATCTACATACTTCACGAGTAGTACCTAACTCCTAGAGTATAAGGCTAAACACATCTGTAACAGTAAGAACGCATGGATCCCGGAACACCTTCTATTAGCAGGGTTATTGTACTTACTCTGGGCTTACTGACTGAATGCTCTGATAGAACAGAGTACGCGCTAGGGGACCTGACTGCCTACCAGTCACAATGAGTAATCTCCCAGCAGTGAAGAGAATAGAGGACCAGGGGCTGCCGTCATGGCTTCCCCTGTAATGCCACCAACTACAGCTGCCCCCCAAGGTACGTCCCAGGGGGGGCACAACAGCAGATTTCGGCGGGGAGACCCCCTCTGTAATTTTGGGGCCGGCAGCCAAGGAGCACTGTGCCGAAAATGTGGAGATCGTTCGGATGTTCTTTAAATGAATGAACAGGGCGCAGCACCACGATACCAGGACCGTCCTGGTCTGGTTATTAATGATGATAAGGCAGGGTGATCTCCTGTGGCGAAGAGCGCCCGCTGTGTGATCTGTAGGACCGCTTCGGGTCCAACCACTCTCAAGTGAGTTTTCCGCGGGTGTCACCTGGAGGCTCCTCTGGGTTGAGGCTTTGCGGCCGACTACTTCCACCGCCATAGACAGAGTTGTGTGTGCAAGTTGTGTGTGCAAAGGGGCCGTGCTGAGGAGGGGTTTTGCAAGATGCAGCAGTGAACTCGGGGAGCCAAACTCCAGGAAAGAGGATCTTTTCAGGATCATGTTGGCAGTGCTAGCCACACACTGTTTGAGGCCAGGACAAGGGAGGAAGCTAAAAACTCCCTATGCACTTCCGAACTAGGTCCCACAAAAGCGTGCTCCACAAGCTGGAGACAAAGCACTTTAAACGTGCTGGTCAAGAAAAGGAAAACACATGCTACTCTTTGACTCAAGGCAGCGCCGTACTGGAACCCTGAGGGGTCCCAATTGCACGGGAGCAGCCCACCTGTTCGTGGAGAGCACTGGGGGCACAGAGAGCTTGTAACAGCCAGCCAGCCAGCACTTTGGGGTCCTTGCAGTAAGGTGTTGGTCCTTTTTCTATCCCAGCAAGCCACAGGTCAGCACAACAAGCAAGTCATTCCAATGGTGGTTCTTCCTGGTAGCATAACAGTTCCTTCTAGCAATGGGCAGTCTGTTGAGCCAGCAGTGTCTGGTTACTAGTCCCAAGCATTACCTAACATTATTGAGGCAGAGCCCCTGTACTTTTACTCAAAATGTCTTTGATGTGGAGGTAACTTCAAAAGAAATCTTAGAAATGCACAGCACCACCATTCAACCCTAGCCCTGGCTCCAGACATTAGCAGGGGGTAAATGAGCCCTTTGTGTGAGTGCAGTACACAGCCTATACATATATAAGCGTGCCCACCTCCCTCTCTCCCAGCCAAGGAAGTGCATTCAGTATGCAGATGAAACCAGATGCAACCCTGTTACGCCCAACCCTTCCTGTGTAATGGCTATCTGGAAAGTATGTACAAAGCTTAGCTGTCACTCTACCCTAGAAGTGGATTGGAGCCAGGCTGCAAAGCACAAGAGTCAGAAGAACAGTGAAATGCCCACTTTCTAAATGTGGCATTTCTACAAAAGTAATGAAATATCCACCTACAGCAATAAGCAGGATTTATCACCCCTATTCCAAACTTATCAAACTTGGCAACGCTACTCCTTTCAGATCAGGAATTGCCACTGAGAAATATATCAGGAAACTCCCAAAGCAAACCTATGAGAGGAGCAGCACTCACAGTAGTGAAACACGAAATAGGGTGTTTGTCACTACCAGGACATGCCACACAATAAAGGCACATGTCCTACCTTTTACCTACACAAAACCGTGCTCATAGGGCTACCTAGGGCCTGGCTTAGGGGTGACCTATATATAGTAAAAGGGGAGTTTCAGGTTTGGCAAGTAAGTTTAAAAGCCAAGCCACTGTGGCAGAACCTGAGACAGGTTTGAAAGGCTACTTCTGTGGGTGGCGCAAGCAGCGCTGAAGGCCCACTGGTAGCATTTAATTCACAGACCCTGGGTAGATGGAATACCGCTGTACAATGGACTTACAGGTAAATTAAATATGCCAAACAGGTGTAAACCATTCATACTATGTTTAAAGGAGAGCACATGCACTTTAGCACTGATTAGAACCCAGAGACCTAAAGGCAACAAAAACAGATCAGAAAAATACAAGAGGAAGGCAAAAAGTTTGGGGATAACCCTGCAAAAAGGGCCAAGTCCAACACAATGTATCCAAAAATCACTTGTTTCTAGTGTGTATATACAGGCCTTGTGGTAGACGACTATGCCTCGCCTCAAGACAAGGCGAGGCATTAGGATCCAGCCAAGGGTGGATTGTCATAAGCAGTTATACTTGAGTAGTGTCAGGGGTGGGAGAACTCCCCGCAGCTGAGCCCATGGACATTTAACTTATTTAAAACAGTCTCCTCTCCTTCATGTACTGTCAAGGAATGAGTAAGAAAAAAAAATGTTGTCCCTCAGTGTGGACAGTGGAAATAATCAAGTCATCCCATTAAAAAGGATGGCAAAGAAGGTTTACTCCAGGGGAGGACAAACACAAGAAGAGGAAGAATAACCATTGAATAAGAAGCAAACATATGAGTTACAATAAAACCAGCCAATGGTACACAGTGGGCGGGCTCCTAGCCCACCAGACGTTTTTGGTATGGTCCCCATGTAGGGTTGCCACCTGGCTGTTTTTTACTGGCCTGGCCTGTATTTTTAAATCCAGGTTGCTAAAAATATGAGTAAAACCAAGGAAATCTGGTATTTTCCCGGTCTGATACATAAACCTAAAACTGCAAACACGGAAAGAGATCAGCCAAAAATATTTGTGAGCTCTGGTAATCATTTCAGAAAGACTATTAGAGCAAACAGAGGCATTATTGCTATGTTACAAAAACAATCCTGCCAATTTTACACAAATTCTGCTTGACCTACCTGCCTGTGGCTGTGACTGAATAGCAGGAGAAACAATTGGCTGGTATTTTTTTTCAAGAAAGGTGGCAACACAATCATAGGTTTTTGAACCACAGACAGGTTAACCATGTCAAACAGCGAAAAGAGGTATTTAGGCAAGGCCTACAAATCTTGCAGTTTGCCCCTTTCAGAAAAAGATTATTTTATCCGGTTCAGCTCAGACATTTAGCAAGGACTCTCATTGCCTTACCCTTCCCAAATGGAACCTCAGGGGGGGCGCACTGTTTGCCACATCCTGGGTGTGAGGGGTTGGGGGGGGGGAGGCAGTTGGTGCATCCTCTGAGGGCTTTTTTGCCTGCAAGGCTGTGTCGGATTGGCAAGTCACTATTGCATCACCGGAGCACGTCAGACGGAGATGACATGAGCGGCAAGCAGACTTCTCACTGTAGCAGTACGCTCGCTCCACACGCCCTCTGAGGGAGCCACTGAGCCCTTAATTAAGAGTTATAGGTACAACTGACACATAACACAACAGCGCACTTCTCGAGGCCCTAAGAAGAAAGGATAAGTGCAATTACTTACCTACGCAGGACATGCAATGGTGACTTGCCAATCCGGTCGTGAAGAAAGCTCTCTGACCCGACTGGGCATCCCTAGGGCTGAAACATGTTGACCGCTCGACCACCCATTTCTTGACACAGGTGCTATAGATCAGTAGCCCTTCTATTCACGCACAGCAATTCTTTTTAATCTTGTCCTACCCCTGACTAAATACATTTGAACCAGTGGCAAGGAGGCAATTTTAAGTTCACTCCACTCTCACCCTCACCACTCCTGATCACATACCTGATCACTACTGCGAATAACCAGTTGGTCTCCCTCCTGGTGGAGGAAAGCACAGATAAGACCCAATGACAATGCTTTTCACGTAAGAAACAAAAGCGGACAACCAAGATATACCGCTACTACGAGTAATACGTGAATGAGGGTTTTTTAGACAGTACGAACCCCAGACCCTGGTAAAAACAGGACAAGTGATCGATTTTCCCCATATCAATTGATACCTTTTGACAGTCGCAATTTTCCTTTGATTACTTTTAAATCAACTGTTTTTGTTTCCATTAAGTAAATAAATAGAATTAAATAAAAAACTAAAACTTGGTAAGGCCAGACCTATGCCAATGCTTGTTTCATATAGCCCATCCAATACCCCGAGTTACCTTTTCCTTTTAAATTTGCTATTGTAGTTTGATGAGTCTGTCTGACAATGATTCTTATTGTCATTCCGAAAGTAAGCCACGGTTAACGTATCTGACCGCTCACGCCCTTTCCAAATTAATCTGTTCGCTGAGCACTAAATTCAAAGAGCCCGGGTGACCCGGTTTCCTGCACACCGCTCTCATCTCGATGCAGTTACTTGTAACTTTTTCTGATTTTGAGAAAAAACGTGCTCCTCTCCTCAGGTCAATTCCATTTCCCTTTCTGAGGCGCTGGAACACTAGACAGAGATCGGACTACAATTTCGATGCAGATGAAAAAAAGACCAGAAAAGGTTGGCTTTTATCTGTTCCCTAAAGAATGGGGAGGTGGTCATTGATGTAAATTGATGGTTAGACTTCATGAAAGCAGCTTGATGGGAGAAAAGATTTCCTCCTCAACAGATGACCTTGTGAGGTGGAACAACCAGAAAGTGTTTGTCTCTGAAGCCTAAGAGTCTACCTGCTAGGTAGACGCCAATCCTATTTTTAAGGTCAACTGAGGTATCATAACAACATCTTGCGTGCCAAGGACACCTTAAACGTGATGCTGGCCCTTAGAATCAGACAAGGTGAATTTCTGAGGATCTACGTCTTCTTCTGGACTCTCTTACAACACGATTGGTGCCGTAAAACATGCCATCTTCGCTTTGTTGAGACAGATCAGTAAAGAAAGTGTTGCAATATCACTCCTGACTCCGATGATGACCCCAAGATTGACTTTAGACATAAATGGTCTTATTTCTTGAAGAGCTTCAGATGGTACATGGTGTACCTTCACATTTAACTAACTTGGCAGCCTAAGGCCCACCACAGTCAAATAACCCAAGAGTTGCCACCGTTAAAGGCTTGGATGGCTAGTAGATGTTCGAAGTTAGGCAGATAATGTTCTTCTATCATGCTGCAAAGGCCGAACATGAATCTTGCACCATTTAGGCTTAACCAATTCTCTTTCTTTCACGCCTGGATCTTCTTCAATACATACCGAAGCCTACTTAAGTTAGCTGGTGTACCCAAAGTGAGTAGGAGAATCAGCTGTGTCTCATCGGTATAGGTTTGAAACCCTTCACCCGTGTCATTTAACAGTTCAAACGTTAGGTGGCACCGTGCATCTGATTGATATAAAAATATATATATATATATCAGCTGCATTTTCCTGTCCTGATTATAATCACTGTAGTGCTCTTACTTACTCCAAACACACCCGGAAACAAGTCAATATACACTGATGACTTCAAGAAGGGGACTGATGGCCAATTCCCAAAACAAAACTATCTTAGGAGGCAACAAGCAGTCAACCACCTGAATTAACATACACTATTTCCTTTAAATCTTTTTTTTTTTGTTTTTGTTTTATATGGCGCGAACTAGACCCGAAGATATCAGGTATCAGAGCGCTTTACACGAGCACCAGTTTTGTTACAGATGGACATAATATATTGATATTGGTTAAATGTGGCAAATCCACCAGGTCAATTTGTCTGAAATCTAAACTTGGATAAGAGCACCTGTATGAGGAAAAGACAAAGACACGAGTGTTATGATGAATGAGGTCCTTAAACCTGACTCGCTAGGTCCTCAATTGGCTCGGATATTTACCATTTATTTAAGTGATTATTTTCCTGAGCTCCAATCTTTTGTTTCCTTTAGCAGCCGCATCCCTGAATGGCAGATCTTAAGTGTGTATACAAGAAAGTGGTATTTATTGAAACATAGACATGAACTGATTTGAGGCTTTCTAAACCTTGTGCACTTGTTCCTTTCGATTCGCTCTTTCATCCCACACACACGCTCTCAGGCAGTCTGCTTTTCTTGATGTACCTACTCTGAGCCAGCCTGCAATAAATGTATTTGATGTCTACCAATTATCAAAGAAAACCATCTTAGGACTGTGGAAACCATCAAACGTGTATCTTTTTAACCAGTGACAAAAATAATAATATCAAAATAATTATAATTTTGTTAACAGTAATATTACTAACAGTGTTAATATCATGAATATGGCCAATATCAATAACTATAACAGTAACAATAATAGCAATAGCAACAAAAATAATATTGACCCCATTGATGCTGCCGTCGGCCGTTGAACGTTCGGAGCACTACCTGGCTGGTGCTGCGAACGCTCAACGGCCGACGCGGCCCCGCCCACTCCGTTGAACGCCCGCACTGCGCTGAAATAACGGCCGCAGTAAACTGGTTAAAACAAATGATAATAATAAAATAATATGTGTGATGATGTTAATAACATTAATAAAAATTATATTATGAATAAGGCAAATAATATAAATAAATATAGGAATAACAATAATAGTGGCAATGTAAAAAAAAAAAAATCCAGTACTTGTATTGCGCACAAATCACCCCCAAAGGGGTCTCAAGGCGGTGGGGGCCATTGGGAAGTTTAAGCAAACTATTGCCCAGAGTCGTATGGGGCTGGGCAGAACCCTGCCGCCAGAGCCGGGGATTGAACCGTGATCCCCAGCTTCAGTCGCCCTGGCCGTGGCGCCACACCTCTCCCAATAGCAATAACAATTATATTAATAATTATAATGAACTGTTTTAAAGGGCTATCTAAAATTAATTGTGTCGCCATCTCATAACACTGTGTATAGCATACGTTCTTATTCCCTAATTTACAGACTCAATTGACAACCCTAAAATAGGGGCAGCCTCAGTTAGAGAATCATACTTCGCCTCTGCGTCACCCCGGTAGTCAAGAGTTTAATTCACTGAACCATATTGTGATCCAATTTTTCTTCTCAGCGAAAGCATTGCATAATCATCGACAGGAGAGCGTTAATAAAGTTTGACCACGTTCTGACCACACCTTCCCCAAGATTGAAACAACACTTTCAAAGCACTGGTATTCAGGGGCGTTTTAAGGATTGTGGGGGCCCTGGCGAAATGTATTTTGGGGGCCCCTGTTAAGAACAGCTTTGATTTTATGATCCAGTTTCAGCTCTTGCATGCCCTCTTTGGTCAAATTCTAAATGTGTGTACATCTGATATTCAAGGATAGTGATGTGTTTTTTCAATATTAATATTAGAACACAGCTGCACCTCACTGATATTACTACAAATAATGTCTGTTGCACCCTCCCGTTTCTCATGTGAGGTCCTGTATTGATCTAAAAGAAACTTTTTATGTGAATGCTGCATCAAACAAACATTTTATCTGCAAAATGTCTGTGATAGACTCACACATGTTAAAAACTTGATAGAAAAACCCTATTTACAACATTCTGTTTAAAAATTATTCAAGGTGACCAGGGCAAGTCTCTCTGCAGAATACAGCTGGCTCTATCAGGGGGCCCCTCGAAAGGCTGGGGCCCAGGGCCAGAGCTCACTTTGCACAGACCTTACAAAGTCTCTGCTAGTATTGTGTTAGAGGAAAGATCTTTGCAAGACCAGAAATTACGATCAGGAGTAAAGAGCTTAGGTTCTACGGTTTCCAGGCGCTGTGTTCAAAGATGGACTTGTCTTGTTCAGATGCTTGAGGGTACATCTCAAAAGGATTACTCCTTAACCCCTTGCATGAGCTGAGCTCGTCATGAGGCACAGTGGAGCTGCCGCGGACGGCCCACGCAGGGCTAATGGCTTTCTAAAGGAGTGGGCGGAGTCGTGACGAGCCCAGCTCGTCACGAGCACAGCTCCACTGTGCAGCATGACGAGCTGGGCTCATCATGAGCACGGCAGCGCTGCGCGCAGCCCCCCCTCCCCCGGCACCGCGAGGGAATTAGCCCCGTGTGGAAAGGGTTAATGCTCACAGTGACATGAGTGTTTTGGGCTGCGCTGAGATTGATGAAGTTCATGTCCACTCGAATGGCGAAGATATCCATATTCTGCATCCCTCCCCTCCGAATTCCCTAGATTTCTTCCTTTCTACGTGATGGTGATACCACTGTGTCTAAGACAGCAGGCCTGAGAGTCTGAGAAGAGGTGAATGGAGGCACTCCTGCCTAGACTCCAGCACCATTACTTCAGCCCACAAATTGTTTTGTTACTTGAATTCGGCCTGGGCAGTTTCTGAGGACTGGGCTGGTTTGCAGGAATTTAGTTCACACTAACACTGCTCTGGCTGCAGCATTTTAGATTTTTGCAGCTTGCGGATTTCTTGTTTAGGACATGGTAGAGCTCTTTCCACTTGACCTCTAAGTATCTTTCAATCTAATGAGTCTGTCCTTTGCTGATGCACCAGGACTACAACCTGCAGGGTAAGGCCTTCCTCAAATGTTACCCAAGTAACATATGCACCATGCAGTCCTTTCATCTTTTTACCTAAACAACTAATGCATGGATTAAATCCAACTCATGAATCCATTACACCCTCGCCCCTTCTATCACGGTTCTTTTTCACATTCATACGAGGTTTGAGAGAGTTTTAAAGACTATGTTGTACATGACTTCATACAAAGACAGACACATCTGGCAGCAGCTGCAAAGTCAGAGGAAAAACAGTGGATGCAGGTTAAAAAAGAGTAATCTGCACCACCCTAAACCAGCTAGTAAAACTCAATACAGCTAAAGGCATAATCTAACAAGCATTGACAAAACTATTAAGTCTCACCTTGGATACATTTAACCGCCGTTTAGTTTTGCCGTTGCTTGTGGATGATGCGAACTAGGATCAGGAAAAAACTAAAATGGCCGGCCCAGCGTGATGACCTCTGTATACATGTGTCTCCACACAAGCACACACATACTTCATGACGCAGCGGCCATTTCTGCTTTTCTTAATTTACCATTTCAAGATGGCGGACACCAATCTTGGAGCGATAAATGAACAACAAAATAAAAGGTACACGAAGATGCATTGTAGAGAAAGGAGCCGCCTGGTACTAAATTGCAGATACCGAACCCTCTGCAAAAGTTTTTTTTAAAATAGGATTTTAAACACCAGGACTGGGAACGGTGGATGGCAGCGGGAAGGGGGACAGTCGAACAACTGAACACTGCTGGGCGGGCGGAAGCAAGACAACAGCAATGAAGGAGTAAGCGCCAACTACCACCTGCAGCCCCCAGAGTCCCACACATACATTCCATTCCTCCCTCCAGCAGGGTACTGCCCCTAGTATAAGAGGCAAAAGACACCATATAAAACATGCTTACTTCAGAAAAAATGTAGATAGATTAACTGACAGAGGTTGTGAGTAGGGCATAGAACTTTTTCCATTCCTGTGAAGTTTTTAGACGTTCCCAATTTTTGCACTTAAAGTTTGCTAGACTTTCCAGGTTACCTTCACTCGTGTACGGTCTCTTCAGAATAGCTAGATACTTTTCTACTATTCAAAGTCAGCCCAGTTGTAAAACAGATGCAGATCTTTCGACCGCAAAGGTGGGCAATGAACAATTGCACAGCGCAGCAGAACTAAGGGCGATATGTATCATTGAAATTCGCATTCGCAAAGGCCGAAATTCGCAGAATTTCGGCCTTTGCGAATGCGAATTCTCAATATGGTATGTATTATGCAAATTTGGTTCACAATAAGGAATCGCACAATTTGCGATTGCGATTGCATTTAAGGAATCGCAAAAATTGCGATTCCTTAAATGCAATGTATGAAGCAAAAAAATATTGCTAATTGACCCTAAGGATTCGCAAATTACCACCAACTTCAAGTTGGTGGTAAGTTGCGAATTCCTTTGAAAAAGCATTTTTTTTTAAAACAAAAAGGTGCCATGTGACGCTCATACATGCCCTTAGGGCATGTATGTGCGCCATATGCGCACACATGTCATTTTCAGGGGTGCAGCTGGGTGTCCTTTGGACAGCCCTGCATCCTTGAAAAGATTCCCAATTTGCGATTAGCTAATTGCTAATCGCACATTTCCCCTTCATTCCTATGGGCCACCTCATAGAAATGAATGAGAAATTATTCCTTAATTGCGATTAGCAATTTGCTAATCACAATTAAGGAATTGTAAGAAATCTCTAAAAAGAAGCTGATTTCTACATACATACCATTTTGCGATTTCTAAATAGCGATTCCTTAAAAATCGCTATTTAGAAATCGCAAATGGTGATGATGATACACATGGCCCTAAGTTTCCTGCAAAGTGCAATTCACGCACAACCATTTTGTTAGAGTTAAATAAGCACATGTACACCAAATTAGTGAAAACTCACAATTTCATGCAAATGCCAGAAAAAAAACGGTGCAAAGACTTGCTAGACATTCGCAATGTTGCCAAAAGAATACAGCGTTGGAGCAGCACCACAGGGACAGATGACACTGAACGATGCCGCTGCGCAACGCCTACATGGCAACATGGAGCAACTCCACACAACTTATTACACACAACGGCAAGTTAAGACATGGTCTCCATTTACAGCACATCTCCAGTGAAGGTTCGAGCTTGCCTTGTGTGCAGTCACTGCATATTACCAAAGCAATGGTTTACTGCGGGCCTAGCGCCCAGAAGAACAGTTATCCGGAACCAGAACAATAACCTCACCGCGCAGCGGATACAAATGTAAATGTAAATGTAAATGTAGTTGAGCTTATATAGCGCACAGCTACCCGAAGTGGGTTTCCCGGCGCTTGCTTAGGGAACCCTTCCTGGTATTCCCCTGTGAAATAGCAGGGTATCCACAAGGTGAAAGTCAGGCATCCCGCCGCGAGGGGCCGTTGTGTAGATTAAGCAAGCTATTGCCCAGAGTCGCAGAGTGTGAACCCGTGAGTCGAGGAGGCACCGGGACGAGAATTATCGAGTCCGTGGAATTTTTAGCCCAAGACCCCGCCGAGGCGGGGAATTGAACCCTGGTCCAGGACCGATCTCAGCTTCCGGGTCTGCTGCCTCTAACCCCTGAGCCACACTTCTCCGTACAAGCCCTTGTACACCATTCTATGGGATGGACAAACAATGGTGAGATTGGGGAGGGTGTGTTGGGGAGGGCAGGATAATCAGAAACCTAAAAACTTGGATCACATCCGCCTTCTAGTGTCCACAGGCTCTGAAACGCCTGCCTCATGTATTAATGCATGCCTAGAGTTTTATATAGCGCGATCTTGACCCGAACCGGGTATCAGAGCGCTTTACATAGCACAAGTTGCATTACACGAGGACACATTCATTTTTGTTAGGCCCGGGGAGATTAAGGCCCACATGCATCATTGTTACATTTTGCACTTCCTAATTTGCGAAAAATAAGGAATCGCAAATTAAGAAGTGCAAAATGCTATGCATCATTATTTTCGGTATTCATTTGGGATTTGGTAAAAATCGCAATTTTTACCGAATCCCAAATGAATACCGAATTCTTAAGTACATTTTCGCAATTCCCATTGATTCCTATGGGCCAAAGGCCCATAGGAGTCAATGGGAAGGCATCAGCAAATTGCGAGTGGCACTTAGAAAATTTCATGGGTGCAGGGGGGGGTCCAAAGGACCCCCCCCTGCACCCCTGAAATGTATTTTTCGCATCATGTTTCACACACACATGTCCTAAGGACATGTGTGTGTGAAACATGAATGTTGAAAAAAAAACATTTTCACCATTTTAAACACTTTTTCCAAATTTACCGAGTGGTTCAACCACTCGGTAAATTTGGCACCCTAACTGCGAATTTCCACTTGTAAAAGTAATGATGCATTGCTTTTAAGAAATCGCACATATGCGACTTCTTAAAAGCACCCGCAATTTTAGAACTCGCAACAATGTTACGAATTCTAAAATTGCTTCATGCATCCCAAAAAGCACTTTTGCATTCGCAAACGGCCGATTTTAAGGAATCGCACCGTTTGCGACTACAAAAATGCTTGATGCATGTGGGCCTAAGTGATTTGCCCAGAATAACAGGATGTTCAGCTGTCATTGCCAAGACTCGAACCCAATTCCCCAGATTCGAGGGCGACAGCCCTAGCCGGTAGGCCAACTCCTCTCCTCACAATCAAGGGTGTGAAGAAGGCAGCCTCGGATTGGCAAAGTAGACAATCGGGCATCAGCCGATGGGCCTTTGGCTGAGGCCAGTTGATGGGCTGGTTTTTTGGGACTCCACCCCTAGTGCACAGTGTGAAAAGCTGTTGTCACAGCCTTAACAAACATAACCCCATGCACATGAAGTCAGGCCAGTGGGCTAATGTCAGAGGCAGAATGACGATGGGCTGCTACGACTGTCACAGCATGAGATGTACCCAGGGCATAAGTCCTGTAAAAAGAAGTGGGGGGACTGACAATATGCAAAGACCTCATGACGTCACGTGCTCAACTTGTCCCGGTGTCTGAAAATTACACCGAGACACGTTCAGCTTATTTCTGTGGGGCCCAGCTTCTTGGCAGGGGGGGACGGCGTCTACCCTGTGAAAAGAGTGGGGGGACGCCGTGCACCCACGTGTACCCACGATTCGAGCCCTGGGTGTGCCTGTGCTGACGGAAAGACTATCACTTACTTTTCAGGGCACTGCAGCAGCAGGGGAAAGGACTGGAACATTGCGTGGTGGGGGATTGGACAGGGCCAGCAAGGGAGCTTCTCAGTAAATGATTGTCCTCCTTCACTCCATGCAAGCAGCACAGATAAATCCGTTTCTACTCTTCTCCTTTGTCTGCCAGATATCAATGTCTGCAATCAACAGGCTCAGATTGTGGCCTTAGTTGACTTTGAAGCTGGTAAACCAGGTTCAAATCCCAGCGTCAGTTCAACATCCTGTGATTCTGGGCAATTCACTCAATCTACATGAACCAAAAAATAATAGTATGACAGTCTGTAACGTTGTCTGGTGCTCACGTAAAGCGCCTGAGCCTAGTTCATGCCTAGTTCTGGGCCTAGTTCACGCTATATAAAACTGCATGTAAGGAAAGTGACACAATTTTATGTTTATTTTTGCATATACACACCAGCATTGTTCCCTTTCTCAGAACGTACATGTGATGCAAGCCGCAGGTGAATCAAAAAACACAGATGCACTTTTAAACCAAATTGTGAACATTGGAGGGCCTCTCTTGAGTACTGCAAAAAAATAAAATGAACATCATAAAAAAAGTGAGTGCAAAAGGAAGTTTAAGTCTGTGCCATATGTTTCCCAGAGAACATTAATCAAAACATCCACAGCAAACGCATGGATAAAAAACACAATTAAAAGTGTCTCGCATTTAAGCTCATTCTGAGCTTCTAAAGTATATTTTTATCATTGGAATATTAATTTCCTGTTTAGGTACTGGCTCTATAAGCTTTAAAATACTTTTACCACCGCAAATGTTTGTCATTGAACTCCATTAGCCTAACGAAGTGTATGACGAAAGGTTACAATCTGCGAATGTGGGCCACTTTATTTTGGCTGCCCGGGCCGAATTGTGCCCCCAATCCAACCCTGGAAGAAGGGAGGGATGTTACACAATCCTCAACACAACACACTTACGGTCCTTAAGCATAGGTTGTCATCCTGAGATTAAAGGCACAGGCAGAAGGTGAAGATGCACAAACATGACATAAGAAGCAATAACCTTTTAACCTTGAAAAATCACTAAAATTGTACATTCTGAAGACCGTGTCACTGCCAAAGACAGACATCTCTAAACAATATGTTTAACAATCATAGACATACTACGACCTGCTTGGCGGTCATGGCTGTGATGAAAAAGGCATGCTCGGGTTTATGGTTCCCACACACCATCTACATTTAATAGGTGAAAGCAAAGTAGGGTGAACGGTGCAGTGTTTCACTTTGAGAACACCGGTCCCCCTGTACACCCCCCACCCCCCTCCTCGCAAGAGTCCTTCGTTCGCAGAGGTTCTGAAGGTAAGGAGATCTTTAAAGTCTATAAGTCACGTGACAAGGAAAATATGGCTAGCGCCTTGGAGTAGGAGGCACTAGCCTCCAATGGTCACAACTCGACCCCCTTCCAACGCACTCTAAGAAACTGAACCCAAAGCCCCACAACTCTACAGCTGGGCAAGGCAGGGAATTCATGGGGAGAGCCGGGACTGGCTTGGGTCCGAGAGCCGCGGCTTGGGTCCGAGAGCCGAGGCGCGAGCCGAGCCGGAGGGAGAGGGGTTATGTCAACACGGCTGAGTATTTTAGAAATAGCATCTACTAAATATTATGTAAAGTAGAACAGGGTTATTTAAGTGAAAAAACGTTCTCATAGAACATCTGTGTGTTTCAATTGTAGTCCAATAAAGAGGCAGGCCCATCGGCTGAAGTATTTAGCATGTTCAGCTGTGCATAGTCTATTTGCATAACTAAAATCAAAACAAAACTACACGTCCCAGAATGCAAACTGTAGTGACTTAAACGCCTACAATGGCGGGTGTCCGCTGTGACACAGGGCCTCTTAACAGCAATACTGGAGCGCCGAACAGTTACTTTACAACCAGCAAGTATTATAAAACGTATACACATAAAACGCACACACCAGTGCGTAAATATAAATACACGTTTGCAAAGAACTCCTTAACAAGGCCGTGTTCAGTTAGCCCCCAACTTCAGGGGAAGGCTGGAGGCGTGGACTTCAAAGTGTGCACAGTTTGTCAGGGTTTGGAGGAATTTTTTTTTAACTTCACTGCACACCAAGTCTTATCCAAGAGTAAGCTCTTTATTGTTTGATTATTTAAAATCTTACAATATTTCCAATACAAAAACATATTTTAAAAAAAATGCAGTATATTAAAAACAGTTATATCCTAAAAAATTTCTGTAAAAATTATTTTAAAAGCAGTTTTTCTCATTTATTCTCCCAGTTTTGTTGATGCTATCTTTAGGAACTTTACTGAATGAAGACAGATTTTCAATGCCTACCTACATGTCCTTGTTCCACGCATATTAAAGTGAGGTTTCAGTAGTGCGCATCTTTCATCACGGAGTCCAGGGCAGATACATAGTAGGTGGACAATATTCTCTTCTCCACCGTTACATAGTCTACACAATGTGTTGCTGTTGGTCTTTTTCCACGGCGGGGCGTGACTGAGGCCTGGTAGTATTCCAATTCTTGCTCTCATGAGACATTGTGACCACTGCGCCTTTCAGTAGGCCGGGTCACCCCCCTTGTTTCAGCCGCTACCTGCTCCTGCCGATCCTGCTGGGACTCCCGCCCGTCTGCTCCTGCCGCCGCTGCCCTCCCTGCACCCGAGCGACCCAGCCACAGCTGAGCCGCACGGCCGCCAGTTTTTCCCGCCGCTGACCCCCTGCGGCCCGGCCCACCACCAGCCCATTGGCCGCCCCGCTCCCGCCAACCCAGCTGACCCGCCCTCCCGTCCCCCTACTTATGACGCCCCCTGAGCGACCGCGCAGCGGACGCGCGCAGCGGGAGCACCGAATGAGCGCCGAAGGTGCGCCAAAGGTAAGCCCGTCCGCGCCTGGACCGCGCCCAGTGCCAGGACCCCTGTCTCCCGAAGACACCAGCCCACCCGCCGGACCTACGACGCCACCGAACTCTACGCACTCAACGCCGGCCGACTCCCGGGCTGTTATCGAGCCACCCCGAGACGCACCCAGGGACCCTTCTGCTGCCACTCCTGCAAGTTCACCTGCATCCGGACCTGCACTACACCAGCACCGACCAAGCCGAGCACCAGCAGCAACCACCTCAAGTGCATCCTGCTCAACACCCGCTCCATCCACAGACACGCCGTCGAGCTTTGGAACCTGCTCGACACCACAGCCCCAGACGTCGCCTTCCTCACGGAAACCTGGATGAACGCCTCCTCAGCGCCCGACATCGCCATCGCCATCCCGCACGGCTACAAGATCATCCGGAGGGACCGCGTCAACCAGACAGGAGGAGGCATCGCCATCATCCACAGGAACACCATCCGCATCACGACCAACACCGACGACACCCTCGCACCTGCCGAACACCTGCACTTCCAGATCCACATCAACCCCAAGACCACCCTCAGAGGCACCCTCATCTACAGACCCCCAGGACCACGCACACAATTCAGCGAAGACATCGCCGACTTCATCAGCCCGCACGTCCTCCTCTCCGCTGACTACATCCTCCTCGGGGACCTCAACTTCCACCTGGAGAACAACAACGACCGCAACACCACCACCCTGCTGGACAACCTCGCCAACCTCGGTCTCAAGCAGCTGGTGACCACCCCCACCCACTACGCTGGACACACACTCGACCCCGTGTTCTCATCCAGCAATGACATCACCTTCAGCCACGCCACCGGACTCCACTGGACGGACCACAGCTGCATCCACTTCAGCTTCAGAAGGACCACGATCCACCACCAACAACAACAGGCTGCACGCAGAAGCTGGAACAAGATCACAGCCGACCAGCTCGCGACCTCCCTGAGTATGAACCCTCCCACCAGCGCAACTAACCCAAGCCAGGCGGCCACCAACCTCACGAAGTGGATCAGCAACTGCGCAGACGACCTCGCCCCTCTGAAAACCCCGCCTAGCAGACCCGGCAGCAAGAAAGCCCCATGGTTCACGGACGAACTCAAGAGCTCCAAGAAGAACTGCCGAGCACTCGAGAAAGCCTGGCGCAGAGACCCAACACCGAACAACATGGCTGCCTTCAAGCTCGCCACCCGAAAACACCACCAACTGATCCACGCCACCAAGAAAACTGCTTTCAAGGAACGACTGGACAACAACGCACACAACAGCAAGGAACTCTTCAACATCGTTAAAGAGCTCTCCAACCCCAACGCCGGAAACAACGACATCACCCCTTCACAAGACCTCTGCAACTCCCTCGCCTCCTACTTCCACAACAAGATCGCGGACATACACAACAGCTTCAGCACTCAACCGACGCACGCCACGACTGAACCACCGCCCCCCACCACCACCCTCCGCGCCTGGACCCCGATCAGCACCGAAGACACCATCCGCACGATGAACTCCATCCACTCCGGATCTCCGACCGACCCCTGCCCTCACCACGTCTTCAACAAGGCCGACGCTGTCATCGCACCCCACCTGCGGGACATCATCAACACCTCCTTCAACACCGCTACCTTCCCGGAGAGCTGGAAGCACGCCGAACTCAGCGCTCTACTAAAGAAGCCATCAGCCGACCCCACCGACCTCAAGAACTACCGCCCCATCTCGCTGCTCCCGTTTCCTGCAAAAGTCATCGAGAAGACAGTCAACAAGCAGCTGGCCGCCTTCCTCGAGACGAACGGATCCCTCGACCTCTCGCAGTCCGGCTTCCGGGCCAACCACAGCACCGAGACCGCCCTGATTGCAGCCACCGATGACATCCGACCCCTGCTCGACAACGGAGAAACAGCGGCCCTCATCCTCCTAGACCTCTCCGCGGCCTTCGACACTGTCTGCCACCGTACCCTAGGGCGGCGCCTCAGCAACGTCGGAATCCAGGATAAAGCACTGGAATGGATCATCTCGTTCCTCGCCGGAAGGACACAGAGAGTCCGCCTCCCCCCGTTCAGATCAGAAGCCATCGAAGTCATCTGCGGCGTTCCCCAAGGCTCCTCGCTCAGCCCAACCCTCTTCAACGTCTACATGAGCCCCCTCGCAGCCATCGCACGCCAACACAACCTCAACATCATCTCCTACGCCGACGACACCCAGCTGATCCTCTCCCTCACCAACGACCCCGCCACGGCCAGAGCCAACCTACACGAAGGGATGACAGACGTAGCCAAGTGGATGATGAACAGCCGCCTGAAACTGAATTCGGACAAGAAGGAAGTCCTCATCCTGGGATCTTCACCCTCCGCCTGGGACGACTCCTGGTGGCCCCCCGCCCTGGGCAGCGCACCCAAACCAACAGACCACGCACGCAACCTGGGCTTCATCCTGGACTCCTCCCTCTCCATGACCAGACAAGTCAACGCCGTCTCCTCGTCGTGCTTTAACATCCTGCGCATGCTACGTAAGATCTTCCGGTGGATCCCCACCGAGACCAGGAAGACGGTCACCCAGGCCCTCGTCACCAGCCGTCTGGACTACGGCAACTCCCTCTACGCCGGAACCACCGTCAAACTCCAGAAGAGACTCCAGCGGATTCAGAACACCTCTGCACGACTCATCCTGGACATCCCCCGACGCAGCCACATCTCCGGACACCTGAGAGATCTGCACTGGCTCCCGGTCAACAAGAGAATCACCTTCCGTCTCCTCACCCACGCACACAAAGCCCTACACAACCAAGGCCCAGGATACCTCAACAGCCGCCTCAACTTCTACGCCCCCACACGCCAGCTTCGATCGACCGGCCACGCCCTCGCCTCCGTCCCCCGCATCCGAAGAGCCACCACAGGAGGAAGGTCCTTCTCCTACCTGGCCGCCAAGACTTGGAACTCCCTCCCGACCCACCTCCGCCTGACCCAGGACCACCTTGCCTTCAGGAAGCAGCTCAAGACCTGGCTGTTCGAGCAGTAGCGGACCCCCCCTCCCCTAGCGCCTTGAGACCCTCCGGGTGAGTAGTGCGCTATATAAATGATTGATTGATTGATTGTTTGCTTCTTTCAGACCAGGGTATCTCCAGATATTCTTGTACTTTCTTTTTTTCGTATCCATTTATTACTGACCACGAATGGTTTCTTTTTGCCAACGTATCTTTGTCCTTTACAAGTGATAGGTGATTTGTTGTTCGATTTACTATTTTTTTAAATGATCCATTGCTTATCATATTAATCCAGATTGGCATTAGTGCAAACTCTTCTACTGCCTCATTGAAATATTTCCATGCAACTGATTTCGTATTCTTACTTATTTCTTGCCAAAGTAACTGAGATATATGATTATCATGGTCATTTTTAATCCTATACCAAGTTTTAATAAATTGGCCTTTTCTTGCAAATTCTTGATTGTTTAACCCGAACTCCAGTCTAATTTGTGCCGGTGAAGCATTATTTGGGAGATAGAAAAGAGTTTTATACGTTTTAGAAAGGACCTTGTTTATCATTTCCGCATCCATCCCCATTAATGCTTCGCTACCGTATGTTATTGTTGGGAGCAATTTGGCCCCTATAATTTTCAAGAGCGGTCGATGGGTCAGATTTCCGAGCGATTTCTGTGCTATCTTGAATGCTGCAGTAAGTGAATTAGCTTTTCTTTGTATATCCAGTTTTTGTGATTGATCATTTCTTTTTTGGTCAAATAGTACACCCAAATACTTGTACACTTCTATTTGTTCCATTTGGGTGTTTTCCATATACCATTTATTTTTTTGTCTCAGTTTTATGTTCCTAGTGACCACCATGATTTTTGTTTTGGTTTCATTTATTATCATTCCATTTTCTTGAGCATACAAAACTATTCTGTTAATTAGGCGTTGAAGACCGATTTTAGTATGACTTAGGAGGATGGCGTCATCTGCATACATTAAGTATATCTGTTTGTCCCCTAACTTCGGAGGATGTGCGTTGAGTTCATCCAGGTTCCCTGATAGTTCTCCAAGGAATAAATTAAAGAGGAGAGGGGCCAACACACATCCCTGCTTTAGCCCGTCTATTGCTGGAATCTCCTTTGTTAGTGATCGGCCGTCCCCCATCCTTACTCTTACCCAGGTTTTTATTACTGTGTAGTAATTGAATCAATTTCAATAGTTCAATTGGAATGTTTTTTTCAAAAAGTTTTTTCCACAATAAACTCCTTTGCACACAGTCAAAAGCAGATTTAAAATCTACAAAGCATAGATACAAGGGCTGTTTTACTCTTGAGTGATTTTTCAATTATTAGTGATAACGCCATGATATTTGTCATTGTTCCAAGCCCCTTAATAAAACCTGTTTGATTGAATGGCAAGATCTTGTTTTCTGATGCCCATTCATTTCATTTAATCAGTAGTACTCCAGCAAACAGCTTAGCATCCGTGTCTTGTAGGGTGATGAGTCTATAGTTCTCCGCAAGGGCCCAATTACCTTTCTTGAATATGGGGGAGATTAGAGATCCTCGCCAGGACTCAGGGATGTTACCTGTCTCTATAACTTCTTTGAATACCGTTTCCAAGTAGCTCGACCAAAAGTCAGGGTTTTCTTTAAAAAGGGCAAACGGTATCCCATTGGGGCCTGGTGCTCCATCTTTCTGCTTCTTTATTAGTTTTACTAGTTGTTCTTTTGAGATTACAATTTGTTCTTGCATTCCATCACTGATTATTGAGCTATGCTGTATGTTTGCAATGATTTTTATAGCTCCATTACGGTTAAGATGCTTTTCAAGATAAGTAACCCATTCTTGCTCAGTTAGAGTTGAGGAAACTACCAATTTGTTCAGCCGTACTAATTTGTTTATAATTTTCCAAAATTCTCTTGCGTTTGCTTGTTTGCTTGCATGAAATAATTTAGACCACATTTCCTGTTTAGCTTGGTATTTCTCATTCCATATTAGCTTCTTCAGGTATTGATTTAATGCTTTTAGATTGTTCAACATTTCCTCATTAGTTGCTGTGGTGTTTATTTGTCCCCTTATTCTGTTTCGAGCTCTTTTTAACTTGGTTATTGTATATGGAAGATTCATATATGAGTCCTCTCCTTCTTCTTTCCATTTTACAATTCTTTTATAGGGGTTAACCTGGATTTGGGGTTTCACTAATTTCTTAGTAAATTCCTCCCACTGCTCAACTGCTGTTTCCGTCGTATTTTCAGTAAAGCAGCTCTTTAAAATGTTCTCAACTTTTTCATTCATACTATTCTTATTCAGATTAGTCCAAATTAGTTTTTTATAATTTATTGTTCCAATGTACCCCGGCACAGTATGATATGGTTGGTTAATATTGTTTCTAATGTTGGTAGTTATTAACTGCTGGCAGTGGTCACTATCTCCAACTTTAACTACCCTGTAGGAATTTATGTTTTGAAATATATTCAGTGAAACCATTGTATAATCTATCCTAGTACTCACATTGTGTGCAATATACGTGAATGCAGCGGGTGTATCCTCTTTAAATCGGCCATTAAGGACTCGCAATCCCAACGCTTCTATATCCTTAATGAATGTTATACCACTGCACACGATTCAAAGTGAGCACGCTGGGGAAAGCGTTCTTTTCTGGGCCGGTGCTCCATCCTCGTCGCCATGCTCCGCTGAGAAGCGCCAAAGCGCCTAGAGACTCCCAGCTCTCCAAAATGAGCTCAGCGTGTAGTCTATCAGTGGTGCTTCCCTTCGTGTGCTCTCTCCTTGGCTACAGAGGGGGGGGGTATGCGCCAGCACTGGCCTGTCACAGGCACCCCAATAAGCTAGCTCAGCGGGTTAATACATCTACTGCTGAGATGTATATTCGCCTGTGCAGCAGGGGCGGCTTTAGGCATGTGCAAGCTGTGCACCTGCACAGGGCCACCAAACCCCAGGGGCCACCACGCCAATATATATACTTAATATAATAATCCTCTGAGGATGGATACATATTTGCGTGGTGGCCCCTGGCAGGGATTTGGCGGCCTCCGGCTCTGTTCCACTTCAAAACACCCTGACCGCCCCCTCTTCACTGGCCTTCGCGCATGCGTTCCTCTGGGGCCCCCTACCTGTTCCTCCAGGGGTCCCCCACCTACGCTCCCTGCCCAGGGCCACCATGATCATAGAGCCGCCCCTGTGTGCAGTTTACATTGTTTAACCCGCAGGTTAGACACCCTGGGGAGATCATTAACCTTTATGAGAGATCTGTGTGTTCTTAACCGAGCACGTGGTCCAATCTTAGACAGAACACCGAGTGCAGTCAATAAAGACATTATTAAAATGGGGCGGGTTTACTGGCAGCGAACACGGCCTTCTCATCTGAATTTTACTGGCGCTGTTCCAACCGCACAGTGAACGTGCGCCAGCGTCACCTCGGTGTTCCGTCCATCGTGAGCTCTGGTGTGACGTCATCCCCCCTGCAGGGTCAGGGTGCCCGGTGTTTCCCATCTGTTTACAAATACGGGCTCCCGAAACATATGGGGGGGGGGGGGGCGCAGAGACTTTTTAAGGCATGGGCAAAGTGCGCTCTGGTCCAGGGCCCCAGCCTTTCAGGGGGCCCCCTGATAGAGCCAGCTATGTTCTAGAGAGAGTCTTGCCCTGCTCACCTTAAATCAGGGCTTAAAGTGGGCAGGGTCTCACCGGTGCTGTGCAAAGGGGGCCTCGAAACGCCTCTCTATCAGGCTCTGTTTTGTGCCCTGGCACAGGCGGTCCGTTTTTTCCCGGTCTGCAGTGACAGCAGACACGAGGATGTGCGCTGCTCGCACTGCTCACTTCTTACTAGTGGAGAAGTTACGGCATGACGTCATGCAAGGTAAGCCTTGTGGGGAAAGGGAAATCCTTTAAAGAGAATCATTTTCACTCTGGATTTCCCTTCTCTCTTTGAAACTCGGGAGCAGCAACATTGTCGTGGTGTCACCAGGCCTTTAAGTGGAAGCTTTTTCAATATTATATACACGCCATAGTTGCTGCTTATTTATTTTATGCAAAAAACAGCCCTTGACAAAGCTGTAAGTATGATGTTACCACTTGTATCATATAGCTGGATGCAATGACAGAAACTGCAAAATACAAGTCGGCGGCACACTATGCTAAGCACAGACTTTTAGCTTACAGTGTGTTTTAAGCCACACTCTTAACTACATTGACCACGAACCTCTGAGACCTCTCAGTTTTTTCATCCCACTGATAGCCCTGCCTTGAATAATGCTTAAACAGATTGTTTCAAATATTGTTTTCCTTTAATTTATTAAAAATATGGGCCATGTGTGAAAATCTATCACACACATTTTGCAGAGAAATGCTGTGTTTATGTTTCATGCAGCATCCATAAAAAGTTTCTTTTAGATCAATACAGGAACTCGCATATGAGAAATGGGAGGGTAAATGTAAATGTAAATGTACAGGAATTTATATAGCGCAAATCACCGAGCGGTTTCTAAGCGCTTGCTTAGGGAACCCGTCCTGGTATTCCCCTGTGAGATAACCCCGGCAGGGTATCCGCAAGGTGAAAGCCAGGCATCCCGCCGCGAGGGGCCGTGGTGGAGATTAAGCAAGCTATTGCCCAGAGTCGCAGAGTGTGAACCCGTGAATCGAGTAGGCACCGGAGCGAGAATTGTCGAGTCCATGGACATTTTAGGACTCAAGACCCCGCCGAGCCGGGAATTGAACCCTGGTCCCGGGCTGACCTCTGCTTCCAGGTCTGCCTCCTCTAACCAGTGAGCCACACTTCTCCACAGGGTGTCACTGACATGATTTGCAGTAATATTAGTGAGCTGCTGCTGTGTTACAATATTGAAAACACACATCACTATTGCTGAATAGTCGAAGTGAACACATTTAGAATTTGGACCAGTGTGCCTGTGCACTGTCAGTGACCGGGACAAAGAGGGCATGAAAGAGCTGAAACTGGATCATAAATTCAAAGCCATTACGATCAGTGTCCCCTTAATACGCTTCGACCCGGGACCCCAAACTCCTTAAAATGTTGGGGAGGGGGAAGGGGGGGGTTAAAGGCACCAGGGAGAAGGGAAATAACATAACTTTCTGCCAGCCCAACATTCAGGGCTCTCGAGTTTCCGAGGTCCATGCATGAGCAGCTTATCTAGTGTACGTTTTTACTTTGCATTCTGGGACTTGCAGTCCTGCCTTTAGAATGTGATAAACAGAACTGTCTCAGAGCGCAAAGAAAACAGCTGGCCTGGATGAATTATTTCTCTATGAACCTCCTCTGTAATGTACCCTGCTTCACAGTGCTTGAAGGGGCGTCTCAGACAGAGCTGAGCCGACAGCAGCCAGGCCTGAGCGCCTAGAACTCTAACAGCACAAAGGCCCATTGGAAGCGCTCCCAGCACAGGCGAACACACTGCCCCAGAGAGTGGCCAGGCCCCCTCCGCAGCACCAGAGGGTGGGGTGCACTGGAGAATGATGGGGCAGCAGGGGAGGGGAGCATGACGGGGCAGTATTCCAGGCAGAAGACACAACAAACTTGGCTCGTTTTTGGCTCGAGAGTTCCAAGGGACCTCGAGCCGGGCCAGTCTTGCTCGCCGATCTCTACATAAATCATTTTCATCACATGAAGTGAAGATTACACTGTAATGTTGCCCAGAAAATAAACAGCAGAAATGAGCGAGTTTAGAGATGTGAGTGCAAGGCCCAAGTGTGAGGGAGGAGGAGTGAGAGGAGCCGTATTTGGTAAGAGGTCTCAGGCAACACGATGTTCACAAGTGACATACATGATTCCATGTCCGAGACTCAGTGCTACACTTGTGAACAAAGAGTGGGACGTGCAATGCCAGAGCCGCCGGGGGGCAATGGACAGGGAGACAGCGAGAGAGAGAGAGGGGTTAATAAAGAGAAGGGGTAGAGAGAGAGATCTGCACATGTCTGACTGCTGCAAATGCAGGAACAAATGTTGAGATGGTTATCTGCCAATCCGAAGGCTTAGAATGCAGCTACTACCTAACTTTGTTTGCTTCCATTCTGACCTGAGTGTGTGACGGCGTCGTCTTCCTCCCTTAGTTTGATGGCTTTAGACAGCTCTTGCTAGTAGCTGTACCGCCCACAGGCTACAGGGAGTTAGTAGCTGTCAATTGCCCTCCTTTCCCATCATGCTCTCTTTCCTCAACACCTCGGTCCATAATGTGGGGCAGGAACCCAAGAACAGTTAACGCCCTCAAGCAGAGTGCAAGAACACTTCATTATTTGCCCGCGCTTAACTTATTGGCCCACTTCACATGTACTTAAGGTAGCTAGGGGGCAATAACTAGTGCCACTGATCTGTGCCCCTTTAATTTTCTCTTAGTCCAGTACATCTCAGAGTAAGATCCCTTCCCTGCTTTCTTCTGATCAAAGCACTAAAAAGGATGGAATGTTTAACAGGACACCACTGGGCCAACGTTCAGTGCGGATGAAATGCTCCGGCCTCCCCGCCTACTAGTATACGTGTCACTGAAGAAAGCAGCTCCACTGGTGTAGTTGGTTAGTGTTCAGCGCCCATATAAGCGCTGCACCCTTATATGTGTCCTAGCTATCACTGGGGCAACCAGAAGCGTAGCAAGGATGCCATAGGCTCCGATGCAAGGAAATGGCCCCTTTGATCGGGCGGTAAATACAGCAATTATCAGGGTTCAATAGGCATCTCAGGGCTCTGGGCCCCGGTGCAGCTGCACCTGCTGCACCAGTAGTGGCTCACCCCTGGGGGTTCACAGAATCGGACTGGCCTAGAGGGCAATCAGGAAGGGGCTGATGAGCTAGTCTGACAGATCAGTGTACGGGGCAGGTTTTTTTTTAGCAGTAGTTGGCAGGTTTTATGAAAGGTGTGACAGTTTTTACAGCTGATGTCCCTGATAATTTACCACTTTTAAGGTTTTCGGGCCTATTTTTTTGTCCCAGTCTGGCTCGGGGGGAACAGGGGGCTAGTCAACCCTTGTTTGTGAACTGCTGTACAGATCTGGGCTACCCCTGCTTGTGAGCTGCTGTACAGATCTGGGCTCAACCCCTGCATGTGAACTGCTGTACAGATCTGGGGTCAACCCCTGCTTGTGAACTGCTGTACAGATCTGGGCTACCCCTGCATGTGAACTGCTGTACACATCTGGGGTCAACCCCTGCCTGTGAACTGCTGTACAGATCTGGGCTACCCCTGCATGTGAACTGCTGTACACATCTGGGGTCAACCCCTGCCTGTGAACTGCTGTACAGATCTGGGGTCAACCCCTGCTTGTGAACTGCTGTACAGATCTGGGCTACCCCTGCATGTGAACTGCTGTACACATCTGGGGTCAACCCCTGCCTGTGAACTGCTGTACAGATCTGGGCTACCCCTGCATGTGAACTGCTGTACACATCTGGGGTCAACCCCTGCCTGTGAACTGCTGTACAGATCTGGGGTCAACCCCTGCCTGTGAACTGCTGTACAGATCTGGGGTCAACCCCTGCTTGTGAACTGCTGTACAGATCTGGGCTACCCCTGCATGTGAACTGCTGTACACATCTGGGGTCAACCCCTGCCTGTGAACTGCTGTACAGATCTGGGGTCAACCCCTGCTTGTGAACTGCTGTACAGATCTGGGCTACCCCTGCATGTGAACTGCTGTGCAAATCTTGAACTTAACAGAAAAGTGTATTTAAAGCCTCATGTATCAGGGACAGGAAGGCTGAAAGCAACTTCTCTTTTTCAGATGCTCCAGGCCTGGCCCACGTGCTGTAAAGATCAGCTTTGGGAAACATCTGCATGTGACCAGTTTCCTGCAGGACCCAGCTGTGAAAACACCCTACAGCTGGTCCGCCATCTTTCTGCAGTGCATCAGCTCCAGTTACAAGTGGACCACGTGTCACATTGCATCAGCATGAGTCACTGGGCGCAGCCACTCGAGGGGGGAATGAAGGGAGGGTGGGAGAACACTGCTGAGGGGGCGGAAGGGCAGAACAGAGTAGCCAGGAGTATTTTAAGTCCCTGAGCCGCTGTGTGTGCTTTCAGGGTCTTTACCACTACACTGGAGTATGTGTGAAACCCTTCTATCAGGTGGTGCACTGTGTGATGTGCAAACAACGCACTCTGCATCATGCTACAGTAGTGCATGCTTGCACATACGTTGGGTCTGGCCTGACACTTCAGCTGTCTGCAATACCTTTTGTTACCAATTCTTTCAAATGTATGTAGATGGGGCTTTGCCTCAGCCCAGATGTGCGTTTCTCTCTCGTCTCCTGCTACTGGCTGTTTGGTTCATAATTTTGCTTCCTATGAAATGACATGTGTTACCAAGAACGAGACAATATGGTAGGTCTCAAAATGACACAATCATCACACATTAAATTCTTCCTCTCATGGGTGTGCAGTATACAGAAAAAAACGTTTTATGATTTTTTTCACCAACTGCAAAAGGCTCTTTAAACTTTTAGCACAGACCCACAATCCAAGCCAGACCTGTTGGCTTTGCCAATGCCTGTTGGGATTACCCAGCCTGTTTGGTATTACCCAGCCCAATGGCTCCTTTACACTCAACCCAATAAATAACACAGTATTAAAGTCACATGAAAAAATGGTAAGGAGCTACATTTATAACAAAAAGTGCAAAATAATTTACTTTTCACATGAAAAATAAATTTGAATACATTACTTTTGTACTGTTTCATATAGATGTACTACATTAAACTCAAGACATGTCAACAGCATCACACTCAGGAACCCTTAAAAGGGAAAAACACATCTGTGAATAATGAAGATCTCTGAAAGAAAAGATGCCTGCCTTTGGATGACAGTCATGTTTAAATAATTCTACTGTCTTCCTGCAATCACTGAAAACGGGTGTTTTGTAGTAAAAACAGGCATCGACAGCTCGGTTTCTGAGGTAGGCCTCAGTTAAAAGGCTTCAGGGAGTCCTATACAGATTAACAACAGGTATATGCCTTCCACTCTTCCCTTATCAGTGGTTTATAATCTGCCATTTTTTCTACTCACCAAGAGGATGAGGGTGTTTGGCATTTAAATGCAACAGATGAAACATGTCTGTAAAATCTTTGCAATCCATAGGAGAGATCAGGGAAAGCGGAACTCATGAGACATAAAAAATACATTTATATACAGTAAATCCAAATGGGAATCAATTATAGAGTCACTGGGTATCCTGAAAATCTGGCATGGATTCATTTTCTAGTTGACACGCCCAGCCTACAGGATTCCGAGAAAGTACCAACCTGTACGCCATCCGTTGACCAGTGGACGTGAAAGAAGCTCCCCCCGAACATCACGACCAGAGAAGGCGACCACCAATGCAGAGAAATGTCCTAGTCCTCGATGGACAGGGGATCTGGAAAAAAGGAAACACAGGTTCACCACATGCTCCCAAAGAATGGATCTTGTGCTAATGACATCAGAATCACTTTTTGTGGGCGATGGCAAGGGGTTGGGGGGGTCACTAAATGCAGTAGGTGAATGCAAGAAAAAAGACAAACGTTCTGAAATCTGTGGAACCATTGGCATTTGGGTGATATATATATATTTTTAAGAGGGAATTGTTTTTTTCTGAAAATAAACAGTCAATTTCAGAATATCACGTTTTTAAAACGGAAGCCAAAATCTTCAGTAAATATGCCATAACTTGCTGAAATTATTGCAACAGCAAAATCTATAAAATGAGTTAAAACAGCTGGGAAAATGTTTATTACATTTTTCTCTCAATTTATGGTCAAAGATAAACAATTTACATATTTACTCTCAATGCACTTTTTTGTTGTTGTTTGCTGCATTTATTGATGTTGGAAAACGAGCTAATTGAAATATGCAGTCTATGTTCCACTACAGACATGTCCTCATCCTTTCTAAACTCATGCAAGGGGCTCTTCAAAAACACACCAGCAGGGGCACACCAGACATCAGCCCCCCTTCCACTGATTCAAGGGGCGTGAAAATGGTGGGCGGGTTTCCTAAAGGAGGAGGGGCCTAAGAGATCTTTTTAAGTTGCAAATATGGCCTGTGGATGTTAGAGCGTCTTATGCAGCGATCAAAATGGGTAGGGGAACGACTTTCTCATGCTTTATTATCAAAACTGATCCCATACTTTTTATTTTTTTTAAAAGCGTTCCTGAAGTGTTGAGTTTACGTAGGTTGAACAAGAAGGGCTTCTCTACATGGGATGAGTGAAGACCGAGGCAGCTTCAGCAGAGACAACCCTCTTCTCCAAGGTGCCTGATACCTGAAATATGTGTGAATATTCCCATTTGGTTCATCAGCAAATCTTAACACTGCTGGAAAGCCAGTTCAGGCCTTAATTAACAGAATCTAGAAATTCAGCTTTAAAGTAATGGAAACTAATAATAATAAAAAGGGTTTGCACTAGGTACAATCAGGATATTACTAATAACATAACTTTTGAAAGCACAGTAAACATGTAAACAAAGTCTTTTTGCTTATTTTGTGACAGCCTATTTATACTGTGTGCAACTCAACGTAAACTGTATGTCATACATGTTTTAAACAAATGACTAACTAATTCAGTGTTTTTGTCACACACTTGAACCTCTTAGCACTATAAATACACACCGCTATTTCCCCGGTGCACCAGCCAGAATTCAAATCAGTGACTGTCTAGTCTCACCCAAAGACATCTGAAGTGATTACGTTAGCCTACCAAGCTGTCCTACCAGAAAAATGCTTTTTCCACAAATAAATTTAAGTTGCATTTATTTTTCATTTACGATGTGTGCATTATATTTTATATGCGGTTACCTGTAGGCGAAACGCCAACTAAAAAGTTACAGAATATTTTTAACTTTTTAACCATGTCTCTGACCCCGCCACCAGACCGAAGGGCCATTCTCCCACTGTGTCCAGGATCACACACCACATACTTTTCTTTATGCACTTCAATCGTTTGTTTTTTTTTTTTTAACGAGAAGTAGAAAATTGACGGTGAAGTGGTAAATACCCTAAGGAATCAGGGTAGGGTCTGCAGGAACCAATGTCTGAGCGGCATCATACACTGAGTGTCAAAGATATATGGGGCGGGGAAGGGCTGGGGTCCGGTTACGATAGCTCATAGAAGAACCGTAAGCTAGAAGAGACCAGGACAGTAGCTGTGAGAAGAGGATGAGGATAGATTGAGAAGGGGAGGAAGGCAAAAGGGGAGACGACTGCCCCCTGTATGTTCCTGTTTGAAGGGCAAAGGAGAAATATGATCACGTGTTTCAGGCCCCATGATGAACTGAGCCGCTGTATGTAACACTGCCCCCAGGGGGCAAAAAATGTACTTTGGGAAGGCGAGTCCGAAGACTTAGAATCCGCGGGTCCCTAGAAAGATTATATATATATACAGACAAGTAACCAGCGCATCCCAACAGGAAAGCACAAATAAAGAGAGTCCTATTTAAGAGGACAGAATCCCATCCCCCACCAAGGTGGCATGCTTCATCATTTGGGATCGCCTCTTGGCTGCAACCTGGTGCAGCCAAGGAGCTACAACTCCTTGCTGGAGTAAAGGAGGAGCTCGCGGATGTTTTAGTGTTATCCGGGGGCTGGATCTACTTAGATCGATGGAGCATGAAACAGTGTGGTGAGAGTACGTGATGCAGTGCGTAAAGAAAGTGAATTAAAAGTGAGCCAGAACCCACGTCTGCTCAAACCAGGCTGAGCATTCAATGGCTCACCCACTTCTACTCCCCAAGATCTGAGCTTGTGACCTTTACGCAGTTTCCACAGCAGGAATGTTAATCCACTGAGCTATCATAATGGTTATATCTGCAGCTAAGTGTATAGGCAGGTAATACACCTCAGTGGGTTAAAACATGTTGAAGAGAAGGGTATTCCGCAAGCGTCAGGTTCTCACAGAAATAAAACTGCGCAGGAGGCTAACATATCTACTGCAGATTAATGCATGGAATCTGCAGCTTCCAGGTTTGCATCCTAGAAGGTTGCTGAGTGGGTTGCGAGGGAGATTCAGCTATACCCTACAGATCACAGTTCCAATGATGGTGAGACAGCTCAGTTGGTTATGCACACGATGCAAACACCTGCATGTAATGCGAATGGCTCGAGTTTAAGACCCTTCAGAAGTTACTCATGCTTTCATTTTTTTAAGGATGATAGCATAAGTAGCACAGAGTTCTGTTCTATTATTAAGTGCCAAAAAACGGTTACGTTTCTGTTAAGCGCTATAGGACTTGCTATTATCAGTAGAATTATTCACCAAATTCTATACATCGAGCATTTAGGAGGCCTGTTATTTATAGCCCTGCATTGAAGCTCAACACTATGTTGCTCCACCAAGCTTAAGCTGTAGCCGCTTCGCTGCAGCCAGATTTCCACCGCCAGGCAGGAGAATTCCACGCCTGCACGGTTCGGACAGCCCCTGGCGGTCCTCCACACACACCCACCATGACGTCAGACGGCCGGGGGCCGTCCGACACACCGAAAATGTTAAAGTTCAGGTGCGCTGTGATGCTTAGGCAATCTGTTCTGAGATCTGTGCTCTCTTACTCCTGTAGTACAATGGCCAATCACTATGTAGAAGTGGCTGCGCACTTAACAAGCCAATGGGCGATCACTGTGTGGTGGGCAATGGCTGCACACTTAAGGAGCCAATGGCAAATCGCAGTGCATTTAACAAGCCAATTGCCAGTCACTGTGCAGTAATGGCAGGAAACTTAAGGAGTCAAAGGCCAATCAGTGTGCAGTAACGGCAGCAGGCTCAAAAAGCCTAGGGGCCAGATGTACAAATGTTTGAAGCGGTCGCAAACGGAAAATCGGGCCGTTTGCGACCGCTAAAATGGGTTGTAGAATGTATAAACCCAACCGATCACAGACTCATAAAATAGGGTTTGCGAGTCACTATTAGGAAAGGGTGTGCCAAGGGCGTCCCTTCGTAATATCGAGTCACCGGAGGATGCACGATTGGTTTGCGACCGTAAAAAATGGACGCAAAACAATTGCAGTTACCACCATTTTCAAACTGGTGGTGAACCAGCCACAAAGGGGAAGGGGTCCCTTTGTGTTTGGCAGGGAAAATATTTTTTAAGATCATGCAGTGGTCCCAGAGACCACTGCCGGGCCTTAAAAAATTAACAGGCAATGTTTCATTTGTTTTCTTTTAAAAGCATCCCGTTTTCTTTTAAGGAGAACGGGCTGTATTAAAAAAAAATGCATTATTCAAAAAGCAAACACAGATAGTCTGCCGTCCCCAGCAGGTCACCATCCCAATGATTGTAGCCCATTCCCAATGGGTCGCAAATTGCGACCTGTCTCGTGAATATTAATGAGGCAGGTCAATTGCGACCCCATTGGGAATCGCTAAATGTGTCTGAAACACATTAGTACATTCAGTATTACCAGTCGCTTAAAATCACAATTTGCGACACACAAAACGGAATGGTCGTACATCTGGCCCCTTGTGTGTGTGTTGGTGCCTCCAGGAGGGCATGCTCTCGCCCGGGACCCCTGGGGGCTAGTGCAAGCTAGGAATGAGCGTCCAGTGCTGTGAGTGAATGACGCCGGTTGGAAGGCGCTGTAGGGAGGGACACTGCAGAGTCCAGCTGCACTCTCCGCTCCAGTCAGCCCCAGCGGCACCAGAGCACACACGGACAGCTGCGGGTGCAGTCGCGCCTCCGTGGCCCGGCCAGGCTTCCTTCTCTCCGGATGCGCGGAGGCCGAAAAGGAAAATCTGGCCGCAGCTTCCAACTACTACAGAATCTACGGGGCATCTGCAAAATCTACACGGAGTGCAGAAAACTGTGTGTAAGAACTGGGCACGCGCAACTTTAGGCAATAATACCCGATAGTAACAATCAATACAGGGCATTTTTTTTAACAGGACAGACTACAGGCAACGCTACTCGTCATCACCTAGGAACACGTGCATGCTGCTTCATCAAAGCCTGCGTATACAGAACAAGACGCACGCGCATGTATGCACGGGACGCTGAACCCACTGAGCTAGAAACCTGGAAAGGGGGTGGGCAGAGGGGTATCGGGAGTATGTGTGTGTGTAGGGGGGGATTGTAAATGGGGGAGAGATTATGTGCGCGTTGGGGGAGGTTGCACGTGTGGGAGGGAGGTTGCGTGTGCGCGTGCGTGTGTGTGTGTGTGTGTGTGTGCGTGTGTGTGTGTGTGTGGGAGAGAGATTGTGTGTGAGAGTGTGTTTGTGTATGAGAGTGTGTGTGTTCGTTCCTCTTAACCCCAAGCACCTCTCTGTAAACATCACGTGACAACAGCGTTCATCTGTACTAGTAATTGTTTTCTGTATTTATGGCGATTATGCGGTTTTGTAAAACACCCTGCATACAGACGAAATAATGACAGCCCTTGCTGTGGGAATCCTGTGTCACATAATTAGCTTTGAGTTACATTTTACACGATGCCGGTGACCCAGGTTCAGAATACTCTCTTTTAGCACTTCATTGTTTAATTTGTGCTCGGACGGGTCGGGTAACCCTTAAAATCCGTAGTACGAGCAGCAGTGCTACAAGTGAGGGGTACAAAGGTCACCGCCCCACCCCCTTTCAAAAACCTCCTTGATTCCTCAGTTTATAGCGCTTTGCTACTAACACGGTGGCGTCACTGCTTGGGTTTCTTTGGGAGTCAACATTACTTAATACGTGTTTTATATAGCGCTTACCACCACCATTTTGCGGGTTTGTGGCACTGTAAACAACATGTGCTTCTTATCAGCAAAGTTTGGCTATTGCTACACTGCAGTCTTGGAGGTGATTAGCAGCGGGAGGCGGTTACGGATGAAAGAGTGCACATGAAAAGACAAACGCAGAATGCTGAGCTACAACAAAGCGCGTGGTATACCATTAATAAAATAAAAAACATAATAATAGTACTCAGAAAAGAAACAGCAGGAGTCTAAAAGAGTAAAACCCTGCAGTAACGTTACTAATTGTAATATTCATAGAAACAATAATAACAAACAAATCAAATATAATGACATTAATAATAATCACAGCAAAAATAATGAAAATAAGTAAGTGTGTTGAAAGAAAATATAGTAGTCCAATGGAATGGCAACACTAACAACGACTCGCTAGATAAATACATACGGTGCCATTTTCCGTGGCTAAGATCTTAACCTTGAGGACACTGATTTAAGGCAATGTATTCGTTTTTTGTTAACTCTTTGTTGGCATCAGATTTCAACCAATAATTATCGTCCAACCCTGATAGAATTCCCCTTACACCCTGTGGCAATTTATACCGAATCCGCAACGTATATTTAACTTGTTCAGAAAGCGAAAACATAATGATAGTAATGTTATTATAAAGCGCTTCGCCAGAGGGTTTCAAAGCGCTGTACATGGCAATGGTGCTAGAGTGAGCTCCAACTTCAAATGAAAATCCGCGTGCGCCTTTCTTACCGATTAGAAGCATTCCGGGAGCCCGATTAGTGGGTGAAATCCATTCTCCCCCCTCACTCGGCAGAGTAAGGAGAAACTCTCAGATGCAATTAGTGAAAAAAAAAGGAGCATGCAGCAAGTTCCTCTTTTCATAACAGCGCAGAGAAGCACTGTCAGCGCTTAGAAGCAGACGAGGCGCTACTCTACCCAGAGAACGCTCAGCCTTCTCATAGCTGCAGCTTATTTACATACGATAAAAATCAGTGCTTTTAAAGGCAGCTTTATAGGCGGGGATCTCCCTTAGTCCGTCCTCTCTTCCAGTGCCCTTTAAAATACTTCAGAGAATCGTGGCAACAAATGACTACTGTGGTTCAGGGACATGAACACTTTGATATCCAACCAGCGAGGCACCCGGACAAGTAGATTTAATGAGTACATTTAAACAGTATTTAAGCATTACTGCCCTCTGTTCAGGCCATTAACAGCTGTTACTTTCTTCAGCTGCAATTCTTGGCTCAGCCAAAGGCGAGGACGTCTAATCAGTGGAAAGGGGGCAGTAACCAGCTGTGGACAGGACAACACACGAGCAATAAAACCATTAGCACCCGTCGCCATGCTTTCACCATCCCACACAGGAAGTAAACAGCACTCCCTGTCCGGTCTCTCACTGCGTCACACCCTCACTGAACTTCTAATGCAGGCCAGCAGCATTCCGATTGGCTGGCACAATCAGACCACTGCAAACATTGCCAATAATGTCTAAGACAGAAGTTGTCCAGGTACCTACTTTGTTATTAAACTATGGCGCAGCATGACAACCTAGAAAATGCTAGAATAGCATAACGTGCCTAAGTGCCTTATGTTACTAACCAGTGAGCAGACCTAGCGTTCCTGCTTCATACCTTAAATTGTATTTGCAAGTAGTAGTAAATACCCCAGGAAAAGCCATCCGGTGCTTTGAATACGAGTCAAATTCACCATGGTTTTTTAGCACATTTGCAGTACTCAACCACACGAAAAAAAGCTTTTTACAATGGAAATGCCCCATTCTGACACACAAAATCTTGGATTTATGGGATTTTTAGTACTATAAAGTGTGTTTTCAAGAGAGGAAACCTAACCAGTGTGGCTGCTTTTCCACCTTCATAAAATCACGATTAATTGTGAGACAGGAAAGTACTACTGAAGTAGGTGAACAGACTACAGCTGGTGAGTTTGTGGGTACTTGCACACTTCAGGAAATGGGCGCTCCTAAACATTTACTCACATAAAAGGTAGGAGTGAGCTTCAACAACTCCCTTGTTTCATGGAGGTGAAGAGGGAGGGGTTTCCTCCAGTGGGATACTCCCCCTCCTAGAGAAATAATAATAATTAAAAACAACATTTTAGCAAACATATTCGTGCATAGTGCAGAGAGGAAGATTTTCTACCTACATTCTGCATTCTACAGTCTGATGCACTCTTAGACATCTACGACTGTCGCAGACTTCCAGAAGCACTTCAACGATTCTTTGACAGTCCCACAAGAGTCAGAAGTCTACTGCAGAGCAGGAGTGATCTTCAAAGAGTACACTTCTGACTCTTGACACCCAGGTTTTGCGAATCAGGTGAAAAGCTTAGGGGTGGTCATCAACTCTGACCTCTCACTTAGAGGACATGTGGGGCCCGTGATTTCTGCTAGCCTCTTCCAATTGCGCAAAATCAGGAAGGTTTCCCATCTGCTACTCCACGCAGCCCTTGTACAGGTAGTGATTGCATTAGTGCTCTCGCGCCTAGACTTCTCTAACTCCCTTTACATTGGGCTACCCCAGATCTTGCTCAACCGTTTGCAAATGATCCAGAACCAAGCGGCAAGGCTAATTCACAAACAGCCGAGATGGCAATCGGCTAGGCCCTCGTTGCAAAAACTCCACTGGCTGCCCATAGCACAAAGAGCTGCCTTCAAGACTTACCACTCCCACTATTAAGTTGAAAAGGCAGGGAGGCCGCAGGTTCTCGTTCCTTGGACCCAGGCTCTGGAACTCCCTCCCCCTCACAATTAAGACCTGCGGCAACCTATTGAGCTTTAGAAAGGCCTTGAAAAGTTGGCTATTCGTACAAGCCTGCTAACCTGGTCCACTGCAACAACATCATACATAATCAGCGCCAGGAAACTTATGGTGACAGTGCGCTTTACAAGCTCCTATTAACATAACATAACATATGTGGTGTGTTAAGAGAACCTGGAAGAGTAAAACCCCTTACACTCTAGGCTGATAACACTCAAGTCACATAAACACTTCTGTACAGCAATAATAAGATATGGACTTTAATAGTGGCCTGACAAACTGAAAAACTATCAAGCATTATAAAAAAAAAAACTTCTCCAACTCTGCGAGCTTTCTTTAGGTAGTGAAACGAACAAACCCAAGACGAGTAACACAAACCTTCCCAGGCAGGTGCCCTCAAGAGCAGCTGTCACAACACAGCTTCACTCTTACTAGCAGGGTGAGTTTCAAGGCACTTCAGCCTGTGATGGTACTGTGATTTCCCACCTGCTGCCCCTAAGAACCAGCTGCGGGTCTTTTGTGGGGGTTCCCCGGGTTCTCGGTATCTCACTGTACAGTACGCTCGAGTTTCCTTTCCACCAGAGCCCCCCTAGGTTGGCAGGAAGCGATCGGCACCGGTTCATCTCCTCACCCAGTTTTACTGCATGAAAACCACCGATTGTGACCGAAAGCGAGGGGATGCTCTGTCTTTATGCTTAAAATGAACATCTGGACGGAAGTGGAGAAAACCTCAGAGAAAAGGGACTTGCTTACGTGCCTCAAAAACAGACCAACAAAATATACCAAAGCACTTTCAAGTTAATGCGATCTTCAAAACAGTTCAGGATGTCCTTAACCATAACTTTGTGCAGCTGGACAGTGTCTGGCACTGACTGACCTGTTGAGTCACTGGGAGCCTGCAAGAATTCCAGTCTGAGGGAATCCTAGGGGACTTTTAATGTTTGCAGATTGGCAAACATCCATGGTTGGAACGTCAGAAGTTTGACCAGCCTCCACTCTTGGAATTCTGAGAGAGTTTCATTGTTTGCAGATTGACAAATCTCCGTCCTTTTAGTTCTGCAAGAGTTCCAGTGTCTATAGACTGACCGGTATCCGCTGAGGGAATTGTGTGGGACTTTCAGTGTTTTCAGATCAGCAAATCTTAGTTGTTGGAATGTTGGCAGTTTGACCACTATCCATTGTTGGAATTCTGAGTTGGTTTCAATGTTTGCAAATCTCCGTCATTTGAAGCATGCGAGCGTTTCAATGTCTGCAGACTGACCACAGTTGAAATTCTGAGTGGATTTTAATGTTTGCAAATGTCCGTCATAGGAAGCCTGCAAGAGTTTCAATGTCTGCAACGGATCATTGTCCCTTGTTGAAATTCTGAGAGTTTCAATGTCTGCAGACTGACCACTGTCCATTGTTGAAATTTTGAGTGCATTATAATGTTTGCAAATCTCCGTCATTTGAAGCATGCGAGCGTTTCAATGTCTGCAGACTGACCACAGTTGAAATTCTGAGTGGATTTTAATGTTTGCAAATGTCCGTCATGGGAAGCCTGCAAGAGTTTCAATGTCTGCAACGGATCATTGTCCCTTGTTGAAATTCTGAGAGTTTCAATGTCTGCAGACTGACCACTGTCCATTGTTGAAATTTTGAGTGCATTATAATGTTTGCAAATGTCCGTCATGGGAAGCCTGTGAGAGTTTCAATGTTTGCAAACAAACCATTATCCCTTGTTGAAATTCTGAGAGTTTCAATGTTTGCAGACTGGCAAATCTCCCCCGTTGAAAGCATGCAGGAGTTTCCAAGTCTGCACCCTGATCAGGTTAGTCATTGGAAGCCTGCAAGAGCAGCATTATTAGTAGACTCTATGAAAGTTACAGCAGTTTGCAGACGAACCAGTCTTGATCCATGGAGTCCGGCAAGTGTTTCCATATCTGCAGATTGAGCAGTTTCCTCTGATGGATTCTGAGAGAGTTTTTATTAATGTTTGCAGACTGGAAAACCTCTGTCATTGCAGGCTTGTGAGAGCTTGAGTATTTGCAGATTGGCAAACCTCCATCCTTGGAAGCCTGAGAGGATTCAAAATCTGCAGACTGACTTGTCGCCACTGTTGGAATTCTGCAAGAGTTTCCACGTGTGAATACTGGCAAATCTCCGTCAGTGGAAGCCTGTGCGACTTTCAGTTCCTGCAGACTTACCAGTCTTCATTGATGGGGTCCTGTAAGATTTTCACTCTTTGCAGATTGGCAAATCTCAATATAGGCTCACCAGTCTCCGTTGATGGGATTCTGCAAGAGTTTCAATATTTGCAGACCATCAAATCTCCATCCTTGGAAGCCAGTTTCAGTGTTTGTGGACCGCCTGTTGCTGATGCTGGATGCAAGCAAAAGTTTCCTTAACTGCAGACTGGCCCCTCTGAATCTCTGGGGGCCGGCCAGTTTCAGCATTTGCAAATGACCAAGTCTGCATCGCTGGAAACCGGTGAGAGTTTATCAGTTTTTAATTAAAAGTGTTAAAGATATAAAGCCTTCAGTGTACCAAACCAGAACAACAAAGTTAACTCATTGAAACCTATACTGACCTAGTCCAATAGTGGCTTGACATAGAGATTAAAAGGAGGAGGACGACATGCTTGGGGACTTCTCATCTGAGGCGAAGCTCGTAGCAAGAGCTCCATGTTCATTCTCCGAGGCCACTGAGATAGAAGAGATCAGAGCCATCCAACAATATTCCCCCAACCGTGACCATCGACCACAGCGGATGCACCAGGACGGAGTGATCCACAGTGCAGAAAGCTGTAGAATGGTCTCACAAGGACACAGAGTAAACCTTCTTAAAGTATTTTTAGTACAAAAACACAAATTAAATTTTTTTGCTTCTGGAAATTGGTTGTTCTTCTCTGACTTTTCAAAAGATTTTCAGTGCCTGTAGCATGCCTGCAATGGGACTATGTATTGCAATACTGTAGTCTCCAAGTTTGCAGTTGTCAGACATGGGCCTGGTCTGGTCACCAGGGACATTCTTTGTCATTCTGACAAATCCCAGATGTATATCTGGGGTCAGTGGCTCTGTGTCAGTCTACAGCCGGTCCCTAAAATATCAAAACTAAGGGGGCAACATTATTGGACCTAGCCACCAAATCAACCCTCCACAACATTCACAAATGCCCATCATGCTCTCTGGTCACAAGACAGATTGCACCAAAGAGCAAAGACTTTTGATGCCACTTTTGATTGAAATCTGGTAATGAACTCCATGGTATGGCCTACGGAACAGGGTTCACTCGTTAAATTAAGAAAGATATATACAGTGGTCTCAGATCCTATTAAATATAGAGGAAGGGGGCTGAAATTAAACCCCAAACGTGATCATATTAACACAATTTTTCTGGGAGGACAAGGCTCTCACAGCATCTGATGTCATTTGAGATGTCATCAGTGATGTCACTGACCATGTCATGAATGATCTAATATGTGACATCATCAGCAGTGGATTGCGGGTGCGCGAAATATAGTTAGTACAACTAACTATATAGGAGCAATTTCATTGGTTTTGTATGAGTAAAATGTCCAGCTAACTAGAACACCACTAAAACTTATAGTTTTTTTGGGTGAATTTCAAAGGTTTTTTAAAAACGAATTCCTAACTATATAACTCCTGAAACCTATGGTTTTTTCAGTGAATTTCAAAGGTTTTTTATATGCTAATTCCTAACTATATAAGGCCTGAAACCTATGGTTTTTTCAGTGAATTTCAAAGGTTTTTTATATGCTAATTTCTAACTATATAAGGCCTGAAACCTATGGTTTTTTCAGTGAATTTCAAAGGTTTTTTAAATGCTAATTCCTAACTATATAAGGCCTGAAACCTATGGTTTTTTCAGTGTTCAAGTTCAAGTTCAAAAATCTTTATTCGATTGTAGATTTTACAATCATAAAAGTGCAATTTTATAAACACTCAATAAAAATATCATTTAAAAACAATTCATTACAGTTGGCAAATAGAGACACAGTATACAGTACAATATATTAAGCGGTACGAGCATGGGCAGCATGTGATTAAAAATATAAATAACTGTAGTATTAAAAACGCCTAAAAAAGGTACAATGTAATTAGCCATCCATGCTTTTTCTAAAGCTGATGGCTTTTTTAAGAAAGTTACAAACAAATAAAGTGCAATCGCTGTTCAGTAGTTGTAAATAATAAAGTGCAGGTTTAATTTGTGAAAAACTCAGCTTTTTGAGGCACGGTTTAAGGTATAGTTTCCGTGGAATCAAGTAATAGGGGCAGATAAAAAGGAAGTGTGCCAGATCTTGTGGAGACTTTCCGTCGCAGCCACAAGCTGGCAACACTTCTCCCCGTTGAGCCCCGCTAGGGACAGCCAATAAAAGGTGGAAGAGGTCAAAGCGGAACCTTATTAATAGAAATCTTTCGTAACTGGACATAGGCCAAGTCAAATAAGGTTCCGTTTGCAGGCAAGTTTTTAATAGAAAGTGTTTCCTAACACTAGCCTTCTGCAACTCAACCTCTTCTCTGTCTGTGCCTCTTAACAATAAAATAGCATTCTTAACCGAACTAACATCTGTTTTTGTAATTAAGTTTGGGGCGTAAAACAGGTCCCGTCGGTCAATTGCTGTTAGGCTGTCCTTTATATACTTCACCCACGGTATTTTAAACCTCCCATCTAGCTGTAGAACTTCTTTCATTATGGCATGTGTTAAAGGGATATCGTTGTTTAGCCAACAGTTCAGCCAACATATAACAGGGCTTACTGCTATTCTGTCACCTAAATGGGGAATCCCTAGCTCCTCGTGAACCGAGAAATTCCCAATACCCCTGGGGAGTCTCAAGATCTTTTTTAGAAAATTATTTTCTGTGACCTCTAGGTCTTTACTCTTACGATAACCCCAAAGCTCACTCCCATAACAAACACCAGCCACACTTTTTGCTTGGTATAGTTTGAGCAGTGCGGTCGTCGGGCAATTGCCGATTTTTTTTGCAAAGCCAAGGATGGCCGCATTAACCCTTGCTGTTACTCCCTTCTTCTTGGAGACTGCAGGGCCCCAAGACAATTTATTGTCAAGCAGAACCCCAAGATAAGAGAAAGAGTTGGTTGGTGGTATTTTCTCGCCATTTATACTAAAATGGTCAGTTTTCAAACCACCCTTGCCTACTTTCATAACGAAAGACTTGGCGTTGTTTATACTCAAGCCACGTGACTCCATAAATTTGTGGAAGGAGTTTAAAAGTTTCTGAAGGCCGATTGCTGTTCTTGAAATAAGAACAGCATCGTCTGCGTAGAGTAATACAGGTACCCCTCTACGTTCGACTAAGGGATAATCTGCTTCTACATTGAGGAGGGAATCCTCCAGTTCATTGATATACAGGTTAAATAAAAAAGGGGCCAAGATGCAGCCCTGTCGAACACCACGATTTATTTTGAAATCATCCGTAACATTAAGATCTTGGGAGTAACGGACGTTCGCTCTGGTATCTGTATGCAGATCTGCGAGGAAGTGGACAAGGTTACTCTCTACACCCATTCTCAGCAAGGCAGCCCAGAGTAGGCTTCTGTCTACGCAGTCAAATGCGGACGATAAGTCCATAAATGCCATGTAGACAGTGCCTTGTCTCGCCAACGTATACTTGCTAAGAATAAGATATAGGTTCAGGCACTGCGTGATGGTCGAATGTCCTGCTCTGAACCCGTATTGAATGGGTGAAAGGATGTTGTTATCTTTAGCCCAGGTGGATAACCTGTTGAGAATTACGCCCCCCACCACTTTAACTACTGAATTTAATAAAGAAATGGGCCTATAACATAATGGGCTACTGCGATCGCCCTTCTTAAAAATGGGGACTATGGTGGAAAGACCCCAGATTCTAGGGCACCCAGTTATCACCGCTGCATTAATTACAGCAGTAAGAACCGGAGCCCAGAAAGGGATATTAGACTTAAACAGATCCGGTGGTAATCCATCCGGGCCTGGGGCCTTGTTGGTAGTTAAACCCTGTATTCCCCTAACGATCTCTAGTACTGTGAAGCACAGTGGAGTCACAGACAAAGATAAAACATCAAAATCTGCCTGAAGCTCGTTACTCTTAAAAATTGCACTGAAGTGGGAAATCCACTCCCCCTCTGAGATATTTGTCCCAAGGGCTGTGTCATTTAGATTATCAAACAAAGGCTTGTTAATTATTTGCCAAAACCTGCTACTGTTCCCCAACACTGTGGGGTCTAAAAGGGATTCAATGACATTGGCCTTGATTTCCTTTTTCCTGGTAGCCATAGCTTTCCTATAGGCCAGGCGAAGATTTCTTATCAGGTCGCCGTCTCTAGGTTTAGATTTTAGTGCCTGTTTCAAAACCCTACTTGCCTTAGAGCAATTTTGATCAAACCATTTGCAGTTGTTCTCCCTGGCTCCCTTTGTGGGTGCTGTGAGCATGGAACCAATTTTGGTGACCAGCCCCTCAAACCTGGACAGAATGTTCACAGGGCTTGAGTCGGGCAGTAAACAAACAGATAACTCCTCTTCACATGTACTAGTTATTTTCGGGTACAGGGTATCTTGGTTGATCATTGACCATCTAATGCGTCGTCTGCCATTCACACACCTTAGCATCCCATGGTCAGTACGTGACTGACGTTTCGGAAGAAGAGGACCACCCAACTTTAAAAGAAGTGGGTTGTGATCACTAAGAACGCTAGTAAGGATGGTGAAGTGCGAGACCCAGTGAACAACGTCCGGAGACATTAATATATGGTCAATAAAGGTTCCCTGCCCATGTCCTTTAAAGGTTGGAGTCTCAAAAATTTTAGTATCCGGGACCAGCGACATGGCTACAGTCAGATTATGTTCGTTCACCAAGTCGTTTAAATTCTTACCGCCCCTGCTATGAGAGAAGTGGAAGCCATCCTCAATATTACATCCTAGGGACCCCATTGGAGTCTTTGCTGGGTTACCACAGGGATGAACATTAAAATCACCTGCTAACAACAGATAACGTGATACAATATAGACATTTTTGCTCAGTATATCAGATAGGGAGGCAATGTTACAAGCTTCATTACTGTTAGTTGCATTGTAAAAGTTGACCAGTGTCAGCACATTCTTGCCATTTTTTATATCAATCATCTGTGTATTCAAGTTAACATTATAACAGTTGCTAATGTTACAGCGCAGACCTTGATTAATAAAGATGGCTAAACCACCCTTGGCTCTGCCCCTGGTCGAAGCAACCGCTGGGTTAATGAAACTTAAAAAACCCTCAATATGGACGTTTTTGTTCTCTATCCAAGTTTCTTGAAGACACACTATGCTGAATTTATTAATAAATGTAAGCCATGCTGGGTCTCGTAGCTTGTTTGCCAAACCTGCGATATTCCATGAGATTAAATTGGCACATTCCTCAAGTACAGGGTAAATGACCGGTTCTCTAGCAGATAGAGTAGGTATTATAGTGGGCAATGCTTCACCAGTTACCGCCCGATCTGGCACACTTACAGATAATTCCCCATGCTCTGATACCCCGTGCTGAGTGTGGGAATTCACAATTTTTAGTAAGGGGTCCATTAGAACCAGTGGAGTGATAGGAATGTTTTCATGGTTACCTACTGGGCGTTCTGTCTTTTTTGCACCACATTTTGAGGCATCATTTACTGACCTTAGATCAACCGCAAATGTTAAAGGCACCTCAGTCTCCCCCGAAAACACTAAAGGGGATGTTCTGGACGAACTACAAATTGTATCACCGTTTATAGGAGCGACAAGCATGCCTAATCCACTGCAGCAAAATCCCGACATCTCAAATGGGCTTATGGTACTTAAAGCACTATCCCCAGCCCCCGTGTCTGCGATGCTCCTTAGACATCAGTCGCAGTCTTCCAGACCACTAAACGCCTCAAACCTATTACAGAGCTCCAAAGGCGTGAATGGTAACAGGCTTGACATATTCCCAAATGAGCCTGGTTTATGGTGAAAAGGTACAGTATTCCACCCATGTATAACTGGGAGAGGGGCCGGTTGATACATGTATGCAGGGTTTAAAGCAGACTCAACATTTTGAAATTGGGAAGAGGAGAAGGGGTTATTATTGAAATACTGTTGGGGGAGGACAGTGGATCTGGGGTAAAAATACGTCAGGGGGCGTGGTACTATGCAGTTCTTTTCATTACCATATGGCCAATTCAAAATGTGATGTACAGCTTTTCTATCTCTGAAATTTATGACTACAACATCACCGCCAATGTCCTTCGCTCTGCCCCCCAGCCAGGGCAGGCGCCGGACATGGACTATCTCTCCGTTAATTGCAGTGGGTTTAGGTCTATAAAGGGAGAGCCAATGCATTATTTTATTTTTTAATTGAGAATAACCCTCTCGTTTGCCATTAGGCAATTCAGGAACCCCGGTGAGTATAACCACAAACGGTAATGCTTCTGGGGGGAGTTCTGTGGGAGGTATCCTATGGTGTCCCCCGCTACCCCAATTTTTTTCCTTACCTTCAGGTCTGGGGGGTCCATCCGGGAAAGTGCTAGGTTCCCGAGGTAGATTACTAATTGTGTTACTGGTTGGTAATGGAATAGTGAACCTACCCTGGCCAGTAGAAGGGGCCGTTGGTAAAGATTTATTGCTGGTGTCGCCAGCGTAAACTTTCGGGGCCACATTTGGGGGGTTCGGAGCGGCCGAGGAAACAACGGCTGCCTGGCTATTACTTATACTAACTTTCGGTAAAGTAGGGCCCACGGTGTTTTTTGGGGGGGGTTGGGGGGTGTTGTTGGCTTGTTGATGTTGGGCTTTAGGTTGACCCTTTGAACATACAGAGTTCCCTAATGCGAGCAAGTCCCCCTCGATTTTACCGAGTCTTAGCTCCATCCCCTTAAATCTTTCTGCCAATGCAAGCATATAACTACGTATGATCAGTTCAATATTGTCCAAAAGTGACTTAGAGGTGGTGGATTGCAGGTCCGCCTCCATCTGGATAAGAGAAATATCTAGATCTGAGGTCACTTGAGCTGAAGATGACGGAAAAACGGAGTTAGTAGTTACAGCTTGAATAGTGTCCAACGCTCCCGTTGAAGGTGTGGTTACAGTATTAGGTTTTATACCAAACTCAGAGTGACTTATCTTGGGCTTATTCGCAATAGTTGTTTTCCTTCTTCTTTTAGAAGGAGGGGGCCCAAACACTTTTTGTGTCACTGCCGACATGTTTTTACTTCTTACAACTTTGCCCAGCCTTATAGTGGGCGATATCAGGGGCTTTGGTGTAGTGTTGGCTGCAATGTTCACAGGTACAATGGCTAATTGAGATTGGGGAGGTGAGACTGGCGGGGCTAGGCACTCTTGAAGGAGCAAAGGAACGCTGGGGGTCGGTGAACAATTGACTGCTGAAGGGCTGATCTGATCATCGATCAGAGAGACGGACATGATAGGTTCAGAGAGAGTTCTGTTTTTTAAGCGTTCAATGGATCGGCGACGGTCAGCCCTCCTCTCGGCTAATGTGGGCTCCTTGTTGCCTTCAAAACCTGGTTTGAAGAAATAGTCATCCAGTGTTCGGTTAGTTACATTTTTGTCCGACCCCACTGGGGCAGGGCTTATAGCTGCTGTAGCCATATAGTGAGGAGGAACAAGGACACAGATGATACAAAACAGGAAGAGACTTACGGTGACCGTGAACCAGAACCTATGGCCCAGCCCAGCCTCTTCTTGCCGATGAGGGCCGTAGAGGGCCCGCCCTTTGCCCGGGCTTAGCCCCGGGCGTCCCGCTCGCGTCCCGCGTAGCTGGCTCTGTCTCAGTTATGAAGCGCCTCCTGGCGCGACGTCACTGTTGCGCGCCGCCGCGTTGCCTGCCGGGAACTGTAGTCCCGGAGCGGCGGCGCGATTACCCCAGGTATTGACTCTTGGCCCCGGTGGCGGCGTTCTCCCAGCAAGGGAGCTTCCAAGTAAATGACTCTTGGCTCCGGTGGCGACGTTCTCCCAGCAAGGGAGCTTCCAGGTAGGTGACTCTTGGCTCGGTGGCGGCGTTTGAGTGCAGCGTTGTGGCTCCTGTGCTCTCCCCCGCTCCGCCGGCTCTGTCTCAGTTATGAAGCGCCTCCTGGCGCGACGTCACTGTTGCGCGCCGCCGCGTTGCCTGCCGGGAACTGTAGTCCCGGAGCGGCGGCGCGATTACCCCAGGTATTGACTCTTGGCCCCGGTGGCGGCGTTCTCCCAGCAAGGGAGCTTCCAAGTAAATGACTCTTGGCTCCGGTGGCGACGTTCTCCCAGCAAGGGAGCTTCCAGGTAGGTGACTCTTGGCTCGGTGGCGGCGTTTGAGTGCAGCGTTGTGGCTCCTGTGCTCTCCCCCGCTCCGCCGGCTCTGTCTCAGTTATGAAGCGCCTCCTGGCGCGACGTCACTGTTGCGCGCCGCCGCGTTGCCTGCCGGGAACTGTAGTCCCGGAGCGGCGGCGCGATTACCCCAGGTATTGACTCTTGGCCCCGGTGGCGGCGTTCTCCCAGCAAGGGAGCTTCCAAGTAAATGACTCTTGGCTCCGGTGGCGACGTTCTCCCAGCAAGGGAGCTTCCAGGTAGGTGACTCTTGGCTCGGTGGCGGCGTTTGAGTGCAGCGTTGTGGCTCCTGTGCTTTCAGTGTTTTTAGAAAAAAATTGATTGGTTAACTGGCTTATTAAGTGTATCTTAGTGAATACATATATTAGCGAGTAATGTTTAAATATATGCATGAGTGATGTAATATGTGACGTCATCAGCAGTGCATTGCAGACGTGCAAGTTATAGTAAGTCCAACTAACTATAACGTGGGAATTTCAATGGTTTTATGCGAGTAACATTTCCAGCTAACTATAACTGGTGTGAAACCTATGGTTTTTGCAGTGAATTTCAAAGGTTTTTTAAATGCTAATTCCTAACTATAACTGGTGTGTAACCTATGGTTTTTTCAGTGAATATATATATATATATAGACTTTGGCATTGCCACGACTTGGGCGGGTTGCACTGTCCCCCTGCCTCCGCTGATTTTGAACTCGGACATTTGGCAGATGGGGTGAGGGGACCTGAAGCAGCACCATGAATTGCGGAGTTACAGCACGCTGTGCAGAAAGCCAAACCCTTAGCTATTTTCTCGGACTTTACCGAGAACGACCCGGAGCACCACTCACCTGGGAGCCACTGCTGCATCCTGGGAAACTGAGTCCGGAGATCTTCTGTGACCAGCTGAACTGAGTAAATTAGTGCCGAGGGGCGGAGCCGTTACTTGGTTGGGCTTTTTAAGGACTGCAGAAACTTGAGTTTCATTTATATCCACCGCAGGCGCTGACGAAGGCCAAACCGGCCGAAATGCATTCGCCATTTATTTGTGAACAATAAACGGAGCTGCTTTTAATCCCCGCTGAGGCTTCTGCTTCTGTCACTTGAGAGGAGGTCTTGTTTTTCATATATATATATATATATATATATATATATATAATTTCTATGGCAAAATGAAACCCCTCATTGTGTTCCTTTTCAAATTAAATGTATTAAGTGTTACCACTTTATTCCAATCAAGATGACTTCAGGTGTTCCATACTTTTGTCATAAGTAAGACTGTTAGCGTTCTAGTTGTTCTTTAGAACACTCTGGGACATTCTGTCATTGGGCTATAGTGGGGCTACATCTGGCTGATATTTGGGCTACATTTGGGCTCTTTTGTCTCTGGTGGCCATTTTGGGAGACTGCATATCAGAATTTTTTTAATGAAATACAAGAGGATTTGAGAAGTCACTCAAAAAGTGCCCTAATTTTTCTTTCTTCAGCACTAATCATAATTTATATGGCAAAATGAACCCCCTCATTTTGTTCCTTTGCAAATTAAATGTTTTAAGTGTTAACACGTTATTCCAATCAAGATGACTACAGGTGTGCCATACTTTTGTCATAAGTAAGACTGTTAGCGCTCTAGTTGTTCTTTAGAACACTCTGGGACATTCTGCCATTGGGCTATAGTTGGGCTACATCTGGCTGATATTTGGGCTACATTTGTTTTTTTTGTCTCTGGTGGCCATCTTTGGGCTACATTGGGCTACATTTGGGCTCTAACATATATATATAGCCCAACGTAGCCCAATATATATTTTTTCAAAGTTAATTTTCGTAAAAACCACTGGAGCACATATCTTGAGACATAGCAAAGGCACATCGGGCTACCAGTCCCTACAATTTTGCCAAGTTTGGTGAAAAACCATTCAGCCGTTCGGGCTAAAAGTGAGTCCAACCGCCCTATGGAAATTAACAAGGGGAAAACACGTTTTGGGACCCCCCTTTTATCTCGGCCCCCGCTTGACGAATCCCCCCCAAACTTTCAGGGAAGGAGCGGAGCGCCGCGAGGCAAAGTTAAGGAAAATTTCAGGAAGATTCCTCGACCGGCGCCAAAGTTATTCCCAATAACAATCCTAACTATTTATACCTACTGGCTATCGCCAGTAGGTAATATATATATGCACATATATATATATATATATATATATATATATATATATACACACACACACACACACACACACACATATATATACATATACACACAGTATTATTGATACCGAATCGGGTATCAGAGCACTTGACATACATTACATGAGGACACATTCGTTTTTGTTAGGCAAGGGGAGATTAAGTGATTTGCCCAGAATCACAGGATGTTCAGCGTCATTGCCGAGACTCGAACCCAGTTCCCCAGATTCGAGGTCGACCACCCTAGCCGTTAGGCCAACTCCTCAGGGCAGGGACTTAACGATTTTAACACAGACTTGAGGAAGGTATTACTAACATTTTCTCAAACTGAAAGGCTACATCATTCAACACATTTCTGATGGAAACTCCATTAAAAAAGAAACCAAAAACTCCCAGCTGAGTTTTTTCGACAGAGCTATTTTTAACTTCCAGTGTGGTTTAAAATGTGCCTTGGAAGTGTTTCACGTATTCTGCATCGGAGGTAACGTGTTCTGAAACACAGCAAACGTGCCTCTTAATCCAGGTATGAAGCTGGTTCCTGCCACAGGGTCAAAGAGAGCCAGGTTAAGCCTATAAGTGCCCATACGGGAAATGCCATGGCGTGCCCAGCACCCACGCAGAACTGAAAGTGCTTTTTAAATCCAAACTGTCTCAAAGGATTCATTTAGAGGTAATGGGAGGTCACCCAGATAGAGATATATATTTTTTTTATTTATTTAGGGTAACACTGTGGAAAGTTTGACAAGTTGTGTAAACTTTGCCGAAATTCACTTGGAGCAGATTTTGGTGCAAAATCTTCCTTTGCGAAAATAATTATCACACTAAAAGGTTGCTACAATTTTTTCCACTAAACCAGGATTCTTCAGAATTTTATACACGGAATTTGAAATTCACAATCTTGACTACCAATGCAATAACTGTTTGAACAAAACCGCTCTAATGTTCTGAAAGAAACCTCATTGGGACAAGTGTAGATTTTAAGAACTTGACCCATATTGCTTTCTTCAAAGCACTGTATGGTAATAATGCATACGCTAAATAAATACATGTTTTTATTTCCAATAATAACATTGTAAAAGGGTCTGCACTTCTTTAATAAAGAACTGTAAATACCAAAAGGGGGAAGCTTAAAGAAAAGCGTGACATTGGCACAAGTCTCCCACATAAACTGCGAGGAAACGATCTCCCCGCTCATAAAAATGCTCACCTGTTCTGGGTTTTTTTAACTGTGTTTATCTTTGTTGTTTAATAGACCACAAAGCTAGCTTCAAGGAGCAGTGCAGCACTTTATTGAGAACATTTTTATTGAAGCAGGTTAAGGTCCAAGGAAGGTTAGAGAAACGAGCATGTGAAGCGGAAGAGAAGGGCGGAAAAATGAAACAATACTTATTCCTTGTTTTCATTGCACATATTTAGGTATTATAGGCCTACTTGTAGTTTTAGTTACAGGGAGATTAAGCTATTTACCCATGACGACGCCATTTTGCGGTCAAATACTGAAGAGGCAATTACAACTCAAGTCTCTGAAACGGAAGGTAAGCAACTTTTAGACCAACGTTTCCGAACATAAACGTGGCTAGCACGTGCCCATAGCACCCTTCTCCACTCATAGGCCTTTATTGACGCGAGTTTAACACGTCATGACTTGTGCACAAATGCCAATCACCACTGTCATTCCGGAAGTTCCACCTTCTGCTGAGAATATCCTTCTGAAAGATCCCAGGAAGATGGGCACAGCTGCTGAAAGTCCAGCATGGCGGCTCCTCAGTACAGCCCCAAGTAGTATGACGTAAACTTGACTCGGGAGAAATGGTGAGCCCATCCCTTAAGGTCAAAGGCAATGTGAAGTGGTGCGAAATCCCCTAGTTTCCAGGTAGAAGACAGACCATCTGACATCCCGTAGGCAAGGCAGAACACTACAAGCGCTAAGGGGGAAGGATGCAAAGAGACAATTTAAGGCACGGGCAAAGTAGGAATTTGCCCAGGGCCCCACCTACAGGTAAATTGATCGGTCACAATTTCTCTTACTCTATCTCACTTATATTGATCTCTCTATTAGAACCTCACTACTTTACTCTTCCTGCTCATACCTCTGTCTCTTTCTACCCAGTGTCAATTGAAGGATTATTGGGCCCCATTCCCGTAAGAATCCCATGTGTTGCAGTTGATTTTAGACCCCAGGTCCACAAAAAGTATCATATCCCGACTAAACGTAGCCCCCAAAAATTACAGGCAAACCAATATTGCACCCAAACGCGCCTACTGGGATGGGGATCGAGGTGGCCAGTAGCCCAGATTTAAATTGATACAGTTCTATTACATAGGGCTTACCTAACACCACAACGCCTACATAATGTTTACTTGGCTCGTCAGCCGGTTGCACTCGTTCCCAGCGGATTTGGGACACATCACGTGGGATTGCAGCCCTATCTGGGATGAGATATTACAGGAGGTGCGTAGAGTGACAAAAGTGAACGCAGACTTTACAATCCGACACAGACTCCTGGGGCTACTGCTCATCTGGGATTGGTGCTGACCAGACGGTGCATAGCCATACACTGCGCTAGCCCAACCCAACAATGGGGCTTGAGCCCTCAGCGGGGAGCCCCGGTAAGACATATTTCAACTGTTTTTGTGCTGATATAAATCAATATTGTTTGGTCTATTTATGGCTTGAATAATTAGTATATATATAAATTCAACGTTGTTCCGAACAGGGACCCCAAAATATGCCTTATCCGTGCATCAAAAATATTTAAGATGATACAGAAGACACTAACAGTTCACTGAAAGCACCTGCGTCTTAAGCAAGATAGAACCCTGGCGAGAATGTACGCTATGGCCTAGAAGGCAATTCACCATAATGCCAGGCATAGCGGAAGTGACATCACACAGCCTTTGACATCTTATCACAATAAAGTGTTGTCCGCCTGTCTCACCTTTAGCTCTGCAACAGAATCCCATTTACTGTTGAGATCCTAAGGCAAGGAGTGAAAACTAGAGACAGTAAAGAGGGTCTTGAGTTGTGTTTACTTCCTTGGAGGTAGCAAGAGCAGGACCAGGGAGACCAAGGGGTAGCAGGCACTAACTACCACTGGCTATCCGATTAATGTCAATGCAGTAGTCCACAGGTTCATGCGGTGCTATATGAATTGCCCACTAGGTCACTACCCATAAAGAAGACCCATACCACCTTAAAAGTACCAAATCCAAAGCATCTCAATGAAGAAGTTTACGAAGGGCCTTCAAAGAATATTCTAGATTTAATTTATGGAGGTCCCCGACAAACCTCTGCCCTGGGTGCCCAGTGTGCAATAAAAAATAGCGTTCCTCATTTTATTTCAGCACACTTTCCTCGTTTGTTCATCAGAACATGATGGTTGAAACTGAAAAATCCAGAGCTAGGAACAGCACAAGTCTCATTGCACTCAATGATGTTACTCTCCCAAAGCACTATCTTGAGGCTTTTAGGAGAGTGGACCATGGGTAGGTGAGAGGCGTGTGAGGGGGAGAATGTGAGGTATGGCGAATTAGAACATGTGAGTATTAAATGCACAGAAACTGATGTTGTCTCGTGATAAGCAGTATTCAATATACCACACACACCCAAACACAGTACAGGAATGGGTTATGTTTTGTTATATTATGGTCTGTGTATTTGTATAGCACACAACTCACCTGGGAGGATCTCCTGGTGCTGAGGCAGGTCCTGAATTGGCCCACCCTGGACCGGGGCTAGGTGAAGAGTCAGGTCTTGAGTTTCTTGCAGTTTTCAAGAACTGAGGTGGCGGATCTGATGTGCACGGGCGACCTAGGCCATTCCAGGCGTTAGGAGCTGTGTAGAAGGCATGACTGCCAGATCTGTCTCTGCGTATGCAGAGGATGTGTGCAAGTAGGAGTCCGGCTAAGCAGAGTTGTCTGGCAGGAGTGTGGAAGTTTATGCGTTTGTTGAGGGACGTGGGGCCAATGTTGTGTAAGGCTTTGTATGTGTGCAATTTAGTTAGAAGAGTGCTTGCCTGTGGATTGGGACCAGTGGATCTCTTTGAGGTGCGGGTGGGAGGTTTTGAAGTCTTCTGATAGTTGTGGGGTGATTCTGGCAGAGGTTGCATAGCCGTAGTCTAGCTTGCTAGTGATGAGGAGTTGGGAGACACTTTTTTTTTTTAAAGTGATGGCGATCCATTTGAAGATCTCCTTGAGAATCTTGAGTTTGTGGAATTCGCAGTGTATACCTTACCAGCACCTTCACGTCGCTCAAACCTCCACCAGCAACAATAACCAACATAAAATCATAACACATTCAATTTCTCTTTCTCGTTAACCTAATTCTGGAAAATACATTGCAAGGAAAGCGTTTTACATACATTCACCGCAGCTCAGTTATGACCAATAAGCCACTATCACATTCCCACAGGTATCAATAATGGGACAACTCAAACAAACCATCAGTACTTCCATTACAGAGACATCTGCATTACAAATGCAAAGAGCCAGGCAGATCATCAAACCCATTTCCAATCAGGTAGACAGCAGTACTATGCTCAGACTGCCTGGAAGCGCCGGACGATGGGTATGTCACCGACCAACTAGTTGATAATGTGCCTCGTCTTCGCCTCTCGAATGCTAACGTAAGACTCATGGCTCAATGTATATGGCTGTGCCAGCCAACCAGCGTGCAGAATGGCTCATGAGGTGATCACCTGCCAATGAAAAGAGGTGATCAGCAAATCAAGAGTCCTAATGCCAGCAGGGCAGACTCAGCCTTCAATCACTCTGAGGTTGGTAATTGAGTACCATAATAGTGAGTTCATAGATGCACCTGTTATTTACACAACTTAAACACAGCAGCAGTGCAGTTTTAAGCACTATAATAAAAAGTCGAGACACTATTATTATCCTACAGGACCACACATGATCCGCTTACATCAGAATGTAATGCCAAGATCACTCCAGGCACATTTCACTGCACAGACGTGGAGGTGGACCACGACATCAAAACGTACCACTGCAGGACAATTCAGACTGCGGCCTGCGATGAAATCCTTGGAAGCATATAGCGGAGCCCTTGGATGGCCAAAAGTGCTAGGAGGACATACTGCTGGTAGCCAGCGCTATGCAAAATGTCAATTACAACAAAACATTTTATCCTTAGCATGCCTGACTGTCATTTGTTCTTCAATGGAAGGTCTGCTATGACCGTACTAAAACATTAAAACAAGCCTACAATTCAGAAGAACTAGTTTACAAAAAACCCTTCCAGAAACTAGCAGAGCCTTAGGGAAGAGCCACTTGAACCCTTTCTAAGAACTATATATAACAGGAGGTACTATTGCATATATTAATTTTAAAAGTGCTGCTGCTGCACACATTGGCTGTGAATGGGAAAAATTGGTGTGATGCCGCTCATTGTGCCTGCATGAGGAAAAAAATATCACACCTTTTATCTGCTGAATAACTGGCTGTTAGAGCAGGAAGAGGTGTGTAAGAGGCCACTGTAGGAGGACCAGGAGTGTTGTGTAACTTCCACCACTTCCCTGCTGGTGATGTTAGCGGGGTGAGAGGGAGAAGGAAGGGGGCAAAGAAAACTGGAATACACTACAGAGTACATTTCAGAAGAGTTTCATAGAGAAATAATTCATCCAGGCCAGCTGTTTTCTTTGCGCTCTGAGACAGTTCTGTCTATCACATTCTAAAGACAGGACTGCAAGTCCCAGAATGCAAAGTAAAAACGTATATATATATATATATATATATATATATATATATAGAGAGAGAGAGAGAGAGAGAGAGAGTGAGAGGAGAGAGAGGAGAGAGAGAGAGAGAGTGAGAGAGAGAGAAAGAGTGAGAGAGTGAGAGAGAAAGAGAGAGAGAGAGAGAGAGAGAGAGAGAGAGAGAGAGAGAGAGAGAGAGAGAGAGAGAGAGAGAGAGAGAAAGAGAAAGAGAAAGAGAAAGAGAGAGAGAAAGAGAGAGAGAGAGAGAGAACTGTGGATAGGTACTGGTCTTGCTTTATCTTGGCACTTTGGGCTTCGCCCCCAAATGACACACAGGAGGGTCCATTTTTAGGTCTCGCGACCTATCGATGCGCGCATGCGCATCGAGCGGAGCGAGAATTCAAGTGGCGAAAATTCTCGTGAAACCACCAGCTTTTTGCTGGAGTTTTCATGCAGTTCATGTGAACCACGTGTTCAAACATGAACGCGCATCAGCCTCCCTCCATTTGCCGCACAGCACATCAAAGGGCTTCGCCCAGCGTGCGCTCTGCGGCTTCTCGGCTTCTCCTCCCCTAATTACGCCGCACACAGCCTTCCATGCATTTCTCCTCCCCCTCCCCAGCCAGCTTCCCCCAGGCCGTGTTCCCTCATCCCTCGCACCCCCTCCTCCTTCAGCTTGTTCAAACAACGTCCAAGAGTAAGGAACAAGAGGCTCAGACATTTCTCAGTATATTATTTTTATTTTCAGCGTCAGACATATTGCATTGCAGATGCGTGTTATGTTGCATGCCCATTATTGTTGTAATTTCAGAATCCTCATTCTCAAAGGACTGGTGTAAAAACGCTATGCCTATTTATTTCGGGCATGCTCACAAATTACACTCGTTTCAAAGATTACCGCCTCACCACTTATAAAATTCAGCAGCTGCCACTGTCCCGGGGCCGTTAATCCCTGTAATAACATTCCAGAACTGCTTCTTGGCAATAGTATATACATTTCTTAACTTGATCCTGTTCTCAATCTGTGTCCCCTTGCTTGTTTCTTGACCTGTTTTCCATACTTTCTTTGTCCGTGAGTTTTCTTTCTTTGATGACTAAGGTGTATTCATAGTTCTGCGTCCCAGTATTTATTTTGCACGCATCTTTTCGCTTCTTCTCTTCTTCTTTCCCCTTTCCTGACGTTGATTCCGTTTCTCACAATGTATGCTTTCAAAAATGCTTTCAATGTTGGCATAGCATAGGGAACACCCCTATAGCACCAACTCCAGACTGCACAGCAAACAGAACCTCGAGCCGACCTAGCGCCGTACATTTCCACCTCATGGCACGTGATCGCATTTTAGAGCAGTCAGAGCCTCCAATCTCAGCACCTCGACAGGAGGGACTCCATCCAGCTCTACCTTTTACAACAACTACAGCAATCATACAGACACAATCAGCGGCTGAACTGGCTGACCCTCCAACAAGTCAGTGGAGCGCCTATCTGTGTTCTCCGATCTTAAACAAGCTGGACATCCTTCCGCAAGACATGGAAACCCTGATGCAGGGACTCAAGACCCCTTCCCCTCCCTCTGTTCTCAGCAAAAAAAGCCTGCCTCCAAGTCGTCTCCCAGGGGAACGGACAAGCCGCAAGGCTTTTTACAATGCCAGCCTGCACACTCTGGCCCCGACAATGGCACAAATGCTGGATGCACCAGAGTCCAACAATCAGGGAGCGACGCTCGCTTTGCTGCCCAGGAGCCATCTCCACAGCCGTCCACAGCTCTACAGTAGCCCCAGCAGCCTAACGGCAACTCCCAACAGTCTAGCGCCTGTAGTGTATGCCACGTGGAATGAGCGTGTTTGCTCTTTGCATAGCGCTTAATACAGCCGTCTTCTAAGCACTGTAAACAATTGGTTATTTTTACTCAGTCCAGCAGCTTACATTCATGCATCTCTGGGGGAGCCACGCTGGCCTGCAGGTCACATCAGATGTCAGCAGCGGGTGCTGCGCCTTGAAGATGACCTTTGAAGTGCCAACATCTTTGTGAATCCAGCAATATTTTAGCACTGGATCCCTCTGGGTTATTTTACCATTATTTCGGGGTCTGGGGGTGTCTCCCTAGCAGGTTTGTGTCCCAACATCCAAGTTGTTTGTAGATACAGTAAAGTACACAGACCCTTCCCCCGTGAAGCTCAATGATGTGACCCAAACGGACCAGTTCCCACTCATCACGGAAGTCAATGAGTATTTTTGCATGTTGATCACTCTAGAATGATCCAAATTCCAAATGCATGCACACTTGCGGTTCAAATTGTTGACACTGAATTTATTTTCGTTTAGGCGATCGCTTTTCACGGGCTGCGTGAGCTCTTAACAAGATTGGCATTGTGTCTGACTACTGAGGTCGAATGCCTCTGCTTTCCCCCTGGGCGGTCAGAAACAAAGACGGTGGACATTTAAATGCTGCATAACTAAATAATTATAAGGTCCAACAAGCATTGGCATTGCCAATAGGTCTCGCTTGTGGGACCTTATAAGTATTTAGTTTTGCAGCACAATATCCTTGTTGCATAATCGGATATTGTGCTGCAAAACTAAATACTTCTAAGGTCCCACAAGCGAGACCTATTGGCAATGCCAATGCTTGTTGAAGCAGCCCCTGGCAGCATGATTTTCCGCTCTGTAACTGCCTGGAGCTGCATGCTAATTTCCACTGCTTTACATCCCTCCCTATCCCATGTCATCACAGGGTGCGGGGGTGTTCCGTAAGTATCTCAGACCAGACTCCACCCCACCATATGACGTTTTGGGGAAGGGTGGGTACATAGAAGCAGCATGCTGTAATGTAAAAGGAGGGGATCAGGTTCGGCTTATCTGCTCTTGTTAGATCCCACCGGCGGGCGCCAGAATCCGCTCCCTTGGGCAGACCCAGCTGCCCTCTTTTCCGCAGGATTCTTGCAGTCCCTGCTCCTCGTTCTATGACAGAAGGTTGTAAATACCGTGTCCTCACACACATACCAGTGCTTAATTTGTAAACTATTATGTGCCAGGGCTCTGACCAGGAGGCCACTATAGCTTGCACCACCCATCGACCTTGTCATCGCTGCCAAAACAACTATTTAACACCTTTCTCGCATGTAAATGCGACAGTTCAGAATATTCCAGATGCCCAAAGCTAAAGGAATGGCTGGGGAAGCAGGTATTAGCAATGTTAATATATATTGTAGTCCTAAACTACCATTTTTCTGCTCATCTGTAAATTAGATGAACAGCGCCACCGTGTGGTGGACTGTTATAAGTATGATGTTGACAATTAGGTGCCGGTGCTGAGCACAGGAAACCAATTATGTGCTGGTGCTGAGCACCGGAAAGCACTGGCTCAAATAAAGCACTGGCTCAAATTAAGCACTGACACACAAATCTCACTGTGCTTGAGTAGGATTCCGGTCTTCGCCTATCATTGCTGTGTGTGTGTAAATGCAGATCGCAGTGACTGTGCCACCCACTGATGCCTCCTGGCATCACACTTCTCAAGCAGGCCCTTTCCTACTCATGAGAAAGAGGAGGGTCAGTCCAAAGATGCCAGCTTTAAAACTGGAGACACTGGTTCGAATTTCGGCATCTGCTGAACATCCTGTGACTCTGGGTAGTTCAGTTAATTAAATCATTAATTCAATTAAAAAATATATATAAATCTGACCTTGTGCAACACAACAGGCGCTTAGGTAAAGCATGCCAACACCCTTTGGCCAAGTGTGCACAATATAACTGCAAAAATGGAAATAAACAGGAGAATATTCAGCTTTTAAAAAAGAAGTTGTATGTGAAAGCCACTTTAGTATATCACTTGCAAAGACACTCATCAACTCATCAGCTGCAGAGTGGTCACAAAAGCTTAGTTCTAAAGTTTAATGTTACAAATGAATGCAGTAGCTACTGTGTTTAAGGAGGTCAGTGGCATGCCCATTGTCAGGTTTGCAGGGTAGCAAGAGAGACAGGAGGGGGCAGAAGACGTACAGGAAGAGTTGTCTCACGACACGGCTATATGTTTAAAAGAGTGAGCACCCAGCTGTACAGTTTGCACTGTTTAGTAGGAACTGGAGACAAGCAAAACACAGTCCTCAGTGCTATTGCTTGACTGGGCCAGGAAGGCCTTTAAGTGGGATGAAAAAAGCTGAGGGGTCTCTCAAAGGGGCGTGACCAAGGTAATTAAGGGCGTGGCTTAAAAACATGTAAGCTAGAAAGCTTTGCTTAGCATAGTGTGCCGCCCAACTTGTATTTTGCTGTTTCTGTCATTGCATCCAGATATATGATGCACCAAGTAACATCATACCTACAACAAGTCAGGACTATTGGCTTTGTCAATGGTTGTTAGTTCCATAAGATAAAGAAGAAACTATGGCTTGTATATAACATTGAACAAGCTTCCACTTAAAGGCCTGGTGACACCTCAACAATGTTGCTGCTCCTGAGTTTTTAAAAGAGAAGGGAAACCCAGAGAGAAAATGAGTCTCTTTAACCCCTTGCACGCTGATGACGAGCTGGGCTCGTCATGAGGTAGCCTCCTGCTACGCTGATGACGAGCCCAGCTCGTCACGTAACATGCGGTTTCGCAAAAGTCAGCGTACGAGCGGAATTCCGCCCGCACGCATGCGGTTAAAGGATTTCCCTTCCCCTACAACACTCACCTGGCATGGTGTCATGCTGTAACCTCTCCACTGGTGAGAAGTGAGCAGCGCGAGTAGCGCACATGATGTGCCTGCTGTCACTGCAGTTCGGGAAAAAACGGACCGCCTGTGCCAGAGCACAAAACAAAGCCCGATAGGGACCCGTTTCCAGGCACCCTTAAAAAAACTGCCGGTGCTCAGCACCAGTGAGACCCGGCCCACTTAACGCCTTCGCTGCTGGCCCGTTTCCGTCGCTGTGCGGTAAACAAACGAACAGGGCGGGGCCGTGACGAACCCCAGCCGTCATCCGCACACGAGCACCGCGGAGCGTGACGGCTGGGGTTCGTCACCAGCATGCAAGGGGTTAAAGCCCTGGGCCCAGGCCCCATCTCTCCTGAAAGGTACGCTCCTGCTCCTAAATGAAAACAAACATTTTCAATGTAATAGGTCTTGCATTTATGTGAATTTAAGCTATTGGCATTGTAAATGACAATGCCTTTTATTTATGTTTTAAAAAGAAAAAACAAAAATTAAAGGCATTGTCATTTGCAATGTCAATAGCTCAAACTCGCGTAAATGCAAGACCTATTGCATTGCAAATGCTTGTTCTTCTTGGCTCCTAAAAGAAGGAAGGGTGATCGGGGCAGGAGACAGCAAGAGTGATCGAACTACCACGTGGACCTGCGGTGGCCCAACGGAGGGAGGTTTCAAGCAAGGAAGGAAGCGGAGGAGGGTTCATAGGAAACCAAGACAAACTGTGTGAGGCGTCAGAAGCACATGGGTGGGTTTTTAAAAACAGTAATAATGAGAATACCACACTGGCCAGAATGTGAGCGTGCAGGGACGTATTTTTCCATTGTGTGACCACCCTGCAGCAGCTACAACTATTACGTGGAAAGCCTCACTGGGTTATGCTGTGCTGTTTTTTTGCATAAAGACACTCTATACATAGGCTAATGTAGAAAACAAAAAAATAGATGAAACTATTATTCATCCAGTGAAAATAGGATATAAAGGTAAGAATTTAAAGAATAGAATTTTCTGATAACAACCAAAGCTTACAGATTCACATGAGTGATACATAACAAGAGAGAACGAGAAACCATTTCATAAGTCCAGCGGATGCACTGGACAGCACTTAGGGAAAAAAACACAATACAGTGAAAACAAGGTGCATGTGTTTGGAAGGCATTAGGGAAAAACGGGATCTAGAACAGTGCATACAATGCTCCCTCCAGAAAAAAATGCATGTTCCATGGTGCACTGATCACTGGGGGGCAGTACAATTGGCAGGGGGGCTGGAGGGCAGTACAATGTCAGCATAGAAAGTCAGCATTCCCCTGTCCAAATCATGCTATTCCCATGTGTGTAGAAGAAGCAAGAACGTATGGCGGATAACTACCCATAAGACACTTGCTTATTGAAGGATATCATCCTGGCATCAGGTATCCCATCCATACCGGGCAGAAAAACCTGACTCCCTGCTTCAATTAATTAGAAAGAGAACCAGCCTCAAACAGCAGTGATACCGCTGCATACAAGCAGAAACAACCAGGATCCAGGCGAGAGCTGGTAGACCCAATCATATAGTTGTCCAACATGGTGGAAATGCTCTCCTCAGAGAGACAGAACCTGGTAAAAGAGCACAGTGAGAATAGAGGAATTTGGCCAGGATCAGACAGGCCATGGCCCTTTCATTTCTAACCTCAAGCATTACAAACATCTCTAGCCTAGAGTAGAGTGGAGAAGAGTGTTGTAGAGTGGAGTGTCAGAGCGGAGTAGAGTGGTCTAGAGTGAAGTAACAGAGTGGAGTGGCATAGAATGGAGTTGAGAGGAGAAGAGTAGAGTGAAGCAGTGTCGTAGAATGGAGTAGAGAGGTCTAGAGTGAAGTAGCGTGATCTAGAGTGAAGTGGCGTGGAGTACAGCGGAGTGTCGTAGAATGAGAATAGACGAATAGAGTGGAGTAGAGTGGTCTAGAGTGAAGTAGAGTGGTCTAGAGCGAAGTGGCGTGGAGTACAGCGGAGTGTCGTAGAATGAGAATAGAAGAATAGAGTGGAGTAGAGTGGTCTAGAGTGAAGTAGAGTGGTCTAGAGTGAAGTGGTGTGGAGTACAGCGGAGTGTCGTAGAATGGAGAATAGAAGAATAGAGTGGTATAGAGTGAAGTGGAGTGTCAGAGTGGATTATCATGGAGTTGAGTGGCATTGAGTGGAGTGGCGTAGAGGGGAGTAAAGTGGTGTAGAGTGGAGCGCTGTAGAGTACAGCGGTGTAAAGTGAACTTGTGTATAAGTGCCTATAGTGGAGTAGCGTGGCGTAGAATAGAGGGGAGGAGAGTGTGTTGAGTAGAGTGGACTGGCGTAGAGTGTCGTACAGTGGATTTGCGTAGAGTGAAGTATTCATGGTGTGTTACTGAACTGCCATTACAAACAACACATTTTCAATTGAAATGACCATTACTTTTACGAACTCATACAGTTCTTGTGATAAAACTATACAGATGCAAACGATAATGTGTGAAAACAGAATCTTCTTGAGTATTGATGTGTTTTGATCATATTCAAATATCGTTTTCCACCACACTTCAAAGTTACAAAAAAAATATGCTTAATTTGTGCTTTCCTAATTCTAATATATTCTGAAATATTTTCACAGTTCATTTATAGACATATCAATTCTGTTGTCAGTTAGAAAAAAAATATCATTGTACATCTTTAACTTTAGCGCACCCCAGTACCCAGCAAAACTGGCACATAAATCCTCACTTTAAAGTCAGAAAAAGAAAAGTGAACACCAAGCTCCCTCGGAAGACAGAGCCTGACATTTCACCTGTCTTTGAATGCACAGCAAATGTGACAAGATCAGAACAAAATGTAAAGGCCTGTTTATAGAAAGTGAGTACTTGTGGAAGAATACAAGGAGTGAGTCAGAGAGGTGGTAAACAAGTTATGCTCCACGGGAAGGACAAAGACATGCTAGGCCACATAAAAGAAATAATGCCAGAAAATAGAAAGCAAGCAAATGTGAGTTACAAACCATGAAGCCAATGGTAAGCAATCGGCAAATGAATTCTTAGGGAAGCTTTCAGAGTGTCCCCAAGAAGTCTTTGCAAACCGAACAGCTTCACTGTCTGGTAGGCTTCAACCTATTAAGTGCAGGTTCCACAGTGCATTGATCACAGGGGTCCAACATAGACTCTGAGCACTACCATGCCTGTAACACGCTTTTCCCCTGTGTGCAAAAGAATAGGGTCTTAAAAGCAGACAATTTCCGTAAGAGGCTGACCTATCCAGGGATATCATCCTGGCACCAGGTATCCAAACGATACTCGTCAGCAAACACTGCCTCACTAATTTTGTTACTTAAAAAGAGAACCAACATCAAACAGCAGGGGCATCGGTGCACACATAAATAGAAACAACCTAGATCGAGGAAAATGCTGGTAGGCCCAAAAATATAGTTGTCCATCATGGTGGAAGTGCTCTCCTCTGACAGACAGACCTCGGTAAAAGAGTACAGTGAGCATAGGGTAATGTGGCCAGGCGCAGACACTCCATGGCCCTTTCATGCCAAACCCCCAGACCTGCAAATCCCTCTCGCCGCTCTCCAAAATCAGCCACCACCACCAGACTTCTCAAGATTTCAACCGTACAAAGGCGCAAAAGGCCGTAGATCATTCTTTACGCAGAGGTGAGACTGAGCTCTTTACCAGCTGCCACCAAAGCCACTGATGAACTTTTCAGCTCCATAAAAACATGTCGCTATTTCCGCAGTCCAACATTTTTTGCTAAAGTTTTTGGCACCACAGACCTGTGTTGGTCATGCACATGCTTTGCCAATCCTGCATTCATCCATGCATCCTCAGAGAGCTTGGCCCCACCGCTCTGCCTTACCAGAGCCATCTGTCAATCCTTTCATACAGACGTTCAATAAGGGTACTTGAGACAGCAGATGAGGAGGGTCTTAGCCGACACAGGCAGGCGCTGATCGGGCTGGGGTGCTTAATCGCAGAAAGGGACATCACCCATTATTGGCTGAGTAAGAAGACTCCACTGATCTGAATGCAGCAAAATGCATGGACAGATGTGCACAGCTTGAACGAGAAGTGAAAGGAGTGCGAGGAGACCTTGAATGTGACATGGAGGACATTGGAACACGACTGACTCCAATGTCGTTTGTGCAAATGTCGGATGATGTAAATGTAAATGTAAATGTATATTGATACTTGTATAGCGCACTACTCACCCGCAAGGGTCTCAAGGCGCTTGTACGAATACCGCTGTGGAACCCATCCTGGCTTTCCCTGTGAGGTGTCCACTCTTGGGCACCCCCAAGGTGAAGCCAGGCATCCTTAGCGTTGTTGGGGCCGTTGTGGAGATTAAGCAAGCTATTGCCCAGAGTTGCAGAGTGGGACTCCATGATTGGAATAGGCACCGAGGCGAGAATTATCAGGTCTGTGGAATTTTGAGCCCAAGACCCGCCGAGGCGGGGAATTGAACCCTGGTCCCGGGCTACACCTCTGCATCAGGGTCTGCCGCTCTAACCATTGAGCCACACTTCTCCTGCAACATTGGTTACAATGTTTTAAACTATCTTTTGTTTCTTATAACTGGAAAACGAATAGAAAAATGTTGCATAATAAAAATAATAAGGGTACCTGAGCTGTGCAGTGTTGTAGGTACCAGTGCTCCATGTATTTACCATCCCTGCAGTAGGACAGGCGGAGGGGCTGGGGTGGCTCAAACTGCTTCCAGTGACGTCAGCCACATAATGGCGAGCCTGGTCAGTAGTTCAGACCTGAATTATGTGGTGAGACCTTCAGGTGTGGGTTAAAGGGACAGGTAAGAGCTGGGCTCCAGCCACAAGCCACACACCTTCGAAAGGCAGCAAGGGAGAGCATGGTGCAACCAGAGACCTGTGGCATTTCACAATCTGAAAAGGAAAGGTGATGCTCGTCGACAAATTGAGTTAATTCCACTTACAATGCACAACAGAACACCTGTAACTGAGTTACAGGTGTTCTGTTGTGCATTGTAAGTGGAATTAACTCAATTTGCGGACCTCAACTTAAACATTTCTTTTTTTTAAGTCTGCCACAAATAAATTGGCAACAAGGAGAAACGTGGCAGTAAATCTGTGCAACATAATTGGTTGCAATGTCTGAACTTTAAAATATCTTATACGGTTAAGACACATTCTGCAAAGATCCTTGTGTGCCCAGTAAATCTCAGGATAATAATAATAATGGTAAGATAACTCTGGAGGTTAACTCTTTTGCCGGGGAGTCTTGGTCTAATTCCAGTTTTGAATCAAAATACAACAGAGGGGTAATATGTCTCCTGTAAAGTACATCATATAACAGACATTTTTATTTATTTCATGTAGATGGGTAAGTGAGTTACTCTTTTTAACACAGAGATCCTTTTGTTACTTGCAGTTCATTAATTGTAATCCTAATGTAGCACAGTGAGCAATGAAGAACATGTGAGTAGAGGTGGGCAAGCCAACAAATCAACAGTAAGAGCCGAGCCAGAGCAAAACGTCTGGCTCAGCTCTTGGAGCCCGTGCACGAGCCCAACCCTGAAAATATTTGCTATTTAAATTATACAACAAACATCATTTAGAATAGTATAAAGTCTCTTCAAAATTCGAAAAAGTATTTTCTTCAACATGTGGAAGAAGCTTTGACCTTAATGCTCAAATATTTTAAAGTGCTATCATACCCGAAAATCAAAAACAAGAGGTTTTGGGGGGATAAAATATTTGTGTACGATCACTCAATTTAGGCGGGGAAGATGTAATTTATCAAGGTTTTCTGGTTTAAATTTGTACAAACTAGCCACTAAATTAGGGATCTATGTGCCTTTCTGTATGTTAAAGCTTTGTATTTACTTCTTAGTGAATTTTTCTGCAGCTTTTATGTAGTGCAAACTTGACTCAAAGAGATTGGCACAATTTACACGAGCACCAGTTATATTACACAAGGTCAGGTTCCATTTTTTATAGGCACAGGGAGATTAAGTCATTTGCCCAGAGTCACAGAATGTTGATCCCCAACGCCGAGACTCGAACCTGGTTCCCCAGTTCCAAAGTCAATAGCTTAGGGCTTAGTTGCCACATCCTGTGTCTAATAGTGAAGGAGGCACCGGGAGGTAAGCGGAAGCCACTCGAAAGCTCGGTTCATTATGGGCTCGAGGTTCCAACAGCACCTTGAGATGAGCCAGAGCCAGTATAAATACTGTTATAGACCAACTCATCCGATATTCTAACAGTACGTGCATATCTCTTATTTACAGGGAGTAAACAAAGTAAGAAAATATGCCCCATTTAAGTACTTGTGAAGTAAACAGTTGTGTGCCTTTACCTCCCCGTGATTGCATTTGCATCTAGGTGTGAGGCACCAGATAGCTCCCAGCCAGGATACATGAACATAAAAAAAGCTGATGGCCCCTTAAATGTGGCCTTTGTTTTGGGCCTAGCTGGAATTTAAAATAACAAAGCCCCCTCGCCACGTTCTGGATCAGAACTAAAGGCAGACAATGTGCAGGCACTACTGAATTTGTTTAGTGTTTGAAAATTGCACCGGGATGAGTTTAGCATATTTCAGTGTGGCCAAACTAATTGGCAGAGTGGATGTTAGACACAGTCTACCCACTTGTATCACCAACTTGTGCCCTGCATTCCCCCAAGCATCTGGAGATATTTAGCTACGACCCTGATGCCATTGCACAAAAGCCTAGCCCCCTGCCCAGTGCCCACCCCATGTTCCTGCCCAGCAGTGGCACTGGGTTGAGTTATTTTGAGTTGGTGGGGCTAGATCCCGGAAGCCACAAGGAAGCAGAGACGTTTTAAGGCGTGGGCAATTGCCCCGGGCCTCCACCATCCAAGGGGCCCCCTGGGACACTGCAGTTTCTCTCTAGCTCACTTTTGTGTTCTTTTTTTATCTCAACCTTTAACATATAATTCAATATTGCTTGCCAACATAGAACTTCAGTAAGCAAAAATCGGTAATAAAAAAAATAAAAGTTGTTCCAAACAGGTGCCCCCAAAATATGTCTCCCCCGAGCTCCTAAAATCCTTACGATAACACTGCAGAGAGAACTTGTCTTCACTGGGTGACATGTGGTTTTGCTCTGGGTTTTGGTAAAATGGCCGATGGCCAATTGGGGCCCATCGGGAGACGGGTAGGGGAAAGACCGACCGGAGACATTTTAATCCCTTCGGGGCGGATGACGAGCTCTGCTCGTCATGAGCGTAACGTGCCCTACGCTGATGACGAGCTGAGCTCGTCATGTAACGCGGTAAATTTGAAAACGCAGCGCGCAGCTGGAAAACCGCTAGCGCGCATGCGGTTAAGATGTGATAAAGGCCACTTTATTGGGAACAGGTGCATCTTAACAAAACATATCCTTGGCCTTTGCCGTACAAAACTAGTCCTAACTAAATAAACACGTACCTGCTCACACCCCAGTTCCCCCGCAACAACATATACATCTTTACCAATTACCCAAACGCCTGCCTCAACTGTTTTAAAACTCCTGCCAACTGTACACTCCCTTCCCCTCTGTCAATGAGACCTCATTCCTCCTACCTACCCCCCCCCCCCTTAACTAGGAAAAGCGCCATCCAAATTTATTTCCAGCACCTGCCCCAGCGACATCAACCCATCAGATCTAACCAACACACCTGCTCCCAACAAAACCCTACCAGGGAACCTCCCTACCTGGGGCGGGCGGGGTGGGACAACAACTATGCTACTGCTCGGCTGCTGGGTCACTGTCACCAAAATGGTGCCCAGTGACCCAAAATGGCCGTAGTTATACCCCTGAAGCCCAAACGTAGCCCAAACCAGCCCAAGGAGCCCAACCAGCCCAACCTACTTCCTGTCCTTCGCTCTATGTCTCCCCCCCTCCCTTCCTCCCGGGGCCCCAAACTTCCCCGGGAGGGGGGGGGGGGGAGCCTCCCTCCGGTCCCCCCCCCCCCCCCCCGCAAAACCCCAATCGCGTAATTAAATATATGAAATGCAGTTGGCAGCCACAAAGGTAAACTGCAACGCATCCCTTAGAAAGAACTTTAATTCTACAACGAGTACATTCCAAGGTGAACTTGCACACTAAGCAGTCAGAGATGCAGCGAGAGTAAAGTGGGGGCTTTCAGTGAGCAGGGCGTCGGAGCGCTAGATGAAATCTAATGGGTTTCACCGCAGGCCTTTGTAAACGGACTGATGACCAATGACGACACACGCTGTCAGCTGCCTTACGGTCTGAATACATTATACGTATACCCGGTAGGTGTTGCAATATTAACCAGGGGCAGGTAGTGCAATGAATTACTTTAACTCCACCCGAGGGGGTGCAGGTGCAGGTGCGCGCGTGCAGAGGTGACGGAGGGGAGGGCCAGAAATTAAGCGTGTCAATCGACAATTCCTCTGCTGTTGCACGCGCTGTCCGGCCCTCGCGGCCAATCGATGCCCAAGCCTCGCATCTGAAAATAAATGAAAGAATACCGCGCGCGCTCTCGGGCGGCAGAAGAAAATCACTAAAGGTCAGACAGTCGATAAAAGTTCAAGGAAATGCAACGAAATGTTTGCAAACCACCAGAAACGCGGTGTAATGAGAGCTGCAATCCTGCCCACCAGCGCGAGCCGCCTGACTCACAGGGGCAGCAGGCACTGGAGAGCAGGGGGGAGGCCTTGGCTATTCGGTGAGGTGCCCACCCCCTGCCAAAAGCACGCTTTATAAATCATATGTGCTAACGCAAACATTCCCAAAACACATACTTTGCACAAAGAATGTTTATCACGCTTGCTTGCACCATTTATTGATGCGCGCTCCTCCCAAACTTTGTGCGAGCTTGAGCCTTCAGGTCATATTTTATTTAACTCGTCTGTACACTGACATTTCATCGCACCCTCGAGATTTTAAATAACACCATTTTGCCTATTTCGAACTGTCTCTAAACCTTGGTAGGGTTGGGGGGGGGGGGGGGGGGGGAGGGACAAGGAGCAGGGAACAGATCAGTAATTTAGGCCAGGATAACACAACACTCTGATTAACAGAGAGCTGTGATACCAAAAACAGTGATGACAACACACCATACAATGTTTTTTATTAAATTGTATTGTATTGCAGTATTTATATAGCGCTTACTACCCCTATGTGGGGCACTGAAGGTGTTGCCTACATGAGTATCACACTACACTAGGGTGTAGGGTGTGTGGTTGGAAGAATGTTGTTTTTGTTTTGATTCCAAGTGGAAAATGTTTCCATGTTGTGTGAGATTACCACCGAGGTGCTCGTATCATGCTAACCCTTTCCGTGCGCAGAATTTCTGCGCTGTGCGTGCGTTTCCATTAGTGGGCGGGGATTCGGGACGGTCGGGGGACGTCCTGCGCACACACCCACTATGACACGTGACGGCTCCCGGATGTCACGATCATGGAAGAGGTTAAAGTACACAGCGCGTAGCAGTGTGTTGGCTGATGAAGAGTAGGCAGTTTATGGTATGCTAGTAGCTTTGAACAGCTATGCAAGTCCCTTTATTGTTTTTCTTATGATATAGTCTGCTCAGTGGGTTACTGTACTACACTGCCCAATATGATGTTCTGTGTATAGTTGTGGCTTGCAGCTGGCATGGTTGGAGGGAGACAGAAATGGAAAGATCTGTAGGGATGGACATTTTTATGATCATCCCGTATCTGAATGTCTTTGAAAGAAGTAGATAAGCGGTCAGATTGTATAGAGATTTAAGGGCTGCAGTGGTGGACTATATTAAAGCGCCCTGAATTGTTCCGCAATATGTGACCGTTATTCCACACCTGTTTATTTGGTGATGGCTCTACAGGGCAAGTGATGGACGACCCTCACAGAAGATATGTCTAGTGTGAATTAAAGAGGTTTAATTACAATGTGTTGCTGACTACTGCTTATTATGGTTTCGTATTATTGTGGCCACAACTGTTATATATGAAAGTACATAACTATATAATGCCACGGCGAACCATAAGTCAACCCCTTCTTATCTTACATGCATATCGAAAACAGTTTGCTAGTTGAGTTGTTTGCAATTCATGGGTTGTAAACGGAGGATTGCGCCTGAGGGTGCAGCTGTTTTCTGGGTTCTGTTGTCAGTATGTGGGTGGTGCTGTGATCTAGGAAACAGCCATATTTTCAACTGTCTCCGAAAGCGTACACGCTCCTGGTGGCTCCTAATGTTGGCTGGTACTACGTTCCAAAGATTGGCGGCGTGTACGGAAAAAGCAGCGGCTCCTACAGATTTCTTATGGTAAATGTGGTATGATACCATGTTCCAACATGAAGATAGAATAGCAAATTTACTGGATAAACTCATCAACATGACGTTGACTTAGCTATTCATGTCAAGCTAATTTTAATTATATGAACTCGGAACCTTTGAGATGACATCACAGTGAAGAACCAGTTCAACAACTCCTCACCAACATGGTGGAGGCAGGGTTCTCCCAACTGATCCACAACATGCCCACACGTAAAAAAAAAAAAGGCCATCTGAGCTGATGGTCCTTCCTGGTCTGGGAGAGACAGAGGTGAACATCATCTGAGCATACTCTCTGATAGTTAGTCATCTTCTGAACTTCAGTAATAAACCGAACACCCCCAGCTGCCAGAGACTGAGCTACATACCCCTCAAAATATGCCTTTTGAAGCCTCCAACGAGGCCTTTGCATTCATTAACAGTTTAGCACAAGCAACATCCAAAACCATCGAGCACTTGAGAAATGTCCTTGAGGAGGAAAAAACAACCCTACACCTTTTCTGCTCCTCTGGCGCCCTTAATGTACACACTTCCAGCGGCGGCCGCCATGTTCCTAGGGCGGGAAGTAAAAATAGCAAACACTTACCTTGTGGCGCGACGCAACGGCCTCCTCCACCGGTCATCTCCCTTCCAGACAGGCTCCAATACGGAACCAGGAAACTGCACCACCCAATCCTGGCGCTGCTCTCACAGCATGAGAGCTACGCCAGGATTGGATAGAGCGGCTTCTCTCAGCGCTCCTAAGTGCACTGGAGGCTTGCACTTTCTCTACCCTAGCTGTTTTACACAGCTAGGTTAGAGAATTTTAAAGTGTGGATGTCTTGCTGGCCGTCCGAAGACCGCAGCCAAAGACATATTCACATTTTAAAGCACACAGCTCCCTGCTGCTGCCTGGCCCCGCCCCGTCCTGTCACTGAGTTCAGGACGGGTCTGTTGCTCAAAAATAAAATGGTAATAAATAAACGTTATTGCGGTTTTATTTTTTCAGCTCTGGCCTGTGGGGGCCACGCTCCTCCGCTCAAACTGAGGAGTCACCCCTGCACACCACTTCCTCCCACAATCTCAATGTGCACAGCACTTCCTCCCACAATCTCAATGTGCACACCACTTCCTCCCACAGTCTCAATGTGCACACCACTTCCTCCCACAGTCTCAATCTGCACACCACTTCCTCCCACAATCTCAATGTGCACACCATTTCCTCCCACAATCTCAATGCGCACAGCACTCCTCACAGACTCAATGCGCACACCGCTCCTGTTGCAGCCTCAATGGGAGCAGTGCTCCTCCCATACCTACAATGTGCACACCCCTCCCCCCACACCCCAACTGTGCCTCAGGGCACAAGTCCTAAAAAAAGAAGTGGGGGGGATGCTGATGTCACAACAGGAAGTGACGTCACGAAAGGTGGCTTGCACTCAGTTGCAGTTTATAGTTATTGAGCTCCCGGTAAAATAAGTGGGGGGACGCCGTCCACACACGTGGTACCCCAACTCGAGCCCTGCTGTGCCTACTGTTCATTCCAAACCGCAGTGGGCAAAATGCTCCCAGGGCCGGACTGGGAACCACAACCGGCCCTGGCAAAGTGCTCGCCCGCCGTCCCTCGGGGTTGGAGGTGCTGCCGAACTCTTTGCCAGGGCCGGTTTTCGGACGATTTTGGTACAGGGCCGATTTTGCAGCTATGCGGCCCTGTAACAAAAACGGCCCCCAGGGGCTCAAAACCAGCCCCCACCCGTGTGGCACACCAGGGGATTGCCCGGTGCCCCTATGGCCAGTCTGGCCCAGAATGCTCCTCCCGCAACCTCTACTGGAAATCTCTCATTTCCGCAACCACAATGAGCACACCAGCAACCTCAATGTCCACATTCCTCTTCCAGCACCCACAAAGTGAACACTCGCCTCCCAGTGTGCACACTGTCCCTCCCACAACCCGGATGTGTGCACTGCTCTTCCCACGCCCTCTACGAGCACACTGCTCCTCAGACACCCTTGTTTCTTCACTGGTTTATCACTGATGCACGTCCACTCCTAACCCACAGTGTGCACCACAGCTGGGAGATACTGTTTTTTTCTCACAGGTGAAGGAAGACACAGCAGGCAAACCGCTGAGTCTGCCCCGCCCGGCGCATGCGCGTGCAGCTTTTAAAACAGGACTCCAGCACGCGCCCAGCTTCCTTCTGCCAACCTGGCCTGTAAATTCACCCCGTGGAACAAAGTTAAGCAATGTCACATTTCTGGCATGCATTCAGCTAAACTATTAAACATGATCTATTGAAGAAACTCTGAAATCTGGCCAAGTGCATCTCCCAAAGGCTTAGTTAAAGAGAAAACTTGAGGAACAGAAATAGAATTTTCTGTCATAAAGCCTAAGTTACTCCAATTAAGAAAAATTATTTCTGCAAGAAAAAAATCTATGAGAGAAACTGGAATCTGAAAGAGACTGGGTGGATCAACACCCAAGCCTTCCAAGAGCTGTCATTTTGTTCATCTTTTCTAAAGTGCTCCTACATCAAACACTTTCATGGCCCTACCAGTGGGCAGCACAAGATCTACTTAAATAAATTACCTATGTCCTTTCTTGAGGGACCTGGCTGTTTTTTTGTAAGAATTTAGGATTTTAGTTTTCCACCTACAGTTATTTCTCATGCAAGTTTTGTCACGTTTTTTCATACTCCACCATTGAACTTGCTAGCTGGACTATAAAGCCTGCCTATTCTCATCTAGTGCTGCGAAGTTGCCTTGAGGGCACGCTTAGCAAGATAAAAATCAAATAAACGGATTGGTCAGCACTGATGACAAGACAGGTTTTCAGAGTGTGGCAAAAAAATAGATCACACACTGACCGACCTAGGAGAATAAGGAAGTGAGTTCCAGAAGGTATGAGTAAACACTGTGAATCCGCGAGCACCCAACAGATGATCGATTCTACCTCAGACCAGTTTAAAAAATGTTTGAAGAGGATCTGAGGTTGCAAAAGGAGTGTATACACAAAAAAGACAAAAGACGAGTTCAATCTTGGCTCACTTGAGGGTAGCGCAGGCCCAGCCCAAGCGAATCACAGCCCGGTTTATAAGTAAAGTGTAGGTTAAAGAACCATTCTCCAATATCTGGAGTCAATGTAAAAATAAAAACAAATCAATCACTGCCAGGCTTCCAACACAAGCATAATGTGGTGGAGGAAACTGAACCAGTAGATTCTCCTCCGGATTTCGCCTTTCCTCCACATATGGAGGCTCTTCATTTTCCAACCGGCTCCATACCTAGTTTTACTGTTTAAGCAGAAGTAAAGCATGCTAGAAATCTGGACAAACAGAAATGGAGAGAAAAGGTCAAAGATAGTGCCTAATCAATTCACCTGAAAGACAATGAGATCCTGTCTGTACCGGAGCCTATGAGGCACGACTAGTGCCTTTCGGGCAGGTAGGACAGATAGCCTTTGGGGCAGGTAGGACAGATAGCGGGTGGTTGGCAGGAGGCTCACACAGTCAGGAACCCCTGTCTTTGGGACAGTGCACAAACACTGAGACGTTCCATGACTCCACACAGCCTAAAGGCAGTGAGAAGCTTCGGGTAACGAAATGTGCTTTGAGGCAGCTGATATGGGCTCATTTCATTGCAATAGTGGCTTGCAAAAATTGGTGCTTTGTTAGTGGTTTCAGCTCGGTGTGGTCCAGCAGCGGTTGACTTGGATGGGTGAGGGGGATGGCAGGTCTTGACGCGGCAATTTCTGCCGAGTTGGAGACATTCGTCTTGTCTAGAGATTTTGTGGTAGTGAAAAAAAGGTCAAAGTGGAATGAAGCAGGTGAGGAATCCAGGAATCTCCCCCAACCCCCCCGACTCCTGGTGTGGTATGCAGCTGGTCCCACAAAGATGCCTAAAAGTATTTTTGGGAGGGATTTCCTTTGAAAAAACTCGGCTCTGTGAACTTACAATCCTGCAAAATGTTCTGAAACAGTAGTTGCAGTCTGGTCAGTAGGTTTCACAGCACAATTAAATGCCACAAGTGGTTTGTGCAAAGTCAAGCACCTCCTGTTTAAGTCATGCACACTGCCTGTAAAATGCTGCTACCAGGAGCTGGGCACTTGAGGTGGCCTCTTTTCTGGTACTGCAGACTATCTCCGTGGAACTCAGCTGCAAAGTTTCTTCCATGCCAGAGGTTCTTAAGTGTGAATTAATGAAACCGTCTATTTGTGGAAAAGCTGCAGCCAAATCCGCGCATTCGTGGTAGATTTGGCAATGAGAGTGGTTTCTGTTGCATATAGGGTCATGTAGGATTTTGACATCCGGGCCTGGGTGAGGCAGTCCTTTCAGTCAGCAGGTACCCTCGATTGAGGAGATTTCCAGGTCCGTCAATCATCTATGGTCACCAGGGTGCTTACGTCACAGAATGCGTAGGTTTTAACTACATCAGTCTAGTCATGGTTTGCCAATCTTAAAGGACTGCGTTGGCTGTTCCCGACCCCGCTTGAGATGGGGAATGGATGCTACCCACATGCACATAACTAAGCAAGTTTAAACTCTATTTATCCTCAGTTTTCATTTGTTCTTCTCTCCAACTCATGCATTTGTCAGATCAGCCGCGCCATTTTGAAATTGCCCATGTTAACCTAATCAGCAGATATGAGGGCTAAAAAAAGAAGTCAGGCTTTGCAACAACAGCCTTTGCTTTAACCTCACTTAGTAATGCGAAATTTCCGAACAGCAATGACTGCACTTTACTCTTTTTCAGCAATGTGTTAAAAACTAATTAGTGAGCTGCGACACAACTGGAGTAAATACGCATTAACAGAATTCCAATTTTTATCGCCAACAATTTCTTGCAATATACGCTTAGGTATAACTCGAGAAAACAAGCGCAAGGGTATTAAAAAAATAAAATAAAGATTGAAAGAATTATGCATTTTTTTATCCTTGCAGACCAATTAGTAGCTTCAGGAAATGCCACCTGAACCCTTTCCTGCAACAATATACAACTACAAGAAGCATCTCAGTGGCTAGAATAGGGGCTGGGGGGGGGGGGAGGGGGGGGGGGGCAGCAGGTTGTACATGTCGGCAGGATTTTGGGCTGGGGCTAGTAGACCAGGGCGGGGTCGCATAGATAGGGACAAGTGAGTTGGCCTACCAGCATCCATCTTGTGTAATGCAGCCCGGTGGCTGGTAGCTAGCAGGGGCAGAAAGGAAGTTTTACGCTGCCCGCTCGCCTATAGTAGACGGAAGGGAGGTTTTGTTTAGATACAGGGCGGCTTTCTTGAGCCAGGTGCACAAGGAGAGAGCAAACTTGTGGGTGTCGCTGCTGAGCAGGTGCTATTTTGGGAGTTGGCAGGGGTTTTTCAGGTTTGGAAGCAGTTTGATTGCTGCTGGGGTGGATGCATCAGTTTCAAGGGAAGGTTGGGAAGAAGGTTCACCAGCACAAGAGAGGAAGCAAAATATGTCAATTACAGGAAGTTAACTTAGTTCAGGTTTGACAGTTTTGGATACAGAGGGAGGAGGTAGTTAGGGATGGTGGGTAGGATAACCAGTAGGTAATTACTTTTGTATAGTGAGGATGTTAGACTTGTAAAATCGTTGGCCTAGGGTGGGGTGATTCTGGACCTTTACATATGACACGAATAAATAAATAAATAAATAAATAAATAAATAAATAAATAACAATGTGATGTGCTCCTGCCTCATTAAAGCAACCATTTCCACACTAAAAAGTTGTCAGTCGTTTATGCTGTGACTTCCCGCGCATACGGCATGACACACCTAATGCTTTTACTCAACACAGTACAAAACATAAAATAAGAGTTCATGGGATATGTTCTAGTGCTTAGAAAGTAGATGTGGTGCTTGAACTGGATACATTTGAGGCCCAGAAGTACTGCAGAGCTGGCTAGTGTAAGTATGGTTGTGCAGAATGCTTTTTTTCACACCGGCAGCGCTACCCCCATAGTTCATAGCATCAAATATTTCACAACTTCTCTGGAGGATGGTTTCCAGCAAGTAATGTTTTAATGAGAGAATTTTCCTATGCAAACTTTTTTTGTCTTGGAATTCTACTGGGAAAAGTAGCTTTTGGGAGATTGTTGAAAACATTGCAACTTCGGGAGATTAAGAAAGTTTACAACGTTATTGAAAAATCCCTTTTCAAACGGGTTTTGCAACTTCCAACAACGCCTACGTTTCCCGCTATAGATGGTAAGAAAACGATACCAGAGAATTTCTAAGAGTTGCTGGACACAGCTTAATGATTTTTTTCTTCCACACCCTAGTAGTGGTGCAATCCTAAATTGCCCAATCTTGTGGCTGTATCAGATTTCAAGAGTCTGCCAACTCCGTAGCCTGGAGATAAACTGAGTGAGCTGAGCAAGATTATGCCTCAAGCATATACATTCGGGTTTCAGTATTCTGAGCCTCAAAGTAGACGCTGCAGCCATGACTGTGGGACAAAATTGTTAAAAGAATCACCAAACTCGTGCAGAATGACCAGGGGTTGGTCTCAAACCCATTATAACACGGCGAACCACCCTAGCAGGCTCACCACAGTTCTATTTGCACGTTTTGCGGAACGAAGCATTGATAATGCCAATAGGTCTGGCTTATGAATTAATGTGATGTTTGTATCATTGATGGTTTTAGACACATCATGCATGCATTCCATCACTCATCTTAGCTCTCATTCATCCATTCGGCCACCGACTCAAACTTGTATTCACAATGTGGCACAACTGCAATATAACACACACAAACTCAACAACATAAGTAGAGAAAAAACCCATGCTGCCACCTAAACACAGGGCCCATATACTTACAATAACAAAATTAAACATAGCAGCAGATGTCCGTATAGCAAAGGTATTTTAAATAGTTTATACTTGTCTTAATGTTCATGCACCTTTAGAACCAAGGCGTTGGCCGTCTTGGAGTGGTAAAACAATGATACACTATGGACAGTATTCCATAATCGCCTCCTCGTTTCGAGAAGTGGCCACGTCGGATACTGTGCGCTACAGATAAAATAGGCAGCAAACAAGTGACCCATTAGCAATGCCTGGGGAGTTGTAGTCTTCTCTTAAGAAACATTAAAATAAAAAGAAAGAAGCAGATAAATGAAAGAGGATCTATAAAAAGAGAACATTTAAAACTACAGTAGAACTACAAAATGAGAAAATTCAAAACTACAGGCCTGACCAACCAGCCCTGTGATTCAAGTGCACACATTTTCAGATGTATGCACATACATAATCAGAAAATGCCGTCATTCACAGGTCAAGCGAGATAGTACCTGCTGTGTACTGAACCATTACCCCATGCACTTTGCTGTCATGAATGGAAGCAGAGTGAAAATGACACGCAGGCAGACCAATAGCAGAACAGAGCAGACCCAATGTCCCTCCCTTCTATGTATCTATGTCAAAGCATAATTATAAATGTATAGATGTATTTATTATGTAATGATTTTTTATTAAAGGATCTTGGCAGACAGTTAAGAAGAGATTCTAGAAAGAATTATTGCAATGCAAATCTTTTCCCACTAGGATTTGTCCAAGGCAGTAACGCCATCATCATTCCTTTGAGGTAATGCATGACATTTCATGTAAGAAAATACCTATCTGTAGGCTTTAATACAGAAAGATAAACAATCCACCCTTAAATGCATATTGTAATAACAGATGTTTTTCTCAATCAATAGGTCAGGTTTAATATTTTTATCATAACTTTTTTATAATAAACAGATCAGACTTATGACATAACAACTACTTTTTTCCTAGTGAATCAATAAGGCCTGTAGCGGTTATAAATGGCTTAGCACCATAACCCACTGAGGCTGCCTGTACTGAGCGTAAAGTTTCCTACAAGGCAGCCATCAGGCATACAGTCAACAAGTTACACAACATACAAAATTACAGCTGGCACAGCAAAATTCTATCTTTCCTAAGAAAACCTAAACCAAGACCAGAACCATTAGCTACTACAGCAATCTGTGAGATTCCATGTATCAAAATATCCGTCTTTAGACTTTAATATAAAGCCATGGTCTTTGGCCTGCTACTATAACCAACTCAGTCTTGCTGTATCAAGTGTAAATAGTGGCACAAGCCAAAAAGTGCAATGCAAACAGTCTTTTCAACGGAAGCACATAAATCCGGCCCAATCAAATCATGTACTATGGGTCTCTAGGACGCTGAAAGCTCTTTATTGTTGATCACATGTCAAGGGAGAGCTTCACTGTTCAGCCAGACCTAAATATCCAGGTAGACCTGGCTTTCTATAGCAATGATGTTGGAGTTATTTCTCAGGGTAAAGAGTTGCCAAAGACCTTCAAACATCAATAGACACATTCTGCAACTGGTGCAGTGGCCGCTACGTAGCTCTGACTATTCACGAAGAAAAATATCAGAGAACACCCACCCATTTACCCTAATGGCCAGGTGGTCAACTGGAAACACAGCAGTCTCACCTAGGTCTAAATCTAGACTTCAAACTCAACGGGTGAAACCACGTTGCGAAAATAAACCATAGGGCCTACGGCAAACAGGTAGCAAAGGGCCCACTTCTATAAAGTCTGTGCCTAAAATGGTTGAAATCAATGTCGGAAATGAGATTTTCAGATCTACGTTGACATACGTCTCTCCAGTTTGGAGTTGCTACAGGCACCGAAGAGTTCTCCAGGAATGTAGTAAGCCAGGCCATGCGGATAGCCACAAGCAGCCTTTGTTTCACAACAAAAGCAGATACCACCAGAGACCTGAGTGCTGGGCTCGTTGACCAACATCTGTTGAGGCTCATCATCTTGCAGAACTAACTGGATCAAAATACCAGTCAAGACATTTCATTTATTTATTGGTGTATGTTTCTATAGCACCACTGCACTAGAAGGGGTTTACGCACTGTATAGAGTACTGGAATTAAACATGCGAAACAATTTTACAAAAATATAATTAATTAATAATTAATAACATTTGGCTTAAACAAAGGATGGAGGGAGGAAATAAAGAGGGGGAGGGAGAAGATTAAAGGCCTGTGACAAAGCAGATGGATCAAGAATGTGAAGGTGGGTGTGGAGAAATGGGCTCCTTCTTCCACATTCTGTGGCAGCGCAGGTACATTTATAATTACTGGAAGGAAGTAACACAAACTATGGTGGAGGTCTCTGAAGAGGAGATCCCACTGGAACCTTGGTGGCTAATACTATGCGTGACAGGTGAAATAAGGTGGCCCAAATATATAGCGATATGGCTTAAAATCACAGCAAGTGGTGAAAAGGAATACAGCCAGGGGGTGGCGAACAGCCAGACCACCGGACCTCGGGGAATGGGAGGAAGATTTAGGCTGGTGCTCATGGGCAGAAAAGGTAACATACGAGTCCAGAGGTTGTCCGCGGAAGTGGGAAAAGATATGGGGTTGATGGAATTTATACAGAGGAATATAAATGAAGAGATAATTGTATGGAGGAAGTACCCTGGGGGTTGAATGTATAAATAAAGGGAAGGTGGTTTTTCGGTAAGTGGGTAACAACATAATAAGATATTGAGAGTGCATATTCGAACATAACGGCATGTTTGCGTTCTTTTTTAATTTATTTTTAATTTTTCCCCAAAATGTGTTGAATCTATTGTAATTCTGATATGTGAACAATGTACTGAACGAATTTATTAAAATAAAAAGATGTTTTAAAAAAAAAACACAATGTGAAGGTGGGTGAAAAGGTAGGCCAGAAAGAGGGCCTAGAACATGATACTCACAAGGGGAGCAGGGAAGAGGCAGTGACAGGTTAATTATATACGTTTAAGATGAAGAATAAGACATTACTGAGAAGAGGAAAATCATAGTCATTTTGATCATTGCTTAGATGTTTCTGAACAATAATTCCCTATGTCCTTTCTGGAAGGAGAGGATGTCTGGAGCCATTCTTAGCTTGGACACTCATCATATTGCAAACCCATTTGAGCACATAGCCCAGCATAGCACAGAGTCTCTAAACAATTCAACGGAGACCAGGCAACATGGATCAACAGGTAATTAAAGCTGAACCCGCAACTCAGCCTACAAACCGAAGGCACTGAGGCCCAAGCCTGAGGGTGCAAAATATCCTTTCAAACACCTCCACAGTTGACAGACATTTGAGATCAGGAAACTCGCTTGCTTTCAAGTTCTCGTGCACCTGTTTGGCATACCCTGAGAGCAGACAACATGCTCTTGGCTAATTTAAACTATGTATACAAAACAAGCAGTCATGATAATCACTTTTGTAGTGCTGTTGTGCACAAAACAAACATACTTTTCCTTGCGGCACCAGTGTTTATATATTCATCGCTCCCTGATACTGGAATTTGGAGAATGAATATGAATTGAGCACAAGCCAAGGCATTACAATGGTAGTCTGTTTCTTCCAAGACTGCCTGGGCTGAAACCTCATATTGAAAAATACTTTTCAAGTGTTAACTGAACATGCCAGACTGATGGACAGACAGTGACGCAAACTAATCATACAAAAAGAAACTTCAACACTAAGAAGGAGTGAAATCTGGTAATAAGGTGGAACCCTCAGCCTCACGGCCTATGATGAAAAACTACACAAGGGAGGGTAAACCCATCTCTCTTAAATCCTGTCTTTTCACAAGGCATGATCAACAACTACAAACCCTAGCGTAACCGACGCTCTGCCCATCTTTGCTTGGTCACCATCCCTTCGTTCAAACGAAAAAGGCAAGGAGGAAGCTGCTTCTTCTATCTAGCTGCTACTTACTGGAATTCCCTCCCCTTCTCACTCAGGAACTGTAACAATCTCTTGGTCTTTAGGAAGTCCCTGAAGCCGTGGTTGTTCGAGCAAGCTTACGCTTAGGGATTGGTTACGTCTCTCTACACAGCGCCATGAAACCTACGGGTGTACGTGCGCTCTACAAATGGTTATTAACATAACATAACATAACAGATGCATGGCCTTAATATATCTCAAGTGTGTGTGAAATCTACACCCATGTAAATTAGTGTGATCTCTGCAGTTCTTGGATACATTTGTTGGGTCCTCACCCACAGGTCCCACGTGCGGCCACTTCCTCAGCAGAACCCACACCGAGGTGGGCTATACACGTTTTTGAGCAGAGTGCTTAAAGGTGCAAAACGAGGGATTGTGAGTGAGTTAAAGTTGCCTCAAGGATCCTAAAATTACTATTTAATATGGAAGGTCTTTGGGCAAAGTCTAAAAACAGTGGGATGTCACAAGAATATGATGGCCCTTGACATCAGGTCCAAATGTTTCAGGCGTGTAACTGCCCAGAGGGTCAATCGGCTTTCATCAGGACCAATTTTACTATGCTGAATCCTGACATGGCACAGTTGTTGCTTACAACCTTTCTATATACATTAGTACAAGTTCAGTAAAGCATGCAGGCAACTATACAGACCCTAATTGGGACTCTTTCTTCAATATGGTCTGGATGGCCTATATATTAATTAGGCATCATAAGGTTTTGCGGGGTAGATATCCCCTGTAGTCAAACATTCCTTACAGGTATTCTCACCATCCGCGAGAATACCTACTTGGCTCCCTAAAACACTGCATCGTAATAGGTATTCTCACTGACGATGTTCCTTGCGTTTGAACAAGTTGTGCCTGGGAAAGTTCAGGGTTTACTTAATAAGAGAGAGTATATTAAATGCAATATTTCAAAAAAGAAGAGAATGAACTTGGAGTCCTTAAAACAGAATTCTGAGTTTGTAATAAAAGCAGCAGACACGGGAGGGGCTGTGGTCATACCGAATACCCAAGACTATGTCAGTCACACATGCACACACAGACATACATATATACACACACATATATATATATATATATATATATATACACACACTCATATACACACACACATATATATACACACACATATATATATACACATACACATACATACAATATACATATATATATATATATATATATATACATACATACATATACACACACACACACACAAATACAGAGTCTTGATAGCCCTTTTCTAAATAATATCACAACGGGGAAGTGGTATATTGATGATGTATTTATGATTTGGACTCAAAGTGAACTGGATTTGATTTATTTCTTGGCTTGGCTTAATGGGAGGTCAGCAGACATAAAATGTGTGATGATTTATAACAGAAATGAGATTAGCTTCTTGGAACTTGCACTCAAAATAGAGGTAATGAAGATATACACTACTCTGTACAGGAAACCTAGTGAATGACACATACTACTCAAGTACAGCAGCCACCATCCCAGGAATCTTTGGGATAATCTGCCATATGGGCAGTTTCGGAGGCTTGGCAGAAATTGCACAGGACAGGTTTCTTTAAAGAAACTGATGTGCTTCTCAGCAGACTGCGAGAGAGAGGGTACCCCAAGGGCCTACTACATTGGCCTAGAAAGAGGGCCAGGTTCTGTCCACGTGACACATTATTGGAGGTACGGGAAAAGGCAGCTGCTGCTGAGAACAGGTTGGTCAGCGTTACCACTTTTTGTACAAGGAGCCACAAGGTCAAGGTGGTGATGAACAAATATTGGGCTTTGGTGGCAGACAAAGTGGGCTTGGCTCAGAAACCACTCTTTGCTTTTCAGGGGGGAAATGGGAAGGAATACGTGGTTAGTTCCCTCTTGAAGACCCCACGTGCCACGGATCTATGAACACAACTGAGTCTACCTCCACATTTTCGACACTAAAAGTGTGGTCATTGTAAGGCTTGCAAGCTAACAGTGGTGACTAAGGAGTTTACTCACTCAGATCATAAATATACACTACATCACCAAACTAACTGTAACAGATCAGAGGTAGTTTACGCAATACAGTGCCCTTAGCCCCTTCCGTGCGGGGCTGTTTCCCCCGCTGTGCTGGGGGGCGGGAGAGCGCGTACAGCGCCCCAGTGCTCATGACGAGGTCAGCTCGTCACGAGCTAAGGCGCTCTGGTGCTCATGACGAGCTGAGCTCGTCACGGCCACACCCGTTCCAATGGAACGCTCAGCACTGCAGGGGAATCAGCCCAGCATGCGAGCGTTCCACGGAACGGGCGCGGTCATGACGATCTCAGCTCGTCATGAGCACCGGAGCGGCGTTGCTCATGACGAGCTGAGCTCGTCATGAGCATTCAAGGGGTTAAGATAAACTATACGTGGGACAAACAAGACAAATGGTGAAGGCAAGAATACTCCAACATTGCAGCAGAATTAGATGTGGTACCCATGTGACCACCCTAGTTGAGAATTTTCATACCATGGGACTCTGGGCTGAAAGTCTGAGGTTGCGGGCACTAGAAAATGTAACCCGCAACCCAAGGGGAGGTGACCTCATTTATTTTGATGTTAAGAGAATGCAAATGAATTCATATTCTGGACACAGTAAACCATGGCCCTAATGAATTGGAACTGACAGGCAGGTTTACTCAGCAATGGGTAATTTGTGAGGCTTCACACATTTCTTTGAACCTGGCTTCTGAATTAATTATGTCATCCGCGGTAAACATTATCCTGCCTGATGGGGCACAGATCATGTATCCTATGTCCTGAAACTACAACATATTTACGATTCTGTTAAATATGGCTTCCTAGCAACCTATAATGACCCGAGATAAGCTTCGTAGTGAGCAGAATATGGGAAACAGTTAAGAAGATATGTATCCAAAAGAATATTAATCCCTAATGTCGGATCTGAGGGCCTTTTTAACATTTAATTGCGTATTACATTATAAAGAATGCAACAAAATGCTACCTTGGTGGTGTAACTTTGTAAATGCACCACATACCATCACTAATGTATATTATTTCTGCTATGAATCTGTTTTACGTGAATACTCTTTTGAAGTGTCAGAAAGGAGATATTTCTGTTAAGTTCCTTGCATGAACATTCTGCGAATGCCTTTGACAAATTGTCATGAAAAGCCAAGTTCTTTGCATGAATATTCTGTGAATGTTTCTTTACAAATCGTATGAAAAGCCAACAACTCCCGTTATCACTCTGTTCCAACATTGTCACATGATAAGGAGAGTATAAACACTGTTGACAACAGGGTCTCGCATAGAACAGGCTGTTTTCTGAACAAGGAAAAGTTTATGAGCACTTTTTCCAGCTACATTCCTCTTATCTGATGCAGAGGCCGGGCACTGCTAATCCTTTTAGCTTCGCCTTTTCATGAGCCATCAGAGGTAGGCCTGGGCGGTAAATTCCGGTCCGCTCGCGGAATTTGGGTAATTTGGGTAATTTCACGTTCTGCGGAGAACGCGAAATTGCCCAAAATGCTGCTTTCCGCGGCTTTGCGAAATTTTTGCTTGTTCGCGTTCTCAAAATGCGTGTTCGCGAGATATTTTCCCTCAAGCACGCAAACAGTGATTGCGAACAGTAAAAAAGCATCGCGAACAAGCAATTCCGCGTGCCTTGTGGCTGCAGGAAGACTTTGCTTTTGATGCAAATTTTGTGAGAGGATGTTAAAAGCCCCGAAGGCATAGATGTAATTTGAGGCTAGTTAGGGATCGCAGCTGCAACCTCTATCTTGCTCCCTGATACTCCCGGCACTTACTTTGCGACCCCTGGCCTCAGAGGGCGCAAAACTCCTCTGAGGACAGGGAACGTAAAGAAGGTGCTAGGAGTAGCTGCGAGCAAGTTAGAAGTCGCAGCTGCAACCCCTAACTAGCCTCAAATGACATCCATGCTCGCAGGAGTTTTATGGTTTTTAAAGTTCCAACCACGTAACATCCTTTTGATTAACACACTCCATTTCTTGATTTTTTAGAATCACTTGGGGACCAGGAAGAAAGTATTCCTCATAAATGTTGCTGTATTTAATAATGCTGTCTAGTTAAGATTTGGAAAGGTGAGCAATCTTTGCCCTGCCTGAGTATCTTTTAAGCATTAAGGAGGCTACAGGCTTCCCACTCACTATATAATCATGTTCCTATCACACAGTGAACCCCAATGGGGTCTCCAATTGTTGAATTTTGGAGACATGATTATGGATACTTGTGGATTTGTGTGTGGACTCCATCCTGGCTTGGAGAAGTTCTTTCCCTTGAATCGCACAGCGTTTAGGTGAGTTGCACTCTGCGTCCCCCTCTTTTAGTAAAATACACCCGATTCTCATGTGAGGAATTATCTCCCTATACAGCCAGTCTACATCCCTCTAGTCCTGAGTAAGACCCGCTGTGATGTTTAACTACTAACACATAAACATAGAGTCGAAGCGTCCATGGCAAACCCATTGTTTCATGGTCTCTGTCAACCATGCTAAAGAAATGTGAATAATGATATAGGATGTTGTTGAACTGTAGATATGATAGAGAGAACAGTCATTTTTGGGGATAATTTGTCTATGTATGTCATGTTAAAATCGGTCTGTGTTTACATTGTTTAATGTTATATTTATTTTTTCACTGTATGTCTCTTTATCACTAAGTCATGTCATTTGATTTACTTTTATGTTCTGTGATAGCCTCATATGAAAAAGAAAATGTGTGCATATTAGATATATGACTTCCAATATAATAAATAATTATAACTGCTGTTATGTGTTGTTTATTTAGGTGATACACTTTGGGAGTGTTGAATAATGGCCAGCATAGGGCCACACTCTCTCAACTTCTTGGAGAACACACATTCCAACACCTATTTTTCACACAAGGAAATTGCGACACACAACAGAACCCATTGTAGTTTATTACATGGTATACCCAGGTTCTGAGGGACACAGGGTTACCCCATTGTGTTTCATGGTACAAAAGTGTAGAGACCACCCACTGGCACTAGGTGATATGGGTGTGGATCTGATGATGAAGCAGGCCACAGGTGGGTCGTGAGGATGAGGACCCAACAAATATATCCACAAAAATGACGATCACACTAATTTACCTGGGTATAAATTGCCCACTCACTTGAGATATAATAAGTGCCATGCATCTAGCCTTGTGAAAAGAATAGATTTAAGCAAGGTTAGCCAACCCTTTATTGTGTAGTTTTTCATACAAAAAAGTTGGTTGGCTTCCATCTTACCCATAATGATTCATTGGGAGGTATATTTTCTGGCAGCTGAAGACCCACCCAAAATACAGGTGAGGTGCGTGGCATGTGAAGGTTGAGTCACTACAATGTTTGTATGAACTAGGGGTGTGCAAAACTCGTGAAATGTACTGTAGCGGAATTACGCAAAATTGACGGTAAATAACACAAAATTATGCATAATTATGCAAAATGCATATCGCCCTCAAAAAACTACCCAAACGATTCGTTTGGGAAAAAATTCAACCTTAATTTCAAGTTGATTTCCAGTCATTAGCGTTCAAAATTGTGTCGCTTGCATCTGGATGTGTAGATTTGGGCGCAAAAATTACCCTAACAGTCCACTCGGATAGAAAATCTACCTGTAATGTTTGTTGTCTGCCCACGTTAAAGGAACTGCCACTCGCGTTCGAAAGACTAATGTATACATTCGGTTTGTGGTTTCATGCTCCAAAATTACCATAATGGCCCACTTCGGTAAAAAATAAAAATCTACCTAAAATGACACTCATCTTTAAACTTTACACCAATAGTACATATCACATTGAACTGTCTGGCCAAAATTACGCAATGTGGTACAATGGCATAATCTCAGTAATTTTGTTACTCGAAATTACAAGAATTACCCCAATTATGCAGGGATCATTAAAATTTCACCCAGGGCTAGTATTAAAGTGGCCAAAGACTCCCACTGAAGATTCTTCAGGATTCACACTCTGGTTCCAATAGTGATCCGTTCGAAAAGACCTATAGTGTTCTATTGAGTACAAAATAATAATTTCCAAATGTCTGCTGTTTTGAAGCACAAACAACACTCCAACTCTACTTGCAAATTGGAGCCCCGACTTACATTAAATAAGCTCCCCCCAGTGAAAAAGACAAAACAAGATCGCTTTCTGTATACAATGCATCTAGGAGATGAAGAATTTATTGTGATGATTTAGTTTCCTATTAAGATGTAAAAGGGTCCCTCATCCACTGCAATGAAAGCAATCCCTTGGAGGTGGAATGACACACCAAACAGCCAATAGCACAAGGTGAGAGAGAAATACTCCTCTGGTCTGAGCCAAAGCTCACTTTATGCATATTTTACAGATTGAGAAAAATAGGTCAAGCAAACATATATGCCGTCAAGCCAGACATAATTATGGGGTCTCCGACAGAGAACAATTAACAATAAATGGTCTCCTATTGTTTAATATCTCCTGCTCCTGAAAAACACATTAGTCTCTGCGAGGCACCTTAGAAGGATGGAGGTGAACAGCGAAGATCACAACAAGCTATTTTCCAGCTGAGTACCAGGATAGACTTCTGTGCGTTTTGTGGAGAAATGTCAATCTGAATGTTAAAGACAATTAAAACATGATCCTCAAGCATAATACGATTTATTCCTCGTTTTTAAATTCCCTAGCAGAACATTTGCAAAGCCCATCGGCTGGGCTTGATAAACTGGTGTGATGATTCTTTTTTTTTCCCTTTACTACAAGTATATGCCATAAAAAGAACAGTAAAAAAAGAAGAAAACTTGCGGCCAACTAAACTTGGTGGCCCTAAGCTTGCAATAAAAGTTTTAAAATAAAAAAAAAATCTTATGTCCTTCCTAGCAGGCAGGTGTATTTAGTACAGATATAACATGTATGGAAACAAATATGATTCTCAAGGCACCAAGAAAAAGTATTAATGACTTTGACTCAGTGTACCCTGAAGACATACTCTAAACTGATGATGACTAAAAAACAAACAAAATGATAAAGAATATAAAAATAAAAAACTATATTTGCAAAGTAAAATATTTGTCCCCAGTCCTGGAACTAAGTGCGTTTTTTTCTAGGCAGATGAACACGTGATCAGGAAAAATGCTGTCACTCAGTGCAAAAGAACCAATGGCTGAAGAAGACTGTCCCCCATTGCACCATTGGTGGGAGAAGCAAAATCTGAATGACCGCTGAACAACCAATGAATGAAGAGGGGTGTCACAACGGCCATCTATGCATGTACATATGCATTTTTGTAATTTATCACATTTTTGATTACACAAGGCTGGCAATACAACTAAAGATGTCTCTATGCCAGACCTAACAAAATATGCTGGCTCCTAGCCCAAGGCATCCATCCACCTTGAATTCAAAAGTCAAGTCCACCAAGCGACCTTCCCCACACCAAACCACTTAACATTCAATGTATTTATTAGCATAGTACAGTTTGTACCAATTAGCGCACTGTTTAATAAATCTGTGGATTCAACATTATACATACAGGAGCCGACTCATTCTATAAATCTTCTGGCTCATTCTATAAAACTGCCGCCTCATCGTTTCAAATAGCTGATAAATGTTGTATAAAAGCTGAATCATTGCTATGTATTTCATCTGGATCGGTATGCTTTGTGTTTTGCGATGCAATATTATAAGGGAAACATCCTTTACAACGCAACTTTTACCACGCAGTGCCTTTACGACGCAACTTTTACAACGCAAACCATTACAACGCATTGCGCTGGGGGGCGCTCTAGGATAGGGAATAGGTTTAATTTACTATCCAACACCTTCCCTACTATCCACGGGGACTGGAGTTGGAATAGTAAATTAAACTATTCACTATCCAGCGCCCTAAAGCACTATGCGTTGTAAATGCATGCGTTGTAAAACCCGCGTTGTAAAGGCATGCGTGGTAAAAGCATGCGTTGTAATGTCATACATCCATATTATAAGCATGGTTTACCTCAACACTGTATATCTCTTGGGTCACCATTACACACTTGCGGACTCAGAACTCCACAGATCTACTGACTCGCCATTCTATATATCTGCTGGCTCATTCTGTAGATCTGCTGACTCGTCGTTGGTATATATTTCCCAGCTCATTGTAGACCCATCATTCAACAGATCCACAAATGCACGTACATCGCAACTTATTAAATAAAGGTGGACTGACAGCTCTACACATCCACTGACTGATCATTTCATATGCCTGCTGGCCTGCAAACCATCATTCTATGTAACTGTTAGATGGTCATCCTAAACGCCTGCAGGGTCATTGGTCCATAAACCTGCTGAGCTGGAAATCCCAAGCCCGATTTTTTTATTCACTTGGGGCCAGATGCATCAACAATCCATTTTGCGGGTTCCTAATTGCGAATAATTGCGATTCGCAATTAGAAAATCGCAAAATGGAATGCATGAAAGTGTGTTTAACACTTTCTGCGATTCCTAGGGGATCGCAAATGACCTCCCTCATAAATATTAATGAGGTAGGTCGCAATGTGCGACCCCCTAGGAATCTCAAAAACAACAACAGGGATGGTGGCCTGCTGGGGTCACCATGTCCGTGATTGCTTTTAAATAAAGCAATTTTTTTTGTGAAGCATCCCGTTAAAGGAAAACGGGATGCTTTACAAAAGAGAAAATTAAAACTTTTTCTTTCATTTTCTAAGAGCAGGCAGTGGTCTGTGGGACCACTGCCTGCTCTTAGAAAATGTGTTTACAGACATTCACAAAGGGGAAGGAGTCCCTTGGGGACCCCTTCCTATTTGTGAATTGGTTACCACCTACTTGAAGTAGGTGGTAAAATGCAAATGTTCTGCGACTGCATTTCGGTCGCAAAACATTCATGCATACTGATGTTTAGGAAGGGACGCCCTAAACACGCCCCTCCCTAATAGCGATTCGCAACCAACAGGTTACCGAATCGTAAAATAGGGTTTGCTGCATCACAAAAGCATTTATTTGCAAAGGCAAATAATGCTTGATGCATCTGGCCCTTGGTTTTCTTTTACTCCAAACTCATTATTCTATTCTACAAGATGGTCATTTAGCTGTTTAAACCGGAGATGCTTGCTCGTGGGGGACAAAGCCATCTGTGGTTAACCAACCTGCAATTCATTTTTGTTGGGCAGATTATTTCAGTTTGTTGGGCAGGTTATTTTAGTTATAAAGAACTTCACACAGATCAGTACAGTGATTTATTCGCCTGCATGAACCTATGTACCTCTATCTTTGAAATTATTTTAGGATGAGCAAGCCACCACAAGACAGGGTCTTAGGGTTCTCTTGGACATCCAGATAGGGGAGCCGGAGTAGAAGGTTTAAAGCTATGTGTTCAAGATGTTTAGGTAAGCACTGTTTTACCTGTTTATGCATATATATATATATATATATATATATATATATATATATATATATATATATATATATATATATATATATAATTGTGCATCACTGGGCTTGGATTCTTAATAAGACTCCAATTTTACAGCTAAAGATTAAAAAGTTATTTTGGGGTGGACCCACCGCAACCTTCCACCCATCCCCACACACACCTTCTCTGCCCCACTTTGCAAAGGACGGTGTCTTAAGTCATTTTTTAGCACTCAATATGTCCATCAGCAAAGCCTTCTAGGACACGACTCCTGCATGAGTCATTGAAGCAGAAACAGCATGGAGGAGGCTGGGTCAGCCACCATTAACTCCGCCTCCGACATGCGCACTGGTACAGCCTCATTGATCGTGGCTGAGCTTCACTGTTGAGAAATTGCACAGAGGTACATAGTGAATATTTTTTCCTCATTCAAATCTAGTGTCTGATGTGCTGCTGATTATAAAGAAGTAGAGATCCGAATTATAACCTTATACCAGTTTTAAACTGAGAATAACAGCCAGGGATAGCATTCAATTGATTCTCGCCCATTCAAAGGCAGCCATTTGTATCAAACAAGGCGGAGGCAACAGTATGAGCTTTGCAGCGGCTGAAGGGGATCCGAATGAAGGCGGACAAGTCACAGTGTAGTTTTACACCCTCTCTGCCTCCAGCAAAGGTTGTTTTTGACTAGAACATTCAGCCACAATTGGATGGCATTTACTACAATACAAACTCTGCTACAGAAACCTTTCAACAGTTTCTGTGAGAGGACCTTGTCTTGCTCCTGCAGACCGTGCTTAACCCCTTCCATGCTGCCGCGATTCTGCTCCTGTGCTGAAGATTTCAGCACGGGTGCGGTCATGACGGCCCCCAGCCGTCATCAGCACACGAGCACTGTAGTGCATGACGGCTGGGGGCCGTCATCAGCATACAAGGGGTTAATTTAAACCGGTGGATGCTAGTGGGGACCACCGGCACTCATTTTTGGGGACTGGCACTTACTATTCAGCATTAGACATTTACCAAATCGAAGAGAGAGCAAAATAAAGAAATTGGGCACACGGAGGGAGAGAAAAGGGAAAAACAAGTCACAAAGGGAGGAAGCAGGAACCTGCAAGAGTGAAATAATTGGGCAGGGAATGTCTTGTAGTTGATTAAAGAGACAAAAGGTGGAATAAAAACAACGCAGCCTTGTTACTTTGACATACAAGCCAGCATGTAATTGCGCCGGCTATGGGTCTCCGAGCAGAGATTTGGGGCCCAGCACTCATTCTATTGCAAATTAAGCACTGCCTTCAGAATAATTCATGGCACATTGGGGCAATTGACTCACGATCTACCCCAAACAACAATACGCTCTTGTAAAAAAATAAAAATAAAAGGAACCTGGAATTGCCACTGAAAACAGTGAGTTCGCTACAAGAATGGCCTCCTTTGACAAACAGTCTCAACAGGGTCTAACGTATGCGTGGATCATGCAACTCCACTTCAGCCATGGATGGTTTGAGATGTCCAGTCAAGCCACAACTTATGACCTGTGTTTGCTTAATGAATGCCACTGAACGTTATATCGAAATAACTAGCATTCGAAGTGATCGGATGGTGCGGAATGGTCTGTCCCTTGTGATTGAAGGATCCTTGAGATAACAAAACTGAACTTATTTGGTGTGAATATTCCTGTAGGGATAAAGCTCATGGAGAGGGCCTATAATGCATGCTCTTTCACATGCATTCAGGCACTGAACAAGCACTTTAATTTGACATTGAGCACGGTGCACCTTGTTTAAGCTCATTGCCTATGAAATGATCTGAACTGTTGTAAGACAATATATACTCCATGGATACAAGCCTTGAGGCATTTTTGTATTTGTTTTGACTTCTAAATGTAGGTAATTGACTTGTGGATTGTTATGCAGCCTCCTTCTGAATGTTTGAAACACCAATAATTTATCTGACAGAACCATATATGTCTTGGCCTAAGTGTGGTGGAATATGCTTGGAATACAAAATGCATTTAAACCTAGCAGCGGGGAGCCACCTTGCATCAGTATGGAACATCATGGACGTCTGTCTTAAAGTTCCAATGTGCCGCCACATTAAGACGCAACACATTGACCATCTTGGTGAGGAGAAACAATGATACACTATGTAGAGTAGGATTCCAAGCTGGCTTCTCAAACATCACACTGGGTGGTTGTCTTGCAATAATGCATATAGTGTATGCAGCAGGTATGCAGCAGTGTATCATTATAAAACACAGATCCAAGATGGCAAACAAAATGCTTTTAAATGTGACAGTCATCAAGAAACAGTAAAACAATACTACACTGTGGACAATACAATTCCAAGATTGTTGTCTAATTTAGAAGTGTGTACCCCCTGGACGACCTGCTGCAGATGAAAAGACAGGCAAGGGAACAACCCGTAAGCACTTTCTGGGGATCTACAAATGCAAAAAATAAAATAAAATTTAAAAAAGGAGAATTAAATAAATTTAAGGGGACCTATTAAAGGAGAAAATAGAAAAATTAAAAGACTGGCCTACACATAATGTCACAGAAGTGTTCTTATTTCCAGGATGCACAGATAACGAGGCAAACTGCTGTCACTCACAGGGCAAGAGAGATAATGGCTTAAACAGGCTGACCCATTGCTCCATACGGTATCCAGTCTTGGGCGGAGCAAACTGTGAATGACACTCATGCAGGCCAGTGACAGAAGAGGGCTGACTCAAAGCCCTTTCATTAATGCATCAGCATGTATGTACTTTGTACTGTTTTATTACAAGAGCCTGGCAGACAACTAAATCTGCCACGCTCTTGCAAAAGGATCTAGAAGTGATCATCACAGTGCCAATCATCTACCGCAAGGAACTGTCGTAAGTGGTACCCAACACCAAAAGCCCAGCCTACCAACGTAGTCAGTTGGATTCCATGTAACAAAATAACACAGCATGCTACCAATCTACACTTAAAGAACTACTGGCTTTAACATATGCTTTTCACAATAATTAAGTTAGTCCTACTTCCTTTGCTGTAACGTCTCACAATACCAGGGCCAATACCTTGATCGCCATCAACTCAGTCCTGCTGCACTGAGCATAAACTTTCACACGAGGCGAAAAGTGTAGTACAAGCAGCCTTTGATTGGAGGCACACAGCGATTGCCCAATCAAATGCTATGTATAGGGATATCAAAGTGCATTCAAAATCAGAGCCCCCTTTCAGTAGTGCTTCATAAAGATCATTTCTTTTGACCAAGTTAGCTCAGACAAAACGCTGTGAAACCAGACCTAAAAAGAAGGTTAGATGTCACACAAGCTATCGTGACACTCACTTATTAAGTAAACTCTCTATTTTTTGTTATTACTTCAAAATCAAGTGGCTAATAACCAGATTATGAACTAGGAAAGAAAGGAGACATCTAATGGTACTATAACTGCGCTGACAGACACACATTTGCAAAGCCAAAAAGGTGTGGCCTTGGCAAACTTGCCAACTTATCAAATCTATTTTTGTGCAAATACACTGACTATGTAAACAAACTGACAAAAATATAAAAGGAGTTGTCGAGCTGCCCATCACACCAGCCCTGGCCCTGAAGTGCCCTCTTTTTGAGGCAGCTGTGCACAAGATCAGAAAAAATGCTATCACTCCCAGTCCGAGACAGCCAATGGATGAAGAGATCTGGCCCACAGCCCATCCTCTATGCTGTGGAGGGTAGACACAAAGTGTGAGTGACGCTCTAACAGACCAATGGCTAAAGACAGCTGCCGAAAAGCCCTTGCGTAGGTTAATACACAGATGTAGTTTAATGAAACAATGAGGCTGGCAGGACAGCTAAAGCGGTCTCTAGGCCAAAAAGAAAAAGTGCCAAACGCGCCGAGGCAATTGAATTTCACTGTGCGTTGCATGGACTAGCATTGGCTGGGCCAGAGAAGCCCTTTCAGTGCTTGGCATGCAGATAATTTAGACAAATGATCAAGTCTTCTAAAAACATCTGCCTCCGAGTCTGCATATGGGTCCCCAGACGAGGCGAGAGGTTCTACCAGGATGCCCTGAAGCACACAAAATGCTTTGAAACTGAAAAGCAGAGCTTAATTTGTGCCACTGTTTGCAGGTGGTGAGCACCAGTACTCATTTTTGGGGACTGGGACTTACTTTTTATCATCAGATGTCGACCCCATGGAAAGAAAAAATAGTCGTAAAAGAGAGAAAAGGGAGGCAGAGAAGGCAGGGATGGGAATTCTAATTACTTGTCACTCTGGGCATATTTTTGTGGTCAGGAACAGCACGTTTATTTTGGCCTCTGAACAAGCAGCCCCCCCAAACTGAACACTAGTTGCCAGTTTAAAGGTGTTCAAACCTAGGGATATGAATCATTAACATTACATTTTTCCTGTTAGAATGAGCACTCTTGCAAAATAAAGCTTGCTTTCCTCATAGCAGATCCAGTTTGAAAATATTTACACAATTGCAAAATATAACTTTGTGGCTCTTTATAATGCTCACTGAATGCTACTTGATAGTGTACAAACGCATGGAGAAGAACTGAAGGATAAACAAAGTACACCCAAAAATATATGCAGCTTAAATGAAATGGGCGATGGCTTCAGACAGCTCTGCTAAACTATTGTGCAATCTGCTTTCAAAACAAAATGTTTCCCCCAAAAATTAGCAACCTGAAAATAAATTGGTGAAGATCACAGACAGTTCTGCTAAATATTATATGCCATATCGTAAGGCATAATTTAATCAGACATGCTTGATATATGTCAATATGTTTTTTAAAACAAGCAGTAATGTTGAGGCAGTATAAGACCATATTGAACAACATGTAAATAAGTGTTGGCATAGCCAATAGGTCTCGCCTTTGGGACCTTATAAGTGTTTAGCCATGCAGCACATTAGCCCCCACTGGCATGCCCAGATACTCTCAACATCTGGGAATAATCGTACAAGTTTTTTATTTTTTTAAAGTGGATATGAAACGAGAAATGTGAGCTTTGCAGCTAATTGCATCTATGAATACACAAGTAAACATCAAATGAAAACTGACTAAAAAACACAAAATGGTTTAACATATTGACAGCATATAGGCAGGCAAAACAGTTCAGTTGCCTTCAGAACTATAAACACAAAAAAGGCACATTGCATATGTGATACTGGTACTTAGAAGATGAGATGTCTAAAAGCACCTACCATGAACACTTGTGCTACTGATCATTTCTTGTCGACGGCACAAACAGCGGGACCAGGTTGCAGAGTAGAGAGCGGGGGGAGTGCCAAACAGCGGACCAGCTGGAGCAAATGAGGCGGGAGGAGGGAGAGTGCCGACGGGGAGGCCGATGCTCGCTGGTGAGAGGAGAGCCACAGCTAATCTCTTGCCTCCACCTACTTCACGTCCGTTCCAGAGGGGCATCCCGGTCCCTTTGCGCATGGAGGACTGGACAAGACCAGCGAGGGTGTCTGCAGAGGCGCCTTGCAAGCAACGGACTGCCAGCACTGCACAGGAGACCTTCATCTGTTGCCAGGCTCCTAGTGGCGCCCTTAGGAAGTTCTAGGGGGGAGGAAGCGCAGTGCAACAGGAGAGGGCGGCAAAGAGTGGTGCTTGGATAGGGGCGAGAGGCTGCTGATGAAACAACTGATCGACACAAACATAAAAAACGTGGCTGCCTACATTGTATCATTTCGAAGACAAAAATAACAAAATGTTGGCAATGAAATTTCGCATTATTTTTCTGTCAATGCACTTATAAATCTCTATAGCTGAAATGCAGCTTAAAGCCAGACACTTCGAACCTGGAAGTGTTTACAGCAGGAACCCTCAGTTTAATTGGTTAACCGGAAGAGCAGACGCCGGCAGTGTGAGGGGAGGAGAGCAGCATGCCTGAGCCCGGCCAGTGTACGCTGCCAAAGCTGCCCTGCTCTCTCCCCCATGGCTCCCGTGGCTGCTGTCTGCTGCCTAGGTGGTAGTGAGCATTTAACTTCACACCACGGCACGGGACCAATACAAAGAAGAAAAAAAAAAAAGAGTCCGCCAAACAAACCATAAACAAACAAAAGAGCAGGGGGAAATGTAACAGGGGCAGTAGCCATGAAAGTGAAAAACACACCCATTGGCGGGACAAATAGCAACGTTCCAATAATGAAAAGAAAGGAATTTATAAAGGCATATGAAGGAACCAAGGAAAAGTGATGGGTGCAATGAAAGCCCATTGAGTAGATACAGCAGGTCTCGAAGAGACAGTGCATGCGCTTCTAGGCGACACCTAAAATATAGGGACTCGTTAAAATTAAAGTTACAAAAATGCACCCACAGGTCTAGACCTTGCAAGAGTGAGATTTACAACTGTCAGGAATTCACAAGAGTCTAACGAAGAAAGACTGGTAACCTGCAACAGTTGCAGGATTCCAGGCGAAGTCCTGGCAAGCGTTTGTGAATTTGCTTTTTGCATGAACAAATATATAAACATATATTTGCTCATGCAAATATCTACCAAGTAGTGTAATTGCAAATCCACTTATTAAACCTTTTTTCTCTATGGATAAACTTCTTACCGTGCACCATAACATTTTTTTTATTTTTTTTTTTATTTTTTTTTAGGAGTGGGTAGGGTTCCTTCCTACACTGGAAAAAGATTTTCTCCTGCCCTAGTCGAGAGTAAATTACTTACCTTTTCGCAGGCTGAAGTGGTTTGAAAAAGAGTTGCCAAATATCCTTACAGTTTCAGGCATTGGAAATTCTGTCATTCGCAGGCTCAAGTCCTACCCATTCGTCACAGTGTGGAGTGGATGCAAACACGTGTGATTGGGTGCCTTGCCCTCTGTAATGGTAAGTGTTATAATTAAGGCTGCCTGTTTTCCGTTTTTACTGATTTTTACAGGCAAACAGACAGAAAAAATGTATTTCCTGTCTGTATTTATTTTTAAAAGCGGAAAAATACTGAAAATTATGCTTGTCGTGAGAGATTCTTCTCCATGCCGTCTTTCATGAATTCCAGGCAACAGCTGAGCAGATAGACAGCATGGAGAGTTAAAATCAGGATTAGATTTCCCTACATAGAGGCATATGTTAAATATTTGTAGCATAACACTAATATGTACCTGCGGTTGTGATGTTATGTTATATGTGGCTGCTTAATTTGCTATATCGTTTCAGGCATCCATGTATGAGAGAACGTTCAAGAGTTAAATAATCATGGAAATATACCATTTTACGGCTCCATTTATTTTCCAAACATAAAATAAATATGGATAAATACCAATAAGATAGGCAAAAAATAAATATGGATAAATACAGATGGAAATGTTAAAAAAATACCATAAAACCAGGAGCCCTAATTATAACGTAATCTGCTGTTATGTATATTGTACCAAGACCCCTGGTCACGCTAGCCTCACCACTGACATAAAAAGGTGCTCCTGTAGATACTTATAAATACTTTTGTGAATCGGACCATTACATCTTAACCGTCTCTGGCGGTCCAAATGCTTTCTGTGGTGCCCTAACTTCTCAAACTTATGGTCTGGGTAGAGGTTTTGAATGATGAATCTTTCCAAGGGTCACACAGGACCAAAACCACACCGCGCTTCCCAATAAACATATAGCACCTCCAATAATGAGTAACATGCACCACCTTGTGGTCGCTCCACCTCTTACCTCTGCTCATCAGTGTCACCTCTCGACATGCTCTCCTTGGTCCTCCAGCCTTCAGTGCCTCATCTTCAAGCCTCTATGCCACACTTTTGGCTATGCACCACAATACTATTAAATTTAGCTACCTTGTTCTTTGGAAGGCAGGGGATTTGCAAAGGTCCACCTGGTGGTACTAGAACATACAATGTCCACTATATCAAAAATCGTGCCCCCCTCCACCCCTATGCGCTCTACAATATTGATGGATTCCTACATTTTCAGTAACCATTCTGGGTCCTGCGTATACCCAAGGACTAGATGGTGCTGGTTCGACGCGGTTCATCCAGATTGACTTCTCTGTCATACTGCTCCAAAAATGCTCACGTCACGCCTCCACACCTTTTTAAATTAGACAAGCATGATAAGCGACATCATGTATAGTCTGAAACTGCTGTTTTGGGACAAACATTAACCAAAGGGTCTCAGTTTCTGCTTCATGGCAGAAGGAATGAAAAATTCTGCTCCGTGACAGTTCCTAATTTTGGGGAAGGAGGCAGAGTTAGAGTCGATGCATTTTTATCTTATTTGCAATGAGCACCGGGAAACAATCACATAATTTATGACGTGTATCAACAGGGCAAAGTATACTGCATTATGCTTGTTAACGCGATCTTAGATGATCTGAATTTCAACCAGGACGGTTTTCATTTCTTTCTCTCTCTGCACGCAGCAAAATGTGTACAAATGAAATGCTTTATTATTATGATGTGCTGTTCTTGGTGAACTCCAGAGGAAGCCTTTCCATCAAAATGTAACTGGTCAGGGTCCTTCCTGACTCTAGCTCAGTGGGCCTATTCATTATAGGAGCCTGTCAATGTTTTGTTTGAAACTAGATTCTATTGTTGCATCTGAATGACATTAGGTCAAATGGCCACTTATTCATTATGGGGATTTTATTAGGGAATGTTGCATTATATTCTGTATTTTGATTTACTGCGCCTATGCAATCAATCAATCATTTATAGTGTGCAGCACATCACCGTGGCAGCCAGGTGCAAGGAGAAGCGTCCTCCGCTGTTGGTTCGACGGATACGTGGGGTGTCTGCGATGGAGATGGAGGCTGATCGGAGGTGTCTGGACGGTTGGTGGAAGGTTGGGCATTAGTTGATGTATGCTGATCCTATCCTTTGTTGTGCAGGGCCTTTTAGGCGTGAGTCAGTAGCTTGAGCTGGCATTTCTTCAGAATCGGGACCAAGTGCAATTTCTTGAGATGTGGGTCCTTCTGGGGAGATCGAGTACGAGTCTTGCCACCGAGTTCCTGGTTTTTTTTTTTAGTCTCTTCAGGAGGCCTGCGTTAATTCACACGAATCGGGTATTCCTGTAGTCCAGTCTGCTTTGTGATGAAGGCTTGTGGAACAGTCCTTCTGGTGTTTATCGGGAGACACCTGAAGATCTTGCGGAGCAGGCGAAGGGTGTGGAAGCAAGAGGATGAAACTACGTTGACTTGTTTCTTCATGGATAGCTTGTTGTCCACGATAATGCCAAGGTTGTGGGTGTGGTCTGTTGGGTTGGATGGCGTGCCGAGCTCCACGATCCACCATGAGTCGGTCCAAGGCAAGGTGTTGTTACCAAAGATGAGAACTTCTGTCTTGTCCGATCCAGTCGGCAACGTTCATCATACATCTGCAGAAGTCGATATTGGTGTTGGAGGGATCTTTAGACAGAGAGAAGATGATCTGAGTGTGGTCGGCATTGGAGATGTTGTTGAGTCTGTGTGATATGACAGTGTCCCCAGTGGGGTCATGAAGGTGTTGAAGCGGGTCGGGCTGAGGGATATGCCTTGGGGGACTCTGCAGATTATCTTCTTGGGCTCTGAGGTGAACAGTGGGAGACTGATCCTTTGGCTTCTGCTTCCGTTTGAGGACATTTCCTTGATCAGGAAGTGGTGGGAGAAGGTGTCAAATGTAGCAGTTAGGTCCAGGAGCATGAGGGCTGCTGTTTCCCCGCATTCCAGGAGGGCTCTGATGTCATCAGTGGCTGCAATCAGGGCTGTTTCTGTGCTGTGGTTAGCTCAGATTCCAGATTGGGAAGGGTCCAGGAGGTTGGAGTCTTCTAGGTGTTGCCCGAGATGCTGGTTGATTGCTTTTTTGAAGACTTTGCTGGGTAGGGAAGCAGTGAGATGGACCATTAGTTCTTCAAATCGGCAGGGTCTGCAGATGTTTTATTTTTCAGGAAGGTCCTCACTTCAGAGTGTTTCCAGTCCTCGGGGAAGGAGGCCGCGGTGATGGAGATGTTCATTCAGGACCTTCCTGAGCTCATCGCTTATTCTCTTGTTTCCGAGGTAGAAGACGTGGCAAGGGCATGATAGAGATGGTGTCTTGCATGGCGAAGGGTTCCCAGTGGGGGAGGAGGTCTTCGGGTGTGTTCGTGGATGCGGGCTGGTTGATGCTGTCTGCAGCACAGTACTGGTCTTCAGAGTTTTCGTAGATGGTAGAGATTTTGTCATGGAAGAAATCTGCAAGGTTGTCGCACAGTTCTTGGGGGTGGAAGTGATGTCGTTCTCGACGGCTGCGTGATTGGTTAACTCCTTCTCAATGGCAAAGAATTATATGTTGTGATTTGTGCTGGCTTCAATGCGGTTTGATAAGGCGTTCTTCTTGGTTTCTTTCAGGAGATGGTGGCACTGGTTGAGGATGGTCCTGTAGGTCTTCTGTTTTTTTTTGCTGATGAGCCACTTCCTTTTAGGTAACGGCAGTTGCATTTGGTAGAATGTACTTCCTTGGTAAACCAGCGTGCTCTTTTGCTATGTTATTTAGCCTTGGTTGTCTCGTAGGTCGATGGAGTCAGCGCATTTTGCGAGCCACTGGGTGAAGTTCTTTGCTGCTTGTTTGGGGTCGTGTTTGGAGTCTGGGAGGTGGGAGCACAGTGTGTCATTCCACTGGTCTTCAGATTTCATTTTCCGGCTTCTATGAGTGAATCCGAGGGTCTGGCGCCGGGGTCGTTGGGTTCTGCCATGGTTAAGTGCATACTGTGGTGGCCGGACCAGGTGAGTGCTGTGGGTGTTGCTGACTGTCGCAGGAGGTGAAGAAGGGGACAAGCGTGTCCTGCGATGTGGGTGGGTCGTGACTAGCTACTCGAGTCCGATGATGCTCATGCTTTCCAGGAGGTCAGCGGAGCTGGTGTCGCTGGGATGAACGACATGTTTGAGGTCTGATAGGATGATGTAGTGCTCGGAGTCGACTGCAAGCGGGGCGATGACTTCTGGGATGGTGTTGCAGAAGTTGGGGCGGGGTCCCGGTGGTCTGTAGCCAAGAGTACCTCTGATGGTGCTTTTATTGTCTGTGCAGAGTTGGAAGTTGCGGTGTTCCAGTACCAGTATTGGGTCATCAGGGATGTTGTGCAACGAATATTGTGCTGTAGATGATTGAGCTTCAGCCTCGGTGCTAGTTGGTTCGGTCCTGGTGTGTTATCCTGTAACATTCGGGGATGGTGGTGGCAATGTCTTGTGCGGACGTGGGGTGGAGCCAGGTTTCGGAGAGGAAGATGATGCCTGGAGTGATGGACCTCTGTGGCGTGTTTCCAGAGGGAACGTGTGTCAAGTAGGATGCACTAGAGTGATGTTGTGGGGGTCTCGGTCGATGTAATTGATGCAGACGTATTAGTGGTGTTGCTGGTGACGGTTGTTTCAGTGCAGAAGGTAAGGCGGAATGGTTGGTGGGAGAGTGGTCCTTTGTTGGTTCGGGGGGAGGTGTGGCAGCAGAGGGTGTCAGTGCGTCTGGGGTCCAGGGCAAGGAGATCAGTGGTGGTGTATCTTGTTAGAGTGAAAGAGTCAGGAGTCGTGGTGCTGGGCACGTTCCAGGCGTGGACGGGCTTGGCAGAGGAATGCTCATTACGCCTAGCCATGCAGCAGCCTCCATAAGTAGTCCTGGGAGGTGGGAGGGCTGGCAGGGAGGCTGCAGGACACAGAGCAGGAAAAATCAGCAGGAAGTGGCAGGAATGGGCAGTGACTAACAACAAGCTAAGAGGAAGAGCTAAGATAAGCCAAAAGAAATAAACATAACATCAAAATAAAGTGCCACAGAAATTAACTAAAAGTATCATAAATACACTAATTACCAGATCAGCTAGACAGCGGTCAACTGACAGCAGGACCAAACCAGCGGCCTTGAGGACTGTGTGGAAGGACAGTCGTGTGGAGCTGGGCAGCGGGGGGAGTGGCCCACTATCAGGAGGAGCTACTCACTGCAGCAGGAAAGCTGCCTCCATAAGTAGACCTGGGATGTGGGAGGGGCTGGCAGGGAGGCTGCAGGAAAAAGACAGTGGGAGTGAGGAATGGGCAATGACTGCCACCCAGCTATGAGGAAGAGCCAAAATAAGCCAAATTAAATAAAAATAAAGTAAAAATAAAGTGGCACAGACAAAATAAAAGACTAAAGTACCACAAATACACTAATTATCAGGTGAGCGAGACAGCGGTCACCTGATAGTGGGACTGAAGCGGCGGCCTTGAGGGCTGTGTCCGAGGCACAGTCTTCTGGAGTTGGGCAGCGGGGGAGCAGCTCTTTCTACCCGGAGGCAAAGGGCTACTGCAATATTTTGATCACCTCAAACTGGTTTTTAGGTTTCTACTACATATTTTGCTATAAATGAGGGCTCATTTTGGAGGTGAGCCAGAGTAAATTTCTTGATTCTGTAAGAGCAGACCCTTGTCAGGCTGATTCATGCTTGGGACTTTGAAACATGTTGATATTATCTTTGAGGCTTGAGGTTATGGCAGCCCACCTGATGCATTTGTCTGAGCTCAATCTCAATGCAAATTCCTTCAATGCAATTAAACGATTGAACAAAGGTAGCATTCTGTAATGAACTTTAATTATTTAATAAACCTCCATGGTTTCTATCTAATACATGTTATTGATTTTCCATTTAATTTAAAGTAGCAAAGAAAAAAAGGAAAACAAAACAGCACCCCAACCAGCCATATTACAGTTGTACCGGCCTGTATGCTAACTATCCCAGCATAAAAAGGGAAAAGCAGAAACACATCAAGTGGGATCACAATGGATCAGCATTTAGAACAAATCTTCTTCATTTTAGGAAGTCACTGAAGACACTGCTGTTTAGGAAAGCTTTCTGTTCCATCTGAAGTACTGCCTCTATATCTGTACTTTTTTGTACTCATTTAGCTGTCTGTTATTACTTCTGTCATGAGCGCCTAGAGACCTGACGGTGATTTGGCGCTATATAAACCTCAGATAACAATAACAACTGCCGGAGAATCTAACAGGAGAAAAAAAGGGGGAAGGAAAAGAAGGGGAGGGGTAAAGGGCTACAAGGTAGCACATTTAGCTCGCCACTATTCAATCATTTAACGTCGAGGGCAGTCACAGATGCCTGGTTCCCTCCATATCTGTGTGGTTTCTAACTTGTCTCAAGAATGCTTATTTCATGGACTATGCAATTTCATGGGCAATTCGTTTTTTTGTTAGGGATATGTTTCACCTCATCTACTCGAGGATAACACTGCCTTCTATCCTGTAAAGGTGTGTTATCTTACTAAGTTATAAGTGGCACTTTTGCACGTACAGCTGTTACCAACCCCTCATACCCTCTGTGCAGTGATAAGCTTCTTGGGTGCAGCTCACAGATCTAGGCTTTCTAGAACTGACTGATCCCTGTATGTTCTGCACGCAGAGGCCACTTTCAGTGGGGGGGGGGGGGGGGGGGGTGTTGTACAGCCATCGATCCCTAGAGTTTTATTATTCTGCACCAAGTTAATAGCCGGCAATGTTTTCTATTTTATTGTGTGTAATGATCTTTTATTATGTTGTGTGTCCTTTTATACTGTATGAATGTATTACTGTATCTTTTATGGATGCCTTGCATCCGAATAAAAAAAAATGTATTCTCTACTAAATTATCAGATTATCTAAAATCCCATCAATATACAACATGTGGAACGTATACGCATTGGACTTTTTTATTAAATAAAATTCATTAAGTGAAAAGGAATAATGGTCTAGCTGGTCAGCCCGGTCGAACTACTCACTCCCCATCGGTGAGATCTGCCTTTATCTGCTCTTCCGTACATAATAACAATCATAACTAGTTTGTTTTTTAATAAAGAGCTTCGTAACGCACTAATGTGGTTTTTTAAGAGCTGTGCATAACAGGTGTTCATATTACCCATATAATAATCCTCTATTTACCCATCTCGGAAGGATTATAGGTGTAGTCGCCTTGCTAGCATTCAAACTTGTGATTTGCTAATCACACCACATTTGAGCCTCCGGTGTACAACACGCTGAGCCATTCTGCCGGAATGCTGCTCTTATGTTAGTTTGATTTTTCTTTCTTTTGGCCTTTGTTCCTGTGCATATATTTTGAGGTGTACCGCAATGACAGACTTATTTAAAAAAAAAAAATGAAAGCATTATATATATATATATATATATATATATATATATATATATATATATATATATATATATATATATATATTTATTTTTTAACATATTTCGAAGGAATGGGCCTTTGTGGTGTAAAGCTTTTGGTGTTTATGTCAGGGTAGAATAAGTGAACCCAGGTCAGACAAATCCATCTGGATAAAGATCTGCTAATCACACCACCTCCCTCGAGAGACATAGCACCCATCAGGTGTCACGATCCACCACAAAGCACGAAGCATTTATCATTAAGGGCAGCCGATGCATCACCCTCCAGGCACCAGCACTGCACATACCAACGGTGACTGATGAGGTTACCTTATTGGAGGTGAGCCCAGGTCTCTAAAACACCTGTAACCCCAAGAGGCAGTCATTTAAGGGGTCTCGTGTTACATAAAGACACCACCGCCCCCTTAAGACTAGAAGTAAATCGGAAGAAAAGAGAAGAAAAACGAAACCACAGCCCCCCCCCCACCCACCCCCCACACTATATCTACTGGATCAGAAGCACACAAATAAAACAAAACAAAAGCATGCGCGACTGAGCAGCTACTACGTGAAGAACGTGCATGCTTCAGTAAACATTAGGGTAATTGGCTACTTTTATAATAAATAGTGAGGCATATGTTCCAGACTGGAGCCAGGCGTGCTGACGTTTATACACTCAAGGCACGATGGCCAAATAAATCAACCTATTTCAAGTCACTGCTAGCTAGATCCTAGATACACCCCCCCCCCCAAAAAAAAACAATTTCAGAATGACAGCATAGAGGTGGTGGTTCCCATGAGCTCCTAAACCTTCCGTGTAAGTATCAATGGGGGCTAGCTAACTTTAAGGGGAAGAAAAAAAGTGACTCAGGTACGTCAAACAATACAAGGAAAACGCAATGTTTTCCTTTGAAAGCCCTCACCCACCGACCTAGTCGGTGGCATGCTTCATCATCGGGCCCACCACAGTGGCACCGAATGTGCCCCGGGTGTGCTGCAACGCCAGGAGACTGCGGAGCTGGTATATTGCTGCGTGTGCAGTGAAGGGGTGAGAAGTGAAAGTTTAAAAAGCTATACAAGCGGTCCCAGCACCCGAGGGTTAACAAGTGTTTAATAAACTGGGCCTCCGTTAGCTGTTTAAAAAGGCGAAAGGACAAAGTGGAGTGATTAATGATCTCCCATGTCCTGTGTGGTCTACATGTTTCTGCCAGTGCCTTTTCTATTATAAGCTGGCTTTCCTCAGGACCAAAGAGTTAAGTGAAAAAGTGCAATTAAATAATAAACTAATAAACTATATTAAGTGATTGTGTTTTTTGTTGGCTATGTGTCGCGCTCGCTAAGGCGCTGTAGCTGTTAGAGGGGGATTCCCTCAAGCTTGTTCTGTTATTTCTCTGTAAAAAGCCTCATGGGTCGCCTGGCAGAGAAAGAGACCGAGTAGTTCGGTCTGGTTCCTCCTTGGACCTATTCGTCCTTCCGCGGCGCCCGGTGTGAGCTCACACAGCTACAGGGGATACGGGCTAGCATATCTAGTCCTCTCTCTCTCTTTGATCTGAATAATAACTCCTAAACCTTCCGCCTTCAGCTCTAAAGTTTCCAAATCCCACGATGGAGTCTATTCTTCAGCCCAGGTGCCTTCTTCGCATGCAGATCATTTTAGTCCTGAGAATAGAACTGGATAAAGAGAACTGCATGTCCCAGAATGCAACAAAAAAACTGAGTTGGGTAAGCTACTCACAGACTGTATTGTTGGGGGGGGTGTCGAGTACCTGGACGTCCACCCCACCCCAGTAAACAAGGTAGTGGTGTCCAGCTCTGATCATGTAGGTCCATTAACTCAAACACCAATCCTATTCTGGCTGTACCCTCAGGAGATTTACTGTAGAACGGTTATTAGTGCGCCCAGAAGTGGCCGTGAACCCCAGAGCCACACCATGCGTAGAACCAACCAAGACCACCATTAATAAGCCATTAGTACTTACATTAGTCGAATCAACGTCAGCAGAATGGGAGGATTTAACAAGAGCAGACTAGATAACCACTGCGTCAACAACACAAATGAAATTAAACAAAGAGCCCTATGCTTTAACGCGCCCCACCTCCCCAAATGGGCATGAAATGCCCCCAAAGGTAAATCTACTAAAGACATTCGGAGAATGAACTGTCCAGATTGGAGGGGGGTAACCGATGTTCTAACGTAGGTGACTCGAGTCCAGCGTCATGCCCCATCCCACGGGCAGGCACAGAAGACACCTGCGTCACCTACTGCTGACGTCATTACGACAGCCCTACACAAGGCCGCGCTAGGGAGGAACTGATGTCTGCAGAACTATACACAGATGGCGCGTTTCTGTGGCCTGCAAAGCCGCAAATAACTTATAAATAACATGCATGTGAAAAAAATAGCGCAGAGGATGAAAAGGTAAGTTAAACAGGTGTTGAAAACCAAACCTCGGGACATTTAGCAAACATCTAGGACAGACTACACTTTACATGAGCCGTGGGAACAAAATGACAAATGATAGCACTCATCAACATAGAAACTAACCCTGGGCGTAGTTCGCGTAGTTGCGCTTTGCGTAGCTATGCAAAGTGCACTTCGCAAGATGTGCGTAGCGCTACGCGAACTGCGTAGTGCACTGTTTGCGATGATTGCCCAGGGCCAGATGCTTGTCCGAACTATGCAATCATTGAAAACGGCATCTCTCAGTGTAAAAATCTACTCAAGCGGCGGCTTTCACAACGCGGTCTGGTAGTTTCTCATCGCGAGCGGTCGCAAGAATACGCGACCACTCGCAATGAGAAACCTGACCCCCCCCCCCCCCGCGTTGAGAATGTTGCCGGGAGGTCTATTTTCTTTGTTCGCGATCGCCAACTTGATGTTGCTGATCGCGAACGAGGAAAAAGCCTTGCCGGGATGTCATTTTGCTCGCTCGCGGTCGCCAACTTGACGTTGAGGACCGCGAGCAAGCAAAAAATGCCAACTACGCTATGCGGTTTTGCACTGTGCTACGTGCAATTCACGTAGCACGAAGTAGCACAAACTACGCAAACTTTGCGAGCGTAGTGAAGTTGGCCACCCAGGGTTAATAGAAACACAGCGAGGCACCAAGGAACATTAAAAATAATTTTTAAACCGAGCCACACGGGTGTATTTAAATTATGCTCTGAGGAGAGCTACTAACTGTCCTGCCTTTGAGAACATAAAAAACAGCCTCCTTATGGGATCTTCGCTAAAAGAAAACAAGCATTGGCATAGCCAATAGGTCTCACCTTTGGGACCTTGTAAGTGTTTAGCCAGGCAGCACATTATCCTGGCCAGGTTGGACAGATTACTCCTGAGCACTAGCTCTGCGAAGGAGCCCTGACCAGATGTGCAGACCCTGGTCTGGACAAGGCCCATGGGAGACAGGGCAACCGTCAGGGGAAGCAGGAAGAGGATGACAAGCCTGAGAAGAAGGACCATCGCCACAGTCCAGGATCAGAGCAGCCGAGTGATGACGACCAGCACAGCAATGCCCAGGACAGCCGCAATGCACCTGGGCTTTGGACCTGGGGTCCCAGACATAGCCCATGGGAGCCAGAGTGAGGAGAGAGCTTCAGAGCGGGCTGTGTACACCGTAAGGAGAGGACGCTGGTTGATGGATAGGGGTGAGAGCTACACAGAATAGTTAGGAAGACAGAGAGGGATAAGTAGTGTGTGCACAAAGTGCTGAATAAAATCCAGACAAACAAGCAGAAAGTGTGTGAGAAAAAATGGGAGAGCAGGTGACAGACACTTAAAGATGGCGCACCTGTCTATGCAGAAGATGCAGGTTGAGTATGAGGCGATAGGTAGTATTCATATCTCACCCTTTTATATTACATGTTAAACTGCAATGCAACAAGAAGATATAAATAAAGTAATGAGTAGTATCTTGCTGCGCAGTTTTGTGTGTGTTATATGTTGAACGTTGTTAGTCCGTGTCACATATATGTTGTTTGTACACTGCACCATTCACTGTTATTTTCCTTGCTTTGGGTTTTGGACACGTTTTCGTTAAGCTATTTGACACCGATGATGAGAACAGGGCCGACCTGGTGAGTACCAACCAGGGGCCCCATTGGTGGTGCGCCCGTGAGGTGTCATCTAGCTATTCACACCTTTTTCCTAAATGTTGTCCCTCTAGTGAATGTCTGTACTGTGTTGGACGGTTTTCTGTTTATCAGAGATGGGCTCATTTTTTAACGTTGGCAACAGCCTGAAACAGTGTTATAATCTCTATGAATAGAGATATAATTAGAGTGCTCTTTGGACGATCTAGAACTGTTTACAGCCCTACTTATTTCTGTGTTGCCTTGAGGACTGGGTCATTTTTTGATTAGTGTTGGACTGAGTGGAGGGCGATCCAGTCCTTTCTGCCCCTCTTGACTCCTAGTAGTTGAATATGCAGAAGATGCCCCAAATAGAGGAGGAGAGCGTGGGATTGAAGGACGTCAATCTCGACAAAGCAGGGGAAAGAAACTGTGCTCAAAGTCTTTAAGCCAACCACATGAGAGAGGCAGGAAGAGTTTGTGAGAGAGGGACAAGAGAGAGAGAGAGAGAGAGAGAGAGAGGAACTGGTTGCTCTTCGCAAAACAAACCTTATTAACCTCAAAGTGAGGCAGATGTCTAGAGAGTCAATGACCACCCACCAGTTGACGGCGGGGTACCAAGGATGTGCACCAGACCGAGAGGTTTGTGATCCGAACAGAGAGAGCAAGGAAAGAGATGGACTGCACACATCTTCCAGTTTCCGAGTTTAAGTGAGAGCAGCACAGAGACGAGTGGGAGGGGTATCCTGAGAGGGGGGGCGAGAGGTGAACGAGTGCACAGCGTAAGGAGGTGCAGGAAGGCATCATGTGTTAGCAGGCAGTACAGAGAGGAGACATGGAGCATGAGGGAGGGAGTAGTGGGGTCTATAGGATTGCGAGATGAGAGGGGGGGGAGTGTGAGGAAGAGCCCGTCTTGGAAAATGTAGTAACAAACAACAAACTAGGGCCCCTTCTACAAGCACCGAAAAAAGAAGCCACGCACTGGAGACACGCTGCAAGACGGAAACGCTGTGGCTGAAGAGGTGAAGAACGGTAGAAGTGTAATGTGACACATCATGGTGGGATCAAGTGGGAGGTGAAGAATGGAGAGTGGCGGGGAGGAAGTGCAGTCATGTCATGTGAAACCAGCACTCTGTTTTGCTGGGGAAGGAAGAAATGGTATGTGACTGAGATGACCTGGTGGCTGCACCATGGGCTGTCCCCTTCCTAAACACTAAACAAAGCCCCGTACCTCTGTGGGCAGCCCCAGCACATGCAGGCCACATTGTGTCCTCTGAAGTGTCATCAGTTTTCTGCTGCTGTGGATGAGGCTTAACACCTTGAATGCTACAGCAATTCACTCTTGGTGCTAAACTCCCTTAAATCCCATTGTTCATGACGAGCTCAGCTCGTCATGAGCACACGAGCAGTGTAGCATGGAAGGGGTTAAGCACCACGATAGAAAAACAAGTGGGCATGAGCATAGAATAAGAAAGGCGCGCGTCCACCTAAAGACGCCACCATTCTCAACAAGGGACAGGCTGCAATGCCTCATGCACTGGACGGGAACAGTATTGGTACAAACTTTTTTTTTTAATTTGGTGTTGGGTTAACTCCCTAGCGACTGAAGTATTGGAAAGCACTTACCTTTTAGGCTGAACATCCCGCACAGGCGCACAGAGCAATGAAGATGACTAGGAGGGCTGGAGGTGTTGTGGTGCCCCTGCACCATGCCTAAACAAAGTCCTGTGCCTCTGCGGCAGCCCCAGCACACGCCGGCCCTATGGTTTCCTCTGATGTGATAGAAAAGCACGATAAGCGGTGCATACAAACAATTTGAAAGGTGTGCGACATCCCAGGGCTACTGCCATTCTTAACAAGGGGGATTGGGAGGGTTGCAATGCCTCGTGCTAGATCGGAACAGTATTGCTAAGACAACTTTAATAAACAATAATGGAACAACTAAAAACTAAGGGTGGGCGTAGTTGGCGGAGTACTACTACGCGGAATTCCACGAAGTTGAACAAAAACTCTGTGAATTCCGCATCCTTGCTCGGTCTGACTCCCCAATTAATAAAACAGAGACCTCATATACTTTTGGTAAAATAACAAGTATCTCTGTCTTTACATGCTAAAATGCATATAGTCATTTTACAAAAGTGAAAATGAAAATTTAGCAAGCAGTGAAAGTGGTGATGATTTTGGGATCCTCCCTAACCTAGGGAGCGAACCAAGCAGATGCCTTGAAAACAAAGAGCATATCCTGCTGAACGATTTAGTGGTGGTCCCATCCTCATAGGACCACCCCAAGCACAGTTATGGGCAAAAATACAATCCCAACCAAAGGCCCTGCAAAGCATTATGGGACGAGATTAGCAGTGGGCAGTGAATATTATGGTATCCAATATCAAAATAATTCTACAAAGAGCTGCAGTTCAACTAGTCGTTACTAGGTGTCCCTCACAAGTCAAATGCAAAAGCATTGAATCCCTTTCATGAAGCTGCAGTTCCACTAGTCGTTACTAGGTCTCCGTCATGAGTCAAATGAAAAAGCATTTAACTTGAGGGGCACCTAGCAAGGACTAGTTGAACTGCAGCTCTTTGTATAATTTGTAGTATTAGCTCTCAGCTCAGCCCGAGAGCCGCTGCCCCTTGAGGAATGTTTTGATATTGGATACTATAATATGAGATCACCACTGAATTGTTCAGCATGATATGCTCTTTGTGTTCTAGGCATCTGCTTGGTCCTCCCCCTAGGTTAGGCTGGACCCCAAAATCATCACCTCTCTCATTGCCTGATATGTATCATTTTCAAAGTTTACTTTTGTGAATTGGTTATATGCTTTTTAGCATGTAAAGTTGCTTTATCAAAGCATTTGTGGGTGCAGTTTAGTAGCTGACTTCACTACGTGGAGAAACAGAGTTTTTGCCTGAATTCCGTGGGTTTTTTTTTGTTTTTTTTTAAATTTTTTATTGTTGCATCATGCCAGTTTATGTATTAGGTCAAGCATTTAGACACGTGGCGTCAACATTCCGCGATATGCAATTCGAATCGCAACATTTCTTTTTTCATTAACAGTAAACAACAAACAACATTCAGGTGTATAGCTTGGTCTTACAGAAGCATAGCAGGTATACGTAAGCTTTCTAGTTGCGTCAGGCCAGGGGCCGGTATGCACCACCCACACGTAGTCTTAACATCCCTTACGCCAGAAGGGCGAGACAGTACCTAGGCAATCCTCCCCCCTGCCATCCCACCCACCCGCAGTCCCATTGTTACGCTACATCCTCCTCCTCCTCTGAACTATCTATATCTTCCTCTTCCTGTAGAGGTTCACAAGGCTCCCCCCTATAAACATTCCATGGCAGCCATATTTTGTTCCATTTACGTGGATTGGCCCTCTGCTGATACACCGCCCGCTCCACCATCATGAGCATATCCATATTTTTGCACCACTGTGTCAAAGTCGGTGTCTCTGGTGCCCCCCATCTTTGCGCTATGTCTCGTTTCGCTAACATCATCCCTATGACCACCCATGTCCGCCCGTGTGATGTCAGGTCGGTCGGGCCCCATGCATTCAACAAACAAATTCTAGGGTCAGGAGTGAACGGGAGTTGCAGCGTCTGGGCGATCGTGCGTGCCACACGCTTCCAGTAGTCTAGTATGTTCGGACAAGACCAAAGGGTATGGAACAGCGTTCCCTCCTCCCCACAATTTCATAGACAATATGGGTGATCTGCCCTCTGGAATTTGTGTAGTGTGGTGCGTGTGTAATACACTCGGTGCAATATCTTGAACTGTACCAATCGGAACCTTGCTGATATTCCCGCCTCTCTAGGCGATGCCATTGCGGCATTCCATTCTGCCTCATCCAGGGCACCAACATCATCCTCCCATTTCTCTTTCAATTTCTGTAATGGGTCAGGCAAATTATTCACTAGTTTACGATATGTGAGGGATGTGGCGCTAGCTTCCATGTAATCAGTGAGTAGCCGGTCCTCTAAAGGGGTCGATTCCGGGACCTGAATACCAGGTGTCAGTGCGCCCAGCAATGCATGTCTAATCTGTATGTATCGATATGTCTCAGTGGTGTTCAGCTCATATTGTTGTCTCAGAGTGTCAAACGGAACCACCCCCTCTCTTGTCCACAGATCTCCCACTGTGGAAATCCCTATAGTGTCCCAGTGGTCAAATCCTTTACTCCGTCTCAAGTTTCCCAGCGCCCTAGAGTCCCACAAGGGTGTGAGTTGTGTAATCACCCCCCCCCCACTTCAGACGGGATTGAGCCCTATGCCACAGCGTTACAGTGTGCTTAGTCGGGCCGATCAGTTTCGCCAATAGGCCTTTGTTATAGAGCGGGGCCAGAAGTGTATTAGTGCCAAGTTGCCGCCTGTCCGCTAAGTACGCCGGGTCCTCCTGCGGTGCGTGTAACCACTGGTTAATCACCTTGAGGTGCGCCGCCCAATAGTACAATTCCAGGTTTGGGAGTGCAATCCCTCCACTGTACCAATCCCTAATCAGTTTCACTTGTGCAATCCTTGCCGGGCTATCTCCCCACAACAGTCCTGACAGTTGCCCCGATATCTGTTTGAAAAAGGAAGGCGGAACCAGTGTCGGTGTATTCTCCAAAACATAGAGGAACCGGGGCAGCGCCATCATTTTGAAAAGCGCCGCTCTGCCCAACAACGTCAGCGGGAGTGTTTTCCAGTGGCGTACGTCCGCTTTCAATCTGTCGAGCAGCGGTTTCAGATTCATATCCTGAAAGGTCACATGATCGCGGGTGATCTGAATCCCTAAGTATCTAAAGGAAACTTCCTCCAACACCAAGGGGCAATCCACCTCCAGACGTGGCGGGGTCCCATGCAGCATGTAGAGCACCGATTTCGTCCAGTTAATCTTGTAACCCGATGCAATACCCTGCCGATCACACAATGCCAGTAATATTGGAATCCCTTCTGCCGGGTTAGTCAGGTATATTAGCATATCATCAGCATATAAGGACACTCTGTCCTCCCAGCCATCACCCCAGTCGATGCCCCTCATCAGTGGCGTGGTCCTAATGATAGTCGCCAATGGCTCCAAAACCAGGGCAAACAGTAGTGGTGAGATCGGGCAGCCTTGTCTCGTGCCCCTCGTTAATGCAATGACTCTCGAGACATGTCCGTTTGCAGTCACCCGCGCCACAGGTTTCTCGTACAGTAGCTTGATCCACCCTATGAATTTCGGGCCGAAGCCCATATGGTGCAGGACTGCAAAGAGGTACCGCCACTCTACCAAGTCGAACGCCACTGTGGCGTCCAGTGAAAGGATCGCTGCGTCGGTTGTCAACAACGGAGCTCTCGCCATGACACCATGCAGGCGCCTGAGATTCAGCGCCGTGTTTCTTTGCGGCATGAATCCCGATTGGTCTGGATGTATGAGGTGGCCAAGGTGAGGCAGCAGCCTGGTGGCTAATAATTTCGCTAGGATTTTGCTTTCTGCGTTGAGGAGGGAGATCGGCCGGTAGGAGCCGCAATCCTCAGGGGGCTTGCCAGGTTTTGGGATCGCCACAATGGTAGCCATGCACTGATCAGGTGGCAAGCGTCCTCGTTCTAAGCGGTCTACGTACATGTTGAGTAGCGGTGTTGCGAGCGTTTCCGACATGGTTTTGTACCATTCAATCGGAATTCCGTTGGGACCCATGGCTTTTCCCGGGTGTAGTGCCGCGATAGCCGATGTTATCTCCTCAGCCGACAAGTCTGACTCTAGGTCCTCAACATTTTCCTGCAATAGTGTGCGGGTGGGCACTCCCACGAGCGCCGTCTCCGCCATTTCCCGGGTAACCTCTATGTCAGAGGTATACACCGCCTGGAAGTGATCAGCCAGGAGTTCGACTATCCGGGCAGGACGGGTGTGTAACGCTCCTACAGAGTCTCTCAGTTGCAGGATAGTCCTCTGTCCCTCCCGCTTCTTCTCTAGCCAGGCTAGGAGCTTACTTGCCTTATCCCCTACGTCATAAATCCTATGCGTAATGGCCGTTATGCGTTCGATCACTCTACTGCGTAGAAGATCAGTATGACGTTGCTGACACAGCCGTAGTGTGTGGAGCGTGTCCCCGGTCGGGTTAGTCATATGAACTTCATTCGCCTTGGCGAGTCTGTCCTCTAGGTCTAGTAGTTCCATATTCTGGGAGCGCTTATAACTCGTTATTGTGGAGATGGCTTGGCCTCGGAGGACCGTTTTATAAGCTTCCCATAGGACCGATGGGGATGAGACCGAGCCAGTATTCTCCGTGAGGTAGCATGTTGTCGCTGATTTGAGAGCCCTGGTCACTCGTGGGACCTTAAGGTATCCCGGGAATATCGGGTATATGCGCTCTTGGGACCGTTCCGGGTTGGAAAGGGTCAGTGTCAACGGTGAATGGTCCGAGACACCCCTCGGCTTAATTTGTACGTCTTCGACAGTGAGCAGCCCATGTCCCGGTGTCAGGAAATAGTCGATCCGTGATAGACTGTCATGGACCGCTGAGTGGTAAGTGTAGTGTTGGTCAGTCGGGTGCAGGCGCCTCCAAAGATCTATCAGGCCTTGCGCCTCTAGGAAGTCATGTAGTCTGGAGGGCCCTGGAGCCTGTGTCCGTGTCGGGAACCTATCTAATGTGTTATGTGCCACTGCATTGAAATCCCCCCCTACAATGAGGTCCCCGTCAGGGAGTTCCAACAGAAACTTTCCAAGCTCTGGGAGAACTATCGTGTGCAGCGCCGGTGGAATGTACACCGAAACTATATTCAGCTGTCTCCCTTCCCATTGTCCGAGCGCTGCTGCGAAGCGGCCCTGCGTGTCTACCTTCGTGGACTGAAGTATAAATCTGGAGGATCGGTGCATTAGTATTCCCGTCCCACGGGACCCCCTTGTGAATTCCGAGTGAGCGATCATACGGTAGCCTTTCCTGTCTAAGGCGTGTGTGGCTGTGCCTGTGAGATGTGTCTCCTGCAGCAGGACTAGGGCTGGGTTGGACCTCTTTATACTGTGTAGCACCAAACCTCGTTTGACCTTGTCCCCCAGACCTCTCACGTTCCAGGACATAAGTTGCAGAGGTGCCATGCATCCCACCCCACGTTCCCCCCGCCCGATGTCACTCCGTGTGGTGCGTGCCATTGGTTCTGTAGTTAAGAAAGTCTATGCAACATAGAAATTGCGATCTAATAACTCGACATGAGCCCGCCATAGATAATGTGTATGCCTCGTGGTTCCAATCTACACCTGTAAAGTAACTCAAAACAATCAAACACCCCACCTTCCCAACTCCCCCCCTCCCTGCCCCCCTGCTAGACGGACCCTGAACTGCCCGCCCCCCCAACTTAGCAGAGTGCCTGATCCAAACCCCAAACACAGTACTTGCTCGTTGGGGTGAGGGACTCTCCGGAGTCGGCGGCCTCCCTCCATGTCCACGGAGGACCTCCGCCCGGTGTCCTTGACGGCCCGCCCGGCCAGAACTACATTTGCACTAGGTTAGTAAGTTCGGGAATTCATTGTTCGTCGTCAATCTCAGTTTCATGTGCCTCGCTCAGTGGGGATTGTGGATCCACATCTCCTCCGGATACATGGGAGCCTGATCGGGAGCCATTAGTTCGGTTCTTGTTTGGTCTTGTGGAGCGGCGAGGTAGCCCCGTCTGTCTCCATCCTTCCAGCCAGTCGCGTGCAGCCTCCGGAGTGTCGAAGAACCACGTTTTGTTTTCAGCCACTACTCTCAATTTGGCTGGGAAGAGCATGGCATAGGGAAGTTCTCTCGCCCTCAATTCTTTCTTGACTTCAAAGAATGTTCTTCTCCTACGCGCGACCTCTGCCGTGTAGTCTGGAAAGAACGCCACGGTGGAATTTTGAATCCTGACTGGGGGAGAATTTCTTGCCGCCTGCAAGATCGCATCCCTGTCTCGAAAATTGAAGAGTCGTGCAATGATCGGTCGTGGTGCCACTCCTTGCTTCGGACGACCCCCCGGGACTCGATGTGCTCTCTCTACGGAGAAAAAGGCGGATAGACCCTTGGGTTTGAGTTCTTGTTCGATCAGTTTTTCCACATAGAGGTCCATCGCTCTCGTGTCCTCCGACTCCGGAACCCCTATAATGCGGATGTTGTTCCGCCTCGAGCGCCCTTCCTGCTCGTCCAGCTTTGCACGTAGGGCTTTGTTCTCGTTTGAGATTCGCTCAACACTAATCTGGAGCTCCGATACATCCTCCACCAAAGATTTGGTCACCACCTCCATCGAGGAAACTTTTTCCGACATCTTGTGGAAGTCGGCCCTAATCAGTGTTATCTCTGTCGAGATCGACCCCACCGTAGCCTGCACCTGCGACAGAGCTCGCATGACGTCTTCAAGGGTTGCCTTCTTCCCTCCCGCTGTGTCTGTCGTCTTGCTGGCCTGTGTTTTAGCGTCTGGTGGGGAGGCGGACGATCTGTCATAGGCGTACCTCTCGAGTCGTGTCTGCGCATTGCCACCCTTCGAACCCTTGCCCGCCATGACAGTTGTAATGTCACTAAAATGTTCGCAGCGAGCAGGTTATTTCAGGGAGCTAGGACCCCCCAGTAGGAGCCCCGTTAGTGGCCCTCCGCCGCTTCTGCAGTCTCTGAACGTGGTGGGGCCGAAGGCGCTATTATTGTCGTCCTCGTCGCCTGGTGGGGCCAGCGGGTGAGGTCGATTCGCCGCGTTGTTCGTCGGGCCCGTAGACCCTCTTCACGGAAGAGGTGGAGACAGCCCGTGGTCAGGGCGGCGTGGTAAGTCGTTAGCTCGGGGGGGGCGCCTGAACCGGTCCACCCGTGGCCTCTGTATGCTTGACGGAGACCCCGATGTCATCAAGCCCCAGCCGGGTATGTGCCAGTCTCACCCAGGGGGGGCGCCCACCGATCTGTGGAGCAGCGGGGACACCTCTGTGCCCACAGCGGATCAGGACCCTTCTCTGTGGCGTCGGGGTTCCAGCTGGGCCGCACCCCCGCAGTTGAAGCTATTACCTCAGACACCGAGGTGGGGGCGAGGGTGCCCAGGCCGCCCGGAGCCGATACGCTAGCTGCGCGGCTGTTTCTACTGTGTGGTCGCGCTCCGGCGCGTTAAAGGCAGCCCCGGTGCCCCTCCTCAAAAAATCGGCGCCCCCCGTGTCAGGCCCTCCGCAGTCCGGGTGGTGGCTGTTGCAGCCCTCAAAGTGGCAGGCTCGGCTCCCCCGCAAGGTAGAGCCCCGGACCCTCCGGCGAAGAGGCAAGATGGTGGTCCCGGGCCCGGCACAGGTCCGGCCGCCTCCGTGCAAAGTCCTGGATCGTTCCCTGCGCCCACCGGCCGCGGGCGGCGTCGGACAGTCTCTTACCCGCAAGCCAAAGAGGCGCCGGTGGTCGCGCCAGTTCGCGAGTCTCTTCCGACCCTGGTGCTCCGTCGCGAGCGCCCGCTTCCGGCTCCTCCACGCCTCGGCCGCCGCACTTCCTGTCGGCTCTAACTCGCCAGGCGGGTCCCAGGCTCCAGTTTCTCCCCAAGGCCGGAGTGGGCAATACGGGCAACTTCACTTCCCGCAGTCGGATTTTGGATCAGATTGCTGTCGGGCGTGCCGCCCGGCCCCGGGCTTCAGTCCCTGCCCGTAGGGCGAAATTCAGCGTCGGATTACTTGCCGGATAGGTCTGGAGGCCGCTTCAACCGCGGAGCTCGCCCTCTAAGCTGCCACCATCTTAGGCTGCTAGCCACGCCCCCGAATTCCGTGTTTTTAATCGAAAGCGTAGTTAACAAATCTCCGCAAACTCCGCTAGCGGAGCGGAGTTCATTGCCCAGGGTTACTAAAAACACAATCACTTGTGTTACAGCCAGAAACCAACAAAAAAAAAATAGTGCGCCAAAACGAACACAAATGCCTTGTAGAGAAATAAGACAGGTAAAAGGTCCAGTCGCCGTGGGTGGGAACTAATACACAAAAGGTGGGAGAATTGGGGCAGATCAACCACCCAAAAGAACCAGATTTTAAAAGACACACAAAAGGCACGAATGAAAAGCGAGGGGCATGCTGAAAGCCTGTACAATAGATACAGCATGTCTCGAAGAGACAGCGCAAGTGCTGCTAAGGCGAGACCTTAAAAACAGGGATATGAGCTAAATTTCTCAAAATCTGCTGGGACAGCTAGTGAAAAGCCGGGACTGTCCCGACAAATCCAGGACGCCTGGTCACCCAATGAAAAGGGCCAAGTCCCATACAGCGAAACAGGACCTACATATATCTCAAACCAGGATGTACGCATTCAAAAGGCTATTCTCACTCACATTATGCCACTGGCTGTTTGGAATATAATTCCGCTATCTATGGAGTAAAAGCACTGCAGTGCATGAGGGGCTATTTTACCATCACTCATGTACCCAGAATTGCCTTACATTAAATTAAATGACTGTTAGATACATAAAACAATTGTTTTTCGTCATACACGTCTGCAGGCTTCTTTTCAATGATTTGCTCAGTTTTAAAACATAAGCCAGTCCTGTTGGTTTTGCCAATGCCTGTTTTATTAAGTTGTTTTTTTACACATTGTAGCATTTTGGAAGAGTACTGTCAAGGTATGTGTTCCTGGTAGCTAACTAGCAAAAGCAAGATTGCCGCATAATTGACAGTGTAAACTCAATCAATCAATCAAAACATTTATAGAGCCGCTACTCACCCGTGAGGGTCTCAAGGCGCTAGGAGGGGGGATGAAGCAGTACTGATCGAACAGCCAGGTCTTAAGAAGTCTCCTGAAGGTCAGCAGGTCCTGGGTCTGTCACAGGTGGATGGGGAGGGTGTTCCATATCTTGGCTTTGCTTTACTTTGCTTCGTCTGGTTATGGCTTAAGAGTGTATTTTAGATTACTGATAGCTATGTTTCAGTTTAGGGGAAAAAAAAGAGACCTTGAGACACCAGCACAGCCATGGGCTTCATTTGAGGTACCACGCGGGTGAAAGGCGTCCCCCCACTTATTTTACCGGGAGCTCGATAACTATAAACTGCAAATGAGTGCAAGCCACCTTTCGTGATGTCACTTCCTGTCATGGCGTCAGCGTCCCCTCACTTCTATTTTTTAGGACTTGTGCCCTGAGCACAGCCATCCCAACATTCATTGACGAGGGAGGTTACTCAAAGTTAGAAGCTCATGGGGGCCTCATAGGCAGACTACAGATTCGCAGCTGTCTCAAACATGCAGCATAAACCATGCCTGCCTAGGAGCAATCACACCTCACACAGCGTGCTGTACAAGCGTTATACGTACTGGCGACGCAAGCCAGGTGTGAGTAAATGATCCAAACAGAAAGATTTCTCTAATCATTGATAAACTAGTTGTGCAACGAACGTCGCGTGACGACACGTGGCGCAGGTCTGACACAAGGAAACTGGTAGTACTATCTGCAAGCAGAATCATATGTCTAGCATCTCTTTGCATCCTTCCTTCCTGTCTAACCGGAAGTACAAGGTCGCCATGTCTGGTTTGGAGCTCCGCTTCGAACCTCACGCACACCCCTGCCACGTCCCTGCACGCACAGGCCTCACTGAAAAAACCCACTCTCTGCCAGCCAGGCACAACAAACGGTTAGGCTCCTATTTCACCTCCAAAAGCGGGCTCTGGGGCCTCTACGGGAGTTTGAAGCGCTATAAAAAATACTACAAACTGTGGGGACGGTCTGAGTGAGGAATAATACAAGCTTGTTTCAGGAAACATTTATAGACACTGCCCAAGGCTTCTTGGTGTCCAGTCTGAAATTCAAGTGCCCCGGTACAAGTCAAAAGTCGCAAGCGCTATATACTATTTTGTGTGTATCTGTATTAGTGTGTCAGTGAAAGGCTCAGAAAGAAGTGCAGGGGCAAGTTACGCTTAACACAAAAGGTGTCGGATTTAACACACCTGCTGAGAACTAGGAACTGAATTTACAGTGGAGCAACTGTTGTAGCAGTAAAGGATCCTTGCTGTAGGTGAGTGCTAGGCGATGACGTGCGCTACAAGTCCCCTACATATGGAGGTGCCTCTGGGCGCTGTTAGAGAAAGCGATGCTATGCGAAGCGCGTCATTCCCACAGCTGGAGTGCGACACTGCCAGATTGTGACACCTTGGAATAACACGGCTGCCCTCACTCTGAGGCAACTAGCCAAGAAAAACATTTGGAAGCCGCACTTTGAACCAAACACACTCAGATATTACGGAGTAAAAAAAAAACTAACCCTGATGAAAAGAATGACTCATTAAGACAAGTTAGAGATTGTACAGTAAAGGATTGCTCGTAAAATAACATCACAAAGCGAGACCGGAGGGCTAACGAGCTAAGGACTTACAATACACATATCTTTCACAAACCATCTCCTTTACGAAGGGGCACACAGTCATGGGAACTTAGACAGTAACCATGTCACCCTGATTGCACCAATACCCCCTAGCAAGTCCATGGTCCTGGTGGGAGTGGGGAACTCTATAGGCCACGTCCAGGGAAGTGGAAGCCAACTGGTACCCTAGCCACACAGCAACCTTGTCTGTGGCTCAGAAAAGTGTGAACACAACTGTTTAGTCCTTTAGTGGGAGCACCCCAGAATTAAGAGGAGGCTGGACAGTCGACGACCATTCTGCAACACAAATAGTACACGCCTAGACCCAATTAGTGCATAGTTAGGACGCAATTGGTTCCTCATCACCCCTGACACTTTTAACTTACAAGGTAATCACATAAACAGAAGTGTTCTTATATATTTGTTTTAGCCTTTGCCACCAGGCAAGCAATTCTTTATTAGATTGGAGTTCTATCTCTTCTTATTAACTCATGTAGTCCGAGCTATTGGAGTGCATCACTATTCAGCATATTTGTATATGTAGACGCTGGCTGAGACTATTTACATATTTTATCTTTCTGTGTTTATATTTTGAACTATGCCACATCTTACCCAAAAATGAACTTGTAACCTTCTATCCAAGACATGAGAGTAAATCGTACATATTCATCATGTATATGGACTATTCTAAACTGTTTTTGTTTGACAAAGTTTTATGTAACTATAAAAAAAAATAAAAACACATTTAAAAACAAGAGGAGGCTGGACACCGAGACAAGTCCACGTGGAAAGTGGAGCAAAACACCCTTCTGCGATTGGGTCTGGCTCGAGGTGGCGTTGGTATTTCAGATGATCTGAGGGGAAGCTGCTAATTAGCAAAGCCACAAAAAGAAGTGACAAATTCACACTAACTGCACTACTTCCAGTGTTTGCAGTCTGGGTGAGGGACGGATTGCGGCAGCTCGTGGGTGGCTCACCCTGCACATGTGGGTTAAAAGCAACCAAACTTGTACGTTTGCAAAGTGTGAATAAACCTACACGTTTGTAGGTATTCACAATCACGTTCCAACCAGAAGGTATCCCATTCTGGAAAGACATATTCAAAGGAAGGCATATGTAGTGTCTAAATACCCCAGGGCACTAGGCACTATATAAATATATATAGTTGTAGTACTAATAAATATCCGTTATCATGGTGCCTAAGGGAATGCACCCACCCCTAACAGCAAGCGCTAAGAGACCTGTTGGTGATTTGGCGCTATATAAATCGAAATTAACATAACATAACATAACATAACTACACTGGAAGAAGTTTCTTCATGGAGAGGCATGCTTTCGATGGCGAACACAGGTTACATATCCTATTGCATATAGGTTCTAGGTACTTCAATTACACATGCAAAATTTGCACCTAGGGTAAATTTTGCATTCATAAATTTAAGATAATGGAGCAGTCTAGGAAATGTAACAGTTGTTGTATTTTTCCTGAATTAATCCTTAGATTCTCAGTGCATCCATCCAGATAAGCATAAATACATTCGGGGCTCCATAAAAAAGTTAGGCCCATTGGCTTTGTCTACACTTTTCTTTCTATTTGAGGGGGCCTGAGTCACACAGATGTTGCTTGTGACTTCCCATCCCATGAATTACTGCCTCACTACATAAAAAGTATGCACAGGCTGATTCTCAGAGAAGGTATTTGCGAACAATGAAGGTAGGAAGCCCTGCACAAGGAACAATGTGGTGGCACCTCCGAACAAGCTGCAGTGTAATAATATCACCTCAGAGCAGTGGTCTTTCAACTTTTTATTTCTGCACCCCCTCATGGGAAAAAAAAATCAGGCCCCTCCTCAGAATTTTTCATTATTATTTATTTCAATTGTAAGTGTTTAAATATATCTGGACTTATTTAAATATTGCAGTTAAGATCTGTTCCCATTGTAAAATTCAATCAAATACATGATGGCCAAACATACTTTTCTGTTCAGGCAGGCCTTACTAATGTGTAAAAGTATCCACAGTGTGATTAATAGTAAATGGGGTGGGGGAGTTTCAAGGATATTGGGAGTTTCTACCTTTTGGCACATACTCCCAGCTTGGATATAAATGACAAAAAATGTTAGCGGTGACCTATTACAGAGTGGCTTACTGCCGCTCATTGTTTCAGCTTAAAACAAAGCAGTTATCAGCATAATGCTTCTTTTGGCACGAGCCTGAATCCCCCCCCCTCCTCTCCCGCCCATCAATTGAGGCTTGCCACTCAGTATGAAGAACTCTGCTTAAGACTCATTTCTCGACTTTAAACAAACACTGGCAAAGCCAATACATGTGGGATAAACGTGCTTTTGCATGGAGCATTTGCACTAAAGCGAAGCAAAATGTGCATATTTTGCTTTTGTGTAGTTACGCAAAAGTCCCAAAAATAGACATTTAACTACACAAAATGCATAACTGGTAATTAGCACTACATTTTAGAATGAAATCCACCCATGCATCCATTTTGGACGCAGTGTCGTAAAAAAAACAACTACAACGCACAACAGCTGTGGGCGGTCTTGCCATTCACGTTTTCTGGTGCTAACATTTTGCAGTGTAATTACACCACATGGTATCATTTGGGGAATTCCACTTAACAACAGTAACATGAAATTTGCAAAATTACACAAGATTACGCCAGTTTAACATAAATTTCACCCAGGCCTAATTAACACACCAGAGTGAGACATAAGGGAGGGAGCCAGAAGGAGAAAGCAGAAAAGGCTATAATTGTAAAGTAGTCCCTCTTGTAGTCTCATGCAAACACTTGAGTAGAAGAGGCCAAAGTACACAACAAAATAAGATAACAGCGGTATGTGAGAGACAAATACTCCACTGGGCTGAGCCAAGCAGTAATTGACAAGGTCTCAAGCTAATGGAGGAAAGAAAGTCATTGAAGAAAGCCAATGGCTGAAAGGGCCAAGCCCAATCTATGTATACTGTTAGCAATATACTCGTCTTGACAGCTGCGATGTCAAAACACAGACCTAAACAAACATTGATAAAGTCAATTGGTCTCTCTTTTTTGCCTTACCAAATGCATATCTATTGGTTTTGCCAATGCTTTTTGCTGATGCTGTCCAGCATCGGCAAAAAAGGGAAAAATAATGTGCAATAATGTATATTTATGTATGTGTCATCATGCAAACGCCTTTTTATCATCATACTAAGGTGAATGCAGCGGAAAGACATGTATGCAAGCATGAGTCGCCTTGGATGCATGGGCTTGTATCATAACACCGTGGCCCGATTTATAATTTATCATTCCAAGGTGACAGCTGCCCAACTTGGAACAGTAAATACAAAAATAAAATAAAATATGCACAAAAGTGCATTCCTAAAAAGGAACAGCTTTTCGTAAACTACAGGAGCTGGGCCTCCTAAAAAAGTGAAAATAAAATTTAAATATAGCGGCAGGGGACCAACAGAGGACTGGTAGATTGGAGGGAGCAATCAAACACCGACAAGCGGCAAGTAAAAGTAAAAGAAAAAGAAACAAGCATTTACAATGCAATGGTTTTGCCTTTGTTAAAGTTAGAGCTATTGGCATTGCTCTTGACATTATTTTTATTTATGTTTTTTTTAAACATAAATAAATAACATTGTCATTTACAATGCCAATAGCTTAATGTCTTGCAAATGACACACACAAACACCCACAGAGAGCCCCCCCACACACACACCCAGAGCCCCCCACACACACACACCCACACAGAGTCCCCCACACACAGCCACACAGAGCCCCCCCACACACACCCACCCAGAGCCACACACACACACCCAGATCCACACACACACACCCACACACCCAGAGCCACACACCCACACACCCAGAGCCACACACACCCACACACCCAGAGCCACACACACCCACACACCCAGAGCCACACACCCCCACACACCCAGAGCCACACACCCCCACACACCCAGAGCCACACACACCCACACAGCCAGAACCACCAAGGTCAGCCTCTTGTGCTAAAGAAATGGCCAGGAAGGACACAATTTCAGATTCTCGCGTTTGTAACTCATTTACAGAGGTCCCAGCACTTCTAGACATCTGCGTGCTTCGTGCCATGACTTTAAGTGGCCTTCTGGTTTGAGGTGTAGGGCAACACCCGTAGTCAGACAGTTTTTACCAGTGTTATTAGACAGACCTTCCTAGCAGGCTGAAAGCCCCATTACAGATCTGTGATAGTCATGTTAGCGCTACACCTTGAACCATGAACCGAAGAACACAGATGCATGGCCTGAGGGTGGGAATACAGAGGACGCTGCCTACGACCTTCCAGATAAGGGGCTGTTGCAGAAAAAACATTGATTGGAAGGTCTGTAGGATGGAACTGTACAAATATAGCACATACTTCCCGGAAATGTAAGTGAGTCTTCTTCAGCCCTTCAGGAGAAACAAAGGCCTGTACCATACAGTAAACTCGAGATTCCCTGATTAGACATTACTTCTAAGCTGGTGGTTAAGTAGTGTCAGACTCGTATGTATTAGGCATGGGAAAAGACATGCAGCGGGCTTCCTTGAAAGCAACACAATGTGATGTCCTGCACAGTAGTGCAATCCTTTGACACTGAAAGTTATTGTTTGAACCCACCTTTTATATTAAATACGACAGACTATGCCCATTCAGTTTTTGACCTCGTAGCAGTGACCGTTCTCTCGTACTTGCACTTTCACAATAAATGTACAGTAGCCTTTTTGAACATTGCTAATAATGGGCACTGCAGTCCGGTAATAAAGAGACCAGTGCGAAATGGTAGTATGCCCTTACTGAAAGTAATGATTATGTGCATTAAAACCATCGCTATTAGACCTAAACGCACTGGTGTTATAATTATTTCAACCCAAATTCGAATTGGCAACACTTCTCTTATCTTCCTCCACTAACTGCCAGGGTACATCATACTTACTCAGAAACAAAGCATGGATTGGAGATGTCATGATTATACACTCCTTGGCCTCTCCCACTGAGACATCTAACAAGTAATACGAATGGCAACTAAATTATAGCAGTATACCGTAAAAGGTTTCCCAACAGGGATACATATTTACCCCCAGAGAAAAAAATATATAGCTGAAATAGGACAATTACACTTAGAAGTTTTTCATTTGAAGAAAAAAAATCGTTGCGTCATACGTATTTCAGCCGATGCCTGCATTTGTTTTCACTTGTCGCTTGTGTAATCTGGGCTGGAACTTAATGGAGGATGAAAATCACAATCTCTCCTTTAAACATCTCATCCCTGCAATTCGACAGTACCTAATGCCCTATTCATGTCCCCTTTCTTATGTATGGGCCGTATTATTGCCCCTTTCCAGGTATCAGGGAATTTCCCAGTATCTAGAATAATTTGGAACATGTTTGCGAAGAATTTAGCCCACCAGTCTGGATGTGTTTTGATAATCAGTGCTGGAAGGTTATCAGGGCCTGCTGCTCTTGTGAGATTCAGGCCCTTTAGCGTTTTTTTAACCTCAGTGACTGAGAAGTCGGGTTTCATATCTATTACCAGACCGCTCCAATCTGTGTACAGAAGATCATTGTGGCTAACTCTATCAAAGGCTGCGAATGTCATTCTATTTCCTGCTTTCTACCTCTTAAGTACCACCTTTCACCACCACTCTCCGTCATTCTTTAGCTACTTTTTATGCCTTTATTTCTGTCTTCTTTCCATTCTCTCTTTCTTTTCTGTCTTGCTTGTCTTTCTTCGTTGCCTTTCTTCACCTCTGTTTTCCTCTCTTTCTATGTTCTTTCTTTACTTTTTCTTTCCTTGACACTGGGCGCAAGGCATCTTTCACCCTCCATGTAGGGATAGCAGTCTGACCTCTACAAATGTGTAGTGGGGGGTGTAAAAGTATGGTCTAGAGCCGAGGCCTGGAGTGAGAGCAGCTGGGAGAGAGGGCAGCTGTGGGCAAGACACGCACAGGCCCCCACCTGTCCAAAACACACACACAGGGCACACAGTCCACACAGCAGCTCAGATAGCAACATACACACACACACAGAACATGCACAGCAACACTCAGCACCACACACACACAAACCACTACACAACAAAGCACACAATAATGCAGATAGTAACACAGAGAAACACAAATAACACGCAGAATACAAAGCAACATCCACACAACACACAGTCTCTCTCTCACACGTGCACACAAATTCAGCACAATTTTAATGTGAGCAACACGTTTTAGAGAAATGCAACACAATCCTTCATTAATGTGTTTGTGTTTAGAATGAATTTCACACTGACTCACCTTAAACCATATAAGCATACATGTTAGACTAAAAACATACGAGGCTTGTCGTGGACGGCTTAGTCACACAATCATTAAGTCGTTTAGTGCACTGTTCACTAGTGTGTGGGCCAAGGTATATTTTTGGCAGGTTTTAGTAACAGCTTCTAAACAAATAGCAACTGCACAACACTCATAACTGAACAGAAACACAAGCTGACACGCACAGGGTGGGCCCTGCCCGCAAGGCCGAGCTGCATTCTAAGGGAGGGGGGCACCAGAAGATACTGGATCTCACAGCCCCAACCCCACAGAGACAGCCCCATAAGCATCTGGTGACCCCCACCTCCCAGAATCAGAAAGCTATCTCAGGAGAAGTAAAGGTTTTGGAAATAACAAGTCTGGGAGACACGCACAACACCACGCCCCGCCCCCACCCCGACCACCCCCCAGATCCGCGGTTCTGTCTGGGTATGCACTGTTGACTTTTACTTGCAATAATTGGGGTTCAACAGCCACAATAAGGGATAAAGCGCTTTCGGGTGTTTATTTTCAAGGTATTGACGGAGACGGAGACCTCCCACCCTGGGAACGACAAAAAATACCCAGGATACACCTGGGAGAGCTTCCTACACCTCCTGGGAGAGGTGGGTGTGGTTCCTGCTCTGATCATGCAGTATCTGGGGGTGCAGGGGGCCCCGGAGGGGGCTGGGGGGTCCTGCTCCGAGCATGCAGTATCTGGGGGGTGCAGGCAGTGGCACCAGCGCATTGTGTGATCTGCTGCAGAGGGCCTGTTTGTCTTCAGGCGCAGTGCACCGAACTTTCCGTGAGTTGTCAGGTTGTATGAAATACAAGGATACAGAAATACAAAAATTAATACATATAGAAAACTAAAAACCAGAAGTAAGCCACGCGGATAGCACGGTGGGTTGATCCACCTACTCCTAATAACGCGTCCGTGAAAGCTCTGGTCTCGGGTTCGACACCCTGAAAGGCCGACTCGGCTTTCATCCTTCCAACCTAAATATACCCGCTGGTTTTAGTCATATAATTCGCCTACCATGCAAAGCGCCTAGTAACTGCCCGAATGGTGGCGTGCGACATAGGGATGCGACCGTGAGCAAATATTTCACATTTTAGGGGTGAAATGTGAAACATCCACGTAAAATCCGAATTTTAAAATGGAATATAACATAAAAAGGAGTGGGGGCGCAACCCCCAACATAAACACATATGTTGTGGAATTATTCCGTGCACAAAAAATGTTGTGAGTAGTTTGTTATAAATGTGTTACTTTTCATTGAGGCCCAAAGAATATATTAAGAAAGCCGCACTCGGCGGTGCAGTGGCGCATTTAAGCAGCGCTGCCGAGGTCTTACAAAGAGCCCGTCAAGGCGCTTTTAGAGGTTGTTGTTGTGTTGTTATGTTTATGCCGACGGGTGTGTTTCTGTCTCTTTTGTGAATCTCACCGGGTCCCCTGGTGTGGGATTAAACCACTCTTCTGCTCACACTCACGGAGAGCTCGGAGCGAGAGAAAGACATTTATAGCCTCGGAGTCCGAGGGCAGAAGTGCGAGGTTTATGTTGCGTTATTTACCATTTATGAATAGCGGCGGTATTTTATTTAATCATTTTGGCGGTAAACAAACGATGCTGCTGCGGAGGTGGAAGGCTGAAGCCCGTATTCACAAAGAAAGTAGTAAACCGGTTGTCACAGTTTTACACCTACACCGCAGTGTAAATGGAATACTTTCTGGAGTTCACGAACACGCCCAGGAGTACACATTGAGAGCTGGGATAGGCAGAGATTTCCAATGCATATTCCTCAGAAGGTCACGCGGCATTCCCAACAAGGAAACCCGACACGTAAGCAAAAAAAAAAAGGCAGGTCCCGGCAATGCCGGACCAGATTCGGGGGCGTTCCCGGCTTTCGGCTGACGTCGCGTGACGTCGGCAAAAGCCAAAGAATCTCGGGAACGCCCCCGAATCTGGTCCGGCATTGACGGACAGGCCCCTCGTCCAATGGCTAGGCTCCATTTATGGAGCCAGCCAATGAATGACGAGGGCCGACCCAAACCCACACTACAGTTCTCATTAGGTTTTCGCCTGCACGAAAAAGATGCGCAGAGCGCATCTTTTCGCCAGGCAAAACCTAAAAAGAGTGTTTGGTGGGATGTCAAAGGGAAAGTAGCCCACAGGAGAGAGGGAAATAGAGCAATAAAACATATGCCCTCTGTTGGAAATGGGATCCCTGGCTGGCCAGGGCTTTCGCCAAAGTCAGTCAGAGACCACCACTCCCAAGTCAGGGCAAGGGAGTTACACGCCAAGATAACCCCTACTCACCCTCTAGGTAACGTGGCGCGAGCAGCAAGGCTAAACTTGGAGGCGATGTAGGCTAAGTATTTGCGCACGCACCCCAGCAACAACAACCAAAGGCCCACCACAAAGGAAACTCCACACAAGGTTATATAAAAATAGCCTTTGTATTACACCAAAACACATTAGATAAAACACACACTTTACAATGTGCCAGAGGCACGGGCAGAATTTACAGGGGATATGTACAAGACAGGGCCACCTGGACCACTGTCAGGAATCAGAAGTAGCACTTTCAGAAATAGCACTTAGTACATAATATATAGCACAAAATAGCACACAATATAACAATAGAGCGCACAACCAGTAACTACTGGTAACAGGACCTCACTAGCACCACCTGTACTAGGGAGAAAACAACCACCTATGTATTACAATACCTGTAGGGGTGTAAGAGGAAAACACATGATGCAATGCATAACATTCATTCAGAGGTGTAAAGGCACATGACGCATAATCAATACATTCAGAGGTGCAGAAAGTACAATTGCGCCAAACCCACGTAAGTCACCACCTGTGACTGTCCCTGTGTCCAAAGTGTCAGGGTCCTAAACGTGGCAGCTGCCCACAAAGTGCTGGGCAGCTGGGAAGCAATGCTGGGGGGGGACAACGTTGGAGCCTCTCAGGCTCTGCAAAAAGCACTTGTTTCCCCTTGAGCCTCTCTGGGCTCTGAAACACAATGTGGGCACTCAGGAGCCTCTCAGGGCTCTCAAAAACGCCCCCTTGAGCCTTCCCGGCTCAAAATAACTGATGCCCCTAGAGCCTCTCAGGGCTCTTGAACACAGCAATGGGGCACTCAGGGTTAAAGAAATGCCCCGTCGTTGGAGCCTCGCAGGCTCAGAACAAAAATGCCGCCTGGTTGGAGTCCCCCCCTCTGGGGGACTCGAGACGCGGAAATTGCCCCTGGAGCCTTTCGCCAGGCTCCACAACAATGAGCACGGGATCGCGCTCCTGGGGGGAGGGGGGGGGCGGACACCGACAACGTGTCCCGGCGCCCCTCCCTTCTCTACTTTGGCCTCACACCCCCTCCCGGTCAGCTCCACTCACCGGCTGTCTCGAGGCGGCGGTCTCCTTCTCGAGAGCTCCCGCTCCCCGGGGCTCTCTCTGCAGACTTCTCACTTCCCTCCTGGGCTCTCCCTCGCTTTGGGAGCCTGGGGGGTCAAGGAAAGGTGCCGGCTTCTCCCTTTACCGGAGCACGGGGTGGCCTCCCGTCTGCTTCCGGTTTGCCTCGATGTCCTGTCCCCGGCCCGCCTGACTTCCGGGTCGCGGGGGCGGGCTTTCCGTCCGGGCCGCGCTCGGATTGGCCGGCCGGCCAGCCACTTCCGGGTCGTCGCGGGCAGCGCGGCGGCCCGTTCCAGGCACTCGTAGGCGGGGGATGAGTTTACCGAGGAGTGGGCTCCCTCGAGGTAAACCTAAAATATAGCGGCAAGGTCCCTGGCAGGGTGGGCACCTGCCAGGGGGCAAATTAACCAAAATAAGCGAGGTGGGCACTCGCTAGGCAGGCAAAGCGCTCCTCAGCGCTAAAAGGCAATTTACAGCGCTCCCTGCGCTAAATGCCAAATACAGCGCTCTCAAGCGCTAGAGGACCAAAATAGAGCGCTCCCAGGCGCTATAAGTAAAATAAAGGTCCCAGGTGCCCTCAGCAAGCAGGGCAGAGTCCCAGCAGTCTTTGGGCAGGCAGGGGGGACAAGGCTGGGCCCAGAGCCAGCACACTGGGTCTCCAGGCAGGGAGACACCCCAAGTGGCGGTCCTCTGGCCCAGCAGCAGCAACAGCCCCCTCAGGATCCTGGAAGAGAACAACTTCAGTGGGGACACAGCCCCATTTTTATACAGTGCATTCCTTTGTTCAAGGGTGTAGAGTGGGGGGGAACCAGTCGCAGCTGGTTCTTGAGTACTCTGTTTACCTCAACCACCCTCTCTATTCACTGGCAGGGCTTGGGTCATTAGACACACCACAGGGGGGCGGAGCCAGCATTGTGTGGGGAAAACCCAGCCCATCCAGGACACAGGTACACTCCTCCCACACATTACTCATGCAGATCTCCCACTCACCACCGGGCAGACCCATCCAGACTTCCTGGAGCCTGGCATGCCAGCCAGCTCCAGCCAATCACACGCCAGCACCCTCACAGCACACGTACAGCCATGTCTAGAAATGGCGCTTCGCTACTAGACACATACATGCTGCATACACCGTTGCGCAGCATTCACTCACACGAGTTCACACATACCAGACTCAAGCCTGTACACCCCACGCATCAGGAACTACCAGGGACACATACATTCCCCATGCATTCCTATGGGCGGGCAGGCCTAGCTCAGCACATGCACTCAGAGTGCGCACGCACTTTCCACTGGGACACAGTGAAAGTGCGCAGAATCCCAAAATCACCATCTCCAGGTCACCATTTCAAGCAAAAAGTCTAGGGGTGAACCTGCCCTAAGGGCCAAAGTCCAACATAACCCCCTTCCAGCCAAAACGCAGGGGAGACCAATCACCACCGTGATGGACTTCCCTGCTTGGGGCGATAGAACACGGACGCGGGCCCGCAACTGCAGGGACACCCTCCTGTTCTATGCCACGGTGAACCCATGGGATTCCTTCTCAACACACTGTCTGGACCAACTGGGCTACCCCACTGGTACTCCCAAGTTGTCCGCGGCCAGGACCAGGCCCTGGGCCACCCAGGTGCCACTGGTCCATGCCAATTCGCAGAGCGGGGGGTAGTAACCCCTGGCACATAGGAGCCATTTTCCACTCTTCCTGTCTGCAAGACAGGACTAGACTGCCACTGGTACTCCAGCCTAGGGCCTACAACCTCAGGCGGACCAGGAGTCTCAGGGAAGGCTCTCCTCCCCCTACCTCTTCTCCTAGGGTTCCTCCTCCCTCTGCGAGGGGTACCCCTAGAACGCCATTCCAACCCAGGACTTATCCACTCAGGTTGCACCGGGGTCAGAGGTGGGCTCTCCCACCCTCTGCACCCCCTTCCAGAGGTCTGCCCTCTCCCACCTGGAGAAGTTCCTCTGGAAGAAGAACCGGTCAGGACACTGGTTACAGTCGTCCTACCCTTCAGGTCAGGCTGATCCTGAACCTGGCCTTCCAACCTCTGGTCTAAAACCTTCGGTGGAACAGTTGCCTGGCACTCCAGGACTTCTGGGGATTCACACGCAATCCCCCTGAGGCTAACAAATGTCACATCTGTTGCGTGACTGTCTGTCTGGCGCAGATCTCCCGCCCTCTGTCCACCTGACAGTGCGTGACGATCCCCCAGACCAGAAGTGGTGTTACCATGGTCACTACACGGGAACCTAGCCCAACTGGGTAGTCCCTGACCCACTGGTCCTTCCACTGGGGAATTCCCCCAATCACTCCTCACTCTGGACTCCTGTACCCTCCCTACCGGAGCGGTACTGCCAGACTCTAGAACCACAGGAGCTCTGGTTACAGACGCTCCAGGTCCTCTACTCACTGGGAGATCTTCCTCAAGTGGACTAACAGGACAGCCTAGGTCCCCAACCTGGTGTTCCCTCAAGAAACCACCCAGGTTCTGAGACAGGGCTTCGGGCGTCTGGGGAACCTCGGTCTCCCCCTCACTCCTGCTCCACTGAGCCAGGCAGTGAGCCCCTACACCCTCCTCGCTATCCTGGGACCTAGCTGGGCTACACTGAGCCTCTTCCACCACGCTGGGCTGGAAGATCCCATAACCACTACTTTTGGAGTCACTCACCAATGACCCTAGAGAACCTCTGGCCCTTTCCCAGCGGTCGGCTTCCCTTGCCAGTAACTCTGTATCAGTAAATCCAACTTGCAACAGGTGTTGGCGCAACTCTGGCGAACAACCACTGAGCACCTGCTCTTTGACTATAAGATCAAACAAGACTTCAAAATCAGAGTCAGTGTGAACCTCTACCCAAGCCCACAGTGCTCCACAACAGTCATCCTCAAAGTCTACCCAAGACTGGTGAGACGGTTTCCTAAGGTTCCTAAACCTCAACCTATTCTCCTCCTCTGGGGAAACAGGAACCATACTCTGGGAACTGGGAATTTCTACACTGTGATTTACATAGCTGCCACCACTGGACCCAACCCTCCCTGGGGGATCCAGACACTCAACACTGCGCGCAGGGGATAGTCTACCCTCCAGAGCTACTTTGCCTCTGGTGGCGGCCCTCTCAGCCTCCTCTATCCTGTCCTGCGCTAAGACCCTCTCGGTCTCCAGCTGTTGCTTCTTAACCTCCAGCTGTTGCCTTCTAATGCCCAGCTGTGCCATAGCCTGGGCATGCTCCAACCTGAGCTTTTCTAAAGCCAGCTGGTGCTCCCTTTCTCTCCTCCTATCTTCCAGCTCCTCTGGGGACAGGGAAAGGGATGAGGCGCTGCCTCCTAAACTGGACCCAGCAAGGGACTCCCTATCTATGGGGTCCTCACTCTCTGCTGGCGTCCCTGTGCTGTCATCTTCTTCCTCCTCCCGCTGCCACCAATGTTGGAAATGGGATCCCTGGCTGGCCAGGGCTTTCGCCAAAGTCAGTCAGAGACCACCACTCCCAAGTCAGGGCAAGGGAGTTACACGCCAAGATAACCCCTACTCACCCTCTAGGTAACGTGGCGCGAGCAGCAAGGCTAAACTTGGAGGCGATGTAGGCTAAGTATTTGCGCACGCACCCCAGCAACAACAACCAAAGGCCCACCACAAAGGAAACTCCACACAAGGTTATATAAAAATAGCCTTTGTATTACACCAAAACACATTAGATAAAACACACACTTTACAATGTGCCAGAGGCACGGGCAGAATTTACAGGGGATATGTACAAGACAGGGCCACCTGGACCACTGTCAGGAATCAGAAGTAGCACTTTCAGAAATAGCACTTAGTACATAATATATAGCACAAAATAGCACACAATATAACAATAGAGCGCACAACCAGTAACTACTGGTAACAGGACCTCACTAGCACCACCTGTACTAGGGAGAAAACAACCACCTATGTATTACAATACCTGTAGGGGTGTAAGAGGAAAACACATGATGCAATGCATAACATTCATTCAGAGGTGTAAAGGCACATGACGCATAATCAATACATTCAGAGGTGCAGAAAGTACAATTGCGCCAAACCCACGTAAGTCACCACCTGTGACTGTCCCTGTGTCCAAAGTGTCAGGGTCCTAAACGTGGCAGCTGCCCACAAAGTGCTGGGCAGCTGGGAAGCAATGCTGGGGGGGGACAACGTTGGAGCCTCTCAGGCTCTGCAAAAAGCACTTGTTTCCCCTTGAGCCTCTCTGGGCTCTGAAACACAATGTGGGCACTCAGGAGCCTCTCAGGGCTCTCAAAAACGCCCCCTTGAGCCTTCCCGGCTCAAAATAACTGATGCCCCTAGAGCCTCTCAGGGCTCTTGAACACAGCAATGGGGCACTCAGGGTTAAAGAAATGCCCCGTCGTTGGAGCCTCGCAGGCTCAGAACAAAAATGCCGCCTGGTTGGAGTCCCCCCCTCTGGGGGACTCGAGACGCGGAAATTGCCCCTGGAGCCTTTCGCCAGGCTCCACAACAATGAGCACGGGATCGCGCTCCTGGGGGGAGGGGGGGGGCGGACACCGACAACGTGTCCCGGCGCCCCTCCCTTCTCTACTTTGGCCTCACACCCCCTCCCGGTCAGCTCCACTCACCGGCTGTCTCGAGGCGGCGGTCTCCTTCTCGAGAGCTCCCGCTCCCCGGGGCTCTCTCTGCAGACTTCTCACTTCCCTCCTGGGCTCTCCCTCGCTTTGGGAGCCTGGGGGGTCAAGGAAAGGTGCCGGCTTCTCCCTTTACCGGAGCACGGGGTGGCCTCCCGTCTGCTTCCGGTTTGCCTCGATGTCCTGTCCCCGGCCCGCCTGACTTCCGGGTCGCGGGGGCGGGCTTTCCGTCCGGGCCGCGCTCGGATTGGCCGGCCGGCCAGCCACTTCCGGGTCGTCGCGGGCAGCGCGGCGGCCCGTTCCAGGCACTCGTAGGCGGGGGATGAGTTTACCGAGGAGTGGGCTCCCTCGAGGTAAACCTAAAATATAGCGGCAAGGTCCCTGGCAGGGTGGGCACCTGCCAGGGGGCAAATTAACCAAAATAAGCGAGGTGGGCACTCGCTAGGCAGGCAAAGCGCTCCTCAGCGCTAAAAGGCAATTTACAGCGCTCCCTGCGCTAAATGCCAAATACAGCGCTCTCAAGCGCTAGAGGACCAAAATAGAGCGCTCCCAGGCGCTATAAGTAAAATAAAGGTCCCAGGTGCCCTCAGCAAGCAGGGCAGAGTCCCAGCAGTCTTTGGGCAGGCAGGGGGGACAAGGCTGGGCCCAGAGCCAGCACACTGGGTCTCCAGGCAGGGAGACACCCCAAGTGGCGGTCCTCTGGCCCAGCAGCAGCAACAGCCCCCTCAGGATCCTGGAAGAGAACAACTTCAGTGGGGACACAGCCCCATTTTTATACAGTGCATTCCTTTGTTCAAGGGTGTAGAGTGGGGGCGGAACCAGTCGCAGCTGGTTCTTGAGTACTCTGTTTACCTCAACCACCCTCTCTATTCACTGGCAGGGCTTGGGTCATTAGACACACCACAGGGGGGCGGAGCCAGCATTGTGTGGGGAAAACCCAGCCCATCCAGGACACAGGTACACTCCTCCCACACATTACTCATGCAGATCTCCCACTCACCACCGGGCAGACCCATCCAGACTTCCTGGAGCCTGGCATGCCAGCCAGCTCCAGCCAATCACACGCCAGCACCCTCACAGCACACGTACAGCCATGTCTAGAAATGGCGCTTCGCTACTAGACACATACATGCTGCATACACCGTTGCGCAGCATTCACTCACACGAGTTCACACATACCAGACTCAAGCCTGTACACCCCACGCATCAGGAACTACCAGGGACACATACATTCCCCATGCATTCCTATGGGCGGGCAGGCCTAGCTCAGCACATGCACTCAGAGTGCGCACGCACTTTCCACTGGGACACAGTGAAAGTGCGCAGAATCCCAAAATCACCATCTCCAGGTCACCATTTCAAGCAAAAAGTCTAGGGGTGAACCTGCCCTAAGGGCCAAAGTCCAACACCCTCCCATGGAGTGGTAAAGGAAAGTTAGTACAGAAGAAATGCTCCAGAGGCTGGAGAAGAAAGCCATCCAATCAAGGACGAAAGGCTAACTCCAAATCAATTGTATGTATTACAGACTATAGGTCTACGATAAAACAAACTGCTAAGGCTATCCTTAGAAAAGACTTAATGCGATCAATGGTGCACAGCAGCCTTGGCACTATTTAAAAACAAAACAATAAAATAATTGGGCAAAATAATTGGAACTGAAGCTCCACATCACTTATGGGGATACAATCACATGTCCAAGAACGTTGAGTGTTGCAAAGTTTCAAACTAGAGAATGAAACTGGAAGTAATGACGATGTGGTGGATTCTTTGAGCGTGGTCACCATTAGGGCTGTACTTTGCAACTGAGTGTATAGGTAATAATAGTCACAGCGCCAATCTTAAGATTTTAAATATAGTGCGGTTGTTTTACGCAAATGCCAGCAGGATAGGAAAAGAAATCTGAAGAAAGATTACGAGAGACGAGAAATTGGAAGAAGGAGCAAAAGACAGGTTCAACTGCAATAAACAGTGAAAGACTAGGGGGTCGATCTTGATGCGGTCGGAAACACCTCCAACCGTCTGTCAGAGCTGTTCTGACAGCATCAAAATGTCCAGTTTGGATTCCTTTCCGACCGACCCATTTTGATGGGGTCGGTCGGAAAGGAATCCGAACCGGATTTCCGAATGGCCTCTGATGGGCTGCTATTCAGAAACCCTCCAGTAATCCCTCAGGCAACCCTTTCCACCGAGGGATTACAATGGCAGATTCCCACAACCTGTCTGTGCCGGCTTTTCCTACACAGAAAGGCTGGGGAATCCGACTTTAGTGGCCCCTACCAGGGCCCTCATGGATGCAAGGCTTCCGGATGGCGGCCTAGAGAGCACCAATAGTGCTCCCGTGTAGATCCCTGCACCCGGTGGCGGGGACCTAAAGGTGCCTGGTACCGGGTGCAGGGATGAACTGCACCTCAGCTCTTTAAAATGAGAGCATGCATTCCAGTCGGAATGCATGCTCCCACTGTTAAGAATAGGAATGCAACCAAACGGTGTTCGGTTGCATCTCAATTGCTGGCTTGGGACTGACGACAGGAGGTTGTTCGGTCCCACTTCCCAAGCTATCTCAGGCGGACTAGGGTCTGTCCGACATCGTAATCGGGCCCCAAGAGTTAAAGATGAGATTAGAGTTAAGATCACATAACTGAGAAGAAACTGAAAAGAATAACGAGATATTTGACAGCCTGGAAAAGATATACAGACGGGTACTAAAACTGGCATAAATACAGAAAAGATTGGAATAGATTGCAACGGTTAAAAATAATAGAATTATACAATTAACAGGGTTACACAATTGTATGTAAGTAGGCTTACTACAGATGGGTGACAAAGGATGACATTATCCATATAAAAATACAGTAATGTGACTGCTCAGGGAGAAATCGAAGGACTATAAATATTTCTGACTCATGGTTCATATGTCTCAGTCACATCACTGCCCTTCATTTACCTGCACTTGAGTCATACCGCTGAATAGGGAATACAGAATGCGGGGAGTTTTAGTCCGTAAAACTGACGTATCTAGGCTTCCTTGCATGTAGTAAGCCATTTTTAAAAAGAATCTAACAAGGTTAAAGAGGTTTGTTTTGTTTTGTTTTGTTTTTCAAAGATGTAAATAAAGTTCAAGCTGGAGTTTTTCTCTGTTTAGTTTCATACAAAATAAATTCTCCCCCTTCTTAAACCATTAACAAGGACTCCCATCTACACAAAACAAAGCATTTTTAAGGGAAGTTAGATACTCGAGGTGGTGCGTTAAAATGTTTCAATGCACCTACATTACCACAGCTGTGGCATGCACCAACATCATTTGAATACCCCAGTATCCCAGTATTAATAATTACTTTATGCTGTTGGCTCACGTTATAAATAATTTACAAATACGTAGAACGCTTATTGTTGTTCTGTGGATAACAAAGAGTCCTGTGTGCGAAATACTCTCTCCGATACAGGCTCCACCGATATTAGCAGTGCTATTATCTGTAATTAACAAATCTATAAAAGACTGTTTACGCGTTATCAGCAGTGCCTGGTATTCAAGTGTGGATCGATGGTTTTACCAGGGCATTGGTAAAATGTATGCATGCAAGAACGCGACTATGCGTCTAACAAATAGCCCAATCTTTATGGTGCTGCCGTCGATGGCGTAAAATGAACATGTTAACATGAAAAAATCCCGTTGTCCTGAGTCATACTGAGACAAAACTAGATGCAGTACGAAAACAATTTAAACCTGCAGGGAGAAGTACGCCTATAGTCCCAATACTGGACCCAAACACTAGGGACCGAATTGAGTAGGAACTTACAGGAACTGAGCCCCAAAGCTTTCATTTGACTGATACATACTTCCACTTTCGTTTACATCCAAGTGGTTTTTTTTTGCCCTTAAAGACTATCCCTTTCTTTTGGACTTGACACTATGAATCGAATTGACTCATCTGTTATCAAGGTGAGTCAGGAAGCAACTAATGTATGTGGTGGGTTTTGGCCACTCTCCTCTCCTTCCCAACAGCTGCCGCTATTCCACCCAGCGCCTCCATTCCCACCTTTGGTTACCTTTCAAAGTCTGCCCACCACCCGCGGCTTAAATGCAGAAGCACCTTGAGGACTTGCAGACTTACAACACCTTTGTAAAAGGTTATTTCACTGTTGAAATAAAAAAGGCATGAACTGTGACCCAGAGAGCGTTGACTAATGTCTGACGTGGACCAGAACCTGGTGGTGATCCAAGAGGGGTGACCTAAACCCCCAGCTCACAGCTGCAGTGCAATGAAATTGCAAACCTGGTTGAAATTGACTAAGGGAAAGAGGACCTCAACCACCCCCTCACCCCTCTTGCCACTTAAATTACTGGAACTCTTAGCAAAGCTAAGCACAAAGTAGTCCTTCCTCCTGAGACTCAAGGTGACGCGACTGCAAGTAATAGGCCACAATTACCAAATATTGACTGGCAGGCTTAAGCATACTTGTACTCTAGACTGTAGAACGCCGGTCAAAGGGCAGTCATAAATGCACTTGCTTGGATGGATCTACTGGCATCCTGCGGACAACTAGAACTGAAGTCTCAATACGATAGCGGCAGAAGATAGCGAGCAAAATGGTAACCGGTCTTCCAAAACCATAGTTTGGGGTGGAAAGCTCCCCATCTTATTTATTGCATGATGCAATGACTCTGGACTTCTCTTCGGGCACTTCAGTGCTTTAAGGAGTATGTGACAACAACCAAGGCTCAACACACCTACCTCCAGTGCACAGGAAATAACAAACAAACATTGGCAAAGCCAACAAGTCTGGCTTTAATGTGCCAACGCAAATGCCAATGACATGCGCTTCATATACACATGCTGTTTGTAAAAAAAGGTCTGTTTCACTTGGTTTGCCAGTGCTGCGGGAAAAAGTAGCAAGAAGGATTGCTGTGTAGAATACATATGAGAGATAAAGAATTGAATGTGACAAACTGTGTGATGCTTGCATGTACTTCTCATTTTTTCAAATGTAAAATAGTTCTTCATGCATTACCATGGAAACACTTTGTGGAAGACCAAACGATGCTCCAAATACCCCATGGCACGAGGTGGGTCCTCTGGGACCACTCATTATTTTAAAGAAAACAAACACACACACAGTCTCTTAAATGTCATACAAATCCCATTGGCAGTGCATAAAAGTTGAGATGCGAGAAATTCGCTTAATTTGCTGACACGTAATTGCGTGAAATTATAGAAAAAAAATGCAAAATGATGCACATTTTTTATCGGACTATATTTTTGCACAAAAGTTCCAACCCCGGATCGGATCAGTAACTAAAAAAAAGGTTGCCCGATCTTCAGGCTGCAACAGTCGCAACCCATCTTCCTGCAATCAAATGCCAGGTGAAACCCTTCACTGCTCTATATTCAGCGTTGTGGTCAAATTTCAACCTTTTTGAATGCCTTTGGTCAGCACTCTATTCTATCAATTTTTAGCTTGAATGTGCCATTACAGAAGAGGACCAACCATGTAATGTTTCCATGATGCATGCACTTGATCATTAGTGCTGCTTCAGAAGCAAAGGATTTGTGTCAAAAGTACTTTAAAATGTATCATTCATTGACATTTTGTCAAAAAATTCTAAGAAAGGAAGTTTGCAAAACCCCATAAAAGAAATCATATTTCTTTGCTCTGCTCTCTTGCTTGTTGTGTTGGAAACAGTATCTACCCCGACCCCTTTCAAAGTCAATCAACTGCCACTACTTATTGTGAGGAAGAGGAGGAGAATAGAAGAGTGTTTCTCAGTTCAGAGACACCTGTGCAGACTCAGAGAAAAACACCCCTAAAAAGCCCCAGACGAAATTGATGGTGGTGCAGTTAACCTCGTCAACGCGGCGATCTGCTCTGGTGATAATGTTGCACTCCCTACATGAGAAGTTTTGGTTTGTTATTGGTTGCAGAAGGATGAGATGGGTGTAAGGAAGCTGATTGATGGCAACAAAGATTTCGATGGGAAGTCCCACATTGAGAACAGATTCTGGTTGTACCACGAGAAGTATCCTGATGTGTGTTGGACTTGGAGGTATACTGACTGGATGCAAGGGATGGGAGGGCATTAGTTTAGGTCCCTTCATTCAAGCCTCTCTTCCTTCATTCCCACTGAATGGAAGAAGGGGACAGAGAATTAGTCAGATCAATGATGGAGATGATTTGAGTCAGACATTGCCCAAGGGTATAGTCAGGTTGGCCAAGCATTGCAGTGTCTTGCACTACTTCTTGCACCAGTGATAAGGATGTGATCAGGAGCATGCAGGGTAGGAACCCATTCAAGTCTAAGTAAAAGCAGGTGTAGGAGAGTAGGGTCTGCTATCCTATGGTCACCCCAAATTTTTGCTTTTTGCTTCACTGGTTTTCGACTTACTGAGGCTGTGGGCCTGCTAATCAGACCCCCAGCCTGCTGTTCTCTCTCTAAATTATAATACATGTGCTATAGGTACATACCACAATTGGAAATGGACTCCTTGTCAGCCCCTGTACCATGCACTATAGGTGCTCAGGGCATAGGTGCCACCAAGGCCTACCAGGGGCTGCAGCATATCTTTTGCCACCCCTGGCTGGTTCTTAAATTGACACAACTGGCTGATCACTCAGCTGGGGCAAGATGGTGTAATCACCTCTTGCTTAGATATAGTATACCTATATCTAAACCTATATCTGGACACGTATAAACCTGTGAGTCACTCCTATGGAAGGCCTTATCAATTCTGGAGGCAGAGTGCGTGGTTTAATGTGAGATGGAGCTCTAGCATGAGCTGAGCCTGTCTGCAGCCGTCGGGAACAAATCCCTAAGCTGTTTCAGGATAATGCCATACCATATACTATTAAGTGCATTATAATCCTCGCGGTTATATAGCAACTTTGGTTTGGCTTTATCAAAACATGTCGTGTAAGGTGTCATACGATTTGGAATACTATCCCCTCGCCAGTTCTGGCGACGGGGATAGCATTCCACCCCTCTAGAGGGAGGGGACATGTTACTTTACTTAAATGCGGTTAATTTCTAAAAGTGCCTCAGATCCACAAAATGGATGCTTCTGCCACAGACACAAGTCTGACCCCCTGAAGCTGACCGAAACTCAGCCAAAGGGGCCTGGACAAAGGGTTTCCTGTCGCAGGGAGGTGTCACACCCCCCCAGACAGGAGATAGTGGATTGTAGCAGGGAGGTTTGAAAGAAACCAGACACTGCATGGGGAGCACAAGGCTGCCCCTTGCATAATCCGGTCAAACCGGTTCTGGGGCACACCAGCCCCAGTCCCAGCGGGGCCTGGATCAAAGGAAAGGGGTGTATCCACCCCCTTCCTGGGTCCCACCCATAGGAGGGGACCTAGCAGGTAATCCAGCCCCCCCAGATTCGAATAAGAGTGGGAGCAGTGCCAATGCACTTCAGATTATCCTGATGAAACATAAGAAACGAAACTCTGGACCCTTCGACATCCTACTCAACGTAGAAGACTGAAGAATCTCCCTTGTGGTCAAGGAGTGACCACCCTGTGCAAACAGGCACCATCCAGCACCTCGACGTCTGCTTTGTTGCAGTTCCCGCCGGAACTCGAGCGACAGAGATCGATGAGATCAAGCTTGCCTGCCTTCCTACAGCCCGATCCACAGTCCCTGCAGAGCTGAGACCCGTGGAGGCGACCAGAAGCGTGGGGCACGCCATCTTGGAAAGACCACGAGACGCTGACTGTGCAGCCCACGAGTGACCCTCGAAGCTGTACACCGGGGTTTGAGAAGCCCCAACCCTGAGCCACTCTTGCACCGAAGTTCAGCCCTCCACACTCGACGAGTGCTGCGGGGGGCCCTTCTGCTTCTTTTGGCTCAACGCGTTGGCCAGTCCCTTGCCAGCCGGCTTGTGGCCCCTGTGCCGACGAAACTTGAAATACGACTTGTGATTCTGGTTGCTCCAGATTTGCACCAGCTCCCCTGAAAAGGAGCCCCCACTCTGACCCTCCTGGTCCGAGTGAGAAGCAATCTTCCAGTTCCGCGTGGATTGCTTTTGCCAAGTGTTGTTTGCTCCAATCTTGAAGCCGACAGCGCCGACGGCGAGAGCCTACGTGGGACAGATCGTGACCTGCGCCTGGACGTCGCAGAAGCCCCAGAGCCCACGTGACAGCGGAGAGAAGCTCCTCGACAACCACCTGATTGCGCCCGACATTGCCTGGTTCCGTCCTGGTTCCACCCTGGTCACTGCTGAGTGACCCAGACTCTGTCCCCTCTGCTTTCAGGTACTTTTCGACTTCGATCCATTCCTTGGATCCCACCGGACACTTCTCCTTCACAGCGCCTGCAGCCTCTTCAGCTTCAAGCACCAAGAACCAGCGTGACGAAACCCGATACTACTTCGACCCTGTGCATCCGCTTCCTGTGGGTGAGGTAACATTGCAACGCCGGTGTTCCCACACTGGTACACACCTCTAGGGTCTGTGTCTTAAGTTTTGTCTTTCTAGGTTCAGCGGAAGTGTCCTAAAACTCTGTTTGCTTAACTTTTACGCACCATTGACTTGCATTGGTGCATGCGTGTGCTTTCAGCACTGCACCCGAATCCCGCGGGCTTTTCCCGACTTCAGCATTGCTTGTCCCGACTGCTCCCAGCGATTCCCTAGGCCCTAGGCCTAACCACTGTTCGATTGGTATCTCTTATACCACTTGTTTAGTATATGGTCTGAGTGGCCCCTCGCCCTCATCCATAATTGTGCAACTTTGTATGTTATACTGTGCTTTTGATTTAACGCTTGTGCCCCTTTATTCATAAAGAGTACTGGGGATTATTTTGAGTAATAAATACATATATTTTTATAATATATACTTGTGTGGTGTCCTTTCATTTGATATTACAGGACTGTGATTGGTAAAACATCTCGCTTAACACGACCTCTTGAGTTAAGCCTTTAAGGCTGCTTAGTCTATGCTACCATTAAGATAGCTTGTCTACAAGGTTGACTTACAACCAGACACCATAAGGGGTTATTTGGACTGATACAAGGTGGTTCCAGAATTGGAAACATCATATATCAGGCCAACTTCTCACAGCAGGACAATAATATAGCCTCAGAGCCCGATGTAGTGGGCTCTACTGGCCATTAAAGGCCTGCTGTTTCAGCTCGGGGCCTTTAACAAGGGAGCAAGCCTTTAATGGCCGGTAGAGCCCACTTGAGGGCTCCGCAAGGCCTCAACAGCTGTGAACAAATATTGCAGTGCTGATACTCCGGGCTACTACCAGGCATTAGACGCCTGGAGCACTCCATTGTCTTCAATGGAGTGCTCACCATTTCAATGTTCTAATAAGTGACATGCCATGTGTAAAGGAACTTAAGTTTGGTCCTTGGGGATGATGGTCCCCTATGGTGGAAGGAGAATTTCTCAAGGCATTTAGATCTTTTTTTCAATGCCCCTAGAGGTGTACACAATGTACCCCCTCTATATCGGTGGAGCTGATTGTGGCAATGATGGGTTGAAGCTTTGCTTCTATAGAATTACATATTTGTAACCCTGCAGAGATCACAACAAAAGATAATTCCATTACAATATTTAGGTTATCACACCAGCATGTCTTTGCCTCTCAAATTTCTATAATGTAATTAAATAATAAGTGTTCATTAAAAAAAAAAAGTAAGGGATACTTATGTAAAGTAAGTTAAAGTGGGCTTAATTTAGTATTGGGGTTAGTTTGAGGATATTTTTCGTACACTCTTTTCCCTAATTTAGTCCAACTTAAGTAAGGAATAGGTTTGGGGTTCGTATAAGGTTTACTTTAAGGATTCACACTTAATTCAATATCATTTTAAATAATAAAAGATTGGGATTAGGGTTAGCATATGGGTTTCAGTTTAATTATTTATATAATTTGTAACGCTCACGATTCACCCCCAGGAGGGATAGCCCAGCATTCCAAGTCAATGTTTACATTAATTAGGCTGCAAACAACTCTGTTTTACGAATTTTCCTAAACTGGAGGTTGTCTGTGCAACGACGTACGCGGAGCGGGAGCCCATTGCAGTATAGAGGGGCCAAGTAGGAGAAGGAACTACTGCCTGACCTGGCCTTTCTTGGAACCTACAAGTAATTTAAATGTAAGGTTGGTTAGTGTCAGTGCTTAATTTGTGCTGGTGGTTTCCAGTGCTCGGCACCGGCACTTAACTGTCAGCCACGGCTCTCCTGACAGTCCACCACATGGTGGCGATGTATTTTTTTAATTTGAAAGGAGGACAACAACCCTGTTTATTAAGTCAATACATTGGAAATGAATAATACCAGCCTCTCATGCCATTATTATAGCTGGGTGGGGCCTGAAATAGTCTGAATTGTCCCGCCGGTAGGAGTGTGATGGTTAGGTGTTATGTTGGTACGGTCATTGGCGGCGCTAGTAGGGTATGGGTGGTGCATGCTGCAGTGGCCTTCCGAGAAGGGCCGTGGCACTTCATTTTTTACAATTTAAGCACTGGATAGTGTTACACTAAGTCTACAGTAAATAATAACAACACTACAGTTATTAGGTAAATATAAATTGATTATATTAAAGCTAGAAAGTGAATGCAGTTGAAACAGTCAGAGTAGTGTAGTTGAAGTATTTGCAAATTGTGTAAAACAGCATATCCTAATGATGTAATTGCTGTCAATGTAGAGGCATTTATCAAAGTAACTGAAAGTAGAGAACCTAAATGTAGGAACATACACCCGACTGGAGAACTCATACCCTGAAAGCTCATTAAGCGATGCCTCTTACACTGCTGGCAAAGGTAATGAAGCAGGTAGCACTGAGTTGGATAGAAGGTTGCTTTCCCTTGTGCCTTTAGAGATATTTAGTATGGAAATATTCATGGTCACACTTCTAGGGTTGGTACCGAAGAAGGAGGTGGGGTGCGTATTTTGGGCAATCGACCCTCTATTCTACCTCCAGTGAAATCAGGGAATGACTTCCTCATATGCAGATGTCAGAGTGGTCTCAGAAAACAGGGGGGGCAGGACCTGCTAGTCCAGGCTGATTCATCTCAGAGTTAGCTTACTTCCAGTCCGCAACAGGTTGTGCGTTTCTCTCATGTTGCACATCACGACATGAGAGGACACGGCAGCCCGGGTGTGGCTAGGACCTCCAGCCCAAGGGGAGATGGTTTAGACAGGGAGAGTGTGGCTCTCAGACCAAGGCCTTGCTCCACAATCTATGTTTTCCAATCGAGTATGGAGCCACAGTGCAGTGATATCGGAGTGTCACAGTGGGATCCCTGTTCCCTTATGACACAGCTGGGAGACATTTTGAGTGCCTGCTGACACAATCTAAGGTTTTCGGTTGCAGCTGTGAACAGCGGAGTTGAAAAATCCACCACCATGCACAGGTGGAGATGGTGAAAGCCAGTGGTGACAAGGTAGGAGCGAGCACAAATACACTCCACTTAACCCCTTGGCTGCGGGGCACATTCCCCTGCTGTGCTGGGGGAGAGGGGGCACGCACAGCTACCCGGTGATCATGACGAGTTCAACTCGTCATGAGCCACGGTTCTCGTGTGCTCATGACGAGCTGAGCTCGTCACGACCACGCCTGTTTAATGGAACGCTCAGCACAGCAGGGGAATTAGCCCCGCGTGTGAGCGTTCCAACGGTCATGACAAGCTCAGCTCGTCATGAGCACACGGGAACCGTGGCTCATCTCGGCTAGTCATGAGCATGGGAGGGGTTAAAATAAATATAAGTCCTGTTGCAGCCACTTACGACCCAGTTCCTAAAGCCTTAGATTATTTTGCCTGTGTGACGTGAACATTGTTTTCGTCAGCAAGTGCTTGTGTGATTATGTAATGTTACAAGCAATGGAAAGAGAAAAAGGTGCCCTGATGGAGCACCATGAGACATGTCACTTGTGATACCAGGCGAAGCCGGATCTTGCCACGTGGAGCAAGATAAACTGAAGAGGCAAGCAACAAGTGGCATCAGACCATTAAAAAAGATACCCATATTTGTTTTTTGGAGCTAATTTGAGCTGGGCTCAACTATGTATGTGGCAGGATTGTACACCACACCGAAGGGCGACCAGCAAAGTCAGTGAGCACATAATATCCATTGCAATCAGGGAATCGGAGAGAAACTGGCGGTGGCTGTATACTTCATGGGAATATAATACTGAAAGAAAGCCAGGGTTGTCACAGTAGGGATGGGCACATGGCAACATCTCGGCTCCTGTAACAGCTTATTTGCTCTGTGCTTATTTGGGTTACATCTCAGCTCAATTAATTAGATTTTTCATTTAAAGTATGTCAATATCAAACACAGAGGCACAGGGAGCAGGCAGCAGTTCAGTTTCCCATGAATCGAGAGCCTTTAATACAAATAATATTTATTACAAAACTGAGGCAATTGCCATATTAATTGTACCTGATGGTTGCTTAAGTTTGTGAACAGCAAATGTGTATCTTAGCATGTGGAGATTCTGCATTAGCTAACAAGGCACAGTAGCTGGCTGATCGGCTGCAGGAACCCAGCTGGTTATAGTCTTGGATGCCTGCTTAGCAGATCTGTGGGGGCAATGAAGGCGGTCAGGATTTTGTTACAGGGCCGATTTATGCTGCAAAAACGGCCCTGTAACAAAAACGGCCGCCTGGGCTCAAAACCGGCCCCCACCCTTGCGGCGCACCGGGGGATTGCCCGGTGCCCGCAGCGGCCAGTCCGGGCCTGAAGGCGGTGGAAGGGGGAGGGGGCAGTGGCAGCTGGTGTCCGGATAGGCCTGAGCGTCCTCGATTTGCGCTCCCAGTGAGACTGCCTGCTGTATCCAACCTGGCAACGCAGCTCTGGTTGGAGACCGCTTCAGAACACATGTCGGTGTGGCCGTCGGAGACGGCGGTCCAAACCCACATGTGCATACCACGCTCCCTCAGTGTACGTCATCCCTCTGGCTCCGCCCCCAAGACTCGACACACTTAGAATGAAAATAAAATGGGTTTAAACCTCGTTTTATTATTATTTTATTTTTCACGTTTTTGAGGGTGCTGACAGGGCGTCAACGCTCCTCCACCAAGCGGAGGAGCCACTGTTGGGAGGAAAAGGTCCAATGAGGAAGAGGCTTCAGTCACGCAATCAGAGGTTGCCAGTATTGGAGGCTCTTGCCTGGCGTTACCAGTGATCTGGCTTGTTGGGCTGCAGGCAGAAGACAGAATGTGAGTCTTCCGGTCAGGAGATCAGATGTGAAAGGAATCTTGGGTAATGTTATTCGAGGTATTTGCTTCAGCTGCCTGTTGTGCCCTTGCTCGATTGGTTTGAAAGAGTAATGACTTAGTGTTGGTCACCTCTATCCCTAGTTATGTTGTATGTCTTTGCTACCCCCTTCTTTAAGTTTGGGTTGAATGTAAGGCCAAGCTTCCTTCTTGAGGTGCTGCTTCACCCAAATGGTGTCACATTCTCTGGTGGTAGGTGGATACCTGCCTCTTCTCCTGCTCATGTCCCCATTCACTTGCTTTGGTACTTCAAATGTCTTCCCATATGTTATTAGTCCCCCTATGGATTCTGGGATCCATACCATGTAGGATGACATTGTGATCACATTCTATACAGAGACCTATTAAGGTGTGTGTGCACTTGTGCTTTTTAACATTACAAGAACTGAAAGACTGGCAGTCTTTTACACTCTGTGGCTCCAATTTGAGGAACTTTTTGAAACTTTTCCCATGGGCCTTCTTTAGCCCCTTTGCATTTCCTCCTGCACAGAGTGAAGCCCAGGAACAACAAGTAGGTGTTATCTTCTTGCCTTTGAACGCCCATAGGGATTGGTCAGGGAATCTGTCAGTTTATGGTTCATCTTTTATGGGATATGCTGCTATGACTTGTTCAATGTTTGGAATAACCACTTAAGCCCAGCGGTGTGTACAAATTCTACTCCTGGGTATTCAGAGTATTCTCCATTCGCAAGAGTGTGAGCAAAAAGTATGCCCCATTTAAGTGGGTGCAGTAATTAGCTCATGTAGTTTGTAACACCTGTTACCGCTCACAAGATAGCAGATGGGCAACAACCACTCTAATTGCAAAGCTGCCTGGCATAAACGACTACTGGCCAAGCATGACCCTTACCATGTTACCAATTTTGGAAATCTCCTCTCACTTTAACAATCTAATTTGGGTTTTAATGATGTCTTAGTTGCCACTGTGGCACAACAACAACTCTTATTGTGCCCATCGCATAAGGATGGCCATCCTCAAACCCAGCATTAGGAGACCATCCTCAGTTACTCTTAGCTCCTGTTGGTCCTTCACCTGAGTACTTAAAGTAATCACCTGTGCTACCTGTCATTCTTAAAAGCCGTATGCATTTGAGGTGGCTTTATCGGCTACAACGACTGATGTTCCGCTGCAATCAAGGCCCCGGAAAGTTGTGAAAGGAGGTCAGTGAATTATCAGTGCCTTCTTTATCTACATGTAACATCGTAGCAAGTCCCCTTGCTGCGCTGCGTTTCAGGGAAAGGGCAGGAATTGCACCGTATTTATCACAACATGGCGCATTCCTGCATTTCCCAGAGCTGCCTAGTCCTAACAAAGGCACTCTTAAACCATGGTTGTAGAGGTGCCTGTGTTGTAAGCAAGATTGCTGAAGTGCAGGAAGTGGCATCTTCATGCACAAAAACAATCCCCTGAGGTACTTTCATTTTTGTATGTGTGCTGCACAATGAAGCACCCATAAAAAGAGGAAAAAACTAGGATAAATTGAGATATTTCTCCTTGCTGAGCCTCACCTGGGATGTTGTAGCATTTTGACGCATTTCTAACCCTACAATCAACTAACAATTATTCTAGGGTTCAAGGGATGTGTTTTGAGACCTGAGCACAGTTATACCCCCCACACAAGTATTAAAGAACAACAAATAACTGTGGGTCTAATAGTGAGCTCAAAACATGCTCAGTGTTGCTGGCTATGTGTCTGCTACTCCTGTGAAGATAGAAGACAGACTGGACAGTTAACCACTGTGAAAAATGTCCATCAGTTACGCGATTTTGGGCACCCAGTACATCATTTGGTCTACTCCACAGTAGTTTCACCACCACTCTATCACCATAGATCAATATTGGAGACACAGAGTGATGGATGGATGTCTGGTAGATAAAGTTTTCGTAACTGTGAGCAGTGCACAAAAAATGAGTGTAATAAAAATAATAAGTGTAAGATTGGATGGTGCATACAATTATTACTTTATTCTGGAGTCATGCACCTCCAACATTAAAAACAATAGTGCAAAAAAGTCAGGTGGTTCAAACAAATACCTTCTGACTGGGCTAACTGGTCGACATGTTTCTGCGGTTACTGGTCAATTGTTATACCATCCGCTTCCTCAGGACCCATAAACTTAATTGCTACTGCTTACTTAGTGATATGTGAAAAACAGGACATTCTGTGAACATAAAAAAGTGTCACCTGTACACTTCCATTTTTCTCCTGTGAGTGTCCGTTTTTGACACAGCCAGCGAATCCACATGTAATGAAAAACAAACAGTCATAGCACTCACGTTAGTTAAGGCTATACCAACATAATGTGTTCAAATTATTCTAATACTCCATCTGGGTCAGATGACCCTAGTGTGTATCACATTGTCATCGTAATCAATGTCTCACCTTAATTTTTAAGGGAAATGGCCTCACCTCACCTGGCAAACAGCTCAGGAAAATGAAGCACCGCTCTGTAGTGCAGAGAAAAATATACAAACGTCAATGTTAAAAGCCAGTGTCAGGCAGGTACAGAATCACCACCTGAAGGATGCCTGTACAGCACCCAAAAAGGGGTCAGTTGACTTATCATTATTCCCAATTATGGCATGTTTTAATTCATTCGGCATACAACGCCCTGAGGTGTCTATCGTGAAGTCACGCAGCAACCTACTAGGGGTTGGTTGTCTTGTCATAATTCCCGGTTATGGCATATGTTATAAAGCTGCCGGCACTCCAGACCTGTTATATCGCCATAAGGTGTCTATCATAACCATCGAGTAGTGCTTATGCTTTAAAAGTGATAAAGTGGCCGTCAGCACCAAGCGCATTAGTGCAATAGTTGCTTACAAATATAGTCATTGCCACAGACAGATAACCATATGTCTACCACAGTCAAATCGCGCTGTATCTTAAAGCGCATTTCACCCATTCACACAAGAAGCGTCTATCACGCCCTGCATATCGAGTAAGGAGTTAATGAAAAAAGCAAAGCCCCTCCTGCAGCCTCACCTCTCCGTCGGTACTTCAGACAGCCAGCCGGGCTGTTTGGGGAGGTGCCGCGGGGGGAGACGTGCACTTCCTTATTGTCTCTGTGCCTGCGCGATGGGTCATGCGCGCGGATCCCAGAACTACAAGTGCTACTGGGAAATGTGGTCCAGCTCACGTTCGACAAGCGTCCTCTGGCGCGTGTCCGTTAAGAACTACAAAAGCCTCTGGGAATTGTAGTTTCGGACGCGCCCCTCGGTCGCGCTTAGTTTATACTGCCGCTGTTCAGGGAGATGTCATTTCTCGCGCGGTGACTAATAAAGTCAATTCTGGCGCGGAGACTCTATGTTTGTTTGTCTTAGTGTGTCAAAGTGTTTGAAACACCGTCCTACAGCCATCGTACTCCTTCTCAAGAGTACAGGGAATCTGTGTGGACTCTTATATATGGTGGCATATTGAGTGTGTTGGTGGTACACTATTGCCAATTTCTGGGCATATTTACAAGGTAGCCATCTACATGGCTGTATAGCCTTAATATCTGTGATGGAAATGAATTAACATGGTCCATATCTCAGTAGATAGGACTAGCCTCAGGATAGTAACAGGTGGCCAGTCAGGTGAGCCTCTCAGTATACATGCAATCATCGGGTGATGCTCCTACAGTGTCATCCATGGGATGTCTTCGTTTAGCCCGCCTTTATCACAGTTGAGCTTATACACCCATTTTTGCTCGATTTTGAACAGATACCTAGATATGTCCGTGATGTGAGTAGGAATATTGGGTTGTTCTAACACAGTCCACTCAAACTCCGTTGGTCTGTGCCCAACTTGGATAAAGTGATTTGTCAGTCTTGTTGCTTGCTTTTTGCACCTTATTGTGCTCTTGTGTTCTGAGATTCTAGTTCTGATCTTCCGGGTAGTCATTCCGACATACCTCAGTGCGCAAGGGCAGGTGATGAGATAGATCAGATTGCTGCTGTTGCAGTTGGTGAACCTCTTCTGTTCCCATGGACGATTCGTTCCTATATCGACAGAGGTGGTCTTCTTGGTCTGTGGACATGCAGCACAATTGCCACACGGATGGTGCCCTGTTACAGGTGGCATGTTCCAAACCGTCCCCACTTGATGGACTTCCTTAGGAGGAGGTCTGGTGTGAACCAGCTTGTCTCTCAGACTAGTTGCTCTTTTAAAAGCAAATAGTGGTATTTACGAATGTAAGCCTGTCGTTCTTGGTCTTTGGGACCGGTGGTTCTAATAAGGCTTCCCTATTGTTGTTAGCTGCTCTTTTCATTGAGCGCCTAATCAGTTTCTTCGGGTAGCTGCCAAGTCGTCAGAAATCGGAGCTTTACAGAAAGCCTATGGCTCGCAATTCCTTGCTGCAATATACCAGCTGTCATCCCAAATCGTTACGGGATAATCTCCCGTATGGACAGTTTTTGCGAGTGCAGCGGAACTGTACCAACAAAGAAGACTCGATCAAGCACTCTGACGACTTGGCATCCAAACTTGCTGAACGGAGCTACCCGAAGAAACTGATTAGGCGCTCAATGAAAAGAGCAGCTAACAACAATAGGGAAGCCTTATTAGAACCACCGGTCCCAAAGACCAAGAACGACAGGCTTACATTCGTAAATACGTTCAGCACCAGATCCAACGCCATCCAGCGTATTGTCCGAAAACATTGGAAGATTTTGAACACCCGTGAAGATTCCCTACCACAACCACTATTTGCTTTTAAAAGAGCAACTAGTCTGAGAGACAAGCTGGTTCACACCAGACCTCCTCCTAAGGAAGTCCATCAAGTGGGGACGGTTTGGAACATGCCACCTGTAACAGGGCACCATCCGTGTGGCAATTGTGCTGCATGTCCACAGACCAAGAAGACCACCTCTGTCGATATAGGAACGAATCGTCCATGGGAACAGAAGAGGTTCACCAACTGCAACAGCAGCAATCTGATCTATCTCATCACCTGCCCTTGCGCACTGAGGTATGTCGGAATGACTACCCGGAAGATCAGAACTAGAATCTCAGAACACAAGAGCACAATAAGGTGCAAAAAGCAAGCAACAAGACTGACAAATCACTTTATCCAAGTTGGGCACAGACCAACGGAGTTTGAGTGGACTGTGTTAGAACAACCCAATATTCCTACTCACATCACGGACATATCTAGGTATCTGTTCAAAATCGAGCAAAAATGGGTGTATAAGCTCAACTGTGATAAAGGCGGGCTAAACGAAGACATCCCATGGATGACACTGTAGGAGCATCACCCGATGATTGCATGTATACTGAGAGGCTCACCTGACTGGCCACCTGTTACTATCCTGAGGCTAGTCCTATCTACTGAGATATGGACCATGTTAATTCATTTCCATCACAGATATTAAGGCTATACAGCCATGTAGATGGCTACCTTGTAAATATGCCCAGAAATTGGCAATAGTGTACCACCAACACACTCAATATGCCACCATGTATAAGAGTCCACACAGATTCCCTGTACTCTTGAGAAGGAGTACGATGGCTGTAGGACGGTGTTTCAAACACTTTGACACACTAAGACAAACAAACAGAGTCTCCGCGCCAGAATTGACTTTATTAGTCACCGCGCGAGAAATGACATCTCCCTGAACAGCGGCAGTATAAACTAAGCGCGACCGAGGGGCGCGTCCGAAACTACAATTCCCAGAGGCTTTTGTAGTTCTTAACGGACACGCGCCAGAGGACGCTTGTCGAACGTGAGCTGGACCACATTTCCCAGTAGCACTTGTAGTTCTGGGATCCGCGCGCATGACCCATCGCGCAGGCACAGAGACAATAAGGAAGTGCACGTCTCCCCCCGCGGCACCTCCCCAAACAGCCCGGCTGGCTGTCTGAAGTACCGACGGAGAGGTGAGGCTGCAGGAGGGGCTTTGCTTTTTTCATTAACTCCGTACTCGATATGCAGGGCGTGATAGACGCGTCTTGTGTGAATGGGTGAAATGCGCTTTAAGATACAGCGCGATTTGACTGTGGTAGACATATGGTTATCTGTCTGTGGCGATGACTATATTTGTAAGCAACTATTGCACTAATGCGCTTGGTGCTGACGGCCACTTTATCACTTTTAAAGCATAAGCACTACTCGATGGTTATGATAGACACCTTATGGCGATATAACAGGTCTGGAGTGCCGGCAGCTTTATAACATATGCCATAACCGGGAATTATGACAAGACAACCAACCCCTAGTAGGTTGCTGCGTGACTTCACGATAGACACCTCAGGGCGTTGTATGCCGAATGAATTAAAACATGCCATAATTGGGAATAATGATAAGTCAACTGACCCCTTTGGGGTGCTGTACAGGCATCCTTCAGGTGGTGATTCTGTACCTGCCTGACACTGGCTTTTAACATTGACGTTTGTATATTTTTCTCTGCACTACAGAGCGGTGCTTCATTTTCCTGAGCTGTTTGCCAGGTGAGGTGAGGCCATTTCCCTTAAAAATTAAGGTGAGACATTGATTACGATGACAATGTGATACACACTAGGGTCATCTGACCCAGATGGAGTATTAGAATAATTTGAACACATTATGTTGGTATAGCCTTAACTAACGTGAGTGCTATGACTGTTTGTTTTTCATTACATGTGGATTCGCTGGCTGTGTCAAAAACGGACACTCACAGGAGAAAAATGGAAGTGTACAGGTGACACTTTTTTATGTTCACAGAATGTCCTGTTTTTCACATATCACTAAGTAAGCAGTAGCAATTAAGTTTATGGGTCCTGAGGAAGCGGATGGTATAACAATTGACCAGTAACCGCAGAAACATGTCGACCAGTTAGCCCAGTCAGAAGGTATTTGTTTGAACCACCTGACTTTTTTGCACTATTGTTTTTAATGTTGGAGGTGCATGACTCCAGAATAAAGTAATAATTGTATGCACCATCCAATCTTACACTTATTATTTTTATTACACTCATTTTTTGTGCACTGCTCACAGTTACGAAAACTTTATCTACCAGACATCCATCCATCACTCTGTGTCTCCAATATTGATCTATGGTGATAGAGTGGTGGTGAAACTACTGTGGAGTAGACCAAATGATGTACTGGGTGCCCAAAATCGCGTAACTGATGGACATTTTTCGCCTTTCTAACCCTACCAGTAATGGTAAATCTAGCGATGCATCAAAATCCATGGGTGTTCCGTGGGAACACAACCGCACCACCCATAGAATGCCTACCTGGGGCAGAGTGACGCAACGCAGCATAAATCGCGGAGATTTTATCAAGCCGCACAAGGAGGCCTTACGGAGCTTGATAAATCAGAACCTTAGGGGTTGCGTCACTTTTGCATGGTGCAAAAGCAAAGCAAACCCCTTGATAAATATGGTGCATAGTTTCTAGAGAGGTCCCTGGACACAAATATAGATCCCATATATGAAGCTTGCATGTTTTGTTCCTGGCAGGTGGTCTGAGTGAACAAGTGCCTAGTTTATTTACCTTTGACTTTCATGAGCATGAGGGGAGGGCAACTTTGAGGCAGGTATGAAGTCCCTGCTCTCCTCTGTTGCAGATAAGCATGTCATCGGTCTTGAAAGCGCTACCAGCATTTATCTAAAGGCGCTTTGGACAAGCTTAACTTTGAAGGCAACGTAGAACTCCACCATCTATTCCTTTTAAGTTTATATCTACATTTTTGGTTAATATGGCACACAGCTAGGTACAAAATAGTGAAGCACTGTGCAAGAAAAGGAGCAGGTGAATGGGGATTTTTTTTTAAGTGGTTAGCGAAAAGGGGTATGCATGCTAGCAAAAGAGAAGAAAGGGGAAAGTGAGAGAGCAGAATTAAAGTTATCAATTGGTCAGACAGGAGTTTAAAAAAAAGAGACTTGGGTGTGAATAAGGTTGGTTCTTCTCTTCAGGGTAGCTGTGAGGCTCCTGCACCACGTGTGGAGCAAATGTTAAGGTCCAGTCTTAGTTGTAACTGGTGATAGTTAGCACTCAGGTTTGACTGGCAAAATAATGACCCCTTTAGGAGATCAGCTACCATGATGGAATTTCCTTGTTCAATAAATGGAATTTAATTTGCTTGTTCAAGAGGCGCATGTAAATGCAGATCATACTTCTAGGTCAGTCAGACAGACCATAGTATCTGGCCCTCGGCCCCTTCAGTAATATCTGATTGGTCAATCTTCTTTTTCCAATCATTTTTGACCACAGCAACGTGGGTGGTATGAAGGGTCAGAAAGAAGCAGGCCCTCCCCTGTTTGTCTTTATATCCAGCTTATTTCTTATTTTGGCTATATTGATTTTACATTTTAACGTTTTATTCTGGATCGAACCCTCCCTGTACTCCTGCCTCCTCAACTAAATGTGACAATCGTTTCTCACGGTTATTTTTAAGGGCACCATGGGCTTAAAGGTAAGCAAGGAAATAGGCTGGAACCACTGGCTTGGTAGAAAAAGATGCTAAACGTGCAGTGCCTTGGGCCCTTCACAGCCAATGACCCGGTGTCACTGCACCTGCTGCACTCTTTATCGCTTTACCCCTGCAGATCCTGCTTTTCCAATAGGGCATTTCTTCACATCAAACTGGTGAAACAATTTGACTGTATGTTTGTGGTGAATTCATTGAGGTTTGTCCCTTCAAGGTGCAACTCCAGTGGAAGGGAGGGTCAATTAAGTGAAGGCGAATAGGGCAAGGAAGGCCATGGAAGACTGCTCTAGGTAAAGTAGAGTACCAAACCAACTGAGGTGGCCCACAAGTTTAGGGAGTCATGAGCGGGACCCAGCACTTCATCTAATTTCTACCAAGTGTAACCATGGATAAGAAATGCAGGAGAAGTTAAAAAATATATATAATTTTTAAGTACCGTATTTGCCTTTATATGCTTTACACAATGTTGCTGCAACACCATTTATAGATTTATTTTTACAATGTTTACGACTCTAATCAATAAAAAAGAATAATAAGCAGACCCTCCAGCTTATCGCGATTTGCAAAAAAATCGCGAAATCGCGCGATCTCCGCAAATGCCGCGATATTTGCCATAAAGCCCGCGAAATTTGCCGTTTCCGCCCGTCGCCCCCGTTTCCGCCTTAAAAGAAGGCGCGAGGCACCCATTGAGTCATTTGCGGCGAGAGAAGACGGCGGCCGAGCGAAGGGAGAAGAAGACCAGCACCACACCAAGAGGGGGAGGAGAGAGCACGAAGCTGCAGCGACGACACGAAGACTCTTCCTCAGCAGAGACCGGGGCTCGGAGCAGGAGGAAAAACCGGCCGGCAAACAGAAGACAGGTAAGTCCGGTCCGTCCTACGCTGGTGGGGCCCCGCCGCACACATAGGGGAGAGCGCTGCCCTGGTGGGAGGGGGGCAGCGGAGATGTGGCCGACCGGCCCCGGGCTGCGTGTTTCTGTGAGAGCGCTGGCCGGGTGGGAGGGGGCCAGTGCAGGGAGGCGCAGGGAGTAACAGTGCCACAAACTGTGTAAAGCGCTCGCACATGTTTTTATCTGTTGTTTACTCATACAAGGATTTTCATGTCAGCACATTTGTGTGGGCGCTATGTGAGGACTGGATAATACAGGGCGTGAATGCCCTGGGAGTTCTTGTACACCAACACGCTTACATATTTCGTTACATACAAAGACTCTTTCCTGCAATGAAAAAGGCTGTCGATTTACCTGCTCGTGGGGGAAGTTGTTTTATCCCTGTAAAAATATACTTGCCCATAAAGAAATAAAAAGTTATCAAGTACATTTACACCTTCATTGCATATTTTCGCATACAAAAATATACATATGTATACTTTGGCATGAATAAATACAGTAGATTTGCTCCCATGCAAGGCCAATTTCCAACCATTTTTTGTGGATTTGGCCCAGTGGCAAGAGGTGGCATCATCAAAATTGTCTGGGGGGAAGCATGTTGAACTCAATTTACTCAGTTTTAAGGCATGACCTTTGACTCAAGTAAAGTTTCAGCAAATGATGTCACGCAAAGTAATGTGATTGTATGAGGCCCTTTGAGGATGCCGCTAGAAAGATGGAAGTTGGCATATGCTAACAACTGGACACAAGATACCCATAATCATTATCACATCCCATTACCACAGGTTGTACCCTTCTCCGAAGGCGTCAGAGCGCTTCACATTAGGAACAGAGATGAAACATAATGAGAAACATTACAAAAGAACAGATTGCAAAAACATACGTTACTTACATAAGGTAATAGTGACAATTGTGAGCAAACAAAATACATGAGGTAGTAAAGGTAATAGTGACAATTGTGCGCAAACAAAATACTTGAGGTAGTAAAAATTGTGAGCAGGGGGAGCATGGAGCGGGCCAAGATTAACATGCCTTTTAACTAAAACAAATGGGCTGAATTGTAAATAAACAAAATGTACATAGCTCCATGTTGTCAAATAACTCAAACAGTAAGATATATGTGTTTGGTGTTGCAAAAACCCCAAAATAAAATGCCGCTAAATTTCCATTTTTGTGCCGCTAAATTTTCATTTTTGTGCCGCTAAATTTGCCAATCCATGCCGCTATATCCTGGGGGTCTGAATAAGTGCATATGTTTCACAATTACAAAAAACATACTAACATGGTAATATAAAGTTAGATAGACAGGGTATTCCATCACAAGATGACGCAGTGCTCTGTCTGCTATGACAGCAGTTCCTGTCAAGGTACAGAGATCATTGCTGGGGCAGTGATGAACATTGAACCTAATGTTCTCTGCCACCCTGATGGGTGTAGTACCGTCCTTCAAAATCTAGATCTGGCCCTAAGTATTTAAATAAACTAAATATTTTATGAATACTACACTAACACTGCTGTTATTGCAGTTTTTTTAAATAGTACTTTGACCATCTTAATTTGAATATGATTTAAATTTTTCATAACCTGCTAATGAAAAAGTGTGCAATGTTAATAAGTGGAACGCTCAAATTAATTTTGTTAACACACATGTATGTTTTTCTCTTCATCTTTTAAATAGACAAAAAGAAATCAGTTTATAAATTCACTCTCATAATCTTAAATCCATCCATCCCTCTGAAGACTTAGTCATTTGAAGCAATCATACTTTTTAGACTTTAAACGTACACTTAGCAATCATTAAATATCACATTTGTAAAGACTATTCGTTTACCTATGCTATCCCTCAATCCACGTGCTTTTCCCTACGATCACCAATTTAATAAATGGAACACAAACTAACCGAGATCAAACACAACTAAACTAAATTGTAACTTTCCGAATAGTCAGAACTATTAGCTTTGCCAATACTTTCTAAAAAAGAAATCCAGCCCAAATGCCCGAAAATGTAAGCAAACAAATGACGTCCTCGTTACATAAGATCCAAAGAGGTTATATCGGTGTGGATAGGTCTGATCGAAAACAGAAGTGAAACAGAAAGTGCGTTCACGCTGCATTTTAGGTAAGTGCCATAGTAAAGTGTCTGTACGCAAGTGTCCTACAACCAAGAATAGGACACAGATGATTTTCAGCTGCGGGCTGCATTATAGATGCAATGTTAAGTATGCCCTTGTAGACAATGAAGAAAGTGTGAATGTTTCAATGAAAACATCAGCAGGAAAAAGGTATGTAGTGAAGGAAAAACACAGACCAAGCCTTGCTACAATAGCAGAATTAAAAGCAGCACAAATAGGGTTAAGAAAGCAGATGCGTGTTATCGTAGAGTAGAGAAATGTTTTAGGCAACCACCATAGCAGTGAAGGCCACAGGCCCGCCTCAGAGGGAACAAGTGTTTAATAAAGTATGTTGATAAGAGTCGAACAGAGGTGCAGGACAGCCAGGATGTTAGGTGTCACAGCTCCGAAGACATGGAGGAGTAGCCTCACGCTTCGGGACCAGACAAGCCAAGGACACCAAGCTAGAGTAGAAATGTATCAAACCACAGGTGCAGACCTTCATAGTCACGTGAACAGTTATTTTTGTAGAATAGTATTTCCTTTCGTTGACAATGATGCCTCTTAGAAGTTTCCATTAGTAATTATGCATGTGACTTATTCACCTTTGAAAAGGCATATAACCCACTTCCATTTACATGCAACTTGAAGCTCAGTTTCAGTTCTGTAAAGCTATCTGTGCTACCACTTTCGCAAGTAATAAACTCTGTGCTTTGCTGCCAAATGAAAGTCGTGTTTTCTTTCATTTCGAGACCACCCTGGTTGCCTTTGAGGCAACATAAGCCCTAAAATCGATAATGTACCTCTCTTTTACATTTTGCTTCGATGTTAACTGTATGCAAAAGTATTGGGGCCCCAGAAAAACTGCAAACACCATTTTGGAGTTTCGCTAATAGATAGGGACACAGCAACTGTTCTGATGACACTGCGTTCATGGATGCACTGCCATGACATTGACATTGACATTTTATTTTTAGGCGCAAAAACTGTGCAGTGAGCTTCTTGCAGGTTTCTGCTACTCATTTCCTCATCATCTTCACTCAGGCCAAACTGATGAATCATCAACTGATTATAATAGTTTCGGCTGCAGGTTTTGTGCATTTATGGGCATCTTGATAGACCATGGGCCTGGCTAACCCAAGACAGATTACCGACCTTGCAACATTCATGTACAACATTCTCTAAATGTGTAAAGGTGGCACACAATAAATAGCTCTGTTCCTTCTGTCAGGCATCTATGCATAGAGTGTATTTTGTACCTGGCAGAAACTGCTCACTATGGCGGCAGCAGCTTTAAGAGCGAATGCATACGTCTTGCTCCCTTTTTTGCATTGCTCCATGTTGGCGCAGACCTGTTATTATTATTATATTATTATCATTTTTTACACTTGTAAGGCGCACAGCTACCCAAAAAGGGTTTCCCGGCGCCGAGACACAGCACAAAAGAAAAAAGGTAGAAGGTTCGCAAGGTCGTTCAAGTTATTGTTCAAACAGCCAGGTTTTGATGTTTTTTCTGAACCTAGCGTAGTTTTCTTCTTTGCGCATGTGTGGAGGGAGTGCGTTCCAGCGCTTAGGTCCTAGCTGTGCAAAGGATTTCCCTCCCATTCTTGCAAGTTTACACCTGGGCACACAAAAATTAGCTGCTGATTGTGACCGTAAAAGGCGTTTGGGGGTGTAGGGGTGGACTAAAGCTTGCAGGTATTTAGGTGCCGTACCTGCCTTTATTTTAAACATGTAACTGAGAGCCTTAAATCTAATCCGGTTCTCTACTCTGAGCCAGTGTAGGTCATGAAGGCATTTTGACACACTGGTGGTTTTAGGAATTCTGCATAGCAGCCTGGCGGCAGAGTTCTGGACAAGTTGCAACCGCCGAACTACAGCTTTGTTTGAGCCAAGGTACAGGATGTTTCCATAGTCAAGCCTAGATCTGATGAGGGCATTAACCATGGTTTTTTGGGTGGAGGTGGGCAGCATCCACAGGATTTTCCTAAGCCACTTTATGATTGTGAAACAGAGGCCAGCAACTTTGTTGGCCTGTTGTTTCATAGAAGGGGAGCTGTCCAAAATAACCCCCAGGTTGAGTACCTGAGTGGTTGGTGATGGGAGGTTTCCCATCTGGGAAGGCCAATGGACGGAGTTCCATAGGTCCCGTTGTATACCCAGTTGTTGGCCAGCTCATTCATTCTGGTCACTTGAAGAAAGCATGCCTAGGACATCACAGAGTTCCTTCAGTAAACACATGTGCAGCTTTGATCAGAATCTGTCTTTGTTAATCAGATTATGAATGTATTCATCATTTGTTTCTCAAATTACACAAGATTGTGACATGGTGGAGTTTGCTACCGCCTGGTACCTCTAAGTGTGAAACACTAAGTCTCGAAATGTATTTGATGGTCCTAGCAGGCATCAGCTGTGAATGCATAGCCATTGGCAACGCCCACCGTTCACAAAAGGCAGCATGGAACTAGATGTCAACCAATATGGAAGGACATCGCAAATAGGTACGATTGCATGGAGGAGGCTCCGTAGAATGCCACCTTGCACGAAAATCTGGTCATCACCCTTCACCAAATTGCTTTGACAATTGGGGCACCCAAAAGTGCAGTCAATTCATAGTGGCACTTGTTCAACGGGCAATCACCAAGATGCCCAGAAAGATGCAAGACTGTGCAATAAACAGCAATGGACACGTCAACGAGTGAGGGAGGCTAGCCTTTTCGTTATTTCAGAGATATTGAAGCCTTTGTTGCATGATTGAGTCTGGGCGGGGGGGATAGAGTGTACATATAGATTACTGGTGTCTCAGAATGACTGAAGGAACGGTATCATAGTCAATGACATGTCAAACTAACCTTTAGATGCATTGATCTGTTGGAAAACATCATCATTTCCCAATAGTTAAGTGAGCCTATGCGTCTACTAAACTCACTGACCGCCTAGTTATTCTAAAACATACTTCCCTACATTGACTCCTTAGATCCCAGACTTCCACTTCAATGCCATTTTCAGGGCCGGCTTTAGCACTGGTGGAACCCCTTGCAACAATCTATTTGGCGCTCCCCCATGACCACCTTCTACACTAATTTCCTCACTACCACCCTCCAACAGTGCCCCTCATCTCTACATGCCTCCCCCCATACAAACATTTCATTTTTGTAAAGTGCTAGTCATAGTTCACTCACATTCAGTTCTGTCATCTGCATGGACCATGTTTGCTGCAGCAGGCACATTAACCCTTTGTGCTACCTTAGGATGAGTCAAAACTGTCATTAGACAAAACAGTAATCTCTCTCCAGCAGGAACATTAATTACCAGAGTTATCTTGACATTTTTAGTGTTGCCTGAAAATTGCTGGGCACACAAGGAACTCTGCAACAACATTCTTTAAATCTATAAGCTATTTTTAAACACAGCGGCCCCAACCTCCGCCCAGGTCACCACCATGTACGATTGGACCAGTCGTACCATCATAAAGCAGGCCACATTAGTTGGACCTGGATCGACAGACTGTAAGTGGTTACACATTGTCTAATGGCAAGCTAATGAGGAGTCTCACAAGAAGAACACTTTATCACATGATGGTAGGTCAATAATGTACCTGCCAGGAAGTGCTTGCATATAGCACACTCTGTTTGTCCACCCTAAACAAGGTAGGTAAATAATGCAGTGCGTCTGAGGGATTACGCGAACGATATTAATCTTTGTCATGCGAACCATAAATCCCAGCTTTGTTGCCTTTTATGAGCTCTTTTATAATACTAGTATGAGACAAAGTAGCCCAAATTGCCAAACTTAACAATGTTAACCATATCCAAATCAACCCAATTTTCTGAATGGGAGCTCAGAATGCAGTCCAAATTATTGCAGAAGCATTGCTAAATAGTAATACGAATGTTCTCAATTGCAGGTTTATTGTCCTATCCTTACACAACAAAAACAGAGATGATAAGACAATAAATAAAGGAATAAACCACTTTAACCCGTTGGCTGCTGCCGTCGGCCATTGGCCGACGGCAGCACTACCTCGCTGGTGCTGCCGTCGGCCAATGGCCGACGCGACCGTGCCCGTTTTTTAAAACGGCCGCACTGCCGCAAAAAAGCGGAAGCAGCCAACGGGTTAAAGACAAGAGGGGCAAATAATTTCAATATCCAAATTGTCTGATGCCAACCCGTTACAATAATCAGTTTATGTTATACCTACTTACAAAGCGCATAGCTGCCCCTGAATGTGGCTTACCAGCGTTCGCCTACTACACCAAGAAAATTCATCCCAGAGCCAAAACAGAAAGACCTAAGCTGCAGTCAGGTCTTCAGCTACCTTCTAAAACAGAGATTGATGTAAGTATTACGTAAATCTAAAGGCAGGCTGTTCCATAAAACAAGAGCTATCACTCGAAAAGTGTGTCCTCCCAACCTGATCCTATTGGTACAAGGTATCACAGCCAAATTCAAGTCAGCAAATTCAATTCACCTGATCGGAGGGCCCTAATAGGTTTATACGACTGCATACATGCCAATAGACTCGATTCAGGCGGAAGACTACCGATCTCTCAAAGCCAAAAATGGCTTTATTTTAGCTCTCTCCCGCCTGAAATTGCATTTTCTACAATAGAAGTCAATGGGGAATTTTCGTTCTCCCGATTTTTTATTTTAAATCTCCCACGTCCCTATCCTAAAATGTTGGAATGTACGCGACTGCACCAGCATGGGCGGAGGAACTGTGGGGGACGCAGGGGATTTATCCCCCCCAGATTTTGGAGGCGGGAGGACAAGGGTGGGACAAACGACCCAGAAGTTTAAAAAGAGACAGCGATGCAGTCGCCTTAAAGTTCATTAGTTTTTCAGTCTATTAAAAGAATGGGGACTGCAAAAAGAATGACGTTTAAACGGGTTGGGTACTTAAATTCTGTATGTCTCTTTTCCTGGCCTGCAGTAAAAGGGCTTCAGATCCCCTGTTCCACCCATCTCCTGTGCTGTAACATGGGCTGCTGCAGCTTCCATGACACAGAATATTCTTATCCGACTGTGTGTCGACTCAAGTACTTCACACATCATTCAAAGGCCTTTTAAAAGTAGAGGAGGCTTTGTTTTTTAATTGCTTCTTTTCTTTTGCCCCCTGCGGTCTCGCGCTCTCCAGCTGATTTGCAAGGTGTCAATTAAAGACTTGGTGGGGGACAGATCAACAGGGAGGAATGGCTCCATTAGCATATTGACAAACACACTGGAGTAGTACCTTGTCACACTCTTTACTACTACAAAGGAGAGGTTATGCAAGTTTTCTTTAAAATATAAATGAGCAAGACAGTTACATTGTATTGTTATTTTGGCATTTCTATATCGCTTTCCTAACCCTTGGGGTCCCAAAAAGCTGTAACATAAATATTTATGACAGAATATAAATGTTAATTGCTTTTTTATTTTCTTAGTGCCTTGAAATCATTCATAAGACACTATTTAAATAGAATCTTTAATGAAAAAAGTTATTTCCGTCACCAGGGTCTATAAATGATTTTATTTCATGGCCCAGCCCTCCATGTACAACTGCTCTTCTCTTTTCCAGGTAATTTTTGTGTTTAACAAAGCGTATTGTGGGTGCTGTAAGCTCTGTTGCAGTGTAAGTGCATGTTGCATTTTCCTTCTACGGAAGCTGCTTTGAGTATGGTCTGGTACTGCCTAAAACCCCCTCCCCTTATTTAGCCAAAGTTCCTTGGGGTGTGGACCCTCCCGGCTCCCGTGAGGCTCACCACCCCCACATTCCCCCAAGGCAATCAATTCAAACATAACCACTGTTTGGATTAGGGGTCATTAAACCCCTGCCGTATTTTATTATTAAAACATAAATATTTTATTATTTAAATTTTTACAATACACAGAAAGCCCAATACATTGATAGGTACAGGATGTCAATTGGCTAACCTTAACATGCCTCTAATACATAGCTATTCCTATATTAATCTAAGCAAAGAGGATATTCACTTTCTGGGTATCCCTGTTAGAGCCTACGGCAAGGTCAATGACGAGCAGCCCCTGGTCTTGATCAAACTAGGTCCCAAAATCTCCTACCGGAGTGATATTGCGCAGGGGGGTCCAGTTTACCAGATGGATACCTCCCCCGGGCTCCCCCAAGCCCTCAAAATTAACTCCCTAAAAGGGGTGTTGCAGTTATGCATCGTTGCGCCCTTATGCGCAGGCGGGGATTGGCCAACCAGCCTCCTGGAAGCAAGACTTCCCTTGCCCCGCACCCTTCCAGCCTATCGGTTGTTACTGCCCCTGGAGTTCCACGAGACACCCTCTGTCTCCCCCTGGGGCATCCCCATTTGACAATGGTGATGCCCGCTACGGACCCAAAACTATGCCCACCAATCATGACCTTACCGCCTGACCGAATAGAAACACATAAAAATACGACAAGATAACTTTCCTGAAAATAGAAACAAAACTATTTAAGAGAAACATTTAATTCAGATAGTAAGACAACTCATCAGACAAGTAGATTCCATTACATTACTTCACCTAAAATAGAACTTATGGGCCTTTTAAGTACTTGAAACACCTGATTTGGACCTCTGAAGGTTTGTACCCTTCATTTCACACCAAAATAGTACAAAAGCCACAAAGCACTTACACACTTCTATCCATCCATACATTAGAATTAGTCTAGAACAACCATCTATCTCGCTCCTATACACCTCAAATTCATACATAAGAGCAGCAAAACCTCTTGATAGGAGCACAACTCTGATGACCACATACAACAGATGTGCAACCTTTGGGTGTTAAGCAGGTACTAATGAGGTGAAACCTTGACCCATATAGTGTTAAGATTTTTTATATAATAGAATATAATGAAGTAATGCCATCACAAAAACTGTCATTATGCAGCACAATGTGATTTTTACTGCTGCATAATTTAATCAATGCTGTCACATCATTTGGTCCTCCCTGTTGTATGGGCAATAAATCCATTGTTCGGAGAGTGAAGCCCAGTTGGTTAATGTGTAGATGGGCGAGCCAACAAATTAACAGGGAGAGTTGAGTCAGAGCCGAGCCAAAGGCCTGGCTTGGCTTTTGAAGCCTGTGCACATGCTGTACCCTGAAAATGTTTGCCATGAAAATCACACCAAACACTACTTAAAATATGATAAAGTCTCTTCAAAGTTTGAAAAAAAGTGTCTTTCTTTAACATATGGAAGTTTTGACATCAACACATCACAATATAGCACTGCACTGAGATTTATTTTTTTAAAGCGATAGTTTTTAAACATGAGCTTAGAACCATTCCTGTCCTGACAACTGTCATGAGAACCCTTTATGCAGCACACATTCTTATAAACTGAGTAACATTATAGTCTATTAAATTAAACTGAAGAGGTTGTGTACAGCCGGTACTCTGAACTCATGTGCTTTCATATGCAATAATGAAGAACAAGCATTTACAATGCAATGGTTTTGCCTTTGTTAAAGTTAGAGCTATTGGCATTGCTCTTGACATTATTTTTATTAATGTTTTTTTTACATAAATAAATGGCATTGTCATTTACAATGCCACTAGCTTTATCTCCCGCAAATGACACACACAGAGCCCCCCCCACACACACACCCACACAGAGCCCCCCACACACACAGCCACACAGAGCCCCCCACACACACAGCCACACAGAGCCCCCCACACACACAGCCACACAAAGCCCCTCACACACAGAGCCACACAAAGCTTCCTACACACACAGCCACACAAAGCTTCCCACACACACAGCCACACGGAGCCCTCCACACACACCCACACAGCACAAGCAGGCAACAGGGGCACACGGAGGCACAAGCAGGCAACAGGGGCACACGGAGGCACAAGCAGGCAACAGGGGCACACAGAGGCACAAGCAGGCAACAGGGGCACACAGAGGCACAAGCAGGCAACAGGGGCACACAGAGGCACAAGCAGGCAACAGGGGCACACAGAGGCACAAGCAGGCAACAGGGGCACACAGAGGCACAAGCAGGCAACAGGGGCACACAGAGGCACAAGCAGGCAACAGGGGCACACAGAGGCCCAAGCAGAGTCCATAAAAAAAACGGCTTTTATTTTGAATGTGGTACTAGGCCTTATGGGTGTGCACTAATTTCGCTTCCAGCACTGACATTCATTACCTCTTTCACCATAGCAATAGCACTGCTCAATGTACCTAATATACTAGTCATCTAGTGCAATGCATTGGGAAGTGCACAATGCCATGCAAAATATGCGTCAGAGCCTGTGGTATAGTGAAGTACAAAGGGCAGATATAATGCAGGGTGGTTGAGAACACTTGACATGCAGTGGCACCTTGTAGGGTTTTGTGTATATGGAACATAGCACGATTCGTAGTACAGCACATTAAACCAGATATGACATAGGGGCCTCAGGTACAATGGTAAAACAACACTAATTATATCCGGTGCCAGTACACAGCGTACAAAGCACAACAGAGGCCCACGTGGCCGATGCAGGTCCAATGACACAGGGTTCACGGATCAGGGTGCCCGACCATCCGCATAAAGCAGGGCAGAGAGCACAAAGCCGGGCTCCGTGCGCTGCCTGTGCCCCTCGCACACACCTAGGCCCTTCAGCCACTACACACTGTGAACACCGAGGAGGGGTTCCCCGAGGACCGGGGCGAGAGGGCATCACTCACCGGTGCAGCACCAGGAGGAGGGGGACCAGCCGGGGAAGCTGGGTGAGTCGGGGGCCAGGCAGACACTGGAGACGAGATGCGGGCACTCCATGACGGTGGATCCAGCTGCTCTCACTGTTGTCAGGCCGGGCAGCAAAACAAGCATAAGAGTTCGTGAAAACAAGCCCACAATTAAACCCACAATACCTAACGCACTCACCGGACTGCTCCCAGGAGGCGGCGGGGCCGCTTACGGTGTCCTTCCTCTGCCGGGGCCTGGGCTCTCTTCTCGGGTGCCGCGGGCGGGGCTCTCCTGCACCGGGGCCTCGCTGGCAGCCGCACTCCTTTCCCCTGGCATAGAAAGAGCGGCGGCGGGACTTCCGGCTTGCTTGCGGCCCAGCCGGACCAGATTCGGGGGCGTAGCCTGCAAACTTCACCAGCCTCCCCACTGCTTCTACAACAGCCGCGCCGCGACTCCCGTGCTCCCCTCGGCTGGACGTCAGCTCCCGCGCGCCCCGGCGGAGGTAGCAGCTGCCCGGGCTAGACTCCATGGTCCGCTTTATGTAACTTTCCAGGCGTGAACGCGCTACGGGTCGACGAGCCGCGGGGCCGATCTCGAGAGGCGGGGACATGATATATTTCTGGACCCCACAGCCAGGCTCCTCGTCTGTGCTGCAATGTGCCGTTATTCGTTAACACGGGACAGCAGCCCTTCCTCGGTGGACACGTCACACATCCATGCTCTGTAAACACGCAGCATGAGCCGGGCCTCACGCTTTCCAGGTTATTTGCTCAGCTTATTTCCGTTTGCGCAGCACGTCTCGCCCGGCAGCCCGTTGCAGATCCTGTTCCAGTAGGATGAAGCGATGTCTCATTGGCAGCTTTATTCTCCTTAATACTCAGCTAGCAGCGAACTGGAGCAAGACTTTGGGAAGTGCCCGTTCGGACTTATGTTGTCTGCATCGAGCTCACAGTGTTATTAAAGCAATTCAGATCTTTGAACGTGTGTGGGGTGTTACTCTTTCCCAGTTCACAAATCTTATTAGCCTGCGGCATCAATTAAAACAACAGACGATAACATTAATATAGTGGTCCTTTTAGGTTGATGTTTACTAATCTCATCTTAATTTTTTCCCGCGAATCATAAACGGGGGGATTCGGGGGCGTTCCCGGCTTTCGGCTGACGTCGCGTGACGTCGGCAAAAGCCAAAGAATCTCGGGAACGCCCCCGAATCTGGTCCGGCATTGACGGACAGGCCCCTCGTCCAATGGCTAGGCTCCATTTATGGAGCCAGCCAATGAATGACGAGGGCCGACCCAAAGCCACACTACAGTTCTCATCAGGTTTTCGCCTGCGCGAAAAAGATGCGCAGAGCGCATCTTTTCGCCAGGCAAAACCTAAAAAGGAAGGTGGGTTAATACAAAATATTTCCCTGAGATCACATCACACAATTTGGTTAAGCGGGGAAGCCATGGTGAATCCACGTTTTCTGGTTTCATGTTGTAAAAAACAGCCACTAAATTGGTATTTATTGTCTCTCCTTTTTAGCTCAGATGTTAAAATTGTTTCGTTTTTTCATGAGGGTAGACTGAGGGCGTCAGATAGAAGTCAAATAAAAGCTTGGCTTGTTATGGGCTCGAGGTTCCAACAGGACATAGATCTGAGCCAGGACCAGGCTTCAGGCTCAATCCTGCATGAGATTTCAGTGACGTACCCACCTCTAGGTTAATATGATTACTTCAGATATCTGTATGTATAACCGGTTGGTGTACTTGGGATTAGTAACTTGTGTGTTTATAGACCTATGAGGTACTAGCCTGGGAGTGAAAGCACTGTGAATATGTTGGACAATTTAAAAATGTATTACAGGCTCCACACAAAAAAGACAGACTGCCAGAAAATAGACAAAAACCCTCAAGGGGAAATGTACTAACTATTTTTCGCCAGGTAAGCATCAGCAAAACGCTGGAATTAACTCTCAAACACACATCTTGATTTGCATTGGAATGTTACCCAACATAAAGCAAAGTAGAGCTAAGCGCTACTTTTCTGCAAGGGTACTTTCCATGGGTTGCACATGGGCATTCCCATGGAAAGCCAACCCCACCCTCATCACACACATTCGCGCACACTGCAGTATATTACAATAACAACTACACCAAAGCATATAATCAAAGGCTAGAACTATTGATTTTGCCAATGCTTGTTCATTTTAAGTAGTCTGCTAAAGTACGTGCTTTCCATCTGTCTCCCTCGTGTCCTTTTCTCCCTCCTCCACAGCTCTCTATATCCTATCACGCCTGTGTGCTTCTCCCCCTCCCCTGTATTGCTCCACCTTGCTCTCTTTTGCCCGTTTGCTCCCACCACCAGCATATCACTTTGATGTCTATCATTTGCTTTCCCCAACCCACGTCACTGTTCTGCTTATGTAGGGAGCATTCCCCTGTACTGCTACGCTCCCACCCACTCCTTCATGATGCCTCTCCCTCGCCACCCGTGTCCATGTGTCGCCTCCAAACTCATTGCTTCCACCCAACCACTTTAAAAAACACTTTCAATCTTATTTCTGTTTAGTTATCGATTCAACTCTAATCAGAAACTAAAAAAAAGGCGCCCTGCTTAAGACTATAACAGTGGCACCCTATCTTCCTTCAATCAAACTCTCCACTGCTCTATATTCAGCGTTGTGGTCAATCTCAACCTTTTTGAATGCCTTTGGTCAGCATTCAATTCTATCAATTGTTAGCTTGACTGTGTCATTACAGAAGAGGACCAACAAAAAGCAAATCACTCTCTGTCAGCTGTAAACAGAACACCAGATCCCAAATTCTCTGGGCATGTCAAGTGCACTGTGGAAGGTTACAGATGCTGATGATGTGCGCACATAGATGAAAGCCTAATTATAGAATTGTCAATACAGCTGCAGGCAGCAGAGTGTGTTAATCATGAAAAGATTGATTATTCCAAAAATGGAAACTGTGTATAATGTACATGAGCAAAGAAGAAAGTGTTCCTTATTTATACTGCTGTAACTCTGGGGTTTGCGTGCTCACACTGAGGCACTTATTCATGGTATTGAAACACACCTCAAATTAAGTAATAAAGTCATACCATAAACCATGTTTTTTGCATATGTCGCCCCGAGTGGGACGGGTATGCTCAGACGTGAGTCACGTGCTCTCCATGCCACTGGAATCAAGCTATCCTGGCTGATGAGGGCTGAAAACCCAAAACCGGACCAAGGATGCTTGTTTCCAGTCCAGGGAGGACCTGGCTTGGCAGTTCGGGCTAGACTCCCATGGGGCACAGGGTCAAGACTGATTTCCATATGGCTGGCTTCAAACTGGAATGGCATGGTGAGCAAAAAAACGATGGATTTAGGCCCAGATCTCTGTACTGGGGTGAATGTATGACATTGTTCTGCATTCGGTCCATCAACTGTTGTTTTTGCATACCATAAACGACACCAGAGTCTGGGTGACCATACTGTTGCTCATCAGGTGAAAGCGCATGTGGGATTGCTCATCTCTTGAGCAGTGAGACGATTTATTGAGAACTGCTAAAGCCCAAGCAATTAATAAAGATGCCTTTAAAATTCTGTATTTATTGTGTCACATTAGCTGCACTTCAAAGAGAGATCAAGTGTCAGGCTATCTCTTCTGACAAATTGCTGCTTATTTTTGTAACACGGTGACTGGTGTTTACAAACACTCTTATTTTGCAGTCAGAGAAAGAAAAGCAAAGTGAATTATGTGACAATCCTGCTAGGGTACAGGGAGTGTGAAAGGAAAAGTTGTAGGGTGTCATTTTTGCAACAACAACATGTAAATATCTGTGAATGAACTACACACATTCAATAGTTTGGAAAGCAAAAATGAAGCACATTTATGTTGTAATTTTGAAGTATGATGGAAACAAAGTTTTGAATAGGATCAAGATACTTTAAAACTGTGTGGCTGTTCAAATTTGGTGGCTATTTGAATGAATAAGGTGCAGTCTGTAAATGACAATGTGCTGGCATATGATGCTTTAGGTGCACTAAAAATGTGTATATACCATCCCCATGTCCATTAAAGCTAGGTGGGTCGTGAAAGTTTGTTCTAAAAAAGTTTGGGAAGGACTGGTGGAGAGAGAGAGGTAGTTATATACAAACATATAAAAACGACGCTGGTCTGTTCCACCTTCCTTTGAACAGACCACAGGAAAGCAGTACTAAAAATGTTAGTGAACTTCAGCGTTGCAGCACATAATGCATTTCGGTTGGCTCCCCAGCCTTTCTCAAACTGCCAACACATCATCACAGTATATAAAAATAAATTGTCAATGAATAACCACGTGACAAATATCTGTGGTAAAGGCTTTGCACTATTGAAATGGATTCCCCTGGAATGTAGAAAGACCCTAGTACAGTCACTACTAATTAGTAGACTTGACTATGGGAATTCCTTATTCGTCGGCATGGCAGATTACCTATTCTCAAAACTACAGCTTGTTCAGAATGCGGCAGCAAAAGCCATATGTAATAAAAGAAAATATGACTCCGCTACAAGCTGTCTGAGAGCCTTACACTGGTTGCCAATGAGAGAAAGAGCCACATTCAAAATACTATGCATCACCCACAGAACATTGCACAAAACAGGTCCAACCATCCTAAAAAACAGAATTAATTTCTATGTCCCACATAGAAATCTTCGCTCCCAACACACAGCAAGAGCGACAACCACTAGAATAACGAAGGTTAGGATGGGAGGCCGTGCCTTCTCACACCTAGCAGCAAACCTGTGGAATAATTTACCGACAGACCTGAGACTCACAGATGACCATCTTATCTTTAGGAAAAAACTTAAAACAACACTGTTCCCTAATACCCACTAAATCATAATATCACCACTAACAACCATCAGTTATACGTACGCTGTTAATTTTAGCGCCATGATATCCTTTTAGGATGAATGTTAGCGCTTTATAAATAATTCACCATTACCATCACAGTCACCAATAAATGCATACAGCATGTTCAGTGTATACAAGGAAGAAATACGTCGCCACCCAGTAATCCATTTTTTTCTCTCGACAAATAAAGTGTGATTTACATTTTTTTTTATATATATATAACTCCATAATGAGACAGTTGTCTTTAAATCTGTCAAGAATACAGTAGTACGTTTTTAGCAGAAACCTCTAAATACTTTGACATAAAGAGCACCAATGCAACGCCACTTATGTTTAATGCAGAATCTCCCGGGGCACCACCTTGTTGGAAGGGGACTCGCTGGAGAGCTGCGCCCTGCTGGCCTCCCCCGCAGCAGTTTAAATGAAGTACATGAATTCACCGAGCACGGAAACATTTGTGTTTTTTAGTTACAGCTAATTAACAGTAACCGCATACACTCCTTCCGTTTCCTGATTACTCTTTCGGAATTATAAACCTTTTTTCCGTAGATTGCTTTCCGTAGCCGGCCATGCAGAATCCTCAGTCCCTTGGCACGGGGTGTCCAGGCAGCACGTCACAGAGTTGCAGCGAAGACAAAAAAAACAGAATACAAAAGGAAGTCTGGAAAAAAACACACACACAGCCTCCTCTTAAGGCAGTGATGCAACAGAAAAAGAATGCACGCTCGCTCGGGGTACTTTAAATCCGAGGACCCGAAAGATCCCAGTGAGTCGTCATAATTTACATCCAAACCGAAGAAGCCTACAAGCCTCCAGAGACAATGAAGCGAAACCAGCCAGAGGCCAGTAGGGATATCAAATCACTGAAGCCAACAGAATAACAAATGTGTATCCTGTTAGGCTGTTCGCTCCCAATAGATGGGAAAATGCCTGAAAACACACTGAAACGTGAGTCAAGGTGCCTTGACTGACGGCCACCGTATCACCTACTAAAATGGTGACTGGTCTTATAAAATGGTCGCTGATGTAATGGGCTTGAAGCCCAAAGAAGCCCAGCCCAAATGTAGCACAAAAGAAGCCCAATGTAGCCTGGGCTGCACCATTGTCCCAAACTCCCTGGGGGGCACCCGCCCTATGGTCGACTGTCCCCCAAAGCCCATCCTGATAGGCTGTGCGCTCCCAAGAGGTGAGAAAATGGCTGAATAGCACTGAATCGTGAGTCAACGTGCCTTGACTGACGGACACCGTGTCACCTACTAAAATGATGGTGTCTGGTCTTATAAAATGGTCGCTGATATAACAGGCTTGAAGCCTAAAGGAGCCGAGCCCAAATGTAGCTCAAAAGAAGCCCGATGTAGCCCGGGCTGCACCGTTGTCCCAAGCTCCCCGGGGGGGGGGGGGGGGGGCACCCCTCCCTATGGTCGGCTGCCACCCAAAGCCCATCCTGTTAGGCTGTTCGCTCCCAAGAGGTGGGAAAATATCTGAAAAAGCACTGAAACACGAGTCACATGCCTTGACTGACGGCCACCGTGTCACCTACCAAAATGGTGACTGGCCTTATAAAATGGCTGGTTATAGAACGGGCTTGAAGCCCAACGAAGCCCGGCCCAAATGTAGCACAAAAGAAGCTCAATGTAGCCTAGGCTACACCATTGTCCCAAACTCCCCGGAGGGCATACCTCCCTAAGGTCGGCCACCCACCAAAGCCCATCCTGATAGGCTGTTTACTCTCAAAAGGTGGGAAAATGCCTGAAAAAGAACTGAAACATGAGTCAACATGCCTGACGAGGTGTCTATAAAAAGCAGTAGAAGGGTCACAGCACGACAATAGTGTCAGCAGTCGCCAATTACCAGAGGAATGGACCAGATATGTCCAAGAACCACAGAAGGTCAACACACAGTTTCAAAAGCTCCTCATATCTGAAGGCCTATGGAAAACTAGAATCATGGAATCAAGAACAGCATAAAGGTAGAGCATGAAAGCCGCAGATCTAGGCTCCCATTGGATTATAGCAAGCAGTATGTTTGACTAAAAGTCAGTAACTTTGGCTAAAATTATATTGGTAAAGCTAAAACGCCAAGTCTCGATAAACCTGTGATTTTATTTACTTCTCCTTTTCCAAGCATATATAATAGTTATTATAAATGTAAAAGTAATACATATAAAAATATATAAAGGTGGTTTGCATGTTTGCCAAAAAAGTACATAAAAATGTCATATAAAAAAAATCAACTGCAAATATTTCTAATAAAATAAAACAGAGATAGGCCTACCAGCTCTGGTATTGAAATGGACTACTTTCAAGTTGGATGTGCAATAGCACAGTGCCGTAACGTGGTGGGTGGAGGCAAAATGTGACTGACACTTGAACCGTTCAATGGGTGAAGAGGACAGACTGAAAGCCCCTCTATAAAGAATTTTTTGGGAAACATGAGGCTGGCGAGAAAGCTAAGGCTGTCTCTAGAAGAGACTTAATAAATGCTATTGTTATTCCTTCCTCTGTTGAATGGAATAAGAGGTGGGAAAATATCTGAAAAAGCACTGAAACACGAGTCACATGCCTTGACTGACGGCCACCGTGTCACCTACCAAAATGGTGACTGGCCTTATAAAATGGCTGGTTATAGAACGGGCTTGAAGCCCAACGAAGCCCGGCCCAAATGTAGCACAAAAGAAGCTCAATGTAGCCCGGGCTACACCATTGTCCCAAACTCCCCTGAGGGCACACCTCCCTAAGGTCGGCCACCCACCAAAGCCCATCCTGATAGGCTGTTTACTCTCAAAAGGTGGGAAAATGCCGGAAAAAGAACTGAAACATGAGTCAACATGCCTGACGAGGTGTCTATAAAAAGCAGTAGAAGGGTCACAGCACGACAATAGTGTCAGCAGTCGCCAATTACCAGAGGAATGGACCAGATATGTCCAAGAACCACAGAAGGTCAACACACAGTTTCAAAAGCTCCTCATATCTGAAGGCCTATGGAAAACTAGAATCATGGAATCAAGAACAGCATAAAGGTAGAGCATGAAAGCCGCAGATCTAGGCTCCCATTGGATTATAGCAAGCAGTATGTTTGACTAAAAGTCAGTAACTTTGGCTGATATTATATTGGTAAAGCTAAAACGCCAGGCCTCGATAAACCTGTGATTTTATTTACTTCTCCTTTTCCAAGCATATATAATAGTTATTATAAATGTAAAAGTAATACATATAAAAATATATAAAGGTGGTTTGCATGTTTGCCAAAAAAGTACATAAAAATGTCATATAAAAAAAATCAACTGCAAATATTTCTAATAAAATAAAACAGAGATAGGCCTACCAGCTCTGGTATTGAAATGGACTACTTTCAAGTTGGATGTGCAATAGCACAGTGCCGTAACGTGGTGGGTGGAGGCAAAATGTGACTGACACTTGAACCGTTCAATGGGTGAAGAGGACAGACTGAAAGCCCCTCTCTAAAGAATTTTTGGGAAACATGAGGCTGGCGAGAAAGCTAAGGCTGTCTCTAGAAGAGACTTAATAAATGCTATTGTTATTCCTTCCTCTGTTGAATGGAATAAGAGTGGGTGTATTGAGGGTCGACTACACATCTAGGATCTAAAAATGACAGATTTTTAACAAAGTGGTAGCAAAGAAGTCTTGTAAATATAAAGTACCATAGCAGGCAAGTCAAGCTGCGCAGGGTTTATACATTCATACAAAGGTATGTTGCTCAGAAGACTTCCTCAATATTTCCTCTTTCTGAAATTGCCTCATTATCCTACAACTCACCTGGAATACCAAAATGGCATTTTAAACAGAATGCAAAAGAAATGTATCATTCAGAGTCCAAGAAGTCTGGAATCAGGTTCCTCAGTTTATTTTTTACGGACACACCAAGACAATATCAATGTCCTGAAGAAGACCCTATACTGGTTTCCATTTAAGACTGTAAGCCAGGCAATAAGGTATTCCACGTCCCTATTTCAAGGTACCTATTTAAGGATCCCCTACCACCCTCCCATCCGGGAAGCAGAGGTCCGTGTTCTTCTTCGACGAGCTTGCGAGACAAGCTAAATAAATGGCTATTTGTGGCACAGACGAGGCTTAAACCCGTGTCCACAGAAGCATGGCTAGAGAGTGCTACATCAAAGCACCTAATTAATCAATCAGATCTCAGGATGAACAAGGCCTCAATATCTGCAACACTCGTATTCCCTGCCTAAGATTCAAAGAGTGTTTCGTAAATTTGCAAACTGATCTATTTCGTTGATTGTAATGCGAGATATGCTGTCTTGCGACCACTGCGCAGGTAAAAAGTATCAAGGCTCGTTTCTTATTTGCCTACAGCCACACTACGCCTCACTACCCCATCACGAGTTCTCGCTAGCAGGCACCACCCACTCTCACATACAGCCAATGCTCACCATGCCACCAACTGGCAACACATTCTAAACACATAGAAGTTGCTAGTAACAATTCCCTATGTAATGCATCACCGACGTCTGTCCCAACACCAGAACCGTACTCAATAATTCAATACGCATCTTTACAAAACAGACTGACGCATTGGCTAAACTTCCGTAGAACCACAGGATAAGTCTATGGAAACCTTCTTTGTACAGACTTGCATCCCAGTCTTGACAAAAGCATTAAAAAGAGGTTGATGCAGTGTAAAATAAGAATTATTGGGTGTACTTTTTAGTTGTAAAATAGTCCTTTGCACCCTGCAATGGAAGAACTCCTTAGGAGGAAGAATGATACACCAGAAAGCACACAAAAATACAGAGGCAGGGTTACACTTCTGGGGAAGAGTCAGATGCCACTCCATGTAGATTTTAAAGAACTTGAAACATAATGCGTGACAAAGGGTACCCAGATGTTTCAAAACGACGGAAAGTTGTATGGAGCATATATCACCTTATTTAATGGTGTGAGCCACATCAGGTGAGAAAAGATTTGGTTCGCCTGTGATTTAATAAAATATCATCCGCCTTAATTTTCTGGTTGTTCTTTTAGCTAGAAAAAAACACTTGCAGTGGAAAATACAACTTGAAGACTGGATCACAGGAACAAATGCTGTATTCCTCTTTTATGAGCTCAGTAACCCTCGCAACCCCTGTAGTTCATCTAAAATGAATGTAAAAGACAACTGGCAAAAGCTGGCACTCAGATTCCACATGTAGGTTAAAAAACATATCTGACTGAAAACAAGGTAAATGATCAGAGGTGGAAGGACGGCATGCCTGGAGTGACACAGATAGTCTTTCAAGTTCTATTCTTGAAAGTCAATTGGTGTTTGATGTGAACATGGATCAGCTGGTGCAGAAGGTTTCCAAGCACAGCCACCCCCATCTGCCTTCTACAAAGCCCAACTTTCAAACATCACGAAAGGGAGTGCTGGTAGCTGCCATGTCGGAGACCATCAGCCCAAATCACGTACCAGGGTTGAGATTACTGGGGTGGGTAAGAGGGCTACACACCAGGTTCATCATATGCTCCACTGTCTTCACTATTTTCTTAGACCTGGGACTTGATCCCTTGGGTTAGCGCTTTCTTCTGCTGTGGATGCCGAAGGTCACGCAGGTGGGTTAGTGAGCCAGTGTGGTAGTGTACAGCAGTGACCAGCTGCAGCTGATAAAAGTTGCCTTGCTTTCTCCGAATCGTTCCAATAGCTTGCCTCTATGCTTGGCAGATCATTTTTAACTGGAGTTCTATTTGTAAACTATTATCTCTGTTTTTACCGGGTTTTTATTATCAGGAAACAAGAAACCAGATATTATTAAAGAATGTAAAATTGGGAGTATTCTAGGTTTTTCGACCCTTGCCCCACAAGTCAAGCGACATTAAAATGAGCCGCCTGCTTCTGCAATAGACTAAATCCTGTGCCCTTATCAAAGATCTGACAGCGTTGTCTTTGTACTGCTAATGTTAATGGTTCTCCTGTGATAGTAATATCTGACTGTGACTCAAGTTTGGTGCTACAAAAATTGGTAATGAGTCCAACATATTTTAAAGTAACGAGGAGTGATTTGTAACAAATTTTGCAAAGTGCTTAACTCTTAGAAAAAGATACATCTAACATCATGGCCACATACGCTAGAATGTTTGCCTGAGGTTAATTTTTAATTGCACATTCTCTTCACACAAAGGGTCCAGGAAAAGATTGGGGGGATGCAGTCAGCAGAAAACATTGTTTTATGTGGGATTCCACATGGCTTATACCTGTTCACCCTGCTTTTGCACAAATACATCCTGCATCCTGCCCCTACTTTATCTGCTGTGCATATTTTGAGTGTAAGTCAACAATTATGTACACGATGCCCAGATCATATTAACATTAACTGGGCACATGAAGGAAGATCAATATAGAATCAACAGGATGTTAGTCCGCTCCCAGTCGTGGATGCTTTAAAAGTGGCTGACTTGTGCAAATATGGTCATCACAAATAAAGTAACCAGCGCTGGTAAAGCTAATAGACGGCTGACTCTTTGCCTTTACGTGAGCACCAGTTGCGTTACAGACTGACACATTCATTTTGTTATGCATGGCGAGATAGATGAAGTATTTTTCCCATAATCACAGGATTTTGAGCGTCCCTGCCAAGACTCTAACCCAGTTCCCCAGATTCGAGGTCAACCACCACATTGCACTGGACCGCACAGACGTACTTGGATGATGGGAGGTGATACACTGCTTCAGATGTCCTAGCACTGGACCATAGGTGGACTTGTGTGTTGCTGTTAGAACTTTAAATTTCCCCCTCTCCTGTACTGGTCACTGAGGCTTGTCTTTTTGTGTGGAGGAGTGGTGATTCCTTGCTGAAGTGTCAGTAGTAGCGCTCACTGTTGAGTTCCGGCTGCCTTGAAGTCTGCGCATGCTCTTTTGAGAAATAACTGGCCATGAGCACCTTGCTTTATTTAGTCTAATCTTGCGGCAAAGGGTCTTGGGAGATTAAAGGTCTTGCAGAATGCTGCCACCTGGCTGGTTCTTATGCAGCCTAGGAGAGCGGCTTCAAAAAAATCCCTTGACACATTGCACTGGCTCCCAGTTAAGGAAAGAGTTATGTTTAAGACATTATGCACCTGTCACCGTATTTCCCAGAATGTTGGTCCTGCATATCTGAGTGACTTGGTCACCAGGTATGTGCCAAGGAGGTCTCTTAGATCCAGTGGTACTGGGCTGTTGGAAATTCCAAAGGTAAAGAAGGCCAGAATAGGGGGCCGTTCTTTCAGGTTCCGGGCTGCTCAGAACTGGAATAAGCTCCCTCTAAAACTCAGGTTGGAAAACTCTGAAGCTAAATTTAGAAAGATGCTTAAAACTTATCTGTTCTCCTGCTAGTACGAAGTGGTCCTCAGTTGTGGTTACTGTCACCTCCCTCTCACATGGCGTAACCATGTGCTTTATACATTTCTTTATTATTATTATTATTATTAATAATTGTCTCCCTACACCCTCACTTCTGAATTCATCCTAAGAAGATCGAGCTTGTCCTAGAAGCTTTAGATGACAATTTGAATGGGCCACCACTGCAAACACGCACTACAAAAAGTACACCTCTTGTTTCTGATCACGCATACAGACCAATTTCTAATCAGCAATGGCAGCAACCTTTAATTTTCTTTCTGCAATGCTGCTTAACAGTGGCACAAAGCATTGCCTTCGGGTCGAGGGCGCGCTAAAAAAACAACTTCTAATTCCCCTAAAAACATACGGGTACTGGGCAGTTTCCCGCTCACACTACTCAGCTCTGGGAAAATTTACCGGAAACGCTTCGCTTCCTTTGCTTTCTGGATTCTTCCAGCGAGGAAGATGCTGAAAACAAGTACGTTTTCCTGAAGCATTTAAGGTTTTTACTCTGCACAAAGCGCACAGCTGCCCCAGGGCTCTGAGCACTAAATGAATCAAATTAAGATGGTGATGATAGGCCAGGTCTTCCAATGTTACGGCACAGAGATCCCCCATGCTCCACAGCATCTAATCTAATACTTAGTGTATGGAAAAGGATTCGAGTAAACAACACCAAACATTACTCAGTACCAGGGCGATATATATATTTTTTAAATAGATGAGGGCAACAAGTACACTGCCTGGAGATATGGCCCAGAGGTGCAGGTGATAATGAACATGCGGTCCAAGGGTTGTAGGAGATAGAGGCAACGTGGTCTCGAAATGTAAGAAATAGAGGAGATGTGGTCTAGAGATGTAAGAAATGTAGGAGAAGTGGATCATAGGGTACAGGAGAAGCGGTCCAGAGATGCAGGTGATACAGAACATGCGGTCCAAGGGTTGTAGGAGATAGAGGAGATGTGGCCTAGAGATGTAAGAAATGTAGGAGAAGTGGATCATAGGGTACAGGAGAAGCGGTCCAGAGATGCAGGTGATACAGAACATGCGGTCCAAGGGTTGTAGGAGATAGAGGAGATGTGGCCTAGAGATGTAAGAAATGCAGGAGTAGTGAAACGTAGATACACGGGATATAGGAGAAGTGAACCACAGGTGCAGGTGATCTAGACGTGGTCCAGAGATGTTGCCAATAGAGGAGATGGGGTCAATAGATGTAGTAGACAGAGGAGATGTGATCTAGTGATGTAACAAATATAGGAGATGTGGTCCAGAGTTGCAGGGGATATAGGGGATGTGGTCCAGAGGTTTAGGACATAGAGGAGATGTGATCCAGAGAAGCAGGGGATATAGGAGATGTGGTCAAAAGATGCAGGGGATATAGGGGATATGGTCCTGAGACGCAGGGGATATAGGAGATGTGATCCAGAGGTTTAGGACATAGAGGAGATGTGGTCAAGAGATGCAGTTTATATAGGATATGTGGTCTAGAGATGTAGGAGATATAGGAGATGTGGTCCAGGGATGCAGATGATATGGGGGTGGGTCCAGAGAAGCAGGGAATATAGGAGGTGTGGTCCTGAGATGCAGGAGGTAGAAGAGAAGTGGTCTATTGATGTAGGAAATAGAGGAGATGCGGTCCAGAGATTTAGGGGATAACGAAGATATGTCAATATTGCTGGCCTTGATACCCAGAGACCTAGGTATTTAAATCTGCTTTGCACATGACCAAAATCTTGTGATTCTGGCCAAGACACTTAGTTTTGCCTCACATTTTAGATATGTGAAATATAAAGGAGTAACTATGTGTAAGGGTTAGTTAAGTTGTCATTTACAAGTGGGGCGGGTTACGGAACATCAGGAACAAGGAGCCTGGCTTAGTGCTGAGCCATCTACAGCCTCAGTTCTTGCCCATCCTACTGGGTACTCGCTTAGGCTGCGGTCATCCACCAGCAGTGCCTTCCAGGTTATGTATGCAGATGGTCAGCCGGTGCAGTCAGTGGTACCCCCATGAATGCGTCCCTCAGACACAAGCTCTGGCGTTGGACCATTGGTGGAAGGGAGGAAAGAAAGTGAACATCTACCATTATACCATCCCGAAGGAATCAGCGAGCCACGGGTTCACCAAGGTACACTACAGTGACATGCATTACCAGGGGCACTTGTTTGCTCTAACAAAGGTAGATTGGGGTCTTTTGTCCAGTCTTCCCTACCAAGCCTCCCTTATTACTTTACAATGCATTACCACCAATGCACTAAAAGGAAAACTCTCTCTCTCCACATGGTATTAATCTGCTGCTTGGAAAAGGCTCCGTGCTGTAACAAATATGCAAAATAAAAATTAATAAAACATTGAAGTATTTTATAAACGCAGCCTCATTAAGGAAGTGGCAAAGTCACCTTGGTAAAATTACTAGCGAAGAAAGTGTCAGACCTAATCAGGGAAGCAAGGAAGAAGAGGGAGGAGAGGAAAGCAAGGAAAGAGACTGAAGGAAGTAGAAGTAAGGAAAGAAGGAAGGAAGGAGAGGGAAGGAAATAAGAAAGGAAGGAAGAAAGAAAGAGGAGAGGGAAGGAACGAGGGAAGGGAGGAGAGGGGAGGAACAAGGGAAGGAAGGGATGGAACAAGGGAAGGAAGAAAGAAAAGAGGGAAGGACGGATACAAGGAAGCAAAGGGAAGGAAGGAAGAAAGGAGATGGAAGGAAGGAAGGAAGAAAGGAGATGGAAGGAAGGAAGGAAAAGGAGGAGAGGGAAGGAGGAAAGGAGATCGAAGGAAGAAAGGAGATGGAAGAAAGGAAGCAAGGTAAAAAGGAAGGAGAGTGGAGGAAGGTAAAAAGGAAAGAAAAAAGGAAGGAGAGAAAGAAAAAAGGAATGAAGGAAGGGGAGGGGAAAGGAAGAAAGGAGAGGGAGAGAAGGAAGGAGAGAAGAAAGGCGAGGGAGGGAAGGAAGGAGAGGGAGGAAGGATTCCTCCCAGTGTTAGAGGAGCCCTTATTTAGTCTCAGAAACAGCCAGAAGGGCTCCCCCTGGTCTAATTTCAGGCTGAGGCCATGACTACACAAGGGAAGTGGCCCAGCCTGCTCGTAGGTCCCCACTTAGAATACAATGTTTTTGTTTAAGGTTGGAATGAACGTGAGTGATGTGATCCTACAGGTGTGTGTTCGATCATGTTAATGCGTCCTGTACATTCTAACCATTTGTGGGGTCCCGGAATGCCTCCTGGATCTGGCACCCATCGTGGCTCTAGAATCTCATGTGGCCGGTGTCGGTGGTCGCACGAAAGAGTATCTGGTTGGGCTTGTTATTGTATGGACGGTAGCCAAGCGGGATAGAGGCCAACAGAGCTGGAGTGGACCACTGGACTATACTGGGATGCGGCCAGCTAGACTCCGCTATGGGCTTGAGTGCACAGTAAGTGCATGGGTAAGAGTGGAGGAGGGCGCTGCTATTGGGTTTGTTCTTCTGAGTGTAATGTCATCCATTTCTCAGCTTCAGTTAGTTGTTACACTTCAACCTATCTTGTCCCTTTCATGTCGTTTTTCTGACATCGTGCATGTATACTTGTGTGGTAGGTGTACGATTACTGCTTCCGGGTCCTTGAAATGTAGACCTGGAATGGGTGGCAGCGAGAACGTTAGCGGAAACTCCACCAAAATAGTACAAGTCTTACCGTTAGCCCCAAGTGGCACGGACTCAAGGGGAGAACAGCCACACCGATGCCCCCCAAAACCAGGCGACCCCGAAATTTTAGTTTGTTATCCTGGAATGCGCACCGAAGAACATGAAATATCTTTAATCGAAATCTTCCTTTATTCTCATACATTGTTTCTTCTCCAAACATTCCTAGCCAACACCCGTTTCGTCCAGTAAATTCACCAAGGCTTCATCAGGGCTTTTATTCAGAGCCCATATTCCGTATAATCTGAACAGGTCTACTGCAATGAATTACTCCGTTTTCTGCACTGTATTTGCAGAACACCATTGTGTTGAGTTTTCCATGTGTTCCCCTGTGAAATGTAAATTGGTAATAGGCTATTGAGAGATAGGGGCATCTCAAATCTCATGTTCGGGGTGGAGTTAAGTTTTTTTTTTATTCAACTGGTCAGCAATCAATACAATGATTTGACCTGGTCAAAGAAGAACACTATTCTTATTGTGAACACTACTTCATATGTGAATTTTTAGATCACATTAAAAAAAAGTTCAAATCAAGTCCAACAGGAAGTTTGTTTGACTTGTGCATTCTTCTCTCTCTCTCTCTTTCTCTCTCTCTCTCTCTATCTATCTCTCTCTCTCTCTCATTCTCAAATGTTCTGCCATCCTGAATTCTCTGAGTTTGGACTATTGCTTCATTCTCGCCAACAAAGAGGTCCTTCTCTGATGTAATATCCTCGGGGGGGGGGGACACAATCACCTGACAGTGACCCGACTTCAGTCTTGTAAAACATAACTTCCTTAACTGAGTTGAACTGGGACTGGCATTCTCTCAGAATTTATGACTGCTGACATTGCTTCACTGTTTACTGATGTTACCTGTCCATGGCCGAGGTCAGGGAGGGGATTCAGGTGTGAATTCCTACAGTGACGAATATACCTGGATGAAAGGTGAGACGTGGCCCAGGCCTGCTGGAACATGACGCAAGCAGGGCAAGCCTGGTTTCCCACTGCTTCGACGTGCAGCACGTGGGGCTCGTGAACATGTAGGTGTATTTGTATGATGCATCATGGGGGTCCTAACCAATTTGTAAGACCTCCCGGTTTTTGCAGAGGGACTTGCTGGAGATCACACATTGCCAACGGTCGTGGAAACCAGGATTCCTGGATCCACCGTAAGCATGGAAAGTGCTGTCACTGCAATCATGAACACCTGAGACTCCAGGGCACGGTTTTTTATTTGCACACTACCTTGCAAACATCCTGCTTGACACCTAGCATGTCTGATACGGTGCCAGAACACACATTCAGAAACAGCAGTTTCTTTGTACAGGTCATGAGGTAAAGGACGTTCTATTGTTTACAATGTACAGCAAAGGTCATGGCGAACAGAAACAGAAATCTTTGATTAATTATATTCGGTTTTTTTAACCACTTGTAGAAGCGGCTTCAACAACAACTCCCTCACTAGCTGGCAGTGTGGCCTACTTGAACACAGTGAAATGTATGTGTGGCGGCCAACGAGAAACATCTGCAGATGTGACCGGATGTGTGGAAGGGCCAACCAGTGCTTTAAGTCGGATGAAAAAACTAGGGGGGTCTTTCAAAGGGGCGTGGTAAATGTAATTAAGGGTGTGGCTTAAAAATACAAGCTAAAAATGTGTGCTTAGCATAGTGGGCCTCCCAACTTGTATTTTGCTGTTTCTGTCATTGCATCCAGATATATGATACAACTAGTAACATCATACCTACAACCAGCCAGGACTATCAGCTTTGTCAATGGTTGTTATTTTCAAACGATAAATAAGCAGCAACGCTGGCTTGTTGTATTTAATATTGAAAATGCTTCGAGTTAAAGCCCTGTTGACACCACCACAATGTTGCTGCTCCGGAGTTTCAAAAAGAGAAGGAAAATCCAGAGTGAAAATGGCTCTCTTTAAAGGATTTCCCTTCCCCTACAAGGCTTACCTTGCATGACTTCATGCCGTAACTTCTCCACTAGTGAGAAGTGAGCAGTGTGAGCAGCGCACATCCTTGTGCCTGCTGTCACTGCAGTCCGGGAAAAACGGACCCCCTGTGCCAGGGCAAAAACAGAGCCCGATAGAGACCCGTTTCGAGGCCCCCTTTAAAAAACTGCCGCTGCTCAGCACCAGTGAGACCCGGCCCACTTAAAGCCCAGGGACCAACCAAGACATATGACGTTTGTATGTTGAAAAGTGGCACGCCATTCCTCAGCATTTGTCTGTTTGGAATTAAAAGCTTTCAGTAAAACATCCTTCAGAGTGCCATGTTTGAGGGGCGTGGTGGGGGTATTAATATGGCACATAAGTCCTGCCCACATCCCCACTCCTCAGGTATCAGACATTAGACAATTTTAGCTAAATGTGCTGGATTTTTCCACATTAACTTTACAGATGATAAATAGCAGGACAATTATCAGATAAAACTAAAAAACACCAATTAAAAAACATCTCTAATACGATGAATTTAGAACAACCAATAAGTTCTCCAGAAAGCACCTGTTCGAGTTACCTGCACTACAACTTTCATTTCATTTCAGAAGGTTAAAACTCCCAGAAACAGATAACACAGGCCAACATGCCATCCGATTTTCGAATTAGTAGAAAAGCCCTGATGTTGGGAAACAAACGATGTTAAGTGGAGAGGTGTCCTATTGAGTGATGGATTCCCCTCCAGCATAGCCTCAGATAAGCCACAGCAGGAAAAGTTAATTATGTTCTGCTTATTTCCACTCTCCCCAAGGTTCTAATTCTATGGCAACTTGATGTACAGTGGTTGCACCTGAACGACACATTCCTTTGGCTTTCGAGATCTTGAAATATTGTGTGCAAGGAGCCTCGGTTTCAAGCAGGCTTTCGATACACATTTATATTATAGGTGCTGAATACACTGGGTTCTCTCATTTGAGTAGAAGAATCACAAAAGCATGCATATCTTCCTCGGCTCACCTTTCAATTGATCTTTAATGGAGTGTACTAAGGTAATAAATAACATTCAGGTCCCATTCCGGAATTGTATATAGACACTCAGAAAGAATTCAGGAATTGAATACAGACACCGGATACAATTCTGGAATTGGATACAGACACTCAGAAAGGATTCAGAAATTGGATACAGACACTTGGAAAGAATTCAGGAATTTTATACAGACACTCTGAAAGAATACAGGAATTGGATACAGACACCAGAGGGAAAAAAAATTGGAATTTAATACAGACACCGGGGGGAAAAAAATCAGGAATTGGATACCGACACTGGGAAAAAAAAATGAGGAATTGGATACAGACACTGGAAAGAATTAAGGATTTGGATACAGACACCAGAAAGAATTCAGGAATTGGATACAGACACTGGAAAGAATTCAGGAATTGGATACAGACACTGGAAAGAATTCAGGAATTGGATACAGACACCCGAAAGAATTGAGGAACTGGATAGACACTCAGTTCCACAAGTGGTTTTACCATGCTCCCCTTATTCTTAATCAGAGATGTGGAATCCACTGTTGCTCATTCTGGCCGCAAGAATTTCAGGTGTTTGATCTGGGGGGTTGAAAGTCAATATCCTAAAGCCAGAGGCCTGACACTTTCTGAATCACTTGAGATATGCAAATGTGAAGCTTTAGAATCACACTCAATATCTGAACATAAAACCTTGGCTACCATTTTATTGTCAATTGAGCGTTGTAGCTGTAACCTGTAAATGATCATTATCTTTTGTTTTTACGTCTGTATTGTCTATGTAAATTGCTTGACAAGAAACACCTCCAGCAGACCGTGCTCAAATGACCACCGCGTCATCACAAGTCCCTCACATATAACTTCTTAATAACAGGGCTTCAGAGTTAGTCGAGAGGCGGTCCCATCGGGGTCGAAGGCCCGCATGCGAATCAATGCGGTTAATCACCAATCACCAGTTATTAAAGGCTATGCTTCAGTAGGGATGCCAAGTATGGATTTGGGAGAAAATGATCATTACAAGAAATACACTGTTCCAATTTATATAAGAGTGTGAATAGATCAATGAGGATATGATTATATTCTTTTTGGCGAAGCCCAGAAACATCATCCTGCCCTTTAAAGAGGTTGCGCTCACGCTTCCTTTGAAAACCTCCACCAAGGGAATGTTTCAACAATTCTATCTGAGTTTCTTCACATGTCTCCAGGACCGTGTCTGCTTGTTTTCACTATGCATGGGCCTCAGGAGCACGTTTTGGGGTGACAAGATATCCAATGAGGGGGTACATGCAAAAGAATCTGTTTGTGATCAGAATGTGTGTGGCTCTTTATACATTTTTTTCTGTAGAGGTGGGTACACTAACACAGATACCCCACACACAAGTGATAGCCACAGGACACAACATATCTCTGTAATATTTTTTATTATGACTTGGAGAAGTTTGGGTGTGGAGGGAGAGCTGCCTCAACCCCTGGTCTTTACAGAATCCATAGCCGAAGTGGTCGGAAGGAACGAAACACCATGATGGGAATTTATCACCATTAAAGCACCCAGGAATTGGGGATTGTGATATAAATATGTGTGCGTAGAAAGGGAAGGTGTTGTGTATCTGATTTTGCCCTCGATGATGCACTTGTGATATTTACGATTATGTCAGGTTCGGTAACCCTCACATGTAAATGTGTAAATGTAAATGTAGTTGAGCTTGCGCACAGCTACCCGCAGTGGGTTTCCCGGCGCTTGCTTAGGGAACCCTTCCTGATATTCCCCTGTGAGATAGCAGGGTATCCACAAGGTGAAAGTCAGGCATCCCGCCGCGAGGGGCCGTTGTGGAGATTAAGCAAGCTATTGCCCAGAGTCGCAGAGTGTGAACCCGTGAGTCGAGGAGGCACCGGGGCGAGAATTATCGAGTCCGTGGAATTTTTAGCCCAAGACCCGCCGAGGCGGGGAATTGAACCCTGGTCCAGGACCGATCTCAGCTTCCGGGTCTGCCGCCTCTAACCCCTGAGCCACACTTCTCCACAATATATATAATAATTATATCAACAAATACTGATGTGTAGCCCCTTAGTACCCCTCGGTTGCACCAGTGGTATGAAAGCCATAACTCAGAGTGTTGTTTCCAGTTCCCCTAAGGAAGGGCCAAAGCAGGCACAATCTTTGATGCAAAACCTAAAATGGCCTCCAATCCTAAGAACAGGTGCATGTACCATGCTGCCCACAAGACCTCCCCGGCCCCAAATGCTCATAGACAACACATCTCAATGTGCCGAACATTACATAGCAGGACTAGGGTAGCACCTAGGTTCTCAATGTTTTGACTTAGAATGCATTCCCAACTTATTGGTTTGTGTGGTTTTCCTAAAATGGAGCGCATCACAGGCCAGGGACACAAAAGATCACTTGGGGTAGTAAGAGTTGAAGGTCTAGAGTGAAAGGGTGAACCCTACCCCAGGAAACCTGTATTAGAGAGATTGCTTGGTCACAATCCTATCTCCACACATTGCACGGTTGGCCACCAAGACAGGGGGAAGCACCCACACAGCGCTTAGGTAGAGTGGCCTAGACTCAGCTAGAGTGTCGGTGGCCCTTTGTGGTGAGCCAGGATGCTGGTCTCCTTACCGTCCTCCTCCTAGATTCAAAACGATCTCCAACTCGTCTAGGATCACTCACTGCTTCCTCTGGAGCGGCTTGGAACAGCATTACCAGTGAAGCACCCGCCACTGGCTACTGCTGGGCCTAGCGCCTCCACCTAACTCTTTGACTACCCTGCTATCGTGTCACAACCTGTGGGACTGCCCCGCAAAGCGAGGGCCTTCCCCACAGGGCGCACACCAATAGACCTCCTGGTAGGCTTTGGCGCTCTTCAGACGACGAGCATTCACACCCAAGCAGATTTCACACGGTCACATTCACCCACCTGACCTACCACACACCAACTCTGTGCACAGTCAGTGACAGGTACTGTGTTAACTCATTCAGCTGCAGAGCTGCCACCTAAGGGAACAACAGCCAAATGCAGACACACTGTCTCCTGACAATTACTTCACTCATGAAACCTGGTCACACCAGCCACATGTCCATTAACTCTGTTGGGAGGGACACCCTTTCTATCTGATAAACATAGTTAGCTATAGTATTCATCATAGTTTACTGACGAATATGGCACTTATGGCACAAGGAGATCAAAGTTACAATCCTACCTTTCACATTTGACGAAAATTGTGGGCCCAGTGAAAATTATATTTACAATCTTCCACGCCACAATCCCTTTCCAATTACAAAAATTGACAGCCAATAGGTCAGAAGTTGGCTGCCTGCCTTTTGGTTATGTCAATGCATGGTTTTTTTTGTCTTGTTTTTGGTAAAACTTTGTTGGGAGAGCTGCTGGGCCTTAGCACATATAAAAAAAACATTGGCTAAAAGCCACAATATTTGTTTTGTCTAAAAAAGGAAACATTGCACCTAATAGAACTACTTTGTGTGTGGATCTTCTCTTGTGAAAGAGTAGAATGCTGTCATGTACGTACATACATGCATACATACATACATACATACATACAACTATATATTTTTAGTAAAATCAAAAGGTTTGGCTAACCCCAGATCTAACAAGCATTGATAAAGCCAATAGGTGTTGCCAATTGGAGATCTACTGCTTTGTCAGTGGTTTTAAAAATATATTTTTTTAGGTATGTGGCACAGCAGAGTGGGGAGCAAACTGACAGCATGAGGAGTGTGGGGTGGCTAAACAAACAGACAGCGGGAGGAGGGCAGATGAGTGGGTAACAAACAAAGGACAGCGGGAGTAGGGCAGAGGCTGGGAACAAACAGACAGTGGGAAGAGGGTGGAAAACAAACAGCAGATAGCAGTAGGAGGGTGGGGTGGGAAACAGAAAGTGAGAGCGAGATGTGGAACAAGCAATGGCAGCAGAAGGAGGACATGGGAAAGAAACAAGGACAGCATGAGAAGGGCGAGAGAAAGCAACACAAGGGAGTGAGCAGTAACAGCGGGAGGAGAGCAGGGCTGAGGCAGCGGGACTGCAGATACGTGCACTCTAGGAGACTGCCTGTAAAAAGATTTAAATAAAGTTCCTGAAGGAGCAGGCAGCCAGTGGAAGGGCACTGTCTGTAGACAGGAAGCTGCACTTGGTCCATGCTCCACTGCAGGGACAAACACAAAGCCCCAGGAGGAAGCTGGAGGCAAGGAGGAGGCGATGACCAATGAGAAGCACAGCTACAAGAGTGACGTGGAAGACAACCAATGAGAAGTAATAGATGAGCTTTAAGTCTGTTTTATGTTTTTGTGTTTGTTTCTTTACAGGAGTTTTTGCAAGCACAGCACAAGTATATTTTGAAAGAGGGTGAACACCAGCATTAATAATAACAAAATAAAACAAAAAGAAAACCACTTCTAATATGTTCAACCAAGAAGCGGCTTCAATCAGCACGGTCTTTAGCACAGATGAGCTCACCCGAAAATGGGTGGTGTGCTTGACACATCTCCTCAGCCAATCATAATACATGGCTTTCACTAAAAACAGGCATGCACAAATCTTTAAAAAAAAACAATATAGAAAGACACGTCAGGATATAATGCAATGCTCATAACTGTTTGAATTCAGACAGCCAGTGTTCAAGAAATGTAACTAGAAGTTTAATGGCCTAGTAACTAAGACAAATTCGAATCCCAAAGATATGTTTGCACATGATTTCCCTATAACACACCTCATACCCTGCAGCCAAGTTGACTTTATTGTTTGAGGCCAATGTTTGCCGAGGTTTACATAGGTGACCATGTTTCAAGGCAGGACTTCCTGAATGATGCATCATAAGTACCACATTTGAGATACATTAAATGTAATTCCAGAGAAAAAGCTGATAGAGTCAGATATATAAACAAAGTAACACTGGAAAACCTAGTCCCTGCCAAGAAGTAGTACACGGTGTAAAGGATGGACTTCACAATTCTCAGAACCCTCCAACCAATAGAGAGCAGCATCACCTTTAGAACACAGAATTACCAAAATACAAAAAAAGGTCATGGAAAAGAACGTTAAGTCCTCTCTCATACATGCCTTCTTCTCTGAGGCAGCGTAACCACGGTGACAGATTCAGTACATCTTTTTCTCTCCAGCCAGACAGTGCCCAAGCAGAGCAAGAGATTCTGCATCTTAAAGACTCCATACAATACAGTAATTTAATGTCGTCTTTTTTGCTGTACACAGCAAGCGACACGCGTCCCGCGACCTGCCTCCATCGTGAAGTTCAGCCAGCAACCTCAGCCGTTGTGTATTCACACACTTCTGCTCGATTGGTTTTAGTGCCTCCCAAATCCTCAACACCAGGTCACACAAGCCTTCCCTACCAATGTCAGCTTGCATCCAGCCCATCCCACATTTTGGAATCTCCCTACTGGTGAGCATGTTAAGGTGCTGCTACCAATCTTTGGGAGTGGAGCGTGTTAATGCTCAGATACTAAAAATGAATCGCCTGTTTCATCTTCATCTCGGTTCATGACCACGCATGAGTACAGATAAATTAAGGATTTGGCATGATTTTCGATTCTTGGACATTAGATTGAGAAATCTCTCTCCTGACCAATCAGAGTTTGGAAAGCGCCTGGAGCAGCAGTCTGTGTTCTTATGCATGTAAAAACCCATCGTCAGCATAAAGTTTTTAAAAAAAGGGCTGCGCCTGGTCCATCAACATTCTTTTGGGCACCTCCTTTAAGATTAATCAAACAGGATCAATTTTATGAAGATAGATGCCCAAAGAATTCCTTTACGTTAAACTTTTTAAAAAAAATACAAAAGCATGATCAGGACAGAATTCAATGTGTCTCCCAATTTTCCTCATAAATGATAAATACTTATCTTGTTTTAGACATTTGAAGAAGAACAAATAGCGTTTTGAACTCGAAAATACTTCCAGAAAATGTGATTGCTTCAAAATGCTGAGCCAATATCAACTAGTTGGGATTTTTTTATTTTGTGGACAGAAGTACAACTCTCGTCATCATCTTTGTATCACCATTAAATGAGGATTCGAAGCTCTGAGCTATAAAGGTTAAACGCCTGGTAACAGGCAGTCATTGACTACCGCTTTATCACTTTCAATATGAAAAAACTCAATGACAATATAAATAATGAATCCATGATTTCTGGACCGAAGGGCAGATGCTCCATATAGGAAGCTACCTTTACTTTTTAAAGTCAAATAAAAAAAATCCCCAAATGGAGGGTCAATAGGCCTGAAGTTCAAACGCAGGACATTAGAGAACCATGTGGAGGATGTGGTCAAGAGGCCAAAAGTGATGAAAGAACAAGAAGGCTCTAAATGCATCACATGGTATTTCAAGGCCATCAAACACCACTAGGTTTGAAAATCCAAAACTGCGCATGTGCGTTGCAGTACTTGAAAACTTTGGGAACTGATGCTTGTCACACAAGAGTCCTTTCAGCCAGTGAGAGATCAGTGGTTGTTCAATACTCCAGTGGCTAACTAAGACAGTAGGCACAACTACCAAGTCAACATTTAGGCCACCAACAAATCACTACACAATAAAACAATTCAGACAGAGGTAAAGGGCTGCTTGAAAACCCTTCAGTGGAAAAGTGCCCCATGCACTTACAAACAGCGACAGCTTAATGCTGTGAAAAATAACTAAACAACTGTTTCAATCAGCTCCTAATTGCAAAACCATGCACTAAGTGGAGCGGACAATGGTGCTTTGATTAGCCAAGGCGATTTATGTCTGCCCTCCGTGCTCATACACACAGAAACATGCAGTTGCCTTCATACACAGTAAGCAATTATATTTGATTTTAAGCACCTTGAGACAGAGTAAAACAGAATCAAAAGGAAAATGTACTGAAGAACGTCAATAGAAGCACTCTGGTACCCAAATATTGTCTGATCAGGATGAGTTTGCGCGACAAACATCCCCGCTGCTTAAAAAGACGGTCATGGTCTGACCTATTGCCGCTATTATCCTTATACATCATACGCTCCTGACACTTTGAAAAGGGGGCGTCCCTGTGTTATGGGACTCAAATTAGATCGTACAAATAATTAATGTGTCGTTGAGAACCTTTGCTGAGACTTCCATCCATACAAATTACGCCCTTAAGAATCGCTTACTGTAATAAGCAGGCGGAGAGGAGGAGGGTTACGGGGCTGCGAAACCTCTGTCTCCACACACAGCAGTCACCGATGAACTTGGAGCAGGGTTGGACCAAGTAGCTTTCTCAATGATCCCATAGACGAAGAACTCACATCTACCTGACCATCTTCTCGGTTAACTATAAAACTAGATCTGAGGAAGTCCATTCAAAGACATCCTTAACAAGAGCCCCAGAGAAGGGCGGGATACAGTGAGCGCCGCAACATTGTCCAATCACACTCGAAACTCCACTGGTCTGGGTCCACGCACACTACTCCAGTCCCACCCATGGTAAGCTAGCCAAAGTGGGTGGTTACATTGTAGCAAGCTCAGCTGCTGAATTCCATACATCACCAGCAATCGAATGGAAAGTGGCTAACCGTGACATGGAAAGCGGCTAACCGTGAACTGGGTCGCCACAAGGTTTGCATTCACCGGTCTGTGGTCTGTGAGTTGCAGTGTTGCTGATGAAGCACTGTTGCGGTCACTAAATATTGTACATTGAGACATCCCTGATCAATGATTTGCAGCCCAAAAAGTCAACCATTAGGGGAGGGTGTGTACTTGACACATCCTTCATTGCACTCCATGGTGGTTCCCTGGCTCACATGGGCTGGGCCACTGCCCTGCGTGCAGTAACCTACGCCTTACTATAAATGCCCTTAATTCTAAAACTGAATTCACAGGACATCATTGTGTTAAGTGTGCCATACACGTTCTTGCCCTTTTCACACCTCGATTCTACTGCCTAGGTCTGTCAACACTAAGTCTGTGAAATTCAACAGGGTCGACCTTCTACCCTTAGCCGCACGTGTCTCCAACAACCAACACTTCAGTTACTCAGACAACACAACACAAATCTGTGCGGCACCCTGCAGAAAATGAAGCCTCTGCACCTGGGCTCCAGCAGCATGGTGGGCAGTCGCCCCACTTCCGAGAAATAAAGCTCGTAATATTAGCCCCTTGGAAAGGATCGGAGAGCCCGCGCGGATCCGTGCATTACAAATACACCACGGGGAATAAAGGCTGGAATAGGGGAACACGGACTGTGAGGGGACAGAGTAGGGAAGACGATGATGCAATAAGATGAAATAACAAAACAGAATGGTGTGACTAAGCTGCCAAGGCAGTACACAGAACTATAGAAGAGCCAAGCATTATGGTAAAAGTACTGAATGCCACAGTACAGAAGAGTGGAGTCGACAGCACTCTTGGACGGCTCACAGGGCAGACAATACAGTATGCAGTGCCTTGCACAACTGCATGGTATGTACCACAACACTTGAGGGTTTAAGAGGCTGGAGAAGAAAGCAGGGCAACAGATCACAGGGACAGGAGGGGTGATACAGTGTACGACAGCGTAACAGAAGCGTATGTACTACTGAAGATTGCAGGGGTTTACAGAGCACAGCATCACAGCGCATTACCCGGCGCACCTGTACAGCAATAAGTAAGCAGTGACCAGGATCACACAATGAATGTGTAAGCAATGAACAGGAATGGCTCGTGAGGAGGTGCATCCCCGGCGAGGGTACGGGGCAGAGTCCAAGACAGTGGAGGATACAACATCTGGAAGGATCCAGTAATGGTCAGAGATGAATACTGGCGCGTGGCTCACTGCTGAGGACTTACAGCTCTGGGAGGCATAGTGTAGAACAGATGTTAGTATGATATGGTAAACACGAGCTCACAGGACCGTAATTAACTCATGTAGATGAATAAATAGATAGCAGAACACTACATACAGTGGATACAACTCAATAACAGGCGGGTGTAAAACGCTCAGCTGTGGTGTAGGAAGACAGGTGTAGCACAGACTAAGACGGGGTACAGCGCTATAGCACAGCAGCAAATGACATGACACTTGCATGAAGTCTAGGGTACATGCACTGAACAGAATAGTTTAGCTCTGGCTAAACTGCGCGTACTCCTTCCTACAGTCATCCGCAGCGATGTATGCAATGCTACAGGGCGCCGCTATCTATAGATGAACCCTCTCACAGGAGCTTGCTGCTTTCTACAGCACATGACAGCGCATGACGCGAGCTGCCACAGATCCAGCGTGCACCCTGGTGTGCAGGGGGCACCACGAGCCACATGCGTGCTCCACAGCAGCACGGGTGAGCACAGCATGTTACAGAAGCATGTGGCAGGGCTTGCATAGCCCCCTTCCTTGACTCTGGTGCAGGTCACAGTGCACATGGACCCTGCTCTGGCTGGCACCGGGGTGTAAACAGTGGTGCATACAGGGTGGCACATGATGGGCGCCGGGGCACTGGACCACTTACCTACAGGCTGCGCATCCCTTCCCCCTCCGGTGCCCCCAGCCCCCATCTCCAGTAACACAACAAGTGAAGGTATAAGGGGGGGCACGCCTGGGCCCCGGGCAGCTGTAACGGTATTTCTTATTGTATGTGCATGAAGCAGGGGGTGGCACAGGAAGCGGCGGGGCCTCGGGTGCGTGGCCGGGGAGCCCTCCCCGTGGGAAGCCCAGCCCGGGTGGAGCAGCGCTTTACCGGGGTCCGCCGCCGCCGTGGTCCTCCTCCTCCTCCTCCGCTCCTGGAGGGAGCCGAGCGCCCCTGAAGCATCCAGACGGGGCGGGGGTCCAGGCCGGGCCGAGGCAGTCCGTGGAGGTGCAGGCCGTGGAGGGGGGCGCCGGGCACCCGCAGCCGGGGAGAGGCTGAGCTGTCGCCCGCACACACTGTGCACTCTCTGCCAGCAGCAGCAGCAGCGGTGGCGGCGGCGGCAGCCGGGGAGGAAGAGCTCCAGCCGGAGGGCGCAGCGCGCATGCGCCGGCCCCAGCACAGAGCAGGGCTCCTTCTGCTGGCGGGAGACGGGCAGAGCTCGGGAGAGGGGGAGAGGGGGCGAGGGGGTGGGAGAAGGCGGCCGAGGAGCTGCTGCGCCGGCGGCTGCTGCTAGCAGCGAGCGGCGTCAGTGATGCTGCATCGGCACCGCTGCTCCATCCAGCGTGCGCATTCGGTGATGCTGCACCAGCAGTGTTGCTCCATCCAACATGTGCCTTCAGTGATGCTACACTGTCTGCTGCACCAGCAATGCTGCTCCATACAGCATGCGCCTGCACCGACTCTGCACCAGCGCTACTGCCCCATCCAGCGTGCTCCTTCAGTGATGCTGCACAAGCACTGCTGCTCCATCCAACATGTGCCTTCAGTGATGCTGCACTGGCTGCTCCACCAGCACTGCTGCTCCGTCCAGCGAGCTCCTTCAGTGATGCTGCACAAGCACTGCTGCTCCAACCGGCGTGCACCTTCAATGAGCCTGCACTGTCTGCTGCTCCATCCAGCGTGCGCCTTCACCGACTCTGCACCAGCGCTACTGCCCCATCCAGCGTGCTCCTTCAGTGATGCTGCACAAGCACTGCTGCTCCATCCAACATGTGCCTTCAGTGATGCTGCACTGGCTGCTCCACCAGCACTGCTGCTCCGTCCAGCGAGCTCCTTCAGTGATGCTGCACAAGCACTGCTGCTCCAACCGGCGTGCACCTTCAATGAGCCTGCACTGTCTGCTGCTCCATCCAGCGTGCGCCTTCAGTGATCCTGCACTGTCTGCTGCTCCATCCAGCATGCGCCTTCAGCGATGCTGCACCAGCACTGCTGCTCCATCTAGGGTGCGCCTTCAGTGATGCTGCATGCCTGCACCAGCACTGCTGCTCTATCCAGCGTGCGCCTTCAGTGATGCTGCACCAGCATTGTTCAGAGATCCTGCACCAGCACTGCTGCTCTATCCAGCGTGCGCCTTCAGTGATGCTGCACCAGCATTGTTGCTCCATCCCTCGTGCACCTTCAGAGACCCTGCACTGTCTGCTGCTCCATCCAGCGTGTGCGTTCAGTGATGCTGCACCAGCACTCCTGCTCCAACCAGCGTGCACCTTTGGTGATCCTGCACTGTCTGCTGCTCCATCCAGCATGCGCCTGCACTGACTCTGCACCAGCACTACTGCCCCATCCAGCGTGTACCTTCAGTTATGCTGTACAAGCACTGCTGCTCCATCCAGCGTGCGCCTTCAGTGAAGCTGCACCAGCACTACTGCTCCAACGGGCGTGCACCTTTGGTGATCCTGTACTGTCTGCTGCTCCATCCAGCATGCGCCTTCAGCGATGCTGCACCAGCACTGCTGCTCCATCTAGGGTGCGCCTTCAGTGATGCTGCATGCCTGCACCAGCACTGCTGCTCTATCCAGCGTGCGCCTTCAGTGATGCTGCACCAGCATTGTTGCTCCATCCCTCGTGCACCTTCAGAGACCCTGCACTGTCTGCTGCTCCATCCAGCGTGTGCGTTCAGTGATGCTGCACCAGCACTCCTGCTCCAACCAGCGTGCACCTTTGGTGATCCTGCACTGTCTGCTGCTCCATCCAGCATGCGCCTGCACTGACTCTGCACCAGCACTACTGCCCCATCCAGCATGTACCTTCAGTTATGCTGTACAAACACTGCTGCTCCAACCGGCGTGCACCTTTGGTGATCCTGCACTGTCTGCTGCTCCATCCAGCGTGCCCCTTCAGTGAGGCTGCACCAGCACTACTGCTCCAACCGGCGTGCATCTTTGGTGATCCTGTACTGTCTGCTGCTCCATCCAGCGTGCGCCTTCAGTGATGCTGCACCAGCACTACTGCTCCAACGGGCGTGCACCTTTGGTGATCCTGTACTGTCTGCTGCTCCATCCAGCGTGCGCCTTCAGTGATGCTGCACCAGCAATACGGCTCCAACGGGCGTGCACCTTTGGTGATCCTGTACTGTCTGCTGCTCCATCCAGCGTGCGCCTTCAGTGATGCTGCACCAGCACTACTGCTCCAACCGGCGTGCACCGTTGGTGATCCTGCACTGTCTGCTGCTCCATCCAGCATGCGCCTGCACTGACTCTGCACCAGCACTACTGCCCCATCCAGCATGTACCTTCAGTTATGCTGTACAAGCACTGCTGCTCCAACCGGCGTGCACCTTTGGTGATCCTGCACTGTCTGCTGCTTCATCCAGCGTGCGCCTTCAGTGATGCTGCACCAGCACTACTGCTCCAATCGGCGTGCACCTTTGGTGAACCTGCACTGTCTGCTGCTCGATCCAGCGTGCACCTTCAGTGATCCTGCACTGTCTGCTGCTCCATTCAGTGTGCACCTTCAGCGATGTTGCACCAGCACTGCTGCTCCATCCAGCGCGTGCCTTCAGTGATGCTGCACGCCTGCACCAGCATTGCTGCTCTATCCAGCGTGCGCCTTCAGTGATGCTGCACACCTGCACCAGCACTGCTGCTCCATTCAGCGTGCACCTTCAGTGATGCTGCACTGTCTGCTGCACCAGCACTGCTGCTCCGTCCAGGGAGTGCGTACAGTGATGCTGCACAAGCACTGCTGCTCCATCCAGCGTGCGCCTTAAGTGATGCTGCATGCCTGCACCAGCACTGCTGCTCCATCCAGCGTGCGCCTTCAGTGATGCTGCACAAGCACTGCTGCTCCATCCAGCGTGCGCCTTAAGTGATGCTGTAAGCCTGCACCAGCACTGCTGCTCCATCTAGGGTGCGCCTTCAGTGATGCTGCATGCTTGCACCAGCACTGCTGCTCTATCCAGCGTGCGCCTTCAGTGATGCTGCACCAGCATTGTTGCTCCATCCCTCGTGCACCTTCAGAGATCCTGCACTGTCTGCTGCTCCATCCAGCGTGCGCGTTCAGTGATGCTGCACCAGCACTGCTGCTCCAACCGGCATGCACCTTTGGTGATCCTGCACTGTCTGCTGCTCCATCCAGCATGCGCCTGCACTGACTCTGCACCAGCACTACTGCACCATCCAGAGTGCACCTTCAGTGATCCTGCACTGTCTGCTGCTCCATCCAGTGTGCGCCTTCAGTGATCTTGCACTGTCTGCTGCTCCATCCATCGTGTGCCTTCAGGGATGCTGCACCAGCACTGCTGCTCCATCCAGCGTGTGCCTTCAGTGATGCTGCACAAGCACTGCTGCTCCATCCAGCGTGCGCCTTAAGTGATGCTGTACGCCTGCACCAGCACTGCTGCTCCATCCAGCGTGCGCCTTCAGTGATGCTGCATGCCTGCACCAGCACTGCTGCTCTATCCAGCGTGCGCCTTCAGTGATGCTGCACCAGCATTGCTGCTCCATCCGGCGTGCACGTTCAGTGATCCTGCACTGTCTGCTGCTCCATCCAGCGTGCGCCTTCAGTGATGCTGCACCAGCACTGCCGCTCCAACCGGCGTACACCTTTAGTGATCCTGCACTGTCTGCTGCTCCATCCAGCATGCGCCTGCACTGACTCTGCACCAGCGCTACTGCCCCATCCAGCTTGCACCTTCAGTGATCCTGCACTGTCTGCTGCTGAATCCAGCGTGCACCTTCAGTGATCCTGCACTGTCTGCTGCTCCATCCAGCGTGCGCCTTCAGCGATGCTGCACCAGCACTGCTGCTCCATCCAGCGCGCGCCTTCAGTGATGTTGCACGCCTGCACCAGCACTGCTGCTCCATCCAGCGTGCGCATTCGGTGATGCTGCACCAGCATTACTGCTCCATCCAGCGTGCGCCTTCAGTGATGCTGCACCAGCACTGCTGCTCCAACCGTGCACCTTTGGTGATCCTGCACTGTCTGCTGCTCCATCCAGCGTGCGCCTTCAGCGATGCTGCACCAGCACTGCTGCTCCATCCAGCGCGCGCCTTCAGTGATGCTGCACGCCTGCACCAGCACTGCTGCTCCATCCAGCGTGCGCATTCGGTGATGCTGCACCAGCATTACTGCTCCATCCAGCGTGCGCCTTCAGTGATGCTGCACCAGCACTCCTGCTCCAACCAGCGTGCACCTTTCGTGATCCTGCACTGTCTGCTGCTCCATCCAGCATGCTCCTGCACTGACTCTGCACCAGCACTACTGCCCCATCCAGCGTGCACCTTCAGTGATCCTGCACTGTCTACTGCTCCATCCAGCGTGCTCCTTCAGTGATCCAGCACTGTCTGCTGCTCCATCCAGCGTGGGCCTTCAGCGATGCTGCACCAGCACTGCTGCTCCATCCAGCGCGTGCCTTCAGTGATGCTGCACGCCTGCACCAGCACTGCTGCTCCATCCAGCGTGCGCCTTCGGTGATGCTGCACCAGCATTGCTGCTCTATCCAGCGGGCGCCTTCAGTGATGCTGCACCCCTGCACCAGCACTGCTGCTCCATCCAGCGCGCGCCTTCAGTGATGATGCACCAGCATTGCTGCTCTATCCAGCATGCGCCTTTAGTGATGCTAGACGCTTGCACCAGCACTGCTGCTCATTCCAGCGCGCGCCTTCAGTGATGCTGCACCAGCACTTCTGCTCCATCCTGCATGTGCCCTTAGTGATGTTGCACTGTCTGCTGCTCCATTAGGCGTGCAGATTCGGCGATGCTGAACCAGCCCTGCTGCTCCTCTCAGCGCGCACTAGCACTGCTGCTCCATCCAGCAAGCCCCTGCACTGATGCTGCACCAGCACTGTCTGCTGCTTCATCCAGAGTGCGCCTTCAGTGATGCTGCACGCCTGCACCAGCACTGCTGCTCCATCCAGCGTGCGCCTTCGGTGATGCTGCTTCAGCACTGCTGCTGCATCCAGCGTGTAGCTTCAGTGATGCTGCACTGTCTGCTGCTCCATCCAGCTTGCGCCTTCAGTGATCCCGCACTGTCTACTGCTCCATCCAGCGTGCGCCTTCAGCGACGCTGCACCAGCACTGCTGCTCCATCCAGCACGCGCCTTCAGCAGAACTGCTGCTCCATCCAGAGTGCACCTTCGGTGATGCTGCACCAGCATTGCTGCTCCATCCGGCATGCACCTTCAGTGATCCTGCACTGTCTGCTGCTGCATCCAGCGTGCGCCTTCAGTGGTGCTGCACCAGCACTGCTGCTCCAACCGGCGTGCGCCTTCACTGTCGCTGAACTGTCTGCTGCTCCTATCAGCATGCACCTTAAGTGATTCTGCACTGTCTGCTGCCCCTACCAGCCCATGTCTTCAGTGATGCTTCAGCATCTGCTGATCCAGCACTGCTGCTCTATCCAGTGTGCGCCTTCATTAATGCTGCACCATCCATTGCTCTGGAGTGTGACTGCACTGATGCTGCTCTGTCTGCTTCTCTAGTTTGCGCCTGCACCGATGTTGCACCATTTCCTTCTCCAGCGCTGCTGCTCGCTGCCCCTACCAGTGGGCACCTTTAATGATGCTGCATTGCCTGCTGCTCCAGCACTGCTGCTTCAACCAGCGTATGCCTTCAGTGATGCTGTACCTTCTGCTGCTCCAGCAGAGCTGCTCTATCCAGCATGCATCCTTCAGTGATGCGGCACATCTGCTGGTCCAGCAGTTCTGCTCCTGTCAGCATGCTCCTGCACTGAGGCTGCATCGCCTGCTGTCTCGGACCACCATGAGCCTGCACTAATAGCTGCACCATCTGCTTCTCCAGCACTGCTGCTCCTACCAGCATGCACCTTCAGTAATGCATCACCATCTGCTACTCCAGCATTGCTGCTCCTATCAGTATGTGCTTCAGTGCTTAATTTGTAAAAAAAAAAGAAGTGCCAGGACTCTCATCAGGAGGCCTCTGCAGCTTGCACCAAACATCGCCCCGCCAGAACTGCCAATAATAGTGACAAAACAACTACTAACCATTACACTCCTACAAGTGTGACAATTCATTCTATTTCAGGCCTCAAAGCTATAAGAATGGCTTGGGCGGGAGGTAATAGTAATATTTTATGTACATTGAATTAATAATGAATTGTTGTTGTGGTCATCTCTAAATTAGCCAGACAGCGCCACCTTGTGGCCGACTGTCACAAGCTCTGATGTTCATAATTAAGTGCCGGAGCTGAGCACCAGAAACCACCAGCTCAAATTAGGCACTGGTGTGCCTTCTGTGATGCTGCACTGTCTGCTCCCCCTACAAGCATGTGTCCGCAGTGATGATGCACCGTCTGCTGCTCCAGCATTTCTGCTCCTACCAGCGTACCGTGCACTGCTTCCCTGTCTGCTGCTCCAATCAGCATGCCTCTACAGTGATGCTGCACTGTCTGCTGCTCCAGTACTGCGTCTCCTACCAGTGTGTGAATTTAGTGATGCTGCACTATCTGCTGCTCCTACCAGCATATATCCTCAGTGATGCTACACCGCCTGCTGCCCCAGCACGGCTGCCCCATCCATCATGAGCCTTTAGTGAGGCTGCTACGTCCGCAGCTCCAGCACTGCTGCTCCAACTAGCTTGTGTCTTCGGTGATGCTGCAACATCACTGCTTCCCATCCAGCATGCGCCTTCGCTGATGCTACACCGTCCACTGCTCCAGCACCGTCTGCTGCTTCAGCACTGCTTCTCCTGCCAGCGTGCGCCTGCACTGATGCCGCACCATCTACTGCTCGTACCAGCGTGCGCCTCCATTGTTGCTGCACTGTCCGCAGCCCCAGCACTGCTGCTCCTATCAGCATGCTCCTTAAGTGATGCAGCGCCATCTGCTGCCCCTACCAGTGTATCTTCAATGATGCTGCACTGTCTGCTGGTCCCCTACCAACGCATGTCTTCAGTGATGCTGCACCATCTGATGCTCCCCTACAGTATGCGCCTTCAGTGATGCTGCACCATCTTTTGCTCCTACTTGCCTGCACCTTCAGTGATGCTGCACCGTCTGCTGCTCCACCACTGCTACTCCATCCAGCGTGTGCCTTCAGTAATGATGCACCGTGCGCTGCTCCAGCACTGTTGCTTCTAGCAGCATGTGCCTTCAGTGATGCTGCACCATGTCTGGCTCCAGTCAGTGTGCACTTGCCCTGCTGCTCCATCCAGCAGGTGCCTTCAGTGATGCTGCACCGTCTGCTGCTCCTACCAACATGTGTCTTCAGTAATGCTGCACCATCTGCTGCTCTACCACTAAAGTTTCACCCAGCGTGCGTGCGCCTTCAGTGATGCTGCACCGTCTTTTGCTCCTACCAGCCTGCACCTTCAGTGATGCTGAAGCGTCAGCTGCCCCACCACTGCTGCTTTATTTAGTGTGCGCCTTCATTGATGAGGCACTCCCTTTTGCTCCTACCTGCATATGTCTTCACTGATCCTGCAACACCTGCTGCTCCACCACTGCTGCTCCTACCCGCGTGAGGCTTCAGTGATACTGCACCAGTCACTGCTCTGGTGTGCAACTGCATTGATGCTTCTCTATCTGCTTCTCTAGCGTGCACTTGCACTGATGCTGCACTGTCTGCTGCTTCTACCAGCATGCGCCTGCATTGCTCCTGCAACGTTTCCAGCTCCTACCTGCATGCGTCTTCAGTGATGCTGCACCAGCTGCTGCTTCCCTACCAGTGTGTGCCTTCTGTGATGCTGCTCCAGCCTTCAGTGGTGCTGAACTGTCTGCTGCTCTAGCCTGCTCCTGTAAAGATGCTGCTCCAATTAGCATACGCCTGCTCTACTCCTGGACTCTATGCTGCTCCGAGGTATGACTGCACTGCTCCTACCAGTGTGCCCATTCACTGACGATGCACTGTCTGCTGCTCCTAACAGCATGTGCCAGCACTAATGCTGCACCGTCTGCTACTGCTACTAGTTTGTGCGTTTACTGATGCAACACAGTCTGCTGGTCCAGCATGCACCTGCATGTATGCTGCACCATCAGCTGCTCATACCAGCATGCACCTTCAGTGATACTGCACCTGCTGCTGCTTGAGCACCGCTGCTTATACCAGCATGCACCTTCGGAGATGCTGCACCATCTTCTGTTCAAGCGTGTACCTGCACTGATGCTGCATGGCTGCTACTGCTACTAGTGTGTGCATTTACTGATGCAACACCGTCTGATCGTCCAGCATGCACCTGCATGTATGCTGCACCATCAGCTGCTCATACCAGCATGTACCTTCAGTGATACTGCACCTGCTGATGCTTGAGCACCGCTGCTTATACCAGCGTGCACCTTCGGAGATGCTGCACCATCTTCTGTTCAAGCGTGTACCTGCACTGATGCTGCATGGCTGCTACTGCTACTAGTGTGTGCATTTACTGATGCAACACCGTCTGATCGTCCAGCATGCACCTGCATGGATGCTGCACCATCGGCTGCTCATACCAGCATGCACCTTCAGTGATACTGCACCAGCTGCTGCTTGAGCACCGCTGCTTCTACCAGCGTGCACCTTCAGAGATGCTGCACTGTCTGCAGCTCCTAACAGCTTATTTATTTATTTATTTATTTTGGATTTGTAATGTGCATGGCTGCTTCAGCAACGAGGCGTCCCAGCGCGACCAGAAACCAGAAACAGGTGACCAAAGAGAGCAGGGTAAAGGGTTAGACGGCCAAAGTATGGAAAAGCCAGGTCTTCAAGGCTTTGCGAAAGGCCAAATGATTCGAGGTGCTTCTCATAAAGACAGGAAGCGAATTCCAAAGCTTCGCTGCCAGGTAGCAAAAGGAGCGACCTCCGGCTCTCGCTCTCCAGACTCGCGGAACATGGGCCAGTGCGAGATCCGCGGAACGCAGTGATCGCCCCGGCTCATAAGGCACCAGCAAATGAAGTAACGCTGCTGGGGCCTGGTGTGTCTGAATCTTATGAGAAAAACATAGCACCTTAAACTCGATGCGCTTCTCAACCGGCAGCCAATGGAGTTTAGGGCGCACGTGCACTACCAAGCAGGATCTGGGCAATGTGACCAAAAGCCGAGCTGCTGCGTTCTGAACCCTCTGCAACCGCTTTATACTCGCCTTGTTTGCACCCAGATAGAGAGAGTTACCGTAGTCCAGTCTGGACAAAATAGATGCCTGGACAATAGTCTGGCACACCTTGGGAGGGAATAAACCTAACAACAGTCTTAGGCCACGCAGCAGCCCATAACAGACCCCAGCAACGACTTTTGTTTGTTTGTCAAAGGTCAGGCCGTTATCAAACCACACACCCAGGTTCTTCACAGCCTACTTGGGTGGTGGGGCGGGTTTGAGACGATCCGGCCAGCACTGCTCAGACCAAAGCTCCTGATCCCTGCTGAACAACAATATCTCCGACTTGCTGGCGTTCAGCTGCAAACAATTCGCTGTCATCCAGTCGGAGATGGCTAGGAGGTCATCCTTGCACTTCCCCAAACTGGCGTTGCATTTCTTCGAGAAAGCAATCACCAGTTGGATGTCGTCTGCATACGACACCAAAGACAGCCCCCTGCCCTTTGCCACCTCCGCCAGGGGTCTAACATACAAATTAAACAAGAGTGGTCTAAGTACCGAGCCCTGTGGCACCCCTCGATGCAAGACAAACTCCTGTGAGTTAAATGGAGGTACTCAAACCTGGAAAGACCTATCCTCAAGAAAGGACCGAATCCAGGCCATGGCCGCATCTCTAATCCCAACTTCCAGAAGGCGTTTCAGGAGTATGTTGTGGGAAACGGTGTCAAAAGCGGCACTCAGGTCCAGGAGGACCAGTGCCGCTGAGTCCCCAACATCCAAACTGCCCCGAATGGCCTCCGACACAACCAATAGCGCAGACTCTGTGCTATGCCTGGGTTGGAAGCCATGCTGTGATAGATCAAAAATAGTGTTCTGCTCAATGAAATTGTCTAAAGTAGAATTCACATGAGATTCCACCAACTTAGCCAAGAAAGGGAGCTGGGAAATTGGCCGGTAATTACCGGGATCCCCCGGGGTCCAAAGAAGATTTTTTCAATAATGGAATAACTTTGGCATGTTTCCAGGCCTGAGAGACTGTGGCTGATCCAAGTGACAGGTTAGCCAGTTCTAAACACACAGGAGAAATCAAGAAGTGAAACTGACGAAAAAAGGCAGGGGACGAGGGATCAGCTGGAGAGCCTGATTTAATTTTCAAACACAGGGCCTCAAAATCCACATATGTCAGGAGCGGGAATGATGACAAACTGCAGCCCACCATATTCTCTGCCACTTCTGACATCGCCCCCTCCAAACGGGAGGCCATCGAAGGTAGGCCCAGATAGATCTGTTCAACTTTATTAACAAAGTGCTGTGCAAGCACTTCGCATTGATGGTCGAAGGCAATCGGAGAGGCACTGACCACACCTGCATTCTTCATACCTTGGAGCAGGAAAAAGATAGTCCTGGTGGGGTTCGAACTGGCTAAGATTTTATTGGCCACGAACTCCGCCCGTGCTCTCCGAATGCCTTTGTGATATTACTTGATGGCCGCCCGGTATTCTAATTTAGCAGACACATTATAACAGCGTCGCCGGGCGCGCTCTAACCGCTTGCAGCCCTTCTTTGCCAGCGTAAGTGACTCATTAAACCACGGTTAGAGGGTCCTCGCCCCTTGCCTCTCCATTTGGTCGGGATACAATTGTCCAATCCACCCGTCAACCATTCCTGGACACACAGATCAGCCGTATCCACATCGGATGGAAGCTGAGGCCTGTGCTCGGCAAGCCAAGCAGAAAAGAGGTCCAGATCAAACTTGTGGCAAGGACGTTTAAGAACTTTGGCTGGACAAATCACGTCAGCTTTGCCCTGTAACTGCAACCCGAATGGCACCAAAAAATGATCGGTCCAAGCCAGCGGGACCAGCAGATGGACTATGAGAGGGCTCAAATTGGAGAAAATAGGGTCCAGCAAGTGTCCAGCCACATGGGTACTTTTGAGGAAATGCTGCAACAGCTGGAAGGCCTCCAGATCTGCCAGAAAGCTGGCGATCTCAGCTTTCCCCCGTTCTCAAGATGGAGATTCAGGTCCCCAAGGATGGTGAAATTGGCAGCCTTGCTAGCCAGTGATCCTACCTTGCCCAATAAATCGTCCCTAAACAAACTCGACGGACCAGGCGGCCTATAGATTAAGAGGCCAGATAAAGTAAAATTATGATTAAGCTTGATTTTAAAAAAAGCACTTTCGCAATCCCCTATATTTTCCTTACACAAGCTAAAGGAGTAAGCTTCCTTAGCGACCACAGCTCGTGCCAGCACTAATGCTGCATCGTCTGCTACTGCTACTAGCGTGTGCATTTACTGATGCAACGCCGTTTGCTGGTCCAGCATGTACATGCATGGATCCTGCACCATTGGCTGCTCATACCAGCATGCACCTTAGGTGATACTGCACCAGCTGCTGCTTGAGCACTGCTGCTTCTACCAGCATGCACCTTCAGTGATACTGCACCATCGGCTGCTCATACCAGCATGCACCTTAGGTGATACTGCACCAGCTGCTGCTTGAGCACTGCTGCTTCTACCAGCGTGCACCAGCATGGATGCTGCACCATCAGCTGCTCATACCAGCATGCACCTTCAGTGATACTGCACCAGCTGCTGCTTGAGCACCGCTGCTTCTACCAGCATGCACCTTCAGTGATACTGCACCAGCTGCTGCTCCTACCAGCGTGCACCTACATGGATGCTGCACCATCAGCTGCTCATACCAGCATGCACCTTCAGTGATACTGCACCAGCTGCTGCTCCTACCAGCGTGCACCTACATGGATGCTGCACCATCAGCTGCTCATACCAGCATGCACCCTCAGTGATACTGCACCTGCTGCTGCTTGAGCACCGCTGCTTCTACAAGCGTGCACCTTCAGTGATACTGCACCATCTGCTGTTCAAGTGTGTGCCTACACTGATGCTGCACTGTCTGCTGCTTCTACCAGCAGTAGCAGATATTGCACCGTCAGTGGCTCTTGCGTGCACTGGCACTGTCTCCTTCTCTAGTGAGCACCTATAATAATGCTGCTGCAACCAGCATGCACCTGCACTCCAGGTAAACCATGCGCATGCACTGGCTGGTTCTCTAGCGTGTACCTGCCCTGACGTTGCTCTGACTTGCACCTGCACTGATGCTGCACCATCTCCGATCCCAGTCAGAATGCGCTTGCCCTGTTGCTCCAACCAGCATGTGCCTGGTCTGTCTGCTTCTCTAGTGTGCACCTGCACTGATGCTTCTCCAATCAGCGTGCGCATGCACTAGCTGGTTCTCTAGCGGGTGCCTGCACTGATGTTGCTCTGTCTTGCACCTTCACTGATGCTGCACGGTCCGTAGCACCAGCGTGTATCTACACTGCTTCTGCACCATCTCCCATTCCAGTCAGTGTGCACTTGCCTTGCTGTTCCCACTGGCATGCACCGTACTGTCAGACTCTCTAGGGTGGACCTGCCCTGATGCTGCTCTAACCGAAGTGTGCCTGCATTGCTCTGATTCTCCTTCTCCAGCGTGCACCTGCACTGATGCTACTCCAGCAAGCATGTGCGTGCACTGATGTTGCTCTGCCATGCACCTGCACTGCTGCTGCACTGTCTGGTGCTCCAGTGTGCGCCTGCCCTGCTGCTGCACCATCTCTGACTCCACTCAGTGTGAACTTGCCATGCTGCTGCTCCAACGTGGCCTTGTATTGATGCACCATTTCAGTTAAATTCAGTATACACTTGCTGGGTGTACTCCTGCACAGCTGCTGTACAGTGTGCTGGTAGTGTGCACTTACCCTGACTGTCTTGAGTATGCGTGCAATGCTCCTGCACTGTCTGATTCTACAGTGTGCACCTGCACTGTTGCAACTGCAGCCTGCACTGATTCCATACACCTGCACTGCTGCTGAACCGTGTGCTGGCAGTGTGCACCCACTCGTATGCTCCAGTGTGCACCTGAACTGGTACTGCACCATCTTCTGCTACAATGTGCACATACATTGCTCCTGCACTGTCTGATTCTACAGTGTGCACCTGCACTGTTGCATCTCCAGCCTGCACCTGCACTGATTGCATGCTCCTGCAATGCTGCTGAACCGTGTGCTGGCAGTGTGCACCCACTTTAATGCTCCAGTGTGCGCCTGAACTGATGCTGCACCATTTTCTGCTACAATGTGCACATACATTGCTGCTGCACCGTCTGCTGCTTTCTCTAGCATGCTTCTACATTGTTGCTGCTCCAAGGTGCAACTGCACTGCTGCTGCAGTGTCTGGGTGCACTGATGTTGTTGTAGCGTGCACCTGCCCTGCTGATGCAAGCTGTAGGAAATTGGCTTACTGGTTGAGTTGGGTGAAACCCTACTCACGTAGCAAACTCTAAGAACTTGGCACAAAAGCAGTCAGGCAATACTTAGAGGCAATGTGCCAAGTATTTATGCAGCACTTCAAATAGTAATAAAGTGAAAACACAACACATGAAAAAACCCACACCCATTTAGAAAAATAGAGTAACATTTCATAAACTGTTTGAGATAAATCCAATCAGTAGAACCGGATATATGGAATTTTAAAGATTTAAGTGAAAATAGTGCATAAATGCACAAAGCACCAGCTATGATTTTCTGGTCACGGCGTACCTGGACAAAGTCATAAGTTCAGGCCGACCGCAATGGATGCGGGCCGGACAGGGACCATGTTAGGCCTGCTGAACAAAGTACCTTTAATCCTGGTTTGCGGAGCGTTGCGATATCCCACAAAGAGGATGCGTCACGGTTCCGAGGAAGCTGCGGGCCTGTGAAGCTTAGTCCTGCATTCTCATCAAGGGTGCCATCAACAAAGGGCTTGTGATGTGAAGTCTGGTGTCAAGGATGCATTCTTGCAGCAACAGTTCCGAAGAAGCTGAGGGGCCTTGTTGCAGATTCTTGCCTCGATGCTGAGGATTTGATTGAATGAATGAATGAATGAAAGGGTTTTTTATATAGCGCAACGTTCACTCCAGGGAGCATCTTGGCGCTTAGCGGAAAGAAAAGAGACAACTGGTTCTACATTACAGAGGACGGGGCGATGAAGAAGATACTTTAGATCAAAGATAGCGCCAAGTGATCTGGGAAAGCAAAGATCCATGTTTTGAGAAGGCTCCTAAAAGTTCATTCTGTTTGTGTGTGCCTCAACTGAGAGGGTAGGGCGTTCCACGCTTTTGTCCCTAGTACCGCAATAGTCTTCGCCCCGTGTGGTCAATTTGAAGTTGGGGACAGTTAGTAGATTTTCTGATGTTGACCGCAGGGTGCGTTTGGTTCTATAAGGCTTGATGTTGGATCTAAGATATTCTGGCCCAGTTTCGTTTATGGCTTTGTATGTGGTGGTTAGGATCTTAAAGAGAATCCTTTTGTGAACCGGTAGCCAGTGGAGCTTTTTGAGTGCTGCAGCTGAGGAGGAGTCCCTGGGGAGCTTCAGTACAGTCTCGCCGCAGAATTTTGGACAACTTGTAGTCTTTTCACAACTAATCTTTTGGTTCCTGCATATAGACTGTTGCAGTAGTCCAAGCGAGATAGGATTAGGGCCACTGCAACAGTCTTCCTAGTGCCTAGTGGAAGTAGGTCAAAAAAAATTCCGGAGGGTTTTGATGATTTGGAAACACATGCCTGCAGTAGCGAGCGCATGCTTGTGAAAGAAAAGTGTGGGGTCGAATTTTATTCCTAGGTTTTTGTCTGTATCTGCCGTTGTGGTGGGGCATTGGAGTCTGCGGGCTACCATTGATGAGGTCTGAAAACATTTGATTGTCCAAACAGCATACTTTCAGTTTTGGAGCTATTACATTTTAGGTGATTTTGTTTCATCCAATTGATTACTGGAGGAGGAGTGTGGCTCACTGATTAGAGCGGCAGACCCTGATGCAGAGGTCTGGCCCGGGACCAGGGTTCAATTCCCGACGCGGCAGGGTCCTGATCCCAAAATGTCCACGGACTCGTTAATTCGCGCCTCGGTGCCTATTCTAATCATGGGGTCCCACGCTGCAACTCTGGGCAATAGTTGCTTAATCTCCACTACGGCGGCCCACCCGCTGCGGGATGCCTGGCTTTCACCCTGGGGATACCCAGTAGGGGATATCTCACAGGGAAAACCCAGGACGGGTTCCCAAGGCAAGCGCCTTGATGCCTTCGGGTGATACGTGCGCTATATAAGTCGCAATACATACTGCCGTGAGGCAGTGATGGAACTTTTCCTCTGCCGCTGAGGAGTTTTTGTCCAGAGTGAGTATTAGTTGGGTGTCATCGGCGTAAGCAATTGACTCAATGTCAAAGGTGGCTATCAGAGAGAGAAGTGGTGTCATATAAAGGTTTAACAGGGTAGAGCTCAGGGAAGACCCCTGGGGGACCCCTGATGACAACCATTTCTCTCCTGATTTGTAACTGCCCAGTGTGACAATCTGTTGCCTTTTGTCTAGAAAAGATGTGATCTAGGCCAAAGCCTTGTCTTTTATTCGCTGTATTCTAATCTGTCTCCCAGGATGTTGTGTGATACGGTGTCGAACACCGCCGACAGGTCCAACAGGATCAGTACTGCCTCCTTGCCTTGATCAAGGGCAAACTTTAATGTGTCTGTGGTATGGAGCAGCACTGATTCTGTTGAGTGACCAGGTCTAACACCTGATTGCCTTGGATACAGGGTATTCGTTTTTTGCAGGAAGTCATTAAGTTGGGTATTCACTAGTTTCTCCGCAATTCTGCTGAGGCATGGCAGAAGTGAGATGGGTCTAAGGTTTGATAAGGTAGTAGGGTCGGGAAGCTTCTTTTTTTGGAACGGTTTTACTGCAGCAGTTTTCCAGATGTCAGGGATATTTGCTAACCTAAAGGTGGCGTTAATGATTTGGTTGATGACAGGATTTACTGTGTCCACCAGTGCGTGCAGAATTTTCGGTGGGCATGGATCAAATGGTGAACCTGACTTACAGAAAAGGATAGCCTTCCTGGACTGTTCTAGATTTATATCTTTAAAACATGTGAGGTCCTTTTCTGTTCTTACTGCTTGGGCTTTATTTGGCTTGGGAGATATGTTGGTAAAATTCCTTGTTAGATCTTTGATTTTATTGTCGAACATTTTTTGGGACAATTGGGATGCAAAGGCCTGCTTCGAGGATGCATTGCACTGCATGGTTCTGAGGCAACTGCGGGCTGCGATGCAAGGCTCGGAGTTGGAGATGCATTGGTTCTGCTCACAGGACCACAGATGGGCTGACCGAGCACCTTCAGGCCCACTTTCCATGGTGCAGAACTGGAAAGGCACACCTTGGGGAGTAGGACTCACAACATACAGAGTCCAGATGTTGGGTACAAGGTGGGTGGCCCATTTTCTGTCCCTGAGGCTACAATTAGGAAGCCAGTCAAGTAGCCCTAGGAGTCACTCTGGTGATCCTGGGCTCAGACCGCAGGTCTAGTCCTTCTCAATCAGGCAGCGGGGCAGCCGATTAGTAGGGAAGCAAAGTAGCAGTCCTTCTTGCAGTAGAGAACAGCAGAGCAGTCCTTCTTCTGAGACTTCCACAGGCCCAAAACTGTAGTGAAGGGTTGGGTATAAGGGTCCAAGATATATACTTGGTGCCCACTTTGAAGTGAGAAAAGCTTCTAGAGTCCTCCCCCTACCAAGGTGTCAAGAATTTTCTACCTCTCTGCCCTGCCCCAAATTGTCTGGGGGCATTATAGGCTAGTGTAAATCCTTCGTGAGTATGCAGAGGCACGCTCTTAGTGATGTGCAAGTGTAGTAGGTGACAGCTCCGCCCCCTATCAAGTCAGAAAGGGCCCATCCTGCCAACAACTATTCCCTTTTGTCTCACAATGACCAGCTATCAGCTGCACTAGTCATATGTCTCAGGATACAGGCACCAAATGGGTAGGATAAAAAAATGCCAACTTTCTTAAAAGTGGTATTTTCAGATTTGCGACTTAAAACCCAACCTTACCATTAAAGAGGGGTTTAAATTACAATTCTATAGATACCAGACCCGAAATTCCTACTTGCTCACAATTGAAAGTTATCACTTATTAAATGTAATAAGGTAACACAATGTTATTCATTGGGAGAGGTAGGCATTGCAGTAGTGAAAAACACGTTTAAGAAATTTTGACTACTAGGACATCTAAACCCTAAATGTACACATCCAAGGTTTTAAATGCACTTTACCCTGTATTCTGGGCTGTTTAGGGCCTACCTAGGGGTGACTTATATGGATTAAAAAAGGGAGGTATAGGCCTGGCAAAAGGTTTATTTTGCTAGATCAAAAGGGCAGTTTAAAACTGCACACTCACGATGCAATGGCAGGCCTAAAATATGTTTAAAAGGCTACTTAAGTGGGGGCACAATGATTGCTGCAGGCCCACTAGTAGCTTTTAATTTACAGGCCCTGGGTACATGTAGCACCACTTTGCTAGGGAATTACAAGTACATTAAATGGGCCAATTGGGTGTAAGCCAATTTTACCATGTGTAATGGAGAGAGTACAAGCACTTTAGCATTGGTTAACACTGGTAAAGTTCACAGACTACAAAAAGCCAACACAAATGGGCTCCGCCAACAGGAGAGTGTAGGCAAAATGTTTGGGGATGACCCTGTAGAGAGGACTAGCCCAACAACCAGTATACAATAAAGATTTCTGAACTGGTTTTTCTGTACTACTGATGCACTATTCATACACTACAGTGCTCACCAATGTCTAAGCAAGGTTACCATGGGTTGCAATGCAAGCAGACACATGGGTGCCCATCCTTTAATGTGGTAGTAACAACAGCTGTAATTGTGGTGCAGTGGAGTGCACACTTCAGAGCCCCCATGCTAGTGCACTGTGACACTGTTTGTAGCTATGTCGCAGGTGCAGACCATGCTACACCTGCGCTGCTCATGCACATAAAGTACTGATACTGCATTCATGCTTCCCTTGCTGATAGAGTGCTGATTTTTGCTCTCACTAGTCTCAACTTAAGGATTTTGGGGACTCTGGGCAAAACATACTTTGTGTGCCCCGTTTGGAAAAACTTTGAATTTCATCACTAATTTCCTGCTAATTAAAGCTCACATGATGCCAACACAATTATTTGTTAAACTATGAAATATGTCTTGCTAGGACCCATAAAATCCTTAAGATAAAACAAGGTAGAAAGAGAAAGTCATGAGTAAAGGTAGGCAGCGAGGTTTAGATATTAAAACCTTTTAATTTTAACACTAATTATCTGCTAATTCAAGCTCACATGATGCCAACACAATTATATATTAAACTATGAAATATGTCTTTCTAGGACCCATAAAATCTTTGAGATAAAACTAGGTAGAGAGAGACAGTCACGAGTAAAGGTAGGCAGAGAGGTTTAGATAATGAAATATAATAGACAGAGGCCAAATAGAAGAGTAGGTCACTTTTCCAGGGGCCCCTTGGAAGGTGGGGGCCCTGGGTAATTGCCCACTTTGCCCATGTCTTCAAATGTCTCTGGCTCTCACAACTACTCTGCATTGTTGCAGTACTCAATCCTTACTGTTTACAGCACTTCTGTGTCACACAAAACTTTTGAATTGTTCTTTACACGCCCTCAGCTGTAATTTGAGATTCAAGACTACAGAAAGAGGGTGATAAACAACACTTTAAGAGAATGCCATGGCAGAGAGGTGGTGACTCGTGCGGCAGATGCAAAGAAGTAAATGCTGTGACGCAGAAAGAGAGACCGAGAAAAAGGAACAAATGGCAAGGAAAAGAGCAGGAAAACGTAAAAGGAACAAGCATTTGCAATGCAATAGGTCTCGCATTAATTAAGTTTGAGCTATTGGCATTGCTAAATATTGCAACACCAATTGCAATAAAAGTCTATAAATTTTAGGCCAAAAAAATGTGTATTTATTTTTGTAGCAATGGTGGCATGCTGCGCTTTAGATGAATATGTTTAAAAGTAAAGTGCACCAAACTGCGATTGCTATCTTAGTTAATTGTGGATGCGTTAACAATTGATGCGTGCACTGATGGCTGGTGGTGTGTGTGCCTGTAGAAATTGTGTGCCTGGTGGAAGCGTGCACTGATGTCTGTTGGTGTGTGTGCCTGGTGGAAGCGTGCAATGACGGCTGGTGGTGTGTGTGCCTGGTGGAAGAGTGCACTGCCGGCTGGTCGTTTGTGTGCCTGGTGGGAGTGTGCATTGACGGCTGATGGTGTGTGTGCCTGGTGAAAGCGTGCACTGACGGCTGGTGGTGTGTGCCTGGTGAAAGCGTGCACTGATGGCTGGTGGTGTTTGTGTCCGGTGAAAGCGTGCACTGACGACTGATGGTGTCTGTGCCTGGTGAAAATGTGCACTGCCGGCCGGTGGTGTGTATGCCTGGTGAAAGCGTGCACTGATGGCTGGTGGTGTGTGTGTGCCTGTTGAAAGCGTGCACTGACGGCTGATGGTGTGTGTGCCTGGTGAAAGCGTGCACTGACGGCTGGTGCTGTGTGCCTGGTGGAAGCGTGCACTGACGGTTGGTGGTGTTTGTCTCCGGTGAAAGTGTGCACTGACGGCTGGTGGTGTTTATGTCCGGAGAAAGCTTGCACTGACGACTGATGGTGTGTGTGCCTGGTGAATGTGTGCACTGACGGCGGGTGGTGTACGCGATCATGGTCCTGAGGAAAGTCATACTGACCCCCTGAGGCAGCAGAGACACTATGGCTGAAACATAGCTACCTTTATGAAGGATGTGAGAGGTCATTAATTCCTTGCCATGCATCCACCACTAATTTTAAACTTGGCTAAGGGCACCATTATTAGAACAAGCATTTACAATGCAATGGTTTCGCCTTTGGAAAAGTTAGAGCTATTGGCATTGTAAATGACAAAATTTGTATTTATGTGTTGGTTTTGAAAACAGATAAATAAATGGCATTGTCATTTATATTGCCATTAGCTTAATCTCTCACAAATGTGAGACATATTGTACCCTACGGACGAGCTCAGCAGACAGCAATTACTACCACACACACACACCCAGAGCCACACACAGACCAATGCCTGGCATAAGCATGCAAAGCAGAAGAGTACAGAGACTGTAGAATCAGACCAGCCATCCTTGGAACAGTCACCACCGGGCAAGAACCAAGCCGGAAGTAGCATGGACTAGAAAATCCAGAGAGGGAGAAGCGGACACACCAACGGCTAAGGAAACACTCAGTATGGCCGAACCGCCACCCCAACAAGAAGGGAAAGCAAGGGTGAGTCCCCCACCCCAGAACGACCAGAATCACAAACGCCATATGCAACTTGAACACCTGCAACGTTGCATAGAGCAGGAGAACAGGGGCAAATGCATACATGAGATCCCTAGGCCACTGGAAGGGCATCACAGCTACCCTCCCTGCCTCCATGCACAAAATTTTTAAAACAGAGCATCGAAATAACCAGAGAGGCAACCAAGCCCACCCTCTGAGAACCAAACCTCACCGGTAAACCCAGGAACACTAGTGGAGTCAATGACAGGGACAAAAAAACCCTGATAAGCCTACCTGCCTCCCCCTACTCCTGTCCCGGCAAGAAAACGATGACAGGGACCAGAATACTAACACTGCCCAGGCGCAAAAGACCTGAATAGACAACTGAAGGAAAACACTCAACACCGCCCGCGATGAACCAGGCAAGCCAAGATAAACTAGTGGTGGCTGGACCCGCACATGCCAATCGGCCAGAGGCGGCGCAAAAGCCAAGACACCCAAGAAAACAGCCAACAGCTCCCGGCAGCAGAAACAACAAGCCACCAGACCGAGGAGCACAAGTCCTGTACAAAAAAAAAACAGGGCAACACCCATGACCAACAGACTGGCAGCGGTTAGCACAATATGAGCAAGCAACCTGAAAACTCCATCCCCGGGATAGAAAGACAACGCTCAACCAACAGCCCAGAACCTCCCTAAACATGGGAGACACAGGCACCCGTGGTGGAAACCTGACCACTTGGAATCCAGCAGGACAACACAAGAGGTAGCACTAGATACACAAGTAACTGAGCCCAGGGAAGAACCATCAGGAAAGCAGACAGAAGCCCCGGAACCCACTTCAAAGGTCCACAGGAGAACATGCCAGAGACACCAATACTGGAATCTCCGACACCACAGTCAATACCCTCGACAGAGGGAAGAAAACCTGCCCGAACAAAGACCGGAACCAATCCCCAACGAAAGCCAGACTCAGAGGCGGGGGAGGCATGAGCTGACCAGAGTCACCAAAATCCACAGTTCCAGAGCATCTCGCATACCTCCATGACAGGATGTCCCGCCACTGAAAAAGAAGAGGCAGAACGCAAGAGAATAGTGAAAAACGGGAGAACAGATCCCTCTAGCAAGCAACACACCAAGCATAGGAGCCAACACCTTAGGATGAACAAAGACAAAAAAGGCACCACCTTGGATCGGGAATGGCGACAGAGGACAGTGGAGAGAGGCACCACTTAGAGCGGGGAAAGTCAGACAGTACCCCTGAAAGAGCAAAGGCAGAAAGAGTGGAAGAGAGACAATCCCAAACTAAGCACAGTGAAGGAACAGAACCAGCCACACCAAAACCAACACAGGGCTGACACAACCAATAAAGGCCCGTTGTCCTGCAAAGGAGGCACAAGCATGAGTCCGCAGGTCAAGAGACAGCGAACCCCACCAAGAGGTATAGTTGCAGTCAACCTACCCGGGGACAAGGCGGGACCCGAAAAACATAGGGGTTCCCTGAAAAACCAATCCTGAACCCCTCTGTCACCACCAGAAGCACCCACTGGGCGGACACCAACTTTTGCCACAATCCAAAAAACAGAGAAATGTGACCACCCACCAGAACTTGCAGCACAGACACACAGGCAGGGCACAGAGACGGCTGAGGAAGAGGAAGCAGTCGTGGGAAACCAGGACGCGGCAGGAGAAAGAGTACCCCCACCATGCCCCCGGTCATGAAAGGGCTGGCAAGAGTGCCCATGTCAGCATGGACCGAAAGGCCTCTTGCAAATAAAGAAAGTAGGATGCACAGACTGACAAGAGCCAGCAGTATGCAACCCGTCGCAGACAACATCACCATATCCCCCAAAGTAAGACTAAACAACAACACCCACGAAAAAGGGAGCTTCACCAGGAAACCCTACTCGGCAGCATCAGCCTACCATGATGACAACCACATCATGCGCCGAGCAGCAACAGAAGTGCAAAGGACAACGCAGTGCCAAAACACAGGGAAACCCATGCCCATCCACGTCTGGCCAGACTGACTCCAACAACTTAAGTACAGAAGAATGGATTGGCAAGGACTCTGAACTGATACTGGGAAAGAGAAGAAAATAAATTGCGCTGTCCCCAGGCACTACCCTGCCTGGTAACCTTAAGGACACGCCAATGTGCCAAAGAACTAAAACGCATGCAGCCGCACAAAATCGCTCAACAAGTGCCATATCACCGTACCCATCAGAATCAGTCAAGGCCAGAGGAGCAGGTGGAACAGACTCCCTGCCCCAAAAAGCAGCACCTACAGCAGCCGGAATCAAAGGCAGATACCAAGAAGGAATCTTCGCAGGAGCTCTAGCACCCCACCATGGAGGGTTGTATCATAAATCGAGACTCCCGTCTCAGAACACTGACCCCACCACATGATGCCGTAACAGCGACCCGGTCGCCAAGCAACCGCCCCATAAAAACATGCGACTACAGCCATTAAGTGAAATGAAGCCTGCATGCAGACATCAGTAAAGAAACAAAATGCTGCAATGGCCGCCCACAACATGGAGACAAACTAGCTGACAGCCATGCACGCTCAGTCAGATGAGAGGAAGCTGCTGTCCGATTCTTACGGCAACCGTCCAGCCTCCAAAGAAGGCTGACGCACCCCTCCCCAGAGTCCGCTGCAGCAGGAACACCAGGGGAGAGGAAGAGAAAAGTGAGCCCCAGCAAGACTTTCCTCAATGACACCTCCACAGCGCTTCCCCAGAATCTACTCAAGCTGTTCTACTGGAACCGGGGAGCGCAATATGGAACACACAATGCACAAACAGCAAGGTCCTCAGGCATGCCCAGCAATACCATGACCCCACGGGAGCTCAAGTCTGTTAAAGCAAAATCGCACTCCTCACTTACCTGCAATCTCACGCAGCACTCGAAGTACGTGTGTAGAAACAAAACAAGCAAGACATTGGCATTTAGTTCTCCGGCCGCCATTTTCTGAGGTGGACCCTTGACTTCCGGTTTGGGAGAACGCCTTCCTTGCTGTCCCTAGCGCTCGTCGAACGTAGGCACTGCCTGGGGAGGGGAGGTAAAACCCATCAACAGCCGGAAAATTGTAAAGCTTCACAGCAGGGAAAGAATGACTGCGGAGGAGGGGGATTCTTAAATGCCATGGTTGCGTGGGAGTAACAGGTGAACTTGTACTTATAATGCATACTTTTCAGAAAGCGTGGGAAACGGAATCTACACTTGGGCCAAGAATGGAAGACAATGTTAAACTAGTCAGATTTGTGTTTCTGGTGTTAGCTGTGACTGCGCTGTAATCTGGAGGTCTGTGGTTGGTGTAAAAAATACACGACACCACACAGACTCACTAGCAGGCCGAAGTCACCAGTCAAACGACCCCCGTACCTGCTTCAACTCCGGTCAGCGTGAGGTCTTCATCCGATTTCCGCTTTGCTTCCAGGCCGTCCGTGCATGTCGAGTATCCGACCACTAAAATCGCGCAGCCCACCCCTTCCAAAGACACTTTGAAAATGACCAAAACATGACGGCCAAAAAAAAAAAACATCAGCCCACCGCCGCAATGACGTTCACAGAGGGGCGGAGAGGGAAAAAATCGCCCGAACGCCCACGAATCGCCTCGGACAATGACGGACGCCTCTCTCTTCCAATGGCTAGCCTCCATTTATGGAGCTAGCCAATGGAAAAGAGAGGCGGGACAAAGCCACATACTTGTAAACAAAAGTTTTCGCCTGCGAATGTCTGCCACATGGCACTTTGAAAAAAGCAAATAATTGCTTTTTTAAAGGTATTCAGTATTTGCCACCAACTTGTGGTTGGTGGTAAATAACGCATTCTTAAAGCAAAAATGCACTCACTTAAGTGCTACCTACATAGGTTTTACAGATTCGGTAATTTACCGATTCCTTAAAATAGGGTATCGGTATTTTAACAATTCCTTAAAATAAGGAATCGGTAAATTACCGAATCCTTATTTACAGCCTCCTACATTGGAAAGGGCTAAATACCGGTCGGTAATGGGAAATTCACCGATTTTCGGCCATTACCGCCCGGTATTTAGCTACCTACATCTGGCCTTAAGAGCTTAAGAATGATCATATCAAGGGCATCAGCTCACCTCATCATCAGTCATACTATCACTCACATCCGATGCATGTTGATCACTCATAGTTGCCTCAAAATTTAGGACATCTCTGCAGAGCTCCCTCCATGTCCCGAGATCTTCTTCTAACTACTCATCCCTCCTACTGGCCTACATATGGGCCTCCTCCGCAAGTGTCCACTTACACACGTCCCTCAACCATTCATCTACTTATATCTTAAATAATTGACAGGAGCTTCTGACCAAACCATTCATTAGTTTTGTTCATCCTTTGAGCGACAAGCACAGTACCTTAAGTTTGGCCTTTCACTTCATCATCACTATGGCTCAATTGTGTCGTACCACAGGGGCTGGCACTGTCATTGCCTTTATTTAGTATTTACATCAGGCCTCTAGCTGAAGGCATGTTGTCATTGGAAGGAACCATTGCCATGCTCGATTTTAGTTGGTCTGCAGTCAGCCTAGTGTAACTTTAATTCTGTTTCTCTTGTCACTCTGCTGACTATGCTGTTTAAATAGGAACTGGCCTGACCCCACTCAGGAAGGCAGCTTCTCACATATTGATACTAAATCAAGAAGTGGGAGGGAGAGAAGGAAATGTGAGGCGAGCGCTTCCTGTGAAATAAAGTAGTGGTGAGTGGTGTGTTTATGTGGGGCTTGCTTGCACGATTCAACCCCTGCTAACAAGCTGTTTGCGCTGCATGCTGTGAGTGTGAGTCAGCAAAGACGAGCATTGTTGCAGTGCCTGAGAAAAACACAAAAAACTGCAGAGAGCCATCAAGGCAAGCAAGAGCAAACGCCAGAATAATACCAATGCCCCGTTTGAAGAAACAAAATATATGAATTTATAAAGTTTTGTAACAGGATTAGAATGGCGGCTTATCAGCACGTCATCACTCGGCGCAAACAGAGCCATATTGATTCTAGAACGTAAACCGCAGTGAGTTGAATGCTTGACGCCCTAGGCATGAATAGTCTGGATACTGCCAGGCCAGCCTCCACAGGCCCATTCTCCACAGTCTCAAGGTTGGACCTTCTAAATCAGGCAATGAGAGTGTGAAGTGATTCTGAGTAAACACATATGAAATGTATGAGACTTTGGGGTGCTTTAACTCTCGTGCTAATTAATGTATGTAACACCATGGAACTGGCCTCAAGATGAGCTTGAGACACAGTGGCGTAGAAAGGGTGAGGCGTGGGGGCAGTCCGCTAGGGTAGGCACGAGTTTTGGGGGTGGCAGTGATGGAGCAAGGATTCGCACGTTACACGACTTGCTTGTACTCATGAACCTCGAATAACTATAATGAATTAACTCAACATGTTTGTCTTACTAATTTCCCCGTTATTCTGACATTTTGGGTGTCCCAGAGACGCTTGCAAATGTGTGTATTAACCTTAACGCTTGCCATTAAATGGCCGCTGCTTGGCGGGAATTTAGACTGCGCATGCGTTGGTCATAATCACGTGATGTGACGCACTTGCAGTTCTGGTGGGAAAAGTTTGCTCATGCGCAATACTGCTATTATGGTCGCTTTGTCTCCTCATATGCTCCGTGCTTGCAAAGCTGCTATTGCAAAGGTACTTGTTATGCACTAACCCTAATGCTATAGTTATTATAAAGTAAGGGGCATAGAGTAGCTATTCATGGTATACAGTGTATTCATTTTTTCCTGTATTTCTAAATTGTTTTCGCTTACTTTTCATGTATCGCATTCTTTGGGCCTGAGGAACACTCGCGATTCCATATTGAACAGCCCTTCAGCGCATGACAGTCTTCTGCCGGTGGCTTTGAATCCTTGCCAACCCGAGGTCCCAGCCAAGATGTGCCTGGGAAGATGCACCTTCGCCTAGCAGAAGAAGCTGAACTGTTCTAAATGTATCATAATTCATAGATGCGCTATTGTACTAGGTCATGGGAACCCCAAATTCAATAGGCAGTCCCAGAGTATGCTAATGAAGTCTTGTAAAGGTGAAATGTGGTTGGTGTGTTGACCTATCCTACTTATGAACCAATCGAAATTGGGGTTTCTTACACTTGCAACATTTGGGGGGTGGTACACTGACCCGAAAACAGTATAACTAGCCTAGGTTTAGCTAGAGAAATTGTCCGACTTGTCCGAATAGCTGACCTGTCACTGACCCAACGCACTCAATAGATGACTCGATACAGAGGGCTGCGGAGCACTCTGTCCGAAATTTCCATAGACCCAGGGGTTTTGTTAAGAAACCTTAAGTGCTGGCGGAGCACTTTGCTGGGAAATTCGATAACCCAATCGGGGTTCTGACCGATAGCTGCAGAGAGGGTGGAGCGCAGGCGTTGCTTCCGAACTGCGGGTGCTGGTCGTGCCTTGGTGGTCTTGTCCTGATCCTAATCTGGGTTTCCTGTCCTGTCCTGGGGTGTCCCTTTTGTACCTGCTGTCCTACCGGCGACTGTCCTTCCTTGGGGTTCCTCCCGCCCTTAACTGACCCGTGGCCAGGGTTAGTCTTCACACCACTCTAGGTAAATATAGTGCTGAAAGTCCACTCTGCATCTTCTATGTTTCCTTTCTTTTGCTTTAATAAAGTCATACTCTTGCATATTTGATTTTCCATGCTTTCCGCATTGCCAATTGAAAGATCATACTTTATGATTATTATTCTAGCATGCTCCTTATTCTTTCCCCATTCTTTAGTCACTTCATATTAAGTCTAAATTCTGAAACTGCTGTCTAGCATGTTCTCTGTTCTTACCTTCCTTTAGACTCATAAATGGTTGGTTTCATTTACTTCCTTTATGGATATGTGCTTTTTATAATCTTGGTTATTGACTGTTTACTCGCTGTGAACCTTATGCTTCCTGAGATTGATGAAATTTAGATAAAGGTTTTCAAAACTTCCTGAGTTTGTGGTTATTATAAAATACAAAATAGAATATATAAAGTATAGATGTTTTGGTGTCTGCCTTTTCTTTACAGCTAGCTCCCTGATCCATTGTGGTCATTAGGTACCCGTAGCAGTGGAGTGGTAAGTCGGGTACACTGGAAATGAAATAGGAAGGACCTGGGATACTGGTAGTAGAGAGTAAGGTTACCTGATTTATGATTATGGTGAATTTGATTGTATGGGCCCGATACGTATATGGTAAAATAATAGTCGGGTGACCTGCGCGCTCTATCAGTATTTTTCTGGTAGCCAGAGGATGGTTAGGGACTAGTTAAGATAGGTAGGTAGGTTACTTGCTGCTAATTGTGAAACAATTTTTTATTGCTGCTATACGAATTACAAATGTTTTATTGCTTTGAAAATTATGAAATGTTTTAAATAGTTTTTCTTGCTGCTATATTGATAAATGTACTAATATTACCCGTTAGTGACTGTTATATGTTTGTCTGGAATCCCCGGGGAAATTGAATAACGGGTGGTGAGGAGAATCCACGCCGTAGAGAGGTCACTTGCTAGAGGAAAATTGGTGCAGGTTAGGTAGAACTGGAAGCACTAATTAGGGTTTTCTGAATGTGTGATTGAATAAATGGTAGCAAAGAGTTCGCTGGCAAAACTTCTATTGTGACATAACCTAGTAATGGTCACACGGAAGGAGTAGCAGGTTCGTCTAAGCTTGATTGAAAGCAAAGGAGTTCACTAGTGAAACTTTTGGCTTAGTATATATCCCGGAAAGAAGTGGATGAGTCGAAGAAGTAGCAGGTTCTCTAATGCTTGAGTGAAGGGTAAGCAGAAGAGATCTACTCGTAGTATTTGAAAAGTAGACAGAAGAGGTTTACTTGCAGTGAAACAAGTCTTTTCTTTTTAGACACTCGAGTACAGTGGCGAATATTTTTACGTTGTGAATTAAATAAAGCACTTGCACTTTAAGAAAGAAATCAAGTTTCCGTTACCTTGTGAAGGAGGGAGTCAGTTGCGGAGCTGCTCTGACGTCACTGTGTGCCGCGCTGGGATTGGTAGAGACAGCGGGTGTGTAGCGGAGCTAGTATTGTAAAGGAGGGGTGAGCGCAGAAGCGTGAGAACTTGTCTCAGGAAAAGGCCGTGCACCCATTGGTCAGAAAATTTTGCAACCACCAAGTTGATTGGTTGTTGAAAAATAAAAGACGCATTTGGATTGGAAGTGATTTTGTAAACAGAATCGCTTGCGGAAAAGTATATGTGGCATTCATATACTCCAGAAACTAGACCAGATCCAAGGTATTTTGGGTTTGGAAAAGATAAGTGGAAAGGTCGTAAAAGCGTCATGTACGGAGAAAAAAGGAAAATGACCTTAATAAGCAAAGTAAAGAATTATTTCAAAAGAGACAAGCCTATCAAAACTAGAGAAGGAGTTGTCATCCCGCCACCTAATACTCCCGCATCTTTCATGATGTTTGATAAAGGGTACCACTTGTGTGTATGGTTGGAAAATTGGGTGGAATACACAAAAAATGACGGAATTTTGGCATTTCCGTTAGATGGTACATTTAATAGCAGAATTCTAGTCAATTTGAGAACCCGAATGAATTATTTGCATCCCAGACCTAGACTGACACAGTACGAAGCCTTAGAGGAATGGAAGATAGAGGCTTTTGAGAGAGACAAGCCCCGAATGGATAAAGGGTTGACCAAATGGTATCCTAAAGTGAAACCCGAAACCCGAGAGAAAAGAATGAAACAGTGGAGACAGAATATGATAGTAGAAGGACTGTACCCTATGATGGCACTAGAGGAACCTGTGGGAGGGAAAAAGACAGAAAAGACCAAACATTGGGTGACCAGTGGGGATTCAGATGATGATTATTTGGATGACTTGTTCATGAAAAATCCACCTCCTTATAATGAAGGACCCCGATCCTCTAGTGTAGGCTTGCCTGAGACCTCCTTACCAAGAGGGGTCTAGACCTGTAACAGTAAGAGACGGCTGTCAAATACCTCCTTATCAGGAGATGCCGAGGCCTTTAAGCACAGGGAATCCATTCATGAAACCTAATTATGGTGAGGGTCCTAGTATGACGCATCCAACTGCCCCAACCCTGACTCCGCAAATAGTACCTGAAATAAGCCTGGAAAGAATACTGCAGGAAAGAGAGCGAGAGGCTATAGCTAAACAGAGAACAGAATTAATTCAGAAAATTTCCCAATTAAATACCAGTCCTGAAGCTTTGACAATTCCAGTAACTATTGGACCGGTTGTTCCTTTGTATGGGGATAAACAGGGGTGTCCAAAGACTCCAATTATTACCTCAGCTGTAGTGCAGCCGAGAAAAGAACCCCTAATTGTAGATGATCAGGAACGTGAATGTGAGTCTATGATTTCCTTGATGGATTTGCCGATAAGGGAACCAGAAAAGGGTTCAAGAAAGAAGAACACTCCTTTCAATTCGGGAGAAGTACAGCTTGAGTCAGCTTCTGGTACTCGAAGTGCCACCGTAGTGACTCCTGAAGAAATCGAGAGATGGAGTTGAGAATTAGAGAAACCGAATCCCCAGTCGAAGCCTTTAGATATTTACAAATTAAGAATAGAATTGGAAGAACTGATGGCTGGTAATGTGGGGTTAGACAGACTAAATACCTTTTCAGAGGAAGAACTGTTGTTTATCTGTAAGAGTATCACCCGTAATACCAGAGTGTTCCATGAGAAATTAGTGGACACCTCGGCTAGTATGGGAATAGATATTGGGAAATCTAAATTGTTGCAAAAACCCTACAGAGCAGAATTCTCAGACAAAGATTTAGAAAATATGAATGTCTCAGGAAAAAAGGTACAGATCAAAGAATTAGTGAACCTGTTGTAAAAATGGGGAGAATTAGAAAAATGGAAAGCCAGGTAGGCAAAGAAAAAGGAGGAAATTAGGTCACAACAGATGGCTTCCGAGTTCGTCTTAAAGGAAGCAGACAAGGCAGAAAAATTATATCCTATGCGAGAAGTGCCAGGTGGAAAGTATGTGCATGTTCCATGGTCCCGACAGGATATTGTGTCTTTTACCAATGATTTCCCAAAACTACGAGAGAATCCAGTGGATTGGTACAGGCAGGTAGAAAGGTTTGTGAAGGTACAAAAGTGCCTGTGGAAAGATCTGGATGGGTTTTTCGATATCGTAGTTCCTGTAGATTTGTGGACAGAATGTAAAATTGCCATTGGGTGGCCTAGTGAGGAATTCCCAAGGGACCATATTACAGGGGCTCCTTCTGATGAGGTAATGAAAAAATACCAGCAAGTAATGTTACATCTGAAGGGGAAAGTGCCTGCAAAGGAAACTGATTGGACTCGAATAGATAGAACTACCCAGGATAGGGATGAAACTGTGCATTCCTATTATGAACGACTGTTACAGGTGTTCAAAACGGTATGTTACACCTACAACGCAACTTTTACGTAGCATTCCGTTACAACGCAGATTTTACAACGCGGGATCCATTACATCGGATGTCATTACAATGCATGGCATTACATCGCAGATGCTATTACAACGCATACTATTACATCGTAAGTATTGGTAAGTATTTTTTTTTTTATTTCATTTAATATTATTTAATTGATTTAATTATTATTAATTATAAAAAAAAATATTTATTTTTGTTTTTAAATATTATAAATTAAATATATTAATTTAAGTGATTTTTTAAATAAGTATGAGTATAGGAGTATATGTTTTGGGGTAATGAGGTATATGTTTTGGGGTGTTTGGGTATTTATAGGTTTTAGGGCAGGGTTTGGGTTTTGGGGTACAGGGGTGTTTTTAGGTTTTAGGGTAGGGTTTGGGTTTTGGGGTACAGGGGTGTTTTTAGGTTTTAGGGTAGGGTTTGGGTTTTGGGGTACAGGGGTGTTTTTAGGTTTTAGGGTAGGGTTTGGGTTTTGGGGTACAGGGGTGTTTTTAGGTTTTAGGGCAGGGTTTGGGTTTTGGGGTACAGGGGTGTTTTTAGGTTTTAGGGCAGGGTTTGGGTTTTGGGGTACAGGGGTGCTTTTAGGTTTTAGGGCAGGGTTTGGGTTTTGGGGTACAGGGGTGTTTTTAGGTTTTAGGGCAGGGTTTGGGTTTTGGGGTACAGGGGTGTTTTTAGGTTTTAGGGCAGGGTTTGGGTTTTGGTGTACAGGAGTGCTTTTAGGTTTTAGGGCAGGGTTTGGGTTTTGGGGTACAGGGGTGTTTTTAGGTTTTAGGGCAGGGTTTGGGTTTTGGTGTACAGGGGTGTTTTTAGGTTTTAGGGTAGGCTTTGGGTTTTGGGGTACAGGGGTGTTTTTAGGTTTTAGGACAGGGTTTGGGTTTTGGGGTACAGGGGTGTTTTTAGGTTTTAGGGTAGGGTTTGGGTTTTGGGGTACAGGGGTGTTTTTAGGTTTTAGGGCAGGGTTTGGGTTTTGGGGTACAGGGGTGTTTTTAGGTTTTAGGGCAGGGTTTGGGTTTTGGGGTACAGGGGTGTTTTTAGGTTTTAGGGTAGGGTTTGGGTTTTGAGGTACAGGGGTGTTTTTAGGTTTTAGGGCAGGGTTTGGGTTTAGGGATAATTAAATTATATTTACCATTTTAAAATTAATTGAAATATATTTAATAAATTAAATTAATTATTTTACATTAATAACATTTTTTATTAAATTAATTAAATTAAATAAATTAATATTATTAATTTAATTTAATTTCATTATAAAAAATATGTACATTAAACTAATTACTTTTTTTAATTAAATTAAATTAATTACAATTTTTATTATATTTACATTTATTAAATAGATAATATTTTATTAAATTAAATTAATGACAATTTTTAAATGTCTATTAATTAAATTATTTTAAAAAAATTATTTACAATAAACTAAATAAAATTTTTAACAAAAAATTCAACTTACCTATACTTACGATGTAATGCCATGCGTTGTAATAGCATCTGCGATGTAATACCATGCATTGTAATGACATCCGTTATAATGGATCCCGCGTTGTAAAATCTGCGTTGTAACGGAATGCGTTGTAATACAACGCGTTGTACTGACACCAATCCGTTCAAAACGTACAGCGGCATAGATAACATTGAGATGAAGGACATGACGCATTTCATTTACAGGTTTGTAAACGGTTTGAGACCTGAAATTTGCCAATGGATTAAAGACAATAAAATCTGCTGGCAGTCTAAGAAAATTGATGAAGTTTTAAGGTATGCAAAATACTGTGAAGATGAGATGGCTGACAAACGAAAGGCCTTAAAGGAAAAAGTCATGTGGGCACAAGTAAAATTAGCTGAACAACAAGAAAACAGTTAAGTAAAATGAATAGTAATACCCAAAACCAGGGTTCTGGGGGTGGAGGGAAGCCCAAAGTAAAAATGAGCCGAGAGGAAGCCAAAAAGAAGTTCCCCTGTCACGGGTGCGGACAGATAGGGCACTGGAGAGACGAGTGTCCATACGCACAAAATAGTAACCTCCAAACTAATGATTTAAATCCACAGACGCAGAATGAAAAACCAAGAAAGACCCAGCAACAGGTAAAACCTAATCAGTTGCCCCGAGCACCTAGACCGAATTTTAAGGGCAAAGCACAGCAGGGTGAAGACATAGAAATTTGGGGAGGAAAGGAGGATAGAAATGCAGCAACTTCACAATTTTTGTTGAATGATACCTTCCTCTGTGATGAACCTTACTGACGGTGCCTGACGGGGGAGGACGAGGAGTGCGTACTTGGCGCCTCCTTGCCGGTAGACCAGTCAGGGCCATACATTGAAGGAAAGGTTGAAGGCAATGATGTCACCTTTCTGTTGGACACTGGGGCTACCCGTTCTACTGTAAGAACAGCAGACGTTCCAAACCTACCCCTCTCGGGAGAAGCAATCCAAGTAGTGGGTGTATCTAATCAATTGATTAGTACCCCAGTTACTGAGCCCATGGAGATTACCATAGGGAATTTCAAAGAAATGTATATATTTGTTGTCTGTGATTCCAGTCCTGTAAACCTATTGGGACGTGATTTGTTGTGTAAAATGAACTTACCATCTTTTGCACACCAAAGGGCGTCGAGATTCAAACCCCAGACGAAGATGGAATATACAAATTAATGCTAATAAGACCTGACTCCGAAATTAAAAAACTGACGATACACGACTTACCTGAAGAACTCCAACAGACAGTGAAACCAGAAGTATGGGATTTTACTGGAAAAGATGTAGGACTAATGGCAAATGTTGACCCAATTAAAATAGCCATAAAGGAAGATGCAGTTTACCCAAATACTAAACCATACAAAATGAGTGCAGAAGTGAAAGCAGGAGTTGCCATTGAAATAAAAAGATTGCTAGAAGCAAACATCATACAAAAAGTGTTGAGTAGTCCATGTAACTCGCCCATAATCGGAATCAAGAAACCTAGTGGTAAGTACAGGGTAGTGCAGGACCTGCGAAAGGTAAACAAAATTGTTGTTCCTTGCTGTCCTATTGTTCCGAACCCAGCAGTGATTTTATATCAGATTCCATGGGATGCTTAATGGTTCACCGTTATTGACCTATGTCATGCATTCTTCTCAATCCCATTGCATCCAGACAGCAAATTTCTCTTCTCATTTGAATTCGACAGTCACGTGTTCGTTTGGAATCGCGTCCCTCAGGGGTATACAGAAAGCCCCTCAATCTTTAATCAGATTCTGAAAAAGTACCTTGAATCCTTAGTCTTACCTGGAGAATCAGTTTTGGTGCAATATATAGACGACCTCTTGGTGGCGTCTAAAAGTCAGGAAGACTGTGTTGTTGACACCATTGCCTTACTGAACCACTTAGGTGAAGGAGGACATAAAGTATCACCTGACAAACTACAGTTCTGTACCTCTTCAGTAAAATATCTGGGGCACCAGATAGAGAAGGGTATCAGGAAAGTTACTTCAGAAAGAATTAGGATAATTCGAAATATGCAGTTACCAAACACTCAGAAAGAGATCAGAATGTTCCTTGGAGTTGTAGGATACTGCAGACAATGGATTGTGGGATTTGCAGTCCTAGCCAAGCCATTGATAAAAATGACAAGGAAAGGAGCAAAAGACCCAGTAGAATGGGATGAAGAAAGCATGACAGCATTCACTAAATTACGAGAATGTCTATGTACAGCCCCGCCTTAAGAATGCCTGATTATTCAAAGGAATTTGCACTATTTTGTGATACACGAGACAATTGTGCACTGTCAGTCCTAACTCAAGAGCATGGCTTGACTAGACGTCCAGTAGCATATTTTTCTGCTACTTTGGATCCAGTGGCTGCTGGATACCTGGATGTCTGAAAGCAGTAGCTGCAACTTGCACGAGTCTTGAGCAGAGTGAATCCATCGTTATGGGACATCCTGTAACTGTTTATGTTCCACATGCAGTTGTAATCCTACTGACCAGAACTAAAACCCAGTATCTCACACCTAGTCGGCTGACAAAATATGAGAGGATTCTTGTGGGTGCTGCAAATGTAACAATTACTCGTTGTAACATTTTGAATCCAGCAACCCTATTACCAGATGCACTGATTGCAGAAGCAAAGGGAGAGGTCGAGCATGACTGCATTGACCTGACAGAGTTTAGTAACAAACCACACCCAGATATCAAGGAAATGCCCCTACCGGTAGAAGATTACGAACTGTTTGTGGATGGCTCATGTTTGAGACATGAGAATGGAGGCTTAAGTGCTGCCTATGCTGTAGTCACAGTATCACGTGCTGTAGAAGCATCCTATCTATTTGGAGTAAAGTCTGCACAAGTAGCCGAATTGATTGCATTGGCAAGAGCCTGTAAAGTTGGGAAAAATAAAAGAGTAACGATATATACGGACAGTCAGTATGGTTACGGGGTTGTGCATGACTTCGGCCAGTTATGGCTGCAAAGAGAGTTCCTGACTTCTTCAGGTACTCCTATTAGAAACGGAAAAGTGGTACAGGAATTACTGGAAGCAATCCAGTTACCAAAAGAATTGGCAGTGGTCAAGTGTGCTGCTCACAAATCTGGCGATGACAATGTGACAGCAGGTAATCGATATGCTGACCAACTGGCCCAACATTGTGCAAGACATCAAATGTCAGTCAATATCAAATTGGGGGGAAGCGGAAACAGCTGCCAACTTATGGTGTTTGAAAGTGTACATACCTGGGAAGAACTGAGAGAGTTACAGAATGCAGCAGGACCAAAGGAAAAGAGAAAATGGAGAAAGTTTGGTTGTCAGCAGAGAAATGAGGACGGTGTCATTGTGTGCTCTGATGGTATGCCTGTATTGCCTGACAGCTTGCTTGCTCCTATGGCCCGGCTAATACATGGAGATACGCACATTGGTAGGGATGCCATGGTTCGTGTTTTCAAACAGACATGGTTCAATTCGAAATTTAGGAAGATAGCGGAAAGACTCTGCCAGAGGTGCTTGACATGTCAGCAGTACAATGCCGGGAAGAAAACAGTAGTTTCACTAGGAAAGATTGGTAAAGCAGAAGGTCCTTTTATAAGGTTACAGATTGACTTTATCCAGTTACCCCTTTGTAGAGGAATGAGGTACGTCCTTGTCATTGTTTGCCTGTTTTCAAAATGGGTAGAGGCTCACCCAGCCAAGAAGAATGATGCCATTACTGTAGCTAAATTGTTATTACGAGAACTAATACCTAGGTACGGGGTTCCAGTCACAATTGAATCAGACAGAGGTGGGCATTTTCAGAATGAAATAATTGATCAAATCTGTGGAGCATTCAAAATTACTCAAAAACTGCACTGTGCATATCGTCCAGAGGCTTCTGGAGTGGTGGAACAACCGAATGGCACTATCAAATCAAGACTAGGAAAGATGTGTGAATCTACTGGCATGAACTGGATAGATGCTTTACCACTTGTCCTAATGGGAATCAGAAGTATTCCAGACCGACAGACAGGCCTGAGTCCCCATGAGATCCTGATGGGAAGAGTAATGAGACAAGCATGGGTACCAGGACACAAACTGATAAGCATTTCTGATGATTTGGTACTAGAGTACTGCAAGCAACTGGGTGACCAAGTGAGTTCTATCTCTCACCAGATTGGGGAAGACGCCGTCGCCAGGCCAGCAACTCCAGTCCATAATCTGAATCCAGGTAACTGGGTGGTACTTAAGAAGCACACTCGATCGAGTTGCCTTGCACCGAAGTGGGGAAAGCCAAGACAAGTAATTCTGGTGACCACGACAGCGGTGAAGTGTGCAGGAGTACCAAAGTGGATCCATGCCAGTCATACGAAGAAGGTAACCGAAGACGAAGAAACTGACGCTGAAGGTTGTCCAGCTGAGGGGTCTCCAGATGTTGGTCCTGAAGTAGCTGATGACGAACAACCGAGCACCAGTCAAGATGAATGGATCCCAGTAATCGACCTGACCATCGATCCAATAAGAACCAGAAGCCAGACATACTCAGATAGAGAGTGGGATAGTGAGGAGGAGACAGGAATAGAAGGAGATAATCAGATCATCGAAATCCATGTCAAATCTGATGAGGAGGAAGGTCAGATAGGGACAGAACAGGTTATTGACACACCTCCAAGGACTCCTGAGATTGAAAAGGGACAGATAGAAAGTTCAAGCGGAAGAAAATCAAAGGTTCGAAGTGCTTGAACAGGATCAGATAGAGATAGACGAATGTGTTCAGGATACAGAAAGTGAAACATCAAAAAGTCAAATTCAGTATACACCTGAACAAGGCCAGCTTAGCAACCAGGCAGAAGAAACTGAAATAAGACCTGGGACTAGTCAGATAGAAAGGGAGGAAACAGAAGCAGAAGTGCCACAACAGAACGAAAATAAAAGAGCATTAGACGAAAGCCCAACAACAGTGCCAGTTAAAAAACTCAGGAAGAAAAATAGAGAACCAAGGTACATCAAAAGACTGAGACTGAGACTGAAAACAGTAGAAGAGAAACTTGAGCAAAGAAAGCAAGGTTCCAGTAAAACAGAGCCAACTGGAGAAAACACTAAGCGAAGAAGTGCCCGAATAAAAAGACTGAATGAAAAGTATCAGGATCCTGAATGGACTTACCTGGTGTTAGAGGAATTCGAGGATCTTGAAATAAGTGACGAAAGTGATGAAGAATTGACTGCTGACCAGTCTACCGAAGAAGAAGAACCCTGTCAAAAGTAAATGGAACAGCACCAGAATTGAAAGTAAATCAATGAAGCCAAAAATGTATTCCAAAGGTATTTTCTTTTTATTTTCTTATTTCTCAAGGTGCACAAGACAGCCAACGCATTTCGCTCCGAAAGGAGCTTCGTCAGGGCTGAAACAAACGTGAAATATACATGTATATTAAAAAAACGTACTGACACAAAGTACAATAACATTTAAAAACAGATACAACATACACTGTACATAAAAAAACACCAAAAAGGAGATGACACATATTCTACAAAGACTCAATAAGTACAATAACCACATTGTTTAACAAAGTTTATATAAAAAGAATCTTCTTAGGGTAATAGGGTCATTCTGGTCGTTGACCCACTTAAGGAAGCAGGTATAAGCAGAGAAATGAAATAAAAATGATGATGAAAAAGGAGAGAAAGAGAGAGGGGGGTATAGAAGGGAAATAGCGCAGAAAGTCTTAAATGGAGGGAGGAAAGAAAGGCGAAGAAACAATAAAATGACCAATCCGTTATGCAACAAGAGTATATAAGCATAAACATATTTAGTAGGGGAATAGTTCTTATACGGAAACAGTGTGGACTCTAAAAGTCCTAAGGTCAAAATTGACCAATAACAGGTAATCCCAAGTGTATACCGTAAGGTATCTTACCGATTGTGATGAATGATAATTATTCTTTGTTAGCAATTGGTGTCCTTTTATTTTATTTGTTTACACTACACTGTTGTTAATTTTTTATTTTTTGCTTTTTTGTTGTGTACATTATTATTTTCTTTGTCCCTTCCTTTTTATTTCTCTTATTTATATTCTTTAACTTATTTCTGTCCCTTTATAACTATCAGTGACCGAATTCCATTAAAATCAACTTGTTCAGTTTATTCACCTTTTAGGAGACAACTGTCGGTGTTTGTCAGCAAATGGCGAGGTTCCATTACCGTTCTTCTAATTTATTATTTTATGCCTTTTCCATTTAGCATATTACCTTCACTTATAGTGTTTTTCATTACTGCCACATCTATTCCATCATGGCCGCCGCAATCACAAGGTTTGTTCTTACATAAATGCCCCTTATACTGTGGGGCCGCCCACGCGATATATCTGTCCTTCATTTTTCTTCAGGATTGGTTTCCGGGATCACATGATTAAGGCGCGGGTGTTCTCAAAAAGCCGTCTCGTCTTCGGGGCCACTGTTCGAGTTTTTCCGCGTTGGGCTGTTCGTGCTTCAATCCTCTCCTGCAGGTAAGCTGCTTTGTGGGGCTCCGTTTCGGATTATCATTTTAAATTGAGCGAGCCACTCTTTTTGTTTAGATTGGCTGTATTTTAAGGGCCCTGGGAACCCCCCCCCCTCTTTCTCTTTTTTTGATTATGCACCCTGTTCATACAATAGTATTGTGGTGTTCTTTTTTGTATGCGTTTCTTATGAAATTGTCGGTCACATTTCTAAACGTCTGGGGTAACTGGTTCCTTAAAATATACATGGCTCATGGATATGTACGCCATGTATATCGATCATAGTAACTAGAACGGTTTTGATTATTTTTCGTCTTCATGTGATGATTATATATGCAGCAATTTTTTCAACTAGAAAGTTTATATTTATTCAAGCCTATGGGGAGGTACCTTGGGCTTCTTTTCAAATTACGTATCCGGGCAACTTGGATGACTATAAATGTTGTACTTGTTCTAACTAGAAAGCTTACAATCATTCAAGTCCATGATTTATTTGTTGATTACAGCTCGTGGTATGGCAGCTTATCAAGGACTGCGCAAACATTGTTCCATGCGTTATACTTAGAACACTAATGTGAGTATTTTTAAACTTAGAACTATTGACTCTACTTGGGTAATGAAGCTAAAGATGACTTATTTGTTAAATTTATATTGCCAAGCAGGCCCGACGCTATCAGTAGATTTACAACCACACAGCCTGTGTTTTTCTGGTATTAGTCATTTTGGAATTGTCATTATATGGAAGCGTTTCGGTATCCACATGTTCCCCCACCTAACTTTTAATTTATTTCTCCATTTTTGCATCTTCAATTTGTTTTTTTTTCTTTGTTCAGACATAATCTGGAACAGTCCGCCTATGACTTCCCATGACATCTAGACTGACTAGTCGTTTGTATGTGATAATCTCACTTCTGACTAGGACTAATTATCATAGGTGAGAGACTGCTACTTTGTTTCACACTATGGAATAATTCCTATTTGATTATCGTATTGTTCAAGCATTTCTCTATACTATTGATGCTCTTGTCACTGCTCATGCTATTGTGGATTTTATTATTTGGTGATCTATATATTTTTTTTATATTTTTAAAACATTTTTTGTTAATATACTTACCCAAAAAATATTTTCTTTATAGTTCTGTGGTTTATCATACCGGTTAGAACTTCTCTATTCATCCTGACTGCACTATTGAAAGACTTATCATTCATCACAATCGGTAAGATACCTTACGGTATACACTTGGGATTACCTGTTATTGGTCAATTTTGACCTTAGGACTTTTAGAGTCCACACTGTTTCCGTATAAGAACTATTCCCCTACTAAATATGTTTATGCTTATATACTCTTGTTGCATAACGGATTGGTCATTTTATTGTTTCTTCGCCTTTCTTTCCTCCCTCCATTTAAGACTTTCTGCGCTATTTCCCTTCTATACCCCCCTCTCTCTTTCTCTCCTTTTTCATCATCATTTTTATTTCATTTCTCTGCTTATACCTGCTTCCTTAAGTGGGTCAACGACCAGAATGACCCTATTACCCTAAGAAGATTCTTTTTATATAAACTTTGTTAAACAATGTGGTTACTGTACTTATTGAGTCTTTGTAGAATATGTGTCATCTCCTTTTTGGTGTTTTTTTATGTACAGTGTATGTTGTATCTGTTTTTAAATGTTATTGTACTTTGTGTCAGTACGTTTTTTTAATATACATGTATATTTCACGTTTGTTTCAGCCCTGACGAAGCTCCTTTCGGAGCGAAACGCGTTGGCTGTCTTGTGCACCTTGAGAAATAAGAAAATAAAAAGAAAATACCTTTGGAATAAATTTTTGGCTTCATTGATTTACTTTCAATTCTGGTGCTGCCTCCATTTACTTTTGACATTTTTCGTCTGGGATTCCAGTGGGACCCAATCACAGCAGGTCCTGGAGGTTTACAGCACAACTATATATACAATTCATGGGACTTTGGAAATCTGAGGTGCTTGCTAGTTGATCCGCTGTGGGACATTGTATTTGGACTACCGAAGAAGAAGAACCCACCTGAAGTTGCCCTGTGTAAGCAACCTGTGCAAAGTTACAAAGAGGGGTTGGAAAGCTTCTTTTGAGCAAAAATGTCTGATTCTAGTGTGAATGGAAGACCTAGACGTAATTGCTGTAAAACATGCTGCAAAGTATGTATATGTAGCATAGCTTTAGTATTAATATTGTGGATAGGACTAACAATTATTATTCCTTATATGATGAGTAAAGATACTAATTTTGACTCTACACAGACTGTGACGAAGGACACTGAAGAGCTGCAAACGAAAAATACACCACAAAGTGTAGAAGGACATGAGAGAGCACTTAGCATTAGACAAACTAAAATGGACTTAGAAGCACCAGATGAGGAAGGACTACATTATCACAGAATCAAGAACAGGACTCATTTAAACGTATTCGCAAACCTTTTAGTACATTATGTAGAAGCTATGGAAATAGAAGACTGTTATGTTTGCATGAAGCTACCTACTTCTGTAGCTGAGGGAGTGACTTACCATCACTTGCCACTAACATATCGAATTTCCTGTAGTATTTTAGCTAGCTTATTCTATAAAAGAGGACCGTTACAGTACTATTACTCTAACTCAGACGTGATATTTTCTGAACTTCCTATACGTGGAAATCTGAACCCTGTACATACCAAAAGTGATGTAACACGTTATATGGGAGAATATTTTCTGACTATAGGTACCATAGATTTAGGTGAAACACATAGAGATAACTTGACCTGTTCATTACATGAACAAGAGAAAATGTTTCTAAACATGGCAGAGAAAAGAAGAGAGAGTTTCCAAAGAAAGGCGAATGATAAAAAAGACAGAAAACTCCTAAGTGGGCTGAAAACATGGGAAGCACCTCAAATGGTGGAGCTAGTCCTGCTTTGTTGCTGGATTTCGAAAGAAAAGGGAAACTTTGTCTTCACCGAGAAAAGACTAGTTATTATAATAACATTTTCATTGGTTCCAGTCAATGCGAACACAATTACAAGGTAATTGGAGGTTGGGGTTTCAAAAATGGGTCTGAACCTGTGTTTCCGGAATTTATTACATATGTGGAAACAAGGCCTATTTCAAATTGCCCGATCACTGGTATGGAAGCTGCTATTTTGGAATTGTCTTCCCGAAAATATACCACGTGAATGAAATTGCTGGAAGCAGTGAAAGCACTAACGGTTTAGTACGTAGTAGAAGAGAAAGTATAGGGGAAATAGTGGGTAGTATATTTAGTGCATTGATACCTGCAGTGGGAGTGGTTCTGAACACACACAGAATTTGCAAATTGTCTACAGTAGTGGATCGGTTATCTACTGACACTGCTAGTGGATTTCTGATGATCAATACCGAAATGGTTGCGATCAGATCTATGGTTTTGCAGAACAGACTTGCTCTTGACACTCTATTGGCAAAAGAGGGCGGAGTCTGTAGAATGTTGAAAGCGCAACATTGTTGCACTTACATACCTGACAAAAGTGTGGAACTCAAAAGGTATGTGAGGAACATTACGAATTTGGAAAAGTCACTCAAACCACTGGAGGTTGATAGTGCCTGGAAGGGACTTACTGATGGTCTCTCCTCTGTAGGTCATTGGTTTTCTAACATAGGTAAAAGTTTTGTGAGTAAAATACTGATGCCAATAGCAGGTATAGGCTTATTTGTGCTAATTGTCGTAATCTGCTGCAAATGTCGAAAACACAAAAAGAAATATGTTATGAATAAAAGAGGTGTGAAACGGAACGTGGATGAACTTTAATTAGAGGAACTAAATAATGAAATTTATAAAAGGGTGAAAAATTCTCACCCTAACAAAGAGACCAAAGAGAAGTTGAATCGAATGTTGGAAGAGATTGAATTGGGAAAAATTTAAGTTGGCATCTGGTTCTATTGTTTTGTGATGATATTAAATATCATCAAAGAGGGGATTGATGGAGCAAGGATTCGCACGTTACACGACTTGCTTGTACTCATGAACCTCGAATAACTATAATGAATTAACTCAACATGTTTGTCTTACTAATTTCCCCGTTATTCTGACATTTTGGGTGTCCCAGAGACGCTTGCATATGTGTGTATTAACCTTAACAACGCTTGTCATTCAAATGGCCGCTGCTTGGCGGGAATTTAGACTGCGCATGCGTTGGTCATAATCACGTGATGTAACGCACTTGCAGTTCTGGTGGGAAAAGTTTGCTCACGCGCAATACTGCTAATATGGCCGCTTTGTCTCCTCATATGCTCCGTGCTTGCAAAGCTGCTATTGCAAAGGTACTTGTTATGCACTAACCCTAATGCTATAGTTATTATAAAGTAAGGGGTATAGAGTAGCTATTCATGGTATACAGTGTATTCATTTTTTCCTGTATTTCTGAATTGTTTTTGCTTACTTTTCATGTATCGCATTCTTTGGGCCTGAGGAACACTCGCGATTCCATATTGAACAGCCTTTCTGCGCATGACAGTCTTCTGCCGGTGGCATTGAATCCTTGCCAACCCGAGGTCCCAGCCAAGATGTGCCTGGGAAGATGCACCTTCGCCTAGCAGAAGAAGCTGAACTGTTCTAAATGTATCATAATTCATAGATGCGCTATTGTACTAGGTCATGGGAACCCCAAATTCAATAGGCGGTCCCAGAGTATGCTAATGAAGTCTTGTAAAGGCGAAATGTGGTTGGTGTGTTGACCTATCCTACTTATGAACCAATCAAAATTGGGGATTCTTACACTTGCAACATTTGGGGGGTGGTACACTGACCCGAAAACAGTATAACTAGCCTAGGTTTAGCTAGAGAAATTGTCCGACTTGTCCGAATAGCTGACCTGTCACTGACCCAACGCACTCAATAGGTGACTCGATACAGAGGGCTGCGGAGCACTCTGTCCGAAATTTCCATAGACTCAGGGGTTTTGTTAAGAAACCTTAAGTGCTGGCGGAGCACTTTGCTGGGAAATTCGATAACCCAATCGGGATTCTGACCGATAGCTTCCGAACTGCGGGTGCTGGTCGTGCCTTGGTGGTCCTGTCCTGATCCTAATCTGGGTTTCCTGTCCTGTCCTGGGGTGTCCCTTTTGTACCTGCTGTCCTTCCTTGGGGTCCCTCCCGTCCTTAACTGACCCGTGGCCAGGGTTAGTCTTCACACCACTCTAGGTAAATATAGTGTTGAAAGTCCACTCTGCATCTTCTATGTTTCCTTTCTTTTGCTTTAATAAAGTCATACTCTTGCATATTTGATTTTCCATGCTTTCCGCATTGCCAATTGAAAGATCATACTTTATGATTATTATTCTAGCATGCTCCTTATTCTTTCCCCGTCCTTTAGTCACTTCATATTAAGTCTAAATTCTGAAACTGCTGTCTAGCATGTTCTCTGTTCTTACCTTCCTTTAGACTCATAAATGGTTGGTTTCATTTACTTCCTTTATGGATATGTGCTCTTTATAATCTTGGTTATTGACTGTTTACTCGCTGTGAACCTTATGCTTCCTGAGATTGATGAAATTTAGATAAAGGTTTTCAAAACTTCCTGAGTTTGTGGTTATTATAAAATACAAAATAGAATATATAAAGTATAGATGTTTTGGTGTCTGCCTTTTCTTTACAGCTAGCTCCCTGATCCATTGTGGTCATTAGGTACCCGTAGCAGTGGAGTGGTAAGTCGGGTACACTGGAAATGAAATAGGAAGGACCTGGGATACTGGTAGTAGAGAGTAAGGTTACCTGATTTATGATTATGGTGAATTTGATTTTATGGGCCCGATACGTATAATGGTAAAATAATAGTCGGGTGACCTGCGCGCTCTATCAGCAGCACTATAACCCGCCGCCACCCCCGCTCTTCGCTCTCACCTGAGCCCATTGCGGGTCGGCAAAAGGCCTAGCTACTCCACTTTTGAGACATGATAAACACTGCAAGATCTCAATGCTTGGATGGATATGAAGGGCTTCTAGAATATTCTTACACTTAAAAATATTGGGGCATATTATCAAGGGTGGCGATAGGGAATTTTTGACGCTTTAGAGGCCGTTTTCGGCCGCTAAGCGTCGATAATTCTATCGCCCTATTAGCAGTTTGGGGCCCGCTTTGCATGTTAGCGATATTTATTGCTAATGACATGCAAAGTGGACGTACCCAAACTGTTAGCGCATGAAAACAGTTGCTAACATCGCTATCGCCTATTAGCAAGGCAGGCGTAGCGATGGAAATATGTGCGCTAAGCGCGAATATCTCCAAATACTAACACCTGCCCAGACCAGTTCTTAGCCATGTTATCCAATGGGAGGTGGATAACATGGCTAAGAGCATTTCGTCCCTAATGCGTGAATATCGCTGTATTCTCAGCGATATTCACGCATTTCGCCGCTATCGGCGGAAAATTTATCGCTTTGGAGATAAACGTTGCTAATAGCACTTTATCTCAGCGATAAATTCTGGCGATGCTCAGCGCTAAAAAAATCGTTGCTAAGCCTATGTAGCGATAAATATCGCTACTTGTTGGTAATATGACCCATTGTCCTCTACCACTACTAGTTTCTACTAGTCCACCACTAGTCCCTATATCAAGGTCCAAGATTGTCTCTGCTGCATTGTTCTCTTATTGTTTTTCTTATAATTTTGTCACCACTGGACTGGGGGGGGGTCCTGGTTTGTTTTGGGGGGCCTGTTTTTCAAAACTTGCATCACACACTTTAGGCAGGGGAGTGGCGGGTATGGGGATTATGCTAAACTGAACTCATCATGGCAATCTGTGTTGCCTCTCCGTCGCTTGTTCACCCCCCTGTTTCCTCGAGGTGATCATCCTTTGTATTTGGACTTGTTTGATGCTTGGTGAACAAAAAAAAATGTGAAAAAAATATTGTCCTCTATTGAAATTGAAATTGAATAAACTTTGTATAGTGCATGGCTACCTGGAGGCATGCCAGGGCTTGCAGTAACAGCAGTGAGGTATCAAGCCAGATTAAGGAAACAGTAATGTTTTTAGGGATCTGCGAAAGGAGAGATGATTGGGTTCTGCTCGCAGATGGTGGGGAAGGGAATTCCAGAGTCTGGCGGCATTAAGCGAGAATTGTCGACCTCCACTTCTCGCCTTCCTGATCCTAGGGATAGTGGCCAGGTTCAGGGTTCTATTCTACTGGTACCTCTGCACCCAGATCCCCTACTCGGCTAATTGTGTTATCCCTCACAGAAACCCACCTTCTTCCTCCTACATCATACATTTTTTAGTCGAACACAACACAGACCCGATCCCAAGCCCCCTCGGCCTAGCTGACTTAATCCCATGATTCATCAGAAGTGAAAGTGCACACCAGTTCTTCATTGTTTAACATTTTTTATCATTTCATCAGCTTGATCTATGTGTGCAGCCTGTGCCGCGGTCTGACCTTCAGCCATGTAAATAAGGTTCCAGCATTGAATTTCGGGAGTAAAACTTCACTCCCGAGTCGAACGCACTGCCATTTAACTGCTCAACTGCAATGACAATACAATTGCTTAATTCATTTTGTCACTTTTCATTTTATTTTTCCAATATTCAAAGTTCATTCCATTCTTCTCTGTCACAAGAAAGCCTTGCTATGTAATCACATTTCTGATGCTGCAGCTATATCCATCCGGACCTTTATTCTGAAGCAGGAAATTTACATATTTCATCCTCAGTATTGCTAAATACCCAATGCATTTCGGGCCTCTTTTTTGCCCTTCATCAGGGGTTCACTACAAAAAATTAAGCACCAACGTTATACCTCAAGTTTAAAGTTCAATGGCGGTAGGGGGAAAGCAGCTGTCAGAAGGCGGTACAGACAAGTTCACTGCCGCCGGAATTACGAGTTTGCTTTCCATCGAGCCGGTCATGGCGGGAACACCACCTCCTATGAGTTGGCAGAATAAAAAGAATTGGGGTGCATTGTCACACTTTTCCTTTTCTTCCCTTCAGTCTCCCACGTGGATCCCTTCCTCCGGGGGCCCCTATTCACGGCAGCATCTAAACCCTCAAGAAAGTGACCCTGTTGGCACCAATATTCTGGTAAGTCCTTTTTGCATTATTTAACCATTTACTGGACTGGGCTCAAATGGTCCAGACTCCAGCAATAGGAAACTAGTTGTAGTAGGTATTTTTTCACAGGCACATGTGAGCATCGCAGGCAGAATATACACACCTGCATTGAAACATAAGAAAAAATATTCCCCGGACACACCGCTGCCGGGCTGGAGACAGCAGTCTTCTTGGCTGAACCCATAAATAGTCCTTCAGTCTTTCACACTAGACCTGAGCACAGAATAAAGATATCTTCAGTCCATATCAACTCTATATTTTTTCTGAAAACAAAATGTCCTACCCACACTTGTCACCTTGAGAAAAATACTACAGAAACATGGAGCAAATGATACATTTTGATCTTAGAAATAGTTTTGTCCTTTGGAAGTGAAACCACAGACAATAAATTAGACAACCAGCAGCTTGACTTAATTTTGAGCGAAAGCTGAAATTAAAGTTAGTCTTCGGCCAAATATTTCCATGTGACCCCCTCAATCATGCCTCATACCTCCTCGGCCCTCTGCCTCGCAGGCTGTTGGCTAACAGAACACACTGACCCCTTGCAGCCACGTGGATCTTTCTGAAGCCATCTGGGTCAAGGCTCTTTTGCATGAGCAGACCCTTGCTCTTTACGAAGCCTTGCTGATGCAAGTCAGAGGCTATAGAGAGACTTGAGGCGCTAGAGCGCAAAACTCCACATATTCAGAGTATGGCGAACTACCCTTCCAAAAAGCTCCTCCAGCTGAGAAAATGTAATGGCTCTGAAAATGAAAAGTAGATCTCAAGGTGACCTTATGCATCCTAAGGCTTCTCAAAATATTACATTTGTGCCCAACTGTAGAGGTGGACGAGCCAAGAAATTAGGGAGAGCCAAGCCAGGGGTCTGGCGTGGCTCCAAGTCTAAGGGGTCGAGACGAGTCCTGAAGATTTCATGGCCTGTAACTCATGTAACAAACGTTGTATAAAAATATGATAAAGCCACTTCAAAATGCAAACAACTACATTTGATGAACATGAGGAATTGTTTCACCTTAGCCCATCATATTATTTTAATAGGGGAAACGTCGTTTACAACGCGGTCGTTACAATGACTTGCGCTGGATGGCGCTCTAGGACAAGGAATAGTATAATTTACTATCCAACACCTTCCTACTGTATGTAGACTGCAGATGGAATAGTAAATTATACTCCTCCTAAGTACTGCGCCCTCCAACACAAGTCGTTGTAATGACTTGCATTGTAAAAACCGCAATGTAATGGCATGAGATGTATTAGCATGCGTTGTAATGTCATACAACCTTTTAATAGATTGAGGGGGATTTATTGAAATTGACAGTTTTTAAACATGTATGTAGATATATTCATGTCATCCTGCCCTGTCGAATATGCCACAGGTGCACTAGGAGGGAAGTCTCTTGTCTTTTGCCCCCCCATATGTGTCCTCGATTCATATTGTCATAGAGCAACATTGTAGACTGCACATCCCGAACTCACGTATTTGAAGGTGATCTCATGCGTGATAGTGAAGAAAAAGAAGTCTCAGTGAAAAAAATATTTGGCAAGGATCACACAATTTGATGGAGTGAGAAAGCCTGGATTGATTCTAGTTCTACCTGGTGCAGCTCAGCCTCTAAACAGGTATCGCTGGCTCACGCCCCTTTTACATCAAAGGCCACTGCCTTGTGTTTAATTCTTGGTGCATGAGTTTAAAGCATTGATGGCAGGTAGAAGACACACAAGTGGATCTGCCCACCTCTACCTAAGTGCCAGCAAGTTGAATAAATAGCTGCTACCAGCTCATCTTACAACGCCCTTCTCCCTTCCCCTGAGTACTCCTCTGCTCCTTGCCTCTTGTACCCCTGATCAGCTGCTGCCATTTAAGCTGCACAGAGGAGGGGCAGAGAAAATCTTTAGGGCTGAAACATCCCAGGCTGGCCATCAATCTTGCCATTTGGCACTATGGGGCTGATTTTGATGTTGGTGGGACTGCCACTGATAGGCCATCGGTGGCGGTCCCTCCAACAGACAGCCCTTCGGTCCGGCCACCTCACGGGGGAGACCACTGCCTCTGACAGGATCTATGACAGCCTTTTCATGGCCGAGTGACCGCCATGAAAAGGCTGTCGGAAAAGGACTTCGGGAGCCCCAAACAGGGCCCCATCCCTCTTGGGACACTGCAAAGTGGCCCTCACGCACATCCATGCTCTGTGTGGCATACACCAAATCGTACATGGATGTCCACAAAGTGCTCTTTTACACTGCGGCTTTTGCTGCAGTCCATTTCCTGGGTCGCAGCACAAACCGCCATGTTAAAAAGCACTTTCCAACCAACAGCACTGCAGTCCGATTGTAATTAGGCGGTCAGACCACCACCTGCTTGTCAGGCGGTCTCCTGTCTGTCGTGATAGCGGGCAGTATCAATATCAGGTCCCCAAGAGTCATACTAGGAACCAATTAATGATGACCCACTTTGTCTTGTCTCCTATTTCTTTCATTTCTATTTATGTATACATATATTTAACAACAGGAAACCTGGAGTTTTAACTGTAATTCATAGTTCTCAAATGCCAGACCGTAATGTACCTATGTATGGGTACCTTCAAACATACCCAAAAGTCAGGAGAGCAATGTATACGGTAAAGGCAAAGATACTTTCAGTGAATGAATAGCAAGGAAGCTGGGTTGTCAGCGAAAAAGTGTACCCTGAATGCATCATGATGTATTGTTCTTTAAAGAGCTGTGTCTTCGACTCTTTCCTAAAGTAGAGCAAGATTACGGCAGTCCTGACAGATAAAGGAATAATGTGTCTCCTGGCTCCGGATATGCTCAGAGCAACAGGAGATGGTGAACTTTCAGTGCTTAATTTGCAAAAGAATTACTGTCAGTGCCCACGTTTTTCTCAGAAGTCGGTCGGTACAACTGCTAAATGTCGAGATTCCACCTCAATCCTCTTCATCCACAAATATACATTCCCTGCCCATTTATTTCACTTTATCAAGTTCTTTTTCATCCTTGTTTTCTCACTCTTCTTCTGAGTAAAGGATTAATTATTAAAAATAAGTCCCTGTCCTCAAAAAAGAGTGCTGATTTCTCCATGTATAACCATTGGCTCAACATAAGCGCTGTGGACTTGTTAACCAGGTGGGCAGTGGTGCTCAGTGTGTTGGCTTTGCAAATGATACATCTGGTTTTGAAGATGGTATTGACCTGTAAATTAACTGCTACTGGTAGGCCTGCAGAGCTGATTGTGCCACCCACTTAAGTAGCTCTTTAAACATGTCTCAAGCCTCCCATTGCAGTGTGTGTGTGCAGTTTTCGACTGCTATTTCGATCCAGAAAAACAAACCTTCTGCCAGGCACAAACCTTCTTTTTAAAACACATAAGTCATCCATAGAGTAGGCCCTGGACAGCACAGAGGGGAGGGTGGAGTGTACATAAAAAAGTGGGATATGTAATATTAAGTTTTGCCTGTCTTGGTAGTTGTAAACTCTTAAATATGTTTTTCATTTCTGGAAGGCCTACATTGGAGTTACCTTATTACATTTAAAAAGCTGTAATTTCCAAATGGGAGCAGGTAAACAGTTCATGTTTGGTGTCTTTGGAATTGTAATGAAACATCCTAACTTATGACTAAGTCGTATTTTAATTTACAATTTTGATAATGCTACTCTTGGAAAGTTAACATTTTCGTGACTTAGCCATTTAGTGCATTCAGCCAGTAGCTTGTACCTGGGTCAAATGAGTAGGTGTAGCTGACAATTGACGTTTGTGTATTCCTTCTATACAGCCACACACAACAGAGAGCTTAGTGAATAGGCAGGAGGAGCAGGGCACAGCCCACTTACACTTGAATAGGCTATGCACTGACTCCAGATAAAGGGCTACATACCCCATGTACAGCACAGGGAGGGCAGAATGCCTGTGGACTTCAAAGGGAAACCTCTAGAAGCTTCTCATCCACTTCAAAGACACAACTGGGTATAAATAGTGGACTGAGCTATGCATGCTGGGATATGTAGTTGCCAATGTTACCCCTGAATGGCTGCACCCCAATTTCTGCCATATTAAGCTCTACACCAGCTTGGAAGTCGGGTGATGTCCTCAATCCTCGCACTGATCCCCCATTACCGGCTCAATTATTTTCTTGGCGGTCGCGGCCCTGATTAATGAGTTGGTGCTCTCTTCGCGGCTGGGCGGCCGCATTATATCCAAGCTCCAAGTTTGCCCTTTGCAACAAGAAGCACTCGGGTCACTGCCGGGCAGGCACTCCCTCAAGTGTGCCAGGAGTGATTGGCATGTACGGAGACTCTTGGACCGCCTTGCGGTACTGAGGCAACAGAGTGATGCTGTCAATCGGACAGTCCATACTTTATGGAGGGAACCGCTACCTTACCGGTATCCCCGACGCTGCGGCCAAAGACACTGTAAGGCTGGGAATGCGGGACGAAGACACCACCACAGCCCAGAACGTATACCCCAGCCCTCACCTGAACTCGTAGCACATCGGCCTTCCAATGGGAATATGAAAAACACGCCGATAACGGAGCCGCCGACAGCAGGTTAGAAATGCTGCCTGCTGGGAAATGGAGTACACCTGAGGAAACACGACGACTCCGTGCCACGTTTTTGAGGTGCCCCACATTACTTCAATGTTGGAGAGCATAAAAGATATAGAAAAGGGGACTGTGTGTAACAGAGGCACTGAGACATTGAGGGCGTTTGATAAAGGAAACCCTCCGAAACGCGTCATGCCCTGATGTTTAACAAATAAAAATGATGGTGTATTGAGCCCCGCTGTGCCTCCCGAATCTGATTCAGATGATGACGATTAGCTGCGGAAATATTTGGCGTGAGGCGGCTTGATGCGGCGGAGCGCCGGACAGGCACTCCCTCAAGTGTTCCAGGAGTCGTTGGCATGTACGGAGACTCTTGGACCGCCTTGCGGTACTGAGGCAACAGAGTGACGCTGTCAATCGGACAGTCCATACTTTATGGAGGGAACCGCTACCTTACCGGTATCCCCGACGCTGAGGCCAAAGACACTGTAAGGCTGGGAATGTGGGACGAAGACACCACCACAGCCCAGAACGTATACCCCAGCCCTCACCTGAACTCGTAGCCCACTGGGGGGCTTGTTAAATAAATACAGCCGGAAATGAAGTGAGGCGATCCTTGTGTGTCATTTTAGCAGCCTCTGAAGAGGGGTCTTCGACCCTGAAACGCGTCAGGCATTTTAATTTGTGAAGCAGGAAGGCATGCATTTGAATGAAGGCCGGATGGTTTGAGCACTGTCGAGTGCTGTGGCAAATGCTGAGGGCATTTGGTGATTGGTATTCTACACGGCGGCCCGGCCGTGGCCACAGCACCATCGCCTGTTGGAAGATAAAAGACATCCAGCAGCCTGAGGCTCGAGTCATTCACTGCCGTGACTCGTGGGCACAGTGCTCTACAAGCAACGCAGCATGCAGTAATGCGACACGACCTACCACAGGTATTTCAAAGAAAAGCATCATTTAAAATAACACACAGACCTACTTAAGGGAATAATGACTTTCGCCTCACGGACTACAAGTCCCAGCAACTGCCAGTATGATGATGCAATTAACGAACGCCCACTGGGGGGCTTGTTAAATAAATACAGCCGGAAATGAAGTGAGGCGATCCTTGTGTGTCATTTTAGCAGCCTCGGAAGAGGGGTCTTCGACCCTGAAACGCGTCAGGCATTTTAATTTGTGAAGCAGGAAGGCATGCATTTGAATGAAGGCCGGATGGTTTGAGCACTGTCGAGTGCTGTGGCAAATGCTGAGGGCATTTGGTGATTGATATATATATATATATATATATATATATATATATATATATATATGTATGTATGTATGTATGTATGTATGTATGTATGTATGTATGTATGCATATATATATATATATATATATATATATATATATATATATATATATATATATATAAAAAGAATTTATATTTTTGCATAGTTTGGGATTTTATTAGTGTTAACAAACTTTTACCACAATATTGCGTCAGTTATCAGAAGCAAAAAGCGCCACTTGTGGTTATTCGTTTGTGCTGGATCTGGGGAAAGTCATAAGTTCAGGCTGACCACCATGGAGTGCAGACCGGATACAGAGACCAGGTTAGTCCTGCTGAAAAGTTACTGTCTCAAGTCCTGGCGCAAAGAGCTCTTTTCATGTTGGATGAGGTCACGAGGAGGAGGCTTTCAGCACAAAGAACAGGTCTAGTGTCGCAGGTGGTCTCTACTGTGGCACGAACACCCGGTTATTGCTGGCGCTTCGCAATGGTGGTCGGCACAGGCTGTTGTTGCAGTGCGCAGTGTAGGTCTCAGGTTGCCGGTCATCATGGACGGTTGCTATCAGTGCAAATAGCAGGTCTCACTGGAGCTTCGCACCGATGCCAGCCAAGGGTCCAGGACCTGGGGGTCACCTCTTGGGGATCAGGACTCACTCCAGCAGAGGCCAGCAGCAGAGCTCAGGCAGGTCCAGGCAGGTCCAATTGCAGCTGGTCTGCTGGGCAGTTGCAAAGAGGCTTCTGGAAGCTCATTGAGACCCTGTAGCTCACAAAAAAGGTTGGCTGATCCTTACAGTCACTCTGGGTAGACTGGGCTCAAAGCAAGCAGGTCCAGTCTTCCCTCTTCAGACAACCAGGTAGTCCTTCAAGCAGAAGGGCAGTTCTTCTTTCAGCAGTGTAGTTGTTCTTCAGAATCTTCCACAGGTTCAGGAGTGTTCTGATTTGTGGTTTTGATGGTCCTATGTTTATGCCTGGAGCCAGCCTTTGCGTGAGGGAATTCCCTGACCTACCCCCAAAAACTGATTCTCATCAGTTTTTCCCTTCCCCTTCTCTAGGTTCCAAACGGTCTAGGGAGACAAAGGGAAGGGCAGGCCTGGTGTCCGTGTCCACTGCGTGTGCTGTGGACAAGGTCCTTTGAAATGTACTCAGGGCAGGGTACAACTCCTCCACATCCATCCTGCCAGGCAGACGTTCTGCCAGGTACACCCATTGTTCACTGTATGGGTCAAGTACACATTCTTGATTAGGGAACCACTAACAAGCACAGGCAGCGGATAACTCATAGAAAGGCCCTAGACTCTTTGGGCAGAAAAATGCTAACTTTTTAAAAGGGGCTTTTCAAACTTACAATATAACATCAGACTTTATCATTAAAGAGGATTTTAAATTGCGATTTATTTGAGTGTAAACATCATTTCTACATCTGCTCCCAATGTGAAGTTTTATCTTATTAATTGGAATAAGGCAACCCAGTGTTAGCTGATGTGAGAAATAGGCCTTACAACTGTGAAAAAACACCTTTAGGAGTTTTTCGGTGCCACGGCATGTAAAACCTAAATACACATATGCTACTTTTTAAATACATTGCACCCTGCTCTATGAACCTTTATTACTTATAAATGTTAGAGGTTTAGGTCTGGCAAAAGGTGTATTTTGCCAGGTTGTAAGGGCAGTTTAAAACTGCATTACAGGCAGCACTAGCAGGCCTGAGACATTTTAAAGGCTACTTCAATGGGTGGCACAATGAGTGCTGCAGCCAACTAGTAGTATTTAATTTACAGGCCCTGGGTACATGTAGTATTATATACTAGGGATTTACAACAAGTGAATTAAATGTACCTAGGTGTAAACCAATCTTACCATGTTTTCAAGGGAAAGCACAAGAACTCTACCACTGATAGCAGGGAAAAGTGCACAGAGTTCTAAAAGCCAATCAAAACTGGTACAGCAAAGGAAGGCCACAATCTGGGGAGAGACTGCAGAAAGATCCAAGTCCAACACAGACCTCATCATACCCAGCCCCTATATGGGTGAATCACATCATGGAGCACATCACACTGAACTCTGACCTCATACCTTACAGATTGGGCTTGAAGACATAACCCTTAAGAATATACCCTAGATCTAGCATACTCTCATCTTCATAACATATATTTAAATCTTTATCGCCAACGCTGCTGCTGACTTCTGATTTAATAGATTTTCTGCTATATGTGTAAATTCTAATATAAATATTGCAGCAGTTGCCCACAAGTCACTACCTGCTACCCTTGTGGTTAAGTTATGCTCTAGAATACCATAAATAAATAATGAGATACATAAATACATACACACATAAAAGAATTATTGACAAGTTTACAATGTGACTGATGGACTCAGCACATATACGTAGGGTTGTTTGTATTACAAAGAATTTATGTGATGGGTTATTGTTTGACATGTTGTTATGAATATTTTACTGAGAGACTAATTATTTATTTAATTCAGTTTCCATGCAATAAGTCTGATTTGTGTACCTGAAGTTTATACATGGGCAATGCAGCTCAGTTTGAAATGAAATCATATTTTAATCAATTCTGTTAATGTCATGATAGTATTTGTACACTACTAACACTTATGCATGCATAGAGTTTTAAGTTCTGTGGTTACACACCAAGTACATTGTTGGGTAAAGTTAATTATGCAACCTTGTTTACATACAGAGCATATACCACACTGTAATGTTGAAAGGGGGGAACTGACAATACCTATATTAGTTGTTTTTAGTGTTGGTTTTAGAGTTGTCAGAATATCTGTGTTTACTAAGGGTCTGGGTGGCCTAAAGCTTTGGTTAATAGAATGAAGCTGTCTCACTACAACAAAAACGCGCCTTTCTCCTATTACAAGGCCAGAGTTAACTTACGCATGTGCCAGGATTTTATGGCGTACAGGGAGGGCCAAAGCGCCTATAGCTTTGTAACATCAACCAACCACACACAACCTGAAATGTAAGACCACACTTTTATTCTCTCAGCCACTTAGCAGTTGTAGAGGGAGCACCAGTGAGCGAGGCAGTCAGTGCAATCGAAGGGTGCACACTGATAGGCTGTCACAGTGAAGAGAAGTATGGATGGGTTGCTCAGGCACCATATGGATTTTTTTGTCATACCTAAATGAGAGTGCAGCAAGTAAATCATTTTGTGCTTGATGCTGGCACCAATGTCGGTAGGACATATGTTCAAGGAGAAGCATTATGCTGAACATAATCTGCTTGCCATAGATCTTGCTAACTTATCTCAGACGTGCATGTTAGCAAGACGTAGAAGGGGTGCAGAAGACTGTTGTGTTGACCGGGGTTGGGAGCAGTCAACAATAGATGTATGGAGAGCTTGAGTTCATTGGAACAGATTTACGGTGGTTCGCGTATGGCGGGGGTGGTTCGCAGTAGATCGTAAGAAGTAAGGGTACATTGTGAAGAATTTTCAGAAGGTCAGATGCCACTTGGAAATGTGGAGTAAGATTTAAATTTGTTAAGGTGAACAGGTGGCAACTTTGAAGAACAGCCTACTATAAGGGAACCTACGTTGGTGGTTGTTTGAGACTAAGGATGACGAGGAAATAGTTTGTGAAGCATTTTGAAAACCTTGGGAAAACCTTGGGGATATTTCTGAGATAGGTGAAAGGGGTTTCAGAATGTTGTGGGTAACCAGTGAGGTTATAGGAGAGAAGCAGATATTTGTATACTATAGCCGAGACGGCTGATTGCTGTGTTGTGCAAAAGCTGCAGTCTTTGAAGGTCTTTACGAGGTAGCCCACTTATTGGAATGTGAGGGTCTGGGGATGAAGGAATGGTAATGGTGGTAAGCAGCTTTGATGTGCTGGAACGGGGGATAGCTGTGGCTTTTGCGAAGGGAAGGAATGTAGGTTGAGTAGAGAATGGAACATCCTGAGTTGGTATTCTCAAGTGGTGAGTCTCTGACTATCATCTTTACCTTAAGTGTGACGTAGGATCTGAGGCTATAGAATTGTAATACAGGAAGTCAGGTATTTGGAGTTAGGGGCTGAGAAGATAGCTTGACTCATTCCTGGTTCTGCATGTGTGTAACAAAAGTGTAACTAGATCAAAAGGACTCATATTGCACTTAACTCCTATATCAGAAGATGCAAGTTACTGCAGCAGCCATTTTACATACCGCATGAAACGACTACAGGAGTGTGTGAGAAGAGCAGGCAATTAAACCACACAGTTTTTTATGTGGGTGTTTTGCTGGCTGTCCCAATGCTTGAAAAGTGTTTCACAAGTCACATAGGACAAGTCTGTTCAATGTCTACTTTTACAAGTGTAAAATCACAATAAGACAGGTCTTACAATGTTTTTTATTGAAGATGTGACAATACCCTTGGTAAAGGATGAGTTATTGATTTGCCTAATGCAAGGGAAGATCAATTTTCTAAAGTTTTTAAGTTGTGTTGAAGGACAGCTATCACGGGGGAGCCCGAATGCTTGCCAGTGCTTATTAGGGAGAGAGCATTGTTCTTCTGATATACGCTGACACGGTTCTAGTGCCTCTCCTTTTATCCATACCATAGGGAAAGGGTCTATGCAGGAAGAGCTGATGGATGGTTATTTGTTTAGGTCATCTACATTTTTTTAATGATTTAACTTTAGCATGACAATGGCCCTCACAGTGGTTGTGCACAGCTTCGACACATTGGTTTCTCTCCTCAGTCTTTGTTTCGGGTTTCTCACCAAGTTCATCACTGGCTTAGCAGCCCATGAAATTACATTCAGTATGCCCGCAAGCTAATATATTTAACCTACAGCAATTTATTTAAATGTATTCAAGTTGGTCTCCTTGACTATCTTTTTATGATCGTCAATGGAGTTGTGTTTGGCGATTGAAGATCCAACTTTAAAAATACCCCTGTCTCCATCCAGGGCTAAATTATACTGCTGCGCCTTCTCAAATACCTTCTATCGAGTCTATCTTCTTGGTTTGGAAGACCATCTAATTAGACGGTTGAAAAGGCAATTGTGCTCTAGAGAAAATAGACAGTGGAAGAGTTCTGATATACTCTGGGGTAAAGATGTGACCATATGTTAGAACAAGCACACAACAATTATTTAAAATTATCTCCTTTGAAAACTCTGGTTACAAAAGATGAAAATCTACATAGACTGATGCTAATTACAACTCACCAATTCCTGTGTATTAATCCATGTAGAGTAGGGGAAAATCTGAAGCAATTACCTGACAAGTGTTTATCTTAATAGGTGTCCCAAGAGACAAGGGATAGTGTCTTATATCTTTGTTACAAACCCAGTTATTAATCAGTTAGATTGTGAATAAAAGAATACTATTTTGGGTAGTTTTCCATTTCTAAGGATTAAGGAGACATATTGAAATATATTTTTCTCTAGAATGGGCAAAGGTGGCTTTCCCTCTTCTACCCAGGCACTACTCTAACGACTGCTAGCAGACTATGTATATGCTTTTCCCCAAAAATTATTTAAAACGATGCATGTTGTCCGATCAAAGCTTTGAAGGAAAATTCACCACTGAAAAAGGCATACATTTTCTTTCTCTCGTTGAATTCAAACATCAGATGAAGACTGCTCAGCAAGCTGTAGAATTAAGTTAGACGGTTATTTTAAACATATGATATATCACTTCAAGATGGTTGCTGTTCGTTGGTGCACATGTATGGTGCCCATCTTGTAATTGAGTGCCTTGTGTTTTTTTGGAACTCCATTACAAGAGTACCATCGTATATGCACACGTATGGACAGTGCCAAATTTAGGAATGGTTTGGATTTGCCAAAGATTGTGAAGAATTTAAACATGCATTAATAAACCAAAACCATGATCATGCCAGTGCCAGAGACCAGGCAGTATTGGAGGCCACCAGATGGCAGTGGGGCCACAAAGTGGTGGTTAAGGGGCTGAGGGGGCAGAGAAAGAAAGGGGGTGCTTCAGAACAGTGCAAGGGGTACCACAGATGATCATTTAGAACCCCATGCAACTGGAGCAGCATAATTTAAGCTCCACCCTTTATACTTAATAAATATTCATATATATGCTCATATAGGACATTTATATTTAACATGTGATTAAACTTCATTAACATGTAACATTTGAGCGAATCAATAGAGTATATCCTTTTCAAACACACACAGTTATATACATATGAGTGCATCAATTGATTGCTGTGACCATCTTATGCATATTCACCAACGACAGAGATATTACAATCAATAAGGTTCTTCCTCTAACATGGACAGACCATTCGGCAGTTTGTTTTTCAGTCCCCATTACTCCTTGTCCACCCTCCCAGACTACTTCTGGACCAATAAAATTCAGAGACTGGAAAAACATTAATATCGACCAGCTCACTGAGATCATACGGGACAGTCCTCCGCTAAACAAGCAAGACCCTGTAGCTGCGTCAGCCACCTACTTAAACATCCTGAACGCAGCCTGTAACAAACTAGCCCCCACAAAAATATCTAACAGGAACAGAAAGCATCCTTCAGCCCCTTGGTTCTCGGAATCACTCAGATTGCAGCGCCAATATTGCAGGAACTTAGAAAGACAATGGCGTCGACACTATAATAACGCAGACAAGATCAGCTATAAAAACGCCCTTTCCATCTATAAAAAACTGATCACATCCGAGAAAACCACTTACTACACCAACCAAATCAACCAGGCCAAAAATTCATCAGGAAAACTGTTCCAGGTAGTAACATACCTGTCCAATCCTCCTCCACCCCCCTCAGAGGGATCTCAGGACCTCTCAGATGCACTGGCCAAATTTTTTGAAGATAAGGTCAGAGCCATTTTCTCCACTTTTGCACCTGACCCTTCCTTATCCCCTACCGAGCACCCTACGACAAATAACACTCCTAATTTCCCAGCCTTCGAAAACATCACGAAAGATACGGTTCAACCCCTTATCGCCAGAACCAAATCTGGATCCCCATTTGATCCATGCCCTCCTGCTGTTCTCAACCTTATCCCAGAAGCTGTTGCCCCGTCACTCACTACGATCTGCAACGCAATGTTCACATCCGGCACCTACCCTTCAGTATGGAAGGAAGCCATTATCAAGCCGCTACTCATAAAACCCAGTCTAGACCCGTCTCTCCCATCCAGCTACAGGCCTATTGCATGCCTTCCTTTTCCGGCCAAAATCTTTGAAAAGATCATGAACCAGCAACTGGCAACATACATCCACAACAACAACTTACTAGATGACACCCAGTTCGGGTTCCGTCAGGGACATGGCACAGAGACAGCTCTCCTGAAGGCAGCGGACGAGATTCGATCCATTATGGACAATGGAGGAGCTGCAATCCTCATACTTTTAGACCTGTCCGCAGCCTTCGACACGGTCGATCATGCCACTCTGATCGACCGTGTCGCGGCCATAGGAGTAAGGGACAAGGCTAAGGAGCTTCTGGCCTCATTCTTGTCAAACCGCCCACAAACGGTGAAGCTGGGACAATACACTTCCCAGACCTTCTCCCTGCCTTGCGGTGTACCACAGGGATCCTCGCTAAGCCCGACACTGTTCAATATATATGTGTCTGACTTAGCGAGGGTCATCAAGTCCCATGGTATCTCTCTCACTACATACGCAGACGACACACAGCTGGTGTTGTCCGTATTCGATGATGGCCAAACAGTAGCGTCAAACTTCCAATCTGGCATGGAAGCAATAAGCTCCTGGATGTCATCAAACTGCCTCAAGCTAAATTCTGATAAAACAGAAGTGATGACATTCGGGAGACTACAACCAACCTGGTCTCCTCAATGGTGGCCCCAACAATTGGGACAACCTCCAGTACCAGTGGTCAAGGTACGAAACTTGGGGGTCATTTTCGACAACAAACTGTCCTTCCAGCAGCACGCAAACTCAGTGGTCTCATCTGCCTTCCACACCTTAAAAAAAATCAAAAAACTCATTCCGTACCTACCATCTTCCGCAGGCAAAACTTTAGTCAGCACGCTAGTCTTTTCCAAGACTGACTATTGTAATGCCTTACTCCTAAATGCACAACAAAAGGTCCTTAATAAATTACAGACTGTACAGAATGCAGCAGCTAGGACCCTGCTACGCATTCCTAAATTTGCATCTGTCTCCCCCTACATCCAACAGCTGCATTGGCTGCCGGTAAGGAGCCGCATCAAATTTAAAGCCTTGTGCATAGCGTACAAAGCCATTCATAACCATGGCCCCCTATTTCTAAAACAAGCCTTTCGCCCACCTGAACAGCAAAGAACATTGCGTTCATCTTCTGCCCATCTGCTAACAGTCCCCCGCACAAGAAGGGCTAACTGGGGAGACAAACGTTTCACCGTTGCCACAGCTAGACTGTGGAACACTCTCCCTCTCCACCTTAAGTGTGCACCTACCCTGCTTAAGTTCAGAAAAAATCTGAAAACATGGCTATTCCATGCCTAGTTTCCTTTCCTACGGAGAGTTCTGTGACACAGCGCCGAGACACCCTCGGGTATTTGCGCGCTCTAAAAATTGCCCCAAATAAATAAATAAATAAATAAATTCACTATTAACATTTGATTATTGTATTCACTTTACGAGTATTTCATATAGCAACCCACATCTATTTTATTCTGAAAATATTAACTTGACATATGGCCAGGACTGAAAAAGCTCTCTTTAATGTGCCAGTGTGTTAACTTTTCTTTCTGCAGGTGCGTTATCGTGCTTCTCGTTAGGTAAAGAAAGACTTATTGTTTGTATTAGACGACTGATAGCGAGACCTGCGGGGAGGAAGTTGGCAACAAACTCAGAGAAATAATGGTCAAAGGACGCCTTCTGGTTATTGTGTACCAGATTGATGGGTTGTTCAAGGTTGGCAGCTACAGACTCAGTTTCGAGGAGATGGGAACTTAGGGAGCATGTTGACTCCACTCACATTCAGCAATTTGGTTGGTTCGGGTGGTGGTGAGAGAGATATGGATGTTTTTGACAATACTGTTATATATGTGTTTCTATAGCTGGTTAGGCAGACTTTCCCTTGACTCTGTGAGGGAACAGATCCCTTTTTTCTGTGCTTTTCTTGAGTGTAAAGCTTCATACTGAGCACTTCTTCTATTTCCTTGAACTTCTACAGAAGTTCTATTCTATGCTGACACCTTCTATGCTCCCTGGACAGAAATCCCTGTTACCTAATCCTGTTCTAAATCTATGTTTGGAATAGAAAAGGGAAGTTTCTTTATGGAACACTTTGCTTTATTTGTGTTGTGGTCGTTACTATTTTGTATCTCATTTTATTATGACTTAATTTACCGACACATTACAGCCTCCAGATTATACTGCTATATCCTGTGAGTATATATATACTGGACGAATTAATCTCGTTAAATAACCCAATTTAATCAAAATCATTGATTATTGTTGGGTATTGTGGAGTCACATTGGCTACACAAATTGCAAATGTATTTCTGATGTTTACACCCTTACAGTGCTTCTAGTCGACTAGCAATGGTCGTACGACCAAGGAGAAAATATATTTGATGATTTTGCCAAGACACTGAGATGCAGATACAAATGCACCAGCATGACCGTGCACACCATCCTGCAAATGGTAGCTACTAAAAAATGCTACCAGCAAGGGGCTGAAGTACTACTCTGTATTGTGCCATTTCACAAAGGCATATTGGAGCATATAAAATAGTAGTCCTTTAGTTCGCTTTTAAAACACTTACCCATCCATGCCATTAAGCCCTGTCCCCAAAACACATAAATAGGACAAAACTGAGAATATTCATATTTGTACAAATAAAAAGAACAGCACTGTCTATTCAGTTTTACTAGAATGGAGCTTTATGTTATGGGCCAATTTACAAAGAAATGTACGAGTACATAAAATAATACTCCTTTGGTACTACTTCCTATGCTCATAAATGTTTTCGTGCATCCGCCTCATAGTATGTAATTATGTATGCATGTGCTTTGGTAACATAAAGCCTCCAATAACCAGTTGCAAGGGTCTCTTTGCGAGATCTAACTCGCTAAAATATCTGTAAAAATAGATTGTTTTTTTATTAAAAAAGCGTTGGTTATTTAGATTTCGTAGTATACCCACAATTTTCGTTCCATCATATGAAGTACTATGCATTCTCTTTTGCATTTTAGTGTATCTATACATTTTGAATACTTATATAATATAAACATTTATAGATTGATAGGAAATACAATTCAATGTTGTTTTTTACTAGTTGCGCTCGTGCAAAAAGGCATGCTTTAAGTGACCAGGATTAGAACAAGCAAATGAATTTTACACATTTGCATCAAAGTGAATAGACTGATTTTCAACTATGTTTGACAACATAGAACAAGAGAGGACGGTAGAGGAAAAGCGAGAAGAAGAAAAAGAAAGAGAGAGAGCGAGAGGAGAAAGGGCGTGAAAGGAGAATGAAAGTAAGAGAATGGGACGAGAAACAGAGACAGAGAGAAAGACTGGGAAACAGAGGACAGAGAGTGGTGAGAGGAAAGGAAACAGAGTAAAGAGAGAGGAAAGAATGGCCAGAGAAAAGGAAAAGAGCGAGAGGTAAAGGAGAGAAAGTAAGAGGGAGGAGAAAGAACGGAAAAAGAAAGGGAGAGAATGATAGAGAGGGAAAAGAGTAAGACATTGATAGGGAGAGGGAGGGGGAGACTCCTGCATCACACTGTAGGTCACGCACCCCCTTGGAGCAGTGAGCGCTAAGGTCTATTGGATGCGTAATGTTGTGTAGCAAGAACCCGCGTCATGGTTCCACCTCACTCGCTAGATCCATCCAGCCTGATGGGAGGTAGTGGTTGGTGGCCTGGGGGGTGATGCAGCATACGACAAAAGATCAAGGAGCACAGATGCTGCACCGCTGATCACAGCTGGAGTCACAAACAGCTCTCTAGGTCCATCCCATGTATAACTGTGCCTTTGATGATGTCCTGTCAGATGGGTCTTTTACACTTGCGAAGTTGAAAATACTTCGTTTTAGTCATGATTACCTCTTGTGGAAAAGCATTTTATGAAATAATTTGGCTTTCCTAAAATTGCTGCAAAGTCTATATAGTTTCAGAACATGCATACATAGTCTATTTTTGTTGGGTCTGGCGTTGGCCAGGACCTTATGAATTTTATTCAAATTATATATATATATATATATACATATATATATATATATATATTCACTGAAAAAACCATAGGTTATACACCATATATAGTTAGGAATTAGCATTTAAAAAACCTTATTTTACTCACACAAAACCATTGAAATTCCATATATAGTTAGTTGCACTAACTATATATCGCGCACCCGCAATCCACTGCTGATGATGTCACATATTACATCATTCATGACATGGTCAGTGACATCACTGATGACATCACTGATGACATCTCAAATGACATCACTGATGAGATCACTGATGACATCATCCAGTGACTGTGTGTTTTTGTAAAGTTTAAATATGTTTTACATATTGAAGAATGAGTAGATGTATAAGTGTCTGGACGAAGGATTTAGTAGGTGCATGACTGAATGTATGAGTGAGTGATTAAATGTGTCTCACTGAGTGCATGGGTTAGTGACTAAACTGTCTTAATTTGTGCATCATTATGTCTGTTGTTCTGTAAACTGCTGCATGTGTTGATCAGTAGCTATATGATTAACTATATGGGTTATTGATTGATTGTCCAAGTATTTGTATGGGAGACTGAGTGTGTGTGTGGCTGGCTGGGAGGTGTGTGACTCTGTGCAGATCAATGTGTACTTGTATCAATGATTGTATAAGAAAGTAAGTATGTGTTAGTATATGTTTGAAAATGTAAGGTGCTCTATGTTTAACTGTATAGACAAGAAAATGGAAGTGTGATTGATTCTTTACAGGACTGACTAGGTGTGTGAGTAACTCCATGGATGAGTGGCAGACTGTGAGTGTCTGTATAGGTGTATGAGTGCATATGATAGTGTTGTAAAGATGAGTGATTGTATGTATGAATGATTGTATGGGTGAATGAGTGAAGGTGTGTGTAGACGTAGCAATCAGTGAGTGCGTATGTAGTAACTAGTATTGGTGTGTCAATGGTTTCAAAAATTATACTCTTTTTAACACTGGGTGAAACAGAGGTTATATTAAAATGTGAGGAGATGCATTGTATTGTCACATGAATGATATCATCAGTGATGTGGTCATTGATGTCAAATGAGATGTTATCAGTGATGTCATCAGTGATGTCATTTGAGATGTCATCAGTGATGTCATCAGTGATGTCACTGACCATGTCATGAATGATGTAATATGTGACATCATCAGCAGTGGATTGCGGGTGCGCGATATATAGTTAGTGCAACTAACTATATATGGAATTTCAATGGTTTTGTGTGAGTAAAATAAGGTTTTTTAAATGCTAATTCCTAACTATATATGGTGTATAACCTATGGTTTTTTCAGTGAATTTCATTGGTTTTTTAAAAGCTAATATCTATACCTGTAAAATGTATTCTTCTTTAAATCCAAAAATATATTTTATATGTTTATTAATAACTTTTTTTTTTTATATATTTTTTTCTTCGATCCCGCTTCGCGAATCGGGAAGCTTCCTTGATGCCGCGAAATAGACCGCGAGCATATAAACGTTTCTTTACCGCAACTGCCGCGTTAGAAAACAACATCATCACGCCTCCCGTCCGCATGACGTTTCGCGTTGTCGTGTGATACGTCATATGACGTGCTACGTTAGCGAACTGGTACGCTTACCGAGTCGCAAAGCACAGGTTTCTGGAAGCAAACCGGGAGGCCCTGCAAAGCGCGTAACGTAAACACAGCAGGTCATGTGACTTGGTAATAACACTTTTCATTGGTTCATTTCACTTTTGGTTTCCTAATGATGTAAGAAGCTTCCCGTTAGCTCAATTTGATGCCGCGACCCGGTCCGCGAACCGGTAAACGTTCCGTTAGCGCAACTGCCACGTTAGAAATCATTATCGTGACGCGTCGCGGAAGCGTGACGTATCACGTTGTCGTGTAATGCGTCTTATGACGCGCCGCGTTAGCGCACCCGGAAGTGCTCCTGGGCGCGGACCGAGGCGCGAAACGCAGCTCCCCGGAAGCGATCCGCGGCGCGTCGCGTAAGCGCGACGTATCGCGTTACCGCGTAATGCGTCTTATGACGTACCGCGTTAGCGCACCCGGAAGTGCTCCGGGGCGCGGACCAAGGCGCGAAGCGCAGCGACCCGGAAGCTATCCGGGGCGCGTTCCGCAGCGCGTAACATAAGCGTGAGAGGTCATGTGACTTGTTAATAACACTTTTCATTGGTTCATTTCACTTTTGGTTTCATAATGTTGTTAGGCTTGGTCATGTGACCTAAAAATAACACTTTTCATTGGTTTAGAACTATTTTTTTTTCTCAAATGATGAAAACCCCTCCTTCTTTTTACCTCATTCTTACTTTCTATTTCCAGAGAGCAAGACCTATTTTTCACAATGGCTTCTGTAATAGCTGCAGCTGGTGCTTCTCAGCAACCACCACCACCACCACCACCAAAAGGACCACCACCAACACTGGACTTTGGTAGAGAGGAAGATAATGAGGACGAAGAGGAGGAGGAGGAGGAAGAGCAAGTAAGGCAGTTCCTGCCAGAAACACCAAGGCAGAGCCATATTAAAGACCACTACATATGGCAATTCTTTAAAATTCCACCTGGACAAAAGAAGGTCAATGCACCCCAGGTGTCTTGTTTGATTTGCAAAAATATACTTTCTCGTGGCAACCCCAACAAGAAATACAGCTTTGGCAATCATACAATGATTCGCCACATGGAGCGATGGCATCCTCATAATCTTTCCCAAGCACAAGTAAGGGATCTTGCTGCCAACCCCCCAGATGTCATCCCCAGCACCAACAGGGGTCAAAGCTCATTCGCCGGACCAGAAGGCCGAGAAATAATCCCCAATATTCAAGCTCCTTTTGCACACTACAAAATAGTTTGTATATATTGTGGAGGAACTATTGCTTATGGAGAGAAGAGTATTACTTTGATTAACCGAGCTGGAGAAAATCATAAATGCTACAAGATGAGAAAACAATGAATCCTTTTTATTTTTTTTTGCTCCTGTTGAGACATGTTCTAACCCTGCTTTTTTGTTATTTCCCCCTTACAAAACACAAAAAAAACACAAAATAGTTTTCAAAAATCCAAAAAAAAATCAAAAAATTGTTCAGAAAATTCATTAAAAAAAAGAAAAAAAAGAAAAAGAATAAAAAAACAGTTCTTTTCAGAACTACCTTCCATTTATAACAAAATTGCCAAAATGTTTATACCCTGTCTTTCTTTTCTCCTCATAGTACGCTCCTCCGACCGCTTCCCGGTACGCGTACCGGGCGCTACCCACGCAAAAAAAACAAAATTTTTTTTTGTTTTTTTGCCCCGCGTGGCCCTTTTAAAGCCTCCACATTGACGCCGCCTCACGTGCCAACGTATTTTCTCCGCATTTTACACCCTATGCCGCATAACAGGTCATGTGACTTGTTTATAAAACTTTTCATTGGTTCATTTTACTTTTGGTTTCCTAATGATGGAAGGCATGATCATGTGACCTAAAAACAACACTTTTCATAGGATGAAAACTTTTTTTTTTTCCCAAACGATGAAAGCCCCACCTTGTTTCTGGATGTTTCAGACTGAAGCTGGCGTCAGCATGAAAGCCCCACCATCTCGTAGCTCAGTCGTGGTCATTCCGCGAGCAATCATGGCAGCCGCTCCCCACCAGAAGCCTGCAGGAGTCGGAGCCCCCAAAACTTTTGATGAATTCTCAAGGCGGAGGGGACGCTTTCGAGAATGGGGTCCAAGACCTAGCAGACAAGCGTCCGATTTCCAAGGTGTCCCAGGGCCATTTCAGTGGACCAGGCCCAAAAAGGAAACAGCCTGCCGCCATTTTGAGAGTCCTGTGACAGCCGCCTATCGCTGCACCGCAAGAGTGGGCGCAACTCAGCTGAATTGCGGCTTTTGACACAGTGGACCAAAAACGGACGGAATGGCAACTGAAACGGTAAAGGGGCGCCCCACTACAACAGATGACACTCCACCTGGAGAGGCCCGTTCACGCCGCCTCCCCCGGGGCGCTCCACGCCGTTATTCGGAGCAGCATTGTAGGATACCAAAACCAGTGCGGCAACTTACTGGACATCACCTTGGTGCCATCGTTCTGCTGCCTTGGAACTATTCGCGCAACAGTTTGCTACTGATGACCCACCCCCCGCGACGCCCCATGCCGTTATTTGCTGGGTGGCAACTTACTAAACATCACTTTCGTGTCATCTAGATTTCGGCGCGTTCTGCTGCCTTGGAACTATTCGCACAACAGTTTGCTACTGATGACCCACCCCCCGCGACGCCCCACGCCGGAAATCTGGACGTTGTGCTGCGTTGGGACTATTCGCACAGCCGACCGCTACTTCGTTGTTTTCCCCTAAAAATGTTTATATGTTATTACTATTTTTGTTTTCTTGTATATATTTATAAATTATTAAAGTTTTATAATCTTACTACTTTGTCGGAGTGCTATATATTTTTAATGTGACACATAATTGTAAAAACTTTGATGTACAAACAGTCATCCCTGGAATCTTCCGCTTCAGGCTCGGTCCCCTCCCCAATCACAATACAGGATGGTTTTCAGATAATAGCAACGCTTCTGCTGTGACGGATCTCATCGAGTGTGGGCCTTGATCTACTATAACTCCTTTGAAGAGGGGTGATTCTTTACAGCTGTGGCCATAAACTACATCTGCAGGGCTAGCTGATACCCTAGGACCAGCCTGGACAATCGGACACAGAGGAAAAGGAGTGTCAGAGGGTGCGGTAGTGAATAGGGCGAAAGGGAGGTGTCGGGCGGGCACAGGGTGTGATTCTCAGGGAACAGCAGCGCAGATGGGGGAGGTTTATTACCCATGCATAAGACAGAGAGCGGGGGTGACCACTGCCTGGGGGAGATGCTTGCGAGGGTGGGGAGCCATGCTAAGGATCGACAGCCTGCACAGAGTGGGTCTGGTCAAGGCATCTAAAATGGCTGCCGTGCACGACAAAAGTGTGGCATTTGAAAAAAGACAAGATGGCGCAGACAATGTTTTTCAACACTTCCTGATTTCCTTCGAATCGAACGTTAACAGACGTTGGGGCATATTACCAAAGTTAAGCGATATTTATCCCTAACGATGCTTAGCAACGATTTTTTTACCGTCAGAAATTATCGCAGATAAACCTTGCTATTATCAAAGTTTATCGGAAATACGATAAAAAACGACCGCAATGCATTAATATCGCTGAAAACTCAGCGATATTCATGCATTACCGAGCTAATGCTCTTAGCCATGTTATCCACCTCCCATTGGATAACATGGCTAAGAACTGCTCAGGGCAGGTGGTAGCTTTTGGAGATATTCGCCCTTATCTCGAATATTTCCAAAAGTTGATAATAGGAGATAGCGATGTTAGCGACTGTTTCCAGTCGCTAACATCTTGGCATGCCCACTTTGCATGTCATTAGTGATAAATATCACTCACATGCAAAGTGGGGCCCAAGATGGTCGCTATCTTCTACTAGCCGTCGCTAACTGGTGTTAGCAACAGCTAGGTAATACACATATAATTTTATCTCCGCAGAAGCGGAGCGCTGTTACAGATATATATCTTGTTTCTGAACGTTAATTTCTCAAAATGCACTGAAGCACATATATTGAGACCTAGCAAAGGCACATCGGGCTACCAGTCCCTACAATTTTGCCAAGTTTCGTGCAAATCCATTCAGCTGTTCGATCCTACCGAGAGACAAGATGGCGGCCGCTACGGACTGTTTGGAATGTTTACAGACACCGGAGAGCCAATCAGCTTCGCTTCGCAAAGCTCCGTAACGCGAAAAGTACGCGAAGCGGTGCGCTGTTACAGATATATACCTTTTTTTGAACGTTAATTTCTCAAAATCCACTGGAGCACATATATTGAGATCTAGCAAAGGCACATCGGGCTACCAGTCCCTACAATTTTGCCAAGTTTCGTGCAAATCCATTCAGCTGTTCGATTATTATTATTTTTATTTTTTTTTGCCCCGCGGGGCCCTTTTAAAACCTCCACATCAAACCTAGGGGGTGAGCGACAATGTACTATGCCCCCTTATGGTCATTTGCCCCTTCGCTTTGGCCTCCTCTTGTCTCTCGATCCTACCGAGAGACAAGATGGCGGCCGCTACGGACTGTTTGGAATGTTGACAGACGCCGGAGAACCAATCAGCTTCGCTTCACAAAGCTCCGTTGCGCGAAAAGTACGCGTAGCGGAGCGCTGCCCATTCCGCTGTTACAGATATATATCTTTTTTTGAACATTAATTTCTCAAAATCCACTGAAGCACATATATTGAGACCTACAAAAGGCACATCGGGCTACCAGTCCCTACAATTTTGCCAAGTTTCGTGCAAATCCATTCAGCCGTTCGGGCTAAAAGTGAGGCCAACCGCCCTATGGAAATTAACATGGGAAAAACGCGTTTTGGGACCCCCCTTTTTTCTCGGCCCCCCCTTGACGAACCCCCCCAAAATTTTCAGGGGCTGCTCAGGAACAAAATGTGCCATTTTCCTGAACATTTCAGCCAATTCCGTCCACAAACGCCAAAGTTATTAGACATAGAATTTTCAAAAAACCCATAGAGAAAAAATCCTAACTATATATACCTACTGGCGACCGCCAGTAGGTAATATATATATATATATATATATATATATATATATATATATATATATATATATATATAATGTACTTACTTCCAGGGCTTGCAGCCAGCCATCTTCATCCATTGGTCTGCCGCTGTGTTATTCACATTGTTCTTCCACCCACTACTGCATGGGACAATGGATCAGCTACTTCAGACACAACATCACTTAATTGCCAGGCTCTGCCCTTCCACAAGCAGCTCGTCCACACACAATGCAGTCGCTTTCGGTGCATTTTGAGACCGGAAATATTTTTGGTTTTAACAGGTGTTTTTTGGATTGATGAAGGCATGGGAGCTTCCCCATTAATAACGGTTTGCAAAATTGACAAAACCAAAAAAGCTGGCAGCCAATGCCAGACCTGTTACCGTTGTCGATGCTTGTTTACTATGCTTAAGGCATACTTTACTCACATTGAGCCATCCATGCAAACACATCTGATGCCGCAATTGTCCCTGCAGAGGAAATTATTTTAGAAACACATTGCTAGGCACAATCTAGTACAAAAGCAGAACTCCAACCATAGCAACCATCCTTCTTATCAGCATTTTTAGGAAGCCATGTAGTTGATGCATGTATCATGCCTGTGCTGTAAATTCGGCCATAGCGTGCCTCCCATAACGTCCTAGCAGGGATATAAGGCCATAGTGTATTTCCCACAAACTTCTAGAAGGCATATTGGGTATGGTGATTTAAATGCGCAGGTACTGTCCAGTACTGAGTACCTGCACTTCTTTCAATTGAAAAGGAGAGCACCTGCACTTCACAGCACTGCTGCGATGCGTTTATTGGAAGAGCACTGGCACTTCTCAGCACTGCTGTAATGCATTCATTGGGAGAGCACCGGCACTTCTCAGCACTGCTGCGATGCATTTATTGGGAGAGCACCAGTACTTCTCAGCACTGCTGCGATGTATTTATTGGGAGAGCACCAGCACTTCTCACACTGCTGTAATGCATTTATTGGGAGAGCCCCAGCACTTCTCACATTGCTGCGATGCATTTATTGGGTGAGCACCAGCACTTCTCAAACTGCTGCGATGCATTTATTGGGAGAGCACTGCACTTCTCAGCACTGCTGCGATGCATTGATTGGGAGAGCACCAGCACTTCTCAGCACTGCTGCGATGCATTTATTGGGAGAGCACCAGCACTTCTCACATTGCTGCGATGCATTTATTGGGAGAGCACCAGCACTTCTCAGCACTGCTGCGATGAATTTATTGGGTGAGCACCAGCACTTCTCACTTTGCTGCGATGCATTTATTGGGAGAGCACCAGCACTTCTCAGCCCTGCTGCAATGCATTTATTGGGTGAGCACCAGCACTTCTCAGCGCTGCTGCGATGCATTTATTGGGACAGCACCTGCACTTCTCACATTGCTAGAATGCATTTATTGGGAGAGCATCAGCACTTCTCAGCACTGCTGCGATGCATTTATTGGGTGAGCACCAACACTTCTCAGCACTGCTGCGATGCATTTATTGGGTGAGCACCAGCACTTCCCAGCACTGCTGCGATGCATTTATTGGGAGAGCACCAGCACTTCTCACACTGCTGCAATGTATTTATTGGGAGAGCACTGCACTTCTCAGCACTGCTGCGATGCATTTATTGGGTGAGCACCAGCACTTCTCAGCACTGCTGCAATGCATTTATTGGGTGAGCACCAGCACTTCTCAGCACTGCTGCGATGCATTTATTGGGACAGCACCAGCACTTCTCACATTGCTACGATGCATTTATTGGGAGAGCATCAGCACTTCTCAGAACTGCTGCGATGCATTTATTGGGTGAGCACCAGCACTTCTCAGCACTGCTGCGATGCATTTATTGGGTGAGCACCAGCACTTCTCAGCACTGCTGCGATGCATTTATTGGGAGAGCACCAGCACTTCTCACACTGCTGCAATATATTTATTGGGAGAGCACTGCACTTCTCAGCACTGCTGTAATGCATTTATTGGGAGAGCACCAGCACTTCTCAAACTGCTGCGATGCATTTATTGGGAGAGCACTGCACTTCTCAGCACTGCTGCGATGCATTTATTGGGAGAGCACCAGCACTTCTCAGCACTGCTGCGATGCATTTATTGGGAGAGCACCAGCACTTCTCAAACTGCTGCGATGCATTTATTGGGAGAGCACTGCACTTCTCAGCACTGCTGCGATGCATTTATTGGGAGAGCACCAGCACTTCTCAGCACTGCTGCGATGCATTTATTGGGAGAGCACCAGCACTTCTCACATTGCTGCGATGCATTTATTGGGAGAGCACCAGCACTTCTCAGCACTGCTGCGATGCATTTATTGGGTGAGCACCAGCACTTCTCACTTTGCTGCGATGCATTTATTGGGAGAGCACCAGCACTTCTCAGCCCTGCTGCAATGCATTTATTGGGTGAGCACCAGCACTTCTCAGCGCTGCTGCGATGCATTTATTGGGACAGCACCTGCACTTCTCACATTGCTAGGATGCATTTATTGGGAGAGCATCAGCACTTCTCAGCACTGCTGCGATGCATTTATTGGGTGAGCACCAACACTTCTCAGCACTGCTGCGATGCATTTATTGGGTGAGCACCAGCACTTCCCAGCACTGCTGCGATGCATTTATTGGGAGAGCACCAGCACTTCTCACACTGCTGCAATGTATTTATTGGGAGAGCACTGCACTTCTCAGCACTGCTGTAATGCATTTATTGGGAGAGCACCAGCACTTCTCACACTGCTGCAATGTATTTATTGGGAGAGCACTGCACTTCTCAGCACTGCTGCGATGCATTTATTGGGTGAGCACCAGCACTTCTCAGCACTGCTGCAATGCATTTATTGGGTGAGCACCAGCACTTCTCAGCACTGCTGCGATGCATTTATTGGGACAGCACCAGCACTTCTCACATTGCTACGATGCATTTATTGGGAGAGCACCAGCACTTCTCAGCACTGCTGCGATGCATTTATTGGGTGAGCACCAGCACTTCTCAGCACTGCTGCGATGCATTTATTGGGTGAGCACCAGCACTTCTCAGCACTGCTGCGATGCATTTATTGGGAGAGCACCAGCACTTCTCACACTGCTGCAATGTATTTATTGGGAGAGCACTGCACTTCTCAGCACTGCTGTAATGCATTTATTGGGAGAGCACCAGCACTTCTCACACTGCTGCAATGTATTTATTGGGAGAGCACTGCACTTCTCAGCACTGCTGCGATGCATTTATTGGGTGAGCACCAGCTCTTCTCAGCACTGCTGCAATGCATTTATTGGGAGAGCACCAGCACTTCTCACATTGCTGCGATGCATTTATTGGGAGAGCATCAGCACTTCTCAGCACTGCTGCGATGCATTTATTGGGTGAGCACCAGCACTTCTCAGCACTGCTGCGATGCATTTATTGGGTGAGCACCAGCACTTCTCAGCACTGCTGCGATGCATTTATTGGGAGAGCACCAGCACTTCTCACACTGCTGCGATGCATTTATTGGAAGAGCACCAGCACTTCTCACACTGCTGCAATGTATTTATTGGGAGAGCACTGCACTTCTCAGCACTGCTGTAATGCATTTATTGGAAGAGCACCAGCACTTCTCACACTGCTGCAATGTATTTATTGGGAGAGCACTGCACTTCTCACACTGCTGCAATGTATTCATTGGGAGAGCACTGCACTTCTCACACTACTGCAATGTATTTATTGGGAGAGCACTGCACTTCTCACACTGCTGCAATGTATTTATTGAGAGAGCACCAGCACTTCTCAGCACTGCTGCAATGTATTTATTGGGACAGCACTGCACTTCTCAGCACTGCTGTAATGCATTTATTGGAAGAGCACCAGCACTTCTCACACTGCTGCAATGTATTTATTGGGAGAGCACTGAACTTCTCAAACTGCTGCAATGTATTTATTGGGAGAGCACTGCACTTCTCACACTACTGCAATGTATTTATTGAGAGAGTACCAGCACTTCTCAGCACTGCTGCGATGCATTTATTGGGTGAGCACCAGCACTTCCCAGCACTGCTGCGATGCATTTATTGGGAGAGCACCGCACTTCTCAGCACTGCTGCAATACATTTATTGGGAGAGCACCAGCACTTCTCAGCTCTGCTGCAATGCATTTATTGGGAGAGCACCAGCACTTCTCAGCACTGCTGCAATGCATTTATTGGGAGAGCACCAGCACTTTTCAGTACAGCTGCAATGCATTGATTGGGAGAGCACCGCACTTCTCACACTTCTGTGATGCATTTATTGGGAGAGCACCGCACTTCTCACACTGCTGCGATGCATTTATTGGGAGAGCACCAGCACTTCTCACAGTGCTGCAATGCATTTATTGGGAGAGCACCAGCACTTCTCAGCACTGCTGCGATGCATTTATTGGGTGAGCATCAGCACTTCTCAGCACTGCTGCGATGCATTTATTGGGTGAGCACCAGCACTTCTCAGCACTGCTGCGATGCATTTATTGGGTGAGCGCCAGCACTTCTCAAACTGCAGCGATGCATTTATTGGGAGAGCACCAGCACTTCTCAGCACTGCTGCGATGCATTTATTGGGAGAGCACTGCACTTCTCTGCACAGCTGCAATGCATTTATTGGGAGAGCACCAGCACTTCTCAGCACTGCTGCGATGCATTTTCACCGGCAATTCTCACACTGCTGCAATGTATTTATTGGGAGCACCAGCATTTCTGAGCACTGCTGCAATGCATTTATTGGGAGAGCACTGCCCTTCTCAGCACTGCTGCGATGCATTTATTGGGAGAGCAGAGGCACTTCTCACACTGCTGCGATGCATTTATTGGGAGAGCATCGGCACTTCTCAGCACTGCTGCGATGCATTTATTGGGAGAGCACTGCACTTCTCAGCACTGCTGCGATGCATTTATTGGGAGAGCAGAGGTCCTTCTCAGCACTGCTGCAATGCATTTGTTGGGAGTGCAGCGGCACTTCTCAGCACTGCTTCAATGTATTTATTGGGAGAGCACTGGACTTCTCACACCGCTGCAATGTATTAATTGGGAGAGCACTGCACTTCTCAGCACTGCTGCAATGCATTTATTGGGAGAGCACCGCCCCTTCTCACACTGCTGCGATGCATTTATTGGGAGAGCACCAGCACTTCTCACACTGCTGCAATGTATTTATTGGGAGAGCACCAGCACTTCTCACACTGCTGCGATGCATTTATTGGGAGAGCAGAGGCCCTTCTCAGCACTGCTGCAATGCATTTGTTGGGAGTGCAGCAGCACTTCTCAGCACTGCTGCAATGTATTTATTGGGAGAGCACTGCATTTCTCACACCGCTGCAATGTATTTATTGGGAGAGCACTGCACTTCTCAGCACTGCTGCAATGCATTTATTGAGAGAGCACCGGCACTTCTCACACTGCTGCAATGTATTTATTGGGAGCGCACCGCCACTTCTCACACTGCTGCAATGTATTTATTGGGAGAGCACCAGCACTTCTCAGCACTGCTACAATGTATTTATTGGGAAAGCACTGCACTTCTCAGCACTGCTGCAATGCATTTATTGGGAGAGCACCGCCACTTCTCACACTGCTGCGATGCATTTATTGGGAGAGCACCCGCACTTCTCAGCACTGCTGCAATGCATTTATTGGGACAGCACCAGCACTTCTTTGCACTACTGCAATGTATTTATTGGGAGAGCACCGGCAATTCTCACACTGCTGCAATGTATTTATTGGGAGCACCAGCACTTCTGAGCACTGCTGCAATGCATTTATTGGGAGAGCACTGCACTTCTCAGCACTGCTGCGATGCATTTATTGGGAGAGCACCGGCACTTCTCACACTGCTGCAATGCATTTATTGGGAGAACACCTGCACTTCTCAGCACTGCTGCAATGCATTTATTGGGTGAGCCCCAGCACTTCCCAGCACTGCTGCGATGCATTTATTGGGTGAGCACCAGCACTTCTCAGCACCGCTGCGATGCATTTATTGGGAGAGCACCAGCACTTCTTAGCACTGCTGCAATGTATTTATTGGGAGAGCACCGGCAATTCTCACACTGCTGCAATGTATTTATTGGGAGCACCAGCACTTCTGAGCACTGCTGCTATGCATTTATTGGGAGAGCACCAGCACTTCTCAGCACTGCTGCGATGCATTTATTGGGAGAGCACCAGCACTTCTCAGCACTGCTGCGATGCATTTATTGGGAGAGCACTAGCACTTCTCACACTGCTGCAATGTATTTATTGGGAGAGCACTGCACTTCTCAGCACTGCTGCAATGTATTTATTGGGAGAGCACTGCACTTCTCAGCACTGCTGCAATGCATTTATTGGGAGAGCACCAGCACTTCTCAGCACGGCTGCAATGCATTTATTGGGAGAGCACCAGCACTTCTCAGCACTGCTGCGATGCATTTATTGGGAGAGCACCGGCACTTCTCAGGAACAGGTATTTTAAACAGTGAGTGTCTGCATTTCTATATTTCCATTCAAAGCACTAAGTCAAACCCCACGTTGAGCCAAACTCTTTCAATTAGTGAAGCCACTGAAGATTCTGTTCAGCCAATCAGAGAGCACTAAAGATGAAGGTTGAAGAATCAGTGATATAAGATGATTTTCCTGTTTACCATTCCCTCTCCACCTTTTCCCCATAAGACGTGTGTCTTGGCTATGCTACGCGCTAATAGCTTATAATATTGTGTAATCTCATGTTTCTCTCCTGTAATTGGTGTAATTATGTAACCTGATCCTCATGTAAAGCGCTCTGATACCTCCGGGCCTAGCCAGCCCAATATAAACCTTTGCAAATAAATAAATACATATTAGAAGTAAAATGAATGACGTCTGGATCCAGGCACAGGATGGAGCAGCCTAAAGAAGCCACGAAGAGCTGTTTCTCCTAGGGTTTAACCCTTTCTATGCTGGTGACGAACCCCAGACGTCACGCTCCGCGGTGCTTGTGTGCGGATGACGGCTGGGGTTCGTCACGGCCCCGCCCTGTTTGTTTGTTTACCGGACAGCGGCGGAAACGGGCCAGCATCGAAGGGGTTAAGGCAACATCAGACCAGTGTGGACTGTCCAGCTACTGCAGCTCACCTGAAAAAAAAAGCAGGTAAAGGTGGGGCATGAAACTAAGGATGTTTATCTGATGATTGTAAAATATATTTTTAATGATTAACCCCTTCGATGCTGATGACGGCCCCCAGGCTTGTGTGCTGATGACGGCTGGGGGCTGTCATAAACCCGCCCACTCGCGATTCTGCCGCACAGGCGCAGAATCGCGGCCGTGCCCAAGGGGTTAAAGAGAAAGATAATTTTAAATACCCAACTGTTTTGTTTTTCAACTTTGTGCATCTCGGACTAACGCTGAAGAGGAAATGCTCTCCCCGTGAGAGGCAGCCCTGAGCAGATTTATTGCAGAGAAATGTGTTCTTTCAAGTTACTCTTTAACTGGCTGAAGGTTCAAGGGTCGTCACTCAAGGAGTTCCGCTGCTGTCTTGGAAATATCACAGGAGTTTGTAGATGAAGTTTGGCTCAAGTTCCTCTCAACAAGTCTTGTTGTCAGGGGAAGAAGGGTGAAGTAGCAGTGCTCTTCCAGGTTTAGGGGCAGATGTATCAAGATTCCATTTTGCGATTCCAAAATAGCGATTTTTAAGGAATCGCTATTTAGAAATCGCAAAATGGAATGTATGTAAAAAAATCGCTATTTTTTAGCGAGTCCTTATTCTTCCTTATTTGCGAATTCGCATTTTGCGAATTCGCAAATAAGGAATAATTTCCCATGCATTCCTATGGGCCAGGAGGCCCATAGGAATGATTGTGAAGTAATTCTCAAATTGCGAATTCGCAATTTGCTAATCGCAATTTGAGAATTATTTCAAGGGTGCAGGGGTGTCTCAAAGACACCCTGCTGCACCCCTGAAATGTACATGTGTGTGCATATGGCACACATACATGCCCTATGGGCATGTGTGTGCGTCACAAGCCACCTTAAAAAATGCCAAATTGTGCATTTTTTAAAGACTTCGCAAATTACCATCAACTACAAGTTGGTGGTAATTTGCGATTTCTTAACCAAAAATTGCAATTAAAAAATGATACATACATAGCATTTAAGGAATCGCAAAATTGCGATTCCTTAAATGCTATGGCAAAATAAGGAATCGCTAATTTTTGCTATTTCTTATTTTGCGAATTTTTGATGCATGCCAAAACATGCAAATAGACCGTTTGCGATTCACAAAGGCCGAAATTCTGCGAATTTTGGCCTTTGCGATTCGCAAAAGGCTTGATACATCTGCCCCTTAGTCACTAAAATTAGGAGCATTGCTAATCGAAAAATGTCGGGGATCCCTGCATAAAATTGTGGCTAAGCCTGGCACCATACATGGATGGCACAAATTGCGGACAATGGCGTTTGTAATTAAAGTAGGAACGGGCATTACAATTCAGAATCCTTAGAGAGCAGATCATTGAATTGGTAGAATAATTGCAGAAGATTCATACCATAGTTGTACTAGTGCAGAAAATTGCTACGACCTGAGAAAACATGTAGACCTTAGAATTCCAAATCGAAATAGTTGAGTAGATTGTGATACCCATTGTTGTTGGGGTGGGGGGGGGACAGAGGCTGTTCAGTTCCGTTCAAATAACTTTATTCGACTCAAAAAGAATCATAAAAGTATACTATTAAAAAAAGGTCATACATACAAATCACAAATGGTATTTCAAATTCCAAGATTCACGGACGAAAACAGTATACAAAATATCATAGCACTACACATTGTTGGGCTGAATTATTACATGAGCAGGGGGTAGCCTCTCACACCAATCTCCATGCTTAATGAAGGCAACTACAAAGTGCAGTACATTAAGCTGAATTTCATATCTACAAATCACAAATGTTATTTCATATTCAGAAAAAGAAATCGTGGACAAATACACAATACACAATATATCATATCAAAAACATAAAATCAATAAAACATGTTCCTAATTCATAGCGATTCCTAATTAAAAGAGCAGATCTAATAAAAGTAAGCATAGAGCTACATATAGTAGCAGTTGATAGTGATCTCAAATACTCAAAATCTTCCTTATGTGTACAAGGTCGAATATCCCTCAAGAGAGGTTTAATAAAGCAATCTCTTGGGGCTTTATAAAGCGAACAAAAGAGTACAAAGTGCACTGTGCATTGTTGGGCTACATTATCACATGGGCAAGAGGGCAGCCTCTCACACCAGCCCCCTTGCTTGCGGAAGGCAGCCAAAAAGTGCAGTGCTTTTAACCGGAATCTAGTCAAATAAATAAGCCATTGTTTATGTGTGGTAAAAGACAAGTAAAACTGTTGCTGTGATATAAACACTTGGTCAGATGTGTATTTATCGTGTCTGGACAGACCTAAAGCAGTGTAATAGGCATTCTTAATAACCATCTTCATGTCCAGAGTCAAGTCAGGGTTTTCGTAAAAGTTTTTCAGGCCTATTTTATAGAAGTTTCCTTCACATAGCATAACCAAGGTATCATCATGGCCTTATCAAGATTCATACAATCTTTTAAAATTTCTTTTGAAAACAACAACAACAGAGGCTATTATCTTGTAGGTTGAAAACTACAAACACCAAATTAAGATTCACATGGAGCTTCAAGCACTAAACACATCCAAGGATGCATTCCAGTTTTCAAGGATGCTCTTAAGAGATGCCTCTTCAGAAACCCAAGGTGTGATGCTCCTTCTGAGGCTCCCAGCTTTACAGGATGGCCTTCAAGTGGATGACAAATGGTCACGGACCACCATGTTGCACTGCACAAGCTTTGTTCCATTTTGCATGATAATGTTAGGACAACTGTGTGCTGCTCAAATAACATGTCGGATATTTTAGGACATATCATTCCCAACGATGGGGTAACTACTCCTTTTGTATCTGATATGTGAATGCAATGCCCCTCACCCAGGGGCCTGTGATTACCTGTCATGTTTTGTGATTTATGTGGAAGTCACCACAGATATTTGAATGGTGAGCTGCAAAGAAAGAAACCGTGAAGATATTTCTACACAAAGGTATTCTATTTCTTCGGAGTAATAAGTTGGAGCTATGCTTTAGTGAAACAAGGAAGACATATTGGTGGTCTCAACTTTGAACCAATATTATTGTACTATTACTGTAGACACATTTGGTCTAGATCTGTACTCTCCCAATTGTAAGACCCATGTAGCATACCAATCTAGTTTCCTGCCCTGAACATATCCATTAGTTTGACCTTAAGTGTAAAAACCTGTAATATCATAGTGATGTTGTTAGAACTGGGATTTCTGGTTGGCTAAGGCTTACGCCAAAGCCAGGCAGAAACCACCATTCTAGTCAGGGCAAGGGGGTCACACGCCAAGATAACCCCTGCTCACCCCCTTGGTAGCTTGGCACGAGCAGACAGGCTTATCCCGGAGGCAATGTGTAAAGCATTTGCGCACGCACACAACAGCAACAACATCCTAGGCACACCACAAAAGGAACTCCACACAAGGTTATATAAACATAACGTTTGTATTGTCAAAACACATCAGATAGTAATTACACAATATACATTGTGCCAACTGGCACGGGCAATATTCACACAGGATTATTTACACCAGGACAGGGCCACATGGGCCACTGTCAGAATCAACACTTAGCAGAAATAGCACTTCTAGAACTTAGACATAGGGGCCTATTACAATGGAGGATTTTCCGCATCCTCCAGGGTGGCGGTCACATCCTAATTGCACAGGAGGGAACTCCGCCGGCCATGCGGAGATTCCCTCCTACTCTATGGTGGCGGACGGACTCAGGTCCGTCCGCCATCATAATCGGCCCCTAAGTGTAGCACAAAATAACAATTATAGATCACAACCAGTAACCACTGGTAACCGGTAGGTACACACTGCGCAATACTAATAACCATAGGCCTAGATCACGCATGGACACATAACCTCTCTAGTATAACATACTAGGCAAAGCAAACTTCTAAGCATGAACACCTTTAGAAGTATAACACAAGCATAAAGGCAAAGCACATTACGCATAATCACATTTAGGCCTAAACAATATAACTGCAGTAGGCAATCTCCAACTAGTCTAAACACATTAGACTCTGCCTCCTAAGAATAAATCAAGCATCAAGCACAGAGTGAGATATCATCTCACTAGCATACACCTCCATAATCATAAACCACAGTTTAGAGGTATAAAACACAGGGTGCGCAAAACATACTAAATGCATTACATTGCCTAGCACCACATCACTCTAGCACATAAATCACATTAGGCAATTATCAGCACAAACATAGGAAATCACATTGCGCAGAAATCACATTAGGGCCTTGCGCCCTACCCACATACCAGCCCCCTGGCCAACTGGCCATCTCAAGAAGGGGTTCAAATGCCCTGTGTCCAGAATGTCAGGGCGCACTGCCATGCAGCGCCAGTCAGGGGTGCGCTCCCGGCGCAAACCTAAACGTTGCAGCTGCCCACTAATTGCTGGGCAGCTGAGACAATCCCAAGGGCCTAAACGCTGCAGCTGGCACTAAGTGCTGCGCAGCTGTAAAAGGCCTGGCACCTCTGTGCCATCTCTGTCCCTCACAAGAACTCTTTCTCTCACATTGCGCCTAAACGGTGCAGCTGCCCACTAATTGCTGGGCAGCTGGAGACAAAACTGCGACAGGGGCTCTCACAGGCCCCTAGAACAAATCTGCGCCATCTGTTGGAGCCCCACAGGCTCTGAAACTCTGCGCACGTTGGAGCCACACAGGCTTTGACACAACACATGCCCCCAAACGTTGGAGTCCCACGGGCTCTGGCAACGATGGCACCTGTTGGAGCCACCAAGGCACTAGAAAGAAACATGCCCCAGACACTGCTGGGCCCACAAGGGCTCTGGGACAAATGCTGCAGGGCGGATGTGCCATCTGGCTCTGAAGATAAATCTGCCCACCTCTTTGCAGCCACCTAGTCTCTAGAAACAACTGTGGGGCCATGGTGGAGCCAACGAGGCTCGGGAATAATGGCGGGGCAGCCCACTGCCATCCGGGGCTGCTCGGGGAATGAGACATGCCATCCCCCCTGCCCAGCCCTCACTTACCGGGCTCCGGCGGCAGGGGGACTCTTAAACAAATATGGGTATTGGAGCACTCGGGCTCCGTCGAAACGTTGGGGCGGCCCACTGCCATCTGGGGCCGCCCTACCTCCACCCTCGTCATTGTGCCGTTTTCCGGCACCAACAGCAGCTCCCACGGAGCCCCACAGCCCTGACTCACCGGGCTGCTGCTAGAGGCATCGCTCCGTCTCGGGGCAGGACTCCACTTCCGGGGCTCCCTCCATCGCATGGGAGCCCCGCACCACTCACGCTGCATCCTCTTCCCTTGGTGGCGGCCCCGGGGCTCTCCATAACTCACCGGAGCCCCGGGCCGCGAGAGGCCAGCTGCTTCTTCCTCCGCTGGTGGCGGTGGGCGGGACTTCCTGCCGGATTTCAGGCCCCGCCCCTGTCCCGGCCAAAGCTGCCTGACTTCCGGTTTCGTGTCCGAGACTCGGGCCGCCGCGGTGATTTCAAAGATCAGTAAATGAGGGGTGGGCACCCTCGGTAGGCAAAATAAAAGTAGAAGCGAGGTGGGCACTCGCTATGGCACCGATAAAAAGGGGCGGCACCCTTTAGTTAAAAATAGCTATTATCGGGCATAATGCAGGGTAGGCACCTGCGAGGCATAAAAGGGCAGGAGCGCCTCCCCCCCTGAGGGACAACAACAGCGCTCTGCCCAGCAATCAAGATAAAGCTCTCACGAGGCGCTGGGGGCCCAGAAATTACAAAAAGGCCCCAGAAAGGACCCCACAGCAAGGAGGGTCCCAGCAGCAGCAGGGCACTACAGGACAAGGCTTCTAGGGCAAGTAAAGTCTCCCAGCCATCCTCAGGCCAGGCAGAAAGGGCCCCCAGAAAGAAGTCCTCCAGCAGCCAGGGCAGCCAGGGGATGGGCAGTGCCCAGGGAGGCAAGCCTTCCCCTGGGCCCAAGCAGCGGCACGCCCCTGGTAGATTCAAGTCAGGAAACAAGAACATTCTGTAAGGGGACACAGCCCCTTTTTATACAGTCCAAACCTTTGTCTAAAGGTGCAGGGTGGGCGGGCAAAGCCAGGCGCAGCTGGTTTGGGAGCACTCTTGATGAGCTCATCCACCCCTCCCATTCACTAGTCAGGCCAGGGTCATCAGTCGCACCACAGGGGGCGGAGCCAGCATTGTGTGGGGAAAGCCCAGCCCTATTCAGGTCCCAGGTGCAGCCCCTCCCTCACATCAGCATGCTAATCTCAACACTCACCACTGGGCAGACCCATCCAGACTCCTGGAGCCAGGCTCCAGCCAATCACGTGCCAGCACACTCACTACACACGCACACCCATGTCTAGAAGTGGCACTTCCACACTAGACACATTCACGCTGCACACATCATTGCGCAGCATTCAATCTCACGAATTCGTACATACCAAACTCGACCCTGCACTCCCCACGCATCAGGAACTACCATGGTCACACATATTCCCCATGCATTCCTATGGGAGGGCAGGTCACACACCACACACACTGAGAGCTCACGCACTTTACACTGTACCACAGTGAAAAAGTGCGCAGAGGCCTAAAATCACCAACACCAGGTTACAGAAATAGGCCAGGAAAAATCAAACAGTTTCGGGGTGAACCTGCCAAAAAGGGCCAGGTCCAACAGATGTCATAAAGCTAGAGATGTGCTGGCAACGCATTCCAGGGCACTATTACTGATGAAATATGATGGACCACTGAGATACCTTTCTCTATCTCTTAAAGTAATATATTCTGGGTGGATGTACTCTGTTTTATAAAATGCCAATAAAGAAATATTTTTAAAAAATGATGTCATAAATCATTCAGGCGCTGAGCATGTGTTGTGGCAGTCTGTGGCATGTAGGGTTTTTATACTGATGCACTCAGGGCCAGACTGTGGAACCAGGCGCAGCGTAGCAAAAACACTCAAACCAACCCTGTTCCTGTCCTCGCCTCTCCCTAAGTCACTCTTTCCATCCATCCTTTCCTTCTCTCCTCTTTCTCTTCTCTTCTCCTTCCCTAACTCTTTCTACCTCTCACCCCCTCTCTCCCTCTTTCTTTGAAGCCCCCCTATGCCTGCTGCAATTTACCTTGGGGAGCTGGGAAAGATCACAGAGTCACTGGGACTTGCAAAACCGGTCTCCAACGGGTCCTGCGCCCTGGGAAAAATGCCCGATGGAAAAAGGCCGGTCCAGCCCTGGATGCATCATGGTGGTGGAAGCAGTTGAGTCCTGAGCCACACTGTCAGATAATATAGTCTTACCTCAACTGCAGTCCCCAGTCGTCAATTTGTTGGCGTCGACCAATGGACTTTCACCTATTTATTTTTTGTTTTGCGATTGACAGTGAGAACAGTGTCACAAATGCATTATATGGTGACCCATACCGGTTGGCCGTGATGTTTTGCCTGGCCTGCAGGTAACTCTTTCAGGATAAGCGGTTGCACAGCATTGTTGCGTCTGAACCCTCAGCGCATGTGAATTAGGCAACACAGGAAGTGATGTGTTGGGCTGGGTAGAGTCAGAGCCCACTGTTCATACGTTTCCTCCAGCTGAAGTAGGTGGAACAACAGGCTGCCCAAGATCAGGATGAGCGTTCCACTGATGCTTCCAGTGCATCAAGCCTCCATCACTCCAGCTGACGTGGATGGAACTCAAAGGTCGCTACGGTCATGCCGTGTTTTCCATTATGTTGCCAGTAGACCATAAATTGGCTTCGCAGGAGTTGTGAGGCTGGATCAGGTGTGTGGTGCTGGGTAGTCCAGACACCATCTTCCAGACGGGAAGTTTGCCTTGTGCAAGGCTTCACACATATGTTCAGGTACTGTGGCTGCCTTCTTACTGTGTGCTCACTAATACTGTTCCAATACATGTGTGCACTCTGCGATACGCTGGCATGTGGAATCTATTTTTCAGGCAGGCTTATCTGGTTTGCACTTTCCATGGAGTGCACACACCTGTGACACATTAACACATGCAATGGCAGTTCTGGAATTAATCTTTGGAAACAGAACATTGCATTAAGGTCTACTGTTGTCAGAGTTGGCATACTCTTTGCCTTATTATTCCAAGACATACAAGGCATCCAGTTGTGTAGGGAGGCTGGTCCACAGCTTGTACTTATAAGTAATGGTAGATTTCAACCCAGGTAGTCAAGCATGGACTGTGGTTAAGCTCTCTCTATGCTCTATGCCACCTTGTTTCCTAGAGAAACCTGGAAAGCCCCAAAAAATGGAAGAGTTGGTTCAGGGCTTTCGGTAACTGTCTGATAGAAATTGAAGGAACGCAAATTTGCTATACTGTTCATTTGTTTGGGTAGTTAAGGGCAAAACATTTTTGATGATCTGCCTGAATATGTTCCAGATGACCCCACTGTAACTATCTAAGAAGAGGCCGTAATTCATTCGGAGAGCCCTTTTGTCCCTTCACTGAGCATAGTTGTGGGGAATTCTTTATGCACTGCCTACAGGCGCATGAGCCGTTTGAACAATATCTGGTGAAGTTGCCTATACCTGCTGCGAATTGTGAGTATGAACAGTTTGTTGACAGATGATCAGAGACAAAGTGGTCTGTTACTCTTTCACTTAAAAAGTACAAGAAAGACTCCTGGCCTGTAGTAATCCTACAATGGTGTAAGCTATCGCTACTGCCAAGGGGATTGAACAGTATGAGCATTCTTCTAGGGTGTTGAACCAACATGAGCCACATGATGCATAATCCCTGGCAACCGTGAACATGGTGCTGGAAGTAAAAGGATAAGCCAAACTATAGGAAGAGGATGGATGAAGTTAGACAAGATATGCCAATAAAACCACAGGTATATGCATAAAGTGTGCCTATAATCAACAGGAGTTGCGCAAAAAGACCTGCCCAGGGTAAACAATGTTTACCATGAAACTTTTTCCCCGCTGGGAATTACAACGCGGTCATTAAAACAAACGCATTTTAATTTTGCATACCATTATTCCGCAAGTCGGAACAACGACTTGCGATGGGGGGAGAAGATGTAATGTCCGCACCGACTGGAGTTGGAATAGTAAATTAGACTATTCCAACATCCAGCGCCCTCCCTTCGCAAGTCGCTGTTAAGACTTCGACTTGCGGGGTAATGGTATGCGGAATTACAACGCGGTCACTGTAACAACAGCGTTGTAATTCCCTGTGGGGAAAAAGACTGCGGGATCTCGAGGCATATTCCCTGTCCAGCTTTGGCTAAAATTTGTAATGTTTGTGGCAGAAGGTGTAGAAAAAAGTGCTGATGACATAGAAGACCTTGAGGAGAATATGGACAATTTGGTACTAATGGTGATGTGCAGCGCTGATGACAAACCAATGTGTGTGTTGAAGATACAGAATTGAAGGGTGGAGTGTATCGTGGATTCAGGGTCGCCCATCACAATTATTGGTAAGGCGGTGTCTTCTCGGACATCGGAGAGGGGTACCGACGGTCAGAGCGAGGCTTCATTTTTCCCGAGCGGTTGCCGGGTGAGGTGAGGTATTCTCCCACACAATGCTGGGAAAGGACATCTAATTCAATCCCACCAGTTAACATTGGGGACCCAAGTTCCTGGTAGGAGTTATTGAATCATTAATGTACAAGATTAAAATTCTTATTATTATTTTGTCACTCACATTTACATAACTTTTGCAGTAGCTATTCCATCTAGGTCCTGAAGAAAGCCGGACAGGTTGTTCCATACGGCTGAAACATGTTGACCGCATTGCACAGCGCCACAACATAGTCATAATTTCACACTATTTGGCGCTATTTTAATTTTGGCACTAGTACAATCCTTATTAAACTTCATTTTTTGTCCTAGTAGTCAATTTTATATCTCACTTTCACATCCACAGCACTGCACTCCATCAGTATCATCTGAAATACACTGTGGCTAGAGTTCCACCTCAGTAATCCATCTCTGCACCATCAACTGATGGGTTGGGCGAGTTTTGGATTTACTATTCGTATCCCACATGACGAGATTCCGCCATAAGGGTGGTCTGATGGGAGTTTCTCAGCCCAGTGTTATTTCATTTGGTTGCCATACGATCTCATCATACCTTTAGTCTTCAGTACAGTAAACATCTGTATTTTGACCAGACATCTCATTTTGTTGTTTTGATATTTCAGTTGGGGTATTGAGATGTCGGGGTCGGTAAACTAAACCCCCCTTTCTTGACCCTCCTCACCTCCATTTTTCTAGGTGTTGTTGAAGAGTCTGACATCAAGCTTAAAGAGAGTAATATTAACCCGGGGGCTATAAAAAATGCTGTAATCCTTGATGGGTATTTTGGCGGGACATTACTTTTGGGGGTATAGCGATCTATGGAAAAATCTGTGTAGTGGAAGATTGTGAAAACATCACAGCAGACAACAGCTGGAGGCTTGGCACATAACATTTGTCCCAAGTGATGAACCTCAAGTCTCACTTGTTGAAGTGGATGAGACTACCGATAGCACATTGAATGGGTACAGAGAGGTCTTTAGCAGCACTATGGGCAAACTAAAGGGTTTCCATCATGTTATAAAATTAAAACCAGATGCTGCACCAGTCAGATACCAAGTATGGGCTACACCTTTAACAGCAAAACAGGTAGTGTTCGAAAGTTTCAAGAAGCTGAATGTTGATGGGGTGATGATTGAACTATTCGAATCCACTCCATGGCTTTTCCCAATAGTTGTGGCTCTGTAACGTTAGACTTTGTGTTGCTCTCCGCACCCTTAAAAGGAACATGTGGGTCGATTGACAGCCCTCCGGAAAATAAATTGATTAGTCACTACATTGTTTGTTGTACAAGTATTGAGCACACTAGACTTAAAGAAAGTATACCACCAGATGGAGTTCGAGGAGAAATCAAGAGATTGCACTGCGTTTACAATTCCAGAAGGGGTTATTATTTCAGAAAGATACCTTCAGTGCTTGCCTCAGTGGCATCCATCTTCTAGCATCTCAAGCATGAGTTATTTGGCAGTGAGTCGGGTGTTATTGCCTTTCAAGATGACATTCTTGTGTTTGGATATAATGAGGCTGAACACCACAGTGCCCTAACAAGGGTTCTTAGCAATTCTGAATGGCAAGGGATTAACATTGTGAATGGACAAATGTGTGTTGAAGCAAAAACAAGTAGAATATCTAAGCCAAGTAATTTTTGACAATGCCATTTATCCTAAGCCAATCTTAATTAGGGCAATCAAACAGGTGCTGCACCCAAAAAGATATTTTTAAAAATATACGTCCTTCCTTGCAGTTTATGACGAGTAAGCGGAATTCATCAATAATTTTGCAGATAAACCAAAGCCTCTTATATAATTGGCAAAATAAAATGTACCGATGATGAGACTGAACAGAAATGTTTTGAAGAAATAAAACATGACATAGCAACAGCCAACCAATTCCAGTGTTTCCACATGGTGTTGAAACATAAATCCTCCCATGATGCTTACGCAATTTGTGGCATGCTAAAAGTCAAGCTTGGTGACTCAGTCTACATTAGAACACTGCATAGCAATACTCAAAGGTGAGTCCAGGTATGCATAGCGTGTAATTGGTTTAGCGAAAACATTGTGGGTGTGGCATTGCAAAAGAGTATGCAACACTCATGTTGTTGTCAATGGCATGAAAAGGGTGAAAATAGGGGATTTGTGGCTTGATGATCTGGAGGAGGAAATGTGCTTGTGCACCCTATGAGGGATACATTTGGAATGTGTGTTTCATATGCAAGTGGTATAAGTGGTCTTGATATGAGAACAAGTTTAGGTGATTGCAAGTTTGCAGCATGCTGCAGCTGCGGCCATTATGCGCGGTGGCAGACAAATTATGTTACCAATAAGTTCCAGGGCTATGTTTTGTAGTAACTGTATTATGACAAGCTCTGTTGTTTTACTATGCATAGTTGTGGGGTTGTTCATTGTAGTTTGTTTTTCTGTTCTTTTGTAAAGAGGGATGATATGTAGTGATGTAGAGTGTAGCATGCAAGTTTTATACTAAAGCATTGTGGGGATGTATGTCATTACCACGCATGCTTTTACAACGCATGCCTTTACTATGCAACTTTCACAACACATGTCGTTACAACGACTTGCGTTGGGGGGTTCTGGATAGTGAATAGTTTAATTTACTATTCCAACTCCAGTCCCCGTGGATAGTAGGGAAGGTTTTGGATAGTAAATTAACTATTCCCTATCCTAGAGCGCCCCCCAGCGCAAGTCGTTGTAATGACTTGCGTTGTAAAAGTTGCGTGGTAAAGGTACTGCGTTGTAAAAGTTGCGTTGTAAACGCTGTTCCCTCATTGGGGCGGTAGAGCAGTTGGATTCCAGTCTGCCACACCACCAGATTATATAGTCTGACCTCTACTGCAGCCTTCTGTTATTTTTTAAACATGTCTGGATTGCAGAGCATCCTCATCTTTTTACCAGTGAGACACAGCACTAACCATAAGGCCCCTTGAGGGTATGTTCACTGACGGGTGGTACTCAAAGGTTTCCAGGCTTTATCAGTACCGGTTCCAGGTAGGATCATTGAAGCAGATTGGCTGTCTCTCCTATTTTTGAGTAACTGAAGCTAGAACCTGAGTGTAGAAACAAAGAGGTTGTTTATTGCTTTGGTTGATGTGGTTAGTAGTGTTATGGATTCTGTGAAAGAACAGCCATAGATGAACAGAGGGTGGATAATGTGATGGGAGGATGACTGGTTGCATAGTGAAGGGATGGCCAGTGCCTATTTAAAGGGGACATCTAGTCTATGATGCCACATTAGGTTTTAGAAACCAGCCAGGCACCATCAATCCAAAGAGCATTCCAGAATCAATCACAGGGTTTCATAAATGTGGCTTCGAAAGCTTACTGAGCTGACCCAGTGGCTTTCCTCAGTGTCTTCTATAAAGACTTCTACTCACACCCAGCCAGCAAGACCACAGGGGCTGCTGTGCTGATGACAGCCTCTCAGTGTGACCGTGTCCAGATTATTTTAAATACCATTTCCATAATTTTTTTAGTGTGATAATGCATTATTTTTGAGGAGAACTGCTGTGTTTGTGTTTTATGCAATATCCATAAAAAGTTTCTTTTAGATCAAAACAGGGCCTTGTGTATGAGAACTGGGTGAGTGTCACAGATATAATTTGCAGTAATAATGGTTAGCCGCTGCTGTGTTACAATATTGAAAACATACTCACTAGTTATGAAAATTACATGTAAACACATTTAGAATTTGGACGTGTGCCTGTGCACTGTCAGTGACCTGGCCAAAGAGGGCATGAACTGTCAAAACGGGATCATAAATTCAAAGCTGTTCCGAACAGGGCCCCCCCAAAATACATTTGACCCAGAGTCCCCAAAATCCTTAAGATGTCCCTGTCAATGCTCCCCCCCCCACCCACCAACCCATAACTGTTGCCTATGCCCTTCTCATTTCTAAGGAGGGACAATTTGTGGGAAAGGGAACATTAAGTGCTCAAATATTCAGCCAAGACCTTCGAAATAACTGAAGAAAACCAAGATTTTCCAGTTTTCAAGTTTACAAATGCATTTACATATTGAAGTTATAATTACAGAAAGCAAAGGTTAATCATAATCAGGGAATTAACATAAATAACATAAATAAGAACTTAATAATAAATCCAAAATAGAAAGGACCAAGGGCCAGATGTAGGTAAATCTCATTTACTGATTCATAAATTCCAAATTTTACAGATTCTGTATTTATGAATCGGTAAATAAGATGTAGGTAATAATTCGGTATTTTTACCGAATCGGTAAGATTAGGTATTTACCGATTCGGTAAATACCGAATCTGTATTTGCTATTGAATCCTATGGGCCTTGAAGCCCATAGGATTCAATAGCAAATACCGAATCGGTATTTACCGAATCGGTAAAAATACCGAATTGCAAAGGGGAACAGGGTGTCACTTTGACACCCTGTTGCACCCCTGTAACTAGCTTGTGCGCCATGTGGCACACAGACATGCCCTTAGGGCATGTCTGTGTGCCACATGGCACAGGTGTACATGCACAGATGTGCATGTACACAGGGATTCGGTATTTACCATGCAATTGTATTACATGGTAAATACCGAATCCTGAAAGGCCTGAAGCACTGTTCAAAGTGCTACCTACATCTGAAAATACAGATTCGGTAATTTTACCGATTGGTAAATTTACCGAATCGGTAAAATTTACAGAATCGTAAATTTACCGATTCTGTAATTTGACCGATTCGGTAAAATTACCGAATCTGTATGTTTTTTGAGCCCCTACATCTCCATAGCCCAATACCGGTCGGAAACGGCCGAAAATCGGTATTTTCGGCCGTTTCCGACCTGTATTGGGCTACCTACATCTGGCCCCTAGTGACTAGGCCTCTCTACAAAAATAAACAGTAGTTCTCTGTTCTGAACAGCGTAAGCAGAACAGATTAATGACATGAGCAATGTATCTCTAAAATAAAAACAGCACTTCTAAACTGTGCAATGCTACCAAGCAAAATGTAAAAATATCTTAAGTGGAAAATGTCTGAATGTCTAAAGCAGAATGTCTAAATGTCTAGAGCAAAAAGGCTAAAAAAACTGAATCTCTAAATTGTAAATCCTCATGTCGTAATGTTTGCAGATACATTATAATGTTTTAGACAAAGACATTACCCAGTTTCCTGGTTATGTTAGTATGTACAGAGGTGCTACTAAAAGGTTACATGTTCAGTAAACAAATCAAACTACTAATTTCTACTTGCAAATGTTTTCTCATTGGAGAAACACATGAGTAATGCAACTTAATACAATGGACTGTTCTGCACATTAACATAGCAATGAACAATGCACATAGCAAAATAAGTTTAGCACATTAACTTTCAAATTGTTCCAAATACATCCCCTTGGCTAAAGAAGCTGAAAATTATAATTTTCCATGTACAGAGACACCATGGCAACGGCTGAATTGTGATGATTTTCTGAAATGCTCGTGCACAACATTTAAAGATGCACTTTCAGTCATGTGGCCTAGTGCCGCCTGGTTGTGCTAATTGACCCACACCTATATTAAAAATTACTTTTTTAATGGAAAAATCATTTTCCACACCCTTGTCCTCTTTCTGAGTCTCAGCTGATACAAACTCTGCATGTCCATGGCCCACATAAGCCTGGCATCAAGCCCTATAGCTCGCCTCTGACCATTTACCCATCACCTGCACCTAAATGTGGCAGGGGTGGTGAACAACACTTACAACACAACTTTTACAACGTAGTGCTTTCACAACGCGGTATTTACAACGCAAACCATTACAACGCATTGCGCTGGGGGGCGCTCTAGGCTAGGGAATAGATTTAATTTACTATACAACACCTTCCCTACTATCCACGGGGACTGGAGTTGGAATAGTAAATTAAACTATTCACTATCCAGCGCCCCAAAGCACTATGCGTTGTAATGGTATGCGTTGTAAAACTCGCGTTGTAAAAGCATGCGATGTAAAAGCATGCGTTGTAATGTCATACATCCGGCAGGGGTATAGTTTGTCAGAGTTGGGCTCTGCCCTACATGGGCACTGTCAGCTCAGTACCTTAGCTAGTGTCAGGGCTGTTTTAGTGTCCTTTGTTTGCCAAAAGGCCGAGATTTTAGACATGGATAGCTTTTTCCTACTCAGCACAAATTTTCACAGATACAGCATGCAAATATCACACATAGGACCACCCCAACTTGGATATGTCACATAAAATCTTGTCAGCTATGTTGTTCTCGAACTGATACATCGGGCAGCATGGAATTCTAACCACGCCTCTTATTTTTTTTGTGACATTCGAAATAAGGTGCTGCTTCGGGAAAATGTAATTCTTTGTAATATTTCGGAGTTTTATAACATATAGTTTTAAAACTATAGAGGGAATGTAATGGTTTTCTAATTGTCCCAGAAGAAACAACCGCAGACACAGAGGTTTGGAGAACACTTCTTGAACATCCCAGATGGAGGCTCTGCTAACAGAACAGTCATGGAACAAGGTTTTAAAAGTGTAATGATGTGGCTGGTCCATTTCCCAAATCCTCTTGGACTGTCACATGCTGCCTAGGTGTGTTGGGTCAGGGGGTTGGGCAGGAGGAGGTTGTACAAGGAGCAGATGGTCCATGCATTGTTGTCCTTAAACACTGCTGTCTTGCATGCAGACTCTACAGGGCAGATGGCTGTACTGTGGGGTATGGTCACACATCCTGGCAACCTGTCCATTGACAAGGGCTTCTGAGCAGTGACAAGGGAGATTATTGAATTTGTATTTTGTATTTCAAACACTATCACCTGTAGGTCTCCTTGGCGCTAGATTGAAGAATGTATTGGCTAAGTGCACACATTAGGAAAAGGCCAAGTTGTAGGAACGTTTCTTAATGCCATGTGGCTAGATAGAAGTTTCAGATGTTTCTGGAGGGTGTTCCAGGTCATTGTGGTTAACGCAGGAAGGGTCTGACCACGGAAGCGGACATTACGATAGTGATGACATGCAGAGGCAAGAGGAGCAGAATTGTCTTTTAACGATGTATCGGGGTGAATTTCCATATAGCAAATGATGAACAATGCAGAGTACTTAAATGAAATATGTTGGTGAACAGGCATCCAATGTAAGGTCCTTAAAATGTTCGGGTGCTGGCTATCAAAATACTTTCCGAATCACACTCTCTCTTGGAGCTTTCTGTAGCTCCTCAGAAGTTTGTGTTCACCTTTACCCAACAAAATGTGCACTTTCTTCAGTAACGTGACTCACTCTTAACAGAATGCACCTTGAAAAAACTGCACTCACGCACACACACCATGCCCTGTGAATGCCTCACACCTGGATAGCAGAGTATGGTGCAGGACAGACTAGAGATGCTTTGTAAGAACTCTGTGGCTGTCTTGGTTCTCTAATGTTGGTGTGTGACCAGAGTACAAGAGTGCTTGTTTTCAAGATTTAGCATTACTGTTGTTGGGCTAGAAATGTCCCCTCCATGCTTTATGTCCTGTTCCCCTGCCCTGAGTGACCAACTGCTTGTAAATCTGGTATTCAGAATTTGTATTTTGGCCTTAATATTATGTCAGTCTAAATGTGTGTGCAAAGTCCTGGACCTGTCTTGTGACCTAGTGGGGCACACCAAGCATGACCTAAAACCGGACAGTGGGCTACTGCCCCTATCATGAGTACAGCCGTAGAGCAGTGGCAGCAACATACCATGATTAAGAGAATTAATAGTGTGACCAGACCTTTTTTATGTGGGTCACTCGAGATGAGGCTCACATGTTAAAAGTTCTGCTTCTATGTCAATCAATCAGTATTTATTAAGTGCGACTACTCACTTGCAAGGGTCTCAAGGCGCTGGGTAGGGAGACCAAGGGGGTAGGGGAGAGGAGGGCAGCAGGTCCCACTGGATGCTGATGTTCAGTCAAAAAGCCAGGTCTTGAGATCCTTCTTGAGTTGTGTCAGCAACAGGGATAGCCTGAGGTGGAGAGGCATGGCGTTCCAGATTTTGCCGGCGAGGTAGGAAAAGGATCTTCCTCCAGTCCTGGTCTTGCGGATCTAAGGGACGCTGGCAAAGGCCAGTTCGGCAGAGCGGAGGTGTCTGGTGGGTACGTGGAATGAGAGGCAGTGGTTTAGGTATGCTAGTCCGGCATCGTCAAGGGCTTTGTAGGCATGTTTAAGGAGCTTGAAAGTGACTATTCTGTTGACTGGGAGACAGTGGACTTCTTGCAAGTGTTCGGAGATGTGGCTGTGGTGGGGGATGTTGAAGACCAGTCTGGCTGCAGCATTCTGCATGTTCCGTAGTGTCCTGAGGAGTTTCTGGGTGACCCCTGTGTAGAGTGCATTGCCGTAGTCAAGTCTGCTGCTGATGAATGCGTGGTGACCGTCTTTCTGGCCTCAGTGGGGATCCATCTCAAGGTCTTTCGAAGCAGGCAAAGAGTGTGGAAGCAAGATGAGGAGACATCGTTGATCTGGTGGTTCATTTTGAGTGAGGAGTCCAGTATGATGCTGAGGTTTCATGCGTAGTCCGTGGGTGTGGGGAGGGGAGTTCCTAACGTGGCGGGCCACTAGGAGTTTTCCCAGGTGCAGGTGTTGGGTCCCACTATGAGGAGTTCGGTCTTGTCTGAGCTGAGCTTGAGGTAGCTGTCTCTCATCCAGGTAGCGAAGGCCTTCATCCTGTCATGGAAGTTGTTTCGACTGATTGGTTGTTCGTTGGTGAGGGAGAGGATCAGCTGGGTGTTGTTGGTGTAGGAGATGATGTTGAGTCTGTGGTTCCAGGCTATGGCTGCTTTGGGGGCCATTTAGACATTAAAGAGGGTGGGGCTCAGGGAAGAGCCCTGGGGGACTCGGCAGCCAATCTCCATGGGTTCTGAGAGGAACAGTGGTAGTCTGACTCGCTGTGTTCTACCGGTGAGGAAGGAAAGGATCCAGTCCAGGGCTTTGTCGTGGATGCAGACATTGTGGAGTCTCATGCTTAGGTTGCAGTGAGAGACAGTACAGAAGGATGAGGGCTACTGTGTCTCCCTGGTTGAGGAGGGAGCGGATGTCCTCGGTGGCAGCGAGGAGGACAGTCTGGGTGCTGTGGTTGCTTCGAAGGCCAGATTGAGTGGATTCCAGGACTAGGTTGACTTCGATCAAACTCGGAGAGTTGAGTATTGATGGCCTTCTCTATGACCTTGGCTGGGCGAGAGGATCAGTTGATGGTGCGGCGTAATTTGGGGTCAATGGAGGGTGTGGCTCTGTGGATGATGTGGTGCGGGCAGTGTTCTGAGGGTGCTCCAGAGTAAATGCTCTTTGTGGTCTTGAGAGTGTCGTCTGTGGTGAGCGGGGTCCAGTTGAACAGAATCTGCTGGGGGCATCATCGTCAAGTGTGGGGGTGGCGGGAGTGATGGGCGGGTCTTGGCTGTTGAAGCTATCGTAGATCTGTTTGATCTTGAGGCAGAAGTACGTGCAGAGTTTGTTGCAGAGGTCTTGGGAGGGTGGGACTTCTATGGTCTCGCTGTTGGGTTTGGCGAACTCCTTGACGATGGCGAAGAGTTCTTTGTTGGTGTGTGCACTGGTGTTGATTCTGTTTTAAAGGACCATTTTCTTTGCAGTTTTGAGGAGGAGGTGGTGTGCAGTGACGGCATCTTTGAAGGCAGCTTGGGCTTCCGGTGTTTTGTTGTTCCTCCATCTCTTTTCGAGCCGTCTACAGGTGCGTCTGGACTCATGGAGGGTGGCAGTGAACCAACTGGCTTTTTTGGAGTGTTTCTTGTCGGGTTATTTCTTGGGGGGCGCCAGTGCAATGGAACAGTTGGAGATCCATCAGTGAAGGTTGCGAGCAGAGGGATTGGCGTATGTGGATGTCGGTGGTGTGGTTGTGCTGAGGGAGGCGGTGACCTTGTTCCAGTTACGGCGGTGGGGGCAGTGGGTGTGGTGGTGTACGGTAGGTTTGGTGAAGTCAAAGTGAACGCAGGGGTGGTCAGTCCAGAGGAGTTCAGAGGTGTGTCTGCAGGTGATTTTTTTTGCTGCCGCACCCTCAAGCGTGTGTCCTGCTGCATGGGTAGGAGAAGTGACTAGCTGCTTAAGTCTGATGTTGGCAAGGTTCTCCAGTGCAAAAATAACAATTGATGGACAGAATGCAGAACAATGTCATACATTCACCCCAGTACAGAGATCTGGGCCTAAATCCATCGTTTTTTTGCACTCCACACCACCCCAGGTCAGACATGGCCATATGCAAATCAGCCTCGACCCTGTGCCTCATGGGAACAGTCCAGCCCGAACTGCCAAGCCATGTCTTTCCTGGACCGGAATCAAGCATCCAAGGACCGGTTTCTGGCTATCAGCCGTCATCAGCCTGGATAGCTTGACTCCAGTGGTGTGGAGAGCATGGGACTCATTTCTGAGCATACCCATCCCACTCGGGGTGACGAATGCAAAAAGAACAATTGATGGACAGAATGCAGAACAATGTCATACATTCACCCCAGTACAGAGATCTGGGCCTAAATCCATCGTTTTTTTGCACTCCACACCACCCCAGGTCAGACATGGCCATATGCAAATCAGCCATGACCCTGTGCCTCATGGGAACAGTCCAGCCCGAACTGCCAAGCCATGTCTTTCCTGGACCGGAATCAAGCATCCAAGGACCGGTTTCTGGCTATCAGCCGTCAAGGTTCTCCAGAACTGCATGCTCTGACCCTTGCATTGACATTCAGACTATGTGTTAAGTGTGTTGGTGTGCATAGCAAGTGTAAAACATTTGTGGTGTTAGCAGGCCAGAATCATGAAGAGTAGTGGGATACATTATGGATACCCTAGTCCAGACATAGCACAAGATGGAGGGTGAGGACGGTGCTCATAACTGCGGAAGGGTTCTGTTTGCATTCTTGTAGTTGGAGGGAGGAGACCTTAACACTTAAAAGTCTACAAGCCTTTTAGTTAAGAAGTAGCCTCTGGTTACGCTTCCTGAGCACTGCCATTTAGTGGATGGTAGAGTGGAAGAGTGGGACTTCAGACTCTTTTGTGAAAGGTAAGGGATGCCCTGTTGACGTTTCCTGATTACCCCTTCAGGTGGGCTGATGACAGAAAACTCACACCTCATTTGTGCCTTTGTTGTGCATGCTCCAGGATGAAGAAATTCCCAGGGTGTGAAGTCTTACTCTGCACAAAGGTTGTGTATAGAGAACAGCCTGGAAAGTACAATTGAAATAAGAAAAACCCCAAACTTGTTCTACAGTCTTAGATGTGGATCCACATCCCATCCCTAGAAGTTGTGTATAAAAGTGAGCCCGAAAACATGCAACTTCTTTCCCAATTCCAAGACCTTTATGAGGGGGGGTGCACCTGCAGAGTGCTACTAGGACTGCTTAGCAACCACTGCGGTGAGACGACATCACCTGAAGTCTAGATTAACTGTTAGAGGAGCTGTGTACATATCCTGAGCTGCCTAGAAGACCTGCCTGGTCTTGCAGGGAGAGAGACTGTCCAGGACAAAGCAAGGTCCTGCACCTCCCTGGTGGCTCGCCATACTTTTTTAATACATTTATGACACTGTGCTCCAAAATGCACCACCAACTACATGTCGCACCCTGACCACTCTCCTGCTAAATGGACATGGCTCATTTGCTACACTTGTTCTTTGAATGACGCTTGGACGTCTCACAATCCCTTTGTGTTCAGTAATGCAACACCAATGGTAGCACCCCACTCTGAAAATTGTTCCATCACCACTGAGTTTTAAACAGTGATTGTATTGAAATCAATGGAAATTAACCCAAGTTTTAAGAGTGAAGAAAGTTTCCAGGGCAGACTATTTTATTAAAATCCATGGAAGGCATTTATAATAATGCCAGAGAGAGTGACTCCCTCCAGAGGGTGAGTTGAGAGGGATGCTTCAGTTAAGATGTTCGGACTAACATTCTTGAAAACAATACTTTGTCAAATGAGAATGCCATAGAAATCTGAGTAAATCGTAGGACTTAAAGGTTTACTTATGTGCTATGTGGTTTGTTGTGGCGGTGGAACAACCTCTGAAGTAAACATGCTTCAAATGTGAAAAGCGCAATGAAATTTAAAAAAATCTTCTTAAGAAACATTTTTCCCTTTGAATGAACTCACAAAATATGAAGGCATAAGCATTGTCATCCAATACTGCAAACATAATTACGCTTGATATCTGAAGGAATAACTTTCCGGGGTAGGACGTGCAAATTAATCTGCATGTGAAAATCTCTACCACAGCTCATTGATGCCTTGTTTCACCACAGCTGAGGAACAGTTGAATGCTCGCAGTTGAAAGCTCTATTACTTCTTAGATAAAGGTAAGTACACTATTACTGAAGTGCCACATAGGTCTGAATGTCCTAAGGCCTTAGATGTTAGTTGGTCATGGAATGGGATTTGCTGTAACAGACAATCTGGTCCACATTTGGTGAAACAATGCTACATTCTAAGCTCATCCTATCATCTGTATGGCTCTACTGTTTTAGAACACATGCTCTGTGTTGCCGGGAGTGTGCAAAATCCCTAGAATTTGTACCTGAGAAGTCAGAGGTCCCAACATTAGGTCATGCACAACAAATCGCCCTCTCAGCATCATCCACCAAAATCAACTTTTTTAAGGAAATATACTCAACCCTCTCACTCTAGACTGCTAGCTCTCTCCACCACTCATCTCTCCTACTTTTAAAGAGCTTTTCACTTTATGCTACACAAAACCTTTGACATTGTGGCAGCATCAGTGCTCCTGCCTTTACTTGGACCATTCATTTAGCTTTGTTCTGTTTGTCTGTCTCTTTTAAGAATTGATGTAGGGGTTGGTCGTTATCCTCCTTCGTAGAGACTGCGAAGAAAGGGTGGCAACTGTAGTATCGTATGAGTTTGTAATGATTGAACCCTTGTGGCTCCTGATGGACTCAATAGAACTGTGACGTAAGCGTTAGAGCACAGTGAAGTGAACGCTGGTTTAGAATGCTGAGTTTGTGGCTACCCGCAGAAGAATAAAGAAGTGTTATACTAAGGTATGTGTGTGGCGTAGTCATTGGCAAGTACCCGGGCAGAGGAGGGCGCGAAAGCAACCACACTGACTGTTCCAGTGTTAGCCTGTGTTAGAAACGCCAAATGGAAAGTAGTGCCCGACAGCACAAGGTGGAGAAAGTCAGTGGCACAAAAACTCCAAAGTTCTAGGTCCTGATTTTAGGGCAGTTGGTGCAAGGCTGATGTTCTGGATAAGACCAGGCTGGAGCAGAGCTGGTGTTAGCAGGGTTGTAAAAGACCTGGAGCAGAATCCAACAACAGGAGCAAGCTGAAGGAGTTCCACTGATCAGAGGCTCTTTATGTACTGGCAGAACAGAAAGCACCTGACAGGAAGTGGCTGGTCTCAGGGAGAGGGGCTGGTCTTGCAAAGAGCCATATGGAAATGGTGTTGATGTTTGGTGACTGACTTGGAATGGAGTCTCATTAAAGGAGAACTGGCCTGTAACTTCCAGCTAGCAGCCATGGCCATTGCTGTTTCAGAACTATAACAGTCAGTCCACTACACATATGGGCCCTTATAGTCTGTATTCTCTCTTGTAACCCTCCCTGAACCGTCTCTGGTTTGTCCCTCTGCATTGGGCCACTGCAGTCGTCAAAGTCAATCTTACATTCGCATGAACTTTAAAGAAAGTCTGTTGATGGGCTCTTTGATTATTTGTATACTCTTAGAGGTTTTTATAAATACATTACAGAAGTAAATTATTATTTATTGAAATTGTTGTAACCATTAATAAAATAATATTCAGAAATAAAAAAATAAAAAGAGAAACACACTGTGTTCAAACATGAACCTAATAACAAAGCTACCCCATGACCCTTTCTTCTGGAGACACATCCAGATTGGACCGTCGATACGAGGAGTTAACGTGGACTCTGGAGCGGGTGTATGTCTTGAATTCTTAAGAAACACGACATTAGCATTCTTGCAATCTGCTTAGCATGTTATTTGTTACTGGAAATATGTTGATGGTTAAATTGTTATTTCTTTGCTTGGGTGATCTCACTAGCATTGCCCTTGCCCCAGAATCAAACACTCCAGCTGATGTTTGGAGAAAAATGCTGCATTTCCCATCTTAGATCCACTAAACCCCCGTTCACATTTGTTTTTCCGACCCCTGGGTCATTATAAACACTCGAGTAGCTGGACCCAGTCATTTGTGTAATTTGCTGATCCTACAACTAATTTTCTTCTTTTCTCTATCAGCAAAGATAGGGCCCTTTTTTACATTCTTCTCAGATTGAAACAGGATCAGCTTCACTGGGTCTGTTCTTCCTGACACTGACCCCATTTATGATTCAACATCCGATCAAACTTAATAGCGCCCTTTAAACAGAATGTGAATTACTTTTTAAAATACAAAGTAGTCTTTTAATGGGCACGCTTTAATTGTACAACTCCGTGGTCATATAAAACTAGTTATTCATGCCCAATTTACCAACACCTTCTGAGGTGCACAGCCTGGTTCAGGACGTGATCCCCTCTGGCCTTGCAATAGCATGACCTGCTTTCTTTTATCCCACTTGCAATATGTGACTTCCACACACGAATCAAGGGGCATATTACCAAGGGCCTTATCGCCGCTTTAGCGGGAATTTTTCCCGCTAAAGCGGCGATAATTTAATCGCCCTATTACCTAGCTGTCGCTAACACCAGTTAGCGACAGCTAATAGGCGATAGCAGGCATTTAGGGGCCCACTTTGCATGTCAGCGATAATTATCGCTAATGACATGCAAAGTTGGCGTGCCAAGATGTTAGCGACTGAAAACAGTCGCTAACATCGCTATCCCCTATTACCAACTTTTGGAAAATATTGCGCTAAGCGCGATTATCTCCAAAAGCTAACGCCTGCCCAGAGCAGTTCTTAGCCATGTTATCCAATAGTAGGTGGATAACATGGCTAAGAGCATTTGCTCGCTAATGCATGAATATCGCTGACTTTTCAGCGATATTCATGCATTTCGGCCGATTTTTGTCGCTTAGGAGATAAATCTTGATAATATCAAGGCTCCTAAGCGATAAAAATCGTCAGAGCGCGGCGTTATAATTTTGCCCGCTAACCAAGCTTAGCGATAATTATCGCTATAGCTTTCCGGACCAGACATGTACGACTGTTTATCATATCATCACACGTGCTTATTATTAAGGTACAATTATGTGCCTGAATATAAAAATTAAATAAAATCAAAAATTGCAGAATACAAAACAAAAATTCACAACCACTGTTTTAGGGGTTCAGCTACCTGTCCGAATTGAACACCTTCTTCCATCGATATTTGTTTATTCTTTTAATGCTAATTACACTCCTTCCTTTTAAAAAAGAACAAGCTTTTGTTTTACAAGGAAGGGGAGTGGAATTGCACCAAACAAATAGAAAAATATGAACATACGGAGGTTTGTGGGTCTAAAAATGCGATGGAAGGGGGCCATGTTAATTTAAAGAATGGCTATCCCTCAACTTATAATGCTCAATGACTGTGCCTACACATGGAAAACAACTTAATATGGAGTTAGCTGTGTATAGAGTAAAAGGCCGGAGAAGACAGGAATTGGGTCGCAGAATTTGGGCTCCTGTTACGGAATGGCTAAGATGAAGTCGCTGTGTTTGGTCAATGCTTGTTTTCATTATTGTTTTTCTTCTTTTTTATGAATTTCTATACTGTGTATTAACTCATGCGAGTTATCTGTATAATTCTTGAATTATGTATTTCCATAACTTTCTGTTGAACTAATGACAAAGAAAAAAATTAAAAAAACAACCTACTAAGGAAGTAACTCTTCAACCAGAAACATTATTAGGTGATAGTGTTGTATAGAGACACTGATTATTCCAATATCTTTAAAATGTGGGGGCTTTCTTGCGGAACGCGTGGTACACAGACCGTCCAGAAAATAGAAGAGTGATCCACTGATAGAAGGCCAAAACAATGTTTTTCATGGGTGGAAAATCAGACTAGAGGACTTAGCCTCTGCCTGGTCCCTGTTGGTGGCAGTCTCTCCATCGACAGTGATAGACACATCTCGCTGATGGAAAGGCTGCTGAGAGTGGGTGGTAATTGGCACCCAAAATAAAATCAAGAAATAGTTGGTCATACTAAAGCTCAATACACCCATTAATATTCACAATAGATTTATAAGTGAAGGCAACACACCTACAGTAATGCAGAGGAGAGCAACCAGAGGTCCACCTGCACCTAAAGATCTGCAAATGTATGAAATGCGCTCTCACTAAACATTTATTCACATCGGGTCCGATTCACAAAGGTAAAGTTAGATGTTTGACCTGACTATCTTCATGTCCGGATCTACGCCTGGAGTGCGGACATGAAGATAGTCCCCGTAAATGCCCTTTATAAATTCTCAAAGTCATAATCTTAGACGTTTGGTCTAAGTGTAGAACAAACGTCTAAGTTTACCTTTGTGAATCGTTCCCAGCATGTTGAATGTCATAATAAACTCTTTTAATGCTCTCAATAGTTGAGCACAATTTGATGAGAACTTGATTAAACCAATGCTCAACTAAATGTAAAATTTTCCAAATTTGGACTTGGTAAATATGTGAGTGATATGACTATATATTAAGCTTTGTTAACGTGTTGAGTGCTGTATAGGCACAGGCAAAGAATAGCTCATTCTAAATGTTTTGTGTAGGCTGATTATGACATGTTTGAATCCTTTCAGCTCCACTTAGCCTTTCTTCCTTCCTAGGTCTATACATTTACTGCCATTGAGATGGGCAATGTTTAACAGCTCTTATTAGTGCCTAGGTACACAATAACTCAATTAGTACTCTTTATATGACTAGCGATTTATATTAGATCGTGAGTCCTACTAGATTTTTAAACTGGTCACGCTCAACATTGGTGCTCCTGAGTTTGATTTCAACAATCTAATTTGCAAGTGAAAATCTAGCACTGCTCATTGAGGTACATTTTCAATAGATTTGAGGAATTTCAGAGATTTCGAAATTTTAATCACCATTCAATGTCCACAGGAATATCAATTTATTATATTTGACAATATTAAAGACAGCCCTTTACCAAATGGGGAACGGAGAGAAACACACAGAGTTACCCTCGCATAATCACTGATAAAACTAAGAAAATGCATGGGTTATGTCAGATTTAGCTTCAAGTCACAATTCCCATTTGGTGGTAAACCCTAAATTAGTCCTGCGACACACCCTGTATGGGCATTGATAACATCGCGAGATGCCTTTATCACAATGTCTTGCGGCATATACAGAAGACAATAGTTTCCCCATTTTTCAAAAAGTATTTCCATTTGTAAAAGATACCTCACAAACAAAAACAGGAACGGTTGACCAATACCAACGATCACATCCCTTTAGATGTCATGATTCTTAATTGTCTGTCCCTTGTGGGCTAGACAAATATGTGATGCTTATTAAGACAACCAAACAAGAGTGTTAGATCCCTTCCGAAATAATAGGTACCATACCTACACGCGGAAAGACAATTTCCCATCATCTTCTTGAAGACTACACCAATAAGTGATATGCTTCTATGATTAGTAGAGATGATTCCTCCACATTTATTGAGAATGGGTTGTGTCAGAACCCAAGACTGGTTGTGGTTGGTGGGAACGGAGAGACTTCACCTCTGTCCATAAGGCAGCGTGCTCTCAGTGTGATAAGTAAGACATCTGAAGATAATGCTACCCTGGGGAAAAGAGTGGTCAGGGGAGAGCAAGAAACAGGTGAGCTCCTGATGATAAGATGGCTCAGCACTTCTTGGAGATTCACAAAGAATTGCTAGACCTTTGGGATCTGCACACAAAACATTAGAAGCAGATCTTTAACAAACGTGAATCACTCTAAAGCTCAGATTCAATTTGGTGCTTATCAGGATCACGTAAGGGACACAGAGTAATCCCGCCTCAGCTACCAGAATACAGCCAGACAACTAAAAGAGTAGGGAGCAGTGGTCCAATGGAGCTTCAATCATGGACGTTTCGGTCAGTGAGCACCAAACAATGGATAAATGCCAAAGGTAAATTTCACAGGATTGCAGTGGAACGGAGGAAAGAGGGAAAACTGTCAGAGAGTCCTGCCCTGAAAGGGAGCTAGCTATCTAGGGAACTGCAGGAAGGAAAAACCAGTGGCGACTGCTTGTAATTAGAAGTGGTAGGGAAACACGAGGGGGGGGAGAATATAATAAAAATTTTAAAAAAGAGCACTTACCTGCTGCTGCGGTCGCTGCCTCTGTGCTCTGGTCCCGACTCGCGATTCCCGGCACAGGCTCCCAGACTCCAATCAAAGCGCTGCTCCCATGTTGTTAATACTATTTAAGCATGAGTGTGCTGATTTGACGCTTGCTCAGGCACAGGGAGCCTGTGCCATTTCTCCACCTGGCTGTGCAACAGAGCTGGGATGGAGAAATGTTAGTGCACATGCCGGCCAAACCAACATGCACTTACAGTGCCCCACCACTCTTCCTCTTTCCTGCTAATGCAGTGACGCACCCAGGACGGCCCCTCCCCTACCCTAAGACTTGGCTGGCTCTGCCTCTCTAAGAAAAACAAAAGGATAATAAAATGGTTTTATTGTCATTTTATTCTTCACGTTTGCCTCTGCTGCTTCTCAGCAGTGAGGCGACCCTCCTCCACCATAACAGAGGAGCCGCCCCTGGGAAAACACAACAAATGTGTGGGAACGCCAAATAGGTGTAAACTCATAATAAGCAGATAAAGTCCATAAAACGCTGTTGCCAAGAAGAATAGTCCATGCTTGCTGTCCTTTTAACTGTATTGGCTCTCATAATCCAGAAGTAAAACCAATAGCTGACCCTTCAGTCCTGGGCTTCGCCGCCCCATCTTTAAAGGGTCATTCCAGTTTCCAGCCATTGTTCTCCGGAGTCCCCAACCCGGATGTATGACGTTACAACACACACTTTTACAACGCATACCTTTACAACGCATTTTTTACAACGCAACATCCATTACAACACATTCCATTACAACGCATACCATTACAACAAAATTTTAAAAACTACATTTACAACGCATTCCATTACAATGCATAATACCTTTACAACGCATACCATTACAACGCATAACATTTCATTGCATGTTTGGTAAGTATTGGATAGTGTAGGGATAAAAATTACTATTCTAACTCCAGGGGGTGCAACAGTAGGTTAAGTGTTGGATAGTGTAGGGGTAAAAATTACTATTCTAACTCCAGGGGGTGCAACAGTAGGGTAAGTGTTGGATAGTGTAAGGGTTAAACTTACTATTCTAACTCCAGGGGGTGCAACAGTTGGGTAAGTGTTGGATGGTAATGTTATGCGTTGTAATGGTATGCGTTGTAATGACTGCGTTGTAAAGACATGCGTTGTAGTGGTGTGCGTTGTAGTGTCATGCGTTGTAATGGTTGCGTTGTAATGGCATGCGTTGTAATGGATGTTGCGTTGTAAAAGTTTAGTTGTAATGGTAGTGTGTTGTAAAAGTTGCGTTGTAAAGGTTGTTTCTCCCCCAACCCAGTGTATGTTTGTGCCAATGCTGTAACTTATCAGAACCCCAGAACAAATAATGTCCAAACTGCTGGGAATTTGTTTCTGTAGGTCTGACCCTTGGAGATCACCGAGCCTGAGTTGGATTCCTGACAGGTAGAATTATAAATCCCACTTCTTTTGAAGTTGTTTGCTGGTCACATGAAATCAGTCATCAAGGAACAGATACATGTGAGGACATCATGTCTGCAACGCTGCACTACAACTACTGCCATAACCTTGGTAAAAACTCTAGGTGCTTAGGCCAGTCCAAAAGGAATGATGGATGAGGGCCTTATGCTAGGCTACCCTTGCTTATGCTGCATCTCATCTGTACCGCAAAGTGCCACCCCCGAGGGAGTTCTAGAAGGTGGGATAGAAAACACATATTGGTCACTTGCTTATCAATATCCTTAAATGGGTATGGTGTGGCACAGACAGAGAGAACTGACTCTGCCAGGAACGTAAACATTTCTTGGAAACTAACACACATTTTACTAAAATGTGATGGAAATATAAAATATATTCAAGAAAGGATTGGCAAAAAGTTGTGAAAACAACCACCCACTCTCTTTTCGAAGGGGAGGACGAAGGGTTATCGTAGATGTGATCACTTTAAAAAATATATATATTTGAACCATTTGGTATGTATGTTTTTGGGACTTTAAAGAGAGAATTTATTATTGTAAATACTGCCAACTGAAGTTAATTATTTGTAATTATCTAGGTATTATGGATGTAAGATGTGTGTTCCATGTTTTACAACGGAATAGAAACCCGAAAAATCTAACCTTGCCAGACATTCCACCTCTTGACTAGTTTGCTATCACCATCCGGAGAGAAATGTTGAACTAAACAACATATTCAGGGTTCCTTGTCTGTTATGCCCTCCTCAATCATTGTCCTAGGGGATTTCAGTCTATGGCTAGATATCCATTCTGATGCACTAACATCTTCCTATATAATTTCTTCAAGTAGTATGAGTTCCATCCAGTTAGCTCATGGCCATACCTATAGGGAAAGCCAGCCTCTAGATGAGTTTTCAGTAGATATCAGGGTCAATGATATCTTCCCTGTGGAATACTCAGACCATGCTCTGATTAAATTGCCACTTTGTTATCCTACAGCAAAACACCCCCATCCAAATATCCGTTCAAAAACAATAATACAAATATTCCACTGTGGTCCAAAATATGTAATTGTTAGATACTGCCTTCTCCACCCAGACTGGCTCATACAATATGTTATTTGATGGTTTTCACTGCTATATAGCTGTGTCTGAACTGGGGTGGTGAAGTGAGCTAAACAACGATAATGGATTCAACCCGGATGTACGACATTACAACGCATGCTTTTACATCGCATGCTTTTACAACGTGAGTTTTACAACGCATACCATTACAACGCATAGTGCTTTGGGGCGCTGGATAGTGAATTATTTAATTTACTATTCCAACTCCAGTCCCCGTGGATAGTAGGGAAGGTGTTGGATAGTAAATTAAATATATTCCCTATCCTAGAGCGCCCCCCAGCGCAATGCGTTGTAATGGTTTGCGTTGTAAAAGCTGCGATGTAAAAGCATTGCGTGGTAAAAGTTGCGTTGTAAGTGATGTTTCCCATTCAACCCAGATCTGTGACTGGGGGTGAGTGTCATAAAGGTTTAAGCGCTCCGTCCATCATCTCCTTGTGTTTGCGCGGTTTTCACTGCTAAGCACAATGTCCCTGCCCTTGCAACTAAACGCGCAAAGTCCAGAGTCCAGTCTGAACTGGATAGTAAAATTAAAGCCATAAAACAGGCAAGTCATAGACCAAATGGAGGCCGCATCAATGCCAAGCTGAAAGTCAGCGTTACCACATGCCCCAAAAATGTTACAAGCTCCTATTAAGACGGTAAAACAAAATTAATGGGCTGAAGTAATAGCATGGGCTGAAAGGCATTCCAGAGGTCATTTTCAAATTAATATCCCTGACTTATCTGAGGTGGCTCTGTACCTTCAGCTATGTTGTGAAGCTTAGGGCCTGATTGCAAGTTGGTGGTTAATTCCGTCCCGTGGGAGGACAGAATTACAAGTTTGGTTTAATTCAATGCATCAGATAATTATTGCATGCGTTAAATAACCCAATATTAGTTCAACTTCGGCAGGCCAAGTCTGCCGAAATGTAACAGGGGGAAACATACGGTATTTACTGTATCGTGCGGATTTTTGGTGCGTTAAACACTAAAACCAGCATGTTATTCCCCATAAACTCATAATAGGTGTTATTTATCGCACCCTAAAAATAATGTACCCCATGGTATCATTATTTATCAGGGGCAATAAATAATGCCTCACAGCATACTTGACTGGTAAGTGGCCTGAACCGGGCTCTGTGTCACGCACACCAAGGTATGGCATTCCCTCTACGACATACTACACCAGGGGAGGCTGACCTGTTCTATAACATAACGTGTCTATGGGTTGTTAAACCCACTGACTCTGCAATGGACCAAGGAACAGCATGGCTGCTCAGTGAGCCCGCCCCTTGGTGTGCTCCTCTGTTATAGGCCCTCTGAATGACAGCTTATTCAACGAGGGCTTTGTCTATGGGAAAAGACACTGTCATTTCACAAACACCACCAACCTTTATACTGCCAAACTCTCCTATTTCCGCCTAATTGCCAACTTGCCAATGTTAGATTAGACCTGGGTGGAATATCACTTCAATCAGGTTTACAACAGGGCTGACTGCTTGCTGGTCATGCGGGGTCTGTCTGCTGCATTTGACACAGTGCGCTGCCCCACTCTTCTAGGCAGGCTTCCAATGGTAGATGACAAATGCAGATTCAAATGCCATCAAATTGTTCACTGGGCCCTTTTACCTCCCAACACGCCTGTTAATGCCTGATGTCCCTCAAGGAACCCGGTGTCACCTGTCCAGCCCATGGTGTCCCTCACAGTACCCTGGTGTCACCTGTCCACCCAGTGGTGTCCCTCAGGGTACCCCAGTGCCACCTGCCCACACTTTAGTGTCCCTTAAGGTACCCCGGTGCCACCTGACCTTTCTTTGGTGTCCCTCGGGGTACCCTGGTGCCACGTGCCCACAAGCTAGTGTCCCCCACAGTAACCTGGGGGCACATGCCCACCCTTTAATGTCCCTCAGGGTACCCTGGTGCCACGTGCCCACAAGCTAGTGTCCCTCAGAGTACCATGGTGCCACATGCTGTATTTAACTTTTACCATTCCTGTTTGCTTAAAACCCGTTAATAATACTTGTCTACATAAGACTGTCCTGTGACAAAGAGTTTTAGGGAACCAATATTAATATTTAATCATGAATAAAGTACATTATTTATTGATGATGTATACCCCTATGACTGAAGGAGCTCAGGGGCACATGCATCAACCTATTTAGGAAGTGCAAACGGTGCGAATCGGTAAATTCGTCCGTTTGCACTTCCTAAATACGTTTTTGGGATGCATCAAATTCTATTTCAGAATTCGCAATTTTTTGCATTTCTAAAAAATGCGAATGCATTTAAGGAATCGCATTTGTGCGATTCCTTAAATGCAATGCATCAATTTTTTTTTTTTAAATGTGAATTTTGAAATTGGAAGTGCAAATTAACACGAGGTTGACCCTCGTGTTAATTTGCGAAAATCTTTCAAAATGCATTTTTTACACTGTCATGTTACAGACACACATGTCCTTAGGACATGTGTGTGTGAAATATGCATTTTCAAATGCATTTCAGGGGTGCAGGGGGGGTCCTTTGGACCCCCCCCTGCACCCTTGGAATGCATCAACAAATTGCGAATTTGGAAATGCCTTCCCATTGATTCCTATGGGCCTTTTGGCCCATAGGAATCAATGGGAATTGCGAAAATGCACTTAGGAATTCGCTATTTATTTGGAATTCGGTAAAAATTGCGATTTTTACCGATTCCCAAATAAATAGCCCAAAAAATGATGCATACCATTTTGCAATTCTTAATTTGCGATTCGGTAATTTTCGCAAATTAAGAATGGCAAAATCGTACAATGATGCATGTGCCCCTCAGTTCCAAAATTACTTGAAGATTTCCATCATAGAAGATTGTCATTTATGGTGCCTCTGGATTATTCTGCCAGGTTTTAATCAAATTCAGTTTGCTTTCTATGGGTGCATTTCACTGCTTTATTGACACACCAAGTTTGCTTTCTGTGACTCTGTGATGCAAAAACCAAGGGAGTGTCTCAGGTCTGACTCTCATCCCTAGGAGGGTGAGAGCCAGACCTGAGCTCAACACACTGATGACACGCGACTCTACCTTAAAACCGAAAAGTACCATGAGCTCTACCAACTCATGACACTCAGTAAACACCTGCCGTGTGCAAATACAGAATTAGGTGCGACGAACATATCGAAAGATCAACCTGATAAAAAACAGAATTCCTTCTGTATCCACCTTGCACCAAACACACCCAGGTTCAAGGTAACAATTACAAAACAAACCCAAATAGTTTAACCAACAGTACACAGCCAATGCAAAATCACTTTGATTCACCCTTGATACAGGAACACAGTGCCAACACTAAGACAGCATGGTACTAACTTTCTCTCCTGAAAAAAAGTGAACCTGTTCCTATCCACGACCTAATTCAGAACATCAGAACAACAGTACAGGTCTTGGTCCTCTCCCACCAGTATGGAGGCAGCTCTTAGCTCAATGGCATCCCAACACCACAATGATACCCTTGAAAGGCATCCTTTATGTTGTGTCACACCTCATCAAGAGCTTGAAAACGTTTGACCACATCACACCAATACTAAAGGAATTGCAATGGCTCCCCCAATGGGTCAGCATCATCTTCAATAGCAGATGGGTAACCTAGACAGGCAGGATGGGCAATATACAAAGCTAGGATGGGTCATCTACAAAGCTAGGATGGGTGATCTAGAAAGCCAGGATGACATTGCACGTGACATCACAGGAAGTGACATCACAAGAAGTGACATCAGATATTAAGACCTCAGACATATGTTTATAAGGTATATAATGAGTACATGTAAGTGCATTATGAGATTTAACAAATGAGATTTGGCGTTGGGGTTGTGCCAAACAAGTGGAGCAAACCCAATGCAAAATCTGTGACTCAACTAATACTTTTATGTTTTTTAAATCCTCCCACAAAGAAATTGGTAACAAGGAGAAGCATGGTAGTAGATCTTTTATGCTTAATTGGTTGCAAAGTCTACATTTTAAAATATTTGATTGCGTTAAGGTATCTGCTGTGAAGATTCCCAGTAAATCTCAGGGGATAGTAATAATGATGAGATAACTCTGGTGGTTAATGCACTTGCTGGAGAGATCTGTGTTTTGTGAAGTTCCAGATTTGCATCAAAGTAGTAGAGAAGGTAAATGTGCCTCCTGCAAAGCACATCATCTAACACGCAGATGACAGATGTTTAATTTATGTAGATAGTAAAGTGGGTTACTGTTTTTAACACAGAGATGCTTTTGTTACCTGCAGTTCATAAATTGTAATCTTTCTAATAGACCACAGTGAGGTATGAAGGACATGTGACTCCTACACCTAGTAACCGCCACTCTCTCATGTAACTCATCTTGTACATTGATTTACACATGTGCATGATGTATTGTCAATGTGTAATGTGTATAATGCGTAAAGAGCTCTGACACCATGCATTAGGTTGCATAGCGCTATAAAAGAAATAAAATAGTGCTATTTACATTGGTATTTATATAAATACTGGGACAGACCAACACATCTGACATTCTCACAGTGCATGCATCCATTATATACAGGGTCTGAACAAAGGCAAAAGTGTGCCTCTGTTAAGTACCTGTGAAGGGATAACAAGCAGTGTGCCTTTGTTTACCCTTCGTAGCATTTACACTTAAGTAAGGTTCCAAGCCACCTCCAGTCTTGCCTGCATGTTGCCACTGGGAATCGAAAGCAGACAAAGTGCAGGCGCTGCTGAATGTGTCCCGGTGTCTGAAAATTACACCAGGACAAGCTCAGCATATTTCTGTGGGGTCCAACTTCTTGACAGAGGAGACGGCGTCCACCAACTCTTTTCACTGGGTGGATGCCATCCCCTCTGCAAAGAATTTGGGCCTCACAGAAATATGCTGAGCTTGTCCCTGTGAAAAGAGTCGGTGGACACCATGCATCTGCGTGTACCCTCGACTTGTGCCCTGACTGCACCCTACATGATGGAAAGCTGCAAGCTACCTGCGTGTTGTAAACAATACTGAATTGTATTCTTGGAGGCACAGCCCGTTGTTCAACGCTTTGTTATTCTGTAGATAGGTTTGTTTCTCTGGACCTAGTATTTAATACTCATTGGGTTATGTCGTGGCTAATATAAACAAACACAAGGAGATGATGGGCGGAGCACTGAAACTTTTCAGACACTTACCCCCAGTCACAGATATGGGTTGAATCCATCATCGTTCTTAAGTTCACTTCGCCACCCCTGTTCAGACCCAGCTATATGCAAATCAGTCTTGACCATGTGCCTCATGGGAACAGTCCAGCTCAAACTGCTAAGCTATGTCTTCCCTGGGCTAACAGCTCTCATAAGCCAGGCCAGCTTGAGTACAGTGGCAAAGTGAACAAAACATCCAGTATTTAGGTGCTCGAGGTTATTCAGTTTCAATAGTTGCACTATAGAGATGTCCAAAATTATAATAACAATCTCAAAAAGACATAAAACTGATAGCACCATTTTCACAGCTAAGCAGTGCCATATGTTAGTCACAACATGTACGCAAAATGAGGGAACAATACTGCGGATTTGTTATCCATACAGGACACTGTGAGAACAAAAAGAAGGCAGGTTGTTGCATTTTTATACAAAAAAGCATGACCTTCCTTTCGAAAAGTGGGTCAGTTTGATGATCTGAATACGGTGATGACGGCTGCTCTCAGATGCCAATCCCATGAGAGAAAAGAATGAAGGAAGTAGATACGGCAAGGGTTTCCTTTAACAGTAACTTTATCTTACTGGGTTACTCACCTGACCCACTTCAATTTTCTCCGCGCGTTGTCCCCAGGAGTGTGAGTAGCAAACACAGAAACAAGCCTGTAGACGAAGAACCAGATACACATGCGACTGAAAATGGATGTCATCCCATCCAATAACTCAGTGCTGGGACAAGCTATCTATGTGATAATAAAGGAGACATGGTGGGCTGGCGAGAGGTATCTATGTGATCATAGAGGAGACATTGTGGGATGTTGCACGTTATCTGTGTGATCATAGAGGAGACATTGAGGGATGTTGCACGTTATCTGTGTGATCATAGAGGAGACATGGTGGGCTGGGGAGAGGTATCTATGTGATCATAGAGGAGACATTGTGGGATGTTCTGCTTTATCTGTGTGGTCATAGAGGGGACATGGTGGGCTGGGGAGAGGTATCTGTGTGATCATAGAGGAGACATTGTGGGATGTTACACGTTATCTGTGTGATCATAGAGGAGACATTGTGGGATGTTCCACGTTATCTGTGTGATCATAGAGGAGACATGGTGGGCTGGCGAGAGGTATCTATGTGATCATAGAAGAGATATTGTGGCCTGGCACAAGCTATCTCTATGATCATAGAGGAGACATGATGGGCTAGTGCAAGTTATCTCTGTGATCATAGACAAAACAGAGTAGGCTGCCACGAGCTATCTGTATGATCAGAGAGGAGTCACTGTGGGCGGGCGTGAGCTATGTGATCATGGAGGTGACATGGTGGGCTGGCAAGAGGTATCTATGTGATCGTAGAAGAGATACTGTGGCCTGGCATGAGCTATTTCTATGATCACAGGGGAGACATGGTGGACTGGTGCAAGTTATCTGTGTGACCATAGAGAGGACATAGTGGGCTGACAATAGCTATGTGTGTGATCACAGAGGAGTCACGGTGGTCTGGTGTGAGCTATCTATTTGATCATAGAGGAGACACAATGGGCCGTCGCGAACTACCTATGCGATCATAGAGGAAACAGAGTGGGCCGTGTCGTGAGCTAAATATGTGGGCATAGAGGAGAGATTGTGGGCTGACACAAAGTAGCTATGTGATCATAGAAGTGACGCAGTAGGCTGGTGGGTACTATCATTGTGATCATAGAGAAGGCATTGTGAGCTGCCACAAACTATCTGTGTGATCATAGAAATGACACAGTGGGCTGGCGTAAGCTATTGAGCTTTCTATGTAATCAGAGAGGAGAGATTGTGTGCTGGCACGAGCTATATATGTGGGCTGGTGAAAGCTAGCTGTGTGATCACAGAGGAGATATTGTGGGCTGGTGCAAGCTATCTGTCTGATCATAGAGGAGGCAAGGTGGGCTGGCACAAGCTATCTATTTGATCTTAGAAGAGACATGGTGGGCTGGCGCCAGTTATCTATGTGATCATAGAGGAGGCATGGTAGGCTGGTGTGATCTGTCTGTTTGATCATAGAAGAGACATGGTAGACTCGCGCCATCTATGTTATTGAGGAGTCACAGTGGGCTTGTTTTAGCGATTAGTCTCACCTGAAACTTCTCCAGTTTGAAGAAGCACCAGTGGACACTCAGTTGGAGGGTTCCTCACTGGTAGAGAATCTGTCTGCTTATTTACCTCTGTCATACTCCCCCAACGGTGGTGGCAATTTCACTGATGGATTGCCCACAGGGAAGGCAACTCAGCCATTTGCTACATTAGATCTGTGTGTTCCAATTGACTTCCCATATTTCTTGCTTTCCAGGCTGTTTTGAGTGAATGCTGCTCCAGGGCCTTCACTCTGATGCTGCTGCTACCCCTCGCCAGTCCTAGGACACCACTATCTCTGAATCAGAGAAAGGTGCACATGCAACTCCTGGGCAATCACTCACAGGTGGCCTCTGCAGGTTTTCATTGGAAGCCAGTCAAGCACAACTGCAAGAAACCCTTTGAGTTGCATATTTATGGGGGTTCTGGCGCAGTAGCCTGTCACACTCATAGGGCCGGTGCTGCTAACCAGGTGCCCAACACCCCTGGGGCTAAAAGGGATTTAATCACTGTCCCTGTTAGGTTCTGTAGGGCATGCTAAGGTTGTTTGTGCGACTGCCCTGTCCCATTGTTGTCCCTTCTTGAAAGGTCCATATCACCTTTTCAGGCCTCTATTAACTTGTTAAAATGCTTCCCATGTGAAACCGCTCTCTTCCTATATCATCAATGATGTGTGCTAAGAGTACCGAACTGGGTGTCAAACGCCCATCACTCTGTAATTAGGAACCTTTATCTGGCAGGAAAAACCGGCATGGATTTTACCTTTCCAATTAAACAAAAATATTTGTAATAGTAATTGGTATTTATATAGCGCTTACTACTCCTGATGCGGCGTTGAAGAGCTTTTCAGCGAGTAGCACGCTACTTAGGAACCCAAAAAGGATTAGTGGTGGGTTGGTATAGGGAAAAATATGTGTTAATTTGCATGGTGGACATGTGAGTTTGTTAGTTGGATTGAATAGGATAATGGAGGGTTAGAAGAGGGAAGAGTCTAGAAGGTGTTACTTGGGTACGGTGAGGGAAGCAGGTGAAATCGGTATGCAATTGTATTTATACAATGCCTACCACCACAAACGAGGCGCCAAAGCACCTCTCGTGAGCAGCATGCTATTCCGGAACCCAAAAATGATTAGTGGTGAATTAGTATAGTGAAATATGACTAAATTTGAGTGGTAGACAAGTGAGTCTGTTAGCTGGAATAAAAGGGATAATGGAGGGATAGAAAAGGGAAGGGTCTAGACATTGTTTATTTGGAGATCATAGGAGTAAGAGGAGGTTTGGGGTGAAGGGGGGAGTCTTAAGAAGTGCATTAGGGAAAACATGTGGTCTCAGATGAGTCTAAGGAGAGATACAAGAAGGAAGGATTTTGAAAGGTTTGTTTGGGAGATCTGAATAGTAAAATGAGGTTTTAGATGATGCAAGGAGGGGTAGAGGAGGGAAGAGTCTAGAAATGGTTATTTTGGAGATCATAGTAGCAGAATGAGGTTTGCGCTGAGTCAAAGAGCAGAGATAGGGGATATATTGAGAGAGGTATAGGGTGAGATATAGGGTAGTGCATTGGAGAAGTTAAGAGACATGAATAGGAGTTCAGTACTGGCAAACGGTCCCAGTTTAGCATTAGTTTACTGCAAGTTTATTAAAGTACCCAACATGTATTTATTTATCAGAAACATAATTGAATAGATTTGGCTGGAAAGCCAGTTCCGGTTTGTGAAGAATTTGGAGATAGAAAGGCCAATTTTGTTTTGCACTTTATACAGTCAGGTATGTTGGTATTTGGGAAAGCATTGAGTCAGAGTAGTCAGGGCTGGAGTGGGAATCAAAGGAGCCTTTGCAACAAGCATTTACAATGCAATGGTCTCTGCAATATTATAGGTAGAGCTATTGGTATTGCTCATTATTTTTTTATCTTGTTTGTATCCCTAAATAAATGGCATTGTCATTTCTATGGGCATTAGCTTTTTTTTTTGCATATGCGATACCTATTGCATTAGCAGAGAGAGAGTGAGGTAGTGAGATAGAGAGAGAGTGAGGTTTTGAAATAATAGAGAGTGAGGTATTAAAATAGAGAGAGAGTGAGGTAGAAAGAGAGTGAGGTAGTGAGATAGAGGGAGTGAGGTAGTGAAAGAGTGAGGTAGTGAGGGAGAGGGATGTTGTGAGGTAGTGAGATATAAGCATAGAGTGATGTTGTGATGTAGTGAGATAGAGAGAGAGGTAGTGAAAGAGAGAGTGAAAGTGAGTTAGTGAAATAGAAAGTGAGGTAGTGAGAGAGTGATTGAGGTAGTGAGTTAGAGAGAGAGGGAAGTTGTGAGCTTGTGGGCTAGAGAGTGAGGTAGTGAGAGAGTGAGGTAGTGATGTTTTGAGAGAGAGAAGTTGTGAGATAGTGAGGTAGTGAGATAGATAGAGTGGAATAGTGAGCTAGAGAGAGTTATGTAGTGAGAGAGTGAGGTAGATAGAGAGTGAGGTAGTGAGAGACAGAGAGAGTGAGGTAGTGAAAGAGTGAGGTAGTGAGGGAGACACAATAAGACAGTCTACTGTTCCTCCTGCATTATCCGAGGCTAAGGTTTTGGTGACTAAGAAACCTTTCATACACAATTTTAAATAAAGTGGGGTTACATCAAATAAATACCACTAGTTTAAAAAAAAAGTATATAGATTTTTTGCGCAAACTTAAAAAAGATTAAATAAACTAAGGTTTGCATAATTGACCTGCCAATTAAAAAAGTAGTACAATGCTTCTATTCCGACACTTTCCCAGGATTGCGAAGTGGAGCAACAGTGGGTATTACAGGAAAAGAGCTACCAGATTACATGCTTTTTCAGTAAAAGCTGAGATATGATATCCTAGTGAGCGTGTGTCCTCAATCTCTGGGGCGTAATACCTTTACTTCAGCTAGTCCACAGCAGTCCACATGCTGTTTGCATGCCATGCGGACCGATTGGTAACAACTGCGGTTAGCACAAATGGCTGATGCATTAAAAGAGTGCATTTGGCAGGTGGGCTGACAGAGACTAAGATGCCTGCTTTGCGACAGAGCTCCCACTCATAGTCCCATATCCCTGCCCACCCTGGTGATCCAGGTGCATGGAGACCTGTGAGGGAAAGAAGCCCTGAACCACAAATCCACCTTCCAAGAATGGAAAGAAAGGCACTGAGGTAACTGAGGCGCCGTCCTACAGCCCTACACCAGACCACTATCATTTCAATAGCTGTGTCACCAGGGGTGGCAGCCACGGACCTTAAACAATCCATCTGCGCAAATGTGAATTTACATTTAATTCTGGATGAGCCCACCACACTTTTAAATAAGGTAGAGGGTTGTTTCTGTCACTGCATCTGCGAGTAGCCCCCCACCCGTCCGACATGTATTTTGCTGTTTCTGTCACTGCATCTGCGAGTAGCCCCCCACCCGTCCGACATGTATTTTGCTGTTTCTGTCACTGCATCTGCGAGTAGCCCCCCACCCGTCCGACATGTATTTTGCTGTTTCTGTAGGCTTACTAAAACAGCTCGCCAGCCCCCGGCTATGGCGGGTCGGTGGGCCGCTTCCTCGCTCGAGACACGGACGGGGGGGGCGGAAAAGGAGACACAGACAGCCTTGAGGGGGTCTCTCTAAGCATGGTCCATAGGTGAGCCCGAGCAGTGACTCTACATTGTAGGCTTACTAAAACAGCTCGCCAGTCCCCGGCTATGGCGGGTCGGTGGGCCGCTTCCTCGCTCGAGACACGGACGGGGGTGGGGGGGCGGAAAAGGAGACACGGACAGCGTTGAGGGGGTCTCTCTAAGCATGGCCCATAGGTGAGCCCGAGCAGTGACTCTACATTGTAGGCTTACTAAAACAGCTCGTCAGCCCCCTATGGCGGGTCGGTGGGCCGCTTCCTCGCTCTCGGGCACCTTCCCAGCGCCTGGCAGCCTCGGGCTGCTGCAGGCACAGCACACTGCCGCACCCGCATGCAAGATAACTCAAGCAAGCAAGTTAATGGGTACCCCTGCCCCCCAACACCCACTCACACTCACCGCGGGGATCCAGCAACGGATGCAGCCGCAGCAGGGCCTCCCGCCAGTGACGACACTCCGAACTCGGCCCAGGGAACAGCGCACACGGCAGGCTCCACCCAAAGCCGCACGCTCCGCGCTGCAAACGAGTGAAGAGCCGAGAGTGCCCAGGCAGGGGAGGGCTTGTCACAGGGCAGAAGTAAGGGCGGCATAACCGGGTGTCTGTGGATTGCAGAGGAAGGGCAAAATGAAAGATCGATCCTCACTGCAGACAACAACAAAAATGGCGGCCTCAAGGTTCCGATTTTTTCGGATTCGGGGGCGTGGTTTGATGATTTGAGTGACAGACAACGTCACTGTCTAAAGAACAGCAAAATGTACGCCCCCGAATCCGAAAAAGACGGGGCTTGTTTGGAGTGACGCATCTCTCCTCCAATGGCTGGCCTCCGTTTAGGAAGCCAGCCAATGAAGGAGAGACAGGGCAGGGAGACGGGACCTTCTGCGCTACTAAGAGTCATTAAATCTCCGGCCTAAGACTGCGCAAGCGCAGCCTTTTAGGCCTTCGACCTAAAAATGTTCAAACTATCCCTGCTACTTTCCTACCCCACTCTACCTCTCTCTTTCCACTCATACAATCCTTATCTCTCTCCTTCCCCTCCCTTTTCCCTCATGTTCTACCTCCTGCAGGGCCTGCTGTGCCTACTGCAATTATCATCTGGACCAAGAAATAATGACAGTAGTACCAGTAGCAGCTTTTGGCCTTTCTAAAACTGGCCTCTTTTATGGCTAAACAGCCCTGTGGAAATGCAGAACGGAGTGCCCGGCCTTGAGAGTAGTCCTCCACAAAGTCAGGACTACTGACTAATACTAATGTGGTCTGCCAGTGCAGAGGGTCATTTTTCAAAGGTACTCCAGTCAGAAGGAACCATTTTAGTCAGAGGTTATGCGTGGGTAGCTAGATCAAGGTTGCAAAGGGAACTTAAGACAGCACCTGAGGACAGCTATTTTAACCTTATGCCCATGTTTGCTATTTCCAATTATGCTTTTTACAAATACATGATAGTCTTTCTGGTATCAGTTTCCCTAAGCACATTGAGCCTGACTTGGAGTTTGGTGGTAATGCAAAATTCTCCACTGTCTGAGAGAAATGGTAAATGCAGTTAAGAAGACCTGAACCCAAATTATAAAAAACTGTCATCAACTGATTTCTGTTCTCCAGTCTGGTCGTAAACAATTAAGATTCCATTACAATGAACACCGAATTGAAAGTCATGCTGAACCAATAGTAGATATCACTTTTTTTAACCTAAATATGTGAAGCTAACGTACTGCAACTAAACATACAATCATAACTCCTCCTAGCATGCTTACACATTTTACCGAAAAAATGTACATTTTGCAAAAAGCAAACGTACAGCCAACCACTTCAATAACCCAGTGCCATCCACCCCTCACCTTGTGTTTATAACCCGGTCTCAACCGAGTTCCACTGTTATTTTGGTGCTTTATAGCCACACTACATCAAATACCTGACCGATATAAACAAGGGTGCCAAACACGTATATCCAACAAATATTTCAACCATGTCTACATCCATGACTAATGCCACATTAAAGTGATATCAAGCAGTGGTCTAGAGCCATACCAGAGCAATTTTGTCTGAGGCACTGAAATGCATTGCATTTTCTACTAGACTAAAATAAAACACACACACCGTGCAGCTTTGTAAAATGTATTAATAAAATATTGTACAATTTATTGTAAATAAATATGTAAATGTAAAGCAATATTTACACAGGTGAAATGCTGGTGATTTTTGCTTTCATGTTCGAAAAAAACTGCTGGTCTCCTGAACCATGCTGAATTCCTAGAAAAAATTAATGTACAGACCGAGAACGTACATATCGTCGAATAATAACACCGTCATTGACTAATGGCCAATCAAGATAATTACATAGCCATTCAAGCTAAATAGCTGGCCAAACTGTCATCAGCCCACGGCTGGTGGGAGGGCACAGTGACCTCTTCTCGGGGACAGCTCTGGAGTCTGAGAAAAAAGGCGGCGCGACTTCAATAACACGACTCGCACAAGAATTCCCGGAATGCGCGCAGCCCACTTAGCATCAGCCCTTCCACAGCTGGATAGCAACAGAAACTAACCACGGCGGACGCAACACGCAGCCGCGCGCCGCTTCCGGCTTGGAACGCAGAAACACGGGATCCCATTGGGCAGAAACTAGATGTTACGCGCTGGAGGCGTGCCGGTTATGAATGTGTCGTACGCAGGCGCACTGACTCATTTAGTCAGCCTGATGGAAAGACGTGCTGCAGTGTTACAGTCACTTAGTATATCTTTTGTGCAGCCAGAGTCGAGGTTGTGAACGCACACTTCTTCGTAGCTGCATGCTGTATCCTAGCCTTTACAAACGTGGGAGGGAAAATATGTTACACAGGCGATAGAGTGTGTTGTGGTCTGTCTTTCCGGGTGAAAGCATCGTTTTTTTTTTTTTCAAAGTAATTTTTATTGATTCCAAAGACAGAGGAAAAAACAATCAAACATAGCGACAAAGCAGTAATTCCCACAAGGGGGGACTCCGGGAACGCCCACCCAACAGAGCACAGTAATGCGAAAGGGCTAAGTTGCCCAGTGACTCAGGGCTTTAAGTGGGATGAAAAAACTGGGGGGTCTCTCAAAGGGGCGTGGCCAGTGTAATTAGAGGCGTGGCTTTAAAACACTCACACTACAAATCTGAGTTTAGCACAGTGTGCCACCCAACTTGTATTTTGCTGTTTCGGTCATTGCATCCAGATATGTGATACAACAAGTAACATCCTACCTACAGCAAGTCAGGACTATTGGCTTTGTCAATGGTTATTAGTTGCCGAAGATAAATAAGCTGCAACTATGGCTTGTATAGAACATTGACAAAGCTTCCAATTAAAGCCCTGGTGACACCATCACAGTGCTCTTGCGTTTCAGAAAGAAAATGACTCTTAAAAGGATTTCCCTTCTTCCACAACGCTCACCTGGCATGACGTCATGCCCTAACTTCTCTCCTAATGAGAAGTGAGCAATGTGTGCAGCGCACATCGATGTGCAGGCTGTCTCGAAACGGGTCTCTATCGGTCTGTTTTGCGCCCTGGCACTTTTTTCCGGAATGCAGGGACAGCAAACTGATGTCACTGAAATCTGGGAAAAAAACGGACCGCTTGTGTCAGTGCTCAAAACAGAGCCCGATAGAGACCCGTTTCGAGGGCTCCTGAAAAAAACTGCCGGTGCTCAGACCCCTTAAGACCCGGCCCACTTAAAGCCCTGCAGTGACTACAAAGCCAGTGTTCAATCGCTACAGTGGCATACATCAGAACTCCATCGGGTGCATCAATCAATAGTCCAAGCCACCATCCAGGTAAGCCTCAGCTCCGGAGTCCTCTATAGTCCATTCCAATCGCTGGAAGTCGCGTAAACCAATAAAGTCAACAGACCCCAACCCAAAACCCCCCCCACCACCCCCCCCGTGGTGGCGACTCATCTCACATTCATACCTGACGCATACATCCCTTCACTCAGATCTGAAACAGGTGAAGTGCACGCAATGCTGGCGGACATACTGCTGACGGAAGACCTCGGGAGAGAAACCTGACTAATGGACCCCATGTAAATATGAAATTCTTAAAGTTGCCCAGAAATATATCGGACATCCTCTCCAGACTCAGTAATCGCCACAGCCGCGCATGCCACAGTGAGGTTGCCGGGGCCGTCGGCTTCTTCCACGCCGCCGCCAGTGTCAATTTAGCCGCACCCAAGCACAGCCAAACCATCCGTTTGTCGGCTCTAGTCTGGTGTGCCAGCATCGGATCCCGAAGCCCCAACAGGACAAAGTCCATGGATTCCGGGATCGGGTATCCAACCACCTCCTTAATGTGCGCCAATATCTCTGACCAGAAAGGCCTGATAGTTGGGCAATCCCACCATATATGGCGGAAATCTCCTAGTAAGCCACATCCCCTCCAGCACCTGTCAGAGGTCGATGGAAAAATGCGGTGCAGCTTGGACGGGTAGAGGTACCAGTCATACATAACTTTCAAATGTGCCTCCCTAAGTCCAATCGAATGGTTATGGGCCTTGATATCTCTCCATAACCCTTCCCACTCGGCTCTCGAGATGTCCCTCCCCAGACAAGTCTCCCAGTGCTCCATATATCGAGGTCTTGGGAATAGTACTGTGTCAAGTAGTAGTTTATATATGAATGAGATCGTCCCCTTCATACCGGAAGTACGGTTGATAAACGCCTCGAAGGGCGTCAGTTGTCTCGTGGCCGCAGCTCGCACCTCCGGAGCAGTAGCCCAGTGCAGGAGTTGAGTATGATGAAACCGTTCAGTGGGAGGGACCCCGTAGTCCCTCATGCAGTTGTGAAAGGAAAGGGGGTTCGGCCCATGGAACAGGTGAGTAAGCGCCCTGCAGCCCCCCTCACTCCACAGCGTGAACGGCCCATCGCGCTCTGCCGGCGGAAAGGACGGATTCCTATGAATAGGGGTAAACGGGGACGGAAAGGTGGTCCAACGATCATCCCCAGTGACCGTGTCCCATACTTTCAGGACAGTACTAGTAGGAGTGCATATATAGGCATTCTTGGGTCGGTCCACCTTAGGTTTCCAGGCCAGATCCCAGACGGATCTCCCAGCCACACTACGCTCCATATGTAGCCAGTGCTTCTCCGAAAGGAGTTGCGACCATTCCACCAACACCCTCAACTGCGCAGCCTTATAGTATAATTGCATGTCGGGGAACCCCACCCCCCCTCCCCCCGCGATCGACGGAGTACTGCATAGGAAAGCCGCGCCCGGCCCCCCTGCCACACAAATTTCAACATCAAGGTCTTCAAGCGCCGGAAGAAATCCAATTCCACAGGTATGGGAAGAGCCTGGAAAAGGTACAGGAATTTGGGCAACAGCACCATCTTGATCGCATGAATGCGACCGAGCCAAGAAATAAACTTCGGCTTCCACTTCTCTAGCTCCCCACGGATCGCCGCTAACGCAGGAGAGATGTTAGCTGCATATAACCCCCCCAGGGTGGAGGTTAACTTAATACCCAGATAGAGCAAGGAGGAGGACGACCACGAGAGAGGTGTAAGCATTCGCACACGGTCTACCTCATCAGGGGGCAGCGTTAGATTCAAAATGTACGATTTATCCATGTTAACTTTAAAGCCGGCAACCATCTCAAACTCAGAAAGGACCTCATGTACATGAGGCAGCGAGTTGGCCGGCTCTCCTAGCGATAAAAGAACATCATCCGCGAACAGAGAGATCTTATGCTGTTCGCCAGTAAATGGAATGCCGATAATCTGCTCCTTTTCCCTAATCGCAAGCGCCAGAGGCTCTATGCTGAGTGCGAAGAGGAGCGGGGAAAGTGGGCACCCCTGCCGCGTACCGCGGGAATGGGGGAAGCAAGCCGACCGATGTCCGTTAACCAATACCCTAGATACTGGTCGGTCATAATTAGCCTGAACCATTCGGACAAAGTGGGGGGAGAATCCAAAGGCTTCCAGCGTTAAGTTCAGAAACCCCCAATCAACACGGTCAAATGCCTTCTCCGCATCCAGACCCACTAACACTGCAGGTAAGCGAAATCGGTCGGCCTTCTCGATCAAATGCGCCACCCGACGCAAATTGTCATGGGTTTGTCTCCCCTTGATGAATCCAGACTGGTCCGGATGGATAATGGCCGGCATTAGATCCTGGAGCCGTCTTGCAAGAATCGAGGAATACAGTTTGGCGTCCAGGTTAAGGAGCGCTATCGGACGGTAGGAGGTGCAGTGGGTGGGGTCTTTCCCTGGTTTGGGGAGAATGGTGACTAAAGCCTCGGCCATCGATCCCGAAGTCCGCCCCTCCGTCGCCATGGAGTTGAAGAGGGTAACTAAAAAGTCGCATAGTTCTCCCGCGAATGTTTTGTAAAACGTGGCCGTGTACCCGTCAGGACCAGGGGCCTTGTGGAGCTTAAGAGCTTTTATAGCATCCATCACTTCTTCCCCTGAGATAGGGGCCGAGAGAAGCTCATTCCACTCCCCGGAGACTTGGGGAATAGGGAGGCTAGTTAGGAAGGCGGATTGAGCTGCCCGATCCAGGTCCTCCCCACCATATAGAGCCGCATAAAAACGGCTAAAGATAGCAGCCTTGTCCCCGTCCCTGTGCTGGTCCAGTCCTGCCTCATCTTTAATCCCACCTACATATTCCCGCTCCCGTTTATCTCGAAGCTGCCTCGCCAGGTGCCTCCCCACCTTGGTCCGTTCAGCAACTCGGCCTCATCCGTCCACTGCGGCCAGGGGCCGGTCTGCGCAGCGAGGTCCTAAGGACCGCACTCCACCCAGGTGCACCGAAGGGCCGGCAGGTTACCCCCACAAAGGCAGTGTCCAGCTCGCAGGATGTGCTCGAGGCTTCAGGCCAGGGCCACCGCCAGCAGCCAACCCCAGGAATAAGCAGGGTCGGACCGCCGAGCTCCACGAAGAAGCCCCCTCCAAGAAAATGGCGCCACAGACGCAACCGGTGGTTGTGCCCCTCTCTCCGGTAGTGGCCGTGCCCAGCTCAGTCAACCCAGCCTCTGTACCTCCCCGAGCCAATCCGCCGCCACACAGGTGCCAATGTCCGGATCCAGAGAGGCAGGGCAGCCCACAAAGCCCCCCGGGGGGCGCAGGCCAGTTCGGCAGCAAACTCAAGGGCAGGCCCGCCCCCAGGACAGGCCAGCACAGGCAGCGGCCCACTCCACCGCCACTGCAGGGTCCGCTCTCTCCCCTACCGTTCTGGCTCACTCTGCGACCGGCAGCTCGGGAACTGAGCCCCCACTGGCTCCCAGTCAATATGGCCCCGCCAGGCCCGGTCCGCGTGTGCTCCGGTACCCCCAGCAGTCTCGGCCGGTCTGTTCTCCCGCAGGTCAGATGCTCCAGTCGTCACCCCTCGTCGGCCGGTCGTCCTCTAGTCCGGACCTGGCTCCAAACCTGCAGGGTGTCCGCTGCTAAGGCCCTGCCCAGCTCCACTCCGATCGATTCCGGGGGCTCCCAATTTCCCCTGACCTGTGCTGCTGATGGCTCCTCATGAGCACTCCCGTCAGCGCCGACGAAGCCTGCCCTCTGCTTCCGCTGGGCACAGTGCCCGGACCCAGGCACTCGCGATATCCTCCGGGACCGGAGGCCGCCCCGTCCCGGTCCGGCTCCGCAGCTACGCAATTCCGCGGCTGCACAGGCCGCGACTCGGCTCCTCTGTAACGGCCGCCACAGACTTCGGAACTCTCCGCTGACGGCACCGGAGCACTCCGCTAGATATCTGCGGTCTCTGCCGTCGATGAAACTCCGGGCAGCGCCCCCGGGACCCCGCTATCCGGTGCTTTGTTGGTCCGGCGTCGGAGAGGCTCGAAGAAGCGTCCTACTCCGACGCCATCTTGGCCACGCCCCCGAAAGCATCGTTTTTGGGTAGAAAATGTCACCCCACTAGATAAGGACTTCTATACTCTCATACTTGCCAAACACATGCCAAAATACCCTATTCAGGCAGGAGACACCAGCTTTTTAAAGGTATCTCATTCAATGTGCTTTATATAGTATGAAAACTAAAGCCCACTACATTTGTTTTTAAAAACTCCCTGCGCATCGAGCGGAGCGAGAATTCAAGTAGCCAAAATCCTCGTCAAACCAAGGGCTTTCTGCTGCGGTTTTGTTTAAGTTCATGTGAATCACGTGATCAAACAAGCACGCGCATCAGCCTCCCTCCCGCCTAATTGCATTTTTTTAACGGCCGCCGCACAGCACATCAAAGGGCTTCGCCCAGCGTGCGCTCTGCGGCTTCTCCTCCCCTAATTAGTCATGGCTCAGTTTCCCGGCGCACGCATTTGTTGACATTTTTTTCGCCGCTCTCCCCACTCGGCCCCCTCCCCTGCCCGCCGTGTCGCATTTCTCCTCCCCCTCCACTTCTCTGCCTTCCATTCCGTCTTGTTTTAATTTATGTTCCTTCGTCCACACTAATTTTTACTATTATTTATAAGTATTTAGTTTTGCAGCACAATATAATTGGTGCAACAAGGATATTGTGCTGCAAAACTAAATACTTATAAGGTCCCACAAGCGAGACCTATTGGCAATGCCAATGCTTGTTTCTAATTTCAAAATGTTGGCATGTAGAGACTTTCTTTTGGGCAGGACTTTTAGTGTACGAAAAAAGTGGGGGATCTTTAGAAGGGTCATGGCCTATGTGAGGGCGTGTCTTAAACACAAACTACATTTCTATGATTCTCAGTGGATGGGGAGAGGATGCATAACGGGCAGAGCTGCTGGCTTTGGAAGTAGGAAACTATGTTTGAGCCTCAGTGTCGTCTCAACATCCCGGGGCTCTGGGAAAATCACTTAAATTTCCCCATAACTTAATAAAACAAAAATAAATGTGTCCTTGCGCAATGTAACGGTGTTCATGTTAAGCGTTCCGATACCTTCAGGTCGAGTTTGTGCTATATAAAACTGCAATCAATGGCTGATCATCTGCGCAGAATCCTATTCCCAGAAGCAGGGGCTTGTAACTTGACCTAGAGGGCTGCCCTGAGGCATGCCAAACAGTGTTGTGGGCAGACTAGTTGCCAACACCCCCGTGTGCTTCGGCAATCCCAGTTCACAGCATCATCCAAGACATCAAACAATTAATTGTAGCCAGCGGCCTGTCTGCCCAAGCAGCAAATTAGAAACTATGGAGAGACAGGAGCTATACCTCACAGTCAATGACATCTAGCAACTCCCACTTCTACTCTATTTAGCCAGGCACTGCATCTACAAGTTATCCCTTGATCTGGATGGGTCGCCACACACTTACACAACTCCATTGTCACAGCACAAAACAACTACCTCACTCCAAAGGCCAACCCGGACTATGGGCGCTTCCAGTTGTGTCAAGCACAGCAGAGTTTGGAGAAGTCAGTCAAACAAGAACCTGTAAACCAGATCATCAAGATGACAAAACCGAAAGAAAAGAAGTGGCACACACAGCCACGTCATCCATGTGGGAAACACAGATGGGTATTCCCAAAGAATGTCAGGCAAAGGGAAAGAAGTGTGCAGTGTCTGGCAAACATAATCACTTGCTAAGGTGGGTTGAACGAAAGACATTTCTGAAAAACAATTCCAAAAAGGTAATTAGTGCTGTGGCTCCAGAAATGGAAACAGGCACTTAAGAGTACACAAAGACTTGGATGATGATGCCTGCAGGTACACAGTGCATGCAGTGTGTGGGTACACAGTGCATGCAGTGTGTGGGGTAGAGCAGTTCAAGGCACCCATCTGCTAACCACCATAATGCGAGGGGATGGTACAAGGCAGAAATATCACAGCCATACTGGGGTCTCAATAAATAAGATGGCCAAAGAGACATATGAGCTCCTGCCTGATCAATCTCCAGGGAAACCCACAAAAGTGTAATGAGAGGGTGTTCATCTATGGACACTCTAAACCCTGCCACTAGCATAAATGGCTTTAGCCACCTTGTCCCTCAGCTACTGCAGACCAAGGCAGAGATATTCATCGTTCAAGGGGGGGCCGGCATACTACTATGTTGTCAGACAGCCAAGAATCTACAGCTCATCAGGCTAGCATACAGTATACAAGGTATGAAAGCAACAGTCTTCTTCAAGTGTTATTCAACCACTTTCTAGACGTTGTATGCCTGAAGGTAAATACAGTACAACTACACATTAACATGTTAGTACAACCGGGGTCCCTGACACTGCAGAATATCTTGTCACCTCCAACTGAAGATCAAAGTAGAGCTACATGACCGGGAAAAGGTGAACATCATTGAAACCTGTTGAAGGGCCCATCTCCTGGAAGTTGTCCATGTTGTCATGAGAAAGCTGAAATAACTGTGAGAGGTGAGCTTATGTGTGGACATGTCCCGCCCCAATCAGGCCATCAAACGAGAAAGACACCCCACCTCACCTAACAATGACCTGAGGAAGAAAGCAGCAGATCCTGTTGGCTCTCAAAAATGGATCTCTGGTCTGAATACCATCAATGTTGTTGACCCCAGCTTCCTGTCACATTACTGTATTTTTGACACATGTTGGACTACAGTCTCTTAAGAGATTCAACTTTGCAGCTGCTGAGTGCCTTTGCAGTATTCCAGAACATCATAATGGAGGTGCTGTTGGGACAGATGGGGTCGTCAATGTCTGTGACAACGTATTGGTCCATGGCAAGACCCTGAAAGAACAGCACACCCTCCTCTGTAATGTAATCCAGAGGTTCTAAGACAGTGGTCTGATATTTCACTGGGGAAAGTGTGAATTCCTCCAGAGAAAAGTTAATTTTTTTGATACTATTTCTCTGGCGATGAAGTAGCACTGGAGCCCTCCAAAGTCGAAGACATCCAAGAAGCATCCTCACCCACATCGAAGACAGAGGTGAGGAGTTCCCTTGGGGTGGCCTTTCATTAAACATCTGCCCACTCTCGCAGCTTCACTATGTGAACGTATCAAATTATCTGTCACGTGAAAGTGGGGGTTCCGAGACAACAAAAGAGCCCTGTCAACAGAGCACCCTGGCTTATTTGGATTCCTTGAAGTAATCAGAGCTGGCTGTAGATGCCAGCCCCAAAGGACTAGAAGCAGTCCTGTCACAGAGACAGCTGTGCAGCAACCACGCACCAGTGGCATGTACGAGCAGAGCGCTCATACCCACGGACCAATGATATTCGCAAATTGAGAAAGAGGCGCTTGGCATACACTATGCGTTCCATGTATGGACACCTTTTCATCTTCCACACTAACCACAAGCTGCCAAAGCCTCCTCCACAAACAGAGAAATGCACCTGCAGGTGTACTTTTTCACTGTCCCATACAAACAGGGTCTCGCAACTCAGAAGATTACCTCTCCAACACCCAACATAGAGGACTTAGCAGAAAATAGAGAGGAGTATGTTTGGAATGTGGCAAGACTATAGATAGATTCTATTCACGGCTGAGGCCTGGGATGACCCTGTGAAAGAAGTCAGGGAACAAAAAATACACGGCTGCCAATCCTCTGTGCTCAGAGATTTATTTATAAATTTATAGCGCGCCTGAATCAGCCCCGAAGGGGTATCTCCGCGCGTTGCTTCTGGTGGGGCATTAAAGAACATCCTGAGATATAGGACTGTACGGATAACAGGAGAGATCATTGATCTTGTGTGAAGAGGTATGTTTTTAGATTTTTCCTGAAGGAGAGGAGATTAGGGGTATGTCTCAGCTGTGAGGGCAGAGAGTTCCATAACATGGGGCCCTTAAGCGAGAGGGCCCGTCCTCCTTGTCTTGCTCTTGTCACTCTGGGCACCTTCAGCAACATAGTGCTGCTAGAACGTAGAGCACGTCCTGGTGAGATTGATCCTGAGACAACCTGGTATGGATGACATAATCACACACAGTTGCTCCCACAAACTATTGAACATGCAATCTGAGCATATGGATTTGGCCCTCACCAAGGTCACCTTCAAAGAAAAATTGACCCCAACCCCATCAAATAATCTGGAAATGCTTATGCCGTGAGAGGTGACCAGAGCTCAAAACTTGTTAACAGTCAGCCCCGTCCTGCTGGTGCTCACTGCAGGTGACATCTGTGTACTTTGGGGCAGGCCACACCCTCCCGCTCAATGTCATGCACAAGGGAAAATATGCTCCAACTGTGGTAATCCAAACAACTATGCCAACGTATGCCATGGGCGAAGAATGGGTCATCCCCCAAGAACTTAAACACTATACCACAGTTTCTGTGCAGTGTCACAGTTGATGGTGAAAGCACTCAGTACTGCCATGACCTATGAAGATGAGGAGGAGGACTATGAAGAAGTCTAGATCTCATTTACTAATCATCTAGGAAAAAAAAAAACACCAAGACTGATGTGCATGGTTCAAATCAGGGAATTCATATCACCTGTTCTCCCAAAGGCAGCAACATGATTGCTAAGTTCTTATCATAGAGACAGGGGAGGGGTCATGAATAAGCTGTCACACAGTAGAAACATTGATGCTTGTCCGGTTCGCCCACCAAAGCTATAGAGCAGGGGTAAAGGAAATAGTAAATACATTTCAGCACCTTTTCCATGGGAAAGGGTGTCTCAAAATAAATCCAGTCACACTCCACATAAATAAATCAATTCGTGCAGAAGCACTCCACCACTGTCACATTCCATTTAATCTCTGCTCAACAGTAGCCCAAAAACGCGGGAAAATTAAGGAACTCAATATAATTGAGAAAGTAGCAGGACTGATTTGGTGGGTCTCCCTCATGGTAGTCACCCAGAAGCAGTAGCAATCAGGTGCTGTATGAATATGCATGGACATACGACTGCCCACCAAAGCCATTTGCAAATAGAAGCACAAAATGCCAACAATCAACGATCTCCTGCATGGCTTCAATGGATCAAAGTGGTTCACAAAATATGAATGAAGAGTACCATCAGAACCGCTTGACAAAGCCAGTTGATACAGTACAATATTTTCTACACATGTGGACCAGCAATGCTACATTAGTCTTGACTTTGGGGACATCAACGCTGGCCTTAGAGTGATGCTACAGCGACTGTATGAAAGGTGTCTCACACTCCACTCCAATGCGTGTGGGCTACTCCTCAACTCCTCCATGCCCGAGCCCACCTCCACTCTCCTGTAGCGACCCAAAGCCTGCCTATGGTCAGTGTACCTCAGCCTTTTCTTGAGGAACCCCCAAGGAGTCAGAGTCCGATTCCGGCTCTGGCAGTTTCAACAGTGCCACCAGAGCTTTCCATGCTTGTGCAGTTTCCATCGCCTTTTCATTATTCGCTCTTCTTGCCTGCCCGAGCCTGACCATGCTCTCACTAGCCGCCCAGCTCATAAATTCCGTTTTCCATTGCTCTATACTAGGGCCCCATCTGGATTTCAATTTTCTCGTCAGTTCCCGTTTGGCCAACAATAACCCCAGATCAATGAATTTACTTGTTACCTTGGTTCGCGCTGTGTGAGGGTACCAGTGCAGTATGCATGTTCCCAAATTGGGTTCTATCTGTCTGTCCTTCACCCCACATAGAACCTCAACCACCTCCTCCCAGTATGCGCCGAGCTGCGGGCAACCACACATCATATGTTGGAAGTCCGCGGCAGTCAAGCGACATCTAGGGCAACACGCGGAGTCCACGTTAAAATATTTATGTATCTGTTCTGGGCTTAGGTACGCCCTATGTATGATATAGAAATGGATACGTTGGAATCTAGCATTCCGCGTACCCTTCCACGCCTTTTTCACCAATTTAGACCAAGTAGATTCAGGTATGTCTTTACCCAGATCTACCTCCCATTTTTCTCGCAACTTAGTCAGTGGCTGAAGCCCCTCCCCCATCATTCGCCAATATAGGCACGTTACTGCCATTATCGTCCCTGCGGCCATTACTACATATTGGCATGTCGGGAATGTAAGCGGTTCTAGCAGCCCCTCCCCCCAGTTTTCCTGATTCGCTGCCACCAGTGCGGCATGCAGCAAGAAATCTCCCCTGGGCAATCCGCATCTATCCTGCAGTGCCTGGTAAGGCAAGAGAGCACCCCCCTCGTACAAATCTCCGATCATCTGCAACCCCAGGTCTTCCCACTCTGCCAATGCCGACCAGTCCCCACCATGTCGATGGGCCGTACACATTCTAAGAGGTATCTCTGGCGCGTACGGGCGAGTCCCGCCGACCCTACGTCTACTTCTATTCCAGCATGCCCTTAGCGCCTCCTCTTCAGAAGTCAAGGAGTCACCCTGCAGCCGCTGGCCCAGGACCTCAAAGGACAGCACATGCTGTGGAAACCATTGATCTTCTGGACCATCCGGTCCCCTGAACTCTCGAGCAACTGCCTTCGTAAGTCACTGTAGCTGAGCCGCCAGGTAGTACAGTTCGAAGTCTGGGACTGCCCATCCCCCCTCCGCTCTGGGTCTCATCACCTTGGTCAGGGCCACCTGCTTCCTACCACTCCCCCATAAAAATCCTCCTACCATAGTTCTGAGCGTCTTGAACACCTGGCCCGGAATCCAGATCGGCAGCGTCCGGAAATAGTATAGGAGTCGAGGTAGCGCCACCATTTTCAGAAGCGCCACCCTCCCTGCTACAGAGAGTGGCAGAGTACTCCAAAATGACATGCTTCCCCTGATCCCTCGCACTGCTCTATTCACATTGCCCTCCAGTAGATCTGATTGCTTGTGATAAATGTTAGTTCCCAGATACGGCAGGCAGCAGGGCTCCCATCTTATTCCATGTAAGTTGTTGGGGATTCCCATTGCTCGATTCACATGGAACAGGCTTGTCTTCTCCCAATTCACGCACAGCCCCGATGCCGCACCAAACGTCTGCAGCAGCACCGTCGCCCCTGCCAACTCTGCGTCAGGGCCTGCCAGGAACATCAGCAGGTCATCTGCACAGAGCGATATATAATGCATGTCACCACGCACCTCCAGCCCAGTATAATGCCTCCCAGACCTAGCTCGCACCACCAGCGGTTCAATCACCAGTGCGAACAATAGCGGAGAAAGCGGGCAACCCTGCCGTGTTCCTCGTCCCACTGTTCTGGATGCTGACACCGTCCCCCCGTCCTCACCCAAGCAGTCGCCGATGTATACAGTATTTAAGTCCACCTCACAAATTCCTCCCCCAGTCCCATCCAGTGCATAGTCTGTAAGAGAAATGGCCATTCCAGGCTATCACACGCCTTCTATATGTCCACTGAGAGAATCAGAGCAGACGGCGCCAAGTCCTGGCAGGTCTCCAGAATTCGCAGTAGCCGTCTCACATTAAGAGTCGTATTACGCTTAGGTAAAAAACCGGATTGATCTCGGCGTATCAGCTGCAACATATATGGGAGTAGGCACAATGCCAATATCTTGCTTAAGATTTTGTAGTCAGCAGTCAACATTGACAGCGGGCAATACACCTTCATATCCGTAGCTTCTCTACCAGGTTTCAGGAAAGCGATAATAATAGCCTCCCTGGTGGTCTTGGGCAACCTCCCTACTTTGTACACCTCCTGATAAAGCAATTGCAACCGTGGAGCCAAGCAATCTACATATTTGGAGTAAAATTCTATAGGGAGGCCGTCCACCCTAGGTGTTTTGTTGCGAGCCATATGCTTAATCGCACTCCTAATCTCTCCTATCATAATCTCACTGCCCAGCAGATCCCCCTGCTCCTTGCTCAGACTCGGTAGAGCCACCTCCTCCAAATATCCCCATATATCATCAGGGCCCTGAGTCAGTTGGCTACTGATGAGCCCCGTGTAATACTCCAGAAAGAGGCCGTTTATCCCCGATTGCGTATGTATCACCTCTCCCGACGGGGCTACCAGGCCCAGGATTGGCGTTCCCGGAGGGGTCAGATCAGCCAACCACGCCAGCAGCGCTCTCGAATTGTCCCCCTCAGCATGCATCCTTGCCCTGTAATTCTTATAGTCAAAGGAGTGCAGTCTCTCCACCTGAACCGCCACTGCCTCTCTAGCCTCCGAGTACTCGGTCTGCGCCCCTGGATTTCCCTCTCCGTGCCCCGCAACCGGCCTTCTGCCGTGTCCAAGTCAGTCAAAAGTCAGTCAAACGCATTTTCCGTACTCCTGCCACTTTACTAATACAGATCCCCTAGTGACAACCCTAAATGCATCCCATTCAAGCGCCAATGAAGTCGCAGTCCCCTCATTCTCCTCGAAGTATTGTTCAATACTCGTCCTCAATTCCTCCCCAAAGACAGGATCTTCCAAAGCTTCCGGTCTGAGCCGCCAGGTCGGTATGACCGCCCTCTCCTGACTCCATCGTATGCGCACAAGCAACGGGTTATGATCCGACAGGGTTCTCGCCACGTACTCACTACCTATCACCTTAGAGTGAACTGTAGGGTCGCATAATATTGCATCTAATCGCACAAGCAAATCGTGAAGGCCTGATTAATAAGAGTAATCCCTCTCTTCCAGATGCTGGGCACGCCACATTTCAATTAACCCCCAGTTGGTTTGCCAGGTGCCTCTCGCCTTGGAAATCCTACGCACTGAAGTCCCAGCTAGCGGGGGGTGAGATCGATCTCACTCCACATCTGTTATTGAGTTAAAATCTCTCCAGTATTGTTGCAGTAGTTAAATATGGCGTTAGGCTCCCCGACAATCTCTCAAAGAAGGAAGGTTGGTCTACGTTAGGGCATATACACTACATAAAGCTACATCTACTCCATTTAGCCGTCCCATCACCACTCCAAATCTCCCTTCTGGCTCAACCAAGTGCTGCGTTGGCTGAAAAGGGACCCCAGCTCTAACCCATACCAAGGCGCCCCTGGCAAAGGCAGAGTAGGTTGTGTAGAACAATTGCCCCCTCCACCTCTTTTTTAGTGCCGCCTCCTCAGTTAGCTTAAGATGTGTTTCCTGAAGGAAAGCTATATGCGCCCCTCGCTGTACCAGATAGGCATGCACCTTGTGTTGCCTCTGCATCGTATGGAGTCCCCGCACATTCCAGGTAATACATTTCAAATCATGCAGTGTACCCATTGGTCAAACCTTTCCTCCTTCGCACCCACCTCATGTCTAAGGTCGGCTTAGGAGATGATGTTGAGGTCGTGCAGTCGGACGACGTGGGCGAGTGGTGCCATGTAGATGTTGAACAGCGTTGGGCTGAGGGATGAGCCCTGGGGTACTGACTTTATCTCGGTTATGATTTCCTTTAGTATTAGAAGCTTTAATTAAACATGCTTCTGCAAGAGGTCTGCTATGCTACACTGCTTTCTTAACTTCTTGCTCCTCGCAATCCTTGGTGTCAAGGGAGGAGGTTTGCTGGGTCACCGCTACAATACTCAAATAGGTGCTTAAGTCTTTAATGCCCACTTTTTCTATCCAAGAGGGCAGATTTGGGGCTGACCCTATCAACAATACTTAGTCCTTGCATACATTAAAAGGATGCCCCTATAGAAATTTTCAATAGTGGCAATCACATCCAATTATATTTGAGAGTAACGCTACAATGACACCGTCTCTCCAAATTGGTCCTTTTTGGTGACGCCACCTGTAGGATGCTGGGATCCATCCTAAGACTTCCTCATTGTCTCCACTTGAAGCTAGAGTGCAAATCAAGCTAGTCGGTTTAGCCCCTAAAGCAATAACCATATACCAAACTCCATTTCAGAGGAAGAGCAAAGGAAATGAGACAAAAACAACTATCTCTAGAAATGCTTGAAACCAGAAAAGCCAAAATATCTAAGCATACCTCCTCTTGACTAGTTCAAGAATGTTGAACTCTATACTTGACTACACCAGTCTAACTCCTAACCTGAATTGCCTCCCTAGTTAACACTCTTTTTCATGTTGTCTCCCCCTTTACATCGATGTTTATTGTAATTGCAGTAGGGTACCTTGTTATAGGTAAATACTTGTCCTGGTTGTTTGGGCTTTTTGGCTGCTACAATGGGGGAAACCTGTGGTCTGGACCTGTGGACTTTATCTGTGATCCGAGCTGTCTAACATTTTTGCTTCTACTTTTTCATGGATGCGGAATAGTCCTGGGTAGACAACATATTTGTGGTGAGACCCTAATACCTTCCAAATACTCTTCATAGCAATTTCAGCCCAGGAAGCATAACAGCAAAAGTGGCCTCCCACTGTACCTCCGTTTTCTCTTCCTATCAATGTTTGTGAACATCACAATGTTTTTTTTTGTAATGAAAGGGCTCCATGTCCTGCTTTTAGTCTGCTTATTCCAATTGGTGACTGAACATGGCCATTGGTTATGCCTAATATACTGTAGATGAAGCCTGACCTTTGACCAGGCCCCACACTTTAATTCCCAGTGACCCAGTCCCCTTTGAGTGCAGGACTTAGCCCTGCATCTAAACTTGCATGGCATGGGCTTTGACCAAGCCCCCCACCCACACTTCTTTTGTCCTTCCCCTTCCTTTCCCATTTATGCCTGGCCTTATACAGGCTATCTCTCAGGCATTTATTTTGCTGTCCTGATGATGATCCCCCTATCCTAATCGGGATAGAAACGTCACCGACAACCACATATTGACTCAGAATTATGTATTATGATTCTTGAGGAGCATAAGATGTTTTTACAATTGTGACTGGTGTATTTATATGTGAAGTCACTATGAATGTGCATGTCTGAGGTCCGGAAATCTGTTGATTTCCAACCCCATTTTTCCCACTGCACCTTATGTATACCTTGTTTTTCTTTCGGATTACTTGCTTAATGAATAGAATTGTCCTTTTGGAGAAAATGTACAAAGTTCACAGTGTGGTCTTGTGTTACATTACCATTTAAATTCAATTGTGGAAGGGACCAGTGTCTTCAAAAACAGTCATCAATGGCCTGTCCTTCAGTGTGGCCTGCACTGTATCCCTGAGCACTCCCATGCCAGCTTAATTTATGTAACTGATATGATATGTATCACGTGTGAGGTCTGGAGCAGTGCATTGGGTGAAGTTATAGTTGGGTTGTTCACCAAAACTGAATTGTTTTGGGGGAGATTTTTCTGGTTTTTGAGACAAACGTTATTTTCCGTTTGGCTAACAAACAACTTTCCTTTAACATAGTTTTAGGGTATTATTTTTAGAATATTAAGGGATATCTTTCTGAGTCCGGCCTTTGTACCCCTACTGTTGAATGCACAGGTTGCAGGCTCTGGTCATTGCCTGTACCTGCTTTCCTTGGTTAAAGAGCTGCATGTAAACAGCCTTTAGCTGTTTGAGAAGGCAAATGATGACAACTGCATTCTTTTGCAATATCCTACTCCCAGTCAGTGTACCCGCTAAGTCTGCATGCAGCAAGCTGTGGCGAAGGAGGTGGCCTGTGGCTACACTATTTTGCCGGTGGTTACGAATGCAGGCCATAGACTTTGTCCATGCCGTGTGGCCCTCTATGCTCTCTTATAATCTACATAACATGATATTCAGTCCTACACAGCAATCTTTAGGTGTAGGGTGCGAGCACACTGTACATCCTCTTCTGTTGGTTGCAGCATTCACTGTACACAATATTTAGCTGTACACAATGACCTTAGATGCAGCAGGGGCTTTGGGCACATCCTATTCACAGACCAGGTAACACTCAGGGCCGGTATCCCCGACAAAGCACTTGAATGGATATGCTCCTTTCTCACCAATCGAACGCAGAGAGTCAGATTACCACCATTCCACTCTGAACCCACAGAGATCAGCTACACAATGCTCCAGGGCTCCTTCCTGAGCCCCACTCTCTTCAACATCTACATGGCCTCACTTGAGCCATCGTCAGGAACCACGGACTCAACATCATCTCCTACGCCAACAACACCCAGCTAATTCTCTCCCTAACCAACAAACTTGCAGTCCTCAAGAGCAACTTCCACAATGGGATGAAGGCTGTCGCCACCTAGATGAAGGACAGCTGCCTCAAGCTCAACTTAGAGAAGACCAAAGTCCTCATCCTGGGCTGTACACCCTCCGCTTGGGACGACTCCTGGTGGCCTGGATCACGTGGAACCCCCCACTCCCAGGAACCATGCATAAAACCTCAGCAACTTTCTGGACTCCTCGCGCATCATTACCCACAAGGTCAACGCTGTCTCATCATCCTGCTTCCCTACACTACACCCGCTTTAAAAGATCTTAAAGTGGATCTCCACCATGTCCCGATCGATGGTTACCCATGCGCTCATCAGCAGCAGACTCGACTACGGCAACACATTTTATGCAGGCATTACCCAGAAACTCCTCTAAAAACTGCAGTTCTCCAGAACGCCTTCGCCAGACTCTTCCTGAACATCCCATGGCGCAGCCACATCACCGGTCACCTGAGAGACCTCCACTGGCTCCCAGTCAACAAAAAATCACCTTCAAGCTCCTCACACATGCCTACCAAGCCCTACATGATGCGGGACCTCTCATTCCACGCACCCATCAGAAACCTCTGTTCCGCCCATCTGGTCCTGGCCACTGTTCAAGCGTATCCACAAGACCACAGCTGTAGGAAGATTCTTCTCCTACCTCGCAGCAAAGACCTGTAACACCCTACATCTCCTCCTCGGGCAATCACTGTCACTGCCTCAATTCAGGAAGGAGTTCAAGACCTGTCTTTATGACTGAACCGCAGTGCCTTCGACGGGTCAGCAGTGCCCCTCCAGTGCCTTCAAACCCTTACAAGTGAATAGTCACTCTTTACAAGACGCTTGATTGATTGATTGATTTACACAGGATGCGTTTTGATTTACGCAGCAGGTACTGGATGGAGAGATAGTATTTTGCTTTGGTAATTGCAACTTTCTATTATTTATACTTTTATGACTGTATGCTGGATTGTTACCTTGTAGAAATTTCACTTTCAGATTAGTGGGTTTGATATGGTTATGGTGACATGCTAATGATAAAGGCTACAGGTCTGAGTTCTTATTATGAAAAGTTACAATAAAGGCAAAAGGCGTTGCACATTGATTGTGAAAAGCATATGTTAAACTTAATAGGCATTTAAGGATGGATTGTTATTACTCTGAATTAAAGCCTTTGTGTTCCATGGTATCTCAAAGATTACTTTAGTAGGCAAGGGATTTGGTATTTTAGTGTTGGTTATCTCCTCTGACAAACCATGGGTAATGAAAATTTGTACTGTGAGAATCCTTGTTTAGCCCGGTTAGAAGAGATAGTATTTCACTTTGTCAACTGTACTTTTGTATACATTTGCAATGATTGTGTGCCTGATGGTTGCGCAGTAAAGTAAGCCTGAGTTGGTTATTGTGACAAACCATTGATAACAGCAATAGGCTTAATTGGTGTGCAGGGAAATGGTTTAGGTCTGGTTTGTGTATTATTAAAAGTTATTACAATGGCTGTATGCCTGGCTTATTTATTGTGAAAGCATATGGTAGACCTAATAGGCCTCTAACATAAGATTGTTGTCACATTATGTTATAGCCCATAGTACGATATTTGGTTACATGTAAACTCACAGATTATCACAGCAGGCAAGGTCTTTGGTGTTTGTCACCCACTCTGACAAACCCAGGGAGCGGAATTTCACTGTGCTACTTCTTGTTAGTACCTTCTGACAGGTGTTGTATATTGTTTTGCCAACTGTAATTTGGTACCTATTTGTAATTTTACATCTTTATGCATGATGGTTGAGAGTTTATTGACACTTCAGTAGGTCTGTGTTGTATATAGTGCCGAGCCCTTGGCAAAGATTAGAGGCGGGTGGAAATCTTTATTGTTTCAGTTCATAAAAACCATACAATATCGAAAGAACTTATATTCTCGTTTTCTTAAAATTTTGCAAAAGTTTTCAAGAGATTATATAAATTGATTTCATACATAAATATACAGTGTTAATGACTTTTTGGCTAAAACAAAACAATCCTTTTAAAACCTCATCTATAAAAACCGATATACCTACCCCAATATATGCTTACCAAAAAGCAGGGCTTCCATTGCTACTTGTTTTAGTCCCAATATTATAGTCAATGATGCAGTCCCTACTAACAGTTCATTTTAATATTTGCCAAACACTACCCCAGCAATGGTTCAAAAATGTTATAATCTTACAATTTAGACAGGAATCCGTTGCGTCCAAACCCTTGATTATTGTGGTTCTACAAGACCTAATGCCTCTCTCAATAAATACCTTTTTCAAAAGCCACACCTGGGTCTGCCTTAAGCCAGAGCGTATACAAATAAGATGAATAAGGTCTTGCTTCTTGGTGCCACATAGTGTACGTGGTGTAGGCCCATTGCATCTCAATTCTGGGCTGATCCGCTAATATTGGTAATAACCCAAACCTGGTGGCCATGAGTTTTCTTTTTAGATAGTATGAGTATGTTGTACTCAAATATTCTGCAAATTTGGCAAAGATTAGAGGCCCTGTTGGTTCACTGAGAAAAGCTATTTCCGATTCCTTAAGTGTGATCTGTTTATTATGCAAGGTTATGACAAAGCAAGTAAGTCTTGCATACTTACTGTGAAGAGCATGTGTTAAAGGCAATAGGCTGTAAGGCTGAATTGTTATTACACTGTGCTAAAGACTGGAGGTAGGTATTTTGTTAGATGGAATCTCTCAGATTACCTTAATAGGCAATCGTAATCCATATTAGACTCTATTAGTTGGGATTTAATATTGTTTTGACAGCTGCAGTCTATGCATGTTTGTAATTGTATTATGGTAGACCTGATGATTGCCTTGAGGGAAGGTTTATAACCAACATAGTAGTACTGAGCCGGCTATGATATCAGCTAGAGGCCTGATTGGTTCATTAGGAAACAATATATCAGATGCCATACATCTGATCTGTTTATTATGAAAAGTTATGATAAACACAGTAGGTCCGACACATTGATTGTGAAACGCATACTTTAATGCCAATAGGCATTTAAGAGTGAATTACGATTTATTGGTGTTTAAGCCTACAGATAGGTATTTTGTTAAATGAAATGAATGAATGAATGAATGAATTACACATTTGTTACGCGCACAGCTACCCGTAGGCATCCCGGCGCCCACAAATGACATTTGTTGGGAAGAATTTTGGTGTTGGTAACCACCTCTGACACACCCTAGAGGAGGAAGATAGATTTGCGCTTTAATAATTCTTGCTAGAATCTCTTCTTAGCTGTCTGCCAAGATCTTGTAACGAAGAAAATAATTAAATAATGCATACATCCATATATCTAAATATATCTCCTCAGAGGTACTTTGAGGGCCTTTGGGTCAGCTCTGATCTGCCAATGGTCTGTCTGATTGTCATTTACACTCTAATGTCACCCAAAACAGCATACTGCATGGGATAATGGTTCAGTCCACATCAGTCATTTGGCTCGCTTGCACTGTGATGGCATTTTCTGACCACATTTTTACATCCACCTGAAAATGAGTGAGCTAAAGTGTCAGGGCTGGAGGCCGGTCTAGTCCTTTCATTTACAATTTCCTCCCCTTATAGTTCCCCTTTCATTTCTTTGCTTCTCATTTTATTGCTCCTTTCATCTGCAGTTCACCATTTCCCACGTGACCACTGCCTCTAAACCAGTTGACCGTTATAGAATGCTGTTGTCCATAGTGTATCATTGTTTTACCATTCCAAAATGTCCAACACGTTGGTTCTAAATGTGGCTGCCACTCTGGAACATGAAAACAATTATAGTCTATTTAAAATACCTCAGCAAGACAGACACCCGCAGCTTTGTTCTGTTTCATTATTGCGAGCATATGCTTGTTGTGCTTAGGCAGCAGAAGGAAATCTCTTTTTCTACTTGTATTCTTTTAATGCATTGTGCATATATTGTTGACTTTGTGTTTTATTGTGATAGTGTCAGAGGGTGAGTGAGATAGAAGATGGACGAATGGCTGCATGAGTGTAAAGATGAGTGACAGAGGACATGTATGATGACCTATTGAGCGCCTAAACCCATCAGTGTCACGAGAGGCACTTGCATTCATAAGCCAAAGCTATTGGCACTACCCATACTTGTTGATATTAAAACCTCAGTACACATTATCTTTCTATTATGTGGCAAACTCACTGTGCATTCATCTCTATAGCTGGAGCAAAACTGCCCATTCCTTTCTATTACTGAATAAAGTAGTGCACATTCATTTTTATAACTCCAAAAGAATGACGTTTAATTCCATTTCAGAAGCAAAACATGTTAATTCCTTTCCATTACTCAACAGAATAGAGCACGCTCCTTCCCATTTCTGAATAAAATGGCAAAGGGTTTTTGATCACACTCCTTTCACAAACTGGAAAGAGGATTTTGTTCAAACCCCTAAGTAGGCCTGTGTCATCTTTCAGATAATTTGCTGTACTTTCTCTACTTGATTTTATTTGCTATGCCTATTAGGCTTCTTGCCATAACATAGGAACTCAACAGCCCAGTGCACAGCCCCAGTTTGGAAGTTTAACTGAGAGCATCAGGACTATATTATGTTAAAGTAGCCCTCATTGCACCTGCATTTAATCAATCAATCAATTAATCAATCAGTGAAGCAATCCGCATTTGTAAAGCGCACCCCTAGGTGGGTATCTGGGCGCTGTGTCTCCATCGAAGAGCCAGGTCTTGATTCTCTTTCTGAAGTCTGCCAGCGAGGGGGCGCTACGGAGCTGGAGGGGAAGGCATTGGCAATTCTAAGGTGGTAATTTTGCTTGTGGTATTACTGACACGGATGCACTGGTAATTCCAGGATGCAAAATGAGCCCAGGATTACACGTTTCCCCTGTGGAACGGGGAAGAACCTAACTAATTCAAATTATGGTCACTTATAAAGTACACCAACACATTTAAAGTGTGTCTCAAGATATTATAAAAATAGGCCAGATGACAAAGGATTATCCACTGGGAGGACGCTCCCAAAGGTGGCACCAAATCACAGAAAAAACACACTAAAACTGGCCAATGTTTCAGGATATGGGAACACTCTCTTTGGCAACATTGCATTTTCCCCAAAGGGCAGAATAGCCTCACACGACTCTTGTCACCACCCCCGGGGGCCAAGCATTACCCTGCTCTACGTTTAGCAGTGAGTCACCATCACATGTTGCTTTTTAGGGATCCTTCCAACTGCCAACCAACAGTGTGAGGTGAATCATAGAAAAGTACAATTTTAGTAGATTTAGTCTGTATATTTTGGGATTTTGAGCCACTCCTTGCAAGGGTTAAAAGTGGGCAGCTTCTGAGTCCAGGGTTATTTATTTATTTATTTAAAGAGTTTTATATAGCGCTGGCTAGACCCGGAGGTATCAGAGCGCTTTACATGAGAATCAACAATGTAACAGAAAAAATTCCACAATTACACAATAAATCCCAAAAAAATAAGCAATACAATAAGGAGAGGAGAGAAAGGAGAGAGACAAGTAGTGGAGGGGGCAGGGGTGGTGAGAAAGGGAGGATAAGGGAAGAGACAATACGGAGAGACGAAAAGAAGTCTGTCTAAAAACCGACTGGGTAGGTGTTGACCAAGGAGGGAATCCTCGCCCCATCTCCCCTATATCTAAACCAGGTAGCACCATCGGGCATCATACAAAAAAGTTCAGTCTCAATACTTTTGGCTCTCCCACCAGAGAGTGGGTGCAGCCAGAGGACAGGACAGACACCCTTGCTTTCCAAGCAGTATGCACATGTGTGCTTAAAGCACAGCTTGGCCTGGGGCCCTGTGCGGCTGAGGTCAAACTTCATTCGAACTCGTCCACACCCACTCTAATTGCAGGTTGTTCTGCTAGAGTTCTGTGCCAAGAGGGTGGCTGCCAGGTGCCAAGTGCACTTTTCCCTCTGCCCTAAAGAATGACTCACAGGGAGGACATTGGCACGCGCTCCTCCCCTCCGACGCCACTGTCTAAATATTTGACTATAATTATTACTAAGATGGGTATCGCTTGCACTGCATCAGCCTGCTTTTAATTCCTGCCTGGGTTCAAGGTTCAATCGAAACGATTTAAGAGCTGAACACAGGATTCACCACCTTGGGAACCGTTTGAATTAGCAGATGCTTAGCAGAAAAGCCTGCTTGGAAACACTTTGTAGAGGCTCTGAACCACAATCTGTGGTGCGCATATTCTGAACAATGCAATTACTGATTTAAGTCCTGCACTGTAGACAACACAATTTCTTTTTTAAAAAGAAGGGCACATAAGGGGGTGCAGCATGGCACTAAACTGAGCAGATATGGCTTCTCTTGCTTCTCACTTGCCCTATTACTTGCAAATGCCTTTCCGTGTTTGTCTGTTTTTAATTGTAAGTTTTAATTAACTGAACAATACAGTTCTTCATCCATTCATTCATTCCTTTTCCATGTCCACAGACCCAATGATAAACCTGGACACCTCTGCCACATGATGGGAGAGTGGAGACCTCCTTGTGAGCTTGTTTCGGTGATTGAGAGCGATGCTTGATCAACAAAAATAACTTGGGGCTTCTGATACAGGATTGCAGCCTAAAATAATTACCAATGTCTGGAATTCAGTCATGCTATGCACACATCGCTTCTTGTATTCCTTAGTGCAACACCCTAATTGTGACAGGTATGGCGAGACGTGGGTCCCATCCACACTGTGTCAAGATGCATCCTACTGAGGAGGCCCAAATAGGTCGAAACCAGTTTGGGGTTTTCGTATTCTCCTGTTCAAAGGGGAAGTAGCCTGGAACTTAAGGCTAGACTGTTTCAATGGGAGCAAGGCCATGACTGATTTGCATATGGCTCGTTGCTGTCTGTGATGGCTTGGTGGGCAAAAAAATGATGGACTGGATTGCGGCTCAGAGTAATTACCCGTGGGTGAGGTTAATGCAAGCCTTCCACCCACCACTTTTTTTTTATTCTCAGCGCTGGCAAGATGATACATTGGACCTGAGAGTCAAAACACCCTACTAACAGTGCTCCTGTGTGGAAGTTGCTGGGGCTTGACGTTTATCCAGAAGACAAGCTGGTTGCTCCCTGTGTAGGAGGGCATCTGCTTCCGGGCCGGACTGGCCGTAGCGGGCAACAGGCCTTTCCCGGGTGGGCCGGAGGGTAGGAGGGCATCTGCTTCCGGGCCGGACTGGCCGTAGCGGGCAACAGGCCCTTCCCGGGTGGGCCTGAGGGTAGGAGGGCATCTGCTTCCGGGCCGGACTGGCCGTAGCGGGCTACAGCCCTTTCCCGGGTGGGCCTGAGGGTAGGAGGGCATCTGCTTCCGGGCCGGACTGGCCGTATCGGGCTACAGCCCTTTCCCGGGTGGGCCTGAGGGTAGGAGAATAAGGGGGGAGTACAAGGACTGCTTGCACTGTTTCCAAAAGGCACTCCGTTGGGAGATAAGACTCCTGAATTAAGATTTTGTCGCAAGAATCCGTAGAGTTCAAACAAACGTAGTCAATAGTAGTCTTTTTAAAGATATTTAATTGGTGGGTCACATGTTATATCCACATGGTGACTTTGTCATGAAACAATACTCCAAGTGTATTTATAAATTGACATCAATCGATCAATGCATCATCCCTATGCATTTCGGGCGGGGCCCTTCCTCAGGGGATAGCAAAAGATCTGTGAACAGATAAACTGGAGTCAGGAAAGAAACTCACGACCACGAGGTGATAGTGACGAATAAACGGGTATAAATAAAATTAAACATGCATTATCTGCACTACAAACGAGGTGAAAAAACAAGGGGGTAAAAAGGGTGAGATTAGCCCAGTGTGAGGTGAGGGTAATAACTCCCAAAACAGTGATGAGGACAGTAGACCAAAAACGCCCATAGCGAGTGTACTGCGCATAAACATCGACCTCACGTGAATCAGAAAAGTCCAACCCGACACACGCTTCAATAGTACTCTAGCAATGTGCGCAGTGAACCAAAGTGGTCTGGGAAGTGGTAATCATACACATGAAGGCTTACCGAATCGTCTCTGGAACAACGCACGACGCGCAGGGTAGCCGGCAGTTAGTGTAAGATGCGGTCAATACGGAAGTAAATAAACAGCGGTGGTAATGAAGATAAACAACGGACTATCCCGAGTGTTAGTGGCGTGATATACATGCCCATTTATCTAAAGCACAACGAACCCAGTAATATTCTATAGTTCAGCCGCGGCCAGGTGACATGCAACGTCAAAGGTGGTTACACACAAGAAATGACATATGGTAAAGTTAGAAAAACACAACAAACGCTCGGAATCGATGGTGGCGGCCATCATGGAATGGTCAATCATGGAGTGCAATCACTGTAGAAACAAAGACAAATGTGGAAAGAAGTGGGAGCAAAGTGGGTAAAGGAGCTGGAAAAGCAAGTCATAATGGTGAAGAAAAATAAAGGTAAAGAAAGAAACAGAAACAACCTAAGAATCGAAATAAAAATTAAAATTGAAAAACATAAGATTAAAAAAAGTGACCAAACGGGTAATGGGTAGGTACAACCTGGACTATGATCATAGTGTGATCACCATGTAGAAAAAGTGGAAATGAGGTAAAAACAAAAGTGGAAATGAGGTAAAAACAAAAGGAGTGAGGAAAGTGGAATAGACAACAAAGGGGTGAAATAAAGACAGGTACGAGCAAAAAGAAATATGAAACAATTATATGTATGTTGAGACAACAATGAATCATAGGAAACAACTGAATTCAATTCTGTCGTTAAGACCCTTGGGCTGACAGGCATCAAGTCTCTTGATCCACACGGTTTCCCTCTGAAGTAGTATTTTTCTGTTGTCCACGCCTGCTCTCAGTGGGACAACCTCCAAAACCAGGAACCTCAGTTGGCTCACGTTATGCTGGTGTGTGATGAAGTGAGCAGCTAAAGGAGCTTTGGTTGATTTGTTTCTAATAGTACTTTTATGTTCGGTCAGACGAACTTTGATCTTACGTTCAGTCTTGCCTACATAAGGCAGTCCGCAGGGACATTTAAGTAGATATACTACGTTCTTAGAGTCACAAGTAGCGTTGGTTCGTAATTTAATGGCTTTTCCTGATGATGGATGGTTTAGGATATTACCTGAAATAATGTTGTGACAATGGCTACAGTTGAGGCACGGAATAGTGCCTGAGTGAGTTGTGGAAGGGTCCACAGGTACAGTCTCAAGAATGTTTTTGAAATTTTTGGCTCTCTGGTATGCAAAGAGTGGTCTACTGTTGAAAATGCCCTGGAAGTCAGGTTCAAAGCGGATCATGTCCCAACTCTTCAAGATGATGTTCTTGATAGCCTTGCTTCTTGTCGAATACTTTGAAACAAAGACTGGTCTCTGTTCACCAGTTGGTCTGATGGGTGTAGTTAGAAGCTCAGATCGAGTTTTGGTGGCCACACGATTTTTGGCTGCTTGTAATGTAACCTCAGGATATCTCCTGTCTCTGTATCTTTGGAGTATCATTTCTTCCGATCTTTCATAGGCTTCTGAATCAGAACAAATCCTTTTGGCTCTTAGGAGCTGGGAGTACGGCAAGTGCGTTTTGAGTGAGGTAGGATGGCAACTGGTGAACCATAAAGCATTATTCCTGTCAGTGGCTTTGACAAATAAGTTGGTAATGAGTTTGTTGTCCTGTAGTGAGACTTGCACATCCAGGAAAGGTAAGCTGTCTGGACTGATAGTGTGGGTGAACTTTATATGGTCATCCAGATTGTTAATGTATTGCAGAAAATCAGAAATTTCATCAGGTTGGCCAGACCAAATGAGGAAAATATCGTCTATATACCTCCATAGGGTAAGAATGTTGTTGGTCCATTTGTTGTGACTCAAGATGTGATCTAGTTCCATACGGTGCATGAACAAATTCGCATAGCTCGGAGCAGCACAATTTCCCATTGATGTTCCAACGAGTTGAAGGTAATATTCGTTGTTAAATGAAAAGTAGCTGTGGTACAGGGTAAACTGTATAAGTTCAAGAATCAGAACTTTCAAATCGTCATCGATCGGATGGTGAAGTAAGAAAGATTCTATGGCTTCAATGCCCCTGTTGTGTGGAATCGATGTGTACAGGGCACATACGTCTATGGTTACCAGAGTATGCTGTTTGTCAGGTTCCAGGGTAACTTGTTGGAGGCGGTTCAAGAAATCCGTTGTGTCACGTAAATAAGTTGACATGGATGTAACAATTCCTTGTAAATATAGGTCAATGAACTTGCCGGTGGGCTCATGGATTGAGTTTCTCGTAGAGACTATTGGACGGAAGGGTGGATGGTATAAGTCCTTATGAATTTTGGGAAGCATGTGAATGCTAGGACATTTCGGATGTAATTGTGTGAGATAATTATGGTCCTTATCCGTAATCGTTCCCATCGCTAAGGCTTTGTCCAAAATAGCTTTAAGCGTGTTGGCAAACACTCCGGTTGGGTCGTTGGATAGTCTCATGTACAGATTCTTGAGAGTGAGACTATCCAACGACCCAACCGGAGTGTTTGCCAACACGCTTAAAGCTATTTTGGACAAAGCCTTAGCGATGGGAACGATTACGGATAAGGACCATAATTATCTCACACAATTACATCCGAAATGTCCTAGCATTCACATGCTTCCCAAAATTCATAAGGACTTATACCATCCACCCTTCCGTCCAATAGTCTCTACGAGAAACTCAATCCATGAGCCCACCGGCAAGTTCATTGACCTATATTTACAAGGAATTGTTACATCCATGTCAACTTATTTACGTGACACAACGGATTTCTTGAACCGCCTCCAACAAGTTACCCTGGAACCTGACAAACAGCATACTCTGGTAACCATAGACGTATGTGCCCTGTACACATCGATTCCACACAACAGGGGCATTGAAGCCATAGAATCTTTCTTACTTCACCATCCGATCGATGACGATTTGAAAGTTCTGATTCTTGAACTTATACAGTTTACCCTGTACCACAGCTACTTTTCATTTAACAACGAATATTACCTTCAACTCGTTGGAACATCAATGGGAAATTGTGCTGCTCCGAGCTATGCGAATTTGTTCATGCACCGTATGGAACTAGATCACATCTTGAGTCACAACAAATGGACCAACAACATTCTTACCCTATGGAGGTATATAGACGATATTTTCCTCATTTGGTCTGGCCAACCTGATGAAATTTCTGATTTTCTGCAATACATTAACAATCTGGATGACCATATAAAGTTCACCCACACTATCAGTCCAGACAGCTTACCTTTCCTGGATGTGCAAGTCTCACTACAGGACAACAAACTCATTACCAACTTATTTGTCAAAGCCACTGACAGGAATAATGCTTTATGGTTCACCAGTTGCCATCCTACCTCACTCAAAACGCACTTGCCGTACTCCCAGCTCCTAAGAGCCAAAAGGATTTGTTCTGATTCAGAAGCCTATGAAAGATCGGAAGAAATGATACTCCAAAGATACAGAGACAGGAGATATCCTGAGGTTACATTACAAGCAGCCAAAAATCGTGTGGCCACCAAAACTCGATCTGAGCTTCTAACTACACCCATCAGACCAACTGGTGAACAGAGACCAGTCTTTGTTTCAAAGTATTCGACAAGAAGCAAGGCTATCAAGAACATCATCTTGAAGAGTTGGGACATGATCCGCTTTGAACCTGACTTCCAGGGCATTTTCAACAGTAGACCACTCTTTGCATACCAGAGAGCCAAAAATTTCAAAAACATTCTTGAGACTGTACCTGTGGACCCTTCCACAACTCACTCAGGCACTATTCCGTGCCTCAACTGTAGCCATTGTCACAACATTATTTCAGGTAATATCCTAAACCATCCATCATCAGGAAAAGCCATTAAATTACGAACCAACGCTACTTGTGACTCTAAGAACGTAGTATATCTACTTAAATGTCCCTGCGGACTGCCTTATGTAGGCAAGACTGAACGTAAGATCAAAGTTCGTCTGACCGAACATAAAAGTACTATTAGAAACAAATCAACCAAAGCTCCTTTAGCTGCTCACTTCATCACACACCAGCATAACGTGAGCCAACTGAGGTTCCTGGTTTTGGAGGTTGTCCCACTGAGAGCAGGCGTGGACAACAGAAAAATACTACTTCAGAGGGAAACCGTGTGGATCAAGAGACTTGATGCCTGTCAGCCCAAGGGTCTTAACGACAGAATTGAATTCAGTTGTTTCCTATGATTCATTGTTGTCTCAACATACATATAATTGTTTCATATTTCTTTTTGCTCGTACCTGTCTTTATTTCACCCCTTTGTTGTCTATTCCACTTTCCTCACTCCTTTTGTTTTTACCTCATTTCCACTTTTGTTTTTACCTCATTTCCACTTTTTCTACATGGTGATCACACTATGATCATAGTCCAGGTTGTACCTACCCATTACCCGTTTGGTCACTTTTTTTAATCTTATGTTTTTCAATTTTAATTTTTATTTCGATTCTTAGGTTGTTTCTGTTTCTTTCTTTACCTTTATTTTTCTTCACCATTATGACTTGCTTTTCCAGCTCCTTTACCCACTTTGCTCCCACTTCTTTCCACATTTGTCTTTGTTTCTACAGTGATTGCACTCCATGATTGACCATTCCATGATGGCCGCCACCATCGATTCCGAGCGTTTGTTGTGTTTTTCTAACTTTACCATATGTCATTTCTTGTGTGTAACCACCTTTGACGTTGCATGTCACCTGGCCGCGGCTGAACTATAGAATATTACTGGGTTCGTTGTGCTTTAGATAAATGGGCATGTATATCACGCCACTAACACTCGGGATAGTCCGTTGTTTATCTTCATTACCACCGCTGTTTATTTACTTCCGTATTGACCGCATCTTACACTAACTGCCGGCTACCCTGCGCGTCGTGCGTTGTTCCAGAGACGATTCGGTAAGCCTTCATGTGTATGATTACCACTTCCCAGACCACTTTGGTTCACTGCGCACATTGCTAGAGTACTATTGAAGCGTGTGTCGGGTTGGACTTTTCTGATTCACGTGAGGTCGATGTTTATGCGCAGTACACTCGCTATGGGCGTTTTTGGTCTACTGTCCTCATCACTGTTTTGGGAGTTATTACCCTCACCTCACACTGGGCTAATCTCACCCTTTTTACCCCCTTGTTTTTTCACCTCGTTTGTAGTGCAGATAATGCATGTTTAATTTTATTTATACCCGTTTATTCGTCACTATCACCTCGTGGTCGTGAGTTTCTTTCCTGACTCCAGTTTATCTGTTCACAGATCTTTTGCTATCCCCTGAGGAAGGGCCCCGCCCGAAATGCATAGGGATGATGCATTGATCGATTGATGTCAATTTATAAATACACTTGGAGTATTGTTTCATGACAAAGTCACCATGTGGATATAACATGTGACCCACCAATTAAATATCTTTAAAAAGACTACTATTGACTACGTTTGTTTGAACTCTACGGATTCTTGCGACAAAATCTTAATTCAGGAGTCTTATCTCCCAACGGAGTGCCTTTTGGAAACAGTGCAAGCAGTCCTTGTACTCCCCCCTTATTTTCATATTCAACAGTCCTTACCGGCCGGAAGGGACTATTTCCTGGCACCCTTAAAGTCTAACCTTAATTTACATTAATTACATTGATGAACAATTCTCACCACGAGTGCCGCCAGTCCCATACTAATCCTGAGGGTAGGAGGGCATCTGCTTCCGGGCCGGACTTGCAGTAGCGGGCAACAGGCCCTTCCCGGGTGGGCCGGAGGGTAGGAGGGCATCTGCTTCCGGGCCGGACTGGCCGTAGCGGGCAACAGGCCTTTCCCGGGTGGGCCGGAGGGGTGAGGGCTGGTTGTGTGCCCTTGGGCCTGGTTTTGTTAATGGGGGCCGGTTTTGCAGCAGTGCTGCAATATTGCCCCCCAGTAACAAAAGCGAGATCGGTTCTTCTTGCTAGCACACCCCACCCCTCTCCCAGGGCCGGTCGAGCAGCAGTCTGCCAGGGCTGGTTGCTGTTTCCAGTCCGGCCTTGATCTGCCTCCTGAGACACAAAGAAACTATCAGGGACACAGGCTGTGCCTCAAATAAGCCACCACCTGGGGAATGTAAAACTTACTGATGTGGCCTTGAGCGGGTAAGTCTTGCTTTTTTGGAGGGGATCCAGAGGAGCCTACTTAGTATGCGCCTTGGAGCCCAATGGACGTGACAGCTCATTACTTAATTTCTCTTATGTGCTTGCCGATAACAGGTGACTTTATTATAGTGTGGAACACATTAGTCGATTCTCCCATGATTTATAAGCTATATTACAAAGCATGGATTTGGGATATATCTGGAAAGATCTGAATCCAGTTGATTAAACATGTACAGACATTTTACATATGTACTTAAAACACTCTAACAAATAGGTTAGGTATTGAACAGCAACAAACCAACCCCTTTGGTTATTTCTGCTGATATTTTTCCCCTCGCAGTGTCAGAATATGCCGCTGTGCCTATATCCGTAGCTACCGAAAGGGATCAACTCGACAGCGACTCCATCTACTCCTCCGGAGAGACCCAGTACTCAAAAAGAAAAAAACTGACGATCTGAGATGCCTTTCAATTGGTTTGAAAGGGAAAATTAGTAGCATCTATATCAGTACTGCAAAGATCCAGAACACTTGGATCACAGAAGTTAGAGAAGGGGCTAAGGAAAGCAAAGCACACATATGGACAAATAGGTAAACAGCGTTTACAACACAACTTTTACAACGCAGTACCTTTACCACGCAACTTTTACAACGAAAGTCGTTACAACGACTTGCGCTGGGGGTGCTCTAGGATAGGGAATAGTTAATTTACTATCCAAAACCTTCCCTACTATCCACGGGGACTGGAGTTGGAATAGTAAATTAAACTATTCACTATCCAGCACCCCCCAACGCAAGTCGTTGTAACGACTTGCGTTGTAAAAGTTCCGTGGTAAAGGCATGCGTTGTAAAAGCATGCGTGGTAATGACATACATCCGGAGAAATACCATCACACACACTTCTAAGACAAATAATGGGGTTCAGAGGGCAAATTAAAATGATTGTCATAAATAGGCAGCAATCACTACATGAAACACGCCTACAAGGCTAACAATAAAGAAAATGATTGTCATAAATAGGCAACAAGCACTATATGAAACACGCCTACAAGGCTAACAATAAAGAAGGACCACTATTGGTGTACCACGTGCAAGAGGAAGTTGAGCAACCCTAAATCAGAGACATTGAATCTGAGGACAAAACATTAGTGGAGGGAGAATTTGAAAAGCTTGAGGAATTTTAACAATTACATACCAAGCAGCACACAAATGGGGATATGATAGAGAGGAACAAATGGAATATAGTTTTCTAACAAGTTTACCAAAGCTACCAAAATATCAGACAGATGTATTGGATGCCCCAATCATAGAGGATGAAGTTTGCGAGTTATGGATTCTACCAATTTGCTAAAGCTTCCTGGTATAGGTGGCTACTCTGGAGACTTCCAAAAACAGTTTCTTTTCCGACTGATCCTTAGGTTGGCAAAAACTTACAACTATGCCGCTGGCTCAGGAAGAGTAGCTTCCTCCAGGAGTGAAGCAATGATTTCATTTATCCTGAAGCCTGGGAAGGATTCCAAGCTTGGCACCTTTTACAGGTCAATAGTGCATCTTAATTTTGATGTGAAAACGTATTCCTACATTTTAGCTACTAGAATAGACTGCTTAATTCTACTCATCATGTATCCGGATCATTCTTGATTTATACAAGGCAGACACACCCATTTTATTGTAAGAAAAACCATACATTTAACTGAGAAAGTAGACAAAAAATTCCAGCAGTCCTTGTCTCTCTAGATGCTGAAAGACCTTGGACTGTGGTAATTGGTCATTTCCCAAACAAGTCCTGGAAGAGACTGGGTTGGGCTTGAACTATATTGCAATGGTGATGGCAAATTATGTGGTACCTAGAGCGCTCCTTACTGTCCATGGACAACTGTCAGAGACCGACCCCCCCACGCCCTCTTGTTCGCCTTTAGTATAAAACCACTGGCGAATCAAATGTGCTGCTCTGTTTTACCCGCTCTTATTTTTGGAAATTCTTACATAGTGATCTCCACTCTTCCTCACATGGCTTGGTAGAGTGGATTCATTAAAAATGAATATCCTCACAAAAACTTTTTATTATTTCAGGCACTTCCAATAACTGTGGAAATGGCCTTCTTTAAGGCCATCCCAAAATAAGTAGTGTTATTTGTATGAAGAGGGCCATGATCTAGAATACAGCTGTGGCTTCCGCAAATACCTTATTCTCAAGGTGGACACGAACATGGCAATGCTAATAACTGTGTGCTTCATTGACCTGCATTTCAACAACTGTTGCGTTATCTGAACAGGGACTTGGAAAATGTATTGTTCTCTGAAACCTGTCAAGCTACACTCAAAAGTTACAGCCACAAGGTCACCCTGACACATAGATCTGTCTGAAAAAAAGGATTAAAATGCAACATTTGCTTTCCTTCCACACAAGTCGGCACATGGACAATGTCAGTGTCTGAAACATAAGGGATCATTGGAGCATGAGTATAAAAGATGAAGGTGTCTTGGAGGGATTGGACACAGGGGGACTGGTTTCTGAGGGGACAGAGATGCCGAAGAGAGTATTCTGTCCCCATACCATGTTTTGAGACGAAACCATACAAAGCTTAACATATATTACAAATGGCCATTGCACCCTGAACAAGCTGTTTTCATTTTCAATGTTATTCCTTCACACCACCTGGCCTCTCCATTACAGAATTAATGTTCATATGCATTTTAACACACCACTAAGGTCCCTCTAAGGGATTTTAAAGTCCTCTACAAAATCTTGCAATAGGGCTATTGCAATTTTTCCAAGAAATAGCTCAAGCCATCTGCAGCTCATCACTCCACGTGGATGTAGGGAGCATTGAGTCTACAATGTACTTTGACCTTCATCAGACACTCTTCTTCTCTGCCATCTTACTTCTTGATTTGATTTGATTTGATTTGATTTGATTTTGAATTTGTAAAGCGCAACGAATGCCCGGAGGCGTCTTGGCGCTGTGGACTCAGGGAGTCTAGCACTAGTGACCAGTGAGAGCTAAATGACAGTTTGGATAAGCCAGGTTTTTATTTTTTTCTGAAAACTAGAAGGTCTGAGCTTTCTTTGATAGAGGGCGGGAGAAGGTTCCATAGCCTGGCAGCTCCCAGCAGAAAGCTCCTTTCTCCCCATCTATTCTGTCTGAACCTAGGCACCTGCAAAAGTCTGCATTGTGCGGATCTAAGACTCCTAGAAGGGATGTAGAGCTTTATGCGTGAAGTGAGGTAGGCAGGACCCTTACCATGCAATGCCTTAAATGTAATGCAAAGAGTCTTGAATGCAATACTCTTTTTAACCGGAAGCCAGTGCAATGCTCCTAAATGATGTGCCACTGGCTCATGCTTAGGGATGTTCAGTAACATTCTGGCTGCAGCATTCTGCAGGCGTTGCATCTTATTCAGAAATTGGGTTTGGATGCCAACATATAATGCATTTCTGTAGTCTAGTCTTGAGAATGCAAGTGTAGTTACCTTCCGTATCAATTTCAGAATCAGCCAGAAGCTGGATGTAAGACAATTGGTTTGACTATCGAAGGTAAGCCTACCATCGAACATAATCCCCAGATTTTTTGTCTTAGCGACCGGTGTAGGGCAGTCCCCTAACGCAGAGGGCCACCACCTCCGAGACCAGGACAGTGGATTGGCGCTTAGAAGGAGCACCTCGGTCTTACTGCCATTCAGCTTGAGGCAGTTTGAATGCATCCATGCATTGGCCTGGGTCATGCAGCTGTTAAATCGATCGGCTACCTCCTCTTCGTTATTGTGGATAGACACCGTAATCTGCGTATCATCCGCAAAAGAGATAACCGAGAATCCAAACTGCCTTATCAGGGAGGCCAGCGAGGCGACATACAGATTGAACAAAGTAGGGCTCAACGAGCCCTGAGGCACGCCACACTGAAGGTTAAAGGTTTGTGGTCTTGCTTCGCCCACTCGAAAAGATCTTTCAGTGAGGTAGGATGTAAGTAGAGCCAAGGCGGACGCCTGGATGCCCCTCGCCGCTAGTCTATTGATAAGGATTTGGTGGTTAACGGTGTCGAAGGCCGCCGATAGATCTAATAATATCAAGGCAGCCTTCCCGCCCATGTCCAGAGTCTTCCTTAACTCTTCACTAGAGGCTATGAGGGCCGTTTCGGTGCCATGACCCTCTCTAAACCCAAATTGGGAGTGGTCCAACAAATCATGGGCTGAGACAAAGGTGGCGAGCTGGGTGTTTAATAGCTTTTCCAAGACCTTGGTGCAGAGTGGGATTCTGGAAATGGGCCGGTAATTATTAGGCTCAGCAGGGTCCAGGTGGGGCTTTTTCAATAGTGGAAGAACCAATGCCAGTTTCCAGGGGTCAGGGAATTTTCCCTGCTGTATTATTCCTGCAAATAGGTCACTCAGTTGTTTACCAAAGGTCTCTGGGAAGAGATGGAAGGCCGTAGGAGGACAGGGATCCGAAGGGGCCCCTGACTTGGTACCCATTATAGTTTTTGTGATTTGGTCCAGCAATGGGGGGGAAAAGGAGAAGCCTGGCGCTTGCGTCACGAGAGTATTCCTTTGCGGTGTAGGTTCAGGTTCAGCAGAGAGCTGGTAGAATGTTTTGTATACTGAATCCACCTTATTAGTGAAGGCCTGGCCCAAACGTTGCAGAATTCTGCGTTATTATCTGCCCCCTCCCTAATGGGGAGTTTAGTAAGTGTTTTTAAAGTATTAAAGAGCGTTTTACTTGCGTTCTTAGCAGACAATATTTTCTTAGTGAAGTAGTTACTTTTTTCTTCAATAATTAGTCTTCTATAAGCAGCTAAAGTCTGGGCATACTTCGTTTTTGCATCCTTGTCATAGTAACGTCTCCACTACACAGTTGTTTCTGAAGCCTCAGTTTGTCGGAGAACCAAGGTTCAGAAGGCTTACTCCTTCTAGTGGTAACGGTTTTTAAGGGGGCTACTATATTAGCAGCCTCCATGATCCACAATAAGATATTTTGTGCTGCCAGATTGATTTCTGCCTATCCACTTGGTAGATTCAGGTTTAAAGCAGTTTGCAGGAGGTCGGGGTCAGTCTTGGACCAATCCCGATATGTGGATGAATTGAGAGTCTTACTCCCTGTCTTGTTATGGGCTGGGGCTCTAATTGTAAATATGACGGCCTTATGATCAGACGTGGATTTGCTCCATTCTGCCCACCTCCCTTTTTCTTTCCAACAGAAGTTGGTTTAAAACACCCATGCATCGGATGAGATCACACACACCTGCAGCATGCATACCTTTGCAGCTGGCATTGACTAGAATTAAAATACAAGCCCACCTATTTTTCTTGTGCACATCCCTTCTTCGATATCCATGTACCCCTGCTGAGAAATAGGCCACCTAAAGGAAGGTTGCACCTGCCGCTGTGAGTGCCCACTCAATATTTTTAGTGTATTTTCCCAGCATACTTATTTTTTTCTTTCTGTTTCCTGCACCTTTCACCATAAACAAACTACTTGTGCTGTTCCTATTCTTCAAGAACCAATTCATACCCGGACCTGGATGGGGTGGCTCAGTGGATTAATGCATCCAATCCATGGCATCTAACAGTGGTATGCATATGTAGCATCCTATTCTGTTTTTTAATTTGAGTGGGTTCACTGAGTAAAAGAATAAAAGTGTTGTGCATCGAGTGAATCCCTTCAATTTTAACCACTATTTCCCACACTGTGAGGTGTGATTTACATTTTCACTTCACTGCACCCACCTTTACACCTCTGATATTTTTCTTTGGACACTTTTCTGTTGGGCTTCATGATCGCCAATGATGATAAAAATGGGCTTATCTGGTGAGTACCTGCCAGTTACCCGCTTGGTGTTGCGCCCGTGAGGGGTCATTTCGCCTTTTCTCACATTTTTTACACGAATTAGTGTGTGTAAGGGACTGGAATATTTGTGAATGTTTTCTTATGAGTCCCTAATATCTTAAAAACTGTCAACAAAGTGCTGATAGGGGTTTTTATGTTATATACAAATACTACTGATTAGAGTACAAAGAGGGTTATGTAGAAAACTACAAGTCTTCTGTTTGACTACATTAGGAAATATGATAAACTAGGATTCCTGTAGTCGCTTGATTCTGGTCTTGTGGTTGTTTATGACTTTTTGAGTGGAGGGTGACCAGAATTCTTATTCCCTCTATGCTCCGTATTGTTGGTGCCTATTCTTCAAGAACCAATTCATACCCGGACCTGGATGGGGTGGATCAGTGGACTAACGCATCCAATCCAGAAATAAGTATTGGGCCTCATGTTCACAAGCTCATATCCCGGTAGGTTCACTCGAGCTTCTGATGTTGATAAAATAAGTACCATTGAGTTGTATAACAATAAATATCTGTTATTCAGCACCAAGTTGATCTAAACAGCAAACACGTGCTTCAGAAGTGTATATGTAATATTACCCTCCTCCATGTGCTCCGGCATCTCAGATGCCAAGTACAGCCTCCCTTGGATGATGCAGGTCATTACTACTATCCCAGCATCCCAGTTTAAAAAGCTCCTCTGCAATTTCTCAATTGTGAACATATTAAATGTAAATGTCAATCCGTATTTGTAAAGCGCAAACTACTCACCCTTACGTGTCTCAAGGCGCTTGTGGCCATCGTGGAAATTAAGTGAGCTGTTGTCAGAGTCACATGGTGCTGAGCTGAGCTGCCGCCGGTGACGGGGATCGAACGGTGAACCCTGTGCTCCGAAGTCAGCTGCCCTGGCCGTCCCTGGTGTTGGGATGGAAAGTCCTCTGCATGGTAATGTATGTGTACCCCCCTCCGAGGGCCTAACTGTACTATTGTCTGGATCCCTAATGCTGAGTTTTGTAGTCACAAGCAAACACGGACCATGTCCATTACAACACAGTCATTACATCGCACTGCTTTTATAACGCAACTGTTACAACGCAACTGACTTTACATCGCATGCCATTACAACGCGTCACTACAACACATATCATTACAACGCATAGCATTACAACGCATGCCATTACAACGCATTATAAGGTAAGTAATGGAGATTTTTGTGTTTTAGGGTGGGTATGGGTTTTAGGGTAGATGGGAATAGTACTTTATACCCCTATGCTATCCAACACTTTCCCTACTGTTGCACTCAATGGAGTGGGAATAGACATTTTTACCCCTACACTATCCAACGCTTACCCTACTGTTGCACTCGCTGGAGTGGGAATAGTAATTTTTACCCCTACACTATCCAACACTTACCCTACTGTTGCCCTAAAAGTATTATGCGTTGTAATGGTATGCGTTGTAATGGAATGCATTGTAATAGAATGTGTTGTAATAGTAGTTTTTAATAATGCGTTGTAATGGCATGTGTTGTAAATTCATGCGAAGTAATGGTAGTTGCGATGTAAAAACTGCGTTGTAAAAGCATGCAGTGTAATTGTTTGCGTTGTAACATCATATATTCTTATGACGTAGGCCTGTCTCACTGATTGCAGTCTTTTTGGACTGGGAGGGTAGGGTGGCGGCATACCATGTAGTGATCAGTAGGACTGAACAGGTCCTTTTTAACCTGTGTGTCACTGGAGTCCGGCCTACAGGCTCACTCACCTTTTTAAAGTTCTGCTGCTGTGTGCTTAACTCACTGCTTCAGTTACATCAGTTAGATATATAGCCCTGCACAGCGCATGAGTGGTGATTCTGCACTGGATGTATGTGTACCTGGGAAGGGTATAGAATAGGGATAGGGCAGTGTGTTGTGTGATCAGCTTTGGAGTCACTCTTGTTGTGACAGACAACCTTTCAAGAAAAAGAAGTAGAGAGAGAAAAGTGTGAGCTTCAAAAAATGCAGAACCCCAACATAAAACTCCCAAAGCACCAGGCCCTAAATCACATTTTGTGTCTGGAAATGGACTATAAGAAGGGGAGGCTGAGACCCCAAACTTTGTCATCAGCCAAGCAGCCAGATGGGCTGGTTCAATCAATCAATCAATCATGGCATTTGTATCGCGCGATACTCACCCGGAAGGGTCTCAAGGCGCTGGGGGGAGGGGGTTGCTACTGCTCGAACAGCCAGGTCTTGAGTTGTTTCCTGAAGGCGAGGTGGTCCTGTGTCAGTCGGAGGTGGATGGGGAGGGAGTTCCATGTCTTGGCTGCCAGGTAGGAGAAGGATCTTCCTCCGGCGGTGGCTCTTCGGATGCGTGGTACGGCGGCTAGGGCGAGGCTTGTAGAGCGTAGGTGGCGGGTGGGTGTGTAGAAGGTCAGGCGGTCGTTGAGGTACTTGGGGCCCAGGTCGTGGAGAGACTTGTGTGCGTGGGTGAGAAGCCTGAACGTGATCCTTTTGCTGACGGGGAGCCAGTGCAGGTCCCTCAGGTGTCCGGAGATGTGGCTGCGTTGGGGGATGTCCAGGATGAGTCGGGCGGAGGCGTTCTGTATGCGCTGGAGTTTTTTCTGTAGTTTGGCTGTGGTTCCCGCGTAGAGTGTGTTCCCATAGTCCAGTCGGCTGGTGACAAGTGCCTGGGTGACGGTCTTCCTGGTCTCGGTGGGGATCCATCGGAAGATCTTACGGAGCATACGCAGGGTGTTGAAGCACGATGAGGAGACGGCGTTGAATTGTCTGGTCATCGAGGGGGAGGAGTACAGGATGAAGCCCAGGTTGCGTGCCTGGTCTGTTTGCTTGGGAGCGGTGCCCAGGGCGGGAGGCCACCAGGATTCGTCCCAGGTGGAGGGCGATGGTCCCAGGATGAGGACTTCCGTCTTGTCTGAGTTCAGTTTCAGGCGGCTGTTCTTCATTCATTCGGTGACGTCTTTCATCCCTTAGTGTAGGCTCGTTCTGGCTGTGTCGGGGTCTCGGGTGAGAGAGAGGATCAGCTGTGTGTCATCGGCGTAGGAGATGATGTTGAGGTTGTGTTGGCGTGTGATGGTTGCAAGAGGTCTCATGTAGACGTTGAAGAGGGTTGGGCTGAGCGAAGATCCTTGGGCTACGCCGCAGATGACTTCGGTGGCCTCAGATCGGAACGGGGGGAGGCGGACTCTTTGTGTTCTTCCGGCGAGGAATGAGATGATCCACTCTAGTGCCTTTTCTTGGATCCCGATGTTGCTGAGGCGCTGCACTAGGGTGCGGTGGCAGACGGTGTCGAACGCTGCAGAGAGGTCCTGGAGGATGAGGGCCGCTGTTTCCCCATTGTCGAGCAGGGCTCGGATGTCGTCGGTGGCTGCGATGAGGGCGGTCTCGGTGCTGTGGTTGGCTCGGAACCCGGACTCACGGGGTCGAGGGATCCGTTCGTCTCTAGGAAGGCTGCAAGCTGTTTGTTGACGGTCTTCTCGATGACTTTGGCAGGAAAAGGGAGGAGCGAGATGGGGCGGAAGTTCTTGAGGTCGGTGGGGTCCGCTGTTGGTTTCTTCAGTAGGGCGCTGAGCTTGGCATGCTTCCAGCTCTCCGGGAAGGTGGCGGTGTTGAAGGATGAGTTGATGATGTCCCGGAGTTGGGGTGCGATGATGGAGCCGGCCTTGTTGAAGACGTGGTGGGGGCAGGGGTCGGTTGGGGATCCGGAGTGGATGGTGTTCATCGTACGGGCTGTGTCTTCGGTGGTCACCGTGGTCCAGGTGCGGAGGGTGGCGGTGGGGGGCGTTGGTTTGACGATTGGGTGCGTGAAAGGTGCGCCGAAGCTGTTGTGGATGTCGGCGATCTTGCGGTGGAAGTACGAGGCGAGAGAGTCGCAGAGATCTTGTGAAGGAGTGATGTCGTTGTTGCTGGTGCTGGGATTGGAGAACTCCTTGACGATGTTGAAGAGTTCCTTGCTGTCGTGGGCGTTGTTGTCCAGTCGTTCCTTCAGTGATTTCTTCTTGGTGGTGCGGATGAGTTGGTGGTGCTTGCGGGTGGCGTCTTTGAGGGCGGTCCTGTTGTCTGTGGTTTGGTCGCGGAGCCAGGCTTTCTCGAGGGTGCGGCAGTTCTTCTTGGAATTCTTGAGTTTGTCGGTGAACCAGGAGGCTTTCTTGCTTCTGGGTCTGCTAGGCGGGTTCTTAAGTGGCGCGAGGTAGTCGGCGCAGGCGGTCAGCCATTGTGTGAAGTTGCGGGCTGCTTTGTTGGGGTCCGTTGTGCTGGCGGGTGGGTTCTGGCTGAGGGAGGTGGTGAGCTGCTCGGCGGTGATCTTGTTCCAGCTCCTGCGAGGAACCTGTTGCGGGTGGTGGTGGGTCGTGGTTCTTCTGAAGCTGAAGTGGACGCAGCTGTGGTCGGTCCAGTGAAGTCCGGTGGAGAGGCTGAAGGTGATGTGCTTGCTGGCTGAGAAGACGGGATCAAGCGTGTGGCCGGCGTAGTAGGTGGGGGTGTTGACCAGTTGCTTGAGTCCAAGGTTGGCGAGGTTGTTCAGCAGGGCGGTGGTGTTGCGGTCCTTGTTGTTCTCCAGGTGGAAGTTGAGGTCCCCTAGGAGGATGTAGTCAGCGGAGCGGAGGGCGTGCGGGCTGATGAAGTCCGTGATGTCTTCGCTGAATTGTGTACGTGGTCCCGGGGGTCTGTAGACGAGGGTGCCTCTGAGGGTCGTCTTTGGGTCGGTGTGTATCTGGAAGTGGAGATACTCGGCGGTGGTGAAGGTGTCGTTGGAGTCGGCCGTGATGCGGATGGTGTTCTTGTGTACGATGGCGATGCCTCCTCCAGTCTGGTTGGCGCGGTCTCTCCGGATGATCTTGTATCCGTCTGGGATGTCGATGACGATGTCGGGTGCTGAGGAGGCGTTCATCCAGGTTTCCGTGAGGAAGGCGACGTCTGGTGAGGTTGTGTCGAGCAGGTTCCAAAGTTCGATGGCGTGTCTGTGGACGGAGCGGGTGTTGAGCAGGATGCACTTGAGGTGGTTGCTGCTGGTGCTTGGCTTGGCGGGTGCGTGCAGGTCCGGAGGCAGGTGAACTTGCAGGCCTGACAGGTGAAGGGTCCGTGGGTGCGTCTCGGGGTGGCTCGGTGGCAGGCTCTTGTTCGGTTGGGTTTGAGTGCGATGAGGGTGGCGGCGTCGTAGGTCCGTCGGGGGCCAGGGGTCCTGGCACTGGGTGCGGTCCAGGCGCGGATGGGCGCAGACGGGCTTGCCTTTGGCGCGCCTTCGGCGCACAATCGGCGCGCCCGCTGCGCGTGTGTGGGGGCGACATAAGAAGGGAGCCGGGAGGGAGGGTCCGCTGGGTGGCGGGAGCGGGGGGTCAATCAGCTGGCGGGGGGTGGGGGCGCAGGGAGGCAGCGGCGGGAAAAGGTGAGTGGCGAGTGGCGGCAAAAACAGCAACAGGAAACCAGCAAAACAGGAGCAGGAGGAGCGTGGGGGCGACCCGGCCTGGCAAGGCACGGTGGTCGCTCCCGAGGTCAGGACGAAGTCCCCTTAAGATGGGAGCCGGGAGGGAGGGTCCGCTGGGTGGTGGGAGCGGGGGGGCCAATCGGCTGGCGGGGGCGCAGGGAGGCAGCGGCGGGAAAAGGCGAGTGGCGAGTGGCGGCAAAAACAGCAACAGGAAACCAGCAAAACAGGAGCAGGAGGAGCGTGGGGGCGACCCGGCCTGGCAAGGCACAGTGGTCGCTCCCGAGGTCAGGACGAAGTCCCCTTAAGAAGGGAGCCGGGAGGGAGGGTCCGCTGGGTGGCGGGAGCGGGGGGGCCAATCGGCTGGCGGGGGGCGGGGCCGCAGGGAGGCAGCAGCAGGAAAAGGCGAGTGGTGAGTGGCGGCAAAAACAGCAACAGGAAACCAGCAAAACAGGTTGAGGAAGGGAAGCTCTGCAAGACTTCTGTCTGTGACCAGGACTGGGGCAAGGCCTGTTAGTCTCACTGTTGGGTGAGGGGACGTCATCCAGGGAAACAAAGACCACCTGCTTTGGAGCCTGGAGCACCAGCACCTGCCTGCCACGGACATTATTTAGGGGTCTCCAGCGGTTGCAGCTGTGACCCCTTGCTTGCTCACTGCGATCCCTGGCACTGCCTTTGTGACCACATGGGGTCAGAAGTGGCAACATCAGTGCCATGAAAACAGGGACGGGTTCACCCTCCTTGGTTATAGCGCACTGTTATTTATACTTACAGTTAGTAATTGTATATTATTCACTATTGGTGTTACATAAACCGGAGCATGTATGTTTTCATGCTTGCGTGTGAGAGTGTGTGGGAAAAGGTGTGCTTATGTGCAAGTGTGTGTGTATGTGTATGTGAGCATGTGTGGGTGACTGCAATTTTCAGTCAGTGATAGGAGTGGGAATAAATTAGATTAAATGTCAGTGAGTATGAGCCAAGGTGAGTGAGAATGATGGAGTGTGGGTAAGAGTGAGTCCAAGTCAGTGTGTGTGAGAAGATGTTAGTTAATCAGTGTAAGACTGAGTGATAATGTGCGAGTGAGTGTGCGATTGAGTGCAAGAGAGTTAGAATGGATGAGTGTAAGTTGGCGACAAGGGTTGAGTAAGAGTGGCTATGTGAAATTGAGTGTGAGTTGGTGAATGTAAATGAGCATAAGTGAGAATGTGAAATGCTTGCAAGTCTGTTTATGGCCCTTGCAAAATACTGGTGTTAGTATACTGTAGGACCTTGCCTATTACTTGATATATGAGACGTCCATGGCAAAAGGCTGGCTCAGGCATAGAGGATGTGATTCTTGGTACAGGACACCCATGATGAAATGCTCGCACTAGCACACTGGAGACGATTCTTATCATGAAGGATGCCAGCTGTACCATATTGAAGTTGGACAAACATGACAAAATGCTAGCCATGTAATACTTGAGGTAAATTTTGACATAAGGGTCACCCAGTATACATGGATAACATTAATAGCAAAATTCCAGGACTGGAATATTATATGTAATTGTTGGAGTAAGGGGACCCCAATGGCTTGTAGGGGGCACCCACTTCAAAATGCAGGCCCTGGGTACAATGGAGGTTATTTTTGGTATACGGGTGCATCCATAGCACATTTTGATAAAAGCAGGTCAACTCCTGTGCGATGTCAGGTTTCATTGGCTTGGCATATTAAAGGAGGACATATATTTTTACGAATGCCCATTCATAGCCAATGGCTTTTCAGCAGATTTGTGTGAAAAACCTGCTTTAAAATGCACTATTTGACCCATTGAAAAATAAAATCTTGTGTAGAAGTCCTCTTACCTCAAGGAGAAATGTGTTATTGTTTATATATTGTTTATATGTGTGGTAATATTGATTTGCATGCATAGATTTAGAAAAACACTTATTGCTGATATAAAAATAAGTATTTGGCGGGATATTTATTTTATTGACATTGTTGTGCGCTATTTGAGTTATGAGTCATGTTAACTGACCTGTATTCACACTTCCCTCCTGAGGGAGCCTTGAACTGCTCAACTATAGCTACTTCTGAGAATCAAATGCAGAAGGGGTACTTGGCCCAATTGCTCAGGAGCCATAGTAGTTCAGGCTCAGGGGTAAAAGGTCTCGACCTTCACGGTTTGGCTCAGTCACTCCTTCATGCCCTGTGGCCTCTAAAAAGGGTTCTCTGACACCTGGCATTAAGGCATATCTGTTAATGTCTCCAGCTTCCTGTGAAACGTACCCTGCTTTGTTACCATTCTCACCGCTGCCCCATCTCCAACTCTGAATCTATATATCATTTATTTATTTCCGCCTCTGTATCTATATAGTACTTCTTCATTAATTGGTCATAATATATCTTTAAATGTAAATTAGGGCCCTATTTAGAGTTTATTTAGAGTTTGGTGGACAGGATGCTCTGTTACAATTGTGGCAGATGTCCCGTCCATTGTATTGCAGGTACATTATATAGCCTATGGGACTTGTAATACGGCGGACAGGATATCCTCATATTTTGACAGAGTATCCCATCCACCATTCGTTACGTCAGGCCAGAAGTCTCTCACAGTTTAACTCTGTTTTTCAAATAAGACCTTAGGTGTAACACCTAGCTGTCATTTCAATATGGCCGTTATTAACACCTTAGCTGCGATGGAACGTCCAGCTCCAGTGCTGGACGTTCCATTGCGCAGGTGCAGTTTGAACGTTCAACGGCCGACGGCAGCACTACGGAGGTAGTGGTGCCGTCGGCCGTTGGTCGTGCGCAGCACTTATGAGGTTATTGATGATATACGGTACTGCATACGTACTGGTCATTTTTGGTCACTATCAAGGTTGTCCACTGATATGTTTTTTACAATTATCGTACAAGTATCGTTTACAACAGTGGCCTTTCATTGTTTTGATATTCTCCTTTATTTTAGTTTTGTTTATCTATGCAATAGAGTTAATGTGGACCCTAGTTGTCGTATGGGAGTTGTTATGTCAACGTATTAGTGGGGACTTGCTTTGGATTGCTGCGTGTGCTAAGGACATTTATTCACTTTCTTTCCTTCGAAGTTGTGAAACAGATAGTACAGGCCCTAATAACATCTGGGCTTGACTTGGACAATGCTGTGTACCTGGATCTTCTGGAGTTTCTCATCAATACATTGCAAGTGGTCCAAAACACGGCAGCCTGTACCCTGTTGGGTCTGCCATTGAGAACAGATGTGTCTCCACATTTGAGGGTGTTGCACTGGCTCCCTATTAAAAAGAGGATTCTCTTCAAGACCCTGCTACTGGTACAGACGGCCCCCCATCAATCTGATGCAGGGAACCTCAGAGCAAGGATTATTCCCAATGCTCTGACTAGATACCTTCATTCAGCCAACATTTTTCTGGCCAAAATCTCTCTGATCTAATGCTCCAGAGCTGGTGGGAGGTCCTTTTCCTTTTCAGGACCATCAGCATGGAACAAACTGTCCCTGAAAATGTGGGCCACTGCAGACTCTGCAAAGTTTCAGAAGAAATCCAAAACATGGCTGTTCAATCAGGATTAAAGGTTTAGGTCATTAATCAGTCAATCTCTGTGGTGCAGAGAGCCAGGACACCCCTTGGGTAACAGAACGCTATACAAGTACCCATTACATTACATTATGTAGTCAGGGAAAAATATTCCATGTTGTGATGCATAAATAATCCTATACTCATGCATAAACAATCTGCGTACATGGCAACAGGCCCAATTCTGAAGACAAAAATGGCTTTCTTTTATCTTTCTCCCGCCTAAAATACATTCCACTGATTTATTTAAAATTCTCCTACTTTCCATTCGTAAAATGTTTGCATTTATGAACCTGTTGTATACATTGTGCAGTTTTCTCAATTCTATATTTATGCCATATTAATTATTTCACAACTTTACCTTTGCTGAGAGAAACTGACATAACAATTATTTTCAGCCATTAAACCCTATTAAAACAAATTTCGACAAGACAGCGTCGTATTGGTCCAATGTAAACTATCTCTTTATACTGTTGTTATTTATGCATCATCAACATAGATTTGTAGCTTGGAATCAATATTCATTCCGCGTGCAGTTGTGTCCAGTTTATTAATTCAGAATGCCTCAGCTCGACTAAGCATGTTCTCTACATTGCCCTGACTTCCATTAGGCAGAACATGGGCAATCCCACAAAAATCCACTTTGTTGCATTGTTTTTGATGAGCTACCACATCCAGATGTGTTGCCATTCAGTATTTTGAATTCCCTTTCCCTCTTCTCTCTGTGTTGGCCTGTAGTGCTTCTCTCTTTCTCTACTCCATCTTTCTATGTTTCTTATCCTTGCATCTTTCCCCCTTTCTCTGTAGCTTCTTGCACCTTCTTCCCAGGATGTCCCTTACCCCAATTTGGCTTACTCACATCTCTTCCTTGATACATTAGGTACTACTTGTAAAACTCAACCAAACAGCAATGGGGGTTCTCAGCATTTTAATTGCTCCATACTTCTCCCAGCCCCCTCTTTAGTATTCTTGTTGCTGCTACCCAGGAATGCTGCCACCTCTTTCTTTTTTGACTCCCTGAAAATGTGCCCTTCCTCATAGAGTTGTCAACTGCATCCTTCTCAATCCTTCCCCATTTCCTTGCTCAGTGCATGTCACTGTTTTGAGGTCAATAATTTCAACCTACAGTAACATTGGATGCACTATATCACAAAGTGAAATATTTATTTTCTATTGTTAACTTCACTCCCACTTACCTTGACAATACAGCGGTAGTCGATGCGCTGGATGCAATATTGTCACATGATATATCACATGCGATACAGTTGCCCGTCAACCCTTTGCCCATCCTTGCTTTTGCTTCTCATCTCCTCTTTAGCTTTAGAGGCATCATACAGTCTTCTGTTCGCTTCCTTCCAGCTCTCCATCATGGAAGCGATACTCACAGTCGATGCCTCCAGCCATGCAAAACAAACACTTCTTTGCCGCTCTCCTCACCCTGTAACTTAACCACCTTACCTTCTAGCAGTTGCAATGAAGATCCACTTTGGCATCTCACTGGCTCCTAAGGCAAATCAAAAATCTCTCACTCTTGTGAATGCTAATACTGTAACAAGAGTGCCACTTAGTTCTTAAATGAAAAGTACAATGGAAGGTGTGACAAGAGAAATTAATTAATAATACTCTTGTTTCCCAAAATGAACCATAAAAAGTTCTGGCAGAGGAAATGCCCCCGGTACTGACCACTTTATACATAACATAGATATACATAGACAAAGTCCTTGTTTCAGAAACTTGGAATAAAGCCATAAGAACATTAATTTTCAAACCGAACAAAAATCCCCAAAAATGTGAATCATACAGGCCTATATCTTTACTCAATAATGATTATAAATTATACACAAATATTTTGGCCAAAAGACTGGATCAAGTAATGGGAGAAAAGGGTTTATGAAGAACAGACAGTTGCATGACTTAGTCTATGATCTAGTATGTGCTATAGACTTAGCTATAGCTAAAGATCTCCCATTTGCGATCATGACAGTCGACGCCGCAAAGGCTTTTGAAAGGGAGAGCTGGACCGTTTCATATGCAGTCATAAGACCTAACGGGCTTGGGAATAAGTTTCAAAATGCAATTAAAAATATATATAGACACCCCTCTGTGAGGATTTTAGTTAATGGCTCCCTTACTGCTCAACTGAAAATAGGTAGAGGTACCCGGCAAGTCTGCCCCTTATCCCCCTTATTATTTAATTTATACATTGAGCCTCTGGCCAAAAGAATTAGGGGTGAGCAGAGAATTTTACCATTCCAAAATCAGGATTATATTAAGAAAGAGGCTCTATATGCAGATAATCTGCTTATTTACACAAAAGATCTTAAAGGTGCATTCCCTATCATTTTGAACACTCTGAAAGACTTCGGGAATGTAGCCGGGTACCTGATTAATGAAGGAAAAACGTAGGTAAAGTCCTGGAATATACCGGTAGATGCTAACCTGGAAAGAAGTGGAAAAAAGAAATCATTTATCTAGGAGTTCAAGTGGTTAAAAAACCGAACTAGGGAATAGAGAAATGGAGTCAGATTACGGACAAAGACATCTTAGCATCATGGGATTTTCTAATAAGAAATACAAATAATAGGCTGTCCAGGTTCAAAAATATGCAATTAGTGAGCGGGGCTCGAGACCATACAAATGTGGGATTTATAACAGACTGGGAGGAAGTAATTTGTAGCAGTAATCCGCAAACAAAAGAGGTGGCCAAGTGGTACTGGATGTTGGTGCAAGAAGAAGATGGTCCCAATACATTGCCAGAAGAAAAGTGGAAAGAAGATCTACCTGAAGCAGATTTAATATCCCTCTGCCAAGTATCCATGGCTACACTTTAGTCCTTTGTTAGATATGCACCTTTAAGAAGAAATCATCTGTTCACTCTACACAGGGCTTACTGGTCTCCCTGAGAAACTATCCAAATTGGGAGAGAAGAAAATTAAGTGTTGCCCGTAATGCGGTTTGGAGAGAGCAGATGATGCACACGTTTTGGCAATGTCTTGGAATTCAAGCCTACTGGCAAGATGTGGGTAAGGTTTTGACAACAGTTACAAAGAAGGGAATGGAGGTGAGCCTCCCTTTGATCATATTTGGGATTACAGACGGAGTATGATTTAAAGGGAAGAGAAGTAAACGGCAAGATCAATTACTTCTTATCTTAATAATAATAGCACATAGGGAAATCTGCATTAACTGGGTCTCTAAGACTTCACCGTATATTTTGAGTTTGCTAAAGTCAGTACAATGTATTGGTAGATTAGACTGGATAAACGGATCTAAAAAGAGGGTTAGTGGCAGGGAGCATGTTTTTCTTATTTTTCAATTCATGTTTGGGGATAGGAATCCTTATGGTCCAAGGATTAAGAAATACTCATCCAAGGAGAGGTAGGGTGAGGTGACCCACAACCTCTAAAATTGGTTGAAAGAAGGTTTCTCAAGAGGAGTTAATTCCCAGCATGCTGTGGGTTTATAATTCCAGTATCTGATCATACATCTCTTATTCTTTTTGTCACATATGAGGACCAAAGAAAAATACTCTTGTTCCCACATTCATTCCAACTGTGCAACTTGCCAAGAGGTCCTTCCTTCACTGTTTGCTGCAACTCCTCATTTCAAATCCCTTTACCAAAAAATGTGTTTTTGTCTCCTTGGTTTCAATCAATCGTATCCAAATGTCCTGTGCCACAACCCCTCTAGGCTGAGTGGACACTACCCACTTTGTGTCTTTCCCAACGATGGACCTACTTCAAAAGTGTTCTGCCTATGGGACTTTAATGCCTCCCCTTCAGGCCCTGCCTCAGCTAATGCCTAGGGCTCTTGTAGTGTCTCTCAATGTCATCACCTAAGGCCTACACTGCCTAATCTCTGGTTGTCTTTTGGTTTCTCTAAATGTCTTTAACCCAAACCCTTCTCTGACCAATCCCTAGTGGTATCACTGAACATATTTAATCCACCTGATTTATTCAGGCTAGTTCAAAGTGGTACCCCTGACACACCCATCACCTAGCCCCACCAACATTTGATCATTTAGTCCCTTGTGGCCTAGTTGTATCCTCAGTCTACTCTCCCAAATCCTGCCTCATCCATGGTGGTCTAGTGCACCATCTGCTTTGTCTTCTCTTTGCCACCATCGCTCTTGGCTCTAACTTCTCACATGCCATCACAGACTCTGCCACCAACTCTCTCTTGGAACATCGTATGGTTGTTGACCCAATCCACTGTGGCTTCCTAAACTGAAGCATGCTTGTTTTAGGGACCATGAAGGTGGCCCAATTTCTAGACAGCTTGAGGTGTCAGGCACATCCTCCTCTACCTGTTAACAGTTCAAAAACTGCCCCAAAAAATACACAACCACAGCCGTAAATCTTTTGGCCAAGGTCCTGTATGGACACAATGTAGACCTAAAAACAACCAATTGAGAGCTCCACAGAGGATTAAAGCCATAAGATTGGAGCATGAGGCCTCGTCGGATGCCTCTGACTTTATATCTGTTTCTTCTCTTCGATATTCGTAAGCATTCAGTCAGTTTCTCTGCTCTGCATTTGGGCAACTCCACAGTCGTCCTTTCACTTGGCTTGTACTGCTCTACTGGAAATCCAGAAATCCAGTAATATTCAATTTAATTCAGATTATTTTTTATAGCGCGTGGCTATCCGACCGGGCCTCCCAGTGCTGATAGCAACAACACCATCCAGGAAAACCTGCATGAACTTTAGGTTAATGCTGTGCTTCAGAAGAGGAGTTTTTGGAAGCATGCTTCCGACTGATGAAATCTGAGGGTGTCAGGGAAGATGTATCAAAGTTTAGGAACAAGATACACAAAGGGGCGGCTGCCGCTTCTTGATCTATTAACCTTAGGTACCTCCAGGAGCCCTTGGGTACCGGACCGAAGAGGATTACAATGAACATAGGGGATGAGTAATTTCTGAATGATGAGTGGGCCTTTCCCATGATTGACCTGACAAGTGATGCAGAGCACCTTGAAAGGAATTCTTTTTTATGAACCGGCAACCAATGCAAGGCTGTTAGGTTTGGACTGGCTGATTGATGCTTGGGAATTTTTATGAAGGATTCTAGCTGCAGCATTCTGGACCACTTGAAGTCTTTTTATAACATATTTTAGACTCCCTAAATAAAGGGAGAATCATATGCTCCTGCTGCTCAGAAAAGACAGTGTAAAAAGGGAACAATTAAATACACTTCATATGAATTATTCAGAAACAATTCTTTAGATCCACAAAGGTTTATTCACAGCGGGATCCAGTATATTGAATATACATTTGCATTAAATAATCAACTGTATTAAGAGTCATACAGTGCCCCAAGGAGGGAAGGGGGGAAGTGATAGTGAGTAGGTAAGGGAAAGTGATGGGATTAAGTGACAGTAAAATCAATACTTGAACAACTTGTTTTATGCTATAATAAGTGTAGCAAAAACTGCCAACAAAAATGGCGACATTATTTGAAAAAGAGGCATCCAACACAAAGTACATTGAATATACAAAATATTGGCGTGAGGTTGCCGTGATTGAGAAACTGGTCGACGTTTCGACCCCCTGAGGTTGCAGGATAGTTTAACCTTGCTGTGGGGTCTTCATCAGGACGAGTGGGTGGGGCAGAGGACCTAATGGAGGTATAATAACAATAATTAGAGGGTTATAAATACTGCCTCTGATTGTCACATCGGTAGAAATGGCAAGAGTCCAAGGCGAGGCATAATTGGATGCTTAATTTTAAAATTAAAAAGAAATCAAATGTATTATGTCTCGGAGTGTTCGAAACATAGAAAAGAGTCAAACTCATTGAATTAATAGGATATGGCGCCCGGGTGGGAAAACCAGAGCCGCACATGGCAGCCAGCCACTTACAGTGGGTATTCTTAAAGGGAGGTCGGAGAACAAGAGCTAATGTTTAGCGCGGGTACAAAAACTATAACAGTGAATAAATTGGTGGACATACCACAGTTGAGAATAATAGTGCAGTAGTACTGCTTCTGAAAAAATGAGCGGCAAAAAGTCAAAAACGGTATAGATATAGTTGGAACTATACAGCAGTAAGAAAGGATAGCATAATAAATAAAGGGACATACCACAGGGTCAAAAATCCGCCGTATGGTCTTTCCTTAGGAATAGGGATGTGGTTATACTGGTTCTGAAAGAATGAGCGAGCATGAGTCACACAACGGTATTAATGGCAATTAAATAATCGGGCAAGTTCCAGAAATGCCCGATTGGAGGCAGTAAGCTTACCGGGTGTGGCGTCCTGTAGGAATCAGGATGCAGTAAATGTGGTTATACTGTTTCTGAAAGAATGAGCGAGCATGAGTCATACAACGGTATTACAGGCAATTAAATAATCGGGCAAGTTGCAGGTATGCCCGATTGGAGGCAGTGAGCTTACCGGGAGTGGCGTCCTGTAGGGATCAGGATGCGGTAACTCTCAACATCATAGAGATTGAATCAATTATGACTCTGTGGGGGCAAAGACAAAAGAACTGTCTGTAAAACAGACTAATGTCAGACGATTAACGGCGGCAAACGGACACACGGGGAAGCCTGTACTTACTAGGTAGCGATGAATCGCGGTGCTCCGTACGAGGGCTAGGCGGGCATTGCCGCGCTTCCTGGTTAGGGAGGGAGTCATGGTAACCGGTCACGTGGTGACCGTGGAAATCATAGACTCCGACAAAAGACTTAAGGACGTGTACTGCCGTCCTTGCTAGATCCGGGGGTTAGAGCCTCATTCAGTGTTTGTGTAACAGTATGCAATATTAGGTGATCCAAATGGATATCAATAAAGGTTGACAAATTGATAACAAAACTTTAAAAAAATTTAAAAAAAAAAAAAAAAGGGGGGGGGGGGAGAGAATACTTTGATTGCAAATTAAATTAAGGCGTACCACTCAAACATGAGGGTAAAGGCCCAGACATTGGATAATTAACCATTATGGTCACATACAGTTTAATTAGCGGCTCCATTGGGTGACCATGGTGTCACTTGACTTAACCAAGAGGTAAAGTCACGTATTGGAGACAGTCAATGGAAAATAACCCTACATAAAAACAGTGTTCATAGATTCAGGACTGGAAAAAGAAGTACTATCATGGTAATGTGGCCAAGAAAATACTTAGATTGCAAATTAATAAAATAAAGGCGTACCACTCAAACAAGAGGGTAAAAGCCCAGACATTGGATAATCAACCATTATGATCACACACAGTTTAATTAGCGGCTCCATTGGGTGACCGTGGTGTCACATGACCTTACCAAGAAGTAAAGTCACGTATTAGAGACAATCAATGGAAAATAACCCTACATAAATACAGTATTCATAGATTCAGGAACGGAAAAAGTAGTACTATCATGGTAGTGTGGCCAATTGGGAAAATGAGCTGTCTAATTCATTTAGACCACATTCTATAGAATTAAAAAAGTACATCCATTTCAGTTCTCGGGTATTCAGAATGTCATAGATGTTGCCGCCTCGTGGTCCCATCGTGACTTTCTCAATGACCACCCATTGTAAGCTTTCAGGGGGATGGGAGTTCAGCTTGAAATGTTCCACTAGAGGTGCACTTGGAACATCACAGCGGATTCGGCTCATATGCTGTAGAATCCGGGCTTTTATTTTTTGCTGAGTTTGGCCAATGTAGATTTTGTGGCACGGACACAGAATGGCATAAATGATATTGTTGGAGTTACAGTTGCTGAATGATTTAAGTTTGACGGTTAGGTGAAGATGTACAAACTCCTTGGTTTGAATGGTGGAGTCGCAAGCCTTGCAGTGGCCGCATTTGAAATGGCCAATGACCGGAGGTAGATTCCACATGGTGTTAATCGTGGATTGACTGTCAGGAGATAAAAAGGAGCAGACCACATAGTCCTTTATGCTTTTGGCTTTCTTAAATGCATGGAGTGGCATTTCAGATTGTTTGATTTCATCCGACACCAAATGCCAATGCTTGTTAATAATCCCTTTAATGATGTTACTCTTGGTATTGAAGGTGGTGACACAGACAATACGGCTATCTTCCTGGTTGGTTCTATCCTTGGGTACTAAGAGTTCTTCACGGGGATAGAACCAGGCTCGTTTGCGAGCTTTTTTGATCAGACGTCTTGGGTAGCCACGATTGAGAAGACGGGTCGAGAGATCTTCTGATTCAGAGAAATAATCGTCTTTGGTAGAACAATTTCTGCGTATCCTCAGAAATTGCCCGAAGGGCAGGTTATCGCGGAGAGCACGGGGATGGTGACTGTTGTAAGCCAATAGGGAATTTCTCTCTGATGCTTTCCGGTATAGTCTGGTACAGAGTTTTCCAGAGTGGTGAAAGATGGTGACATCCAAAAAGTCAATAGTGTTGCAGTCCGATTGGATGGTGAACTTGACGTGTTGTGATTGTTGGTTGAGCCAAGCGAAGAAATTATTCAGTTGGTCATGACTGCCGTTCCAAATCATTAAAATATCATCGATATACCTCATCCAGAGGCCGACTTGGTCTCTGAATGGGTTGGTTTGGCTTAGAATAGTGTCTTCTTCAAATGCCGCCATATACAAAATGGCTACGTCTGGAGCAAAGGGAGCACCCATGGCTACGCCGGATGTTTGGAGGTAAAACTTGTTGTCGAACAGAAAGAAATTGCGGGTCATTGCGATTTTGAGCAGAGCTACAATGAACTCTGAGGGTACTTGGACTGGTGCCGGGCGTTGCTGAAGGCATCTGGCTATGACTGTAAGGGCTTCCTGTTGAGGAATGCAGGTGTAGAGGGAGACTACATCGCAGGTGGCTAGTCTCTGGTTAGATGGATCATAGGTTAGGCTTTCAGTTATGTTCAAGACGTGCATCGTGTCACGAAGGTACGATGGGGTGGCCTCCGCCAATGGTTTTATAAAATAGTCAATATATTTTCCCAATGGTTCCAGTATGGAACCACAACCGGAGACAATTGGACGGCCAGGAGGGTTTACCATACTTTTATGGAGTTTGGGCAGAGTGTATAGTGTGGCCAGACGGGGGTGTTTATTGTTCAAAAAATGAAATTCATTCTCAGACAGGAAACCTAGATCCAGACCATCCTGAGTTACTTCTAGGATTTCTGTGGCAATGGAACTAGTGGGATCCGACCTCAGTAGTTGATAGCAATTATCATCCTGAAGTTGGCGTAATATCTCGGATTTGAGGTTTGCTGGTGTTGTATCGAACAAAGGATTTCACTTGAAGGGCTCGTTGCACATCACGCCAGACAACTGCTTCTTATGCCAGAATCTGATTCGACATACTGTTGGCATAAGGAACAAAAGTTGAAGGAGGTCGTAGGCCGGTGACGGATCACTTGAGCTGTGTGGAGGTATTCCTGAAAAAGTACTTCAGTCTAATTTTTCGGAAAAATTTATAAAGTTCTGATCTTACTACGAAGTTGTCCGGATTGTGCGTGGGAGCATAAGATAGTCCTTTGCTGAGTACTAGGAGTTCATCCTCAGAGAGTGTTTGGTTGGAAATGTTCACCACAGGATTGAGGGTTGCAACTAGTTCCAATGATCCTACCAACGATAGGTCTTGTTGCGAGTGACTCGTTCGCCGTGTTGCTCGGGTTGGAACCGAACTTGTTTCGAGGATTGGCCGCGTCCTCCATCCCAGTTGGTTTGGTTCTGCTGGCCACCACGTTGGTTCTGACCGCGGGGCCATGATCCGCCTCGTCCACGAGGGGGTCGCCAAGATCCCCGACCTTGTCCTAAAAAAGGAGAGAATTGTTGAGGAGGGTAATTGTGATCAAAGTATTGATATTGATAACTGGGACCATCTTTCACCACTCTGGAAAACTCTGTACCAGACTATACCGGAAAGCATCAGAGAGAAATTCCCTATTGGCTTACAACAGTCACCATCCCCGTGCTCTCCGCGATAACCTGCCCTTCGGGCAATTTCTGAGGATACGCAGAAATTGTTCTAACAAAGACGATTATTTCTCTGAATCAGAAGATCTCTCGACCCGTCTTCTCAATCGTGGCTACCCAAGACACCTGATCAAAAAAGCTCGCAAACGAGCCTGGTTCTATCCCCGTGAAGAACTCTTAGTACCCAAGGATAGAACCAACCAGGAAGATAGCCGTATTGTCTGTGTCACCACCTTCAATACCAAGAGTAACATCATTAAAGGGATTATTAACAAGCATTGGCATTTGGTGTCGGATGAAATCAAACAATCTGAAATGCCACTCCATGCATTTAAGAAAGCCAAAAGCATAAAGGACTATGTGGTCTGCTCCTTTTTATCTCCTGACAGTCAATCCACGATTAACACCATGTGGAATCTACCTCCGGTCATTGGCCATTTCAAATGCGGCCACTGCAAGGCTTGCGACTCCACCATTCAAACCAAGGAGTTTGTACATCTTCACCTAACCGTCAAACTTAAATCATTCAGCAACTGTAACTCCAACAATATCATTTATGCCATTCTGTGTCCGTGCCACAAAATCTACATTGGCCAAACTCAGCAAAAAATAAAAGCCCGGATTCTACAGCATATGAGCCGAATCCGCTGTGATGTTCCAAGTGCACCTCTCGTGGAACATTTCAAGCTGAACTCCCATCCCCCTGAAAGCTTACAATGGGTGGTCATTGAGAAAGTCACGATGGGACCACGAGGCGGCAACATCTCTGACATTCTGAATACCCGAGAACTGAAATGGATGTACTTTTTTAATTCTATAGAATGTGGTCTAAATGAATTAGACAGCTCATTTTCCCAATTGGCCACACTACCATGATAGTACTACTTTTTCCGTTCCTGACTCTACGAATACTGTATTTATGTAGGGTTATTTTCCATTGATTGTCTCTAATACGTGACTTTACTTCTTGGTTAGGTCATGTGACACCACGGTCACCCAATGGAGCCGCTAATTAAACTGTGTGTGATCATAATGGTTGATTATCCAATGTCTGGGCTTTTACCCTCATGTTTGAGTGGTACGCCTTTATTTTATTAATTTGCAATCTAAGTATTTTCTTGGCCACATTACCATGATAGTACTTCTTTTTCCAGTCCTGAATCTATGAACACTGTTTTTATGTAGGGTTATTTTCCATTGACTGTCTCCAATACGTGACTTTACCTCTTGGTTAAGTCAAGTGACACCATGGTCACCCAATGGAGCCGCTAATTAAACTGTATGTGACCATAATGGTTAATTATCCAATGTCTGGGCCTTTACCCTCATGTTTGAGTGGTACGCCTTAATTTAATTTGCAATCAAAGTATTCTCTCCCCCCCCCCCTTTTTTTTTTTTTTTAAATTTTTTTAAAGTTTTGTTATCAATTTGTCAACCTTTATTGATATCCATTTGGATCACCTAATATTGCATACTGTTACACAAACACTGAATGAGGCTCTAACCCCCGGATCTAGCAAGGACGGCAGTACACGTCCTTAAGTCTTTTGTCGGAGTCTATGATTTCCACGGTCACCACGTGACCGGTTACCATGACTCCCTCCCTAACCAGGAAGCGCGGCAATGCCCGCCTAGCCCTCGTACGGAGCACCGCGATTCATCGCTACCTAGTAAGTACAGGCTTCCCCGTGTGTCCGTTTGCCGCCGTTAATCGTCTGACATTAGTCTGTTTTACAGACAGTTCTTTTGTCTTTGCCCCCACAGAGTCATAATTGATTCAATCTCTATGATGTTGAGAGTTACCGCATCCTGATCCCTACAGGACGCCACTCCCGGTAAGCTCACTGCCTCCAATCGGGCATACCTGCAACTTGCCCGATTATTTAATTGCCTGTAATACCGTTGTATGACTCATGCTCGCTCATTCTTTCAGAAACAGTATAACCACATTTACTGCATCCTGATTCCTACAGGACGCCACACCCGGTAAGCTTACTGCCTCCAATCGGGCATTTCTGGAACTTGCCCGATTATTTAATTGCCATTAATACCGTTGTGTGACTCATGCTCGCTCATTCTTTCAGAACCAGTATAACCACATCCCTATTCCTAAGGAAAGACCACACGGCGGATTTTTGACCCTGTGGTATGTCCCTTTATTTATTATGCTATCCTTTCTTTCTGCTGTATAGTTCCAACTATATCTATACCGTTTTTGACTTTTTGCCGCTCATTTTTTCAGAAGCAGTACTACTGCACTATTATTCTCAACTGAGATCATGCTGCCGATTCACGACCCTGTGGTATGTCCACCAATTTATTCACTGTTATAGTTTTTGTACCCGCGCTAAACATTAGCTCTTGTTCTCCGACCTCCCTTTAAGAATACCCACTGTAAGTGACTGGCTGCCATGTGCGGCTCTGGTTTTCCCACCCGGGCGCCATATCCTATTAATTCAATGAGTTTGACCCTTTTCTATGTTTCGAACACTCCGAGACATAATACATTTGATTTCTTTTTAATTTTAAAATTAAGCATCCAATTATGCCTCGCCTTGGACTCTTGCCATTTCTACCGATGTGACAATCAGAGGCAGTATTTATAACCCTCTAATTATTGTTATCATACCTCCATTAGGTCCTCTGCCCCACCCACTCGTCCTGATGAAGACCCCACAGCAAGGTTAAACTATCCTGCAACCTCAGGGGGTCGAAACGTCGACCAGTTTCTCAATCACGGCAACCTCACGCCAATATTTTGTATATTCAATGTACTTTGTGTTGGATGCCTCTTTTTCAAATAATGTCGCCATTTTTGTTGGCAGTTTTTGCTACACTTATTATAGCATAAAACAAGTTGTTCAAGTATTGATTTTACTGTCACTTAATCCCATCACTTTCCCTTACCTACTCACTATCACTTCCCCCCTTCCCTCCTTGGGGCACTGTATGACTCTTAATACAGTTGATTATTTAATGCAAATGTATATTCAATATACTGGATCCCGCTGTGAATAAACCTTTGTGGATCTAAAGAATTGTTTCTGAATAATTCATATGAAGTGTATTTAATTGTTCCCTTTTTACACTGGGACCCCTTCCTTTCAGCATATAACGAACCCAGGTCCCAGTGACGTTTTCTGGGTAGAACCCTCTTATAAACATTACTTCGAGCAGACGGCTGTCTGCGAGGTTCCCTCCTTATTCTAAATTAATTTTCATTATCACAATATGGTAGAAAGAGAACTTCTGTCCTACTCCGAGGATTACATTGACAAATTACTCGAAAATCCTGATAATATCTTTTCCAATCTGATGTTCCATCCATAGATTTTTCATTAAAGGATAAAATCTCTCGTCTGGAGCGCCTGGAGAAGAAACTGGTACGCACTAGGTGGCACGGTCACTTGCTCACTAGGTATCTTAAGGAGAACATTATTCCGGTTGGACTTCAAATAAAAATTGAACCAGCTATCTTCATCGAAATTCCAAAATTCAGAGAAGGGTTTAGCCACATCTCAAATAATTGCTCTCGCCACTGGATGGTGTTAGGGGTTGAAACAGCTGCTGATCAGGTGCAACAACTTACTGCGGAAATCACGGCCTTGAAAGCAGAAATATCCGCTGATACCAACTTTGCAAGCGCAAAGGACACCCTAGCCAACTTGCAAGCCACACTCACTGATTTCGACTTAACTACACAAAACCGCAAACTTGAGAAATTGGCCCGAGATATTCGTCTATACGACAAAAAGAAGACATATCCATACCTACAGGACGACTATTACCGACAAGACACACAAGGAAGATTCACCCATAGAGGCCGGGGAGCCTACCGAGGGAGACGGAACTATCCAACCTTCTCTGACTCGTCCTACAGTTCAGAAGGCGACCAAGACTCGTCGGGTCCCAGTTATCAATATCAATACTTTGATCACAATTACCCTCCTCAACAATTCTCTCCTTTTTTAGGACAAGGTCGGGGATCTTGGCGACCCCCTCGTGGACGAGGCGGATCATGGCCCCGCGGTCAGAACCAACGTGGTGGCCAGCAGAACCAAACCAACTGGGATGGAGGACGCGGCCAATCCTCGAAACAAGTTCGGTTCCAACCCGAGCAACACGGCGAACGAGTCACTCGCAACAAGACCTATCGTTGGTAGGATCATTGGAACCAGTTGCAACCCTCAATCCTGTGGTGAACATTTCCAACCAAACACTCTCTGAGGATGAACTCCTAGTACTCAGCAAAGGACTATCTTATGTTCCCACGCACAATCCGGACAACTTCGTAGTAAGATCAGAACTTTATAAATTTTTCCGAAAAATTAGACTGAAGTACTTTTTCAGGAATACCTCCACACAGCTCAAGTCATCCGTCACCGGCCTACGACCTCCTTCAACTTTTGTTCCTTATGCCAACAGTATGTCGAACCAGATTCTGGCATATGAAGCAGTTGTCTGGCGTGATGTGCAACGAGCCCTTCAAGTGAAATACTTTGTTCGATACAACACCAGCAAACCTCAAAAAACAGCATTACAATCATTGGCTAGCAATCGCCAAGTGGTGATCAAACCTGCAGACAAAGGTGGTGCCATTGTTATCCAGGATTTATCTGCCTATAAATCCGAGATATTACGCCAACTTCAGGATGATAATTGCTATCAACTACTGAGGTCGGATCCCACTAGTTCCATTGCCACAGAAATCCTAGAAGTAACTCAGGATGGTCTGGATCTAGGTTTCCTGTCTGAGAATGAATTTCATTTTTTGAACAATAAACACCCCCGTCTGGCCACACTATACACTCTGCCCAAACTCCATAAAAGTATGGTAAACCCTCCTGGCCATCCAATTGTCTCCGGTTGTGGTTCCATACTGGAACCATTGGGAAAATATATTGACTATTTTATAAAACCATTGGCGGAGGCCACCCCATCGTACCTTCGTGACACGATGCACGTCTTGAACATAACTGAAAGCCTAACCTATGATCCATCTAACCAGAGACTAGCCACCTGCGATGTAGTCTCCCTCTACACCTGCATTCCTCAACAGGAAGCCCTTACAGTCATAGCCAGATGCCTTCAGCAACGCCCGGCACCAGTCCAAGTACCCTCAGAGTTCATTGTAGCTCTGCTCAAAATCGCAATGACCCGCAATTTCTTTCTGTTCGACAACAAGTTTTACCTCCAAACATCCGGCGTAGCCATGGGTGCTCCCTTTGCTCCAGACGTAGCCATTTTGTATATGGCGGCATTTGAAGAAGACACTATTCTAAGCCAAACCAACCCATTCAGAGACCAAGTCGGCCTCTGGATGAGGTATATCGATGATATTTTAATGATTTGGAACGGCAGTCATGACCAACTGAATAATTTCTTCGCTTGGCTCAACCAACAATCACAACACGTCAAGTTCACCATCCAATCGGACTGCAACACTATTGACTTTTTGGATGTCACCATCTTTCACCACTCTGGAAAACTCTGTACCAGACTATACCGGAAAGCATCAGAGAGAAATTCCCTATTGGCTTACAACAGTCACCATCCCCGTGCTCTCCGCGATAACCTGCCCTTCGGGCAATTTCTGAGGATACGCAGAAATTGTTCTAACAAAGACGATTATTTCTCTGAATCAGAAGATCTCTCGACCCGTCTTCTCAATCGTGGCTACCCAAGACGTCTGATCAAAAAAGCTCGCAAACGAGCCTGGTTCTATCCCCGTGAAGAACTCTTAGTACCCAAGGATAGAACCAACCAGGAAGATAGCCGTATTGTCTGTGTCACCACCTTCAATACCAAGAGTAACATCATTAAAGGGATTATTAACAAGCATTGGCATTTGGTGTCGGATTTAGACCCCTCCACTCCACCGAGGCGGTCATAGTAGCAGTTATGGACACTCTCAGGAAAGGTGCTGATAACAACATCTCTCAAGCCCTTGTCCTACTGGATCTCTCAGCGGCATTCGACACGGTCGATCATACTATTTTGATCGACCGTGTCCATAACGCTGGCATTCAGGGAGTGGCCCTTGACTGGCTCAGATCTTTCCTTCATCAGCGTTCTCAATCCGTTCATCTTTCCACTTTTTCCGCTCCTTACACTTCCCTTCCTTGTGGTGTACCCCAGGGTTCTGCACTTTCCCCTCTCCTGTTTAATTTGTATCTCCAGCCACTTTTAGCCTCCCTTCGAAACGCCCCAGTCACAATTCTTAATTATGCTGACGACCTTCAGTTAATTTTCCCCATCACTTCTCATCCGGCTTCCCGTACTGATTTTCAGTCCACTATGTTGTCCATTGCGGAGTGGATGTATCATAGTCATTTAAAGCTAAATCCTACAAAAACAGAGCTCGTCCTGGTAGGAGGACCCTCTCATCCTTGGAATGCTACCTTCTGGCCCACCACTTTGGGGTTAGCACCCACTCCGGTGAGCTCTGTCAAAAGCCTGGGGGTGATCATCTCCGATGATCTTTCCATGAAGCCGCACATTAACGCGGTGACATCTGCCTGTTTTTTTCACCTTAGGCGAATTCGCAAGATCAGTCGCTTCCTGACTAAAGAAGCATTAATTCAAGTTGTCATCGCGCTCATAACTTCCAGGCTTGACTATGCTAATAGTCTGTACGCTGGAATCCCCGCCTGTCACCTCCACCGACTTCAGCTGGTGCAGAATCAGGCTGCCCGGTTGATTTTCTGTCTGCCTAAATATGAACATGTCACCCCCCTTCTCCGTACTCTTCACTGGCTCCCCGTCTCGAAGCGCTGCACTTTCAAACTGGCATGCACCACCTTTAAGGCACTTTCGAACGCAGCCCCTCTGTTCATATCCTCAACTGTGTCTCGTCACATCCCTTCTCGAGCTCTCCGCTCTGCGTCACTCAATCTTCTGGATGTCCCCCGATATAAAAGGAAAAAACATGGTGGTCTGAGTTTTTCGGTCTTGGCCCCATCGACCTGGAACTCCTTGCCGCCTTTTCTCCGTTTCTGCCCTAAATATGAGTTGTTCCGAAAATCTTTAAAGACCTTGCTTTTTCAAGCTGCTTTCGACTAACTCCCCTCCCTAGGTCACCGGTTACTGTTTTTTTGAGCGCCAAGAAACCTATGGTGATAGCGCGCGGTACAAATAATTTTAATAGAATAGAATAATAGAATAGAATGAAATCAAACAATCTGAAATGCCACTCCATGCATTTAAGAAAGCCAAAAGCATAAAGGACTATGTGGTCTGCTCCTTTTTATCTCCTGACAGTCAATCCACGATTAACACCATGTGGAATCTACCTCCGGTCATTGGCCATTTCAAATGCGGCCACTGCAAGGCTTGCGACTCCACCATTCAAACCAAGGAGTTTGTACATCTTCACCTAACCGTCAAACTTAAATCATTCAGCAACTGTAACTCCAACAATATCATTTATGCCATTCTGTGTCCGTGCCACAAAATCTACATTGGCCAAACTCAGCAAAAAATAAAAGCCCGGATTCTACAGCATATGAGCCGAATCCGCTGTGATGTTCCAAGTGCACCTCTAGTGGAACATTTCAAGCTGAACTCCCATCCCCCTGAAAGCTTACAATGGGTGGTCATTGAGAAAGTCACGATGGGACCACGAGGCGGCAACATCTCTGACATTCTGAATACCCGAGAACTGAAATGGATGTACTTTTTTAATTCTATAGAATGTGGTCTAAATGAATTAGACAGCTCATTTTCCCAATTGGCCACACTACCATGATAGTACTACTTTTTCCGTTCCTGAATCTATGAATACTGTATTTATGTAGGGTTATTTTCCATTGATTGTCTCTAATACGTGACTTTACTTCTTGTAGTGTAGCTCCTATCTTCCCAATAGGCTCTGCGCATTGGAATAGTACCTACAGCAGTAAAGGCCTAGACCAGACGTTAACTAGGTCTACTACTGTCGATACTAGACTTAATTTTTGGGTTTGCCAGCTAAGCTCAGAGTTCGCTAGAAACTTTCTCGAATGTTCAAGGAAGGATTAACTCCCCTGATTAGACAAGAAGGGATTTAGTTTCTGACAACCATAGAACATGACAACTTTGCTCTCCCCTAATCAAGAGTCAATCTCAAGAGTTGTGTGAGCACAAGGCAATTATTTTACTCAGTCAGTACGTGCATTCTTAGTCTCATCAGAATGTAGAGAAAAGGAAGAGACGGGCGTGTTCAATAAAAGGTGTTATTTATTGATCAGTCTCTTTTCTCGTACAAGAGAAATGGATCGATATTATTGCAATACTTATAGTTAAGTAAAGTGCATACATTAAAAGCAATAGTATAAAATAATACTGTAAAAACATTGATATGGTTTCTGAGCCATATGATGTTTGAAATGATTAAAATATATTTACATACACATATACATTTGACTAAACGTACTCAACTGGTGTTTCTAAATACGCCTACCCCGTGTACCTGACCTAAGTCTAATGCGTGGGCGGGAATAGAAAGTTACAGTTTAAGTTAAGTTTGTTTTTGCCAAGTGAATAACTAAGGAATTCTCTGTGAGGGGTTATTCAGTTCTGTACCTGGAATTTAGGATGAATGAGGAATGGTATCTCTTTCTCTGCTCTCGATATTCCAGGCTGCCTGCGAGGGCTGCCCAGAAGCGCCGGTGCTGGGTCTCTCGGCTTGAGATAGCAGCGCGTCTCTCAGCGCGTCAGGAAGGCGGGGCTGTTGCCTGCGGGGTCTGCTTCTGCTCTCGGCTTCGGCAAGTATGGCTGCTCCGTCTTGTCACCACGCGTGTGTTTGCATAGGGCAAGGTCGGCAATATTTATACCTTAAAGGTGCCGGGATTGACGTAAGGATGGACATAGGTACGTCAATAAAGATGTCATACGACTTGCTCGTTAGCACATTCTTTACTAAAGTTCTCTGTGAAATCAAAACAATGGCCGCACGGATTATCCAGGTTGTCATAGGTTTGATTTGTTATGAGAACGTCGTATGCCTTATCAGGGGCTGGAGGAATGTCGCTTGTCTAATTAGATCTCAAGCGTTATGACCTAATCAGATAACACGTTCCTGTGCCGTAGTGTGACTGCGTCAGATAACGGTATCTGCATCATGGGGGTTTTCTTGCCTCATGGGCTGACTGTTAGTTAACTAGCTAGGTAGTTTAACCAGAATAGGGTCAGGAATAGGGGGATCGATTCAGAACCTATAGAAATACACGACACCCACTCCACGCTAACTATGGTCATATCTACTAATCTATGCATAGTATAACATAGTACAACATACTATAGAGTATAGTGTATACCTTACCACCCCAAAATACATAAATGCATTTTGAAATTTTCAAATATACTGAAAAATTGCAGTCATATATTGTATGCACTTAAGCTATGAATTAAATGCAAAAGTAAGCACGCATTTTATGCATTATTGCTTGTTGGTATATGAGAAATACACATGAAATGGCTCTTAATATGGCTATACAGAAAGAAAAGTCGAAACCATTTCATCACATAATATATTTTGTGAACATACCAGCGGGCAGCTAAAGTCTATAAAGTATCTAAAAATAGAAATCTTAGTTCTCTAGGAATAGTTTCTTACTTTAAGCAGAAGATCAGTGTCCCGGGGAAAAAATATATAGAAAAATATTTTAAGGGCTTGCTGAAAAAGGTTGCTGTCCGTGAACTGGATTGTAATTGTTCATGTGACTTTATTTTTAAAGTTGAAGGCCGAATTCAGGGAACGCCGTGTGCGAGTTTACTCAAAAGTCTCTATTTCTGTTCCGGAGAGAACATCATATCATTCAGGCTTTCGAAAAAACTGTCAACAGCTTCATGGGAAAGTTCCTCTAAGTCGGAAATAGGGGTAACCATGCATTCGTGTGCATGATTGTCTCCATTGACATTCTGATTTGCATTGCTGACAGAAGGTCGTACCTGTTCGATGCTGCTTTCATCTTGAACTTCACTACCCTTCAATCGTAATGGTGAAGATTCCAGGAATGCCGTCATCAGAATTGGCAGCCTTTGAGGGCAGCACAGTGCGTGAACCTTGGTAGGAACCAACAGTGTATCTGCATCCACTGGCGCATCCGATTGTAGCGTCAGACAGGTGTCTAACACGCATTCTTCTCCGCATAGCAGACACCTTAGTACAGGTAAAACACACCTTTGCCACATTGGTCGAAATGATAGAAACCAAGTCATGTTTAGGTCTCTAAGCCGGGAGAGTCCCAGGATTTTTGATATCCGGTCCCGGTATCCAATGGCTAGGATCGTATCTTCCATTGTCGCGAGAGTTTGATCTGTGACATGGGTTGCCATAACGAAAAATAAGGACTAGGAATAGGATTCCTGCAATTAGTCCTAGGATCAGGGGAAGTCCGCCAAAAATCGAATGGACGAAATCTGGAAAAATACCCAGTATGGCTTTGAATGGTGTTAATGCCATCGAAAATACTGTCTTAAATACCTTTGAGACCCCAGTGGTATCAGAAATATTTAAGATTTCGCTCAGGATTTCCGCGAAATGTACGGGGGAATTAGTTGATAATAATGTATGTATCTCTGCAGTCGTCCTTGCGACTTGTAGATCATACGTTTCTTTAGATGACGTGAGCCTTGTAGGCGTCTGAAGAAGCACTGTTTTCATTCTGCTTAAAGTATCTATTCGAATAGAAGTAATTTTCAAACCGGGCCATGCCCTTGCCTCCCTGTCTGGAAAGGAGCTGGGGAACAAAGAACGTCCACAGCACTTGACCTTCGCCGTCGTAGTGACGAGATAAGGAGTCCCGGGCATAAGACTACAACATCTGCGGTCTACAATAAGAATGTAACTCCCATTATAGAGTCTTTGAAAGAATGGTTCTATTTCAGTTGCAGGTGCGCCTTGCTGGTGACATGAAAGGTTGTATGAATTCCCTTCACAGGCTCCGTGCAAACTAATACCGTTACACAGAAGTGTGCCGCTTAGTGACATAGCACAATTGTTGCCACTAAGAAACACTTTCTGTCCTTTGTTACTGACACATGCATGTGAATAGGGCAGGTTCCAAGTTGTTTTAAGGTACCCCTTTCCCAATTTCTCGTACATGCCAGCCTGTATATATTTTTGGCAGTATTGAAACCTGAAGGTTGAGATTGGAATATTTATGATTCCGTGGATTATCCATTCACTGACAGGTCGTTCTGACATTGTCATTGGTAATCTTTCTAGTTTTTCAATGCTCAAGATTGTATAATCAGCACCCTTCTGCGCCATACCGATTTGTCTATCAGTAAGGTTAAAGATTTGGAATAGTGACGTTGTGTTGATTAAACGCCAAGGCACGTAGCCTGAACGCAGATTTTGTAACGTCCAGCCAAGCTGTACAATAGAACGCAATTGTGACTGTCCATGTTGTAATAACAGTAAGTCTTGCGATAATATATCGATTGCTGAAGACACAATGCTGTCCAAAGAAAATATTCTGGAGGACAGAGTCATTAACCCATTGTCCACTACAGAAAGTGATTTTTCCAAATTAATACGATCAATTTCACGTATTCTCTCTGCTGTTTCAATTTGAGTAACCTTCCAGGCCTCATTGTATGCTGCATATACAGAGGCTGCTATGAAACGCTTATGACGCTGTTTGCGTGGTCCCAGTATGAAATCACGCAAGTCAGCACCATCAGTAAGTAAAGTTAGGTGTTGCTTAATTTCAGGCAGTGTGGAAGTTTGTAGCCATTGAAGGCATAATTTGCCCACACTGTAGGTTGTTATTATCCCTGGGTGATGTCTTTGGGGATATCTAGGGTCTGGCCTGGTCATTTTGAAACCCTGTGTTTTATTCAGGAATCTATCTTGACAGTTATTTGTATCTGTGGGCCAGATCAACCATTGTTTCCAATCAGGATGTGTTCTGTTTTGGTTAAGTATATGGTTTATGTCTATTTCTTCATCTGTTTCAGAGCTATTGCTAAACATTGTTGGCTTTGGAATAGACAGGTTATTTAAATCTTTGATTTTGGCTAAGCCAAGACAGGTGGTTTGTTGAACAGTGTCATTTAAAAATATCATTTGTTCTGGGATCATGCAGGCTCTAAACAAAGCTTCTAAACCCTGTACTTGCCATTCTTTTGTACCCCAAACACTTTTCAAATCAACATTTTTGTCCCAATAATCAAATCCAAAAGTATTCATTTTTTCAAAGAATGAATCTGAGTATATCAATTTTGTGTTGGTTATCATGGTTTTCATCCCTGTCTTGTTTGACAATTTGTAATAAAATGTTTCAGCATTAGTTATGTTAAAACCTGAAAAATATGAATATTTGTCATAAACGGTTCTAGAGCTCCCTTTTGGAGGTGTAGCACAATGTTCCCATTGATTATAATTTAAAACATTTCTAGGTTGTGCAGATTTATGCAAGAAATGGTTACCATAATGGTTATAGCAATACATACTATCATAATTTGTAGAACCCTGCAAATAATCATGTTTTGTAAATTTAGCAGACATTACTAAGTCAGACATCATATTATTTATACTTTCAAAGTCCCAATCATCAGCAAATGAGTTTGGTTTTGCAAAATCACTCAAGGAGATCTTGATTTGGTGTGGATATTTCAGGATCTCGACCGGACCATACATTTCATAGTCAGTGTTGTCCCAGGCTACCCCACCAGGTATTGGAATTGCTGTGAAGTTGGCTGAAGAAAGTTCTGAAGAAAGTTCTCTTTTCTCGATGTGTGAAGATGTCTGTGGTTTGAGGACCAAGTTGATGTTCTGACTTGCTGTGTCCATTTTAGCATATTTTCCCTCAATGAAGCGTCCCAAAGTAAATACCATGATGAGCCAAAGTATGAGGATAAATGCACCAAAACCCACCCAAAATTCAATCCATGGAGAAATCAGATATGTTTCTTTTAGTTGTTTCAAAAGTTCCTTTGCTTTGTCTTTAAAGGATTTTGATGATGGCTGTGTCTTTTGTTCACTGAAGCCGTCAGAGGAATCATCGAAGTAACCGGATGCAGTTCTGTCAATTGTTCCAATTGGTTCAGGATTTTTGTTTTTTGCATTTTCACTTGGTACTTCAGTATAGATTGGTGTCTCTCTGCTAAATGTTTTTACTTGGGTTTTCAGAGGTCTTAGTTCTATTGCATTGTTGCATAGTCCTTGTTGTTCTTCTGTAGGCGTTTCGAATGTGATGAGCCTCTTTGATAGGACCTCTGTACTGGTAGCAAACCTTGGTGTTCTGCTACTTATTGGGAGTCCACTTGGCCTACTGTTTGTTATCGGCCACATGTTGTGGTTTTACCAGGTCGATGGATACAACTCGGTTCTCCTTTTTTCCAGCAAGTGGCGGTAGTACAACTGATCTTGTCCCGTTGACAGACAAGACAGGAACTGCTTTTCTGTAAGAAGGCCCAAATTCCTTCTTTACCGCGATCTTCTCCCTGACTAGATCCCCGACTTTTGGAATCCAGACAGGTCTTGCTGGGACAGGTGGTGAATCTTCAGTGGTCGTTGGCTGTTGTTTCAACTGTATGTTGCTCAGGTCTTTTCTTGTTTTGTTTAAGTCCTGCAAAATAGCCAAACGGTCTTTGACATCAAAGGTTTTTTCTATTACCACTGAAGTCTGACTATCAAGGTCAGAGATCAACATCCTAGTTCCGAATAATAATTCGTACGGACTGAATCCCTTCAGAGAATTTCTTGGCAAGTTATTTAGACTACGTTAGACACTTATTAGATGTTTGACCCATCCAGCTCCCGAACCTAATATCCTTTCTATTATAGATTGCTTTCTGCCTTGGTTTTTTCTTTACACCGTCCCATACCCTCAGGAAGGAAGTGAGAAGATTTCCGCTGGGCTGTGCTCATTTGGCCATGTTTCCCCCCCAGGCTGGTTTGCTTGAGTGAAAGAAATGGTCGAACGTAGCATGCTCTTAGCGTATATGCCATTTAGACTCGCAAATCTTGTATAACAGTCCGGACGTCAGCCGAGTGCTGTGGATCTACATTATAAGTGGAACTAGCCTGTGTATGTTAATCGCAAGCCATTCTTTTTGTTGGTAATATTATCTGCCTTGATACGACGAGGTATTAAACTGCTTCTCTCCCCACTGCGATCTCTGTTGCAGTTTGGGCAGTTTTTTACAAACATGGTGTAGTGCAGGCTCATGCCTGGCCACCAGTACCGTGATTGTAATTCTTCCAGAGAATCTTTTAATTTAAGGTGTCTGTGACCCTCGCCCATGTGTGCGTCTGCGATTAACAAGTGTCTCCTGTCCATGTTTGGAATCACTCTATCCCCCACTCCAGGGATTCGAGCAAAAGGAACGGAGTTTGCATCTATGATGTATGTGTAATTGAGTGGATAGTTGATCGGTAACGCTGAGCAGTCGCCTTTTGATGACGTTTTCACCGCCAGCAATGTTTCACCGTCAATGTATTTTAATGTACGCTTTTTTCGATCTACGGGAGCCGGTTTAGTGGCTGCCGCTGCGGCTGTTTCAGCCAATGAATTCCCTACAACGTGAACGCCATCACGCTGATGACTCAGTGAGTGAGTCACGTGAGTCTTTGGTAGTTCTTTTTGTAAAAGAGCTATTTGTTCCCAGAGCAGTCTCTGCTTTATTGGTGCATCTGTGTCATCTTTGTAACCGTTCTGAATCCATGTCTGCAAATCCTTGTTATATGCTTTGACGCAGTAATATGAATCTGACACTATAAGTGTCGGGAATTCGCGATCCGCATTATCTAGCGCCATTTTCAAAGCTAATATTTCAGTTTGTTGTTCTGAATTGGTTTCTACTGAGTGTGTCTTTGTTAATAGAGGTCTTAGTTTACCTCCGCGCCACACTTCTTTTGTAATCTCACATGTGGGATTGTATGCATGTTCTCCCCAAACTGAGGGTTGAGCATGTCCGTCTGTATATATTACACAGGCGTAATGTCGTAGAGGCAGAATGTCGATTGGCAGAGGATACGTCTTTTCATATTTTAGATTTTCCAATTCTTCTAGTTCTGGATCAAAGAAGTAATATACTTTGTCCGTTGTGATTGAATTTACCCATTGTAACCATTCTGGATCCAATGTTGTTGTTGGTAAATTACACGGTGTTGTTAATGCCTCAAAGGCTGATTCAGCTGTTCTGACTGTGATATGTCTACCGTCAGCTATGTCTTTTTCTCTAGCTATTGCGGTTTGAACTGCTTGAACAATTTTTCCTTTGTTGTTGCATCTCTGTTCAGCTTTTGTGTACAAATGTGATTTGAATGCAATTAGTACCTTTTCTCCCTCATTAGAGGTTAGGTATGTGAATCCGCATCTCCCTGGGATGACTCGGATCACAAGGTTGCGTGTATTATCACGGGTTTCTAATTTTGTTTTAATTAGCATGTCTGTTTGTAAGGATCTCAAAATTTCTGTGTGTGCTTGAGTCCAACTGGATCTTTTAAAGTCTGGTTTAATTAGATCATAAAGGGGTTTGACCCTTTCTGCGTAATTTGCAATATATGTTCTTCCGAAATTTAGGAAGCCTAGAATTGACTGTAGGTTTTTTAGTGTTTTAGGAGCTTGGATTACGGCACATTTCTCTAGGAAATTGTCTGCCAGGCTTTTACCTTCACTTGATAGCTCATATCCCAAGAATAGGACCGTCAGATGGGCAATTCTGGACTTTTTGAAGTTGAATTTGTAACCCTCTGCAGCGAAACCAAGTATTATGGTGTTCACTCTTTTCAAGTGAGTCTCCAAGTCATCATCTGTTAAGTAAATGTCATCGACATAAGATAATGCTTCATCATCATATAGTTGTAGTAATTCTGTTACTCTCGCTGAGAATACCCCCGGGCTAACCGACAGAATTGTTTTTGAGTGCCATTTACTGAGAAAGCTGTTAAATATCTGCTCTCTGGTGCTATGTTTTGACAAAAGAATCCATTGGAGATGTCCAAGGTTGTTTTGTATTTTTTGCGCACTATGTTATTCATTAGTGCAGCACTGTGTGAGTTTTGCACTGCAAAGGTTTTGCAACATGTGTTAAGGTGTCGGTAATCCAAAACTAGACGATATGAGTTGTCTGGTTTGGCGACCGGAAACAAAGGATTGTTCATTTGTGATATGCAAGTTTCAATCACCCCCTGGTATTCTAGCTGATCTAGTATTTCATTTACTTGTTTTTTAGCTTCTTGCTTAATTGGGTACTGCCTTTGTGCAGTTGGTTGTGATTTTAACTGGATTTTGTGAGGAGGAGAATCCTCATCCCATCCTACATGATTTTTATATAAAGCAGGTGCTAAGGCCACTGCCCACTTTCTAGCAAGTGTATATTTTTTATGAATCGGTATTTGATTCGAGAAGGCAGGCATAATTACTTCTTCGCCATGAGGGCACTCCCTGACAAACTCTGGTGGCCAGTCTTTTTCAGCTAGAAGGATGTCATAGCCTTTGGATAGGTTATCCCAAAATAGTCCCCTAATTTTCCTAGTCTTATCTCCCTCTATACGTAATGTTATCTCGTATATTTTGTGGGGCTTGCTAACTCTGGTATCTGCAGTTTCCACTTGAAGGTATTCATTCGTGTCCACTGTCTCCAGATGATTCATAAGGACTTTGCGAGCTATGCTCACCTCTGCTGCGCTGTCTAGCATTGTCTGAGCCCACTCTCCGTTTTTCAGTTGTGTCCTCAGTATTCTCGGCATTTTTAACTACCTTGATACTGGCTACCTTCTTTTTTGGAAATTGTGATTTCTTTTTCAGTTGAGCAGGTTCCTTGTCTTTGGACTTGGCGTGCTCTTCTGATCGTCCTCTTCTTTCCGATTTCTGCGAGGAATTCTGAAAAGATTGAGAGGGACGTGTATCAATGTCTTGATATCTATCAGGTTTTTTAATATTATCCCTATTTCTAAGGTTATATCTATTCCCAGAGGGGTCACTCTGCGGTGACCTCTGTCTTTGGTTTGGAGATTTCTCTCTTCGCCTAGGAGACCTTCCTCGGGACTGGAATTTCTTTTCTTTAGGATTGGATTGTTTGTTTCCATCCCAGTTCTTTTTTGGTGAATTATTATTATTAAAAAATATTTTTTCTGGACTAGTAGTCAGTTGCGGTTTTACTGGTATTCCACCTAGACTATCTCTGCCTAGTTCTTCATAGGATTTTTCTATGATTCTGGCAATTTCAGCTGGTTGGTCTGCTATATCTGTCTCTTTTAACCTCTGGCGGATCGCCACGTTTGCTGCTTCACCTTTTATGTTGGCTAATAATATAGCCGAGACCTGCTTGAAGTCTTTCAGTAATTTCATACCAAGAGTTAAAGCAGGTTCTGGACCGTATTCATCTTGAATTTGTTTTAGCACATCTGGTATTACCGAAATGGATGGCACACCGTGCGTTTTTGTATAGATGGAAGCAAAGACTGTACCCCAAGTGTCACAGTCCTCAATGTGTGGTGCGATTCCCATTGGGAGACATATAGTCAGAATCCTGTGTTTTTCCAGCGGGGTGGTGTCAGGAAACACCGCCTCTATTTGGGTAATTTTCTGTGCCAACCAGAATGGTATCTGTTCCCGTTTAGCTGGTACTTTACCTAGGCAGGATTGGATGTTCTGTGGTGTAATTTTATTTGTGTTCCCCTGGTGAGGGGTCAGCTGTGGTAGTTTAATCGCTGGCTGAATTGTTGAAGTCCGCATTACATACTGAACTAATTGTCTATGAATTTTTAGTAGTTGTTTTAGCTGTATTAACAGCTCTGCTGCAGGCATCCTATCGATGTCTGGATGTGGTGTGTATCCGGCTAGGACCGGCCACGTTGCTCCTGGTCTTCCTAAAGGACCGAGCCTTGTAATGTGATTGTTATGTTTTAGGGCGCCATCAAATAAGAGCAAATGCTCTTGAAATTTGAGTGGTACTTCCACCTCCTCGAAAGGAGTGTACGTTTCAGGAGGTTCCTCTACTTTGTAATAGTGGAAGTACTTTGTTACAGCATTTGCTGCTGGAAAATGTATCCATGTATAGTATACCTCTGTCTGCCGATATTCGTGTGCCTCAATTACGAATATGACTGTGCCACCTCTAGGTGTCAGTCCATTTTCTATAAGTTTTAAGGTTATAGATCTCCTTTTAATGACCGGAATGAGTATTATATCCGCGTCTGCTGCTTGCATGGTAGCATCAGCATCTGCTATTTCAGTAGCTAATCTAATTGCCTCTCTTTCTCCATCACTGTCTCCCATTTTACTGACAGGATGGTATTATTTTTATTTGCAGATTAGGTTTCTTATGGAAACAGAGATTAGATGCACAATATTCTGGAACTCTTTTATCCTTCAACGTTTACTAGACCAAGAACCATACATATGAGTTCCCTCCTGCGAGGTTTTGGAGGATATAATAACCTTTCACCCACTCCAGACGTCTTTGGAGTATTTGGGAAAAGGGGTCTGAGTGAGAAAGCACGACTGAGTTACTCTAAATGTCTTACGTTAGTTTTATCGCCCTTTCCAAACGCGTTGGGCGCCATGTAGTGTAGCTCCTATCTTCCCAATAGGCTCTGCGCATTGGAATAGTACCTACAGCAGTAAAAGCCTAGACCAGACGTTAACTAGGTCTACTACTGTCGATACTAGACTTAATTTTTGGGTTTGCCAGCTAAGCTCAGAGTTCGCTAGAAACTTTCTCGAATGTTCAAGGAAGGATTAACTCCCCTGATTAGACAAGAAGGGATTTAGTTTCTGACAACCATAGAACATGACAACTTTGCTCTCCCCTAATCAAGAGTCAATCTCAAGAGTCGTGTGAGCACAAGGCAATTATTTTACTCAGTCAGTACGTGCATTCTTAGTCTCATCAGAATGTAGAGAAAAGGAAGAGACGGGCGTGTTCAATAAAAGGTGTTATTTATTGATCAGTCTCTTTTCTCGTACAAGAGAAATGGATCGATATTATTGCAATACTTATAGTTAAGTAAAGTGCATACATTAAAAGCAATAGTATAAAATAATACTGTAAAAACATTGATATGGTTTCTGAGCCATATGATGTTTGAAATGATTAAAATATATTTACATACACATATACATTTGACTAAACGTACTCAACTGGTGTTTCTAAATACGCCTACCCCGTGTACCTGACCTAAGTCTAATGCGTGGGCGGGAATAGAAAGTTACAGTTTAAGTTAAGTTTGTTTTTGCCAAGTGAATAACTAAGGAATTCTCTGTGAGGGGTTATTCAGTTCTGTACCTGGAATTTAGGATGAATGAGGAATGGTATCTCTTTCTCTGCTCTCGATATTCCAGGCTGCCTGCGAGGGCTGCCCAGAAGCGCCGGTGCTGGGTCTCTCGGCTTGAGATAGCAGCGCGTCTCTCAGCGCGTCAGGAAGGCGGGGCTGTTGCCTGCGGGGTCTGCTTCTGCTCTCGGCTTCGGCAAGTATGGCTGCTCCGTCTTGTCACCACGCGTGTGTTTGCATAGGGCAAGGTCGGCAATATTTATACCTTAAAGGTGCCGGGATTGACGTAAGGATGGACATAGGTACGTCAATAAAGATGTCATACGACTTGCTCGTTAGCACATTCTTTACTAAAGTTCTCTGTGAAATCAAAACAATGGCCGCACGGATTATCCAGGTTGTCATAGGTTTGATTTGTTATGAGAACGTCGTATGCCTTATCAGGGGCTGGAGGAATGTCGCTTGTCTAATTAGATCTCAAGCGTTATGACCTAATCAGATAACACGTTCCTGTGCCGTAGTGTGACTGCGTCAGATAACGGTATCTGCATCATGGGGGTTTTCTTGCCTCATGGGCTGACTGTTAGTTAACTAGCTAGGTAGTTTAACCAGAATAGGGTCAGGAATAGGGGGATCGATTCAGAACCTATAGAAATACACGACAGTGACACCACGGTCACCCAATGGAGCCGCTAATTAAACTGTGTGTGATCATAATGGTTGATTATTCAATGTCTGGGCTTTTACCCTCATGTTTGAGTGGTACGCCTTTATTTTATTAATTTGCAATCTAAGTATTTTCTTGGCCACATTACCATGATAGTACTTCTTTTTCCAGTCCTGAATCTATGAACACTGTTTTTATGTAGGGTTATTTTCCATTGACTGTCTCCAATACGTGACTTTACCTCTTGGTTAAGTCAAGTGACACCATGGTCACCCAATGGAGCCGCTAATTAAACTGTATGTGACCATAATGGTTAATTATCCAATGTCTGGGCCTTTACCCTCATGTTTGAGTGGTACGCCTTAATTTAATTTGCAATCAAAGTATTTTCTTCCCCCCCCCTTTTTTTTTTTAAAATTTTTTTTTAAGTTTTGTTATCAATTTGTCAACCTTTATTGATATCCATTTGGATCACCTAATATTGCATACTGTTACACAAACACTGAATGAGGCTCTAACCCCCGGATCTAGCAAGGACGGCAGTACACGTCCTTAAGTCTTTTGTCGGAGTCTATGATTTCCACGGTCACCACGTGACCGGTTACCATGACTCCCTCCCTAACCAGGAAGCGCGGCAATGCCCGCCTAGCCCTCGTACGGAGCACCGCGATTCATCGCTACCTAGTAAGTACAGGCTTCCCCGTGTGTCCGTTTGCCGCCGTTAATCGTCTGACATTAGTCTGTTTTACAGACAGTTCTTTTGTCTTTGCCCCCACAGAGTCATAATTGATTCAATCTCTATGATGTTGAGAGTTACCGCATCCTGATCCCTACAGGACGCCACTCCCGGTAAGCTCACTGCCTCCAATCGGGCATACCTGCAACTTGCCCGATTATTTAATTGCCTGTAATACCGTTGTATGACTCATGCTCGCTCATTCTTTCAGAAACAGTATAACCACATTTACTGCATCCTGATTCCTACAGGACGCCACACCCGGTAAGCTTACTGCCTCCAATCGGGCATTTCTGGAACTTGCCCGATTATTTAATTGCCATTAATACCGTTGTGTGACTCATGCTCGCTCATTCTTTCAGAACCAGTATAACCACATCCCTATTCCTAAGGAAAGACCACACGGCGGATTTTTGACCCTGTGGTATGTCCCTTTATTTATTATGCTATCCTTTCTTTCTGCTGTATAGTTCCAACTATATCTATACCGTTTTTGACTTTTTGCCGCTCATTTTTTCAGAAGCAGTACTACTGCACTATTATTCTCAACTGAGATCACGCGGCCGATTCACGACCCTGTGGTATGTCCACCAATTTATTCACTGTTATAGTTTTTGTACCCGCGCTAAACATTAGCTCTTGTTCTCCGACCTCCCTTTAAGAATACCCACTGTAAGTGGCTGGCTGCCATGTGCGGCTCTGGTTTTCCCACCCGGGCGCCATATCCTATTAATTCAATGAGTTTGACCCTTTTTTATGTTTCGAACACTCCGAGACATAATACATTTGATTTCTTTTTAATTTTAAAATTAAGCATCCAATTATGCCTCGCCTTGGACTCTTGCCATTTCTACCGATGTGACAATCAGAGGCAGTATTTATAACCCTCTAATTATTGTTATTATACCTCCATTAGGTCCTCTGCCCCACCCACTCGTCCTGATGAAGACCCCACAGCAAGGTTAAACTATCCTGCAAACTCAGGGGGTTGAAACGTCGACCAGTTTCTCAATCACGGCAACCTCACGCCAATATTTTGTATATTCAATGTACTTTGTGTTGGATGCCTCTTTTTCAAATAATGTCGTCATTTTTGTTGGCAGTTTTTGCTACACTTATTATAGCATAAAACAAGTTGTTCAAGTATTGATTTTACTGTCACTTAATCCCATCACTTTCCTTTACCTACTCACTATCACTTCCCCCCTTCCCTCCTTGGGGCACTGTATGACTCTTAATACAGTTGATTATTTAATGCAAATGTATATTCAATATACTGGATCCCGCTGTGAATAAACCTTTGTGGATCTAAAGAATTGTTTCTGAATAATTCATATGAAGTGTATTTAATTGTTCCCTTTTTACACTGGGACCCCTTCCTTTCAGCATATAACGAACCCAGGTCCCAGTGACGTTTTCTGGGTAGAACCCCTCTTATAAACATTGCTCAGAAAAGACAGGCACCTACCTGCAACCTACTTTTGGGAACTTAATGACGGAGTTCATGCGGAGCTGCCACAAATGTCCTGGGTTGTTTTCACACCCCTTGATGAATATAGGTTGCTTAGAACTTCCAAAGATGAGTTGGAAACCAACTCAGTGCAGTGGTTTCCAGCTCGCCTTCCCATCCCACTGTGTGAAATAGGCTCCTCACTGGGTAATATTGTGTGACACAGTGGCACTGTGTGAGTTGGCAGGCCTGCTGCTAGTATACCTACACAACAATACTGAACAGGGCCACTAGTGACAGACATGACATCTGACACATGATGCCAGTACCATCAACACTTTGATGCATAGTGTAGGGTCACCAGTGCCACTACCAACATTATACATAGAGTAGTCAAAAAGATGCAGCACCCATATTTTCTACTACTCTGCAACTCAGGCATTAGCCTGCATGCATGGTAGGAAATCTACACACATCATAGAAATAAATCTATGATGCCTAGATTCACACAATTGTTTGTGACTCACACAAATGCACAGCATCTAGGTGATGCGGCGCATTCCTGTCCTTTTCCGCAGCGGCGGCCCACAACGGGCTGCCCTGCGCCAACGCAGGCACCCTTGCACCATAGTGCAAGGGTGCCTGCGTTGTGGGGCTGATTGATTTTGTGCAGAATGCAGCACACATAGAAAAGGAAGGCACAAGGAGAAATTAAATCATTTCCCCTTGTTGTGCCTCCCTAATGCATTTCCAGGTTTACAACTTCTCGTAAATCTGGGAATGTGTCCAGTTCCATGGATGTTGCGTGGGAACACCCACAGCAACACCCATTGAACGCCTCTTTCATGCAGTTTTCGTGTGAAAGGGGCAAATATTTATACGGCCATGAAAAGCCACGTAAAGTGGCTTTACGTGGCTATATCAATATGACAAGGCACATTGCGCCACTGGAAAGTAAAAAAAGTGGCAGCACAGATAATACCGTACTTTGAAGACTAAGTTGAGTAAACATTACAGGACATCACTACCCAATTCAGTCTCTAATGCTACAAAACCAACAGGTTTTTATTTTCTTAGAACAGTAGAGAAAACAAAAGAGATGAGTCTATAGTTAAAATAAAAGTTTAGAAATGTTCCATAAAGCTGCATATCCTTGTCAGGCAAAAGATAATGAGACCACCTCTGACTGGAGGTAAAACATAAGACAATACCGGTTTGGAACATTGTGGTTTGCTTCAGTAGCCCATGGCTATCAGTTAGCCTCCTGTATTGTATTATATTAGTGTTTATATGTACACAGAGCTTTGAATACTCTTTGCAAGGCCTAAGGGGACAGATGTGCTTGCCGCCAAGCTGTGTCTGACTCTGTTTGTGCTTGGTAACCTGTTGCAGGGACTATGTTTACTAAGCGATTAGTTGGCTGCACCTTGAGTGACTTCAAAGCCCAGCCTTTATCTGTGACTGGCTTGTACAACAGACATGCAGCAGTTATCACCAGTCCAACAAGGTCACAAGTAACCAAAGAATTCTGTGCCATCCTGGAGTCTAGTTTCATCAGTCTACGCATATTAATATCATCCACCATGATTTCTTGCTGTGCAGGGTCGTTGCATGGAATTTTGGCCCTTTTGATGAAGAAGAAATGTACACCCCTAAGCCGCAGCCTAGCTGCTAGTGGCGCCCCTGCTAGTATGTTATATATGTATTTCGAACAACAGTGTATACTTACAAAACATGAGTCTACATTGCTAAGACTGGTGAGGAAGGGCAATGGGTGGAACTTATTGAAAGTAAGAAGGCCATTTAAGAGAGGTTGGCTCACTAAGTTCATATTGCGCTCAGTAGTGGAGGTCAAATGCAGATGGATGAGCGGTGGATGCCATTTTTAGGTCTCACCTAGGCAGTGCTTACACTGTCTCTTCGAGACAGACTCTATTCAGGTATGAAATTGAAGCTCCGCCCATTTTCCGCCAATCTTTTCAATTAGCTCCTGTTACTTTCCTTTCTAAATGGTTGCTTTAGAATAATGAATAGGCTAAGTAGTCCCTCCTTAGTACTGCATTTTCTCCATTTGTAACCTCCCATGAGGACTGTCCCTTTTACTTGTGTTGCTACTCGGTATGCTCTATTTACAGTCTGTGAGCACTATTTTCTTAAAGGACTTTCTCCTGCCTGCTGTTGCACGCAAGACATGCTCTCCCACAACTACTTGTTTTGCAGTTGTAGCACGAACCAGACCGGAAGGTATTGGGGTGCTTTAGGTGAGCTGCGAGCACCAGTTCTCCAGTTTTAAAGTAACCAGTTCGCCGCAATAATATTTTCCAGCAAAGACATCGGACAGCATTACGTTAGCTTCTCCGCTCACTTGCTAAAAACCATGATTTCAACAAAAGGCTCGTACCCTCTTTCCCTGATTTTTTCTTCTGTGAAATGGATCCAAAAAAGAAAGAAACACTTTGGCTGCAGATGTAGTCTTTGGACACACGATTCCGCAACTGCTTGTTTTGTAGTGGTGCGCGAATCCAACCGTAAGGTATTGGAGCACTTTACGGACCACCAGTTCTCCAGCTCCAAAGTGGCAGCTTGCTGCTCTTTGCTCCTTGGCTCAGATTACCTGTAAAGGTTGTGGTTGTGTGCTTTCACCCCCAGCTTCACGTTGCTCCGATTAATTTGCTTTTTTTCCCCTGCTTCCCACTATGTTCTCCTTCGTTTGCTTCCTCATGTCCTCCATGCCCCTTACCGTACCTGCACCCTCTGTTTTGCTTCCCCACACACACGCCCTCAGTTTTGCTGCCCCACACCCTCCCCGTTTGTGTTTCTGCTGCTACCTCCCATTTGCCTGCCCTCCCCAACCTCCTGCATTAAAAAAATTATTTGGTAATTTTTAAAATTTTAATTTTAGCATCTAAATAGTTTTTTCCTGATCAGTTTGATGCTTTACGCTATTTGTTGGATAGTGCTGCTTCCAAGGCACGTGTGCAGCCCCCATGTTGAAGTGCTGTTTTCCTCTTCAGTACACATGTGTCTCTCCTGCTGCATGTGCATTCTTGTGTTTGTAGGCTTAGCCTCTGCATTTATCTGGCATCTTTCCTGACGACTGGAAACGTGCAGAAGGCAGACCCCTTCTAAAGAAGCCTTCAGCAAATCCTACAGACCTCAATAACTACCGACCCATCTCCCTCCTCCCCTTTGCAGCCAAAGTCACACAGACGACCATCAACACCCAACTAACGAAATTCATCGAAGAAAACTACATCCTTGACCCCTCCCAATGCGGATTCCACAGAAACTTGAGACACACTCCTGAGGCGGAAGCCGGGAGCGATTCACTTTTAAATATTCTTAAAACTGTCACAAATTTAACATGTGTATTGTTGATTTAAAAAACTTACTTGTTGGGAAATTGGATACTAGAGGCAGCGGAGCCAGCGCTGACCCTGCACTCTGATTGACAACACTCCTCGCGCCACGAGCCGAGGCCACGCCCCTTTTTTAGGCCACGCCCCCTACCGTCGCCTACTTATAGATGCCGAGTTAAGGGCTCTAAGTAGAAGCTTGAGACACACTCCTGAGGCGGAAGCCGGGAGCGATTCACTTTTAAATATTCTTAAAACTGTCACAAATTTAACGTGTGTATTGTTGATTTAAAAAACGTACTTGTTGGGAAATTGGATACTAGAGGCAGCGGAGCCAGCGCTGACCCTGCACTCTGATTGACAACACTCCTCGCGCCACGAGCCGAGGCCATGCCCCTTTTTTAGGCCACGCCTCTACGGTCCCCACCCATCGAATCAGCATAAATAATGTGCATTTTCCGGTCGCGCAGCGGGCGCGACGTTTGCGCGCCGAAGGCGCGACGTTTGCGCGCCGAAGGCGCGCCTAAGGCAAGCCCGTCTGCGCCCGTCCGCGACCGGCCGGGGCCAGGGGCCACCCCCCCTGCCCAACTATCACGCCAGACCATCACCTATCACCCGCAATCCCTGCATCAATTAAACCAGACAGTTGGGCCATCCTGTCTACACACATGGGATCCCTCTACCCAATACTCCGTCTGCAACCATTGTGGCTTTCACCTTTCTCATGGTATAAAGAATCCCACTTCATTCTCCATGATGTTGCTTAACTGCCGTTCGCTCCCTAAACACTCCGCAGAAATCTCTCTACTATTAGAGGAAATAAGTCCTGACGTCTTTTTCGCTACCGAGACCTGGTTACAGGAACATTCTGAACCTGACCTAGTACAAGCACTTCCCCCTGGCTATCAAATATTCCGCCTCGACCGGAAAAAAGGTATCGGCGGTGGTCTGGCTATAATTCACAAAACAAATTACACTGTCACCAGCACCCCCGTAGACTTCCCAGACTGCGAATGCCTCCCTTTCTTCATAAAATTAAGTGCCACACATACCTTTTCAGGTATGCTTATATATCGTCCCCCTGGACCACAAAGGCAATTTCTTTCAGACCTCACCTCGATAGCGGCAAGTCTTGCAGTCAGCACTGCTAATTTCACAATTCTGGGTGACTATAACATCCACCTGGATGACCCAAACGACTCTATAGCAAGGGATCTGACTTTGGGCCTAAGTGCCCTTGAATTGCACCAACGTGTCACCGGGCCTACTCATCAAAAGGGTCATCTCCTGGACCCCGTTTTCAGCAACTGTAATAACCTCCAAATTGGAATTTCCTCTCCCCTCCCCTGGTCAGACCACTTCCTTATCCCGTTCACCTGGACCCTGCCCGATCACTCCCCCCCCAACCCCCGTTGGCGCAACGCTCACGTAACTGGTCTAAACTCCACCTAGCTGAGTGGAAGGAACTCCTACTAGGCACTAAACCCACCAATACATCTATCCCCACTCAAGACAATGACAACTTCAACCTGTGGATCACCAGTTCCCTGGATACAGCTTTGCCACTAAAAAATTCCCACCCTAAACGGGGCAATCCTACAGCCCCGTGGTACTCAAACGAGCTACGAGAGGCAAAACGTGTATGTAAGCGACTGGAGAGGAAATGGCGCCTCAGCTACCTCCCTTCAGATAAATCATACTATAGAACAGCAATCAAAAACTACAAAACGGAAATTCACCAGGCCCAGGCTAAATACTTCGAACTCAAGATTGAAAACGCAGCGTCCAAACCCAAAGAAGTCTATCGAATAGCCTAAACCCTTCTACAACTTCCGGAACCACCGAAGGACCACAACAATACTCAGGCCCATTGCGAGGAAATAGCTGAGTTTTTCCACCAGAAAATTGAAACGATCAACTCCTCTTTCCCCCTCCTCGGCACTCCTCCCACAGATTTCGTTAACACAGGTAGCCCACCAGTCCCTCCCCAGGATCTGAACAGCTTTCCTCCTTTAGAACTTACTAATTTGGAGAGACTTATGGGACAGGTCAAATCTGGATCACCCGCCGACCCTGCTTCCCCCAGTACCCTCACACAGATCACACCTTTGATCTCGCCTATTATTCTAGACCTGCTCAACTCCTCACTCCGTACTGGGATCGTCCCTTCCCTATGGAAAAGAGCAATGGTCAAAGCCCTTCTAAAAAAAAACAATCTCGACCCATCTAACCCCGCCAACTACGTCCCATCTCCCTCCTGCCATGGCTCAGTAAACTCCTCGAGAAGCATGTCAACTCCGTTCTCACCAACTTCTTAGAAGTCAACAACATCCTCGACTCTTCTCAGACCGGCTTTAGGCCCCGTCACGGAACGGAGACGGCATTGATTGCAGTGACGGAGGAGGCACGAAGGATCCTGGACGATGGCGGTTCTACGGCCATCGTCCTACTCGACCTAAGTGCCGCCTTCGACACGATCAATCATAACATCCTACTCCATCGTCTCGGAGAAATAGGAGTGACCGGGACCGCCCTCAGTTGGATGAGTTCCTTTCTGACTGACAGATCCTTCAAGGTTTTTGAGAGAGACTTCTCCTCTGCCAGTAGACCACTTATTTGTGGAGTGCCTCAGGGCTCGTCCCTGAGTCCCACCCTTTTTAATGTCTACCTGCGCCCCCTAGCTGATGTCGTCCGCCCATTTGGTGTAAAGATTGTCTCCTATGCGGACGACACGCAGCTAGTGGTATCTCTGGACCCCCCCCCATAACTCTCAACACAGCCTACACAGATGTCTGGAAGCAGTCGCCACCTGGATGTCCAGCTCTTGTCTTAGGCTTAATGGGGAAAAAACTGAGATAATGCTCCTGGGTAATAACACCGCCAAAACCATCGACCCCATCTGGCCCTCCTGCTTAGGCAACCCCCCGCAACCCAAGGAGCAAATCAAGAGCCTGGGCATCTGGCTTGACCACACTCTGTCCTTCAACCATCAGGCCACTAAGCTAGCTGCGACCTGTTTTGGCCTGATGAGACTGCTCCGCAAAATTCTCCCTTTGCTTCCATTCCACTCAAGACGAATCGTGGTTCAAGGACTGATCCTCTCCCGCCTCGACTGTGGAAATGCCTTATATCTTGGAGCACCCCAATCCACAATCAACAGACTCCAGGTTATTCAAAATTGCGCAGCAAGAATTCTTCTGGATATCCCCCGCCGAACGTCAGTAAGAGCCAGACTGAGAGATCTTCACTGGCTCCCGGTGAGATCTAGAATCGAGTTTAAGAGCATGTGCATTGCACACCGCTCTTACTGGGGAATCAATCAATCAAGACATTTGTATAGCGCACTACTCACCGGAGGGTCTCAAGGCGCTTGGGGGGGGGGTGCTGCTACTGCTCGAACAGCCAGGTCTTGAGCTTCTTCCTGAAGGAGAGGTGGTCTTGGGTCAGTCGCAGGTCGGTCGGGAGGGAGTTCCAGGTCTTGGCGGCCAGGTAGGAGAAGGACCTTCCTCCTGTTGTCGTTCTTCGGATGCGGGGGACGGCGGCGAGGGCGTGATTGGCTGATCGGAGATGGCGTTTGGGAGCGTAGAAGTTGATGCGGTTGTTGAGGTAGCTCGGGCCTTGATCGTGTAGGGCTTTGTGTGCGTGGGTGAGGAGACGGAAGGTGATTCTTTTGTTGACGGGGAGCCAATGCAGGTTTCTTAGATGTCCGGAGATGTGGCTGTGTCGTGGGATGTCGAGGATGAGTCTGGCCGAGGTGTTCTGGATCCGCTGGAGTCTTTTCTGTAGCTTGGCGGTGGTTCCGGCGTAGAGGGAGTTGCCGTAGTCCAGTCGGCTGGTGACGAGGGCCTGGGTGACCGTCTTCCGGGTCTCGGTTGGGATCCACCGGAAGATCTTCCGTAGCATGCGCAGGATGTTGAAGCACGACGAGGAGACGGCGTTGACTTGTCTGGTCATGGAGAGGGAGGAGTCCAGGATGAAGCCCAGGTTGCGTGCGTGGTCTGTCGGTTTGGGTGCGGTGCCCAGGGCGGGGGGCCACCAGGAGTCGTCCCAGGCGGAGGGCGAGGAGCCCAGGATGAGGACTTCCGTCTTGTCCGAGTTCAGTTTCAGGCGGCTGGTCGTCATCCACTCGGCTACGTTTTTCATCCCTTCGTGAAGGTCGGCTCTGGCGGCGGCGGGGTCGTTGGTCAGGGAGAGGATCAGCTGGGTGTCGTCAGCGTAGGAGATGATGTTGAGGTTGTGTTGGCGTGCGATGGCCGCGAGGGGGCTCATGTAGACGTTGAAGAGGGTGGGGCTCAGCGAGGACCCTTGAGGGACGCCGCAGATGACTTTGGTGTCCTCTGACTTGTACGGTGGTAGACGGACTCTCTGTGTTCTTCCGTCGAGGAAGGAGACGATCCATTCCAGTGCCTTCTCCTGGATTCCGACGTTGCTGAGGCGCTGCACTAGGGTGCGGTGGCAGACAGTGTCGAAAGCCGCGGAGAGGTCTAGGAGGATGAGGGCCGCTGTTTCTCCGTTGTCCATCAGGGCTCGGATGTCATCGGTGGCAGCGATGAGGGTGGTCTCGGTGCTGTGGTTGGCTCGGAAGCCAGACTGTGAGCGGTCGAGGGATCCATTCGTCTCGAGGAAGGTGGCCAGCTGTTTGTTGACGGTCTTCTCGATGACTTTGGCTGGAAACGGGAGGAGCGAGATGGGGCGGTAATTCTTGAGTTCGGTGGGGTCCGCTGTAGGTTTCTTGAGTAGGGCGCTGAGTTCGGCGTGCTTCCAGCTCTCCGGGAAAGTGGCGGTGTCGAAGGAGGTGTTGATGATGTCCCGCAGGTGGGGTGCGATGACAGCGTCGGCCTTGTTGAAGACGTGGTGAGGGCAGGGGTCTGTCGGAGATCCGAAGTGGATGGAGTTCATCGTGCGGATGGTGTCTTCGGTGCTGATCGGGGTCCAGGTTCGGAGGGTGGTGGTGGGGGGCGGTGGTTCGGTCGTGGCGTGCGTCGGTTGGGTGCTGAAGCTGTTGTGTATGTCCGCGATCTTGTTGTGGAAGTAGGAGGCGAGGGAGTTGCAGAGGTCTTGCGATGGGGTGATGTCGTTGTTTCCGGCGTTGGGGTTGGAGAGCTCTTTCACGATGTTGAAGAGTTCCTTGTAGTTGTGTGCGTTGTTGTCCAGCCGGTCCTTGAATGCGGTTTTCTTGGTGGCGCGGATCAGTTGGTGGTGCTTCCGGGTGGCAAGCTTGAGGGTGGTCATGTTATCCGGTGTTGGTTCCCTTCTCCAGGCTTTCTCGAGGGCTCGGCAGTTCTTCTTGGAGCTCTTGAGTTCGTCGGTGAACCATGGGGCCTTCTTGCTGCTGGGTCGGCTGGGCGGGGTCCTCAGTGGGGCGAGTTCATCTGCGCAGTTGCTGATCCACTTCGTGAGGTTGTCGGCGGCCTGGCTGGGGAACAGGCCCCCCCATTAACTCTCCCCTTGTGAAAACCTACCAGCCCACTCGTTCTCTCAGATCTGCGACCTCCTGCCTCGCCTCAGTACCACGCATCAGGAAGGCCAGATGTGGGGGTCGTTCGCTCTCCTACAACCTGGCTGTAGCGATCGCTACCATCGCAAAGGCCAAAAGCAAGAGATTCCGTAGCGCAACTACTATGCGGATGAACTACAAGTCCCAGAAGGCCATCCGGCGCTGGGGGCTGACGCAATGGGAAGACCTTACATAAGCCCCACCCCCGGACAGAACGGTGCTTGTCAATTGTGTTCCGACCTGTTTCTTAGCGGATGAGCCAACACGCTGCGGGGTATTTGTCCAGTTCTTCAAGTCGCCGAGCAAGAGCCTGCGTGGTCAGAGTGTCCGGAGCTTCCCGTCGCCGAGCAAGAGCCTGCGTGGTCAGAGTGTCCGGAGCTTCACGTCGCCGAGCAAGAGCCTGCGTGGTCAGAGTGTCCGGAGCTTCACGTCGCCGAGCAAGAGCCTGCGTGGTCAGTGTGTCCCCGGAAGAATTCTGTTTCCAGTCGTGCAAGTATTGCTGAGGAGTGCGGGCTCGCTTCCTTTTTTGTTGTACTTTGTTTTCTTGCCGTTTTCAGCGGACTGCCGCCATTTCTTGTTTACGTTATGGGGAGCGCTGGGTTCTTTGTCAGTGGTTGCTGACTTATTTTCGTACTTGACCTCCACAGTTCCACAAGAGTTATTGCGGTTCGTGGAGAGGCCGTAAAGGAGCGCGCAGGTACTTTGTAATACTATAGAGGCGCATTCTGCCTACTGAGTGTTAGATCGAGGAGTGATGTTAACTTCTCAAGACTTTTGGTGATTCTTAGTTCGTGTGCCCTGCACATGTCCGGATTTCCTTCTGGGATACATGGGGTGTTGAAACTGGTGAGTCCGTGTTTGACGGACAGGGGGGTTTATGGTTCACGTAGTTACCTCTGCAGGTACTAATCTCTTACTCTCTGTCTCCTCCTCTCCCTGCAGTGTCCCAGTACCAGTAACCTCATGGTGTAGCGACCAGCCGTCACTAGAAGTACCTATCCCCTGATGTCCATCTACCTCCCGGCCCCTAACCGTACAGGCTCGAAACAGTGGGTATATTCCAGTGTTGGGGCTTGTGTAGTGCGGAGTCGGAAGGAATATCGTCTATCGTCTCTGCTGGCCCTCAGAGAAGGTTAGTGGCGCTTGCGTGTTCTTGCGCTGCTCTCAATCCTGACACTGGCCATGATCTGGAACTCCCTCCCTCTCAATCTCAGATCCGAACCCAACCTCCTCACCTTCCGAAAAACTCTCAAAACCTGGTTATTCAGCAAAACCTCTGTTTAAAACCAAACCTAGCCTCCCTCTTCCTACCCCTCCGGATTAGCTCAAGTTCCCTACAGCGCTGGGACGCCCCTGGGTAGCCATCGCGCTCTACAAATAAAAAAAAAATAAACCCCCCCCCCAAAAAAAAAACCTCAGCACCGAGACCGCCCTACTCGCTACCACAGATGACATCTGCACCCTCCTCAACCAAGGGCACACCGCAGCTCTAAACACCGAGGTCCTCATCCTTGGATCCTCCCCCTCTGCATAGGAAAACACCTGGTGGCCCACCACCCTCGACAGCCCCTCACGGACCACACCCAAAATCTCAGCATTGTACTCAACTCCTCCCTCTCCATGACACGACAGGTCAACTCCGTCGCCTCCACCTGCTTCCACACCCTCCACATCTTCTGAAAGACCTTGAAATGGACCCTCCGTGAATCAACGAAGGCCAGCACCCACAAACTCATAACTGGTAGACTGGACTACAGAAATGCCCTTTATGCCAGAGTCAACAAGTCTCTGCTCCGCAAACTCCAGACCATACAAAAAGCAGCAGCCTGACTCGTTCTCTGCATCCCTCGACACGAACATATCACTCAACACCTGCGTAACCTCCACTGGCTCCCCGTTGACAAGAGAGTGACCTTCAAGATACTCACCCACGCCTACAAATGCCTCCATAACACCGGACCCCAATATCTCAACGACAGAATCTCCTTCCACATACCCAAGAGGAACCTCTGATCCGCCGACCTCGCCCTTGCCGAATCGCCGCGCATCCGCAGAGCAAGAACGGGAGGAAGAACCTTCTCCTACATCGTGGCCAAGACCAGGTACAAGTTCCGATCGACATCAGACTCGCTCCCACCCTGCACATCTTCAGGAGAACCCTCAAGACCTGGCTCTTCGACTAACAAATGTCATGGAGTTTCATAGATATTTATTGATTTTGGGGTGAGTAGGGCCCTCTGGAGAGTTGCTCCTCTGTGTTGTTATGTGTGTATTACTTCAGCCTCCAGATTAAAGTGCTTTCCTCAGAGGCCCCGCATTGAGTATGTTACCACCTCCGCCAGTGTCATGTCGTGTATGCCAGACACCCCTTCCATTTAAAGTGCTGTTCTCAGATCTGATTTGATTTGATTTGATTTTGGATTTGTAGAGCGCGTAGCTACCCAAGGGCGTCCCAGCGCTATCGTATCAGCTTGAAGTGCTCCTGGGGGGAATTATTGGGGGAAGAGCCAGATCTTCAATAGCCTGCGGAATGGCAGCAGGTTGCTTTCTTTACGGATGCTGAGGGGGAGGCTATTCCAGAGCTTAGGGGCGTTGTATGCGAAGCGGCGCCCACCCGTGCGCGCTCTTCTTATTCTGGGGATGCTGGTAAGGAAAAGGGAGTCTGACCTAAGCTGTCTAGTGGATTTGTGGGGTTTGATGAGTGATTTTAGTATGGGAGGGCCTTTACCCTGTAGGATTTTGTGGGAGATGCACAGGGTCTTAAAGGCGATGCGCTCCTGAATGGGGAGCCAGTAAAGGGCTTTGAGGGAGGGTTTAGCCGAGCATCTGGATTTCGTCCCCGTAAGGAGTCTTGCTGCGGCATTCTGGGCGTGCTGAAGTTTTTTGATGACAGCTACTGGGGCGCCCAGGTACAGGGCGTTACCGTAATCCAATCTAGAGATAATGAGGCCATGGATAAGAATTTTTCTAGACTGAGGGGGATAAGGGGGAGGATCTTCCGGGCAGATCGCATGAGCCCAAAGCATGTGCCGGCTGTCTTTCTCGCTTGGGCTTTGAAGCTGAGGTCCTGGTCGAGCCAGAAGCCTAAGCTCTTGATTTCATTTTTTGGTATTGGGGGGGAACCCATGCTGGGTGGCCAGGCGAGGGACTTGGGGAGTTTGTGCGGGTCGCCTAGGAGCATGATCTCCGACTTCTCGCCATTAAGTTTGAGGCGGGAGTCGCCCATCCATTTAGATATGCTCTGCAGGCAGGAGACCAGATTCTCCATGGACTGGTTGGACTGATTGATAGAGACGACTAGTTGGGTGTCGTCGGCGTACATGACCGCCTTTATGCCGAATGGTGAAACTATGTTGTCTAAGGGGGCCATGTAAACGTTAAAGAGCGTGGGGCTCAGGGCCGATCCCTGGGGAACCCCACATTGAAGGGGAAGGGCTTTGGAATGACCGTGGCTATCGGCCACTTGGAAGGTCCTATGCTCTAGGAACAATTTTAACCAGGCCAGGGCGGTCCCAGTGATTCCAGTTTTGTGCAGACGGTGGAGGAGGATGGTATGGTCCACCGTGTCAAAGGCGGCACTCAGGTCCAGGAGGATCACTGCCACTGATCCCCCTGCGTCCAAGATGGACCTAGTTGCCTCTGTCACGGCCAGGATGGTGGTGTCGTTCCCCTGTCCTGGTCTGAACCCTGTCTGGGAGTGGCAAAGGAGGTTGTGGGTCTCTAAGGAGGTGGATAGCTGTTCATTCACGATTTTTTCCGCCGCTTTGCTGATGCCTGGAAGGAGGGAGATAGGTCTAAAGTTAGAGGGGTCCGTGGGAACTAGGTGGGGTTTCTTGAGGAGTGCACGTACTGTTGCACTTTTCCAGTTGGCGGGGACTATCCCTTGGGAGAGGGAGGCATTAATCAGCCTGGTTAGGAGGGGGGATATTGTAGGAGCGACTAATTTCAATTTGCTCATGGGCGCTGGATCGGCCGGGGACCCGCTCTTCACTTGGTTGAGGGTGGCCACCAACATCTCAATGGAAATGGGGGAAAAGGCATCCAGGAAGGGAGCGTCTTGGTCGATGGGCCGAGCTGGTGGGTCTGTCGGGCGGTGGAGCTGGGGGAAGCTCTTTAGAATTTTGAGTATTTTAGAGGAAAAAAACTCGGCAAGTTGGGTGCATCTAGCGCCGGTAGGGTCAGCGACAGGCTGAGGTTCGGGGACTTTCATAAGTGATCGTACAATACGGTAGGTCTCCTTGGACGAGTTGGCTGCAGCTACAATTTTTCCTTCAAAATAGGCAGCTTGCGTATCTTTTATAAGGGTTTTATACTGTTTCATGGATGATTTATATGTTTCTTTGCTGTTTGATGCCCAATCTTTCCTCCAGAGACGTTCTAGTTTTTTGCATTTTTTCCGCAGTTCGCGCAATTCAGGAGTGAACCAAGGTGACTTGAAAGATCCCCTCTTACTGGGGAGGAGTTTATAGGGGAGGACCAGGTCAAGGGATGCTTCTATCCAAGTTCGAATTTGGGTGTCCGCTAGCGAGGGGTCCGGATCTAAAGTGGGGGTGGAGGCTATCAGCTGGCTGGTCCATGCATCCGTGTCTAGTTTATGCCACGGGCGGGAAGGTGCCTGGGGTGGAGGGCTGTGAGTGGCTTCAATGGTGATCGGGTGATTTAGAAGGATCAGGTGGTGATCTGTCCAGGGGATGGGGAGGGGTGTTGATGTGGTGAGTTCCGGGATATTAGAAAAGATAGGGTCCAAAAGATGGCCCTTGATGTGGGTGGGGTGGTGATTTTTCAAGGAGAGGCTGAGTGCGGCTAGATCTTCTTTGAGGTCTACAGCTATTTTGTTCCCTGGGTCGTCAAAGTGAATATTAAGGTCTCCTAGCACTGTGAAGTTGGAGGAGAGACAGGCTAGAGAGGTAGCTGTATCCACTAGAGAATTAGGGAACTGTCCAAGTGGGCCCGGGGGTCGATAGACCAACAGTTCCGACAGAGTTTTCTCCGGAGAAAGGGATATGGAGAAGTGGATGTTTTCACAGTCGAGGATTGGGCTGTCCTTGAGCTGGCAGGAGAGGTAGGCTTTGGTGATAATTGCTATGCCACCTCCTGGCCCTAGTGGTCTGTCTAGGTGTTTGATTAGGTAACCCGGGGGTAAAGCCTGGACTATATCTGGGTCTGAGGCTGAGTTGATCCAGGTTTCCGTAAGGAACAGCACCTCGATATCGTTGTCCAGTATGAGAAGGTTGATCTCGGTACAGTGTTTGGGAAGGGATCTGCAGTTGAGCAGGGCCATTTTGATAGTACTAATTTTGTGGGAGGAGTAAGGGGTGAGTCTGTATGGGCAATGGTGGCATTTATTTTGACATTCCTCGGGTGAAATTGTATGGAGACAGAAGTCATGAGTACTATTCCTGAGTTGCCGAAGTGTGTCTGCAGAGTAGCTGATGGGTATCGAGCTATGGGGGCCAGGGGGACTGGGCCCGTGGCCCGTTCTGGCGCGTACGGGCGCAGACGGGCTTACCTTTGGCGCGCCTTCGGCGCGCGGGCGGCGCGCCCGCAGCGCGCGTCTACTGCGCGTCCGTCCGAGGCACATTGTTTTAAAGGGGGAGGGGGGCGTGGCCTCAGGGCAGTGCGCGTGGCCTGGCTTCCCGGTTGATGGCGGCAAATTTGTTCTCTGACCCGCCGCAGCGTTTAGATCGGCTGCGCGGAGAGAACTGAGCAAGTTTAAGGAGGGGGAGTGGCCAGGGGAAAGTGCAACACACAGGTAAAAACAATCAATTCGATTTTAAATTGTTAAAAAACGAGTGTTCCTCCCGGCTTCCGCCTCAGGAGATAGATTTCAAGCTAATGCGGGCTTTTTTCCAGCGCGGCTTATGTAGCGGTGAAAGGGGGCGTGGCCTCAGGGCAGTGGGCGTGGCCTGGCTTTCCGGTTAATGGCGGCAAATTTGTTCTCTGACCCGCCGCAGCGTTTAGATCGGCTGCGCGGGGAGAACTGAGCATGTTTAAGGAGGGGGAGTGCCCAGGGGAAAGTGCAACACACAGGTAAAAACAATCAATTCGATTTTAAATCGTTAAAAAACGAGCGTTCCTCCCGGCTTCCGCCTCAGGAGATAGATTCCAAGCTAATGCGGGCTTTTTTCCAGCGCGGGTTATGTAGCGGTGAAAGGGGGCGTGGCCTCAGGGCAGTGGGCGTGGCCTGGCTTCCCGGTTAATGGCGGCAAATTTGTTCTCTGACCCGCCGCAGCGTTTAGATCGGCTGCGCGGGGAGAACTGAGCAAGTTTAAGGAGGGGAAGTGCCCAGGGGAAAGTGCAACACACAGGTAAAAACAATCAATTCGATTTTAAATTGTTAAAAAACGAGCGTTCCTCCCGGCTTCCGCCTCAGGAGATAGATTCCAAGCTAATGCGGGCTTTTTTCCAGCGCGGCTTATGTAGCGGTGAAAGGGGGCGTGGCCTCGGGGCAGTGGGCGTGGCCTGGATTCCCGGTTAATGGCGGCAAATTTGTTCTCTGACCCGCCGCAGCGTTTAGATCGGCTGCGCGGGGAGAACTGAGCAAGTTTAAGGAGGGGGAGTGCCCAGGGGAAAGTGCAACACACAGGTAAAAACAATCAATTCGATTTTAAATTGTTAAAAAACGAGCGTTCCTCCCGTCTTCCGCCTCAGGAGATAGATTCCAAGCTAAAGATCAAGAGCTTGTGTGTATTTGAAGGTTTACATGGAGCACCCTGCAAAGGTTTCTTCTTGTTTTTTAGATTGTAGCAAATGGGGAGCTCTTCAGGGTCCATGGGAGACAGAAGGGGTCAACTCAGCGATGCCTTTGGGGAGGTCAAAGATGTGTGATGTAACTACTGCTACATCTGGCATGTTTATTTTCTGACAAATGTAAATAGCTATGGAATATTCCACTTTCCTGTTCACTTGACATCAGAATCTCAGTCACTCAACACTCACGGTGAAAAGTGTGAAAGTGAGAGAAAACAGAAGTTGTAATGTATGTGAGTAGATAGGGCCTAACAAAGGTATTCTTGCTAGAGAGTGGGGCAGCCTGAGAGAGAGAGACAGTTGGGGAGAGTTTGTAAGTAGACACATTTGTAAACTGACTCCTAGTGTATGAATACATGTTTTGAGGTGTCGGTCTCTATGTATCCGTATTTATGTTCTTCTCATCAAACTGTCAGTCGTTCATACTTTTTGTGAGTGAAAAATTGAAGTTGCAAGTAGTATAGTACAAATTGCTTCTAGTCGCTTTGGAGAGCTACTGGATAGTTCTTCATAGTCTCTTCAGGGGCATGAAGTGATGCTTACAGTATACAATAGAATGCCATACAATACAGGCATGGGCACTGCAAAGAGATATGCACCATCACAATGAGGAGCATTAGAACCACTTGTGCTGTGACCAACCCTGGTTACAATACAGGGGCAGATTGGGGGGTGGAAAGTGAGGGAGGGTGTCCCCCGTATAGTATTAACACATGCGCTTATATATAGATTCAATAGTAAATATCATCCTTTGTTTATGGAGTCTTTAGTCTGTCAGCACAGCTGTAGTCCTGGCAGGATTGATAATAGAGAGACACTCAAAGGAAGGCCTAACAACTGCATTTTTCAGTTTTTAAAAGTAAATTCAGGCAAGGAAAACTGATGTTTTCCTACTGTGTTTATATGTAGAAATAAGTAAGCAAGCCTTGGCAATGCCAATAGTCCTGGCTTCTAAATGTGCCTATGACTTTAGAGACTCAATAAGGCATCGATTACAAATGCGCTGTCACTAATTCTTGCACCCATGCATCTATTCTTTTTTTGTTTAAATTTGTTTATTAGATTTTAACAGTTTAGATACAGAGAAGCATATATTAATATATGAAATACATACTGAAATAGACTGACATGAAAGTGGTAGTAGTTTATACATTGGTGGGGATCTTCAAACGTAATAGCCTCTTATCATTTGAATTGACTAGATATGATGTATATAATCATGTCCCCTGATGTAAGAGCTTTATCTGGCTTTGACGTCATTGGTAGCCGTGGTTTTCTGTCCCTGGAGTTGGGCTATATATCTGCCAACTAATGTCTATACCAAATTGCTGGCCTGTATCCCTGACTAATAACCTGGGTGTTGAACTGAGGTATTGATACGTGGTCAGTTTGGTGTGGGGCGGGGGGATGGGCAGACTGGAGTAGTGTGGCTCACTGGTTAGAGGCAGCAGGCCTCAGAGCAGAAGTGAGCCCGGGACCAGGGTTCAATTCCCGACGCGGCAGGGTCGTGGACCTTGGTCAGCGGACTCGATAATTCTCGCTTCGGTGCTTACTCTAATCAGGGGTTCCACTCGGCAACTCTGGGCATTAGCTTGCCTAATCTCCACAATGGCCCTACCAATTCCGGGGATGCCTGGCTCCACCTTGGGGACTCCCAGCAAGGGACCATCCCACAGGGAAAGCCAGGACGGGTTCCCCAGAGTTATACAGCGCCGGGACGCCCCGTTGCTGGGGCAGCTGTGCGCTTTACAAGTATACTACATTTACATTTACATTTACATTTACATTTACATTTACATTTACATTACATTCTGTTACCCAATAAATGTCCTGAAAGTCCCATAATCCAAGTACTTCACATTGCGCTTTCTATACTGTCGCACAGTTGTTGGAATCCCCAACATTCTAAACCGACATCAATTTCCTATGACTCAATGCCCTCACTCCAATGTTCACCCTGGTTTTCGTATACCTTCGTATTTTCTCGTGTCTGTATTCCTGGGCTTTTCTCACAAGCAGCAACTGACTAACTGATCATCCTGAAATTTTAAATCTCTGTGACATAGCCCCTCCTCTCCTCGTGAACCAATAGTGAATCGGCAATCATTTATCTCCCATACTTTAGACTACCCTACCTACAGAACATTGTACTGGCAGCTCCATGGAAGAATCTGGTTTCTGTAGATCATGTCTTGTGTACAATGGCGTCTGAAAATTGAAATCGACATTTACGAATAACAGCATGTTTTGAGCAGCGTGATATATATCATCGAAGGGGAGGGCGGGGCAACTTTGTAAATGTCTGGGATGTTAACTGGAGGGATTGTTTAACTACTGAGGATGGAAAGAGCTGGAGATGAAGTTCGCAATTGAGCATGTACGAATACATTGCATTGTGGGGAGGGTAGTCTAAAGTATGGGAGATAAATGATTGCCGATTCACTATTGGTTCACGAGGAGAGGAGGGGATATGTCACAGAGATTTAAACGTTCAGGAAGATCAGTTAGTCTGTTGCTGCTTGTGAGAAAAGCCCAGGAATACAGACACGAGAAAATATAAAGGTATGCGAAAACCAGGGTGAACATTGGAGAGAGGGCATTGAGTCATAGGAGATTGATGTCGGTTTAGAATGTTGGGGGTGTTAACAACTGTACGACAGTATAGAAAGCGCAATGTGAAGTACTTGGAGTATGGGACTTTCAGGACATTTATTCGGTAACAGAAAGTTACGGTTGTAGAGGGAACACGTTGCCTTAAAGTTGGTTATAAGATGAGGCATGACATTTAAAATATCTAAAAAGTGCAGATTCCTCGTTGTTAAGGCTTGGTAGTTGTAATGTATTGACTGATGTTTTTCTTATTTTTAGTGAAACCCTTGAAGAAGAGCTCATTTACAGCTCGAAATGCATTGGGTATTTTAAAATCCACTTCTGAAGATGTTTTATGTGTTATGTCGTGCCCAGAGAAAGGCTCGGATGGGCATATCTGAGGCATTAGAAGCATTTCAGACATATTGTCTCACGTGTGATTTACCATCTGAAAAATAAATGAAGTTATGAAGAATTTGTGGAGGATATGAACTATTTTGTTGAAAAACTGAAAACAACTGTTGATCTAACAGACAACGATGTGCGTCCGTGCAAGGAACGCAAACATGCTCCTACTTTTCAAGTCAATTACGCAAGCATGAACCAGGGCGGATCACGCAGCCGGGCGACACGCTTAGCATGTTTAAGAAGAGTACGTTGAAAAATTATAAAGGAAACAAGGTGTGCACAGAAGCATGAATAATTGATAATTATGTATGGCCCCAGTCAGTAATTCCTCATTCTAAGTACTCTATGCAGTGCTACTAGCTGCTACTCTGATAATGTTGGTAATTCCTCCTTATAACTCTTCCAGACAGTGCTGCTAGCTGCTACTCTGGTCCTGTCAGAAATTCCCACATGTTAAGTTCTCTATGCAGTGCTACCGCTGTGTCTCTGTTCCCAGTGGTAATTCCTCATTCTCTGTCCTCTAGGCAATGCTACTAGCTGCTTCTCTGGTCCCATTGGTAATTCCTCATTTGTAATCCTCTAGACAGTGCCGTTAGCTGCTTCTATGGTCCCATCAGTAACTCCCCCATTCGAAATACTCTAGGCAGTGCTGCAGCTGTGTCTCTGGTCACAGTGGTAATTCCTCATTCATAGTCCATTAGGCAGTGTTGCTAGCAGCTTCTCTTGTCCCATCAGTAATTCCTCATTCTAAGTCCTCTAGGTAGTGCTACTAGCTGCTTCTCAGGTCTCATCAGTAATTCCTCAGTCTAAGTCCTCTACGCAGTGCTGCAGCTGCATCTTTGGTCCTACCAGTGATTCTAAGTACCCTAGACAGTGCTGCTAGCTGCTTCTATGGTCCTGTCGGTAATTCCTCATTTAAAGCCCTCTACACAGTGCTGCTACCTGCTTCTTTGGTCTCATCGATAATTCCCCCATCTAAGTCCTCTAGGCAGTGCTGCAGCTGTGTTTCTGGTCACACACCCACTGCACTCCAAACCAAAACACATAGATAAAAGACTTTGGTCCATATGTAGGTAAACTATGAACACCGATTCCTTAATACCGAATATTATCGATTCGGTATTAAGGAATTGGAAAATGCGATGTACGTAAAAAATCGGTAACATTTACCGATTCGCTAAAATTTGGTACAAAATACCGAATCGGAAGGAATCGGTAAAAAAAAAAAACGAAACAGCAATCCTGAATCGGAATTACCGATTCGGTAAATACCAATTCGGTAATTCAAAAATTCGTAATTTGATGAATCAGCCAATCCTGTGTCATCCAATTACCTCCCAAACAGGAAGTGGCCACACCCAGGCAGCTGCACTGAACCTGGAGCTGACTGTGAGGCAGGCAGGTGAGCTGAGGATCCAGGAGCTACATAGCCTCACAGCTATAAAAAAACTAAAAAAACTTTGGAAATGGCAAGCCAGGAGGGAGAGAAGGAGGCAACTGAAAGGAAAAGGAAGATGAAGTTCAGTGAGAAGGAGCTGGAGGTGATAATTCAGGATGTGAGTCAGGACCATGACAAGCTTTTTGGGAAGCAGTCCCTCCATGTGCCCGAGTCTCAGAAGAGACAGATCTGGAGTGGGATACAGAGCGAGATTAATGCAATTGGTGTCACCCAGCGTTCCATTGAGGGCATCAAGAAGAGGTGGTACGACCTCAGGAAGACGGCGAAGGCAAGAATGGCTGAGAGGCAGAGGCAGGCTGGCAAAACTGGCGGAGGGAAGAACAAACACCTGCACCAACACCACTGGAACTGATGGTAGAGTCCACCCTCCAGCCGGAGAGTGTGAGTGGCGTGGGAGATGCAGACAGCTCTGCCAGAGCTGCAAGGAAACAAGGTAAGATGCCTGCCCAGCATGCGGTGCTACCTCCTCCCCAACCCCAATCCCCATAGTGGCATAGGGGCTCCCACTCCACTTCGGGCCATATGTAGGTAAACTATGAATACCGATTCCTTAATACCGAATATTACCGATTCGGTATTAAGGAATCGGAAAATGCAATGTACGTAAAAAAATCGTTAACATTTACCGATTCGCTAAAATTCGGTAAAAAAAACCGAATCGGAAGGAATCGGTAAAAAAAAAAACCGAAACAGCAATACCGATATCTGAATTACCGAATCCATTACCGATTCAGTAAATACCGATTCGGTAATTCAAAAATTCGTAATTTGATGAATCAGCCAATCCTGTGTCATCCAATTACCTCCCAAACAGGAAGTGGCCACACCCAGGCAGCTGCACTGAACCTGGAGCTGACTTTGAGGATGGCAGGTGAGCTGAGGATCCAGGAGCTACATAGCCTCACAGCTACAAAAAAAAACAAAAAAAACTTTTGAAATGGCAAGCCAGGAGGGAGAGAAGAAGGCAACTGAAAGGAAAAGGAAGATGAAGTTCAGCGAGAAGGAGCTGGAGGTGCTAATTCAGGATGTGAGTCAGGACCATGACAAGCTTTTTGGGAAGCAGTCCCTCCATGTGCCGAGTCTCAGAAGAGACAGATCTGGAGTGGGATACAGAGCAAGATTAATGCAATTGGTGTCACCCAGCGTTCCATTGAGGACATCAAGAAGAGGTGGTACGACCTCAGGAAGAGGGAAAAGGCAAGGATGGCTGAGAGGCTGAGGCAGGCTGGCAAAACTGGCGGAGGGAAGAACAAAGCACCTGCACCAACACCACTGGAACTGATGGTAGAGTCCACCCTCCAGCCGGAGAGTGTGAGTGGCGTGGGAGACGCAGACAGCTCTGCCAGAGCTGCAAGGAAACAAGGTAAGATGCCTGCCCAGCATGCAGTGCTACCCCCTCCCCAACCACAATCCCCATAGTGGCAAAGGGGCACCCACTCCACTTCATGTCTTACTCATTACCTGCTATGCATTGTGGGAGATGTAGTCCTAGCGAACTGATGTATAGAACAGTCAGCCTAGCAAAAACAATAGCATGTGAAAGTAATTGGCAAGCTCAGGACAGTCACTGAGATGTTTAGGCATGATGTTTAATGCAATGCAAATGCAGCCAGATAAGTGAGTACATCTACATTCTGTCATTACAGGCGAGACATCTCGCAGTGCTGCAGAGGGGAGCAGAACAAAGACAGACAGGCCAGAGGGGAGGCAACATGATGAAGAGAGTTTGCCTGCAGGGCACACAAGCTTCGTACAACAACCACCACCACCAACTACTCCTTCACAGACATCAACACAGTGCCAGGGAACGCCGCCATCTCCTCATAGGCAATCACCACTGCAACAATCCCCACCACCACCACCACCACAGTCAGGCAGGAGGCATGCCGTGGCCACCCTCCAGCAGATGGAGGAGTCGGAGGAGGAGGGCACAGGGGGCCAACAGTCTCCAGTCCATGAGGAGGGCAAAATAGTGAGGGCTGGTACTCCATCTGAGGGCGCCCGCACTTCATCAAGACGCTGCAGGGCAAGGCCAGCCAGTCCTCAAGGCTCCGAACAGGAAGAAAGTGTCTTTGCTGGACTGTAAGGCAACATGCTCAATGTCCAGCGCTTGCAATGGAGGGAGATGCGAACATTGAACAGAGAGGTGGCCCACATGAACAAACACATGTGCAGGAGTGAAAAGGGCATTAGTTTAATGGGCGACAACATGTGTGAGGGAATGATGGGAATTGCAAACTCTGTAGACAACCTATGCAGCCAGTTGGAGCAGGACCGTCATTGTAGGTGCAGGGAGAGGCAGAGACTCCAGGCCTATACCAAGGCAGTGAACCGGCTGGCCACTGCTACCTCCCTCATGTGTCGCAGGTCTATCGCCATGCAGGAGGAGATGGCGCATTGTAGCAGGGACGTGGCCAGGGGCATGGCCTCGATGACCTCTGCATTGGAACTGCTGCAGAACGTGAAGGCGGCCACAATGGAAGGGGGGGGACAGTGAGGAGGCTACCAGCATTACGCCCTCTCCCACCGAGGGCAGGAGGCGCAGCGAACGCCACAGCGCTGCCCAGGAACAATCTTACACTACAGACAGTGTGGCCAGGGAACGTGGACATGCAGCGCGTGGGTGCAGAAAATAGGTCCTACTGCTATTTGGCAATCATTAGATGGGTGATGTAACCCATGTCTTTATGGACACTGCTTTCAATCCTGGTGGTGTGCTGATTAAACACCATTGCACAAAAACTGTTACTGGCTCTGTCTCGTTACTCACTCAGAAATAGTTGGACGTTATCTCTGCCCGTCTGTGTCTCCCAACCTGTTCTACTGCAACACCAGCTGCGCAGTGCTCTGGCTGGGGATTGTCCTTGCCCTCGTCCTCAGAGTCAGTTAGTTCCACTGCTGTTCCTTTTTATGTGCGCTAGATTATGGAGCATTGCACATGTTGCAATTATTTTGCAGCATTTGATGGGGCAGTACTGACGTGCACCTCCACTTTTGTGGAGGCAACGGAATTTGCTTTTAAACAGTCCAAAGATGCGCTCCACCACGTTGCGTGTGCTCTTATGTGCCACATTGTATCTCCTCTCCCTTGGTGTGGTTGGGTTGAGGTATGGTGTGAGTAGGTAGGACCGGAGGACATATGCGCTGTCACTTAAATACAAATGAAAGTGCCATTAATTTGTGTCACCAATAGGTTGAGCAAGGGAATACATCAGGGTGTGTCACATTGATTTACCTAGTAGGTATCCTTCTCCGAATTCACCAACAGCTAGACGTGTATGGATACCACTGTTCCTGAATATGTACGAGTCGTGGGTACTCCCTGGGAATTTTGCCACAATGTCAGTTATGATGAATTTTGCATCACATATCACCTGCACATTTCTGGAGTGAGTGGATTTGCGTTTGCCATAAATGTATTCTGTTGCTGCAGGTGGGCAGATTGGTATGTGGGTCCCATAGACGCAGCCAATGACGTGTGGGAACTGCGGCATTTGGTAGAAATCCAGCTTGGTCTTCTGCAGCTCCGCCTGTGTACTGGGGAAGGTTATGTAATGATGCATTCGTTCCATCATGGCGCCCAGGATGGTGGATAGGCAGCTCTGTGACACACCACCTACTGCGGCTATCACACCCTGGTAACTTCCTGAGGCCAAGAGGTGCAGGCAACAGAGCACCTGTACATGGGTGGGTATTGCGTGCGCCCTTGGTGTCTGATGCTCAAGATATGGTTTCAGGTCCCGTATGAGGTCAAGGATGGTGTGTGGGTGCAGCCTGTACCTCTCATGGATTTCTGGTTCTGTCAATTGGAACAATGTGACGCACAGTCTGTACACCCGCTCTTCCCGTCTCCAAATCCTCACTCCTGCTGCTCTCAAACGTAGCCGCCTTGCTATGAGGTAGAGGCCCACCATTGTGTTCACACTGTTGCATTTTGGGGCTGTTTTTAAGCACTGCACGTGATTACCACCTGCTCAGGATCAGTGGTAAATACTGAATCGTTAATACCGAATTTGGTCAAATTCGGTATTACCGATTTTTGCTACATCGCATTTTGGGATTTTTACAGATTTGTTATTTACCGATTCGGTATTGTTTGTTTCGGTGCTCACCGATCGGTAAATAAGGAATCGGTAATTATTTACCGATTCGTTATTACCGATGGCATTCGGTAATACGTACATTGCACAGGACTAAATACCGGTCGGTAAAGCCAAAATTTACCGAATTTCGGCTTTATCGACCGGTATTTGGCCACCTACATATAGCCCTTTGTCATTTACAATTCCAATAGCTGTAACAAATTCAAGACCTGCTTGTTTTAAATGTAATCCAATTAGGACAGGGTTACTCTTCTTTCTTATGAATTGTAAATTACACAGCAAAAAGAGCAAGCCATGGACAAGGAGAGTGCCACCTAGTGAAAAGTTTTTTAGATAAGGTTACTCAGGCAACGCAATGTACTTTTCCCGAGGTCGAGTGGCAGGCGATCATGCAATTCAGAAAATAGGCCTTAAGGGCTACAAATTTTAAAAGAATGTCATTTTTGTCAAGCTGGATGGCATACTATACTCCTTAAGCCCTCCATAGATTGTATGCAGACCTGGATAATCAATGCTATCAGAGTTATATGCTGCTAGGCGGGGCGAAATATGGAATGAGGCACTTTAATGAGGGCCAGAATAATCTTGTGTGTATGAATTAAAAAAAATAATAATAATTATGCTTATCTCAGGGACGAATGCACTTCATGAAAGTTAATGATGTGGTTCACTTTATCTAAGCATTGAAAGAAAAAACTTTTTTTGCAAACATGTTTGTATAATGGACACAATTTAAATTTAATTCCACCATGATGTACTTACTGGTGTCTAAATCTCACTGTTGATCAATGTGAGTTTGCGTTTTAAAGCTTTTTAGAAAGAATCCGGGCAAAATGCACTTTATTTATATTTAAAAAATAACACAGTTGATTGATGTGTTATAACATTAGATCTCCATCTTTCAATTCAAGTTGATGCTTTTTTAATGTTGTTCTGGTACGTTGCACTTTATTTTATGTACAAGAAATACCAGGGAATACAATTTGGAAGCCACAATGGGTCTCAATGTTTCAAATGATGATGTTTATTTTTGAAGGAAATATTGGCAATTGATTTTTTTATCATGATGTAATGGATTACCTTATGTTTCTGCTCAATAAAAAAAAATGGCAAGCCATAACTGTTTTTACAGAGAGACCATCATAACTAATATTTAAAGCAGTGATGCTTACAAACATTTCCTAGGGGAGCGTTGTATCATTTGGTGTTTGACAGGCTGACCACTGGCCACCTCCTAACCTACCTCCTTCCTTCAAAAAATGAACACAATAAACATTCTGTACTAATGACATTAGTTCTTTTGTAGCATTCCCAAACAAAATTCTGGCTACTCCACAAGGCTTTCTGGACCCCCACTCGATTATTCTCACTAGTCCTCAGGGAAGATGATCTATGCTGGAACTGTAGCAAGGAAAAGGGGGATCTAGCACATCTTATCTATTACTGCCCATCACCCAAAACATTCTGGGAGAAAATCTTTGATTTCATAAATAAAGCATTGGGGTGCACACTAGCGCCTGAATTTTCCTCCCTCCCCATTGCACAACAAAGACCTACTAGACCTCCTTCTGACCGCGGCAGTAAAAATAGTCCTGTCCAACTGGAAGGACACAAGTAAGACGGCATACAAAGGCTGGGTCAACTGGGTGACGTACCTCAGAGGCACGGATAACATTGCCCTACAAAACTCACCTTGGAGGCCAGCAACCAGGGGGATGTGGAAGGCACTCGACACGTATCTAGACTTCTACGAACTCCCTTGAGGCCACTCCGACTCCCGACTCCCCTCCCCCTTGGGGGCAGGGGGGCGAGCGAGTTAGAAGGTGACCACCACGGGCCGAGGGGGCTTCGAGGGGCCTCACAGGACTGGTAATCGTGCCGCAGGCTAACTAGAGGGGTGTCAGCTTTGTCACCTGGTTATAAACCCAATTAGGCTCATTGCTATAGAACCTCTCTTGTATCCTCTTTTCATCCCTTTCTTTTCCGTTTCTTTCTTTCTATTATCCTTTGCCTAATTCCCCATCAAGTCAATGTGGAGGGGACTAGCTAAACATATATCTCAAAGTACCTGTAATTACTGCAACACAGACCGAGTTGGGCTAACCTCGTAACAGAAATGCTAATGTTCTTGTTTATCAAATTTATAAAATACTTTGAAATAAAAAAAGTTCTTCTGTAGCATTAATGGTGGATGGTCAAACACGATGTAAGTACACTGTGCGCGTAACATTATCATAAACATCAATGTTATTGTTATGTTATGTTATTGATTATTTATAGAGCGCATGACTCACCCGGGGGCATCTCCGCGCTAACTAGACAGAAACCTAGTAGGGAAGGTCGGATGTCAAAGGCCGAATAGGTTTAAATAACACCGAATGGAGGGTTTGAGAATTCTACCCTGCAGGATGTTGGGGGAAATTGACCCACATAGTACTATTAAAAGCGCATTGGCCAATAAAGCTGGCAAAATATAGAAATTTGTATGGCTCTCTAAAGAGGAGCTTAGCGGATCTCCACCAAAGATTTTTTCGAAACATTACCAATAGTATATTTAAAAGCAGGTTATTCTGGTAACACTGGAGATCCATGGGTGATTAAAAGATAATTTAATAAGGAAATGCGGATTCCCTTCCAAATACCTATGAAGACTAATAGTGATAAATAGCGCCATCTGAAGCTTATTGTGCATCTTACACTAGTGAAAAAATGTAACAGGATTCACCTTATAAACCTGGAATTAAACCAGAAATGAAAAACATCTTTACAGTGGGATTTTAGGGCCCTCATTCAAAGAACATTTGGGATAGTGCTAGATTGTGCATTTTGGGGCATATTGGGCTTGTAAGCTTTAGTAAAACATAAGAAAGGATTTAAAGTCCTCTTTATGAGGTGATTTGGGTGTCATTCACCCAGTGTATTACTGTGAGAAATTGGCACTCTCCACATTTAGATAATGGGGCTGTGAAGATGGCTACATCAGGACCAAACCAACCAATCATAATGCACTAACCTTACAATTGAGATAGTTCCACACATCGCTGAACCTCACCGAACCCACAACCAATTTCACACTATTACTGTGCTGATCAGCAGTAGACCTGGGGAAAGAAAGAGGAATGGGATAAGAGAGAGAGAGACAAACATATTGGCCATTATCACAGGGCCTGGCTGCAGAGCAGGCTTGGCCTGTATTACAGGAGCATTGATATCTAAAGACAAGAGAAGACTTTAGAATTGTTATGGTGTGGACAACCAAATATTATATTTGAGATATCTATTGACAATCTCTGTATTTCTCACTCTAACCTATGAAATGAAACTCAATATGTTTTCTGAGCAGTAATCAAACAGGATACAGTATCTGTGAACATGTAAAATCTAGGTCAGGGACAATCAATATTTGCCCGGCGGTATCGCCTCTTTAACCCACGAAATATTAATCAATGAAGAGGCAGGCGCTGGAGACGGGAAGGCAGGAAACAAGGTTTATTCTCTCCGGAGGAGAACACATCAGTTCGGACAGCAGGTATCGTCATGAGGTGCTCTACCCGCATCTCTGAGGCCTGGCCTTTTATACACATTTTCATCATCTTTATTGCAGGTAACACATCTTTGTAATGCTTTGAAGTATGAAAGGATATCCTCCGAATCTCCCCTTCAGGCCCGTTCCCACACACATTTACAGTTGAAGTCCCCACCCCGGTCACAACAGGTGATGATTATCGCGCAGCTGGACATTCCGCCGATTCACGGAATGTGGGGGTTCGATCGGATCTCATAGGGTGGGGGCTTTGATCAACTCGGGGGTCCTTTGATGAGGGAAGCTTTCTACTGTAAGGGGAGGGGCAATAAACAGTATCGGCAGAGCTAGGTGTCGGCCTGGGAACGAGGAAGACAAACGGGCACACAGGAAAGGGGGTTTGTATCAAAAGGACCTGGGACCATGAAAGGAATGAGGGGAGGTGTCGCGCTGGGAACAGGATGGGGTTCTGAGGCAGAGCTGCGCTGGAGAGGGGTTTATGACCCGAGGCATGTGCGGGCGGGGGTTTTTCCAGCGTGCGGGCTTTGTGAGGACGAAGGGCCATGCTGGGGGGGGCCAGTGGTGTGCAGAGGGCGGTTCCGATCGAGGCACCTAAAATGGCGGGTGCGCACGACAGAAAGTGTGGCATCAGGGGAAAAGGCAAGATGGCGCAGATAATGTTTACCAAACCGTACTAATTTTCCACAGTCCTCCCTTTAACATATCCAAGACATCTTGCTGGCCTATTTCCTATCCATGTCTACTGTGGTGATCATAAGCAAAGAAGTAGGAACCCAGGTGAAGGAGCTATAAACATTACATTAAAATCTTTCGTCTTAGGAGGCGGGTCTATCGATAAACTCGTTTGCAGGAAAGTCATAGTTATACAATATCGGGCAAAAAATTATTCTGTAGTGAGAGCATTGAGTACATTTCATAGATGCTTAGAGTCATTCGGAATGTTAACTGATAGGTTGTTACATATGTAGTTCTGTTCATATTTGGTTGGAGCATAATCAATACAATGGTGGCCGGGAGAGAAATGAGACGTAGTAAAAACAATAATCAGGGGTGTCATTGTTCGAAGGGGAGGTCCTATTGTCATGGACCATTATTAGTGAGTTCTCGGCATTCTTTGTCGTCTTCTGTTGGCACGGTGGAGCACCGGCGGGGGAGCGATGAGTCCAGCTCCCTTCTGAGCTCCGCGTTGCAGGGCATGACCTTTTCCTCGCTTTCCTGGTTGAAAAGGTTCTTTTCGCCCTGTGTCCTTTCGAGTCGATTGTAAAAAGAGTTCAGGTGGAAGAAGAGAGCGTGTGAATAGTCCTTAGGGTAGGTCGGAGAAAAAAAGGGGGGATGGAGCAGGGCCAGATCGGGAACAGACCAGGGGGACGGAGAATTTCAGGTAGGTGGGCCCATGACCGAGTTCAGAGAGCGAGGACTTTTCGGCACACGTTGATCGTCGAACAGGGGCATCAGGTCAGCCCTTTCCTCTCATTTTGTCGAAAACAGTGCCTCGTCCTGCAGCTCCTTACTGTCGCGGTCTCGCCTTGGCCAATGTCGCAGATGTCCCATAATCTGTAGTCAGGCCACGTGCTCCCACATCCGGTCTTTCTTTCCTCCGACAGTGGTACCCTTAAATGAGTTCGAAAAGACAGTCTTTAGAGAATTGGCAGAGGAAGGTAATCACATAAGTCTATTTTCTCTCCCAGCTCCAAGCAAATGAGAAACATCCGTTACATTGGGGTTCACAACCAACATATAAACAATTGATGATGGGCTTGCCGGATTTGCTACAACTTTCCTTCGCAACTATTTCTTCGGTGTTTGTTGGGGTTATATTCATTGTTGTGGTATGAGATCTGGTACTTATTCATTGCATTTTGCTTATTACAGTTACGTCAGTTCTTCTGGTGGAGACCCATTTCCCTAGTACGAGCCTTACGAAGCTATACCGTTCTCCAGGGCTTTATGTTTTACAAAAAGTGCAACGTGCTATTACCATGGTCTGATAGGTATCTTTCTGAGGAACGAGCATAGGCTAAACATTTTTCATTTCTATCAATGCATCTCACCTTTCGGCTAAACATTTTCCTTCACCAGGGTTCATCGTAACAATTCCTTCATTTCGGTCTAATCTTAACCTTTGCAGAACATCATTCTAATTCCTACATAGTCTCTTACAACCTGACTACTTCATAAAAAAACGGGGGGGGGGGCTTGCGATAACTGTTTGATTCATCCTTGGGGTGACCGGGGTCTTATGGAAAACAACTAGGAACATAGCAAACTGGGGTGAGGGACATATTAAAACTCTCGTCCGGGTCAGCTGATACGAAACTGGGGGCGTTCGGGGATGCTTCGATCACTTTTATTTGTTTGGGCATTGAGATAGTTAGGGACGGGGAAGGTCGTGTTATCTGAGGCATTTTTATCATAGTAGCCACTGACATGTAGTTCCCTTTATATGGGCCAGATTAGGGAACCTCAGTCGTCTTACCTGTCCTTTCCCTTTTGGTCAATTTTTGGATTTCATCAATATTTAGTAGAAAGGAGAGGCAGTAACATGGCATCAAAGTGAATTTATCTAAGACAAATTTGTGCAAATACTTGTGGTATTTGGAGCCAATTGGGTGGTGGTTTGCCAATTTGGAGTCAGTCGTTAGGGAGAGTGAGAGTGTGGGAGAGAGAGAGAGAGAGAGAGAGAGAGAGAGAGAGAGAGAGAGAGAGAGAGAGAGAGAGAGAGAGAGAGAGAGAGAGAGAGAGAGACGTGCAACAATAGGCTAAATAGTACACGGCCAGGGAGGACTGTGTATTAAGATAGGCTATTCAGCGCATTAATCAACATGAGACATCACGGGTCTGCGTTAGAATTTCGAAAGCATGCGGTTCGGGACGGGTGAACATTAGGCAGGGTAGAGGGGACATGCTTTGAGTAAAAGACACCATTGTATCGCACTTCTCGCACTCTCGGTCCTCCGATCAGTCAAGTCAACGTCTCAGTCGCACAAAAACATTTTCTCATAGATTCAGACATACGTGACACGTGCCCATTCACGCAACACGGCATAGTTTCAGACATACGTGACACGTGCCCATTCACGCAACACGGCATAGGGGTGACCGTGTTTTATCATACTATACAACTTATTGGCTCTTTCGTTACAAGAGCAGTTTGTGGGTGTGCTTAGGTGCCATCTGGCAACGTTAGTCCGCTTCGTGTATCAGACATGGCGAGGCTTCGGATCTTCGCCATACCTCAGTCGTGATGCCAATGTAACCTGCAGAGGGAGGAAAAGAGGGGAAGGGAGGGGGGACAGCATTCGAGCATATCAAAATGTACGGGCACGAAAATCCTTTACTTACCACATACTCGTCTTATCTCCTCGGGATATAATCCCTGGGGTCTTGGTTTCCGAAGCCGGGGGAGGGGGGGTAGTGTGGCAAGAATGGTGAGCGATAGGTAGTTCGTGAGGGAGACGGTCCGAATGTGACATCATAGGCCGTGTATAGGGAAACGTTAAAGAAAATCAGAAGCGCTTAGAGCGAGGTATCGAGTTTGTAGATGTATCTAGCTATCGGGGTCCTTAAATCCCTTTCCAACGCTGTGATGTTCTAAGGCATATCGGCTCTTCGGCCAACTCTGTTCCCTAGTACCTTTGAGTGCCATACCTTTATAACATTCTATCATTTACACCGCTTCACTTTACCCGTCCTCAGAAGTCGAGGTCCTTCCCCGTGCATTAGTTCCTGAGCCAGTCGCATACTTGGAGGCAGGGTATCGTGTCGTTGATTCGATCCTTCATACGGGGCTGGGCACCCATCTTTCGATAACCTTGAAAAGAGAACAAAGCAAGGTGCACAGAAAATCTCTCCCGCTGATCCCACATTTTTACAAAAAGCATGCAATACCCATTTCATAGTTTGAAAAACCTTTATTTGCACAATCGTTTGGCATGTTGATATGACAGTGCGATCGCGGTTGGCCGGACAAAGCAATGGCTAAAGTGCGTACAGTAGGGGGGGGTGTTTTGTAGGATTAAAAACATGTTAAAAAGGTTTATTCATTCATTTGCAGGGAACTAAAAATGTCTATCAAATAGCTGAGAGATCAAGGGGCATTCATTTCATAATTGGAAGCACAGTTGGACAAGTTGCAATCAAATTTCCTATAGGTATACCATGGGCGTGTGTCATAAGCGAGGTTACGTGTCAGTTACGATAATATCATAATGAATCGTACATTGAAAAAAACATTTTTCACGTGGTCCTTTTACATGTTCGTTGAGTGAATCCTCCCTTTTTTTTGTCAAGTGTACAAAGGATCATAACATATCTCGGAACATCGAGTCTTGTTAGCTAAAAACACCACGAGGTGTTCGTAAGTTCCTATTGATACCGGCGCCATTTTGGGCGGGGCCGGGTTAGTCCGGAAGTAGCATCAGGGAAGAAATGTTTCCGACAATCGGCAGTTGGACCAGAGTCCTTTTCGGCAGTTCAAGAATTTATGCTAACAGAAGGAGTGGCTATGCCATGCTTATTTCGTTAGCGATCAAGGCAGTTGTTCCTCACCGGGAGCCCGTAGGGGCCGAGGGCTCCTGGGACCTTTGTAGAATCTTCAATGCTGTGGAGATGCTGTCGGAGGTGGGGGCTCGTGCCCCGGTGGGCAAGCGTCCGAGTTACATTGCTGGTCAAAGTTACTCTAGCGGCCTAGACCCGCCTTCCAGGGGGCCCAGACGCCATTTTGAGGCCCTGCAGCAGCCGCCCTTCGTCGAGTCTGCAAGAGTGGAAGAGACCTTTGGGGTGAAAAAAACGGAACTTCGTGTCGTGGGAGCAGGACATTCGGCTAGGGTGCAGCTGTGGCGCCCCCACCTGGGGAGCGAGGGAGACTCGTTCGCGCCGTCTCCCTCTCCCGGTGCACTCCATGCTGCTCTTTTTCATGGGCATGCACGATGGCCTCTCCACATCCCGCGCTCCACAAGTCCCATGTCCAGTGCTGCGGAAGTATGGCCACCTGCGGCGCATGTTCGGAGCTGCGCAAGTAGGGGCGCAGCCGTTGTATGTTCGGTGCTGCGCAATTATTGGTGCAACCATTGCATGTTCGGTGCTGCGCAATTATTGGTGCAGCCGTTGCATGTTCGGTGCTGCGCAAGTATTGGCGCCACAGTGCATGTTCCGTGCTGCGCAATTATTGGTGCAGCCTGGCTGGAGGATTTCGGCACTGGGCCGGGGCTGGGAAACCTCCTATCCATGGAGGTGGGAGAGGCTCGTCCGCGCCGCCCCTCCCTCCCAGCCCGACCAGGAGCAATTTCGGTGGAGGTATTTGTGATGGCCGGACTGGGGCTGGGAAGCCTCCTATCCGTGGAGGTGGGAGAGGCCCGTCCGCGTCGCCTCTCCCTCCCAGCCCAACCTCCACGAAGAAGAGGATGGGACAGCCATCTCATGCCGGGCCCGTGGTGCCTCCTGGACATCCCGCCGTCGATTCGATCGATGGCAGTCAGCAAGCCCCGCCCCACACGTGCCGTGTGTTTCACCTTCCGAATGGGCGTGACCGGTGACCTGCTGCATGTCGGGAACTGCCGGAGTGGGGGTAGGTATTTTGTTTGGACAGGCATGTCTGGGTAATGGGGGGTTGTCTATGTAGACCTGTAATTGCTTCCTTTCACAGAGTGGGGGGGGGGGGGGGCAACAGAGAGTAATCAGTCCCATTGCACTCGAAGTTTGAGTTTCATCAATGGAATGTATACTAATCTGTCCGATACTACTCTGTGCATTGTTTCTGCAAGTTATCCGAAAAGGGTGGCCTTTTTCTTTTGTGTTAGGGAACAGTAGCGGTAGTACGGGGTTCGTCACCGGGTAACTCAGAGCTAGACTGGGTTTCTCGTCTTATCATTGTTCGATCTATGAGGACTCGAACATGTCGCTGAAATCGGTCTGGCGAAATCTGTGCCATCGGGCATAATCAAACGTGGTGGTTCTATCTGGCTTGTCCATGTCAGTCTGATTCATCTTTGTCTCGCGCCTTTTCCCTTTCTGCCGGCCTGTTATTCTTGTCGGCCCTCTGTTCCTACTCTCGTTCAGTAAAGTCGGACATTGGGCTTTCCAGTGCCCGGCATATTTACAAAAAGCACATTGGTTTTGCCCTAAGTCTGGCCGTCCTGTGCGTAGTGTCGGGGGATTACTTTCGGGTCGTTGTGTCCTGGGGTTGTCCTGTCGATATATTCCTTTACCTGCTCTGTCCTCGTCTCTTCTCTTTCGTTGCATTGCTTCTTTGCGCCACATACCGAGACTGTCGAGCATAATAGGCGTTGTCTTATTATTACGAAGGGCTATTTCTAACGTTTCTATTTTATCAAGATCGAAGGATCCTATCAGTGGCCACTGTTTCTCTTGATTTTCTTTGGTATACCTGTGCCACAGTTTACTATAGGCTATGGTAACTAATCCATAGTTTACGAACATGTCTTTATTAGGGGTGCCTTCCAGTGGAGCTAGATGATCCACCTCTAATAAACGGTCCGGGCTAAACCAACTACCAACCAGTGGGGAGAAGACAGACATGACAGCTCGCGATGAGGACAAAAAGTCAGCACTGCCTATCTTATCACTGCGTGCAAAGACTAGACAGAATATTTCTATTCTACGTTGTTTGCAGGCAGTGAATACCTCATGAACCAATAACAAAACAATTACTAAACAACCAGTGGGGAGAATAAGTAGGCCCGCAAATGTCTGCGTCCTCTACCCTTTCACTATCTGCAAAGGGGAACCTGTTTTTTCCTGTTTGCAGACAGAGAATCTCCAGAAAACAATCCGCGAACAGTAGTTCGGGGTCAAAAACCGTTAATCAGTGTGGGAGAGGGAAATCTCCCGAAAACAATTCGTGAACAAATGAACAATCAGTGGGGGAGAAAGATAGGCACGCTGGCCGCGTTACCTATCCTTCACTGTTTGCAAGGAGAAAGAGCCTACTGTTTCTCCGTTTGCAGACAGTGAATCTCCAAATAGGTCAACAAAGAGTAATACTAGTATTTTCTGAACAATTAAACAACCATTTCGCAATTCGTCGTGTCTACACGACCTTACCCGGACCGTATGGACAGTTTCTTATCTTCCGAATCCAGCGCCCGATCGTCCTCTTTTCCTCGTATTCCTCGCAGCACTCCTGATGGTTCCCAGTCAGGACCGTAGATCACTCGAGAGAGGTCTGTTCGGAACTAGTGAAGTTCGGATGATCGGCTGCCAGACGAGGGTCTATTGGGCAAGAGCTCTCCCGATCGTTGCAGTCGTTCACTCTGTCGTCAGGACCTCTCCCACTGGATCCACGAGTCGCTGATGGGCCCCACGCTTGGGACGCCAATTGTAAAATCTAGGTCAGGGACAATCAATATTTGCCCGGCGGTATCGCCTCTTTAACCCACGAAATATTAATCAATGAAGAGGCAGGCGCTGGAGACGGGAAGGCAGGAAACAAGGTTTATTCTCTCCGGAGGAGAACACATCAGTTCGGACAGCAGGTATCGTCATGAGGTGCTCTACCCGCATCTCTGAGGCCTGGCCTTTTATACACATTTTCATCATCTTTATTGCAGGTAACACATCTTTGTAATGCTTTGAAGTATGAAAGGATATCCTCCGAATCTCCCCTTCAGGCCCGTTCCCACACACATTTACAGTTGAAGTCCCCACCCCGGTCACAACAGGTGATGATTATCGCGCAGCTGGACATTCCGCCGATTCACGGAATGTGGGGGTTCGATCGGATCTCATAGGGTGGGGGCTTTGATCAACTCAGGGGTCCTTTGATGAGGGAAGCTTTCTACTGTACGGGGAGGGGCAATAAACAGTATCGGCAGAGCTAGGTGTCGGCCTGGGAACGAGGAAGACAAACGGGCACACAGGAAAGGGGGTTTGTATCAAAAGGACCTGGGACCATGAAAGGAATGAGGGGAGGTGTCGCGCTGGGAACAGGATGGGGTTCTGAGGCAGAGCTGCGCTGGAGAGGGGTTTATGACCCGAGGCATGTGCGGGCGGGGGTTTTTCCAGCGTGCGGGCTTTGTGAGGACGAAGGGCCATGCTGGGGGGGCCAGTGGTGTGCAGAGGGTGGTTCCGATCAAGGCACCTAAAATGGCGGGTGCGCACGACAGAAAGTGTGGCATCAGGGGAAAAGGCAAGATGGCGCAGATAATGTTTACCAAACCGTACTAATTTTCCACAAACAGTACTTTGTGTTATTAAAGTTTTTTTGTGAATGATAGCTACCTTCAATGTATGGAGTAACTTTCCGTAATTCTGCTTATATTGAATATAACAGGTAGTTGTGACATGAAAGACATTCATTTATATGATATAGTTTAGCAATACCCTTAGTAATCTAATGATTACTATTATGAATATAATATTTCTGTCTCACATCAACAATTGCATGCCAGCATAATTCTACTGACTTCTCGCAAGATACACTCATGGTATATTTTAGTTAGAAATCCAAATGGATACTTTCTTATAAAAATATTATTGTGGAATGAGTTAGTAATCCAAATGGGTGGCTCTGGTAAAAACACAAAGCACAAGTAACCATATGTTTGCCCTGCATTGGCACCGCCTATACATCTCTTACAATTACATGCTGGCAAATTGAGGCATATCATGTACACAGAACATTATTGTTCCCCGCCCCCCTTATTGATGCAACATTTTTCAAAGATGTGGGACACTAGAACACTTCCTTGATTGGATTGGAATACAATAATAATACCTAATTTGGGTTGGTTGTAGGTAGCATAACTGAGCTGCACTAGGCCACATTAAAACAATTGCATGTTTATTTTGCTGTGAACGAGCCCTACAAGTTCATGTTCCATGAAAAAAAATATTGCTGTACTAGCTTCCTTGGGAAAGAATGTTCTGATGTTGCAACATTGCAATGCCAGCTCAGCTGAGCCTCAATTAACATGTCAAAGTTATTTATGTGCAAAAGCAGTTCATTGTTTTCTCCTGTTTCACATTAATAAAATACATGATTTATTTTGTGCAACAAATTATGTGCACTGTTAACCAACGAAATTAAGTAGGAGTTTTTTTAAAATTAACAGCTGATTGGTTTACTGTGCCAGTAACATTTCAGTGCTTCTTTTACATACAACCATGCTATGCATTTGAGAGCTTTTGCTGTCCAGAATGTTATAACAACATGTGCTTTTTGGTAAACAGCCAGATATTCTGCAGACTTTAGAAAGCTTATTGATCATTCTGTTTGCTGCTTAGAGAGGTCTAATTAACTGTAGCATCACTACAGAGTTCTAATGAACAACTATAGTGCTAACCTTTTGTATTCAAGACAAAAGTGAGGCTCTCCTGAACACCATCTTGTTGGAATTGGAGCTGTTGAATTTAAAGCTTTTTCTGAGGAGGAAGCTGGAGTAAATGAAAATTGAGATGGTAATGCAGCTATGAAACCAATGGGTTAAAAATGTGGAGGGGAGCTGTGGGATTTTACTAATCTGAGGAATAATGTACCTTTAAAGGGGCTACAAATAGTTAAAGAGAGAGAAATATCTGCATAAGGACACCATTCCCTTTCCACATCTGTTGACTCAGCCTATCCATATTCATTGTAGCTAAACAGCTCCCTAATTTTGAAACAGTAACATTTAAATAGGCAAATATATATTTATATCCTCTAAAAACAACAAAACGTTATGTCACGTGGTTACTAAAGACATTGTCCACAACCTTAAGTTATCATGAGCCCAGTAACCATGATTCTGCTTTTGCGCACAATACTGCATGTCTTTGTTTTGCATGACTCTGTTTATGCTTTTCACATGAGAACTCGCTGCTGTGCTCGTTCTCTGCCTGTTCCTGGCATTTAGTCTGAACATAATGAGCACGGTCGATAAACAATGACTCTTGTTATTCTGTTCTGGTCCGGCCCAGGCAGGTAGACAAAACATACCAATGCATCTGTTCTTGCTGGTGAATAGTACTTTGAGATTATGGGGATGCATGTTTAGGTGAAATACACTTGAAGAAGGACCTTTCCAGGGAGAAGAGCAACATGCACCTGTGATATACAACTACAATCTATGTCCTAAGGTATGGGGTCAGCTGACAAAGCCCAGAGATCTTCTATTATATGATAATACTTCTGCTTACCAAGGGGAGGGTGGTTAGGCCTTATAGTACTTTATCCACTGTCTTTATAAAATGATATCTCCCTTTATGCTATATGGCCTTGCTGCAATGCTAACTGTATTGATATAATGGATTTTGCTGCTGGTGGTAGCTTGTATACTGCATTTTAGAGCAAGTTAGTTAAACAAATATTATTGACTATATTCGTGTTTCTGTCCGATCGTATTGTGGACAAGTACTGCTCTAAAACATTGTTTAAAATGGTAAAAGAACTATCAGGTGCCACAACTCAGCCTACTCCCCACAATCTGAATGAAACGCAATGTGAAGATCTTGCTCAATTCTTTACTAACAAAGTGAAAGTAATATACTCTACTCTGATGGAGAATTTGTCATCATCCCCCACGTCAATACTGTTAATCCCCATTCATTTAACTGTGCTATCTGTTGATAAAGTTTTGCCTGATATAAATACCACCAATAAAGTAGAGAACTGGTCATTATTGGAATTGACGTCCCATAAAAAGCACCTGGGCCGCATTAAATCTGGTTCTCCTTGCAGTTCCCTTCCTATTTCTGTGCTGCAGCAGTTTGACCTGTCAATGCTTACAATCATTATGGAACTCCTAAATACTTCTTTAAAGGAATCTTTTTTGGAAACATGCAATGGTTATTCCATTATTGAAAAAGGCTAACGCTGATCCAACGGTGTCATCGAACTATCGGCCAATCTCCTTGCTTCCTGTGTTTTCTTAAATCTTGGAGAGGCATATTAATGGTCAACTGTCTCAGTTCATTGAAAAGAACAAGATTTTGCATTCTTCTCAATTTGGGTTTTGAACCGGTAATTCTACGGAGACGGCTCTTCTTGGTGTAACTGAAATGCTGCGCCAAAACTTGGATGCAGGCAACACGGTTGCACTTGTCTTATTGAATTTAAGTGCGGCCTTTGATATGGTGTCCCATGCCATGCTGATAAATGCTCTACAATTTATAGGGATTACTGGTTCTGCATTTAGCTTTTCTCACTGACCTTACGTTTCAGGTTTTCTCTTCTGCAGCAAATTCCAAGACTTGTTCATCCCCATATGGAGTACGCCAGGGGTCTATTCTTAGTCCTTTGTTGTTTAACATATATGTTAGACCCCTGGCAATGGTTGTTGAAGAAGCTGGGTTGTCGTTATTTTATACGCCGACGACACTCAGATTATTTTTTCACTTTCTGCAGGAAAAAACTCAGAGCCTTCTGCTCTTCGGGCTGAGCAAAGTGGAATCTTGGATGCACGCCAATTTTCTGAAGTAGAATGATGAAAAAACGGAGGTCTTTGTTCTGGGGAAAGACAAAGAGTTCTGGGGTCCTCAACCTTGGCCCACGGAAATGGGTGTAGTACCGCAGCCTTCTCACCATGTTCGCAACCTTGGCTTTATTATCGACAACTAATTATCCATGCGGCATCAAGCCACGAAGGTTGCTGCAACATGTTTTACCATTCTAAAGTGGCTGAGAAAAATTGTGTGGATGCTCCCTGGCCCTACTCAGAGAACCGTAGACCAGGCTCTTATTACATCTAGACTGGACTACGGTAACATCTTCTATATTGGAGGTAATAAAGATGTTATCCGAAAACTTCAGAGAGTACACAACTCAGCGGCCAGATTGCTCTATCGAACTCGGAGAACTGCTTCTATTTCCGCTTACCTGAGAGATCTTCATTGGTTGAGAATTGAGAATCGGATTAAGTTTAAAGCTCTGAACTATATGTTCAGAATTAAGCACAGCATGGCTCCTATGTATGTGCAAAATCTGGTCCATCTCTATTTACCTTCCCGTACCCTCAGATCCACTACTCAGGCTAAATTTCAAGTGCCAAAGATCAGACTATCCCGTATGGGCGGCCATTCTTTTTCTTATTTGGGCCCTGTTCTATGGAACACTCGTCCGCTGTCTCTCCGTACTCAGATGAACGTCACACTCTTCCGTACATCCCTTAAAACCTGGCTTTTTAATCAGTAAGCTCCATTCCCTACTCTGTTGTTGTTTCCCCCGGGTGCCGGGAAACCCTTTTGGGTAGCTGTTGCGCCTAGATATAAATTTAAATAACATAACATACGAGAATGTGAGCAAAACTGTGTGTCTTGTTACCAAGAATCCTGAGAGATCTGGGAGTGTTGTGTCCTGGGGTGTTTAATCATTAGTTTCTCCATTTGTGAGTAGGAGAGCTAGTGTGACACTACAGCTAGTCGGTCCTGAGATCGTGGGTGCTGAGGTGGTGGAAGACATAGCCCCTATACACCGAGGTCCCGTATTCCTGCGCATAGTTCTATGTATATGCGGAATCCCTGCAACATGGCGCCCAACATTTTGTCTAGTACATATTTGCGAGATCCCTGAGTAGCGATTGTGCTTGTCCATAATACTCTCTCACCAATTACCGGAGACGTCCATGGTGCAAAAGATTTACCTCTATATGTGTGATTATAGGTTTTTCAAGCTCGGATTCTAAAAGGTTTGGTTTTTGTTTCTTTGAAACCCAGTGTTGCGTTACCATTTTCAATATTTTCTTCTTTCGTTGGAAAATGGCTATTGCTATTGCTGCTCATAAACGCGCAGGATTGACTAGTTTCTCCATTTGTGAGTAGGAGACTGAGTGTGACACTATAGCTAGTCGTTCCTGGCATTGTGGGTGCTGAGGTGGTAGGAAGACATAGTCCCTATACACCGAGGTCCTGTATTCCTGTGCATAGTTCTGTGTATATTGCAAACACAACAGTGATGGACAGAATGTGGATCAATGTCACACATTCACCCCAGTCCAAAGATCTGGGCCCAAATCCATCGTTTTTCCACTCCACACCACCCTGGGTTAGACAATGGCGATATGCAAATCAGCGCTGACCCTGTGCCCCATGGGAACAGTCCAGTCCGAACTACAAAAGCCATGTCCTTCCCAAAACGGAATCAAGCATCCGAGGACCGGCCCGGTTTCGAGGTAACACCTCTCATCAGCCCGGCTAGCTTGACTCCAGTGGTGTGGAGTGCCTGGGACTCACGTCTGAGCATCCCCAGTACACTTAGAGCGGAATTGCAAACACAACAGTGATGGACAGAATGTGGATCAATGTCACACATTCACCCCAGTCCAAAGATCTGGGCCCAAATCCATCGTTTTTCCACACCACACCACCCTGGGTTAGACAATGGCGATATGCAAATCAGCGCTGACCCTGTGCCCCATGGGAACAGTCCAGTCCGAACTACAAAAGCCATGTCCTTCCCAAAACGGAATCAAGCATCCGAGGACCGGCCCGGTTTCGAGGTAACACCTCTCATCAGCCCGGCTAGCTTGACTCCAGTGGTGTGGAGTGCCTGGGACTCACGTCTGAGCATCCCCAGTACACTTAGAGCGGTAATTGCAAACACAACAGCGATGGACAGAATGTGGATCAATGTCACACATTCACCCCAGTCCAAAGATCTGGGCCCAAATCCATCGTTTTTCCACTCCACACCACCCTGGGTTAGACAATGGCGATATGCAAATCAGCGCTGACTCTGTGCCCCATGGGAACCGTCCAGTCCGAACTACAAAAGCCATGTCCTTCCCAAAACGGAATCAAGCATCCGAGGACCGGCCCGGTTTCGAGGTAACACCTCTCATCAGCCCGGCTAGCTTGACTCCAGTGGTGTGGAGTGCCTGGGACTCACGTCTGAGCATCCCCAGTACACTTAGAGCGGTAATTGCAAACACAACAGTGATGGACAGAATGTGGATCAATGTCACACCTTCACCCCAGTCCAAAGATCTGGGCCCAAATCCATCGTTTTTCCACTCCACACCACCCTGGGTTAGACAATGGCGATATGCAAATCAGCGCTGACCCTGTGCCCCATGGGAACAGTCCAGTCCGAACTACAAAAGCCATGTCCTTCCCAAAACAGAATCAAGCATCCGAGGACCGGCCCGGTTTCGAGGTAACACCTCTCATCAGCCCGGCTAGCTTGACTCCAGTGGTGTGGAGTGCCTGGGACTCACGTCTGAGCATCCCCAGTACACTTAGAGCGGTAATTGCAAACACAACAGTGATGGACAGAATGTGGATCAATGTCACACATACACCCCAGTCCAAAGATCTGGGCCCAAATCCATCGTTTTTCCACTCCACACCACCCTGGGTTAGACAATGGCGATATGCAAATCAGCGCTGACCCTGTGCCCCATGGGAACAGTCCAGTCCGAACTACAAAAGCCATGTCCTTCCCAAAACGGAATCAAGCATCCGAGGACCGGCCCGGTTTCGAGGTAACACCTCTCATCAGCCCGGCTAGCTTGACTCCAGTGGTGTGGAGTGCCTGGGACTCACGTCTGAGCATCCCCAGTACACTTAGAGCGGTAATTGCAAACACAACAGTGATGGACAGAATGTGGATCAATGTCACACATACACCCCAGTCCAAAGATCTGGGCCCAAATCCATCGTTTTTCCACTCCACACCACCCTGGGTTAGACAATGGCGATATGCAAATCAGCGCTGACCCTGTGCCCCATGGGAACAGTCCAGTCCGAACTACAAAAGCCTTCTTTGTTCTGTGTATATGCAGAATCCATGCAACAGTTAAAGAGATGTAATAGGTGGACTAGGTTCTAAGACCTTAACTTATATTATAAAAAAATATGTAACTCACTGAAAAGAAAAAGGGTTAAAGTGAAGTTATAGTTTAAGTGGCACTAGCTGCTGTTAAAAAACCCCACTAAAATACACCAGTTACAGTTAAGTAGAATAACTTTTGCTTAAGCCACACTCATGCACTGTTTGTGACCTCACATATTATATAACTGATGGCACGTTAAATGACATAATTGATGACATCACTCATGACATCTCAGTCATAACCTTGGGCCAGACAGAATCCAATCCACATCAGGACTTGGACTCAGTAACTAGGCTCTGCACCAAACCCTTCACATGCATCAAACCTCCACTGCACACAATTTTCAGCCATACATTAGAAAAGCTTGACACAGGGCTTGCCTGTGGCCAGGGTCTGTACTCACCCCTCCACAAGTGGCCAACCCGCACTATGCACAGACTTTGGACATACACAATGAAGGTTGTCTGCAAGGCTCGGTGCCACACCCAATCCTGCATCCAACGTACAGTAAGGGTTGGGCATTGTCCAGACCCCACTCTTGACCTTCTGCATGTGGCCAACTCCAGACTGTGCGTGGCAGTGGCCAAGAATGGAGTTAGGTTGTCTGTGGGGCCTGTGTCCAGGCCCTGCACCCACCCCTCTATGACCACCAAACACCCTACTTGTTCAGCCTTCAGTCCTTCACACTAAAGGTTGACCAAATGGCCAGCTCTCCATAAGTTACCTACCCCCACTCTACCCATCCTTTGGGAGAATACATTCATCAAAAGTACTTCACTTCTGAAATATCCAGTTTTTTTTTGCATCTTTTGAAAGCTTATAGATAAACTTATAAGAGTCCAACCATTGATTTAGGTTGTTGTATTTTCCTTGCACACAAAGCACACTATGAGGCTCATTAGTTGATCTCATTAGTAATTTCAACACTGTTATTATTTAAGAATAAACATTGATGTCATCAATAATCTCATTTAATATCATGAGTGATGGTAATATGTGAGTATCTGAGGTCTTAACCAGTGCATGTTGGGGGCGCAACTTATAGTTAGTTCGGTAATCTATAACCGGTGTATTTCTGTTGTTTTTAGATTTTTTTTACCAGAAGTTTGTGTCTCATTCCAACATCTAAATATAATGTCACTTTAACCATTGTTTTTCCATTCTAACCCCTACAGGGTTTTTATCTACTTGCTACAGAAAAAATGTCTGAATGGGAAACGCCAAACCTGGCATGTAAGTAGAACTTTACTAAAAGAAATGTGTTTACTTGGTTTGGTGTAAATATGTTCTGTAGTTTTGAGAGAAATGTGCTTTTTTTTATAAACAAGTTTATGGGTTTTAACCGCCACGGTGTAGCCAACGAGAAAAAGGCACAAATTAAGCATGCAGCATCAAATGTACAAGTTACAACCAACAGAGCTAGGACATATACATAGATGGGTCATTGAGTCTCTCTGGAGCTGCGGTTTGGATACAGTAGGTTAATAGTGCAGTCACTTTCCCCACACACTACCATACTTTTGGGGACAGCCCCTTGCCTCAAACACCGCCCTCTCTTACTGGGCACACCAGTCAACCACGCAGTGCCACATTGCTATGGTAAGAGGAGAGGGATTCAGCCGCTTTGCCACAATGTCGAGCTTTGCAATCAGAAAGGCCGTTCCTAGGAAGGCCCTCTCAGCCCTGGTGCCCGACATCCCAGAAGGATCAAGTTGGGAGAGAGGGGAACTGCCCACCCCAGCCCCTCTGCCAGTTCTCTTGTTACTGCAGCCCAGTATGTCTGTATCACACAGGACCCTGTGGAAGAAATCTGCAGGCACAGTTGCGCATCGGGGCAGGTGGCATCATGCCGGAGACCAGCCCTGCGTAGACGCGAGGAGGGAAGGTATGCTATGTGGCAGTAGTAAGCTTGTAGTTGGCGCAATTTGGAGGAGATGGTGAGCTCCCAGGGAGCCATCAGGGCGTCATGCCAGTCCTCTTCTTCTAGTGGACCCACCCAACACTCCCATTGGGTCCAGAGATGGTGGAGGAGCCGGGTAGGTTTATTATGAGGGTGCGGTAAATTTGTGAGACACCTCCACGTACCAGGTTACCCATTAGGATTTTGGCTTCTAGTGGATTAAACTCCAAGAGGGCTATTGTGTCGCGTATGTGGTTATGGAGAGCGTGCCTGACCTGGAGATATTTGTAGAATTGGGTGCGTGTAAGGGCAAATGACTCCTGTAGATTTGCGAAGGAGCGTATTTGTGTTCCTGACCACACGTTTCCTAATTGGGAGATCCCAATCTTATCCCATGTTCTGAAGCCGGCGAGTATTGCCTCCTCCTTCAGCCAGGTGCTGTGCCATCGAGGAGTTTGGTGTGTGAGTTTACCATCCCATGGCATGTGGCATAAAGTGGAATGCCAAGCTAAAAATAATACTCATGTGATCATGGGCAACTGGAAGGGGATTGGGGTTCTACATAGCAATACCCGAGGAGTAGGGAAGCCGAGCCGGGAGAGTTATAATTTCTAGGCCGGGTCTGACCATCCCCCGTTGAACCAGTCGTGGGTGACGAGGAATTGAGAGGCAAGATAGTAAAGGTAAAAATTGGACATGCCCAGCCCACCGTCATAGAGACCTCGCTGACAGTTGCTGAGGTATAGTCGTGGCCGTGATCCCCGCCGCAGGAAGGTGTGTGCATCACCTTCCAGTTTTCGGAACCAAGACCTTGGAATCTGGAGAGGGAGGTTGAGGAGGATAAAGAGGAAGCAGGGCAATACCATCATTTTACACAGAGCTATACAGCCCATCACATTAAAGGGGGGCTCTGCCACTTGGTCAGGTTCACTTTTACTTTCCAAGGCAACAGTTGTAGGTTCAGTGCCCAGGTGGTCTCTGGGTGCAGTGCCACCCATATGCCCAAATATTTGAAACTCAGTCTGCAAAGAGGGATGGTCAACTGCCAGTCAAAGCTGTTTCTCGATGGGGCCAGGGGAAGCAGCACTGATCTAGAGGGGTTCACTTTCAGGCCTGAGTCTAACCCAAAGGCCTCAAGCGGGTGAAGGCATCGGGCCGCTCCTTGCTGGGTCTGCCAAATACAGGAGGACATCATCTGCATATAGGGCAATGCCGTACTCGTGGTTAACATCCCACATCCATCCCTTGCACGCCACGAATGAGCTGGACAAGGGGCTCCATTGCAAAGGTGAAGAGAAGGGGGACAAGGAGCAACCCTGCTCGTGCCGCATCTAATGGGGAAGGAGTCTGAAAGGACTCCATTTACTCACACTCGGGCAGAGGGGTGGGATACAGCACATCAGCAATGCCTCGGAAATACTGGCCAAGGCTGATACAGGCTAGCACCCTACAGAGGTAGTCCCAAACCACCGTATCAACTGCCTTATAGAAATCAATAAGGAGCAGAGCTAAGTCGTGTAGTAAGGAGTGGCGGTGGGCTAGGGCCACGTGGAGCCATCAAATGCAGTATTGTGTGCTTCTTTGCGACATAAAGCCACATTGGTCCGGGTGGATGATAATCAGCAGCACCGTTTTCAGTCTGTTAGCCAGGATTGTGGCGAAATTTTTTATTTTGCAGTTGAGTAAGGAGATGGGACTGTAGTGGGCACAGGAGGCAGAGGGCGGCTGCATCTTAGGGATCATTGCTATAGTGGCGGAGTTCAGGTCTTCTGGGAAGGAGCCCAGGAGACACGCCTCTTTAAAAAGGGCAAGAAGATGGAGGAAAAGTAAGTTTCGGTTTTTCATCAGCTATTCCATGGGGAACTTGTCCGGGCCTGGAGATTTCCCAAGGTTCAGCCCTGAGAGAGTGTCTCTGACCGCCTCCATCGTAATGTGGAGAAGTGTGGCTCACTGGTTAGAGGAGGCAGACCTGGAAGCAGAGGTTAGCCCGGGACCAGGGTTCAATTCCCGGCTCGGCGGGGTCTTGAGTCCTAAAAATGTCCATGGACTCGACAATTCTCGCTCCGGTGCCTACTCGATTCATGGGTTCACACTCTGCGACTCTGGGCAATAGCTTGCTTAATCTCCACAACGGCCCCTCGCGGCGGGATGCCTGGCTTTCACCTTGCGGATACCCTGCCGGGGTTATCTCACAGGGGAATACCAGGACGGGTTCCCTAAGCAAGCGCTTAGAAACTGCTTGCTGATTTGCGCTATATAAATTCCTGTACATTTACAATGGGGTCGTCAAGCAGTGGAACGTCTTCCCGAGAAAGAGATGGGAGGCCGACCCTGTCCAAGAGGCAATCACTGTCTGCCCAATCCTTGTCTTTCGGCGTGGAGTACAATTCCTTGTAGTAAAGGGCAAAGGCCCGGGCAATGTATGGTCTGCTTCATCTCTAACCTCTGGGACTATTCTATTGGTCTGCTGGTGTGAAGCCAGCCAATACAGCATTTTCCCATTTTCATCACCCCAACCGTAGATGTTAGCCATTGTTGTGCAACAGAGGAGCTTGGCCACTTCTAGGGAGTGTAGTCGTATGTCCACATGGAGAGATGCAGCTGGCAGGAAATGGCTTCCCCTGGGTCAGGGAAAAGGCGCTGTTCGTGGTGGGAGGCCTGGGGTTCCAGCTGTGTGATGAGGGAAAGGTGCTGCGCTCCTGCAACCTGACCAAGTGTTTCGCGAATCCGCGAATGGTAGCTTTGCTAGCAGACCAGAGCATACTCACTTAGGCCACCGTACAGGAGTTGTTAAGGAAGTAGGATTGGAGCTCTTGTCTTAGCGCTTGGATGAAAGTTTTGTCTTGGAGGTACCATGTGTTGATGCGCCACATGGATCTCAGCACTGAGGGGGAGTGACCCAGGCCAGGGAGTATGGGGGAGTGGTCTGAGACCCTTCTGGGCAGTATGTTGATGTGGTTCAGCGACTGGCAGTCTGGAGCCGGCAGGAGAATCAGGTCGATACAAGAGTGTGTGAGATGGGAGGCCGAAGTGTATGTGTAATAATGGTGCATCGGGTGCCAGGACCGCCAAGCGTCTCAGGGGTCCCAGGAGATGATACAGTCCTTGAGCAGTCTAGTCCCTGGGTTTCTGGAGGCAGTAGGGCTGGTGCAATCGAGGGTCAGCATGGGGACTTCGTTAAACTCATCGCCCAACACGGTGAGACCCTGTGGCAGTTGGGCGAGAAGTGACGATAGGTCTGCAAGGCAGCCTCCTAGGGCAGCCGGGGGGGGGGGGGGGGTATTGATGGATCGCAAAACGATCATCACCCATCCCTCTAGGGTGCCTTCTAGTGCTATAAAATGCACCGGGGAGTAGCGGGAAACCACAAGGAGGAAGGAACTGTGTAGGAGGATGGCAACCCCCCTCACCCCTGCGAGTACCCTGCATGAAAGACCCTGTCATAGCCTTTGCGGGACAGAAAAGGACAGCATTTGCCCTGAAGGTGGGTTTCCTGCCGAGTAGTTGATCCGGTCTAACAGATCGTTAACGTTCCATGATAATACCTTGAATGCCAATGGGTGGGGTCAAGTGTGCTAATAGGGTTATTTGCCCATCTGGCGAGGGGCCACGGAGATCTGGTGTGGCAATGAAGTGGGAGTCTGGGAGACTCTGAGAATGAATGGGGCTGCAGGATCGTGGTTTCAAAAGAGACTATTAAGTGTGCCCGTGCCTAAGGGAAGAAAAAATCATAAACAATCAACAAATATGCATAACAAATACCCCACCCCCCAACTCCCACCCCTCCCCATACTTCTACCCTAGAAGTATCTGTCGTCCAAGGAAATTGAAACATTGAAATCAGCATAGCGTCCTGCATTAGTGAGTCTTCATTGAGGGTTAGGGTGAACCAATGTGGAGACAGTGTTCGTCAACCACAGCTGCTACACCAGGGCTGATATTATTTCTGGGTGAGGCGGCTGGGTGAGAGACCAGCTTTGTCTCGGTGAGCGCAGGGGAACCATGGCGACATCGTCAGATGGCAAGTTCCACGCCAGAGGTCGGGCAGAGTACGGGACTGCAGGAAAGGTCCAAATCTTGTTGAGGGACCGAGGTAGCTTTCAAGGAGGGAGACAGAGGGTGCACAGTGTTCCCATGCTCGCTGGTTGGTATTTAGTAGAATCTTGGGTGGTGATAAGGGGAAACCCAGCGGAGAGGCCGAGCGAGTGCCACCTCGTCGCCTCTGGGAGTGGTGATGCTGTCCCTTGGAACGGGACTGGGAGCATGTGACTGGGTCAACAGTTGGGCCTCGGTGTCGGTGGAGGGGGAGGAATGATCCGATCGGCATCTCCTCCAGTAGCCATTTCCAGGCTTCCTCGGGTGTGTCAAAGACGATGGATTTGTTCCGGAAAATGACTCAGAGTCTGGCTGGGAAAAAGAGGCGATTCTGCAGGCCTATGTTTCGCAGTTTTTGTTTAACGTCTTGATAGGATTGTCTGTGTTGCTGGACTCCCCCGGTGTAGTCTGGGAATAACAAGACTTTGGCGCTGCTATACAGGAGATCTGGTAGTGCACGTGGCTCGTCAAGGACCACGTCCCAATCGCAGAAGTTAAGGATGTGGATGGTGATAGGTTGTGGAGCGGCATCGGAAGGAGGCCTCAGGGCCAGGGAGCGGTGAGTACTTCTGACTGCAAACCCGTGGGATAGGCGCTCCTCAGGCATCCAGGACGTGATCCACGCATCTATGAGATCTGCCATTTGTTGAGGGGCTGCACCCCCTACGGACTTACTGAACCCCACGATACAGACATTATTACACCATGAGAAGTGTTCTGCATCTTCTGCGCGCATGAGTAGTTCTGATGTGCGAACCAGGAGTTTGAGACCTGAGACATGAGGGTTGAGACGTCGTCTCCGACTGTCGAGTTCAGTGACTCAGTCTTTGTGATCCTGACTTTGGCATCGCGGAGATCTTGATGGAGCAATGCAACTTCCATTTTTACTTCTCTCACTCTGTCCTCCACTGCTGCTTGGGAGGCTTGGATTGCTTGCAGAATTACTGAGAGGTCATTGGGTGGGCTCCCAGCCTTGTCTGAGTCCACGGAGCCCAGGGACCCGAGGCAGGTCCCTGGAACGGGTGCTTTAATGGTAAAGTAAAGTAAAGTCCACATTTGTAAAGCGCACAATCACCCGTAAGGGTCTCTAGGCGCTGGGGGCCGTCGGGAAGATTAAGCGAGCTATTGCCCAGAGTCACATGGTGCTGGGCTAACCTGCCGCCGGAGCCGGGGATCGAACCGTGGTCCCCAGATTCCAGCGTCAGTCGCCCTGGCCGCGGCACCACACCTCTCTATCGGCATCAGCGTTGATGCGGCATGTGAGGCCTTGCCATTCCCCATGATCAGAGCATCTCCGAGATCTCACTGAACCAGCCTCAGGAGATGGAGTCAGAGGGGACACTGCCCCGCCGCCCAGGGAGAAAGGGCAACAGCGTCGAATACTTCCTCCGGGGTAACCAGGAGTCTCTTCGGTTGGCAGCACCCCTTCCTCCTGGATAATAACATTTTCAATCAAAACTATTTGATGAAGCTCACAATAGTTTTATCAATGTGTAACAACACCACATCAGGGGTGAGATCATAAGCATTGCATTTGGTGTGCGAGTTACAGTTTGCTTGGCTGTTGTGATAGTTATAGATTGTGGATTGAACCATAACTTGTAAATTACAATGTGTTTTTCAAGTTTTAGTTCTTGCCCATAATTGCACTTTAACTGTGGGGACAGGTGAATGTAAGAGATGTTTAAATCATACCTTGGAGTATTATAATCAAAGCAAACCTTAACTTCACATTAGATTTTTCAGTAAATGTTTGGATTATATTCCACATCCTGTACTAAGGATAGCTGGGGTGGTGACAGGCCTCCGTCCAATACTCCGCAGACTGCCAAGCCCAGCTGTGAACAGCTTTGTAAACCTTCTCTCTCTTTTCCAGGCTACTGCAGATTCTTTCTCTCTCTCTCTCTTTATTACTTTTCCCACTCCCCTTCAGATGCCTCATTCAAACCTCCTCTCCCCTGTATCTCGACCACAAACCTGGTCCCCATGTCACTGGGAATAAGAAATAGGAGAAAGGTTGATAAGTATGGCCCAGCAGCAAGTGGCATAACAATGGCCCCTGTGGTGCAGGGGGGCCTCCGAGCCCCAGGGTCCCACCTCTGCCTGGCACTGCGCACAGGTAGGCCTGGGAGCTCATGACTGGGTCTGGAGCGTGTGGGGCTCCATCCATGTACTTTGCAGGAGAGGCCCTCAAGTTTCTTTTATGCCACTGCAGGCAGCCCCGTGGGCAGCTCCACTACTTGTGGAGGTGCGGGTCTATGAATGGCAGGGTGGGGGTAATACAAACAGACTAGCACAGCACAGGATTTAGCCATAGCAAAGACTGTGCCTCAGAATGACAGGCTATCACCTGGGCCCCTGAATATGGTCTACTGGCCTCAAGTAGCCCACAGGACATATATTGAATATTATTTCTTTAAGGGGAAGGCTCCAAATTATACCTTGTCAATGTCAATATGAAATAAAGCTATTCACTTTGCTACCTCTTTAATCATATTAAACAATTTTCACATGTCTGTGTGCATATCTTTGGAATTTGTTGCACACAGCAATTAGTTGTCAAAAAGAGCCGGGACCACACATTGTGGGTTGGAAAGAGGGTGGATACATTTAAAACATATATGACCTACAAGAAGAAAGAAAACACATAACAGATCATGATTAGGTTAATTGTTTTTGCAAGGGAAATGCAATGAATAGCACAAGAGGGTTATGTGAATTGCTTTGAAAGTATAGAGGACACTGATCTTACCATTTATTTACATGTTGTCAGACAGAGCACCTGTCAATACAGAGAAGCAAAGGGCAGCCACAATGACTGAGCCTTGCTGCATTCAGCTGCCAACAACCAGACCACGTCAACACCATTCAAAATATTGGAAGCGCGTGCTGATACTGACTGCTGGCACGCGGAACTTCTTACCTCTTTGACAACTGGCGATAAAGCCCATAATGCGTGACACTCAGAGACCAGTCCACACTCACAACTTGTGGGCACAATACATGACAGTTGCAGCTCAGATAAAAGGTGTTAGAGGTGTGATAAATAGGTAATTTAATACCATCATTTCAATGATAAATGATCAAGCAGTATCTCAAAGTCTGGCCGATAACACATGATAAATCATGAGCTGTGTGTACTCAGAAACATTACCCTATGGACTGGAAGGTGTGGAAAAAAACACAAAAACTGTTTTATGACTTCAGAACATAACTGAAGAAGCAAGTAGGTCCACACCACGCCTCCTCTTTGGTTCTCCACCCCACCCCATGCTCCTTAGGAGAAGTTTACCTATATCAAGGGAATTTGCCTCCAAGCAGGTCATAAAAAAAGTCCATAAAATTACACCTTCCACTAACACCAGCTGTTGACACTTGCATGGCACTGGCTGAGCTCCTTATGGTTGTGTTTCCGGTTATGTTGAAGTACTGCACTGTTTTTTGCAGATTTTTTCAGCCCAAAGATGCACACCTAGGCCTTGATTGAAGTTTTACAAAAAGTAATAAGTACATACATACACAGATATAAACAACTGGTCCTCGCTCAAGTGCAATCAGATCACTATACAATATATATTAACAATATGCAATAAAAGTAGGATTCAAAAGTAGCCACACACTCACTGCGAATGCATTAAAAAAGCTGGCGTCTGTTGATCTATGAAAGACATCTGCAGAAGGCAATATATTTTATCTTATCTAGTTCAGCATCCTCGTCCTGGTCCCAGTCAGGGGCATTTTAAGAATGTTGGGGGCCCTGGGCCAAACTTATTTTGGGGCCCCCTTTTCGAACAGATTTAAACTCAGGCCCAGTAACAGAAATTTTCGTCTGGATGGGCCAAGGGTAAGTTCGGGTGGGCCAATGTGGGACCAAAGTTGTTCATTCTGGAGGTAGCCTACAACCCCAAGATTACATCATATCTTCTTCCAAACAGTCCTTACAGAACATCTAAAGAGGTATTTGAGAGTAAGAGCTGATGTCTATACTCAACAGCCCCAACCCTTAACATTTCCAGCAGATCAGGCTTCAACAGAAGCACCTGGATTCCAAGCAGATTCTTGTAGTAGTTCAATGTTAAGGAGGTCCCTGTTACCACACCTAAGCCTTGACATTTCGCACTAAGAAGACTGGCTACTACCTCCTTGCAACTTGCAAGCACCTATTTCTTTGCATAATGTGAACTTTGTAACTGTTTAATTTCATGTCATTCTTTTGTGGTGTACTTTCATTGATGAAGATTAAAAAACAGGAACACCTTTGGAAAAAAAGAAAGCAGTATTGTTGACAACTAAGAGCAGTTTTACAGCCATTACTTGCAGTCAAACAGGTAACCTTCTGAGGCCATATTACACAAAGTGCCCCGGTTACAGAGAGGGTCACAGATGCTTGTGCAGCCCCTTCTGTATACTGAATGCTTTAGTGCTGGCACACATGTATAGCCAGTGCTATATTCAGAGGATGTTTGCAGAGGCATTACCGCAACAAATGAGGGAATCATTTTGCCTCTTAGCCCATCCAGATTATGGACGTGGGCGCAGAGGCAAACAGACACACAACATGGGAAAGCAATCCTCCAGACTAACACAATAGTCCAGCCAAGGCTCAGTTTTGTACCAGTTTGAACTGAATTCTCCAAAAAGTGCATTTGCTTCTCTCTCGTCAGGTCAGGTCATGCCATGTTGGTTTGTAAAGCACACTCTCACCCAGGAGGGTATCTTGGTGCTGAGCAGGTGTGAGATTAGATCAAACCTAGGGCCTAATGTGGTTACTTGTAAAGCCAGATCTTCAGCTTCTTGTGGAATTCAAGAAATGAAGAGGAGGCTTGGATGTGTAACTACCTGTCATTTCATGCTTTAGGAGCGATGTAGGAGAAGACTTAAAGGCTGGATTTGCTTTTTCATATGTGTGGGTTGTAAGCAAGTAGGAGTCTTGCTGAGCTGAGGTGTCTCGAACGTTTGTGAAAGCAGACAATATTGTTGAAATATGCTGGCCCAGAGTGCCTTAAAGTTTTGGGCAAGGAGTTTCAAATGTGCCGGTATGGGCAGCCAGGGTAGCTCCTTGAGGTGAGATGCGCCAGTATCATGGGAGGTTGGGAGTGATTCTGGCTGCCATGTTCTGAAACCTCCCGATGAGATGCTTATTTATCCCAGCATAGAGGGTGTTCTTGTAGTCTAGGTTGCCGGTGGCAAAAGTATGGGTGATGATTATCCGCATTATTACGGAAAGCCATTTGAAAATCTTCCTCAGCATCTTCAGTCTGTGGAAGCATAAGGCACTGATGGCGTTGACTTGGGCTGTGATATTGAGTTTGCAGTCAAGGATGAGACGAAGGTTCTTGGCTAGGGCTATTTAGTTCTGAGGGAAGTTAATTAAATAGCATTAATGCCACATTGTATACATCATCGCACATTGCATAACCAGTGGTAGCCCATTATTGAAATTAATTATGATCAGTCCCAGTGCGAATAGATGTGGTTAGATAAAGAGTATCACCAGCACCACTGAATTTATGTGGTAGGGGAGGACCAAAGTATGCAGCACGGTTGACTAAATTATGAAGCAAGAAAAGGCAAATTATGTGGTGTAATGCAGCAACATTTTGTGATAGTATTACTTCATGAATTGTATATACTTGTTTACACTCTCTGGGCCTGGGTTGTACCTCATTAATACAAGTTTAACACACAAGTATAGCAATAAGCCACTGAAAGGTGAACAGACAACCTTTTCAAAGGGTCTTCAACTGCACTACATATATTGCAGTAACTTTTGAACCCTTTGAGCTAGGATTTTTTTTTTAAATCTGCAGATTATGCAGCAGATGATTGATTATGTGCTAAATGTGGCAAATACCCCAGCCATAAAATTTCATAATTGCATAATTCCAGTGGCATTGACTATAACCACAGAATGTGCAATGTACTGTAATAAGATATCACAATATGAAATCCTCAAATTTGTAACTCTGCCACCCTCGTGAGAACAAATTCAGCCCAACATAATATCTTGAGATAAGTTATTTACTTCACTTCAGCATCTGGCAGAAAACAGACAGCCACGCTTAGCACCCGCTTCAAAAGGTAAACATAAACGTTTGTGTAAGTTTGCTATTTTTTGGTATTCATAATTTACAAGTTTAATTTTACGTATAGTAATATTACAACTGTGGAGACTCCGCGCTTGTAGCTGATGCTCTGCACATAAAAAGTTAGGCATGTCCTACATTTTTATATGCAGAGCTCTCCACACCAATTGAGGCATCTTCGGAGTCAGGAAAATACTGTTATAAATAAACTCATAGTTTGTGAAAACAAAAAATAGTAAATTTACACACAAGTGTAACTATGCATTAGTGAATCAGGCCCTTACTCTATTAGTCATTGTAATTCCACATTCATTGTTGGGGGAAATGTATGATTCCCAAGCCCTGGGGGTCGCTCATCCAACGAGGCATGCACTAGTACTATCTGAATAGTATAACCCATGCCGCATCTTACAGTATTTACTGCGTGCATCTTACACAAGCTAAAATACATAAACACTGTCAGTACCCTCAAACAGATCATAATCTAGGTGCCGAAGTCCTTCAGAAGACCTTAGTGGCACTGTACCTGGTGCATCATAGGCAGGTAAACCTCTGTCCCCCACTCTCCCAACTAGAGATGGGGGACCCGCTGAAAGCTTGATCTGTGCTTGTGCTGAAGCCTGGTTCAGCTTGAAGGGCTCCTGGAACTTCGAGCCCAGAACAAGCTGAGCTTTCATGTACCTTCTGTCTGCCACTCTCAATCTACCCAGGATGTGGCTTTAAGGTGAGAGCTTACAACTTGGGAACGGAACAGGCTAGGTTTGAGTCTTGGCTCAACATTCTGTGATTCAGGGTGACTCTCCAGTGCCTATTTGAAATTAATGTGACCTCATTTAATGTAGCTGGTGTTCATGTAAAGTGCTTTAATACATTTAGGTCGAGTTCACACTAAATAAAAACTAAGAGGCAAAAACAAAGCATTAACATAAGGAGAGACAAGTAGATAGCAATGTAGTGGCTGATTTGTATAAAGTGAGAACACAAAACAGGGAAAAATTGCAACTTCCTCACATAATTTGTGTGATTTTGGGCAAATATTTTATTTCACCAAAACTGGTTTTTCTTCATATTTTTTATATTCACTTTTTAAATACATGAATCAGAAAACCAACTATACAAGAAACTAGTGTGTTTGATTTAATAGACTAAAATGTTCCTTTACAATAATCTCAGCCACATACAGGGTCCATAAGACCCTGTTGGTTCACTAATGGCACTGTCACCAGTGTGAGGTCGGGAGCAAGAATGACTAAGCTCATGTTTAAAAACTGTCACTTCAATAGGTACTTCTAAGTGCAGCGCTAAATTGAAACATATTAATGTCAAAGCTACCAAGTGTTAAAAAAAATTGCCGTCTTTGAATTTTGAAAAGACTGTATCATATTTTACATGATGTTTGTTGCATCCTTTACATAGCAAACATTTTCAGGGTTCGGTTCTGAGGCTCACCCTGTTACTTTGTTGCCTCGCCCACCTCTACCCCAAAACACACTGCCCAATTTCAGTATTAACCCGTTAACCGCGCCCGTTTTTTTCACGTCAGTGCGGCCGTTTTAAAGAACGGGCAGGGCTGCGTCGGCCGTTGAACGTGCGCAGCACCAGCCAGGTGGTGCTCCGAACGTTCAACGGCTGACGGCAGAACTTAACGGGTTAAAGACAGTGACAAAGCATTACCACATACAAACATTGAGATGCAGGAAGCACAGGTGCATTCTCCATTGCCTCTTCTGCCGGTACTGGATGTACCAAATGTCATATTTAGGTGGGCCTGGGCTACCCGCCCCCCCTGCTAGAACCGGGCCTGTTTGAATTTATGATCCAATCTGGGCCTTTTCATGCCCTCTTTGGTCAGGTCACTGACAGTGCACAGGCACACTCCTCCAAATTATGAATGTGTACATTTAGTATTAATATTCTTACACAGCAGCAGCTCACTAATATTAGTGCATATCTCTGCGACACCCTAACATTTCTCATATGTGAGGTCCTGTTTTTATCTAGAGAAACTTTTTTACGGCTGTTGCATGAAACATGAACACAATCTCCCTCTGCAAAATGTCCCTAATAGACTTTCAACAACACCCATATTTAAAAATAAATTAGAAGAGAACAGTATTTAAATCAATCAGTTTGAGAATTGATCAAGGTCATCAGGGCAAACCTCTCTGCAGAATAGAGCTGGCTGTATCAGGGGCCCCCTGAAAGGCTGGGGCCCTGAGCCAAAGCCCACTTTGCCCATGCCTTAAAACGTCTCTGGTCCCAGGCACATGCACCACAGCCAGACCAGCCACCGAAAACTGGAACAGCATCACTGCTCACCGCTCTCAACACCCACTGACCCAAACACACCAGCAGCCTACCCAAAGCCATTAAGAATTTCAACACTTGGATCAACTCCTGCGCTGGCTCCTCTCAAACATAGTGTAAGAGAAAGAGAGGTACCCCTTAATACAATCAAGGGAAATGAGGTAATAGTACCAGAAAACTGTATGATCCCCTTGATTCTACAATAAAATGCACTAATAACAATGCACTAAATTTCCAAACTTACACGCCTTTGGTAAAAAAGAACACATTTTATTCAGTGAAAATACATAAGTGGTGTCATGTACTTAAAAACACATATTCGTCAATTATATGAAAACACAATACAATTCGTTAAGAATTACATAAAAAAACCTCATGGTAATCTCTTAAAGGAAAATCTAACAAACATTAATTATGACCTGCATAATTGAAACAGGCTAAAAGACAGAAATAAATTGTAGGACATAAGGCTTGTCCAGTACTGTTGCACATCCAGTATTTTATGTTTTACACATTGTTTTATACATTCATACAATTTGTAAGAACACATGGTCCGTCATCCACTCAGAAGAAACCACCGCCACCATGAAGTCCATCCACTCAGGGGCCCTATCAAACCCCTGGTCCCACCACGCCAACTCCAAGGGACTGTAATCCATCAGTGCCCTGCTCTCACCCATTCTGAATGCCTCTACCTCTTCTGTGACTCTTCCAGATGCTTGGAAATACACAACTGACCTCTAATTGCTGAAGAAACTCTCCGAGGACCCCTCAATTATCGCCTACTACACTCCGATCTCCATTCTGCCATTTCCGGCCAAAGTCTTAGAAATCATCAACAGACACATTACCCAGTACCTCAACAACCACCAACTCTTCAACACCACTCTGCTTTCAGAACCAACCACAGCATGGAAACTGCCCTCATCATCATCATTGATGAACATCCACATAATTCTGGAAAGAAGAGACATGGTGGCCCTCATCCTCCTGGACCTCTCTGCAACATTTGAAACAGTTTCACACAGCATCTGAATCCAAAGATACGCACTCAGAAGGATCTGTTCCTTCCTGACTTTAAGGACCCAGCCAGTCAGCCTGGTACAGTACATCTCGGACTTCTGCAAATGCATCTGTAGAGTTCTGCAAGGACCCTCCCTGAGCCTGACTCTTCAATGCATACATGATCCATCTAGCCAGCATCAACCACCCGTATGATATCAATGTCTTCTCTTACGCCAATGACACACAACTCATTCTCTCCTCCACCGACAAAACGTCCACTAACCAGATCAAGTTCAATGCCTCATGACTGAAATTGCTCACTGGTTGGAGACCAACTGTCTGAAGCTAAATGCTGACAAGACCGAAACCATGATATTTGGGAAGAGCACATCACTATGGCACTCCACCTGGTGACCAACAGTGCCAGGACCGTCTCCCACCCCAACACCCTCACCAAGAACTTCTGGATCATCATCAACAGCAAACTTGAAATTACCGCCCAGGTCAATGCCATCACCGCCTCATGCTTCCATATCGTGAAGATGCTGGGGAAGATTTATAAATAGCTCCCAACCGGCACCAGGATAACCATCCCACATGCCTTTGTCACAAGCATGCTGGACTAGGGGAACACTCTCTATTGTGGTATCAACAAAAAACTCACCAGAAGGCTGCAGGTCATTCAAAACTCTGCTGCTAAATTCACTCTTAACCTCTCACACTGCACTCACATCACTTCATACCTGAAGGAGCTCCACTGGCTCCCCATTCACAAACAAGCACAATTCAAACTTCTCACCCACACTTTTCAAGGCACTACATAGCACTGTCCCAGTATACCTCAACAATAGCATCTGGATTCATAAACCCTCAAGAAAACTCCGCTCGATAGGACTCCAATTTTCACAAATCCCACTACACATAATACCCTCCTGGGTGTTTGTGTGCTCTGCAAATCTGCACATCATAACATTTGGTCCATGCAGCAGCCATACTTTGTGTCTCCCATTGAAAAGTGGATGAAATTTGAATCCACTGGAGACCGTGGCCTGAGTGTCTCTCACATAGTTTAGTCTCTCACATAGAGACAACCACCAAATTAGATACTCCTTTACCTTACTAATTGTACAAAGGCAGCACCAGTTGCTAAGGAGACAATGAAATCACTTCATTTACTTCCATTTCCAGAAAATAAAATCATTTTTAGGTTTCGTCTGCACAGTGCTTGCACTGTGCTTGTGAAATCTCTTGTATTTAATATATCTTAAAAGGGGACTCTTATCAGTTTCCATTACTGAATTACTGTGTTTATTCGCTTTTGTGTGGAACATTTTTTTTGTTAACGTTCCCTGGCTGCATTCATTTACGATACTTCTACAAAAGCTGTTCAAACTGTTTAAGCCCCATTCACTCTTAAGATAAGATTCTCTACCCATGGAAAAGGCAGACAGCTTCTAACAGTATGCTAGAATGCTTGCTTTTTATTATTTAGGTGTGTAAAGCAGATGCTTTAGCCTTATAACGTTTGTAGCATTCCCTATTCATCCTTCAGTACCTTTCTTTGCACTTTGTATGCATTATCAGATTGAGTTTTTTCAACGTAATCTATTTGACCATTATGATCAAATTCTAACATTTTTAATAAATATTGCACGTTAAAAATAATGTTATTATACAGGAGCTATGCTATATTTTACCACTAAACAGGCAGGCACAAGTGCAGTTATCTAGCAAGCACTAGGGTCATGATTTCAATAGTGCAGCAGATGCAGTGGCACTGGGACCAAAAGCTCCAGGCACCCCACTAAATACTGATTATTGCTATATTTACAACTAAACAGGCAGTCACAAGTGTAGTTATCTTTCAGGCACTAGGGTCATGATTCAAATGGTGCAGCAGGTGCAGTGGCAATGGTCCAAAAAGTTGTCAGAATTCCTCTAAACACATAATAGTGCTACATTTTACTACTAAACAGGCAGTCACAATTGCAGTTACCTTGCAGTTGAAAGGGGCTTGATTAAAATGGTGCAGCAGATGCAGTTCCACTGGGGCTAAAACTTGTAATAACTCCACAAAACACCAAATATTGCTATATTTTACTACTGAACAGGCAGTCAGAAGCCTATGTCTATGTGGGGATATTTATAGAGCACAGGTTACTCCAAGGAGTGTCCTGGCGCTAAAAGCTGAAAGGGAAGCAGCGGGGAAGGAAAGGTTATTGGCACGAGTAGAGCCAGGTTTTCAGTTTCTTTAGGAGCAAAGGTGTTGATTCAACGTTTCTTAAATGGAGGGGTATTTTGTTCCAGAGGACAGGTCCAAGGTAAGAGAGAGCCGTGCCCCCTGTCCTCGACTTTCTAACTCGGGTGTGTTAGCTAACAGCAGGTTGGAGGAATGGAGAGTTCTTCGTGGGGTATAAAATGAGATCTTGTGTTTGAGGTACTCTTTTCCTGTCCCATATAGGGCTTTCTGGGTAATGAGCAAGGTCTTAAAGATTACTCTTTTCTTTACAGGTAGCCAACGAAGGCTCCTCATAAGGTGGGACACATGCGCATTCCGGGGTAGCTCAAAGATGGTACGGGCTGCTGCATTCTGGACAAGCTGAAGCCAGTCCAGCAAATAACTAGGCATGCCCAGGTAAAGACCATTACTATAATCCATCCGGAATATAATCAGGGCTTGAATCACCTGTTGTCTGGCAGCTCTTGACAGAAAAAATTGAAATTTCCGCACGAGACGTAACAGGGTAAAGCAGGTGCCTACCACAGCATTGACTTGGGCACGGAATAGCAACTGGTTGTCCACTATGGAGTGAAGTGGAGAAGTGTGGCTCAAATGGTTAGAGCGGCAGACCCTGATGCAGAGGTCTGGCCTGGGACCAGGGTTCAATACCCGCCTCGGCGGGTCTTGGGCTCAATTTCCTCGGACCTGATAATTCTTGCCTCGGTGCCTATTCTAATCATGGGTCCCACTCTGCAACTATGGGCAATAGCTTGCTTAATCTCCACAACAGCCCCAACAGCGCTGGGATGCCTGGCTTCACCTTGGGGGTGCCCAGGAGTGGACATTTCACAGGGAAAAGCCAGGAAGGGTTCTTAAGCGGTATACGGACAGCGCCGGGACACTTCCGTTGGAGGTAGCTGTGCGCTTTACAAATGCTGGCATTTACATTTACATTTATGAACCCCAGATTTTTCACTGCCGAATTGTTGTTAGCTGTGGGGGCCAGCATGTCTGCTGGCCAGAAGACCTGCAGCTGTGTCTCAGCGCCCTTGCAGAAGAAGAGTAACTCTGTCTTCCCTGCATTACATTTCAGCCGATTTGCAGCCAGCCACCTGAAAACCGCTGAAAGGCAGGCACTGATTGACAAGCCAGGACAGGGCTCATTGCTCTTCCACGTAAACAACAGCTGCGTGTCATCAGCATATGACACAATTCTGCCCCCCAGCGACTCTGCCAACGTGTCTAGGGGTGTGAGGTAGATGTTAAACAGGGTCGGACTCAAAGCCGAACCCTGCGGGACCCCAATCTCAAGCAGAAGCGAGGTGGCAGAGTAGGGATGGCACCAGACCTCCTGCCCTCTCCCCTCAAGAAAGGATGCCAGCCGTTACCAGGCCTGACATCTGATGCCAATTGAATGGAGCTTAGACAGGAGTATCCGGTGCGAGACTGTATCGAAAGCAGCCGAAAGGTCCAACAAGACCAGCAGCGCTCTCTAACCTGCCTCCAGGCACAGCCGAATGGAGTCGACCACCTCCAAAAGGGCGGTTCCAGTACTATGGTTTGGTTGGAAGCCTGACTAGCTTGCGTGAAGTAGGCAGTTCATTACGAGAAAGGAAGATAGAAAGGAAGATAGCTGCTGATTCACATGTTTCTCCAAGAGCTTTGAGAAGGCTGGGAGAAGGAAGGTGGGTCTATTGTTGGCAGGGTCCGATAGATTGGCCTGGGGCTTTTTTAACAATGGAATAACTGTTGCCTGTTTCCATTTAGTAGGAACCGTAGCAGATTAAAGGGAGGAGTTTAATGACTGGTTCATAGATGGATTTATTGCCTCCGCTTCCAGGACCAGAATAGAAGCGAGGGCAGGGTCCATCGGAGAACAAGATTTAAGGCCTTTTAAGGACCTTAGAGAATCTTCCAGGGAGATAGGGTAAAAAAAGTTCAAAGAACAAATTTCCGTAAGGGGCGGTAGGCAGTGGTTAAGTGTTCCCTGATCATTGCCCACTTCTACGGCATGGTCTGATGTAACATCTCCCATTATAGGTGGAGGGAGGCTGGCCTGGATGGAAACTATTTTTTCTTGGAAGAATGAGGTAAGCGTCTCACACCATTCCTTAGAGGGCGGTTTCTCATTGAAACCAACTTTGGGCACGAAGAAGGACTTCACAATTGTGAAAAATTCTCACCAATGAGTGCCTGCCCTCAGGATTTTGGCCTCAAAACAGGCTTTTTTATGCTAACTTAATTCCTTTATAGTAGCTTCTGAGTACTAATTTACAATATTTTTTGGCAGCTGGACAGTAGTTCATCCTTCATAATCTCTCTTTACGTTTGCATGCTAATTTAGATTCCTTTAGAGACGAGGTGAACCACGGGCTAGGCACTTTTGACCGCTGCTGTTTAGTACTACTTTCGGGAGCCAGAGCTAGGCAGGTGGACTCAATCCAGCTCTCAACCAGGTCCACATCCTCGCTACTCATGCCAGTTAATGAGGGTTTAGTGGCATAAAGCTTGTTACTCAGTGAGTCCGATTTAATTTTACTGAGGACACTAACTGTGCTGGGAAAGTTGCTCTTGTTGAGAGGGTCATTACTGAGTTTTTGTCGTCTAAACCTAAGCATAAGATGGTCCGACCAGACGAAAGGAGAGGGCGGGTCGGCGTCAAGGGGAATAGACGTGAAGATTTGGTCTACTGTATGCCCGGCCATTTGTGTCAAGGCCATAATGGTAGGCATAAGGCCCATGGTTGTGCAGCTCTCCATGAGTGTATGGCTGTCCTTTAGCTGATCACAGTCCATGTGTAAATTAAAATCATTTACATTCCCAACAAGCAAAAAACATGCTGATTTGCATAAAGCTGGGTTCAAACTGAGGTGACATAGTGTGCAGAACAAAGATGGACTGGGATGCGGCCCGAGTAATTACCAGTGGTTGATATTAGTTCAAGCATTTCATCCATCACTTTTTGCACACCCGGTCACGCGAAATTGGTACTCAATGTCTTCAAATTGTGATTCAATGTCTTTCATGGCTCATAACCCTATAAATGTTTCCGACTTGGCACTCGTACATTACCAGTTCTTTGAACTTGGATAATTAATTTCTTGTGGAGGAAACCAGATTTTTGAGTTGGCGATGTGACGAGCGCAAGGTAAGTAGTTTAATTAATTTTTTTATTTCATTTTATCTATCCCGTCGTCTCCCGATTTCCCCCATTCACCCACCCAAAGCCCCACCCTGCCGCTCTTACCTGTGCAGGCCGTGCCTGTTCAAAACCTATTTTTGTACAATACTTCTCAAAAACACTATGTAGCACTATAATTCCTCATATGCTATTGCCAACTTTCTCATAACGTGAGTCTTGAGGAGTACACCTCTGCTTCATGGGTGCTTTGTTGCCCATTCAAAATGAAGAACAACTCTCCACATCTAGCATTAGCCAGGGCTGTTGTTTTTTTCCTAAAGTTATAATGTACTTATTTTAGGGGCTTTCAACCAGCCTTCTTCATCCATTGGCCTTTTATCGTGTTATTCACTCACTACAGCATACAGCATGGGGCAATGGATGAGCCCGCTTCAGTCATTGGCTAAATTCACTGTGAGTGATGGCATTCTTCCCTTTTACAAGGTGCCCATCGACACACAAAGTAGTTCACTTCTGTGCCAGCGATGTCTATGGCAATTTGTGTTTTTTGAGTCCCAAAAATATTTTTTCTTGTAGCCAATGCTGTTTTTTAGATTAATGAGGGGGAGGCAGCTTTTCCAACAATAAAGGTTTGCAAAAACCATGAAAAACCAAAAGAAGACTTGGCAAAGCCAAAATGCTGATGGTGAATGCTTTGCCAATGTTTGTTTAAATTTACAAGCTTAACTAACAAGAGTACCATGGGTGTATGGAGAAAAAAAATAATTCAAAGTGGCATTGTTCTTTATCTAAGAACATCAAATTCTACTTACAGCTATTCAGTTCCATTGTGTACATTCTCAACTGTGAAGGATGACTGTGGATGTTTTGCAAGAGGCACCTATCAGTATCTGGAAAGATAGAGATGTGTGTAGAAGCCGCCTGAGAGACTCTCGTGCACACCAGCAAAGAAATGGAGCATCTAAATCTTGTCATATCTGAAGCTGACAGACTCATTTTGTGTCAGGTAAGCATGTAAGTGCCTTACTACATGAAAAAACGGATGAAAACTGTTAGATTCCCCCCTTTTTAGCATTATACCGAATTGAAAATGTTCATGCACTTTAAGCAAATTTATGTACTTATGATTTCCTATAATGACTAGAGAACGTATTTAGATAAGTCGCGGCACTATGCACTTTACGTATCCTTACGCATTAAATAAGCACCACCAGCACTTTCAATTGGAATGAATTATTTGTATAAATTGTATGTGTACAAACTTGAATCACTGACAATCCCTAATGGCTGCCCCACAATAGCTCCTTTTTATACATTGTATATGCATCAGGATTAATCTATGTCATATCTTAACCCGTATAAACATAATTTGTTATTATCATGATTTTAACTATGTTGTAATGTAGGTATGATTTTTCTTGAATAATATGCTTTTATTTGTGGTTTTGTTTACAACGAATAAAGCTGAATTTGAACTTTGAACTCGAGTGCCTTATCTTTCTACCCCTGAAGGGCCTCTAGTGGTTCGATGAGGGGGAGGCGGGCATAAAATTAGGCACAACACTCATGCCAATATGAAACGAGAAAAACCCCTCTCTGTGACAAACAAATGTAAAAGATAAAAAATGAAATATAATATTGAAAGGAAAATTAGAAAAATAAATTCTGAAGTACATCAATTAACTACAAGTTCAAAGAAACTTCACAGAAATGTAAAAATACCTCATATAATATTGTAAGTAATTCAACAAATAGTCTGTTTAATATTAAATCACTGCGATGACAACAGAGAATAGCAATAAAAACAAAAATAACCAGGAATCAAGGAGCAGGTGTAAAACGCTACTTATCTGGTCAAGGACTAATTAATAAAGAAGTGGGTCTTTAAAAGGATTGCCAGCTCACTTAGTTGCACCCCAAACTTTCTTCTGCCACATACATCAATAGTTAGTATTTGAGGATCAGTTATGAAGTGGAATTTAGATAGCATATTCTTTAGGTCTTGACATAGAACCCTATATGTTGACGCTCTTCTTGGTAGCGTGCGCAATCCACTACCTCCTCGTTCATCTTCCCGTTCCAGTCCTCACATGTGAGATTCCACCTCCAACCTGCAGACTCTATTCCCTAGCTGACCAGAAAAGTTCCCACAATATGGCCACCGTCACCCAGCAGCTAGTAGAAAAGGGAGGAAACACTACATCACTTCCTGTTATTTACTAAGCAGACAACAAGAAACCCAACATGCACTAGAATTAATCCAGACCCCGGGAGGGAGGGTGGCATTACAGGCCTGTGTAGGGGGAAGACCTGGACACTGAGTAATGAAGATTATTAGTAAGTAGCCTGATATGTTATGTTATGTTAATTTATATTTACAGAGTGCCAAAACACCAAAAGGTTTTTAAGGGCTTACAGCATTGACCATGAACCCGGGAATCCCTTATTCCTGCTGGGCTCAGCACGTTTAGGGTGAGCTTATCCAAATGCCTCAGTGAACAAGATGGTCTTGAGTTTCCTCCTGAACGGGAGTAAGGTGGCTTCCCCACACATACTGTCCGGTAGCTTGTTCCAGAGCTGATATTACATTACATGCAGTCTACACAGCGACTGGGAGTAATGTAATAGTTTTCTGATTGGTGCAGAGACCCCACCAGTCTCTGCTCCATACCCTAGTTCTAGGGTCCAATTCACAAAGCTCTACATGTACACTCTTCCTTTGAAACCACTGGGGCAGTGCTGAGAAGTGCCGGTACTATCACATCCCTTCCGAATTAAAGAAGTGCAGGTACTGAGTACCTGATAGTACATGCCAATTTAAAGCACTGATCACATGGGAATGTTTGTTGCACATTTATCTTCTCTGTTTTAAAAAAAAAATCATGTGGAAAAATGCCTTTCATCATCTCCCAAATATATATTTATAGTCTAGGGTTTAGCTATTTTCATCAGACGTGTCATTTGGCCTGTTATGACTGAGAGCACAACCGAAACTCAAATGTATGAGTCTCACTCACAAAGAGTGACACTTGAGGGCTCTGTGAGAGACAAGTAGGGGAGCCAGGTTTAGCCCCACCACATGGCAGAAATGATTAATTTCTCCCCTGGCTCAGAAGGCACGCTATTGGTGCACCACGAGCGAGGGAATTGCAATTTGTGTCTATGTATGTATGTGTCATTTGCATAACGTGAACCTATTGAGAGCAGAGCAAAACAGTGCAATTACAAACCCTTTTGTCCAGTTTATTTGTGAAACACTCGAGTAGTTTATTTATACTGAATCCTGTAAAATATTGGCGGTGCACAGGTGCAATATGTACCACCCCAGTCACAAGACACCAGTCTCCAAATAGACAGCACAACCAGGTTGCACATGTCATGTTTGACACCATTATCCTGAGTTTGAGTTAAGAGCACTGCACTCTGGGAATTGCTAATTTTCTTATACCCTCACAAGTAATGAAGCTAAAAATCAGAACATTCAGCTAGCTTTTGACACACGGCACTGCACTTTAAGCTAGGCCACCTCAAAAGTTGGTATTGTTTTTCTTCTCTCCCTGCTCCTACTTAGGCTGTGTACAGCCATCCACGGAGAGCCCTTTCAATCGGCCTTCCTGCTTCTTATGGTGCGTAGTCCTGTAGTGTCATGTATTGCTTGGATGTACTTTGCCTTCCACATAGGAGGAGACAAGAGAAGAAGACCATAAGAGGACCCATAGAAACAAAGGACCTGCAAGCACTTAGTGGAGGAAATGAGTGTGACAAGAAAACAGAAAAGAATTTAAAAAAAAATAGCAAACCCAGTAGGTCTCACCTTTGTGACAGGTCACAAAGGTAAGTTACACATGTGAGTAATTTACACGTAATTTACTCTTACACTTTTTTGTAACTTTACTACTTTGGGCTATTCACAAAATCAAAAGTGTGGACTAACATGTCACCACCCCCTGAAACAAGCAGTGGAGCCAAATTTACAAGTCTAAGGGCCAGATGTAGGTCGCCCAATACCGGTCGGTAATGGCCGATATTACCGGATTACAACCGTTACCGACCGGTATTTGGCTTTTGAGATGTAGGTGGCATGATTCCTGGATTCAGTATTTTACAGAATCTGTAATTTAAGGAATAGGTAAATTACCTAATTCTTAACATACCGATTCGGTAAATTACCGAATCTGTAATGTAGGGAGCACTCAAGTTAGTGCATTCCTGAGTTAAGGATTCGTTATTTACCACCAACTACAAGTTGGTGGTAAATATCGAAAACCTTTGAAAAAGCAATTATTTTGCTTTTACAATAGTGCAATGTGGCAGACATACATGCCCTTAGGGCATGTATGTGTGCCACATGTGCACCCATGCACTATTCAGGGGTGCAACAGGGTGTCAATGTGACACCCTGCCACCCTTGAAAATGTTCCCCCTATTACCGAATCGGTAATACTGAATGGCTTCCCATTCATTCCTATGGGCCTGCAGGCCCATAGGAATGAATGGAAATTACCGAATCGGTAAATACAGATTCTTAATTACCGAATCCTACTGATTCGGTAAAATTTACCGATTAATTATCTACATACCATTTACCTATTCTTAAATACCGAATCAGTAAAATTCGGTATTTAAGAATAGGTAAATTGAGATTACCTACATATGGCCCTAAATTCTTACTGCCAAAAAGAAACAGACTTACGTCCAGCGACACATATGACCAGCCACTGACACTGCTACACCACTCCATAGAAAATAACGGAGATAGGGTCTTAAAATTAAATCTCATAGGAAATAATTCCAAATGAAATTAAATGATTTAGAAAAATACTTTGATGTTAAAATAATCTAATAATTATACAAATGTATTATTTCATTTTAAAATATTTTAACAACCTTCTTTGAATGTATGAATGAATGTAACATTTTTAATAAAATATAATTCATCAAAGCTTTATTTTGATATACAAGATATCATAAAAGCACATACAAAATATAAAAACCAAAATTCATAGATATTACATTTTACAAAGTAGGTTACAATAAAAATATTCGTATTACAATAAATAGTTTAAAAGGTATATTAAACATTAGCAGCTTTGAGAGTGTTAAGAAAATTTCGCTAAAACTAAGGTAATCTCGTAGCCTTTAATCTGATCAGCCAAGCCCAGCTCAGAAATTTGGCAACCCCACACACTAAGTTTGTACTGGTGTCGGCCTTGAGTATTCTAAGTGCTAAGGAATGGTCCCTGGTTCCAAGCAATAAACACACAGGTTTAAGCCATTTCTGTCTGGGTTTTATATAGGCTGGGCATACAAAAAAGACGTGAGCAATGTTTTCAGTGACACCTTCACAGATCGGACAGTCAGGTGAGGTTTGGTACGGGGGCTTCCACTTACAGGTATAATCATGGAGGGGAAGGTTTCCCAACCTGAACTGAATGAATAGGGATCTGTCTCTTGATTTCTTCATAAAATCCAAGTAAGGCTCCAAGCGAGGCTTAGATTTATGCTGTTTTAACGCTTCGGTCAACCTTCCTTGGTTTGGGTCCCTTAGGTCTCGCTCATCAACCCAATTCCAGTAAACTCGCTTAGTTTCGGCCTTGGATGAAGGAACTCCAAGCTCCCAATCAGTTGGCAAGCCAATTTCGTGCAAAAGCTTCTTTATATTGCGGATCCAGTTTATGTTATGGGCGCTATTAAGATTCATGACCTCTTTCAAACCATCTAAGTACTTTGAGAGTTCTGGGGTCCGCCATAAGCTAGCCCAGTATAAAAGAGGCCGTAACCTGACTAGGTCCTGAATGGAGTGACGACCCAGATCACTCAATAATGGTTTGATGGGGGTGCCCCTTGGGAGGGATACCAGCTCCCTGAGGAACTTATTCTCAGAGGTGGTCAGGCCGTTGATGCAATCAAAGCCCCACAACTCTGCACCATAGAGGGCGCTGCCCACCGCTTTTGCAGCGTAGATATCCAAGGCGGGAGCAATGGGCTTGGAGATGGACATACGATGTTCTCGCCCTAATGCACCAACCACCCTTTTATGATTTAAGACCATTTTATCAATGCGAGGCTGACACTTTAGGTTTTGTGAGATTCTTATTCCCAGGTAGTCAAATTCTTTTACACGCTCCAGTGATTCTCCATCAAGGGAGAGGGTGGATCTGGAGGACTTACTAGGGTTAAAGTAAAGGAACTTGGTTTTTGAAGTATTTATAACAAGGCCCCTAAGCTTACAAAACAAACAGAAGCGATTCAACAACTTTTGCAGACCCGCGAGGGTTTTTGAGACCAGCAACGTGCCGTCTGCAAAAAGCAGGGTGGGCACTTTGTCACCCGCCAGAACCGGAGCATCTGCGTTTATTTCAAGTAAAAAAGAGACCACACCATTCACAAATAGCGAGAAAAGTGTTGGGGCTAACACGCAGCCCTGGCGTACCCCTGGATTCACAGGTATTCTATCCGTTTTTTGGCCCTGGGACCCCCATCTAATACGGGCATAGGTGCCGTCGTGCATGCAGGCCAAAAGATTTAGGATTGGTAGGAGGATCCCCATCTCCTCCAAGATTGACCACAGGAGATCTCGGGGAACCAGGTCAAAGGCGGTCTTTAAGTCAATAAATGCCAAATAAAGACCGCCTTTGCCAATGGTAACCACCTTCCAGTGAAGGAGTAACAACCTGAATGCTTGGTCAACCGTACCTGTGCTTGCCCTGAAGCCAGCCTGAAAAGGAGAGATGATGTTATTCTCCTCTACCCACGAGAGGATCCTCTCCAGGAGAACCCTGCCAACCAATTTCTGCCCAGCGTCTATAAGACTAATTGGGCGATAGTTGGCAGGATCCCCCCTAGGGCCCTTCTTGTAGATAGGGATCACCTCGGCCGCCTTCCATGAGTTAGGAACAGGTGAACCTGCTAGCAGTGCATTTATCAAAGTAGTAAAATAAATTGCCCAACCGTCAGGATTGGCTTTAAAAAGGTCACCTGGCACACCGTCCTGGCCTGGGGCTTTAGCAGATACTATTTTAGATATTGCCATAAGGACCTCTTTTTTATCAACTCTAGTGGGTTCGAGCCGCCGGGAGCCAGGATCCAGAGCACCGCTCAAATGCCCTGGGACTCCAGGCAGTTCATTCCCACCGTAGAGTTTAAAAAAAAATTTCAAACCATTCGCTATCTGTAATATGATTTGGAATTTGGTTCGAGTCGCAGCCAGTCGATTTTCTGACTAATGCCCAGAATAAGTTACCGTTCTTAGTTTGGCTTGCATCTCTAAGGTTTTCCCAATGGGATTCTTCCCAAGCCCTTTTGGCGATTGTTATAGCCTGTCTATAGTGCATCCCATGTCACATGGAAGGAAACAGACCAAGGGAACCCCCGGCAAACCAGGAGCATGACAGGCTCCTTGCCCAACCAAGCATCAACCAGCAACCAGAGAGGGACTTAGTGGTGAATTTAACTTCCAAACCTCTGACGAGAATCCAACAACAGGTATTGAATAAAGGCTTGGGATTTGTACCAACGCAGAGACCAGACATCTTCAAGGTGAACCTTGAAATGAAGGAATTTGTACGCAAATTAAAACTGCAGGCTTTCTTTGTAGCAAACCAACACAAGCCTTGACAACAGATACAGGTCTGAGACCTAAATCTACTTTCACGCCTCCTGACCCAGTACTCCCTATTGAGTTACTTGCTTTTGAAAAGGCGGTCATGACAGAGGTCAACAAATTGGATGTGTCCTCCACACGCACTTTCCATAATACAACTAAGGAAGAACAACTTGCCTTGAAAACCCTATCTGGAGATACAAGCATAGTTATAAAACCAGCAGATAAGGGGGGAGCCATAGTATTACAATCAACTGAAGATTACGATAACGAGTGTCTGAGACTCCTGTCGGATAGACGCAGCTACATGGTCCTACAACAAGATCCCACAGAAAACCTCAGGACTAGAATCGGGGGAATGATTGAGGAAGGTCTAACACACGACTGGTTGAGCAAAAAGGAAGGAGAATTCCTGGAGCAGAAAAAACCACGCATTCCATATTTTTACAGTATTCCTAAGATCCACAAGGATCTCACCCACCCCCCGGGACGACCGATAGTCTCAGGCATTGGCTCAATTTTAGAACCACTGTCGAAATTCGCTGATGCCTTTCTGAGACCTTTAGTACAATCTACAAACACCTATCTAAAGGACACGAAGGCCGTTCTACAACTACTGCAAGAAACAACATTTGACCCACAAACCCAACTTCTGATGTCCCTTGATGTGGAAAACCTCTACACCAGCCTTCCCCATGATGAAACATTGGTGATTATTGAGGAGGTGCTTTTTTCCACACCATGGAAATATCAAACACCACGAGGATTGGTTCTAGAATGCATTTCTCTGGCTTTACAAAAGAACTTTTTTCAGTACAAAAGCACGATTTATCAACAATGCCATGGGACCAGCATGGGAAGCACCTTTGCTCCGAGCCTGGCTGGACTCTACGTGCACCATCTTGAGACAAGCAGGATTCTCCATGATCAGAATCCATACAGGTCGAATATAAAATGCTGGAAGAGGTATATCGACGACATCCTGGTCATCTGGGAAGGCGATCGCCTATCAGCTGAGAATTTTCAGGAATGGTTGAACAACCAAAATGCTTTCCTAAAATTCACGAGCACCATTTCAGACCAAACATTGGTGTTCCTGGACCTCAACATTTACTCAGATGCAGGGGTGTTAAAAACAACCACTCATTTTAAACCAACCTCTAGGAATTGTCTACTGAGGTATGACAGTTTTCACCCTCGACACCTCCGGGAAAATCTGCCATATGGACAGTTTTTACGCCTAAGGCGCAACTGCACAGATATGTCCCAATTCAAGAGGCAGGCGAACGACCTGAAAGAAAAACTCAAACTACGAGAGTACCCCAACAGAATTATCGACAAAGCATTAAAGAGGGCAAAAAACAATAACAGAGAAGCACTGTTGGAGGAACGAACTAAGGAATCCACAGAAAACAAACGACCGATCTGTGTAACAACTTTCAACACAATGTCAAATGAAGTGTCCAAAATTGTTAACAAACATTGGCGAATACTAACAAGTGGCGAGTTAGATCTGGAAAAACCAATGTTTGCACATCGCAGGGGCCGCAACCTCAGAGACATACTGGTACACACCAGACCAAAACCAACGACTGTGACCTTACAACCATCTATAGGCGTCCAGGGTCATTTTCCATGCGGTAACTGCAGCAGCTGTCATTTGACAGAAAAAAGCACCAGACTCAACTTTAGCAATGGCTCCACATGGGAACAAAGGAGATTCACGAATTGCAATTCAAAAAACGTAATTTACCTTATAAAGTGCCCTTGCAACCTTGAGTATGTGGGAATGACCACACGAGCCATCAAAACACGCATGAATGAACATAAAAGTAATGTGCGATGTAAAAAAAGCACAACAAAAATGGCAACGCATTTTTTGACTACCCAACACTGCGTCAACGACTTAAAATGGACTGTCATTGAACAATTACCCTCTGATGTGGGTCTTTTCCAAAAGGAACAACGGTGGGTGTTCCGATTGGGTACCCATCTAAATGGGCTTAACGATGATGTCCCATGGAGTCAACTGCCAGCGTAATGTAGATAGTAATATGCAAAAAGAGGACCCTTGCTGTGCAATATCTAGACTGTTACACTGATTACTGCTCACTCCAAATGATCGACCTGATCAGGTCAAATGACTTATCAAATATGAAGACCATCCGTGCAAAGCCGATAACTCTCTCTTTTTCTCCCCCGAAATAGCCCGTGGCTGGTTATCTACTTTATTTAATCACTCGCGCATTAGTAACATTGAGACACAATTAACACACGCGCGCTGAAGACATTCAGCTTGACGCGCGGGTGTACAATGCGCATGCGCTAAGAACGGACACATCATTCTCTAATACGCGTACGCATAAGAACAGCGGTAGTCTGATGCGCACGCTCAGAATCAACCACCTGTACATGTAGACGCTGATCCCGTGCTAACGCGTCTATTACATACGAATGCCCTGTATGGTTGAAAAGCGGAATACCCATACATGGAAACACTTTTGCTTCCGATCAATTAGTAAAACGGGGTATAAATAACCATGACCATTACCTGACTCCACACCAGCGGAGCAGCGTGAGGGGTAAGGCGGCGATCAGAGCATCCTGACCTTGTGAGTATAGTGCGGAAGAACTAATATCCTACGACCATCTGCACTCTTCTACATAAGTAAGTGTGACAGAATGAATTATAAAAGCTGCATCATTCTCCACTACAGATAGCCATTGGAGCAGCACCCCGACGTTCCTATTTTGCTCATGAAGCCTACAACCAAGCTTCACAAGTATGAATACAACTTACAGTAAATCCTAGTTTTTATGTGTTTTATGTTGTATGTATTGTGAGTCCCCTTTTTTTCACCAGGCTTATTAAAAAGCAAATGGTGAGGTTCCAGGTGACTGCACCTGCATGAACTACCCGCTACATGGGTAACCATTAGGTGTTATTTTTGTCTTTCTACAGGTCATTGAGCTTGTAGCAGACCGCTGTAGGCACACTTAGCCTATTCCTACATAAATTCACTTTTTTGTAAATACACATTTTTTTGTAGTAGAAGACGTGAGTAGGGAAGGGAGTTTGTGCCCCTGTCCTGAAGAAGGAGCTTGCCTCCGAAACATGTCTACACCAAAGCACATCAGAGGTCCTGTTCATTAATACAACAGACTTGACCTCGCCCTGCACTTTCTTTTAACAGTACCAGCCAGAGTTCAGAATAAAATTGTTTTTCTTTAAACACTCTAGTGCCAGGTACTTTTTAACTTTTTTCACTACACCCCCTACTCACTTACATACATACCCCACACACAGTACACCACACATAGCCAATACCTTAAGTGCTCCCGCGTAGCCGTAGGTCGCAGCACGCCGCATCCCGATAGAGGGGTGCGAAGACCCCGATGATGAAGCATGACACCAAGGGGCCTTTTGGTGTGTGAGGGGTATTTTTACAAACACTGAGTGTTTCAATACTCATTGATCACTCTCTCGTCCACCCTTCCCTTTGAATGTTGGATTTCCTCTGTTTACTTAAGTACCAAGTGGAGCATAAATCCAACGATTAGCTCTACCTCCCTCCTTTGTTTTTGTTATAGTGCATCCTGGCCAGCCGAACAGATACTGGATTAGAAGATTTAATGGCAATAATTAAATTGTTTTTCCTCCTTCTACAGTTACTATCAAACCAATTCTGGGCTGGTTTGGTAGTTGCCAGACTCTTTTTGGCTGGGACCGTAAACAACTTGCCAATCTGATCCATAGTGGCAGTATAGATGGCTTCTACCTCTGCTGGCCCATCCACCTCATTGCATACTACAGATAGCCTTAGTGACTGCTCATCAAGAATTCCATCCAGTGCGTTCAGTCTAAGTTCGTCTGGACAGAACTTGGGCCACTTAAGAAATCTATTACAGTTTGATGGTAAGATTTGCTTGGTTATTAGCCCCCCGCTATTTGATGATATACGCTCCCTTCTCTGCGATGGATCTAGCAATGTAAGGGACAGGGGGCTATGGTCACTCTCCACCGATGGTATGATGACCATATCCACCACTGACTTCCAAGCCCTCCTATCTACCATTATGTAGTCAATCCTACTCTCACACAATACTCTGTTGTAGGTGTTTGCTCCCTGAGCATCGGAGATAGTACGACCTTTGGTAGCTCTTAAACCTGTTTCGATCATTAAAGCATTCAATTGAATGACTACAGGAGACCATCTCCTCACAGGCTTGAGGGTGAGAAACGGGACGCCCCATTGTGCATCATCCTCATGCACTCCAAGAATGTCATCTACTGCCAAAGGTTCAAATGAGCAGTTAAAGTCCCCAGCGACCAAGGCTAAGGAGTCAGGAGCACACAACCTCAGCAAGTCAATTAAGATATCAATGGTAGGCGACTTGGCCCCCCCTTGGGTACCTCTTGCATATACATTAAAGAATTCCCAAGCGGGGGCACCATTCATACCCTCAATAGAGAGTCTCATAATATCCAGGCAGGAGGTGGTGTGATGAGTAATTTTAAGATTAAGGTCAACCCTTACCCATACCATAAGCCCACCAGAAGGACGGCCGCGTCCGACCGAGGTAGCAGGTACATAGAAACATGAAAATCCCTGCTTATACAGTGGTTCCAAGCTCCATGTCTCCTGGAACATACAAATATCATACCCGTCGATAAAGCTATTCCAATCTGATAACAAAAGCTTGTTTCGCAGACCTGCCACATTCCACGAAACAATTTTGAGATTGCTAATGTTAATCTCACTGGGGTCTAGGACACTTGCAGTTTCACCTAAGGCCTGGTTGGCGTCAATTTTTGGTAGCACTCCCAGTATTCAAAACTATATCAGTGGACTTTAGGCCCGCTGACTGTTGCAATACAGGTGAATCTAGAGAGCAACCATCCGGGAGGGAAGAGGGAATACTTAATTCTCTTGCTACATCATTGGGTCAATCAACTGCCTCCAGGCAGTCATAACGGTTAGGATGAAAAAAACTATCAATGTTAGACGGGGGCATAGGCCAATCTCCCTGAACTGAGCCCCTCCTGCTCCAGGGAACCATTGACCATCCATCGGTCTGAGAAACAAAATGTCCAGGAGGATAGAAGTAAGTTAGTGGGAGGGAATGGACAGTCGTGCCTGTACTGGGGTATCTCCAGTTGCAGATATAGTCAACAATTCTGGGGTTGTTAAAGTTAATCAGCATACAATCACCCCTTATGTTTTTAGCCAAGTGTCCCACCCATGGTGTCCTTCGGATCATGAGTATTTTACCAACTAAGTGCAGGGGCAAGGGTCTATTCGTATTTAGCCAGTGTATGACCCTGTTCCATAGTTTTGTGGGGCTTTCCCCCTCATTTTTGCCAAGTTCTGGAACCCCTGCCAGGACCACCACAAATGGACAAACCTCCGGGGGTAGATTTAAGATTTTTTTACCCATATTAGGTTGGATATTCGGTGCCCCCCCACCAGGCCTATCGTGATCTGAGATCTTTTTACGTTGACATGAATGATTTACATTAGGACGTACTTTTTCTTTATCAACAGGAACAGCTACAGAAACAGGTGAAACCGACTGAACTGCACTTGAGGCTGCTAATTCTTTGTTGATAACGGGAACTGCAACCTTTTCCTTACGAGTTTTAGATAATTTAGATGATTTGGTAACCGGGGGCGAAATTACTCTTAGAGTGGGTTCAACAAGGACCTTAACATCACGCTCAATCCTCTTTAAATGGACCTCAATCTTGCTCAACCTTTCTTCTAATGGGGCTAAAAGGAGCTTAATACTGTCATAGATAGCATTAGACTCAACCTTCCAGCATCTCCTGCCGTACTTCTTGGCATGGCAACCCATCTAAAACCTGGGTCACCCTGCTAGGCAGGGGAGAGTCTGTCAATCCATGGGGAGAATTTACAACTGGTTGCTCCACAATAGGTGGTTTTGCTTTCCTGGTTTTACAACCTTTATTTTTTCTCCCGCCAATGTTATTTACTGTTTGTTGTGTATTTTTTGGAATAGCCCCCGGGTCCCTCCCACACTGTTGCCTAGTATTATACACCTTTGCTACACTGGGCGCAGTAGGAAACATTTGGGGGAATAACAACAATGAATCTGAGACTGTGGACGACTACTAAGGGTAGTCTGTGACAGATTACAAACGGGAAGCTGTGGAATCGGAAGTTCTAAAATGGGGGAGGCACTTAGGCCACTATTGGCATTCAAGTTATCAGGAGTCCGAGCGTTCGCAATTAGTCCCATAGAAGATCTTCTAGCAATAGCCAATTCATGTGAGACACGTCGCTCCATTATGGTAAACCCCTCATCAACAACATTGTTCATCTTTGTTATGAACTGGTCCATAGCTCCCGTGAAAATTGCAGCACCAGCTCTCCCCTTTGCCTCTTTAGGTGGCATAGCAAATCTCCCAGTTAAATGCAGATATATGTTTAGGCAATGTACTCACGTTGATGTGCTGGGTGGTAGATGGAAAGGGGGTGGCCCGACCCGACCTCCTCCGGCCTTGAACGGGCTTAAACGGGCCCGCCCTTGGCCCGGGCTTTGCCCGGGCGCTCCCGCGCGCGACTCGGCGGGCGAGAGGCGTTCCTGTCTTTTAACGCGCCTCCGGGCGCTCTGTTCGCGTCACTCTCGCGCCACACCCGCCGGGGCACCTGGGATATGGAGTCCCTGCGGCGGCGATGGTGCTGGTGGGGCGCGAAGAGCGAAGAGCGGCGAGCCGTTCCCCTCACGGCAGGTGATGATGGCACAGATGTCCAATGATTAGCCGTTCCCCTCACGGCAGTCAGGCAAGTCCTCGGTGTCACTTTTAAGAAATAAACGCTCCCAGTGAGCGCTCGGCGCTCCTGTCTTTTAACGCGCCTCCGGGCGCTCTGTTCTCATCACTCTCGCGCCACACCCGCTGGGGCACCTGGGATATGGAGTCCCTGCGGCGGCGATGGTGCTGGTGGGGCGCGAGGAGTGGAGAGCGGCGAGCCGTTCCCCTCACGGCAGGTGATGATGGCACAGATGTCCAATGATTAGCCGTTCCCCTCACGGCAGTCAGGCAAGTCCTTGGTGTCACTTTTAAGAAATGTATAATTACATTTCTTTCAATTAATTCTAGGTATCACTGCTAATAATTATTAATGCATATTAAAAAAAATTCTTTATTACTTTAGGTGGGGATGTATTTTTAATGTAAACTTCAGAATTTTTTAAAATTTAAGTTAATATACTTAAATATTTACAGATGTAATTCAAAATTAAGTTAATGCTGTAGCTTTTTAAAATGTTGTCCTACATTTAGAATACACCTATAAAAAATATATATTTATGTTTAATATAGCAATATGTCTACTAATTAATTTTCTAAAAAGTTTAATAAATGTTTTTTTTTATTTGCCTATACTTTACCATGGTGAGATCACCACCTCGATTGTGGAGCCTCCCTATGATAAAATATAAAGAAAAGTAAACACGTTTGGATGTCACACACAGTGATATGTGTATCAAAAGGCTACCCCGGGCCTCAGCCCTACTCCTTATGATTATTTTATCAGCCCCATCTCATTCCAGAGATGTGCCCAGGCTTCTTCCTTGTGAACACTCTCTGAATCAAAGGGCACCCTTTGAAGTGTACTGGAGAGCCTGGCTCTCCCTTCCTCCAGTGTGTGCCACCCAGCTTAGATGAACGCAGAAATTCAAAACTCTGTCTGGGGATTCCTTTATCGTCTCTCCTCGTGTTTCTCCATTCAGGCCTGGGTTTCCCAAAAGGGAATGCAGAGTTTTCCATGTGCTACATTCTTCACAGGCATACACGCACCCAGCAAATGCTTATAATATACATGCAGTGCACAGCACTACATCCTTTATGTATTGTACCACTCACAGCCACACATACACCCAGCACATGCAGACAATATGCACACACTATACAGGTCTGCATTATCCCTGTATTGTACCATTCACAGGCACACATGCATCCAGGACATGGATTCCACACCTGCACTGCACAGGACTACACAACAATCATATGGTGAATTAAGCACATAGTAGCGGAACTTTAAATAAGTGAGCATACAGGCCTCACTCCAGTGACACAGGTAAAGAGGACCAGTTTACTCTTACAGATCACTACACAGTATGCTGCCACCACCTCACTAGTGCTGCTTAGCTCCTAGTGAAGGTACCATTTTGCCACTTTGAGGGTACTTCTTTGGGCACTCCTCCCGAACCAACAAGACCACAATCTGTGAGACAGGCCTATTTCATGGTGCACATGCATGATCCATGTTTGCCTATGATAAGTAAAATTGGCATTCGGGATCCAAACATCATTACAGTTGGGGCACTCAGGGCAGGGGTGCATGTCCATCACCATGCAAGAGACATTTCTGTCTTTACACAGATTCTATGTGCAGTCCGATAATTACAGCTAGATACCATAAATGCATTTAGACATCTCTACAGGCGCCTTCAGTTACCTTCTCTGAGTTAATTGGTACTTACTGCTTCCATTCCTGGGCATCCAAAAACATTGAAGCAACATCCCAAAATGCTTCATTTGCATTAACTCGGTTTTTACCCGACCCGGTGAAAGAAATCTTTGTGGCACATAGTGCCAATATCGGCCCACTCACCAGCCCTCCCGCAGCAACATGCATGTATCGTAAATAAGCAGACAAGACAGCTTTTTGTTGGCATAAAGTCGCTGCAGGTTTATTAGCATAAACATATGCCAACATGGCCACCAAGGCCGGAAGTGACATCTAGGACCCTTTAGGGTCGTGGAACACTGGGCTGCCCCGTGTGCGATCTTGTGGCACTAAGGGGGCCGCCCTCTTATGTGTGTCCCCTGCGGGGACGAGTCGGTCGGCCCGCATTTCAGGAAGTGGGCGTGACGGTGTCACTAGCAAGAGGTGTTTACTGCTGGGTACAGGGAGAGTCAGTGGTTCTATTAGCAGCAAGAGGGGCACACATTTTTTAGTACATCTTGAGGCAAATGTGTCACTGGGACCCTTGGACTTTGGAGCAACTGTACCGTTAAGGGGAGCATTTGATGACAGGATGTTGGGATTACTGGGAGCAGATCATCCACCCCAATTCACCGAAATGCCAGAGGTAGCGGAAGTGACATTACACACCCCTTTACCTCCAATTTTTTACTCACACACACATTCTACACATACAAACACATTCACACATTTACACTTTCTCCCACATAAGCTCACCCTCTCCTGCAAGCACGCTCACTACATACATTTAGAAGCATTTTTCAGTTAACTGAGCTGCCATGGATTGGCACATTCCAGCTTATGGTACTCCATTTTTATTACACTTTTAGTGAATAACATATTTTATTTATTCACCATTAGTGTAATAAAAGAATTGAAAGAAAATAAATAGAGTAGGACCCCAGCTGCCCCTGTGTCCCTTGGCACTGAATTTGCCACCTCTGAGTCCAGGGGTCGCAAAGGCAGTGCTAGTGGTAGCAAAGGGCAAGCCAGGGGTTGCAGCTGTGGCCCCTGGCAACCCCTAAATGAGGCCCATGGAGCAGATGGGCCATGCTGGAAAATGGCCATTTTAGAGAGACTGCTCTTAGTTACTTCGAGAAATGAACAGTAAAGACATGGGGCCCGATTCACAGAACTAACTTAAGACAAAGTCCTAAACTTACTAACATTTACTCATTTTGGTATTCACAGAAGGCACTTACTCATCAATGAGTAAGTGCCTTCTGTGAATACCAAAAGGAGTAAGTGCACTTACTCATTTTGGTATTCACAGAAGGCACTTACTTAGAAATGAGTAAGTGCCTTCTGTGAATACCAAAATGAGTAAGTGCCTTCTGTGGATACCAAAATGAGTAAGTGCCTTCTGTGAATACCAAAATGAGTAAGTGCCTTCTGTGAATACCAAAATGGTAGTAAGTTTAGGATTTTGTCTTAAGTTAGTTCTGTGAATCGGGCCCATGCAATACAGCGCCCTCCTGCGGCCCTCTATTATGGAGGAGGCACCAGCACCTACATGCGACTTCTAGGCCATAAAAAATATTAAACACAATCTGCGCTCTCTGAGTGGAATGTACAGTATTTTTCAGAGACTGATAAAACTGCTTTGTGAGTCCAACTCCAATCTCAGGAGACAGGAGTTGAAAAGGTAGCTCAATGTCCCCAAGCAGTCTCCACAACATCTGGTGCAGTGTCAATAAAGTTGCAGCACAACTCTGCCATTCCCTCTCCTACAACAAGGGGTGGTGATGGACAGAGTCTCTGAATTAAGCAGAGTACTCTCACCCAGTCAAGAGATCAGGGCTAGATCCAACACCGTTTTATAGCTCATTGCACCATCCCAGTTTCAGAACCTGGCTGTATGCAAATTAGTCTGTCCCTGGCCCAGTGCATCATGGGAACAGGGCAGACCAGACTACAAAAGCCAATTCTTACACTGGGAAGGAAACAAGCTTCCGGGGACCGGTTTCTGCCATTTCAGGCGTCTTCGGCCCGGCTTGCTTGAATCCTGATGGTGCAATGAGCAAGGGACTCACATCTGAGTATACCCTTCCACGCTTAGGGTGGACAAAATTATTTACAACAAGGGGTGGTGATGGACAGAGTCTCTGAATTAAGCAGAGTACTCTCACCCAGTCAAGAGATCAGGGCTAGATCCAACACCGTTTTTTAGCTCATTGCACCATCCCAGTTTCAGAACCTGGCTGTATGCAAATTAGTCTGTCCCTGGCCCAGTGCATCATGGGAACAGGGCAGACCAGACTACAAAAGCCAATTCTTACACTGGGAAGGAAACAAGCTTCCGGGGACCGGTTTCTGCCATTTCAGGCGTCTTCGGCCCGGCTTGCTTGAATCCTGATGGTGCAATGAGCAAGGGACTCACATCTGAGTATACCCTTCCACGCTTGGGGTGGACAAAATTATTTACAACAAGGGGTGGTGATGGACAGAGTCTCTGAATTAAGCAGAGTACTCTCACCCAGTCAAGAGATCAGGGCTAGATCCAACACCGTTTTTTAGCTCATTGCACCATCCCAGTTTCAGAACCTGGCTGTATGCAAATTAGTCTGTCCCTGGCCCAGTGCATCATGGGAACACGGCAGACCAGACTACAAAAGCCAATTCTTACACTGGGAAGGAAACAAGCTTCCGGGGACCGGTTTCTGCCATTTCAGGCGTCTTCGGCCCGGCTTGCTTGAATCCTGATGGTGCAATGAGCAAGGGACTCACATCTTCAGACACTCTGTTCATCACCACCCCCTTTTCTGAATCGTTTTTGGCCACTACAGGTGTGGCAGGGTATACTCAGACATGAGTCCCTTTCTCACTGCTCCATCAGGATTCAAGCAAGCCGGGCCGAAGAGGCTGAAATGCCAGAAACCGGTCCCCGGTAGCTTGTCTCCTTTCTGGTGAAGAATTGGCTTGGTAGTTTGGTCTGCCCTGTTCCCATGATGTACTGGGCCAGGGACAGACTAATTTGCATATAGCCAGGTTCTGAGCTGGGATGGGGCAGTGAGATAAATAACGGTGATGGATCAAGCCCTGATCTTTGGACTGGGTAAGAGTGGTCTGCTTAATTCAGACACTCTGTTCATCACCACCCCCTTTTCTGAATCGTTTTTGGCCACTATAGGTGTGGCAGGGTATACTCAGACATGAGTCCCTTTCTCACTGCTCCATCAGGATTCAAGCAAGCCGGGCCGAAGAGGCTGAAATGCCAGAAACCGGTCCCCGGTAGCTTGTCTCCTTTCTGGTGAAGAATTGGCTTGGTAGTTTGGTCTGCCCTGTTCCCATGATGTACTGGGCCAGGGACAGACTAATTTGCATATAGCCAGGTTCTGAGCTGGGATGGGGCAGTGAGATAAATAACGGTGATGGATCAAGCCCTGATCTTTGGACTGGGTAAGAGTGGTCTGCTTAATTCAGACACTCTGTTCATCACCACCCCCTTTTCTGAATCATTCCCTCTCCTACAGCATGTTCCATGAACACAACACATTCACAGTATTCACATGTGTTTACTCTTAAAGAGAGCTGAAAGGAGGATGCTGTGAGGGTTTCTGACTTACCGCTCACGTCCACTGCAGTGTTTCTTTCAGACAGCAATGCAGGTGCTGGGGAGGGTCTGCCAGAAGTGGGGAGTCGAAATGGCTCTTGAGGGAGAATCTGCAAAAGTAAAATAAAATGACAAAAATGACAAAAATAAAGAATTTTCAGTTTATACCTTCAATAGTTGTGTGTTGTGTTGAGTGCGGTATTAACAGAGGAGCGGATGGGAGGATGTAGGGGAAAAGAAGCACACAAAGGGCGGTGGGGAGAAGCACATGGGTGACAGAGAGCAACACAAATTGTGGGTCTGGGGAGGGAAGCACACAGGCAAGAGCATCATGGACAGTGGGGTGGGGGAGAAGCTGATGGATGAGAAAGCAATGCAGAGGGGAGAGCAGGACCTTAATGAGCAAGCAAACCAGGGGGGGTGGGAAGAATATAAGCGAGACAGCTGGGAAACACATGCACGCTTGCAGAGTGCTTAAACAAAAAGAAAAAAGTGGCACTTGGAAAAGCAGTAATTCGTCCATGTTCCATGGGAGGGACAACACAAGAAGAGGAAGGAAATCCCCACATGCTACTGAGTAAGAAGCAAGCAAATGAGTGTGACAATGAAGTCAGCCAATGGTAAGCAATGCAGGGGCTTTAAGCCCATTGTAAGATAGTAATATGTCTTCGAAGAGACAGTGCATTGTGAGAGAGAGGCATACAAAGATAAAGAGAGAGGAAAAGGAGTAGTGAACCATAATAGGTAGAAACAGAGAGAGAGGAAGAAAACAAAAGAAAGGGGTAGGTAGGATTGAGAGACATAGGGCCAGATGTACGGTGCTTTTTTGCGCGCGCAAATGGGTTTTAGACCCGTTTGCGCATGCAATAGACCTGTGGCCCATGTACTAACCCTATTTTGCGAGTTGCAAATTAAATAGAGACTCCCACAATAGGGTTAGCGACTCGCTGTTAGGAAGGGGTATTCCAAGGGCGTTCCTTCCTAATAGCAAGTCCAACGGCTATGTAAAAATGTTTTGCGACCGCAACTGTGGACACAAAACACTCACAGTTTATCACCCTCTTCAAGAGGGTAGTAAACCATTCGCAAACAGGTAGGGGTCCCCAGGGGACCACTTCCCCTTTGTGAATGGGTGTGCAAACATTTTTTCAGAGCAGGCAGCGGTCCCAGGGACCACTACATGCCCTTTAAAAAATGAAACAAAAATGTTTTATTTTTACTTTTTAAATGCATGCCGTTTTCCTTTAAGGAAAACAGGCTACATTAAAAACAAGCATTTACAATGCAACGGTTTTGCCTTTGGAAAAGTTAGAGCTATTGGCATTGTAAATGACATTATTTGTATTTATGTGTTGCACCAGATGACGACGGTCATAGTATTTTATGCCTGGTCAATAAAATGCATTGACAGCCATCCGAGCCCTGTGTAGATTTAGCTGAGCTTCGGCAGAGACGTTCTAATCTTAGGGAAGGTAGGCGCAGGCCCCCGCCCGGCTCCTCTTCCCCCTCACGTAAAATGACGTTACAATCCGGAGTTGGCGCTGGGCTGGGCCCAAAAGGAAGGTCTCCATGATGGACTAGGTTAATGAGGCGTTAAATCCTCACCTGCAGAGAGCAGAAGGGGCTCTGGCCTCGGAATGTTTTAAAAAAAAAAAAAATGTATTATCACACTCCGCATTGTGAAGTAGCTGCTCAAGTTGGACATGGGAAGTGTTGGAAAAACAAACCCTGTTCGGGGTCATAAAGAGTGAGCGCTTCCTGCCCCCGCTCCCTGGGGGGCTGACGGCTCTTTGCAGCTCCCATTGCGGGGCCAGCGGGGAGCTGTGTGCAGGGAACGGGCCGCAGACCTCCGACGCCCGCCCCGTCACATCGAGGCCCCTAACCCTGCATTTAAGACCCGTCTGTAGCAAGTGCTCTGTTACTTGGCGATCTGCTCAGTAACTGTAAAACGGGCCCGCCGCTTACACGAAGGAGATAGATACAATTATAAAGCACTGCTCAATCACAAAAGCCATTGAACTGAGTTTATCCACCAACCCTGGGCTGCCTGTGTACACTTGTGTTTTCAGAACTGCCTTCTCTTCCACGAAGGAGCTGGGATGTGTGCTCACAGCGGGTGCTGCTTTATCCGTAGACCCTGTGTTGACACCCAGAAGGGCCGGGACGCCTGCTCGATACCCGCCACGCTGCAGAGTGGAGTCCCTTCTATGGATTCTGGAGCACAAGGGCAGCTCCGCCTCCAACCGCACAAAGTGCAGCTCATCAGCACTGCTTGCCACCGAGGGCAAGTACAAACCACTCTGGAGCCAGCACAATGCTTTACAACACTCCACAGAGATCGGGAACTCGTACTAATACTCTGTACGGAGTTACAAATGCAGTGGAGGAAAAATGCACTCATTTACAGAATTACAACATTCTCAGCTCTAAATATTCACAGCAATAGCATTGCTGCAGTAACTAATCTATCTGATGCCACTGACCAGCATTGGCAAAGACAATTGGTGTGGCTTGTTTTAGGCGACTGTCACCCAACGCAAAGCTCTTCATTTGGAGGAATGCCCCCTCCCCTCCCCCCTCACACACAGACACTCACAGAAACACACGCACACACTCTCACACACACACTCACACGCACATACACACACACGCACACACTATCTCTCTCACACACACACCTGGAACGTCCCCCGTGTTTCCACTGGTCCCGGGTCCGAAGCTGGTGTTTCCTGCGGGTCAGGCTGAGTCCAGTAGGATTACTGTCCTTTCACCAGCAGGGGCAAGAGAAGGGAGCCCCGGGAGTGCCAGCCAGCACCATGCTGCTGTGACCTCAGGGGTGTCCAGGGCACGGGGTGCGGGACCAGCCTAGTTCTGTGTCCTCGGGTGCGGCGACCATCTGAACGCACTCAGATGAACCGGGGTTTCGCAGCAAAGTAGGGCGGGGCGAACACGACCCCACAGAACCCCCACTCAGTCTGTCCCCTGAAACGCCGACACGAGATAGCCACACAATCCACTTTCCCAGAGACTCGAGGCTAGTAGGAACGAGGGGCGCCCTTCGGGCTGAGGTCAGACGCAAGGGGGAGGGGGCAACAAGGTGGCTGCAAGGGGCGTTCAGAGGGAGGTATGGCCAACACTACCGGTGGTCTCTGTTGTCCAGGAGAGCCTCTTTTAGAGAGTAAAACTCGTGACCAAAGCTCCCTCCGAGAGGGCAATTTGACCAGGGAGTGATAAACTTTACAGATCTGTAAAAAGGTGGGATCCGAGAATGGGGAGGGGGGGGGCGGTCCCCCGGCTTCTTTCTGACAGTGCTGGGGGTGAGAAGGAGTTGTGATTCAAAGCTTCGATCACGTAGTTTTTGGGATGGGGTGCCTCCCTCAACAGGCATCCAGCTGCTGCTGGCCTCTACTACCGCCCTCCAGCTGATGAGAGTGAAAGCAGAGTTTAAAGGGCTCCAACCTGCCCAGATACCGGTGACGCAGCTGTGACAAGTGGGGGTGCACCAGCGCTCAATCGTGGGGGCCCCCCCGTCCAGGGGGCGCCTGGTAGTGGGTGCAGACTCCCAGCCTCTGCGTACAGCGCCCCGACGATTAATGCCCCCGGCCGCGAGCTTGAAAGCAGAGCTTCGGGCCCCTCACTTACTTTCACAAACGAAGGAAGCACTGGATAACTGATCGGCACCCTCACTTACTTTCACAAATTAAGCACCACATAACTGATCACATCAATCATCATACTTATTTTATTTATTTAGTGCATTTTTACAAATCGCGGGCATTGCCCGAAGGTATCAGAGCGCTGTACAATAGAGCCAGTTACGTTACAAGAGAAAAGTGGTACATAATAGAACAAAAGATAAACAGGAGACTTAAAAGGAAGGTGTACACAAACTGTCCTTACACTGAACAGGGCGCGGTGCATTCGCGCTGTACCTGGATAAATGATTGCATCATTAGACTATCGCGGCACTGTAAGCTTACCACTGATGACATCATCACACCTTCAATCACTCGGCGCTATGACCTTACCACTGATGACAAAGGCCACACCTCTTGGAAAGGATTCCTACTTACGCTTCTAACGCCCTGCCCCTTTTAGATATCCCCCACGCCCATTAAAGCCCTGTGTACAATATAGTTAATTTAGTGCACTTTGCTGACTGAAACACACACACGATGTAAATCTGCAGTTTTTGGTATGCACAGCGCTTTATATCGCAGGAAGTATTTCCAATGTATTAACGTATCTAGGGACTGAGACTCAGGGAGGAAAGTGAATTTACTAGGATCACACATTTTGTCAATTCAGCTATCAGACCAAATCAAACCCCACTATATCATCCCCGCCCCCCCCCACACACACACACTATTGCTGCGTGGAATGTCATTACCAATCTGTACACCTTGTTATTTTTGTTCTGAGTGTGTGTGAACGATGTTTCTGAGTAGTGCTCGAGAGAACGGAGCGTAATGACGGTGTGGCAGCTCGCCGTCAAGTCTAGGGTTAATAGGATGAGAAAGAAACCTCCTCCGCCAAAGATGTTAATCCTTCACTCGCGCAACCCACAGAGCAAGTTTTATTTCTGTAGACACAGCAGAGCTACAGCCCATACTTATTCTCCCACCGGCCAGTCTGCCACAAAGGGATCACAATTCCACTCGGGTGATGTAATAAAAAACAAGATTTGCAGTGCTGAAGTTTGGGCGGATCAGGTTACGCTGCTCTCTGGAGGCCTTGGCTTGCCTGCGTGGAAACGGACATCCTGGCGGCCCTTGAACGCACCAGCACGTACATATCGTTTGCTTTCACTTTTAACACTCCGTCCTATTAGCGTTTGTAGAAAGTACTCTTACCATCAATCTTTATTAACAAGCATCGTGGAACAGATGCAAGTTACAGTGCGATTTCTGGACGATTTCTTCCGGCGGGCGGCGGTGGGGGGAAATGAGTAAAAGCCTACCTCCGAATGACGCAGAGAAAAGGGGCGGGACTTAAAAAAAGACCCAGAAATCGCGTCGTGACGGGGAAAAGAGTAACGGACACCCATCTCTTCCAATGGCTAGCCTCCATTTATGGAGCTAGCCAATGAAAGAGAAGGCGGGACCAAAGCCCCACACTTTAGGATCATAAGATTTCGCCCTGTGCGAGCACTGCTGCGCAGTGCTACGGCCAGGGCGAAACCTAAAAAGCATTATTTAAAAGCAGTCCCATGCATGGCGGTCTGCTGACCCCAGCAGGCCATCATCCCTGGGAGTGCCAGCCATTCTCAATGGAGTCGCAAATTGCGACAGCCTCATTAATATGCATGAGGCATGCAATTTGCGACCCCATTGGAAATTGCAAACAGTGTCTCAGACACTGTTGGGCATCTCAATTAGAGAGTCGCAAAATGCGAGTTGCAAATGTGATGCAATTTGCGACTAGCTAATTGGCGGGTCATACATCTGGTCCATAGAGTAGTGAAGTTGTAAAGCGCATGAGAGAGAAAGGAAGAAAAGAGAAAGCCAGAGAGATTAAATGAGAGCCAGAGAGAAAGAATGAGATACAGGAAGAGAAAGAAAAATAGACAAGTTTGACCAAGTCAATACATCTCGGCTTTCCGACCTATTGGCTTTACCAATGTGTTTTAGCCATGCTGCACAGCATTACCAATGCATGTCCACAAAATGAAGTGGAGGCTTTTTTCTGTTTAATTAGCAGTCCGCTTTGGATAGCTAACTAAAAGGAAAGAAAATATGCTAAATGTTGGGAAGAGAAGCAGCGAGGGTGGGACGGAAATAACACAGGGTGGACGGGTCAGTGCAGAAGCAACATGATGGAAGGTGGGGGGTGCTAAAACAACGCAAAAGCAATGTGATGGGTAGGGTTGGAGAAGCAATATGGTGCTTGGAGAAAGTAAAAAAGCGAGGTTGGCTGAAGGCACAGCAGGGAGAGAGCAGGGCACCCTCGGGGGGTGAACAGAGAGGAAATGGAGGGAAGCACACAGGAGAGCACAGCCTGGAGATGCACTTAGGTGACAGAGAATAAAACAGAGTGCAAGGGGTGAGAAGTACACTAGAACTACAGCTTGAAAACACATGCACTCTCATGTAGTTTGTAACACAAAATAAAGTAGTGCTTGAAAAAAGCAGGCAGTAGAAGCAAAGATGCAAGCCAATCAAAGCAATAGTAAAGAGGCAATGCTCCAAGGGCGGTACAAATACAAGATTGGCAAGCTGGGACACAAATAAGAAGGAGGCAAATTAAAGTGTCAGGAAAGCCTAACAATGAGCTGACTCCAAGCACAACTATGTACTTGGTAAGGCACAATATACCTTGCAACTGACAGTGCATGCGATGTCTGGTAAGCTCGAACTAATAAAGGCAATATATTTGAACAATTGTGCAGAGTCTAGCCTTAGTTTCTCTGAAATGTCATTTTGGAGAAAACAATGGAGGGAGTTGGCTCTCTGTGCTTGTTAGATAGCTCCACCTAATGAGGGCGGGGGGGGGGGGTGCTAGGTAAATGAAAGGCTGAGTTTGCAGTCAGGCCCTGTGTGGGGTAATATGGGAGCTCAACCTCCAACTGCTTTGGCTAACTGTCACACCGGAACTATGAAATAACACACACACACATTCTCTCTCTTTATCTGTGCCCCTTTCTATCTCATGTGCTCTGTGTCTAACTCACTAGCGCTTTGTTTCTCTCTTTCTCACTCTCTCTGTGAGAAAAGGCAATACCCTACAAATACTCCTGCTTTACATACTAAGGGCCCGATTACGAGTTTCGGCGGTGCGGGTACAGGCAATATGCCGGACCCATGCACCGCTGAGATTGGACACCCGCCAGATTCCAACTTGAAAGTGGTCTGGCAGGTGGGTTGTATGGCGGTCCCACTGCGGTGCTTCTTTCAAAGGCAGAAGTGCCTTTGAAAAAATCACGGCGATGGGAACGCCTCACAAGGTTCCTGCCCTGCATGGACTCAAAAGTCCATGCCATGCAGAAACTATTGTGCATTATTTATTTATTTATTTATGCAACTTGTAGAGTGCGCAAATACCCTTGGGTGTCTCGGTGCTCTACATGTTGCACATGTAATGACCCCCTGTGTGCATCTACAAGCGCAGGTGGCACAGGGTTCCTCTTGTTTCCTCTCCGCCACGGTATACATGGAGGAGGAACTTCCATGACACTGCCAGCGCAGAGGAAACTCGTAATATACTTGGCGGGACCGCGGTGGTCCAGCCAAGCATATTGCAGCCTCTTGACTGCTGTGCCATCTCCAGGGAATGGCAGTTCCCTGGCAGTGGCAGTGACAGTTCCAGGGCGGTCCGGCCGCACCACTCGTAATGGGGATGTTGGACCGCCGGTGGGACAGTTGCTGGACTGCTACCGCCATGCTCCCAGACTTGTATTTGGCCCTTAAGAGTGGATCATAAAACAGGGATGTGCAAATTGCACACTGACTGACTTGTAAATGGGGATGTAATTTGGGATGTGACCCAAGGACTAATAGGATACATGACAAGTTGTCCATTTTCAGGGTGTCTCAAAATGACCCGCCTAATAAACAGTGGCAGCCGCCGCACAACAAAAGTCGGGGGTTGGGGTGGAGGACGGGATGGTGAAAAGAATTGAAGGGAAAAATAAAATTTAAAAAAACCTTTCCTATCGCTGCCCCGACACCGACGGCCGCCTCCGTGCTTCACTTCCAGCAGTCTCTGGGAAAGCACAGGTTCCGCACCCAATCCAGATGCTGCAGTCATGCTATGAGAGCAGTGCCAGGATTGGTCTGAGCGGCCTGGTGTGCTGCTCAGACAGTGCCTGGGAGCCTGCTGCTTTTCTCCAACCCTGCTGTGCAACACAGCTCGGTTGGAGAAATAGAAGTGCGCATGTCTGTTTGGCCGGCCTAAGACGGCCGGCCAAACTGACATGCGCACTTCTACCTGCCCACCACTCCTCCCTGTCAAGTCCCGGCCCTCACACATTTACACACGCCTCAGTCAGAACCCTTCACACAAAAATAAAATGATAACATTATTTTAATATCTTTTTATTTTTCTGTGACAGACTCTGACCAATGGGGCGACGCACCTCCGCCATTACGGAGGAGCCGACCCTGCTAATAAATATTAATTATTGGTTGTTGGCCATAAATATTTTTTTTAAGCAGCTATGTCCATTGAAGAGAGAGTTGCTGTTTTCCCTTTTTATATTATTAAGGTCTATTGTTTGGGATCACATGGTGGAGAAGGCAATGGCTCCCTGGATCAATGCCTGTTGCAACTGATTCCACCAAATATGATTACCAAAGGGAAAGCAGTTACACAGGAGCAACTAGAGAAATGGTAATTTTTCAACAATTTGTAGGTGCAATTATGTGAGAAACTACTGATACTGTTCTTTGTGACTTACAAAAAGAAGGAAAACTCCTGCTTCATGACCTCTACTGTTTGTGTCTTGTGAAAAGGGATTTGTGCATTGTGAAAAGGTGTTTTGTGGTGAACAAGACAATGCAACTGCCAAAAACGTTCGTAGATGAGGCCCAGAGAAGAGTCGAACAGAAGGCACTAATATTGTGATTTGTTTACGCGCTCTGGGCCACATGTACAACCTATTTTGCATTTACAAACTGTGCGAATCACTATGGGCCAGATGTACGACCCTTTTATGCATGAGCAAACAGGTTTGCAACCTGTTTACACATGCAAAAAACAAATGGGCCATGTACTCAACCTATTTAGTGAGTCGCAAATCATTTGCGACTCGCTAAATAGGATTAGCGGCTTGCTATTAGGAAGGGGCGTTCCAAGGGCGTCCCTTCCTAATCTCAAGTCTGAGCCCAGTGTAAGACTGTTTTGCAACAGCAATTGCGGTCGCAAAGCGTTCACCACCCTAATCAGAAGGGTGGTAAAGCACTCGCAAACGGGAAGGGGTCCCCAGGGGACCCCTTCCCCTTTGTGAATGCAGGGGAAAATATTTTTTAGGGGCAGGCAGTGGTCCCAAGGACCACTACCTGCCCTTAAAAAATGAATCGAAAGAGTTTCATTTTTCTTTTTTAAATGCATCCCGTTTTCCTTTAAGGTAAACGGGCTGCATTGAAAAAAAAACTGCTTCATTTAAAAGCAGTCCCAGACATGGAGGTTTGCTGAGCCCAGCAGGCCACCATACCTAAGAGGGCCAGCCATTCCTAATGGGGTCACAAATTGCGAGTGCCTCATTAATATGCATGAAGCATGCAATTTGTGATCCCATTACAGTGTCTCTGTCACTGTTGTAAATTGATGTTTGCGACTTGCAAATTGCGACTCGCAATTTAATGCAATTTACGAGTCGCAAATATCAATAGTCGTACATCTGGCCCTAAATTGGACCTAAAGGACCTGCAAGCACTTAGTGGAGGAAATGAGTGTGACAAGAAAACAGAAAAGAATTAAAACAAAAATTAGCAAACCCAGTAGGTCTCACCTTTGTGACAGGTCACAAAGGTAAGTTACACTTGTGAGTAATTTACACACGTAATTTACTCTTAGACTTTTTTGTAACTTTACTACTTTGGGCTATTCACAAAATCAAAAGTGTAGACTAACAGGTCACCACCCCCTGAAACAAGCAGTGGAGCCAAATTTACAAGTCTAAGGGCCAGATGTAGGTCGCCCAATACCGGTCGGTAACGGCCAAAATTACCAAATTTCGGACGTTACCGACCGGTATTTGGCTTTTGAGATGTAGGTGGCATGATTCCTGGATTCGGTATTTTACCGAATCGGTAATATAAGTAATCGGTAAATTACCTAATTCTTAACATACCGATTTGGTAAATTACCGAATCCGTAATGTAGGGAGCACTCAAGTTAGTGCATTCCTGAGTTAAGGATTCGTTATTTACCACCAACTACAAGTTGGTGCTAAATATCGAAAACCTTTGAAAAAGCAATTATTTTGCTTTTACAACAGTGCAATGTGGCAGACATACATGCCCTTAAGGCATGTATGTGTGGCACATGTGCACCCATGCACTATTCAGGGGTGCAACAGGGTGTCAATGTGACACCCTGCCACCCTTGAAAATGATCCCCCTATTACCGATTCGGTATTTACCGAATCAGTAATACTGAATGGCTTCCCATTCATTCCTATGGGCCTTCAGGCCCATAGGAATGAATGGGAATTACCGAATCGGTAAATACCGATTCTTAATTACCGAATCCTACCGATTCGGTAAAATTTACAGATTAATTATCTACATCCCATTTACCTATTCTTAAATACCGAATCGGTAAAATTCGGTATTTAAGAATAGGTAAATTGAGATTACCTACATATGGTTCTTACTGCCAAAACGAAAAAGACGTACGTCCAGCAACACAAATGACCAGCCACTGACTGCTAAACCACTCCATAGAAAATAATAGAGATAGGGACTTAAAATTAAATCCCATAGGAAATTATTCCAAATAAAATTAAATGATTTTGAAAAATACTTTAGTGTTAAAATAATCTAATAATTATAGAAATGTATTATTTCATTTTAAAATATTTTAACAACCTTCTTTGAATGTATAAATGAATGTAACATTACTTTTTAATAAAATATAATTACATTTCTTTCAATTAATTCTAGGTATCACTGTTAATAATTATTACTGAATATTAAAAGAATTCTTTATTACTTTAGGTGGGGATGTATTTTTAATGTAAACTTCAGAAAAATTATTATTATATAATTCAAAATTAAGTTAATGCTGTAGCTTTTTTAAATGTTGTCCTACATTTAGAATACACTTATAACAATTTTTATATTTATTTTTAATATAACAATATGTCTACTAATTAATTTTCTATAAAGTTTAATAAATGTTTTTTTTGATTTGCCTATACTTTACCATGGTGAGATCTCCACCTCAACTGTGGAGCCTCCCTATGATAAAATATAAAGAAAAGTAAACACGTTTGGATGTCACACACAGTGATATGTGTATCAAAAGGCTACCCCGGGCCTCAGCCCTACTCCTTATGATTATTTGATCTGCCCCATCTCATTCCAGGGATGTGCCCAGGCATCTTCTTTGTAAACACTCTCTGAATCAAAAGGGCACCCTTTGAAGTGTACTGGAGAGCTTGGCTCTCCCTTCCTCCAGTGTGTGCCACCCAGCTTAGATGAATGCAGAAATTCAAAACTCTGTCTGGGGATTCCTTTATCGCCTCTCCTCGTGTTTCTCCATTCAGCCCTGGGTTTCCCAAAATGGAATGCAGAGTTTTCCATGTGTTACATTCTGCACAGGCATACATGCACCCAGCAAATGCTTATAATATACATTTATTTATTTATTATAAGTTTTGTATAGCGCTAGCTGGACCCAAGGGTATCAGTGCGCTTCACATCAGGTACAACAATGTGCCTTGGTGGCAAAGGCAGAATCCACATCTGGACAACTTATGAGCATTGCAAATAACATTATCATACAGATCATTAGGTCTACACGGGGGTTCTATGATCTTCCCCTTCAGTTCAGGTGAACTCAAGGAAGAGGGCTTTGAGTAAAGTCTTGAATTCCGGGAAATAGGAGGTCATTCTAATGTGGGGGGGATGGCGTTCCAGATCTTGGGTGCATTACCCGCAAAGGATTTACTTGTCGTTTTGCGTTTCCGAGATTTCAATGGAATGAGAAGGAGCGTGTTGGAGCTTCTGTGATTCCTGGACTGGCCGGCCTTTTTGAGTTTTACGGCCAGGTATTCTGGTTTGCCTGTGTGAAGGGCTTTGTGTGTAAGACATGCTGTTCGAAAGTTGTCTCGTTGTTCAATAGGGAGCCATTTCAGATCCTTGAGAGCGGGAGAAATGTGATCAAATTTCTTGGTTCCTGTGACCATTCTAGCTGCGGCATTGAGGGTGGTTTTCAAGGGGCCTAGGTGCGATTTAGCTGATCCGGTCAGGGCTGCGATTCCATAGTCAATTCTGGAGAGCACCAGTGCTTGAGTGGCCTGTTGAAGGTCTTTTGGAGGAAGGAAGGGTTTTATTTTGTAGAGAAGTTTCAGATTGAGGAAAGCGCTTTTGGCGGAGCCCGCAATGTGTTTTTTCATGTCTAGTTTGGGGTCTAGGGTGATACCTAGGGACTTAACCGAGTCACAGCACTACATCCTTTATGTATTGTACCACTCACAGCCACACATACACCCAGCACATGCACACAATATGCACACACTACATAGGACTGCATTATCCCTGTATTGTACCATTCACAGGTACACAGGCATCCAGCACATGGATTCCACACCTGCACTGCACAGGACTACACAACAATCCTGGGGTGAATTAAGCACACAGTAGCGGAACTTTAAATAAGTAAGCATACAGGCCTCACTCGAGTGACACGGGTAAAGAGGACCTGTTTACTCTTACAGATCGCTACACAGTATGCTGCCACCACCTCACTAGTGCTGCTTAGTTCCTAGTAAAGGCACCATTTCTCCACTTTGAGGGTACTGCTTTGGGCGCCCCTCCCGAGGCAACAAGACCACAATCTGTGAGACAGGCCAATGTCATGGTACACATGCATGATCCGTGTTTGCCTATGACAAGTACAATTAGAATTACAGATCCAAACAAAATTACAGTTGGGGGAATCAGGGCAGAGGTGCATGTCCTTCACCATGCAAGAGACATTTCTGTCTTTACACAGATTCTATGTGCAGTCTGATAATTACAGCTAGACAACCTAAATTCATTCAGACATCTCCAGCTACAGACACCTTCAGTTACCTTCTCTGAGTTAATTGGTACTTACTGCTTTCATTCCTGGGCATCCAAAAACATTGAAGCAAGGTCCCAAAATGCTTCATTTGCATTAACTCGGGTTTTTACTCGACCCGGGTGAGAGAAATCTTGGTGGCACATTTCAGGAAGTGGGCGTGACGGTGTCACTAGCAAGAGGTGTTTACTGCTGGGTACAGGGAGAGTTAGTGGTTCGATTAGGAGCAAGAGGGGCACACATTTTTTAGTACATCTGGGGGAAAATGTGTCACTGGGACCCTTGGACTTTGGAGCAACGGTACCATTAGGGGGAGCATTTGATGACAAGGTGGTAGGATTACTGCCAGCAGATCATCCACGCCAATTCACAGAAATGCCAGAGGTAGCGGAAATGACATCACATGCCCCTTTACCTCCAATTTTTCACTCACACTCACATTCGTACACATATAAACACATTCACACATATACACTCTCTCACACATAAACTCACCCTCTCCCACAAGCACTCTCACTACATACATTTAAAAGCTTTTTTCACTTACCTGAGCTGCCATGGAAGGGCACATTCCAGCTTATTGTACTCCATTTTTATTGCACTATTAGTGAATAATATATTTTATTCATTCACTATTAGTGTAATAAAAGAATTGACAGAAAATAAAGAAAGTGGGGCCCCAGCTCCACCTGTGTACCAGGCTCTGAATTTGCCACCTCTGAGGCCAGGGGTCACAAAGGCAGTGGTAGTGGTAACAAAGGGCAAGCTAGGAGTTGCAGCTGCGGCCCGAGGTGACCCCTAAATGACGTCCATGGAGCAGATGGGGCATGCTAGAAAATGGCCATTTTAGAGACACTGCTGTAAGTTACTTTGTGAAATGAACAGTAAAGACATGCAATAGAGCGCTCTCCTACGGCCCTCCATAATGGAAGATGCACCAGCCCCTAAACGTGACTTCTAGACCAATCATTGGTGCTGTCAAGACTAGATTGCCATAATGCAGTCCTCACAGGAATTCCAAAAGCACATCTTGCTCCCTTTAAAACTACTCTCAACTGGGCTGCCAGAATGGTCACTGGACTCAAGAAATATGAGCACATCTCTCCGGCTCTCAGAGAACTCAAATGGCTCCCAGAAGAAATGTGGGCTAACTTCAGAACAGCCTGCCTCACACACAAAGCCCTACACACCGGCAAATCCAAATACCTGGCGGCCAATATAAAAAAAGCAGGACAGAACAGGAACCTCTGAAGCTCAAACAACCAACTACTCATACCACTGAAAGCTCGAAAACAAAAAACCTCGTCCAGGTCCTTTGCCGGAAACGCGCCAAAAATCTGGAACTCTATCCCTCCCCACATCAGAACTATTCCCTCCTTTGCTAATTACAAAAGCCAGCTCAAAATCCTGTTCCTCGATCGATCCCTAGTGAACCGATAGGGGCTGTTGGAGCACTGAAATCGACTCCTCACTCCGCCCTGAATCTACGCCAGCTAGACCTTGAACCTGATCTCTCTGGCATTGTGATCTATCAGTATTTGTATTACGGGATTGTCTGCATCATTGTATTTGTGTTTAACATGCTCTGTAACTGATGTAAAGCGCTCCGATACCCACCGGTCAGGTCAGCGCTATATAAAACTCCTCAAATAAAAAATCAAATCAATTAAACAGACTCTGTGCTCTCTGAGTTAAATCTACAATATTTTTCAGAGATTGAAAAAACTGCTTTGTGAGTCTGACTCCCATCTCATGAGACAGGAGTTGAAAAGGGAGCTCAGAGTCCCCAGGCGTTCTCCACAACATCCGGTGCAGTGTCTATAAAGTTGCAGCACAACTCTGCCATTCCCTCTCCTACAGCATGTTCCATGAACACAACACATTCACAGTATTCACATGTGTTTACTCTTAAAGAGAGCTGAAAGGAGGATGCTGTGAGGGTTTCTGACTTACCGCTCACGTCCACTGTAGTGTTTCTGTCAGACAGCAATGCAGGTGCTGGGGAGGGTCTGCCAGAAGTGGGGAGTCGAAATGGCTCTTGAGGAAAGATCTGCAAAAGTAAAATAAAATGACAAAAATAAAGAATTCTCAGTTTATACCTGCAATAGTTTTTAAAAACGAAGGACCGAAGGTGTTGGGTGGGGTAGTAATGGAGGAGCGGGTGGGTGGATGAAGGGGAAAAAAAGCACACAAATGGCAGTGGGGAGAAGCACATGGGTGAGAGTGAGCAACGTGAAGTGTGGATCTGGGGAGAGAAACACACAGGCTAGAGCAACATGGACAGCGGGGTGGGGGAGAAGCTCATGGATAGAGCAATGCTAAGGGGACAGAAGAACCTTGATGAGGAAGCAAACCATGCAGGATGAGAACAATATTAGTGAGACAGGTAGGAAACACAGGCATGCTTGCAGAGTGCTTAAACAAAAAGAAAACAGTGGCGCCTGGAAAAGCAGTAATTCGTCCGTGCTCCATGGGAGGGACAAACACAAGAAGAGGAAGGAAACCCCCACATGCTAATGAGTAAGAAGCAAGCAAATGAGTGTGACAATGAAATCAGCCAATGATAAGCAATGCGGGGGCTTTAAGCCCATTGTAAGATAGCAACATGTCTTCGAAGAGACAGTGCATTGTGAGAGAGAGGCATACAAAGATAAAGAGAGAGGAAAAGGAGTAGTGAACCATAATAGGTAGAAACAGAGAGAGAGGAAGAAAACAAAAGAAAGGGGTAAGTAGGATTGAGAGACATAGGGCCAGATGTACGATGCTTTTTTGCGTGCGCAAATGGGTTTTAGACCCGTTTGCGCATGCAATAGACCTGTGGCCCATGTACTAACCCTATTTTGCGAGTCGCAAATTAAATAGAGACTCCCACAATAGGGTTAGCGACTCGCTATTAGGAAGGGGTATTCCTAGGGCGTTCCTTCCTAATAGCAAGTCCAACGGCTATGTAAAAATGTTTTGCGACCGCAACTGTGGACGCAAAACACTCACAGTTTACCACCCTCTTCAAGAGGGTAGTAAACCATTCGCAAACAGGAAGGGGTCCCCAGGGGACCACTTCCCCTTTGTGAATGGGTGTGCAAACATTTTTTCAGAGCAGGCAGTGGTCCCAGGGACCACTACATGCCCTTAAAAAATTAAACAAAAATGTTTTTACTTTTTAAATGCATGCTGTTTTCCTTTAAGGAAAACAGGCTACATTAAAAAAAACATTATTTAAAAGCAGTCCCATACATGGAGGTCTGCTGACCCCAGCAGGCCACCATCCCTGGGAGTGCCAGCCATTCTCAATGGGGTTGCAAATTGCAACAGCCTCATTAATATGCATGAGGCATGCAATTTGCGACCCCATTGGAAATTGCAAACAGTGTCTCAGACACTGTTGGGCATCTCAATTAGAGAGTCGCAAATGTGATGCAATTTGCGACTAGCTAATTGGCCGGTCATACATCTGGCCCATAGCGTAGTGAAGTTGTAAAGAGCATGAGAGAGGAAGGTAGAAAAGAGAAAGCCAGAGAGATTAAATGAGAGCCAGAGAGAAAGAATGAGATACAGGCAGAGAGAGAAAAATAGACAAGTTTGTCAAAGTCAATACATCTCGGCTTTCCGACCTATTGGCTTTACTAATGTGTTTTAGCCATGCTGCACAGCATTACCAATGCATGTCCACAAAATTAAGTGGAGGCTTTTTTTCTTTTTAATTAGTAGTCCGATTTGGATAGGTAACTAAAAGGAAAAGAAAATATGCTAAATGTTGGCAAGAGAATCAGCGAGGGTGGGACGGAAACAACACAGGGTGGACGGGTCAGTGCAGAAGCAACATGATGGAAGGTGGGGGGGTGCTAAAACAACGCAAAAGCAATGTGATGGGTAGGGTCGGAGAAGCAATATGGTGCTTGGAGGAAGTAACACAGAAGGCGAGGTTGGCTGAAGGCACAACAGGGAGAGAGCAGGGCACCCTCGGGGGGTGAACAGAGAGGAAATGGAGGGAAGCACACAGGAGAGCGCAGCCTGGAGATTCACTTAGGTTACAGAGAATAAACAGAGTGCAAGGGGAGAGAAGTACACTAGAACTACAGCTTGAAAACACATGCACTCTCATGTAGTTTGTAACACAAAATAAAGTAGTGCTTGAAAAAAGCAGGCAGTAGAAGCAAAGATGCAAGCCAATCAAAGCAATAGTAAAGAGGCAATGCTCCAAGGGGCGGTACAAATACACGATTGACAAGCTGGAACACAAATAAGAAGTAGGCAAATTAAAGTGTCAGGAAAGCCTAACAATGAGCAGACTCCAAGCACTACTATGTACTTGGTAAGCCACAATATACCTTGCAACTGACAGTGCATGCGATGTCTCGTAAGCTCGACCTAATAAAGGCAATATATTTGAACAATTGTGCAGAGTCTAGCCTTTGGCCCAGATGTAGGTAAATCTGATTTATCGTCTCTAGAATACCGAATTTTACTGATTCGGTATTCTAGATTCGGTAAATCAGATGTAGGTAAAAATTCGGTAATTTTTACCGAATCTGTATGATTCGGTAATTACCGAATCGGTATTTACCGATTTGGTAATTGCCATTGATTCCTATGGGCCTACAGGACCATAGGAATTAATGTCAATTACGGAATCGGTAAATACCGATTCAGTAAAATTACCGATTTTGCAAGGGTAACAGGGTGTCACTTTGACACCCTGTTGCACCCCTGATTTTGGCTTGTGTGCACCTGTGCCATGTGGCACACATACATGCCCTAGGGGCATGTATGTGTGTCACATGGCACAGGTGTACATGCACAGATGTGCATGTACACAGGAATTTGTTATTTACCATGCAATTGTATTACATGGTAAATAACGAATCGGTAATGGCCTCTGGCACTGTTTGAAGTGCCACCTACATCTGGCTCTACCGATTCGGTAAATTTACAGATTCTGTATTTTACCGATTCGGTAAATTTACCGAATCGGTAAATTTGAAGGCCCCTACATCTCAATTTGCAAATACCGGTCGGTAAAGGACGAAATCGGCCATTACCGACCGGTAATTGCCGACCTACACCTGGCCCCTGGTTTCTCTGAAATGTCATTTTGGGGAAAACGATGGAGGGAGCTGGCTCTCTGTGCTTGTTAGATAGCTCCACGTAATGAGGGCAGGGGGTGATGCTAGGAAAATGAAAGGCTGAGTTTGCAGTCAGGCCCTGTGTGGGGTAATATGGGAGCTCAACCTCCAACTGCTTTGGCTAACTGTCACACCGGAACTATGAAATAACACACACTCACAAACACACACATTCTCTATCTTTATCTGTGCCCCTTTCTATCTCATGGATTCTGTCTCTAACTCACTAGCGCTTTGTTTCTCTCTTTCTCACTCTCTCTGTGAGAAAAGGCAATACCCTACAAATACTCCTGCTTTACATACTAAGGGCCCAATTACGAGTTTCGGCGGTGTGGGTACAGGCAATATGCCAGACCCATGCACCGCTGAGATTGGACACCCGCCAGATTCCAACTTGAAAGTGGTCTGGCAGGCGGGTAGCATGAAGGTCCCACAGCGGTGCTTCTTTCGAAGGCAGAAGTGCCTTTGAAAAAATCACCGCGATGGGAACGCCTCACAAGGTTCCTGCCCTGCATGGACTCAACAGTCCATGCCATGCAGAAACTATTGTGCATTATTTATTTATTTATTTATGCAACTTGTAGATCGCGCAAATACCCTTGGGTGTCTCGGTGCTTTACAAGTTGCACATGTAATGCCCCCCTGTGTGCATCTACAAGTGCAGGTGGCACAGGGTTCCTCTTGTTTCCTCTCCGCCACGGTATACATGGAGGATGAACCTCCATGACACCGCCAGCGGAGAGGAAACTCGTAATATACTTGGCGGGACCGCGGTGGTCCAGCCAAGCATATTGCAGCCTCTTGACTGCTGTGCCATCTCCAGGGAATGGCAGTTCCCTGGCAGTGACAGTGACAGTTCCAGGGCGGTCCCACCGCACCACTCGTCATGGGGCTGTTGTACCGCCGGTGCGACAGTGGCTGGACTGCTACCGCCATGCTCCCAGACTTGTATTTGGCCCTTAAGAGTGGATCATGAAACAGGGATGTGCAAATTGCACACTGACTGACTTGTAAATGGGGATGTAATTTGGGATGTGACCCAAGAACTAATAGGATACATGACAAGTTGTCCATTTTCAGGGTGTCTCAAAGTGACCCGCCTAATAAACAGTGGCAGCCGGCGCACAACAAAAGTCGGGGGTTGGGGTGGAGGACGGGATAGTGAAAAGAATTGATGGTAAAAATAACATTTTAAAAAACCTTTCCTATCGCTGCCCCGACACCGACGGCCGCCTCTGTGCTTCACTTACGGCAGTCTCTGGGAAAGCACAGGCTCCGCACCCTATCCAGACGCTGCTGTCATGCTATGAGAGCTGTGCCAGGATTGGTCTGAGCGGCCTGGTGTGCTGCTCAGACAGTGCCTGGGCGCCTGCTGTTTTTCTCCAACCCTGCCGTGCAACACAGATGGGTTGGAGAAATAGAAGTGCGCATGTCTGTTTGGCCGGCCTAAGACGGCCGGCCAAACTGACATGAGCACTTCTACCTGCCCACTACTCCTCCCTGTTAAGTCCCGGCCCTCACGCATGCACACACGCCTCAGTCAGAGCCCTTCACACAAAAATAAAATGATAATATTATTTTAATATCTTTTTATTTTTTTGTGACTGACTCTGACCAATGGGCCGACCCTGCTAAAAAATATTAATTATTGGTTGGTGGCCATACCTTTTTTTTTTAAAGCAGCTATGTCCATTGAAGAGTGAGTTGCTTTTTTCAGTTTTTCTTTTATTAAAGTCTCTTGTTTGGGATCACGTGGTGGAGAAGGCAATGGCTCCCTGGATCAATGCCTGTTTCAACTGATTCCACCAAATATGATTACCAAAGGGAAAGCAGTTGCACAGGGGCAACTAGAGAAATGGTAATTTTTCAACAATTTGTAAGTGCAATTATGGGAGAAACCATTGATACTGTTCTTTGTGACTTACAAAGAGAAGTTAAACTCCTACTTCATGACCTCTCCTGTTTGTGTCTCGTGAAAAGGGATTTGTGCATCGTGAAAAGGTGTTTTGTGGCGAACAAGACAATGCAACTGCCAAAAACTTTCGTAGATGAGTCCCAGAGAAGAATCGAACAGAAGGCACTAATATTGTGATTTGTTTACGCGCTCTGGGCCACATGTACAACCTATTTTGCATTTACAACGGTGCGAATCACTATGAGCCAGATGTACGACCCTTTTATGCATGAGCAAACAGGTTTGCACATGCAAAAAACAAATGAGCCATGTACTCAACCTATTTAGCGAGCCGCAAATCATTTGTGACTCACTAAATAGGATTTGCGGCTTGCTATTAGGATAGGAAGGGGTGTTCCAAGGGCGTCCCTTCCTAATCTCAAGTCTGAGCCCAGTGTAAGACTGTTTTGCAACCGCAATTGCAGTCGCAAAGAGTTCACCACCCTACGCAGTAAAGCACTCGCAAACGGGAAGGGGTCCCCAGGGGACCCCTTCCCCTTTGTGAATGTAGGGGAAAATATTTTTTAGGGTCAGGCAGTGGTCCCAAGGACCACTACCTGCCCTTAAAAAATGAAACGAAAGCGTTTCATTTTTCTTATTTTAAATGCATCCCGTTTTCCTTTAAGGTAAACAGGCTGCATTGAAAAAAAAACTGCTTTATTTAAAAGCAGTCCCAGACATGGAGGTTTGCTCAGCCCAGCAGGACACCATACCTGAGAGGGCCAGCCTTTCCTAATGGGGTCACAAATTGCGAGTGCCTCATTAATATGCATGAGGCATGCAATTTGTGACCCCCTTACAGTGTCTCTGTCACTGTTGTAAATTGATGTTTGCGACTTGCAAATTGCGACTCGCAATTTAATGCAATTTACGAGTCGCAAACATCAATAGTCGTACATCTGGCCCTACAGTTCACCATTTGCAAATGCAAAATAGCCTTTCAAGATGTATGAAATGCTTTGGCAGTGCGTTTTAGGTAATCACAATTTTTTGTGATTATCTAAAATTGTGATCACAAATAAGGACTCACAATTTGCGATTCTCTGAGCACATGCACCAAGCATTTTCTGAATGCAAATTGTGCATTTGGGAAATGCTATTACCGTCGACTCCAAGTCAATGGTAACTATATGCAATTTTTGAAAATGCACAAAAAAATGCATTTTTCAAAGTGCCATTTAGAACATGAGCTTTACATCCGTACATTTTTTTGGGGGGGAGTGCTTCAGGGGGCCCTTAGGTCCCAGGCACCCTTGCTATTGCACTACCTAATTTGCGATTACTAATTAGGGGCCAGATGTAGGTAGGCAAACACCGGTCGGTAATGGCCGATTTCGGCCGTTACCGACCGGTATTTGGAGTTTGAGATGTAGGGGCCTTAAAAATTACAGATTTGGTAAATTTACCGATTCGGTAAATTACCGAATCGGTAAATTTACCGAATCTGTAATTTGAGATGTAGGTGGCATTCGGTAATTGCCATTGATTCCTATGGGCCTCAAGGCCCATAGGAATCAATGGCAATTACCGATTCGGTAAATACCGATTCGGTAATGACCGAATCTTAATGATTCGGTAATTTTTACCGAATATTTACCTACATAGCATTTACTGATTTGTAAATACCGAATCGGTAAAATTCGGTATTTACGAATCGGTAAATACTATTTACCTACATGAGGCCCTTAGTAATCAAAAATTAGATACTGCAAAACCTTTCGCACCTATGGGCCTTCATGCCCATAGGAAAGAATGGAGTGCTATTACCTAATAGCGATTACTGTGACTGTAGGAATCACTATTAAGTCATCGCTATTTTCTTACAGACCATTTTAAATTCCTTAAATAGCAATTACCTAAAATTTGCTATCTAGGGAATGCAAAATGGATTTTTGATACGTGTCCCTCTGTAACAAGAAGCCTCACTTCGCCTCATCCACAACAATTCACTAACGCTGTCAATTACACCCACAGAGCAGAGACTGGCGCACCCGGGCAGCTCCCCTTTCTGCAGGAGAGGAGTTTTGCATTCGTCTCTGTTCTCACCGCCATTTTCCCATTCAGCCAATCACCTTTCACCATTCAGCGCGCTCGCCTCTGGGCCAGTCCACTCCCTGATTTTCCATTCGTTGGCTGCGGTGCAGCCGTAAGTAGCTATATATAGCCGCATCTTTTGCATGAACGTTTCCAGTTCCCAGAGAGGCAAATGAGTGCCCTAATGCAAACAGAAGAGCTCCAGATCACATGCATGTCAGGGGTGAGCGCTGTGTTCACTGTACAAACCACGCAGCAGTGTCAACAAAACTTGTAAGATTGAAAAAATAGACCCATATTGACCCTCCACAGCTAAGAGCAGCCACCTCCCCCCTTCACCCACAAAAAAATACTCACTGAATCATGCTTATATTCCTATTTCTTCGCAAATGAAACATTTGTTTTTCAACACAACGTTACTTTTCTAAATTCATTGTTCGTTTGAGGGCTCTTTGGCTTCAGCTATCATTAGTTAAAACAGCTGCAGTGGCACCGAAGTCCAGGCATATGAGTGGCACTGCACATCAATTATGCATGTTTTAGCTACTCAATAGGATGTTTGAAATCAACCCATTATTCGCTTTCTGCACCACTGAAGGTGCCTGTATTGCTAGGGCCTGATTCCCAGAACTCACTTAAGACAAAATCCTAAACTTACTACTTTTGGTATTCACAGAAGTTAGGATTTTGTCTTAAATTTGTCTTAAGACAGACTTAAGACAGACTTAAGACAAAATCCTAACTTAAGTCTGTCTTAAGTCTGTCTTAAGTCTGTCTGAAGACAAACTTAAGACAAAATCCTAACTTCTGTAAATACCAAAAGTAGTAAGTTGAGGATTTTGTCTTAAGTTAGTTCTGTGAATCAGGCCCATAGTTTTTCCTATTTCAGACGCTATATAAGTTTTCTGAAACAACCAGGTTTCTTGGTTCCCAAATTTACAAAGCCACCTGCACACCTAGGGTTAACTTGGCGAATTTATTGTTTTACACGAGTAAATGTATGTTTTGATTTCACAAATTATGACTTTACACTCTCAAAGTGTTAGATGTATTTTATTGTTTTGCAGCAATTATATAGGGCTTAAAACCTTTATGTGATGCACTAGAGCACTTGTCTACATTGGCAGCATGCTATGCCATGTAGGGTGTGTGGTTTGAAGGATGCTGTCTATGTTTTTTAAACCCCTTCCATGCTCATGACGAGCTGAGCTCGTCATGAGGCACAGTGGAGCTGTTCTCATGACGAGCGGAGCTCGTCATAACAGCCGCGGCCCTCCCACACGTGGCTAATTACCCCCCCGGGTGGGTGTTCTAAAGGAGTGGGTGGAGTCATGACGAGTCCAGCTCGTCATGAGCACAGCTCCACTGTGCAGCATGACGAGCTGGACTCGTCATGAGTACCGCAGCGCCTCCCCCCCGCACCGCGGTGGAATTAGCCCCGCGTGGCGGGGCTTAAATCCTATATGGAAAGGGTTTCCATGGCTATGTGATAACCACTGAGGTACGGTTAGCATGTTATGGTGCGTTGGGCTCTGCTGTGTGGTGGATGAAGAGGTGGGTGCAGTGCTTAATTTGTAAAAAATTAAGTGCCAGGGCCCTCATCAGGAGGCCACTGCAGCCCACACCACAGTTTGCCCCTTCTAGCGCTAATAATGCTAATACCAAATCAACTACTAACCATCACACCATACAGGTGTGACAAGTCAGACTAATCCAGGTCCCCAAAGCTATAAGATTAGCATGGGTGGCAGGTATTAGTCATTTTTAACGTCTATTGAATTTGTAAACAACTGTTGTTGTGCTTACTCTAAATCAGACAAACAGCCCACCATGTGGAACTCTGTCATAAGTGCTGGTGCTGCCAATTAATCGCTGGTGCCAACCACCGTAAACCACCGGCTCAAATTAAGCATTGGGTGGGAGGGACAGATGTGTATATTATGGTTTTCAGTAAGCTGGCAGCTTTGAGCAGAACTGCAGGTCCCTCTGTGGTATTTCTTATGCGCAGCTGGTTACTGAACTGGGTTGTCCAACCTGATATTTTGATTAAGGTTTTTGGCTGTGAGTAGGCATGTTTGGAGACAGGAATGATGGGGAGACCTACCAGGTCGGGCTTTGTTACTACTAACCTATATATGGATGTCCTAGTGCAATGTAAAGAAGCATCCTTGGGGCCGATTCACAGAACTAACTTAAGACAAAATCTTAAACTTACTACTTTTGGTATTCACATAAATTAGGATTTTGTCTTAAGTTTGTCTTAAGACAAACTTAAGACAGACTTAAGACAGACGTAAGACAAACAAGACAGACTTAAGACAGAATTAAGACAAATTTAAGACAAACTTAAGACAAAATCCTAACTTAAGTCTGTCTTAAGTATATCTTAAGTCTGTCTTAAATTTGTCTTAAGACAAACTTAAGACAAAATCCTAACTTCTGTGAATACCAAAAGTAGTAAGTTTAGGATTTTGTCTTAAGTTAGTTCTGTGAATGGGGCCCATAGTGTGTAGTTAGTAAGGACTTGTAGTGGTGGACTAGAATAGAATCCTCCTATTGGCCACCAGTATATTACAGATCTCTTCACTTATTCCATGCCTGTCCAGTTGATGGCTGGTTTATTGGATAATACAGTACCAGGTAATAGACAAGGCCAGGAGAAAATATGTATTATGTGAGCTTAAGAGGATTAAGCTATAGTTGGCTGTCAAGCGCTGAGTATTATGTTTTTACTGTTAGCATGGGCCAGAATGGTTATATATGAATTGACGTTGCTACATAATATCCAAGCTATCCATAGACCAACCCGTCTTAACTTACTTGATATAAAACGTAGTCTGCTGGTTGGGTTGTTCCATATCTGTGGGTTGTAAACTGTAGATTGAACTTGAAGGTGTGATTTTCTTTCTGAGTTCCATCCCAGGGTTGTGGGATGATGTAGTTGTCTTGGAAATAGCTATGTTTTGAACTGTCTTCTGAAGCATATATTACAAGTGTGAGGATGGCTTGTAGTGTCTATTGGTATCCAACATAGAAGAAGATACCACATAGAGTTTTCATTGTGTAGAAGGCATTGTTTGTGACACTGACATGTGGTATCAAGGTTAGGTTTGAATTCATGGTTCCCCTAGGTTTCTCACTTTTGTTGATGTTGTTGGAACAGCCTCGAATTCCTTGGCCCGCATGGCGGTAGGTTGGTATTTTTGCCATTGTCCACAGGTCATAATTCCTGTCTTTGCAGTTTTAAGCTTTAAGTTGTTACTCATTATCAAAGTGTTTATGGTGCAAAGGCAGAATTGACACTTGGAGGGAAACACACCCACATAAAAGGTAATATTAGTTTTACTCTCCATTTCATGAGAATACTCTAAACCGGACATATTCTTGATGTGAGCTGACAAACTAACAGTATTGAATACCTAGGTTGCACACAGTCTAACGGTAGTCAACACCTACTGAAAGTGGAATGGGGCAGTGTGCTCCCTGTGGTGCCTATATGGTGTCTGCAGCTCGAAACCTTGGTAGAGGCACCCTTTATGACAACAGTGAGGGAGCACATTGATCATTCTTTCTAGGAAATTGTAGGCATGACAGATGATAATGCAAATGACTGGGACATCTTTAGGGTAGTCATCAAGGGTTTTTGTTTGAAAACTGCATACAGGAATACGTTAATTGCTGACAGGGAGATTAAAGCCGTGGAACATGACATACACAAATTAGTCTTAACGGCTGTAAATGACTGTCAACATAGAATCGATCTCAAAGAGGAAGAAATAGAGCACCTTAGTAGAGAGTTTGAAACGGTTGGATGACAAAATAATGAGAGCATAAATATTGTGGTCACATGATTATCTTGCCAAAAATATTGTTTAACAAATATCTTCTTTCTAAATTTATAATAGAAATGACAAAAATATTGTGTCAAAAATAGTGTGGAAGAGAATATCTCCTAAAACATGTAAGAAAATGTTTTTTTCAATAAGTATCGCCACTATAGTAATTTATTTAAAATATCTAATAAGTTAAAAGTAATATAATATTAAATGAATAGTTTTATATAACATTTATATTACTATGTTTGTATAGCTATATATAAATATGTAAACCTATTTGAATATTAAGATAAACATATAAAATGGTTTCTTCTGATTCTTTAAACTAAATATACAAATAATATACACATATACTTACAAACCATAATATTATTTTACCAATTTAAAAAAGGTACAATCATATTGTTAACAGAAACAACGAATACATTTATAATATATATATATATTAAACATTTGAATTCAAGTAATTTAATAAATAAATAAAAAAAATCCAAACCTAATATAAGTATTTCAAAAACCAAAATATTAAAACATTAATTTAAAGAAAAGCAATATTTAATATAATATGAATCCACTTTAACCAACATTAGAACAAATGTTTGACTTCAGAGGTTTTAGATTTAGTATTCCTGCTCCAATTTACGCAACAGTAGGAAAGGCATTGAACTTCCGAGGTGTTTAGTTTACTATTTCCTCTCCAGTCCAAGCAGCAGTAGGGAAAGCAATTGACTCCAAGGGGTTAGATTCACTAGTTCCACAATCAAATCAACAGTAAGAATGTGCTGGACTTCAGAAATATTACATATAACAGTCCAACTCATAAATATTTTCTAGCAAACAAATTATATACCAAACAACAATACATTTGTAAATCACATTCTGTATAAAAATAAATGCAGTGTAAACTTTACAAATTACAAAATAAATAAAAAATATATAAATTAAGTCAAATTAAACTCCCTCTATACAATGCAAAAAAAACACAAGCATCCAAACATTCAATATTGAATTTACAGTAAAAAAATAATTAGCATATAAATGTAATTCATTATAATTGAATTAACTTCTCACCCTGTTCCCCAACAACCTTCTCCTAAACTATAAATAACTAACATCAAATTAAACTGTAAATGAAATGTTTTGGGGGAATAGACAGATGGGAGGATTTGTTCATCCGTGCACTGCTGGCAGGCACCTCAGGGTGCCTGCCACACAGCGCCCGGATTAACAGGGGGGCACCATAGGTGCCTTCTCGGCCCCCCAACAGGAGGCCGCAGGGTGAAGGGGGCCCTTCTAGAAGCCCCCAGTGTCGCTTTCAGACAGGCTTTCCATGTCAGAAACGCCAACATGGAAAGCCTGTCGGAAGCCGACATCGTAATCCCTATGGCAGAAACACCGTCCATAGGGATTATGGGCTGGTCTCCGACTGGTCGAGGGGCTCATTGAGCTCATCAGAAGCCAGCCAGAATGGCCAGCCGGTTTGAAATTTGACCACCATATTCATAATACAGCAGTTGGAATTCAAAACGCGGATGTCGGTCAGAAAGTCTCTGAGCTTTCCGACCGACATTCAAATCAGCCCCTTAGTGTTCGCTTAACCGCCAGGTCAATCAGCCATAATGTATTGGACCCCCCCGTCCCGCCCTTTCCCCTGCTCCATACAAGTACATCACATTTTGCATCATTTTAAAAAAAATTTATATTGCCGCAATAACATATAAAAGCACCAGGCAACATATCTGGGGGCCAGTTCCAGTAAACGCATAGTAATAACAACCATAAACATCCCACATCCCACCCCCGCCCCAGCCAACCAGCTTCAAAGAACATGTTCAAGAGGTGGGGTCCTAACAGTCCTATAAAACAGTTCTAGGATTCCGAAGGAATCCTGTTGGGTCACAGGGTCTTGTTAGAGTTCAGCTTCGCTGTGGTAGCTTGAACTTCGGACAATGTGATTTCAGCATCAAGCGCGACACATGTAAATGTAAATGTAAATGTATTTCGATTTATATAGCGCACGAATCACCCAGGGGTCTCAAGGCGCTTGCTTAGGGAACCCGTCCTGGTATTCCCCTGTGAGATACCCCGGCAGGGTATTCACAAGGTGAAAGCCAGGCATCCCGCTGCGAGGGGCCGTAGTGGAGATTAAGCAAGCTATTGCCAGAGTCGCAGAGTGTGACCCCGTGAGTCGAGTAGGCACCGGAGCGAGAATTGTCGAGTCGTGGAATTTTTGAGCCCGAGACCCGCGGAGGCGGGGAATCGAACCCTGGTCCACGGCTGATCTCAGCTTCCGGGTCTGCCGCCTCTAACCACTGAGCCACGCTTCAGCATCCAATATGGGAGTGACTACAGACTCCAAGTAATGTTCGGTGCATCCATCTGGCCTTTGCTTCCCACTTTCCCAACCATGCAAGGGGCTTCCCGGCCTTGTCGTCGGCATCAGTCAGTTGGTGTAGTGAGTCTTTGCTTCCTCTCATGCCAGAGCTCGGTTTTTGTTCCTCTGGAGTTCTAATTTTCTAAGGCTGTGGGGGTCTGACTCAGGTCCCAGGTCTCCACCGAGCTCCAGAAGATGACCCTTAAGCCGCTCTTAAGCCCCTCCAGGGTTTTCACCACCCACCTTTTTTTTGGGGCTACCAGGTTCTGAGCACTGCCACCTTCCAGTCCTGTAGATCCCATATGTTGATTTTCCAGCCTGTCTCCCAACCACGGCTCCTACCCAGCTTCACCAGCGGGGCTAGTGTGCAGAGAAGCCTTGGGCCAGGTAGTCTGCCTACTGTATGGTGCCCACCACCCGACCTGGGCAAAGGTGTAGTCAAGGTGGGAAAACAGTCGGAGGGCCCCAGAGATGTAGAAGTAACTTTGATGGCAGTGGTGTGCGTGCCTCCACAGGTCCAAGAGGCCAAGAGTGGCGGCGAATTTGCGAGTGGAGTGGGCTGTGCAACCTAACCTGTGGTTCCTAACCCGCTCTAATACCATAATGTCGTTGAAGTCCCCTCCTATAATGTGGAGTGAGGAGTCCACCTACAGCAAAATTTCAGCAAGCTTCTCCAGTGTAGGTCCTGCAGGCAGGGGGGTGCATATACGCTGAGCAGTATAACATCTGTTCATCTACAGGGCACCCTTTACTGCCATATGTCTACCTGATGGGTCTGTTCACTGTTTAGTTACTCTGAAGGGCGGGTTCTTCCCGATCAGAATGGCTACCCCTTTGACCCTGATGTGTAGCCTGGATGTGCTAGTGTGGTGTAAGCTCCCATCCCCAGAAATCTACACTGTGTCCCCTTGAGATTGGTCTCCAGTAAAAGTGCCACATCTCATTGTAGTCATTTAATGTATTGGGTCACCAGGCTTCTCTTGACCTTGTCTCCCTGATCACTTTCCAGTATAGAACTAGGATAGGACTGAAAGAGCCCTATCGTCCAATGGTGGAGTACCCACCATGCTAGGCATCAGCCAATGTGTCCGTGTTTTCTCTCCCTGAACTATAACATCTTTGAACACCGTAACTTGTATCTGACCCTCCCCACCCCATGTGAGAGTGTGTCCCCATAACATAACTGAAACCTACTCAACAAGGGAGTCTCAGAGGTCTCTAGCCCACCACCCCACCCACCAATTCGCACCCTTACCACACTGTCATATAACTGGAGCCGACCATCCCTGTATGTGGTGGATCTGTACTTGCAATTGAAAAGTAGTCTGCTTCATGTTAGGGCAAGGAGATTCTCACTCCATGGCCCCAGATTTTGCCCTCAGTCCCACGATTATGATGCCACTGTCAGTCTGAATGCTGTGGGGTCTGAAGAGGTGACCTTAAATTCATGTTCTGTTAGCAATGGCTACCGCAAGGGGGTGAGAGGTCTCTGAACCAGTCTCTTGGTCGTCCCCAGTATATCCATGCATGGATTCCCCCTTCAAAACAATAATCTTGCTCTTTTTAAAGGTTACCTTCTGGTCCCCCTCTGTGTCCAAGGAGACCTCCAGTTGCCGCTCAGGGCCCTTGCCCCGCCAGGGCATCCCCCACCTCTCCTTCGTGGGAGGTGGTCTCTCCTTTGGTGCCGCTGTCTGTCTTTGGGTTGAGCCCCTTCTCCACAGGTGGGGTGCGGGGCAGGTTCTCGCCCCTCATGCCTCTGCAGCCTGCGACATTCCTCCAGGCACTCTGATGCCTTCTCAGGGGTTTGGAAGAAGAGTGATTTCCCTTGAAATGAGACTTTCAGCTTAGCAGGGAATAAAATCATGTACTGCAGTTTGAGACTTTGAAGCTTGACCTTCAAGGAGTCAAAAGTGCACCAGTGCCGCTAAACCTCCTGGGTGTAATCTTAGAAGATCAGAATCTTGGAGTTCTCATGCCGCACCTCCCCCATTTTGTGTGCCACGTTAGGATCATGTCCCTGTCCTGCAAGTTTAGGGAGCATGCTATCACAGGCCTTGGGGAGGCCCCAAGCAGTGGTCCGCCCCCAGTGCTTGTTGCACCTGCTCAATAATAAAGCATGAGGAGAGTTTGTCGCAGTCACTCATCCAGGAAGTGTGCCACATTCAGCCCCCTATGTGACCCCCACAATTCTAAAATTGTTCCATTGAGCGTGGTTTTCAGCATCCTCAAGTCTCCACGTGTCCTTGGTAGTGGCTCAGGCTTCTGTGACTTTCTTGCAAAGGCCCTGGACCGTGTCCTCCAGCTCAGAGATCCTTATTGCTGCTGAGGAGACCCTCTCCGCCATATTGCGGTGATCCTGATGCAAGAAGGAGACTATAAATGCACTTCACCAAATCTTCCCTCTAAAGCCTCTTGGGAAGACTGGAAAGCTAGGAGAAGGGCATCATTATCAGGCATTGCAGGTGGAGTGTCATCCATTGGAGGCGTTACTACCTTTGTGTAGCAGTCCATTCTCCCCTGGCGAGGGGACTTAGGTTCTTTGTCACTGACAAAGCTCCCAACACAAGAGTGCTACCCTGTATGCTCCGGTTCAGAAAGGCATGCACTTGATAGGGCAATGTCCCAGGCCGAGCCTCACACGAGTCGTCACCGTTGCACCTCAGGTCAAGGGTGGGGAAAGGCCACCATCCAATTTGCTCATCTCCAACGTTGCTATGGCCTGGACAGCGAAGGACTAGCCATCATTCCCCAGCTGGCAATAAAGAGGGAGGGCTCTGGTCCCACGGTGATGAAATCCAGTCCATAATGGCTTTTGATGGTCGGAGGATGTTATGTTATGTTAATAAGCTTTTAAAGCGCACTTCTCCCCAAGGGTGTCCTAGCGCTGAGCACTGCCTAACTGGTTTCTGGGAATGGAGATGACTTATTCAGAAAACAGCCATGTTTTCAGTCCCTTCCTGAAGGAGAAAAGCTCGGTAGCATTCCTGAGATGAGCTGGTAGGCTGTTCCAGGCTTTAGCAGCACAATCGATAAAACTACTGCCACCCAAATTGACTTTTTTCCCTCGGGGGACGGCAACTTGCTTTGCTTCAGAGGCACGCAACACTCTTCCGGGGACATACCATTGAAGGCGTTTTCTCAGATAGTCAGGGTCACTGCCAGTCAAGGATTTAAAAATTGTGCAAAGCGCTTTGAATTGTGCACGTTGTTTTACTGGAAGCCAGTGGAGATGCCAGAGTCCCTTTCTAAATGAGACAAACCTAGGTGTGCCCGTTAACAACCTGGCTGCCGCATTTTGCACCAGCTGTTCAGATGTTTCTTATGAATATTCAAATACAGACTGTTGCAATAATCCAGCCGGGACAAAATGAGCACATTGACTGCCGTCCTAAAGCTATCCTCAGGTAGGAGGAATTTTATTTTCCGCAATACCCTGAGAAGATAAAAGCTTGTCGAAACAACTCCGCTAACCTGATCGCCGAAGGTAAGTTTGTTATCTAAGATCACCCCCAAATCCTTGGCTTTCCTAGTAGGGGTTGAAGGCGTTCCCATTTCTTCTGGCCACCAGTCCAGAGTCCAGAGATTTGGATTGTTGCCGAAAATGATGACCTCCATTTTGCCTGCGTTTAATTTCAGGCAGTTTAAGGACATCCAGCCGGCAATGGCTTTCATGCAGTCACAGCATCTTATGCCAGCTTCCACTTCTTTGCCTCACTGTAAGGACAACACAATTTGTGTGTCGTCCGCATAGGATGTTAATTGGAGCCCAAACGATCTTATCAGCGCTGCCAGAAGGCCAACATAGATATTAAAGAGCGTGGGGCTAAGGGATGATCCCTGTGGGATTCCACAGGGAAGGGAGAACGGCTTGGACCTATTCCTACCGAGATCCACCGTTTTAGTTCTATCAGCCAGAAAAGATTTTAGAAGATTCCAGGCTTTGCCCTGAACCCCCACAGCCGATAAACGATCCATCAGAACATCGTGATGGACAGTATCAAAGGCTGCAGACAGATCCAGCATAATCAGGTTTGCCCCACCCCCCTGGTCCACTGCCTCTCGCACCTCTTCCGTGGCTTTGATCAGGGCTAGTTCTGTGCTGTGTTCCGCACGAAAGCCAAATTGCGTAGAGTCTAACAGATTGTTGATCTGAATGAATTTGCTAATTTACGCGTTCACAGCCCTCTCGATCATTTTGGCCGGCAGTGGGAGGCGAGAGATAGACCTGTAGTTGTTAGGATCTCAGGAATCCAGATTTGGCTTTTTTATCAGTGGAAGAATTCCAGTCACTCTCAGGGCACTCAGGATTGCACTCTCAGGGAGCGGGGCCCACTGGGGAGTCCCGACTCCAGAGCACAGCATCGGTCCAGTAGAGCTGCCTCCACTCCGACCCCAAGCAAGGGACCCACCTGTCGGCAAATCAGCAGTCGCTCTTTAGTCCCTCACACTTCTGCGCCAGTGGCATGGCAACAAGCGGCACACAACCCTCTCTAGGTGGGTAGAGTGTCTCACTCCTGTCCTCAGTCCTGGCATCCATGAGTCCTTCCTGCCGAAGCCTGCACACTAATCAGGATCAATCCCTGGGGTGGGCCTGTGCCTTCAGCACGACTTCGGGCCTCACGCACGCCATTGGGACTCTGGAAGGGCCCCAATGGCTCCTGTGCCTCCATCGCCCCAGGTTCTGGTCATGGTAGGGGGGGATGATGGGGCCGCACTCCCTCCACTATGGTCCAGGCCAAATTTTCAACTGCCAGGTGTGGGGGAAGACTGGTAGCTTCTTTCCTCTAAGCCACTGCACAGCTTAGGTCCCGCCTCTCCTCAGCTTCTGAAGGACGCTGCTGAAGGGGGGATCTTTGGTCTGAGCTGATGTTGCTTTCCGCCGAAGGTGAAAGGTGAGCTTCAGTTGTCATGGTAGGGAGGGCTGGGTAGATGAAAACCTCTCTCCCTGTGGACTGGGGGAGATCTATCACCTCCAGTGTGATCTTGCCAGGGATCCTGGGTCTGCGGGCCCAGCAGTTTTCTCCAGGCACCAGTGCCCACCCACCACTGGATCTCTGGAATGATGGAGCCGGGACACCACCACATCACTCAGGGATACCACCACATCACTCAGGGACACCATCACATCACTCAGGGACACCACCACATCAAATGACGAGGTCCCTAGCAAAAAGCGGCCTCTTCAGTACCCTGGTCACCAATCTCTCCCACACCCCTACGACCTGTTGGATTCCATATGGGCCATCCCCAGGTGTCTTTGAACCTCTCATAAGCACTGCTAGTAGAGAGTGTGAGCCATAGGTGCCCTGTAGTAGTCTCCTCTCCCAGTTATCCTTGTAGATGCCTAGTGTATCACGTGTTTTATTTTAGAGGCATAATAATAGAGCTCCAAGTCTGGGAGGCCCATGCCTCCCTCTAGAGGGTCCAGTTTGACAATGCCACTCTGCACTGCCTCCCAGCCCACACTAATTAAGTCATGATGCTGTCCAGGGTCTTAAAAAAGCTGCAAGGTAGAGTATAGAGTGCATTCTGAATATTATAGAGACAATTGGGGAGGACCACAATTTTTGCCACCATGATTCTTCCTGCCATCGACAGCGGCAGTGTATGTCAGAAGTGAAGAGAAATCGCCAGTCCCTCAGCAGCGGGTCAATACTGTACTAACATTGTTCTTCTAATTAGTGTATTACCATGATGTCTAGGTACCTGAAGGTTTTAGTTTCCCAAGCAGTCCCATCAAAGACAGTGTTTCCTCTGGGGTCTTACTTAATGCCCCCAATGTGAAAAGCAGCGACTTGCGCCTGTTAATATGCAATCCTGTTACTGCTCCAGACTCATTTTGCTGTCAAAGCTCGTTGAGTCGCCGTAAAAAGAAAATCACGTGGTCCACGTACAAGGAAATAAAGTGTGTGGAGTCCCCCACCCCAAAACCAAAGCCTCTATATCTCCACGGAGTTTAGACACAAAGGGCTCCAATGCCACCACAAATAGGAGAGGGGACAGCGGGCAGCCGGTCTTGTACCTGTTGTCACTCCCCATCCCGCGGAAACACCCCTTCCATAAAATATAAAGTAAAATTAACAAATTAATCTTGACTACACAAAATCACAACAATAAAAATTAAACAATTTACATTGTGAATAATCAATTAAATATTTAACAATAACAATAATAAACATTAAAACTAAAATAATTATAATTTGATTAACTTCCTACCCTGTTCCCTACAAACTCAACAGCCTGCTACTAAGGTACACAACACTAATTAATTAAAAAAAATGAATTACACATTTAAATTACAAACTACATTTTTAACAATTATTAATAATTATATCTGCAAAGCTACCACCTACAAATTAATATACTAACTAATATATAGTAATTTAATAATAAAGCTGTATTTATTACAACTATATTAAAGTAAAGAATATTAAATACAATATTCTTAAAAGCTATACTATATAGCAAGACAATTATATTTTGACCACGATATCATGGCAGCCTGAATATTTTTGACACACTATTCATATCACATAATATTTAGTAACCAATATTTGTGTTGTTCACCGCTGAAACAGTTTAGCTACAGAGAACATTTAGTCTGGAGCATGACAAGAGTAACAAGTCAAGTGGTTTTCTGCCATGGTAACTTAAGTCCGAAATGAAAAGGAAGCCCATATAAGCAGTACACCATGAAAAGAAGATAATACATAGTTTTACTCAGGAACCACTTTATTCTTCAGTCTCCTCTCTCCACCAGAAAACTCCACAAACCAATAACTGGCCAGTTGTCTAACATTCTAAAGCAGACTCCCTAGAACAATAGGAGGGGAAGGAAGGATGGAAGTAACAAAGGGAAATACAGCTACTCTACACTTGTCACGAGGTTGTAACGTAGATGGGGACCGGAGGAATACCGGCGAGGAATGAGGGCTGCAACTCGTAATTGGACACTGCGCACATTTCCAGTTATCAAATCCACCCATCAAGGGGGCTTGAATCATTCAGCTTCTGCCATTTCGCACTTACCCGGGTTGATGCATTCTGGGCGCTGCAGTTGTGAGAGAGCTGCAGTGAAGTCTGGCCCATGTGACTACTAGGTCAGAGGATCACCTCCAATGGCAGGGCTTCTGGACATTCAAATGTGCGGGTGGAGTCACACGCAGCCTGATCAGCAGCATCTGAGGAAGGCCGTCAGGCCGAAATGCATTATGCACACGCTGACATTCAGAAAAATAAAGGTGTTCCAAAGGATTCCCCTGAGTGGTCTCTCTCTCTGTTCCTTTGGAGTGGATTGTTGTGGATATATATATATATATATACATGTCAGGATTCGCTCCTTCCCCTTCGCCATCAGCGGAATGCGACGGTATCACGGAGCTTGGACGAACTACAGGAACCAGCAGGCTGAGCGCGGAGCATGCGCGATAGCATCTGCCCTTAAAAGACACCCATTATGGAGAATGACTCTTGCCGGCGCATGTCTTGTTTTGAGGAACGGAGACGCGAGATGAAGGAAGTTGCCAGCTTCCCAGACCGCGCTCCGTCCTTTCCGGGAAGGTAAGATAGAGCGGCTGCTCTCTTACCCTTCTATTTGGATTCCTCGCGGACGAGTGTCAGGCTTGGCATTCCCGGGGAGGCATCACAGAGACGCATGCCAGGAGGTGTTTACCGGCGTTCTCTGCAACCCCCGAGTACTCTTAGCATCTCAGGGTTGAGCGGAGGCTCCCTTGGGGTCACATCGCGAGTGCACCGCGGTCGAGTGTCAGGCTTGGTATTCCCGTGGTCCCGCAAGGATATAACAGAAACGCTCACCAAGAAGGTGGTTGCCAGCGTTCTTCAGTTTACCTTCAAGCATCTTTTCACCATCAAGATAGAGCGGCTGCTCTCTTGAGATTACGTGATCACACCCGCGGTTGAGTGCCAGGCTTGGCATTCCCGCATTGGATGTAGGGTGTAGGGATCTGCACAAATCAGGCATAAGTATTTTCCATGGCAACCGGATAATCCAAGACAGCATACAAGCGGCATTTTCGGCCGTTTCTTAGCACAGTGCCCTCCGTTGGTGAGTACCAAGACTGGTACTCATGCGGAGGACGGTTGGTTCTTTGTTTGTTCACTAAGTTTTGCCGGCTGAGACAGAGGGTTGCAAAGGACTACACGACACATGGTTACGTTACATCTGGTTCACCCCATTATCTCTTGATAACTTGACTGTCTAGTTGGGACTTCATTATAATTTGCCTTGTTTTGCCTTGATTGGTGTGTAATCATTTCACCATTAAAAACCCCGTAACTTTACAACTTGTGTTCATCTCTATATATCCGTCTTTGTGTCATCGAATCGATCCTGTGGAATTCAGGGAGATTACATAATATTCGACCTGCGTTACTCAATCTTCCTCCTGATCGGATTGACGACACATGGCCGACATGGATGACGTCTTAGCTGCTTTGGCGGCTGTACAGAACGAACTCGCTGCATCACGGCAAGAAACAGCGGATTTGCGGACCAGATTAGACACAATGCACAGAAACCCTTTCAATGCCGGAAACCCATCACCGGCCCCTCCATCATCGGTGGTGGTGGAGATGCCTGTTTCCATACCTCTTGCCACGCCTGAGAGATACAGTGGGGATCTCAGCACAGTACAGGTGTTCCTAACTCAAGTGGCCTTGCATCTCTCCTGTAAGCCGACGTCGTTCCCCACTAATCAAGCAAGGGTGGCATTCCTCATCTCCTATCTGGCAGGAATTGCCGCCCAATGGGCAGTGCCACTGGTGAGTCATGACGACCCTCTCCATACGACTGGACTGCCTTTCAGGACGAGTTCGTGAAGGTGTGCGATCGAAGAGCTGATTCATACACAGCAGACAGGGAATTGCTGGAACTTCGCCAGGGCAGTAATGATCTGTTGCAGTATTTGAACAACTTCAGGTGCTTGGTGGCGGAGACCAAGTGGCCCTCATCAAAACAAACAGCGCTCTTTCATCAGGGGTTGAGCGAAGATTTTAAGGATGTTATAGCCCAGATCGACCGACAGCCCACGACCTGTGAGGATCTTATTAGTCTGGTTCTGCGCCTGGATCATCGCTTGAGCGAGCGAAGGGGTGATCACAAGAGGAAAGGGAAGCCTCCCCCCTCATTCGGGTCACAAGGGCCTGCCGACCCACATCCATCAGCCCGGGCAGAACCAATGGATATTGGGGCCATTAGAGCTAGTCTTACTACTCCTGAAAAGGAATCACGCCGCAAACAAGGTCTCTGCCTGTATTGCGGCAAGAAGGGACACTTCGTGAGGGAATGCCCAGCTAAACCGAAGAGCAGTCAATATCGGACCAACAGGTCGGTGACAGCTGTGGTGGACACTCCGGCGGAAAACGAACGGACTCCCTGAATAGCAAAGGGGCCTCTCGGAGTCACATTTGTATCCCTTCATTGTCACGCATGGATCGCGTGCGTCTTCAGCATCTATTCATTACCATTCAAGTGGGGATACGGGCGGATTGGGTGGTTGCCATGATCGATTCGGGAGCCACTGGTCAGTTCATGGATAAAGCGGAGGCACAGCGTCTGGGCATTGCTCTTCTAGCCAAGGAGTTCCATGAGGACGTATACGCTGTGGATGGGCATAAGCTGGTCTCGGGTCCGATCAGCCAAAGTACTGGAGGAGTTCATGTATGGTTTGGGGACTGGCACGAGGAGGTAATCGACTTTAGCATCATACGGGCTCCTCAGTACGGAATCATTTTAGGGTTGCCATGGCTCGGGAAGCATAACCCCTCTATCAACTGGGAAAACAGTGAAATTCGCATGAACTCCCCGTATTGCCTCCTACACTGCAGTATGGCTCCGGAACACCCCGTCCGGGATCAGGTCCCGATACAGATGGTAGCCACAGCGGCTGAAAAGGCAGTGGTCCTTCCCGATGCATATCAGAAATATATGGATGTCTTTGATGATATACAAGCTGAGGTGCTCCCTCCGCATCAGATATATGACTGGGGCATGTGTGCCCAGTGGTAGACTCTACGCCTTAACAGAACCTGAAAACCTCCATCTGCGCTCGTACCTGGATAAACTACTTGGTCTTGGGTTCATTAGGCCGTCTAAATCCCCAGCAGCCTCACCCTTATTTTTCATCCCCAAAGCGAATGGGGAGCTAAGGGTCTGTGTGGACTTTAGGGCTCTGAACGCCATCACGGTCAAGAACAGATACCCCTTGCCACTCATAAACGTCCTGTTGGAACAGGTAAAAAAGGCCAGAATATATACGAAGCTCGATCTCAAGGGGGCCTACCATCTCGTACGCATGAGGAGCGGCGACGAATGGAAAACAGCATTCAAGACCAGATTCTGGCTCTTCGAGTACCTTGTAATGCCGTTTGGGCTCTGCAACGCCCCTGCGGCCTTTCAGTACTTTCTAAACGATGTGTTACACAATATCCTGGATATCTATGTTGTTGTATACATCGATGACATCCTCATCTATTCTGATACAGTGGAGGATCATGTGAAACACGTATCTACAGTGCTACGGATACTTCGGGAGAACATGCTGTTCTGCAAGCTCAGCAAGTGTGATTTCCATGTCACATCTGTGGAATTCCTAGGGGTGATGTTGAGTCCTGATGGACAGGAGATGGCGGAACGCAAGGTCCAGGTGGTAAAAGACCGACCTACCCCTCAGTGTGTTAAGGATGTGCAGTGCTTCATCGAGTTCGCCTACTTTTATAGGAGGTTCATCGATGGCTTCTCTGGGCTAGTGGCTCCTATCACGCACTTGCTAAGGAAATCCCAGATGTTCAGGTGGACCCCCGAAGCGCAGGAAGCGTTCGTTGCCCTGAAGAGGGCATTCGTTACGGCTTGCCCATCCTGACCCAGAACTACCTTACATGGTGGAGGAGGATGCGTCCGAGGTGGCTCTGGGGGCCATCCTTTCACAGCGGCATGCTCTCACTGGTTTGCTTCATCCGGTGGCCTTCATGTCCCGAAAACTGAACGACGCGGAGAGGAATTACCACATCGCAGAAAAGGAGCTATTGGCTATAAAGGACGCCTTCACCGAGTGGAGGCATTTGTTGATGGGAGCCAGACACGTGGTGACTGTGTTTACAGACCACCGGAATTTGCAGTTCATGACAGCGGCAAGGCACCTCTCTCCCCGTCAGTTAAGGTGGATGCTGTTCTTCTCCGGCTTCCATTTCCACATCACGTACAGACCCGGTACGGCCAACAGGAAAGCCGACGCTCTTTCACGGCAATCAACCATCTCAACACCGCTTCCTGCTCCTATCCATTCCATACTCCGTCCGGCTGTTGTGTTGTGGGCAATACAGCCTGAGGCTTTTCTTAGAGGGGTGCAGCTCAGTGTTCGCTCTTCCATGTGGAGAACATGGCTCCAGTGTCACAAGGAGTGGCAGGTTAGGGACGGGATTCCCATGAGCAGCCGCCGCCTGTTGGTACCGACGCCGCAGCTTCGGAAGCAAGCATTTTGTTGGTGTCACGTTTCCCCCTGCGAAGGTCATCTCGGGATCGAGAAGACTATTGATAGTCTGGGCAGACAATTCTGGTGGCCTACCATGAGAGCGGACGACAGGATTTGGGTCGCTGCCTGCGGGATCTGCGCTACCATGAAATCAGACCATGGCCGCCCGCAAGGGTTGTTACAGCCTCTTCCAACGCCCTCCAGACCTTGGGAAAACATATTGTTGGACTTCATTGTGGGGTTACCAGTGGATCAAGGGTGCTCTGCGGTCCTGGTTGTTGTGGACTACCTCACAAAAATGGGACACTTTATTGCTTGCAAGCAGGTGCCCTCGGCGGGTCACCTGGCCATGTTATTGTTGAAGCGTGTGGTGTGATTGCACGGATTGCCCAGCGTAATTGTGTCCGACAGGGGTTCCTAGTTCACGGCACAGTTCTGGAAGACATTTTGCTCGGCCCTACACGTCAAGTCCGCCTTATCCACCAGCTACCACCCGCAGACAGACGGGCAGACGGAACGTCTCAACCAGACTCTCAAGCAATACTTGCGTTGTTTCATTGATCAAGGGAAAGAAGAGTGGGTGGACTTGCTATGGCTTGCGGAAATCGCTTATAACAACGCCACACATAGCTCCACGAAGGCATCCCCTTTCTACTGCAACTATGGTCAACACCCCCATTTTCTCCCGTTCGAGCACCCGGTCAAGACCCAGCAGGTGCCGGAAACGTCCAGTAGGGTTGCACACATCAAGGACACCCTATTGCTCTCTCGGAAATGCTTTGAGGCCGCCAAGGCGACATACAAGAACTATGCTGACAAATGCCGGAGGCCAGGGCCTTTGTACAGAGTAGGGGATTACGTTTGGGTATCGACCAGGAACCTGCGGTTCCGCAAGCACAGCATATTTCATCCGAAGTACATCGGGCCATATCGCATCACCAAATGTGTGAGCCCTGTTAACATGAAGCTGGCTCTGCCGAACCAGATGCGGATCCATCCTGTGTTCCACATACCGCTGTTGAAGCCTTCCACCTCTTTGCGGAAGTCGCCACCTTTGCCTATGGTGGTAGATGTGGAGCAGGAGTATGAAGTGGATGGCATACTTGATTCGACATGGAGAAGGAGCAGGCTGTGGTATCTAGTGGCATGGAAAGGGTACGGCCCTGAGGAACATTCGTGTGAGCCTGCCTCTGGGGTACACGCGCCCAGGCTGGTGGCGTCTTTCAACAGGAAGTATCCTGCAAAGGCGGGCCCCGTGGGGCGCCTTTGAGGGAAGGAGGATGTACTGTCAGCATTCGCTCCTTCCCCTTCGCCATCAGCGGAATGCGACGGTATCACGGAGCTTGGACGAACTACAGGAACCAGCAGGCTGAGCGCGGAGAATGCGCGATAGCATCCGCCCTTAAAAGACGCCCATTATGGAGAATGAGCGTCGGATATTTTGACTCTTGCCGGCGCACGTCTTGTTTTGAGGAACGGAGATGCGAGACGAAGGAAGTTGCCAGTTTCCCAGACCGCACTCCGTCCTTTCCGGGAAGGTAAGATAGAGCGGCTGCTCTCTTACGCTTCTATTTGGATTCCTCGCGGTCGAGTGTCAGGCTTGGCATTCCCGGGGAGGCATCACAGAAATGCAAGCCAGGAGGTGTTTACCGGCGTTCTCTGCAACCCCCGAGTACTCTTAGCATCTCAGGGTTGAGCGGAGGCTCCCATGGGGTCACATCGCGAGTGCACCGCGGTCGAGTGTCAGGCTTGGCATTCCCGCAAGGATATAACAGAAACGCTCACCAAGAAGGTGGTTGCCAGTGTTCTTCAGTTTACCTTCAAGCATCTTTTCACCATCAAGATAGAGCGGCTGCTCTCTTAAGATTACATGATCACACACGCGGTTGAGTGCCAGGCTTGGCATTCCCGCGTTGGATGTAGGGTGTAGGGATCTGCACAAATCAGGCATAAGCATTTTCCATGGCAACCGGATTATCCAAGACGGCATACGAGCGGCATTTTCGGCCGTTTCTTAGACAGTGCCCTCCGTTGGCGAGTACCAGGACTGGTACTCATGAGGAGGACGGTTGGTTCTTTGTTTCTTCACTCAGTTGTGCCGGCTGAGACAGAAAGTTGCAAAGGACTACACGACACGTGATATCGTTACATCCGGTTAACCCCATTATCTCTTGATAACTTGACTGTCTAGTTGGGACCTCATTATAATTTACCTTGTTTTGCCTTGATTGGTGTGTAATCATTTCACCATTAAAAACCCCTTAACTTTACAACTTGTGTTCATCTATATATATCCGTCTTTGTGTCATCGAATCAATCCTGGGGAATTCAGGGAGATTACAATATATATATATATATATACATATATATATATATATATATATATATGTATATATATATATATATATATTGCGCTCTTCACAATCCCAGGATCCCAGGAAGGAAATGACAGCACTCGGGGGGTATCTTCCTCACACAGTAGTTTTATTCACACAAGCACGCCACAGACGCGTTTCAGCACTTGGCCTTCGTCAGTGTGTGTGTTTACATATATAAGTGTGTGTGTATATATATATATATATATATATGTATATACATATCTATATCTATATATATATCTATATATATATATATCTATATATATATATATATACATATATATATATATAGATAGATATATATATACATATATATATATATATGTATATATATTACCTACTGGCGGTCGCCAGTAGGTATATATAGTTAGGATTTTTTCTCTATGGGATTTTTGAAAATTCTATGTCTAATAACTTTGGCGTTTGTGGACGGAATTGGCTGAAATTTTCAGGAAAATGGAACATTTTGTTTCTGAGCAGCCCCTGAAAATTTGGGGGGGTTTCGTCAAGGGGGGGCCGAGAAAAAAGGGGGGTCCCAAAACGTGTTTTTAACATTGAGCTTTCCATAGGGCGGTTGGCCTCACTTTTAGCCCGAACGGCTGAATGGATTTGCACGAAACTTGGCAAAATTGTAGGGACTGGTAGCCCGATGTGCCTTTGCTAGGTCTCAATATATGTGCTCCAGTGGATTTTGAGAAATTAACGTTCAAAAAAAGATATATATCTGTAACAGCGGACCGGGCAGCGCTCCAGTTCGCGTACTTTTCGCGTTACGGAGCTTTGTGAAGCGAAGCTGATTGGTTCTCCGGCGTCTGTAAACATTCCAAACAGTCCGTAGCGGCCGCCATCTTGTCTCTCGGTAGGATCGAGAGACAAGAGGAGGCCAAAGCGAAGGGGCAAATGACCATAAGGGGGCATAGTAGATCCTCGCTGACCCCCTAGGTTTGATGTGGAGGTTTTAAAAGGGCCCCGCGGGGCAAAAAAAAAAAATAATAATAATAATCGAACGGCTGAATGGATTTGTACGAAACTTGGCAAAATATTAGGGACTGGTAGCCCGATGTGCCTTTGCTAGGTTTCAATATATGTGCTCCAGTGGATTTTGAGAAATTAACGTTCAAAAAAAGATATATATCTGTAACAGCGCTCCGCTTCGCGTACTTTTCGCGTTACGGAGCTTTGCGAAGGTGATTGGTTCTCCGGCGTCTGTAAACATTCCAAACAGTCCGTAGCGGCCGCCATCTTGTCTCTCGGTAGGATCGAGAGACAAGAGGAGGCCAAAGCGAAGGGGCAAATGACCATAAGGGGGCATAGTAGATCCTCCCTGACCTCTTAGGTTTGATGTACCATTTTGCCAAGTTTGGTGTAATTCCGTTCAGCCATTCAGGCTGTAGACGTATCTAAATGTCCTATGGAAAATTGCATGGGGAAAACACATTTGAAAGTGTTGAAATTTAGAACCAATTAAAATGTTACTTTGGTTTTGTATTTGTGTGTGATGAAAGTTAATTGGTTATGTATATATCTAAAATGAGAGGAAACCACAGCCATTTTGTGATACTACTGTCTGAGGTACATTTGTGAGGAATTTTTGGTGCTCAATTTCTGGTGTTTGGTTTACACAGTACTAACACTTCTCCTACTTTTAAAAAGGTGAGTTGTTAATTTGTAAGGGGAACTATGTTGTACACTTTAAGATAATTTGAAAAATGTTTTCTGTTATTTATTTACAGTCCTTCTGTTATACTAAATACTAAAAACGATAAATGAAAGTGATTATTTTTTTCTGCAATTTACAGCAAGCAATTTCAAAATAAAATGGCTCACAATGAAGAGACCGTGGCAATTTCTTTTGAATTATCCACTACATTTATTGAAATTGACAGCACCAATAATGAAGTATTCTCACAAGGAGGAGATGACTTGAATGATTTTTTGGATCAATCTCTTGATGGCGAATTTATCGAATGTTTGGAGACCATAGAGTTACAAGAATCATCATTGCAGACTTTTCATGAGGAGATTCCAGATGAGATGATTGAAGAGGAAATTCCTGATGAGGACATGTTACTAGTTCTTTCAAATTTTGAAAATTCAGAAGAATAAATTTATATTTAGAAATACAAAAATTGTTTGAGACATTATTCATTTTTATTTTTAATTTATGAGGTTGTAGCAAAGTGATTGTAGTATAAAATGAGACTTATAGTATAGAGTGGAACATTTTTATGTTACATGGGAAGTTTACTCATATTTACTTCCCTTCTCCCACTATATTATCTCCAATGTGTATTTGACATCTCTTCTTCATCTCCGGCCTCCTTTCTCTCACTGTCTGTCTCTGATGCATCTTATCGCTGCCATTTTGTGTAATTACAGAAGAGAGTAAAATAAAATAGTTCGGAACGTGAAAAGGGGGCAAAGTAGAGTACCCCTCACCCCCTAGGCCTTCTCAGGCGGTCCCAAAAGGATCAATTTCTGCTTTCCTGAGAGATTATGGTATGAGTTCCATATACCACAATAACTTGCATTACAACATGCAAGATATCTATCTCCTATTACCAACTTTTGGAGATATTCGCGCTAAGCGCGAATATCTCCAAAAACTAACACCTGCCCTGAGCAGTTCTTAGCCATCTTATCCAATGGGAGGTGGATAACATGGCTAAGAGCATTAGCTCGGTAATGCATGAATATCGCTGACTTTTTAGCGATATTCATGCATTGCGGCCGTTTTTTATCGCATTTGCGATAAACCTTGATAATAGCAAGGTTTATCTTCGATAATTTCTGACGATGCTTAGCGGTAAAAAATTAGTTGCTAAGTATCGTTAGCGATAAATATCGCTTAACTTTGGCAATATGCACCAACGTCTGTTAACGTTCGATTCGAAGGAAATGAGGAAGTGTTGAAAAACATTGTCTGCGCCATCTTGCCTTTTTTGAAATGCCACACTTTTGTTGTGCACGGCAGCCATTTTAGATGCCTTGACCAGACCCACTCTCTGCACGCTGTCGATTCGTAGCATGGCTCCCCACCCTCGCAAGCATCTTCCCCAGGCACTGCTCACCCCCGCTCTCTGTCTTATGCATGGGCAATAAACCTCCCCCCATCTGCGCTGCTCTTCCCTGAGAATCACACTCTGTGCCCGCCCGACACCTCCCTTTCGCCCTATTCACTACCGCACCCTCTGACACTCCTCTTCCTCTGTGTCCGATTGTCCAGGCCGGTCCTAGGCTATCAGCTAGCCCTGCAGATGTAGTTTATGGCCCCAGCTGTAAAGAATCACCCCTCTTCAAAGGAGTTATAGTAGATCAAGGCCCACACCCGATGAGATCCGTCACACCACACGTGTTCATACTATCTGAAAACCATCCTGTATTGTGATTGGGGAGGGGACCGAGCCTGAAGCGGAAGATTCCAGGGATGACTCTTTGTACATCAAAGTTTTTACAATTATGTGTCACATTAAAAATATATAGCACTCCAACAAAGTAGTAGGAATATAAAACTTTAATAACTTATAAATATATACAACAAAACAAAAACAGTAAAAACATTTAAACAACGAAGAGACCGTGGCAATTTCTTTTGAATTATCCACTACATTTATTGAAATTGACAGCACCAATAATGAAATATTCTCACAAGGAGGAGATGACTTGAATGATTTTTTTGATCAATGTCTTGATGGCGAATTTATCGAATGTTTGGAGACCATAGAGTTACAAGAATCATCATTGCAGACTTTTCATGAGGAAATTCCTGATGAGATGATTGAAGAGGAAATACCTGATGAGGACATGTTACTAGTTCTTTCAAATTATGAAAATTCAGAAGATGTTGCCTGGGTGCCGCACTGATTTGGGTATCCGGCGTGGGGCGTCCCGGGGGGTGGGTTGTCAGTAGCGGTCTGTTGTGCGAATAGTTCCAAGGCAGCAGAACGCGCTGAAATCTGGATGTCACGAAGGTGATGTCTAGTAAGTTGGCGCCCAGCAAATAACGGCGTGGGGCGCCGCGGGGGGGGGGGGAGGCAGTCCAAAGTTCCGTTAAAAGGGCAAAGGAAAGGATCGGTGGTTTGAACCATCAGTCAAAAAGGGGAGGGGGTGCAACAATTTTTCCTACCGGGTCACACTGTGCTTTCACCGGAACTGAGGTCTGCAGGATTCTAGTCATTCAAACTGAGGCTGGCGCCAGCATGGGAGCGCCGACGTCCTGCGGCTACAGTTTCGTCACTCCACGGGCGATCATGGCAGTCATTCCCCATCGGGGGTGTCTGCGGGGGTCGGGGACTCCCGCGGCTCCTCTAGAATCTTCAAGGTCGTGGAGGACTACGGTGGTGGAGTCAACCAGTGACCGGGCCATTTCTTTATGCTGGGCCCGCTCTTGCCAGGTCGACCGCCATTTTGAGAGTTCGGTAGCTACTGGCGATCGCGGGGTCAAATGAGCGGACGGGCTCCACCCTGCCGGGCGAGACGTTGCAGCATCGCCACAGTGGAAGAACCCTTTTCCGGGCGCCTGGAGCGCTGAGGGTGCAGCTGGGAAGCCTCCACCTGGGGAGGCGGGAGAGGCCTGTTCGCACCGTCTCTCCCTCCCAGTGCACCCCACGGCGTCTCGCTTGAGATTTGTTATGGCCGGACCAGGCGATGAGGACGAGAGGGGGGGGGGTCGGAGGCATGTGCAAGACATCCCCCCCCCAGGGTTGTTGCAGCAATTATTCAAGAAAGAAGAAATGTCCCGTCCGTCTTTGGGCCGGACCTCCGGTGGATGGCGGCCGGACGCCCTTTGCTCTGGCCCCATGAACGGGTTCCTTGGCTCATCGGCTGCAGCCGGATCCCGTCGGCCCCAGCCCCCGGCCGTTGGTGGCCGGACCGGGAGAGAGTGTGGAGGGACAACCTGCAACTCTCAAGGGCCACCGCGGCCGGACTGGGAGAGAGAGGGGAGGGTCGAGGACACGGACATTCCCCCCCCTGAAACTCTCCAGTGTTGTCAATCCCCCTGGCCGGGTCCCGCTGGCCTCGGCCTCTCCTCCGGCTACACCCTACGTGATGATCTCCTGGCCGAGGCGTGGCAGCAGGACCCGCCTTATATGTGTTGCTTCCGGCTGGGCGTAGCCGAAAACCTGTTGCCCTTTGGAAGTTTCTAGAATGGGGCGGATGTCTGCTGACTTCTATCTTTCCCAGTTTGCCGTTATTTGGCCGTGGCAGGCGGTGGGACAGACACGTTTTGGGGCAGTGAGGGGCGATGTTTTCAGGTTTCTTATTACGGGCTTACTTCTAACGTTTCTTGTTTCTAGGACAATAATAGGTTTTATCATTACGTATTGTTATCGTTTCTTTGTTTGTTATTTAATAAAAAGTTCATCAGTGGCCTACTGATTTTCGGTTTCCTATTCTTTTCTTTCCAGGTTGTTTCATGCTAAAGTTTCTGTTAACAGGATACAGTGATCACTTCGTTATTATTGCATATGTCCTTTTCACTAGGGGTGCTCTCTGGTCGGGCCAGATGACCTATCTCTAGTAAATGGTCCGGGTGAAACAGGTGCATCAATCAGTGGGGAGTAGATAGGCATGACAGATTACAACGGGGGAGAAAGGTCCGCATTACGTACCCTTTCACTACTTGCAAAGATTTTCCTACGTTTATTTGCAAACAGGGAATACCTCAAAAAAGAACTAATTCCCAAACAGTCAATGTTCGGACAATCAATCAATCAATGAGGAATGAAATAGGTACGACGTGTTAAAGGCTTGCGTTACCTACCCTTCACTATCTGCAAAGGGAGAGAGAATATTCCTATTCTTCCTCGTTTGCAGGCAGAGAAGATCCTTAAGAGAACCAACTTCGAACAATTCAATGCTCGATTCAAACAATAAACAAGGGGTACTGTGAACACAAATGAACGCCGCTTATGTACATACACATTGCTATTTTCAACAGGTTGTTCCTAATGTTTCTATTTTAGCGAGGTCAAAAAGAGATCCCATTAGTGGCCTACTGATTTTGCTCGATTCCTTTTGTTTTTTTACACGATTTTTCGCTATCTGCAAAGACTAAACAGAGTATTGCGACTCTGTGCTTGTTTGTAAATAGAGAATGAACCAAAGAGAACAATCAATCAAATGGAGAGAGAAGCAGGCACGACGGATTACAACGGGGGCAAAGGCCTGCGTTAACTACCCTTCACTATCTGCAAAGAGAGAGTACTCCTAATAGAAATGAGGGGTGGGGGCAGCATTCAAAGCAGATCAGTGTGCATAAACACGAAAATGTTTTTACTTACCACGTACTTGACATTCGACAGCTTATGATATTTGCTATTAAAAAACCATTGAAATTCACTGAAAAAACCATAGGTTATAGACCATATATAGTTAGGAATTAGCATTTACAAAACCTTGAAAATTCACTGAAAAAACCATAGGTTATAGACCATATATAGTTAGGAATTAGCATTTACAAAACCTTGAAAATTCACTGAAAAAACCATAGGTTATAGACCATATATCGTTAGGAATTAGCATTTAAAAAACCTTATTTTACTCACACAAAACCATTGAAATTCCATATATAGTTAGTTGCACTAACTATATATCGCGCACCCGCAATCCACTGCTGATGATGTCACATATTACATCATTCATGACATGGTCAGTGACATCACTGATGACATCACTGATGACATCTCAAATGACATCACTGATGACATCACTGATGACAACATCCAGTGACTGTATGTTTCTGTAAAGTTAAAATGTGTCTTACATATTGAAGAATGAGTGGAAGTATAAGTGTCTGGACAAAGGATTTAGTAGGTGCATGACTGAATGTATGAGTGAGTGATTAAATGTGTCTCACTGAGTGCATGGGTTAGTGACTAAAGTGTCTTAATTTGTGCATCATTATGTCTGTTGTTCTGTAAACTGCTGCATGTGTTGATCAGTAGCTATATGATTAACTATATGGGTTACTGATTGATTGTCCAAGTATTTGTATGGGAGACTGAGTGTGTGTGTGGCTGGCTGGGAGGTGTGTGACTCTGTGCAGATCAATGTGTACTTGTATCAATGATTGTATAACAAGGTAAGTATGTGTTAGTATATGTTTGAAAATGTAAGGTGCTCTACGTTTAACTGTATAGACAAGAAAATGGAAGTGTCATTGATTCTTTACAGTACTGACTAGGTGTGTGAGTAACTCCATGGATGAGTGGCAGACTGTGAGTGTCTGTATAGGTGTATGAGTGCATATGATAGTGTTGTAAAGATGAGTGATTGTATGTATGAATGATTGTATGGGTGAATGAGTGAAGGTGTGTGTAGACGTAGGAATCAGTGAGTGCGTATGTAGTAACTAGTATTGGTGTGTCAATGGTTTCAAAAATTATATTCTGTATTTAACACTGGGTGAAACAGGTTATATTAAAATGTGAGGAGATGCATTGTATTGTCACATGAATGATATCATCAGTGATGTGGTCATTGATGTCAAATGAGATGTCATCAGTGATGTCATCAGTGATGTCATTTGAGATGTCATCAGTGATGTCATCAGTGATGTCACTGACCATGTCATGAATGATGTAATATGTGACATCATCAGCAGTGGATTGCGGGTGCGCGATATATAGTTAGTGCAACTAACTATATATGGAATTTCAATGGTTTTGTGTGAGTAAAATAAGGTTTTTTAAATGCTAATTCCTAACGATATATGGTCTATAACCTATGGTTTTTTCAGTGAATTTTCAAGGTTTTGTAAATGCTAATTCCTAACTATATATGGTCTATAACCTATGGTTTTTTCAGTGAATTTTCAAGGTTTTGTAAATGCTAATTCCTAACTATATATGGTCTATAACCTATGTTTTTTTCAGTGAATATATATATATATATATATGTATATACATATCTATATCTATATATATCTATCTATCTATCTATCTATCTATCTATCTATCTATCTATCTATCTATCTATCTATCTATCTATCTATCTATCTATATATATATATATATATTCACTGAAAAAACCATAGGTTATAGACCATATATAGTTAGGAATTTGCATTTACAAAACCTTGAAAATTCACTGAAAAAACCATAGGTTAGAGACCATATATAGTTAGCTGGACATTTTATTGACATAAAACCAATGAAATTCCATATATAGTTAGTTGCACTAACTATATATCGCGCACCCGCAATCCACTGCTGATGATGTCACATATTACATCATTCATGACATGGTCAGTGACATCACTGATGACATCTCAAATGACATCACTGATGACATCACTGATGACATCTCAAATGACATCACTGAGGACATCATCTGGTGTCTGTGTGTTTTTGTAAAGTTTAAATATGGTTTACATATTGAAGAATGAGTGGATGTATGGAAGACTGAGTGTGTGTGTGGCTGGCTGGGAGGTGTGTGACTCTGTGCATATCAATGTGTACTTGTATCAGTGATTGTATAAGAGAGTAAGTATGTGTTAGTATATGTGTGAAAAGTATGGTGTTCTGTGTTTAACTGTATAGATGAGGAAATCGAAGTGTGATTGATTCTTCACAGGACTGACTAGGTGTATGAGTGCATATGATAGTGTTGTAATAATGAGTGACTGTATGTATGAGTGATTGTATGGGTGAATGAGTGAATGTGTGTGTAGACGTAGGAATCAGTGAGTGCGTATGTAGTAACTGGTATTGGTGTGTCATGATGTCATCAGTGATGTCATTTGAGATGTCATCAGTGATGTCATTTGAGATGTCATCAGTGATGTCATCAGTGATGTCACTGAAGTATGGTGTTCTGTGTTTAACTGTATAGATGAGGAAATGGAAGTGTGATTGATTCTTTACAGGACTGACTAGGTGTGTGAGTAACTCCATGGATGAGTGGCAGTGTGTGAGTGTCTGCATAGGTGTATGAGTGCATATGATAGTGTTGTAATAATGAGTGACTGTATGTATGAGTGATTGTATGGGTGAATGAGTGAATGTGTGTGTAGACGTAGGAATCAGTGAGTGCGTATGTAGTAACTGGTATTGGTGTGTCATGATGTCATCAGTGATGTCATTTGAGATGTCATCAGTGATGTCATCAGTGATGTCATTTGAGATGTCATCAGTGATGTCATCAGTGATGTCACTGACCATGTCATGAATGATGTAATATGTGACATCATCAGCAGTGGATTGCGGGTGCGCGATATATAGTTAGTGCAACTAACTATATATGGAATTTCATTGGTTTTATGTCAATAAAATGTCCAGCTAACTATATATGGTCTCTAACCTATGGTTTTTTCAGTGAATTTTCAAGGTTTTGTAAATGCAAATTCCTAACTATATATGGTCTATAACCTATGGTTTTTTCAGTGAATTTCATTGGTTTTTTAAAAGCTAATATCTATAGCTGTAAAATATATTCTTTATTACGTGACGTATCACGTAGCCACGTGAGACGCCTCATGACGCGTCGCATAACCGTGACGTATCGGCTCTGCAGCGCAAACAAAACCCGTAACGTAAGCGTGCCGGAGCACGCTTACAGATATATATATTTTTTTTAACCTTAATTAGACAAAATCCACACGTGCACATATCTTGAGGCCTTGCAAAGGCACATCAAACAAACAGTCCCTACAAATTTGCCAAGTTTGCTGGAAATCTATTCCCGTATTTTTTTTTTTACTGTTTCTCTAGGTTTTCCCCTTGTTACGCTTACCGGGACGCTACCCAGTACGCGAACCGGACGCTCCAAAAACACAAGATGGCGGACTCCCGTTACGCTGCCGGTTAGCTGCCCGGTTCGCGTACCGGGAAGCGCCTCTACCGCGAAAAATCGCGGGGGACTTTAATATCCCCCTCATCAATCCTAGGGGGTCAGGAGGGGTTTACCTTGCCCCCTTTCCTTCATTTCCCCCTTCTTTTTTCACCACATCTTGTCTCTCGAACCTACCGAGAGACAAGATGGCGGCCGCTCCGGACTGTTTACAATGTTGACAGCTACGCTGCCGGTTAGCTGCCCGGTTAGCTGCCCGGTGAGCTGCCCGGTGAGCTGCCCGGTTCGCGTACCGGGACGCGCCTCTACAGCGTAAAATCGCAAAAAACATTTTATTTTTATTTTTTGCCCCGCGGGGCACTTTAATATCCCCCTCATCAATCCTAGGGGGTCAGGAGTGGTCTACCTTGCCCCCTTTCCTTCATTTCCCCCTTCGTTTTTCACCACATCTTGTCTCTCGATCGTACCGAGAGACAAGATGGCGGCCGCTCCGGACTGTTTAGAATGTTGACAGACACCGGAGAGCCAATCAGCTTCGCTTCGCGAAGTTCCGTTACGCGTCAGGTACGCGAACCGGGGCGCTAACCGGAGCGCTGTCACAGATATATATATTTTTTTAAACGTTAATTTCTCAAAATCCACTGGAGCACATATATTGAGACATAGCAAAGGCACGTCGGGCAAACCATATCTACAATTTTGCCAAGTTTCATGTAAATCTATTCAGCCGTTCGAGCTAAAAGTGAGTACAACCGCCCTATGGAAAAATGAATGGGAAAAACGCGTTTTGGGACCCCCCTTTTTTCTCGGCCCCCCCTTTTTTCTCGGCCCCCCCTTGACGAAACCCCCCCAAATTTTAAGGGGCTGCTCAGAAACAAAATGTGCCATTTTCCTGAAAATTTCAGCCAATTCCGTCCACAAACGCCAAAGTTATTAGACATAGAATTTTCAGACATCCCATAGAGAAAAAATCCTAACTATATATACCCACTGGCTATCGCCAGTAGGTAATATACATATATAAACATATATAATCTGCATATCTATATAAATATAAATGCATGCATACATATACATATATGCATACATATGCATGTTATTTACATGAAAGTTTTAAAAACACTAATAAAAGCAAAGCTAAAAAGCCACCTCATTACAAACAGAATGGCTTTAACTTAAACGAGGGCAAGATCTATTGCATTTTCAATGCTTGTTTACTTTGGTTCTATCAAGAAGGCATTCAGATGTGTCACACATTTGCCATAAATTCTGAATGTTAGCACTCTAGTTGCTCATTAGATCACTGTAGTAAAGCTAGTGCTCACCAGGGAAGTCTGCTGCTAATCATGGTTTGCAGCCATTTTCCCGCATTTTTTATCCCGCAGACTTTCAGTCCGCATACCATTATCCTGCAAGGTCATTGACCTCGCATACCATTATCCCGCATTTTTTCAAAACGCATGTGCATTTATCGCGCATGCCTTTACAAAGAATTACGTTTTAAAGGCATGTATGGTAAATGCATTTGCGTTGTGAAAACCACGATGACGAGAGAGGTAAGTGGGTTTGTGTTAATTTTTTCGTGGGTTAGTGATTGTGTAGTGTAGTGTAGTGTTGTGTAGTGTAGTGTTGTGTTAGTGTAGTGTAGAGTTGTGGTGGTTGTTTAGTGTAGGGTCATGCTGGGGGTAGTGTTTTAGGGTTTAGGGTTGTGTTGTAGTGTTTGCGTAGTGTAGGGTCATGCTGGGGGTAGTGTTTTAGGGTTTAGGGTAGTGTTGTAGTGTTTGCGTAGTGTAGGGTCATGCTGAGGGTAGTGTTTTAGGGTTTAGGGTAGTGTTGTAGTGTTTGCGTAGTGTAGGGTCATGCTGGGGCTAGTGTTTTAGGGTTTAGGGTAGTGTTGTAGTGTTTGCGTAGTGTAGGGTCATGCTGGGCGTAGTGTTTTAGGGTTTAGGATAGTGTTGTAGTGTTTGCGTAGTGTAGGGTCATGCGGGGGGTAGTGTTTTAGGGTTTTGGGTAGTGTTGTAGTGTTTGCGTAGTGTAGGGTCATGCTGGGGTGTAGTGTTTTAGGGTTTAGGGTAGTGTTGTAGTGTTTGCGTAGTGTAGGGTCATGCTGGGGGTAGTGTTTTAGGGTTTTGGGTAGTGTTGTAGTGTTTGCGTAGTGTAGGGTCATGCTGGGGGTAGTGTTTTAGGGTTTTGGGTAGTGTTGTAGTGTTTGCGTAGTGTAGGGTCATGCTGGGGTGTAGTGTTTTAGGGTTTTGGGTAGTGTTGTAGTGTTTGCGTAGTGTAGGGTCATGCTGGGGTGTAGTGTTTTAGGGTTTTGGGTAGTGTTGTAGTGTTTGCGTAGTGTAGGGTCATGCTGGGGGTAGTGTTTTAGGGTTTTGGGTAGTGTTGTAGTGTTTGCGTAGTGTAGGGTCATGCTGGGGGTAGTGTTTTAGGGTTTTGGGTAGTGTTGTAGTGTTTGCGTAGTGTAGGGTCATGCTGGGGGGTAGTGTTTTAGGGTTTTGGGTAGTGTTGTAGTGTTTGCGTAGTGTAGGGTCAGGCTGGGGGTAGTGTTTTAGGGTTTTGGGTAGTGTTGTAGTGTTTGCGTAGTGTAGGGTCATGCTGGGGGTAGTGTTTTAGGGTTTAGGGTAGTGTTGTAGTGTTTGCGTAGTGTAGGGTCATGCTGGGGGTAGTGTTTTAGGGTTTAGGGTAGTGTTGTAGTGTTTGCGTAGTGTAGGGTCATGCTGGGGGTAGTGTTTTAGGGTTTAGGGTAGTTTAGTTGTTTAGTGTATGCTAAAGGCATATTCGTTCTAAAAGTTTTCGTTATTTTAATTTGCGGCCTAATAGTACATGCAGAATTTTTTTTGCGGACTGATGGTACGCGGGATTTCGTCATATATCCGCTAATCATACTTTCTATGGCAAAATGAACCCCCTCATGTTGTTCCTTTTTAAATTAAATGTTTTAAGAGTTACCACTTTATTCCAATCAAGATGGCTTCAGGTGTGCCATACCTTTGTAATAAGTAGGACTGTTAGCACTCTAGTTGTTCTTTAGAACACTCTGGGACATTCTGTCATTGGGCTATAGTTGGGCTACATCTGGCTGATATTTGGGCTACATTTGTTTTTTTTTGTCTCTGGTGGCCATCTTTGGGCTACATTGGGCTACATTGGGCTACATTGGGCTACATTTGGGCTCCAACATATATATAGCCCAATGTAGCCCAATATATATTTTTCAAAGTTAATTTTCGTAAAAACCACTGGAGCCTATATCTTGAGACATAGCAAAGGCACATCGGGCTACCAGTCCCTACAATTTTGCCAAGTTTGGTGTAAATCCATTCAGCCGTTCAGGCTAAAAGTGAGGCCAACCGCCCTATGGAAAATTGCATGGGAAAAACACGTTTTGGGACCCCCCTTTTTTCTCGGCCCCCCCTTGACGAAACCCCCCCAAATTTTCAGGGGCTGCTCAGAAACAAAATGTTCCATTTTCCTGAAAATGTCAGCCAATTCTGTCCTCAAACGCCAAAGTTATTCGACATAGAATTTTCAAAAATCCCATAGGAAAAAAATCCTAACTATATATACCTACTGGCTATCGCCAGTAGGTAATATATATATATATATATATATATATATATATATATATATATTATATATATATATATAATGTAACTGAGAGCTAGGTAAATAAAGAATACATCACATCTCCCCCCCAAAAAAACAGTAAACGAATGACAACATAAATATCAATAATAGGAAGGAAGAGAGTAAAAGTGAGGACATTTTAATGGGCACAAATATAACCCTACTAGCGCCATGAACAGTTTAGCCAGCCATGTTATAGTCACAGTGCCATATGGTTGCCCTGCGGATTCTTTTATTTTCAGAAGAATTGTGTGTAGGGTATGAGTGCGAAAAGGATGGAGTAGGATTCTCGTTGGCCGTCTTGTTGGTAATAGGAAAAGTTTTGGACAACCTATCCATGCTCCATGTTTGGCCACTATTTTTGATAGCTATATTATGTTTTATTGCTACAATCTGCATGGGTTTGGAAAATTTGGAGTCATCATTTCCTTTCCCAGGATTCCTGACACATACCCAGTCACCTACAACCCACTGCAGATTTTTTGTGCCATGTTTGAAATCGTAATAAGACTTGAATGTGGCTTGGTGTGCGGTGATCTTGCATTTAGTGTGCCGTATGTTGGGCTGTACACCAACACCACCCCCCAACCGGTTAGGAAAAATTTTGTGCAGGGTTTTCTTCCTTTAAGGGCAGAGAAAGGGGATATGCCTGTGACTTGTTTGGGAGTGATATGGTATGCTCATAGAGTTTCTTGGATGGCTTGTTCCACCGGGATCATGTTGGCGCATGCTAACTGTATACATCCCTTGATCATTCTATTCATCCTCTCCACTGGGGCATTTGCTTTAGGACAGTAAAGGGGAGTGTTAAAATTAGTGATGTCCAAGTTCCTAATGAACTACGGCAATGCTCTCTACGCTGGTGTGGTGTTGGGTTCAAATCAGGCCTACATACTCTGCTAAACTCTCGAACACCTTAGTATAGAAGTTGGCACGGACACTGGAAAAGGTAAAAGACAAGTTTATTAAGACCCCATGGGGTGGTGATACATTCCTACAACACCCTTCGGCAATGTAAGAAGTAGCACACCGAACATTGGTGCGCGACCTCTTTTATACAGTTTAATAGCAATAAAAAGATAGGCGGGTACAAGTTACACATTTTAGGTACATATAAGGTCATTTTTGGAACACAGCCAACATGTGGGAGGAGTTTCAACAGCACTGGTCAGTTAGTGTGAACATTCCTAAAGAGTGACCAATTGGTGCGTAGTGCGCATGTGCGCTTGACCAGTACTAAAAATAGCCTGTTGCCGAGCAGACTAGTGACCATGGGTATCGAGAAAGGACGAAAGGGCACACTGACCACGAGGCAGCGTGTTCATAGGAAACGGAAGTCAGAGGGATTCAAAATGGCCCCCGTTCGTTTTGGTCAAGTTAACAGAAAAGACCGTGTAGCTGTGCTAAACGCTAACTCAGGAGCTGCCAAAACACGACAGACGGCCCTTTTAGCGTTTAGCAAAAAGCTACCTCATAGTGGACGTAGTCAGAATGTTCATCCTCAATGTTAATAGCCATTATTTTCAATACTTCATCATTGATCAGTTTCTCTTGCTTAACAATAGCTCGTTTGGACGGAATACAGGCTGTGATACATACAGAACATAATGTAGGGCCACATTGAATACATAAACAAAGGAAAAATAGTACTCCAATAAAAACACAGAGAATCGTTAATAATTTCCAACCCCAAGTACTAAGCAGGGTCCAGAACCAACCAGAAAAGGTCCATGTTCCATTTTCTGGGTGGATCTCAGCAGCTATCTTATGTAATTTTGTAATCGAATCATATACAGAAGGTGAGTTATCTGGTACGTACACGCAACAACTACTTCCGATGACGCGGCATGCTCCACCTCTATCAGCTAGTATCACATCTAGAACCATTCGATTCTGGAGCGCCACAATTCTGGTAATTTGCAATTCCTCAGTAATATTCCCTAAAGCGGAGGCAGTTTCGTTAGCGACTGCTTCCACCACACGCGTAAGCCGCCTTATCTTCCTGCTATTCAGTGCAGCTCCTACGAATGAGAATAACCCCAAATTGAAATCTACATATTGTTGTAAAGTGGTATCAGTCTGGTCTATTTCATCAAGATCTACTGTTCGTTTGACCCTGTTCAGTATGAAATCATGGTACAGAACGTAATCATTGTGGTACATGGGAGGAGCAATAAATACAGGTGGTAATACAAAAGCTATATAACACGTTCCCAACCATCCCAATGGTAGACGATGGTATCCCTTATTTCCACAAATGAAATATGTGTTACGTGAAGCTACAAATGCAATTCCAATTGGTGTATCAAAGGTAAGTGTAATATTACATTCACTGCGGCCTACAGGGATTGTACCTTTATTTCTAATACACAAATCTGCTTTTGTATCAATGACTGTTATCATATGCGAGCTCGTCACATTTATAAGTCTTTGATTCGTATATACACGAGGTGTAGAAACATTGTCCGGACGGTACTCTTCCCATTCAAACTTAGTTCCTTCAGCGTGTGGATAGCCGTCTTTGTCGTTATAACATATTTTATTCAACCGAAAAAGTAATCCACCTTTCGTTGGCCATCGCAGAGTAAAAAGAAGAGTGTACCAAGCATGACAAGAACCTTTATGAGAAAACGGGAGAGGAATGAGTGGTGTTCCTCCCTTCTTCTGATGTCCGGGCAACATTCCACATACCCAACAATTGGACGTGTTGGTCATGTTATGAGTATGATGCAAAATCTTAATAAAGCTGTTATTCAAATAAGTCTGCCTATGTCTTCCTTCGTGAAAAGGCAGAGTGAAATGAAAATGTTCAGATGGACTTGGAGTGGTGGGCAGCAAATGTTCTCGTACAGGAAACAACAGTTCTATAGTCCAAGCTAATACTGCGATCACCACTACGGTCAAGACAAACAAAACAGCACCAAGAATTCTCCCTCTTCGTGTCGAAGGAGATGCCATAGTTCACAAAACAATACTCTTCAAAAAAAAACAACACTAAGCGGGAAAAATAAAAACGATGGTTCTGAACCGAGGCTGCCGTTGATTTGTTCTCCGGGATTCAAGACGGGTGTCGCTACACTGGGCAGAACTGATCCCCCCCCCTTGATATTCCCGGCTTCCGTTTCACAAACCTCAGAGCGGTTACCAACCAGTTTCAAAAACACAAAAGGAATCTTATTTCCTGGGGCGTAGATTGTACTTCACTTTATCAGAAACAACGTGGTCCGGGAAGGCTCCCTCCAATTCATCAGGCGTGACAGCTGGGCTCTTTTCTGTATCCAAAATCTTTCTGTAGTCGGATAGCACCACAGGGCTCACCAGATCCGGAGAGACACGTCGGCAGTGCGTTGAATGTATCCACCGCTTCTTGTTAGTGACTCTCACAGCAGTTCGCGTAGCCAGCAGCACTTGCTCAGGGCCATGCCATCTCGGTTCCAAACTGCTGGATCGTTCAAATACTTTGACCATCACGTGGTCCCCAGGGCGGAGATCGTGAGCCTCACCAGTGAAGTTATCAGGGAGCGCCTCTCGAACCTGTTGATGAATAGAAAGCAAATCATTTGTTAATCGTGCCAGATAATCGTTCATCATTATACAAGGCATATCATGTATCAAACGAGGTTTTGGAACTCCCCAAATATTCATAGGCCTTCCAAACACCACTTCGTAGGGTGTGAGGCCAGATCGAGAATGTGGCACTGACCGAATGGACAGCAATGCCAGAGGCAAAGCGTCCGGCCATTTCAGAGATGTAGATGCCACTATCTTTGCTAGCTTCAGCTTCAGAGTTGCATTGTATCGTTCTACTAAACCTGCTGATTGAGGATGAAAAACAGCATGGAATCGTTGCTTGATTCCCAATCCTTTCAGGACGTATTCCACTACTTTTCCAATGAAATGAGGGCCATTATCACTCCACATAAGTTTACAAACACCGTAGCGCGGGAAGTACTCCTTGAGTAACACCTTAGCTGTTGTCAATGCTGTATTGTCTTTCGTAGGGTAAGCCTCAATCCATTTGCTGAAGGCACACACCACTACTAGGACATACTTGAGATTATTACAGCGTTCCAGCTGGATGTAATCCATTTGTAGTACTTCGAATGGTGCAGTAGGTGGAACAAACCCTCCTTTAGGAGTATGAGTCCCTTGTCCAGGATTGTGCTGCAAACATATCAGACAGGTCTGCACTACTCTCTTAGCCGTGCTAGCAATGTCAGCATTTTCCCAAACTCGTGTAAGCAATTTAGTAATTGCGAGAGCTCCAATGTGTGCCAGCCCGTGTGTCATTTGCACCATTGTTTGTAAATAGGCCATGGGTAGTTTCCATCTCTCCATATCTTTACTACGCCAGCAACCCTCATCATCCAATACTCCTTCAGTGGCCCATTTCACAAGTTCTGCCTCTGATGCTGACTTCTGTATATCTAATATTTCTTCTCTAGCATCATGCCACCGTTCAGCTTGTGACTTCACCACATACATGGGGAAATTATTTTGCAGCATAGCGGTCTCTCTTGCAATACGGTCTGCAAAAGCATTGCCTTGTCCTATTTTGTCCGTCACCTTTTTGTGTGCACTGCACTTGACTATTGCAACTTTCTCTGGGCATAACAGTGCATTAAGGAGATCGCGTACCAATTCTCCATGCATGATGTGTACTCCGTGTGAAGTCAGGAATCCTCGTTCCTTCCAAAGTAGGCCAAAATCATGCACTACTCCAAAAGCGTAACGACTATCCGTGTAAATGTTCACACATAGTCCAGCACTTAACTCACATGCCTTCGTTAAGGCTATCAACTCAGCTGCTTGAGCCGATTTTTGGGGTATCCATGCTGCTTCTACCACAGTCTTAAGTGTCGTGATCGCATAAGCTGCGGAAGTCGTACCATCTGGTAACCTCACGCACGATCCATCAACCCACAGTTCCCCATCTACATCTGGAAATGGCGTATCCTGTAAGTCGATACGACCCTTTGTCTGTTCCTCAGTCAGAAAAACACAATCATGTTGTTCTTCCTTCTGGGTCTCAGCAACAGGGTCCGGCAATAAAGTAGCAGGATTTAGTGTTGCACATCGTTTTAGTGTGATGTGAGGCGCCAACAACGTTAGCTCATATCCTGTGAGACGGGCACTGGTTAGATGCTGCGTTTTCGTTTGATTCAGTAACGCATCTACCGCATGGGGAACTAGCACCAACAATTTGTGTGACAAAACTATTCCCTCACTTTGTCGTATCGCAACTGCTGTTGCTGCAACTGCTCGAAAACATCCAGGCAATCCTCGAGCCACAGGGTCGAGTACCGCCGAGAAGTATGCACAAGGCCTCTGTTTGTCTCCGTGTGTCTGCACTAACACTGACAATGCACACCCATCCTTCTCGTGTACATATAATGTAAAAATCTTCGTGTAATCAGGTGTACCTAACACTGGTGCAGAACAAAGAGCTTGTCTCAATTGTTCAAAAGCGTTCTGACATTCATCCGTCCATTCAATGGGAATCGGTGTATCTTTAGACAACAATGCTAACAATGGTTTAACGATATGTGAAAAACCCAATATCCATTGCCTACAAAAAGACGTCAAACCTATAAAGGCGCGAACATCTTTCTGAGTGCGAGGGACTGGAGTATCTAGGATTGCTTGAATTCGATCTGGTGTCAATGCACGGCCCTCCTTAGACAAAAGATGACCGAGGTAGGTCACCTTTGGTCTACAATATTGTAGCTTTTTCTTCGAAACTTTATGATTATGTTTGGCCAGGAAGGAAAGCAAAGAAAAGGTACTCTTCTCACATTGTTCTGGCGTGTCTGCAGCAAGTAAGATATCGTCTACATATTGAATGAGAACCACTCCCTCTTGTAAGTCAAAGGAATCAAGCTGTCTTTTTAATGCCTGACTATAAATGCTAGGACTTTCAGTATAGCCTTGAGGAACTCGACAGAATCTGTACGATTTATTATTTAATGTAAAGCCGAATAGATATCGACTGTCAGGATGTACAGGGATCGAAAAGAAGGCATTCTTCAAATCGATAACTGTAAAAGTAGTTGCCGTCGATGGAACCAACGTAAGCAACGTGGTGATCTCAGACACCACCGGGTACTGAGGCACTACTATCTTGTTTATTTCCCTCAAATCAATAATGAAACGGTAAACCTTAGCATCTGTATCTCTTTTAAGGATCGGTAAAATTGGGCTATTGCAAACATTGTAGGGGACTTCCTCAACTACTCCTGCCAAAATCAAATCGTTCACAATGTGCATCAAAGCAAGTTCTCCTTCTCTGGAAATCTTATATTGTGGGACACGTGGTAGAGATACTCCCTCCTTTACAGTAATACGTACTGGAGGGATTAACATCTGCCCCACATCCGTGTCAGAAGTGGCCCACAACGTGTTTGGTAAGGAGGCCAATACTTCAGATTCATGGAGAAAACACACTCGCTCAAAGTCTGGGTAATTCTCATTCAACACAACTCGCACTCCTTCTGGGGCACAGCGAATAGTAGCTCGAAAGTGTTTTAACATATCGAGTCCAATAATATTATCTGGTGTATTTGGAGACAACAAAAAAAGACATGGGGCAGCAAATTTATCAACATGAAATGCAACTGGTTGAGACAATGGGCTAGAAGTAGGTGTTCCATCGAACCCTATTGCTGTAATTACCTCGCCAGACAGGGGAGCCCTTGGAACCAAGTATTTGGACAAAGCGCTACGAGTAGCTCCTGTATCGACCAGAAATTGATCAGTGGAACCCAGAACATGTGCTTCTATGTATGGACCCCTTTGATCAACTGGTACCTCAACCGATTCCACACCCCATCCTACGCAATCCTATGCATAATGCTCATCCCGTGGTTCAGCAGGACCACCCTCATTTATCTGATATTGATTGCGGTTATCAAACGTATTATAATCAGACTGACCACGACCCCTTGCTCCATATCCTCCACGATCATTCGTACCATAGCCTCCTCGATCATTCGTGCCATAACCTCCTCTTGACCCTCCATAATAATTCCTAGACCTTCCACTTCCTCGTCCCCTCAAATTACGCTGCTCTCGAAACACCGGACAGTCTGCAATCCAATGCCCAAACTGTTTGCAGTATGCACATTGATTCACAGAAATGTCAGAACGAGGGGGAGGAGCATTACTGTATGATCCTCGCCCTCCTCTGTTATTTCCTCTCGTAGCCTGAACCTGGGCTAACATTACCTTCGTCTTCAAATCCTTTGCTTTCTTTTCACTACTTTCTTTTGCCTCTAATTCCTGTCTTTCATAATATTGAGCCATAGTCAATAAAGAAGCAGGGGTTGCTGTGGTCCATGAACTTTCACTCGTTTTCAATCGTTTCGCAATCTCCGGTAGGAGATTAGCCACATACTTATCAACGAATAAATGCCTGCCAGTATCTTCTGTCAATAATTGACCACTGTAATCATGGAACGCTTCCTCGAAGCGAGAGAAAAAATCGGAAACTGATTCATCCGCTTTCTGCTTACAAGAGGCTAATATAGTCCAATCAATCTTTTTAGCGGGGGCAAGAGTCTTTAGTTTTGTTAGTATGGCCCCTGGAAGGTCTAATATTAATTGACACGGCTTACATGCTGGTTCTCTATCTAAATCAGCCTGAACAAGATCTTTCCAAGTGGCCCCGAGAGTCGTGAGGTCATCAAACCTACGAATCGCTCTCCACATATCAGGGGGCAATATCAACCCGAAAAATAGATCAATATCAACTAACGTCATGATACATGAAGAAATTGCACTTTCAACATTTTCATAAAAAGCCGCAGGGTTTTTACGGGGATCAGGTAAAGCATTCTTAAGCGCCATGACATCTGCTCTATTCCAAGGCGTATAAACCCAATTATATACAAAATACCCTTTCGCGTCTTTGGATCTTTTATCATCATCTGTGCCATCCCCTTTATGAGGGACATATAAAGGCGCAGCTTCTCGCATAGGTCTAACATTAATCGCAGCGATCTTATCTGTTTCAAAGATAGGGCATTCTTTGGATATCCCCGTCACTCCGGACGTAGACGAATTCTTCGACTTTTCCAACTCCCGTAGTCGTGTCGCCTCATTACGCAGTTCAATCAAACGCTTGAAGAAGTCGTCCGCATCTGAAAGAACAAAAAGACCTTTACGAAAATTCTCACGACCCTTGGATATCTCCTTTGGTTCTAACTCGAGAGAATATTTTCTATACCGCTCAACAACTTCATCTCCAAAATGATCTAAAAAATACAGTCGTTCCTTATCAGGCCACTGTTCCATTTGTTCAGTAACGTCAGAAACAGTAACAGTATTAATATTTAGTTTTCGTGCAAATGAACGTAATTCCGCAGCTCGTTCCGCATGTAACCTGGTACGCTGTGTTCGATCACTATCCTCGTCCGAGTCCTCGTTCGGAGCCGTAGGTACGACGTACGGAGGCGGACAACGATCTAGTAATGAAAAATCATCTGTTTCATTAGTAAGGACTGGATAAAGAGGACGCCTGATAGGGAATTGACCATTAACCTGTAAATTGCGTTCTCGTCTCTCCCTCACTTTCTTTTCCTGTAATTCCTTCTCCTGTAGCTGTAAAGCTTTGTCATGTGCAGCCTTCCGCTGCACTTTCTCCGCCAAGGCTTCCTCACGCTTCGCTCGTTCACGCACCTCTTTCTCCCACATACGCACACAATCAAACATATCTTGTCTAGACCTTCGCTGAAACAAACACTGCTCTACATACTGTACCTTTCGAAGGTCAAACGACCCATATAGCGGCCACTGTAATTCACGATCAGTTTTAGTATACTTATGCCATAATGTACTATACATTATAGGTGGAATACCGAATTTGACATACATTTCACGATTTGGAGTCCCCTCTGGGGGAGCCGGCTGTTTTTCACTTAATCGATAATTGGTACCATTTTCAGAACAGCACATCCTACGGAGTGTGCTAAAAACAGGCATGTTTCAAAAAGTACCACGAAAATGTGATACTACAAAAATGCCACCTAACGCGGTGTACCGTTCAAATCAAATAAATCAGAGAAATATCCCTACATGCCTGCCTATTTGAGGTGCACTTCACATATTCAAATTCAAATTCAAAGATTCAAAACGTTAGCTAACAAATTCAAATTCAAATTCAAAGTTTCAAAAAGCCACAGTAAGTGTCAGTAGACTACCTCACCGCTCAAAAGCTTACCAAATATTTTCAAACGTCCAAAGTCCAACTGCCAAGTTCTGTGGTCAAATCAGCCAAAACGGCACATCACGACAATCCAAGATCAGAATCTCAGTCGAGGACCGGCGCCACCTGGAAGGTCAGATCGGAAGGACGGGAAAACACACCGTGGGTGCCGAGACTCGGGTCACTCAGTGGCAGCATACGCGTCCATGGCGAGTTTTCCTGACCTTCGTCACGACCTCTCCTTCGGGCATCCGAGTCGCCGATGAGTCCCTTCGTGGTCGCCAATTGTGGTGTTGGGTTCAAATCAGGCCTACATACTCTGCTAAACTCTCGAACACCTTAGTATAGAAGTTGGCACGGACACTGGAAAAGATAAAAGACAAGTTTATTAAGACCCCATGGGGTGGTGATACATTCCTACAACACCCTTCGGCAATGTAAGAAGTAGCACACCGAACATTGGTGCGCGACCTCTTTTATACAGTTTAATAGCAATAAAAAGATAGGCGGGTACAAGTTACACATTTTAGGTACATATAAGGTCATTTTTGGAACACAGCCAACATGTGGGAGGAGTTTCAACAGCACTGGTCAGTTAGTGTGAACATTCCTAAAGAGTGACCAATTGGTGCGTAGTGCGCATGTGCGCTTGACCAGTACTAAAAATAGCCTGTTGCCGAGCAGACTAGTGACCATGGGTATCGAGAAAGGACGAAAGGGCACACTGACCACGAGGCAGCGTGTTCATAGGAAACGGAAGTCAGAGGGATTCAAAATGGCCCCCGTTCGTTTTGGTCAAGTTAACAGAAAAGACCGTGTAGCTGTGCTAAACGCTAACTCAGGAGCTGCCAAAACACGACACTGGCAGCAACAAAACCCTGCCACACAAGCTCCAAACCATCCAGAACACCGCAGACAGACTCATCCTCAGAACCCCACAACACGAGCACATGACCCAGCTCCTACGAAACCTTCACTGGCTCTCCATTGAGAAGACAGTAACCTTCAAGCTACTCAAGCACGCCTACAAATACCTCAACAAAAGAGTCTCCTTTCTCGTACCCAAAAGGAACCTCTGCTCCGCCTACCTCACTTTGGTAGAGACCCCATGCATCTGCAGAACCAGAGCAGGTGGAAGAGCCTTCTCCTACGTCACAGCAAAAACCGAGAACGAGCTCCCAGTCAACATGAGATGCTCTCCCACTCAGCACACCTTCAGGAAGAGCCTCCCAGCGCCTTGATACCCTCACGGGTGAGTAGCACACTTTACAAACCCCTGATTGATTGATTGATTGATTAACAGAGGTGAATTATACACCATTGTGTCTGTGACTATATTAGATGGAATACCTTCTGTTACAAAAGTGTCTTTCAAAAATTGAATAAGAGAATCAGTAGTGATGTGATTTACCAACCTCATCACAGTCCAATGGGACTGGTAGTCTATTAAACTAAAGCAAAACGTTTCAATACTCCTTTCTGAATATGGGGTCTAAAGCAAGTTTTTCCCATGGCTTTTCAGGAACAGAGACTGGAGAAAGGGGAGTTTTGCACGTTATTTTGAATTTGTCACTGTTTGCACAAATACAGCAATCATATTATTTTGTCATTTCTTAGGAAGAGATTCTGGTTTATATTAAGTTCATGACGGACTTCCCAAAATTTCTTGATTTAGTTATTAATAGAATCGATAGAATTGGGCCAATCCTGTACGGTATACATTTTAAGTTGAATCATGGTTGGGTCCTTGCTCATACATTCTATCCATTCCTGTGACGTGATAGTTGTATAGTTGACTTGCAAAATGGGATATTCTATAGTATCAAATTGCTCCTCCTAGTTTAACAGTGCTCTAGAAAGGAAACCTGGAGCAGAATTTAAGTTACCTTTATAACAGAATCTTTCTAATCCTAACACCCATTTCACTATGCAAGGAGTACTGCAAGATGTGCCTTTGGGGTTGAACATGAATGTGAGAGGTTTATGATCAGTACCTATGCAGGATTGTTTGCCCCATAAGAAAAACGTGAAGTGTTTGACAGCCCAAAAACATGCTAGGGCTTCACTTTCAACTATGGAGTAATTCATTTCTGACTTTGTAAGGGTACGCGAGGCAAAGGCCACAATTTTCTCTTTGTCATCGATTATTTGGGACAGAGTGGCTCCTAATCCCTTGTTACTAGCATCAGTAGTTAGTATGGTTTTGCGGTTATGTTCAAAATTGCATAGGTAAGGAGTTGAAAGAATAGCATCCTTTACTTTCATAAATGAGACCTGGTGTTCATCTAACCACTGATCGTGTGTGTTATTCTTTATCAGTTCTCTGGGGTTGAAGGTTGAATCAGCAACGTTTTTTTACATACTTTGCCATATATTCTGCTAGACCTAGGAATGATTTGAGTTCCTCTTTGTTTTCTGGGGCAGAGGCATCTCTTACAGCTTCCAGTAAGCAAATTTTGGGTTTAAAGCCATCTTTGGAAATAAAAAGCCCAAGATATTCTACAGCACCTACAGCTAATAGGCACTTATCTTTCCTTAAAGTTAAACCAGCATTCTTGAATTTAGAAAGTACTTCCCTCAATGTTTTGTCATATTCCTCGTTAGTAGCCCCATAAATTAAGACATCGTCTTGAAAGCATAGGGTTTTTGGTACACCTTCTAAAACTTGCTGCATAATCTTTTGAAAGAGTGCTGCTGCAGAGGCATGTTTAAAAGGCATGCGGCGGAACATCAAGGTGCCCATAGGTGTGGTAAAGGCCATTAGCCATCTGGAGTCTGGATGCAGTTCGAGCTGGTGATAAGCCATAACGAGGTCTAAAACACTAAAACATGTGGCTTCACACATTGTGCTTAATGTCTCATGGATGTGAGGTAAGGTATGTCTCTCTACCCAGATGTTATTATTGAGATCACGCAGGTCAACACACAGCCTGATATTTTCACTATTTTTTTTTTAGCAATTACAATGAGTGCTACCCAATCAGAGCAATCAATGGGTTGTATTATACCCAAGTCTTCTAGCCTCACGAGTTCTTTTTTTAAAGGCTCCCACATTAGATGAGGTATTGGTCTGGTCTTGTGTACAACCGGTTTGGCATTGGATTTCAATTTCATCTTATGTTGAAAATCTTTTAACATGCCCAACTCTTCAAAAAATACTTCCTGAAATTCACTAACTATGTAGTCACAAGTGCCCAACTGATTTATTGTTAAGACTTGTTCAGGATTTTTGGGGTCAAGTTTGATACCCAATTGCCTTTGATGTTGCCCGCCGAGTAGGTTTTACCCTTCTTCTACTATGTAAACCTTGCCCACACTTGAGCGGTCTTTGAAAGATAAGAGGATTTCAATGATACCTTTCATAGGAATGGGATCTTTAGTGTACCCACTGGGTGAAATATCAGCAGAAGACAAATTGCTCTTGTTGCCCCTATAATAGATTTATAATCTGTGTAGTTAATTAGGGTAAATAGTAAACACGAGTCAGCAATCAGTTAAACCAAATTAACATCCAAATAAACATCACATACAGGATACTTGTGATTTGTCTCTGGTACAACATTCACACAACCTTTATTGGAGAAACTTTTGCATACTCGTGTTAAATTACCCATTTATTACATTTTCTACAAATAACCATTTTGGCTTGGCAATTGGGGTTATTGGCTATATGGTTGTTACTGCCACAGTGAAAACACTTGAGTTTAAAATTTTCTGAATCCCCCAATTGGGAAGGCCATTTGTCATTCTTTATTTCGCATACAGCAAGTTCGAATCCCAACTTTACTATTTCTGAAACTTGCTCTTTAGAACCCAGTAATTGAATCTCTTTTAAGCAGATGGCCATGTGCTCAATGGATTTAGCTAATTCAATGGCTTCTTGAAGGTTGGGTTGTTTTATGAGAGAATCGTTTAAATTATGAAATTGGCATGAATTGCTTTAACCTCTGAGTACCGCCACATAGATGGAAACACTTTCTTGTTTGCCTTGGGATCTGCTGAAGAATTTGTGCCGCTCAAGTACAATGTTAATCTTATCACCAAAATGGTTCTGTAACTTTATTAGAGTTGTTTTGTAAGCATCCTCTTCATCCTCATCAGTGTCACTGTCGTTGGATGCATTCTCAGGTTCCGGTAAAGACTTAAATATTTTCCTATCATGAGGACCTAAACTGTGAAGCAGTAGGTGTTGTTTTCTTGTAGAACTGAATTTCTCGCCTCCGATCGCTATTAAGTAAGATTCAAATATGTTTTCCTATTCCTTCCATGGAATATTAGGTTCACTGAATTCATTCAAGAAAGGTGCAGGTAGAGACATACTGCCATCACAGTATTACAGGTTAAAAGATGAGCAGAAAATAGCGAATGGTAAAATTCACAAATGGAGTATAATTTGTACCACTGTAGAGTAATAATGCACTTGGAAGATGACAAGTGGTGTGTGTGTCACCATGAAATGCCACACCCGAAGCTGATGGTAAGTGGAGCACACTTCAAATGGGCAGCAGGAAGGTGAGCTTGTCACCGTGAGGAAAAGATTTACCTTGCATTTGTAGAAAGTGGAAATTGGAAAAAAAGAAGAGCAGGTGTGCGTGTCACTGTGAAGGATTGCCCTGCCCAATGGATGCCCTGGGGTATCCATGGCACTTGCTAATGCTATTGGTTGCCCCTTATATACTGGAAGCCAGGAGGTCTGTGCACAGAGACATGTAGCAACATGGTCAAAGTGGGATAAGACCCAGTGTGCTAGACTTTTAGGGTGCCCCTTGATTGAGCCAAATCTATTCTACAGTGAATATTTCCATAATGTCCTTGAAATATTTCTTGAATAGATTGTTTTAATTACCATTTTTCATACTTAAGTTTCTTTAATATCAAAACAGGACCTAGCATGTGAGAAATGGGAGGGTGTCAGGTAGATTATATGATGTAATGTTAGTGAGAAATTACTGTTATGTTACAAATTTAAAAACACACATCACTATCCATGAATGTTAGATGTCAACACATTTGGAATTTGGAAGGGTGTGCCTGCACAGAGTCATTGACCTGGCCAATGAGGGCATCAAAGAGGTGAATTTAGATCATACATTCAAAGCTGTCCTGAAGAGGTACCCACAAAATAGTTTTGGATCAGGGCACCTGTGCATCTGTTAACTTGGAAGTCAATGGAAATTGGTTAGATTGTGACTTACCATCTGTTGCATCTATGACGATGTCAGTTTTGGATGTTATCAAGCAGCAGTAGGATGTGTACGCTCGGCTCTATGGCATCACAGGACGTGTGAAGCTGTGTACAGGTGAGTTTCTGGCCTATGTGCATCCCTTTCTGGCAGCTCAGGTGTAGAGGTTTTACGGCTGCAGTCATGTCAGCCGGAAGGATCATTCTGATTGGGCCGGCGGGGAAACTGGCAGTCCCACCTACGACAGCTACATTGAACTTTCCCAATCTGGTCAAGATTTCCTGGCGGCGACTGCGGTGCTGTGATGGTGTTCCGTCTATGCACCCACTTGCACCTCCAATGGTTGAATGACAGAGGAACGCATGGCTAAACCACATGTGCCCCTACTACCCGGCCCCAACAATGAAGGCGTCTAAACAACCCATTCCTTTACCACGCATGCCTTTACCATGCAATTTCGAGGTAACGGCATAAGTGGTAAAGATCGCACCCCATCAAGCCCACCCTGAGCCCTAAAAATGATCCTGACTCCCCCTGAGCCCTAAACACTACTCGATCCCCCGAAGCGCTGAACACTACCATGACCCTTTGAGCCATAAGCACTACCATCCCAGGCCCTAAACACTTCACCGACCTCCCCTGAGCCACAAAAACTGCCTGACCCTAAACACTACCCCGAGCCCTAAACATTACTCGATCCCCCTGAGCCCTGAACACTAGCCTGACCCCCCAGCTCTAGACACTACCCGACCCGGAGTCCAAAACACTACCCGACCTCATTTGATCTCTAAAAACTACCCCAACACCCCAGACCCTGAACACTACACCCAGCCCCCACCTGATCCCTAATCGTACTCGTCCCCCTGAGCACTGAACACTACCCCGTCCCCCCGAGCCCTTAACACTACCTGACCCCCGAGCCCTATACACCAGCCGTGGCCCGTGGAGGGAGTTACGGTGGGGCAGGGAGGCGGGGAGGGGGAGGGGCGGGGTGGTGGGTGCTAAAAACCGGCATATGAATAATTGCAGGTAAGTAAACAATTTAATTAATAAAACGAATTTCGTAGCCCGCACTGCATCGCATTTTGCTACCATCTAGACAGTGCCCTGTTTTAACCACGCATATGCCGGGAAGCAGCATGCGCTGCTCTGCCTGCGTTGTAAATGCTGTTTCCCACTGCCAACTAGGCGAACGGTGAATCTGACTCCGTAGGTGCTAAGGAAGAGTTGCTCAATCCATATTTTTAGGATATCTATATAAGAACATTTTAAGTAAATTAATTGAATTGGGAACTAATTGCATAGTCAATTGTTATACTGAAAGTCTGGCATGGGTTCAGGCGTCCTGAACTAATGTTGGCTATCTATGTTAGTGGGTTACTTGTTTTTAAAAGTGATCCTAAATATTTGTCCTCCTACCTTGGAAAGTTTCCGCTTAATGGTAAGATGTGTGCCAAGTCCTCATTTTTATGTATATTCCTGGAAGTATATTGAGAGTCAATATCTATTATGTATTTTAATAATAACATTACAATAACAGCTCAGACTGGAACTGTGGATCAAACTGAAATAATAAAACACGTTGATTTACCCTTTTACTTACATTTTAAGAACGGAGAGTCTAACAAAAGAACAATATAGCCATAAATACAGGCATATAACAAAACACACTTATACACAATTATATATAACACATGTTCACACGCATGCACAAATACACTCATAAGCATACACATAATAAAAGGTGAACCATACCATCGCAAATAGCTGGCAGGTGTACAGTCCTTCCTATGAAACAGCTGAGGTACTCTCAAACATTTAATAACCAATGTCTACAAAGAATTAAAAATTGAAAATCCTGCAATAGAGGCTGACTACCAGAAGTGCAGTCCCCACCTCCCAGCTACCGTTTATTTGTTCTTCCTGTAGCCAATTAGAAGCGATGAGGCCACAACATGCACCTTTCAGCCGCGGCCGCTGCAGATAGGAGCAGAGGGTGGTGGGGCTGGGTGGGTAGGTATTTCGAGAGACGACCACAAGGAAAAATTCATTATTTATTTAATTTTTCCCTCGTGGTTGTCTCTCGAAATCAATGGAGAGACCTATTAAGGTCGTTTAACGTTTTTAAGATGATTATAGTACGAAATATCGAGGAGGGAATATTGAGTTCACAAACTATGGTGGCCACGATATAGAGGGCTGAAACATCAAGAAGGTAAGTGCACAGAAGGAGGAATAGATCTATAATTCTTAACTCTACATCTAAGAACCTTGACGATATATATGAGTGGAATTAGGTCTTGAAAGCATATACTTGAATGCCTTTTGATCCTCAATATTATGGTCATGATATGACCTGGTTATTTCAAAACCACACCTTCTAAGATTAGTTTCCTAATCATTTTCTTATTTAGTATTGATTCTGTATAATACAGAATCTTATCACAAACATTAACTGCCCTTGGACAGTCCCAAAAGGCATGCTTTACTGTGTTAGATGCAAAAAGAACAATTGATGGACAGAATGCAGAATAATGTCATACATTCACCCCAGTCAGAGATATGGGCCTACATCCATCGTTTTTGTGCTCACCATGCCATTCCAGTTTGGACCCAGCCATATGCAAATCAGTCTTGACCTTGCCCCCAATAGGAACAGTCCAGCCCTAACTGCCAGGCCAGGTCCTCCCTGGATTGGAAAGAAGCATCCTAGGACCAGTTTTGGGCTTTCGGCCTCATCAGCCAGGATAGCTTGACTCAAGTGGCATGGAGAGCACGGGACCCAGGTCTGGGCATTCCCGTCCCACTCAGGGTGACAAATGCAAAAAGAGCAATTGATGAACAGAATGCAGAAAAATTTCATATACTCACCCCAGTATAGAGATATGGGCCTAAATCCATTGTTTTTTTGCTCACCATGCCATTCCAGTTTGGACCCAGCCATATGCAAATCAGTCTTGATTGCAAAGTGAGCAAAAGAATGATGATGGATTCAACCCAGATCTGTGACTGGGGGTGATTGTCTGAAAATGTCAGCGCTCCGTCCATCATCGTCTTGCGTTTACAGTGTCAGAGGCAGGTTTGAAATCCCCTTACAGGTTACATTTGCACAACTGTAGCCATTTCGAGGTGTGACAAGTAATCTTAATAAAGGCAAAATGCTAAGCTTCAGCTGTGGTGATCAATATATGTATTTAGATTGTGTTTGCAGTTGGTATAGGTAACAGGCCTTCCAACAATAGAGTTCAGAGTACTTCAATAAGTTATCTCTTTAAAGTGTTCCTTCTTTATCTGGCAGTTGAATGACCTTAGATGCAGCAATTGAGTCCCTTCTGAGCCAAATTTCTGACACTCTGCAGATCTGATGATAGTACTGGCATGGCCTCTCTGCTGCCAGAGTTTGCAGTGAGAAAATAACTGGGCACCACCCAATCTACTACCGAATGTATGGCGTTACAACGCAAACATTTACAACACATGCCTTTACAACGCAGTTTTTACATTGCAACATCCATTACAACGCATGTTTTTACAACGCATGCCATCACAACGCATTTTTAGAAACTACATTTACAACGCATTCCATTACAACGCGTACCACTACAACGCATACCATTACATCACATATTAATTTTAGGGCAACATTAGGGTAAGTGTTGAATAGTGTAGGGGTAAAATTTACTATTCCCACTCCAGTGAGTGCAACAGTAGGGTAAGTGTTGGATAGTGTATGGGTAAAATGTACTATTCCCACTCCAGTGAGTGCAACAGTAGGGTAAGTGTTGGATAGTGTAGGGGTAAAAACTACTATTTCCCTCTCCAGTGAGTGCAACAGTAGGGTAAGTGTTGGATAGTGCAGGGGTAAAAATTACTATTCCCATTACCTACCTTATAATGCGTTGTAATGGCATGCGTTGTAGTGACATGCATTGTAGTGACATGCGATGTAATGGCTGCGTTGTGATGCCATGCAATGTGAAGGATGTTGCGTAGTAATGACTGCGCTGTAAATGTAGTGCATTGTAATGAAAGCATTGTAAAGGTTGTTTCCCTCTATGACCCAGCATACCCCACCTTCTGACCATGCTGATTTCATATAAGGTATGCAGAATGTATGCAGCAGCATATTTAAAACTGCTGGAACATATTTTATAAAAAAGCAATTTTCAAGTAATGGCTTCTTTGATTTTATTGATCGGCTAGTGTATGTATTGATAAGAAAGCAGCTGGATGAGGAACAATCGATCAAATTACAGTTTTCCAAAATGTATAGATTAGTTCTTATAGTACCTGGAGAACAGTGCTCCTGCAGCAAAAAAAAGACATTTTTGAGCAGCAGCAGTATAACAGGATGGCTTTGCACATATGGGGAATAGACCCAGCTGGAAACAAATTTGAACCATTATTCAGAGTATATGGATTGCTAACTATTTCTCCTATTTGTTAACCATGCTGCATATCACTTTCATAATTTTTTCAGCAGAACTCCCTTTACCATTGGCATGTATAAACGTTTCTGGATCCCGCCTGCAGGTAAACCTCCAGGCTTCACCAAAGGTTCCTACCACATATGAACACCTATGAAACTAAATCGCCTGGGGCTCAGCGGCTTAAAAGCAGGCTTAGAAAGCATTTCTACCATAAGACTGTGTTTTAAATATCAACTTGCAAAGATCAGGGCCTCATTCACAAAGGTAAACTTACACAAAAGAGTGTAAATGTACTATTTCTTGGTATTCCCAAACTATGAGTTTAATTTTACTAATAGTAGTTTTATGTCTGCCAAGACTCCGCAATTGGGGTGTAACCAACCTATACTAAAAGGCAAACATATTTTAAAATAGTAATAAAAACAAAGAAAATCAGATCACTAGATCACAAGTCAAAAAAAGAATCAAAAGAGCATTTTAGGAAAGCTTTGGAAAATGTCGTCAATGTTATTCTAGGGGAAATCTCAAAAAGGCCCTTCTGTGATGTTCTGTTTGGCTTTCCTGCAAGAGATCACAGTTAAATAAATACTAGTGGTTGGTCTATCTAAAAGTGTTTACGTTTGTACTTAGGAACTTTCTTGAAGTTGAAAATGTTCAATGAGGCATGACTGGAAACTGTAGTTGGGCATTAGGCTGTAGCAGCAGATGTGTCAGCTGTCCCTCTGTAACCTCAAACTTACCACCAAAAATCAATAAGGAAGTAAAACTATTGCAGTGAGGCCTCCAAAGGTACGCCTTTTGTAGGAGCTTTTGACTCCTTGCAATAGTTTCCCATGTAGAAAAAGTCCAGCTATTTCTGTAGATGTTCTGGTGGCACTGTTAGCTTGCAGAAAAGTTCTCGGATCTTCATGAATGGTTTATCAGACCTCCGTCCACAGTTTCTATTTGATGGATATTTTCCAAATCTGCAGTTTTAGAGCCACATGCAAATGTCCAGTCCAGACTGGGCCAATTTGATTCCCCAGGACAGAACACAGCATCTTTTGTCCTTAGGACTTGCTACATCTTCTAGCTACTATTGGGAACTTACACAGATTTAAGCAAAAGAAATGTTCAGTAATTGGCAATCTGAAATTCTCCCAACAGCATCCTTTGTCCCAGGAATCTCTGCATCCTCTGCCACTGAAGGAGCATTCCACGTGGGCAAACAGGCTTCTGACTGAGACTGAGACCCTTTTGGTCTTGGAGGTTTACACTGCCCCCCTGAAGAAAAGCAAAGGGGGAACTTCAGGACAGAACTGGAGAAATTTTTCTCTACCACCAAGAAGGCAGACAGGCAGGCAGGAATCTGTCAATGCAACAGACAGACAATTTTCTCTCCCTTTGATTTCCAGACAGATTCACTCCTTGGTGGGGTGAAGTTGGTATTTTGTAGAGTAAGGTATTAACTTATTGCCGATAAGGATGAGCCAATCTGATAGAATTCTCAGGCCGTGTTCTTCGATTAAAAAATGAAAAATGAAAAAATGCTGCGGTTCTTGACCTAGGAACTAAGGGCCTTATTTATGAAGGCCTCACTTTTAACATGGGAAAAAGTGACGCACCGGTGGCGCAAGGCTTTCATAAATGAGGCCCTTAGTATCCGAGAGTTTCGTGCATCTGATAAAACCAAGATGGCTCCCCTCCCTCAATTGTGTGGACTTATTTCCGCTCCCCCAGTTTCTCACGTGGCCCTTCCAACTCATTTTAATAAGCGTCAATGGAAATCTCTCCACCCATGACCCATCATTTGGCTCAGACGTTTGCCTGACTCCAGTGAGACTAGTAAAGCTCCTTTTCCGAAGAGAAAAGACCAGCAAAGGTCTTGTCAAGCCCAGATATGCTACTTTGCCAGTATCTGGAATTTCCCCTCTTCCTTTCTGGGTACTGTGTGGCCAGCGTTTTGAAGTAGAAAATGAGAGGCCCTGATTACCAAAAGGTGTGAACGAGGTGTGTTCCCAGACAGACAGAAATATGCATGCTCCTCAGCTGAGCTCTGGTAGGATGTATTTCATATTCACAAACTAGTAGAAGGAAGATAGGTAAGAAGATATGTTGTCTACTAGTTTTCTCAACCCTGATGAGCTCTACCCTACTAATTTGGGATTGATGGTATCCAACTACCAAGTAATACCAATTTCAGGTTTAAATAAGTTTGTTTACACATTGCAAATATATTCTGTAGCAGGCTGCTATGAATGTAATCTGAAATTATATATGTCCTATTTTACAGGTAGGAGGGAACATATTTCCTCCTCTCCTTTCCTACTTATCGTCTGTCTGTGGATAGCTGGGCCGGCAGACAGGTTGCCTATTTAAACATAGCGCTTGTGACTGAATCCTGTCTAGCAGGCCACCGTAGAGATCAAAATACAAAGATGTCCAGAGCAAAAGAAAAATATTAAAAAGATAACTTTTCTTCCACAGTGTAAATACTGCTTAATGCAACATACTTCTGTATGACTGCAGGGTTCAGGTTGATTCCTTTATCAAGATTTCCAAAAGCATGTAGTGCCAAATGATTTCTTTATAGAGGTGATGAAATTCCTTTTATGAAAATTAAAAATGAGTTAGGTTACATTGGCTGCCATTTCGGCTGAAGTGCTGCAGCTCATTGTCACTCAATAATGTGTGATACACATCAGCTGCTGATAGCTGGTGTTCACGCTTCTTTACTGTAATCCAGACACTCCGGCAGGGATAGTTCCAGCTTTGAGATTTACAAACCCGTGCGCCACTTTTGAGCCGCTGTTGCGTCACTTCTGTGATGCAGCTAGGGCATAAAGCTAGCGCCATGCTGAGGGGGATTTACAGCGTGACGCATCTAGGGAGATGCGTCACAATTTAAAGCTCTGCCCTGCGCCACATGAAACCTGCGTTAGGTTTCATGTGGGCGTTCCGACAGGCATCCATTTCCTTGCGCCATGATGCGCTGCATTGCAAATGCGGCGTATCCGGGGTGGTGCAAGGATTGTGATGCGTGTCGCAATGCCCCAAAGAATCTGATTCTGAGTAAGGTGTTCTTGAGACTGCCTTCACCTTGTCGGTCGACCGCCGAATTATAAGAAGGGTGGTTGGACCACCACAATGCTGGCATCCGCCGTGCAGATTCGACCTGCCTTACCACTGACCTTTCCATGGCAGGGATCTCGCCATGAAGGTTGGCAGAAAGGCATGGAAGGGGCCCCAGGGCGATTTTGCCCATTGGGCAAAGTACATAGGGGCACATGTCATGCCCCCCTCTGCTTGCACTGTAGTGCATGCACTGTGTGCCATGGTACACAGTACACCAATATACAAGCGTTGGCGTTGCCATGGCGGCAGCATATGCTTGAGGCTCTCCATGAGCCAAAGCATGCTGCCACCATGTCATTGCCGACACAACACCGCCAGCCCGGCGGTGTACTCAGAATACCGTGGTCGGGATGCCGCCGGTTTGGCAGTGCCTTCCCGACTGCTGCAACGGCAAACTGGCAGTTAGAGCGCTGATCTCAGAATCAGGGCCATAGTGTTCTAACTTTTATCAAAAATATCTTGAAACCCTTTCCTTTACTTAGCACAAATATACAAGATATGCTTGTGATGTAGTCCTCAATTTTTATTTACAATGACAAAGTATTACTAAAACATGACAGTAGATTTGACATGCCAGTGGACCTTTATTTGACATGCCATGTCCCACGCTTACCGAAATAATGTGGTGGTATTTGTTTTTATTTTTCTGTTTGTAGTGTTTTATAGGGCTGATGTGAGTTGGAGGGTGGCAGAGTTCTTAACTTAAGTTGCAAGTTTGATGTTAATAGAAATAAATGAATACTTAAGTTTGACACAACATTTGAAAGAAAACCAAAATACCAAGAGTGCATTAAAGACATTCATGTATGCTATGTTTTCTGTTTTACTTACAACAATATTATGATAAATATAATAAACATGTTAATGTTTTCTTTGGAGTTTCCATACATGCTATCAGTATTCTGCCCATGGAATGCTTGCAAGTGTAAAAGAAAACATAACACATGGGATAGCGCGCAGAGGTTTAATATGCATTTAGTGCAAAATAGCCAGCAAGCATTAAAACATTAAGCAAGGCAATTGCTGTTTCAATGGACCAGAGATTCAATCTTGATTGTCTGGGGCATGGAGCATGTAATGCTGAAACCCATACATTTTTTGCAATCATGCACTGTTTTTCATATAAGTGATTCGGAACAGCAATACATGACAGAAGAGAAGCTTGTAAATAGCTACTAATGAGCAGGTTCCAAGATCTTTGTTATACCTGACACCCATGAGGTGAAGTCCCCAAACATTTTGCCTTCACCCTTCCTATTTTTCTGAATTAGATTTTCTTGACTTTAGAACTGCTAACCTGTTCTAATATACTTGTATCCTCTCCTTCAAACGTGGTAAAATTGGCCTACACCTAATTGGTACATTTATGGAATTGTAAGCCCCTGGTAGATGGTGTTAGATGTACCCTGGGCCTGTAAATTAAATGCTACTGGTGGGCCTGGATTCAAGATAGCCTGGCTGATGAGGGTTATGAACACGAAACCAGTCCCAGGATGCTTGGTCCGGTCAAGGGAAGACCTGGCTTGGCAGTTCGTGCTTCACTGTTCCCAAGAGGCACGGGGTAAGACTGATTTGTATATGGCCATGTCTGAACTGGGGTGGTGGAGTGAGCTAAAGAATGGTGATGGATTAAACCCAGATCAGTTGACTGGTGGTGAGTGTTTGATTTGCTCAAAGGCTCCGTCCATCATCCCCTTTGGCATCACCCTGGTGGGCCTGGAGCACTCATTAAAGTAGCACTTTAAAACATTTCTCAGGCCTGCCACTGCACCTTGTGGTGCAGTTAGGAACCACCAATTCTATCCGGCAAAATAACCCCTTTGCCAGTCATAAACCTTCCTTTTTAATACTTACAAGTCATCCATAAGGTAGGTCACAACAGCTTGTAGAGCAGGACACCTGGTATTTAAAAAGTAGGACATGTGTACCTATGCTGTACATGTCCTATCAGTGAAAAGGTGGCAAAGTAATTTTTCATTGTGGTAAGTCCTATTGCTCCTATTGACTAACACTGAGTTAACTGATTACATTTAATTAGTGCTAACTTTGGATTGGGAGAAGCTAGAGATATGCTGTTTAGACTAAAAGGAATTGTAATTTGAAATCCTCTTTGATAGTAAGGATGGATTTTAAATCTCAATTCTGAACATGCCACTTTTAGATAGATGGCATTTTCTTGTCCCTACCATTTGTGCCTTCTGCGAGTATCCTGGGCAACATGACCATGAATAGATCTGCTGTTGGGGTTTGTGTCTTCCTCCCATACAGTGACACAGTTGGAACCATGTGTGGACAGGATGGGCTATCGTGTCAGGATGGCTGTGGTTGGAGCTTTACCCTGTCCGACTTACACTTGAAAGGACTGTGCCTTCAACACCACCCACAATGGAACCTGTTAACAGCCTTTTATAACCCCAGACACTTTGGAGCCTTGACAGGGAAAAGGAAGAACTTTCCAGATTCAGATGTGGGGGTAGAACACAGAGCCCCAACACACACAAAGGATAGCACTAGGTATGAATATTGAACCGCTAGAACCACTCTTCAGATCACGTCTGAACCTGTAAAAGACTCAGAAGCAGGACTACTCTCCTGCCCTGATGCCATGTTACTGAAGAGGAAGACTGGACCTGCTCCTTGAACCCCGGCCCACCAGAGTAACTCCAAGGGCTAGCTGGCTGATCTGCTGTATGTAAGGACATCTTAAGGATTTTGGAGGCCCTGAGCCAAACCTTTATTGGGGTCCCTGTTCTGAACACATTTTAAATCATGAATCATTTCAGCTCTTTCATGCCCTCTTTGGCAAGGTCTTTGAACAAGAACATTCATTTAAATTCTAAAGTTGTTGCGGCTGATATCCGGGAATAGTGACATGTGTCATGAGCAGCAGCAGCTCACCAACATTACTGGAAATAATCTCAGTGACACCCTCCCATTTCTCATATATGGGGTCCTGTTTTGATCTAAAAGTATCTTTTTTCCAGATGCTGCATGCAACATAAATGCAACATTTCTCTACAAAATGTCTATAATAGACTCTCACACGTCATTCACATTAAAAATAAATTGAAGGGAAACAGTATTCAAAACAATCTGTTTAAGTATTATTCAAGGTCATTAGGGTTAGACTCTCTGAACAGAGCTGGCTCTATCAGAAGCCCCCTGAAAGGCTGGGGCACTGGGCCAGAGCCCACTTTGCCCATGCCTCAAAACATCTCTGTCTGTATGAGCTACAGGGACACAACAAGCTCCAGAAAACCTGCTACTTACGTGCCTGCTGCTGCTGGTTCCATGCTGGAGTGATTCCTAGTCCCCAACTGGTACACTCAAGGTCCTGGACCCTAGGTGTGGTGTTAAAGTGACATTCTCCTCCCAAAATCTAAACCCTGGGACTTGAGAACATGTTCAGCAAAAACTGCTCTGAACACTGACGGGAGACCGGGACCTACCTGCAATCCAATCCAACAAAGGTGTATTGGCGGTGGGATTGACTTTGTCACAGCTCCAGCTATGTTCTTCTACACAGTAGCAAATCCTCTTCAATGGGACCTCCCAGCGATGGTATGCGCCATGTGGAGCGCTCTTAGGCCACAGTCTGCAGCCTCATCCCGCTGGGTGAATCAGAAACACAGAAAAACCTCTATGTCCAAAGGCAGAAATCTTCTCCAGGCTCAACAACGATCAGCACCTCATTGAGGATGATGACCTTCTCGATCTGAGAATCATGGTTCTCCTGCTCAGAGCTTCAACTACCCTCATTGATAGGTACACTGAGACCTTGCCCACTGGCTCCCTATCGTCGATGATTCGTTTCGTGCCTTGCCCCACTGAGGTTCTACCTTCTCAAGAACTTTTTCCAAAATTTCTTCTAAGTTCGAAGGTAATCTGAGACTGGGCCTCCACCCCTTGTATCCGACTGGTGCTCCACTTTGGTCAACCTTAACTTTTGACTTTGAACTCATTTTGCGCGACCAGTTATCCACAATTGGCGCTCAGATGTTTTAGGTGCTAATTTTCACTAAAAACTATAAAAATCCATAACACCGGTTCTACTGGTTGGATTTAATTCATTTGCATTCTTTTAAAAAAAAAGAAATCTGAAAATGAACTGTTTTTGAAGCACTTACTTTACTCCTGAAGACATCCTGCTTGTTCTCTGAGATGAAATGCGTTGGCTGTGCATCCCATCGTTTTATGATAAGAACCAAAGAATATTTTTTTGAATCGCATATGTTCTTCTGCATTCGTGGATTTCAAATTTGAGCTGTTGGTCATTCATCAGAATGGGCTCTGTTTTGGAGCAGTAACTCTGTGGTGTGCCCTTCCTATCTCTTTTGTTGTGATTTATGTTAATTGTTTTGGGAATTTTAGAACAGTTAACCTGGGAATCTAGTATTCCCATCATTGGAATGATTCAGAGTGTGGTGATATATACCACAGCCTCTCAATGAAATAGCTCCAGTTTCAAGCATCCCCCACAAGCCTAGCATTATCATTGTGTGTCATATGTTGCAATCATATGCTAGTGACAGCTGTCAACATCATATGCCTAGTTACTGTAACTAAATGAATATATTTTCAAACACTCAAACGCAGGCACACACTCACAGAGGGACACATCACATGCACAGCACACGAAGAACCATAAACACACATGCACATACAGAAATGCAGAAGTATCCTTTGGGGTATTGGGACATCCTTGCCTTTTTCAAGAAATCAATGTCTTGCCGTGCGACTGTGCTACGGATGCCTGAGGCTTGACTATGATTCTAAGCATACCCACTTGTGGTCCATACATGGTTTGTTTATGTTTTGAGTTTTTTTTGGCAAACATCAGGTACTTCTTGCAAAAGCTATTGAAAAAAACCCAAAGGCTGCAAATTGGGCTTTTCGCGTGATGTCATGTCACCTCAGGATAACCCTTGAGATCAGTACAAACCTTGGTAAAAAGCAATATGTACATGCAAGAAAAGAATGAGATCAAAAGTGTGGAGCCTGGAAGACAGGATTGTGGGAGCTGCTGCTGAGATACAGGAGCCCCTATAAACCAGGTTAGGCAAGAACCGGCAGCCGGTAGGAACAATAGAAGGACTGCAGCCAGGACAATATAATCAGGTCGGTAGCAGGACCATGTTGCCTCACAACTGTTTGGTTGTTTAGCTCCTGTACGCTCAGTTTGCTCAACATATTTGGGGTTTTGTGCACCTTTATTTTCTTATCCCAAATGTCCTCATGTTTCCTTTCTCTCTTTGCTTTGTACTTCGTAGAAGGCATCTACTTTATGCTTAAACCTTCTTCTGCTGAATTACACTCGACAATACACCCACTACAGTGGCTCATGATGCTTCCGGGCTCAGGAAAGGTTACTTCAGTGTCTCCTGGTGCTTCCGGGCTCCAGCAAGGTCTCCGGGTACTTCCTGAGTTCATTAATTGCTGTCTGTCACAGAGTGTCAGATGAGTTACAGAGGCAAAGAGGTTGAGTTGTGCTATGGTACATTAATGTCCATTACACTGTCTGATGTTCTCCTTGTTGTTATAGTTGAACTAGCTGTATCAGTGACATGTCCGGTTCCTCACCTTTCAGCCCACTGCTCTTTTGTGATGGAAAGTGGTGGATTTGCATCGGTGCCTGGTCCATTTTTAAACATGAATCTCCAGGGTCAATCCAGAAAATCAGTACTTTCCAAGCATTTTGTTATGTTATGTTGAGCACACTAATCATCCCAGATGGGATCCAGGCACTTGGACAAGGTGTGTATGTTTGTGGTCCCAAAGTGTTAATACGAAGTGCCTGGTCTTCAGCTTCTTGTGGTACTCAAGAAATAAGGAGGAGGCTCTAATGTGTTGAGGGAGGTCGTTCCATGTCTTGGGTGTGATGTAGGAGAATGAACGACCTACAGTTTTGCTTTTGTGGATGCTGTGAGTGTGTGCGAGTGAGAGTGAGGCAGTGCATTGGTATCTGGTGGGTTAGTGAAAGTGTATGCAGCATTTCAGGTATTCTAGTCCTGAGTTGTGTAGGGCTTTGTATGTGTGTGTGTGAGAATTTTGAATTGGCTGCGCTTGTGAAAGGGGAGCCATTGAAGCTTCCTGAGGTGCAGTGTGATGTGGGTGCAGCTTGGGAGGTCGAGTATGAGTCTTTTGGCTTTGTTCTCGATGGTCTTGAGCCTTTATAGGAGATTCAGGCATAGAAACTGTTGCCGTAGTCCAGCATGCTGATGATAAGTGCTTGTGTGACGGACCGTTTGATGTTCTGAACATTTGAAGATCTTTCACAGCATGCATAGAATGTGGAAGCAGAGGTGCACACTGTGTTGACTTGAGGCATCATATGGATCTTATCATCCAAGATGATCCCTATAATTCATGCATGATCTTTGGGTGTGGGTGTCAGTCCTCCGACGATCACCAGCTGGAATCCCATGGGGATATCTTGTTTCTGAAGGCCAGTACTTCTGTCTTGTTGGAGTTGAACTTCAGGCAGTTGATTCATATTGCATGTGGCATACAGTAAATCTTTAATAAGCAAGTGTAAGTATGGCTAAGAATTACATTTTAAAAGAAGCATATGTGAAACATTAGTGCACACATTAAATAAACCCATTGTCATTTCTAGAGTACACACATTCTAAATATGTGAATATGGTTTAGTCATCACGTCTCCAAAGATTATCTCATTTAATACGGTTAAAGCACACAGTGTTATGTATGAATCCTCTAATTCCACCATAAATGCACTTCAATCATGATGTCAAGTGCAACACCTTTTTATTAATTGTTGTAACATGTGCTAAGTGCATGTTTATATCATGTATTTTTGATGTGTAACTGTGGATTAAAAATTACGCTGTACCATCCGTCAGGGAGAGGATGAGTTGGGTGTCATCGGCGTGGGAGATAATATCGATGTCTTGTGACTGGATGATGTTGCTGCGCGGTGCTCTTTATATGTTGAAAAGAGTGGGGCTGAGAGAAGAGCCCTGTGGGACCCTGCACATCAGTTTCTTGGTCTCTGGTGTGAAGGGTGGCCGCCTGACATTTGGGTTCTTCTTTTGTGTGCAAGTATCATGTTTGTTGAGTCACTCACCAGCAAATGGTAAGCAAATGCATAACAGGTCCTCACAAGTTACAACATGACATGGTTTCAATTTGAGGGAAAAAAATTAGGTCTAAAGTGCACTTGCATACATAATACCGGAGTTACTGGCAGCAGCTAAAAGAAAACTAAAGAAAATTGGGAAATCTTCAAACTGGCATTCCAACAATTGGGAATTCCTTACCTGCCATGCAATTCTATATTTCCTGTTTCTTATAAGCGAGGAAAAATATTATTTTCAATACAAAACAACGAGTATTATTTCCACAACAGGACAGATGACTGAAAGCATTATTCTGCTATGAGAAACTCTGCATTTGTAAAAAAAAAAAAAACTTTGAACATTCTGTTCCTTGCTGCATTGTTCTGCAGGGTGCTCTGCTAAATTAGTTCTCATAAGAGGAAGATTGGTCATAATCAGGATCTAATTATATGTTGCTGCCTATTGGCTTAGATCATTGGGTCCCTCAGTCACTGAGCATTCCTTCCCAACGCTTTGCTAAAGTCTCTTTTTAATTTATTCATGAATGTTAGTTTTCTGTTTTTTTTTCTCTTTAATGGTCTTTGTCGGATGTGATTTAAGGCTTTTACTTTTGGAGATTGCGTGCTAATCCATTGTTTAACATTTCAGAGGCTGTTAAGGGGAATGGCGGGAAAAGCCATGAATATTCCTCGCCCGCTCTCCTGTCTCCTTTTTATTTACCATTCGTCTTGGAGCTGAGACGTTTCGGTGTTAAGTGCCCATCCATCCTTCCAATCTTAACACCACCACAAAAACCATCAATAATGGCTTTATTTCTATTGGCGAGTGAATGAACTTTAATTGATAAGAGTAAACAGATAATCCAAAAGCATATTATTCTTAAATCAAAAAAGGGGAGACTTGCAGCCCTTGATAAATCGCTGCTATTTTTCGCAGCTGACTTCTTTTTATGGTTAGAAAATTGCTTTGTTGTTATCACTCAGCCACAGCAATAGGAGGTGCGCGATAGAAGCGCATTAGTATTCATTTAGCTATATGGTGTAATTATACATTCATGGTCCATCCCAACTCGCGTCAACTTCTGCATAAAGTTTCCATTTATCCCTCTCCCTCCGAAGGGAAGGATTTAGATGTGCGCATTTCGGACCGGCACAACACATTCATCAAAGATGTCTGCCATACGTTCAAAATGGAGGGCACGTTTTCAGCAGCCTGCCCCCTGGCAGCCGGAGAGGGTGCATTGCAGCGCCTTGGGAGGAATGAATACGCCACTCTGTTTTGCTTAGTGTGCAAAAGGACGCTTTACTGGGAGCAAGTTGACCTTAACTCCTTCAACTGAGCCATACATTCTGACATCCCTGACAAGTGTTTATGTCTTCTTCCCATTCCTGCTCTCCTAAACACTCCCACCCCAACTTCTCACTCCCTTTCACCTAAGGCTTGAAAAGAAAACCCATCTGTTAGTACCAAATTAAAATGTGTCTTTCCATTATAGTTTGTATCGTTTAGGAATCCAAAGATGCGCTGAACGGTTGCTGACGCCTGCCCGCACTTTGACCAGGCGCACCTTCTTGATTAATCGCTTCTTTATAGTCTCCCCCACTCCTTCTTACTTCTCCCATGTTCTCCATATTCATGTCACCGGCATTCCCCTTCGCCGTGTGCCTCCCTAGCGAAACACATAATACACTTCAAGAACCAATGCATAGAGCATTAAAACATACTACCCTCTGAACCTGCTCCATTAACCCCAGTGTACTAGGGTGGGCGGTGAGCTTTTCTCTTCAGGTGTAGAGAAAGCTGCCTTCTTCCGGTGTTGCATCACTCAATACCCTGCTCCACCTCCTGACCTCCCTGGGTGCGCAGCGCGATCTCGATCCCTGAGCCCTGATTGGGAGGATTGAACCCGCCGCTCTGTTTTGCTTGGTGTGCAAAAGGCCACTTTATCAGGAGTAAGATGAGACCTTAAGTTCTTCTGCTTCGCCGTACATTCTGATAGCTCTGACAACTTATTGACCTCTTAGTTCTGTTCCATACACCTGCCCCTAAACACTCCCATCTCACCCCCTCTTGTGACCTGAGCTTTGACAAGAAACCCCAACGGTCAGCACCAAACTAACATATCCTTTGCTTTCGTGGCTCAGAAATACAACTATTAGCTTGTGACACCAACCAGGACCAGGCCCACCTCGTTGCGCTATCTATACTTTACAATCTCCCCGACACCATTTTACTTCCCTCATTTTCCAGGTACTCATGTCTCCAGTATTCCCTGGATCCAGCAAAACACTCCCCCGAGGTATTCTTTCTGTCCATCTTGCCATCCTTGACCCATAGCCAACGTTCCCGCCAGCGCACCCAGGTACAACCTGTTCACCAATGTAAACAAGTACACCCCGTCATACTGAAATGACGACGGGGATTTGTACACTATCTCTTTGTCAGACCCCTATTGCCCTGTAGAATCTTCCCATTTCCCTCTTGAACACCTTTCTTGCCCTGTGAATTGCAGTTGGTTTCCTTGCCCTCTCTTCACTCTCTTAGGCAACAATTTCTTCCACATGAACAACGTCTTTCCCCAGTTCGATAGCAACGACACCATACCCTTCTTCATTAACTTAAGCAATTCCAGACCCGTCAAATGGACCAAATCATTCTCCCCCCGTGAATCACCACTACCGCTGGCCGATGGACTCTCTCCTTGAACTCCCACAGTGCGGGCACCAGCTGCCCCCAACGCATGCCAGCCAGGCCATGATAGTGAACCCCCATGTCGTCTCTTTCCAGTCCCTGCTGGTATACCTCAAACTGATTCCCAGCATGCACCCTATCCCATTTTACAAATGAGTGCCCACAAATCCAAATTTCCCATTGTCTCAAATGTCATCCTACTACCCCCAAACATAGCTCCACACACATCTCTACCCCATGTCCCAAAACCTTTTGACCTGACAGCTCCCAATCTCAGCCCAAAGCCCTCTGTTGACTCCCACATTCTGAACGAGTAGTTCCTGTAGTCCTTACCTTGATACCCTGACAGCTTCAAGCATCTACTCATTACAGCTAGCACCTGAAGTGCCACCACTCCAGACCCATCCTTATAAAAAATACAGGCCCTTCCTCCGCTTCCCTGACGCCTACGAAACGACACAGCCTTCTCATCGGGCAAACCAACCCTTTAATGTCCTGAACATCTAAATAGGACCTCACTCAGCCCCTTTCCCCTTCTGATCAGTTTGATACCTCCTTAGCTGTAGCCTTATACCATCAGTTTCCCAGCATACATGCTTCGTTTCCGAACCTAGCCCACCTTCCCCTCCCACTAATTTGGACATCGAAAGGCCCCAAAGAACACCAACATAAATAATGCCCTGAATAAATGTGTGTCCCAGGAGAAGGCACGTGCAACTCTCGCCTGGTCAATTTCCTGTCTTAGCTCTCCGATTGTAATCGCACCTCTTCTTCCTCACCGGCTTGTTCTCTCTCTGCTCCAACCTTCCAAAATTCTCATTTTCAGCAGTCCCCCACAAGCATCATAACCTCAGTGCACTTTAACCATAAAATGCGATTCCTGCTTCTCGTGTCTTGGAAACGACCCACGCAGAGACGGGTAGGCGATTATGTGTTTCTTTATTTCTTTCCTGTTGGCTGTGCCCACATTCACTTCCATTCCCCTTGCCCTTGTGTCCAGCAATGCCCTCCCCAGTCCCTGACCAGAAGTAGTGTCCGGTTCCTGTCCACTCCCCATGGTCCTGTGCAGGGTCCTTTTATTTCGGTAGTTGCCTGACCTCAAAATGGCCTCTTCCTATTCCTGGCTTCTCATTCGCTCCCTCGCCTGACCTTAAGATGGCCGCCAAGATTTTAGTTGGCGAGATTTGCTATACTTTGTATTGCCTGACTTCAAAATGGCCACCAGGTCTTCTTTGGCCTCTATTTGGCTCTCCCGCCTGACTCCAAAATGGCAGCCGAGCTCTCGTGAGATTTCAGCTTGAAATCTACACGCAGGAAGCTTGAGGGAAGTTGAGGCTCTCCAGGCAGTCGGCGGTCAGTTTCTTCGCGGTTGGGTGCCCTCGGCCTCCCTCACCTCACCTTCTAGGATGCGGCCGGGGTGGGCTCCCGATGTTGCTGCAGGCAGGCACACGTGGACCAGGGTGGGCTCATGGCTCCGTTTTTCTCACGATCAGGTGGGCTCCCGACTTCGCGTTATTTTTTTTATTTTTTTTTCTATGGACCCGACGGACCAGGGTAGGCTTCTTGTTTCACTGTTTGCAGTCCAGCGCGAACTCCCCACCTCACTGGTTGCTTCTTGGTGGTCGGCGGAGCAGGGTGGGCACCTGGCTCCATTTTGGACGTTGCAGGAGGACAGTTCTCACACGATTCTGGTGGTGATTCTTGACCCACCACCTTCGTCGCCAGTTGTCGTGCCTTGGTAATGACCCACGCAGAGACGGGTAGGTGATTATGTATTTCTTTATTTCTTATCTGTAGGCTGTGCCCACATGCACGTCCCTTGCCCTCGTGTCCAGCAATGCCCCCCAACCCTACTCCCTGACCGGAAGTGGTGTCTGGTTCCTGTCCCCTCCCCATGGTCGGGTGTAGGTCCTAGTGCCCCCTGACCCAGGACACTACTAACCTTCCCCATATGTTCTCCTCAGACAAATTCTTGTCAGTCTGTCCCATTAGGAACTCCACCATGTCCGCACGCTTTCAAGTATGCCGTGACCGGTCCTTCACCCCCCCCCCCATCATTCTACAATTAATTCCTCAGTCCGGCCGAGGAAGGCCTGGGGCAGGGTTCAGCACTAGACCAGTGAGAGGTCTTTAAAAACTATTAATACCACCACTAAGCTATCACTCTCACCTTACTTTTGGCAAAAAGCAGCTAACTTCTGAATTTCATCTACTTACTTTTCATAACTTTCTCCAACAACAGCACTACATAGTCCAAGCAGGCTAATTACATTTATCCAGGAGTGCTTCAACATAATTATACAAAATGCCTTTGCAACCGGAAGAGTTAATTCAGTGGTTTTGCATAAACGTAATATTGTTTTCTGGGATGTTACTAGCACATGAAACATAAATTTGCGAGACATTAAAGAGACCTGACAGCCTCCTAAGTGCAGTAGATGTGATGCCTTCTTGGATTGCAATAGGATTCTGGCTCTTATTGTCACATCATGTGGTGTTATGGCCATGGTTGCAGATTCTGGTGGGAGGTCTTACCTGAGTCTTATTCTGAATAACACAATCTTGGTTGCCTCTCTATGGTCTTTTTGCACAGCGGATATGGTTTCACTATGTCAACTATTTTATCTCCCATCTAGTCACATAGTCATCTAGCACAATGTTGCTCTGACTGCTAGCATTTTCTACACAGATCACAAAAGGGACTGCACAGGCAGACTGGGTATGTTAAAGATATTAAATAGGTATGGATCACGCACTCCAAAATAATCCTTTATTTGTTCTAATTATGGTAGCAAATATTAAAGGTTGGTTGGCGTGCAGTAAGGCATCGGCCTCTGATCCTGGACATGTTGTGCTTTCCCACGGGAAGCGTCCCTTTGGTGCACTGCTGGTGTCACAAATGGTAAATGTATTAAATTTGATCCCAAATCAGGTTGTAATTTCATTTGAAATTCTTCATTCATTAATCTTTTCAAAATGAAATATTTCTCATGTTGTAATAATCTGTGTTATCCATATATCAACACAAATCATATAAATCAATGGATGGACATAAAAAACGAAGGTAATAAATATCCCCGATTCATTTTGGGCATGAACGCTCCACTTCATGATTTGGGATCAAATTGATAAAATTTCCCATTTTTGACACCGGCAGTAAACCAAAGGGACGCTTCCCAGTGGGAAAGTGCAACTGTTGTTATGTCATAGATATGTCATAACTTGGGTCTCCACTGGCTTTGCTCCTGATGATAGTCCGTTTCTTCGTACAACGCGCTAGACTTCTCCTCTTTGACAGTCTCTTCTACTGAGAAGCCAAACACTCTCCTTCCCACTCTGAGCAGGGAGACAAGCTTCTTTTTGCAAGCAGTCCATTACCTCCTCCAACAAGTTGCCAGACTTCAGATGATGTTCTCTCACCTCTGGGATACTGGGATACTGGCTATCATGCACACAGCAGCTATTCAAGCACTCTGCAGCATATTCCGTCCTTGATCAAGAAGAACTTGGAATAGAACAAAGTGGGGCCCCACTTGTATACTCGTTTCCAGACAGGGAATGTTGATCCACTGTCTAACCCCTTGGGCGCGTCCGCGATTCTGCGCCTGTGCGGCACTTTTATTGAGTGGGCGGGTTCATGACGGCCCCCAGCCATCACCAGCACAGGCCCACCGCGGTGCATGACATCAGCATGGAAGGGGCTAAGGTCCTGGAACCGGTTTGGGTGGTTCCTTTTAAAATTTAATTTTCGGGCTGTAGTGCAGACATAGCCTTTTTATTGTTATTGTTAGGTAAGCTTGTATAGCGCACAGCTGCCCCAGCGAAGAGGCTCCCCGGCGCTAGTAGCAGTGTCAGAAGTAAGCAGGGTTAGCATGTCGGAAACAAATGAGTTTTGATGGCCTTGCAGAAGGGTAGCAGACAATCTAAACGTCGAGTCTGAACAGGAGGAGAATTCCACAATTTAGCGGCAAGACAGCAAAAGGACCGGCCCCCCGCTCTGAGGTGGTTCACCCGGGGGACCATAGACAGAGATTGCTCAGTGGAGCATAGCTGGCGTGTGGGGAAATAGGGGAACAACAAATTAGATAGAATCTTAGGGGACGAGAGTTTTATAATTTTGAAGGTCAGACAAAGTGCCTTGAATTCAATCCTCTTAGGAACAGGTAAACAGTGAAGGCGCCGCAAGGCACCCGACGTAGAGCAGGTTCTAGGGAGCCTAAGCAGGACATGGGCAGCTGTATTCTGGACTAGCTGAAGGCGATTCACTTCCGCCTTATTGGCGCCTAACATCAGAGTGTTGGCAAAGTCCAGTCGGGACAAAATAGTCGCCTGAACAATCAACTGGCGAGTGGCTGGGTCGAAGAACCCCAATATGGGCCTCAAACCCCGTAGGATTCCAAAACAGGTACCAGCGACCTTTTTGGTATGCTCCTGAAACCCAAGAGTGAAGTCAAACCAGATCCCTAAGTTCTTTACCACCAACTTAGGGGTGGGGGCGGTGCCCAGGGACGCTGACCACCACTGCGTACTCCAGAGCCCCTTGTCGATCCCCACCAACAGCACTTCTGACTTGCTGGCGTAAGTTGAAGGCAGTTGGGGGTCATCCAGCATGCTACCACCTCTAACCCATTCCGAAACTGCGTTGCGCCCCGAAAATGGTCATCAGAAAGGGCCACCACCAAATGCGTGTCATCAGCATACGAAACCATGGCCAAGCCATGGTCCCGCACCACTCCTGCCAGAGGTTGGACATAGAGGTTAAACAGAACAGGGCTTAATGGCGAGCCCTGAGGAACCCCCTGCTTGATGGAATGGGCGAGAGAGAGGAAGGGAGCAGAGACCTGGAAAGCTCTGTCAGAGAGGAATGAACGGAACCAATCCAGTGCCAGACCGACCACCCCCGCCTCCTCTAGGCGACGCAGGAGGATCAGAAGAGAGACCGTGTCAAACGCAGCGCTGAGGTTGAGCAGTATCAGAGCCACAGTTTGTGCCTCATCCAGAATGGACCGCAGATGTTCGCTCACTGTTGAATGCGCGGTCTCGGTACTATGACCGGGACGAAAACCATTCTGGGAGCGGTCTAAGGTACCGCTGTTGTTCAAAAAGCCCGAAAGGATGTTATTGGTATGGGCCTCCACAATTTTGGTGACCCAAGGCAAAAGAGATATTGGTCGGAAATTTTCTGGCTTAGTAGGGCCCATTGAGGGTTTTTTCATCAAGGGGACCACCCTTGCTTGCTTCCATGACGAAGGCACCACCGGCGTGGTGAAAGAAGAATTAATCATCTGACATAAGGGCGTGAGAAGTATCGGTAAGCAGTCTCTAAATTGGGCAGGCCTCATAGGATCCAGAGGGGACCCTGATTTGACCTTCATGCTCAATATAAGAAGCTCGCCCTGAGATATAGGAGGTATAGCTGCTAAGGTAGCAGTAGGAGGAGGAGCTGATGGAGCCAGGAGGTCCATGGGGCAGATGGGGAAAGATTTATAGATGGCTTCCACCTTCTGAACGAAGAAGGTGGCCAGATCCTCACATTGCTGCCCGACGTAATCATTGGAATGGGGGGATTTTTCCTGTTTTAAGGTCGTTGAGTATTTTAAAAATACATTTCACAGGGTTTTTGCTGGACTTAATCTCATTAGTGAGATAGGCTGCTCATGCCAGATGTATGGCCTTATGGTAATGTTTAATCTCATCCTGGTACAACTTTTTAGCCCCAAGGTCGTATTCCTTTCTCCAGGCCCATTCTAGTTTCTTGCATGTGTTACGCGGGGCGGCTAGAGAATCATTGTACCAGGGGTTGGAACTTGAACAGCGACCTTTGGAACATTTAGCAGGGATGAGAGTATATCTAAGGCCTGTATAATCCAATCGCAGTGTGCCTTATACGATTGCTCTGGGTCACTGTCCAGAGTGGGGGGGGGACAGGTTGCCAGACAGGCAAGTAGGTCCTATAGCTTAAGTTTATGCCAGCAACATCTGAGGGTGGCCTTAAGGTCAGCTCTGGGCACTGGCTCGGAAAGCGGGAGGGAGATGGACACTAGAAGGTGATCTGACCAACACACCGGGCTAGGTGAATTGACCGTAAGAGAGGCAATCTTTGAAAAACCAGGTCAAGTAAATTCCTGGCAGTGTGAGTAGTGCCCAACACCAGCTGTCTTAGTTGACAGGCAGCAAAGTCGGCGAGCAAGCTGCTTATTTCCGGGTCGGAGGGACGATCAAAATGTAAGTTTCGGTCCCCAATGAGACAAAATTTTGCGGCAGACAACGCCAGGGAACTCGCGGCCTCAAAAATAGCTGATATAAATTCCGAAATCGGTCCTGGGGGGCGGTAGACTGGTATACCGGTAATAGAGAAGTGAGCACTAAAGGAGATAACAAAGCAAGCGCATTCGCACCCGGCTACATGCTCCATGGCAAATGAACAGTGGAAACAGGACTTAAAGATGACAGCTATGCCCCCACCTCTAGTCTCCCTGTTAAGAGTCAGGATACTGAAACCCGGGGGGAGCAGCTATTCAGGCACTCTGCAGCATATTCCGTCCTTGATCGAGAATAACTTGGAATTGAACAAAGTGGGGTCCCACTTGTATAATCATTTCCAGACAGGGAATGTTGATCCACTGTCTAAGGTCCTGGAACCGGTTTGGGTGGTTCCTTTTAAAATGTAATTTTCGGGCTGTAGTGCAGACATAGCTTTGTGCAAGGAGATGGCTCCTACAGGACTAACTAATGATACTGACTCCAAGCAGGAGTTTCCAAACATGGGCACAATGAAGCAAAAAGATTCTGCACATGGCAGCAATCACCTTTCCTGAAGCAGCAATGCGGAACACATAAAAAGGCAGACCTTGCCAACAAACTTCCCAACCTTCAAAAACAGGATTTGCAAGACATTTCATTTGACACAATAACCAACAAAAAAATATTGATGTGACAAGAAAATCGTGGCACAGAATATTGTAGGTGAAAATATTGTTTTTTAAGTGATTAATACTGTTTATTTAAATATAAATAATAATAATATATATCAACTTTCTATTATTTTGTAATGTTTATGATTTTGTGTATGAATAAGTTATTAATAGGCTTTGTTTGTTGGGTGTCATTTTTTAGTAGTTGTTTTATTGTTTTGATAATATGTTGAAGGCTTGCTTTTGAGCTTATTTTATTTATTTAATTATTGACGGGTTCTTGAGCTTATAAGTCAGTAGGGTAGGAATATATTTGAATATATATTTTATTTTTGTATACATTTTTAAAAAATTGGTCAATTTAATTGATCAGTTAGACTGATAATGATGTAATTTGTTTAACTGTTAAATTCTTTAATATTTGTTAGCACTTTTATTTAATTTTAATTGATTAATGAAATTAATATGTATGTATGTTTTTAATTAATTATTTGATGATTTGTTTTGTAAATTAATTTTAAATTTTAATTGACTTAGGGCCCAATTCTGATGTCGTTCAGAAGGCCTGCGAATCAGATTTGGCTTTCCTGGACCCGATCCGTAGCCCTAGTTTCCAACCGAATCGTACACAGGTCCGAACGACCAAGTACGATGCGAAGATTGCGTACGCGTCTACCGAATGGTTTCCGGGACCCGAACCTGTCCGTACAACTTGTTTGTAGCCGAATAATGCCACACAATGGAGCCAAATTCCGACCGAGCGAGTACGATGCATGATTCGGACAGCCGATTCGCCTCGGTCTCAACAAGGCGAAACTGCTGTCGGAATCGTACTTCGGGGGGCAGTAGCAGGCCCCCTTCACCCGGGGTCCTCCGAATCTGTCACGGGGGCCCCCGATCCAGGCATGCACAGTGTGGCAGGCACAATGGTGTGTACGCTTTTCCCCACCCACTCCATGTTGCTATGGGAGCCTGTGAATGAGTCTTTACACAGGTTCCCACAGAGTTCAATGGGAGTCCGAGCGAACCGCTTCTGTAAACATACGGCTGCATTGTACTCGCTCGTCTGAACTCCCGGAGCACGTTTCACATAGAAAGCCCTCCGAATCTGAGTCAGACAGAGGGCTTTCCTAGCGAGATCGGAATCAGGCCCATAATGTTATTAATGATATAAAATATTTAAATGATTATATTGCTTGCTTCATTCTAATGTGCTGTGTTTTTGTTTTCTAATTTTTTTCTTTTTTTAATTTGTGAGTATCATTTCACATTTTAGTCTTAGGATGTGAACTGCTTTTACTGTAGTTATTTTGTGTTTTTAAGTGGTAATGTTCAAATTAGTAATTATTTTAATAGTTATGTTTTTAAATGTGGTTGTTTAAGTACATTTTAAGAAAATGTGGTTGTTTATAGAAATTGGTGTATTTTGCATGTTTTGCGTAATTGTTTTTATATTAATTTTTAATGTTGAGCCTTTTAACAATACAAATTTAGCATTTTTCCAACATTAAACCTACAGTTTTTTAGTTTGGAGTGGTAATGTTATCTCTGTCCCTTAAGTTCAGCGCATTCCCTACTCTTTTGCTTAAGTTGGAGTAGGAATAGTAAATATGAGCCCCCACAAAGTCTGACAGTTTCCATACTGCTCCTTAAGTTGGAGTGGCACCAGTAAATCTGACCCCTTGACAGTCCAGTGCTTTCTATAATGGTGTTTAGGTTGGAAGGGGATTCCAAAGCCCAATGTTACTTAGTTTGGAGTGGGAAAAGTACATTTGACCCCTCCAAAGTCCAGTGCTTTCCATGCTATTGCTTAGGGTGGAGTTGGACTAATAAATCTGACACCTCCAAAGTTCAGCACTTCCTCTACTGTGGCTTAGGGTGGACTGGGAATAGTAACTTGACCCGTTCCAAAGTTAAATGCTTTTTCCAGATATACTCAGGTTGGACTTTCCAATGCCTTCCCTGCTGTAGCTTAAAATGGAGTGGGAATAAATCTTCCCTATCCACAAAGTACAATGCTTTGCCTTCTGTTGCTTAGATTTCAGTGGGAATGGTTTGGAATGGGCATACCAAATCTAAAACCTCCAAAGTCCAGTGCTTCCCTACTGTTGCTTAGTTTGGAGTGGGAATACCTCTCCAAAGATCTCTCCTACGGTCAAAACTTTCACCAATGTTGCTTGCGTTGGAGTGGGAATGGTAAATCTGACCCTTCCAAAGACTAATGTGTTCCCTTTTGTGGCTTAAGTTGGAGTGGGAATAGTTAATTTGACCCCTCTGCAGTCCAGCACTTTCCCTACTGGTGGCTAGGTTGGAGTGGAATAGTAAATATCACCCCTTCAAAGTAAAATACTTTCCTCAGTGTTGGTCTGGCTAGAATGGAAATAGTAAATCTGACCTGCCCGGTCAACACTTTTCCTACTTTTTCTTACTGAGCCTTATCCTTCGAAATTTCAACACTTTCCCTACCATTTCATAGTGTGAAGTTAGAGTGACAAATTTTAAACAAATCTGACCTTTTAAAAAAAAATTGAATCTTAATTTTGGTTTATATGTGTTTAGGTTTAATTTTTATTTTAATGAAGTTTAATTGTCGGTTTGACTTTTTTTTCACATTTATATGTGTATTACTTTTGATGTGGAATTTGAAATATTTTTCCCCTTCTGTCATAGAACAATTGTTGCTGTTTATGTATTTAACTTTTTTGAATTTTTGTTATTTCTTAATTTTTGTTGTTTTGTTATTTTAGTTTTTGAAATATATTTTCTTATTTCATTTTACAGTATATTTTTATCATAAGGTTATATTTTTATTATAGTTAGTATTTTTATTTGTAAAATATGAACTTTACTAATGTATTTTAAAATATAATTTAATGATTTTAAATTATATTGTCTAATGGATTGTTTTCAGTTTTTTTAATTATAATTGTATATGATAGATACATTGTGTTTCTGCTAACCGCTAACATTATTGTTACTGTGTCCCCTGCATAGCTATTATTACCACTGTATTCTCTGCTGCTTTTGTAAAAACTGTAATTGCTTAGCCCCTTTGTATTCCGTTTTGACACTCTCTATGCTGACATAATTCTGTTGTTTTACTTCTATAATAATTCTGTTGATTACTTTCTATAACTGTAACTATTTCTCCTGTTGTTGTTGTTTCTATGTTTTTTGGCTCCCCCCCCCACCTGCTTGCTTCTTCCCACTGTTTTTGCCCTGCTCTTTCCTTCCTACCTCAGCCCCACCCACCACCTTGAGGGCCCCTCCCTCCTCCCAGGACCTTGTTATGGAGGCTGCAGGGCGGCCAGGCTAAGCTCATCGGTGCTGGTCCGCGCCTCGACCGCGCCCAGGATCATGAACCCTGGTTCTCCTGTCACCCGAAGCCACACCACCGAGCTCCGAGCCCTGGACCTAAGATTATGCAAAAACAACTGCTGCCGCACCTCTCCCCGATCTATGGTAGGTCCTTTCACCAGCTGGTGCTACCTCTACTACTTCTGCAGCACCTGAGCACCAGCACGCTACCACAAATACCCCAGACCATTCACCACTGCTTCCTGCACAAGGCACAATGATTTTAAATTATATTGTCTAATGGATTGTTTTCAGTTTTTTTTAACCCCTTCAGCGCTGATGACAAAGCCAGCTCGTCATGGGCGTTACCTGCGCTACGCGCATGACGAGCTGGCTTTGTCACGATACGCGCGATTTTTAAAAATCAGCGCACAGCGGGAAAACCCGCTAGCGCGGTAGAGGTTAGTTATAATTGTATATGATAGATACATTGTTTTTCTGCTAACCGCTAACATTATTGTTACTGTCTCCCCTGCATAGCCATTATTACCACTGTATTCTCTGCTTCTTTTGTAAAAACTGTGATTGCTTAGCCCCTTGTATTCCATTGTTGACACTCTCTACGCTGTCATAATTCTGTTGTTTTACTTCTATAATAATTCTGTTGATTACTTTCTGTAACTGTAACTGTTTCTCCTGTTGTTGTTGTTTCTGTGTTTTCTGCCGCTCCCCCCACCTGCTTGCTTCTTCCCACTGTTTTTGCCCTGCTCTTTCCCTCCTACCTCAGCCCCACCCACCACCTCTGAGGGACCCTCCCTCCTCCCAGGACCTTGTTATGGAGCTGCAGGGCGGCCAGGCTAAGCTCATCGGTGCTGAACCGCGCCTCGACCGCGCCCAGGATCATGAACCTTAGTTCTCCCATCACCCAAAGCTACACCGCCGAGCTCCGAGCCCTGGACCTAAAACTCTGCAACAACAACTGCTGCCGCACCTCTCCCCGATCTACGTTAGGTTCTTTCACCAGCTGGTGCTACCTCTACTTCTGCAACACCGGAGCACCAGCACGCTACCACAAATACCCCATAACATCTCCACTGCTTCTTGCACAAGGCACAATCTCTGTGCAAGCACACCACCAAGATCTGGGACACCATCGCCTCTCTCACCCCTCGCTCACCTCAACATCATCTTCCTCACGAAGACCTGGCTCAACCCCGCTTCCATGCCCAACATCACCTCAGCAACCCCTGACAGCTACATTATAACACATCGAGACCGCTTCAACAAACACAGAGGTCAGATTGCCATTATCCACAAGGACGCCATCCACAGCACCACCACCGCTGACAACGCCACCCTGATCATGGAACACCTCAACTTCCAACTCCATACTGATAGCTAAACCACCATCAGAGGCACCTTTGCCTAGATACTCCCTGGACCTCACCCCTGATTTCATTACCCAACTTGCTATCAACTCTAAACCTTCCTTAGAGACCTTTCTTTCCATCTTGAAGACACAGATGACACCAATACCGCCAACATCCTGGAACGCAAGAACAACATTGGCCTCACTGAACTAGTTACCAATCCCACTCACATCGCAGGACACACACTCAACCCCTTCTTCACGGCCAGCGACTGAGTCAAGTACAGTCATGTCACTGAGCTCATCTGGACATAACACACCATTGTACACTTCCCCATCACAGGTTTCCATGGCACTGCCACCAAACCACCCAGTGCTGATCACGAAGCTAGAACAAAGTCTCTGAGAACCAACGGACTGACGCCCTGAACACCTTCCACCCGGAACCTTTAATCAACTTGGAACAGGCTGTCAAGAACTTCTCCGCCTGGATCACCGATTGCACCAACAGAGTCGCCCCCGTCATGACCACAGAGCCCAAGAGATCTTCCAAATAGGCCAGCTCGTATACCACGGAACTGAGAACTACAAAACGCTACTGCAAGTGACTTGAAAGAAGTGGCGTACCAGCAAGGAGACCCCAGACCGACTCGCTTTCAAAACATCCCTCAACCAATACCGCCAACTGATGAAAAAGACTAAAAGGATTTCCATTGCCAACCACATTGAAGACAGTTTGAACTGCAGTAAAGAACTATTGAACATCATCAGAGAGTTTTACAACCCCTCATCCACCGAAAATACCATCAACCCCTCACAGGAACTCTGGGACACCCTGGCGGACTTCTTCCATGAGAAGATATCCACCATCTACAAAAACTAACTTCGAACCCTAAACCACCACCACCGCCATCCTAGCCTCATCTCTCTGACAGTTGCTAATCCTGACCACCTGCTGACCACCTGGGACCAGCTCACTGCACAACACACCAATGACACCAGCAAACTCAAGAACTAACATCCCATCTCTCTGTTTCCATTCCCCACCAAAGTCCTAAAAAAGCCATCAACCGCCAAGTCACAGAACACCTGGAGAACAACAATCTTCTGGACTTTTCCCAATCAGGATTCTGCATCAACCACAGCAACAAAACCACCCTCATCACTGCAATCGATGATATCAGAGCCCTCCTTGACTGAGGAGAAATGGCGACCCTGATCCTCTTTGACCTCTCAGCAGCATTCAACACAGTATTCCACCACACCCTTATCAAGAGGCTTCACCACGTTAAAAATCAAGGAAATGCCCTCAAATGGGTTGCCTCCTTCCTCACCAGAAGAACCCATGGAATCCACCTTCCTCCCTTCTTCACCAAACAGAAGGGCATTGTCTGGCGTGTCCCTCAAGCCTCATTCCTCAGCCCCACTCTGTTCAACACCTACATGATCCCCCTGGCCACATCATCAGAACCCACGGACTAAACATCATGTCCTACGCCAATGGCACCCAGCTCATCCTCTTGCTATCAGAAAACCCCTCCACCACAAAGGCCAACTTCCCCAGGCGCATGACGAGCATTGCCAACTGGATGAATGACAACTGTCTGAAACTCCACACACATACAACTAAAGTTCAGATCTTCAGCAACAATCCACCTTCGTGGAACAACTCCTGGTGGCCTTCCGAACTATTACCCTCACCCACCCCGACAGACCGCTCCAGCAACCTCAGCATCATACTGGATACCAAGCTTACCATGGCTCTGCAAGATTTTCAAATGGCTCCCCATCAACACCAGAAGATCCGTCACTCAAGCCCTAGTCACCCGGTGTCTGGATTATGGCAACACTCTCTACACAGGAATTACCTTGCACCTCCTGAAGAGACTATAGACAATACAGAATTCAGTGGCCAGACTCATCTTCGACCTACCCAAGTGGGCCCACCTCACCCCTCTCCTCAGAATACTCCACTGGCTCCCCAAACAGAAGAGATGTAACACAACCAAGGGCCAGCACACATCAACCACCACCTGACCTTCTACCAACCTGCAAGGCACCTTCATACTGCCTCCCTTTCCTTCACCCACACGCCTCTCATCTGTTGAAGCGACAGCGGAGGATGTTCCTTTTCCTACCTCACGGCCAAGTCCTGGAATTACCTACCCCTTCACCTTTAGACCTCATCCTCTCTGCTGGAATTCAGGAAAGGACTCAAGGCCTGGCTGTTCAACTGAGCCCGCTTCTTCAGCAGGACTTTCATCGCCTAGATACCCCTCATGGGTGATTTACTGTGCTCTTTATAAGTCTGGTTTCATTTGATTTGTTACCATTTTTTATAGTTATTATTATTATCTCTCATAAATAAAATATTAGCTTTATTTTTACATTTTATAAATGAATGATTATATATATATTTTTTAAAGGTATAAGAATTTTAAATAATTGTAAAAATATGTACTTACTTATATAACCTCGATAATACAGGATACATTCCCGTCCCATCACCGTCCATCCCCTCCCCCCCCCCTGGCAACTGTCCATAGTATCTTGAGAGAAATCTATGAAATTTAATTGAGGTGAGTTGTTTTTCAACTAATGCTTATATATATCTTTATTGCTTGATTGATTAAAATTATTTTCAAGAAAAACACATTTACATTACGAACAAAACATCTTCTCATCACATAATATAAAAAACTGTCCCATAAATACAATTTAAAAAGTTATCGATACGCCCAAATCTAGCCACCTTACATCGTTAATCACAGGATATTATTGCACATTATACATTTTAAAGTGACGGTGTGCATTACATTCTATTTCCATGGATATAACACAAATATTCTGACAAATAATCATTCATTTCCACTATGAAAACTACACCTGTTATGTTTCAAAGTGCTTGTGGTATTGTGCAAAAATGACTAATGCAAAGAAGTTTTTTTTATACCTTTCGTGACCCCCTTCCTTTCAAAGTGCTAATGTGCAAAAAGTGCATCAATTTATTTGCTGCGATGATAACCCAGCTATTGTTACATTTCAAATTAATACTGTCGCAACAAAAATTATTAAGTAATAGAATTTATGAGCCGTTAAACTATTAGCACCAACGCCATAAAAATAGAGGTATATCTGCCCTATATTAGACATTTTTCAACTGCCATTAACATTTTTACCAGTTGACATAGTAATGGAACCGATTCACCAGACAATGACATGATTAATGCCTGTCGGGCAGATCTCACGCCACCCATCAGAAAGTAAGGTCTCAAAACGAAACGTCTAAGAATAATCAGCTTCTGGGATACACATACTATATGTACAAGAGTTTCCTTTGGCCATCCGCAAAATCTACAATTAGAATCCGGCCACTGTTTGATCCAAGATTGAGTGCCCTCCTTTGTTGGGTTTATTCCCATACGTAACCTTAAAAACATTTTTTTTAACTTTACAGAAAAGAAAACATTTAAATACGGCTGAACACGCGGGGATTGGTGGTGCGTTTTAAAGCAATTTATTTATTTTAATAATTGCTTTGTCCAGCCAATATATTGTCACATTTCAGTCCCTTCTCAGTCCGCTACAAGTTGTTTGGATTAGGAATAAAGGGGCTCATTTACTACAAATATTTTCATAAAAAGTGCATCGGTTTTTGGTAAACAGTTTTGATTTTGCGAACCAACCTTTGTTCAAATAGATCAGTTTAACAGAATACCACATCGTAGAGCATTGCAGAATGACCTTCCTAATCAATACTCATTAAACAGGCCAAAATGTGTGACCCCTTGTGATTGACCACATTCACAGGGATGGAGGTCTGTACAGTCCAGCAGACTTCCATGTCCATGATTGTTTTTAATTGACATCCGTTTTTTTTTCTTAAAGGAAATGGGGCTACATTTAAATAAAAACTTTCTTTTTTACCGTTTCACTGTCAGTTTGTAGTGGTCCAAAGGACCACAGTCAGTGAGACTATTTTTTAACAAACAATTTTCTTTTTAAACACAGTCCTATTTCCTTTAGTAAAAGGGCCACTGCCAACACTTCCTAAATTTATTTTCAAGATTTACAAATGGGAAGGGGTTTAGAAGGGGATGCTTTTCCCTGTGGGAATCCGATAATATCCCCTTTGAGATGTTGGTATCTGATCAATGATTTGTGATTGCAATTGCGGTCACAAAACTATTCAAGCATTCCTCTCCAAATTGTATACAGGAGGGTGGGCGCTATCCTTTCACACACCCTCCTGTTTGTGATTCAGACAGTGTCGTAAAAGCCCTTTTGTGGTTGCAAACCCTGTGATTTTGTGAATTGCAGGGTTTGCGACTGGAAAAGAGCTTTGTACATGATGCCAAGATCTCTAAACCAAATAAACATTGACAAAGACAAATGGTTTGGCTTGTGAAGAGTGTACACACAAAATGGCATAAAACATACAGTGACACATATATACATACACACAATCCGAGTGAGACATTGACAGGTGTTCATGTAAAAAAGAGACCAACACACATGCAGCCACCTGTACACACAGATAACACAAGTATTGGCACCCAGGCACCAGGACAATATACATGCATGCACCGATAGTCACGAACAAGATAGAAAAAGAATACATTACTTACATATGGTTGCATGAGCACATTTACATAGTTGTCAGATTGTCCCATGTTAAGTGAGATCTTCCACCACTCCTGGATTTTTGGGCAATAGCGTTTTGCATGCAGAGATTTGTAAGCTTATACTTATATGGGAAAAGGGACATATTTTCAAGATAATGATGCAGCGTGGCGCTGCAAGTCATCTTGCTACACCGAGCTGCATCATTAGAAAAGTACAGAGATGCGTCGTATTTACAACAATACAACGCATCCTTGAGCTTTTCCATGCGCTGCTGCACAATAGGTTGCCTAGTGCCAATGCAGGCGCCCATACAGTATGGTGCAAGGGTGCCTGCATTGCAGGCAATATTGTTTTTGTGCAGGAAGGTACACTTTCCTGCACAAAACCAATCATTGATGGCGTTTACCTCTTTCTATGTGTGCTGCAGAATGCAGAATGCAGCACACATAGAAAGGGGAAAAAAGCGAAGAATAAGAAAGGTATTTCTCCTCATTGCGCCTCCACTGGGGAGTCATTAGATTCTGATCCATTCCCTGATTTACAAAACCTTGTAAATCTGGGAATGGGTCAGAATCCATGGGTGTTGCATGGGAACATCCACAACAATATCCATGGAACGCCTCTTTTATTCAGAGTAATGCATGAAAGGGGGCCATATTTTCAAGGCCATGAAAATCCAAGCAGGGTGGCTTTCCATGGCATATAAACAATAAATATGGGCCAGCACACTGTGCCACTGGAGTGTCAAAAAAAGTTGACACTCCGGTGACGCAAGAGGCTTGTAAATATGCCCCAAAGTATCAGAATGCAAATTTACTTTGGGTTGGCTTAAAAAAGAGAAATAAATGAAGGTTTTACCAATGAATGGATAACTTGACTGGTATACCCGTACATACATTCTTGCTAGCATACAATATGATAACACATATTTGATTGTCATGACATTCACAATTTGAATTATTTTTATTTTGCCTCTTTTTCTGAAGTTAATATGATTCCTGTTTTTCAAAGGCAGTTGCAAAATGCAGTTAAGCATGTCTCCGATTGTGGGTTCTCTGCAGCCCAACCAAAAAGTCCACCCAAAGAGCCACCGGTAGTTTTGCAATGTGAACTCTCACACGGGTATTTAGATTACTCTGAAGACCACGTGCCCTATGGATTATTTTTTGGTAATAGGATATGAGGGACTCTTGTTATTTATGAGCCTGCACCGGAAATACACCCCAGGTTTCTACAGCAAATGAACGCTAAACCCTTTGCATGATGACAGAATGTTCACCCTTACAGTATCACCAACAAAGGGGAAAGATATCACATTGCGGTGAGAAAGTTAAACTTCTTTCTTGTAGCTTAAGTCTTACATTCTTTTCTCACACAACAAACTAGAAAGCTGGCAGTTTTACACAGCACACTAAGCTACCTATTGTTAGTAGTTAATTTGTAGAACATAGAAGTACTTGCTTAAGTACTGAAGGTGTGACCGCTTCGTATGAATTTCAGAAACACCAAACTCTGACAGGGAAGGGAATCGAAGCTTTAAAAGACTGGGCAATGGACAGCAGGGCCGGACTGGTAAGTCCGGGCACTGGACAATCCCCCGGTTGGCTGGATGGGGTGGGGGCCGACTTTGGGACAGGGGGCCAGTTCTGTGTTGGGGCCGATTTGGCTGTGTCGGACCGACTGCGTGAGTCAGAGACAGTGACAATAGGCACAACCAGGCCCAGCCAGCCAACAACCAGGCCCAGTCAGCCCAGTGGGCTGGCTGGGCCTGGTTGTGCTTAATGTCACTGTCTCTGACTTATGCAGTCGGTCCGACACGGCCAAATTGAGCCCAGGCCTGCTCTGAGCACAACGATTCTCAATCTCTCTGCATAATGCTCCCCTCTCTTCCTATTATTCCATCTCTTTCTGTCTTGCCCCTCACTTACTGAAACCCGTGACTTGAAGAAACGGTTCACAACCTCTCTTTCTTTCTTTCATTTAGTTGCTTCCCTGTGAAATGGATCCAAAAAAGAAAAACACTCTTGCAGGAAATGCCCTTTTTCTGATATTTTTCTATTCCAAAGTGCAGCCTCGGGATGGGGAGAAATAAAAGGTTTTAAATATGAACAATAAATATATAACTAAATAAAACCAGACAGAGTGGTTGCAAAGTGGCCAGATTGGTTTTATTCACATCCAAACGCATCAGCCTCACTTTACAGACTTTGCAGTGTAGCGCTATTTTTGTTTTCTCGTCTTTCTTTGAACAGCATTGTTGTCCCCTGGTGGGGAAGTGCACCATTCCTGGATGTATTGCAATACCTGGTTGATGGGTGGATTGGAACACAAAATGTGTACCATGGCTCTGTGTTTATGGATGTGGTCTTTTTAAACCATACTGCTTACGTTTTGTAAGGATATAAGCAATGGACATTGAAACAGTTCCCTTCAGGGCCCTGTAGTCATGTCCTTAACAGGTAAAACCACTCGCTGATTTCTGAATAGTGAGTGAGAGATCGTTAAGGTAACCATGTTGTTTCTGCTTACATTTCACATGCTTTACTTAATCTTGCATTCCCTATGAGAGTTTGCTTTCACTTTTTTTTTTTTAGGAAGCATATTACTCTTATCAAATGCATAATCTGAATTGAGCCACATCCAAGTGTTTATAGCTGGCACAATGTAGTTGTAGCTGAAGCAGTGCGAGTTTTTCTCAGTGGGACAGTATGGTGTTCAGTGGGGGAGAGGATGTGGCACTATGGCCAGAGCTGTTGATTTTGGAACTGGGGAAACAGGTTCAGCCTTCATGACCAGTCCACCAGACCACTCTCCAGAGGGAGCATATTCCCATGCTACACATTAGAAGGCCCCACTAGACCTTAGAAGGCCTGATGTCTTAGCATAAGCAGGTGTTTCCCTAGTGGTGTCAATTGTGGGTTAAACTTGAAGGCCTGTCTATCACAATCCATACTAAAGTTCATGTCCAATCTTGCGGGCACGCCTATGAAGCAGCACACCCTAGAGCAACAGTGATTCAGTCACTGTGACTCTGTCACTGAGGTCACATGAACCTTGAGCAGGTTAGAGCGGTGCGAACGGTGTGACCGCACTGGGTACCTATTTCGGGTGGGTGTGTAGTGTTGCAAGTATATTATGGTTTAAAAAAAACTTGCAGCTCCTTCATGGCCCCCAGCAATTTTCAGTAACAATAAAAATGTTATGATAACTTCGGTGATTAATGTTCTTCCTAGAGAGAGATCGGAGTTTTGTCTAGGGAAGGATTGACTCTCGGAAAGGTAGTACAGAGGGTTAATGTGCCTGCTGCAAAGAACATGTACCATGCAGATCACAGCGTGCACATAATGTTAACTAAGTTAGTAGGTTACAGTTTTTGTTAGAGAGATCTTTTTGTTACTTGAAGTTTATAGGTTAAAATCCTAACATAGAACAGTGAGCTATTAAACTATACTGCTTGCTAGTATGGTTGTCATGGGGCTTCTACACCTTGTAGTCCTTTGTCTTATATACCATTTCCTATAAAGTGATTTACACAAGTATAAATGATTGTCTCTGTGTCGTGTGTGTGATATAAAGTGCTCTGACACTGTACACTGGTATGAGTGGCGCTGTCAATCAAATGAAATGCATCTGAGAAAGAGTGTGGTTATGGAGACTTGAGGGGGACTGTTAAAGGGTGATAGTGAGGGAGTCCGAGGCATAGGTGTACATTGGGGGCACCAGCAAACATTGTTGCAAAGCGCGCCACCCGCACTAAACCCGGCCCTCCCATCGAGGCCAGTCCACCTCACCCATTGGTACCTCCATTGGCCTTGTTTCAGGAGTAGCAGCTGCAACTGACCTAGGATAGGCAATGCAGGATTTGCACGCACACCAAACTAAGGGGCCTATTAGGATGGCGGACAAACCTGCGTCCGTCCGCCATCCCCGAGGTGGAGGGACCGTCAGCAGGGGCAGCGGCGGTCCCTCCGGTGCAATTAGGATGTGACCGCCACCCTGGCGGTCACATCCCGTATCTTTAACCTTGCGGCGGGTGCTGCTTGAAGCAGCACCCCCCGCAAGGTTAACAATGCATGTTTTACAAACATGCACAAAGCGGCAGGCACCGCTTTGTGCCTGCCGCTTTGTGCATGTAAATGCTGGGGGGTACCATAGGTCCCCCCATGTGCACCCCCCGACACCCTGGGGGCCCGCAACGGGCCCCCCATCACCAAAGACCACATGCTTTTCCACTGCGGAAAAGCCGCCGTGGAAAAGCATGTGTAAATGCACAACGCAATTTGGCTGACACGCCACCAAATAGCCCTCCACACCCTGCGAATCAGCGGCGGACGGACCTGCCTTCCGCCACTGGTCCCACCGCAATCCCACCGCCATCCTAATCTGGTGGTGAGTGATGTCTGTGGCCGCGGCGGTGAATCTGCATCCTCCAGGCCGGCGGTGGCTTCCGCCGGCCCGGAGGATGCGGATTCACCGCCATCCTAATCGGCCCCTAAGTTTGCAAACTTCACAGTCTCTCTGCTTGATGCACAAGCACTTTTAACATATGCTGCCTCCTCTGGAGCCACTGGAATTATGCAGCAATGGCAGACAAAGTGATGCTGCAGTGTTGACTAAATTATGCAACAGAAAAGGCTGCAGCCTAATGCAACATGTTTTCTTCTACTTTATTATGTAGACATTTTTACACATGTTAAGTCTCTGCAAAGATTCTGCCTCATTAGTATCAGTATAACATACAAATGCAGCAGTAAGAAAGATGAACAGTCAATCTTTGCAATCTTTGCAAAGGGCCGTCTACTTTGCAGCAACTCAAGTCACGTTTTTAGTAACTTTTTATCCGTTTGAGCTACAAAAATGATTAGTTAAAACTGTGAGATTATGCAGTGGATGATGTATTATGTGGCAAATATGGCAGAGCCATAATTATATAGAAAACATTTGCAAACTAGGATATTTTGCCATTCATGTTTGAATTGCTCTTGTGGAAGAAGGGAGGAGAAGTGCTAATGAGAGAAACTGCATGGCTTGGAGACAAGTGGCTTATGATTCCACTTTTAAGTGTATTTGATTGGGAATATATCCCACTTTGTGAATGTATTTAAATGCCAATAACTCATATTAAACCTTAAATAATCAAGTGAATCCATTGGTTGAATTAAATAACACAATAAGCTGTAACTGGTCGGTGAAATGCCAAACAAATACTAAAAATTAGGATGTTTGGCACATTCTGGCCACACCTCTGACCCCATCACTGATCGAATCCTTGGGTTAGCTCGGCTCTCGGATTCTCCGCCCACAGTTCCCCTACTTTTTTTCCTCCACTTCGACCACTGAGTATAGCGTTTATGCCGCGCCTAACCATGCTGGAGGTGATGAGACCAGCACAGGCATCCAGTTGAGACAAACAACATCATTATTGTGGTTTGCCATGTTTTGTTATCTTGGCTTTGTAACACGTCGGCATGGCCCTACCTTCAGAGCATAATGAAAGGACTGCTTGGCAAAGAGGTGTTCAGTTATAAAGGGATGTGCGTCACATCACTATATTCAATGTATTCGAATTTCCACGCATATTCATGAATTCAAAAAAAGCATTTGTATATGTTTTCATTTATTTTAATGGTTTGCATTGCGCTGGCATGATGCCTTTATGTATCCCTGCAGCCAGGGGCCCAGCGCAGGCCATTGCGGTGGTGTCGTTCCATCTTTAAGGGCCCCCAGTTCAGCCTCCATACAGAGAATGTGTGTGAGGCATGAGAGTTTCAGTGGCCCCTCAGCTCATTTTGCTGCGGGAGGGGGGTTTGCATCACTCTACCATAGCGGTACCAAGAACCACGTGATGCCTCCTAGGCGCTTGGCTTGTGAGGAGCTTAGGTCCTGGGGTATGAGGGAGTGCTGGGTGAGTGAGATAGCATCTCTACTTTTTTAGCAGGTCAGTGTGTGACTAGAGATTTGCAATTTACCATCTCAGTTGTTTTTACAACTTATTTTGCCCTATTTTGCAGTTTGTGTGCTGATACTTTTGCCTGCGTTCATAGGAGGAAAATCTAAATTACACAAGCAGCTTATGTTCTTCTTTTCTATTCGATATAGTATTCTGGTAGCTGCAGTCCTACATTTGTAAAAAGAAAATCAAAATAACAGCGTGCATTGTTTTATATCATACATATACATTGAATATTGCATTCTGGTACTTGGAGTCCTGCATTTCTAAAATGAAAATAACATGTACAGTGTGTTTTATGCTATAATTGACCTAGGATGCCTTTTAATACTTGTAGTCCTTCATTTGTAAAATGAAAAGAAGCAGAACATGTACTCGGTGTGTACTGTATAATACACGTAGGAGGAAAATTGCATTCTGGTACTTGTACTCCTGCATTTATAAAATGAAAATCAGAGCAATATGTACAGTTTGTATTTTTGTAGCATATCTGTGCTTCATAGATTTCACGCTGGTACTTACAGAACCAGAATGAAATTCAAAATTACATACATTTTTTATATCATACCTTCTCATGAGATATTGCTTTATGGAACTTGAATTCCTGCGTTTATAAAATTAAAATCAAAACTGCATGTACAGTGCTCATTGTTGTATATAGGACTTCTGCAATGCAGAGTGCATTCTAGTACTTGCAGTCCTGTATTTATTTTTGTATTGGTGTTCTGTTATGGTATTTTAAAGCGAAGCATTTATAATGAGAATTGAAACCACAGATGACTCTTGTATTGTGTCCTCCCACGTCTGTGTGTGGAAAGCTGTTTTTCTTCGTATGTTTAGCACGGACAGGGTGCTGGCCATGATTGACTTGTATGTAGTCTGTGCAGATTAGGTGCTGGGGGTTATGTGCGTCTCAGTGGTTTAACATACTAGGCACCCTGCATGCTACACGCCCCACGATGAAGAGAAGGTGGCATTGGGTTTGTGCGCACACACTGATAGGCCAGCAAACCTTGTGACCAAAGATGCTTGTAGTGGGTGCAGCGAGCGGTGTACCCACATGTTAAGGGGTGCTCACACATGCAAGGGTAGTCTGATGTGTGTACCACCATAGGATGCAGGCTGGTTCAGGGGCACACTGCTGCTGGAGGGGGATGGAAAGAGAGCGACCACTGCGCCCTCGGCCTGGTCGCCCCCACACCCCCCGCCTGCTCCTCCTACCTGCTGCCTGTGCCTCGATCTACACGGCGCCCCAGCCGCCACAGGACCGCCGCTGAACCACCCCAGCCGCCACAGGGCCGTCCCAGCGCCGCCCCAGCCACCGCAGGGCCGCCGCCGAGCCCCCAGCTTTTCCCGCCGGATCTCGACGAGACCCCGCCCCCCCGCACGCCGATTGGCTACCGCGATCCCCGCCTCCCCGCACACCCTCCCTCCCGGCTCCCCTCTTAAGGGGACCCACAGCGCTGCTCAGGAGCGACCACTGCGCCCTCGGCCTGGTCGCCCCCACACCCCCCGCCTGCTCCTCCTACCTGCTGCCTGTGCCTCGATCTACACGGCGCCCCAGCCGCCACAGGACCGCCGCTGAACCACCCCAGCCGCCACAGGGCCGTCCCAGCGCCGCCCCAGCCACCGCAGGGCCGCCGCCGAGCCCCCAGCTTTTCCCGCCGGATCTCGACGAGACCCCGCCCCCCCGCACGCCGATTGGCTACCGCGATCCCCGCCTCCCCGCACACCCTCCCTCCCGGCTCCCCTCTTATGACGCCCCCTGAGCGACCGCGCAGCGGACGCGCGCAGCGGGAGCACCAAATGAGCGCCGAAGGTGCGCCAAAGGTAAGCCCGTCTGCGCCCGTCCGCGCCTGGACCGCGCCCAGTGCCAGGACCCCTGGCCCCCGCAGACCCCAGCCCACCCGCCGGACGTACGACGCCGCCGCCCTCAACGCACTCAACGCCGGCCGAACCCCTGGATGCTACCGAGCCACCCCGAGACGCACCCACGGTCCCTTCATCTGCCAGGCCTGCAAGTTCTCCTGCACCCGGACCTGCGCGGCACCAGCACCCACCAAGCCGAACTCCAGCAGCAGCCACCTGAAGTGCATCCTGCTCAACACCCGCTCCGTCCACAGACACGCCGTCGAGCTCTGGAACCTGCTCGACACCACACACCCAGACGTCGCCTTCCTCACGGAAACCTGGATGCACGCCTCCTCAGCACCCGACATCGCCATCGCCATCCCGGACGGCTACAAGATCATCCGGAGAGACCGCGTCAACCAGACAGGAGGTGGCATCGCCATCATTCATAGGAACACCATCCGCATCACGACCAACACCGACGACACCATCGCACCCGCCGAACACCTGCACTTCCAGATCCACGTCAACCCGAAGACCACTCTCAGAGGCACCCTCATCTACAGACCCCCGGGACCACGCACACAATTCAGCGAGGACATCGCCGACTTCATCAGCCCGCTCGCCCTCCCCTCAGCCGACTACATCCTCCTCGGGGACCTCAACTTCCACCTGGAGAACAACGACGACCGCAACACGACCACCGTGCTGGAAAACCTCGCAAACCTGGGACTCAAGCAACTGGTGACCACCCCCACCCACCTCGCCGGACACACACTCGACGCCGTCTTCTCATCCAGCAAAGACATCGCCTTCAGCCACGCCACAGGACTCCACTGGACGGACCACAGCTGCGTCCACTTCACCTTCAGAAGAACGACGACCCACCACCACCAGCAACAGGCTGCCCGAAGAAGCTGGAACAAGATCACAGCCGACCAGCTCACCGCCTCCCTGAGTCAGCACCCTCCCGCCAGCTCAGCGAACCCCAGCCAGGCCGCCGACAACCTCACAAAGTGGATCAGCAACTGCGCGGACGAACTCGCCCCTCTGAGGACCCCGCCCAGCAGACCCGGCAGCAAGAAAGCCCCATGGTTCACCGACGAACTCAAGAGCTCCAAGAAGAACTGCCGAGCCCTCGAGAAAGTCTGGAGAAGGGAACCTACCGCGGGCAACATGACCACCCTCAAGCTTGCCACCCGGAAGCACCACCAACTGATCCGCGCCACCAAGAAAACTGCATTCAAGGACCGACTGGACACCAACGCACACAACTGCAAGGAACTCTTCAACATCGTGAAAGAGCTCTCCAACCCCAACGCCGGTAACAACGACATCACCCCATCGCAAGACCTCTGCAACTCCCTCGCCTCCTACTTCCACAACAAGATCGCAGACATACACAACAGCTTCAGTAGTCAACCATCGCACACAAAGACCGCAGCAACGCCACCCACCACCACCCTCCGCGCCTGGACTCCGATCAGCACCGATGACACCGTCCGCATGATGAACTCCATCCACTCCGGATCTCCGACCGACCCGTGCCCTCACCACGTCTTCAACAAGGCCGACGCTGTCATCGCACCCCACCTGCGGGACATCATCAACACCTCCTTCGACACCGCCACCTTCCCGGAGAGCTGGAAGCACGCCGAACTCAGCGCTCTACTTAAGAAACCAACAGCGGACCCCACCGAACTCAAGAACTACCGCCCCATCTCGCTCCTCCCGTTTCCAGCCAAAGTCATCGAGAAGACCGTCAACAAACAGCTGGCCGCCTTCCTCGAGACGAATGGATCCCTCGACCCCTCACAGTCTGGCTTCCGAGCCAACCACAGCACCGAGACCGCTCTGATCGCTGCCACCGATGACATCCGAGCCCTGATGGACAACGGAGAAACAGCGGCCCTCATCCTCCTAGACCTCTCCGCGGCATTCGACACTGTCTGCCACCGCACCCTAGTGCAGCGCCTCAGCAACGTCGGAATTCAGGAAAAGGCACTGGAATGGATCGTCTCCTTCCTCGACGGAAGAACACAGAGAGTCCGCCTACCACCGTACAAGTCAGAGGCCACCGAAGTCATCTGCGGCGTCCCTCAAGGATCCTCGCTGAGCCCCACCCTCTTCAACGTCTACATGAGCCCCCTCGCGCCCATCGCACGCCAACACAACCTGAACATCATCTCCTACGCCGATGACACCCAGCTGATCCTCTCACTGACCAACGACCCCGCCGCTTCCAGAGCCAACCTTCACGAAGGGATGAAAGATGTAGCCGAATGGATGACGACCAGCCGCCTGAAACTGAACTCAGACAAGACGGAAGTCCTCATCCTGGGCTCCTCGCCCTCCGCCTGGGACGACTCCTGGTGGCCCCCCGCCCTGGGCACCGCACCCACACCGACAGACCACGCACGCAACCTGGGCTTCATCCTGGACTCCTCCCTCTCCATGACCAGACAAGTCAACGCCGTCTCCTCGTCATGCTTCAACATCCTGCGCATGCTACGAAAGATCTTCCGGTGGATCCCCACCGAGACCAGGAAGACGGTCACCCAGGCCCTCGTCACCAGCCGACTGGACTACGGCAACGCCCTCTACGCCGGAACCACCGCCAAGCTGCAGAAGAGACTCCAGCGGATCCAGAACGCCTCAGCCAGACTCATCCTCGACATCCCCCGACGCAGCCACATCTCCGGACATCTGAGAGACCTGCACTGGCTCCCCGTCAACAAGAGAATCACCTTCCGTCTCCTCACCCACGCACACAAAGCCCTACACGACCAAGGCCCGAGCTACCTCAACAACCGCATCAACTTCTACGCTCCCAAACGCCACCTCCGATCAGCCAGTCACGCCCTCGCCGCCGTCCCCCGCATCCGAAGATCGACAACAGGAGGAAGGTCCTTCTCCCACCTGGCCGCCAAGACCTGGAACTCCCTCCCGACCGACCTGCGCCTGACCCAAGACCACCTCTCCTTCAGGAAGAAGCTCAAGACCTGGCTGTTCGAGCAGTAGCAGCACCCCCCCCCCCCCAAGCGCCTTGAGACCCTCCGGGTAAGTAGTGCGCTATATAAATGTCCATGATTGATTGATTGATTGAGTTGGTGGCACCAGGAAAAGCCACTTGGTAACTGGCATCATGTCAGCAGTACACTGTAGACCCAAGTATGTGGGCACATATACAGAGACTAGGTGTAGTGAGTGGTAGCTAATGAGGAGGCCAAAACACTGTCAAAAATATTTATTGTCTTCATTTTTCTCACCACTGGTTGATAAAATTGTGATTTGCTTTGAAAAACAGACTGTAAAATGACTCCTGACCAACGTTTGATGCTTTCACCCCATCGTGAACTTTTAGCCTCAGCGCTTTGCAAGAGAATCTAGACCCAGGCCCATAACTGGAAAAACAAAACTACATTTCCCAGAATGCAAGGTAATGCCTGGGGAAAAAGAGTAGCGCCTATTGTCATGGCATGTGGTCTTCTGGCAGCACTGCACCCCTGCAGCGACCACAAGCACCCAGCCCAGGAGAGACCATGGCACAAAGATGACGTCTTTAATTATTCTCTGGCTCAAGGGCATTGTGATGGAAACATCCATTATACCTATGAACTGGCTCAGTTGTACATGGATGACGTGATAAATTATTGGAATTGCCTCATTTGTTGCAGACATGGTGATGTCATCAGTGCAGTTTAGGAGAGGAAATGTGTTGAAAAATGCTTTGTTTTGGCCTTTCTGTCGCCAAACTTTTCTTGGGGGGACAACCCCCCCAAACTCCCCCTAGTAGTGGTTGCTCACTGTGCTTGCTCGCTACACACCATGTGGGGGCTGGTCTCACTTTTACTTTGTTCTCTCTGATTCACTACTTGTCTATTTTTGGTGCTCTCTGAAAGAACGTCTATGGGTACATATGACTGGGTGGGTAACCTGGTGCTCTTTAAGGTCATCATCTACTATTAACTGTGCTTTGAAAGTTGATACAATTGAATACGTAATGAAAAATGTGCTGTAAAATTCACCATTTTGGTCTGTGTTTTTCTACAATTTTCTTTGGGGGGAGAACCCTTCCAACCCCTTTAATAGCGGTAGGGCTCGCTCGCTGCAGGCGCTCGCCACGCTCACTCGCTACGCGCCGGCCAGGGGCTGGTCTGCTCTCAGTTCCCAGTCCGGCCCTGATGGACAGCCAGGAAGATGTACCACTAAAAGCTAGACCGCTAACCCCCATGGGGTAGGAACATCCAGGTTTAAGTACACTTCTGAGTCAGTAGAGGCAGAGTACATTTAACAGCCAGACCCACAAGACGCTTTGCCAGGCAACGACTTGTAGTTGTATCGTCTCTCCACTTCAAACAGTTTGTTCACGCGATACTGCATCCTCTCACCTTTATTGTTTTTGCCATTCCTCCGTTTCCTCATGCATTCCTTTTACCTCTTGTGGTAGGGCGACCAAAATTGTAAAGTCGAAAACTGGGATATTTCACAGAAATAGAGGAAGGACTGCAATTTTACTTCAACATAGTGCCCAGAATGACAGCGCTCATCAGCATAGAACTGCAGAAGAGGCAGTTAGAACATAAATAAAATGCAATTTTTAAAGTCAGTATCATGCATACTAATTAAATTACTTTCTTATAACAGCTTCTAACAATCCCTGCCTTGAAAAACATAAAAAGTCACCTCCCACCATTTTCAATCGACCCTCTCTAAAAACCGGGACATGAGCTAAGTTTCCCAAAATAAGCTGGGAGCGTTGGTGAATACCTGGGACTGTTCCGGTCAATTTGAGACTCTTGGTGACCCTATCCTGTGGCCTTCCCTATTTGTGTTAACTTGTGTTTTTGAGGTAGCCGGCAGTAACTTGCTGGCTTGCCGTCAGAGTAGGGATAGTTGGAGTAAAGGCATTAGACCACCTGTCATATTTGGAGCAGATGGTAAAACCTGGCAGTCATGACCAAAAAAAAATGGATCCCCCGACCACTGGGAGGAAAATCCCAGGGTGAGTGGCGCATTAGTCTTTTTTTCTTTGCCAGAAACAAAATCCTGATTTGAGAGTTTTTTTGACTTCCCAAAAGCCACTATGGTTGCAGCTCCTGAGAAAGCACAGAGATCACCCTAGAGCCGGATGTCATCTCAAGATATGGCAGTTGGGTAGCTGTCCAGGCGGGCGACAGAGGTTATGACCTCTGCCACCCTGTTGGATTGCGACCCGTCCCTCCATAAATAAAATCAGGCCCATATTCCTATGTCTTTAAAAGAATGTAACATGGATCAATGGTGGAAGTGAGATTTATTAAGATTAAGACACACCTAGAAGGGATACACAATACTGGTTTTGTGTGCTGTAAAGAAGTACTCTTTCCACCTGTAGTCGGTGTAATGATTTTTGTAATGCTAGGCAAGGTAACATTTCCCTGACTGGAATCTTATTTGATATTTGAAGTAGCTGTCACGTTTCCTGTGTTTGAGGCTTCTTAGAGAGTTGCCTGGCCCTTGTCCTTAAATATTCATTCATTCATTCTCTTCTTCCATCTCATCTCTCTCCTACATTCTTCCTTCTCCTTTAGATGCAATCCATGCAAGTTTGACTTATGGTCTCACAGCAGCACACCCTTTAATAAGTTTTTCTTCTTAGGCTCTTATTTTGATCACCGCAGATAGAATACTCCATCACAAACTGGACGGCTATCCCATCCTCCGTATTACAATCTCCATTGGATATAATGCGATCGTAATACTGTGGACGGGATATCCGTAACATTTGTGATGGAGCATTCCCCTCCGCCAAGATCTAAATCAGGCCCTTGGTCTCAGAAATTTTTTTCCTGAAAAATTATTCTTTCTTTAATTATAAGCCAGAGACAACAGAGCTGCCAGTTTAAAGAAAAGAGAGAGTTAACTTCTTGGTCCCATAGTGATCTACAAAGATCCAGTAGTAGTTAGGAAATGGAATTCTCAAAGAAAACATCAAGGACAAAACAACCACGCCCATTTCTGACAATGATATCACCAGCTCACCAACTACGCCTCCAAAACTCCTCACCCTCACCTACTCATCCGTCGGCATTGGAACCAGAGAAACAGGGGCATTGTGACTGCCCCGCTTTGGCAGCCACAGCGCCCATGGGGTTCCTTATGGACTTCTTCTATCTGCAACTCAGTAGATAAAATGTGATAACTACCGCTATAAAGGACTACAGTGGTGGTAGGAGAGCAAGCTGGGGCAAGAAAAATGAAAATTGGGTCAATCGTTGAGGGAACAATGGAAAGAATATGGAATGGAAGAGTGAAAGGAGGGACGGATGAGTGTGGATGAATGAGCAGATGGACGAATGAGTGGGTGAAAAGATGAGTGAATCAATAGGGGGATAGACAGGTAAAAGGGTGGCAGGGTAGATGGCTGGAAGGACTGATTGGTGAATAAATTCATAGAGGGACTGACAGGTGAAAGGATGGCCGAGTAAAGGGATGGGTGGATATGTGGATGTGCAGGTTGAAAGGATGGCAGAGTAAAAGGATTGATGGATGAGTGGGTAAAAATATGAGTAAATGGATGACAGAGTGGATGGACAAATTCATTAATGGGTGGATGAGTGAATGGCAGAGTGGATGAATGTATAATGGATGGATGGCAAGATGGTTACATGGATAGATGACAGAATGGAGGGATAGATGGAAGGACGTCAGAGTGGATGGAAGGATGGCATAGTGGATAGACAAAGGAAGAATGGCACAGTGGATTGGTGAATGGATGGATGGATAGCAGAATAGATTGTGGATGGCAAAGTGGATGGATGGATGGCTGGGTGTGTAGGTAGTGGATGGCAGAGTGGATGGGTGGCAGAGTGGGTAGATGGAAGGATGGGTGGCAGAATGGCGCGGGGTTGGATGGTTGGAAAAGTGGATACATGGATATCAGAGGGTATAGATGGATAGAGAGATGGATGGATGGCAGAGTGGGTGAATGGAAGGCAAAATGGATGGACCGATGGACTGTCTGGATAGATGGATTGATGAATGGATTAGAGCTAGATTGAATGATGGATGAAAGAATTAATGGACTATAGAATGTGAAGGTCAAATAGTGGCTATCAGCGGGTAGATGGAAGAGTGAAAGGATGAATGGATAGATGCTTGGATGGAAGAGATAAGAAAGATCTAATCTATGGGAGGGTTGGGCTCCTTTGCTTTGCTTGCTTGTTGCCATCAGAGGTTTAGTATTAAGTGGGGGGTATTTGCATCTTTTGGCTACTCCCTTGCTTAAGGACCAGTCTAAACTCCATTTATCCAGATCAAAACCACAAACTATCTCATCCCCACCCTTACAGAGCGGTGACTGTGATGGTTAACGTACTCAGACTTGCTTAGCAGCTCACACCGCTCAAATAACTTAAGTAGACATGCTTCCAGTGACCTTTCTGTCCTAACCTTTCTGGTAGAACTCTTGACCCCATCCTATATCACTCTTTCTGAAACCGTTCTCCCAACCTTGTAAAGCTATAGCATAGTAACAGTATTCTGAGTCACCCCCAAAAGTCTTGACCAACCAGGCCTATGATGTCCATGTAAAGTGAGTCATAACATGAGTCATAACACGTTACTGCACCACAAACCACTCCTACAGTCCAAAGCACAAATTTCCCTTTCCCATTCCCTTTAGTAAACTTCAAGCCATCAAAATGAAGCTGGACCACCTAACTCAGTATATTCAGTACCCAGGGCTTTAAGTGGGCCGCGCTCACCAATGCTGAGCACCGGCAGTTTTTTAAAGGAAGCCTCAAAACGGGTCTCTATCGGGCTCTGTTTTGTGCCCTGGCACAGACGGTCTGGTTTTTCCAGACTGCAGTGACAGCAGGCACATCGATGTGCGCTGCTCACACTGCTCACTTCTCACTAGTGTGCACATGCTCATACTGCTCACTTCTCAGTAGTGGAGCAGTTACGGCATGACGTCATGCCAGGTGAGCAACGTAGGGGAAGGGAAATCCTTTAAAGAGAGTCATTTTCTCTGTGGATTTCCCTTCTCTTTTCGAAACTCAGGAGCAGCAACACTGTTGTGGTGTCACCATGGCTTTAAGTGGAAGCATTTTCAATATTATATACACGCCATAGTTGCTGCTTATTTATCTTTTGCAACTAACAACCATGGTAAAAGCCAATAGTCCTGACTTGTTGTAGATATGATGTTACTTGTATCATATATGAATGCAATGACAGAAACAGCAAAATACAAATCGTGTGGCGCACTGTGCTAAGCACAGATTTTAAACTTATGTGTTTTAAGCCACGCCCTTAATTACATTGGCCATGCCCCTTTGAGAGACGCCCCAGTTTTCTCATCCCACTTAAAGCCCTGTCAGTACCTCAGAACACATTCGCCTTCACACTCTCCCGCATCAAAAACTGCTCCTTTGAGCCTTCTCTCCTTGTCTCACTCGACACACTTGTCTCTGAACCTTCTTTCTCAAACACTTTACCTCCTGTTCTCCTGGTCATGTTTCTATATAGGTTGACCGAAAACACTTATCTCATCAACACATTGTCAAACTTCAGACACCGTGGAATTCAATGTAATGTTTGTTTAATGTTTTCAGATTTATAGAGCGCATGGCTGCCCGTGAGCGTCCCAGCGCTAGAGAGAGAAGAAGAAGGTGAGTGGGAAGTGAGTTAAGGAAACAGCCATGTCTTTAAAAGTTTGCGAAAGGAGAGCAGGTTCGGTTGAGCCCGGATATCCAGTGGGAGAGTGTTCCACAACCTGGAGGCGTTGTAGGAAAAGAGACGACCGCCTGAGCGTGCTCTCTTAATTCTGGGTCCTGAAGTGAGGTGAAGGTGGGATGATCGAAGAACTCTATTGGTTGTGTGGGGGATAATAAGCTCTTTCAATATCAGGGGAGCCTTTTTGTGCAAAAGTTTGTGTACAGTGCACAGGGCTTTAAAATGCACTCTTTGTTGAATCGGGAGCCAATGGAGGGCTTTGAGAGAAGGTTTAGCTGAACAGTGGTTACGCGTGCCTGTAAGGAGACGGGCTGCTGTGTTTTGTACAACCTGGAGTTGCGAAATCACTTTTTTGGGGGCTCCAAGGTACAAGGCGTTTCCATAGTCCAGACGGGACAAAATCAGACCTTGAATCAGAAGTTTTTGAGATTGAGGGGGCAGCAGTGGTAGAATTTTCCTAGAGGACCGCAGGAGACCAAAGCAGGTGCCCACTGTTTTTCGGGCTTGGGCAGAGAAAGTAAGGCCTTCGTCCAACCAAATCCCCAGACTCTTAATTTCATTCTTGGGGATTGGAGGGGGACCCATACAAGGGGGCCATAAGGACTCAGGACAGTAGTGGGAGGGGTTGCCCAGAATCATGATCTCCGTTTTTCCACTGTTTAATTTCAAATGGGATCTATCCATCCATTTGGAGATTTCTCCAAGACAGGTGTAGAGGTCAGGAGAGAGGGGGTTTTGCTGACTAAGAGATATTACCATCTGGGTGTCATCTGCATAGGTAAGGAGTTTGATTCCTGATGCAGTGACAATCTTCTCCGGGGGGGACATATAAACATTAAAAAGGGTTGGGCTCAATGACGAGCTCTGGGGAACCCCGCAGTGTATAGGAATACTTTTGGAAATTAAATTCCCGTCTACCACCTGGAAGGACCGGTCGCTCAGAGAGGAGGTAAGCCAGGACAGAGCGATCCCTGAGATTCCCGTGTCCTTGAGCCTGTGAATCAGTGTGGAATGGTTCACGGTATCGAAGGCCGCGCTGAGGTCCAGGAGGATCACTGCCACTGAACCTCCTTCGTCCAGAATCTTTCTTGCTTCTTCGACCACAGCAACCATTGCAGTCTCTGTACTTTGACCCGGTCTAAAACCCGTCTGGGAGGATTGGAGTAGACCATTGGACTCCAGGTAGTCGGAGATCTGACGATTAATTATCTTTTCAGCAATTTTGCTGACTCCTGGCAACAGAGAAATTGGGTGGAAATTGTTTAAATCTAGTGGGTCAAGATTGGGTTTCTTGATTAGAGCTTTAACAATTGCCTTCTTCCAACTAGGTGGCACCACACCATGTGAGAAGGAGGTGTTGATCAAGTGGGTTAAATAGGGCAGGATGGTCGGAGTTACCAGTTTTAAAATATTTAAAGGAGCAGGGTCCGCAGGGGATCCGCTTTTGATTGATTGTAATACGGATAGAAGTTTGTCAGGGGTTGTATGAGCGAACTGGTTTAGTATGGGCGTATAAGCATGGGAGGGGAGTTCCAGAGGGTCAGAAGGGTCAAGAGTCGAAGAGTCGAAGTGCTGGGGGGGGAAGCTGGGAGAGAAATAAGGATTTTTTTTATTTTGACATCGAAAAAGTCAGCTAGTTCGTTACAATGACTAGTCGAGGGGTCCACAGACGGAGGAGAGTTAGGGAGTTTTAAAAGTTTTTTTACTATTTGAAAAGTCTCCCTGGACGAATTAACGGATTGCCGGATCTTTTCATATAAATACGTAGACTGTGCAGTTTTAAGAGTTTTTTTTATAGAAAAGCATTGTGCGTTTATAATCTAACTTTTTTAAAGGGTCGAAGTCCTTCCTCCACGCCCTTTCAGATTTTTTACATAGCTTCCTTTGGAGGCGTACTTCTGGGGTGAACCAGGGTGAAGACTTTTTGCTTCTAGGTTTGCATGTGGATTTTTTAGGTAGGGTAATGTCCAGAGTTTTCCCTATCCATGAAGTAAACTCAGAATCAGCTGTTATTGGATCAGGGACACACAATGGAAGGGAGCACTCCAGGTTGTGCTTCCATATTTCTGGGTCCAGTTTTGCCAATGAGCGAGTGGGTTTGCTCGGTGGTGGTCTGTGGCCGGAGGGAGTGGGAATCTGCCACCTAAAAGATACTAGATGATGGTCTGACCATGGTATCGGGGAGGGACTAGAGATGGAAACATGTAAAACATTGGAAAAAATCGGGTCTAAAAGGTGGCCCAGCATATGGGTGGGAAGGAGACTTTCTAGACGAAGTTGGTAAGTTGCAAGATGTGCAACAAGGTCAGAGACCAGTTTGTCTTCTGTTTTATGAAAATGGAGATTAAGGTCTCCTAAAATCATTAAATTAGAGAGGGTGGTGGCCAGCGTGGATGTGTGTTCCACAAGTGAACTGCAAAATTGACCTACTGAGCCCGGAGGGCGATAAATAAGAAGACCTGACAGGGATTTGCACGGGGACACTTGAATTGTGAATAAAGAGTTTTCACAATCAAGGAGGGGGCTGCCTTGAAAACGGCAGGAGAAAGAGTCTCTGTGAATGACGGCTATTCCTCCTCCCTTGCCTTTTACGCGGTCTAAGTGCTGTATAAGGAAGCCTGGAGGGAGGGACCTGATGATGTCTGAGTCGGACTCAGGTCCTAACCAAGTTTCAGTCAGGAACAAGATATCCAGCTGACGGTCTTCTAATAGCCTGTAGATTTCCTCAGCGTGTTTGGGGAGCGATCTACAATTCACTAGAGCCATATGGACAGCCATCATAGGAGATGCAGTAGTTATTATAGTGGAAAATTTAAATGAACAATGAGGACAGTAAATGGAAGGTCCATCGACAGGGATACAGTGGGAGCAGGATAAAGCAGTATTTTTGCCTATGAGAAGCAAGGCATCTTTAGAGTAGACAAGGGGAGGCTGGTGGCTGTCTCCCAGAGTGTTGGGCTCTGAGCTCTGCCTAGCGCAGACGGGCTTACCTCTGGCGCACCTCCGGTGCGCCATCGTCGCACCCGCTGCGCTTCCGAAGCAGTAAGAGCATTTTGTAGTGCTGGGCCTAATCGCCCTGAGCACTAGCCTGCTGACCTGCGGTACGCCCAATATGGCGCCTGCCTACAGTGCTTACAGCCTAGTCCTGCGTTCCAGGGGCCCTAAATCGGCCGCTGTGAAGCGCGTGGACTTTCAGGGCGAGTCAAAGAGGAGGTAGGGGCAGGGCGCGTTTACAAGTTGAAGCGCAGTAACACAGCGCTTGACGTAATTTTTAGAAGCAACACATTTTAAGTTACGATCATTACTCAAGGTGCAGTTTAAAAAACGGAGGTAAAAAGGATGTTTAAAATAACACACAGTGAGCAAAACGATCGAGTGAATGGTGCCAAAATGAAATTAATTACACACAGTGCAGACAATAGTATTTTTCCTGACTACCGGCTTCCGCCTCAAGAGTCTTCTAGTCTCACGTAGAACCTTATAACTCTGACTGAAACACACTTAACTCTTCCCTCCCTCCAATGCCCTACAATTGTAATCATACACAATGAAACATCCTTTACATCGCATTGATTACACCGCGATGCATTTAGAACGCTGGCATTACAACGTAAGCGTTACATAGACTTCCACTGGAGGGCGCTATAACTTAAGGAATATTAAGATTTACTATTCCAACACCTTCCCTACTGTACGTAGACTGGTGTTGGAATAGTAAATCTTAATACTCCTAAGTCCAGCGCTCTCCAGCGCAAGTCGTTGTAATGACTTGCATTGTAAAAACTGCCACGTTACATACCGTGATCATTTTGATCGCGTTGTAACATCACATATTCCATACACACGTTACCCAGACCAATGAGGCTAGGCATCCTCTATCTTCAAGAAAGGAATAAAAACACGTCTTGCGGGACTGTATTGAGTGCATACAAATCTAGCTCATCTCATTGTATGGCCAGGTTTTACTTGTAAACATTAATGATGGTGATGATGGCACACACCGATATGTTCTAAATCATTTGTATCCGACATGGCAATCACATGCTCCTCTATTTCATATCTCCTACCCACAAACAGGATGCCCCTATGTACTTGATTTTAGTAAAAAGGACCTTCTGCAAGTCTCATATGCACTCACATGGAATGTTCTGCTCGCCTTCTAAACACTAATGTCAACATTTCCACTATATGCCCGTTCAGAAACGAAAGTGACTTGATAAATGGCCGTAGGGTTCCAGATCAACTGAACTAAACTTCCAGCAGACTTAAGCGCTGGCCATGCCAAGCTAGTAATGTAATATGACAAGTAAATCTCTACTGTCATGGACAACTTACCTTAGTTACTACTATGAAAAGTAAACAATTCAAGCAAATATCGAACTGGTATGGTAATGGTTATCCGCCAGACACATCATGACCTCACACGTCAAACCCATGCCACACCACTCCCCAGAGAGCTCCACTGGCACACCATACAGAAGCGCTGCCACTTCAAACTTCTCATACACATGTTCAAGGACCCACATACCTCAACACAGGACCTGCATACCTCAATTACGGCTTCACTTCCTCCAACCCACCAGACAACTTTGCTCACCATCAGTCTCACTATCACACACAGCCGCATCAACAGAAGAAGGAGAGGCCGATCATTCTCCTACCAAGCCACTAAATCCTGGAACAACCTCCACCAGCACATCAGGGCCTCCTCCTCTCTTCTTGAATTCCTCAAGATGCTGAAGACCTGGCTATTCAATTATTCTTCTTGGGGGCCATCAAGACTGCTTGTATTCAGGCCCAGCCTCACTCATGCCTACACTCACTGACTCAGCTCCTGGATTCCCTCATGGGTGACAAGCAGTGCGCTACAAATCTACCTTACATTACAGTAAAATGCACATTCAAGGAGATGGAGCCAATTTTCAACCTCTGCCCTCCTTCTCAAATTCAAGCTGACCGGTCAATCTTATAAACAGATCATTTACTACATTAAATCCTCCTTCCTGACATTCAAACTTACACATGCTCCAAAGCTCTCCAGATCAAAGAGCACCAAACCACAGATTTTGTCCCACCTCTCATCACAGATAGATCCTGAATGTAATGACCTCGCCTTCCACTTCTCTAAAAGAAATCATAAAAATCAGCCAAATGCTTATCATCATATGGCACAGGCAAACCATGCTTCACCAAGAAGAATCCCTTGTTCACATGGAGTGCCTTCATTCCCTCTACCCATGATATTCTGAATTTAGCCATCATAAAAGCAAAGCCGGCAAACTTTGTTTCAGATACCATCTCACCTCCTCAAGATAAAGGTGCCCCCTCTTCGTTCTGGCCACAAATCATCAACTCCTCAATTAACAATCTCTCCATTCAAGATTCTGTCCAGATAGGGCCCATTTGTCCCATTCATAAAAACAAGTCAAATACAGAGCAGAATTTACTTGAAAACATCGGGGCATATTATTAAGGGGGTTTATCTCCGCTTTTTTGGCTTTAAAAGCCAAGAAAGCGGAGATAAAATTATCTCCCTATTACCAAGCTGTCGCTAACACCAGTTAGTGACAGCTAATAGGAGATAGCGACCATCTTGGGCCCCACTTTGCATGTCAGTGATATTTATCACTAATGACATGCAAAGTGGGCGTGCCAAGATGTTAGCGACTGGAAACAGTCACTAACATCGCTATCTCCTATTACCAACTTTTGGAGATATTCGCGCTAAGCGCGATTATCTCCAAAAGCTAACACCTGCCCTGAGCAGTTCTTAGCCATGTTATCCAATGGGAGGTGGATAACATGGCTAAGAGCATTAGCTCGGTAATGCATGAATATCGCTGACTTTTCAGCGATATTCATGCATTGCGGCCGTTTTTTATCGCATTTGCGATAAACCTTGCTAATAGCAAGGTTTATCTGCGATAAAAATCGCCGATGTGCAGCGATAATTTTTGTCTCTAAACAAGTTAGAGACAAAAATTATCGCTAGTTGTTGGTAATATGCCCCATCATTCCTACCACAAGACTGGCCTTTCTTTCAAAGATGTGTGCCTAAAAGGTTACACTAGTTATAATAAACTTCTAGGTGATTTCCAGTCTGGGTTCTGCATGGGTCAAAGCACGGAAACCTCTTTTAATGGAAGTTCCTGCTTCTTGTTTGGCATTGACTTTTTGGCAATCTTTGATACGGTTGGTCACAATATAATCCTCAAGATCCTTAGAAAAAAGAATGGACATGGAAAGACCGGTAATAAAATGGTTCAGGACATTTTGTTTCTGCCCTTGTCAAAGTCTTCTGGACTCCATCCTCGCCACTAACTGTTCAAACTGGATATTATGATACCAAACAAGATATCCCTTTCCTACATAATGCAGATGATATTCAATTATATATTAAAATTTAAAGCTGCAACAGCTTCAGGATATTTACATTCTTTGTTATGGAAATTCTGAACTGGATGAAAAACATGAAATTCAATTAGAACTCTCAGAAGACTGTATTTCTCCATCTGTCCCCAATCCGAGGAAAGAAACTTTTGGCTGAGTAACCAAATATATTCAAGGTCATAAAATTCACACCAGAACCAATCACCTTAGCAAACTCCAGGCTTTAGACTGAAGAAGCTGCTCTAACTTAATCTCCCCACCAAAGAGGTGGGCAAGAATGCCACATTGCAACCAGAACATCGCCACAGCCTCAAGTCTTTCTCCCCAAAACAAGACCTTAAATTGGCTATTCAAACTCTTGTCATAGCCTGTATGGACTACAGAAATGCACCACTGTAGTGCCAAAATCACAGCTAGGTCCTTGCAAAGCAGTCCTCCATTCAGGAGCCTATCTTGGCTCCAATATAAAAACAACACAGCACATCACACCAGTCCGTTTGTTACTTTGTGGCTTCCCATGGACCAATATACCTTGCATACATCACCTTCAAGACAATTAAATGGATCAATCCTGAGTATGTATCTCAAAAGCCTCAGATTTTGAGTAGGCACAGAACAACTATTTAGAGTGTACAATCTCAGATTCATAGTCTTCCACCCTGAGACTAACTCTGGCAATCCACCCGGCACTGCCATGCCAGTACATATTCAAAAGATCACTGCAAACTCTGCCTTTAAAAGGGACCTGAAACAGAACCTAAAAGACGACGTTTAAAATCTGCACCCAATATGAAGCTATCATACAAATATATCAATATCTCTTTGATGACCTTAACTTCTGTTTTATTAACCATATTTTTCAGTTTATTTTTATTCTATGCCTTTCTGCAAACACTCTGTCATCCTGTGCCCTCATATTGCTCTCAGCTGTCCAGCACCCTTTCTCAATGTCCAGGGTTTCCATTTCAGACTGGAGTCTGAATAGTCCTGCAGTATTTAGGTCTCGCCTAGGCAGCTCTTGCGCTGTCTCTTCGAGACATACTGTATTCAGGATATAGGTGTAAAGCTCTGCCCACTTTCTGGCCATCTTTTTAATTGGCTCCTGTTCCTAGCCTTTGAAAATGGTGACTTTTCATTGGTCAATAGGCTTAGTATTCCCTCCTTAGTACCGTCTTGTCTCTTCTTGAAACATCACATGAGAATACCACCTGTTACATGTGTTGTTACATCCTTGTTTTTATTTACAGCCTCAGAGCCCTATTTTCTTAAAGGGCTTCAGGCAGGATACAGGCTTGGTCCTACGCAAGGCGGGCAGTGGTTACTTCACTGATTAGCACATCTCACATTTATATGAGATCTATAAATTTCCCTTCATCAGCTCCACACAGAGTACAACCTTATCCAAAATTAATATAATAATTATATTATCACATTTCAAACCTACTAATTGTATCTGTGGACATTGCTATTTGAATGTACTCGTGGTAGTGCCTTGCATGCAATGCATTATGGGTAGTGTAATTTACCATATCTTCTGCAGGGTGCAGTACCATATGTGGCCAAAAGAGGTTCCATGGGATGCCTTTTGCGACCGTAGATTTATTGTACATCACATCATTATGTGGGTGTATTCTTTTTGCGAGCTAATTGATATAAATTCCCATTTTGAGGGTTCTATGCATACATACGATGAAAATCAAGCCTCCAGGGTGTGTATGAGTTCTTCCCATGACACCTATCTATTGGTACAGAGTTGATAACCTTTTTGCTTTTTGGGGTGCTGAGACCCAACATTTCTTTCCACATGCTCTTTTGACAAATCTGTTAGGACTCAGAAGTAATATAGCATATTATATTTTTGTTACAGACTTTTTAAACACCTATAAATGGATTTCCAAGCCTATATTCTCAATCCAATGCACCAGCATTGGCCTTCTCTGGAATAAGATTCATAATATAGATTTCTAATGTTACCTGTTTCTATATTTTAGTATTCCCACTCAGCGAGTTATAATATTGAAAGTTGGAGGCTATATTCTGCTTTTGGTACAGGATGTCTTTGTAACAGTGTGCTCTCGCGCTCAAGACGCATTGGTAATTGCCTTTCAGTTGGCTGCTTCTGTAGTTCGAGATGACCTGTGACATAAGATGTAAATGATTGATTTAGGACACTCAGTATTACATCCTTGTTTACTTTCCACGTACCTAGATACAACATTTAAAGATGGCGGCCTGGTTCCGCATTTGATACAGTCTTTATAACACGTATCCAGCTAATGTGTTGATAGAAAGACTTTTTGGTAACCGTCTTTAACCCCATCGCTGGTCTGCCATTTCTCCCCCGTGCTAAGACTTTTTTTTTGTCTATTTGGGGTAGTTCTCACTGAGGCCCCTGTAGATTTTTGTCCACATAAGGAACCCACACCAAATTTTCATCCTGTTCTTCCGACATCCTGAAGATTCTAAAGGTACCCAGGGTTTGTGGATTCCCATGGAGGGGACTGAGAAATTAGCCAAAATACAGCAAAATGTTTTTTGTCAGAAGAATGGGAAAAAAGTGCTGCAGAAGAAAGCGTCTGGTTTTTACCTTGCAAATGTTATCAATGAAGGGTTTGCGGTGCTAAAATTATCATATTCTCAGCTTTCAGCAACAGGCAGACCTTTGTCAGAAAACTAAATTTTCTAATGAGTTTTAGCATTTTACTGAAACATAGCCTATTTTTCCTCTTTTTTGTGCTTTTAACCTCCTTTCATTTAGTGGTAGAAATGGGTATAAAACCTACATGGAGCCTAGAAAACTATACATTTCTAAAAAGGAGACAACGTTCTGAATTCAGCAAGTGGTCATTTGTGTAGATCCTTCAATGTTTTTTTTATAGAAACTAACAGTTGAAATAAAGAAATATTGAAATTGAGTTGAAAAACACAGCCATTTGTGCCTACGTTTTCACGTGTAACTACTTCTAAGCCCCAACTGGGCTCTTCTGGTTGTGGAGATATATAGGACTTGTAGGTTCATCAAGAAACCAAGGTACCCAGAGCCAATAGCTGAGCTGTGCCTTGCAATGGTTTTTCATTGTGTACCGGGGATAAAGTAATACATTTGGTAAAATATAGAGTAAAAAAAAGGTAACAAGCATACCTATATATTTCTGAAACAGCAACAAAACATGGAGTTTAGATGCAGTGGTTATTTGCACATCCCTGAATTTATGGGTGCCCATACGAACATGTGGACTAGAGGGCATTTTTTAAATGACTTCTTTTTTACATACTGTCTTACATTTGGAAGGCATAAATGTATAGAAAGTCAATTGGTAACAACACTTTTCCTACTATTCTGTGTTCCCTGAAGTCTCCCGATAAAAATATTCCCTCACTTGTCTGGATAGGCCTAATGCCCGCAACAGGAAATGGCCCCAAAAGCAACATGGACACATCAAATCTTTCCAGTGAAAACTGACCCTTTTTTTGCAGTGTGCCTAGCTGTGGATTTTCGACTCTAGTTTAGTGGGCACCTAGGGAAACCTAGCAAATCTGTAAAAAATTAAAAATTAGATACGCAGGGGAATCGAGAATGGGGTGACTTGTGTGGCTCTCACCAGTTTCTGTTACCCAAAATCACTTGCAAACCTCATACCTTGTCAAAAAACTACACATTTTCCTCACATTTCTGTGATGGAAATTTCAAGACTCTTCAGGGAGCTAAAAACTTTCACCAACCCAGCTTTCCCCCAAGTCTCCTTTAACAAGCGGTACCTCACATGTGTGGGTAGTCCTAGTGCCTGCTACAGGAAACGGCCCAAAACACAACATGGACAAATCACATTTTTGCAAAGTGCCTAGCTGTAGAATTTGGACCTAGCTCAGCCAGCACCGAGGGGAAACCTGCAGATTTTTTAGACTAAATACCCAGGGGTGACTTGTCTGGCTCTCACCATGTTCTGTTGCCCAGAATCCCTTTGAAACCTCAAACTTTGTAAAAAAAAAAAAAATCATATTTTCCTTAAATTTCTGTCATGGAAAGTTCTGTAATCTGCAGGGAGCCACACATTCCCCCAACTCAGCATTCCCCCAAGTCTCCCGATAAAAATGGTATCTCACTTGTGTGGGTAAGCCTAGTGCCTGCAACAGGAAATGGCCTAAAACTTGCTGTGGAGACTTCAAAATTATCAATCACAAAAATGATTTGGTTTTGCGAGGGAGTCACCTATGTTTTTGCTTCCGTGCTCGGCAGCCATCTAGGGAAACCTACCAAATACAGACATTTCTGAAAACTAGTCACGCAGGTGTGCAGGGAGGTGTGGCTTGCGTGGATCACTCAAAGTTTTCTTACTCAGATTCTGCTGCAAACCTCAAATGTAGCTAAAGAAATCACATTTTCCTCATATTTTTGTGTGCGACCAGCGTGCCAGCACACACTTCCTACCACCCAGCGTTTCACTCTTTTTCCTGCTAAAAATGATACCTCACTTGTGTAGGTACCCAATGCAGAATCAGCCTAAAAACATATAAAATGTAAACTGAAGGGAACCAAAGCGTGTCCATCTTTTTAATAAGTTTTTAGGCTGTCTCCGCTTTATGCACCCAAACAAGTGAGGTATCATTTTTATCAGGAGATCGAGGGGAACGCTTGGTGGTAGGAAATTGTGCCATTGCGGTGATCCTTCAACATTCCCACACAGACATGTGAGGAAAATTTGACTTTTTAGCTAAATTTGAGGTTTGCAGTGGATTCTGGGTAAGAAAACGCTTGGGGATCCAGGCAAGCTACACCGCCAACTAAGCAACAGGCTGCCCACACCATCAGCCAAGTGCCAATCCACGTACTCTGTCAGTCAAGCACCTTCCAGTGCACACCACCAGCCAAGCACCAGTCCACACACACCGCCAAGCAAGCACTAGAACACACACCACTACCAAGCGCTAATACACACACACTGCCAGCCAAGCGTGAGTCCACACATGCTGCCAGCAAAATGCTAGTACACACACAGCCATCCAAATACCAGTACATGCAGACCGTTAGCCAAACTCCAGTTCACACATATACACCCAGAAACTTTCCCTGGTATCTGGTGGTTTTCTGATCCCCTTGGTGGCAGATGAGCCTAAATATATTGCTGATCTGTCCCCAAGGGGTGTCAGCAGCGGCTTAACTGTGTGCCTTAAAAAAGGGGTGTGCCCCATGACTATGGGGGCGCTCTCTGACATGCCCATGAACATATCCCTGGTGCCTAGTGAGCCTTCTCTCCCCACCGTTCTTTTTAAGGGTAGGGCATCGGTATGCCCATTCTGGGCATTTCCACCCCTATGCAAAGTAAAAACAATCCCTGGTGTCTAGGGGGCTTTCTACCCCCCCAGGGGAAAAGATCGGGAGCTGTTGCTCATATTTGCCCCCCAGTGGGGCAGAAAGACTGTGCCCATTTTTTGGGGTGAGTGCGGGCATCACCATGCTCCTTCAGGGCAGGCCCAACTTTCGCACAAGGAAAAAAATAGGCAGTGATAAATAACAAGAAGCGAACAACAGCAAGTGAAAGTATGGATAGTTGCTAAAGAAAATGCAACAAATACCTAACTTCAGCAGAAGTGCCAAAAACCTACTTTCTGATGCAGTCACAGTGCTGCAACCTGCTGTGATAAGAACGAGTCAAATATCATGATAATGACGAAGTCACATGCGCTGACCAAATGTGCACGTTGTCCAAGGTGATGCACTTGAGTAAAAGGAATGACATAATCTAAAAGGGAATGCTCTTTGATATATTTCATTTACAGACAACGAAAACGTTATCCAAGCTCTGAAATCTGCCTCATTGCGTGTGCAATGTTCCTCATCCGGCATAGCTGAGTCAGGCATAGCTGAGTCAGGCATACCTGAGTCAATGGATGTTTCAAACTTTGAACCCCAGGCCTGCACGAAGAGACTGACACAGAGTTCTTGCCAAGCGAGAAGATTGGAATTGGAAAGCGGATAACACAAAAGCAGGCAGGTGAAATTACTCCCTGTGATCAAAAGCCATCTGCTTGGCTAGCTCCCTGCTGCCTTCCTCCATTTTGTAGAATCTCCTGCGCGCGCTTCAAGGCCTTCGCCGACAGAAGCTCGACATCCCCAGCTGCCACCGCTCCCCGCAGGTTGATAAATGCTTAATCGGATAAAATCACACGCTCTCACGATGGAAAGTGATTACGAGAGCACTATTGCATCATTTACCCAAGTGCCTTCTTGGCTGGGGGGATGCTTTATTTTTCAATTTTAGAGCTAAAACTTTAGGAAAAGGACACGCAGCATCTCAGCTCTGTCAGCATCAGTGCTCCCAAAACCTTCTCTACTTGCTGAAGGATTAGTGGGTTAGTATTCGGAAGACCATCCTCTATCCCTATGCTCAACATTTACACTCATGACTAGGGTGACCAGCAAGCATGGAGGCAAATTCTGAACAGGATTGTAAAAATTCAGGAGAGAGGGTAACATTTCAGGTCAAAAGGTCAATTTTAAGGACACTTCCGAGAAGAATGCCATGCCTCGCCACTATATCAGTGCATTTATTTACTATTTTTTATATTGCACTAATTTTTTGCTGTGCTCTGTATGTGATTGCCTTTAGGTATGTTACAGGTTACACATTGTGTCTTTGTTTAATTATAAATTGATGCCCTTGAACACAGGGTCAAGGGTGTCACTCCTAATCAAATCTAGCTAATATTTCTTGCAGAGAGGGACAGAAAACTTTAGATTATGTTTTTAAACATTTTAGAACGCATGGCAAACAGTTTGGGAAACATTAAGATCATTGACTTTTTCACCTTCTGCTAGTGAAGACAAGTTGAACAAAAACATCTCTCACTTGTCCTCCACTAGACATCAAACCTAAAATAAATTGATAGATAGCAAAGGAGCACATACAAGAATTTGGACTATCTCATGTGTACTCCAGGAGCTTCATACTAGGGATGTGTCATTGCATTTAGGGATGCAGTGCACACAACGAAATTCGTTTGACTTATTTATATGTTTACTTACTTGTAAACGTCCATTATCCATAGATTACTACCCCCCACCCTGCCCCTCCCCCTCCCCACGTCACCGCCCCGGCAAGTACTCCCCTACCGACCGCGGCTGTTGTGGAGATGTTCCAGGGCCTTCCCCGATCCACCCCTGTTAGGGTGTCTTGGGATCATGCTAGGTCTAGCCTCCCTGTCTGTGTCTGCAGGGCCTAGAAAGGTTGTAAAATAGGTCTCCCAAGCCTGTGTGTGTTCAGGTGTACCTGTACCCTGGCCCCATCAGTTGTCTCTGTGTAGTGTCTCCAGCTCCAATTGGGCCCAATATTTTACTAGTCCTAGCCGGTGTTGTATTCTGGTCCCATAGGTGATTTCCAGCTGGTAGTTATTTTACTTTTTTCTTAGAGTTAGGGCTAGATCAATAAACTGGGAGCCCATATTTCTGTTCTTGTGATGACGTAAAAGGCCCAGGAGGCTGCTTTTTGCGTTTAATGGCACAGGGCTGCCCATAAAAATTTTCACAAGCTAGGAGGCTACTTTGCCCCAGAAGGACTGCACTGTGGGACTGGACTAGACCATCTGGGGGAATTCAGCTTTGTCAGCACGTCACCAATATTATATTAAGAAGCTTTACAAAGTAGAGCAAGAAATACATTTATACAAGACACGTATAAGAATTCTAGTGAAACAGGTGGGGGGGGGTACTGGGGAGGGAAGAGGGGAGGGAAGGTGGAAGGGGAAAACAAGGAGCACTAGATGTATGTGGGGCATCTACATTTAAATTTACCACCAAACATATGAAGAGCTGGTATTTAGCCCCAGTCCAGAATATTAGTTATGGTTAGATGATTTCCTTGGTCAGTTTAGTACAATCAGATCCCACAGTAAAGGGGGTTGGTCCAAACCATTACATAAGCAATGGTTTCAACTTGCTCCATCAATACGATGGGCTGCATCATAATGCGGAGGTCGAACTGAAAGGCTTTCTGTCGGTGGGACCGACTCCGATGGCCTGCTGGTGGCGGTCCCATTGACATCGCAATGAGGCCCAATGTTAGATCCTTTACGGACTCCAATAGTTTTTATTGTGAATTTCTTAAAATATTTCTTAAAAAAGGTCTGTATTGTTAGTCCATTGTAGCAAGTCAACTTTGGTCAACACTGTTTCAGTCAGAAAGGATATATTAGTTATAGACTATCAAGGAGTTGCCGTACACACAGGCCGCCAAGACATTTAGTTTTACTGAATGTGAGTGAGGTAAAAAATGGTATTATTAGATTGTCAGGATAATTATTTTGATCTATGAGTCTTTACTTGGTGGTTAGACATTTGTGCCTCAGATTTTTCATTCTAGAAGGAGTTATAGTTGAAAAGGAGAAGAATGTCGCTGGCTATTTTGAAAAAATATTTATGCTTGTGCTTATCCCTGAAATAGTGGGCCTTGTTTAAGAGGCCCTTATGCCGCTGGTGCGTCACTGTTTGTAACACTACGGTGGCATAAAAAGGCACCACGCTGCGCCCTATTTACAAAGTGACGCATCTAGGCAGATGTGTCAATTCGTAAACCCCTGCTCTACATTATACCTGCGGCAGGTATAATGTATTCAGGGTGGCCGTTCTGACTTAGGGAAGCCACATAGAAGTGATGGAGGGAAATCTATGAGATTTCACTGCATCACTTCTACAGCGTCAGTATGTCAACTTCTGGTGACGCAGTGCCTTTCACACGGGGCTTGCCCCATCTGAAATGACACATTGCCGGAGTTGCATCTGTTTTCAGACACACTGCAGCAATGCGCCATTTTTGTGCCTACAGATATAGTTAGTTAGTTAAAAGCATTTGTTGAGCGCGCTAACATCAAGCGGTTTCATGGCGCTATGACTTGACTTAGAGAGGGAAAGGGGTGAAAATAGAGGAAAAGGCGCGGACAGTTATTGTAAAGGAAAAGCTAAAGAGAAGAGATGAGTTTTTAGAGCTTTACGGAAATCCATATAGCTAGGCAGGGCCCGGATGGAGAAAGGGCGGGCATTCCAGAAGGTGGGGGCAAGGATGGAGAAGCGTAGGCCACCCTGTTTTTTCCTCTTAAAGCGAGGGACCACCAAGAGAGCTTAGGTGGAGGAGCGAAGGCTCCTGTTGGGAAGATAGGCCCGGATTCTAGAATTAACAAACCCAGGAGCAGTGCCTGCAAGGGCCATGAAGGTAAGGCAACCCAGCTTAAAAAGGGAACGCTGGGAGATGGGGAGCCAGTGGAGGGATTTTAGAAGATGGGTTACGCGATGATACTTAGGGAGCTTATAGATGAGGCGTGCCGCCTTGTTCTGGATAAGTTGGAGGCGCCGGAGGTCGTACGCCGGGATCCCTACATAAAGGCTATTGCCATAGTCCAGACGGGAAACAATCATGGCTATGATAATGAGCTTGAGGGCATCAGCAGAAAAAAAACGGGAAATTTTGCGGATGATGCGGAGGGACAAGAAACAGGACGAGACAATGGCGCTAATCTGAGGGCGCATTGTTAGGTCTTGGCTGACTAGGATACCCAGGGTTTTTGCTTTAATGGAGGGGGAGGGAGGAGGACCAAGGGCAGGGGGCCAAAAAGCAGGAGACCATGGGCTGGGGAGGCTGCCAGTAAGTATCAGTTCTGTTTTGTCCGGGTTTAGTTTTAACTGGTTATAATTCATCCAGTCGAAGATGAAAGTGAGGACAGAGCAGACGTTGGACCTGGAGTCGTGAGAAGGGGAAAGATTAAAAATGAGCTGGAGGTCGTCCGCATAATTGTAGACTGACACCTCCATGTTTTGTAAGGCAGAAATGAGGGGGTGGATATCAAGATTAAAAAGAAGAGGGGAGAGAGAAGAACCCTGAGGGACACCACAGGTGACCGGAGACAGAGGGGCAGAGAAGCCATCCAGGTGGACGGCTCGTGTCCGATCTCCTAGGAAGGAGGTTAGCCAGGCCAGAGCAGTCCCCCGGATGCCAGCACCTCCGACACGGTCGAGAAGGATGGAATGGTCGACATTGTCGAAGGCGGCGGACAGGTCGAGGAGAACCAAGGCCTGGGGGGAGTTGGTGTCCGCGCACTGCCTGAGCTCGTCCAGGACAGAGAGGACCCCGGATTCCGTCGAGTGAACTGGACGGAAGCCGGCCTGATGAGAGGCCAGGAGATGGTTGTCCTCAATGAAGGTCGAGAGGCAGGAGGTGATGTAGCTCTCAAGAGTCTTTCCCAAGAACGGGAGTAAGGAGATGGGGTGGAAATTAGAAAGGGAGGACGGGTCAATCCCAGGCTTTTTCAGGATGGGGGTGATGATGGCCGATTTGAAAAAAGCCGGGACGGTACCCTGTAGGATGGATGTGTTGAGGAGGGTAAGCGGGGGTTCAGGGCAGTTGGAGAAGACCTCCTTCAGTATGAGGGCAGGACAGCAATCCAAGGGGGACCCTGATTTAACTTTCTTCAATAAAGTGAGGAAGGTCTTCTTAGAGATTAAAGGAAACGTGTCAAGAAAGACGGATGGAAGGAGAAGTGAGGGGGGAAGGAAGGAGGGGGGAGGCAAGGGTATGTTGTGCCTGATGGCGGCTATCTTCTCTATGAAGTAGGTGTTGAGGGAGTTGCAGAGAGATTGAGAGGGAACCGGTTTGGGTAAAACTCTATCTGCGGCTGCTAAATTGTGGACAATGGAGAAAATCTCCTTGGGTTTGTTGCTAGCTAGGAGGATTTTGGCCCAGAAGTGCTCAGTTTTGGCCAGCAGAAGAGCTGTTTTATATTCACGGAGGAGGGCGAAATATTGAGACTTAAGAATGGTGCAATACCTGCGCCTCCAGTGGCGTTCGGATTGTCTTAAAGAGAGTTTGAGAGTTTTAAGATCATCAGTGAACCATCTATTGGCCTCGTGGGAGCGGCAGGACCTGACTAACTTGGGGGGGGCAGCTGAGTCACAGGATGCCAAGAGCCAGTTGTTAACGGCGGTTACCTGTGAATCCGGGGAGGAGTCCACCAAGTGAGGGGGTGAGGCCGCAAGGGAGGAGCACAGGGCGGGCATGTCCACACGGTTCCAATTGCGATGCCACGTATTTTTTGGGGGGGAGAATTTATTAACAGCCCGAGGTCGAGGGAAAAGGAAATAAGCGAGTGGTCGGACCAAATACAGGGGGAAATGGACAGAGACGAGGTGAAGATGTTGGCAGACCAAATCTGGTCCAGGATGTGGCCACCTGAGTGGGTAGGGAGGTGGATCAGGGAGGTGAAGTTAAGACAACCAAGGGATTCGGTGAAATCTTTGGACATGAGATCTTCCCGGGGGTCATGGGGCCAGAAGTTGAAGTCTCCCAGGATTAACACAGAGGAATTGTTGACCACAAGAGTGGCCAGCAGTTCCTGAATGGCTGTGATGAAATGAGGCATTGCCTGAGGGGGACGATATAATAATACGCAGGTCAGAGGGACCGGGAGGTTGACTGAGCGGGCCACAAGGAAGTCAACTGAAGAGATAGGGGCGTAGGGCAGGAGTTGAAACTGGAATTTAGAGTGGACAATCATGGCCACTCCGCCACCAGCTTTCCCATCCGGACGGTCAGCACGGAGGGCATAATAAGATTCAGGGAGAGTCGCCAGGACATCAGGCAGCGAGTCAGGGAAGTACCAGGTTTCGGTAAGGAATAGGATTTCGGGTTTTGCGGAGGTCAGAAGTTTGAACAGCTCAAGTTGGTGCTTTACCGCCGAGCGGGTGTTCAGCAGCATAGCGCTGGCCAGGGCAGGGAAAGAGATCACAGAGGGCTGCAGGGAGGGCCCTGAAAGCGCAAGTAATTCCGCTGGAGTCAGGATAAATGAAGAGATTCCAAGATTGCAGATACGTGCCTGGGTGCGGGGGCTAATGCACCAGTCGCCCCGGCAGGACTGGAGTTGGGCCGATGAGTAGGATATGGTTTGGGCATTATGACAGGCCCCGGGCCCTGGCCCGTCACGGACGGGCGCAGACGGGTTTACCTTTGGCGCCAGGATTACTGACGTATCTGTAAATCCTTGCGACATGGAGCGCCATACAGTAAATACGGTGCATCCATAGTGTCGCAGGGATGGTGCAATGAAAAGTGTTGCATCGCCGTTTTCAACCCAGCGATGCAACACTTTTCATAAATGAGGCACTTTGTTTGGTGAAATGTAAGAATGCTTATGAGTATACTTCATAAGAATGGAGAGCAGCCATGTTGATTTGGTGTTTATCTCTTACATGCCTCATTTAAGAGCCTTCGAGCTAGATGGGTCAGTATGGATATCATGGATGCATATATATTAATTAAGAGATTTGTAACACATAGGTGTGTAGAGTGTAAAGTGAGGATCGCCTGCCTCTCCGTGGTGGCAACAAAGCCCATCCTAATATGGCTAGCGGTGTCTGATAGACACCGCCACCATATAAACCCTTTTCCGCCCGGCCACAAGGGCGGAAAAGCGGCGGACGGTGTTTCCGTCTGCCTTGGTCCCCCCGTAATACCGTGGGGGGGGGAATGGGTGGCAGGCAAGGATGTCGGGCAGATCGCTACCGCCCGCATGGCGGTGGCGATCCGCCCGACATCCCAATGGGCCGCTTGGTTTGAACATGAGGGCCAGATTGGGATGTGCACACCCTCATTATCAAGGTCACTCCTGGCTAAATTTGGCACCACTGACCTTGAGCCTTAGGAGGCCCCAGGTAGTGAGATCTTTCCAGTTGTGTTGAAGGACTGACCACCTTTTCCTTATCTAGTAGCATCACTTTCCTATTTAAAGTTACTCACTTTGTCTTTCCTCCTTATTTTCCCATCATCCATAGATAACTCATATCTCACTTCCCAAAAAGTGTGTAACTCAGTACCTAATTCCTTTTTATTCGGCCATCCATGAATACTGTACTCATTCAAAGCCTTCAAGATTTCATCCCCAGTATATGAATCATTCACTTCTTTTTTAGTGATGGCAGAATTTACTTCACTATACTCATCCCAGCTGTCACACGAAGATTCTACTAAGGAAGCCACAGACTTCTTAAACAGCTTGCTACCCTGTTCTTTACTCCAAGCACATATTCAATTTTGTAATTACATTTTAACAGTCTCATAGGTAGTTTAGTAATTATAGAAGTGGCAGAACATAACCCCTCTGTGGGCAACTGCTTGTTAGTGGTTTCTGATCACATCTACTTAGGACCTGTGAGTCCCAAACAAATTGCCTAAAATGTTCGAGTCTCCCGACCACAGCCAGTGTCTCTTTTTCAACTACAAAGTAACAAACCTCAATTGGAATTAGTGCTCTAAACACAAAGGTAATGGTTACTTCTTTTCCACATGTGTCTTTCTGAGACAGGACAGCTCACACACCACTACAGCTGACATTCGTATTTACAATATATTTACATTTGGGACCAAAACCATGCAATTCTTCTGAATCATAAAATTCTAACTTCATTTTGATAGATTCTTCTCATCAACATTTTTTCCATTCAAACTTATTTCTCTCTTTCAGCAATTGTAGAATGGAATACATCGTATCACGAAATTCCGAACAAATTTCACGTAAAAATACACAACAATGAAACAGCAAGCCAAAGCAACAAACGCACTTCCCTCTTCTACTGCCACTTCATTTAGGTCAAGAGTTTGTGTGGAAACATTGTGTGCACAACCACTGCACCTACTGTTTCAAGAGGTGCAACCTCCATGGGACGGAGAAATGCAACAAATAAACGTGGAGTGCACCACACCACAAATGTTCACAAATTAAGTCCAATCTTGTGATACATCATCAAAGGCAATCAATATTTTTCTTGTGAATGGAGCTGTTCATTTGTGAACATTTGTTCGGTGCACTCCACCTTTATTTGTTAAATTTCACGTACAACTCAAAGAGTCCTGGAAAGGCCCTTAGCTCCTCTAAGTGGAGAGGGTGTGGCATAACGACCAGAGCTGCCAACAGTGGAGCTGGGGATCCAGGCTCAAGTCTTGGCTCAAGATCCAGTGATTTTGGGCAAATCATTAAGGGGCAGATTATGACTGTAGCAGTGGGGGAGCGGGGGGCATGCCACTGCCCTGCTCCCGCACCACCAAAGTTAATTGCTGGCGGCCCGCCAATTAGAAGTTTTCTCCTGGTCTGACGGGCGGTCCTTTGACGCTCCCATGGTGGTGCCTTTTTCAAACAGACACTGCAATGGGAGCGCCAAAGCAAATTCCTTCATGGCATGGACTCTTTAGTGCATGTCGTGCAGGAACTGGGCGTGCATGCACACAGGGGGCACACCATGAGCCCTCTGCATGCATTCCTGTGTACAGGGGCAACTGTAGGCCCTATAGGGGCCCCCTTTGTTTCCTCACCACCAGCCTTTTCACAGTTGGCTCACCGCCATTAAAAGGCTGGTGGTGGAGAAACTCAGAATATACTTGGCGATGCTCCAGTGGCACACCCAAGCATATTGTTGTCCCAGACTGCAGTGATTCCCTGGCGGTTGCACCAGTCACAAAGCAGTCTGACTGCCGTACTTTTAATATCACACTCAGACCACTGGTGCAGCAGTCCTCGACCGCCACTGCATTTCCACCATGGGTTTGGCAGCCCGATGGACCACCGAACTCGTAATCAGGCCCTAAATCTACCCATGCATGTGGACAGTGCCTGGATACCCTCTTGTGTGATTAGCAGCGCTCTACAAATCAGAGTATTTATTTATTTATTCTTGGTAGGAGAAGGTGATTCATAGATGGCTCTCAACAGAGAAGGTTGATCCCTTCTGAACTCCCTTTATGTCCTAAATAGTTACATTTTTGTACAGCAAATTTGCATTTAGAGTGTCAAGCAGTCAACCCACTTTTTACTAACGCCCCATCACTTCCCTTAACCGTTTTTCATGTTTTTCCCTGCTTTTTCCAGTTACTAGAATATTGTCCTTAAGGAACATAGGGCCCCATGTAGGTGGCTAAATACCGGTCGGTAATGGTGAATTACCGACCGGTATTTAGCCATTCCTGATGTAGGTAAGGAATCGGTAAATAAGGAATCTATAAATACCGATTCCTTAATACCGATTCCTTATTGCTCTTGCATTTAAGGAATCGGTAATACCGATTCCTTAAATGCAATGTAGGCAGCACATAAGAGAGTGCTTTTGGGCCTTAGGAAATCGGTAATTACCACCAACTTCAAGTTGGTAGTAATTACCGAAATCCTTTAAAAAAAGCACTTTCTTGCTTTTTTAGAAGTGCCATTTCAGGGGTGCAACAGGGTATCCTTTGGACATCTTGGCACCCTTGAAATACCTCCCGGTATTACCGATTCGGTAATACCGAATCGGTAATACTGAATGTCTTCACATTCATTCCTATGGGCCCATAGGAATGAATGGGTAGATATTTCTTATTACCATTCTCAATTACCGATTCGGTAATAAGGAATATTGAGGATTCAGTATTTTTTACCGAATTTTTACCTACATCGGAAATACCGATTTCTTAATACAGAATCGGTAAAATTCGGTATTAAGAAATAGGTATTTCACAATTACCTACATCGGACCCATAGTACCTTTCATATCTTTTAATTGGATTGAATTGAATTGCATTTATAGAGTGCATGGCTGTACAAACCGAGCTTCCCAGCCCTAGCACAATCAGACTAGAATTAAATCAGTCTGAATCTGGAATAGCTAAGCCTTCTTCTTCTTTTGAAAGATGGTTAGGTTCTGAACCAGAGGAGCAGCGCATTCCACAGGTTGGGCCCTAAGTATTTAAAGAACTGTCCCCCCTGCCAAGCCAGTTTCACCTGAGTGACGATGGCGAGGCCCAAGCTTCATGAACATTCGAGACGGTTTGTAACATGTGGGCCACAAGGCTGTTGAGGTACTTAGAGAATGTATCAGTCTTTGGAAGACTGCAACAGCTTAAGCCCGACCAAACAGCCTACAGTCATATTGGAAGCAACCTATTGTAATTATAAGCACTGTTAATTTGTTGCTGTCCGGATGCAGGTACACCTGATGGTCTGCGGAGGACAAGTCTACAGATGACAACCACTGCAATCCTTTAGTCATGGCCAACATCACATTAATCTTGGGTAAGGGAATTTTTTCTACAATGATGTAAATTATTCAGACCCTCCAGGGATATGAACAACTAAATATTGCCAGTAGTATGCCTCGCCACAACTAAGGGAACTAAAGATTCTGAAGCTTCAGTTGGCTCAATTATGCCTGTTTTTACCATTTCTCAATTTCTAGATTGACCACTTCTCTTACTACCATTGATAAATTCCTAGTCGTATGTATTCTAGGGATTGCATCCTTCAGTAACAAAATTTTATGAGAAAAACCTTCCAAAGCATCCAATTCTTTTATAATACCCGTAAAACTCTTTGCTCTTTGCTGCGCGGTTCTTTGTGAGGCACGTAGGTTACCTACCTTGTTGAAAGCGGCGAAACTAGTACTGAGTTAACACTCCCACTGCCCCCCGAAGCCTGAGAGACCCACAATAGGAGTCTCTTTTTCTTCTCGCCTATTTTAGGTTTGAGCTTGTGCCTATTGCCGATTTTTGCAATTAGGCTTTAGGAATCTAGGATTGGGTGCACGTTAGTGTGTGTAGACCGTCCATTTTCCTTTTTCTGGTCCTGATGAAAACCTGGGATTGACCTCGCAAAGGTTGAAACATGACCATCCACATAGATACTTACGGTCATTAGCACCCACCAGTATCTTCTCACTATTTTTAATATTGTCCAGTTGCTTACGAATAAAGTTTTTTTCAATAAAGTTATACCAGGACAATTTTTAACATTACTCTTTCTTTTTTTTGCACCAATCACTCAAAAAACCAGCTCCACTGTAGTTCAGGTGTTGCAGCACACCCTGGTGATACTCGGTCATCAGAGTGGACCCCGATGATAAAGCATGTCACCAACCAGGTTGGTGAGTGAGGTTTTTTTTAACAAAGGGTATTACTCCTTTGATTCTAAACACATCCCATTCAGAACCTTCCTCAGATTCCTATGGTGATACTCCATTTTTGTTATATTCATACCTTAGTCCAGGGGACTTGGAGTGTATCCCTTTCACATATGTGAAATAAATCCCTTACTCTCTCCCTTGTTTATACATACCCTTGAAAATGGCCTTTTCCCAGACGAGCCCCCTATCTTTTCCGGGGGTGAACCGCCCAACTCTTGGTCCGGAGCCAAAATTGTAATTTTTGCTAAAAAAGGGAAACCCCCAGAACATCTAGGGTCTTACCGCCCTATAACTCTAATAAATGCTAATTCGAAAATATATTCTAAAGTTTTGGCAAATCGAATTGCACCTATAATACACCAGGTAATAGCCAAAAGTCAGCACGGTTTTGTTCCGGGAAGGTCAACGATAAATCATATCCAGAGAGTGATTACGCTCTTTGATGGAACAGAAACTACAGGAGACCCTATGGCCCTAATTCTGCTTGATGCAGAGAAGGCCTTTGATAGGGTCCCCTGGCAGTTTCTCTGGAAAGCAATGGTGATAATGGGATTTCGGACTAAATTTATACAGGCGATACAAAAAATGTATATCAAACCTAGTGCCGTTGTATCCGTTAATGGAAGCTTAACCAAGGAAATTATTATCTCCAGGGGAACTCGCCAGGGGTGCCCATGCTCTCCATTGCTCTTTGCAATATACATAGATCCCTTTATTCGCTATCTCAAGAAAAACAGCAATATAACACCTATTATATCACAGGGATATGCTACAAAAACATTAGCATATGCTGATGATATTGCCATAGTCACGGCAGATCCCATTACAGCAATGTTGACTATCGAGGCGGAAGCCAGGAAAATTTGGGTTGGTTTCTGGCTACGCGCTAAACGAAAGTAAGACACAAATTGTTCTGAACTCAATAATTGCTATGGATGATCTAAGGGTAGTGAAGGGAGCGACATACTTGGGAGTTACAATTTCCTCACAGCTGGAGGAAGTAGTGGACATAAACCTTAGGCCAATGTTGAACACAATACAAAAGGATTTACGACGTTTAGATAATCTCCACTTATCTATTATTGGGAGGGCAAATGCAATTAAAATGGTGTACTTTCCCAAAATACTAAACTTATTTAGGGCTGTGTGTCTAGAGTTCTCTAGTCAGTGGTTCACTGCAATAGAGCGTACCTTTTCTAGATTCATATGGTCATATGCACAACCCCGCCGGGCGTATAAATATCTTACTCTTCCTAAGAACAGAGGTGGGATAGCTCTTCCCAATTTAAGGAGATATTACTGGGCATGCGTATTGCTCTATAGTAAGGAATTACTGCAAGGGGGAGAAAACTCAGAGGAACATACCGCTTCAATCTTTCAGCTACTAGTGGGGAATGCTAGCTATGGTTATTTCTGGAGGCACACTCATGACAGCTATCACAAAAAAGTCAAATTTAAGACACTTTATAGTAGTTTTAAAGTATGGAAGGTCGTAAAGAAAATATTAGGAATAGGATCAATCTCATATTATACTCCAGTTCTGAATAATCCTATTCTTCCCCCAATGATTTTTAAGGACAACTGTGTAAACAAATGGTATAATCTAGGAATAACACAATTAGGGGATTTCTACTCTACTCAGGGGATTAAATCCTTTAATATTTTGAAGGAAGAATTTGACTTAGATTGGCGGGACTTTTTCAAGTGCCTCCAAATAAGGGATTTCTTAATTCATAAACTTGGGGCAAGGACACCTGTTCAAAAATGTACAGTAGTAGAGATAATTATACACTCTAAGAAAGACTCAATAGGCGGGGTGTATGGTTTACTACTGGATACGCTCCCGGACAATTTAGATAAAACTGCAATGAAGTGGCAAAGTAAACTTAATATCTCTAAGGAAGGATTTCTATACTCCTATCAGTTAGCCCAAACCATTCTTATCTCAACCAAACTCCAAGCACAATTTTACAAAACCTGCTTCTTTCTCTACTATACGCCGGATAAGATTGCAAAATGGGGAACTGGCAAAGGGACTCGTTGCCCGAGATGTAATTTATTTAAAGCAGATTCTGTTCACATTTTTGCCTCTTGTACAGTGCTACTACCTTTAATACAAGAAATAGAGATATTCTTAAGTTCAGTTCTTTGTAGAAGTGTTATTTTGTCACATGAAGCAATAGTACTGGGGGTGGAAGATCCAGATAACCTTGAGAGTGGTCACGGTTTTATATTCATTGCTATGGCAGTTCTGCGCCTATGCCTAGCCTCTGCTTGGCTTGACCCGTTAATACCCTCATTTCAACAGTGGTTAGCCAGGTTTTTAGCTGTCTATAACATCGAGATAGCTATATATAAACGAAAAGGTAGATCGCGACGCGAAAGAGGCATGAAAATCTGGACTGCTCTTACACAATGGCGAGACGCACAAAACTAATTAATATTGATGCTGTCATGTATTTATGCTATTGTTTCTTATTTTTTGTAAATTCTATATAATGATTATGTACGTATGTTAAAAACAATGTAAAACACATGTTATTAATATGTAGAATGTCTACCTGTCCAGGGGAGGTGGGGGGAATAAATATGTAAAAAATCCAATAAAAATATAAAAAAAAAAAAAAAAAAGAAAATGGCCTTTTATGCTACATGACAAACATCTCTAGGATAATGCGGGACAGTTCTTCCTATAAGCCAAATGTTCTTGATTACTGCAACAGTAGCATCTTCTTTGATCATCTCTACAGAGTTTGCTATTTTGTTGAGTAACATTTTAAGGAAGACCCTCAGAGGTTAATGTTTTTTACTGAATTTCACTCTGCCTACTACATCCTTGGTACCTGCAACGTTACTCACTGTACCCTTAAATGAAATCTATGCTTTGCAAACCACTGCAACTACATCTGATAATTACGAGTAATAATGAACCGGTAGTGTCAAAATATTGTTTAGCATAATACCATGTTCCGATAATTATAATGGGAAAAAAAAAGATCTTGTGTAAAATACAGTAGAAGAGAAAATCAAGTATAAGAAATGTATTTAAATTAGTCAAAAATAGGGCTACCGGTTTTATGGCATTTCGTTTTTAACATTTTCATCTGTATATGTCCATATTTCTTTTTTGCCCATTTTATCTGTATTTATCTATATTTATTTTGTGTTTTGCATATAAATGAAGTTGTAAAACTGTACATTTCCATATTTATTTCACTGAAAGACGTATACTCATACTTTGATATCTAGCGTGTTTTAGCTATTTAAGCTGCCAAGTATTACATAACAATACATCCACTGGTAAATACTAGCATTATACCACAAATGTGTATTGACACATGCCGTTATTTAAAGAAATGTAATCCTGTTTATTAATTTCCCATGCTGTCCATCTGCTCGGCTGTTGGGCTTTAATTCATGAAAGACAGCACAGAGAGTCACTTAAAAGCAGCACAATTTTCTGTAGTTATCCACTTTTAAAAACAAATGCAGACAGAAAACACATTGTTTTATGTCTGTATTTATCTGTAAAAATCCGTAAAAACGGAAAACAGTGAGCCTTAGTTAAAAATATTATAATGTTAGATAAATAGTTGTGATCATTCATAGCAGTCCAGGGGGAGGAGTCGTGCTCATTTCAGCATCTGTGGGCATTGAGAAAGGCCTCGCGGCCGAAATGCATTTGCCTGATGTATCGAGAATAAATGCTGCTCCCTGGTACCCCCCCATTGTGGTCTTCTATTCTTTTCAACAAAAGAAGTGTGCCGATATATATATATATATATATATATATATATATATATATATATATATATATATATATATATATATATATATATATATATATATATATATATATATATATATATGTATATATATGTATATTCACTGAAAAAAACATAGGTTTCACACCAGATATAGTTAGCTGGTCATTTTACTCATACAAAACCTTTGAAATTCCCCTGTTATAGTTAGTTCAGCTAACCATAACTCGCGCGCCCGCAATGCACTGCTGATGATGTCACATATTACATCACTCATGACATGGTCAGTGACATCACTCATGACATCACTGATGACATCTCAAATGACATCCCTGATGACATCACTGATGACATCATCCAGTGAATGTGTCTCTTTCTGAAAAATAAATAAATATTTTTTATATATGTATATCTAAAGGTCGATGGAAGATTGAATGGGTAAATAAGTCTCTAAATGGATGTTTTTTTGTAAAATTGATTGTATAACTGACTTATTAAGTATATCTTAGTGAATAGGTGTATTAGCGAGTCATTTTTAAATATTGAAATATCGATATTAGTGTCTCACTTTGTATATAAGTGGCTGCATGGGGTGGTGAGTAGCTACATGAGTGTGCATATGGGTTATTAGTTGTTTTTTTAAGTATCAGAATGGGTGTCTATATGTTTTGGTGGGGAGTATTACTTAGCGCACAGATGCATGAATGACTGACTCACTGTTCGTATGTGTTTTGAAGACAGCATGTGTGCATGACTTTATAGGTGGATGAGTGTGTGTATGGGTGTGTTAGTGAGTGTGTTAGTGAGTGAATGACTGTCTCAAAAGTATCTTTATGAGTAACTACATATGTTTTAAACTAGTATAGGTGAGTATTGATATATATAAATGAGTATATGTGAGAGCGAAAGATTGTAAGAGTTCCTGTTTAAATTAGTATGTGTTTCTATAGGTGATTGTTTTAGAGAGTAAGTATGTGTACGATTCTGTAGAAATTTGTGTAGTGGTAGGTGTATAGCTGTATATGCAAGTAAATGGATGTTTGATAGTTTATTTGCATGTGTGAGTAACTCTATAGATGAGTGTCGGTGTGTAATAAGATGTATAGGTGTATGAGTACATATGATGAGTGAGTACATGTTTGAGTGCCTATATAGAACTGTTAGTGAATGACTGGATAAGTATGTAGATTTTTGAAATACTGAATAGGTTGTTCTAACTGGAATTGGTATCTCCATTTTTTTGAAAATGTTACTTTCTATTTTTGATCGTGTGTATCAAAGGAGAGGAGGTCTGCCACAAGGATGATGTCATCAGTGATGTCATCAGGGATGTCATTTGAGATGTCATCAGTGATGTCATGAGTGATGTCACTGACCATGTCATGAGTGATGTAATATGTGACATCATCAGCAGTGCATTGCGGGCGCGTGAGTTATAGTTAGCTGAACTAACTATAACAGGGGAATTTCAAAGGTTTTGTATGAGTAAAATGACCAGCTAACTATAACTGGTGTGAAACCTATGGTTTTTCAGTGAATTTCAAAGGTTTTTAAAATGCTAATTCCTAACTATAACGTGTGTAAAACCTATGGTTTTTTCAGTGAATTTCAAAGGTTTTTTAAATGCTAATTCCTAACTATAACGTGGCTGTAACCTATGGTTTTTTCAGTGAATTTCAATGGTTTTGTAAATGACATTTTTTAATGTAATAATTGTTATATATTTTATACTGATTTACTACATTATAAATTTTTTATTTTTAGATATATTATTTTTTAAATTACATTACATATTTTTAATATAAATTGATAAAAAATGTTTGTACACCTCTCTGCAACGCAGCCCCCTGACGCGTTTTCAGAGGGGGAACTAATTCCACTTGCATACTGGGGGTCCCTGGGGGCCAACTAGCCCACCTGGAACCTCCAGTATGCGCCAGGGGGCTGCATTGCAGAGAGGTGTAATGAGGCCACACCCTTTTTTTACACCTCTCTGCAACGCAGCCCCCGGGCGCGTTTGCAGAGGGAGTACTAATTCCCCTTGCATACTGGGGGTCCCTGGGGGCCAACTAGACCACCTGGAACCTCCAGTATGCGCCAGGGGCTGCATTGCAGAGATGTGTAATGAGGCTATGCCCCTTTTTACACCTCTCTGCAACGCAGCCACCGGGCGTGTTTGCAGAGGGGGAACTAATTCCCCTTGCATACTGGGGGTCCCTGGGAGGCAACTAGCCCACCAGGAGCCTCCAGTATGCGCCAGGGGGCTGCGTTGCTTTGCCCTGGAGGCCGGCGGTCCCCGGGGCAGTGTGGGGGGGATTGGGCACCCCCCACACTTCTTTATCACTATGCCCCCACAATTTGGTCCCCCTGGGGGGTAATTTTTAAATAAACATAACGGGTTTTTAAAAAAAAAACATTTTTGGCCTTGGGGGTCCTTGTGGGACCCCATGAGCAGGCCTAGGGGGGTCAGGGTGCTTCTACCCTACCCCCTTTTTTGTGTTTTACACGTTTGTTTTTCTGCTTTCTTGTGCCTCGGTCTACCGAGCACAAGATGGCTGCCAACACTTCCTGGTTTGAAGTGTTGAAAGCCAATGAGCATGCAGCTCGTGCTCTAGAAGTTTTAGAACTCAAAAAGGGGGCAGGGTAGAAGCACCCTGACCCCCTAGGCCTGCTCAGGGGTTCCCACATGGACCCCCAAGGCCAATTTTTTTTTGCCTTGGGGGTCCCTGTGGGCAGGTCTAGGGGTCAGGGTGCTTCTACCCTGCCCCCTTTTTGAGTTCTACACCTTTTTTTCTGCTTTCTTGTGCCTCAGTCTACTGAGGCACAAGATGGCTGCCATCAATTTCTGTTTTGGAGTGTTGACAGACAGTGGCAACCAATCGGCATGAAGCTCGTGCACGGCAAGGAGCGCTTATAGATATATAATTGATTTAACTTTAATTTTCTCAGCAACTACTGGAGGGATTTACACCATTTAAACAAAAGCGTGATCTGCGTACCAGACCCTACCATTTCCACAAATTTGGTGTAATTCCGTTCAGCGGTTTGGGCAGTAGCCGTGTCTAATCGTCCTATGGAAATTAACATGGGGAAAACACGTTTTGGGACCCCCCTTTTTTCTCGGCCCCTGCTTGGCGAATCTTCCCGAGACTGTCAGGGAAGGAGCGGAGCGGGCCATCTTCTTTGAGAAATTCGCGGAGATTCATCAACCGGCGCCAAAGTTATTCCCAATAGAATGTTGCGGATTTCCTATGGAAACTAGGTCCTAACTATAACTACCTACTGGCGACCGCCAGTAGGGAATATGTATATATTTATATATATATATATATATATATATATATATATATATATATCATTGTAAATATTAACAGTAAAATTCAAACACACATACATTCAACAAAATTTTGTAACCCAGTTTAAATATTAAATTAAAAATATAAAACTTATTTTATTTAATGATTTAAGAAAATACAAAATAATATTATCAGAAACAATATATTTATATAGATGCACACACATTATCAACCCTTTGGGCGCGGCCAGAATTCCCCTGCAGTGCAGGTGAATTCCACGCATGCGCAAATCGGACGGCCGGGGGCCGTCCAACGTACACGCCCAATCTGACGTCGGACTGCCGGGGGACGACCAACGCATGCAAAGGGTTAAAGTAATATACTAATTATGTAAACAAAAAATAATAAGCCTAGCTCTAAAAAGAATATAAACATTTAAAAGAGGAAAATATAAAAAATAAAATTAAATAACAATATTAAAGATAATTTCAATCCAATCTAACCAACATTAATGAAACTGTTGGAGTTCAGAGAGTTGTACTTTCGGAGAGTTCGATTTTCTTCCCCCTCCAGTCTAAGCAGCAGTAGGGAAAGGGTTGGGCTTCAAAAGGCCTAGATTTACTCTTCCCACTCCGGGCTACTCTAAACAACAGTAGGGAAAGTGTTGAACTTCATAAGGTTGACATATACCATTCTACTGACAATTATGCTCTCAAAAACATTGCAATACCATAATAATATGAATTAAAATCAAATCCATCTCCCTCCCTACAACCCAACAAAACACAAACATCAACAAAATTAAATAACAAATATGTAAATGGAAATATTACTGTCATTAAACAGATACAATAAAAAAATACATATTACTAATATTAATATTAAGAACATGTAACAATTGTACACATGTAAAGTAATAAATAATAAAAAATATAGATTTTTATTTAGCAATAAAAATAACTGATTTAACATTACTAGTTACATTTAAAAATTAATGTCAATAACTCCCCTGGCTATTCTCCTACATACCTAACAACCCACTAGTAAAATATAAATTACTAACAAAAACTTAAATTCAGATTATAATTTAGAAAATTGCTAAAACAAACTTACATTTTTTAATTACAATTCCATATAACAAATGAATCACAAATAAATAAAATAATAATGTACATTATTAATAATCAATGAAATATTGAATTAACAATAAAAAAGAATTACAATTAAATTATTATAATTTAATTTCCTTTCTACCCTTGAAACCTAACAACCTGGAAATACAATATATATTGCTTTTTAAATAAAAATAATAAATTACACTTTTAAAATTACAAACTATATTCATTCATATGTGAACATCCATACTGTGCTGGAACTGGGGGGAATACAGACAGGGGTGCACATGTTGTGCCCCCCTGAATGTATCCCCATGGCGTGGAGAGACATTGGGGCCTTGTAGAGCCCCCTTTGTACCTGCAACGCCAGCCTTTTCATTGTGGGGCTCCGCCATTAAAAGGCTGGCGGTTCAGGAACTCAAAATATGCTGAGCGGGACTGCGCCAGTCACTGCTCAGCATAATGCATTGTGGTGCTGCTGCGCTACCACCAGTGGTCCACCCTTTATCCAACTTACAAAGTCATAATCGTCAAAATGATGGACCATATCTCCCGTGCCACAGCCAGTCTGGTGGTCGCAGGACCACCAGACTCGTAATCAGGCTTCTACTCCTCAATTGGTTTCCTTTTACCTTGTTTCCTCTGAATAAAATTAGATCTGTTAATTGTGAGGCAAACACATGGGGAATTACTATGCGTCTTTCAGATAGTGCATTAATAAAAACATTGAATTCCGAGGTTGACCTGTTTTTTTTCATTCTATTATATATTTTGAGACCTTGTGGTCCCAGAGAATGGTGGAGTATTTTTTTTTTCCAGAGTATGTTGTTTATCATTAATGGTTTCAATATATAATTTATAAAATATTCCTTCAACTCTTGCCATTTTAGTGGAGAGTCGCCTGAAGTGGTCATGAAAGGTTGAGGAGGCGTTAAACGAAGGTTTGCTGCACACATGTGAATGCAAAAGAAACACAAATGATGGACGGAATGCGGAACAAATCAAACATTCCCACCCAGTCAAGAGATCTAGGTTAATCCATTGTTCTTTTGCTCACCATGCCACCCCAGTTTGGACCCAGCCATATGCAAATCAGTATTGACCCTGTACCTCATGAGAACAGTCCAGCCCGAACTGCCAAGCCAGGTCTTCCCTGGACCAGAAACAGGCATCCTGGGTCCGCTTTCGGGGTATAACCCCACATCAGCCAGGCTAGCTTGAATCCAGCAGCACAATGAGCCCTGGACCCACGCCTGGGCATACCCAACGCACTTAGAGTGAGAAAGCAAAGGACAGACAAATGCTTGCACACATGTGAATGTCACCTGAGGTAAAAAAAAACGAGAGATTGTCAAAGAAAGTGTATTTAAATAACATAGGTCTATTGTGAATATAATGTAACTGTAGTCACTTGAAGGAGGTAACGGTGAACCATACTCACTTGAAGGAGGTAACATTGTAAGCAATAGAGTAGTGTAAGGGAATTGCCCTCAATAATGATGGGGCTACTTCACATCAGTTACGTGCAGAATGTGACCTAGCACGCCCTTGATGGCAGAGTCTAAAGAGGAGCGTAGCCAGGGAATACATATTGCACCAGTCGTTCAAAGCCCTAGAGAGTCGCAGGATTCAAGCTTGAGGTGAGCCTGGAGCGTGGAGCTGGTGGTTGCATACTGACTGAATGCAAGGGGCTGTTCTCCTTGGACGTTGATGCAGTAGAACAACTGTAGAGAACTTATAGAGCAAAGTCAACCAGGAACAGCGTCGGACTGAGATAGCAGTCGGTCAGCAGGATCGTAGGTAGACCGCATGCATCCACTAGAATAGCATAGGTTTAGATGGGGTTGCCCATGCTCGTCGCCAAATTTGTAAAGATGTGAGCTTATCTCTTCAGTAAAATGCTTTATTGCAGTCCCAGTGGACACCTCTGCTTCCACCAGCTCCAGTCAGGAACTCAATACCATTTCAAAGGGTAGCATTCTAGAACTGCTAACATATTCTACAATGGAATCTAATGACATAGTTAAGTTCCATAGTAATTGACAAGCTTAGCACTGCTAGGAACCATCATCACTGGGCAATGGAGCCTTCTGTGCAAATAAACATTTTTCTCCTCTAGAAATACATTTTTCTTTAGGAAGAAAATTAATCCGCTCTGTTTCACTTGTAATCCTTGAAGGGGAGTTACATCAACTCTTGGTTGGAGTCTCTGCTTAATTTGTAAATATTTAAGTGCTTGTATTCTACTGCAACCTTTACCACCCAAGAGTGTTGTCACGTCTACTGAATGGAAGGGCGAGCATTACCTACTAATCATCACACTTAAAGAAGCATGACATTTTGGACTACTGCAGATCACTCCAAGCTGTAGGGATGGTCTGCGAGTGCGAGTTTGTAATTTTTTCTCGTACGTCGAATTGTTAAACATTTATGCTCAGAAAAGAGGCAAAAGTGCCACCATGTGGTATACTCTCATAAACAATTGCTGGTGTTTAAAAATAAGTGCTGGTGCTAAGCACCATCAAACACCGGCGCAAATTAAGCACTGCCTGGAGTAAATTGCTGACCATTTCCAGGATGAGAACATTACATTTGTGGGCATTCGCAAACTTCCATGGCTAACAAAGCCTTGGAATGCCCACTTCCGGATTTCCCTGAGCTCAAGGTGCAGAGATCTACAGTAGCAAATGCATTTATACTTTGTAAATAGACTCCATTGCGTTCTCTTCTAACTCAAAGCAAAGATTGTTGTACATTTGGGTCCCACAGAAATGAAAGACCTACCTCCGCATGTGGTTTACCTACATTTAGGAATAGGGATGAGGATTTTAGAGGAAGGGCTGAGTTCTCATAAAGGGATATGCCGAGAAAACATGTGGTATAAGTACAAGGGCCATAATTTATGCCTATTTGTGGCAAAATTACTGCTTTGAACTCAATGTGTTGTGAACTAGACAGCCAATGAAGTCTTTGAAGGGGTGGTGTAATATGAATCCTAGTGGATACCTTAGGCACAGTTCTTGCGAAGATTTTTAAACATTTTTTGAACCCCCTATAGCAGCTTTTTTTGTATTGTTTATTTTTTGTATTGGTTTGTTTATTTCTAATTGTGTGTGTAGTATTTAATTACGGATGCATTAAAGTATTTTTCCTTTACAGTAAAAACACCACCAGGTCATTGATGATTTATTGAGCATTGTTGTTTGGTGTTGCTGAGCACTGATTTTCTTGTCCACACCACCTACCTGAGTCTGCGTTGAAGTCCTCCGCCGGCTCTCCTGAGGGTCTTAAAGTGGCACGTGGTCCTCAGGTTGTGGTCTGCTTCATCTCCAGTTTTAGGGTCCGCAGTGCAGAGTCCTCAAGACACCAGCTGATTGTAGGTCAGAACATTGACAATAAAAATATTCCCATACAATAATATTTACTATTATTATTCGAAATCCATGTACCTGGATGATATACAATATTGTGAAGCTACATAGTTGTGGAGAATACAAAATCTGTTGATACCTGTCCATACTTACCACCACTGTATTGTGAAAAGTTGATATTCTGCTTCAATATGTTTGTTGGACAACATTTAAAACACAATATTCTAGTAGAATACACCAAAGTTAAAAGCCACCATTAATACAATTAAGGTCCAATACCCTCTTATGGTCTTCTGAGCACCCAAAGTAAATTCCTCAAAAACACAAATAGGATAAGTGCCCAAATCAGGGGTAGATTTGGAAGTGTGTGCACTTTTCCCTCAGCCTTATTATATCAGGGAGAGTCACATGAACTGTGTGAAACACCCAAATTCTGACCTTCACCTGTGGAGCACATTTGGGCGCTTTTTGTACGCCATATTTCCTCTGCAGTCAGTTACATACAACAGGCAGGTTTTACCAGTTTTGTAGTTCACAAAGTACTTTTGCCCTCCCCCACTTCTCAGCAGAGACATTAGGAAGGCTGTCAGTGCCTGTGGAAGCAGAAGGACCAGGACCATCAGAAGAAGACTCTTTGTGGCTCACTGACATAATCTTGCTTTCACTTCAACCTCTGAGATGTATCATGAGGCTCACGGATGGATCATGCATTGCAGTGTGATTCAGAAAGGACAGCGTAAACTAGGCCTATGGCTCCTTGCTGACCAGCCAGTGCTGCATTAATGCATGCGCACGCTGGGCAGTTGCCCAGGGTCCCCACAAACATAGGGGCCCCATGCAGACCAACATTTAACACTAATCTTCTGTTAAACATTTTATTCCTGTGAGTGGTTGTTTAGGCAGGGCCCAGTGCACTGCTTTGCCCGGGGGCATATAATGCTGTTAAGACAGCCATGTGACAAGCTCCATGCCACCCTAAATTGCAACTCCAATCACAAGCTTGCATTTAAATCCTAATCAGGATGTTAGTAAAACAGAGAGGAAATAGCGAGATAAGAGAAGAATATTTAATTGTAGTAACCCACTCCAGTTACTGCACCAGACAGCTCTTGGATGACCGGAACCAAAATGTATATAGGATCACACACACACACATGTTGCAGGCACACTCACAAGGACACACTCACATTCTCCCTGAATAACACAGTACAGCTCTAACATGAAAATTATTATGCCCTAATAATATTCCATGAAGTTTAAAAAATAATTCCACTCATCACTAATTTGTTTTCTTTACTGCAAAGACCTACATGTGATGCATATTTTTATATATAGGGCCCGTGCCAACTGTACCATAGAACTCTATGTGCACTCTACTGGCGAGACCCAAATAGGCCAAAACGAGACTGGGGTTGCTTGTGTTTCCTTCACAGGGAACCTGGCCGTGTACATTGGACTTTGTTCTATATATATATATATATTTGTTCAGCAAGCGTCCCAATATGAGAGGAGCAGCAATAAGCTGGTGCTGGCGGCGAGGTTCAGGACACCCTCGCAAATTTGTGAATTCAGCAAAGTTCTCTTCAAAAGAAGACGCCGCACACCACCTCAGGAATCAGATTTAATTGTTTATTTCATGTAGGTTCCCCACCTACGCGTTTCAGACAGATACACTGTCCTTGATCACGGTTACAAACGCGTAGGTGGGGAACCTACATGAAATAAACAATTAAATCTGATTCCTGAGGTGGTGTGCGGCGTCTTCTTTTGAAGAGAACTTTGCTGAATTCATATATATATATATATACACATATACCTAGCAGTGCAAGAACAGGGAACACTGGGTGATACCTAAGCAAGACACATATACAATTCTGTTGAAATCAAGGTTGAAGAACCGGGTTATTTAATACCCAGCGGCGCCAGGGGCACGCCCAAAGTCTTCGGGTTCCACCTGTCTTAGAATACAGAGACACGGAAACTTCTTGGTGGCGTCAAAGATCAAATTTATTGGCTGCAGCCAGTAACAGAAGTCCTAGAAATCATCACGGTATGAGTTCTCAGGAGACTGCTCAATTTTACACAGCAAGTCATCCCTTTTTATGCCAAAAATCACATTCCAGACAAATACCTAACATTTACAAACTGTCCAATCACATGTATCCACACCAGAGGTATCGCATGACGGTAAAACCCACTTTTCAGTTGCCCAGCCCATGATCAATCATCGGTCAAACCCAACATTCTTCTTTAGACAGGTCGAACGAACCCATAATAAAAAAGGCCACAACCCAATCATAAATAAACCATAAAGAAAGGAGCAGAAACAGGTGAGAGTAGGATAAGCCATATTTGGTGTGCAATAAAACTTTACGATGTCCTGTGCTCTGATCCTTAATCTAGATCAGCTAAAGGGCAGGAACTGGTTTAACAAGGTCGGCTTCAGGCAACAGGGTCAGTTCACTCAGGTCAAACAGGAGTCAGCACGAACTGGAGCTAAGATGTACATGTACTTAAAAGACTTGTTAAGCCACAGTCATCGGCCTATGTGAGGGCAACCACAAAATGGCTGCCATACACAAAATGGAACCCAAGGGTTCAGAACGAAATCCCTAAATACGTAGTGAATCCATCAGTCTAACATGACGAAAACATTCATACTTGCCACACTAACTAGTTACGGTTCGCTAATATCAAATTCATAACGAAACCATGACCTTTATGGAACGGGTTCAGAATTCACGGAATCTCAGACCCTTCTTTTGCCCTTACATAGGCAATAACCTAAACTCACGTCAATCTGAATCCAGGTCTCTATTCATCAGATCATCAAGATGTTGCTGGAGCATAATCCTATTACTTAGTACCTCTCTTGGGACAGGTCTCCTTGTACACATAGTAGCACAGAGGCCACATATAGCAGGAGCGCACTGCACACAAAGACAGAACAGGAAAAGAATCGCTAAAGCCATCCCAATGATCATCAGAATCTTCCATCCCCAGGTCGATAACAGTTCCCAAAACCATCCAATCAACGACCAATCTCCTTTATCCACATTTATAGACTCAGAGATCTTATGTAACTTAGAAATGGCCTGGTATACTGTAGGAGCATTGTCTGGTATGAAAACGCAGCAACTCGATTGGATCACTTTACATACCCCACCTCGGTCCGCAAGTATGACGTCCAAAACCATTCGATTCTGTAACGTCATAAGGCGATTCGCTTGAAGCTCAGCGGTCAGATTACTAAGGGCACCAGCTGTTTCATTTAGGGTGGATTCAACCACTCTTGTCAATTGCCGTATATTTTTACTGTTTGCCATAGGTCCCCAAAACGGTAGGAAACCCTTGAAAAAGTCTCCCACTTCTTGTCCCGTAGTATCTTCCTCACTGAAGACACCCCTAACAACTCTTGTTCTGTGGTAATCTACAGCAGCAGTGTACGTAGGAGGCAACAAATATGCAACATAACATGTTCCCGAAAAATCAGGGGGCAACCATGTATATGCTCTATCATAGCAGACAAAATACGTGCCCTTAGCTGCTAAAAATGGTGGGGAAGTTTGGGACGCAAAGACATACGTCTGAGTACAAACACTCTTCCCTAACTGGGCTCTCGGATTCTTGCCTTTCCCTTTGCAGACAAAAATGACCACGATAGGGTACAATCCAAATCGGAGGTGACCTTTTTCGTCTCTGCTTCTCTCCCAGACTAATACTACATCCGGTTGCATTCTAACCAACATATGCTAGTAACTCATCCTTGGGAATAGTCTCATACGTTTCGATATCTCTACTCATATCTGTAATTCCCTTCACCCAGGCTTTATTACTTGAGTTATCTCTCATGGAACGCAGGGGATAGATTTCGATGGCATAAATAAACCTCGTCTGATATGCCCATATGGACCCATTGTAACTGAATGGCAGAACCAGATAAGGAATACCTCTATCCATAGTATGTGGCATAAGACCACACACCCAACAATTAGTGGTGTTTACTACTAACTGGTGTTGATGGAGAAGTTGCACAAAGGAATTATTCACAAATTCCGATCTTCTAATCTGTTCGTGTTCAGGTAAAGTATGAAAAGAATGCAAAGAAGTAGTAGCAGGTAAATTCGTAGGTTGGAAAATGGGTGCAGAAATCAGTTGAAGAGAAAATACAAACCAACCCACCAAAGCTAACGTCATGCTAAAAAACATCAAAAGACATGTGATCAGAAAACATTTGCTATGCATAATTTTACACAGTTTCTTCTTAAAGTTAATTTTCTCAACGGCTCTCTCAATCTCAAAAAACTCCATCCTCTAACCGATGCTGTTCACGGCGGTTGGTTTTCTTCTGCTAAGGAATGCTTCTGTCAGCCCGGGGAACTCCCTTAGACCAACCAGAACCGTTGATCTTGCGTCTTCGGCTTGCACTCTCTAGTCTTTACACCGTGACCCTACAGCTGAACCCAGATGGTGGTTCACAAAAATATACCAAAAAAGTTTCTTGGCTGAGAGAGTTCAATTCCTGAGAGAGTTCAGTTCCAAAAATCTAAAAAAGGAATTCATTTATTTTATTAGTCCATTGTTTCTAGGACGTAGATTATAACGCTCTTTTCCAGGCCTCGTTTGAGGCTGAAACAACAGTTCAGGTTCAGTAGTGTCTAATCTTCGAGACAAAGGCACAGATTCTTGAAGGACATCGTCATCTTCTTTCTCGGAGCCTCTCCACACCAACTCAGCGTCGCTAAACGGTGCAAACTTCGGCACCCTTTCAGTCTCTGAATCTGCAATACCTTCACGGACCCACTGGTCGTACGGCAGAGGCAACGGCGCCCTCTTACAATGTACGCCGTGGATCTAGTTTTTCTTCCTGAAAACCTTTACTGAAGTCCTCGTAGATAGCAGGACTTGGTACGGTCCATTCCAGCTGGGCTGATCATTCTTAGTCCGCTGAAATTTGTTCACCAGGACCTAGTCACCGGGATTGAGGATGTGACCTGGGTCCGCAGAAGCTGGCGGCAATTTATCATGAACCTGTTGATGCAAGACACGTAATTTAGTCGTTAAGTCATACAAGTAGTCCACTAGCATAGGATAATCGATGTCACTGAACTTCGTTGGCGTCGGAACTCCCCACACATTTGCCGGACAGCCAAAAACTATCTCCTAGGGACTAAGGCCTATTCGGGAATGTACTGTAGTTCTAGTTGACAAAAGTGCCAACGGTAAAGCATCAGGCCATTGAAGACCAGTGCTTGCTTGAATCTTAGCCAAATTTAACTTTAATGTGCCATTATAGCACTCAACTAAACCAGCTGATTGGGGATGATTCGCAGCGTGGAATTTCTGGTGAATTCCCAACCCTTCACACACTCTCTTCATCGCCTTCCCCACGAATTCACTTCCGTTATCACTCCATACCATCCTTGGCAACCCAAGCCTAGGGAAATATTCTTTGACCAGGACTTTAGCAGTGGACGAGGCAGTATTATCTTTTAGGGGGTATGCTTCTACCCATCTAGAAAAGGCGCAAACAACTACAAGGACATACTTTAGATTATTGCACCTTTCCATGTGCATGAAATCCAATTGCAAAACCTTGAACAGATACGTCGGAGGAGCAAAGTGACCAGCTGGAGTTGGGGTTCCCTTGCCAGGATTATACATTAAACACACCATGCAATTCCTGACCACATTCTCCGCACACTTGGGAATTCCAGCATTCTGCCATACTGGAGCCAACAACTTACAAATCCCTTTCACACTGATGTGAGACAAACCATGTGCCATAGTAACCACTGCAAGCACGTACGCATCTGGCAACATCCATCTTTGGTGTTCTGACAATTCAACCCAACAACCAGTCGAATCCAATCTACCCGTAGTTTCTCTCCAAACATTCTTCTCACTTTCAGTAGCTTCAGACTGTATCGATTTCACACTCTCAATCGTATCTTCGCACATTCCAACATCACCAATCCATCTCGCAGGGCCTGCCACATACATTCGACTCATCAGATTTCTTGCTGTGTCTTTCGCAACTTCATCCGCAAACGCATTACCACGGCCAACATCATCCGTAACCTTCCGATGAGCACTACACTTCACAATCGCAACTTGCTTCGGCAAAGTAAGTGACTCGAGAAGCTCATTCACCAACTGTCCATGCTGAATCTTAGTCCCATGGGATGTGAGGAATCCCCTTTCTTTCCACAAACGTCCGAAACTATGGGCAACACCAAATGCATACTGACTATCGGTATACACATTCACTCTCTTTCCTTCAGACAAAACACACGCTCTCGTTAATGCAATCAATTCCGCTGCATGTGCTGAATTATAGCTCACTCGTGCAGTTTCAACAACTGTACTTAATGTCGTCACGGCATATCCTGCAGTCGTGTCACCATTCGGAAGCTTGTAGCATGAACCATCAACCCATAACGTACCATCAGGATCCGGAAGAGGAGAATCTTTTAAATCGATCCTACCCTTAGTGCTGTTCCTGACCATCTGTATCCACAGACGTCGGCAACAATGTTGCTGGATTCAATACATTGCATCGCTTGATATGCACATGACTAGCCAAAAGTGTCAACTCATAACCGGACAACCTCGCACTAGTAAGGTGCTGAGTCTTGATACGATTTAACAAGGTATCCACTGCATGTGGAACCATCACAATCAACGTATTATCCATCACCAGTCCAGCAGACCGTCGGATAGAAACAGCCGCTGCCGCTGTAGCTCTCAAGCAACTCGCAACGCTCTAGCTACCGGATCTAAAGTTGACGAGAAATACGCACATGGACGCTGCTTATCACCAAATTGTTGAGTCAAAACTGACAATGCACAACCCTCTCTCTCGTGGACATAGAGTGTAAAAGGCTTACTGTAGTCGGGAGTACCCAACACAGGAGCAGAACACAATGCATCACGCAACTCAGAAAAACTTTTCTGACAATCGTCAGACCACAGAAGAGGATTCGGTGTATCTTTACAGGTCAAAGCCAACAGAGGTTTCCCTAATAGAGAGAAATTTGGAATCCACTGTCTACAATACGACGTGATACCCAAGAAAGCACGCACTTCTCTCTGTGTGCTTGGTACAGTCATTTGCGCAATCGCTTGAATTCGTTCTGGGGTCAACCTTCTTCCCTCCTTTGACAAGAGATGACCTAAGTAGGTCACTTCTTGGCGACAATACTGCAACTTAGAAGGTGACACTTTATGATGCAAGTCCGACAGATGTCGCAACAAAGAAAGAGTAGCTTCTTTACAAGTTTTCTCATCATCAGGGGCCACTAACAGATCATCCACATACTGAATAAGAGCAGCACCAGCAGGCAACACAAGAGTATCAAGCTGAGTCTTCAAAGCCTGGCTATAAATAGAAGGACTTTCGCAATAGCCTTGGGGAGCTCTCTTAAACCGGAAGCTTCAGCCTCCTAAAGAGAAGCCAAAAATATCTCTACTTTCCTCGGCAATTGGAATGCTGAAGAAAGCATTCTTCAGATCTATAACCGAAAACCAGGCAGCTGAAGCAGGAATGAAAGTCAACAAAGCAGTAATATCCGGAACAACTGGAAACTGTGGCACAACAATCTTGTTAGCCTCTCTAAGATCGATCACAAACCTGTAAACAGGTGGCTGAGAAGAGTCAGTGCGTTTCAGGACAGGCAAAACAGGACTGTTACACACATTACCTCTCGTTTCTTGAATCACATCTTTCTCAATCAAATCATAGATGATCGCTAAAAGTGCTCTTTCACCATCGCTAGAAATCCAATATTGGGGAATACGCGGCATTTTAACATTCGCTTTAAGCCTTACAACATAAGGTGGAATCTCCAAAAGACCCACACCATTAGGACCAGTAGCCCAAAGAGTATCAGGGAGAGAACGCAATTCCGGTGGAAGCCGATCTTTAGACAAATACATCGGAGAGATCACTTTCTTACCCAATGTAAGCTGTACTCCCGCAGGAGAACAACGTAATGTTGCATGCAACCTTTTCAACAAATCCAAACCCAACAAATTCTCACCACAACCTGTCGTTAAAATGAGAGGTGCTTCCAATTCACAAGGCCCTATAGAAAGAGACAAGGGACTAGAAACTGGGTTACGAACTGGGGCGCCAGAGAATCCTACTGAAACATTAGTTAAGCCAGACAAAGGTGCGCCAGGGAGTTTAGAGTGAATGATAGAACTCTTCGCTGCACCAGTATCCAAAAGAAAAGGCTCTACTACACCCGATGTGGCTACTGCAACATAAGGCCCACTCTGATCTACTGGAACCGACACTACTCCCTCTCTTTGTCCATGGCTGTCCTAGCAATCATTATAATCAGCATTCTCAACATAATAGTCATCAGCATAGTACTGAGTCGACTGACCAGATGCAATTTTCTGTTGATCAAAACAATTCATAGAATTCTGTGGCGGAAAGGAACGTTCGTTCTGAGGAAACGCACCACGTCCTCTACCCCTAGACACTTGCTGAAAACCACCACGGCCTCTCGGGGCCGTCATACCACTCGCGCGCTGTCGTAACACAGGGCACTCATTTTTATAATGGCCTTCCTCCCTACAATACGCACACTGATTTAAACCCAAGGGTGGTCTTGGAGGAAAATACCCAGCGTTCTGTGGCGGTCTCTGAAATGGGGGAGGTTGCTGAAACTGTGGGTGTTGCTGTGACTCTTGCTGATTCAAGCGAGGCGGATACGCCTGCTGCAAAAGAACCTTTGTCTTTAAGTCTTTGGTCTTTTTCTCTACTCTTTCTTTCTCGTCCTTGTCCCTATTCTCGTAGTACTGTGCAGTTGCTAATATCTGGGCCGACGAGGAAACAGCCCAAGAACTCTCAGAATCTTTCAACTTATTACACAGTTCAGGAAGTAAGTTAAAAACAAACTTATCTACGAACAATCTTTTGCCCACCTTCCGTACTCATATCCTGACCACTATGATCTATAAATGTATTGAAATCTAGTGAAGAAATCAGATACACTTTCATCCTTCTTCTGCTTACATGCTGCTAACTTGTCCCAATTTACTCGTAACGCTGGCATCATCGTCTTCATTAAATTAATAATTCTACCTGGCAATTCCGTAACCAAAGGTTCAGGTTTAGCACCTCCCAGTTGTCTACCATCCGCAGCAATAATATTTGCCCAAGTATCTCCTAATTCTACCGCATGATTCTCATGACGAATCTTTGCCCATAGAGGTTGAGGTACTACATTACCCAACAGCATATCTATGTCTGCCAAATTCATGATGCATGCGTCAACTGTCTGGGACAATTCTTTGTAATAGCCAGCAGGATTCTTACGGGGATCAGGTAAGGTCTGCTTAAGAGCCAAGACCTCTGCTCTCTTCCAAGGGACATGTACCCATACTCGCTGAAAATTAGGCAGAATAGCTGGATTAGGGTTTGGGTCCCCTTCCTTCCAAACTGGGGGAACTTCTCGTATGGGATACTGTCTCGCTTTTCTCCTAACAGAGGAATCAGGTTTGTGCAATGTCTGAGGTGGAAGGCTAGATCTAAAAGCCAGTATCGTCTCTACGGCATCTGTAATATCAGATTCCACTATCATCCCTTTAGCAAAATCCGACTGAACATCAAGTAGTTCCTGCGGGATCAAACCCAAATCATTATCTTGCCATTCCTGACGCAGAAACATACACATCATATTAAAAACATACCTCTGCTTAGGCGGTTCCCACTGAAAGAAAACATCCATAACCGCTGGCAAACTATACCTTGAGGCATTCATAATCCATTTACGAGCTAACAAATCCAATACAGCCCGTTCCTCGGAACCAGGAAGCTGACTACGACTCTCCTTACGTTCCGAAACAGGGGTCATATTCAGTGACCCAAACAATGGAGACAATAAACTAGAAACAGTTTCTGTCATTCGTTTTCGAACAGAAGGAGAAGAAGCAGTCATAAGAACAGGAGAATAAGTGTTTTGAGGCAAAGAAGGTGTAGGAATAAGAACAGTAGGAGTCTCACATGCAGAAGCGGAAGGCAAAGGAGTTTGAGGCAAAGCTTATAGCAAAGCTGGCAACCCTAGAGCGGGTTGCGCAGGAGAAGGTAAAACCATCTGTGGAGCACCGGGTGGCTGAACAACAGCAGGAGGTTGAACAACAAAGGGTGGAACAACCGGTGGTAATGGAGGCGCAGTAGCACCCTGCACATAAGGAGGTGGTAATCTCAGTAAATGAGACATCAAAGGATCTTTCTCAAGATCTTCAAAAGGAGTAGACGGCAAGGCCAGATAACATTTATCTATGGCCATGCAACGTTGCCTATCTGACACCTCAATTGCTTTATCTTCTTCATTTTCTTTAAACTGCCTAGCAGCTTGCATTATTGATACATCCTTTTCTCTTTTATCTCTTTTAGCTTGTTTAATTTCTCGTTGCCTGGCTTCTTTACGTCAAAGGCGAAAGGAGTCAAACATTGCCGGCCGGGCTTTCTTCCTAAATAATTTAGTTTCTAAATTGTCTAAAATCTCTGTATTAAAGCTACCATGTTGGGGCCATTGTAACACGCCATCTTTTCTAGTGTAGTGGACCCATACTTCATTGAACGTAATGGGGCCCACGCCGTGTTTAGAATAGAGCTCATAAGTCGGAGTTCCAACCGGAGGTATCGGACACAAATCCTCCAATCGGGAATCCCTGTTGCAACCACAACCAAACCAAGTACCAAATTTGCTACGATTAAGCATCTTCGCTCACTAATCGAGCCTCAAACTTCAAGGGATTATCTCTACCGATACACTCGTAAATATACAAGACCCTCGGCTTTGGAAATTGCAATTTTCAAATCAAAACTAAGGACCAAACAAACTAAGAACCAAAGGACCAAAAACTAAGGACTGGGAGCGAACCACTTATACTTAACTGAGGTAATCAGTCACGCCACCAGAAGACCCGTCTATCGTCTCGCCGTACAAAGCATCACAAATGGGTCCAAGACAGGGCGACAGTCAGGGCAGCAGTCCTTCGTAGCCGTCAGGAAAGCGGGAAGCCTCGCAGAAAAGACCTTCAGTCCACATTCGACATGCCGGGGTCGATGAAGTGGTGGCCGTCCTCCAAAATTTCCTCACGAAGCTCCTCACGAACCTCAGGCTTGGACCGGTACAGCTGAAGTCTCCCCACGTTGGAAGCGCCAACTGAAGAACCGGGTTATTTAATACCCAGCGGCGCCAGGGGCACGCCCAAAGTCTTCGGGTTCCACCTGTCTTAGAATACAGAGAAACGGAAACTTCTTGGTGGCGTCAAAGATCAAATTTATTGGCTGCAGCCAGTAACAGAAGTCCTAGAAATCATCACGGTATGAGTTCTCAGGAGACTGCTCAATTTTACACAGCAAGTCATCCCTTTTTATGCTAAAAATCACATTCCAGACAAATACCTAACATTTACAAACTGTCCATTCACATGTATCTACACCAGAGGTATCGCATGACGGTAAAACCCACTTTTCAGTTGCCCAGCCCATGATCAATCATCGGTCAAACCCAACATTCTTCTTTAGACAGGTCGAACGAACCCACAATGAAAAAGGCCACAACCCAATCATAAATAGACCATAAAGAAAGGAGCAGAAACAGGTGAGAGTAGGATAAGCCATATTTGTGTGCAATAAAACTTTACGATGTCCTGTGCTCTGATCCTTAATCTAGATCAGCGAAAGGGCAGGAACTGGTTTAACAAGGTCGGATTCAGGCAACAGGGTCAGTTCACTCAGGTCAAACAGGAGTCAGCACGAACTGGAGCTAAGGTGTACATGTACTTAAAAGACTTGTTCAGCCACAGTCATCGGCCTATGTGAGGCAACCACAAAATGGCTGCCATACACAAAATGGAACCCAAGGGTTCAGAACGAAATCCCTAAATACGTAGTGAATCCATCAGTCTAACATGACGAAAACATTCATACTTGCCGCACTAACTAGTTACGGTTCGCTAATATCAAATTCATAACGAAACCATGACCTTTATGGAACGGGTTCAGAATTCACGGAACCTCAAGGTGTTAAGGCCCAAGTTAAATCCACGTTCATCCAGATCTCTGATATCAACTGTGAGCCCTACATGTGAAAATTCTCTCATTGCATGCATGCCAACAGGCCCGACCCAGGCGGGATACTCCCGAATCTTAAGCCAAAAACTTAATTATTTTAGGAGTCGCCTGTCTGAAATACCCTCCTCTTCAATGCAAATCAATGGGAAAAATACAGTCCCCCAATTTTATTTTCTAAATCTCCCTCTTTCCAATTTGAAAAATGTTGGCACGTAAACCACTGTGATTCAAAGCCTTCCAGTGTGCTCCGATTTCTTATCCAGACTTTCAGCTCTCAGGACAATAACCGATAATTCTGGGTCAATGCTCAGTCACCAAGCCTTCTGCGGTGGTCCCTACACGGAGGCAGCTCAGCACGAGTTGTCTAGGACAGGAAATGACACCTCCTGGCTACTATTGTTTTAGTTTAAAATCTTCTTGCTAGAGGTGAGAGGAGTTAATGGGGGCTGCGGGAGGGGAGAATGGGAATGGCCAGACCAGGCTTCTCCAACAAGTAGCCCCTGACCTACTGGTAGCTCTCCAGCTACCCACCCGTAGCACTCCTGGGTACAGCCCATCCTACTATATTATATGTTTTTGCTTGATTTAATTAATATATGTATATCAACTTTATAAGTGTGTACTTGAGTTGACATTTGTTATATTTTCAGAATGTGTAAGCTGGTGTTTGGAAACAAATGATAATTTCCAAAATATATTTAAAGCTGACAATTGAGTGATTTATCTTGTGGCATAGGGGAGACGTATCATTAATAATATTGACTTGGTGCAAGAAGCCTTACAGCTATGGCTGTATGCATTACCCACGTAGAGGCATTCCACATTAATAAACACATTTTTACATTACTGCTGCCTCCTTTGCCTAATGACTGAGGTCATCTCTGCTGCTAATCTTGTGTGTGGTTGCCTCTAATGTCATCTTGTCTGTAATGGTCAATATTAGATCACTAGCAATATTAGTAGCTCATGATGATTTTCATTGAACATAAGTAGCTCAAATTACGGAAAAGGTTGGAGACCCCTGGAACAGACAGAGGAGATTGGAAGGGAAATTAATTTGTCAAGACACATAGAATAGTGTCTTCTGCTGTTCAGGGAGAGATCGGAGAACAGCATGGATTCAGCCGTATTTCTAAATAAAATAGAATGGTGCATGGCTACTGTTCATGCCACAAATTCTCATTCATGCCCCTTTGCCATGCATTTATTCTCTGCCTGGCGATGTTGCCAGATGGGTTACTGTTCGTCTCTCCTGCACTCACCATACCTCCGCACCTAGGGTTAAGTTGGTGCTGAGTAGATTCTGTGGTAAACAAAGAGGCAGGATAGCCAGTAGTATAGGTGGTAATAAGATTTTTTTTTAAACGTTTGTTTATTGGCATTTTACAATTACAGTGACATATTGCAACAGAGATTATTCTCGTCAAGTACATTTTACTGGCATCGGTCTTGGAATGCATGAATATTCATATAAGTACTAGTCCAATATCCTGTCACTACGAGGGACGTTCTAGAAGGTAAACCTGAACAGAACTTGGGGAATGAACTAGGGGGGTACTCACGGGATATTGAGGACGAATAGTGGATGGGATCCGGAGTCGGTAGGTTCTTCTGGGTTGGTACAGTATAGGGAATCACCCTGGGTGTCGGGGGGAACCCATGGCATGCCTCAATAAATAGAAGTGGCGTGTATGTGTGGCCCCGTACCTGACGCCGCTGCAAGGGGGTTCAGAAGGTCTCCGACGTAAGGGAGCGCGCTAATGTGGAGTCGGCTCGATCAGGTGACTGGGTGGTGCGTGATGTGCGAGGGGCTTTGTCCGGGTTGTGTTGTGTCAATGATTGATTAAACTGATGAAGCAGGAGGGCCCAGTCCATTGATATGGGGTGCTTATGTATTCCCTTTGCCTCTTCCTCTCTCAGTGTGTCTTCCTCCGCTGTTGCCCATTTCTTCACTCCGCCCACCCATGCGTCGATTGGGGGGCCTGTAGGGGACCGCCAGTGCATGGCTATGTTTCGTTTTGCTAATAGGAGGGCTAGGGAGGCAAATCTAAGGGGAACCTTGTGGTGTTTCTATCTTTGGAAAATGCCTAGAGCACATGTGTCCCACATGTTTAAAAAGGAAAGCCCTGTAAGGTCCCTGAGTGACTCGTGTATATATTGCCAGTATGAATGCAATGCTGGGCAAGTCCAAAACATGTGTTGAAAATCCGCTGCATGCATTTGGCACCTGGGGCAGAAGAACTGGGACTCGGGGTAAAAACGTTGAAGGCGCGCTGGCGCCCTATGCAGGATATAAAATTGTATGTTTTTAAAGCGCGCCTTGCGGGACACTTTCTTGGGATACTCGAGGGCTTTTTCCCATTCTTTGTCGTGGAGGGAGCGGCCGAGTTCTTCTTCCCATGTAGCCCTAAGGGTTGCCAGCGGAGCAGTTTTGAGTTCCCTAATGGCTTTATAGAGCCATGTGATGAGGTGTCGACCCACCCCCATATGTAAGATGGTATGTATAACCGGGTGTGTAGGAAGCTCCCCTGTGGAAAGGTCGTGATGTGGACGATAGTTCGCGAGGAGTTGGCGATGAAGCAGGAATTGACCCGTAGGGAGATCATGCTCTTCCCCCAGGTGCAGAAAGGGTCTGAGCTGGCCATCCTCAAACAGCGACTCCGCCTCAGTGATGCCACAGTCTGTCCATGCACTCACCATGTTAGCTGTGAAGTAGCCTTCCTGTATGGGCCACCCGGCTAAAGGGAGGAGGGGAGAGTATAGGGGCCGTCCTAGCGACATGCGGTGTACTCTTTGCATGCATTTGCGAGCGACTGTTACATGTAGGGGATGTGTGCGTCTGGGTTTAGTGCCTAGTAAGAGTAGTTGACGGATTTCCGGGATGGGCATCTGACCATTCGGAGTGTGTGTCCCCCCGTGTGTCTGTCTGCTGCCCAGTAGGATAGCCACTGTAATTGGGCGGCTAAAAAATATGATTGAAAAGAAGGGGCAGCAAGTCCTCCCTGCGTGGTAGGTAATTGTAACTTTGCTAATGTTATTCTGTGCCTACCCTTCCCCCAGATCAGTGAGCCCAGAAGTGTGTCCAGTTCTTGGAAGAAGGCCCTAGGCGGGATTACGGGTAGATTTGTGAAGTAGTATAGCAATCTTGGAACTATTGTCATTTTGGCGATAGCCACACGGCCTATTGGGGCTAACGGAAGGTTGCCCCAGTATCCCACCGAGGATCTGATGCCGCCTAGGGCCTTACGGTGGTTGCCTTCATAGAGATCGGTCGGGGAGTGATAGAGACGAATTCCCAGGTATCGGGGGCCTCTGCACTCCAGGCGATGGTGTGGTCGCCTAACCTTATGTCTTGGGGGGGAGGCGTGGGTGCAGGGGGTATACTGTGGATTTTTCACAGTTGACGCTTAGTCCGGAAACGCCCACAAACTCTGTCAGTGTAGCCTAGAGGGGCGTTAAATCCACGGTTATGTCTTTGACGTATATGAGGAGGTCATCAGCGTACATTGATATACTGTGTGTGGTGCTGCCGATAGGGATGCCCCATTGTTCTCCCTCCTGTCGCAGGTGAATGGCCAGCGGTTCCATCGCGAGGGCGAAGAGTAGAGGCGAGAGCGGGCAGCCCTGCCTCATACCTCATTGAACTGCAAATTCCGGTGAAATGCCGCGCCCTATACGGACCCGTGAGGTGAGTTTTGTGTATAAAAGCCACGTGTGAGCTAATAGGATCGGGCCAAGACCAAATCTGTGTAGAGCCGAGAAAAGATACTGCCATGTGAGGGTATTGAAGGCTTTCTCGAGGTCCAATATAAGGCAAGCCGCACGGGGGTAGGAGTCTCCGATTTGGTCTTGAACGTGGAATAAAAGGCGTATATTCTGGGAGGTGTTCCGCCCCGGAACAAAACCGCATTGGTCGGGGTGAATCAGGGGTCGTACAATTAGCGTGTACCTATCCACCAAGATCTTACAGAGGATTTTGCAATCTGTGGTGAGGAGTGTGATGGGGCGATAAGAAGCCATTAGGTGCGGGTCACGGTTGGGTTTCAGGAAGGTCACTATAACCGATTCCCGGACGGACTTCGGTAGTACCACTTTCTCAAGTGCTGTGTTATACATCGTCGCCAGTCCAGGGACCAGTAAGGGGGCGAAGGTTTTGTAATACTCTAAGGCAGGTGTCTCCAACCGGTTGATCGCGAGCTACCGGTAGCTCGCAGAGACCCTCTGAGTAGCTCGCGCTGCTTCCTGCTCAATTTAGTAGCACTTCAGTGTTGTTTGGGCTTGTTTGGGCTGCGAAGGAAGGGTGCGTCGTAGCTGCAGCAGGCGTGGCAGGGCAGAGCTGGTGGATTGCCGGTCCCGCAAGCTGCGCAAGCAGTATAGAACTGCTGTGACCCGCTACATCTGCCTTTTTTCAGCAGCACAGCCTGCCACCTAATTTCCCTCGATCCACAGTGGAAGGGAGAATGCCGGATCCTGCACGGGTATGTCAGCAGCTCACAGCATGCCCCCCACGCCGTCTGATGCCTTCTCGCATCTACCTTCTTAAAGTGAAAGCGCCGGTGTTCAACAGACGGGGAGCAAAAAAACGGCAGGTGGCTTCCGCCCTCAAGTTTGTGCTATATAAAATCCAAATCTCTGCTAGTCACTCCTCGGTTTAAGAAGAGCCGCTCCGGCGGTCAGAAATTCTCGGTGCAGGCCCCCACCTTCTGGAACTCTCTTCCCTTTTCCCTAAGATCCCTGTCATCCTACACCGAATTCCGAAAAAACCTTAAGACTCTGCTGTTCCAGCAAGCGTTCAGCTCATAAATCTCCCCCCTCCCTCAGATCGAAATCCTATAGCGCCATGAAACTGCTAGTGAACGTGCGCTTTAAAAATAACTCAAAATTCAAATTCAAAATTGCAAAAAGAATAAAAAATACTGTACAGCTCCGTATTCTGCCATTGGTGATTTCAGGTGTTGGGCCTGCAGCTTTCTTTTCCGCTTGAGAACGCCCAACAAGCAGCAGGAAGGCTGGCGTACATATGTGAGGGAGCTAATTGCAAGAAAATTGCCGAGGATCACACGATACAGGGTCAAGGGGGACAGACTGGATCAGAATTCTTTTAACTTAATTCCGCAGTTACCTAATTAGCCACTGGCCCGCCTCATCTCCCAAGCCAAACTACTTTTTTCTTTTATTTATTTGTAAAAGGATAGGAGCAGGAGGGCTCAGCCGGGATGTAGGCCATGTCTGCAGGTGCCCAGTTAGTCCGGTCCAAATACTCCCTCCCTCCACCTGCAGTCCCCATGCGTGTCCTTCCACAACAGAAGGCGGCACGCTTTCTCTTTTTATTGTGAGGGTCTCTGTTCACCGCCAATGCGTTGTCTCATGTAATGTAACTTTTGCTTTTGTACTTTGTTCACTTGTAATGTTCTCATGTATCAGTTCTGTTCCTATTGTGAAGCGCTCTGACACCTTCGGCAAAAGTCCGTGCTATATAAAAACGCATAAATAAAATCCTAGAGCAGCAGGTAAGCCATAGGCGCACATCTGGCATGGGGTCTGGAAATACGACACTAAAGGCCAAGCCTGCTAAAGACCCTGCAATAGTGCATGTCGTCGTGTGTAAGCCTCCATCCAGCATGCAGGGTCTTTTACTGAGGGACAGAGAAGCGGTTGGTCATCTTCTTGCCAAGTCCTCTGATGTACCGTGGCTAAGACACACCAGTTTGCACTATTCGGGTAACTTAGCTAGCATATCTGTACAGTCATATGCATTGTGGTTATGTGCCTGTACTTGGAGATCCGGGGCTGTGACTGGCACCGTGCGTTCCAGCCACCTATAGGCCGACACTACCCAGGTGAGCCAAGCCCCACAGCGAATCTCTGTTAGCGACGACCTAAGGCTGTCTCCCTGCGTTTGCTTCTAATAATCTTCACAACATTCCGGGACTGGGTAATACAGCAAACTAGCAAAGCTCTCCGGGCTGGGCACATGCATCTTTCTACTTTCGGACATCCTGTGATTCTGGCCAAATCACTAAGGGCCAGATGTAGGTAATTTTATTTACCGACCTCTTAAATACCGAGTCATACCGACTCGGTATTTAAGAGGTCGGAAAATAAAAATACCGAGATGTAGGTAATTGCAGATGTGCAATTACCGAATCGGAAACAGTCGGTAATTTCCGATGTGGTAAATACCGACCAGTTAATGCCCATGCATTCCTATGGGCTTTGAAGCCCATAGGATTGATTGGGCATATACCGGTCGGTATTTACCACATCGGAAAATACCGACTGTCACAAGGGTGCAGGGGGTGTCACTTTGACACCCTCTGGCACCCCCAAAAGAGGCTCGGGTGCCATGTGGCAGGCATACCTGCCCTAAGGGCAGGTCTGCCTGTCATATGGCATAGGTGTGCATGCACACATGTGCATGCACACCAGAAACGGTATTTTACCATCAAGTAGTATTTGATGGTAAAATACCGATGTGGTACTGCTTGTGGGACTCAGAAGAGTCCCACCTACATACCAATTGTCCGGAATCAGTAATGATACCGACTCGGTATTTTACATACTCGGTAAATTTACCGAGTCTGTAAATTACAGGGACCTACATGTCAAATTGCTTTTACCGGGTGGTAACGGCCGAATTCGGCCGTTACCACCCGGTAAAAGCCTACCTACATCTGGCCCTGTATCTCCCTGTACCTTAAATGAAAAAAAAAGAAATGGAAAAAAAGAGCCATAAAAACTGAAAGTGTCCTTGTGTGTAGCGCTATTGAATCTAATTATCATATTTGTTTCAGATCATCTTACAAACAACGTGGGCCTTTGTACAGTGTCATTTTTGTATATGTCCACCGTTTGAGCAGTGTGTCATCTGCATTATCATTACATATTGCACTGCGTTCCTAGTAAGTTAGTTATTTGTGGAAACTAAGATAGAATTGTTCTGTTCTCATTTTTGGTATTATTTGATAAAGTGATCAATTATTCCATTACATCGTTGTGTACCTCGAAAGTATGAGGTGTACTGTGATAATTGAGTCTCATGGGACAATTGTTGCATTCTTCGATTGCTCATTTGTGTTCAGTAGTAGAGCCTGTCCTAACACCTTTTCTCACCATCTCATGTTTTTACACACCTACACTTTCCACACAGGATAGGATTAAGCCTCAGACGTGCACTTCTAATTTGGTGCCCGGGCCTCTTTTCTTTCCCATTTCGACAAGCAGTGGCCTCCTCTTTCACGCCTTGTGTTGTGTCACTATTGTGGCGTATGCTTTATTTGGTTGTCTCACTGTTGTGTCTGTGAGTCTTCTTAACGTACGGCCCACATGTCAGTAATGTGGCATGTCATGGCCCTACCTATTTAATACATTCCCACCTATTGGCCAGGAGCCAAGGCTCACACATGCTGCCCAGTACCCATCATCTTCCTGTATGGCTGCAATAGTATGCCAGCTTGTCTTGAACAGCAGTGATGTTCTTCAGGCTGGGCCCTGGGGAATGTACTTTTCAAGGGGAACTGTGTCATTTTCTTTTTGTGTGCAGTTTTATAGCGCAAACTAGAAACTAAGGTATCATAGCGCATTACATGAGCACCAGTTACGTTACAAACGGACACATTACTTTTTGTTAGGCACTGGGAGAGTAAGTGATTTGGAACTGCCCCCGCCAGGCTACCAGATTACACAGCCTTAGAGGACATCCTACAGTTCCACACTGAAGGTAGGAATGCTTTTCCTGTTTGTTTGTTAATTGAGCTGCATTACAATGATTATTTCCGTGCTATTAAAAGGTCTTGATTTTGAAGCTATTATTGTGAAAGGTTGTAAAGTGGTTTGACAACACAACACAAATCCAAAGTCAATCCTTTCAGTGTTTCTAGGGAACTTTAAGTCTTGCGTTCAAACCACATTATAGTGGGCTCTGAAGAAAATAGGTTTTTTAACCTTAACAGCAATGAAACTGGGCGTGGGAGGTCTCTCGGAAAAATGCGCGAGTTGCTTGGGGTTTGGTAGCTCACGATGATTTTCACTGACCAGAAGTAGCTCTCACTACACAAAAGGTTGGAGACCCCTGCTCTAAGGGGAGGCCGTCCAGGCCTGGCGCTTTTTTGTGGGCTAGTGCGTGTATGGCGTGGGTGATGTCTGCGGGGCCTATTTTCGACTCCAAATATAGGTGGTAAAAAGATAAGGTTTATTCTCAAATTAGGAGTCTCATTTTATAGATAGAAGATGGTAGTAAGGAAGCAGGATGGCCCCACGGGAAGCAGCATCCTTGTTGCTCGGCCCGTGCACTCCAACTGATATTCACTCCACCAGGCACACATCAGCATTCTGTTACCTCACACTGGATGAGCAGCAGGGGACATAAAGCCAAGGAGCGAATGCATGACATAGAAATGAAGACACCACACATTCCTATAGGGTTTTAGTTTCTTAGTACAATTACAATTTGCACCTCTTTCACTAGCATACCTTCATCCATAACCAGGGCTTTAAGAGGGATGAAAAACTGGGAGGGGGTCTCTCAAAGGGGCCTGGCCAATGTAATGAAGGGCTTGGCTTAAAAATACGTCAGCTAAAAATACGTGCTTAGCATAGTCTGCTACTAGACTTGTATTTTGCTGTTTCTGTCATTGCATCCAGATATATGATACACCATGTAACATTATACCTACAACAAGTCATGATTATTGGCTTTGAAAGTGGTGTTAGCGGTTGTTAGTTGCATAAGATAAATAGGCAACAACGATTGCTTTTTTTTTTTTATAATATTGAAAAATCTTCCACTTAAAGCCTGGTAACACCACAGCAATGTTGCTGCTCCTGCGTTTCAAAAAGAAAAATGGAAATCCAGAGAAAAAAAATGACTCTCTTTAAACGATTTCCGTTCCCCTCCAACGCTCACCTGGTATGACGTAATGCCGTAACTCCTCCACTAGTGAGAAGTGAGCAGTGCTGCTGTCACTGCAGTCCGAAAAAAAAACAGACCGCTTGCGTCGGGGAACAAAACAGAGCCCGATAGAGACCCTTTTCGAGGCTCCCTTTAAAAAACTGCCGTTGCTCAGCACCGGTGAGACCCGGCCCACTTAAAGCCCTGCCCATAACACTACCAGGCTCTACGCGCATAACACGATAACCGCACAGCCACGGCCGGTAGTGGGAGTATCGGCCGGGCGGTGACGTGGGGAGGGGGAGGGGCAGGGTGGGGGTCAGTAATGTATGGAATCCGGACCTTAACAGGTAAGTAAACATAAAATAAATAAAACGTATTTCGTTACGCGCACTGCATCACCAAATGCGATGCAGTGCGCGCAACAAAATTCGTTTTATTTATTTTTATGTTTACTTACCTGTTAAGGTCCAGATTCCATACATTACTAGCCCCCACCCTGCTCCCCCTCCCCATGTCATCGCCCGACCGGTACTCCCACTACCGGCCGCGGCTGTAACCGCACCTTGGTGGTCCTCACGCACAACATGAAAACGCTTCCCACACAGGATCAAACAAAAAAAAAGCGCCTCACATAAGGGTGGTAAGTGCTATACAAATGCTACAGTACAATACAATACATCACAGAGAATTAGCGCGGATCAATAATAGGGTCGGGGGTTCCTTGTTCCACTGTTAGGATGTGACAGGTGTCAGAGTCCTAAGCACGGGTCCGCTTGAGTGGCTGGCGAGGCCTCGTGCAGCACTGCTAACGAATCTCTGCCCATAGCTCCCCGCCTGCCTGTCTTTCCCTCCAGCGCTGTGGTTCATTTTTCCTGCCTCCATTTGACCTTGCCCCCTCGCATCAATCACACGGCACACTTGGAGTCATTCTTTTTGCTGGCAGGTTCAGCAACAAACACTTCACTTGTGAGCGCGTGATGCTCATCTGCTGGGAAACTGCAGAGTCGTTTAACTTTCCAGTGATGGACTGAAAGGATGGGCGCCATTCCAGCGCGAGGAACGTCACGCGGAGGAGCTGTGTGACGGCAGACTACAACCTCACCTCTGTCGACAGCACCAACCGTGAACGCGCCATATAAGGGGAAGTGGAAGCGGAAGTGACATCATATACCCTTTGACTACCGATGAAATCCCTGTAAAGTGATATGACGTGACCTTCGGACCCAATAATCAAATTGAAATATTGATTGTATTTCAGGAGGTGATGCCTCGCGAACTGTCCTAGCCATAACCTCATCTTTGAAACTTGAAAGTGGCATTACTTGTGTCAAAAACTCACAAGTACAACTTCGTATGACAAGAGACAAGTACAACAAGGGCAGATTCACACATCGAATGCCCATGCGTGGCCTAAAATGATAGTGTACGGCCCGGGAGCCACGGACACAACCATCATATGACCTGCATACTGCATGCATACATTTGGGAACAGATAGGGAAATTTCAATTACAAAATCCGGGGAAATTGATTTTCAAATCATGTGTATTATAGTGGAGGCAAATTTTAGTTGGAGAGAGTCAGAAATAACATAATTTTAGCCATAGATCCGCCACCGAAATCGGAGATCTTCCAAATATGATATGCCTAGGTGTAACTTTAAATGCCCAGGGACAGTTCAAAAGGCCTTTATATAACCCCAAATGCCCAGACACAGTCACCATATTTTTTGCCAGGCTTTAAACTCCCAACTAGAACTCCAAAGGCATAGGCACATTTCTTAGTGAACAGTAGTAGCCCTCAGATGCCAAGACATACATTTTAAAACCCGACACAGCCGAAAATGCCTAATAAAATAGTGAAAACCCCAGAAACCACTACTGTGTGTTCAGTGTTCACTATGTGTATAACCTCAAATACAAAGCCATAGATTCATATGCCCAGACACTGCCTCAAATACCCAGACACAACCATCATGCAGTTAGGCACAACTTCAAATGTCAACACTCAACCATCAGATGCCCAGGAATACCCCACAATTTCCCTAAGATACAACCAGATTTTCTGACTTTAGGATTCCCCCAAGCAATTAAATGCCCATCACTATTCTCTTCTGCTTTTTTCACTGCCTACTCCTAGCAAAAAATGATAAACAATCAACTCAACAATTCCTTTCACTTGGTATCCAGTCTACCCCAAAAATGGTACTCCAGACTCCAAACATTCAGTAGCAAGTTCGCTAAGTGTAGCTTTAGAAGCCAAGATAGAGCCACATGTGATCGTGCCGCCTTATACCATGATGTGTGCTGTTACATACTTAGATATACCCTCATGTGCCCACTGGAGTCTGAGTATCCTAGGAATAGTATTAAATACTCAGCGCAGTCTCACAATAAGCAGATATAGTCTTAACTGCTAAATACACCCTCGCAGTGTGCAGATATATTCTCAGCTGCTAAGTACACCCTCGCAAAGTGCAGGTATCATCTCAACGATTGCACTTTCACAATTTGCAATCAATTTAGGCCTAATTCCGAGTACGGAGGTCCATGGACTGCCGTGTTCGCAGTGGCCATCCGACCACTGCCACCACTGCGGCTCTTCCTGACGCATTATGCGTGTGCCAGTCAGGCCGCCACAAGACCGCGAGATCTGCCGAGATTATTATTATTTCAGAGTTTCTAAAGCGCCTGGTTACACTTGCCAGTGTGTCCCCGCGCTATCAGTGGACTGAGCAGCACCCGGGCAGACAGGAAAAGCCCTGCGTCGAAAAATTAAGGCCTGGGAAACAGAAAAGTTTTTTAGCTCCCTCCGGAACACCGCCTCCGAGGGCTCCACACGTAGCCTGAGTGGGAGAGTGTTCCATCTACGTGCAGCCAAGGAGCGGAAAGATCTCCCGCCCATTCTCGCCCTGTTGATCCTAGGGATCGAGAGCAAGCCTGCGCCCAATGAGCGCAGGAGCCGGGTAGGTTTGTACGGGAGAAGCAAATTGCGCAGGAAGCCAGGGCCCTTCCCATGAACGATCCTGTGACTAACACAGAGAGCTTTAAACTCGATGCGTTCCTTAATGGGAAGCCAATGCAATGTCTCCAAGGCTTTTTTAGAGAAGGCTCTCCTGGGCAACAGCAGCACAAGGCGCGCGGCTGCATTCTGGATATGCTGCAGTCTTTGGCGGCAACTCGCATTTGCTCCCAGGTATAGGGCGTTTTCATAGTCCAGCCTGGACGTGACCAAGGCATGGACCAGGGCCCTCCTAGGTGACACAGGGAGCTGGTCGAGTGTCTATCTCAGACTGCGAAGAATACCAAAGCATGTCCCTGCAACGCTTCGGGTGTGATAGTCAAAAGACATTTTGGAATCAATCCAAATGCCTAGATTCTTCACATGGTCCTTCGGAACGGGTAACGGGCCCAGTGCCTGAGGCCACCAGGCAGAGGTCCAGACTGAGGGGGACCTACCAACGATAAGCACCTCCGTTTTGTCCCCGTTCAATCTGAGACAGTTATTGGCCATCCAGCCAGCCAGATCTTGTAGGCAGGATGTAAAATTGCTGACTGCGTGCTCAGCCGGTTGTGTCAGGGCCACAACCAACTGGGTATCGTCGGCGTAAATTACCACCTCTACCCCATACTGCTCAGTGATCGAAGCCACCGGCGCCACGTAGAGATTGAACAGGGTGGGACTAAGACTGGAGCCCTGGGGGACTCCCTGCTTTAGGTCAAAAAGCCTCTGACCTATAAACACCCTGCTCAACATAGAAGCTGAGGTCGTGAAGGAAGGATTCCAACCAGGACCAAGCCCTGCCGGCCACTCCACCTCTCCTCAGACACTGCAGCAAGGTGTGATGTGCCACAGTGTCGAATGCGGCACTGAGATCGAGAAGAATCAGTGCCGCTGTCTGACCCTCATCTACATGTTTCCTCTGAGCCTCTGTGGAAAAGAGGAGGGCAGACTCAGTGGAGTGATAGGCACGGAAGCCGGACTGGGAGGGATGGAGAAGCCCATGCACTTCAATATGTGCCGTCAATTGTTGATTAACCAGTTTTTTGGCTACCTCGGAGAAGTAGGGGAGGAGAGAGATAGGCCGTAAATTGCTAAGTTGTGTTATGCTAATTTGTGGCTTTTTCTTGAGTGGAAGCACAACACCCCGCTTCCATGTACTCGGCACCCTGCCAGACTCGAACGACAGAGCTAACAGGTACTTGACATAGGGAGCCAACAGTTCCATGCTGCCACTCAAGATCTTAGCAGGGGCCAGATCTATAGGAGAACCTGATTTTACTCCCATAGCTACCGCAATTAGCGTCTCCTCGTCCGGAACTGAGAATGCCCTAATGCTGTCCTTCCCTGGGAAACCCCCTTCCAGTGGTGTATCACCACTGAGGCCAGTCCTGGCCTCGCTAGGAAAGGTGGTGTAAATATCCTGCACTTTCTTATAGAAAAATTCAGCAATCTGGTTACAGGATTGCACAGAGGAACCAGCCTGTTCGCCTACTGAGGCCAGCGAGGATATCTCTTTATAAATCACAAAGAGTTCCTTAGCTGAACACTCAGCTTTGTCAATACGGTCGGTGTAATAAGCCGATCGAGTTTTCCTAATCAAGGCATGATATCCCCTGAGGCTGTCTTTGTACACTTTCCGAGCAGCCGGTAGATAGGCCCTTCTCCAGGCTCTTTCCATACGTTTACAAGCTGTCTTGGCTTCTTTTAGTTCAGCATTAAACCAGAGCGCCGATTTAATGCGACGTGCTGGTCCATTACTAGACCAGGAGGCAGTCTGATCTAGAGCCATCTGAATGCGTTTATCCAGGGCCGCACAAGCTCCATCAATAGTAGTGCCCAGCTCATCAGGGGGGACCCCCTGTAACAGGCTAGCACCAAAATTGTCGGGGGAAAATTTAGCCCGTTTTCGCTGTTTCTTTTTAGTATCAGTTCCTTTCCCCGTATTGCTTCCCACAGTATGTTTAACACGGAAAGGTACTAAAAAGTGGTCAGTCCAAACCATCGGAACAGGGGGATCAACCTTAATGCCATCCCAATTACAAAAGATCGGGTCTAGATGGTGACCTAGACGGTGTGTAGGTAACACCAACTGCAGTGCCAGTTGCATGGTTAGTAACTCCTGGCGAGCCTCTTGGGCCGTAGCATTAGAGACATCGTTAAAATGCAAATTAATATCGCCTAATAAGAGAAATTTGTCATAGGGCATAGCAGGGGATAGCAAGTTGTGTATCAGACTATCCACAAATTTGCTACTCCCTCCCGGGGGTCTATACACCAGCAGACCTTTGATAATGGTATTGCTGGACACCGTTATAGAGAACGCTCCCGTCTCACTGTCCGCTATGTTCGCAGGCTCCATGGTGCATTTAATAGTCTCCCTAAAGATCACTGCAATCCCTCCCCCCCTACCACAGACTCTATCCTGCCTGCATATGCCATATCCCTGGGGGAGGGCAACCAGTATTTCAGGGTCCGATTCCTCATCTAACCAGGTCTCTGTTGCAAAGAGAATGTCCAGTTTATTATCTAACAGGAGGTCTCGTACATCCATATTGTGCTTCTTTATTGACCTGCAGTTTAACAGGGCACACCTAAGTTCCCTACTGGTACCTTCCGGATGGGTGCGACTGTCAAACGTGAATCCACAACGTTTGCAGTCCCTTACTAAATCCCTCTTAGTAGGATCCAGTCCATGACTGCATTCATGCCTGACCTCAGTACATAGATCAATCAGTTCTTGCCGAGTATAACCTGTAGCTACCCCAGCTCCACCAGGGGTTCTGGCCCCAGGCCCCGGTCGGCCGCGGACGGGGCAGATGGGCTTGCCTTAGGCGCGCCTTCGGCGTGCACCCGGCGCGCCCGCTGCGCGTCCTGTGCATATGTGGCTAAATACCCTTCCTTCCGGTGGACGACTAGACCGCGTCCTGCCAGAAGTAGGGATTCTGTGTAGGATAATGGTTACCGCCCTCCGCAACAAATGGCACAGCAGCCGCGGCGGAACGGGGTCGGTACCAGAGGGAGGAAGCAATGAATAAAGCGGTAAGTGAAAATGCCCCCAACAGAGCAGGTCCTGAACCCAAGTTAAATTGTAACAAAGTGCACAGTTAAAATACCCCCAAGCTCACACAAATAAAAAGCTACAGTCTAAAATATACACAAGAGTTTAAAATGCCAAGCACTCAAGAATTGCGGCGCCAACAGAGCTGCTCGCAGATAAAGGATCCCGCTGCGCTGGCAGTCTGCAACCTCCCTCAATATGCTGGCGGTGCCAATGCAGGCACCACCAAGCATATTATGACCTAGAAATCCACTGCCCTTTCCAGTGCGGTGAGCCTGCCATGAAAGGGTGGCGGGCAAGCAAGAAAGGGGGCCTTTGCAGGGCCCCCAGCCGATTGAGGGCCTGGGGGTGCATGCAGGGGGACACATGTTGTGCCCCCCTGAATATGCAGCCTCATTCCTGCAAGTGTGGCATGCACAACATGGCGGCGGTCTACTTTTAGTGCTCTCCTATGAGTCTAACAGACCACCGGCCATAAACCGCTGCAACGACACCTGCCCACTGTGGATTATACTCTTAATCCGGTGTGCTGGCTCATCACAGCTGTGACGGGATTCCTGGGACAGTGGCGGTCCCAGCTGAAGACTGCCAATGTCGTAATAAGGCCCATAGTCTTAATTGCTGACTGCATCCACACAATATACATGTATATTCTCAACTGCTGAGTGCAACCTCACAATGTGCAGTTGTTGGCTCAACTGCTCAGTGCACCCTCACAATTTACAAGTATAGTCTCAACTGCTGACTACAGCCTCACAGTGAACAGGTATAGATTCACTTTCCAATCAAATGTGCAAGTATATCCAGAAAACACCCAGGGCATCATCTACACACACACACACACCCACACCCATACACACACGCAGGCGCGCACACACACACCTCCCCCCTCCAACTCGATCCCAGATGGTCTCCCCTTTGGGCTTCTAGCCTGTAAGAGCTGTGGTTCAAGACAGTGGAGAGAGGTGGCAGCGGGTCTGTGGCGCCCAAGTACTACCAGCGAATCATGACCCCTTTGCGGAGGTGCCATGTCTCCATTCTGCATGGGGTTCTCACTTTTACCTTCTAAAATTGTAGAGGGGTAAAGATTTGAACACCTTGCACCTATCCTTGCTTTTCAGCTTTATAATACAAAGCCACCCATTCACCCCTTGCTTCACTCCTAGTCTCCCAATAGCCTCCGGAGCTCACTGTGCTACAAAGGATGGGACCGTGGATGAAAACGTAGCAGGTCTATAAGGGCCACCCATGCTTAATGTTTTTCCAGGTATTGTTGCCATAACCCTCGAGACCAGAGATAGAAAAGGTGAGGACTGTGTGATGTATGCTAAACCTTAAAAGTGTAAAATCAAGCAATCAACATAATTTTGCTGCTTGAATGTGTGTCTCAGCATCATATCTGCCCATCTTAATGTGGGATTTTAGTTGATAGAGGTGGTGCTTTTGATAGAGCGCGCGAGGCCACCCGACCAACAGTTTTCGCCGTTTCCGGCTTCAGGGCCCATATACTTTTCAAATCACCATATACATCGATCAGGTGACTTCACGAGCTCTATCAAGTTGGTGTGTGTGTGTTCCCTGCTACCAAATTTCGGTGCACCCGACTTACCATCCACCGATGCGGGTGCCTAATGACCACAATGAATCAGGGAGCTAGCTGTAAAAGAAAGGCAGCAAAATACAAACCCAAACAATAACATTCAAATACTGTTTAAATGACCACGGACAACTGGAAGTTTTAAAATGTTTATCTAAATTCAATATTTTCTTGCATGAGGTACAATAAAACAAGGCAATCAATAACCAAGATAACGTAAATCACATAGGCAGAAAGAAATAATGACAGAGTAATCATCAAGGTACAAAATAAAATGTAACGAGAAAAGATACTATGCAAGTCAGTATTATCTAAACAGGGATACCTAAGTGTGAGTGACTATAGGAGAGTTTATAATGAATAACACGCTTCACTTAAGGTGAAGGGGCCTTTGAACAACCTAGGCAACGAAGTTCTAGACCATATCAGGAAATGACACACTGCTATGCAAAATATAATTTCTAACAAATGAGAAGACATAGGAATAAACTTTATGGAAAAATATAAATGACTTTCAATAGTTGCGGAAAGGCATGGAAAATATAACATATGCAATGTTGAACTTTATTAAAGCAAAAGTTAGAAATTCAGAAGGTGCAAGAATTTCAAGAGGTTCAGAGCAATATTTACCTAGAAAAGTGTGGAAACCAAACCCTGGCCACGGGTCAGTTAAGGACAGGAAACCCTCAAGGAAGGATACCCCTCAAAGGACAGCAGGTGCAGAATGGACACCCAGGATAGGACAGGATACCCTCGGAATAGGAATCAGGACAGGACCCTCAGGACAGGACAGCAAACCCTCAGGACAGGACCCTCTTCAGGACAGGACCGGAACCCACAGTTCGGAAGCAACGCCTGCGCTCCACCCGCTCTGCAGCTATCGATCAAGACCCCGATTGGGTCAGCGAACTCCCAGCTAAGTGCTTGCCAGCACTTTAAGGTTCAGTAGAACCTTAGTCTATGGTCAAATTCGGACAGAGTGCTCCGCAGCGCTCTGTATCTTCAGTCACCTATTGAGTGCGTTGGGTCAGTGACAGGTCAGCTAAACCAGACAAGTCGGACGGTTCACTAGGTGAACCCAGGGTAGATATACAGTTTGGGGACAGTGTACCACCCCCCAATGTTGCAAAGTGTCAGAATCCCTCAATTTCGATTGGTCCTAAGGTAGGGTTTGGGTAACACACCAATCACAATACACGATTTGAAGCCTTCATTAACATATTTGGGTACCGCCTAGCGGGTTTGGGGTTCCCATGAGAAGTTACACGGCAAACAGTAGCGCAATATTACAATGTATCATATAAGGAGCCACATTCACTGTTCTCGCAGGGCAGAGGTGACTTTCTCAGGAGCATCTCGCCCATCACTGCCAACTGGCTATGTTCCATCAGCCAAGGTCCCTCGTGCTGCCGAATGTCGCACAGGCGCAGAAGGGACCTCCAATATGGCTCTCCTCTCACTCAGACCCCCATTTCCCGCGGTACATGAAAAGTAAGCGAAAACAAATTAATACATAATAATGTCATTATGAAAACACATCACAGGGTTTGTACTTTTAACTCATCATCAAGAAATAAACTTATTGCATCTAAATGTTAGCTACATTGATACGGACACAAGATCAGTGGCACGAGCAGTACCACATGATAAGCACAGCTATGAATTACGCATGCGCATAACTTTCCCTCCACTTCTGCAGATGCGTCAGGACACGTGAGTGTGGCTGACGCATGCGCAGTAACTAAAATACAAGCGGCGGCCATTTTTAGGGACACGGATTAATTCATTAGAAATACACATAGGCAAGCTTCGGGAACTTTGCTTAAACAAAATAAATGTTAGTAAAACATACATTTTTGTTACCTTATTACACATAAACGAGGTTCTTGATTTCGGCAAGCCGCAAAATATGCGAAGCTTTGCTTCATCAATCCCCTCTTTGATGATATCTACTATCATCACAAATTATAATGGAACCAGATGCCAACTTTCTTTCACACTTTATAAAGTTCTATTTCTTCCAGCAACCGTTCTAATTTTTCTCTTTCAGTTTTAGCAGGGTGAGAAGTCTTCACCTTTTTGTATATTTGATCATTCACTTCCTCTAATTCAACCTCATCCACACTTCGTTTCACTCCTCTTGCATTTACCTCGTGCTTTTTGGTGCGCTTGCGGCATTTACAGCATAAGAAAATGGAAAGTATAATAAGACCTATAATACCAATTGGCATCAGAATTTTGAATAATAAGCTTTTACCTATGCTAGCAAGCCAATGACCTACATTTGAGAGACCATCTACCAGTCTCTTCCAGGCACTATCAACCTCGAATGGTTTGAGTTCCTTTGCCAAATTAGTAATGTTTTTCACATATCTTTTGATCTGTACACTTTTATCCGGAATATAAGTGCAACAATGTTGCGCCTTCAACATCCGGCAGACTCCGCCCTCTTTCGCTAATAAGGTGTCAAGAGCAAGTCGATTTTGTAAAACCATTGATCTGATCGCAACCATTTCGGTATTGACCAGCAGAAATCCATGAGCTGTTTCAGTAGACAGCACATCTACTATAGTAGACAATTTGCAAATTCTGTGAGTGTTCAGAACCACTCCCACTCCAGGTATCAGTGCACTGAAAATACTACCCATAATTTCACCTATACTCTCTCTTTTACTACGCACTAAGCCATTAGTATCTTCATTGCTTCCAGCTTTTCCATTCACATGGTATATTTTCGGGAAAACAATGCCAAAGTAGCAGCTTCCATACCAGTGATCCGGCAATTTGAAATAAGCCTTGTCCCCACAAATATAATAAATTCCAGGAAACACAGGCTCTGACCCATTTTTGAAACCCCAACCTCCAATTACCTTGTAATTATGTTCGCATTCACTGGAACCAATGAAAACATTATTATAATAGCTAGTCTTCTCGCGGTGAAGACATAGCTTGCCTTTCTTTTCAAAATCCAGCAACAGAGCAGGACCCGCTCCACCAGATGATGTGCCTTCCATGTTTTCTGCCCACTTTGGCTTTTTCTGACTTTCGTCATTAGCCTTCTTCTGAATTTTAATTCTCCTTCTCTCTGCCATGTTCAGGAACATCTTTTCCTGCTCACGCAAAGAACAAGTCAAGTTATCTCTGTGTGCGTCTGCTATGTCAATGTTCCCTATAGTCAGAAAGTAGTCTCCCATATATCTTATGGTGTCAGTTTTGGTATGTACAGGATTCAAGTTCCCACGTATAGGAAGTTCAGAAAAGATCACGTCATTGTTAGAGTAATAATACTGTAACGGTCCCCTTTTGTAAAATAAACTAGCTAAAATGCTACAGGAAATTCCATATGTCAATGGCAGATGATGGTATGTCACGCCTTCAGCCACCGAAGTAGGTAGCTTCATGCAGACATAGCAATCTTCAATTTCCATAGTCTCTACATAGTGTATTAATAAGTTTGCGAAAACGTTTAAGTGTGTCTTGTTCTTAACTCCATGATAATGTAGTCCTCCCTCATCTGATGCTTCTAAGTTCTGTTTTGTTTGTCTCAAAGCTCTTTCATGTCTTTCTACACTCTGTGTTGTCAACTCCTCACTGTCAGTATTTACAATTTCAGCAGGGACAATGTTAGTATCTTTACTTACAGCAAAGGGAATGAAAATTGTTAATCCTATCCAGATAACTATCAGTACTACTACACTACATATACACACCTTGCAACACGTCTTAAAACGGCTGCAACTAGGTCTACCATTCACTGTTGAATCAGACATTTTAGCTCAGAAGGAGTGTTCTCACCCCTCTTTTTAGCTTTTTACACAACTAGCTTACTTTGTGCAAATTCACGGCGGTTCGTCTTCCTCTTCAGCTGAGTACTCTGGGACAGGTTCTCCGTCGCTCACATCAGTTATATCAAGATCTTCAAGTTCTTCCAAAACCAGTGTCCATTCAGGAGACTTGTACTTTTTGTTTTGTCTTTTTATTCGCTCACTCCTTCTTTTGGAAGAGTCTTCTTCTTGCTCTGCTATTCGAGCACTTCTTCTTGCCTCTGCACGTTTTTCTTCCACTGTCTTTATCCTAAGTCTCAATCTTTTTACAAACCTAGGCTCAAGATTGTTTCTTTTCTTTAGTCTCTTAGTCGGTACTTGGACTTCACTTTCTTTTCTTATTTTCTTGTTCTCTCTATCTTGTGGTAATTCTTCTCCACTTTCTTCTCCTACTTCCCTTATCTGGCTAGTTCCAGGGCTAGCATCAAATTCTTCTGCCTGGTTCCTAATCTGGCCTTGTTCAGGAATATTTTGTTTTTGGCTTTCGATTGTCTTTATTTCTGTTTCTGTTTCCTGAACCCGTTCTTCTAACCCTCTCTGATCCTGTTCAAGCACTTCGATCTCTTGATCTTCTTCTGCTCGAACTATCACTCTGTTTCTAGTCTCTCCCTTATCTGCATCAGGTGTTCGCGGTGGTGTATCGAATACCTGCTCTGTCCCTGTCTGACCTTCTCCTTCCTCAGTTTTGATTTGAATCTCAAGCGGCTGAGGTTCTTCGCCTGTGCCTTGCTTTTCCTGACTAGTCCACTCTCTACCTTCACTAAGTCGTTCTCTTGTTCTGATAGGATCTTCAGTCAGATCAATCATCGGTATCCATTCTTCTGGCCATATGCTTGGCAGTTCGTCTTCAGCTACTCCTGGCTCAGTTTCCTGGACCTCTTCAGCAGGCTGGATTCTTGGCAGTTCGTAGTCAACTACTCCTGGGCCAACGTCTGCTGTTCCTGCAACCTGACTGGTGCTGGGCTGCTCGTTGTCAGTTGCTTCTGGTCTGGCTCCTTCAGGGTCCTCTGCCGGTTGCCCTTCTTCTTCAAATCCTTTGTCTGGCAATACCTTCTGGGTGTGTCCAGCGTGGATCCACTGAGGAACACCTGCGACCTTTACTGCAGTGGTTGTCACCAGGATTACTTGGCGTTTCTTTCCCCACCTTGGTGCCAGACAGCTTGATCGAGTGTGCTTCTTTATTTTGACCCAATCTCCTGGAACCAAGCTGTGGAGAGGAGTCGTTGGATTGAGGATGCCGTCGTCTCCAATCTGGCGAGAGATAGAACGCACTTGGTCACCCAATCTTCTGCAGTATTCAAGCACCAAATCATCAGTAATACTCAACAGTTTGCTTCCTGGCACCCATGCTTGTCTCATCACTCTTCCCATAATGATTTCATGGGGACTTAGGCCTGTCTTGCGGTCTGGAACACTTCTTAGTCCCATCAGGACCAGGGGCAGGGCCTTCACCCAGGTCATGCCAGTAGCATCTGTCAGCTTTGCTAGTCTGTTTTTGATAGTTCCATTTACTTGTTCCACTATTCCAGAAGCCTCTGGGTGGTATGCACAATGGAGTTTCTGCCTTATTCCGAAGGCCTTACAGAGTTCAGCCAGTATGTCATTCTGGAAATGTCCACCCTTATCTGATTCAATAATGCATGGTATTCCGAACCTAGGTATCAGTTCTTTTAGTAAACACTTCGCTACTGTCAGTGCGTCACTTTGAGGAGTAGGGTAAGCTTCTACCCATTTTGAAAATACGCAAACAATGACAAGGACATATCGTTTCCCTTCACAACGGGGCATGGTGATAAAATCAACCTGTATCCTTATAAAGGGACCCCCTGATCTCCCAATCTTGCTCAGTTCAACCATTGTCCTCTTGCCTGGGTTCATCTGTTGACATGACAGGCACCTCTGGCAGAGGGACTCTGCTACCTTCCTGAACTTTTTACTGTACCAAGTCTGTTGAAATACCAGAATCATGGCATCCCTACCAATGTGTGATCCTTCATGTATTAATCTTGCCATTGTGCCAAGCAAGTGTCGGGGTAACACAGGCATACCAGTTGGGCCCAAAATCACACCATCCACACGTCTCGGTCTACACCCATCCTCCTTCCATTTCTCTCTTTCTTGCCAAGGAGCCGACTCCTGCCACTCTCTCACCTCATCCCATGTAGGCACTTCCTCAAACACCTGAAGCTGGCAGCTGGTTCCTGGCCCCCCTCGTTTTGGATTTACAATATACCGATCTTTGGCACACCATTGAGCCACTCGATCAGCATAATCGTTCCCCAGTGATACTCTGTCCATGCTCCTTTGATGAGCAGTACATTTTACCACTGCCAGTTCTTTGGGCAACTGGATGGCCTCTAAAAGGTCATGAACAACCTTTGCATTCCGAATGGGAGTACCTGAGGAAGTCATGAATTCCCTCTGTAGCCATAATTGGCCAAAGTCATGCACAACGCCATAACAGTACTGACTGTCAGTATACACTGTTATGCGTAAGTCCTTCCCAATTTTGCAAGCCTTTATCATGGCTATCAATTCGGCTACTTGTGCAGACTTGATGTTATATAGGTAACCTGCTTGTTCAATTTTTGTGAAAGACACTACTGCATAAGCAGCACTCAAGCCTCCTAATTCATGTCTTAGACAGGAACCATCCACAAATAGTTCTTTATCATGCTCAGGCAATGGTACTTCTTTTATGTCTGGGCGTGGCTTGGTACTGAACTCTGTTAGGTCAATACAATCATGTTCATCATCATCCCCACCTTCCATTTCCAAGGGGTCGGGGAGTAAGGTGGCAGGGTTCAGAATACCGCACCTAACAATGCTTACATTTGCTGCACCCACAAGAATCCTCTCGTATTTAGTCAGCCGACTAGGGGTGAGATACTGTGTTTTAGTTCTGGTCAATAGAATTACCACTCCATGTGAAACATACACGGTCACAGGATGTCCCATGACAATGGACTCACTCTGTTCCAAACTTGCACAGGTAGCAGCTACTGCTTTCAGACAGCCTGGTAACCCAGCAGCTACTGGGTCCAGTGTGGCAGAGAAATAAGCCACAGGCCTTCTGGTCGTGCCATGTTCTTGAGTCAGGACAGACAATGCGCAATTATCGCGAGTGTCACAGAAAAGGGCAAACTCTTTGGAATAATCTGGCATTCCCAACGCAGGGGCGGTACACAGACAGTTCTTCAATCTTGTGAAAGCCATTAGACTTTCATCGTCCCACTGTACCACATCTGGCATTCCTCTCGTGGTCATTTTTATCAAGGGCTTGGCTAAGGCTGCAAATCCCAGAATCCACTGCCTGCAGTACCCTAATACACCCAGGAACATTCTGACATCTTTTTGAGTACGGGGCAACTGCATTTTTTGAATTATTCTCACTCTTTCTGATGTGACTTTTCTGACACCCTTTTCTATTTGGTGTCCCAGATATTTTACAGATTTCGCACAGAACTGTAGTTTGTCAGGGGCTACTTTATGCCCTTTCTCACACAGATGATTTAGGAGGGCAATGGTGTCAACCACACAGTCCCGGTGACTTTTAGACGCCACTAGAAGGTCGTCTATGTACTGCACTAACACAGAGTTCCCAGGTAAGATCAAAGTCTCTAGACATTTTTTCAAGATCTGATTAAAGATAGAGGGGCTCTCTGTATACCCCTGAGGGACCCTGTTCCAACAATACACGTGACCCTCAAAAGCAAATGAGAAAAGAAATTTGCTGTCGGGGTGCAGAGGTATCGAAAAGAATGCATGACACAAATCAATCACAGTGAACCATTCAGCATCCCAAGGAATCTGGTATAATATCACTGCAGGGTTTGGGACAATAGGGCAGCAAGGAACTACAATTTTGTTAACCTTTCTCAGGTCCTGCACTACCCTATACTTGCCACTAGGCTTTTTGATGCCCATAATCGGTGAGTTGCATGGGCTGCTCATCACTTCCTGTATGATGTTTCCTTCCAATAACTTTTGGATTTCCAGAGTGACACCTGCTTTCACTTCAGCATTCATTCGGTAGGGCCTAGTGTTAGGATATACTGCATTGTCCTTGATGGCTATCTGTATGGGGTCCACATCTTTCATCAAACCCACATCTTTTCCAGTGAAATCCCACACTTCTGGCTTTACGGCTTCCTGGAGTTCTTGGGGCAAGTCCTGCAGGGTCAATCTTTTAATTTCTGAGTCAGGTCTAAGCAACAATAATTTATAAATGCCGTCTTCATCTGGGGTCTGTATTTCAACACCCTTTGGTGTGCAAAAGATGGTACAGTTCATTTTGCACAGCAAATCACGACCCAGTAGATTCACTGGACTGGTGTCACAGACGACAAATCTATGCATCTGTTTAAAATTTCCAATTGAAATCTCCATTGGTTCGGTAACAGGAGTACTAATCAATTGATTAGATACACCCACTACTTGGATATTTTCTCCCGAGAGGGGTAGGTTTGGAACGTCCACTGTTCTTACAGTAGAACGGGTAGCGCCAGTGTCCAACAGAAAGGTGACATCATTTCCGTCAACCTTTCCTTCAATATATGGTCCAGACTGGTCTACCGGCAAGGAAGCGCCAAGTACGCACTCCTCGTCCTCCCCTCTCAGGCCCCGTCAGTCCTGATCATTACAAAGGAAGGTATCATTCAGCAGATACTGCGAAGTTGCTGTATTTCTGTTCTCCCCGCTTTCCCAAACCTCTATCTCTTCATTTTCTGCCTGTCTTCCCCTGTATACTGCCAAACTCCAGAAGAGACTCCAGCGGATCCAGAACGCCTCGGCGAGACTCATCCTCGACATCCCCCGACGCAGCCACATCTCCGGACACCTGAGAGATCTGCACTGGCTCCCGGTCAACAAGAGAATCACCTTCCGCCTCCTCACCCACGCACACAAAGCCCTACACGACCAAGGCCCGAGCTACCTCAACAACCGGATCAACTTCTACACTCCCAAGCGCCTCCTCAGATCAACCAACCACGCCCTCGCCGCCGTCCCCCGCATCCGAAGAGCGACAACAGGAGGAAGATCCTTCTCCTACCTGGCCGCCAAGACCTGGAACTCACTTCCCACCAATCTGCGCCTGACCCAAGACCACCTCTCCTTCAGGAAGAAGCTCAAGACCTGGCTGTTCGAGCAGTAGCGGCACCCCCCCCCACTCCCAGCGCCTTGAGACCCTACGGGTGAGTAGTGCGCTCTACAAATGACCTGATTGATTGATTGATTGTATACCTGCTTGGGTGCTCGAGGCACCTGAACTGTTTTTACCTGGGGTTGAGTCTTTCTTGGTCTTTCTTTCTGCGTCTGTGGAGTTAAATCAGGAGTTTTCTCATTAACATCGACTAATTGGGGACACTCGTTTCGCCAGTGTCCAATTTCGCCGCACTGATGGCAGGGAAATTTTTTCATAGCCTCTTCCCTGCTAAATTTTGGCCGGGGCTTTCCTCCACCCCCTCCCCCAGGACCTTTGTTCTCAGCATTTTTAACCATGTTACTCAATTGTTTTTCCTGTTGTTCTGCGAGCTTCACCTGAGCCCACATAACCTTCTCCTTAAGGGCCTTTTTCTTTTCTGCCATCTCGTCCTCGCAGTACTTAGCGTACCGCAGGACCTCATCCATTTTCTTAGTATGCCAACAGATTTTATTATCTTTTATCCACTGACAAATTTCAGGTCTTAAACCATTTACAAACCTGTAAATAAAGTGCGTCATATCCTTCAGGTCGATGTTGTCAATACCACTGTATGTTTTAAATACCTGCAATAACCTCTCATAGAAGGAGTGCACTGTCTCGTCCCTTTCCTGTGTTGTTCTATCTATTTTTGTCCAATCAGTTTCCTTTGCGGGCACCTTTTCTTTCAAATGCTGAATTACCTGCTCATACTTTCGCATGACATCCTTTGATGGCTCTCCAGTTTCCTTGTTTCTGGGATACTCTTCACTGGGCCAATCTATGGCTATTTTACACTGGGTCCATAAATCTACCGGAACCACAATGTCGAAAAACCCATCCAGGTCTTTCCACAGACATTTCTGTACCTTCACGAACCTCTCCACCTGCCTGTACCAGTCAACTGGTTTCTCTCGTAATTTTGGAAAATCGTTCGTGAAGGACACAATATCCTGCCTAGACCAGGGGACATGCACATATTTTCCCCCTGGAACTTCGCGCATGGGGCATAACTGCTCAGGTTTTTCTACTTCTCTTAAAGCAAACTCGGGAGTCACTTGTCGGGAGCGAACCTCTTCCTTCTTTTTCGCCCACCTGCTTCTCCACTTTTCCACATCTCCCCATTTCTGCAGTACCCCCATTAATTCTTTAATCTGCAACTTCTTCCCTGCCACATTCAGGTGTTCTATATCTTTGTCTGAGAAGTCTGCTCTGTACGGTTTCTGTAAGGGCTTGGATTTTGAGATATCTACCCCCATACTAACTGCTGTTTCGGTCAGTTTTTCATGGAGCACTCTGGTGTTCCTTGTAAAGCTTTTACATATGAACGACAATTCTTCTTCAGAGTAGGTATTCAATCGATCCAACCCCACATTTCCTGCCATTAATTCTTCTATTTCGACCCTCAGCTTGTAGAGATCTAAAGGCTTTGTTTGCGGAGTCTGCTTCTCTAATTCATGACTCCAACTCTCAATTTCATCCGGAGTCACCAGAGAGACATTCCTAGTACCTGTTGCTGTCTCTAATTTAATTTCTTTTGTATTAAAAGGGTTATACCTCTGCTGTGTTCCCTTTCCAGTCTGTTTGTTTGGCAATTCCAAAAACGCAACTTCAGACTCGCACTCACTGGACTGATCATCTATAATGATCGGTTCCTGTCTCGGGGTTGCCATGACTGGGGTCATAACTGGAGTAATCGGATTTCCCTGCCCATTTCCATATAACGGGACCACCGGTCCAATAGTTACTGGAATAGTCAATGCCTCAGGACTGGTATTTAACTGAGAAATTTTCTGAATTATTTCTGTTCTTTGTCTAGCTAGAGCCTCTTGCTCCTTTTCCACTAGTACCCTTCTTAGAGTTGTGTCATGTAATATCTGGGGGGTCAATGGAGGAGTAAAACTCGGGGCAGTAGGATGCGTTTCACTTGGTCCTCCCCCATAATTTGGTTTCGGGAATAAAGTTCCAGTATTAAAGGACCTGCGCTCTTCCCCATATGGAGGTTGAACAAAAGGCAGTCCTGAATTCGAGGGTTTCTCTTCGCTTTCATACAAGGGTCTGGGAAAAAAGGTTTTCGTACGTGAATATTTTTCTTCCTGACTTGCGGGCACTTTGGGATATATATCCCTTGTTTCCGTCAGTTCGGGTTTTTCAGGATAGGGCAATACTTGACCACCCCCTCCCAGTCCCAGGGACCTGTCTTCTTCTTTTAGGAAGTGGCGTCGGGGAACATCTCCTACACTGGAAGGTCGGGTTCCCTCATTGTAAGGTGGCGGACTTCTGGTACAGATGTCATCTATTAGTTCATCATCTGAATCCCCCAGGGCCCCCCAATGCTTACATTTTTCAGTACTTTTCTCACCCTCTCCAATGTTATGACATGCAGGCATCATGGGAAACAGACCCTCAACAATCATGCTCTGCCTCCACTGTTTCATCCTTTTATCCCTGGATTCCTGTTTTTGCCTGGGGTACCACTTGGTCAAACCCTTGTCCATTCGGGGTCTTTCTCTTTCAAAAGCCTCAATCTCCCATTCCTCTAATGCCTCATACTGCGTTAGTCTCGGTCTGGGATGCAGTTCATTCATTCGGGTTCTTAAATTAAATAAGATCCTACCATTGAAAGTACCATCTAACGGAAAAGCCAATACTCCGTCATCTTTTGTGTACTTCACCCAATTCTCCAGCCACACACAGGTATTGTACCCTCGGTCAAACATCATGAATGAGGCGGGAGTATTGGGTGCTGGGACAAGAACACCTTCTCTAGATTTAATCGGTTTGTCCGTTTTAAAATAATTTTTCACCTTACTTACAAGGGACATTTTTCTCTTGGTTCCGTACATAATATCGTATCTATTAGCCTTCCACTGATCCCTTTCAAACCCTAGATGCCTTGGATCAGGTCGAGTCTCTGTAGTCCGCGAGTGCCACATACGACTTCTGCGCTAACTTTGTTTACAAACTACCTCCAATCAGAACGCGCTTCAGAAAATTCGTGCAACCAATGGGTGCGCGACACAAAATAAGCTCCGCCAATGGGTGCGCGGCCCCTTCGTGAGACAGTTCCCACGCTCCGGCGCTCACCCCTCCTTTACAATTTCAGCTCCGCTACCCGCCCGCTGCTTCTACCAATCCCAGCGCGGCACAGAGTGACGTCAGAGACGCTTCGCGACTGACTCCCTCCCTTCACAAGGTAACGGAAACTTTCTTTCTTTTAAAGTGCTCAGTGCTTGGTTATTTTACAACAAATACACATTCGCCACAGTGCTCAAGTGTCTAGACAGAGAAAGAATTCTTTTACTGCAAGTAAACTACTTCCATTTACTTTTCACGCGCTGCGGGCAGATCTCTTCCGCCTACCCTTCACTCTAGCATCGGTGAACCTGTTATTCCCCTAAACTCATCCACTTCTTTCCGGGATATATTCCGAGTTTAAGGTTTCTCAGCGGACCCCTCTGCTTTCACGCTAGCTCCGAGGAACCTGCTACTCTTCCGATGTGACCCTTACTAGGTTACGCCACTATGGGAATTTTGCCAATGAACCCCGTTACTGTCATTTATTCACACATGTATTCAGAAAACCCTAGTTAGTGCTTCCCGGTTATCCTAACCTGCACCTAACTTTCCTCGAACCTGTGACCTCAGGACAATGGATTCTATTCACCACTTGCCCTTTCAATTCCCCGGGGAGTTCGGACAACACTTAACAATTCGATTTACAAATGCATGAATTAGTACATATAACAATATAAGAACAAGAATAATAACAATACAAAAATTCATGAGTTTCAGCAGCGTATTCACAAGAGAGTGATCAGTTCCCTCAGAACAGCCGCTCTTATAGCAGCATTAATATAATAGCAGCTTCCGACTTAACTAGTCCAACTAATCCCTGCCTTACTCTCAACTAGTCCCTAACCATCCTCTAGCTACCAGAAAACTGATAGAGCGCGCGAGGCCACCCGACCAACAGTTTTCGCCGTTTCCGGCTTCAGGGCCCATATACTTTTCAAATCACCATATACATCGATCAGGTGACTTCACGAGCTCTATCAAGTTGGTGTGTGTGTGTTCCCTGCTACCAAATTTCGGTGCACCCGACTTACCATCCACCGATGCGGGTGCCTAATGACCACAATGAATCAGGGAGCTAGCTGTAAAAGAAAGGCAGCAAAATACAAACCCAAACAATAACATTCAAATACTGTTTAAATGACCACGGACAACTGGAAGTTTTAAAATGTTTATCTAAATTCAATATTTTCTTGCATGAGGTACAATAAAACAAGGCAATCAATAACCAAGATAACGTAAATCACATAGGCAGAAAGAAATAATGACAGAGTAATCATCAAGGTACAAAATAAAATGTAACGAGAAAAGATACTATGCAAGTCAGTATTATCTAAACAGGGATACCTAAGTGTGAGTGACTATAGGAGAGTTTATAATGAATAACACGCTTCACTTAAGGTGAAGGGGCCTTTGAACAACCTAGGCAACGAAGTTCTAGACCATATCAGGAAATGACACACTGCTATGCAAAATATAATTTCTAACAAATGAGAAGACATAGGAATAAACTTTATGGAAAAATATAAATGACTTTCAATAGTTGCGGAAAGGCATGGAAAATATAACATATGCAATGTTGAACTTTATTAAAGCAAAAGTTAGAAATTCAGAAGGTGCAAGAATTTCAAGAGGTTCAGAGCAATATTTACCTAGAAAAGTGTGGAAACCAAACCCTGGCCACGGGTCAGTTAAGGACAGGAAACCCTCAAGGAAGGATACCCCTCAAAGGACAGCAGGTGCAGAATGGACACCCAGGATAGGACAGGATACCCTCGGAATAGGAATCAGGACAGGACCCTCAGGACAGGACAGCAAACCCTCAGGACAGGACCCTCTTCAGGACAGGACCGGAACCCACAGTTCGGAAGCAACGCCTGCGCTCCACCCGCTCTGCAGCTATCGATCAAGACCCCGATTGGGTCAGCGAACTCCCAGCTAAGTGCTTGCCAGCACTTTAAGGTTCAGTAGAACCTTAGTCTATGGTCAAATTCGGACAGAGTGCTCCGCAGCGCTCTGTATCTTCAGTCACCTATTGAGTGCGTTGGGTCAGTGACAGGTCAGCTAAACCAGACAAGTCGGACGGTTCACTAGGTGAACCCAGGGTAGATATACAGTTTGGGGACAGTGTACCACCCCCCAATGTTGCAAAGTGTCAGAATCCCTCAATTTCGATTGGTCCTAAGGTAGGGTTTGGGTAACACACCAATCACAATACACGATTTGAAGCCTTCATTAACATATTTGGGTACCGCCTAGCGGGTTTGGGGTTCCCATGAGAAGTTACACGGCAAACAGTAGCGCAATATTACAATGTATCATATAAGGAGCCACATTCACTGTTCTCGCAGGGCAGAGGTGACTTTCTCAGGAGCATCTCGCCCATCACTGCCAACTGGCTATGTTCCATCAGCCAAGGTCCCTCGTGCTGCCGAATGTCGCACAGGCGCAGAAGGGACCTCCAATATGGCTCTCCTCTCACTCAGACCCCCATTTCCCGCGGTACATGAAAAGTAAGCGAAAACAAATTAATACATAATAATGTCATTATGAAAACACATCACAGGGTTTGTACTTTTAACTCATCATCAAGAAATAAACTTATTGCATCTAAATGTTAGCTACATTGATACGGACACAAGATCAGTGGCACGAGCAGTACCACATGATAAGCACAGCTATGAATTACGCATGCGCATAACTTTCCCTCCACTTCTGCAGACGCGTCAGGACACGTGAGTGTGGCTGACGCATGCGCAGTAACTAAAATACAAGCGGCGGCCATTTTTAGGGACACGGATTAATTCATTAGAAATACACATAGGCAAGCTTCGGGAACTTTGCTTAAACAAAATAAATGTTAGTAAAACATACATTTTTGTTACCTTATTACACATAAACGAGGTTCTTGATTTCGGCAAGCCGCAAAATATGCGAAGCTTTGCTTCATCACTTTGTCCAGGGATGAAGTGGAGGAAAAGTGATGCTAAGAGAATGCCAAGCCTCCTTACATTCCTTTGTGTGTGCTACCCTATGTAAATCATCTCTGTAATGTCATTGCACCCTTTTGGCTACAGATTTTCACTGCTTGCCCTCATGATAAGAGATCTCAAACACTAATCTGCATTTTTCTGGGCAATGAGAATAGACTGCAGCTAAAGAGGTAACGAGTTCACAACAGACTGTTAAACTTTCAAGAGAAGAGGGAGGGGACATGCAGTGGAGCGGATTGTGGCGGATACAAACTAGTCTAGTGTTTCCACTGCTAGTCCAGGCATTTTCCTAGGCTCCTACAGCTAGTTAATAAATATGCACCTGGAGAGCAGAAAGGGGAGTACTATTTGGTTCTAACAGAGATAAACGATAGAAAATAGGACCTGGCACCAAAATAAAAGTGCCCTCCCTTTAGTGCATGAGATAGCTGCAAAAGTGGCCTACAATTTTTAACTGCAGCAGTTTTGAATTTGTTCAGTGTTAGATCTGACATCCTTTGATGTGGTTTCCCCTTTCTTTTTGTTTCTGACCTCCTGTTTTTGACTGTGTGCTGACCTTTGTTTTTGCTGGTTTTAGGACTCTGGGCACTTTACCACTGCTGACCAGTGCTAAAGTGCACATGCTCTGCATCCAAAATGTAATGGTAATTGGTTTGTCCATGATTGGCATATTTGATTTAGTAATTAGTTTCTAGTACAGTGCACTACATGTGTCAAGGGCATGTAAATCAAATGCTACTAGTGGGCCTGCAGCACGTATTGTGCTATCCACATGAGTGGCCCTCCAAACCTGTCTCAGACCTGCTACTGCAGAGCCTGTGGATGCAGTTTTAAACTGCCATTTCGACCTGGAAGGTTAACCTACTTGCCAGGCCAAACCTTCCCTTTTATTACATATGTCACCCCTAAGGTAGGCCTTATATAGCTGGGCAGGGTGCAGTGTATTTATAAGGTAGGGCATGTGCTTTGGTGTTTTACATGTCCTGGTAGTGAAAAACAGCAAAATTAGTTTTTCACGATGCCAAGTCCTATCTCTCCAATACGTTAGAATTGGAGCTAGTTGTAACATCTTACAAGTGTTTCTTCCAGTTGGGAGCGGATAGAAAATTGGAGATTGGCGTCTCTAGACTCACAATTTAAAAACACATCTTTTAGTAAAGTTGGCTTTTAAATTGCAGGTCTGAAAATGCCACTTTTAGGATGCTGGCATTTTCTTACTTTAACCATTCTATGTCTCTGCCTGTCCCTATAATACACATCTGAGTGGGATGACAGCTGGGCTTTATGAATTCACTCTAGACAGTCACACACAAAAAAGGGAGCTGAGGTGAGCCCTGCATATCCTGATGGCCCATCACCAGACTGATGAGCCTTTCTGAGCTAGAGTGATGGCACTTACACCTGAATAGGGATGTGTCTGTCGTCACACAAAGAGCTGCATAGCCCCCTGCAGTGAGTCTGGAGCAGGTGCCAAGAAGTGCTGGGTCTGGTGCACTACAAAGACCTTTCTTTGAAGTCTCCCTACTTTAGGGCCAAAATTGGTAAAAGTACTGGACCTCTGACACTATAAACTCAACACACTTGTGGACTGAGTACATTCTGCCAGGAAGAAGCTCTGTTGTGCTGCCAGGAGGGACTGTGGCTTTGCTGCTTCCATTGCTCTGTTGGCCTGCAGCCTGCTGCACTTTCCCTTGAAGTGAGAATCCTGGACTTTACTCTCTACATCCTGCTTTCTAAGGTTCTCCAAGGGATTTACTGAGCTTACCTCCTGTCTGAGGGACATCAAAGACTTCACCTGCCTCTTGCTATCTGCACCTGGGCTCCTCTGCTGGGAGTCCTGCCATGCCAAGTTGTGCCAAATCAGGACCTGAGGCCTTGGAGGTTTATTTGGCGCTGCATCCAACAGATTAACGCATCCACTCTAAGCATCAGTTCGGACTCGGCGCATCCCTGCAAAATTGACACATCACTGCTGCCTGTACCAAAGCCGGGGTCCCCGCTCACTCAGTGCATCACGCATTGACTGTAACCTACAACACAGCTCCGACTTTGCCACAGCGGTTCCGAAGAACCGCCATTGCCTGAGTCTCGAGCACCGCTTCACTGAAGTCAGTGACGCACCATTCCGCAGCAGCCCCGGCCCTGCGTGGTATTTGACCAATGCATCACCTTCATCCCAGTGGTTCGACTTCAATGCCGGAGAATCAATGCATCACGCTGTTGACAGCGAAGCATCATCAATGCCACGTCACCTTCAGGAACCGAGGCCTCGTGCTGCAGCTGACGCTTCACCTCTGCGCAATGCATCATTCCGAAGCGGCACAGCTTTAATGACCCTGCACCACCCTAAGCGTCACCTGCATTCGTGACGCCTCACCTCCTCTGTGCAATGCATCGTCTTTGAATTCCAACGCATCCAATATACTGTTAGGGTGTCTGTGTGATACCTGTATCCTGCCCGAACTCCATCGCAGTCGGAGTGAACTCTTGGATTTGTACCGGTCAAGTGTGACCGGATTGCCCCAGTAGGAACTATTGATTTCTAAGCACTGCCTTTTAATTTAATCTTTAAAAAATCATATCTTGACTTGTGTATGTTGGATCTTGGTCATTTTGGTCTTATGTTACTCAGATAAATATTGCCTATTTTCCTTAACTGGTGTGGATTACTTTTGTGGTGTTTTCACTGTGTTACTGTGTTTGTGTACACCAATACCTTACACATTGCCTCTTTAATTTAGCCTTTGGGGCCTATTTATGAGTCCTTGCAACACTTTTGCACCGCTGGTGCATCACTTTTTGTGACACACCGGCGGCGTAAAAATACGCCATGTTGCACCCTATTTACAAAGTGTTGTATCTAGGCAGATCCGTCACTTTGACAACAACTGCTCAACATTATACCCGCATCAGGTGTAATGTATGCAGGGTGGGCATTCCCCCGCATCAAAGCCTTGTAGAAGTGGCACATTCAAATCTATAAGATTTCAGTGCACCACTTTTAGGATGCCATTACGTGAAAACCTTATGCCTGTCTCGTGGCAGGCGTAAGGGTGATGCAGATCCTTTCACATGGGGCTTGCCCCATGTGAAAGGACACATTGCTGGAGTTGCGTCTGTTTTCAGAAAGGACACATTGCTGGAGTTGCGTCTGTTTTCAGACACACCCCAGCAATACACCACTTTTGCGCATACAGATACGTCAGGAATACTGACATATCTGTAACTCCTTACGACATGATGAGCCATCTATGATGTCGCAAGGAGGGCGCACTGAGAAGTGTTGGATCGCTGCTTTGTCACAACAATGCAACACTTCTCATAAATGAGGCCCTGAGTGTGTACTACACTTACCCTGCCTAGAAGTGTGGGTCCCTACTTGGACCAGGTGCATACCTCTGCCAACTAGAGAACCCATTTCTAACATTCAGACACATTGCAAAGGTGTTTTTTTCTAAGGTATGAGACTGCATGCATGTTTGCTTTTCACAGGCAATGTTTGTGATATTAGTAAGGAAATCAACAGCAACAACTGGCTCACCAGGTAACCCTGGTGGGTAAGGGTTCTTTAAAGCAAAAGGATTCTTTTACCCTTAGGTCAAAGAGGGGGGTTCTTAGATTGATCCAATCGAGTTGGGTTCTATAGTTTGTGTAAAGTTCTCTGTCAGAGGAGGGTTATCCCATGCTGTACAGCACCTTTTCACTCCCCTTAATTTGTTATGTTCACCAGGGCATAAAACAGGCCCAAAATAGCCAAAATGCAGCCAACACATTGACCGGGCAGACCAGCTCTCCTGGCACTGCTATGTTTCCCTATAGGCTAGTCTGACCTCGAGCCCCAGTTAAAATTAATGCTGTGCTTCTCAATGAACTCTCTAATGGGTTTAAAGGTTTATCATTTTATCATTTCTGGAGAGCCACAGCAGGTCTTGAAAAAAATGCATGCAATGCCTTTTGTTGAATCAGCTTGCTGTCTACCCTAATTTTACTCACTATTTCCTCTTCTTTATAGTAATGCACTTGTGCCAAGATATCTGGTGTCCTGACAACTTAGTATTTCTAGAAACCTAGGCAATACAATCAAATATACATGCCTTTGTTTTAACTTACATGCAGAATCAGATTTTTTTGTGTTACTTAAGGAGACCAACACATAGCATAAATGCATTAAAGACAATATAAAATAGTATAGAATCAAATAATTGCACTCCGAAATACCTTCATGATAGAATAACTCATTTTTATAAGGCAAAACTTGAAACCCAATATGCAAATCCAAAAACTGCTACATGAATGCGCATCAGTGCAGTGCTCATATGAGTGGGTACCTGAGAGAGTGACAAAACAGATAACAGAGCAAGAATCAAAAAGAAGCATTTTCGGATGTCATCAAAATCGAGTAAAGTAGTGTGGAAAAATATTTTTCTACTCTTGGAAAAGTGCAGCTAATCTACCAGAACCCCTGGAATTATTCTGAGTCTTTCTCTCATAAGCTTGGAGAGCCATTTTCTTCTCCACTTCTGGGGACCCCGTAGATCTTAATATTATTGCATCTGGATCTATTCTTCAATTCTTCCTGTTTTACAGGAATATATTCTGTTCCTGCAGGTCAGTTATCCAGTTGGCAAGTTAATCTTGTTCAGTAAACAGTAGCCACTGTCTCCTGTGGTGAATTAATCGTGCCTCTCAGCTGGTACCAATCTTTGTGTATTTCTGCGGTTGCAGTCTGAAGATCATATCTTACAGATTGTATTTTGCTTTTGATTTCCCTTAGGATTTGTTCCACAAAACTTACTGATCTATTCATCTTGATCTTAAGGTGGGCAGTCTTCATCTTCTGGGGTCTTAGTTGTGCTCCCAGCAGGGGTCTGCTCAGTGTTCCGCGTTACTGTGATCTTAGTTAGCATGTCTCTGGTGGCTCTTATCTTCCTTAGCCACTCATCATGTGGGGGTGCATATTTACACCTGTTCTTAAACTGCCCTGACTGTCATGGACTCATTGGGCACCCTGAGCAATATTCTAGGTTCTAGTGTGCAGCATAGAGGCCTAGCTGCCTAGTAGCTTATTTACTGTCACCTGTCCATCTAGCACATCCTGACAGCAGTGTCTCTACCTCCCTCTCCATGTGTGTCTCCATGTGTGTGTTTTGGCGGATGACCCCCAGTCCAGCTGAAGTTTTCTTTATCATCTTTTGCTGCACAACATTTCATTACTCCCAGGCCTTTCTGGTGTTCTTGTGTTTTCTCCCATAGTTCTTCCAGTGTAGCAGTGTGACTGTCTTCCATGCTCCAGTATTTACCCTACAAAACAATGGGCAACTTCCCGTGAAAGGGTTCTGGCTTTTTACTTTTGGGATGTGGTGCTTTGCAGCGTTCCCACTGGCTTTGCCTCAGTACGGTAACATTTTCTGTGTGCCTGCTAACTTTGACAGTTCTTGTTCTCTACATAAGTGGAGTCTCTCAGTGTCTAGAGTTCAAAGCAATACGTAATTCCCACTTGTGTGGCAGTAATCTGGGAGAGACACCTCTTTCCTCTGCTGCACCTGGTTCTGTTGGTCAATTATCATTGTCATTCAGCCTCTGTGGGTTTTCAGGGCATGCTAAGCATGACCATGGTCCCAACCAAGTCCTGAATTCCTTTCACACTTTTCCACATTTGGTACCAGGCTCCTACACAGTGTACCATCACTCACGCTCTGCCATCCTTACTGCTACACTCTGTTATGCCACTTTTTTGTCACTAAATCTTCTATTCTGCACCTCCCAAGTACTGTTCAGTGGAGGGCACTCACGTCCAGGAACCTAATTTTCCAGTACACACACCGAGTCCTTCTGGGCCCGTATACACTTTTGGTTAATAGCCCCTCATTGATATTTAATGCATTTATCTTAAAGGGGGCCACACGCTCGACCCCGTCTTCTCCTCAAGCCCGCATTGTAGCAGGGTTTCTGTTCTCCCACAGAACTGTGCACAGAGGATTGGAACCTCAGCGAATTAGGGTGACCCAAAACTCACCTTAGTACCCAACAAACCCCTTACCGAGCTAGCTACAGTGTCTCATTGGTCATAACAAACTCCCAATGTTTAGACAAACCAGAACATGAGCTTACAATTCCTCAGGTTACGTGGAACACATGAGCACTCTTTCGTTATACAATCATTTCAAACCAGAACGTGGAGTAAAGAAGAACACGTGAACATTTGAAATATTTATTTACTAATGTCGTCTTATCAGGCGCAGTATCTTAGATAATACAAGGAAACATATTATCAAAAGCAAAGTTATCAGCATAGTTACTAGTCCATAAAAAGCGAATGGTGACAGCATGTTAACATGCTGTAAATGAATAAGAGTTAACAACACTTATTTCTCACCCTCCCTAACTCGCATATTATATTAATAGCTAAGAAGGTCTCTTTGGGTTGAATTAGGGCGGGCCCATACCTCAGGATCCTAGAATGAAGAGATCACATCAGCATACACCAGCTCTCTCTGCATGCGAACAGCATCAAGTGTGTTTGTGTGTGTCCAGCAAAGCAATATAAAACCCGCCTTAAAGCCAAAGTTGGCAGAAGCTGCACTTATGTTATGTCTATGAAGGCGCGAAGATCAGACCTCATAACAATTCAGTATCTTGTTGTTCCTGAAGCTTCAGCACTCTCTGTACAGACATAGTTTATTGAGCAAAGCTGATATCAGAGTAATAACATATTATTCTCATGTAAATCACAACGAACTACTAGGTTGAAAGCTAAATCAACAATTAAGTGTCGTGTGCAGAAGCAGCAAAAGGAAAAATGGCGTTTAAACATGTAATGTGCCTATGCTAACTTAACGCATTATAAAGATATATAGTAGCTATATGACAGCATGTCTCCGTCAGCCACAACACTCCTCTGGACCGACCACCGCTGCATCCACCACACCTTCCAGAAACCCACCACACACCACCGCACCCAACAGATCCCCCCACGCCGCCTGAGCAAAATCACAGAAGACCAACTACATGCAAACCTCGCTCTCAGCCCATCCGCCGAACCCTCCAACACCGACGTCTCTGCCCACAACCTCAAATGCTGGATCGAGGACTGCACCGACACTCTCGCCCCGTTGAAGAAACCCCCCCACAGAGACACCAGCAAGAGGGCCAGCTGATTCACCCCAGAACTCCTAGATTCCAAGCAAGCTTGCCGGAAACTAGAGAAGAAATGGCACAGTAAACAAACTCCGGACAGCCACGCAGCACACAAGGACGCCGTCCGCAACCACCACCACCTCATCAGGGCTGCCAAGAAGACCTCCTTTGAAGACCGCCTCGACAACAATGCACACGACAGCAAGGAGCTCTTTAACATCGTGAAGGAACTCTCCAACCCCAGGTCCAACACCAACAACATCCCGCCGTCGCAAGCCCTGTGCGACTCCCTCGCCACCTTCTTCTACCACAAGATAGAAGACATCCACGACAGCTTCAACACCCAGACAGCCCCAACAGACAGCAACACAACAGACCATCCGCACACAATCGACCATGTCCCCTTGCTAGCCTGGACCAGCTTGAGCGTCGATGACACGATCAAGACCATGAGCACAATCCACTCCGGCTCTCCGTCAGACCCATTCCCGCACCACGTCTTCAACAAAGCAAGCAGCTCTATCGCGCCCCATCTACGCAATGTCATCAACCTCTCCCTTGAGACCCCAATCTTCCCAGAGAGCTAGAAACATGCCGAGATCAATGCCCTATTTAAAAAACCCAAGGCAGACCCAAGAGACCTCAAGAACATCCGATCCATCTCTCTGCTTCCCTTCCCGGCCAAGGTCATCGAGAAAATCGTTAACAGATAGCTAACCCGATACCTCAAAGAGAACAGAATCCTGGACCCTTCCCAGTCAGGGTTCCACAGTAACCACAGCAACGAGACCGCCCTCATCGCGGCCAACGATGACATCAGGACCCTGCTAGACAACGGGGAGACTGCATTCTCCTAGACATCTCCGCCGCCTTCGACACCGTCTGCCACCGCACACTGTGCGCACGCCTCCACGCCACAGGGATCTGAGACAAGGCTCTGGAATGGACCACCTCCTTCCTCTCCGGCAGAACCCAGAGCGTCCGCCTCCCCCGTTCCGTTCCGAAGCCTCCAAGATCATCTGCGGTGTACCCCAATGATCCTCCCTCAGCCCGACACTGTTCAACATTCACAATGCCCCGCTCGCACACGTTGCCCGACAGCACAACCTCAACATAATCTCCTACGCCGACGACACTCAACTGATCCTCTCCCTCACCAAGGACCCCATCACCACCAAAGCCAACCTCCATGAAGGAATGAAGGCTGTCCCGACTAGATGAAGATCAACCATCTGAAGCTGACCTCGGACAAGACGGAGGTCCTCATCCTCGGCTCCAACCCGTCAGCCTGGGATGACTCCTGGTGGCCAACGGCACTGGGGGCAGCCCCGACCCCCACCGACCACGCACACAACCTGGGAATCATCCCCGACTCAACGCTCTCTATAACCAAGCAAGTCAACGCCGTCTCCTCCTCCTGCTTCAACACCCTCCGCATGCTCTGTAAGATCTACAGATGGATCCCGACAGATACAAGAAAGACAGCCACCCAGGCCCTCGTCAGCAGCAGACTCGACTACGGAAACGCCCTCTACACGAGAGCCCCGACCAAGCTCATCAATCGACTACAACGCATCCAAAACGCCTCGGCACGACTGATCCTCAATGTACCACGACACGGCCACATCACACCCCACATGAGAAACCTGCTCTGGCTCCCCGTCAACAAGAGGATATCCTTGAAGCTCCTCATCCACGCACACAAGGCACTCCACAAGGCCGGCCCAGCCTACCTCAACAGACGCCTCTCCTTCTACACCCCCAACCGCCAGCTACGCTCCGCCGACCTCTCACTCGCCACCGTCCCGCGCATCCGAAGAACACCCACCGGCGGGAGATCCTTCTCCCACCTCGCCGCCAAGACATGGAACACCCTCCCACTGAGCCTACGACAGACCCAAGACCTGCTGACCTTCAGGAGGATACTAAAGACCTGGCTGTTCGATCAGAAGCGGCCCCCACCTCCCCCCCCGCGCCTTGAGACCCTCGCGGGTATGTAGTGCGCTTAACAAATGAATGATTGATTGGTTTGCCCAGCCACGAGTCTGAGCACATAGTGTAGCAGTAATAGTTGTTGTTATCTCCGTGCGCTCCTACTGAATGTTGAACGAAGTTTTTAACAAGTTTTAATGCGCGAACCTTGTCACACTGTGTCTGTCAGTGCCTTACGAAATTAGACGAATATGTGATTAGAGAATCACGAAGGGCGCGCTTGCTTAACATGAAACCTAGGGGTTTCTTCACTCATTTATCCGTGATCTTTAGTGTTCAAAATGAACCAGTCATTATGCTGTTGAAATCATCAGATTTATTAAATTCATTTCAAAATCCATTTCTTTGTCAATAAGTTTAATGCGGTTCATAGCATTCACCAAGCATTACTTCATGCCCAATGCATTTCGGGTTGGTGGGTGTAACCCTTCATCAGCGGCCTAAGGGTGAAAACATACAGGACCTTAGCATTCAGAATGAGAGCCATCAACAATAATATACTATTAAAAATAAAATCAGTGAACATAGGTCATATCCTCAAATATAGTCATTTACATGCATCGGCAAAACGTGATTCACAATCAGCGGAATATTACGGGTTGAGGTCTAGCGTAATCAGTTATATGTGATGAGGAGATCAAAATACTAAACAGCATAGTTCAGAGTGAACCAAAAATAGCGTGATAAAGAAACCGACATGTGAACGAAGCTTAACAAACTTACTGTGGAAGTAGTGCGCGGGGCTCTCGGTGTTTCGAACGCGGAACCGACCGGATCGACGCTGAGCCAATCGGGGAGTTGCTTATAGCTTGGTAGTGAGATCACGTGGGGTGGTAAACGCGCAACTTGTAAATCCAATGAGTAAAATGAAAGAATGAAATCAAATAAAATAATTCTTAAGTCTTACGATCATATACTTTTGCATCACGAAAGCTGGGGAAAGTGAGGATGTCTTAGAGAAAATAATAACGTTACGGCTGTACCGTGAGGACTGGGCTGCGTGCTGATAGGGTGCTGGTTTATACCACGTGGTGGTCAAACCAGGAAGTAAACAAAGTGGTGCATATTTCGGATGACGATCTCGACGTCAGGAGAGTAAATATCAACCTGAGGGTGCATTTTAATCTTAATAGTGCTAGAGAGGATGCAAGATCCAGAAAAGGATATAAATGAGAGGCGTGTGTTAAGTGTACAACAGAATACTTCTATCCTAATACACTCTCTACTAATGCATATTATACTCATACAATATACGCAAACATCAGTGTGATACAAGAAAAATTACACGATTGAAAATTTATCTCATCAACAAGCGATTAGCAAACTGATTTTAGAAGTGAACGATCATATAATTAGACCTCCGAAATCCAGTGATAGTGACTGGGGGAAAGAGGGGACCTCAATTACAATGTTGTGTTATACAGTCAGAGAAAACATGACAATTCAATACGATCATTAATTCCTGTAGGTTGCAGGGAATTTAGTTTTTTAATCCAGAAAAATTCTGCCTGTAGACGTTGTTTGACAGGATCCATATCGCAGCGTTGTGGGAGTATCTCCAGTATGGTGAATTTAAGTTGTGCTATTTGATGGTTGCTTTCATGCCAATGCGCAGCCACAGTTGATTTCGTGTTCTTTGTACGAATATTACTTTTATGTTCAGAAATTCTTATTTTTATTTTCCTTTCTGTTTGGCCAACATACATTTTGCCACGCGGGCATTTAATAGCGTAGATCACATTTTTAGAGTCACATGTTCCTGTGTATTGTAGATCTGTTTTGTATCCTTTTTAGGGATGCGTCAGAGTTTTCCCGGTTATTACATTATTGCAGTGTATGCAATTCAAGCATTTAAACATGCCTTTGTGTTGAGTTATGGTTACTTTTTTGGTAGTTAGGATCTTCTTTAAATTTCTTGATCTTTTGAACGCAAAGTTATTTGTTCACTGTACAGATTTTGCAGGTCAGGTTCATCTTTGATTAAAGGCCAATATGAATTGATTATTCTTTTGATCTTTTTGGCTTCTGTTGAGAATTTCAAAACACATACTGTTTTTTGTTCTGTGGATTTGCTTGTGGGCATCAATAGACTTTCTCGTGCTAATTTAGCTACTTTATTGCGTGATTCTTTGAGAATCTCATTAGGATATCCTCGATCAAGATATGGTTGTTGTTGTTCGTCCATAGTTTTTTCCAAAATATGGGGATCAGAGGTAATTCTTTTCAATCTAATAAATTGCGATGTGGGTAAATGCTTCTTGAGACTTTCAGGATGGAAGCTTTGGAAAAGCAGACTGGAGTTTCGATCAGTGATTTTTTTATATACTTGGGTTTGTAATCGTTGGTTAGTGATTGTAATTTGTACATCTAGAAATGAGATTGTTTCTTTGTGAATAGTATGGGTAAATTTGATTCTTGGGTTCTGTTGATTGAGTTCAATGATGTTGGTCAGTAATGCTTCCTTTTCACCTCTCCAGATCAGGAATAGATCATCAATGTATCTTTTGAAAATGATTAAGTGGTCAGTCCAGTTGATGTTATTTAGAATGTTGTCATGTTCGAATTTTGACATAAACAGATTAGCGTATGAGGGGGCTCCCCCAAAGCCCATTGAGGTCCCATTGCATTGGTTGTAGTATTTATTGTCCCATTAAAAATAGCTATGGTATAGCGCGAAGTGCATTAATTCAATTAGGAAAATTTTGTTACATTCACATTCTTCATCACTGAGTAAATTCCATTCAAGGGCTTCAAGGCCTTCGTTATGAGGTATTGATGTGTAAAGTGACACAACATCGATTGTGCACAGCCAATAATCAGTGTTTGCTTCAAGATCAATCGTTTTTAGCAGGTTGAAAAAGTCTATTGATGCCCACAAGCAAATCCACAGAACAAAAAACAGTATGTGTTTTGAAATTCTCAACAGAAGCCAAAAAGATCAAAAGAATAATCAATTCATATTGGCCTTTAATCAAAGATGAACCTGACCTGCAAAATCTGTACAGTGAACAAATAACTTTTGCGTTCAAAAGATCAAGAAATTTAAAGGAGATCCTAATTACCAAAAAAGTAACCATAACTCAACACAAAGGCATGTCTAAATGCTTGAATTGCATACACTGCAATAATGTAATAACCGGGAAAACTCTGACGCATCCCTCAAAAGGATACAAAACAGATCTACAATACACAGGAACATGTGACTCTAAAAATGTGATCTACGCTATTAAATGCCCGCGTGGCAAAATGTATGTTGGCCAAACAGAAAGGAAAATAAAAATAAGAATTTCTGAACATAAAAGTAATATTCGTACAAAGAACACGAAATCAACTGTGGCTGCGCATTGGCATGAAAGCAACCATCAAATAGCACAACTTAAATTCACCATACTGGAGATACTCCCACAACGCTGCGATATGGATCCTGTCAAACAACGTCTACAGGCAGAATTTTTCTGGATTAAAAAACTAAATTCCCTGCAACCTACAGGAATTAATGATCGTATTGAATTGTCATGTTTTCTCTGACTGTATAACACAACATTGTAATTGAGGTCCCCTCTTTCCCCCAGTCACTATCACTGGATTTCGGAGGTCTAATTATATGATCGTTCACTTCTAAAATCAGTTTGCTAATCGCTTGTTGATGAGATAAATTTTCAATCGTGTAATTTTTCTTGTATCACACTGATGTTTGCGTATATTGTATGAGTATAATATGCATTAGTAGAGAGTGTATTAGGATAGAAGTATTCTGTTGTACACTTAACACACGCCTCTCATTTATATCCTTTTCTGGATCTTGCATCCTCTCTAGCACTATTAAGATTAAAATGCACCCTCAGGTTGATATTTACTCTCCTGACGTCGAGATCGTCATCCGAAATACGCACCACTTTGTTTACTTCCTGGTTTGACCACCACGTGGTATAAACCAGCACCCTATCAGCACGCAGCCCAGTCCTCACGGTACAGCCGTAACGTTATTATTTTCTCTAAGACATCCTCACTTTCCCCAGCTTTCGTGATGCAAAAGTATATGATCGTAAGACTTAAGAATTATTTTATTTGATTTCATTCTTTCATTTTACTCATTGGATTTACAAGTTGCGCGTTTACCACCCCTCGTGATCTCACTACCAAGCTATAAGCAACTCCCCGATTGGCTCAGCGTCGATCCGGTCGGTTCCGCGTTCGAAACACCGAGAGCCCCGCGCACTACTTCCACAGTAAGTTTGTTAAGCTTCGTTCACATGTCGGTTTCTTTATCACGCTATTTTTGGTTCACTCTGAACTATGCTGTTTAGTATTTTGATCTCCTCATCACATATAACTGATTACGCTAGACCTCAACCCGTAATATTCCGCTGATTGTGAATCACGTTTTGCCGATGCATGTAAATGACTATATTTGAGGATATGACCTATGTTCACTGATTTTATTTTTAATAGTATATTATTGTTGATGGCTCTCATTCTGAATGCTAAGGTCCTGTATGTTTTCACCCTTAGGCCGCTGATGAAGGGTTACACCCACCAACCCGAAATGCATTGGGCATGAAGTAATGCTTGGTGAATGCTATGAACCGCATTAAACTTATTGACAAAGAAATGGATTTTGAAATGAATTTAATAAATCTAATGATTTCAACAGCATAATGACTGGTTCATTTTGAACACTAAAGATCACGGATAAATGAGTGAAGAAACCCCTAGGTTTCATGTTAAGCAAGCGCGCCCTTCGTGATACTCTAATCACATATTCGTCACATAGTGTAGCAGCACAGTACTTGCCAGTCTCTTCGTCCGCTCCATCACAACCCACAACTGTTGAGCGGGTTGCTGTAGCAGTTCAAGTTGCCCGCCACAGTCCACAGGATGGAATGGTCATCAGTCCTTCTTTGGGTCATCTAGGCCAGAATTGCTCTGGAAACTCGGGCCAGTTGTGCTCGGCTGCAGAGATCAGGGATGCTTCTGCTGTGCTGGGTGGTGACATCTAATGCCTCCTCCCTCTCCTTTCATTTCAGCCGGGGCAGATAATAGAGGAAGTGTGTCTCAAATCACTAGGTCTCAACTGGAACTCCACCTGCCTTTTTTGAGAATAAAAGTGCAGATCTGCGGTGATTTCTAGATTTTAAAAGGCAGATATGCATAACCCTGAACTCCCCATATGAAAGACAAAACAGGGACAGTACATTTCCAAGCGCATCCAGTTTTGGCAGCTAAGGCAATTTTCAAAATGTGGAAATGCAAGATTAGAAATTAGTACTATACCATTTTTCTTTCACAAACCCTGTCATTAGTAAAATCACAGGGTTTCGTGAATAGAAAATTATTATATGCAATGTACTCACCCTACTTTGCCAGTCAGAAAAGTCTTCTTGACTTGCAAAATAGATTTTATGATCCATTCTGATTAGCATTTAGGAAGGGGCACGAACGGGGCATAATTAAGCATGGCAATTGCATGTATCTGTGGTCTGCGACCCCCACATTTGGTCACAAACCATTGATTAGCTACTGATGCCTCAAAGGAGCTGCTAACTGATTTGCAAAGGGTAAGGTGTCTCAGGATAGCCATGTGTGGGGGAACAAGAAAGTGGTTTGTAGCCACGGGGGTTCCCAAATAGTAACCTGCCTAATTAATATTCATTAGGTAGGTCACTGGAGATTGCGCAAGGTGATGTTAGTAGACAGGTCAAATCTCAAAATCAGATTGTGATGTATTCCTATAGGTTCTGAATCGATCCCCCTATTCCTGACCCTATTCTGGTTAAACAAACCAACAAGTTAACTAGCAGTCAGCCCATGAGGCAGAAAACCCCCATGATGCAGATACCGTTATCTGACGCAGTCACACTACGGCACAGGAACGTGTTATCTGATTAGGTCATAACGCTTGCGATCTAATTAGACAAGCGATATTCCTCCAGCCCCTGATAAGGCATACGGAGTTCTCATAACAAATCAAACCTATGACAACCTGGGCAAAACCCTGCGGCCATTGTTTTGATTTCACCGAGAACTTCAGTAAAAGAATGTGCTAACGAGCAAGTCGTATGACATCCTTATTGACGTATCTATGTCCATCCTTACGTCAATCTCGGCACCTTAAAGGTATAAATATTACCGATATTGCCCTATGCAAACACACGCGTGGTGACGAGACGGAGCAGCCATACTTGCCGAAGCGAAGAGCAGAGCAGACCCCGCTGGCGCAGCCCCGCCTTTCTGACGCGCTGAGAGAAGCTGCTTTCTCCTGCCGAGAAATCCAGCACCGGCGTTTCTGGGTAGCCCTCGCAGGCAGCCTGGAATATCGAGACCAGAGACGAGAGATACCATCCCTCATTCAACCTAGATTCCAGGTACAGAACTGAATAACCCCTCACAGAGAATTCTTTAGTTATTCACTTGGCAAAAACAAACTTAACTTAAACTGTAACTTTCTATTCCCGCCCACGTATTAGACTTAGGTCAGGTACACGGGGTAGGCGTATTTAGAAACACCAGTTGAGTACGTTTAGTCAAATGTATATGTGTATGTAATATATTTTATTCATTTTAAACATCTTATGGCTTAGAAACCATATCAATGTTTTTACAGTATTATTTTATACTATTGCTTTTAATGTATGCACTTTACTTAACTATAAGTATTGCAATAATATCGATCCATTTCTCTTGTATGAGAAAAGAGACTGATCAATAAATAACACCTTTTTATTGAACACGCCCGTCTCTTCCTTTTCTCTACAATCTGATGAGACTAAGAATGCACGTACTGACTGAGTAAAATAAATTGCCTTTTGTTCACACGACTCTCGAGATATACTCTTGATTAGGGGAGAGCAAAGTTGTCATGTTCTATGGTTGTCAGAAACGAAATCCCTTCTTGTCTAATCAGGGAAGTTAAGTCCTCCTTGAACATTCGAGAAAGTTTCTAGTGAACTCTGAGCTAAGCTGGCAAACCCAAAACTTTAAGTCTAGTATCGACAGTAGTAGACCTAGTTAACGTCTGGTCTAGGCCTTTACTGCTGTAGGTATTATTCCAATGCGCAGAGCCTATTGGGATGATAGGAACTACACTACAAGATACAGGGCGCAAAATTTGGTGCACGCACTTCGAACCCTTTTTGCAACCTGCCTCTAAATATATCGGACCCTATATCTCTCGGGTGTGGAGTTAATAATGTAACTGTTAGCTGAAGGGATAAAAGTCAGCATTGCACATTGTTATCATAATAATCTTAGAATAGAGGGTATCTATTTTTTTTTCACCTGTGAGACTACCTCATGCCATCCAGGACACCAGTAGCACTCTGCTTTAAATGGGATGGGACACACCCCCTGCCAATCACAGCTCTTGTAGTTGTTGCCCATTTTCACTCGTGGAAATTCTTCTTGTCACAGGAGAATACCAGAACCCAGTGTAGAGGAAATTGAAACAGGCAGCTCTTGCTCGTGGCTGAGATATGTGTACTGACTCAGCAAGCTTGCACCAGTTGTATGGCCACAGGATTCCCATGAGAGTGGGCAAGGAGGGCTGTTTGATCCAAGTTTGGAACTCAAATAGATATGTGTTCATCAATTGACATTTGATGACGCTGAAATTATTTTCAGGGGTCTCCAGTCTGGCCCAGGCCTCTCTTCAGTTCCCCTGCATACAAAGGTGCAGCTGTGGCTGCAGCCCTCCCAAATTATGTGCCGGAATTTCTGCAGAATGGGCAATAACGAGGCACTAGCTCTTAGCTTTTAACATATGCTTTCTCTCACAACACTGTAAAGGCATAGGCGTAATTAAGCCCAGTTGCGGCTGGTGCCTGTAAGCAGCAGTGGGGCAGGTGGGGAGTAAGGGGCATGGGGGGCAGAGGGGGGGGCACTAATAAAAAAAATCACCTACCTCCCGGCTGGCCGGCGCCGCCTCTCCTGCGTCCTCTTCCTGGCTTCTTGTAAGAAACAGGAAGCAGGAAGCACCAGGGCTCCCTTGGTCCCCACAGCCAATCACAACAATGCAATGCAGCGTTGAGCTTGGTCTGAGAGGCGTGACACAGCACTCAGCCAGGGGCTGTAGGGTTGGAATTTTCTCCATGCAGGCTCTAATGCAGTCTGCATGGAGAAGGGGGAAAGTGCGCATGACTGTTTTGGGCGGCCCCAGTCATTGCACACTTTGTCAGGTTGTAGGTCAGCGCGCCTGCCTAAAAGACTACATTTCCCATCAAACCAGGGCTCACGACTACTGTTCCCAGAATCCCCGGCGGAGTTGCAGGATATCACTGGGCGGAGCCTGGCGATCGGGGCTCGTGATTCCTGTTAGACGGAGGTAGCGGATGCTCCTCTGCACCCGGAGGTTTCCAGTGGTCTTCGCTGTTCCACTCTTTAAAGATCGAGACTGTGACCGGTATTTGTGAGAACGCGCTGGCTAGCGCGTTTGTTTCTGTTGTTTGTTCTAGCATTTTGCGGAGCGGAGCAACACTGTGATTTCATCTTGCCTCGCGGCTGCGAGGAAATCATTAATTAAAGTGGTTTTCGGAGTTCTTATGCACGCACTGAGAAAGCAATTCAGAGGCGTGTAAATAAATGCTGTATTTGTGCCTAACAAGTGGCGGAGTGCAGGGGGGGATGAGGACCTCTGCACTACGGTCACGAACCATTGACATTGTGTTCACTCGGACCGGATTTATGGAATACTAATTACCAAAGCGGATGGCAGTAGTGAAGGAACTACGCCATGCCGTGTTTGGGCTAACCTTTTGTGTATACACGGAATAAAGGAGACTGTTGCACTATCATTAGGGAAAGAGGATTTCTGTTATCCTTAATTTGGATCTCCGTATCTTCATTGAGCACGGGCGTGCTGCATGAATCCTTGAGCCTTTCTTGATATATGGAACTATTCTCCAGAGTTTCTTAATATTAAGCTATGGGGTATGTTGCTAGCGACAATTAATGTTTTAGACAGATGGTGTGTTATGCCTCGTTGTTTATACATTCTCTTGTGTTGTACGGGATGGAAGGAATACGGAAGAAACAGCAATAGGGTGTCTGTGCGCATTTACTACAGGTGAATCCATGGGTTGGGGACTAGTGAGAATTAATTAGCGTAGGGTTAAGAATCGTATTAACCTATGTACTTTTGTCTTACAGTTTCTTTTTCCCTGCTGCCCCTTCCTTCTTCTCTTTGTTCTTTTGGGTTTTTTCCCCTTTTTGGGGGTTTTCCCTCACCGTATCGTCTGAACACCCTGTGTTTACACTTCAGGGTGTTCGGAGGGTCCGGAGGTGGAGCATTGTTGCTGCATGCGGATCCTGCGGAGTGTGATCCTGACACACTTAGGAGTGTTCTACTACTTCTCCCCTGCTCTGCAGCCCCGCCCTGTCCCCTCACACAAGCTGCCGCAGAAGGAGGACAAAATAAAATGATAATAACTAGAGTTATTATCATTTTCTTTTTTCTTTTTTTTTGCTGCTCCAAGGCAGTGAGGCTACGCTCCTCCGCCTTAGTGAATGAGCCACCACTGAGGGACCAACTGCGTATTACAGACTATTGTTAGTTGTATTAGCAAGTAGATGCTTAGCTTGCATAGGTTTGGTTGCAAAGTGAAGGATTTTGTTTTTAATTGAGGCGTGGTATCTTTCCTTCTGTAGCCCAGGAAAGTGTTAAAGAAAGGTAGACTCTGACCCACAGGTATAAAAAAAAAGTAACTTGCTTGCTGTCTTTAGTTTTTAAATAGTTCATGCTATACTACCACTCTAGGAATTAAAAATGAGGCACATCAGGGGCGGCTCTAGCCTCATGGTGGCCCTGGGCAGGGAGCGTAGGTAGGGGGCCCCAGAAGAGGGGGTCCAGGCGGGGCGGCCCCTGGCAGGGATTTGGCGGCCTTCCTGAGGGTGTTTGGAAGTGGAACAGAGCCGGAGGCCGCCAAATCCCTGCCAGGGGTCGCCACGCAAATATGTATCCATCCTCCGAGGATTATTATATTATGGATATATATTGGCGTGGTGGGCCCTGGGGTTTGGTGGCCCTGTGCAGGTGCACAGCTTGCACATGCTTAAGTATGGGAGTGACAAATATGTTATTCAAAAACTGAGCCAAGTCATATTCATGTTCCTTTATGTGATGCACACAAGACTGAAACAACTCTGATGTATTGTTGTTAGGTCAAACAGATACAGCTTTAGCTGCCTTCCAGATCTTTGTAAATCAGTGCATAGTAGTAGTACACAAGGAGGAGCAATGGGTCAACCCCACCCTGTCTTCACTGGTTCTAAATCTGACAAACCTTTTGGATCAGCTTGTATTAAAGCCATTTAGTGCTAGAATTGTCACTCACAATATATGGCACTGTGGAAATCTGTGTGTGTCCCTGGCATGGCAGGCAGTCCTGCTGTTCTTGAAGTCGATACACACAACCGGAGCAGCTCTAAACCACCTTGAAACTGGAGATAGATACAAAAATATACAACAATGCTTCAAATAGAATTAGTTGAAAAAATAGTCGAGAAGTTAAAAAAAACGTGGGACAGTAATCTAACCACAGTCAAGAGAAATTAATTAAAAAACAACTTTGCCAATAAATTTTAAATGAAAAGAATTCCTTAATAAAACATCGTTAAATCTGTTGGAATAATAATAAAGGTATCTGTGCTCTGTGCTGCTGTGATCATGCAGTGATATAAATGGTGAAAAAATACCTGATTATTTGGATAGCAGGGGTAAACGTTGGCATAAACATGGTCAATCCTGTTCGATTACAATCCTACACAAGGCACAACACATCATATCTTTTTCCAGCTGCCCATAATGTTGACAACGTTTCGATCACAATAAAAGTTAGGGGATCGTCATCAGGGCCAGAAAGTACAGTCTGTCGAACACTAAGGGGGCATTTACAAAAGGTAAATTTACACATGACTACATCTACAAGTGAAGAAATCAGAAGTCATGGCACTCAACATCCCAAACGCTTCACTGATCAAGGTGGATGGAGAGGACCTGGCCATGACTGAAGAGTTCATCTATGGTGGCAAAACTATCAGAAATAATGTAGTGACATCAAGAGCAGACTGAATAAGGCCAGGAATGTCCTCAGGATGCTGAACAATGTGTGGAGGTCCAACACCATTCTGAGGCTTTAACAGAGCTGCCTTGTGTCCACACTCCTGTATGGATCAGAATGCTAGGGTATGCCGAACAGCGATATCACCAACCTCTCAATAAGAGAGGGAGGGGGCAACGCAGTACCCCCCTGTGAGCTTGAGCAATGCTATACATTTAAATGGCAAACAAGGGGATTATTTACTAAGAAATTCAACTGATCAGTAAATATTTAGGCGTCCTGTGGCTGATGACACAATGAATAAAACCACTGAGAATGACCAAGAAACAAAAATTCCAACATAATATGACAAAATAATCGACGAAGGTACGTGCATACAGAAAAGCATTATAAACGCAAGAACATGTATTAAATCACCAGACAAAAGGTGCTTAATAAAACTTCAAAGGGTTCTAATCCAGCAAGAAATTTTTTAGCGCTGGTGGTGCCCATGGCGACAGACTTTTTTTGGCGCCCCATGACCTCCTTCTTCAGGAAGTCCCTACCTACCTATTTCCAACAGTGCCCGTCATCTCTCAATTGGCCCTCTCTGAGAAACATTTAATTTTTTTATAGCACTTCTCAGTTCACTCACACTCTGTTCTGTGATCTGTATGGTACACGTGTGTTGCAGCGGAGAAGAGGTGTGGCGCTGCAGCCAGGGCGACTGACACCGGAAGCTGGTGCTCACGGTTCAATCCCAGGCACCGGTGGCAGGTCAGCCCAGCACCATGTGACTGGGCAATAGCTCGCTTAATCTTCCCAACGGCCCCCATCGCCGGGATGCCTCTGGGTAGCTGTGTGCTTTACAAATACTGGATTTAACCCTTCGCACTACTTTATGAGTCAAAACTGCCACTAGACAAAATTCGGATCTGCCACCAGTAGGAACATTAATCACCTGAGTTATCTTACCAGTTTTACTGTTGCCTAAAAACTGCTGGATGCACAAGGAAGTTCACAGGCTTTTAAACCAATATTTATTTTTAAACATAGCACCCCCACCAAAGTCAGGGTCATGTGCGGCTGCACCGGTTGCACTGTCCTAAAGCCGGCCCTGAGTGTACATATTTGCAAACAGTTATAGCCTGACACAGATGTGTGTATTCATCTCGTAGTCAAAGTATCCTGCCAGAATATGTCCAACAATGGTAAATCTATATGGCAGTGATGGAATATTCCTAAATGCTTTGGTGCAGTTTGTGAATAGCAATGGGCTTACTCTTTTGCGGGTGAGTGCTTGTCCCTCCCTAAACCCCACTAGTCCTTCCTTAAACCATTCTTTTTCCTACTTACACCTCTTTAAAGTTGCAGCATGCACGATACCAAAGGTGCACCAAGAAATGCATACAAGGAGCAGATCCGAAAAGCTGTAATAAAGAGAACAGGCCCATGAGGAATTCTCAGTACACAGTAATCAGCATTCCAATTGAAATAAAAGCCCAGAAGTGGCAATGAGGATTAACGAGGTGCCCTGAATCAAAGCCCTCCCAGTGCTTCTTTATTTAGATGGAGATGGAGCAAATCAGAGAAAGTACTGAGGGGTAATGCTTGGTGGTGCAAAGGTAGCTCTGCAGCCAAATCTGGTCTAGTATTCAAGAAGTGATTGCAAGCCTGAGAATACATACAAGAGGAGTGAATACTTCTCATATCTGAGCATGCTTTAATGATTACTTAGTAATGGGGCACATTTAAGCATGCACTGAGGATTACTGAGAATCAAATCCATACATGATGTTAGGTTTAATAAGTCTTGATGCAAATATGAGCTTTCGCTATGAATTACTGAGTGATAAGGCAAAGCTGAACACGGGGGTAATTTCTTAGCATGTTGTGGGCATTGTGGTAGGAGGGTGACCACTGCTACCTAAAAGCTGCATTAGCATAATGAAGCAGTTTGTGACGTATTGGCACTCTTGCATACAGAACCCAGCCCAGATGCAATGCTTACATTGGAGAAATAGTGCTAGTTATTTATACATTGAGAGGATTCTTGGCACTATGGTGCCCCTCCCTGGTGCAGTGACATAATATTTATAATTCTTGTTATTTTGCCATTTTGTAATACTATCAGTACTAAATGAAGTCTCCTCCTCCAGGATTGGTATAACCTGCCTGCATCATCTCTGCAACACTCACCCATTTATGTACTCACTTATTCATGAACCATCTGCCCGTGCATGCACTCTCTTATTCAAACATGTATGCACTCACGCATTCATTCATCCATGTACTCGGTCACCAATCGTCCATGCTTTTGATCACTCGCATAGTCATCCATCCATGCATTCACTCATCCATTCAACTGTTGACTCATTCACATGTCCGCCCACTCCTTACGTCCACATAACAGCACGAACAAACTTTCCAGTCAATGAACTAGCCGTCTCTGTTGGCTTTGTGAGTGCTTGTTTTTAGATCTGGCAGTAAGAAAGCTATTAAGCGAAAGCCTAATAAAGGTAATGTGAGAAGTGGACCTGTTGAATTTGTGACTTGAATGGAGTATTGATTTTTCACAGAATTCTGTAAACGAGATCGACTGTTTTCATTGGATAACTGCAGCAAAGAAGTAAGTTATGTCTTCATAGAAGTTATTTCAGCCATACAGTACATTCCCTAACCAAGGTTCAGTGGGTCTATTATCCTTTGCACACCCCATTACAACGAGTTATGGCCCTGGTGCTTCCTGTTTGGAGTAAAAAGAAAAGCCCTGGAGTGGAACACGTCGAAGGAGCAGGGTAAATAAAACTAATTACAAATGCTATAAAGGACCCTTTTTATTTACTCATGTTGAAAGAAGCAGAGAACACTTTACAGAAGCAATCTAAACAAAAACAAGTGATGTTTTCACACGTGGGAAAGGCTGGGTAAGCAATCCTGGGGCGTACTATAGGAGAAGTAGGCTTCACAAAAAGGGATGTAGTTCCTGGTCGTAGATGCCTGAAATGTAACGAATGGAGAGTAGCTTTCTGCACACAGTGTGGGGCTATACCACCATGCAAACATTTTGGGGAGATCTGGGACACTGTCTCTAACCCACTGGGGGAAGAGGTACCTCTTGAACCCCGCTTCATGATCCTGGGGTCTCGTCTGATTCCCGTATGGTTTAGAAGGAAATTCACCCTGTACTATCTGGGCTTAATGGGGGCCAAGAGAAACATAGCACGAGTTGGAGTTACTCGTAGCGCCCCTCCATGGACAGGTGGTGTCAGGACATGGACCGGTTGATTGTATTCCGTGCCACTGTGTGTTTTGAACTGCTCCAGGTTTTCTTGCATGGTTTCTTTATTACATGCATAAGTTTGCCACATGTTTCTTGTTTCACACCCAGAGAAATGGCATAAGTGACATGGGGCGTCTTGCATATACCCCCAGTATGGGTGAAATTGGATAAACACTATGGTTGGTTACTACCCTTCCCACTGAACTGTGGGCTTCCCCTCAACCTGCTAGGTCTTGCCTTTCTGCTAATGCCTGAACAGGATCCTTTAATCTCCAGGAAAGGCAAGATGTCTTTTCGGAACAGCATGAATGTGCCCAAACCCACGGCTATATTGGGTTAAATCTGCATGGGAATAAAAACTGTAAGCATACACAACAGGGCTTGTCTACTTTGCAAGAAAGTTAGGTCAGCATAAAATGAGAACTCTTAAATGCACCTCCATGTTAGCAACTTAAATAGTGTCATTGTAAAAGGTTGGCCCACCAACTCCTCCCAAAGCCCCAGCATAAAATCACCCTCTTCAGGTCTTCTTCTCTCACAGCTGGAACTCCCCTTAACTCCTTCTTGGCTAGGTGAAGTAGAGTGCTGGGATCTGCCATGGAGAGATTGTATTGCTAGTTTAAATGTTATGTTATGTTATGTTATGTTATAAACCCTTTTATAACGCGCTCTATTACTAAAAAAGTATCCTGGCGCGGAGAAGTGAAGGCAAAGATAGCGAGGGGGTTACATGTTCATATTAAACAAATGGGTTTTCAGCCCGTTCTTAAAGCTAGCGATGGATTGGGCAGCCTTAAGATGGAGAGGGAGAGCGTTCCAGGCCCTGGCAGCCCTGACTGAAATAGACTGGCCTCCAACTAGGTACTATCATTTGGCACTGATTAACCGAACGGAGGCAGCGCCTCGGAACATACAGAGTAAATCGCTTCCTCAAATACCCAGGCCCTAGCTGATGGATCGCTCGGTAGGAGATGACCAGCATTTTAAACATAATCCGGTGAGCCACCGGGAGCCAATGGAGGCTGCGTAGGTGAGAGCGAGCGCTAGACCTCCTGGGCAGATTAAACAAAAGTCGCACAGCCGCATTTTAAATAACCTGAAGCCGTTGGATCAAGTACGCAGGTAAGCCACTAAACAGGGCATTCGCATAATCGAGCCTAGAGAGGATTAAGGCACGCAATACAGTCTCCTTAGCCTCTTTCGGAAGAAATGGGAAAAACCTACGTAAGATTTTGAGAGTTGCAAAGCACACACACGTGAGTTTTTTGATGTGGTCCTCAAACTTGAGGTCGCTACCAAACCACACCCCCAAGTTCTTGGTAGGGCCGCCCATGGACTTGGGGCACATAAGTGCTGGTGTGACATTGATGGATACTTTCATTCTAATGGACTCAAAGGTAAGAGATTTACAAAGTACCGGGATAAGCCTCTAGATCTGGGTGTCACCAATCCAGATATCTCTGCATCAAACATCACGGCCCTCTCCATCTTGGCTAAAGAAGCCTTCTTATAGACCGTGGGTGAAAGTCTGTAATAATCCAGTTGCACCTCCCTTGTCCACCGCCATGTAGTAAGCACTTCTTAGAATCAAACTCTGGCCCCAAGATGAACTCTTACTCAAATTCAAGGTTCAGGTATTTACATGGGCACAAGCTCTAGTTGTTCATGCCTCTGGTACCAACTAATATTCTTGGCCTAAGAACAATTTTCTCTCTCAGAAATTGAATTCCCTTTGTAAGCACAGTGGTGTCCTCTCTAGGAGCAACATGTTGTTTGCATACAAAATTATCCTTCCTCCAGCTTTTGTGGAAGTCTTGCATTTCCTACTCTTTTGCCAAAGTTGCTGGATATTACATAGGAAGAGGGTGAGGAGGATATAACCTCCTCTGATGCCTGTGTGACTTGGTATGGGGTCAGAATTTCCAGCTGAGTTTCATGCATACTGTAGTAATTATTGCCCATGAAGGTCGCTCATAATATTGACCAATGACAAGCCACCTATCTGCACCCCAGGTGAGCATTCATTTTGATAGTTTTGCTCTGGCCACTGTGTGGAAGGCTATGGAGAAGTCCACGAAGGCACAACACAGCGGCCCGTCTGCACCAGAGCTTGAGCGATCAACCATCACGGCCAGGGTAGCTACATTGTGCATTACAGCCTGGGTCACCATGTTCCCTTTGCAGGCAATTTCAATGTTTCCAGCCCGGCCTAAAAAATGTCCTCCAGCAAGAGTAGTCAGCTCCCCACATTTGTGCACAGGTATGAGTATACCGCAGCTTTCCATATTTCTGGGAATCCACCAGTTGAAATGGCTCTTGACATCCTTTGAAACCCAACCATCTGGACCCATTTCCTTTGAAAGCTTCCACCCTACAATTATCTTTCGGGTTCCCAAGAAACCAACACCAATAGAGTGGGATGGTGGTGATGGGGTTGGGAGGGTACACCGACTGATCTAATGAGTGTGTTTCTGATTAAGACCTGTAAAAGAATTCCATTTGCTTTTTCTCAGTTCTTGTGTAACCCATCTAGTGTCAACCCCACAATAATGTTACCTTTTTCAATAATACTCAACATCCAGCAGCAAGTCGTTTCAAGAGCTAGAAGCTTCTTAAATGCCGGGATATTTTTGAGTTTTTTCAAAAACTATTCCTAATTTTAAAAGCACCTATATAGTCTTTTTTTAAGAGTTGTATTTCCCATTCATGCCACCTACACTTCACTATTGTGCCGGGATGGCTCCTATTAATTAAGGAAACTCAGTGTTTCTTTTACTGTGATTGCTGAAGATCTGAATCTTTTTAGTGGTTGTAGTGCCTAGGAGAAGTAGTCAGTCTCATAAATCCATTAGATGGAGCCACTTTTCTCCTTTTCTCTCCATTCATTTGGACAATGCACACTCTTTGTTTCTTGCTCCAATACCTATTTGGAGATGACACAGCCAATATAATGCTCTGTGTTCGAAATTTACTTGACAGGCGATCAAGAAATCGTACCTCCATGAATATACTGAACAGCGGTTGATTATCTATAGTCGTTTATCCTAGCTGAGGTGCCTTGAACCCTAGTTCCAATCCTTGAATATCCACTTTATACCTTTTCATGTATGATGTCTGTACCTCTTTTGCCCCTCTCTGGAGCAGTACATTTGGATAAGGTAACCTCATCTTGAGGTCTCTATGAATTATTTGAGTATTAATAGCAGTGCATTAATACTCAAGCTTGGGGTTGTGTTGTGCTCAGCTCTCCCCTCCAGAGCAGGTGGCTTCTACTTTTCTGTAGACTCATCCTGGGTAGGAAGTAGCCCGAAGCTTGGTGGGGACTCTGGTCAGGGCACAATGTTTAGACCTTGCCATCCTTGACTCTAGATATATAAAGAAGGCCCCAAGGGAACTCAAAGTATTATCTGGCTAGAGTACAGAGTGGAACTGCACTATTCCTGGTATATTTCAAAGGTTCTCTGTCTGCAGAGGCCAGCAAGTCTCTGAACTCTGACTGACACTGGGTATTATCAGTACCAAAGCTGTAGGCGGAGCAAGTTGAGTAAAAATAACACTAGTGCTATGAATGAGATTTATTAGTAATAGTAGTCTGAAGGACTTTCGGCATTCCTAAGAACAGAGGGGCAGATTTACAAGCCCTTTGCGCCTCTTTGTGCTGCCATTGCGTCACTTTTTTGACGCAACAGCAGCACAAACAATGCGCTTTATTTTCAACGTGACGCATCTAGGGAGATAAGTCAACTCGTAAAACTCTGCGTCACATTTTATCTGCGTCAGGTATAATGTATGCAGGGTAGGCGTTCCCATGGAGGAAAGTCTCATAAAAGTGACGCAGTGAAATCTACATGATTTCACTGAGTCACTTTTAGGACGCCACTGCATCAAAACCTTACGCCTGCTTGAAGCAGGCGTAAGGAGTGACGGAGTGTAGTCAGAATAGGCCACAAAATGCATTGCTGGAGCTGCGTCGTGCTTGGGACACGGCTCCAGCAATGAGTGACTTTTGCCCCAACAGATGCGTCAGGATTTCTGACGCATCTGTTAATCCTTAAGCCATGGTACGCCGTATTGTAAATATGGCGCATCCATGGTGGCGCACACATTTTTAAGGGTGGCGCAAGGAAAGTGATGCATAATTATAGATGCGTCACTTTCTTGTAAATCTGCCCCAGAGTTTTGAATGTGTTTTTGTATTATTAACAGCAGACCTTTTGGTGATTCTGGGTATCTGAAAGAAGAGAGCACGGATTCAATGATTCTGGATGTTATCATGAGCTGTCCTCTGTGTCAAGTTTGGTTATTCATGTCGAGAGTTGTGAATGAATGTAGATATTTTAAAAACAGAACACTCAGTGGGCTTGTGCATGATCAACAGCAGACTTGGAATGGGTTTGGGCACTACCAGGAGTAATGCTCTGAATAGTAGAAGTAGCTGAGCATGCATCCTGTATGACCAAATGCCGGAAGTAATGGACGTGACATCACACGCATAATGGCCCCACACAATGTGGCACAGTTGAACCTTTGACCCCTACTTAGCCACTCGAATGTCTTCTTACTACCAAAGGGCTAGGGAATGCTCTATAAATAAAATAGGTAAACAAGGCCCTAAGAGATACATTTATTTTTAGGTTTCGACCTGGCGAGGGGCAAAGCCCCTCCCAGATCGAAATCTTTTGTTTTCAGTAGTGAGGTTCGGACCGCCTCTGTTTCCAATTGGCTAGCTCCATAAATGGAGACTAGCCATTGGGAGACAGAGGCTGTCAATCGCGTTTTCTCTCGAAAACGCGATTCGGGGGCGTTTCTGGTGCTTTTTTTTAAGCCCCGCCCCTTTGTCCCGGGCCGCGCTGCGATTGGCTGCCGGCCCGGGACACCCCGTGACGTCATTCCTGGGCCGCGCTGTGATTGGCTGCCGCCCGGGACACCCCCGTGACGTCAGCCAATCACAGCGCGGCCCGGGACCTGGCTTGTTTAGCGTTCCCCGGGCCGATTTTTAATCCCAATCCACCGGTACACGTGTAAAGGCGTAATTTGAACCCAGTCCATGAAAAAAGGGAAGAGAGAGTAACATATTCTTCAGGTGAATACGTGGGGGAGGGAGTGCGGCGCAACTCTATGGAGTGGGAGCGCTCAAGTTACCAACTAAAAAGGAACCGTTACTGGGACGTCATCAGCGGGTATGGCCGTTTTATAAAGCGCCTGTAAAAGAATCCTCGCTGTCGCTTCCAGGCGCCCCGAGGCTCGGGTCGGAGCTGCGCAGAGCGGGCGGCCTGGAGGAGTATGGGCGTGGCCATGAGGGCGGGAGAGACAGTTTACTCAGTCACGAGTTCTGGCAGCACACAGCGGCATATTTTGGGAACTGCGTCCGCGTTTGTTTCCATCACACGGGCCTGGCGCGGCCCAACTGTGTCAGGGGGCACAGCCGCGTGGCCTGGAGCCGCACTGGACGCCGCTGCCGCCGGGGGGCGCGTGCTGCGACCGCGCGCACGGGAGGGATTCTGGCGGTGCTGTAGGACGGGGTGCGAAGTAGAGAGTGCCGGTGTTCGCAGGGAGGCTGTAGGGTGTGCTGTTAACAGTGGAGCCATTGGCTGGTGTGTAGGTGGGGCGATGGTACTGTGGACAGAGTGTTGAGGGCGCGGCTGGTGTGGCGCTATTGATGGTGTGTGTTTTTTATAGGGTAATGTGCAAAGTAGAACTGCAGGTGAGGGCCTAGAGTGGAACGCTGTGAGGTGTCGAGGGTGACATTGGTGTGTATAGTGGAGCTATAACGGATGCATTGCTGCGGTTGGTGTATTATGTAGTAGGTAAGGCGTGTGATGCTTGTATTTTTGCAGGTAGTTGTAGAGCGCAGACGTGTGGGGGGGATGTCAAAGGTAGTATTGTTGTAGGTGAGCAACTGGTGGTGGATTTTAGAAGTGCATCTGCCTTGGGCGGGGTGGAGAGGGTGGCAGTGTTCCAGTTTTTTATTATTTAATGCGTTTTTATATAGCGCGGACTTTACCCGAAGGTGTCAGACCGCTTCACAGTAGGAACAGTAATGATACATGAGGAGAAAATTACAAGTGAGCAAATTAGAAAATCAAACGTTACGTTACATGAGGCAATAGTGACAATTGTGAGCAAACAAGAAACCAGAGGTAGCCAACGGTACATTACAAGAGGGTGGATTTGTGAAAGGAGTGTAGCCGTTCGAATTGTAGGACGGGTGTAGTGAGGAAGTACTGCTGTATGTGGGGACTAGAGGGCGGGTTGTTGTCGGTGATGTGTTGTAGCTGAGAGGTGGAGGGTGGATGTGTTGTAGCTGCTGGATGGAGGGTGGTATTGCGGGCTGGGGCTGCGTTTCTGCGTGGGGTGTAGTTGTTCCTCTTCAGTGACAACTAAGCTTAAGGTGAACATAGAGCAGCGGGTGGGTTGGTAAGGACGGCGATATCATCACCTACCTAGACTGCCTTGGGGGGCTTGCCTACTCTCTAAACCCACGGAAGGGGTCTGCTTAAATGTAGGTCCTTGTCGTGGGACTGAAGCACCTGATGATTGTGCTGAGGTCTGCCCGCTGCGGTGCCCTTCGCAGCTCAGAGTGTACTCTCTGCCTGGGCGAGGACAGGGCCGGGCCCTCCCCTTCCTTCTGTAATAAGACACCAGCGCAGACAGCGGGCGGTGTGCAGAGCAAGCACACAAGTGTGGTTCATATAAACACAAGAGGATCTCCGTTCCGCCACAAGCGGGTGCACGCCCACTCAATCCGCCAACAGGCACGCTTTCACTTATAACCAGCGCAAACGCATATTCCTGGCTGTGGCAGAGCTGGCCTTTGCTCCGAGTGCCCCCGGCACTTCCACCCCCCAACCTCCCACCTACAAAACCAAATGTGGCGCCCCTCCATTTGTCATCTTTTTAAGTGTATGTTGAAAAAAATGGGAGCGGTAGGGTGAAGATAATGCGGGCAAGAGAAAGGAATGCCATAATGACGAAAAGCAGTTAAAATGCAGACCAGGGATTCCCTCACTACCACCATTTGACAGTGCTCACAAGTCTCCATAACTATTGTCTCTTAGATTCATTTAGTTTTATAGCGCTCACAAGCCTGTCATACAAGTCTGTTCTGCTGCATGCTTTTCCTGAGTGCGCCGCGCGTGCCCCTCTTTTGGTCTGTTGCTGCCAGCTGGAAGGGAACAGATTAATTATTGATGTGTTAGGCACACCTGCAAACAATTTAAAGTGCACAGGGGATTAAGGCTCTAAATCTGTTTGTCATCATTTTAGCACCCTCTACCCCCTGCAAACTTTCTCTCAGGCATGTTTTCATTTAAATGTTTTTGAGGCCATTGAAAAGAGAGCTTTAAGATTTCACTGTGGTCAGAATTTGTGAACAGAATGTGCAGCAGGCAGCCTTCCAGGGCGCCTGTAAAGTAAGAAAAGTGGTCGATTGGTCTTCAGACATTGGCTTGAAATATTATCAGACACATCTTGGATCAGCCACAGGAGTATTTTTGTTTCATCTTCTGTATGGGGGACTATTTTACACCTGATACATATATTATGTTACAAAAAAACTCACAGGTGTAAGGTGGCGCTCTTGAGCACTCCTATGTGCAGAATAATTTTGCAGACAATTCAATCAAAGTAATCCAATGGAAAGAAACAAAGTTTTATTCATGAAAGATTAAGCTATTGACATTGTAAATGACAATGCCATTTATTTATCTGTTTTCAAAACCAACTCATAAATAAACAATTTGTCATTTACAATGCTAATAGCTCTAACTTTGGCAAAGGCGAAACCGTTGCATTGTAAATGCTTGTTTGTTCTTGCTGCTACTTTCTGGGTTTGTGAAACCAGGTCTAGCAAGGACAGTGTCAGGGGTGACAAATGGCAAGCCAGGTGTAAGGCGAGCAGTTACTATCCCCTGGCTACTCCGAAACATAGAGATGAGGTTTAGGTGTGACTAGTGCAAAGGCAATGTCTGAGTTTTAAATAGGCCAGAACAGACTGCCATTAACAGCTCTTCTAGGTTCTGTCCTGTTTTATAGGCCTGGGCTGGCCCTATCGGTCGTCCAGGTATATCCCCAGGAGGCTGGAAGGGAGGGGTCTGGCTTAGGTGTATGTGGGGGGTTGGGAGACTGCTGACTGTCAAATGCACTTTAACACCAATTGCACAAATAAAGGGTTTTTAAAGCGTGCATGCCAATTAGTGATCAGTATCTGCCTACACAAGCTTTGAAAACATTTATTTTGCAATTGGTTGTATAGTCTGTAAGGCCAACAGATAAAGTGATAATTGTCGCCAGGAGATGAGCAGCACTCTTGAGACTTACTACATAATGCATTTGAGACTCAAATATAGTTTGTTTTACACAATGTTGAATGAAATACTGTGAATACGAGAGTGGGACGGGATATATTTTATAGACACACTTTTCAGACACTCATCCCCAGTCACAGATCTGGGTTGAATCCATCATCATACTTTAGCTAACTTTGCCACCCCAGTTCAGACCCAGCCATATGCAAATCAGTCTGACCCTGACACTCATGGGAACAGTCCAGCCCGAACTGCCAAGCCAGGTCTTCCCTGGACCGGAAACAAGCATCCTGGGACCAGTTTTGGGGTAACACCCCTCAACAGCTAGGATAGCTTGAGTCCAGTTACTTTGGGCCCGATTCACAGAGCTAACTTAAGACAAAATCCTAAACTTACTCCATTTTGGTATTCACAGAAGGCACTTACTCATTTTGGTATTCACAGAAGGCCCTTACTCATTTCGGTATTCACAGAATTTAGGAGTCCTAACTTTAGAACTCCTAAATGCCTTCTGTGAATACCGAAATTCTTAAAGTTAGGATTTTTCTCAATTTAGTAGTAGTAGTAAAGTTAGGACTCCTAACTTTAGGACTCCTAAATGCCTTCTGTGAATACCGAAAGTCTTAAAATTAGGATTTTTCTCAATTTAATAGTAGTAAATGTTAGGACTCCTAACTTTAGGACTCCTAAATGCCTTCTGTGAATACCGAAATTCTTCAAATTAGGATTTTTCTCTTTTTAGTAGTAGTAAAGTTGAGAAAAATCCTAATTTTAAGACTTTCGGTATTCACAGAAGGCATTTAGGAGTCCTAAAGTTAGGAGTCCTAACTTTACTACTACTAAATTGAGAAAAATCCTAATTTTAAGACGCTTTGTCTGGTCAACTAATAGACTAACTGTGAATAGGCAGATAAGCGTATACAATTGTTATAGAGAAGTTTCTTTTGATTGTTATTCTCGAAATGTCCTTATAACATTGCTATCTATTTTGTACCCTTTTTTAATTCAATTTTGAGTATTAAATACAAACTTTTTTCATATACACCCTTTATCTCTCTTTTTCATTTGGATCACTTATGGTGACTTATCTATATTGACTGAATATTTGTGGTTGCTGTTTTGCACTATTGGTCCCATGTGTGTAAGGCCGCCAAGTATTGTTTGAAATTCTGTCTTTATTGTATAGCAACAAAATCCCATGAAGGTATCTATACCCTACCACCGCATTTACAATGCGGCGCACCATGGGGCAAAAACAGCACAGATGCGTCACGCATCTTTGCCATAAAAGCGGCGCATTGCTGGAGTTGCGTCGCAAGCGCGACGCTGCTCCAGCAAGGCTTGTGGGGCTCTAACTCCACAATGCTGCGTCAATCCTTACACCTACTTCAAGCAGGCGCAGGGTTTTGACGCAGCAGGGCTCAAAAGTGACTGAGTGAAATCTTGTAGATTTCACTCAGCCACTTTTGTGCGGCGTTCCTGCGCCGGAACGCCCCCTCCCCCTGCGATGGAATGCCTCCTTCTGGCGCAGGGCTTTACAACGTGACGCATTTGGGAGATGCGTCACATTGTAAATACCCCGCACCACGTTGCATCTTTTGCGCCGCCACTGCGTCACAAAAGTGACGCAACGGCGGCGTAAAAGAGGCGCAAGGGGCTTGTAAATCTGCACATGTAATCTTTAACGATTACATGTGCACAATGTACCCATTTCTCATAAATAAACCCTGCCCTTTCCTAATAAATACCTTCCAAGCCCAGGAAAATAATAATGCAGGCAATCACTGAAATAGCCTGTAGGAGCTGAGCACAGCAAAGAGAGATGTCTATAAATACAGCTACACCAAGATTAACTGCATGATAAACGCAGCCTAAGGTCACCTTGTTTGACAGAACTTTCATCAGGTGGCTGCTTGTAATTGTGATAAGAAGGTACAGCAAACACAATGAACAAACGACTGAAGGTAGAATAGGTGAGTGTGTTCACTTCTAAGTATATACTTTGCATGAATGCTTCCCCTTGTTGCCATCATAAAGGTTTATTATGAAAATCCACTCGACCCAGTACATACTCCTTAACGGAACTTGCTCTACAGATTAATAGAGAACCAGAAAACAAATATGTGACATTTAAACTATGAAATAAAACCAGAGAGGGAATACATTCACAGAAGCGCCCTACCCTGCTGCTAAGGTGGATTAAACCTCGGATTGCCTAATGATGCCAGGTTATGGGAACACCTCGTTTCCAGGCCTGGGCTTTTTTGTTGGAAAATCAATGTGTTGTGGGTATTGGGGTATTGATTCAGTTCTGTTGAAGAAACTTCACTGACACGGCAGTTTTAAAAGGGAAGCTCAAGGCTCTGGAAGATGTTTCCCAGTGAACAGGAATTAAAACAAACATCAAATGTGGTGGAATGTACATTTGCTCAACGCTTTTCTGCATTATTTAAAGTGTTGCCGAAGCTATAGATAGCCAGACACATTGAACACAACAGTAAAGATAAATTAGATAGGATACAACTAGTTTAAGTAGTGCTAAATGTTAAGTGCATCTGAAGTTGCATGAGATAACAATGCCTAAAATGAGGCACTCACTCCAATATCATGGTAGAAAGTGCACTTTCCTCTAGTGCACCACAATAGCTGGGGAAATAATGTTTGTACTCTGTGATCTGTTGCCTCTGGCCAATGCACATTCCCAGGAGAACTTTGCTCCCTACCATTGTGGTCATTAAGAAAGGTGCTCAGTGACACTGTGTCCATGAACAAATTGCTCAAGGTAGTGAAAAGGTTTAAATTCCAGCAGTTCCAGGCTTGGCTTGACAACCCTTGAAGTTAATTCTGTATCAAACGCTTCACTTAAGTAACCTTGATCTCCTTTCTCCTCCCTCTTCTCCTTTGAAAGATGCACCTCTCATGTTCCATATGATCTCATCTGATTCTATTGCCTATTCCAGTAGCAGCTGGTGTCGGGGAAAAGTGGTTGGGCAGCGCAGTGGGGTTCAGCAACAAAACAAAAAAAAAGCGTACTTGCCGCTCGCTGCTCTTCTGCTCGCGTTCTTCTGCTCATCTGGGTATAGGTCGAGGCTCCCAGACTCCCCTACAGCCAATACAGATGTTGCTTTCATGGTGGTAATACTGGGAGCCTCTGCCTGCTGTTGTTCTCCACCCAGCAACGCAGCTGGGTTGGAGAGATGTCAGTGCGCATGTCGGTTTGGCTTTCCTAAGATGACCGGCTAACCCGACATGCACTGCTGTCAGCAGTGCCCACCACTCCTCCACCATTCCTGGTACGGCCCGCCACCAAGACGTGGCTGTTTTGATCCTAAAAGTGCTCCCTTACACATAATCCTTCACTTTTCTAATTGCTTAATGCACTACAAGGACATCATTTTCCAGTACTGAATAATTAGCCAGTGCTCTTCTCAAGTATCTATAAATTAAGTTTATCATTCGTTCATCTTTCCCTTCACCTTCACCTAGTCCTTTTGTGCTGACATCTGTTATTTTAGTCACACTCTCTTCTGAATTAAAACTCTACAAACTGGATTTTTCTAATTCCTTTTTTGAGGTTTTCAAATTGATCATCGCATGCTTTAATCCCTGTTAATTTAACTTTCTCTTTAAATATTCCTCTTGTGTTGTGGTTCTACAGGCAAACTTTGGCACACATTTACTATAAAAATCTGCTATGCTAATAAACTTTTACTTAACATTCTTTTTGTTTAGTTGGTTTATATCCTAATTAATCTAACTCACATATGTTGAATTAAAATAGTATTTTCTTGAAGGTTAACTCGTTCATTTGTAGGCTAAATAGTATTTGTCTCACCCTTTCATTGTGCGGCTTGTCATCCCTTCTGTAAATTATTATATTTTAGTGGCATATTTTCATTCCACTAATTCCATCCAAAATCTTTTCCATTGCCCCTGAAAGACTGATGCTGCCGATAGTAGCCAAATGGCATCCTGAAATATATAAACGTTTCAGATAGGGCTTTTACAGCTGTCAGGTATCTAGAATCCTCATGTAACCTCTCCTGATGGTACACTGGTGTCAGACTTAGAGTAGAATCTCCCATCCTCTTATAGCATAGCAATCTGTCCCTAATCTCGGGAAGGGGGTACTTGTCCATCACTACATCTTTGTTCAGTTCATGCAAATCAATTCGCAATCTTACATCCTCTGCCGGATTCCCTGTCGTGACCACTGTAGCCAACGAGTCGTTGCTTGATCTACTTTTATTATTCTCTCGTTAGTCAATCTTTTTTTATGATGGATTCCCTAACTGCAATGGGAATATTTCTTACTTTACTTAATTAAGGATGGGCACCCTTTTTAAGTTTATTTTGAAAACATATCAGAAGATTCTCCTTCAGATTTGTACTTCTGTCTTCACTTGGCTTACCATTATATTCACATTAACTGTCTCTCAGAAAAACATTTAAAAATGTTAATTTTCCCATTAGTTTTGAAGATTAAATCTCTTTGATATTAACCCTAATCTTGCACCTAAATAAAACAACATTTTTACATCTATAGCCTCCATTTCTAGTGTCCAAATTGCCATTTTCTCTTTCACCAACGTTTTGTAGCACTATCTATTCCCTTTCACTGTTGACTTCACTTATTGCTCTTAAGCTCTTTTACATTTCTGCAATTTTATGCGTAGTGACCTTTACTGTCATTAGTTACATTTAACTTTGCTTGCATTATGGCCTTTGTTTTTAGCTATGTGACCTACTGCTCCACCAGTGTAACATCTTTCTTGACATGCATTCATTTGTATTTCATATTCTTTAGGTCTGATTATCAGTTTGCTTTCTTTGGCCTCTTTTTCCGTCTTTATTTTATGTCATGAAATCTTCTAATTTCTTTCCTTTGAGTCGACCTTTACAGAGTAACATATTGTCGTATTGCTACAATTCCTCTGTTACTTTTTAACATAACATCCTAACATGAATTTGCATCTTATTCTCTCATCTAAGTTGTTTCCAAACTTGCATGTCAACACTTACTTCCTTAACTGTGTTACATATTCATATACTGTTTCTTCACTTTTTTTGCATTCTTTTACCATAAAAACATCTTATCAAGATTGTGATTATCTTTGGTAGACAATGTAAATCAAGCTTCTTTACCCAATTGCATCAACAATGAAGTTTTTCTTGGAGCATTCAGAGAAGTTCAACATACCCTGGCATAACGTGCACATTCTTTTTTCCATTTCTCCATATTTAAGTTAGCTCTCCTGGGGTTCTGTGGAAAAATGGAGTTGCAGCAACATTTTGCATTTTGAACAGATGCCAAGTGCCTCAGCGGTTTCACACAGCAGTAGCAGACTTCCAACAGACAACATAGTAACAAGACACCAAACACACAAAGGTGCCAATCCTCAATGTGGTCCTGAAGTTGGTGCTTTTTGTGTCAAAATCATTTATGTCACAATAAACAATGATACCCAACTCAGTACCCAAGCTCTACTTTCCTTTGCTTATTATTACAAGAAATTCTTTGGGGTCAATCAAGAATGTGTTATACTTTATATCTCGCTTGTAAATGTCTTGTGGAGCTCAAAATAGTAGCTACTCCTCTGTATTTATTAGGCATTGTTTATGCTAACGTGTGTTCATTGCGTGATTGATTTTCAACTCGAAAGATCATTGGACGGTGAAAAAATTCATTCCAGGGACCCAAGCTTTTACAGACTCTATAGGATTCGCCAGAAGCAAAATTCAGTCATGCTGAGATGTTGAGCCTAAATCTATCCACTCGAACAAGTGTAAAATGGTTTAAATGAATCAAGTACTTGCAGGCTTGGGTTGACAACAGAAGTTCATTGTGCATGAAAAACCTCACCGACAAGACATTGCTTTTCATTCCCTTTCTCTCGTCCACTTTGACAGATGCATGTCTCATGTTCACCTTCGGATGCTTACTGTTCACTGGAATACCACTGGAAGCTTATTACCACCGGAAACTTCTTTCGTTATAGGTTTTGTCTTGTTTGTCCTACAGTGCTTTGAGACTACATTATTTGTAGCAAAGTAATATTATTGATGTGTGAAGATGATGGGTTGAATTGATGCCCACTACCATGCGATTGAGAAATTGAATAGAGATTGTCCGCGAATAGAAATGATGGTCTAATCTCCTTCAACCCATTAACCTCTGATCTACCATGGAAGATGCCACTGGAAGATGCCGGTTCTGACCAAAGTCCCATACTCATAGCACCACCATCACATCAAGCACACAGGACCATATAAGTTGGTTCCGTTCTCTCTCACTGGCCTTTGGAGACCTGGGTGTTTCTGCAGAGGGTGTCATAGAAGTAGACTATTTTGGGTTGAGTTGGAGCTGCTAGGCCCTCTGCACCATTGCCAAAGTAACTCCAGGTCACGTAAACAAGTATATGTGGTACAATAGTACCATGATACAGTTTAGAAGCTTGCAAAGTATATTGCAGTTATAATGTTTCCTGTGTTAGCTGATTGCCTGACCACAAACTCTACAATCCCTGGTTGCCTCCATCACAAAACTACCCCCGGCCATGCTTTGCAGCGTTATTGGAACAGCGAACCCATCTCCCTGGCTCACCTTGCTTTTCAACCTTGACTCCTTGCAGGCATTCCACCCCAGCATACCTCAGAGAAATGCTGCTTGTCCACCAAAACACTTATGGAGATATACCCTGATGGGCAGAGAAAATCTAACTCTCATCAACATTTGACATTTTGTCGCTTTCCCTTTCCTCCCATTCAAATACTCCCCACTTTTCTGACTTGCATTGCACCACTTTCAATGTGCACTCCGCTGTCCTCCTCCACACACCATCCTAGGCCACATCATCAATTTCTGTACCCTACTGCAGACTCCTGATCAAAACTTGCCCCACACTGCCATGCATACCTCACCATCCTGTACCCTATGACTGCTGAATACAAAGCCTTAATCAACCTTGCTAGAAATATAATGGAACCACCATCATCTACAGAGCTTGTAGCATCTACCATAAGTCTTAGCAGTAGTATATTTTCACATACATCACTCATCACCATCATCGAGAACCTCACTATTTGCATTTACTCTTCTGCACCTTTAAATTCAAATGCATTCTTTGCTACTGTCTCTCATTCATTCCCCAAGTCTTACTCTTCTTTTCCAGCCCTCAGAACAATTATAAGTTACTTACCTACATTTTATTATTTGTCCTCCAATTCCTGTGATCTGTGATACTCAGCTTTTAAAACAAATCTTGGTTCACCACTGCCAACTCTGTTGTTCCCTCTGGACTTAAACCGCCCACTCTATCATGTACTCATGGTTCACCCTAGTCACCTAACTGAAACACACCTGCATTGGTTATAAGCCTCCTGGCTCAAAGCCAACAATGTAACTGAAAGGAACCTCTTCGAACTTACCCATGCCACCAATACCAAAGCTAGATGTAAATGTAAATTATTGTCATACCCCATTTGGGGGTTAAATGGGCAAGCAGGGCCTAAAGGGCATCAACCATTGGTGTGATGTAATTTGCCCCTGATGTTCTGGGGGCCATCTGAGGCAAGTACAACCCCATCAGCACATGACTCTCAGTGGAAGTCATGCAAGCAGTCATAGGCTTCTCAAGGAGGTAGTTGGGTATCAAGAGCTCAGATAGCACTAAACACAACAACAGCACAATAAGAAATGTCAAACTGAGTGATTATCTTTCAAGAAAGAATGTACTTTAATGCACATTAGAACATAATATTGCACACTAACGCAACCAAATACAATTGAATGTCCCTGAGAGTATCAGGCAGTGCTGTTCCTCTGTACACTATCTCCCCTGATGTCCTCTCTGACCTAGGAGAACCCTCTCCTCTGGTTAAAAGATAATTAAAGCTCACAAGCAATTTCCACTATTTGACAGACGTATATTCCGTCTCTTGTGGCTCACTCTTAGGTTTATTCCCAAACGCATGGATCAGTCCTCAGGGCTCAGTGTGCTAGCCTACCTCTCTTCTGAGAGGTGATGCACCAGCCGGCTGCTCCATCACAGTGCTTCGCGATTGCTGCTGGGTCATCTGGCTGGCAGATGCAGAGTTGGCAGTCCTGATTTGTTGCAGCTATTTGAGGCTCTCCACAGACTGGCAGTTGAAGTCAATCATGGGCTGGGGCTTCTGGTCATGATGCGACCACACACAGACCTAGTCTTTGTTGATGATGTGGCCAGGTAAAGGCTTATAATTAGTTGACGCTACACCAATGCAAAGGCCAATACTCTGGTTATAGTGCGTATACACTCAGGCCAATACACTGGTGACAATACGGCAATGTACAGACCGAAACCCGGGTGATGATGCAGCTGATGGTCCGGTAGTGATGTGGATGCACACAGGTTGATATGCCTATATAACCTGCTGATAGTGCAGCTACTCATCTGCCAATACACTGTTGAACATAAGGTAACATGCAGGCCAATACTTGGGCGGTGATGTGACAATGCATAGGCAGATGCTCTGGTGCTGATGGGGCCACACACAGGCCAGTTCTTTTGACTTGAGATCACAGCCCAGACCAGACCATGGCATTCACAGTCGGAATCTTTGGAGTGCCAGCCAGGAACTGCCATGCAAAGACTGCGGCCTCACTGACCAGGAGCTCTATAGATCGCTCTCCTCAGTGTTCTTCTGGGTTCCCCGCTGACTCCGGGGACAGGCTTCACCTCACTTCTCCTGGACAGTCACCTATCCTGCAAGGGTGGAAGGCTCCTTTCCTCTATCAGAAGGCAGGAAGTATTCAAGGCACTACAGAATAGGTATACAGCTCTTCCTGCAAGAGGCCACTTTCAGGTGATGTCCCCTCACCTCTGGAAAGCTGACTGTCAGGCAGACATCAGCTCTGGTGCACAGCAGCTCTCTGAGTACTCTGCAGATAACTTCCTTCCTTGGCCATAGAGGACTTGGAATAGGAGCCTCAAATGGGGTAGTGAGGTCACACTTCAGCACAGCAAAATCATACTGGAGGATACTGTGTGCATCTGCATACCTGGTTTGAGGGGGTTCATTTTTCAAGTGTCCTTTCCAGGTTGCTTTCCATACACAACCTTTGTGCAATGCAGATTAGACTCAGGCCTGGATCACTCAGTTAATAGTCACAGAGAGGGTGAGATATCTGCCCCTGACTGTCAGCAGGGAAAGAGTTAGGTCTCCCCAAAGGTTCGCTTCACCTGTCACGACAAAGTCTACAATCCTGTCTTCCAAGTGGCAGTGTTCAAGATCAACAGCTCCTTATTGAGCAATAGGTCTAATTGAATTTCTGAATGAGCCATGTTTCCACTCCGCTCACTTCAATGCCTAGGTCTCCTCTTACCAGCATTAGGAATGTCAGTAACAGACGTCCACTGTCTGAGATACCATCTCCACCTCCATCTTGTTGAAAGGTCAGGTCTGGGTTATCCTGAATGGATTCCACAGATCTCCATCACTTTGGCTCACACTTACACAACATGCATGTACCACACAGCGTCCACACACACAAAAATGCAGACCATACAATTGGGATGTTAGCACTAGGAGTTGGATAAGTGCATAGAAGCAGAACTTTACATGAGTGGGCCAGTAGGCATCCGTCCCAATGACGTAGATAAAGAGGTCAGGCCATAACTATGAATTTAAAAAACACCATACCCTGCCATCTCCACTCTATATAATAAACCCACAATAGGGAAAGTACTTCACTGTTGGTCTTTTAAGGCACGCTTGATGCACCCTACTAGGTCACAGGGCAGGACCTTACTTATGACATGGGTCAGTGTGGGAAATTGGATTGTTGAGGGGGTGACATCTGTTCAAGCAACAGCCCAGTCCCTGTTTCAGTTAACCACAAATTAATTGAATTAACCTGTGCTTAACCCTCTGGTAGCTTGGCACAAACGCAGTCTGGCTTAACTTAGAGGCAATGTGTAAAGTATTTATGCAGACACACAAACAGTAATTAAATGAAAACACAATACAAGAACAATCACACATCAATTTAGAAAAATACTAGAATTTAATAAATTATTTGACACCAAAATGATAAAAGTCCAATCAGTAGAACAGGAGTTATACATTTTTTAAGTTTTTAGTAAAAAATAGTGTCTAGAAGCTCAAAGTGCCAACTGCGGACATCTAGTTGTGTGAAACTGGGTCAAAGTGGAAAAATATGGCTGACTCGATGGAGCGTGAGTCGGCCTCAAGAAATGGTCTGGGCCCGGTTGGTGCCTACTTTCGGACTTAGAAGCAATTTAAAACAAAAACACAACAACCAACGGTCCAGGACCAAAGAGGCACCACTTGGGGGTTCAGGACTCCCTCAGGCTGGGTCCAGGTGTAGGTTCAAGATGGTAGTACTACCTGTGGCTCTGAACAGGAGGCCTGCAAACTAGCCCTTGCACTCACTCTGGTAGTTCTGGATTCGGGTGAAGAAGCAGGGCTCAATCAGCAGGGCAGACCTCTGAGGGTTAAAAGCAGGAGGATCCAGGCAGCAAAGCAGCCATTTTAGGTGCAGCAAAGCAGTTTTGTGGAATACACAGCAGGCCACAGCATCAGGCAGTCCTCTGAGAGTCCTTCCACGGGTCCAGAAAATGAACTGAGGAATGGGGTTGAGGGGCCCCTTTTTAGGTTTTGCTGGCAATGCGTACGAAGTACGCATGCGCTAGCAAAATCCTTATGTTTCTCTGTTGGGTCGGGTATCCGCCCCCTCCTCGCCCCCTCCTCCCATTGGCTAGCTCCATAAATGGAGGCTAGCCATTGGGAGCCGGATCTGTCCGTCAAAGGCCGGACCAGATTCGGGGGTGTTCCCGCTATTTTTTCCCTCTCCGCCTCTGCGATGTCGTCATCGCGGCGGTGGGCGGAGTTTCGTTTTTTTTAAAATTTGTTTCTTTTTCTCATTACGCGGCCGACCGCCGCAGGAGGAAGTCGAGGTGAGTGCTGCCGTTCCCTCCCCCCTCCCGCTGTCCATGAGCCCCCCCGCCCACCTCCCGCGTCTCATGTCGTCTGTGCCGTTCCGCCCCCCTACCCCTATAGCGCGAACTCGCCCCGAAGCTATCCGGGCGCTTTACATGAGCACCGGTTGTGTTGCAGGCGGTCACATTCATTTCTAGGCAGGGGGAGATGAAGTGGTTTGCCCAGAATCACAGGATGCTTCCGCCTCCCGCTAGACTCGATCCAGTTCTCCAGCTTCAAAGTCGGCCCACTGGGATGCCCCCGGGCGGCAGGGGCCGGGTTTACACATAGCTTGTGCGCACCGGTGCAATCTCGCCTGTTTAGCTTTACAAGCGTGTGGGCCGCGGGCTTTGCCAGGCGTTCATTCTGTGATACCAGAACCGGCGGGCTGGTGTTCCTGGCGTTGAGTGAGGTAAACACCGTTTACATTATTAAACAGCTAGCGCTTAGAGCACGACAAGTGTGAAATGTGTGTGTACATATCTTTGTGTACTAGGCGGGGGCTGGGGAGCGCCTGTCACAGCCCTCATTGCTATGCGTGCGTCTCATCTCATAGTTCTAGGCGCTGTGCCCGCCCCCTGGCCTTTTCTAGTACCCTTTGACCCCTGTTCCTTCTGGCTCGAGAGTGCAGATGTGGACAGTGGGGTGGAGGGGTGCACCATCTCCTATTTACTGAAGGAAGGTGCCCTCGCGCTAACAACGGACTCAAGCTGCCCCTGCCCTGAGCTGGAAAGAAAAGCGCCTCTAAGCGCCGGCATCGGCCTCCCTTCGGAATTCCATGTTGTGACGTGTAATATTCGGGTTTTGGGATTTTGCTGTGGCAGATTTCACACACAGACCAGAATTTGAATGTGGACTTTACATGGGCAAGACTGTCCCCCGAGACCCTGCTAACTGCGCATTCTATTGTCCATGTATAGTACGGAGATGGCAGACCTAAGGTGTATGTTGACAGGAACCATGAACATGCCCTGCCTTCTCGCCCCCAATGGCCTCTTTCATGTACCCTCCTCCCTGCTCTGCCTGTTTCTGTGTAAGTGAATATTGCACGGTGATCCTGGGTGCATGCACGGCTCGCCAGCGGTGAAACCTGTCAAGCCTCGGTTGTGACTGCAGGCGTGTGGCCTGTTCTACGACCACACAGCTGCTGGAGTGTTGTGTCTTCGCCTCCTGTGCTATAGTGTTAGCAAAAAGATATACAAATGTTTGTCCTCTTTCCTTTCCACTCTGTCTTCCACTTAGCAAATTCCTTTTTTTTAAAATTCTTTTAATAAAATGTACACAATGTAGATTTTCTCTTTCCACTCTTGTAGATGAAACCCTGACACAGCGCCCACTTTGCGACGCCTATCGTCCAGGGGCACTGGAATTAGGCAGCAGCTTTTTTTTTTGCATCATTATGGACTTGTGGCATTTTCCACTGAATCCTCCTTCTGCTGAACAATTATCAGATTTTACCCCCAAAAAGGTGTTTCTAGCACAAACAAATCAAAAGTGAATTAAACGATTTTCTAATCCTGGCTCCTCTCAAAAGCAGACCACTAGCGAAGGGTTACTGTTAACCTTTCAGTTTTAACGTGTTAATCTGGTGCTAATGAGGTGCAACTTTGTCCAAACAACATTAATAGGTGTTGGAATGACAAAATAATACTGTGGCACATTGTGCTGCATTTTGCCTCATCTGATCTTGCTATATACTTTTGACAAGCCGGCTGCATATTTTGGCCTTTATTGCAGCATAATTCGAGTGCCTAGCTTGAGCCTGTCTGAGGAAGGAGCTCTAAATTTGTTCCCACTTGACAGGTTTAAGGAGAACCTGCTCTGAACGTACGAATTACAAACATGTCAAGCATAAATTCTTAAAACATTTGCTTCCTCCGGCCAGGGGGCAGAGGAATGGGGATTAGTTACATGGTCGCGTGGATGGCATCACAGTCATGCTTTACACATGTAATATTGTACACGATTACAAAAATATAGAGCATGATAACGATTTAGTCAGATACACTTAGCTGTCGTTGTCACAGTCGTTGGAATGGCAAAGGCGTAATCTTGCAAGCCTAGTAATATTGTTTCTGTGTTCAGGGGCGTAACAAAGGGCCCCTGCAGCCCCTGTGGGGCAGAGGGGTCTCTCATCACATTCTGTAAGAGGGGGCCGTCATCTTGCGCTACGCCATTTACTGGGCACTGCTGTCCTGAGGCAGAGAAGTGCAAAACGTACTTATAATAGTATTACTTTATTATTTTGACGTTTTTACACTTGTTAACAATGTCTGAGCATAGGTTGCACCTCATTAATGCAAGCTCCGCTCTACAATATAGTAATAAATAATAAGAGAAAGGTGATCAATAAACCTTTTCCCCGCCCCCCTGGTTCCCCTGCCCCCTGGCTGTGCATGCTTCCCTGCCCCCTGGCTGTGCTTGCTTCCCTGCCCCCTCGCTGTGCTCTGGGTGTGTGTCAGTCACATCTTGGATCAGCCACAGGAGTATTTTTGTTTCATCTTCTGTATGAGGGACTATTAGATTAAGCTATTGACATTGTAAATGACAATGCCATTTATTTATCTGTTTTCAAAACCAACACATAAATAAACAATTTGTCATTTACAATGCTAATAGCTCTAACTTTGGCAAAGGCAAAACCTTTGCATTGTAAATGCTTGTTATACATGGTGCCTCATTTGAAGTAGGAAAAGTTTCAAGAGAATTCCCTTTGAAGTGCTTAAAGTTTCCTGACTCCACTGCCCTGGATTTAAAGCTGGGTGCATGAACAATCCAGAGTCCAACTACACCCAGTCATGTGACCCAGGGGAGGATGCAAGAACAAAATGGTTTAGTGTAGAAAAAACCCAACTTTCTAGAAGTCGCATTTTCAAATTTGTAACTCAAATTTCGACTTTACTATTAAAGAGGATTGTTAATTACAATTTCTCATACACCAAACATGACATCCTCACCTGTCCCAATCAAATGTTATCATTCATTAATTGTAATAAGACAACCCAATGTTACCCTATGGGATAGGTGGACCTCACACCAGTGAAAAATGAATTTAGGAGTTTTTTTTACTACCAGGACATGTAAAACATAAAAGTACATGTCCAAACTTTTAATTGCAGTGCACCCTGTCCTATGGACTACCTAGGGGGCCTACCTTAGAGATGACATATGCAATAAAAGGGGAGTTTACAGCTTGTCAAAGGATTATATTTAAAAATGTCTAGAGGCATGTTTTACGGGGCTACTTAAGTGCAATAAGTGCTGCAGGCCCACTAGTAGCATTTCATATGCAAGCCCTGGGTATATGGTATACCACTCTACAAGGAAGAGTAAATTAAAGACGTCAATCAGGCGTAAGCCAAACACTTTAGCACTGGTTAGCAGTAATAAAGTGCACAAAGTCCTAAGGCAAACAAAAATGAATTTCAGTGAAAAGTGGAGGCCAAATGCAAAAAGATTGGGAGAAGACCACACTGAGGCTGACAGGTCTAACAGTCAGCTTAATGTTAAGACCAAAAATGGGAAAGAAATGATACCAGATATACTTATGCAGGGAAACACGAACCATGCAGGGGACATTCCTATTCCAACACTTAAAATCTGAACATCTCTCAAAAAATTAAAGAATTGTCCAAAGCTTTTCTTAAAGAAGCTTGAGTTCATCATCATCATCTCCCCAACATATTCTCCTAAAGCTGAAGAAGATTTTCAAAGTCACAGACACACAAAATTACCTCTCTACTTAACTATGCTCCTCCAGTGTTAAGCACCTCTGTCCCCTACCATGTCCCTTAGGCCCCTATTATGCTGAACTCAAGGGAGGATCCTGAAGCTTCCTCTAAACTCTAATACCCTGCCACGTTCTCTGGGATACCCTTTTATCTGCCGCATACTCAGCAACTACCATCCTTCATTCAGCCTCATCTAGACCACCAAGATCCTTTAAAAGAATCCAGGTAAACAAATCAGCAATACAAGGGAAGTGATGTCCTGGATTTTTGCAATCCTGCCTTCCACTCTTAAACACACCAAGGACACAACAGGTATTATGGTGCGGGATGACACCCTGTCTTCAGCACCCTATTACTGCTGGTCACTGCTGGTCTATTCCCTTGCACATTGCCCCTTGGTGTCCCACACCCTCAGCTACTATACACTCCAATTAAAGTTTTTCCCTTTTTTCATTTGACTGTCAGGGAACAAGCTGCTGCTTCCTTTTAAATGCACCTTGTCAAGTGCTTTATTGCATATGGCCCAGGGCATTGGGCTCCATAAAGCGCTACATTGATATATTGTTGCCTGATGAGTTTGGTTAGTCTTTGTACATATGTATTTAGCCAGCAGAGTTTCGACATGTATGAGGCCGCAGTCTTAGTGGTAAACGGGCGCTTTTAGAGCACCCGCACCATGTTCATCCCACCTTGAGTTCTGCTGGGTGTTAAGAGAGGCTTGGGTGAAACAGCTAGTGGCAGATCTACAAGGAAGTGCCGCAGCACGGCAACGCAAGCCCTTTGGCTGCGCCACGCTGCAGCACTTCTGAAGCACAGGAATGCGGCATATTTACAATAATATGTTGCATTCCTGTGCTCTCCCTGCGCTTGCGCACAAACTGAAACCATGCGCCGGCGCAGGTACCCTTGCACCGTGGTGCAAGGATGCCTGCGTCATGGGGAGATTGTTTTTGTGCAGGAAGGAGCATCGTCCTGCACAAAAACAGTCACTACAGGCATTTTCCTCTTTCAATGCATGCTGTAGAATGCAGCACGCTTTGAAGAGGAAAAAACTAGGAGAAACTAAAACATTTCTCCTCGTTGCACCTCGCTACAATAGGAGGCGTAGCATTGACACGCATTTCCAGATTTACAATTCCTCGTAAATCTGGAAATGTGTCTCGTTCCAAGGGTATTGTGTGGGACACCCACAGCAACACCCATGGAACGCCCCTTCCACGCATGTGAAGGGGCCATATTTACAAGGAGAGGAAAAGTCATGCAGGGTGCTTTTCCTCTCCTTGTAAATATGGAGAAGCGAAATGCACCCCCAGTACATCACAAAAAGTGACGTGCTGGTGGCGCAGGGGGCTCGTAAATCTGCCCCCCAGAGTCTAACCGATAAAGTCTCGCACACCTCGACCAACCATTTGCTTTTTCTTGGAGCTGTTGCCTAGGTGCTCGCTTGAGGAGAAGTCGATGCTATTGGAGCCATTTTACATGAGCACCAGTTGCGTTACAGTCGGACACATTCATTTTGTGAGGCAGCGGGAGATAACGTGATTTGCCCAGAATCACAGGAAGTTGAGAATCCCTGCCCAGACTCGAACCCGGGGGCATAATATCAAGACAGGCGATAAAATTATCCCCGCTTTATCTGCAGAAAACTGCAGATAAAGCGGCGATAATGGGCTTGATAATATGCTCTATGGAATTTCAATCGAAGCCCATGTTAGATGTCTTCACATCTAACATGGGCTTCGATTGGAATTCCAGAGAGCATATTATAAAGCCCATTATCGCCGCCTTATCAGCAGTTTCCTGACGATAAAGCGGCGATCATTTTATCGCCTGTCTTGATAATATGCCCCCCGGGTCCCCAGCTGCGAGTTCGACCGCATATCGATTGCTTCCCTCTGTCCCATCCCCTCCAGAACGTGGTCTGCGGAGGGGAGAGTCTTTTAAAGTTGTTTACCAATTGTAAGAGAAATATGTAAGGAGAAGTTAAAAGGTACAGGGGAGAATAATGGACGTTTCTATGGAAACACCTTACATTTGAAAAGAAGGGAAGATTTTCCAGTGGAGGTTTTGAAATGTATTTGGAATGTGTTAGCAGCCGAACAAAGATGATTGAAATGTAAAACTAAAAGCACAGAAGCAGGGACCACACTGCTGCTGGGGGTGAAGAAATGCAGCTACAAAGCATTTAAGGGTTCAACAGGGGACAGATGCAACTCTTATTTCACACAGTCTACTTCAATTTTGGAAAGAAGTGGTAGGCAGGGATTCAATAATATAATTCATTTAGGTTGTAATATTCAAAACTTTTTCCAGGTGTCTAAACTTTCTGGGAAGAAGCTATTTCTGATGTCTTCATTAAACAAAGCGGCACCAATTCTGTAGTAAAATGTAATTGCAAAAATTGTATCTGGGCTTGTGTAGGCACAAAAATTTGGCAACCTGCATATCCTCCATCGTTGTATGTCTTTTCCAGATGATGTCTCTGTAATCTGCTCAATTTTAGTCTTTCGATTGTCCTGGAATGTCTGTTGCGAAACTTTAGCTGGCACAGGTTCCTTGTAAAGCTGTTTTACAAGATAGCAAAGCCCTTGTTAATGCCGCCTCTTACAAGTACCATTAATCACCACTTGTTTGTGCAGGTAAAACGACTACCTGTTGTATCTAACTTCAGTCTAAGGAAATTGAATTCTGTTTTCCTAATAAAAGGAACTTTGATGTCTTCATCTGTCTCCCTGTGGTGGGTACCGGTGGCAGGAGGGTTGTTAGCGAACCATGTGTGTTGGGTCACCTCATTCCTGTTGGACAGCCCGGCGTTCCCATGGGCTGCTGGTGAGGCCTGCTATGTGTGCCATCCTGCAGTGCTCCATGAAGTTTCTCTTTTTATTCGCTGAGTACCCAGTGTTCTGGCACATAGTGCCAATATCGGCCCCCACCCAGACCTATTCAATACAACACACTCTTTCCCCAATAACCGACACAACACAAGTTGATGGAGAAAGTTGTTGCAGTTTTATTAGCATAACCTTATGCCAACATGTTGGGTTATCTTACGAGCGATCCAGAGCAGGCCGACCCTCGCGACCCGCCCACCTGATGAGTCATAACCCCCGCGGTGTTAACCGTGGGGGCGTTGTCAGTTTCTGGGGGGAAGGTCTAACCCCTCACCCGGCGAACCCCTCGTTTGCCCATTACACACGCCCCCCCCTCGGGGGGCGGAGCGTTGGCAACCCCCGGTTGCTCAGGTGCACAACCGCCCGAAGGACTAACGGGGCGCCGTCGGTCCTCCAGGATCCGCCGTGGATCTCCCTGGGGATAATTCGCTCACGCACCCTTCCGGTGCTCCTGTAGAGGGTACCCTTCAGTACCTTCCTGTATTGGATCGCCCTGTAACTCCGCCAAGGCTCTGGGTGCGGCAGCCGCCGTCCCAGAGTCCCCCCACACCCTGATTCTCCTCTAACTACAACCCGCTGCTCCCATTGCTTCTGATAGGTCAAGCAGGAAGATGGCCATCCCTACTTCAGATAGATGAACACCGTCCTCATCGAAGCAGCCCGTGCATTTGGTGTGTAACAGGCTGTGCCTTATGAATCCGAATCTCCTTTGCTCCGTGAATTTGCGCATGGCTCTGTTCACACGCCTGCGGGAAGTCTCAATGCCCACCCCTGATCTAGCGTCTTTCCAATGCAGTCTTGGAGTAATTTCAGACCACCATAATTCACAAGGCCCCAAAAGGTTGCTCAAATCGCACAGCGTGACCCTCATTGTCTGTAGCAGGACCCTGCGCTCCAAGTGGACCAACTCCTCGCCCCCAAGATGTAAAATTAACACGTCTGGAGGAGATTCACCCCCGTCCAATAACTGCTGAAATACCCGCTTCACGCTACTCCAGTGTAAGTCAGCCGACACTATCCACCTGATCTTTGCAGTTGAGAAACCATGCTTCCATTTTCCGCTGTGAGCCCACCGGGCTATGTTTAGGATTCTGACATTTCCTGCCACCCAGACAGATTTACCTGACAAATAAAAGATGCAGATGCTTAAAAAACCATGTTTATTAACATCACTCCAAATTAAACACTGCAATCAAATACACTGACTGAAAGTCACACATCTATTATTTACAATAAAATACAATCCAGAAATTACACTGTGCCACCACTCAAGTGCGGATGTATCTTCTATAACAGTTAGACTCCCAGCGCCCCACCTGTTTTATATTTTCCACTGGCAAACCTGCCTGAAATGCTGTGGTTGCAGCTCCTATCCTAAAAGAGTGGGTACAAAACCTTTTCCCTTGCTTTTTGTTGCCAGATAAGTCTAAACAAGTGTCCATAATGCGCTGTAGTTGGTACTTGGTCAGGGGGGTTTCATCTGCATGGATCAGCAGGTAGCCTTCCACAGGGGGCCGCTGTGCAAGGTAAGTCTCGACCAGCCGCACGGGGCAGTACCTGGCAATTTCCAACCTGTTCAGCACTATTAGCCTGCCCGCCGCTCCTTGGTCTGTCTTGGATTGTCTCAACCTTATAGACAAACAGTCCCCCATTAAAGTGGCATCCTGTCTACACAAGGCTGCGCCTGATTTGTCATTCTTCGAGGTGGCCACAATCTCCCCTATTCTGAACGCGCCAAAGAAGGCTAGTGCAAATGTTGCGGAAAAAAGAGCTGCCTCAAATGCTGAACTGGTGGCCCTATCTGTGTAATCCAGCATGACTTTCAAAGTTGCAAAATCAATCGCTGCTCTATTATCAGGAATGCGGGGCTCGCTTCTAGACCAACCCTTCAGCGCTGACTTTATTAAAAAGGAGTTGGTTGGGTCAGGCTGTCCCCCTAGTCTAGCGCGGTGACTAATGGCCGACAAATGCCCCGCCACCCAAGATTGTGACTTGCCCTCATCCTTCGCCCACAAGATAAAATCATGAGTCCTGGACTCTAAGGAAGGCTGCTCTTGTTCCCACTCCCCGGTGACAGCACAGAATTTCTGCACTCCTGCCCGGTAACGCTTGACTGTTCGAGGAGCCAACGCCAGCTCGCCTAGACATCTCAATCGCTTCTCAGATTCAGAATGAACCACAGGTGCTCAGGGAATCTTGTCATTTCTTCCTTTGCTCTCGGCCACGCCTCCCGAAACCTGTGCCACTGGAAGTGAGAAAGAGCGTCAGCAGCTGTGTTTTGGATCCCTTGTATATGCAGCGCTCTACATTCTACATTGCAAACCAGACACACCCTCGTCAACTCTCTGAGTAGGCAAAGAACTAAAGGGCAAGAAGCAGACTGCGAATTGATGGCCTGTACCACAGCCAGATTATCTGACCACATCAAAACCCTACGCACCGCTAGCTTCGCTGGCCAAAGGTGAAAAGCTATCACGATAGGAAACAATTCTAGCACAGTGATGTTAGAAGTCACCCTCTTCTTCCTCCACACCTTTTTTGGGCGCACCAGTCAGTGTCAAGGATAACACCGAATCCTTCCCTACCGGATGCATCTGTGAACATAGCCAGATCCGGGGATCCTGCCCAAGGTGCCCTCCAAACTACAGAGCCGTTGAAATCTGCCAGGAAAGTTGCCCACATCTTAAGATCCTCTTTCATGCCTTTACTAAGTCTCACCAAATGATAACTCTTCCGGACTTTCGCGGTTGCCCTCGCCAACCTGCGCGCAAAGACCCTTCCAGCCGGGATGATTCTGGTGGCAAAGTTGAGTTTCCCCAGCAGACCTTGCAAGAAACCTAGAGTCACCTTGTCCTGGCCAACACGATGGACTGCGCCAGATCCCGAACCTTGTCTGCTGGTAATCTGCACTCCCCCTTCACCGTGTCAATCTCAATCCCTAGAAAGGTCAAAACCTGCGCAGGCCCAACCGTTTTACCAGGCGCTAAAGGGACCCCTAAAGAGGTGGTGAGTTCTTGAGAATTCTGCAGAGACTCGCTACACTCCCTAGTTCCATGTCTCCCTACAAAAAGGAAGTCATCAAGGTAATGAGATACTCCGCTGGTCCCATAGCTGAACTGCAACGCCCATTGGAGGAAGCTGCTGAATGCTTCAAAGTATGCGCAAGACACTGAGAAACCCATCGGCATGCAGCGAGCGTAATAATACTATCCATCCACTTTGAAACCAAGCAGGTGTTGACTACTGGGATGCACCGGCAACAACCTAAAGGCTGATTCTATGTCGGCCTTGGCCAACCAAGCTTCAGTCTAAGGAAATTGAATTCTGTTTTCCTAATAAAAGGAACTTTGATGCCTTCATCTGTCTCCCTGTGGTGGGTACCGGTGGCAGGAGGGTTGTTAGCGAACCATGTGTGATGGGTCACCTCATTCCTGTTGGACAGCCCGGCGTTCCCATGGGCTGCTGGTGAGGCCTGCTATGTGTGCCATCCTGCAGTGCTCCATGAAGTTTCTCTTTTTATTCTCTGAGTACCCAGTGTTCTGGCACAGGGTCTGCATTGCCATGAATATGCTGATGACACTCAGGTTTGTCTCTTGGTCCAAGGCAATCCAGAGAGAGAGCTCAGGTCCCTGAGGAAGCGTATGTCAGAAGTGTACAACTGAGCTGAGAAAACCAGAACGACCTATATTGAAACAGGATGCAGCTAACAAGTGCGTGTTCCAAGGGGCCAGGCTAAGTGTGGGGGGCTAAATGTTATTGGTGTGCGTCCCCTTCCAGTGGCCCCGAAATGTAGCGATGCCATCATTCTTACCTGAAGCTTAGGCGGGGATTCGATATCAGGATGTAGGATTCCTTCTTGTTGGCTCAAGACTGTGGATCTGTGATTGATATGTTCATATCACCCTAACTTAGGGGCCTATTAGGATGGCGGACGGACCAGCGTCCGTCCGCCACCCCCGAGGTGGAGGGAACGTCCGCAGGGGCTGCGGCGTTCCCTCCAGTGCAATTAGGATGTGACCGCCACCCTGGCGGTCACATCCTCTATATTTAACATTGCAGCGGGTGCTGCTTTAAGCAGCACCTGCCGCAATGTTAAATATGCATGCTTTGCATTTGCATGCACAAAGCGGCAGGCACCGCGCGGTGCCTGCCGCTTCGTGCATGCAAATGCAGGGGGGTACCATAGGTACCCCCCATGTGCACCCCCCTTCACCCTGGGCGCCCCCAAAGAAAAGACTGCATGCCTTTCCACAGCGGAAAAGCCGCTGCGGAAAGGCATGTGTTCTGCCCCATCCTAATATGGCTGGCGGTGTCTGATAGACACCGCTACCATATTAGAGCATTTCCGGCGCGGTCGGAAGGCGACCGCGGCGGAAAAGCGGCGGACGGTCTTGCCGTCCGCCGATGACCCCCCAGCCATCCTAATCTGGCGGGGGGGTCTTTGGAGGCACCGCAGCGGTGAATCCGCATCCTCCGGGCCGGCGGTGGCTTCCGCCGGCCCGGAGGATGCAGATTCACCGCGATCCTAATCGGCCCCTATGTGTGGGAATCCCTACATACAAAGATTACCTTGTATCTACCCGAGAGGCTCACGTTAGTGAAAACCTTACATTTTTAATTCTGGTCACCTGAGATCTTAGTATCTGCAGTGGTGTGCCTAAAATTGATTCCCCCACAAAATATCCTCAGAGCCTCTTCGTTTTACAAAGCTGGCTGGCCCACATACAGAGAAAGGTTTTGGCTCGAGCGAGGTACCATGGGTTGTGTAGAGGCCTCGCCACACCTGGGCCTTGAGGATCTTGGGAGCTCTGCACTGGCACCTTCAAAAGGCCTGCAGTGGGGCGGGGATCCATCAACGATTGGCACTTGAGGGCTTGGACTACAGACTGATATATCTGATTCAGCCATGATAGTGCATCCAATCGGAAAGCAATCATTCTTGAGGGCCCTCTCCTAAAAACATAGTGCACCAAAATATTATAATACTCACTGTTTTTTGCACCATTTCCTTGACAAAAACAAGGAATGCAGCAAACAGCCTTATTGAACTTGTAATAACGTATTTGTCATGCACCAAATGAAACACTATCGATTGTCACCACTTTTTAAAAGTTGACATCGCTGCTTTAACTAGTGATCATGCCACAGGGTTAAAAGATTCCTCTTGCTTCAAGGTGCAAACTAGCAGATGCTCATTTAACTGAGATGAAGGGGCATAATTCAAGAGCCACAAATGTACAGATAATAAAATTAAACGCTTAGTCTGTCTGTCTGTCTACACCTACGGTATTCTACCTATCTATCTACCTTCCTGTCTATCTTTACGGCTGGATGGCTGCTGGGCAGTTAATTAATCAATCACTCAGACAGACACAGTCAATCAGTCAGTCTGTCTGTCTTTTAATTGACCAGTCTATCTACTTAACCATCCATCCATAAAGTACATCCATCCATACATGCATCCATCCATCCACTATTGTAGTACTTTTTGCGCACCCGCACATCCTGATAAGTTTCCTAGGAATAAACGTTCCAAAACTCTGTCCTACGGATTTGTTCGTAGTGTTTACTGAGATACAGGGAGCATATCCTGAAATGCATAGCTCGAGCACGCTTTTCAATTTCTTATGACCTCTACCTTTTACTGTGTGGAATCAAAGATATAGTGCTGTGGGTGACAACAGAACCGTGACTCTGGTGGAGTTCTAACTCAAGTAGGGCTTATTTACAAGCCCCTTCACTTTCTATATGGGAAAAAGTGAGGCACCGGCGGCGCAAGGGGCTTGTAAATAATCCCCTTGGTTTCCCAAGTCTGAGTCGACCTGAGTTCTTCTGCATTCCAACAACCATAATCAGGGGCGGCTCTAGGCTCATGGCAGGCCTGGGCAGGGAGCGTAGGTAGGGGGCCCCGGAAGAGGGGGTCTGGGCGGGGCGGAGCCCAACCAGAGCTCAGGAAGGTGTTTGGAAGTGGAACAGAGCCGGAGGCCGCCAAATCCCTGCCAGCGGCCGCCACGCAAATTTGTATCCATCCTCAGAGGATTCTTATATTAAGGATATATATTGGCGTGGTGGCCCCTGGGGTTTGGTGGCCCTGTGCAGGTGCACAGCTTGCACATGCCTAAGGCCGCCCCTGCTATAATAAAGTAATGCGTTATGTTTGAGACTTTATATAACACTGCCTCCCCCTTGTGAGGTGCCACAAAGCATCGGGTTCTTGGCGCCCTTTCTGAGTGCCTGGTTTGCACATTGCATTGGATGAAGTTCAGTTTACCTGGGAGGTGTTGTGTGAGGTGCGTTAGTTAAAAGACGTACTTCATATAAGGTGTGGCGAATGACACTGCACAGACGGACGGATAAGGTGTCACGGAGAGGGTGAGAGTCGACGCAGCAGCTCCTACCTCTCAATATCAATATATCAATATTTATACTTTATTCGGTCAAAAACCATCACAGTAATACATAAAACATTGGTTTAAATGCACAGTTGCATATATACATCGGAACATAATGTTGAAAGGTGATAAAATAATTTACTATTCATTCACAGCCATGATACCATCAAAAAGACACAAATATATGAAAGCAAATTACAGTATAGAAATTGATCTAACCTAATAGCCATAAGGCCCACACAAGATCCGGTAGGTCCACAATCACAGGGTGCCAGCAAAGACGAATGGCTTGTATGGCTATCAGGGATCTCTACCGAACATCATAAAGAACTAAGGGATTGCCTGAGAAGCATAAACATATTAAAGCACAATATGGTTAAAAAAAAAAAACTATTTACCATATGCAATTTTCCCTAAGCACCAAAAAGACACATATCATGTAAAACGGCTAAAAAATAACTATGATCCGTTTGTACCAAACATTTAAGAAAAAGCGACTTACTGCGAATACTATAGAATCCGAGGTGTCAGTTTTGAATATGTTTCTAAATAATTCGAGGTCCCCAATTTCAGACACAGCGGATGAATCCACAGCGCCTTGAGACCCTGGTAGGTGAGTAGCCGCGCTTTACAAACTCCTGATTGATTGATGGACTGGTGGTGAACACCTAGCTACGCCAGACAAAATAACAGAATACGTTCCCCTGTTTTGGAGTCCGCACCACAACCAGGACATATGCTGGTGGTCACTCCATTACTCTTACACCTTCGAAGCACTCTGAGAGGTAAATTACCCAATTAGAAAAGCACAATGCAGCATGTAGGCCATTTCCGACCCGGATATCCCAAAAAATCTCAATAAAGTTTGTTGTGAAAAAAAAAATGCACATGCACTCTTGTAGCGGGGGAGGTGTAATAGTATCTGGAAACGGTTCGAAGTATGAGGTACTCTTAGACTCAATGTACTTGATAGGTTTTTTTTAATTTGTTTATTGGCAATTTAAAGACATACAATGTCTAACATATGAAAAACAAACATATTGACCGTTTCACAACAACATCCCGTGTCCAAGCTGTTACATATCTGAATTTCCCGGAAGTATACTTCTACAACAAAGCTATTATACATCATTAGTCCATTTGATGTGCTTGTAAATATGCAACTAGGAAGTTCCAGTAATCTTTGGGTTTCGACCCTGATGGCAGCTCTTCTTCATAGGTCTTCAAGGTATCTTTACAGTATGTCAGGTCTGTTAACCACTGTTTAACCCTTGGGGCCTGTTTACTACCCCATCAGAGCGATACTTGGCGTTTGGCCATTAACAATGCTATTACACAAAATGTTCTCTTCCTTGCACGTACACTTGACACCTGACCCAGCAAACAGGTACGTACCGAGCAATCAATAGCAATACCCAACATGTCCCTCAGTGTTTGAGTCACTTCTGCCCAATAGCGTGCCATTGCTGCGCATGACCATGCTAAATGCAAGAAATCTGCGTTGTCTGTTCTACATCGCTGGCATCTGGATTCAGCTCTCGAACCCGTACCTGCATAGTCTTACCGGGGTGTAATAGGTTTGGTGCAAATATTTGTAATGCAACATTCTTACGTTTCCATTAGGTGTCAGCAGGCCTGTCATTGAACATGTGGTAGACCATTCCTCCTCTGTCAGTGAATGTACTTGATAGTTAAATGTCCATTGTTCCTGTTCAGAACATATTGGGGCATATTATCAAGGACAGGCGATACATTATCGCCGCTTTTATCGGCAGGAAACTGCCGATAAAGCGGCGATAATGGCCTTGATAATATGCTCTATGAATTCCAATCGAAGCCCATGTTAGATGTGAACACTATGAATTCCAATCGAAGCCCATGTTAGATGTGAACATGGGCTTTGATTGGAATTCATAGAGCATATTATCAAGGCCATTATCGCCGCTTTATCGGCAGTTTCCTGCCAATAAAAGCGGTGATCATGTATCGCCTGTCCAGGGGCGGTGCGTCCATTAGGGCGCTTGGACGTTGCCCCACTAAGCATTGCCGTGTCACTCTCTGACTCATCACAGAATGCAAATTAATCCCTCGATTCGCAGGCCACCAGAGCATGAGGCAGTCAGCGTAGAAGGGGGTGGGGCAGCACTACAGTTCAGCTGCAAGTCAGTGTCTGATTGACATCCACCACCGTAATGTATCACAGCAGGTGGTCGGCCAGCAGAGCACACAGCAAGAGCGCGCATATTCTGTTTAGGGCTTAAACATTTTGCGACCAGCCCTGAACATGCGCAAACTAGGCTGCTCATTAGAAGAGCGAGGGTTGTTCCATGCTGCTCTTCTAATGAGCAGCCTAGTGCGCATGTGCGGACTGGTCACAAAAATATGTTAAGCCCTAAGCACAACATGCGCACCACTGCTCAAGGCAATCCTGACGCTGCTGCTGGAGCAGCATCTGGATTGGCTGAGAGCAGACGGCACTTGCCGAGGCGCCAACGCGGGAGTCGGGCCCAGGACCAGGAGAACTGGCAGAGACGGCGCGTATCCGGTAAGTTTAGTTTGCTTAACAATTATTTTAATCTCCCCTGCGGGACCTCTAACACACCTCCCATCCTCCCCCCCCCCCCCCCCCCCCCCCCAGAATTGGAGCGCGAGATGCGACCGCGACTTCAATGAGAACAGTAAAATCATTATATGTGTGTTTTTTTGTGAAGGTAGGGAACCTGAGCGAGGTTGGCTGTCGGTACTCTCAGGCTATCTCCCCCTCCGGTTCTCCCTCTACTTCTTACTCTCTATTTCTCGCTCGCTTCTACCCATCCCCCCCCCCCCCCCTCCTCTCTCTCGTGTCTATCTACCCCTTCGCAGAAGATTGCTGCTTGGTAATGTGAGCGGGGAACTGACGGACCTTGTAAGACAGGAGTTATGACACGCCAAACCATCGCAGTGCGTTATAGCACTAATTGGAGACGTGTGTACAACTGCACGTACTTTAACATCATCATTTTAAAATCCTGATCGACTGACTCGGTGTCTCATCCTTGTTCACAGGTTCCTTGCTTATGTAATTACGCAATTTGTATCACTGATAGGCTGTAAAACAACCGGGGTAGGAACGCATGGCGCATAAGCAGCCAGCAGGGTGATATGTACAAAACGGCCAGGTTGCAGCTGAGCAGACAAAGAACCTTCCATCGCTCAGAGGCAGATTCTTTTATCTGTCAGTGCCCAAAGACTCTGGGAGACTCTCCATAAAGTACTATACACACAGCTCTCCTCGTCGTCACTCTGGATATTGTGTTTATTTCCTGTGCATAGTGAACTTCACAACCTCGCAATGCTATAGTTAATAGCACGTAGTCTGGACACGTTGAGATCGGCAGCAGCTGTCTTCTTTTTGCCTCTGCTAAAATATTACAGTAGTGACGCTTATGTTTGTCTCCCTCTGGGAACTGAAGGCAGCAATAATATTATCTTGTTATATCTTGGTATCAGAAGAATTTTACAACATGTTGTGTGTGACTATTTCACTTTCAGTCATTCGTGAGCATAATATTAGTTGCATATACATTAGCCTGAGAATGCAGTAAATGGAGTGTGGGTGGTTCTGGGTGGAAATGAGATGGCCGGGTAAGGTGATGAGACAGGCGGCCTAGAACATTCTGCACGTCTTCCATCTCTTTACCACGGGACAGGAAACGCAGACAAAGGATAGTAGACGTCTTTTTTTCTATGGAGTTTATGATAATTGAGAAACATTTTGTTGTCCCCTCATTATCCCGCTGCGCAGAAAATTATCCCCGACCCAGCGTGTTAACCCAAAGCAGCCGAGTGCCAGTCACCACTCACTACTGGACCCTGATACCCAGGCGCCGTTCGTCCATTGGGGCGTGGGTGCGTTTTTGAGTTAAGACTGTGACAATCATGTCAATGAATCAACATGACGTCAGACCGCCGGGCTGGCGTCATTTTAATTGATTGACATGATTGTACAGGCGGCAACACAAGTGCGCATGCGTGGGGACGGAGGGTGAATTTTTACCTGTGCCCACGCATGCGCACTTGTGTTATTGCGGCGTTGCGCATGCCCATTAGGAGCCCTAATGGGCGTGCTGCGGGCGAGAAGGTACCTGTGCCCCTGGTGCCAGGATTGGCCAGGGGCGCTGTGAGCCTGTGACGTGTGGGGAGCAGAGCCCAGAGGTGGCGCGGACCGGGACCGGCTGCAAGGTAAGAGTGTGTGTTTTTCTTTTATTTTAAAGTGTTTGGTGCGAGCTTGCGTGTATGCATGAATGTTTGGTGGAGAGTGTTGTGAATGGATGTGTTTGTGTGTATGAGTGTGTGAATACATTTCTTTGAGTGTTGTGTATTTGGGGAGGGAGGGGGGGGTCGCCGCCGGCCTGAGTGAGCTGGGGCCCAAACTCGCAAATCAGTTTGCGCTTCACCACTGTAAAATGTCACCAGCCGCCCCTGCGCCTGTCCTTGATAATATGCCCCATTGTTCTTGGACAAATATCCAATAGCGAGACTTTAAGAGTTTAACGTCTGACTTAGAAACACATTTTAACAAAACTCAGCTTTGTGAACCAGGTCACTACAAACTTTAACCAGATGACTTTTAATGAGTTTGGCAGGGTTGTTAGCTCTTCTATATTAAGGTTAAGGTTCTTATAAAGTTATTCTCAGCTATGGCCAATTTGTGCAAGTCGTCATAGACCAAAAGACTAGCACCATATAAGACAGAACTTTGCACCTTAGCTTGGTAAACCTGTAAGGCAGGAGAAATAGAACGGCAGCTAGTTCTAGAGTGCATTCGTAAAATAGCTTTGGATCTATGCGTGACTACTCCTGTTAAGTTGAGGGTCCGAAAGAACTTTTCTGACAATTTTACTCCCAGATAGTGAAAGCTTTAAACCTGCTCCAGCACATCAGCTCCCACCCTCATGGCACATTTCCTAGTTTTAGTTTTAGTTGCATTCAACTCAAGGCCTCTAATATCACAAAGCATAGTACATTTATGAAACAAATTTTGAAGTCTCATTGGTGTCTTGGATATAAGTAGTGAGTACTCAGCAAATAGTAAGACTGGGATCTTGCTACTGTTTAAAGTGGGTGAGTCATTCAACCATACCAATAAAACAGTGGCCATCTTGTTTATATAAAGAAAAAATAAATTGGGTGCTAGAGCACACCCCTATCGTACGCCTCTCTGGATAGGGATGGAGTCGGTGTGTTCCCCCATATTCCCCCAGCATACCTGTGTGAAGTTCTTTTTGTGTAGACACGCTGTGAGATTGATCTAGTTAGCGGGGGCACCCATTTCACCCAGAACACTGTATAATTTGTTCCATGGAACAACATCGAACGCAGGGCATAGGTCAACAATGAAGCCATGATGATATATTCCACGGCAAGTATAGCGACCGATGCATACGAGACAAGACACTGACCAGCCTCCCTCCCTTTTTCTAGACTTTTTGGCCCCTGGGGAATGGGGTAGTAGGGGCCTCACAGACCCCCTCCTCTTAAAACACCAGCTGTGCCGTGGAAATGGCGTCCACAAGGCTGAAATCAACCCAGGAAGGGGGTCTGCGTGCCCCATTTTTCCACATGCGGCCGGTGACTCGAAATGGGGTCCCAGGGGCAAAAACAACCCAGGGAAAAGAGCCACATGCCCCTACTCCAAAATATAAAAAATTGTTCCCCACGGGCCCGGTTCACTTGGGGAGCTTAAAAAAAGAAAGTACAGGAGATCACACTTGTTTATTTAAAAAAAAAACGTGCCCATGTATTTGTGGATCCTCCGTCAATTTGCGGCAAAAATATTGTAAAAAATGCTTTTGGCCCCTGGGCACCCCACCACCAGGAAAAGGTGTCAGGGTATTCATACTCTGCCCCCTTATGTCCTTTTTTTCATTTTTAGATCTAGCCTAGCGGCAGCGCGCATGCGCTACCTCTCTGCGAGACTGCTGTAGTAGAGTATGGGAGAGAAGCCGTGCCCACTCTCCTCCCATATTTTTCATTGGCTTGAGTCATTGTCTTTTGTAAATGCTGCCTTCTTATTCGTTAATAGGCTTGTTAGTCCCTCCTTAGTACGGCCTTGTCTTCATTTGTACCCTCCCATGGCTACTGGCCCCTTTACTTCAGTTGTTACACAGGACCTGTTAGTTAGTCTGTAAGCACTATTTACTTTATTGAGTTTCTCTCACTGCAGGCCGGTCATTCGCTGTTTCAGCTGAAACCCGTCTGTTTTTTTAAGCAGCACGGCTGCCCCCGTAACACGGGCACCTGCTTTCAATCACTTTAACCAGGCATTATCTCGTGTTTGTTGTAACAACCCCCAAGGACAAATGGATTTAGAAATGATTAACAAATTAAGTCATGTTAATTCCAGGTAGCACATACTCCTGTGCTAATGGGCTGAAGCTGACAAGAGCACATCTGTGTTACATGTCATCTGTACTTAATCCACATGATGGGTTGTTTTCAAAAGCCTGTATTATTAACAATAACAACAACACCACCATCACCACAATACCACAATCATCAATACCACCACCAATACCACCACCGCCACCAATGCAACCACCACCAATACCACCACCAATGCCATCACCATTAATGCCACCTCTACCAATACTACCACCACCACCACAAATACCACCAATACTAATACCACCACCAATACCACCAGCTCCACCACCACCAATACCACTACCAATGCCACTAATACCACCACCACAAATACCACAACCAATACCACCATAACCAATACCACCACCACCAATACCACGCCCATACCACCACCACCACCACCAATACCACCAATACCACAACCAATACCACCACCACCAATACCAATACCCCCAACACAAATACCACCACCAACAATACCACCAATACCACCACCACCAATACCACCAACACCAATACCACCAGCACCACCAATACCACCACTAACACCATCACCACCAATGCCAGCACCACCAATACCACCACTGTCACCACCAATACCACCCCCAACAACCAATCCCACCAATTCCAGTACCACCACCACCAACACCACCACCAATACCACAACCAATACCACCACTAATACCACCACCACCATCAATACCACCACCACCAATACCAATACCACCAAGACCAACACCACCACCACCAATACCACCAGCACCACCAAGAGCACTACCACCACCAATACCACCACCAATACCACCAGCACCACCAATACCAATACCACTACCACCACCACTATCACCTCCACCAATACCACCACTACCACCACCACCACCATTATCACCACCACCAATACCAATACCACCACCACCACCACCAATACCACCACCAGCATCACTACCACCACCACCACCAATACTACCACCACCACCAATATCACCACCATCACCACCATCAATACCTCAACCACAACCAATACCACCACCACCAATAGCACCACCACCACAAACACAAACACTACCACCACCACCAATAGCACCACCACCAATAACACGACCACCAATACCACCGCCAATACCACCACCACCAATTCCACCACAACCGTGGCCAATACCAATACCACCTACAATACTGCCAATGCCAATACCACCAATAACACCACCAATACCGCCAATAACACCACCACTTATACCACCACCAATACTACCACCACCACCACCAAAACCACAACCACCACCAATACCACCATAACCACCAATACCACCACCAATACCACCACTAATACCACCACCACCATCAATACCAACACCAATACCACCACCACCAATATCACCACCACCAATACCACCACCACTAATACTACCACACCAATACTACCACCACCACCAATACCACCACCATCTGTACCACCACCACCACCACCAATACCTCCACCACCACTAATACCAGCACCACCAGTATCAATATCAATACCACCTCCAATACCAATACAACCACCAATTCCAATACCACCACCAATGCCACCACCACCACTAATACCACCAATACCAGTACAGCCAATACCAATACCACCACCAATACCGATACTAATACTGCCAATACCACCACCACCAATTCTGCTACCACCAATACCACCACCACCAACACCAGTACCACCACCACTAATACCATCACCTCATCGCCTCTTGCTCACTAGTAATAGCAGGGACAATGTATGAGGCCAGAGCTGCAGTCGAGACTATCCCTCACACTATCCATGCCCGCCATAAAGCAAAGCCCACCCTGCACCAGGAGGTGAAGCCAGGCCCTACTACAGCTGGAGCGTTTTTTATAAGGCCAAAGATAGCAATGACATTATGCAATGCCACACTGCACACTCAAATCACGGAGAGGGCAGGAAATAGCCCCCTCGCTCTTCCTCCTGAACAGTGACAGTGTAATCAAAGAGCAAAAGGTGTTGGAGCGCTTTGGTAGTGTTTATAGCTCGGATCATATGCAACTCTCACTTCACACTTTGTGTCTGTGTAATTTACAGCACTTACACATCTTCTTCACTACACAATTTAACGCTACTTTGAAGACGTCGCAGGCCGGTCTCTTCCTTTGATATTTACAATCTAACAAGCGGTCAAGAAGGCCCTTTATTGCAATGCAATAGGTCGCATTTGCGAGAGTTTATGCTATTAATATTGTAAATGATAATGCCTTTTATTTATGTTTTAACACCCAAAACATAAATAAAATATACAATGCCAATTGCTCAAACTCGCGTGAATATGAGACCTATTGCATTGCAAATGCTTGTTTTCTTAGGACTCGGAACTGAGTCTCGAGTCCTATGATGGCGGCCACCACTTACTGGTTGAGGTGGTGACAGTCAATCAGATCTCGGCTTTAGATTAGTTCTGCATTCCTAGACATACAAGGTTTTTGAGCATCATTAGCTCAAAAATTACAGAAAGGATTTACACAAAAACACAAAAAACACTCTTTTTGGACCTAGAGCTAGCTTTCTGCCAAATTTGCTGTACATTGGTTCAGCGGTTTAAGCTGAAGCTGCGTTTAAAGTTCCTGTGGGAAAATGAATGGGGTAAACATGTTTTGAGATCCCCTTTTTTCTCCCCCCCCCCCCTGCCCTGTTCCTATTGTGAAGTGCTCTGACACCTTCGGGTAAAGTCAGCGCTATATAAAAAAAACATAAATAAATAAATAAACACCGAAACTTTCCATGGGCAAACTAGGCAAAAAGAGCACATTATTTGAAAGTTTCTTGGAGATTCGTCAAATGACGCCAAAGTTCTTAGCAACACAAAAATACATTTCCTATTGAAAAAAGATCCTAACTACCTAAATCTATACTAATATAATAAAGAGAGAGCCCAAACCTTTGAGGCGGGTAATCTCAGGAACCACAGCACCAATCACAACACCCAATACAGCGTTGGAAAGGGCAGTTGCAGCAGAAGAACATAGGCTATGCAGACGCCCACCATATACATTTAAGATGTAAAAGAACCGTGCCAGCAAAGTAGTCCCTTGTGGGCGTGTCTGCGTTGTGCTGTGGGGCGTGTGGTACGTTCCTGCCCTTCATGCCATGTCTCATATCGTGTGCTGTGGGCGTGTGCTGGGGGTGTGCGCTGGGCGCGGGATTACGGAAAAAAAAGCGAGCGTTGTGCCCAATATTTCATTGGTTTTTTCTTCCCAGGTTCTGTACATTCCTGCTCCGGGTGTCCACCCTGCTCCCTTTAAATACCCCTGCACCCCATAATCATAACCCACCCTTACTCCTTAAAATACCCCAACACCCTTAAACACTAACCCATCTTAACCCTATAAATATACCCTGTGCCCCAAAACCCTAAAAATACCCCTGTACCCCAAACCCAAACCTAGCCCTGAACCCTATAAATACCCCTGTACCCCAAAACCCAAACCTAGCCCTGAACCCTAAAAATACCCCTGTACCCCAAAACCCAAACCTACCCCGGAACCCTAAAATACCCCTGTACCCCAAAACCCAAACCTAGCCCTGAACACTTAAAATACCCCTGTACCCCAAAACCCAAACCTACCCCTGAACCCTAAAAATACCCCTGTACCCCAAAACCCAAACCTAGCCCTGAACCATAAAAATAACCCTATTCCCCAAAACCCAAACGTACCCCTGAACCCTAAAATACCCCTGTACCCCAAAACCCAAACCTAGCCGTGAACCCTAAAAATACCCCTGTACCCCAAAACCCAAACCTAGCCCTGAACCCTTAAAATACCCCTATACCCCAAAACCCAAACCTAGCCCTGAACCCTAAAAATACCCCTGTACCCCAAAACCCAAACCTAGCCGTGAACCCTAAAAATACCCCTGTACCACAAAACCCAAACCTACCCCTGAACCCTAAAAATACCCCTATACCCCAAAACCCAAACCTATCCCTGAACCCTAAAAATACCCCTGTACTCCAAAACCCATACCTATCGCTAAACCCTAAAACTACCCATGTATCCCATAACCCAAAACTATATATGAACCCTTAAAATACCCAAACACCCCAAAACATATACCTCAGTACCCAAAAACACATACCCCTATACCCATACTTACCTTATCCAAACATTAAAAAAAAACATGCTTTTACCATTCATGCTTTTACAACAAATTTTGTTGTAAATGTATGCGTGGTAAAAGCATATAAAATGTAATGCCATGCGTTATAATGGCATTGCGGAGTCATGGTACTTTCGTAATGAAAGTATGCGGAGTGATGGTATGCGGAAAGAAAGTTGCGGAATAATGGGTGTTTACCCTCCCCCGGTAAGTACATTGGTGGCACGGCAGCCCACATCTCCAGCAACATACTCATATTTTTTCACTACCGATTTGAAAAATGCACAGGTCTCTCTCATTGATGGCCAGCACCGACATACACTTTTAGACACACCTCCCGCCACAAGTTCTAGAATTGAGAACTTTAGAGCTGGGGAGCTACGTTCGAATCTCGGCATCAGCTCAACATCCTGTGATTCCAGGCAAATCGCTTTGTCTCCCCGTGCCTACCGCAAATGAATGTGTTCTTCTGTAATGTAAATTGTGTTCATGCCATGTTGTCGAGTTCGCGCTACATGATATTTCAAGGAAAAATAAAGTAGGGAAACTCGAGTTCACACACTACTGAACGCGCACTCTTAAGTGCATCAGCAGTGCACTGTGAATCGGAGCGTTTCACAGGCCTGTCACAGATAAGAAATGCTATCAAAACGAAATCCTACAAAACAATATACTACTGGCCGGCAGCAATTCATACCCGGACAACGTCGGGACGGGCTGCTAGTTATATATATTAGCCGATGGCACCATATATGTATGCGCTAAAAGAATCAAAGGTTACAGGGACATTGTATTTGGGAAATAGAATTTAAAAAACCTTAGAAATTCACTGAAAAAAACAAAGGTTACTGGGCTGTTATAGTTTGGCTCAGATTTTACTCATACAAAACCAGTGAAATTCAGCAGCTTTAAGTAACTGACCTAACTATAACTTATGCTTCAGCAATGCACTACTTATGAACTCACATATTACATCACTCATGGCGTGGTCAGTGACATCCCTGATGCTCCCATGATGCTCCTAGGCCTGGGGGTACCTGTGGGGGGTCACATGTAATGACCCTCTGGTCTTGCACCCCCACTTCCTGCATGGTGTGGCATGTATAAATGTATATCACACCATGCAGGAAGGTGCCGTCGGCACTGTGAGAACAGGGGTCTCCATGTCCGGCTCTTCAATAAGCCTAACAGATCGGCACCTTAGACTGCGGCAGCACCACCCACCAGACCAGGATTTAACTATTAATCTTGCAGGTGGCAGCACCACAGCTTTGTTGGTCCTACAGTGGACTGTGCGTTGCGTCAAAGTCATTATATGACCCGTAGTCTCTGAAAGTCACTGAAATGAAAGTCTAGAATATTCAGAAGGGCTAAGTAGCAGGCTCTAGCCAAGGAGGGCTTCACAAGATTGAACAGCCATTGGATGAGACCCGTAAAGCTGTTGACGTTTGGCAGAGAAGTTGAGAGTGGGAGAAATTTGAATATTGTGCCGAAGGAAGGGCCTTCGCCGATTGGATACTTTTGGTGCCTTCGCCCGGTGAAAATTTCTATGGTTGCACGTAGTCACTGTTTAGGAGATCGAATTCCTCAGGCGGGAAGGCTGCAGGCTGTGGTTGATGAGGGCCCCATGAGGCCAGATACCTTTTCCACAGGGTGCCGCTAAATTACATTTGCTCCTGCAGAAGTGCTCATAGCGGGTGAAACCTCAATCTTTAGACCAGTGGCAAAGCAACTTGACCGGATCAGCTTGACAGGTTTGTCCCAGTTCTCCAGAGGTCTTCAGAGCCAAAACGTTTCAAAGTCCCAGGTTACTCAGGATGTTAGCAGTACAGTTTGACACAGTCCAGGGAGTTCCAGGACCTCAGTTGGGGGTTCAGACGCACTCTAGTAGAGGCCAATAGAAGGGTCCAGGGAAGATCTAGTTGGGACAGGTCAGCTGGGCAGTTGAAGGAAAGGCCTCTTGTAATTTGTTGTGTCCCTGTAACTTGAACAGGAGGTCAGCCGTATGTCCCTTGGAGTCCACTTCTTTGTCCTGGGTCCAAAATGAAAAGCAGGTTGAGCAGGGCTCTTCACAGGTCTTAGACAGCAGGTTCAGTTTTCTCCTAATTGTCCACAGATCTGGTTGTTCTGGTGAGGGTACTGTGAGTGTCACATTTATATCTGGTACAAGACTGTATGTGTGCATTTCCTGTGTGCCCTACCACAAACAACACCTCACTGGCCCTCTCTATCCCCGTCCCAAGATGATGAAACCTTTCCCTTGATGTGCAGAGTGTGTGTGCCCACCTCAGATGTGTGACCAGAGAAACGAGTAACCCTTCCTCTATTGTCACTTTAAACCAGTTCTGGGGGAAGCTCCCTCCCCACTGTGATTACGCCTGACTGACTGGGGAAACAAAAAAGGGACCTGTGCAAGTGTCATCTAACATCTGCCTTTGATAGAGGAGGCCCTTTTGAAGATAATTAAGCTCCTGGGCACTGCCCAAATTGTCACCTGGCAGAGGAATATAAATGCCACCCCACACCTAAGCTTTTTTCTCCCGCTCCAGGAGCAGTTTTCACACATATTCGGAGGGGAGCGCTTAGGGGGCTGCAGCTGGGGGCTAATGCAACCTGCCAGTGATCAGCTGCATAGTTGCAGGAAAGGCCTCTTGTAGCTTTTTGTATCACTGTAGCTGAAGAGGAGGGTTGTCTTATGACCCTTAGATTCCACGTCTTTGTGTGGGTGCAAAAGAGAGATCAGGTACAGTCTTTAAGGGCTCTTTTCAGGTCACAGAGAGAAGGTTCAGTCCTCTTCTGATCCTCCTCAGGTCCAGGGGTGTTAAGAAGTGGGTGCTTGGAGATGCCTTATTTGTGGCTTACGTGAGCTACTAGGTGGGAAGGATGCCTAGGCATGCCCTAACCAATGGGGTAAAAGTTCCATGTGTCAACCCTACCCACTTTAGGCATTTTCATAACGGCGCAAGTCTTTGGCCACACTAAACGTGGGTTCTAATAGTTGGGGGTTGTGTGGGACATGTACTACAGTAATCTTAGTGTCCTACTGGGTCTATGCCGGGTCTGGTGGCTTAGTTAACTAATGCTTCCACTATAGGGGCCTGTGTTTGACCTCATGGTCACAGGTTCAAATCCCTGCAGGTCCCTTAGCCTTTCATTCTTCTGAGGTCAATGAAATGAGTGCCATTGAGTTGGGTAGGAATACACATCTGTTATTCAGTGCCAAGATGCTCACGGCTGAATGTGCTCCTTAAAAAATCCACATGTTATGTTCCCACATCTAACACCAACATCCAGTTTGAAACAGTCACTGCATCCCCAATAAACCCAGAGACAGACGTCTGGTAAAACAAAAGTAGGGTTTTCCAGCAATGAAGCACTAGATACAAATGAATTGTGTTTTTATCCTGTTTCCCTTCCTTTCAACCGCACCAATGTTATATGTAAAAGTACGAGACAGAAGTCTGGTGGGACAAAGCCGGTCCTTCAGCAGCCAAACTGAGGATACACAAGAATTATCTTGTTATCCTGTTCTCTGCCTCTCAAGTGCATCCCAAAGTGTTATATGTAAACCCAGCAGACCTGTCAACAAGGCTTTGGCACAGAAGCAGGATGTGAGACAATGTAATGTCAAAAAGGCTTCCCATATGCCCACCATGCATATTTTTGGAGGTCCAGAGGAGTCATCTCTGCCCATTCAAGTCAAACCATTTTTTTCTCCTGGAAGGTATTGCACACCTTTTTCACACCTATTAAAATGCTAATTACTGGCTGGCACAAGTGGGAGAGCAATCACACATTTAGCCTCCAAAAATGTCAGGCAGAGAAAAGGTAATTTTCTAAAAGTTACTTTTCCTTAATATTTATTACAAATCCAACTTTACTGTTGAATTGGATTTTTTAACAATTTAAAATAATTGTTTAATTATCTTTCTAACTAGCCCCATTCCGGAGAAACAGTATTAGGATTTTAATCTGTACTCTGGTTTTCTACATTTTACAACTAGGCTTGACACAGTGAAAACAGTTTTTGAGTGCTAGTCGCTGAAAGGTCATGTTAACATTCCATTTCTATATTCTGTACTTTGAATTATCCTACAACATACCTTGTGGACTACAATGCCTACAAAGGGATGAGTTATTTATATTTAAAAGGGAAGTTTTGAACTGTGATAAAAGTTTATTTTGCGAGGTCGCATTGCAGTGTTTAAACTGCCGCTGTCAGGCTGCAATGGTAGGCTTAAAGCCATTTTTACATTGTCACTGTAGTAGATGGAACAATAGGTGCTACAGTCCCCTAATAACATTTAACTTGCATGCCCTGGTTACATTTTGTACTATACACTAGGGACTTTTCTGTAAGTTAAATATACCAGTTAGGAATTTGCAAATTTGACAATGTTTAACGGGGGAGCAGAGACACTTTACTTCTGGTTAGCAAGGTTAAAGTACACAAAGTTCTAAAGCCAGTAAAAAAAACAGGCCAATCAAAAGGAGAAAAATGCAGGGTGATCACACAGAAAAAGCAGACTTCCTGCACTAACTCTAAAAATATATATAAGGACATCTTAAAAAATGCTTTAGAAAATTACATTTTGAAATATGATAAAGTGTTAATGGGCCGATAAACGTATCTACTGATTGTAGATCATAAATTCACATGTAAATATCTAAATTACTACTTGTTTGGTGTCAGACATTAATGTGTATCATACTTCAGGATTTTACTGACCTATGAAAATTGTGTGCCGAAAAGCATATTTATGTATTGAGACGCATATAGTCATTATTATCAAGTATATTGTGCAATTTAAAACAAGAGGTATTCATGCCAGAAATCTTGTGTTGGCAAAGAGTTGTCAGGTAAAAGTATGTGTAGACACAACTTGTATACTAACGTTTGGGAACTAACCAACATTAGATGCAGGAACATGTGATAAAACATCTGTAAATAGCTCCTGCCCTGCTTTCAGTACTTAGTCCTTTTAAGAGACAACATTTTTTAGTTGATCCTGATTTGTGAAGGTCTACGAAAAATAGTTTACCAGGGCAATAGCATATGTAAAATTGGTGCAAAAAAGGTATTGTCACATAATTCTCCATTGCTTACTACAAGGTCAGAGTCGAGGGCGCCAACACATATTAATAAGCACCAATGGTATCTGCACCAGGGTTTTTGCACAGGTCTCAATTACTCCCAAACCCTAGTAATATATATCTTCTCACTTTGCAATGAGCTGAACAGATAGTGTTGGCATGAGTATGCCGAGTGTCCTGTATAATTTATGAATACTATCATAACTATGGCACTCATATGAATGAACACTTTGGGTGTAGGCTAGAAAAGAATGAGCCGAATCAGTGTTCGGTGGTCCCAATTTGGACTGGAACGTTATCTTTGAAAGGCAGCTTTATAATTAAAAGTAATACTTTTATAAGCAATATAATCTACAAAATCAACAAAGAGCTTATTTAAAATAATGTAGCAAATAAGCATGTACATTTACTAAAATGCGTGTCACATTATTTTTCCAAAACAAATTTGGCTGTAGTATACAATTGAAGCTTTTGTTGCATTAATAACACCTGACAAACATTACAGTGCATATGCATACTTATTTACATCATAATTGAAATTAGCATTTGTTTATCACGCTGAGTGGATTGTTATTAGTGTGGCAAGAATTCTTTTCATTATGGTTTTCTGCACTCACTAAATACTCCCTGGCAGCTGGTGCTACTCCTTACAACAATGAAAATGAAATGAAATGAAAATGTGTTTTATAAAGCGCAAATAGCTGCCCAGGGGCGTCCAAGCGCTAAAACTAACAGTCTATAGACAGCTGAGCTAGTGACCAGGAGACAAACAGATCTATTTGTTGAACAAAAAAGTTTTCAGGTGCTTCCTAAACGAGGTAAGATCAGAAACTTTTGGACACAGTGCAGAAGCACTACAGAGCGCAGCACGCTCACAGGAGCTCGGAAAACGAAATTTTAAAAATTGTGGAATTTTATGTTTGTTTAATTGCGAATAGCTGCCGTTTTGCTGGCTTTTAACTACTACCCACTCACCTGCACTATAATCGTTATTCACCGCGTTTGGAGCGGGTCCTTCTCCCCGAAGCAGCACTGCGGCGGCCATCTTGGGTTGGGGGGGGCTGCTCAGAGAAGCTGCACACGGTCTAGTCGTCGCAAGGACGCTAGACCGGTATTTAAAACGGGCCATGTTGACGCGCAGCGGGCACGCGCTGCGGGCTCGCCGGAGCACCGCCGGAGTCACGCCAGAGTCCAGCCCGTCTGCGCCCGTCCGCGCACGAACGGGCGCAGGGGCTGGGACGGCTGGGCAACGTCGTACGTACCCCCCCGAGGAGCTTAAATCCTTGAATAGAGGTGAGTCCATGGTGGACCAGGCGGTTTTAATGCTGCTTAAAAACCATGGTATATCCCGGAACGGTAGGTTTACGCCTGCCGTGGGTAAACATCCCACCTTAAAAATAGCTAGTCTTAATACCCGCTCGCTTCATTGCCACCATCTGGAGGTATATAACATACCCGTCCAAAACAGAAAAATCCAACGAATCAGATCAGAAACATAAACATGGCTCCAGTGTCAGGCCACTACCCATGCGGTTCTTGCACAGCTTGTACTTCTACATCCATTTCTAAAACATTGCAATTGTCACCAACATTCACGTGGACCCAGCGACAACATAGCAACTGCAACTCTTCCCATGTGATCTACATGGTCACATGTCCATGTGACAAAAAATACATCGGTATGACCTGCAGAAAGGTTAAACTGCGCATAGGAGAGCACAAAAGCAACATACGCTTAAAAAAGAACACAACCAAACTATGTGCACATTTCATCGAACAAAAACATAGTATTGAAGACCTGAAGTGGACAGTTATAGAGAAAGTTCAAGACAATACACCCAACGTTGAAAAAGTGTTGTACGAAAAAGAACAACGCTGGGTGGACCGCCTTAAGACGAATAAATATGGTCTAAATGATGATATTTGCTGGCACCACTTCGCACGCTGATACTAGCAGTTTGTTAATCTGAAAATTTAGAGTCCACTTAGTGTTCTGACACTCATAACCCTATGAGATTCTAAGTTCATCCCGTCTACAAATGTACTCCCTAAGGAACAGGTACAGTCCGTATCCTTTACAAAGGATATATATTTCAAAGTTCATCCCGTCTACAAATGTACTCCCTAAGGAACAGGTACAGTCCGTATCCTTTACAAAGGATATATATTTTTCAAATATAAATTTCTATGATTCAATGCCTTAATAATTACGAGACCATGATGTAGATAACCTATAAATTACTTATTAGGCATACAATTTTTTAATAATTACTTTTGAAGCTGTTCTTCGGTTGTATACAAAAGTCTCATTTCTATCTCTATGATTAGCGTAGTTAAAACGCCATTGGAAACGTGCTCTTGGCGTCCAGGAGGCAGAGCCAGCACAAGACGCGGAACATATTTCCGCTGCGGGTAAGTCGTCCCTCCACCGCCCTCGCTCATCTACAACTTATAGCACCAGAGTGACTAATACCTTGATTCTCTGATACTGTTATAGCCTGGGACCTCCTGAGGGAACCTTTTTCTAAACACAATTAAGGTAAGACCTCACATGGGGTATGACGGACTTTCTTACCATTACGTAAATGTGCCGAACACTTATCATCCCCGTTTTCTCTGTCAGGTTCGCATACTCAAGTTCACCTGATTTAGAGGTATGTCACATTCCTTGCAATTTACATGTCGCATTAAGTCGCCACCATTTACTCGCCAACATGTCCCTATTGTTCTCAATTTCCTAAAACAGCATGCCACAATTGAGCTTGCATGAAAATGGTACAATGTTTTTCCATTTCTTCTTTTTAACCGCACTTTGGTAAAATGCCACTAGTGACCCCAACCCTCTTTTTCTTAAAATTTACAGGTGACTACATAGAACCACGTAAGGGTAAGATTGTAAATTACACCTCTACCCCCCTACATCACAAATAGTGATAGGTAGATCTCTGTTTATTGTTGTTTTTTGTCCTGACGAATGCTCTTAGACCCACGGGCCAACAGAGCAGAAACATGTCGACGTTTTGTCAATACTACTAATATATGCTATGGATTCCTAATTTTCCAGCGAGCATACCAACTTCTTTTTAAACTAGTTGTCCACCGATACTAATAATAAAGAGTATCTTAATCGGTTGGAAACTATTTTATCCCTTTTTGTGCCTTTTCTGTTGGGGTTATTCGAATTTTTTATCTCTGGAGACTGCCACGAAAAAACCAGAGAAAGCCTCGGGCGAGGCTAGGCAATACACAATTTTGTCAAACCCGATGATTGCTGCCAAAACGTTTGTGTGGGGCGGAGAACAAGATATACCGCTTCTCGTTATACACAACGCTTATGAGGGTTTCACAATATATTTCACAATATATTTCTCTTGGTATAAGTGGTAACAAGTGTCCTATCCATTTTTGATAATCTCTACTGAGTTCCGGGGAACAGATAGGACAACCTTTCCTCGTCCCTCCTTTTGATGTATTCATTGGTATATAACATGCTTCAGGACAGTGAGATCGATGTCCTGACTCTCTCGGAGACCTGGACGGATGAGAACTCGCTGCCGGACATCATTGCCGCTGTTCCAAGCGGATATGATGTAATGTGGCACAACCGCCCAGGGGGCTCACGGGGGGGCGGGGTAGCTATCCTCTACAGGAAGACCATGACAGTGGAAAAGCTAGTAACAGAGACGATTGACCTAGCCGATTTGATCGGGGTAAAGGTCACTGTACACAATGTGTGTTGGGTGATTTTGTCTGTCTATCGCCCGCCCAAGGCAACCCCAACCTTCTTTGACCTATTTTGTCCTATTATATCTGACTTTAGGTCAAGATATACAAAAATCCTGGTAACAGGGGATTTTAATTTACACTGGGACAAGCCCAACTGGGACTCACCCACGCGTCAGTTAGACACTTTAATGTCTGCACTGGGTTTTAAACAGGTGGTGGATGTTCCAACGCATGTGAAAGGCCACACTCTCGACCTCATGTGGACTACAGATGCTGCCCTAATATTCAGGGAGGCAGCGCCCTGTGTTTGGTCGGATCACTATTTGGTCTCGTGTGAGGTCCCCCTTAACAGTGGGGTTGTTTGCAGCCCACGTGGGTCTAGAAAATCGCGGAAATGGGCTGAAGTCAACCTGTTGTCTTTGACCAAGGCTCATCTGGCACCTCCCCAGGCCTCTGAGTCGGACTGTAACCTGGACCGAGAATACTCCGATTTAACGAGATGTATGACTCGGGCGATCGATCAGATAGCGCCAGTGAGAACACAGCAAGTAAAGGGATCAGGGAAAGCTCCCTGGTTTACACCACTCTTAAGGGAAACCAAAACAAAGCTAAGGAGACTAGAAAGGTTGTGGAGGAAATCTAAGCAGGACGTAGATAGGAATATCTATAAGGCCTCCCTCCACCAATATAAAAAACTTATGATCCAAGCTAAAGCGGACTACCTTGAGTCGCGCCTAAGCAAGGCCACTAACATCCAGAAAGAAACCTTTAAAGTATTGGCCGAGCTGAGTAAAAAGCCGGACAATGCTAAGGCCCCTTTTGACTGCAACACCTTCCAGACCTACTTCCTGGAGAAGGTGAAGATCATTGTCCAAGAGATAGAGAGTGTGGCGGCAACAGGGACTGCGATTAGCCTAACATCTAAAAATGCGAGTGACTGCTCTCTTGACGTGTTCCCAGAGATGGATGCACTAATTTTGGAACAGCTGATGGGCAAAATCAAATCTGGCTCCCCAGCTGATCCGTGTCCACCTGAGATCTTTCGCATCGCGCGTCCCTTATTAGAGGAGTATATCATCTCTTTCCTCAACAGATCGCTAGACATGGGATATCTGCCGAGTGAACTTAAGGAGGCGCGGGTAAGACCCTTATTGAAAAAATTGGGGTCGGATCCTGCTGTGTTAAAGAACTACAGACCCATTTCCCAGCTCCCCTTTCTCTCAAAAATCCTTGAGCAGCATGTTCTTCAGTCCCTGTCCTGCTATCTGGAATCTCACCATCTACTCCATGATAGACAGGCAGGGTTTCGAGCCCACCACAGCACCGAGTTGGTGATGCTCTCGGTGCTGGACGATCTAAGAGGTAGAGCTGACTGTAAGAAAGCGAGCGCCCTGATATTATTAGATCTATCAGCGGCGTTCGACACTGTCAGCCATGCCTTGCTCTTGGATAGACTGAAGAACTTTGGGATTAAGGGCTTGGCTTTTCAGTGGTTGGAATCCTTCCTTATAGGAAGGACCCAAAAGATACAACTGGGGGATGAAACATCTGAGGTGGGGATCTTGGAGTGTGGGGTACCGCAGGGGTCTGCCCTGTCCCCGCTCCTATTTAACCTATACCTGCAACCACTGATTGCTTCGCTAGCTGCGATGGACTGTAAAGTCTTTAACTACGCTGATGATACGCAGCTGCTGCTAAGTATAAATGACACCACGGATGCGCAACTCCAATCCCAGAACATCTTGAGGTTCACGGTGCAATGGATGACGGATAACCTTTTAAAAGTCAATCCTGACAAAACTGAGATCTTGGTTATCCCATCCATTTCTTCACCTTGGAGTGACCTCTACTGGCCCATGGAGTTGGGCCCTGCCCCAAAACCAAGCCTGGCTGTGAAAAGCTTAGGGATTAAACTGGACGCCGACCTGTCGATGGCTCCTCAGATCGCATCGGTGGTAGGCAGCTGTATTAATATCATTCGGCAACTGCGGAAGCTATCCCCTATCCTCTCAGAGCCCATGATGCGATCAATAGTGGCTGCCACCATCATTTCCAGAATCGATTATGGAAATGCTCTCTATCTTGGCCTACCGAAAACCCTTACCAACAGGCTCCAGGTTTTGATGAACGATGCTGCCCGATTGATCTTTAGACTCCCCAGGAGGTCTAAAGCCACTCCCCTATTACAAAGCCTACATTGGCTTCCAATTAAAGAGAGAGTGGAATTTAAGAGTTTGTGTACAGCTCATAAGGCAATTTACGGTAAGGCTCCGGCCTATATCAAGGAGCGCCTACAACTGTACTGTCCGGTGAGATCACTTCGGTCCTCGGACTCGCAGCTGTTGACCTGCTCTCGCTACAGGCTAGCGACGAAGGGAGGGAGAGCCTTCTCAGTACTGGTTCCCCAGTTGTGGAACAGTTTGCCTGGAGGGCTGCGCGAGGAAGGAAACCTCCTAAGATTTCGAAAGAGCTTAAAAACGCTATTGTTTAGGAGAAGCCTGAGCATAGCATAATCTAAATGCTGCTCTTTGCTCTGACTTTGTTATGTTGTTGTCCTGTACCATCTTTTCCTGGCGCTTAGAGACCTGCAGGTGATTAGGCGCGGTATAAAATTAAAATAACGGTAACGGAGAGTTGGATCTTAGATGTAAAGGTAGACTGTTCCAAAGCCTGGCCGCATTTAGGGAAAAGGAACGACCTCCTGATCTGGACCGTTTAACCTTAGGCACGACAGCACCAAAGGCGTTGGAAGACCGTAGCTGTCTGCTAGGGAGGTAAGGGGTAATTAGAGAACGACTGATCGCTGGGCCAGTTTCCCAAAATGACTGATGGGCAACACAGAGAGCTTTGAAACTAATCCTATCCTTAACAGGGAGCCAGTGCAGTTTTGTTAATCCAGATTTAACAGAGATCCTGCGGGGGATTTGAAGCAGGGTCCGAGCCGCACAGTTTTGGATCACCTGTAGCTTCTTCAGTGTGAAGTCTGGGGCACCAAGATAAAGTGCATTTCCAAAATCCAGTCTGGAAAGAATCAGTCCCTGAACAACAATTTGTTTGGCCTCAAATGGTAGCAAGGGAAACATCTTCCTCAACATTCTAATGAGGCCAAAACAGGTGGCAGATAACACAACAGCTTGATGGTCAAACGTCAGGGACTTGTCCAACCAGACACCCAAGCTCTTAATAGCATCCTTAGGGACTGGAGGCGGGCCCAGGCAGGCTGGCCAGATCTGGTCGACCGCAGATGGAGCTGAATGATCCAACAGCATGACCTCTGTCTTGTCCCCATTAAGTTTGAGACAAGACAGGGTCATCCAGCTGCTGACTTCACCCAGGCAGCCCACCAGATCCACCGTGCCCGCAGGGTCTTCGGCCCGCGTCAAAGAGACCACCAGCTGGGTGTCGTCCGCATAGGTCACGATCTTAATGCCATACGGACGGACGATCCCAGCCAGCGGCCTCATGTATACATTAAACAATGTCGGGCTGAGTGAAGAACCCTGCGGAACTCCACAATCCAAAGGCCTGCTGGTAGAGATGGTGGTTCCCTCAAAAACCTGAAAATGTCTATCGGTTAAAAAGAAATGGATCCACTCCAACGCTCCTCCTTGAATCCCAATGTCCCGGAGACGCTGCAATAAGATTTGATGGTTTACAGTGTCAAAAGCGGCACTTAGATAGAGGAGGATGACTGCCACTGATCCTCCCCGATCCAAGATGCCTCTAGTTTCCTCCAGGACCGCCAATAGAGCGGACTCCGTCCCATGCTTGGGGCGGAAGCCGGTTTGCGAGGGATCAAGTAGACTGTTCTTCTCTAGAAAATTGGTCAAGAGGCTGTTAATATATTTTTCCAGTAACTTACTGGCCCAAGGAAGCAGGGAAATCGGACGATAGTTACTGAAGTTGTTGATATCCATATTGGGCTTCTTAACAAGTGCTCTTACCCTAGCCTCTTTCCACGCGGATGGAACTGTGTTGGTGGAAATTGAGGCATTAAGTACCTTCAATATGACTGGAAGGATGATGTAGCTAACATTCTTTAAGGTGCTCGGAGGGGCAGGATCGCTGGGAGAGCCCGATTTAACCTGGGCCATTAAGGTGGCTAGTAAGTCCTGGTGCAGCAATGGAAAGTTCTCCAGCACTGGTGACACATTATCTGTCGTGTCGTGTTTGGAATATAGAGAAGGCGCTACTAGGGTATCCAAATGAGTGGTTGGAAAGGAAGAGTAGATAAGATCTACTTTATTATAAAAAAAAGTCCGCTATCTCATTACAACGAACTTGTAGGTTATCACTATTTATAGGGGGCTGGGGGAGGACAGTGAGACTTTTCACAATCCGGTAAATTTCCTTGGAATTGGATTTAGCTTCAGTGATCTTTTGCGTGTAATACCAAGGTTGAGCTTTCTTAATCTCCAGCTTATAGTCCCTGATGGAACTCCTATATGAAGCTTTGTCTGGGTCTGTATAGCCCAGACGCCATTTCCTCTCCAACCTTTTACACTTACGTTTGGTTTCCCTAAGCTCTTCAGTGTACCAAGGGGCCGAGATCCTAGATATTTTGGCCCGAATTGTCTTCACTGGGAGAACGGTGTCCAACGATCGTATAATCCAGTTGTTGAAAGTATCATTGGCTACCGTGGGATCTGTAGTAATGGGAGGTATAGTAGCTTGAAGTTCATTAGCCCACCTATCTATTGACAGTTTAGACCAATTTCGTGCGTCCCGCAATCCTGTCATAAGGGCAGGGGGTTTGTGAATGTACCAGGTCAACGGGACTAGACGATGGTCAGTCCACGGGAGCATCATAGGGGGCTCTGTCACCAGATTCTGGCAGTTGCTAAACACAGGGTCCAGCAATTGCCCCTTCACGTGTGTAGGTGAGAGGACAAGTTGCGTTAGCTGTAATGCGGACAAACCAGCGATTAGTTCTTGGGCAGCGTGGTCACATGTGTCCTCAAAATGCATATTCAAGTCGCCCAACAGCGTAAAATTAGCAGAGGTAGCGGCAAGATCTGCCACTGCCGAGGGCACAGAATCTATAAACTGTCTAACTGAGCCAGGAGGACGATAGACCAATACTCCGGAAAAATGTATATTTGGTGACAGCTCCAGACTGAACGACATGCTTTCACAGTCCAGAACAGAGGTGGGGGCGCATCGGCAGGTATAGCTATCTTTGAATACTATTGCTAAACCTCCGCCTTTCCCCGATGTACGATCTGCCCTAGCTATTTGATAGCCCTGTGGCAGTGCTTGAACGAGATCAGGCTCAGAAGACGGGGTTAGCCATGTCTCAGTAAAAAAAACTGCATCCGGATTATGTTCATCCAGCAGTAGAGATACTTCTGTTTGGTGCTTGGGTAAAGACCTACAGTTTACGAGGAGCATCCTAAAAGAGTGCCGGGGTTCAATAATCATAGTGCCTTTGAGATAAAAATGGCAGTGTTGACAGTATGAGGGCAGATTCAAAGGACAATACAGATGGTCACACTTTTCTTTTACCGGAGGTCTCAGGCTGAGCAGCTCACTGAAGTTGTATCTTCTATAAGGGCCGTGGAAATGGACAGGGGTCGTGGCCCCTGGCCCCGTCCGGTCACGGACGGGCGCAGACGGGCTTGCCTTTGGCGCGCCTGCTGCGCCCGCCTGCTGCGCCCGCCCGCTGGGCGGACGGAATGAGCACATCCATTTATTCAGGTTAGAGGCGGGTGGGAGGCATCCAACAGCTCGAGCTGCACCACACGGATAACAATGGAAGCACTCCCTATCAGGTGGACTGAACTAAGTAATAGGCATTTCCTTGAAGGTGAGAGAAAAATGCTCCTGTAGGACTTGGCCTTTTTGGCTAAAGTTCCCTAAACTTTTTGCTTTCCCCCTAGACCATTTTCCTGACATAGAGATGCCAATTTAGATGCTTTGGGTACTTTGCCACTGCTGATCAGTGGCAAAGTACATGAGTTCCCTGTTTAAAATGTAATGGTGATTGGTTGGCCATGATTGGTATGTTTGCCTTACTAGTAGAAGTCTCTAGTGATGTGCACTGTGTGTGCAAGGGCTAGTAATGCAAGGGCGGGCAGAGAAGGGAACTCAGACCTTCAGTGTAGGGCCTGCGCACAGAATGCTAAGTTAGCATGTTGTCCTGACAAGTGCAACCACTTGTCAGGTCTGACTTTTCCTTTTACATACACATTGGGTACCCCGGTGGTAGATCCCAGGTAACACCTGGGTAGGGTGCAGTGGTAGGTAAAAGGCAGAACATATAGTGAGGTGTCTGCTATGTTCTGATAGTGAAAAATTCTCAATTTAGTTTTTCACTGCTGAAAGGCCATTCTGCCCATAGGACAGAATGGAGGAGGCTGGGTGTTGTGTTTGTTAGCCTAGTTTCCTGTCAGTTTATAATGGAGAGGTGAAGTTCAGTATGTATGAACTCGCAGTGTTGTAACACATCTATCTTTGAAGGTGTTTTTGTCACTGTGTGTTCATAAACCACTCTTTTAGAAAGTGGCTGAGTTTTGTGCTCTGAGCATTTCTGTGTGTCTCTGAAATGTGGATTGTCTGTCTGGAACTGAAAGGTGAGAGGAGCTGGGAGAGGTCTTGACACCGGGAGGGGTTGAGATGGCACAAGGCTGCCCTGCATTTGGAGAGTAGGGGGAGGAGAAGCCCAGGAGGTGAAAAGGCCTGGGCTGGTGCTAGAAACCAATTGACCCATCTCCTGCTGAGTGATTAAGGATCCAGACCCCCAGTATCAAAGGGAGAGAGGTGACACTGGGAGGGAGACACCCAGAACTGATTTAGGGAGGGGTCAGGGACCCCTGAGCACAAACGAACTTCAAAGACATTAAGGGTATAACTAGGAGAGTTGAAACCCCTGAAAGGGGGAATGAAATAGATATGGATTGAGACTGTAAAGGCTTGGACCCATTCTGTGGTCAAGAGGAACCTCTGTTAAAGAAGGAGCAACTGAAGAGACAGGTGTGGATAGACCAATCCTTGCTTCATGATCTGGGGCTGGTCTGTAGTTTGCTGTTCTAACTAAGGGAGAGGCTGTTGGGACTGTGCTTGGAGACGCTGAGTCTCCCTGCTTGAAGAAGACTGTGCCTTGTGCTGTGTCTTGTAACCCCCAAGGGTCAGAGGAGAACTGGCTCCCTGTTTCGAAATACAGGATCATAAAAGTTTCCGGAGAAGTCCCAAGCAACGTGGTGTGCGCGTGCTTTTGCCGCTTCAGACCCTCAGAAGTTGTGGCGTGTGATTGTGGGCATGCAGGAGTAAACTAAGTCTCGAATGCCCTGGATGCGCGTCGAAGTGCAGGTCAAGGCATTGGTGAGGCGCGCCTGGTCGTGGTGTGCACGGCGAGAGGAGGTGAGGCTCGGACGCGCAGGGTGCGTGTTGTGGTGCAGCCCGGGTGTTGGCGAAGAGCGCCTGGGCCTCATGTGCACCAAAGGAAGAAGCAAGACTCGGACACACAGTGTGCGTGTTGTGGTGCAGCCAGGGCATTGGTGAGGAGCGCCTGGGCATCGTGGGCACTGGGAGTAGAGGTGAGACTCGGCCGTGCAGAGTGAGTGTCGTGGTGCAGCCAGGGCATTGCTGAACAGCGCCTGGACATCGTGAGCACTGGGAGGAAAGGATAGACTCAAACGTGCAGGGTGCGTGTGGAGGTGCAAGCGGAGTGCTGGTGAAGAGTGCTGGATCATCGAAAGCACCAAAGAAGAGGCACGTCTCAGACGCGCTGTGTGCGTGTCGAAGTGCAACCTGAGGGGCCGGTGAGAAGTACCTAAGTAAGAGTGTGCACCGAATTGGAAGTAAAGTCTCCACAGTGCTGAGGGCGGATCTCAGTGTGGACTGAGACCGCCAGAAGAAGGGCTAAGTCATCGGGGCCCTCTGAGTCACCCGCAGCGGCCGGGACCGGCAGCCACGGAAGAGCTGAGCCACCGGCCTGAGTCCGCCGCACCCCGTGACGGAATTCTGGATCAAGACCCAAGTCGCTGAATTCAGGGAGGAGAGTGTGGTAGCGCCCCCCCAGGTAACGTGGATCAACACCTGGGGTGGGGTGCGGGCCCGGAGGGACACTCTCTCAGCCTCCTGGTTCAATCAGCTGGGCGAGTCATTGCTTCAGCTCGGATCCCGGCCCGTGTTGACCCAAGGAGGAGCAGTGCTGGGGACGGAGTGGGAAGCAGTACTTTTGTGTCATCATTTGATCCATAACGGGGGCACTGTTAACGGAGCACGTAAAACTGTCGTATTACACTTTGCATTATTGCTGCCAATGAACTATCGTCGTATGACGCCTGACATCACTTGTGCCTGACGAACAACATGCTTGGTGCGCTACACACTGCGTTATTCTTCCCTTGCAAATTACCTGATTGTAATGTGGCACATTGCATTATTTCTTCAGTGTATAGTATCTGAGTATAACGTGGCGCAGTGTAATATTTCTTCATTGCACCTTACAGGATTGTAGCGTGACGCATGCTGGTGGTGATACGCATTGCATTATTCCTTCAATTGCAAAGTACACGACTGTAGCGCTACGTATGGCATTATTTCTCTGTTGCACAGTATAAGAGAATATCGTTACGCATTGCAGTATTTGTTTCCATTTGCAACATGTGTTATTCTAGCAATACGACTGGCCTAACATTTTGGAAACAGTAAGAAGTGAGCTTAACTGTTGGCTAGGAGCAGTGGTTGGGATTAGACCCTACCAACCCACCTGAAAGAATGCTATCCATTCTTATATGTTGATTTTGTATCGTGTGGTCGTATTATATAATTTCTTATATAAAGATTATACTCATTTTATTAAAACTCACGTGGAGTCTATTTGTGGTGGCATCGTAGGGTTACTTTGAGCGTGGTTGCACATACTGAACACCCGTGCCTTTGGAGATAAGGCTGGCTGCTCGTGCGGAGCTACTAAGGGCTATCTCAGACGGTGTCCTTACTTAGCCCAATGTTGAAACGAGGGGTTGGGGACTCCCGCCTCCAGCATTTTGTGGCGGCAGTAAGCGATAAGGACCCTCACTTCCAACAGCTCCTCTGTGCTGATCCAAATTGTGACAGACTAAGGGCCCGATTGCGAGTTTCCAAATCCTTGGTGGAGGTGTGGTGGCGGTCGTTGACCGCTGCACCAGTGGTCCGACCACCCGCCGTATTACGAGTACGGTGGTCAGACCGGGATGAGATCGTTGCAACCACCAGGGATCCGTGATCCCTTGCAGTGGCACAGTGGTGTGAGGCCGCAATATGATGTTGGTGCCTCTGCTGCACCACCTAGCATATTACGAGTTTCCTCACTGTGGTCCTATCCATGGCAGTGAGCCCGCCATGGAAAGGATGGTGGTGAGGAAACTGCCCCCTTGTGCCCCTAAGCACGGGGTGCTTGCAAGGGGGCACATATTGTGCCCCTTGTATGTGTGTACCCCCAGTTCCTGCGCGTAATGAAATGCACAACATTGTGCATTTCGGTCAGTGCAGGAACGAGCTTTGGCACTCGCCTTGCTGTGCCTTTTTGAAAGGCACCGCCGTAGGAACGCCAAATGAACGCCTGCCAGACTACAAGGAAACTCAGATTCCTGCGAGCGGGCGGCGGCCCTGTTTTGTGGTGTGGAAGCAGCGCAGTGGGGTGGCGGCCCGCTCCCACGCCACCAAACTATCAGACCCTAAGCCCAAAACAATAGCTGAAGGGCCCTGAATAACAAACACTGACCCTAATTACTGATCCTACGCTCGCCCTTTATATCTGTATTGTCCGAAGATGCCAGGAAGACAAATACATCTGTCGGGTGGGACCTAACAAAATGTCTCCCAGGCAGCTGGAGCTGTGAAGCCAGACCCAGAAACAGCTATGGACACGTGTCTTGGCTTGATAGTCCAGGGCAACCTGGAGCCTATGAGAGCCAGACACTGGGCTGGAGCCAGGCTTGAACCTGCATTCACTCATCCAAGTTTAGTTGAAATGCAGAGTTTATGCACTGAGCTACATTTACCTTACACTGAGGTAAATAGTGAAAAGTCATATACACAGACTCGTTAAATGCATGCATATTATGGGACATTTCATGTATATACATATGGTATATATAGAGAAAGGTACATTGAATAGCTGCAGAAAGCTCCACAACATAAGAGCACAGGCATGTCAGTGGGTTGCCAAGACACAAATCTCCAATACTACATTACTAGACAATAAGCCTTTTTCCTACTAAATCCTGAAATAGGGACTTGTATCTTTCAGACACTTTTGGTCTTTTTCCTGCGCTGGTATAAGTGATGTCTTTCTCGAGTGAGGAGAACTTAGATAGGGTTCACAACTGCTTGTTATCACCTTCTGTGTTCTTTGGATTAAAAAAGAGTCTTGTGCAAACGTCAACACACTGAAGCACACGAGATGGCTAGCGATTCAGAATAGAAACAATAAATACAGCGAGTCGATTGTACAGATCACACAATGAATCAAAAGCTGTTGAGCTGAGGGTAAACACACAGTAATCTGTGATTCAACAGGGTACAAAATGGGAACAAAAAACCCTCCCTCTGCCCCAGCACACAAATTACACGTTCAGTGTGTATGTGTCTCCTGGGAGATACCCGAAGGCAAACAGGAGAAATAAAAATCAATTTGAGGTGTGAAAGATAACGCACAGACATTTTATATTTACTTGGAGTTTAACCTGGCTGCCAGGCTGACCTAAGCAACGCCAGTCCCACCGCGCCATCGCTCTTGTCAGACACTTGGCGCTATAAGGTCAGCAACAGGTTGAACAAAATGTGTTAATCTGTACTTGCAGATTCATACATAAGTTTGGAGGAGATTTCTCAAAACGTTCCAGGGGTACACTTGGGAAACTATGACAGTCACCATTTACCAGGAGTATTCATACGTGGAAACAGATATATTTAAACACACCTGTAAACACAATTATGGCTATTTGCAAAGGCAACTTAAACTTGTGAGTAATATACACATGGAAATGTATTACACTTTTGAGTATCTTTACTACTTTTGGCTATTCACAAATCGGAGGATAAAGTTACTAAAAATTGTAGACTTCCCACCTCTTGAAACGGGGTAGAACCCAACTGTAAGTTACTACTAAAAACACAGTAGTAAGTCTAGCACTGTACATGGCCAACCATTGGTAGTGCCATACCCTCCCATAGAAAAGAATGGAGGGAGGGACCTAAATGTAAACCAGCCCATAGGAAATAAAGTTCATTTAAATAAAATACTTCAAATAGTTAAAATATAAATGCATATAATCTAATGTTATAAACTATAGAAACATATTACTTATTTTAATGTAATTATAACATATTGTAATAGCTTTTTAGTATTTAAATATTAATGTAAAAATACATCATATTGAATATATGTTCATTCTTTTTATTTAATTCTATACATCACAATCAATGATTATTAATACATGATAACAAATGTGATTCTTTTTACTTTAGGTGGAAATGTATTGTTAGTTTACCTTTGAGAAAAATATTTACATGTAAGTGTAGTTTTTTTAGATAAGACATTGCAGCACATGGACTTAACACCCAAACACATCCAACAATAAACATTCAGTCATGAAATAACTTAAAAAAAACCCATAACAAATATGATAGTGAGGCAAATTCACAAACGTTGTTAATGTTGGAAGGGCATCATTTAAAAATCATTATTGATAATGGATTGGAAAACCTCACCCACACTTTTGCCGCATGCTCTATCGCAAGCTTTTCTCGCACTCGAGGAGAGATGGCGTGAGGGGCGAGGACGCGATAGGCCTACCGAGCTAAGAGGTTTTGGATCATTATTTACGTGATTACTTTGGGAACAGAAATACACGCCCAACGGATTAACAGTTTACCTCACACCACAGGATTTATGTGGCCAGGAATTACCGCCACATTAAATACTACTATTCAGCCTATCCATTCAGCCGTGAACAAGTCACGTGTACAAACATACTGAGGCGACGAAACACGTGTTGGCTTTGGCGTCGGAAGATCTCACTCAATAAAAGCTTGAAAAATATTTAAAGGAAGAAAGAAAACGACTGTCTGATTTAATGCTTTCTTTTATCATATATGAATTACATCAGAAATGGATATATATTGAAATCACGTGTGCTGGGGAGTGTGTATCACACCCAAACACATCCAACATTAATCATTCAGTCATGAAATAACTTTAAAAAAACATAACAAATATGATAGTGAGGCTAATTCACAGACTTTGCTAATGTTGGAAGGGCATCAGGTAAACATCATTATTGATAATGGATTGGAAACCCTCACCCACACTTTTGTGGCATGCTTTATCGCAGGCTTTTCCGTCCCACTCTGATACAGTAGTATTACCAGGGCGGCCTTGACCTCGCTATGAGAGAGTTCAAGATGAAAGATCCAGGATAAACAAGGGATCCAGAGTGCTCGTAAAAATATCTCCTTATTAAACATTACACCGGGTAGGATTCAAATATGATGACATTTGAGAAATGATGTCTCAATCATCCTATCAGCTGCCAACATGTTTAGGCCCATATAATTTCTGGCCTTCATCAGGGCGTATCCAAGCCTGGCTATATATACCTACCTGTGTATGTTTAAACGGTAATAGTAAGTCTTACCCTTGGCCTAATAGTCTGTCTACTAACCTTACTTAGGGAGTATACACCCAGTGGCCTCAGCAGCAGTAGACACCTTCTGTATTCACACATTTGAAGAGAGTTCCACTTAGTACCTGGTATGTCACCCGTGAGCCAAACAAATGTCCTGATGAAGGCCCGAGACCTGGTATAGGATATTTTATGGCTACAGGGTAGGATTAAAATAACCACAAATCAGAGGAAAATTAAGAACTGATGTCTTAATCATCCTGTCAGATGCCAGCATGTTTTGGTCCATACAATAGAAAATATATTCTGCCACCTAAACCTGATTGTCATATGCTTGCAATACATATTATACATTTAAATGACATAAACTGATGTGGCTGTTTTACTATTTTTTTTTTAAATAATAAACTTTTCAGTGGTACCTTTCATTTTGTTATTATTTATAAAGGAAATGAGAATAAATCACCACTGTAAAAAAATTGCTGGAATATAAGTCACATTTTAACTGGGTACCTGAAGTGAAAATAGCTTATATAGGCAGTTTTTGAAGTTGCTATACATAAATAAAATAAAATGGACACTTTGACCGAGTTCTGTCATTGAAAATGAAGGGACAATTGAGGTGAACTGCGTGTACAGGCTTTGTACAGTCACTCAAAGAGCAGGGAGCCAATGGGTAAGAGGGCTGACCCACTGACCCCGTGCTGTAGGTTGTAATTGACAGAGCAAAATGTGATTGACTGGCCATTGGATAAAGACCGCTGCTCACAAGCCCCTCTGTGTATGTAAAATATGTGTGTTTTTTGGGGGGAAACAATAGTCTGGCAATACAGTTAATAATGTCACAAACGCCAGACCTAAAAAGTGGACTGTAATGGAAAGTAGATAAAGATGGCACCACGGTAGTTGTTTCTCCTATTGTTTTGCTCATGGTGCCTGTTAGATGAGCAACTAATGTATCATTATTATAATAGATAGAAATATATTTTTATTTTTTATTAGCATTAATAATATTGTTATTATAATTTTAGATGGCTGTATCGTTTTGGTGATTCACTTCAATGCTATGATTATTATGATTAATATATTACTTTTCGTTTACAGATTTGCTCGAGAAAAATAAAACTCAAATTGAAACTGATTAAGACATCATGTCATGAATGGGCTATTATTTAGTGAGGAGGAGACAATAATTATTTTTGGGTGGGCAGGTTTCTAAGGCAGATGCGGATCAATATGCGAAAGTAAATGACCATGAAAATGAAAAGGAAGACAATTATTAAATACACACTGTTCCTGTGCCCATTTCTGTTAGGATAATTGCACTGCCTACTTCATAAATGAAAGTATTGTCAGTAAATGCACCGAAGAGCGCGTGCTATCTGTAGCCCATGTACATTTAAATGTAGTGTTTTTTTAATGCCGTTTTATTACTGCTTGATTGCTAAACAAATGTAATTTCCTGAACTCCAGCAAAATCGAAGCTCTGCAGCACCACGCCACCCAGAGTGATTGACGTAGAATTGTAATTTACAAAAATGATTTTCTATCCTTGAATGTGGATTCATTTTACTACAACAGTGGAGAGAAAGTATTGATCGAGCACACAATCAAGTTGAGCTTCCTCTGTTCATCTGCATGTCCTTCCCATTGAGGTAATCAATTTCAGCCTCACAGGAAATGATGCTTTACATTTCAGAGACCACCTCTGTGAAACCAGTTTCTTTGGGTTTTTCTTTTAAGATTCTCTTGGTGCAGATCAGGGCCCGGAGAGCTTCGAGGCGCTTTTCACCGAGTTCCAGAGAAAAACTCACCCCTTAAGGGCGCAGTTAAATATCGATGATATCTGGAAAATCAATTTGATGGCTCCAGCTATGATGGTTAATCCGGGTATTTGGTGTAATTTCAAATGTTTGAAAGGGTAAACTTGAATCTAAGGCACACGTCTTAAATACTGAATCATAAAAAAGCAAAATTATTACCTCGATTTGAAAAAGCAAAACACAACGGTCATTTTTAATTTTTGTTAAAATGTGTTGTTTTTTTAAACCTTAGAATTCAAGCACTTTTCACCAAGCTAAACCATATACTAAATACAGTATGTTACAACCACCAAGATGTAGTCAATGCTGCTTGTGGAGTTACTTTTTTTAAAGATGTAGCGGCCTCCAATGTCAGAACGTGTCCATCCCAACACAGACCCTCTCCCCCAGATTCATCAAAGTAATGTTTTGCGAGTCCTTATTAGCGAATTTTAAGGATTCGCTATTAAAGACTCGCAAAACGGGATGCATGTAGGAATCGCAATTTTATTTGCGATTCCTAATTTGCGATTAGCTAATTGCTAATCGCAAATAAGGAATGGCTTTCCCATTCATTCCTATGAGCCCCAGATTGCGGCCCCAGATTGCGAATTCGCAATCTAGGAATGGTTCATGCATTGCATTAATGCAAGAGCAATTTGAGAAATCGCAATTATTTGCAATTTCTTGAATTGCGAGTGCATGTGAAGGTAGTCAGCTGGATGGCAGAATTGGTTTCATTTGTTATGGGAGAATCCATGAGGTGGGGTACAGACCATTTCTCACCTTCTTCCTCTGTGATTGATATTTCGTTACTATCTAGGGGTTCAACAGTGCTTTTAAAATCACTTGCAACAATGTGAGGTCTTAGTTATGGACTCATGTCCCTTAACGTTTCACATTCCCCTCTCCCCAAAACAGTTCGAATGTAGATGTTATACTTATTAAATCTATGTCTCCCAGTTAGTGAATCCACTTTTCCTAGCCTTGAATTCCATGTGATGGGGGTGCTGGTGTGTGGCCTAGATGTAATATTGTGTCGGTTAGCGTGCATGCGGCCTTATGGATCCAAGAGTTTTCAGAGAAACTTGTGGGAAGGTCCAACTCAATAAGCCCATTTACCAGCTTCACACTTTTTATCCTTTATTCAACGTAAACATAAAGATTTGCATTGGGAGTCATCTATGGATAGTGCATAGCAGCACTCGAGTCAGGGGTACACGCAGGTTCACGGCATCCCCCCACTCTTGTCACAGGGTGGACGCCGTCCCCCCTGCCAATAACCTGGGCCCCACAAAAATATGCTGAACGTGTCCCGGTGTAATTTTCAGACTCCGGGACACGTTCAGCATGTGACGTCATGAGGTCATTTGCATATTGGCAGTCTCCCCACTTCTTCTATAGGACTTGTGCCCTGCCGCCTAGGCAACAAAATATCAGGGCTTAACACTGAACGGCATTTACGGACTGATCGTATCCAATTGATGCATTTGTTAATCAGGGAGTCTTCGTCCTCTCTACTATGAGAGGAGATTTTTAGCTACATTTACCATAAAAGTGGAATGCAGCTCAACTTCACAACTTTATTTTTATGTAGAGTGTTTTATAAAGTGCGTACATGACCCAAGTGTACCAGCGTGCTGTACATAGGGTTAATTGAACAAAAAGATAGGCATAGACAAGTACAACAAAAGTAAAAAAGACACATTGGGGCACACCAGTAGGTGAGGGGGGGGGAAGCAAAGACACTGACACCAGAAGTGTGTGAAAAAGGCCGCTTTTATTGGAATCAGGTGCACGTATAACACATCCCCCTTGGCCTGTGCCGCACAAAACTACTGCTCACTAATTAACAACTGCCTAACAGCCCCCCACCCCCACCCCTAAATGTAAGCCCGAACATTGCAACAGTAATACAACAACATACGCTCATCAACCTGCCCCTCTACTAGATGCCCCTAATGACCTCCATGACCCCAAACCCCCGCTACCATGCAGTCCCAGGCCTCCAGCCAACCACCCTATTTCCTTAGGACAGCGCCCCACAACGCACCTGTTCCAGCGACAAAAAACACAACCTCAAACCTAAATAGTGCACCATCAACCAAAAAAGCCCCTCGGGACCCTATCCTCGACCACCCCCCCCCCCCACCCCGCAAAGGGAAACAACCCTGGCCTAAAAATGCCGAAAAAAACCCTGCAAAAAAGGGAGGGAGGGAGGGACAAAATCTTACTGCGACCTGGCTGCTGTGTCACCGCACCACAAACGTGCGCGGTGACACAAAATGGCCGGCTATATAGCCCCCCGTCCAGAAGCAGCCCAAAAGGAGCCCAAACCGCCCAACCAGCCCAAAAGCGCCGCTACGGCGATCCCCGAGTGCCAAACTTCCCCCTCCCCCCCCCTCCCCTGGTGCCCCAAACTTCCCCGGGGGGGCGAGCCTCCCGTTGGTCGGCCACCCCCCCAAATCCCCATTGGGGCACACCAGTAGGTGAGGGGGGGGGAAGCAAAGACACTGACACCAGAAGTGTGTGAAAAAGGCCGCTTTTATTGGAATCAGGTGCACGTATAACACATCCCCCTTGGCCTGTGCCGCACAAAACTACTGCTCACTAATTAACAACTGCCTAACAGCCCCCCACCCCCACCCCTAAATGTAAGCCCGAACATTGCAACAGTAATACAACAACATACGCTCATCAACCTGCCCCTCTACTAGATGCCCCTAATGACCTCCATGACCCCAAACCCCCGCTACCATGCAGTCCCAGGCCTCCAGCCAACCACCCTATTTCCTTAGGACAGCGCCACTCGAAAGTCGCTTACGACTTTCGACCCCCCCCTTAGGACTCCTGTCTCCTGGGATACCTGACCACCCCCAGGGCCCCATCTAAAGCCTCCTTTAACTGTACTATATACAGCTCCATGCCGTACCTGGACAGGTGGACCCCATCCTCCAAGAAGAAATAGTTTGCACCATAGCGCAACTCCGGGTGCTCCATCCTCCCCACCCCCTCCCTGGCGCAGAAAGCGCGCATCTCACGATTGATCTTCCTACGAGCCCTGTCTATGGCCCCTGGGCGCTCAGCTCCCCTCCACACCCGCCTGGGAATAAACTCCGACCATATGACATGGCAGCCCGCCCATTGCCTCCTGATTTCCTGCAGGTCCTGTCTCATCTGCTTGAGTAGCGCCAAACCCTTGCACTGCACCAAGTCGTTCTCGCCCAGGTGAATTACCACCACATCCGGGCACACCCCCCCTTTCACCAACGTGTTTAACAACGGCACTAACTCATGCCAACGCCTACCCCCTTTCCCCCTCCAATGACATCTATACAACCCCGGATCCAATCCCAAATTGAGAGCCTGATGCCTGTCCCACTCCGCTCGTTCAGCCCGCTGGACGAACGAATGTCCCACAATAAACAAATTCAGGACAGCCACATCCGGCCCCGCCACAGCACCTGCAAAGACACATATATGAGAATCGGGAATCATTGCGACACCGCACCATCCGCCTCCCTCAACCTCACATACGTCCTGTAAGCGTCCGATTTCCACCGACCCAGCCTCTGGATCTCTTCCTTACCCCAACCCCTCCGTGCCGCCTCCGTCGCCGCCCCAATCCGAAAAGAATGCGTCCCGAACGCCAGGGGATCCTCCCCCAAGACCCGCAGTGCCCGCCGCAAGACCCACAATGCTTGAGACGCCGTCACTCCACCCCCCCCACCCCGCCCAAAAACCTCCCCCTCCGACACACCACTTTCAGCCATCAACCTCCTGCCCCAAACCGCCGGGCACACCCCCTCCTTGTCGCCCGGCCCCAGCACCACCCAGGTACCAACCCCCCGCTGGTCCGTCTTCGAGCGCCTCAGACACACTGCCACTTCCTGGGCCCGCACCTCCACCTCTCCCCACAACACCCCCCGCCGCCCCCTCGCGCCCAGCAGCTCCGACACTCGAAACGCCCCAAAGAAAAGCCATGACATCAATGTAGAGAAACGCACCGTCTCGCCCAAATCCCTGCACACCTCTGGTAGCGCGCCAATCACTCCTGCCAGCAAAACCGCCGTAATGGGACGGCGCAGCCGCACCGTCGCCCCACTCTCCCTCGCCCACCCCTCCAGCAGCCTGGTTCCCAACTCCCCCGCCGATGGAGGGTAACCCCACCACATCTTCCCCATGAAAGCCACCGCCGACAACTTTCCCGCAATTGACACCCGCGACAAGCCCCTGTCCATAAGCGCCAGCATGAATCTTACCACCTGTTCCTCGCGCTGCCACCTGTCCCCACGCCGCACCGCACCTGACTGCAGGAATTCCTCCCACGCTAGCTCGTAAGCCTTCCACGTCGACACAGCCACCGACGTCTTCACCAACTGAAAGACCCGGCCTCGCCTACCGACCACAGTTCTTCCGGCACCGGCGTCCTGACTTCCTCCGCCGCCGTGGCTAGCCCATGGAACCTCTCCCACTGTGAACGAGACAAGGCATCAGCAATGTCATTGTCCACACCGGGAACGTGGCGCGCCTGAAACAGTATGTCATTTTCCAAGCACCGCAAGACAAACACCCGCATCAGTTTCAGTACCTGTGGATCCCGAGCCGACTGCCTGTTCACCACCTGCACGACGGCCATGTTGTCCACTCGAAAAAGCACCCTCTTGTGTGCCAACGCCCCTGCCCACACCGTGACTGCCACCACCAAGGGGAACAACTCCAGGAACGCAATGCTCCTCCCCCCCGCCTGCCAGTGGTCCGGCCACTGCTCCGCACACCATTTTCCCTCCCAGTACAGGCCGAAACCACCGCCGCCCGCCGCATCCGAGTACATGGTGACCTCCCACTCCCAGTCCTCCGCCGGCGCCATCGGCACCCCATTGAAACGCTCCAAGAAAGCCCGCCACATGCGCAGGTCCTCCTTCATCCCTGCCGAGAGGCGCACATGGTGATGTGGCAATGGCAAACCCGACAACGCCAGCCCCAGACGCCGGCAAAACGTCCGTCCGGCCCGCACCACGCGGCACGCAAAATTCAAATGTCCCAACAACACCTGTACGTCCCGCACCGTCACCTTCCGCCTCGCCAACATGTCATCCACCAGACCCAACATCGCCACCCGTTTGTCTTCTGGCAGGCGTGCTTCCATGGCGACCGAGTCGAGCTCGATACCGAGAAAGGACAACACCGTACTGGGACCGCACGTCTTCTCTGGCGCCAGGGGAACCCCAAATTCCCCCATCAACCCGGCCAAACCATCCAGCAGCCGCTGACAATCCGCCGCACCGGGCCGCCCCACCAGGAAGAAATCATCCAGATAGTGCGTCACTGACTCCGAGCCTGTGCGCCTGGAAAAAACCCACTGAATGAAGGAGCTGAACCGCTCAAACAGTGCGCATGAAATGGAACACCCCATCGGCAGCGCCTTATCCACAAAGTAGTGACCTTGAAACTGGATCCCTAGCAACTGGTAATCCGCCGGGTGTACCGGAAGGAGTCGGAAAGCCGACTTGATGTCGCATTTTGCCAACAGCGCACCCTGCCCCGCCGCCGCAATCAGACGTCGCGCCACGTCCACCGACGAATACGTCACAGACGCCAAATCCGCCGAAATGTACGCATTGACCGACTCCCCCTCCGGCCAGGACAAGTGCTGTATCAGTCGGAACTGCCCTTCCTCCTTCTTAGGCACCACCCCGATGGGGGAAACGATCAAACCTGGCAGCGGCGGCGCCGTGAAGGGGCCCGCCATCCGCCCTTCCCTGACCTCCTTGAACAGTTTCTCTCTTACTATGCCCTTGTGCGCGTTCACTGATTTCAGATTTTCCGCCCAGCGAGCAATCCGGGGACCTTCGTACCCCAACCGAAAACCCTCCCGAAAACCCCGGCGCAGCACTGCAGCATCCTCCGCCCGCGGATACGCCGCCAACCAGGGCTCCATCCGCTCGATCCTAACCGGCGTACGAGCCTTTTCCCAGAGCCCCTGCTCCCCCCCCTCTACCCCCACCCCTCCCCCCGCCTGAACCCCCTCTGGCAAATCCACCACCCTGCGGAGGCAGCTGGCCTGGGGGGCCCCCGGTGCCCCAACACCGCAGCGCCGGATGGTTCCGTCCGCACGTAGAGCACTCATGCCGGAAACGGCACGCCGCCCGCCCGCAGGCACCCCTATTGAAATCCCAGCAGGCCCCGACCGCGGTCTGGCTGCCGGAGGCGCCCTGACCCACCCCCCCACGGGTGGGGCGCGCCGCAAAGGGGGGGGACGCCAGCGGCAAACCGCTGGCCGTGTAGATGGTGCGGCCAAACTTGGCCCCTCCCATCGTCTGCTGGTATAAATCAGAATCCAGTTCCCCCCACTGGGCCTCGGGGTCCCCCGCCATGCGTGCCCGAAACTCCTCGTCGTAGTGCGACCAAGCATACCCGCCGTATGTCACCTGCGCCCTCCGGACCACATCCATGTATTTAAAGAGCGCGACGCACCTGTCCGGGAATTTCTCGCAATACACGCTCGCGTAAATGAGGAACGCCGCAGACCAATTGTCCAGCGTCAGGGGCACCTTTGGGCGCCTAGCCAACTCCTGCTCCTCCTCTTTTGACCCTTCCTTCGATGTCAACTCCCTATGCAGCAGCTTCAAAATATCGATGTACTCCCCCTTCCAAATCTTCTCCTTCGTAGCCGCGGAAAGGTGTGCCCCCAGCGGCTTGGTCAACCCCATGTACGGCAGCTTCCGCACCGGGATCACACAACTCTCCTTACTTCCCCCCGCCGCCTCCTTTCCGCCCGACGCCTTGTCGCCCGCCGCCTCAACCCCGCTGCCTTCGCCCGGCGCAGCCCCGCCCGACCCCGCGCCTTCGGTACCGACTCCCGCGTCCTGTACATACCGTCCCCGCACCAGCCGCCACCCATCCTCCCCATCGCCCCCAGACCCCACGGACACCTGCACACAACGCCTCTTAGCGCTCCCCGCGCCGTCACCTGTCTTACCTGGCGTCAAGGTCGGCGTCCTTGCTGGATCCCGCCGCCTAACCAGTGGAGCCGAGGGGGCCGTCACTCTGGGAGCTTCCTGCCGTGCCGGCACCTGAAATACACTTCCAACACCATTACCAGCCCCCCCATCTTCCCGAATCTCTCCCTCCTCCTCAGACTCACCATCCGCCGGTATCACACCACCTTGGCCCCCCAACTGGAGTTCCACCCGGCTCAACCCCGCCCGCTCACGACACACCCGCATTAAATCCATCAAGTCCACACTCCCCCTCCTATGCACCACACTCGCAGGCAACTCAGAAATAGTCGTGTCCATCCTTACTCCCCCAACCCCGGCGGCCGTAGAGACCCATCGGGGAGGGGCCGGCGGAGACGCGTCTCGCCTCCATTCGCCAAGTCCCTGAGCCAGGTCCCTCGCTGGAGCTCGGCCGTCCGCACCAAACAGAGCCGGCCCATCCACTCGGTGGGTGGGAGCCGCATGCTGCTCCCCCGAGCGCCTTACCAACAGCTCCTGCCAAGGAAAAAAGGTGGAGTCCAGCATGCCAGGGTAAAAACCACCCCCGTCGCCCCCCCACGCGCTGCCCCCTCCGCCAAACCCCCACCCCATCGCCGCACCCCTCCCCCATCCCGCCGAATGGCCTCCGCGCCGCGCCGGGACACTCCCTCCTCCTAGCTCCCAACCCCCTTCCCCTGCCCAACCCCCCGGCCCGCCCCACCCCCCGAAACCCCAACTCGGCCCCACCCCCCTTCCACGCCCCACTCCCCCTGCCTCCCCCCAGGCCACGCCACTGCCCCCCGCACCCCACCCAAAACTCGCCACCCGCCCGCCCGGGCCCCCAGCCCTGCTCCCGGCCCCCTCCTCAAACCCGCCCCTCCCGACCGCCCACCCCGACCCACCCCCCTCGCCGGTCGATCCGCCGCCTCCCCTCACGCCTCCCATCGCCTCCGACTCACCCCTCCCTCTACCCCGGCCCCTCGCCCCCTCCCGGCCCCTCTCCCCCCCCCGGCCCCCCTGCCCCGGCGACGACCGCCCCCTCGCCCCCACCCCCCCCTCCTCCGCCGATGACCCACCCCAGTCCAGCTCCGTGTCTTCCCCCCCCCCACCCCCACCCCCTCCTCCTCCACATCCGTCTCCTCAATGAGCAGCGGCGAAACCGCCCCCCCCCAGCCCCACCCCCACCAGCTCCCCGCGCCCCCCACTGCCACTTGTGTCCTCCCCCCCCGCAGGCCCCGCCGCACTTACACCCCCCCGCCCCCCCCCTCCAGAGCTCCCGCCCTCCCCAGCCACAACTATCCGAGCCCCACCCCCCTCCCCCACACCCCCCAGGCCACCCGGCCGTGCCTCTAACACATCCCCCACCTCCTCGCGTCCTCCCCCCACCCCCCCCTCCCCTCCGGTCACAAAAACAAGCGGCCTCTTCCGCCCCGCCTGCCGGGCCTTCCGCGCCCCCCCCTTCGACTTCGCAGTAGCCTTTGCCGGAGCCTTGTGCGCCGCCCGGCCGCCCCCATCCGCCCCCCCGCCCCCCCTCCCCCCCCCGCTGAACAACCCGCGACCTCGGCGGGTCGCACGCCGCCACAGCCGCCGCGGCGCCGATGGCAGCGCGCCGCGGCGGCCTCACCCTCAAGTCGGGCCGCATCAAGTCCATGCGGCCCGCTTCTTCCAAGAGCCGCAGCGCCTCCACGACACGCGGGTCCGTCGCCGCCATCACCAGTCCGCACGCCCCCTACCGCTGACACAGGTCACCACTCCTCACACCGCCCGAGCGCCTCACACGCCCCCGCGTGACACAACGGCTCTGAAAACCGCGCACCGCCGCCACACAAAACCGCTGGGCCCCAACTCGCGACAAAATCTTACTGCGACCTGGCTGCTGTGTCACCGCACCACAAACGTGCGCGGTGACACAAAATGGCCGGCTATATAGCCCCCCGTCCAGAAGCAGCCCAAAAGGAGCCCAAACCGCCCAACCAGCCCAAAAGCGCCGCTACGGCGATCCCCGAGTGCCAAACTTCCCCCTCCCCCCCCCTCCCCTGGTGCCCCAAACTTCCCCGGGGGGGCGAGCCTCCCGTTGGTCGGCCACCCCCCCAAATCCCCAATAGGCTGTTGCAACAGATATCACAATAAACGTCCATCATTCCATCAATGATCCATAAATAGGCACTGATCTAGCTTCTTCATTGTGGGTATATTGCTGCTGCTCTGAAACTATTCAGATTCAGGTACCCCGGAAAGCAATGTTTTAGTGGGGTTCTCCTGTAAACAAAGTGCTTCTGACCATCTAGAAATTGCTGACATTGTGATGTTCAGTTGTGCCCTGGGGAGGGGCTCTCCAAACATCTATGAAAGGAATCTATTCAGTTTTTTCACCCCTTTTTTGAAAAAGTGGGTAGATCGGTTTCAACGCACCTTGGGTGGGAAGGATTTCCATATCCTTAGTGCGGGCCCGGAGAAGGAGCGTGTGTATGTTTTTTGTTTTCGGAATCTAGGAGGTTCAAGCCTGAGAGAGTTTGCACTTCTTAGGTAGTGCCTGCCACTGGAGATTCTATTCTTTTGCGCCATGTAACTTGGTTCATTAAAATGTAATGCTTTGTGTGTGAGGCAGGCAATTTTCAGTTGGGTTCTTAGCTCGAGAGGAAGCCAGTCTAGATACCTAAGCGATGGGGTGATGTGGTCAAAGCCTCTAGTTTCTGTTACCAGTCTTGCTGCAGCATTAAGAGTCGTTTTGAGTGGAGCTGTTCTCGCTTTGGGCAGACCTAACAGGGTCACTGGACCGTCTTGTAGTGTGGAGACCATTAGTGATTGCACTGCTTGCTTGAAGTCTGTAGTTGGCAGAAATGTTTTCAATTTCTTCAGTAATCTGAGCTGGAATGACACTCTGTGTGTGGTAGCACTGATGTGAGCTATCATATTTAGATTATTGTCTAGTGTTATTCCAAAGGATTTCGTGGAGTCAATAATGGTAGGTTTGCAATTGAGGGTGCTTAGGTGTTTGAGCAAATCTTGGATGAGTGTGGAGCTGTTTTGTGGTGAGAAAAGACAAAATTCTATTTTCAGAGAGTTCAGCTTGAGGTAGTCTTGAGAGAGCCAGGATTGTAGTTTTGACTAGAGTGTTATTTAGTTGTATGATGTCATCCAGGGAGGATATTTTTAAGTATAGTTGTGTGCCGTCTAAGTACATGTGGTATACAATGTTCGATTGAGGATTTCCGTTAGTGGTTCCATATATAGGTTAAAGAGTGTGGGGTAAATAGTCGCCCCCTTGAGGGTCTCCACACCTCACTGTTGAGGAGTCAGAGAATGAGTTACCTAGTTTTTTTGCATTGTGAGCAATTCTTCTGGAAGGAAGCGAACAATGGGAGCACGTTCCCATGCGCCCCCATTCTGTTTTTCAGTACTTTTAGTAGGATGTCTTGTTTGACCATATCAAACGCCGATGAGAGGTCTAGGAGGATGATTAGGCAAGAGTTGTTGTTATCTAGTAGCTAAAGAGTGTTGTCCATTATGTGAAAAATTATTCTAAATCCTGATTGAAATTTGTTGAGTAGATTGAATTGGTCCATGTGCTGGCTCAGTTGGTTGTGCACACATTTTTCCAGCAATTTTGCTGAAAAGGGGATATTTGACACCGGACAAAAGTTGCTCAGGATTGTAGGGTCAGCACACTTTTTTTAAGAGGAGCGTCACTTACCCAGTGTTCAGGCTTTCTGGGCTACTGCCTTGTTTTAGCGATGAGCTTATAATCTTCATTATTGTAGATGAGAAGAGGTGACTTAGTTCCTTTAGTGTTGTGGGGGGGGATGGGGTCGTTGAAATGTGAAGTTGGTTTTATAGAAAGTAAGATCTTGTGGACCTCTTTAACAGTTAGTGTTTTGAACTCACCCCAGACAGTTTGATTTTTGGTCTTGGAAGGGTGGTTTATCATTGGCTCCAGCACCTGGAATGTAAGGTCATCGACGGGATGGCGATCATTGACTATATTGTCTTGTGAACTATGTTTGTCGGTTGCAATGTCCTTTTCGATTTCTAAGTTCTTTTAATTGAAAAATGAAGAGAACGCTTTACATTTTTCCACTGTGTTACCACTGAGCTTGGTTTCATTGTTTGCCCTAGTTTGTTGGTGACAATTTCAAACAGTAGCCCTGTGCGATTTCTTGCATTTTCTAGTTGGGTTCTGCAGTACGATGCTTTGGCTTCCCAGATGTAGTTTTTGTAGCTATTTCGTCATTCACATTGTTTGATTAGAAGTAATGTTGAGGGTTCCTGTATCCATCTTTGCTCCGCATGTCTAAGACTTCTTTTTTCCTTATTCAGGCTTTGATTGTACCAACATTGGGATGGTTTGATTCTTTGTTTCTTGAGTCTCAGAGGGGCTACGGCCTCCATTATATTTGATATTGTTTGGTTGTATTGTTCTGTTAATTCGAACACATTCTGGGTTGTTACTGGAGGAATGAGTTTTTTTGCACAATTCTGTCAGTTTCACCTTATCCATGTTTGGTGTCTCTGACGTAGTATTTTTGCTTGGTTACTTGCCCTTTGGTAGTCTGTGTGTGTGTAATTAGGTGGAATAATATTGAGTAATGATCAGACCAGTCGTTGGGTGTGATTGAGTCTATTGTCAATGCCCCTTTTCTGGATAAGATTAGGTCAACTGTCTACAGGGAAGGTTTCAACTTGAAGAGAGTTCTTGTGAATGATTGAAAACTCTCCTACCGGTTTATGCTGTCAGTCAAGGTGTTGGTTGGTGTAGTTTGGAGGAACGAGTAAGTCAAGCATTGCTGCCGACCATTGATTTAGCCTGGTTTCTATCATGAAAAGAATATCTGTAGTTGAGTAACATGCGTTTAGTGGTTGGGTTTTTAGAAGGACAAGTTCTCCCCGCTCAGGGCCCCAGCTGGTTGAGGACAGTTATCTTGAATGTGCTTCTTACACTCCTGCCCTAGAGCTTCCTCTGAAAGGTCTTTTGGGGTGAGCAAGCTCCTTAATTCCTTAATCTGGGTAGTGGGTCACTATTGCCCACAGGTGGGTCCTGTAGGGTCAACGTTCTCTTATGTAACTTGGGATCCTTCGTGTTTGTTGCAAGTAAAGGTAATGGCAGTGGTGTGTTTGCCCTTGAGAGTGAGCACCGTCTACCACTGCCTGCTAGTGCAGTGTGCAGTTCAGCAATCTCTCTATGTTGCAAACAATCCCTCTTGGACTGCACATGAGAGACAGGCAGAATCCTTACTAAACTCATAAGTCATTGACTCTGCTAGTTAGGGAGGCCACCATCGCTTTCAGCTTGATAACCTCCTCTCTAAAATACTTCTATGGTATTGGAGACTACTGCCTCAGCCAAGTATTTTAGGACAAGCATGCTTGTTCCCTCTTCCTTTGAGTTAGTTTCCGTGACTTCTCCTAACTCAGTCTTATCATGTCATAAAGAAGCAAATCTGCTATTTCAAATCATTGTGGGCTCCAGTGGGATGCCAGAGGATGCAACAGGGAAATGGAGGGATTCCCTAACTAGTAAACGTCTTTTAGATTGATTCAAGCTATTACTGGTAGACTTTGCTTTTGATTGTGCTGCAGGTGTATGCATTGACTTGTTCTTAAATATACCTGGGAAACTTGGGGATGGTTTAGAGGGAAGAGAACCAGATACCTTGTTGCTGCTTAACATTGCTTCTACCTCCTCAAAGACTGCATCAATCTCATTCAGTGTGCAACCCCCCACCCTGGTTTTAAGGTGGGTCTTTTTTCTTTTCTCAGCCCCTGCAAACGCTTTTCTGCCTTACGTTTTCCTATTTGTGCAAACTATTGCTTGACCATCAGAAGTTCCTCATGGAATTGCATAGACAACTTATAAAACAATGATAGAGGAAAGCTTTCAGAAACTGTTCAAACTAAATAAATGTTGGCGATCGGCATGTGTCTAGTGGTAGTGACTTGTCCTGTTTAGATCAACACTGGTTAAGTGTGGCAAACAAATTTGAAAGTGAATGCATTACTGCCAACTAGTGCTGGTAGTCCCAAAATGCAGGCCCAAGAGGGGGAACATCCTTTACAACGCAACTTTTACAACGAAGTACCTTTACGACGCAACCATTACAACGCAACTTTTACAACGTCTTGCACTGGGAGGCGCTCTAGGATAGGGAATAGTTTCCAACACCTTCCCTACTATCCACGGGGACTAGAGTTGGAATAGTAAATTAAACTATTCACTATCCAGCGCCCCCCAACGCAAGTCGTTGTAACGACTTGCGTTGTAAAACTTGCTTCGTAAAGGCATGCGTTGTAATAGCATGCGTTGTAACGTCATACATCCCCAAGAGGGGTGGCCCAGCCTAGCCTCTTCTAGCTGATGACAGGTGGAGATGAGCCTGCCCTTGTCCCCAACACAGCCCACGCAGTGTGAGCACCGATGGTGCTATATAGTGTGAAGTGCAGGGTGGCTCTTCCTCCTCCGTCGCCTCTCTCCTGGTTACTGGGAGTTTCTGGGGCCTGTAATTACCACACGTAGGCTCTCCTCCCGCACAGGGGGAGTGCATCTAATGCAATGTAACAAGAAGTGCAAGGTGGCCCCACCTCCTCCCCCTCTCTTTTAGCTCTTGGGGGTTTCTGGGGCCCCTTTTTGGGGTCTATACTCCCCGAAAGCAGTCTCTGGTTCTCCTGTGCAGAGGGAGTAACAATGGTGCTCTGTAATGCGAAGTGCAGGGTGGTCTGCACCTCTTCCCCCTCTCTCCTGGGTGTTTCCGGGGCCTGTAGTACTCTCATGCAGTCTCTCAATCTCCCCACCATATTTTTGTACACTTCAGTGTGTCACAGTAATTCAACATGCCCAATCACTGACATAGCTGTACATTTTTCAGGAAGTACACACAGCTCCTATACAGGGGCAGATCCAGTGCTTTAAATGGAGAAAAATAAGTGCAGGTACTCATTAAATTAGAGGTGTGGCAAGTGGGCGGGGCTAGGGGTTGGGGCTAAGTCCTAAATGTAATCATGCATTATGTGTCAGGCTCTGCCTTCCGACCTCTTCGGGGCTGTGTTGCTAGGCCTATAACCTCCCCTTCTGAACCGCCTCAATGTCTGAAGGATAATGTACAGACTACTAAGGGTGTCCAACCGGGGAGGGAAAGGAAGGGAACAGCAGGGAGGGAGACCTGAAACGACAAAGAACAACTGGATGAAACAAACCCCCCCTTACTCCGGTACTTCCAGTTCTCCCACTCTTTCACACTCTCTTACCACCCAGGCATGAACCTTAAATTCCTGATCATACCTGTAAAGAAAGAAAGGTATGCGTAATTCAGTAGTAGACTCTCAAGGCTGAGGTAACAGGCACTCCACCCATCTATAAGGAAGACAAAGCACAAACACGTTTTCAGGAAAAGACCCTACCTCAAAGAGACTGTTCTCACCCAGGTCTACCAGATACACCTACCTAATGTTCACGAATTACTTTCCTCAAAGGGGGAGTTAGTTCTCTCTGATTATACCCCGCTTGGAGTCTCCTACCTACGCAAAACATATGAAACAAGGAACATGTAAATGAAAACAATAGCAGGATAAAGAACAACTGAAAAGGCTATTTGCATATAACCTGGTGTTATTAAGCACACCAAAACCAGGTTCTTCCCCACGTTAGTGTTATTAAAGTTCGCACAACCGTGGGTGGAATATTGTTGTGCGCGTGAAAAGTTGCTTCCTCGCACTCTTGGAGAAGCACTTTAGAAATCCTATTTTGTTGTTTGAGGCAAGTTACTGGCGATAACAGCTCCTCGCTTTATGAATACAAGTGTCTTGGTATTCCTTTTCCTCTTCCGATAGAACAGAGCTTGTAGTGATTCGAAGTTAGCGCACTGGCATCGAGCACGCCAGCCACCAAGAACCCAAAGTCAAAAGTACAAGGATGCCGGGTGTTGCTCTCACACCCAGCAGTGATGTTTCCCTTCAGCTGAGGGGAAAACCAATGCAAGTTGTGCGGTACACGCAGTTGCGGGAATACCGAAGTCTTTGTGAAACCAAGAACAGAGAATCCCGAAAGAGGGAAGAATCCACTTTCTTACCGCCTTATCAGCTTTACTCCAAATGCTCGCCAGGAAAGATCAGAATTATCGGCGACGGCTTCGTCTTCTCTGCTCCATTTGAAGACTCGTTGCGCACGTCCTGTGCGTCCCTTGCGGAACACCCACGAGCATGACGGGAGTTGTAGTTTTTTGTGTCGGAATGGCGAGAAACTGGATCCATATCCCCCCTGTCTGGCGGATCGTGACAGTACATCCCCCTTCACAAAGGGACGGAACCGGCCATAGGACGATCCGGACATAAACGATGGAACCTGGCCACCAACTTAAGAGCATGAACCGCTGCAGCCGGCTCCCAAGAGTTCTCCTCCGGACCATAGCCTTTCCAGGAAAGCAAGTAATGCAGGCGACCCCTCACCCACTTGGAATCAAGCACCCGATGCACCTCGAACTCCCGGTCCTGTTGTACCCAGAAAGGCATGGGGGTACGACGCACAGGACAGCGAGAGGGCTTCAGGAGAGAAACATGAAACACAGGGTGTATCCTAAAGTGAGCAGGCAAACGTAACCGAACCGTCACCGGGTTCACATGCCCCACCACCCTGTATGGCCCTATAAATCGGGGATTGAACACGCTATGTTTCTTAAATGAGATGTTTTTGGTGGACAACCAAACCAAGTCCCCCTTCCTATACACTGGGCCAGGCCTACGGTGTTTGTCTGCTTGGTTTTTGTAGCGAGCTTTGGCTTTTGTCAGGTTTTTCCGTGTGGCCAGGAGTACCTTGCGGACACGTAACAACCTCTCCCTTACTTCAGGCACCTTGGTACAAGCATTAGGTGACAACATAGGAGTGAATCGAGGGTGAAAACCATAAGAGCTCTGGAACGGGGTATGTAACGTAGAGGAATGTTGGGAGTTATTGTAGGCTATTTCCGCCACCCAGAGCCAATCCACCCACGAGTCCGTGTTTTCCTGCACGTGACGTAACACCGAAGATATTGTTTCAGCGTTTGATTCAGCCTCTCCGTTTGTCCGTCGGTTTGAGGGTGAAAACTGGTGGACAAAGAGGACTGAATCTGTAGTTCAGAACACCAAGCTTTCCAAAATCTAGCTGTGAATTGCGCCCCTCGATCAGACACTATGTCCCTCGGGAGCCCATGTAGCCTTACAACATTCACAAGGAGTAGGTGTGCCAACTGGCCCGCCGATGGGACCTGAGCACACGCAATGAAGTGCCCCATTTTGGTTAAGTAATCGACTACCACCACTATAGCTGTTTTCCCCTGATCTTTGGGTAGACCCACTATAAAATCAACGGAAAACCTTTCCCATGGAAGCTCCGGAGTGGGCAATGGTTGTAGCAGTCCCTGTGGTTGTTGACGATCCGCCTTCATCTGAGCGCATTTCGTGCATGCGGCAACCCAGTGATGTAGATCTGGCCTAACCGAAGGCCACCAAAGCTGTCTCAAGACTTTCTCAAGTGTCTTTATAAATCCAATGTGTCCAGCGCAGGGAATGTCATGGCACCACGAGAACACGGTTTGGCGTAAAGAAATCGTAGGGACAAGAATCTGTGCACCTCGCATCGGGATTCCCTGTTTCAACTTCCACTCAGGGTGGTGTCTTAGCCAGGTTCTCCACACAAACGTCTGGCTTCCTATTTTCACCTTTGTTAGGAAGTCTTGCGTGTGGGTTACTCCTATGACCTTGGAGGGTGCAATGATGGCACGCACTGGTGTTGTGGCATGCAGGGTAGGATTTTCCTGACTCGTTAGAGCATCCGCTTTTCTGTTTTGTGTGCCGGGTCTGAAGGTCACTATGAACCGATACTCTTCAAAGAACAACATCCACCTCAACTGTCGGGGTGTTAGATGTTTCGCTGCTCGGAGGAATTGAAGATTTCTATGGTCCGTGTACACTGTGACTTGATGTTTCGCCCCCAACAGCCAATGTCTCCACTCCAAGAAGGCATCGCGGATGGCCAGCAGATCTTTCTCCGCTATGGTATAGTTGTTCTCTGCCGGGCTGAGTTTTCTCGACATGTATGCGATGGGGTGCAACATGCCTGTGTCATCGTCTCTTTGAGACAGTACTGCTCCGAAAGCGGCTTCAGAAGCATCTGCTTCTACGATGAATGGTAAGTCAGGGTTGGCATGTGAAAGCACAGGGGCTGCCGAAATAGCCGCCTTCAAGTTGTCGAAGGCACTTTGTGTTTCCGCCGTCCACTGGAAACGCTCATTCTTCCTCGTGAGGCGGGTCATAGGAGCCACCATTCCAGAAAATCCTTGAATAAAACGCCTGTAAAAGTTAGCTAACCCTAACGGGCTCTGAATGTCTTTGATGTTGCACGGACGAGGCCAGTCTTTGATCGCTTGAACCTTCCTTTCTGCCATCACTTGACCGGAGGGGGTGAGCATCACTCCTAGGAACTCCACCGTTGTTACATGGAACTCACATTTTGTGATTTTGCAGTACAAGTGATGCGCTTGCAGAGCGTGTAGGACCAAACGCACATGGTGTACATGTTCTTCTGTGGAGTCGGAATATATGAGTATATCGTCGATATACACAACGACGTGACGGTCAAGGTATTCTCTCAATACTTCATTAAGGAAGTATTGGAACGCGGCTGGGGCGTTACATAGCCCAAAGGGCATTACCAGGTATTCGTAGAGCCCATACCGCGTCTTAAAGGCCGTCTTCCACTCGTCTCCTTTCCTGATACGAACAAGGTGATAGGGGCCTCGAAGGTCCAACTTGGTGTAAATTGCAGGGGATCTTACTTGCTCCAGTAGAACAGGAATTAACGGCAATGGATACTGGTTCTTGACGGTGATGGTATTCAACACCCTATAATCGATGCAACATCGTTTCTCGCCGTTCGCCTTCGGGATAAAAAATAGTGGCGAAGCTGCCGGTGACCTGGAAGGGCGGATAAACCCCAATGCAAGATACTTGTCCAAGTAAGCCCGGAGGGTTTCGTTTTCAGGTAACGTAAGAGCATATATCCGGCCATTGGGAATTACTGCCCCAGGAACAAGGTCGATCCGGCAATCATATGCCCTATGCGGAGGGAGCGACTCCGCTTCTTTTCGGCGGCCGTCGCTATCCGTGCTGCCGTGGCCAGTGCTTGCGATGGATTGTGTGGCCCAGGCAGACAGTGCTCCTTGCAATAAGGAGATAAGAACTGTACGGTTCTGTTCTTCCACTGGATCACTGGTTCGTGTTTTTGCAACCACGGAAGACCCACGATTATGCCATATTGGGGTGCCTGGATTATGTTGAATGCCATGAGTTCACGATGAGCACCTTCGTGTGTGAGCCCATATTCTGCTGTGTGATGCGTGATGGGTCCGGCCTCGAGTTCTTTCCCGTCAACTGCATACACGGTTTCAGGCTTTTCTTTCCTAAGGAGTTGCACTCCCAGTCTCTGGGCTTCGATACGGTCCATAAAACACCCCGTAGCCCCAGAATCCACCGTGGCGCACACCTCTTTCTCCTCATCACCCATCATCAGCGTCATAGTCAAGAACAAATGGGTTTTTCCTTGGTCCACGTCAGGGTTTACAGAAGGGATAGTGTACTTGCTTGACGGTTCCCCCTCGCACACCTTCAAGCGTTGGAGTTTCCCGACTCCTTTCCGGAGAGTACAGCAGAGGATTGTCCAGGTCTCATCCTCCCAGGTTTGGGTTTCACTTGACATTCCCGAAGGAAATGTCCTTTTTTCCCACAGTAAAGGCACAACCCTTGTTTGCGTCGATAGTCTTTTTCTCCTGCTGTGAGGGAAGCCCTCACTGCTCCTATCTCCATAGATTCAGATTGAGGAACGGCCTTCTCTCCTGAAGTAGGACTTTCATATGGCGTAACAGGTCGGTCTCTTTTCTTGTGGTCCCCCTTGCGTTCCTTCATCCTATGATCTAGCCTTAAGGTGAGTTCTATAAGGGCCTTACACGTCCGGGGTTGCGGATCGATTTGAGCCAGGACGTCTTTGAGATCTCCGTTCAGTCCCTGATAGAACAAGGCGGTTTGTTTAGCTTCGGGCCAGTCGGTTTCTGCCACCAACCGACGAAAATTATTCAGATACGTAACCAAGTCTGTGTCTCCCTGTTTGAGTTTCAACAGCTCTCTATCCGCGGTGAACGTTTCCGCTCTTCTGTCAAAAGTTTTTTCGAATTCTGCACGGAACTCGTCCCAGTCGTAGAGAAGGGGGTCGTCTCTTCGAACCACAGGGACTGCCCACTGAGCAGCCTCACCCCCTAAGTATGAAATCAGGAAGGCAACCCTAGCTTGGTTAGTGGCAAACATCTTGGGTTTGCACATAAAGTGCATTAATACTTGTGTTATAAACACCTGCACCTTTTTGTTATCCCCATAGAATCTTTCGGGCGGGGCTAAAGGGATTTGAGCGGGCATCTCCACCACCACAGAGGTGGCGGCCGTGGCTCCCCCACCCCCTGCCGCCGGGACATTAGGCATCCTATCTAAGCGTGCTCTCAGTTGAGCGTTTTCGGCTCGGGATGCGGCCACTTCTCTATTGGACGCGGTTAATTCCGCCTGGACCAGCGCTAACGCTGCCAACACATCGTCTAGAGTCGTCATGTTAGGGATCAACACAGCCAAGAAGCGGATAGAATTCTTGGGCCGATAATTCTGTCAGGCTCTGCCTTCCGACCTCTTCGGGGCTGTGTTGCTAGGCCTATAATCTCCCCTTCTGAACCGCCTCAATGTCTGAAGGATAATGTACAGACTTCTAAGGGTGTCCAACCGGGGTGGGAAAGGAAGGGAACAGCAGGGAGGGAGACCTGAAACGACAAAGAACAACTGGATGAAACAAACCCCCCCCTTACTCCGGTACTTCCAGTTCTCCCACTCTTTCACACTCCCTTACCACCCAGGCATGAACCTTAAATTCCTGATCATACCTGTAAAGAAAGAAAGGTATGCGTAATTCAGTAGTAGACTCTCAAGGCTGAGGTAACAGGCACTCCACCCATCTATAAGGAAGACAAAGCACAAACACGTTTTCAGGAAAAGACCCTACCTCAAAGAGACTGTTCTCACCCAGGTCTACCAGATACACCTACCTAATGTTCACGAATTACTTTCCTCAAAGGGGGAGTTAGTTCTCTCTGATTATACCCCGCTTGGAGTCTCCTACCTACGCAAAACATATGAAACAAGGAACATGTAAATGAAAACAATAGCAGGATAAAGAACAACTGAAAAGGCTATTTGCATATAACCTGGTGTTATTAAGCACACCAAAACCAGGTTCTTCCCCACGTTAGTGTTATTAAAGTTCGCACAACCGTGGGTGGAATATTGTTGTGTGCGTGAAAAGTTGCTTCCTCGCACTCTTGGAGAAGCACTTTAGAAATCCTAATTTGTTGTTTGAGGCAAGTTACTGGCGATAACAACTCCTCGCTTTATGAATACAAGTGTCTTGGTATTCCTTTCCCTCTTCCGATAGAACAGAGCTTGTAGTGATTCAAAGTTAGCACACTGGCATCGAGCACGCCAGCCACCAAGAACCCAAAGTCAAAAGTACAAGGATGCCGGGTGTTGCTCTCACACCCAGCCGTGATGTTTCCCTTCAGCCGAGGGGAAAACCAATGCAAGTTGTGCGGTACACGCAGTTGCGGGAATACCGAAGTCTTTGTGAAACCAAGAACAGAGAATCCCGAAAGAGGGAAGAATCCGCTTTCTTACCGCCTTATCAGCTTTACTCCAAACGCTTGCCAGGAAAGATCAGAATTATCGGCGACGGCTTTGTCTTCTCTGCTCCATTTGAAGACTTGTTGCGCACGTCCTGTGCGTCCCTTGCGGAACACCCACGAGCATGACGGGAGTTGTAGTTTTTTGTGGCGGAATGGAAACGGGATCCATATCCCCCCTGTCTGGCGGATCGTGACATTATGCCTACTCTACCAATTGCAGCACATATTAAAACACATCAGAAATGCTTTTATGTAAAAAAAAAAAAAAAAAGATTAACTCATTACACAAAATGAAAGTCATGATGACACTTTCACCTGAATGGTCGCTGCGCACCTGATTGACAGTGCAGGGTCTGTCTAGATACCCTGTCCTGTGGATCACAGCGTGACATGAGCCCTGACAACGGTCAACCCCCTGCATTTTGGGGTCTTTCAAATGGGCGCTCTTGGAATCTTTACCAGCAACTCTTCAAATGGATACTTCAGCCGAGTTAATTACATGCTCCTCGGAAGCAGAGCGGTCTCTGCCCTGGCCTGGAGGAGAAAAGTAACCTGCGCCTGCCGTGGATCAGGGTACCGGTACTCTCCCTGGCTACAGAGAAGTGCCGGTACTGACGGCAAAAAAAAATCGGAAGTACCGGTACTCAGTACCGGTGAGTACCGGCCCATTTAAAGCACTGGGCAGATCGTGTCAGGGAAAAGATGAGGGGCGCCGCAGGGGAGGGGTGAATCGATCGAGGACTATGGAGAAAAATGTAAAAATAAGAAATAAAAGAACTTACTTGTCGCCTTCCAGCATCGTGCTCTTCTGCTCCTCTCAACTCAGCTGCAGGCACATGGTCCCGGACTGCCCTGCGACCCATCCTGCAGCTGCTCTAATGCATGAGAGCAGCTGCCGGATTGGTCTGAGCGCCGTGAATTTGCACTCCCAGGCAGACTAGGAGCCTGTGCCTGCTGTCTCCAACCGGCAACGCAGCTCGGGTTGGAGAGAGCTTCAGTGCGCATGATAATAGTGTCCAACACTCCTCTTCGAGTACTGTCACCCACTTTGCCCCGCCCCCAAGACTCGTCACACAGTCCCCCAAAGGAAAAATATAACGATAAGAAAACGAGTACCAAACCCGTTTTATTATCATTATTTTTCACGTTTTTGAGGGTGCTGGCAGGGGAGGCAACGCTCCTTCGCCAAAGCGGAAGAGCCGCCACTGCTCCTATACTTTTTTATCACTGTGCATTGTGAAACCATCTTGCGAAATGACAGCTTGCAACTGGCTGGTTGCTTGGCAAGGCTCCATGTTTTAAGTGAAAGTAATACTTCTATTGTGCTATTTGATATGAACATGAAAAAAATATGCACCTCATATTGCAGGTGACAGTGCATCTTTCCTAGGCCCGGGGACGATGACACCACACTAATATTCATAAACAGCAAGCCCCATCAATGACCGAGAGAGCACGTGGTTTGCTGAAAGGCTTTGCTGTCTGCAGGAGAGTGGTGATGCCCTGGAATGTGACCCGGGGATGTGTTGTACAATCACAGCCACAAGTGCCTTGTTGCACAATACAACAATAACAAAAATAGACATGCTTGTGGATTCTCTCAGTGATGACTCTGGCAATGAAGAGGGTCAGGAGCCGCACGGGGTCGTGACTGCAGACCTGAGGTGACAAACACTTACTTTTGAGGCAGGCAAGACACACATTTTAGATGTTGATTTAATGTTGATATAATGCATATTTTTGGATCATTGTTTGAGAAACATCTTTAAGCAAGTCGTAGGATATCTACGTGATTTTAAATGAAAAATCAATCAATTAATAAATTAGTAGATTTTTATAGCGCCACTTTCACCTGTGAAAGTATCCAGGCGCTAGTATATGAAATATCCTTCTATATTATAAGATGAACATGTCAATGAAAAAAATAAGAAACGTTTTTACAGTTTCACTACACCCTCCCTGCCCATCGTAGCTTCTTCTTGGAGTTGTGCTTGGCTCGTCTCTCACAGACGCCATTAGCACTCTCTCTCCGCTTTCTACTGGTGCAGTATTTGATGTATTTGCTGCATTAACTGTCTGCATCTTAGCTCTGCGTCTGCCAATGCTTGTTGTAGCAGGCGCCAGCCTTTCAGCAGAGTGGCATGAAGCCTGCAGGCAGAGTCCCAGCAAGAAGCTGGCAATGACCCGCCACTGTTTAGTGAAATCAGACTAACCCGATCTTAGAGCTGAGGTCTTGTTTTTTTTTCTAACATCTAAACCCTCCTCCTGAGCTCACAGGTGCGCGCGCTGTCTGCATTGCATCATTTGCATATAGTGTTCTGACTCATCGAATTATGGTGCAGTCGGACTGCCAAATGGTATGTTCCCTTACAAATCACGACCAACCTGCCTGGGGCGCCACCCTGTCTGCCCAAAGATGAATGTCATGACCTATATGTACATTGTGTATTGTTGACTAGGTCGGACAATGGTTTTGCAAATTAAAGGGTGTGCGGCTATTGCCAGGAAGTATTCTATTTTTTCTCATCATGTCTTCTCCTCTTGTGGTTTGAGTGCTTCACATGCTAGTTTCTCAGCTGTAGCAAGGTCTTTCTGTTCTGATGGTTTTCCTCAGTCTTTGCCAGGGTTCTCTGGTTAGGTAGTTCCTTTGCGGTACTCTTTATATGGTACTTGGCATTCTATTGATCAATTAAAAATGTATTTTTTTACATATTACTAAAATAATAATATTTTATCAAATGTGTCTGTTATTAAAACTATAGATATTCGCAACATATAAACACTGTTTTAATGATACATTACTAATTTATTCAATATTAATACGGTGGGAATGACAGCAAGACTCAACCTACAAGGACTACATATCCCATAATGCATTGTGTGTGCTATATCAACCGCCCAACCTGGAATTCCAGTACATTTTCCATATGAAATCTTATTTTTGCTTAAATTTGAAAGCTTATTTTGTACAAATAAATGTAAAATAAGAAAACACAACAAACATTGACATTTACTATATCTAGTGTTTCTGTCTTCGTGCTGATGTGGCTGTCGAAGCAACATCTAGCATTCCCTCTGGATTGAAAGTAGGGGGAAGATTTACAAGCCCCTTGCGACACTTTAGCACTGCCGGTGCATCACTATTGTGACGCAGCGGCGGCATGAAAAATGTGGCCAATTTACAACGTGATGCATTTAGGGAGATGTACCACATTGTAAAGCCCTGCGTCACATTATATCTGTATCAGGTATAATCTGTGCAGAGTCGGTGTTCCCACGCAGGAAAGCCTCATAAAAGTGACGCAGTAAAATCTACAAGATTTCACCGCATCACTTCTAGGATGCCACTGCGTCAAAACCTTCGCCTGCTTGAAGCAGGTGTAAGAAGTGACGCAGTGTAGTGGAAATAGGCCTCAACATGCATTGACGTAGTAGCGTTGGGCTTGTGACACAACTCCAGCAATACGTGACATTTGCCCTAACATATGCGTCAGAATGTCTGACGCATCTGTCAATCCTTGCGCCATGGTGTGCCGGATTGTTAATACGGCACATCTATGGAGGCGCAAGGGTTTTTCAGGGTGGCGCAGGGAAAGTGACGCATCTCTAGAAATGCGTCACTTTCTTGTAAATCTGCCCCTAGATTGTTATCAATTGTTCCACTGTTGATGGTGGAGCTTCAGAGCGGTTGCTGTGACCTCCTGCTTGTAATGATTTCTTTGGTCCTGGACCTTAGGTCATATCTATGCTTTTGTTACCTCCTCCTCGCTCCTTCTGGTGACTTACCCACCGTTAATATGTTGTTGGATACAGCCCCCAAATCCTTTTTCAAGTTGCCCCGTGAATAGAAAGTCAGGCCTTTTTACACAACTAATCATTTTCAGCCACACATGCATCAACCAAATTCTTAGGTTTATAGTAGTTAAATATTCCTTTTCTTTTTCCCCTCACCAAATTCTATTTTCCTTTTTCCTCCCAACCTCCCAATATGGCTACTGACTTAACATGATCTTGCCTTTCAAAATTCAAATGCGAAATGTGTCTCTGAGGTTATCGTTCACGGCTGCTGCAACATATGCAGTTTGCACCTTACAGTTTGCATTTTGTGATGTACACCGAATCGCAAATCATAAACCAGTATTAAGCAATGGTGAATATAAAGAAATGACAATGCTTAATACATAGTACTTGGCAATTCAGAAGTTATGATGTGCTTAATAACGCTAATTTCAGATTGCAAGCTTAAACTTTTGTACGTCAGACTTTTAGTGTGATAGAGCGCGCAGGTCACCCGACTATAATTTTACCATATGCACACTTGGGCCCTCAAATTCAATTCACCATACTAATTTAATCGGGTAACCTACACTCTACTACCAGCAATTAATCCTAACTAATTCCTATACCATGGACTCACCAATCCTTGTCATTTGGCACCTATGACCACAATGGATCAGGGAGCTAGCTGAAAAGATAAGCGGTCTAAAACAACATTTATAACATTTGCACTCTTTAAATAACCACAAACTCAAGAAGTTTTGAAAACTTTTATCTACTCTTCTTCAAGGTTGGAAAGCATAAGGTTTACAGCAAGCAAACTATCGATAACCAAAATCATGAAAAGCGTATAACCATGTAGAAGAGAAATGATGCCAACCATTTAGGAGTCTAAAAGGTAGATAAGAACAGGGAACATGCTACTAAGAAACTTTTAGAAATTAGACTTAAGGACGGGGAAAAATAAGGAACATGCTAGACATCACAGTTTAATCACTATTAATGGGTGAGTCAAGCAAAAGGAACTCAAAATTTGGAAAGACGATAAATGGAGTAACCATGTAATCTATGCAGCTATCAGTCAAAACCCCGATTGGGTTATCGAATTCCCCAGCAAAGTGCTTCGCCAGCACTTAAAGTTCTCAAAACCCCGATTGGTATCTAGTTAATGTCAAAAAAAGGCATTTTACAATGTCAAAAACACCTTGCTTTGATGCACGCTTTCAGCTGTTTTTCTCACAACAAGCCAGAGCTGTAAAAGCACTCCTGAAGTCATGATTTGAAATTCACTCTTGTGGGTGGTACTGCATCCTATTTTTAAAGTTTACCCTTTATTTCATGTATGCATTTCCAGAACCATATTACTGTGGTCTGGATTTAAATTTAAATATGCTAGGAGGGTTAGCAGGTCTTTCAACATTTGAAGGTGTCAGAGCACATGCACTGGGAACACGTTAGCGCTTTCCTAGTGCCCAGAGTCTAAGTAGGGAAGTAAATCCAGTTTCATAAAAGTGAAAAAATCGTGTCCATTCCATGTGGAATGCAGATGTAGTCCATTTGGGTGTTCATGGAATAGGGTGGGGATTTGTGGTGAGGAGAGTCGTACGTTTGGGACACTGGCCGGACGCTCCCTCTTCCAGTGGCAGCTGCTCCCGGACAGTAGTGGTGGGGTAAAAATAAAATAAAAGATCACTTACCTGCCGGCCGGGTTGGTTGGCCGCCGCCTCGCCTCAGTCCTCTCCTTCTGTGAACCGGAAGCACACAGGCTCCCAAACACCCCTAGCCAAACTGGATGCTGCTGTCACTGACATGACAGTAGCATCAGGGATCAGGGATTGGGAGCATGTGCATGTTCTCCACCCAGGCCATGCAATACAGCCGGGTGGAAAACATGTAAGTGCGCATGACTGTTTGGCCCACCCAAGATGGGCGGCCAAACTGTCATGCGCACTTAAGTGCATTCACCACCCCTCTGCTCTGCTGGCTGTGATGACAGCGAAGATCCCTCCCTAAAACTGGCTTCGGCAGGAAAAAAAAAAGATAATAACATTGTGTTATTATCATATTCTTTTTTCTTTTTTGCATTGCTGAAAAGCAGTGGGGCGACGCTCTTCCACTTTTGCAGAGGAGCCACTCAGACCCTCTTCTTTGAGACTAACTTGAATTAATAAATTATATTTACTTTTTTTCAGCCGTCGTTCTTTCACGGGTGACGAGGATGATGAAAAGGAGAGCGTCCTGGTCTAGGAGCCGGCAGTGGTGGGCGACCCTGCCGCAGAGAGTGAAGTGCGTTCACACTGATAAACCCTGTCGCTGTTGTGGAGTCCTATACAGCGGGCATTAATAAAGTATATTTACATTTTTGTGGACATTGTTCCTTCACTGGCGACGAGGAAGGTGTAGAGGAGAGCATCCTGGTATAAGAGCCGGCAGCGCTGAGCGACACTACCATCGAGAGTGAAGTGTCTTCACGCTGATAAACATTGGTGCTGTTGTGGAGTCCTGTACAGCGAGGCATTGATAAAATATATTTACCTTTTTTCCGGCCATCGTTCTTACACTTTGTTCTACACCTCACCCAATGTCAGCAATTTGCAACCTATATGTTACCCTTGCTTGCTTGTCAAATTGGAAACGTTTAGTTCACTTGCTTCTTCTATTTAAGAGTATTACAAAAGATCACCTTTACAAATAATTAAATCAATCCTACCTTTTTTCTCTCTGATAAGCTTTTTTCTTTTACCCAGGATCTTGATCATGACCTGTTTATATAGGAGACCTTGGGGCAGATTTACAAGCCCCGTGAGCCTCTTTTGCGCCGCCGTTGTGTCACTTCTGTGATGCAGCGGCGGCGTAAAGCTAGCGCCATGCTGCGACGGATTTCCAACGTGACGCATCTAGGGAGATGCGTCACATTGTAAAGCCCTGCGCCACATGAAACCTGCGTCAGGTTTCATGTGGGCGTTCCGGCGCAGAAACACCTCGGAACAGTGCCTGAGTGAATTCACTCAGTCACTTTTCCGACGCTGCTGCGTCAAAACCATGTGCCTGCTTGAAGCAGGTGTAAAGCTTGACACACCACATTGTGTATGGGCAGGCCACGAGCATTGCTGGAGTTGCGTCGCGCTTGCGACACGACTCCAGCAATGCACCACCCTTCCGACGGGAGATGTGTCACGCATCTGTTTATCCTTGCGCCATGATGCGCCGCATTGTAAATGCCGCGCATCTGTGGTGGCGCAAGGGTAAACTTGCATGACGTATCTTATCTGGCGCATCTCTGCTGATTTGCAGGGATGCGCCAGTTGCCATAAATCCGCCCGTAGCACCTAAGTTTACCCCAACAGCAGTTTCAGGGGTTTCAGCTGGTGCCAAACTCAGAGGCCTGGCTACGTTTAGGCCTTACTCAAAGACCTCTGAATCCTATCACTTGAAAAAGCTTCATTGGCCACCCAGAACCAAATAGTAATTTTTAAAAGCTTATACAAATGTCATAAGCCTTGTCATGAGTGAAGCTTCCTTCAGAAATCTGTTGCTTCTACATGAACCTTGCCATCCTCCCCAAGTCATCTCCTAAGAATTCTATGAGGGACATGGATCAATAGTGCAGCATGTGCAGTGGCACCCGGGATCCAGACGACTAAAGGGCCCTTGGTGCCCAGATTATGTCTATTTTACTTTCAACCAAGGGAAGGTGTCCATTTACCTTGCATTAGAGTCCATGGCATCCTTGCTTGGTCACTTGTATTAGCAACCAAAGGAGCTGGATGGGTGTGGCAGAAACTTGGTGAAATAACCTGTCCACTCGCATTATATGACGGACGGAAAATTATCTCTTGCTGGCCCTCAATAAGCTAAACCAGATTCAAAAGGTGGGTAATTGATTTTTCAGCCACTCTTTGTTGGAGTAAATTAAGAGCCATCGTTGAATGAGGAAGTCATGAAACAGGAGCAAAGGATCCGATGGTCTGATAATGCAACACACTTACTTTACTTTCCAAAGAGTTCTCTTGTTAATTAAACATTAAGAGCAAGACTATGTGCAATTTTCTCTATATATTGCGATTTAAATTGCTCCTTCTCTTCGTGATTTTTGATAATAAGACACTGACTGAGCCTTTATATCTGATTAAATACATTTAGAAATATTAAACCAAGTGTCTTACCTTTCCCATGGAGAGCCTTTTTACGTCTTTCAATAGAATTATACATTCTTTGTATGGTGTGATCTGCTAACATGGTTTTCTGACCAGCTAGGCTAAAGATGCGCTAATCTCTGAGCCAATCAACTGAGCCTTTGGGCCCTCGTCTAAAACCCCTGTGGTAGGGACGGCCCCGCACGTGGGAGTCTAGTATAGAAGAGGGGAATTGTTCACTGGATCAAATAATCAACCTGGCTCCTGGCAATTGAGAAGACAAGAGATAAGAGAAACTCCATGGAAGGAGGTTGGTGAGGTGACTATATCAGCAGCGGTTTCTTCATTGGGGTGTGGGGGTCTCGACCTACCACCCCTGTTGCCCCCACAGTCCCACAACCCACTGCCTACTCTTATAAAAATGAAAAGAAAACTTTTCATTTTTCTTTTTGAAACACATCCCACTTTCCTTTAAGGAAATACAGGCTGTATGTCAATAAAAAAAACATTGCTTTATTTAAAAGCAATCACAGACATATTGGTCTGCTGACTCCAGCAGACCACCAATCCTGTGATTTTAGCGTTTCCCAATGGGTCGCAAATTGCGACCTACCTCATGAATATTAATGAGGTGGGCCTATTTCTTACCCACTGGGAATTCCTAAATATGTTCAGCACAAATTTGTACATCACTGTTTGAAATTACATAGTAGCGAATCGCAAAATGTTACTATTAGATAATCACGAACACAAAGCTAAAACATTTGGCCCTAGGAGATTGTCCAGAATCACAGGATGTTGAGCTGACATTGAGACTCGATCCTTGCCACATCCTCTCCCTATCTGCTTTACACCATCCCATCTAAAGTTTATATTTAACTTTCTGCCCTACCACTTTTTAAAAGCACCAGCCGCTACTGGACCACACCCCATTCACAGATCTGTGAATTGTATGCATGGTTGCTCCCAGATGGCACACCGAAGTCACCTGTTTGCAGCGATAAAGGTCCTGCACAGAGAATCAAATATGTGCCCTCACCCTTCCCCCTACCCTGCTAAACAAACCCCAATCCACCTGACACAAACCACAGCAACTGATCAGCACCATATCAAGCTATTCAATTAAACGCCACATTACCAAGGGGATGCCTATATAACGGGTTGAAGTAAGGAAGATGAATGTCAAGGTGGAAAACAGGGCAATGGTAAATACAGACATGCATATCAAGGGCAATTTACTTCAGCACCAGACAGATCAGTTGTACTGCACCAGTAACTCCAGAACCACCCATCACAAGTAACCCTTTAGGTTCTGGATGCATTATCAAACTGTCTGGCAGCAGCCCTAGTTATGAGCCCTTCGTTTGCGCTTCACTTCACACTCAGGCTTCTCGGCCACTCACCTTTGCTGTTTTGTCCCCTTTTCCCTTGCCTAGGTTCCCCCAGTTCTTAAACTTACTGTGATTTTGTTTTGCCCCTTTCAAAGTTAAAGTCAAACTCTCTTTATTCGATTTATCAATGTAAATTATAAAAGCAGATAAAAGTGCAGCAGCCATATCGCCTGTGCAAATTTCAGGTTCTGACGATGTATAATGCCAACCAACTTATATCTGATGGAATACATTTAGACGAAAAAAGATAATAACCATCTGTGCAAAATAAGCATATCCAGTGTTAAATACATTTCTATTTGACCTGGACTTGTGCCCATCACATGATGTCTGCTTATGCTTTTCAGCCTGAAAGGTTCCTCTCTTGTTCCTTGCACAAAGGCATTAAATGAATCCCGGACCCAACATCCGCTCTACGAATTAGTTCTGGGCTAGTAAATAATTCAGGTCTGCCCAGGTCACACAAAACACCTTTTATGAACTGTAACCAGGGGATTTGGTGAGAATAGTCTAGTCCCAAACAATCCTTCCGGATCACTCTATTAAAATCTAATTATTTTTTAACCAAACAGAAAACCATAAAATTACTGGGAAAATTCCTATAAAATCCAAGATGAACCCTGTATTCAGTTCCTCGTGCACATTCTCTGCTGGTACAGACTGTGGCAACCTTGGTATACTCCGAAATAATTTATGTTCAGCCACTTGGATGGTATGGCTGGATCGCCAACCAGATGCCATGCTAGTGGCCGCTTCATTATGTGTCTTTTGTAGATAAAAGTCAATCCTACTCATCTAGTTCAGTTACAGGGTAAAATCTATGTGTGGGTGAACCTCTGAATTAATGGTTATCTCGAATGTGGACTGTGGCCCCAAACTTAAACGGGGGTCCTCGTATTCTGTTAGACCCTGGGTACATCTTCTCGGGGAGGGGGGTAAAAGAAACCCTGTGGACGGAGTGCGATGTCAGACTTAAATGAAGAATGGTGTCTCATGTTTAAGTAAGATTTGCTCCACCCACCAAGGCTTCCTAAAAATAATTGCAATATAGTCCCCGTGCACAATTTATTAGTGACCCCAAACCAACCAATACTGGGTACCATAATCACTTCTGTATACAGCAAACATCTTGGGATATCTGTGTGGATCCCGAGCCAAAGAACAACTGTTTTTTCATCTCACAGAAGGTTTCAACACTGCCCCTTTTGAGTGTGGGGAAATTAGTCAGCACGCAAACATAAAGTGTAGCGGCAGGGGCAGTTGTAGAGTCAACTTAGAAGGGGATGCATTGAAGAGAGGCAACACTCTGGGGGGCCCAGCTGCGTGGAGAGGATGTAGTCTCACGGCTAGACTGCTGACTTTGGAGCTGGGAGACCAAGGATCAAGCCTCTGGGTCGACTCCACATCCTGTGATTCTGGGCAAATCACCTAATCTTCCTGGGCCTCATTTATGAAAAGTTATGCATCGCTGCGAGAAAACACTTTTCCTTCTGCCCTCCATGCGACACTAATGATGCGTCATATTTACAGTATGACGCATCATGTCGCAAGCTGAAAAACAGTAACCAGGAGGCCATGACTTCACTCTCCATGAGAGCCTCTAAACTCCAGTATTCACCTGACCAATTAAAGGCGTATTGTGTATCTCTGTCCCCCGAGTGTACCCGACTACATATTGATAACAAGGAGGAAATATGAAATTGTGGCTTCTCCCCAGAGACTACTCAAGACCACTCAAATACTATTAAAGGCAACACAATTCACAATACTAATCAGGCAACCCCACTCAACAAGAATTCTTCCTTTCTTAACACAAACGTCCGCTCCCTCCCTAAGCACAAATCCAATATGTTTGACCTACTGGTCAATGAACAATCACAGGCCATCTTTCTTACGGAGACTTGGCTGAATGAGAGCGCTGGCCTTGATGATGCTGCTGCTCTACCATCTAACTATGCAATAGTTAGGAAAGATAGAGTCGCTAAGATTGGAAGGCAGATGGCAGATTCTTCTCGTTTTTGGACTTTACTCTAGGGAATAGAGAAATACTGCCCTGGATCAAGAGCTATCAAATTGCTCCGCAAGGAGAGAGTGATCACCGGGCACAAATAATAACACTGTCCACTGGCACTCCGCACCATCAAGAACTGGCCCACACCCACTCAGGCAGCTACACAGAGGACCTAAAGCGGATAAAGTGGTCAGATTCCAGGGCTCTATCCCTGACGGAAAAAAGCAGAGCCCTATTACATCAATCTCTAGAGCTAAGTACTCATGTCGCTAGTGGCTGGACCTCTCTTACAAATATCCTTCTCAACGAACTTCCTATTAGGAGGGGCCCGAGAAACCAAATTTCTCAATTTCACATCTCAAAAGCCACAAGGAAATTAAGAACCTAGAGGAACCGAGCACTCCGTCAATCAAGAAAGATCCCCAGCAATAAAACCTACTTCAATAACTACAAGCAAGCCCAAGCAGCTTTTAGAATCGCCACACAAAAGGAAAAACTAGCGGCCTCGGATCAATTCTGGCTGAAGCTTATCCATGAAAGTAAAAATCCTAACCCAAAGCAATTCTGGTCTCTGGTAAATAGGAGCAAACAAAGTGCAAGTGGGTACGGCAGTGCAAACATTAGCGAAGCAGTTTGGAGTAAGTTTTTATCTCTTCACTTCGGAGATACCAACAAAAACGAAGCTTGCACCGATTCCTCCAGCCCTGTTAACCCCATGATCTCTCCCCCGGGACTGGAGTGCTCGAGGCGGGCTCGGCCTGTAAACACCCCACCTGAAGATCAGACACACAAGGAATCAATGAAAAGGAACGATACCTCACCAGAGCCTACGGTGTCACTGGATGCCTTAAAAAACAAGATCTCAAGCTTCATAAGGAAAGCCAGAGCCGATGGGACCCCAGGCCCGAACGGCCTCCCTCAAGCCATGTTCAAATCCGATGTCAGCTTATGGTCAGAATACCTGACCCCCTTGTTTTTCTACTGCAGTCTAAATTACACGGTCCCAGAATCTTGGCGAGGTGCAGTCATTTACCCAATCTACAAAGGTGGGAAGAGAAACAAGCCAAAAAATTACCGAATGGTTGCACTTCTCGACGTGGAGGCTAAGTACTATGCAAATATTCTATTGAAGGAACTACAGGCTTGTGTTGAAACAACCGCGCACCTTCCTTTTAACCAGACAGGCTTTGTGGCCAACACCGGTACTACAATCAATTTGTTAACGCTAACCATCTTGATGGATAAAGCGACAGCCCAACATATCCAGCTGCACTGCTGCTTTGTAGACTTCAAAGCGGCCTTCGATCGTGCGCCTAGGGGTCTGCAGAAACTAAAATTGTGGGGCATACCCCAGCCTCTTCTTCAAGCAATAATTCAACCCCACACGGAAAAGTGGATACGAATCAAGCTGGGTGAAGGCTGCCACGTCTCCAGGAAGATCCGAACCGAAACTGGTGTCAAACAAGGGTGTGTATTGGCCCCACTCCTTTTTAATTTGTTTATATCCGACCTTTCTCCAGTTCTCAACAGTGTAAATTGCCATCCTCCTCAACTTGATGGGACCCGCATCACCAATTTGCTTTACGCCGATGATCTGGTATTGTTAAGTCACACAAAAGTGGGTCTCCAGAGGCTACTGGATGAATTGCTACCCTTCACGACAAGAAACCATCTAGAGCTTAACTTGTCAAAAGCCAAAACTATCTCTTTTGGGAAGCAAAAAAGGTCAATAGAAAGGTGGTACTTCAACAAAACAAAACTAGATTCAACCCCCAGTTATAAATACCTGGGCATCTTTCTGGATACAAGAGGTTCTTTTATCAAGCACAAAGAAGCATTAAAAACTACAGGTCTGTCGTTAGAGGTGGCCGCTGCAAAATTGGCAAAACAGCTACTAGGTCCCAGCCTAACACCCATGCTGAAAGTAATGAAAGTCAAAGTAATCAACTCCCTGATGTATGGACACGAGATCACCAAGGGCACAACCAGTATATTAATAAATAAGTTAACAACAAAAATCTTTAAAAGAGCCTTTCGGTTGCCAAAATCTGCCTTGCCAGCCCAAATGAGACTCGAATTGGGACTCCAAGATCACCATGGAGTGGAGGCAGGTGCATTCGTTAAACTGTGTCATAGATCACGCCACGCCTGGGAGGGTTCCTTGGATGCCCGACTCTGGCAGGAAGTACAAAAAAATCAGACCAGCCACGAGCATCGGCAACTCCTGGATCAAAGCTTACAGTTACTAGGTGCAAAAGACCTCTGGGATATAAATCCCTCTCACCGGGTGTTAAAGTCAGCCATAAATCAAAACGTTAGATTGTGGTCCTTTCAATTGGACAGGGCGATACTTTCAAAGAGAAGACACGCCTGGGCTGTAGTCGCCAATTTTAAAGTGGGTGTACAGTCGCCCTACCTGTCAAGCACATACGCACTTTATTGGAAACACAAGTTTTTAGCCTTGAGGATGGGAGAATGGCCCTTTCTGAAGAACCTCCCAGAATGGCGCCGGCCGGGTCGTAGCACAGAATGCAGGTTGTGTGGCTACCATTCTGAAACAATGGAACATATCGTCTGCGCATGTCCTGCACTGCTCACAGCCAGACGGTCACTGCTGCAAGGCCAAAGTATTATGTTGGGAGTTATATCTTGCCGCCAAGCAATAATGGCCGCTCTCAACCCTGACAACATCAAGCTAAACATTGGGCTTTCGAAATTCGTCCATAAAGCGTCAAAACTACTTGAAGCCACAATCCCATCCAAACCCTCCTCACCATAGCAGGGCAGCCGAGTTAATAGACACAACATCCAAATCAGAGACTACAAGAAATCCAGAGCGATGTACTTTATTAGAACATTATCAGTTCTTAATGGCGCCCCGAATTTTAAGTCATTTTAAATCCATCGTTTTAAAACTCTTATCACAGTCTATTATTCAATTTTGTCATGTTTTAAATAGTAAATGGTTTTTTAAACCAATCAATAAAGAGTTATTATTTACTCACTAAGATTGGAGGGGGAATTGCCACTAATTTTTAAAAGGACTACCAGTGCAAATTTGAAAATCTTTTGTTTCCAAACTGTGAGGCAGCCCTAACTCCTCTGATCATGAAAACAGCCAATTTCTCAATCTTGGGTGACTTCAATCTACATTTAGAGAATCCCACATGCAAAAGTAGTATGAATCTTATTTCTGAGTTGGCAGCCTTAAATGTTAGCCTAATTAATTCTGGCCCCACACATGAGGTAGGCCATTTGTTGGACCCCGTTTTTTCCAATCTCTCTGGGATTCACTGTTCCCGGCACTTCCTATATGCTGGTCGGATCATTTTCTTACTAAATTCAATCTGAAACTCCCTTAGAATCTTTCACCCACAATCTCAGCCTCAAGAACTCTAACTAGGGACTGGAACAAATTAGACGTTACTACTTTAAACAGGATTTTGTGCTCCACATGCCCATTTCCAAACAAATGGTGAACTTGCTTTCTAGTTTGGTGCAGAAATGGCTTCTTAATACCATTGATATCTGCTTACCTCTTTCGAAAAAGAGGGCTGACAATCACCGGCCCCCGCACCTTAGTTTACTTAAACTATGAAAACAGAGAAGGCCAAATGCAAAGCAATAGAACGCAGGTGGAGAAGGAATTATACCCCCGAATCTAAAAATAGTTACAAAGCAGCCAAAAAAAGGTATCATATGCTTTGATGAACTGCCCGTGCTGACTATATTTCATCCACCATCTCTGATGCCCTCAACTGTTCTAAAACTCTTTTTAGCATGGTAAAGGAGCTCGCTGGCTCCAAAACACAATTTAGGCCCATTTCACTCAATAATGTCACGCAATGTCAGGATCTAGCTATCTTCTTTGTTCAGAAGTTCGAGAGAATATACCTGGACATAGTGCATATGCAGTATGATAACCACTCTTCCCCTCTAGTAACACCTGCTCCTTTCTCTATGGATAACATGCTTCCTAACCAGGATAGGGCGTAAAACATACCTTCTAATCATTTGAATACATGGCCCCTGTTAAACGCAGCCAATCTGAAAAAACTTTTAGACAGTATTAAATCTGGATCACCTAGGGATCCTTTGCCCATCTCCGTGCTCCCGCAGCTGGAACCACCATGTTTGCTTGTAGGCATGGATCTCCTGAATGTCTCCTTGCAGGAAGCCACTGTCCCGCCTGACTGGAAACATGCCATGATACTCCCTCTCCTCAAAAAGGCCAATGCTGACCCCGATTTACCCTCCAACAATCTGCCCATTTCGCTGCACTATAGGAGTGGCAGGGTATGCTCAGACATGAGTCCCTTGCTCATTGCACCATCAGGATTCAAGCAAGCCGGGCCGAAGACGGCTGCAATGCCAGAAACCGGTCCCCGGAAGCTTGTTTCCTTTCCAGTAAAGTATTAGCTTGGCAGTTTGGTCTGCCCTGTTCCCATGATGCACTGGGCCAGGGACAGACTAATTTGCATGTACCTCAACGCTTCATTCTCAGCCCTTTGCTTTTTAACTTATACGTAAGACCCTTAGCCGAAGTTGTGGAAGAGTCTGGGCTGTCCCTGTTTTCCTATGCAGATGACTCCCAGAAAATGTTCTCTCTCTCCATGAAGAGCATGGCCGCGCCGTCTCCCCTTCAGTTGGGGCTGAGTAAAATCACATTGTGGATGCAATCAAATTATCTCAAACTCAACGGTGAGAAAACCGAAGTCCTTATACTTGGCAAAAACAAAGAACTCTGGGGCCCTCAAAACTTGCCCTGTGAGATAGGGCACTTCCCATACCCTCCCGCCAAGTTCGCAACTTGGGCGTCACCATTGATGACTCGCTCAGTATGCACTCGCAGGCTGTCAAGGTAGCTGCCACATGTATTACCATCCTGAAGTGGGTAAAAAAGATCATCTGGATGCTACCAGAGTCCACTCAGAACACATTAGTCCATGCATTGATCACTTCAAGGCTGGACTAAGGTAATGTTCTTTATCTGGGTTCAAACAAGGAAGTGACTCGCAGGTTGCAGATGATCCAGATCTCTGCTGCAAGGCTTCTGTGTCGGGTTCCTAGAGCCACCTCTATCTCCGGCCATCTACGAGACCTGCATTGACTCAGGGTGGAGAACCGAATCAAGTTCAAAGCCCCAAGCTACATGTATACATAAAATAGGAGCAGCCCCTCAATACCTACAATCTCTGGTCCGTCCATATGTCCCTCCTCGTAACCTCCGCTCATCCACTCAGGGGAAGTTTTTTGTTCCTAAAATTAAACTTTCTTGGATGGGTGGAAGTCATTTGCATATCTAGGCCCCTAACTTTGGAATACCCTGCCCATAGCTCTTCGAAACGAAACAGAATATGTCCAATTTCGCAAATCATTGAAGACTTGGCTTTTTAACCAATAACCTGTAAGCCGTTTTTCAACATAGTCTCTGATCTGCTTCAGCGCCGGGAAACCCTTTTTGGGTAGCTGTCGCGCCTTATAAATTTAATAAACAAATAAATAAATAAGGAGTTACAGATAGGTCAGTATTTCTGACATATCTGCAGGCGCAAAAATGACGCATTGCTGGAGTGTGTCACAAAAGTGAGGCAACTCTAGCAACTGGTCATTTACACCTGGGCAAGTCCCATGTGGAATGTGCCTGCAACAGTCTTATGCCTGCCATGAGGCAGGTGTAAGATATTGATGCATTTGCTTCCTAGAAGTGACGCAGTGAAATCTTCCAGATTTCACTGCGTCACTTCTACGACCCTTTCTTGCGTCGGAACACCCCCCTTGCATACATTATACCTGGCGCAGGTATAATGTGGTGCAGGGGTTTACAAATTGACGCATCTACCTAGATGCGCCTCTTTGTAAATATGGTGCAACAAGGCAAATTTTTTGCACCGCTGGTGTGTCACGAAAAGTGACGCACCCTTGGCGCAAAAGTGACGCAAGGGCTCAATAATAAGTCCCTCTGTGCCTACCAAAAAGTGAATGTGTACTTGTGTAACGTAAGTGGTGCTCATGTAAAGCGCTCTAATACCTTTGGGTTGAGTTCGCGCTATATAAATCTGCAAATAAAAATGAAAAATTAGCAGGATGTAGCTGGCCCAATTCCAGCAATCCGCTCCTGCGAGGTAGAAAATTAATGAGTGTTATCTAAAGCCTTACAACTACAACGTAGGGGTAAATTGGGGTCTTGACCAACCTCAGAGAGTGGAAATGGGGGGTGGGGGGAACAGCACAGTTATCATTGTCTACCTCATGTGAATGCCCTGTTCAGCGGTCTACCTTCTTACTTGATCCAACGGCTTCAGGTGATTCAAAATGAGGCTGCGAGACTCCTGTTCAATCTGCCTAGGAAGTCGAGCATCCGCCTTCACCTGCGCAGCCTCCACTGGCTTCCGGTGGCACAACGGATCATGTTTAAAGGACTGGTTCTTTCTTTCCGAGCTATCCATCAGCTTGGGCCTGTATATCTGTGGAAACGGTTCTCTTTGTACGTCCCCAATCGCTGCCTTCGTTCTGCTAATCAGTGTCAAATGGTTGTGCCCGGATTTAAGTACACTAGGCTTGGGGGCCAGTCTATTTCGGTCAGGACCGCTAGAGCCTGGAACGCCCTTCCCCCCCACCTTAGGGCAGCCCAGACCATCTCCAGCTTCATGACAGGGCTTAAAACATATCTGTTTAATGTGAACATGTAAATTGCCTTCCCCTCCTCGCTGCTCATGCCACGTTTTCTTTCCCTCGCGCCAGGATACTTGTTAGTAACAGAGCGCGTTATAAAATTCTTTATAACATAACATTTATAACATAACATTAACATGAGTGGATACTGTGGTGAAGATGGGTCGGGGAGGGGAGGACCCAGTTATTACAAGTTTAGAAGCCCGAGAAGAAATAGTGTGGCCAATAGTTAGGGGCATCGTTTGAGAGTCAAATCTAGCATCAATCATCTCTAAATGATTAACTACTTCAGCCAACCCCCCCTCACCACCCTTAGGGTTTTTTCCTCAAGCCTACTAACGGCATCAGCTAGCCCTCGTTCCAACTTTGCCAGCCAATCCTTCAGTCTAGCCAAGCAGTTAGTGAGAGGAGCCACAGCAGCAGTCACTTCTTCAGCGCTTATACAGTCGGAGTTTGTAGTGGGGTGCAAAGAGCCTTCTGCGGAGGCCATGGCAAACTTTTCCTGGGTGGGCTTCTTTGATTTTTTACTTTCTTCGCTTTGGTGGTATCTTGGAGTGCGACTGAAGTGACTGAATGGAACAGCTTGAGAGGAGAGAGTCACAGAAACAGTACCACCCTGTGAGTGTGATATCATCAAGGATATAACACCAGCAGCTAATGGAAGTAATGTCTGTTCTGGCGAACATACACAAGAGGTGTATGCACACTCTACCACATTTGGGGCATTCAAAACAAATGTGGTCTGCTGATCTTTTACCTGGGTAATTTCCTTCGACAGCACCCCAACCGTGTTGTGAAGGAAGTTGGTGTGCTGGGTTCTAGAGGCTCTTGCTCCATCGGAAAGTGACTTACTTGTGATGTTCCATGGCACAGTAGCCTGCTCCATTTTAATAAGGCAGCACTAAGCTACTTTTTTGTCTTAATGCTGCCTGATAAATATTGTTCCCTTTAGCACATTTTTCTGCGTGAAAGGGGCGTGCAATGGGTGTTGCTGGCGGCATTCCTAGCAACATCCATGGCTTTTTGACACTGCCCCAGATTTATGAGAAATTGTAAATCTTAGACAGTGCCAAAAATGTACGCCTCCCCATGGGAGGCGTAAGGAAGGCACAATGAGGAGAAATATCTTTATTTCTCCTCGCTTTTCCGTTTTCCATGTGTGCTGCATTCTGCAGCACACATAGAAAGAGGAAAAAGCCTCTTGTGATGGTGTTTGCACAGAAAGGCTTCCATTCCTGTACAAAAACAATCAACCCCTCAATGCAGGCACCCTTGCACCATGGTGCAAAGGTGCCTGCGTTGGCACACGGCAGCCCTTTGTGCATCAGCGCTGGGGAAAAGGGCAGGAATGCGCTGAATTTGACAGATACAGTGCATTCCTGCCCTTTTCTTTTGCCCTAGGGCAGCGCAGCAGGAAGGCCTGCGGCGCTGCCGTACCGCAAAAACAAATGAATGAGGCGCAAGGTCTTTTATCAACTGTAGAAACTGCATCTGCCTTTCACTTATCCATCTTGGAGTCAAAACAGGAGTTACACACAGGGCCCATCCCAGCCTCGTCTGGCCATGGATGGGTGCAGACAGGGCCGCCCTTGGCCAGGCAAGAAGTCCCAGGCTGCGGGATTTAAAGTGCACTGATAAGCGGGGCAACAATGCGAAAGGTCAGGGTGGGAAACACGTGGGTGCTTCCTGGCGCAGTAGCTGTTGGATATTGAAGTCCCCCCTGTACTGCCCGGCAAGAAGTCTGTTGTCCACTGACTCTGGCTGTGCTGTCTTCAGGCAGTTAAGAAACTGACGGTTATAAGTTGAACCCTGGCGAATTGAGGCTGAAGACTCATATCTTTCTCCAGTATTTAAGATTCCACCCTCTGCCAGATTTCAATCCTCCCTGGTAATCTTAATATTAATGGCTGAGAGACCCAGTGTTTCAGTTATGTATCCCTATTCCAGGCTCCTTACCGGTGGTACAGTGTCATTCACTTTTACTTTAGCTTTTCAGTGGGAATTCAGGTAAGCCTGCAGGCTAGGAACATATGTCTGCCCTCTCCACTCACCTGGGTACAGTAAGGACCCTAAATGCTGGCTCTGATATTTCTGGCGTTACTCTGGAGGATGATCAAAGTGTTGATGAGCTTTTGTTACATGCTTTGAGAAGAAATCCAGGGCGTCCATACCTATGCATAAACATTGCGAGTAACAGCAAACCACTATGTACACTACAAGAGATCTACCACCCTCCACGCGACAACCTCTCATTAATCTAACAAATATTGGAAATCATCACTACCAACGGAGGACAACACTGCTCCCAGATCTTCCTCCTGGACTTCAGCCTTCATTGGTATGACCCGAACGATCCCTCAGTAAATAGCCTAAAATCCTTTCTAGCGGACCTTAACCTGAACCAAATCTGTGACAGCCCTACTCACAACTTGTGTGCGACCCTGGACCAAGTCATTTCTAAAGCAAACTACATTCAACTTGAATCTATCATCCCAAGTGACTGGACAGGCCACCATTGCATCACCTTTCTCATCACTGAATCAGTGAGGATACATAAACCACAACTTAAGAAACCCAGACAATGGAAAAGGATCATTCGCGACATAGACCTTAATGACTTGACATCACTCAGCAATAACGTCTTGCCCCCTCCAGCAGACATGTCAGATGTCCATGACCTTACAAACCACTACAACAACTCCATGATGACCATTCTTGATACAGTTTAACCCTTACAGCTAAAAAGACTGTCCACTAGAGACTCCAAACCATGGTACAGTGAGAGCCTAAATGAAGAAAGATGCAATTTGAGACTAGCCGAACGAGTGTCGAGATCCTCACTGTACCTAGAACACCTCAAGCTCCTGCGATCACTGAGGAACACCTACAATAATCACATAGGAACTCAAAAGCAAATTCCTTCAGAGTTCAACTAGACAAAGCCAGTAATTGTCCAGGAAATATGTTCGAAATTATCAAATATTAAACCCAGCCCTTTCACAATGGGATCCCTCCCACTTGCGAATTGCAACATTTTTGCCTCCTTCTTTCTTGAAAAGTCTAAAAAGATTGAAAGTGATCTCCAAACAGCAATTGAGCTCCTCCCGATGATACCTCCAAATAGTTCATGCCTGAATATGATCGTTCAGCCCCAGACCTACAAGGACTCCCCCTCAAAAACAACGCTTCGTGGGACACTTTCAAAACAGTTGATGAAAATGCCATTCTTAACATCTTAACAACACATAAACCGTCAAACCCCTTCTGCGACCCTTTATCTGCTAACATCTTCAATGAGATTAAAACCTTTCTCACTCTGTCGACTATGATAGTGAATGCCTCACTACTCCAAGGGGCTTCACCAGACTGCCTAAAATCATCGCAGGTAACCCCAATCTAAAAAACCCCATAGCAGATCATATGAAACCAGGTTAACTTCAGTCCCATCTCCACCATTCGCTCTGTGGCAAAGCTACTTGAGAAATGCGTACATACCCAACTATGCAGTCACATGGATCAGTTCCACCTTATTGACCAATTCCAATCTGGTTTACGTCAAGGTCACAGCACGGAAACATTCCTTACACACATAGCGGATGATGCGCTTAAATGTTAGATCAGAACAAATCTTGCCTCCTAATCCTCCTAAACCTATCCTCAGCCTTCAACATGGTCAAACATGATAGCCTCCTTGAATTACTTGAACACAGAGTGGGATTATCAGGAGTTGTCCTTTCTGAATTGGTTTGCCTCATTTCTACACAACAGAAAGAAAGAAAGAACAGAAAGAATTAAGGTTAACCAATCCTTGTCCACTACCACTCTGGTCACGTATGCAGAAGACACCCACTTATACCTTAAAATCTCCTCCCCTGAGGATATCAGTCTACTCCACTCAACTCTGCTAAAAACCCAAAACCGGCTCACCAAAAATCACCTTAAACTCAACTCGCTCAAAACGGAATTCCTCTTAATTGCCCCACCAAAATGATCCCTCATCTTTGAAGACTAGATCAGACCCAGGGTGAGCTGGGGTAGTGCCGATACGCGGAGTTCCACAGAGTTGAAAAAAAACTCTGTGGAACTCCGCTCCACTCCGCTCCACTCTGCTCCACTCCGCTCCCCTCCACCCTCCCTAATTATTATTTTTTTTTTTTAAAGGCACCTACCTGCTGGGGCGTCTCCGGGCTGCATCCTCCTCACCATCGTCTCTCTCTACTTGCCATCCCCACCGTCCAAGAAAACCCCTACGTTGTACGTCATGCGCGTGCATGCATGTAGAACGTAGGGGTTTCCGTGGACAAAGATGGCGAGAACGGAGTCAGAGTTTTGCCTGAACTCCGGGTTCTTAACGGAGCGCGGAATAGACAAAACTCCATAAACTCCGCTGGCAGAGCAGAGTTCTCCTCCCGCGGTTAGATTAGATGAAACATTTAACAGCCTTCAACTGCCTTCCACACATTATAGATTCCACATTATAGGTTACACTTTAAAAGAATCTGAACAAGCAGGAATACATCAGCTCAGCCACCAGAGGAGCAAACTTTCAAATGAGCATTCTAAGAAAAATAAAACCCTTCCTCCCTTTTGACGACCTTAAATCAGCAGTGCAAGCTTTAGTGATCCCCAGATTAGACTATGGGAGTGCTACCATATGTGGTCTGCCGAGATCCAAGTTGACTCCACTAGGGGCATCCCTTAACTCTGCTGCATGGCTCATCACTGGATCGAAAAGGTACAACCACATCACTCCAGATCTGAAGGCACTAAATTGGCTCCTTTATGAGGCAATGATTCCGATGAAAATTGCTTGCATGACCCACAAAGCCCTATACTTCAACACACAACGAAGTACCTAGCTGACAAACTGGAACTATCCGGCAGTGGCAGATTGTTTAGAAGCACCAGCACCTTACTATTGAAACTTCAAAAATGTTGGAAAAAGAAAAATCTACAACCGAGCCCTCTGCAGATTGGCCGCCTAGAATCTGGAACTCCCTGCCCCCTGAAATCAGACTAATCCCTTCAGCCACTTCATTAAAAAAGGAAGTCGAACTGCTTTTTATGAACAAATCTCTATCCTGATCCCACTGACTCATTCTCTGGATACTGATTTGACGCAGTTCTCCAACCAGGACTTGAACTAGCTGTCCCACTCCTGATTTGCAACAGACAGTGTCAGTGTTTATGTTTATTGGTTACCTATTTTCTACTTATTGAATTATTTGTAAAGCGCTCTGATACCGTTCTAGGGTCAAGTTTGCGCTATGTAAAACTTTATAAATAAATAGAAATAAGTGGTGCTGATCGCTTGACTACAGAGAAGACTACTCCTCTTTGACTTTTCACCTAGGTAAAGCATCAGCTTCCTCATGGCATGAATATGTAATATCATATAAGAATCGAGACAAGTAGAACTATCAACGAGTATGGTGATCATTGGCACACTTCATAGATGTCAATTATAATACGTTCTTATCATCTGTACAAGCAGTAACCTTATGATTGCTTTGTTCCAAGTCATGAAGCCACTAAATGAAGGCTTCCTTCATGCTAACAATTCCCTGTCTCATAAAATATAGTTTGGCTCTGTACTGTTGTTCTGGGAGGTGAAGATCTCTTGGGGATTAAACAGCCCTTAAAGCAAAGGAGGATTCATCTGTACTGTTGAAGGCAGCTGGATATTCAAGAATGGGAGGACAAATGAAAGCTTTTTTATAGTAGAAAAGGCTATTCCTTGTTCTTCACCCAGCTAAGATTCGTTTTTCAGGCTAGTTGTCGATGGGTCGAATGATGGTCGAGAAATCAGAATTTACGTTTTGATGAAAATGGTTCAATCCCACAAACCTCTGGATGTCTCTGACACTTTTAGAGTGATGCCATTCTAATAGAGATGGCACCTGAGAGTTAGGTAAACCACTTACTTTTTCTGATATCAGAAACCCTAGAGAAAGTGACCTCTCACACCTCAAATATACACTTCCCACCTTAACATAAATTTGGTAATTCAGTCGTTGTGTTAGCATTTTATAGTCATGTTCCCTATCTTGAAGTTATCTAAAAAAGCCGGGAAAACTGTCATTCGCAAAGTGCTGGAAGCTGGCGGGGATATTGCACAAACCAAACGGCATGGCAAAATATACAATGTGTCCATACTGTGTGTTGAATGCAGTTTTTTTTTAAGGGATGGAAAAGCCAAGAAATAAGAAACGAGGGGAAGTCTAATGATGAGTGGACAGAACTAAGTGAGGGCCATTTCAACTATAAATATGTGGTAGACAGGGTTATAGGCTTTCCCGAATGCCATCGCCAAGTCTTCCATAGTATTCTGTTCTAATGGCATCTTGTTGTAACAACGCGGTCGTTGTAACGAACGCGTTGTTACCTACAGTGTAGTAAAAGCAAGCGTTGTAACGTGCTTTATTCGTTCTTTCTTTGTCTGAATCGGATGGTTTTCTGATTATGGCTGGGGTTGACAGAGCAATAGTGTTGCTGCTTTTGAAGGGTTTTGAAAGATATTAACTTCAGCCAATGTCTCAGAGTCCCTACTTGATATTGGATGGAAATCCTGACACAGACATAGCAACAGGTAAATTCCCTTCTGTTTTTCCTCCAATTCAAGGTGTATTCTGAGATTCAAAGAAAATTCTCATAGATAAAGGACCCTTTTTGTGCAGCCCTACCTGCTGCTCTACGATAAAGAGCCTTCTAACTGAAATGAGGGAAGGTCCCTTGAAAACCAAGTCTGGCTGGTTCTGAGGCATGTTACCCATCTGTTGAGAGCCTAGAGAGGTTGGTTGGAAACATCCACCATCACAAGTGTTCTTTACACTTTACGATCAATGTGATGAATGTGAAGGCCCCAGTCTAGTCTTTGTAGTAGCCTTTGCTGTTCCGGTCCACTGTGCACTATCATATTCCAATGTACATAGTAATATATGACTTGTAATTAACTCCACTTTAAGTTCCAGCCAGCAGGCCAAGCCTTTGTTCTCTCCCAGGAAATGTCATTCACAACTACTCAAAAGCTTATAACTGTACCTGGAGAAATGGGACCCTGGAATTGAATTAATTCTATTCAGGCTTTCAGCCATGATTTGTATATCTGACTTGACGTATATAAATTATGATTTATGTTCACTAATTGGCCTTTCCTATGGGGAATAACTACCAAAGCCTAAATAAAGCTTTTGTTTCCTGTCATTGCAGGAACATACCAATTATGAAGCCAGGGCTTGCTAGCTTAAGACATGACTTATTGGTATCTAGTTAATTTCAAAAGAAGGCTTTTTACAATGTCAAAAACACCTTGCTTTGATGCACGCTTTTAGCTGCTTTTTCACAGCAAGTCAGAGCTGTAAAAGCTCAACCAAAGGTGGTGATGGGCGGAGCGTTGACAATACAAACACTCATCCACAGTCAACTGATCTGGGTTTAATCAATCACCGTTCTTTAGCTCACTCCGTCACCCCAGTTCAGATATGGCCATATGCAAATCAGTCTGACCCTGTGCCTCATGGGAACAGTCACACCCGAACTGCCAAGCCCTGTCTTCCCTGGACCGGAATCAAGCTTCCCAGGACCGGTTTCTGGCATTACAGCCTTCTTCAGCTGGGCTTGCTTGACTCCAGTGGCAAAGTGAGCAAGGGACTCACGTCTGAGCATACCCTGCCAACTTAGGGCGAACAAAGAAAAACCAAAGGTGGTGATGGACGGAGCGTTGACAGTACAAACACTCACCCCCAGTCAACTGATCTGGGTTTAATCAATCACCGTTCTTTAGCTCACTCCGCCACCCCAGTTCAGACATGGCCATATGCAAATCAGTCTGACCCTGTGCCTCATGGGAACAGTCCAGCCCGAACTTCCAAGCCATGTCTTCCCTGGACCGGAATCAAGCTTCCCAGGACCGGTTTCTGGCATTACAGCCTTCTTCAGCTGGGCTTGCTTGACTCCAGTGGCAAAGTGAGCAAGGGACTCACGTCTCAGCATACCCCGCCAACTTAGGGCGAACAAAGAAAAACCAAAGGTGGTGATGGACGGAGCGTTGACAATACAAACACTCACCCCCAGTCAACTGATCTGGGTTTAATCAATCACCGTTCTTTAGCTCACTCCACCACCCCAGTTCAGACATGGTCATATGCAAATCAGTCTGACCCTGTGCCTCATGGGAACAGTCCAGCCCGAACTGCCAAGCCATATCTTCCCTGGACCGGAATCAAGCTTCCCAGGACCGGTTTCTGGCATTACAGCCTTCTTCGGCTGGGCTTGCTTGACTCTAGTGGCAAAGTGAGCAAGGGACTCACGTCTGAGCATACCCTGCCAACTTAGGGCGAACAAAGAAAACCCAAAGGTGGTGATGGACGGAGCGTTGACAATACAAACACTCACCCCCAGTCAACTAATCTGGGTTTAATCCATCACCGTTCTTTAGCTCACTCCGCCACCCCAGTTCAGACATGGCCATATGCAAATCAGTCTGACCCTGTGCCTCATGGGAACAGTCCAGCCCGAACTGCCAAGCCATGTCTTCCCTGGACAGGAACCAAGCTTCCCAGGACCGGTTTCTGGCATTACAGCCATCTTCAGCCGGGCTTGCTTGAATCCAGTGGCAAAGTGAGCAAGAGACTCACGTCTGAGCATACCCTGCCAACTTAGGGCGAACAAAGAAAAACCAAAGGTGGTGATGGACGGAGCGTTGACAATACAAACACTCACCCCCAGTCAACTGATCTGGGTTTAATCAATCACCGTTCTTTAGCTCACTCCGCCACCCCAGTTCAGACATGGCCATATGCAAATCAGTCTGACCCTGTGCCTCATGGGAACAGTCCAGCCCGAACTGCCAAGCCATGTCTTCCCTGGACCGGAATCAAGCTTCCCAGGACCAGTTTCTGGCATTACAGCCTTCTTCAGCTGGGCTTGCTTGACTCCAGTGGCAAAGTGAGCAAGGGACTCACGTCTCAGCATACCCTGCCAACTTAGGGCGAACAAAGAAAAACCAAAGGTGGTGATGGACGGAGCGTTGACAATACAAACACTCACCCTCAGTCAACTGATCTGGGTTTAATCAATCACCGTTCTTTAGCTCACTCCGCCACCCCAGTTCAGACATGGCCATATGCAAATCAGTCTGACCCTGTGCCTCATGGGAACAGTCCAGCCCGAACTGCCAAGCCATGTCTTCCCTGGACCGGAATCAAGCTTCCCAGGACCAGTTTCTGGCATTACAGCCTTCTTCAGCTGGGCTTGCTTGACTCCAGTGGCAAAGTGAGCAAGGGACTCACGTCTGAGCATACCCTGCCAACTTAGGGCGAACAAAGAAAAACCAAAGGTGGTGATGGACGGAGCGTTGACAATACAAACACTCACCCCAGTCAACTGATCTGGGTTTAATCAATCACCGTTCTTTAGCTCACTCTGCCACCCCAGTTCAGACATGGCCATATGCAAATCAGTCTGACCCTGTGCCTCATGGGAACAGTCCAGCCCAAACTGCTAAGCCATGTCTTCCCTGGACCAGAATCAAGCTTCCCAGGACCAATTTCTGGCATTACAGCCTTCTTCAGCTGGGCTTGCTTGACTCCTGTAAAAGCTCTCCTGAAGTCATGATTTGAAAATCACTCATGAGGGTGGTACTGCATCCCATTTTTAAAGTGTAACCTTTATTTCATCTATGCATTTCCAGGACCATATCACAGTGGCCTAGATGAAAGTTTAAATATGCTAGCAGGGTTAGCAGGCCTTTCAACATTTGAAGGGGTCAGAGCGCATGCACTGGGAACTGTTTAGCACTTTTCCAGTGCCCAGAGTCTAAGCAGGGCAGTGAATCCAGTTTCATAAAAGTGAAAAAATCGTGGGAGATCATCCACCTTAGGTGCATACATCTCTGACGGCTTAGTAGCAAACCCAGTGGCTAACCAAATATCAAGGTCCACCCTCGCTTTTTCAGACTAAATTCTGAGAAGACCTAAGTATTGATTGTGGACAGACCTTCTTCATCTGGTCCACATGTAATGGCTCTCTCACCTTGGTGTTGTATTGTCACGTCTCAAGCCCATTCCGTGTGTGGTATATAAATAAATAATACCGGGACTATTTTTGAATTACATTAACAATAACAGATAGCTCAATAAATAAGAGGCAGGATCCGATGTGTCCGAGTCAGAAGGATTTATTCAGGCAAAAGGGAAGGGACTGGAACGGGACAGCCTGGAATAAAATGAAAAGGAAGGCAGCTGCACCATTTCATCGACAGTGCAGCATATATATAGTACAACATTACATTACATTACATACAGTAGGCGTAACTTGTGACAAGCGTAAGATAAAAACACATGAATGGAAGAAGAAGGCGTGTACGGGGCGTGCACTGAGACATGTGATGAGAAACGTCACAGAAATGTCATGAATGGGGCGGAAACATGGAGGGGGCTACCTGAGAGCAGCTGGGACCTTTAACATAGTGGTGCGCGCAAACGGGCAATGACGTGTTACCAGGGAGAACTGGGGCTATGACTTTTACACTAGAAGAGGAGACTAAAGTCTGAGAGGTCAGGACGACATGCACCTATAGCATATCTGGTATCTGGTGTTTGGAGTACATGTTGATAGAATCCAAAAGTTATCAGGGCAAAGGCTACTTGACACTAAGACTGGTGCATGCATTTATTCTACACGTATTGTGTGTGCTAGGAATATTCTATGAATACTAATACAGTATTTCTCTTACATGGAGACAGAAAGACTAGACTATAGCTGAACTGTTTATGCGGTTCAGTAGCTTAGGAATGTGAAGACGAGAGGCTGGACTGATAACTAGAAGCATAACATACTCTTGGCAGACAGGCAGGCAGAGCCAGGCCGGGCCGGGCACCGCGAGGCAGGAAGTAAGTGAAGGGTCAGGGATGCAGGTGGGGGCTGCATCGCTCCTCGGAGTGGGTTCAGGAGACTGGAGCTTGAATCTGGTGTCCGGGCCCTTTTGAGGCCTAGAAACGGGGACAATTCAATGAATTAACGTGCACACTGTAAAACGTGGCAACATAGGCCTAATACTTGTTGCTTTCACGAGAACTGGAGACTGGCATACTAGAGTTGGACACAACTATAATTGCGTCTTTAATCGGTCAGAGGGGGATACATGCATATCGATCATGCACGTATAACATAGGATGGGGAACACGTAGGCACATATAGCAAGGCAAAATTTACTTTTCCACATTCCCTCCTTGTGCCCTACGTTTCCATCAGGAAACATCAATATTCATGATACCATCTATCTGTTCATATAGCATCATTTGCTCGTCTCGAATTGTCTATGAACGGGATTTAGGACTAGGAATACAAGAAGTAGCACACATGCCGCAAATCGCAGGGCCACATTGTAAACAGAGGCAGCAACTGAATATAATCATTACTGCTATACCTAGGAATGACAATACTTTCCATCCCCAGGCAGATATGATATTCCAGAGCCAACCGGACCATGTCCAGGTGCCTGGATTCTGGTGTAACTGATGGGCAATTTTATGAAGTCTGGTTATAGCTGAATAAACCTTTATTGAAGTCTTGATATTGTTCTAGAGCAGTTTCAGTTTGATTGACAATTGGGGACTCAGTCTCCCTTCTATGTCTAACGTGTACTAGATGTGTGTTTCTGTGATAATCAGACGGGGCTAGGAAAACTGGTGGCAGTAGGAAGGCAATGTAACATGTTCCATCCCAGTCTAGGGGCAGACGAACATATGCGGTCTGACCACAAACAAAATAAGAATGACGTGAGGCTTTGAAAATAGATTTCCCACTGTCACTATACTCGACCACAGTAGTACAATCACTATGTCCTACATGTGTGGAACCATTCTTTCTGACACATAATTCGCCTTTAACTGGTAGAACTGAAATAGCAGGCAAATCTGGAGTAGTATCGGACTGAACATTCAGAACCATGAAATTCGAGGAATAATTACCTAGATCATATACTTCATTTTCTAGATCTAACCCTGTTCTATGGGAAAGACCTTGCTTGTCTGGGAAACATGTTCGATTCAGAAGGGACATATCAGTTAGGGATGACGTTAACGTGGACCATGCTCCACACGAACCATTATGTGAGAAAGGATAAGGAAAGAGTGGCAGAACTCCCTTCGGTGTCTGGAAAGGGGGGAGTCGACCACACACCCAACAATTAGTGGCATTGCTGGTCTGGTGTGAATAGTGCAGCATTCGGATAAAAGTATTGTTACGCATAGCAAGACGATAGGATAACTCGTGAGGAGGCAGGTCACTAAATGTGTGCTCTACTGTAACATTAGAAAACATATGTACATGTGAAATAGGAAAGCATAAATGCAACGCATAACTTATGCATGTAACCATAAGACTCAGGAACAATAAAAAGATTAGAGTAACGATACATCTCTTAGAGTTTTGACTAACTCTCTCACTGTGTGGGTCTGTCTCATACATGTCCGGAACCTGTCTAACCGTTTCACCCGAGAGGGACTTAGACAATTAAACTGGCTGACTTACTAGACCGCAACTTTGCTTTATACTCCTGCTGCGGAGTTTTCTCTAACAGGGGAAGCTTAGAGTCATTTTCTGGGCAGTCCTTGAGAACGGGGCAGTCCTTGAGAAATGTTTTAGTTTTAAGTCCATGGAATTTCTTGACGTGGCTCGCGTGTAGCCACCCTTTTCGGTTTTCCACCTTCACCGCAGTCCGGGTGGTGAGGAGGACCAGACGGGGCTGCTTCCAACGGGGCTCCAGCGGACTTGAACGATCAAAATTGCGGATCAGCACGAGATCCCCCGGAACGATCTCGTGTGGTTTCACGTCGGTGTTGTCTGGAAATGCAGCGGCAACCTGTGAACGACAAGATTGTAGTGCAGACATCAAGGAGGCAAGGTAATCTGTCAGCATATTACTGTCAACATCAGTTATGGTACGGGGTCTAGGTGTACCCCACATGTTAGGGGGACGACCAAACACTATCTCGTACGGAGATAGACCTGAACGGGAGTGAGCGACCATTCTCATATAAAAGAGGGCAACTGGCAGTGCTATTATCCAATCTACACCTTTCTCTGCACATACTTTGGCGATGCGGATTTTCAGAGTCTGGTTATGTCTCTCTACGAGACCGGCTGCTTCAGGATGGCGTACACAATGGAACTTCCACTGGTACCCTAACAAAAGGGAAACTTGTTTCATGAGCTCGGATGAGAATGGCTGGCCGTTATCTGAATACACGACCCTAGGTAATCCATAGCGGGGAAAATACTCACGAACCAACTGCCTGGCAGTGGTCGCAGCAGTGTAATCTGGAACTGGATATGCTTCTGTCCACCTGGACAAAGCGCATACAAATACGAGGACATACTTGAAACCTCGACATCGCTCCATCTGAATATAATCCATCTGGAGGACTTCAAAAGGGTGGTCAGGAGGATGGAATCCACCTTGTTCCACCGGGACACTTTTACCTGGGTTGAACTGACAACATATCATACAGGTACGTACTTTCTGTTTGGCGGCTGCTCGTAAATGCTTGTTAAACCAGATGTTCTGGATACTGTCTAACATGGCCTTTTCTCCTAAATGTGCTGGGCTATGTGCGGTGTTAATAATGACTTGAACCATAGAATCGGGGAGAAACCATGAGGCTTTTCCCTTCGTCAACCATCCTTGATCTGTCTGGACCCCTCCTTGTTCGGACCATTTCTTGATTTCATCGGGAGTAGCATGTAACTGTATGTCTATGACATCTTGTGTTGGGTCCCTAACTGTCATACAAGTAGTCTGTTCTGGAATATCTGTCGGTGTCGTGTTAACTGGAATGTCTGGAGTCTGAGCTGTGAGCTTGGCTGTTCGATCTGCTAGATCGTTACCTTGGGAAATGATATCAGTGACTTTCGTATGTGCCTTGCACTTCATGATAGCGATAGCTGTCGGTAAATGTATTGCATCCAACAGAGCTTGAATGAGGAGACCATGCTGGATCTTGGTTCCATGAGAAGTCATAAAACCTCTCTCCTGCCAGAGCACTCCAAAGTCGTGTACGACTCCGAATGCATAACGTGAATCTGTGTATATGTTAACTTTCAGGTTCTTGGCACGTATGCAGGCTTGGGTCAGAGCGACAAGCTCTGCTGCTTGAGCAGACAGGGTGTCTATACGATGTGTTTCTATAACTTCGGTTTCAGTAGTCACTGCATACGCGGCTACTAGTTCTCCTGTACTTGTTCTCATACATGAACCATCCACATAAAGTGTCAGGTCGGGATCTGGTAATGCAATGTCTGTCAAGTCTTGTCTTGGCTTTGTCATGGTGTTGACAACTTCCACACAGTCATGTGTGGCAGGATTTGATGTAATCGACGGTAACAGTGTAGCTGGATTTAAAATGTTGCAGCGTCTGATTTCTATGTGTGGTTGAAACAATGTCAGTTCATAACCTGTTAAGCGTGCAATTGTCAAGTGCTGAGTCTGTGTTCGGTTTAAAAGAACTTCCACAGAGTGTGGAACTTGTACTGTCAGGGAGTGTCCTAACACTATGGAATCACTTTGTCTGATAGCTAGAGCTGTGGCTGCAACTGACTTGAGGCACGCAGGCAGCGCCTGGGCCACTGGATCTAATGTGCTAGAAAAATAAGCACAGGGCTTGTATTGTCCTGCTTGATCTTGTGTGAGAACAGATAATGCAGTACCATCACGTTCTGTAACAAAAAGTGTAAAAGGCTTGCTGTAGTTCGGTGTTGCTAGAACAAGTGCATTACATAAGGCTTTCTTTAATTCATTAAAAACAAGTGTATGTTCCTGGGTCCAAGGGAGGACAGTCGATACGGCTGCCTCCTGTGTCGTTAACTGTATCAGTGGCTTGGCTAGAAATGCGTACTGAGGAATCCATTGTCTGCAGTAAGAAGTGAGGCCGATAAAAGCTCGTACCTCCTTCTGGGTCTTGGGCTGTGGAAGATGTGCTATTAACTGGATACGGTCAGGTGTCAACTGCCTACCCCTCTTGGACAGTAAGTGTCCTAAGTAGACCACTTGCTGGACACAGAATTGCAATTTGGAAGGGGACACCTTGTGCCCCATCTCGGCCAGAAAATACAGAACTGTAAGTGACGCACGCTCGCAGTCACGTTCAGAACGGGCTGTGATCAGTAGATCATCGACATACTGGAGCAGGGCAGTGTCAGTTGGCATGTGAATATTGTCTAGTTGTCTTTTAAGTGCTTGACTGTAAATGCCAGGACTTTCTGTAAAACCTTGAGGAGCTCGTGTAAATTTATAGCTTCTTCCATTTAAACAGAATCCGAAAAGGAACTGGCTATCTGGATGAATGGGGACACTGAAAAATGCATTTTTGAGATCGATAACTGTAAAGAATGTGGCTTCAGAATCAATGGCTGTTAATAGTGAGGAAATATCTGGGACTACTGGGTACTGGGGTATAATACACTTATTAAGTTCTCGAAGGTCAATCACTAATCGATAGACTGGAGGTGCATTTGGATCAGTACGTTTCAGGACTGGAATGATAGGAGAATTACATACATTGGAGTCAGTTTCTACAACCACTCCTTGAGCAATGAGCTCGTCAATAATCTTGGATAAGGCTGCTACAGCCTCAGGTGGCAATTTGTACTGTCTGATTCATGGTAAAACAACACCTTGCTTTAGAGTCACACGATGGGGTGTGATATGCATACAACCTACATCAGTTGGACCTTGCGCCCATAAATGCTGCGGTACATTCAATAATCTTGGATCAAAATCACGTAATACATAATGACCTTTAAAATCACGGAGAAACAAACGGACCCCTTCTGGGGAGCAGCATATGACTGCTCCTAATTCTTTCAGTGTTTTAATGCCTAACAGATTTTCTGGGCAAGACTTCGTGAGTAACAAATCTGTAGTTCGGGACAATGGACCAACTTCTAGAGTAACTGGTTTCGATATTTCATTAACAATAGGCTTTCCTGAAAATCCAAGGGAAACATTTCTAGAGCCTGAGAGCGGAGCCCCTGGAACCTCGTCATGACTGATGGTAGTCCTACTTGCCCCTGTATCAATCAGAAACTTTCTGTCTTTCCCTAATACTTGACTGTGTACATAGGGACCCTCTTGATCTACAGGTATCTCGATGAGAGGCAAGCCAACCTCCCTCTCTAGGCTGTTTCATGAATATGGCTGATAATCTGGATACTCTGACTGTGCGTACTGGTACATTTGCTGTGTAACGTGTTGTGTTGCAGCTATAGGCTGCGGTACTGTAACTGTCTGTTGTGCATTCTGTGGTGACTGGGAAGTCTGTGAAACTTGTTCTTGTCTAGGCGGACGTGGTCTTTCTTTAGTCTTACCAGTAGCTATATTGTGTTTCAGAACTGCACATTCGTTTATAAAATGACCTGGCTGTTTACAGTAATTGCAGGTCCCTTTAACGGGAACTGCAGGATGACTGGCTTGATTCGGACCCCTCTTCTGACTGTCTTGTGGAACAGATTGTGCAACTAGTACTTTCATTTTCGTGTCCTTCATACGTCTCCTTTCGTGTTCCTGCTCTTCCCTGATTCTATTCTGGTGATACTGGAGCATCTGGAGCATCTGTGACGGAGTATTAGCTTGCCAGGTACTTTCGACTTTCAGTACTCGATTTTTAACTTGTGGACTTGAATTCTCGACTAGTTTGGTAACAAAAAGATGTGGGTACGATTCACTACTTGTTTTCAGACCACTATTAATAATAAAACATTTTTCAAATCTAGAATAAAAATCACTAGTATCTTCGTCTTGTTTCTGTTTACAGGCTGAGATGGCATCCCAATCTTCCTTTTTCGTGGCTAGTAATCTTGGCAAGACTTGTATTAACAACTCGGGCAATTCTTTAGTTTTATCCCCAAGACCGGTACCTGGTACTCGTGTATTATCTTCAGCTTCTAGAGCTGTCCAATCTATCTTTTTCTCTCCCACCTCCCATTCTTTTTCCTTGAGTTTTTCATATATGCCCGCAGGCAACAGGACCTTTAACATTTTAATGATGTCAGGATACGTGTATTCTCCCATGCGGAGCATGTCCTTTAATTCACGGTGAAACCCTGCTGGGTCTTTGTCGTGACAGGGAATTAACTTTTTCATCTCTAAAAGTTCTATTTTTGTGATAGGGGTGTAAACGAATACTCGTTCTAGACCACCACCCTCCTTCTTGACTGGATGTACTTCTCGTAACGGATTCTGTCTGTCTATGTAGAATGATTTACTTTCTGGGGGTGAGACGTGAACAAAATGTGGATTCAGAAACGTTCGGTATTTGTGGCGCTGTTCTAGAATGACACTAATTAAATCGGTACCTAGACCGTTCCATCTGTATTGGAGTAACTCGTTCAATATATCATGTAGCGGACCTGGATCAGAATGTTGTTCCTCATACAGTGTAATGAGGTGCTGGATCATATATGTACCCACCAGACGTTGCTCGGCTGGGGGCAGTTTCAGAAACGTTTGTGCCACTATTTCGTCAGGAAAAGTGGTAGAATCACTAGTCCATCGGACTGCTGATCGGGCTAGTTCTTGTTCATGCATTGTACTAAGCTCGCTATACCCTATTCGTGATTTCAGAATGTGATCGGTAGCTTGGAATACTTGCTCAAGAGAACACTGTTCTGGTACTGGAGGAGGAAAAGCTTTCTTGTAATCTAGGCGTGAATGTCGGTCGGAAAGTCTAGTTCTACCTACATACGCTATTCTGTCGGGATTCTCGTTATCTATCTCTTCAGTAGAAGAGTCATTCTCTTTCTCGGTTATTCGTTTTGCTTCTCGTTTCTCGTGTATACGTACTATTTCCTTACGAATTTTCTTGTACATACTCTCTATACAACCTTGTGTCTTGTGTTTTCCCTCGGCTATATTGTCACTCCACTTAGTCAGGACTTTCAGTTCTTCTGGATCTTTTTCTGGATAATCTTGCTCTCTTATTAAACAGTTAATCAAAAACTTTAAAATCATGAGCTGAGTCTCGACTTTTCTTTGAACCATGGCTTCCTGAATACTTCCTGGATTCATTCCTGTACGGATAAAACGATATATTCTGTCTAGATGTTCTCCCATATCGGGCAGGGTGTCCAAATAGCCGGCAACCCGTCTTAAACGTAATGAATATATGACCATGTGATCATCGCCTGGAACTGGATCATAACGACATTCAGTAAGTGCTCGCTTGATATCTACGTATGTAGTCAGTTTTGGCGTACGCTGAAGCGCTAGCTCATGTAGCGTCAGACGTTTCGGTTGAGGCGGGGTGCGAGGAGAACCTCCCCCGCGGCTCCTAAACTAGAATCGTCGGCGAATACTGTACGGGCTGGTAGAGTGACTGGCAAAACGGGTGCATGTACTGTGGGCTGGGCCGGGGGTACTGTAACAGGTACTGTAACAATAACTGGACCCACGGGACCAGCGACTGGAGGAGCAGGAATTACATTATTAACGGGAGCAGGCGGAACAGGATTTGCATATTCTGGGACTGTATCGTCCAAATAGGACGAAAGAAAAATATCAGCTGCGGTCGGTTTGTGACGTAGCTTAATCGGGACCAATGGTGGCGGGAAATTACAGGGTGCTTTCGGGGTTGCTTTTGGCAAGCCCTCGGCAAGAAGAGGATACATACCTTTAATAAGGGCATTTCTCTGTCTGTCTGACTGTTCTGCTCTAACTCGTTTACCTTCTTCGATTAATTCCCTTTCTTGGGCTCTTTCTGCGGATTCCCTACTTAATTCTGTTTTTCTGAATTCTTTTTCGGTTCTTTTATGAGATTCTTTTCGCCATAACTCGATGGCATCTTTCTGGGACTGTCTGGTTTTCTTTTTCCATAATGCTTCTTCTACTCGCATGATGCACTCGGCATCCCATGTACCTGATACGGGCCATCTATATTTCTCTTCTAGTTCCTTAGTATAGTCCACCCATAAGTCTAGATATATTATGGCATCTAAGCCATGCTTGTGATACATAAAATGTCCTGGACTGTCCCTAGGAGGGACAGGAACTGCTTCTTCGAGTAACCCTTTTCTGGTTTTTAACTGACGTAATTTCGAGAACAGAGGCATTTCTGTTATATACTTGGAACACAATACACAATAATCACAGTAATAAAATAGCGAACAAAGCACTCATACCACAACATAAAAATACATGAATAACAGTTCGAACAGTTTACTAGAATTACTGGATGCACTGCTAAAACAGTACAGAACATACCGGTCCCATAAAGAGACACGTCAGGACCCGTATCCACCTAGGTGAATACTTCGGACTGGATCTGTGTACCCAAACCCATCGGACCAGGACCAAACTAATGATCCTGTCTAGATACTTCCCCAGCGACGGTACTCACCGGGAAGCAGAAACTGGAAGGCCTCGGACTGGATTGGACTGCTACGACGTCGGACTACGAACTTCGGAAACTTCGGTTACAGGTGGGCCTCCAGATACTTCGGACCTTGCTCTCTCGGCTTGGGCTCTGGTCGGGACGAACCGCATTCCACACCGCTTCGTCTGGATGTCGGACCGCAGTCTCCGTCTCCTCCGTGGGCCTGAGGGAGACTTGAAGCAGAAATATCTGCACGTGCACGGTATGGTTCCGTCACGGCTGCAGAGGGTCAGGGGACCGGCGTTGCATCGCCAGCGCGTGAGGAAGGGGCTCGTTCCTATTCGGGCGCCATTATGTGGTATATAAATAAATAATACCGGGACTATTTTTGAATTACATTAACAATAACAGATAGCTCAATAAATAAGAGGCAGGATCCGATGTGTCCGAGTCAGAAGGATTTATTCAGGCAAAAGGGAAGGGACTGGAACGGGACAGCCTGGAATAAAATGAAAAGGAAGGCAGCTGCACCATTTCATCGACAGTGCAGCATATATATAGTACAACATTACATTACATTACATACAGTAGGCGTAACTTGTGACAAGCGTAAGATAAAAACACATGAATGGAAGAAGAAGGCGTGTACGGGGCGTGCACTGAGATATGTGATGAGAAACGTCACAGAAATGTCATGAATGGGGCGGAAACATGGAGGGGGCTACCTGAGAGCAGCTGGGACCTTTAACCTAGTGGTGCGCGCAAACGGGCAATGACGTGTTACCAGGGAGAACTGGGGCTATGACTTTTACACTAGAAGAGGAGACTAAAGTCTGAGAGGTCAGGACGACATGCACCTATAGCATATCTGGTATCTGGTGTTTGGAGTACATGTTGATAGAATCCAAAAGTTATCAGGGCAAAGGCTACTTGACACTAAGACTGGTGCATGCATTTATTCTACACGTATTGTGTGTGCTAGGAATATTCTATGAATACTAATACAGTATTTCTCTTACATGGAGACAGAAAGACTAGACTATAGCTGAACTGTTTATGCGGTTCAGTAGCTTAGGAATGTGAAGACGAGAGGCTGGACTGATAACTAGAAGCATAACATACTCTTGGCAGACAGGCAGGCAGAGCCAGGCCGGGCCGGGCACCGCGAGGCAGGAAGTAAGTGAAGGGTCAGGGATGCAGGTGGGGGCTGCATCGCTCCTCCGAGTGGGTTCAGGAGACTGGAGCTTGAATCTGGTGTCCGGGCCCTTTTGAGGCCTAGAAACGGGGACAATTCAATGAATTAACGTGCACACTGTAAAACGTGGCAACATAGGCCTAATACTCGTTGCTTTCACGAGAACTGGAGACTGGCATACTAGAGTTGGACACAACTATAATTGCGTCTTTAATCGGTCAGAGGGGGATACATGCATATCGATCATGCACGTATAACATAGGATGGGGAACACGTAGGCACATATAGCAAGGCAAAATTTACTTTTCCACATGCAGATGTAGTCCATATGGGGGTTCATGAAACGGGAAGGGCATTCAAGGAGAGTCGGACGTTTGGGATGCTGACTGGCCTCTCCCTCTTCCAGTGGCAGCTGCTTCCGGGCAGTAGTGGTGAGGTAAAAATAAAATAAAAGAGCACTTACCTGCCGGCCGAGCTAGCTGGCCACTGCCTCTCCTCCGTCCCCTCTTTCTGTGAACCGAAAGCTCACAGGCTCCCAGACTCCCCTAGCCAATCACGATACTGCTGTCACCAGCACGACACCAGCATTGTGATTGGACGGAGAGCTGTGGTTCGGCACTCAGACAGGGAGTGGGAGTCTGTGCATGTTCTCCACCCATGCTGTGCAATACAGCCGAATGGAGAACATGCTAAGTGTGCATGACTGTTTAGCCCACCCAAGATGGCCGGTCAAACTGTCATGCGCACTTAAGTGCACTCACCACTCCTCCAGTTTGCTGGCTGTGACGACAGTCAGGCCCGCCCTAAAACTAGCTTCAGCAGGAAAAAGAAAAAGATAGTAACATTGTGTTATTATCATTTTCTTTTTTTGTTTTTGCTGAAAAGCAGTGGGGCGACGCTCTTCCACCTTTGCGGAGGAGCCACCCCTGCCCTCTTCTTTGAGAATAACTTGCATTAATAAAGTATATTTACTTTTCTTTCGGCCGTCGTTCATTCACGGGTGACGAGGATGATGAAAAGGAGAGCGTCCTGGTCTAGGAGCCGGCAGTGGTGGGCGACCCTGCCATCGAGAGTGAAGCGACTTCATGCTGATAAACACTGTCACTGTTGTGGAGTCCTATACAGCGGGCATAAATAAAATATATTTACCTTTTTTCCGGCCGTCGTTCTTACACTTGGTTCTACACCTCACCCAATGTCAACAATTTGCAACATATATTTTACCCTTGTTTGCTCTGCAGATTGGAAACGTTTAGTTCACTTGCTTCTTCTATTTAAGGGTATTACAAAATATTCTTCCTTTTTTCTCTCTGATAAGCTTTTTCCTTTGAGCCAGGCCCAAACTCAGAGGCCTGGCTACGTTTAGCCTTGTTCAAAGGACCTATGAATCCTATCTCTTAAAAAAGCTTCATTGGCCACCCAAAACCAAATGGTCCTTTTTAAGAGCTCACACATTTGTCATCCTTTTTAAGAGCTCACACATTTGTCATTAGGATTGTCATGAGTAAAGCTTTCTTCAGAAATCTGTTGCTACTACATGACCATTGTTTCAACCATAAGAATATTGAAATCAAGACCGAAAATAGGCCAAAAAATGAAATTATGTTACTGCTCTTTCTGTGGCTTTGGTATAGAAAGATTGAATTCTGATTGTATTGTAAATAGAAAATGATAGTTGTGAATGGAGTGGATGTGTGTTAGAGTGTGAAAAAAGGTGATTGAGAGAGGTTGTGAGATAGTGTGGTGAAATCAGGAATTTGCATATGTAAATGTCTTAATGTTTTTGTGTCGTAATCAGAAAAGAAAAAAATTTGAATGTTTTTTGTGTCGTAATCAGAAAAGAAAAAAATTTGAATGTGTTGAGAAAATTAAAAAAATTCTTTGTTCTAAAAATAATAAACATAAGAGATTTATTCAGACAGAATCAGGAGTCTTTAGCACATGTTGATGGGTCCTTCAATATGTGGGCACTGAGTTGATCACAAATATAAGAACAGTATTGGCGGTTGTTTTTTTAAATATAGGCCAGTGGCTTGGCCTTACTGTTGGGAGCCCAAACCCAGTAGTAAGGTAAGGTAAGATAAGGTAATATTTTTATTTGTGCGTGATTAATTAAAATCTTTACAAAAATATAAAATACCAGTAGCAACATTAAAAACCAAACTGAAATTAAGATAAAAAAGAATACTGCATTGCTGTGAGCAGGTCGAAGATGTCCTCAGGTGCTAGTGAAGAACTTCAAACGATGTCAAGTCTTTTTTTTAATGAGTCAAAGAATTTCACGACCTGGCAGTTAAATTTTGTGTTGCTAGAAGTAAAGCATAGTATAACTGCCTGCCTACAGGTCCGTACAGCATGTGACTTAAAAGATGGAAGCAGGAGATTGCGCCTCAGGTCCCTCAGTCTAGGGCATATACATATCACATGGACAATATCCTCCGTGCCAGACTTGCACAGGCGACATTGTTGCAAAGCGGGAGGTCTCACCCAGGGGGGAAGGTGTGGCAATATCGGGATTACACCGAGGCGCAGTTTTAAGAACTTTTCTTTGACTTGTATTTTCTTCCCGATGTTAAGGTATGCTTGTGGCTGTGTTTTACCATAGCCACCCAGGGTTGTCCATCCGTGCGCTCTGTTTGCTAAGACTTTCTTGTCTTCAATCGCAGAGATGATGCATGCTGATTTTTTAGCCAGTTTTTTGAAGGACTGGAGGTCTGTAGACGTTTCCCAGGTGTCAGACAAACCTAGGACTTCAATTGATTCAAAAAGATAAACTCTATGCGGCGACGTACGGTGCCGTAGTAGCTCAGACCATATGTTGGCGTTTAGGGAGTCGGCTTCTGCATTACGGATTTTGCGCCAGGTTGCTACGTACGCACTCCGCCTTTCTAGAGTTTGTTTGATGATGCCGAATTCCAAACGAATCTGGGCAGGGGAGACATATGTAGGAAGGTTGAAGATGGCCCTATAGGAGTTGGCTATGACCGTGTCCAGCAGTTCGGCATCCTTCCCATGAAGTGATTCACTCCCATACGTGAGAGTTGGTTGTAGTTTCGCACGCAAGATTTCAAGAAAGGGTGTTAGTGTGAGATCAGGGAGTTTTGCCTTTAAAGATTTTAATGCCAGGTAGGTCATTGTGGCTTTCCCTCGGATGGAATGGAGTTGAGATCTAGAGTTGTTGTTTGAATCCAAGAGGACACCCAGATATTTATATGAGGCTACCCTGTCAAGTTTTTCTCCATTCAGGTACCAGCAAGGATTCAGTTTTTTCCTATAATTGACCGTCATGGATTTTGACTTATGAAGATTTATTTGAAGGCCGTTCTTTGCTGAGAAGGCATAGGTTGCATTCAGGAGGTGCTGTAGGCCTACTTGGGAGCGGCTTATCAACACAAGGTCGTCGGCATACAACAGATTTGAGAGAGTGATGTTCCCTAACTTGGGTGCGTGATTGCGGCATGTCTCTAATTCTGCAGGCAGATCCGCTAAAAAGAGATTAAATAGGATGGGCGCTAGAAGGCAACCCTGTTTTAATCCCTTTGTCGTCCTGATCGGCTTCGAGACATGTGTGCCAGCCCCAAGCTTGATTTTAATCCAAGTATTGGAGTGGAGCAGTATTAAAACATCTAGGAGGCACTTCGGAATGCCCCAGTTGTAAAGTTTCAGCCAAAGTTTGTTGCGATCGACGTGATCGAAAGCTGCAGAATAATCAATAAATGTAAGGAATAAGGGTGACTTAGCGGCTTTTGCTGCACTCATCACAAGGGACAAAGCCATGATGTTGGTGATGGTCCCTTGACCTTTGCAGAAACCCGTTTGATTGAAGGGAATGATGCCATTTTCGGAGGCCCATGATGATAATTCCTCCAGGATAAGTCCTGCAAAGTATTTTGTTTCAACGTCAAGCAAAGCAATGAGACGATAACTATTTGGATGGCTCTTGTTCCCATGTTTGTAAATAGGACTTATGACGGACCCATGCCATGAGTCAGGAAGCGTCAAAGTGGAGCTTATGTTGGTGAATATTGGGGCCAGAGATGCACTCCAAAAATCTGCATCTGATTTATACAGCATAGATGTATTCCATTTGGCCCTGGCGCTCCATTAGGTCTCCCTTTTTTTATTTGCCGACTGATGTATGCTGGGATAATTTTCATTCGCTCTTGCTCAGCATCCTTTGCTAGACTTTCTTCCTCTTTTGGATAGTCAGATTTCGTTGGCCTTATTCCATCACCCTCCCATGTTCCCTGTATGCTCGCGATCTCGTGGTAATTGAGTTGTGCCTCGTTTCCAGGCCTTAGAGGTGTTAAGCCAGGAGACATTGTTGTCGTGACACCTATAGCGTCATTATCATTGAAGTGTGACGATAGGTATTTTGTCCATACTTCCTCAGATATATGAGAATTCTGCCCTAAATGGTCGGGGTTCTGCAATCTTTTTACCATTCGCCAAAACCTGGAGCTGTTTTTCTGCTTCCCCTCGTGGACAAGTTTTATCCAAAAATCGTCCTTTCTTTGCTTTTGACTTTCCCATTTCATCCGTTTAAGCTGTTTTTTAGCTTCCCGGAGAACTGTTTGCAAACTACAGTTTGCCTGATCCTTTCTCATTAGTCTCAAGGTTTGATTTATTATTCGTTTTTGTACTTTCATGTCCATGGTTAAGTGTTTCCCGATCGAAGACCCCTTTATTTGTCCTGGGTTATTGGACGCCATACCTATCATTTTCCCCATCATGGCGTCGCAGAAGTTTTGCCAGACGTCCGTCAGCTTGGTGGAGAACCCAGAGATTTGAGAAAAAAGGGTTTTTGCGGTGAGGCTGATGGAGTCAATGTTGCCGGAGTTACACCGTAGCCGTTTTAAGTTTGTACTAACATCTGTAACTGGGCCAGTAAAGGGCGCAATTTCCAGTTTCGAGCTGGGTCTTATTTCAGCCACTACGGGCAGGTGGTCGCTGAAGTCGCTCGCTCCAATTTTGAAGGAAGAAACCCAACAAAACATGTTCAGAGAAACAAAGATGTAGTCGAGGTGCGAGGAGTGCAAGTTAGAGTGGAAGCTGGCTACTGGAGGGTCGTCTTCGGCGTAGCGACCATTTAAGGCCCTTAGATTGAGTTGTTCCAAATGGGAAAGGAATTTTTTCGAGAGCTTCGTTCGGGTATTCTTTTTTGTGGTGCCTTGAGGCGGCACGCCCCATGCTGTGTTTAGTTCTTGAATGAGGTCGCTGTCTTGATCTTTGCTGATGAGAAGCGTGTTGAAGTCACCGGCCATCAAGAATAGATCAGTCAGACTGGCTTCCCTTATTTTTTCTAAAACTTTCACCAGCTCTTCTACCGCCTTATGTTTCTGTTTGGGATGAACATAGGTGTTGATTATGATTGTTTCTTGGGGCTGCATTGTTAGCCCAAGTGAGAGCTTTACCACTTGGATGACACTAGGTGGAGAAATGTGAAAGTCCATTGCCTCGATTTTGCCTATTGTTGAAATGGATGCGAGGACCGTCATCCCTCCCGATCTACGACCAAAAATTGAATTTTTGTTTGCCGGGATGGAACAGGACGTGAACCCCTGAAGAACGAATCCTTTGTCTTCCCAGGTTTCTTGTAATAATAGGAGGTCAAATGTGAGTAGATATTGTAGGAATTCAGGGGCGGTCTTTTTGCTTTCAAGGCCGTTAATGTTCCAGGAACAGATTCTTAAAGCCCTGCCCCTTGCTGAGTAATTGGAGAGAACTTGCCCTTTGTGTCAGTTATCTACATTCGTGAAGCAGATTGTACGCTGAATTGACTTCCAATTAAGGTCAGATTTAAAGAGTTGAGTTCCATGGTTTTTATTTTGTGCAAGTCGAGGACTTTTTACGGATCCCCCGAGATGCCCAGGTGAACTGCTCCTGGCTCCCTTTAGTATTGAACTGATGTTATTTTGAGATTGTGACCAGGTAGGGGGTAGGAGAGGAGTCGGGTAACGGGGTTGCTTTTCGAGTTTCAAGGCAATCCCCCATTGTTGGAATGTTGCTTCCTCTTTCATTATTTTATGCGCTGTCTCAGAGGAGTTCCAAGTTGTTTTTGTTATGTCTGGGCACTGAGGGGCGGTATTGGGCTGAAACTCTATTTGGAGGAGGTCGGTGGTGCTGATTTTTGCAAGGTTTGTTAGTGAGTGCATAAGTTTTAATATGTTGCCCCTGTTCAATATATCGACCTTGCCTCTGGATCTATATTCAGGGATGAAGAAGATCGAAGTTGGAATGCTCGGGAGTTTCATTGTTGCTGAGACTATTGCTGGACTCTTGTTCTCCTGTTGTACCTGATCAGTGTGAGAACCTAAGGAGGTTATCTCTGAGACAGGGGAGAACCCACTTTGGTCGTTGCCTAACCTCGTTGACCCCAATATGCTGTTTAATTTTGATGTAGGCTGTTGGGGTTTCTCAGTGACGTTGGCCATGGGAGTGTCATCATAACCTGTTGTTGAGGCCTCGTCAGCTGGTTTAGGTTTTGTGGAGACGGTGTTATGGCCTAGTTGTATTGGTTTGAATTGTAAAAGTTTCTGTTTGTATTTTGGAGGTGACGATTTCTTTGCAGATGTAAGACCTGAGTTTGCACTCTGAGAAGAAGATACCAAAGGGGAAGTACGTGTTATTGGTCTACATGAACCTTGCCATCCACTCCGACTCATCTCCTGAGAATTCTGTGAGGGACATCGATCAATGGTGCAGCATGTGCAGTGGCACCCGTGGTCTGGTCTTGGTGCCAAGATTATGTCTGTTTTACTTTCAACCAAAGGATATGTGTCCCTTTACCTTGCATTAGAGTCCATGGCATCCTTGCTTGGTCACTTGTATTAGCATCCAGAGAAGCTGGATGGGTGTGGCAAAGAGACTTGATGAAATAATCGGTCCACTCGCATTATGTGACAGATGGAAAATCATCTCCTGGTGGCCCTCAATAAGCTAAACCAGATTCAAAAGGTGGGTAATTGATTTTTCAGCCACTCTTTGTTGGAGTAAATTAAGAGTCATCGTTGAATGAGGAAGTCGTGAAACAGGAGCAAAGGATCCGACTGTCTGATAATGCAACACACTTACTTTAATTTCTAAAGAGTTCTCTTGTTAATTAAATATTTTGAGCAGGATTGTGTGCAATTTACTCGATATAGTGCGATTTAAATTGCTCCATCTCTTCGTGATTCGTGATAATAAGACGCTGACTGAGCCTTTATATCTTATTCCTGATTGAGTATTAATCTCAACAAAGTTCCAAACCATCTATCTACATCACTGTCAGACACAGGACCAGAGACAATGACTCTAGAAATATTAAACTAATTGTATTAGCTTTTCCATGGAGAGCCTTTTTACATCTTTCAACAGAATTATAAATTCTTGGTATGGTGTGATCTGCTAACATGGTTTTCTGACCAGCTAGGCTGAAGATGTGCTAATCTCTGAGCCAATCTACTGAGACTTTGGTGCTGCTAGAGATCGCGGGTCACCCGACCAATAATTTCGCCACTTCTGGCTTCGGGCCCATATACTTTACTTTATCATATACATTGATCAGGTGCCCACACCATCTACTACCAATAATTGTGAGTTCCTTTTCGATTTATTTTCAGTGTACCCAACTTACCATCCACCGTTATGGGTACCTATGACCACGATGGGTCAGGGAGCTAGCTGTAAAAGGAAAGGCAGCAAAATACACCATTCAAAATATGACTTTACTTTTTATAAAATGACCACGGACAACTGGAAGTTTTGAAAAGTTTATCTTAAATTCAAATAAAGGGCAGTCATACAGCTTTATCAATAGAATACTAGTGCGACAGGGAACCCGCTAAGTGAGAGGAAAACTAAGATAAGGGGCAAGATGAACACGCTATAAATCTGAGTTACTTAGTCAGTTTTCGAGAGAAAAAACCAAGACCATATCAGGAAGTTGCAAACTGCAATACAGAAAATGATTTCTAAAAGGTAGGGTAACATAGGAACACGCTATGAAATCAAATGCAAATGACTTTATGAAATGCAATGGTTGCAGGAGAAAGCATGGAAAATTATTCACGTGCAAAGGTATGTCTTTATTGAAGCAAAGACAGAAAAATAGAAAGGTGCAGTTTTAAGAATTTCAGAGCAATATTTACCTAGACTTTCTTTCACACCTTGTACATTTCTATCTCTTCCAACAAGCGATTTAGCTTCTCTTTCTCAGTTTTGGTAGGGTGAGAATTTTTCACCTTTTTATAAATCTGATTATTCATTTCTTCCAATTCAAGCTCATCCGCACTTCGTTTCACTCCTCTCGCATTCACTTGGTATTTCTTTCGGTGTTTGCGACATTTGCAACAGACGAATATGAGAAATAGGATAAGACCTATCACTCCAATTGGCATCAGTACCTTAAACAATAAGCTTTTACCTAAACTAGCAAACCAATGACCTACATTGGAGAGACCATCAACCAGTCTCTTCCAGGCACTGTCAACCTCGAGTGGTTTAAGATCCTTTTCCAAATTAGTAATGTTTTTCACATATCTTTTGAGCTGTACGCTTTTGTCCGGAGTGTAAGTGCAACAATGTTGCGCCTTCAACATCCGTCAGACTCCGCCCTCTTTTGCTAATAAGGTGTCAAGAGCAAGTCTGTTCTGCAAAACCATTGATCTGATCGCAACCATTTCGGTATTGACCAGCAGAAATCCATGAGCTGTGTCAGTAGACAACACATCCACTATAGTGGATAATTTGCAAATTCTTTGAGTGTTCAGAACCACTCCCACTCCAGGTATCAGTGCACTAAAAATACTACCCATTATTTCACCTACGCTTTCTCTTTTACTACGCACTAAGCCATTAGTATTTTCACTGCTTCCAGCAATTTCATTCACATGGTATATTCTCGGGAAAACAATGCCAAAATAGCAGCTTCCATACCAGTGATCCGGCAATTTGAAATAAGCCTTGTCTCCACATATATAATAAATTCCAGGAAACACAGGCTCTGACCCATTTTTAAATCCCCAACCTCCAATTACCTTGTAATTGTGTTCACATTGACTGGAACCAATGAAAATGTTATTATAATAACTAGTCTTCTCGCGATGAAGACAGAGTTTCCCTTTCTTCTCGAAATCCAGCAACAAAGCAGGCCCTGCCCCGCCATTTGAGGTGCTTTCCATGTTTTCAGCCCATTTAGGTGTTTTCTGCCTTTTGTCATTTGCCTTCCTTTGGAAACTCTCCCTTCTCTTCTCTGCCATGTTCAAAAATATCTTTTCTTGTTCATGTAATGTACAGGTCAAGTTATCTCTGTGTGCTTCAGCTATGTCTATATTGCCTATAGTCAGAAAATAGTCTCCCATATATCGTATTACGTCACTTTTGGTATGTACAGGATTCAGATTTCCACAAATGGGAAGTTCAGAAAAGATCACGTCATTATTAGAGTAATAGTACTGTAACGGTCCTCTTTTGTAAAATAAGCTTGCTAAAATACTACAGGAAATTCCATAGGTCAGAGGTAGGTGATGATATGTCACGCCTTCAGCCACAGAAGTAGGTAGCTTCATGCAGACATAGCAATCTTCTATTTCCATAGTTTCTACATAATGCACTAACAAATTTGCGAAAACATTTAAGTGTGTTTTGTTTCTAACTCCGTGGTAATGTAGTCCTTCCTCATCTGATGCTTCTAAGTCTCGTTTTGTCTGTCTGAGTGCTTCCTCACGTCTTTCTACACTTCGTGTTGTCAGTTCTTCAGTGTCGGTAATCTGAGTAGGGTCAATATTAGTATTTTTGCTAACCATAAAGGGAATGAAAACTGTTAATCCTATCCAAATTAATATTACTATAACTATACTACATATACACACTTTGCAGCATGTTTTGCAACAACTACGGCTAGGTCTACCACTCACGTTTGTATCAGACATTTTGGCTCAGAAGGAAATTTTAACCCCTCTTTGCAGCTCTTCCCAGGTAATTTTATTGCTGAGCAATTTCACGGAGGTTCTTCCTCTTCCTCTGCAGAGTAATCAGTAATCCGTTCTCCGTCGCTTTCGTCAGTAATATCAAGATCCTCAAAGTTTTCCAACATTAAGTAGGTCCACTCCGGATCCTTGTATTTTTCGTTTTGTCGTTTTATTCTTAAACTCCTTCTCTTGGAGTTATCTTCAGGTATTTCTGCAATTCGGGGACTTTTTCTTATGTCTGCAAGTTTCTCTTGGACTGTTTTTATTCTTAATCTTAGTCTCTTAATATACCTTGGCTCAATGTGCTTCTTTTTCTTGAGTCTTTTAGCTGGCACTGTTATTTGGCTTTCTTCTAATGTCCTTTTATTTTCACTTGTTTGTGGCACTTCAATTTCTGTCTTCTCCCTTTCTGTCTGACTAGTCCCAGGTCTTGTATCTATTTCTTCTGCCTGGTTACTAAGCTGGCCTTGTTCAGGTGTATTTTGTGTTTCGCTTTCAACTGTCTCTGTTTCTATGTCCTGAACATGTTCTCCTAGTTCTGTCTGATCCTGCTCGAGCGCTTCGATCCCTTGGTTTTCTTCTGCTCGAACTATTACACTATGTCTAGTCTGTCCCTTTTCGATATCAGGAGTCTGTGGAGGAGTATCGATCACTTGTTCTGTCCCTGTCTGACCTTCTTCTTCGTCCTCAGTTTTGATGTGAATCTCAATGATCTGAGGGTCTTCGCCTGTGCCTTGCTCGACCTCTCTATTCCACTCTCTATCTTCTCTTATTCGTTCTCTTGTTCTCAGTGGATCTCCAGTAAGATGGATTATGGGTATCCAATCCTCTGGCCAAATCCTCTGCAGCTCGTCATCAGCTACTTTCGGACCAACGTCTGTGGGCTCCTCGGCAGTACTGGTGCTTGGCCATACGTCATCGGCTGCCTCTGGACCAACGCCTAAAGGACCCTCAACGGGACTGGTGCTCGGCCGTCTGATATCAGCTACTTCAGGACCAACGTCTGTAGACCCCTCAGCGGGACGACCTTCAGCTCCAGGCTCCTCGTCTGGTATTACCTTCTGGGTATGGCTGGCATGGATCCACTTGGGAACGCCTGCACACTTCACTGCTGTCGTCGTTACCAGGATTATGTTTCTTTATCTTAACCCAGTCACCAGGAACCAATTTGTGAACTGGAGTTGTCGGGTTGGCGACGGCGTCTGCCCCAATCTGGCGAGAGATAGAACGCACTTGGTCACCCAGTTGCTTGCAGTATTCAAGTACCAAATCATCAGAAATGCTTAACAGTTTGTATCCTGGTACCCATGCTTGTCTCATCACTCTTCCCATCAATATTTCATGGGGGCTCAGGCCTGTTCTTCGATCTGGAATGCTTCTGAGTCCCATCAGAACAAGAGGCAAGGCTTTTATCCAGTTCAAGCCGGTAGAATCACATATTTTTGCCAATCTATTTTTTATAGTGCCATTTATTTGTTCTACCACTCCAGAAGACTCTGGATGATATGCACAGTGCAGCTTTTGTGTGATGCCAAATGCTGTACAAAGCTGGGCCAAAATTTCATTCTGAAAATGAGTACCTCTATCTGAGTCAATAAAGACTGGAACCCCGAATCTAGGTATCAACTCTTTTAGTAGGAGCTTAGCTACTGTTATGGCGTCATTCTGTGTGGCAGGGTAAGCTTCCACCCATTTTGAAAATAAGCAGACAATGACAAGGACATATCTTTTTCCCTCACATCGTGGCATGGTAATGAAATCAATTTGTATTCTCACAAAGGGACCCCCTGATCTCCCAATTTTCATCAGTTCAACTTCTGTTTTCTTGCCAGCGTTGAACTGCTGACATGTCAAGCACCTCTGGCAAAGGGATTCTGCTACCTTCCTGAATTTCTTGTTGTACCAAGTCTGTTGAAATACCAGAACCATGGCGTCCCTCCCAATGTGTGATCCCTCATGTATCAATCGAGCCATTGGGGCAAGCAGGTGTCTTGGTAACACAGGCATACCATTTGGGCCCACCATGACACCATCCTCACGTCTCGGTTTACAACCTTGTTCTTTCCATTTCTCTTTCTCTTCCCAGGGCGTCACATGCTGCCATTCTCTCACTTCATCCCAAGTAGGCACTTCTTCAAACATTCTAAGTTGGCAGCTGTTTCCAACCCCACCCCGATTGGGATTTATTCTCAGTCGATCCATAGCACATTGTTTTGACACCCGATCAGCGAAATCATTTCCCAATGATACAGGGTCAAGGCCCTTCTTATGAGCAACACATTTGACCACTGCCAATTCTTTTGGTAATTGGATTGCCTCTAAAAGGTCTTGGACAACTTTTCCATTCCGAATGGGGGTACCTGAGGAAGTCAGGAATTCTCTTTGTAGCCATAATTGGCCAAAGTCATGCACAACCCCGTAACAGTACTGACTATCAGTATACACTGTTACTTTTTTGTCTTTTCCCAATTTGCAAGCTCTTATCAGGGCGATCAATTCGGCTACTTGTGCAGACTTTACTCCAAATAGATAAGATGCTTCTTCAATTTTGCTTAACGTGACCACAGCGTAGGCAGCACTTAGGCCTCCTAGTTCATGTCTTAGGCAGGAACCATCCACGAACCATTCCACATCATGCACAGGCAAAGGAGTTTCTTTAATGTCTGGGCGAGGTTTGGTACTGAACTCTGTCAGGTTAATGCAGTCATGCTCATTATCTCCCTTCTCTTCCATTACCATTGAGTCAGGGAGTAGAGTGGCAGGGTTTAAAATGTTACATCGGGTAATAACTATATTTGCAGCCCCCATGAGAATCCTCTCATATTTAGTCAGCCGACTAGGGGTGAGATACTGAGTTTTTGTACGAGTCAATAGTATCACAACTGCATGTGGAACATATACAGTTACAGGATGTCCCATAATGATAGACTCACTTTGTTCTAAACTGGTGCAAGTTGCAGCTACAGCTTTTAGACATCCAGGTAATCCAGCAGCCACTGGATCCAAAGTGGCAGAAAAATATGCCACAGGCCTTCTGGTCAACCCATGCTCCTGAGTCAGGACTGACAATGCACAATTGTCACGAGTGTCACAGAATAAGCCAAACTCCTTGGAGTAGTCAGGCATTCCTAAAGCAGGGGCTGTACACAGGCAATTTCGCAACTGTGTGAAAGCTGTTAGGCTCTCGTCATTCCATTCAACTGGGTCCTTTGCTCCTTTCTTTGTCATTTGTATCAAAGGCTTTGCAAGAACTGCAAATCCCACAATCCATTGCCTGCAATAACCTACAACTCCGAGGAACATTCTGATTTCTTTCTGAGTACGGGGTAACTGCATATTTTGAATTATTCTGACTCTCTCTGAGGTGACTTTTCTGATACCTTTTTCTATCTGGTGTCCCAGATATTTCACTGATTTCGAACAGAACTGTAATTTTTCAGGGGCCACTTTATGTCCCTTTTCACTCAGGTGATTCAGTAGGGCAATGGTGTCAACCACGCAATCCTTATGGCTTTTAGACGCCACCAATAGGTCGTCAATGTACTGTACCAAAACAGATTTTCCAGGTAAGACTAAAGTTTCAAGGCATTTTTTCAAGATCTGATTAAAGATAGAGGGGCTTTCTGTGTACCCCTGGGGAACCCTGTTCCAGACATACACGTTACTGTTGAAAGCAAATGAGAAAAGAAATTTGCTATCTGGATGCAATCGGATCGAAAAGAAAGCATGACATAGGTCTATCACAGTGAACCATTCAGCATCCCAGGGAATCTGATACAGGATGACTTCTGGGTTTGGGACAATGGGACAGCAAGGAACCACAATTTTGTTTACCTTTCTCAGGTCCTGCACTACTCTGTACTTGCCATTAGGCTTTTTGATGCCCATAATGGGTGAATTACACGGGCTACTCATTACTTCCTGTATGATGTTTGCTTCTAGCAATTTCTGTACTTCAATGGCAACACCTGCTCTCACTTCGGCACTCATTTTGTAAGGCTTAGTGTTAGGGTAAACTGCATTTTCTTTCATTGTTATCTGTATGGGATCTACGTTTTTCATTAACCCTACATCCTTTCCAGTAAAGTCCCACATTTCTGACTTCACTGTCTGCTGGAGTTCTTCAGGTAAGTCCTGTATAGTCATTCGTTTTATTTCTGAGTCAGGTCTAATTAACATTAGCTTGTAGATACCGTCTTCATCTGGTGTTTGAATTTCGACGCCCTTTGGTGTGCAAAAGATGGTACAATTCATTTTGCACAGCAAATCACGTCCCAGTAAATTTACCGGACTGGTATCACAGACAACAAATCTGTGCATTTGTTTAAAGTTTCCAATTGAGATCTCCATGGGTTTGGTAACAGGTGTACTAATTAATTGATTAGATACTCCTACTACTTGGATTGCTTCTCCCGAGAGGGGTAGGTTTGGAACGTCCACTGTTCTCACAGTAGAACGGGTAGCACCAGTGTCCAATAGAAAGGTGACATCATTTCCATCAACCTTTCCTTCAATGTATGGCCCTGACTGGTCTACCGGCAAAGAGGCGCCAAGTACGCACTCCTCGTCCTCCCCTCTCAGGCCCCGTCAGTATTGGTCATCACAGAAAAAGGTGTCGTTCAACAAATACTGCGAAGTTGCTGTATTTCTATCCTCATTGCCTCCCCAGACTTCTACATCATCACCCTGTGGTGACTTCCCTTTAAATATAGGCTTTGGCGCTCGAGGCACTTGAATCGTTTTTACCTGTTGCTGGGTCTTTCTCTGCTTTTCATTCTGCGTCTGTGGAATTAAATCAGGTGTTTGGGCATTATCATTTTGTAAATACGGACACTCGTCTCGCCAATGTCCAATTTCTCCGCACTGATGGCAGGGAAATTTCTTTTTGGCTTCCTCCCTACTCATTTTAGGTCGGGGCTTTCCTCCATTCCCTCCCCCATGACCTTGGTTCTGAGCAACTTTATTTAATTTACTCAGCTGCTTTTCCTGTTGTTCTGCGAGCTTTACTTGAGCCCACATCACTTTCTCCTTCAGGGCCTTTTTCTTTTCTGCCATTTCGTCCTCACAGTATTTTGCGTACCGTAGGACCTCATCTATCTTTTTGGTATGCCAACAGATTTTATTATCCTTTATCCACTGACAAATTTCGGGTCTTAAACCGTTTACAAACCTGTAAATGAAGTGGGTCATGTCCTTCATCTCGATGTTATCTATACCACTGTATGTTTTGAACACCTGAAACAGCCTTTCATAAAAAGAGTGCACTGTCTCGTCCCTTTCCTGCGTGGTTCTATCTATTTTGGTCCAATCAGTTTCCTTTGCAGGTACTTTTATTTTCAAATGTTGAATTACCTGTTCATACTTCCTCATCACTGCCTTTGATGGTTCCCCTGTTTTGTCATCTCTCGGGTATTCCTCACTAGGCCAGGCAATGGCTATTTTACACTCAGCCCACAGATCTACAGGGACCACTATGTCGAAGAACCCATCCAGGTCTTTCCATAGGCATTTCTGCACTTTCACGAATCTCTCTACCTGCCGGTACCAGTCGACTGGTTTTTCTCGTAATTTTGGGAAGTCATTTGTGAAGGACACAATATCCTGACGGGACCATGGGACATGTACATATTTTCCCCCTGGTACTTCACGCATAGGGCATAACTGTTCTGGCTTCTCAGCTTCTCTTAGAGCGAATTCGGGAGTTACCTGCCTAGACCTGGCCTCATCCTTCTTCCTAGCCCATCTGGCTTTCCATTTTTCCACGTCTCCCCATTTCTGCAATACTGTCAATAGTTCCTTGACCTGTGCCTTTTTCCCTGACACATTCAGGTTTTCCAAATCTTTGTCTGAAAATTCTGCTCGGTAGGGTTTCTGCAAGGGTTTCGATTTTGAAATGTCTATTCCCATACTAGCAGCAGTATCGGTCAATTTTTCATGAAGTACTCGGACATTGCGGGTAAGACTTTTGCACATAAACAACAGTTCTTCTTCAGAGTAGGTATTTAATCTGTCTAATCCTACGTTTCCTGCCATTAATTCTTCTATTTCTACTCTCAGTTTGTAGAGGTCTAAAGGTTTCGTTTGCGAAGTTTGTTTCTCTAATTCTTGACTCCATCTTTCAATTTCTTCAGGTGTGACCAAAGTGACACTTCTAGTACCCGAAGTCGATTCCATTTGAATCTCCCTCGCATTGAAAGGATTATGTCTTTTCTGCATTCTCTTCCCTGTATTTCTAATGGGCAGATCCATCAGTGAGACTTCAGATTCACACTCACTCGTCTGTTCATCTACAATTAAGGGTTCGGTCTGGGCTGTGCTATTACGGGAGTAATGACTGGAGGTTTTGGACTTTCATGCCGATCCCCGTACAATGAAACTACGGGTCCGATTGTTACTGGGATTGTCAATGCTTCAGGACTGGTATTTAACTGGGTCATTTTCTGAACAATCTCAGCTCTCTGTTTTGCTAGAACCTCCCGCTCCTTTTCTTCCAGTAATCTCTCTATGGATTTGTCATGTAACACCTGTGGGGTTAGTGTGGGAGCATAACTTGGGGCAGTAGGATGAGTCTCACTAGGTCCTTCACCATAATTTGGTCTTGGGAATAAACTTCCTGTACCTAGGGATCTTCTTTCTTCCTCATACTGTGACTGTAATAACGGCATTCCTGAACTTGAGGGTCTCATCTCGCCTCCGTAGGGAGGTCGAGAACAAAAATCTCCTTCACGGGAATATCCTGTCTCCCCACTAGCTGACATCCTGGGGTAAATGTTTCTTGTATCCACTGGTCCTAGACTCTCGGTATAGGGAGGAATGTGGTAACCCCCTCCTACACTTGCGGACCTAACTTCTTCCTGAGGAGGAAGTCTTCGGGAAATATCTCCTGTACTGGAAGGTCGATGTCCCTCATTATAAGGAGGCGGACTTCTTGTAGATAGGTCATCTAACAATTCATCATCTGACTCTCCGATGGGTACCCAATGTTTAGATTTTTCCAACCGTTTCTGTCCCCCAGAAGGATCATCTGCTGGCATCATGGGAAACAATCCCTCCACTATCATATTCTGCCTCCACTGTTTCATCTTTTTAGCTCGTGCTTCCTGCTTCAACTTTGGATAAAATTTAGTTAACCCTTTGTCCATCCGTGGCTTATCTCTTTCGAAAGCCTCGATTTCCCATTCCTCTAGCGCTTCATACTGCGTTAATCTAGGTCTGGGATGTAAATCATTCATTCGGGTTCTCAAATTAAATAGAATTCTGCTGTTAAATGTTCCATCTAACGGAAAAGCCAATACTCCGTCATCTTTCGTGTATTTCACCCAATTCTCCAACCATACACATGTGTTGTACCCTTTATCGAACATCATGAAAGATGCGGGAGTGTTGGGTTGCGGTATGACAACACCTTCTCTAGTTTTAATCGGCTTGTCCTTTTTGAAATAATTCTTCACCTTATTTACAAGAGATACTTTTCTCTTAGTTCCGTACATAATGTCGTTTTTAACTCCTTTCCACTGATCGTTCTCAAATCCCATATAACGTGGATCAGGTCTGGTATGCGGTCTATACGAATGCCACATACGATTTTACGAGTGATTTTGTTTACAAAATCACTTCCAATCCAAGTGCGTCTATTATTTTCGTGCGACCAATGAAATGCACGAGTTCAAATAATCTCGACCAATGGGTGCGCGGCCCTTTCGCGAGACAGTTCCCACGCTCCGGCGCTCGCCCCTCCTTTACAATTCCAGCTCCGCTACCAGCCCGCTGCGTCTACCAATCCCAGCGCGGCACGGAGTGACGTCAGAGCAGCTTCGCGACTGACTCCCTCCTTCACAAGGTAACGGAAACTTTCTTTCCTTTTAAAGTGCTTAGTGCTTGGTTATTTTACAACTAATACACATTCGCCACCGTGCTCAAGTGTCTAGACAGGAAAAATTTTGTTTCGCTGCAAGTAAACTACTTCCATTTACTTTTCACTCACTACGGGTAGATCTCTTCTGCCTACCCTTCACACTAGCATTGGAGAACCTGTTACTCCCCTAGACTCATCCACTTCTCCGGGATATATCTGAGACTAAGGTTTCCCTAGCGAACCCCTTTGCTTTCACTCGAGCTCCGATGAACCTGCTACTCTTCCGGTGCGACCCTCACTAGGTTATGCCACAGTAGGAATTTTGCCAATGAACCTCGTTACTAACATTTATTCAATCATACATTCAGAAAAACCCTAGTTAGTGCTTCCAGTTCTGCCTAACCTGCACCAACCTTCCTTAGAGCAAATGACCTAAAAGCAAGTGGATTCTATTCACCACTCGCTATTCAATTCCCCGGGGATTCTTAACAACATGCAAGACGTTTTACGTACGAATGGATTAATACATATAACAGTATGATAAGAAGAATAACAATTTTAAAACATTTCATAATTTTTCAAAGTAAACAATTTTCAAGCGAGTGATCAATTCTCTTGAAGCGCCTACTCTTATAGCAGCATCCGACTTAGCTAGACTAACTAGTCCTACCTAACCTTTAACTATTCCCTAACCATCCTCTTCGCTACCAGAAAATTACTGCTAGAGATCGCGGGTCACCCGACCAATAATTTCGCCACTTCTGGCTTCGGGCCCATATACTTTACTTTATCATATACATTGATCAGGTGCCCACACCATCTACTACCAATAATTGTGAGTTCCTTTTCGATTTATTTTCAGTGTACCCAACTTACCATCCACCGTTATGGGTACCTATGACCACGATGGGTCAGGGAGCTAGCTGTAAAAGGAAAGGCAGCAAAATACACCATTCAAAATATGACTTTACTTTTTATAAAATGACCACGGACAACTGGAAGTTTTGAAAAGTTTATCTTAAATTCAAATAAAGGGCAGTCATACAGCTTTATCAATAGAATACTAGTGCGACAGGGAACCCGCTAAGTGAGAGGAAAACTAAGATAAGGGGCAAGATGAACACGCTATAAATCTGAGTTACTTAGTCAGTTTTCGAGAGAAAAAACCAAGACCATATCAGGAAGTTGCAAACTGCAATACAGAAAATGATTTCTAAAAGGTAGGGTAACATAGGAACACGCTATGAAATCAAATGCAAATGACTTTATGAAATGCAATGGTTGCAGGAGAAAGCATGGAAAATTATTCACGTGCAAAGGTATGTCTTTATTGAAGCAAAGACAGAAAAATAGAAAGGTGCAGTTTTAAGAATTTCAGAGCAATATTTACCTAGACTGGTGTGAAAACCAACCCTGGCCACGGGTCAGTTAAGGACAGGAAAACCCTCAAGGAAGGATAACCCTCAGTAGGACAGCAGGTGCAGAATGGACACCCCAGGACAGGACAGGAAACCCAGATTCGGATCAGGACAGGACCAACTGGATACGACCAGCACCCGCAGTTTGGAAGCAACGCCTGCGCTCCACCCTCTCTGCAGCTATCGATCAGGACCCCGATTGGGTCAGCGAATTCCCAGAAAAAGTGCTCCGCCAGCACTTAAGGTTCAGTAAAACCTTCAGAGTCTATGGTCAAATTTCGGACAGAGAGCTCCGCAGCACCTCTGTATCAAGTCACCTGTTGAGTGCGTTGGGTCAGTGACAGGTCAGCTATTCAGACAAGTCGGACGATTTCTCTCGTTAAACCTAGGCTAGTTATACTGTTTTAGGACAGAGTACCACCCCCCAAATGTTGCAAAGTGTCAGAATCCCCAATTTGGATTGGTCCTAAGGTAGGCTTTGGTTAACACACCAATCAGAACAGACTATTCTAAGGCCTAATTTGCATCCTAAGGTGCCGCCTAGCAAGATTTGGGGTTCCCACGAGAATACAATGCAAAAGAATACAATGTGTTACAATATAATACAATCTAGATGCTTCTGGCTGGGTGAAGGTGCATGTTCTCATGCAGGCTCTGCCAACAACCTTCTTTGGCTTGGTTTCAATGCCATCTTCACCATCGATTGATTCTGCGCAGAAGTACCCTCCAAGATGGACACCCAAGCCCCCATCACCCCTCAGTGCCGAGGATACATGAAAAGTAAGCGAAAACAAATTAGTACATAAAAATAAATGAATGTATTACAGGTCATGATTTCACATTTTAGGTTCATCATTATAAAAATATACTATGCATTATTGGTAAGTGCAACAAACAATTTCACAAGAGCAGCAGCACAAAGCTTCACCACGTTATAGCCATCTTATTGCTTATTACGCATGCGCACCCTTTCCCTCCAAAACTATCTCTACGCGAAGTCACGTGAGTGTGACTGACGCATGCGCAGAAGAGGAAAGTCAAGCAGCCGCCATTTTAGAAACACGGATTAATCATATTAGTAAAACACATAAGCAAGCTTCTCTATCATACATATATATCGAAAATAAAGATATTAGTAAATCGTACAATTCGTTACGAGGTTACAACGGTTTCGAGGTTCATGAATCGAGCAAGTCGCGATGCGAAATCTTGCTCTATCAGTGCCCTCGACTAAAACCCCTCTCTAGGGATGGCCCCGCACGTGGGAGTCTAGTATAGAAGAGGGGAATTGTTCACTGGATCAAATAATCAACATGGCTCTTAGCAATCAAGAAGACAAGAGAAATTCCATGGAATGAGGTTGGTGAGGTGACTACGTCAGCAGCGGTCTCTTCATTGGGATGTCGGAGTGTCGACCTACCACCCCTGTTTCCCCACAGTCCCACAGACCACTGCCTACTCTTAAAAAATGAAAAGAAAACTTTTCATTTTTTTTTTTAAACACATCCCGTTATCCTTTAAGGAAATACAGACTGAATGTCAATAAAAAAACATTGCTTTATTTAAAAGCAATCACAGACATGGTGGTCTGCTAACTCCAGCAGGCCACCATCCATTTGAGTTTAGCGTTTCCCAATAGGTCGCAAATTGTGACCTACCTCATGAATATTAATGAGGTGGGCCTATTTGTGACCCACTGAGAATTCCTAAATATGTTCAACACACATTTGTACATCACTGTTTGAAATTATCTAATAGCGCATTGCAAAATTCTATTAGATAATCACAAAGCTACATACATCTGGCCCTACGACATTGAGCTGACGTTGAGACTCGAACCTTGCCACATCCTCTCCCCATCAGCTTTACACCCCCCACTTGAACTTTATATTTAACTTTCTGCCCTACCACATTTTAAAAGCACCAGCCGCTACTGGACCACACCCGTTCACAGATCTGTGATTTGTATTCATAGTTGCTCTCACATGGGCCACCAAAGTCACCTGTTTGCAGCGATAAAGGTCCTGTACAGATTATCAAATATGTGCCCTCACCCTTCCCCCTACCCTGCTACACAAACCCCAGTCCACCTGACACAAACCACAGCAACTGATCAGCGCCATATCAAGCCATTCAATTAAACGCCACATTACCAGGGCTATGCCTATATAACGGGTTTAAGTAAGGATGATGAATGTCAAGGTGGAGAACAGGGCAATGGTAAATACAGACATGCATATCAAGGGCAATTTACTTCAGCACCAGACAGATCAGTTGTACTGCACCAGTATTTCCAGAACCACCTATCTTAAGTAAACCTTTAGGCTCGGGCTGCATCAGCAAGCTGTCTCGCATCAGCCATAGTTATAAGCTCCTCGTTTGAGCTTCACTGCACACTCAGGCTTCTCGGCCACTCACCTTTGCTGTTTTGTCCCCTTTTCCCTTGCCTCGGTTTTCCGAGTTCTCAAACTTAGCGTGATTTTGTTTTTCTCCTTTCAAAGTTAAAGTCAAACTCTCTTTATTCGATTTATCAATGTAAAGCATAAAAGCAGATAAAAATACAGAATTCTTAAAAAACACACAGTTAAGATGATAGATTTGCATCAAGAGGAATGAAACACCCCCACTAAAAACCAAGAAACCTAAAAACAGGCTGTACAATTGTCTACCAATCGAATGTACAACAAAGTAGGTCTCACGTGCTTGAAATTCAATGTCAGCAGGAGGGAATGTATATACTTGTGTCTCATGTTAGCAAATTTGAGGCAAATAAAAACGACATATAAAGATTAAAGTGTGTAACCTTCAGGCTCTGTCGATTCATGCCAACCATCTTTTACCTGGGGGGAAAACATTTAGACGAAAAAAGATAAGCGTCTGTGCAAAATAAGTATATCCAGTGTTAAATACGTTTCTGAATGAATGAAATTAAAAGAAAATTTATAAAGCGCGGTGGTTACCCTGAGGCGTCCCAGCGCTACAGACAGATGCGAGCCGATGAAAAAGGAAAGTTAATCGGGGTAGGAGAACAGTAGAGTTTTTAACTGTTTGCGTGAACAAAGCAGATTAGATTCTTATCGCATGTTAAGGGGGTGGGAATTCCAGAGTTTGGAGGCATTGTAAGGAAAGGAGCGGCCTCCACTTCTGGATTTTTAATTCCTAGGGACTGTGACCAGTGAGGAGGAAGCTGATCTGAGGTGTCTTACAGGGTTTTGAGGGGTGATCAGAGAATAGTTTATGAGTGGACCAGTTTTCCAGTAGGCTTGGTGGGAAATACAAAGGGTCTTGAACTCGATTCTACGCCTTACTGGCAGCCAGTGTAAGGACCTCAGACCGGCCTTTATTGGGAGACGCCGGGGGATTTGGAGAAGAGTCCGGGCCGCAGCATTCTGCACCACCTGAAGAATGTTGAGAGTGAGTTGGGGGGCACCTAGGTACAGGGCATTTCCGAAGTCCAATCTGGATAGGATTAGGCCTTGAACCATTATTTTCCTTGTTACGAAGGGTAGCAAGGGGAGGATTTTCCGAATTAGCCTGAGAAGGCCGAAGCAGGTTGCTGAGCGTTTGGTGGCTTGGGCATTGAAGCTGAGGGTTTTATCGAGCCATATACCAAGGCTCTTGATTTTTTCCTTGGGTGAGGGAGGCGCGCCCAGGGAGGGGGGCCAGAGTGATTTGAGAGCCAATGGGGAAGGATTGCCTAAAAACATTAGCTCGGTTTTATCACCGTTCAGTTTCAGGTATGATTGGGTCATCCAGTTTGAAACTTCTTCCAAGCAGGTCCTATGGTTGTCAGGGTTTGTGTCAAGTTGGTTGAGGGAGACCACCAGCTGGATGTCGTCCGCGTATGTGATGATTTTAATACCGAATGGACGAACTACCTCAGCTAGTGGCCCCATGTAGACATTAAACAATGTGGGGCTCAAGGATGAGCCCTAGGGGACGCCGCAAGGAAGAGATTTGCTTGGGGAGATGGAGAAGCCCTAAAACACCTGAAAGGAACGGTCAGTGAGGAACGATTCAAGCCAAGAAATGGCCGTGCCCGAGATCCCAATGTTAGTAAGCCGTGAGAGAAGTGTGCTGTGGTTGACAGTGTCGAAAGCGGCACTGAGGTCCAGGAGGATTATGGCCGCTGATCCTCCCTGGTCCAAGATCTTTCGTGCCTCCTCCGTCACTGCCAGCAGCACAGTTTCTGTTCCATGCCTGGGACGAAAGCCGGTTTGGGAGGCATCGAGTAGATGGTTAGAGTCGATGAAATCTACAAGAGTGGTATTGGCGAATTTTTCCAGTACTTTGCTCATCCAAAGGAGCAGAGAGATGGGCCTGTAGTTTTTTAGCTTGGACTGGTCGAGATTAGGTTTATTTAAGAGGGCCCTAACCATCGCGCGTTTCCAGGGTGGTGGAACAACGCCTGAGCCTAGGGAGGAATTCAATAGGTTGAGCACTGTGGGGAGAATGGTGTCGTTGACCATATTCAGAGAACATGGGGGAGCTGGGTCGTTAGGAGAGCCTGATTTGACCTGAGATATTATGGAGTTTAATAGAATGGGGTTGAGCGGCGGGAAGGCTTGTAGGGTGGCCGTAGGGTAGGTGTCAGAGGTCAGGGTAGTTGGAGATCGGACGGTGAGAGGAGGGGGCGGGAAAGCAGAATAGATGATTTGAATTTTGTTCGAGAAGAACTCTGCTAAATCGTTACAGCAGGATTGTGCATTGCCCGGGTCTCGGGGCTGCTCTGGGCACTTCAGCAGGGTTTTTACAATCCTGTAGACTTCTTTTGGTTTAGATGCCGCTGTATTGATTTTTTCTGCAAAAAAAATCGATTGGGCCGTTTTGATCTCCTTTTTGTATGCTCTGAGCATGAGTCTGTAGTTGTTTTTACTGACAAAGGAGAAGTCTAGTCTCCATTTCCTTTCAAGGCGTTTGCACTTGGTTTTTAATTCCCGTAGTGCGGGGGAGTACCATTTCATTTCATTTCTTTTCATTAAGTACGTTTCTATTTGACCTAGAGTTGTACCCATCAGATGATGTCTGCTTATTCTTTTCAGCCTGAAAGGTTCGTCTCTTGTTCCTTGCATAAAGGCATTAAATGCATCCTTGACCCATGCAACATCCACTTTACAAATGAGTTCTGGGCTAGTAAATAATTCAGGTCTTCCCAGGTCACATAAAACACCTTTGATGTACTGTAACAAGGGGATTTGGTGAGAATAGTCTAGTCCCAAATAATCCTTCAGGATCACTCCTTTACAATCTAATTCATCTTGTAACCAAACAGAAAACCATAAAATTGCCAGACAAATTCCTATAAAATCCAAGATTAACCCTATATTCAGTTCCTCATGCAATCTCTGCTGGTACATTCTGCGGCAACCTTAGGATTCTACGAAATAATGAATGTCCTGCCACATGGATGGTATGGCTGGACTTGAAGCCTCGGATCTCCGAGCCAAATACCATACTAGTGGCCTTTCATAATGTGCCTTTCGTAGGTAAAAGTCAATAAACTCATCTAGCTCAGTTAAAGGGGAAACTCTATTTGTGGGCTGAACCTCTGAATTAACGGTTATCTTGGAGCTGGACTGTGGCCCCAACCTTAAACGGGGGTCCTCGCATTCCGTTTGACCCTGGGTACATCTTCTCAGGGGGGTAAAAGAAACCCTGTGGACGGAGTGCGATGTCAGACTTTAATGAAGAGTGGTGTCTCATTTTAAGCAAGATCTGCTTCACCCACCAAGGCTTCCTAAAATGAATACAGTCCCCTGTGCATAATTGATTAGTGTCCCCAAAGCAACCATAATGACCTCTTTATACTGCAAACCTCTTGGGATACTTTTGTGGCTCCCGAGCCAATGAACTACTCACAGTAGGTTTCGACACTGCCCCTTGTGAGTGCGGGGACATTAGTCAGCACGCAAATATAAGGTGTAGTGGCAGAGGCCAGCTGTAGAGTCAACTTAGAAGGGGATGCATTGAAGAGAGGCAAATACTGGGGGGCCCGGCTGCGTGGAAGAATTATAGCAAGAGGTAGCTGGCCCAACTCCAGGAATCCGCTCCTGGAAGGTAGATAATTATGGAGCGTTACCCAAAGCCTTACAGCTACGACGTAGGAGTAAATTGGGGTCTTGACCAACCTCGGAGGGTGAAAAAGGGGAGGGCACAGCCCAGTTATCATTGCCTACCTCCTTAACGGGAAACATCCTTTACCCTGCATTTTCTACCCCGCATGTCTTTACCACTACTTTTTTACTCCACAAAAATGTTTACAACGCAGGGCTTTACACTGCAAACTGTTACAACGCATTCCCCAAAGTAACGCCCCCCTGGAGTTACAAAAGTTATTGCATTGTAATGGGGAATGCGCTGTAATGGAGTGCGTTGTAAAGCCCTGTGTTGTAAAAGATGTTGCGGAGTAAAAACTGCGGGGTATAAGCATGCGGGGTAAATGCATGCAGGGTAACGTCATACAACCTCATTAACATGAGTGGACACTGTGGTGAAGATGGGTCGAGGAGGGCAGGACCTAGTCATTACAAGTTTAGAAGCCCGAGAGGAAATAGTGTGGCCAATAGTTAGGGTCATCGTTTGGGAGTCAAATCTAGCCTCAATCATCTCTTTAATAAATAAACTAGCAGCCCGTCCCGACGTTGTCCTGGTATGAATTGCTGCCGGTCAGTAGTATATTGTTTTGTAGGATTTCGTTTTGATACCATTTCTTATCTGTGACAGGCCTGTGAAACGCTCCGATTCACAGTGCACTGCTGATGCACTTAAGAGTGCGCTTTCAGTAGTGTGTGAACTTGAGTTTCCCTACTTTATTTTTCCTTGCAATATTATATACCGCGAACTCGACAACATGGCATGAGCACAATTTACATTACAGAAGAACACATTCATTTGTGGTAGGCACGGGGAGACAAAGCGATTTGCCTGGAATCACAGGATGTTGAGCTGATGCCGAGATTCGGACGTAGCTCCCCAGCTCTCAAGTTCGCATTTCTAGAACTTGTGGCGGGAGGTGTGTCTAAAAGTGTATGTCGGTGCTGGCCATCAATGAGAGAGACATGTGCATTATTCAAATGGGTGGTGAAAAAATATGAGTATGTTGCTGGAGATGTGGGCCGCCGTGCCACCAATGTACTTACCGGGGAGGGTAAACACCCATTATTCCGCAACTTTCTTTCCGCATACCATCACTCCGCATACTTTCATTACGAAAGTACCATGACTCCGCAATGCCATTATAACGCATGGCATTAAATTTTATATGCTTTTACCACGCATACATTTACAACGAAATTCGTTGTAAATGCATGAATGGTAAAAGCAGGTTTTTTTTATGTTTGGATAAGGTAAGTATGGGAATAGGGGTATATGTTTTGGGGTACTGAGGTATATGTTTTGGGGTGTTTGGGTATTTTAATGGTGAAGATATAGTTTTGCGTTATGGGGTACAGGGGTAGTTTTAGGGTTTAGGGATAGGTATGGGTTTTGGGGTACAGGGGTATTTTTAGGGTTCGGGGCTAGGTTTGGGTTTTGGGGTATAGGGGTATTTTTAAGGTTCAGGGGTAGATTTGGGTTTTAGGGTACAGGGGTATCTTAAGGGTTCAGGGCTAGGTTTGGGTTTTGGGGTACAGGGGTATTTTTAGGGTTCAGGGCTAGGTTTGGGTTTTGGGGTACAGGGGTATTTTAGGGTTCAGGGGTAGGTTTGGGTGTTGGGGTACAGGGTTATTTTTAGGGTTCAGGGCTAGGTTTGGGTTTTGGGGTACAGGGGTATTTTTAGGGTTCAGGAGTAGGTTTGGGTTTTGGGGTACAGGGGTATTTTAAGGGTTCAGGGCTAGCTTTGGGTTTTAGGGTACATGGGTATTTTATGGTTCAGGGGTGGTTTTGGGGTACAGTGGTATTTTTAGGGTTCAGGGCTAGGTTTGGGATTTGGGGTACAGGGGTATTTTTAGGGTTACAGGGATAGGTTTGGGTTTTGGGGTACAGGGGTATTTTAAGGGTTCAGGGCTAGGTTTGGGTTTTGGGGTACAGGGGTACAGGGGTATTTTAGGGTTCAGGGGTGGTTTTGGGGTACAGTGGTATTTTTAGGGTTCAGGGGTAGGTTTGGGTTTTGGGGTACAGGGGTATTTTTAGGGTTTAGGAATAGGTTTGGGTTTTGGTGTACAGGGTATATTTATAGGGTTAAGATGGGTTAGTGTTTAAGGGTGTTGGGGTATTTTAACCTCTACCGCGCTAGCGGGTTTTCCCGCTGTGCGCTGAAATTTGAAAATCGCGCGTAACGTGACAAAGCCAGCTCGTCATGCGCGTAGCGCAGGTAACGCCCATGACGAGCTGGCTTTGTCATCAGCGCTGAAGGGGTTAGGGAGTAAGGGTGGGTTATGATTATGGGGTGCAGGGGTATTTAAAGGGAGCAGGGTGGGATTAGCACATGATATGAGACATGGCATGAAGGGCGGAACGTACGACACACCCCCAGTGTTTGTCACGCCCCCAGCACAACGCAGACGCGCCCACAAGGGACTACTTTGCTGGCACGGTTCTTTTACCTTTTAAATGTATATGGTCGGCGTCTGCATAGCCTATGTCCTTCTGCTGAAACTGCCCTTTCCAACGCTGTATTGGGTGTTGTGATTGGTGCTGTGGTTCCTGAGATTACCCGCCTCAAAGGTTTGGGCTCTCTCTTTATTATATTAGTATAAATAAACAAATAAATAAATAATTAAATAAATGATTAAATACTTCAGCCAACCCCCCCACCATCCTTAGGACTTTTTCCTCAAGCATATTAACGGCATCAGCCAGCCCTCGTCCCAACTCTGCTGGGCGATCCTCCAGTCTAGCCAAGCAGTTAGTGAGAGGAGCCACGGGAACGGTCACTTCTTCAGCGCTTATACAGGCATAGTCCATAGTGGGGTGCAACAAACCTACTGCGGGGGCCATGGCAGACTTTCACGGTGGGCTTCTTCAATTTTTTTCCTTATGGGCTTGACCCCCAGAGGTTGCAGGGAAGAGGCAATAGATCTTTTCTTCGCTTTGGTGGAACCTTGGAGTGAGAATGAAGTGACTGAATGTAACAGCTTGAGGAGAGAGAGTCATGGAAACAGTACCACCATGTGAGTGTGATATCGTCCAGGATGTAGCACCAGCAGCTAAAGGAAGTAATGTCTGCGCTGGCAAACATACACAAGGGGTGTCTGCACACTCTACCACAACTTTGGCATTCAAAACAAATGTGCTCAGCTTATCTTCGACCTTGGTAATTTCCTTCGACGGCACCCCAACCGCGTTGTCAAGAAAGTTGGTGTGATGGGTTCTAAGTGCCTCATTTATGAGCCCCTTGCGCCACCAGAACATCACTTATTTGTGACTTTCCGTGGCGCAAGAGCCTGCTCCATATTTACAAGGCTGCACTAAGAAACTTTTTTTGGCTTAATGCTGCCTGATAAATATCGTTCCCTTTAACACAGTTTTCTGTGTTAAAGGGGCGTGCAATGGGTGTTGCTGTGAGCGTTCCCAGCAACAACCATGGCTTTTTGACACTGCCCCAGATTTATGAGAAATCTTAAATCTGAGGCAGTGCCAAAAACGTACGCCTCTCCATGGGAGGCGTAAGGGAGGAACAACTAAGAGAAATATCTTTATTTTTCCTCGTTTTTAGGTCTCGGCCTAGCGTACACTGCGCAGCAGTGTCGCGCTGCCGAGATTTAATGTTTTCCTAGAGTGGGGCTTGAACCTGCCCCTCTTCTCCATTGGCTGGCTTCCTAAATGGAGGCCAGCCATTGGAGACTCCGTTCAAGCCCCGTCTTTTTGGGATAGAGGGGTGTGTTTTGGCTGTTCTTTCTCTCCCTGATGTCATCGGGAGAGAGCAGCCCCTCATCTCGCTGCCTGCACCCTCAAGTCAGCTCTCTGATTGGTGTTCCTTATTAACCAATCAGCGTGCCCAGTTGGCTGTGTAACGCGTTTGGCAGCCGTTTGCACACAGAAAAAGATGAACAAGCTGTACGTCGGGAACCTGAGCGAGGCGGTGAGCGCTCAGGACCTGGAGAGCCTCTTTAAGGAGTTCAAAATCCCGTTCACCGGGTAGTTTCTGCTTAAGGCGGGCTACGACTTCATGGACTGCCCCGACGAGACCTGGGCGATGAAGGCCATCGACATGCTCTCAGGTGAGTGCCGCGGGGGGCCTTCAAAGCATGGGATTTTGGGGGCATAAGTCAGGTGTCCAGGGGTCGTGGCTGGGGGCCCATGTGTGTGCACGTAGCCCGCTGCCGTGACCAGGGAGCCTCGCTGGCGGGTCTCGGGGCAAAGATAGAACATGGGGGGGGAAGTAGGGCTCGCAGGCCGTACTTGCAGGTATTGACGCAGTGGGTGGGCGAAGGCGATAATGTGGGTTCTGTTCTTAAACAAGTACATAGCAGGGGGTTGCCTTCTACTCCCCTCACCCCACCTTCCCAACTTAACCGCAACACCCCCGCTCAGAGAGAGGCTCGCATTAGAGCCCTCCTCCCCCGACAGCGGACCTTTGCCCCATGGCGGCGTTTATGGCACCCGCCGTCTTCTGCCTGAGACCTCATGCGCATCCGTATTTCTATTCCCGGACCGTGGTACTACTTTGCACTCCTCCCTGAACGTTCAATTACTTATTAGCGCAGGGACCAAGTGCTTTCACTTAAGGCTTGAGAAAGCAGGGACCATGAGTAGGTAGTTCCCGGGCAGCATCAAAAGGAAGGGAGGGCGCTTGTTTCATTTTGTATTCACCCTTCTCCACTGTATGAATGAGTGAGCAACAAGGCTCCTTGGAGCATACACTAGAGCGTGCTGCCACTTCCTCTACGGCCAGCGGGGGTGGACTACAAAACGAACACAGCGGGTGTCTGCCCAAGACGGTTGAAAGCACTCCGCCCTTTTGATGCCCAGTTCACCCTCCCAGCCTCTGTCAGCGCCAGGCTAGCGGGAATCTCTCCATTCAATTTTATTTATGCTCCTTTCCCAACAATCTATTTCACTGAGCTCAGGTTCCGCGCGTTAGACATTTAAACAAGGCATGAAAGTGCCACATCTTTTTAAGTGCCTCGGTACTCTTCAAAGATAACTGGCGAAAAAGTCGAGCTTGTTTACACCATAAACTCGTGTCTGATCGGCTCCAATTACTGCTTATGTGTGCTTTGAAATTATGGGCGCGATGTAGGAATTTGATGTGTGTAGGTATGTATGTGTGTGGGACTCTGTGTGGGTCTGTGTGTTTGTGTGTGGCATTTGCGAGAGATTAAGCTATTGGCATTGTAAATGATAATGCCATATATTTATCTGTTTTCAAAACCAACACATAAATAAAAATGTTGTCATTTACAATGCCAATAGCTCTAACCTTTTCAAAGGCGAGACCGTTGCATTGTAAATGCTTGTTCCTTTTTCTATGTGTGCTGCATTCTGCAGCACACATAGAAAGACGAAAAATCCTCTTGTAATTGTTTTTCTGCGGGAAGGTTCCTGCACAAAAACAATCATGCCCTCAATGCCGGCACCCTTGCGCCATGGTTCAAAGGTGCCTGGGCTGGTGCATGGCAGCCCATTGTGCACTGGCGCAGGGGAAAAGGACAGGAATGCGCCGTATTTGATAGGTACAGTGCATTCCTGCCCTTTTCTTTTGCCGTAGGGCAGCACAGCAGGAAGGCCTGTGGTGCTGCCCTATGGCAAAAATGAATAAATGAGGCCCTAGGTCTTCTATCATCAGTAGAAACTGCATCTGCCTTTCCTTATCCATCTCAGAGTCAACCCAGGAGTTGGACACGGGCCCAGCCCAGCCTTGTCCAGCCACGGATGAGTGCAGACGGGGCCGCCCTTGGCCCAGCAAGAAGTCTGTTTTCCCGGGTTGCAGGATTCAAAGTATGCAACAGGGTGGAAGGGCAGGCTGGGAAACACGTGGGTGCCTCCTGGCACAGTAGCTGTTGGGGATTGAAGTCCACTGACTTTGGCTGTGCAGTCTTCAGGCAATTAAGAGACTTTCAGTTATAAGTTGAACCCTGGTGAATTTAAGGTAAAGACACACATCTTTCTCCAGTATTTAAGATCCTTCCCTGTGCCATCAACCAAACCTGCAGGAGCATGTCTCTCTTTTTCTCTCTCCATCACCCTACAATCAGATCCACTTTGCAAGCTTTGATGTGATCAGACCAGTATGGTGGAGCAGGGACTGACCTCAATATCTCCATTTCTTTGTGGCCTTGCTGCTCCTCACCACTGGCGGAACATAACTTGAGAGGGCCCCCCCTGCAAGGTACATGGAGGGGCCCCCTCCAGACTCAGTCAGGAGGTCTCTGGCCAGAGTAATGTGCTGAGGGGACCCCCTGGAGCTTGCACTGTGGGGGCCTGTGTTACGCCACTGCTCCTCACCCTCCCGCCTGGTGGGAATTAGGCCCCGCTGTGCTCCGGAGAGAGGGCCTTACCCTAGGCACCTAGACTACTGCTGCTCTTCCTACACTTCCCATGCAGGGCCCTGAATCCTGTATGTGCCTCTTGTCCAGAAAATGAAGGTCATGCATCCTGCTGCCCTGGGGGAGTGGGAGCACAGCAGCGAATTAGTCGATGATATAGAAATGCTGGGTGCGACTGTGCGCCCCTAACCCCCTTGGATTACCTGTCTACGTGTCCCCCCCTATATCCTGCTGCCCAGCGGTACTGACGGGACCAAAGTGAACCAGTTAGTGGTGCAGGAGTACGTTGTGAGTCTGTGCCTCCCGCGCTGCTGAGTTTCCTGGCTGCTCGTGCCTTGCCATGGATGGGCCCACTTTCTTTCTCCATAAATGGCTGAAGGCCAGAGGTGATGTGGGCCAGCAGAGTGCAAGGAGTCAGGGGATGCGGGTCTAGTGGCTTAGTGGACTAATGCATCCAATGCAGGGGCCTGTGTTTGACCTCATGGTCACAGGTTCATATCCTGGCAGGTCCACTAAGACTCTCATCCTTTCTGAGGTCAATAAAATGAGTACCATTGAGTTGGATAATAATAAACATCTGTTATTCAGTGCCAGGATTCCCCTTTGAGGGTGAATGTGCGCTTTACAAATCCATGTTATGTTCATTCGTGGAGGTGACCAGGCAACATATGACCATCACAGAGAATATTAAGAAAAGGGATGATTGCAGGTGGTCCTGGAATTGAACATTGTGTGGGAGCAGTCTCTTTTCCCTTCGCTTCTTTTTTACATTGACGGGAAAACGAAAATCCACATCGGACGCATAATTTTGTTTTCTTTGGAGATGTCGACTTACGTGCATCTGTTTTGTGCCTTTGCTTGCTTTTCATGGCCAGCATGGATTTATCGTGCACTGTTCCTGCTTCCATTTCAGCTGCCAGTTGGTCTGCTCATTTTTCTGCTCTGGCAGCCATCAACATTTTCTCTAGACTGTTTGTTTCTCTCAGCATGCACCTTCTAAATGAATCTGAAAGGCAGTAATCAATGACTCTGAGGCGCATGGCTTCCACATTGGTGGAACCACAGAACTTGCAATGTTTAATCAGTTTATCAAGACTTTCAACAAACACACATTTCCTCAACAACCTGCTGTCATGCTTGGTTGATGACACCTGCCATAGTCAACATTCGGCATTGGATTGAACTTAGCCTCCAATGCTTCTTTTACTTTTTGGTGCAATTTTATATCAGTATTTGAAACTTCATTTAGCACTTCTTTCACTCCATCACCTGCAAGGTTTTTCAAGTATTTGGTGATCTTCTTGTCATCTTCTTCTTCTAGTGCATCTACGTACATGATAACTCTCCTGATTCAGGGGGAGACTACCGATTTTAAGGCTATTCTCTCGCCTGCCGATTCCTGCATGTAAAAACCCGATTCCTTGACGGGCTTCAGACTGCAGGGACTGGTCTTGTGTGACTTGCATTATGCACTGCCAGTAACCTGCTCCTACAGGCAAGTGCACAACATTTTTTACATGCTCTCTCTGTCTGCAATAGCAATTTCTTTGTGCTCCGGATAGGTAAGGAAAAACGTATATTTGTATTTCTGATATTTGCTCCTGCAGCATCACTCTTGTAAGTCCCATACATGCCAATAGACCCAATACAGGGAACAACAGACGGCAATGGAAGAAATACATTCTCCTGATTATTTTTTTTTAATCTCCCACTTTCCTCCTCCAAAATGTTGGCATGTATGCATCTATGAAGTCATGGAATGTTTTGATCCACGCAGCCCACCTGGCATCAATATTCTGCTTTTTAGAAGTGTCAAAAGGCTGTGGTTGTTTTAGGAACACGGCTGCATTGTATTTCACGTTTACTTCTTCCACCATTGTGTTGACATGTGCTGGTCAGGTGAACGCGGTGGATGTGAGCGTCAACAACATCTGCAAGCAGAAGCCGGCAGAGAAGCATGCATTGCAGTATGTTTCAGTCTCCCTTGATGATGAGTATGTTTTCTGATTCTCGTACCTGGTTGATGTTATTGTTATTATTGCTTTGTCTGGCTAATTGCTCTGTATTTGGGTTTGATGCAGTGCCCCTGTTGACCACCTAACTGGCGGGTTTGGCCAGCGTTTTAAATATGCTACTCTGCAGGGTTTTCGATTGCTTCTGCGGTCATGTATGGGCTGGAGCAGGGCTTTTTTAACTCCACATGTTCCGGTTGCAGACTGCTTGCATCGGTTCTGGGCGCATGTGGTATGCACAAGCAGTTTGTTGTGCAGTTGCAAACTCTCAGGGAGAGCTGTCTTGTTTTCTTCGGGCACGTATCCCCTACTTGTTGCCATTTGTAGCATCTTCCCCAACCCTATAGCATGAAGATAAATCATGCCGCACGGGAGCTGTGTCCAAGCATTACTTTATTCTTTAGCATAGACTCACCCACTGAGCATTACACCATACTTCACATTAACCACACCATTACACCTCCCCGCATATTTCGTAGTTCCAGTTCAGAGTCCACCCAGAACCACAAGGGTCCTAGTGTATATAACGTCAATATGAGACACACAGGAAATGAATGTGCTTTGCACCATGCATTTGACATTTTCTTTTCATTATATATACATTGACTGTATGTTTTATGTATCTTGTTGGGATGACTGCTGCCTGTGTTTCTTTTTAAGTTACAGGACATTAACTAGTACCTAATAAACTCACAACCAGCACAGAGTTGTTTCAAACAGCTATTTATATGGGGCATGTGCACACTGTGTACTTCTGAGACACCGTCACTAGCCAATAGCTAAAGGTGGCTGACACATTGCCTCGCGAAGGACACTGTGGTGGGTGTAAGCGAATTCTGAATGACAGGTCATTGGATGAAGACTAAGGAACAAAAGCCATGCAGTCCTCATAAAAGTGGTTCAAGCCAGGACTCCTGGAAATCCAAATGTTATAGTTTATGGCATGTTAAGGCTTAACAACTAGCCTTTTAAAAACTTTGTGAAACTTGACAAAGTCTTGTTGTTAAGCCAAAGAGCGGCACAACAACACTTGATGAATAACATTTTGATTTCCAGGAGTGCCAGCTAGACCCTTTTTTCTGGGGACTACCTGAGATATATAAATAAATATATATTTATTTATGACACAGCAATGCAAATAAATGTTGCCCAATAACACACATTATTTTGAGTATCTATACTAATAAACATTTATTCCTGCAGTGCAAAGATCAAAATCAAGCCTATTGCCACAGTCCAGCAAAACTGACATTAGAGAAAACATTGTTTACAGCCTCACAAATAGCATGTATATTGCTTTACACAGAGAAACAGCTCTCCTAATAGTCCCGAACTCTTCAATGTGATTTTACCATACTGCACAAATGTAACCCTTGCACACTGGTTTCAGTTAAATACCTTTTGTTCAACCAAATACACATGAACAAATGTAATGGCATAAGCCATATGTGCAAATCCGTAGACAATGTTTTTTTTTTTATTAGCATTGTTGATGGACTGGAGGACTGGTGGGTATCACGACCCCCTAGAGACTTTGCCTCTCATGACTCATAGCGATTCTCCACACACATCAATGCTGAGAGTAAGTATATATCACCCTTCGCATGCACACGCTCCCGTATGCACACAATCACACACACACACACCCATTAATTTTAAACAGTAGCTTGATGAGGCAGTTCAAATACCAGATCTAAAAATAGAGACCTGACATGTTTTTTTAACTTGTTATTGGTTTTCCAATTTTATCAATAAATGCAAACAGTACTACCAATTGAGTAACTCTCATTACAGCTGGCCATAATAACCCAATTGTAAAGTTAAAATGAAAAGGCTTATTTGACCTCTTTCCTTCCTATCAGGCGCTGGACATGGGTGCTCCATTACAAGTCTCCTACTCTAAACCTTACTTGCTAGATTCCAGGGATGATTCTTCTGAGCTCCAAGGTCTTTTCATCCAATACCACACCGGCTACTCCACGCGGTGGACCTCTGCCCATGCACTTGATGTGCTAACCTAGGAGCATAATATGTAGTTGAAGCGGACCAGATGGCTAGAAAGTGCTGCACCGCTTGGGGCACTTGTAAATATAGATTACAAGTAATAGTACACAATGAAGCGTTCAGATACTCCGCTCACCCCTACAACCGCGAGCACAGGTTTTGCCATCTGTAGTTAAGAATCTGGATCTCCTTCACACCAGAACTCTAGGGATGCTGGGCAGTTCGGTGCTTCACTCTCCTGGCATCACATTTCCATAAATCAGGTCTATTTATTTTTCTATTTGTTTTCTGCAGGCCGACCGACACGTCCCCGCAGGGGACACAAATAAGAGGGCGGCCACCGTAGTGCCACAAGATGGCACACGGGGCAGCCCAGCTCTTTGAGACCCCGAAGGGTCCCGCGCGTCACTTACGGCCTGGGGTGGGCGGGTGAGAGTATATATTCCTCCCCCGCCCACCGAGCGGCCTCTTTGTTTGCTGTCCCCTCACCCTAACGCCGTTTGGGGTGCACTCCGTGCTTCGGCCTGAGGCATTGTCTGACGACGGTGGGCCTTGTCTGGCGACGGTGGGCCTTGTCTGGCGACGGTGGGCCTTGTCTGGCGACGGTGTTTCGTACTTGTGGTGAGTCATCCCCCTTGGGATGGTTCTGTGTTTTTCTTTGTAGGGTGAGGGGACTAAAGAAGTGATAAGCCATAGCAGTATGGGCTATGCCCGGCCACGACAATTCAGGTTTCGGGATCACTCGGGTTGATCCCGTCTCTTTAGCTTGTTTTTTCTTGCAGTGAGGCCGTGGACTGCTGGAGGGTTTTGATGCTTTTTCCGCTTCTTTGTTCGGGGACTGGGCGGTCGTGTTACTGCCGCCTGGTTTTTGACTTCATGGGTGTGGTGTTTATCTCCATGCGGTTAACGTACGATCGGATGGGGAATAGGCGCAGATATTGGAGTGGGAGGCTCCTGGTATGTTTGCCAACATTCTTTAGTCCTACGGGCTTGATATCGAGCGAGGTGTTACGCAGAATTTGTGTTTTCTCAGCTTTGACATTTCGCGCTTTTGTAGTCCTCTCTGTGGTCTGCAGTGTTGAATTCCTCTCCTTTGCCGGCAGTGTTGATTTCCTCTCCGTGGTCTGCTATGTTGTATTCCTCTCCGTGGCCTGCAGGCTGTAAATGAATGTTTCCAATTTATGAAGTGTTGAATTCCTTTCGTGTCTGCAGTGTTTTTGCATGTGTTTAGGGCGGAGCCCCTCTGCCACAGCCGGAATTAAGGGGAATCTAGTTTCGATTCTCGGGCCTGGAGAGCTCTCTTTTTTGCGCGATGAAGTGGCTCGACATTATGATAGCTGGTGTCAGGTCGCACGCTCTCTCGTCCAGGAGATGTACTCGGATTACGGCCACTGTGACCGTTACCATCTATTCAGGGCACCCCTTTTACGCCTGGGGGTTATTCTTCTCATTCTTGCAGTACCCCCCCCCGTTCGGGTGCTTTTGAGCAGTGGTTGGCCCTGTGTTGTGGGGGGGCGCTGTTGTTTGTTGTTCGGGGGGGGGGGGTTTGCTCGGGGTCCGGGCGGCGCATCTGGCGGGGCACGCAGGGGTGCAGGGGACCGATTGTCCATTTTATTCTTCAGCTGCCTTCCGCGGGCAGGTCGTGATGTTTCCCCTGGGTGCTTTGATGGTCCTCCGGCCCTGCCCTACACGCGCTGCAGGACCGTCCGAGGGAAGTCTTGTTTTACGTTTCCTGTGCCTTTTTTGGCCTGAACACCTGGGGTGCCTGTTCTATGACCTTTCAGTTTTGGCGCAAATTAGAGGCCATTTTGACATTCTGGATAGCTTCGGGGCACTGCTTACGTAAGCAGGGGCGCAAGGTTGCGGCCATTTTAGGTATCTGGGCAGCCATTATCCACTGCTCTCGGGGCAGGGGGGGGGGCAGGTTGCGGCCATCTTGGCGAGGCGAACATCCTCCTGCCTGCTGGGCCAAGGGCGCCAGGGCCCGGCCATCTTGCCTCCTCATTTACCGAGGGGTATCGCGGGCACACCTAGCCTCTTCAGGGGGTTTTCTTTATCAGGATGTTTCTTTCTCTCGGGTCCACCTCCCGGGTTGCTGGATGTTACTTTGTGTCCCACCTTTTCTTCGGGTGCTCACTTTAAGACAAATTCTTACGTTGGTGCGGAACCCGTTCGCACGATTACAATTCTATTTCGTCATGTCCCCGAGAGCGGAGCGAGTTGGTTTTGCTTCCGATTTTATGTTCCGGGCATTTCCGTGTTATTCGCCTGATTGTGCTGCCTTATTCAGCCATGTTGTGCTTGGTGCTGCACCCTAGTCCCGATTGCCTCGGTACTCGCGGTCTGGGGTGCGCGACCACTATCTACACTGTGCTCGGGGTCAACAGGTCGTGGTTTTTAGTATGTGAATGGCAGCCGTCTTTCTACTATGTCCGAGTTTCTCTACTTTACACCCCCTAGCGAGATCGTTTGGCTCCTGGGCTCGGCGCCGGCCATTTCCTGAGTATTTGCTTGTTTTGTGTCGCCTAGCCGGCCAAGTCGCACGCGGCTCTTGGCTCGGTACTCTAGTCACGCTTGCCTCAGTGGCTCTCTCACTGGTGTTTGCGACCCAACTCTTTTACCGTGGACGTGTCTATGAGTCGGGGTTTGGGGAGTCCGCTTTTCTTTGGTGCCCGACTCCCCATGGTTGCCACGGAAAGGCAGTGTCCGGGAAGAAGGTGGCACGTGTGCCCCGCTACACGCGCGTGTTCTTCTTGGCGGACAGACCTTAGCGTCAATGCACTTACGGCTTTGTCATGAGCAGCATCAGGGAGGCAGGTGCGTGCCGGGAACTAGGGAGGTCGTCTGGCAGGCGAGCACGCTATGTACCTTATGGCGCAACGATCTCCCATCTCCCTCGCCAGGTCGCGTCCCTTGGTGCTTTGCTTCGCTCATTTTGGAGCACGTATTTTGTGCCGTTGTTGTATAGGGCTTGGCGAAAGGCGCAAGTGCTTCGATCCTGGGTGCACTGGGTGCTCCGTCGAGCTTTGATCTACACCGGGGGGCGTTTTCTCTTGGTTAGACAGCAGTTTGCGGCCAGGTCGGGACTAAGCAGTCACAGTGGCCCGGGGTTGCATCCTGCAGCGAGAGTCGGTCCGGGCAGGTACCAGCGGTGTCTGTGACGCCAGGCCGCATCGCATGCCTTTTGTTTTCCAGACAGTAACGAGTGTCCGGGTGGCCATTTGGACTAGGCAGGGCATCGTTAGGTACGCGTTGTATCGGAGGATGAGGGGGCGTAACGTTTATATTTCGGCCTTGTTTGGGGCAAGCTGGGTCGAGCATCGTTTGGCGCTCCACTTCACTCGGTAGTTGCAGTTTACAAGTAGTGGTATGGCCCTTGAGACTTGGCAGACAGTTAACATTTGAACACACGTCACGCAGGCTTTGGTGGCACTAGTGCGTGTACCGGACGCAAATGCGATGTATGAGATAGCTATCAGGGTGTTATGGATTTAAGCGAAGTGTGCAGGTTACTTACCTTTTTTCAGGAGGTAGGATATTTCGGCATTACTTGCCCTTCTCAATCCTCAGGATCCTCCGGGAGGACACTTCCATTGTCATTGAGATTAGACCCCGCCTTACTAGGCCCCCTGTGGTTTTAGTGGGTCTAGGTTTGGATTTGGGAAGTGTCGCTTCAGGTTGAGAACTGCTTGTTCAGTCTTACGGCCTGGAACGAGGAGGTGTCCCTAGGTAACTTGGCATGTTACGAGCTACATGCGTTCTCATCCTTTCTCCATAGTGCATCGGGCATCGTCAGACTTTGTTCTGTATTTTGACTCTGTGCTAGACACGGCACTACTCCCCACCTGCGCGACGCAAGCGTTTGCCCCCTCCCTCCTTCTTACGGTATGCTTTTTGGAGGTAACCAGCTCTCGTAGAGGAAAATGTTGCAGAACTCATGTAGGGCTAGCAGACCGTGTTACACGAGTTAGGGTCGGGTGCATGTTCCATATGGGTACCCAACACAGGCAGAAGGTATGCTGCAATTTTGGCACACACTCTAACACAAGTGCACAATAGGATGACCCTTCCCCGGTCTAGGAGATTAAATCCGGCCATAGTTCTAGCATTCCTTCTAATTATTGAGAGGGCATCAGGGAATTTGGTAGGCCTCTTTAGGAGGAGTACGGTGAGGACAGTTTGTATGATAGGATGAGGAGGTGTCATGTGTAGAAGGGGACGAGGCATGAGATATCCCTTCTCTCTCGCCCAGGTGCTAGGGCCGTACTCAGCCTGCATTTGGAATATGGTCATAGTAGCAAGACACTTCATTACTTCTGCCTCAGTCGCTGTAGATTCGCATTGGTTTGCCCGCCCATTTCCACGACACTGTATTGGATTTCAGTTTTCGTACCTTCCTGACAGGTTTGGCTTGGTAGCAGGGGGCAGTTGCCCCAGTCTCGTGGTAGAATTCATAATGTTACTGGAAAGGGGGCGGGGCTTATAATGGTTGTTTTTGGTCTCTTGTACAGGAACCGTGCTGGAGAACCGCCCTCTCATTTGGGAGTCGCCCGAACTATCATCTGTAGTAGGGTCTTAGCACACTGTGGTCAGTGAGCCAGGGTAAGGGACACCCTGGTTCTCGCCAGGCGGTTTTTCCGCCCTGTATGTATTTGCCTGCTTTTATTCAGTCCTGCGCTTCCAGGCCCTAGTGTGGAAGACTTACTGGCAGCACCCGGGCATACTCCTGCCTTAGCAGGAGGTGTTCCCCATATAGTATTCGGGGATGTTTACGTGTTTGCAATACGTATTCAGCATCTCATTTATTATTCTTACCTTGCGGCGACTCCTCCTCGTGCTTTTGGAGCTACATTTTAATCTAAAACAAACCTTTTAGTGAGGTTACTAGAAGTCGAACACTTTCCCTGGCGGCTGATGGTACTAGAAGTAGAACACTTTTCCCTGGCAGGGCAGCTGGCGTGTGAGTACCTCGACCAGGTCCTTGCAAATAGAAGATAGAACTGGCAACACCAATAAGTCTGGCTTTAAAGACGTGTTGTATGTTATGTGAAGCTTTACAGGTAAATATCATGGGAATAGATATGTACTTGGGTGGGAGCGAAGACTGGTAGAATAATTCTTGTGTAGGTTAAAAGGTCAGGTGACAGCTGCAGTGTCAAGCCAGACCTATATTTCCATGCAGGTTAATGACTGTCCTACTCCCATCTGTGCTGTGCCTACATTATCTAGTTATCTAAGACACTTTATTAGCTTTCCAGTGTCAAGTGTGAGTCCCTGACAGACCAAGCCTACACAGCTGGATAATTAAACAAATAGGATCCAGCTGCTGGAGGGCAAGCACTTTTTTGTGGAAGTAAACAACTTCTGGGCAATGAAGACTACTCCTGACTCCCATCATGTGGGCGGAACCATGCCCCCCTCTTGGAATGCTCACACAATTGCCTGGTCACAGATGTCCTCTCAAACCAGACCATTAAAACTACTGCATGTTGTGCAGTAGTAGGGAGTGAGACAGTAGAACAGCTCGGGTTCATCTGTCAAAGGCAGCCTCTCTCGTTGGACTCTAAGAGTCGCTTGTTGGCCTATTGGGCGTCTCATCTGATTTGGGCTTCACTCTGCTTCTTCGTTTGATTGCTGGCAAAAAGTGTTATTCAGGTCTTTCATGTCGCTCTTGGTGCACTGATATGGTGGACATGTCACACTTAGCAGTGACACCTTGGTGGCTTTGGTTGCGGGCGGCTATTTTCTGGTTGGCCATGCACAAAAGCTATCATTTGGGGCTTGTATCTCTTGCACTATGTAGCATTGACTTTACCGACAGATGGGCTTGTTTTATGGGAGCGCTCATTTTGTATGTGAATTTAGGGAGGCATTGGCATGGCGTCCACTTACCTAGCATTTCTCAGCACTTTCGCCTGAACAAGCTGTGTAGCCCTGCAAATTAGTCGTGCCTGCATTGCCACTTATTTTACTCTTGCTTTCTGGCCCTCGCCGAGAAACCCGCAAAATTGTACCCAGATTCGCCACTTGTCCATACCCCGGCATATTGGCAATATGGTAATGCTTTGCCATTTGGCACCAAGTTTTGGGCCTGCTTTAGCACTCTTTCCCTCCTGGCCGATCCCACCGTTACCTCCCTGTTCTGGCTCCTTTGGTTTCAGGCTGATCTTTCTAGCTTCTACTGGTTTTATATCATGGGTCCCATGTTGGCACTTTGTGGCCATGTAGACGCTTGCTTTAGCTGTTTATGTGAAGGGACGCTGGAAGGGCCCGTGGCGATGTCCACGGGTAGGCGGTTCCATGACAGTATTTCATTTAGTTGTTGTTAGGTACCGAAGTGGGGGCCTTTTCTTTGTAGGTTAGCAGGCCAGGAAGTAATAGTGAGCGAGTAGTAGTGTATCTAGATGCACTGCATGTTGACACAGTTGGATAGGCTGCTTGTTTTATGCTTCTTAGGGCCCAATGTAAGACAGGCAAAGGGGGTCGCTTTGGTACTATTTACAAGTATTAGGAGTACCTTGCACAGTGTTGAAGGGATGTGGCCTAGGCAAACTCTTTACGGCCTGTTTCGCATGTTGAGAAACTTGTAACCACGAAGTGAGTTGTCCAACTCATGTTATTGGGCACCAGGCATCATTTCAGGCACTTCGTATTTTGATGTATCTTGTAGTTTGTCGTATTTGTAAGGCCAAGAAGGGGCAGGTAGATATATCAGTACTTTCACCAACGGCAGTGAACTTACCTTTGCCACCCTTTTTGCACTGTACTAATGAAATCGTCACACATAGCAATTTTACCGTGTAGCCAGGATAAGGGTGGCCAGTTCGTGGGCGGGTATGCATGATATCTCCAAGTGTGGCTTCGTTAGCTTGCACATCCAAAGAGCTTTGTCTACGTCAACAGATGGGAGGATGGATGGGCAGGCATGCACCACGAGATGGTCCTGCTTGTTTGCCCAGACAGTATCAAGTCTTTCCTTGTAGACAGGTTTCGGCTCCCGCGTACAACAGCCTTGTTCAGTTGGGGTGCTTTATGCTGAAGGAAGCATGGGGGGAGAGCTTATTCGGCACACCTTACTGGAGGTATGCTTGAGGGGCATCTTTCTGCCCTCCTCCTGGCATGTTTTTGGTCTTTGTCCCCCCGGCGGATTGCTGCAAGTTCCGCCACAGGGCTAAGTGGACAACTATGGGGGGGGGAGGCTGGCCGCCAGCAGAATCTCAGTCTGGTGTCTTTGGGCCAGTTTTCCCTCGCCATGCGGTGCGGGGGCAGCGGGCTCTAGGTGCCTCTGAAGATCAGGCAAGGGTATTCTGGACTGAGGTGCGTGTAACTTTTGACACTTTCTCTGACGGGTTCCAGCGGATACTCCTACCCACCAATTTGGAACCTTGTGACACACTATCTTTATCCGACTCCACCCCGGTATATATAAGGGTCTCATGTGGTTAGCAGGGTCCAGGTTCTGTGACCAGGCGCTGGTTCAGCAAGCAGCACAGGTTGTCCCGTTGCCAAGCCTTGCAGTGTATCATATCTCGACTCTACACTCTCAACACCCCCTTATACTGGCCGTGACACCTTGTGTGTGCACCTAGGTCCTTTTACTAGGGATTGCGCTGGTCACTGCAGTTTTCCTTGGCACCTGATAGACTGACCACTATGAACTTAAGGTGGGTTTCACCACCAGTGGGGGACAGGTATTTTCCAGTGGTCAGTCATGTCCCCAGCTCTATAGGCAAGACGCTAGTCAGGGGAGGCGTGGAGCCAACACGCAGGAGGTCCTGTGCTGTGTATAATTAAAGGGGCAGAGGAGACAGGGCGTCTTTGACTTTGGAGACTTTTCGCCATGCGCAAGGGGCTTTGGGAGGATATTTCGTCACTCCTGCCCGATTTTATTTGGAACGATCTTGGTTGGTTAGGGGAGAGGCCCCAGTAATAATCACTAGAAATAGAGGAAGCATGCCGGCCTTGGTGGGGGGCCCTGGCTGCGACGGTCGCCACACCCAGGGCTGTGGCGGAGTTACAGGGCGATCCAGAGGCGGAAAGGTACCCGGGAGTACCCTCTTCAGGAGCACAATAGGATGCTGAGGCCTAATATCCCCAGGAAGTCTGTGCGGTGGACCCTGGGGGTACAACGGCGCCCCGCTATCCTATGGGCGGTTGGAAACCTGTACAACCGGGGGTTGCTTGAACGCTCCGCCCCTCGTAGGGGGGGGCGTGGGCAAGAGGGTGGACCAATGGTTCACCAGAATTGGGAGGGGCTATCTCCTCACCACAACCGCTAAGCAACGATTGGCTATTGCCACGTTGCAAATTGGCCCATCAGGTGGTAGGTCGCGAGGGGCGGCTTGCCTTTGGATCGCCTGTAAGATAACCCACCTTGTTGGCATGTGTATATGCTAATAAACCTGCAGCTACTTTTCTCCAACAATAAGTTATCTTGTCTGCTTATTTCTGCGACATGCATGTTGCTGCGAGCGGGCTGGTGAGTGGGCCGATATTGGCACTAAGTTGTTTATAGCGCATACCTGGCTACGGCCATCGTGGCATTTTACAAAAGAAGCAGACTATCGTAGATCTGTTTTTAACCCGGGGAGATTTTGGGCCGGATTACCAGTTCCTCGTAATATTCTGACTGATGCGTATACTTCTATTTACACATGGGTTGTAATTACCAGTTTGAAGGTATTAAATGCATCTGATAACAGCTCAACCTTCGGTGAATTTCGGCAGGTCAAACCTGCTGAAAATTAACAGTGGAAAACATACAATATTTTCCGTATCATGAAGATTTTGGTTCAATAAACACCAAAATCCATATGTTATTCTCCATGAACTCATAATAGGTGATATTATCGTACCCAATAAACAACGTACATTATTAGGTACCGTTATTTATCAGGGGGTAAATAAATAACTCCTTAGGTTGTAATCAGGTCCTTAGTGATTTGCCCAGAGGCACAGGATGTGGTGCCTATGGTGGGATGGGAAGCTGGTTCTCCACGTTTCAAAGTCAGCAGCTCCGGCCACTAGGCCACATCTCCTCCGCTAGCTATTTGACTTAGCATGAGGTAGCTCCATGGAGCAACAGAGGTCTTTACAGAGAACATTTTTATTGTAGCAGAAACATCTGAAGCAAGGCACTGTAACCCCACAGAACAGTTGGAAGTGCAGATTGGGCTGAAACTGGATGCCCTCTGGGGAATGGCTGTGAACATGACATCAGAACACTATTAGACAGCACACTACGCAGTTTTTCCCACACATCGCTACTATTTTAAGGGCGGCTTTACACAATGAACGGCCCAGAATAAAAACATTTTGGGACAAGCGCTAAAGATGAGATTTGATCCAACATCTCTGAATTACTACCTGCTTTCTCTCCATTGTTGCTTAATCCTCTATTATCTCTGACATCCACAGGTGTTCTGCTGTAACCTTCAATTCAGCACCAAAGGTGCAAATAAGTCCCCCCCAGGCCTGGAGGAATCAGAGTGGGAAAGGTGAGGAAAATGCAATACTGATTGGCAAATCCAATTGTGGTTTCTGCAAGTAACACCAAATTTCCTATGGGACATTGTGGAATCAGATCCAACAAAGCAGAGGAAAAAACTGTTTTTGAGTATTTTCTAGTGCCCTGTGTGCTCTCGGCGTTACCACCACACTTGGAACAAGGCCAAAGCGCGCAATTGCTGAGTGGTATTGTAAAGAACCGCTGCCGTGGAGTAAAGGAGGAGTTGCATAAGTCTCACTTATATTGACTGCAGCAGGGGCTCGATGAGGTTTTGCACAGATTCTAATATTCCCACCACAATGTGGTATAACAGATGGGGCCACAGGTGGCTCCTCCCCTTGCTGGTGTGTGAGCATCCCCAACCGCGCAAGGGTTTCCCTTTGCCCTCACTCATGCTCCAATAAACTCTCCAGATGTACTGCTTTATGAAGTAAGGCTCTCCCTGATGATGGATTAGACCTGGGTGGGGAACAGTTGGAACACCGCAGTCCTAACCACGAGTGTCTGACCACGCGAGCTAAACCACGCTTGCCTTACCACGCATATGCCTTAACCACGCGTGCTTACGGCAGTGCGCGGTGCTTGCTGCTGGGGATGGAAGCAGGAAGACCTCGCCAGGAAGAGAGCTGCGGTGGGGTAAGTGCAGTTTTCTGGGCAGGGGGACCGGGGGTAGTTTCCTGGGTAGGGGGTGAGTCGAGGTAGTTTTCTGGTTTGGGGTGGGTTGGGGTTTTCTGAGCTGGTGGTGTCGGGGCTTGTTTTATGGACTGAGTAGGGGGTGGGGGTAGTTTTCTGGGTTGGGGGTTGGGGCTAATTTTTTGGGCTGGGGTGGGGTTAGTTTTCTGGGCTGGGAGTCTGGGTAGTTTTCAAGGCTGGGGGGTCTGAGGTGGTTTTCAGGGTGGGGGGGTTCGGTGTATTTTTCAGGGCTAGCGAAAAGTCAGAGTAGAATTCAGGGCTGGGGAGAGTCTGGGTAGTTTTTTTAATTAGGGCTTAGCGTATTAGGCCTAAGGGCAGTGAAACGGGTTGGGGTAGTTTTAGGGACAGCGCAGGAGTGGGAGGGGGTCGGGTTAGTGTTTGTTAACGGACAGGGTTTTAGGCTTCAGAACAGGGGGTGGGGAATGCATAGTCAAGGTAGTTTTTAGGGCTTAGGGGAGGGCAGGTAGTTTTTAAGGCTTGGGGGGAGGGTCTTTTTTTAAAATAGGGGTTTGGGATTTAGGCCTACGGGCAGTGGAGGGGTTGGAGTACTTGTAGGGGGTCGAGGTAGTGTTTCAGGGTTAGGGACAGCATGGGGGTTGGGAGGGAGTCTGGGTATTTGGACTTCAATGTGGGGAGGGGGAACGGAGGCAGTTTGTAGCTTAAGACTGGGGAGGAGAGTCGCGACCTTAGCCACGCATATCCCATTACCATTCATGCCTTTACCACGAAATTACGTGGTAAAGGCATGCGTAGTAAAGGAATGAGTGGTTAAGACGCATTCGGGGTTTAGGCTGCGTGGTAGAGGCATGCGAAGTTTGTCCAGTCGAGCCTCTATCATACAACCGACCTGGATCAATGTCCTTGGGCCAGATTACCAGAAGATGGCTTTCTGGCCACGTTTTCAGATTGTGTAGGAAGGTTTTGCTAACTTTTACTGGTCTCTCCTTGGGGTTTGGGTTTTTGTGGTTCTTCCTTTTCAACTGACTTCATCTCAATCGTTTAAGACTCGTATATCAATGGCCGCCCCTCCGAATACCCGTTGCCAGACAGACATGTCCTCCAGGAAGGGTTGTCCTCACACAGTCCATAAACTTGCTATTAGCTTCATCCAATAATTATTGGATGACCTCACGCCTCCTTGGGGTCCCTTGCATCTGTGTCAATGCAGTGCGTAGCCTTCAGGTCCATTAGTTCATTCTTATTATATTTGTGACACTCCTGCGGGGAATGGTCCATGATCACAAGGCATGGGTAACGCTGGCAGTTTTCCTTAGCATTGACTTGATATTTGTTTGTGAGTGGTGTTTTGGAATGTGTACCCCATGGGGTCAGGAATTTGTCAGGAATTTGGGGTGAGTACTGAGGGTTGGCTGTTGTGGTCTATCGTCTAGTGGCGAGGACCGTGATGAAGACTTAAAATGCCGCTTTTTTTTTTTTACGGAATTTTATATAGCGCAAACTTGACCCGTTATTGGGTATCAGAGCGCTCTACATAGCACCAGTTGTGTTACATGAGGACACATTCATTTTTGTTAGGCACAGGGAGATTAAGTGATTTGCTCAGAATCACAGGATGTTCAGCGTCATTGCCGAAACTCGAATCCGGTTCCCCAGATTCTAGGTCAACCGCCCTAGCCGTTAGGCCAACTCCTACTCTTTCTCCCTCAAACCCTCAAGAGTGGTCTGTCTCTGATTCAGGGTGTACTGTTTGGATGTTACAAACAGGGCTTGTGCTCAAGGGTCAGGCAGGTGATTAGGTTTTCAAAGCACAGAGGAGAGGCTACATTTTTGGGGGGAAATTTAAAGGGCTAACGCGGTTGCTCTGGCTACACCGTGATCAATGGGTCAAGGTGCCTGTGACTGTCCCCATCCTCTGTGCATTGCATCTATTGGGAATGGACTTTGACACACATTGAATCTGCCCACGAGGCTGTGGTCCAACTCTGGTACAAGCCTGCAAGTCTCAAGGATCGCCTGCAACCTCATATCAAGCATCCACATTTTAGAACGTTTTCTTTCTTTCCCAGTTTTATATATCGTAAACTCGCCCCGAAGGTATTGCGTTGCTTTAAACGAGCACCAGTTGCATTACACAAGGACACATTGGGGATTATTTACAAGCACCTTGCGCTGCCAGTGCGTCACTTTTTTTTTTACGCACCGGCTGTGCAATGTGGTCCTCCATATTTACAATGCCATGTAAATCTACCCTGCGTGGCTTTTTGTGGCCTTGTAAATACGGCCCCATTTCACGTAGCACTTTGCGTGAAAGAGGCGTTCCATGGGTGTTGCTGTGGGTATTCCCACAAAACACCCATGGATTCTGCCGCATTGCCAGATTTACAACATTTCTTAAACCTGGGAATGCATCAGAATCCTATGCCTCCCCAGGGTAGGCGTAAGGAGTCGCAATGAGGAGAATTATTTTAATTTGTCCTGGTTGTTACCTATTTCGATACGTGCTGCAGCGCACATAGAAAGAGGAAAACCCCTTTCGCGATTGTTTTTGTGCAGAAAGGTGTCCCTTCTTGCACAAAAACAATTACCTCTGCAATGCAGGCAACGATGCAAGGGTGCCTGCCTTGGCGCAATGCTGTCCATTGTGCGCCAACACAGGGGAGAGGTCAGGGATATTTCATATTGTTGTAAATATGACACATTACTGTGCTTTTAAAGTGATGCAGCTTGGTGCAGCATCACACCGTGTTACTTTCTTGTAAATAAGGCCCATTCTTTTTTTGTATGCACGCGGAGAAGAAGTGATTTGCCCAGAATCACAGTAAGTTGAGCCGACACTCAAACCTGGCTCCCCAGTTCCAAAGTCGGCAGCTCTGGTCTTAGCGCCACATCCTGTTAGTTCTTCACCTTTGACCTTGTGACTAAAACAGAATAATATGTGATTCTACAAAGTATTGAAGGCCTGTATGCTCCCTGTTTTTAAACCTTACTTGCCCAATCTCACCACACTGCCCTACCCAAGATGTTGGTCTTCCCACAGGGAGATCTCTGGTTCTCTACACTCTACTCCAATGCCACATGGACAGTGCCCCTCAATCACCTCATCTCAGCCCTCCTTGGACTCAATGACCCTCTGGAAACCTGCTCTTACATCTCCAGTTGCACCACACTCACTCCCCTGTGAGGCTTGCACTATACTCACCCTCTAGAAACCTCCCGACCCTACAAATTTATTCACACCACATTGCATCCCTCGAGGAAAGCAATATACATATTTACACTTCAGCACAGCAAACCTGTTCACATTTTCTAAAGTGTTTTGACTGATTTTATCCAAATGGGCTTGCTATACTCCCCTCCTTACATCCACTCATTTCTGTATCATTAAGATGCAAAAATCCCATAAAAAGATTATGGGATGTGTATGCTATGGATGTTGTTTTCTTTGTAATTGACCAGCGGAGAATTAGGGCTGGCAGGGTTTTTGCACTCTTAAATACCATCTCAATTTGTTTCTTTTAATATTCGGGTCCCGGAGAGGGTAATTGTTGTATGGGAAACGAACCATGAAATGGTTTTGCTTCTAACCTCAGCCCCATAGACCTGAGCTGGTTGTAGTTTCTATTTAATGCCATTCTAAGTTATGTAAATTAAAAAAATGTAAATACACTAATTAACATAATTGGCACCAAAGCTAAATATCGTACCAATTAAGATTTAATCAAAATATTTACACGTCGAGAAATAATTAATTAGCAACAGGAGGTGGGTACCAACTAAGGTAGCTAAACAGACTGCCAGCCTCCTCGGTTAATTAAGAGCCAGGACCGCGCAGCAGGGCCTGGTTCCTCAAGGAAGGATGGAGGGTGGTAAGACCTGTTGATGAGAATGTGGCTTACTGCACTAAGAGTGGATGGCTGTTCCATATGTGGGTTTTACCCTACAAGTAAACCATTACCTTTGTGCCTACACCTGGGCCCACATTTACAAAAACTTTGGGGCAGATTTACAAGCCCCTTGTGACACTTTTGCGCCGCCCTTGCGTTACTTTTTGTGACGCAGCGGCAAAGTAAACAATGTGCCACCTTGCGGCCCATTTACAATGTGACGCATCTGGGGAGATGCATCATGTTGTAAAGCCATGCTTCAAATTATACCTGTGTCAGGTATATAATGTATGCCGGGTGGCCTTGCAAAAGTGATGCAGTGAAATCTACAAGATTTCATTGCGCCACTTCTAGGACCCCACTGCGCCAAAATCTTACGCCTGCTTGAAGCAGGCATAAGGATTGATGCAGTGTAGAATAGGCCTTCTCGTGCATTGATGGAGTTGCGTCGTGCTTGCCACACAGCTCCAGCAATACGTGACTTTTGCTGCAACAGATGCGTCCGAATTTCAGACCCATCGGTCAATACTTGCGCCATGGTGCGCCATATTGTAAATACGGTCTAACCATGGTGGCGCAAGGGTTTCTCAGAGTGGCGCAGGGAAAGTGACACATCTATACAGATGCGTCACTTTCTTGTAAATCTGCCCCATTGGGTCAGGATTGCGTTTTAACACAAGCTTGATAGAAAATGTGAGGTTGGGACTTACAATCCAATGGAAATCGCAGTTCTCAAAAAATGCCTTTTTTCTGTGTGTGGGGAGTGCTTAAGAAGCAAAATAGCATCCTGCCTGAAGTTTTCAAAACCTTAACATCATTGCTGTACATAATTAAAATTAATGCTAATAATGCTGTGAGGACGCAGAGACAAACAGTGGGTAAAAAAGAGAGAGAGCGTGCATTCACAGTCGTACCACATTACTCCAAGAGGGTTGCTCCAGATTGATGATGGCAAAAACTATCGAGGCATTGATGTATTTGTGGTCCAATATTTCCTGAAGGTGCCCTCTGCATATTGCAAGTAGGTCCAGGAAAACAGTGTTGTGTATGTGGTATAGCTCTAATCCGCATGAAAGGTGTATTTATTTGGTTTGTATGAGGAATCACGTAAATTGCACCATGTAGAACTTGGCAATTGCACATAGATCAGTCTATCCATTTAAAGTGGATATATATTTATAGTGTGTGTGTGTGTGTATGTATGTATATATATATATATATATATATATATATATATATATATATATATATATATATATTTATATCACCAAAACCAAATTGCCTTGCATAGAGATGCCTTCACAGTTGGAAATAAAGCCATAGTTTATTGCAGGTAATATGCACAGCGCGTTTCAGAGCAGCACAACCAAAGCACCAAACATGTTTCGGGCTCCACGCCCTTGTTCACTGGCTGCATGCACAAAGTCCCAGCAGCTGTGTGGACTCATAGCTTTAACCCCGCCCAAGGTGAGACTTTCTCAACCACAGTGGCATTCTGGGGTAAGTAGTCCGTAACTTCACCAAGTTTTTTTTAATTCCATTTCCTAACTATAAAGTCCCTATAACCTTTCATTTTTTGTGACTTTCTACTTAAAAAATATGTATATGTTATTTCCTAACTATGATGTCCCTGTACCTTTCTTTTGTTTTTTTAAGTGAATTTCTAGGTTTTTAAATTTTTTATTTCCTTACTGTAACCAGTTATTTTTGGCAGTGAGTGTGTGAGTGAATGCATGAGTGTCTCAGTAGGTCTGTAAGTGGGTGTGAGAGTTTGAGTTTGAGTTGAGTTTAAAGCATTTATAAAGCGCACGTTCACCTAGCGGTTTCATGGCGCTGAAGTGTACTAAGCCCAAGAGGGCAGGAAGATCAGGAAGAAAGCAGAGTAAGACAGATTACAATGGGAAGGCTTGTGAAAAGAGGAAGGTTTTTAGCGCCTTTCGGGAGTGTGAATATTGAGTGGAGGATCTGAGGTGACAAGGGAGAGAGTTCCAAAAGGCAGGGGCGAGTGTGGAAAATTTCGTGCCCCCCACTTTTTCCGCCTAAAGCGGGGGACTGCCAGCAATTGTTGGGAAGATGAGCGTAGTTCCCTGACGGGGGCGTAGGCTTTGATTTCCGAGGAAATGAAGGCGGTGGCTGCGTCGACCCGGGCCTGGAAAGTGATACAGCCCATCTTGAACAGAGCTCGTTCTCGGATGGGGAGCCAGTGCAGGGACTTGAGGAGCGGAGTGACGTGGTGGGATTTGGCCAGGTTGTAGACCAGGCAGGCAGCCTGGTTGTGGACTAGCTGTAATCGTCGCATACAGTACGCGGGCATGCCGCAGTATAGGGCGTTGCCATAGTCTAGGCGAGAGATTACCATTACCACGACAATGAGTTTCAGGGCAGAGAAAGCGAAGAAGCGGGAGACACCACTAGACTGACATGGGAGTGCAGAGTGAGTTGGTCGTTCAACTTAATCCCAAGTGTTTTCACAGAGGAAGACGGAGAAGGGGGGGACCTAGAGAGGGGGGCCAGAAGAGAGAGGTCCAGGGACTGGAACAACCACCTGTCAAGACCAGCTCAGTTTTGTCGGGGTTTAACTTTAGGTGGTTGTGATTCATCCAGTCCTGGATAAAGATCATAACAGACTGGAAATTCACCATAGATTCAGGGGAGGGGGACAGAGTGAAGATGAGCTGAAGGTCGTCCGCATAGTTGTAGACGGAGACCTCCATTTGTTGAAGGGCGAAAATAAGAGGGGCAATGTATAACTTAAATAAAAGAGGGGAAAGGGAGGAGCCCTGAGGGACCCCGCATTGTACTTCTGGGAAGTCTGCCGAGAAGTCACCCAGGCGTACTGCCTGGGTGCGGTCCCTCAGGAAGGAGGACAGCCAGACCAAGGGCGAGCCTCCAATCTCCGCCGCTCTGACACGAGACAGTAAGATGGAATAATCAACCGTGGCAAAGGCGGCGGAGAGGTCGAGGAGGACCAGGGCCTGGGGGTGGTTAGTGTCCATGCCCTCTCTGAGGTTGTCGAGGACCGATAGCACCACGGACTCCGTGGAGTGCGCGGGGCGGAAACCAGCCTGACGGGGGGCTAACGCCCCGTTCTCCTCCACAAAGGTACTGAGCGCTCTGGTCACATGTCGCTCCAATACCTTCCCCAGAAAAGGCAACAAAGAAATGGGGCGGTAGTTGACGAGAGCGGAGGGGTCAGCGCCCGGTTTTTTGAGAATAGGGACAATGACGGCCGATTTAAGAGGAGAGTGTCTGAGTGGGTCTGTCAGTGTTTGTATTAATGTCTGAGTGGGCATGGGAGTGGCTGCATAAGTGTCACACTGGTTGCATGAGTGGGTGCATAAGTGTCTGAGTGGGACTGTGAGTGGGTGTGTGAGTGGCTGGCCGAGTGGGTGTTTGAGTGTCTAAGTGGGTCTATGAGTGGGTGTCAGAGATGTTCAGTGGATTCTACAGGGCCAATGTCAGTCATCAGCTAGCAATGGAAATCCAAACTGGACGACTATATGGAGAGCTGTCAGTGAGTGAGGGTCAGGTCCATGCATTACCATAAACAAGAAATCAAGAACATTTAAACATCCCCCATACCACCCCCCACACTTATACTTCAACACAGAGAAATACCTGTCTCAGAAGGGGACGTTTCCCAACCCCCAAAGGGGGCTGAAGAAAGAACCCTGCATAAGAAGCCCTAAGTCCCTTACCCAACAAAAGTCTTCCATAGAGTAACTGAACTTACTCTAAAGGTGCAGCAAAACATCTTATGCCCACATCACTAATGGTACACACAACATTTACATTTTGTGTAAAGCCCCTAAGTATGTATCTGAGCGAAGCTATGACGAGTAATTAAAGTTCCACTTCTCAGCGTGCATGCCCCCGAGAAGAGCAAGACCTATTCCGCTGCTTCCCAGAGGACTTACCAGGGAGATTGTGCCCTTCACTGAGGGACGAGTCAGAGTGTGGGGCTTCAATTTCACCATCTCTTCTGTCCATGTGAAGACCTCTTCTGGGGAGTCAAAGAATATTGTTTTACAGTTAAATATAACCCACAGGCAGGATGGATACAGCAACATATATTGATGTTTTAGATCTCACAGACATCTCTTTGCAGCCATGAATGACTGGCACTGTTGCTGAACCATTTTAGTATAATCAGGAACAATCATAATAGGCTTTGAGTCGAAGAGGAGGGTTTCCTGACTCTGGACATAATTAAGTATTGCATCACTGTTGAGAACATTTTAAATTGTCGCAATCACCGGTATTGTCCCTGGAGGGGGAACTGCTTCTTCACCAATGCATTATGGACCCGTTCTTTCACATAACACTGTGAGAGGGACTCTGCAGGTATGATTGCTTGGAGCCATTGTGCAAGAAATGTGTCCATGTTGTGCCCTCACATCCCTCTGAAATACCCATGAAGCGTAGGTTGTTGCATCGGGCATGACTCTCCGCATCCTCCACTCGTGGCCAATTACTTGGTTGCGGTTTTGAGTGCAGTAACCTTCTGCTGTAGAGACACCACATAATCCTCTAAACCGAACACCCATGTCTCTGCTTCAGTGATTTTTTTAACTGCCTTCTGAAGATCCTGGCACAGAAGGATGACATCAGAGCCGAGTGTACCTATTTTAGCATCCAACATTTCTTGTGACTGCATGATAGCAGATAATAAGGAGGCATTGTCAGCAGTGGATCATGACGTTTCTCCTCTTTCCTGGACTGTAGCTCCAGCACTGGGGAATTTGTTAATGGTACTTTGCTTGGTCATCGCACCTGGGAGTTTATCCTTGATCATGATGACGCAGTACCTTCCCCTCACCTCTCAAGCTGTTATACAGATCCTTCAGAAGAACATGACCTGCCAGACCCCCTACTAGGGTGCTAAGGGTGCTGCATGAGTATTCGGTGATCAGGAGCAACCCCTTGCCGTCACTCCGCCAGTAATACGTGTACTCTTCCAGTACGAGGGGCGAGGGGGCGACCAAGAAATCTTCAGCAAGAGAATCCACTTTCTCGACCAGTCCCCAAATACAAGTTGCACCAGAGCCTGGCAAGACCCTCTTCGTGGCTTGGGGACTAGCTCCGACATGGCCCCCTAATGAGGCACGCGTCAATACAATACATAAATAATAACACACATCAGTCCAGGAGCACTTATGCAGGGGCTCAACCACCCTGGCCACCAGCACCCAAATAAAGAGCAGGCGGCACCTTAGCAATAGGTCCACAATGTGTTCAGGAGTTCATGTATGTGTGAATGTCACTGCCACATAACCCACACAGTCCGATACAGCCTCACCAGTATTCACGCAATAATCATGGTGTGCTAATCCTTAGCCCCCGGGAGACTGTCAGCAGCAGTGGGCAGCATATATAACCCTGCAATGCACCATGGTGAAGCTCAAATCCAGCGTGGGGCCGAGCAAGGGAGGAGGGGGCCCCTCAAGGAAATTGAAAAGAAGGGGGAGAGGGGCACCAGCGGTCAACCAGGGGGGCCTCAACCCAAACCGGGTCCTCCAAGGCATTCCATTCTCTAGGCTTGACGAGGCCCAAACATGTGTCCAAGGGGTGGGCAGCAGGCCCGTCAACAGCTGCCCCCTTGGGCCAGAGACAAATCACCAGCTCCTGTGCACAGTCCGCCGCATTCAACCCCCGTATAGAATAATAGGTGAGTAAGTGGCTGTGTGATTAACTCTGTAGGTGAGTGAGTAGGTGTGTGAGTACCTCTATGGGTGACTGAGAGTGGCTGTGTGGCTGTATCAGTAGATATATCAGTGGCTTTATTAGTGAGAGAGTTGGTTGGTGTACGAGTGGCTGTATGGGTGACTGAGTGGATGTGTGTGTAGACCTATGAATCAGTGAGTGGATATGTAAGTACTGGTTTGGGTGTGTCAATGGTTTTGAGAATGGTAGTGTGAAAGTTGGAGTGGGTGTATGAAACGTTACATGGGGGTATGAGTGGCTGCATCAGAGATTCTGTGGATGATGTCATCAGTAATGTCATTTGAGATGTCATCAGTGATGTCACTGACCATATCATGAGTGATGACATATGTGAGGTCATAAGCAGTGCATTGCAGGGGCGCGAGTTATTGTTAGCTCAGCTATCTAATACTGCTGAATTTCTCTGGTTTTGTACGAGTGAAATATCAGCCTAACTATAATGTCCCTGTAACCTTTGTTTTTTTCAGCGAATTTCTAAGTTTTTTTACATGCTAATTGTTAACTATAACGTCCCTGTGACCTTTGGGATTTTCAGTTTCTAAGGTTTTATTAAATTCTACTTATTAATTGTAATGTTCGTGTTTTTGTCTGTGAACCTTTAAGATTTTTGTACTTTCTTTCTAAAATTAGATATTGTGTATTATATTTAAATAATACACTACTCATTTTTGGATTTCATATGTGTTTATCAGAAAATACATTAATATCTGGTTTTAGTTTTAACAGTTTTGTAAGTCGGCACAACATTGTTGCATTTACTGAGGAGAATCTGTCATCAGTAAATGTATTTCACATACTGAAAAATACACTTAAAGAAATATTTTAAATAAAGTTTAACTTTAAATATTTAGTAAAATATTGTTTTAACTTTTTCTTTACGTGATCAAATTAGAAGAAATCTACCTTAAACAAAACAAAAATTGTATTTGTGACTTCCAACGTCACCGCAACGACTGAACTACTTTAAATTCTTTACTGGAGCAGACCAGGATTATTCATTTATTGTGCATTCTTAAAGTTGTGGAATTTAGTGTACAAGACAAAAAATTCAGAGAGAAGTCATAATGTTTTTAGCAAATGGTGGCCTGCTATGGACAGTGGATACCCAACTTTTTCCTAGTGGCACAGGGCCCGATTCAAAAAACTAATCTGAGACAAAATCCTAAATTTACGAATTTCGATATTCACAGAAGTCATTTAGAAGTACTAAATGTTAGGATTATGTCTCACTTAAACTTAAGTTTTGGTTTTAAGTTAAATTTAAGACAAATTTAAGTTTAACTGAGACAAAATCCTAGCTGTAAAGTTAGGATTTTGCCTCAGTTACACTTAAGCTTTTCTTAAGTTTAACTTAAGACCAAAACTTCAGATTAACTGAGACAAAATCCTAACTTTAGTACTCCTAAATGACTTCTATGAATACCAAAAGTCGTAAAGTTAGGATTTTGTCGCAGATTACTTTTGTGAATCGGGCCTCTAGTCTTTACTGAGGCTGACGTACAAAGATGTGCCTGATCCCCTTCTACAAGACAACGATTGCTTAAAAGCACTCCTAGAGCTGAGAGAACGTCTCTGTCGTTCCCCAGCACTGGGAATGCCTGATTACAGTTATAGGGTCACTTTGTTTTGCAGTGAGAGGGAGGGCTGCGCTGTCTCAGTACTTACTCAGGTGCATGGAGACACTCGAAGACCGGTGGCAAATTTTTCAACTACCTTTGACCCTGTTGCAGTAGGACTGCCCGTCTTCCTCAAATCGGTTGCAGCGGTTGGTGTCAGTAATCCCTCCTGCAAAGTAATAATATTGAGAATAACTTTAAAAATGTTTAGATCTCATGTACTTGGCTCTGCCAACAGAATCCCATCTAGCTGGTCCTGCTGGCAGTCAATGATATTGGCCCAGTGGTACCTGGCTTGACTCTGGGTCTGTGTGACACTGGTGTGTCCCCATGCATTGAACTTGACCCAAGCGCTCTTTTCAGAAAGCAATACGCCTTACCTGACCAGCCACCAACATGGGGTGCATGCGCTGCACTAAAAAAATTTGCTGCCACCTCCTCCTCTGAAAAAGTAACACCCTTGTGCCTAGTTCTTTTGGACTGCTCCCTGACTCTGCCACAGCTGTGTGGGTAGGCGAGAAACAGATATGGGGAACAATGGACACAGACAGGAGACAAAAAAGGGGGGAGAAAATTAAAAAGATTGTCAAAATAGGGATGCTTTGGGTATGATTAGATTAAACAAGGGGGGTTTTACCCAATCGAGTCACTAGGGACCTGGGTGCTATATGATACAAAATAGGGGGTCCCAGTGAAGGAGTATCACAAGTACACAAACGAACAGTATATAAGAACAAACTTTTGAAAAAGAATAAATCACAAACAAGTACTTCAGCACACTGTTATTTAATCCCAATGTGCCTATTCATGATACATAAAGCAGATTACTAGCACAATTGTTATAGTGCCCCAAGGGAGGGAAAGATAAGGGTCGGTGTTTGTGTAAGGGAGGGATGTGCAAGGTAGGTCATAGTGAAAACATTAGTAACAGTACATAATTCATAAAAGACCGACACAGCTGGCTTCAGAGCACTGAGCCAGTAGAATATAGTAGCAACTAATGCTCAACAATTAAAAGGAAACCATGTTAGCAATGCTAATATTTAATATTTGTAATGGTGGTTGCATCGACTGGTGTGTAGTAGTAGCCGTCGACGTTTCGACCCCAAGACTATAATGGTAGGTATACGTCACACCTTAAAGCGGGGTCTTCATCAGGACAGAAGAAAGCCAGGGGAACACTGATTTCTCATGGAAAGTTGGGCTGTTTAGCTCGCAACACAGGCAGGAGAACGAAGAGAAAGTACGTCCAATTAACCAAATGAAATTGCAAGGATCAATATATATTGGATCCAATAGATTCACTTGTGAATACCACGTTCAGTGAAATGCCAGAGTGGTCATCAACTATTATTTTTTCAAAGTAGGCTCAAATCTTAACATATTAGCAGGTAGTTATTCCATCCTAGGTATTTCATCAATGCACGGGCCACATGGGATGTATCCGTGCCTCATCAAAGTGAAATGTCCGCAACCGCGGTATTCATAAGCTAAATGCACCTGCAATGGCACGTGTCCGCTGTGCATAAATCGCAGTGGAACCTGTAACTCTCGTCGTGGTAACTGTAACCCTCGTCGTGGTTTGGATGTTCTATCTGCACATGTCCCAGCCTTCACTGTATGATTGCAGAGGCCCGAAGAGGATGCATCCGTCCCTCAATCTGGGAGGGTGCTCTTAGCGGTGCCGCAGATTATAATTCTTCAAATGTCCCCACAAGCTGCCTGATCCGCGTCTTCGCAACTGCCAGTTGCAGTTGCGAAGACGCGGATCAGGCAGCTTGTCGGGACGTTTGTAGAATTGCGGTATTACCTGCCTTTTCTCAACCTAGACAGTTTGAAGCGAGGACCAGGGGAAAGGGAAGAACTGACCAGAGCCAGCTTTGGGGGTTGGTCAAGGAATTCCCCCACACAAAGTCTGGCCCTGGATATACAAAATGGGACTTTCAGAACCATTCATCAGAGCACTCCTGGACTCAAGAAAGATTCAGAAGGAGTGCCCGGCTGCTTGAAGGACTGCCTTGCTTGTCCATTTATATGCACTAATTGGTTAACAAAGATGGTGGGTTGACACAATAACATAGAAAGTATGCTTTATAAAATATGGCTCGAAATTCGATATCTGGGCCACACAATGAAAACCAAGACAAAGGGCCTGAGGCAGATCTCGTTAACCAATCAGGGGATAGTTTTTCACATACTTGTTGTCTATTTGCATGTATCAGTTATTTAAGAGTGCCCTTGAATAACTCAGAAAATATATTGCATGGTGTGATTGGTATTCAACATTATGGCCACATGATGAAACCAAAGATATTACCCCCACAGGTTCAATATATATAATAGGATTTTACAAGAAATCATTTTACCCTCTCCATCACTATGGGGTTTTAGGACATTTTCGGAGCTCATTCGAAAAATCCGAGATCTCAAGGGTTTTGGGAAAATTGACAGATGAGTACTCTTTCTGACCATTGCATACTAACATGGGCAAATAAATTCCTTTCCTTTCTGCTCCTATTAAACACAAAAGGATTTACTATTTGTTCTCTTATTAAATATTTGCACCTTCTGGAGAACCTTTTTAACATCGGACTCACCAGCTAGTCACCGCACAAACCCACACAGCCAGACACACGCTCAACCCCATCTTCTCTGCCAGCTGGAACATCAGCTACAGCCACACCACTGACCTCTCCTGGACGTCCATCACTGAGTGCATCTCGCCTTCGCCATGCCTACTGTACACCACTGTCATCATCACCCCCAATCTCAGCTTGATCAAGGCCACCGAAGAACGTCTCGTCAACTCCCTCACACAACCACTCCGCCTACTGACGCCAACACCACAGCAAGCAACCTCCACCAATGGATCTGTAACTGCGCCAACACCCTGGTCCCCCTCAAGAAAAGGCCAGGCAAGCAACACTCCAAGGAGGCCAGCTGGTTTTCTCTTGCCCTCCATGAGTCCAGACGCGCCTGCATCCGACTTGAAAAGAGAAGGAGGAACAACAAAACCCAGAAAATCATGCACTCTTCAAATCTGCCATCAATGCATACCACCTTCTCCTGAAAACTACAAAGAAAACGCCCCACCACGAGCAGAATCAATGCCAACACACACAACAGCAAAGAACTCTTTGCAGTCATCAAAGAGTTCACCAGGCCCAACAGCGAGACCACAGACGTCCCCCTCTCTGAAAACCTCTGCAACAAACTCGGCACCTTCTTCCACCACAAGATCAGGAAGATCCACAACAGCTTCGACACCCTAGAACCGGCCACTATGCCCGCCGCCATCAAACCCAACCAAACCGCACCCAAACAGACCATGCTCTGTGGGACCCCGCTCTCAACAGAGGACACGCTCAAGAGACCATGAAGAGCATCCACTCAGTAGCCCTGAAAGAGCTATTGCCCACACCACATCTTCCACAGTGCGGCCATCGCCCCCCAGCTTTGCCGCACCATCAACTGCTCCATCAAAACCGTCACCTTCCCCAGTGACTGGAAACACGCCGAGATCAACCCCTTGCTGAAGAAGCCATCCTCGGGCCCAAAAGACCTCAAGAACTTCAGACCCATCTCCCTCCTCACCTTCCCAGCCAAAGTCATTGAAAAGGCCATCAACGCCCAACCACATCCTGGACACCTCCCAATCCGGCTTCTGAAGCAACCACAGCACAGAGACCGCACTCCTCGCTGCCACTGACGACAGCCGTTCCCTCCTCAACCGGGGTGAGACCGCAGCCCTCAGCCTACTAGACCTCTCGGCCACCTTCGACACCGTTTCACACTTCACCCTAATCACGAGACTCCACAACGCCGGCATCCGTGACAAGGTTCTGGGCTGGATCTACTCCTTCATCACCAGCCAGACTCAGTGAGTCAGACTACCACTGTTCCTCTCAGAACCCACACAGATCAGCTGTGAAGTGCCCCAGGATTTCTCCCTGAGCCCCACCCTCTTCAACATCTAAATGGCCACCCTTCACAGCCATCGTCAAAAGCCACGAACTCCACATCATCTTCTGTGCCGATGACACCCACCTGATCCTCTCTCTCACCAACGAACTCACAACCGCCAGAACCAACTTCCACAGTTGAATGCAGGCAGTTGCTACCTTGATGAAAGACAGCTATCTTAAGCTCAACTGGGACAAGACCGAAGTACGCACCCTGTGACCTACCCCTTCAGCTTGGGGTGACTCCTGGTGGCCAGCCGTTCTGGGATCTCCCCCAACCCTAACAGACCACGCACGCAACCTCGGCATCATACTGTACTCATCACTCACTTTGAACCGCCAAATCACTGCAGTTTCCGCAGCCTGCTCCACACGCTCCACCTGCTTCGAAAGACATTCTAATGGATCCCCACAGAATCCAGAAAGACGGCCATTCACCCTTCATCACCAGCAGACTCGACTACGGCAACACACTCTACGCCAGTGTCCCCCGGAAAGAGCTCAAGAAACTATAGAACCTCCAAAATGCTGCAGCCAATCTGGTCCTCGACATCCTCCACAACAGCCACATCACGCAACGCCTCTGACAACTCCACTGGTTCCCAGTCACTTCCAATCTCCTCACTCATGCCTACAAAGTTTTACATGATGAAGGACCAGCATACCCACACCACCTCCTCACATTTTACGTACCCGCCAGACAACTACGAGCCTCCTAACTAGCCCTTGCCACCCTTGCCCAGGGTCCACATGACCAGAACCGGAGGAAGGTCGTTCTCCTATCTCAGCGCTAAGACCTGGAACACCCTGCCCCTCCACCTTTGGCAATCCGCATCCCGGACCCAATTGAGGAAGGACCTCCAGATCTGGCTCTTCAAATAATCCTCCTCCCTGTCCGACCAGCGGCCCCCTCTCCCATCGCATTGAGATCCTCATGGATGAGTACCCGCACTATACAAGACCCTGATTGATTCATTGGTGCTTACAAATAGCACCTGAAAACACTGGCACAAATTGAGTACTGATTATATGTAACATAAGAAGAAGGATAGATGTGAGTATGAGAGGGTAGGGCAGAGAGCTATAATAGCCCTTATTTTGAGGCAGTGGTGCATCGCTATAGACTTACACCTGTCTGGTATTGATGCTTTGATCAATTTATTTGGATCCAGCATGAAAGAGCGATATAAACTGCCAGTTCAAGAAGGCACCCTTATTTTACTTGGGATGCATTGCTATAGAGAAGAATATGAGCTGGAGACTTTCTGCACCATTTTCCAAGGTTTTCAACACAAAAAATCCCACTTAACTACCAAAGAAATTGACTCCACCCCCACTGTGTTTCTTCCCCCACACGCAAACTCTCTGTTTCCTTTTTCCTGTAGCCATGCTGTGCAGAATTGGTGAGGCTGTACAGCATGGCTAAAAACCATTGGCAAAGCCAGAGTTCTCAATGGAGTGACCTTTTGGTTTTGGCAATGCTTGTTTTTCCTTACTGGGGCAAGCATGCAGTGATCTTCTTTGCCAGAATTTGCTTTTCCGTTACACCCACTACCCCCTCCACTTCCTTCCCGGCTCACCCAGAGGTCCCCTCAAACATGCAACACATGCTCAGAGCAGGAGGAAGGGCTGTACTGGGCGCAGCGTGCATCAGACGTTTTCCAGGGAAGCTGGAAGGTTGGGGGCCGGTTCTGCAGCAGTCGGGCCGCTATTTTGTTACGGGTCTGGATTTGCACCAGTGCTGCAATATCGGCCGCCAGTACCAAAAGCAGTAGTGCTTCACTGGAGGAGTGTGGCTCAATGGTTAGAGCGGCAGACCCTGATGCAGAATTCTGGCAAGGGGACCAGGGTTCGATTCCCGCCTCGGCGGGGTCTCGGGTCCAATTTCCTCGGACCTGTTAATTCTCGCCTCGGTGCCTATTCCAATCATGGAGTCCCACTCCACAACTCTGGGCAATAGCTTGCTTAATCTCCACACCGGCCCCAACAGCACTAAGGATGGCTGGCTTCACCCTGGGGGTGCCCAGGAGTGGACACTTCACAGGGAAAGCCAGGAGGGGTTCCACAGCGGTATGAGTATCAGCGCAAGGAAGCCAAATAGGCGACCGTCTGGTGACAGTGTGCTCTATAAATACCATGACATTAACATTTACATTTGACATTTACATTTCAGACTTGCACTCCAACCCATCCCCTGTGGCTGGTTCTATCAAAAATTACAGGGCTGCTTTGGCTGCCCAATCCTGCTGTGGCAGGAGGTAAATGCATGTGTTAAACCCCATGGAGCTGGGAACTGGTCCCACATGGAAATTACCCATCCTAAGGGGTTTAACTCGTAACTGAGCGGTACTGGCGCATATTAGCAATACATTTGCATGCAAATTTACGATCACCCCACTATCATCCATCTCGGATTCAGGACCATGGCCCTTCACTACCAATTTCTCCCAGTAACAAAAGTAATGCCTCGCGCCCAAGCTCTGGAAGGAGGGTCACCTTCTGTCACATTGATAAATGCACTTGATTAGTGCAAATTCTATCGCCAATGCCAGAGAACCCGGGGATCAGCGCAGGCCGAGGGCACATTCATTATAGGCCCACCCCTTTTAACTTGTCTTTGGAAAATAAACACTATTGATCGGTGTCCCTCCTGCTCCCTGCTGCTGTTGGAGCTGCTGTGAATGAGTAACCAGGACCTGCATGTGACTGTGCGATTATCACCAGCAGCAACCCAGGTACTTTGTAACAGAATTAATGCAAACTTTTTCCGCAAGTTTTTAAAAGAAACTAAATTATCACACGCTCCAATCGTGTTTCTCCTTGTAATTTCAGAGAATTCCGATAAAATCAGCAGGTAGATTGCTGTGTACATCTTGTAAAGAGGAAGTTTGCAAAACTATCGTTCGTCATTGGCCCCTGAAGGCAAGGCCGGCTAGGCTAGGCTAACATTAACAAGGGTGTGCGATGCACCATGTGTCATCAGGTACACAAACATACCTGAACAATAGGGCCGGTGTTTAAAGGATGCCAGGGCCAGCATTTTATTTCCGTAACTGGCATCAACAAAACCTTTATGTTTCTAAAATGAGCATTTCCATAACTTCAAAGAGGTGAGTTTTAAATAAGCGAATTTATTCATGATTACTGCTTTGTAAAATTTATTATAGGTCTGATTACCAATTTCTGCAGCTGAGTTTCTGTCTTCCGCTGTGGCATATTAACTTCATCTGCTAAGGCATCAGTGAAAAACTCAGGGCCTCATTTATGGGTTTTTTGCCGCAGGGCAGCGCGGCAGGCCTTGTTGCTGAGTTGCTATATTGCAAAAGAAAAGGGCAGGAACGCGGCTTATCTATCAGATATGGCTCATTCCTGTCCTTTTCCCCTGTGCCGGTGGATAATGGGCTGACGTGCACCAATGCAGGCACCTTTACACCATGGTGCAAGTGTGCCTGCGTTGCGGGGATGATTATTTTTGTGCAGGAAGGCGAACCTTCTTTCACAAAAACAATCACAAGAGGCTGTTTCCTCTTTCTATGTGTGCTGCAGAATGCAGCACACATAGAAAAAGGGAAAACGAGAATAAATAAAGATATTTCTCCTCATTGTGTCTCCCTTACGTCTGCCCTGGGGAGGAATACGTTTTTGGCGCTCCTCCGACTTACGATTTCTCTTAAATCTGGAGCAGTGTTAAAAAGCCATGGGTGTTGCTGGGAACGCCCCCAGCAACACCCATAGAACGCCCCTTTCACGCAGTTTTCTGCATGGAGGGAGCACATATTTATAAGGCCACAAAAAGCCACATAACATGGCTTTACGTGGCCGTATAAATATGCCAGTGGCACATTACGGCACTCAACGTAAAAAAAAGTGATGTTCCGGCAGCGCAATAGTGCCGGTAGGGCCTCATAATTGAGTCGCTCAATCCCGTTTGTGGTTCTCTCCTAGGGTAGGCAGTAGTTTCCCCACTGAGGACATCATGATCAGATCCACAGAGCTCACTGCCCCAGAGGTACTGATACTAGGGCCATCTGTAACTCCAAGGGGCAGCAGAGGGTGTAAGCCACTGGCTATTACAAGTGGCATTCTGAAGACTGCCTTAGAAGGGAGGAATTGCCGGGGTAATAAGTAATTCTATGCCAGACCGCACAAGTTATTTCTCACTTCACACTGTATTTCACCTGCAGACTGCATCTGCATTTAGGAGGCGGGGTCTCCCAGTGAAAGACACAGAACCCTTGGTGTTCTACAGGACTCGTAATTAGATTAAAACTGGTAACTCCTGATACTGGTCCATCAGAATAAAACAGGCCTCGTAATCAGGCTCCAAAATGGCTGTAACTGACCTCTGGGGAGCCACTTGGGCAGAACCTCGGGTGGAAAATGTACAAATGTTGTGATTTAATCCACCAAATGTAGACAGGAATAGTGTAAGGAAGTTATCCACATTAATAACTGAACTCTGCAATGCAAACAATGCGCAGTCACAGCAGGAACGAGAGTGTTTATTTGACATCATAGTAGTGTTTGTAGGTGTGACACTTTGAGGCCGATTAGGATCGTGGACGGAAACGTGTCCCGTCCGCCAAGGAAGCGGGCAAGATACTCCGGACCGCTCCGCGGATAAACCGCCGTAGCGATTAGGATTATACTGGTACGAACCGCGGACCGCGGCGGACGGAGAACACCAAAGTCCGTCCGCGGCAGACGGAGTACACCAGAGCCCGCAGCAAACGGACGGAACCGACCAAGCCCCGTCCGCCGCGGACGCACATAAACGCGGGAACAGCCACCTCCACCACCATACCTGCGAAGGCTCCGTGTCCGCGATTAGGATAACGCCGCCTGTACCCCGGTACGCACCGCCATCCACGTCCGCGGCGGAAAGAATGCAACGAGAAACAGTGCATCACAGCGGAAGCCCAACACGAACAACATCCCTACCGTCAAACCAATGTCAAAAAGTGTGACGGAAGTAAATTGCAAATACACGAAAAAGGACTACCCCCACCTGAAACACCAACACCAATCACAAGCCACAATGACACCCCCCAAGTACCCAATAATGCACACTAATCAACACACCCACCTACCACCTGACTGCCAACAACCATTGAGACACAACTATAAAATGACACACACCCACTACCACAATCCTTTGCATCACAGCATAGCTGCTAGCAAGAGGCCCAATACGAGCGACAGCATACACCAATTGAAGACACACAACCACCACCCTACCACACCCACCACACAAACACCCACCACACCATTCCTACACACCACACAACACACACCTCTACCCCCCAACTCACTCAACCCACACCCTGAGCACCACACACCATGGCACCCAAAAAAAAACCTAAATTCACGGAGACGGAGTTGAAGGTAATGGTGGATGAAATTATCCGTGTTGAGCCCCACATATTCGGGGCCCAAGTCCAGCAGACCACTGTGGCGCAAAAAAATCACATGTGGGACAGGATCGTCAGTCGGGTGAATGCGTCAGGGACCGTGCGAAGGACAAAGCACGAGATACAGAGGCGGTGGCATGACCTGAAAACCAGGGTGAAAGGCATCCGTGCCAAAAACCATGTGAGAGCTAATCACACTGGCGGCGGCACACCCCCGGAGCCCATACCCTACACTGATTGGGAGGTAAAGGTGCTGGGCATACTGCACCCAGAGAGCCTGGAAGGACATGAGGAAGGAGAAGATGCTGGTAAGTACTAACCAAGCACCACGATCAGAACGACATGGTCAGCCTCACACAACTGAGAAGACACATCTCCCAGGCTCCAACCCATGCACGTGGGCCACATACTCACCAAAATGTAAATGGCTATCAACAAGCCCCCATGTCCACAGGGAGGGTGGTGGTGGTGTGTGGGGTGTGTGAGAGACCAGCACTAAAACTCCCAGCAGGCCCCCATGTCCACAGGGAGGGCGGTGGTGGTGTGTGGGGTGTGTGAGAGACCAGCACTACAACTCCTAACAGGCCCCCATGTCCACAGGGTGTGTGTGAGAGGTGGGTGGGGTGTGTGAGAGACCAGCACTACAACTCCTAACAGGCCCCCATGTCCACAGGGAGGGTGGTGGTGGTGGGTGGGGTGTGTGAGAGACCAGCACTACAACTCCCAACAGGCCCCCATGTCCACAGGGAGGGCGGTGGTGGTGTGTGGGGTGTGTGAGAGACCAGCACTACAACTCCCAACAGGCCCCCATGTCCACAGGGTGTGTGTGAAAGGTGTGTGGGGTGTGTGAGAGACCAGCACTACAACTCCCAACAGGCCCCCATGTCCACAGGGAGTGTGTGAGAGGTGGTGGGGTGTGTGAGAGACCAGCACTACAACTCCCAACAGGCCCCCAAGTCCACAGGGTGTGTGTGAGAGGTGGGTGGGGTGTGTGAGAGACCAGCACTACAACTCCCAACAGGCCCCCATGTCCACATGGTGTGTGTGAGAGGTGGGCGGGGTGTGTGAGAGTCCAGCACTACAACTCCCAACAGGCCCCCATGTCCACAGGGAGGGCGGTGGTGGTGGGTGGGCTGTGTGAGAGACCAGCACTACAACTCCCAACAGGCCCCCATGTCCACAGGGAGGGCGGTGGTGGTGGGTGGGGTGTGTGAGAGACCAGCACTACAACTCCCAACAGGCCCCCATGTCCACAGGGTGTGTGTGAGAGGTGTGTGGGGTATGTGAGAGACCAGCACTACAACTCCCAACAGGCCCCCATGTTCACAGGGAGTGTGTGAGAGGTGGGTGGGGTGTGTGAGAGACCAGCACTACAACTCCCAACAGGCCCCCATGTCCACAGGGTGTGTGTGAGAGGTGGGTGGGGTGTGTGAGAGACCAGCACTACAACTTCCAACAGGCCCCCATGTCCACAGGGTGTGTGTGAGAGGTGGGTGGGGTGTGTGAGAGACCAGCACTACAACTCCCAACAGGCCCCCATGTCCACAGGGTGCGGTGGTGGTGTGCGGGGTGTGTGAGAGACCAGCACTACAACTCCCAACAGGCCCCCATGTCCACAGGGAGGGCGGTGGTGGTGGGTGGGGTGTGTGCGACAGGACACTGAAATGTAATCAAATTGATATGAACATGTAATGTCCACAGTACTGATCAGCACAATCTTGTCCCTCAGGTGATCGTAATCTGACTGGTGAAACCAGCAACCGGCCGCAAGACTCGCCTCACACCCATACCAGACTCTCTGGGGAAGATGCCACAGCCAGCTCCGGTGCGGAGGATGGTGCGGGCCCAAGCAGACTGCCAGGGCCATCTGGCTCACAGGAAATCCCGGCCCGACAACCGTCGCCTGTGTAACTCCTGCAACACCGGCCACAGTGAGCTGCAGACTCACCACCACCACCACCACCACCACCAGTACCACCACTCCTGCCTGTGCCACCCTGCCTAACCCACCGCACGACGTAGGGCCATCGGCCTCCCACCCAAGCAGAGAGAGTGGGCCAGACAGGAGAGAGGCGAGGCCACATCAGCCAATCAAGAGATCCACACTCCGTCGCGCTGAGGAAGGCCACCCACCCCATCCTGTGGCAGAGTCACTTGAAGCCCTAGCCAGGTGCCAGGCTTCCTACGACCGTAGCCAGGAACAGGCAGATTGTGCCCACCAGGACTCGGTGGACAACACTAACATGTTGCGGGACATTGAGGGCCGCCTTGGCCAGATAGTGGACATCATGGGCCAGCAGACAACAATGTGGAGGGAATGGATAGCCCGCAACAACCCCACCCCCCCTCAACCAAGTGTCCAGACGCCACGGCCAGCAACACCACCCCCACCGCCACCGCCACCTGTGCCCCTGGCGACGGATGTGGCCCCTGAGCAACCTGCCCCCCCAGCTGACTCCGTTCCACCTCAAAGACGGAGGGGCCGTCCGAGGCTGGAAGTGAGTGAGAGCAGTGGGGGGGCTCCACCCACACGCTCCAAGAGGGGCCGGCAATGACTCTGACACTGCCTGAGCCAGCCATTCACCCTGGCAACTATCCTGTCCCACATAGCCAATCATTGGCACAGGTCTGCTGGACTAGCCTGACATCACCCAATGTGGTGTCATCACCGACATTTCATCTGCCATTACCTTCAACTCACACTCCCCAACCCCACACTTACTTGTAAATATTCACCAGCACCAATGCACAACCTGTAAATAAATGCCACTTACACACTCAATGATGTGTTGCCTCCATGTTTAATCACATGATTGCCTCAGAAACAGACGTAACCAGGTGCAGGGATCCAAGTCGTACATAATCATGCCGCTGCGGGAGTGACCTAGGGAAATTCAGAGACAGCAAACACACGTCAGGAAACATATTCACACCCATCACAACACACAGCACAGCAACATTCCACAAACCACACTCAACACAAAATCATTGGATGAGAGGACAAACATCATGGAGACTTGCATGTCCAAATAAATGAACACACACCTATGCAACCATCACTTAGCAGAACACCCAGCTGATGCACACCACATCCACCCAACACCAGCAAACATACATAAGGCATTGTCAACCGGCACAAGAGGTAGTTACTCACATTCAAGGGAAGTAGCGATCAATGAGCTGGCGCCTCTGGTCCACACCTTCCTCCTCACCACTATCCTCATCAGTCGACATGGGTGGGATGGGAGGCCGAGGAATTTGTTGGTCTTCAGGGTCCAAGAGCAGTTCAATGTCATTGCGCACGGCCAGGTTGTGGAGCATGCAGCAGGCAATCACGATCCTGCATACTTTGCCTGGTGAGTAAGGCAGGGCCCCTCCGGTCTTATCCAGGCACCGAAACCTAGACTTTAGCAGTCCAAAAGTACGTTCCACCACTCTACGTGTCCTTCCATGTGCATCATTGTAGCGCATTTCACCCGCTGTAGTAGGATTATGTATGGGACTCAGGAGCCAGGGCCGGTTTGGGTACGCCGAGTCGCCTATGTAGGGGGATGACAGACACAAATATCACAACCAGAATTGGTGGGTACCCCATGCCACACAGAAATCACAAAAGTCCCCACAGCATACTCACCAACAAGCCACGCACGACCGGGACGCAGATTTGCCATCAGTTGGGGGACAATGCTGCTCCGCATGATGTGGGCGTCATGTGCGGAGCCTGGAAATCTTGCACACACATGGGAGATGGTGTTGTCGGCCAGGCACACCACCTGCACGTTCAGCGAATGGAAGTGCTTCTGATTCCTATAAACCTGCTCACGTGCCCGTGGTGTAATGAGAGCGATATGTGTGCCATCAATGGAACCCACTACGTGTGGTATCTGGCCCAGTGCATAGAAGTCTGCTTTGACTGCTGGCAACTCTGCCGGCCGTGGGAAATGGATGTAGTCATCCTTGTATAGCATCATAGCTTTTAGAACATCCCGAAGTACCATGCTGAACATGGACTGTGACATCCCCCCGGCATGTCCAACTGTGTACTGGAAGGTGCCAGTAGCAAAAAAAGTGTAGTGCCGCCATCACCTTTGCTGTGGGTGTAATGGAACCAGGATACGTCCTTTGTGGCTGCAGATGAGGAGACAATTGGGCAACAAGCTCCATCAATCTACGTCGATCTAGCCGGAATTTCCTGATCACCTCCTCGTCAACCATATCCTCCAGCACAGTGTATGGCCGATGCACATTTGGAGCCCTCCTGTGTGGGAGAGAGATGTAACTTGAGTCAACTTACAAACAACGCATAGGTGTGCAACTCCATCACATGTAAGCCAACATTAGCAAGAAGATAAATGTTGCGGACAATGGTCATATGTGTGACATCTCTGATAGTAACTACAATACGGAGTGCCCCATTAACAATGTGCAGCCACTAGCAACAGGAAGTGTGTCAACACGTACAACGCAACTTAGTTACATGTCAACATTACTGACAAGACGTGTGTCATGACCCTAATGTGTAGAAGCCACATCACAGACACACATGCAAGTGCATGCACACAAACGATAATGATACGCACACACCATGTCATCATGCAGCAATGCCAACACCAATAATGGTGAGCATACGGACATTACATGCATGGTGACACAACAGGCAACACACATACACTGAATGCATGTGTACCCCCACCATTGTAGTGACCTCACATGAACCACACACTGACAACAGATTCAGAATGTGGCGATACAGCCGTGATGTACTGTGTAGATGTGAAGAAGTAAAAACATCTGTAGGGTCACACCCGACGTCAACACGTCGACATGCACATGTGTTGCACATTGTGTGCACACCGATGGGCATAGTATGGACACACATGGAATAGTGCATGACAAATGAAGTTTCCCTATCACGCTCACAACCCTCATGACGCAACTGCAGACAATACACCACGGTGTAGCGTCTGAAAATATACAATCATTGGCGCCGCCATGGCGGTGCGCGTCTTCCGCTATTTTCGAATGGGCATACGCGGGCCGCGTTCCCTCTCCCCATTGTCTGCATGTACACGGACCGTCACGATCACACATCGGCAATCGCATGTGCAAGCTTCCGGGACGGATGCTTCTTTTGCAACAATGTTCTATCACTGGCGCCACCATGGCGGTGCACGTATTTGGCGGGGGAGGTGCTGGCCAACACACCCTTTAGATGTAGTCAATGGACATGGCAGTTCATGACCCCCCTTACAGTCACATTGCATCATCCACCGTACACCGGCCGTGCCAGGCCCGGCCTAGGACCGCCGTGCCGGCCATGTCCACAACCGCCGTGCCAGGCCCGGCCTAGGACCGCCGTGCCGACCATGTCCACAACCGCCGTGCCACGCCCGGCCTAGGACCGCTGTGCTGGCCATGTCAGCCACCGCCGTGCCAGGCCTGGCCTAGGACCGCCATGTCAGCCACCGCCGTGCCAGGCCTGGCCTAGGACCGCCGTGCCAGCCATGTCCACAACCGTGCCAGGCCCGGCCTAGGACCGCCGTGCCGGCCATGTCAGCCACCGCTGGGCCAGGCCCGGCCTAGGACCGCCGTGCCGGCCATGTCAACCACCGCCGTGCCAGATGAGTGAACACTCGTCGGTGGCTGACATGGCCGGCACGGCGGTCCTAGGCCGGGCCTGGCATGGGGGTGGCTGACATGGCCGGCACGGCGGTCCTAGGCCGGGCCTGGCACGGCGGTTGTGGACATGGCCGGCACGGCGGTCCTAGGCCGGGCCTGGCACGGCGGTGGCTGACATGGCCGGCACGGCGGTCCTAGGCCGGGCCTGGCACGGCGGTTGTGGACATGGCCGGCATGGCGGTCCTAGGCCGGGCCTGGCACAGTGGTTGTGGACATGGCTGGCAAGGCGGTCCTAGGCCGGGCCTGGCACGGCGGTGGCTGACATGGCCGGCACGGAGGTCCTAGGCCGGGCCTGGCACGGCGGTTGTGGACATGGCCGGCACGGCGGTCCTTGGCCGGGCCTGGCACGGCGGTGGCTGACATGGCCGGCACGGCGGTCCTAGGCCGGGCCTGGCACGGCGGTTGTGGACATGGCCGTCACGGCGGTCCTAGGCCGGGCCTGGCACGGCAGTGGCTGACATGGCCGTCACGGCGGTCCTAGGCCGGGCCTGGCATGGCGGTTGTGGACATGGCCGGCATGGCGGTCCTAGGCCGGGCCTGGCACGGCGGTTGTGGACATGGCCGGCACGGCGGTCCTAGGCCGGGGCTGGCACGGCGGTGGCTGACATGGCCGGCACGGCGGTCCTAGGCCGGGCCTGGCACGGCGGTTGTGGACATGGCCGGCACGGCAGTCCTAGGCCGGGCCTGGCACGGCGGTGGCTGACATGGCCGGCACGGCGGTCCTAGGCCGGGCCGGCCCGGCCGGTATACGGTGGATGATGCAATGTGACTGTAAGGGGGGTCATGAACTGCCATGTCCATTGACTACATCTAAAGGGTGTGTTGGCCAGCACCTCCCCCGCCGAATACGTGCACCGCCATGGTGGCGCCAGTGATAGAACATTGTTGCAAAAGAAGCATCCGTCCCGGAAGCTTGCACATGCGGTTGCCGATGTGTGACCGTGACGGTCCGTGCACATGCAGCCAATGGGAAGAGGGAACGCTGGCCGCGTATGGCCAATCGTAAGTAGCGGAAGCAGTGCACCGCAACTCCAGGGCCAGTCATTGTCCCTTTTACAAACACGCATCCAGGGCTGACCAATTGCTGGCGACGTATACCACTGACATGTGCTCAGGGCCCTATATATGTGTGATGTCAAAAAGCACACATCCTACCCTGGGAACCAGTGCTGGCTGTTCACCTCGACCTGCTGCTGCTGAGCTGACCACCGACTGCTGCCTGTGACCATCACCTCGACCTGCTGCTGCTGAGCTGACCACCGACTGCTGCCTGTGACCATCACCTCAACCTGCTGCTGCTGAGCTGACTACCGACTGCTGCCTGTGACCATCACCTCGACCTGCTGCTGCTGAGCTGACCACCGACTGCTGCCTGTGACCATCACCTCGACCTGCTGCTGCTGAGCTGACCACCGACTGCTGCTCTAGTGCCATACTCCGTGATCTTGCCATGTCGAGAGTCAAAGAGATCCGGTCTCGTCCCTTCACCGCCGCGGAGCTTGATGTCCTCGTGGACGGTGTGCTCCGCAACTTTGTACGGCTCTACGGCGCACCCGGACAGGTGGTAAGTGCAGTGTGGGACATGTTGGTGTGCATGAGGTGGTCAATGACTCCTGGCTTCTGCAATCTTAGCTGTGTACTGTGGGCCCGACATATTTGTCGGAATGTGCATGGCTGCTGACAGATACGTGTTGCCCCTATCTGTGTGACAGGCAAACTCTACACTGACTTGCACTCTTTTGTCTCCCATCATGGTAGGTCAAGCTGCACCTTCGCAAGGACGTGTGGAGGAGCATAGCACGTGATGTACGGGCATTGGGGGTGTGCAATAGACGACATACACACTGCCACAAACGCTGGGACGACATTTCCAGGCTGAGCAAGAATGTAGCGGAAGTGACACTGGGGATGATTCCAAGGACGCCACGTCTGGCCCGACGCTCCATGACCCCTCTCATGCACCGTATTATTGCAGTGACGCATCCTGACCTGTCCGAACGGCTGAGTGTGGATCAACAGCAAACTAGCGGTGAGCAGACTGTCTGTGTATGTTACTTGGGAGTGCAATGCATGTATTGGTGCCCAGACACAGTAGTGACTTCCGTGGTGCGTATGTATCGCTGCGATGCCATGTTGGTGCCATTGGGTGAGTGTAATTTGACATCCAGGTCCGGCATGTTGACACGCCACTTGCTTAGTAGTTGAGTGTTGGAGCACATGCCGTAGTGGTCCGTGGCCCCATGGCAAGACATGTGTGCAGATGTACATGCTCCTGCCCTGTCCGCATGCTGTACATGTGTCACGGCCAACAACGCTGATGTCATGTGAGGATGACTGGTAGAGGTGGGCCGTGTGCAGGATGGGGGCTAGAAGAACTTTGTCAGCAATGGAATTAGGGATTCCTTGTACTTCTGTACGTGAGTTTGCCCATGACTTACACCTCTTTTCTGTGCATTTCAGCTTTGGCAGAGGGCACTCAGCCACAGACAGCGGAGATGAGTGGAGGCAATGCTTCCGGATCAGACTTCGCGCACACACAGACTGACACAGAGGAGGGCAGCGCCGGAGAGGGGGACAGGACCGTCGCTGAGGACTCGCATGTGGAGACACCATCGTCCTCATCTACCGAGAGTGTTGGTGAGCCAGCACTGTTGTCACAGACTGGGAGTGGGCAATCAACACCTTCGGTCGGGACACAGCACACAGGGCCCACACTGCCGCCAACTGCACCATGTACTGTTCGTGCACGCAGGAGTAGGGGGAGCAGAGTGGCGTTCGGTGCAGGCACCGCTGCCCCTGCCACGGTGACCCAAAATTCACTTTGTGCTGAGGCTGTTGATCTGCTGCGACAGCTGTGTGTGGGGCAGACCAATATGACAAATGCATTCCAAGACCATGATAGGCAGTTGGGGCAGGTGGTGGCATTCATGGAAGGGATGCATGGCGATCTTGCTGGTCTACACAGGACAGTTCAGTCATTGGCAAGCAGTGTGTCGTCTGCCATTGTACAGTCGCATGGACAGGGTGCTACTTCTGTTTCCCCATCTACACCACTGGATGTCTCGGGGGGGAGTGAATATTCTGACCAGGACTCTAATACAGGTTATTGCACTAGAAGCAGCGTCAGACAGCACGTCAGGGCACGGAGGGCACAGACACCATCCCCTAGGTCAGCAAAATCTGTTCACAAAGACAACGTCAGATACACTGGAGTACACACACAGGATCCACAAGTGGTGTTGGGGGACATGCCTTCACATGCTACACAGGCATTCCACACAAAAGGTACTCCCAAGGCAAGGGATACTCCCAAGTCCATGGACACTCCCTTGGACAAGGACAGTCAGAGGACAAAGGCACCTCAAAAGAGCAGGGACACTCCCAAGGACAGGCACACAACAGAGGAAGGGCCATCTCCCAAGGGCAGGGACAAGGACAGTCAAAAGACAATGGCACCTCCAAAGAGCAGGGACACTCCCAAGGGCAGGCACACAACAGAGGAAGGGCCATCTCCCAAGGGCAGGGACAAGGACAGTCAAAAGACAATGGCACCTCCAAAGAGCAGGGAGAGTCCCAAGGGCAGGCACACAACAGAGCAAGGGCCATCTCCCAAGGGCAGGGACACACACAGGGAGAAGGTGTCTTCTGGAGACAGGTACACCACAGACGACAAGTCTGCTGCCAGGAACAGGGCACCGTCCAGGGCACAGGGAAAGTCCAGAGCCAACACTCCTCCTACGGATAAGGCACATCTTAGGGACAAGGCTTCTCCCATGGACACTGGCGCAATCAAGGACAGGCATACATCACCCCTGGCTGCACTGAGGCTGATGTTGTCGAAGGAATGGAAAACAGATGTCTCCGCGGTGGAGTCCCCCCATACCTCCACTCCCATCCAGGCCCGTCAGAAGCAGAGGAGGGAGTCCCCTGTTGTTGCATCCCCCATTACACATGATTCTGAGTCCAGGCGGCAGGCACACAGCAAACGACAAGCAGGCTCCAGCACGTCCCCAGAAAGCCGACCCCCGGCAGCAGATGCTCCACCTATGGTGGGTGATAATTCTTTAGAGTCCCCACCACTTGCCAGTCCTGTCCTGTCCAGGGTACACTCACATATCCCTAAGAAACGCAGACACACACCATTGACACCTGCCCACCCCAATGTCGCTCAAGTACAGCTATCCCCAGCTCCCAGGGCCACCCTGCCTCCTGGCCCATACAGCCCTGTGGCTCATCATTTCTGTGGTCCCAGTGGTGCTGGTGCAGTAGACTCTCATGTATCAGATAGTGGCACTGTGTCTGTTGTTTGCTGTCATGCATCATGTAGTAGCACAGTCTCAGTTGTGCCCTCTCCTGTTTCAGGTGCTGGCAGTGTATCTGGGTCTATGGCTCATGTGTCAGTCAGTAGATCTGTGGCTGTGTCTCACACTCCTGTTTCTGGTGCTGGCAGTGTGTCTGGGTCTGTGGCTCACGTGTCAGTCACTACATCTGTGGCTGTGTCTCACATTCCTGTTTCAGGTGCTGGCAGTGTATCTGGGTCTATGGCTCATGTGTCAGTCACTTGAGCTGTGGCTGTGTCTCACTCTCCTGTTTCTGGTGCTGGCAGTGTGTCTGGGTCTGTGGCCCATGTGTCTGTCACTCGGGCTGTGGCTGTGTCTCACATTCCTGTTTCTGGTGCTGGCAGTGTGTCTGGGTCTGTGGCCCATGTGTCAGTCACTCGGGCTGTGGCTGTGTCTCACACTCCTGTTTCTGGTGCTGGCAGTGTGTCTGTGGCAGGTAGTTCACGCAGTCCACCTGATTCTGTGATGTGAGGTGCTGTTCACTTCACTCACATGTTATTGCACATGGTGTGTACATTGTCCATTGAGAACACCCTTGCACTGTTGTGGTTCTTGGGACGGGTTGCTTGGAACAGGTACTTGTGCTGCCTCTGATGGACCTGTCCAGTGCAATGGACTGTTGATGCACTTAGCCCCTCTCACGTGCTGCCTCTGATGGACATGTTCAGTGCAATGGGCTGTTGATGCACTTAGCCACTCTCACATGCTGCCTCTGATGGACCTGTCCAGTGCAATGGACTGTTGATGCACTTAGCCCCTCTCATGTGCTGCCTCTGATGGACATGTTCAGTGCAATGGACTGTTGATGCACTTAGCCCCTCTCACGTACTGACTCTGATGTACCTGCTCTGTTGTCCACAATGCCCTGTTGCTGTTCTGATACTGCATTCTGCCCTCTCGTTTACTGCCTCTGATGTACCTGCTCTGTTGGGCATATTGCCCTGTTGATGCTCTGATACTGCATTCTGCCCTCTCGTTTACTGCCTCTGATGTACCTGCTCTGTTGTCCACATTGCCCTGTTGATGCTCTGATACTGCATTCTGCCCTCTGATGTGGTGCCTCTGATGTTCATGCTCTGGTGCCCACTTTGCCCATGCTCACGCTTACACTGTGATTATACCCCTATTATGTGTAATAAAGGTAGTCAATCATGTGTCGTGGTTTGTCGTAGTCATTCCTGGTTGCGTACTACAATTGTGTATTTGTATTTGCTTGTGATCAGTGGTTTCGGTAACATGACACTCCCCCTCCCAACGTCACGGCCCTTGCAGGTATTCCCCTCCAGACAGCGATTGGTTTGTGCCTTACCTGCGTTGTCGTCGATAGTGGGCCAAGACTTGGAGGTGGTGGATCACGAAGAGCATCGGGAAAGCGTGTAGCGCTGGGTCCATGGTGGCGAGCAGCTTGCGGTGGGTATCTCTGCTATGTATGGTATCTTCGCTGTGGGGAATCCGCCATGTTCAGACAGGTTGTTTTTCCGCAGCGGTTTTATGTGTATTTTCCGCCATCTTGATTTGGGGGACGGTCGTAGACGTCAGTCCGTACGGCGGAGTCTCTGGATTGGTTACGTCCGCCGCGTGGTCGGGTGTAGTTGGGCGGCGTTGCGTGCTCTTCCGTCGCGGACGGAATTTTGACACTCTTTCCTATCCTGATATGGCGGACGGAGTGTCCGCGGCAGGCGGACACGGAAAAGGCATTTTCCGCTTACTCAAGGGCTGTGGATGCACTTCCGTCCGCCATCCTAATGAGCCCATGTGGAACAACTTGGTTCACACACCCCATTGCCTAATCGATTGCACTCCTCATTACTCACTTCAAGGAAAACATTACCCAAATTTACCTTATTAGCCCAAGAATGAACCACTCCCTTGCACACTTGATACCATCCTCGTCGCCAAATATATGTAAGGAAGTTATGCACACTAATAACAGAAGTCTGCAACACGAATATTGCACGGCCACAGGAGGAACGAAAGTGTGTTTATTTGAAGAAGTCCAACAAGGATGTTACAGGCAAGACTGCCAGCAATGAATGCCCATTATTCTCCAGCACCCGTCTTATGTGCATTTCCCATCACCCAGCATGCTCCGCCCCTCAAAGAACAAGCATTTGCAATGCGATAGGTCTCGCATTTACGAGAGTTTGCGCTATTGGCATTGTAAATGACAATGACAATAGCTTTAACTCTTGAAAATGTGAGACCTATTGCATTGCATATGCAATTTGCCGCGCTTTCACATTAATGCCCCTTTCTTTAGACGGGCTGCATCTTAAGAAAGGGGCGCGGCTGTCGTTAAAGTGAAAGCGTGGTATGTTGCGCTTTTACCAAAAAAAGCAATCTGTTTGTCAAGTTGACAAACAAATGCTTTTTTGTAAAAATGCCCCATGCTGCATTTTCACTTTAATAGCAGACACAAACCTTTCTTTAGACACAGCTCGTCTAAAGAAAGGGGCATAGCCAACATTAAAGTGAAAGTGCCATATGGGGCACTTGTAAACAAACAAAAGTGAAAAAATAGGGAAAAAAACCATGCTGCCGGATTCGAGCCGTAAATAACAAACTAAAGGCACGGCCACCACTGCATCAGCATGGTGTGCCCGGCTATGAAAAAAAAAGAAAAAGTTGGGGGAAGAGCGTATCCTGCCTGCTACAGTAGGCAGGAGAAAACAAATTAACCAAATAGTGCTCAGAGGCTGTAATTAAAGCCTACCGAGTAACAACACATGTAATAGAGGGTTTCTTGATGGGAGGTTGCAAAATGATTAATAACAAAAATGAGACCTAGTCTGCTAAGGCAATAGAGTAATTCTGACTTCGTGAGTAGGACATGGGAGTATATTTTACCCCTCTACAACAACCATTCTCTTTTTCAAACGTGTTGTCCCAACTCAGAGTAGCCTTAATATTTTGTTTAAAAGAGCCAACCTCCCAAATCAACAGTCACAGTTATGCCCACGTTTCTCATCAAAGGTGGACACAGTCCTTGAGCCCTGAAGAAATTGCCTCTACAGTTGACAGGCAATGAAACATGTTGGCCCATTATTAAGTGGTTTGAACACATGCAGTATGTTTTAGCTTGAATAAGCACACAGGTCTAGAATAAAAGTGGATTTGCAGTGACGGTGTGACTTATTTCAATTTTAACTGCACAGGATTCAATTGTGTTGATTTGACGCAGAAGGTCACCTGTATTTCTTATGTTTCTGGACATTTAGCACAACAATTTTTTGTTTTGACGGGGTAGCAACCTATGATGAGAAACATGGGCACAACTGGTGATCATTAACCAGTCGGCCCCTTGGGTGTTGCGCACGTGAGGTGCTACCTCGTCTGTTAACATTTTTTCACATTTGTGCTCATTTTGATATATACACCTGTGACAGTATGGGGTATTTCTTTTGAAAACAGTGACTGTTGATTTGAGAGGTTGGTTCTTTTAAACAAAATATTAAGGCTACTCTGTGTTGGGACAACACGTTTGAAAAAGTGAATGGTTGTTGTAGAGGGGTAAAATATACTCCCATTTCGTACTCACGAAGTCAGGAGAATTTCTCTATTGCCTTAGCAGACTAGGTCTCATTGTTGTTATTAATATTTTTGAGTGGAGGGTGACCTAGCCTGGTTTTTCCCTCTGTTGCTCCTTATTGTATTGAAGGTTACAAAATGAGACAAGGCGGTACTAAGGAGGGACTACTAAGTCTATTGACCAATGAAAAGCCACAGTTTCCAAAGGAAAATGACAGAAGCCTATGGATGGAGAGTTGTTAGAGCTTCAAGTCCATACTTGAATACAGCATGCCTCACAGAGCAGCACATGCGCTGCCCAGTCTCGACCTAAAACACTTCCCATACAAGGACCACATAGCGGTTGCTGCGTCAGCATTTCTTAATCCGCTGCTGGAACGCGCCACAATAGGTGCCACGCTTGTGCCAGCAAATCACCACACACCATTTTAAACGTACACAAATACATTTATGAGTGAGAGCGACAGCATACAGGACGTCACGGCACTCGTGCACGACTCCACTGTCAGTTTCACTGTGACATGACTAGTGTCGCTAACATGCATGGGACCCTAAACTTACCAGGCAATGAAAGTTCACCATTTGTGTGACAGATCTTGTTGGGGTTAATTCCACCAGGCATGGTAGCAGATCAGCCACTTTGCATAGGTGTGTTGAAACACCACCATTTCCATCTTACCTTCCTCATCTCATTGGTGGGCCATATGGACATCTGCCTCACTCTATATAGGTTGAATATAGTAGTAGAACTGTAAGTAAATCCTCAATTTTTAGGTATATTTTCTGTTCTCACCCTACTGTAAATCAATCAATAACTCTTTGAATTTGCTGGTTTTTATATGCTTTTCAAGTTGGTGAAGAGTGCAGGCAAACTTATCATGGTAGGGAAATAGTAGACGTCTAACTTCAGGGCTGCATGTACCTGTGTAGTAGTAGCAGCTCGCCCAATGGGGCGTTCGGGTGTTGTCCCCTCACACACTTTTCCCCTGTCAGTCTAAAAGTCCAAAGCTGTAACTCACAGCTTTAGACTGCCACACTGACTTGGGGGAAAAGCATCCACAAACTGGCCAAGCCCCAACTGGTGAGTAGACCTCATCCAGGCTGTTTGTGTATTTAAAATCCTGGCGGGCAGTGCTCTGTTTGAGCCGAAGTGGGGGGCATATTATCAAGAAACGGCGTTAACATTGTCGCCGCTTTAGCGGAAGAAAACTGCGCTACATCAGCGATAATGGGCTTGATAATGCGCCCTTGTGAATTCCCATAGAAGCCCATGTTCTGGTGTGAACATGGGCTTCTATGGGAATTCTCTACGGCGTATTATCAAGCCCATTATCGCTGATTTAGCGGCAGTTATCTGCTGCTAAAGCAGCGATAATGCTAACGCCGTGCTTGATAATATGCCCCAGCATCTTTAATTAGGTTTCTTTGATGTGCATCTTCTGAGCTCTCTAACCAATGGCAAGACCTTCTACCCCCATGAGTCTAATGGGCAGTGCAGGGCCCTTCTAGGCTCTCTGCTCCCAATTGCAATGTAGGTACCAAGCTTCGCAAGTCACAGGTATCCGAACTCCGAGCTGAAACCAGAGCTTTGGAGGGTGCTGGAGAAAGCCTCAGCCTAGTGACAGGCCTGTGCAGGCAGCTATCTGAAGGTAAGAAAAAACAAACAGGGCCGCACTGGCCGTTCTGCCACCCTGACAGTTCCCTGGTAGCCTGCAGGCCAGAGACTGCTTTCAGAGCATGAGTGGCTGCCATAAACCAGCCATGTTCACATGGCCCCATTCTAGTCATAGTCTCCTGCTGCATTGTGGAGCGATTTTGGACATTTTTGACAGACCTGATGTGGGTTCTAGCCCTGCCCTCAATAAAAAAAACAAATACTTCAACTGATGTCTGCATGCAGAAGAGAGAAAGAGATGGAGAGAAAAAGAAGAAGAGGGAGAGAGCAAGACTGTGTGTGTGTGCATGTGTGTGTGTGTGCATGTATGTATGTGTGTGTTTGTGTGTACACTTGAAGGTGAGAAGGGCTGTGTGGGACTGTCACTACGTGTGTACATGCATGTGATTGTGCTGTTGTCTGACCTTCCATATTTATGGAAATATGTAAACAGGTCCACTGGAATTATGCGGCAGGTGGAACCGAATTATGTAGCAAGAAAAGGCAAATTATGCAGCATGGTGAGGCACATTTTGTGATTTTTACAGATTGTAACACTGTGCAATCATTTCACCTTATTAGTACCAGTTTAACAGCCAAACACAGCAATAGGCAACTGAAGGAAGACCATCAACTTTTGTTAAGGACCTTCCACTGTGTGGAAGCACATGATGCAATGTTTTTAGTAACTTTTGGTCTATTTGAGATAGAAGCACATGTGTTTGTTAAAATCTGCAGATTATGCAGCAGATGACAGATTATGTAGCAAATATGGCAAATCCATAATTATGCACAAAATGCAACCCTAAAGAGTTGCATAATTCGAGCGATCCTGTATATAGCATACTGGAGGCATAAATGGTCGTAGTACAGTATTGTTTTATACTGAACACAGCTTATACCCTGAATGATGTATAGCACAGTATTGCATGAAGGAGAAAATGGGACTGATAGCAGTGGCACAGCGAGGATGTCATGGACACTAATGAGAGCAAGGACAATTCCTCCCCCACAACCAACCATAAATGAGAACCATAACTGAGGTACAGCGAACCCTAACACTTCTAGACCAGGTGCCACTGGACTTGCTGCTCCATTGAGAGGTAAACCATTGCACTGATGCTGACCTTCACTAGCGGGCACACAAAAGGTGGGACAGGCATGCACCAGGCACAGATTGCGCGTACCATAAAACCCTCCTCCTAGCTTGGCATTTAATTAGTGGTTAGAGCGGCAGACCCTGATGCAGAAGTCTGTCCAGGGACCAGGGTTCAATTCCCGCCTCGGCGGGTCTTGGGCTCAATTTCCTCGGACCTGATAATTCTCTCCTCGGTACCTAGTCTAATCATGGGTCCCACTCTGTGACTCTGGGCAATAGCTTGCTTAATCTTCACAACGGCCCCAACAGCGCTGGGATGCCTGGCTTCACCTTGGGGGTGCCCAGGAGTGTACATTTCACAGGGAAAAGCCAGGAAGGGTTCCTCAGCGGTATTCGAACAAGCGCCGAGATGCCTCAGGGTAGTCGTGCGCTATACAAATATGTATTCATTTTATTTCATTTCATTAGTGAATCAAACTTATTAAATGGAGAGGGAGTTATCCACCCACTTCCCCCTCTTCTTCCTATCCCTCAACAGAGCAAAGAAGTCCTAAGGCACGAGAAGCGAAGCAGGATCCAATGTAGTGGCAGGCGCAATGGGCCCCCACCCCTCTGGGTCTCGGTGCAATTTCTCGGGCTGCACCATTAATAGCTGCAAACCTGATGGAAGGGCTCAAATGAAATGCTGCATGGAACCAGCAAGTGCTGATTGGTACAAAATATACTACTCACTAGAAAACAGAGTAAAACTTTGAATGAAGTAGTCAGATACTGAAGAAAGTATTGCATTGTACTGGTTAAAAATTTTACTATATGGAATAAAGTAAAACACTCTATGAACTAAATGAGAATCTGTGCAAAACTGACACTGCACTGCTCAGTACTGAACACAGCACTGAACAGAACAAGGGCAGCATCACAATAAATAAAATACTGCATGGCACATATTAAAGTGCTGTGTAATATCTGTTATAGTTTTGCAGGATGTTGATATGCTGCGTCACAGGGAATAACTTTCTTCATGGTACTGTACAGAGCAATGAACGCTGCAGCATAAAGTACTGCATCATGCTGAATGACGTTATCAGTTCTTAATTTGACCCAGTAGTTCCTGGTGGGACCCAATGGCACTCATTTCTGGTGATGGGCACTTATGCTTTCTCTAAACCACAACAGAAACTCCTGGGTCTAAAACAAACAAAGCAATATTGGAGGTAGTGACCTAGCCGTGGTGGAGTATCCCTTTTAAACGACGATTTCCCTCACCCATCAAAGGTGTCATGCTTCGTCATTGGGAATCTCCTTGCACTGTGATACCTAGTCACGGTCCGGACTACAACCCCCTCTCTGAGAGGGAAGAGCTCAGGGGTGTTTTTTGAGAGGACTAGTAAACACCTTTTAGATGAGCTAAAGGTACTAAGGCAGCGGAACAAAAGAAAATAAACTTGTGATGATTAAAACAAGCTACAGGATATGCAAATACCTTTATTAGTGTGTCCCAGGGCCAGGATAAAAAACAGGGCACTGCAGTAACAATTGAAACCTGCTTTATCTTGTTACAAAAGGAGTCCGACTAGTTTCAGCCTATAACCCTCAATAGAGGTGTTTCGGCCTTCTTCAAGACCTATTATTAAGTGCTTCTGCTTAAGACTGTGCTCAAAATAATCAAGGAGACAAACTAGTACATGTACAAAAGCATCCAGTGATCTTGTGAAAGTCCACGCAATGGAGTTTCCACTGGTAGTCACCTGTAAAAAAAAGTGTGCAAATTAGTTAAATAGAAAAACCAGGTCAGAAAAAACAGGGTCAACAAGACAGCTAGGTCAACAAACACATGCTCGTATGGGGATGTATGACGGAACCCTGAATGCATTTCCCACGCATGCCTTTACTCCACAGTACCTACCTCGACGGCAACGTTACCACTCATTTCTTTACCACACAAGTCGTTACAACGACTTGCCTTAAGGGGGCGCTGGATTTTGGACTACTATAAATTACTATTCCAACTCCAGTCAGTATATCAGTAGGGAAGGTGTTGGACTTAAAATCCAACACCAGTCCAATAACATGCCCCCCTAAACCAAGTCATTGTAATGCTTAGCGTGGTGCAGAAATGAGTGGTAACATCGCAGTTGGAGTGGTGACTGCAAAGTAAAGGCAGGTTGTGGTTCTGCCTGTGAGGTAAAGGATGTTTCCCCTCGTATGGAGAAGGCCAAACAAGCTCAGGACACCTGAAAGAGTATTTCACCCCTGCCAGCGGCCCATATCACATTACACATCCCGCCTCATTAAAGAGAATGAAGGCGGAGCTGGTATGTACGCATTGTAACCATCTGGGAACACCTAGAAAACATTTGAAAGAAACTAGGCTTGCCAGCTAACGTCAGGCATCGTGCTTAACTCAAGCCCTGGTGTGGGGCTCAGGGTACTCTCTATCCTAAGTATCAATCAAAGGAGAGAGAAAAACGAGAGAAACAATGGATGAAGAAAGTCAAAAATATCTTGAGGTATATCAAAAATAAAAATTATGATTGTAATGATTGGGCACTATACGGGCAGTGAAATGTATGTTGCCGTAATGTCAGTAATCCACATTGGATAGTGAGAGTGCATCATAAATCCAACATCCGCGTAGATAATCAGCGTGTATTTGAACCACATTGTCATAGTCTGTGAAGAATATAATGCACATTTACTGTACCAGATAGACATAAGACCGTGTAATTGTCTGGACGATGAAAGAGCTGTATAGTGCTGGTGACCCTAGTGGTCACAATGGACAGCAGAGGTGCACTTAATACAGCCATACTCATAAGTGGTAGTGGGGGCACACCTTTATTATTATTATTATTATTATTATTACATTTCTTGAGCGCACAGCTACCCGTAGGTTTCCCGGCGCTATGGGTGTGAAACAATATTATAGATAGGAGGGATAGAAATCAGCTAACTTACATGTTAAAAAGCCAGGTTTTGATTCCCTTACGGAAGGTAAGGAAACACATTTCGGAACGCAGAGGGGGGGGTAGAGAATTCCAAAGAGAGGGCGCCAGCAGAGCAAAAGAGCGGCCTCCCATTTTTGCTCTCTTGATGCGTGGAATCCTGAATTTATTCTGGGTGGAGGACCTAAGTGTGCGCGGTGGAAGATATTGCTGCACCAGAACAGATAAATAGAGAGGAGCCTTTCCGGTCAGAATTTTATGCATAAAACATAAAGCCTTAAATTTGACCCTGCTCTCGATCCGTAGCCAGTGTAGCTTGCGCAAGTGGGAGGAGGCTGAAGATCTGGCGGGTAAATTACAAATCAGGCGGACCGCCATATTTTGTACTACCTGGTACTTCTTAGTGACCTCCTTACAGGCACCTAGAAGTAAGATGTTGCCGTAGTCCAGGCGAGAGATGACAAGAGCCTGGACTACAGATTTCAAGGTGTCAGCCGGCAGCATCCATGAGATTTTCCTAAGCCACCTGATGATGGTAGTACAGGTGGCAGAGACTTTCACGACATGCTGCCTGAGAGACAATTGGTTGTCCAGGAGGACCCCAAGGTTGCGGGCAGACGAAGTTGGAGTGGGAAGAGGGCCCATCTCCGGTGGCCAATGTTGTGGGCCCCAGAGCGAGATGTCGGAGCCAAACAGGAGCAGTTCTGTTTTCTCCCCGTTTAGTTTTAATTTATGCTCCAACATCCATGCCGCAATCTGTTTTAGTCCAGCTTGGAGAGAAGAGAAAGGAAGATGCTTGTTGGTGGAGAGAGAGTAGATGACTTGAGTGTCATCAGCGTAGGAGTAAATAGAGAGACCTGCCTGTTCCGCCAAAAAAGCAAGAGGTCTCACATATAAATTAAAGAAAAGAGGACTAAGAATAGAGCCTTGAGGGACACCGTGATTAGAGGGAAAAATAGAGGAGGCAGAAGTAGAAGAGAAGACTTGAAACGTGCGATTAGATAAAAAATTAGAGATCCAGGCCAGGGCAGCACCATCGACACCTACCTCTCTCAGGGTGGACAACAAGATGGAATGGGAGACGGTGTCGAATGCGGCACTCAAGTCAAGCAAAATGAGTGCCACCGTCTCCCCGTTGTCCACTTTCTGCCTGATGGATTCCGACACGCCAAGGAGAGTGGTTTCAGTCGAGAAGCCAGCCCTGAACCCGGATTGTGAACCATGAAGAAAGTTAGAGAATTCAACGTGATGAATAAGCAGAGAGTTGACATGTTTCTCCAAGATTTTAGAGAAACATGAAAGTAACAAAATGGGGCGAACATTAGAAGGGTTGTTAGGGTCTAAGTTGGTCTTTTTTAATAATGGGACCACCATAGCGTGCTTCCATTCGTCGGGTACGATCGCTTCAGAAAGGGAGGCGTTCAAGACTTTCAAAATAATAAGAAGTAAGGAGGGGTCCAGAGAGCTCAAGATTTGAGGGGGCAGAGGGTCGAGCGGAGACCCAGATTTTATATCCTGTAAATACTTTCTTAGAAGCGGAAGGGAAATGGGATCCCAAGCAAGAAGTTTGGGAGGCATAGGGGTACTGCAGGAGGATGTAACAGCTGGGGAGATGTCTGGAGGTACAACAACATGAGTGGGCACAGCAGGAGAGGAGTCGAAAATGTCGTAGATCTTCTCAATCTTTTCGACGAAGAAGTTGGCCAGAGCTTCACACTGGAGGGTATCAAGAATGGGGGCCTTAGGTGCAGTAGAAGCCCCTGACAGCTCCTTCACGATTTTGAACAGGGCCTGAGGTCTATTCTGTGCCGTAAGAAGCGTGGTATTCGCAAAGGAAGCTCTCGCACTATCACATGACATGTGGTAGATTTTAAGAGCAGCCTTATATTCCACTTTCTGGCCCGCATCATAATTGGAGCGCCATATGCGTTCCAGTTTTTTGCATTTAGATTTTTCTAGGCGGAGGGCGTCATTAAACCAGGGAGCCGGTGGGTGAAGAATATGTAGTTTGTACTTTTGCATAGGGAGACAAGAGTCCAAAGCATTAGTCAACCAGCGTTTAATAAAAGGAAGCTCCTTTGTAGACAGGTTCATGGACAATGGAGGTATGGAATTAGAAAGGCACAGATTAAGTTTGTCTGTATTTTAAGCGTTTCCAATTCCTACTGTCTTTATGGGGGTGAATGGGCATAGAGGAGTTAGAAGAGGCCATTTCGATGGAAAAATTTACAATAAAATGGTCCGACCAGGGGACCTGCAATGAGGATTGATACGAAATGGTCGAAAGGTTGGAAATGATAGGGTCTAGAAGATTGCCGGCCTTATGAGTGGGGTCAAGGTTGTGGAGATGGAGATCTAAAGCCGCCAAGTCCTGTAGAAGACGTGTGGAAATAGCACACGAAACAGAGTTAAAATGGATGTTAAGGTCTCCAATAACCATAAAATTATTGGATTGTGCCAGAAGTGGGGCAACAAGATCTGGGAGGGAGGAAGCCCAGTTACTCGCTGCGCCGGGGGGGCGATAAATCAGTATGCCGGTCAGAGTGAAGTGTGGGGTAAGTGATAACTTAAATAGACCAGCTACACAAAACTAACCCAGTCCGCAACTTGTATAGTGTGGTTGCACCCTGCTAAATTTAGTAAGGCTCATTAAATAGCCCAACACTCAAAATGGAAGGTAAAAGATAGGAAATAAGGGCGCTTTTTTTTAGCAAAAAATCACCTAGTTGGTGATTACTGAGAAATGATAAATAGTTGAAATGCATTTTAAAACCCTACTTTCAAACTGGATTGTGTAGGTGCGTTTTAACTGTAATAAGTGCCGGGTGTAGTTGGTGTGATATATTCATGGGAATTCGGACAAAATATTGAGTAATAAATATTGAGTGACACTAAAATTGAGTTTTTAATATCATGCCACAGAAATATCACGCTGCAGGAATATAAGTGTCACAAAAATCGATTTTTAAGGTAAGTAATGTCATTTTCAAGAAAATCGTTGTTGTTAATATCGTTTATAATAATATTGTTGTAAAGAATATTGTGCTTTAATTATCATTATGTGTTTTAAATAATATTATAATCGTATTTGTTATATATTGTTTGTATATTTGTTGTTAATGTTTTCTATTGGAGTTTGTAATGCTATGTTATTTCAAATTTTAAATTAATTTGTTACAGTAATGTATAGTGTTGTAGCAGATAGTGGGTGTTATAGGGGTACAGGGTGGGAAGTAAATTAAGTATAATAATTCATATTTTTTTTAAATTATTATTCATTATTTAATTGTGTAATTATGTTTTTTTAATTTATGTTGTAGATGCAGGTTATTGGATTTATAGGGGTATATTATTAGTAGTTAACAGAATAATACATTACTAATTATTAATTAATTATTAATTATTTAGATGCTAATTAATTATGTACATGGTGTAAATTTTATTTTGAGTTATGTTTTAGGTGTGGGTTGGTGTGTTTGTAGGGGTATAAGGTGGAAAGTTAAGTAATGTATTAGTTAATTATTCATTATTCATTATTTAATTGATAATTAATTATGTACATTGTGTATTTGATTATATGTTTTAAGTTACATTTTATGTGCAGGTTGTTGTATTTGTAGGGGTAAAGAGTGGGAAGTCTATTAAGTAAATATTACATTTTAATGAATTAATACTTTTAGTTAAAATGTGTCATTTATTTATAAATATGTAAATTATGTAATGAATATATTTTTATGTTAATATGTTATGTGTGTGCTGGGTTTTTAGGGGGATAAGGTGGGAAGATATTTAAGTAATAATTAATTAATAATTAATGGTTCATTTGCTATTAATTATGTTATTTATTACTTAATATGTTAATTATGTTATAATTTTGTATTTTAATTATATTTTAAATTTGGGCTGCTAGGTATGTGGGAGTATAGTGTGGGAATTTAATAAAATAGTCAATTAATGACATTTGTATATGATATGAATAATTTAAAGAAAATATAATTATGTACATTGTTTAATTGTTTTTTAAATGTATACATATCTTAATTATTAGAGCAGATGCGCAAAAAGCACAGAAACTGCACAAAGGGACGTTGTCTCTCAGTGGTTTTGGATGATAGGTCATATAGGACAGTAGGGCATTCTGTGCCATTGGTTTTTTGTGCAGTTCAGTTTCATTATAGATAGCAACTGATCCGGTCACCTGGATATTTACATTCTTCCTAAGATCCACAAACCCCAATGGCCACCTCTGTGTAGAACGATCATCTCTGGGATCGGATCTCTTTTACAATGCCTGTCCCAATTTGTGGACTTTTTTCTCTGGAAGTTAGTTTGTGAGATGCCCATTTTCCTCCAGGACACGAAAGATATCCTATGCGTACTGACTGATGTGGATTGCAATGTAGACACTGATTACCTTGTTTCTATTGACATTGATGCGTCACTTCTATGAGTCTTACTTGCGTCAGAATGCCCACCCTGCATACATTATACCTGGTGTAGGTATAATGTGGTGCAGGGGTTTACAAAGTGACAGATCTAACTAGATGCGTCACTTTGTAAATATGATGCACCATCGCGCATTTTCTACGTCGCTGATGAGTCATAAAAAATGACGTACTAGCAGCGCAAAAGTGACACAAGGGCTCATAAATAAACCCCGGTGTCTTTTATTGTGGCTTTATGTCATAATATCAATAATAAAAATATTGCCTTACAAAAATATTGTATGCAGAATATTGACTACTACAATATTGTGGGGGTAAATGCATATATATGTAATTATATATTACTTATAGCTCTGCACCTTACCAACAATTTTCTTATTTTCAACAAGAAACTTAAGATCTGGCTGTTCTAATAGCTGTGGTGGCTGTTCCGCCTTTTTTCCTTTTTCTCTCTCTTTAGATCTAGTGCACCTGGATAACCCTCCTGGCCTGGGGTGAGTTTGGCACCTTACAAATCCATATAACATAACATATAACCTTGATTTATTATCATTAACTTCACATCTACTCCTCTTAAAGACTTAAAGATGTGTATGTCTTCAAGGTACATATATGTGACATTAAAGATGAATAAATCTCTTTTTTCAAATATATACATACCCGTGGTAGTCAATATTCTGGCTATGACATTTTTGTAGGAACACATTTATACATTGATATTCTGATACTACACCCTATGGGATGGTGTGCAACCCTTCCCTGCAGAAATAGTCTTGCAGTGAACTGGTGCACTGCCCTCCTCTTTAGAAACTTTCTAGACATGGACAGGTGCACTGCTCTTCACTGCAGAAATGGCCCTGCTATTAGCTAGTTCACTGCCCTCACCTGTTGAAACATTCTAGACATGCACAGCCCGCCAACTGCAGAAATGGCCGTCCCATGGGCTGGTGCACTGTCCCCCACAGTTAAAACATTCTAGACATCGGCTGGTGCATGGGTCCTCCACTGTAAAAATGACCTTACCATGGGGTGGGGCACCGTCCTCCTCGGTTTAAACATTCCAGACATCGGCTGGCGCACAGCCCTCCACTGCAAAAATGGTCGTGCCGTGTGCTTGTATAAGACCCCCCACCTGTAGAAACCTTCTGGCAATGGGTTGGAGCACAGCTCTTCACTGCAGAAACAATCTTACCATGGGCTGCGGCATTACCCCCCCACCCCCTGTCGAAACATTCTTGACATGGCCTGGTGCAGGGGTCCTCCACTGCAGAAACAACCTTACCATGGGCTGGGGCACGGTCCTCCTCTGTTGAAGTATCCTAGACATGGGCTGGTGCACAACCTTCAGCTGCAGAAATGGCCATACCATGGGTTGGTGCACGGCTGCCCTCCCCTGTAGAAACCTGCAGAAATGGCCTTACCTACCATGGGCTGGTGCACTGCCCTCCAATGTAGAAACCTGCATAAAAGGCCTTACCTACCATGGGCTGGTGCACTGCCCTCCCCTGTAGAAACCTGCAGAAATGGCCTTTCCTACCATGGGCTGGTGCACTGCCCTCCAATGAAGAAACCTGCATAAAAGGCCTTACCTACCATGGGCTGGTGCACTGCCCTCCAATGTAGAAACCTGCATAAAAGGCCTTACCTACCATGGGCTGGTGCACTGCCCTCCCCTGTAGAAACCTGCAGAAATGGCCTTTCCTACCATGGCCTGGTGCACTGCCCTCCAATGAAGAAACCTGCATAAAAGGCCTTTCCTACCATGGGCTGGTGCACTGCCCTCCAATGAAGAAACCTGCATAAATGGCCTTACCCACCATGGGCTGGTGCACTGCTGCTCTCCCCTGTAGAAACCTGCAGAAATGGCCTTACCCACCATGGACTGGTGCACTGCTGCTCTCCCCTGTAGAAACCTGCAGAAATGGCCTTACCTACCATGGGCTGGTGCACTGCCCTCCAATGAAGAAACCTGCATAAAAGGCCTTACCTACCATGGGCTGGTGCACTGCCCTCCCCTGTAGAAACCTGCAGAAATGGCCTTACCTACCATGGGCTGGTGCACTGCCCTCCAATGAAGAAACCTGCATAAAAGGCTTTACCTACCATGGGCTGGTGCACTGCCCTCCCCTGTAGAAACCTGCAGAAATTGCCTTTCCTACCATGGGCTGGTGCACTGCCCTCCAATGAAGAAACCTGCATAAAATGCCTTACCTACCATGGGCTGGTGCACTGCCCTCCAATGTAGAAACCTGCATAAAATGCCTTACCTACCATGGGCTGGTGCACTGCCCTCCCCTGTAGAAACCTGCAGAAATGGCCTTATCTATCATTGGCTGGGGCGCTGCCCTTCAATGTAGAAACCTGCATAAATGGCCTTACCTACCATGGGCTGGTGCACCGCTGCCCTCCCCTGTAGGAACTTGAAGAAATAGTCATATCAATGGATGGTGAATTGCCCTCCCCTGTAGAATCATTCTAGACATCGGCTGATTCACAAACCTCCCTAGCTGAAATGACCTTACCACGGGCGTGTGCACTGTCTTCCACTGATGAAACAGCCTAGACATGGGCTGGTGCACCTCTACCAACTGCAGAAATGGCCTTACCAAGGGCTGGTGCCTGCCCTCTCCTGTATAAATATAATAGACATTAGCTGGTGCACAGCCCTCCACTGTAGAAATGTTCTTACCACGGGCTGGTGCACTATGCCCTCCCCTGTAGAAACATTCTAGACATTAGCTGGTGCACAGCCCTCCACTGTAGAAATGGCCTTACCAGGGGCTGGTGCATTACTGCCCTCCCCTGTAGAAACATTCTAGACATGGGCTGGTGCATAGCCATAAACTGCAGAAATGGTCCTATCGTGGGCTGGTGCACTAATGCCTGACCCTGTAGAAACATTCTAGACATGGGCTGGTGCATAGCCATAAACTGCAGAAATGGCCCTACCAGGGGCTGATGCATTACTGCCCTCCCCTGTAGAAACATTCTAGACATGGGCTGGTGCATAGCCATAAACTGCAGAAATGGTCTTATCGTGGGCTGGTGCACTAATGCCCTCCCCTGTAAAAAACATTCTAGACATGGGCTGGTGCACAGACCTCAACTGCAGAAATGGCCTTACCAGTGGCTGGTGTATTAATGCCTGACCCTGTAGAAACATTCTAGACATGGGCTGGTGCATAGCCATAAACTGCAGAAATGCCTCTACCAGGGGCTGGTGCACTACTGCTCTCCCTTGTAGAAACATTCTGGACGTGGGCTGGTGCACAGACCTCAACTGCCGAAACGGCCTTACGAGGGGCTGGTGCACTACTGTCCTACCCTGTAGAAACCTGCATAAATGGCCTTACCTACCATGGGCTGGTGCACCGCTGCCCTCCCCTGTAGGAACTTGAAGAAATAGTCATATCATGGGATGGTGAATTGCCCTCCCCTGTAGAATCATTATAGACATCCGCTGATTCACAAACCTCCCTTGCTGAAATGACCTTACCACGGGCGTGTGCACTGTCCTCCACTGACGAAACAGCCTAGACATGGGCTGGGGCACCTCTCCCAACTGCAGAAATGGCCTTACCAAGGGCTGGTGCCTGCCCTCTCCTGTATAAATATAATATACATTAGCTGGTGCACAGCCCTCCACTGCAGAAATGTTCTCACCATGGCCTGGTGCACTATGCCCTCCCCTGTAGAAACATTCTAGACGTGGGCTGGTGCACAGACCTCAACTGCAGAAATGGCCTTATGAGGGGCTGGTGCATTACTGCCCTCCCCTGTAGAAACATTCTAGACATGGGCTGGTGCACAGACCTCAACTGCAGAAATGGCCTTAGCATGGGATGGTGCACTACTGTCCTACCCTGTAGAAACCTGCAGAAATGGCCTTACCTACCATGGGCTGGTGCACCGCTGCCCTCCCCTGTAGGAACTTGAAGAAATAATCATACCATTGGATGGTGAATTGCCCTCCCCTGTAGAATCATTCTAGACATAGGCTGATTCACAAACCTCCCTTGCTCAAATGACCTTACCACGGGCGTGTGCACTATCCTCCACTAATTAAACAGTCTGGACATAGGCTGGTGCACCTCTCCCAACTGCATAAATGGCCTTACCAAGGGATGGTGCCCTGCCATTTCCTGTATAAATATAATAGACATTAGCTGGTGCACAGCCCTCCACTGCAGAAATGGTCATATCGTGGGCTGGTGCGCTAATGCCCTCCCCTGTAGAAACATTCTAGACATGGGCTGGTGCACAGACCTCAACTGCAGAAATGGCCTTACCAGGGTCTGGTGCACTACTACCCTACCCTGTAGAAACATTCTAGACATGGGCTGGTGCATAGCCATAAACTGCAGAAATGGTCCTATCGTGGGCTGGTGCACTAATGCCTGACCCTGTAGAAACATTCTAGACATGGGCTGGTGCATAGCCATAAACTGCAGAAATGGTCTTATCGTGGGCTGGTGCACTAATGCCCTCCTCTGTCAAAAACATTCTAGACATGGGCTGGTGCACAGACCTCAACTGCAGAAATGGCCTTACCAGTGGCTGGTGTATTAATGCCTGACCCTGTAGAAACATTCTAGACATGGGCTGGTGCATAGCCATAAACTGCAGAAATGCCTCTACCAGGGGCTGGTGCACTACTGCTCTCCCTTGTAGAAACATTCTGGACGTGGGCTGGTGCACAGACCTCAACTGCCAAAACGGCCTTACAAGGGGCTGGTGCACTACTGTCCTACCCTGTAGAAACCTGCATAAATGGCCTTACCTACCATGGGCTGGTGCACCGCTGCCCTCCCCTGTAGGAACTTGAAGAAATAGTCATATCATGGGATGGTGAATTGCCCTCCCCTGTAGAATCATTCTAGACATCCGCTGATTCACAAACCTCCCTTGCTGAAATGACCTTACCACGGGCGTGTGCACTGTCCTCCACTGATGAAACAGCCTAGACATGGGCTGGGGCACCTCTCCCAACTGCAGAAATGGCCTTACCAAGGGCTGGTGCCTGCCCTCTCCTGTATAAATATAATAGACATTAGCTGGTGCACAGCCCTCCACTGCAGAAATGTTCTCACCATGGCCTGGTGCACTATGCCCTCCCCTGTAGAAACATTCTAGACGTGGGCTGGTGCACAGACCTCAACTGCAGAAATGGCCTTATGAGGGGCTGGTGCATTACTGCCCTCCCCTGTAGAAACATTCTAGACATGGGCTGGTGCACAGACCTCAACTGCAGAAATGGCCTTACCATGGGATGGTGCACTACTGTCCTACCCTGTAGAAACCTGCAGAAATGGCCTTACCTACCATGGGCTGGTGCACCGCTGCCCTCCCCTGTAGGAACTTGAAGAAATAATCATACCATTGGATGGTGAATTGCCCTCCCCTGTAGAATCATTCTAGACATAGGCTGATTCACAAACCTCCCTTGCTCAAATGACCTTACCACGGGCGTGTGCACTATCCTCCACTAATTAAACAGTCTGGACATAGGCTGGTGCACCTCTCCCAACTGCATAAATGGCCTTACCAAGGGATGGTGCCCTGCCATTTCCTGTATAAATATAATAGACATTAGCTGGTGCACAGCCCTCCACTGCAGAAATGTTCTCACCATGGCCTGGTGCACTATGCCCTCCCCTGTAGAAACATTCAAGACGTGGGCTGGTGCACAGACCTTAACTGCAGAAATGGCCTTATGAGGGGCTGGTGCATTACTGCCCTCCCCTGTAGAAACATTCTAGACATGGGCTGGTGCACAGACCTCAACTGCAGAAATGGCCTTACCATGGGATGGTGCACTACTGTCCTACCCTGTAGAAACCTGCAGAAATGGCCTTACCTACCATGGGCTGGTGCACCGCTGCCCTCCCCTGTAGGAACTTGAAGAAATAATCATATCATTGGATGGTGAATTGCCCTCCCCTGTAGAATCATTCTAGACATAGGCTGATTCACAAATCTCCCTTGCTCAAAGACCTTACCACGGGCGTGTGCACTATCCTCCACTAATTAAACAGTCTGGACATAGGCTGGTGCACCTCTCCCAACTGCAGAAATGGTCTTACCAAGGGATGGTGCCCTGCCATTTCCTGTATAAATATAATAGACATTAGCTGGTGCACAACCCTCCAACTGCAGAAATGGTCATATCGTGGGCTGGTGCACTAATGCCCTCCCCTGTAGAAACATTCTAGACATGGGCTGGTGCACAAACCTCAACTGCAGAAATGGTCTTACCAGGGTCTGGTGCACTACTACCCTACCCTGTAGAAACATTCTAGACATGGGCTGGTGCATAGGCATAAACTGCAGAAATGGCCGTACCAGGGGCTGGTGCATTACTGCTCTTACCTGTAGAAACATTCTAGACATGGGCTGGTGTATAGCCATAAACTGCAGAAATGGTCCTATCATGGGCTGGTGCACTAATGCCTGACCCTGTAGAAACATTCTAGGCAAGGGCTGGTGCACAGACCTCAACTGCAGAAATGGTCCTATCGTGGGCTGGTGCACTACTGCTCTCCCCTGCAGAAACATTCTAGACGTGGGCTGGTGCACAGACCTCAACTGCAGAAACGGCCTTACGAGTGGCTGCTGCATTACTGCCCTCCCCTGTAGAAACATTCTAGACATGGGCTGGTGCATAGCCATAAACTGAAGAAATGGTCCTATCGTGGGCTGGTGCACTACTGCTCTCCCCTGCAGAAACATTCTAGACATGTGCTAGTGCACAGACCTCAACTGCAGAAATGGACTTACCATGGTGTAGTGTAGTTCCTATATTCCCAATAGGCTCGTAGGACTGAGGTCGACTAGGTCTCTATTGAATATGTTAGACTTAATTATGAATGCCAGCTAGCTCAGAGGTCACTAGAAACTTTCTCGAATGAACAGGAAGGAGTTAACTTTCCTGATTTAGACAAGAAGGGATTAGCTTCTGACAACCGCATAAACATGACAACTTTGCTCCCCCCAGAACAAGGAGTATATCTCCAGAGTCATGTGAAAACAATAGACATCTATTTCACTCAGTCAATCCTGCATGCTTAGTTTCACCAGAGCGCAGAGAAATAGAGAGACGGGCGTTTTCAATAAAAGTTGTTATTTATTGAGCAGTCCTCTTTCTCGTGCAAGAGAAGTGAATTGCCGTAATTGCAATACTTGTCATAAAGTAAAGTGCGTACAGTAAAAGGAGTATTATGAAATAATACTGTAAAAGCATTGATATGGTTTCTGAGCCATATGATACTTAAAATAGATAAAATATATACATACATAAAATCATTGACTAAACGTACTCAACTGGTGCTTGTAAGATATGCTTACCCCGGTGTACCTAACCTAAGCCTAGTACGTGGGAAGGAGTAAGTGAGCTGCAGTTTAAGTTAAGTTAGTTTTTGCCAAGAATCTGCATCAAGAATTCTCTTAAGGATCTAATCAGCTCCGTACCTTGGGTATAGAATGAAGGAGGTCTTATATCTCGTTTCTCAGGACTCGATCTCCCAGAAACCCGCAAGGGTGACTGGAAACACTGGAGCTGGATTTCTCGGCAGGAGAAAAGACAGCGTCTCTCTCAGTGCGTCAATGGGAGGGTCGGCTTCCTTCGGCTCTCGCATCAGCTGGGCTTCGGGCAAGTAGATAGCCGTTCTGCTCCAAACCACCATGTGTTTGCTTAAGGCAACGTTGGTATATTTATACCTGGAAGGTGCCGAGTTTGATGTAAGGTTGGACATAAGACGTCACTAAGAACTTACAGTTCTTTCTGGACTCCAGGAGTTCTTGTTCAAATCAAAACAAAAGCAGGGGGATTTCCCGGGCTGCTGGAGGCTTGGTTTGTTTAAAGAACGCGTTGTACTTTCTAGGAGTCTATGGGAGTAGCCTTGCCGTATTTGGACTGCATTGGCTATGACTAAATATGGATATGATTCCTATGCCTTTATAAGGATATGTTTTGTTATAACCACATAAGGGCATGAATCAGGAATATTTAAATAGGGTCCTAGATACATTTACAACACCCACTCCACGTATTATGTCAATCATTACTAAAATACGAAGCAATACTAAACATATAACGATGCATGTGTTTTCCAACCCACCCCTAAATACAAAAATTACATTTGAAATGGTATATGGTATGTACAGGAAAATGAGTATTTGTACTGTACGCTTTTCAAGCAGTGGTATCATTCAGATAATGCATACATAAATATTTGCTGAATGAATTGCGAAAATTACATTTATGAAATGGCTCTTAATACAGAAAAGAAGGTCGAGAACGTTTCATCACATATTTATACAATACTGTACATGTGCTAGAGGCTGAATCAAAATATTGTCTCTAGAGTTTCAAAATAGAAGTTCTGTTCTCTAAGAATAGTTCTACTTTAAGCAGCGTACCGTGTGCAAGAAAAAAGGTAAATATTTTGGAAATGGAAAAATAATTTCGCTTTCAGGGGAAAAAATAGTTCCAATTGTTTTTAGGAGTCTTGTTTATAAAAACTGAAGGCCGAATTCAGAGTTCAGGGAACGCTGTGTGCTCATTGTTTTAAAAGTTATTCTCGTTTTTAGGAGAGAACATCATATCAGACAGGATTGAGAAAAATTGGTCTACATCAGTCGGTGAAAGTTCGACCAAGTTCAAAAAAGCTGAAATAGTGCATATGTGAGAATCATTGCTATCATCGATGTCTGGATCAGCAATGCTCACTGAAGGTTGTACCTGTGTGGTGCTGCTTTCATCTCGTACTTCACCGCCACCTAATCGTAATGGTGAAGTCTCAACGAATGCCGTCATCAGAATAGGTAGCCGCTGGGGACAACACGTTGCATGAGCCGTTACCGAACCAAGCAAAGTATCGATATCCATAGGTACTGCTGATGGTAGTGTAAGACAGACGTCCAACACGCATTCTTCTCCGTATAGCAGACATCGAAGCACAGGTAAGATGCAATCTTGCCAGATTGGTCTGAATGAAAGAAACCAGGTAGTACTCAGATCTCTTAGCCGGGCAAAGCTGAGGATTTTAGTGATCCGTTCTCGGTATCGTATAGCCACGATTGTTTCTTCCATTGTAGCCTGAGTTTTGTCTGGGGCTTGATTTGCCATATCGGAGCAGAAGGAACAAAAATAAAATTCCTGCTACGAGTCCCAAAAGAAGAGGCAGTCCGCCGAATACAGAATGCACAAAATTCGGGAAGATGCCCAGAACTGTTTCAAAGGGTGCTAACAGTCCGAAAAAATGGTCTTAAATACACGTGTGATGCCACTGGTATCAGACATGTTTAAAATTTGACCTAACATTTCTACGAAATGTACGGGGCAATCAGTCGACAATAAGGAATGTATCTCTGCCGCTGTCCTTGCAACTTGCAGATCATACATCTCTTTGGACGAGGTTAAAGGCACAGTTGTCTGTAAAAGAATAGACTTCATTCTGCTTAAAGTATCAATTCGAATAGAAGAGATATTCAGAGAAGGCCATATTGCTGCCTCCATGTCTGGTTTGCTGTTTGGATACAATACTTGCATACAGCAAATGACCCTGGAAGTAACGCTCACGAGATAGGCTAATCCTGGCACCATGCCACAACAGCTGCGGTCATTTATTACAACGTAGCTGCCGTTGGAAAGCTGTCTGAAAAAAGGCTCTATCTGTGTTGCAGGAGTGCCATGCAGGTGACATCAAAGGTTATTTGATCAACCTTCGCAGGCTCCATGCAAGTTAATACCTTGACACAGAAGTGTACCGCTTAGTGCATTTTTACAGTTGTTGCCACTAAGAAATACTTATTTTTTTCCCTTCATTAAAACATTTATGTGTATAAGGTAATTTCCAGGTTGACTAGATGTATCCTTTACCCAACCTTTCATACAGGCCTGCTGGTATATATTTTTGGCAATATTGAAACTGGAAAGTTGTTATCGGAATTGTAATTGTACCATGTATTATCCATTCAATGACAGGTCTCTCTAACATTGTCAATGGTAATCTCTCAAGTTTTTCAATGCTCAGAATCGTATAATCTGCTCCTTTTTTTGCCAAACTGATTTGTTTATCAGTAAGGTTAAAGATAGAAAATAATTACGTTTTGTTGATTAGACGCCATGGCACGTAGCCTGAATGCAGATTTTGTAACGTCCAGCCTAGCTGTACAATAGAACGTAATTGGGACTGGCCATGTTGTAACATTAGCAAGTCCTGCTCTATTATATCAATAGCAGATGATACAATGCTGTCCAGTGAATACATTCTGGAGGACAGAGTCGTTAACCCATTGTCCACTACAGACAGTGATTTTTCCAAATTAATACGATCAATTTCTCGTATTTTTTCAGCAGTTTCAATTTGCATTACTTTCCAAGCCTCGTTGTAAGCTGCGTATATACCGGCGTATATGATACATTTTTGACGCTGTTTGCGAGGTCCCAATATGAAATCTCGCAAGTCAGCACCTTCTTTAAGTAAAGTTAAGTGTTGCTTAATATCTCTGCAGTGTGGATCTCTGTAGCCATTCGAGGCATAGTTTCCCTACACTGTATGTTGTAACTATCCCTGGATGTTGTCTCTGGGAATATCTTGGGTCTGGCCGGGTCTGTTTGAACCCCTGTGTTTTGTTCAGGAATCTATCTTGACAGTTAATAGTGTCTGTGGGCCAGATCAACCATTTTTTCCAATCAGGATTTGGTCTGTTTTGGTGTAAAATATGGGATACGTCTATCTCCACATCTGTAGTGCTATTACTATCAGGTATGGGCTTTGGAATAGACGGTTTATTTAAGTCTTTTATCTTGGCTAAGCCAAGACAGGTTGTTTGTTGAATGGTGTCATTCAGGAATATTATCTGTTGTGGGATCATGCAGGCTCTGAATAATGCTTCTAGACCTTGTACCTGCCAATCTTTAGTACCCCAGATGGTTTTTGTCTCAATGTTGTTTTTCCAAAATTCAAAACCAGATTTAGACATTTTTTCATAAAAGTTTTCAGAATAAATCAATTTAGTATTTGTCAACATCGTTTTCATACCTGTCTTATTTAACATGTTAAAATAAAACGTTTCTGGATCTGTGTTATTAAACCCTGAGAAGTATGTGCATTTCTCATAAAATGTTTTTGAGCTGCCTTTTGGCGGTGTTGGGCATAGTTCCCATTGATTATACGTAAAAACATTTCTAGGATTACCAGATTTATGCAAATAGTGATGACCATAGTGCTTATAGCAATACATTTCTTCATAATTTGATGAACCCTGCAAATAGTCATGTTCTGTGAATTTTGCTGACATTTCTAAATCTGACATCATATTAATAATATTTTCAAAGTCCCAATCATCAGAGAAAGTACTTGGTGATACAAAGTCACTTAATGAAACCTTGAACTGGTGTGGATATTTCAAGAGTTCAACCGGGCCATAGCTTTCGTAATTCGTTTTGTCCCATGCTACACCCCCAGGTATAGGATTGGCTGTGATGTTCACTGATGACAGTTCTCTTTTTTCAATGTGAGAAGATCTGTGAGGCTTTAGGGCCAAGTTGATATTCTGACTTGCTGTGTCCATTGTACTATATTTTCCATCAATAAATCTACCCAAACATAAAATCATGATGAGCCAAAGTAGAAGGAAAAGTACTCCTAACACAATCCATAATTCAATCCATGGTGAAAGCAGATATGTTTCTTTGAGTTGATGAAATAGTTCAGTCACTTTTTCTTTTAAAGTCTTTGTTTGTCTGCGTTTCTTCATGTTCACTTGGATCATCCGAAAAGTCATCAAAATTGATGAAGTAGCCAAATGCAGTTCTGTCAATTGTTGGAATTGCTTCCGGATTTTCATTTGTCTGTGATTCTGTATGTTCAGAGGCTACATCATTGTAGATTGGTGTTTCTTGACGTACTGTTGCAATTTGGGTTTCAAGAGGCACAAGTTCCATGGCTTTGTTGCATGGTCCTTTTTTGTTCACTGCAGGTTTATCGAATGCGATCAGTCTCTCAGTTTGAACCTCTTGGATTGTCGCAAGGTTTGGTCTTCTGCTACTTCTTGGGAGTCCACTGGGCCTACTACTTATTATTGGCCACATGATTGTGGTTTTACCAGGTCGATTGATACAACTCTGTTCTCCTTTTTACCAACAAGGGGCGGTAGTACTACTGATGTTGTTCCGCTGACAGCTCAGACAGGTACTGCTTTTTTGTAAGAAGGCCCAAATTCCTTCTTCACCGCAATCTTTTCTCTGACCAGATCCCCAATCTTTGGAATCCAGACAGGTCTTGCTGAGACAGGTGGTTTTTCTTCAGTGGCCGTTGGCTTTAGCTTTGTGTTACTTAGACTTCTTCTTGTTTCATTTAAGACCTGTAAAACAGCCAAACGATCTTTGATGTCAAAGGATTTTTCTTTCACCACTGAAGTCTGACAATCTAAGTTCTGGATTATCATTCTAGTACCGAACAAAAGTTCGTATGGAGTGATATCTTTTAGAGAATTTCTTGGCAGATTATTAAGACTACGTTGGACACTTGTTAGATGTTTGACCCACCTATCACCCGAACCTAATACCCTCGCCGTTATAGATTGCTTTATGTCACGTTTTTTTCTCTCCACTACCGCATTTCCCTCGGGATGAAATGGACTAGAGTACCGCAATGCAATGCCCATGCTGGCCATGGCCTCCTTGTAAGCTCGAGAGCTAAACACAGGACCCTGGTCAGAATATAGCATGCCAATTGCGTATGTGCCGATAAAGACTCGCAAATCTTTTATAACAGTTCTGGCGTCAGCCGAGTGCTGGGGTCTCATCTAAATGAATGTCGTCTTAATAATTATGGGATCGCCTTTTTCCATCTGGATTTTTGCGTATAGATAGCCTAATGCTTTCTAATAGAGGTGTCCGAGCTGGTGTCTGGTCTGGTTCACAACTGCGATCTCTGTCGCAGTCCTGACTAAGTATGGGCGAAATTTGCGAATTCGTGTTCCGCGAATTCCCGCGAAATCGAATTTGCAATCCGCAAAATCCGCGAATTCGTGCGAATTTGCGGATTTTTGTTTTTCTGCATGTTTGCGGGGTTTTTTGCGTGTTTGCGGGGTTTTTTGCATGTTCGCGGGGCTTTTTGCGTGTTTGCGGGCCGCTTGCATGGCGAAGTTAACCATGCGGTCGTGTATGGGCACAGCACCCTCTGGTTCACCACTGCCACCCTCTGGTTCATCACTGCCACCCTCTGGTTCACCCCTGCCACCCTCTGGTTCACCCCTGCCACCCTCTGGTTCACCACTGCCACCCTCTGGTTCAGCACTGCCACTCTCTGGTTCACCCCTGACACCATCTGGTTCAGCACTGTCACCCTCTGGTTCACCACTGCCACACTCTGGTTCACGACTGCCACCCTTTGGTTCATCACAGCACCTCTGGTTCACCACTGCCACCCTCTGGTTAACCACTGTCACCATCTGGTTCAGCACTGCCACCCTCTGGTTCACCACTGCCCCCCTCTGGTTCACCACTGCCACCCTCTGGTTCACCACTGTCACCCTCTGGTTCAGCACTGTTACCCTCTGGTTCACCACTGCCACCCTCTGGTTCACAACTGCCACCCTCTGGTTCATCACAGCACCTCTGGTTCACCACTGCCACCCTCTGGTTTACCACTATCACCCTCTGGTTCAGCACTGCCACCCTCTGGTTCACCACTGCCACTCTGGTTCACCACTGCCACCCTCTGGTTCACCCATGCCACCCTCTGGTTTACCACTGCCACCCTCTGGTTCCCCCCTGCCACCATCTGGTTCATCACTGCTACCCTCTGGTTCACCCCTGCCACCCTCTGGTTCACCCATGCCACCCTCTGGTTCACCACTGCCACCCTCTGGCTCAGCACTGTTACCCTCTGGTTCACCACTGCCACCCTCTGGTTCATGACTGCCACCATCTGGTTCATCACAGCACCTCTGGTTCACCCCTGCCACCCTCTGGTTAACCACTATCACCCTCTGGTTCAGCACTGCCACCCTCTGGTTCACCACTGCCACTCTCTGGTTCACCACTGCCACCCTCTGGTTCACCCCTGGTTCACCCATACCACCCTCTGGTTCACCACTGCCACCCTCTGGTTCACCCCTGCCACCATCTGGTTCATCACTGCCACCCTCTGGTTCACCCCTGCCACCCTCTGGTTCACCCCTGCCACCTTCTGGTTCAGCACTGCCACCCTCTGGTTCAGCACTGTCACCCTCTGGTTCACCCCTGCCACCCTCTGGTTCATCACTGTCACCCTCTGGTTCATCACTGCCACCCTCTGGTTCACCACTGCCACCCTCTACCGAGACCTTTTGTGATGCAGCGGCAGCACAAAAGATGCGCCATAGTGCTGGGTATTAACAACGTGACGCATCTGAGAGATGCGTCACGTTGTAAAGCCCTGCGCCATCAGGAGGCGTTCCGGCGTAGGGGAGGGCGTTCCTGCGCAGGAACGCCTCCTAAAAGTGGCTGAGTGAAATCTACAAGATTTCACTCAGTCACTTTTAGGCCAATGCTGCGTCAAAACCCTGCGCCTGCTTGAAGCAGGCGCAAGGATTGATGCAGCATTGGGGAGATAGGGACCCCCAGAGCATTGCTGGAGCTGCGTTGCAAGCGCGACGCAGCTCCAGCAATGCGCTGCTTTTACGGCACAGATGCGTGCGCATCTGTGCCGTTTTTGCCAGATGGTGCGCCGCATTGTAAATGCGGCGCACCATGGGTGGCGGAGCTGCGGCGCACAATATATTGTAAATCTGCCCCTATACATTTAGCCAACGAGGGAGCACTTACTGATTAGACAGTAGAAAGTACTCCAGTTGAGTAGAGGTATTGCACAAAAAGGTGGCATCTCGTGGATAAACACGCAGGGCGGGATTCATTCTGCCCCCTGTTAGACTCGTTTTTTGTGCCCTTTTGTCCTCTGTTAGACTCGTTTTTCCCTTGTTTTTCTGCCCTTCTGCCCTCTGTTAGACTCATTTTCCCCTTGTTTTTCTGCCCTTCTGCCCCCTGTTAGACTCGTTTTTTGTGCCCTTGTGCCCTCTTTTAGACTCATTTTTCCCTTGTTTTTCTGCCCTTCTGTCCTCTGTTAGACTCATTTTTTGTGCCCTTCTGCCCTCTGTTATTCCCTTGTTTTGTGCCCTTCTGCCCTCTTTTAGACTCGTTTTTGTGTCTTTCTGCCCCATTAGACTCGTTTTTTGTGCCCTTCTGCCCTCTGTTAGACTCGTTTTGCCCTCTGCATCACCACATCATCACTCAGCGCTACCCCAGCATCACTCAGCACCACCATATTATCACTCAGCACCACCACATTATCACTCAGCACCACCACAGCAGCACTTAGCACCACCACAGCATCACCCAGCACCACCACAGCACCACTCAGCACCACCACAGCACCACTCAGTGCCACCACAGCATCACTCAGCACCACCACAGCATCACTCAGCACCACCACAGCACCACTCAGCACCACCACAGCATCACTCAGCACCACCACAGCATCACTCAGCACCTCCACAGCACCAATCAGTACCACCACAGCATCACTCAGAACCACCACAGCACCACTCAGCACCACCACAGCACCACTCAGCGCCACCACAGCATCACTCAGCGCCACCACAGCATCACTCAGCGCCACCACATTATCACTCAGCACCACCACAGCACCACTCAACAGCACCAATCAGCACCACCACAGCCCCACTCAGCACCACCACAGCATCACTCAGCACTACCACAGCATCACTCAGCACCACCACATTATCACTCAGCACCACCACAGCACCACTCAGCACCACCACAGCATCACTCAGCACCACCACAGCATCACTCAGTACCACCACAACACCACTCAGCACCACCCCAGCATCACTCAGCACCATCCCAGCAACACTCAGCAAAACCACAGCACCACTCAGCATCACCACAGCACCACTCAGCACCACCACAGCACCACTCAGCGCCACCCCAGCATCAATCTGCGCAACGATTCAACAACAACTGGTTCAAATATGTTCTCTCAATGTTTCAAACTTTATTACAAATGTCACAAAAAGATGTTAATATTTCACTTCTGTTCTTGGATTTTCATCACAATAAAATACACTGAAAAAAATCTTCACAAAAGTTATTTACAAACGTTTAAGCTATTGCCATTATAAATCAAAATTACTTTTATTTAAGTATTAATTATTTAAAAAAATTAAAAGCCGTTGTAATTTGTAATATCAATACAGCTAAGTCACGTAAATACAAACCATGTTGCATTACAAATGCTATAGGTGTCACATTTGCGAAAGTTATAACTATTGGCATTGTAAATGACAAAGCTATTAATTTAGCTATTTTCAAAACCAACACATAAATAAAATAAATTGTCATTAACAAGACCAATAGCTCAAACTTTCCTAATGCGAGACCTATTGCATTGCGAATGCTTGTTTTTATATCTGTCAGTGCTTCCTGTTGAGGTTTAATTTTCGTGACAGGCGCCTCATTGCCTACTTGTAACTATTCTCTGACCCTGCTTCAAGGGGCAGAGCAGGGTCAGAGAATAGTTGCAAGTAGGCAACGAGGCGCCAGGAAGCACTTACAGGCTTACAGCAGCAGGTGCCCAAGTTGAAGGTAATTTCTTTGTAACCCTTTTGTAAAGGGTTACAAAAAATTAGCTTCAACTTTTGCACCTGCTGCTGTAATCCTGTAAGTGCTTGGCTGAAAATTCGTCCCCGCTGATTTGCGGATTTTACCGAGATTTCGCGAGGTTCGCGGATCGCGAAATTGCGGAAAATCCGCAAATTCCGCGAGCGGAACGAATTTTCAGCCCATGCTTAGTCCTGACAATTCATTGCAAAGTTGTAAATTTGCACGTTCATCCCCGGCCACCAGTATTCTGATTGTAATTCTATTAGAGATTTCAAGATCTCTTGGTGCCTCAGACCCATTCCCATGTGTGCTTCTTGAATCAAGTAAGCCCTCCGGTTCGTGTTTGGAAATTACTCTATCCCCCACTCCATGGATTTGAGCAAAAGGAACAGAGTTTGCATCAATTATGTATTTATTTCCGAGTGGATAATTTAGAGGTAACGCCGCATAGTTGCCTTCCATTGAGGCTTTCACTGCTAGTAACTTTTCACCGTCTATATGTTTTTAGTACGCTTTTTTGTAGCTACGGAAGCCGGTTTGACAGCTGCCGCTGTGGCTTTGTTAGCCAATGAATTCCCCGCAACGTGAACGCCATCACGTTGATGACTCAGTGTATGTATCACGTGAGTCTTTTGTAGTTCTTTCTGCAAAAGAACTACTTGTTCCCAAAGTTTTTTAAGCTGTATTGTGGCACCACTTTCATCTTTGTAACCGTTTTTGATCCATGTCTGCATGTCATTATTGTAAGACTGGACGCAGTAATGCGAATCGCAGACTATTAGTTTGGGGAATTCGCGATCGGCATTTTCAAGCACCATCTTTAAAGATCTTATTTCAGCTCACTGAGCCGTACAGTTTCTGATTGATTCCGTTTTTGTGACCATCGGTCTGAATTTACCTAAGCGCCAGCGACCTTTAACAATCGCGCATGCTTCATTGTAAACTTGTTTTTCCACAACGTAATGTTGTGCAAATCTGTCCGTGTATATTACATACCTGTATTGTTCGAGAGGCAAAATTTTGATTGACAAAGGACAAGTATGTTCATATTCCAGATCTTCTAGTTTTTTCATTTGTGGATCAAAAGCGTGTTTCACGTCTTCTGCAGAAAGAGAACTTTCCCATTGTATCCATTTTGGATCTAATGCCACTGCATTTGGAATGCATGGTCTCGTAACTGCCTCAAGGGCTGATACTGCTGTAAAAACAGATATGCTTTTGCCTTGGGCTTGGGCTCTTTCTTTTGCTACAGCAGTTTGAACCGCAGTCAGAATTTTTTCAGTAGAACTGAATTTCATTTCAGCTGCTTGTGTGTACAAGTGTGATTTATAAGCTATTGGTACCGTTTCTCCCTCATTAGAGGTCAGGTAAGTGAATCTGCATCTTCCTGGGATGACTCGGATTACAAGGTTGCGTTCATTTGCGCGTGTTTGCAGTTTTGTTTTAGTTAACATGTCTGTTTGTATTGATCTTAAAATTTTTGTGTGATTCTGTGTCCAATTAATTGGTTCAAAATCAGGTTTTATTAATTCATAGAGAGGTTTAACCCTCTCTGCATAATTTAGAATGTATGTTCTTCCGAAATTCAGGAAACCTAGAATTGATTGTAAGTTTTTCAGCGTTTTTGGAGCTTGGAGTACTGCACATTTCTCTAAGAAATTGTCTGCTAGGCTTTTGCCTTCACTTGATAATTCATATCCTAAAAACAGGACAGTTTGATGGGCAATTTGTGACTTCCTAAAGTTGAATTTGTACCCTTCAGCTGCGAACCCAAGTATAATGGTGTTCACTCTTTTCAAGTGTGTCTCCAGGTCGTCGTCTGTAAGATAGATGTCATCGACATAGGATAATGTCTCATTATCACACATTTGTAGTAACTCTGTTTCCCTAGCTGAGAATAATCCTGGGCTATTCTTGAATCCCTGTGGGAGACGGCAAAATTGTTCTGTGCCCCCATACAGGAGAAAGCGGTCAAATACCTACTTTCTGGTGCAATGTTTTGACAAAAGAAGCCATTTGAGATATCTAATGTTGTTTTATATTTTTTGCGCACAATGTTATTCATTAGTGCTGCACTGTGTGAGTTTTGTACTGCAATGTTTTGCAGCAAGAGTTTAGGTGTCTGTAATCCAAAACTAGATGATGTGAATCGTCTGGCTTGGAGACAGGAAACAAAGGATTGTTCATTTGTGAGGTGCATGTTTCAATCACCCCCTGATATTCAAGTTGATCTAAGATCTCCCTGACTTGTTTTTTAGCTTCTTGCTTAACAGGATACTGCCTCTGTGCAGTAGGTTGATTGTTTAACTGAATGTTATGGTGAGGAGAATCCTCATCCCATCCTACGTGATTTTTATATAATGCAGGTGCTTGGGCCACTGCCCATTTCCTAGCAAATGTGTATTTTATATGAATTGGAATGTGATTTGAGAAGGCAGGCATAATCATTTCTTCGCCATGTGGGCACTCCCTGACAAACTCTGGTGGCCAGTATTTTTCTGCTAGAAGGATATCATAGCCTTTCGATAGTTTGTCCCAAAAGAGACCTCTTATTTTCCTAGTTTTGTCCCCCTCTATACGTAATGTTATTTCATATAATTTAAGGGGTATGCTAACTCTGGTGTCTGCAGTTTCCACTTTGAGGTTCTGTGAAAATCGTTACGACGTTTTGGGCATCGCCGAATATGGACGAGTGTGGTATCTATGAACCGTAAATGACGAGTTTAGTAAGTGTACGCGGTTTCGTCATGCTATTCAGAAGAGTTCGTCTCATTTACAGGTTTCTCCAATGAACCCTCGGGTTCCATTTTAGATACGGCATCCATTTTGTTCCTTGCCCTCACGTAGTCAGTGAACAGGCAACTGCCCGCATCGTGACCCTCTAGTTCCCAAGCTTTACGGTAGAAGCATATTCCTTTCATGCGTCTTTTATGACTAGGGGGAGGACACTGCTAAGGCAGTTGCCTCCGCTCGAAGGTGATTCTGCCGTTCCGGTCTATTGTTTCAGCCTCGCACGTGCTGGGACCAAGCCCTTCTAAGCTACGATTACGCATCCAATATTATCCTCACACTTTTTCTTCCCTGTTGTCTGACTTCCTTGCAGCTGTTCTCGTCTCTTTCTTTCGCCTATTTACAACTCAAGTGTAATGTACCTAATGGTGGGAAGATGTGCTTTCACAGTTGGAACTGGGGATGTTAATGTAATTATGTTCCGGGGTTCTGAATACATGAAAGCGATCCTTTTGAGCTTTACTGTGGGAACTGAGCTGTAACCTTTTTGCTTACATATTGTGCAATGACAAAATCTTGTATAAAAGAGAGCGACCCACAAATACAAGTTGAAGCAGACTCTCAGAACCTACACTCCGTTGTACTTCGTGTGACTTTTGCTTCCCTGCAGTAATAAACTCTGATCTTTGACGCCGAAGGAAGTCTCCCGTGTCTCTGTCTTTAGTACGCCAGAACAGGTATCCCACGAAGGTTTTAGGTGTTGTCCCCTGGCACCGCTGAGCCTTAAATACCCCAGTCCTTCAGTTGGCGCCCAACATGGGGCGACATCGGCGGTACCGGTCCAAAGCCTGACGATTGTGAGGAACTTCGTGTGAAATCTCCGAGGAAAAGGTGCACCCCGCTTCATCGATCCTGTTGTCGAAATAAGTGGTCCGAAGTTTTTTCCCGCGAAGATTCCCGCCTCCTGACGGCTGCGACGGACCGATGCCCTGACTGTCGACCTGTTTTCGACGCCTGGCTTAGACCTTTCGTACAAGCGAGACGATAGACGGGCCTTCCGGGTGACGCCATTGTTTGTTTGTTTGTTTGTTTGTTTGTATAAGCTTTATTCGAGACAAATCTCATAAAAGCACATAAAATCAGAATATTTACAATATACATAAATACAGAATAAGAAATTCATTAAACACAATGAGCTCATACAAAATCACAAAATAAGACAATAAAATGCCTAATACACAAAAACTAAAAAAGGAATACCTGATTACATACGACCCCCCAACAACCGTCGTCTTATAGCCCACGCCCAACCCATATATTTGGCGACACCCATTACTATCGAGTCCTGCTGTGTTGTGCATAGGATTCTTAGAGCCACTGAACTTTCACGTGTCCCCAAATTCTTACAAACCGGCGAGAGCCATTTCCTCCTTGGATTCACATAGGCTTCACATGAAAAGAGAAAGTGGCCAAGGCTCTCCTCGGCGTTTTCGCAGGCAGGACATAGACTGTTAGTGGGTCTGTGCCAACCAGATGTCAATTTCTTGAGTGGGATAGATCCTGACCTCAACTGAAAGACAAGTTTCCTGTCCATTGGTACCGTAACATTATCCCAATAGTTTTCCAAGACAGGTAAAATTTTGGTCTCCAGGAAACGGCCAGACATAGAGTCTGCCCTAATGTCATTCAGCATCTTGCCACTCACCCAATCCCAATATTGATTTTTAAGAGCTTCTTTACTTGGGAAGGTTTCTCCCACGGGGTTATTCCAAAGATTTGAAAACCCTAGATTTTCCAACATGGTCTTCAGATGTTTTAACCATTTTATTTTGTGGAAGATGTCTTCCCTGATTATCCACAGAAAGCTCTCAGCGTACTGCCTTATTTCCGGAGTCGTCCAGAGGCGCCTCCAGTAAAGGACTGGCCGCAGTCGAGCTCTGTCGATAATAGTGCGTGTGCCAAGCTCCAAAAACAATGGGATTAGGGGGGTACTCTGGGGAAGTCCTGTAATACCACGCATGAATTTGTTCTCGGAAGTCTGAAGAGCCGTCAGACCATTCCAAGCCCATAGTTCTGCGCCGTATAAGGTGGCACCCAAAACCTTCGCATCATACACCGCCAGAGCGGGTTTTATAGGTTTTGTTTTTGATTTGCGGTGTTCCCCCCTTAGGGCCCCCGATAACTGCTGGTGCTTTAGGACTACTTTATTGACGTGATGCGTCCAGCCTGTCCCCCCCGCAATCTGCACTCCCAAATATGTAAATTCCTTGACTATATCGAGCCTGCTGTTATTTAGGGTAATTTTAGGATCGCTTCCGCGTCCAGCAGAGAAGGCCATTAGTTTGGTTTTTCCTACGTTTACCTCTAGCCCATGCTCCAAGCAAAAAGCATCGAAGATGCCTAATGCACGTTGTAGCCCCATAGGAGTCTTTGACAAAATAAGAGTGTCGTCAGCGAACATCAGGATCGGGACCCTGGTGTTCGCTAACGATGGGGCATCAACACTGGCCCTCAACATTCTCTCGACTATCCCGTTAATGAATAACGAGAAAAGTAAAGGGGCCATGGAGCATCCCTGCCTAACACCCCTTTCAACACGAAAGTCCACCGTTGTCTCGCTACTTCCACCCCATTGGACTCTGGCATAGTTGGATTCGTGCAGTTGCATGATTAAAGTTAGCAGTTCTGCAGGAATCCCCAGCTTTTGGAGCACCGACCATAGTTTGTGCCTGGGTACTAGATCGAACGCAGCCCGTAGATCAACAAACGCGACATACAGGCTGCCCCTCCCCAGCTCGACGGTCTTCCACCGCAATATTATGAAGCGAAAGACCTGGTCGATGGTACTAGTAGCACGCCTAAATCCCGCCTGGTATGGCGAGAGGGCGCTGTTGTCTTCTACCCAGTCCATCAGCTGGTTGGTTACCATTCTCCCGACTATCTTCTGCACGGTGGCTATTAAGCTTATAGGCCTGTAATTAGCAGGCAATGAGCGGTCGCCCTTCTTGTGGACGGGGATAATGGTTGCACATTTCCAGATATCTGGAACCACTGCCCCCTTTGCTAATGCGTTTGCTACAAGGAGGATGTATTTCGCCCATCTGGCCACATCGTGTTTAAAAATATCAGGGGGGATACCATCTGGGCCTGGCGCCCTCCCGCTTTTCACAGAACTAATGGCAGTTACCACTTCGCTAAGGGAAAACAGATCTTCGGTTGCGTAGACCGGTATTACATCATCAGCAGTCACAGACTTATTGCTTTCCGCGTACTGAGGCCCAAAATAGTCAACCCAGGCTTCCACTGGTACATTATTGTCGGGTTTTGCAGGGCCCGCACCACTACCCCACTTAATAATTTTCCAAAATAACATTGGGTCTCTATTATCTGAGGCTTCTTTTAATTGGGCCCAGTGTTCTTCATCCCATTTCTTTTTAGCACAATATATAGCTGCTTTATACAGTTTCCTGTTCAATCTTACTGCTGGAAGATCCCTATTCTTTATCGCATGCCCCAAATCTAGACGTGCTGCTCTACAATGGTTATCAAACCACCTACCCACTTCTTTAGTTTTCATCCCTTTTCTTTTCTTTATAAAAAAACATGGTCTTAAGGCGGAGAATAACTTATTGTGGATATCTGTGATAACATTGTCCCCAGGAGCTACTAGGGCCACAGCTTCAATTGCAGAAATAGCACAATCTACCATGTTAATTATGTATGTCATAGTGGCTTCGTTTGCTGTCACCTTGGGCCATTTTAACCTTCGCTCGTCATTGCTTAACAGAGGAGTTGCGTTATGTGTCTCATTCAGATTTCTTGAACCTACATTCCACCACCTATGCGACACGCAAAGGGGGTTGTGATCACTTTCAACCCGGGGCCTGATTACCATGTCAACAACCCCATTCCACAGCTGGAGACTACACAATATATAGTCAATTCGGCTCCTATTAATACCATTATCAAAGGTAAAACTGCCCTTCTTATCCCCGGGTGTCCTACCATTGAGGGCTCTTAGACCATATTCCAAACATATTCCATTTAATAGGAGAATCTCTTTAGTCCATCGCTTCACAGGTTGTAAATCTAAAGTAGGCACTCCCCATAGATTGTCCTCTTCACACTCAATAAGGGCGTTTGTACAGGTCAACGGTTCAAAGGTCCTATTTAGGTCCCCGGCCAATATCTTTAAGTTACCCTGGGAATTAACCTCCATATCATCGGACAACAACTCAATTGTAGATGGATTGAGTTCTTTACCACCCCTCACATAAACATTATATAAATCTATTGGTGCACCATTTACAACAGAGATTCTAAGGGCTTGTAGATCACAATTTCCCTTGTCTATGATTTTTATGTCAGTAAACAAACCCTGTCTAACCCACACAGTTAGGCCACCCTTTGGCCTCCCTCTTCCCCCTTTTGTGGCAGGTATATAGTAATTCAAGTAACCTAAGCAAAATAATGGATCACAAGCCCAGGTTTCTTGAAAACAACAAATATCAAAACCACTTATAAAATCCACCCAAAGTTGGGAGTCCAACTTGCTAGCCAATCCGGCGATATTCCAGGACAAAAAGGTACCAATATCTACATTTGTCCCGTCCCTAGATTTAACAAATAGAGATTCATGGGACGACATCAATATCCCCGTTAGGTTTGCCAACCTTTCTGGGTCATCTACTGTGACCACAGCTAAATCATCTGTTACAGGGTGTACGACATTCGGTTTTGTTGTTAATACTCTAGAACCACATTCATCGACCACACACCCGGCCTCATTGCTATTCTCCTTGATGTCTGTGGCAATGATGTTACCACAGACATCACCTAGCTCCTCTACTTCCTTTATAATTCCACCTGTGTTGTCAGTACCAGTATGTCAGTAGCCCCACCCTGGGTCCTGCCATCCTACATGGGGATTATTGTGTGTATGTGGGGTACAATTAAAACTGACATAAGGAGGTGGTAAAGAAGTCACTGGCCATTGGGCCTTTGGGGGGGCTATTGGCTCGTTGAATAAGCTTGTGGTTACACTTGTTGATCTGGGGTAAAAGAAGGTGAGGTCCACAATACCAATACCGCCCTTATTTATTCCCCATCCTTGCCTTGTTATCCATCCCAGCACCCTAGGATCTTGAAAATTGACCACTATACAGTCTCCCCCCAGGGTTTTAGGTGTATAACCCATCCAGTCTATTCTCCTTGCCCCTATTATTAACCCATCAATGTCACCCGGCAGAGGACGATTTTCCTTTAACCAGTGCATGGTCTTATTTTTAAGCATCTGGAAATTTTCCCTTTGCCCTGCGGGTAAAGATGGTACGTTGATGAGAACTGCCACATAGGGGAAGGAGTCTGGAGTAAGATTAATCGGGGGTTTTCTATGAGGTGGCTTTTGCAAGGGCGTTGGGATAGGTTTGGGAGCATGGGGAGGAGGTTGGGGGACTGGTTTCTGCACCTGGTTATTATTAGCAAGGGGTGCTGTAGTGGCTTTAGCAGCCGACTGGTTAACACTGTCCCTATTTCCTACCCCCGTGATGTTAGGAGGTTTGCATGTATTGGTAATTGTGCTCACAAGAGCTGAAGCTTTACCCACTTGTTGGCACGAAGTAGCCACAACGTTAACAACGGCTGGTTGATTTTGCGGCCGGGGTAATGGAGACTGTACAGAATGTGTTGAGTTGGACTGTGATGATTCAGAACCTGAAGTAGCTTTCTCAACCCTAACTAGTGGATTTGTGATGACTTTAACTGGGGGTTTATTTTGTTTGGAGGGTAAAGGTGAGCCATTTCTTGTATTTTTACCCTTATCCTGTGTGTGGGGAATATTTGAAACCTGGGAATTTGAGCTTATTTCCAACCTACTCTTTTTGATCAGGGATTTAGTAGAATAGAAATTATCTAAAGTTGATTGCTCAAAGTGGTTTAACCTATCTATGAGTTTTGTAATTCTATCCTCAATGGGAGTAAGTACCAGTCTAAACATTTTTTCCAATTCTGGAAGCACATTTGCCAATAGTACAACGTTATCATTACTTGATTCTTTTGGAACAGAACAGGAATTGTCCACTTTATCTTGGATATCCTGGGAAGTAGGAATAGTTGGTGTAACACGTCCTGTTCTTTGCGCTGGTTCTTTGACTGGATTCCCACTGTTCACAAGTTTATGTAACTTCCTGATTTTTGGTAGTGGTTGGACCATTTTTTTACACCTTTTAACAGTAACTGGACATTTCCTTTTAGCCCCAGTTTTAGAATTAAACGATACAACGTGAGGTCCCGCATCAGTATGCGATAGTATGTCAGATATACTACCACTGGTATTGTTTAAAACTGCTATGGCAGTCTCGGAAGATTTATCCCCTGAGGCCTCAGAGACTTTGTTTGTAACCGGGATGCTCACTGATGATAGAGGGGTTACCAAAGTGGGATAGACTACAGTTGGAAACTTGTCCGTAGAGTTCTTAAGTATTTCAATAGAAAGCCTGCGCTCGGCACGCTTCTCTGCCAAAGTAAGTTCCTTATCTATTACAAGTGAGCGATTAAAAAAGAATTTATCTAAAGGACCGATGGCCAAGGGGCCAGACTCTGTGGGAAGAGACGATAAATGGCTGGCTACGGGACTTGTGTTTGCAGCGGTTGCCATTATGGCAACGAGACAGTACAGGAGAAGCTGTGTCACTTACTATGGTAAATGGAGTTTCACACTGACCAGGGGTAGTGGCCCAGCCCGGCCTCCTGCGGCCCCGGACGGCCACAGACGGTCCCGCCCTTGTCCCGGGCTTCTCCCGGCGCCCTCCCGCGCGCTCCCGCGCAGCGGGGATGCTACTGCTATTTTATGTCTGTGAGACTGATGGGAAAAGGGGGTGGAGCCGGCAGGGAGAGCAGCCCAGGTGGTGACGGGCGCGCGGGGGCTCCTGGTCCTCGGAGTCCCCCGCTAGAAGCTCGCAGCCCTGCCGGTCAGTAGAAACGCCCAAATCAGAGTCACGAAAAAAGGCTGTCAGCCGCGCAGCGGGACCCGCGAAGCGGGTCCGGCAAGTCGCAGCGGCAAACAGCGGCAGCAGAGAGCAGAACCCACCAGCAGTCCAAGGTGAGGTTAGAGACTTCTAAAATTAGCCCAAAGGAGTCCACTTGACCGGGGTTCCTCCGCCGGTTATGAAGGAAGGATGGGGGTGGAGCCGGCAGGGAGAGCAGCCCAGGTGGTGACGGGCGCGCGGGGGCTCCTGGTCCTCGGAGTCCCCCGCTAGAAGCTCGCAGCCCTGCCGGTCAGTAGAAACGCCCAAATCAGAGTCACGAAAAAAGGCTGTCAGCCGCGCAGCGGGACCCGCGAAGCGGGTCCGGCAAGTCGCAGCGGCAAACAGCGGCAGCAGAGAGCAGAACCCACCAGCAGTCCAAGGTGAGGTTAGAGACTTCTAAAATTAGCCCAAAGGAGTCCACTTGACCGGGGTTCCTCCGCCGGTTATGAAGGAAGGATGGGGGTGGAGCCGGCAGGGAGAGCAGCCCAGGTGGTGACGGGCGCGCGGGGGCTCCTGGTCCTCGGAGTCCCCCGCTAGAAGCTCGCAGCCCTGCCGGTCAGTAGAAACGCCCAAATCAGAGTCACGAAAAAAGGCTGTCAGCCGCGCAGCGGGACCCGCGAAGCGGGTCCGGCAAGTCGCAGCGGCAAACAGCGGCAGCAGAGAGCAGAACCCACCAGCAGTCCAAGGTGAGGTTAGAGACTTCTAAAATTAGCCCAAAGGAGTCCACTTGACCGGGGTTCCTCCGCCGGTTATGAAGGAAGGATGGGGGTGGAGCCGGCAGGGAGAGCAGCCCAGGTGGTGACGGGCGCGCGGGGGCTCCTGGTCCTCGGAGTCCCCCGCTAGAAGCTCGCAGCCCTGCCGGTCAGTAGAAACGCCCAAATCAGAGTCACGAAAAAAGGCTGTCAGCCGCGCAGCGGGACCCGCGAAGCGGGTCCGGCAAGTCGCAGCGGCAAACAGCGGCAGCAGAGAGCAGAACCCACCAGCAGTCCAAGGTGAGGTTAGAGACTTCTAAAATTAGCCCAAAGGAGTCCACTTGACCGGGGTTCCTCCGCCGGTTATGAAGGAAGGATGGGGGTGGAGCCGGCAGGGAGAGCAGCCCAGGTGGTGACGGGCGCGCGGGGGCTCCTGGTCCTCGGAGTCCCCCGCTAGAAGCTCGCAGCCCTGCCGGTCAGTAGAAACGCCCAAATCAGAGTCACGAAAAAAGGCTGTCAGCCGCGCAGCGGCAAACAGCGGCAGCAGAGAGCAGAACCCACCAGCAGTCCAAGGTGAGGTTAGAGACTTCTAAAATTAGCCCAAAGGAGTCCACTTGACCGGGGTTCCTCCGCCGGTTATGAAGGAAGGATGGGGGTGGAGCCGGCAGGGAGAGCAGCCCAGGTGGTGACGGGCGCGCGGGGGCTCCTGGTCCTCGGAGTCCCCCGCTAGAAGCTCGCAGCCCTGCCGGTCAGTAGAAACGCCCAAATCAGAGTCACGAAAAAAGGCTGTCAGCCGCGCAGCGGGACCCGCGAAGCGGGTCCGGCAAGTCGCAGCGGCAAACAGCGGCAGCAGAGAGCAGAACCCACCAGCAGTCCAAGGTGAGGTTAGAGACTTCTAAAATTAGCCCAAAGGAGTCCACTTGACCGGGGTTCCTCTGCCGGTTATGAAGGAAGGATGGGGGTGGAGCCGGCAGGGAGAGCAGCCCAGGTGGTGACGGGCGCGCGGGGGCTCCTGGTCCTCGGAGTCCCCCGCTAGAAGCTCGCAGCCCTGCCGGTCAGTAGAAACGCCCAAATCAGAGTCACGAAAAAAGGCTGTCAGCCGCGCAGCGGGACCCGCGAAGCGGGTCCGGCAAGTCGCAGCGGCAAACAGCGGCAGCAGAGAGCAGAACCCACCAGCAGTCCAAGGTGAGGTTAGAGACTTCTAAAATTAGCCCAAAGGAGTGTATTTTCAGTTAAGTATTTGTGGGTCGCTCCCAGTCCTTAGTGGTTGTTGCAGCTTATTGAAGCTTTGTTGTATTGCATGGTTCCATTGCATTTGTGGTTCTTAGTTGTTGGTCCTTAGTTGTTATTTGACAATTGCAATTGCCAAAAACCGAGGGTTTTGTTTTTCACGAAGAATTAATGCTTCGGTAACCTTTGAAGTTTGATACTAGGTTAGTGTGCACGATGCCTAGCCATAGTGGTTTTCTTGGTTTCTTTACATGTTGCAACAAGGATTCCCGGTTGGAGGACTCGTGTCCGATACCTCCAGTTGGAACTCCGATATATGAGCTCTATAGTCGACATGGTGTGGGCCCTATTATATATAATAAATATTGGGTCCATTACACGAAAAAAGATGGTGTCCTTAGTTGGCCACCGCACGGAAGTTTTGAAATAGAGATTTTAGATAATCTAGAAACTAAATTATTTAAGAAGAAAGCTAGGCCAGCTATGTTTGATTCCCTTCGGTTATGGCGTAAAGAGGCCAAACAGAAAGAAATCAAACAGCTTAAAAAGGATCGAAGAGAAGGTATCGTTCCGATAATGCAAGTTGTACAACAATGTCAGCGAGATAAAGAAGAAAAAGAAATAGAAGTTTCTACTAGATTGCATCACATGAGGATAGACAAATGTTATCCGGTTTTACCAACTAGTCAGGATAAGAAAGAAGAGGATTCAAAGGAGGATCCCCTGTTAGCGTATTTGATGAAATCGCCACCTCCTTATGCACAGGGTGCTGCGGCCCCTGTAGTTCCTCCTGTAGTTCCGCCTGTTGTTCCTCCTGTTGTCCCTCCTGTTGTTCCGGCGGCTGCGGGTCAGCCCGTTGGTGGTCCTACGTTTGTTTCACCACCTGTTTCTATTCCTACTGCTCCTTTGCCTGTACCTTCTCAGCCTCTTGTCCCTGCCACCCTGACTACCTTGCCTGCTTCTGCTGTGTCTGCCTTCACTTCAAACGTTGTGGCTCCTGCTCTCCTTTCTCCTTCTGTTCGTAATCGTATCCCTAACACTGTTGCTACCCTTTATTCACCGCTTTCTGGTCAGTTATTTCCATCCGATACTCCTGAAACTCCCCAAAGACGGAGTCAGATCCATAGTGGAAGGGAGAAAGAGACGTTAGTGACAATGGCACGTAGGTGGATAAGACATCCTGCCAACTACCCTCCACGCATGGTTTTCGAGACGTTTCCTCAGTTTAATGAGCCTACGCAGAGATTCGTGTTCGAAGAGATGTGTAACTTTTTGAGGGAACAATGGTATAATGATGATTTAGATAACGTACCGCCCGATATGATTGAACTTCAGGGTCAATTTTCTAATGGTATGATTGTAGGGGGAGATGTACGACGTGCCTTAGAGCGATTGTTAGCCCATAGGTCGACAGTGCATTCTCGAGTGTCGTTTGATGACAACTCTGATAATTGGAAAGCGGCTCCTGGTCAGTATCCTATGAGGGAGGTTCCGCCAGTATGGATGCCAGGTGATCCTGGTGCTGCTCCTCCGGTCCTTCCACATTTCCAAAGAGTTTGGATACACCTCCCATGGAAACGATCAGAAGTCTTACAGGTCAAACAGTCCTTGCCTGATCCACGCAAGAATCCGGCGGGTTATTACAAGGAGTTGTCTCAATTAGTAGATGCTACTATTATGAACCTTGCCGACATCGACATGCTGTTCGGTAATGTTGTACCACAGCCCGTTTGGGCGAAAATTCGTCAGGAAAATCATGCGAATGAGTTAGGCGGTGATTGGGCTGCAATAATAACGGCTGATGGCCGACAAGTTGGTGGGGCTAAGCCTGAGCAGTTAATTACAGATCTGCCCCAGAGAATAATTACGTTCATGAAAACGCTTATGCCGGCCATGAGGGTAAACTGGGATAAATTAGCAGCTTGTATGCAGAAGAAGGACGAGAGTGTCTCTGATTTCTTTACTAGATTCGAAGAGGCATTTGTCGATCATAGTGGTCAGGATATGGGCACTGAGGGAGGTCAACGGTTGTTTGTTGATAAATTTGTGTTGAATTTGTTGCCAGAACTATGCAACAAATTGAAAAATTCAGAAAGTGCATGGGCTGTTTCAACCACTGCACAGATATTAGCGACGGCTCAATATTATGAGAATAGGGAAAAAGAAGAAAGTGATTGTGTAGATAAGAAAACGAAGGAGCTGAAAACAAAGGTTTTGTTGCAGCAAGCGTATCCTCCGCGTTCAAATCACACCGATTTGCAACAGCAATATAGACCACAATCACAATCCTCCAGAATACAGTCACGTCCTGACTCCTCTGACTTTAGATCTATGCTTGGGTATAACCAGTGTGCATATTGTAGAAGAGAGGGACATATAAAATATGATTGTCCCGCTTTGCGTGACCGCCTTAATGGTGTGTCGGCACGAGGGGGTCGTGGTGGTCCTCAACAAGCATCTCGAGGTAGAGGTCGCGGTGCCTTTCAAAATCAGACTGAGCGCCCTAATACGTCCTCGGACGCGAATAATTGTTTCGACCAGCGAAATGTAAGGTCCGATAAATCAGCGCAGTATTACGCGGACGACTATTACGTTGAACATGAGACTGTTGTAAACGATCGTTACTAGGACAGCCACCGACAGAGAGAGGGAGTAGTATCAGTTCCGGTTGATCAGAGTGGGCCTTACGTCGCAGTTGCCACATCTGGCGTAGTTGAGCCTTTTCTGTTAGACACTGGTGCGACGAAAAGTTCCATCATGCATTCGAAACTCCCTGGCGCACCTTTGTCCGGCTTAACAAATGTTTCCGTTGGATTCTCTGGCGCCCCTGTTAGCAATCCTGTCTCTAGCCCTTTGCCCCTCACTATTGATCCTCGTGAGCTAGAGGCTCCATTGATTCTATCTACTGGTTGTGGTGAGAATCTTCTGGGCTTGGATTTGTTAAAACGGTTATATGCGACATTGTATTGCTCTCCTGAAGGAGTGGAGCTTACATTAGGTCGGAGAGTAATCTCTCCTATGTACTTGTCGATCGATAAACTCCCGCCGGAATTGAGCTCCCTTCCTGCGTCTCTATGGGCCACAGGTCCCAATGATGTGGGTCTCTTGAACATCCCACCTTATATGATCAAGCTGAAACCAAATGTGCGATTGCCACGTATACCACAGTATCGTATCTCCATTGAGGGAGAACGGGCGCTATTAACGATTGTACACGATCTGATCGAAAAGGATGTCGTTGAAGAAACTCGGGGAAATGTGTGTAATAGTCCTGTGTTACCAATTTTAAAACGAACTGATCCATCTAAACCTCCTGTGTACCGTTTCATAATCGATTTGAGAGAAGTGAATAAAATTGTGATCCCACAGTTCCCCGTGGTCCCTGATATCACGACTTTGTTGACCCTGATTCCAGCGCCTGCCTCCTGGTTCACAGTGATTGACCTAAAGAATGCTTTCTTTAGTATCCCGATTGCTGAGGAAAGCAGGGATCTATTCGGATTCTCATTAGGTGGTTGCAGTTTTAGACTGAAACGCGCACCACAGGGCTATTGTGAGAGTCCGTCGATCTACAGTCAAGACCTTAAAAGTCAACTTGATTCATTTGTATTACCGGCAGGCGCAGCCTTGATTCAGTACGTTGACGATCTGTTGGTAGCTGCTGATACCGAAGATATTTGTAGAACTGCTACAGTATCGTTGTTGCGGCATTTATGTGACTTACATCACAAGGTGTCACCTTCCAAGCTGCAATATTGTTGCCAAGAAGTAACCTACTTAGGTCACTTATTGTCAAAAGAAGGGGGAAGGTTGACCCCAGAGAGAATTGCAGCGATTACCCGAATGACTGTGCCAAAAACTCAGAGAGATGTACGTGCCTTTCTAGGTATCACGTCATACTGCAGACAATGGATCCCAAATTTTTCACTATTGGCAAAACCATTGGTAGCTCTCACGTGCAAGAATGTTCCGACTCCTTTGCCATGGACTGAAGAGTGTCAAAAAGGTTTCTCTGAATTACGTGATGCGTTGTGTTCGGCTCCTGTGTTAGGTACTCCTGATTACAGTAAGCCGTTTACGCTGTACGTTCACGAGAGGGATGGTTGTGCGTTGAGTGTTCTGGCGCAACAATTTGGTGACAAACAGCGTCCCTGCGCATATTTTTCTTCGACCTTAGACCCAGTAGCTAGAGCTTTGCCGAGTTGTTTAAGAGCAACAGCGGCAGCTGCGGCGTCCATTCGACAGTCCGCGGGTCTGATCATGGATAATATGCTCACGGTGATGGTTCCGCATGCAGTTGACACTCTCTTGAACCGAACGAAAACTCAACATTTGACGAGTGCAAGGTTGTCTGGGTATGAGCTGACGTTACTGGCTAGTCACATACGGATAAAAAGGTGTAATGTGTTGAATCCAGCAACATTATTGCCGATCAACACGGAGTCAAGTGATGTAGCACCACATGACTGTTATCTGAGAACTGAAGAAGAAACGAAGGGTCGTATCGACCTAAAAGATACTCCATTGGTAGATCCCGATGGTACTTTGTATGTTGACGGTTCCTGTGTGACGACTGCGTATGCTGTAGTGACGTTGAGTACGATTGTGGAAACTGCGAGATTGAGTCAGAATTCGGCTCAGGCAGCTGAATTGATTGCCTTGACGAGAGCGTGTGTGTTGTCTAGAGGAAAGCGGGTGAATGTGTTTACAGACAGTCAGTATGCTTTTGGTGTGGCGCATAGTTTTGGGCGATTGTGGAAAGAAAGAGGATTTTTTACGTCGCATGGTACAAAGATTCAGCATGGACAGCTTGTGAATGACCTTTTAGATGCACTCACATTGCCTAAACAGGTGGCCATAATTAAATGTAGTGCGCATCGAAAAGTGACAGATGATGTTGGTCATGGTAATGCGTTTGCAGACGAAACTGCTAAAGAGACAGCTAGAGATCTGACAAATCGAATGTACGTTGCGAATTCGGTAAGATGGCCAGCAGAGACTAGCGTGTGTGAGGACACGGTTGAAAGTGTGAAGGAAATACAGAGTGAAGCTACTGAAATGGAAAAGACGCAGTGGAAAGAAAGCATGGGAAAGTTAGACGAGAATGGATGTTGGGTTGATTTGTCAGAGAAACAGAGATGGATGTTACCGGATGCATATGTGCTTGCTGTTGTTACAATGGCCCATGGCACAGCACATATTAGCTCGAAGGGCATATGCAAGTTGTTGTCTCCTGTATGGAAGAATGATGGGATTACTAAATGTGCAGAGAGAGTGGTTAAGAATTGCATGGTATGTTTGATGCATAATCCTGGAAAGGGCACTCCCACTCCACCTGGCCATTTCGCTCCCCCGACATATCCTTTTGAGGTTATTCAGTTAGATTTCATCCACATGGAGAGATGCAACAATTTGAAGTATGTTTTAGTCGCGGTTTGTGCATTCTCCAGATGGATTGAAGCTTACCCTCTTAAGGATAATACTGCCCTATCCACAGCTAAAATTCTGCTAAAAGAGTATTTCCCCAGGTACGGCATGCCTCGGATTGTATGGTCGGACAACGGAAGTGAGTTTGTGGGAAGTGTGATGAAGAGTGTGTGTCGTGGTTTAGGAATATCCCAGAAATTCCATAGTGCTAATCATCCTCAGTCAGCAGGTTTGGTGGAAGGATATAATGGCACCCTGAAATTGAAGCTTGCTAAAATCCAGGCAACGACTGGTTTATCATGGCCCGACGCTTTGCCTCTAGCTCTCTTATCGACCAGGGCTACTGTACACTCTCGAGTAGGGCTTAGCCCCTATGAGATTGTGTTCGGCCGTCCTGCGAACATTTGGGGGGTTCCAAGGCCTAAAGAATTGAACAGACTTGAATATCCAATGTTAATTGATTATCTATATGATCTGACTGCTAAATTGAGTTTGATTCATCAACAGGTCTTTGAGGCTCTGCCGTCACAAACAGAGGGTCCTGGTCATCGGCTCCAACCAGGGGACTGGGTCCTCACTAGAAATTTCGGACGAAAACGCCATCTTGAGCCGAGATTTGTGGGACCCTTCCAGGTGCTACTAGCAACGAGGACGGCGGTTCGACTGGAGGGACGGAAACACTGGGTGCATGCCACCCACACCAAGAAGGTTCCGCTTCCTCTGCCGGCAGACACATGGATACGTAAAGGCTTTTCCTCGTCTGAAACTGACGTTCCCCAGCGCTTTGTCCCATTTAGCGAAGCACAGACCATAGGGAACACTTCAGTGTTATCTGACACCCCTGTTGATTCCCCTCAAACAATTTCCCTTCCTTCAACATTGGGGAATACAAGTACTGAACAATTGCCTGGACAATCGAACACTTTTCCGCCATCCAATCCACTGTTTGAAGATCAGACTCAACCCGGGAGAAGTCGATACTTTCTTCGACCGCGCGTTAAGGACAAATAAAAGAGTTCTGTTTTTTATTCCCTTTTTGAATTTACAGTACCCCTTACTGTTGTCATGAACATTGTGGACATTATATATTGTGTTTACCTTTTCTTTTCATGCAGCTAAGAGACTATTATTGAATTGATTCTAAATTCATTTAACCTATCATCTGGGTTGGCCGTAGGGCCGTGCGGGTACTTCCTTCTGTTTAGCAGCTATCGACACTAGGTCGGTTTCTTTTGTCGATTTCTGGGAACTCCTGGGAATTGGCAATCGCTACTCAGAACGAAGTGCGTCAAGAACGTCACAGACGTTTTTTTTTTAGAGGATGGACCTCTCGAAGCTGTCGGAAAGAGAGAAAATGTTGGCGCAAAGATCAAAAGTGTTTTGTACAAAATGTTTTCTATTTCAGATCTTTATGTTGTTCCTAACCGTTTCAATGCTACTGGTGGGTGGAGTATATTTTGGGATTCAATTATTATTACCTTCCATTTCACCTACTCCTCCTTCCTATAATCTGAATTTCGCTTCCACTGTTTCTCCACATTCCTTTCATCTCCTGCCCCAACATGAACAAGTCAGACGTGCAGAATTTAGAAACAATTCCTTTGTGCAACTTTTGCATCAGCATCAGTTGGTGGTAAATACTACAAACTGTTGGGTGTGTGGGCTAATGCCGCATACCATGGACAGGGGTATCCCATATTTGGTCCTTCCGTACAGCCCCCAAGGGTCAGTTCGGGCATTCCAAACCATGTTCCGTAGTGCACTAGATTCTTACCCCCATCGAGAGCCACGCTCAGCAAACTTTGGTTCTGGCCCGTATCACAAGTCTCTTATGATAGCTATTGCCGATCTAGATAGAGATATCTTCGATACGTCACTTATCCCAGAAGAGGAGGTGCAAACCTATAAGTACCTTAGTGAGGCTGAGTATAGTATATCAGTGGGTGAGAGGCAGCTTAAAAGCTCGTCTCCAATCTGGATTGTACCTCACCTAGGCCACTTTTGTCTGCAAGGTTGTGGCCGAAATCCAAGAGCCCAGCTTGGGAAGAGTGCTTGTGTGGATACTTACGTTCTACCGATGCTCTCTTCCCCTGTCTTTCTGACTGCCAAGGGTACCTATTTTGTATGTTATGACCGAGCATATACGTGGTTACCACACGACTTCTCAGGTACCTGCTATATTGCAAATCTCTTGCCCCCGACTTTCACTGTTGCCGCCGACTATCACAAAACCAGAGTTGTGAGATGTGTCATTAGTAAAGAGGATACTTCCGGTCAAGAAGCAGGAGACTTCTTCAAGGGTTTTCTACCGTTTTGGGGCCCCATGGTCAATAGCAGAAATCTGAGACAGTTAACTCGTGTAGTAGAGTCAACTGCTAACCTAACTGCAAGTGCCCTTGGTAATCTGACAGCAGAGCTTCAAGCGGATAGGCTCATGACGTTACAGAACCGTATGGTTCTAGACGTTGTTCTAGCGGATAGAGGTGGTGTGTGTAAGGTCATCCATTCGAGCTGCTGCATATTCATACCTGATAACGCTCCAACGGTTTATCAAGCCATCTCCAAGTTGCACAAAATTTCGGAGTCCATACACGAGGACGAGGGAGATTGGACGCTTCTAGGATGGTTTTGGGGTCTAATGTCGACTTGGGGTTGGAAGATTCTGATGATTATAGGGGTTGTCGTGACATTTCTGTTCACGTGTTGTCTTTGTGTACAGTGTGGTCCTGCCTTATGTGGCCTTTGTGCTACAACGTGTATAAGAAGGCCACCCGTTTCCAAGGAAACATTGATGGATAGAATTATGTTCCAACAACATCTGAATGATCTGATGAGAATCGAGATTGACTCCGACTTTGACTAGTTCTTGCCTACATGAGGGCAAAAGGAGCGTCTGAGGTTCCGTGAAAATCGTTACGACGTTTTGGGCATCGCCGAATATGGACGAGTGTGGTATCTATGAACCGTAAATGACGAGTTTAGTAAGTGTACGCGGTTTCGTCATGCTATTCAGAAGAGTTCGTCTCATTTACAGGTTTCTCCAATGAACCCTCGGGTTCCATTTTAGATACGGCATCCATTTTGTTCCTTGCCCTCACGTAGTCAGCGAACAGGCAACTGCCCGCATCGTGACCCTCTAGTTCCCAAGCTTTACGGTAGAAGCATATTCCTTTCATGCGTCTTTTATGACTAGGGGGAGGACACTGCTAAGGCAGTTGCCTCTGCTCGAAGGTGATTCTGCCGTGCCGGTCTATTGTTTCAGCCTCGCACGTGCTGGGACCAAGCCCTTTTAAGCTACGATTACGCATCCAATATTATCCTCACACTTTTTCTTCCCTGTTGTCTGACTTCCTTGCAGCTGTTCTCGTCTCTTTCTTTCGCCTATTTACAACTCAAGTGGAATGTACCTAATGGTGGGAAGATGTGCTTTCACAGTTGGAACTGGGGATGTTAATGTAATTATGTTCCGGGGTACTGAATACATGAAAGCGATCCTTTTGAGCTTTACTGTGGGAACTGAGCTGTAACCTTTTTGCTTACATATTGTGCAATGACAAAATCTTGTATAAAAGAGAGCGACCCACAAATACAAGTTGAAGCAGACTCTCAGAACCTACACTCCGTTGTACTTCGTGTGACTTTTGCTTCCCTGCAGTAATAAACTCTGATCTTTGACGCCGAAGGAAGTCTCCCGTGTCTCTGTCTTTAGTACACCAGAACAGGTATCCCACGAAGGTTTTAGGTGTTGTCCCCTGGCACCGCTGGGCCTTAAATACCCCAGTCCTTCAACTTGAATGTATTCATTTGTGTCCACTGTCTCCAGAAGATTCATCAGGATCTTGCGAGCTATGGTCACTTCTGCTGCGCTGTCTAGCATTGTCTGGGCCCACTCTCCATTTTTCAGTTGTGTCTTCAGAATCCTCGGCATGTTTTATTTTAATACTAGCTACCTTCTTTTTTGGAATTTGTAATTTTTTGCTTTGATGAGCAGGTTCCTTGACTTTGGACTTGACGTGCTCTTCCTTGTGTTCTGACCGTCCTCTTCTTTCCGATTTCTGTGAGGAAGTCTGAAAATATCGAGAGGGACGTGTATCAATATCTTGATATCTGCAGGTTTTCTAATTTTATCCCTATCTCTAAGGTTGTATCTTTTCTCAGAGGGTTCCCTGTGGGGAGACTTACCTCCTCGTTCTGGAGATCTATCTCTCCGTTGAGGAGACCTTCCTCTGGACTGAAACTGTTTTGCTCTGGGAGTGGTTTGTTTGTTACCTTCCCACTTCTTTTTTGAAGTATTGAGATTATTTTTAATAAAGGTTTTTTCAGGATTTTCAGTTAGTTGGGGATTCAGTGGTTTCCCACCCAAACTATCTCTACCTAATTCTTCATAGGATTTTTCTATGATTCTGGCAAGTTCAAAAGGTTGTTCTGCTATATCTGTTTCTTTCAATTTCTGGCGTATCGCCACAGATGCTGCTTCTCCTTTTATGTTGGCTAGTAATATAGCCAAGACTTCCTTAAAGTCTTTCAGTAATTTCATACCTAGAGTTAAAGCAGGTTCTGGACCCTATTCATTTTGAATCTGTCTTAGTACGTCTGGTATAACCGCCATAGACGGAACACCATGTGTTTTTGTGTACATGGAAGCAAAGACTGTGCCCCAAGTGTCACAGTCCTCCACATGTGGTGCGATCCCCATTGGAAGACAGATAGTCAGAATTCTGTGTTTGTCATGAGGTGTAGTATCAAGAAATACTGCCTCTATCTGAGCAATTTTTTGAGCTAACCAGAATGGAATTTGTTCCCGTTTTGCGGGTATTTTGCCAATGGCTGATTGTATATTCTGTGGTGTGATTTTATTTGTGTTCCCCTGTTGAGGGGTATGTTGTGCAATTTTTATTGCTGGTTGGACTGTTGAAGTCCGCATGACATATTGGACCAATTGTCTATGTATTTTAATGAGTTGTTTTAGCTGAGCTAAGAGTTCTCGGTCTGACATTTTTTCAATGTCGGGATGTGGTGTGTAGCTGGCTAGAACCGGCCATGTGGCTCCTGGTCTACCTAGTGGACCGAGCCTGGTGGTGTGATTTTTATGTTTTAGGGTGCCATTAAACCAGAGCAGGTGCTCTTGGTATGTTAGTTGAATTTCAACGTCCTCGAAAGGAGCGTATTCCGCTGGAGATTCCCCTGCTTTGTAGTAGGGGAAATCGTGTGTTACAGCGTGTGCTGCTGGAAAATGTATCCAGGAATAGAATACCTCTGACTGTGCCAAAAACTCAGAGAGATGTACGTGCCTTTCTAGGTATCACGTCATACTGCAGACAATGGATCCCAAATTTTTCACTATTGGCGAAACCATTGGTAGCTCTCACGTGCAAGAATGTTCCGACTCCTTTGCCATGGACTGAAGAGTGTCAAAAAGGTTTCTCTGAATTACGTGATGCGTTGTGTTCGGCTCCTGTGTTAGGTACTCCTGATTACAGTAAGCCGTTTACACTGTACGTTCACGAGAGGGATGGTTGTGCGTTGAGTGTTCTGGCGCAACAATTTGGTGACAAACAGCGTCCCTGCGCATATTTTTCTTCGACCTTAGACCCAGTAGCTAGAGCTTTGCCGAGTTGTTTAAGAGCAACAGCGGCAGCTGCGGCGTCCATTCGACAGTCCGCGGGTCTGGTCATGGATAATATGCTCACGGTGATGGTTGCGCATGCAGTTGACACTCTCTTGAACCGAACGAAAACTCAACATTTGACGAGCACAAGGTTGTCTGGGTATGAGCTGACGTTACTGGCTAGTCACATACGGATAAAAAGGTGTAATGTGTTGAATCCAGCAACAGTATTGCCGATCAACACGGAGTCAAGTGATGTAGCACCACATGACTGTTATCTGAGAACTGAAGAAGAAACGAAGGGTCGTATCGACCTAAAAGATACTCCATTGGTAGATCCCGATGGTACTTTGTATGTTGACGGTTCCTGTTTTAAGTTACCGAATGGTGATGTGACGACTGCGTATGCTGTAGTGACGTTGAGTACGATTGTGGAAACTGCGAGATTGAGTCAGAATTCGGCTCAGGCAGCTGAATTGATTGCCTTGACGAGAGCGTGTGTGTTGTCTAGAGGAAAGCGGGTGAATGTGTTTACAGACAGTCAGTATGCTTTTGGTGTGGCGCATAGTTTTGGGCGATTGTGGAAAGAAAGAGGATTTTTTACGTCGCATGGTACAAAGATTCAGCATGGACAGCTTGTGAATGACCTTTTAGATGCACTCACATTGCCTAAACAGGTGGCCATAATTAAATGTAGTGCGCATCGAAAAGTGACAGATGATGTTGGTCATGGTAATGCGTTTGCAGACGAAACTGCTAAAGAGACAGCTAGAGATCTGACAAATCGAATGTACGTTGCGAATTCGGTAAGATGGCCAGCAGAGACTAGCGTGTGTGAGGACACGGTTGAAAGTGTGAAGGAAATACAGAGTGAAGCTACTGAAATGGAAAAGACGCAGTGGAAAGAAAGCATGGGAAAGTTAGACGAGAATGGATGTTGGGTTGATTTGTCAGAGAAACAGAGATGGATGTTACCGGATGCATATGTGCTTGCTGTTGTTACAATGACCCATGGCACAGCACATATTAGCTCGAAGGGCATATGCAAGTTGTTGTCTCCTGTATGGAAGAATGATGGGATTACTAAATGTGCAGAGAGAGTGGTTAAGAATTGCATGGTATGTTTGATGCATAATCCTGGAAAGGGCACTCCCACTCCACCTGGCCATTTCGCTCCCCCGACATATCCTTTTGAGGTTATTCAGTTAGATTTCATCCACATGGAGAGATGCAACAATTTGAAGTATGTTTTAGTCGCGGTTTGTGCATTCTCCAGATGGATTGAAGCTTACCCTCTTAAGGATAATACTGCCCTATCCACAGCTAAAATTCTGCTAAAAGAGTATTTCCCCAGGTACGGCATGCCTCGGATTGTATGGTCGGACAACGGAAGTGAGTTTGTGGGAAGTGTGATGAAGAGTGTGTGTCGTGGTTTAGGAATATCCCAGAAATTCCATAGTGCTAATCATCCTCAATCAGCAGGTTTGGTGGAAGGATATAATGGCACCCTGAAATTGAAGCTTGCTAAAATCCAGGCAACGACTGGTTTATCATGGCCCAACGCTTTGCCTCTAGCTCTCTTATCGACCAGGGCTACTGTACACTCTCGAGTAGGGCTTAGCCCCTATGAGATTGTGTTCGGCCGTCCTGCGAACATTTGGGGGGTTCCAAGGCCTAAAGAATTGAACAGACTTGAATATCCAATGTTAATTGATTATCTATATGATCTGACTGCTAAATTGAGTTTGATTCATCAACAGGTCTTTGAGGCTCTGCCGTCACAAACAGAGGGTCCTGGTCATCGGCTCCAACCAGGGGACTGGGTCCTCACTCGAAATTTCGGACGAAAACGCCATCTTGAGCCGAGATTTGTGGGACCCTTCCAGGTGCTACTAGCAACGAGGACGGCGGTTCGACTGGAGGGACGGAAACACTGGGTGCATGCCACCCACACCAAGAAGGTTCCGCTTCCTCTGCCGGCAGACACATGGATACGTAAAGGCTTTTCCTCGTCTGAAACTGACGTTCCCCAGCGCTTTGTCCCATTTAGCGAAGCACAGACCATAGGGAACACTTCAGTGTTATCTGACACCCCTGTTGATTCCCCTCAAACAATTTCCCTTCCTTCAACATTGGGGAATACAAGTACTGAACAATTGCCTGGACAATTGAACACTTTTCCGCCATCCAATCCACTGTTTGAAGATCAGACTCAACCCGGGAGAAGTCGATACTTTCTTCGACCGCGCGTTAAGGACAAATAAAAGAGTTCTGTTTTTTATTCCCTTTTTGAATTTACAGTACCCCTTACTGTTGTCATGAACATTGTGGACATTATATATTGTGTTTACCTTTTCTTTTCATGCAGCTAAGAGACTATTATTGAATTGATTCTAAATTCATTTAACCTATCATCTGGGTTGGCCGTAGGGCCGTGCGGGTACTTCCTTCTGTTTAGCAGCTATCGACACTAGGTCGGTTTCTTTTGTCGATTTCTGGGAACTCCTGGGAATTGGCAATCGCTACTCAGAACGAAGTGCGTCAAGAACGTCACGGACGTTTTTTTTTAGAGGATGGACCTCTCGAAGCTGTCGGAAAGAGAGAAAATGTTGGCGCAAAGATCAAAAGTGTTTTGTACAAAATGTTTTCTATTTCAGATCTTTATGTTGTTCCTAACCGTTTCAATGCTACTGATGGGTGGAGTATATTTTGGGATTCAATTATTATTACCTTCCATTTCACCTACTCCTCCTTCCTATAATCTGAATTTCGCTTCCACTGTTTCTCCACATTCCTTTCATCTCCTGCCCCAACATGAACAAGTCAGACGTGCAGAATTTAGAAACAATTCCTTTGTGCAACTTTTGCATCAGCATCAGTTGGTGGTAAATACTACAAACTGTTGGGTGTGTGGGCTAATGCCGCATACCATGGACAGGGGTATCCCATATTTGGTCCTTCCGTACAGCCCCCAAGGGTCAGTTCGGGCATTCCAAACCATGTTCCGTAGTGCACTAGATTCTTACCCCCATCGAGAGCCACGCTCAGCAAACTTTGGTTCTGGCCCGTATCACAAGTCTCTTATGATAGCTATTGCCGATCTAGATAGAGATATCTTCGACACGTCACTTATCCCAGAAGAGGAGGTGCAAACCTATAAGTACCTTAGTGAGGCTGAGTATAGTATATCAGTGGGTGAGAGGCAGCTTAAAAGCTCGTCTCCAATCTGGATTGTACCTCACCTAGGCCACTTTTGTCTGCAAGGTCGTGGCCGAAATCCAAGAGCCCAGCTTGGGAAGAGTGCTTGTGTGGATACTTACGTTCTACCGATGCTCTCTTCCCCTGTCTTTCTGACTGCCAAGGGTACCTATTTTGTATGTTATGACCGAGCATATACGTGGTTACCACACGACTTCTCAGGTACCTGCTATATTGCAAATCTCTTGCCCCCGACTTTCACTGTTGCCGCCGACTATCACAAAACCAGAGTTGTGAGAGGTGTCATTAGTAAAGAGGATACTTCCGGTCAAGAAGCAGGAGACTTCTTCAAGGGTTTTCTACCGTTTTGGGGCCCCATGGTCAATAGCAGAAATCTGAGACAGTTAACTCGTGTAGTAGAGTCAACTGCTAACCTAACTGCAAGTGCCCTTGGTAATCTGACAGCAGAGCTTCAAGCGGATAGGCTCATGACGTTACAGAACCGTATGGTTCTAGACGTTGTTCTAGCGGATAGAGGTGGTGTGTGTAAGGTCATCCATTCGAGCTGCTGCATATTCATACCTGATAACGCTCCAACGGTTTATCAAGCCATCTCCAAGTTGCACAAAATTTCGGAGTCCATACACGAGGACGAGGGAGATTGGACTCTTCTAGGATGGTTTTGGGGTCTAATGTCGACTTGGGGTTGGAAGATTCTGATGATTATAGGGGTTGTCGTGACATTTCTGTTCACGTGTTGTCTTTGTGTACAGTGTGGTCCTGCCTTATGTGGCCTTTGTGCTACAACGTGTATAAGAAGGCCACCCGTTTCCAAGGAAACATTGATGGATAGAATTATGTTCCAACAACATCTGAATGATCTGATGAGAATCGAGATTGACTCCGACTTTGACTAGTTCTTGCCTACATGAGGGCAAAAGGAGCGTCTGAGGTTCCGTGAAAATCGGTACGACGTTTTGGGCATCGCCGAATATGGACGAGTGTGGTATCTATGAACCGTAAATGACGAGTTTAGTAAGTGTACGCGGTTTCGTCATGCTATTCAGAAGAGTTCGTCTCATTTACAGGTTTCTCCAATGAACCCTCGGGTTCCATTTTAGATACGGCATCCATTTTGTTCCTTGCCCTCACGTAGTCAGCGAACAGGCAACTGCCCGCATCGTGACCCTCTAGTTCCCAAGCTTTACGGTAGAAGCATATTCCTTTCATGCGTCTTTTATGACTAGGGGGAGGACACTGCTAAGGCAGTTGCCTCCGCTCGAAGGTGATTCTGCCGTGCCGGTCTATTGTTTCAGCCTCGCACGTGCTGGGACCAAGCCCTTTTAAGCTACGATTACGCATCCAATATTATCCTCACACTTTTTCTTCCCTGTTGTCTGACTTCCTTGCAGCTGTTCTCGTCTCTTTCTTTCGCCTATTTACAACTCAAGTGGAATGTACCTAATGGTGGGAAGATGTGCTTTCACAGTTGGAACTGGGGATGTTAATGTAATTATGTTCCGGGGTTCTGAATACATGAAAGCGATCCTTTTGAGCTTTACTGTGGGAACTGAGCTGTAACCTTTTTGCTTACATATTGTGCAATGACAAAATCTTGTATAAAAGAGAGCGACCCACAAATACAAGTTGAAGCAGACTCTCAGAACCTACACTCCGTTGTACTTCGTGTGACTTTTGCTTCCCTGCAGTAATAAACTCTGATCTTTGACGCCGAAGGAAGTCTCCCGTGTCTCTGTCTTTAGTACGCCAGAACAGGTATCCCACGAAGGTTTTAGGTGTTGTCCCCTGGCACCGCTGGGCCTTAAATACCCCAGTCCTTCAACTTGAATGTATTCATTTGTGTCCACTGTCTCCAGAAGATTCATCAGGATCTTGCGAGCTATGGTCACTTCTGCTGCGCTGTCTAGCATTGTCTGGGCCCACTCTCCATTTTTCAGTTGTGTCTTCAGAATCCTCGGCATGTTTTATTTTAATACTAGCTATCTTCTTTTTTGGAATTTGTAATTTTTTGCTTTGATGAGCAGGTTCCTTGTCTTTGGACTTGACGTGCTCTTCCTTGTGTTCTGACCGTCCTCTTCTTTCCGATTTCTGTGAGGAAGTCTGAAAATATCGAGAGGGACGTGTATCAATATCTTGATATCTGCAGGTTTTCTAATTTTATCCCTATCTCTAAGGTTGTATCTTTTCTCAGAGGGTTCCCTGTGGGGAGACTTACCTCCTCGTTCTGGAGATCTATCTCTCCGTTGAGGAGACCTTCCTCTGGACTGAAACTGTTTTGCTCTGGGAGTGGTTTGTTTGTTACCTTCCCACTTCTTTTTTGAAGTATTGAGATTATTTTTAATAAAGGTTTTTTCAGGATTTTCAGTTAGTTGGGGATTCAGTGGTTTCCCACCCAAACTATCTCTACCTAATTCTTCATAGGATTTTTCTATGATTCTGGCAAGTTCAAAAGGTTGTTCTGCTATATCTGTTTCTTTCAATTTCTGGCGTATCGCCACAGATGCTGCTTCTCCTTTTATGTTGGCTAGTAATATAGCCAAGACTTCCTTAAAGTCTTTCAGTAATTTCATACCTAGAGTTAAAGCAGGTTCTGGACCCTATTCATTTTGAATCTGTCTTAGTACGTCTGGTATAACCGCCATAGACGGAACACCATGTGTTTTTGTGTACATGGAAGCAAAGACTGTGCCCCAAGTGTCACAGTCCTCCACATGTGGTGCGATCCCCATTGGAAGACAGATAGTCAGAATTCTGTGTTTGTCATGAGGTGTAGTATCAAGAAATACTGCCTCTATCTGAGCAATTTTTTGAGCTAACCAGAATGGAATTTGTTCCCGTTTTGCGGGTATTTTGCCAATGGCTGATTGTATATTCTGTGGTGTGATTTTATTTGTGTTCCCCTGTTGAGGGGTATGTTGTGCAATTTTTATTGCTGGTTGGACTGTTGAAGTCCGCATGACATATTGGACCAATTGTCTATGTATTTTAATGAGTTGTTTTAGCTGAGCTAAGAGTTCTCGGTCTGACATTTTTTCAATGTCGGGATGTGGTGTGTAGCTGGCTAGAACCGGCCATGTGGCTCCTGGTCTACCTAGTGGACCGAGCCTGGTGGTGTGATTTTTATGTTTTAGGGTGCCATTAAACCAGAGCAGGTGCTCTTGGTATGTTAGTTGAATTTCAACGTCCTCGAAAGGAGCGTATTCCGCTGGAGATTCCCCTGCTTTGTAGTAGTGGAAATCGTGTGTTACAGCGTGTGCTGCTGGAAAATGTATCCAGGAATAGAATACCTCTGTCTGCCGATATTCATGGGCCTCTACCACAAATATGACTGTACCACCTCTTGGTGATAGTCAATTTTCTATAAGTTTAATAGTTATAGTTTTTCTTACATTGACTGGGATGAGTATAGCATCCGGATCATCTTGCTGAAGACTTGTGTCTTCCGCTAAAAGTTGAGCTGCTAATTCTCTCTTTTTCTGTCGTCATCCGACATTTTACTGACTATAAGTTTTTTGTTGCAGAGCAAGTTTCAAGGAAACAAAGATTAGGTCACAATATTTTGGAACACTGTATCCGTCAACGTTGACTAAAGCAAAAACTAATACATAGGATTCTCATCCTACTAAGTTCCGGCGGATATTAACCTTTTACCCACTCCAGACGTCTATTGGAGTTTTTACGGGAAAAAGGGGTCTGTGTGAAAAGCACGACTGAGTTACTCTAGCATCTAGCGTTAGATTATCGCATTACCAAATGTTGGGCGCCACGTAGTGTAGTTCCTATATTCCCAATAGGCTCTGCGCATTGGAATAACATAAACGATAATTTAGACGTAGGACCGAGGTCGCCTAGGTCTCTATTGAATATGTTAGACTTAATTATGAATGCCAGCTAGCTCAGAGGTCACTAGAAACTTTCTCGAATGAACAGGAAGGAGTTAACTTTCTTGATTTAGACAAGAAGGGATTAGCTTCTGACAACCGCATAAACATGACAACTTTGCTCCCCCCAGAACAAGGAGTATATTTCCAGAGTCGTGTGAAAACAATAGACATCTATTTCACTCAGTCAATCATGCATGCTTAGTTTCACCAGAGTGCAGAGAAATAGAGAGACAGGCGTTTTCAATTAAAGTTGTTATTTATTGAGCAGTCCTCTTTCTCGTGCAAGAGAAGTGAATTGTCGTATTTGCAATACTTGTCATAAAGTAAAGTGTGTACAGTAAAAAGAGTAATATGAAATAATACTGTAAAAGCATTGATATGGTTTCTGAGCCATATGATACTTAAAATGGATAAAATATATACATACATAAAATCATTGACTAAACGTACTCAACTGGTGCTTCTAAGATACGCCTACCCCGGTGTACCTAACCTAAGCCTAGTACGTGGGAAGGAGTAAGTGAGCTGCAGTTTAAGTTAAGTTAGTGTTTGCCAAGAATCTGCATCAAGAATTCTCTTAAGGATCTAATCAGCTCCGTACCTTGGGTATAGAATGAAGGAGGTCTTATATCTCGTTTCTCAGGACTCGATCTCCCAGAAACCCGCAAGGGTGACTGGAAACACTGGAGCTGGATTTCTCGGCAGGAGAAAAGACAGCGTCTCTCTCAGTGCGTCAATGGGGGGGTCGGCTTCCTTCGGCTCTCGCATCAGCTGGGCTTCGGGCAAGTAGATAGCCGCTCTGCTCCAAACCACCGTGTGTTTGCTTAAGGCAACGTTGGTATATTTATACCTGGAAGGTGCCGAGTTTGACGTAAGGTTGGACATAAGACGTCACTAAGAACTTACAGTTCTTTCTGGACTCCAGGAGTTCTTGTTCAAATCAAAACAAAAGCAGGGGGATTTCCCGGGCTGCTGGAGGCTTGGTTTGTTTAAAGAACGCGTTGTACTTTCTAGGAGTCTATGGGAGTAGCCTTGCCGTATTTGGACTGCATTGGCTATGACTAAATATGGATATGATTCCTATGCCTTTATAAGGATATGTTTTGTTATAACCACATAAGGGCATGAATCGGGAATATTTAAATAGGGTCATAGATACATTCACAACAATGGAATGGTGCACTACTGCCCCCCACTATCTAAACATTCTAGACATCGGCTGATGCACAGCTCTCAACTGCAGAAATCGCCTTAGCAGGGTCTGGTGCACTGCTGTCCTCCTCTGTAGTAACATTCTAAACATGGTCTGGTGCATAGATCTCAACGGCAGAAATTGTTTTATCATGGGCGGGTGTACTGCCCTCCCTTGTATAAACATTCTAGACATAGGCTGATGAATAGCTCTCAACTGCAGAAATTATCTGACCATGGGCCTGTGCACTGTTCTCCTCTGTAGATACATTCTAGACATGCACAGTCGTCCACTGCAGAAATGGCCTTACCATGGGTGCTGCACTGACCTCCACTGTTGAACTATTCTAGACACGGGTTAGTGCACTGCCTCCACTGCAGAAATGGTTGTACCACAGTCTTGTGCACTGCCCTCCTCAGTAGAATCATTCTAGACATAGGCTGGAGCTCAGTCCTCAGCTGTAGGCAGGTGTGGTTTTACCAAGGGCTGGTGCACTGTCGTCCCTGTAGACAAATTCAACAGCAAAAATGGTCTTTCCACAGGCTGGTGTATGGCCTGCCCCTACAGAAATGCTCTTACCACAGGCCGGTGTACGGCTCTCTCCTGCATCAATAGTCTTACCACAGGCCGGTGTGTGGCTCTCTCCTGCACCAATACTCTTACCACAGGCCGGTGTATGGCCCTCCCCTGCATAAATGCTCTTACACAGGCCGGAGTAAGGCTCTCTCCCACACCATTAGTCTTACCACAGGACAGTGTGCGTCTCTCTCCTGCACCAATAGTCTTACCACAGGCCGGTGTGCAGCTCTCTCCTGCACCAATACTCTTACCACAGGCCGGTGTGCGTCTCTCTCCTGCACCAATAGTCTTACCACAGGCCGGTGTGCAGCTCTCTCCTGCACCAATACTCTTACCACATCATGGTGTACAGCTCTCCCCTGCAGAAATGCTCCTACCACAGGCTGGTGTGCGGCTCTCTCCTGCACCAATAGTCTTACCACAGGCCGGTGTACAGCCATCCCCTGCATAAATGCTATTACACAGGCCGGTGTACGGCTCTCTCCTGCACCAATAGTCTTACCACAGGCCGGTGTACGGCCCTACCCTGCACCAATACTCTTACCACAGGCCAGTGTACGGCCCTCCCCTGCATAAATGCTCTTACACAGGCCGGTGTATGGATCTCTCCTGCACCAATAGTCTTACCACCGGATGGTGTGCGTCTCTCTCCTGCACCAATAGTCTTACCACAGGCCGGTGTACGACCCTCCCCTACAGAAAAACTCTTACCACATGCCAGTGTACGGCTCTCACCTTCACCAATAGTCTTACCACAGGCTGATGTACGGCCGTCCCCTGCCGAAATGCTCTTACACAGGCTGGTGTACGGCTCTCTCCTGCACCAATAGTCCTACCACAGGACAGTATGCGTCTCTCTCCTGCACCAATAGACTTACCACAGGCCGATGTACGGTCCTCCCTTGCAGAAATGCTCTTACCACAGGCCAGTGTATGGCTTTCTCCTGCACCAATAGTCTTACCACAGACCGGTGTACGGCTCTCACCTGCACCAATAGTCTTACTACAGGCCGATGTACGGCCCTACCCTGCAGAAATGCTCTTGCCACAGGCCGGTGTACGGCTCTCAGCTGCACCATTAGTCTTACCACGGGCCGGTGTACGGCCCTACCCTGCAGAAATGACCTTGTCATTTTCTGACGAACTACTCTGCTCTGCAGAAACGGTCTAGTCAGTAGCTGCAGCTCCTGTAAGGCAGAGAAGCATCGCCTCACTGCTGTTAAGCAGTGTCACTAAAGGAAAAATAAAATGATAACTCTATCATTTAATTTTTCCATGTTGCAGCAATTTTGCGGGCAGGATGGGCGGGGCTGCTCTGCTGACCGAGCAGGGGAGGGGACGAGTGGGTTGCACACCCTGTAGTGTGCATGAATGTTTGGCTGGCCCTCTGGGGCCGGCCAGACATTCATGCGCACTTTGCATGTTCTCAATGCAGACTGCATTACAGCTTGCATAGAGAACATGGCCAGCCTCCTTTTCCCCGTCTGAGCGCCGTACCACAGCGCTCAGACCAATCACAGCGCAGCCTGCAGCATTCCATCCTACCTTGCCCTGCGACCCGACCCCCCACCGCCTTCAAATACCAGCCGCCAATGGGTCTAGCTGTTGGCTGGAGAACCCCCTCATCCAGAGATGGTTTAATCATGCTCAGAGTACGCCCTTACCCTGCAAATATAGTCTAGCCCAGGTTCCCTAGTCGGAAATGGCAGAGCAGTGAGTTTGTACACAACTGGCATAACAAAACTCGAGGGGGCCTCCCTGTAAGGAATGTGGAGGGGCCACCTCCGGGCTCAATCAGGAGCTCTGCAGCCTGAGTGCTGTGCTGAGGGGACCCAATGGAGCTTGGGCCCCCCCCGCACTGCGGGGGCTACGGGGCCTCTGTTATGCCCCTGTTGTACACAGATTCTCCTGCCGCACTTCTTCATGTGAGAACCGCCCCCTCATGCATGTCACTTGCTTTTCTGCCAGGGTTGGATTGGGATTAAAAATCAGCCAGGGCATGCTATAAAAAGTGGCCCACATTTGCATATTGTTTTTCCACAAAATACTGCTAGGGCAAAATTGTATTTAAAAAAAAAAGGGGGTGGGAATGCACGGATTAGTTTACACTTGTGAAACACACCTGAAAATAAGTGAGGCCACTTCTGCTCAGGCACCCTGCCCCCGCTCAATATGCTTACATTATTGGGCCTGCTCAGCAAGAGAGAGTGACACCTCTGCTCATTGATAAAAGGGAGGTAATGGACGCCCATCTGCCTCCAGAAAGGCCACTCAGGCACCTACTGGGCCGCTGGCAGTATCCGAACAATGCAGAAACCGCCCAAATCCGCCCCCAGACAGACCACAGCTGGGACTGGACACTGACCCCTCAGGCATTGCCCGAGTACCGTAGTTACCAATCAGACCCTGAATTTTCTGCCCCATAAAAATCCTGTCCTGGATGTAAGGTGAAACCGGTAGTTCTGCCCTTTTCCAATTCTTCAAATTTAGCGACACTCCCCTGAGTGAGTGGTAATAATCGCCATAGAAATCAGGTATCACATTATAATATGGTGCTGAAAGCAAGAATAGGATAATGCCTTCACGAAAGAGACATAAAACACCTGCTCTACCCAGTCAGCAGTTTTTCCTCGTGTTTTTAATTAACCAGCTGAAGTGTGAACGGAATGTTTAAAATGAAAAGAGACATGTTTTAATGTATGGCAAGAACAGACACGTCAGGCGGGCTTTTGACAGACGTCCAGTGACAGCGCGAGGAAGGTGCAGGCCGGCAGAGCTGTGAATTGGATCCCATCAGCACATGGGATAAGGACTAAACACAGCTCGGCGCCACCTGGATGGAGTGTACCAGCATGGCAGTCGGTGCCAATCCATGCATTCATCGTCCACGGCCCGCTATATCAGCGCAGCCTTCATCTGGCGCACAGCGAGGTGTCTGCGCGGAGCCACCTGTTCTGACTTGACGCGCCTGCGCACTGTGGACCGAGCATCATTCCAGGAAAGACACCAGCGGGCGCTTCAGGTTATAAATTCACCTTTTAGAGTTCATTTACTTACAAAAAAAATGTACATACCCACGTCGAAACGTGCTTTTCAGGCTGTCTGGGAATCATTCCGATTAGAGGCAGAAATGGGGAGACTTCGAGGAAAGAGCGATCGTTCAAGACTAATTGGTGTTAAAATGTAATCCTGTGTGAATTTACTATTTGTATATATAGAACTCTACACAATACAAACGGAGGGAATAGGGTCCAAGGGAAATATTTAAAGACCTGAACACAGTTATGACCCCTTACAAGACACTGCATACAATAATAATAACTGTGGGTCTCAGAAAACTCAGAGCTCTACATTCAAAACATGTCCAGTCCACTACATGAAACGTTAGGACCCATCACTACGTGGTATGGATACCCATCAGTTACGTTTTCTGGATCGCCCTGTTGGTCATCATTTGGGCCAATCTCACCAAGTGGAACGTCCACAACGTGCCATCAGTGCACACAAAACTAGTAACTGAGTAAGCAGTGCACAAAGAATAATACGTGATAGTGAGTAATAAAATTGGATAGAGGGTGCAAAAATTACTTTAATCAGACGCAGTCCACTTCCAAGGTTAAAAAGAACTAGAGTGCAAAATATCAGTAGTTTAAACAAATATCTACTGCATGTATAGTAAGGTCGACATGTTTCTGCAGTTACTGATACTATTTGTATCACCTGCTTCTTCAGGACCAAAGTTGTATTTTGCTACTGCTTAAAAAAAAACGTGCGTGTGTGCATAATAAACATAATCATTCGATATCACCTGAAACGGTATTCTCATTGCTCCTGATTAGTAGAAGGTGATGGATACAGGCAAGAAGAATCATATATAGACGAAACATGTAAAGAAAACAGAGAGCAGGGAAAACACATTAGTTCGGGTTACCCATCGTGAGTTTCAACAATTGGTATCTTTCATGTACTTGTATGTTCCAAATACAGAGCCCAACCCCTTTTGATTAGAATAAGTCTCCCACTCACCTAGAGTGTGAGAAACCGGCGCCACACCTCGCCTGGCCACAGCTCAGGAAGAATGGAGCACCGCTGTATTTGAAAAAAAATTAATGAATAAATAAACCACAGAAAACCAGTCGGGTAAGCCTCAAAACGACCATCAAGTCCCATTTAATCGACCAAACAGACACAATACTGGTCAATAACAATACCCATAGCATATTACTTCAATAATTTGGCAAACATGCCTAATGGGTGTTATGCCTTCAAACGAAATTAGCACGGAACAAAAAGCAGTCCATTCAAAAGGTATGCATTATTGATGTCAGTCAGAGCATCAACAATCGTTTTGGCGCGATCACTACATTCCTAGTAGAGACAGGCGAGTTCAGTTACATCTCCATCTGGAGGTCGTTTAGAAAACATACTTCCTTCCGCGGTTAATACACAATATAATGTGTATAAAAAATGACTGGGAACCTACCTATCCGTCGATACCCTAAGTCTGGCATCTGCGCTATTCGGGGAGGCACCGCAACTTGTTTGTGAGTTCTATTTCAAAATGCGGAAATGCCGTCTACCTGATCGCTGTGCCATTGCGCATGCGCCGTCACGCGATTCCCTAAAACTACAAGCTTGCTGGGAATTGTAGTATTAAGGCTCATGAGCGGGGAAATCAGTTTTGGTTCTTATTAAATATAGATTACACCCGCGTATTGGTAAGGGTTGTTTTACAGGTAGTAATAGCTTGAATTTATCCGTAATCAAGACTATTTTAGATGTAAACAGGAAAATACCATTCCCTGTGTGAAAACGAGTCTTGGCCTCGGTATAAATCAAAAATGACAAGCCTAACATCACATACCATATCGTTCATGTCTGCGACCAGTAATTATTGTGACGCTCAATTTCTAATAGTTTTAAAGTTCGTATTTCAATTAAGAGCTTACACGAAAACGGTGTAGTGCACCGTCAGGTGGCACTTTCTTAATCGAACCCTAACCACTTGCTATTCTAGGAAAGCATGCAGTATTGCAGGCATAAGATGATCTGCAGAAGTTGTATAATATTTGCCAATATGTGACATTAAGTGTAAGGGTCCAGATATAGCCTGGATGAAAATAATGGGCAATACGTCTGGAACTAGTGTCTTAATCGGTCAGAGATCCAGACATGGTTTGGACAGTCTGTGCTCTTTGTAAAAATATTCAGTTGTTACTTACATTGATACTCGGACTATCATGAATAAATCCAAAAGACATTTGTCTCTGATTAGCAGTTGTTATACGAGCAATCAAATGGTGTCTACAGACCCTGTACTTCTCAAGGCCCGTAAGCAATGTCTCATTACTCCTGGGGGTTGTGAATAAGTTGGGGTGCAAGTGTGGTCTGCATCATCAAGGATATTCACAACCTATCAGCTCAAAGTGAAGACAAGGTACTGGAGGTGAAATAGTGAACACACTACAGTGTCGTCCAGGGAATGTCCTCGTTGAGGCCATTTTTGTCTGAGTTCAGACGATACACCCATTTTTGTTCCAGTTTAAAAAGGTGTTTCGTGATATCCGTGATATGCGGGGGAATCCATGGCTTTTCTAATACTGTCCAGGAAAAATCCGTGGGTGCATGTCCTACCTCTAGGAAATGGTTCGTGAGGCGGGTGGATTGTTTTTTACACCGGATCGTGCTTTTGTGCTCCGATATCCTGACATTTATTTTTCTAGTCGTCATACCGACATATTGTAAGGAACAAGGACATCTGATGAGGTAGATCAGATTAGAACTATTGCAATTGGTGAACTGCTTCTGTTCCCAGCGTCTCGAAGTCCCTATGTCGATACTCGTGGAGTGGATCGTTTGAGTACAGGCAGCACAATTTCCACAGGGGTGGTGACCCTCAACAGGCGGCAAATCCCATAGGGTACCCACTTGATGGGTTTTCTTCGGTCCTGGTCTAGTATGCACTAGACGGTCTTTCAAGCTTGGTCCTCTCTTGTATGCAAACAATGGTATGGGGAGATTGTCCGGACCAGTGTTTAGGATCTTCCAGTGCTGTTTCACTATTTTCTTGATTGCGTTAGATCTTGTATTGAAGGTGTTTACAAACGCTATCTTTTCGTTCTTTGGTTTAGGGCAGGCCACCTCTAATAGTGAATCGCGGTTGTTGTTCGATGTCCTCTTTTTGGAGTCTCGAATCAGCTTTCTTGGGTATTTCTTGTCACGAAGACATTGCTCAAGTTCTCTTGCATGTTTATGAAACCCCTCTTTGGTACTGCAATTGCGTTGAATACGCAAGAACTGACCAAAGGGCAAGTTGTCCCGAAGAGCCTTTGGATGGCAGCTATCATATCGGAGCAATGAATTCCGCGCCATCGGTTTTTTATACAGTTCGGACGCCAAACCCCCTGGTATGGCCGTGATCCGGAGATCCAGAAATGCCAAGGTCGTTGCTGAAAATTCAATCGTGAACCGTAGGAACCTATTCTGGTCATTCAGCCATTGGTGAAATGCCTTCAATTCACTCTGTGTCCCTCGCCATACTACCAGAATGTCATCTATGTAGCATTTCCAAGCCCTTATAGATGACAAATAGGGATTGGTAGGTGATAATACACAGTCTTGTTCGAACTTGTGAACATAGAGATTAGCTAAGGACGGGGCAAAAACGCTGCCCATGCTGGTCCCTGAGATCTGGAGGTAGACCGTCTCCTCAAACCGGAAGTAATTTTCTTTCATTGCCATGGTGGCAAGTTCCATTACAAAGGATACTGGAGTAATCGAGTCCCAACTCTGTTCCCGCAGTAATGTCTCAATCACCACAAGTGTCTCATTCTGTGGTATTGAAGTGTAGAGGGACTCTACATCAAAGGATACCAAGATATGCAGGTTAGTGTCAAACTCAATGCTCGGTAGAATTCTTAACAGATCCTTCGTGTCTTGGACGTAAGTTGGCATTAATTTTACCAATGGTCGGAGAAAAATATCGACAAAAGTCGATAATGGTTCCAATAGAGAGCCAATACCGGAGATTATTGGTCGTCCTGGTGGTGGGCGCTGTTGTTTGTGGATCTATGGGAGCACATAAAAATATGGCATCACCGGATTCGAAGTGCAGAGGAAGGAGGCCTCATTCCCCGGTGATCCACCTTTCTGACAGTGCCTCCTCTGTGAGATGTTTGATATTGAGTGAAAGTCTCTTAGTTGGATCTTCAGGTAAAGGACTATACGAGTTGGTGTCACCAAGTTGCCTAAGACATTCCTGCCTGTAGGTGCTCATATCCATGAGCACAGTGGCACCACCTTTGTCCGCAGGCTTGATGATAACTGTTTTGTCTTTTGCCAGTCCCGATAGGGCCTGCTGTTCTTGTTTTGATAGGTTCATAAATGGATTATTGGGCCTTGCAAGCATAGCCTGGACATCGTGTCTCACTGCCTCCTCAAAGGTTAAGACTTTGGTTGGAATGGTGTGAGATAGAGGTGTAAAATTAGAGGCTTTTTTCAGGCCTGTATTCGATTCAGTAGGTAAGTTCACTGAATTCAGGAAGAAAAAATGTAACCTGACCTTCCTAAAGAGCTTAGCAATCTCTACATTAAACGACCTCCAGATGGAGATGTAACTGAACTCGCCTGTCTCTACTAGGAATGTAGTGATCGCGCCAAAACGATTGTTGATGCTCTGACTGACATCAATAATGCATACTTTTTGAATGGACTGCTTTTTGTTCCGTGCTAATTTCGTTTGAAGGCATAACACCCATTAGGCATGTTTGCCAAATTATTGAAGTAATATGCTATGGGTATTGTTATTGACCAGTATTGTGTCTGTTTGGTCGATTAAATGGGACTTGATGGTCGTTTTGAGGCTTACCCGACTGGTTTTCTGTGGTTTATTTATTCATTAATTTTTTTTCAAATACAGCGGTGCTCCATTCTTCCTGAGCTGTGGCCAGGCGAGGTGTGGCGCCGGTTTCTCACACTCTAGGTGAGTGGGAGACTTATTCTAATCAAAAGGGGTTGGGCTCTGTATTTGGAACATACAAGTACATGAAAGATACCAATTGTTGAAACTCATGATGGGTAACCCGAACTAATGTGTTTTCCCTGCTCCTGTTTTCTTTACATGTTTCGTCTATATATGATTCTTCTTGCCTGTATCCATCAGCTTCTACTAATCAGGAGCAATGAGAATACCGTTTCAGGTGATATCGAATGATTATGTTTATTATGCACACACGCACGTTTTTTTTTTAAGCAGTAGCAAAATACAACTTTGGTCCTGAAGAAGCAGGTGATACAAATAGTATCAGTAACTGCAGAAACATGTCGACCTTACTATACATGCAGTAGATATTTGTTTAAACTACTGATATTTTGCACTCTAGTTCTTTTTAACCTTGGAAGTGGACTGCGTCTGATAAAAGTAATTTTTGCACCCTCTATCCAATTTTATTACTCACTATCACGTATTATTCTTTGTGCACTGCTTACTCAGTTACTAGTTTTGTGTGCACTGATGGCACGTTGTGGACGTTCCACTTGGTGAGATTGGCCCAAATGATGACCAACAGGGCGATCCAGAAAACGTAACTGATGGGTATCCATACCACGTAGTGATGGGTCCTAACGTTTCATGTAGTGGACTGGACATGTTTTGAATGTAGAGCTCTGAGTTTCCTGAGACCCACAGTTATTATTATTGTATGCAGTATATAGAACTCTAACCACTAGTATATGTAGTAGACTTTAGTACTTACTACCATTCCTATGTGATTTTAGAGTTTATCTGTATCTCTTCCTTGAGTGAATTTTAACTTGTACATGTGCAATTTTTTCCTGTTTTTATCTCTTCCTTGAGTGACTTTACACCTTGTACATTTGCAATTTTTTTCTGTTTGTATCTCGTATGTAACTCATGTATTCTAAAGTCCTTATGTAACGCAACTGGTTATTTTGTTAAGCGCTCTGACTCCTTCTGGTAATGTTCGTGCTATATAAAATCGCATTGAATAAATTAATAAAAACAAATAAATAAATACATTGACTTACAATAAACTGGAGACAGCAAAATGATATGGTGTGTGACGTCGCGCACGGGCCTGGGAGAGGAGAAACTGCCTTTCAGAGGGGGGTGCAAGCTCTTGATCTTGAGTGTGGAGGTGCAAAATGTTAAGGAGGGGATATCGACTTTCCACAGTATCAGTTCTCAAAATATGCAGGATCAAATTATCGACAGGTAATGAGAAGGCCGCGCAGTCATTGGCTGCCGCACAGTCAGCCGCCTGTCTCCTTCGCCCTGGCACTCACCTTGACGCGCACATATCACGGCAGGTCCCTCTGTCTGCAGTGGCATGAGTAATTGCAATTGCATTTATATAGTGCTTACTACCCCTGACAAGGCATCAAAGCGCTTTTCGGCAAGTAGCACGCTACTCCGGAACCCAAAAAGGATTAGTGGTGAATTAGTATAGGAAAATATGAAATTAAGTTGAGAAGAGGGAGCATAGTTACGCCTTGCCAAGATAAGGGGCTGCCCTCAGTAGACATGCGCTCACAGTGATCTTGGGCCTATGAAGGTGAAGGGGAATGGGCTATGATTGACACTGAACACTCTGGGTCTAATGAAGTGCCTAACACCTAATTTCCAGCCTTCCCCTCACCTGATAAGAGCATCTCTCTGTGACTGTCGTCTGCTTGATAGATGCGTTACCATGTTGGCGGTGCCTGTCTGAGACAAGCTCCTGTCTTAATGAATTCGTTTAAAGACCCCCTTCCGCTCATCCTGCTAACTGTATGTACTCGTGCAATCAGTTCATAAGTGTCTCTGGTCTTTCATTAGTACCTTTCAGTGCTTTATCTCTTGTCAAAATGTCTCCTTTTGTCTTCTCTCTGGAAGCAGCAGCTGCTTGACAACAGAAATTGTCTCTTCAAGCAGGCATGTATGAGGAGGCGTGTACTCTATCCATCCTACCTCCTCATTTGAGTCATATCAAAGAGCATCTAAGCCCTTAGGGCCTTGTTATGAGTTTCCCTTTAACTCTACAGGGAGATATCGAGGCCACAATTAACAACCTGATCAGCATCTCCAGAGAGTTATCGGCATGACTAGTTATTGCCTCTGCTATGGGTAATAAAACATGGCCCTGCCCATGTTTTTCCCCTCCTGGGGGGAAATAACTGTCCAAAATCTGCACATGCCGACCACCTGTTTACAAAAAAAACAAATACAAAAAAAGTTTACAGCAGGAGGTAAATGTGTGTGAGGCTTCTTTCTCAGCTGAGGGGGGGTAGGGGCAGCAGAGGCGTAACTAAACTTGAAGGGACCCCCTGCAAGCCCTTGACCCTGTTTCAGGCCAGGCCGCTCCCCCACCGCATCAGCACACCCTGCTGGTGCTGTGTCCCTGCCCCTCGCTACTGCTGCTACTGTTGGAAGTTCGAGGCCCTCATCCACCCGCAGGCTCCCGCCTGCGCCTCATCCCTGGTGGCCCAGTGGTGGGCTATAAGTATTGTAAGTATTGTTCTGCCTGTTTCTGTCTGCTTTCTCTCTATTTGCTAATTTGTGCTTGTTCTGTCCATCCGATTGTATTCTGTCTGCTTTCACTCTCTCTGCTCATCTGTGCTTGATTTGCTGTCCATCTGATTGTGTCCCTGTCTACCTCTCTTTTCTTTCCGTTATTCGTGATCCCCCGTTGTGCTGCCTCTGCTCCCATCTGCCCCCCCTGAGTGAATAAAGTTGCCTCCCTGTCTTTTTTGCTTTTTTTGCCATCCTTTCCTCCTTTCCCCGCTGCCCGCTACCCGCTGTTTCCCCTGCGGCCCGCCCCCCTCCCTCTCATTGCCTCCCGCTACCCGCCTCCCAGCTGCTCCTCCCTCCCTCCACCCATTCTTATTGCAGGCCGCTGCGCCGGAGGCGCACCAGAGGCAAGCACGTCTGAACCCCTGGCCCCCGACGGGCCCACCACGCTTGACGGACCTTTGATGCCGCCACCCTCCTCGCACTCAACACCGGCCGCTCGACTCCCTGCTACCAAACCACCCTGATGCGCACTCACTGACCATTCTCCTGCCGAAACCGCTGCTACACCAGGACCCGAACCGCCGCCTCCCACACCAGCCCAGGAAACAACAACGACCTCAAGTGCATCCTACTCAACACCCGCTCCATACACAAGCACGCCATCGAACTCTGGGACCTCCTCGACTCAACAGCCCCGGACGTCGCGTTCCTGACGGAAACGTGGATGAAAGCCTCCTCGGCCCCTGACATCGCCATTGCCATCCCGGACGGCTACAAAATCATGCGGAGGGACCGTACCAACAAGCCCGGAGGAGGAATCGCCATCGTCCACATGAACACCCTCAGAGTCACATCCAGCACCGAAGAAATTCTCAGCACCGCCGAGCACCTACACTTCCAGATCCACACCGACCCCAAGACCACCCTCAGAGGAACACTCATCTACAGACTACCGGGTCCACGCCCACAATTCAGCGAATCCATCCGCGACTTCGTCAGCACGCACGCCCTCGCCACCACAGACTACATCCTCCTAGGGGACCTGAACTTCCACCTGGAGAACAACAACGACAACAACACCACCACCCTGCTCGACAACCTCTCCAACTTCGGACTGAAGCAACTAGTGACACCCCGACACACCACGCAGGCCACACGCTGGACCCCATCTTCTCCGCCAGCACCAACGTCACGGTCAGCCACACCACCACTCTCCACTGGACCGACCACCAATGCATCCACTTCTCCTACAAGAAACTCACCGCACACATCCAACCGCCGCAGATCCCCCGAAGATGCTGGAGCAAAGTTACCACTGACCAGCTGACTGCCTCCCTCGCCCAGGGCCCCCCGGCCAATGCCTCGGACACCAACACCGCGGCCCGAAACCTCACACAGTGGATCAGCAACTGCGCCGACACCCTCGCCCCTATCAAGAACATTCCAAACAAGCACAACAGCAGGAGAACCACCTGGTTCACCACAGACCTCGAGGACTCCAAAAAATTCCGCCGAACTCTAGAGAAAGCCTGGCGCAAAGAACGGACTGCGGAAAACCTCGAGGCCCTTAAGACCGCCACACGCAGACACCACCAGCTCATCTGCATCGCCAAGAGAACGGCCTTCAGAGAGCGCATAGACAACAACGCACACAACAGCTAGGAGCCCTCCAGCATCGTGAAGGAACTCTCCAACCCAAGCTCCAACTCCAACGACATCCCCCCTCACAGGACCTCTGCGACTCCCTCTCAGCCTTCTTTCACCGCAAGATCGCCGACATACACGACAGCTTCGCAAACCAGACGCCTCCACCAGCCGCAGAACCCATGCCGCCCACCGCCCTCCTCAGTCGCTGGACCCCCGTTAACACCGAAGACGTCACCCAGATCATGAACACCATTCACTCTGGCTCTCCATCCGACCCCTGCCCTCACCACATCTTCAACAAAGCAGACACCATCATCGCACCCCACCTCCGAGACATCATCAACAGCTCCTTCGAATCTGCCACCTTCCCTGAGACTTGGAAACACGCTGAAATCAACGCCCTCCTTAAGAAGCCGACAGCAGACCCCAAGGACATCAAGAATTTTCGGCCCAACTCCCTGCTCCCCTTCCCGGCGAAGGTCACCGAGAAAGCAGTCAACAAGCAACTGACCAACTTCCTCGAAACCAACACTCCCTCGACCCGTCCCAGTCTGGCTTCCGCAGCAACCACAGCACCGAGACCACCCTCATCGCCGCCACCGACGACATCAGAACCCTCCTCGACAATGGAGAAACCGCAGCCTTCATCCTCCTAGACCTCCCAGCTGCCTTCGACACGGTCTGCCACCGCACCCTAAAAACACATCTCCACAACACAGGGATCCAGGGAAAGGCCCTGGACTGGATCTCCTACTTCCTCGCCGACAGAACCCAGAGAGTCCGCCTACCCCCGTTCCACTCAGAGGCCACCAAGATCATCTGCGGCGTACCCCAAGGCTCATCACTCAGCCAGACGCTCTTCAACATCTACATGAGCCCCCTCGCCGACATCGTCCGCGCACACGACCTCAACATCATCTCCTACACCGACAACACCCAGCTGATTCTGTCCCTGACCAAAGACCCAGTCACCGCCAAGTCCAACTTCCAAGAAAGAATGAGGGCTGTCGCCGAATGGATGAAGATCAGCCGCCTGAAACTGAACACAGACAAGACGGAGGTCCTCATCCTTGGACCATCCCCCTCCGCCTGGAACGACTCCTGGTGGCCCGCCGCTCTGGGCACAGCACCGACTTCCACCGACCACGAACGCAACCTTGGGTTCGTCCTGGACTCATCGCTCACTATGACCAAGCACGTCAACGCCATTTCCTCCTCCTGCTTCAACACCCTCCGCATGCTACGAAAGATCTTTAAATGGATCCCCACGGAAACAAGACGGACTGTTACTCAAGCCCTCGTCACAAGCCGGCTCGACTATGGCAACGCACTCTATGCAGGGACAACGGGCAAGCTACAGAAAAGACTACAACGCATACAGAATGCCTCCGCACGCCTCATCCTGGACATCCCCCACCACAGCCACATCACCATCCACCTGAGAGACCTGGACTGGCTCCCCGTCAACAAGAGGATCACGTTCAAGCTCCTCACCCACGCACACAAAGCGCTCCACAACGCCGGACATGAATACCTCAACAAGCGCCTCTCGTTCTACGCCCCGACTCGCCAACTCCGCTCAGCCAGCCTCGCCCTCGCCACCGTACCACGCACCAGAAGAACAACAACAGGCAGCAGATCTTTCTCCTACCTCGCCGCCAAGACCTGGAACTCCCTCCACACCCACCTCCGACTGACCGAAGACCTTCTCACCTTCAGGAGACACCTCAAGACCAGGCTGTTCGAGCACTAGCAGCACCCCCCCTCCCCCCCACCCTCAGCGCCTTGAAACCCTCACGGGTGAGTAGTGCGCTCTATAAATGTACTGATTGATTGATTGATTGCAAAGTACATGGAGTCCCCTCCATGCTCTTGACCCAGTCAGAAGCTCTCGGGCCAGGGTCCGCCACATTTGAACAGTGCCGGAGGGGGCTCCCCGGACCTCAGGCCTCTCCTCACTGCGGGCCTGTTGGGGCTATTGTCATGCCACTTGGGGGCAGAGGTGTCAGGAGAGCAGAAACCATTTTACTTCGGTTAGGGGAGCTTTTTCTGTACATCTCATGCTGAAGGTAGGTGGGTTGGGTGCTGTAGCTGCCTGCTGCCCCTGCATCTCTGCACAAAAGTCTGAGTCGGTGTTTCTGAGTTCAGATTTATTGCACCCCCATAATTTTGGAACCTGTTAAACTGGTGGTTGCTCAGAATGGTTTACCTCTAGGGATATTGCTCCGGGTAACTTCCTATTAGGGCCTAAGGGCCCTTTCGGGCAGATTTTCAACTAGAAGTAGTTTCTATGAAGGAAATTGTCTAAATCCGACGTCTGGAAATGCCGGCCCTGGACGACGTTGAGGGGTTACAAAAGGAAGTAACAGCGACCTCTGGAAAAACTCCTGTGACACCCCTGGCAGAGTGAGGTGTTGCACAGACACAAGATAGACCTCTTTGAGAGCCACTGTTCTTGACAGCATCCACCCACTTGCTGCTGTGAGGCCGTGGGCGGAACAAGGTGGTACAACCTACCAAGCCCTACTGTCTCAGGTCCCTTAAGGTAGAAGGGTAGAAGCATCATAAGTAGGGAAGGGATCAAGAAGGTGAGGGCTGGGCTCCTGAGATTGTAGAGGGACTTATGAGGCATAATTGGGTAAATAAGTAGGCCAACCAGAATTTTAAAGCCAAATACCGGGACCTTTAATGGAAATAGAAGAAGGACTACAATTTTACTTCAAGCAAGCGGACAGGATGACAGCGCTCCTCAGCAGAAAATTACAGAACAGGCAGTTAGAATATACATAAAATCACTTTTTTTTAAACCCAGTAGCTTGCCTGTTAATTAAATTGGTTTCTTGAAACAACTGATAACTATCCCTGCTTTTTAAAACATAAAAAAACACTACCCACCGTTTTCAGTCGACCCTCTCTAAAAACCGGGACAGGAGCTACATTTCCTGAAATCTGCCGGGACAGCTGGTGAAAAAACCAGGACCGTCCTGGCGAATCCGGGATACCTGGTCATCCTAATAATTAGGCTGTACTTGGCATATGAGGTCTTTTTCTAGCAAATGGTGCTTATGAGGCTTTGAATGAGGTTGTAAAGTAGCATCTAGATTTATGCAGTGGAGCTGAAATAGTTTTCAGAGTGGGGGTGCTGCCATCAGTGTGACGTCACTGAGGTCATCGTAATTGTAAAAACTCCAAGCGTAGCACAAAGAACAAGTCTAGCAAAGGAGCCGCACCCATTCAGTAGCAGAGTGGTGCGGGTGTAGTATGTACCTGGTGGTGCTTTTTTAGCAAATTGTCACAAACATATTACTAAAGCATGCTGTAGTAGCGCATTATAATTCACAGGTAGCCCACACCTTTTACACTAAAATGGGCACTACATTTGCACAGCCATGCATTTTTACCAATAAAAATATATACGACAACCTTTTGACATTTCCTTCCTCTGTTGTAGTTCTTTCTTTCTTTCTTTCTTTCTATTATCATTATAATTGTTATTATCATTTATTATCACACTTGTAACTGTACTTCAACTCATGCCAATGTGTGATTTTCTCTATTTTTTCATCTATGTTCTTGGTTTTTTTTTCATTCCTTAAAACCCATTACAAATGATTTGAAAATAAAAAAATATTTAGCGCAAAAACTATGTGTGAAAATTAAGTTTCAGCATCTATTTACCTTTTGCAAGACACCAAGCAAAATGCCTTGCTTTGTTCTAATCCTATTAAAATCGTTGTTTCCATCACACTTCAAAATTACAAAAAATGGGCTTCATTTGTGCCTTCACAACCTCATATATTTTAAAATATATGGTTAATTTACAGGTATTTACATTTAAATGTAAAGGCATCTTTGATGCTCACTCACCTTCTGAAAACCAGCATGGTTATAGTGGGGGTGCAGCAGCACCCCTCACACAGTGGCATAACACAGGCCCCTACAGCCCCTGCAGGGCAGTGGGGGGCAAGATCCAGGGGCCCCCTCAGCACAGTACTCTGCCTGGAGAGCTCCTTAATGGGTCTGGAGAGATCCTCTCCACGTAATTTGCAATGGCCCCCTCACGTTTTGTTTCGCCAGTGCCCTCACACCTCTGCTTCCAGTGCCTATGGATATATAGCTACATGGTGGCATTAGGGAACTATATCTGGCCATATTAGGCTTTGCCTGTGCATTCTCTTTTGTACTTGAGTCTATGAGGCTGTTTCGCTGGACTTTGTGTATGAGGCGGCGCTGGTTGTACCCAGAGATATGAGAGACTGCGCGTTCCAGACAATAGCATCACCTGGGTCTACTCCAAGAGGTCTGTACCTCACATTTAATACCCAGGCCTATGGTTTACTTACTTTGTCGAGCGTTTGACTGCCGGTGGTGTTTCTCGACGCTTGATGCAGAAAACAAATATCCATTAATTGGCGCAGGGGATACTGGGTAAGCAGCAATGTGTACAAGCAGGTGGCACACTAAATGCATCCATCAAATTGGGAATTCCTGCGCACGCTGTTAAGGGCTAGATAACAGCAGTACCACAGTTACCCTGCTGGCATTTGCACCTGCTCTTCGTGAGCCCAGAATACAGTATGTTTCATAAACATGAAATGGTAAATGTGCATCCCTCATGAGTCTAGTATAAACAAGAGAACGCCTTTGCCCCTGTGCCTGCATTGATAACAACTTTGGGACTCAACATTGAGTTGAGTCTGCATAATATATTTATTAAAAAGTTGTGATCACAAAAATGTACAACGACCCCAAGCAGACGCCAGTGAGAGTATCTCCGCAGGTAAATGGAACTTAAATCACATTTATAATCGATAGAATCAGGTCACCTTGTTAAAAACGTTTACGGGCATATCAGCAAGGAACGGCGATGAATAACACAAAGGGCGCTTAGCGCCTTGTTATTCATCGCCGTCTATCTCTGGAATTTATCGCCCTGGTAGCGCGTTATCAACAACACGTTGCTCCAGGGCGATAAAAATTCCAGAGATAGTGGGGGAAATCGCCGTTTTGCAGGGAACATCGCTGGGTTTCCAGCGATGTTCCCTGCAAAAGGGCCATAACCTTGCTGATACGACCCCGTGGTCGTAGCAGCATCATCCACCCCCTATGTTAGGGATGGGTAAGTCAGGATTTTAGCAGACGTTAGATTTTGGAGAAAACAGCAGTTTTCTCCAAAAACGAACATGTGCTAAAATGCTGGGGCAGCCTTGTAAATATCGAGATGCGCACATCAGCGATATTTGCAAGGCTGTACTGCCCAGTGACGCCCACTTTGCATCTTGTTAGAGATGCAAAGGGAGGCGTCGGGAAAAAGGGTGCTAACATGCGATTATGCATGTTAGCACCTTTTGTAAACAGGGCGATAGTTTTATCTCTGCTTTTTTGGCTTTTAAAGTCAAAAAAGCGGAGAAAAAGCCCTTGTTAATATGCCCCTTGGTTTCTTTATGCGTCAGATTAAGAAAAGAGACCATGAGAAGTAGTGATACAGAGAGAGAGAGAGAGAGAGAGAGCGAAAGAAATTGTCCTTTAACAGTATCTCAGCACTGAGCTCTGTATCCTTTTATTTCTATTCATACTGCATTTTTTGAAAATTCAAACTTCAGGTGTCAAGGATCTGAAAGTCTGTCTTGCTGTGAAATAAGGGCTTCCATTTAATGTATTAATACGTTTTAACAAGATGGCTCTGGTATGTTTCATGAGTAAACACCTGAGCCATGTTACAGATGCTGTCTCACAGAGAGGCTCTTGGGGAGTTCACTAACTGTGTCCCACCGAGGAAATGGCAGAAAGTGTACCCCCAGGAAAGGTCACAGGTTCAGGGACAACATCCTACAGGGGCAGACCGGCCCCCTGCAGTGAAGGATGGAATGGGTGTGCCATACATGACTCTTCTTGTACTGACGCGTTCTGTCCATCGCATGCTTTAACTTGGAAAGTTAGCACATGTGGGGCAGAGCTCATTTTTTGTAAGCGAGCAGCAGTTAAGGGCAGGATTGGCAAAAACCAGCAACGTTTGCACCAATTGGCATCCTGTGCGCTCAGTGACCACATTTGTTGATCACTCTGCATTCATTAGTGTCATAGGACAAAAAGCGATAGAATGCACTTATACCAACCAATCAAAACATCAATTAGCTGTCTGCATAGGGCTTGGGTGTAAAGATTCTCATTTAGCATTAGCATTCAATATGAAAAAAGAGATGTAAAAAATATTCAATTTTGAAAGAACATTTACTTTCACCTCCACTGATTCATGATACAGCTTTTTCTCTTCAATGTATAAAGAGCCCCAGCTTGTTGCATAGAATTTGACTGCCAGGAGGCCTGGTGCACATAATACTAAACTCTGCAAATAAATATACTGAGGGGCAGTGCTTAATTTGTAAATAAAATAAGCCAAGTCTCTCTTCAGAGGGCTACCTATGATAATGCTGCCAATGATAGTAACAACACAACTACTAACCATCAGACACCTTCAAGTGCAACTATTTAGACAATTTAAGGCCTCAAAAGCTATAAGAATGACTTGGGCGACAGGTGAGAGTAATTTTTAATGTATATTGAACTAATGATTAACTGTTGTTGTGGTCCTCTCTAAATTAGCAGGACAGTGCCACCTTGTGGCAGACTGTCACAAGCGCCGGAATTTACAATTAAGTGCAGCTGCCTAAGAACGGAAACCAGCTGCTCAAATTAAGCACTACTGTTATGTTATGTTATGTTATGTTCATTTATTTTTCTAATGCGCACAGCAACCCAAAAAGGGTTTCCCAGCGCAGACCCAGAAAGAAACTCTGAAAACCTAAGTTAGAATATTGATTAAATAACCAAGTTTTTAATTGTTTACGAAAGTCAGAGTCTGGGCGGTACAGTATGCTGATAGATTGCTGCCTGGCGCAGAGTATGTTGACATTGCTTCACTTGTCACATAAAACTACCATTCACCTCCTGTATCCCGCATACAGATCATAAACTACCATTCACTTCCTGTATCCCGGACACAGATCATAAAACTACTATTCTCTTACGGTTATCCTCAATACAGTTCATAAAACTACCATTTACTTCCTGTTATACTAAATTAGAGCTCATAAAACTACCATTCACTTCCTGATATCCTGAATACAGCTCATAAAACCACAATTTACTTCCAGGTATTATGAAAGCAGCTAATGTATAGAACCCTAAGTTTCAGAAGGTTCAAAAAGAATTTTAAGAAATTATAAAATTATTCAAGACGATAATTTCAATTGAGAGCTATATTATAACGAGTCTTACTTTTAATTGTATTAAAAAAATAATATATAAACAGCCTTTTGTGTCAATTAAAATAAATGGCTTTCAATCACATTTCCAGCACAGCAAACCTTTGTTAACGTTGTGTATCGCCAGGAATAAAGATGCTTTTTCTTTAGCATCAAAAAGCGTGGTATTGGTGGGGTCTGGTGAGATAATTCCGATTTTAATTTTTATTTGAATTTCATATTAATTGATTTGGAAGTCATTTTTCTGTCAGGTTTTATTAAATTTCGAGGAGAGACCAGCACTAGAATGGGAAAGAGCTTAAGCATGGAGCAGGTACATCAGGTGCCACTGCTGTGCAATGACATATGTCAATGAGCGCCTTCATAAGGTTTTATACATCCATATATTTTTCATCATGAGTGGGGTGACTGAGGTAAGTGGGTTGGAGGAAGTGTCATGTATATTGTTTCTGGATCACAGATCTGGGGACCGTCACAGAGTGTTTCAAAATAACCAGGAAAAGAAAGGTTTGACCCTGGCATTTTTGAGCATACAGAACAGCCTTCTATGCAAATCTATTGATATTACAAGATTCTAGGATCTTAACAAGGTAGAATTACTTTAAAATAAATACATGTCAAAACAAACTAAATTCCTATTTACTCCAAGACAACTATGCAGCTTGTCTCAGTTATTTTGATAACAGACACACATGGCATTGAATTAAAAAGTAATGTTTTTAAGGGACTAGTAAGCACGCTTCGATTGCCTGAAAATATTACTGAAGCGAGAGTTACACAGTTAGGTAATCCTACATCAGTCTTTCCCACACAGATCTGTCACTTCCATTCTCTGGATCCTGATTTTTCCCCCAGAAATTAGTTCTTGAGTTATTGATTGATTGATTGATAGGCTTTATTTCGATATAAAAATACCATAAAAGCTTGTACAACAATACAAAATACAGCATAAATAACGATCACATACTAGATACACACACATAATTTAAACAGAGGGAAGTATTAAAACAATTAAAACCAAATTAAATTGACAAGGAAAGCCTTTTTGTGCGAATCAACCAAGACCATTTTAAAAATTTTGACACAGCACAAACAATCACGGTGGATGTGTCAGACATTAAAATACGCATCTCCACTAAATGCTGGCGGGTGCCTAAAAGTCTACATAGGGGTTTTAACCAACGGATCCTGGGTGCACGATAGTCCGGACATTCAAAAAAGATATGGGCTACCGACTCTACTCGGGTGGGACAGGACACACAGAACGGAGAAAATTGGTAGGGTTGTTTCCAGCGGGCGACTACCTCACCTACTGGAAGAATCCCTACTCGAAACTTGAAATACAAAGTACGATCAAAGGGGATAGAAATAGTATCTAAATAGGGTTCATAAGCCACCACATCTTTGATTCTCACAAAAGCTACAGTAGAGTTGCAATGTCGTGAATCTGAGTGTAATTTAGCGGAGACCCAGTTCCAGTACAACTTTTTAATCGTAGCTTTGGGTGGGGCTGTTCTCGATGCCCATGCGTCTGGTAACCCTATCTCCACCAGCAACCATTTGACATCCCTCAACCATTTGATCCTGGACCAGCCTGCCATAGCCATAACCTCAGATAATGCTTCCGCATAGGAGGCTAGTTCGGGCGCCCGCCACAGACGTGCCCAGAGGAGCAGGGGGCGAAGTTGCGCTTGGTCCCTGATGGATCTGCAACCTAGATCCAATAGCACTGGTACTGTTGGTGTGCACCATGGGAGAGCCATCAGATCTTTCAAAAATTTGCTCTCCGATTTAGCTAGTGCGTCCAGGTTGCAGTTGCCCCACAGCTCTGCCCCATATAGGGCGGCACTGACCCCTCTGGCTTTATATATTTCCACAACTGGGGCTATAGGTTTATTAGTTGAGGAACGTTGTTCCTTGAGTAAGGTGCCTCCCACCCTTTTGTGGCCCAGTAGCATTTTTTGGATGTGCGGGTTCCAGGTAAGGGAATCATTAAGGCGAATACCCAAATATTCAAACTCGGAGACCCTCTCCAGTGGCTCGGAATTCAGAGCCGGAGGTCGACCGAGTTTCTTCGGGGGATTCATAACCAAAAACTTAGTTTTTGTCAGTGTTGATTACCAACCCCCTCAACAGACAAAACTCCTGAAAGCTGTTCAAGAGGCTCTGAAGACCCATAGGGGACTTTGAGATAAGAAGAGTATCATCTGCGAAGAGCAGTGTTGGGATCCGTTTGCCCGCCAGGGATGGAGCGTCCGAGGGATTTCTTGGCAGATGTTCAACCACGCCGTTTACATAAAGAGAAAACAGGGTGGGGGCTAACATGCATCCCTGACGGACGCCCCTTCCCACGGGGATCCTATCGTTTTTTTCACCCTTCGTTCCCCATCGAACCTGCGCAAAATTGCCAGCATGTAATTTTATCAAAAGAGAAAGAATATGCATGGACAACCCCAAATCTAGCAGAACCTTCCATAGCTCCTCCCTGGGAACCAGATCGAAGGCAGTCTTTAGGTCTATAAAAGCCAAATATAGACTGCCCCCGCCCAGCACCACCACCTTCCAGTATAGAAGAGCCAATCTGAAGGCCTGCTCAATGGTCTCAGTACCAGAGCGGAATCCAGGTTGGAGGTCCGACAAGATGTTGTTGTCGTCCACCCACTGGAGCACCCTTCTCAGGATCACCTTCCCTGCCTCTTTTTGGGAAGAGTCAATAAGACTTATTGGCCTGTAGTTGGCAGGGTTGTTCCGACACCCCTTCTTGAATATCGGGACAACCTCTGCCCCCTTCCAGGATTCAGGTACGGGCGCACCTTCACTAATGGCATTTAACAGTGATGACACTATCTTCCCCCACTCCTTGGGATTTGCCCGAATTAAGTCACCCGGTAACCCATCAGGCCCTGCTGCTTTCAAGGGCACCAAAGTCTTGATTACATCCTCCACCTCTCTAGCGGTAAAGGGAGCATACTCTAGGCCTCCTGGGCAAGCGGCCAATGAGAGGATAGTATGGGTAGTTAGCTCATTGGAGATGTAGAGAGACGAGAAATGATTAAACCAGCTCTGGGCAGGGATGTTACACGTTATCAGGGTGCTGTCTGGCCTGTCCCTAGATCTTATGAGATTCCAGAAGCTTCTGGCATCCCTATCCAAGCTCGCTTTCCTGAGATCCGCCCAGAACCTGTCCTCCCATTCTCTCTTCGCTGCAAGGAGAGTCTGCGAGTAGTCTTTCCTTGTCAATCTTATGGCAGCCAAAGATTTACTCTTAACAGCACCAATCAGGGAGTTTTTCTTCTCCCTACATTTACTCGTGTACCAACCATATGGGTTCAACCTTTTCTCACACTTATCAACTCGAGAGCCCTTGCTTGGAAGATGGAAAAGTTCACTCAAAGCCTTGGTGGTAACACAAAAAAGCGCTGAAACTTCTTCGGGCTTGGGAATCATTACATCCAGTTTTGACTGTGCAGTATCTAGGAGTGCCGCGATGGACAGCACTTTCTTTTCATCCATGATGAGCTTACTCCACCTTAGGCGCCTACCACAGTTGGAGGGGTATACCTCCTGATGGGCAGACGCCGAATGAGGGGCAATCACCCCCGGAATCAACGTCCACAAGGGACGGAGGGCAAGAGAGAGAGAATTGTGGTCACTCTCAACTGTAGAAAGTACCTCCATATCCTGCAAATAGCCCCAGAGTTTCACATCAAGAAGGAAATAGTCTATCCTGGACGTATGATCCACCATGTTGTAGGTATGGGCTCCAGATAGATCCGAAATCGTCCTGCCATTCGCAGCCCTAAGGCCGAATTCTAAGTTTAAAGAGTAGATTTGAACCGCCACCTGAGACCACCTTCTAATGGGAAGTAAGGTTAAAACAGGTATACCTCTCCTAGTGTCTTCTTCAGCAGTCCCCAAAGTGTCTTCCAGTCCGAGGGGCTCGAACGTACAGTTAAAATCCCCTGCAACCAGGACGTGAGAACTGTTAGTGCCTCTCCCAAGCAAGGATTCCAACTCTGCCACTGTGGGAGAGTCTCCCTTTGTACCCCTAGCATAGATATTAAAAATATCTAGGGTCAGCCCTCTCCTAGGGCCCCTGAGTGATAAGCTCAAGAGATCGAGTGAGCTTGACACTTGCTGGGTAACTTGACAACCAAGTGAAATGGCAACCCATATGAGAAGGACTCCTGAGGGGCGGCCCTTCCCGGAAGGGGATGGTACTGCTGGCCGGAAAAAGGATGAATAACCTACCTTGTGACAAGGCTCTCTACTCCAGGTCACTTGGAAAATACAAATAGAGTAGCCCTCCACAAGGGTGTTCCATTCCGGTACGGCCAGCTTCCTCGTGATGCCCGCAACGTTCCAGCTGAGAATCCTTATATCTGGATCCGCCACAGGAGGCTCGCTGTGCGGTACGAGGTTGAGGACCCGCTCCCCCTCAGGGAGTATGCATGATTCACTTTCTCCTTGCTTATTTCCAACACTCAATTTGGCATTCTGGGCTTGGGGGCTACGTGCAACTAGGGAGGGTGACAGACTGATGTTAATGGTCTCCAAGTCAAGGGGCTCCGTCCAAGAGCTCGAGCCCGAGGACAGGGAACCCACCCCGGGAAAAGTATCGTATCAATATCCTGGCATCCCTCCATATGGCCCCAGCCAAGTAGCCGGCTGGTAGGGCATAGGGAAGGAGTCGTACCCGGGGAGAGCGAAATTGTGTCTCCCTCTACCATCCAAAGCAGTCCCATAATGGTTGCCAACTGATCTTGGGTAGAAGTAGGACAAATCTACTACTCCAATGCCGGCACCACCGATCCCTAGGTTCTGGTTGCAAATTATCTGGGCAACCCTAACATCCTTAAAATTAACCACCACACAGTCTCCCTCAAAGTGCTTTTGCCCGTGACCCACCCACCCTACCCTTCTAACTCCCACAATCAACCCGTCTAGTTCCCTGGGAAGAGGTCTAGTTATCCTTAGCCAGTGCATAATTTTGTTTTTTAACATCTGAAAGGATTCTGGCTGTCCCGCCATCAAGGGTGGTACATTGGTAAGAATAGCAACATAGGGATGACAGGCTGGGGGCAGATTCATGGGTGGTATTCTGAGGGCTTCCTTGGGGGGTAGTGCACTGGGCTGGATGATAAGGGGAGGAATAGAGCTAGTTCTTCTTGAATGGGCTAGTTCAAAACCTTTGCCAATTCCAGAATTTCTTAGGTTGGCATGGCCATTTTTACCAGTGGCCTCGGAGCCTACAGGCTTCTCAACATGGGTATTAGTTGCCCTTGAGGGATCTGGACATTTAGTTATGTTCTTTTTAACCAGCCCTGGGTTCCGATCGCCCCCTTTGGCAGTGACAACAGGTAGAGCTAGGGCCTCAACCGCTGACACCCCATTGACCGTTCCATTTACATGAGATAAGTTCTGTGGGGTAACAGAGGTCGCCCTAGCAGCATATTCCCCCCTGAGTCATCGGCCCCAATCCTGGAATGTAATTTAATTAAGGACTTGGTAGAGAAAAAGTTATCCAGAGTCGCTTGCTCAAAGCTGTCCAGCCGCTCCGCCAGCCTTTTGACCCTCTCCACGACCGGAGTCAGTAGAGATTTCATCATATTCTCTATCTGGACAATCAGGGGGCTCTCAGGGGGTGTGGGCTCGGCAGAAACCGTAGTCGGAATATCTGGTTTAACTGGTAACACAGCGGAGAGCACCCCCCCCCGTGTCACCCTGCACCAACCCCTACAGACTTTTGAGTCGCTACCACCCTGGTTCCGAGTTTCCTGATTTTCTTGTAAGGTTTGGGATGGCAACCTTTACGAGGACTAGCATTCCTTTTCCTTTTGGTATGAACAATTCTGGCTACTGCGTGGGAAGATAAAATGGTGAGGGAGGTGGTTCCCCGTCGCTAGAAGTGTTATTAGAGGTAAGCATGGGAGGTAGGGCATTAGTAGACTTCGCAGCCAAAGTTTCATCATCAGTCGGTGCAACTAAGTCTAATGTACACTCCACCCTATCAGGGCTAAACATCAGAACAGTTGCAAGTGACTTGTCCAAAAGTGGGCAGACATTCGATACAGAGTCAACTGCGCGAGCTGGGGAAAGGACCGGTGCCGAGAAGCCCAAGGACGCCCGCTTCTCTAAGGGGAGTTTAAGGAGTTCAACAGATAGGCGGCGCTCAGCACGTCTCTCAGCTAGGGCAATTTCTCTATCAATCTCACGGGTAGCCCTAGAAAAGTATCTGTCTAAAGGGCCTAGGATTGCAACCCCTACCGTAGAAGGTAAGGGATTAGATGAGGGATTAAGTGAGTGCATAGACATGTTTTAAAACGACTAACTATGAACAAGAGAATCATAATCACAATGTACCACAGCACAGGGCCCCCCCCCACAATGTAAATCGCTAATAAAATAACAGTGTGTAAGACTCAAAAGGATAACAACTCACTATATCATGAGAGTGAAAATGTCCAATAGTTCTGAGCTAAATGTCAGAGGGTAGGCCCAGCCCAGCTTCCTGCAGCCCCTGACGGCCACAGACGGCCCGCCCTTGTCCCGGACTTCTCCCGGGACGCTCCTGCGCACTCCCGCGCAGCGGTATGCTCTGCTTACTATAAAGGGAAGGAGAGTGGTCAGGGGGCGGGGCAGGCAGGCAGGGAGAGCGAACCAGGTGATATTAGTAGGTCATACAGGGCCTCCTGGGAAACGAAGTCCCTGTATTAACGCTCGCAGCCCTGTTGCCTGTTGAGCCCTCGCCGTTCCCGAGCAGAGCGCTCCAGCGCTAGTCCTGGTGCAGGCAGTTACAGTGTCCTCAACCCGCGAAGCGGGACCCACGAAGCGGGTCCGGCGAGCAGTGGGAAAAATCCTCGGGCGAAAACACAGGCATTTTTGAGCAACTATGCAGCTTGTCTCAGTTATTTTGATAACAGACACACATGGCATTGAATTAAAATGTAATGTTTTTAAGGGACTAGTAAGCACGCTTCGATTGCCTGAAAATATTACTGAAGCAAGAGTTACACAGTTAGGTAATCCTACATCAGTCTTTCCCACACAGATCTGTCACTTCCATTCTCTGGATCCTGATTTTTCCCCCAGAAATTAGTTCTTGAGTTATTGTGTATACACCACTTTAGAGTCCAGAGAAACTCAGTCTGACTTATAAGTTCTGGTCTTCTTCATGCAGTTTAGATTTTTAGTCTACCTTGGCAGTTCAGCTATAACCAGACATTATGTGATCAACAGAGAAAGAGCTTTATGAAGCACTAGAGAGTTGAGCTTTGGAGCAGCCCATATACTGAGTACTTGAGTATTGCATTGGATTGGGCAGAAGCTGCGTGCTTCCACTAAAAAAGACTGGTTTTATTGTTTTTGTGCTCAGTACTGTACACTGGAGTGTTTATGGTGACAAGCCAATAACCAAGGCTATAGACCTCATCTCTTTATTATGAAACATTGTGATAAATGCAGCGGGCCTGACATATTTATTGTGATTAATATAACGCAACAATGCTCAGGTTTCTAATTTACAAGAAAACCAATTATGACTTACAATGGTCCATTACTTTAATAACAGTCCGCTCCTCTCGTCACTGCATTCCAAGTCAACTTGGAATGCAATGACGATTGGAGCGGGCTGTTATTAAAGTAATTAAAATTATACATCCGCTATGGAAATTATTGCTCGGTAGTCCTCATGCCACGTTAAACCTCTCTTGGTTTAGCGGAAATTATACTCTGGATTGATTGTAGTGCAGGATTTGCAGTGACCCAACATTTGGAACTGAATTAGCATTGTCTAAACAATTGATGGTTGCTCTGTATATATTGTGTCCTGATGATGACCTGACAAATTAATATGGTCGAAACGCCGTCAACGCCTTTCTTGGCAAAAAATCAAGAGGAAGAATTCAGTGTATTTTGTTTTAGTGCTTCGACGAACTTTTTTTTTGTATAAGTTTTCCTTTGCCATTATTTTTCTTTACACTTTAGTTTGTCCCTTGTTAGTGATAAATGTTTGTGTAACCTTGTGAGCACCATTATATTATTGTATATTTGAATTTTCATTAATAATAAAGAATTTCTTTTGTTTATTGACAACTGTTTGAGGGTACTCTACTATTTCTGAGTGTAATTCCTTGAATGGACCATTCAAAGTCATTATTGGTTCTCTTGAAAATTAGGAACCTGAACTATTGTTGGGTTATATTGTTCTTTAGCCATAGGTTTGAGTCACAGGGCTGACTAGCATATATTAAACTTGGTTGTATGACAGAGGCACGCATGGCTAAACCATGCATGCCTCTTTCACGCACCTAGAACCACAAATGCATCTTAACCACGCACTCCTTTAACACGCATGCCTGTACCATGCAATTTCATTGTAAAGGCATGAGTGGTAAGGGAGTATGCATGATTAAGATCGCCACTACCCCCCCTCCCCACACTATTCTATCCCCTACCTCTCCTGCCTGCCCGAGACCTAAAACCTGCCCTTAATACTGCCCCTTTCCCTCCTCCTACCTGGAGGCCTAAAACCTTGCCCCCTACCATAAACTACCCTGACCCCAGCCCCAAGCATTGGGTGGGTAAGGCAGATGCATGATTTAGGCAAGGGTGGTTACGCTTGTGGGTAAACTGTACGTGTGGCTCTGCCCACGTTGTTGCGGATGTTTCCTGTTTAAACTCAATAGTCATTTAAGGGTAGCTTGTTGTTATACTGTGTTAAAGTCGGTAGACATTATTTTGTTAGATGGAATCTCACAGATTACCAGTGTAGTCAATGGATTTGGTGATGGTTACCCCCCTTTGAAAAACCCTTTTGGTAGAAGATTTACACTGTGAGAATGACAGTTAGACCCTCTTAGAAGGAAGAGTATATTGTTTTGCTAACTGTACTTGTGTGTACATATTTGTAATTTTATGACTGTATGCATGATAATTGCTGTGTGGAAAAGATTATGCTAAAGAATGTAGGCCTGAGTAGGTTATGGCAACCATCCAGTTATAAAGCCTGTAGATCGAATTGAGTCATTGGAAACAGTGAAAAGTTATGACCAAGGGCCTGACTTAATTATTGTAAAAAAGTATATGTTGAAGCCAAAAGGCCAAAAGGGTGTTTTTTTTTTGCACTGTGCTAAAACCTCTACACCAACATGTCTTAACCTTTTGATTTCCTTGGGCCCCCAATTAATCAGTGCTGGAAGCTGGGACCTTGACCTAGGCAATTCGTATAATTTGAACCTCAAAACAGAACACAAAAATAACGAAGTAATTGCACATCCAATACACAAATGATGAAACATTTTATTTAATTCATACACAAAAAATATACAAAAATTGACATTTTAATTTTAATCAGATGGCTTCATTTGGGGCCTGATTACGAGTTCAGTGGTCTTGCAGTAGTACTGCTGAGGTGGCAGTCGCAAGAAGACTGCTGTGGTTGTGGTCTTCTGCTCACCAAATTACGATGTTCCCACTGCTCCTGCGGCGGTGTTTCTGACGGCGGTGTATATTTTTTCATATGAGTCGATACTGGTGTGTATATTTTGACTGCACAAATATTGAATGTTCACATATGCATAACACATATGAAAACATACCTACTACCAGTACTTTCTCATTGCTGGAGTCTGGACCATATGTGTCCAGTCCAGTTAATGGTTAAATAGTACAAAACGGACTTACCTGGATTTTGGCGCCAACAGGGTAATTTCCTTCGGAGCCAAGATGCTGCTGTGAAGGGGAGGACCTGGAGAAAGGGATCCATGTGGGAGACTGAAGGGAAGAAAAAGAAATGGGTGGGTATGCGCCCCAAATCCTTCAATTCCGCCGACTCGAAGCAGGCGGTCTTCCCACCACGGTGGGTGCGTCGGTAAGTCAAATCATAATTCGGACGACAGTGAACTTCTCTGCACGACTCCATGACACCTGCTTTACCTCAACCGCCATCAAGGCGGTCTGCGAATTGCTGGCGGCGTCGGTGGTGCTACGGCGATCTTTCGTTCAGCAAACCGACGCAGTCGTGACTGTGGTCTGAAGACTGCCAAAGTCATAATCAGGCCCTTAGTTTTGTTTCTAAAATACATGATGACATGCTGGACTCCAGCATTTCATTTTGTCTTTTTTGCTTCAAATACTTGTTCTCTTTTTATTGGTGTTTACTAGTGCTGCTATTGGAGCCACCAGTTGTCTATACTAGCTTACTTTTGCTCTTCTTGCGCTACTCAGACAATTCAAGATTAGGATACCAACTTAATTTTTATCCTCTGATTTCAGATTCTTTCACACAGAACATTTTAAAATCTTAAAATTTGTGTATTTATGAACATATACTTCCTTAATCTGCTAATTGTATTTACTTTTTTTAAACAGTCGCGTAACCCCTGAGTAGGTGTTGCAGATCCCCACTGGCCCAAGAACTACGGGTGACGAGTCACAGCTCTATCCTACTATTGTGATAGGCGTCTCACACATTACTGTATTTGATAAGGGGGGTCATCACTCCCTCTGACAAACCTGTGGCTAGAAAATGTTCACTTTAATAATCTTGAACACTTCTTGGAAGGGGTTTAATATAGCCCCCCAGCTGCCATTTTGCACCGATTAGTATTTTTATGATTTTTATTTGTAATATGTGCATAGCAAGGTCAATTGCTTGTAAGTGCTACAAACTATAAATAAATAGCTTAAATAACACACAAGTGCTGCAAAGACAGAACCCTTTTGCCAGAAGAATGTTTTACAGATGCTGAAATCTAATTACTGAAAAAGGATGTTCCTGAAGGCCTGGGCCTTATTACAAGTCTGCCAGTTACAGACCTCCAGACTCGCAGGGGCGCAGCTGTAGCAGTCTTCCGGCCACCCTATTACGACCAGGGTGGTTGGGCCACCCGGGGATCGACACACCTGCCAGGGATCAGAGAACCCTGGAGGTGGTACAACAGTCTTGAGGCCGCAATTTGCTTGGTGGGGCTGCTACGTAAGTTTGGGCTGAAAATCCTTTCCGCTTGCGGAATTTGCGAATTTTTGGCAATTTTGCGGTCTGCGAATCACACGAATTTGCCCAAAAATCCACAATTCGCAAGCTAGCGGATTTTTTTGCTTGGTCGCGCTTCAAAAATACAATCTCGCGCGAGCGGGTTTGACTTACCGTGATTCTGAGTTCGCCGATTTGTTTTTCCTCCCGGTTTGTGTGCGCTATGCCATTTTGGATCTAGCTGCGTGATCGCGCGAGACTTTCCGACCGCGAGTACGTCATAGCGGCCCGCCATCTTGCACTGCGAGAGTTTGAGAACGCGACAACGTCATAAGGGCCCGCGATCACGCATTGCAGGAGTAAACAATTGCGAACACATAGATGTGACGTGCAGCTGACTTCGGGCGGGAGATTTGAACAGCTCGCTTTCCCAAACTTGCAAAAATTGCAATCCTGCACAAGAAATCTACCGCAGGCAGAATAAACCTTCTGAAATTGGTGATTTGGATCAGAATAACTCCTCAGATCGACATTTGGCTGCACTTTTTTGTGCAAGGAGTCCATTTTTGGGGGTGTGGGAGGAAGGAAGTACCCCAGAGTCTCCAACTTCCTGTTCCTGTCCAGCAGGCTCCTCCCAGTGCTTTGTCCATGTCCTGGTCACTTTTCATTTGGATCTGGAGCTGGAAGGATTACTTTTTGTGGCTGCTGCTGGATATTTGTATTTGAAGACTTTTTGTTTGGATGAATTTTGGATTACTTTTGGATTTGAGATTTTACAAGTAAGTTGGTGTTGTTTGTTTGGGGCATTGCAGTTGCTGCAACTACAATTTTTAAACTTTTTCATAACTTTTAAAAATATATATTGTCGGTAGGCACAGTATCCAGTAGGCCCAGGGTTAGTCATGGGTGCACTGTTTCTGTGAGTTTTGTTGAACTTAAATATCATTTATGTCATGGAATTGAATAGCTCACTGTTATATCTGGAATTATTTTTAATTTTGTGGTGCGTGTAAAGCCACACTTGCCAGTAGGCCCAGGGGTAGTCCGTGGTGTATGGACCAAGTCTTTCTGTGGGGTGTCTCTTGAATTTAAACATCATTTAGGGCATGGATGGCATTGGATTGTGGTGATTTTTGTGTGTTTTTCGATTTTTTGGGGTGTTGTTGGGGCCTGGCCATGTGGGTGGGGGCCATTTTGAGAACTGGTCCAGGCAGGGCCTGGCCATGTGGGTGGGGGTCAAGGGGCCATTTTGAAGCCAGGCAGTGTGCTTTGTGCCATAGGCCTGCACCCAGTCTGCCCTGCCTTCATCCATTATGCCCAGGGATACTCAGTGGTGTATGGACCAAGGCTTTCTGTGGGGTCTCTCTTCTATTAATGTAAACATCCATTTTTGATTAGAAATAATTGCAATTTTTATTTTTGGTCTTTACGTTTTTGGGTGTGTTGTAATAATAATAAATGCCTGGTTGCAAATATTAATTGAAGCACGACATATGCAACATTTATTTAACTGATGTTCCTCTGGCTTCCTTTACTTTTAGGCGCACAAAGAGAACCATGAATCATCCTCATCGTTCATCATCAGTGCCAGGAAGAAGTCCTGCTGTGGCCACACGTGACGTCATGTGACGTCACGTGTGGCCACAGACAACTCTGCAACTCGTGCAACTGCGGCCTGCTGTACTGACATCTGAAGAAGTTGGGCCCAAAGAAAGGTGGCCGTAGCTCCTCTACCAAGAAAGTTGCCAGTGCCACTGCCAGTAAGAAGGAGCAGAAGAAGCAAGTGGCGCCACTTACCAAGGAGACTGGTGTGCCCACAGACACTTTTTTTGGGGGGAAAAAAACTAAGCCTGCAGCAGCGGTGTCCGCCGGGGACCAAGCTGCGAGCAGCACCTCAGCTTCATTGGTCTCAGTGCCACCACGCCAAGTTAGGCCCAAGGTCGTGAGTGCCGCAGAGGCAGCCACTTTAATTGCTCAATCACCATCGACCAGTGATGTTGGCGTTGACTCATCGCAAGAAAGTAGCATCCAATCAACACAGGGTGTAACTCAGCTGACGAGTGTTCAATCACAGCCGCAACGACAACCACAGGTGCAACAAGGAGAGGCACAAGGAGAGGCGCAAGGAGTGGCGCAAGGAGTGGCACAAGGAGTGGCGCAAGTAGAGGCGCAAGTAGAGGTGCAAGGAGTGGCGCAAGTAGAGGTGCAAGTAGAGGTACATGGAGAGGCGCATGGAGAGGCGCATGGAGAGGCGCGTGGAGAGGCACAACTGCCCACAATGCTTGTTCCTCCAGAAGTAGGGGCACATCAGGAAATCGAGATTCAAGTGGAGGTATCATCCGAGCAAGCCACTCCTCCTGACGATCCATTGTCTTCCAGATCCCCAGCAAGAAACAGGTCAAGGAGGGCTAGTACAAGTTCTTCTTCAAGCCCCCTTCCTTCTGATGATCTTGATTGGAACCCACCAATGCAGCATGAGAGGGAGGCACGCCATGAGCGGACAAAGGTAGCTAAGCCTAAAAGGAAGGTTCCCGCAAGGCTTTCACTTATGGGTGACGACGACGAACAAGAAATAGAAGTGGTGGATTCTGGTGCTGATGAACAGTCTGATGATGACGACCCAGTCATCACAGTCGTCACTCCAGCCCCAGTGGGCATGCAGCAGACAGCCGTTTTACCCTATCCCAAATTGCTGCTGAGTGGGATGTGGGCGGCGTGGCCTGGTACCACCACCAACACAGGTAACTACTACACCAACACGACCTACAGCTTCCATATTTTCTCTTCAGAAGGGCCTGCAGGGAAATCCATCCAGCTCGACCTCCATTACCTCAAGTAGTGGTGCTATAAGTGCACAACAGAGTCACATTCAGCCACGCCCATCCTCCACTTCATCTGGCATTGAAAGTAGGACCTCCACCACCATGATATTGCATCTGATGGCGAAGAGGAGCTGATCGTGCCGGGGGAGGTGAACAACTGAGAGACATTTTTTCTGGTACACACAGAACCCCTGGCAGCAGCACTGCAGTGGTAGCGCCCACACCCTCCTCTACCCCAACAACATCAAAGAGGCACAGTAGTCTGGTAGGGACACCAATGCGAAGAAGTACATCAATGAGCCTTACTGGGTTGAAGAGGTCTGCATCCTCATCACATATGAAAACGGTCCAGACCACCATTAAAAGCATATTTTGGTTGGAGGTGCCATTTGAATGCAATGTCTGTATAATGCAATGCTGGCTAAAATGTTAGTGCTGGACCTTCTCACTTTTTCTTTCGTGGAAGGGGTGGGTTTTCGACGATTTGTGGCAACAGTCTGCCCTAAAAGGAAGGTTCCTAGCCGGTCCTATTTTGCCAGAGTTGCGGTTCCAGCACCACATCAAGATGTGCTGGAGGTGATTGGGGCAGCTTTGCAGAAGAGTGCTGTTTACACTATCCTCCTGACAACAGACATGTGGACCAGTTGCCAAGCCCTTGATTACATGTGCATCACTGCACACTGGGTCTCTTTTGCAGGGGTTAGATAAAAGATGTCTGCAGGAGTTGACCCTGCCACAGTTTTTCAAGCTAGTCGGAAACATGCAACAGTAGACATGTTTGCCTTGGAGAAATCTCATACTGCAGTAAACATTTTAGAGGAGTTTAACAGTAAGGTCTTTGAATGGCTGCATCCAAAAAAGCGCATGATTGGTTATGTTTCCACGGATAATGGCAGTAATATAGTTAGGGCCATGAATGATGGTGGCTATTTCAGAGTGCCGTGCTTGGCGCACAGTATTAACATTATTGTTCAAGATTTCTTGAAAAAAAGAAAACACAGTCAGCAAGTTACTGACCATCTGCCGAAAAATCTGCACACATTTCAGCCATTCTTTTAAGGCCTGGAAGCAGCTGAGGAAACTTCAACATGACCGTAGAGTGCCAGTCAGAGGACTCATCCAGGAGGTAGTAACACATTGGAACTCAACCTTCTTCATGCTTGAGCGTCTGTCTGAGCAGTGCTTGGTAATCAATGAGTATGTCTTTGCACTGGGTTCTTCTATGAAAGACATGAGGCTAGAGTTGGAGGAATGGGACCTAGTTAATAGCCTGACAGACATGCTTCGTCCTTTTGTGGTCTTCACGCGTGAAGTCAGCAGGGAGGACTGTACTTTGGGCAAAGCTATCCCATTGTTGCGGATGCTAGAGCACCAACTGAAGGCGGTGTCTTCAACGTTCAAAGATGACACTGACAAGCAAGACGCATATCCATTGGCGGAGAGCTTATTAACCCGCCTAGTTGACAATGAAAGGGTTAAAAAAATACATACAGAACAGCATTACATTTGTGCCACTATTTTGGATTCACGGTAAAAAAAGGCACTGGCCAGCAAAGCATTCATTCCTTTTACTGAAGCAGATGTTTCAAAGTACAAACATTGGCTAGCTCTGTCAGCCACTCGGTTCGAAAAAGAGCCGCAGGAAATTGAAGGAACCAGCAGAAGTACTACTGAATCAGCAGGCCATCCGGCGTCAAGGTCCACTTCTGTGGCCGAAGGCAGTCACTTTCCCTCACAGCCGCTACCTACACCAGCAACCGTATCATCATCCTCACCTGCACCAGGCCCAGCCATACTATTGTTGGAAGCGGATTGGATAACTCATCAAGGGTTTGCTCGTTTCAGTGCTGATGCAAAGGCCACAGATGGTACGCAAAGTGGAACAGCCCTGGATGACCTTGAGTGGATGGTGCAGGCCTATCTGGATGACCCAACAGAGGTCTACATTGATCACAACCCATTGCTGTATTGGTTTGGGAAAAGGGGTCAATGGCCACTGATCACCAAGCTGGCTCTAAATTATTTGTCTTGCCCACTCGCAAGCGTGTCTTCTGAATGTGTTTTCAGTGCTGCTGGTGCCATTGTAACTTCAAAAAGGACCCGCCTCTCGCCCAAAAATGTGGAGAGGTTAACAATGATCAAGATGATTGATTGATTGATTGATTGATTGATTTATTTATTTTAGCTTTTATATAGCGCATACTGTCACCCTACGGGCATCCTGGCGCTTAAAAACAGAAAGCAAGCCGTGACCAGAGTGGAGCAGGTCACACAGAGTGGAGGAACACAGACTAGATCGTGGGATAGAGCCAGGTCTTTAGACTCCTGCGGAATTCTAACAGAGAGCTTGCTAATCTAAGGTTCTGAGGGAGCTCCTTCCATAGACGCGCGCCAACCCTACTGAAAGCCCTGCCTCAGCACTTCATACCACCAGATTACAAAATACGTGAATCCACGCAGGAAGAAGAGGACACCGACTTAGGTGACGGAAGTTCTTTTCTGTTAGCTGACCTACTCCTGTCTCAATTCACAGAGTTTGAGGACGAGCTCTACTTCCCTGACACCTAGGCCTGAAACTGACTTCATTTTTTTTCGTCCTGACTCCTTATTCACTTTTATTCCTGTGTGTCTTTCTTTGTTTTGCAACTTTTACCACAACAAAACTCTAATCACAACAAATCCATCAGCAGCACTGTCTTCGTCTTATTTCCTTATTGAAGGTGCTGTTGTCTACAATCCTGAAGTTCACAAGTTCACAACTCAGTCATGCTCCTCTATCCTCCTCCTCCAGACTCCCCTATCCATTTCCCTCAAGGCAGATGGCTGGATTACGCAGAATGAAGAAACTGTTGCTTCGTAGACGAGTCCCCTCAAGAGAAGTGGGACTGGAATTACTGACTATATGCTTATTGCTGACAGTTACTTCTGAAATTGACACGAGAGTCTGCCCTGTGGGCCTTCACTTTAAGAACAACAAGATGCGGAAAAAAATTGGAACAGGTAATGAATAATGAGATGGCATGCAGTGGACAGCACTGGCTGTCTGGCTCTGATGAAAGCAATTGCTGTTTGTTTGTTTGTTGTGCATTAAATGAATCATATGTCTTCTGTTATTATTTAATCTTTTACACACTAAATGTAACTCAAGTCTACTCTGTTTTTTTTACCTTGTTTAATTCAAATTGTACATCTACTGCAGGGGCACCTACGTTGTATTTTTTAATATGCAAAATGTCCTTGGACTCACTGTGTGTGTTGACTGGGTCTGCATGAACAGCATTGAGTTTGCCAATATATCATGATGATGATGAGTCTTGATGATCAAACTTACCTAATATCTTTTTTCTTTACAGTCACTCACTGGGATGGATAGATCATCATTGTCGGTTTACGGAAGAACTATGGCTATTTCGTGAGTGGCAAACAGGTAAACCAGTCAACAACAACTACAGCAGAACTACATGTCTGTCTAGTTGTGGTATGGAGTGGTCCAGCCAGTGTAGTGTTGGTATGCCAGAGTCCAGACAGCAGTTCATGTAAAATTGCGGCTATGTGGCTTGCTGCATACAATTAGATATGCTTTGTCTGTCTGTGTCAAAGAGGTATGCTACATCAGGTTGCTTCACTCAGTGGTGCCTGCCTAGACCGTCTGCATGGCCCTGGCCTGCTGTGTGCTAATTACTATCCTTGAAAAGGAGACTGAGAGTACACACTTTAGAAATGATGCTTGTATGTAATACTGTCGCCTCTGAAACTGAAAGTGTTATTTTTGCACTACACACCGTACCTTATATTTTTTTCTCCGTGGTGTTTTTTAATATCACTTCCTGTTTTCCCATCACAAATTACAGGCCGGCTTTTACCCTGTGCGATGGGAAAAACGATTATCAGGCTTACCGTTAGCGATCCGCAATTCCGCATCCGCCAGGCAGGTAGTGGACAGTGTGTCTGTCTGGTCACCAAGATTGATCGACGGAGCGTCAGATGGAATGGAGGAGTACCGCGAATAAGAGGAATGGCTAGATGCATGCAACCCCCCAAATTGAACAGGACAACTACAACATACAGTTACAGTATCCTCTTCACTTCTCCTTATCTTTTAAATAATGTTATTGTTGTGAACTTCTATGTGTGTGACTGTGCGTTTGTTTGCTCTCTGCTTCAAATTCATCCCTCCAGCTATTTGATACGTTTCTTTGCTATTTCTAAAACTAATTTATGTACTAATAAGTGTTTATTCTCTCTGAGGGCAGATAGGCAAGTGAAATTGCGTAATTACGGCAGTCATGTACTGTCAAATAATGTTTCTTCATAGTTAGTAAGTTGTAGTAAGTACTACTTTTCAGTAACCTAACCATCCATTTAGCAAACAACTTCAGGCATGCAGTAGTGCACTTCCTTTATGTCCCTTAAAAGATTTATGGATATCTTCGTATCCAAAGATTTGTTTTTCTTCATTTGTTGTTTGTCCATGCTGTGTTTTTTTTCCTCTCTCCACAAAACTTTCCCCAAAACCCCCATTCCCATCTAATTTTCAAACCCTAACCCTCTTCCCCCGGGCTGTGTGGTTTTCATTGAGGTGTGACTAAATGACAACAATAATTCCACACACTTGCTGGGGAGGATAAGGTCAAAGCAACAGAAAATCAATTTCAAGGATGGTGTAGGAATCCGAGGATATATTCTTACTGTGTACTGTACTATCTATCGTACTGTTCTAATGCCACTCAATGTTTCATTTCCTTTTTGTTCATATGCTGCTACTGCCAGTGTGTACCACTACTACTACTACCACCACAACGATGACATTTCATCTGTCCAGGATTCCATCGCCAACCTTAATCGCCAATTGCCATGCACCCAGCCCTGTGCCTAGCCCTATTCTCAAACACGAATCACAGGTAAGATAAGCATTTTGGGGGAGGAAGAATAATGGAGTAGGAGGAGAGGAGAGACTGACGGTAGTACTAGTAAAGTAGTAGGACAATTGAATTCACTAACTCTGTCAGTGGCACTTTTGTACAAATTTGGGCGATTAGACAATTTGAATCAACCAGCCTGTTAAGTTTCAGGAAAACAAACGTACAGTTAACCCCCCCCGCCTCCCCGACTTAACAGTAAAAAAACGCGTATGCTATGTTTAAGTAGAGAAATAAATAATTATTGGAGCCCTAACAAAAATAAACTATCCCACAAGAAGACCCAACCCACCCCCTTCCCTAACCCCAACTAATGTCCATGAATCAAATTAGTCCGCAAAAGTCCAAAAACCCCAACGCCCAAATCCCACACCCCCAAAAGTCTTTAAAAAGGGGGCAAGGGACAGTCTCTCCTCTACTTCCGCCGGCGGTGTCCTTGGCCAGGTGGTCACGATGCTCTCTGCGGAGGTCCTTGAGCAGGGTTTTCAGCCTCGCCACCTCTGGCTCAAGGTTGGACACTCTGAGGGTCAAGCGGTGCAGATGAGCCTTGTACCTGCTGTGGGGGGCAGCTGATTTTATTGCTGCTTGGCGGTGGCAGGTGGCTGCGGGACCACGGCTCTTTACCGCTGAAGGCTTGCGCTGACTGGATGACCCAGGGTGGGCGGAGGAGGATGCAGCTGTCGTGGATGTTGATGTCGACTGCAACTGCGTGTCCTCCTCCTCATGGGCCACCAGCCGCCAATATTCGGCGACAATTGCTTCCAGCTTCCGTTGCCGGGCCCGTCTAGGCAACTCCTTCCTTGTTAGTTTGGAAGGAGCATGTATATGAAGAAAGAAAAACATACTGTAACCAATGCTCTTTAAGATTAACACAAAATAATTCAGCAGAAAGTTGTGTCACAGTAGCACTAGCAACTTGCAAGCACAGTACATAACATTTGTGGCACGTATCTATCTAACCTCTCACTTCGTCGCCCTCTGCTCTAACATTAGTGGGAGTATCAGGAATTTTATTAGCACTATGTGGACTCACTACATTAGACGCACACAGTAGACCAGTCTTGTTTAGCGAAATTGGTACGTAAACTTGTGGAAGCCGGCATAATGCCAGCGCAGTCAACTTGCACCCGAAAAAAACAGACGCAAGCCATGATGACACAGACTTGCGTTACTGTTACCAGTCCAGTACATGCAGGTGGTGAAGCTCTTACTTTTCTATTACGGGTGGCACTGGCCATAGTCTGTTACAAGGGCTACTGCTTAATTAATTTAACTTTCACCCTGCCCTACCCCTGACAATTACAAAAGGAAAATGAAGAAGATAATATGATCATCTATCCCTTCACAGTATATTTGCTTACATATGGGATGACATTTAGGTGCTTTGTTTTTGTTTGAGTGAACACCGATAGGCCACACATGAATGACAGAGTTGTAAGAAAATTATTAACAGAGGTAGTGAGTGAGTGGTCACCGTAATTGCCGGATATAGGCTGTGCTTGCAAACTACTATTACTAGTCATGGTAGTATTCTGAAAAATTACAACTTCTACTTTCCTCGGCTTTGCTACTCTGGCACGGACGTGCGGTGTTACATGCTCTTCAAAGTAACACTCTTCATCCAGTGACCGTCTACTCTGTCTACATACACCTATGCTAACTATGAGGAAGCTACCATCCAGGCAGGCAGGCACCCATCCATTCAAAGTAAATGTCAATCATTCTTCTTAATGTCTGACTCTCAACTGGACAACCCTTACTTTTTCTCACCGAAAAACAACCTTTTGCTTTTTTTTTTGTAAAACGCCAGCCATGCATCCGTTCTTGACTTGCATTTGAATTTGAACCAAAGGATATATTTCGCACACATACAGTTTCTGTTTCACCCACCCAGGGAGTCCTCTTTTCTTTCTCCTTCCACCCATCCTTGCTTCAGCCTTCAACCGGCCATGCATCAAGCCATGCATCAGATTCCCGGCCACCTCGGGCAGCATTCAAAAACAAGTATCATTCTTTGCCAGTCATTAATTTTCACTCGCTCATCCTTCCTTACACCCTTCTTTCCCTTTTCGCTCATCCCATCCATCAAGTTCATCTCTGATCTGACTTGGCTTCTCGATAAAACTTTCACAGCTGAGTTGAAGTCAAATTTAGAGGAGGCCATTGGTTATTCGTCAGCTCCCGCCGCTATTGCTAATGAGAAGTCAAGGGTGACTGTCTTCTACCTGGTTGACAAAAACTTTGTTCTAAATTTGTAAGTCTTCTTAACAGTAAAGTGTACTTGTACTGTTCAACATATACACCTCTGCAGGGAGCCCACTCTGTAATCTCAATAAGTAAGGAATATAATAGCTTACCAATGCCCGCCACTACCGTGGCATCCCCCACAGCAGTTCCTGCTGGCTGTGGCACTGTATCCGACCTTGGAGTGTCCACCTTCGTGCTGGCACCGGCACTGGTGGTTGGCTGTGCCTATGGTGTTACGCCTAGAAAAACCATTAAATATTTTTAGATGCCATTTACATCACTCCCTATTTTGTCTAGGAATGAAAAAAAGTTACTAGTACTACATAAACAAACTTAATAATTTGTGACTCTCTAGTCTAAACTAAAAATGTCCCTTTCTTCAGGGAAGGGTGTTTTTTATTTATGCTTAGCCATAACATGTGATGCAACACTTTTTGACACAACTGGTGAATGCTTGCTTTTTAACACGCACCATTTTTCTCATAACAGATAGAAGCTTCCCTTCTACGAACAAGAGCAAGATCATCATCATTTCTTAGTCGGAGTCGTCAACAATTCATCCCCACCAAGACTTTAAGTTCCAACCAGGTGAGGGCTCTCCCACAATTAATGTGTGAAATCAGCCACTTTTCAGTCGTTCTCCTTTTGTTATATGACATTGATTTTAATAAATGTTTTTATATAATGTACAATTTAAATTTTTACAGAGTACACACAGAGCTACTTGTTTTACTTTTAATAAAGCTTTAAAACTTACATAGACTCTGTGGTTTTTGGTCATGAGTGAGTGAGCGAAAGGGTTTGCAATTTGCAAACATGAGTCCGTGACTCTGAGAGGTCGGGACTCTGACTACATAGTCTTATGTTCTCTGGGTTGTATAATCATTGGGGATCATCGCTGCATTCGGGAGCAAAATAATTACTCTCTGACACACTAGCTAGTCACTAAGGAGATTGGGGGTTCAACTTCTGGTATGACTGAGGTATGTGGATAGTCTAACTGCGCCTATTATAATTTATAACCAATGCCCTATTTTTGTCCATAGTGTATGTGCAGAAAAGTCCCTGCAACAGTAGTAGTATGTCCTCCGATCCAATCAAAAAGTAAACTAGTATCTTATTCCTGGTGGCCATTGACCTTTTATTGTTGGGAATTGTCAAAGCATAAACATTTAGAAGACTTCAATAGACATTATGGACAACCCAGACGACTGCACTGCACTCAGTGCCTAGAGCTATTGCTGAATATGAGTTTTGTTTAACAGTACACCTTTTGCCAACTGTGCAAGCTTAGCTAGCTACACAGACAGACTATTAATAATCTAGTAGTAGCACAGTCATAGGAGAGGCAGGATAAGAATTTAAAAACAGTCTACAAGAAGATCAAAGACAATTTAGGACAAAATAGAATTATGAGGAACGTTTGGAATAAATAGGTGCTGCAATATGAAAGAAAGACACAAACATGAATGATTGTTGTGAACCAAATCAAACATTTCAAAAAAACAATAACAAATTATTTCGGGGAAATAGACAACAATTGCACTAAATTTATTGACCTATCTGATGTGGTCTACTAGATATTAGTATTGCTGGATTCGCGGACCATCTACTTAGAAAGTTATGTAACTCACTAAACCAACTACAAAAAGGTTCTACTAGGACTGGCAGGCAGCCCTCCGCAGCACCCGAAGTGACAGACACAGTCCGTCATGATTGCAGACCACTAAAAAGTTTCCTACTAAATAACCAGTCATAATATACTCAAACTATCAATCCACCACCACTATCTCTTGGCAGGAGTACAAAGGAAGGACTGGACTTGAGTCTATAGTGTCTAGCATCACACAGTTCTGTAAAGTACTCACTCATACATAATCAGTAAGGCCAAATGAGCACAAAATTGAAAACAAGTAAGCATAGTAGCACCGGCAGTGAGGAGGCGAGCACCTGCAATCACAGAAGCTTTTGAAACATAACTTACCTGCAATGTAATGGGCAGCATTCTTGCTCTTCGGAAAAAACAAATTGCAATATCATAACACAGAGCAGGAGAAAACAAAGTAGTGATTAAATACTAGCTACTACTACTCACCAAGGCCTGGGATCTCGACTCCAAGCAGGTCGAGCAGGTCTTGATCCCGGTCCAGGATGTCGGACCATCGGTGCATCGCCTGGTTGTAGGTGCGCCGGACCCCAGACTCCCGATACATGGCCCGGCACACCTTCCCCCATAGCTGGCGACGCTCCCGCAGCCCGTACCCGGCACCGGGCCTGCCGCGACGGTCTTGGGGAGGTGGCGCTGGGCGAAGAAAACCAGTGCGGCCACCTCCACCGCGCTGAAGATCTCCCGGGCTACTACTGCCTCCCCCCTTAAGCGCCCGCAAGGGAGCAGGGTACGGGGTGTGGGACCCTTCCCCTTCATGTTCTTCCCGGCTCCCTTTGCCATGGTCCTGGACAGGAAAGGAAAATAAAATAGGAAAGAAAGAATAGGGGAAAAGTCAATAAAAGAAAAGAGTTAAAAAAAAGTAGTTTTAAGTAACCAAAAGTAGAAAAAAAACACAAAATATGGATGTAGAAAAATAAAGAGATAGATAATGAGTAAAAAAAATTAAAACAAAGTTCAAAGAAACAAAGGATTGCAAAGATTAAGGGAGGATTGAAAAAGCATGCCCGTAACCATAGCAATGAATGAAAAAGAAGATGGCCACGCCCATTGCAACCGCGTGGGTAAGTTTGCGAGATATTTCCCCCGCGGGCACGCAAAAACAGACGCGAACACGTAATTGCGTCCCGCACTTAGGAAATGCACAACGCGAGCATGCAACTGCCGCCCGGAAATGGAAATACGCAATGCGAACACTGAAAACAAGATGTCCGCGCACATGTACGACTGCGAAGTGGGTAACTTCGCGGTCGCCGCACTGAAAAAACCCCACGAACACGCAAAGCGCCCCAAGAACACGCAAAAATGAAAAATACGCAAATTCGCACAAATTTGAGGATTTTGTATACCGCGAATTCGCTTTTGAGCGAATTCACGTACCGCAAATTCACAAATTTCGCCTATACTTTCTACTATGGCCCGCCAAGCATATTACAAGTTTCCTCACTGCCACATATTTCATGGTGGTGTGATCAAGTGTAGTGGTGAGGAAACAAAAGGGCTCCTACAGGGCCCCATTGTGCTTCTGCACCATGGGGTGCATGCAGTGGGGAAAATGTTGTGCCCCCCTGTGTTCATGCACCCCAGTACCTGCACGGCATGGACTGCAGCAGTCCATGCCGTGCAGGTACTGATTTTGACATTCCCATTGTGGTATCTATTTCATAGGCACTGCAGTGGGAACGCAAATGAACAGCCCGACACACAGGAGAAAACTCCTAATCTGGTGGACGGTTCAAACAAGGGTTTGGCGGGCGCCGGAGCAGGACGGTCCGACTCTCCCCACTGCCAAATTCATAATAAGGCCCATTGTTATTTTCCTTGGCATCTGTGGGCTAGTGAGTTCCTGATCTGCGGACCAACTACTGAGAATCTGGGGTCCTCCTTCTACCGGAGTTTTGTTTCGATAATATGAAGATTTAAGAAGTATGACTGTCAAGTGCTAGAAAGGGGCAGAAGCTAAGGCCTTACACAGTGAGATTGCTACGAGCCCAACATGTCCCATCCCTGGACCAGACTTGCCTATTATCCTCTCCGGTCACAGTCTTTTTAAAATTTTAATTATTAATTGCATTTATTCGTGGCTCTTTATATGCGTGAATTATCATCTCAGCATGACAGTAACGAAGGCGACTTCTTCAAAAGTGTTTCAACCTCATCACTATGCATGTGAGGAAAAAGACACTTGCTGCAGAGTGTGCTAACAGCTGGGCGTCGAACCGGTCAATACAAGATGTAGCAGCCTCCTTAAGAGCCAGCATTAAAAATGAATGGTTTTCCCTCATTAAAAATTGCATTGATTTTTTTCTGAATTATTTTAATACAATTGCTTCAAACGAAATCCAAATGGCTTAACTATTGACATTTAAAAACACCTTTAATGTGCCACAAAAGGGAAGAGGGATGGGCATGTGGTGTGTATTGATTGGACCTTCTTTAATTTCAGACACAAACCTCTGTGAAAGGTGAGCACCTACAATGTGTTTTACACATTTGATGGCTTAATGTGAATGTAATGTTATATATGCTCACTAAATTATATGATTCATCCATTCAAATGAAACACAGTATATATTTAATTAGTGTCTTTTGTATGTTTTAGTCCTAGAGTTAGATGCTTAAGCAGGCCTTATTACACAATTTATGTGCCTTTTATTGATTATCAATTCAGCTTGCAGCAACCTGAGAACAGCAATATAAAGAGCCTTTCTGTGGCTTTGCAGATGGATAGTTAAGCACAAGCTGTCCTTTGTCTCTTTATTTTGGTTCATTTGGTGCACACTGGATTAAAACACAATTTATGCACATGCGCAATTGTTGTTCCATGCAGGCTTTAACTGTTCCTGTTTGGCTCCCCAATAATTGTAGACCCCAAGGGTTGTATGACGTTACAACGCATACTTTTACAATGCATACCTTTAAAACGCATTTTTTACAACGCAACATCCATTACAACGCATTCCATTACAACGCATGCCATCACAACGCATTTTTAAAAACTACCTTTACAATGCATTCCATTACAACGCATACTACCTTTACAACACATACCATTACAACGCATAACATTACATTGCATGTATGGTAAGTATTGGATAGTGTAGGGGTAAAAATTACTATTCTAACTCTAGGGGGTGCAACAGTAGGGTAAGTGTTGGATAGTGTAGGGGTAAAAATTACTATTCTAACTCCAGGGGGTGCAAGAGTAGGGTAAGTGTTGGATAGTGTAGGAGTACAAATTACTATTCTAACTCCAGGGGGTGCAACAGTAGGGTAAGTGTTGGATGCACCATCGTAGCGGCGCGAAATCTGGGAATTAAATTCGATGAGACCCTATCTTTTAAACAACAGGCAAGAGAAGTGGCTGGGTCATGCTTTAGTATAATAAAGGGCCTCAGGAAATTTTTTGACCTCCTCCCTTTGTCTGCCAGGCGCACTGTGGCAGTGGCGCTAATCACATCCAGGTTGGACTATTGCAACAGCCTGTATGCGGGGGCAAATAAAGCGGCACTGCACAGGCTGCAGATGGTCCAATATGCCGCAGCAAGACTAGTTCTTGGATGGCCCAGAAAAACCTCAGCCTCTGCAGCACTGGATGCGCTTCATTGGCTTCCCATTCAAAAGCGCATCCTGTTTAAGGTCCTGATAATTACTTTTAGAGCCTTTCACAAGCAGGGTCCACAATATCCGTTCATAAACTTAATCGTTACCATCCTACTCGAGAACTTAGATATTCAACAGCCAATTTTATGGTCGTCTCAAAGTTTAGGCTTGCTACAAGAGGAGGAAAAACTCTAGCAGTAAGAGGTGCTAAGGCCTGGAACAAATTGCCTCATCAACTCCGCGCAATTACCTGCGAACAGAAGTTTAGAAAATCCCTTAAAACATGGATCTACAGTATGGCGGATGCTACCTGTAAAACACTTGTCTAGGATTCACAATGGCAATGTGAGAATAACAAACCTTACCATCTCTCAGTACACGAGTCAAAGCGCCAAGATGCTCCCTGGAGTGGTAGTGCGCTGTACAAATTCCTCTCACATCACATGGTAATGGTATGCGTTGTAATGGTATGGGTTGTAATGACTGCATTGTAATGACATGCGTTGTAGTGGTATGCATTGTAGTGTCATGCGTTGTAATGGTTGCGTTGTAATGGCATGCGATGTAATGGATGTTGCGCTGTAAAAGTTTTGTTGTAATGGTAGTGCGTTGTAAAAGTTGCATTGTAAAGGTTGTTTCCTACCCCAAGTGAAGTAGAGGATGCATAATAAGTCGAGGGTAAATAACAACTATTAACGCCTGACAGCATTTGGGCAACTGCTCACCACATTCTCACCAGAAACAGGCAACACCACTCACACTGTGGCTGTGTGATAGAGCTTCTTGCAGCTGAACATAGTCTATAAGCAAACAATGGTATTCAGCACCAACATACTAAGCATTCTGATTTGGCTGAACGAGCCTCGTTGCTCCATCAAGGGTGTTAATTTAACATATGTGCACAGTATGGCCCTCATTATGAGTCGCTCATACATTCTGATGGGCCCGGTTAGTGGACCCATCTCAATTATCGCTCAATATTGCGCTTGTTGAGATGCTCTGGCCAGGGTATGGTAAAATAAAGGCTGAGATCAGCTCTCAAGAAGACGGGTAGTTTAATGAGCAGAGAAGCCCACAAATGCAAAACAAAATGACTCGCAACTCAAAGGGCTGGAACTATGAGAGGGGCATATTATCAAGAACGGAGTTAAAATTATCGCCGCTTTAGCTGTAGGAAACTGTCGCTGAACCGGCGATAATGGGCTTGATAATATGCCGTAGAGAATTCCAATAGAAGCCCATGTTCACACCAGAACATGGGCTTCTATGGGAATTTTCTAAGGCATATTATCAAGCCCATTATCACCGCTTTAGCAGCAGTTTCCTGCTGCTAAAGCAGCGATAATTTTAACGCCGTTTCTTGATAATATGCCCCAGGGTCTTGGAATATTAATGCGCTCAGAGCAACCGAACAGGCAAATTCCAAAAGTAAATAACATTGAAAGAAAAGCAATGAACACATAGTAGAAGTTAAGTGTGCGTCATTGCCTTTAAGAATGAATTTAGCAGCTACCACATCCCAAAAAATATTCTAGATTTTTTAACACTCTCAGTGTTAACTAACCTTACAAATGAATAATACCATCCCTTGGAGTACTAATGTACTGCAACAGTCAAATACCTTTATTTAGAGTTCAGAAATGTAAAATATATTTTTTTAAAACAAGCCTACCTTCCACTATGGTTCCTCAGGCCAAGAAACAGACTGCAACAGTTTGTTGGTAACCCTCCAATTTGTATCAGACAAAAAACACCCTTTAAACTCAACTACACATTTTCTGACTTGCGTGTCTATTGATGGCTTCCAATAAGTTTGTTTTGGTCTACATAAAGAAGCAAAGGTTCCTAGATGTCCCTCATGAGCCATTCTCATTGTGTCAGAAACTTCCCAGAGTAACACACCAAACCTGTTGTAGTAAAAAATGTTAAAATATCAACAATTCAGGCACTACCTATGCAAATGGTAGACATTCTACAAACAAACATCTTTTGGCTAGTCTACTAGTCCCTGCTTACTGTCGGACCTGTAATAATACATTCTCTTTGCACCTATCTTGCCAATCTAATGCAGAAAGTCTTCTCGCATTGAGCCACAGCATCTAAGTCTGCAACTACGCCTTTGAGTTCCTCCTCATGTAAACTGCAGTCAACTTCATCTGAAATTGGCCATCTAGAGAGACAATCAGACCCTACATTTTATCCTTCAGGCACATACCCAAAGCCGTAGCTGAACTCTTGTAGATGAATTAACAGTCCAACCAACCTTGAGAATGCCTTGTTGAAAGACATTTTACCAAGCATGCATAAAGGAGGTTTGTGATCAGTGAAAATTTCGATATGCAAAACCCAAATATATGCCTTGAACTTCTCAACAACCCAGGAACACGCTGAACCCTCACATTCTATAGTGATGTAATTGCATTCCAGTTATGTCAATCATGGATTGAACAATTTCAGCATAACCCTGAATGACATAAGATAAATTCTCACTTAATCCTAAAATGACCGTAAAGAATCTTTGTCCTTAGGCTTATGAGCTTCCTCTACGGCTTGCAATAAACTACCGACATCTGTAATGCATACCATCAGCAGATATTGTGCGCTCTAAATAGTCAATACATTTTTACTAAAAACTTATATTTTGCTTTGCTGACAGTCATTCCTCATTCCCTTAAAATACTCAACACTTTCATAAGTCTTCTGTTGTGTTCTTTTCGGTTCTCTGTGTACACCAGAGTGTCATCGGGGAAAGCCTGGACTCCAACCACTCCTCCAAACATAATGACCATCATCTTCTGTAAGATGGTGGCTGCAGATGCCCACACAAAATTCAGTTTCGGACATACATTCCAAAATGGTTAACAAAAGTAGGAGCAGCGGAAAGTGTTTTGTCAAAGGTATCTGATGGTATGTGGATCGCAGATCAAAGTCAGAAAAAGCCTTTGCATGCCCAAGTTCGCCAACATTATGAATGTACGATGGAGCGTGGCAGTTAGTAGTGATGTGTCTATTAAATGTGCATAGACGTACACACAAACCGATGTCAACTGAAATCATACGTGCTATCGCAATAGTGAAAACCTAATGAGAAGAATCTTCAAATTGTGTTATTGTTTGTTCACAGTTAGCCTACCCTCTTTTTTAAGATCTTCCTTTACACTCAGTGGCACTGGTCTAACCTTTTGGATAACTGATTTGCCTTTTTTCAACTTGATACTGTGTTCAAATCCAATCAATGTCCCCACCTTTCCCCCAAAACAGCAGGAAATGTACTCAATATTGCTTCCACAGAAGAGTAAGCGTCACCAAAAGCACATTTCCCAACACAAAAGAGTCCCCTGGCCCAGTTTACAGAAAGAAACCAAGATGTTCTTGTATCTGCAGTCCTAAACTGCTCCAGCCTTTTGTGGTAATGTAAAATTTTGTTTTTTATCACTTAACTAATATTACAAACTCTCAGAAGGCCTTCAAATTAACATCAGTCGGGAGCAATGTAATAATTGGCCATTTGGTATTGAATGCTACATCAGACAATATAGTAATTGGTGAATCAGAATCCATCAGAACACATGTGGACTTTTCCCAATTTCTGAAGATGTTTAACAATATAGATAGAAAAATACATATTTAACAATCCATAGAAAAATTATAATCTTATCTAAATTATATTAAGTATGAGAAATAATCCTAACAAATTTAAATCTAGTTTATATAAGAAATATGAAATTATGTGGAAATATACATGCAAATAAACATACAGTAATAGTACATTATTTAATAACACAAATAAAAGTATTATTTATTAATTGTAATTAATATATAATCTTTTCCCACCACATTACTAAAAGCATAAAAAAACAATATAACTATAAAAATAAAATGATACAAATCTATGAATGCATTTTTTCATATACCATTAAAAGTATTAATGTAACAATATATGTATACATTAAAAATAACTAATTTATTACCAGCTTATTTAGAAACACAATTAATCATATAAATATATCGCTTACCATTATTTATATTCAAAAATAAATACTACAAAGCAAGAATCAATATATAATTGAAAACCTATAATCTATTAAGTAATATAATATCATTTGTATTTTTTCTATAACTAATACACACAAGTATACATATTGTATAAATAATGAAACAGTTATACAAAATAAAAGCAAATAAATTAAACACAAAAATGACTACACAGCAAAATAGGTAAATACAATTTAACAAACTGTAAATAAAATGTTTCAACCAAAATATATAATACATTTCATATTATAAACCATGACAAATTAATTCAATTCGAACATTAAAAATATTATCAGAATTAATGAAATATAATAATATTGTCATAAAATACATATCTATCTAAAGTATTAGGACAATAGTAAAACATAAGAAAACATCAATTTTACAAATTAAAAAAACACAATGTTATTAAAATAAACATTGTTTCAAAATATTTCAACAAATATTTTCTCTTAAAATATAAAATATAAAATTGCTAAATAACTTAACTCGTACAATTTTTATACAAACATATCTAAAAATATCCCCACCTTTTCTACTATAAATCCAATATGCCATTCCTATAACATAACACTTTAAAAATAAACTCAAATTAAATTCTACAAAATTATAACATTTACATAAGACAATGTCTGAACTGGGGTGGCAGAGTGGGCTAAAGAACGGTGATGGATCAAACCCAGATCTGTTGACTGGGTGTGAGTGTTTGATTGGTTCAGATGCACCGTCCATCACCATCCCCTTTTGTACTGCTTTGAGGAGATGTATTGCAAACAGAACGAAAGGCCAGTCAGGTTTACTTTTTTATCATTTGATCACACCCAGACTATAAGTGCTGAGCGATCAATGTTTTATTTCTATTTTTTATCTTCTTGTACTTTTTTGTTATCTTTTTTGTATGTCATCAAAAGAACACTTATCAAACAATAAAGAATACATTTAAAAAAAAATGTGCGCATTATATACAAGTGTTCAATATGTACACCAACAATACTGAATTTCAAAAACACCAAAGATACATCACAACAAGTAAATTGATACAATGCCTAAACACAATTTCAGAAATAGGCACCAGTCCTTCAAATTATAACAGAAGACAGGCGGACAACAAAGTTAATAGATACTGCCTGCCTGTCTTGCTGAGCCAGTGACTAGGTATTTTTATGGTTGCACTACTAGGGACAGGAAGCGTTGATCGCTCAGCACTTATAGGCTGGGTGTGATCAAATGATAAAAAAGTAAACCTGACTGGCCTTTCGTTCTGTTTGCTATATTCGAGTGGTCCAAGCCGGTCAGAGACAGGACCCAAACCTTTCTTGTTGCCCTATTTGAGGAGATGTATTGGCAGCTTTCAGTAGCGCAGCGGCACAACTGGTGGCCCGATTGGGGACCAGCAACTATGAGCTTCCGCTTTGTCCTTGTGGTGGACTCCTGGTGTGGTTGGGGCCCTAGAGGTACCCACTATTTTAGCTGCTATCAGCCGTGGCCCGTGTGAGTGCTGGCGGGTATGTGGTGCGGAGTGAAACAGACAGGCTATGAAGCAGAGTGGGGCCCTGTCCTGGCTCTCCCTGGCACGTACTTATGGACGACTCCAGCGGCTGGCTTCGGGAGCTCTGCTTGCTGAGTGGTTGATGAGGTGCTGCCTCCTAGTAACATTTTGGAAGCCCTCCCTTGGGAGTGTGGGGCCTGTCCCTCAGCTTTGGCTGTTTGTTCTGGCAGTAGACATACTTACCCCATGACAAGGTACTAGGAGGCCAGCATGGGGTTGGAGGAGGCCCGGCCTTGGGGAGCCTTGGGACCACATGCATCATAGTAACTTTGCAGCCCTAGGGGATATCTCTGTTGGCAGCTACTTCTTTCCACACTGGCGCAGCACCCCACCGCATCCTATAGGGGCCCCATGCCTCAGGGGTAGGCACTCTAATGGTCTCTCCTAAAGGCTGGCCCCAGCCAACATTGACCACAGAGACTGCGGACAGGCTGTCTCACCACTTCCTTGGCTATGAGCGCTTAACATTTGGACACAGTGCCCCACATACCTCCTGGCTTGGTCTCCTCCACCATATGGGGCCTTTCCAACTAGGTCCTACCCTCCCTGTGGCATACCTTGAGGCCTGGGCAGTGGGGACTGACCCTTCTTGCCTCTGAAAGTATCCTTCCTGAAACCTCCTTGATTGTCTTTTGTCTCTGTTGCTTCTGGGTCTGTAACTGGGAGCTATCAATCTGTTGCAGGCCCCTCTCATCCAGCCTGATGTAGCATCTTCTTATGTGATGTAATCAGGGTTTGGACCGTTGCATTGTATTCCTGATTTGAGCAAGATGCAGCTGGCTCCCTGGCATCAGCTGTCTCACTATAGTGGAGGGCTTGCTTACCATGCCTAGGGCAAACCTTCAAGGGACAACCTAGTTATCTCCCTCTTGTCAAAATCCTCTTCAGCAGATATGAGTGGCAGGAGCGAGCCACCTTCACAAACGACAGGGCTATGCCCGCTCTCCCCATCATGCAGGATTACATGGAGAAGTTCCTGAACAATATCCACATTGAAATTGGCTCACTCAAATCTGACTTAAAACATTGTATCCAAGACCTTCGCAATTATGTTACCACAGTGGATGCGAGAGTGGATGACCTGGAAAGAATGATGGCTCTGCGAGCAGAGGACCAAAAGATGTTATGGCACTGGATGGCCGCCATCGAGAAACAACAGATCAAGCTGCAGACCAAGTTTGAGGATCTTGAAAATCACAGCTACTGTAGAGGTGTCAGGGGGGTGCCGCTGGGTGGAGAGGGAGAGGACATGATTTCCTTCACCAGGATCTACTACGGACAATCCAGGGAGAATCAGAAGACCAACCCTTGGTTCTTAACAGAGCGTACCATATTAAGCGATGGCTGTCGCCCGAATGGCTGCCCTGACATCCTCACCAGAATCCATTTCTTCCAAGATAAGGAGGCCATTATAGAGGTGGCCAGAGGGAAGGCGGACATTAACTTCAAGAGCCCACACCATCTAAATCTTCCAAGAGCTTTCCCCTTTGATGCTTAAAAGAGATGAGACTTCAAGCCAATCACAAAGAAGCTACAAGAACATGGTATCAAATATAAATAGGGCCATCCATTTATATTATTCTTTCAATGGGAAGGAAAACAGAGAATGGTTAGATCCCTGGGGGAATCCAAACTTTGCTGTTCCTGTCGGATGGGCTGCCTTAAAGGGACCTCTCCCAGCCTGAGAGACCAGATGGGTGGCGTCCAGTTTGTCAGACTGACCCTGGGGCCGACTGCAGCACGAAAGCTAGAGCCCCACTTGAAGTTAAGGGTGTTATCATCTTGCACCTTCACAACATGAAAAAGGAATCCTCTGCTACTAACAATGCATTAACTGTGTTGTGTGCCAATTCAAATTGGAAATATAGAACTATAGGAGAATACATGCTATCTAGGTCTATTTGCTCTTTTGCTGGGCTCACAGGCTGTTGAGGGATACACCTCTGGAAGGACTGGTGGGGTCCCCCATTCGTCCACTAAAGGAGTGGGCCACTATGTTTGGCTCTGTTGGCCCTTTAGGTTTTATTATGTCTAGTTTCTTACTGTTTAGAGTCCCAGCTGTATATGCCACTGAGAATGGGACCCAGGGAGGAAATCATCAGCTCCTCCCCTCTACTTTTATGGCCTTCATGCCCTGGCAGTGCTGTCACCCTGCTGTACCCACTCCTAGTATAATATGGAGACTCTAAAAAGTGTAAAGTTCCTTTCTTTGAATGCCCAAGGGTTTAATTCCCCTAGTAAGCATAAGCAAATATGGAACTACCACCTGCAGCACGACCCCAAAGTCGTGTTTCTGCAGGAGACACACCTGCTTAGAGAGGACTACTACCGTATGGCCCACCTGAAGTTTCCCATCCAACATTGGGCATAGACCGACTCCAAAACATTGAGGCTAGCCATTTTATTTAAAAAGGTTTTCTAAACCAAGCAGGTCAAAGTATCTAGAGACCCTGGTGGACAATTCTTGACATTGACAGTTGAAAAAGGGAAGAATACTTTTACTTTTCTCAACTTGTACTCTCCGAACCAAACTCAGGGCGTATTTCGTTGGAAGATACTCAAGGACAAATTGGGCAACACACAGGGAGACTTAATAGTGGATGGTGATTTTAATCTAGTGTCGTACTGAGAGCTTGATAAAAACACAGCACACTTCCAGGGAACAGAGGCCATGTGTGGCCTACTTAAATAATGAACTGCAGACTCTGGGCTAGTTAATGCATGGTGCTACCTCCATCCAACTCCCAAATACACCTCTCATAATCCCGTATTGATTATATTTTCCTTACTCACTCCCTCTTGTGGGGCCTAGACTCCACCTGGATGTCTGATATTTCCAACTCGGACCATGCTCACATTGAACTGATTTGGATGCAATGCCCAGACTACTCATATGGTCGCCCGAGCTGGTGCGCGACCTTGTGAATAAGGCCTCAGTTAAAGAGGCATTTCCAGAATAGTTCACACTCAATGCCCTCCCATACCCCCCCCCGCCATATTTTCTGGGATGGTTTTAAGGTGACCATAAGGGGAGTTTTTTCTTCCATCTCTATAGCTAGGGCTTGAGAGGCACGCTTACTGGAAGCTAACCTCACTGAGGTGATACGTTCCCTAAAACATACGAATGAACAACACCCTCTCAGCATGTGCCAAATAACAGTTAGCTGTGCTGTGAGGCCAGCTACAAGAGCACCAAGTCAACAACGCTGAGCAGTCCCTCATGGCTCTCAAACAGAAATACTATGACAGAGGATACATGGTGGGAACCCTTTTGGACCGCAGATTATGACACCAATACTCTGGTACCCATATTTCTAAAATCAAAACAGGTGACACAGACTGGGCCATCCATGAGCCAGAAAAGCAGGAGGCCTTCTGAGCCTATAATCAAAATCTTTAAACTAGAGGCAGGGAAGACTACTCTGCTATCGACTCCTTCCTCCTGGAGTGTGGTTGGCTGCCCATAGATTCTCAATCTGCTGAGGATTTAGAGGTAACGTTCACAATGGCAGGGCTCTTAAGGAGCTGCCTGTTGGGAAAACTCCAGGGCCCGACGGCTTGCCTGTTTACGTTTACAATATCTTTTTCCCACAGTTGAAGGAACATTTACTCCAGCTATACAACCCCTTCACTCACGTCAGTAGTCTTACACCAACAAGGGCCACAGCTGAGATAACTCTTATTCCTAAGCCTGGCAAGGATCATATCCCAGGTTCAGCCTATCAACTGATAGCCTTGTTGAATACCAGTGCCAACATTTACACTAAAGTATTGGCCAACTGACTTGATATCCGTTAGTCCGGTCTGATAGATCCTAAACAAGTTGGTTTTATAACGCATAGGCAAAATTGCTATAACATCAGACACCTTGTCAACTTTTATTGGAAATGGCCCACACACATTCCTGACTTCCTCCTCTCCCTAGATGCCGAGAAGGCATTTGATAGGGTGAGTTTGGGACTTCCTACAGGTGGTCATCCATAAGAATGGACCCCAACATGATAAATAAAATTATGGTTGCATACAAAGCGCCTACAGCAGCTATCTAAGTTAATAGCCAGACTACACAACCCATCACACTTTACCGGGCACTCGTCATGCTCCCTAGCCCCCCTTACTATTTACCCTTGTGGTATAACCTTAAGCCATCCGCATCAGGCAGGGTCAGACCCTTTATGATATCCCCTTTGGGGGAACAACCGTAATGTCCTTCTCTTCGCTGACAATTTACTGCTTATCTTCATGGAGCCAGAGTCCTCCCTACCCGTGGTAGTCCAAAGCCTAAAACATTTGAAGTAGTGTCTGGATACAAAATAAACATGGCCAAATCACAGTGTTACTTCTGTCCATGCAAGAGCTAGAACCCCTTCCACTGGGCAGCTCACTCCATCCAATACCATGGCTTCACTATCACTAGCTCCCTTCATACATGGTCAATTATTAACTGGCCGCTTTATCGCAGGGCCATATTTGAAGATATCAGGCGTAATAGCTGGGGCATAGAAATGTTGTTAAGATGAATATTCTCCACAGGCTGCTTTACCTCTTCCTATCACTCCCCCCCCTCTTCCAAATGCTCTCTCTGCTTCCTTTGTGGCACAGCTGGAGACATGTTTCCAATGTTATTTCTCACTTTATGCAATGTTAGGTCTGTTGTTTCCACGCCAGGATGCTGCTGAGCAGAGTTATACAGCTTCTTCTTTCACACCTACCCCCGGGGTTCCTCTCTCCAGTAAGGGATTGTAGATCATCATTGTTGGGCATAGCCTCCGCTATCTATGCACAAGAAACAATAAATGGGGTTTTCTTTACCTTCTGCTTTGACAATATACCTCTTTTCTCTCTTCCTTGTTACACCCCATTGCCACCTGCATGCAGCTATTCCTTAGCTTTTTGTCCATATTGAGATCACTCTGCCTGTTATGTAAGATTCATTCTTGATATGTGATGTCTGAAATGTTATTGCTTAAAGCTGTAATGTTTGGTAAAACATAACTAACAGATCTGAGGTTAAAAAAAAATACACAGTTAGGGGCCGATTCCAATTCGGTAAACCAATCGTACGACCGAATCAAATCCGTAGCCCTTTCCGTACGACTCGTACAATTCCGTCCGAATCGCGTAGTACGATTCGTTTGAAAAATATACGACCGAATCGTTGCGAACCGTGCGAAAAGCAAGGGAAAATCCATACGACACTGACCCTCACAGTGAACCGGACGTCGCGTACTGCGTGTTCCGAATGCGATTCCTACGGATTTTTAAGTCGTATGGTCTTTCGTACGATTCGTATGGAGATCTGCTTTGGGTCCGGATCGTACTTCATCATACGTACGGGACGTTTAAGGGTACGATTCGTATGGGAAATATGCTCCGTACGGCTATTTGTAAGGGAATAGGCCCCTTAGTGTGGTTTCTTTAGCTATTTTCTTGAAGGAGCTGTAATCTACCCCAGAGCTCCTTGAGGCCCAACTCATCTTTGATTTGAGTGATAACTCCATTGTGTTGTGGATTTTCCACTTGGTGCAGAGTTCTTTCCAAAGTACATTCTTGAGTATGGCTGCTGCGCATTTTTCAGTCTGAAGCAGTATTCGATAAAGAGTAATCCCCCATCCTGGCACAATTGGAAAGCCCAGATTCCAGTTATAGTTGGCTGAAAAAGAATGTAATGGCAGGAGACAGAATAATCTTTAGATTTTTGTGAAATTTTTGCCATATGTAGAGGGGCCAATTTAAAATTGCAGTGAAGAACGTTGATCTAAAGAGTTCCAGGATAGAGTCTACAGTTGGGTTTTTGGTGAAGTTGATATCGTAAATGACAGGCTCAATTTTACTTGCTTATGTTGAGTGACACATATTTCCATCTTGCCAGACCCCAGATATTGATATGCCTTAACGCCTTTGATGCAGTCCCTACCTATCGCCCAGATGTATTAATAGTAACAAAGAGGATGATTTTCGTTTTTGACACATTGAGCTTCAGATTGTTATCGGTGATGTGTCTGTGGAGGCAAGCCAGGGAATGTGAAAGGCAAATGGGGGTGTGGTTACAGCGATACTAAAAACAACACTTAAAACAATATTCTTACCTTCAATACTTCAGTCCATGATATTTTCGACATAACAATATTCGTGTCACCATCTATTTTTTTAACAACAGTTTTTATTTTATATTTTGTCTAAATGCTGAGTTTTTGCTTAATTTAAATATGTGTCTTTTTTGCGCATAATACAATGTGATGTTTTTCTAGTTTCCTCTGCCAAAACTATAGGTGATACATGGACCTGAGTTCCCTTTGCGATATCAAAAACGTCTTCTAAATATGAGTTTCTGTAACTGAGAAGACACCCTTGGATTTTCATGGTATGACAATTAAACACAAATTGGTCGCATAGATAAATATGAACAAAATTGTCCAATACACATGAGGATGCTAAAATGTGTAAGACTTCTATAAAGTTTTTGGTGGACTCATCTCCTCCTTGTTTACGCATACAAAAATTGTAGCTTTCAAGAATTGTTGAGGGCTTATCAGAATCCACCTTTTTATGCGTGCCATGATATTGATCCCATGTACCGAATGAGTTGTGAAGTGTCTGTAATTCTGATAAGTTATCAAATACTAGCTACCCGCCTCACCAAAAGGATGGAATAGTAACGTTGTGCATCTGGACCCCTATATCTAACACAAGAAGCATCTCTCCCTCTTCCAACTATGCTCCCTGCTTCTTAACCTCTGAGCAACAGAAAGCTAAAATCCTATTTCTATCAGACACTTCCCACCAACCTTTTAGTCAATATGCCATACAAATGGGACCAACATAGAGGTATGGACCTGCTATTATATACTCTAACTACATTTCAGATGGTGCAAATTGCACCTTGAGTCTTTGCATTAAGAATAAGACAAAGGTGGAGTAAAACTTGCCCTATCCCTCCCAAAGGAATGAAAGCCATTCTGGCACTGTCAGGATTCAAACCAGTGACCCAGCACTTTAGGAGTTAAAGGCCCTGATTTCAATCATACCCAATTATTACGCGTCAAGGTAAATTAGACAAATTTGATAAGTTAGAGTCCCTGGTTTGGAGATGCTGAACTTAGGTTGGTAGCTGTCAAGCAACTGTTAGATACTCAAAAGTGCTTGGTATCGGATGCTGTGGAGTCTGGACTCTTAACAACCACCGGGCTGGGAGTTCTTTGGGGTAGCAGTCACAGGTTGGAATCCTGGTAGGACTGACTTAGCCATCTGTCTTCTGAGGTTGGTATTGGTAATTGATTAAAGCCAATACCCTTAATAGGAGGTAATCCTGATTCATGTTTCTGCCAGAATAGAGGTTACAGTTGTGGTAGTAAAAGGTGCACCTTTGGTTTTTGCCCAAAATTCTGAATTTTAGCTATGAAAACCAGGCAGACTTTATCCAGGGAAGATCCCAAATATATTCCTTATTCTGAGAATACTACAGGAATTTTGTAATGGTGAAAATACTCCGGCCCATATTTTCAATGATTTTGCATCGGGGTTGTGTCACTTGTGTGGTGCAGCCCCTACACAGAATCATTTTTGGCATTTACTTAGCCACACAGAGCCACTCTGCCAGACGCTGCATGGTTTATTAGATAAAAAATGCAGTGCAGCGCAGAGCACTGCCTTGCATTACTTTGCGTTGGGTAGGCATTACAAGGGTGGAGAATGAGCATTTCCATGCAGCCACCTATGCATTTTGACCCAGATTTTCAAAGACAAGTAAACTAGGGTTTGTATCAAAATGGTGTGCCTCCCCGACAGAAGCGTAATGAGGAGGACTATATTTCTCCTTGTCACCTCCTCTTCCCATGGGTGCTGCATTCTGCTGCACACCTAGCGAGAGGAACATGCCTCTAACAATTGTTTTTGTGCAGGAAAGCCTACCTTCCTGCTCCAAAATAATCCTTCCCATAATGCAGGCACTCAGGGCCGGACTGAGAACGAAAACCGGCCCTGGCAAAGTGCTCGGCCGGCCCCCTGGGGGTGCGACCGAGTTCTTTGCCGGGGCCGGTTTTCTGCCGTTTTTGTTACAGGGCCGATTTTGCAGCTATGCTGCAAAAACGGCCCTGTAACAAAAACGGCCCCCAGGGCTCAAAATCGCCCCCCACCCTTGCGGCGCACCGGGGGATTGCCTGGTGCCCGCAATGGCCAGTCCGGGCCTGCAGGCACTCTCCCAGTATGGTGCAAGGGTGCCTCTTGGCACGAGGCTGCACACACTGTGCCAGCGCAGGGAGAGAGCAGAAATGCACCATATCTTTGTAAATATGGGGCATTTCTGTTTTCTCCCCTTTTACGCAACGCAGCAACTTCCCTTGCTGCGCGGCAGTGCATGACATAAAAGTAAATATGTTACGTTAAATGCCATTTGTATAGCTCAAAATCACCAATGGTCTCTTAGCGCTTGTGAGAGAATACAGAACAGTACCAGGAGTTACCCATCCCAGTGCCTACTCAGTCAGAACTTATCTTGTCCAAAAGCCTGTGTGAACAGAAAAGTCTTTGAGCCTCATTTATGAAAAGTGACGCATCGCTGTGTGAAAACAGCGATGCGTCACTTTTCACTGCGCCCTCCTTGCGACACCAATGATGCGTCATATTTAATGTATGATGCATCATGTCGCAAGGAGTTACAGATACGTCAGTATTTCTGACGTATCTGTAAGCGCAAAAGTGACGCATTTCTGGAGTGTGTCACAAAAGTGGCACTACTCCAGCAATGCGTCCTTTCACATGGGGCAAGCCCCATGTGAAAGGGCCTGCGTCAGTCTTACGCCTGCTGTGAGGCAGGCGCAAGATTTTGACGCAACAGCGTCCTAAAAGTGGCGCAGTGAAATCACATAGATTTCACTGCGTCACTTCTACGACCCTTCTTTGCGTCAATACACCCCCCTTTCATACATTATACCTGGCGCAGGTATAATGTGGCGCAGGGGTTTACAAAGTGACGCATCTACCTAGATGCGTCACTTTGTAAATATGGTGCAACAAGGCACATTATTTACGCTGCTGGTGCGTCACAAAAAGTGACGCACCGGCGGCGTAAAAGTGACGCACAACCTCATGAATGAGGCCCCTTAGCTTTTGCCTAAATGGAAGGAGAGTGGTTTCCTTGCGCAAACTCTCCGCTAGCTTGTTTCACAGCTGGGGAATCAAGACTTAAAATATGCCATTCCATATTTCCTTGTGGTGAAATAACTAACCAATAATACCGGTTTACAGTACTCATGAAAAGACCAAGTTGGGCAACAGTGATATCTGTTATTTATATGCAAAAGGCAGTGGAAGGACACACAAATACAGAATTGTGGGTATCCACCAACATTTTGCTTGTAATTGCTCTTCTTAAAAATCATTGGAGATGTACTCCACCCAAGGACAGGTGACTTCTGTAGCCAGCATAAAAAAGGCGAAGGTAACTCCATAAGGTGGGAGTGCGGACAAGGGGCTTCCCAACCGAGGAAATGTTTCCACCGTGGAATAAACGTGTTGCATCTGTGCACGTGCACAAGTGTACGACAAGGCTGCTTCTCAGGTACCTGCTGTAAACGCAGCCTAAAGTTAATTCTGCACCTTTCAGATGAGGGTACTTGCCAGGCGTGCAGCAAGTGTGATTTAGGGCTGTTCACAGATTCCCAGGAGCATACCTCAGCCCATTGTTCAGAGAGTTCTTGGCTCACAGGTCATTCATGGTAAATCGTTTTTAAACACACACCCAGAAACAGGTTGCGAGGAGTTTTCTATCAGAGGGCCTTTCACCCTCGGTTCCCCTCACGCCTTCAGTGAGTCTATCAGTGACCTCCTAATATGTTTGCAGGCTTGTCTCCTCCCTGTGTTCTCTGCAATGAGAATCGATCTGGAATCAGTGAGTCAACAGCTCCCAGTGCACTCTGCTGTCCGGCTGCGGCTGGTGCACAATGGTATCTCGCCCCTTAGGCAGCGATTTACAGGGACTGCAGAAAGAACACAGAAAGTGGTTTCACGTCTGGCCCTTGTGAAGAGGTTTGCACAAACCTAGCAGTGACAAGCAGCCAAGCTCGACTCGTGCAGCTCCAATGGAGCACGGATCGTGGGAGAGTAGAGAGGCCTACAGCCAGATTTATCAAACTAAAATCGGCTCGCAAAGGGCCAGATTCTGGGAATCTGGCCCTTTGCAAGCGCTATTTTTGCATTTGGGATTCATCATGCCAAATGCAAAAATCACAATTCTAGAATTCGCTAAATTGCGATTAATTGCATTTAAAGAATCTCAATTTGAGATTCCTTAAATGCAATTCATGAACCATTTTAAAATTGCGAATTCGCAATCTGGGGCCGCTATTTACCGAGAAGTCTAACTACGTGGTAAATAGCAAAAACTTTGAAAAATGCACTAAAGTGCATTTTTCAAAGTTTCATGTTGCGCACACATCAATTTCAGGGGTGCAACAGGGTGTCCTTTGGACACCCCTGCACCCTTGAAATCGCAATCTCAATTTGCGAATCGCTAATTGCGATTAGCAAATTGAGATTGTCTTCCCATTCATTCCTATGGGCCTCTAGGCCCATAGGAATGAATGGGGAGATATTCCTTAATTGCGACTCGCAATTTGCGAGTCGCAATTAAGGAATTATTAGAAATCGCTATTTTGTAAGTGATTTCTTGATGAATAGCATTTTGCTATTCCTTAATAGCGATTCGGTATTTTTCGCTATTAAGGAATAGCAAAATGTGTTCTTGATGAATCTGGGGGAAACTTCTCTCGAAAACTTCGCAAAGGCCACAGTCTTTTTCACTGTGACATCCTTGCTGAGCACCAACACAAGGCTTCTGCACACCATATACTTTGTAGAAAAACAAGTTTTAATGACATGCTGTGGGAACAAGGGTAAGGTATGCACCATACCCTGTAAATACCATTACACCGATATGAGGTATTTACCAGGTGCGTAATTACCCCTATTGTGAGTTTCCAACTTTGAAATGAGACATGACATAGAGTTGGTATTAAGTGTTAGAATTCTTCTACAGAAGACTGCGTTGGTGTGACAATTATCACACGGACTGGTAATTCTGATCCTGCACAAACTTCTGGTTGCACAAGTATCTGAATTTAGTCCTGAACATGTATTGTGGGCCTTGGAGTTCTTCTCTTCCGTGATGCCATTGTGCATGGGAAAGCTCCACAACAGATAAACTTGCCAAGAAATGTATTCCACGCCCTCCCCTTTGCCTTCCTCCTCCATGTTTGCTATTTTCAGTTGATGGTAGACCTCAAGGCGCTTTATTGTTAGTGCTTAATGCACACCTATACCATAGGTGATCCCGCACTTAAATATGGCATAGAAAAACTCAGCAAAAGGTAAACTGGCAGAGAGAAATTCTACACACATATCATAGTGCAGAGAAAATCTGTGCACAAGGCAAACTGGCAGAGAGAAATTCTGCACACGTATCATAGTGCACAGAAAATCTGTGCACAAGGCAAACTGGCAGAGTGAAATTCTGCACACGTATCATAGTGCATAGAAAATCTCTGCACAAGGCAAACTGGCAGAGAGAAATTCTGCACACGTATCATAGTGCATAGAAAATCTCTGCACAAGGCAAACTGGCAGAGAGAAATTCTGCACACGTATCATAGTGCATAGAAAATCTGTAAAAGGTAAACTGGCAGAGAGAAATTCTGCACACATGTATCATAGTGCATAGAAAATCTCTGCACAAGGTAAACTGGCAGAGAGAAATTCTGCACACATGTATCATAGTGCATAGAAAATCTCTGCACAAAGTAAACTTGCAGCGACATTTTCTGCATAGATTTACCAGCACGGCTGGAATTGACTAGAGCAACAATGCTCTTTTCCAGGGCGGGCATTTTGATTCCGCCAATCCGATGTGTTTATGCACGTGTTCCCTACACTGTCTCCTGATCTCATATTATACTCTCCACCCACATGGCCCGGCCTTCATCAGATCCGAGGGGCGAGTGCACAGGCTCCACGTCACTGGCCTCAAAACCAGCTCAGTTCCTGATAGGGGAGGCGTGTGTTGCTTTGGTCATGTGGTGCTGATGGTGGAATGTTTATTGGATCGCTTTGGAAAGGGAGGACTATAAGCCAAGAGGTCTGTTGGACAATTTAGAGTCTGGAACTCTGGATGTGGAGCAGTGACACTTGTTCCAGGAGGTCAAACCAGGAGGTGCTTGTGACATGGTCAGCAATCCTAATCCCACTCACTGCCCCCTAACTAGGTGAGCTGTCACAGACAGAGGAGCAATGCCGGTGCCTGCAGTTCCTTCAGTGCAGGATGCACTCACATCCTGTGAGGAAGCACTCAATCCAATGTCTGGGCATGGCTCCTGGCAGGCCTTGCCTGGCGATGAAGCTGCTGGAACAAATGTTGTAAGGCATGGACAAGGTCTGCATTTGCAAATAGAACAGACGATTGACAGAATGCTGAACAATGCAGACATATTCACCCCCAGTCAAGTTGGGCATTTGCCCAGGACCTCCACCTTCCAGTGAGCCTTGTGGGAAAGTGAACATTTTCTATATTTGATCTCTGTCGAGAGTGTGCTCCCTGGGCAGAGAAGTGTGTCTGCTTCCTTCCACTCCCTCTATGCTGTCTGTGGGAGGGGAGTACAGCTACGAGAAGAAAGATTCATAGTTGTTATTCCAGCTATCCCATCCTGCATTGTTTCACACCCCCATCCCAAGAGGCTACCAAGATTTCGTCATCTCTAAATATGGTGGGAAGTATTCTGTCAGGGTGGGGGAGGTAATGTCCTCTGCCACCATGATGGACAGAGTACCATCTGCCAAAGTCTACATCAGGCCCAAAATATTCACACCTTTGTGTGGTGTTCTAAATCATGCACCATGCCCAAACGGATTATATTGTTCTATCTATCAGTTCAAGGAAAAAACACAGAGTGGTGTCATAAGACAGCCAGATCATTGATACAGGCTCACACAGTAGTCATACCCTGATACAATGTTTTTCTAATTTATGATGCAGAATTGTGACATTTTGATGGCTGTATAGATTAATGCTTGTTTGTTTACCATTGGTAAAAATGGTTACACCATTAGCAGGAACGTGAATGACCTTAACCTGGAAACTTTACTTAGTAATGGTACTAGAAACACTGAAGATAAGGTTGCCTTTTCCCTGCAGTAGCTCTCTCCATGCACTGAAAAAAAGCATATTTTCTGGGATTGTTCAGTAATTTGGCAGTGCCACTCGCTTGTTTTGTTATTCATGTATACAATATTTGGAGCGATGTACACAGTGTCAACTTTAAGGTTGTTGTTTGCTCCGGGCTCCGGGCAAGAAATTTGTGTAAAGAACACGTCTGTCTTATTTCTGTCTTATTACCCATTTTCTGATAATTTAAGTCTGTATAATGCCAAACAAGACTAAATTATATGTTAAACCTTAACGGGATCACAAGAAACTGTTGAGATGTTTCTGGGCCAGGAGTCCAAAAATCTTTAAGATGACACAAGGGAAGAGAGACAGAGGTAGACATAGTCAGAGAGTGCAAGAGGTTTAGATATATACATTAAATCGACAGAGATCAAATGTAGAAAATGTTCACTTTCCCACAAGGCTCATTTGAAGGTGGAGGTCCTGGGCAAATGCCCACCTTGACTGGGGGTGAATATGTCTGCATTGTTCAGCATTCTGTCAATCGTCTGTTCCGTTTGCAAATGCAGACCTTGTCCATGCCTTAAAACATTTCTGAATGTACAGTGTCAAAGGCAGAAACATAATCAAAGAGTGAATCTAGGTTGGGGCTGCTCTGTTCTGAGATGGGAGGTGGATTATTGTCTGTGTTGTGATGGAGTGCAATGTAGAGAGATGTGTTTTCAGCTTTTTCCTAATTGCAAGAAGGTAGGGGTGGTCTTGGTGGATATGGGGGTATCATCCTACCTCATAGTGCACAGATGAAAAAGGCCTGTTGCATTGTTTTTTTCTTGCATTTCTGAATCTCCAGTCTCAAGGTTGTCCAGGCTGTGGGTGTGCCAGGTGCCACCGGAGATGGTGAACTACAGTGATATGGGGGATGGAGAAACGGTAAGGTCATGCCAAATCAATAGAATAGTCTAGTTCAGGGTTCTCCAAAGTCGGTCCTGGAGGGCCGGATCCATGTCAGATTTTGAAGATAGCTACATTTATCTAAATAGGGAAATGCAAAAAATCTGGCATGGATCCAGTGCTCCAGGACTGACTTTGGAGAAACCATGGTCTATTTTATGTGACGGTTTTGCGGATGCAACTGTTGTCAATGTGATGAGGATACAGATGTGAGAGGGTGCACTATAAAATACCGTTTAAGCACCCACAATGTGGATCCTGCATTTCTTTTCTTTAACAACAGATTTTCTTTGGTCATCGTTGGAAGGGCGTGCGACAGCCCTTCAATGACCTGTAGGAGAAAATTACAATATCACCATAATTTCAGCGTTTTGACCAAATTTAAACACCTGCCGAACATGCACCCTCCCCTCCTCTTTCCCGCCTTCATTATCTGTCTACTTCCCCAGCTCCTTCCCCCCTCCCCTGAATCTCTCACCTTGCCTGCTTTTCCCCTTACGTATTTGTGCTTATTGTTCATCTCGACCTTACAAGTAACTATGTTGCCATGCTCTAAGAACTATGTAACCTTTGTAACAATGTAACCTGTAACTATGATCTGATGCTCATGTAAAGCGCTCTGATACCTCCAGGTCTAGCCAGCGCTATATACAACTTTTTAAATAAATAAATAAATGCAGGAGGCATAACTCAAACTGATTGCAGACATTGCAAGATCTCAAGACTTGAATACATGATACATTAGCATAGGAGAACATTATCAAACAGTGCGGGATAATCAAAATAATATATATTAGGACCAGGGCACCAATTAGGGGTCTGTAGGCGGCAATGGGGGAAACTCGATCCCTCGGTATGACGCCAATTGTAGATCCTGCAGTTTTAATAATTCTTCTTTTGCGTACCGTTCTCTCTCTCCTGGCTTCCTAGCATTTTTAGCTTTGATACTTTAAGAACTTCTGAGAACTTTTGCAGGGAACTAATTTGTACCATAATTTCCTTCTAAATGGAGATGAATGGGGCTGGTGATGTCATCGAGTTTCTGTCCCCTCCCTGCGTCATTGCAGTTTGGCCTGCACTTTGCAGCGACTGCACATTTGAGTTGATTGAATAAAAGCCTGTCTGTATAGTGTGCTGATGAACTGTTATTGCTCAGACCTCCTTCCTGGTAAATAAAGCAATACAGCCCTGTGCTCTGGGTACTTATGGAGGCAAATAGCAAAAACATTAGAAGAATGTGAAATCAGTTCATAACTAGGAAGAATGTTACAGATAAATGTTGCGCCACCTTATCGAAAAAGTAAATCATATTTTTTGGTTAAGGAAATAAAATGTGCCAGAAAATGGATACGATCCTCTTATTAACAGTTAGGTTTCATATTTTCTTATTAAATGCAGAGTTAGATATTGTTAGATCAAAGTTTTTCTTGCAAATCTGTGTTTTAGCTACCCATAACTCAAGCAGATTCCATTAGTTTACAAACATAACCTTTTCATTCAGTTCACTACTGACATTACAAGACAGTAAAAAGTAATGGGCTGAAAAGTTTCAGTCGATCCAAACCACTGGGGATTTCTTTTGGTTACAAGCCATTTAATTTCTATTGAGCTTTTCTGTGTCATTACATATAAGGACCATTAGTATTTGACCCCCAATGGAGCAGTCCAGCCCCATCTCCTTGAAATTCCACAATGTTGAGGAGCCCAATACATTTTTGTGCAGAAAGAATCCCAAATAATTCACAATGCTTGTATCCCACTTTTGTTCAAACAGGTAACAACAAGTACCTCACTTAAGCTTAGACAATTGACAGCAAGAAGACTTGTACTATTTCTATAACACACACGTTGCCAGATTGTTTTTCATCATCTTTATTCTTGAATTTCTCAAATCATATGATAAGACAAAAAGCCAATTGCACGATGGAAACAGCCTACGCATTTCGTCCCTATTCACATGGGACTTCTTCAGGGCACCACTCCAACTTGTGGGAAGTCTTGTCTATTACCAACTTGTATAATGCCAAAAGCCTCTAGTGTACTATTAAAACCTCCAGTGTCTCTTCTGTAGATCCAATGGTTAGTAAACCCCTCTATAGCACAATCGAATTTGAAACGAAATCCCATTTCTTTATACGCTCTCCTTGTGATCCTGTGTTCAGTAATCAAGAGAGAAAAGGATATGCAAATGTTAACTTGACGAACATCTTCGTAGCAGGCATCAACTTCTATCCACCCCTCTGCACTATCCTTGATCACACGGGCGTGTAATGCCCCCTGTTCCTCATAGGAGTCTGTTATCACCAATGTAAGGATCCTGTCTTTTTGTCTTACCATAAGCTGAGCGACATTATTGTACTTAACTCTCTCGCTGTATGGAAAAAGGGGTCGAGCATGTGTTCTGCGATGTGGGTATGGTTGGGGAAAAGTTTCTTGAGGCCGATGTTGCTCAAGAAGTAGTGCTTGGAATCAAAGGCGATCAGGGCGATGATGTCAGATATTGTGTTGCAGAATCTTGGGCGTGGTCCTGGTGGTCTGTAGGCTAGGGTGCCTCTGATGGTATTTTTTCCATCTATGTGGATTTTGAAGTGGAGATGCTCCATTATCGGGGTTGAGTCATATGAGGAGATCATGCAGTGAATGGTGTCCTTGTAGATGATGGCAATTCCACCTCCGTGTTTGTTGGTTTGGTCTCAGTGTGTTATCTTGTAGTCTTCGAGGGTGGCGATGGCAATGTCCAGCATAGATGTGGGGTTCAGCCTTGTCTCTGTGATGAAGATGACGTCTGGGATGAGGGAGGAGATCGTGTCCCAGATCTCAATGGTGTGTTTGCCAAGTGATCATGAGTTGAGTAGGATGCACTGGAGCTGTGCCGCAGCAGTTCTTGTCACATGATGGACGCGGTCGTGTTTGTGGTGTCTTGGTGCTGTTGGTTGATTCGGTGTTGCAGGTGAAGCAGCAGTGCTGGCACAAGAACTATTCTTTAGTGGTGTGTGGCCATGTGTGGCAGGAGTTGTTGTTGATGATGCAGCTGTGACCGAGGGCTCGGAGGCCTGCGGCGGTATAGCTGTGGGTGATAGGAGATCCATGGTTCCAGGCGCAAATGGGTGCAGATGGGCTTGTCTTTGGCACACCTTCGGCGTGTTAGCAGCACTGCTGCGCTGCAGCCTCCATTAAGTAGGTCCTGGGAGGAGGGAGTGGCGCTCAGTGGTGGGAAACGGGAGGCCGGCAGTGAGGAGTGGCAGTCAAAAATGGAGGCAGAAGCAGAAAAGATAGAGCGTAAAAAAAGAAGGCAGACAGAGGAAAGGCAGAGGCAAAAGGAATAATGGAGTCAGAAGGACAAATAAGGCAGAAGAAAAAAACAGTCAAGAAGACTGCAATGCTGGTAGAATGAAGCAGCAGAATAGTTGTGCAGAGAGGGAGCTGTCTCAAGGAGATTGAGCAACTGATGGGGTTCATGCCAGCAAGGCTGCAGTGCATCCATATTTGATCATAAAATATATCCACTCATAAAGTACTTTGCAAATTTATATATATTAAAAAACAATAACGTTGAAGTACAGAAGACTATATGAATATGTTTTCACAGCTTCCCTTTCTTTTTTGAAGACACAATTCCCTACAACAATCCAATAAAAAAGAGGTACACCTCTTCCTTATTAATTTCTTCATTGTCACTTTCCTCATCATCCTTAGAAACAGCGAGCATAAAAGCATTGGTATTGTCTTTATTTTTTGTGAAAGCAAAGGATGATAGACATTATTAAGTTTAATGATACATATACAAGAAACACTTTTATAACAATTGCAGTAACTGATTTTAATATTTTTATTCTCCAGGGTCCAACGCCTGGAGCTCAGATCTGACCCACTCTGAATCTTGTGTAATTTGCTGACACTTTTCTTAACATTATCTATCTGCTCATGTATTGTGTGAGGTGTGAAAAAGATGGATGCAACATAGGCTAGTGTAAACACCCTTTGGCCACTAGACAGTAATCTAATGCCATTCTTTTTTGAGTTAGCATCTTGGCATGGCCGTCTGTTTGCTCTGTGACTATTCCTCAAGCTATTGTGGTAGATTTAGCAATATCTTATACGACGGCTGCATTTCTTCTATTTCATCTAAATCAGCAGTCACCCTTCACATGGGAATTAAGGTAGAAAAGATCTAGTAGTAGATGAAACAGCCTGCCTATCCTCCTTCATTCTAAGCAATAATCATCAAATTGTTTCATAGTGAGATAACAAGTCCCAGGCCAATCTATCAGCAGCTAAGGGTATGTTCTTGACCTGCAAATGAATAGATGGCTCACTGACAGAATATTGACAACTAAATTATCCCCATAGAACAATATCGAGTTATAAATATAGATGTCAAAAATATCGACATCCTATATTTATAATGGTAAGTACAAACATATCAAGAAAGAAAATATCGATGTCATAAATATAGGTGTACAAATATCGTTTTTATATATATCTAAAAAATACATAGATAAATATTGAATATATTGAAGAAAAAATTAATCTAAAAAATAAATTAGATTTAATACACATTAAAAAAATATAACAAATAAACTTAATTAAAAAAGTTACACATATATAATTACTATATATATTTACTTTAAAAGAAATAATTGAAGTAATTATTTTAATGTATTTTATTAAATTAAAAACGTTCTCTTATAAATTAAAACATAAAACTATTTAAAAATCTTTGAACTTACATTTCCCACTCCTCTCAGTGCAACAATAGGGAAAGTGTTGGATAGCGGAGGGGTGAAAATTACTATTCCCACTCCAATGAGCGCAACAGTAGAGAAAGTGTTGGATAGCAGAGGGGTAAAAATTACTATTCCCAATCCAGTGAGTGCAACAGTATGGAAAGTGTTGGATAGCGGAGGGATAAAATATATTATTCCTACTCCAGTGAATGCAACAGTAGAGAAAGTTGTGGATAGCGGAGGGGTAAAAATTACTATTCCCATTCCAATGAGTGCAACAGTAGGGAAAGGGTTGGATAGCTGAGGTGTAAACATCACTATGCCCACTCCATTGAGCGCAACAGTAGGGAAAGTATTGGATAGCGGAGGGATAAAATTTACTATTTCCACTCCAGTGAGTGCAACAGTAGTGAAAGTGTTGGATTGTGGAGGGGTAAAATGTACTATTCTCACTCCAGTCACTAAATATTTAATAGTATTTAACAACTAATTATAAATCAAGTAAAATGTATTTATTCCCCACCTTTCACCCCTATAAACCCAAAACCCACACAAAAATTAATTAAACAATTACCCTAATTCATTATCAATTAATTAGTTAATACTATCTCTCAACAAATTATTAATTCATTAAAAATAAATTACTTCCCACCCTTTACCCCTAAAAACCCCACAAACCACAACTAAAATGAATTACACAATTTCCATATTTAATTGTCAATTAATTAATATTAATTAACAACTAATTATTAATTAATTAAAAATAAATTACTTCCCACCCTTTACCGCCATAAACCCCACAACCGGCACTTACATCAATGGTAATCTATCCGCTCCCTCTCCGATCACGGATGGAGTCCCCCAAGGATCAACCCTCTCCCCTACCCTCTTCAATCTTTACCTTGAACCACTCACAGAGGTGCTACGCTCTGCTAATATCTCCTACCATATGTATGCCGACAATACACAAATATACATCAAAATCTCTTCCCCTAAGGGCATTTTCTCCCTGAATGAGGCCTTGAAGCTGACTGTTCACTGGCTCACCCCTAACCAGTTAAAACTTAATGCAAATAAAACTGAATTTCTTCTAATCTCGCCTCCCAAAACCAATCCAGACATCGAGGAATGGATCAAGGCTCACACAACACTAAACTGCCCTCCTACCATTGTTGACTCTGCAAAATCTCTTGGAATAACCCTTGACGGCAGCCTGAACATGCGGGCCCTATCAACTCAATGGCCAAAACTGCCAGATTCCACCTTAGTTACCTATAAAACCTAAAACCCTTCCTCGATGCATCTGACCTAAAAACGCCAATCCAGGCACTAGTCATTTCCAGACTAGAATATGAATGCTCTACTCTTGCAGGGCTACCAAGAACTCTCTGGCCCCATTAAAAGCCTACCCCAACGCCGCCGCCAGACTCCTAACTGGCTCAACGAAATTCAACCATATCTCTCCCCACCTCAAAGCTCTGAACTGGCTTCCCCGAGAGGCCAGAATCCAACTTAAACTGACCCGCTTACTCATAAAGCTCTTTACTCCAATTCCCCTGCACTTCTCGCCCAGAAACTCGTGAGATCCAGAGGAGACAGAAACTCCCAATTTGCCAAAGACCTTTTGCTTCCACCAGAACACTTCCGGAAGAAAGAAACCCACAATCGGGCCTTCTCTGGAGCCGCGCCAAGAATTTGGAACTCTCTCCCACCCGCCATCAGAAGACTTCCGTCTTTGGCACGCTTTAAAAAGGAGAATGGGCAAATTCCTCGCCTAACGATCACATTACAATCACCTCAGCGACATGTTCCACCCGCTACTTCGGCATTATCCATGGCTTTTATCGATGATACCTACCCTGTACTCCTGGGCATCCCAACCAAGAGTTGAGACTGCGTGCCTTCTTTTATAACGTATCTACCTGTTTTTCTTTTTTATCCCATATGTAGCTGGTATTCTAGACTGCGTGCTCTTTTTTCTTGTATAATGTGCCTGCCTATTTTACCCAATTGCTCCCTCCCTTCCTACTCTTTGTATACCACCCTTAATCCTGTAAAGCGCTCTGATACCCTCACAGGTCTGGTTCGCGCTCTATAAAACTGTAAGATAAATAAATACATAAATAAACCTACGATTTACCCCAATAATTTAAAACACTATTAAGATGATAAAATCTCAATTAAATAAATATTAATAAATAAAAAATATTAAATCATTTATTATCATTAAATTACTACCCACCCTAGTCCCCTATAAACCCACAACCCGCAAATGAACAAAAAAATGTAAAATTTAATGAAAAGAAAATTAACAAATACTACAAACGTAAAACATATATATTAAAAAACATACAGTTATATACAAAAAACGTATATATCACATACATTTGAAATATATACTAAAATACATAACAATAATTAAAAAATTGATATTATTTACTTTAAAGTCGATATTCTTCACCACAATATTCTTGCTGTCGATATTTCTGTGTCACACTATTTTAAATTTGATATTAGTGTAAGTCAACATTTCCAACTCGATATTTTGACTGAATACCGAAATAGACATGACCTCCTTGACAGTGGTACTTATAAAACAACAGTCCAAGAGGAAGACGGTACTCAAAAAAGAGCTGATTCAAAAGAAATGTTCTCTGTTGTTATATCACAATTACATTCTCTAACAGGAGCACTAGAGATTATTGATTTTTGTGGCTCATCAATATATTCTTGCTCATTTATTGCAAGATTAGTCAAATCTGGCATGCTCCAGTTCAGAGGAATGCTAAATTCTTCAAGGACTGGGAAGGAAGTGGAACACCTTTTCAATTGTTACCCATTGTAATAAAGATGAAGGCAAGTGTTGTCATAACTGATGGGAACTCCCATTAAAGGGAATGCTATCCCCCACATCAACATGTGTATGTGCAAGTCCAGCAAAAGCAAAAATTAATTGTCTGTATGTACTTTACCAAAAATCATCATGTAGAAGTTACACAATTGAAGGTTCACTAATGTTAGTTTCTGAATAACACCCCATGCAAAAAGGATGTATCCCACCACCAACCAGATGCTCAGAACAGCAGCAAAGATGGCAGGGGAGACCCAAAGAGTTATCTAGTATCCAGAAGGAGGAGTTCACTAACCACGGTCGAAGCTGGTAATGATAAAAGGATGCAGGGGTAATATCATGTGGCAGCGGTTGAGCAGACAAGGAAGAAGTGTATACAGGGCTTGTCCCACAGGCAGATGGCAAGATGGCAGTAGTGCAGTTCCTGAAAGGGGTCTCGATCTCCGGCCAGGCATAGGTCCAGTGAAAGAAGCAGAAGGAGGAACGATGGATGTATTTCACCATCCCACTGCATTTGACAGCTGGATTGGAAATGAGCAGCTGTTGGGATCCATGCCAGCATGGCTGCAATGCAATTTTGCTTTGATGTAAGTTTATGTTCAGTACCAAAGGGGGGGACCACCAGGGCCCGGTAGGAGTGGGTAGGTCTACAGACTTCATGCTACTTGCACCAAATACATGAGGAACCCCTCGTGTGTGTTACCTATCGGGGTCTGTGAAGCCTGGTTAGTCCATATTTCTAGGTAGTTCCAGTACTACCAGGTATCCGAAAAGTTAGTCTTATGGTTGATGTGAGGGTGCAGCCACAACACCATCGTAGTTTTAGTTGTAGATAGTATACCCCTTGCTTTGGTCCTGACTAATCGCCCGCAGACTATTCAAATGGCGAGAAACATGTTGACTTACTACGTATGAGTGCCACAACCTGACACATAACCTCAGCTCAGCGCCTTATACCTTTTGTTTTTACTTAAGGTATGAGACCCTGGATTAAAGTTGTTTTCGTAGGTACTCCCAACCCTATTATATATTCACTTTAAACACACCAATACACACTCATCTACACACACTAGGCCCCTCACCAGCACTTCATCATACGGCTGTTGGAAAAAGATCTCCGTTAAAATACCCCTACTGTAGGGAGCCCGTCGGGTAATGCACCGCCGACCCGACGATGAGCAGCCCGATGATGAAGCATGACACCCGACAGGGTGTGTGAGGGCATTATAAACCAATAAATTGGATTCCCAACTTTGAACCACTCTGGTCAGGTTGGTTGATATTCCCTGATAATTGACTCTCATCCCAGAGGAACAGCATATTTCTTTTGTTAAATAATTAAGTACCTTTTTGTACACCCATTTGCTGGGCTGGATTTGAGTGGCAGGCTTCGGTCAAACTCTCAGGGAAGGTTGCTTGAACCTGAGAATGGAAACTGTAGAGTCACTGTATAAGCTTTCTACAATACTGCAAAACTTCATCATCGTGCATCTGTAAATCCAACTTGGCAGCTGAGACTAGGGCATTAAAGACAGCATCATAGGTCAGATCATGAGTATTTCGGATGGGTTAAATTTGTTTTTTTGTGAAGGAATTGCTCAGAAGGACTACAATGATACTGGCAGCATATCTGTCCTTTTTGATCGTGGTTCCAAGCAAATATTTGCTATCTTGTTCCTGAAGGTACTGTTACTCATTTGAACCTTGTCTACTAACTCTAGGTAGCAGAAAGGCAGGTGATCAAAGCATTTACTGAAAGCACCTGTCCGGGTTAATAGTTGAGACATTAGTGGGTGCCCTTATAATGTCGGGCTTTGATCGCCTGCTTGTTTATTCTGGAGCTGCAATCGGGTTAACAGATACCGATAGGATAGAAGACACCTCTTTTGTACAGTGTATTAAGTACAGATTGCATGGTAGGTCATGCTTACAATCAGAGAAACATGCACTAGCCGGATGGGGTTGAGAAAGTGTTTCGGGTAGACCTTTCTTCATTCCCTTAGGTACAGGAGACAGATGTCATGTTTTATATCCTGATTTGAGCCTTAGAAATGTTGGAAAGCGTAGAAAGGCCGACAAACCTCAATGATTGTTCACTATAGAGTATTGGATTCCCAAGGAATCAGCATGTCTGGACTTGCAACCTGTGAAATCAGTGTACATCCCTGAGTGAGTACATATTTTGTGGACCATTTTGTTCTATTGTCACAACACTGTTACCTCTGAGCACTGCACCCCTTTTACTTACAGAAATCTTTGTACATGTCAAGAAGAATATAATTGGAGAATTTTGACACAGAAAAGGCCTCTATAATTTTTTGGCATAAATGTAAATTATTGATTTGAGAAATAGAAGGTTTCTACACTTGACATAGACCCTTGTGTGAAGGAAACCCACAGAACAACTGTGTTCTTTTTCAGATTGTACGCTGGTTACATTCTTGGGCACAACTATTACTTTGGACCTTTTAAGACTCTGCGTCGATCTGTACTACTTGTTTGATCTCTTTGCCCATTTGTAATACTTGTATTATCGACTTACCTGATTGTCTATGCTCCCTCTTATTTGTACTTTTTGTATTACTGACTTACCTGCCTGACTATGCTCCCTCGTGTACCTACCCTACCACTCACTTATTACCTACAATTACGCTATGCCCAAATGCCTGTTAGGCACTCTCCTGTTCTTACCCCTTGCCTTTGTAAAGCGCTCTGATATCTGCAAAGATCTTGTTCGCGCTATATAAAACTTTCAAATAAATAAATAAATAAATAAGTGGTTTGTCCTAGTTACATTTATGAGATTGTAAAGTAGAGCTGTGTGGCATTGGTGTAAAGTTGGACCTCGGTGTTGTCTTCAGAGAGTTGTACACCCAGAGATTTCATGTTGAGAATGAACATGAGAGAGAGGATTGGACTCCCTGGGAAACAAGGACTTTCTAGAATTGAGAAATACTTATCTGGAGCTAGTGGTCGGCTATGCCAAAGGCAGCAGGGAGGTCAAGCAAAATCAAACTTGGGGTATGGTTGTGTTCATGTTGCAGGCGGATGTGAACCCTAATTTGTTGAATCTTCTTGATGGTTCAATGCTACAGATAAATGGCAAAGGCTTTGCCCATAATTTTGCAATTGAAACAAAACCGCTAATGGATCAGTAGTTGGTGAGATTATCTGGGTCCAGGGTATTTTTGTCAGTAGGGAAAAGATCTGTCCTGTTTTGAATTTACCTGGGATGATTCTTTGGCTAGGGAGGTGCTGACAATGTACAGCACAGTTGTGAGGGCATCTACATGAAGAGTTCTTCGGATGGATGTAGTCTTCTTAGGAGGTGGTCTTGAGTGCATTTTGGATTATTGGCTTTGGGTTGGTTCACGGTGGGAGAGGAGATTGAAGCCTGTCCAAGAGGGCTAGAGGAGTGAGGGACAGTAGGTGAAGCAGATATCTGCTTTGTGTTGTTGATAGGAGAGCTGGTTTAGCTTATCTTCTTTGTAAAGAAGTGATGGATTATTTTGTGCATGTTGACTGATTGTGGAATTGTAGGTTCCAGGAATTTGCCCATGCAGTGCTTCAAGAGACCTTTTCTCTCACAACAAATGTTATTGTCAACAGCCAAAATACGCCTGTAAAGGCCATATAACGTAGCAGCCAAATATACATAGTACACTTGATGATGTCGACATTTTTTAGCCAAATGTGCAAAAAAGAATCCTATGCCTAACAACATATTGCAGTAACAATCAACTGAAGTGTCGTATGCCCATTATGTTATTCAATGCATGTCGAGGCAGACCCAGAGTGCAGAGTTATAACACTGATATCATGTACACCCCACCTTGTGGTAGTTGTAATTAATGTCAGTCCATCGTACGGTCTGGAATAGGTTCCAAGTAAATGCCCAAGACGCCTGCCCATCTCTTCCATATCTTGGTATGTTTCTGAGGACAGCCCCGCACAGCAAATATAGGCATCTCCAACCCCATACAAAAGTCTTGACCCCTCTCCCAAACTTCAAGAGAGGGCGCAGAGGTATCTTTCCAGGCCCTTGCAATGTCTTGCTTCGGGAGTGTGAGGCTCAATAGCAGTAAATGGCGTTTATAGATATTTCCCCCAATGTTATCAGTTATCTGCAGAAGGGTTAATCTGGGTTAATGAGGAATGTCCCAGCCCAAAACCCGTGACATACATGCAATAACCAAGTGCCTGAAACCCGAAGGTGATGTGCATAACCATACGGTATGGATGAGGGTACCCTCAGTTGCTTGGCATCGCAAGAAGAGTCGGAGAGCCCTTTGATTCTGTTTGGTTGTGTTAGAGTGTCTGTATTAATTCGAAAAATTGTGCCTAATATAGATAACCTTAACTTAGCATGCCTATGCCATAACCAACTTACCTTGGCATCTATTCGTATTTGCAGAGATAAATGTGCACTTTTATTTTACAGCACGCTTTTCCACGTGTTTATGTTTTCTCTGTTAGTGTTTCCATTTCAGCAAATCAGCAAAATAGATGCCTAATCCCTGGTCTCTGACTAAATAAATTGTATTTCACTTCATTTCATTTCATACATTTTTATTCGAATTCCAAGAATTCGTAAAAGCACATTCACAATTTTACAATGGTATTATAAAATCCTTGTTAAAATTTTGTTAAATCATAATAGACATCAGACAATTGTAACAAGATTGCTATAAAAAGGGAAAATCAAGGATTATCCATCATTTTACGGGCTCGGTGGCAGCTCTCAAAAAAAGTGCTAGTGTGAAAAACTATTTCTTCATTGTCCAAAGAAAACAGCATCTGATAAGATTCCCCGAAAGAAAGGGGTCTATGTTTTTAAAAAAAAGGGGTTAAAAAACATTTTACATATTTTAAATAATATTTACAAAAGAAGAAAAAGTGCAAGTCAGTTTGTGCGCTCACTCCATCGCAGGCTCCTGCATTGATTGCAAGATTGCCGCACTAGGAGAGCATTCACCGCCCTCTCCAGCCCTAATTGCAACAGGCGCCCCCCATGCTGATTACCCGAATCTACGATCAGCCTGCCCCTCCGTTGACCCAGCCCGGAGTACAGTTCTCTCACGCAACCGCTGTGTGCGTGTCCTGCACTGCCCTCATCGACAACCTTGTCCTGATGACGATCCCGACTTACGGGGATCGAAACGCCGTCGACACTGCAGCATTATTTGTTGGCGCATTTTACGTTTTGTGCTCCAAAAATATCTATCGAATTTTGCTCTAAAGTAATTGCAACTTGAAATTGTGGAGCCATCACTGTACATATACTTTGTCACTATGCGTCGTTCACGCTGCTCACTTTAGCACTTGCACTGTCACTTATTATATATATCACCACTCACCAAGTGCCCTCCGGTTGTCACATGATTTGCTCGACACAGTGCTGTTTAACTGTATTTAGCCATGTGAAAGACCCTGCACAATTGCTGAATAATAAGCTTCTACAAAACGTCTTTGAGACTCCTTGTTTTTTCCTGCTTTTTGTAAAACTGACTGCATACAGTGTTTAACTGACTTCTATTGATACCTGTTGGGAATTGTTTCTTGTTTCACTCCATCGCAGGGGCATGGTGCATTTTCTACGTTTTGCCGATAGCCTAGAGGAAAACTCAACAAGAATCTTAGAGTTCCCGCCCTTAATCGAAATAGGAGGCTTCTTTCCCAGTTTACCATTGGTAAGGTGAGATATATTGGTAAAGATTTCTTGGATTCCTTGCTGATCCTGTCTAAGTTGTAAAGTGCATAGAGTGCTTTTTTCAAATCGTTCTTATGAAATGAGTCAGCTTTGGTTGGATCTAAACAGAGGCTACCTTTATCAACGCTACATAGACTCTGATAGACCCCCGAGAGCCAATGAATATCCATTCCTCTCTCGCACTTGAGGCAATCATTTATAATTTCTTGCGTTAGGGAGGTGGATTTATTCCTCCAAACTGAGAGCCAAAATAGCGCAGGACGAGCGCTAATAAAATAACAGATAAAATGTAGGTTGAGTTCCTTATGGCAAATGTACTCAGAAGTGGAGATTGGTACACCCAGCAACTTTCTACAGAAACGATTTTCTTCCTGTTGGATGCACCGATTCTTCGCCAGGCCCCATATCTTAGCCCCATACGTGGCTACTGGAAACCATTGCAATTTAAAAGTCCTTAAAATTGCTTCAGTTGCACCTGTTTTCTTTGGACGGGGGAGACTTAAAATTGAATTGATGGCCTTTGAGAACTTGCTCGTGGAGTGGGCCAAATGCCCAGTCCACTAGCCATTCGCAGCAAAGACCATCCCCAGATATGGAAAGGTACGGGTGGAAATTAATCTGTCATTCCCTACCAGTTGAGCTTGCGTTTCCCTGGTCCGCATGACATAATGAACGATTTTTTTAAGTTCATGCATAAGTCCAGACCATCCATGTACTCAATAAAACTTTTAACCAGGATACGCAGAGAATTTTGAGTGCGGCCCATAAGGACTGCATCGTCTGCGTAGAGGAATACCGGTAACGATTTACCATTGATTTTCGGGACGTCTGGGGTTAACTGTTTCAGGGAATTGCTCAGCCCATTGATATAAATAATAAAAAGCAGGGGTGCTAGAACGCACCCCTGTCTGACTCCCCTTCCTATCCTGATTGCACCCGAGACCTCCCCACCCATGCCGATCCTGACTTGTGCTTTAAGGTCAATATGTAAAAATGCCAAGAAATGTACCAGGGGTTCATCCAGTCCATAGTCCAGCAGAATAGACCAGAGTTTAGTCCTATTGACTAAATTAAAAGCGGACGATAGATCCATAAACGCTAAATAAACAGGGGAAGATCGGGCGATAATATATTTGCTCATAACCAAATTAAGGTTTAAACACTGTTCTATTGTGCCGACCTTGCTTCTAAAACCCAATTGGCATGGGTCTAACATACCGCTTTCCTCTGTCCAATCTAAAACCCTATTGTATAGGACTCGACCCAAAATCTTCAATGTATTGTCGAGCAGGGAGATTGGTCTATAGTTAATTGGATCTGATCTATCCCCCTTTTTATAAATTGGGACAATGATGCTCGTAGCCCAGGTGTTGGGCATGGGTGCTTGGGGTAAGCTATTAAAAACATTCAAAGAAGTGGGGCCCAGAATTCTGGTTTCCACTTTATTATATCTATGGGTAGCCTGTCGGGCCGGGAGCCTTATTACCAAGGCTCTGTGCAATTGCCTCTTCTACCTCCGACAGCGTAGACAGCATAAGTGACCCTGCACATAATGATCTGAGCCATGTAACCGTGTGGCATAAATTTTAGAAAAATTATTCTCCCATGAATTGCTGGAAATGAGGGAAACATCCTTTACAACGCAACTTTTACCACGCAGTGCTATTACAACGCAGGTCTTACAACGAAAACCATTACAACGCATTGCGCTGGGGGCGCTCTAGGATAGGGAATAGATTTAATTTACTATCCAACACCTTCCCTAGTGTCCACGGGGACTGGAGTTGGAATAGTAAATTAAACTATTCACTATCCAGCACCCCAAAGCGCTATGCGTTGTAATGGTATACGTTGTAAAAACTGTGTTGTAACAGCATGCGTGGTAAAAGAATACGTTGTAACTTCATACATCCTGGAAATGGTACAGCTGACTGATGTTAATTGTTGGCCCATATTACGCAAGTCCCTGACTGCAGACCAGAATGAGTTACCATTCTTTCCCCCAGCTGACTCCGATAGTCTTTCCCCCAGCTGACTCTGATAAATTGTATTAATTTGTGCTCCTCTCCAGAAAGCCATGTCCAGGATATTCCTATTTTTGTAACTTTCAAGGTCTTTGTCTCCAGCCTTTCCTAGAGACCATTTATTAGTTGCACTGTCTGTTGTATTTCTGTACTACTTAAGTGTCATGTCTTTTCCTACATTTGCTGTGCACACATCATTGATTAAAATACATTAGAAGTAGGTGCTTTTAGGTTTATCTGATTGAAAGTATTTGATGTATTTGAATATTCATTTGCCTACTAGAATGACACATTCTTAGTTCAACTCTGTTATGTCACATCTTCGCACTGAATGTGTGTTGCTTTTCTGTCTAAGACCCTGTAAAAGATGATGTTTTGAGATATTTGCCAGACTTCTTTGCTTTTCTAACTGTGTAGATTCTACGCAAGTCTCTCATTCGGTTTATACTTAGTTTTCTATGGTTTGCCTTTGGAGGCAAACTTTATGTCGGTCCTCTTGCTGAACTGTACTTAGCTCTGGCTACTTGCTTTCTTTGGAAGTCAACCTTATGCCGATCCTCTCACGTTATTTGATTTTGATTTACTATTGAGACATTGATTGCTACTGATTAGCTAGCCACATTGTGCCTTCTGCAATGATCTTAATTTTGAATAAACCTCTCAAGTTTAACACGGAACTGTGTGGAAAATGTATTTGATTGGCTTGGACTCAATCTTATGAACACTCAGGTAGTCCTGATCCTACATCTCAGCCCCCTTAATTATTTTAATAAGAGTGTCAACACTTGCTTCATTTATAGTAGCCTTGTTGAAGGATGCCTTAGGCAAGTTTAGGAAGGATCTGCGGGCTGAGTGGAGTGCGTTGGGTTGGATGACAACTTTCAGTGCCTTGGTGGGTCTCCATTATCTTTCTGGTCTTCCAGTGGTGCACTTGTTTAGTGAAAGTACCATGATGTTGAAAATGTTGACTCAGCTGGTCATGATTAACAGTACTTTGTATTCTACACTTTTTGAGAGGACATGTGTAATCGTTGAAAAGTATGTCAATATCTGATGTGGGTTTGAGAGGTTGATAAGCTCTTTTTAAAAAGGCATCCCTTGGGAAGTACCTGATAGAGCTGTAGGATTTTTTCTGTTTGGTTGGCTGTGGTTCATATGTATAGTATTTTAATAGAAAAGAGGTGCTTAGTGGCCTGCCCAGTCCAAAGGTATACGGGCCTTATAATGAACTGTAAGTGAGTCTGAGCATCAAGGGATTCTTTCATTGACTGAGTGATAGAGTTACTGAGGAGATTAAAGTTTCCCATGAAAGGTAGTGTGAGTGCTAAATGAAGGCATTAGTGATGAGGTCTGAAATTTCTAAAGTGAATTCTTGTTGGATCAGGTACAGCAATTGTGGCGAGAAAATCATCTGACAAAAATATTGTGACCTAAATATATGTTCACAAAAATATCACCCCAATGGAGTTAATAATGGAAAATCTGCACAATATATTTATATCATACAATATTTATGTACATGATATTCTAACATATAACTGAATGATGCTGCTCCTGAGTGAGATAAGGAGCTCAAACAACGTATGTGCTTGGTCAGTGAGGTGCATTGGCAGGTATACCTGAGTATGACGGTGTGTGCAGCTTCTTTCTTATGTTTTTGGTCTATGTAAGGATATGTGATAAAGAATGCATCTTTCTTGGGTTGTGTGGGAAGACAGTGTATCAGTAGCTTGGATGACTGCTTAGTGTGCATTGATTATCATGAGTTGGCGCGTTTGTATGCTAGGTGTTGTGTGTGCTAATGAATCAAATGTGTGAGGTGCATCATACATTGCCCTACCCACAGGGCTGAATTTCAAGGGCATAACATAGGCCCATGCAGCCCCCGCAGTGTAGGGGGGGCAAACTCCAGGGGGCCCCCTCAGCACAGCACTCTGGCTGCAGAGCTCCTGATTGAGCCCAGAGGGGCCCCTCCACGTCCCATGCAGGGAGGCCTCCTCAAGTTTCATTACGCCAGTGCAGAATTCATAGCCTCTGGGAAAGGCCAATGGAACACGCAAATTTCCACTCTATTTTGACCGCTAAAGTAGGCCAGTGCTCATGTGGTAAAGCATGAAGCACTGACCCCCCGGGACCATCAGGGTCCCAAGAAAGGCCACAGTCCCAGGGGCACTGTTGTTTGTTTCCCCTTCTCTCCGTGAACAGGTCTGATGTGAGTGGGGAGCACGCCGCTGTAGCAGTCCCAACTGCGCAAATGTCGTGGCAGAGCGTATGTTCCCAGTGAAGTGCTCTGAAGTATAATGACCCAGGACACCACTGATGAAAGAGCCAAGTTGTTAGAGTTGGTAGCATGGCACGAGCAGTCAGGCTTATCTCAGAGGCAGTGAAGTGCTCTGGAGTATAACGACCCAGGACACCACTGATGAAAGATTCCAGTTGTTAGAGTTGGGGCCAAGTACCCTCTGCCTACCCTGGGCCCTCCGATCCCGATTCCTGGTGTGGATTGTATTTGAGGACTTTATCAATGCGTTGCTTAACCAAGAAAGTATTGCTAAGGATGTTATGGGAGTGTGCAACAAAGATGACTCTTAACATATCATTTAACGGGAGGAGTTACACATCCCAAATGGCATTAGGCAAGTGTTGATAATGAGCTCCAAGTAAAGTCTACCTCACATCACCACGTCACATGAATGTAGGTTTCACATACTTTGGTTGATCCTTCAAAACATTAAGGGGAGTAGACATACGTTCTTCGTGGTTATGTTATTGTACTCCCAATAGCAGGTACATGGTCACAGTTCACAGTTTTGACAAGGAATAGAGATATAGAGGATCGAGGAGTGCAGGATGGAGCCTTTGTTCAAAAGCTGTAGGTTTTTTCTGTTTGGCTGGCTGTGATTCATATGTATAGAATTTTAATAGAAAAGAGGTGCTTAGTGGCCTGCCCAGTCCAAAGGTATAAGGGCCTTATAATGAACTGTAAGTGAGTCTGAGCATCAAGGGATTCTTTCATTGACTGAGTGATAGAGTTACTGAGGAGATTAAAGTTTCCCATGAAGGTAGTGTGAGTGCTAAATGAAGGCATTAGTGATTAGGTCTGAAATTTCTAAAGTGAATTCTTGTTGGATCAGGTACAGCAATTGGGGCGAGAAAATCATATGACAAAAATATTGTGACCTAAATATATGTTCACAAAAATATCACCCCAATGGAGTTAATAATGGAAAATCTGCACAATATATTTATATCATACAATATTTTTGTACATGATATTCTAACATATAACTGAATGATGCTGCTCCTGAGTGAGATAAGGAGCTCAAACAACTTATGTGCTTGGTCAGTGAGGTGCAATGGCAGGTATACCTGAGTATGACGGTGTGTGCAGCTTCTTTCTTATGGTTTTGGTCTATGTAAGGATATGTGATAAAGAATGCATCTTTCTTGGGTTGTGTGGGAAGACAGTGTATCAGTAGCTTGGATGACTGCTTAGTGTGCATTGATTATCATGAGTTGGAGCGTTTGTATGCTAGGTGTTGTGTGTGCTAATGAATCAAATGTGTGAGAAGCATCATACCTTGCCCTACCCACAGGGCTGAATTTCAGGGGCATAACATAGGCCCATGCAGCCCCCGCAGTGTGGGGGGGCAAACTCCAGGGGGCCCCCTCAGCACAGCACTCTGGCTGCAGAGCTCCTGATTGAGCCCAGGGGGGCCCCTCCACGTCCCATGCAGGGAGGCCCCCTCAAGTTTCATTACGCCAGTGCAGAATTCATAGCCTCTGGGAAAGGCCAATGGAACACGCAAATTTCTACTCTATTTTGACCGCTAAAGTAGGCCAGTGCTCATGTGGTAAAGCGTGAAGCACTGACCCCCCGGGACCATCAGGGTCCCAAGAAAGGCCACAGTCCCAGGGGCACTGTTGTTTGTTTCCCCTTCTCTCCGTGAACAGGTCTGATGTGAGTGGGGAGCACGCCGCTGTAGCAGTCCCAACTGCGCAAATGTCGTGGCAGAGCGTATGTTCCCAGTGAAGTGATCTGAAGTATAACGACCCAGGACACCACTGATGAAAGAGCCAAGTTGTTAGAGTTGGTAGCATGGCACGAGCAGTCAGGCTTATCTCAGAGGCAGTGAAGTGCTCTGGAGTATAACGACCCAGGACACCACTGATGAAAGATTCCAGTTGTTAGAGTTGGGGCCAAGTACCCTCTTCCTACCCTGGGCCCTCCGATCCCGATTCCTGGTGTGGATTGTATTTGAGGACTTTATCAATGCGTTGCTTAACCAAGAAAGTATTGCTAAGGATGTTATGGGAGTGTGCAACAAAGATGACTCTTAACATATCATTTAACGGGAGGAGTTACACATCCCAAATGGCATTAGGCAAGTGTTGATAATGAGCTCCAAGTAAAGTCTACCTCACATCACCACGTCACATGAATGTAGGTTTCACATACTTTGGTTGATCCTTCAAAACATTAAGGGGAGTAGACATACGTTCTTCGTGGTTATGTTATTGTACTCCCAATAGCAGGTACATGGTCACAGTTCACAGTTTTGACAAGGAATAGAGATATAGAGGATAGAGGAGTGCAGGATGGAGCCTTTGTTCAAAAGCTGTAGGTTTTTTCTGTTTGGCTGGCTGTGATTCATATGTATAGAATTTTAATAGAAAAGAGGTGCTTAGTGGCCTGCCCAGTCCAAAGGTATAAGGGCCTTATAATGAACTGTAAGTGAGTCTGAGCATCAAGGGATTCTTTCATTGACTGAGTGATAGAGTTACTGAGGAGATTAAAGTTTCCCATGAAAGGTAGTGTGAGTGCTAAATGAAGGCATTAGGGATGAGGTCTGAAATTTCTAAAGTGAATTCTTGTTGGATCAGGTACAGCAATTGGGGCGAGAAAATCATATGACAAAAATATTGTGACCTAAATATATGTTCACAAAAATATCACCCCAATGGAGTTAATAATGGAAAATCTGCACAATATATTTATATCATACAATATTTATGTACATGATATTCTAACATATAACTGAATGATGCTGCTTCTGAGTGAGATAAGGAGCTCAAACAACTTATGTGCTTGGTGAGTGAGGTGCAATGGCAGGTATACCTGAGTATGACGGTGTGTGCAGCTTCTTTCTTATGTTTTTGGTCTATTTAAGGATATGTGATAAAGAATGCATCTTTCTTGGGTTGTGTGGGAAGACAGTGTATCAGTAGCTTGGATGACTGCTTAGTGTGCATTGATTATCATGAGTTGGAGAGTTTGTATGCTAGGTGTTGTGTGTGCTAATGAATCAAATGTGTGAGAAGCATCATACCTTGCCCTACCCACAGGGCTGAATTTCAGGGGCATAACATAGGCCCATGCAGCCCCCGCAGTGTGGGGGGGGGCAAACTCCAGGGTGCCCCCTCAGCACAGCACTCTGGCTGCAGAGCTCCTGATTGAGCCCAGGGGGGCCCCTCCACGTCCCATGCAGGGAGGCCCCCTCAAGTTTCATTACGCCAGTGCAGAATTCATAGCCTCTGGGAAAGGCCAATGGAACACGCAAATTTCCACTCTATTTTGACCGCTAAAGTAGGCCAGTGCTCATGTGGTAAAGCGTGAAGCACTGACCCCCCGGGACCATCAGGGTCCCAGGAAAGGCCACAGTCCCAGGGGCACTGTTGTTTGTTTCCCCTTCTCTCCGTGAACAGGTCTGATGTGAGTGGGGAGCACGCCGCTGTAGCAGTCCCAACTGCGCAAATGTCGTGGCAGAGCGTATGTTCCCAGTGAAGTGCTCTGAAGTATAACGACCCAGGACACCACTGATGAAAGAGCGAAGTTGTTAGAGTTGGTAGCATGGCACGAGCAGTCAGGCTTATCTCAGAGGCAGTGAAGTGCTCTGGAGTATAACGACCCAGGACACCACTGATGAAAGAGCGAAGTTGTTAGAGTTGGTAGCATGGCACGAGCAGTCAGGCTTATCTCAGAGGCAGTGAAGTGCTCTGGAGTATAACGACCAAGGACACCACTGATGAAAGATTCCAGTTGTTAGAGTTGGGGCCAAGTACCCTCTGCCTACCCTGGGCCCTCCGATCCCGATTCCTGGTGTGGATTGTATATGAGGACTTTATCAATGCGTTGCTTAACCAAGAAAGTATTGCTAAGGATGTTATGGGAGTGTGCAACAAAGATGACTCTTAACATATCATTTAACGGGAGGAGTTACACATCCCAAATGGCATTAGGCAAGTGTTGATAATGAGCTCCAAGTAAAGTCTACCTCACATCACCACGTCACATGAATGTAGGTTTCACATACTTTGGTTGATCCTTCAAAACATTAAGGGGAGTAGACATACGTTCTTCGTGGTTATGTTATTGTACTCCCAATAGCAGGTACATGGTCACAGTTCACAGTTTTGACAAGGAATAGAGATATAGAGGATAGAGGAGTGCAGGATGGAGCCTTTGTTCAAAAGCTGTAGGTTTTTTCTGTTTGGCTGGCTGTGATTCATATGTATAGAATTTTAATAGAAAAGAGGTGCTTAGTGGCCTGCCCAGTCCAAAGGTATAAGGGTCTTATAATGAACTGTAAGTGAGTCTGAGCATCAAGGGATTCTTTCATTGACTGAGTGATAGAGTTACTGAGGAGATTAAAGTTTCCCATGAAAGGTAGTGTGAGTGCTAAATGAAGGCATTAGGGATGAGGTCTGACATTTCTAAAGTGAATTCTTGTTGGATCAGGTACAGCAATTGGGGCGAGAAAATCATCTGACAAAAATATTGTGACCTAAATATATGTTCACAAAAATATCACCCCAATGGAGTTAATAATGGAAAATCTGCACAATATATTTATATCATACAATATTTATGTACATGATATTCTAACATATAACTGAATGATGCTGCTTCTGAGTGAGATAAGGAGCTCAAACAACTTATGTGCTTGGTCAGTGAGGTGCAATGGCAGGTATACCTGAGTATGACGGTGTGTGCAGCTTCTTTCTTATGGTTTTGGTCTATGTAAGGATATGTGATAAAGAATGCATCTTTCTTGGGTTGTGTGGGAAGACAGTGTATCAGTAGCTTGGATGACTGCTTAGTGTGCATTGATTATCATGAGTTGGAGCGTTTGTATGCTAGGTGTTGTGTGTGCTAATGAATCAAATGTGTGAGAAGCATCATACCTTGCCCTACCCACAGGGCTGAATTTCAGGGGCATAACATAGGCCCATGCAGCCCCCGCAGTGTGGGGGGGCAAACTCCAGGGGGCCCCCTCAGCACAGCACTCTGGCTGCAGAGCTCCTGATTGAGCCCAGGGGGGCCCCTCCACGTCCCATGCAGGGAGGCCCCCTCAACTTTCATTACGCCAGTGCAGAATTCATAGCCTCTGGGAAAGGCCAATGGAACACGCACATTTCCACTCTATTTTGACCGCTAAAGTAGGCCAGTGCTCACGTGGTAAAGCGTGAAGCACTGACCCCCCGGGACCATCAGGGTCCCAAGAAAGGCCACAGTCCCAGGGGCACTGTTGTTTGTTTCCCCTGCTCTCCGTGAACAGGTCTGATGTGAGTGGGGAGCACGCCGCTGTAGCAGTCCCAACTGCGCAAATGTCGTGGCAGAGCGTATGTTCCCAGTGAAGTGCTCTGAAGTATAATGACCCAGGACACCACTGATGAAAGAGCCAAGTTGTTAGAGTTGGTAGCATGGCACGAGCAGTCAGGCTTATCTCAGAGGCAGTGAAGTGCTCTGGAGTATAACGACCCAGGACACCACTGATGAAAGATTCCAGTTGTTAGAGTTGGGGCCAAGTACCCTCTGCCTACCCTGGGCCCTCCGATCCCGATTCCTGGTGTGGATTGTATTTGAGGACTTTATCAATGCGTTGCTGAACCAACAAAGTATTGCTAAGGATGAACGCGCCGCGCAGGCGCGCCGAGCGGGCTGTGACGGAACCGCTCCGTCACCAGCATAGCGCGACCGAGGCTGGTGACGGAGAGGTTCCGTCACCAGCATGGAAGGGGTTAAGACTTTCAGTATTCATAGAAGGCATTTAGGAGTCCTAAAGTTAGGGGTCCTAAACTTCTGTGAATACTGAAATGAGTAAGTGCCTTCTGTGAATACCAAAATGGTAGTAAGTTTAGGATTTTGTCTTAAGTTAGTTCTGTGATTTGGGCCCATTGTTCGCTTATTCATCACCTAAAGAGATTCTGCTCTGCAAGGTAGAGTACCCTGAGCATGACGATGAAGTTCGAGGTATCGATCAAAGTTAGGCAGTTTTCTTTGTTTTTCTGCTCCTGAGCACACCTGTCCATTCATAACCCTAGGCAGACACTGGTAGCTAATAGGTGGAACTGGCAAAAGGCAAATCACATTAATGGCTCCTATTATATCGAACTGATTCTGACAGCGCCGAAGCTCATTCACTTTGTGTCTACCCATAAATATTGGCAGTGCAAAAAAAAAGGCTGTATTTCAGGGCTATGAAGCATGGCACGGTGCCAGCATGTAATGACAGAGCTGGCGAGATGCCTTCTCCCAGAAAGCCAATTACCGATTTATTTTTTAAATCCTTTGACCTGCACCTGTTCGCTCGCCTTCTTCATTACTTTCAATAAAGAGGCCAGTTTACAGCTGCAGCGTAATTCACAAAAGCGCCAGAGCAGCACAAATGTACCTGCCGCGATTGCATGGGACCCTTTTAAACGGAGGGGTCTTAAATCAGCCCCCTCCTTAACTCAATCCGAAGACGTCAGCTAGCAAGACACATGGGGTAGGAGGGACAAGCAGGCGCTCGCGCAAACTAAACAATCGATGCACGTTAATGTGCTGGTCCAATGGAAATGCACGCAAGAAATTACGTAATATACGCAAAGAAGCAGCTCGCTTTGTTTATGCTGGCTCGCAGTGGCTTCTGAAATAGCTCTTCTAATAAAATCTTTTGAAATCAAAAAAAAAATATTGTGTCGAAAATTGTGCATTGTGGTTAGTTAATCGGAGAGATGCTGGGGTGACCTGAACATTTATGGTCAAGTGCCAAAATATTTCAAGAAGAGAGTGCCAATGTATGCGTAGCTCAAACAGGGCTCGATTCGCCATCTTTGTTTATTTTTTTTTGTAGATAAAACTTACTCTAGACTTAGAAGAGGCATACTTCTGAATTTCCACATTTGCTCACAGAAAGATAGATTTTTACATCGTGCCCTAAGGTCATCGAAGGACAACATATCTGCCTTAAGGGGCAGATTTGCAAGCCTCCTACGCCACTTTTGCACCGCCGTTGTGTCACTTCTGTGACGCAATGGCGGCGTACAGGCACCGCCATGCTGCGGGGTATTTACAACGTGATGCATCTGGGGAGATGCGTCACGTTGTAAAGCCCTGCGCCACATGAAACCTGCGTCAGGTTTCATGTGGGCGTTCCAGAGCAAGGCGGGGCGTTCCGGCGCAGGAACGCCTCGCATAAGTGGCTGAGTGAAATCTGCAAGATTTCACTCAGTCACTTTTCCGACCCCGGTGCGTCAAACCCTTGCGCCTGCTTGAGGCAGGCGGAAGGCTTGACGCACCATGTTGGACATAGGCAAGGGTTGGAACAGTGCTGGAGTTGCGTTGTGCCTGTGACGCATCTCCAGCACTGCGCCAACCTTATGCCGGCAGATGCGACACACATCTGTTTATCCTTGCGCCATGATGCGCTGCATTGTAAATGCTGCGCATCTGTGGTGGCGCAAGGGTAAACTTGCGTGACGCATCTTTCCTGGCGCATCCCTGCTGGTTTGCAGGGATGCACCAGGAAACGTAAATCTGCCCCTTAGTTTTTACTATTAAAATACGTTGTAATCTAGAATTGTTGTAATTTCTTTTATGGGATGAACCAGGGATATGACTCCAGTAATTTATTGGGTTACGAAATAAATGTACAAGACTGAAACTGTGTTCCTGGTGTTTTGGCATTATTTGGCAACCTTACATTAGGGTCCGTTAGTTCTATTTGATAGTTGTTGATTTTTCTAATTTTAATAAAGCTCAACGAAAAGCAGCATTCATTTTTAGATCTTAGCTACCACAGCCCAAGTTGTATGCTGGTGGAAAAGACCTATTGTCGACATTAGATTAGGTTTACAATCCACCCATTGCTTATCATTGGTTGACCTTCTTGTCACTCTCATTTGCTGATTTTTAATTAATTAATTTATGACGATGTTATATGTGACTGTGTAGCATGCATTAGGCTCTGTGTAGAATGCATTTGTCCAGACCGATTCATAGTGATGTCATGCAGAATGTAAAGGCAAAAGGTGAAGAATCATTGCCTGAGTGGATATGAACCTGTCTGCTCCTCTATTAAAGGAATAAACTACTTGAATATAACTTGTATTGTGATTTCTCACATAACAAGCATAGAATGCCGCTGCCCGCGTCCCCCGCAGGGGGACATTAGCAGGGCAGCCTTTTAGTGCCCACTAGTCGGAGCCGCTCCCCTCCCCCTTGGTCAAATGGAGGAGGAGGCTCTGGTTGGCTCACTAGCCCCTCCCCTGGGCGGGTGCACCGTGTCGTACGTCCAAGGGAGGGCACACGCTTGGGGGCGGCCCGGGTATTTAGGCCCCTGCCGCCCCCAGATCGACCTCTTTTGCCGGTCGTTCTGCTGCCTGCCTGCCGCGCTGCACCGTCTGGCAAGGTCGTGGCAGCAGGGTCATCATTCCTCGTGTCGGCGGCATCAGGCCCGAGAGTGCCTTTAGCAACGGTGAGTGCTCTGCTAACCTCTCCCCCCGCCCCGTCCCTGGGCATCACCAGGTGGTACAGGGGCCATGGCTCGTCGGCCATGGGGGGGGCGTGAGCGCGAGGAGTGCACTTTTGCCCCATGTTGGCGTGCGTGGGTACCTGCCCCGGGCTTAGCGTCAGGCAAGCAAGCCTTGGTCAGTAGCAGCCCGGGGCTGGGTTTGGATACTTTTGTTGTATGAAAATAAACCTGCAGCAGTTCTTTACCCATAAACAATGTGTCCGGTGTAATCATTATATGGGCAAATGTAAAATGTGCAGGGGGAGCGGATAACGGTGTGGGCACTATGCCACTGCCCGCCCCCCCGCAGGGGGACATGAGCAGGGCAGCCTTTTAGTGCCCACTAGTCGGAGCCCCCCCCTTGGTCCCAAGGAGGGGGGAGGCTCTGGTGGGCTCATTAGCCCCTCCCCTGGGCGGGTGCACTGTGTCGTGCGTCCAGGGGAGGGCACGCGCTTGGGGGCGGCCCGGGTATTTAGGCCCCTGCCGCCCCCAGATCGACCTTTTTTGCCGGTCTGCGGCGCTGCACCCATCTTATCCTCGTACCCAGCAGCTGGGCAGGCGGCATGCAATTTGGATGTTTTAATGTTTCCTTTTTGTGTTGCAGGCGGAGTTACAGGGCGATCTGGAGGCAGAGGGGTACAGTAAGGGTACCTCTGCGGCAGACTGGTACAGTCAGGGTACCTCTGCCTGGCACAGTAAGGGTGCCTGAGCCAAAGACCTGGAGCCGCAGGGAGGTTCTGGGAAAACCGCGACGGCGCCCCGTTAGTCCTTCGGGTGGTTGGGGGTCCGGACAAACCGGGGGTGTGCCATACCACGCTCCGCCCTGAAAGGGGTGGGAGTATAAGACATGATCACGTGATCTGGAAGGGGATCTGCAAAGGTGCTGCACTGTCCGGGCGTCGACCCACCGTGCCGGCTGGATCATAAGGCGGGTGGGGCAGCGAGGGGCTGCCTGCCCTGGATCGCCCGTAAGATAACCCACTAAAACGTCATACTTTTGTTGTATGAAAATAAACCTTCAGCAGTTCTTTACCCATAAACAATGTGTCCGGTGTAATCATTATATGGGTAAATGTAAAATGTGCAGGGGGGAGCGGATGACGGTGTGGGCACTAAGTGTAAGGCGCAGGCAGCGCAGTTACATTAGGTTGGAAGACAGACTTTGAAGAATTCCGCAGGCCAACAGCTTACAATAAATATTGCAGGTTTTGGAGGAGACACATGTGCAAGTTTGGATTTAAAGGTGGAAGAGATTGTGTGTAATGTATTTTTTGGGGGAGTTTTTAAAGCGGAGAATTGCTGCCTGCCAGGGCTCGTGCACCGGACAACTCCAGTAGTTACGAGTCACGGTTCGTGCACTCACCAGTGGCCATATTTCTCCATCGCATGCGCCTCTTCAGAAATATTCTGTGCGAATGCAGTGCGCCACTTCCCTTTGCTCGGGGAGAGTATACATTGCACGCTTCTCTCGTGGCACATATGGCATTAATGTGCCACGGTTACGTGTTTCCCCCGATATGGTGGCCATATTAGTTTGGGCTTCCATCGAAGTAAGCAGGGCTCGAGTCGGGGTACCACGCGGGTTGACAGCGTCCCCCCACCTATTTTACCAGGAGCTCGATAACTGGAGCAAATGGAGCCACATATTTACTCTTTGGCCTCCCCCCGGGCGAGATCGGAGCTCATTCAGAACGCTGCTCACGCGCTGGCTTCTCTTATGCAATCACATCTAAGGGGTGGGCGAGGGGAGGCAATGAGTCTGATGGTGCAAGCCACCTTTCGTGACGTCACTTCCTGTTGTGACGTCAGTGCCCCCCCACTTCTTTTTTTAGGACTTGTGCCCTGGACATAAGCATGCAAGTCAGCACCTTGCCGTTATTAACAAATTAAGGTATGCAATCTTGCTTCTACCATATTAAGGATCCGAGTAGTCAGAGCTCAGATATCTACTCCGTGGCAAGGTATTGCTCGCCTCCCAAAAAGGGAATTAACACCAACCAAGCTCGCTGAATTTACACAGAAAGAAGATTTTTTTTATGTCAATTTAGTGTTCTGGAGGAGAAGAAACAAATAATGATAGAGAAGCTTGTTGAATTTAGATGACAATATTTATTATGGTAATGTGGTGAAGAGAGGACAGTGGACTGATCCAGGGTTCACTGGTGAAGTAAGGACATTGATCAGTTCCACAATATATTTACACAAATATAAGGAGAAGCACATTGTTACAAAGGAAAATGAGCCAGACATTTTCCTTGTGTTCTCCACAATAGTTTTGGCCATCAGGAGCAGAACTGACACAACGGTGGAAGGTATATTTTTTGAACTACATTGAGACAGTAGATTCAGATGGAAAAATTGCTCCAGAGCTAAAAAGACGAATTTTACTGCATTCTGTAGGTCCACAAAAGCTAAAAACGTACAATGAAATGAACAAACCTGTTGTTGGGAGTGGAGAAGTTAATGTTGCATTAGACAATTTCGACAAGCATTTTGTTCCTAAAGTTTGTACTCGTATCACATGGTACCATTTTTTCTGAAGAAATAAATAACATTTTAATCGATTGATGGATGTATTAGTGAGTTCAGGATTGTGCAGGGTCACTTTAGGATTTAGTTTTTGATTAAGTGGTAATGCATACTTCCAATCCCATTATTCTGAAACGGTTGTGGGAGAACGGAGGTGCATGTGTGGAAGATAAACCAAATTAAGTTCAAAGCCCTGAGCTACATGTTTAAAATCAATTCTGGTGTGGGCCCCCAATACCTGCAAGCTCTGGTCCACCCTTACTTGCCTTCACGCCACCTCCGCTCTGCCATCCAGGCCAAATTCTCGGTTCCCTGAATTAGACTGTCACGCATGGGCGGTCGATCTTTTGCCTGTTTAGGTACCTCCTTATGGAACTCTCTTCCTGTGCCGCTCAGCAACAAAACTGTCAACGGGAACTTTTGTAAATGCCTAAAAACTTGGCTGTTTAATCAATAATCTCTCCCCTCTTTCTGTTCCTTTCAGGTTGGCGCTGGCAAATCCTTTTTGGGTAGCTGTTGCACCTTACAAATCAAATTAACATAACATAACATATCCTTGCAATCAAAATAATTCTACAAAGAGCCGCAGTTCAACTAGTCGTTACTAGGTGTCCCTCACACGTCAAATGCAAAATCATTGAAATTATTACATCAAGCTGCAGCTCAACTAGTCATTGCTAGGTGTCCCTCAAGTCAAATTGTTTTTGCATTTGACTCATGAGGGACACCAAGTAATGACTAGTGGAAACGCAGCTTCCTGAAAGCGTTTCAATGCTTTTGCATTTGACTCGTGAGGGACACCTAGTAGCGACCAGTGGAAATGCAGCTTGATGTAATAATTTCAATGCTTTTGCATTTGACTCGTGAGGGACACCTAGTAACGACGAGTTGAACTGCAGGTCTTTGTAGAATTATTTTGATATTGGATACTATAATATTCACTGCCCACTGCTAATCTCATCCCATAATGCTTTCCAGGGCCTTTGGTTGGGATTGTATTTTTGCCCATACCTGTGCTTGGGGTGATCCTAAGAGGATGGGACCACCACCAAATCGTTCAACAAGATGTGCTCTTTGTTTTCAAGGCATGTGTTTGGTTCTCTCCCTATGTTAGGGAGGATCCCAAAATCATGACCTCGCTCACTGCTTGCTAAATTTTCATTTTCACGTTTGTAAAATGACTATATGTATTTTAGCATGTAAAGGCAGAGATACGTGTTATTTTACCCAAAGTATATGAGGTTTCAGTTTTATTAAGTGGGACTCCGACGGAGAGAAGTTGCGGAATTCATGGAGTTTTTGTTCAACTTCGTCGAATTCCACGTAGAAGCACTCTGCCAACTATGCCACCCTTAACTTAGTAGATGCTATGCGGAAAGCAGAGATGTAAAGATGAGGTAATATCATTTATAGGATTGGCAGAGATCTCATTGATGTTGAGGCAAAAATCTATGAATCTAACTTCCTGGCAGACCTGGAGGATTGGGTCAACTGCACAAATCTCATTCCGTATACACAAACACGATTTTGGTCAGGGATGGGCACTTTAACAAACATATCCGGAGCCACCCTTCTGGCCAACCGAGCCATCGCAAAATCGAATATCCTTTATGCGTGCTTTGTAGACCTCAAAGCAGCCATCGACAAAGTACTGAGAACTAAGGTTTTGGGAGAAAAGGAAAGCAATGGGAGCCCCCACCAAACTACTAGTGGCAATTATCAATCTTTACTCATAAACATGGGTTTAAATAAAAAAAGAAGATGGGTGAAACTTAACAAACAAAATTCCAACTAGCAACAGCTTAAAACAGGAGTGCGAGCTGCCCCCTGTTTATTTAACATCTATACAGCCGACTTAGAGAAAATTTTTCACTTATCACAAGGGGACCCACCAAAATTGGGTAAAATCCCAATAGTAAGTCTTGAATATGCGGACGATATCGTCCTACTATCTTAAACGCCAAGGTCTGCAGAGGCTAATTTTCCAACTAGCAGCATATATCACCTCAGCTCAATTAGTAATCAACCATAAAAAATCGAAGGTCCTGTGCTTTTCCAGCTCCTGCAAAAAAGCCCTAAATTCATCTGAACCCTAAATGATCAATTTCTGTCCCAGGTGGACACACACAAATATCTGGGGTTTCATCTAGACCACCACCTCAATTTTTAAGCAACATTTGGACCTAGGGCCAATAAAAGCCAAACCACTGCTATTCGCATTCAAAATCTTGCAGAAAAAACTCAGCAGTTTTTCAACAAACCATCTGCTAAAGGTCATTGCTGCAAACCCTGGCCACCTTCTTTCACCGCAAGATCACCGACATCCACGACAGCTTCAACTCCGAGACCCCCACACCCACCATCGAGTCCATCACCCCCGCGACCACTACCCGCACCAGCCGCCTGACCGCCTGGTCCAACGTCAGCGACGAAGACACCATCAAAACCATGAACTCCATCCACTCCGAATCCCCATCCGACCCCTGCCCTCACCACGTCTTCAACAAAGCCAGCCCAACCATCGCGTCCACCTCCGGAAAACAATCAACAGTTCCTTCAAGACAGCAACCTTCCCGGATAGCTGGAAGCACGCCGAGATCAGCGCCCTTCTAAAGAAGCCCAAGGCGGACCCCAAGTACCTCAAGAACTTCCGGCCCATCTCCCTGCTCCCGTTCCTGGCAAAAGTGACAGAGAAGATTGTCAACAAACAGCTAACCCACTACCTCGAAGACAACAACATCCTAGACCCTTCCCAATCCGGTTTTCGCAGCAACCACAGCACGAGACCGCCCTCATCACCGCCACTGACGACATCAGGATCCTAATGGACAAAGGAGAAACAGCCGCCCTCATCCTCCTGGACCTATCAGCAGCCTTTGACACAGTCTGCCACCGCACCCTATCAGCACGCCTCCATGACGGCGGAATTCAAGAGAAGGCCCTGGCCTGGACCACATCCTTCCTCTCCGGCAGAACACAGAGCGTCCGCCTCCCACCCTTCCGCTCAAAAACCACCGAGGTCATCTGCGGCGTCCCACAGGGATCCTTCCTCAGCCCAACGCTGTTGAATATCTACATGGCACCGCTCGCCCACGTCGCACGTCAACATAACCTCAACATCATCTGCTATGCCGACGACACCCAGCTGATCATATCCCTCACCAAAGACCCCCCACACCGCCAAAGCCAACCTCCACAGAGGAGTGAAGGCCGTAGCCGACTGGATGAAGGACAGCAGACTGAAGCTGAATTCAGACAAGATGGAGGTCCTCATTCTCGGACCCACCCCATCAGCCTGGGACGACTCTTGGTGGCCCACATCGCTAGGCACAGCCCCGGAACCCACAGACCACGCACGCAACCTGGGGGTCATCCTCGACTCCACCCTCTCCATGACCAGTCAAGTCAACGCCATCTCTGCATCCTGCTTCAACACCCTCCGAATGCTCCGCAGGATCTTCAAGTGGATCCCTCTCGACACGAGAAAAAACGTCACCCAGGCCCTCATTACAAGCAGACTCGACTACGGGAACACTCTCTACTCAGGAACAATAACCAAGCTCCTGAGATGACTACATTGAAACAGGAACGCCTCAACGTCCCCCTACGCAGCCACATCACACCCCACCTGAGAGGCCTGCACTGGCTCCCCGTCAACAAGAGGATCACCTTCAAACTTCTCATCCACGCACACAAAGCACTACACAACGCCGGACCTACATACCTCAACAACCGACTCAGCTTCCACATCCCCACCCGAAGCCTCCGCTCAGCCAACCTCGCCCTCACCACAGTTCCTCGTATCCGAAAAACCACCTCTGGCGGCAGATCCTTCTCCTACCTCGCTGCCAAGACCTGGAACGCTCTCCCTACCACCCTACAACAGACTCAGGACCTGCTGGCCTTCAGAAGACTTCTCAAGACCTGGCTCTTCGATCAGTAGCGCCCCCCCCCAGCGCCTTGAGACCATCACAGGTATGTCGCGTGCTTTAGAAATGCATTGATTGATTGATTGAAAACACCAAGGAGTATTTTATCAGACTTGGTATAAAACACAGAACTGCAACACTTTTCAATTCCAACAGTAATGGAGTGGTGGACCGCTTCAATACACTGATCAAGAACACCAGTCAATTGACAGTTAATAGCCAAGGTGACTGGGAGATGCGACGAGAAATAATTATCTGAACTTATAGGGTGTCTGTCTGTGAAGCTACTGGGCATTCTCCATTTGTCTTGATGCGAAGTAGAACTCCAAGGACTAAACACACCCCATGGTCGCTGTTTAAGTTCAGTATTGCACATTGGTTGGCAGAATTGGTAAAGAATAGATCATACTCCTCCCAGTTAAAACGGAAAGACTGGTAAGATACAAAACATGGGACAAGGAATTGTGAGATTGCAGTGGGGTCGAGTTAAGAACCCAGGTAAAGTTTCCAAGAAGGAAAGCTGATTCTATGAACCTATGGAAGTTGTTGAAGTGTTTAAAAATGTCTTGCCTCTGACGGATGATAGAGTAGGGAATCTAAAATAGATTGCAAAGTGTTCTGCCCCATCATCCACAACTGATAATTCCTTTAACAATAACATGGTAGATGCTAATATTTCTGAGGATATTAGGGATGATGAGATTGTGGACTCTGGAATGAGTGATGATTTGTGTATGAATAATACGAATGCTGTAAGTGATGCTTTGCCTGAGCGTACCACAACAAAATGATAACGTATTACCTAATGAAAGAAATGCCAACATGGAGACTATTTCACAAGAAGAAACACCTTCAAAAGTTTGTATGGCATTTCCCCAAATATCCAAAAGAGAGAGAAAACCACCTGTATGTTTGAAGGATTACATTTCTAAAAAGTTTCTCTTTCTGTTTATATATATATTATATTTGTATATCACTGTATGTTTTTTTTGTAAAAGGTTTTAGGTTGTTTTTTGGGTAATGGGATGGTAGATATATGTTAGGTTGCATACTGGGTTGTGTAGTATATTTTTGTAAAATGAAGGAAGGGGTATGTGTTATATATGCACTCTGTAGCGTACATTAGGCCCTGTGTAGAATGCATTTGGTCATTCCGATTCCTAGTGCTGTCATATAGAATGTACAGGTGACAGTTGGGGATTCATTGACTCAGTGAACATGAAACTGTCTGCTTCTCTCTATTAAAGGAATAAACTACTTGAATACAACCTTGCGTGGTGTTTTCTTACATAACTGTTGGCTTTCCTTCCTTTACTTGCGTTCCCTGTCCAGAAGCATGGACGCATTACTTGTGCCCTTCCACTGCTTGCTTTCAAATATTACTTTTTTTTTTGGGTTAAGCACTCCAGGAGAGTGGATGTGTTTTCCAGCTGTCTCCCTAGTGTACTTCCCTGTCCCCTCCATGTTGCTTTGTGTCGCCTGTGTGTTTCACCCTCCATGTTGCCCTCACCCTCATGTACTTCTCCTCCCCTCATTGCTTATCATCTGTGTGCTTCTCCCTCACATGGGCCATGTTGCTCTCTCTTGCTTGTTACTTCTCCTCCCACCCAGGCTCTCCATGTTGCTTCCCTTCAGCTATGCCCTCTGTGTTATTTCCCCCACCGAGTCCTTCATGATTCTTCTAAAACTGCATCCTTTGTGATACTTCCCCTCACCCATGCTCCCCTAAATGTTGCTCCCCCCACCAGCTCATATAAAAAATGCTTTCACACAACTTACTTTTTTTATTTATGGTTCCAACTCACTAAATAAAAAAAATACTTATCTTATTTTGTAGGAGAGGGCAGGCGTGGTGCTGGCGCCTATAAAATAACCTGACAGCCACATCATAGAGCCTTTTTTGTTTGTGTTCTTTAGCCATGTTGACAGCATTGTGGATGCTCTACCCCATGGCTAAATACCATTGACAAAACCAATAGTATCATAGGCAAGACATATTGGCTTTGCCAATGCTTGTTCTGGAAGTAGACTGCTGATCTCGATGTAACCATTGCATTGGCCCATGTAAAAATGATCTTTACTTCTGCAAGAAACCCAGATGTTCTTTCACTCCCTGTTATAACAAAGCTACCTGCCGATCTTTGGGTGGATCAGCAGCTGTGAAAGAGCTTGATATGCTGAGTGCAAGGCTGGAAAGTGAATTAATGAACTTTGTTATTTTGGCTGCAGCAACAAGGTGATGGGGGGAATGCCTGAATTAATCTCAGCCACTGATAGTCACTCAGGGCTGAATTCCTTTCCATTGTGTTTTGTCCACCAAGCAACCTCAGTCAGCAACCAGCCATGTTCAAGTCAGTCTTGACCCTGCTCTAATAGGAACTGCCCAGCATAAACTGCCATGCTAAGTCCTCCCTGAACCGGACACAAGCAACCCAGGACCGGTTAAACCATGATTAGGGCTCATCAGCCAGATACTGCTTGGATTCCAGTGGTACAGTGAGCTCAGGACCCACGTCTAGGAATACCCATCACCAGTTCTTAATTTGTAAAGAATAAGTGCCAGGACTCTTGTCAGGAGGTAGCTTGCACCACACATTGCCCCTGCCATGCTGCTAATGATTCTAACAACACAACTACTAACCCTCACACTCCTACAAGTGTGACAGTTTGATCTATTTCAGGCCTCCAAGCTATAAAATTGGCTTGGGCTGCAGGTAAATATTTTTTAATGTGCATTGAATAAATAATTACCTGCTGTTGTGGTCATATCCAAATTAGCCAGACAGCACCACCTTGTGGCAGCTGTCACAAGAGCTGGTGTTGAGAATTAAACTGTGGTGCCCAGCACCGGAAGCCACAGGTTCAAATTAAGCACTGCCCATCTCACTTAGGGCATCAACTGCAACAATATCAAGGTGATGGACGGTAGGCTAGAATAAATCTCAGCAACTGGCAATCATTCAGGTCTGCATCTCAGTCCTTCTTTTTGCGCTCACCATATGGAATATGTGACATTACAACGCTATCATTTACATCGCCGTACGTTACATCGCGATTATTACAATGCAAGTCGTCACAAAGACTTGCGCTAGAGGCGCAGGACTTAGCAATAGTATGATTTACTATTCCAACTCCAGTGTATGTAACAGTATGGAATATGTTGGAATAGTTAATCATACTCTGCCTTAGTGTAGAGCGCCATCCAGCGCAAGTCATTGTAACGACTTGCGTTGTAATGACCGCGATGTAAATGTATCGCAGTGTAACAACCGAGTTGTAAAAGTAATTTCCCACCATGTGACCTCATTGTGGACCCAGCCCTATACAAATCAGTTTGACCCGGCTCCAATAGAAACAGTCCAAGCCAAACTGCCAGGCGCTCCCTGAATCAGATCCTAGGACGTGAGGAGCCTTTTGTAGCCTTGAGCACAGAGGGCGGGGTGCAGCTATCATTATAATATCAGGTGTGGTGGAACCAAGCCAAAGGGGGATACGGGGCCGCTGCAGCTTGCTCTCAGCTCAAGGCTTAAGGGCCCAGTACTTGTGCTCTGAGGTCCACCTGATCAGAATACAGTCTAGAATACTAAATATTAATCAAGTATTTTTGTGTGGATTCAATTGCCCATGAACAACCAGATCTGGAAGCTTGTTAATAGAGACTGGCACCAAGTAAGCAATATGATTGAATTACTGAAAACAAATGTGGCACCAACATCTGAGACACAATGGTCAAACTTACGATACCCATGGATAAAGCACCGGCTCTTGGAATGCAGTGCACTCTATACCTGTGATTACACACTTTAAGGGTGGAACATATAATATATGACGTTTGAATAATTTCAGTGGCTCTGCTTATAACAAAGAAAAAACTAAAGCATGAAAGAGTAATTATACTTTGCAATATGTTCCTAACGCCAAGATAACTCTGGAACATCTCCACAAAGTGCAATCCACAAAATATTGTTTACGCTCTTTGGTGCCCTTTAGGCAAATTGTGCATTAGATCGCCTACCTAGAAACTGAAATGCGAATCCTACACCACCAGAGAAGGGTAAAATGGAACATTCCAAGTCCACCAAGTGGCGGCCGGCACAGGTAAGTGCAGTGGGTGGGGTCGGGGGGAAGTTGACCCGCAACGGAATATGTATTTATTTATTTAATTATACCTATTCCGTTGTCTGACAACTTTGGCCCCGCGTCCACCCGACCCTGCCTCCGTCCTGCCTCACTGGGTTTACCTGTGCCGGCTGCTGCTGGGTGCACCTCCTGTTGAAAATTACAAAGAACTGCACCTCTCGCCTCATGCAATACGCTGGCAGGTCACTGAGCATGTCATGGCCAAGCCACCAGGTGTTTATATGTCCACCAGTCTGTCAACCAGTGGATGTAGATGGATCTTTCGTGTCAAATGAGTACAGCTGGGACTCAACGAATGCAAGGAATGGGACACTTCTCCAATATCATCTCGTTGAATCATTGGTAAACTTCTGCATTGTATTTTTCATGTCCCACCTTCATCTTTCAAAAAACACATTATGTACTATTGTAATATTTGTTTGATGATGTTTGGAGTCGAGTTCACTGACTTGGTTATAGTGTGTCAATGAATAGGTGATGTACCAATGATGCCTTGAGTCCATATGTATAAATTCACTGACTATGTATATTAATGATCAGTATTTGTCTGCACTACTTTGTGTATATTACTTAGAAATTAGTTGCCTTATTATCTGTTTGTGTCATAACACACTTTGAGGTGTGATCCTTTATGATACTTTGTCTGATACAGCAGAGTGTTCTTTCCCCACAGAATATTTTCCTAGACATGGAATGAGTTTTTTATTTATTCAAAATTACTATTACTCCCACATTGGCCTAAAGCTGGTTGAATTTTTGTTCTTTTTGATAAGGATATTTTTGTTCTAACAAATCAAGGTGTGTAGAATTTTTGGCACACTCGTGTTCCTGGCCGCCATCTTGAATTTGTTTCTATTAATAGGCTTTCATCTTGGGCGTGTGCCAAACTGCTACTTTGAGTGATTCTGTAACTGCGAATTTGCTTTAACGATTTGATGACCATATTTGTCCTGTGTACGCCTGCCATTAAATTGCCATGATTTTTCTGTCTTTCTTTCCTTTTTGTAGACCATCAAGCTGACATTTTGGTGCATTATAGTCACAGTAACGTATACACTGCTGGGGTGAGAAGTGCTATATTGGCCTTATTACATCTTTGAGTCTCTGAAACAATATGTAAATCTTTTCACAATTTTTTTTATGGTTATTACCAGTAGGTCTCTGTCTGAAATAGGTAAGCTGTCTACCTTTTTCATTACTTGCAGGACCAATGAGTGTTTTACACCTTTTACATTATATTTTGAATTGGGAACATGTTTGCACTATTTTTTCTAAAATGTTCTAGCAGTGCATGCTTTGACAAGGCTTTTGCTCCGCCGAGAGCACATCACCGTCACTTTCTACTGACCTCTGCACCGGCCGGGCTTGGCTCCGCTGGCCCGGAACCACCACTCCCAGCAGCCCCGCAGTCAGGCTCCAGGTGACGCTGCTGCCCTGCCCATCAATCCGCGCCAGGAGGCGCATAAAGTTCAGTGCTGCCCGAGGACTTTGTGCTGCTATCACAGGGGGAATTTGTGCTCGGCCGGGCTTTGCTCCGCCGAGAGCACATCACCGTCACTTTCTACTGACCTCTGCACCAGTCGGGCTTGGCTCCGCCGGCCCGGAACCACCACTCCCAGCAGCCCCGCAGTCAGGCTCCAGGTGACGCTGCTGCCCTGCCCATCAATCCGCGCCAGGAGGCGCATAAAGTTCAGTGCTGCCCGAGGACTTTGTGCTGCTATCACAGGGGGAATTTGTGCTCGGCCGGGCTTTGCTCCGCCAAGAGCACATCACCGTCACTTTCTACTGACCTCTGCACCGGCCGGGCTTGGCTCCGCCGGCCCGGAACCACCACTCCCAGCAGCCCCGCAGTCAGGCTCCAGGTGACGCTGCTGCCCTGCCCATCAATCCGCGCCAGGAGGCGCATAAAGTTCAGTGCTGCCCGAGGGCTTTGTGCTGCTATCACAGGGGGAATTTGTGCTCGGCCGGGCTTTGCTCCGCCGAGAGCACATCACCGTCACTTTCTACTGACCTCTGCACCGGCCGGGCTTGGCTCCGCCGGCCCGGAACCACCACTCCCAGCAGCCCCGCAGTCAGGCTCCAGGTGACGCCGCTGCCCTGCCCATCAATCCGCGCCAGGAGGCGCATAAAGTTCAGTGCTGACCCTCGTCCCGCGAGGACGCGCGCGGGACGTGCCGGGCTAAGCCCGGGCAAAGGGCGGGCCCTCTGTGGCCCTCCGAGGCACGAAGAGGACGGGACGGGGCCACTCCCCCTGACTTCACCACATTGCTAAGGTACCATTTTTTTCTGAACTAACTGACAATTTGGCAAGGGTTTACAAACTGGACCTTAGCTGTAAATTCTCTAAAATCTTCTACTCTCTTGAGGCTTCATTATAGCCTTAACATTACACACCCCATGATGACTCATAAGGGGGCGACCAAGAAATCAATCAGCCAGAGAGGCTTGAACGTAGGGCCACAAACTCTAGGAAGGCCATCTCCGTCCACCGCCATCATGAATGATTCTGCCACTACTAGCATATCCATTGATCAAACGGCCGACCCTACGAATGGTACAGTGCAACATCTTTCGCTGTTGGATGAGTTAAATTTCCTCTGCAAATCAAGCTACGAAATCGTGGAAGCTAGAAACGTAAGCACAAGTTCGTCCCCTTGCCACGCTAAACGTCCCAGTATGTCAACCCCAATCGCCAGTCCTCTGGTACAAATTCTCCAATCCAATGCCAAAACACCACACACTACTTCTCCTCTATCCTCATCTAGTAAAAGGAAGTGGGATGGGGCCAAGCCCATAGGGAATAAACCAAAACAACAAAAACTGTGTTTTAGCTCTCCACTGACTGCGACTAACACCCTTCTAAAATTGGAAGATAAAATAGATCAATGGATTACCTCTTTCAATGCGAACTTTCTGGCCCAGATTGAAATAATGGTTGGCTCACTCATCTCGCCATTAATTGCTAAAATCGCCACCCTAGAGGATAGGTTGTTGGGAATGGAGAAAAGCATTAAGGCCAACCTAACTTGTTCTGAAAATTCTGTAACATCAATCTGTTCCAATCCACCTGGAACTATCAGCAATAACCAATCTCAACCATTGGTCCCTACCCTTTTACCCCACAATGCACCTAAAGTCAATCATAAACCGGCTCCTTTACAACGTACTGCTATAAGAGTAGAACCAAAAAATAACACAACTCACATTCAGCTACCCCCGGAGGCTGCACCCTTTGTGTGTGTTCTAGCAGGAGTTCCAGTAATTAAAAATGGAAAAATTGAGCGGGAACAAGACTTACTCAATAAAGTCATATACTGGTTAAAAAAAAACAGGCCCCTGCCCATGGGTTTTGATGGGACCATCATATCTGTTAGAAGAGTGGGCTGGTTAGGCCCCTTACAAAAAGACATTGATGGTGACCTCGTTCTTATAAAATTTAGAAGCAGTTCAGTCGTTCCCTACCTGCGATCTTTGTACCCCCGTGAAGGTGTTGGCCCTATATCCATCTGGGACTTATGCGACTTTTATCCAAGCAGGGTACTCACTCCTGAACTAAAACCAAGGGCAGAGCCAGCACACATGAAGCGCAGTAACTTCCGTGCACTGTGTGGTCATGGCTTTTCCGCCTCCAATCACCCTGTAACAATGTACATCGGCCATGGGTTTGGGTAATCACGAATGCAACTATGACACAAGGAATTATTTACGTAACATGGACAAATGTTTTATCTTTATGTCATTTTTTGTTTTTGTACGTAACTCTTGTTATGAGTGTTTTAAATGTATGCTTTTACGATTTTTAAACAATAATCAAACTAAGCTAAAGAACAGATAGAACTATGCCTTTTTAGTTCTTAGCTTAGTTAAATTACGATTTCCAAACTCACCGATACCTTCTGTAGGAGTACAAATTATGTAAATGGTAACTGTATGTAATGTCTGTTTTCTTTTTATGCATCTTTTATGGTCCAACTGGGCCGAAATAAAGATTGGAAATTGAAATTGACAAGGCTAATACTCTCTTATCGTCCTTTCTTGTAATACCACTTACATTGTGTCTTGGACAGTAATGACTTTAGCACTTTCTCTTTTTTTATCCTAGTTTGCTTCATCTAAGGGCTGTAGTACAATGGCAGTTGGACCCCACACCACCAGTCCATCAGTGGCAGTCCGACAGCCCATCGATTTGACCGCTGAATTACAATGCTGGTGATCGGACCCTATTTGGTATGACTAAAGACTGCTCCCAGGATCATAGATCTCAATGGGTCAGCTGTTGTGCCAGCGCCCAACAATGGTGGCAGTGCTGAGGCAGGCTCCGCCATCGGGATTTGCTAATCCCTTTCCGACAGTCTTTTCATGGCGGGTACACCGCCATGAAAAGTTGTCGGAAAGAGAAATTGTGAGCCCCGAACGAGCCCCCCTCCGCATCATAGGCCACTGAAAAGTGGCACTGTGGGCACATATAGTGCCCCCACTCACCTCAGGGTGCCATGCATGACATGGTGCATGGCACATGGTGCATAGACATGAAGGAGGTTCTGCATGGTGGCACATTTCCTGTGGCCCTTTACCATGGCCACAGCATGCCACCACCATGGTTTTGATACCTTTACGACTGCCAGCCTGGTGGTTGCATTGAAATATGGTGGTCGACCGCCTCATGCTTGCTGGTCGGTCTACTGACCACCGCAATAGCGGGAAGCAGTCCAACCACCTGGCATCGTAATCGGTGCCTAGATGTCTATTGACCGGATGTATGACATTACAACGCATGCTTTCACTCCGCATGCCATTACGACGCAACTTTTACAACGCAAGTCATTACAACGACTTGCGTTGGGGGGCGCTGGATAGTGGAATAGTTTAAATTACTATTCCAACTCCAGTCCCCGTGGATAGTAGGGAAGGTGTTGGATAGTAATTAAACTATTCCCTATCCTAGAGCGCACTCCAGCGCAAGTCGTTGTAATGACTTGCGTTGTAATATTTGCGTCGTAATGGTAGTGCGGAGTAAAAGTTGAGTTGTAAAGGATGTTTCCCCTATTGGCCATTGTCCGGTTGAAGACCCTGCATAAATTAGTCTCTGGGTCAAAATGTTGACATAATTAATGTTTTGAACAGCTTTATTCTTTAATGGTTCTGATGGAACCACTGTGTATGTATGTCTACTGTTTAACCCAGGTTCCTAGTCATGCCAGGTAGCCCCTTACTTCTTTGTTGTAGGGCGAAGAGCACAGGGGCTGAGATGTGATTAGTGTACCTGGTAAAATGGCAAGAGGGAGAGGAGCCTATCGCAGCCTTCTCCTAATACAGAGCATAGGGTTGCCACCTTTGGTGCAGCAGGCGCAGTGGCACACACAGGTGTGAGGAGCGCACTACAGTCTGCCCCCAGCACGAAACACAGGCCACAGCTATAATGTATTCTGCAGGTGCAGTGGAACCGGATCTCAGAAAATATGGAGTACTCATTGCTAAAGCTGCTAGAAGCCCATTTTAGGGCTGTCCGCCCTTTTCTACCTGTATGTCTATTGTCTTTCCTCCCTCAGGTGGGTGCTTTCTCCTTATCTGGTGCTGGTTCCAATCCGCCCACAAGCTCCACTGAACCCTCCCAACTTCTGCTCCTTCTTGGCCTCGTCACCCTTTCTTACCCCCAGTGTCGGCCTTTCTTTTGCTCCTTGTTTTACAGAAAAAACTTCTGATTATGCCTCTGCAGACAATGAGCCCAATGGAAAGTTTGAGAAGGCTGCTCCTCAGGATAGATTAACTGTGCTCTGTTGCTAAAGCTGCTAGAAGCTATTTGTAGGCTCTGCAGCTCAATATTTGTGTTTCTTTCTTTCTATATGTGTATTATGTTTCCTCGCTCAGATGTACACTTCCCCTTATATCTTGCTGGTTCCTCACTCACCTCCCCTGGCACCAGATTCACTGAACCCACTTGCCCTGATGCTCCTCCTGACCTGGTCACCCCTTCACGCTTCCACTACTGCCCTTTCTTTAGTCTCTGGCTGCACTGAGGGCTCTTGTCTCTGTGCCCTGGCTCTCCTTGAGACATATGGACATTGGGGAGTAGACTGCTGCACGTGCTGTTGTCCTAGCTGTAACAATGGGAGCAGGGTAGGTCTCCTTTCACCATAATGTTTCTTTTTTACTTGAAAGTGAAACAGTGCTCCCTACAAATAATGAAAGTGAAAGTTGTCTGGGATGAAATTCTAAGAAAGGCAGTACTATGACCTCTCATATAAAACTAGAAAGAGTTAGGGCCCCTAATATTGGAGAGAATGTTTTAGACTTGCCTTGAAGGAGGAAGACAGAAGGGTTACCTGGGATGGGAGGACTCATTCTTGTGCTGTCAGGACAGCAACCTACCAAGATCTGTCTCTCACCTTTGTATGTGCAGCGTGCACATGACTAAGGGTCCCCAGATGGTGCTTGTGAGCCTTTCTCAACCTTTAGGACCATCAGAAGGGATTTGGGACTCGATCCCCTGGTCAAAATCGGAGGTGTTTTCCTTTTAAATATTTTGTTATTTCTGCTCAGGTTGCTAAGCCTGATTCCCCTGCTACAGCCTTCCTCAATCACGAGATATATTTGTACAGCAGCAGACAGTATCCCTGCCTTTGAAACATAAGGGGGCATATCATGAATGCGGCGTAAAACAATTATCGCCGCTTTTGCGTCCATTTTCAGGGGAAAAGCGTAGATAATTATATCGCCTTATCAGCAAGGTCAGGCTATCGCGTGAATCCTTGCCTTAGCGTACTTTCCTCCAACACCCAGCTTTGCATCTCTAATGAGATGCAAAGTCGGCGTACCTTGCCAAACTTACATGGAAAATGTCGCTAACCGACATTACTCCAGTGAACAAGGATATCCCTAACCTGCTTAGCGATGTTAAAAGTAGCGCTAACCGCGCTTAACGCGGTTTCATTGCGCCTGCTTCAAACCTGACTTAGACATAATATCCTATGGGAGGTTGATATTATGGCTAAGTCCACCTAGCCCTATCAGCAAGGTATCGCTGGAATTCCGGTGATAATCACACAGTTTCGTAGCTAAAGCTTGGATTTCTATCGCTTTGGAGATAAGCGTTGCTAATGGCATGCTATCTCCGCGATAGAATCCAGCGATAGCCGAAGATAATTATCCTAGCGCTTAGTGCGCTTAGCGATAATTATCGCCTGTTGTTGCTGATATGCCCATGGAAGGTACTGCTCATGCCACCAACTCCGAATCATGCTCATTTAGCAGCATTTTACACTCTTCACAGCATCTCTGCCTTGAGCATGTTGCCATATGGATTAGTGAACCTTATCTGATTATCAAAAAGTGTAGTGTGCTACCTACCCAAAAAAGTATATGGTTATGAAGTGCTATATAAATGCTACAATACAGTTCAACACTCAATTTTATCCTCCATTGCTGCATGATTTCAGTAACTCTGTTGATAGCAAAGAAAGCATGAAACAGAAACCCTGCACTGCAAATATTACTAAGGGCCCACAGGCAAACATCACTTTTGTCCAGCTCTGATGATGGGCCAGTGCTTAATTTAGGCTAGTGGTTTGTGGGGGGTCGACACTGGCACTTAATTGTCAACAGTGGCGTCTGTGTCAATCTGCCACAAGGTGGCACTGTGTGGCTAATTTAGAGTTGACCGCAGCAACAGAGAATTATTAATTCAATACACATTAAAAATTACGACTACCAGCCACCCAAGCCATGCATACAGCTCTGGAGACCTGAAATAGTCTGAATCGTCACACTTGTAGGAGTGTTTTGGTTAGTAGTGCGTTGTTACTATCATTGTTGGCATATCAGGGGCAACATTTGGTGCAAGCTGCAGTGGCCTCCTGACGAGAGCCCTGGCACTTATTTTTTTTCACAAATTAAGCACTATGATGGAGAACTGTCAGCCATACTAGCAACACATCACGCTTCAAAAATACTTACCACTCTATACATTTTGCACCATAGAAACATTCTGACTCAAATATGCACAGAAATTCCTCTTTAGTCACTCTGCCTGTGGGAAGACATTTTTGGCAGGAAGCATATACAGTACCGAAGTGCAATACAACACCTACGGTCCAGCATACTCACTTCAACACTGTGGTGCTCAGTTACCTAAATTATTTAGTCTGATGGTGTACAGCAAAGGTTTATTGAATAATGGTTGAAGGGCCTAGGGCCTCCAAAACCGCTTATGGTCATACTAGGAATGATGCACAGTGGTTGCCCATGATGATAAAACATCCTGAGCCTCAGGGCTTAGGAAATATGGCTCCATGGGGGTGATTAGAGGGCCAGACATGGAAAGAATAAGCAGGCTGGGAACTGCAAACGGGATCAGCAAGGCTGCAAGTTGGATTCCTGCAGAAAGTGAGAACAGGGTGAACTGCAATGCAACACAACAGTAGGAAATACCAGAGATCATACAAATATGATTTTAGGGCAAACAACCAGAAAGGGGGTTCACACTGAACCCTAGCCCTTCCTGGAGAATGCAGACTTGTCATATAGGGCAGCAGTGACCGTGGCCCACGCAGAGTGCGGTAACTTAATGGACCACAGGTTTCCGAGCTGAATGCTTGTTGACAGACATGTACCCCATGAAGCACGTTACTTCACGTCTTCTAAGACACTATTTAGGCTTCTTGATTTGCAGAACAAGGTAGGTCCTGAGCCTGTTACATAAGCAGCACACCAGCACCTTCCATTCTCTCTCAATAGACAGAAACAAGGAGAGAGTCTCTTGCAGAAAAGAACTTTGTATTTTACAGAGTTACTGTCACATTATGTCCCAACTGAAAGAGCTCACACATCACAGGCTGGTCAATATACTGCAGTGGTTTCTTCATTAGGGTGGGGGAGTTGCCCCTTACCCACTGTGCTGTACTAAACGTGAAAAATAAAATGGCAATAAAATGATTTATAGTTGCCATTTTATTTTTTACTATGGAGCGCCGCAGCCGCTAGCTTGCCCGAGCAAGATTGGCAGCAGAGGACTGGAGCAGTCATGACTAAGTGCTCCAAAAATGTCAGAATGGCCGGCCAGCCAAAGGTGCTCCAAATCCGCCATGTCAGCTTAGCCGGCCGTCTTAGGCTGGCCAAGCAGACATGCGCACTTTTATTTTTCAACCCAGCTCTGTTGCCCAACCGGATTGAAGAAAAGCCACAGACTCCCTGTTCCTGGGCGTGCGTCAGGATAGTCCACTCAGGCCAATCCAGGCACTGCATTCATGTTAGATTGAGAGCAGCGTCTGGTTTGGGTGGGGAGCCTGTACTGAGGTCAATGGACTGCCAGAAAGTCAGAGGAGAGCTGGAGAGGAGAGCCGAGCAGTGTTTGCACAGGTAAGTCTTTTTCTATTTATTTATTTGTATTCCCCTAACCCACCCCAACCCCAGTACCCGCTGGTCACCCCTCCACTTTAGATTGGTGGCGACCATACCTGTTAATATGGATGATTCTGCTAATGTTAGGATAGCTTCTGATTTTAGGAGCCAATCAGGGATTTAGGACACCTTTAGCAAATGGATTTTTGTATAATTTTTATGTACCTTTCTGGATAATAGTCCTATTTATAATCATGATTTGCCATCAAAAATGATGGCCATAAAATAGCCGAGGTTTTTAAATCGGGCATGTTGGCAATTGGGGACTGGATGGCCTCCAATTGCTTAAAACTAAATTCCGACAAGACGGAAGTAGTCATCTTCGGACACTTGACCCCTGAATGGTCCTCCTGCTGGTGGCCCGTGTCCTTAGGTCCTCCCCCCAAGCCTGTCAGTAAGGTGAGGAACCTGGGCGTCATTTTCGATGACCGCCTTAACTTTTTCCCACATGCTAATCAAATCACCTCCTCCGCTTTTCACAAACTGAGACTCATCAAGAAAATCCTCCCTTTCCTTCCCGACACAGCTGGCAAAACACTGGTGACCTCCCTGGTACTGTCCACTCTGGAATATTGTAACACCTTGTTCATAAATGCACAAGGAAGAGTCATAAATAAATTGCAGATCATCCAAAATTCAGCTCCCCAAATCCCCAAACATCTATCTGCTTCAGAAACCATTAGAGATCTACACTGGTTACCCATCTGAAATAGGATAAAGTTTAAAACCCTCTGCATTGTGTACAAAGCGCTGCACAACTCAGGACCAGCTTTTCTCACTCAAAATCTGACTCCTTACTGTCCCCACAGAACACTACGCTCTTCCACCTCTAATGACCTCATGGTTCCCCGTACCATATCGGTTTCGTGGGGCGACAGAAGATTCCTGGTGTCAGCCCCTATGGAACACTCTGCCTCACGCGATAAAAACAAGCCCTTCTCTCTGGTCTTTTCGCAAACAACTTAAGACCTGGCTCTTTAATTATTAAACTCAGATTCTCCCTCTCTGGTTAAATACCGCAGATATCTCAGCGCCGAGATGCCCATGGGCCATTGTTCGCACTTTAGAAATATTATTAATAAATAAATAAATGATTTGCTTTTCACCCCTTGTCAGTGTCTCCATTCTTTTTCTTTATTTTCTTTGTCTTTCCCTTAAATTTCATACTTAACATCTAACTTATAATATGGTATACTTAACATCTATTATATGGTATATACAGAGGACAAATACTGGCACTTTATATTAAGACCCGATAGCAGGCTAAAATAACGGAATGTCGATCAGGGATTGAATTAATATCCAGAATGATAACCTACTTTATATAATTACTAGCAGCCCGTCCCGACGTTGTCCGGGTATGATTTGCTGCTGGCCAGTAGTATATTGTTTAGTAGGATTTCGTTTTGATAGCATTTCTTATCTGTGACAGGCCTGTGAAACGCTCCGATTCACAGTGCACTGCTGATGCACTTAAGAGTGTGCGTTCAGTAGAGTGTGAACTCGAGTTTCCCTACTTTATTTTTTCCTGCAATATTAAATGGCGCGAACTCGACAACATGGCATGAGCACAATTTACATTACAGAAGAACACATTCATTTGTGGTAGGCACGGGGAGACGATTTGCCTGGAATCACAGGATCTTGAGCTGATGCCGAGATTAAGAACGTAGCTCCCCAGCTCTAAAGTTCGCAATTCTAGAACTTGTGTCAGGGTGTGTGTCTAAAAGTGTATGTCGGTGCTGGCCATCAATGAGAGAGACGTGTGCATTTTTCAAATGGGTGGTGAAAAAATATGAGTATGTTGCTGGAGATGTGGGCCGCCGTGCCACCAATGTACTTACCGGGGGAGGGTAAACACCCATTATTCTGCAACTTTCTTTCCGCATACCATCACTCCGCATACTTTCATTATGAAAGTACCATGACTCCACAATGTCATTATAATGCATGGCATTACATTTTATATGCTTTTACCACGCATACATTTACAACGAAATTCGTTGTAAATGCATGAATGGTAAAAGCATGTTTTTTTTTTAATGTTTGGATAAGGTAAGTATGGGTGTAGGGGTATATGTTTTGGGGTACTGAGGTATATGTTTTAGGGTGTTTGGGTATTTTAAGAGTTCAGATATAGTTTTGGGTTTTGGGGTACAGGGATAGTTTTAGGGTTTAGGGATAGGTATGGGTTTTGGGGTACTTTTAGGGTTCAGGGCTAGGTTTGGATTTTGGGGTTTCGGAGTGTTTTTAGGGTTGAGGGGTAGGTTTGGGTTTTGGGGTACAGGGGTATTTTAAGGGTTCAGGGCTAGGTTTGGGTTTTGGGGTACAGGGGTATTTTAGGGTTCAGGGGTAGGTTTGGGTTTTGGGGTACAGGGTTATTTGTAGGGTTCAGGGCTAGGTTTGGGTTTTGGGGTACAGGGGTATTTTTAGGGTTCAGTGGTAGGTTTGGGTTTTGGGGTACAGGGGTATTTTAAGGGTTCAGGGCTAGGTTTGGGTACAGGGGTATTTTAGGGTTCAGGGGTGTTTTTGGGGTACAGTGGTATTTTTAGGGTTCAGGGCTAGGTTTGGGTTTTGGGGTAAAGGGGTATTTTTAGGGTTCAGGGGTAGGTTTGGGTTTTGAGGTAAAGGGTTATTTATAGGTTTCAGGGCTATGTTTGGGTTTTGGGGTACAGGGGTATTTTTAGGGTTTTGGTATAGGTTTGGGTTTTGGGGTACAGGGTTTATCTAAGATGGGTTAGTGTTTAAGGTTGTTGGGGTATTTTAAGGAGTAAGGGTGGGTTATGATTATGGGGTGCAGGGGTATTTAAAGGGAGCAGGGTGGGATTAGCACACTATATGAGACATGGCATGAAGGGCGGAACGTACCACATGCCCCCAGCGTTTGTCACGCCCCCAGCACACGCCCACAGCACAACGCAGACACGCCCACAAGGGACTACTTTGCTGACACGGTTCTTTTACCTTTTTAATGTATATGGTGGGCGTCTGCATAGTCTTTGTCCTTCTGCTGCAACTGCCCTTTCCAACGCTGTATTGGGTGTTGTGATTGGTGCTGTAGTTCCTGAGATTACCCGCCTCAAAGGTTTGGGCTCTCTCTTTATTATATTAGTATAGATGGGTTGACACATTAATGATATATTATGATCAGATTAGCTTGTATTTGGGAAATGGCGCAGTGGCAAATCACATGGGGGGTGCAAAAAATATACCCATAACAAATGTACATAATACACATACATATACACATGTATACATATACACATATACACACAACACATACACGTAATACACCTAACAAATTCACAATAATATACACAGTAGCATAAATATACATATACAAAAATCACTTACCTTACAGTGCCACTTGATGTTCTGCAGTACGTCCTTGTTCTGCATCACATCCCCTGAGCACATAACCCACAGCCAACTCTACATCCAATCAAGCGTCTTGATTGGCTGGAGGTGGCTTGCTCCATGCTTCAAAAGGCACTGTAGGCATGTGCCTGCTCTCCAAGGCAGCTGTCCAAGACAACTGGGTTGGAGAGGTTTGAATTGAGCGTGTAGGTAGCCAGCCAAACCAACATGCACAATTGAAACTTAAGTGGCCACTCCTCACTCCTGTCAACCATTGGCAGAAGTGATGCACTGGCCACGCCCTGCCCCCTCACTCCTTTTGCTGGCAAAAAGTGTCAAAAATAAAATAGTAATAAAATAATTGTATTACCATTTCATTTTTGACGCTTTATGCCCAGCAGTGTGGGGGGTTTATGCTCCTCAGCTCTCATGGAGGAATCGCTGCTGGAATGGTGTTGTCTACAATGCCACAGTCATGCCTGGGGATCAGATATAGTGAAGGAAAACATATATGCTATTGGCACTTGCCCAATTCCTATTACTAAGAGTCTCCCTCTGGTGGTATATGTGAAATTATATTCAGCATGTCTGCACCATACCCTCTTCTTGAAGTGACATCAATATTTTGGTATGTAGAATATATGTTAGTTTACAAATTAGAATATTTATACCAGACCGCTCACCTAGGCAACATGTATCCTCTTTGAACTTTATTGTATAACTCAATATCAAGTTATAGTCCAGCATTTTTGGCTGTGGGGATGTAACAAAACTGTATCACAATGTTCAACTCATTTGCGGCAAGTAACAAACATATACTATTTACAATAGACCCCTGCCCCCACCAAGCACACTGCAGAGGACTGGAACACATCAGCACCATGCTGCCATCTATTCTGAACACCTCCACCTTTTTTATGACTTTCGCAGATGCTTGGAAAACACAACTGTCCTCCCACTGCTGAAGAAAACCTCTGTGGAGCCTTCAACACTACCAACTCATGACCGCTCTCCCTGTTACCAGTCCTGGCTAAGGTCTTAGAGAAAATCATCAACAGACACTTCACCGAATACCTCAATCACTATCAATCAATCAGAGTACTTGTAGAGTGCGTTACTTACCCGTGAGGGTCCCAAGGCGCTGAGTGGAGGAGGGGGGTGCTGCTACTGCTCGAAGAGCCAGGTCTTGAGGGGTCTTCTGAAAGCTAGTAGGTCTTGGGTCTGTCGTATGTGGGTAGGGAGGGTGTTCCAGGTCTTGGCGGCGAGGTAGGAGAAACATCTGCCGCTGGAGGTCGTTCGTTGGATACGGGGGACAGCGGCGAGTGCAAGGCTGGCGGAGCGGAGCTGGTGGGTGGGGGTGTAGAAGCTGAGTCTGCTGTTCAGGTAGGCTGGGCTGGCGTTGTGGAGTGCTTTGTGTGCGTGGGTGAGGAGCTTGAAGGTGATCCTCTTGTCGACGGGGAGCCAGTGTGGGTCTCTAAGGTAGGGGGTGATGTGGAGGCGGCGGGGGACGTTGACGATCAGTCGGGAGGAGGCTTTTTGGATGCGTTGTAGTCGTCGTAGGTGTTTGGCTGGGATTCCTGCATAGAGTGCGTTGCCGTAGTCCAGTCTGCTGCTGACGAGGGCTTGTGTAACCGTTTTTCTTGTTTCGGTAGGGAGCCACTTGTAGATCCTACGCAGCATGCGGAGGGTGTTGTAGCAGGAGGAGGAGACGGCGTTGACCTGCTTAGACATGGAGAGGGAGGAGTCGAGGATGACTCCTAGGTTGCGTGCATGGTTGGTGAGTGTTGGTGCTGTTCCCAGTGTGGTCCGCCACCAGGAGTCATCCCAGGCTGAGGGCGTGGGTCCGAGGATGAGGACCTCCGTCTTGTCCGAGTTCAGCTTCAGACGACTGCTCCTCATCCAGTCAGCGATGGCCTTGTGAAGGTTGGTTTTGGCAGTGTGTGGGTCCTTGGTGAGGGAGAGGATGAGCTGAGTGTCGTCGGCGTAGGAGATGATGTTGAGGTCGTGATGGCGGGCCACATGTGCGAGGGGGGCCATGTAGATGTTGAACAGAGTCGGACTGAAGGATGAGCCATGGGGGACGCCGCAGATGGTGTCGGTGGCTTTGGATTGGAAGGGTGGGAGGCGGACGCACTGGGTTCTGCCGGAGAGGAAGTACGTGGTCCAGTCAAGGGTCTTCTCTTGAATTCCGGCTTCTAGGAGGCGTGTCTTTAGAGTGTGATGGCAGACTCCTCAACTTCACTCAGTCTGGGTTTAGACCCAACCACAGCATGGAAACTGCGCTCATTGGTGCCAACGATGACATCCACATGACTCTGGATAGAGGAAACATAGAGGCCCTCAACCTCCTGGACCTCTCTGCAGCATTTGACACAGTCTCCCAGCCCATCTTCATCCAACGCCCACACAACATCAGAATCCATGGTCACACACTCCAATGGATCTGCTCCTTCCTAACTGGAAGGACCCAGTCAGTTAGCCTTGCACAATACACCCCGGATGTCCACAACCTCATCTTCAGGGTCTGCAAGGATCCTCCCTGAGCCCGACCCTCTTCAATGCATACATGATTCTTCTTGTCAGCATCATCTGCTGTCACGATATCAAACTCCTCCACTGGCGACGCATAACTCATTTGCTCTTTCACGGACAAGACGCCCAAAACCTGGACCAGGTTTAATGCCTTCATGACGGAAATTGCCCACTGGATGAAGACCAACTGTCTAAACTCGTCCTGGGTTGCTTGTGTTCCAGTTCAGGGAGGACCTGGTTTGTCTGTTAGGGCTGAACTGTTCCCACGAGGAGCAAGGTAAAGACTGATTTGCATATGGCTGGGTCCAAACTAAGGGGGCACGGTAAGCAAAAAAATTATGGGTTCGAGTGCTACCTCCTACGATTGCCAGTGGTCAAACTTAATGCAAGCAGCCTCCCATCACCTTGTGTGTGTTTCACATAATATACCGACATTGAGTCCATCTGAAATTGGTGATTATATAGTGTACACGATGATGGAGTCTTTTTGCATACTGTTACTTAGTAATTATCACCTTCAGAAATTCAAATGAGTTTATGTTGCCTCTTTCTTTGACATGCCTCTCTGGTAATGGTTTTGTAAAGTAGAGACTGTGGAATGATAATTAACTGGTATATATCTATCATCACACATCAGGAGCCTGAGGCATGTGGAAGATTAAGTTTGGAATAGATTAGTCATAAACACACAGATTTGTAGTTGATTTTACATGGTATGTTTTTTATTTAACTGCACTTTTATGAGTTGTTTGCGACCTTGTGCACTGATTTTTTTATCTAACTTTTCCATGTCTACTTCTGCTTGTATCTAATTACTATGGCGCATGAACTTGTGTTTTCACTGGTTAAAGGCTTTCTGGATATTTTTTATAAATATGACTACCTGCAGTCGAAGTGCTGCATTTTCCTTCTTTTTAAGGAACCTGGAGATACATACATATATACACACACCCACACATATATATATACACACGCACACACACACACACACACACATATATATAAATCTATCTAATTATCTATCTATCTATCTCTCTCTCTCTCTCTCTCTCACTCTCTCTCTCTCTCTCTCTCTCTATATATATATATAAACACACGCACACACACACAGAGACATATATATATATATATATATATATAAATCTATCTAATTATCTATCTATCTATCTATCTATCTATCTCTCTCTCTCTCTCACTCTCTCTCTCTCTCTCTCTCTCTCTCTCTATATATATATATATATATATATATATATATTTATATTTATTTATTACATTTCCTGGATAAAAATATTCTTGTTTTTGAATAATATCTGCTTTGTAGTGTAGATCATGTCTAGCGTTTAGTAACAAGATGAATGACTTTGCGGCCTACAGGAATGCCAGCAATAATCTGGGAATGGGCCACATTTCGCATGCGCCACCTGCACATCCACTTTTGGGCCCTAATGGTCATTTCTTGTCTCATTTGAACACATTAGAAGATGCTGTCAGCTGCGAGTTGCCTCTACAGTGAAATGAAACCAGGATGAAAGATGGCCTGGCAGTTGGGTATCTCCAGAGGGTTTGTGGGGAAGCGAACTCCATCTGTGTGGTTTGCGGCCAACTACGCTCACAAAGAAGTCCGGCAGGAACCGGAAGGAATGCGCCAGAGACTTGCTGAAGTATGTAATTGAATATAATGTGACCAATCATGGGGGGCGCGAGAAGGACTTTGCGCAGCTGTCACGAGCGAGTTGCCTTGGGAGATCTCTCTGCACCTTGCACGCGACGGCACTTGCCTGCTGTAGCATTCACCTCTCGCCTGTTCTTGGCTTTGGGTTTCACCAGCTCCATATCCTTGTTTTCGTGTGTATGTGTGCGTGCACTCGTGTGGGGGTGTGTGTGTGTGTGTGTCTGCATCTCCTAACTTTTGTCTGATAGAACCTTCACGTACTGTACACGTGATGTTGCTCAGTGGCTGCCAGAGATCCAGAGAGGCTGTGCCATTCGTTGCAGTGACGTATTAAGAGCTCCATGGGCCTTAATGCAAGCTAGCAGTATGTGGCCTCCGTGCTTTGGTTGGGCCATAAGATACATTCATCATTGTGATGTTGTGGATTCCCTAACACACCTGGTACAGGGTGCCACTGCACCTGCTGCACTATTGACCAGATTACAGATAATAGCACATGTGACTGACAGGGATCATGAACTCAGAAGTGAAATGGTACTCTGCAGTTTAAACATTTACAATTCTAGAACCATGGAACAGAAATTATTTTCCCATAAACAGTTGTCCTTTTGTTTTGGAAAAGTGAAAAAGCCGAGTTTAGAATGGGTGTTTTGACGTCCGCATCCTCCGCTTGGAGACGGAAGTTCTAACAATCCCTTGGTTTAAATGTGTCAGGGTGCGAATTGTACATAGGGCAGATACACCAATAACAATTGACGAAGACTTTGCTTTCTAGTTATAGCAGGAGTGTGTTTCTTCAAAGAGTCTCCTGAAAAGTAGATGCCCTCTTGTCTCCACCCTGACCCAATAGGGGCACTTTTTCTTAGAACAAAGCCTACCAGACAGGGCATCTGACTGGTTTGCTAACGACTTCTTGTGGGCATTCTGAAAGCTTCCCTAGGAATGCACTCCGCCAATAGCTTACCATAGGCTTTGTGGTTTGTAAATCAGTTACTTGCTTTCTATTTGCTGGCTTTATTTGTTTTAGGCTGCCCTGTTTGAGTATCTTATATACTGTATTCTTCCACATACTCACTTTCTGTAAAAAGGCCTAACTCTTGTTCTTATCTTGTTACATTTATTTATAAAGTTTTATATAGCGCAAACATGATCCCGAAGGATATCAGAGCACTTTACAATATGTGAGAAGAAAGGTAATAAATTGCAGTGCCGGCATCAATAAGAATAACCAACATAACAGTTACAAAACAAGGTGGTCAATGGAAAGTAATACAATAAGTGGTACATAGTGAGCAAGAGGGGAACACATGATGGGCTAAATAATGAATACATTTGCTGTGCATTCAAAGACAGAGGTCAAATGTCAGACTGTGACTTGGAGGGTGCTTGGTGTTTTCTTTCTCTGAACTCAAAGGGAGAAAATCTATGTGACAATCTTGCTTTGAAAGGAAAGGCTTTTTTCTAACACATAACAACATTTAAATACCTGTAAGTGAACTGTGGTGATATTACATAACATATCAGAATTATGAAAGAACAAATGGAGATTTTATTTTTGTAATTCTGAAGTGTGGCGGAAACAAATATTTCAATTCTCAACATATCCATATGTTATCATTTGTGTGCAGTAAAACTGTATGCCTTTGCAAATGTAATTGTCATTTAAATTGAAAATGTCTTGTCTGTAATGCCAGTGTGCTACCACACCATGCACACTCAACACTTTGCAGACGGACCAGATAGAGCTGCTGAAACTGACTTCAGGTTATGATTGCTACCTGGGCAGTTTTTTATTGACCTGACCAGGATTGTAATGGAGCTGCAGGTACCAAAATTAGGAGAAAGATCCAAAGCTATTATTTTTCTCAATATAGTCATTAAATGGAATAAGAAAACACTTTAAAATGTATTTTATTTAATGATCCCTGATATTTGACAGAAAAGCCGTGTTAAACATTATAACTGACGGTTTTATATAAAGTTGTATTTAAGTATTGTGTGTGTGCCTTTACAGAATCTTAAAACGTGAGCAAATACCCGGTACCTTTTTTGGGAACGGTGGCAACTCTTCTTGAGCACATAACACAAGGAGGCATTGTGTTAGAGGTGTCGTGAAACTAACCTTGGCCCAGAGGTTTAGTGTGTAGCGCCGGACTTTTCCTAGTTGGAAATTAGCCTTGTGACCTCCCTGCCAAACCTGCATGTGGCTTATGAAGGTTTTACATTATTGCTGGGAGTGTGGGCCCTATGACTCTCCACCCAGTGTGATGTAGTCGATCGTTTGTTGTCAAGTCTGACTTTGTGCTGCATGGGTTGGCAATAGCCCTTTCATACAAACTGGGTGAGTAATTTGTTATGTTTAAGTGATTATATGCAATGCTATATCATTTATGTGACAATCTATATACACCTCACGAACTGAACTTATGATGCTCATATAAAACCAACTTTGAAACTATAGGAGAGTGCTTTAATTCCATGAGGATTAGAACTCATGCCATTTAGGTGTATGCACAGATCAACCTCTGCAGTGAGGACTAACCCACTTAGCTAGCTCAGTGGTTTTGAAATGAAAAGTGGCCTTCACCCTGCTCACAGGTCTCTGGAATAGGTATATTAAGTCTTTGATCATGACATGCGTCGTACAGGTAATACATAAGTCTCTGCCGCAGACTTTCAACACACTAACCTTCTTATCAACTTATGTGCATACTCAATTGAAGAGGGAGAATTGCCACCAAATCATGCATCCCAGATTCCATGTGTGCGATGGGCATGAAAGAACCTGTAAGGTTCCATTGCAGCCTGAGGCAGAAGGAGGCTTGCACTGCTGCTGGCTGTGCTTGGTGTGCGTTCAGCGTATGAGAGAACCATGTACATCCGCTATCTTTGCGGTACCTGGCTTGTGTGCAAGGGAACCATACACTGATGATACCATGCTCATCTGTGATTGCTGCATTGCTGCTGCCTTGGCTAAACTTGCCTGTGTATGCAAGACACTATACTGTTACTGCCTGTGCTGCTTGTTCTGTCTGTCAAGTGAGGATGCATGCAGTGTTGCTACCTCCGCAGTATGTGCCTAACAATCTTATTTTACATAGTGGCGCTCACTGCACTACTTACATTTATAAGAACTGTAAATAACATGTTTTTATTACCCATTTTATGGCACTCAGTTTACTGACCTCAGAAGGATGGACGACGGTCTCTGCTTTGCTAAGAATTGAACTAGTGACCTTCAGATCACCTGAAAAATGTTGCTGGCATCCATTACAGGACTTGGGGACTTAGTTCCCTGACCTGAAGTTAGAAGCCAGGGGGACCCCGGGGGCCAAAAAGTAAAACAAAATGCAAAAAATGATGCAATCCTGCAAGACCCTCGCAAGATTGAAACAAAAATAGGCCACAAGGAGCTCACCCGAGGCCGAAATCATAAAAAAGGGAAGCGGGCCCCCTCCCTGAGCCTCCGAGGGAAAAATTATTCTATTAAAAGGAGGGGGGTCACGCAGTCATGTCCCCCCCCCCCCCAGAGCCTCTGATGAACTTGGGGAACCCCTCCCCCCCAGGGCCAAAATGTGTTAAAAAGTGAAGGGGCGACAATGCCCCTTTCCCTGAGCCTCTAGAGACCCACTGGACCCCATCTTGGGATCGGCTCAGATGCTATTCCCGGGGAGCCCACCCCGGGACATTGCGGATTCCTGCCCATATCAGCACTGGCAGGGAAACATGTGTTTGCTCTCGCTTGGTGAGAGCCTTTTTGAATCTCCAGCCAAGCAGGAGCAAACACCAAGTATACTGCCAGTGAGCGGGAGCTTCAAAAATGCTCCCACCTGCTGGGAGCAGACTTTTTATCTGTGTCCCTGCCCGCAATACAGCAGGAAGGGAAACGGGTGAAATACCTCTCCCGCCTGGAGAAAGGCGCTTTAGGAGCTCCCACTGTAGGCTAAAGGCTTACACTGTATGCAGGGAGCCGGCTGGGGTGGCAGGGGCCTTGGGTCTCACCCGTGGTCCCCAACAAAACTAAGGTGGGTGCCCTGGGTGGTGCACTCAAGAGAATTTTGGTCTCACAATGTTCTGATTGGATTAGTTGCCTTCTTCTACTTCTGACTAGTTGGAACTCTTTTTAGGTCTCGCCTATGCAGCGCGCATGCGCTGGGGAGGAAACCTTTAGCAATCAATTCAATTTTTGGGCCAAAAACGTGCACGCTTTGCATTGCTTTCAATGGCAACGCGTGCACGTTTGGCGATTCCCTTGCAGGAGCGAGCTTTTGAAACCATCTGTTTGTTAATAACTTGCAACCAGATGGTGCCCCTGTTCGCTCTCGCAAGGGAAACACTGTGTTTGTCTGTTTTTCCCTGCTTTCGCATTCTCCGCATCCCTTAGCACGATCAGTTTCACTTTCAAAAAATATATGCTTCACCCGCTTAATTTCCTCTTGGGTCTCTCAAATGCTGAAATTCCTCCTGGATCGCAGAATGGGCATGAAAGCACACCCAATGAACAGTCTGGCCCTGGCCATGCCATAAATACTTTCGAAAGCGCAAACCAGCGAGACATATCTCCTGAAGTAAACACTTGGCACAAACAGTGATTTCTTTGTCCTAGAACGTGGCAATCTTGTTCAGTAATCGAGTGAAGACGGCATTGCCTCAGAGTATGTCGCGCAACTCGGCTAGACGAGTTTGCAGCTGTCTGCTGGGCACACACCCTCCAGCGGCAGAGTCACGAGGACCGCCAGATGCTGCCAGGGCCCCCTGAATTTTACCTTTCATGGGAGTATCAGTCAAAACAACACCCACTGCGAAATGAAATTATACAGCGGAAGAGGTCAGCTGAGGGCTGGGAGGGGTCATGACCATCATTTTCCCTCCGATATCACATTTGAAGAAAGCCAGCTAACCACAAATCCTTTCATGGTAAAAACATGAATGAAAGACCTGGGTGTTTCAAAGGCATGACTACGCTGTTTTTTCAACTTGGACTGTTGACTTGGAAATGGGGCAACGAATATAAAAGGGTGTATTGTGAAAGCTCGTTTGGTTAGGCATGTGTGTATTTATGAAATATAACCCTTTTGAACAAGCTGAGAAAAACAGTTTAACAGCAGTATTAAAAATGTTTTGTAAACCAGGGCTCTGTTGCCCTGAGCATGCCCATGTATTACTCGATTTATTGAACCATACAAACCCTGTCTCGCAGTCTCGGGATACTTGGTTTATGATCTGCTTGCTCTTATGTAATGCATTCAGTTTTTTTTACGTCATATCTAGAAGTAAGATTTGTTCAGTGGGCGTAGCCTTAACTGTACCCGTGGCTTCGTTGAGAAGTTCGCAGCCCAAGACATCATAACAAATCAGGTGTTAATATTTGGAAATAATCAAATCGTTGGGCAAGTTCGAATTCCGGTCTCGGCTCAACATCCTGTGAGTCTGGGCAAATTCTTTTTTTATGTACAGCACTCTAATGGCATCGGGCCAAGTTCGCGCTATATAAAAGTGCAAAATAAATGAATAAACTACAAGTCTCAAGCTCTGCCTTCACAAAATATATTTTAATATCCTCTTACTTTTCCAACTGCGCAGTTTACTCCCTGACAAGCAGAGGTACAGCATTAAACCCTAATCATAGTTCTAGTAGGAACTGGAAAAGGTTTGTATTACTTAGTGCTCAGGTGCTATGAAATAATAAATGACAACGTGTGTCTGGCGGATACTGAATTAAAAACAAGCATTGGTATATCCAATAGGTCTCGCCTTTGGGACCTTGTAAGTAAAAAAAATTAAAAAAATGAAGTATAAGACTTCGCGTTTGCATTTACTTCGTATTTAGGATGCTGTAAATGTAAACGTGAAGTCTTACACTTCAGTTTTTGTTTTTACTTACAAAGTCCCAAAAGGCGAGACATATTGGCTATACCATGCTTGTTTCAGTTTGCATTTAGTACTCGATGGAAGTAAATGTGTTTCTTACTGTCTCTGCCACTTGTTCCTGTGCGCTGATGTGCTCCATTTTAACTCCCTCCACTGCTCAATGCAGCGGGAAGGAAAACAGATGAAATACCTCTCCCCCCTGGAGAGAGGCACATTAGGAGCTTCTTCCTGCGGGTGGAAGCTTCCACTCTAGGCTGAAGGCTTCCACTGTATGCAGGGAGCCAGCTGGGGCTGCAGGGGCCTTGGGGCTCCCCCGTTGTCCCCAACAAGACTAAGGTGGGTGCCCTGGGTGGTGCACTCAAGAGAACTTTGGTCTCACAATGTTCTGATTGGATTAGTTGCCTTCTTCTACTGCTGACTAGTTGGTACTCTTTTTTCAGTTTGCATTTAGTACTCCATGGAAATAAATGTGTTTCTTACTGTCTCTGCCACTTGTTCCTGTGCCCTGATGTGCTCCATTTTAAATCCCTCCACTGCTCCCCACCCCATGTCCCGCCATGCTTTACATTTTTTCAATATTAATTAATGAATGTATTTATTTATTTACAAAGGCTCAGCAGCTTGCCTGGTCTCTTTCTTAATGTGCCGTTATTTATTTTTAATCTGTGTCCCTCCTCCAGGCAGTCATGTTTGTTTATGTCCATGGGCATTGTTCACGGTGTTCTCTAATAATCCTCGATGGCCTGGTCACAAAACTGTAACTTTACTTCAAGGTCCTCTAGCTAGCTCACTGTATTCATTCATAATACTTTGTTGTTGTTCATGTTTAACCATCTCTGGATAGCATTAGCATATAGTGGGCAGAGTCAATAATCATGTAGTGTGCTAGTGCTTAGATGTTAAGGCAACATGATGCTTAATAAAACTGCTCTCTGATTTGATGAGAATCTACATTTGATCATATCATACTTTTCCCATAGTTTTAGTGATTTCATATGCACAAAGTGTATAAACCCTTAGATTTGGGCCTAAGACAGAAACCTTTCCTGGAGATTTAGAAGTTGCTAGGGATGTTGTCCATTTCTTTTTTGATTTTACTGCCCACTTGGGACTTACATTTTTTTTAATTTGCCCTTCTGTGAATTCGTTGAGTGCCTTCATGGCAGTTATTCTGTACTGCTTGCTTACATTTTTGTAATAAATCAATCAATCAATCAAACAATCTTTATTCTGAAAAAAAGGCCCATAAAAGTAATGAATCAATACATTGTAAGAACAAGACATTTCTTGTAACAAAATAATTTAAAATTCAATACAAGAGAAGAAATATTCTAAAGAGTTCATTCTGTATTACAATAAAAATATGTGAACATGAATATACAGGTTATCCATTGGTATAACCTAGCTTGATTACTGTGGACAATCTGGATGTATTCATTTTATTCGACCTTATAAGTAAATTCTCCAAATAGGTAAATCCTTCCTACACTTTATTGCTAACGAAATATATCTAGTAACGACAAAATAGTCTTTCACAGAACTTAGGTTGCATGGATAGTTAAAAGCCTCCTTAAAATAAAACAATTCATTTGTAATAAATAACGGTTTTAAAAATCGTTTCCTAATATAATTATAAAATGTACAAAATAGAATAAATTGCTGGTTAGATTGTGCAGTTTGACCGTCACATTGACATTTTGGTAGGTTATTTGCCTATAAAGTGTTGAGTATATAGCCGAAGCCTAGTAAGGTTAAACCTGCCTTATACATTAGTCACAAATAATAAATAACCTTGAATGCCATTGTGCAGATGGCCATTTACATAGCACTTAACAGTTTATTTGGCACTCTCACTAAGTCCCCTTTTGGCCTGTCTTTGGCCCATCAACATTTTCTTCATTTCCTTCTTGCTATACTTTAAAATGCTAGTTGGATCCTCCAGAGGTAAATTCAGATCTAGATTCTTTAGGAGGCTACTCACATGCACAAACCATGCAATGTTATCTCTGGAGTCTAGGGCCAGATAGTCTTAAAGGATTTTTATAGGTAACTTTGTTCCCTTATTGGACCATATACTGTGTCATGTTAATAATGTGATCATTTGAATAGAATATTCTATAAAGGAGGATGCTAATTCGTTATGCACAATATAAGACGAGGTAGAACTGGGTACTGCCAATAATCTACATAAAAATGTGTTCTCCATTGTTTGTAGCAGTTTAGTATTTGATGAACCCCATAAGGCTGCTCCATAGGTTGCACTACTGATACATTTACCTCTATAAAGTTGTAGCATTTCATTCATAGGGTTGCTACCTATTTTTGCTATTACTAAAGGTGGCCTTTGTGGATATTAAAAATGTAATTTTCATAACCTCCAAATGGATGTTCCTTATACTCATATAAGAGAAATGAAGACCCAAAAATGTGAAACTGTCTACCTCTGCTAGTTTCTGTCCTTTGAACATGTAAGTTCTCTTTTTAGCCTTATCAGATTTTGATAAATTTAAGCGCATGTCCCTGTCCCTCATACATGTTGAAAATGCCTCTATCAGTCGCTGGAGACCATTGGAGGTCCGCGACAATATTTCTGTATCAAGATTGCCTATTTTCAGGGTGTTGGCGGGCAATTGTTGTAGTTATGAATCCAACCAGTTAATATATCATAAAAACAAAAGTGGTGCGAGAATGCAACCCTGGCAGATACTTTTCATACTTCTAAGGCCTGGGGTGCACCTACCATTAGCCCCATAATGTACATGAGCAGTCAAGTGAGTATAAAATTGAGCTAAAAAGGAAAATATATCTATAGGAGTGCCCAGAACTGCCAAGATTTTTCACAACTTGGTATGATTTGCAGGGTCAAATGCACTACTGAGATCAGTGAAGCACAAAAATAAATGACACTTTTTTGCTACAGTATACTTACTCACAATGAGGTGTAGGTTAATATATTGCTCCAAAGTACCAACTTCAGGCGTAAAACCAAATTGTGAATCAGTAAGCGCATAATTATCTGTTACCAAGGTCTCAAGTCTTTCTAAAAGTATCCATAATATGAAAAACCTCTGAACTGAGCCCGCGCCCTAGAGAAGCTACCGGATGAGATGTGGACGGTGAGACCACAAAACTCCTAAAGCTAAAAAACGTCCCGTTTTTGGTTTCCACGAATAATGACGATTGGACCAGCCATATAATATATCGGGATCATTCTCCAAAAAGTGATTCAAATAACAAGGAAAAACATTGATAGGAGTGTAACACAGAATACCCAGTATCAGGAACATCACTACCTACGGCCATTCCCCAAATAAATGATATGACTTGAACCCATGGAGTCTAAAACGCATTCCCAGGTCTGATTTTTGTAAATTTGCAGGATAAAAAAGATAATCTGATCAACATATGCTACTATAAGAAGTCTATGTTGGACAAATAGAAATGAGAAGAACCCCCAGCTTTTCAATGAATACTAATATCTACTGGCCCTGATGAAGGTGGCATTCCCTTAGGTTGCATCGAAACATACATAGGCCATATACAGGCATCTGAGAAACTCCACTGAGAAGGACCCCTAAGAGAAGGACATGGAATAAGAATATTGGGGATGATGCCCATGGACAACATTTGAAATAATTCTTCTTATTTGGGCTCATAAAAACTCAGTTAATGTCTGTTGTTTTTCTAGATTTGAATGTGTAGAATGTGAGAGAGTGTGAGTAGGAGTAGATTGAATGGAGAGAATGATATGAATGAGTGTGTAAAGCTATTTCACGTAGCTTTCTTTTTATCAATTGTTTTTTGTGGGGGTTATATTTGAACACACAGATATTATATGTTATGTCAAGGAAAAAAATGTTTGGATTAACTTTTCCAAGTTATGTAAATGATGAATTGCTAATCACTGTTTTGTAAAAAATTTTTTTTTAAATATTATAAAAATTGATTTTTGAAATGAAAAATATATAAAGAAAAACAAATAAAAAGTGAATATAAGTCACGGTTCTCTGTATACTTTGATTATGCTGTACTTTGTTCCTGAAGAAAACTGTACTTAGAGTTATACCAATTGGTGAAACAAAATAGGTCAGTTCAGAGGTTTTTCATATTATACATTATATTTCTTGCCCCCCTCTAGACCTCAAAGAAACAATACAGGGGGCCCCCTTAGCGCCTTATACATTTCTAGGAGTATCCTACATAGCAGCTTAACTGAGGAATCAAGGAGAGAGATAGGTCTAAACATTTAGATTCCCCATACCCTTTTTTAAAAATTATACTTTCTGCCTATGTTGCAGGTATATATTAAGCCTGGGTGGAGTTCCGCTATGTGAAAATCTGCGAAGTGCAAAAAAAACTCAGCCGCACTACGCGGGGCTCCGTGAGCAGCAGAGTGTGTTAGGTAAATGCCTTTCGCAGTGATTTTCAGTGCCAGGTTCTTGTCCGCACTGTGCAATCATCGCGAAGGGCACCATGCACAGTGCCAGTGGGCACTACTTCTTTTCTGCCGCTCGAGTAGATTCTTACTCGAGCTGCAGCTTTCTCAATGCGAATGGGCGGTTTCTCAACGTAAACGTTCGCGAGCATACACGACCACTCGCAATGAAAAATCTGACCACCCAGGTTGCGAAATCTCGCCGGGTGGTTGATTTTCCACGCTCGCGCTCAACCAACTTGATGTTGACGATCGGGAACGAGGAAAATTCTCGCTGGGAGGTAGATTTTCCTCACTCGAGCTCGCCAACATGATGTTGATGAACGCAAGTGAGGAAAAAAACTCCGCGAAGCAGAGTTTTTCAGAACTCCGCGATCTCCACGTAACGCGGAGTGCGGGAAACCAGAGTTTTTCAGAACTCCGCGATCTCCATATTACGCGGAGTGCGGAAAACCGCTGCAAACTCCCAGAGTGGGGTGGAGTTTACCACCCAGACTTCGTATATATTCTTTTGATATTGCTGAACATACGTGGGTTAAGACGGGTTCCCATATCATGGGTTGCAACTGGAGGCCTCTACGGGAACCACCTAGGACTACTCTGACTTCATCCAGGGTAAAGGGATTTAGGAACTGAGGGCTAACCTCAATTTTATCAGTATGGGAGGATATTGTGGCTATATTATCTGGATTAAATATCCCTCCATAGGGGAAAGCCAATCTACTCATTGCACTTGAGTCATGATCTCGTGGGCAGTTATATGTTTGAGGAACGACTGAGTTACAGTTGTCCAAAATAAAGAACAGTTCCTCCATTTTTTTGCCCACTCTAAATCTTCCCATGCCTTATCCCGTAAGTGAGATTTCCTTTTCTCTAATGCATGCGTATAAATGAAATGTTTATTTTTTACCTAATCTATATTTCTAGACCTCACTTGTAGGGCTTTTTTAAGCTTTTGATTCGCGTGTGAACAATGGTGATCAACTTACTGATGTTTTTTGTTTTTGGCCTAGTTTTTATTCTACCTAAAATAGCAGTTGTAAGCCTACAGAAGGCGATAAGAATTTTACGCTGGCATTTATTCCATTCCGTACATACTATAATTGCCTCATTGTTCTCCTTATTGATTCTTTCAAACAGGTCAGCTTCATTTATGCCCGCCCACCTTAAGCTAATCCCATTATAACCTGTTTCCAGGTAAGTCGCTAGTTGTTCCTCTTCTTTGTGTTGAGTTTCTATATTTAGAGCTAATAGTAATAGATTGTGATCACTAAAAGTGGTGGGCACAACCTTAAATGAGTTGGGAATGAGTAAACTAATTTTAGAGATTAATGTGTGGTCAATAATTGAGAAGTGTCCTCCCTCCCCAATAAGCCGGTATCATAACGTCTCCTAAATCCATATTCTGCTCCATCAATTCCAGGTCATGACCATATATCACTGAATTCAATGAGTCTCCATACGTATCATGCAAAAAATATGATTGACCATTCCCCAATACGTCTGTGTACCCACAGACCTTATCTGCAGTTATTTGGCATGCAGCAAAATTAAAATCCCCGAACCATATCAAAATATTGGGATCTGTGATGCCTCCTGAGAACATTTCTAACTCTTTCTGAAGGGCAAAAAACACCATTTTCTAAGAGGAGTCAAACTGATTGTCATAATAGTTTATCAGCACTATTCCCATCTTATCCTTTAGCTGAAAAAACAAAAACAAAAAATATGGAGATTTGTGAATGACTTTATAAATGTAAACAGAATTAAAGTAGAGATCAGTACTGGTAACTTACCTTTTCTCGCCCACTAGGAGATGGTACAGCTGGGGTGTTAGCCAAGGAATATCCTTCTATCTGAAAAGCACTGTTGTGCCATGTCTCTTAAAACAGATTATTTGTGAAGCTTTAAGAAAGGGATGCCATTCAGTATTTTCTATCCTATTTTTAATAACTGCTACATTCCATGACATTAATGTGAGTTGCTTTCCCTGTGCAGCAGTATGCCATTCGACCATTTGGTCTATTAGGGGAATATACCTCATTATCACGCAGTTATTTCCCCGCAGGGAATTACAATGCGGTCGTTACAACGACCACGTTGTAATTCCGCATACCATTACCCCACAAGTTGTAACAACGACTTGCGGAGGGAGGGCCCTAGATGTTGGAATAGTATAATTTACTATTCCAACTCCAGTCTGTGCGGACAGTAGGGAGGGTGTTGGATTTTAAATCCAACACCTTCGCCCCCCTCCGCAAGTCGTTCTGACTTGTGGAGTAATGGTATGCGGAATGAAAACGCGGTCGTTGTAAAGACCGAGTTGTAATTCCCTGCGGGGAAAAAGTTTTGTGGTAAACGTTGTTTACCCTATTAGGGACATCCACAGGGGCTTCCAGGGGTGTTCTCAGTATCTGCCTGACTGTCTACCAATAGCTTTCCTATATAGGTAGTAGACCCAGTGGTTGTCAATCCAAGTCATCACAGCCACTTAGGGGAGTACATCTATTTGTACATCTCTATATATCAGATCTAACTTGGTTGTTAGTCAGCTGATTTGAGCTACATGACAGTTGTACGTTATTTCAATTTGTTGGCTTATAGAAGAAGCCCAGAGGTACAGATATAATGTCTTCCCCCTTGTAGGTCTGTTTCACTCTCCATTGTAAAGATCAATGGGGAGAAGTTTAGCCAGTGATGGATGTAGGAAATGTATCACTATAGAATCACCCTCATCGTATTTCCTGGTACGGCCTACCCATTCCACAAGTCTCACCACAATAATGCGCCGGTACAACACATTCGGTGCACATACATTTATGACATCCAATGTACACATTACATAAATCCGTCCACGACTCAGATGTTCCTGATTTTAGTATTGGGACATTCTTCAGAATGATTGCATAAGGTGTTGCATTTGGGGGCAGATGTAAACAGCCTTTAGCTTCTGTTGGTCTACTTATATTATCAGGGATCCGTTTCTGTCCATGACTGATTTCACAGTTAGTATAGGGATTTGTGCGAAATTTGCGTAGTCGCGCTATGCAAAGTTCAGCGAAACCGCAAAAAATCTCCGTGAACACACAGAAATTCTGCGAACACGTGGAATTGCTTGTTCGCGATGCTTTTTTCCTGTTCGCAATCGCTTTTTGCGTGCTCGGAGTGAAACATCTTGCGAACACGCATTTTGAGAACGCGAACAAGCAATTTTGGGCAATTTCGCGTTCTCTGCGGAACGCGAAATTACGCTAATTCTGCAAATTCCGAGAGCGGGACGGAATTTACTGCCCAGGCCTATTTTTTAGTTGGGAAAACCTCCTTCTTTTTTTCCATTTGATTCACCTGTTGAAAGCTCAGTATTTCCCTCTCTTTAGTATTTGTGTTCTCTAACAGAAGTTAAGGAGTGGGTGTGCTCCACATTTGGCTCTCATTTTCAACAGTCTGGCCAATAACAATTGAATTATGTTTGCCAGAAGATTTTTAGAGGACTGCTCAATCAAGGTCACACTTTCTTTTATTTCTCTTGTTTCAATTTATAACTTTGATTGAAAGTTGTCAAGTTTGTTATGTATCCTTTTTAACCATAATTCCAAACCTTTGGGGAAAGGGGGATCAGGAGCAGTTAACACATCCTGAGACATCATATTGTTTCCTTCTGAAATCTGCTTTGCATTCCTCGAATTAGTTATGGATTTTTTTTTTGCTGGCTGCCTGCTTCTCCTTTTTTATCGTCACCAGCTGATAACTCTGTTATTTCCAAAGAATCTGTTACTACAGACGACCAGGATGTGGTTTTGGGTTTCGTGCCAAGTGTCACTGTATTATCCGTGGCTGGCAACGCTGTTTCGCTGACAAGGTCAAAGTAATAGTCTCGACTGTGGCTTCCATGATTACATCCCGTTGTGCACTTTTTGTAGCCACAAGCCCCGCCTCCGCACTAACAATTTCCTAATTTATCCTGGACCTGCCCATAGAGTCTGTGAGATAGTTAGTTATAGCACTGTTGGTTTTAACAGACCAAGGGGCATATTACCAAGCAATAGCGATAATTATCGCTATTGCTTGGTTAGAGACAAAATTTTACCGCTAAGCTGCGGCGATTTTTATCGCAGATAAACCTTGGTATTACCAAGGTTTATCGCAAATGCGATAAAAAACGGCCGCAATGCATGAATATCGCTGAAAAGTCAGCGATATTCATGCATTACCGAGCTAATGCTCTTAGCCATGTTATCCACCTCCGATTGGATAACATGGCTAAGAACTGCTCAGGGCAGGTGTTAGCGGAGATAAACTCCCTTGATAATATGCCCCTTAGTTTTATTACCCTTATGATCTAGTAACTGCTTTCGTGTCCCCATAGTTAAATATCTGGGCAATATTTTAATAAATTAATCTAACCATAAGGAGCCTGAATCCACCCACCAAGAGGAGGTGCCCAGCCTCGGTTGGCCGTAGACACGCGCAGACGCGCCTGCCTCCAGCCTGGCGCGGACCGCGTGACCCCCGCGGAGCATAGCAGGTCTTAAATAGGCTTCAAATGAGAGCAGCTGGTAGACAAGCAAGGGCTTGTGGGAGATGGAGTCCCCAGCAGCCGCTCGTCGCCACGGCTTATCCCTGCAATTCTGGAGAAACCTTGGAGATATCAGAATAAGCTCCCCAACAGCCTCAATAAACAAAACAGGGACACACATGATGTACTTAGGTCCCACAAAGCAGCGAATCTCCAGCTTCTCACTTCTCCCACTCCTAATATATCCTGTAGATTATTCTGCTGATTTAGAAGTCAGTTACTGAGTGGTCCCTTTGACTGTATTTTTGATTTCTTTGATTTTTTTGGGAGTGTTCTTATCTCAGGGACACAATGCATCACGAAATTGAAGGTTAACACCGTCTTCAATTCATCGAATTGTGGACGTTCTGTTGAGATAAAGTTTTGGGGTGTGAAAATTATGAGGCCCCTCCATGCTCACAATGGCATGTTTTATTTATTTTATTTTTGTGTTTTATAGAGCGCAAACTAGACCCGTAAGGGTATTAGAGCGCTTTACAGGATTTACAAGTGGTATACAAAAGACTTAGGGGGGTGGATACATTTGGGATGAAAACAGGTAGATACATTTTACAAGAAACAAGCGGTCTCAAATCTCAGGGTGGGATGCCCAGAGGTGCCGGGTGGATATCATCCGGAAAAATCATAATCAAAATGTACATTATAATTGGGAGGGTAACAGCATGAAATAACATTTACTAGGACAGGCTCTCTTAAGCTCCGATGTAATAACCCAAACTTCGTATCTCTGCAGTTCATCTTCTGATAAATAACTCCTCCTCCTTCAGAGGTATGTTAAGTGCTCCTGCTTCCAAACTGATCAGATGTTCACCTGGGAAGAGTTTGGGCCCCTCAGTATTAGGCGATTACCATTAGAACATAGTGCTAAAGGACTCAGAACTCCAACCCTCAAACCCAATATGACGACCTCTCCTAGACCCAGAGAAGTTTCCAATTCCCAGAATTGGTTATTCCGCGATATCCTTTTAAAGAAAATTACAACTTTCTAATGTTTGATGTTAATAGTGTGTTTGCTATTAATATTGTCAGAATTCTCAGCTCTCCATTTATATGAGAAATGAAGATCACTAACACAATTTGTCCTTGGATATACACAGTGGTGTTGCTTCTTAATTGTCACCTCTCCTTTCCCTTAGTTACATGTTCCCTACTGCTCAGCCAGGATGAGTGTTGGAATGCTTGGTGATGTCATGGAATGCATGGGTGCCTGGTGATGTGCTGAGTGTCAGTTGGTGTGTGCAGGCTGAGCAGCAGTGAATCTTCTCCTGGTGAGGCTGTCTATCATCATACTTACCATCTTCATCATCTGTAACTGGACTGATTAAACCACTTTGTTATAACCTACTACTTGGATACATCTGGACTTCTTGTACCCACAACTTTTTGACAATGATTTGAAACAAAAACCTGCGTGTATTGGAAGAGGAACTGCTTTTCAATTTGATATAGAAATCTGAGACAAAGATAACTCTAGCTTGAAGAAAAGAAACGCCCTGATTAGCCCTACCAATGTCCTTCACCGACTGGACAGCCTGTTTGGGGCGTTTGATCTTTCTTACAGTAGGGGATCTTGTGAGCTACAACACTCAACTTTAGCTATTCGATTTTTGGCATCAGAAGTCGTTTGAGCCATATTGGTGAGTTGTTCTTTGACGTTCATCCTATTTGTGAGCCATTTACCGTTACCTTAAGTGGCATTTGAATTGGCCGATGTCCGTGGGATTTTGGCCAGAACGCGCACACCTTACCTTAGTCTGGTGTCGCGTGAAGCTCCTGTGACGTCTTCACATGTCACCGTCGATTTTGAGCTGTTCTGTCCCATGATGTTGGGAGAGCATGTCCTCAGTGTGAGCCTCCCAGCGCTCTCTACCCGTGCGTGCCGCCATCTTGGCTGGTTGAGGTTACTTTTTACTCTGCTGTAAGCAAGAGCTGCAGCACCCGCTGGAAATGCCTTCACAGTAGTTTATGGTGTCAGAGTTGCCACATTTCATGTTCTTCTGGTTTTGAAATGTTGGAATGCGCTGCTTCTCGCCGTCCTTTATCACGGAAGCAAACTGAGGACTATGTCGGTATTTGGACACCCTTACAGGTGTAACTTCAATAGGGCAAAGAACGTGAGTACAGCTTAGGTGACCATAGCGCACACGTGCCGCGATCTATGATGCAACAGCAGGGGAACATTGGTGCACTGCAGAGCAATGTTATTGGAGGTGTGAAGTGTTGGGCCGTCTGCAATTACTCTAATGCGAATGGATGTTAGAGTCCCGCTGAGGTCTCTATCTACTATTTCTGTAATGGGTCGGATGAGATATCGCTCACCAGAGTTACATCAGTATTAACACTGAATTTTATATTGACAACCGTTGAGTGTAGTACTCTTGTTATATTGTCTATCCTTATGTTTTTTCTTTCTACAGTTCCATGCTGTTTTTTATTCCTCTTTCTAATGTACTTGTTATTCACTGGTATATGGGTATATTTCCTATTCATTTATTTTCTGGCCTTGTTTTCGAGTGTGCTGGTATTTATGCTTTTGAATTTAGTAAGCCTAATCTGTACTTTTAAAATTATTGAAGAAATTGTTGACTTCTATCTTACTTGTTGTTAGAAATGGGATCTCTGGTTGGCTAAGGCCTGGGCCAAAGCCAGGCAGAGACCACCACTCTAGTCAGGGCAAGGGAGGTACACGCCAAGATAACTCCTGCTCACCCCCTTGGTAGCTTGGCACGAGCAGTCAGGCTTATCCCGGAGGCAATGTGTAAAGCGTTTGCGCAACACACACACACAGCAGCAACACACTAGGCACACCACAAAAAGGAACTCCACACAAGGTTATATATAAAAATAGCCTTTGTATTACCATAAACACATTAGATCATAACCACACATATACACTATGCCAACTGGCACTGGGCAGTATTTACAGGGGATTATATGCACACAACAGGGCCACCTGGACCACTGTCACAATAAGCACTTAGGAGAAATAGTAGATGTAGAACATAGAATGACTGTAGCACAAAATAACAATTGTGGAACAAAACCAGTAACCACTGGTAAAAGGTAGAAACACACTACGCAATACTAATCACCTAGGCATAGATCACGGTATGCAATTACTGTAGGCATAAACACCTGAGATCTGAAAACCATTAGCATAATGCATTGCTCACTTGGCATCACCAGCATAAATACATTAGGCAATACCTGAAAGCATGAGTACCAGTAGATATAGAACATATAATCAAAGTAGAACACCACCAATGATTACTGGAAAACACTGTACTATATAGTAGAACCTGCAACATAAAACATACTATGCCATCAGCATCACATCAGGTGCAAATCACCTTATGCGCCAACTTAGAACTCTGCGCCCTATATCCAGTAAAGTTAGGGCTAGTTGCAGAAAACAGCGACAGCAAAGGTGCGCAAGAGTTTGGGGCCTAAACGTGGCAGCTGCCCACTAGGTGCTGGGCAGCTGTGGCAGGGAGCATGGGCACCTGTAGACACAACTTGGGGGCACTGGCACCTCGGTGCCTTCTGGGCCTCCACTGGGGCTTTCTAACAGATGTGGCCAAAAATATTACAGCTGCCCCCACCCTCGTGGGGCAGCTGGAAGCACCACCTAACAGACACTGGCAGCAATGTGCCTCTCCATCCCACTCTGGGACTCCAGAAATAAACTTGCCCCCAAACGTGGCAGCTGCCCGCTCTCTCGCGGTGCAGCTGTGGCGAATTTAGCCCGGGCACCACTGTGCCTTTGGAGCCCCACTCCGGGACTCCTAACTGCCAACAAGAAGATGCCCCAGTTGTAGCTGTCCGCTATCCTGCAGGGCAGCTGAAGTAATGGCACTAACTCAGCACCCCGGTACTGTGGAATTGCTCAAGGCAGCTGCCCACTACCATCCGGGGCAGCTGCTACCGCAGGAGAATAGAGATGCCCTACCACCACCTCTCCCACGGCCCCTCACCTGGGGGGGGCGCTTTCCTCGTGGCCGGGACACGGCCCGCCTCTCCGCTTCCTTCTCTGGGGCAGCAGGAGTCTCCTTTCTTCGCCCGGCCTCTCTCCCCAGCCGCGGGGTAGGGTCCCTGCAGGGCTCCGATGCTTGGGACCACACGCGGGGCTTCCTCCGGTACACAGGGGCCCCACCTTCCTCAGCCCAGGCTTCCTCTTTGACGGGGCTGCAACTTCCACCCAGGGCATGAGGCTCCACCCCCAAACAGGCAGCTCGTGCCTGGCTTCCGGGTCGCCGTGGGCAGTGCGGCGGCCCTCAGCGTTCTTGGCTGTTTCTCCTCCGGCACGGCTATACGGGGTAGGCTCCTGTTTTCAGCACAAAGTCGCTGGCGGGTTGGGCACCCACTAGGGATGTTAAAAGCGCAAAGTCCCTGACGGGGTGGGCATCCGCTAAGGGTATATTAAAAAAAAGGCAAATATGCGGGGTGGGCACCCACCTGCAAGGTACCTGCAGGGTAGGCTTCCGCTCGGATTTCACAGTGCACAAATGCAGGGTGGACACCTGCTGGATAAACGGCACTTGCTCCAGTTGCACCACCAAAGATACACAAGTACACAGGGTGGGATCCCGTGAGGTCAGCAGCACAGGGGGGTAATCCCTATGCTCAGGATTCCCTCTGCAGCGTCCTCTGCAGCGCGCTGTCAGACGCCAGCCCTTCAAAATCAAAGGCACTCATCAGGAATTGAAATCAAGGTCCCGGGGCGGTTCCTCCTGGCAGAGTGTTCCCCTAAAGGAAGAACAAGCACAACAGAGCACTGGGGTCACAGCCCCTACATTTATACACCCCATTCCTTTGTCACAACTGTAGGGCAATTGGAGAACCTGTTACAACTCGTTCTAGAGCACTTTGTTTTGCTCAGCCCCTCTCCTTGTTCACAGGACTGGCTAGGGACATCAGACGCACCACATGGGGCGGAGCCAGCATTGTGGAGGGAAGGCACAGTCCCATTCAGGTCCCAGGTGCAACTCCTCCCTCCCATCCTCATGCAGATCTCCCTATTCACCACCGGGCAGACCCATCCTGGCTCCTGGAGCCAGGCACACCAGCCAGCCCCTGTCACTCACAAGCCAGACAGGCAATTCACATTCACTGCACACAGAAATGCCAACTTCTAAAAGTGGCACTTCTCCACTAGACACAATAAATCTGCGCACACCATTGCGCAGCATTTATTCTCACGAGTTCGCACATACCAAACTCGCCCCTGCACTTTCTCACACTAGGAATTACCATGGACACATATATCCCCCATGCATTCCCATGGGAGGTCAGGCCAATCTCACCACACGCACTCAGACTGCGCAGGCACTTTACACTGGGACACAGTGCTAAAGTGCGCAGAAAGCAAAAACAACTAACACCAGGTCACATTTAAAAGCAAAAAGTTTAGGGGTGAACATGCCAATAGTGCCAAGTCCAACACTTGAATTGTACTGCGTTGTGTGCAGAAGTTCATTCTCTTGATGGTTTTGTTTCCTGGTACTGCATAGTAATGTTGTGTGCTTCCTACTGAGTTATAGGGTTATTTATCCTTATGCTGAGTGAAGGGTTGTGTACTCCGAGATGTTTTGCCTGGCATGTTAAGTCTTGTCAGGTGTACAGCACAGCTTTGCGTTATTGGGTTGGTTGCCCTCGAGTGTACTGCGTAGTGTGTGCTTTGCCTGAGACATTATGTCTTGTCAGGTGTACAGCACAGTTTTTGCGCTACAGGGTTGGTTGCCCTAGTGTCTACCGTTTAGTGTGTGCATTGCCTGAGACGGGAGGTCATTTCAGTTGCAAAGTATGCGTGTTTTGCCTAAGACGTTAGGTCTTGTCAGGAGTACAGGAGAGTATATGTGTGTTGCCTGAGACTTTTAGCCTTGTCAGGTTTACAGTGTAGTGTATGCGTTTTAGGGTTGCTCGCACTAGAGTTTACAGTGTGGTGTGTTTTTCCTGAGACATTAGGTCCTGTCATGTTTATAGGAGTGTGTATATGTGTTGCCTGTGACAGTAGTTCATGTCATGAGTGCAATATAGTGTGCTGTGTGCTTGCACCTTTTCTCATGTGATAAAAGGGGATAGGTGAGAGTGATTTCAAGGTAGTTCTTTTCATGATTTAATGCATTTTAATAATTTATTGCTTTTATAACTTCAAGAATGTTCTATCAATTCTTCTCATGTTTTATTGCATTTATGACTTCTTTCATGATTTAACACGTTTTCATAATTGAATGTTTTATTACTTCAGGAATGTCCTACCATTTCACTTAATGTTTTATTGCATTTAGGACATTTTTTTAATGTGATGTCTACTATTTGGTGATGCTGACATATTTAATAATTGTTGCAACCATGTAGACTTGTTGATTTCATATTTTAATATTTCTGCATGTAATATTTTTGCTTTTGTCTTTATCTTGGTTATAAGTTTTACCTTTGTTCTTTGCTTCACTTCTGACTTTTGTTTCTGTAAAGAAAGGGGATATGTTGTGACTTAATTGTCGCCTCTCCTTTTCTTTAGTCACACCTTCCCTACTGCTCAGCCAGGATGAGTGTTGGAATGCTTGGTGAGGTCATGGAATGCATCGGTGCCTGGTGATGTGCTGAGTGTCCGTTGGTGTGTGCAGACTGAGCAGCAGGGAGGCTGCTCCTAGTGGGGTTTTCTATCTATCATCATACTTACCATCTTCATCATCTGTAACTGTACTGAATAAACCACCTTGTTATAACCTACTACTTGGCTACATCTAGACTTCTTTTACCCACAACAAGTGGCACAACGAAAGTTGGAAGCCCCCCTGCAAAGTGCATGGATGGGGCCCCGACACGCCAGACCCAGTGAGGAGCTATGAAGCGCGCGAGTGCGGGGGCTATTGTTACACCACTGGATATACAATGTAGTTGAATCCACTCTTACCCCAAACCCTTGTTCAAAGGAAGGGTTTTAATACTATAGTTTCTAAAATGATTGTGTTTTGATGTGAAAGAGAACAAATGTGCCTTTTCGTTTGTTGATGTTGCTGTCTGGTCAAATTTCAAGCTCTAGCGTTTGCACAAAGTGTATTTAAATACTTTTGAGGCCTACAGTGCAATGTGGACATGCATAGTGTGCTGTACCAATATTTTGAAAGGTTGAAGTTGCATTTGCTCAAGAAGGTTATCCCACTTTTTCAGACCTGCAGTTAATACAAGACGCATAGAATCACTGGCCAAAAGGTACATCAGATGTATGCATAAAACATCTTGACAGTAGCAGCATGCATACATGAGGAAACCATAACCAGATGAAATGTGGCTTTTATGGCTAAAATCAGACTTTGGCAAATGTCCTTGTTCTGCAACAGAGAGGAAAGAAGGCAGACAAGCTTAGTTAGTTCAATATAACCTGAGATGAAACCAATAATTCAGCCCTAATGGCCTGCCTCTCTTTATTAATGATTCGTTCATTCATTCATACAATTTACCCATCCAAAGATGCCTGCTGCTGGATACATTTGACACATTTCTAAATAAATATTACTAACACATTCATGTCAAATTTGCAATAACCCACAGATGAAACTGGTCTGTGCATGCCAAATGTAGGATTATGATTGTTTTTCTGTTGATCATCCTGAAACTTTTGATCATTCTAATAAATTGGCTCTCCATTAACCAATCTACATGAAACTTTAAAGAATCAGCCAAATACAAATTATTTTGTGCACATTTTTCAAGCTGCCACAAAGTTATTAGGAAAATAACGAGCACTGTCAAAACCAAAAGGTTTCGCCTATGCAAGATCTTTTGATTTTGTCTGTGTTTTTTGCCACGTTGTATAGCAGTGCAGCAGCATGGTTGAAAGCTGCTATGCAGCATGGCTGAAAGTAAAAAACACAGAACTCTAAAACCCGGTTAAAAATGCTGCTGCCCAACATGGCTAAAAAGACATTGAAAAGGCCAAAAGATTTAGCAAGGACGGGACTGATTAGCTTTGCCAATGCTTGTTTGTACCATGAAGTAAACATGTGTTGCTGTATCAGCATGTATCACACAAAACTGAGGAAATGAAGCTACAAATACAGAAAAAGCAAGGAATTGTTTAAGCTCCACCTGGCCCGTTGCAATATATGCCCTTGGCATGTGCATGTTGCTGCCTCTAGTCTATGCTAAGCTTGTAACAAGATGCGAAGGCCCACATGCATCAAGCATTTTTGTAGTCGCAAACGGTGCGATTCCTTAAAATCGGCCGTTTGCGAATGCAAAAGTGCTTTTTGGGATGCATGAAGCAATTTTAGAATTCGTAATATTTTTGCGAGTTCTAAAATTGCGGGTGCTTTTAAGAAGTCGCAGATGTGCGACTTCTTAAAAGCAATGCATCATTACTGTGACAAGTGGAAATTCGCAATTAGGGTGCCAAATTTACAGAGTGGTTGAACCACTCGGTAAATTTGGAAAAAGTGTTTAAAATGGTGAAAAAGTATTTTTTTCAACATTCATGTTTAACACACACATGTCTTTAGGACATGTGTGTGTGAAACATGATGTGAAAAATACATTTCAGGGGTGCATGGGGGGGTCCTTTGGATCCCCCCCTGCACCCATGAAATTTTCTAAGTGCCACTCGCAATTTGCATTGACTCCTATGGGCCTTTTGGCCCATAGGAATCAATGGGAATTGCGAAAATTTACTTAAGAAATCGGTATTCATTTGGGATTCGGTAAAAATTGCGATTTTTACCGAATCCCAAATGAATACCGAAAATAATGATGCATAGCATTTTGCACTTCTTAATTTGCGATTCCTTATTTTTCGCAAATTAGGAAGTGCAAAATGTAACAATGATGCATGTGGGCCGAAATGTTTAAAATATAAACACCTATATAGTGAGGCACTGACACAATATACCATTTTCAGCTGCAGGGTTCAGCGCCTCCGCCAGCAAAGCAGGAGTTAAAAACACTACATGTGTTTGTTTACAAGAGCTCTTTTACTCTAAGATTAGAGGCTGTTTTAGGACTTTGTTCTCATACAGAAAGGAAAGTTGTGCCTGCGCTCCTTATCTGTGTAATGAACTGTAGTGAACAAAGGGAAGGGGGCTGTAAAGCATCTGCAGCTAATTCCTTACAGTGTTTTAGTCTGTGTGCCAAATCTTTTTTTTGTTGTTTAGTAGTTTTATATAGTGTGAACTTGACCCGAAGGTTTCAGAGCGCTTTACATGAGCACCAGTTGTGTTACACGAGAACATGTAGGCACAGGGAGATTAAGTGATTTGCCCAGAATCAGAGGATGTTGAGCGTCATTGCCGCGACTCGAACCCGGTTCCCCAAATTAGAGATCGACCGCCCTAGCCGTTAGGCCACATCCTCTTCCATCTAAAGGTGAAACCAAAATACTCCTAAAGCTGTTTGCAATGAGACCTCAAAAATGAAACCAGATACCGCTGACCAATGAAAAGTAAAGAAATGAGAGTGAAAAAGAAGCAAACCAATGGTTAGTAATGGGCGTGCTCTAAGCCCTTTTATGTATTTTTATTCAGTTACCAAAAGATCTTGCAAGCGAAAGCGGATGCACCTTCTCAGGTGAGGCCTAAAATGGTTTTGTCAAAGGCTTAGAGATTTAAACACTACAAAGGAGGGTATAATTATTGTTACACCTTTGATCACACATATGACACACAAACACATATTTATATAGTTACAAAGGGAGTATTAATTTTGTTAATGCCTGTGAATCTTGCTAATTTTGCACACTTTTGGTTCAGCAGGTGGCTGGTATGAACATAAGATTTATTGTGCGATACTGGTTCAATCAGAAAATATGCTGAGGGAGACATGTATTCCTCTTGTGTGCACCTTTGCCAGTCTCTCACATGTATTTAGAATGAGAGGTATGCCCTTATGTTGAGTTTTTAAGTGAGATACAGTGAAACTAGTTTTGCAAAAAATTGCCTAATTCCACATAATTTCCCCACATATTCAAGGGGGGCCCGATTCACAGAATGAATTTAAGACTAAATCCTAAACTTACTACTATTTGGTATTCACAGAATGCACTTACTACTTTCGGGATTCACAGAGTGAACTTACTACTTTCAGGATTCACAGAATGAATTTACTACTTTCGGTATTCACAGAATAGATTTAAGACTACTAACTTTACGTCCGCACTCGGGCCGGAATTTCTGGCCCGGAGGCGGAGCTTCCAGCCCGGAGGCGGAGCTTGCGGCCCAGAGGTGGAGATTTCAGCCATGGCTAAATCCCCACCTCCGAGCCGGAAGCTCCGCCTCCGGGCCGGAAATTCCGTCCCGAGTGCGGACGTAAAGTTAGTAGTCTTAAATGTATTCTGTGAACACCGAAAGTAGTAAGTTCATTCTGTAAATCCCAAAAGTAGTAAGTTCACTCTATGAATCCCGAAAGTAGTAAGTGCATTCTGTGAATACCAAATAGTAGTAAGTTTAGGGTTTAGTCTTAAGTTCATTCTGTGGATCGGGCCCTAGGTATCTATCTCATGTGAATTTTGTGTGTGAGATATGCTCTATTGTTCAAATTAAACGTGAGATAGTGTGAAATAAATGTTATAAAAGTGTGCATACTTTTGTGCAAATGCTCACACTAGCATGTGGAATTTTGCACACCTCTGGTGATTACACCAACATTAGTATGAACTGCTTAGTTTTGGTTCAAGTCCACTTTCCCTTAAAAATGGCTTTTTTGGTTTGCTAATAACTTTAGTGCAGTTTGATGATTCACTAAGCAATTTTGCACTTGCTTGGATCCTTGAGCATTTAGCATGCCAAGAATCGCTGAGATCCATCTGGTTCAGAGAGTTGAAAGGGTTCATGAGCACACACCGCCTGTGGCTCATGATGGCGTGGTTCCGTCACAAGCGTGGAAGCGCCGCGCTCACCCCCCACACCCACAGCGCCACGGCGAAATTCACGCCGCGGCCAAGAGGTTAAAAAGGTGATTTCTGTTTTTGCTGCCATAGCAATTCTGCTACCCTCTACAGTAAAACATACTGAAGAAAATAATACTACACTTACTCAGAATAGGTGACTCTGTGTAAAACCTTTCAGTTGTTTTTGGGATATTAACCTTACAAAATTGTGTCAGACAGGCTTTGAAAGGTAAACTTGTATATGTAACTTGAATGTCAGATGCATAGACCTGGCAGGGATAATGGACTGATGGAATCTGATAGGCAGTCACAAGAAGAACAATTTTGTTCTGGTAGCCATTACATGATGCAAGGCACTGAAGCCTGCGTCCTAAAAGGAAGTATCTAGGGAACATAAAGTGATGGGAGGAGAATTCCATATCCCCAGGGAGGAGGTGGGGGCCTAAATAGGGGGATACCTTTCAGTTCAAAATAAAACAGCTCCAATGTGATACTTGGGTTGACCACCTGGGTCTAGGTTTGCTTCCCTTATTTGGGCCCTACATTCTTTCAAGATATATATTTTTGGGGGAACTCTGGATTTCTTTTAATTGGCAGTGCCCAGGACCAGAGTCAACTGTTGATGGCCATGCACAATGTGTTCTCAATTCTGGTCCTCCATGTCCTGTGTTAGTTCCAATGTTCCTGAGAGCTCAGAACATTCTGCTGACTAGTATGCATCACAAATTGAGCACAGTGGCTGGTATGCACTCTCATCCAGAGCCTACCGTACATAGACAAAGGCTGTGTATAGCAAACCTGCTAGTACAAGAGCTGATATTGGATTTGGCCATAGGCCAGGCTCAGTGTTCGGAGCTCACTGCATAAGACTGAATGCCATATGCATTTGTCGTGTGCAAGAACTTATGGACACTACGGTCTAAACTTTGACTTTTCCACTTAGAGTAGTGAGCAGTTGACTGCCTCTATGGTCATAAAGAGTGAAAATCACAATTGTTTACCCAAAACTATCATCTCACCACTTGGTCACATATACTCATGCTCATAGCTCACTGCATGATCACTGGACCCTACATCACAATATAACAAAGTGTTTATAATATTTTCGACAAGAAAATGTACAGATCAGATTCATAACACAGTCCTGTTTTAATGTCTCTGGTCCTTTAATTGACTCATGACCGTTTTAAGTGTCATTCCTATGTGCAATTTTATGATTGGTTTTGGATTGTCATACCTCTTCGGGTTTAAGAAAAAATATTGATTTCCATACAAGTTTCGTTTTTGATAACATTGACATACAATTGTTTACGTCTGGTACAGAGGATAGCTAGTCCTTAAAGAGAGAGCCTTACTTTTTAGTTCTTTATTACTATTGGTGTGAAGTACACACGCTGAGCCCATCAAGCATCAAGTTAAGTATTAGGGTGTTGGACCTGCTCATTTCTGCAGGGCCAACCCCAAAGATTTTTACCTTTCTCCTCCTACTTTTTGCTGAATTCGATTTTGTAGGCAATAGGGCTCTATGCACTTTCCCCTGCGTGTGCTCTCTGCTCGAAACACAATAACATTGCATAATTTAATTTGCTTAGAAGTCCCCAGTAAAGTGCACTACACGTGCCCAGGGCTTGTAATTTAAATGCTACTATTGGGCCTTTGGCACTGATTGTGCCACCCACTTAAGTAGCCCTTTAAACATGTCTCAGGCCTGTCATTTCAGAGCCAGTGCTTTCAATTTTAACCTGCTATGTCAACCTGGCAAAATAAACCTTGATTGGCCCAAGTCCCCTTTTTAAATAAATATAGGTAGGTACAGGTTGTCGCTGGACAGGACCAAGGGCAGAGTGCAGTGTATTTCAAAATGTGGGCATGTACTTTTAGGTTTTACATGTTAGTGAAAAACTCTTAAATTCATTTTTCATAACAGCAAGGCCTGTCTCTTCCATAGGATAACATTGGAGTTGCCTTATTGCATTTTATAACTGTAATTTCTAAAAGTGAAGAGATAACAAATTTATGTTTGGTGTCTCTGGAATCCTAATTTAAAATCTTAACTTGTGATGTTGTCAGATAATCCCATATTTAGAAAGTTGGCATTTTCTTGCCTTAGCCATTTTGTGCTTGCAGCCTGTCTCTGTTCACATGTCTGGGTGTAGTTGCCAGTTGGGCTTTGTGTATGCCTCCTAGACAACCACACACAATGGGAGCACCATGTGTGACTGGATGGGCCATCACCGGCAGGATGGAAAGAAAGAGCTGGGACCAGCCTCACTTACACCTGAAAAGGCTGTGTTCTGTCTCCACACAAATGGCTTTACAACCCTGCATTGTCACTTCAGCCAGCCAGCTTGGAGTCAGGGCAGGGGAGGTAGGGAATTATTTGCATTTCAAAGACACTGGGCCTGATTACGAGTGCAGTGGTCTTGTGATGTTCAGACTCGCCCAGGTGGTCCAGTGTCTGCCGTATTAAAGTCCTATCGTTCCCTGGCCATGGTGCAGCTGGGCCACAATGCAATATGCTGAGCAGGTACTGGCGCAGTCCCGCTCTGCATATTACGAGTTTGTCCACCACCAGCATTTCATGGCAGGAGCCCCGCCATGAAAAGGCTGGCGGTGGAGGAACAAAGGAGGCCCTACAGGGCACCCATGCCCCCCACTACAGGGATACCAACAGGGGGGCACAACATGTGCCACCTGTCTGTATTCCCACAAAGTTCCATGGCATTGACATCCACGGCCATGCTGTGCTGGAACTTTTTTGCCGTTTCCATTGCAGTGCCTGTTTTCCAAGCACTGGCATGGGAAAGGCAAAGGACCACCAACCGGCCGGCGGTCCTTACACGGATTTGGCACCGTGGAGCAGGTGTTGACTTGGCGCCGTTGTACCAAACTTGTAATCAGGCCCACTGTCTAGAAGATTCTCCCATTTTCCAGCCCTCATTGACGGGATACGTGACTCAACAGGACTCCGGACCTCGCACCACAGCCTCACCTCATCTTGGAACCGATGCATGATGCATCTTCAACGTGGACCCATGCAACTCTCCCTAACCCAGGATTAAATGTACTTTTGTGCAGCAGGCCTAACTGGGCCCCTGAAGCCGGAGCATGCCCCATAGTGGTCAACCTGAACTTGTGACTTTGTCCTGGACCGGCACCACCAGATATACACAGTTGGCCCTTCACACTTTTACGCCTTTTGCATATTCAATGTCTCTAGTTCTACTGATTGGATTTTGTATGTTTTGGTCTTGTTTTATGTATTAAATTAAGCTCCATTGTTCTAACTTGGTTTGGGATTGTTTTGTGTACTGTTTTCAATTTTACTATTTATAGTGTTGTACAAATACTTTACATATTGCCTTTAAGTTAAGCCTGACGGCTCTGTGCCAAGCTACCAGGAGGTTGAACACAGTCTAATTTGGGGTTTGCTTGTGCCTTATCCTGGCTAGGATTGTGGTTGCTGCTTGACCAGGACTCACACCCCAGCAAACCAGCAGCCCAATCTCTCTAACACAGGGCTCTCAAGTTTTCTGATTTCATGCTCAATGAGGTCAGGCTTTTCCTTTGCATTCTGGTACATGTATTCTCATTTAATAAAGGGATGGAAAAAACTACGATGCTGGAAGAATCCTTATAAAAATTAACTGGCTGAGCTACTGGATCAGCATAATTTTAGCTCCACCCTTACACAGCACAACTATGAAATATATACATGCACTGAGCACCATATACTTTGTGTGTTCTAATGTTATGTAAAGGGGTACACTAGAATGTAAAACTGAAGTGCATACACTGTAGAAACTAGATATTCATAAATGTGTGCACATTAATATTTAGCCTAATCGTGAAGAAATGTTGTTTTTATATGTTTGCACTTATGTTTCAAGTTATATTGCATGTAAATGGAAAGTGCATCAAACGTGTAATAATGATTGTTCTATTCATCTAACATTTGTTTTTAAATCCCATGTGCACCTATATTTATGTAACTGAAGTGCCTTCTGAAGCTTGTTTACCTTGACCATAGTAGGCCTGAATCTTTGGAATATATTTTTCTGTTTGTTTTGCACGTGCTTTCCTCTGCAGGTTCAGTCCCAAGGCTTCATTAGTTGGAGAAATGAATATTATAGGTTAGAGATAGAGAGGCCTGAGAAATAAAATCTTGGCAGAAAGTGTGGAGAAGCTAACGCTGTGAAGAAGCTGTTTATTCATTGTAAATCTGCAACAATTGAGGTTCTCAGCGAAGGTTTTGTGAGATGGGAGAAAATTCCAATGTTGCTAAAATACCGAAAGGTTCACCACTACAGGTTCAAGGAAAGGTGGCGTGATGATTAGAACACAAGACTGCATATGTATGCTTAAATTAATGTGAATGTTGTTAGACTGTAGGCCAGATCTTTTTGGAATTTGAAAGGTACAGACCTATCTGCTTGCCCCGTTGCTTGCAATTGTATGGCTATATGCTAAACACTTGTTCTCTTTAGATGTTTTCTCAGACGTCCTCCCAATGCTGGCACCTTCCTGTATTCCTAACTTCCCCTCTGCCTATCCCTAATGACCCATCTATAAGTAGATTCAGTCAGGAGGAACTGACGGAGGAGCACAGAATTTCTGTTCTTTTGTACTTGGAATATTCTGACTGCTAGCTTTATTGACTTTTGTTCTCAAGACCAAATCCATATTGGATGCCTTAATATTCTTGTTGTAATGCTTAATGTGCATAATACTTGTCCCTTTTGCTTACTTGGTGGTTTGATGCTTAAGGCCTGATTTCAATGTCGGGCTGAGTTCCTTCCTCCTGACACCAACTCAGTCCTGAGACCGTCCGACACCCGGTCGGCGCTCCGACTGCCTCATTAGGATGCGACGAACACTGTTTGGTCGCATTCCTATATTTCATGCATTATGGCCAGTTTACAGCTGTAATGCTACTCCCATAGTGAAATGGGAGGTACGGATACTTGCACCCCATGGCAGGCACCTCAAGGTGCCTGCCACAAGGTGCAGGGATCAACAGGGGGGCACCCTAGGTGCCCCCTCTACCGACAACCAGAGGCCGTTCACCAAAGGGGGCCCTGCTGTGGGCCCCCAAACACACTTTCCGACATGAAAACCATATTGGAAACTGTGCATTGTAATCTTAAGGAAGGAAAGGCCCGCCCTTGAGATTACTAGCTGGCTCTGGAATGGCAGATGGAATGACCGGCCGGTTCCCTTTCCGACCGCCTTTATCATAATGATACAAAAGGGGGTGGTGATGGACGGAGCATCTGAACCAATCAAACACTCACACCCAGTCAACAGATCTGGGTTTAATCCATCACCGTTCTTTAGCCCACTCTTCCACCCCAGTTCAGACATGGCCATATGTAAATCAGTCTGACCCTGTGCCTCATGGAAACAGTCCAACCCGAACTGCCAAGCCATGCCTTTCCTGGACCGGAATCAAGCTTCCTAGGAGCGGTTTCTGGCATTCCAGCCGTCTTCAGCCCGGCTTGCTTGAATCCAGAGGTAAAGTGAGCAAGGGATGCTCCGTCCATCACCACCCCCTTTTGTACCGCTTTGTTCGCCATAAGTTGACAGGGTATGCTCAGACGTGAGTGGATTCAAGCAAGCCTGGCTGAAGACGGCTGGAATGCCAGAAACTGGTCCTAGGAAGCTTGATTCCGGTCCAGGGAAGGCCTGGCTTGGCAGTTCAGGCTGGACTGTTCCCATGAGGCACAGGGTCAGACATGTCTGAACTGGGGTGGCAGAGTGGGCTAAAGAACGGTGATGGATGGATTAAACCCAGATCTTTTGACTGGGTGTGAGTGTTTGATTGGTTCAGATGCTCCGTCCATCATCACCCCCTATTGTACCGCTTTATCATAATGAAGCGGTCAGAAAGCTACCCATTACGATGCAGTCCTGGAAGCATTTACAGGCCCCATCATAATCGGCCCCTTGATGTTTAATAATTCCACCTTCACCTAACTTACTGAATCCTGGTCCTTTTGTGTGACCAAATCAGTGCTTGATTTGTAAAAAGTAAAAAAGTGCCAGAGCTCACGTCAGGTCGTCACTGCAACTTGCACCATACATTGCTACCGCCAACTCGGCCCATGATAGTAACAACACAATTACTCACCATCACACTTCTACAAGTGTGACAATTCTGACTATTTCAGGCCCTTCAAAACTATAAGAATGGCTTGGGCGGCAGGTAATAGTCATTTTGATGTATATTGAATTAATAATTAACTGTTGTTGTGATCATCAGTAAATTAGCCAGACAGCGCCACCTTGTGGCAGACTGTCACTAGCGTTGGTATCGACAATAAAGTGCCAGTGCTGAGCACCGGAAACCACTGGCTCAAATTTAGCACTGGATCAAATGGGTTAGGGTTACACTGTTATAAGTGTGATTTGTTGAATGTTAACTCCATTCCCTTCACCTCTCAGTCACCACAAAGGTTGCAATGCAAATTGTCATTCCTGTCAAAGCATCATCACTACTCATATCTGGTGTTGGGAAACTAGATAGATGTTTGGGGGATGGGGTGCAAACCTTTGCACGACTCTTTGTCATCATCACAGAGTACACATTATGAGTCTGTACCTATGTGCAAATAACTGAAGGTTTGTTAAAGTTCGATCATGCACAACCTGCTGATAGAGCATGGGGGCATGGTCCGTACAACGCCTGAAGCCCCCCTGGCCTACAGACGGTGATATGCAACAAAAGCCAGGATGTCAGTTTTCATTTTGTTTGTTTCATATAACAGGAGTGGATGTATGACGTTACAACGCACACTATTACAACACATTTTTTACAACGTAACATCCATTACAACACATTCCATTACAACGCATAATACCTTTACAACACATACCATTACAACGCATAACATTACATTGCATGTTTGGTAAGTATTGTATAGTGTAGGGGTAAAAATTACTATTCTAACTCCAGGGGTGTGCAACAGAAGGGTAAGTGTTGGATAGTGTAGGGGTAAAAATTACTATTCTAACTCAAGGGGGTGCAACAGTAGGGTAAGTGTTGGATAGTGTAGGGGTAAAAATTACTATTCTAACTCCAGGGGGTGCAACAGTAGGGTAAGTGTTGGATGGTAATGTTATTCGTTGTAATGGTATGAGTTGTAATGACTGAGTTGTAATGACATGCGTTGTAGTGGTGTGCGTTGTAGTGTCATGCGTTGTAATGGTTGTGTTGTAATTGCATGCGTTGTAATGGATGTTGCGTTGTAAAAGTTTTGTTGTAATGGTTGTGTGTTGTAAAAGTTGCGTTGTAAAGGTTGCTTCCCGTTTCCCTACAGGGGTACATGCTGCCTCGTCACACGGTGATATGTGCAGGCAGAACAAAAATCTCGAAAGTCAATAGATGCTTAAACAAATACAATCTGATGTGGATATTTTAAGAAAGAAAAGGATGCATCTATGAAAAATAGGATGAAAAATCTTGCGAATTAAATATCCCTATTACGTCGGTACCTGTGGAATGATTTAACTCTGTCTGATTTCTTTGGGGATTTTTTGTTTACCACAATTGTGCTTTTTGCTGTCTGCCCTGGCTGAGTTCTTTCCCTGTTGGAAGCGGGTACAAGGGATGAAGGTTGAAGCGGCGAGGACATGTGGTGTTCGGTGAGTAATGGCCACATCTGTGCACCGCCTGATGTAATGTCGATTGCTCTTAAGAGCTCCAGGAGCGGTGTTCTCAGATCATAGATTAGAAAAGATGTGTTTTTAATACCTTTTCCTCTCCTATAATTACTTCCAAGAAGATTTGTTAAATTCAGTCAATAAAGTTTGCAGAAGGTAGGACAGGAACCGCGGTACCGTCATTACTTGCCTGACATTTTACAAAACGAGGATCCGACGCAGGAAACAGATGCTCTTCGGGTTGGGGCTGGGTGGGTAGAATGACCCGTGAAATGAAGGACCGGATTACATGACCCCGCACGCAGCGCTATTCTGTCCCGAGGCGCTATTTGTCACCATTTCACATATTACAAATGTGCCATTTCACTCCATTGCTTTTAGCAGCGCCTGGTCATGTTTTCCTACAACAAAAATCAATGTTTCTGCTCAGGGTAAGCAGAACGATGTGTTTTGCTTCCATAAAAAAACACACTGAACAGCTCCCCAATTAAATTTCACTCCAGTTGTTTTTGCCACAGTCAGTGCTGTATTAAGGCATTAAAAAATGAAGTGTTGTTTTATTTTACGTGCATGGACAGACTATTAATAATGCTTCAGCTACCTCTTCAAACCGACCAGTTTTTGGCCAGTGAGTTGGGGTGAGTGACAACACTTACTGCTAACTCTAGGCTATGTCTGTCAGTGGAGTACTTTAATTACTTGGAACACAAAAGAGGGGCCAGGGGAGATTTAGTGACCATAGAGGGCGAACGCCCCAAATTCAATAGACAAAACACAAAGGAGCCCTCGGGCCTGGAAAAGAAAGATTGGGCTGATTAGAAGATGTGTAGAGATGAAGAAGGAGTTCCTTTAACACCTTGTGTGCTCTTGACGGCTCCCGGCCGTCATGAGTCACAGTAGTCATTTGCTCATGACGGCCGGGAGCCGTCCGAACGGGATGTATGACATTACAACGCATGCTTTTACCACGCATGCTTTTACAACGCAGTATTTACAACGCATGCCTTCACAACGCATAGCGCTTTGGGGTGCTGGATAGTGAATAGTTTAATTTACTATTCCAACTCCAGTCCCCGTGGATAGTAGGGAAGGTGATGGATAGTAAATTAAATCTATTCCCTATCCTAGAGCGCCCCCCAGCGCAATGCGTTGTAATGGTTTGCGTAGTAAATACCACGTTGTAAAGGCACTGCGTTGTAAAAGTTGCGTTGTAAAGGATGTTCCCCGTCCGAACGTTGCAGCTCCGCCCATGTGCGGTTAATTCCCCGCCTCTGCGGGAGAATTAATCAGTGGGCGGAGTTCGGACGGCTTTCGGCCGTCATGAGCACACGCCTACTGTGACTCATGACGGCCGGGAGCCGTCCTAAGTATGGCAGCACCACACCCAGACCCCTCTCGCACCCCTGGGGAATTTGACCTGCAGCGAAGATGTTAAAGGACAGCTTCCCTCACCCACCAGAGGTGGCATGCTTTATCATTGGGGAACCTCCTCTCCCAATGAAGCCTAGTCATGGTGCAGACTACACCCCATCACTGAGAGGGAGAAGCTCAAGGATGTATTCGTATGTAAGAGGGGTAATTACTAAAACTCAAGGGGAGCTTTAAGATGTGATGAGGGACGCAGTGTAAGTGCCTCTGTGGGAAGGTCTGCTGACTCATTAATGCTGGTCTGAGATAGGAAGGATAATAGCAGAGGTGGTAGGGTTTTAAGTCCCTCTCGAAGAAAATGGCATCTGCTTCTTATCCCTGGGGTAGAGTCCGGGCTGGGATAATAAAAGTTATGGTTAGCACTGGCTGCTGTGGTGGCCAAGAGCAATATAGTGCGGAACTGGGGAGTGGCTTCTCTGCAGAGGGTGGCTGACTGGGAAACAGATTTGGATTGGTGCTGGAGAGCTGAACATACAATCTAAATGAGAAGAGGATGCCCCCATAAATAGGAAAAGGTATGGGGGACTGGCAGGAATACTGGAGTCTGTAAATAGGGACATTTAGTTATAGGAAGGAGAAACTGGTATGACTGTGTTAAGCTGATTCCGAAAGGTGATAGTTGATGTGACCGTTGTTAATTGATGATATCACGGCATGTATGGCATACCTTCCGTATATGTTGATAGAGCACTGTGAAAATAAAAAGAGTTTAAAAAAAAAGAATTGCACTCCTGTGATGGATTAGAACCTAATAGAATAAAGTAAGAAGGTAAAATCTTTAACCAGGATGAACCTGGTTGGTCTATCCGACCAGCGCTACATCGCAAAAAGTACGTAGGTCCCAATCCACCCCGACCATTGGCTACCATTGGGACTTTATGCTTCTTGGTGCTCTTCCTACTTAAAAGTTTAAAAAAGTCTATCCTCGGTTACCCTAATTGGAGTTTTGTCATTTTGGTGTAATTTTGTGTATCAAATTTTATTGTTTTGTATTTTAACTTTATTACTGTTTTGGTACTGCATACATTCTTCACACATTTCCCTAAGTTAAACCTCTCTGCTCTGTGCCATAGCCACCAAGGTGTTTGGACAAAATATTGGAAAAATAATATTGTGATACAAAAATATCAGTCCAAATAATGTCCAACCATGAATATCAAAGGTAAAAATATTGTTTTTAGTGTTTTTCTTAATACAGTTGTAAAAAATATCAATGTAGAAAATACTGTTGCAAGTAATATTGTTTGAAAGAGTTAATTAGTATATAATTGATTTTAGTGTGTTTGATTCTATATATTTATTAGTTTTTTTATTTGTGTTTTTAGAAAGATAATTTGTTAGTTATGAAATTGTTGAAATTTGTATTTCCAGTTGGATTATATAAAACAAAGGTTTTAGTAGTGGGATTATGGCTTTTTGGGGATAAGAAAGGAGAGATTCTTAGAAAATGTATATTTTAAAGAAAATTTGATGTTGATTATTTTACCGGTATGCAAATTCGTATTTTACAATGTTAACATTTATTATGTTACATTAATTTTTAATACATTTTATTTTTTAAATATATATTTTTTGTAACTCTTTTTTTTGGTACGTGTACGATAATTTGTACATACAAGGAGCAATATTTTGTAACATCCTTCCCTATTTTCATATTCTGCGTACTGTACAGGTTATAAAATACATCAATCTTAACTAGAAATATTCATGTTACATCTCATTATTCATCTTATAAACCTCGATATGTCTACCAGGCCTCCCCTAATGTTTTCCCTTTTTAGGGCACTCTCTGCTTTTACATATCGTGAGTTCCGCTTTCAGCACCAGTCCAGATCCCTTTCCCATTACTCCACTGTCGGAATGGCGGTTGCCCCCCATTTCTTTGCTACATTCCGCTTTGCAACCACTACTGCAAGCGCTAGCCATTGTTTTACATGCCTCAACCATCATTCGTCCTCTCCTGCAGTCATCAGGCGGAAACTATACTAGCGGAACTTACATGCCTACCACTTCAGTCATTACCTCAGTTATGTTCTGCCAATACGTCTGCAGTACTGGGCATTCCCAAATTAGATGGTAGGAGGTCCCTTTGACTTGCATCCCCTATAGCACAATGTATTTCCACTATGTCCCATTCGGTGCAGCACTGACCTAGGATAGTATACCCTATGTAACACTTTCAGTTGTATCAATCAGAAACTTGCACATATTGCCACTTCTCTCGGGCCTTGGAGCACCTCCACCCATTCCTTTTCCTCCAGGGAGCCTAGGTCTTGTTCCCAGGCTGTTCTCAGGGCACCCAGGGGGTCCAGAGCATTATTAATTATCTTTTTATGCAGTAAGGATATGGCTTTGTCCTTTAGATGTTCAGTCAGTATCCTATCTTCTAATGGTGAGGCTGTTTCCTGAGTCTCTCCTTCCCTAATACATTCCTGCAGGGCATGTCCTAACTGGATGTACTTGAGCCACTCCCCCTTCCCCAATTCATATTCCTCTTGTAGGTCTGTAAATGTACTGTATGCCCATCCTCTCCATATGTCTCCCAGCGTCTCCAGCCCCAGGAACTCACACTTGGCAAAGCCCCCCAGTTAGCATACTCCTTTCAAATGGTCGCTCCCCCATATAGGTGTCATCTCTGTGAGTTTGCCCTCCGAATCCAAATATTTTTTCGCTGCAGACCATGCCTTGACCACTGTTTTGGTATCGGTTGGGAGGTTCCTGCCTAATTGCTTGGTGTATAGTATTACCTGTGGACCTTTCACTCCCATGGCCAATCTATCAACCCGATATGCTGGATCCATCCTGTCCCCGAACATCCATCCATTTACGTTTATACCAACACCTGCCCAGTAGTAACTACAGATATCAGGTACCGCCAGACCTCTGTCATAAATCACTCTTTGAAGTTTACCCAGAGCGTACGCGTGGCAGATCCGCACCCCAGTTGCGCGCGGAGCTCGGAGTTTGCTCGTTGGAAAAAGGAGGGGGTGCACCTCATATGGCGTGTTTTGCAATGCATATAATAAGCAAGGGAGAACCATCATTTTGAACATTGCTGCCTGGCCCATCCCCATCAGGGGCAGCGTGCACCAATGCTTAGCATCTGCTATCAGTCTATCAAGCTGTTGGCCCACATTCTTTCGATGGAACTCTTTGGCATCCCTTGTTATGTGGATCCCAAGGTACTTAAGCTGTGTTTTCTATAGGCACTACACATCTGGATTTCAGGGTGGGCGCCTCCCCTGATAGGGGGTATAGCAGCAACTTCTCCCAATTAATTTGGCATCCCAAGTACTCCCCATATATACAGAAGATCTGCAGAATGCGGTCTACTGACTGTCTCAGTTTCCTCACATATAGCAGGATATTGTCTGCATACAGCGATGTTTGGTCGTCCTACTCTTCCCCTATCAGTATCCTCCAGATCAATGGGTCCTGCCGTACCCATGCTGTGAGTGGCTCTTGGGCCAGCGTGAACAAAATTGGTGACAGAGGGCATCCCAAGTCTAGTGCCTTTTTGTAGGGTGAACATGCGGGACACAGTGGTATTAACCTGCACTCTGGCTAATGGCTGTTCATAAAGAAGTTTAACTCATCATATAAATTTGGTACCCATACCTAACCGGTCCAGGACTGCTAAGAGGTAATTCCATTCCGCGCTAGCAAATGCCATTATAGCATCTGGAGTCAGAAGGGCTGATTGCTCTCCTGGGCATATTTCCGTCACATGGAGTATTCTGGACAGCCTTCGAAGATTGAGGTTTTTCCATTCCACGCTAGTGAATGCCATTCTAGCATCTAGAAACAGAAGGGCTGATTGCTCTCCTGGGCATTCACCCATCATATGGAGTATTCTGGACAACCTTTGAAGATTTAACCTAGTGCTACTGTGGGACATGCACCCAGATTGGTCTGGGTGTGTAAGGGTGGTGATCACTCCAGCTAAACACGTGGACAGGAGCTTAGCTAACACTTTTACCTCATAATTAAGTAGAGAGATTGGTCTATACGGTCTGCACTCTGTGGGTGGTTTACCGCTTTTGGGATTACCATTATAACTGCAGTCCTTTTGTCCGAGGGTAGTATGCCCTTCCGCTGAATATTCAGTAAGTGTTCTGCTGTTTCGTCCAGCATAGCCTTATACATTTCTACTGGCAGGCCTTTTGGCCCCGCTGCTTTCCTGGGTTGTAGAGCTCGGGATGTCAACTTAATTTCGTCGACGGTAAGGTCATGCTCCAACTTCTCCCTGTCTTCCTTGGCGGGTCGTGGCAGAGAGATGTTGGTCAAAAAGTCTTTACAGTCCTCTTCCATGAGTATTGAGCGGGATGTGTAGATCCCTTCGTAGTATTTAGTGAATTCCTCAGTTATCTCCACCCCATACCATGCTTGCCCCCATTTTCATCCAACAGTCCGGGGACCCAACCTCAGTTCGTCGGTCTCGTGTCTAACCAGGCCAGCAGCTTATTTGCCTTGTCACCTACATCGTAAAGTCTATGCAGCGTGGCCAGTGCTTTCGCCCTGGCGCTGTTCTCTGATAAATCCTGGAGTTCTTTTTGCCGCACCCTTAAGCACTGTCTATCTTTCATTGCTTGGGGGTCCCTTCCTAATGCTCGGGCCTCTAAAAGTAATATATCTTTTTCAAGAGCAAGACATTTCTTTCAAGGGCAAGACATCTCTTTCTTAATGGCACCTATTTACGCATGAGCTCCACCTCTAAGGACTGATTGAAATGTTTCCCAGAGTCAACTTGGAGACAACCGATCCCACATATATATTTGTGTTTTTGGTTTAAATCAAAGTTTAGTTTAATGGCTAGAAAATTGTGTCTCTGCATATAAAATACTTAATTGGTATTATCTTGTTTAGAATGTTTTAGATTGTTGTGTAAATTGAAAATGTCACCTGTTTACCATCGATCACCTTCTTTAAATAGCCATAGATTGGAGTGGGAATAGGAAATGTCATCCCTTTAGTGTCCAATGCTTTCTCGCAATATGGTTAGATTGGAGTGGGAATAGTAAATGTAACCCCTTTAGTGTCCAACACCTTCACACAATTTGGGTAAATTGGAGTGGTATAGTAAATGTCACCCGTTTAATGTCATGCACCACCTTCAAATTGGTATAGATTGGAGAGTGGATAGTAAATGTTACCCTTTTAGTGTCCAACACCTTCCCCAAATTAATATTGGTTGGAGTAGGAATAGAAAATGACACTCTCTTAGTCTCTAATACTTTTTCTAAACTGGTTTAGATTGGAGTGGGGGTCGTATTTATCACTCCTTTAGTTTCCAAGATTTCTGTAAATTGTTTTATATAGGAGTGGAAATACTAAATGGAGCCCCTTTAGTGTCCAACAATGTCCCCAGATTGGTTTAGATTGGAGTGGTAATAGCATTTCCACAACTTTAGTGCACCACACCTTCTTCAAATTAGTATGGATTGCAGTGGTAATAGTAACTATTACCCTTTTAGTGTCCAAAACCTTTCCCAAATTGGTACAGCTAAGAATTGGAATAGTAAATGGCACCCTTTTAGTGTCTAACATTTTTTTCCAAATTGGTTTAGATTGGAGTGGGTATCGTATACAACACCCCTTTTGTGTCCAAGACTTTTTCAAAATTCTTTAGATTGGAGTGGAAATAGTAAATGTAACCCCTTTAGTGTCCAAATATTCCCACAATTTGGTTAAACTGGAGTGGGAATAGGAAAATTCACCCATTTAGTCTTCAACACCACCTTCAAATTGGCATAGGTTGAGTGGAAATAGTAAACAACACCCTTTAACCACTTCGGTGCGTCGGACAGCTGGGGGTCGTCGGACGCACAAGTGCTCATGTGCGTCGGACGGCACTCAGCTGTCCATGCATATGGCACAGGAAATCCCTCTGGAGCGGGAACCATAGGGATTTCCTTTCTGTCAAAACACCCTCGGGAGCTGGGGAAAAGCTTACCCAGCTCCCGATTGTGTTCTGATAATTTCTCCAAAATGACGATCGGCGCGTACATCACGTTGACGTCATTTCAGAGAAACTGAAACTCAGTTTAAGTTTCACTGCCTCTGTGCTCAGAGGGCCCCCTGAGCACCGAAGCAGATGGAAGGGGATCATTGTAAAGGGAGAATCTCCCCTTTCCAATGGTACCCCTTCCTAGTGGATCGCCATCCTGAGGAGATCCCCAAGCAGGGATCCACCCAGGAAGGGGGAAGCGGCCCCTTGGGCAAGGGCTTTTGTTCCCCCATTATTTTCGGCACATTCAGTCTTTTTTGCCCCCCCCCTGAGAGGCAGATGGGTGCAATAGCCCCCAATCTGCCCTCCTTGGGGGTGGGGGGGCAGAAAGCACACTAGGCACCAAAGATTTTAGTTTTTACGTATATAGGGGTGCTGCCCAAAATAGGAATGCCCTCCTCCTCCAAATTTCAACAGTGTTTCGGCCCCTCTTGGAGGCAGATGAGGTCAATAGCCCCTGATCTCTTTCCCCCGGAGAGCCGAAAGCACACTAGGCACCAGGGATTTATTTTACATCAATAGTGGTGGGGGCTGCCCAGAATGGGCATGCCAATGCCCCATGCTCCAAAATTCCACAGCCTTTCTACCCCCCTAGTAGGCAGATGGAGACAATAGCCCCCAATCTGCCACCCCCCCACCCCGTGGAGGCAGAAAGCCCACTAGGCACCAGAGATTTTAGTTATTAAGTCTATAGGGGAAGCTGACGCTCCCGTGGTACGACGGGGGTATAGCCCTCCCGGATATAAAGCGTTACTACTGGGCGTCCCATCTAGGAGCTATTAACCATGGCATATATGGTCCCGAACCACACCCCGCTTTCGCCATGGATGCCTGGTGGCGATTATTATAGGGCGCTGTATTCCAAGTCTGTCATCGGGGTGCTGTCCGGCCCCACGAAGATAGCGGTACGCTTATGGCGAGACGCGACCAACGCGACGGGGTGGACTGATCGTCTGACTCGGACGACCCCGCTTTTTTGTTCAGATAAGCTTGGTAAACTCTGGAATACCAAGGGGTTCGACATCGGTATTAGCAAGGTGGGAGACCTCTGGGTTAAGGGGCAGGTAAAATCGTTTGAGTCGCTACAGGAGGAGTTCGAATTGAATAGCACTTAATATTTCCGTTATGTACAGGTTCGACATGCCTTGCGCTCGGTCTTCCAGGTCGGGGAGGTGGTTCCGGAGTCATCTCTGCTCGAGGACAGGTTGTTGGATGGTTATGTGCCTGATAGTACCATCTCCCTAGTTTATAAAAAACTGATTAATGATAGAACAGACCTCCTCACATATCTCCGAGAGCAGTGGACCCTTGACGGCCTTGAACTGGATGACGAAGACTGGCAATCTGCGATCTCCTCCCCAAAGGAGGTCGCGATCCCAGCTCGACTCCGGTTGGTCCAGCTTAAGATTCTACATAGGATTTACGTCACGGGCCCTCGTCTGATTCTTATGGGTTTCTCTGAAGATGGTCTGTGTAAACGTGGTTGCTGGCAGGTGGGGACATTCCTTCACATTATTTGGGAATGTTGTGAAGTCTCTGCCTACTGGAGTGAGGTGCATGATGTGATGGATGAAGTCATGGGGATTACCCTTCGGCCGGAGGCCAGGCGTTGTCTACTGAATGTATGGGAACCAACTGATCATAATGTAACTCAGACGCTATGGGTAACCCCGGGGGCCATGATTGCTAAGAGGGATATTGCCCAGTTGTGGGGATCCCCGAGGGCGCCCACGATTGCGGCATGGAAGGAAAACATGGACTGTTGCATGTTTAGGGAAAAGACGGTATACCTAGCTCGAGGTAAACCCCAAAAATGGAGTAGAGTGTGGGGTCCCTGGAATGAGTACTGCGGACATATATGTACACCACCTGTGCTAGATGTCCCAGATGTTCTGCTATCTCCCTGAGCCTACATTCCACTATCGTTTTACATATGTTCTGCCGTGGATTCCCCCCCCCCTCTTTTCCTCAACTACATTGATTATGGACTATAATGTGTTGTTTTTCCTTCCCCGTCTTGGAATCAGTACTGTAAATGATGTCTCCTCTTGCCTTGCTGTGTTGTATGAAAATTTCAATAAAAATAAATATAAAAAAAAAAGTCTATAGGGGTGAGTGCAGCCTAAAATGGGCATGGCAATGCACCCACCCCCTCCAAAATGTCACAGTCTTTCTGTCCCCCCTGGGAGGTAGATGGGGGCAATAACCCCCAGTCTGTTCCCTCGGGGAGGCAGAAAGCACACTAGGCACCAGTTTTTTTTTAGAATGTATATATGGGTGGGGGTTGCCCCATATGGGCATGGCAATGCCCCCATCCCAAACAAATCTACAGTCTTTCTGCCCCCCTGGAGGCAGATGGGGCAATGCCCCGGATCTGCTCCCCAGGGGGAAAACTAGACTCTTCTTCGGCAGCACTTTTCCCTTTTTTTCCAACAAAAAAACAAAGGTTTGCTGTATTTTGGCTAATTTTTGGGTCCCCTCCAGGGGACACCACAAGCCCTGGGTACCTTTAAAATTCCCATGATGTTGGAAGATAAGGACGCATATTTGGCATCAATACCTTATGTGGACAAAAGGTTACAGGGGCCTAAGCTCAAACTACCCCAAATAGCCAAAAAAAGGCTTAGCACAGAGGGGGCCCTAGCAGTGAAAGGGTTAAGTGTACAACACTTTCTCCAAATTGGTTTAGATTGTACTGGGAATAGTATATGTCACCCCTTTAGTGTTCAACACTGTCCCAAAATTGGTTTAGAATGGATTGGAAATATAATTGTCCCCACTTTAGAGTTTCTCACCTTCAAATTGGTTTAAATTGAAGTGGGAGTAGTATATGGTATCCTTTTATTGCCCAACGATGTCCAAAAATTGGCTGAGATTGTAGTGAAAATAGCGTTTTTCACCCTTTAGAATCCCACATCTTCTTCAAAATGGTATAGATTGGAGGGTGTATATTAAATGTTACCCTTTTAGTGTCCATCACCTTCCCCAAATTAGGGGGCAGACTTATTAGATTATCACGCAGCGCACTGCAGCGTAGCACTCGCAAATGCTGCGCTGCATGAGAAGGAGAGAGCAGGTGGGTGCCATACGTACATAAATAATATGGCACTCTCCTCCCTTCTCCCTAACACCAACTTAGAAATGTGTGCCTGTGCTCGACAGACACACCTTTGCACCACAGTGCAAGTGTGTCTCTGTGAGTCTAGCATAGGTTTTGTACTGGAATGGAACAATGCCAGTACAAAATCCCATGCTTAGACTAACTTGAAACCTTTCCCACTTTGTATGTGTGCTGCACATCGCAGCACACATACAAAGTCAGAAACAAAATGAGAAATGAAAGTATTTCTCCTTCATAGTGCCTATTGAAATGGGCGCTATTTTCTCATGCTAAACCATTTCTACCTTTTTAAGTAAATATGGCTAAGCGTCAGAAACCTTGGGTGGTTGCATGAGAACGCCCATAAACCACCTATGGTAAGCTCCTTTGGTGCTATGTAATGCAAAGCAGTGCTATGTGCTGCTTTGCACTATTTTTTAATAATGTTGTGCTCTAAACAAGTTTAGCGCTGAAAAACTAATTAATTAAAAAAAAATTAACATAGATTTACATCACTTTAGTGATGCAAACATGATGCAAAAAAAAATGTAACTATACCCCTTAGTGTCCAACATTTTCTTAAAAATAGTTTATGTTGGAGTGTGATTATCAAGTGCCTCGTTATGAGTTTGGCAGTCCCACCACTGCAGTCATGTTCACATCGGAATCACAGCTGCAGACTAAGCAGTCCACCCACCGCATGAAGATGTTGTTGGATTTCAAAATGAAAGACCGCAGGAGCACCTCTGCCACCCCAAGCCATTCGCCAACCGTCATGGCGACAATCAGGGAAAAGCAGCTGCAATAGGGCAGTACAGAGAAGTCTGAATTACGAGTTGGCTTCCCGAAGAGCCGACTGTGGCGGTGGGAACACTTGCTTTGAGTTGTCGAAAACAAAGGATTTGGGGTGCATACTCCCTCATTTTCTTTTCTTCCCTTCAGTCTCCAACGTGGATCCTTCCCTACAGGTCCCCCTTCATAGCAGCATCTTGACCCCCGAAGAAAACAACCCTTTTGGTGCTGAATTCCAGGAAAGTCTCTTTTGTAGTATTTGCACATTGACTGGTCTGGGCACATATGGTTCAGACTTCAGCAATAGGTAATAGGTATTTTTTCACTTGTCATGCATAGGTGTACATTCGACACCCCTGCAGTTAGAATATACACACATGCATCGACAAATAGGAAAAAACATTCAACGCCGCATGAAAGACCACCACTGCACTGCACTTTTGGGACTTGGGTAGATTGCCACCTGGAAAAACCTACCAGACCCAGGCATTTCTGAAAACTATACATCTGGGGAAGTCCAGGTTGGTATGCTTCTCATGTATCCCACACCTATTTTATTTGCCCATAATGGTCTGCAAACCTCAAACATTGACTAAAAACACACATTTCATCATATTTCTGTGAGGAAAACTTCTGGAATCTGTAGGGAGTCACACATTTCCTACCAAACATCATTCCCCCAAGTCTTCTGATAAAAATGGTACCTCACTTTTGTGGATGGGCCAAGAGACCTTGACACAAAAGTTCCTAAAGTGCTACAGGGGTAGGGGTAGGTTTGGGATTTGGGGTCATGTTCGGCTGCAACCTACCAACCACAGACATTTTTGAAATATAGACCACCAGGTGATTCCATGGTGGTGTGACTTGGGTTAATCCCATGAGGTTTTTTAACCACGTTGCCCGTAATCACACATTTTTCCTACATTTCTGTGATGGAAACTTCCAGAATTCACAAAACTCCTAACACCCAGCATTGCCCTACTTATGCCAATTAAATCGCTGTGCCACTTGTGTGTTTGGGCCAAGTGCCAGTGACAGGAACTGATCGCAACCGAGGTCAATAGGAATCCCCATGCAAGGGCTCCCATTTACATTGGTTTAATCGGTCCCTGTCGCAGGCACTAGTGGGGCAGCATTTCTATCGGCATAGGTGGGGTAATGCTGGGTGATAGGAATTTTGTGGATTCTTGCGGATTCTGTAAGTTTCCATCACCGAAATAAAAGGACAATGTGTGATTTCATGCAAAGTTTGAGGTTTGCAGGACATTTTGGGCACAAAACCTCATGGGATGCACACAAGTCACTCCATCCTGGATTCCCCATGGCATCTAGTTTTTTTAAATGTGCCGGTTTTCTATGTTTCCCTAGGTACTGGCTGAGCTACGGCCCAAAATCCACAGCTACCCACATTCCAAAAACGGGTCAGATTTGATGTATCCATTTTGCATTTTGGGTTGTTTCTTCTCGTGGGCACCAGGCATAACCATACAAGTGAGGTACCATTTTTATTGGAAGACTAAGGGAAATGTTGGATGGAAGGAGGTTTGTGGCTCCCCTTTAAATCCAGTGCTTTCCATCACAGGAATGTGTGACACGTGATTTTTTTAGTCAAAGTTTGTGGTTAGGAAAGGATTCTGGGTAAAACAACCTGGTGAGGGCCATGCAAGTCACCTCATCCTGGATTCCCCTTGTTGCCTAGTTTTAAAAAATGTGCAGGTTTGTTAGGTTTCCCTAGGTGCACCCTTAGTTAGGGCTCAAAATCCACAGTTACTCACTTTGAAAAAAAAGTCAGGTTTGAGTGGAAAAATTTGATTTATCCAGGTTGCATTTTGGGCCCTTTCCTTTCGCTGGCACTAGGCCTACCCACAAAATGAAGGTACCATTTTTTATTGGAAGACTTAGGGTAATACTGAGTGGAATGTTTGTGGCTCCCTGTACATTCCAGAACTTTCCATCACACAAATGTGAAGAAAATGTGGTTTTCTAGTCAAGGTTTTAGGTTTGCAGGGGATTCTGGAGAACACAACCTGGTGACAGCTACAGAAGTCACCCCATCCGGGATTCCCCTAGATGTCTAGTTTAAAAAAATGTGCAGGTTTGCTAGATTTCCCTAGGTGCTTGCTGAGAAAGGGGCCAAAATCCACAGCTACACCCTCTGCAAAAAACAGGTCAATTTTGAGTGGAAAAATGTCATGTATTCATGTTGAATTTTTGGTTGTTCCTGTAGCAGGCACTAGGCCTACCCAAATAAGTGAGGTACCATTTCTATCAGAAGAAATATGGGGGCACAGAATTGTAGACTATTTGTTATTACCACTTGGACTTTGCTGCATTTGCGCTTTCCAAATGTAGGCCAGTTGCAAGAAAGAAGACATTGTGAAACATACCCTCTAAATTATTTGCTGGTCTGGGTACCCACAAATTCAGAGATGTACAAATAACCACTGCCCCTAAATTCCACATCTGGAGCCCATTTTAGAACTATATCGGTTTCCTTGATACCCATTTATCTCTATACATATTTCATCATCTGAATTGGTCTATATCGGTACACAATGAAAAAACATTATATGGTGCAGCTCAGTTGTTGGCTCAGAGAACCTACAAATCCTATAACCAAAGGATCTAGCACACATAATGGTACAGTGCTTTTGTAACTCGGCCATTGTGTCAAAAAGGTACAGTTGAAGACATTGTCACAAATGGTTGTTTTCTCCTTCTCGTTTTCAAAATGTCTTTATTTCAACACTTAGGGGCATAATTATGGGAGGCTTGCATCACGGTTGCACCACGAAATGTCAGATGATTTATGAACCACGCGAATCCACTTTGCTTGTCTCAGAGTGGCCTCCTAACTCTGGAGTAGCGCAGTGCAGCGCAAATCGGTACGCTTCGCCACTCTGCCCTGAGTAGGCGTTCCCTGGGCATTGCGGTTGGTGTTCCCACACAACTCCAAAGGATTTGGATGCATTACCAGATTTAGAAGGACTGGTAAACCTGGGAATGTGCCAAAATGTTAAGCCTTCCCAGTAGAGGCATAACGAGGAGAAAATCTTTATTTCTACTCATTTCATCCTCTTTCTATGAGTACTACATTCTACAGCACACATGGAAAAATAATAAAAGCCTCTCAATATTGTTTTTGTGCAGGAAGATGTCCCTTCCCACACAAAAACAATCCTGCCTACAACACGGGCATTGCATTGGCATGCAATGGTGCTAGCCTGCCAAAACTACACCGGCACAAGGGAAAAGGACAGGAATGCCCCACATGGGATAAATATGGCTCATTCCTGCTCTTTCCCTGTGGCGCAGGGCAGCATAGCAAGATGACTCAAGAGGATCAATGAAATAGTTAGAGGGTGTTATTGTAGCTAATATTTTGAGTTAAGTTGCTTCATCCCGGATTTTGAAGGCACTACATTGGGCACTGTTTTTAGTAGTGTAGCCATAGGGAGGGGAGCTATCCTGGTGCTGAACAGGTAGTAGCCTAGGCTGGGCCTGTGTTAGTAGATGCTGAGAATCGCAGTGGAGATCAGTTTCATTTCGAATCTTTTCAGTGAAAGTAGTGTAGAAATCCTCGCCACTTGACAAGGATATATTGTCAGCGGAATGTAGGTTAGAGTTGCATACTGTTTGTTATTTGATAATTTAAAAGAGTTTCATGGGCCTGTTTTTGACATTGTCTAGTCGTCAGCTAAAATATTCTGCTTTGGAACTTCAGATATGTTTATTGTAGGAGCTTCTTGCCGACATCAGTTGCTTGAGGTGTGTTGTGGACGGAGAGCTTCTCCATGATCTCTCTGCAAGCCTTAGGTTGTCATTGAACCAGAGTTTGGCGTGTCGGCACAGTATTCTATTTAGCTGCTTAGGAGCGATGATATACAGGGTGTCTGTCATGAATTGTATGTAGTGTTCAGCTAGATCATTAACATGTGTCACGTTTGTTGGAGGCAGCAGGAAGTTGTTGCAGATAGAGGTTAGATCGTATGGATCCATATTTTTTATGTCTATGGACCATTGTCTGGGTTTAAGAGGTTGGCCTTTTCTAGACAACACCTTCTCCAGGAACAGGGAGAAGATTACATAGTGGTCTAACAAATCACAAGAGCTTATGGAGTCAAGTTGGATGGTGTTGTCCTTAGATATGATTAGATCAAGGGTGTAGCCTCTAATGTGTGTTGGGCCATTACAAAACAGAGTAAGGTTGACGTCAGTGATGAAGGCCTTGAAAGTGTTCAATATAGGATCAGTGGAGTTATTCCAGCGTATGTTGAAATCCCAGAGGAAGATATTGTTAGTATGCTTATCAGAGGTAGAGGAGATGGTGTCCATTAATTGTTCAATGAAAAGAAGGTTATTTCATGGGGATGGTAAATAGTGTGATACTTGCAAACTGCCTTGTTATTGCTCCAAATTCTGATACATAGGTATTCGAAGGAGGGCATTGGCATGGTTTTTTAGTGTTTCAGGGTGAGAGTGGAGTGGTAAATTCATAATAGCCCCCCTTTTTTTCCAGATCTGTCCAGTCTAATGATGTCATAGTTGGGGAGACTAGGATGTCCAAGCTAGGTGAAGGGTGCTCTGTGAGCCACGTTTCCGTTAATATAATGAGGTCAACGTCATTTGTGAAAAGGAGATCTTCAGCGTCAGCTGCATGTTTAACTGCCGGCCTGCAGTTGAGAAGCAAAGACCTGACATGAGATTTGATTTCAAAAGCTTCATGGTGAGTTATGGGAACTCGAAGTAGGTAGTGCTCTTTGAGGTTCTGTAGTTGCGACTTGGTTCTTATAGTGGGTTGGAGGGAATAGTTTGGATAGTAACTGGTGAGGATGGCGAATCCCTGTTAGTAGAGGTACAAGACAACAGAAGGAAGTGGATGTCGGCATCAGATATGTGGTCAGTAACCCTCTGGGATCTGGAGATGGGATTGAGATGGGGTTGAGTTTTCCATATCAAGTTTCGAGAATTTTCAGTGTATGATGGCCCATGCCTGGGGAAGTTTGGCCATCCGATGAGGAGTGAACAATGTTGTTTGGTGAGTGGGGTACAGTTAGCCCAGGAGGCAAGGTTGAGTTTCACGAGCTTGTCGAGCTTCGAGGTGGTGTAGATAAGGCTCTGAATATTGGCTTTAACTAGCTGAAAGTCTTGACTAACATAAGTGATTTGTTCTCCAGTGAAGTGAGGTAATCCATCCCAAGGGGAATGTAGTGTAGCCTACGGATGGAGGACGTGTGTACCTTCTCCAGGGCGGTCCAAGGAGGCCTTCGACGAGCAGGAACAAAGACGGAGAGGGCTGTGATAGGAGAAGTGATATGAGAGTGAGGGTTGATAGAGGGACTGCTAGTGGTGGTGATTGGCAGGGGGTAGTCGATAGAAGTGGTCGGCTTACATCTCCTCAGATCACCAGCTGTGTTTTTAGATAGGTTAGAGCTTAGTTAATCTTGCGCGCATTGCTGCCTAACTGTGGCCGCAAGCAATCAGTAGGATTTAAGTTGTCTGACTTCATATTAGCTATAGATACAACAATTTATGGGTAAACAGTGGGCTAATGAGAAGTGCATCCGGCTGAAAGCAAGTGATCAGTGTACGTATTTATCCAAACTATCTCTTGGATGCTCATTAATGCACTCCAATTGAGTAGGAGACTTACTTCCTGTGTAGTTTGGCGTTTTCCTAGGAAGAGAAGTTTTTCTGTAGGAGGTGTTAGGTGGTTTGGAACTTGTGAGTTAGACAGCACTGAAAGCCAAATAAGTGCATACAGGGTGATACAGTTTAGAAGAGAGCATGCAATTGGCTGGGAACCAATCCAGCCTACCCATATGAGACTGATAAACATGCCCAAAACCTTGAAATTAGGGAAGGTGCCAGCATTTGGGTAATCAAGCTAGAGAAGATTATAGAATTATCAGAAAGACTGAACAGACTAGAGCAGATCCAATAAACATTAGTGTGGGGAAACCATCGTAATACAGTTGCACTATGGCCGCTGCTATAGGGCTCCACTGGTGTAACCTTATTGGAGAATCTGAAGTCCTTATTTCTTTACAGTGTACCACCAAAAGGCAACTCCTGTGTCTATTTGAACTTCATGAGTTGAAGTTCCTAGACTTCCCTCTTCACTTTCCTTGTAGCTGTGTAATTCCAGTTCTCTGTTAACTTATGGGAGCAAATCGCAATTTTAAGATAACATGTGTATTCGTAAAGCGCACATTCACCCAGAGGTCTCTTGGCTCTGAATAACAGATGTTAATTTTTACTTATCTCAATGGTACTCATTTTATTGACCTCAGATGGATGAAAGGCTAAGTGGACCCACCAGGATTTGAACCTATGACCATGAGATCGAACAAAGGTCCCTGCAATGGACGCATTTGTCCACTGAGCCACCAGACCCGACTCACAAGATGAGGCCAGAATGTAGGAGAGGGGAATGAGGTCATCAAAATGGAGGGCTGGCTTCTGACCCTAGACGCCCACAGCTACAGTTATGGTTGACCAATTACTCTTCTGTTGCTCTTCAACAACCTCCCATTTGTTGCTGAGCATCCAGTGAAAGGACAAGTATTGAAAACTACAGAAAGTAAACATATCAATATCCTGGGTTCTATATGTGCAGGCACTGTCGGGTACTGAGTACCTGCACTTCTTTAATTTGAATGTAAGAGTTCAAGCACTTCTCAGCAGGGGGAATACATTTTAATAAGAGAGTACCTACACTTCTCAGTAGGAAACAGGCACTGTAAGCATCTGCCATTTTAAGTGTTTATTTCAAGCATTGGCTACACCTGTATGTTGCTTATTTATCAGAAGGACAGAGGTGGAACTGGACTGTGTACCTCGGCTTCTTTCATCTTTGTGCATCTCTCTGTTTGATTGTCTTAAAAGTCTGCATATGAAAACCCACCATCGATTTGCTGGGTTTCCCAGAATTAAAGCAGATTTAAGACTGTCCTTTTCTAGACTTCTGTAAATCAGGACTTCTTACATGGATTTAAGACTTAAATCTTAAAAATCTGTTACTAACTGGGCCTTAGTGTTCCCAGTACCGTGGGCTGCATGAAATCTCTATTTATTCTTGAAGTCCCTAGTCCTTACCACTATCCAAAGAGTGTGAAGGTTATACCAGAATACACTCAATATTATTCTCCGGACTTTCCTTTTAAATCAGTGTGTGAGTCCATGCTGTTCCAAGCGCAGTCCTCACAAATGTGAAATGCAAGCTGTAATGGCTGAAAAATTCTGCAAGGTAGCTAAAATCATATTATCGATGGGCATTTTTAATGAATATTTGCTAATCCATGCTAAAGTTATAGAGTAAAAAATGTCAAATTAAAATGAAAAAAGTAGACTGTGAAATGGGTTTTAACGCTTTCCCTGGCAGTAATTGCAACGGTGGATGGAAGAGTAATCTGTGGAGTGCGATGAATCACCTTCAGTGTAAGGAAACTATTAGATTAATAGGGCTGTGTTCTCTTCTGCAGCCGCCATTGTTCTGGACACATTCCTGGCTCCTGGTAGTGTGGAAATAGCCCCACCTCCCATTCACATGCAGTACAAACACCATCGTAAGGTGAATACGTTGTAGAAATGTACACATTAATCAGCATGTTTGCTTCCACTGTATTCAAAGGTTTTTTTTCAGGTTCTGCCCTGACGCAGATTCACAAAAGTACATGGTGCAGCAGATGTGGCATCAGGTGCCCTTTGACCTCAATGACATTACTGGGTTGACCAATGGTTGCTCGCCTAGCCCTAAAACAGCCTCCTGTTTTATGCTTGAGGTCTAGTAGAAGGGCAAGTAGTGCAAACTACAGAGAATAAATATGCCTCCTTCTGCCCAGTTTACTTCCTGTTTCTACTCCTGCCTCCATGACCCCTCACACCAAGGGTAGCAAGGGTCGTTCTTGCGGCTGTTATCCTAGGATATTCCTAATCCTCGTCCCTGGAGCCCCTTGCACCACCTTGTGAAAGGTGTCATCCTACATTCTGTCTTATTATTGATTTTAACAAATCTCTTGGCCAGTCATGTTGACATTGAATGCACATGCACAATGATGGCCAGGTTGTGTGAATTAATCCAACATGCACGAACATTTAAGATGATGCGTATGGAGTGGTTTCAAGCCGAGGTAGGTAGTGATTGCTCGAATTGTGGGGCGCAGCAAGATTGGAAGGCAGAGCAATAAAAATAAAAATCAAAGGGAACCCAATCAACAGGACCAGTGTTAGCCATTGTGGCCCTTGCCACCATCCCTTGGATGTGCAAGACCAGGACCAGAGGAAGATCCTTCTCCTACCTCGCCGCCAAACCCTGGAACGCCCTGCCTCTCCACCTCAGGCTCTCGCCGTCTCTGACACAATTCAGGAAGGATCTCAATACCTGGCTCTTCGAATAAACCACAGTGCCCAGTCAGACCTGCAAGGCTTCCCCCAGCACCTTGAGACCCTCATGGGGGAGTAGCCGCGCTCAACAAGTACTGATTGATTGTATTGCATTGCTTTTTTGTGGCCCCACACAAGCCTCAGGTCGTGTTTTCGTATGTTGGGGTATACTTAAGGGATGACACAGACAAGACCTCCTGTGTTAACTCATTATTACCATTTCCACTCCCTGTGTGTGTCGTTCCCCCACACAGGGCGGAACAGTTTTAGGAGCCACGTGGAAAGCAGAGGTTGCTCAGTTTGGCTCCTGTTTGCTGCACCTCTGGTGCTTGCCTTCCACTTGGGCACAGTGGCTGGGCTCCTCCCATAGGGGTATCCACTTCCCTCCCTCAGCAGGTCAGGGAGGCTCTTGGACAGAGATGGTCCCACACATTCTCCAGGAGATCTTTGCAGAATGTTCAGGTGATGCCCCCTCACTTCTAGGAGACTGGCTGCAGTGCTTAATTTGAGCCCGTTTTTGTACAAGGGGACCATCAGAGAACAAAAGGGTGGAAGGAAAACTGTGACAAAGTGAGCAAGCAGGAATGTCGGGAAAACCTGCTGTGTACAAAGGCATATAGAGTTTCTCACTTCGCCTGATTTCGTTTTGGGCAAAGTGTAATCTACCCAGTTCCAGTAAAACGATTTACTGACTGAGGTAGGAAATTATGGCTGCATTGCTCTCAATGCTTACCCAGCTATGTGCCAGCATTAGAACAAAGTCCCATTACTGCAAAAAGCCCCTAAAACTGCACCCTTTGGGTCTAAACTCTGCAAACCTCGCAAAATTAAAAGCTTGCAACATGTTCAAAACAATTATACAAAATTGCAAGTCGGCAATGAAAGAGCAATAGAGTGACCAAGCAGAATGGGGCCCTTTTGTCCAGTAGCCAGAAATCAAAACACCCCCCACACTTTGATCCCTACCTCCCATCCATTCATCCATAGTTCAACTCTTTCAGTATCCCATCCATTCAACCATCCATCAGTCCACCCATCCATCCACCAACCCACCCATCCATCCATCCATCCATCAATCCCATTACACGTTCATCCATTCAACATTCCATTCATTATTCATCAGCCCTTTGATCCTCTCATTCACCCATCCATCCAGTGATACTTTCATCCATTCATTTAACATTCCATCCATTCATTCTTTCACCAATCCATTCGTTCCCCCATCCATCCCTTTACCCTTGTTTCTGCCCTTGCATCTATTCACCTACCCTGTTGCCCTTGTCTTTCTCCAGAGATCCTATCACTTTAGCACCCATGCTTTCAATAATCCTCTCCAATATCTCTACCCTTCTTTCCGTCATTTCTTCTTACTTTTTGCCCTCTTTTTCTTCCTTTCACCTTTGCTTCAGTTCATCCTCTTCCTGTCGCCTCTTCTTCCTTTCGCACTTTCTACATTTTCCCCTTCTTTTTCGCCTACCTTCCTTACTTTATCTTTCTTGGCTTTTGCTTTTCCCACTTTCTTTCTAGATAACTATCTCTCTTTGCTTTTCCTCCTGCCAACCCCTTCTCTCATCTCTTCTTCTCAGTCTCCTTCACAGTGCTTGACTCCGCAACCCTTAGCTCTGTCGTGGTTTTCCATTACATTCAATAACTAATCGACATTTTCCAGCCAAGTGGTATCCATGCCCCCTGCTTTAGATGCGAGAGTGGCTGTCTCACTACACCACTGAGTTTCTATACGTTTGTAAGAACATGTTTTCATATTAGGGGACCCTTGCTACATGAACTGCAGTTTAGTAGAAATATACTAACAGGAGTTGTTACTCTATTCAGTGGTACAAATATTATCAACTCTGGAAGGATAACAAACTAAACTGGCCACAAAGTTCACCCTTTCACTATCAAGTTCACCCTAGTTAATATGGTAAATACTGTCTTAATGCCTGTATCTGCTGGCTAAGCCTATCATTTCGCATGACGGTTCTGTGAGTTAAGGAGCCGTCTGCAGAGATCTGTGTGCATCCGGCAGGTCCCAGCTGACACTCCAGGTAGGACAGCTCAGACTGTTGAGGTGTGTTGGAGAGCGCTGTGCAACATATAGGTCCCTGACTTGATTCCTAGTAACAGAGCTCAGTGGTTTCCTGTTTTGGTACAGGGGGATCGGTAACATGTTGCAGATCCGGAAAGATAACTCGGTGGGTTACGCACCCTCTGCAAAGACAAGCCTTGCCTCTGCTGCCAGTGAGAGGCTATTATAGCGAGCTGCAACACAACATTCGCTCCAGAAAGTGATCATACTGTGAGATGCTGCTGGGCCTGCATTTACATGCACAGCTTCTTACGTCACGACCTCTCTTATCAGTGAGATGCTTCATGGAGCGGTAGGACTGTTGCTGGAATGTGCAGTCCCTTGTGTAATGGCCGCTCCTGTCACTCAGAGGCTGTGGTAGGCACCGTGGCGTCAAAGGCCAGGCAGGCTCCTATTGGTGAGTCACAGTGGGGGGAAGCCCTTAAGCAGTCTGCGTGGCCTGTGCTTGTGCTAGGGCATTACTACTTGTTTGTAATAAGCTATTACAAGTGAGTAGTGGCATCATTTTCATATAAAAGGATTGATTTGGTTTAGATATCTCCTAGTGGCCCCACCATCTCCTGAGAGCATCTCCTTCTTGATGATGGCATGTGTGGTGTGAAAAAACATACCGTGAGCAGGTGGTATTCATGTAGGGGAGTCTCAACGCTCATAGTCGCTGTCACAGTGTCACACTCTCTTTGATCCACTAAGACACATACTAGGTTTGTAGTGCTCACAAACCATTCCCCACTCAGACATAGTGAGGTCAGTGTCATTGTGTGGGTAATGGCCATGAGAATTGTTGTACTTCTAAAGTCCTTAATAAAATGGGGGAGAAATGCCAACACAATCTGACAACCAGTGACTATTGTAGAGCAAGTGGAGACAGGTTTCATTCCATGTGTAGGGCACTCTGATCAAAGCCACGTTTACCCCACGTTCACAGGCATACGAGTGGAGTTCCAGAAATTGGAGTGACTAAAATGTGTCTGTATGGGAAACATCCTTTACAACGCAACTTTTACCACGCAGTGCCTTTACGACGCAACTTTTACAACGCAAACCATTACAACGCGTTGCGCTGGGGGGTGCTCTAGGATAGGGAATAGATTTAATTTACTATCCAACACCTTCCCTACTATCCACGGGGACTGGAGTTGGAATAGTAAATTAAACTATTCACTATCCAGCACCCTAAAGCGCTATGCGTTTGAGTTTGAGTTTAAAATATTTCTTAAGCGCGCGTACACCGAGCGGTTTCATGGCGCTGTGAAGTACTAAAACCCTGAGGGGTAGAAAGACAGGAACACAGAAGAGGCTTTATGGTGAGAAGGCTTGTGTAAAAAGAAAGGTTTTGAGTGCCTTGCGGAAGAGTGAGTACTGGGGGCAGGATCTCAGGTGCGCAAGGAGGGAGTTCCAAAAAGCAGGAGCGAGTGTGGAGAATTTGGAGCCTCCCCATTTTTTGCGTTTAAAACGGGGAACTACGAGCAGTTGTTGGGTAGATGAGCGTAGCTCCCTGGGAGAAACATAGGAGTGAATTTCGGAAGTGATAAAAGCAGGGGCTGAGCCGGACCGGGCATTGAAAATGATGCAGCCCAGCTTGAACTGGGCTCGTTCCTGAATGGGGAGCCAGTGTAGGGACTTAAGGAGGGGCGTGACGTGGTGTGATTTGGACAGATTGAATACCAGGCGGGCTGCCTGGTTCTGGACCAGCTGGAGACGTCGCATGTTGTACGCGGGCATGCCACAGTAAAGGGCATTGCCGTAATCCAAGCGGGAAGTGACCATCGCCAGGACTATGAGTTTGAGTGCGGAGGGAGAGAAAAACCGAGAGACTTTGGAGATAGTGCGGAGGGATAGAAAGGATGAGGATACAACAGAGCTGACTTGGGATTGAAGGGAGAGTTGGTCATTCAGTTTGAATCCAAGAGTTTTTACAGAGGAAGATGGAAGCGGGGGGGGGGCCTAAGGAGGGAGGCCAGAAGATAGAAGACCAGGGACTGTAATGGCATGCGTTGTAAAAACCACGTTGTAAAGGCATGCATGGTAAAAGCATGCTTTGTAATGTCATACATCCGTCTGTATTTCTCAGGCAACACAGGTAGGCGTTGTTCACATAGACAGAGTGGTACACCATTCAAGGATAGTCTCAGTAGAGTTAGTCCTTTTGATAACTCCTCATTCCACAGCGATGATGTATCCCACCAGTGACAAGATGCTTAGGGTAGTGGTAAGGATAGCAGCCCAGGTCCACAACGTGATCCAGTATCCGCTTACCTAAGGCAGAGGTGGTAAGGATGAGGGCTGGCAGATGTATTGTTGCACAGCTGTGGAATGGCTGGTAAAAAGGGTGAGCATGGAGATCTTGGCTCTCTATTGGGAGGCAAAGCAGTAAATGGAAGAGTTCCAGCAGGAAGCCCTGGCATGGGGCTGATGCAGGTCTGGAAGTGTAGGAAGGTGTGTTGCTGTATCTAGGCAGATGCAAAAAGAACAATTGATGGACAGAATGCAGAACAATGCCATACATTCACCCCAGTACAGAGATCTTGGCCTAACTCCATTGTGTTTTTGCTCCCCATGCCATTACAGTTTGAACACAGCCATATGCAAATCAGTCTTGACCCTGCTCTCTATGGGAACAGTCCAGCCCGAACTGCCAGTCCAGGTCCTCCCTGGACCGGAAACAAGCATCTTAGGACCGGATTCGGGGTTTCACCCCTCATCAGCCAGGCTAGCTTGACTCCAGTGGCATGGAGAGCACAGGACCCACGTCTGGGCATACCCGTCCCACTCGGGTGTCAAATACAAAAAGAAAAATTGATGGACAGAATGCAGAACAATGTCATACATTCACCCCAGTACAGAGATCTGGGCCTAAATCCAACATTTGTTTGCTCCCCATGCCATTCCAGTTTGAACACAGCCATATGCAAATCAGTCTTGACTTTGCTCCCTATGGACAGAGCAGCACTTGTATATTGGGATGAGCAGATCCATATTGCCAGACCACGAAGTGTGTTGGTTGTGTTGGGGATGAGCAGAAAAAGTTGCAGAGTGGTCTTCCTCTGACTCACAGATATATACCCAGCCCCCATGTTGGAGGGTGTGGCAGAATTCTGGGAGAAAAGCACAGTGGCAATGTCAATGTATTCCTACAACTTTGCAAATACTCTGCACTACTGTTGAAATTAAATGAGATCCTTGATCAATTGAAATTTGGTTCATTATTCTGAACCTAGGAAGGAAATCTCTAAGTAAGCACCTAGCTACTGTAATGGCATCTGCTCTGGAGTATGGGTACACTTACTCCCACGCTGAAGACGTACAATCACCAAGGTATAAGAAGAAGAAGAACTCTTCTGCATCTAGATAACATGCATCTGGAGGTAAACAAAGGGAGAGGGTGAGCAACAGGGGTGGCCTTAATTTCCTTTCCGGCATTACAGGACTGACTGATGGCACACGAATGGCAATGATTTGGGATATAGAAAACAAGAAGGGTGATGCAAGTAGGTTGCTGCTGCATGGATCAAGCCATCCCTACTGGCATGGGCTGCTATACGGTAGATCTATGCAAATTTGGGGAGAAGAAGCTTTGATGTGGCCACTTGCCCAGTGCTGCCTTTTCATACCTCTAAGGGTCTCTTTCACATTTCCGTTTGATCCAATATTGTTGCTCACTTTCATATACCTGATCCTGCAGCAGAAACAAATCTTTCCGCTATGGTATAGGAAATTGATTCCTTTACACAACATACATGGCAAAATCAGCATTTCCAGACTAGGCAGCATTCTTAGCGACTGTATCAGCCAGCACATTACCTCTAGAAGCCTCAACTTATGAGTGTTGGTGAGTGGCACACAACCGTCATCTTCATTAGCAATTGTAGTGCATTAAGAAGATTCCGGTTTCCAGCGGATGTTAAGGACCCCCTTTGCACCCAAAGAAGCCCAAACTCATGTGTCACTTCAAAGCATACTTTGAGCCTGTGTACTCAGTCAAATTATTATCTTTGGCTAGAATGTAGGCTCCGGCGAGAGTTACAAGCTCCACCACTTGGGCAGACCTCACATTTGGAAAGTGGAAATTTTCCACAGCATGGTACACAGTACACATAGCATAGCATGCTGAGAATGAAATCAATACATAGTCATACCCAGAAAATAATGTACCTGGTAAATAGTGACTAGATGGGAATCTTCCACATGGCTTCCACCCAATCTGAGGATAGGTGGCACTTGCGTGTGGAAATGTAATGATCAATGCACCATATTTGAGGAAGGGAAAACAGCAGTTTCTCCTTTGAAACCGTAAGACCTTTATAATCCAAATCAGTGCGGAGGTCGGTGGAGTACACCTTGCAGTGATCTAGAGTTATAGATGCCAACAACAAACCATCAATTTACAGAACTACAGTGAAAACATGGGGGAATCAAACATGTCCAGATCTTTGTTTAATACCTGAGAAAAGATAGATGAAGACTTACACAAATCACAGTGGGAGTCATCCCCACGAAAGTTGAGAACCCCGGAATAACAACGCGAATGGGGACGGATAAGAAGGAAGAAACAAGATCAACCACTGTAAGCCACTGGGCGTTCACATGGTGGCGGGCTTAGGAACCATGGGGAAATTTGCAATAACCACATTATTAATTGTGTGCAGATCTTGAACAAACCTGTACTAATTGACTTTTCCTGCTTTATGGATCAGTAGAATTGGGTTGTTTCATCATCTTCGGGTCACAGATTATACTTCCTCAAGTAGAAGCAGTGTGCTCTAGTTGAGGTGCATCAGAAGTAGGCCGTTGCTGTAATGGTAATAGAAATGCTACTGTCCAGCTCGCCTGTGGCGAGCTTCACCCATGTAAGTGGCGTTTACTCCCCTGGACACTTCAGATGTAGAGCTGCAATATGATTGAAAAGTATTGAGTGCTTTTGTCAAGATGGCCACCGTGTTGAGTAATGGACTGAATTTCTAATATATACAATATAGATATATATAGTAACAAGGTATTTTGAGTGGATTTAAAGATAGTAAATCTATACTCACCTATACATACTTATTTTGAGGATGTAGTGGTATCTGAGCCGACTCAGAGTGGGTAAAAGTGAATCTCTTCCCCTCCAGATCTTCTTTAGCCGGTCATTCAATGTCGCTACCATCTTCATGTTAGCCAATTTTTTTTGTATATCATCCGAAACATCCTCCGACTTTTTAAGGAAGAAATCAAGAAATAAGACAAAACCGCGTCCTTTAAAGAAATGTCCTTCCTCCCAATACCTTTGTATAGCACCTCATTTGACGGCAAGAAAGACATCACTGTACCTCAATCCCTTCATCTACATCCAGATCCCTTACAGGTACATGTAACACACTTTTAAGACCTCAGCTAACCATTGCTGCTGACTGATTGCAAGAGGCAAACAGCACATTATTAAACACCTTTACCAGGTCCTCAGATGAGAGCGGGCTCAGAAGACTCAAAATTGTAAAATGAGTTCATGTCTTCAACTTATCTAGAGTCCCCAGCCAGACATGCAACTTCTTCATGTTCTCCACCACAGCGTTTTTAAAATGTTCAACATTAAAGTCCATTCCAAAGTATTTAAACGCTGCTCTAGAACTTCATGATGAGGAATTCCACATTAATCAGTCGTGCTATAATTTTGACTCTCACAGAGAAGACCTTTATAGTTATATTTTTGGCCTCCATCGACTGTTCAATTGCCTTCTGTGCTCATACAAGAATAAGCCTCAGAGGGCCAGATGTACGACCCTTTTTTGCTGCCGTAAATGGGAGATCCTCCCGTTTGCGACTCCAATAAAGGGTAATGACATGTAAAAATGCTTTTTTGCGAGTCACTGTCTTGCAAAATAGCATTTGAGACTCCCGCTGTTAGGAATGGGCGTCCCTTTCTAATAGCGAGTCACCATGCCATGTACAATTGTTTTGGAACTGCATTTGCGGCCGCAAAACACTCGCAGCTTACCACCTACTTCAAGTAGGTGGTAAACCACTCGCAAACGGGAAGGGGTCCCCACGGGACTCCTTCCCCTTTGTGAATATGTGTGAAAATATTTTTTAAGAGCAGGCAGTAGTCGCAGGGACCACTGCCTGCCCTTAAAAAAATGAAACTGCAAAGTTTAATTTTTCTTTTTTTCAAATGGATCCCATTTTCCTTTAAGGAAAACAGGCTGAATTAAAAAATAAAGACTGCTTTATTTAAAAGCAGTCCCAGACAAGGTGGTCTGCTGACCCCAGCAGGCCATCTTTTCTGGGAGTGCTAGCCATTCCTAATGGGGTCGCAAATTGCAACAGCCTCATTAATATTCATGAGGCATGCAATTTGTGACCCCATTAGGAGTCGTTAACAGTGTTTGAGACACTGTTATACATCCCAATTTGTGAGTTGCAAATACGACGCAATTTGTGAGTCGTAAATTGGTGAGTCGTACATCTGGCCCAGAGACTCTTAAATGCTGGAGGTTGTCTACAATATATACTGTCACTATAAGACTATGTCCTTGCTTCAATTTATGCTCATCTGAAGGGTAGACACAAGATAGTACAGCAGGGGCAGTGGACTGTCCTGTCCTCTGCCTTGAGCTGGATTACCCTTGTAAACATTGTCTAAGCTAAAAAGAAACCTGCCACGACTGTCATTGGTTTACACATCATGGTTCCTGTGATGTTCCAATTATTAAGGGGTGCGTTCTACTGGTATAAAGTTTTTTCTTTGCCAGGAGAGCGAACTGTAATTAAAGTTCATCTTTTGACCCTGTTTAAATGTATCAAGGATAACCACTGGTTGGAGGTGTGGCCTCGCCACTGACCATGATGTCAAGCCGGGAGCCGAGCGGACGCTGATCGTCTCGGCTCCCGGTCCACGGGCTGCTCTAACCCGGCCCTAGGCTGCTACAGCCCTTCATTGTGACCGCTCATTTTTCCAACATGGAGCGGAGCGAGTAGGGCATGTGTGGAGAAACAGCGATCACTCCTAAATTGGCGGACAGGCTCGATCTCCCGAAGTGAAGGAAGAGAGGGCGGAGGCGCTCAAAATGGCGGGCGGCACCTCACCGTGGACTCCAGCTGAATGCGGCCGCTGCTGGGAGGTAGGATTGCGTCCTGCGCTACCCCGGCTTGTCGAGACTCTCGCCGATCTTCGCAGCAGCTGATACAATATCCACTAGCTTCATTTCGGTGGAGACCCCCACCGAGGGAATCCTCCCAGCGCCTGCCTGACTCTAAGATGGCGGCCGGCGGCGACTTTCAGATGGCGATCGCCGCTTCCACTGGCTCGCCCCAACTTCTCCCCGGCCTCCTGCTACTCCTGCGGCCCTCTCGTATTTTCTGGCCTGCCTCCCGACCTGCTGCCGGTTTGGGGCCACTGCCATTACCTGGAATGCCCTGTGGCCCTGCAACATGGGCCGGATCTCCGGACCACTCACTTAACCCTTAACCTGCCTGGGCAGCGCCCCACGGCCAACGCGTGACCGCACCAACACCTTCACCACCTTGCGCACTCTCACGCCCACCGAGCCGGATCCGAGCAAGCTCTCCAAGATGGCGACGCGCCTGCGGCTGGCCTCCAACTTCATCTCCCACCTGGGCTCCCACCTTCTCTCCTGGACTTCTTGACTTTTGTTCTGTCCTGACCGACACTTTGCTGCTGTTTTCGGACAGTTTTCTCTGGACTCTAGCCCTCCTCCCATTCCCTCGTCCGTTAACCCTTTTCCCCGTGGATGATCCTCAAATGTTTCTTCCCTTTTTTGCTTCCCCTTCTCTCCATACCCTTGCATCCCTCCCACCCTCCCTTTGTGCTGTGACTGCATCCACACTCATGGAACTCTGCTCTTTGACCTATTGTAATAACTCTAATCGATGGTATTGAATATTGGTATTGGTATAGATTAAACTCTATCAAAGGTATTTGCTTTAGACCTTGCAACATATACCATTCCTATGCGACTCTTAGAGTTTATCCAGTCATATCCCCTCCCTATGTATATAGAGATAACTCTAATCACTAGTGTATGCAGTAGACCTTTGTACTCTCTACCATTCCTATGTGACCCTTAGAGTATATCCAGTCATATCCCTTCCTATGTATATAGAGATAACTCTAATGACTAGTCTCCTATGTGACTTTTAGAGTATATCCATGTGTATCCATTCCCTATGTATATAGAGATAACTCTAACGACTAGTCGCCTATGTGACTATTAGAGTATATCCATGTGTATCCCTTCCCTATGTATATAGAGAGAACTCTAATCACTAGAACATGCCGTAGTCCGCTTTGCTCTCTACCATTCCTATGTGACTTTTAGAGTATATCCAGTCTTACTCCTTCCCTATGTATATAGAGATAACTCTAATCACTAGTTTATGCAGGAGTCCGCTGTGCTCTCTACCATTCCTATGTGACTCTTAGAGTATATCCATGTGTATCCCCTCCCTAAGTAGATAGAGATATCACTAGTATATGCCTAGAATTTATCCATTTGTATCTCCTCCTTGTGTGACTTTATCTCTTGTACAATTGCAATTTTTTTTCTGTTTGTACCTTTTTTATAACGTATGTAATCCTAAATCCGTATGTTTTCAACTGGTTCTTATGTAAGTCAAAAATGTGCAAATTTTTTATGTCCGCTTGTAACCTTCAGTCCTTATGTTTGAAACTGGGTCCTATGTAAAGCGCTCTGACACCTTCGGGTAAAGTTTGCGCTATATAAAATCGCACAAATAAATAAAAATAAATAAAAAAGCTTTGAAGCTCCGGAGCCAGCAGCCCTGATTCTGCGGGCTGCGGCTTCATCTTCGCTTCACCTAATGGTAGCAGGAGGGCCAGAGTGCCTGGGGACCCACCGGACCGACTGAAGACACCCAATGTCCTCCTCAACCCTTTAATTCCACGGGGGCGAAACCCAGCCCATCTAGGAGGCTCTGCTGCGCCAGGGGCAGCGGGCAAGCCCGAGGCCCGGGCTGAGGTGCCTGGCCGCACCATGCTGTGTGGCAGTGGGGACATGGCATCGTATTGATGTGGATGGAGCTGGTGCTGGGAGCGGCCCTGGGCTGGGCCTATCCAATGCTCTACTCTCACCAGATAGAGTGCAGCCTGGTGTTGGCACCACCAGTCGGTGCGGGTTCCGATGTTTGGGGTGGCCTATTTGCGGATTGGCTGACGCGGTGATGACACTGCCGACGCATTTCTTACGGAGACTGTGCGGAGCATCATGAGGCCTGCGGCTTCACAGGGCGGCAGAGGAGGCTTAGCTACCACTGGGGTGTGCCCGTGACCTATGATCCTGGAAGCAGGCATCTGCCTGCTGATTCTCCCTTTGCAGGCTACCTGTGGTGAGTGCCCCTTTGCCCCCTCACTTGGTCATCGGCTACCCTTCAAATGCTGAGAGGACCAAAGCCTGCTGATTACTCATCCAGTCGTGGTGAGTGCTCCCGGTTTGGAGCCCTGGCCCCTCTTCTGCTCATCCTTTTCCTGCTGGCCCACTTGCTACCCGACGTGACTGACTGCACCGCTTGGCCCCTGCAGCCTCCACATGATCTGCTTATGTCCAGCGGCGACCTCCACCCTATCCTGCTCCCCCCCACTGTGCCCAGTGCCTTAGGGAATGTCTTGGGTGTGAGCTTGAGACTGCTAGTGCCACCGCACACTGACGAGACCCCCCACAATTGAGGCCTAGATACTGTTTCCTTCACCTGGGGTGGCCTATGGGTGCTGGCTGTCTATGCATGCCACACTTTGGAGTTGCATCTGCAGCTGTGTTGCCATAGGTCAGGGTGACTCCAAGTAGAGCAAACTAACATTTAACCGGCCCAGGTTGTCGAGTCACCAGGACCCCCCCATCCAACATGGATGATGACCGGGCTTTTGTGGCTTGCCCAAACCCCCTGAAGGGGCAGCCTATATCCTAATTGAGCTGCGCTGGATTCAAAAGCTATCGATGCATGCTTTGACTCCTTTGCCTCCCGCCTGGATCGCATTAGAGAACATCTTGACAGACAAGGCACCAGCCTCGATGCTGCTGAGGAGCGTGTCTCCACTGTTGAGGACTTCACTGCTTCCTTGACCAAATGGCTAGAGAAGACTGAGTGGCTTCTGAAGGCAGTCACTATAAAAAATGAGGACTTGGAGGAGCACAACAATATACACATCATCGGCCTACCCGAGACCACCAACATGGGAGGACCAGAGCAATTTGTGGAAACCCTGCCAGTGGAGTTATTTGGAACCCAGCACTTCTGTGCCACATTCCTCGTGGAGAGGGCACACAGGTCCCTGGGCCTTCTACTGCTGCCTGGAGCAGCACTGTGGCCTGTAATCGCGTGCCTCCTAAATTATAGGGACCGGGATGCGGTCCTCCGTCATGCCCAGGAGCACTCCCCACTACTCTATCAGGGTGCTATCCTATCCATTTACCAGGACTTCACCTTGGCTGTGCAAGAGGCGCACCGGGAATTCGTTAAGGCTGAGGCGCAGCTCAGGAAACATGGGATCAAATATGGCATGCTCTACCCCTCCTAGCTCCAGGTACTCTCTGATGGCAAACAGCCGTTCTTCGATAATCCTGCTGATGTACTCTCATTCTGCAAGAGAATGTGACTGGGAGGTTCTTCCTCGAGCTGTGCTACTCCGGATCGCCCTTTTCAGGGCGGCGGTGTTCCGGCTAGTGCTGACCTTTTCAATCCTGTCTGAAAGGCCTTGTCCTGAGTACACTGTTGTCCTAATGTTATGTACTCTGTTTCTGATGACCCCTCTCTGGTTCTATGCTATGACTTTCTCGACCCTTATGAAACACTCATAAGTACCTTTGTTCAGAATGGACTCCTGGCTCAGTTCATTGCCCGCTCCCCTAGGATGATTCCAAGTTTTGTGATGATGTGGGCTTTATTGGGATTCGCTAGGATGTCTAGTCCTAATATGGGTGGGGGTTGTTATAAAGGAATTGTTCCTCTGGTCCTCTTTCTTCTTTTCTCCTTTCCTCCTTTTTCGTGATGAGACAGAACTCTGCATTACCATACTTGACACTGCTGGTTAAGTAGCCACTTTCCATCCCACTTCTGTCTCGAAGGGCGCCACTAAGCTAACTAGAGATATGACTTTTCTAACTGGAACGTCTGAGGCTTGAATAACCCCTGTAAAAGTAAGCTGGTCCTATTGTACCTCAATTGGCATGGAATCAAGATCGCATATCTACAAGAAACGCATCTTCCCTCCAGACATCCCCAGTCTTTGCCGCATCATGGAGCCCACACCAATTATTTTTGCCAACAATAGTTCCTTTTCGAGGAGGGTCTGCATACTTATCCATAAATTCCTTCCCTTTATACACCAGTCCACAACTGCAGACACTAAGGGTTGCTACATTATGGTGACGGGTACCATGTTAAGGAGACACATTTTTTTCTTAAATATCTACACCCCGAACACTGACGACCCCCTCTTCTATGAGACAGTAGCAGCTCTACTGGACAGCTCTAACATTGACATCATCCTTGTGGGTGGGGACTTCAATAACCTTCTTGATCCCACCATGGATTCCTCCAGCACCATCCCGTGTACTAAGCCAGGCTTATTACCCGCTTGACAGGACATGATACATACAGATACCCTCGGGGACGCCTGGCGCATGGATCATACCGCTGCTCCTGCTTACACTTTTTACTCAGCTCCACACTCTGTGTCGACTTGACTGGATTATTTGCTCATCTCGGTGGCCAGCATCCCATGGCTTCGGGACATACACGTATTGCCACATACATTGTCTGACTATGCACCGGTACAGCTGACGCTTACTCTTCCTATGGTTGCGGTTGAGAGCACCGTTGGTTTTTTCCCTCATCTACTTCCGACTGTACTTCCTCTTAGCTCAGGCACATTTTGCATATCACTGGTTCCACCCTGACGCATGAGTACCCTACGCCAAATCAGAACAGGATCTGGCAAATCCTACACGCCTGAATGCACTATTGCTGCAGGGCATTCAACTGGACCCCAATGACATCCAGACCTTATCCACCACCTGCTGGGCCTGGCAGAAACTGCGGCACATTGGGCTTCAGTTTCTCCCTGATCCAGAATCCATGACTTTCACTCACTATCGAAAAACGAGTACAGCGTACTCTACATAAGTATGACCTCCATTCTTTTGGAGATGTGTTCCCGATGGCCATGTTCTGCCCCACAATCCGAATAGTACACGGTCCTCCACCTCCCTTATGGATAGATTCATTTTTAATAGACTTTACGCTGCCCTACACTCCTGAGTCCCGTCACCTGCTCGACCCCGACGGCTTCACTCCACTCAACCTTCTGATATGAGATCCTGACTGTTCCCACCTCATCACTAAGTTCTATCGTGCATGCATGGCTCGAAAACAGGCTGATGTGGGGGTAGTGAGGAGGGGTGGGGGCGCGTTCAGAGAGGTACTTGGGACACCCACTCTCTGACAAGGTATGGGCTTTCTGTTGCGCAAAGACTAGGCTGATTTCCACCAACCACAGACGTAAACGTTTGCATTCCCGCTTCCCATGCAAAGCCTATGTTACCCCCTTGGGACTGGCCCATATTGACCCCTCCAGATCCGCTCTATGCCCCAAGTGCTGCGGCCTGGACATGGGTTTCCCCCATTTAGCCTGGACCTGTCCTCCGATAGCTATGTACGGGACGGAAGTGTTTCAGGTCCTCTCCAAAATGATTTCAATGTCTATCGACCCATTTCCTTTCTTGGCCCTCTTTGGCAATGTTTCCCCTGTTCCGACAGCAACTCGCAGATTTGCGGCCATTGCTCTTCTCCTAGCTAAACATGGGATTTCCCTCCATTGTGGAAGCTGTGCGCAACCCACAGTTAAAGCCTGGTTCCGCAGAATGACCTTCTGCGATTTGACAAGTGAAGTGTTTTTCCTCCCTACTGCCCTCTACAGCCCGTCCTGAAGACATTTGGCAGCCTCTCACACAATATCTCCTCACACTGACTCCTGACTCCCCCACTCTTACCTCTCAAGCGCCACTCAACGCTTCTCCTTCGGATGGCTCCACGCAGGACACTGATACATGATATCCCACACTCAGCTCTATTGCCTTACCCCGCAGAGTACCACTCCTATAGCATGTAATTTAACCTCTCCATAATTATCTACTGACTAGCTATACCTCACTGGCCTCATTGAAATATTTTTTCTATACGCAACCAATCCTATAATGTCTTGTAATGTGATATCTCATCTTCTTCTGGTCAATATTGCCTTCTGGTCCTGTAACAGTATACTGAAAATCATAAAAAATAATGGATAACCCCTGGTTCAATAACACAGAGACTGAGGGTCACCTAGATTGATTTTGTGAATATATGGCATTCCTAATTTCTCCTAAATATGTTTTAAAGTATATATAAAAGTAGTTTTTGATTTAGGTTGTAACATACATTGTTACAGGTGATGAATGTGTTAATTATGTTTTAAACATTATGTCATGTTTAATATTGAATACTCATTTTTGTGTGGTGTGTAAGAGGTTTGAGCAGTGATTGTTTAAAACATCACATTTTACTGTTTAACGTGTTAGAATAGTAGAATCCCTAAAAAGGTCTTGTTTATTTACTACTTGTAATTGATAGAAAGTACTTTTAAAGTTCAGAAAATATTATTTGAAAGTTGAAAACATATGTATTTACTCGAAATTGGCATACTCCCAACCTAGATATGTCAGGTTTTCTTTGTTATAATTTAGCTTTCAGAAAATAGTCTTGTGTTATTCAGCAATATTTTTTAGACAGACTGAAAACAGGTGTAGTGCACTTGAAGCGGTCATATCAACTGACAGAATGCTAGTCTGCAGCCAACTTTATTTTGCCTTTCCTATATTTTTTTAAGTGTACTCTGCCACGTGGTTGCTTAGAATGCACAATGTTTCTTTTTGTTCTGCCATCCATTTAACTATTTGTTGCCCCATTTTCACAGTACAGTATGAAACTATGGGGCATATATACAAACCCCATTGGCCACTTAGGCGTCACTTTTTTTGGATGCTCCGGTGGCATAGCGCCATTTCCCACATTTATAAGATGGCTCTAAGCCACTTAGCGTGCCTTAATGCCACCATGTAAATATGCCCCTTTCCGCCGCCGTCCTCTGCGAAAAAGTGGCATGCAATTGGTGTTGTAGTGGGCCTTTCACCGCAACACCTATTATTTTTTTACTCTGCCCCAGATTTACATGCATGAGGCAGCGCCAAAACCTAATGCCAGGGAACACCTGGTCTATCAATTTCACCTCATTTTTTTACTCTTTCTATGTGTGCTGCATTCTGCAGGACACAAAGAGCAAATCGCCATAATTGATTGTTTATGTGCAGAAAGGTGTCCCTTCCTGCACATAAACAATCGCCCCTGCAACACAGGCACACTTGCAACACTGGTTCTAGGCAACTTTTTTGCACCAGGGGTGTGTTGTATTCTTGTGAATACTGCACATCCCTGCGTTTAAAAGATGTCGGAGCATGCCAATGCCAAATTTGAAGTAGCACTGCGCTCCGCTCCTTATTTGTAAATATGCCCTCTATATGTATAGACATCATGGACAGATATGTTTATGCTAAAATGTTATTTAATAACATGTACAATATACAGTAAAATATTTTTGGGATGTTATACATTATTTATTTGAACTAGGTATTGTCCCTAAACATGTGAGAATATTTTCGAGGTTCTTCAGTGCGAGGGTTGGTGGTACTGCACCGCTGCGCCCCGCACCTCCGAGACTTGCCGCCGCCTGCCAGATTACAAGTTAATTGTGGTCTGCCAGGCGGGTGGTGTGGCGTTCCCAGGGTGGTGCCTCTTTCCAAAACTGTGGTGCCTCTTTCAAAGGCTGTGGTGCCTAGGAATGCTTCACAAGGTTCCGGCACGGCATGGACTGAAAAGTCCATGTCGTGCAGAAACCTTTGTGCATGCACACAGGGGGGCATATGTTATGCCCCCCTGTGTGCATGCAGAAATTAAGGAGGCACAGAGGGCCCTCTAGGGTCCCATTTATTTCCTCTCCGCCAGGGTTGACATGGAGGAGGAACCTGCATGTCTCTGCCGGCAGAGAGGAAACTCGTTATATGCTTGGCGGAACCGCGGCGGTACCGCCAAGCATATTGCGGCCTCCTGCCTGCCACGCCACCTCCAGGGAAAAGCGGTTCCCTGGCAGCAGCCGCGGTCCCAGGGTAGTCCAACTGCCCAACTCGCCCCGCCACCATGAGTCTGGCGGCCCTCAGACTACTGATGAATTGTTTTCAGTATCTCCTTCTATTTGAATATGAACTTTGTAAGCTAAACCCGGGTCATTCAAATACGCTTTCAGTCGTTAGACCCCCCCACATTCAGGAGGAAATTAATCGTCTGGTGGGCTACTGTTATTTCGCCCACACTGTCTGTCATTGCCCTCTCCCTGCTCTTCAACAGGACCCTCTTTCTCTGAGGCTTCCTTTTTCCTGGTAGCATCTCTCTTCTTCTTTAGCTGTTGCTTGGGTTGCTCATGTGACCCCCAACCCCAAGCAGTCTCCCCTTTCCTGCTGATAGGTCTGTCACTTGTCAGATCCTTGAGAAGAATAAGCCCTCCAACCACCCCACCCGCCGGGATTTGGTTTCTTGTCTCCACGATCCTATAAAGAATAATGTTCATCAGAAAATTGATATCTCCCTAATTTGCTCCTATATCTCAAGATAAACCATCCTTTGTCTTCATCCCCGTGATAGATTCTTCGTCTAACTAATTTTATTCCAAAATCCACTCTGGGGTGTTGCTTTCTCACCTTGGGATTATTGCATCTCTTGTTTCTTTTCTTTTTAAGTAATCTCATTTTCTAAATGGGTTTCAGCTGGGGTTTCTTCGGCTTTGTGCTGAGGGTGTCTCTTCCAATGGAGACATAAACTTCAGCATCTCCCTCCAGCAACCGGTCCATGTGTCTATGGGTGCTCCTGTATTGCTACCTAATGTACACTGATGGTCTACTATGGATCGAGGAGCTGCCATTTGGGACTTGGCTTCTTCTTAGCTAGAAAAAAATGTACAAACTATGGCCCTTGGATGAACCACGCTGACGATGCGGGGGTTAATACTTCTCCCTTTTCTCTTTCCAAGGCAGCTCTCTGCAAGGTCAACTTCCTTTGCAGCCACAACACATGCACCAGAGAAGAGGAACATTTTCATTCTCTGATGTTTTAGGTTCAACTGTGACAGAATGAAAACATTGTATCTCTAAACCGGAACCATGGCAATTGAGTGCAAATTAATTATTATTATTACCGATACAGTTAGCCTGCTCTTCCTAGGGCATACACGTATAATACACCTTGTGTAATATTTAATAATTAAATCTTCTACACATGTGCATCATTGTGTGTTGTAATATATGATTTCAGGAGTGATGCCATCAATGGTGCCGTTTGAGAAGTCATACGTGATACCAACTATGTTGTCATCTGAGACATGATCAGTGATGTCATGTCTGAGATCATGAGCAGTGCATGCAGGTGTGGGAGTTATGTTTTGCTTAGCATATCACAGCTGGCGAATTTCAGCAGGGTTTAAGTTTTGCTTTTGAACCATAACTTCACTGTACATATTTTGTTCAGGACATTTTCAGTGAAGTTTTACTTTTTATAAATATACATCATTGTTGTATGAGCAAAGGTAACTTTATCTTCTATGAAGATGTTTTCAGTTAATTTTCAAGGCTTTCTTATTTAGACTGCATCCAGCAAATCTGTTGAAATAATATACAGTACAGAGCCTTCAGGTGGGAGCAGCAGGTTCTAGGCACAGGTGGCCAAGCTCTGTGCCAGTCATGTGCCACCAGGACCATTGTTCATGATGTTTGGCCATGTGCAGAGGGCTTTGCACTGAGAGCTATGCATATGTCCAGGCCCTCTGTCATTCACTGCTTCACTGATCCACTGGCGAGGCATGCATGTCCTCCTCATTCGACTGGTTATGCGTATGATGTAAATATCACTTTCTCCACATTAGAGGTAAATACAAAAAATGCAAACATAAAAATTCACGTGACACTCAGTAGAACCTCAATGGTGAGCTTTTCAGTATGTTCCATACTCCTTGTATTCCTGGGCCCGAATTACGTATCAGGTGGAAATATAGTGGTCCGCCGTCATGTACATTATGTGGTGCTCTGAAGAAGGACTTTGTTCACCTGATCTGTATATGTCCTGTTTTAAAACTAAATTGTCTTTTATTTTTAAAAATCCTTTTACAGATAGAGGCATACGCACCTGCAGATCTGCTATACTAAAGTGTCTTGAACCATATGACCCGCAACTTAACTGTAGATTGGTAACATTTTTACTTTTATAGGAAAAATTTATTTGAACTGCAATTTTGAATGGCATCTTACTAAAGAGATGAAATCTTTGATACATTGTTTAATTATTGTTTATCTAATTGGAACTGGTTTGTCAGCGGACAACCAGTAAGTCTAACATGTATATACATTGGTGCTAACACTGTCTTGATATGATGTCATCAAAAGCTGTAAACCTTATTAATGGTAATTAATGGTTTTAATATGCACAGTATATGTTCCTCTGCAGACTGTTTCATTTTATTAGAATTGTTATGGTTTTAATTAACTTAAACAATAAAGATTCACCCTTCACCCCCTTAGTGTCAGGCGCACTGTTGCTGTTTGTTCTGAGGCGCATCTTTAATTTGATGCGCCCGATTACAAAAACAATGCGCCGTCTTCAGCATAGACAGGAACTCTGTGAGTTTGGTGCTGAGGCTAGCGAGTTACTGAAAGGCAAGAGTGTGGTTGGAATCACGGCTCCATCTTTCGCTGGAGGTGGACCTGCCACTCTTTGAAGACCATGTGCTGGTGAATCCCTGGAGAGGTCCCTTTAACCAGTGTATCCCCCACCCTTCTAGAGTTGTCTCGGGGCTCATTCAGACTGTGCCCACTTCTATCTGGCACACAGTCAGAGCAGCTCCTGACAGCTTGTTTGCTTCTGCACCCATATATTTCACACAGTACCAGCTCAAGGGAAAAGTGCTCCCTCATTTTTAAGGGGTCACACCCCCATGCGAATGAGGGAATGTCTAATTTTATGGAAGAGGCTGCACAAGCATCTGCAGCAACATCTATAATACCAAAGTGCTCCGGGGGCACATATAGGAGCCGCCAAGACCCACCCAACAATTATCGCTTTCTGTTATATGGCCTTTGGTGCTCAACCTCATTGCCGGAGACTGAGTTTGGGTATCAACCGTGCAGAACACAATAGGAGCCAGCACAACCATGTCTCACGTTTCACAACGCTGCCTTCGGACTGAATTAGATTTTTCTAAACATCTTTTAATAATGTAAGGAGCAATTACTCAATTTTGTACGGTTGAAAGTCTACTTAAAAAGCCAGTTCAATTTCTTATTGCATCTTCAGAAACGCTTGAAGTCAATGTCAATTTCCCAACTACCAAAAGCGCTGCAGTGGCATATCAACGAAAGATTAAGCGCTATATAAATGCTAATTGACATAACACTATCCTAAATAACAGCATTTTAGAATATACGTGGAGTAGATCCATTTTCCCAGCATAACTCCAAGGATTTTTTCAAGTAAATTGTTTGAAATAAATCCGCACAATCACTTCGAGTTCTAAATGCTGAACATGTAGGTTCACAGGATGTGCTTTCTCTTTTATACATCAGTTTTTCCATTCCCTTGGCCCTATTCATCTTCCTTCTTTAACTTCGTTTGAATGTTTCAATCTGTTCTGTTTCCCCAAAACCATAACATCGTCCTTTTAGCTATTTATAGACATAAAGCAGTCCACATCTGCCTTTGGTTTTAGAAGAATCAATTGCTGTAGAGTTACCCTTACTTACCAGCTGAGCAGATGTTGTAGTATTGGAAAGGGGTTTCTTTACAAAGAAACACTTCAAGCCGGAAATCAGATACAAGAACATGGCTGCAAAATACACCCCTGACATTAACTCACTGGACCAGCCCTCTTCCTTGCCACAGTGAACTAGAGAGAACAGATTATTGCCAAAATACTTGTAATGATTGTAAGTGGATTTTCAGTTTGAAACATACGCCAAAAAGATGTTTTGAAACCTAAAGTCCCTCAGTAATCTGAGCATGTTTTTCTCAACTATCCTTTCCTTGGCAAGCTCGTGGTTATTTTTTTTACCATTTTTTATTGCAAGCATTTGTCACAAAAAGAAAAAGAAAACAGGCTACCACATAAATGTGGTCACTATATGCTTGTAATTCAAATATTACATTTAAAATATACACCGATGGCTCTAATAAAAAATGCTTTTTAGTTGTGTCATGCATTTTCCATTACATTTTATGAAGGCAACAAGAAAAAAAAATATCACCCGTCAAACTACATAAAATTGCAGGAAGCTACAATGTTACCAAAACACACCTTTAACAGCATCAGCAAAGCCAATAGGTCTGACCTCGACTGTATCTTTTATCTGGCAATATTGAATGCATTGTAACTTTGATAAAAGAATGAGGATGTATGTTTATAGTTTGCACATGTTATGGTGCTTGCACCAGTATTAGATGTGGTGTGTATGCTGCTTGCACCAGCATTAGGTTTGACGTGTAACGGTGCTTGCACCATTTTGGCAAATTTGTTTTTTTTAAATATTTTTATCTGGTTTTTATTGTTAGTAAAATATAGCATAGAAGCACAGGAGATAGGTGTTTGGTAAATAGGTGTTTGGTAAGCTACAGATGACGGAGCGGATATGCCTTGGTATCTACCAGTCCTGAACTGTTCATGCAACTGGGCCCGGTATTCCTAGATAGAGATAGGTAGTTCTTATACTACAATTCACAAGTGTTAGGCCATTGATTTCACAATTCCAAATATACACTTTTTGTGATTCTGGCTGTTGCTATAGCTTTATACTGTTAAAAAAGAGAATTATAGACCAGTTAACAAAAAATAAACGTGCAACCCCTTCCTCCCCTTTGAACCCTGCCTAAAAAACATCTATGGCGGGGACATTGTGTTGTGTGGGATCGATGAAGACACAGACTCCATGTATCTCCATCCTGGACTATTAGTAGTAGCGAAGTTTGGTCTGCAAAGGGGAACAAGCATTTACAATGCAATGGTCTCTGCAATATTATAGGTAGAGCTATTGGTATTGCTCATTATTTTTTTATCTTGTTTGTATCCCTAAATAAATGGCATTGTCATTTCTATGGGCATTAGCTTTTTTTTTGCATATGCGATACCTATTGCATTAGCAGAGAGAGAGTGAGGTAGTGAGATAGAGAGAGAGTGAGGTTTTGAAATAATAGAGAGTGAGGTATTGAAATAGAGAGAGAGTGAGGTAGAAAGAGAGTGAGGTAGTGAGATAGAGAGAGTGAGGTAGTGAAAGAGTGAGGTAGTGAGGGAGAGGGATGTTGTGAGGTAGTGAGATATAAGCATAGAGTGATGTTGTGATGTAGTGAGATAGAGAGAGAGGTAGTGAAAGAGAGAGTGAAAGTGAGTTAGTGAAATAGAAAGTGAGGTAGTGAGAGAGTGATTGAGGTAGTGAGTTAGAGAGAGAGAGGGAAGTTGTGAGCTTGTGAGCTAGAGAGTGAGGTAGTGAGAGAGTGAGGTAGTGATGTTTTGAGAGAGAGAAGTTGTGAGATAGTGAGGTAGTGAGATAGATAGAGTGGAGTAGTGAGCTAGAGAGAGTTATGTAGTGAGAGAGAGAGTGAGGTAGATAGAGAGTGAGGTAGTGAGAGACAGAGAGAGTGAGGTAGTGAAAGAGTGAGGTAGTGAGGGAGACACAATAAGACAGTCTACTGTTCCTCCTGCATTATCCGAGGATAAGGTTTTGGTGACTAAGAAACCTTTCATACACAATTTTAAATAAAGTGGGGTTACATCAAATAAATACCACTGGTTTAAAAAAAAAAAAGTATATAGATTTTTTGCGCAAACTTAAAAAAGATTAAATAAACTAAGGTTTGCATAATTGACCTGCCAATTAAAAAAGTAGTACAATGCTTCTATTCCAACACTTTTCCAGGATTGCGAAGTGGAGCAACAGTGGGTATTACAGGAAAAGAGCTACCAGATTACATGCTTTTTCAGTAAAAGCTGAGATATGATATCCTAGTGAGCGTGTGTCCTCAATCTCTGGGGCTTAATACCTTTACTTCAGCTAGTCCACAGCAGTCCACATGCTGTTTGCAAGCCATGCGGACCGATTGGTAACAACTGCGGTTAGCACAAATGGCTGATGCATTAAAAGAGTGCATTTGGCAGGTGGGCTGACAGAGACTAAGATGCCTGCTTTGCGACAGAGCTCCCACTCATAGTCCCATATCCCTGCCCGCCCTGGTGATCCAGGTGCATGGAGACCTGTGAGGGAAAGAAGCCCTGAACCACAAATCCACCTTCCAAGAATGGAAAGAAAGGTACTGAGGTAACTGAGGCGCCGTCCTACAGTCCTACACCAGACCACTATCATTTCAATAGCTGTGTCACTAAGGGGTGGCAGCCACGGACATTAAACAATCCATCTGCGCAAATGTGAATTTACATTTAATTCTGGATGAGCACACCGCACTTTTAAATAAGGTAGAGGGTTGTTTCTGTCACTACATCTGCGAGTAGCCCTCCACCCGTCCGACATGTATTTTGCTGTTCTGTAGGCTTACTAAAACAGCTCGCCAGCCCCCGGCTATGGCGGGTCGGTGGGCCGCTTCCTCGTTCGAGACACGGACGGGGGGGGGCGGAAAAGGAGACAGCGGGAGGGAGGGTGGGGGGTGGGGGAAGGAGACACGGACAGCGTTGAGGGGGTCTCTCTAAGCATGGCCCATAGGTGAGCCCGAGCAGTGTCTCTACATTTTAGGCTTACTAAAACAGCTCGCCAGCCCCCCGGCTATGGCGGGTCGCTTCCTCACTCTCGGGCACCTTCCCAGCGCCTGGCAGCCTCGGGCTGCTGCAGGCACAGCAAGCTAACAATCTGTGCTAAGCATAGTGTGCCGTCCGACATGTATTTTGCTATTTCTGTTATTGCATCCAGAGGGTGGGTGGGGGAGGTGGTGAGTCTCTCAAACGTCCGTGGGCAATTTAATTAACGGTGTGGCTTAAAAACACAAACGCAAAAAATCTGTGCTAAGCATAGTGTGCCGTCCGACATGTATTTTGCTGTTTCTGTCATTGCATCCAGAGGGTGGGTGGGGGAGGTGGTGAGTCTCTCAAACGTCCGTGGGCAATTTAATTAAGGGTGTGGCTTAAAAACACAAACGCTAAAAATGTGTGCTAAGCATAGTGTGCCGTCCGACATGTATTTTGCTGTTTCTGTCACTGCATCTGCGAGTAGCCCCCCACCCATCCGACATGTATTTTGCTGTTTCTGTCACTGCATCTGCGAGTAGCCCCCCACCCGTCCGACATGTATTTTGCTGTTTCTGTAGGCTTACTAAAACAGCTCGTCAGCCCCCGGCAATGGCGGGTCGGTGGGCCGCTTCCTCGCTCTCGGGCACCTTCCCAGCGCCTGGCAGCCTCGTGCTGCTGCAGGCACAGCACACTGCCGCACCCGCATGCAAGATAACTCAAGCAAGCAAGTTAATGGGTACCCCTGCCCCCCAACACCCACTCACACTCACCGCGGGGATCCAGCAACGGATGCAGCCGCAGCAGGGCCTCCCGCCAGTGACGACACTCCGAACTCGGCCCAGGGAACAGCGCACACGGCAGGCTCCACCCAAAGCCGCACGCTCCGCGCTGCAAACAAGTGAAGAGCCGAGAGTGCCCAGACAGGGGAGGGCTTGTCACAGGGCAGTAAGAGGGCAGAAGTAAGGGCGGCATAACCGGGTGTCTGTGGATTGCAGGGGAAGGGCTAAATGAAAGATCGATCCTCACTGCAGACAACAACAAAAAAATGGCGGCCTCAAGGTTCCGATTTTTTTCGGATTCGGGGGCGTGGTTTTGCTGATTTGAGTGACAGACAACGTCACTGTCTAAAGAACAGCAAAATTTACGCCCCCGAATCCGAAAAAGACGGGGCTTGTTTGGAGTGATGCATCTCTCCTCCAAGTTTCTGTCACTGCATCTGCGAGTAGCCCCCCACCCATCCGACATGTATTTTGCTGTTTCTGTAGGCTTACTAAAACAGCTCGCCAGCCCCCGGCTATGGCGGGTCGGTGGGCCGCTTCCTCGTTCGAGACACGGACGGGGGGGGGGCGGAAAAGGAGACAGCGGGAGGGAGGGTGGGGGGGTGGGGGAAGGAGACACGGACAGCGTTGAGGGGGTCTCTCTAAGCATGGCCCATAGGTGAGCCCGAGCAGTGACTCTACATTGTAGGCTTACTAAAACAGCTCGCCAGCCCTTGGCTATGGCGGGTCGCTTCCTCGCTCTCTGGCACCTTCCCAGCGCCTGGCAGCCTCGGGCTGCTGCAGGCACAGCAAGCTAAAAATCTGTGCTAAGCATAGTGTGCCGTCCGACATGTATTTTGCTATTTCTGTTATTGCATCCAGAGGGTGGGTGGGGGAGGTGGTGAGTCTCTCAAACGTCCGTGGGCAATTTAATTAACGGTGTGGCTTAAAAACACAAACGCTAAAAATCTGTGCTAAGCATAGTGTGCCGTCCGACATGTATTTTGCTGTTTCTGTTATTGCATCCAGAGGGTGGGTGGGGGAGGTGGTGAGTCTCTCAAACGTCCGTGGGCAATTTAATTAAGGGTGTGGCTTAAAAACACAAACGCTAAAAATGTGTGCTAAGCATAGTGTGCCGTCCGACGTGTATTTTGCTGTTTCTGTCACTGCATCTGCGAGTAGCCCCCCACCCGTCCGACATGTATTTTGCTGTTTCTGTCACTGCATCTGCGAGTAGCCCCCCACCCGTCCGACATGTATTTTGCTGTTTCTGTAGGCTTACTAAAACAGCTCGTCAGCCCCCGGCTATGGCGGGTCGGTGGGCCGCTTCCTCGCTCTCGGGCACCTTCCCAGCGCCTGGCAGCCTCGTGCTGCTGCAGGCACAGCACACTGCCGCACCCGCATGCAAGATAACTCAAGCAAGCAAGTTAATGGGTACCCCTGCCCCCCAACACCCACTCACACTCACCGCGGGGATCCAGCAACGGATGCAGCCGCAGCAGGGCCTCCCGCCAGTGACGACACTCCGAACTCGGCCCAGGGAACAGCGCACACGGCAGGCTCCACCCAAAGCCGCACGCTCCACGCTGCAAACGAGTGAAGAGCCGAGAGTGCCCCGGCAGGGGTGGGCTTGTCACAGGGCAGTAAGAGGGCAGAAGTAAGGGCGGCATAACCGGGTGTCTGTGGATTGCAGAGGAAGGGCTAAATGAAAGATCGATCCTCACTGCAGACAACAACAAAAAAATGGCGGCCTCAAGGTTCCGATTTTTTTCGGATTCGGGGGCGTGGTTTTGCTGATTTGAGTGACAGACAACGTCACTGTCTAAAGAACAGCAAAATTTACGCCCCCGAATCCGAAAAAGACGGGGCTTGTTTGGAGTGATGCATCTCTCCTCCAATGGCTGGCCTCCTTTTAGGAAGCCAGCCAATGAAGGAGAGACAGGGCAGGGAGGCGGGACCTTCTGCGCTACTAAGAGTCATTAAATCTCCGGCCTAAGACTGCGCAAGCGCAGCCTTTTAGGCCTTCGACCTAAAAAGTAGATGGGACTGAAGAGTGGGACAATGGATGTGTGGGGTTTCATTTAGTACCGCTGTTTCGGCAAAGTGTTTTTTAATCCCATCATCTGGTGGGTGGGTGGTTTACATTGGTGTTTTTGGCGGATCACTGACATAATATCGAATTCACAAATATAGAATTACGAAAATATCGAAGAAAAAACAGGTAAGTACAAAAAAATAGTTTTAAAAAATATAGTTAGTCAAAATATCGATTTTTTTAAATTGTCTTAAAAGTAATTTAAAATTAATGAAATAATAAATATAACATTTACTATTACCACTCTAGTGAGTGCAACAGTAGGGAAAGCGTTGGATAGCGTAGGGGTAAAAATTACTATTCCCACTCCAAAGAGTGCAACAGTAAGGAAAGCGTTGGATAGCGTAGGGGTAATAATTACAATTCGATATTAAATTACTTACCTTCAATTCGATATTTTTCACCACTATATTCTGTCCATTCAATATTTTGTCCATTCTATATTTTGACTTCGATATTTTGGTAATTCTATATTTTGAATTCGATATTTTGTCTTGTTACCGTTTTTGGCTTTAGCTGCTCCCAGGCTAGTTTGCAATATGGACAGATTCAGCTCTGCCCCAGCCTGCCTGGCAGACCTACATTGGCTTTAATCTTCTTTGCCACGCTCATAAGGCAATTTACAATACTGGGTCAGTAATTCTACAGGCCAAAGTGAAATGGCATATTCCACTGTGCGATATAAGGAGCGAGAACCTGCCTCTCGCCAAGGTCAAGCGGATAAAAAAAGTTAGAACTGGTGGATGCTTGTTTTCACACCTGCAGCATCCTACTGGATTGCCTTACCCCTAGATATCCGTCTTACCGAAAACCATCTCTGGTTCCCCCCAAAAAATTTTACTTGCCTTTCCAGAGGCTAACTTTTTTTTGAGGATCTTATTTTCAATTTTGTTCTCACAGTTGTAGAAAAAGGTAGGAAGCATTTAAGTGCTGGGATATCCCCTTGGGGATGAATGTTGTGCTCTATAAATAAAACAAAAAAATATCTAGTCTGGGGGTAGGGGGGCAAGGGGTCGTTCATTATCCTTGATGTGTATTTTAAAGTCTTCAACTAAGGTGTCCCAATATTATGCAGTTTCTGCAACCTTCTCCTTCTTCCCTGTGAAGGTCGGTGCCCTCAGCTCGGGCACATTTAAGGACTTCTGGGTATATTATCAAGAAAGGAGTTAAAATTCCAATAGAAGCCCATGTTCACACCAGAACATGGGCTTCTATGGGAATTCACAACAGCATATTATCAAGCCCATTATCGCCGCTTTAGTGGCAGTTTCCTGCCACTAAAGCGGCGATAATTTTAACGTCGTTTCTTGATAATATGCCCCTTCATATCCCCAGATTATCAGTCTTGGCAGGAAGGGGGACTTCCAGCACATGGAGAGTGCACGTTTGGCCAGTAACGAGGAGAGGTATGCGAATTTTCTGGTGAACTTTTTGTCATTCAGTCTGTGAAAAAGCTGTGCAAACATCGCTGAGGCTGCTCCAGGTAGGACGCCCTTGTATTTTGGATTGTCTATTACACATATGACCAATACTGCTGTATCATTGGATAACTCCAGAACATGTGGAGGATATCAGCTTATGCTGTGTGAGAACAGTGCAAAGCCTACATGGGGTGGGGTAAGCTCCATGTAATACATGAAATTCAATGCATTTAAAGCGGGAATTTGGGAGCTATTCTAGGATTTTCAGCCAGGGCTGTCCTATTGCATTTCCTAAGTGTACTTCACTGGGAGTAGGCCTGCTCAGTGTACTGTTGGTTCGCTTTACACAGCAAAACAATTAACGATCTGTCATGTCCGGTTGCATACAACGTTTGAAGAAGTACATTCAACTCTAGTTCGGTCAGGAGGGCATTCCATTGCTTTTTTAGGGCACCGCCAATTCTACCATACATTAGGAAGTTACTTCCACCCTGATGGTAAATCACCAGCCTGTCCTCTTTTCCTTTCCCACCTTCGCTTCCTCCCTTCGAGGGTAATACAAAAGACCACCAATTGCAGCATACGCCATAATCGTGATTACCTACCGATTGTACACATGACCAATCACGTCAACGATATGCCTACTGTAACACCAACGGCGTATGACGATACCAGTATTGCCTTCACTATATCTGTACTGTATATATAAAAGTTTTTTCTAATAAAATCTTTTGAAATAAATGTAATTTTTTTTTTTTAAACTACAGAATGCTCCCCCTGAAAATAAATCACCCAATGTAATCAAACCTGATTAACTGGCAGTGACAAAGATGGTTATCTTACCTCAGTTGCTAGACTTTTTTGATAAAATTCCACTCCTGATCCCCCTGAGAATCCATCGGGAGCTAGACTGCCTACTAGCTAACCTAATCTGGGGTATGATAGGAAAATGAGTAGCCTTGGCCAAAGTGAAGCTACCGACCTCGGGAAGTGGATTGGGCCTCCTGACTTGGTTACTATTCAGCAGCCCAGCTGCAATCGCTGGCATACTGGCTAGTGTGCTAAAACCTTCAGAAAATGGGATTCTCTCAGAAGCAGCTCTGGTGGTGGGGGGCACAGTGGCTACACATGCTACTATTACTGAATACCACAAAGGTTGGCAAATTGCCTCTTCTACTCACCCCAGCCTTAGCTTGTCTGAAGCAAAGTATTTCATATGCCAAGTTGTCACAATGCTATGCCTCAGCAATACTACAACAGGGTCTCTCTACACTAGAGGGCACCCTCATGGCAAGCTCTCACAGAATTAAAGTAACAATGTTCAACCTCTAATAACAAAAGTATAACTTAGGAAAACAATCTTACCTAGCCATTTTGAGATTTATGAGTGTCTCATAAATGACTATCCTATAACATTAGCAGCATGGCTATAGGGGTCAGTACATCAGGGCATTTCAGAAGAGGCAATATAGCGAGAAAGGTAGTGGGACAAAGGTAGTTTGAGTCCATATGCTTCATCGGGTGGGCATTCACCAGATGTCTATGAATTTCAAAGGAAATAGCTGAGTTTTTAAGCCTCTTAAATGGTCTGGGAACATATAAAGGATTTCCAGTGTGGTGCCTTGGAGGTGCAGGGATCAGCCCCCTGAAACACTTCGATCTTATTTTATGGTGAGACTGTATCTGGATATCTGGTATGGTGTGCTAGCAACTCTCTAGACAGGTAGTTAGGAGTCTGGCCAGGGAAAACATTGTGGGTCAGCATAGGGGTTGGGGTCTGCTCGCTATTGCACTGGTTGATGAAGGAATTTTCTTTGTGTAGTGTTATGGTGCAAGTGCTTGGACTGAAGTTGAGTCTAGTGTCAGAGGTTCGGGATCACTGACATTCCTATAGTATTTCTTTTGCCGGATGTCTCACATGGCAGTATACGAAAGATGGAATTCTCACCTTCAGAAGCAAAGCCAAATGTTGATGAGCAGTGGGCAGATTCCGTGCAGCATCTATAAAATGATGCAAGTCACAACCATATTGATCTCTGTCTCAAATGTATGATCTTTCCTTGATAGCAAACCTGTTATGCGGGCAAGAATACAGTGCCCAAGGTGGACGGCCAGCTGAGCAGGATATCATGCCAGATCCATTCCATCAGGAGCAGTGTCTTTTTTTTTAGAGATTATAGCACAGTCAGTTTGAGTGAACCCAATTAGATGCGCACTAGCAATTATAAGCGTTCCTGATGGCCTCCATCATACTCTTGGGTAGACTTGGCTATCATCTACTAGTCGAGATTCCCACTGCCAAGCAGCTCCCTAGTTAGTCCCTGCTTCTACTAAATACTGTCAGTGACAGAGTCGAACATTTCAATATATTTCATTCAGCGCTTTGTTATTACCGAATAATTACAATCTGATTGATTTATGGAAGCAATATAAGATATGCATTGTTAGTACTATTTTGCATTGTTCGTACAAGTTTTGTGCAACTACATAATCCAGGCACAGCATATAGCCACCTTTCGTGTGCTTCTGAACAGCACTTTTCATCAATATATGCCACGCTTACACATGAAGAATAACACATTTAACTGGACACCTTGGATCCACTAAACACAGCACAGATATATCTCATCTCCACCAAACCAGGCCAGACTTAACTTGGTTATATCCCTCCTTTCTCTTATAAATTATCCTATCTGTCCTGCCGCCATCTCCTCTTCCATTTGAAGCCCTTCTTACCTAAAGCCTTCCCTAACTCTTTCTGTAGTTTTGCTTTCATACACATAATCTGTAGTATTTCTTATATGTTCGCCTCCATGCAAAACAATGCTTGTTCTCTACCCAAGTTCTTGTGTGTAGCGGGCGCCGATAATACCATGTTTGGGAGGGAGGGGGACAGCCAACACCATGCCCCAATTCTGGTGTGTGAAAAAGGACGCTTTATTGAAAACAGGTGCATAGCACAATGTCCAACCTAGGCCATTGCCTTACAAACTAATACCTCACTATACATCAAACAAACTGCTCCTCCATTTTCCCACCCCCACTCCTACGATCCCCACATAAAATCCCCCACCCTGCCGATAACAATACATTACATAACATTCCATAACAATCCTATTCCACAGTATTGCAGTTCCAAACTCCTGCCATCTAATAAAACCTACAACCCTATCTGTCCTTCAGCAACTGTAACTACCTAACCTCTATTGTAAACATATCCTACCTGCCTAACCTTTCCCTGGCCATGCCCCCAAAACTTCCCAAAATGTAACTCCAAACTTCTGCCAATCTGGCCAACTTTAGAACAACTCCGCCACCCAGGAAAAAGAGGGATATTAGGAGTGAATCCGCCTCCCCTTTTTTCTACCTGCCCTACTAGGAGTATTATCATAGAGGTTCTGTACCTTTTGACCCCTATCCAAACGTCTATAATCTCTAATAACTCCCGGTCCCATGTCCCCACATGACAAGTGTATCCCCTCCCCTCTTGAAAGTCCCCCGCATCAACTGAATCTTCCCCTGTGCAAACACCCCCAAAACTCTGCAATAATGTACCCTTCCAGTGTTCCTCCAACTCCGCCCCATGTGAATCTACAACATGGCGTGGCACTTACCAGCTACCAACATACCATACAATGAATGCATAATTCCTTCCACCTCCTGATCCCCCATCCTTTTAACAAAATCTTGAAGAAAACTTTATTAAACCGAATTTGCTCCAAAAACGCAGGATCGTTCCCTTACCTGGGCCCGCTTCACGAAAGAACCCCCCAGTATCCATATAATCCTGTCCATGGCGAGGGGGACCACACCAGAACTTGAAATAGAAAACTATGTGAGCAGATGAAAACAAGCATAACCGCGCTATAAACCTCCTGCACGCAGCTAGCATAGCTCTCATCCCCATTTGACATCATCTTTGTTGCCCCTCCCACATCCACCCCCTTTGTTCCCCCGTACGTTCACCCGAGAAGCTGAGGTCTCCAGCCTGTCAACACCCCCCGTCGTCCCCCCAAGTCCGTCCTGCCTCCCCTACTGCACACCCATCAGCAGACGATCTCCCTCACACAGACTTGTCCATTGAAGGCCCAAAATTCCAGCCGTGCTCGGCCCATCGGTTGACTCCTGTTAAAGGCCTTCCATACCCCTCATGAACTCTCTTTGAACTGTCCAGTGCTGCCTGGCATTCTGTGGAGCTTGATGTGTCGTCATAGAGGAAGTCATCCAGGTAATACAGAACCACTGGTGACTCGTGTGCCCAGAAACTAACTACTGGAAGAATGATTTGGAAGAAATTTGAGGGATGTGCCAGACATAAGCCGCCCATCGATAATGCTTTGCCCACATACCATTCACTACCGAAATGGATGCCCAGGAGGTCTCCATCCTCCAGGTGGGCTAGAAGCCTTTGGAAAGCTGACAGTATGTTGCATCCTCTCATGTCCAAGTTGCACCTGTGGTCTCTTACCAGTGACATGGCCACGTCAACCAACTACTACGACACCAGTGGTCACTCCCAGTGACTTGGCCACGTCAACCAGCTAATCAGACACCACGATCACAGTGCCGTCACTGAATCGGTCCCCTGGAAGAATGATTTGGAAGAAATTCGAGGGATGCGCCAGACATAAGCCGCCCATCGATAATGATTTGCCCACGTACCATTCACTACCGAAATGGATGCCCAGGAGGTCCCCATCCTCCGGGTGAGCTGGAAGCCTGCGGAAAGCTGACAGTATGTTGCATCCTATCCTGTCCAAGTTGCGGCCGTAGTTACTTACCAGTGACATGGCCACGTCAACCAACTACTATAACACCTGTGGTCACTCCCAGTGACTTGGCCACGTCACACAGCTTATCAGACACCACGATCTCAGTGCCGACGTGAATCGGTCACCTGGAAGAATGATTCGGAAGAAATTCAAGGGATGCACCAGACATAAGCCGCCCATCGATAATGCTTTGCCCACGTACCATTCACTTCCGAAATGGATGCTCAGGAGGTCCCCATCCTCTGCGTGAACTGGAAGCCTTCGGAAAGCTGACTGTATGTCATATCCTATCCTGTCCAAGTTGCACCTGTGGTCACTTACCAGTGACATGGCCACGTCAACGACTACTATGACGCCCGTGGTCACTCCCAGTGACTTGGCCACGTCATGCAAACCTTGTGCCCTTCTTTGACCTACTTATTGTGCATCTCTCTGAGTATTCCCCTGCTGTCCGAAACTGTCTGTTCGTCCCCCTCCCACCCCAAGGGCCTCTCAGACCCAAAGAAAACTGATCATAAATCTGCCTGTAGCGCCCACGCAGACTTCTGGTTTGTTCCAACCGTTTAAGACTGCCCCCAGACTTTTACCACCCTAATTAGCATACGAGCCTCTGGGCCCCGCCCCTCTAGCACCCCTCCCCCCGAAAGGTTGCTGCTGCTGACCCCCGCCTGAAAACCCCCTTGTTGCGACTGCTGTCCCCCTGCCTGCGGTCCCGCTCCCCCCCCCCAAAGCAATTCACCAAGGCGTGCCTGCCGCCACATTTCAATCAGTCATGCCGGAACTTACAAAAATCCCTAGTGCACAGTCCCTTATTGAACTCCCAGCAGGCTCCCACTGAGCCTGTCTGCCCCCCGCCTGTACTCCCCTCCCCAAGTGGGCTGCCCTTGAGAAGGCCGATAAAGAAACGGGAGCCCGCTGGCTGTGAATACAGTCTTCCCCGCCCTGGCAGACCCCATCGTGCCACAGGTCCGTATCCAACTCCCCCCATTTGGCTTCCGTATCCCCTGCCATATGAGCTCTAAGCTCTTCGTCGTTCTGGGCTGAAGCTTAACCCTCCCCCATGATCTGGGCCTTCCTAATGACGTCCATATACTTGAAGAGGGCCACGGACCTCTCCGGGTATTTCTCGCAGTACACGCTGGCATATATTAGAAATGCTGCCGTCCAGTCTTCTTTAGTGAGAGGCACACTTGGCCGCTTTGCCAATTCGTATTCTTCCTACTTTGACCCTTCTTTAGCTCACACCTCTCTGTGCAGCAGCTTGAGCATTTCCACATACTCTCCCTTCCATATACACTCCTTAGTGGCAAACATCAGGTGTGCGCCCAATGGCTTCATCACTCCCATATAGGGTAGCTTCTTGATTTTCAAATCCTTACTCTCCAACTTTACGCCTGATTCTCCTGTCACTGCAGTCCCAGCGTCATCTACTGTCTTTACTCTAGCGCCGTCCCCTATGCCTACTGCCATCTTGTCTGTGTCCTCCGTGCCTACTCCCACATCCACCACATATTTACCCCTGCTTAATCTCCCCCTCCCACCCACCCCTTCCTCCCCTCCTGCCCCCACGAAAACCATCACAGGTCTCACCTCTCTGTCATTCGTTTTACCTGGTTCTAACGAGGGCGCCCTTCTCACTGCTGCCTGCCTTGCCACAGGAGCCGTTGCTGCTGCCAACCCCGCTGTCCGACACGTGGGCTGTGCCTGGTGTTGTGACATCTGCAAGGTACTACAAACAACATTATTCAGCCCCCCGCAACCCCGTTGTCGCATTCCATCAATTCACTCTCCTCAAGACTATCCCCCTCATAGGCTAACTCTTCAGGCTCCAACAGCCCCCAACTCCTGTCCACGGGGGGCGCTGACTGCCCTCTCCGGAGGTTCCTGCTAAGAAATTCATGCCTGGTCCTGCGTCCTCGATGTCCCGTGCCCCATTGAGGGCCCTCGGGTGTTGGGGCCAGCGAGACCGTTCGGGGCCTACTTATGCTGGCCGTTATGGGCTCCCCCACCAGTACTGGGTACGCCGCGCGAGACTCCACCCTCCCTTCACCTTGGCGCCAATGAGCTGTGCCCAGCTCTGCCAAGTCTGGAACCCGCCGCTGCTCCCCCGCCTGGAACAAAAAGGAATGGTCTGGTGTGCTGGGCCTAAATTCCCTGTCCTTCCACACCCCATCCTCGTCTTATCTACTCCCAGAGTAGTAGCCGTCCAATGGCGCCCACTCTATCAAGGTCCCCTGCAACCCGTTCAAGCCCGTCCCCTCCTCGCCGTCGCTCCATTCCAACTTCGCCAGACTCCCGCACCAGCTCGACCCCATCCCCGAAGAGCCGAGGCCCACACCCCTCCTACGCCCCCCCACACCTGACCCCACGCCTGCCGGGTCCTCCCCCTAGCTGATAAACCGAGCGACCCCCGTGCACCATATAGGCGTCGATCTGCTCCCTCCGAGACAAGCCCCAAACTTCCTCATGCCATGACGTAAAAATATCGAAGCCCCCACAGTCCCTCCCCCCCTTCCGACCCCATCTCCTCCCAGACGTCACCCTCTTCCTCGCCCCTGACCCCACCTCCCTCCTCTCATACCCCCCCACTGCTCCACAGAACCCCCAACCTCTCCCTCGACTACATCCTGCTCTAAGTTCCACCTGGCTTGAATAGTGCCCCGCTGATAACCCCCTTCAACTCCACCTGCACACTTCCCAACCAGGACCTTTGTTTCCCCACCACTCGGCAGACACCCTATGGGATGTACCTCCCTGCCGGTGGGCACAGAGTCCTCTTACCCCCTCCCCGCTCCACAAAACAGGCCTTGTGCCTCTATCCCCACCCACCCCCAACCCATCTAGCGCATTACCATTCCGAGCCCGGGCCAGGGAAACACGCTGCCCTTTCCTCCTGCGGGCCCCGCCCACCTCCAGTGTCGCCAGAGCCTCCACAGCTACGAGGGGCTCCGGAGCATTCCTCCCTACCGGGGCCGCTCTCCTGTTATAAGAGTGGCCCGCACCGCCTCAGAACCATTCCTCTCCACTGGGGTCGCTCTCCTGGTATCAGAGCGGCCTGCACCTCTTCCAAACCAGCCGGGGAGGCTCACGATGCGCTCCGTCTGCGAGCCCCACCCCTACCCGCCTTCACCGCAGCCTCAACAGTTACCTGAGGCAGCGGCTCTGTGCCCACACCCCGGGCTGCCTGCACACATTTCTTGCGGCCCAGGTCACTTACCTGCCCCTTCTTCACCCTCTTGGGGGGTGAGCAGGCCGCGAAGGCGGCCGCCACCCCCGCGGACGCGCACCTTGCTGGGTGCGCCACTTCCGGCTCCACAGACCGAATCACCTCAAGCTGGCTGTCCTCACCAAGCAGCCGGACTGCCTCTACTACTCTCCAGTCCTCGCCAGACATTTTAAATCGGCCCACAACTCACTAAAAAACTGCACAAAAAACGCTACCCTATCCTCACTAAATACTACAAAATCTAATTACAGCTACTCTCCGAGCCACCAGGTCACCAAACCTAAAATGGTCGCTGGGAGAGGGAGGGCAAACCCCTTATAGCCTTTGGGCTAAAAAATCAATTGGGCTACATTTGGGCTATACCCACGGAGCCCAAAATATTAACAAAAAATGGCTGCTGCCGGCCGCCCCTCCCCCTCCCAAACTGCCCGGGAGGCTGACCTTGCGGGCTCGGCTGCCCCCCAAGCCCCACTTGTAATTAAATGTATGACTGGTGGGACAGTTCATTCTCAATGAGTTCAGAATGCAACTGCAGCCAGATGCACTCTGATCTTCGTTGAGGAAGGGCGCACTCCTGTGCTTTCCGCTTCATATTGGAAGAAACCTATCCTGCAACTTAAAAGCATTCTTCTTTGGATTTATTACATTAGTGCCCCCTTTTCACTATCCCAACAATCCAGCCTCAGTTCCTAAAATATAATCACTGTCATTGATTTCAATACTAGGTTGGACAGTTCAGCCATCGTGGTGAACTAACTATTTAACTAAGATGGAAGTGTGGCTGGTTCTTATTTATTAAAACATAATCCTTGTTTTAAATGTCTTCCAGTTAGCTTACTGAGGCTTCAGGTGACATCAATAGGCCTAGTCAGCGTGCATTGACATTCATTTTACAGTAAGAGAAACAACTGTGCTATTAAATTATGTGAACGAGTTTCCATTGTACATGTTTCTCTTTTGCGCCTACCATTTCAGAAATTAAGCAAAATAGATTTCATTTCACTGTACTGTTTACTTAAGCTTAAATGTATGACTTTGTGTTTCTCGAGAAGGAAGCCACATACAGAATAATTAATCATTTGTAACAAATTAAAAGTTATTTACCTGAATCTGCTCTAAGAATTGTTCATCAGTTGCACTGTCTGATGTTTTTATTCGTACCACAAATTACATGCTATTTCCTTCATTTGATCTGAGCGCTACAATATAATAATGCAAAAAAGCATGTGTTTATGTTTCTTATTTGATTAATTAAAACTTTTGAAAAGCTATTGTTTTATGTGCAAATAACATTTTAGTAGAGCCCTATTATGTCAGATCTCACCATGTCGAATATATGGCTTTCCCTGCTTGAAACCTATAAATGTGCCCTTTTGGGAGGTGTCAGACTTTTTATTTACTCCAACAGAGGCAGACTCCACGTTATTCTGTTGCTACTTAACCGTTTCTTGACTGTGAACTGAGCATTTTCTATGTTAGTCCTCTTATTGAACGATACTTGGGTTCTGGCTATTTATTTGTTTTGTAGTTTGATCCTCTTGCAGTTGTATTTGATGTTGATTTGAATTATCTAACTTTTTTGCCTTCTTTAATGATTTTAAAATTTTTAATAATCTTTTATGGTTTTGACTTTCAATGTTGTCCTGTGAAGAGAAACAAGGAAGATGCATGGTATAAAAACCTTAGATATAACAGGTTTCTCTTTTTTACTTGCACAGGAGCCATCACCTTATGAGACTCACACAGCCAAAATCCTGCATCTAAAACATTTTGATTTATTAATTAAAAGTGTTGACAGAAGCAATGCATCTTTAGTAACAATTCTGCAGACCTACACTCTCAGTCAGTAATGCACTTCATACCATCTTCAAAACATATGGGGTACCTTACGTCAATCCACGCTTCGTTGCCTGGAACAACCATCAAACCTCACTATCAACATTCTTCTCACTTCACATCACAAATAGGGAGGGCTATGCAATTATGCAATTGTTCAGCCACAGTGATTTTCGCGTAATTATAGATTTGCCACATTAGCCACATAATCCAACATCTGCTGCATAATGTTAAAAAATAACAAGAAACGCAGCCACACGCATTGATGTGCAGTGGAAGGCCCTTTGCAAAGCTGGACTAGCCACCTTTCTGTTGCTTATTGTTATGTTTGGGTGTTAAATTGGTACTAACGAGGTGAAACCAAACACCATACAGTTTTACTAAGTTTAAAAATGATGAAATGATGATGTAATAATATTACAGACAATGCGCATTATGCTGCTTAATTTTTCTTTTATTACCACATAATTTACTCAATCCTACTGCATGATTTGGCCCTGTCCTGCCACATAATTCCAGTGGCCCTGCAAATAGGGCAGACAGTCTGATGGACTTACACCAATATACCCAAGTCTGTGTAAGGTCTCCACCGGCGGAATTAGTGGGGGGCACCACCAGAGGAAACTCTAAAGCAGGTGGACCATCGGTTTGATGGATAGCTATCTGCCCTCTAAATTCTAAATCAGTGACTTAACCTGTTTTCAGAGATACCGCAATAGATATCTCTCACCTTGGTAGTGTAACACAGTTTAACTTGAATGTAATCTTGGTTGAGTATAATACTAGAGTTGCTGGATAGATTATTTGTGATTTAAGAGCATCTTGATCAAAATGACTACTACACTACAAGACAGCTACGACATATCCCTAAGGAATCATTTCACTCCATCTATATTTTGTCTAGAAACACTGAGTGGGTAAGAAAGAATTTAACAAATGAGAACACTATTATCTATATTTTCAGGAATTGATCTTTAATTAAGTGCAGCAGTAGGCGTCAGCATACTCCAGTGATTCAAAAAAGCAAGCTGACCTTTATTGCAGAAAGTTACTGAGAAAAGATTCAGACATAAATCAATGGCCACCAGTGATATTTCGGACAGACAAACACAAGACACATTTTCCCAACTATTTCCAGGGATGCAGACATTCAAATAATATCGACCACACTGGTTAAATTTCAGTCTGAAGCATTGTAATCTCATATTTGGACGTTAAGAAATGCAGATGAACTAGCCATCTTAACTAGATTTTTGGAAGAAGCAAAAAAGTTGGTTTGAATTCTCAGGACCATAGACGTATTGTTCCATCAGACCCCCCAGAAATCAGGTATTGGCCCTTATGGTCGAACAGGAGACACTGCACATCATCCTCATGGCCCTTGAGGCTGGCCAGATGACCTGATGTCAAATCTAAGATCTTCACAGTTCCATCGTTGCTCGCCACCGCAACCAACTGACCAGTTGGGTCAAAGGCAAGTTGGTTGCCAGGATGTGGCCCAGCATCAACAGATAGCATGGGTGACACTTTTCGAACATCCCAGAGTTTCACTACTCCATAGGAATCACAGGAGGCGATGGTATCACCCTTCAAATTAAAGGTAGCATGGTTACAGGAGTGCATGTGTCCAAAGAATGTCTGAGCACACAGACCTTGTCTGGCATCCCAAAGGGAAAGTGTTTTGTCTGCAGAGCTGGTGAGAAGCGTGTTGGAGAAAGGAAGAAACTCAATGCTGTTTACTGAGTCCATGTGTCCACGCATGGTGTATCTGCAGCGCTCACTGTTGATGTCCCACACTTTACTCGTTGTGTCCATGGAGCTGGTCGCCAGGAAGTCACCACAGCTATGCCAGGAGCAGGCCCATATGGCATGTAAGTGCCCTTCCAATGCCAGGATGCACTCCCCTATTGCGAAGTCCCAGATGCGCGCCGAGCAGTCTCCGCCCACTGTGGCTAACTTGCTGCCACTTGGGTGGAAGCTGCAGCCAGAAAGCCAATCTGTGTGCCCTTCACCGGTCATGATTATGTCTCCGCTTGGGATGGACCACATCTTCCAGAGGCGGTCATCACTTCCCGTCACCAGGATCGCCTTCCTCGGATGCAAGGCCATGCAGCTCACTGCCATTTCGTGTCCTTTCAGGGTGTTACTCAAATGGTAGCCTCCAATCGTCAGCAGATGTGCGCTAGCCCCCCGGGCGTAAGCAAGCCGGGGATTCACTCTGGAATCTGGGGGGAAGTCAGAATCCTTGGGGTGTCTTTTGGTGGTCTGCTTTGTTGGATCGAAAGGTTCTTGAAGCAGTGACTTCTCCCTGGATTCTTGAAGGCATTTCTGAGTGGGTTCCTCGCGTGATGCCCTTTTTCTGTGTTTTGCTCCCGTGGAAACAGGAAGTTGAAGGCCACGTCCTGCTTCTAAGTTCTGTAAAGTAGCTTGCAGGCCAGTGACCTCTCCGACTGCTCGGTCCCGCTCCAGGGTGCTCAGCATCTTCTGGCGCAGCACGGTCTGATATTTCTCGTGCAGCTGTCTCATGAGGGGCTCGTAGGAGGCATAATGAGCCTTCAGCCTCTTGATGTCGTTGATAAGCTTGTTCTTCTCCTGGGCCACCCGCTTGTGATGCATCCGGTGGAAGTCGCGCTCCTTTTGAAGCTTGATCATGGCCTCCTTAGCTCTGTTGGCGGCTTCCTTATACCCTGCCAGGTCCTTCTTTAAACTCTTCACCTCTGTGTCTAGGTTCTGGTTGTGGGTGTACACATCTGGGACAAACCCAGCATTGTCGGGTTGTAACACGCCTTTCTGTACCATTTCGTACCATTCCCCTTGAAAACAGTCCAGGGTCCGGGTCATGCCCATCCTGACCAGGAAATTACGCAGGAAGTCGTCGACTACTTCAGGCCGCTGCCACAAGGGGAGCTTGGGCGTGACGGCGGGCCTTTGGGACTGTAGCTGGGCATCTTGGACCTGCCCCTGCACGGTCTGCACAGCCCTCGCCAAATCCTCGTCGCCTTCGACTATGCTGGCATCATCGTCGGCCGGGATCTCCTCATATTGGTAATCTTCTTCAGATCCCTCTGTGATGGAGACAGTATCCAGGTAGAAAGTCTCTGTGTCCCCAGACATGGCTTCGGCTCAATCGCCCAGCTTTTCGAGCGAGGAAGGCTTCTTCACACTACTCCGCGTTGTAGCGTCCTCTGTTGCCCGCAGCAACCACGGAGCAGATTATGATTGGTCAGAGCGTGTTTGACTCCATGGCAACGACGTGAACACAGAAAAAGAATGCGTCGTGACAGCTGGCGGCCATGTTAGAATGTAGTATTAAACTTGAACTGAGAGCGAAACCCCTTCTCTCAGTGAAAATTGCTAAATTAGTTCAATTTATAAAAACTGGATAATATTATTATTAAGAATTAAGTAATTTGTGTCTAAAAAAAAGGTGCAATTTTAAACTGCAAAAGCCGAGACAGAGAGAAGACCTCTTCTCGCATCTTGTGCCTGGCGCCAGGAAATACCTTTTGATTTTACTAAAATTATATTCGTAGTTCTGGCGTTAAAAAACAATATTGATTTTCCCCCCAGTAAATATGTATAAAATACATACCTATAGAATACATGCCAATAGCCCCGGTTCAGGAGGGAGTCTCCCGATTTTTAAGCAAAAAATGGTTTTAGTTTGGCTGTCTCCAACCTGAAATTGTCAATATTACTCAATGGGAGAAATACATTCTCCAAATTAATTTTTTGAAACCACCCACTTTACTCTTCCCAAATTTGCAATGTATTGTATTGTAATTGCATTTATATAGCGCTTACTACCCCTGACGAGGCGTCAAAGCTCTTTTTCGGCGACTACCACGCTACTCTGGGACCCATAGAAGATTAGTGTTGAATTAGTATAGTGAAACATGCAAGTACATTTTAAGTGGTGGATAGGTTAGTCAGTTATTTAGATTTGGAATGTTAGCAGAAGGATAGAGGAGGACAAAGGTTTGTATTTATATAGCGCTTGTTGACGCACGCTATTCAGGAAGCCTATAAAGGATTAGTGGTGAATTAATATGGTGAAATATGAAGTAATTTCATTGGTGGATATTAGTCAGTTACTTGGAGTGAGGAGAATAGCAGAGGGATAAAAGGGGAAGAAAGATTTGCATTCATATAGCACCTGTTCCCCTGATGGGTGTTGAAGCTCTTTTCTGGCGAGTAGCACGCCACTCCGGAACCCATAAAGGATTAGTGTTGAAAATTAGTATAGTATAAATATGAAGTAATCTGCGTAGTGGATATGTTATTCAGTTATTTGGGTAGTATATTAGTATAGTTGAATATGGTATTTGAGAAGTGAACATGTTAGTTTGTTAATTTTGATTGAAAAGGATAGTGGAGGGATAAAAGAGTGAAGGATTTTTTTTAAGGTTTTAGCAGTAGGAGGAGGCTTTTGGATGAGTAAAAAGGAGTTTTGGAGTGGAGGAGTCAGAGGGAAGAGTTTAGAAAGGTTTGTTTTAGGGGATCGGTATAGTAAAAAGAGGTGACAGATGATGCAAGGAGGGGTAGAGTAGGAGAGAGTTTAGAAAGGGTTATTTTGGTGATCATAGTAGTGGTATGGGGTTTGGGATAAACGAGAGAGTGGATGTAGCGGAATTATTGATAGATGTATAGGATGAGAGATAGGGTAGTGCATTGGAAGGAGTAGTAGGAAGAAGTTTGAGGTGAGTCAAAAGGTTGTGCTAGAAAATATATTGAGCGAAGTGTAGGCTGAGAAATAGGGTAGTGCATTGGAAATGCTAAATTAGAAGAAAGTGATAAATATATAGATCCATAAGTACATTGAAAGTATATAGATACATAAAGGAGGTAAGTATATGTAGATTAAAGATATTGATAGAGGCACAGGATGAGAAATAGGGTAGTGCATTGGATATGCTTTTTCAGGAGAAAAGTAACAGACACACAGATCCAAGTACATGGAAGGTACATAGATGCACAATGGAAGTATGTACATGTAGACCAAAGATGATTTTTATTTATTTATTATTATTTTTTCTCTTAACATAATATTATTTTACATGTTTATACAAAGTAATACACAAAGATAGGTACATATCTATAGTGAAAACAAATGCTTATGTACAGAGGGATATGCTGTAAATTTCTGTTTGCGTATGGTGCTTATGTGGTGGAAGAGCCAAATCTTGAGTAGTTTTCTGAAGATAAGGTAGTTGTCGGCGGACCTTATGTTGGGGGTAAAGAGTTCCATAGTTTGGCTGCTTGAACAGAGAAGGATGTGCCACCCATGATTTTTTTCTTGTATGGTGGGATTTTGAGGCGAGATGCTCCATTAGAGCGGAGGTTCCTTTGTTGAATGTGTTTGGTGATTTTATTCCTGATGAAGAGCGGTCCCATTCCATGTATTGCTTTGTGGGTGATACAAAGCAGCTTGAGCGTGGATCTTCTGGCAACCGGTAACCAATGCAGGGCTTTCAAGTCAGGGGAGATGTGGTCTCGCGGTTTGCTATGCAAGAGTAGTCTGGGAGCCGAGTTCTGAATCCGTTGTAGTCTTTTCATGGTCGTTAAAGGTGATCCGTGGTAGAGGCTATTGGCGTAATCGAGTTGGGACAGAACGAGGGAGATGGTAGCTTGGACCTTGTGTGGGAATCCCAAATGAGGGAAAATTTGTTGCAGCATTTTTATAGTAGCAAAGCTTGATCTTGCCAGTTTATCCACTTGGGAATTCATTGACAGCTTGGAGTCCATGGTCATTCTGAGGTTTCTGACTTCCTTTGATACTTTAGGGAGTGATCCCAGTTCATCAGGCCATGCGACAAGCGGGTTGTAATGTTTCCAATCACCACACGTGAGTATTTCAGTTTTTGAAGCATTCAATTTGAGATGGCTCCAAGTCATCCACTGATCCACGGCTCTAAGACAGCTGAAAATTGGTGATTTACCAATGTCTTTGGGGCATTCCAGTTGAAGGAGTATTTGCGTGTCATCTGCATATTTAATTGCACGTGCGGTGACATTTATTGATCAGTACTGGTAATGACTTCATGTAGATGTTGAAAAGCATGGGCGAGATGATAGAACCTTGAGGGACCCGTGCTTTTGTGGAGTACAGTTTGGACGAGAAAGGTGGGGTATGGATGACATTAGTTCTGTTTTGAAGGTAGGACGCAATCCATGTCTAGAGCAGTTCCCTCTATGCCGGCTTCATAAAGTCTTTGTTTCAGAGTGTCATGGTCAACCGGGTCAAAGGCAGCTGAGTGGTCCAAGAGAAGTAGCGCAGCAACCCCGTTGCGGTCAACTGAATTCTTTGGGTCATCCCAGATGGCAAGGAGGGCAGATTCAGTGCCTCTTCCCGGACGGAATCCTGTTTGGAAGTCTGAAAGTATGTCATTCTCTTCAATAAATTGTGACATCTGGGTGAACACTGCTGTTTCTATCATTTTGCCCAGGAAAGGTCCATTTGTAATGGGTCTGAAGTTATCAGGGTCCAGCGGGTCCATGTATGTTTTCTTCAGTAAAGGGCATATGTATGACTTTTTGAGTTCTTCTATTAAATATTCCGGTAGTTAAGGAATCGTTGATGATTCTTCTTACTGGAGTGGCAGCAGAGGTTGTTAAAAGAATTGTCTTGAAAGTTTGTGTGGACAGGGGCCAGAAGGGCTGCTGGCAGGCCTGCTTGCTTTGACCAGGTCCATAAATTCATCGTGAGAGATGTGTTGGAAGGAACGGAGAGGCTTGATTAGAACATTCTTGGATTGTTGTTTTGTACAAGGGTTAGTGCTGGTGCTTTGTTTCTATTTTATTTATTTTTATAGTACAAGTTCAACGTGCCTGCTTTATCCGTTTAATGATTTGCCAGTTTGTCTGTGAAATCTTATTTTAAGTTAAATAAAAAAATTTATTGTTGCTCTGGGCGTATCATCTGGAAATATATAAGGACACGGGCTGGCTTCAACATTCAGCCAGTATCCGTCAGTTCCGCAACTTTTCTTTTGCTCATTAGGCTTAATCACATATCAAGAATAACAGTACAGTTTAACCAAGTTTGGTTACACATGCAAAAAACGAGAAAAACAACCCCTAAAAACAGCTCCTACCATGCCCGCCCACCTCCCCCACCCCGAAGTCCGTCTACCCTTTGCCGATAGAGTTACATCCACCTGGCGAGAACCGGGTTCTTCAGTAAGACATTTAACTGGACCATTCTCCGTCTCCACCTTTAGGCGTGCACCAAACCTCAAGTATGACAAAATTCCCCATCAGAGCCCCTGTGAATTCACTCTAGTCCGTGATATTGCCTCCACTTAGTCCATACTCTCCGGAACTTTTTTGGGCAACCTCTGGCCTTATATGTCACTCTCTCAGCCGCCATATAGAGGTCAAGCCCTCTCCTCCATTCCTCTAAGTCTGGCGGTTCGGCCGCTCCCCATCGCCTGGCAATGTCTCTCTTGGCCACCACCAATGCCAGCACCAAGAATATGATCAAGGGGCGGGCCAAGTCGACTTCAGTCATCAACCCCAACAGAGCTAGCTTTGGATCACGTGGTAGAGGTGTTCCCAGGACCTCATCCAATTCCCCAAATATGTTCTCCCAGTATTTCTGTATGATTTCACAGCCCCAAAGTATGTGGTAGAAATTCCCCTCTGGTTGATGGCACCTAAGGCATGCAGTATCCATGACCTTCCCCATTTTGTAGGGTCGCACCCTATTGTAGTAGGCTCTGTGCAACACCTTCAGCTGTATGAGACGGAGTCTGGACTTAATCGCTACCTCACGAGGGTGCATAAGAACCATCTCCCAGTCTAGGTCTTCCATCTCCCCCGTGTCTGTTTCCCATTTGTTTCTCAGATCCTGTAGGGTACCCAGGGTATTGTTGGTCAGTGTTCTGTACGTGAGGGACACCGCACCCCTCCCTATTTGTTCCTGCAGCAACCTACCCTCCAACGGGGCGTACTCAGGGATGTCTGCCAGAACTATGTTCTGCGCCCTCCAGGCGTGCCTTAGCCGTGTGTATCTGTAATACTGAGTGTTATGTAGGCCAAATTCCTCCTGTAATGCGTGGAATGTTTTCAGTTCTCCTCTAGCAATTACGTCCCCTATGGTCGAAATGCCGATGTCATCCCACTGCCTAAAGCCTGTCAGTTTGTTAAGTTCATCTAGCCACTTACAGTGCCATAGTGGCGTCTGTCGGGTGGGCCGTTTGTCCCAACCCATGCATTTGGTCGCCCTATTCCATGCAGTCAACGTGATCTTAGTAGCCGGCAGAAGGTGGTTCCCCCTTGGAGCTCCGTATAGGTAGTGCAAGCTGTTTGTGTGAGACCATTTGGTTCTTTCTAGAGCATAAGTAGGATGATCTATTGCCGCATGCAACCAGTCATTTATCGGGGTAAGGTGTTCCGCCCAATAGTATGCCTCTAGGTTGGGAAGGGAGATCCCACCACCGTACTGGTGGCGTTGTAGTGTGGCCAAGGCTATTCTCGGGTGTTTCCCCAGCCATAAGAAATCTCGCAGGTCCGCGTGGATTTTAGGCAAGGTTATAGGAGGGAGCGGGTAATATTCATTTTGGAGTGCATAAAGGAATTTTGGCAGCAAAACCATTTTATATAGCGCTGCGCGCCCCAATAGGGTGAGCGGGAGCTGCCTCCACCGGTCCATTTCTTTTTTTTTTTTTTAAACCTTTATTAGTAGAAGCCGATCAATACAAGCGCAGGCCTACAGCCACAAGGGCCGGCCGCAAAATCAGGAGATCAAGAAGATGAAGCAATTTATACGTATACAATAGAAGTCAAGTACAGTACAGTCGCAAATTGTGATCGTTATACAGGAAGGCGCGAGGATAAAAGAGGTTTCATTTTATGATTTTAAGAGGAGGCAGTGGCTACATCAACCAAGGCGTCATGCAACATAATCGAAGAAAGGGAGACGGGAAGGGAATATCCTCCCACACAAACGAAATGCAATAAGGAGTAATGTAACAAAATACACCCTAAGCCCACCGAAGGCGAGCCAAAAGGATAGAACAAGCCACAAAAACCAATGTAATAAGACGTCGTGCAAAAAACCCACCCGCCCAAAACAATAAGAAGAAAGACAAGTGCAGACACCGGGGAAGTAAAGGAAAAGAAAGAAGACATAGCCCACCCCCTTGAAAGGAGAGAAAAAGGGACCATAGAACAAAACAAATTAAAATAAACCCCCCCCCCCTCACCCACCACCCTACATCACTGTAATGGCTATGGCCTACCCCACTAACAGCGTGTCTGTCGCCCCAGAAACACCAAACAGGAAGGAATGTAAGAAAGAAGAAGGCAATTTAAGAAAGAAAGAAAAAGAAAGAATGAGGAGAGGAGCCGGCGACGGAAACACTCGGTTCCCCCCTCCCCGCAACAGGCTTACAGATCAAGGCCAGAAAGGATACAGAGAACAACCAACTCACAAGTCCACAAGACTAGTCCAGGATACGTCATTAACTAAGAGAAAGTCCCGCCAGGACCTAAGCAAGGTCACCCCTGGCCACTTCTGTGAATAGTAGAACCGCCAAGCATCCGGGCAATCAGGAGACAGTACAACACAAGTAGTCCACACCAGTTAGATAGGGCAGGCGGTATCTTCATGCAACATCGCCCCAGCCACCAAGAGGTGGTCAACGATACATGGCAGCTGCCAGCATGCAACAATACGCCAAGCACCAACGCGGCAAAATCCAAAGTCAGGTCTGCTTAGCACGGAGTGGAGATCACAGGATATGGGAAACGGTGCAGCACCGGCGCCAGGTCCATCTGTTCCCCCAAAGTCCGAGAGTCAACGAGATCAACTCGGGGAGAGCGTACTGCGCCACAAGATGGCGGATCAACAATGGCAGCGATCCGCAACTCCAAGTCCCGGGACCTCCAGCGCAGGTCGGACCGCAGAGTCTCCAGCGCAAACAGCACATGACTTCGTGTAGGCGCCGCCCCAAGTAACCGTGGACCGGGGGTCTTAAACGTAGCAATGTCACCAACTCCGGGAGGTACGCACTTCAAAGGGCCGTCCGCCATCTTGAGGACATCATTCGCCGCCATTGCCCCCTCCACCTCCAGGTCCACCCTGACCGCCAGAGGCAACAGGACCAACAGCCGATCGGTGTCGGGCGGCGCTCGGCGAAGAAGGGAGAGTCACCAGAAGGCCGGGCGCGCTCCCAGCAGCACTCCGGGAGCCGGGCACCGGTTCCCAGACGGGACCACGAACAGGAGCGAACGTCCCCCCCAAGGGGGACCGGACCACACGGCCTCTCTCCGGCTCACCGACCACTCGGGAATACGGGGCGACCCGGTATTGGGGGCGGGTCCGCACCCTCTCACCCGGCTCTCAGGTTCCCACAACAGGCTTCTCTCCCGGACCAGTGCTACCAACACTCCGAACACCGCCGGGCAGACGCAGCACTCGAGGTCCCGGCGTCAGGGCCAGGAAGGCCGACCCGCAGACGGAGGCAGATCGCGGGGACCACCGCACGCTGGAGCACCAAAATCAGACGGTAAGTGAGCAATTTTCTCTAGTAGCAGAGACAGCAGGCCTCGAACAGGATATCGAAGCGGGGAGGAAAGGATCTCGGAGCTAAGCGTTCATGCGACTGTTCCGATCGCCATCTTGGCTCCTCCCCCCAATTCACCGGTCCATTTCTAATGTCGCACTAGTCATGATGCGGGTCACATTTTTAGTAAGGGAAAGTGTCTCGTCTAGTGTTATGAATATCCCCAGGTACTGGAATCCCTCTGTGGTGTGAATGAGCAGATCCGGTAGGCAATCCCTCCGCTCTCGGCCCTGCGGGTCATATAGAATCGATTTATGCCAATTAATAGTATGGCCAGCTCTCGCTCCGAAGTCATCCAACTCTTTGAACAGGACCGGGATCGTGGCATCCGGTTCCGTCACAAACAGCAGGACATCGTCCGCATATAGTGAAATTTTTTCCTGGGTAGCCTCCGAGTCTCCCCAAGTGAACCCCCTAATACCCCGATTCTGTCGGATCCGGATTGCTAGTATTTCTATCGTCAGTGTGAACAGAAGGGGGGACAGTGGGCACCCTTGGCGCGTTCCTCTGTGAATGTGGAATTCGCGTGACATTCTTCCATTCACCCTCACTCGTGCCTTTGGGGCAGAGTACAGGAGTCTTATCCATTGTAAGAACTTAGGGCCAAAGCCGAACCTCCGTCGCGTCTCAAATAGGAAGGGCCAGTGAACTGCATCGAAGGCCTTTTCTGCATCTAATGAGAGGAACCAATGGGGCTCGCTCCTCTCTCGGACTTCCTGCAGCCAGTTATGTGTGCGGCGGAGGTTTAATTTGGTTGCCCTGTCTGGGAGGAACCCGGACTGATCCGCATGCACTAAATCAGAAATTACCCTCCGTAGGCGCCTAGCAAGGACAGTAGCCAGAATCTTCGTCTCCATATTGAGGAGAGAGATCGGGCGGTAGGAGGCACATATGTCTCTGGGTTTACCCTCCTTGTGTATAGGGACCATAGTGGCCGTGGCCAGATCCGGTGGTAGGCTCGCCGTTTGGAGTGCCTCAACGAAGAGCTTTTTAATATGTCGTTGCAACAGGTCCGCCGTACGTTTGAAGAATTCCGCTGGGAAACTGTTGGGTCCCGGCGTCTTCCCCGGCTTCAGGGACGCTATTGCTTCCGTTATTCCTCCAGTGTAATCTCTGCTTCCAGGTCCGTGGCGTCCTCCAGGGACAGCGTCGGGACCTCCATGTCGCCCAGATAGTGGCTGGCATCAACCTCGTCCCCCAAGTCTCTAGCCCTGTAAAAGTCTTCATAATACGTAGCAAAGGCCTCTGCTATGGTCTCATTCGTACAGGCTGACCCATTCCCCGGCACTTCAACCCTATCTACCCATCGTGCCGCCCTTTCCCTCTTGCTCAGCCACGCCAGAAGTTTACCAGATTTATCGCCCACGTCGTATAGGCGGTGGAGTGTCGCCAGTGCCTGTGTGCGTGCTTCCCCAGTGACAAGTTCTCTATAGTGTCTTTGTGTGTCTAGCAATTTCCTAAGTATTTTTTATTCCTTTCCATGGTGATATTCTGCCTCGAGGGCTAAGATCGAGACCTCCTCAGTCGTAACCATCTGTTGTAACTCCCTCCTGGCTGCCCCCCGTCTGCTGTTTATACGATCCCTAAGGACTGGCTTAAGTGCTTCCCAGAGTGTGATCCCTGATTCTACTGATCCCTCATTCTCAGCCACGTACACCTTTATGTCTGCTCTAATTCCCTTCAATAGATCTGGTGTTTGTAGGTCCCAAGCCGCAAGGTGCCATTCCACAGCCCTCTCCCTCCTCCCTCTTCTCAAGTGTACAGATAGGGGGGAGTGGTCCGAGATTCCCCGTGCTTTATATTCCGCTAAGTCATTGACCGTAATTTCCTGCCTGGAGGTAAAGATATAATCCAGCCTGGAAAAGACCTTGTGTGCCCCTGAGTAGAAGGAGTAGGCCTCCTGTGTGGGGTGGAGCCATCTCCAGACATCTGTTAGGCCCAAAGTGTGCATCTGTCGAGCCAATGCCGTGGTGTGCCCCGCTGTACGTGTGGTCCCCGATCTGTCCCTGGTGGTGCACATTACATCATTGAAGTCCCCCCCCCACTATCTGGATCGTATCTGCCGTGTCTAGAAGGATGGCAGTAACTGCCGTGAGGGTGCGTGCCTTGGGGGGGCATAAACTGAGACGATTGTGTACCTGCGCCTCTTACATGTGCCCTGCACCCCTGCATACGTCCCCAGAGGGTCTAACCATGTACGAGTGACTGTGAACGGTATAGATTTTTTAACTAGGATTGCCGCCCCCCTGGAGTCCGCCGTGTAGCCTGAGTGCGCAAGCACCACGTGCCTGCCTCTTGCTATAAAGGCGCACTGCGTGCCTCGTAGGTGTGTTTCCTGGAGTAATATAATGTCTGGCGCCAGTCTTTTCAGATACGCATTGACTAGGCCCCGTTTGATTTTTGACCCAAGGCCATTTACATTCCAAGATAATATTGTGACGCCTGAGGCACCCGCGGGAGTGTGATCTAGTGGATCTGCCATTGTGTGTTCTTTTCATTTTTCCAGGCAGGGCTCCCGAGGTGATGTGGTATAAGGTGCGTAGTGGCATGTAGTCGCTGTTTCTCAACTAGAATCCCCCCCCAACTCCCCTTTCCCCCTTTCCCCGGAACCCCAACATGAGGTAATACCAGAACCAACTCCCCCCCGCACCCACCTCCCCACCTCCCTCCCCTTCCAGCTGCGTCCCAAACTGGGACCAAACTATCAACGGGAGCAGGTCTGTCGCCCTCCCACACCTCCCTCCCCACACTAAATAATAAGTAGTTCGAAGAAGCTCAAAAAGAAAAACTCAATTAACAGTAGGGGGTGTGTCAACTTGCGTGCTCCGTGTTGCCGAGCTGCAATCTCCCCGAGCCCTGTCCACCAATGTTCAGGAGTGCGAGTCCTGTGTTTCCATGGTCGGTTCCTGTTCCGAGGAGCCCTGTTCCAACTGCTGGATCTCCCTGACCAGAGGGTGAATCGACTCGCCCATTTCGACCTCCTCCTCTCCTCCGGACGCGCTGTCCTCTGAGTCCTCCACTTCTTCACCCTCCGAGCGGATTCCATTGCGCAGGCAGCTGAACCTAGAGCCTGCCACTGAATCGGTGCCAGGGGAGGCCGATCTGCCTCCTCTCCTGACCTCCGTGCCTCGAGTTCGGCATGATGTCGTCGGGGATTTCTGTGTCACTCTCCGAGTTTTCCGCCGCTGTGGTTTCGACCACTCCCAGCGCGGTCTGTCCCTTATCGTTCTGTCTAGTGCTTCTCGACCCGCCGCTTCTCTACTATTTAAGATGGGGCGTTCCTCCAGCCACAGCCAAGCATCCTCCGGGTGTGTGAAGAAGAAGGATTTGTCCTTGTATATCACCTTGAGTTTAGCAGGGAAAAGGAGCATGTACGTTATGTTCAAGGACCTCAGTTTTGCCTTCACGGAGTCGAACGAGCGGCGCTGCTTCGATACTTCCTGGCTGTAGTCCGGGAAAATCATAATGATGGAATTCTCCAGGCGGATCTCCCCCATTTTCCTGGCTCCTCGCAATATCAAGTCTCTGTCTGCGAAGTTTAAGAAGCGTGCTATAACCGGTCTCGGCCTTGCTCCCTCCGGTGGTTTGGCCAGAAGGGCCCTGTGAGCCCTCTCGATGATGAAGCACGAGGAGAACTGCGCCGCTGGGAAGGTAGTTTTCAGCCAGGTGAGGAGGAAGGCGGACATGTTCTTTCCCTCATTTCCTTCCCTAAAACCTACAAAGCGAAGGTTGTTGCGCCTTGATCTATTTTCCGCGTCGTCCACCTTCCAGAGCAGCTGCCGGTGGGACGCCTGCAGTTCTGCCATGTCTTTCTTCAGCGACGCGATCGATTCCTCATTGTCTGTTATTCTAGTCTCCGTCGCCGTCACTCTTTCTGCTAGGTTCCGAAAATCCTGCCGCAGCAACGTTACCTCAGAGCCCACCTCTCCAATTTTCATCTCTAGGGCTGTTCGCGATGCCAGTATGTCCGTCCTGGAAGCCTGGATGGCCTCCATTAGCATATCCATATCCGTCCTTGATCCTGGCGGCACGGACTACTGCTCCGCCACCTGTCACGGTGCCGCGAAGTTGTCCATAGGACCCTGCTTTGCAGATCTGGGCACCGGGTCCCTTTTCCCCATGGCTGTTTGTCTCTCGTATTGGAGGATCACCTTTCTCCGCGGCAGTGGGGTAGGCAAGCGTTCTCTGTGGTCAGGTGCAGGGGTAGGGTGGCCAAGGGTCCCCCTTTCTTGCCAGGACGGACCTTGGTTTAATCAGCTGCCTCAGCAAAGTTCAAGAAACATTGCCCCCGTACCGGTTGTAGAGAGGGCCGACTGAAAAGCGGTGGGGGGTGCTGTCTATGATGTACAAGCAGGGAGAGCCCGCAGCTGTCCCAAGAACGGAGTTGAACTAATAGGGAAGCTACAGGGTGTGAAAGTTCCAATGTATGTATGTTCTCACTGCCTGTTCTGCAATTCTCTGCGAGGGAGCGCTGTCATTGCTTGAGGTAAATTGTAGTCCTTCCTCTCTTTTGTGCAAGCTCCCAGTTTTGGGTTCGAAAGTCTGGTCACCCTATGCAGAGGCTCTGGGCAATATTTTCCCCAGCGCTCCTCCGTGGGGTTCCTCGTCACCCTACCGTTCCTGGCTCTCGCCTCCTCAGTCCACTCCTTGTTTAGAGGGGGGCCGGCGCCCCACACAGCAGGGGATGCGATGCCCTACCAAAGTGTGGTGTGGGCAGTCCAGTAGTTACTACTGTAGGTGTGCACAGCACCGCAGGGCCGTTCCTCCGCTATCCAGACCCCAGCTTTGCACTTTCCAGACCAGGTCTGATGTCGTCAGTTGCACTGGGCGTCCCTGGCCTCCCGCCGCCACATTGGTGAAGCGCGGTATAGTACTGCAGCCATCCCGGCTGCCCGCATTACTCGGGCTCCGCCTCCACACAGCGCCGCACCCCCTCCTGCGTCCCACAGTAATGCGGGGAAGTCCGTAGAGGTGGCCTCTCGTCATTGATCTCGAGCGGCTCCGCCGGCCGCCATCTTGGTAAAGGCGGGCGGACACCGGCTATGTCCCGACCTCTTCACCAGTGTCCCAGCCGCTGCCCCACAGTACCTCCTGACCGGCGGGTGGGTCCCGATGCCTCCGTTGGCTGGAAGCGCTTCTGCTGGCCGTGAGCGGGCCCCTAGGGTCTCCACAGCCCGTCCGGTTTCGCGATCGCCATCTTGGGTTCCCAGGGAATCGCCGCGTCGATTTGTTCACTTGTGTTCCCTGGTGATTTCAAGTGCCACCGCCACTGCAGCTCTCCCTTCCGCTGCCAGCGTGTTCCGTCTGTCCTCCGGTGTCGTTTCTGGCTCCAGGGGCAAGTCAAAAGTCGGATTTTGATGCAGCTCGGCCGAAGCTGCAGTAAGGCACGTCTATCCGGCCATGCAGCTGGCCACGCCCCTGTCTGTGAAATCTTGAGTGACAGGATGAGTTCTTTCTAGGCAATTTGGTTTGCGAAATTCATTGAGGATTTTATAGAATTCTTTATTTGCACATTTAGCGTTTTGAATTCTGTCTGAATAGTACCTTTTCTTAGCTTTTTTGATAGCCGACTTGTAAAATCTGTTCATTTTCTGTAGGTGAAGTTTGTCTTGTTTGGCGTTTGTTTTGAGCCAGGTACGTTGCAGCTTTCTAATTTTTTGTTTTATATCTTTTATTTCTATGTTTCTCCAAGGCGCTTTTTTTCTTCTGTTCTGTTGTGTGGTTTTGAGTGGTATCGGTATGTCAAAAGCTTCCTGTAGCCACTCATATAGATTTTGAACAGAATGTATGGTTTCCAGATTTGTACTGGATGTAGTTGTGTTTCCAAGTGTTCCAAATTGAGTTTGTTCCACGGCGATAGGTGGATGGATGTAAGGTAGTTTTAGGTGAGTCGCTTAGCATTGTTTTATGTTGGAAAGCAAGCAAGTGGTGGTCTGACCATGTGACTGAAGTTATAGTTTGAAAGGTAACTAGTTCAGTATTAGCAAAAACGACATCTAGGATATGTCCAGCGGTGTGTGCTGGATTGTGGACAATCTGATGCAGGTTCAATGCGTCTAGTCTGGTGATTAGTGTTTTTGGATGGGTCATATTGGGTTTATCAAACCAAGGGCCATATGTAGGTGGCCAAATACCGATCGGTAAAACCGAAAAAGGGTCATTTTCGGTGTTACCGACAAAAAGTTAGCCATGTGAGATGTAGGTAATACCGAATAGAGTCGATAATAACGAATCGGTAAAAACAGTAAGTTACCGACTAGGAATTACCGAAACAATGAATACCGAATCGGTATAAACGATTCGGTAAAAACCCCAAATATGCTATGTAGCAAACCCCGGTAATACCGATTTTGGCCAAAATCGGTAATAACGAATCGTTAAATACCACGTTTCAGGAGCATGTGGTAATCAGGAGGAGTCTATATAAACAGACCCAAAATGCATCAGTGTGAACACAATGGCAGGCCTCTATCTCATAGCAAGGCGGCTACGCCTGAGAGCAGCAGGAATGAGGATCTGGAGACGTGAGGAGCATGTGTACAGAGTACGCATCACTCTGTTCCAGTTGACAGATGCAGAAATACACGAGAGATACAGATTGCACCCACAAACCATCCTGGAGCTAATACGGGACCTAAGACCCTATCTGGAGCATCAGACGCCAAGGGCCCACGCAATCCCCACCCATGTCCAGGTACTCTGCTGCCTGCACCTCCTTGCATCAGGAAGTTTCCAGGGTGTCATAGCAGCAGTGGGTGGAGTATCACAGAGCTGCCTATCCCGGTTCTTCAACACCTTCCTAGACGCCATGATGGACAGAATGGAACATTACATATCCTTCCCCAGTACGCAAGCGGAGCTGCAGAGAACCAAGCTGGAGTTCTATCAACTTGCCCACTTCCCCCACGTGATCGGCTGCATCGATGGGACCCACATTCCCATCTGCCCACCTGCAGCAAGTGAATATATTTACAGGAACCGCAAATCCACCCACTCAATCAATGTGCAGGTGATCTGCAATGCTAAACACATAATAACAGACATCGTGGCAAAATACCCCGGGAGTACCCACGATGCTTACATCTTCAGGAACAGTGGCATACATACACGTCTGCTTGCTGGTGAATTTGCCGACGGATACATACTTGGTAAGTAAATGTTACACACCCTGATGTACACCCTGGCACAAGCTGTTGGTCACACAAATCAATGCAACTTACTTCTCATCATAGGTGACAGCGCATATGCCCTCCGGCCTTTTCTCCTCACACCATATCTGAACCCAACCACCCGAAGGGAGAGGAGATACAATGTGGCACATAGGAGCACACGCAACGTGGTGGAGCGCACTTTTGGTTTGCTCAAAAGCAGATTCCGTTGCCTCCACAAAACAGGAGGTGCGCGTCTTTACAGCCCCATCAAATGTTGCAAGATCATTGCTACGTGTGCAATGCTACACAATCTGGCCACTAAAAAAGGAACAGCAGTGGAACTAACTGAGTCAGAGGACGAGGACGAGGACAACCCTCAGCCAGAGCCCAGCGCGGCTGGTGCTGCTATTGAACATGATGGGAGACATAGACGGGCAGAGATTACATCACACTATTTCTGAGTGAGTAACGACACTGAGGCATTTCAAATTACATGTAGAGGTGTTTATTTGGCACACCTCCAGCATTGTGAGCATAGTCCAATTGGACATGGGTTACATCACCCATCACATGCATGTGGACAGCCAGTGTCCTTCACTTCTTGCGTCCCCGTGCTGCACGTGCATGTTCCCCATCGACACAGACTGGTGAGTCGGACCGTTCCTGTGCTGGGACATTACGTCCACTACGCCTCCTGCACTCGGTGGGTGAGGGTGTAATGCTACCACGGCTGGTAGCCTCCTCACTGTCCCCCCCCCCCTTCCATATTTGAGGCCTTAGTATTCTGCATGAGCTCTAGCACTGAGGTCATGGACACCATCCCCCTGGCCACATCCCTGCTGCAATGCGCCATCTCCTCCTGCATGGCGATGGACCGGCGACACATCAGTGATGTCGTAGTGGCCAGCCGGTTCACCGACTTGGTATAGTCCTGGAGTCTCTGTCTCTCCCGGCGCATGCCAACACGGTCCTGCTCCAGCTGGCTGCAGAGGTTGTCCACCGAGGTTGCTACCCTCTCCATCCCTGCAGACATATTCTCCCCCATGGCACTGATACCCTTCTCCATCTTGTGCATATGTCTGTTAATGTTTGCCACCTCCCTGTGTAATGACTTCATCTCCCTCCATTGCAGGCGCTGGACCTTCAGCATGTTGCCTTCCAGTCCATCAAACACACTGTCACCCTGCTCAACTGCCACTGGACTGTCTGGCCTTGCCCTGCGGCGTCGTGATGAGATGTTCGCACCCTCAGATGCAGAACCAGCCCGCTCCCTGTTGGATCTCTCTACGATAGGACTGTGTGCGCGCTGGCTGCCCTCCTCCTCCGACGCCTCCATCTGCTGGAGGGTGTTCACGGCATGCCTCCTGCCTGACTGTGGTGGTGGTGGTGGTGGTGTTGGTGAACGTCGCAGTGGTGACTGAGTGAGAGGGGATTGCGGACCTCCCTGGCGCTGTGGTGATGGCTGTGGTGGAGGATTGGCTGGCTGCGATGGCGCAGAGCTGGTGTTCCCTGCAGGCATGCTGTCTTCATCCTGTCCACTCCCCTCTGGCCTGGCTGACCTGCCTCTGCTGCCCTCAGCTGCACTGCGAGATGACTCGCCTGAAATGACACAAATGTAAATATTCTCAATGCTCTGTCTGCAATGCCATTGCATTAAAGTACATGCCAACAGTGCACAGTGGTTATCCTGACCTGTCCAATTCAATTACCATGCTATTGTGTTAGCTGCCCTGACAGTCCTGATCATGATTTCACACTGACTACATCACCCAGAATGCATTGCAGGTAAGCAGTAAGACATGGTGTGGAGTGGGAGCACATTTACCACTATGGGGGTTGGAGTTGGGGAGGGGGTAGGGCAGCATGCTGGGCATGCTTCTTACCTTGTTTTCTAGCTGCTCTGGCGGAGCTGTCGGCGTCTCCTATGCCACTCACACTCTCCCGCTGGATGGTGGACTCTACCATCTGTTCCAGTGGTGTTGGCACTGGGGCACGATTTTTTCCTCCTCCAGTTTTCCCAGCCAGCCTATGTCTCTCTGCCATCCTCTGTTTTGCTGTTTTTCTGAGGTCGTACCACCTCTTTCTGATGTCCTCTATGGTGCGCAGGGTCACACCTATGGCATTGATCTTGTCCCGAATGCCACTCCATATTTGCCTCTTCTGTGCGTCTGGCACTTGTTGGGACTGGGCTCCAAACAGCTTGTGGTACTCTTGGGTGACATCCTCGATCAGGATCTCAAGCTCCTTGTCGCTGAACTTGAGTTTTCTTTTTCTTTCACCTGCCTCCTTCTCCTTGTCCTGGCTTGCCATTGCAATGCTTGTTCAGTGGTTGTTGTTTTTTTTTCTTGGCTGTGTTGCTGCTGGCTCCTCAGCTCTCCTGCCTGCCTGCCTGCCTCACAGTGTGCTCCAGGCCCTGTGCACCTGGCTGGGTGTGGCAACTTCCTGTTTGGGAAGTTAATGGGTGTATCAGGATTGGCTGATTCACCAAAACGCTATTTTTTGAATTACCGATTCGGTAATTCCGTTTTGGGTGTGGATTCGGTAACACCGATTCGGTAATGGCCTTTCGGTATGTATTTTTATTACCGATCAGTTCACAATCGGTATTTAATACCGATTTGCAACGATTCGGTAATGTTTAACGATTTTTTACCTACATCACGTTTACCTCATTCTTAATACCGATTCGGTATGAATCGGTATTAAGGATTCGGTATTGGCAATTTACCTACATATGGCCCCAAATGTTAAGGTCACCCAGATCGCATAGGTTGGAGTGTATTGTTATCAGGTTTGAGAATGTGTCTAGAAGTGCTTCTGGGAATGTTGCCTTGCTAGATGGAGGTATGTAAAGGAGCACGAAGTTACAGGAGGAAGACGGTGTAGGATTGCATCTTGTTAGAAGAGCCTCACAATTCTTTATGGAGATGTTGTCAATTTTAGTGATTTTTATTGTTTGCCTGAATACAACAGCTAGACCACCTCCTTTTTTGGCTATATGATTTTGGGTGATTATTTGATAGTCTAGAGGAATGGCTTCATGCAGGACTGGAGCCATATCCTCTCCCAACCATGATTCGGTTATGAATAGTATGTCTGGTTTTGCATTGGTGAGAAGGTGGTAGATGTGATGCTTGTTTTTAGAGCGGGATCAAGCATTTATTAGTAGACAGTTTAGTGAGTGGCCTTTAGTGATAGTGGGACATTGTTTTGTAGAAGAGTGATCAGTATTGTGTGGTTTGTAGCAGGTGTGTTTTTAGTGCTGGTATTAGCTGTATTAGCATAGCAATCATGTAGCTGTTCTGTATCGTGTTCCTCATCCAGCCTGCTAAGAAGGCATTTTGATGGGTCTGTGTGTGTATGAGTTGGAGATGGTGTTTGAGAGTGAGTTGGAGTGCTGTGTTGCTTTTGTGGTGTAACATTGTTGTGAAGTAGACATGGGGAAGCAAAGTTGTGAGGTGTGGAATGTTGCTTATATTTTTTGTGTGTGTTTAAGGCAGAAGGTGTATGAGTCAGGGGAGGTGGTGCAGCATGTGGGTCATGTAGTAGTGTTCTAAATTGTCCAATGGATGAGAGGCGGTTAGAAGAGAGGTGCTGTATTGCTGTAACTGTGTTAGGTGTAGTGGAAGAGTGAAAGCTTGGCATTGGAGTTTGTTCCTTTGTGTGGTTTGAAAGGTGGGCATATGTTTGTATTTTATGATGGTAAGTATTATGAGGTGTTGCGCTTTGGAGATGCCATAGGGTCTTTCAGACCGTCTTCAACAAGGCTTTAAGTGGGATAAAAAACTGGGGGATCTCCCGAAGGGGCTTGGCCAATGCAATTGGGCGTGGCTTAAAAACAGACGTTAAAAATCTGTGCTTGGCATAGTGTGCTGACGACTGGTATGTTGCTGCTCCTGTCATTGCATCCAGATATATAATACAAGTAACATTATACCTACAACAAGCCAATTGGCTTTGTTCATGAATGATGGACGAAATCTCAGAGTCCATCAAGGAGAAGTTGGATAAGGGGAGTAAAGCTGTGTTGATTTTGCTGGACCTCTCCACGGCTTTCAACACCGTGCCACATTACTGACTCCTACATAGATTGCAGGAGTGCGGCCTAGGTGGCACGGTTCTAAAGTGGTTCTCCTCCTTTTTGGAGGATAGATTCCAAGAGGTCTGGTATCCCCTTTTGCCACTCCCAATCCTTCTATGAAAGTGGGTGTCCCTCAGGGCTCAATCCTTAGCCCCACACTTTTCAACCTTTATATGTCTCCCCTTGCTCCCTTGGTAGAAGCTTGTTGTGTTACAATAATTTCCTATGCTGACGACAGCTTCGGCACCCAGACTCCGCCCCCAGCCACCGAACCAATGCCCTCTACAACCACCCTCAGCGCTTGGACTCCCATCAGCACTGAAGACACCGCCCACGCTATGAACACCATCCACTCTGGCTCTCCTTCCGACCCATGCCCTCACCACATCTTCAACAAAGCCAACATCATCATCGCTCCCCACCTACGGAACGTCATAAACAACTCCCTCGTGTCTGCCACCTTCCCAGAGAGCTGGAAGCACGCAGAGATCAACGGCCTACTGAAGAAACCCACAGCGGACACTAAAGAACTCAAAAACTTCCGCCCCATCTCTCTTCTTCCCTTCCCGGCGAAAGTGATCGAGAAGATCGCCAATAAACAGCTGACCGCATTCCTTGAGGCCAATGGATCCCTCGAACCATCCCAGTACGGATTTCGAGCCAACCACAGCACCAAGACCGCCCTCATCGCTGCCACTGAAAACATCAGGACCCTACTCGACACCGCCCTCATCCTCCTAGACCTCTCAGCCGCCTTTGATACAGTCTACGACCGCACCCTAATAACCCGCCTCCACAACACCGGGATCCAAGGTAAAGCCCTGGACTCAATCACCTCGTTCCTCTCCGACAGAACCCAGAGAGTTCGCCTCCCTCCCTTCCGCTCCGTGGCCACCGAAATCATCTGCGGCGTACCCCAAGGCTCGTCGCTCAGCCCAACCCTCTTCAATATCTACATGAGCCCCCTCGCCACCATCGCACGCAAACACAACCTCAACATCATCTCATATGCCGACGACACCCAGCTGATACTCTCCCTCACCAAAGACCCAGCCACCACCAAGCTCAACCTCCAGGAAGGAATGAAAAACATCGCTGAATGGATGAAACTCAGCCGTCTGAAACTGAACTCAGACAAGACGGAAGTCCTCATCCTCGGACCATCCCCATCCACCTGGGATGACCCCTGGTGGCCCACAGAACTGGGCACCGCACCCCACACACTGACCACGCACGCAACCTGGGATTCATCCTGGACTCCTCTCTCACGATGACCAAGCAAGTCAACGCCATCTCATCTTCATGTTTCAACACCCTGCGCATGCTTCGTAGGATCTTCCGGTGGATCCCTACCGGAACAAGAAAGACAGTCACCCAGGCCCTCATCACCATCCGACTAGACTACGGGAACACCCTTTACGCAGGAACCAGTCAAACTTCAGACAAGACTCCAACGCATACAGAACGCATCCGCACGACTCATCCTGGACATCCGCCGCCACAGGCACATATCAGCCCACCTGAGAGACCTGCACTTGCTCCCCATCAACAAAAGGATCACGTTCAGGCTCCTCACCCATGCACACAAAGCGCTCCATGACATAGATCCCGAATACCTCAACAACCGCCTCACGTTCTACACTCCAACACGCAAACTCCGCTCCGCCAGCCTCGCCCTCGCCACCTTCCCACAGATCCGCAGAACTACCGCCGGAGGAAGATCATTCTCCTACCTGGCGGCCAAGACATGGAACTCCCTCCCCACCCACCTACGACTGACCCAGGACCACCTCACATTCAGGAAACACCTGAAGACCTGGCTCTTCGAGCAGTAGCGGCACTGCCCCCCCCCCAGCACCTTGAGACCCTCACGGGTCTACAAGTGTATTTATTGATTGATTGACATGCAGCTTCTGTTCGCCTGTGACAACAGTGAGGACTTTGCTGGGGAAAAGATCAACCATTGCCTGATTGGGGTTTTTGCCTGGCTGAGGGAGAACCAGCTCAAATGCAACCCAGAGAAATCATGTCGCCTCCCCTCTTCTCAGTTAGCACGGTTAAGAACCTGGGTGCCAAGCTGTATGATACTCTGTCTATGAACGCCCTAATCCAGTCAGTCGCATGATCCTGTTTTGGCCTCCTGCGGATGCTCAGGAAATTTCTACCCCTCCTGCCTCTTGCCCACATGAAGACCGTTGCCCAGGCTCTTATTATCTCGAGACTGGACTGTGTTAATGTCCTTTAACCTAGGCCTTTCGGAGTACCTACTGAATAGATTACAGATGGTCCAGAATGCGGTCACCATGGCGGTCCTCCTGCTCAAACCTAGAATCCCGATCTCGCTGCACATGAAAGCTTTGCACTGGCTTTCCGTGAGGAAAATAATTTGCTTTAAGGCATATGTCTTGGCTTTTAAGGCTCTACAGGGTACAGGCACATATTATCTCCAAAGGAGAGTCACACACTATGCCCCCAGCAGAACCCTGAGGTCATCCATCTGCATCTGGCAGCAGGCCCCATGATTTTCCACACCCGTAAAGGAGGTCGCTCTTTCAAAGTGTAGGTCGCACGCGTCTGGAACCTCCTGCCGGTGGCACTCAGACAAGTGACAAACCTATTTACCTTTAGAAAGCTGCTTAAAACCTGGCTCTTCCAACACTTACCTTAAGTCTCCCCCTCCCTCTCGGGTTAGCTGCAGACTAGTTCTGAGGTTCTCTAGCACCGGGACACTCTTTCTGAGTAGCTGTGCACTTTATAAATACCCCCTCATTCTTCATTATTCATGTTAGTTGCATATGATAAAAAAGCAACAACTGTGGGTTCGTTGTATAGAATATTAAAAATGCTTCAGTTTTTAAATGATGAGGCTGTGAAAGAAGTGAAGAGTCTTTTTGAAGCTACCCCAAAGGCAGTGAAGGAAGGTACTACAGCAGAGTTAAGATTTTTTTTCACCGAGAGTTAGGGCAAAAATGGAGAGCCCGGTAGGGACCCGTTTCAACACCTACTTAGAACTGTCGGTGCTGAGCACTGGCAGGACCCGGCCCACTTAAAGCCCTTTAACCATTGAACTGTTATTGCTTCACATTTTAATTCTGCCCACTGCAGCATGGGGTAGTGGGTCAGCCCACTGTAGCCATTGGCTATCTTCATACATGCCCGTAGACCAGGAGGGATAGTCCCAATTTTTAATGCCAAAAAATGCATTTTTTTTAGCTGTCTCCCTTCTGAAATTGCCGCTGCTTCAATATATATGTCCATAGGAGAAATACATTTTCACATTTCTTTTTCAAAATCTCCCACTTTATTGTTCTAAAATGTTGTCATGTATGTAACTTTACTATATGTGATGACACTGTCCATTCACAAGGAGTATATCCACACATAAAGTGTTTCCAAGGGCTATTCTGGCAATGTTTTCTTTTTGAGTCCAAAATGTATTTTTGCTTTTAGCCATATCTTTACATTAATGAGGGCCCAGCAGCATCCCCAAAAATAAGGTTTTACAAAAACCATGACAAAACAAAACAAACGTTGAAAAAGGTGAAAAGCAGACTAGGGCTTCCACCTGGTCGTTTTTTTAATGGCATAACCAGTATTATAATATCCCATCTGGAACAAAAATTAGAAAAATCACCTAATGCAGGTATTTTAACCTTTATCATTGCATACTTTAAACAGTAAATAGAAGAAGTGAGGCTTTAAAATGTGTTCAAGAGCTGCCTTAATGATTCCTGACTGATAATTAAAGTAAACATTGGCAGAACGGCCATGTTAAAATGATTACAGACTATTGTATACAAAGTTATATTTTAATATCGTGTCCTGGCTTTTGCAGAATCTTAAAACGTGAGGAAACAGCTATGTTTTAAAAATCTACTCTCTCAAATAGAGTATGAATGATGCTAGCTACATCTGTTTCTGAGCCTTGCTGTCCTAATCTTGTACTTCTTGGAAGGGAAGTGTGCATAGATTTTTCACAGAAAACACACAGCTTCTGTTGATCTCCGGTGCTCAGGTAATTATCAGTCTCATTTTGTATTGTATTCAATTCATATAACCTTTCCACCTCTTTCAAGACACTGAAGAATTTTGCCGGCGGTAGCATGTTACTCCATGTAATACAACATTAGAAAAATATGTCATGTGTACTGAGGTACAGTTTCTCATGCTATTTTTTACTTAGGTCTGAGAGTGCTTGGGCCCATCTAAACATTTATCCTCAAATCAATGAGTTTTGTAGCTGTATGAGAGGTAAGAGGGCAAACTCAATCACAATTTATTTTTTCAATACAGAGTAACCAATTTAGTCACTCAAGTAATCCAGTCCACAACTGAGTTTTAGATTAGTAGGTGTTAGAAATGGGGGTCTCTAGTTGGCAGAGGTAGGTACCTTTGTCCAAGTAGAGACCCTTTTCAGGGTAAGGGGGATACACTTATAAAATAACCCCTGCTAACTCCCTTAGTAGCTTGGCACATATAGTAATACAGTGAAAACCTCCCAAATGGACACCACACCAGTTTAGAAAAATAAGTAATCTTTATCTAAACCAAACGGCAAAAATCCACAATACAGTAATACAAATATGACTTTCAAATGGTAGAAATAGTTCAGTTCAAAGCAAATTGCAGATGCAACACTTTTCACGCAAAGTACTTTGGATGTGTCGCACACACAAACAAATAGGGCCTAAGGGAAGGTGATGCATTGGTTCCTTGCTCCGGGGGAGGTGATGCGTCGGTTCCTTACTACTGCACAGGGGAGGTGATGCGTCGGTTCCTTACCGGAGAGGAAGTGATGCGTTGGTTTCTTACTGCGTCCCCCAACGATGCAACAGACCTGGCTCCTCTATGTGATGCGATGATCCGGGGCGATGCGTGAGTTCTTGCAGCTGCACAGCAGGGCTTGGGTTGCTTTTCCAGCTCCCAACAGCCAGAACAACTTCCAGAGGTCCAGAACAGTTACAGTCACCACTTGGCAGGTCAGAACCCCCAGCAAGTAAGTTCTGGGGAGCTGGGGGTAAAGTCTTTGTGTCCCTGAGACTTCAGAACAGGAGGCAAGCTCTTCTTCAAAGCCCTTGGAGATCTTCCTCAAGCAGGGGACACAGCAAACAGTAAAGTCCTTTCCTTGGCAGAAAGTAGCCCCTGCTGGCCAACCCCAGATAGCAAACAGCACAGGGACAGTATTCCTCCTCCGTTTATCCAGCTCTTCTCATTGGCAAAGGTTCCTCTTGTTTTCCCAGAAGTAATCTTTGGAGTCTTTTCTATCGCTGAGACTTCAAAAAAGAGGCAAGCTCTACTTCAGGCCCTTGGAGAAAACTCTAACAGCAGGATGATGAAAACACAGTCCAATCCTTTCCCTGCCCAAGACAGAAGCAACCACTGCAGGCCAACCACAACAGCAAACAGCACAGGGGCAGTACTCCTCCTCCAGCTTTCCCCGTCCTTCTTTCTGGCAGGTTCCTTAGTTCAGCAGTGATCTAAAAGTCTGGGCCCCTCTTTTTATACAGTACGTCTCTTTGTTCTCTCCTGGCACAGGGATTTTAACCCAGTCCAAACCAGTTCTGGGGGGCACTTGGCAAGTGCACAACAACCTCCATTGTTAGTGAATCCCTGGCTCTAGACACCCCACAGGGGGGCGGAGCCATCATTGTAGAAGGCTGACACAGCCCTATTCAGGTGCTGGTACTACTCCTCCCACCTCTCCAAAGGCCCATTCAGCCTAGCACTGACTCATCCAGACTCTCTGCAGCCATCGCACATCCCCAGCCCCTGTCACACCAAAGCCGGTCAGTTAATACACATCCTGGCAGAGGCGCATTGGATGGCTAAGCAAGAGAATACCTACTTTCTAAAAGTGGTATTTCCAAACACAGAATGTAAAAATCACTCTCACTAAAAGATGCATCTTAACATTCTGAGTTCAGGCATATCAAACTTCATTTTCCTATCTTGTTCCCAGGGGTAGTTATGTTTATAAGATATTATAATCAAACTCCCCATTCTATCCTACGGGAACAGACAGCCTTGCAATAGTGAAAAACTTAATTGGCAGTATTTCACTATCAAGACATCCCACACATACCAGGGCATGTCCTACCTTTCACATACACTGCACCCTGCCACAAGGGTACCTTGGTCCTACCTTAGGGGTGACTAACATGTAAGAAAAGGGAAGATTAGGGCTTGGCAAGTGGTGCACTTGCTAAGTCAACATGGCAGTACTAGACTGCACACAGGCACTGCAATGGTGGGTCTGAGTTACATCTACATCTACAGGCTGCTCATGTGGGTGGCACAATCAGTGTTGCAAGCCCACTAGCAGCATTTGGTGAACAGGCCTTGGGCATACACGGTGCACTGTACTAGGGACTGACTAGTGCATCAAATCAGCCAATCATTGAAACACCAATCCATAACAACAATATACAGGGAGAGCATATGCACTTTAGCACTGGTCAGCAGTGGTAAAGTGCACAGAGTTCTAAAGCCACCAAAAACAGGTCAGAAAAAATATAAGAGGAAGGCAGTAAATCATGGGATGACCCTGCAAAAAGGGCCAAGTCCAACAGTAGGGATTAATTATAAATTCAAAAATAGGTTTACATGCACCAATCTCAACATAATAGTATAGAAATACAGAACTAACAAAATGTGTCCAAGTCTCCTAAAGAGATTTACCCTATGTAACAGAAAGCAGGCAACTAGTTCTATAATAACAATGCGAGCACTCAGGAAAAAGAATTGAGGGTTACATTTTATCAAATGATTCTCAAAAGTAAGCATGAACAAGCTATCTTTCCCTACACTGCCATAAAAGGTACAATCCTAAACTAAAAGCTTTGCATAAAGATGAGAATTAGAAAGGTGCCAGCTGTCAGAAACTCCAATCAAGGGTCAAGTAGCATGAAGCCACTCAAAGCAGAAGCAAAAGCAGAGGTTTGTACCTCATGAAATCCTAAAATGTCTCTCATGACCCTCACTAAGTTACTGCATAATATATTAGTTGCATTCAAGGTAGACAATCCCACATGACTCTCTCCAATATTATTCTTTGATTCCAGCACAAATTGTATACTTGCTACACATTCTCTACATCGATAAGTTGAAACTTGATTCGCACAGAATATATTTGAGTGCTGACTACTCATGATTATGACGCACTCCTGTCATATCTTAGTATGGATTCAAAATTAGACTGCTCTAGTTGTCACACAGTTTGCAAGCAAAATGATCTTCAACAAAAGATTTGAAAAAGAGGACATGATTATCCTACAGCAGGACATTCAGTCATGAGAAATGCTTGAGACTTGATCACCCATCCTTTCTAACAATCATCTTTAAGAAAGGACACAGACTACTATGTTAAACAGTTTTTCAGTATATGCAGAAGAAAAACTTCCCGTAAGAAAACCTAGGGGACTGTCATAGACACTTCCTGCCCCCAACAACCTTGGTTCCAAATTTCCATAGATTTTATCATGGATTTACCTCAACCAGAAAGGAACATTTTGCTTCTAATTGTAGTTGGATACTTTACCAAAGTGGCATTATCCTTGATAATATACACACAGCGTCTGCCTAGGCATACGTTTTCTGAGGGAAATATTATTGTTGAATGGATTACCTTATGTTATTATAACTGATAGGCATTCCTGGTGCTATTAGAGATGCTTCCTGATAATTGATGAATCAATAGGCACAAAGGATACCAATAGCCCATTTTTCATACAATAAGACACTGCACACATAAGTAGGGCATTCTCCTTTATATGTTACCTTGGATTACACCCGTACACATGGCTACCAAATGTTTTCCCTTCTACAGTCCCAGCAGTGCATACCCCCCTACAGGAGATAAAAGAATTAGAAAGGGCTGCTTTGAAACATATAAGAATTGTTAAAGCAAAATAATAAAAGTTTGCTGAAAGACATCACACACATGTCCAAACTATGCAGTTGTAGGAAAAGTATGACTATCCATAGATTACCTTTCCATTCTGAGTATACATTCTTAGTTTGTTCCCAAGTTTGCATGTCCCTTTTTGATCCTTAATTTTAATAGTACAGCAGCACTCAGGTTAGCTTTTCCTAGTCAATGGGAGATTCATTTGGTGTTCCATATGTCTTGCGTCAAAAAGCTCATTTAACAACTCATATACGTGCTCACAACACTCTGATTGACAGGACACATGAATACGAGATAGAGGCCCTTTTTGACTCTTGACGGGGCAGAGGTCAGCTGTAATATTTTGTAGCTTGGAAAAGGTATGAAGTATCTGATATTTCATGGGAACAACCTTCCTTTGTCCATGCCTCTAAACTGCTCTAAGAATTTCTTAAGAAATTCCCATCCAAACCTCATAATCAGGGTGGGGTCATTTGGGGAGGTTACAAGACACGTTAGGACGTAGAAGACTGGAACTTAGCAGAGATAGCACACATAACAATGGAAAATGTGCATCAGTACCTGTAAAAACGAAATTTACCAGTCTCATGTTGTTACATCCTGGTAAGGAATTCCAGAAGACTTGGATAGGTTACAGATGATAAGTTTATTCTTCTTAGATGGTTAGATAGGTTTTCCAGTATATAATTAATCAAAACCCCACCAGGAGCATCCTCTCTGCTGCTCAGCCCAGGATCCAACTGACAATCTACTCACAGCATACCAAACATTCCAATGACATCACATTCACTCTAACATTCCACTCACACTGGCTGAACAGCAGAGGCAGAGAAACAGGGAAGATGTAAGGTAAAAACCTAGGATATAACACACCTTCCCTCTTTATAAATTGAACAAAGAGAAAGCAAATGTAAATACCAACATTGCAATAACATCACAGTATAATCAATAAAAATTGCAGTAGAAAGATTGCAAAAGCACATAAGTATGAAAAACATACTAAACATAAGCAAGGTGAAATGTGACGTAAAAGTAAGCAATGAAGGAAAACATGTAATAAAGTATAAAGTGAGAACAGTATGACAATTAAAACATCATGAAAGTAATACAAAAATAGAACAGACACACATCTCCTTCCTTAGCAGAAAATTGAAGTAAGAAGTTTCAAAACATCAGAGATACAAGAAGTTTCAAAAGGAAGGAAAGAGTAAAAGAACGGAAAGCAAACTGAGAAAATACATTAGCAAGAAGTAATAATACCACGAAAACTAACAAGAAGTAGTAAACGAGTGTGACCACCACAACTACACCAACTGGCCAGGCTAGTGAGAAGTATGGAATGACTGAACACATCAACAGGAAGAAGGAAAGAAAGAAATAAATGAAAGTAAAGAAAACAGGTGACGTACACCTAACACATCAACCAAAGAGGAAGACATGTAGAAATGGTCTGCGATCTGCGTAAACTATACCACACCGAAGATAAGAGTACAGTCACACCTCAAATTAGACCACAAGTGAAAATTGCAGGGAAAGTGCGATCTGGGAAACTGAACTAGACAGCAAAGAAAATTCAGTAACACCTTAAATTAGACCACATAAGTAAACCAGCGTTCAAAATAATAATTAAACAGTAAATATCAAGTACTCAAGTCAGGAATCAGAGGAACAAAAAATGCTCCAGAAAAATGCGATCTGGGTAAACAGAACTACACATCAAAGAAGTTCATTCACGCTTCAAGTTAGACCACATATGAAACTGCAGGAAAAATACGATCTGGGTAAACTGAACTGCACTGCAAAGAAATTCAGTCACGCCTCAAGTTAGACCATGTATGAAAACCTGCGCACTAAATGGAAAAAATGCACTGTAAATATCATCATGAAAACATCAGAAGTACAAGAAAAATTGCTACAGGAAAAGTGCGATCTGCGTGAACTGAACTACACAGCAAAGAAAATCCAGTCACATCTCAAGTTAGACCACATACAAAACGTGCGCACAAAACAATAAAGGCACTGTAAGTAAAAATCATGTACACACCCAAGGAAAAAGGAGAAATGCACCACATCAAAATACAGAGTAGAAAATGTAGAAAACCTGCATGCCAAACAAAATACATTAATAAAGGCCTCAGAATAAAATGGTAGTACTACAGTAAAATAAGGTGAGCATCAACCCATTGTATAATTACAACAGTGTTAAAAAGCATAAGAAAATATAGTACATATAGGAGCTAAAAATGAAAGTGAAACAGGTTGCAAACTTGAACCAGCATAACATGAAGAGAATCTCTGTAATTTCAGGAAGCTTATACTCTGTCAATGGCAGCAGGAATCAGGCAGAAAGAAGCAGGTTACAGGAAGTCTACGCCTTGTCCATGGGCTGTCCGGTGAAATATGGACACTGGGGGGGCGGGAGGGCGTAAAATCCTTAAGTAGGTTCGTTTTGAGTAAAGTCATGAATAAAAGTACCTTTAAAAAGCTTGTTGAAGGTCCTTAAGAAGCTTGAAGAAGGTCCTCACAGGTAGTTTTGATCCACCTCATCGCCAAATTTATGTTACATCCTGGTAAGGAATTCCAGAAGACTTGGATAGGTTACAGATGATAAGTTTATTCTTCTTAGATGGATAGATAGGTTTTCCAGTATATAAGTAATCAAAACCCCACCAGGAGCATCCTCTCTGCTGCTCAGCCCAGGATCCAACTGACAGTCTACTCACAGCATACCAAACATTCCAATGACATCACATTCACTCTAACATTCCACTCACACTGTCTGAACAGCAGAGGCAGAGAAACAGGGAAGATGTAAGGTAAAAACCTAGGATATAACACATGTGCATGACACCAACCACTATATCACCAGCACAATCAGGCACACTTCCAGGTAAGTAGTGGTAGGACAGGTATTTAAACCTCACCTGCATAGAGTTCCCTTGTATAGCAAAAGGGGTTGTTGTGTCTGTTCGCTATTGATTTCAGTTCACACAATTGAACATTGAGTAGTAGTGGTAACAGTTATTGCACCTCATATGAAAGCAACAAAGTAAATTATGGGAACTTATTGGCTGGGAGAAAAGCCAAGTATAATGGAGGTGCTGTAATGGTTAGAGCACCCTACTACCAAAGGTGCAGAGACACACTGACAGAGAATCACTGTGTAAAGCATAAGTCACACATAAAACCAAAGCACTCTCAATACAACAATAATTCCTGTAGGAGTGTCTTTTTGAATGACAAAGAACTGCGTCTAGTTATCAGATTCCGAGTGATGGTATCCAGTAATAAATGTTAGAACCACATTTAGTATGGGTCCACACGCAAAGAAGAAGGGTAGCATGGATACTCGGCGCCCTCTAAGACTCAGCGTGGAGCTTACTATGGACTCCCTACTAGCCTAACCAGCTAAGGCTTCACACAGATTGTTTGCCTTACGAAATTGTGCTATCCCAATATTTTGGGAAGCTGCTAAAGCAGTGTGACCAAGACGGCTTTGACCTTTCCGGGTGTGGTACAAGTGAGTGATCATACTAAAAGTGGTTCTGACATTTATTACTGGATACCATCACTCACAATCTGACACCTAGATGCAGCTCTTTGTCCTTCGAAAAAACTTTCTGACAGAAATTATTATTGTAGCGTGCTGTGGCAGATATATTAAATCCTGATATCTTTACACTCTTTTTCGAGCCTTGAAAAAGTCATGAGGTGACAAAACACATGTTGGCTGTGTTTCTTCTGAAGATTACAAGTCTACTTACCATATGTAATAACCACATGTGTCCGTTAACTACATCTTTAAGATAAAAAGATAAAATAGGTTTATAAAGCGCTCGATTACCATGGCATCTTGGCGCTGGAGAGTGTAAGGAGGAGCTGCTCTATTAGTTCCTGCAACTTAGTTGGGAGGGAACAACCAGGTTTTAAGCGATTTCCTAAAATGTTGCCTATTTGGCTGCAGCCTCATTGCAATTGGCATCTTGTTCAACAGTGTAGCTGCACAGTGGTATAGACTCCTGCCTCCCCATCTTGCTCTGCGGATTTTTGATATTTGTATGAGACCAGCGTTTGTGGATGTTAGATTTCTCGTGGGCGAGTACCATGAGAACAATTTTGGGATGTCACCAGCACCTCCTCCCATACAGTGCCTTATGAACCAGACAGAGGGACTTGAATTCCACTCTCTGCTGGATGTAATGATCTTATACCAGCAGAGGTAGAATGGCCTTTAGGGATGTATAATAGCAATCGAGCAGCTGCATTTTGTCAGGACTGCAATTTAGTCATCTGGGCCTTGTCAATGCCCATAAAGAGTGCATTGCAGTAGTCTATTTTAGAGAGGATAAGAGCTACTACCACAGTTTTCCTGAGTTCCTGAGGAATAAAGGGGAAAATCTTACATAAGATTTTCAGTAGAAAGAAGCAGGAGGACGTTAAGCGGTTTATCTGGCCTGCAAAATTTAGTTGGTTGTCAAAGATCACTCCTAGATTCCTGACCTTAGTTGTCAGATGGGGACACTCACCCGCCTCTGTTGGCCCCCCCATGTTTGATTCCACAGGGTAAGGCCCTTGCCAAATTCCATAACCTCCGTTTTCTCTGTGTTAATTTTAAGAAAGTTTTGGCTATTCCAGCTCATTTGATATTTTGATATTTATTATCATTTATAAAGCGCTAACTTTCGCTCCGGAGGGAGCATCTTGGCGCTGAGCACACAGAAGGTCGTCTATGGGGGGCATGGATCAAATAGCTGCGAGAACTGAAGAGTCGGACTGAGAATAAATCCAGGTTTTCAAGGATTTCCTAAATAGGCTTTCAGAGGGGGCGTGCCTAAGGCTGGGGGGGAGGCGGTTCCATGCCTTGGCCGCCAGAAAAGAAAAGGTCTTTCCACCCTTGGATTTTAATTTTATACGGGGTTCAGAGATGAAGTTGGCGCCAGATGACCTCAAACAGCGAGTTGGATTGTAACGCTGGAAGCGCTTAATCAGGTAGGATGGACCCATGCACCTGTTAGCTTTAAATACAGTAACTAAGAGCTTGAATAGGATTCTCTTGTGGAGGGGCAGCCAGTGGAGGGCGTTGAGGGCTGCAGAAGCCGAGGACCTGCGGGGGAGTTTCAAAACAAGCCTGGCTGCTGCATGTTGGACAGTTTGTAGTTTTTTCAGAGAGGACTTCTTGATACCTGCTAAGAGGCCGTTACAATAATCCAGCCGGGAGAGGATAAGCGCCACCGCAACTGATTTCCTGGCAATGATAGGCAAAAAATTAAAAAATTTCTTTAATTGCCTGATCAAACTGAAACAGCGCCCTGCGGTAATGCGCACATGTTCATCGAAGCTGAGGGAAGCATCAAATTGAACACCCAAGTTGCGGGCTGAGGCAACCGCGCTAGGTGGTGCTTCGGAGTTATGAGGCCACCAGTCTTTGGGGGAAAAGAATGTGCCTTTACCGAGGGGAATTATTTCTGTTTTGGCGCTGTTGCATTTTAAATGGTGCAGGTTGAGCCAAGAAAAGACTTCTGACAGACAGTTTTGGAATTTGATGGCGGCATCCGGAAGTCTTTTATCGATAGTGACGACAAGCTGGGTGTCATCAGCGTAGGATGTCACGAGAATCCCATATGATTCAATCAACGTGAGAAGGGGGGCCATATACACATTAAAAAAGAGGGGGCTCAGGATGGAACCCTGGGGTACCCCTGAGCTGATGGATCGTTCACCGGAAATAAAGGGGCCTAAGGAGATCGTTTGAGAGCGATTGGACAGAAATGATGTAATCCAAGCAAGTGCGGAGCCCGAGACACCAATCTCACGCATCCTATTGATTAGAATAGTGTGCGAGATGGTGTCGAAGGCTGCGGTTAGGTCGAGCAGGATGAGGACGGCCTGCCTGCCCTCATCCTGCAAGAACTTGATGGTGTCTGACAACTCAATCAAAGCGGTCTCTGTGGAGTGGCCGGAGCGGAAACCGGATTGCTGTGGGTGCAAGATACATTGATTTTCCACAAAATTCTTTAATTCCTCATGGACTAGTTGCTCGGTGATTTTGCCTAGCGCAGGGAGAAGTGAGATTGGGCGCATGTTGGACAAATCAGTAGGGGATTTATTTTGCTTTTTCATGAGGGGCTTGACTGTGGCCTTCTTCCACTCAATAGGAACAATATCAATGTCAAGGGATTCGTTCACAATCGCATTGATTAGAGGGTTGACGGACTCAATAAGGTGGTGCAAGATGACTGGGGGGCAGGAATCTGTGGGTGCACCTGATTTGCAGGCTAGTATGGCTTTGTGCGTTTGCAATAGGGAGACTGCTGTGAATTGGTTTAGTGAGGGAATAGATGTGTCAGACTCTTGGATTGGAATAGGAGCAGGGGGGAAGTCCTTATGGATATTATTAATTTTCTCCTCAAAGAAATCAGCAATTTGATCACAGAGGGCTTGTGAGGGGGGGATTTCAAGTGCCAGTGCTTTGGGATGAGTAAAAGATTTTACGATATTGAAAATCGTTTGTTGTTTCTGTTTAGCTGAATCTATTGCTAAAGTGAAGAATGCCTTTTTTGCTTTTTTTATATCGGAAAGATATTGCTTTCTCTGGAGAATATAAGTGGATCTGGACGTTGAATTGTAGGTTTTCCTCCATTCTCTCTCCAAAAGCCTACACTTGAGGTGGCAGTCAGCGAGGGCCGGAGTATACCAGGGGGCATTGGGTTTCTTTTTTCCTCGGACGGGTTTTTGGCTGACGGATTTTGCATTGACAGAGATTACTCTCTCAATCCACAGGTGGAAGTTTGTAGAATCTAATGAGGCGCCACCCATGATGGAAGGGGGGGGGTACTGCCGGTTGTGGATTGAGTTTGATGTACTCAGCTACCTTTTTCCAATTAACAGGGAAGGGGGTGTGAGAGAGTTTAATGGGAGGAGGGGGCAAGGTTTTGTTATTGATGGAGAAGGGAATGAGACAGTGATCTGTCCATATTTGTGGCACGGGGGTAGCGGCATCTAAGGAAATCAGGTTTGTACAAATGCCGTCCAAGGTGTGCCCGGCACAATGGGTAGGAAGGGAGACTAATTGGGAAAGACCAAAAATCTCCAGTGAATGGCGGAAATTGAGAGTGTGGGGGTCAGTATCAGATTCCAGATGAAGATTGAAGTCTCCAAAAAGAGTGAAGGTGGGGTAATGGATAAGAAAAGCTGCCAGAGTTTCATCAAGGGAGTCCAAGAATGTAGTGGCATTTCCGGGGGGGCGATAGACAAGTGCTCCTGAAAAGGCGGAGGAGAAACTGGTTTGGATAACAAATCCCAGGGATTCACAGTCCTTGAAGGAGACCAGATCAAAAGTGTGGCACTTAAGTGCTTTTTTTATAATAATGGCCAATCCGCCTCCCCGACCAATGGGTCTGTCTCGCCTGAGGATGGTATAATCAGGGGGGAGAGCGGTGACAAGATCGGGATTTGAAGCATCATGCAACCAAGATTCATGATTTCGGTCAGACCGGTGGAAGCTGATGGCAGTAGCCTCCGGATATTTACATACCGATATAATAATCTGAGAATCATCTGCATATGAGAACATAGTGAAACCATGCTTTCTGATTATTCTGGCCAGTGGAGTGACATAGATGTTGATTAGAGTCGGTGATAGGGCCGATCCCTGCGGCACTCCATGCGAAAGATGGAAAGTGTCAGATTGCAGATTGCCCCAGTGTATGCTCTGTTCCCTACAAGCTAGAAAGAAGGAGAGGAGGGCAGGGCCGTTCCCCCAATCCCAACAGCCTTCAGCCGCCGCACTAACACCTTGTGATTCACGGTGTCAAGATATTGAGTTAACTCCCTGTTTACTGATTTTTCGAGAATTTTGGCTGCTATTGGCAAGCAAGAAATCGGTCGATCATTTTTGACCTCAGTCGGGTCCTGGGCAGGCTTTATGATGATCGGCCTGATTCAAGCTTTTTTCCAGGTAATGGGAAAACCCCCGACTCAACTACCTTGTTTAGGAGGGGAGTTAAATGGGAGCTGATTGTTTATGAGACTAGGTGTAAAATGGCGGGGGGGGACAGGGGTATTTGGGTGATCCTGACTTGGTTGTTAAGAGGAGGTTATTCACTTTCTCTTGTGTAAGGGTAAAAAAACTCGTTAATTGGCTCTGAGTGGTATTCTCCTCGGCGGGCAGCCTATTAGGTAAGGCAGCAACAAGAGTTGTGTGGAGGAGGTAATCGTACACTAGTTGCACCGTCGTTTGAAAGAAGTTACCCATCTTATTACAGAAGGCTTGGTCAGGCCTGAACTGATTGGCCTGCTGCGGCTTAGGTAGGGCTGGGACTGATTTAAAAAGCTCCTTAGACAAGTTTTTCGCCTCCTCACTTGTAAAGTAGTCCATTTTGGCTTTTATAATGGTCTCCTTGTATTGTTCCAGAGCTAAGTTGTATACCAATTTGTGCTCCTTACTATAGTCGTATCTCCATATTACATAGGTATTAAAATAAATAAGGAATTATGAGTGTTAAAAAGTCCAAATTGTCTGACCATTACAGTTCCTGTTCAAATACGCTTGAGAGTGCTTTGTTTTTATGTGTGACTCATTTCAGTTCACATTAGACTTGTTCAATCCCTTTTCCTCGATGTTTTCTTCCCTGTTTGCTTCTCTTTGGTCCTCTAGTTTCTTTACTTGCTGCTTTGGTTGCCTGCTTTGTTACCCTTTTGTTATTTTCACTCCTTGTCCAGGCCACCTCTCTCTCCCGGTGTAGCATAGTCATTCTTTTTTGGCTCCTGAGTGAGGTTTGCAGTATACTGGGGGATAGTTATGGCGCCCTCTCTAATTGCACCAGCTGCCCTTAAGACTAATTCCTATACTACTGTCTCAAACTTGTAGTTTTTGTGTTCTCTCACTCATAGGTGAAGACCTTGACATTTATAGTTTGGTGTTGAGAGACAATCCAGTCCGGGTTTCCCCGAATAGCAGTCTGCAGGAGCTTCTTTCTCTCTCGCCCCCTCGTTACCCCTTTTTCCTCTATGTCTGGGTCTTCATTAACATCTGGTGCAAAGAGTTGGGTTGACCTCTAGGGAGGAGAGGGAGAGATTGGCCTCAACATCCACACGCTCAAAAAACTGCGTTCAGAACATTTATACCTACAATGGATCTTCAGTGGTGTCTGTAGGAATGGTCTGGTTTTCTTTCAAAGGACCTCCATGCCTCTTCCTGATCTTTTGTGAATAAGTATTTTTTTGGGCACAGACAGTCAGCACTTCTTTCTTGCTCTCCCAGGCTAAATCTGTTGTGTGGATAGTTGGTTTTCGTGAACCGTATTACCCAGTAAGTCAAGTTCAGCATGGTCGGACTGGCCATAGCGAGCACCAGGTGTTTCCCAGTGGGTCGCCAGGGTGGGGGCCGATTTTGGGGCGCCTGGGGCCCGTTTTTGATACAGGGGCCATTTTTGCAACATAGCTGCAAAATCGGCCCCTGTAACAAAATCGTCCGAAGCCGGCCCTGGCAAACAGCTCGGCCGCACCCCCAACGACCCGGGGGCCAGCCGAGCACTTTGTCAGGGCCAGTTTTGGTTCCCAGTCCGGCCCTGAAGTTAGTTCTCATATTTCAATCTCTGTATATATCCTGTATGATGTTTCATGCCCTGTGAATTCCTTTGCTGTCAATTCCATCACTTGGATGCAGCTGGGGGAGATGATGTCTAGGTCTGTGGTTAAGGAACTCTCTTCTTTTTTGGGGTCTCTCTTTAGGTCTCGCCTACCGATGCAGCGCCATGCGGTGCTCGCGTAAGCGAGACTTATTGTCGCCAGATAGCTTAGCGAAGTGGGACAGGAGAGGTGCACGAGCCTGCAAAACACATTGAAGACAATGGTTGTGACCGCACGCTTTTGGAGACATGCGCTGTGAAGGCGCGCATCTCTTCTCGCTCTCCCCCACGCTTTAACTTTCGCGAGCGAGGGCGCCTGGACAGCCTTAGGCCCGCACCGCCCCAGGCCACGCGCTGCCCCATGCGATTCGCTCTCTTGGCTCGGTTCGCGGAGCCGCTTCCTTCCTGCTCGTCCACACCCTCTGCCTGAAGCGCCGTCCCTGCCTCCTCTCGTCATATTCCGAGTGCCTGGGAGCTGCGGCAGGTGCAGAGTAACCGTGAATGGGAGCCGGGAAGAGAGACGAGGTTCTGCCCATGCCCGGCCGTGGAGGAGATATGCCTTGAGACCACGGGTGTAGCAGCAGCATAACAGGTACGACTCCGAGACGGTGACTGCTCATTTAAGTGTGTGGTGAATGAATGCATAGACTGCAGTGTGAGCATCCCCGCAACAGAGAAGGTGCATCGTCACGCATGCATTGTGGTCTTTTTTCATTTCTACGATTCACTGGGTGTAAGCTGTTTAATTAAACTATACAGTTCCTCATTTCACAGACCATAACCTGTCCAGTGCAAGAGGTCAGTGTGTAAATTGCAAACCACATGGTTTGTTATCAATACTGTTGCTCAGTAGACTACAACACCAGCGCCTTAGGTCTGTGTTCAATCTGCAAGTCGCTTGTCCCGACCCCCACTAACATTCATCAAGGTATCTCAGTTGTGTAAAGCTCATGCAGCAGTGATCTTTGTGCAATGTGTGGAGGCGCATACTTCCGTTCGGATCAGTTGAGAGGTGTGCGTGGAAAACTGTGTGCCACAACCACTTCTAATCACGGGTATGTTATGACGTAATTGGCTAATACACCCGTTGCTTAGGGCATTACATAATCTACGGGTCACAGATTGTGTAAATTGCAGCCCATAAATAGGCTATATTAAATTAAACGCTATTAATTTTATATAAAGAACGTTGTATTTCGGTGTTTTTGCTCAAATCTCTCATTTACCAATATGCTTTCCTCAGTGAGCATGGCCTGTGCTTTCAGTCTGTTTTGCGAATACATGCGCAACCGTGATGAGAGGTTATCGATTAGGTGGTTGAGTCTAATTTGTAAACACTGACCCTGGGGCAGGGAAATGCAATTATTGCATATTGTCAGATGGGTATCACTCACAGAACAACAACGCTGCGCCTACTGACGGCGACATAAACTCTCCTCCATAATATTACGAACACAATGAGGGCTTAGGGCTCAGAAGGAGGATAGGAAGGGGAGTTGGATAGGAAAATAAGTCCACTTTTAAAGGGTACCCACATTCAAAAGTATAAACTCTGAAAAATATACAATTGTTTTGAAAGTGTGGCTTGTTCCCTCTTTGCACAAATTAGGTCACAATTCCCGATGCGCTCAAAATATAACCCTTACATGAATGACCTGTAACAGATTGTAAGTAATTAAATGTATTCTTTGCATTGAGCTGTTACAAGTACAGATGCCCTGAATGTTTCAACTTTCAAGTGTTTTTCACTGTGGAAGAATATGCGTCGGGCATTCATTAGGTCTCGCCTACTGATGCAGCACCATGCGTCGCACGCGTAAGCGAGACTTATTGTCGCCGGGTAGCTTAGCGAAGTGGGACAGCAGAGGTGTACAAGCTTGTAAAAGACATTGAAGACAATGGCTGTGACCGCACGCTTTTGGAGACATGCGCTGTGAATGCGCGCGTCTCTTCTCGCGCTTCCCCGCTCTTTATCTTTGGCTTTCGCAAGCGGCTTTAAGAGACATGCGCTGTGAACGCGCCCGTCTCTTTTTGCGCTACCCGCGCTTCAACTTTCACTTTTGCGAGCGAGGACGCCTGGACAGCCTCGTCAGGATCGCACCACGGCTCACCTCCTGGTCAGCCTCGGAGGTTAATGGCTTTCTTATGGAGGTTTGTGTGGATTCTGTGGAGTCTGTAGTAAATGCCGAGAGAGGAGGTAAGGGAGACGTCTGACCAAGCACACTGGTCACTGACTGTCATAGGCCAAGCAAGAGAGGGCAACACCCCCCCAACCCCCCAACCAGCAGCTTTGTAAGTGTCCGCGTTTCAACTGCGTGTTGAGATGTGTGTTTTTTTACTTCCTGCCTAAATCAAAAACAACTGTTTTTACTCCCGCTGACTTTCTCCAGCACCCCCCCCCCCCCCCACCACCAACCGGCAGCTTCATAAGTGTCCGCGTTTCAACTGAAATCGTTGTCAAGTGTTAATTTGGAGGCAAGTTATAAATAATGACTCTCCAGCTCGTAGAGCGTAATTCAGATCCTTGCAAAAGCTTCACATAGCTGGTTCAGTCTACCATAGTCACCCAGTTGTATAGTAACTGCGAGGAAAGCACCCGACATATTCAGCAGGGACAGCACGCAGACACCGGCTTAACCATTGGCAAGTGGCGTTTTCGTTTTATTTTTTAAGCCAAACTGTTGTCGTTTACAATGTCTGAGAAGAACAGGGTAATTGAAGTAACGCTGTTTTCAGTGACATACGGAAGCCTCTAAAAGGTACAGATGGAGAAATAGTGATCGTGTCTACTGACAACAACAAGATATAAAACGAAGGGGAACATACAAAAGGGTCCAGAAAATCTGAGGAAATAGGTGAGCAAATGTGCTGCAAGGCAAGATGCTAGTGGTTTGAGAAAAAAAAAACGGATTAATAAATAAATGCAGCTGCCAGGAAGATACAAAATGTCTGCCAAGAGTGTGTACAAACCATATAGATGTCTTATTGTCACAAACCTTAAAAGACCCGAAAATGGATGGCTTTCTGTGTTTATCGTTCACAGTCGTCTTTATCTGCCCACGACTCCTGCAAAACCTCAATAGCCTCAGTATGCCGAATCAAATGTGGGTACTGAGAGTCAAAAGTGTGCTGTTGCACTTTGCAGTTTCACAAAGTTCCATCTGTTCTGCTGCCCATTTTTTTATTGAATGGCTCTAAAGTTTTATGCACAGCATTAAAATAACTATTGGTGTAGGAGTGCTTATGCATACATTTTCATATAATGCAGGAGCATTCATATAACATACGTAGCGTGGGTGTGTTCAATTTGGCAAACGTGTATACAGATTTTGGTCAGAAATGCAAGTGGCGCTTACAGTTCGTTGCATTAATATTTAAATTGCAGCAGAAGTTCCGATTTTCTCACGAAGCAGAGTTGTGTAGAGCTTAGCAGCCTTCACAATGTTATCATTTTTTTTAAAAATGCAGTGAGTTTGTGAAAACATTTTTTTTGACCATTCCTAACTTCTGATGACTTGCTGCTTCGGTATCATTGCTTTTGCAGAATCCACTACTTTTCTTAATATTCCCACTTTTTTGAGTTTCTGTGCCCACTTGGAATTGTTGCCCTCATGATTTTTTTCACAACAAAAGCCATAAAACCATGTGTAGCGGGGGGGGGGGTGCATTTCGATAATACCTTCCAAGGCTGTGATTCCTGGACGCAGTGACCTTTTAGGTTTGTGAAAGGAAGTGACACTGAAGCACAGGGGTAGCGCTATCTTTTGGCACAGCTGACAACTATCGTCGCTACCCCAAACATGCACACAGTTTTTGAAACTCCCTTCTAACGGCACCTCATAATTATGGCATGCTTTTGTTGCAAATGGTGTTGCAATATTTAGCAATGCCAATAGCTCAAACTTAATTAATGCGAGACCTATTGCATTGCAAATGCTTGTTTATTTAAGATTCTACTGTGACGGCTGCGGTCTGAGCAGTGCTTGTTACAACCTCATTCTTGACTCTGACAAGGAAGACTTGGACTAAGAGTAATGAAGATTACCAGTAAGTATTCAGGACATTAACATGCAGAATCAGCACTTTTGCATGTATTTCACACTTTAAGGAACTATCAAGCTCTTTGCTGCATGGTAGTGGTATTATTGCATTTGTAATGCCTTAAAACCCGATGACATGGCAAACATCATTAATTAATAGTAATCAACTTACTGCACAATTAAAACACCTTGTTACACTCTCCAAATGTCTCTAAATGATGGGCTAATAGGGTCCTCAAAACATCTGTAAGCACATAACATAAACAGGCCAACTAAGCTCTGCGACCCTTTCCTGCAGTCAGATTCTGTCTGTGTGCGTTTCTGTTCATGCTGTCTTCTTGATGAAAATAAACACCAGGGCTTGAATATGTCACTTTCAATCACACACGTTCTTGTTTGTTTCTCCGTCTTCTCCATCCCACCCGATGAAGCGTGCGATAAAAGCCACCTTCCCGGAGGCCAGTGATGTTATGCGATGGGGCATGTGCTCTCAACAGCAGCGCGCGCGCGGCGCTGCCATGCCTGTGTGCTGAACCGCATAACCCAAGCTCGGGTGGTGCTCAATGATCCAGACGTGTAAAGTAAACATGATGCGGCTATTACCACTTAAGCAAGATGGGGAAGAAATGGCTCACCTGGAAACTCCAGGGAAATTGTTTTAAACAGGAGAGCTTTTATTTTATTTGTTGGAGAGGTAGTGCTGAAAAGAATCTTACACTTGAAAACACTTCTTGTTGGTACCTGGAAGCACTAGGATTTAAGGCGGGACTTCCCGCCGCCACCTGCAGCAATCCAGACTTCCAGCTCACCATGTTACATTAAAATACAATTCCATTAGGATGTAATATGGATGTCCTTTCTGGTAAAAGTTCGAGAATCACAGATAGGTAAACAGAAGACACTGAAAATAACGCTTGGATTACTTACTGGTAATCTTTATTACTCTGATTCTTCCCTAAGGGCCATATGTATCATACTTCCGTTTAGCGAATTCCAAATAGCGAATTTTAAGGAATCGCTATTTGGAATTCGCAAAACGGTATGTATGTACAAAATCGCTTTTCAATAGCGATTCCTTAGCATTCCTAAATTGCGATTAGCAAATTGCTAATCGCAAATTACCCATTCATTTCCATGGGCCAGGAGGCCCATAGGAATGAAAGTGCAATTTGCGATTAGCAATTTGCTAATCGCAAATTAGGAATTTTTTCAAGGGTGCAGGGGTGTCTCAAGAACACCCTGCTGCACCCCTAAAAAAGACATTTGGGGACATATGGCGCACATATGGCACCTTTGTTTTTTTGTAAAAAAGCTTTTTGAAAAGAATTCGCAACTTTGCGAATCCTTAATGGCAATTTTTGAATATTTTTTGTTTGATACATTGCATTTAAGGAATCGCAAAATTTGCGATTCCTTAAGTGCAATCGCAAAATAAGGAATAGCAAATTTTGCAATTCCTTATTTTGCATCAAACATGTTTGATACATACCATTTATCTAATTAGCATTCGCAAAGGCCGAAATTCGCAGAATTTCGGCCTTTGCGAATGCTAATTAGCTTGATACATATGGCCCTTAATTCGATGGCCCTGGTCCTAATTTTCACTCTAGGGCAAAATCATCCTTTCATAGGGATCAAGAGATAATTCTTTCATTTCTGTCCATCAGCACTTCTTCGCCAATGGCAGGTTTGATTTGTGTGTATACCTGAGAGCACTAAATGCTTGCATTGTCATCAATGTACACCCACCACCAAAAATGTAGGACATTTTCTCTGCATGCAAGGTGTCGAGGTCAGGGACATTTTTCTCGACCCCTGACTTTAGAACTGTATATCACCAACGTCCATTAGCATCAGAATCAAGAGTATTTATGGCATTTAATACTCTGAGTGAACTACTCTGTATTTCGCTCTCTCTTCAGCATCATTTGTGTTCCAAAGAGCAGGGTTCCACATATTTAAGGACATTGAAGACTATTATTATTAGCCCTTGTGAGTTGCTATGGGGTAGGTTGCCCAGATCCCATGTACAAAGATAATGGTTAGTGAAATGACTTTCCACAGACTATGGGGCATCAAGTGTGGACAAATGAAACCTAGCTAACAAAGTGTCCAAACAAATAGGGTCTAAACAAAGTTGCGACATGTAGATTTACGTAAAGGATGAAGTCTGGGTAAAACAGCGATACTTGTAGTTCACTTCACGGCAAACCATTAAGGGTGATCATAGCTAACCAAAGGACTGTTGTTACACAGGATGGTAAGTGCTTTAAGTGCAAGTATGGTTAACTTTAATGACTATGTTTCAGAAAGGTCTCCAAATATCTTCGATGCTGATATATACAAGTTAGGTTGCGCAGATATAGGACTAAAATGGTTCAGATGTTCGTGGCTGTAAGTTGTTCTTATCCTATTATTTTCTGAGATGGTGAGATGTGTTCAAGATCCCTGAGTCTCTATTTGATTTGCCTTTATCTGAATTTCTATTTCTTTCTTTTTTCCTCTTGCTCTCCCTTGCCAAACGTTCTCATATTTTCCCAATTTCCTTCAGTTCTATGTTTAGGGCTTGTGCCACCAGTTAGAATTGTCGTAAATGTTCTATGTGTGCCATTTATGGCATTCTGGCAAAGATAGAACTGTGTGCTGGAAGTGGAATCCCACTTTCTGCTCCTGAGCACACTTCACTTCAAAACTGCAAGGTTTTGTTCACCATAACTTCATGAATTTCTCTTCAAATTAAAACTTTACACTATGAGTTTTCCTTATTGATATCCATGTTTATTCACACTTCTTCATAAGCTATCAAACCTTTGTGGTCATTCCCATCAAAGTTTCCAATGACTATTTAACTTTCCTCATTGAAATCCAAATGTTCAAATCCTGGCCAATGCATTTTGGGTCATGGATCCTTCATCAGGGGCACCTATGCTTAAAAATCAAATGTTAAGAATATCAAGTCAAGAGAGCTACGCATATATAAATATATAGTCAACGACAACCTCAATGTGCCCATATCGGTACATTCCTTGCAAGGTGAATCTATAATGTTTGAACACACTGCAATTCCGTGTCCCGCCATCAAAGCATACCCATAAGTGAGTTAAAAGTATGTAAAGAATTTCTAATAATTAAAGACAACCAAATGGCATATGTGACACTGTTGGGTGATCCTCATGCACCTCAAGCACCTCGTGCCAACATAGTTTCAGAAACATGAATCACCAATATTCATTTCCTCAAGTTTCACGACATGAACGAAAACTCGAGTGCTGTCTTACCCTGCACGTTCTCCCCTGCTATTTCATGCAAGCTTCTCAATGGTGATGCATAGTAGGCCGTGTAAGAACCCAGACAAAGCGTACTCATTTTTGAACGTTTACATACACTTGAATAGGCTATGTCCTACCTCCACGCAAAGGCTACATACTCCCAGTAGTTAGTCTGGAGGCAGGGCAGGGGAGATACAAAACCTGTGTACTTCAAAGGGAAACCTCTAGAAGATTCTCCCAATTCAACTGAGGCATCTGTTAGAAATATTGGATCTCAACACCAGCTCCTCAGAACCTGTCTTCTGGACCTGTGGAGACTTTGTTAGGAAGGACTGCTATGCTGCTGAAAGGGCTGCCACTCCACTAGACAGCTGTCCTGCTGGACTACTGCCTTGCTGGATTGGTGCTCTGCTGCCCTCCTGCCTGAGTCACAGGGAATGGACCTGCACCTGAACCCAGGACTCCCAAAGTGACTTAAAGGGCTAGTCTGCAGACCTCCTGTTCAGAGCCACAGGGACATAACAGGCTCCCAACCACCTGAACCATCACCCAGATCTCGTTGGAGCAAGCCCCTGACACCCAATAGGTGCCCCTCAGGTCCTGGACATTTGGTGTGGCCTCAGAGGGCTGAATTGAAGTTTTGAGCTCTTTGCAACTGCAAACGGGCCAATCGGTGCAAAAACCTTGTTGCTCGCCTGCCCGCTCACGACAGGATCTTTGCGCTACAGCTCCAACGTTAATGGCCAAACTACTAGTGATAAGTGCAAACTACCAGCAACAACTAGTTGCACTGTGTACCGGGGTGGCTGGCGCTGAAGTGACTGAGTCAGAGGCTTTCAATAATGATCGTAAAGAGGGCTTTATTTTTATAGAAGATCTCCGCTTCCTGCTTGTTATCCGCTCACGAGCAAATGCTGCCGGGTCTGTTAGGGGCTTCCGTAATGGCTCCAGGATTCCGTCATTCGGATGGACACTCTCCCTCCAGGCACCGCAACCGGAAAGGAAGCAGAGAATAGGAACGGGTTAGGGACGGGTTTCGCAAGGACAGATACAGTGCCGGGAGTGAGGAGAAAGAAAACCACGTGTACATGTGCCAGTCGCCCTCAATCGTAGTGCGTAAACAGTGCTCGTGAGGAGGGAGGGGTATCAGGATCTATGTACACGGCTCGTTACACTATATACAGGTTAACTCAACAGGTCGGGCACGCCGTCCCACCCAGCCCGCTACTTTGCCCCGTACCTGTTGGAGCCACGCCCCTCCCGTGGGAGCGTGGCAGGGCGGCTCGTGATGTCGGTGGCCTCCTGGCTTCTCCGGTTCTTCCTCGTCTGTTTCTGCTGCCTCAGGTTTCTCCACGTCTTCGCTCGTCCTCCTCGTTCCGGTCACACTCCTCTCTCGTCCTCCTCGGAAACGCCGTTCCTCGCTGCCTGGGTTCCTCCTCTCCTTGACGGGGTTCGGGACGTCACGTGGGTTTGGGGCTCCTCCCCCTTAAAGGGATACAGTTTGTGTTCCTCGGTGTCCCACCGGTGTCTGTCTTCTTCTTCTTCGGGCCAGTCGTGCTGCTGCAGAGAAGGGACAGAAGTGGGTAACGGGGTATGTGTCCACCAGTTCGTGTTGTCTGATTGTCCCGGGGGCGTTTTTCCTGCCCCGTCACACACTGTAACAAGAAGACTCTCACAGACTACCAGGTCTTCCAAGCCTTTATTCTGAAAACCATGAGCTCAAAGACGAATGCTTTTCAAGCTCGGCTTTAAACAGCTGACCAAATAATCTTTCATCTCACAAAATGTATGTTTGAAAATATGTGTATTATAAAGAGCCACAAGGAGAGACAGCAATGGGAAATGAATTGTGCTGCCCTCTCCCAATGCATAATAGAAGGTCCAGAAGGACCCAAAAGAAATAGGAGGAGACATCAAGACATAGGAAAAAACCTAGAATAGCCCACAAGTTCAGGGCATCCATCATCCGGAGAACTCAGAGCGAAGCTGCTTGGTCGGAAAGACCAGTACCCCTCAGAAAAGGGAACAGTCCAAATGAAAGAAGGCATGGGACATCAGAATGCCACAATTTGAAGAATTGCAGAAGCCTGAAAGAAGCAAAGGAGCAATATAACTCAATAAAAATGAATGCAGTCCCCATTCAAGGTCAGACCCAAACAAACCACGTTATGAACTGAAACAAGACATAAGTTAGTCAGTCTGTTAAGACAGACAGCACCATGCCTAAGTCCTTCTGTCCACAGTAATGGTTATGCTGAAAAAAGGAGTCTAGGGGTGGGCGGAGTTCACTGAGTTACACTACGCGGAATTCTGCACAGTTGCATAAAAACTCTGTGGAATTCTGTTGAGTTCTGCTCCACCCTAAATGAAGGGTCATTCATGTATTTATAATCAATTTTGCAGAGAGCAACATAAAAATACATATCTACTTTAAAACATTGCTTCTCCTAGTTTTGCTCCGTGCGCTGAGTGCATTAATACCAAGACAAAATAAGAGGTTTAGAGTCCAATTACATGTTTCCTTTTAATCAGTATGTCTCCGCTTACAGGAGGTACAGCAGTATACAGATTGCAAGCGGTGCAAAAACACCATACCCCGATTCTCCCTCAGTGCCCCCAAAAGTCTATGGGTGGTTAACAAGCAAAAAAATGAACACTAATCTGTTCATTGGAAAAGGTTAGCCGATAATTCCAATACGTGCCACACAGTAGCCTAGCAAGAATGCACTGGGCACTAGCGCAAACAAGGAAAATGGTCCCTTAGACAGTTGTTGGGATAGTAAAATATAGCAATTAGCAGGGTTGAAGCCCCCTCCGCCCATGTTCTGGGCTCCAGTGCACCTGCTGTGCCAATGGTAGCTATGTATGCCGCCACATTGTTTATTTTGGGTGCGAAAACACTGATGCAAATTTTTTGCACAAAAAGGATCCCTGGGTATACCAGCATTTTATTTATTTATTTTTATTTTATTTTATGTTATAAACTTTTCTATAGCGCAAACCAGATCCCGAGGGATATCAGAGCGCTTTACAGAAGGATGAAAGGGAGAGTAATACTCCAGTAACAATATCAAGTAAGAATGCCAAACAGTTGTAGTCACAACAATCATAAACAAATGATACACAACAAGTAATGTGATTAACAGGTCAATAACAGGCTGTTACAGGGGGCACACCTTACGTCAGAGAGGAGCAGAGAGCAAAAAAAAACACAAAAAAACACAGGATGGTAACAAGGATGTAGGGTCATTCAACACCTGTCGTAGGATGAGTGGTAGTGCCAAATTAAGGTAAAAATTTGTTCATTAGGACATTTTTACCTTCAAATTTGAAAGCAGTAATTGATGATATTCTGCGCAATTCTTGTGGAAGAGAGTTCCAGATCTTTGGTGCAGCACCTGAGAAGGCTCAACGGCAAGTTCTCTTTTTATTCAAGATAGGTGGTTTCAGAAGGAAGTTGTTAGCGCTTCTTGAAGCTCTCTTGCCACATGATAATTCAAGCTTTTGTGCTAGGTAACTTGGGTTGCTGTCGTACAGGGCTTTGTGCGCTAGAACGATAATCTTAAACTGGATTTGAGCTTCATAGGGAAGCCATTTAAGAGACTTTAGGACTGGTGAAATGTGCTCATTTTGTTTGGTACCAATTAAGCATGAGCGCAAAATCCGCTCCGATCGCGGATTTTGCGGATTTTCGGTAAATCCGCGATCCGCGAACTCTCGCGAATTTACCGAGAATCCGCAATCCGCGATCGGAGCGGATTTTGCGGTCAAAAGTTCAAGCCTAATGCATTTACGATGGCGCCGGCAAGCTGCCAGCGCCATCCTCAAATGGTTACTTAATTAGCTTCGACAGGAAGCTCTAACAGATAAGATAAAGCAGGGGCTCGAGCGCCTGCTTTATTTTATCAGTTGGAGCTTCCTGTTGAAGCTAATTAAGTAACTTTTGCAGGATGGCGCTGGCAGCTTGCCGGCGCCATCGTAAATTATCTACAGTGTCTTCTTGCATAAATTTGAAGGGCAGGGTTCATTCTGGCACGACGGTCCTGGCACAAAAAATAAACCTCAACAGGAAACACTTGCAGGTGTGCCTTGTTCCCAAATATACCATCGGAAATCCGCTGTGATGCTGGTCTCTGACCTTTTATACACACAAGAGGCATGTGCGCTCGCATTGAAGCCCCGTCCGTTTGGCCCCGCCCACACACTCGAGGTGTGCACCGTCTTCCCGCCATTTACCCACTATGATGGACATTTCACTCAAGGGACCCCTGCGCACTTCGGCGCGATTGCATTAACACACACTTGGTCGCTGGAACTAGTTGAAGCGCAAATGCGGTGACTCATTCATCAGCCCAAAAAAAATCGTGGCATTTGCATCTTTGACTTCTAAGAGCACAATCCCCGTGCTGTTCCTGTGACCAGGGGCTTCTGTCTCTTAATCTGCTGCTCTGATCGGTCTCTGACCTTTTATACACACAAGAGGCATGTGCGCTCGCATGGAAGCCCCGTCCGTTTGGCCCCGCCCACACACTCGAGGAAGCCCCGCCCCCAAATCCGCAGATCCGCGGATTTTGCGGATCCACGATCCGTGAATCCGCAAATTCGTGAATCGTGGATCCGCAAAATCCGCCCATGCTTAGTACCAATAATTAGTCTGGCCGCAAAGTTCAGTGCTGACCTTAGTGGAGCCAGAGTGTATGTGGGAAGGCCACAGAGCGTAGCGCTGCCATAATCTAGCCTCGGCAAGACCAGTGCTTGGACCGCTTGTTTGAGGTCATTTTGTGGAAGGAAGGGCTTGATATTTCTAAGTGTCCTCATCAGGTGGTTAGCTCCCTTACATACATTGCTGATATGATTTTTCATATTTAGGTGCTTGTCCAAGGTGATTCTAAGGGATTTGACAGTCTATGATGAGAGGGGTGCAATTGAAAGCAGTGAGGTGAGTCAGCCAAAGGTCTAACTTGAAGGGGTGGTTCGGAGGAGAGATGAGAAGGAATTCAGTTTTGGAGGTGTTGAGCAGGAGGTGGTTCTCAGTTAACCAATTTTGAGTAGACGTTAGGGTAGAGTTGAGTGTTATGATGTTATCCAGGGATGAAATTTTCAGGTAAAGTTGTGTGTCGTCAGCGTATATATGGAAGGGAATGTTCTTGTCATTTAGAGAATTAGCAAGAGGTTCTAAAAAGAGGTTGGAAAGGATAGGAGAGAGGGCGGAACCTTGGGAGACACCCATGAGTACTGGAGAGGGCTGGGAGAGGGAGTAGTTTGCCTTAACTCTTTGTGTTCTTTGATGGAGGAAGGAGGAGAACCATTGTAGCATCACACCCAAGAATACCATCCTGTTCTTCATAGTGGAAAAGAGGTTATCATGATTAACCGTGTCGAATGCGAAAGAAAGGTCAAGGAGGATCAGGAGGCAGGAGTCATTTAGGTGGAGTATATTTAATATGTCGTCCATAACGTGCGTGAGTGCCGATTCTGTGCTATGCCCCTTCCAAAAGCCTGATTGATGTTGATTAAGGAGTTGGACATTCTCCATGTGAGTACAAAGTTGGGATTGTACACATTTTTCGAGAAGTTTAGCTAGAGTGGGGATGTTAGATATGGGGCTGAAATTATTGAGGTCAGATTTCTCTGCTGTAGTTTTTTTTAGTATGGGTGATACCTGTGCTGCTTCTGAACATTCTGGGTTCGCGCCTTGGGATAGAGAAGCGTTTACTATCCTGTCCATGTGGGGATGAGAGCGTTCTTGATCTCTTTGAAGATGGTCGCGGGCAGTGGGTCACTGTAGTGGTTGGATGAATTGATGTTCTGGAGAATCCTGTAGATGTATTTTTCACTGAAAGGGGTAAAGGTGCTCCATGATGCCTTGGTCTTGATGATCAGGCTAGTGGGAATGGGCTTTTCTATTACAACAGGTGGTGCGGGCCCAGAAGCTGGTATTAGAACCTTCTTGGAGGCAAGTTCACTGGAGATAAGTCGTGATTTCTCAATGAAGAAAGCAGAAAATTCATCGCCAGACAGTGGGGTGACATTGGAGACAGAGTGATTTGTACCCGCAGTTGATTGTTGTTTGACCAGTTCGAAGAGTTTCTTGGGGCGATTAGCGGCTTGATCAAGTTGTTGTCTGAGGTACTCTGCCTTAGCGCACTTGATTTGCTTGTTGTAAATACTCCTGACATCTCTAAGGAATTCTAGGTGTTCCTGTCAAGGCTCACCTGGAGTTTCCACGGGAACGAGAGGCAGGAAGTCGATGCACAGGTCCCAACTTCCCGCTACCACTGGTCTGCCCAACTGTGTCAAAGGTATGAACCAGTAAGCGGGGGGAAGAGGGGAAACAAGGGAGGAAGACAACTGCAGTAGAACCCTCGTCTTGACCTTGACTGCGACCTCCCGAAAAGGAATCCTTGGTACGCCCTGGGCAGCAGCAATCCGTCACTGAAGACGTCAAAATCCTGTGAACAGAAACAGCATTAACCTCCTGTGTACGATGACTCCAAAACTAATACCAATCTGAACTAATGTGTAAGACATAGGCTATCGCTGAGCTAATACCTGTTGTTTTCCCCTCTTCCGCTGGTGTCCACTAATTGCGTAAATACGGGATACATAAGTGGTACCACCAGTGATGTGGTGTAACAACAATAAAAGAATAGCCCATAAATAGTAATGACCAGCGGTCCGTAGATAGATCGGGTCACAATGAACCAAAAAGAAAATAAGGAAAAAAGAATGCGGGCTCAACTTAATCATCCATCATCTCGGGATGATTACAAACTGCTAGCTGTGTAGTAGCCAATGGGAGAGTAGAACTCATTCACAACATGAGCTTTGTGCATTTCAGGGAGGCTCAGTACACATGGGCCCCTAAGTGGGTCTGCGAATCAGCGTGAAACAAATATAAATGAACAAATAGAAATGCAGATGCTCCAATATCGATTCCCTTCTTGTGGGACAGTGCTTTGCGGAAAAAAACACACTCATACAGGTGACAGCATACATTCAAGCGCTAAGCGCGTTACCGCATTTGTGCCTGGTGCTCCCCGCTATGCCAAACCCGATATGAAGGGAAGCGGAGGTCTCACAAACTGTGGTGTGGCGAAATCCAAGGAGGGAACGCCCTGTAGCTGTGAGGAGGGATGGCAAAAACTCTGGGGAAGAAGACAGAGTCGACAACTTGTGGCAGCGGCAACGGCAGAGACGATTCCGGAAGTGATCGGGAGGAAACAGAAAACAACTAGAACGCGAAGCGCTCCTCCCGTCCGGAAGCAGATTTTTAACTCCCAGCCAGCCCCGCCTCTTGTGGTGACGGCACCCCGGCGAAGCAATCATGACAGTTCCCGGGAGGGATTGGACTTCCAGGATCGTTCAGCTGTCCTAAGTTTGCGTCGTTCCGTGTTTAGATTGTCGTTGTACCATGGTTTGGATGTTTTTGTTGAGGTATTTTTTAGTTGAAGTGGTGCAATATCATCCAGGATGTTAGAGATGGTTGAGTTGTAGGCGTCAGTGAGAAACTGCACCTCAATCAAGTCAGCTTGGGAGTAGAGGGCAGTTTTACAGTGGTCAGCTAATTCAACTGGGTTAATTGAGCTCAAATCCCTTTTCCAGATCTTAGATTTCGTTGGATGAGCCTTCCTCAGCTTCACCTCCATGTTGATATAGAAGAGAATGCAGTGGTGGTCTGACCAATTGCAAGGGGTAATGGATTTAAGTGTGATGGACTGTCCTTTTGAGATAATTAGGTCTAAGGTTTCACCTGTGTTGTGTGTTGGTTGGTCACAGTGCTGCTTAAGTTCATGATCCTTCAAAAAGTCTTTAAAGCAAGTAACTGCTTGGTCATTAGGATTAGACCAGTGGAGATTGAAATCGCCAAGAAAGATTTGGGACATGGCTGAGTCGATATTACTCGAGATGATCTCCATCAGTTGTTCAATGAAGGGGAGGTTGTCTCCTGGAGGGTGGTAGAAGGTGTGAAGTTTGCAGACCGGCCAGTTGTTACTTGCGATGTTGCGACATAGATATTCACAAGCAGAGGGCGGCGAGGACTCTATGTGGGATATCGAGAGTGTGTTTCTGTGAATGCAAGCTAGGCCCCCTCCAAGCTTCATGACTCTGTCTAACCCAATTATGTCGTGAGTAGGAGGTACAAGGAGGTCTAAAATAGGAGTGGAGGCTGGATTAAGCCAGGATTCAGTAAGGATGATGATGTCAAGATCATTGTGTTAATTTAGGTCGAATATTTCAGAGGCATGTTTGCTGGCTGACCTGCAATTGAGTAGAACACATTTCAAATGTGGAGGATTTGTGGCTGAGGGAGTCTGGGTGACATTCACCCTCTTGAGATTGTCTTTATTGATGGCTCTATGATTATGAGGAGGTTCTCTATGCAGGGTCGGATGTACGGTTTGTATTTGCTTCGGCGGGGCCAAGTTGGGGTTGGACTTAGTCGAATAGGAATTATGAAGGTCATTAAGATCATTGGACGCTAAGGTCTCTGCTATTCTGGGCTGTGTGGGCGCGTTAGCTAAGGTAATGGTTTGCACCACGGCGGAAGTTACCAACTGGCCCAAGCAATCACTATCACTAGGGGACGTTCTAGGCAGATTCACAGAGGTGAGTAAGGAACTGATCATTGGGAAAAAATCCTTTAAAAGGACTTTTAGGTCATGTAGTTGGGTAGTGAGAAGGTGCAGCTGGAGAAATATATCATCCAGGCGCGCACCTAAGTCTGAAGGGGCATAGGATGTATTGATAGAGAAGGGGAGTCTACGTGTAAGCCTTTGTGCCCTAAGATGGTGGATATTTGTTCCTGGGGAGGGAGTGGAACGTGTGGGACTAGTGGGGTACGGTGAACCTTGGGAAACAGAGATGTATCATTAGCAACAGTCTCTGAGGGTCCTGAGCAGTTCCTACCGGAGATCGAAGGTGTGACAGATCATGATCGGGGGTCAAGGAAGTAGCATTAGCGACAGGGGTCTGACCATATCTCTGAGTGTCCTGAGCAGTTCCTACTGGGGATCGAGGGTATGACAAATCATGGTCTGGAGTCAAAGATGTAGAGTTAGCGACAGTGGTATGATCATATCTCTGAGGGTCCTGAGTAGGACCTCCCGGGGATCGAGGGTATGACACATCATGGTCAGAGTAGGGCATTTGTCCCATCACCCACATAATATGTGGCGTAGGGGGAGGGATGAGGGGAGAGTGTTCAATTGAAGAAGACAAAGATACACCGTCACCTGGGGATCTCTCTGCGCGCGGAGCATAAGGGGTCAGACTAGGTGACTGTGTGCCGAGAGGACTCGAAAAGTCCCTCAATTGCTGGGGCAATGAAAATAGGGAACTGGGTGAGTTCTCCATGCGGAGAACAGAAAGACCGGTCTAGATAGTTGTGCACCGAGCTGCCCTGAGATGTTTATCACCTGTTGGGTCGAGGGACTAGAAGGTCGGGGCTCCTCCACCAGGGAATGAGCATCACTGTGAGCATCTATCAGTGAGGAGTAATTCACAGTATCACGCTAAACATTGTTTCAAATATTATGGTAATAGAATTTCATAAAGAAGTAGCTAGATTCCCTTAGCACGAAGGGGGCTGTATTTCCAATATCCTTAACATTGCTCGCTGTTACCTGCTATCCATCCTCTAATACACTGAAAATGAAGATTTCGAAATCACACCATAACAGAGGCTGCGTAGCAAACAGACATCGGAATGAACTAGTAGGGGATTAGTAAACAGTTGCTTACACAGGGGCCAGTTCGCAAAATGAAAACATGCGCTCAAACCTGAGCAAAATGCACACAATTTCTAAGGATGGAACAGTAGATGTGTTGGCATATCATCGAGAACCATTTTAATTTGCCTAAGCACAATCATCACGCCCCAGCTTTTCCCAACCGGTATCAAACTCTGGGTTCCAGCCTTAGCGTCTCTCACAAACTCTGAAGCGCCCGCCGAGCTGGTAACGCATCCAGACGCTCCCGGTTGCTGAGCAACGATATGCCGATCATGTGACTACACCGTCACTTCACGGTGATTGGCTCACTCAAGGGCGTTACCTCCTGCCCCTCCTCTGACCACGCCTATCCCGGAAACGATCCCCGCCTCGTTGCTGTTTAAACATATACGGCGTCCTGACCCCGCTTCCACATCTTCGGGGTCCAGTAGAGGGTGATGCAGGTACACTGAGGGTGCCGAGCGTCGAGGGCGTGAGTAGTACCTGTGATTCAACGATCGGCTCACTGCTAAGCTAAGTACCGATTCTAATGCCAATGACTCACTCTATGTCTCTTTACCTTTTATTTGACAAACGTGCAGGGTGTGCCAATTACGTTCTCACCCCCTCCTGTGACCCATGGTGTTCCTCCTTAACACCAACAAAGTGAGACATTTTAACTTATTTATTTTACGCGATCGATCTGCACTATTAATTTGATCGCAAATCGGAAGTTAAGCTTCCGTTTTTACTTTACCTACACACCTAGCTCGTACCACGCATAGCACGTAGCACTTCCTTCTGATTAGCAGCTAAAAACCCAGGGGCTAAGGTGGTGATAACTATATGTTATATTTCCCACTACTGTCTCTGAACCACATTTGGAGCACCATAGATTTATGGTAACCATCAGAACAAATACTAAATGTATGTCCTGTTCTACATGTATGTCCATGTCCCCTTTATTTACAGGTGCAGAAACCGTAAAGTTGAAGCCTCCTAAACCAGGAGTGATTAGGGAGACAATCCTTTCTTCCTAATATTTTTTGCACTTTTTCACTGTTTTCCTTATTTTCACTTTCACGTCCCTAGGTAAGGGTGGGCCTTAGCGCGTCCATACCGCCAGGGTTTAAAACACACTTTTTGTCCTGAAGAATTGCCTGGTAAAATTACACCGTTTCGTGGCAAGAAACATGTCGACTGATATCTAGGAATCTACCACTCAACTAAATGTGGACTGCTTCCATACACATAGATTTTAATATAATGTCTTTAGTGATCATAGAATAAAGTTCCTTTTTGATACACTACAGACAATTTTTAATACCCTCACCACCCATTAGTTTAGTTTTCACAAACACGTCCTAAATCTCACTAACCTGCTCCGCAGTAGTCCTGGCGTTGTAGCACACCAAAGAGACACTCGGTCTCTTTGGTGGAGCCCAATGATGAAGCATGTCATCACCAGGTGGTGAGTGAGGGCTTTCTTTAATGTCCTAAGTGAGGCCATTCTTTCTTTTTTTGCTCCCTAATGTGGTTTAGAGTAACCATAAGACACTCGTTTCAATGTACTCAAGGTCTGGTGGGCAGGGAATGAGGGGGAGTGTGTTACTAAAAAGCAAAAAACTAATGACCACCAAATTCTGGGAGCTTACAGATACTTTCTTCTAAGCACTCTGGGTTACTTGTCCTAATTGAGCATAATTGCTCAAAGAACTTCTGAACAATTTTCACACACACACACACATGTACACACTCTCTCTCTCTCACACACTCTCTCTCTCTTTCTCTCTCTCTCTCACTCTCTCTCTCTCTCTCTCTCTCTCTCTCTAGAGGGTATGTCTGGCAAGTGATACATTTCTTTGTATCTAGATATAGGAATATTGATAAATGCTAATTCCTTTTCAGCTGCACAGTGCTACCAGTTAAAATCGAAACCTGTCATCTCTAGAAGGAGCATCCTTATGAAGTAGAAGGTGGTATCAATATAGGGGGGGGGCTGTTTAACAGTGATGATGTACTGAATCTTGTTATGCTTCAGTTTCAGAAATATCAGCTTCATTCAAGAACAAAGAGAGATGGTTCTAAAAAGATACGCTTAAGGTATATTCTGTCTACTGTTAGGATTAGATGCTCCACTTAAATGGCAGAGTATAAAAACTACCTCATTTGTCTTTGGATAGCCACCTTGACCTGCAGATGTCAGTGCCTTCCACAGTGACAAGTGAGAGTTGTGATATCCATTACCTTACCTCATTTCCTTTTTCACTATTTTCACTATTAGCTTCACAAATAAAATTCTAACCGTGTGAAGTTGACAGTAAATGTGGTGAAGCTTGGAAGAGCGCATATCACTCCCATTGGATCCAGAATGCAAGTTTAGTGCTTTCTGAGTTGAAAATGAGCCGCAATGGTGAAACAACTGAAAGCAGAAGTTATTACTTCTGAGAAATAACAGGAATATGCGAACATGTTTATGCCCTAGCGAGATAGACAACTTGACCCATTATCAATTGTACACTTTCCTGGAAAATAAATATCTCAGGTTGCAATATTTTCATCCATTTGACCAAATCAAGAGATATTGAAGCAGTGCTCCACATTTTTTTTCCTGAAGAAGAAAATGGGGGATTAAAATCATTGTAAAGCCAATACAAGGCTGAATAATAGCTTTGATTAGTGAATCATTGGGTCAAGTAAGAGGTGCTATATCGTTTTCAAAATTAGGTTATATTCTGCTCATAATCATGTACGTCTAAATGGAGGTGAAGATAAAGCCGCGCTTAGTAACTGGGTCGGTCAGAATATATGTTAATACAATTCGTTCAGTGTAACAAACAGCAGATTTTCAATTCATTAGGCCTATTTTGAGAGATTACCTGGCTGTATATCCTGAATGCCGTCTTGATGACAACTTCTTTCAAAAGACCAAGTAGAATCTAATCATATAAAAAGACTGAAAACAGGTAATTTACACCATAAAAACTGAGAAATGTACTACTGTATGCTTATACCTTTGTTTGGAGTAAATGTTTTGCATTTTCTTTGATTCACAGGAAATTCCAGAATTATTTCTAGAAAGCGGAGTCTTTCATGTATAAATCATTTTTGCATATATAAATAAATATAGCAGGTGCACATTTGCAGATCTTTAAATGGCTCTCCCAAGTACACTTTGCTTTTTTTTTGTTTGACTAAGTAAGTGTCAGGAAGAAGGGTTGGAGGTACTGCTTACAGCTTAGTCTGATCTGTGTTCAGAGAATCAGTACCAGAAAGCCACCCACACTGAATTCCTTTCAGAGAAGTAAAGGCTGGCAGTCAACAGAGAGCGCTAAGTCAGAATGTGCATGCTCAGAGGATGCTCTGTGCGACAGTGCACAGGCAGGGATATATCATTCCTAGCAGGACACAGACTCTTAAAAGTGTAGAGAGATGGTAGCCATCTTGGATCTTCAGGTAAAATATTCCACATGGTTCATCTGGTGTTCTATGTATTACAGTATACGCTCTTTTGTGCTCTCCTATTGCATTACTTGTGGTATGGAATGTTGGGATTGTTCCTTCCCTCTGCTTAGTATTATACTGTATTAAAATGTGTGGATACAATGGCTTAGAACATCAACTTCAGTTGATGCTGATCCACTGGGCTTGTCTGACCTGTACTTTTACTGCTGGAATAAAGATTCCTGTTTCACTTCAACTCTTTGGATTGCGTCTTTACAGTTCACAGAGTGCTTTGCTTGGTAATCATGTTACAATGTTGCTGCCCTAGGATCTCACAACATGCACACCAGATTTCAAGTGACCTTTGACCCTGTTGAAGGGAGGTCGCTCCCCACACCGCGTAGCTCCACCTTACTGCGCCGTGTCCCTGACCCAGCTGTTGCTGAGTTCGAGGCCCTCTACCACCTGCGCCTCATCCCTGGTGGCCAGTGGTAGGCCCTTAGGTTTGTCTTCCGCATTACTGGTTCTGTGACTGCCATTTTTCCCCTGCTTGTTGCCTTATTGCTTGCTGCCTTGTTTCTTGCTGACTTGTCGCTCTGTTGCCTTTGCCTGTGCTTGTTCCCCTCCCTTGCCGATCCCGCCGCTGCGTCCCCTGCGGCCCCGCCCCCCCCGTATCTAGCGTACCTTGCTGGTTGTATATTATTGTGAATTGCATCTCTGTGCCTTTTGTACTGTATTGTATTCGCATCTCTGTGCCCTTTTTTCCACCTCTGTACCCTCGCCATCCTCCCTCCGTGTTTCCCACCACTGTGTCCCCTACGGCCCCACCCCCCACTCCCACTGGTCTGCTCCCCCCACCCAGCTGCTCCTCCCTCCCACCTTCCCCTCTTATGGCGGCCGCTATGTGGCCGTGCGCAGCGGGCACGCCTAAGGCAAGTCCGTCTGCACCCGCCCGTGCCTGGACCGCGCCCAGCGCCAGAACCCCTGGACCCCAAAGACACCACGACACCCGGCTGCACTATGACGCCAGCACCCTCCACGCACTCAACCCCGGATGAGAACACACCTTCTACCGGGCCACCCTGAAGCGCACCCAAGGGCCCTTCACCTGCCGGAACTGCAGCTTCTCCAGCATCCGACCTGCAAAACCACCAACCAACGAACCCAACCACCTAAGGTGTATCCTCCTCAACAATCGCTCTGCCCGCAAACACGCAGTCGAAATCTGGGACCTCCTCGACTCAGCAGCCCAGACGTCGCCTTCCTGACAGAAACCTGGCTGAACCCCGCCCCAGCACCCGACATCGCCATAGCCATCCCGGAAGGCTATAACATCGCCCACAGAGACCACACCAACGGAACAGGAGGTGGAATTGCCAACGTCCACAAGAACACCCTCAGCGTCTTGACCATCACCGATGACACCCTCAGCACCGCCGAACACCTGCACTTCCAGATTCACACAGACCCCAACACCACCCTCAGAGGAACCCTAATCTACAGACCCCCCGGACCCAGACTACAGTTCAGCAACTCCATCCCCGACCTCATCAGCATCCACACCCTCGCCTCCACAGACTACATCCTCCTCGGGGACCTGAACTTCCACCTCGAGAACAACAACAATGTCAACTCCACCACCCTGATCGACAACCTCGCCAACATCAGACTCAGACAGCTTGTGACAACACCCACTCACGCCGCCGGTCACACGTTAGACCCCATCTTCTCCGAAAGCCCCCAGGTCTTCTTCAACCACACCACCAAAACGCACTGGACCGACCACCGCTGTGTCCATTTCACCTTCAGGAAGCCCACCACACACCACCGCACCCAACAGATGCCTCGTCGCTGCTGGGGCAAAGTCACCGAAGAACAGCTAGCTGCCACCCTCGCCCAAAACCCACCAGCCGACCCCACCGAACCCGAAACCGCCGCCCTCAACTTCCGACAGTGGATCGACGACGGCACCAACACTCTCGTCCCGCTCAAGACACCATCCAACAGCCACACCAGCAAGAAAGCCTCCTGGTTCACTGAAAACCTCCAGGCGTCCAAGCATGCATGCCGGAAACTGGAGAAGAACTGGCTCCGCGACCGATCACCAGACAACTACACGGCCCTCAAGAACGCCACCCGCAGACACCATCAACTCATCAGAACCACCAAGAGGACCACATTCAAGGACCTCCTGGATAACAACGCACACAACAGCAAAGAACTCTTCAGTATCGTGAAGGAACTCTCCAACCCCAGCTCCAACACCAATGACATCCCCCCTTCGCAGGACCTATGCTACTCACTGGCCACCTACTTCCACCGCAAGATCACAGACATCCACGACAGCTTCAACGCCACGACCGCCCCACCAACTACTGAGAACTCCACCCCCGCGCCCACCAGACGCCTGATCGCATGGTCAAACGTCAACGACGATGATACCATCAAAATCATGAACTCCATCCACTCTGGATCCCCGTCTGACCCGTGCCCACACCACATCTTCAACAAAGCCAGCACAATCATCGCCCCCCACCTCCAGAAAACTATCAACATCTCGTTCAAGACAGCATCCTTCCCGGAGAGCTGGAAGCATGCCGAGATCAACGCCCTACTCAAGAAGCCCAAGGCGGACCCCAAGGACCTCAAAAACCTCCGTTCCATCTCCCTGCTCCCGTTACCAGCGAAGGTCACCGAGAAAATCGTCAACAAACAACTGACCCGCTACATCCTGGACCCATCCCAGTCTGGCTTCCGCAGCAACCACAGCACCAAAACCACCCTCATCGCCGCCACAGACGACATCAGGACCCTGCTCGACAATGGAGAAACAGCGGCCCTCATCCTCCTGGACCTGTCAGCCGCCTTCGACACGGTCTGCCACCACTCACTACGAACACGCCTACACAACGCCGGGATCCAAGAGAAGGCCCTGGACTGGACCACATCCTTCATCTCCGGCAGAACTCAGAGCGTCTGCCTCCCACCCTTCCGCTCCACCGCCACAGAGATCATCTGCGGTGTACCCTAGGGATCTTCCCTCAGCCCAACGCTGTTCAACATCTACATGGCACCCCTCACCCACGTCGCCCGACAGCACGACCTCAACATCATCTCCTACGCCGATGACACTCAGTTGATCATCTCCCTCACCAAAGACCCTCACAGCGCCAAAACTTACCTCCACGAAGGACTGAAGGCCGTCGCCGAATGGATGAGGAACAGCTGACTGAAGCTGAACTCAGACAAGACGGAGGTCGTCATCCTCGGCTCCACCCCTTCAGCTTGGGACGACTCCTGGTGGCCGACTTCACTGGGAACAGCCCCTACACCCAATGACCCCGCACGCAACCTGGGGGTCATCCTCGACTCCACCCTCTCCATGACTAAACAGGTCAACGCCGCCTCCTCATCCTGCTTCAACACCCTACGAATGCTCCGCAGGATCTTCAAGTGGATCCCCACCGAAATGAGAACAGTCACCCAGGCCCTCGTATCCAGCAGGCTGGACTACAGAAACGCCCTCTATGCAGGAACATCAACCAAGCTCCTGAGACGGCTGCAACGCATCCAGAATGCCTCGGCACAACTGATCCTCGACATCCCCCGCCGCAGCCACATAACACCCCACTTAAGAGACTTACACTGGCTCCCCGTCAACAAGGATATAACCTTCAAGCTTCTCATCCACGCACACAAGGTCCTCCACAACACCGGCCCAGCGTACCTCAACAGACGACTGAGCTTCTGGGCCTCGCCGTCGCCACAGTCCCCCGCATCCGAAGAACGAACGCCGGCGGCAGATCCTTCTCCCACCTCGCCGCCAAGACCTGGAACACCCTCCACACCAACTTACGGCAGACCCAAGACCTACTGGCCTTCAGAAGACTCCTCAAGACCTGGCTCTTCGATCAGTAGCAGCAACCCCCCCCCACCCAGCGCCTTGAGACCCTCACAGGTATGTAGCGTGCTTAACAAATGCCCTGATTGGTTGATTGAGTGATTGAATACATATTGATTTGTTCTGGGAACATTTTAGATTACCTAGAAGTATCCTCAAGTTGTGTGCTGATGTAGAACGTGCACAGTTATATTCCATTAGATGCAGAATCATCCTGACCACTCTCTATGTTAAACCTTGATTGTAGGACCTTGGGTAAACTGTTAGCTAAGACTATTGAGGGTTCTCCCCAGCCTGATCCACTCGAACCAGAGTGGCTTTACACCGAGTAGAAACACCACCTCCATTGTCCATAGACTATTCCAAGTTATCAGTGCCACACAGTCATCAGGAGCGACTGCAGCTTCCATTGATGTAGAAAAAGATCTTTTCATACACTTGACTGGAATTATGGGAGAAGCCTGGCATGTTCAACGTGGTACCAGGCAGGGTGTTCCCTTAATGCTGCTGCTGTTTGCGCTAGCCATGGAACCCGTAGCACATCACTTGCATAGTTTAGGTGATGAGGTCAGCATAACCGTAAATAACTATACACGTCACCTCGCTAAATGCTGACAATGTATTGCTTATATCATGAACTACATAGGTTCAGCAGAGTCTCCTGCATGGTAGTAAACAAAGATAAATCATATCTCTTTCCTCTTTCGGAACTGAGTGGGAGGGAATTTGACCTAAACATTTTTCAAGGTTCAACCCTAGAAAGATGCATGTTTAGGATTTACAGAAGCCAAGAGTATTTTATTATTGGAAATCTTGGCAGAGCAGTAGCCACAGCTCAGTCCCAGGCGACCTTCTGGGGAAAATGACTATAAAAGAATGGAAATGATACTGCTACTCCAACTACATTACTTCTTTGCAAACATTCCTTTGATACTTAACTGCTTCGCTGCGGCCGGAATTCCCCTGCTGTGCTGGAGAATTCCACACGTGCGCGGTTCGGACGGCCCCTGGCCGTCCTCTGCACACGCCCACCGTAACGTCAGACGGCCGTAGGCTGTCCGACACAGAGAAGCAGTTAAGAGGACCGCCTTCCAGGAACCAGCACCCTATTGGTTCAGTTGATATGGGGAGCAGGGAGGTGCAGAACAGCACTGAAAACACTTTAGTTCCCTGCAACTAATGGGGGCGTGGGAACTCCCAGTTTTGAACACTATTGCGCACAATTGCAAAATTTAGTACAATGGTTCAGCCTGGACAACTCGCCAGAATCGACATAGATAGGAACCAAATAACCCCAGTTCAACATCTAAAAGTACATCCTCAACATTGAGTTGCAGGTGCTGCCTTAATCAACTCTTTTTTTTGCAGCAAAGTATAGCTGGAATTGCTACATAAGGAGGCCATCCATGGGAAAGCCTTATGCTCTTGAGCATCCCCTGAGCAGATTTAAATGACTATTCAGCTTCACTGAAATGGCCTCATGGAGGAGAGCTGACTTCAGTACAGTTGCCAGCTGTTTCCATCCGGAATGCATTCGCATTTGAGGACATGAACAGGGGTCATCCTGGTCCAATTCTTGACACATGCAGCAGTTATAAAAGCAATGAAAGCTACATGGGGAAATGCAGATGGTGAACCTGAAGTGACAGAACAACCCACAAACTGCTCACCTGGGGCCAACAGCGGCATGTGATCACTAAGCTATACAGAGCCATCAGATTCACATGCGCCAGAGACTGCACTCCTCTCAGGGTCAAACGGGAAATATACCCCAATGCACCATACCCATTTAAACCACATTTTCAGGGCATGTTTGTTTGGAATGAGTTGTCTCATATATATATTTTATGTTGGAAGCAATGTACAAATTTATACGTGTTAGGAATTCGTAGTCCTATAGGCAACTTTTGCATTAGAGCAACGTATAAGGCATTCACGACAAATTTATCAATACAAATGACACAATTGTTTCTAAAAGAACATGCAATATAAACTAACCATGTGTTTAAATTAAGAGCTGAAACTTGACACTATGTGATTTAGTGTAATAACATGTCTCAAGATGGCGCACAGATGAACATCATTCAATGGGCCTTGTGCGGTAGCACAGTCCTATGTTTGTGTTGTTGCAAGGCTCAAGCAATTGGCGCGCATTTTTGAATGTATAATTTGTATATAATGGCAGTTGCACATACACTCCCCATCAGTGAGCAAGGACGTTAAGTCCAAAACGCGTCTGATGGCTTGCACCACAACGAAGTAAATCGTTTTTGAAAATTGAAGACTGGCTTGGCGTTATTTTGTAGTCTGCAAACCTGTCAGTGCAACGAAGCACTATTGGAGACAAGTCGGAGAATCATATATATATATATATATATATATATATTCACTGAAAAAAACATAGGTTTCACACCAGTTATATGTATGTATTTATTTCTTATTGAGCGCGGCTGTCACCCAAAGGGTATCCTGGCGCTGAGACCTATCCATACATCTGTTACCTAGGCTACATTACTCTGGGGAACAAGTAAGTCTTAAGGTTCTTTTTAAAAATAGGCAAATCAGGGCAACTCCTCAGTGCTAGAGGAAGGGTATTCCACAGCTTGGCGGCCGCAAAACTAAAGGCACGACCACCCATTCTCACTCTGTTTATTTTAGGGACTTTTACCAAGAACGCCGAAGACGATCTCAAAGGTCTGGCTGCCTGATACCAGAAAAAGAGGTTCTGAAGAGGTATTGATCCCAGTCCATACAGGGCCCTAAAAACAAGGCATAGAGCTTTAAATGCGATTCTCTGCTGGACTGGGAGCCAATGCAAATCGGCCAGGGCTGCCGATGAAGAGGCAGACCGCGGTCGAGACAAGGCCAATTTGGCGGCCATATTCTGGATCCTTTGAAGCTTTAGGACCAGAGTCTTCGGGGCACCCAGAAGTAGTGCGTTACAGTAGTCTATCCTACTGAGAATGGAACTACGCACTACCTCAGCTCTGGAGCCCCGAGGAAGAAGTGGCAGAATTTTCCGTAGAGCGCGGAGCAGACCCATACACGTCGCTGTCGTCCTATTTACGGAAGCATCAAGCTGCAAATTAGTTAGGTGGAAATTTTACTCGCATAAAACCATTGAAATTCCCACGTTATAGTTAGTTGGACTCACTATAACTTGCAGGTGCAATGCACTGCTGATGACGTCACATATTACATCACTCATGACATGGTCACTGACATCACTCATGACATCACTGATGACATCTCAAATGACAGTACTGATGACAACATCCTTGTGACAAAGTGGCAGACCTCCTATCAGCATAAAATAACCTTTGACACACACATTCAAAAATAGAAACTAACATTTTCTTAAAAAAGGAGAAACCAATACCAATTACAACAACTTATTAGGTAATTCCAACATCTACATACACATCCACTCATTCACCAACAGTTCTATATAGTCACTCATGCATGTACTTACTCATCATATGTACTCATACACCTATACATCCTGTTACACACTAATACTCATCCATATAGTTACTCACACACAAATTCACACATGCAAATAAACTATCAAAAAAACATTTACTTGATTATACTGCTATATACACACCACTACACATACTTCTACAGAAACGGAAACATATTTACTCTCTTAAACAATCAATTATAAAAACATATACTCACTAACCCACCCATACACACAATCATCCACCCATACAGTCTTGCACACATGCTGTCTTCAAAATACATACAAATAATGAGTCACTCATTCATGCATCTGTGCTCTAAGTAATATCCCCCACCGAACCATACAGACACTGATACTGATACTCAAAAAAACAACTAATAACCCATATACACACTCATGTAGCTACTCACCAACCCATGCAGCCACTTATACACAAAGTGAGACACAGATACAGATATTTAAATATGTAAACATTACTCGCTAATATATGTATTCACTAAGATACATTTAATAAGTCAGTTAACCAATCAATTATACACAAAAAAACATCCATTTAGACATTTATTTACCCATTTATTCTTCCATCAACCTTTAGATATACATATATAAAAAATATTTATTTTTCAGAAAGATACACATTCACTGGATGATGTCATCAGTGATGTCATTTGAGATGTCATCAGTGATGTCATGAGTGATGTCACTGACCATGTCATGAGTGATGTAATATGTGACGTCATCAGCAGTGCATTGCACGCGCAAGTTATAGTGAGTCCAACTAACTATAACGTGGGAATTTCAATGGTTTTATGCGAGTAAAATTTCCACCTAACTATAACTGGTGTGAAACCTATGGTTTTTTCAGTGAATTTAATAGGTTTTTTAAATGCTAATTCCTAACTATAACTGGTGTGAAACCTATGGTTTTTTCAGTGAATATATATATATATTACCTACTGGCGGTCGCCAGTAGGTATATATAGTTAGGATTTTTTCTCTATGGGATTTTTGAAAATTCTATGTCTAATAACTTTGGCGTTTGTGGACGGAATTGGCTGAAATTTTCAGGAAAATGGAACATTTTGTTTCTGAGCAGCCCCTGAAAATTTGGGGGGGTTTCGTCAAGGGGGGGCCGAGAAAAAAGGGGGGTCCCAAAACGTGTTTTTAACATTGAGTTTTCCATAGGGCGGTTGGCCTCACTTTTAGCCCGAACGGCTGAATGGATTTGCACGAAACCTGGCAAAATTGTAGGGACTGGTAACCCGATGTGCCTTTGCTAGGTCTCAATATATGTGCTCCAGTGGATTTTGAGAAATTAACGTTCAAAAAAAGATATATATCTGTAACAGCGGACCGGGCAGCGCTCCAGTTCGCGTACTTTTCGCGTTACGGAGCTTTGTGAAGCGAAGCTGATTGGTTCTCCGGCGTCTGTAAACATTCCAAACAGTCCGTAGCGGCCGCCATCTTGTCTCTCGGTAGGATCGAGAGACAAGAGGAGGCCAAAGCGAAGGGGCAAATGACCATAAGGGGGCATAGTAGATCCTCGCTGACCCCCTAGGTTTGATGTGGAGGTTTTAAAAGGGCCCCGCGGGGCAAAAAAAAAAAAATAATAATAATAATCGAACGGCTGAATGGATTTGTACGAAACTTGGCAAAATATTAGGGACTGGTAGCCCGATGTGCCTTTGCTAGGTTTCAATATATGTGCTCCAGTGGATTTTGAGAAATTAACGTTCAAAAAAAGATATATAACAGAGCTCCGCTTCGCGTACTTTTCGCGTTACGGAGCTTTGCGAAGGTGATTGGTTCTCCGGCGTCTGTAAACATTCCAAACAGTCCGTAGCGGCCGCCATCTTGTCTCTCGGTAGGATCGAGAGACAAGAGGAGGCCAAAGCGAAGGGGCAAATGACCATAAGGGGGCATAGTAGATCCTCCCTGACCTCTTAGGTTTGATGTACCATTTTGCCAAGTTTGGTGTAATTCCGTTCAGCCATTCAGGCTGTAGACGTATCTAAATGTCCTATGGAAAATTGCATGGGGAAAACACATTTGAAAGTGTTGAAATTTAGAACCAATTAAAATGTTACTTTGGTTTTGTATTTGTGTGTGATGAAAGTTAATTGGTTATGTATATATCTAAAATGAGAGGAAACCACAGCCATTTTGTGATACTACTGTCTGAGGTACATTTGTGAGGAATTTTTGGTGCTCAATTTCTGGTGTTTGGTTTACACAGTACTAACACTTCTCCTACTTTTAAAAAGGTGAGTTGTTAATTTGTAAGGGGAACTATGTTGTACACTTTAAGATAATTTGAAAAATGTTTTCTGTTATTTATTTACAGTCCTTCTGTTATACTAAATACTAAAAACGATAAATGAAAGTGATTATTTTTTTCTGCAATTTACAGCAAGCAATTTCAAAATAAAATGGCTCACAATGAAGAGACCGTGGCAATTTTTTTTGAATTATCCACTACATTTATTGAAATTGACAGCACCAATAATGAAGTATTCTCACAAGGAGGAGATGACTTGAATGATTTTTTGGATCAATCTCTTGATGGCGAATGTATCGAATGTTTGGAGACCATAGAGTTACAAGAATCATCATTGCAGACTTTTCATGAGGAGATTCCAGATGAGATGATTGAAGAGGAAATTCCTGATGAGGACATGTTACTAGTTCTTTCAAATTTTGAAAATTCAGAAGAATAAATTTATATTTAGAAATACAAAAATTGTTTGAGACATTATTCATTTTTATTTTTTATTTATGAGGTTGTAGCGAAGTGATTGTAGTATAAAATGAGACTTATAGTATAGAGTGGAACATTTTTATGTTACATGGTAAGTTTACTCATATTTACTTCCCTTCTCCCACTATATTATCTCCAATGTGTATTTGACATCTCTTCTTCATCTCCGGCCTCCTTTCTCTCACTGTCTGTCTCTGATGCATCTTATCGCTGCCATTTTGTGTAATTACAGAAGAGAGTAAAATAAAATAGTTCGGAACGTGAAAAGGGGGCAAAGTAGAGTACCCCTCACCCCCTAGGCCTTCTCAGGCGGTCCCAAAAGGATCAGTTTCTGCTTTCCTGAGAGATTATGGTATGAGTTCCATATACCACAATAACTTGCATTACAACATGCAAGATATCTATCTCCTATTACCAACTTTTGGAGATATTCGCGCTAAGCGCGAATATCTCCAAAAACTAACACCTGCCCTGAGCAGTTCTTAGCCATGTTATCCAATGGGAGGTGGATAACATGGCTAAGAGCATTAGCTCGTTAATGCATGAATATCGCTGAGTTTTTAGCGATATTCATGCATTGCGGCCGTTTTTTATCGCATTTGCGATAAACCTTGATAATAGCAAGGTTTATCTTCGATAATTTCTGACGATGCTTAGCGGTAAAAAATTCGTTGCTAAGCATCGTTAGCGATAAATATCGCTTAACTTTGGCAATATGCACCAACGTCTGTTAACGTTCGATTCGAAGGAAATGAGGAAGTGTTGAAAAACATTGTCTGCGCCATCTTGCCTTTTTTGAAATGCCACACTTTTGTTGTGCACGGCAGCCATTTTAGATGCCTTGACCAGACCCACTCTCTGCACGCTGTCGATTCGTAGCATGGCTCCCCACCCTCGCAAGCATCTTCCCCAGGCACTGCTCACCCCCGCTCTCTGTCTTATGCATGGGCAATAAACCTCCCCCATCTGCGCTGCTCTTCCCTGAGAATCACACTCTGTGCCCGCCCGACACCTCCCTTTCGCCCTATTCACTACCGCACCCTCTGACACTCCTCTTCCTCTGTGTCCGATTGTCCAGGCCGGTCCTAGGCTATCAGCTAGCCCTGCAGATGTAGTTTATGGCCCCAGCTGTAAAGAATCACCCCTCTTCAAAGGAGTTATAGTAGATCAAGGCCCACACCCGATGAGATCCGTCACACCACACGTGTTCATACTATCTGAAAACCATCCTGTATTGTGATTGGGGAGGGGACCGAGCCTGAAGCGGAAGATTCCAGGGATGACTCTTTGTACATCAAAGTTTTTACAATTATGTGTCACATTAAAAATATATAGCACTCCAACAAAGTAGTAGGAATATAAAACTTTAATAACTTATAAATATATACAACAAAACAAAAACAGTAAAAACATTTAAACAACGAAGAGACCGTGGCAATTTCTTTTGAATTATCCACTACATTTATTGAAATTGACAGCACCAATAATGAAATATTCTCACAAGGAGGAGATGACTTGAATGATTTTTTTGATCAATGTCTTGATGGCGAATTTATCGAATGTTTGGAGACCATAGAGTTACAAGAATCATCATTGCAGACTTTTCATGAGGAAATTCCTGATGAGATGATTGAAGAGGAAATTCCTGATGAGGACATGTTACTAGTTCTTTCAAATTATGAAAATTCAGAAGATGTTGCCTGGGTGCCGCACTGATTTGGGTATCCGGCGTGGGGCGTCCCGGGGTTGTCAGTAGCGGTCTGTTGTGCGAATAGTTCCAAGGCAGCAGAACGCGCTGAAATCTGGATGTCACGAAGGTGATGTCTAGTAAGTTGCCGCCCAGCAAATAACGGCGTGGGGCGCCGCGGGGGGGGTGGGGGGGAGGCAGTCCAAAGTTCCGTTAAAAGGGCAAAGGAAAGGATCGGTGGTTTGAACCATCAGTCAAAAAGGGGAGGGGGTGCAACAATTTTTCCTACCGGGTCACACTGTGCTTTCACCGGAACTGAGGTCTGCAGGATTCTAGTCATTCAAACTGAGGCTGGCGCCAGCATGGGAGCGCCGACGTCCCGCGGCTACAGTTTCGTCACTCCACGGGCGATCATGGCAGTCATTCCCCATCGGGGGTGTCTGCGGGGGTCGGGGACTCCCGCGGCTCCTCTAGAATCTTCAAGGTCGTGGAGGACTACGGTGGTGGAGTCAACCAGTGACCGGGCCATTTCTTTATGCTGGGCCCGCTCTTGCCAGGTCGACCGCCATTTTGAGAGTTCGGTAGCTACTGGCGATCGCGGGGTCAAATGAGAGGACGGGCTCCACCCTGCCGGGCGAGACGTTGCAGCATCGCCACAGTGGAAGAACCCTTTTCCGGGCGCCTGGAGCGCTGAGAGTGCAGCTGGGAAGCCTCCACCTGGGGAGGCGGGAGAGGCCTGTTCGCACCGTCTCTCCCTCCCAGTGCACCCCACGGCGTCTCGCTTGAGATTTGTTATGGCCGGACCAGGCGATGAGGACGAGAGGGGGGGGGGTCGGAGGCATGTGCAAGACATCCCCCCCCCAGGGTTGTTGCAGCAATTATTCAAGAAAGAAGAAATGTCCCGCCCGTCTTTGGGCCGGACCTCCGGTGGATGGCGGCCGGACGCCCTTTTCTCTGGCCCCATGAACGGGTTCCTTGGCTCATCGGCTGCAGCCGGATCCCGTCGGCCCCAGCCCCCGGCCGTTGGTGGCCGGACCGGGAGAGAGTGTCGAGGGATAACCTGCAACTCTCAAGGGCCACCGCGGCCGGACTGGGAGAGAGAGGGGAGGGTCGAGGACATGGACATTCCCCCCCCTGAAACTCTCCAGTGTTGTCAATCCCCCTGGCCGGGTCCCGCTGGCCTCGGCCTCTCCTCCGGCTACACCCTACGTGATGATCTCCTGGCCGAGGCGTGGCAGCAGGACCCGCCTTATATGTGTTGCTTCCGGCTGGGCGTAGCCGAAAACCTGTTGCCCTTTGGAAGTTTCTAGAATGGGGCGGATGTCTGCTGACTTCTATCTTTCCCAGTTTGCCGTTATTTGGCCGTGGCAGGCGGTGGGACAGACACGTTTTGGGGCAGTGAGGGGCGATGTTTTCAGGTTTCTTATTACGGGCTTACTTCTAACGTTTCTTGTTTCTAGGACAATAATAGGTTTTATCATTACGTATTGTTATCGTTTCTTTGTTTGTTATTTAATAAAAAGTTCATAAGTGGCCTACTGATTTTCGTTTTCCTATTCTTTTCTTTCCAGGTTGTTTCATCCTAAAGTTTCTGTTAACAGGATACAGTGATCACTTCGTTATTATTGCATATGTCCTTTTCACTAGGGGTGCTCTCTGGTCGGGCCAGATGACCTATCTCTAGTAAATGGTCCGGGTGAAACAGGTGCATCAATCAGTGGGGAGTAGATAGGCATGACAGATTACAACGGTTGAGAAAGGTCCGCATTACGTACCCTTTCACTACTTGCAAAGATTTTCCTACGTTTATTTGCAAACAGGGAATACTTCAAAAAAGAACTAATTCCCAAACAGTCAATGTTCGGACAATCAATCAATCAATGAGGAATGAAATAGGTACGACGTGTTAAAGGCTTGCGTTACCTACCCTTCACTATCTGCAAAGGGAGAGAGAATATTCCTATTCTTCCTCGTTTGCAGGCAGAGAAGATCCTTAAGAGAACCAACTTCGAACAATTCAATGCTCGATTCAAACAATCAACAAGGGGTACTGTGAACACAAATGAACGCCGCTTATGTACATACACATTGCTATTTTCAACAGGTTGTTCCTAATGTTTCTATTTTAGCGAGGTCAAAAAGAGATCCCATTAGTGGCCTACTGATTTTGCTCGATTCCTTTTGTTTTTTTACACGATTTTTCGCTATCTGCAAAGACTAAACAGAGTATTGCGACTCTGTGCTTGTTTGTAAATAGAGAATGAACCAAAGAGAACAATCAATCAAATGGAGAGAGAAGCAGGCACGACGGATTACAACGGGGGCAAAGGCCTGCGTTAACTACCCTTCACTATCTGCAAAGAGAGAGTACTCCTAATAGAAATGAGGGGTGGGGGGCAGCATTCAAAGCAGATCAGTGTGCATAAACACGAAAATGTTTTTACTTACCACGTACTTGACATTCGACAGCTTATGATATTTGCTATTAAAAAACCATTGAAATTCACTGAAAAAACCATAGGTTATAGACCATATATAGTTAGGAATTAGCATTTACAAAACCTTGAAAATTCACTGAAAAAACCATAGGTTATAGACCATATATAGTTAGGAATTAGCATTTACAAAACCTTGAAAATTCACTGAAAAAACCATAGGTTATAGACCATATATAGTTAGGAATTAGCATTTACAAAACCTTGAAAATTCACTGAAAAAACCATAGGTTATAGACCATATATCGTTAGGAATTAGCATTTAAAAAACCTTATTTTACTCACACAAAACCATTGAAATTCCATATATAGTTAGTTGCACTAACTATATATCGCGCACCCGCAATCCACTGCTGATGATGTCACATATTACATCATTCATGACATGGTCAGTGACATCACTGATGACATCACTGATGACATCTCAAATGACATCACTGATGACATCACTGATGACATCTCATTTGACATCAATGACCACATCACTGATGATATCATTCATGTGACAATACAATGCATCTCCTCACATTTTAATATAACCTGTTTCACCCAGTGTTAAATACAGAATATAATTTTTGAAACCATTGACACACCAATACTAGTTACTACATACGCACTCACTGATTCCTACGTCTACACACACCTTCACTCATTCACCCATACAATCATTCATACATACAATCACTCATCTTTACAACACTATCATATGCACTCATACACCTATACAAACACTCACAGTCTCCCACTCATCCATGGAGTTACTCACACACCTAGTCAGTCCTGTAAAGAATCAATGACACTTCCATTTTCTTGTCTATACAGTTAAACATAGAGCACCTTACATTTTCAAACATATACTAACACATACTTACCTTGTTATACAATCATTGATACAAGTACACATTGATCTGCACAGAGTCACACACCTCCCAGCCAGCCACACACACACTCAGTCTCCCATACAAATACTTGGACAATCAATCAGTAACCCATATAGTTAATCATATAGCTACTGATCAAGCCCTCAGCCCCAACCAGGGGCCCCGCCTCGACCGATAATTGCTCGACTACTAAATTATCGGGATAGGGACACTGCACTCCGTGCTGCACGAACTGCTAAACAATTGACATGTGAAGGGGTCAATTTCTCACTGTACCCAGACTTTACGCCAATTGTCCAGGACCAAAGAAGAAAGTTTCTGGGCGTGAAGAAAAAACTGAGGGATCTACAAATAGATTATGCGTTGCTGTACCCGGCTAAACTTCGGATCACGCATCAGGCAAAACAGTGCTTCTTCTTGAACCCGCAGCAGGTGGAGGATTTCCTCAAAACATTGAGACGCGAACGTGGGAATCGACATTTGGAGGAGGAGGTGGAGAATGAGGAAGACTGAACTGTGTGTACGAATTGCTGAGGACTCTCCTGCCCTGCTGTGGATTGAGTTTAGGATCGGGGTGCGTGCTGTTCACATGACACCGCACTCAAGACTCTGCTGGGGTACTGCGAATATGGACAATCAAGAGTGATGAAGACGGCATTGGACTATGGGTGGTAAAGTATGGCAGGCGACACCCCCCTCCCTTTGCATTGCCCCACTAAGGGCGGTTTCGGATTTGGGGACGAGGAGCGGGGGGTGTTAAAGTGTGTACCTTAGATGACCCTACTAGGGTGTGCCCCTATGACATTGTTCGTTACACTGCGGCTGGTTGGGGGTTTGCTAGCGGTGATGGGTGGGGGGGATTGTGAATGCTGGAGAATTGGGGACACTTCAGTGGGTGGAGGGGGGGATGGGCACAAAGTTGGAATTGTTGCACGTCGGTAGTTTCAAGGTGGGTGGGGGGGTATGTATGGGGTTGTGCCAGGCCGGAATACTTGTTGGATACAGATGATACAAACTACGAAGAGCAGGACCCACCGACTTAAGGAGGCTGGGTGGGATGGGGTCTGGTTGATTGCAGGGGTGAATACTCGGAAGATGATAGAATGCATGAGACGTCAATGGGCACATGGGTTGAACGGAGAGTTGGTCTGGGGTGTGCCTGAGCGAGTTGGGAGGGGTCAGGGGGCGGGGGGGAAGCATGGGAGTTTGGTTGCATTGTACAGAGGATCCACACGAAATTGCAGAGTACTTGGAATATATGGACTAGCGCGTATGGGCGGTGGGGAGTGCGGGTGGGGAGTAGTATTGTTGTGGCTGCTGCTAATGATGATGGCTGATATGGCAGGGAGCAAACTGATGATACTGTCCTGGAACGTACGAGGTATTAATGACTCTAGAAAAGGTAGAAATATCCTTGCCTACCTGGATAGGCATAATGTGCATATAGCCTTGTTACAAGAGACGCATTTCTGCCCTAGATCTGATCCTAAATATGCCAGTAAATGGGCCTCGGTCAGAAAGTTCTCCTCATACTCTTCGTACTCCTGGGGCACTGCTGTTCTAATCAAAAAATCAATTGCCTATCAGGTGTTGGGAGAGGTTATTGACCCTGATGGACGCTATGTGATACTGTGGGGTAGACTTGGCATAGATACTGTTGCTATAGTGAATTGTTATGCTCCGAATGTCGACACGCCAGAATTTTTCACCACGATTTGGGGACATGTGTTGGTGGCGGGTGCTACACATATTATTTGGGGGGGGACTTTAATGTTACACTAGTACCAGGTATGGATAGATCAGATGGTAGTAGCCAATATAACAGGCAGGTGAGGGATGTGCTACTGGGCGTCATAGAGGAGGCGGGGCTGGTGGATAGTTGGAGATACGCACATCCTGCACATAGAGAGGGCATGCACTTTACGTCTTACACTAACACGTGGGCTAGATTGGATTACTGCTTTGTGTCTAGGGGGCTGGGTACGGGAATAGATAAGGTAACGCACCTACCCAGGACGTATTCAGACCACTGCCCAGTATTGTTGTCTCTGGTGATTCCGGGTCATGATAGAGTGAAACCTCCATGGAGATTGCTCCCTACTATGCTGCTGGACACAGTCTTTAGAACAGAGTTGGGTGACGAAATCGAAGAGTTCTTCCCCAGGAACAAGAATTCAGTTGATAGTGTAGAGATGGTGTGGGAGGCATTCAAGGTCACGGTCAGGGGAATTTGCATTTCAAAGGGCGGGATGATACTTAAAGACATTCAGAGGACGTAGGGTAGGTTAGAGCGCAAGCTTAAGGAGCTCGAACTTGGGATGGCGAGGGGGGGTGACTCGGACCTACATAATACATTTAGAGAAAAACTTTCCGAGTTTGAGGAGGAGGCGGCGAGAGAGGTGAAGTTTAAAGGAAAATATTGGACAGCGCAGCGATACTGCGAAGGGGAGCGGCCTGGCAAGGTTCTGGCTGTGATAACGAGAAAGCCCCGTTTTAGTGCCAACATATTAGAAATAGTTACGTCCGACGGCATACGTTGTCAGGATACGAGAGGGATTCAGGAGGACTTTCTTTTACACTGTAAGCAATTATACACTTCTCGACAGACTACCGAGGTAGATATGGGAAGTTTTCTCGATGATATTGCGCTGTGTTGGCTCAGCGATGTGCATAGGCAATTCCTTAGTGCACCGTTGGAGACTGATGAGATCCGAGATGCAATTATGTCGCTTGCCAATGGTAAGGCGACGGGGTCAGATGGACTCCCCGCGGAGTTTTATAAATGCTACATCGATATCATGGCACCGGTTCTTAAAGAAGTCTATGAGGAGTCGCTGGAAGTTGGGGAACTCCCGGGATCGATGAGGGAGGTGGTTATTACCTCCTTGTTGAAACCGGGTAAGGAACCGACGGACACAGACTCATATAGACCGCTATCTCTCATCAATTGTGATGCGAAGATCCTTGCCAAGGTGCTGGCGACAAGGCTATCGTTGATTATGTCTAAAATAGTTTTGCCGGATCAAGCTGGATTTGTGCCGGGCCGTGCCACTGCCCATAATCTGAGAACACTGTTCTCATTGATTCAGACGATTGCCCCGGAATTGCCTGTCGCTGCTGTTTTCATAGACGCCACGAAAGCGTTCAATTCGGTCGAATGGACGTACCTATTTACCATTTTACATAGGATGGGGTTCCCTAAATTGTTTGTTAATTGGATTGAGCTATTATGTACCAGACCGGCTGCCAAAGTGGTCGTTAACGGACTATTGTCGGCCCCGATACCAATAATGAGGGGCACCAGGCAGGGGTGCCCTCTCTCCCCTCTACTCTTTGCGATGGCAATTGAGCCTTTGGCATGCCGAATCCGTCAGTTGCACAGAGCCAGTGCATTTCACTGCTTTCAACGCCAAATTGGAGTATCGCTGTATGCAGATGATATTACGCTGTATGTGAAACATCCCCAAACCAACCCCAAATCCTATTTTACGAGAGTTTATTATATTTGGAAGATTGTCAGGAATTCAAGTCAATTGGAGGAAGTCCCAATTTTTCCCACTCACGAGTGCCGTCACGAAATTCCAGCTGGACTATCCGCTCGAATGGTGCGATACAGATCTTAGGTACTTGGGTATAGTAGTATCTCTAGACAAGGACGTGACACTTAGGTCGAACTATGGAGTGGCCATCACAAAATTGGCTGATACGATAACGCGGTGGAAAGCCTTACCACTGTCGATGGCAGGGAGGGCGTCGCTTATTAAGATGGTGGTGCTGCCGCAATTCTTATATCTATTCCAAAATATACCGTATTTTCCTGGCGTCTTTTTCTTTAAACAACTGCGCTCGGAGCTCCTACGTCTTTTTTGGGGCGGCAAACAACCTCGGCTGCGCTGGAACATCATTACCCAGCCGTATGAGGCGGGAGGTTTTGATGTGCCGGACTTTGAACTTTATTACATCGCTTCCCAAGCGCAATACGCGTATCATTGGGTGAAACCCACACCGTGCATGCCGCAAATTGCTGCAGAGGATTGGATTGCGCGTCCTCTTCCTCTTAATGGTATCCTATTGGATACGGTTCAGGATATAGACACGCCGTTTACCACGGTCACTTGCACCATTGACGCGTGGAGTAGGTTAGCGCGGCACGTCGGTGCCACGCAATTATATTCTCCGGCGCTTCCTCTTTCGTACCACCCTCGCATATCGCTCTTGCAGGAAACGGGATTTCAATTGATGTGTAGGCACACGAAAATTTCCGTATGGGGGGACTTGTTCATCGATGGACGGTTCCATACCAAGGAACAGCTGTTTCATGCAGTTACACCTACACCGCTGGAGGTGTTCTACTATGTCCGCCTTAGACAGGGGTTAAGGGCAGTGTTGCCCGACTTTCCGGAGGAACCAGAAGCGGTCCTGCCTCTGCATACTATGTTTTTGTCAGACGGCCGCCATCTTGTATCCCGACTATATACTGCCATTAGGTCGGGGCGCCAAGGGCCAGAGAGCTCGGCGCGGCGGTATTGGACTGTGGACCTCGATCAGGATATTACAGACGACCAATGGCGCTACTGTTGTGCTATCACGGCTAATATTGCGTCTAGCTGTAGACTAAAGATCATTCATTTCAAATTTTTACAACGATTCTATTATACACCTGTGAGAAAATTGCGTTTTCATTTGGCAGGTACAGATAGATGCGACCGCTGTAATACAGCGGGGGCGGGTTTTTTCCATTTAGCTTGGGAATGCCCGGGGGTCTTTGACTATTGGACGCAGGTACAGGCCGCACTACAGATTATGACGTCTGGGGCAATTGCCAGAGACCCGCTGATTATGCTATTGGGATACACTCGAGATATACCTAAGTCTATTCGAAAGTTCACGGATGTAGCACTATTACTAGCTAAGAGGAGAGTTGCTTGCCGCTGGGGACGGGGTAGGGCTCCTAAATTTAAGGAATGGCTTGATGACTTGGTTTATTGTCAGGACCAGAATACTATTTATACCGAATTAACGCCAGTACAGAGCAGGCCGACGGATATTTGGGGACCACTGAAGATATATTTGCTACGAAGCACGGCAACATCTACAGACTCAGAGGCCGACAGTTGACTGTTGAGGCTATAGCTGTCACCTACACGTGACCCTCATCGAGGACACTTTGGGAGGCACACCATAGCACACTGATACGGGATGCTGTAGGGGATAGAATGTGGGGGATACATGGCCCATCCCAGTAATTAGTCAGAATAGTAACTTAAGCAAGATTTTACACATGCTACACTCTTCCTGCCTTGATATCGTGAGGATATGTTTTCTTGAAACGACTTCGGACTGCTGTTATCAGTAGTATGACTGCTAAATGCCATTACCCATGTTACATATCTATGTAAATGTCCATAACTGCTCATTGTTATGTATTGTCTGCTCCGATATGCCGCATGAGTACTCCTATGTGACAGATGAATGCCCGGGCTGCCCACACGCCCTTGTATAGTGCTTATACGTCCATCAAACGATTATGATATGTACATGTGTGACCTCTGTGGATGTTTCTTCTTTGTGGCGTTCACCAAGGAAAACTTAATAAATAAAGGTTTTAAAAAAACAAAAAACAAAAAAACAATATATATATATATATATATATGTATATGTATCTATATATATATATATATATATATATATATATATATATATATATAAAAAGTAATCTATTGACTTGGATTTTGCTTGTTCCTAACACAGCCGATAGCATAAGGTAATGGCCATTTTACTGGGACACAACTACAGTGCCACTCAAAAAAACTGTTTCCCAACAATATGGAAGAAGCCACTTGACATGACCAGTGATTCCTTGTATCTATCTATATATATACTGGGTTGCCTTTACAAGTGTTCCATATTAGTCAAGCCATTTATTGGAATTTGTGATATTGATTCAGCAGTTTATACCAGCATTGGCATATTTACTTATGCAATTACAATCTAGCACAATTTATTAGAGTAGCAAAGCGGATATGTACATTTTTATGTTGAAGACACACCCCTCAACTTTGCAAATACATTTGAAGCAGCTGCATCTTACTCAAGAGGCATATTTAGTAAGAACATGAGTAAATGCTGCTTTGTGAGCGACTTGTTATGCAGCTGCTTCTCAGTTTTGAGAGGGACATCCACTAAAGTTCTGAAGGGCTGCAGTCTTGTAAAAGACTTCACACCGTTTCTTCTGACTCGAGAAGGACATCTAGTAATTGATTGAGTTACTGTAGCTAGGTAAAAGGCCAGACCAAGTGGCTTTGCCAATGCTTGTTTACTGTGATAGGGAGTGGTAGAAATCTGGAAGTTCAATTCCGTCCAACCACCAAACTACAAGTCCACAAACCGTGGTCTAGCAGGGAGTCTGGTACTGTTCTGCTGACTAGTGAAAAGGCGGACATGTGGGGGCTGAGAGCCAGGGAATCACACCATCTGTCTCACCATGCCTGCCAAGAAAAACACCTTTCTAAAAGATAACATTCTCCCCGCTAGTGTTTATCAGCGTTGTGCCCACAAACACAGCTCATTTCACGAGATAATAAATGTCAAGAGAATTTGCCAAATTCTATTTTTTTTGCCTTTTGAATGACTGTCAACTGAGGGCCTGGTGAACCACCTGTGCAAAGCCAAATAAAACAGAGTGACTCATGTCCTTTTTGGACAGAGTTTTGTTTTCCCATGGTATGATGTTTTCAAATACTCTCCTTATTTCTTACAGCAAATCGAGCAGATATGAACATCATGCAGAGAAAGTGCAACCTTCTGGCTTCCACCCCAGCTGTGGCTGATGCCAGGCCAGATCTAAAACTGAAACCAGGTAGCAGTGCCAGTATTAACTTTAAAAATAAACACCTACTTAAGATATTATCTAGCAACTCAAGCTTGCACAAATAGTGAGTTTGTGCTTTTATGCGCCTCTCAGCAGGAGAGGCTGGCTGAGGAGGAAGAGATGTGGCAAAAAGACATGTCGCCAAACATAGGGACACAAATAGAGTGGGCATAATGACTAAAGCTTGGCTGGCAGTTGTTGAAATAATTGTATGCCGGAAGCACGTGCATGCCAAGATTATTGATGCAGACATTTTGTAGTGCAAAGTGTGCGTTGTGTAAATGTGTACTTGAGATTATTACACCTGGATAAGTCATGCAAATGAACTTCAGATACTTGGTAAAGGGGAAAAAACTGCGCTAGACAGCAACCCAGGGCTTTAAGCGGGCCAGGTCCTGCCAGTGCTCAGCATCAACAGTTCTAAAAAGCAGGTGCTGAGACGGGTCCAGTGGCATAGTAAGGGGTGGGGGTGGGTTGTGGTTGGTACACCGCAGGTGGCACGAGTTTTGGGGGCATTGGCCTCCCTCCCCCCCTCTTGCCTGCGGTGGTGCGGGGCGGCCATTGCGGGATTGATAGGGGCGGCACAACGGCTAGCTACACTACTGATGGGTCCCTTCCGGGCTCTCCATTTTTACCCTCATCCTCAGGGTGCAAAAAATTTTTACCTCTGCAGCAGTGCACCCTTCAGTGACTGTGATTTAACCTCAAAAAATAGTTTTTTCACAGTCTCATAATTTCAGAACTGAAGCATTTTCTTTTTTTTTTATTTCAAAGTATTTTATTAATTTTATAAGCAAAGACATAGTTGTTGCTTATTCAGTTTATGCAACTAACAGCCATTGACAAAGTCAATAGTCCTGGTTTGTTGTAGGTGCAATAATACTTGCTGTATTATATGACTGTGTGCAGTCAGAGAAGTAACAAAATACCAGTCGGATGGCACACACTATGCCAAGCACAGATTTTTAGCTTATGTGTTTATCAGCTCGCCCTTAATTACATTGGGCTCGCCCCTTTGAGAGACCCCCTCAGTTTCTTCATCCCACTTACAGCCCTGCAGCAACCTTAAAACTCTAAAAGCAGCGGGGGAGTGAGGGGGCGGGGAGATGCTGCACTAATGCTTCCGGTGCAGCAGACAAGCAGTACAATTAAGGTAATTATCACAAACTGCCAATGAGGCGATGACCCCGCACAGCATCATGAAAAAGCAAAGTAGACCACCAGCCTAGGGACAAGATGCAGCGGCGTAACGAAACTTGAAGGGGCCCCACTGCAAAGTACATGGAGGGGCCCCCTCCAGGCTCCCTCGGTAGCTCTCAATCCATGTCACTGGGATGAGGGGGTCCCCTAGTGCTCAGGGGCCGCCCACACTGCGGGGGCTGCGGGGGGCCTTTGTTATGCCACTGACAAGATGTGGATAAATATTAACTCCAATTGACAAAGGGAACTATACACATGCATGTTAACTCCTGTGTATATTTACTCCTACGCTGAGGAGTAAGGGGCCTATTAGGATGGCGGGAGGACTTTCGTCCACCCGCCATCCTTGCGGAGCTGAAACCATCTGCCATAGGTGCACCGGTTCCGCCCGCCCTATCAGGATGCACCCGCCACACTGGCGGGCGCATCCTGGTACATTAACATTCCGACGGTGCTGCTGGCTGCAGCACTGTACGCTATGTTAAAATCCCAAGTTGTGCATTGCCACCTTATGCATGGCAATGTCGAGGGGTACCATAGGTACCCCCCCCCCCCAGTGCAGCCCCCAACCCCCCCAGTCCCGGGGGCCTGCTACGGCCCCCAAAGTCATTTCCAGCGGAGTCTCCGCCATGGAACAGCATACCCACCACAACCATCATAATTTGGATGGCGGTTCCTGTAAGGCACTGCCACCATATTGTGGGCTTTTTGCACCTGGCCGGCAATCATGAAGATTGCCAAACAGCGGAAATGTGGCGAACAGACTTTCCGTCCGCCGTGGTACCCCCCACCATAGTAATATGGCGGGGGTATATTGTGTTGTGACGGCGGGCTGGTGGTGGCGATCTGCCCGCCATCATAATGACCCCCTAGGAGTCTCTACTTTTTTTGTTATTCAACATGTCTACACCCCCTTAAATGAGATAGTGGAGACTCCTACAACAGAATTTCCAAGTGCAAAGTTACTACCTCAGTTCTTGTTAGCTTTCAAGGTGGATGGGCCTGTGCAGCTTGCCTTCTCCCAGACTCCAGGTGGCTCTGTATAAAAGCATGCACTGCTCGTGAGCAACTAGAAAACAAAAGACGGGATCAGCGAAAAAAAACGTCCTTCTGTTTGGTGCAATTCTCCAGTGGAGGTATCCAGTAACGGTGATGGGGCGCGTGGGGGGAGCACGGGGGAGGGGACTACGTATGCACATGGGGCAAAGGGGGGATGAATAATATTTTTTTTTAACGTACCTGACGCAGCCAGCCGCCTCCCGCGGCTTGTTGCTCCTACTGGCCGTTTTCTGAGTCCCAACATCCCCTAGGGCAGACCCCCAGCCAATCCCTGTGCTGCAGAGCAGCGCAGGGATTAATCTGAGCAGGCAGAAAAGATGCTCAGACCAGGGAGTCTGTTCAGCAGCCGGGCTGGAGTAACCTAAGTGCGCATGTGTGATTTGGTCAGCCTGAGACGGCCATCCAACACACATGAGCACTCAGGGACTAGGGAGTGCACCAGCGCTCCTCCTCCCCCTCCCATACCCTGCCCCTTCATGCACAAGCTGGCAAACAAAAAATAAAACGATGGTAGAGCATCGTTTTATTTTTCCTCTGCTTGCTCTGTGCCAGGCAGGGGGAGGCGATGCTCCTCCGCCATTCCGGAGGAGCCACCACTGCAATTCTCTTTCACTTGCAGGTACAAGGAGCGTTTATTTAAATCCCTCCAGACTCTCTAAATGGACAATTACGTTAATGAGTCGAAAACCCCCTGCAGCAGCAGGACAGAAGAGCTGCTAGAGAAACGCTTCAAGGAAGTAGGAAAGTGTTTTGCAGCAAGTAAAACAAACGAGAGAAAGAATGCAAAACATTTAGTTTGCTTGCACCATTTACAGAGAAAAAATATTAATAATATGGTTATTAATAAAACAACTCGCACAGCACAAATATATTACATTCTTAAACTAATACAAATTGGAGAAGTACATCATGCATTTGCATAATTTAGAAAAACAGTGTAATGTTCCAGAAACACAGCAGAATATACGCTGGAAAATGTGCACGGAGGGAGAGCAGACTATGGAGGAAAGAGTCGCAGTGGACGAGAAAGGTGCATGAAGATGGATATAGCCTGAGTGGAGGAAAGGCAGTAGAGGATAAGACAAAAAGCAGAGTGTGGTAGTACTGGATGTGCAAATGGGAAGGAAGGAGAGAAGATGGAGGTGGAAGGAAGTGGGAGAAGAAGGCAGTTAGTTGTTACTTAAAAAGGTGACAAACGTTGGAAGGGAGCAGAAGTTATGGCACAAGAGCAGTGCTTATTTTGTGAAATAATAAGTGCCAGGGCTCTAGTCAGGAGGCCACTGTAGCTTGCACCACTCATTGCCCCTGCCAGAGCTGCCAATGATAGTAACAACACATCTAACAATCATCGTACTCCTACACGTGTACAATTCGGACTATTTCATGCCCCCAAAGCTATAAGACTGGCTTGGGTTGCAGATAATAGCCATTTACAATCTACATTGAATTAATAATGAACTGTTGTTGTGTTCCTCTCTAAATTAAACAGACAGCGCCACCTTATGGCAGACTGTCACAAGCACCGGTGTTGACAAGTAAGTGCTGGTGCCGAGCACAGGAAACCACCGGCTCAAATTAAGCACTGCACAAGAGTCAAAACTTGAGAAGATGTGGAGATTTGTTGGAGGTGCAAGATGACAGTAGAAAACCGATGGAAAAGTGATTGATGAACGAACAAGAAAATACAAGGGTTTCGGAGAACAGACAGGCACAATGGGTGAAGTGAGAGGGAGCAACATAATATAGAGAGGGTAAAGTCAGAATTGAAATAAGAAATGGAACGGAAGACAAAGCACTACAACTGAAAGAAGAGCATTGCAGAAGAGAAAAGACAAGATAGGTATAGTGGATAGGTCACTTTTATGCCCGCTATGATAAAATATTTCGGATGTCACCAGTAAGGTTACATATAATTTGATCCCTGTTGACATGTCTGCCTCTGCTGATATTCATGTTGTGCTACACAACCAGCCCATGTTTCCAAAGATAGGTTGAGTTTAAAATCAGATGAGAAAAAATATTTGGATATTTCGAACCACACTGAATTAATAGTAGGTGCTTTGCCAGCGGGGAAGAAATAGAGGGAACTTTGGTTAACATAAGTAACTTTTCACGTGCTGGAGAAGATCCCCACCTACGGGGTGGAGATGTCCCTTTGTTACAGAATAGGGGAATTTAATAAAGTATATTATTGTTATTTTTTTATAAACAATTTTACTTTAGAATATAGAATATAAAATAACTAAACATATTTGTTACTTAACAGAAAACAATGAAATACATTGTAGAACACATTAATTTATCAAATTAAATGTGTATTAATTTCTAACAATTTAAAAATATTAATGCTATTTGGAAATGATTTTTAATCCAAAATAAAAACATTACTCGCTCTCACTAGCATTTTTATTTTTATTTAGTATTCCAAAAACTTGGTTAAAAGACTTATCTGATTAATTTAAAATCTTGCTAACTTTTTATAGAAAGGTTTAACGTATAATTACATTTTTCTAAATCAAGTATAATGATATTTTTAAATATAATATTCTCACTATAATATACTTACACACACACATATATACAGATATTCATGTACATATAATGTTAAATGTTGCACCAATTTAAATGTATTTAACATTAATTCCTATAGGGTTTTCTTTTACACCCACACCTTTATTGATTTCTAAGGGCCTGTGTTGCAATATCAGTGGTTTGTCTTGACCTTTTGTGGGTGTGTGTTTTGTATTAGCATGTCCCTCAAGCACCGCCTTTAATTTCTCTAACCACACCCAATTAGTAGTAATTAGTCCCCATTTTACCACCAATGCCCTCCCACATTTATTGCTAATTTGTCAGCCCTCATGATCTCCGCTAGCGTGGCTCTATGAATGAGATACAAGAGGGCGGTTCCAACCACCATCAGATGCAGCTGTTTGGAGAATTCCAAGGAAAGCAACTATGAACTCAGACGTCAATTGATAAAATCCTTGGGTAGCACCTACTGCCTCTGGTGTACCCTATGGTTAGCGCCTGGTACTACCCTGCTACCCTTGTCCTTAGGCATCAAGACAGCCACATGAGGAGTAATTAAACAGGGCTAATAGTCACCTTTTAATTCCTCTATTTTCCACTCCTGTGACCGTCTGGATTCCATCCATCACGGTCGCTCCCCCAGCTCTCCTCTCGCTCCACAGAAGCCCTGTGCTAGCTGCCTGCCTTGCCTGCCAGAATTCCAGCTGACTGCCGTCCTGCTACAGCGCATGCATCGTCTCTCTGCGCTTGGTATCGTTTTTGCCCGCATTTCTGTTCCGAAATTATTTCATCACGTTTGAGCGCTTGTTAGCGTTAGAGCGCGCATTGCTACATTAGAATTTTAATCTATTGTCTAAAGCGGCGATTGTGTTTGTAGGCGAAGCGTCTCCTTAGTTACTTAGTAACTAGATAGTTTGAGTGAAGCTTCGGCTGTGCCCCACTTTCGATTTCACTCTAGGCGGCCATTTCGACTTGTTTGTTGTTTTCACCCGTGTCTCCTCCCAGACCCCGCCTCCCTGCTGACCCTCCCACGCTCCGCCCCCTCCTCTCACCATTTATGGCCAATGCCTCCACGCGCAGCGTCCACGCGCTACGGCCACGCCGAAGGTGCGCCAAAGGTAAGCCCGTCTACGCCCCTCCGCGCCTGGACCGCGCCCAGCGCCAGACCCCCTGGTCCTCGTGAAGTCCACCCCTCCCGCATTACTTATGATGCCACCACCCTCCTAGCCCTTAACCCCGGCCGCTCCCCCAACTGCGTCCAAGCTGCTCCTGGCCACACCCATGGACCCTTTTCCTGCAACTCCTGCAAGTTCGACGGCACCAAGAACTACTCCTCATCTACGAACACACAACAGATATCCGACCCCAACCACCTACAATGCATCCTGCTTAACACCCGATCGGTCCACAGGCACGCCATTGACCTATGGAATCTACTCGACACCATCTCTCCGGACATCGCCTTCCTAACAGAAACATGGATGAACGCCACTTCAGCCCCAGACATCACCATTGCCATCCCGGAAGGCTATAAGATCATTCGCAAGGACCGTACCGGCCACACAGGAGGAGGCATCGCTATCGTCCATAAGAAATCCATCCGCATCTCAACCAGCTCAGACATCAATCTCGCCAACTCTGAACACCTTCACTTCCAGATCTACATCAACCCCAAGACCGCACTCAGAGGCACCCTCCTTTACAGGCCACCAGGACCCCGCGCACAATTTAGTGAAGACATCACGGACTTCATCACTCCACACGCTCTCCCCTCCGAGGACTACATCCTTTTGGGAGACCTCAACTTTCACCTTGAAAAGAACAACGACCGCAACACCACCACCCTTTTGGACAACCTCGCAAACCTCGGACTTAAACAACTTGTCACTACCTCCACCCACATCGCAGGTCACACACTCGACCCTATCTTCACCTCCAGCAAACATGTTTCCTTCAGCCACACCACAGCTCTCCTTTGGACTGACCACAGCTGCGTTCACTTCACCTACAACAAGCCCACATCCAACAACCACCCCCAACCCACTCTGCAAAGAAACTGGAACAAAATCACCATCGACCAGATCTCCTCATCGCTTCTTCAAAAGCCCCCCGCCCACTCCTCAAACCCAGACCAAGCAGCCACCAACCTCACCCAATGGTTATCCAACAGCGCCGACATCCTAGCACCACTGAAAAAACGACAAATCAAACTAGGCAGCAAGAAGGCCTCCTGGTTCAACGATGACCTTAAGAAATCTAAGAAACTCTGTCGCTCCCTTGAGAAGGCCTGGAAAAAAGACCCTAACACCAGCACCAAGGACGCCTTCAAAAACGCCACCCGCATACACCACCAACTAATCCGAAATGCCAAGAAAGCAGCCTTCAAGGACCGTCTAGATAATAACGCCCACAACAGCAAGGAATTATTCAACATCGTCAAGGAATTCACCAACCCCTCAGCCAACTCCAACGACATCACCCCCTCTCAAGCCCTCTGCGACTCCCTAGCCTCATTCTTCCACAACAAAATTGCAGACATCCACAACAGCTTCGACAACCAACCTGGAGACCAACCCTCCCAATCCCCTGCAGGAACCCCACCCCCCTTGAACACCCTCAATGACTGGAAGCCAATCTCCACTGAGGACACCATCCGTCTGATGAACTCTATCCACTCAGGATCCCCCACTGACCCTTGCCCTCACCACATCTTCAACAAAGCTGACGCCATTATTGCACCGCACCTCCGAGACGTCATCAACTGCTCCCTCAACTCCGCAACCTTCCCGGAAAGCTGGAAACATGCCGAACTAAGCGCCCTCCTGAAGAAACCCACAGCTGACCCCACCGAACTCAAAAACTATCGCCCTATCTCACTCCTTCCATTCCCGGCCAAAGTCATCGAGAAAGCTGTCAACAACCAGCTCGCCGCATTCCTCGAAACCAACAAATCCCTCGACTCCTCACAGTCCGGCTTCCGAGCCAAGCACAGCACCGAAACCGCCCTCATCGCAGCAACAGACGACATTCGAACTCTACTGGACAATGGAGACACAGTCGCCCTCATCCTCCTCGACCTCTCCGCAGCCTTCGACACAGTCTGCCATAGCACCCTTCTACAGCGCCTCAAAAACATCGGAATCCAAGGAAAAGCACTGGAATGGATCACCTCGTTCCTCTCCGGAAGAACCCAGAGAGTCCGCCTTCCACCATTCAAGTCAGAGGCCACTGAAGTCATCTGCGGCGTACCTCAAGGGTCCTCACTCAGTCCCACCCTCTTCAACGTTTACATGAGCCCCCTCGCGGCCATCGCACGCCAACATAACCTCAACATCATCTCCTACGCCGACGACACTCAACTAATCCTATCACTCACCAGAGACCCTAACACAGCCAAAACCAACCTACACGAAGGAATGAAAGAAGTAGCCGAATGGATGAGGCACAGCCGTCTGAAACTGAACTCTGACAAAACAGAAGTCCTCATCTTAGGTTCCTCCCCCTCCGCCTGGGACGACTCTTGGTGGCCAGAGGCCCTTGGAAAAGCACCCATCCCGACGGACCACGCACGGAACCTGGGCATCATCCTAGATTCCTCACTCTCGATGAACAGACAAGTCAACGCCGTTTCTTCATCTTGCTTCAACATTCTTCGCATGCTCAAAAAAACATTTCGCTGGATCCCTACCGAAACTAGAAAAACAGTCACCCACGCTCTGGTCACGAGCCGACTGGACTACGGAAACACCCTCTACGCCGGCACCACCACAAAACTCCAGAAAAAACTACAACGCATCCAGAACGCCTCAGCCAGGCTCATATTAGACATCCCGCGTAAAGAACACATCTCTGAGCACCTGAAAAACCTCCACTGGCTCCCCGTCAATAGGAGGATCACTTTCCGGCTCCTAACCCACGCACACAAAGCACTCTACAAAATCGGACCCGAATGCCTCAACACACGACTATCCTTCTACACCCCCTCCCGCCAGCTACGATCCTCCAACCAAGCCCTTGCCACTGTACCCCGCATCAACAAAACCACCATGGGAGGTAGATCCTTCTCCTACCTAGCAGCTAAAACTTGGAACTCACTTCCCACTGACCTTCGCCTTACTCAGAACCACCTAGCATTCAGAAAACAACTCAAAACGTGGATATTCGACAAGTAACTCCCCACCCTTCTTCAAGCGCCTTGAGACCCTCTGGGTATGTAGCGCGCTATATAAATCCTTTGACTTGACTTGACTTGACTTGACTCCTTGCTTGCTTCTAGCCAAATAAGAGAATATTGAAAGATAAGTGTAGTAATAGGGGTCAAATATGAGATGTCATTGTGTATCAAAGGGTGTGTGATGTCACTTCCTCTACTCCTGGTGGTTTAGCAAATTGGTGTGCATGCATTTGTGGCAGTCACTGCAATGGTATTACTTGAGACCACACCGCAAAGTCACACCTTATGAGAAGCCCTTCTGCCCCTGCAAGATGAGGATTATAAAAATGTGTTGAGTGGAAGCTTGTGGAGATGCCTCTGACCCTAGCAGACAGTAAAGCCTCACTAATCCCAGATGTATCTAATGTAAGTTCTGGAGGGCTGGGTCCATGCCACATCTCCAGGATGTATAAGTATGGTAAAATAGCATTCAATACATCTACATCTGGTTATCCTAAGAATCAAGGCCTCCAGGACCAACAATGAATACCTCTCATTTAGTCAACCTTAGGAGGTGGTAACAACTACTAAAGTGTAATGGTTGTGTAAATGTGCCCCCAGTTTGCTCCTTTGTGTTTCAGGGAATTTCAAGCCAGAGGTCTGGTGTGACTCAAAACACAGTAATATTGTTATATATGGAGTAGCATCATAGCCTTTTAAACCATTTATGTTTGGGTTTCTAGATATCACCTCCTCAGAACTGCATCATTTCCGAGTGCTCCCAAAATCATGGCTTTTCTGGAAGATGAGACACCTCGAGGTATGGAGGATGGCTCAGGATCACACAGTTTCATGGAATGGGGAAGATCCACTCACGTTCTAGGTTCTAGGATTAATCACATATTGACTACTAATTTACTGTACTTGCTGACTTCAACATAGTATTCTTACAAGAGGCAAATTAGTACAGTCCAGCAAACTAAACACATCAAAAATGCATCTGTGTTGTTCTCCGGAGTCCTAAGTTAAATGTAAGGAAAGCAGAGATCTCTATTTATATGATAATATTACTGACCTCCCGTGACCCAGCAAACAAAACTATTTCAGCAGAAGCCCTGCAGCTGGATAGAAGCAATAATATACATTAACAGGAAAATAGGGTCACAGAAGGTGAGGTGGCCCCAACTCTCGGGTGACAGGCTCTCAGTGGGACGGTTCTGTGAATTTCAGCTGGGCTATTGTACCTACACATATCTGCACTTTCTACATTTGTTTGAAATTGCAATTTCGGTGGATAGAAGAAAACAGTGAATTTAGCAGAAGACTTTACGTTTTGTCTTCACAAAAGGGTAGTGGGGGAAGCAAGACAGAGGGCAGCGTCCGTGCTCAGCAGTGTCACGCCATATAAACAGGGTTAAAGGGCCCAGAGCCAGGTAGAAGTCAGAACTTTGACCCACGGCAGCAGGCAGGCGCAGAAGAGCTTTTGAAGCACAGGCGAAATTTTTTCCGGTGCCTCTCTTACGAAGGAGCTCGTACTTAAGACTATGAGGCAGATTTACAAGAAACTAACGCAGCGCGGTTCATCAAGTCATTTTGCTGCTCTGCGTTAGTTTCGAAGCACAGGGATGCAACATATTCACAACAACAATATGCCGCATCTTTGTGCTACCGCCTGCGCTGGCACACACACTGCTGCCATGCACCGGCGCAGGCACACTTGCACCATGGTGCAAGGATGCATGCGTCGTCGGGAGATTGTTATTTTTCAAGGAAGGGTCGCCTTCGTGCACAAAAACAACCTATTGAGGTGATTTCCTCTTCCAATGCGTGCTGTAGAATGCAGCACGCAATCAAAGAGGAAAACAACGAGGAGAAATGAAAATATTTCTCCTCGTTGCACCTCGCTACGCCACCCCTAGGGTGACTTAGCATTCTGACGCATTTCCAGATTTACGATTGCTCGTAAATCTGGAAATGCATCAGTGGACATGGGTGTTGCGTGGGAACACCCACAGCAACACACATGTCACTCCCCTAACACACAAAGTGTTGCATGAAAAGGGGCGATATTTACAAGCACAGGTAAGGCCATGCAGGGTGGCTTTACGTGTGCTTGTAAATATATCGCAGCAGGTTTCGCTGCCGGTGTGTCACGCAACATGACTCACCAGCGGCGCAAGGAACTTGTAAATCTGCCCCCAAATGTTGAGGGTTGGGCTATGTTATTTGGTGCTATCTATTGGTGGTGCCACAATAAATGCATCAATAAGGAACGTGTCAGGCCTTGTGTTTTAGTATTTATGAACATGTTATTAGATGACAGCAAGACCTCAAAATGCACGGTCCGGAGCAGAGTCCTGGTGCATTACCCTTGTGATGACCCTGCAAGCCAGGCTCGAGCAAACCTTGGCTTGACACACTATACCTCAAAAGCAGGAGAGGATAAGGCGCAGTGGCCAGAGCTGCTGACTCATGAGCTGGGGATCCGGGTTCGAGTCTCGGCATCGGCGCAACATCCTGTGATTCTGGGCACATCACCTAATCTCCCTGTGCCCATGGACAGCACATGGATACCCTCACGGGTGATAAGCAGCGCTGTATAAATCTACAAACATTAAACTTTATGCATGCATTCATAACGGGGAAAGCTTTCCTATACCATCACAGTAGGACCTGGCAATACACTTCGTGAAGTCCACTGCACTTACCCAACCACCACCCCTGGTTGTACCCAAATCTGCCTCTGCCACTAGGGGAGACTTGCTCTTCTCAGTATAGGCACCCCGGGTATGGAATTATATCTCCATCCACCGAAAAGTCAGCATCACCCTGATGTCATTCATCAAAGCCATGACACCCCAATTCTTTGTACAGCTGAACCGCTTCAATGAGACCTCACATGGCCCCGCGTCACATCCACAGAGGGAGCTTCTTCAGGCAGTTGCAGCCACCATCAGTAGCGGTCGGCAGTAGGAGTTACTGCAGGGCAGTGACGTGGGCAGGGGGAGGGGCAGGGTGGGGGGTAGTAATGTATGGATTACAGAGTTTTACAGGTAAGTAAACATTTAAATAAATAAAACAAATTTCGTTGCACGCACTGCATCACATTTGGTGATGCAGTGCGCGCAACGAAATTCGTTTTATTTATTTAAATGTTTACTTACCTGTAAAACTCCGTAATCCATACATTACTACCCCCCACCCTGCCCCTCCCCATGCCCACGTCACCGCCCTGCAGTAACACCTACTGCCGACCGCTACTGGCCACCATGCCTGCATCGACTTCTGTTTCACCAATGATGGCCGCTCCTCCTCTGGATTCGCTGGGGCTATCAAAAGCAGCAGCCCCAAGCATTTGGCCATTACAGGGGTGCCAGACAGCACAGGATGACTTCTTAGCTTGATTTCGATACATGGTCCACTGTGGATCCCACGATTGGAGACTGGGGGAACCCTCACAATACACGCAGTTTCAGCTTCACCAAGGGCAGTCACAGTGCTTAATTTGTAAAACAAAAAATGCCAGGGCCCTTCTTAAGAGGCCACTGCAGCTTGCACCGCACTTTACCCCTGCCAGCGCTGCCAAGGAAAGTATCAACACAGATATTAACAATAACACTCCTATAAGTGTGACAGTCCAGACTATTCCAGTACCCAAAGCTATAAGTATAACTTGGGCGGCAGGTATTAGCCTTTTATAAATCCCTGAAACAGACAAACAACCCCCCCTTGTGGCAGACTGTCATAAGCACCAGTGTTGACAAATAAGTGCTGGTGCCAAACGCTGGAAACCACCGGCTCCAATTAAGCACTGGGCAGTCAGCAGCTCTGGGTGTTCCTCATGCAGAGAATGTGGCTGACCTCCTACAGGACAATGTCTCCTCCTGCAGGTCCTGGCTCTCTCCTCCCTCTCCTCCCTCTCTGAGCAGGGTGGCAAGCTTATAAGTGTAAAGCAAACCTTCAGCTTCCCCAACCCGTTGTGGTGGCTTCTGGTGATATCCCGTCACCTCTGGAAACTGTCTGTCATTCAGACACCAGACCTGGGTTCACAGTAGCTCTTTGTTGACTCCGCAGAGCACTCTCTTACTCTCTCAAAAATAACTTGGAAATAGATCAGAGTAGGCGGTTAGTATCTCATTTTTAGACATATTTTCCAGACAGGGGATGTGGATCCCATGTGTCAGGTTTTAGACTTGGTTTGGATTGTTTCCCTTTCAAATGTCATTTTCAGGTGATTTTTCATGCCCAGCCTTTGAGCAAATCTGATGGCTCTCACCGCGGGTGTTGGATCTCGCCCACTGCTACCTACTGTTGGAGCTCTGTTACCAGTTGTGAGAGCTCCGGCCCATTTGCACTCTCACCCAGACGCAATGACCTTTTATTGAAAGCATGAGAGGTAATGGGAGAACACTATCAGTCATCAGAAAGTTCCAGGTCAGTTCAATCAATGGGTCACACAATATTTCAAACCACAACTTAAAATGGGATTAGTGAGATTTTACTCGTAAATGCAGAAATAAGTTTACATAGGCTAATCTCGGCATAAGACTATAGAAGTACAGAACACACAAAACATGATCAAATCTCCTGAAGAGATTTACCCAATACCGAAGAAAGAATACTACCAGTTCAATAATCGTGAAACGAAAATTAGGAAAAAGAACTGTGAATTAAATTGCCTCAATTGATTTTCAAAAGAAAGCTGCAGTCTTGTCTTTCCCTATACTACCCTAATGGGGCACTACTATTCTAATAAGGATTTGGTCAATTCAAATGTAAATAAAAAAAGAACGGTGTCAGCTGCTGGAGTCTTCAGTAGAAACACTCCAAGCATTGGGCCACGTAGCATAAAGCCACATATGCAGAGCATAGGTCTGCGCCCTAAGAAGTCTCAAGATGTCTCTCCTAGGGGGAGAAAAAGAAAGAATGAATTCTCTCCCTTACTAAGCACAGCATAATATAAATTGCATTCAAGGTAGACCGTCCCACAGGATTCCTTTCCCAGGACATTTCCCAATCCTGCGGCACAAATTGGACACTATCACCTGCTTTCCCACATCAATAAGTTACAACTTTGTTTGTCCTTGGCCGTTTTCCTCCTCCATGGGAACTCCTCGCCTCACTCATTACTATGATAATCTCTGCCAACTCCATCTTCTCATACCTTGCTATCTATTAAAACAAAACTCCTTTATGCTAACTAATGAGGCTTTGCTCACGCCTGTAGTGGGAACAAAATACAGCAAAACATTCCACAGTGAAGATTAAACATAATCAGAACGCGAGGCTGCAACCTGAGCTTGCACTGCAACATAACAATAGGCTAGAATGAAATAGAACATGAGGTTAAACTAAAATACATGGTAGGCCTCAAATTAATAGCTAACTTTAGCAAGTGCACTAGGTTACAAATACATGCACAAAATGCAAATGCTTCACAAATGAAATGTTATAACACATGAATAATATAAAAGCTATGCAGAATTATTAATAAAATACTCTCAATTGAAGATGATGACAAGTTACACCTAAATCTCCCAAACATTAGTATGCACATTTCATTTCATTAGTTTCACTGTAAATCATCTCATGTCTATAGATTTCTCCTAATCATTATTATATTAGAACATTAGATTGAACTATTAGTCATACTCAAAACACACATTTATAAGCTGCATCTGTTATACGTGAAGCACTTTATATAAGCAGTACTCCAGCTTTACCTATTAGTACATGATTCACCCAAAATACATTTGAGTGCTGGCTACTCATAGATATGATGCACTCCTACTTTATCTCAAGGTGGGATGAAATATATGTGTCACTGCAGGTAACAATGGCTCTGAATCCAAACAGGAGTCTCCAAAACAAGGATGCAAAGAAGTGTTAGGTCTCCTCACTTGGCTGTCATCAGCCATTCTGCAGCAGTAATCAGGAACAGACATAAGGACATGCCCTGCCTTTGACCAACAGAAAATTCAGTCCTATCTCTTACCCCTACCATCTACTAAATTGCAGTGTTCAAGAAGAACTAATCAGCAGCCATTTTAAAAAAAGTTTCTCATTGCATTTCTCAGAGAATCTCTGCCTCCATCGTCCTTCATGTCAACATCTGAGCCTCCACCGTCCAACCACAGGAATGCAGGCAATACATTTCCACTGTCTGGGGAAGCTGCATTCATCTCACATCGTGTTCCGTGCTAGGAGCATCCAAAACTGATACCAAGTAATGAAACTCAGACACACACTACTACCATGAAGCTACTATACACTTACTACAAGTATACACACTAAACAACCACACGGAACGTCAACACAAGGATCAGGGGGGCATATTATCAAGGACCGGTGTTAAAATTATCGCTGTTTTATTGGCAGGAAACTGTCGATAAATAGGCGATAATGGGGTTGATAATACGCCCTTGTTAATTCCCATAGAAGCCCATATTAACACAAGAACATGGGCTTCAATGGAAATTAACAAGGGCGTATTATCAAGCCCATTATCCCCGTTTTATCTGCAGTTTCCTGCGATAAAACTGCAATAATTTTAACACCGGTCCTTGATAATATGCCGCACTGTTCTTTTAACAGCAGAGCTTCACATTACAGTAGTCAGTGGACTACACTCTCTCTGACACAGATAAAAAGGTCTGGTCATACTAAAGATTTACAAAACCCAGTACACTGCAGCCATTGCTTTTGGCGATGCACCCAGGGCTGGCACGGTAATCTAAAGCCCACTTGGTGCCCCCTCCATGTCACAGAACTGGTCCTGGACCTTACATTATCAGTGGCGGGGCTAGACTTCTGTGTATATGCAGAATGATGCCAGAACCAAAATAAAAGGTTAGGATACCAGTTTCACAAGCAGTTCAGTACTCAGGGCAGGGGTACACACGTGTTTACCATGCAGGGTACATTCCATCCCAATACAGAGGCAGTGAGCGCCAATGAAGAATATCTTTCCTCATCCTTTCTAATATTGGTGCTAACTCTCCCTCCCACGCCTGTCCATATCCCTGGCTAAAAGAAGCCATCCATTGCTTTTGGCAACTGTTATCTTGATGTACATTATACTACATCTGCTTATCCCACCACTGGAAGAAATCTGATTCAACTCAGTTCACCCTCAGGCTGGAATATGTTCCTAAGTCATTCAGAAAGCTTTCAACTCAGGCACCTGAATTGATTTGAGGTGCAGTAAGTGTATTTAAAACACTACAGTCTCTGAGCAGTCTCTGAACTTCAGAATACTCAATCAGGATTCCTGGGCTTAAATCCTGGCTTCCCCATTTGACCACATTGTGTGATTCAATGTAGATTGCTTTACTTCACTGTCTTTCATTTTCCTTAACCATGAAGAACATTGTAGTACTTCAGTACAGGATATGTACTCTACAAAAACCTAACTTGTATATGGGCAACATGAAATAACCTTGCTTCACATCAAAAAACAAAATAGACTATGTATGCAAAGAAAAGCAAGGTTGGAAGCAAATAGTCAAGGGGAATCCTTAAAATTATTATTTAGTACTAATAGGTGTGAATCATGTTGACCGCACATAAAGCACATTAAGGCTATTCTGGTTCATTGAGCTCTCATGATAGCACCTATTCTATTGTTTTTATCCCTGCCAATGGAACCACTACATTAAAACTTATTTGGTATCCCTTAGACAGTTTTAGACAGTTTTATTTCACTTGGCACTCCGTTTGTACTCAGTCCTCCCTACACATATCCTACCCTCTCACACACCTTCATCATTACGGCAGAAAAACTAAAAAGATCTCAGACCTCGGGGGGCCGTAGGGCAGTGCAGCACCAGCCCAACGAGGAGCAGGCCCCCTGATGAAGCATCAACACAAGAAGATGATAAACGAATTGTTAAACATTGTCAAACATTCACCCCCAGTCACAGATCTGGGTTTAATCCATTGTTATTTTGCTCTCCATGCCATTCCAGTTTGGACCCAGCCGCATGCAAATCAGCCTTAAACCTGTTCCTCATTGAAACAGTCCATCCTGAACTGCCAGGGCAGGTCCGCGCTGGCCTGGAAAATAAGCATCCTGGAGCAGGTTTCAGGGCATCATCCCTCATCAGCCAGGCTAACTTTAAAGCAGTGGCGTAACGAGCACAGGAATCACGTCTGGGCACACCCTTCCCACTTAAGGTTAAAATGCAACACAAAAGATGATGGATGAAATGTTGAACATTGTCAAACTTTCATCCGCAGTCACCACCCCTGAAATTGGTCCCAGGATGTTTGTTTCTGGTCCAGGGAAGACTTGGCCTGGCAGTTCGGGCTGGACTGTTCCTATGAGGAACAGGGTAAAGACTGATTTGCACATGGCTGGGAATGAACTGGGGTGGCGAAGAGAGCCAAAGAACGATGATGGAATCAACCCAGATCTGTGACTGGGGTGAGTGTCTGAAAAGTTTCAGCGCGCCGTCCATCATCTCCTTGTGTTTGCTCTGTCTGCCCTAAGTTGGTAGGGTATGCCGAGATGTGGGTCCCTTGATCACTTTGCCACTGGATACAAGCTAGCCTGGTTGATGAGGGGTGAAGCCCCGAAACCGGTCCTAGGATGCTTGTTTCAAGTCCAGGGAAGACCTGGCTTGGCAGTTCGGGCTGGACTGTTCCCATGAGGCACAGGGTCAAGACTGCTTTGCATATGGCTGGGTCTGAATTGGGGTGGTGAAGTGAGCTAAAGAACAATGATGGATTAAACACAGATCTGTGACTGGGGGTGAGTGTCTGAAAAGTTTTAGTGCTCCGTCCATCATCTCCTTGTGTTTGCTTTGATAAGCATGATATCCATTTGGGGGTGTGAGGGCACTAAATAATAATCATAAGGATTCTACTTAACTATTTGCTTCCAACCTCACTTGTTTTCCCTCTCTCTATAAGAACAGTATCTTTCAGATTTATTTATTATGACTTAGGAGCGTGGGTACTGGATCATTGTCAGCTCCTTGTCCCCCTTTCGTGTGTACATTCCTATGTATGCAAAGAACATGACAAGCGCACATATTTTGCATTTCGGGTAAATTGTAGCAACAAAGCCAAGCCCTGGAGGTATTCCTGAATTTTTCATGTTGAAAAAATATTACTTTCAATAAAGATCACTCAATCAAGTGATATAATTGTATGTGCTTACTTGAGACATCAAAATGTTTTTCATTTTAAAGACTTTGTCATATTTTCATAGCAATTGTTGCCAAATTTGATTGCATAGTTTATACTTCGGCTCCTAGAGCACAGCTAAAACCTTGGCTTGGTTCTCCCTAAGGCTGTGCATGTCCCCCAGAAATGTAGTATCTCCTATGCCCTTGCTATTAAGGAATATCAAGATATTGTCTGTGTACTGTAATATGTATTCTTCTAGACCAGCACCCCATCTGAAGAATGTAATGTCACTGGTAATATGGCTGTTCTCTGCCCTTGAGTCTAGGGCCAAAATGATTACAAAAAGGGGGTGGTGATGGACAGAGTATCTGAGTTAATCAGAACACTCCTACCCAGTCAACAGATCAGGGCTAGATCCATCACCGTTTTTTAGCTCACTGCACCATCCCAGTTCAGAACCTGGCTATATGCAAATTAGTCTGTCCCTGGCCCAGTGCATCATGGGAACAGGGCAGACCAAACTACCAAGCCAATTCTTCACTGGAAAGGAAACAAGCTTCCGGGGACCGGTTTCTGGCATTACAGCCGTCTTCGGCCCGGCTTGCTTGAATCCTGATGGTGCAATGAGCAAGGGACTCATGTCTGAGCATACCCTTCCACACTCATGGTGGCCAAAATAATTACAAAAAGGGGGTGGTGATGGACAGAGTATCTGAGTTAATCAGAACACTCCTACCCAGTCAACAGATCAGGGCTTGATCCATCACCGTTTTTTAGCTCACTGCACCATCCCAGTTCAGAACCTGGCTATATGCAAATTAGTCTGTCCCTGGCCCAGTGCATCATGGGAACAGGGCAGACCAAACTACCAAGCCAATTCTTCACTGGAAAGGAAACAAGCTTCCGGGGACCAGTTTCTGGCATTACAGCCGTCTTCGGCCCGGCTTGCTTGAATCCTGATGGTGCAATGAGCAAGGGACTCATGTCTGAGCATACCCTTCCACACTCATGGTGGCCAAAATAATTACAAAAAGGGGGTGGTGATGGACAGAGTATCTGAGTTAATCAGAACACTCCTACCCAGTCAACAGATCAGGGCTTGATCCATCACCGTTTTTTAGCTCACTGCACCATCCCAGTTCAGAACCTGGCTATATGCAAATTAGTCTGTCCCTGGCCCAGTGCATCATGGGAACAGGGCAGACCAAACTACCAAGCCAATTCTTCACTGGAAAGGAAACAAGCTTCCGGGGACCGGTTTCTGGCATTACAGCCGTCTTCGGCCCGGCTTGCTTGAATCCTGATGGTGCAATGAGCAAGGGACTCATGTCTGAGCATACCCTTCCACACTCATGGTGGCCAAAATAATTACAAAAAGGGGGTGGTGATGGACAGAGTATCTGAGTTAATCAGAACACTCCTACCCAGTCAACAGATCAGGGCTTGATCCATCACCGTTTTTTAGCTCACTGCACCATTCCAGTTCAGAACCAGGCTATATGCAAATTAGTCTGTCCCTGGCCCAGTGCATCATGGGAACAGGGCAGACCAAACTACCTAGCCAATTCTTCACTGGAAAGGAAACAAGCTTCCGGGGACCGGTTTCTGGCATTACAGCCGTCTTCGGCCCGGCTTGCTTGAATCCTGATGGTGCAATGAGCAAGGGACTCATGTCTGAGCATACCCTTCCACACTCATGGTGGCCAAAATAATTACAAAAAGGGGGTGGTGATGGACAGAATATCTGAGTTAATCAGAACACTCCTACCCAGTCAACAGATCAGGGCTTGATCCATCACCGTTTTTTAGCTCACTGCACCATCCCAGTTCAGAACCTGGCTATATGCAAATTAGTCTGTCCCTGGCCCAGTGCATCATGGGAACAGGGCAGACCAAACTACCAAGCCAATTCTTCACTGGAAAGGAAACAAGCTTCCGGGGACCGGTTCCTGGCATTACAGCCGTCTTCGGCCCGGCTTGCTTGAATCCTGATGGTGCAATGAGCAAGGGACTCATGTCTGAGCATACCCTTCCACACTCATGGTGGCCAAAATAATTACAAAAAGGGGGTGGTGATGGACAGAGTATCTGAGTTAATCAGAACACTCCTACCCAGTCAACAGATCAGGGCTTGATCCATCACCATTTTTTAGCTCACTGCACCATCCCAGTTCAGAACCTGGCTATATGCAAATTAGTCTGTCACTGGCCCAGTGCATCATGGGAACAGGGCAGACCAAACTACCAAGCCAATTCTTCACTGGAAAGGAAACAAGCTTCCGGGGACCGGTTTCTGGCATTACAGCCGTCTTTGGCCCGGCTTGCTTGAATCCTGATGGTGCAATGAGCAAGGGACTCATGTCTGAGCATACCCTTCCACACTCATGGTGGCCAAAATAATTACAACAAGCATTGGAAATGCAATAGGTCTGGCAATAGAATAGTTAGACTTTTTTCTTTTTGCAAATGGAAGAGTGGCGTTGCGTGGATGAGTGGCGTTGCGTGGATGAGTGGCGTTGCATGGATGAGTGGCGTTGCGTGGATGAGTGGCGTTGCGTGGATGAGTGGCGTGTGTGAGTGGCGTTGCGTGTGTGAGTGGCGTTGCGTGTGTGAGTGGCGTAGCGTGTGTGAGTGGCGTAGCGTGTGTGAGTGGCGTAGCGTGTGTGAGTGGCGTTGCGTGTGTGAGTGGCGTTGCGTGTGTGAGTGGCGTTGCGTGTGTGAGTGGCGTTGCGTGGATGAGTGGGGTTGGAATGCAATAAGTATAGCATTAGAAAAGTTGTAGTTATTGGTGAGGGTGAGGGTGTTTGAGGGTAAGGGGGTGAGGGTGATTGAGGGTAAGGGGGTGAGGGTGAGGGGTTTAGGGTGAGTGAGGGTGAGGTGTTGAGTGGGGGTGAGTGAGGGTGAGTGAGTGTGAGGGAGGGTGAGTGAGGGAGAGGTGTTGTGGGTGGGTGAGGGGTTGAGGGTGAGTGAGGGTAAGGGTGAGGAGTTGAGTGTGAGTGAGGGTGAGAGTGATTGAGTGTGAGGTGTTGAGGGAGGGTGAGGGTGAGTGAGGGTGAGGGTGAGGTGTTGAGGGTGAGTGAGGGTGAGGAGTTGAGGGTGAGGGTTAGTGAGTGTGAGGGGTTGAGTGTGAGTGTGAGTGAGGGTGAGTGAGTGTGAGGGGTTGAGGGTGAGTGAGGGTGAGGGTGAGGCTGAGAGGTTGAGGGTAAGTGAGGGTGAGTGATGGTGAGACAGAGGGGGTGAGGGTAAGTGAGGGTGAGTGAGAGTGAGGGTGAGTGAGGGGTTGAGGGTGAACGGTTGAGGGTGAGTGAGGGTGAGGGTGAAGTGTTGAGGGTGAGTGAGGGTGAGGGGTTGAGAGTGAGTGAGGGTGAGGCGTTGAGGGTAAGTGAGGGTGAGTGAGAGTGAGGGTGAGTGAGGGGTTGAGGGTGAACGGTTGAGGGTGAGTGAGGGTGAGGGTGAAGTGTTGAGGGTGAGTGAGGGTGAGGGGTTGAGAGTGAGTGAGGGTGAGGCGTTGAGGGTGAGTGAGGGTGAGGGTGAGTGTGGGTGAGGGTGAGTGAGGGTGGATGAGGGTGAGTGAGGGTGAGTGAGGGTGAGTGAGGGTGAGGGGTTGAGGGTGAGTGAGGGTGAAGGGTTGAGAGTGATTGAGGATGAGGATTTGAGGGTGAGTGGGGGGTTGAGGCTGAGTGAGGGTGAGGGTGAGTGAGGGTGAGGGGTTGAGGGTGAGTGAGGGTGAGGGTGAGGCTGAGCGGTTGAGGGTAAGTGAGGGTGAGTGATGGTGAGGCAGAGGGGGTGAGGGTAAGTGAGGGTGAGTGAGAGTGAGGGTGAGTGAGGGGTTGAGGGTGAACGGTTGAGGGTGAGTGAGGGTGAGGGTGAAGTGTTGAGGGTGAGTGAGGGTGAGGGGTTGAGAGTGAGTGAGGGTGAGGCGTTGAGGGTAAGTGAGGGTGAGTGAGAGTGAGGGTGAGTGAGGGGTTGAGGGTGAACGGTTGAGGGTGAGTGAGGGTGAGGGTGAAGTGTTGAGGGTGAGTGAGGGTGAGGGGTTGAGAGTGAGTGAGGGGGAGGCGTTGAGGGTGAGTGAGGGTGAGTGTGGGTGAGGGTGAGTGAGGGTGAGTGAGGGTGAGTGAGGGTGGGTGAGGGTGAGTGAGGGTGAGTGAGGGTGAGTGAGGGTGAGTGAGGGTGAGTGAGGGTGAGGGGTTGAGGGTGATTGAGGATGAAGATTTGAGGGTGAGTGGGGGGTTGAGGCTGAGTGAGGGTGAGGGTGAGTGAGGGTGAGGGGTTGAGGGTGAGTGAGGGTGAGGGTGAGGCTGAGCGGTTGAGGGTAAGTGAGGGTGAGTGATGGTGAGGCAGAGGGGGTGAGGGTAAGTGAGGGTGAGTGAGAGTGAGGGTGAGTGAGGGGTTGAGGGTGAACGGTTGAGGGTGAGTGAGGGTGAGGGTGAAGTGTTGAGGGTGAGTGAGGGTGAGGGGTTGAGAGTGAGTGAGGGTGAGGCGTTGAGGGTAAGTGAGGGTGAGTGAGAGTGAGGGTGAGTGAGGGGTTGAGGGTGAACGGTTGAGGGTGAGTGAGGGTGAGGGTGAAGTGTTGAGGGTGAGTGAGGGTGAGGGGTTGAGAGTGAGTGAGGGGGAGGCGTTGAGGGTGAGTGAGGGTGAGTGTGGGTGAGGGTGAGTGAGGGTGAGTGAGGGTGGGTGAGGGTGAGTGAGGGTGAGTGAGGGTGAGTGAGGGTGAGTGAGGGTGAGTGAGGGTGAGTGAGGGTGAGGGGTTGAGGGTGAGTGAGGGTGAAGGGTTGAGAGTGATTGAGGATGAGGATTTGAGGGTGAGTGGGGGGTTGAGGCTGAGTGAGGGTGAGGGTGATTGAGGGTAAGGGTTTGAGGCTGAGTGAGGGTGAGGGTGAGTGGTTGAGTGTGAGTGAGGGTGAGGTGTTGAGGGTGAGTGAGAGTGAGTGAGGGTGAGTGAGGGTGAGGGCTTGAGGGTGAGTGAGGGTGAGTGAGTGTGAATGAGGGTGAGTGAGGGTGAGTGAGGGTGATTGAGGGTGAGTGAGGGTGAGGGTGATTGAGGGTGAGTGAGGGTGAGTGAGGGTGAGGGTGAGTGTGGGTAAGTGAGGGTGAGGGTGAGTGAGGGTGATTGAGGGTGAGTGAGGGTGAGTGATGGTGATGTGTTGAGGGTGATAGAGAGTTATAGAGGGTGAGGGGTTGATGTTGTAAAAACATTTTGTTAATAAAATGTCTGACGGAAATCGCCACCTGAACGCTACCTACATTTACCAGGTTAGCGTTCTAGTTTTTTCTTTTCCCTACCGTTACGTTTTTTTTTTGATGGACATTTATTTTAGCCAATCGGAGCGCGACGTTTTTGACGTCGCGTTCCGATTAGCATACGTAATCGGTGGAATTCTCCAGAACATGGAGAATAGCCGGATGCGGAAGGCGTGTTCCTGTACGTGTGCTGTTGGTGCGTCGTAGGATAGGTAAGAGATTCCCTCGAGATTCCCTCGACGTGTTTTTTTAATATAATGTAAAGTAGTATTGATAGTATGCATAAAATAGTTAATAATTACGAGTGTATTTATATAAATAGTGACATTTTTTGTTAGCGATTGTAATTATTTTAGTTATTTATGTAATTTATATGCAATTAGGTGTTTTATTTACTACATATAGTATATTTAAGTTAACGAATGAATAGGAGTGTATTTTTAATACTGTTGACATTGTATTTTTTTGTTTGTAATATTTCGAAATGATTATTATGTGGTGTAATTAAAGTCTTGTTTTTATTAATCGATATGTAATGTATTAATTTTCTTAAAGTGTTATGTAATGTATTATTAGCAGTTGTTTGTAATTTGACGTACAAGAGCTGTTCATTGAGTTTCTAAGTACTCTTTTCGCCATGAATATTGTACACTTAAAATGTATTAATTGTATAACGATTTCTTTTGTGAAGCTAAGAGACATATGTAATGTTTATTGATTATTTTTTGCGCTGAATCCAAGTTGCGTAATATGTTTTTAATACTTGATGTAATTCCGTGTGATGAAGTGCTATTGTTATATGCCTACGGCTTTTTGTGTAACTCATGACAATTGTGTTTAATCCGTCCGATTTACGGGATGAATAGTGCTTGTTTATTACCCAAGTTAAAAATAGGCTGTTTTACTTTTGTGTTAGTACATCCTAGTCCTCGCATCCTGACTGATAATTCTTCGGTCTTTTGTTGGTGTTATTTTGTCCTAATAATTGTTGGTTTGGTGACCTGAAGCTTGATAAACATCATTGCGCGTATTTTTACTTTGGTTGTTATTTTCTAGGATGTCTTTCTGTTGCGTATCTTGAGTATGTATTTGTAGGGTAAATTAGGCTGTTAGTTTATTAGGGTGAATTAGGACTCAGGATTTCTATCTTGGAGTTAGAGTGTGGATTAGGATAGTTTATTTCAATTATTCCTTTTGTTGTTGTATGTGTGTGTGTGTGAGGGTGAGTGAGGGTGTGTGAAGCTGAGGGTGTGTGACGGTGTGTGAGGGAAGCTTGCACTGCTGCTGTCGGTGCTGTACCTGTTCCATGTGTAAGGGAAGCTTGCACTGCTGTTGCCTGTGCTGTACCTGCTCCGTGTGTGAGGGAAGCAAGCACTGCTGCCGCCTTTGCTGTACCTGATCTATGTGTGAGGGAAGCTTGCACTGCTGCCGCCTGTGCTGTACCTGATCTATGTGTGAGGGAAGCTTGCACTGCTGCTGCCTGTGCTGTACCTGATCTATGTCTGAGGGAAGCTTGCACTGCTGCTGTCGGTGCTGTACCTGTTCCATGTGTAAGTGAAGCTTGCACTGCTGCCGCCTGTGCTGTACCTGATGTATGTGTGAGGGAAGCTTGCACTGCTCCCGCCTGTGCTGTACCTGATCTATGTGTGAGGGAAGCTTGCACTGCTGCTGCCTGTGCTGTACCTGATCTATGTCTGAGGGAAGCTTGCACTGCTGCTGTCGGTGCTGTACCTGTTCCATGTGTAAGTGAAGCTTGCACTGCTGCCGCCTGTGCTGTACCTGATGTATGTGTGAGGGAAGCTTGCACTGCTGCCGCCTGTGCTGTACGTGATCTATGTTTGAGGGAAGCTTGCACTGCTGCCGCCTGTGCTGTACCTGATCTATGTCTGAGGGAAGCTTGCACTGCTGCTGTCGGTGCTGTACCTGTTCCATGTGTAAGGGAAGCTTACACAGCTGCCGCCTGTGCTGTACCTGATCTATGTGTGAGGGAAGATTGCACTGCTGCCGACTATGCTGTACCTGATCTATGTGTGAGGGAAGCTTGCACTGCTGCTGCCTGTGCTGTACCTGATCTATGTCTGAGGGAAGCTTGCACTGCTGCTGTCGGTGCTGTACCTGTTCCATGTGTAAGTGAAGATTGCACTGCTGCCGCCTGTGCTGTACCTGATGTATGTGTGAGGGAAGCTTGCACTGCTGCCGCCTGTGCTGTACCTGATCTATGTTTGAGGGAAGCTTGCACTGCTGCCGCCTGTGCTGTACCTGATCTATGTGTGAGGGAAGCTTGCACTGCTGCTGTCGGTGCTGTACCTGTTCCATGTGTAAGGGAAGCTTGCACTGCTGCCGCCTGTGCTGTACCTGATGTATGTGTGAGGGAAGCTTGCACTGCTGCCGCCTGTGCTGTACCTGATCTATGTGTGAGGGAAGCTTGCACTGCTGCCGCCTGTGCTGTACCTGATCTATGTGTGAGGGAAGCTTGCACTGCTGCTGTCGGTGCTGTACCTGTTCCATGTGTAAGGGAAGCTTGCACTGCTGCCGCCTGTGCTGTACCTGATGTATGTGTGAGGGAAGCTTGCACTGCTGCCACCTGTGCTGTACCTGATCTATGTGTGAGGGAAGCTTGCACTGCTGCTGCCTGTGCTGTACCTGGTCTGTGTGTGAGGGAAGCTTGCACTGCTGCTGTCGGTGCTGTACCTGTTCCATGTGTAAGGGAAGCTTGCACTGCTGTTGGCTGTGCTGTACCTGCTCCGTGTTTGAGGGAATCTTACATTGCTGTTGCCTGTGCTGTACCTGCTCCGTGTGTGATGGAAGCTTGCACTGTTGCTGCCTGTGCTGTACCTGCTCTGTGTGTGAGGTAAGCTTGCACTGTTGATGCCTGTGGTGTACCTGCTCTGTGTAAGTAATTGGAGAGGAGGGAGAGAGTTGGAAGAGAGAGTGAAAGAGGCAGAAAGGTGGAGAGTAAAAGAAAGAGCGAAGGAATATGTAAGCTGAGAGATGTGGCATAACAGAAGGATTGGTAGTGCGGGCACTGCTGCTTAGTGTTTCAGCGCGATTTGTGTAAGTAAATGGAGAGGGGGAGAGAGTTGGAAGAGAGAGTGAAAGAGGCCGAAAGGTGGAGAGTAAAAGAAAGAGCGAAGGAATATGTAAGATGAAAGATGTGGCTTAACAAAAGGATCGGTAGTGCGGGCACTGCTGCTTGGGGTATCTGCGAGATTAGTGTAAGTAAATGGAGAGGGGGGAGAGATTTGGAAGAGAGAGCGAATGAGGCTGAAACGTGGAGAGTAAAAGACAGAGCGAAGGAATCTGTAAGCTGAGAGATGTGGCATAACAGAAGGATTGGTAGTGCGGGCACTGCTGCTTGGGGTATCTGCGACATTTGTGTAAGTAAATGGAGAGGGGGGAGAGAGTTGGAAGAGAGAGTGAAAGAGGCAGAAACGTTGATATGAAAAGAAAAGAAATAGCGAAGGAATCTAAGCTGCGAGAAGTGGCATAACAGAAGGATTGGTAGTGCGGGCACAGATGTTTGGGGTATCTGCGATATTTGTGTAAGTAAATGGAGAGGGGGGAGAGAGTTTGAAGAGATAGTGAAATAGGCAGAAAAGTGGAGAGTAAAAGAAAGAGCGAAGGAATATGTAAGCTGCGAGATGTGGCATAACAGAAGGATTGGTAGTGCTTGCAACGCTGCTTGGGGTATCTGCGAGATTTGTGTAAGTAAATGGAGAGGGAGGAGAGATTTGGAAGAGAGAGTGAAAGAGGTAAAAATGTGGAGAGTAAAAGAAAGAGCGAATGAATGTAAGCTGCGAGATGCTGCTTGATGTATCTGCGGGATCTATCACGTTGTTGGGCCATTCACATCACTACACGGAGTTTTTTTTTCTTTAGCACAATGTTTTGATCCCCTTTACTTTTACTGTTGGCAACTGCTGATGATGATACAGTGGGGAGTAAAGCGAGTACCAGTTTGACACATCCTCCATGTTGGTTGCTCCCGTGAGGCGTTGCCAATACCCCTCCCCCTTTTGTGCACTCGAAAAGTTTTGATGGACGGTGAAGTACAGCACCAGGGATTAATGGGCACACACACATATGGCTTTAGGAATGTATAGTTCAAACTAAATGTGACAATAGACACTGAAACTAGTAGTAGGAGTTAACACATCCAGTACTAGGCTTATCGCAATTTATAGAAAGAAAGGGATAGTTCACCTTGCACTAAGGTCAGGCACATTGTTCATAGCTGCCTGTGCTGTACCTGCTCCGTGTGTGAGGGAAGCTTGCACTGCTGCTGTCGGTGATGTACCTGTTCCATGTGTAAGGGAAGCTTGCACTGCTGTTGCCTGTGCTGTACCAGAATGGGTGCAAGATGCGGAGTGTGGGTGCAAGATGCAGAGTGTGGGTGCAAGATGCAGAGTGTGGGTGCAAGATGCAGAGTGGGTGAAAGATGCAGAGTGGGTGAAAGATGCAGAGTGGGTGAAAGATGCACAGTGGGTGACTGAAGCAGACTGGGTGACTGAAGCCGAGTGGCTCACTGAAGCAGAGTGGGTGAATGAAGCAGAGTGGGAGAATGAAGCAGAGTGGCTGAATGAAGCAGAGTGGGTGAATGAAGCAGAGTGGGTGAATGAAGAAGAGTGGGTGAATGAAGCAGAGTGGGTGAATGAAGCAGAGTGGGTGAATGAAGCAGAGTGGCTGAATGATGCAGAGTGGCTGAATGACGCAGAGTGGCGGAAGGATGCAGAGTGGCTTAAAGCATCGGAGTTCGCGCAAGGTACAGAGTGTGTGTGTTATTGCATGATAGTTCTATGTGTGTGACTATGTTGTATTAGTTGAGTGTAGTTGTAGTTGTATGTATCCTTCCTTTCCCAAAACCAGATCAAAGAAGTTCAAAGTTTTTATTTCACACCTTTTAATTTTTATTAAAAACAATAATAATTACTTTGAATTTTTATACAAAAATGAGAGATAAGGGCAACATGAGATATTTACTCTGAACATATGTATTCATCGTCTTTCTCTTTTAGAATGTTTATGATTTTCCCATTACAAAACACCACTTCACAAGTTTGTGGCAAATAATGTACAAGTGCATTTCCAATGTTGTCCACCTCATCATCCAACATAAACCATTTAATTAGTATGTCATTTTGAATTGGCATCGATTGATAAACGTCTGTGTTTGTCACCCTAATAGTTATCATACTGGTTTCATCTTTGGTGCTTTCGACGCCATAAATTTGAATGTCAATATTTTCCTGTGGTGGGGCTGTTACCTGTTGAGACAAAAGAAATGCAACAATTAGTCCTTAGATTCTTATACTTTATTTGTTTGTAAGTCCAGTCTGAAAGAGAGATTTTTAGTTTGAGAGCAAGAGTGTGTGTGTGTGATAGAGAGTGCATGAAAGGTACAGAGTGGGCGAAAGGTACAGAGTGTGTGAAAGGTACAGAGTGGGCGAAAGCTACAGAGTGGGCGAAAGGTACAGAGTGGGCGAAAGGTTCAGAGTGGGCGAAAGGTTCAGAGTGGGCGAAAGGTTCAGAGTGGGCGAAAGGTACAGAGTGGGCGAAAGGTTCAAAGTGTGCGAAAGGTTCAGAGTGGGCGAAAGGTAGAGAGTGGGCGAAAGGTAGAGAGTGGGCGAAACGTACAGAGTGGGCGAAAGGTACAGAGTGGGCGAAAGGTACAGAGTGGGCGAAAGGTACAGAGTGGGCGAAAGGTACAGAGTGTGCGAAAGGTTCAGAGTGGGCGAAAGGTAGAGAGTGGGCGAAAGGTAGAGAGTGGGCGAAACGTACAGAGTGGGCGAAAGGTACAGAGTGGGCGAAAGGTACAGAGTGGGCGAAAGGTACAGAGTGGGCGAAAGGTACAGAGTGGGCGAAAGGTACAGAGTGGGCGAAAGGTACAGAGTGTGCGAAAGGTACAGAGTGTGCGAAAGGTACAGAGTGTGCGAAAGGTACAGAGTGTGCGAAAGGTACAGAGTGGGCGAAAGGTACAGAGTGGGCGAAAGGTACAGAGTGTGCGAAAGGTACAGAGTGGGCGAAAGGTACAGAGTGGGCGAAAGGTACAGAGTGGGCGAAAGGTACAGAGTGGGCGAAAGGTACAGAGTGGGCGAAAGGTACAGAGTGTGCGAAAGGTACAGGGTGGGCGAAAGGTACAGAGTGGGCGAAAGGTACAGAGTGGTCGAAAGGTACAGAGTGGGCGAAAGGTACAGAGTGGGCGAAAGGTACAGAGTGGGCGAAAGGTACAGAGTGGGCGAAAGGTACAGAGTGGGCGAAAGGTACAGAGTGGGCGAAAGGTACAGAGTGGTCGAAAGGTACAGAGTGGGCGAAAGGTACAGAGTGGGAAAAAGTTACAGAGTGGGCGAAAGGTACAGAGTGGGCGAAAGGTACAGAGTGTGCGAAAGGTCTGAAAAGAGCCAGAGTGTCTGAAAGAGCCAGAGTGTCTGAAAGAGCCAGAGTGTCTGAAAGAGCCAGAGTGTCTGAAAGAGCCAGAGTGTCTCAAAGAGCCAGAGTGTCTCAAAGAGCCAGAGTGTCCGAAAGAGCCAGAGTGTCTGAAAGAGCCAGAGTGTCTGAAAGAGCCAGAGTGTCTGAAAGAGCCAGTGTGTCTGAAAGAGCCAGAGTGTCTGAAAGAGCCAGAGTGTCTGAAAGAGCCAGAGTGTCTGAAAGAGCCAGAGTGTCTGAAAGAGCCAGAGTGTCTGAAAGAGCCAGAGTGTCTGAAAGAGCCAGAGTGTCTGAAAGAGCCAGAGTGTCTGAAAAGAGCCAGAGTGTCTGAAAAGAGCCAGAGTGTCTGAAAGAGCCAGAGTGTCTGAAAGAGCCAGAGTGTCTGAAAGAGCCAGAGTGTCTGAAAGAGCCAGAGTGTCTGAAAGAGCCAGAGTGTCTGAAAGAGCCAGAGTGTCTGAAAGAGCCAGAGTGTCTGAAAGAGCCAGAGTGTCTGAAAGAGCCAGAGTTGTCTGCTTACCTCTATTTTGCTGTGCCTCGTTGTATTCAAAATTTTCTGTGCATTAAATTCATGGACAGTTACATGAGTTAGCGTAACATAATCTCCAAGATGTATGTTAAATAGTGTAGCTTCTCTCCACAGTGTCACTTTGATGTCATCTGTTGCATCTTTTAAAGTAATCGATTTCAGTGGAGTATCTTCTCCATTGATAAAGACAGTCTTTACGTCCTCTTCCTACACCAAAGAAACATTGTATTAAATTCGGAAAGAAAAAACACTTAGTAATAGTGCGTTGTATGAATGGCAATCTAAGGTGTCATATTTAAGGACCCAACAGAACCTCCTTTAGAAAAGGTAGCATTGTTTATTTCCAAAAATGGATTTGTAGAGAGTGCTTGTATTTATAGTAGACAGAGAAACTCTGGCATATTATCGTTAAAGTTCGTGCTTTCTACATAGTGTGACAGACTGTATAATGCTATGTGTATTTAGCTTGTTAGTGAAGTTAGCAAAGGTGTAATGTGTGTGTAAGCTAACTAGGCATTTTTAGTTGTGACATGATGACATATTTGCGTGGATACTTACGCCACATATTGTCCCAGAAACGGTCATAAGACTTTTTAGAGTTGCACGTTTTATATCCTTAATGGGAGAAGCAGATGGTGCAGGCGGATGCAAAATGTTCTTCGCTTGTTGGATAAGGCCCTCCTCAATTTTCATTGCCGGAAATTTTGTAACTTTTGTTTGCTTAGTAATTAGAATTGTTTTGTTTTTGATGATGAAGTTGCGTATCAGTAGTCCACAGTTACTTTGAGTTTGCTCGTATAATTCTTCTTGATAACAAGTACATTTCATAGTACCAGTTTTATCTGCTAGAGCCAAATGAAATAGAATTTTTTGTTCTTGTTTTGCATTTTTGTAAGTAGTTTTTCCAGAGCAGTTGATTACATTAACTCGTATGGGTTTCTGATATGGTTTGTTGTCATTGGTATTAATGTTAATGATTTCTTCAATAGACATCATCTGAAATAGAAAAAGCGTTATAAGATGTTAAATACAAACCCATATTGCTTTATGATCACTGTAATAGCATTCTAATGTACCATAGTTGTGCAGGTTTCCATTTGTATATATATGATCTAAAATGGATTGGTAGTTAGTTGTGTAACTGGAAATGAGTTGATTACATTGTAATTTAGCTTCAAAGAATTCAATTAATTGCTTAGTGTATGAATTTTGTTGAGATAGATCCACATTAAAATCCCCTATAATGATAAATTTGTGTGTGGGGTAAAAATCAGTAATATTTTTGATAAAATCCAAAAGAGAAGTTATACTTTTTTGTGGTGGTTTGTATACAATAATAATAAGGTAATCCGTGTTCTGAATATGTACAGTAAAATGTAAAATGTCTATCCCTTCATGTGTCTCATAAATAGGCAATATAAATAAAAAAAATTTGTAGTACATGATCATTCCATGGTTAGTGTTGTATGTATGAAATTTATCAAATATAATGTGTTGGTATTGTTGTATCGTAAAATCACTATCTGTAGCCTTCCTTGTAGTGTTGATCTCAGTTAAGCATATAATGTCTGCTTGCAATATATTACTATCGGCTATCATAGAAGTAAAATGTTTCTGTAGTGATCTTATATTGTGTGCAATTATATTGAAATGTGCAGTGTATGTATGTAACTGTGGGATATGTATTTCAAGTGGCATTTCTGTCCTTAATCTGTGCATTTCATCATTAACTTGTGGATGTACTAATATTTTACGTTCATCAAAATTCTGTACATATACATTTTGTATTGATTTTGCCCTGCTAATAGCAACATAATGCAAATGATGAATTTTGCTGTTATTAAAGTGTATATAAAGTGGTTCGATAGTTGCACCTTGTGTGCGATGTATAGTCCGTGCTGAGGCTTGGCGTAAAGGAAATTGCTTCCGTATAATGGTAATAAATTTCTTAGTATATTGAAAATGTCTAGATATAGCATGTATTGGTGTCCATGTGTTTTGAATTTGTGAATGATATAAGTGTTTATATTGTTGTCTGGTTGTTTGTCCTATACTCTGATTCTCAAATAACAACCAAACAATAATAGGTGTATTGTTAATCAATTCAACTAATTGTACAACACCAGTTGCGCCATTTGTTAAACCATCATTTACATCCACATTGCAACTTAAATCATAACGAAGTTGTAAGGCTATGTGTAATGTATGTGAAAGGCCCATTGTTTTCTGTGGATCTTTGGGCAGTTGCTTCAGAATTGTTTTTTTCACATTTTCTGACAAATCAGAACTTACGGTATCGCTTGCTACTGTTATGTAGACTGGATAATGTTTGCAATGTTTTTCCAAAACATTTTGGTTAATATCATTAACTTCTCTATTAGTTGACATGATATATGGTATTGTTTCTAATAGACTCTCATCAGGTTGTATTTCCCTTAGCTTAATTTGTGAAATATCTTCTTCAGTATGCTTGCCTTCTCTCAACCGGTTTAGTAGTTGAGCAAATTGAAGATCTTCTTTTTGGCGCATAATTTTTGTTAATTCAAAAATTTTAAAATGTTCTTTCCATAAGTTTGCACTTAAAGGACCATACAACTGTGTAGAATCCTGAAAAATGTATCTGTCAAATACAGGTTTTAATTGGTAAAAGTCACCAATGGCTAAAATAGAAATGCCTCCAAATGGTTCATTAGATGATTTTATTTCTTGTAGCCTGTTATGTATAAAATTTAACATATTGTGCCCTACCATTGAAATTTCATCTATAATAACAACTCTAACATGCATCATTTCCATTTGTAGAGCAGTTCTATGTTCATGACTCAGTTGTTTATAAGTCAAACTTTGCGACACAGGTATTTTGAAAGTGCTATGCAGTGTTTTGCCATTAATATTATGGGCAGCCTTTCCAGTTGGAGCAGTAAGTAAGATATAAACATTGTCTGGGTTTTCACCTGCCTTTGTGTTATAGTAACGTAGTAAAGTTTGATATAGTGCAGATATTACAAAACTTTTCCCAACACCTGCCCCTCCGGTGCAAAAAGTATAGCATGGAGTGCTTGTAGTTTTAAACCAATGCAAGTGATGGTAAACAAATTGTAGTTGTTCTTCCGTTAAGTTTTGCATAAGTTGTTGGTATTTCTCATTGGGTAAGAAAAAGTTAGTTGAAGTTTGTTCATTGGTGGTAGTTCTAATTCCTAAATCTAGCGCCAAATCATATATATTATTTATTTCATTATTTTCGTCTTCTCTCTGTATATTTACTGTTGGTGATAGAGGAGCTGAAATTACATTTTCAAGACACTGTTCATGAAGAATGTTTGTAACTTCTCCATGCTGTTTGTTATAGATTTTTAGTTGTGCGTCAACAAATGTTTTAACTTCCAGATACCTGTCATAGTAAGTTGCCTTGTTTATTTGGATTTTATGTTCTTCCCTCCATGGATAGTGCAACATTAATATCTCTCTATAATACTCTTCTGGTTCATTATTTTTGTTAAATCTGCAAAAGCGTATAATTTTCCCTTGTGTGCGCTTATTTAAAGCATAATCATAATTCTGTTTCTGTTGTTCTTTATTCCCGTGACTACATGCTATTTCTAATTCTTCCTCATCTGAGCTGTAAAAGTTTTGTTCTGCAAGTAAATCTTCGCTATCATTGATTTCTCTGCCATGTGTTTTTTTCTTCACATAGTTAAAATTAGCTGCATAGTCTGCTAACGTGCACATCTCTAATGATTGTGGGCGTTTGCAGTACTTTATAATAATATTTTCACATTGAATGTCAGTTGAATTTTCAGGCAAGTTATTAATTGTTTCCATATCACGCATTAAATAAGTTCTTTTTTCTGGACGGATAGTATTAATAAATACAAATGATCGTGAGCTTTTCCTTAATGGTATTTGAAGAATGAGATATGCTGCTTCTTGAGCACTAATTTCTGTGCAGTTGAGGAATTTGTTTCCTATGTGTTTAAGTTGATCTTTGACATTACTATTGCTTGGTACCTCTTTAGCAGCTTGCGCTAGAAGTTTGCTAATTCCTCTTTGAGATTTACTGATATATGAGATAATGTAGACAGCACAAGCATAAGGGTCCAGTATAAACTGCAAGTCTATGTTTGCTCGCCAAGCTTCTAAAAGAATACTATTGTAGTTATTGATGAAGCATTCGGCTGGTGTTCGTTTAAAAAAAATCGTTGTTTTTTGTAAGCTAGTTTGTATTGAAGTAATATATTCGTTATCATCCATTTTAATGAAGTCTAAAAATTCGGCAAAAGAAAGTGTATTAAAAGTAGTACTATTCATAGCTTCATGTATTCTTTTAATATTATCTTGCCATTGCTTATTTGTCCCCTCAAGTGTTAATGGCTCTAATATAAGCGTTGTTGACATTGGGTATTTAGGATATTGATATTTGCATGTCCTTTGATGTTTACGCCTGCAATTTTTGGTATGACCATGCCTTTGTAAATTTATTAACGGTTGTAAAGTAGGGTTCTCAGACTTATGACAAGTGATATATTTGTCAATGAAGCTATTGACTTCTTCCACTGGTGAAACACCATACAGTGGTGCTTTGTTTACCCAGAGTAATGCATGTATATGTGGAGAACCTCTTTGTTGGAATTCAACTCTGTAAAAGTAGTCTACTATTTCCCCAATAGGATTAGTGCCATTCATCAAAACACAATTAAAGAATTTCCTAACTTGATAGTCAAACTGTCTTGCACATGTTATCGGATCTTCTTGTATTAATTTACTTTTAGTTTCCCAAGACATGTTTAAAAATTCTTCCTCTGTGCATTCCTTTAAGTTTCTAACTCTCAATAGTATATTTATTAAATGGTGCCATTTAGTTTCGGCAGCAGATAAAGTCAAAAAGAAAGTAGGTATGCCAAGTTGCCTTATCATTGCAAAAATATCTTTTTTGCAACTTTCCCAATATGGAGGTGAACTGCGTATAGTTTTTAATACTTTGTAACCCTCATTAAACTGTAAAACATTCTCTATATTATATTTTATGTCTTTAGCAGTTATTTTATTTCCATCTGTAAATTTTTTCCTGATGGAAATGTTGATTTTACCGTGGATCTGCTTAATATGTAATTTCTTCAGTTTAAAAAAGACATTACTAATAGATTTAGCGACTCTTCTATCATAACTTCTTAACTCTGTTTGGCAAATAGTACTATAATGTACCGGTATGTGCCTTTCCTTATTGTTTGGCCTTCGTTCACCACAAAAAATAGTAGGGAAAGCCAAAAACTCAGAATCTTTATCCTCATATAAACCTCTTGGCGTGTTATGTTCAGCTGGAGCTAAACTTAACACATTCACCGAATTTGTAGTAATAGTTTCATTTGTTAACATAGTATCCAAATTTCCAGCTTCTATGTTGTCTGAACTATCAGATGAATTGTTTGTCTCCGAAGTCTCATTGTGATATTCTATTTCTGGAGGTATATACTCCCAGTCAGGGTTAATAGTAACACCATATTCATTAAACATTGTACTATTTTTAGCTAGCCATGTAGCTGCCTTTTTTACAGTATTTGGTCTAATATTTTCATAATGTGTATATGATTTATAGACTAATTTCCTTTTTAATTTCACTGGGATTGTCATGGCGTCATTAATTTGCCTTGGTAAAATGGTAACAGTTGTCATAACATCTGCAGGTACATTAACTACTGCACCTGATAACGATTTTTGAAAACCGCGTGGCAGAGTCCGAATTTGTAAGAATGGTATCCTAGGTGAAAGTAATCGTTCTTCTAAATCATATAATTCTAATTCAGCTGGTACATTTGGGAAGCCCATGCCATTTAGAATTGAACATGGTGGTATTTTATCTTTGCGAATGTAATAATAGCAAGTGATACAAATTAAATTTGTTTTCTTCGTACTAATGTTACACTTTCTGAAAATTTCGGATTGGCTAACACTGCCTGTATTTCTCACCGTTGGTTTATGCCACAATTGATTGCAAAGAGTACAAATGTACTCTGGCCCATGCAATATTTCACGGTGGAATTTCCTAATAATTGTATGTATTTGTTTACCTCGTTTCTGCCTTTGACACTTCTTTAATTTTGGTCTTTTTTGAGCAATACCAATTTGTTGACAGTTGGAATTGTCTTCTTCAGCTGCATAATTTTTTTTCCTTTTTACCACTTTTTGTGGACATGTACTTGAATCCCTTTTTCTTTTCGGAGAACATTTCTTTGTTCCCTGTATAGATTTACTATTTCCTGGTAATTGTGATAAATTGCTATTCCCTGGCTTACTTTGATTCTGTACATTATATGAAGACATTGTAGTTGATGTTATAGTCTGATTAGGAGTACATTCAGTAGTATGTACCCAAATGTTTCTTTCTTGCGGTAGGTGCCTATTTTTATTGTGCACAGTAAGTGCTTTAGTAAAAGATTTCCTCTGAATGATTTTTATATCTATTGGTGTTAATTCAAATTGGACACATTGATCAGCCTGATGTGTAAACTGATATGCTAGTTTCACAACATATTGAATCAGCCCTTCAAAAGAATGAAATGCAATTGTAACACATGTTCCATTAGAATGAGGCATGCCTTCATCGTCCCTGCTATGTGAATCAAATACAAAGTATGTTTGCATATGTTTGAAAATTGCTATAACATATACATCCATACAAAGTATAACACCACAATGCTTATTAAGAGTTACATTTAATGCTGTGCTAATATCTGGGTACGCTTTATCAAAACGTTTAAGGACATCACCGTAGTAAGCGTTTCGTAGCGTGAGTGAATATATCTCTTGATTGTGGTCTATATACCTTGGCAAGTCATCTGGATGCATAAGTGTTTCTTTGTTAATAGAATGCATTTGTAGATATAAAGCGTCCCCACGGTCCATGATATAATGCAGATCATTAGAGTTCCAAGTAGTTACTGGTTTGCATAAATTGTGCAAGACAGCAAAAACACTATTTGGTAAGCATTGCTTACCTTGTGATTTGCTATTAAATTTTCTATTCCCTTGATGGTAACTTGCTTTCAAACATCTATGCATCTTAGATGTTATAATAAAAGTATGTTTGCACCGATTTTAAATTAAAAACCTTTTCCGAGTACCTAATTTATTGGGGGGACTGTAAGGTATAAACTTTTGACAATCTTTGCCCTAACTGGCAAAGTAGTATTTACCTTAACTTGTGTTTCTTTCGTTGTTGTTTGAATAATCTGAAAGGAGAAGAAAGAAATGTTGGTTATAATATATCTTTTGTAAGTCTTCACGTGAAGTACTTAACATTTTGTTAATGCAATTCTTTTAAAAGAAAGAGCAAAGGAATCTGTAAACTGAGAGATGTGGCATAACAGAACGCTTGGAAGTGCTGTCACTGCTGCTCGGGGTATCTGTGAGATTTGTGTAAGTAGATGGAGAGGGAGGGAGAGAGTTGGAAGAGATAGTGTAAGAGGCAGAAACGTGGAGAGGAAAAGAAAGAGCGAAGGGATCTGTAAGCTGAGAAATGTGGCATAACAGAAGGATTGGTAGTGCGGGCACAGCTGCTTGGGGTATATGCGAGATTTGTGTAAGTAAATGGAGAGGGGGGGAGAGAGTTGGAGGAGTGAGTGAAAGAGGCAGAAACGTTGATAGGAAAAGAAAAGAAAGAGCAAAGGAATGTAAGCTGCGAGGTGTGGCATAACAGAAGGATTGGTAGTGCGTGCACAGCTGCTTGGGGTATATGCGAGATTTGTCTAAGTAAATGGAGAGGGGGGATAGAGTTGGAAGAGAGAGTGAAAGAGGTAAAAACGTGGAGAGTAAAAGAAAAAGCGAAGGAATCAGAGGTGCGAGATGTGGCATAACAGAAGGATTAGTAGAGCGTGCACAGCTGCTCGGGGTATCTGCGAGATTTGTGTAAGTAAATGGAGAGGGGGGAGAGACTTGGAAAAGAGAGTGAAAGAGGCAAAAACGTGGAGAGTAAAAGAAAGAGCAAAGGAATCTAAGCTGCGAGATGTGGCCTAACCGAAGGATTGTTAGTGCGTGCACAGATGCTTGGGGTATCTGCGAGATTTGTCTAAGTAAAAGGAGAGGGGGGAGAGAGTTGTAAGAGAGAGTGAAAGAGGCAAAATCGTGGAGAGTAAAAGAAAGAGCGAAGGAATCTAAGCTGCGAGATGTGGCATAACAGAAGGATTGGTAGTGCGTGCACAGCTGCTCGGGGTATCTGCGAGATTTGTCTAAGTAAATGGAGAGGGGGGAGAGAGTTGGAAGAGAGAGGTGAAAGAGGCAAAAACGTGGAGAGTAAAAGAAAGAGCGAAGGAATCTAAGCTGCGAGATGTGGCATAACGGAAGGATTGGTAGTGCGGGCACAGCTGCTCGGGGTGTCTGCGAGATTTGTGTAAGTAAATGGAGAGGGGGGAGAGAGTTGGAAGAGAGAGTGAAAGAGGCAGCAAAAAGGAGCCCTCTATTTTGTGCAGCATACACTCTATTGTGTGCAGCACTCACCAGTCCATTTACAATGTAGAAGGCAAAGGAGCTCAGCAGCAATGGTGACTGCACAACCCGCTTACAGGTGGTAAGTCATCAGTCTTTTTAAAGGGGTACACCTAAAAAACGTAGGGCCCTGGCTGAAATCACGCAGCCAAAGGTCTCAGTCACCACTTTGCCTTGGTTAAGAGGGCATTTGTAACTCTAACTGAAAATGACGTTCATTATGGGTGCCCTTTAACTTTACAGCCTAATTCTGATACGGACAGAAATACAATATAACGGGGGCATTTCCATTGGGGCATATGGTTTTTAAACTCGCAGGGGAAAAACGCACAGGGCTGTCCACAAACATACAACAACTGGGTGACACAACTACATATAGTCCTGTAATGTGACATTGGTGGTCTAAAGAAGACCCACATATAGACCTCCTTGGTCTCTCACGGTGGACCTTGAACCTGTGTTGTGTATTTATTAACAGCGGTGGAGATGTGGCATAACAGAAGGATTGTTAGTGCGTGCACCGCTGCTTGGGGTATCTGCGAGATTTGTGTAAGTAAATAGATAGGGTGGAGAGAGTTGGAAGAGAGAGTGAAAGAGGCAAAAACGTGGAGAGTAAAAGAAAGAGCGAAGGAATGTAAGCTGCGAGATTTGGCCTAACAGAAGGATTGGTAGTGCGTGCACAGCTGCTTGGGGTATCTGCGAGATTTGTCAGAGTTAATGGAGAGGGGGGAGAGAGTTGGAAGAGAGAGTGAAAGAGGCAAAAAAGTGGAGAGTAAAAGAAAGAGCGAAGGAATCTAAGCGGCGAGATGTGGCATAACAGAAGGATTGGTAGTGCGTGCACAGCTGCTCGGGGTATCTGCGAGATTTGTGTAAGTAAATGGAGAGGGGGGAGAGAGTTGGAAAGAGAGTGAAAGAGGCAAAAACGTGGAGAGTAAAAGAAAGAGCGAAGGAATGTAAGCTGCGAGATTTGGCATAACAGAAGGATTGGTAGTGCATGCACAGCTGCTTGGGGTATCTGCGAGATTTGTCTAAGTAAATGGAGAGGGGGGAGAGAGTTGGAAGAGAGAGTGAAAGAGGCAGAAACGTGGAGAGTAAAAGAAAGAGCGAAGGAATCTAAGCTGCGAGATGTGGCATAACAGAAGGATTGGTAGTACGTGCAGCGCTGCTTGGGGTATCTGCGAGATTTGTGTAAGTAAATGGAGAGGGGGGAGAGAGTTTGAAGAGAGAGTGAAACAGACAGAAAGGTGGAGAGTTAAAAGAAAGAGCGAAGGAATCTAAGCTGCGAGATGTGGCATAACAGAAGGATTGGTAGTGCGGGCACAGCTGCTCGGGGTGTCTGCGAGATTTGTGTAAGTAAATAGAGAGGGGGGAGAGAGTTGGAAGAGAGAGTGAAAGAGGCAGCAAAAAGGAGCCCTCTATTTTGTGCAGCATACACTCTATTGTGTGCAGCACTCACCAGTCCATTTACAATGTAGAAGGCAAAGGAGCTCAGCAGCAATGGTGACTGCACAACCCGCTTACAGGTGGTAAGTCATCAGTCTTTTTAAAGGGGTACACCTAAAAAACGTAGGGCCCTGGCTGAAATCACGCAGCCAAAGGTCTCAGTCACCACTTTGCCTTGGTTAAGAGGGCATTTGTAACTCTAACTCAAAATGACGTTCATTATGGGTGCCCTTTAACTTTACAGCCTAATTCTGATACGGACAGAAATACAATATAACGGGGGCATTTCCATTGGGGCATATGGTTTTTAAACTCGCAGGGGAAAAACGCACAGGGCTGTCCACAAACATACAACAACTGGGTGACACAACTACATATAGTCCTGTAATGTGACATTGGTGGTCTAAAGAAGACCCACATATAGACCTCCTTGGTCTCTCACGGTGGACCTTGAACCTGTGTTGTGTATTTATTAACAGCGGTGGAGATGTGGCATAACAGAAGGATTGTTAGTGCGTGCACCGCTGCTTGGGGTATCTGCGAGATTTGTGTAAGTAAATGGAGAGGGGGGAGAGAGTTGGAAAGAGAGTGAAAGAGGCAAAAACATGGAGAGTAAAAGAAAGAGCAAAGGAATGTAAGCTGCTAGATGTGGCATAACAGAAGGATTGGTAGTGCGTGCACAGCTGCTCGGGGTATCTGAGAGATTTGTCTAAGTAAATGGAGAGGGGGGAGAGAGTTGGAAGAGAGAGTGAAAGAGGCAAAAACGTGGAGAGTAAAAGAAAGAGCGAAGGAATCTAAGCTGCGAGATGTGGCATAACAGAAGGATTGGTAGTGCGTGCACAGCTGCTCGGGGTATCTGCGAGATTTGTCTAAGTAAATGGAGAGGGGGGATAGAGTTGGAAGAGCGAGTGAAAGAGGCAGAAACGTGGAGAGTAAAAGAAAGAGCGAAGGAATCTAAGCTGCGAGATGTGGCATAACAGAAGGATTGGTCGTGCGGGCACAGCTGCTTGGGGTATATGCGATATTTGTGTAAGTGAATGGAGAGGGGGGTGAGAGTTGGAAGAGAAAGTGAAACAGGCAGAAAGGTGGAGAGTTAAAAGAAAGAGGGAATGAATCTAAGCAGCGAGATGTGGCATAACAGAAGGATTGGTAGTGCGTGCACCGCTGCTTGGGGTATATGCGAGATTTGTGTAAGTAAATGGAGAGGGGGGAGAGAGTTGGAAGAGAGAGTGAAAGAGGCAGAAACGTTGATAGGAAAAGAAAAGAAAGAGAAAAGGAATCTAAGCTGCGAGATGTGGCATAACAGAACGCTCGCTAGTACGGGCACTGCTGCTCGGGGTATCTGCGCGCTTTGTGTAAGTAAATGGAGATGGAGGGAGAGAGTTGGAAGAGAGAGTGAAAGAGGCTGAAACGTTGAGAGGAAAAGAAAGAGCGAAGGAATCTGTAAGCTGAGAGATGTGTGAAAGTCATGTTGTGCATTTAATTAGTGGTAGAAATGTTCTGTGTGGTGAGTTGAAGTGTTATGAACGAAATCAAAAACGGTTAGCAGAGTGAACAGTTGGATGTACTTACATGATATATGTTTGGGCGCCGTTTCTTTTACCCTTTCAATGAAAAGTCGAATGTTTCTGAATAACCTACAAGATAGAACGATTAAAAAAAACCATATGTATCGGTATGTTCAAACAAAAGCTATGACCTGCTTGATAAATGACGTATTACTTTGATAAATATTAACAGCGAACATTTAGTGTTCCAAAATAACATGTTGGAGAATAATTTGACACAGGTGCAATGTGGAGATAGTAAACGCTATAATAAACTGAAGTTAATGTATCAATGCTGTCCCTTAGGGGTATTGAAATAAAAGTTCCATGCACTTACTTTGGAAGATTGAATGGCAGATTTTTTCAGTGGCTGTTGGTCGTTATCAGGAAGTACAGCGTCCTTCTGTAAGTCCGAGTTCTGTTCTCGCAGGTAAAAATAGAGTCTGATTCAAAGTGATCCGTCCCCCAGCTTAAATAGGGGCTAACGTTGAAAAAACCTTTTTTTTGGTTTTTACTTTAAGAAAGGATCAAAGGTTTTAGTCCTTCCCTTGCCCCAAGGAAAAGTCACACTAGATGATGTGTGCGACTTGGAAGTGTGAATGTTTGAATGTGTATGCAGATGGAGTTTCGACATTGGCGCGACAGTAGACTTCCCTGGGCAACTCCCTTAATGGCTCATAAGAGTTCGCTCTCAACTGACAAAGCAAAAGCCTTTTTTTTCCCTTACTCTAATTCGACTTGAACTGTGTGGTGCAAGTTAACCGTACAAATGGTATATATAAAGCGTTCCAAAGTATACAAAGTTGGCCTTTGTAACTTAAAACTCTTGTAATATTCTGCCTCAAAGTTGTGAGGTTAACTTTATTATGAAAATAGAGAACATTGCAGCGGATGCGGAACTTAATGTGTGTGTGGCTACTTTTAAATACTGGAATCGTTGTTGTTGATGTATGTGTACGTGTTGTAAGTATGCATTAACAGTTCTTTGCATGTGCGTTGTTGAGGCATGCAGTAAGAGCTGCAGTTGTGTGTGGCGTGTGTAAAAATGTTCATAAACTGGATGTGTTATATTTGTTTATTGGAAGATAGATGTCATGCTGCGGATTGTTAAGGAAGTGCATAGGTAATGCTGCTGTGTGTACGTGTTACTGAGGGAAGCTTGCACTGCTGCTGTCAGTGATGTACCTGTTCCATGTGTAAGGGAAGCTTGCACGCCTATTTGCCTGTGCTGTACCTGCTACGTGTGTGGTGGAAGCTTGCACTGTTGCTGCCTGTGCTGTGCCTGCTCTGTGTGTGAGGGAATCTTGGACTGTTGCTGCATGTGCATCACCAAGATTTGTGTAAGTAAATGGAGATGGAGGTAGAGAGTTGTAAGAGAGAGTGAAAGAGGCAGAAACGTGGAGAGTAAAAGAAAGAGAGAAGGAATCTGTAAGCTGAGAGATGTGGCAGAACAGAAGGCTTGTTAGTGGGGGCACTGCTGCTTGGGGTATCTGCGAGATTTGTGTAAGTAATTGGAGAGGGAGGGAGAGAGTTGGAAGAGAGAGTGAAAGAGGCAGAAATGTGTAGAGGAATAGAAAGAGAGAAGGGATCTGTAAGCTGAGAGATGTGGCATAACAGAACGCTCGCTAGTGCGGGCACTGTTGCTCGGGGTATCTGCGGGAGGGTAGCCCCTATCACGTAGTTGGGTCATTCACATCACGACACGGAGTTTTGTTTTCTTTAGAACAATGTTTTGATCCCCTTTACTTTTACGGTTGGCAACTGCTGATGATGATACAGTGGGGAGTCAAGCGAGTACCAGTTTGACACATCCTCCATGGTGGTTGCTCCCGTGAGGCGTTGCCAATCCCCCTCCCCCTTTTTTCACTAGAAAAGGGTTGAGGGACGGTGAAGTACAGCACCAGGGATTAATGGGAACACACACATATGGCTTTAGGAATGTATAGTTCAAATGAAATGTGACAATAGACACTGAAACTAGTACTAGGAGCTAACAAATCCACTGCTAGGCTTATCTCAATTTATAGAAAGAAAGGGATAGTTCACCTTGCAATAAGGTCAGGCACATTGTTCAGAGCTGCCTGTGCTGTACCTGCTCCGTGTGTGAGTGAAGCTTGCACTGCTGCTGTCGGTGATGTACATGTTCCATGTGTAAGGGAAGCTTGCAATGCTGTTGCCTGTGCTGTACCTGCTCCGTGTGTGATGGAAGCTTGCACTGTTGCTGCCTGTGCTGTACCTGCTCCGTGTTTGAGGGAAGCTTGCATTGCTGTTGCCTGTGCTGTACCTGTTGCATGTGTAAGGGAAGCTTGCACTGCTGCCGCCTGTGCTGTACCTGCTCCGTGTGTGATGGAAGCTTGCACTGTTGCTGCCTGTGCTGTACCTGCTCTGTGTGTGAGGGAAGCTTGGACTGTTGCTGCCTGTGCCTCACCAAGATTTGTCTAAGTAAATGGAGAGGGGGGAGAGAGTTGGAAGAGAGAGTGAAAGAGGCAGAAATGTGTAGAGGAATAGAAAGAGAGAAGGGATCTGTAAGCTGAGAGATGTGGCATAACAGAACGCTCGCTAGTGCGGGCACTGTTGCTCGGGGTATCTGCGGGAGGGTAGCCCCTATAACGTAGTTGGGTCATTCACATCACGACACGGAGTTTTGTTTTCTTTAGCACAATGTTTTGATCCCCTTTACTTTTACGGTTGGCAACTGCTGATGATGATACAGTGGGGAGTCAAGCGAGTACCAGTTTGACACATCCTCCATGGTGGTTGCTCCCGTGAGGCGTTGCCAATCCCCCTCCCCCTTTTTTCACTAGAAAAGGGTTGAGGGACGGTGAAGTACAGCACCAGGGATTAATGGGAACACACACATATGGCTTTAGGAATGTATAGTTCAAATGAAATGTGACAATAGACACTGAAACTAGTACTAGGAGCTAACAAATCCACTACTAGGCTTATCTCAATTTATAGAAAGAAAGGGATAGTTCACCTTGCAATAAGGTCAGGCACATTGTTCAGAGCTGCCTGTGCTGTACCTGCTCCGTGTGTGCGTGAAGCTTGGACTGCTGCTGTCGGTGATGTACATGTTCCATGTGTAAGGGAAGCTTGCAATGCTGTTGCCTGTGCTGTACCTGCTCCGTGTGTGATGGAAGCTTGCACTGTTGCTGCCTGTGCTGTACCTGCTCCGTGTTTGAGGGAAGCTTGCATTGCTGTTGCCTGTGCTGTACCTGTTGCATGTGTAAGGGAAGCTTGCACTGCTGCCGCCTGTGCTGTACCTGATCTATGTGTGAGGGAAGCTTGCACTGCTTCTGTCGGTGCTGTACCTGTTACATGTGTAAGGGAAGCTTGCACTGCTGTTGCCTGTGCTGTACCTGCTCTGTGTGTAAGGAAAGCTTGCACTGTTGCTGCCTGTGCTGTACCTGTTCCGTGTGTGAGGGAAGCTTGCAATGCTGCTGCCTGTGCTGTACCTGCTCCGTGTTTTAGGGAAGCTTGCATTGCTGTTGCCTGTGCTGTACCTGTTGCATGTGTAAGAGAAGCTTGCACTGCTGCCGCCTGTGCTGTACCTGATCTATGTGTGAGGGAAGCTTGCACTGCTGCTGTCGGTGCTGTACCTGTTCCATGTGTAAGGGAAGCTTGCACTGCTGTTGCCTGTGCTGTACCTGCTCCGTGTGTGATGGAAGCTTGCACTGCTGTTGCCTGTGCTGTACGTGCTGTGTGTGTAAGGGAAGCTTGCACTGTTGCTGCCTGTGCTGTACCTGTTCCGTGTGTGAGGGAAAGCTTGCAATGCTGCTGCCTGTGCTGTACCTGCTCCGTGTTTGAGGGAAGCTTGCATTGCTGTTGCCTGTGCTGTACCTGTTGCATGTGTAAAGGAAGCTTGCACTGCTGCCGCCTGTGCTGTACCTGATCTATGTGTGAGGGAAGCTTGCACTGCTTCTGTCGGTGCTGTACCTGTTCCATGTGTAAGGGAAGCTTGCACTGCTTTTGCCTGTGCTGTACCTGGTCTGTGTGTAAGGGAAGCTTGCACTGTTGCTGCCTGTGCTGTACCTGTTCCGTGTGTGAGGGAAGCTTGCAATGCTGCTGCCTGTGCTGTAACTGCTCCGTGTTTGAGAGAAGCTTGCATTGCTGTTGCCTGTGCTGTACCTGTTGCATGTGTAAGGGAAGCTTGCACTGCTGCCGCCTGTGCTGTACCTGATGTATGTGTGAGGGAAGCTTGCACTGCTGCCACCTGTGCTGTACCTGATCTATGTGTGAGGGAAGCTTGCACTGCTGCCACCTGTGCTGTACCTGATGTATGTGTGAGGGAAGCTTGCACTGCTGCCACCTGTGCTGTACCTGATCTATGTGTGAGGGAAGCTTGCACTGCTGCCACCTGTGCTGTACCTGATCTATGTGTGAGGGAAGCTTGCACTGCTGCTGCCTGTGCTGTACCTGATCTATGTGTGAGGGAAGCTTGCACTGCTGCTGTCGGTGCTGTACCTGTTCCATGTGTAAGTGAAGATTGCACTGCTGCCACCTGTGCTGTACCTGATCTATGTGTGAGGGAAGTTCGCACTGCTGCTGTCGGTGCTGTACCTGTTCCATGTGTAAGGGAAGCTTGCACTGCTGTTGCCTGTGCTGTACCTGCTGCATGTTTGAGAGAAGCTTGCATTGCTGTTGCCTGTGCTGTACATGTTCCGTGTGTGATGGAAGCTTGCACTGCTGCCGCCTGTGCTGTACCTGCTCTATGTGTGAGGGAAGGTTGCACTGCTGCTGTCGGTGCTGTTCCTGTTCCATGTGTAAGGGAAGCTTGCACTGCTGTTGCCTGTGCTGTACCTGCTCCGTGTTTGATGGAAGCTTGCAATGTTGTTGCCTGTGCTGTACCTGCTCTGTGTGTAATGGAAGCTTGCACTGTTGCTGCCTGTGCTGTACCTGTTCCGTGTGTAAGGGAAGGTTGCAATGCTGCTGCCTGTGCTGTACCTGCTCCATGTGTAAGGGAAGCTTGCACTGCTGTTGCCTGTGCTGTACCTGCTCCGTGTTTGAGAGAAGCTTGCATTGCTGTTGCCTGTGCTGTACATGTTCCGTGTGTGATGGAATCTTGCACTGCTGCCGCCTGTGCTGTACCTGCTCTATGTGTGAGGGAAGGTTGCACTGCTGCTGTGGATGCTGTACCTGTTCCATGTGTAAGGGAAGCTTGCACTGCTGTTGCCTGTGCTGTACCTGCTCCGTGTTTGAGGGAAGCTTGCATTGCTGTTGCCTGTGCTGTACCTGCTCCGTGTGTGATGGGAGCTTGCACTGTTGCTGCCTGTGCTGTACCTGCTCTGTGTGTGAGGGAAGGTTGCACTGTTGCTGCCTGTGCTGTACCTGTTCCGTGTGTGAGGGAAGCTTGCAATGCTGCTGCCTGTGATGTACCGGCTCCATGTGTAAGGGAAGCTTGCACTGCAGTTGCCTGTGCTGTACCTGCTCCGTGTTTGAGAGAAGCTTGCATTGCTGTTGCCTGTGCTGTACATGTTCCGTGTGTGATGGAAGCTTGCACTGCTGCCGCCTGTGCTGTACCTGCTCTATGTGTGAGGGAAGGTTGCACTGCTGCTGTGGGTGCTGTACCTGTTCCATGTGTAAGGGAAGCTTGCACTGCTGTTGCCTGTGCTGTACCTGCTCCGTGTTTGAGGGAAGCTTGCATTGCTGTTGCCTGTGCTGTACCTGCTCCGTGTGTGATGGAAGCTTGCACTGTTGCTGCCTGTGCTGTACCTGCTCTGTGTGTGAGGGAAGGTTGCACTGTTGCTGCCTGTGCTGTACCTGTTCCATGTGTAAGGGAAGCTTGCACTGCTGCCGCATGTGCTGTACCAGATGTATGTGTGAGGGAAGCTTGCACTGCTGCGGCCTGTGCTGTACCTGATCTATGTGTGAGGGAAGGTTGCACTGTTGCTGCCTGTGCTGTACCTGCTCTGTGTGTGAGGGAAGCTTGCACTGTTGCTGCCTGTGCTGTACCTGCTCCGTGTTTGAGGGAAGCTTGCATTGCTGTTGCCTGTGCTGTACCTGCTCCGTGTGTGATGGAAGCTTGCACTGTTGCTGCCTGTGCTGTACCTGCTCTGTGTGTGAGGGAAGCTTGGACTGTTGCTGCCTGTGCCTCACCAAGATTTGTCTAAGTAAATGGAGAGGGGGGAGAGAGTTGGAAGAGAGAGTGAAAGAGGCAGAAACGTGTTGAGGAATAGAAAGAGAGAAGGGATCTGTAACCTGAGAGATGTGGCATAACAGAACGCTCGCTAGTGCGGGCACTGCTGCTCGGGGTATCGGCGCGATTTGTGTAAGTGGGTGACTGAAGCAGAGTGGGTGAATATATATGTCTGATGATAATGGATGTCTGATGATTGCATGTCTGCTGGGGTGCAGGGTCAGTACAAGTCAAGCTGTAAGTTGGTGTGTGTCAGAACTGGTTGCCTCGGGGCCAACGAAGTCTGTTGCAGTCTGTTGCGAGGAGTGGGGGGCAGCCTTTGATGTGCGAGAGAGCTGCCGTGAAAGGCATGTAATTAGGGGGGAGGAGAAGTGGCGCTGGGGTGAATCGAGGGAAGGCAGAGAAGGGGAGGGGGGATGAATGTGACCCGGCGGGCAGGGGAGGGGGTGAGCGGGGAGAGCGGCATGAAGGTGTGAAAGCAGCAGGGGCCTGGAGTGGGGCTAAGATAACTGAGACGGCGGGCAGGGGAGGGGGTGAGCGGGGAGAGCGGCATGAGGGTGTGAAAGCAGCAGGGGCCTGGAGTGGGGCTAAGATAACTGAGACGGCGGGCAGGGGAGGGGGTGAGCTGGGAGAGCGGCATGAGGGTGTGAAAGCAGCAGGGGCCTGGAATGGGGCTAAGATACCTGAAGCCACTCGACACGGCAGGCAGGGGAGGGGGCGTAGCGGGGGTGTGGGAGGAGTGCGGCTGAGGGATGTTAGCGCTGAATCCAACTTGCGTAATATGTTTTCTATATTTGATGTAAATCCGTGTGATGAACTGCTATTGTTATATGCCTACGGCTTTGTGTGTAACTCGTGACAATTGTGTTTAATCCGTCCCATTTACCGGATGAATAGTGCTTGTTTATTACCCAAGTTAAAAATAGGCTGTTTTACTTTTGGGTTTGTACATCCTCGTCCTCGCATCCTGACCGAGATTTCTTCGTTCTTTTGTTGGTGTTCAGTTGTCCTAATAATTGTTAGTTTGGTGACCTGAAGCTTGAAAAACATCATTGCGCGTATTTTTACTTAGGTTGTTATTTTCTAGGATGTCTTTCTGTTGCGTATCTTGAGGGTGTATTTGTAGGGTGAATTAGGCTGTTAGTTTATTATGGTGAATTAGGACTCAGGATTTAAATCTAGGAGTTAGAGTGTGGATTAGGATAGTTTATTTCTAGTCTTCTTTTTGTTGTTGTATGTGTGTGTGTGTGTGTGTGTGAGGGTGAGTGAGGGTGTGTGAAGCTGAGGGTGTGTGACGGTGTGTGAGGGAAGCTTGCACTGCTGCTGTCGGTGGTGTACCTGTTCCATGTGTAAGGGAAGCTTGCACTGCTGCCGCCTGTGCTGTACCTGATCTATGTGTGAGGGAAGATTGCACTGCTGTTGGCTGTGCTGTACCTGTTCCGTGTTTGAGTGAAGCTTGCATTGCCGTTGCCTGTGCTGTACCTGCTCCGTGTGTGAGGGAAGCTTGCACTGCTGCCACCTGTGCTGTACCTGATCTATGTGTGAGGGAAGCTTGCACTGCTGCTGTCGGTGATGTACCTGTTCCATGTGTAAGGGAAGCTTGCACTGGTGTTGGCTGTGCTGTACCTGCTCCGTGTTTGAGTGAAGCTTGCATTGCCGTTGCCTGTGCTGTACCTGCTCCGTGTGTGATGGAAGCTTGCACTGCTGCCGCCTGTGCTGTACCTGATCTATGTGAAACGTGGAGAGTTAAAAGAAAGAGGGAATTAATCTAAGCTGCGAGATGTGGCATAACAGAAGGATTGGTAGTGCGTGCACCGCTGCTTGGGGTATCTGCAAGATTTGTGTAAGTAAATGGAGAGGGGGGTGAGAGTTGGAAGAGAGAGTGAAACAGGCAGAAACGTGGAGAGTTAAAAGAAAGAGGGAATGTATCTAAGCTGCGAGATGTGGCATAACAGAAGGATTTGTAGTGCGTGCACCGCTGCTTGGGGTACGACAAACAGGAGATGGTGACTAAAGTTTCAACAATGAGGTTGGAAGGCAGAAAAGTGGAGAGTTAAAAGAAAGAGGGAATTAATCTAAGCTGCGAGATGTGGCATAACAGAAGGATTGGTAGTGCGTGCAACGCTGCTTGGGGTATCTGCAAGATTTGTGTAAGTAAATGGAGAGGGGGGTGAGAGTTGGAAGAGAGAGTGAACCAGGCAGAAACGTGGAGAGTTAAAAGAAAGAGGGAATGAATCTAAGCTGCGAGATGTGGCATAACAGAAGGATTGGTAGTGCGTGCACCGCTGCTTGGGGTATCTGCGAGATTTGTGTAAGTAAATGGAGAGGGGGGTGAGAGTTGGAAGAGAGAGTGAACCAGGCAGAAACGTGGAGAGTTAAAAGAAAGAGGGAATGAATCTAAGCTGCGAGATGTGGCATAACAGAAGGATTTGTAGTGCGTGCACCGCTGCTTGGGGTACGACAAACAGGAGATGGTGACTAAAGTTGGAAGAGAGAGTGAACCAGGCAGAAACGTGGAGAGTTAAAAGAAAGAGGGAATGAATCTAAGCTGCGAGATGTGGCATAACAGAAGGATTTGTAGTGCGTGCACCGCTGCTTGGGGTACGACAAACAGGAGATGGTGACTAAAGTTTCAACAATGAGGTTGGAAGGCAGAAACGTGGAGAGTTAAAAGAAAGAGGGAATGAATCTAAGCTGCGAGATGTGGCATAACAGAAGGATTGGTAGTGCGTGCAACGCTGCTTGGGGTATCTGCAAGATTTGTGTAAGTAAATGGAGAGGGGGTGAGAGTTGGAAGAGAGAGTGAAACAGGCAGAAACGTGGAGAGTTAAAAGAAAGAGGGAATGAATCTAAGCTGCGAGATGTGGCATAACAGAAGGATTGGTAGTGCGTGCACCGCTGCTTGGGGTATCTGCAAGATTTGTGTAAGTAAATGGAGAGGGGGGTGAGAGTTGGAAGAGAGAGTGAACCAGGCAGAAACGTGGAGAGTTAAAAGAAAGAGGGAATGAATCTAAGCTGCGAGATGTGGCATAACAGAAGGATTGGTAGTGCGTGCACCGCTGCTTGGGGTACGACAAACAGGAGATGGTGACTAAAGTTGGAAGAGAGAGTGAACCAGGCAGAAACGTGGAGAGTTAAAAGAAAGAGGGAATGAATCTAAGCTGCGAGATGTGGCATAACAGAAGGATTTGTAGTGCGTGCACCGCTGCTTGGGGTACGACAAACAGGAGATGGTGACTAAAGTTTCAACAATGAGGTTGGAAGGCAGAAACGTGGAGAGTTAAAAGAAAGAGGGAATGAATCTAAGCTGCGAGATGTGGCATAACAGAAGGATTGGTAGTGCGTGCAACGCTGCTTGGGGTATCTGCAAGATTTGTGTAAGTAAATGGAGAGGGGGTGAGAGTTGGAAGAGAGAGTGAAACAGGCAGAAACGTGGAGAGTTAAAAGAAAGAGGGAATGAATCTAAGCTGCGAGATGTGGCATAACAGAAGGATTGGTAGTGCGTGCACCGCTGCTTGGGGTATCTGCGAGATTTGTGTAAGTAAATGGAGAGGGGGGTGAGAGTTGGAAGAGAGAGTGAACCAGGCAGAAACGTGGAGAGTTAAAAGAAAGAGGGAATGAATCTAAGCTGCGAGATGTGGCATAACAGAAGGATTGGTAGTGCGTGCACCGCTGCTTGGGGTATCTGCGAGATTTGTGTAAGTAAATGGAGAGGGGGGTGAGAGTTGGAAGAGAGAGTGAAACAGGCAGAAACGTGGAGAGTTAAAAGAAAGAGGGAATGTATCTAAGCTGCGAGATGTGGCATAACAGAAGGATTTGTAGTGCGTGCACCGCTGCTTGGGGTATCTGCGAGATTTGTGTACGACAAACAGGAGATGGTGACTAAAGTTTCAACCATGAGGTTGGAAGGCAGTGAAGTGAAATGTGAGGAGGCACCTCTTCAAATTGTAAAACAGACGGAGGGCATTGCTCTGGGGAGGGGGTGTAGGAGAAATGCACATGGCGGGCAGGGGAGGGGGCGGAGCGGGGAGAGCGGCATGTGGGTGTGAAGAAGCCGGGCCTTTGGTAGAGCTAAGCTTCACTTCAAAAGGTGTCGGAGGAATGCGGCAGAGGGAACAGACGGCGATTGCGGCTGAGGGAACTGATGTGCACGAGCTTTTAAGCTCAATGCACATGCGCATTGAGCTTAAAAGTCACGGGCACTGCAAGGAATCGCCAGGATTCCTTGCTTCCTAGTTAAAGCTTGTTTAAGCCGCAATAGGCTCGCAAGCTCGATGCGCATGCGCATCGACAGGCGAGACCTAAAAAGGGGGTGGTGATGGACAGAGTATCTGAGTTAATCAGAACACTCCTACCCAGTCAACAGATCAGGGCTTGATCCATCAACGTTTTTTAGCTCACTGCGCCGTCCCAGTTCAGAACCTGGCTATATGCAAATTAGTCTGTCCCTGGCCCAGTGCATCATGGGAACAGGGCAGACCAAACTACCAAGCCAATTCTTCACTGGAAAGGAAACAAGCTTCCGGGGACCGGTTTCTGGCATTACAGCCGTCTTCGGCCCGGCTTGCTTGAATCCTGATGGTGCAATGAGCAAGGGACTCATGTCTGAGCATACCCTTCCACACTCATGGTGGCCAAAATAATTACAAAAAGGGGGTGGTGATGGACAGAGTATCTGAGTTAATCAGAACACTCCTACCCAGTCAACAGATCAGGGCTTGATCCATCACCGTTTTTTAGCTCACTGCACCATCCCAGTTCAGAACCTGGCTATATGCAAATTAGTCTGTCCCTGGCCCAGTGCATCATGGGAACAGGGCAGACCAGACTACAAAAGCCAATTCTTCACTGGGAAGGAAACAAGCTTCCGGGGACCGGTTTCTGGCATTACAGCCGTCTTCGGCCCGGCTTGCTTGAATCCTGTTCCCATGATGCACTGGGCCAGGGACAGACTAATTTGCATACAGCCAGGTTCTGAAACTGGGATGGTGCAATGAGCTAAAAAAACGGTGTTGGATCTAGCCCTGATCTCTTGACTGGGTGAGAGTACTCTGCTTAATTCAGAGACTCTGTCCATCACCACCCCTTGTTGTAAATAATTTTGTCCACCCTAGGCGTGGAAGGGTATACTCAGATGTGAGTCCCTTGCTCATTGCACCATCAGGATTCAAGCAAGCCGGGCCGAAGACGGCTGAAATGCCAGAAACCGGTCCCCGGAAGCTTGTTTCCTTCCCAGTGTAAGAATTGGCTTTCGTAGTCTGGTCTGCCCTGTTCCCATGATGCACTGGGCCAGGGACAGACTAATTTGCATACAGCCAGGTTCTGAAACTGGGATGGTGCAATGAGCTAAAAAACGGTGTTGGATCTAGCCCTGATCTCTTGACTGGGTGAGAGTACTCTGCTTAATTCCGAGACTCTGTCCATCACCACCCCTTGTTGTAAATCATTTTGTCCACCCTAGGCGTGGAAGGGTATACTCAGATGTGAGTCCCTTGCTCATTGCACCATCAGGATTCAAGCAAGCTGGGCCGAAGACGGCTGAAATGCCAGAAACCGGTCCCCGGAAGCTTGTTTTCTTCCCAGTGTAAGAATTGGCTTTTGTAGTCTGGTCTGCCCTGTTCCCATGATGCACTGGGCCAGGGACAGACTAATTTGCATACAGCCAGGTTCTGAAACTGGGATGGTGCAATGAGCTAAAAAACGGTGTTGGATCTAGCCCTGATCTCTTGACTGGGTGAGAGTACTCTGCTTAATTCAGAGACTCTGTCCCTCACCACCCCTTGTTGTAAATAATTTTGTCCACCCTAGGCGTGGAAGGGTATACTCAGATGTGAGTCCCTTGCTCATTGCACCATCAGGATTCAAGCAAGCCGGGCCGAAGACGGCTGAAATGCCAGAAACCGGTCCCCGGAAGCTTGTTTCCTTCCCAGTGTAAGAATTGGCTTTTGTAGTCTGGTCTGCCCTGTTCCCATGATGCACTGGGCCAGGGACAGACTAATTTGCATACAGCCAGGTTCTGAAACTGGGATGGTGCAATGAGCTAAAAAACGGTGTTGGATCTAGCCCTGATCTCTTGACTGGGTGAGAGTACTCTGCTTAATTCAGAGACTCTGTCCATCACCACCCCTTGTTGTAAATAATTTTGTCCACCCTAGGCGTGGAAGGGTATACTCAGATGTGAGTCCCTTGCTCATTGCACCATCAGGATTCAAGCAAGCCGGGCCAAAGACGGCTGAAATGCCAGAAGCCGGTCCCCGGAAGCTTGTTTCCTTCCCAGTGTAAGAATTGGCTTTTGTAGTCTGGTCTGCCCTGTTCCCATGATGCACTGGGTCAGGGACAGACTAATTTACATACAGCCAGGTTCTGAAACTGGGATGGTGCAATGAGCTAAAAAACGGTGTTGGATCTAGCCCTGATCTCTTGACTGGGTGAGAGTACTCTGCTTAATTCAGAGACTCTGTCCATCACCACCCCTTGTTGTAAATAATTTTGTCCACCCTAGGCGTGGAAGGGTATACTCAGATGTGAGTCCCTTGCTCATTGCACCATCAGGATTCAAGCAAGCCGGGCCGAAGACGGCTGAAATGCCAGAAACCGGTCCCCGGAAGCTTGTTTCCTTCCCAGTGTAAGAATTGGCTTTTGTAGTCTGGTCTGCCCTGTTCCCATGATGCACTGGGCCAGGGACAGACTAATTTGCATACAGCCAGGTTCTGAAACTGGGATGGTGCAATGAGCTAAAAAACGGTGTTGGATCTAGCCCTGATCTCTTGACTGGGTGAGAGTACTCTGCTTAATTCAGAGACTCTGTCCATCACCACCCCTTGTTGTAAATAATTTTGTCCACCCTAGGCGTGAAAGGGTATACTCAGATGTGAGTCACTTGCTCATTGCACCATCAGGATTCAAGCAAGCCGGGCCGAAGACGGCTGAAATGCCAGAAACCGGTCCCCGGAAGCTTGTTTCCTTCCCAGTGTAAGAATTGGCTTTTGTAGTCTGGTCTGCCCTGTTCCCATGATGCACTGGGCCAGGGACAGACTAATTTGCATACAGCCAGGTTCTGAAACTGGGATGGTGCAATGAGCTAAAAAACGGTGTTGGATCTAGCCCTGATCTCTTGACTGGGTGAGAGTACTCTGCTTAATTCAGAGACTCTGTCCATCACCACCCCTTGTTGTAAATACTTGAGTCTAGGGCCAGCGCACCCTCACCGGCAAACGGAATGTGCTCTTGCCTCATTTACAGTCGGTGGACCTTACGTTTCCAGTGATGGAGACTATTTGGCTTCCGTCACTTACATACTCCTCAAACGACCTGATAGAGTAAGGGCCATTGGAGGTTTCGGAGCTAGGGCAACATGAATAGACGATGGATGGAATTCTGAACATTGTCAAACATTCACCCCCAGTACAGAAATCTGGGCCCAAATCCATCCTTTTGTGCTCACCATGCCATTCCAGTTTGGACCCAGCCAGTCTTGACCCTGCTCCCCATGGTAACAGTCCAGCCCGAACTGCCAGGCCAGGCCCTCCCTGGACCGGAAACCAGCAGAACAAATGGGAAAACAATGCTGTGAAAGAAAGATGAGAAAATGAAAGTAGCGCTTTATTGGCAAACACTGCAAAGTGGCGCTAATATGTTTGAGTGTTAACAAAGCCAATCTTCCCACTTTGCGGCTACGTTACTGTTGGACCTGGCCCTTTTTGGCAGGTTCACCCGAAACTTTTTGCTTTTTCCTAGCCTGTTTCTGGAACCTGGTGTTGGTGATTTTAGGCCTCTGCGCACTTTTTCACTGTGGTACAGTGTAAAGTGCGTGAGCTCTCTGTGTCTGTGTGGTGAGTGACCTGCCCTCCCATGGGAATGAATAGGGAATATGTATGCCCATGGTAGTTCCTGATGTGTGGGGAGTGCAGGGTCGAGTTTGATATGTGCGAACTCGTGAGATTGAATGCTGCGTAATGGTGTGTGCGGCATGGTTGTTGCTAGTCTAGAAGTGCCACTTTTAGAAGTTGGCATATTTGTGTAGTCTGTAGCTGGCGTGTGATTGGCTGGTGAGCCTGGCCCAGAGTGCCTGGGCCTGCTTGTGGATTGACTGTCTGGTTTGAGGGTGACAGGGGCTGCAGAGCCCCAGGAGGTTGTCTGAGTCAGCCCGTGGATGAAAGGCAGCATCTGCTGCCAGGGAAGTGGGAGGAGATAGCACCTGATAGTGAATGAGGCTGTGCCTGCCTGCCACAATGCTGGCTCCACCTCCCCGCTGGGCGACTGTCACCTCTGTCCCTGATACTGAAAGGACTTCCCTATAACCAGTTCTAGCTGGTTCTCACACTGCCTGCACAAAGACTTAAAAGACTTTTCTGTGTATAAGAAGGGGCTGTGTCCCCTTCCAAAAGGTTCTTGTTTTTGGACTTGAATCTGCCAGGGGCGGGCTGCTGCTTGGGCCCAGGGAAATCCCTGGGCCCTGCCCAGCCCCTGGATACCTGATGGACTGCTGATGTCTTGGATGCCTGGAGACCTTTTACTGGGTCCCCTATGCTTCACTTTACTGAAGGACCTTGCTGGACTTGGGGACCTTTACTTGTTCCTAGCGCTGGGAGTGCTTTGCTTTCACCCCTAGCGCCTGGTGGTGCTTTATCTCTGCCTTTAGCGCTGAGAGCGCCTTATTTTGCTCTTTTAGCGCCTGGAAGCGCTTGTATGCTGTCCCTAGCGCTTAGGAGCGCTTTATCTTTGTCCATAGCGCCTTATGTGGTTCTAGCGCTGGGGAGAGCTTTGGCCGGTGCCCACCCGGCATTTACCTAGGATTGAGGGGCCTATCGAGTGCCCACCTCGATTTGAGTGATTGTTTGAAGCCGGTACCCACCCGGCATTGCCCCGTGTTCTCACCGCCGCGGCCCGAGGGCCTGAAGTTGACCAAAAGCCGAGGAGAAAGAGGCGAAGGGGCCGCGACCTGATTGGTCATTCGTTGGGGAGCCGCACTCTGATTGGCCTCTGCCGTAGGCCTGTCCCAGAGAGCCGCGCTCCCGATTTGCTGCAGTGCCGCAGAAGCTGTGACGTCATTGGAGGCTCGTCCCGGGAGCCGCACTGCCATTGGCTGGCTCCCGGGTGTCTGGAGAAGCCGCCATGAGAGCCGCGACCGGGGAGATGTTTGGAGCCCCGTGGCCGAAGAGAAGAGGAAGCGTTGCCTGATGCGGGGCTCCCGTGTGCTGAGGGAGCCCCGGGAAGGGAAGTAAGCCGAGCGGCGCGAGGAGATCCCCGCAGAGGAAGCCTGCAAGCCGGTGAGTGGTGCCGGTACGGTTTGGAGCAGCAGGGAGCGTCGGGGCACATTGCCGGTGCCCGCTCCCTCCTGCGAAGTGCTCCCTTCGATGTGCTTTTAGAGCCCCGTAGGCTCTCGCGATGGCCCGTGTCCTGCCCTCTGTCTGGGGGGGGCATAGTGGGTGTAAGAAGGGCGGCCCCGGTTGACAGTGGGTCGCCCCAACGTTGAGTAGAGTCCATGAGTGCTCCGAGGGGCATGAGTGTGTGGGGAGCCTCAGAGGGCTCCAAGGCGCCTAATTGTTTCAGGGGCCAGAGTGCTTCTAGGGGGCATAGTTGTTTTCAGAGCCTGAGGGCTCCATGGAACATATTTTATTTCAGAGCCTGTGTGGCTCCAACGTTTGGGGCACGTGACATGCCCAGAGCCTGTGTGGCTCCAGCAGTGGGCGCAGTTTGCGCCAAAGGGGTCAGTGAGGGCCCTGCCACAGTTTTGCTGAGTTCCCAGCTGCCCAGCAATTAGTGGGCAGCTGCACCGTTTAGGTCTTGGAATTGTCCTCAGGTGCCCAGCAAGTAGTGGGCACCTGCACCGTTTAGGCCCCTGACATTGAGACACAGGGCGTCCTAGCCCCAACAAGGCCAGTTGGCCTAGGGACTGCCACAGGTGGTGGCTTATGTAGGTGGTGCGCAATTGTGTGGTTATTCCTTGCACCTCTGAATGTTTTAGGCATCATGTGTCTTTGCGCTATTGAGTTGTGTTTCCTTTCCTTACACCTTTGAATGTTTTATGCATCATGTGTTTTCTTTCCTTACACCTCTGAATGTTTTATGCATCATGTTTTTACCTTCTTCTTAACACCGCTGAATGTGTAGGTTTATGCATCATGTGTTTCCCTTTACTACTCCTCTGAATGTATATTTATGCATCATGGTTAATGTGTTCTTTTCTAGACCCCTAAACGCTGTGTGATACTTAGGTGGTTGTCCGTACACCTCTGAATGTTTTTAGGCATCATGTGTTTTCCTTTACTACTCCTCTGAATGTGTTTCATGCATCATGGGTAATGTGTTCTTGTTTATACCCCTAAATGTATTTTATTCTTAGGTGGTTGTTCTTTTTAATGCAGGTGGTCCTAGTGAGGTCCTGGTCCCCTGCGTGACATTCTCCTAAGGTGTTTAGGGTTGCGTAGGTGGTACTTACCTGTTACCAGTATTTACTGGATGTGATTTACAACTGTTATATTGTGCTATACTTATTCTAATTTCTGACAGTATTTCTATTTCTAATAGTGTTGATTCTGACAGTGGCCCATGTGGCCCTGTCTTGTGAATAATCCCTTGTGAATATTGCCCGTGCCAGTTGGCACAATGTACATGTGTGATTTCTATCTGATGTGTTTTGACAATACAAAAGTTATTTTTATATAACCTTGTGTGGAGTTCCTTTTGTGGTGTGCCTAGGATGTTGTTGCTGTTGTGTGCTGGCGCAAATGCTTTACACATTGCCTCCGAGTTTAGCCTTACTGCTCGTGCCAAGCTACCAAGGGGGTGAGCAGGGGTTATCTTGGCGTGTGACTCCTTTGCCCTGACTAGAATGGTGGTTTCTGCCTGGCTTTGGCGTCAGCCTTAGCCTACCAGAAATAGCCAGTTCTAACAGTTACCTTGTTTGAAAACATGTTTTTATTTTTTTGTTTCTCTGTCCCGAAGCTGCACTGCACTTTGGAAGGGAAAAATGTCTGAAAAAGATGACATTTTCTGAAATGTGTTTTTTCGATCCATTTCACAGAGGAATGAATGTTGGAAAGGAGAAGAACACGAGGGTAAGCGCCGTTTCTTGAAGCCACGATTTTTAGTAGGTGAGCTGTAGCAAGATAGAGACAGAATTATGGGGAAAGAGAGAGAGAGAGAAATGTTTGCTCTGGTACACATTCCATCTTCCGCGGGAGCTGCTGGGTGCAAGCCGCTGCCTCTGACCTCTTTTTCTGAATGAGCAGATAAGTTCTCCATGCAGGTATAGCAATATGCTCAAGTCTGTCAGGTTTGTGGTCCCTAGGTGAATATGCGTGTGTAGGAAGCTGGCTCTGTATATACTATACCAAAGTGAGGTATAGTGTGCATAGAGTCCAGTGGAACCCAAAAGGCAGGCAGAGGTAAAGTAGATAGCACCTCACTCTCTATTTGGGGTAGTGTGGTCAAGAAGCAAGGCTTTACAGTGGACACTTTTAAGTATTTGTTGTACATACTCAGACAGCAAATTAATTCACACACTCAAAGACTGAATTTCAGACCATTTGTTTTTTGTATAAAAATATTATTTTAGTTATTTTATTTCCTATAACCAAGCAAGCCTGGCACAGGTAAGTGCTAAATATTTTGCAGTAAATATACAGTTGTAATACAGTTTGGAATGTAATTGTATATGCACTTTTGTTTTAATTTATAGCATTGTTACTGGGAAATGGAATGCTTTGTAAAGACAGTACATATACTTTAAATGGGCTTTTTCGTAAAATGACCAGTACATTACTTTCAGATTACTTTTTTTACACAGTGTAGTATACCTGGATATTACACAGGGACATTTCCTGTAAACAGGTAAGTAAAAGTTTTTTGTTATTTAGTACAATTTTTAATTTTAAAAGAATTTATTAGGTTTTCCAACTCCACACTTGAAAACTTCATAGAAAAACCTATGTCCTATGGAGGAAAATAGTGTTATTGGTTCAAAGGTAAGTACTTTGTTGTGGGAGTTGGAGTTCTGAGGTTAGACTCAGGGGGCTCTCAGGGTCAAGGATACACTCTTGTTACACCCTCAGCAGCACTAGGGCGGCCGGGTACAGAGTGCTGAGTTCCAATGTTATCCTACGGGGATAGGGGGCCTCCGGTTGGTGACTGCTGACGTGCAGGCCACTGGGTTTTGAGAGCAAAGCTCCTTGACTTAAGCTCAGGGCAAATGGGGGTTTAGACCAGCAGAAAAGATGCACCCTCAGCGGCACTGGGGTGGCCGGGTGGAGAGTGCTGTTTTAGCATTAGAAGCCCTGTAGCTTTTAATGTGGATTCTCCAGTTTGCAAAAGCACTGCAGGCTTGGGCACAAAGATCTTCTGGGTGAAACCACCACTTGGAGAGGTAAGTTGGGATCTTGGGGGTTGGTTAGGCGCATTGTTGGTTGGGCCACCCAAGGCCATAGGGAGTCGGGTGCCTTTTAGGGTCTGATCTTCTTACCACCTCCTGGTCGCGGTTGGGGGGACCTTCCGGTTTGAGGCTGCAAGCATCAGCTGGAGGCTTGAGGCAGGTCAGGGGTTGCCCATTCTTGGGTCCGCATCACTGGGGAGACCTCCTCTTAGTGTTGGGCCACTGGAACTTGAGCCGTGGGAGTCGGGTGCTGAGTGGTGCAAACTCGCGAATCCTTGTGGAGCTGGAGTCTGTTGATTGAACAAATCCGGGGTTCCCGGGAGACAGAGTCTTTGAGATTGAAGACAGGCAGGTCCTCTGGTTTTCTTGAGGTTGCTGGCTGCAGGACACACTGGGATTTTGCTGGAGCAGGTTCGAGGTGGGGACAGGCCGGTAGGGCTGGGCCATGTCAGTGGGCGTCCTCCTCTTGTTAGCTTCAGCTTGCCTGTTCTGTCCTTGTTCTTTTCTTCTTGTAGGTTCTTGTCTGAGGAAGCAAGGTTCAGGGGTGCCCCTAAAATCTAGATTTAGGGGTGTTACAGGTAGGTAAAAGGCAGGGACCAACGGGTCCCTTTCCTGGGGTGGGTACATCCCCTATTATGCCACCCCCCCAGTGGGAGGGGGGCATAAGCCCTTCCCTGGTTGGCTGGGTCACCCCCATCTAAAAGATGGTGGGGACTGAGAGTTGTGCTTTGCCTCGCCTCCCCACCTGAGTGGTGGAGTTGGCAGAGGTGGGCACACCTCTCTTCCTCACTTGTTTTTCCCCTGGTTCTCCCGCCCAAATTGGGGGTCAGAAACAGTGGGGACCAGTTGCTGAAAGCAGCAAGTGGCCTGGGGAAGCTCTCAAAGGCGGCAAGCCTTTGAAGCTTCCCCTTTGTGGACCCTGCCCATCTTGTGCATTGTCTCAGGCCCCTGAGAGCAGCAGGCTCTTGCCCCAGGGGTCCAGAAACAAGTCTGGTGGTGGCAGCTGAAATCAGCCACTCAGTCTGGATACTAGTGGTAGGTCGTTTTTCAAGGGGCATCTCCAAGATGCCCTCTGTGTGCATTTTTCATTAAATCTCACACTGGTATCAGTGTCGGTTTAATGTGCTGAGAAGTTTGATACCAAACTTCTCAGTTTTCAGTGAAGCTATTATGGTGATGTGGAGTTCGTAATGACAAACTCACAGCACCATATACTCTTAATGGCAGAACTGCACTTACAATGTCTAAGATTGGACTTTGACACTGCAGGGGTACAGGGCTCAGGCACCTGTACCCTTACCACTGGTATAGAGCACCCAGCTAGAGGGGTGAATGATCTATGTCAGGACAGTGGTTTGTAGGCATGGCATACAGGGATGTGTGCCATGTCGACTCTTCACTTTGTTCTGCACCAAGACATGCAGCCTGCAAAGGCAGTGTGTGAGTGTAATGGTACAGGGCCTTTAAAGGTGGCACAATAAGTGCTGCAGCCCTTCAAGGCCTTCCCTGGTCACATTTGCCTGGGTACCTGTTGTACCATTGACAAGGGGCTGACCTGTGGCCAGAGATACAAATTCGGTTTCGGTTAGTTTTGGGGTTAGAACACAGGCCCTGAAAACCTGATTGGCAGGGACCCAGGGCACATCAAATCAAAGCGCATCAGTAGTCTTGCAAAAAGTGGGGGGTTCCTGCAACAGAAACACAGCTTCTTACAACGTGCATCCTAAAACTAGAACTGCAGAGGCTGCTGCCTGTTGTGTTTGAGGAGCATTGATTTGGAAGAGCTACATTCATTGGTCCCAATGCTGTTGAAAGACAAGAAAACTAAAGTAGCACTTCATTGGCAAACTCTGTAAGTGGCGCAAATGTGTATGGGTGTGACTGAAATTAAGGATATTTTCGGCAATGTGTTTTTTTTCTTTTTTAGATTTATTTCTCAGGGGAAAGAATGGAGGAAAAAGAGGTGCTGTTTCTTGAGGTCACGGTTTTCAGCACGTGAGGAGGAGTGACTTAGAGATTGAATGAGGGGAGAAGGAGAGACATAGCAGGAGAGAGAGTGGGGAGCCGGAGAGAGCAAGAGAGAGAGAGAGAGAGAGAGAGAGAGAGAGCTGCCAGTGGCATTAGTGCCAAAAGCAAAATATAAGTACAATTTTATTTACGCCCCTCAAGCTCTGTTACATAGGCTTTTGGGAACATTTCAAAATGTGGTGTCCTATAGCAGATGGCTCTGGGGCTTGGAACCGCTAGCCTCAAGTCTGAACAATACCACAGAAAACGGGATGACTAGCAACCCTGTGCTATTTTGCTTGGCTTAAGCTTTGATCCATAATGTTACTACAAATGAGAATATAGCAAACAAACACTCTCAGACACTATAAATGTGCCTACGTCAAAGCGGAACACTCTACTAAAATAGTAGTTAAAGGAATGATTACAAGTAAAATAAAGTGCTGCAATAATGTTCCAAAATGTCAATATTTGTGCGGCAAAATTTGCAATTCTGTGCCACAATATCCTGGTGAGTCTGCAATGGCTTATTGACTGGGATTATCTACCTCTGTAGTTGTTTCATTTGAGTTGGTCCTCAAAGTTCAAAGAGCCTGTGGTCTACTCTTGATAAACTTGTCCACTTTGCTGTGATGACAATATATTTATTTTATGCTGGCTGTTTTGAGCACCTTGGTGCTTGGACCTTAATTGAGTGAGAGATGTAGAACATGTTATCTAGTACAGTCTGCCTTTTCCCGTTACTGAGTTCGCTTTGTCTCAGGCTGCAGTTGTATTATAGGCCCTTGCACAATCTTTTATGGATTCTCCCACTCTATTGCAGACCCAAGGGTTGTGACTCCATGGCTTGGCCTTATGAAGTTACTTTACTTTCCCTCCAGTGTTTTCTGATTCTTAGGCTGGCAAGTATGTGGGGTGTCCTCTATTGCATTCCTTCTGTGGATTTAAGGAATTTCTTTTTTGTTAAAAGGGAGGCAGGTGCGAGGGAAGAATTACCCCCACACTCTCTCAGACCGACTGATCATTGCTCGGGATCAGAACACCAGCTATAAGGCTCCGGTATTTTATACGTCTGGCCACAGTCACTGATGGTGAGGAATGTAGGATGGAAATGGGGCATTCCAGTGATAGGTGTGTGTAGCTGACCCCTCCTCAGTCTTGTTCCCCCTTTCGTCTTGGCCTCTGTCTTGTAGGACACTCATGTTTTCAAGAAGACTTATATCCTCTGGCTCTTGCCCCTCCAACCCGCAGGATTGCGTTTAGTTCCCCATCAGCTGTAGCAGATCTGGCCCCTTACAATTGTCTAACAAAACAATGTGCTGTTCCTGAGCAGAGTTAGGTTGATGAAGCATGCCACCCAGGGGGTGGGTGAGGGCTCTTTCTCCGATATGTTCAATATGCCATCCAGCCCGAGATAGGTTGGGTTACACAATTGGTGTCAACCTTGACTCTGCTTAGGAAAAGCACATTGTTTTGTTAATCCTTTTAGATGTGGGAGTGTATGTTCTGACCCTTGATTACACCCAGTCCCTCTTTTTAGGTCTCGCCTGGTGTTAGCAGCCCGCATGCGCTGCTGTTGCCTTACGAGGGCTTCTTGGAATTGAAATGATTCCAGAAGCTCGCTTTCTGCTCCGCCTGAGTTTTGCATTGGTGCGCGTCATTTTGCATCACCAATTATGCAAAACCAGGTGTTATGATTGTCCAGGAGGGTTTTTAGTCCCTCCTGGTTACCACCCTGTCCGCTTTTGGCCCCGCGCACCGGGATTGCATCTTTTACTGGCGGCGGGAGACAGTGTCTCCTAATTAGCCGCTACACACTTTTTTTTTCTTATTCGGCTTTGGCAAAGGCAGCCGCATATTTATTTTTGCATTGCGCTTTCACTTAAAGTAAAAGTGCAATGCAATTATAAACAACAGACTGCCTTTGTGCAATGCAAAGAACTTGTTTTTGTTACATTATTTTATTGAAGTTTGGGCCGTGTATAGTTACATAAATCCATCGCACATTAGAATCCGATATGACAACCCTCAAGGCTTCAGAGCATATGCCATGTGATATTTTACTTTCATCAGCACCCACTGACCGCAAGCTTTAACGCAGCAACAGGGTGGTGAGAGATTTCAGAACCTAACACTGACCCCCCCTGCCCACTACTAGGGTGGGACACCAATGAATTCACTCCAGAGATTGCGACTGCCTAGTCACTGGTTCGAGCCCCAGCGCCTGCACCCACCCTTTGGATGAGTGGCCAACAGTAAGCATCTGTTACTCAGCGCTCAGATACCCGCAGGGCTGAGCATGCACTTGCAGGTGTGCTCTGTTTAGCAGGGCTAGGTTCTGAGGTTCTTCCTAAGTCCCTATATGCCGGCATCGGCCCCAGGCACTTTCTGAGGCACTGACTCGTCTATCCTCCCAGTTTATCCCTAGACCCACCCACCACTGTCCCTCCACGCTTCCTTTCAGACGCGGAAGGCACCTAGAGGTGAATACAATTGCGTGGTTGTTAGAACTGGGGTCACCAATTCCACCATGGTAGCTTGGCGTGAGGCAGCTAGGCACCTGAAGGCAATGTGTAAAGCAGAAGTGCAGCACACACTCGCACTGAGACAGGAAGGCACACGCTATAAAAGGAACACCACACCAGATTGTTGATTCAAACAAGACTTTTATCTAGACTTTTTAGGGCAGGTAAGTGTCTTCTCTGATATACTAGGCATCAATTCAGGTATTGAACATTTCTCGAACATCAGGCAAATATCACTGCAAGTATCTCGCTATTACGTAGGGCAGTCTAGGCAATCACATTCTTTGTAAGCAGATTCATGAACTATAACATAGCATAGGTCTGGCTTCAACACTAAAACATTGTTGTATAGCTCCTATATATCCTTATATCGTGTTAAGTTAGCATAGGTACATTTGAGATTTAAACGCCATTTTTCCTTTCTTGCAACTTCTGCACACGACCCTTAATTGTTGACTTAGCTTTCAACCTAGTGGTTTGCCGTGGTGTATGTGAGAATAATATGTTATTGCTCTGATATCAGTCTTGTTTAATAAACCATGTCTGCACGGAGAGTGCTGAAGTTTCAGGAGCAACACGATATGGAATTGTTATGAGGTCTGATCTCCACGCTTTCATAGTCATAACACAAGTGCAGCCTTTGCCAACTTGGGCTTGAGGCGGGATTGATATTGCTTTGCACGAGAATTGTTAACACACTTGATGCGGTGCACATGCAGAGAGAGCTGGTGTATGCTGATGTGATTCCTTCATGCTAGGACACTAAGGTATGGGCCCGCCCTAAAACAACCCAAAGAGACCTTCTTAGCTAATAATATAATATATGTGTTAGGGAGGGTGAGATATAAGTGTTGTTAACTCTTATTCATTACAGCATGTTAACATGCTGTCACCATTCGCTTTTTATGTCTTAGTAACTATGCTGATAATTTTGCTACTGATAATAAGTATACTTGTATTATCAAAGATACTGCGCCTGAGAAGACGGCATTAGTAAATAAACATTTCAAATGCACATGTGTCTTCTTTACTCCATGTTCTGGTTTGTAATGATAATATAACGAAAGAGTGTTCATGAGTCCCACGTACCCTGAGGTACTGTAAGTTCATGTTCTGGTTTGTCTAAACATTGGGTGTTTGATATGTCCAATGAGACACTGTAGCTAGCTCGGTAAGGGGTGAGTTGGTTGCTAAGGTAAGTTTTGGGACATCCTAATTTGCCGAGGTTCCACTCCTCTGTGCACAGTTCTGTGTGAGTACAGAAACCCTGCAACATGGCGCCCAACGGTTTCGGTGGTCTTATATCATGACACTCGAGTAGTTTATCATTCATGCCTTAACCCCTTCACATCCGTTTCCGGAAAACGGGGTGTTGGTGAAACCTACCTATTTTTTGAAATGGGTCTTTATTCAAGCTTGATTCTTACTTAAACGGTTTCTTTGAATTACTACCCAGTTGTGCTACAAAGTATTCTTTGTGTTTTCTTGTTTCCAATTCTGTAATGGCGGCAGCGGTGGCTATTGCGCAGCATAGTCGCGTAGCGGTACGCAACCATCTTCAGACGTACCAGGTCCCAGTAGATGGGATGGCTGTGATTTTCGTGGTATGTGCAGATCCGGCGTTTCCTTACGAGTTGTTTTACTCTTGGGTTACGTTTCCGGCTGTGGACGCTAATTCTGGTTTGTACCACTCCTACACCGCCTCGGATGTCCCGGCTGAATATACGCCATACAGGGCATTGGAAATACCTATTGATCATTGGCAGCATCGAGTTTGGTTTGATGGCGCCCTCCCCCACTCTTTGTCCCGTGCGAGGTTAGGTCCACTCTCAATTCCAGGTACTAATTGGCCTGCGTTGGGTGGCTTTACCCCGCACCCGAATCACGGGGCTTGTACCCTGGCAGAAATTCGCGGCTACATGTAGTTTCCATTTCCGTGATTCGTGCTTTAGTGCAATACATTGGTCGACATCTTCCTGGTGGTCCCCAGGGGGGTGCGGCCGCTCCCATGGAACGAGGCGGAATGCGTCTCAATCCAGTGATGGTAAATTCGGTTTTTGGTGCGCGTCCTGTTGACAACGATGACTTCCCATTCTGGCTAGCAGAGAAGTTTGATCAACTGGAGGCGGTTTTTCCGAATTCTACTCCTGCTGATAAACATAGAATGTTGACGATTACTCTACCGAAGGATATTACTCCTGAACTTGCTGACTCTGACAGCTGGGGAAAAACATTTGCGGCAGTTTATACACGGTGCTTCGGCACCCCGTCTATGACTGCCCTGCCTGAAATCGTTAGACGTGTTCAGAATGATCATGGTCCAGAGGCAGCGGTTGAATTGGGTATGCGCCTGTGTGGTTCTTTTGAGATTGTAAGTGATCTCATTCTCTCCAATGTTAAAGGAGATGCAGTTAACTTTCAGGTGTCGAATGCTTTGGCTGCTCTGCCCGATGCCGACAAACCCCGCCAGTTAGCAAAGATTGTAGTGGCCGCTTATAAAACTATTGGCCGCACAAGTAGAGGTCTGAAATATTTTCCAGTGAAGGATAAAAAACAACCACAGGGACAATCTGCAGTGACAGATGCCCAGCCCAAGTCCAAGAAATCGAATTGGCCTAAAAAACAGACACAGGGGAAGCAGACAATGCAGACTCAGAGTACTTTTCCTGCAATACAAGCTCCTGCGCCATCCGAAAAAGTTTATGATTTGCGCGACCGCGCGATGATTAAATCACCTGATCGTTTTCAGGGTTCTGATCAACGCTCTCCTCGTTCCTTTCAGGACACATCGGCCCCGAAGACCGGTGGAGGAGGAGGGGGTGGACGTGGACGTGGTGGCCAACAAGGACGTGGTCAGTCCCGCCAGACGGACGGCGCAGTGAAGCAGGAGGATTCTACGCCTAGGCGTCCGCAGTTTGCGAAAAAGAAAGTCGCAGCCTTAACAGCGCATCGATATGCCACAGATAGTGAGAACGCGGCTTCGGAATCTGACGTGGGCTCTGACGTTGCTGGACAGCGCGGCGGAGATAACCATAGTCAGAGAGGCGCTGCGTCCACTACTGAGGGTGACAGCGACTGATGTCTACGTTGTGATAGAAACAGCGGATACGAGACTTGCTCCCCCTGAAAGACTATATGAAATTGTCCTGTTAATTGAAGGTGACATACAGCGTACCGTTAAAGGTGTATTTTGGGAGAATCTGTCTTCTACATATGATATTTTACTTTCGGAGGCTGACTGGCCCCCACCTTTTGTGCTCGCGGCGCCGCGAGGGGAGGAGGTGATCCTACCCAGTTTCGCGAACACTGTCTCGAAAGAGCATGCGCAGCATTTTGCAGAAGAGTGGGCTCGGGCTCTCGCGCCGGCTCTGTACCGTAACCAATGTGGTTGGGATAAATTGTCGCCTTGCCACGAAATTCCGTTGCGGTCTCAGCCGCAGCCTCAACCTCAATATCCCATTCGGCGTGAAGCAAAATCTTCCGTCGCGGAAATCCTTGAACAATTGGAATATCAAGGAGTTATTGAAACGTGTGTGTCACCGATGAATAATCCCCTTTTTACTGTGAACAAACCTGACGGATCATATCGTTTGGTTTTGGATTACCGGCATTTAAACTCGCATTGCCGTAACTGTGCAGTACAGAATACCCACGGCTCTGCCCTAGTGGATAGTCTCGTGCGTAAGCGTTTCAAGACAACGCTTGACATATCCAATGGTTTTTATGCCCACAGATTGGACAGCTTTAGCTCCCAATGGACCAGTTTTACAAGCGCTGGAGTCCAAAAGCAATTCCGGCGTCTTCCAATGGGCTACAAGAATAGTCCTGGTATATTTACCGCTCGAATTGTCTCTATTCTGGAGGCACTCGACCCTGATGCTTTTTCGTATGTGGATGACATATATCTCACAGACGACGATATTTGGGAGCATCTGTGTCGTGTAAATTCTCTTGTTTGCAACTTCGCAGACATGGGTTACAAATTCAACTTTGCAAAATCGCACATTGCTGAACACACAGTGTTGTTTTTGGGCTATGAGCTCAACAATGAAGGTAGAGGTTTGGCTCCTCACTTCTTAGAGAAGTGCGCACAATTGCGCGCACCAACGACACTGAAAAAATTACAGTCTTTACTGGGCTTTTTGAATTTCGGCAGAACTTACATTCCGGAATATGCCCAGCGTATCAAGCCTTTGTATGCTTTGATACAACCAACTTTCTCAAAATCATGCTGGCTGCCTGAGCATTCAGCCATTTTGCAATTCTTGCAGGCTGATCTGCTCGCTTCTAAATATTTACTGACTCGTGATAACCACACCAACCTGGTCATAAGAATAATTCCTGGGACGGTGGGTTTCACGTACCTCACTTTTAATGAAGGTGACACGGTACCTATTGCTTACAAGTCACACTTGTACACTTCGGCTGAGATGCGGTTTCCCACAGTGGAAAAGGTTTTAACTGCTGTACAGATGGCAATTCTAAAAGAACGTGCTCTGTCACAGGGGAAGCGCATGCTAGTGGTAACACCCTGTCCTCACTTGGAGGCAGTCACGAAAGCCAGTGTACCAAATTCAAAGGCTTTGCACCCTCGGTGGATTCAGTGGGCTGCGTCATTGTCATCCGCGGATGTCATGTTTATTTTTGACGCTTCCTTACGGTCGCAGGAGTACTTGCAGTATGAATTCGTTCATCCTGCTCCTCTGGCGATGCGACCTTTGGAGGACTTCCATTGCATCATTTACACTGATGGGTCGGCGCAGGTTGCGCATGGCTCTAAACATGCCTACGTTTCCGCATGCGCCATTGTGGTCGGTGCTATGTTGAATGATGAGTTCATTTCCAGGGAGGTACACACGTTGCCCCTGGGCGATTGCACCGCACAATTGGCAGAGCTTCGTGCTCTCTTACTAGCTTTGGAGTACGCAGATCCAAGTGTTACTACTCTAATTGTAAGTGATTCTTACTACTGTGTCCAGTCTTACAATGAAAACTTGTTCTTTTGGATTCAAAATGATTTTCATGATTCCAAGGGTAGCACAATAAAACATAAAATGATCTGGGTTCGAGTGGCAGAGCTTAAGGCTATGTTGCCACTCGTTTATGTGATTCATACTCTCGGTCATCAGCGCGTGGGAGTACACGCTGTTGGCAACTCGCTTGCTGATGAAGCGGCGAAATCAGCAGTATCTACATACTTAGTTGCAGCAGTTACTAGGTCTAAAACCAAGATTGATAGCGACATCTTGGCAGCGATTGCTGCCTCTGAGAAGGGAAGTAAACATCCTTCGGGATTCCCTTCGAAGTATAAATACCACTTAAGTCCCGAAAAGGTTCCTTTTGTGACAATTCCTGATGTTGGGGAACGGCTGATTCCCAACTCGGATCGCAGAACAGACTTGATTACAGCGGCTCATGAAGGTGTGGCGTCTGCGCATGCGGGCGTCTCAGCCACTGTAACGCAACTACAACAACGTTTCTGGTGGCGGGGACTGTACAAACAGACGCGTGATTATGTCCTTCTTTGTGACATATGCCAGCAGATTAAACCTTCAACTGCTACGCGTCCGCCTCAGACTCAGTTGTACATTTCTAATAAACCACTAGGCTGTGTTTATTTAGATCACTGCGGTCCATTTTCATCTGATACTGCGTATAAATACATCTTAGTAGCAGTTGACTCATGCACACGCTTTGTGTGGGTATGGCCACATCGCAGCGCTGATTCCCGGACTGTCATCAGAGATTTGCGTATCTTTATAGGGATTTTTGCCTGTGGTACCTTCCATTCGGATCAGGGTCCGGCTTTCGCCTCTAAGGCGTATAAGGATGCCATGACTTCGATGGGGGTCCAAGTCAAGTTTTCGTCACCCTACAGACCTGAGGGTAATAGTGTAGTTGAACGAATGAACCGTGATTTAAAGCAATCTTTGACAGCCCGAGTTATAGGCACTGGCAGAAACTGGCTGGCTCACCTCTATGGCGTGCAGCGTGCTCTTAATAATCTCCCTAGAAGGTCTCTGGGTGGGCGGACCCCATACGAAATGCTCTTTGGCATCAAGATGTTCGTCCCTGACCTTGACGGTCTAGACTCAGTGGTTCGCGCCACTTCCTTTGACGCAGATGAACATTGCAATGTTTTACAGAATCTACAAAAGACCAGAGACACTCTTGCAAAGGAACATTTGCCCTCCGCTTCGGATGATGCGTTGCAGATCCCGGTAGTTGGCTGGCTACCCCAAGTTGGAGACCTGGTTCGAGAGAAGATCGACAACAAGAAAGAGTTTGGTCCCTCCTATCGAGCTCCAGTCCCAGTGCTTGGAGTGAAGGGCACAAGAACAGTCATTTTACCACCACTCCCAGGTCGTAAGGAAAACAGGTTTATTTCTATTGACAATGTCAAGATACACAGAGTGGCCGATTCTTCTTAGCATGACACCGGCTGTTTCCTGTCCTTCCATTGTGAGAAATTCAATTATGCCCACTGCTTCTAATAATGAACCTGAGGTGGCCATCGAATTACCTGCTGTTTCCAGTCCATTATTGAATAATTTACCAGGAACTAACCTTGATGAGACAGACTATACATACCCCACTGATTTGTCCATGCCTGACCTGCAAGCTCGTTTAGCCACGGAATCCAGATTTTCATTTGACTCTGCTTCCCTTGCCTCTAAAAAACCCTCTAAAATTGCAGTATATGCTAGCCTGTTTAAAAAACATTTTTTGATACCTCCTTGGATATACATTTGGCTGGTCCTTTTTTCTGTTTACCTTTTTATGTCAATTGGTTTTGTGTTTTATTTTTTTCGGATTATGAATGGACACTATGTCGAGGAGAGAACTTGCATTACTCATTTAAATGGAACATTGGCCCCACTTTCCTCTTCACATTCTACACACAGATTAAAAAGAGATTTGACTTTGGTTAACATCACAGCATGGCCTGTTCTGGATGGAATCGCGTGGGATGCAGTTCGTTTTCAGATTCATGGTCCAACGGAAGTCGTTAATGTTCCTAATGTACTGAGAGTTAATATGGGGGATGTGGTGAAACAAAACATTCGTTCTGATGATTGGGATGTTAATGCTGTGGAAAGTTTGTTTTCTGATTTGAAATACTATGCTGCCTTTGATGCTGAGGATTTATATTTAGAATCTGCTAATTATGGTGAATTGTTCTGTTACCAACATTATGGCAATCACTTCTTACACAAGACATCTTCCCGAAGGGATGCGGTTAATTTTACTCAGTGGGAACATTGCCCAGCACCTACACAAGGGAGTTCAGAAACGTTTCTTAAAAAGTATACTTATTTCACTGACTTTAATCAGTCCAATCCCGAGTCCTTTTATTTTAAATTTCAAAAACAGCCACTGTCCAAGGTTCGACTTACAAATACAAAATTGTTGTATTCGAAGGCCTTCCTAGATCAATTAGTTACTGGGGGGTATGAGTTATGGAAGGATACCATAGACCTTAAATCAGTTTGGGGCTCAAGGGCCTGGCAGGTACGAGGCACTGAGGCTTTGCACCGTGCATGTCTCATCCCAAATCATATGTGGTTTTTAAATGAAACCATTTCCCAAACCACATGCTTTGGATTGGCTACATCTAAAAGGTTAAACACCCCGTCTTTCCCGGAGTTGGAGGAATATGAGAATTGGAGTAATTTTACTAAATTGTCCATTAGAGATATACAGGTTCTGCTTCTGAATTCCTCCTTTAACATTTCCAGTATGAATCCCAAGGGTTGGCTGCTTTGGCACCGTAGTGCTGATTCTTGCCAAAAAAGATTTTTAAATTTTACTGACGGTTTTAAGACTGTTAGATCTGATCCCCGTTTTGATTTGAGTCATACTGTCACCTCTTACTCTGTGGGCAAGTTGTGTCAAGCTTGGCTGAAACATTCAACTTTACCTGCGGTTAAGTATCACCTTTCCAAACTGAATGCAGACGTGGATTTGAATGATTTCATTAAGGGCCCAGCTAGTGGCAGGTCGAAACGTTGGTTATATGGTGTTTACAATGAAATTTGGAAACTCTCACAGATTGAGGCTGCTTCACGCCTTAGGGCTATTGATCAGGCAAATCTTGAGAAAGTTCTTGCAGTTGTTGACAATAGCATTAACGTGCTTTCCTCTAGAATTTACACATTAGATAATATTGTGTCGTCTGTTGTTGATATTGTGCATGATGAAGTATCTGTATTATACCATGGTCAAAATCAATTACGTTCAATCATGCAGTTTGCATGGACACTTCAGACTCTGAAAATGGGTAAAGTTCCCTGGGGATACATGAATGTTTCTTCTTTATTTGCACCGTTTAATTTGACAGACAAACAACGCTTGCTTTCAATGCGTGATGCTTCCTTTTCTATGCTCCATATTGAAAGGTTGGAATCTTTACCTTTTTCTGTGGCAGAAGCCACTGCTGCTACGTGGCTTATCCACGGTTTAATAACGCTGCCTTTTGCCTTATATAAGTTTTCAAATTGTATGAAGTATGTGCCAATAGGTCGTTTTGAACCCTTAGGTAGCGGTTTTCTTCATGAAGTCTGGTCACTCCCATACACATACAGATGTTTCAAGGATGAACAAGAGGTTTATCTAACAGGGGATGAGTGTACTGAGACGCCAGATCATTCTTTAATGTGCAGACACATACAGTTACACGGTTCATGTAACAAGGACCGACCGAATATGGCTTGCGTTTTACAGGGCACGCCAGTTCCTGCTATCATCCCCACGTTTAAATTGTTAGAGAATGGTAGTTATTTAATGCTCAATAATGAAAACTGCTGTGGTTTAATTAAAGGTATAGCTTTCATAGTAACGGTTAGTGAGCGAGTTATTTGCTGCAGAAATGTTCTTTATCCTCCCACACGTGAACATAGGGAGTCTTCCATTTGGCCACAGATACCGACCTTGGGAGCAGAATTCAGCGGCATGGCTAGAATAAGAGCTCTATTGTCCCAGAAAGAGGTGGCCTTGAGCTCGGCCCGTGAAACTTTCGTGCTTCACATTGCTAACACCCGTACGGAGGTTCAGGCTCTATTAAACACTGATTTGCCTTTGCATTTCGGGGCCATGGTCCGTTCTATCTTTAACGCATCCTCCACAACGGGCCTAGCACATTTTTTTAAAGTTGTTAGCGGTGGTCTCGTGACTTCCTTTGAGAAGATATTTGGAGTCATCCCTGCCTTCTTCCATTCTATTTTTTCATCCTTATTTGGAGGGTTCCCGTTTTTGCTTGCATTAGCGGCTGGCGCATTGGTGGTTTTCTGCCTTTTTAAATATGGATGCCCTTCCTGTGCAAGACCACGCACAGCTACTACTGACGCGGTTTCGCAACCGCATGCTTGATTACTATGGCACACTGCCGTTAGCGACTCTAAGCACGGCGTTTGGATTATCTTTTCGGTTCTCCTATTTCACCTGTGTCCAGCCTGTATTTCGCTGTCTGACCTGCGATTTCCTTTGGGCCATTGATTTGTGTCTCTGCGGACCAGCATCTTCTGACGTCGATTTTGATCAACTGATGAGTCCTATCATTGCTCACGAGTTGGTTTGTTCTGACGAAAGGATTATGGCCTTGGCGGTGGCACATGGACTAATGGGTCCCTGGGATGTGTTGTCGGCAGCGCAAAATTTCTTGGAACTAAGTTTTCTTGAGAACCCACCGAGCTGTCCTCTGATGGTTATAGAGGATCCGGTGCTGGAAGATCACGTATGTTCCTTTCATCTTTTAAATTGGATGGCTGAACTGTTTTCTGATGAGGACAGTGACTTCCTCCTGGAGGCTGTTGCGGCTTACTTTTCATATACTGTCTTATCATAGACACTGCCTCAAATTGACATGCTGATTGATAGCATTTCCTTGATTTTATTGACTTTTTGGTCAAGACATTTTATTTTTTGCTTGCCTATTGGCTTGAGCCACATTATACTTGTGGGCTATTTTTTAGCATTAGTTTTTATAATTGAATTTTTATTCATGCTCGTTTATATTTGGATTCTGCTCTCATGTGATGGCACTTCTGTTATCTTATTTAGTCCGTTCTCGGATCATGGGGGGGTGTTGTATAGCTCCTATATATCCTTATATCGTGTTAAGTTAGCATAGGTACATTTGAGATTTAAACGCCATTTTTCCTTTCTTGCAACTTCTGCACACGACCCTTAATTGTTGACTTAGCTTTCAACCTAGTGGTTTGCCGTGGTGTATGTGAGAATAATATGTTATTGCTCTGATATCAGTCCTGTTTAATAAACCATGTCTGCACGGAGAGTGCTGAAGTTTCAGGAGCAACACGATATGGAATTGTTATGAGGTCTGATCTCCACGCTTTCATAGTCATAACACAAGTGCAGCCTTTGCCAACTTGGGCTTGAGGCGGGATTGATATTGCTTTGCACGAGAATTGTTAACACACTTGATGCGGTGCACATGCAGAGAGAGCTGGTGTATGCTGATGTGATTCCTTCATGCTAGGACACTAAGGTATGGGCCCGCCCTAAAACAACCCAAAGAGACCTTCTTAGCTAATAATATAATATATGTGTTAGGGAGGGTGAGATATAAGTGTTGTTAACTCTTATTCATTACAGCATGTTAACATGCTGTCACCATTCGCTTTTTATGTCTTAGTAACTATGCTGATAATTTTGCTACTGATAATAAGTATACTTGTATTATCAAAGATACTGCGCCTGAGAAGACGGCATTAGTAAATAAACATTTCAAATGCACATGTGTCTTCTTTACTCCATGTTCTGGTTTGTAATGATAATATAACGAAAGAGTGTTCATGAGTCCCACGTACCCTGAGGTACTGTAAGTTCATGTTCTGGTTTGTCTAAACATTGGGTGTTTGATATGTCCAATGAGACACTGTAGCTAGCTCGGTAAGGGGTGAGTTGGTTGCTAAGGTAAGTTTTGGGACATCCTAATTTGCCGAGGTTCCACTCCTCTGTGCACAGTTCTGTGTGAGTACAGAAACCCTGCAACAACATTTCCTGTGCAAGGGGATCATTGAGATAATTCAACATATGCATCCATGGCACAACAGCAACATAGACAGCGTTTCCCTACATAAGGGCACTCTAGAATGATCAGTCTGCGGAAAAGGGGGTTACCTCAGGCAGAACACAAGTTAATATGCAGCGCTCAAGCCCAGTTCCCAAGGCCTTTATGGGGTAAACCAGGGCCAACGGGGCCCAACTACAGTCTCCTGCGGGGGAGGGGCAGACATGGGGATGCCACTCCGATGTGCCCAGGCTCCTCGGCAGCCCCGCTAATCCCGGATGCTTTCTGCCCTCCCCCGGGGGGTGTTACGTTAGCTGTTAGGTCCTGGGCTGGTGCAAGACGGGGGGCTCGCGCTCTCCTGTGAGCCCCCTCACCGGTGTTCAGTGCTGGTCCCGGGCCTTCCGATGCTTTCTCAGGCCCAGGGACCAATCATGGCGCGGTCTAGCAGCCGTCAATCGCAGCGTGGCTCGCGGGGGCATGGTAACCTTTACCAATGGCTGCGCGGCAGCGGGCAGGGGCACGGCCTCTGACGCAGCCGGCGACCCTGTCGCGTGACGGTGGCCGCGCAGCCTCAAAGGCCAAGCGTGGCCTCCAGCAATACCGCGGTGGCCCTCCCCAGGTTTCGGGGGCCGTAGTGGGGATCCAGGCAGCAGTGGGGACTTCGCTCCAGAGGCGCCGGAGCCGCAACAGTGATTCAGGCAGCAAGGCGCCCTCTGTGGCAGCGCCCAGCGGGGATCCACACACGCGGACAATACAGGTAGCCTCCGCGACTCGCAGTGCCTGGGTCACAGCGGTGATGGCAGATTAGCGCTTTCCAAGTCACAGCGCTCAAGCGCAGGTACCGGGGCGGCGGCGGTGAAGGTAGATTAGCACTTTTATGGCCACAGCGCTTAGTGACACAGCAGTCTCCCCGTTACACACAGCACTTTAATAGCACAGCGCACTGGAGGCTCCACACTCTAGAGGGGCAGACAGTTCTTCTAGGCACAGTTCTGAACAAAATAGCGCTGGGGGTGCATCTTAGGCCGGATAGCGCTGGTGAGATGACAGAGCTTGGGAGCACAGCGTGGGGGGGGACACAGGTCAGGCAGTAAGCGCTGGTTACCTGGCTGATCCCCCAGCAGCGCTCACAGCAGGCAGGTGCTTCCTGGCAGCGCTTGATGGTCACAGCGCCTTTCTTGGGGGAATGGATGGCAGGTCCCAGCATAGGTTCTTGGGGGGGAAGAAGGGGGGGGTTGAGTTGGTGGGCTTTAGAGGCAGGATGGCTCCCTTTCAGCACACTGGAGGTGGTTCCCTGGGTTCCCCCTCACTGGGCTAGATCAGCAGGTTGGGGGAGTCCCTCATCTAACTTAGGAACAGCAGTGCCTAGGCCCAGTCAGTCCACAGTAGTGTAGGTTCCTCCCCTAGGCCCAACCGCCTAAACTCCTGCAGAGGTTCCCCCAGGTCCAGTGGTGCCCCAACTAACTAGTTCAGTTTCCCTCCTTTACTCTTATACCCCTAGGTCAGGTGACCCTCCTCTGAAGGCGGCAAAGCGTAACCCCTCCCATGGCTGGGAGGTTCCAGGAGCTTTCACATATTAGGCTATGGAACAAAAAGGCGGGAGGACAGTGATACTGTAACATGATGTCCCAGCCTGCTCCTAACTACTAGTGCGTGTCTACAAAGGCCACTCCACAGTAGCAGGGGCCTGTGGCAGCCATGTTGTTGAGAGAGAGCACCTGCACCTCAGCACTGTTTGGCAGTGGTAAGGCGCCCAGAGACCTAGGTCTAACAAAATGCGGTGGCAAAAACAAGGCAAAAGGGGGAACAAAAAAACGGGGTAAGACCACCCTAGGGCTGACAGGTCTAACATGCGCCCCCCCCCCCCCCCAGCCGAAAGCGGGGAGAGCTACCCAACCTCTCGGGAGTTCCCATCACTAAGGCGGAAAAATCGGGAGAGACCGTCAACGCTGGCGTGGTCTACTCCGGGCTGATGTTCCACCCGAAAGTCCATACCCTGGAGGGAAATGGACCACCTTAGTAATTTGGGGTTTTCGCCTCTCATTTGCATGAGCCAGCAAAGGAGTCGGTGGTCGGTCTGAATGAGGAAGTGAGAGCCAAAAAGGTATGGCCTCAGCTTCTTCAGGGCCCAAACCATGGCGAAGGCTTCACGCTCTATAGTACTCTACTGTTGTTCCCTGGGGAGTAGCACATTGCGTGCTTCAGGGTGTCAAATGCATCTTGACAGGCAGCCGTCCAGATGACTTTTCGTGGCTGCTTCTTAGACGTCAATTCAGTCAGGGGGGCTACGATGGACCATACCCCTTGACAAACTGGCAGTAGGAACCTGTGAGGCCGAGGAATGCTCGGACCTCCGTTTGGGTTTGGGGGGCTCCCAGGCCAGGATGGTCGCAATTTTGACCTGGAGGGGTTGCACCTTACCCCCACCCACCAGCTGACCCAGGTAGACGATAGATCCCTGTCCAATCTGGCACTTGCTAGCCTTGATGGTTAGGACAGCCCGCTGTAGAGCCTGTAGCACCTCCTGGAGATGCTGCAGATGGTCCTCCCAGCTGCTGCTGAAGGCAGCTATGTTGTCCAGGTAGGCAGCTGAGAAAGCCTCTAGGCCAGAAAGCACAAGGTTGACCAAGCGCTGGAAAGTGGCCGAAGCATTCTTTAGCCCGAAGGACATCACACGGAATTGAAAATGGCCCTCGGGGTGGAGAACGCAGTCTTCTCCTTTCCTCCGTCCGCCATGGCAATCTGCCAGTATCCTGATGTCAGGTCGATGGTACTTAGATACAGAGCTGCTCCCAGTCGGTCAATCGGGTCATCCGCTCGAGGGATCGAGTGAGCACCCGTCTTGGTCACGGAGTTCAGACCACGGTAGTCCACACAGAACTGAAGTTCTGGTGTGGTGCCCGGTGAGGCTGCTTTCGGCACCAACACCACCGGACTAGCCCAAGGGCTGCTGGAAGTCTCAATCACCCCCAGCTCCAACATCTTGGCCACCTCACTCTGGAGGCTGGTCTTGATCTTGTTGGACAGCGGGTAAGACTTGGTTTTCACAGGTGGGCTGTCCCCTGTGTCCACGTCATGGGTACACAGATGCATGATTCCAGGAGTGAGGGAGAACAACGAGGAGTACTGCTCCAATAAATGGCGGCAGTCCCTCTATTGTTCAAGGGTCAAGGATGGGGAGAAGACTACTCCCTCCACCAATCCATCCTTCTTTTGGGCCGCCAGAAGGTCTGGAAGAGGCTTGCTCTCTTCCTCCTCGCTCCCATCCATCACCATAAGGAGAGCAAGCTCAGATCGCTCATTGTGCGGCATCAGGCGGTTGATGTGGAACACCCTATGGGGCTGTCGGGGGGGTCTTAAGGTCTACAAATGTAAGTGGTCTGGCCTTGTTTCTCCACGATCTCATATGGTCCCATCCACCGGTCCTGGAGGGCGCTAAGCTCTCCGGGCTCCATGACTCACACCTTCTGTCCAGCATCCAACTCCACAGTCTGAGCGTTGCGGTCATACCACTCCTTCATGACGGCTTGACTAGCCTCCAGGTTGTCTGAGGCTTCCTTCCACAGCTTGGCCATCTGGCTGTGGAATGCCAGCAAGTAGCTGACCACGTCACGGGGAAGCTTCTTCTAAGTCTTCTCCCACCCCTCCTTCACAAGGCTGAGGGGCCCCCTAACGGGGTGACCATAGAGCCGCTCAAAGGAGCTGAACCCAACTCCCTTCTGCGGTACCTCTTGGTAGGAAAATAGCAGACAGGGTAAGAGGACGTCCCACTTCCGTCTCAAGTCCTCTGGCAGGCTACGGATCATCCCTTTCAGGGTCTTATTGAAGCGCTCTACGAGCCCGTTAGTCTGGGGGTGGTAAGGAGTGGAGAACCGGTAGGTCACTCTGCACTCCTTCCACATGGCCTGCATGTAGGCCGACATGAAATTCGTGCCCCTATCCGACACCATGACCTTTGGGAATCCCACATGGGTAAAAATCCCCATCAAGGCCTGACCCACCACAGGTGCAGTAATGTTCCTCAGAGGGATTGCCCCCGGGTACCGGGTGGCGTGGTCCACCAACACCAAGATGAACCGGTGTCCAGAAGAAGTCGGCGGGTCCATTGGCCTGACAATATCAATGCCGACCTGCTCAAAAGGGGTACCGACAACCGGGAGCGGTTCCAAAGGGACCTTCAACTTAGTCCCTGTCTTGCCACTCGCTTGACATGTCCGACAGGTCTTGCAAAAGGTGTCAGAGGCAACTCGCATTCTGGGACAGTAAAAATGTGGGACCAATCGTGCAAAGGTTTTGTCCTGACCCAGGTGTCCGGCTAGTGGTATCTCGTGTGCCAATTCTAGCAGGAAGGTTTGGTAGCACTGGGGGACCACAAAGGCCATTGATGATCCATGCACCGGAGCCTTAGGCTCGCTGTAGAGGAGGCCATCCTTTCAGTAAATATTGTAAATGCCGGTCTCTTGGTTGGTCTGTTGGGCTTCGGCCTGCCGCCGCATGCCTTCAAGCGTGGGGCATTCTCTTTGCGGCCGACAAAATTCCTCCGGGGTAGGACCTCCTTCCACCTGTCACTCGGCAGGGGTCGGCAAGTCCCCCATGGGAACAACATCCAACTCCGCGGACTCCGGGGTCACCTCCGTGGGCTCCCCATCCATCTCGCCTATGATGCGGCCGGCGCCCCCGTCGCGTGACAGTGGCCACGGCAGCCTCCAAGGCCCAGCGCAGCCTCCAGCAATACCACGACAGCCCTCCCCATGCTTCGGGGGCCGCAGCAGGGATCCAGGCAGCAGCGGGGGCTTAGCTCCAGAGGCGCCGGGCCGCGGCGGTGATTCAGGCAGTAAGACGCACTCCCTGGCAGCGCCCAGCGGGGATCCACACACGCCGACAATACAGGCAGACTCCGCGACTCGCAGCGCCCGGGTCGCAACGGTGATGGCAGATTAGCGCTTTCCAGGTCACAGCACTCAAGCACAGGTACCGGGCGGCGGCGATGAAGGTAGATTAGCGATTTTATTGGCACAGCTTTTAGTGACATAGCAGTCCTTCCCCATTACACACAGTGCTTTATTAGCAGGCTCCACACTCTAGGGGGCAGACAGTTCTTCCAGGCATAGTTCTCAACAAAATAGCAATGGGAATGCAGCTTAGGCTGGATAGTGCTGGTGAGATGACAGCGCGGGGGGGACACAGGTCAGGCAGTAAGCGCTGGTTACCTGGCTGATCCCCCAGCAGTGCTCACAGCAGGCAGGTGCTTCCTGGCAGCGCTTGATGGTCAGAGCGCCTTTATTGGGGGAATGGATGGCAGGTCCCAGCGTAGGTTCTTGGGGGGAAGAAGGGGGGGTTGAGTTGGTGGGCTTCAGAGGCAGGATGGTTCCCTTTCAGCACACTGGAGGTGGTTCCCTGGGTTCTCCCTCGCTGAGCTAGATCAGCAGGCTGGCGGAGTCCCTCATCTAACTTAGGAACAGCAGTGCTTAGGCCCAGCCAGTCCCCAGTAGTGTAGGTTCCTCCACTAGGCCCAACCGCCTAAACTCCTGCAGAGGTTCCCCCAGGTCCAGTAGTGCCCCAACTAACTAGTTCAGTTTCCCTCCTTTACTCTTATACCCCTAGGTCAGGTGACCCTCCTCTAAAGGTGGCAAAGCGTAACCCCTCCCATGGCTGGAAGGTTCCTGGAGCTTCCACATATTAGGCTATGGAAAAAAAGGCGGGATGGCAGTGATACTGTGACATGATGTCCCAGTTTGCTCCTAACTACTAGTGCGTGTCTACAAAGGCCACTCCGCAGTAGCAGGGGCCTGTGGCAGCCATGTTGCTGGGAGAGAGCACCTGCACCTCTGCACTGTTTGGCAGTGGTAGGGCGTCCAGAGACCTCGGTCCAACAAAAGATGGAGTCAAAAACAAGGCAAAAGTGGCAACAAAAAAAAACTGGGTAAGACCACCCTAGGGCTGACAGGTCTAACAGTGGTGCACTGTACGTGCACATATGGTGGGAGCTGTGCATGAGGTTGCTGAGCACACTATGTCAATACTTTAAGAAGGCTCCCACATTTCTCTCTAACGCCCATATCTTTGATTTTACTATTCTTGTGGCGCACACAGCAGAGTGAATTGTCTCTAGGCGCTATTAGTATTGCATGTTGTATGGAGCCCCATTCCCACCTACGATCCTACAGGCTTTTCAAAATGCTATTATCCTCTGCAGTTAAGTAACAGCAGTGAGACGCTGTGACGTCACAATGCCCAATCTTGGAGCGGAAGACTTCCTCCCAGCCCCTGTTTACTTCCGTGTTTACAACGCCTCGAAATGTGTATTGGTGGACAGATTTGGAACCTAAATACAACGCAAGTACAGGTGGGTGCCTATGAGTCAAGGGGTTGTTTTTCACCTCGCGATCTCAGTGACATTATAGACAACTCGAGCTTCACTCTCGTCTATTTCGATCACTCAGAAGCCCCTAGTGAAAAGCATCCCCATTGCTCACTGTTGTTCTCCGTGTAACTGTCGCTCTACTACTTGGTATTCATTGTTAGCCACCTCAGCAGGAGGAAAAGATGAGACGGCCCCACTGGCAGGCTTCTAGATGACACATAAACAGACTCAGCAGCCGCTGCCCAACCGATTAAGCTATTACACTGCGTTTCTCTTCCACTCTACCTGCAGCTCTCACATTTTCGCCACTTTCGTCACTTCCTAATGAATGCCAGAACCATGGGGAACAGGGTCATTGGGAACATCAGTTTTCTAGCCCCAAGGTTCTTTGAAAAAGCTGATGCATTTTAGGAATTGGAGTCTGTTTTTTTGCTTCTTTTAATGAAACAGCTTTAAGTAAACCGCAAAAGGACACATCAGCTCCCACAGCACCGACTCCAAGACCCATCACAGACAAGCATGTAACAGGACAGAATACACACAGCACCCCAGACACACCCACCACGACCCAACTTGGACAAAGAGTCACTTGCTACCAAGACACGCTGCACACAGACATGCATAACACATGAAACAGCACCCCTCATGCATCCAAAACAACCCGGCCTTAGAGTCAGTAGCCATGCTGCTCCAAAAATCACTTGTCACCCAAGCACGCCACACACAGACTTGCACGACACATTAAACACAACACCTCAACATTCAACACAACACAACCTGGCCTTAGAGTCAGCAGCCATGCTGCTCCAAAAAATCACTTGTAACTCAAGCACGCCGAACACAGACTTGCAGGACACATTAAACACAACACCTCAACATTCAACACAACACAACCTGGCCTTAGAGTCAGCAGTCGTGCTGCTCCAAACAGCACGTGACACCAGTGGCAAAGTGAGCAAGGGACATCATCTTTGTAATAAGCCCGTGTATTGTAAGCAGAGTTGAGTTATTAGACAAAATCTTATCAGCAATTTCTATATAACACAAGCATTGGCATAGGCAATAGGTCTCGCCTTTGGGACCATATAAGTATTTAATTATGCAGCACAATATCCTTGGTGCAACATCAACTGTTGCATGGGTAAACACTTATAATGTCCCAAAGGCGAGACCTATTGTCTATGCAAATACTTGTTCTCTAAATGTATCCCTTCCAGTTGTCTCCTCCTGGCACTGTCTAGTCAGCCCCCTTGATGTGAGCCTCACCTCTACTTCAAGTTCACTCATATCCGGGCTGGTGCACTACTTCTGGTTTCATTTCTGAGGGCTGTCTGTAGTCTAGATGTTCTGATCTGCTTCTTCTGCTCTGTTAGTCAGTTCCTTTCTTTCCCACACTTATTGTTGTTGAGATGGGTGGTGGCCCCTCCTCATCTTTTTCTCTTCACCAAGCCTTGGAGACAGCTGCTGTTTAGATACTGCTTGCAGCGGGAAACATCCTTTACGACGCAACTTTTACCACGCTGTGCCTTTACAACGCAGGTTTTTCAACGCAAGTCATCACAACGAATTGCGCTGGGGGGCGCTCTAGGATAGGTAATAGTTTAATTTACTATCCAACACCTTCCCTACAATCCACGGGGACTGGAGTTGGAATAGTAAATTAAACTATTCACTATCCAGCACCCCCCAACGCAAGTCGTTGTAACGAACTGCGTTGAAAAATCTGCATTGTAAAGGCATGCGTAGTAAAAGCATGCGTTGTAACAACGTACATTCGCTTGCAGCCACCTCTTGTCCACACTGTTGAAGGTCTCATTTTGAGACTGGCCCACACCTTATCTCTACACCTGGTATTCACATGAACAGGCTCACAAGTACAAGCTGCTTCCCTGGGCGTTGTAAATGGACTCTGCTTACCAGACTGTGCTTTTCATTATGTGGCGCGTGCATGCGGAGCTTCTGATATTTGGGGAATGGAAGGATTCGGAAGGACACTTGGGCGATGGTCTAGAGTTCTAAGGAGGCACATGTGTCATGATGGTCATCCAGCCCGCTCCAAGGCTCCTTAAATCTTTAGTCCAAGCCTCACATCTTTTTTCCAAAACCTTACACCTCACGCCACTTTTTCTGTCTCTGTAAGTTTATTTTTCATGCCTGCTTTTCAGGTCTGGCGTTAGGAAATACCTTTTGTTATCATAAAAATTCTTAAACACATATATACGTACATAGAAGAGCCTTCAGGCAACCCTTTTCAGCAATTGGTCTGCTGTAGTGTCATTCACGTTTTAGCTTCTGCCCATCACAGCTTATAGCATAGGCATGTGGTCAACCCACTTCATCCATGGGCTGTCTTCACTCTGATCGACTGCATTTTGCCTGCGCACAATCCAGTTTGGTGCCAAGGCTGGTGGACCTTGCCATATTCTTCTGATAGGAGTCACTTAAGGGATCACATCACATCATATGACATGCTGTGCTTTTAGTGCAGAGACTGCAGGCTCTGACTGGATGCAGTGCCGTCTTAACGCATGGGCACGCTGGGCAGTTACCCAGGGGCCCCACGACCCTAGGGGCCCCATGCAGGCCAGAATTTAGCACAACATTTCCGTTAAACATTTTTAGGTCTCGCCTGTCGATGCGCATGCGCATCGAGCAAGCGAGACTATAGGGGCTCATCGACTCTTTATCTAACTTGCAAGGAATCGTGGCGATTCCTTGCAGTGCCCGTGACTTTTAAGCTCAATGCGCATGTGCATTGAGCTTAAAAGCGCGTGCACAGCCGCCCGCATTCCTCCGACACCTTCGAAGTGAAGCTTAGCTTCACTTCAAAGGCCCGGCTTCCACGGCCGCCAGGCCACATCAAAGGCTTCCCCAGCACTGCCCCGCCCATCAATCACCCTCCCACTGCCACCCCCCTCCCTCTCCATATGGTGCGCTCTGCCTCAGGCCTCTGAGCCGTCCCTACGCTCTCCGCCCACCCCCATCCATTAAATTCTGGGGGTTATCGTAGGTTATCGCGTTTCTGCGACTGCTTTTCTGACCTCAGTTACGAGTGCAACTCTAAATTATTCTAACAGATTGCTGTGCGTTCTTGTTTACATGCCATGAAGCCGATGTGACCTGGCAGGCCACGGCTTGAAACCAAATTAAGTATTTTTTTTTTTAAATGAAACAAAGTGGAAGTGTATTGTTTGAGCGCAAAGTCGCAAGATACAAGAACCGAATTAGGCGCATCATTTTGAATCATGGCCACGAATTGCAGTTGGAGGTGTTTGAAAACTACTGGAAGAGCGAGATGTATAAAATATATGACTATGCCGCCAAACAGACGGGCATCCGTGAACTGCCTCATCTGGGTTTTTGTAATGCCAGGCCCCCCCCTCCCTCGATCTGTTAAGTGACAGAGGCCGTCCAGCCTTCGTGCTCAGCAGAGCGCAGGAGAGTGTGCCCCTGCTGTGGGCTAATGGACTTCGCCTTTCATAGGAAAGCAGCCGACGCCAGACCACTTATTTTTTGGAGCCAAAGCCACAGGAGTGCTTTCAGTTTTTTGCTATGCGCATAAGAAGAGCCTGTGTCCGCCCCTCCCCCCAGTACTGAGGATGTTCGATAGTCTTCAAATCAAAGATATAGACCAGCTAGCAGAGCTTTCCCATCAAGTCCAAGGACAAACCAGCAATTTTTTAAATCACTTTCCATTTTAATCATTTTAGCCTACTTGTGTCCACATGTACTTTGATTTATTTTCTCTGTCAGAAGAGTTAGGAAAGAGAATGTAAAGTCTTGCGGGGGGCCGCATGCAAAATGTATAGGGGGCACACAGATACACACATCTGTGGTTGTACGCACAATGGCACTAACGCCACACTCCCCCCACTAACCCACACATATATTAACACACACCCCTGGCACTCTAAACACCAACACACACACACATACTTTGCCTCGCCCCTCCCCCAACATCCCACATAAGTTCCAATATTTTCTTTAATACGGAAAAGAATTCATTGGTTCCGAGATTCTGGCTCTGTAATTAATGGGCCCTTGTCGAATTAGGCCGTGATTAATGGTTTTTGTAAGATGCCCGTCTTCTTTCTGAATGCTCGAAACCCTCTGTCGCCATTTGTTTGTAATTGAGAAAATTACCGGTTTGGGATGTGTAGCCGGCCAGCCTCCCTCACCGGCACTCTAATGGTTCCAGAACATGAGTGAAGACTCGAGCTGGGTTAAAAATAATCATCAGCAGATCTACGATTGGCTACAGCGGTTACCATCTGTGGCGGATCCTGCTACTAGGAATGTATTTGCCCCACCCCATCCTTCACCACCTCCAAGCACACACGCGCTCTCCCACTCACCAAACACACACTGTTCCTTGCTACACATGTATACACACTCCCCCACCCTCACACATGCATGACCACACCCCTCACCCCACACACAGATACACACATCTGTGGTTGTATGCACAATGGCACTAACGCCACATTCCCCCCACTCACCCACACATATATTAACACACACACCCGGCACTCTAAACACCAACACACACACGTCCTTTGCCTCGCCCCTCCCCCAACATCCCACATAAAGATTTGGTCTAATGTTTATCTGTAGCACCACCCTCCAATAAGTGTTAGAACATATACACTTCTCATGAATCCATAATTTATGTATTAACTATCTGATGGAGGTGGTGAGCTGCATTTGGCATATTATGGAACTCAGGTGTCAGACTAATTGTTTGACCACATACAGTTACTTTGAGTGAGAATATTTAACATGCGCTCCTTGCAAAAATGTCCTGTGGACCGTATCCTTTGGAGTTAGGTGTGTAGTCTTGTTTTACAGAAGGGACTTCATAGCCTCTGCAATGCAGAAAGCAGGTCAGATCTTGCATCACAGCATTGCCTCACTTGCAGTCACAACATCCATCTCGTCTCTCAGCCCACATCAGGAGGCGCACGCAGCATGTTTTCTTTAATAAACACTACGCCTGCTGCGCTTAAAAAAAATAAAATAGCCACAGCTCTTATGCCGGGCCTTACTTCCCTGTCCATTCTCGTCTCTGAGCCCACAGCAGAAGGTGTGCAGTGTGTTTTATTTATTTTACTTGACAGCACTATTTTCTATCTTTGCCTTCTTATTGTCTTACTTTTCTGCTTCTCACTGGGTCAAAGTTTAGTGACGAGAAACAAGTTTACAGACATGGGAGCCAGCGTTCATTACCTGCACATACAGAACTGCTCCGTGTGCATACTGTGTAATATATTAACTCAGAACTTAAAGTGCTAAGGAAAACCGAACGGTGAACAATACCTACGAACGCTATAGAACACCTAAGCATTTGAGAGTCAGGGGAATAAATGGCAAGACTGCATTTAGAAGGGATAGCACTGCTCCAATGCTTTTAATGAGAGAGTACTGACACATCTCAGTACCAAATAGGTACTCTGTAACAAGGAGTACCTGTACTTCAAAATTTCGATTTCAATCACTGGGCACCACATTTTATTGTAAACCTTGTACTTCCCCTCACCCCGGCCTTCAAACATCGTTTCATAGCGTAGAAACCTCTTCAGCTAACTATCAACTCCCAGTGGTATTTATGCTATAGCCCCCTCCTGTGGTATTTCTGCCCCCCATAGCTTTGCGGTCCCTCACTCACCCTCAACCCCTCACCCTCACTCACCCTCACCCTCACTCACCCTCAACCCCTCACTCACCCTCAACCCCTCACTCACCCTCAACCCCTCACTCACCCTCACCCTCACTCACCCTCACCCTCACTCACCCTCAACCCCTCACCCTCACTCACCCTCACTCACCCTCACCCTCACTCACCCTCAACCCATCACCCTCACTCACCCTCACCCTCACTCACCCTCAACCCCTCACCCTCACTCACCCTCAACCCCTCACCCTCACTCACCCTCAACCCCTCACTCACCCTCAACCCCTCACCCTCACTCACCCTCACCCTCACTCACCCTCAACCCCTCACTCACCCTCACTCACCCTCAACCCCTCACCCTCAACATCAACCCCTCACCCTCACTCACCCTCACCCTCACTCACCCTCACTCACCCTCACTCACACTCACCCTCACTCACCCTCACCCTCACCCTTACTCACCCTCACTCACCCTCACCCTCACTCTCACTCACCCTCAACCCCTCACCCTCACTCACCCTCACCCACCCTCACTCACCCTCACTCACCCTCAACCCCTCACCCTCACACAGTGGAATAGGTCTCGGAGCATTTGAGTTAGAGCTTTTAGAAATGTTTATGGGTTTTTTTTTTAATTCTTTAGCATTGGCTACAGGAAACAAAAATGCTAAAGATTTACAAAAAAACCCATAAACAATTCTAAAAGCACTAACTCTAATGCTGCGAGACCTATTGCATTTCCAATGCTTGTTATTCCTGTGAGTGGTTGTGTAGGGAGGGCCAGTGCTTTCCCCGGGGGCCTATAATGCTGTTAAGACGACCCTTACTGGATGTCATAAATAGGTACAGCCACTAATGTTTTTAAAGGAATTACTCTGCACTTTGTCATTTAGTTTACAAGATTGTGTTTATTTGCGATTTATTTATTCATCCATAAAGCCATAGTAAACCAACAGTAAATACAATGTATGGGAAAGCACACGCTAGTGCTTTTATGATGAAGCACGTGAATGCACAATAAATGCAAACTTTGTGAAATCGCATCATTCGCTTGTCTTTTACAAATATTTTAAATCAAGTTCAATGTGATTACACTGATGGCAGTGGCAGACCTATATTGTGTTCATGCATGTTTTCCCTGAGCAATTAATAACACTATTTCAAGGGAATGCAAATAAAGATAATAAATGCTACTTCTAAGTCAGCATGAGCTTGAACATGCCTGTAGGGTGCACTAACATGTACTGCTGCCACTCCCAGATCAATGTGTCAGACCGCTTGGTGGAGCCTTTTAGTCAGCTGAAATAAGGCTTTTGCATTTCTCTTTTTCCTTTTGCTAGTCTTGTTGGTGATACTACTGGTGTGTAAGTTCATTGCACCATGCAGCTCAGGTGGCACACAAAAAACTGGGCAGCGCTGCTGGGTGGACTAATGTATGACCTTCGGAAATCTATGTTTGACTCCATGGTCACGTTCAAATTCCTAGGGGGTCACTTCATCTTTCATCCTCCTGAGGTCAATAATATGAGCTCCACCGAATTGTATAGCAATGCATTTCTGTTATTCAGTGTAAAGTAACTTTGCCATTGTCCTTTTATGGTCTGTGAAGTCCCACCAGCAAAGCAAATAGGTCTATCATTAATGTGCAAAGCATGCAAACACAGGCATGCACAAATGGCATTTACATGCATTAGCACATTAAAGCCAGATATGCTCGCTTTTCCAGAGGTATTTCACAAGCCATAAAAAGACAATGGCGATCTTACACCACACACTTTGTGTCAGCATTTCTAACATAAAGCGATTACTCATCACTGACTGACATTTATTGCCATGAAACTAATTGTATTGACCTCAGAAGGATGAAATGCAGAGTATACCCGCTTATATTGATTTTGAGAGGTCCCTGTCACTCATGTCTACCATCTTCGAACAGTAAAGTTATAATAATCTACAGAGAAATATAAGCATTAACAAAACCACTAGCTCTGCAGCCAAAGACAGACCTCTTGGCTTTGGCTTTTCCAAAGCGTGTTCCCTTTCCCAAAGTTTTCCTATCTTTATCTTTCCCCGTCTTCTCCTTTCTCCCTTTTCTCCCTTTCTCTCTGTTGCTATGGGTCAAAGTCAGCTGCTAAATAAAACTCTTATCCCCAAAAATGATTGCTGGGGCCCTCCATCTGCAAGCACTGGTGCAAACCTGTGTGGTATTATCTATCCATTCAGAATTCCTCTTTTAGGAACATCGATTATAAACTCATACCTAATGTGTTCACCCATTCTAAGCTGTAAACGTTAGAATATGTTGTTCATTACTGTACAAATGACAACTAGTATTTTTTTTATTTCAAATTGTGTGCATGAATGAATTTTTGGAATTTGCACACAACTAGTAATTCTGATTTGAGTGAAACTTCTATTTCAGTACGAATCCTTGCTCTTTCTACAGTGATGCTGCAGTATTGTATTGTATTTCATCGTTTTATAGTGCTTACTTCAGCTAATTGGGGCAGTGAAGCACTTTACCCACATGAATATCCAGTTACACTGTATAGCGACCCAAAAGTATTAGAGCACTTTACATGATCACCTTCTGCATTACAGGTGAACACATTCATTTTTTTTAGGAACTGGGAGATTATGGGGCACATCCATCATTGTAGGCAACTGCGATTCCATAATTGCGATTATTAAGGAATCGCAATTATGGAGTCGCAATTGCCTATGCATGTAGATTTTGCTAAAATATTAGCGATTCCTACACATTCCTTAATTGTGCATTGTAAATTGCGAATCGCAATTAAGGAATTGCTTCCCATTCATTCCTATGGACCTAGAGGCCCTTACGAATTAATGGGATTGAATGCGCAATTTGCAAGCACCAAATAGGTACCACAAATTGCGCATGCAATTTGAAGGGTACAAGGGGGCCAAAAGGCTACCCTATTTCATCCCCAAAAGAAAGTAAGTATGCACTTGTGGTGCATACACATGCCCATGTGTTTGCACCACAATGCACTTTGAAAAATGCATTTATTTGCACTTTTCAAGGAATTGCAAATTACCATCAACTTGAAGTTGATGGTAATTTGCGATTCCAAATTGTGAAAACGTAATTTGCGAATGCAGAATGCATCGCATTTAGGGAATCGTAATTTGCAATTCCCTAAATGCATTCGCAATGTAGAGAATTGCAAAATTAGCGATTACCTACATTGCGAGATTGCATTTGGGTTGGTGTATCTCAAATGCAACAATACCAGTCGCAAAGGGGCAGATTATGTGAATCTGCCCCTTTGCGACCAGTATTTACAATGATGCATGTGCCTCTAAGTTATTTGCCCAGAATCACAGGATGTTTGAGCCTCCCGCCAGACTCGAACCTGGTTCTTCAGCTTCAAAGTTGGCCGCTCTAGCTGTTAAGCCACATCCTCGCCCCAAATGAGTAAAAGGATCCCTAATAAGTGCAAAAACATTACTTGTAAATGAAGCTTTTGGTGTGTGTTCACCCCTTCTTACAGCCACTCTGTCTATGGTTGGAAGAATTACCCCCCCCCCCCCCCCCCCCCGCCACCCACACGAAATTTGGCTGTAGTTCCCTGCCTGCCCCCTGCACATGTGACGATGTTATGTTACAAAGAACTTCTAAAGCGCACATTCACCAAAAGGTTCCATGATGATGAGGGCTTAACTGCTCAGCAGGTTTATGCCCATGCAGCGCAGGAGCAAATTGCAGCTGTCCAGATGCACCAATGCAGGTGCACTTGGGACATAGGTCAATTTTCAAAATAATTGAGTGCGCTGCTTTGATCCGCTTTGAAATGCTGTATATTTGATTATCGCTGTCGTGGCCACTTAAGCGCATATTTCTCGTTTCCGCTTCCCTCGTAGGCGCCTGGGTTCACTTCAGACCAGGACGTGACAACCGGAGTCTCTCGGAAATCACGTCGGCGTGATCTCTTGACAAGCAGGCTGATTCCCCCGGGTTACTGTGGCAACTTCCTCGCAGGCAATAAAAGCCATCTGCAGGCACGTGCCGCTCAAATCAACTGTGATGACCTCGGCACCCGTGGCCACCCTGCGCAGGGCCGCCACAGCCCTCGCGTCTTTTCCAATTTCATTCCTGATTCTACTGCGAAGAGCTTGTCCTCAGACAACAAGCATGTCCTGCCCGCTGGGGCGTGTATGTTCAGCTCACCGCAAGCCGGCCAGCTGTGCACGTTCAGGAATACAAGCACATTGGGTAATAGTGACACGTTACTTACAGCGCTTAGATGCTGCGGAAGTGCGGTATCGAGCGCTCTCTAAAACAGGTTGGTACAGCTAGTACTATTCCTATTCGTTTTATTTATTTATTTTATTTTCTGGCCATTTCAACGACAGGACTGATTCTTAATAATCAAAAAAGTCGCACATCGGGTCTTGCAGGTTCGCATCAGCGCTTAGATAGAGATTTGCACACTTTTCGGAATCCCAGAACTACTCTTCCACCAGTCACAGCCTTCCCAGAGTACTCACATGCATAACCAAATACAGATGTGCGAATGTATCTGCTGGTGTACATTTACACGTGTAAATATTTGATATTTTAATTCACAAGCAATGACATTTTTCTCTCCATCTGGTAAAAAAAAGTTGGTGTGAACAAACCTTTTCCTCCAACATCCCCCGGCAAATTTGGAAGTGCTTGCTACCCTTTCTTACATTCAATGGGGATGACAGGAGTGAATTCTATGGCAGGACGGAGGCTCAGATTATGCTTTCTCAATTTCTTTACTCAAAGCACAGCAGCCAATCAGTACGAAGTAAGAAAAATAACAAACTACATTACCCATAAACCCAGGGTAACCATAGAGTATGAGTAAGTATAAATAGAGTCATAGAGGTGAACACTTCCTCTTTCTTTGCTGCTTCGCAGCCAGTTAAGTGCCTTTATTCCCTTATATTACAGTTTTGCATTGTATTGTTCTATATTGGCAACGCTTACTTGTTTTGCAATTGTCACGCTGTGTGCGGTCTCGTGCCGCTTGTCGTGTTGGTGGGAGGTCGTTGACCTCGTTTTGCCGGTTTGCTTGGAGGTCGTTGACCTCATTTTTACCGTGTGTATTTGGAGCGTGGGTTCCACCTCTGGTGTGTCTTCAACGCGTTCGCGTTGTTTATTAGCAGAGTGGAGCGGGAGTAGGAGCTGGTGGAGACGCGCTGCTTGCGCGCGTCTCTTCCTATTCGGCAGACGCTTCTGCGAAGCTTTTGTTTACACGCTCGTAGTCGGCGTGTGTTTCCCTCAGCCAGCTGCTGCCCCTGACGGTCTCAAATTCTGGTGCTCGTTGAAGCCTGCCATTTGCTGCCGTTTGAGCTCCCTGACGCCCTCATTTAATTAATTTCGGGGGTTGTATACATTTTGACTAGGCTTTGCCTAGAGTGGCAGAATTATTGTTTCAGTGCAAGTTTCTCCCTCCACACGTATTGGACTCTGCTTGTCAGGTTTTCCTGTCTGTCAACAACTTGCACTAGGGGTACCACTCCCCCAAGTTGGCTTTGCCTTTCAATTGTTCCTTCCAAAGGCATTATTTGGTGATATTTCATCATGGCAGAATATTATGATGAGGAAGGTGAAGACTACTATGAGGAGGATGAACCTTCTGCGTCCCTTGATGATTTCATGGGCCAGGCTTTATTTCAGGCGATTGCGCCATTGTAAAAACATCTATCTGATTATGCAGCCTAACAGGGTTGGGTGCCTCCTGCCTCTAAGCGTAGCAAGAAATCGCCAAAGAATCCACACAAATCTAAATTTGCGAAATTGGCTAAAAACCTTTCAGCTCCTTCATCTAAAAAGCGTGCTGCGCCTGCCCGTTCGGCCCCTTAGTCTGACACAGATGATGGGTCGTCTTCTTCTTCCTCCACGTCCTCTGAGTCTACCAAGCCTCCACCATCCAAGAAGTCTCGGAAGGAGCATTATGTTGATGCGCCATCTTCCCCTAAGGTTTTAACTTTCAATCCTGCGGATATCATTCACCCAAATTCATTCGCTTGGTTGCCATCTCTTGAGGTGGCTGAATATCTCCAAACCCATATCCGTTCTCCTTTTGAAAAGGATGTGCGAGCCTGTTTACGTTCAGAATGCCCTCGCCCTGACCTTTCCGACAAGCTGGCTTCCACGCCTGATGTAGACCCTACCATGGTCACTTATATGCGTAAGTACTCTAAAGATCCTACCAAGGGTTTGGATCGGTCTTGGCGTGCGTGCCAAGATAAACTTCTGGATTTGTTAGGCCCACTCGCAAAGATTTTGGACTTGGGTTTCAGGGCAAAGGAGTCTGGCGCTCTGATTGACCCTGAGGAATTGATTGGCTGGTCCCAGCGGGCAGTCTGTTTTCTGGGCAATGCTAATTGTGCCTTATCGGCGGAGCGACGTTGCTCCATCTTAATGAAGCTTGATCCTCGTCTCACTGATTTGGCGACCTCTGAGTCTGGCCCACAAGCTCAAGGGTTGCTCTTCGGAGCACCTTTTCTCAAAGAGCTCACCAAGTTTGTTTCAACCTTCAGTGGGCTTGACAAAGCTCAAGCGAACCTGAGACGGGCCTTCCGTCCGGTTTTCGGCAGGGCTGGACGAAGGGGACGTTCGTCCGGCCGTGGGTCAGACCAACCCGCTCAGCGAGGAAATAAGTCCCACAGAGGAGGACAAGGTAACTCCTCCACCAAATCTTCTTCTTTCTACCCTTCAAGGAAAGGCAGAGGCCAGTATGGCAAGGGCGGCTACAACTGTAGCCAAGGAGGACGTCCTGATTCTTCCGCCTCAGGTGAGCTTGATTCTCGCTTCCAATGTGATTTTGGGGGGAAGGATTCAGTATTTTCTGCACAATTGGCGTTTGATCTCAAACGATGCCTGGGTGCTGGAGACGGTGCAAGGGTACAAGATAGAATTTTATTCTCGCCCTCACCAGCATTTCCGGCCACGCCCTCTTGTTTTTTCCCAACCAGATCAGGAGGTTATCTCCACAGAAATATCTTCCCTGTTGGCCAAAGGGGCAATCGTACCGACGTTCCCTCATCCCCTAGGCTTCGTAAGCAACGTTTTTCTCGTGGAGAAAAAAGGGGGAGGGTCTCGTTTGGTTCTCAACTTGAAGGATTTCAACGGTGGCGTTGTCTATCGTCATTTCAAGATGGAAGGCATCCATCTTCTCAGAGACCTTCTTCAAGAAGGAGATTGGATGGTTCGACTGGATCTGAAGGATGCTTATCTCTCAGTTCCAGTTTATGCTCCTCATCGTCGCTACCTTCAGTTCCAATGGTCGGACAGTTGGTACGAGTACAAAGTCCTTCCTTTCGGCCTTTCTTCCGCTCCATGGTGCTTCACGAAGCTCCTTCGTCCTGTGATGGAATCTCTGAGATCCCGCGGAGTTCGGTTAATCGTCTACCTAGACGATATTCTCATCTTGGCTCAGTGTCCTCTTCTTCTTCGCTCACACTTGCAATGGTCTGTGGATCTTCTACAATCTTTGGGTTTTCTAGTCAATCCCTTAAAGTCAAACTTTTCTCCATCTCAAACTATGGATTTTCTGGGCTTTCAAATCGATTCACTCTCTTGTCAGCTACTTCTGCCAGGTCAGAAGATCAGATCCATCAAGAGGGACTTGAGGTTACTTCTCGCTCAAGAGACTGTCTCTTTGCGATCGGTGGCTCGGATTGTGGGTCTTCTTTCTTCCTCCATCCAAGCAATTTTTCCAGGTCCATTACATTATAGGGCGCTTCAACGTCTAAAAATCCGTCATCTTCAGAAGGGTCTGCGGTACTCGGATCATGTTCCTCTGTCAGAGGAAGCCCGGACAGAATGAGGTGGTGGCTAGACCACATGGAATCCTTGAACGGTCGGGCTCTCTTCGGAGGACTCCCGATATTGTGATCGAGTCGGATGCCAGCCTCTGGGGTTGGGGAGCCCGCTGCGGGTCAGTGTCTACAGGGGGTCGTTGGTCCCCGGAGGAATTGACTCTACACATCAATTGCCTGGAGCTTCTGGCGGGTTCCTTCGCGATTCGTTGTCTCACTCCTTTCCAAACGAATTGTTACATTCTTCTCAGAATGGACAATGTCTCGGCAGTTCGTTATGTGAACAAATTGGGGGGCACCCGATCCAGACTTCTCTCGGAAATAGCGAAGGATTTCTGGCACCTTTGCTTGGACCGCAAGATCACGCTTATTGCCGAATACCTGCCGGGCTCCCGCAATCTCATTGCGGACTGGAACTCTCGCCATCTGCGGGATTTCAGCGATTGGAGGCTTCATCCTCGAATATTTCGCAGGGTGTCCCGAATTTGGGGGACTTGTCACCTGGACCTCTTTGCCTCTCGACTCAACACCCAGGTTCCCCGGTTCTTCAGTTGGAGGCCGGATCCAGAGGCTCTAGCCACGAATGCGTTTCTCCAGGTCTGGCCTCCTCTGCTATGTTATGCATTTCCACCTTTCCTCATGATTCCCTGAGTTGTAGCCCGGGCCTGTCTTTTCAAGTCAGTGCTCATTCTAATAACCCCTCTTTGGAGGGCTCAAGCGTGGTTTCCAGTTCTTCTGGAGATGAGTTGCTCGTCATCGCTTCTCCTTCCACATGTTTGGAACCTGCTGCTGGACCCTCTTCGGGAGCCATACCCTCTGGTACTGTCGGGCCAACTCCTGCTAGTAGCGTGGAGAATTTCGGGGAACGCTGGAAAATCCAAGGATTATCGGGAGACGCTACCAGATTCATCAATGAGGCGTGGGCCCCCAACACACACAAGCGATATAAATCTAGTTGGAAACGTTGGTGTGATTGGTGCTCACAGCGGTCGGTGGATCCCGTTTCAGCGGATCTCTCTTTGATCATTAATTTTTTGGCTTCCATGGCATCCTCGGGGTTGGCTTACAGAACGGTTAATAACTTTAGTTCTGCGATTTCTGCAGGTCACATTCCTGTCGATGGTAAACCAGCGGGAGAACATCCCTTAATATCAAAATTGTTGCGGGGAATTCGGATGGTAAAACCTCCTTGCCCCAAATATATTGCCCTTTGGGATGTCTCTATTGTTTTGCATTTTCTTTCTGATTGGCCTTCCAATACTCTTTTATCCCGCAAACAACTTTCAGCTAAGCTTACTATGCTCCTGTGTTTGGTCTCTTGTAAAAGAGTGTCGGATGTGCGAGCTTTGGATCTCGCGGGTCGCACCTTTTCCCCTGAAGGTGTCTCTTTTGTAATTTCAAAGCGTACAAAATGTAATACTACTGCGGTTACTTATCCTTGTTTTCCTCACAACCCTCAGTTGTGTGTAGCCCAATGCTTAAAGGATTATGAGGTAAGCACTGCTCCTTTTCGTATTGATACTCAAGGTCAATTGCTTATCGCTTTACAAAAGCCTTTCAAGCCTGTTTCTCCAGCCACGTTAGCGCGTTGGTTACGTTGGCTCATGCAAAAAGCGGGCATTGATGTCTCCATCTTTGGGGCCCATTCTGCGAGAGGAGCTATGGCTTCCAAGGCTTTTTCCATGGGTGCTAGTCTTCATGATATCATGAGGGCTGCGGATTGGTCATCTGAGTCTGTTTTCAAGACCTTTTATTTTAAACCAATTGTAGATGTTGCATCTGTTGTGGTGGCGAAGCTTTAAACAAGCATAATCTGAGCCTCCGTCCTGCCATAGAATTAAAAATTTGCTAACATTCGTGCCAAGAATTTTCAATTCTTTTAAGGACAGGAGGCGAGGATTATCCCACCCTTATTTCATTATTGTCTTTATATTATGCTTACTGCATTTATGCTGTACCAGTTTGGTTTTTTCTTTCTGAAATGTTCCCTCCCTGTCCTGATTGCTGTATTTACCTCCTTTGGGGAACAGTCTTTACGGCTTTTGTCTTTTTTCCTCAGGCTCTGACCTTAAATGAGGTGTGCCATGATTTTCTCCTCCTTATTGGTATGTTGCTGTTCCTGTGGCTCTGGGACGTTCCTTCCCCGCTTCAGCCGGACAATGACCTCTCTCCGGGGGACTCCTTTGATGGATTGTTGAAGTTATGTTGGACCCTTTACTAATTGACTTGGGACAAAGAAAGAGGAAGTGTTCACCTCTATGACTCTATTTATACTTACTCATACTCTATGGTTACCCTGGGTTTATGGGTAATGTAGTTTGTTATTTTTCTTACTTCGTACTGATTGGCTGCTGTGCTTTCAGTAAAGAAATTGAGAAAGCATAATCCTCGCCTCCTGTCCTTAATAGAATTGAAAATTCTTGACACAAATGTTAGCAAATTTTTAATCTTCAACCAGGCCCAGGATGGAAATGGGCTATGAAAAAGCTTGTGAATACATTCAGCCCCAAGAATCTGTGAGTTCGCCAACTTTGCATGGCTCTCTTGTCCTGACACCCTCACTTCCTGCCCCTCAGAGAAGATTTACTCGAATCTAACAGCATGCCATGCTGGCGTAGTATCAAGGGTGAGCTAACATGAAGGTTAGTTTAGGTGCGCCAATGGCATAGTGAATCAGGTTCATAATCTCAATCAGAGCTGTGCATTTATAGGAACTCAGGCAGAGCAAGAAACAATGTTGAATGAAGGGGCATATTTACAAGCCCCTAACTGCACAGGAACTTCACTTTTAGTGAAGTTCCTGTGGGGATAGGGGCTTCCCTTGTTCACACTTATCGTGGGTTAATGCCACCTTGTGAATTAGGCACCCTTTCATGCTATACTTAGAGTGAAAGGTGTGGACAATAGGTGTTGTGGTGTGCGTTCCACCGAAGCATCCATTGATTTTGATGCTGCCCCATATTTACAAGGGTGGCGTAAATATGGAGCAAACGCAAAATTAAGATCAGGAAAAACCTGGTCTTACCCTGACATAACTAGGAGAATTTTTCAAATTCTACTTGTTTTTGCTGTTTCCATGTTTGCAGCATTGTTCAGCACACATAGAAGCAGTAAAATGCCATTGATTGTTTATGTGCAGGAAGCTGCACAATTAAGTTTTGCAGTTTCTGTGTGTGCTGCATTAAGCACCACACATAGAAGTGACAAAACAGTGCGAGGGTGTCTGCGTTTGTGCTAGACAGCTTAATTTGCGCCAGCGCAGGGGGAAACGCAAGGTTGCATCGTATACGTGTAAATACGGTGCAGCCCTGCGTTTCTGAAGTGGACAAGCGTGGCGTTAAGCCAAGGAGGCCAACGCCGCGCTCTTCCACTCCCTTGTAAATTTGCCTCAAGGTGTTGTAAAAAGCAAAATGTTTAGGAAACCCTTAGAATATTGGTAAACTAATTTCCTCTGGAAAGCAGACAGAAATGACAAACGGCCGGGGAATTATGATGTGGATGCTGTCAAGTCATATTGACTTATTACTGTCCTAGCATGTAAAACAGAGTGTGGGCAGGGAAAAATGTCTGCTCACAGAGTGTGAGCATTTTCAAAACTCCTGGGAGGTGGGAGCAGGCAAGTGTTCCTTGCCCGTGCTCTTGCGGGCAAGGGAACAGTGTCTCAGCGGTGGGCTTCCCGAGACACCACAGCGGAGCTGGCCGTGGGGGATGCGGTCCACAGGTCCTTAAGTGGCTCAGGGAGGCTGCTGTGTGCCCCCTCTTCTTTAATTTTCCCTTTCATTTTCCCGGGGCTGTGATCGGATCGGGGAGGGAGGAACACATGCTTTTTCAGGACAGGGGACTAAGTCCCCGGTATCCTGTACTGGCTTCCACAACATTTTCTTTCATGTTGCGGTCAACCAATCAGAGCTGGGACTCCCATGGGACCTTCATTCCTTCGGGAGTGTGGTGACCCAAGGCAAAAAAAGGAGACCCCAGGTCAATCAGAACAATCTATTTGATTAAACTGAGCTCACAGAACTCTTGTGAAAGTCCTTCTAACTCTACCGTCCAGATATAAAAATATTTTTTAACCTTAAGTTCTCAAAAAGTACTGAACAGTTTTACACCAAATCACAAAAAGTGCGCTTTCTTGATCAAAATCTAGCTTCCTGACAAATTTGGTGTAATTCTATTCAGAAGTTTTTGCGGTAGCAGAATTAAAAAAAGTCTATGAAAAATCCGTGGGGATTTTGCCTTTTGTGACACCCCCTCTTTCTTGGCCCCTACTTGATGGATCACCCCAAAGCTTTCTATGAAGAAACTGGTCAAAAAAGAGCACTTTTTTGAAAGTTTTGTGACAATTTGTCAAATAATGCCTGGCATCATTGGCGTGAGTCTCCCTTCCATTTTGACGGATTACCTCCTCTGTTTTGATATGTTTTTGCTGGATTTATGCTTTGGGCACTGTACCACTGCTAATCAGTGCCACAGTGCAAATGCTCCCTATGTTAAATTAATGTACTAATTGGTTATTCCATGATTGGGTTATTTGATTTATCTGTCAGCCCCTAGTACAGTGCACCATGTGTGCCCAGGGCTTGTAAATCAAATGCTGCTGGTGGGCTTGCAGCACTGGTTGTGCCACCCACAGAAGCAGCTTGTAAAGTGTGTCTCAGGCCTGCCATTGCAAGGCCTGTGTGCAGTCTAGCACTCCCATGTCGACTTGGCCAAGTGCACCCACTTGCCAGTCCCTAAACCTTCCCTTCGCTTCATATTAGACACCCCTATGGTAGGCCCAAGGGCAGGGTGCCTTGTAAGTATAAGGTAGGACCTGCTCTGATGTGTGTAGCATGTTCTAATAGTGAATTACAGCCATTTTCGTTTTTCACTATTGAAGGCTACCTGTTCTCATAGGCAAGAATGAGCAGCTACATTATTACATGCTTATAATCCTAACTGACTCAGGGTTAATGGTAGAAATTCGACTTTGTATGCCTGAACTCAGAATAATAAAATACATATTTTAGTAAAGTTTATTTTAATATTCTGTGATTGCAAATACCACTTTTAGAAAGCAGGTATTTGCTTGTCTAACCATTTGAGCCTGTCTCTGCTGGGCTGTGTATTCCTTGTCTGGGTTTGTGAGTAACATGGCTGGGTGATTCCAGGAGACAGGCTGGGGCAGCCCAGTGGTGAATACAGAGATCTGCATCCAGATGGGAGGGAGGAGTGCACCTGGGACCTGAATAGGGATGGGCCTTTCCTATACAATGCTGGCTCCACCCCCTGTGGCTTGTCTGATGTATCTGCCCTGCACTGTGAAAGGAGAGGAGGAATAAGGTCAACAGAGTGCTCCAGAGGTGTATCTTCCCTCCCCTGTGCTGGCTCCACCTCCTGTGGGGCGTCTGATGCCTCTGCCCTACACAGTACAAGGAAGAAGAGAGTCATGTAAACAAAGTGCTTAGGAAATGGTTTGGACTAGGCAGAGGCCTATCTGCCTTCAGAGAACAAAGGATTTTGGGGTATAAATATTGGTACCCTGGTCCAGGGTTTATGTGGTGGAAGAGGTGTGGCGGTGGAAGAGGTGTGGCGCCGCGGCTAGGGCGACTGACGCTGGAATCTGGGGATCACGGTTCGATCCCTGGCTCCGGCGGCAGGTTAGCCCAGCACCATGTGACTCTGGGCAATAGCTTGCTTAATCTTCCCGACGGCCCCCAGCGCCTAGAGACCCTTACGGGTGATTGTGAGCTTTACAAATGTGGATTATTATTATTATTTGGTCCCAAGAAATTAGATCACTTTTGGAACAAGAAACCTTTCTGCCAAGGAGAAGAACCAAGGAAGCTGTAGGAGTTGTACTGCCCCCCTGCCAGTGTGCTGTTTGCTGGGTTGGCCTGCAGTGGTTGCTTCATTGCCAAGGGAAAGGAGAAGGAACTTTGTAAGGACTTTCATCTACAGAATATTCTCCAAGGGCTTGAACTGTGCTTGCCTCCTGCTGAAGTCTCAGGGCCAAAATACTTCACCTCCAGCTCCCTCCTGAATTTCCTTGCTGGGAATTCTGACTCCAGTCACTTGCGTGCCGCTGGGAGCTGGAAGCGCGACGCATCGCGAAGAAGAAGCGTCACAACATCGGACAAGCGAGCCGCCGCCGCATCTCCCTGGTAGCATGTGTTCATCAAAGCTGCCTGCTGTCACATCACCGGAGAAGCATGACAACATCGAGAGAGTCGCCATCGCATCGCCGGGGAAGCGCGTCGCAGGGCCTGTCGCGGCCCCAAAGTACAGAGTCGTCGCAAGGCTTTTCAGGACAGGGGACTAAGTCCCCGGTATCCTGTACTGGCTTCCACAACATTTTCTTTCATGTTGCGGTCAACCAATCAGAGCTGGGACTCCCATGGGACCTTCACTCCTTCAGGAGTGTGGTGACCCAAGGGGAAAAAAGAAGACCCCAGGTCAATCAGAACAATCTATTTGATTAAACTGAGCTCACAGGACTCTTATGAAAGTCCTTCTAACCCTACTATCTAGATATAAAAATAATTTTTAACCTTAAGTTGTCAAAAACTACTGAACAGTTTTACACCAAATCACAAAAAGTACGCTTTCTTGACCAAAATCCAGCGACTTGACAACTTTGGTGTCATTTTATTCAGAAGTTTTTGCGGTAGCAGAATAAAAAAAAGCCAATGAAAAATCCATGGGGATTTTGCCTTTTGTGACCCCCCCCCTCTTTCTTGGCCTTACCTGAAGGATCACCCCAAAGCTTTCTATGAAGAAACTGGGCAAAAAAGAGCACTTTTTTGAAAGTTTTGTGACAATTTGTCAAAAAGTGCCAAAGGTATTAGCAAACCAAAAGGCATTTCCCATGGAAACTCAGGCCTAACTATACCCACTCAGTGGCAACTGCCACTGGGTACTATACACATACATATAAATATATATAGTTCTACTTTTCTTTTTGGTCTGTCCCTATTTTTGCGCATCAAAATCTGGCCATTAGCTAAATTGAGTTAATGGCCAGTCCGCCCCTTGTCTTCCTAGGGATTGGGTTGGCATGAAATCAGCAGTGCCTCCCTGGTGACCTTAGGGATAAGAAGCAAAGCTTGGGTTGCAGTTATAATTGAGAATTTCTTCTAGGTGACCAGGAGTCTGGTAGCCAATTCACTTAGGTAACTAGTTGTGCATTTATTGTAGACTAGCAGCCCGTCCCGACCTTGTCCGGGAGCAATCAGGCTTCCCCAACCCCCGCCTGCCCCGACATGACCCCGCCTGCTCCGACATTGCCCAGCAGCCCGGGCCTGCGGCCGCTCCGTCCCCCGCCTGCCCCGACCCCCGCCTGCCCCGACATTGTCCCCCGGATGTCACAAAGGCCCAGGGTTGAGGCGCTCTGCATAAATCTCCATGGCAGATGCTGTAAGTCCCCGTCCCCCGCCTGCCCCGACCCCCGCCTGCCCCGACATTATCCCCTGGAGCCTTTCCTCAGCCGATGTAAATTGTACCCTTCTGTTTTGTTGTAACTCCCCGTCCCCCGCCTGCCCCGACCCCCGCCTGGCCCGACATTGTCCCCCGGAGCCTTACCTCAGCCGCCGCTCCTCAGTTCACCGCTCCTCCTCCTGTTTTGGTGTAAGTCCCCGTCCCCCGCCTGCCCGACATTGTCCCCCGGAGCCTTACCTTAGCCGCCGCTCCTCATTTCACCGCTCCTCACCGCTGGTCACCGCTCCTCCCGCCGGTCCGCTGCTCCTCACCTCCTCCCCTGCGCCATGTCCACCGCTCCTCCTCGCGTTCCTGGACGCTGCACCTCCCCGCGATCCTGACGTCAGCACGCAGGTCGCGGGCGGCGCTACTTCGAGGGGACTACTTTTTTTATAATGTTAATTTTTTAAATATAACGTACTTTTTAACTTTATATAGCCTATGTCCATCTGCACACCCTGAGAATTACAGCAATTTATCGGGTGTGTGGATTGGCGCTGTGGTTCCCGAGTTTACCCGCCTCAAAGCCTCAAAGTTCTTCCTTTATAATAGTAGTATAGATGATAGGTTACAGTTTGTTTAAGAGATATCAAGATGGCCACCGTGTAGTAGCTCTCTTGTGGCAGAATGTTCTAATAGCCTTATAGCCCTCCGTAGCTGGGCTATACAGGCATTAAAGTTCTGCTCCCTTGTTAAAGGCCAGAGCTGAACGCTGGAGCAGGCCTTTAATGGCTGATATAGCCCATTATGGTGGACAATAAGGCTATATTAGAACATTGGAATATTGGGAGCTCCATTGAAGAGAATAAACTGGCTCAGGGCTAATAATGTCTTGTAAAAGCCCCTGCCTTTTCAATTTAGAACATTTCACCGTAAGTGAGTGAAATGTTCTAATAGCCTTATAACCCTCCGGCTCGGGCTACACCATTTGCTAAAAGCCCTCTCCTTGTTATAGGCCCTGTCCTGTGGCTCAGTGCCTATAACTCTGGTTCAGGACTTTAGCAATTGGTATAGCCCTCTTCAGTGGGCTATAAAGCTAAAATAGATCTCCCCACCAGGACCAGCATTTTCTCTGCTCGGACCATTCTCTCAAACTGCTGTTCACCCTGCCAGTCACTCACAAACATTCTATGACATCATAAGCATGGCTGCACGGAGCAGGTAAGGCATTACAGACACAGCAGATTATATCAGTAGCTGGGCTTCGGAGGGTGAGAAAGAGGGTGCTCCTCTTGTCTCCTCCCTCTCTTCACTTGTCTCTCATCCCTGTCTTGAATCTGGCTTGACTGACGTACTAACTCTGGCCTTTTATAAACAAACCTTCAGTATGAAAGGTCAGTTTGTTGTGGTCGGAAATGTCACAGTGCACATCAATACAATTGATTGTGTGAGTGGGAACAAAATAGCGCCATGTTTTTTATTTGTTATCCTTCCCTACAAATAGAAGACATATCTTGCATTTCATAGAGCGTTCAGTCCCCGCTGCGTCACTGCTGTTCTGATCTGTTGGCGCATTTCAGCGATCGTGCAAGAGAGTAGGGGGGGAGGGAGTGTCCCCCACTTTCTCCCTCTCACTTTAATAGATAGTAACCTCCCAGTGTCTTGCAAATGAACCTGATTTGACCACACTTTGTACTGCACTACCCTGGAGGTTGACACCAGATTATAACCATCTTGCCTGGTTATTTACAGTACTTGGAAGCAGCTACAATGGTATATGAAGTGCTATTTAGGGAATGATACATATCATGTGATATTTAATATGTAAGTAATGTTAATATTATTGTTATTATGAATAGTACTGGTATTGTTATTATTATTGTTATTAATATTAATATTATTCATTCTTCCCAAGTTTGGGTCTAGGTCAGATGTTGACTGTCATAAAAAATATATAATTTTTTTTAACACATTTTATTCGTCAAATAACACATATAATGCAGACCTCTGAATCGCAGAGACAACTGCCGCATGTACCATACAGAAGATATCGACTTTGACCATGTTACTCATTTAAACTGTAGATATTTGAAGAATTGGGTTTTGGGCATTTGGAAATCCTTCTGATGTCCTGAAAAGATTTTAGAACCGTGCCCCGCATGACGTTCCCCAGGGTAGAAAATCCAATGTTGTCCCAGTCACGAAACCCCGAGAGAGACAGCAACTGCGGGAAACAGCCATTGTGCCAAAGTGGGGTCTCCCGGGTCAGCCTATTGTGAAGATGGCCAATTAATACCAGGACGATAGGTTGAAATAACCAAGTAGTGTTTATTAAGTACAAATCCTCTACGACCTCAGCCACAACAAGCTTCGACGGAAGCAGCACCGCTATGGCCCCGGGCGCTCACCTTGGAACGCTGGTCGCGGTGACATTCGAAATGATGTCACCGCGAGCAGCACCATTACATGCGGAGACGCTGGGGGACGAGAAGATGGAAGATACCACACATCCCCCTCCCCTGCGGAATAACACATATGAATGCAACAAGAAACACAGTATTGTAAAACATCACATCATCACATATTGATCAAAATGTCTGGGGGGTCTGGTCACTCTCCGGATAGACCTACAGCCCGGGTGGGGAAACGGCAACGGCTTCTTGGCGTCTGGGTCTTTGCTCTCCACTGTGTTGCCTTCGCCCACCCTTCCCTTACAGGGATCTTGCCCGGGTGGGTGAAATCTCACTACTCTACCTAGGTTCCAGATCTTCCCCTCCTGAGTCTTCACAGCATTCCTGAACAATTTAGTGATCTTGGTGGGGCTACTATATTCTGACCAGCTTGCTCTACCAGTGGGGGTCCTGATCTGGATGTCGTCCCCTACTTTGAACCCGGCCTCCCGTGTAGAGTTGAGTCTGTCGTATCTTTCTTTTCTCCCCACCATGGCTCCCTCTTGTTACATCAAACTATTCGCTTCCTTGGAGTGGTCTGACCATCCCTTGTGCCACCCCATCCACCCTGGGGATAGCTTGGTGTTGGGTGTTCTTGCACGGAGCAACTCGAACGGGGTGACTCCCGTCGTTTGGTGCGGTGTGAACCTGTACGCTTCTAACCGCCTCCATGCTTCTTCTTTCCAGCTTATGCCACTGGCCTTGGCCAACTGGATACTCTCCTTGAGGGTTTTGTTAAATCGCTTGACCATGCCATTTGTTTCGGGGTGATACAAAGCGCAACGTTTGTGTTTGATGTCTCTCTCTCCAAGGAAGTCTTCCATTTCTTTTGAACATAATTGCACCCCATTATCCGTGAGTATGCTGCTGGGTAACCCTTCCCTGATGAACACCTCTTCCAGGAACCCAATGACTGTCTTAGTTGTGACTTCACCTACTAACTTCATTTCGGACCACCTAGAATACAAGTCCATGAGCACCAGGATATACGGCGTGCGCAGCTCTCCAGACAATGGACCCACAATGTCCAGTGCCAACTCCTCCCAGGGTCCTGACGGTGGCGGCCTGCACACCATTGGGGGCGTCAGTTTCTTCAAGACTTTGTCGCTGTTGCTGCACGGGATGCAGTCTCTGATTTTCCTTTCAGTGGCAAGGTCCATGCTCGGCCACCAATAGTTCTCTCTGAGTCTTTGTTTTGTCTTGGTGATACCCATGTGTCCTTCGTGGGCTATCTCAACAAGGTTGTCTCTCACCGACGCGGGTGGCACGAGGCTCGTCCCCCTGAACAGGCATTCATCTACTATGGACAGCTTGTCTTTGACAACCCAGTATGGCCGCAGGTTTTCCTCCCGTTTGTCTTCGTGTTTCCACCTGTCTTTTATTCTTTTGCACACCTCCTCCAAAATCTCATCTTCCCTCAATGCGTTTTTCCATGTTTCCTCTCCTAATGCTCTCTGGATAGCGCAGACATTTTCCATCTGATGTTCATCCGCTTCATCTTCCACCATCCCTTGCTTCTCCTTCGCCTCATTTTCATTGACGAGTCTTGACAGACAGTCTGCTGCAAAATTACGCGTTCCCGGAATGTACTCGACACCGAAGGTGTATTCTTGGAGGCCGACCACCCAACGCCTGATCCTACTGGAGATGGCATCCAGGCCTTTTTTGCCGAAGACTTCCACCAACGGCTTGTGGTCAGTACAAAGGGTGAACTGTGTGCCCCACAGGAAGTCTCTGAATTTCCCCATTGCCCAGGATACTGCCAGGGCCTCCTTTTCGATCACCGAGTAGTTGTTTTCAGATTTCTGGAGTGACCTTGAGGCGAAAGCTATTGTTTCTTCTCCGTCTTTTCCTACTTGAGTGAGGACTGCTCCCAGGCCCTTAGCGCTTGCGTCGGTGGTGACCACAGTCGCCCGGTTGGGTATGTACGACTTTAGGCTGGAGTCTTCTGCAAGTGCCCTCCTTACATCTTCAAACTCCCTCTGACACTCCTGACTCCAGTTGAACTCCGACTCTTTCTTCAGCAGCAGCCTGATGGCATATGTCCTTCCTGCCAGGTTCCTTATGAATTTTCCGTAGAACTCCAGCATTCCCATAAATTACTTGATTTCGTCCTTGCTTGTGGGGGGCACCAAATTTACAATGGTGTTTTGTAGCTCAGCTTTGGGACATATTCCTTCAGCTGTCATCTTGTGTCCCAAAAAATCTAGTTCTGCGCAGCCAAACACACATTTCTCTTTTTTTAGCGTTAGTCCTTGCGACCTGAACCTTCCCAGCACGCGTCTCAGCCTCTCATCATGCTCTTCATGGTTTTTTGCAAATATGAGCACGTCGTCCTGGTAACACATGACACCTGGGATGTCTTTCAATATGTTCCCCATGAGCCTCTGAAACACGGCGGCCGCCGAGACTAACCCGAAAGGCATCCTTTTGAACTTGTACACGCCCATAGGTGTCACAAACGCTGTGAGTTCTTGCGACTCTTCGTGTAGTTTGATCTGAAAGTAGGCCGAGGTGAGATCGAGTGTGGAAAACACCTTTGCCCCCTCTAGCATGCTCATCATTTGGGTGATGTTCGGCAGAGGATATCGATCGACCACAACCTCTTTGTTCAATGCCCTCAGGTCGATGCAGAGCCGAACCGAGTCATCTTTCTTCTTTGCGGCCACGATGGGTGCTAACCATTCCGTCGCTTCCACCGGTTCGATGACTCCAGCCTTGCATAATTTCTCTAGTTCAGACTTCACCTCTTCTTGGATGGCGATGGGAAGCTTCCTGACTTTGGCCACGACCGGCTTTGCGTTCTCTTTCAATTTTATCTTGTGACAGTAGTTTTTTAAGCATCCTAGCTCCCCTCTGAACACTTCTTTGAACTCAGTCACTACGTCTGCCTTATGCTCCTGTATCTCCTGTATCAGGATCTGGGGATTACTATTAGGATTGAGATAGACCCCCAACTCTTTCTGTGCTTGCCACCCCAAGATGTTATCCCCGACTGTAGACACATACACCTTGGACACTGTTGTCCTGTTTCTGTATTCAATTTTTCCTAAAAAGTAGCCTTTCATTGAGATTGGGCGGCCGGCATACCCTCCAGGCCTCAAGTCCATTTTTCTCAAAATTACCTTCACCTTGGACACACGAGAGAATTCTTTTGCATTAATAATTGTTATCCTGGAACAGGAATCGAACAATGCTTCTAACTCAGTGCTCCCCACTTTTATGGTGTCTTTGGGGCTGCTGACTTGACCCTGATCAACCTGCACCACAATTTCTTCACACGTAGTGTCATTGCGACTTTGGACCTGACTCACTTTAACCTGCAATACAATTTCGTCACAAACTACATTCGTCCTGTCTCTACTCTGTCTACTGAGCCCTTGCCCACTCTTGCAATACTGCTTGAAGTGACCTTTCTTGCTACACTTGTTACATGTAAACCTGAGGGCGGGGCACTCTTTGTCATTAGTTAGATGCCCCTGCTTGCCACATCTATAGCAGGTGCCCTTGAATGATCCTCCCAATTTGCTCTCCTTCTGCTCTCTACCCGCTACCTTCTGGCCTTTGATCACAGACACAGCCTCACATTCAGTCACCACCTCACTGACATTGGGTTTATCTTCACCTCTTTTCTCCCCAGTGTCATTGATCAGCTACCCGCTAGCATATTCGCCGCACACGTTCCTCTCTTCCCCCAGTGACAGTTCATCAAAGTGAGGAGATCGCTGATGGGTAAACACAACACGCCTGAGGGCAGCTGGCGAGCGTTACCTTATTTCCATGAAGCGGAGACTGGTACCTTTCAACTGTCAGGAACGCAGTTGTCTTTTTAACGATCTCAAATCTGCACTTCAGTCAGCACGGGATCGTTTACTTGCAGTCGCTCTTCATTTCCATGCTCCAGTCTGTCATGAGCGCAAGAATGTGCTCAACAATACCTGCTGCACATTCCGTTCTTCTCTGCGTGTTGAGGTCGTAGACCTCAAGTGACCCTCGTCGCCAGTGTGAAGATGGCCAATTAATACCAGGACGATAGGTTGAAATAACCAAGTAGTGTTTATTAAGTACAAATCCTCTACGACCTCAGCCACAACAAGCTTCGAAGGAAGCAGCACCGCTATGGCCCCCGGGCGCTCGCCTTGGAACGCTGGTCGCGGTGACATTCAAAATGATGTCACCGCGAGCAGCACCATTACATGCGGAGGTGCCGGGGGACGAGAAGATGGAAGATACCACACCTATTCCACCAACCCATTTTCCGCAGAGCCTGCCTCCAAAGCTGAAACACAATCTGCGTAGCCGAAAGCAGGGGTCGCCTCATTGGGGCAGAGTAAAGAAAAGTATGTAGGGACCGATCTCCCAAGCAGTGCCGCTCCACAGCATAGGCTGAGTCCGCTCTGTCCCCATACCACTACTCATTCAAAACAAGTAGATGCGACGCAACATAATAGGACCAAATATATGAGGTAGACAGCCCCCCACAATACGTAGATAGAAAGCTCGTCTGAACCGCCACCCTCACCGCTCACCCATCCCAAAGAAACTGACCTAGTGCAAAGTTCACCTGCCGTAACCACCGCGGGGGAATCGGGTAGGGAGGATTTTGCAATTGATACAATAGTTGCGGGAGCGATACAATCTGTAATAAAAAAATATTTTCAAAAATCTGCAGTAATCCCCATTTCTTAGAGCATAGATACTCTAACGAATTCTGTGGGGCGTGCAATGTGTGGTCCGTGGTGAGCTTGAGGGCTGCATTGGTGGTAGTAGGATGGGAGTGGGGCTTTGTGGGTGGTTAAATGTTGCAGGATACTTCATTAGAATATTTTACTTACTTTCACTTAGATTGTAAGGAAAAGTTTCACCATATATTTATCATCTTGCTGAATGTTAGTGTTTACTGAAGTGAACAGCAGCCCTGTGCTGCTGTTAACCTGAGAGCCTGATTTTGAAGGTCAGGAGGGTTGCACGTGGCCTCCGTGCCGAACTTTGAGGATCACTGCCTTAGAGCATCATCTGGGGCGAAGCTCAAATAACGTGTTATTCCCAACTCCTGAAATTGCTGGATGCTCTAAGTCTAAAACAAAATGAAAGTCTTAAAGATGTGTATAAATGGGAAAAGCAATTTAAAATCACCCCATCCCAGCTGATAATAGCAAAATCTCCATAGGCTGAACTACTGCTGCCAAATCACAGCTACCAGGTTCTATCATGGTAGCAGCACTTGTGCAATGCCACATATGTCACATCTGCAAACACAAGGAGATGATGGACGGAGTTCTTTTCAGACACTCACCCCCAGTCACAGATCTGGGTTTAATCCATCATCATTCTTTAGCTCACAATGCCACCCCAGTTCAGACCTAGCCATATGCAAATCAGTCTTGCCCCTGCTCCTCATGGGAACAGGTCAGACTAAACTGCCATGCCATATCTTCCCTGGACCGGAAGCAAGCATTCTGGGACCGGTTTCGGGGTATCACCCTTCATCAGCCTGGCTAGCTTTAATCCAGTGGCAAAGTGAGCAAGGGAACCACGTCTGGGCATACCCTGCCAATTTAGGGTGAACAAAGGAAACACAAGGAGATGATGGACAGAGCACTCAAACTTTTCAGACACAGTTCTGGATTTAATCCATCATCTCCTTGTGTTTACACATGCCACATCTGCCATAAATCAGAGCTCACTACCCACTTTCTAGCCATTCTCTGCGTTTAACTTCAAATGTCCAGGATGGGAAGGATAAAACTTGGGGTAATCTTGAGGAGTGGTAATAATCGCAGATTTAAGGGCTCATATATAAAGATTTGGCGTAGGGCAGCACCATAAGCCTTCTTGCAGCGCTTCCCTATGTCAGACGAAAGGGGCAGAACTATGCCATATCGATGAGATACGGCACATTCCTGTCCTCTTCTCCTGCGCTGGTGCACAATTGTTTGCCATGCGGCAACGCATGCAATGTGGGTGTCTGTATTGTGGGAATGATTGTTTTTGTGCAGGAAGGAACACCTACCTAAACAAAATCAATGGAGGAAAATGGGAATTGATCCTCTTACCACCAGTAAAGCAGGTATTGCCATTTTTACATGTGCATGTATTACAGTGCCAGATTGCCAAGTAAAGTACATATTTCCATGCCAGATTCCTCATTGCCATGCAAAATACATATTACTGTGTAAAGTACATATTGCAATGCCAGATTCCACATTGTCATGTAAAATTCATATTGCCTTGTCAGATTTCAAATGGCTGTGTAATTATATATTACAATATAAGATTCCACATTGCCATGTAAAATACATATTGCCATGTCAGATTTCAAATTGCCAAGTAAAGTACATTTTGCAATGTCAGATTCCACATTGCCATGTAAAATACATATTCCTGTGTAAAGTACATATTGCAATGCCAGATTCCACATTGTCATGTAAAATACATATTGCTTTGTAAAGTACATATTGCAATGCCAGATTCCACATTGTCATGTAAAATACATATTGCCCTGTCAGATTTCTAATTGCCAAGTAAAGTACATATTGCAATGTCAGATTCCACACTGCCACGTAAAATACATATTGCTGTGTAAAGTACATATTGCAATGCCAGATTCCACATTGTCATGTAAAATACATATTGCTTTGTAAAGTACATATTGCAATGCCAGATTCCACATTGTCATGTAAAATACACATTGACATGCCAGATTCTACATTGGCCTTACAAAGTAACGCACATTGAGGGTTCTGTGCGCAGTATGCTCGTATAAGTGTGTGGTATTAGTGAACTACTTGCATAGGCAATTGGGACGTTTTAGCTTGTGTCTTATTATTATTTTTATTGATATAGTCTTATGCACGACAAATGCCCGAAGGCTTCTTGGCGCTGACATCCGAACTGGTAGAAGCACTGAAAAAAGCCGGTTTTAAAGAGAGGCTGAAAGAAGCCAAGTTTTAAGTTGCTTTTTAAAACTAAATACATTTGACTGAAATTTAAGTTTCAGAGGGAGTGTGTTCTGTGATTAGATCTAAAACCTCTACAGCAGACCACACAATAATGTATTGCAGCAGTAAAAAGTAGTTTCTACATAAGCACATATTGTCATGCCAGATTGCACATTGGCAAAGCAAAGTGTTGTGTTTCCTCAAATGTTGCGTCGTAACAAATGGCAAGCACACAGAAGATATAGTGCTACAGCAATACCCACAACTTTACCCACCCCACTTCATTCCAGTCTGGAATCCTCTCTTCTTTATGACATAGGAACAACTCCAACTAGATTGTGTAGGTGCATGTAGGCCAGCAGCACAGAAAACACAACCCATGGCTCTTTCTTACAAAACATAAACAAACATAACATTTTTATCGCATATGACGTAGTAACACTGGACAAATTGGAAAGAAATATAGAAAGAAAACACATAGGAAAACTCACAACAATAACAAAGCAAGTAACATAATAAAGATTACGATATGTCTTCCTATTAACATATTCTATATTAAAAGAACATTCAGCATAAATACAATATAATCCTACCTATTACACATAAATGTACTCAAGAACATGTGAAATAAGTATCAGGGAAAAAAATAGCTGTAAGAAATTGTATTATTATTTGGGGTGGGTGACTACCCACCTCAAGAAATAATCACAACTCTTGTTGGGGTGAACCCTTAAATCCACTAAAGTAACTTAACATCAACCACCTGGTAGCAATGGAACAGAGCGGGCAGACCTAACTTAGGGCAATCTGTAAAGTATTTATGCAGTACCAACCAGTAATAAAATCCAAAACCAATAAAAAATCCTAAACCAAGTTAGAACTATAGGGGCCGATTATGATGTCTTCTGGAAAGCAGTTTGACCGAATCGGTTGCGGAATGCTTTCCAAATGACTCGGGTTCGGGGAGTCCCATCGACCGATTACGGTGTGTCCGAACACATTCGGTCGGACTCCCATTGACTTCAATGGGAGCCTGTATCTCAAGCGAGAACACAGGCTCCCATTGAAAAAAGGGGTAGTTGTGGAAACCCTTGCACACTGTGGCGGGCACCCCATGGTGCCTGCCACACTGTGCATGCATGGAAAAAGGGAACCTATGGGCCCAATTTGGGGGGGGGAGGTGCTGGGTGAAGGGGTGCCTGCTACGGGCCCCCAAAGTCAGATTTCGACAGCCAATAGATGTCAGGACAACCAATTTGGAAAGGCCGTCCGAAAATGACATCCTAATCGCTCGTTCGGAAATGCAGCCGGTAGACCTGTACGAGTCGGCTCTGACCGACTCGGTTACTCCGAATGCCATTCGGAATGAATCGGACAGTTTGAACGGTTTCCGGACATCAGAATCAGTCTTTCGGAAATGTTTCTGAGTCGGTTGGAAACTAGGCTTCTGAATCGTATTTGAATGCCGTTCGGAGCCTTTCCGAACAACATCGTAATCAACCCCATAGAGTACAATTTCATAAACGAAATGGCACAAAAAAAACAAAAATCCAACAAGGGGTACTGGATATATGAATTTTAAACTTTTAAGTAGAAGTAGAGCAAAGAAAAAGTAAAGCACCAATGAATTCAGTGGTCAAGGTAGACCGGTACTAAGATGCAATTTCGCGATGACCGAGATGGAGCCCTCCGCGATGCACCAAGTGGATTGGTCCCGGTGAAAGTCTGAAACTTCAAAAAAGTTTTTAAGTCCCACTAGTCAATAGGAAACGTTTTCAAAAGGGACCAAACTTTCTTCCAGTACCCAACAACCACAGGAGCACACGTCTAAATCCCTGCAGAATCTCAGGGGAGGCACTTAGAGACGCACAAGGTGTCAGGCAAGGGCCAACAGCAGGGCCCAGTCCATGTCTAGTTGCCACCGGTTAGATGGGTACATCCAGGAAAAGGCCTCTTGCAGTTTGATGTCTAACTGTAACCACGCAAGAGGTCAGGCAACTGACCCTGGGAGGCCACTTCTTTGTACTGGGTGCAATAGGGGTCAGGTCCAAACCTTTCAGGTCACAGATAGCAGATCCGGTTCCATTTGTCTTCTATAGTTCCAGAAAGTGTTCTGAAGTGGGTGCCTCAAGGTGCCACATTAATGCCTGGCACCAGCTAGGTGGTGGGGGTGACTGCTGGGCATTCACTAACCAATGGAGTTGAAATTCCTGTGGCCAACCGTACCATTTTCAAGGTAGCAAAAGTTTTCAGCCACATGTGATTTGATTTGATTTTTGCATTTATAGAGGGAAAACTTGTCACTCCAGAAGGAGCATCCTGGCGCTATGCGGAGGTGAGGATGAGATGAAGCCATGGGGACTCTATATCAGGGATAGGTAGAGTTGGTCTGGAGCTACAAAGATCCAGGTTTTCAGTGCCTTCCTGAAATGTGTCTCAGTTTTTAACATTCTCTAATGCATTGGCAAAAGGTTCCAGGCTTTAGTTCCTAATGCGACTACCGTTTTACCACCTTTTGTTTTGTACTTGAGAAGGTTTGCTGATGTTGATCTCAAAGTTCTGGATGCGGTCTATGAGGTGAATCTGGCTGAGAGATACGTTGGGCCTAGGATTTGTGTGGCTCTGAAAGTGATTAAGAGAATCTTAAATAGGATTCTCTTATGTAGTGGGAGCCAGTGGAGGGTTTTAAGTGGTGCGGATGCTGAGGACTTTGTGGTAGTTTAAGGACTAGACGTGCTGCAGCGTGCTGTACCACCTGTAGTCTTTTCAGTGTTTGTTTGTTGGCTCCTGCTAAGAGGCTGTTGCAATCATCCAGGCGCGATAGGAACAGAGCCACCGCTATTTTTTTCTTGGCCATTAAGAGAATGAAGTCAGAGAATGTTGTCAATGACTTGATGAACTGAAGCAGGTCCCTGCCACAGTCAGTGCGTGTGGTCGAAAGGAGAGGTCAGTGTTGAATTGTACTCCTAGGTTTTTTGCCACTGTAACAGTGGTGGGTGGTGGCGTCGTACCTTCAGGCCACCAAGCATTCGGCTGGAAGGGATTGTCTTTTCCCATTACTAGAATCTCTGTTTTGTAGGTGTTACACATGAGGTGGTTGTTCCTCATCCAATAAATGACCTCGGCAAGGTAGAGTTTAAAATTGAGTTCAGCATCAGTAGAATCTTTGTCTTGGCATCCTGTTCTCCCTGTTTCAAGAACGCCCTAAGTGTTACATGTGGCTCTACAGGCTCAAGCAGGATTTGACAGTGTGATGTCATAGAATGCCCCCAGCCCCCAATCTGACTATTGTGTGGAATTCAGGGGAGTTGTCTCTGCCCATTCAAGTCAGTCTATTATTTGCTTCTGGAAGGCATTGTTCATACCCATTCAAGGCTGAGCGCAGTCCAGGAGAAGCTGGAAACCTAATGCAAATTAGACTCCAGGAGCTTCAGGCAGGGAAAATGTAACTTGTTAAATGTTCACAGTTGAAATGGATTTTCATTAACTATTAAAACAGTGTCTTAATATTTTTCTAGCTGGTCCCTTTCATGAGTTTGAAGTATTAGTATTTTAATCTACATTCTGGTATTCTACACAGGACAGATAGTCCTACCACTGTGAAAATATATTTTGGGCCTTGTCACTGTAGGGACATGATAATATTAATTTTCTATGTCTCACTTTTAAATACCATGCACCCTATGTTGTCGGCTACGTGGCTTACATAGCACTGGCTTACTCATATTTAAGAGGGAGGTTTTACCTGTCAAAAAGTGTTCTTTTAACCAGTCATACTGTACGTTTTATACTGCAGATGTCTGGCTTCACATGGTAGACCTAAAGCTATGTTTTCTTTTGTTACACTAAGTGCTGCAATCCACAGGTGACAGTCGACTTTTCATGCCATGAGTATATTTCTGCACTATATACAATGGCCTTATAGAAAAGTTAAATGCACCAATCATGGATGAATCCATTTCTCCATGTTTTAGGGGTCAAAGCACATACAGTGAAACAGGACAGCAGTACCCCAGTGTAAAAATAAAAAAAAAATACAAAAACATAAGCCCCAACAAACTGTGAAAAATCTGGGGTGACCACGCAGAAAAGGCGGATTACCTACACCAAGCCATGTATGTAACCCCACACACCTCAGAAAGCCATTGTGCCTACATTCAGATAAAGGTACTTAGGCATGCCCCTCTAACAATCAGTTATCAAGTTTGTCCCACCCACATCCTCGTCACTCTTTAGACCTTCTTCTCCAATTATTTTCAATGTCGAAGGGATGGAGAACTCCAGCTCAGCTACACATATCACCCCAGAACACTATCAGTGGTTTTGCAACAGAAGCACAGGCAAGGCAGCAAATGTTGCCAATACATTTCCTTCTCATCCTAAATTGGGCAGAGTCCTTCAGCCTTTAGGAGAAAGATAAGTTCCATATCTCTTATTTTATTAACAAATCTAATGTTAACTTACAGCTCTGAGCATATTGACTGAAAATAATGCAGTGATCTTACACACACTGTTAACATTGCCATGCAAAATATTAGATTTCTGACCCTGACACACAAAGACACTCTCTAAACAGTTAGTGCTCTCATGTTGGCACGCAAAAAGGCCTGGTTTGTATGTGTGTTTGTCTATTGTATGTTTGTTTGTATTACAAGGAAAGCCTTGCCACACTTGACAGTGCTTATAATCCTCACACACATTTTCAGACCGCAGCCCTCAGGGTGAAAGGCAGCCAGCCAGCAGAGGACTGGGAACCAAAACATACCTGGCAAATGTAGTCTAACCAGCCCCCAAACTACGCAAAGCGAGTGAGCAAAGTGAGCGAGTGAGTGAGCAAAGCGAGCGGGTGAGCCTGATCACTGCCAGGGGGGTTTCATTTAAACTTGTCTCCTGGACTTTTTTTACTTACCTCAAACAACCTTATTCGTAAACCCTATAAAATTGCCATTCCCATAAACTGGGAATATCTCAACATAAATAATCCCCTACTAGCAGCACTCCTCAAACAAACAATTTAAAATTCTCAAAATAATACCACCAAGATTAGCTAAGAAAAAACAACAACAGATGTAGATGTCAAGGAACACCAGTGAATAGGGGGAAGGATGCTGATGTCATGGATGTATGACGTTACAACGCATACTTTTACAACGCATACCTTTACAATGCATTTTTTACAATGCAACATCCATTACAACGCATTCCATTACAACGCATGCCATTACAATGAATTTTTTAAAAACTACCTTTACAACGCATTCCATTACAACGCATACTACCTTAACAATGCATACCATTACAATGCATAACATTACATTGCATGTATGGTAAGTATTGGATAGTGTAGGGGTACAAATTACTAGTCTAACTCCAGGGGGGTGCAACAGTAGAGTAAGTGTTGGATAGTGTAGGGGAAAAATTACTATTCTAACTCCAGGGGGTGCAACAGTAGGGTAAGTGTTGGATAGTGTAAGGGTACTATGCGTTGTAATAGTATGCGTTGTAATGACATGCGTTGTAGTGGTGTGCGTTGTAGTGTCATGCATTTTAGTGTCATGCGTTGTAATGGTTGTATGGTAATGGCATGCGATGTAATGGATGTTGCGTTGTAAAAGTTGCGGTGTAAAGGGTGTTTCCCCGATGTCATAGGGCCTTTATGGACTGAGTTCATAATTTAATTCTGGAGTTTTGGGTTTTCCAGATGTTTGCTTTAGTGGCAATGAAAGCCTTATGCATAATGCCAGCCTCTAGTCTCGTAATCAAATTCACCCTCTGCTCCTTATACAGCAGTTTTTTTTAACAGGATGCAGCAATACCAGGGCCTCATTGTGGGTCAACAGGGTTGGGAAATTGTTCTGCGTGTACAGGATGCATATGTCCAGTCCTGCCCAATCATTGAACAAAGCATTGCATTTTGGGAGTTGTAGTCTTTAAATACCGAAATGGAACATACTGGACACATTCCCCTGGTACCAATGACTTGTAAGAAGAAAGTGGAGACTGGGTGCCAGGTGAATTCATCCAGTACGTTCCATTTCGGTAATTAAAGACTACAACTCCTGGCTGACATAGAATTAACTTTTTTGCAAATTAAGGCATAATAAAGGGGATTCCGGATCCTTTAAGTAAGTATGCCTATAGCGTTTACTAGTTTTAGTAACAGGTAGATTGAGACCGTTATCTAACACAGTGCTTCACTAATATTTACAAAAATGGCACAAGGCTACCATGGAATCCAATTGTTACTTGCTGTGATGTCATCTAGATGCAAGGAGTTGTGATGTTCACTTCTTCACCCATATGATTTCTCCGAAATTGCACTAAAAATGGCCATTGAGGTACATAACAGTGGCGGCTGGTAATTTGAGCAGGTGGGAGACTGGCGGGGCACACATGTGCACTTATACACACATACTCACACTCACCCATCTACATGTACACTCACTCACACTCATACATTCACAAGTGTGCACACATACATCCACCATTTACAAGTTCAAATACATGCACACACCCATTCAATGCATGCACTCACAAATATGCAGACATTCATACATACACACATGCACCCAACACTAAGGGCCTGATTCTGATGCGGTTAGGAGAGCATTCCCACCTAATGCCTGATTCTGATGCAGTTATGAAGGCCTCCTAACAGCATTTGCTCCTTCCAAATCAGATCGTGATCGTGTCTTCCTGACCGAGGGCCCAATTATGATGCGGTTAGGAACATATGCTCCCATTGAAGTCAATAGGAGTCCAACCAAATCGTATCGGGAAGCATCCAGATGCATCGTACTCCGTCGGACAGACTCAGACCCGAGTGGGTTCCAAAACGAAATGGGTCAGGAAGCATCAGAATCTGGCCCTAAAAAGACAAGTTACCGGGCCGCTAGCGGTGACATCGGGTGTCGGGAGGAAAGCCTCGGTGGTTCCAGGACAATTAGACTGCCACCCCATCTCATTGTCTGACCTTGTTATGGGTCAGTCAATGGGAGGAGTTGGCAGTCCTATACTTGTCACAGAGGGGAAGAGGGTCAAGAGACTTACTGACACCACCCCACTCTGTGGTGAGCGTTCCTGATGGACACTCAGCCCTGAGCACTTCAGGGCTTAAAACTGAAGCACACAGGTTTGAATCTAGCAGTGATGCTCCCTCTCTTCATGAGGGGAGGACCGCCAGGTGCTTTGCAGGGCTGAGGAGGTCAAAACCACAGGGTTGTGAAATCATCAACCCGGCAAAGTTCAGCTCACAAAGCCAGGTGCATGTGCATCTAGAACATGACCTGGGATCTGACCTGAACACGAAGAGTGTCTGTCAGGCTGATCTTTGCTCAGTCTGACAAACACTCTTCATGCTTGTAAAATAGTGCGGGGGGGTCGGGCCCCTCCATCCTTCAGGACGTGCTGCGGCTGTCTGTGTGCGATTAATTTGTGCTGGAGCTGCGCACGCCTGTGAGAGGCATGTGTGTCAGTAAACGGAATGTGCTGTTAAACCTGGGGTTGGGGTGACCTGTGAGCAGGGGTGGGCAAGACAGCTAATTCACACAGAGAACCAAGCTTGGGGTCTAGCGTGGCCCTAAAAATGAAAGCGCGACTCGAGCCACTGTGAGACATGGCATGTAAAGCACAGAACAAATTCCATGCAAAAACATGATAACTCATTCAAATGAATAAAAAGAAGTGTCTTAAACATTTGTTTATATGGCGTATTTAAATTTAATATATTAGATTAAATCTGTGCACTGAGTGACATTTATTGAGATTATCTGTTTCTGATCATAAATTTCAAGAATGTAAAGTAAAAATGCATCATAGGAACACGTAAGGGGGCTCTGCTTGCAGGAACGACGTGGGAGCGAGGCTGTGGCCATCGCTGAAAGGGGACACAGACAGGCCTGCACTTCACTGCTTCTGAGGGCCGCCGGGCTAGAGTGCGCTCGCCCAACACCCAGGCTCGCTGGTGTGACGTGGTCCCAGTTGCGTGGTGCTTACGGCCAGTCTGTGTACCCCCATCGTGTGCAGGTAAGGACCTGGATAGGTCCTTAGTTAGGCAACAAGAAAAAGCATTGTGCCTGTGGTGTTATTACAGAGTCAGGTCTCTACAAATCTACAAATTGCTGACTCACCAAGTATGGCTAGCAAACGTGAGGCGGGGGTAGTACAACCCCCGGGCGTATTTATTAAAAATATAAAATCTAAATAAAATTGAAATAAACAATATTTACACAATTATTTACGCAGAAAAACGTACTTGACATTAGATTACAATTCATGTACACAGATATCAGATGGCTAACCTTAACATGTTTCTAATATAAAGTATTTCCTATCCGAAACTAATATCTGAATCATAATCTTTTTCTGCGTATCCTATTGGGCCTACGGCCAGGTCGCTAACTGGTGTCAGATCCTTATCACTCAGCCATGCCCTCCTGTAGGAGTGCGCATGCGCAGAGGGCCCATTTACCAAGCGGGGCATTCCCCTCCAGTTACCCCCGTACACTCCATGAACCCCATTAACAAAAATGGGGGCCCTTGCACTCTGCGCCGTTTAGTGACGTCATTGTGCCCGTGCGGGGTGGCTAACCAGCCTAAAGAAAGCGTGACTCCCCCCTCCCCCGCACCCATCCAGCCAACCGGATGTACCGCCCCTGGAGTTCTAGGAGAGACCACTTGTCCCTCCCCCTGTGCAACCCCATTCAAGAATAGCGCTGCCCCCTAAGGACCTTAAATTGACTGCTCACCAATCATGACCTTACCGCCTGACCAAGGTATAGCAATAAATACGACGATGAATGACCTATAAATGGAAAAAGTTCTAAGGAAAAAATATTCATACAATACACCTGTTATATTGGGAAAAACCATATTAACCACATTATCACACAACAATCAATATCTGCTTTAGGGGATGGTGGGTGGGGAAAAAGATAGCAGCCTCCTACTAGGCTGAGGTAGGGCAGGCCTGGGAGTGCGGGAACAAGAGAACGCCTCCCGCGCTCTTCAGCCTTTTTAAGCCCTAGTGAGGCCAGACCAGTTTTAACTGGTCTGACCCCCCAGCTCCCCCTTGACCTGGAAGCGATCCCATCGCTTCCGGGTCACCTGGGAGCCTTATCACCAATCAATGGTGAAGCGCGCTCACCGCATCACGATGACACGGCGGGGCTGTGCCCCAGCATGGACTGTAGGCAAGGGGGAGGGGAGGGCCGGTGCCCTACCATACCAACGGCGGGGCCGATACCGCCTTTCTCTATGGCCAGGGACTACCGAACATCCCTCTCCCCCGCCTTGTGAACACCAACATTTATTAAAAATGGACATGAGGGAGAATTTCTTTGGAGGCGGGGGGTGATACAACCCCCGGGCGTATTTATTAAAAACATAAAATCAAAATAAAATTGAAATAAACAATATTTACACAATTATTTACGCAGAAAAACGTACTTGACATTAGATTACAATTCATGTACTCAGATATCAGATGGCTAACCTTAACATGTTTCTAATACAAAGTATTTCCTATCCGAAACTAATATCTGAATCATAATCTTTTTCTGCGTATCCTATTGGCCCTACGGCAAGGTCGCTAACTGGTGTCAGATCCTTATCACTCAGCCACGCCCTCCCGTAGGAGTGCGCATGCGCAGAGGGCCTGTTTACCGAGAGGGTCCTTCCCCTCCCCCCGGTTAACCCCGTACGCTCCATGAACCCCATTAACAAAAATTGGGGGCCCTTGCACTCTGCGCCATTTAGTGACGTCATTGTGCCAGTGCGGGGTCGCTAACCAGCCTAAAGAAAGCGTGACTCCCCCCTCCCCCGCACCCATCCAGCCAACTGGATGTACCGCCCCTGGAGTTCTAGGAGAGACCACTTGTCTCTCCCCCTGTGCGACCCCATTCAAGAATTGCGCAGCCCCCTAAGGACCTTAAATTGACTGCTCACCAATCATGACCTCACTGCCACAGGCCAGCGTAGTTGCCCAACTATCTGGCCCCCCTATCCTCCTACCCTGAAAGGTCATGCCCAGCCCTAACACCCCCTTGCCAAGTCATAATATTCTCCAATAAGATCTCATTGCCTAATCTAGTCAGATGGACCCCGTCTGTTAAGAAGCATCCATGCGCTGTTTTGCAGTTGAGGTGACCTGAACAATTTCTCAATTTTATTGTTGATCCTCTTTACCGGGTGATTCAATGCCTTTACAGAATCTCCTCCCCTCCATTTGAATCTGGCTATTATCTGTGACCAAACTATTGTGCAGCCCTGGCATGTCTTAGCTAACCAGCCTACCTCAGATATTATCTCCTCCAACAAGACCCTTATCCCCAAATTCACCAGATCGTTCCCGCCCAAATGCAAGATCACGACTGTGGGCGGCGGACTGTGTCTGCTCAACAGATCTGTCACAAACCCCCTGAACTGACTGAGGCAGAGACCCCTTTTCCCATGGAAAGATAACTGGAAACCATCCTGCTCAGCCCTCTGTCTGTAGTTACCTGCAAGAAAGACAGATTTCATGCGCCGAAAATACGAATGATCAATAACCCATACATCCTGTGGTCCTTTGTCCTGAGGATGTGGCCTCCTTTGTGAAGAATCTTGCTGTTGACGTGCTGACGGCAGTTTCCCTCCTCCGTGACAGGTTCGAGAAACTGAAATTTAAGCAAACAAAGAGGACAAGCATCAGTCTACCGTTGTCTTGACACTCTCACAACATGTGCAGCCACACATAGCGCTTGTAACAATTAGAAGACCATTTTCCAATTCTTTTTACACTGTTGCTGTGCAAACCCCTAGCTGTTGCCTCGGTGGCATCCCCTATCCGAATGAATGTGTTCAAAAGTCTTTTGGATCCAAACCAGTCTTGTCAATAGCCATGGCCAATACCCTTTTAAATTGGAGTCAACCCAATCACACGATGAGGGAACTCGACCGTGTGCACAATGAGATATTTAACCAAGTACTTTGCACTCAAACTATTAATAGTTTTCAGATTGACACTCTACTTGGAGTGACCCACCGTCAAAGCCACTTAGAAATAAATGAAAAATATTAACCAAGGAGCATGAAATGTACAATTTAAATTTCAAGCATAAATTTCTGCCATTCATCAGAAGAAAAAAGTTCCAAGCAAGCTTGCTTCATCACTTCACCAATGTCTTTAATTTTTCATTTTTGGTCATTTCCACTGTATAGATGACACAGACATTTACTTTTTAGGTTTCTTGTCAGTACATTAATTTTTAGATTGATGTGAGGATAAATTGGAGTGATGCTCATGTTCACTTTTCTATTTTTTCAAGCACTGGGGTTTTTCCGATACTGGTCGCGAATAATTGTATAATTTGGAAAGAATATTGGGATAAAGTTAGTAGACATTGACTGATTGAGAGCAAAGACTATTACTTTATATGGTGAGAGATGTCACTAGGGTGACAGCATCATGAATGTACGAACATGCTTTTCGATTGAGTAACATGAACTGTAAATACGTATGATGGATATTTTTAAATTTATTTTTTCCTTAAAACCACCTAGAGTGGGGTTCTACATATTCAATTAAAATACAGCAGATGTATGATCATGATATATTATTTTAGAATAGAATATAGGCAGGCCAACGCTAAGTGTATATATGTTGTATAGACTGGTATATAGGCAGGATCAAGTGGATGTTGGTTGATAAGAAATTGTATTACTTTAGGTTACTTTGATTCTCATGGTTTCTTTTTTGTGTTTTTCTTGTTTTTTCACAGCCCTGATGATGTCCCGGTAGGGACGAAACGCGTAGGCTGTAGCTGTGGGAAATGTGTAAATTTTGCAACCTTTATGTATGAAAAAGAATATGCTCATCTATACAGTGGAAATGACCAACGAATGAAAAATTAAAGACATTGATGAAGTGATGAAGCAAGCCTGCTTGGAACTTTTTTCTTCTGATGAATGGCAGAAATGTATGCTTGAAATTTAAATTGTACATTTGATGCTCCTTGGTTAATATTTTCCCTTTTAAATTGGAACCTGGTGAGCAGGGTACCGTCAGCATGTATTAATAGGGTCCCCCTTGTTGCACTACTCCTCTGTTGGAGGAAGGCCTCTAGATGCATCACTGGGCAGCATGGGTTGCCTTGTGCTCAATGAAGTACGAACCCCTCACCACGGGCTACTTGGTCATTCTTAGAATTTGTAATGGTTATTAGCAGTGTGCTACCCTGCATCTTTATGTGTTCCAGCTGAAGCCCCCTAGCACATCCTGTTTGTTGCGCGTCACTAATTCACCTATTCTAAATGCCCCATAAAAAGCTAGTGTAAAGGCAGCCCTGAATAATAATGCCTCTCCTGTTGAGCTGCAATTGCCACCCAGGGCAGTTAACAGTGATAGCATTTATCCTGAGCTAACATAGAAAAGTTATTTTACAGTTGAATGAACAAATCACAAATCACTGTTATTTTCTTTTTTTTCTTTCTTTTATTTCACGTGATGAATGTTCATAAAAGTTTTCCTAGCCGACACGTGTTTCGTCTGAAATGGTGTTTATCCACAGACTTCTTCAAGGCTTAGTTTATTCAGTTCGACCTGTTAATTTCTTGCTCGCCACCCCTGCTGCAATGTCTTATGGGGTTGAAATATCCTATAGGTCTATTCTCCACGTTCTTCTTGCCCGTTAGTAAAAGGGTAGTGTCAGTCTCTCTCCATTTTGTATCACTCGGGTATTTTCCTCCTGTGACGATATCTCGGCCACGTAAAATCGGACCAGAGAAGCCCTGTGTGGCTGGGAGCACATACCTTTTTCTTCAGCGGGACCCTGCCAGCTGTCTCCACCCGCCGCCGCAGCCCCTGACATCGCGCTGTGCGGGGGAGACTACAATCCCCAGCCTGGCTTGCGGCAGGAAGCCGCGGGATAGCACTTCCGCGCCAGGAGGCGCTATAAAGTCCCTCAGTGGTCCCAGGGGAGCGGGCGGCCACGTAAAATCGGACCAGAGAAGCCCTGTGTGGCTGGGAGCACATACCTTTTTCTTCAGCGGGACCCTGCCAGCTGTCTCCACCCGCCGCCGCAGCCCCTGACATCGCGCTGTGCGGGGGAGACTACAATCCCCAGCCTGGCTTGCGGCAGGAAGCCGCGGGATAGCACTTCCGCGCCAGGAGGCGCTATAAAGTCCCTCAGTGGTCCCAGGGGAGCGGGCGGCCACGTAAAATCGGACCAGAGAAGCCCTGTGTGGCTGGGAGCACATACCTTTTTCTTCAGCGGGACCCTGCCAGCTGTCTCCACCCGCCGCCGCAGCCCCTGACATCGCGCTGTGCGGGGGAGACTACAATCCCCAGCCTGGCTTGCGGCAGGAAGCCGCGGGATAGCACTTCCGCGCCAGGAGGCGCTATAAAGTCCCTCAGTAGCCCCGCGTCGCGGGAGCGCGCGGGAGCGCCGGGTTAAGGCCGGGACAAGGCGGGACCATCTAAGGCCATCATAGGCCAGAGGAGGCCGGGACGGGCCACCTCCCCTGGCCGTGCATTCAAAATAGGTAAGACATCTTGTGTAAAGTTTTTCAAGTCCAAGCAGGTGACTGCTGCTACGCACAACATGTCTTGTAAGGGGGCCCCAAAAACACCTACTGGGTCTAGGGACCTGGCCAAGGGGACGATGGTTCAATACCTAATTAAGACAACTCCGTCTACTGTCCAACAACCCGTAAGAATAGCACCAGAGCGATTGTTCACCGACTGTTCCTGTAGTGACATCATTCCCCCTCAGTCTGCCGTCGCATCACCAAACTTATCATTCCTGGAGGAACTTAATAGTTTATGCCAATCCAAATACGCGGCCGTTAAGTCGACATCAGAGCATACTAATGCCTCCTTTTGTCCTACAGTCTTCACAAGCCCCCATCCCAGTTCATTATCCCCACCCTATGGAAACCGCTTGGGTACTTCTCTCTGTCTACCTGAATCAGGTAACACGAACCCTATAATGTTTTTCCAGGACCCCTCTGGCGAAAGAAATCGATCAGCCGACAAACATACAGGCACCCATGCGAAGGAGAATAAATCGCTTGTACCCTCAATTACACCAACACTCTTGGCCCAAATACAAACTATGATTAATGCCGCAATACATCCGTTAATAGAAAGAATGAACAATCTTGGAGATAGGATTACGGCAATAGAGGATAAGATCAAGACAAACTCGCTCCCCCTAAAAAACTTGGCAGACTCCAATCTATTACAGCCTTCACGTGAAACTGTAAAGTCTTTAACAACTCCACAAAGTAGTGTCTTCCAACTCCAACGGGCAACCCCAGGTATGCCAACTCAATCCAGCGAGAAAGTTCCCATCAAAATAAAAACATTACCTAGCTGTTCCTTTACAACGGGGCTGAATAATGTAACAATACCACCTAAAGGTCCACTCCCCAAGACAAGGAACATGCAAAGGAAAACAAATCACATTCATCTACCACCGGAGGCTGCCCCGTTCGTGGGTGTCCTGTCTGGGGTGCCGGAACTCTCAAAGGGAAAAACTGAAAGTGAACAGGAGCTGAGAAATAAGGCACTATTTTGGCTACCAAAGAATAGACCCCTACCCCCTTACATTGATGGCAGAATACAATGTGTTAGAAGGGTGGGATGGTTGGGTCCGCTTCGAAAAGAGAGATCCGGTGATCTGGTGCTGATAAAGTTCATTAATAGCAATGTTGTCCCTTACCTCCAATCTAGGAGACGGACCCATACACACCTGGGGGCTATCTGATTTTTATCCTAGGGAATCACTACACCCCCATTCAAGATCATCGAAGAGACTAACTTTTGGCTGGGCCAATATAGCTCTGGGGTGAGGGGCTTTTAACACACAGCCCCTGACTGGACATATTATTGATTCACTACCTGATTTTTCTTAAAAGTTTTTATGTTATAAGGTTATCTACCGTGATATGATTTGAAATGAATTAAAATGATTTGAAATGTAATTGTGTATATATTTTGCAATGTGCTTTTATGATTTTATACTTAAAAATCGAATAAAGCTAAAGTTACTTACTTACTTACTAACAGTGATAGCATTTATCCTGAGCTAACATAGAAAAGTTATTTTACAGTTGAATGAACAAATCACAAATCACTGTTATTTTCTTCTTTTTCTTTCTTTTATTTCACGTGATGAATGTTCATAAAACTTTTCCTAGCCGACACGTGTTTCGTCTGAAATGGTGTTTATCCACAGACTTCTTCAAAGCTTAGTTTATTCAGTTCGACCTGTTAATTTCTTGCTCGCCACCCCTGCTGCAATGTCTTATGGGGTTGAAATATCCTATAGGTCTATTCTCCACGTTCTTCTTGCCCGTTAGTAAAAGGGTAGTGTCAGTCTCTCTCCATTTTGTATCACTCGGGTATTTTCCTCCTGTGACGATATCTCGTCTCCGACAAAAAGTATTCCTGGCGTTCAGCTATGATATTTCAACCCCATAAGACATTGCAGCAGGGGTGGCGAGCAAGAAATTAACAGGTCGAACTGAATAAACTAAGCCTTGAAGAAGTCTGTGGATAAACACCATTTCAGACGAAACACGTGTCGGCTAGGAAAACTTTTATGAACATTCATCACGTGAAATAAAAGAAAGAAAAAGAAGAAAATAACAGTGATTTGTGATTTGTTCATTCAACTGTAAAATAACTTTTCTATGTTAGCTCAGGATAAATGCTGTTCTGTATAATAGGGCATCGACTTGATCATGCCTGTTGTGTTTAGAGAGATGGCCTAAACTGTATCCTTGGAGCTTTCCAGATTGTTCTAATCCTGACAGTTATCACTGTGACCCAGCGCAATTGCAACCCAGCCATCAATCCTTGTATTTGCAGTTAACAGTGATGCCAGCCGCTCTAAACCTATCGGTTGCCTTGTGTCTGGGGTGGCTCCCTGGAGGCGCCCCCATTCTTTTAGAGCCTTCCTCACGATAAAACTATTTGTGGGATCCATAGTGTCCCTGATCTGAGCAAAGAAAGAAACTGCTGCTACATGACGCCTAGCTGTCGCCATGGAGCACCCCTCTTTATTCAAGGCATCCAGATACTGGAGGAATGACCCTGACTTATGCCAGCTATCCGCCCAACCCTGCCCCAAAAAAGTGCAGTAAGAACAGAACGCCCCTTCGTAAGCTTTCCTGGTCCTGTGCGCTAGACTAGCTGCCACGAGGTTCTGTAGTTGTGGACACCAATCTGCCAGAGTGCTTGCGGGAAGTGTGTTGGTGTCGCCTCTGCAGATGGTAAGTGTTCCCTGAAAACCTGCATCTTGAAGCGAGAGAGTGCGTGCGTCTGCTGCATTTTTTAGCACACCTGGGACATGTTTAGCCTTAAACTGTATGTTGAGTTTCATGCACAACAGCACTATCTCCTTCAACAAGCGGAGGATCATTTTACACCAGGCAGCCTGTTGATTGATACATTCTACCACTGTCATATTGTCCGACCAGAAAATCACAGATTGGTTACGCAGTTGATGTGGCCAAATAGCCAGAGCCACCCAGATGGGAAAGAGTTCCATGAAACCTCTATTGGCTGTCAGACCGCTCTCTCTCCACCAATTCGGCCAATGCTGTGCCACCCATGCACTCCCGAGTATGGCGCCAAAACCCACACTGCCAGCGGCGTCAGTCCATAAACCTAACTCCGCTGCCATTGAAGGCCACCAGAAATGCGATCCAAATCCCCATATCCTGGCGAACCTCAGAGGACTGTCTGGTGCGATGGTGCTTCTCCTTTATGCCCGCCATGGCCTGCGAGATAGAACGGGAGAATGGATGTGCCATAGGCATTACCCTTAGTGCAAAGTTCAACTGGCCAACAATCTGTTGTAACTGGTGTAAGGTGACCTTATTTTTTGCCAAGCCTTGCTGGAGTGCTGCCCTACATTTCTGTATTTTTTCTTCAGGTAACCTAAAACATCCCTGTACTGAGTCCAATTCAATGCCTAAGAATTCTATTGTAGTTGCTGGACCGACCGTCTTCCCTGGTGCCAGAGGGACCCCAAAAGCCCGCAAGAGCACGCAAAACTCCTGCAATGCCCAAGCGCATTCCCGGGAGCCCGCCAACCCCAGAAAGAGGGAAAAAGATAACAGCCTCCTACAAGGCTGAGGTAGGGCAGGCCTGGGAGCGCGGGAACAAAAGAACGCCTCCCGCGCTCCCCAGCCTTTTTAAACCCTAGGGAGGCCAGACCAGTTCTAACTGGTCTGACCCGAGCTCCCCCTTGACCCGGAAGCGATCCCATCGCTTCCGGGTCACCTGGGAGCCTTATCACCAATCAATGGTGAGGCGCGCTCACCGCGTCACGATGACGTGGCGGGGCTGCGCCCCACCATGGACTGTAGGCGAGGGGGAGGGCGGGCCGGTGCCCTACCTTACCAGCGGCGGGGCCGATACCAGACATTGGGCTAGAGGGAGGCCCGAACCAGGAGCCTTCTTTTGCTGATCAGCCTCTCTCTCTGAGGTTCTTAAATGAGGCCTCACCACAGGTGCTACTGTCAGGAAGAGCCAGTAGGGGGCTCTACATAAAGCTGCCAATCCTAAACGTTTAGCCCTTGGCAGAGTCGAGCAAAGGATGCAAGGCCCTGAGCCGAAATACTTGCAAGGCCCAGAAATATCACGCTAATAGACAACCGTCGATTGGTTTAATATGTCTAAGTGTTTCATTGTAGTACGCTAGATTTTATTACTGCATTGGTTGACATTTATTGAAATTATTAATTTGTGAACATTTCTTTGGAAACACTAGAGAAAAGACAATCTGATCCGCATAAAATAATTCCAAATCGATGTTGAGCGAACCAAAAGGCAAATAATTTTTAATGCATTAAATATAAATGACAATTTGTATTACTCTATATTGAACAACATTATTTTGTAATAAAGCATATACAAGTGAGGATTTTGTTTGAGAGTAGTTCATACTCGGAACTAAGGGGCATATTATCAAGCACGGCGTTAAAATCATCGCCGCTTTAGAAGTTAAAAACTGCCGCTAAAGCGGCCATAATGGGCTTGATAATATGCCCTGGAGAATTCCAATAGAAGCCCATGTTGACACCACAACATGGGCTTCTATTGGAATTTTCCAGGGCATATTATCAAGCCCATTATTGCCGCTTTAGCTGCAGTTTTCTGGCGCTAAAATGGCAATAATTTTAACGCCGTTTCTTGATAATATGCCCCTGAATTACTTCAAGGCGCTCCCAAACCTGGCAGTTCAGTTACGGAAAATGAGATCGAGAGAGTGAATCTGAGTGATTTGCCTGGGGGCACAAGGTTTAGTCAAGTGGCAAGCCAGGATTCGAGCACAGATTTCCTAGTCTACTAATCAACCACTGCACAAGTGCAACACAACAGCAATGCCTTTTGCACCTTTGTCTTACAAGGGCTAAATGAAGTCTACTTTGCAACAAAGACATTTCTCATGCAAAAGAAATCTGATGCAATATAAGATATCTTTATAGTATTCAGTCTTAGAGGAAGGAAAGAGAATGAATATTGCAATTACATAGCAATCTGTTGATTAACACCCAATAAAATGCATCTGTGCTATCGTCCACTAATACAAAGTAAAGTTTGACTAAGGCCCAGCACCCCTCGGGTCGAGCCTACCTTCGCTGTCTGGTTGCAAAAGAACTATGGTCAGATTACCAAGAATTTAGAGTGGGCTTAAAGCCTGCCCTTTGCTTACCATTTTTGTCTTTATTGTCACTCTCATTTACTTGCTTCTTATTCAATAGCTCAAGTTTTCCATGTTGTGTTTGCCCCTCCCCTTGAGCATAACCTCTTTACTTGTGTCCTTCTACTATTCACTTTTAGGGAACTTTTTTTCTGTTTGCTTAAGCACACCATGAGAGTGCATGTGCTTTCCTAATGTCTCCCTTGTGTGCTCCTCTCCGTTGCACTCCTTGTTAATCTCCCTAACCCTTGTGGTTCTCTCGCCCGTGCTCCCTGCTGATCGTGTGCATGTGCTTCTGCCTTTGCACCTGTGTTCTCTCCCTTGTGTGTGTCTCCCCCTGCCATCTGTGTTGCTCCCTTCCTCGTGCACTTCTTTTCCTTTACTTCCCCCAACTCCTACCGCCTCCTTCTCCTCCATTGCTCCCTTTTCCACTCTTTTCTTTTTATTTAATTTTTTGGGAGGGTCTGGCAGCAAATTAATGCGGGACCTTCTGCTCTTGCAAATAAAAGTGCATTGGTGATTTTACATTTTCATATTTTTTATTTACTAATACATCTCAGATCGGTAAATAAATAAAATATGATGCGGCCACTATGGATGGATCATTACATCTTTTTTTTCTTTTGTTCATGCTGTGCAGCATGAACAAAATTCACTGGCAGAGCCCATTGATCTCAACTGTGAGACCTATTGGCTTTGCCAGACCTTTTTTTAAAAAAAAGGTTAACATATCAATCGCCAAAGGTATGTCAGAATTAGCAAAACAAAGCGACTGGAGACCCATTGATTAGTGCTTAATTTCTAAAAGAAAGATTGCCGGTGCCCAAAGCTCTAGGCACACCGAATACTGAGGATGGTAGTCTTAAAATCACCTTGCGCCTCTTCACTTAACTACCAGACACTCCCTGCCCCTTTATCTCACTCTTACAGACTCCTGCTTTCCTTCTCAGTGACTGTTTTGGTGTCTTTCTCTTCTTCTGTTTTTCTGATCTGTTTCTTTTTCTTCTCTTCCGCTCTGTAAATATCTGATGCAAAAAGCATAAGTGCCTGTTATCAAAAATAAGTGCTGCTGCCCCGACTGCCACCCACCGGATGAAACTAAGTGCTGCCAGTGGTTCTTGCTCTCAGGCTGCTATTTTTAGTGGGTGATATCTACAAAATGCAAATCCACTATGTTTCTGTATCTTATGTGTTCTGCAAGCATATTGCAAGTCCTAAGGAAAACAATCATTTGGACTTGATTTATCTCCAAGTATAAAATTCTTCTTCCTCAGCTGTCTTGCCTTAAACTGAGCTAACCATTCTGTATTTTACAAACCTGAATTAGGGAGGCAAAAGGTGGAAATGTGTAACGATGCTGGCTTAAAATGGCTCTATATTTAGGGTCGGACGTGAACTAAAAGCAGTTTTGGCAAAAATGTTCAAATGAGTCACAGCTCCATTCCTGTCTTTCTCGTTCATCTTCCTCTCTGTCCCCTCTCTCTCTCTCTCACTGTTTTTCTCTCTTTGTGCCCATTCTGTATCCTTCTATGAACCCTGGAGATCTATGGACAGTTGCCCTGGACCTTCAAAAACCTGCCATTACTGGCTTCAGTCCCCCCTCCCCATCCCCCAAGGGAAATGCCCGATGGGATAAATAGCCAGTCCGGCCCTTTCTGCTTTCTCATTGATCAGGGGTCGGGCCAAGGTGAGAGATTCGACCAGGGACAGGCACAGGTCTTCTTTGGTTCATCCACCTGTAGGCAGGAGAGGTGAAATGATAACCACCTCTAGTGGTTTCAGCCTCTTTGTCCTCAGTACAACTGGCTATGCCTCTCTTCGAGTGCCCACATGTGCTGATGGCTGTAGCTGGTAGGCATTGGCACCCGTTTTTGCGGACCAGCACTAATTTATCATCCTTAGTCTTTAATCCTTTTTTTGTGTTGTAAATTTTAATATGATATCATAATACACAGAAACAGTACACATCAGACTTCATGTAAGCAAGAGAGAGAGAATGGCAGAAAAGAGAGAGAGGAGGAAGTGAACAATACAGATCTTGCATCTTCCACCTCCTAAAAGTGGTGAGACGGGTGGAGGGGGCGCTGGGTGTGGGCAGAGAATGCGGGGGAGTGTGCGGTGGAGGTTTATTAATACATATAATCATTTATAGACTTGCCTGGTGCTGCCGCCTGTTCCGCGCTCCTTTGCTTCCAGCTGGGACAGCATCGCAGACTCCCCTTCCAATCCCCTTGCTGCTCTCAAGCATGAGAGCAGTGTGGGGATTGGACTGAGCGGGCTGGATTAATGCTCACTCAGGCACAGGGAGTATGTTCTGTTTCTACAACCTGGCTGTGCAATACAGCTGGGTTGAAGAAACCTAAGTGCGCATGTCAATTTGGCTGGACATACACACTTAAAAGTGCACCGACCACTCCTCCTCCCACCTTCCATGGCCGGGCCCTGTCCTTCTCTGCACGCTGGCTCAGCCATCAGCTGAAAAATAAAACACTAATAAAATATCGCTTTATTTTTCATCTGCTGGCTCTGAACCAGTGGGGCAACGTTCCTCCGCAATTGCGGCGGAGCTGCCGCTGCATGCATCTTGCTTACAAACACTCCACCACAATGGAGGGACTCGATAAAGTCACCACAATATAGAATTACTTTACACTTGATAGTGAGGGAGTGGGCGCGTGACTTTGTCGCTTGGAAGACAACATGTGATCCAATTGTTACCCCTAGTTCCTTCCTTCCTTCCTGAATCTGGAAATCTTCCAAGGTGGATAGACCCTTATGGTGCTTGGCAGCCCACTCTGGTACTCCTGGTTGGCCATTCTCACTTCTTTATATAAACCAGAAACAACTACAACCCCCCATTGGGCGCCCAGACCCCCCCAAATCCCCCTCCTTGTCTCACTTCACCTTTTCAGGCTGTTTATTCTCACTCTCTTCTTCCTTTGGTGTCTCCCCCTTAACCTTTTTGAAATCACCTTGGGAACACGCGCCCCCAAGATGCTCGAAGGCAAATCAAAGTTGCGTCAGACAAGATCACCAACCTCTAGTTGTAATTGCATTTGCTTTGCAATGTGATGTAGAATATTTTTTTTTCTTGAATATTTATTCAGAGAAGATTCTGACTTAGGTCTCTAATTAACATAAACCATCTGGCTGCTTCGGCTATAGCCAGGATTAATTAATATCAGTCTGAAGGGGTTTTCAAGTGGGCATGTGTGGGCTTTAGCTGAAAACACAAGGACTGTGGTATAACAAGTATAAAGCGAAAACAAAGACATCTAAAATATTTTTAGGAAGAACATAGACGCCGAAACGCAGAATGCCAAAATCTTGAGCTTGCATGAAAAACTGCCAACAAATATTTCAGCCTGCTCCTATTCTATTATCTAACACTTGCACCCAGAGTTTTTCTGATAGTCGAATAACAAATGTACTCATTCCTTAAAATATATGTGTATTTAATTTGTCTAGGTTTGTCTAGGTCGAATTTTTGTAGGGAGATGTTTATGTAAGGTCAAGATTTTGGGGACCATGTTTTTGCAAAATATGCTTTTCACTTTTACGGTTTCAAAGGGAACCAACATACTTCATTGTATTGTCGAAATGTGCACTTTTATTTTTCAACCACTTTACACAATCCCTACTGGTTCTCGGCCTTTTAGGGGCTTAAAATGAAATTGTAGAGTACCATCAAATATGGATAAATAATAAACGTAAATATTCGGAAAACATGTTCGATCCGCCCACAATTTGCTCATTTAGTAATATTTGAATTTGTCTTTATTGAAATCTCCTTGTAGATTTTACTCTGTACCTCATCTTCTTCTGGACACATCTTCACTTTTGAATTTGGCCTGGCGTTTTGACCTTTTGTTCATTCCGACCTGAATAAGCAATGCTATATTGAGTGTCCAACAGTCTTAAAATGCAATTGACCCAACTGGCATGTGTCCTCTTTGACATGAAACAAAACTCTGCTCAAACCTGAATAAAACATAGGGCCAGGTGTCTCAAGCAGTTTTTCAGTGGCAAATTGCCACGATTTAGAGTTGGTGACCAAAAACCTGCTTTTAGCAATGTACTAAACCTATTTTAGGAGTTGGTAACTTTTTAGAAAAGGATAAGGAGTAACTATTTTGAAGTGGTGTGTAGTAGGCGTCCCTTCCACACAGCAATAGGTATCAATGGTTTAGAACCGAACTAGCGGATGTAAATATTGAAATGTTACCAACAGCCCCATGTTGGGGTGGGAAGCCATTTGCAAGAGAGAACGGGTCCCTTCTGGTCCCAAGTTGCGAGCAACGTTTTATGACCTGATATTCGTACAGGTGGGCAATATTTCCTAACAGGTTAGTCCAAGCCCCACCTGGTCAGCTTCACCAAATTGTTGTGGAGGCCCAGCTCTGACCAGTTCCACTTTGGTCAGATGCTCTACATGGGCAGCTTAAACCATGAGCTCAGTGCCTGTTGGAAACAACCTGAGTATGACTGCTGGTCCCACGAGCACTTAACCATGCATAAACAACTCACAACAAAAATCTACAAGGGTCAGAGCTATACAAGACCAGCACCCACTACCACTCCTAAAGTCACTGTTCTCTGTGCATGGCGTCTGGGATTTGACCCTTAAACATCCACGATTAGTGATCAGAAAAGACCACTTACAACTAAAACACTCAAGATGACCCAGCTCCAGAGTACTTATATCAAATATATATTTCAATGTATTTATATCATAACTTTCAATGCACAACACAATATAACAACAAATGGCTTCTTGAGGATCAGCAGTTTCAAAGATTCCCAAAGTCCTGAGTGGGATGAAACGCGTTGGCGGCAAGCAATCCTGTAATGTTTTAATGATTTTGAAAAATAAAGACTGGAAAAAAAACTACAATCAAGTCTTTGAAACTGCTTATCCTCAAGAAGCCATTTGTTGATATATTGTGTTGTGCATTGAAAGTTATGATATAAATACATTGAAATATATATTTGATATTAGTACTCTGGTGCTGGGTCATCTTGTGTGTTTTATGCATAAACAACTAATGTATAAATTTAGTAAAAGGACGTCCAAACAGCTGCCTCCTTTAATCCTAGAACACAGAAAACAATTTTGAAACTCAATAGCTTGGTGACAGATTAGCAAAGACATTGTGCAATCATTAAATGTTGCAACAGAAAATTATGTCACAAACCTGTCATATCCTTCACTTTAATATGATTGGGTCATATTTCTAGGTGTAGACAAGCTGCAATTGTTGCTATTTATATAAGAATGAAAATCAATGTACAGTAAACATTGCACATGGTCGCACATTAATGTCTGTCTATCATTGCAAAGCAGAAGCAAGCGAAGGGGGTACATGAATGTACATTAACAGATGTATTTACATTCAATCATAAACAGTTGTGGCTCCTCCACTAAGGCAGAGGAGCATTGCTCCACTGATTTTTAGCAGTGAAATAAAGAGAAAATAAACTGATAATAATTTGCGTTATAATCAGTTTATTTTCTTCTACTTCCACAGCTTTGCGTGAGGGGGCGGGGCAGCGGAGGAGTGGTAGCACCCTCCTAAGTGAGCAATGACTGCTTGGTCCTTTCAAGCCGCACATAACAGCTTTGCACACTTCGCATGTTCTCCATGCAGGCTGCATTACAGCCTGCATGGAGAACATGCCCAGACTCCCACTCAGCGTCAAAACACAGTGCTCAGACCAATCACACGCTGCTAAGGCCGTGTTGTGATTGGCTGACTGGGAGCCTGTGTGTGCTTCCTGTTGTCCAGGTCTGCGAGCGAGGACTATGGAGGAGAGACGCGGCAAGGAAGCGGCGAGAAGGTACTTTTTTAATTTTATTTTTTGCTTCCCGTTTCCCCCGTGTTCTCCCCCTCAACCCCCCGTCCCTGGCCACCTACCTCAGATGCGTGCTGGCCGCCGTGGTCATAACTGTCGTGCAAGAAAACCAATTAAGGAAAGGAAAGATTTCTTCGAGAAGTGATGTCCTCGTGTTGTTCTCAGGACATGCTGCAGGCACTGCCACGGCACAGCAGTCAGGGGACCACAGGGCAACAGTCAGGGAACCGCAGGGCAGCAAGCAGTCAGGGGACCACAGCGCACTTATTAGGGCTGATTGTGATCAGCCTGCCCAGCCATGGAAGCAGTCTCAAGCCGACAATCCCAGAAGCATTCTGGGTCTGTCCACTGGGTTAATCTGATGCTTCTTCAGCAAGAGGAAATGTGGAATACTGTACATTACTTCTAAATGGAATTTGTGCAAATTAACTGTGTTTTCTTTTCACCTGTGTGCTCAGGTCCCCAGTCATAATCACCTGGGGTGACTATCCATCTACTTTTATGAATTGTACTCTGGAATATGGAGTATTGTGGACACAAGATCGAGGGACAACATATTGAAAGGTAAGTGCATATAGAGAAGTAGAGATCTACTATTTTTAATTCCACACCCACATCTATGTATGATGATATATATATATATATATATATATATATATATATATATATATATATATATAAATATATATATATATAAATATATATATATGTATGTATGTATGTTTGTGTCTGTGTATGTATGTATGTATGTATGTATATATATATATATATATATATATATATATATATATATATATATATATATATATATATATATATATATATATATATATACTAGCTGTACCCGGCCACGCGTTGCTGTGGCTCAGTCTGGTTAAGTGGAAGAGAAAGAAAAGAGTAAGCGCACGTTTGTGGGTATACAATATGTTTTTGTCCATCCTAATATATGTAGACTATCTATATGCGTCCCTTGTATTTGTTGCGCAGCAACCAAATTCATAGGGTCTGTTCGGGTTGCAAAGTGAACCAACTCCTCCCCCCTCCCTCCACCCACTTCCCGGTCTGCCATCCTGACACCAACTGTCCATCCTAATATATGTAGACTATTGTCTATATGCGTCCCCTGTATTTGTTGCGCAGCAACCAAATCAATAGTGTCTGTTTCGGCCTTTCGATTAAAGAAACGCGCATATTGGACACGTGCATATTCGAATCCAACATTGTGTATCACGTGCTAAAGGTTACAAAGTGAACCAACTCCTCCCCCCTCCCTCCAACCACTTCCCGGTCTGCCATCCTGACACCAACTGTCCATCCTAATATATGTAGACTATTATCTCTATACATCCTTTCTTAATGTTGCCAAGTCAACCAACTCCTCTCCCCTCCCTCCACCCACTTGCTGGTCTGACGCGCTAATGTTGCAAAGTGAACCAACTCCTCCCCCCTCCCTCCACCCACTTCCCAGTCTGCCATCCTGACACCAACTGTCCATCTTAATCTATTTAGACTATTGTCTCTATGAGTCTTTTCTTAATGTTACAAAGTGAACCAACTACTCCCCCCTCCCTACACCCACTTCCCGGTCTGCCATCCTGACACAACTGTCCATCCTAATATATGTAGACTATCGTCTATATGCGTCCCTTGTATTTGTTGCGCAGCAACCAAATGGATAGGGTCTGTTTGGGTTGCAAAGTGAACCGATTCCTCCTCCCTCCCTCCACCCACTTCCCGATCTGCCATCCTGACACCAACTGTCCATCCTAATATATATAGACTATTGTCTATATGCGTCCATTGTATTTGTTGCGCAGCTACCAAATCAATAGGGTCTTTTTGGCCTTTCGATTAAAAACACGCGCGTATTGGACATGCACGTATTCGAAACCAAGGTTGTCTATTTATGTAAACACGCGCTAATGTTGTAAAGTGAACCAACTCCTCCCCCCTCCCTCCACCCACTTCCCGGTCTGCCATCCTGATACCAACTGTCCATCCTAATATATGTAGACTATTGTCTCTATGCGTCTATTGTAGTTGTGCAACAACCCAATCAATAGGGTCTGTTTGTCTTTTAGATCAAAAACACGCGCATATTTGACACGCGCGTATTCGAATCCAACGTTGTGTATATATAAACACGCACTTATTCGAATTCAACGTTGTTTCAAAATTTCAAATCAATCAGTGAATAACTTTCGTAGATTTTAGATTTTTATCAAACGCACATTGACATTTTTATGTGTGTTTGTGCTTTCGATTAAAAACACGCACGTATTCGACACACGCATATTCAAATCCAACGTTGTGTATATAAAAACGCGCGTATTCGAATGCAACGTTGTGTCAAAATTTCAAAGCAATCGGTGAAGAACTTTCTTAGATTTGAGATTTTGAACAAACGTACAGTTACATTTTTATATATATATATATATATATATATATATATATATTCAACATACATAGATATATACATATATATCTATAGATAGATAGATAGATAGATAGATAGATAGATAGATAGATAGATAGATAGATAGATCATCAATGTATGATGACATACATCATCAAGGTACATAGTTGTGGAGTGGGTAGAGAATATCTAGACATGCTCATCTTTCGATGGTCCCTGGATATTCTGTCGATGATATTAGAGGCCCACAATATTCTGTATTCAATATTCACGATCCACCACCGTTTATCTATATACCAAAAAAACAAGTGGTTAAATGGATTTTCAATGTTTTGATCTGTTTTTACAAAGGCTGGTCTTACTTTAATGTATTGTCACAAATGTTGTGCTGTGACTGGGTTCTAAATTAATCCGAGTGATTGGTCAATTTTCTCAAGTCTTGCTATGGTTTGAAAGCACAAAGAACTAGGATCATATAGATATGCATGCACATGGGCTTCTGCACCAGATGGGGGAATCTGGAAATACTATGCAATGAGATAAGACGCTACATTGATGACATCTGGGGCCAGGTATGTTACAGAAACTTTGCATTGGCGCACAAAAGTGACAGGCAAATCCTCTATCCACAAAACACATTTTGCGGCCAATTATAGTGCAGAATGAATTTTGCACCAGAACAAAACTGGACAAAATGAATTGTACAACCACTGTTAAACACATATAAAAGCATTTTTGCATAAGAATCATTTAAATTGGTTAACAGAGATTTTAACAAAATAGATATTAGTAAATGAATTACCTTTTTGTTGCAAGAAAACTGAGGTCATTTTGCACTGTATTTGCAGCTTATGTAAAATATTTAAACTAGCTGACATTGCTTCAAGTTTAGTCACATTTACACATTTGAAAAGTGGAGAGTATGCATTTTCTTCACTTCATATTCTATATTTAAGCACTGGCAAAACTAAATAGTCTTGCCTTTACAAGGTAGTGAAATGGGTATTTTTTATTTTATTGCAAACAAATGCCATAAAAAAAAATGCTGGTACCTTAACGTGGCCACCATATGTTTGCAATAAAAATGTAAAATTCAAAATTAATCACTGATGTTTTACTAGTGATGTTCTTTAAACTGAAATCTTTTTTGTTCTGTCATGCATTTTATTATTATAACTGAACTTGTAGTCAGCTATAATTTTACAATATCACTTACACACTTATCAGCAACTTTAAAAAGAAGACGGGAAATACACCACCTTTGAACTTGGAACCCAAACTACAGAAAAAAATGCATAGCAGTTATTAAAAAATAAATAAATAAGTGCATTTTGAACCAGCTGTGTAACTAAAGAGAAGGCACTGTGTTTAGGCAAATGTGAACAGTGTGTACAGACCCTGTTGCAGTTACTCAAAATGAAATGAGCCAAAGGATAAGTTTTTTGGCTGTTGCCCCATGCTGTATGCTACGGTGTTGTGCAAACAACTCTGAACCTGCCAACTAACATGGCGCTACTATCTGTCGCCATGTTTCGGCACTCTTCACATAAACAGCATTATCACACACACAGTGAACGTTAAACTCTTGCATAGAATAGCTTTCTAACTCATGTGTAGTCTCTGCACTGTAGTAAATCCAATGAGAGATTTGCATCTTCAACAGGTTGGGGATAGTCACTATGGATATACCTGTATCTCTGGCCAATGGGGGCATGGTTGCTTAAGCAATGACCGTGCTCCTAAGGTGCGCCACATCTTTGGGACCTCACTAACATCTAGGCCGCTGCCCCTTCTTATAATCCTCCTCCTTTTCACAGGATTGCATGATGCATTTTAATTGACGCATTAGCAGGCATCTACCATTTGCCCAGTACCCTATTACATATCTGTCAACTATCCGAATAAATTTCCCCAAATGTAGGAGCGAATATTGAATCCCAAATATCTATGGAACAAATTCGAGGAGTAAAATATTAAAAGGAGAGTGCACAAAGGGATGGAAAGATTTACTATTTTTAACTCCACATCTACATATCTACAAGATATATATAGCACCAAAGTATGTATATGTGGAGTTAGGTAGAGAAAATGTATAGAAATCTACCTTTTGATATTTTTTACCTCGATATTGTTGTAACAAAATTCTGCACTGTCAATATTTAGGGCTTGATATTCACAGCAGTAACAAACGATGGACAGAATGCTAAATAAATTAAACATTCACCCCCAGTCAAGAGATCTTGGTTAAATCCATTGTTATTTTACTCACTACGCCACCCCAGTTTGCAAATCAGTCTTGACCCTACTCCTCTTGGGAACAGTCCAGCCTGGATTGCCAAGCCGGGTCCTCCTTGGAACAGAAACAGTCATCCTGGCATCAGTTTCGGGGTATCTCGCCTCATCAGCCAGGCTAGCTTGAATCCAGTGGCACAGTGAGCAAGGGACCCACATCTGGGCATACCTATCCCACTTAGGGCGAAAAAAGTTACAGCAAACAAATGATGGATGGAATGCTGACATTTCAAACATTCTCCCCCAGTCAAAAGATCTGGATTAAATCAATTGTTCTTTTGATCACCATGCCACCCCAGTTTAGAACCAGCCATATGCAAATCAGTCTTAACTCTGCTCCAGAGGGGAGAACAGTTCTGTCCAAACTGCAATCCAGGTCCTCCCTGGACCAGAAACAAGCATTCTGGGACCGGTTTCGGGATATCACGCCTCATCAGCCAGGCTAACTTGAACCAGTGGGCCCTTGAGCAAGGGACCCACGTCTGGGCGTACCCTTTGCCACTTTGGGAGCACATAGCCGGTAAGTGGCTATGTAAAAAGTTTCAACACTCCGTCCATTTTATTTCGTGATGTTTGATATTGCCAGCCTATTCCCCTATGTTTTTTAGTCGCTGCAAGCTTTCGGTAACATTCCACTGTTTTTGGCTGCCTGGGCTGTCCTAGCAGCCGGCAGGCCCCGGGAGAGTCAGGGCTGCAGAAGGTAGCGCACTGCGCTCTGGTGCTGACGGGCGGGATGCGCTCCCCGCGGTCCCATCGCGCTGTCCATTATTTGTAAACCGCGCACACATGAAGAGTCATGCAAATGAAGACAAAATGTCAAATTAGGCCCCCCTGGGGCCCCGACTCCGCAGAAACTCACCGTTCAGCATTTCTGGAGAGTAATTAGATGTCAGAGATCAAGAGACGACGGCCACGTTTTTCAACCATCAATACTGCTCGTCCTGTTCCCAGAAGTCCGGCTCAGCATCATTTATTTCCAGACAGCAAACTTTTTTTTTAGAATATCAATATTGCTACAAAATCTGTCACCGTTGTCCCTGTGATCTCTATTTGATTCTGTCATATTGGTCTCCCCGAAGCAGGCAGGTCCCTGCTCTGTTTTGGATTCAGAGGGGCCAAGAATTTGCCTGTACATTCCACACTGCGAACAGAAATACACCCTGCAGTGGCGATTTGTAGCAAATAAGACACATTGGGCAGCAAAATATGATTTTGCCACCTTCTCACATAATTTACATACACGAAGCGGGGAGGCTGGCGCTAAAACTTGGTATATACTAAATTATCCCTGTTTCCAGTAAAGACAAAGCTATTTTTGTATGTATATTTTTGTGCAAAATGTCAGTTTAATGTTATGCTTTCCAGCAAAATAAGTCAGAAAAGTTAGGATGTTTAATTTATTTTGCTGAAAAAGAAAACAATGTAGAAAGTGAATTTGGTTTTTTTTCTCCTGCAACCCCTTTTTTTCTACCTCAGTTGTAAAAAAGCTTCAGAAATTGTAGAACATTTGCAACGTTTTTCCAGAATCTCAAGCAATGTGCAAAAGAAAAGTCATATTTTCATGTTGTCCCCAATTTAAATCCATCTTTCCTGGTTTCTATGCCAGCAGTGCAGGGCCTGATTCACAGCGAGGGGCAGATTCATAATAACTGGCGCCTCCCTGCATATCAGCAGGGATGCTGCAGTTATTTTGCGTGACGTCATTATGATGGCGGTTGCTGAGATTTGCAGTAGAAGAAGGTGGCGGCAATCCAAGGCGACTGTGCCCTGTCGTGGTCAGTGATTCAAAGGGCTGTGGTGCAGGAGTCGCCATCCGCAAAGTATCCGCACTGAGGACGAGTGGTTCCCGGACACTTCACTCGTCCTCAGTGCGGATACTTTTTGGATGGTGACTTCTGAACCACAGCCCTTTAAATCACTGACCACGACAGGGCGCAGCCACCTTGGATTAATGCCACCTTCTACTACTGCAAATCTCAGCGACTGCCATCATACCAATTCCTTTTGGACTTTCCTCCTGCTACTCATCATGCAGTTGGACCCACTCCATTCGCACAGTCGCAGATCCCAGAACACGCACTGTCTGCACCAGTTTTCTCGGTTGTATGGCATTACAATGCATGCTAATACTTCGCATGCCATTACATCGTTGTTTTTACAACGCAAGTCGTTACAACGACTTGCGTTGGAGGGCGCTGGACTTAGGAGTAGTATAATTTACTATTCCAACTCCAGTCTACATACAGTAGGGAAGGTGTTGGATAGTAAATTATACTATTCCTTGTCCTAGAGCGCCATCCAGAGCAAGTCGTTGTAACGACTTGCGTTCTCAATACCGCGATGTAATGGCATCGCGATGTAACGACCGCGTTGTAAACAACGTTTCCCGTTTGCTCTTACCCGGAAGCTTGATTTGTTCCTTGTCCTTCTTAGCACTACATCCAAACTAATGACCATTGTCCTGATGAGGACCTGAAATGATTCAGGTTGAAACTCCGTCGACTACCCAGCCTAGAACTTTGGCGCTGTTGTGGTCAATTTATTTGCCTTGAACCCTGAACATCATCACTGTTTATAATTTCTTTGTATTTTGACCACAATTCTTTTTACTTATTAACGCCGTCCATGCTCCTCTCTTCACCCCTTTGTCACTGCGCCGCTCACCGTCACTACACGCCCAGTGCTCACTTTGTATGTTATGGTCATTGTATATTAATTTGAACTGTAGTGCTGCGTAACTACCTACAAATAATAATTTCTTCACCCTACCATTCTCGTTGTGGTCTCGCTTCTGTTGTTCCCTGTCCCCATTGTGTTTTAAATCACTGTTTTGCTGTCCTGTTTTAATGACATCCAGTTGAGACACTGTTGTTTGTAGCATTTACAATGCGGCGCACCGTGGCGCAAGGATAGACAGATGCGTGACGCATCTGTCAACGTAAAGGTGATGCAGTGCTGGAGTCGTTTCGCAATCGACGCAAGTCCAGCACTGGGCACAGGGGCGCACTATACTAGCTGTACTGCGTCACTCCTTATGCCTGCTACAAGCAGGCGTAACGTTTTGACGCAGCGGGGGCGTAAAAGTGACTCAGTGAAATCTTGTAGCTTTCACTGCGTCACTTTTACCGGGCTTCCTTGTGACAGAACGCCCACCCTGCATACATTGAGGCAGATTTACAAGCCCCTTGCATCACTTTTTTGCACCATTGTTGCATCATTTTTGTGATGCAGTGGCGCCATAAAAGTTGTGGCCCATTTACAGCGTGACACATTTAGGGAGATGCATCACATTGTAAAGCCGTGCGTGACATTATACCTGTGTCAGGTATAATGAATGCAGGGTAGGCGTTCCCATGCAGGAAAACCTCATAAAAGTGACACAGTGTAATCAACAAGATTTCACTGCGTGACTTTTAGAACGCCACTGCGCCCAAACCTTGTGCCTGCTTGAAGCAGGCAAAAGGAGTGATGCAGTGTGTTGGGAATAGGCCACAACACGCATTGCTGGAGTTGTGTCGTGCTTGCAACACGACTCTAGCAATGCCTGACTTTTCCGTCAACAGATGCGTCAGAATTTCTGATGCATCTGTTAATCGTTGCGCCATGGTGCGCCGTATTGGAAATACGGCGCATCCATGGTGACGAAAGGGTTTTGCATGGTTGCGCAGGGAAAGTGACGCATCTCTACAGATGCGTCACTTTCTTGCACATCTGCCCTATTATACCTGACGCAGGTTTAATGTAGTGCAGGGCTTTACAACGTGACGCATCTCACTAGATGTGTTACGTTGTAAATATGTTGCATAGTGGCACATTATTTACGTCGCTGCTGCTGCGTCACAAATGTGACACAACTGCGGCGTAAAAGTGTTGCAATGGGCTTGTAAATCTGCCCCATATTTCCAGGGTTTAGATCAGACATGCCTGCGGAAAAGGTTAAACCTCTACACTGAAAATCCTGTGACTGGATTTCTGAGAGTGGCTCGAAATATTATTTTCCACATTTGTAACAAAGAGGGAAGGAGTACTAGGTCCTGTCCAGGGCAAGTCAAGGGGGTTGCTCAATGCAAATAATATGAACCTCACAGAGTCCTAACTTTGCGGCTGATGGCATATTGTCACAGCGCTCCTCCTACACTTCCAGGAAGCTCTAAGTTTACCCCATGATGAGCTAAGCCTAGGTGGTGCTGGAAGTGTGGGAAAGGTTGTAGGGAGCATGAAGGAAGGAACGTATTCAAACAAGAAAAACAAAAGGAAAGAAAAGAAATAGATACAGTTTTACATTGACACTGATACTCCCCTGCAAATTTTCTGCATGACATCATTTCACACAAAGAACAACAATCAAAAATGTACCTAGTGCATATCACCTGGTGATCTTAGGCAGGGCTGGTTTTAGGATTGTTGGGGTCCAGGCAGAAAGAGGAGAGACGACACCCCTCTAATTTGCATATGCTGCGACATAAACAAGAAGAAACGTGACAGGAAGTGGCATTAAAGGAAGTGACATCACTCTACTGTTTATCCACTTATGCATCCTGGGAATAACTTTACAAGAACTAACTTCCCTGGTAGATATTGCAGTGGGAAACAACCTTTACAACGCAACTTTTACAACGCACTACCATTACAACGAAACTTTTACAACGCAAAAACTTTTACAACGCATACCATTACAACGCATGTTTTTACAACGCAAGTACTTTTACAACGCATGCCATTACAACGTAAGTATTGGTAAGTATATAATTATATTTAATATTTTATATGTTTTTTTTTTTTTTTAAGTTTTCAGTTTTTGGGTAAAGGGGTATTTTTAGGGTTCAGGGTCAGTTTTCAGTTTTTGGGTAAAGGGGTCAGTTTTCAGTTTTTGGGTAAAGGGGTATTTTTAGGGTTCAGGGTCAGTTTTCAGTTTTTGGGTAAAGGGGTATTTTTAGGGTTCAGGGTCAGTTTTCAGTTTTTGGGTAAAGGGGTATTTTTAGGGTTCAGGGTCAGTTTTCAGTTTTTGGGTAAAGGGGTATTTTTAGGGTTCAGGGTCAGTTTTGGGTTTTTGGGGTACAGGGGTATTTTTAGGGTTCAGGGACAGTTTTTGGTTTTTGGGGTACAGGGGTATTTTTAGGGTTCAGGGACAGTTTTGGGTTTTTGGGGTACAGGGGTATTTTTAGGGTTCTGGGTTAATTTGGGTTTTTTGGGGTACCGGGGTACAGGGTAAAAAACAATTAAATTAATTAAATTAAATTAAATTAAATTAAATTCATTACAATTAATTTAAAAAAAAATATTATATACTTACCAATACTTACGTTGTAATGGCATGCGTTGTAAAAGTACTTGCGTTGTAAAAACATGCGTTGTAACGGTATGCGTTGTAAAAGTTTTTGCGTTGTAAAAAATTCGTTGTAACGGTATGCGTTGTAAAAGTATGCGTTGTAACGTCATACATCCATTGCAGTGACAGAATGTTGAGGTGGCTTATAGTGAAGAAATACCAAAATGCCGACGTAATTGTTGAAGAATCTATTTTTGTGTACAGTCTTGCCTCCCCAACTCCTCAACTCAAACTGCGCCATTCTGGAACTCTCACACAACATGACATCACACATAAGAATATTCGACAAACTTACACCATATTAAATGTATGACACACAACATTTAACATAGAATTGCTGTTTCTTTCCCCACTGTTATGTAAGGAGTCTGCCAACCGAGGCAGTTGGCAGCTTGGGCGCTGCTGGCATTAAAACTATGAAAGGTGAATTTAAATTAAACGAAGACATGAACATGTGTGACTTTGCTTTTGCATATTACTAGAAATTCTGGGAAAACGTTGCAAATGTTGTACAATTTACTAAGTTCTTTTGCACCAACTGAGGTAAGAAAGAAAAGAATTTGCATGAGAAAGAAACACAAATGGACTTTTTTCAGCTTTTTCTTTTTCAGCAAAATAAATGAAACATCCTACATTGTCTAGCTTAGAAAATAACATAACTGACATTTTGGAAGAAAATATTGAACACTTCACGGCTGGGGTGGCTGTCTGTCTCAATTGCGTTCAGTAAAAAGCAGAGCAGGCGCATTCCATTGCTTTTTGATAGGCTTTGAGAGCTGGCGTTTAAGTAAGATGTATAATTAAGGCTTTATCTAATTTTGATACAGCTCCTGTTTGTGTCTGCGCCTGATGTTCGTGAGGAATGCGCATGCGCGGGCTCCCGCGCATGCACAGTTCCCAGAAGAAGGCGCAATGGACACGGATGCGCAAGGGATAAGGTAAGTTTTATTTCAATGTTATTTTAGGCTTTTTAATGTAATTTAATACTGCGGGAAGGAAGCGGGCGAGAGGCGGGCGAGAGGCGGGCGAGAGGCGGGCGGGCGGCGGGCGGCGAGCGGGCGGCACGTAACAGAACTATGCGGAGAGGCACGGAGATTGGTTCAATCTCCGTGCCCCACCGCGTAAGTCCCTTACACAACTTCCGCCCACCCCTAGTTTAAAGACAACCTATATAGAAAGCTATCCTACTGGTAGCTGTGGAGAGCAGCCTTCGGGCTAATTCTTGAAGGAATGTAAAGAAGCTTGTTTTACCAGTCTATAATCTCATGAATTACCAAATGAAAGGAGAACCACACCAGGTATATATATAAAATATATGTATTTATTCTAAACGCATCCCTCTAGTCTCTTTATGAGGTTAGAAGCAAAAGTACTCACAGTAAACTTATTTAGTACACAGTAAATTAGCAAAATATATGGTTAGCCCTAGGGGCGTACCAAACCATATACTAAGAAAGTGGTATAAGAACCACAACAAACATAGAGACAAGGCCTAGGGCCCGTAGAACCGCTGGGGCCACCAGGAACCACCCAAGGTAGTGACACAGGAGATCCACGAGGAATGCGTGCAGTGCAGCCGCGAATCACCATTGACTTCTATGGAGAAAGTTGCGATTCGAATTTTAAAGATTAGGGACACTAGGAAGTGGACTTGTAGCAAACCTCTTTAGAACTAGGCAGTTCTAGAGTCAATACCCACGGGAGCACCGAAGTACTCGAGTTACCTCACCCAGGGAAGCTGGGAGCATAGGTGTCTTTTCGTGTCGGGTTTCGTTGTCGTTTTCTATGGCGAGTTGCTGAAAATTGCTGCAGGCGTCCAAGTGGAAAGTGTCCCGATGGATCCAATGGTGGATTAGAGATCTGAAGAACCTGAAAGCAGAGGGGACAGAGTCTGGGTCACTTGCCAGTGACCAAAAAGGCGGGGAGAAGATGCCCACCGATGTTGGGTGATTTCAGGTGCAGAAGATGAAGCTTGACTCTTCAGCCACGAAAACCAAGAGGTGTTGATGACAACCAGGAGCTGGATTCAAGCTGTCCCACAAAGGATGTCGAGTGCTGCGGTATTGGTATCCAGATTGGACCAAACAAGCCTTGGCAACAGCAACCTATGCAGAAAAAAAAGATTGGCTTTGGTGCAGACCAGCAAGGTCTGAGGGACTCACCCTTTGGAGGGGAGTCAGATCACATTTGGACCAATCAGGAAAGCCCAAGAAACAAAAGAGTTACCTTCAAGGGGACCCACCAGTTGATGGACCAGGTATCGCAAAGGAGCCTCAAGCAGAAGTGCTAGAAACGGGCCCATGGAACACTTGTGAAGTGTAGGCCCACAATCTTTGGCGCAAATGGTGCTCGGGGCTTGGACTACAAGTAGCCCAATGCACAACTTTGGAAAAGCTCGGGAAGTTGATGCACTTCCAAATGTGCATGGTGTCCAGGAATCCCAGTCCCATGTCTCTCGTGAGGGCTGCAGCTCTTAGCTTTGCGGTGATCTTGTGTTGGCCTCTGAGAAGTCTTAAAGTCCATGTCTTGAGTCACAAATCCATCGGGATCCGGCGGGAGCCTTGGTAATGCAGACTGGCAAGATGCTTCTTTGGTGCCTGTTTGAACAGGGAAGTCACTCCTTGACCCCAAGGGAGATTCTTCCATCTTCTAGTAAAAATAGAATGTTGAAGTTCCAGGATATATGTTGCAGAGTTTCGTCCAGGGTAATCTAAAGTCCTAAGGACTGGGTTCCTATACTTATACTAAGTTTAGGGGTTGGATTTACTCTAGGGTCACACCTATGGGAGGACCCAGGGAGGGGGTGGTTACACACCTTTCCCTTTGTCCAGTTTTGCGCCAGAGCAGGGGCTGAGTGCCCCTGCAACTAGTTTGAACTGGGGTATGCACAGACACACCAAGTGTACCCCCAGCACTGTCTGAAAAGCATTCTATGAATGTACCCACCCAGCCCCAGTACACTAAAGCCTGTCTGGGAGGTGGTTACACCTCCCTGTGACGAGAAACCTATTGTCCAGGCCTCCCCTGCCGGTGTTTCGTCCAGCCGCAGGTCAGACTCGTGTCTGTGGCTGCAGCATCCATTTTGTGATGCTGGGGCTCTTTTAAACTATTACCGGTTAGGTAAGTGTGTACATGTCTTCTCCCTCTAGAAGAATGGAATTCTACCCCCAATGCCAGGACTGGTGGGGGGAATAGGATTCCAAAGTGTTTGACACCAAACACAACATGTCTCCATGCAGCCATTCTAAAGTTAGCATTTACCGCAAGGTTATAATGCACTTAAGAGTATATGATCTGGCTGCATTAGAGAAGAGCCTCAGAGAATAGATTCCGGAAGCTGCAGAGGGGTCCTGCTCATGCATGGGCACCCTCTCAAACAAAACCAAGCATTCTGCCTTCAGGGTTGATAATGCCTGCCATAGGAGTGACTTATAGGTTTATATGTGTCAGTGATTAAAGGTAGATACAGGTGACCTTTATCTTAGTAAGAGGTGCATGCACCACCTTACCCAGGCTCCAGTAGCAGACCTGTGGTGCCATTGTGGAATGCTGCCCAGTGATGGCATAATACATGCTTCAGCCCCTGGTAGGCCTCTGGGGTACCTATGCCCTTAGTACCAAAGGTACCATATACTAGGGACTCACAAGGGTAACCCAGTAACCAATCTGGAGTGTACCTAAAGTGCATGCAATCAATTTAGAGAGGAAAGCAGATAGGCTGGGGCCCTGAATAGCAGGATCCTAGCCAAACTAAGTCAAAAACCCTCAAAACACCAGAAAGAAAATGGGGGCAACCATGTAGTCAGGTTCTACCTTCCTACACATTTTAACACACAAAAGCATTGAGAGCATCCATTTGCAGTGGATATGTTGTATTTTTCATTATTAAGATAACATTTGGGCCATTTAAAAGGAACCCATTGGTACGTAGCAGGTGGGATACTCAAGTACCGGAGGCAGGATGTTTCCCTCCTCTAGGGTTGGAGGTCTTTCTGCCCAGGTTGTACAGATTTCTCCCTGCATCGTTTGTGCGGTCAGGTGTTTCATCTCCAGTCTTGGGGTAGGATATCGGACGCTGCCTAATGAAGCAAAGCTGGTAACATAGCACACAAGGAAGGCAGCACTAGGAGCTTTCAGGACATGCTTCCTATATTTAGAACCACCGTCTGGCACACTGCCCCGTCTCCCGTTCGGAGCCTCCCCCTCTGGCCTTGCACTCGCCATATCTATGAAAAAGTAAATGTGATTTGTGTGTGCAGGCAGGGTTGTCTTTAGTGCTGGTGGCGTCTGTTGTGACAATCCCTTTTGGCATCCCCCAAGCCCCATGGCCGCCTCATTGGATTCTCTCAACACCACCGGGCAAAAGTGCCCCTCATCTCTTCAATCATAAGATATTGCTAAACACAGCACACCTCCCCTGAGGTCAGCGCCCTGTGCGGACGCACCGATCGCACTGCCCTAACGTCGGCCCTGTATGCAGGGGCGTAACACAGGCCCCTGCAGCCCCCGTGGTGCGGGGGGCCCTCACCCTCCAGGGGCCCCGTCAGCACCGCACTTCTGCTGGGGAGCTCTAAATTGAGTCCAGAGGGGGCCCCTTCACTTACCCTGCAGGGGGGCCCCCTCAAGGTTCGTTACGCCACTGCCTGTATGCAGGCCTTCTGTTCCATTAACCTGCAGATAGCAGGTAAGATCGAAAGCTGCAGTATGCCTTCTGTCCGAGTCGCGGGGGAGTGACTCACCTGTCCCATGTCCTGCACCAGTCCTGATTGAGCGTATGATACCAGACACGCTGCTTACGCAGGACAGAGTTCGCGTGCTCACGATCTCCTTTTGTGCCTTAGTGACGTCATGCCTGTCGCTGCAGCGTCTGATTGCGTCCTGCACATTGCATACTCTGTCTACGCCAACGGGCTGTAGTCGAGCTGCCTGATTCTGGATAACTTGCAGACGCAGCGGCACATAATCAGGAATGCCCAGATGTAAAGAGCTGGCATAGTCCAAACTTGAATCCACAATGGAAGAAACAGAGGCTCTTTTGCCATCCCTATATGGGAAAGGAATACTTTGTCTACAATTCCTCATATGATCCGATGTAGCTCAAGGCTAAAATTTAGTTGGAGGGAGAAGGTCTACAGTTAACTGCTATTTATTCCTACACTCTGTGTCAGTGTAGCATGCAAAAGTACCTGACATTATTTTGTATATTTCTATTTATATTCATGCAAAGTCACTTTCACATGTGTAAGCAGGCATTGTGTACCCTTGTGCTTGCATAAATGTGATGCAAGAGTTCAAGGGTACAAAAGTAGCCCAAAAGGAGAAACATAAAAATGGCTGTGGAGAGACACCTTTCTTCACACCCTCACCGGTTTTGGGATTGTTCCTTTCCCATCCCTGCCATTACAGCAGATTTATTCCTGCCTTTGACAGGAGTGAATATTTAACCAGTGGCAGTAGTTGTGGAAAAGTATGTGAATACAAAGAGACACTCAACTTTGTGGGTGTGCACAAACTTCCAGGTGTATTCTTGCCCTCTCCCTGTAGAGTGCCACCCGACCTCTACTATACAATGTATCGCACATTCACCCAGGAGGCCGGGCTCGGCTGAATGGTATAAATGAATGGCTGAGGATCACTCGTGGTTCTTCGGCGAGACCAGTACTAAGTGTCTGTGTGTAGTGCTGCGAAGCGTGGTTGGTCTAGGCACAGGCGGCACACACCGAAGGTTGACTCGGACCCCTTTACACTCCCACCTCTGGTGAGATTTATTTTATATATGAAAATCCCAAGCATGGATTTATACTTGTAAATTAAGCAATTTGTGCCTGTTTGTGCCATTGTTGACTCATGGTTTATTAATATGCTGCAAATCCTGGTTTTCACCACGAAGAATGATGTCACTACCAGTTATGTAACCTTGGTTTAATGGGCTTGTTATGCTACCACTGTGATGGTGGTGAAATTACTCCACTGACTGTGTGCTACATAATCCAAGCTATGATTGTCTGACTAAGTAATCAGATGGTCAGTAAAGTTTATGAAAGAAAGGGCAAATATTCTGCACAGCTTAATTCAAGGATGTTGGGCCTTGCACTCTTTCAATTTGCATAGGTTGAGTTTATCAGAAATCCTGCAATAGGGTCAACGATGCTGGTCAGTTTATTGGAGGCTAAAAACATCTGCTCTCCCCTGAGTATTCACCATGTTCTCCAAAAGCTGAGACCTCTTCCATAAAATAGCCTACATGCTTCACCTCTCTTGAGTCTCGTTCTTGGCTACTACAGGGTTTCATCTCTTTAGAAAAAATAAAAACAACCTTCACCGCTTCATCCCTCTTTCTTGTCACATTCCTTACCCTGAGAGTCCTCACACAAGGGAGGGACAAGTTGTTGTTCCTCAATGTTGTTTCTCGATAAACAAATCTTCCTGGAGAACTCTAAGAAACTAGATTTCCATAATTAGTATCTGTGTACTTTTTAAAGACTCATTTTGGCTATAAACCACCCCCATTCCATTCTCCTGGTTTGACGGCCAGCTGTCAGCAGACAATTATGTGAGCATCTCTAGACAGGGCCTTTGGGTCTGCTGACATGTTGGAAGCCAGGAATACATGTTTTGATTGGGCAAATGTTGTGTTGTGTAAAAGTGCTTACCTTCTACACAGCTGCGATCATTTTTAAGTCTAGCCTAGGCAGTGCTTGCGCTGTCTCTTCGATATATGCGGTAGTTAGGATATGGGCATTAAGCTCCGCCCATGTTACGTCCATCTTTACAATTGGCTCCTTTTCCTGTCCTTTGTAAATGATGGCTTTTGATTCGTCAATAGGCTTAGTAGTCCTTCCTTAGTACAACCCTCTCTCCCGTTGTTACCTTCAATAAGGACAGCCCCTCTTACACGTATCCTTACTCTGTAGCTTTCATCAGCAGTTCCAAAGAACTATTTACTTAAATAATGTCTTGGTGGAGCAGGCACCGCATGCTGTTCATGGATTCTTTTATATTCAGCCACACACAGCCCCGCCTCTTAAAGCAGCGCTTTAGCATGGCTTCCACCCAACCCCCTTTCTTTTCTTATTTGCGGCTCGCCTCACGATTAATTATTTTATTTTTAATGTGATTACTTTCCTGTAGGCCATGCGGGTAGTTCAAACTTCTTGCTGCTCCCTCCCTTCTTCATCGCGGCATCCACTTTATGGACGTTGCGCTATCATTTTTTTTAATGATTTGTTTACTTTTCATTAGGCCGGACGGGTATTGCAAACTCTTTTCCTCTCCCTTCTGTCTTACTTTTCTAACTCAGTGCAGCCCCCGCTTAACCTGTTGACCACGGCGCGAATTCCGCTGCAGTGCAGGCGTTTTAATCAGTGGGCGGGGTTTGGACAGACCCCGACTGGCCTCCGCACACGCCCACCGTCACATGGGTCGGCCGGGGGCCGTCCTCAGCACCGAACGGGTTAATGGGTATCATGCTAGAACTTTTAAATGTGCTCGTCCCCCCACCCCCATGTGGACACTTCCTCTATGCGCCATTGTTTCCCCCTCCATGCCCTTCTGTGGCTTTTTTTTCTCCAACACGGTGTCCTAATTATTGTGTTTACTACATGGAGGTGGTTACATTTTAGTAAATACTGCCTGCCCCCAGCTCTGCCGTTAGCAGCCAGGCAGAAATGTGTATACATACGCTGAGAAACCAGGCCTGCTGTTTTGTTTGTTGCCCAAGCCCCACTGCGTGCTTTTTCTGGGTGCTGGTGTCAGGGGCGTAACACAGGCCCCCAAAGCCCCCGCGATGCGTGGGGGGCCCCAAGCTGCAGGGGGCCCCCTCAGCACCGTACTCAGGCCTGAGAGCTCCATATTAAATATTGAAGTGGGGGCCCCCTCAACTTTTGTTACGCCCGTGGCTGGGGTCAATCACAAGGAAACGCGATGTATACAGTTGGACTGATTTTCATAGCGTGCAGGACAAGGAAGGTAAGCTACAGAATTCACAGCTGCATATGTGTTACATTTAAAGCCCTTTGTAGTTGTTTTCTGTACACGGCGCTCACAGGTGGTGTTTGCCCACAAACTCTTGGAGGCGGAGCCACACTACAAGAGGCTTAGTGCAAGGCTGCTTGCACGGTTCTGGCTCATCTTCACTTTCTATTGCTGGTGCCTCTGGTGTGGCTCCTGCCTCAGCAATAAAAGGTAACATTAGTTTTCCACGTGAGTGGCCCAGTCTGCGTTTGCTTTGCTCACAATGCCACCCTTAGGGTGTTTTGACAATTTATTTTATTTATTTATTTTTGCGATTTTATATAGCGCGAACTTTACCCGAAGGTGTCAGAGCGCTTTACATAGGACCCAGTTTCAAACATACGGAATGAAGGTTACAAGCGGACAAAAAAATTGCACATTTTTCACTTACATAAGAACCAGTTGAAAACATACGGACTTAGGATTACATACGTTATAAAAAGGTACAAACGGAAACAATTGCAAATGTACAAGAGATAAAGTCACACAAGGAGGAGATACAAATTCTAGGCATATACTAGTAATATCTCTATCTACTTAGGGAGGAGATACACATGGATATACTCTAAGAGTCACATAGGAATGGTAGAGAGCACAGCGGACTCCTGCATAAACTAGTGATTAGAGTTATCTCTATATACATAGGGAAGGGGTAAGACTGGATATACTCTAAGAGTCACATAGGAATGGTAGAGAGCAATGCGGACTACGGCATGTTCTAGTGATTAGAGTTATCTCTATATACAAAGGGAAGGGATACACATGAATAAACTCTAACAGTCACATAGGCGACTAGTCGTTAGAGTTATCGGGAAGGGATACACATGGATATACTCTAAAAGTCACATAGGAGACTAGTCATTAGAGTTATCTCTATATACATAGGAAGGAATATCACTGGATATACTCTAAGGGTCACATAGGAATGGTAGAGAGTACAAAGGTTTACTGCATACACTAGTGATTAGAGTTATCTCTATATACATAGGGAGGAGATATGACTGGATATACTCTAAGAGTCGCATAGGAATGGTATATGGTGCAAGGTCTAAAGCAAATACTATTGATTAGAGTTGTTACAAAAAGTCAAAGAGCAGAGTTCCATAAGTGTGGATGCAGTCACAGCACAAAGGGAGGGTGGGAGGGATGCAAGGGTATGGAGAGAAAGGGAAGCAGAAAAGGGAGGAAACATTTGAGGATCATCCACGGAGAAAAGGGTTAAAGGACGAGGGAATGGGAGGAGGGCTAGAGTCCAGAGAAAACTGTCCGAAAACAGCAGCAACGTGTCGGTGACAACTCACCTTCGTTTTAAATTCCATGTAAAGACTGCGCTTGGTATCATCGCAGTCCTCTGCATAGTAAATTAGTAATTATTTAAGAAAATGTGACATTCCACTTTGGCAAAAGGACAGCTTTTAAAAAAATTAATTGCAACATGAAAATTAATAAAACATTGCAGTGTTTAGTTAGCACTTTAAATGTGGCGTTTGACTCCCACACGTACAGGTCAAGTTGGTGTCACTTCTTAAGGACGGAATTGGCAGAAAATCTTGCTTCATTAATCAAATCCTCTCCCGCCCACCTGGCTGCAGACCCCCCTACATTCTTTAAGGTTTCTGACAAGCAACAATTGAAGGGCATAGAAGTGTGACCATGTGGGGGCCCAGCTCCTGATGGACATTTCCACTCCCTTCCTATGTGTTGACAGAAGCACACTTCACCCTGTTAATGGTGCTTTCTAGAACGGATGGAGAATTTTTTTAACTCATGTAAGTTGTCTGCTCAACCCTGTTATGCACAAAGGAGTGCTTCTCAAACCCTGTTTTGCACACACAAGTGCTTCTCAAACCCTGTTATGCACACACAAGTGCTTCTCAAACCCTGTTTTGCACACACAAGTGCTTCTCAAACCCTGTTATGCACACACAAGTGCTTCTCAAACCCTGTTTTGCACACACAAGTGCTTCTCAAACCCTGTTATGCACACACAAGTGCTTCTCAAACCCTGTTTTGCACACACAAGTGCTTCTCAAACCCTGTTATGCACACACAAGTGCTTCTCAAACCCTGTTTTGCACACACAAGTGCTTCTCAAACCCTGTTATGCACAAACGAGTGCTGCTGAAGAAGACTACATACTTAGCAGCCAAGCACACCTGAAGTAGCCATGCTGGATATACTAAGAACAGTTATTACAGTAGTTTATTTGTTTCATTACAATCCTCAAGTAGCTCTTTAAGTTTAGATTGAAAACACATACTTGAGAATTAACCTTCACAACTTTGACAGAGCAGATTGCAAATAAACACGTTTTTTTCTTTAATTACAGTCTATTTACCTCAAAATTATTCCTTAGTGTCATACAGCAATGTGGGTTACTGTATAAAATGTAGAACGTGTACAACAAACGTAACACACATTCAAAAAGGAATTCACCACACTTTTTGCTGGTCTAGTTTGCGTTTAGATGCACAAAAAGTGTCATTTGTTTGAACAAAGGGCATGCCCTGGTTCCCAATATCAGGATGTTAGTGCATTTACCTCAGCAGATGGCAGTTGATAGTGTGGACAATCTCCAAGTATCACCAGTGTCCTGCAGCCCTTTATTTGCAATTCCAATAGCTCAAACCATCACTAATGTGAGACCTATTGCATTGCAAATGCTTGTTTCTATTTATCCAGCTGCCCGAAGCTGAATTCAGGGCACACACATGACATTGTAATGCTATTAACCCCTTTGATGCTGGCCCGTTTCCGCCGCTGTGCGGTAAACAAACGAACAGGGCGGGGCCGTGACGAACCCCAGCCGTCATCCGCACACAAGCACCGCGGAGCGTGACGGCTGGGGTTCGTCACCAGCATGCAAGGGGTTAATGTGTCTTAGATAACTAGATCATTTGTGGTGTTTCTCTCTGGCAGCAGCACAGATGGGAGGAGGCAGGCATTACCCTACATAGATTTTTAAGTCTGGCTTGACAGTGCATTCATAAGCAGGACCTATTGGCATAGCCAATGCTTGTTATTCTTGTCTTGATTGGAGAGAGATCACTTTGTTCTTTGTTGTTGGGATGGTAGGCACATTTTACTTCTTTCCTTGGGAAGCCACACACTGCAACAGAGAGCCAAGGGGCAGCACTTGCCAGCAGCCGTGGTCGGTAGTAGGCGTTCCTGAAGGGCGGTGACGTGAGGAGGGGGAGGGGCAGGGTGGGGGGTAGTAATGTATGGATTATGGAGTTTAACCCCTCCCATGCATGTGATGGAACCGTTCCGTCACAAGCCTCGGGTGGGCTGTGCTGGTGACGGACCCGTTCCGTCACGGCCCGCTCGCCGCGCCTTGCCCGGCACGAATTCCGCGCCTGTGCTGACGTTCTGAAGAGCGGGCGGGGCCATGATGGAACCGTTCCGTCACAAGCACAGCTCACTCGAGGGCCGTGACGGAGCGGTTCCGTCACGAGCACGGGACAGCCGCGCGGCCCCGCCTCCCCCTTAGCGCTGCGGCGGAATAGCCGCCGCAGCGAAGGGGTTAACAGGTAAGTAAACATATTAATAAATAAAACGAATTTCGTTGCGCGCACTGCATCGCATTTGGTGATGCGGTGCACGCAACGAAATTCGTTTTATTTATTTATATGTTTACTTACCTGTTAAACTCCGTAATACATACATTACTACCCCCCACACTGCCCCTCCCCCTCCCCACGTCACAGCCCTGCAGGAACTCCTAATACCGAGCGCGGCTGCTTGCCAGGTACCCTAGACCTGTGCCAGAGACCTTTGTAATCAGATTCTATATGGCAGCAGGGTATGGGCATGAGCAAGCCTGCCTCAGGGGGTCACAGGCTTCACTTCTCCACACCTCCATGGCTATACACATCTGTAGGCCTGTGTCATGTGTGTATGCTCTGGATCACAGTACGCTGGGTGAGTGTGGCAGGCACAACTGGAGCCTGAATCTGTATCAGCGCGTTGCCATCCTGCCACCAGGTAGCACAAACAAACAAACAACGAGGACCTGCTTTTAGCCCTGTTCGTTATACAACACTCCCAGATGCAACGCAAACCTTGCTTCACTTCTACGCTCTGTTGATGGTGCAGTCTGGTTTATTTCAAACCTTGTTATGTTATATTATGTTATCGGGAATTTATAGCACGCACATTCACCAGGAGGTTCTTGGCATAAGGTAGAGGAAGCAACAGCAGCAGCAAGAATTAGCCCAAAAGCTAGTCAAGTTTTTAAGTGTTTCCAAATACCCACATAATTGGCTGATGATCTAATGCCAGATGAAAGGGTATTCCAGATGTGGGGAGCGATTATAGAAAATCTGACCCCTCCAAGCTTCTTCCTTTTACTTTTTAGGACAGTTAGTAAATTCAGCTGAGATTATCTGGGATGGTGGATTGGAATATATCACTGAATTCTTGAGGACACGAAAGCTGTGCTTTTGCTGTGAAGGGCTTTAAAGACAATACAGACTGTTTTAAAAGCGAGCCTCTGGGCTACAGGAATCAAATGCAGCTTTTTCATCAGAGGCTGAGTATGGCAGTGTCTTGGTTCTGAAAAAAACAACCAGGTGGCCTGATTTTGAGCCAAAGGCAGCCTGTGGCTTAAGCCAATTGGGAGTCCCAGATAAAGAGTGTTGGCATAGTCAATCCGGGACATCACTAAGGCAATAATCATTTGGATGACAGCAACACTTTGAAGTATCTTCTGATTTTCCTTATTCTCCATAGCTGGAGAAAACAAGAGGCAGAGACATCCCTACCTGCTGTTTCAGGGATAGATCCTCAATGATGAACATCCCAAGACTTTTCACTGCTTCCTTGGGCGACGGGGGGCGGGGGAGGGGGTCCTATTATGTCCTGCAAGAGAAGTTCAGACTGTCCTATTGTTAAGTAACCGCTGCAGATTTGACTGATGCGTACATGCATGCTTTCTTGATGTCCCCCAGTCTCTGTTCCAAGTCACACTCCATTCATAGTTTCCACCTTACCTTCTTATGCCTCCTACCTCCGGTAAAGTTTCCCTCTTCTTGTTCTTGTGCAGCCCTCACTCCCCAGCTGGGGCTGGGACTACCTGCACCTTGATAATTGCACACATCTGGCTCTCTCCCTCCACATGTGCTCCTGCCTTGGACCTCTGCTATATAATCCCTGCTATCTCAGTAATCATGGTTCTCATCTCAGCTGCAGCTCATGAAAAGTAGGTAACTGGGATGTTCCCAGCTTGTCTATATTTCTCATTACTGGCCTTACTCTATAGGGCAATCCCATGCCCTGTGGTCCTCCACATCAAGTAAATAAGAAGACCAAAGACCAAGGGATCCAAGGCTTCCTTTTCACACAAATAGGCATGGATTAAATAATTAAACTGAAGGTGGGGAATAACAATTTAAAGGTCTCTGAAATCTTTGAAAATAAAACATGGGCACTTGTGTTTTTTTAAATTTGGGAGTCGTTTCTTATAACAGGAGATATTCACTCAAGTAATATTACTCAGTAACTGCAAGTTTATCTCTCCGCATGATGAGTTCAACGTGGTTCTCTGACATTCCCGACTGTAAGACTCCATCTCTGGTCTGTTCTCTCCATTCTTCCCCAGGTGAAGCTGGTCCTTCTCAAAAGGAAAATATGTGAAAAGAGAGGAAGTGCACGAGATTCTGGAACATCTAAGGGAGAATGTGGGCTTTTTTCCATTGGAAAATGGAGCCTAGTACATGTTTCCACAGTGTGAGAGATCTTCAGGTTCCGGAAGGATGTGGGGCATTTATCTATTCAGATTTTTATGCAAAATACCTACATATTCGAGGAAACTGAGGGGCATATTATCAAGGACGGACGATAGATTATCACCGCTTTTATCGGCAGGAAACTGCCGATAAAGCAGCGATAATGGGCTTGATAATATGCTCTATGGAATTCCTATCGAAGCCCATGTTAGATGTGAAGACATGTAACATGGGCTTCGATAGGAATTCCATAGAGCATATTATCAAGCCCATTATCGCTGCTTTATCGGCAGTTTCCTGCCGATAAAAGCGGCGATAATGTACCGCCTGTCCTTGATAATATGCCCCTGAGTCCATAATACTGCATGCAGTCAGAGCAGACCCTCTGCTGGCAACCTTAACAGGAAAGAGACTGGAAGGCAGAAAACATTGCGATCAACATTGTTGAAAATTCTGTTTTCAGGTATAAAACATTTTGGGGACCTGTTGGACAGGATGGCAAGTAAGTCTTTCAAGTACAGGAGGCCTGCCTTTCCTTACCAGGGGAAGGGTTCTTCTGGTTTTATAATGTCTAATTCTCAGAAAACAAACAAAGGAAAAGAATGAAACAATTTCAATCACATCACTCATGAAAAAATACAAATAAAGGACAGGCATCAGTTCGAAAGAATCAACCTTCCTGACTCCTGTGGTGCAGTGGAGGTGGTAACGCCAGTGGGAGGTCACGTGCAAGATTTTTTGTCAAGCTTTGTGGCTAGTGTCTTGGATTCATGGACACTGAATATTGTGCACAAGTTTTAGAACACAGACTTTGTAGCTGCAGATCAAAGTTCAGCATTCATCCCTACTCCCATGCTAAACAACAAGGAGAAAAAGAAAGCCATTGTGGGTTGGTATAAAGGACCCTAGACACCAAACTCTAAATACGGCTCTTAAATCTAAAACGAGCAGTAGTAGTTCCAGTCCCTACAGAAGAACAAAAACAAGGGATTTATTCAATCATGTTTTCAATAGAAGTGTTTTCAGGATTCAGGCCTGAAGAAGAGCTCTTGGGTGAGAACAATAAATGCCAATATGGATGGCATGCAAAGGAGAATTCTGATGATCCAGCCAGGAAAATTCATTGCAATGGTGGATTTCCATGAAGCCTATCAACGCATGCTGGTATATTTAAGAGCATCAGACATATCTACATTTTGCAGTTCCGGACCAGCACTTCCAATTTGATGTTCTCTGGTGGAAGTGACCATTAATCCACAAGGGGTAAGTATGGGTAATTTGAGGTGTATTCTAATTTTAGGAAATAGATAAAAGGCAACAGCATGTCTGTTAGAGGAGGTGGATGCTTCTCTTTTAAAGACTGGAACGAGGAAGTAGACCAGCAAATAATTGCAATTCCAAAATTATTTAGTGAGTTTTCCCTTCATAATCTCCCATTCGGGCCTCTATCCCTATTAAGATCTGGTAATTACTAGTTTTGTCCCCTAGATGGGGATTGACCAGCCTGACCCAGGATTACAGGGTTCCCTTTCCACTGGTTTTTCCCTGATTTTGGGACAAATCTGCTGACATTTTCCACCTGCTTAGAGAAGATGGAAGTTGTCAGTGGGAGGGGCGGCGAGGTTGAAAGGTGAGAATCAGGTAGTCAGGGCAGGTTTGGGTAAGGCCAAGCGGAGCACTGTCTTCTCCTCCTGTGGTGCTCTAGTGGTCAGGCGGGGCCAGTGCTTAATTTGTAAAAGAATGAGTACCGGTGCCTAATGCTCTGCTCAGAAGCCCACGTCTGGTGCTATTAAATGTCGGCACGTGGAATTCCATGGGTGCATCGGCTTGAATTCACCTTAAGCCTCTTTAATCCACTGCCAGACACTCCCTCCCCCTTTATCTCACATCTGTTGGTTCCTGCTTTCTCTCTTTGTGGAGAAAGTGTCCATCTTTCTCTTCCTCCTTCTTTCTGCTTTGTGCGTTTTTCCTTCTCTTTCTCTTGGGAAATGTCTGATGAGGAAAGATAACTGCAGGTCTACAAAAATGAGTGCCTGTGGACCCCCACTGGCAACCACCAGCTCAAATTAAGCACTGGAAGGGGGCTGAGCTGTGCTCCTGCCTACAGTCCCTGCCCCATCCCTGTAGCGGTCTCGCCGGGTGCAATATGAACTCGGTGAAACCGGGCCCAGTATCTTTGGACCCAGCTATTGGTTCAGAGACTCCGGGCTACCAGTAATGGCCGGTACAGTATCCCCCGGGGATACCCCTTTAAGTGGGATGCCACCACTAAATAAGGGCCTCTGTGTGTTAACCTTTCACTGTCTAGTGTTAGTGTAGTCCATCTTCCAAATATTCCTCTGTTTTACGCTTTCTCAAAAAAAAGTTACTTGAATAATGTAATTTTTAAAATAAATGTAACCCTTACCTTTGTAGGACGATTGTGCAGGAAGAAGTGTGTAAATTACAGATAATTTGCGTTCCAGCGCAAACAGATGTAGTGGGTGTGTGAAAAACAGGCCGTGCAAGTTTACAATAGTGAACGACATGGGCATGATGGCTTTTAATGACGTGTTCACACAAACTACTTCATACTCACCTATCAATAGAAGCCCCAAATACTGACCAGGCCATCGCTTGTGCTCTAATCAGAAATGAACCGTTAAGAACTGAAGGACATAGTTATGACCCGGTTTGCGTCACGCACCGTGGTGCAAGAGCAACGCAAACCTTAACCCCTCCCATGCTGATGACGAGCTCAGCTTGTCATCAGCCATGGTGCTCGTTTGCTGATGACGAGCTCAGCTCGTCATGGCCGTTAGAACGCTCACACGCGGGGCTAATTCCCCCGCTGTGTTGAGCGTTCTAAAGAACGGGCGCGGCCGTGACGAGCTGAGCTCGTCATCAGCACACAAGCACTTTGGCTGCTCGACATCAGCACCGGGATGCTGTGCGCGCTCCCACCCCCCCAAGCACAGTGGGGGAATTCCCCCCGCTGCGAAGGGGTTAAGTTAGATTTTTGAAGCCACCCATGGTCCTTGAAGTGACTTTCAGCAGCTCCAAACATCTGGTGTAACACAACGCAAGGCAAATCGCACTGGGTAGGTGTTCCATGGGCATTGGGTGGGTGCTCCAATGCATCTTCCATGGCTTTTGATGCAGTCCCAGATTTACAAGACCTTGTAAATCTGAGATTGCGCCAAAAGGTACACCTCCCCAGGAGAGGCGTAGCAAGGCAAAATTATTTCTCCTCGTTACTTCCTCTTTCTATATGTGCTGAATTCTGCAGCACACATTCAAAGAGGAGAATGTTTCTCAGGATTTTTTTTGTGCAGGAAAGTGTTCCTTCTTGCACAAAAACAATCCTGCATGCAATGCAAGCATCCTTGAACCATGGTGCAAGGGTGCCTGCATTGACACTAGGCTGCCAAATGGGCGCTAGCGCAGGGAAATGACAGGAGAGTGCCTTATGCCTCAAATACAGCTCATTCCTGCCCCTTCCCAGTGACACAGTGCAGCGCAGCAAGGTGCCTTGCTGTGCTGCACTGTGCCACTCTTCCATAAATATGACCCTGAGTGCAGCAGCACTGCTTAAATAATGAAATACAGAGTCACTGCGGCAGGGACTTAGGGAGGGCATCACCAGTGGGCACTCTGCCATGTCCCCGGGACAGCAGGTACCAGACCTATTTGATTGGGATCAATCGAGGGTCATTAGGTCAGTAGCTGGAGGCTGACAGCTCCAGACTCATGTTAACACCTCAGTCAGAATAAAGTGAATAGGATGATGTATCCCTGTACCTCAACTTCTCCCACCTTTCTGTGCATCCACCTCCAGGGTGCAGACTCAACCTCTGGTGCACATCTATGAAAACCCTCCGCTCCCCCCGCCCCCACCCACCTCCCCCGAAGCCTGATTGCGCTGCCACCTTCAGGTTGCAGGCTCACACTCTGGTGCACATATAGAAGAACCCTCTGCCTCACCCCATCAAACCTCAGCTTGCAGCCACCTCCAAGGTGCACGCTCACCCTCTGGTGCACATCTATGAGAACACCCTGCCCCCCCCAACCCCCCTCCTCCACTCAAGCCTGAGTGAGCTGCCACCTCCTGGGCGTAGGCTTACCCTCTGGTGCACATAAAGGGGAACCCACTGCCTCTCTCCCGCAAACCTTGGTGTGCAGCCACCTCCAGGGTGCAGGTTCACAATGTGATGCACATATATGAGAACCCCCCGCATAATCCCCAAGCCTCAGTCCGCTGCCACCTCCGGGTGCAGATTCACCCTCTGGTGCAGATAAATGAGAACCCTCTGCCCCCCTCAAACCTCAGCATGCAGCCGCCTCCAGGGTGCAGGCTCACCCTATGGTGCACATCTGTGAGAATCCTCCGCCCCTCACCCACCCCAAGCTTGAGTACGCGGCCACCTGCAGGGTGCAAGCTCACTCTCTCATGAGCATAGAGAACCCTCTGCCTCACTTCTGCAAGCCTGAGTGTGCAGAAAACCTCCAGGGCGTGGGCTTACAGTCTGGTGCACATAAAGGAGAACCCTCTGCCTCACTCCACAAGCAACAGTGTGCAACCACCTCCAGGGCGTAGGCTCACCCTCTGGGGTACATCTATGAGAATCTTCTGCCTCACCCCACAAGCATCAGTGAGCAACCACCTCCAGGGCAAAGGCTCACCCTCTGGTGCACATCTATGAGAATCTTCTGCCTCACCCCACAAGCATCAGTGAGCAACCACCTCCAGGGCGTAGGCTCACCCTCTGGTGTACATCTATGAGAATCTTCTGCCTCACCCCACAAGCATCAGTGAGCAACCACCTCCAGGGCCTAGGCTCACCCTCTGGTGCACATCTATGAGAATCTTCTGCCTCACCCCACAAGCATCAGTGAGCAACCACCTCCAGGGCCTAGGCTCACCCTCTGGTGCACATCTATGAGAATCTTCTGCCTCACCCCACAAGCATCAGTGAGCAACCACCTCCAGGGCGTAGGCTCACCCTCTGGTGTACATCTATGAGAATCTTCTGCCTCACCCCACAAGCATCAGTGAGCAACCACCTCCAGGGCCTAGGCTCACCCTCTGGTGCACATCTATGAGAAGCGTCTGCCTCACCCCACAAGCATCAGTGTGCAATCACCTCCAGGGCCTAGGCTCACCCTCTGGTGCACATCTATGAGAATCTTCTGCCTCACCCCACAAGCATCAGTGAGCAACCACCTCCAGGGCGTAGGCTCACCCTCTGGTGTACATCTATGAGAATCTTCTGCGTCACCCCACAAGCATCAGTGTGCAACCACATCCAAGGTGCAGGCTCACCCTCTGGTGCACATCTATGAGAATCTTCTGCCTCACCCCACAAGCATCAGTGTGCAACCACCTCCAGGGCGTAGGCTCACCCTCTGGTGCACATCTATTAGAATCTTCTGTCTCACCCCACAAGCATCAGTGTGCAACCACCTCCAGGGCGTAGGCTCACCCTCTGGTGCACATCTATTAGAATCTTCTGTCTCACCCCACAAGCATCAGTGTGCAACCACCTCCAGGGCGTAGGCTCACCCTCTGGTGCACATCTATTAGAATCTTCTGTCTCACCCCACAAGCATTAGTGAGCAACCACCGCCAGGGCGTAGGCTCACCCTCTGGTGCACATCTATGAGAATCTTCTGCCTCACTCCACAAGCATCAGTGTGCAACCACCTCCAGGGCGTAGGCTCACACTCTGGTGCACATCTATGAGAATCTTCTGTCTCACCCCACAAGCATTAGTGAGCAACCACCTCCAGGGCGTAGGCTCACACTCTGGTGCACATCTATGAGAATCTTCTGCCTCACCCCACAAGCAACAGTGTGCAACCACCTCCAGGGCGTAGGCTCACCCTCTGGTGCATATCTATGAGAATCTTCTGCCTCACCCCACAAGCATTAGTGTGCAACCACCTCCAGGGCGTAGGCTCACCCTCTGGTGCACATCTATGAGAATCTTCTGCCTCACTCCACAAGCATCAGTGTGCAACCACCTCAAGGGCGTAGGCTCACACTCTGGTGCACATCTATGAGAATCTTCTGCCTCACCCCACAAGCATCAGTGTGCAACCACCTCCAGGGCGTAGGCTCACCCTCTGGTGCACATCTATGAGAATCTTCTGCCTCACCCCACAAGCATCAGTGTGCAACCACCTCCAGGGCGTAGGCTCACCCTCTGGTGCACATCTGCCTCACCCCACAAGCATCAGTGTGCAACCACCTCCAGGGCGTAGGCTCACCCTCTGGTGCACATCTATGAGAATCTTCTGCCTCACCCCACAAGCATCAGCATGCATCCACCTCCAGGGTGCAGGCTTACCCTCTGGTGCACATACAAGAGAACCTTCTGCCTCACTACTGCAAGCCTGAGTGTGCAGCCACCTCCAGGGCGTAGGCTCACCCTCTGGTGCACATCTATGAGAACCCTCTGCATCACCCCAGAAGCATCAGTGTGCAACCACCTCCAGGTGTTAGGTAACCCTCTGGTGCACATACATGAGACCTCTCTGCCTCACCCAGCAGGCCTCAGCTGTAGGTATCTGCAAGGTGCAGACTCGTCCTACAGTGCACATAAAGGTGAACCCTCTGCATCACCCTGCAAGCATCAGTGTGCAACCACCTCCAGGGCACAAGCTCACCCTCCGGGGCACATTGATGAGAACCCTCTGCCTCACTCCTGCAAGCCTTAGCATGCAGCCACCTCCAGGGTGCAGTCTCGCCATCTAGTGCACATCTATGAAAATCTTCTGACTCACCGCACAAGCATCAGTGTGCAACCACCTCCAGGGCACAAGCTCACCATCCGGGGCACATCGATGAGAACCCTCTGCCTCACTCCTGCAAGCCTTAGCATGCAGCCACCTCCAGGGTGCAGTCTCGCCATCTAGTGTACATCTATGAGAATCTTCTGCCTCGCCGCACAAGCATCAGTGTGCAACCACCTCCAGGGCGTAGACTCACCCTCTCCCTCTGCCTGCACCCCACAAGCATCAGTGTGCAAGCCTCGGTTTGCAACCACCTCCTGAGTACGGTCTCACACTCTGGTCCATATAAAAGAGGAGCCTTTGCCTTATCCATTCACGCCTCATCATGCAACCACCTCCAGGGTGCAGGCTAAGCTCAGGTGGTGAACTCCACTCCATTTGCGGAGTTTGCAGAGTTCCCTGCCCTCCGTGGAGCACATGGAGTTCCGAAATACTCCACTACATGTAGGGGAGTTTTTTTCCTCGCTTGTGCTACTCAATGTCAAGTTGGCAAGCGCAAGGGGGGAAAATCTCCCAATGAGATTTCTCAATGCTGGCGGTTTGATTTCTCAATGCAGGTGGTCGCAACCGCTAGCGTTGAGAAACCTTCAGTTTGTGTTGAGAAAGTTGCCGCTCGAGTACAAAATTGAACCGAGCGGCAGAAAAGAAGCAGCACCCTCTTGCTGCTTCTTTTCACATTGCTTCTTTTCACATTGATTTTCTAGCACAGAACAAACACCTGCCACTGAAAATCAACGCAAACAGGTGTGACCAAGCACACTCCACTGCTTGCGGAATGCTGCGTAGAACTACAGATTTTTTTGGTCACTTTTCGGAGTTCCACGTAGTGGAACTCTGCGAACTCGGCCCAGGCTTAGTGCAGGCTCACTGTCTGGCTCACATCTATGAGAACCCTCTGCCTCACCCCTGCAAGCCTCGGTGTGCAATCACTTCCCAGGTGCAGCCTCACCCTCTGCTGAATGAATTTAAATGAGAAACCTTATCCATGGATGCCTCAGCATGCATCCGCCTCCAGGTGCAGGCTCACCCTTTGGTGCACATCTATGGGAACCCTCTGACACCCCCCCACAAACCTCGGTGCGTAGCCCCTCCCGGGTGCAGGCTGACCCTCTATTGCACACAGACAACCCTCTACCATATCCATGCACGTCTCAGCATGCAGCCGCCTCCAGGGTGAACAACACCCTCCTTGTTTACCAGCCTCTGTGTGCCATCATTTCTGCTTCATACTGCATGTTTCTAAGAATTTCATATAAGTGAGCTATTATGGCCGAATATATGCCTGCCAGGATCAGGCTGGCAATCGGTGTCACTGTGACCCTGTCTGCTAAACAGGAGGCTGGCGCCTTTGTAACAATTCTCAATTTATTAGGTGCAGAGCTGAGGCTATGACCCATTAAAAAACAAACAGCAGGTCACACTAGACCCATTTATTCCAACCTATTGTAAAACAGTCAGATTATGTTTAGACTATTATTCCGAACAAAAAGCTTTCATTTGGAATCATTTAGAAGAGTGGAAATGTATCCTCTGCATAAAAAATGCATTTTCAATTTGTTTTTTGTTGGTGAGATGAAATGTGGCAGGAGAGGGGGCAACAGTGTTGCATCACCACCATGAAGCCCTTCCTTTAGGCCCTGATTACGGGCATAGGTGCTATCGCACCTGATAAATAACAATACCACCTATTAAGAGTTTCTGGGAAATAACATACATATTTTGGTGATTAAGGCACCAAAATCCGTATGACACAGTGAATACCGTATGCTTTTCCCCTTTTAGATTTCGGCAGGTTTCACCTGACAAAATTGAACGAAAGTTGAAGTATTTAATACAGCTGATAATCAAATACTAAATCAACACTATGCCTAGGTTTGCGTCACATTTGGTGACTTTGCACTGGCGCAAAGTGTTGGTAAATATGGGCCATATGTATCAAGCAAATTTGCATTCGCAAAGGCCGAAATTCGCAGAATTTTGGCCTTTGCGAATGCTAATTTGCTAAATGGTATGTATGAAACCTTTTGGCTGCAAAATAAGGAATCGCAAAATTTGCCATTCCTTATTTTGCGATTGCACTTAAGGAATCGCAAATTTTGCGATTCCTTAAATGCAGTGCATCAAAGAAAAAATTATTCAAAAATGCCCATAAGGATTCGCAAATTACCACCAACTTCTAGTTGGTGGTAAGTTGCGAATTCTTTAAAAAAAAACAATTTTTTTTAAATCCAAAGGTGCCATATGACGCTTAGGGCATGTATATGCGCCATATGCCCCCACATGTCATTTTCAGGGGTGCAGCACCCTTGAAAATATTCCTAAATTGCGATTAGCAAATTGCTAATCGCAAATTTCCCCTTCATTCCTATGGGCCTCCTGGCCCATAGAAATGAATGGGAAATTTGCGATTAGCAATTTGCTAATTGCAAATTAGGAATGTTAAGGAATCGCTAAAAAGAAGCAATTTCCTACATACATACCATTTTGCGATTTCTAAATAGCGATTCCTAAAAAAAATCGCTATTTAGAATTCGCAAAACGGAACTATGATACATATGGCCCTATGTCTTTTTAAAGGCTTCTTTATTTACCATAAAGCTCTGCAGACTCGTGGGCCACAATTGATACGTAAACATTTTTCTTTATATCAATCTGTTCACACCCTGCACATGTCATCGACTCATCTATTAATCATGATGACAATTAGGAAAACCCGACAGAGAGCGAGCTTTCTTTTTTCAAGTATTTAAGGGGCCTGATTCACAAATGGGAACTCATACGTTGTGGTAAGTTTACTACTCTTTTGGCATTCAAAAATATGCGTGTAATTCTACTCCTAACAATTTTACAACTGCGGAGATTCTGCCATGAGTGCAGACTCGCCATAGTCATAAAATTACTAGCAGTAAAATTACACTCATAGGGCCCGATTCACAAAAGTAATCTGAGACAAAATCCTAACTTTACAACTTTCGATATTCACAGAAGGCACTTAGGAGTCTCAGTCAATTTTAAGTTTGTCTAAAGTTTAACTGAAGACCAAAACTTAAGTTTAACTGAAACAAAATACTAACTTTAGTACTCCTAAATGCCTTCTCTGAATACCGAAAGTCATAAAGTTAGGATTTTGTCTCAGATTACCTTTGTGACTCGGGCCCATAGTTTGTGAATACCAAAACAGTAGTAAACTTACTACAAAGTGTAAGTTTCCCTTTGTAAATGGTCTAGAATTTGTTACTTCATCCTTACATTTCAAAACTGATGACTCAACTATTTGGCCTGGAATGCTATTGACTTGAAGTCTTTCAATCTGAATCCTAGAGCCGTGGCGACTTGGAGGGTACTTGAGTGCTTTATAAATTGGTACAATAAAAATAAAAATATCTCATTTGTAAACATTTCTCTTAAGCACAGTAGCGAAGCCAATGTGCCATGGACCCTGATGAAATGAATGAAAAGGGCCCCCTCGAAGCAGCTTGAATTGTAAAATACAGCAATAATCCGGGATGAATGGGCACCTCAGGCCTGTGGGCGCCTGTACAACTGAAGAACCAGCGGCAGCTAATTGAAGCTATGTCCCTAATTAATCAAGGTGAGTCTGTGGATTAAATTGTTATGTATGGCTCTGGTAGAGAACCTTTATCATTTATTTCAGTTTCTGAATCTCATAACCTACTGCTATGACATAGCAACAGTTGGTGACAAAATGTGTTACCCACTGTTGTGATGTCATACAGGCCTTCCAGGCCAGGTGACTGGGCTCTCTGAACCCTGTCAGTGCAGCTCTGTGTGCTGGCTTTGACTGGAAGCAGAAAGCCCAGCTGCAGGAGGGGAAGGAAGGCAGGGAAGGTGGTGGGGGTTGGTCAAGGATGGCAGGTAAGTTTTTTTCTTCTAACCTTCAGGACAGGGATTGATAACAGAGGCAATGTTATCTATGGCTCCCCCTTTACTGCTCTGCCATTGCTTAGCAGTTGAAGGCAGCGGCACATTATTTTGAACTTCACTCTTGTCTATTTGATGTCACTCAGAACCCCTCGGAAAAAAACATCCCCGCAATTCATTGTTACCCATCTTTAATTCTGTGTGGTGGGTGATGCACAAGTCTCCAATATTTATGGTTACAAATTATGCATTGAATGCGCAAGTCATGATGTATTTAGGTTGCCATGCACTATTAGATGGGAAGCTAGGTCTTTCCATGGGAGCCCAGGGCCTGCAGAAGCTGTTGTGGTCTACCCAGCACCAAACCACTGTTGCACACAAACAAAATGGCTACTGTTGAGCACCTCTTATTCTATCAGGTGGGTTGGGTTTATAAACTCAGAAATTGTATCACCCTTTAAATAAAACTAAGGAACTAAAACGTTTAGCCATTTTTTTACTTTAGAGATGAAAATGCCTCTATTACAGGCAAGTTACATATTCTACACACTACTCATTGAGAGACGGCGAAAACCAGACGTGCTTAGAACCTTCTGCACCAGGAGGTTTTCTCAGAAGTGCTGGGGGCTTAGTTGCTTTAAAGTCGTTTCTGATCAGAAGATCTAAGGCCAAAACAAATGTTCCTACTACTTTTGGTAGGCTGTGGTTTGGGTTGGTATCTAAAGTAATGTGTTCAGGAAATTACCCTTTGCATCTGCATTGATTAAAAAGAATACTTTTTCGATACACATAAAAAGCAATAGCCAAACAACTCTCCACCCAAATAATAAAGAATCCACCATTCAAAATAATATTGTAGGTGCCCCCTAGAATCCTTCCTTGCGGTATTCAAGGGTCATGCAGTGCATAATACTAGTGGCCCCGTAGAGGGCCATTGTCAATTTAATTGGAGTCCAAAGGTCCATTAGCCACGGTGCCCATAGGGTGGTCAGGTGACGGGGGACTTACAATCTCAGGAACCACTTATTGCAGTCAATATTTTCTAGTGTGTAGGCAACCCATTGATTGGCGGCCCCCAGAATGCTATTGACTGGGACAAGGGGTTCTAGCTACAAACAACTATATATCTGGATGTTCATCAAGACTTCCATTGATGGCTGGAGATGTAAGTATCAGAACTGTTTAGGAATAGGGAGGGTCAGTGCAGGCTCATCCTTGTGTGCAAAATCAATAGAGTAGCTTCTCCTTCCAGCTATAGGTGCAGATTCCAGGGAGCTGCATTGGACTACCTCCTCGCTTCCTAGCTGTCTCTCCATGTTGAGATGTCCCCCACACAGGTTCTCCATTGAGCCTGCTAAGTATTGGCTGTCATTGATGAATTAGGTAATTTCCTCTTGGCAGGCAGGAACTCTCCTGTCCTCGTGCAGACAGGCAAGTTCTTCCTTCTCTCCACAAGTCTAGTAGCAAGACGACTCAGTAGATGTGGAAGACGTAGGCCCATTTACGAGGGAGAGTAGTGATGCAGAAGCAGTCTCACCCTTGGATCTTGGAGTTCCTGTCTGGTCTGCTGGTGCACTGGGCTTCCATGGAACAGGTAGAAGTGCAAACAAAGTAATGGCCAAGGAAGCGAGTACCCATCCACCACTGAACTCCGGGCTAAGGGAATCAGGAATGTTGCACCCTTTGAATTGCGGGATGCAGCTCCAATCCTGGAGGTGCATGGTCCCAGATCTTCTTGTGGGGTGGGCGTGCAGCCTTGGTTGCACCTCCTGAGACTAGTTTAGCCTGACCTGGGTAGATGTGTATTGGCAACAGACAGCGAGGCCGTTTCATTGGGGATAATGATCACAAACAGGACAGGGGTAGGTACAGACTCTACTCAAGGGAGCTGCTGCTTCATTAAAGGGATCTATCTAGCTGCATGAAAAGGAGTTATCTGGCAGCTTCCCTCGCCAGCCCCACAAGAAACAACTGGTTTGAGGAGAGGATAGGCGATGTTTTGCTGGTTCCAATGACAGAAACGGACAATGACAACCCAGCAAAAAGGCAACAACACACAAAAAGGTCAATGGACAACACCACCAGGTGTGGTGCGTGAACTCACAAAGGCCCATACATAGGCAGAGCCCGTCCATCATCCCCTTTGGTATCGCTTTGTTCGCCCTAAGTTGGCAGGGTATGCCCAGACGTGGGTCCCTTGCTCACTTGGCCACTGGATTCAAGATAACCTGGCTGATGAGGGTTATGAACCCCAAACCGGTCCCAGGATGCTTGATTTCGGTCCGGGGAAGACATGGCTTGGCAGTTCGGGCTGGACTGTTCCCATGAGGCACAGGGTCAGACTGATTTGCATATGGCCATGTCTGAACTGGGTGGTGGAGTGAGCTAAAGAATGATGAAGGATTAAACCCAGATCAGTTGACTGGGGGTAAGTGTTTGATTTGCTCAAACGCTCCATCCATCATCGCCTTTGGTATCGCTTTGTTCGCCCTAAGTTGGCAGGGTATGCCCAGACGTGGGTCCCTTGCTCACTTTGCCACTGGATTCAAGATAGCCTGGCAGATGAGGGTTACGAACCCGAAACCGGTCCCAGGATGCTTGTTTCCGGTCCAGGGAAGATATGGCTTGGCAGTTCGGGCTGGACTGTTCCTATGAGGCACAGGGTCAGACTGATTTGCATATAGCCATGTCTGAACTGGGGTGGTGGAGTGAGCTAAAGAATGATGATGGATTAAACCCAGATCAGTTGACTGGGGGTGAGTGTTTGATTTGCTCAAACACTCCATCCATCATCCCCTTTGTTATCGCTATGTCCCATATATCATATATAGACTTCGCCCAAGCGGTCCGGTCTGCTACTCAACCTTCCCCACCCCCTGCCCACAGGTAAAAAGGCATGATATTAGGCCAATAGCCACAAGGGAAGGTATTTTAGTGTCCAAATTGAATAAAGCATCACCTGTGATTACTGGCCTGATGCAGCCCCCATTGAAGGCTCCCACATCTTTATAAAGTCATATTAACCATGTTAGGATTTTATAATTTTAAAAACTGAGAAGCATACATGTTTTTAGTTTTGCCTGTGCTGTGCTTGTGGAATATATTGTATTTAATATGTCTTAAGAGGGGGCTCTTATCACTTCCCATAGACGAAATACTGTGCTCATTCACTTTTGTGTGGAACTTCTTTTTTGTTAAATTCCCCCGGCTGCAGGTATTTACGATTCTTTTACTTAAGCTGTTCACACTGTTTAAGAACCATTCACTGTCAAGAAAAGATCTCATCCCATGGAAAAGGCAGACAGCTCCTAACAGTATGTTCGAATGCTTTCTTTTTCTTACTTAGGGGCCCGTTAGGATGGTGGGCAGATCGCACCCGCCGGGCATGAATGACCCCCTGCCACATTAGAAAAGACCGTCCAGCGCTTTACCACTGGTCAACCCGTCGACCAGGCAGAAAACCTGAATAATATGGTGGCGGTGTCTGCAAGACACCGCCATTCCTATAATGATGCGGGCGGAGATGTGCCTTTCCATGGTGGTGTTGCAGCCATGAAAAGGCCTGCAGTCTTCGCTGTTGGGGGCCCGTAGCGGGCCCCCAGGATGTTCGGGGTGGGGGTGCCTATGGGGGGGTACCCATGTTACCTCCCTGCATTGGCATGGACAAGGTGGCAGGCACCGCGCGGTGCCTGTCACATTGTGCATGCCAATGCACAACGTGCATTCCCAGCGTTGTGGGGTGCGGTGCTGTGAGCACCGCCCGCCTAGATTCTGGGAATGGGAGATGCCACTGCCACGATGGCGGTGGCATCCTAATTGCAGCTACGGGACCGTCGCCCCCCTGGTGGACGGTCCCGCATTCTGTTCCGGTGGTGGGCATAAAGCAAATACGTTAGCCTTAGATGTTGTGGCATATCCCATTCATGCCTCAGTACCTTTCTTTGCATTTCGTAGGCATTATGGGATTAATTTTTTCAACTGAATCTATTTTGCCATTATTATAATTAAATTCTAAATGTTGTAATAAACACTGTGTGTTTTAAAATAAAGTTAGTATATACCAGCTATGCTATATTTTACTACTAAACAGGCAGCCACAAGTGCAGTTACCTTACATACAACAGGGTCATGATTTGAATGGTGTAGCAGGTGCAGTGGCACCGGGCCCAAAAGTTGTCAGAACTCCTCTAAACACGTAATATTGCTATATTTGACAAAAAACAGGCAGTCACAATTACAGTTACCTTGCAATTAAAAGGGACTGGATTTGAATGGTGCAGCAGGTGCAGTGGCACTGGGGCCAAAAGCTCTAGGGACCCCACTCAACCCAGATTATTGCTAACATTTAAAACTAAACAAGTTACCCTGCAGGCAACAGGGTCATGATTTCAATGGTGCAGCAGGTGCAGTGACACCAGGACCAGAACCCACTAAACACTTAATATTGCTATATTTTACTACTATACAGGTAGTTACAATTGCAGTTACCTTACAGTTAAAAAGGGCTTGATTTAAATGGTGCAGCAGGTGCAGTGGAACCGAGGCCACAAGTTGTCATAACACCACTGAACACCAGATTTTGCTATATTTTACTACTAAACAGGCAGTCATAATTGCAGTTATCTAGTATGAGCTAGGTTCATGATTTCAATAGTACAGCAGGTGAAGTGGCATCGGGACCAAAAGCTCCAGGCACCCCACTAAACATCGATTACTGCTATATTTTGCAACTAAACAGGCAATCACAACTGCAGTTCTTTCAGGCACTGGGGTCATGATTTGAATGATGCAGCAGGTGCAGTGGCACCGAACCAAAAGGTTGTCAGAACTCCTCTAAACACCTAATAGTTCAATATTTTACTACTAAACAGGCAATCACAACTGCAAGTCTTTCAGGCACTATGGTCATGATTTAAATGGTGCAGCTGGTGCAGTGGCACCAGGCCCAAAAGTAGTCATAACTCCACTAAACAACAAATAATGCTATATTTTACAACTAAACAGGCAGTCTTAAGTGCAGTTATCTAGCAACCACTAGGGTTATGGTTTTAGTAGTACAGCAGGTGCAGTGACACCGGGACCAAAAGTTCCAGGCACCTCACTAAACACTCAATATTGCTTTATTTTATTACTAAACAGGCAGCCACAAGTGCAGTTACCTTGCAGACAACAGGGCCATGATTTGAATGGTGCAGCAGGTGCAGTAGCACCAGGCTCAAAAGTTGTCACAACTCCTCTAAACACATAATATTGATATAATTCACTACTAAACAGGCAGCCCCAATTACAGTTAACTTGCTGGTAAAAGGGACTTGATTTGAATGGTGCAGCAGGTGCAGTGGCTATGGGGGCAAAAGCACTAGGGACCACAATAAACCCTGAATATTGCAACATTTTACTGTTAAACAAGACAGTTACAAGTGCAGTTATCTAGCATCAGGGCCAATAGCGTCAGGCGCCCCACTAAACACCTAATATTGCTATATTTTACTACTAAACAGGCAGTCACAATTGCAGTTAGCTTGCAGACAGCAGGGTTATGATTTGCATGGGGCAGCAGGTGCAGTGGCACCAGGGCCAAAAGCTCTAGGGACCTCACGAAATGCAGAATATTGCAAACGTTTCCTACTAAACAGGCAGTCACAAGTGCAATTATTTAGCAGGCACTAGAGGCATGATTTAAATGGTGGTACAGGTGCAGTGGCACAGGGGCCAAACATTGTCAGAACTCCTCTAAACACTGAATATTGCTGTATTTAACTACTAAATAAGCAGTCACAAGTGCAGTTACCTTGCAGGCACTAGTGTTATGATTTCAATGGTGCAGCAGGTACAGTGACACCGGGGCCCAAAGCTATAGGAACCCCTCTAAACCCCAAATATTGCAATATTTTACTACTGATAGTAGCAGATAGCAGATGCAGTAACACTGGGTCCAAACGTTGCCAGAACTCCTCTAAACATATATAATTGCAATAACATCAATTAATTTTATTATTTCCCGCTTTCATTTCATTTTTCAAAATCTTGCTATTACTTATCCGCACTATACCACTAGTAACATCAAAATATATTGCCTTTTTGTACATAAACAAGTCAAAACACTTTGACAAACTTTCTGTAACTTATATTGTACAACTACTCAGCAAGCTACAACTTACAACAAAAAACAGCTTTTATTAATCACAAAGGCGAAATCTAATGCATTTGCCAATGCTTGTTACATTACTGGTCTATGCCAACTGATAGACACAAGGAAGCAGCTGACCAATCAGAATGCATTTACAATGGAAGAAGTTTATAATGGTCTTTAATTGCACTTTAAAAGGGTTTTCTACTAACAACAAAAAATTAATAGACTTGATAACTTCCAATGATTCTAAACAACCCCTCTCAACTTCATAAAACAATGGCATCTGAGATAATAAAAGTGAGCTGCCGTTTCGTTTAGGGAATAATCCATCCTGTTTACAGACTTAACCTAAAGGCCTTGGTAATTATATGGTAAACGGTGCAGGATTACGTCACCATCAATCACAGTTGTCATTGATTATCCCTTAATTAATTAGAGTGATTGGTAAGCTGTGCAAACATTGCAGATTGTGCATTTTAAATAGCTGCAGCACCAATTTTAAAGTCCTCAAACAAATATTAATTTACATTTTTATTCTGAATTTATGTGATGGCTATAAACAAAATGGCTGACAAAGCGCCGCTACATGACAGTCCCAAGTCACAGTGTTGTGGGGAACTGCACACAATGTGGATTTTTGCGTTCAGTCATGCTATTTTAAATTACACAGATTACACAGACAGAAGAAAATAATACAACTTCAGTGGCTGTCAGAATCTTGTAGACAGACGCAGCAAGTGCTTTCCATTTTTTCCCATTTGCCACAGTGTGCCTTTATAGTGCATAGCCAGTATTTTACCGGCTTGGCCAGAATTCTAATGACAAGATTGGTAACCAAATTCAATGAGAAAATCAGCTAAAGCGGTTATTTTCTTCATTTTCAATATTAGTCTATATAAAGAACCCACTCCAAAAACCATTTTCAGCTGTCTGCTTTAATCTTAAATTACTATAAAAGGAAACAGAGAGAGAAATGCAATTTGAAAAGAGGATTGTACAGAAATTTGTGTACCAGTTCCTTACTCATTTGGAGCGGTGGCTCCAGTGCAATGGCGGAGGAGCGTTGCCCCACTGGCTCAGAGCCACCTGCTGAAAAATAAAGCAATATTATATTATTGTTTTATTTTTCAGTTGCTGGCTGAGTCAGCGTGTGTAGGTAGGGGCGGGGCATGGCAGATGGAGCAGAGTGATGTGCACTGCTGTGTGCACATGTTGGTTTGGCTGGCCATCTTAGACCGACCAAACAGACATGCACAGTTAGGTTTCTCCAACCTGGCTGTATTGCACAGCCGGGATGTAGAAATAGCACAGACTCACTGTGCCTGAGCGAGTGTTAAACCAGCCCACTCAGGCCAATCCCTGCACTGCTCTCATGCTTGGTAATAGCAAGAGAGGAGCGTGGGGATTCGATGAGGAGTCTATGATGCTGTCCCAGGGATTGCTGGGAGCAGGAAGCAGTAGAGCACCTAGACGAGAGGCGGCCCACAGCATCAGGTACATTTTATTTATTTATTTATCATTAACACCCCTGCACTCCCACGTACTCCTCCTGCACTTCTCCACCCGCCCTCACTTTTTCGGCCACCACTGCCCATTTGCATCCTCCAACATGAGCAAATAGCTGATATTTCTCTTTAAAGAAAGTGACAATCCTAGTTACTGCTGTGGCACTACAAAGCTGACAAGTTCTACGTTTGCTTATGTACCTGCATATAATTTAGGTGTAGCTATAGATTACATTTGCGACTTTTGTGCTTTGGCTTGCTGACTGCTTCCGACCCAGGTCAATTAAGTCCGCAACTCTGGGCTAACTTGAGCGGCAGGAGATTTCAGCTATTTAAGCAGCCAATGTCCAAGTCACAGCTAGCCCCTGGTTGCTGTTTTAGTTTGATACTTAAATATCTTTATTTCACTGATTATACTAATTCTTTCCAGGTGTTGATATAAAAATACTGGCCAGGTGAGAACCCTGGTCAAGGGTCTACTTTGCAGCCATGCACAGGTTTACTTGACCACTGCCCCTCTTTACACTGCCTACTAGGGTATCCTGACCACCAGAAGAGGTTTTATGCAGCCTTCCTGCCCGTGAATGTGCATGGTGAAGGGATGCCTATCAGAACTTTGGATGAAGTAAGTTTAGAACGTGGAAGTACTAGCCAGCCTGCAAGGAGGCGGGAAGAGTACACATACAGATGTCAGGGCTGAGAGAGTACAAAGTTAGAACTGAGTGAGGCAGAGGAAGCAAATACGTGTAGTGGTGAAAAGATGTAAACACAAAGCAACAGAAAGATAGCAATAAAACGAGAAAGAAAAGGCAAAGGAAAGATGTTGAGATATTAGGAGAAATAATTAGGAGCAGCGAATGAGGCATATATGGCCTGACTCACAAAGGGCCTCTGCACTCGTGGCAGAGACCCTGCAGTCGTGGGGGAGTCTCCACACTCGGGTCGGATTCTCCACAATGAGAATTCTCATTGCAGAGATTCCGCCGCGAAAGTGCATGTGGAAACAGCTGTATGGGCGGTTGACTGTGTGCATGAGTGCATTGGTGAGTGAATGGATATCTCAGTGCTACATGTCAAAGTAAGTACATATGTAAAACACAGTACATGTGAGAGTTGACATATATAAATAACTGTGCATAAGAGCCAGTGAATGTGTGAGTGGCTGTATGGATCATTGTGAACTTGTATCAGGGATTGTAAAAGAGAGTAAATATGTGTTAGTATATGTTTGAATAAGTAAGGTGTGTATAACTGTATAGTTGGGGAAATGGAGGTGTGATTGATTCTTTGCATGACTGACTAGGTGTGTGAGTAACTCCATGGATGAGTGACAGTCTGTGAGTGTCTGTTTACACTGAGTGTATCTAAGGTTATATTAGAGTCTGAAGAGGTTCATCGTATTATCACATGAATGATGTCATCAGTGATGTGATCAGTAATGTCAAATGAGATGTCATCAGTGATGTCATCAGTGATGTCATTTGAGATGTCATCAGTGATGTCATCAGTGATGTCATTTGAGATGTCATCAGTGATGTCATCAGTGATGTCATTTGAGATGTCATCAGTGATGTCATCAGTGATGTCACTGACCATGTCATGAATGATGTAATATGTGACATGATCAGCAGTGGATTGCGGGTGCGCGATATATAGTTAGTGCAACTAACTATATATGTGAATTTCAATGGTTTTGTGTGAGTAAAATAAGGTTTTGTAAATGCTAATTCCTAACTATATATGGTCTATAACCAATGGTTTTTTCAGTGAATTTTCAAGGTTTTGTAAATGCTAATTCCTAACTATATATGGTCTATAACCTATGGTTTTTTCAGTGAATTTCAATGTTTTTTTAATAGCAAATATCAAAAGCTGTAAAATGTATTCTTCTTTTAAAGGAAAAATATACTTTATATGTATTTAATATAATTTTTTTATGTATATAAATTTTTTGAGGGAACGAATTTATCAACTATCATGCTGAAGAAGAGTGTGGGGAAAAAAAAACAAAGAGGAGGACTAAGAGGAAAGAACAATCAGTTCAAAAATACAATTGCTTTAAAGCATGAAGTGCTTTTCCACACATTTACATTTAAATAACCCATATTAGAACATACAAAATATCTACAGAGGAGACGGTGTACATTGAATTTTAGACTCTTCATTGGTACCTACATGTTGGTACTTACATCACCCACACAACACAACAGCTCTATTCAGAGCTACCCTACCTCAAAGCACTCTAAAATATTATTTTAATATTTCCCTTGGTTTTCCCCTTGTTACGCTTTCCGGAACGCTACCCGGTGCGCGGACCGGGTGCTAACCGTGCGAAAATTTGGAAAAAAAAGGTGTTTTTTTTACATATATGGGCCTCCTCAGCCACCCTCAGAAAACCTAGGGGGTCAGGATATGTCTCCCGTGCCCCCTTATACCCATTCCCAACATTGTTTATCCTCCATCTTGTGACTAAATTTGTCCGAAACACAAGATGGCAGACTCCCGTTACGCTACCGGTGAGCTACCCGGTTCGCGTACCAGGTAGCGCTTCCACCGCGAAAAATCGAAAAAAAAAATATTTTATTTTTTTGCCCCGCGGGGCCCTTTAATAGCCCCCACATCAATCCTACGGGGTCAGGAGGGGTCTACCTTGCCCCCTTTCATTCATTTCCTCTTTCGTTTATTTCCACCTCTTGTCTCTCGATCCTACCGAGAGACAAGATGGCGGCCGCTCCGGACTGTTTAGAATGTTGACAGTCACCGGTGAGCCAATCCGCTTCTCCTCGCGAAGTTCCGTTACGCGTCTGGTACGCGAACCGGGGCGCTAACCGGGACGCTGTCACAGATATATATATTTTTTTGAACGTTAATTTCTCAAAATCCACTGGAGCACATATCTTGAGACCTAGCAAAGGCACATCGGGCAAACAGTCTCTACAATTTTGCCAAGTTTCATAGAAATCCATTAGAGCTAAAAGTGAGTCCAACCGCCCTATGGAAAACTCAATGTTAAAAACACGTTTTGGGACCCCCCTTTTTTCTCGGCCCCCGCTTGACAAAACCCCCCCAAACTTTCAGGGGACGCTCAGAAACAAAATGTGCCATTTTCCTTAAAATTTCAGCCAATTCCGTCCATCAACGCCAAAGTTATTCAACATAGAATTTTCAGAAATCCCTTTTCAAAAAAATCCTAACTATATATACCTACTGGCGACCGGCAGTAGGTAATATATATATATATATATATATATATATATATATATATAACATTTCTATGGCAAAATGAAACCCCTAATTTTGTTCCTTTTCAAATTAAATGTATTAAGTGTAACCACTTTATTCCAATCAAGATGACTTCAGGTGTGCCATACTTTTGTCATAAGTAAGACTGTTAGCGCTCTAGTTGTTATATATACCTACTGGCGACCGCCAGTAGGTAATATATATATATATATATATATATATATATATATATATATATTTCCAACACAAAGATCGCCCAGATGAAAACGTCACTCGCATGAGAGTAAACTCCTTTTTATTGTCAGGTCACAGCAATCAGGCAGCTTCCCACTTCAAGTTGATTGACTCCGGCTAAACGCGTTTCGGGAAACACTCTTCCCTTGTTCACTGGCAAACACGATGTCATGGCTACCTCAATGGAAAATCTTAATAAGTTCACTGAGTCCCCGCCCCAGTGGGCGTTAGCACAGCAGTGCCTTCTGGTACTGGCAGTCCCGTTGGTCCTAACACAGTGGTTGGTGCCGTGCTCCGTGTAACAAACAGTCTCTTACCCATGTGGGTCCCTGAACGTGAAGAACACTGCATGCGCTGTAAGTATCTTCCCGCAACAATGGACTCTCATGCCCTTTCAGTGAATCGATTGATGATGCTGCAGGGCCGCTGCTACGCTGTGGGGCGTTCTCGCGGTACAGGCTTCACCGCTCAAAATTTCCAACACAAAGATCGCCTAGATGAAAACGCCACTCGCAGTGGCGTTTTCATCTGGGCGATCTTTGTGTTGGAAATATATATATATATATATATATACAGGCTCGTGGGGTGACCAAGAATTGAGAAGTACTCGGACACGGGCCGCTTTTCCCCGTAAAAGCCTTTATTGGTTGAACAGCTTCATTTCCCAGTCCTTTAAAAAGCATGAGTCCGCAGCCTGACGCGTTTCGTGAACATCACTTCTTCAGAGGCTTGCGCGGTCAAAAGGAGCATTGCGTGCCACACCTTCCTTTATTTCCATATCGTACGCCGGCTCTTTGGCTGCGCGCCTGCCACCACCCACCTGTATCCAGCGCTGACCTACTGTCTACTCACTCCCCTATGCCATCCACCCGGGGGGAGCCGCCACAGTGCTTCCTGGGACTTGTGGTTTGGATGTGACGACGTCATTAAGGGGAGGAGACCCAGGCGCTGGGATGTACTTTACACAGGTGGGATTGATATTTGTGGGAAGACAAGCCACAGTGATTGGGCGCTGAGGAAGGCCAACCAGGCCGAAATGCATTCGCCGCCTCTGTGAATCGGCACGCCGCCTATGTAAACCGGCCAATAAACGAGCTGTTTTACCAGAACTCCCCTTGGCCTCTGAGTTCTTCCTTTGGTGGGGAACTGTTCAGTCATGTAATCTGCGCCAGCCTGCGACGCAGTACGGATGGCCCTGCTACTTAAAGAGTCCCGGAGTAAGACTGGCACCATGCTGCTTGCAGCATATACATGAATCGAGGGATCGATAATCTCCGGTGACCGCCTGGATTCACACAGCACCCGTGGGGAGATATTGGTATTTTACCGAATTGGGAATCCAGTCCGCATTGACTGCCCCTGCCCATTGGACTTCCTGTGTGACATTGCGGGCTGTAGCAGTTATGAGGGGATGAAGGAAAACGGCCGTGGTTTGTCCGGCTCTTTGGCTGCGCGCCTGCCACCACCCACCTGTATCCAGCGCTGACCTACTGTCTACTCACTCCCCTATGCCATCCACCCGGGGGGAGCCGCCACAGTGCTTCCTGGGACTTGTGGTTTGGATGTGACGACGTCATTAAGGGGAGGAGACCCAGGCGCTGGGATGTACTTTACACAGGTGGGATTGATATTTGTGGGAAGACAAGCCACAGTGATTGGGCGCTGAGGAAGGCCAACCAGGCCGAAATGCATTCGCCGCCTCTGTGAATCGGCACGCCGCCTATGTAAACCGGCCAATAAACGAGCTGTTTTACCAGAACTCCCCTTGGCCTCTGAGTTCTTCCTTTGGTGGGGAACTGTTCAGTCATGTAATCTGCGCCAGCCTGCGACGCAGTACGGATGGCCCTGCTACTTAAAGAGTCCCGGAGTAAGACTGGCACCATGCTGCTTGCAGCATATACATGAATCGAGGGATCGATAATCTCCGGTGACCGCCTGGATTCACACAGCACCCGTGGGGAGATATTGGTATTTTACCGAATTGGGAATCCAGTCCGCATTGACTGCCCCTGCCCATTGGACTTCCTGTGTGACATTGCGGGCTGTAGCAGTTATGAGGGGATGAAGGAAAACGGCCGTGGTTTGTCCGGCTCTTTGGCTGCGCGCCTGCCACCACCCACCTGTATCCAGCGCTGACCTACTGTCTACTCACTCCCCTATGCCATCCACCCGGGGGGAGCCGCCACAGTGCTTCCTGGGACTTGTGGTTTGGATGTGACGACGTCATTAAGGGGAGGAGACCCAGGCGCTGGGATGTACTTTACACAGGTGGGATTGATATTTGTGGGAAGACAAGCCACAGTGATTGGGCGCTGAGGAAGGCCAACCAGGCCGAAATGCATTCGCCGCCTCTGTGAATCGGCACGCCGCCTATGTAAACCGGCCAATAAACGAGCTGTTTTACCAGAACTCCCCTTGGCCTCTGAGTTCTTCCTTTGGTGGGGAACTGTTCAGTCATGTAATCTGCGCCAGCCTGCGACGCAGTACGGATGGCCCTGCTACTTAAAGAGTCCCGGAGTAAGACTGGCACCATGCTGCTTGCAGCATATACATGAATCGAGGGATCGATAATCTCCGGTGACCGCCTGGATTCACACAGCACCCGTGGGGAGATATTGGTATTTTACCGAATTGGGAATCCAGTCCGCATTGACTGCCCCTGCCCATTGGACTTCCTGTGTGACATTGCGGGCTGTAGCAGTTATGAGGGGATGAAGGAAAACGGCCGTGGTTTGTCCGGCTCTTTGGCTGCGCGCCTGCCACCACCCACCTGTATCCAGCGCTGACCTACTGTCTACTCACTCCCCTATGCCATCCACCCGGGGGGAGCCGCCACAGTGCTTCCTGGGACTTGTGGTTTGGATGTGACGACGTCATTAAGGGGAGGAGACCCAGGCGCTGGGATGTACTTTACACAGGTGGGATTGATATTTGTGGGAAGACAAGCCACAGTGATTGGGCGCTGAGGAAGGCCAACCAGGCCGAAATGCATTCGCCGCCTCTGTGAATCGGCACGCCGCCTATGTAAACCGGCCAATAAACGAGCTGTTTTACCAGAACTCCCCTTGGCCTCTGAGTTCTTCCTTTGGTGGGGAACTGTTCAGTCATGTAATCTGCGCCAGCCTGCGACGCAGTACGGATGGCCCTGCTACTTAAAGAGTCCCGGAGTAAGACTGGCACCATGCTGCTTGCAGCATATACATGAATCGAGGGATCGATAATCTCCGGTGACCGCCTGGATTCACACAGCACCCGTGGGGAGATATTGGTATTTTACCGAATTGGGAATCCAGTCCGCATTGACTGCCCCTGCCCATTGGACTTCCTGTGTGACATTGCGGGCTGTAGCAGTTATGAGGGGATGAAGGAAAACGGCCGTGGTTTGTCCGGCTCTTTGGCTGCGCGCCTGCCACCACCCACCTGTATCCAGCGCTGACCTACTGTCTACTCACTCCCCTATGCCATCCACCCGGGGGGAGCCGCCACAGTGCTTCCTGGGACTTGTGGTTTGGATGTGACGACGTCATTAAGGGGAGGAGACCCAGGCGCTGGGATGTACTTTACACAGGTGGGATTGATATTTGTGGGAAGACAAGCCACAGTGATTGGGCTCTGAGGAAGGCCAACCAGGCCGAAATGCATTCGCCGCCTCTGTGAATCGGCACGCCGCCTATGTAAACCGGCCAATAAACGAGCTGTTTTACCAGAACTCCCCTTGGCCTCTGAGTTCTTCCTTTGGTGGGGAACTGTTCAGTCATGTAATCTGCGCCAGCCTGCGACGCAGTACGGATGGCCCTGCTACTTAAAGAGTCCCGGAGTAAGACTGGCACCATGCTGCTTGCAGCATATACATGAATCGAGGGATCGATAATCTCCGGTGACCGCCTGGATTCACACAGCACCCGTGGGGAGATATTGGTATTTTACCGAATTGGGAATCCAGTCCGCATTGACTGCCCCTGCCCATTGGACTTCCTGTGTGACATTGCGGGCTGTAGCAGTTATGAGGGGATGAAGGAAAACGGCCGTGGTTTGTCCGGCTCTTTGGCTGCGCGCCTGCCACCACCCACCTGTATCCAGCGCTGACCTACTGTCTACTCACTCCCCTATGCCATCCACCCGGGGGGAGCCGCCACAGTGCTTCCTGGGACTTGTGGTTTGGATGTGACGACGTCATTAAGGGGAGGAGACCCAGGCGCTGGGATGTACTTTACACAGGTGGGATTGATATTTGTGGGAAGACAAGCCACAGTGATTGGGTGCTGAGGAAGGCCAACCAGGCCGAAATGCATTCGCCGCCTCTGTGAATCGGCACGCCGCCTATGTAAACCGGCCAATAAACGAGCTGTTTTACCAGAACTCCCCTTGGCCTCTGAGTTCTTCCTTTGGTGGGGAACTGTTCAGTCATGTAATCTGCGCCAGCCTGCGACGCAGTACGGATGGCCCTGCTACTTAAAGAGTCCCGGAGTAAGACTGGCACCATGCTGCTTGCAGCATATACATGAATCGAGGGATCGATAATCTCCGGTGACCGCCTGGATTCACACAGCACCCGTGGGGAGATATTGGTATTTTACCGAATTGGGAATCCAGTCCGCATTGACTGCCCCTGCCCATTGGACTTCCTGTGTGACATTGCGGGCTGTAGCAGTTATGAGGGGATGAAGGAAAACGGCCGTGGTTTGTCCGGCTCTTTGGCTGCGCGCCTGCCACCACCCACCTGTATCCAGCGCTGACCTACTGTCTACTCACTCCCCTATGCCATCCACCCGGGGGGAGCCGCCACAGTGCTTCCTGGGACTTGTGGTTTGGATGTGACGACGTCATTAAGGGGAGGAGACCCAGGCGCTGGGATGTACTTTACACAGGTGGGATTGATATTTGTGGGAAGACAAGCCACAGTGATTGGGCGCTGAGGAAGGCCAACCAGGCCGAAATGCATTCGCCGCCTCTGTGAATCGGCACGCCGCCTATGTAAACCGGCCAATAAACGAGCTGTTTTACCAGAACTCCCCTTGGCCTCTGAGTTCTTCCTTTGGTGGGGAACTGTTCAGTTATATATATATATATATATATATATATATATATTTCCAACACAAAGATCGCCCAGATGAAAACGTCACTCGCATGAGAGTAAACTCCTTTTTATTGTCAGGTCACAGCAATCAGGCAGCTTCCCACTTCAAGTTGATTGACTCCGGCTAAACGCGTTTCGGGAAACACTCTTCCCTTGTTCACTGGCAAACACGATGTCATGGCTACCTCAATGGAACATCTTAATAAGTTCACTGAGTCCCCGCCCCAGTGGGCGTTAGCACAGCAGTGCCTTCTGGTACTGGCAGTCCCGTTGGTCCTAACACAGTGGTTGGTGCCGTGCTCCGTGTAACAAACAGTCTCTTACCCATGTGGCTCCCTGAACGTGAAGAACACTGCATGCGCTGTAAGTATCTTCCCGCAACAATGGACTCTCATGCCCTTTCAGTGAATCGATTGATGATGCTGCAGGGCCGCTGCTACGCTGTGGGGCGTTCTCGCGGTACAGGCTTCACCGCTCAAAATTTCCAACACAAAGATCGCCTAGATGAAAACGCCACTCGCAGTGGCGTTTTCATCTGGGCGATCTTTGTGTTGGAAATATATATATATATATATATATACAGGCTCGTGGGGTGACCAAGAATTGAGAAGTACTCGGACACGGGCCGCTTTTCCCCGTAAAAGCCTTTATTGGTTGAACAGCTTCATTTCCCAGTCCTTTAAAAAGCATGAGTCCGCAGCCTGACGCGTTTCGTGAACATCACTTCTTCAGAGGCTTGCGCGGTCAAAAGGAGCATTGCGTGCCACACCTTCCTTTATTTCCATATCGTACGCCGTTAGATCTGCTGTTCTGGATGAACAGTACGTAAGGATTTGTGGGAGATATAGTACTTATTTCTTTGCCACAGATGGATGTTCCTTTAAATAAATGCAAAATTTACAGCTCCACATGAGCCCCAGGAAATGAAAGTCATTCTTACTCCAAGGTCCGCATTCCCCGAAAGAGCCCCACATGATTGGAACTCACGGCCTCCTTTAGTGGGGTGGTGCTTTTCAACGGCAGGACAGCCGCCTAAACATACAGGCTCGTGGGGTGACCAAGAATTGAGAAGCACTCGGACACGGGCTGCTTTTCCCCGTAAAAGCCTTTATTGGTTGAACAGCTTCATTTCCCAGTCCTTTAAAAAGCATGAGTCCGCAGCCTGACGCGTTTCCTGAACATCACTTCTTCAGAGGCTTGCGCGGTCAAAAGGAGCATTGCGTGCCACACCTTCCTTTATTTCCATATCGTACGCCGTTAGATCTGCTGTTCTGGATGAACAGTACGTAAGGATTTGTGGGAGATGTAGTACTTATTTCTTTGCCACAGATGGATGTTCCTTTAAATAAATGCAAAATTTACAGCTCCACATGAGCCCCAGGAAATGAAAGTCATTCTTAATCCAAGGTCCGCATTCCCAGAAAGAGCTCCACATGATTGGAACTCACGGCCTCCTTTAGTGGGGTGGTGCTTCTCGACGCCAGGACAGCCGCCTAAACATACAGGCTTGTGGGGTGACCAAGAATTGAGAAGCACTCGGACACGGGCCGCTTTTCCCCGTAAAAGCCTTTATTGGTTGAACAGCTTCATTTCCCAGTCCTTTAAAAAGCATGAGTCCGCAGCCTGATGCGTTTCGTGAACATCACTTCTTCAGAGGCTTGCACGGTCAAAAGGAGCATTGCGTGCCACACCTTCCTTTATTTCCATATCATACGCCGTTAGATCAGCTGTTCTGGATGAACAGTACGTAAGGATTTGTGGGAGATGTAGTACTTATTTCTTTGCCACAGATGGATGTTCCTTTAAATAAATGCAAAATTTACAGCTCCACATGAGCCCCAGGAAATGAAAGTCATTCTTAATCCACAAAATGTGTGCGCTTTCAGTAACCAACAGACTCCACAACCGTGAAGTATCCACAAGGTGTTTATTTCACAGCACTTTTCAGCTTAATGCGAAGCCTTGATCACGTAAAACGTGCACAAGCAACAGGCAAATGATAAAGCTTTCTGACATGGCTTGAGCATAAAGGAAGGCCATTGATGCTATGTTACACAGTGTGAGTAAAATGGCGGCCATCTTGGAATAGCAAAATTATGTTGTGGTAAATTACCTTAAACAAGTGTCACTGATTATTCCAAAAGCTGATAAATACACCCCTCAAGTCTCAAATTTGGAGACAAGTCTCTGTGCCATAAGTCTAAGAGAATTCTTTAAAGAATAAAATAAATAATACAACACACGAAAACTTTATCAATCAGTGCTCTGTAAACATCAGTACAACTCCCAAAATAAATACCTATATTTGGCTCATCTGTCCCATGCCAGTGAATACAAGCGCATCAAGTAAAGACATACTACGCTGTCTACAGTAAGAACATGACATACATATCCCATTAGAGGCAAGTGCCTGAAGGGACAAAGTCACACGTCTCATGGAATGTGAGCGTATGTGGGAGTGAAGAAATAATGGGTAAGTGCCCGTATGTCCCTGCTAGTAACTGAGGGCAGAACTCCCAGAGACTTAAGAACACATTGATCAGATGATCCTGGTAGATCGTGATGAATCAAAGAAAGTCTTGCCTTACTCCATATTAGAACTCGAAATGTCCATGTAGTTGCCCATCTTTTAACTGTGACAGTGAGAGTGAAGGGGGCAAAGGTAGGAGGCCCGTGAAGGTGAATACCGGTGAGTGGGCCCCTTCCTTTCCTCCTGAAAAGTAAAAGAAAAGAAAAAGAAAGAAAGCATAATATTAATGACATGTCATAATAATCAACCAAAATTAAAAATAAAATTGAATTTACAAATTGCAGTAATTCTTTTCTACAAGTACACAGTTGGAGGAAGGGCAGTATAAAGGGAAGCGACAGAGATATCTATCTCATGACAATGATGGGTGACAGAGATTGGGGATAAAAGAAAGTACAGAGTGTTTTTAACCATCCTTCAAATGGATTGGGGATAAATGACAATACAGAGTGTTGTTATTCATCCTTCAAGTGGATTGCCAATTCCTCATCGTGGTTCAGTCCCCTGGGTGCTTTGTTTGAAAGTCCACAATCAATTTGGACTCTCTTTGTCTGAGTTTCAGAACCCTGTTGCCTCCACTGGAGTTTCTGACCACCTATTCCAAGACAAAGAATGTTAGAAGGGCTGGGTTTGAGAAGTGTTCTTCATACAAATGCCGTGCCACAGGATATTTATCATCGTTGTTCGTGATGGCTCTGCTGTGTTCCAAAAATGCGTTTTTTGGCCATACATGTTGTGCTGCCAATATACCACAGCCCACAAGGCCATTCTATCGCAAAAATCACAAACGTGGAACTGCAGGTAAGGAACTGAACAATCTCCTTGCTAACACCATTATGTGTAACCTTTTTGCAAAATTTGCTGTTTCTACGCGCCTTACAGTGACCACAGGGGAAGAAATCACTTAACCCATGTTCGTATCTGTCGGGCTGTATGGTGATGTCACTATGAACCAATAGGTCCCTAATGTTTCTACCCCTCCTGTAGGTGATACTGGGTCTGTCAGGGAGACTTTCACCTGTGATGTTATCATGTTTAAGGATGTCCCATTTCTTAGACAGGATGTGTTTGATATTTTCTGAATCTGAGTTGTACGTCATAATCATCCTAGTGTTGCTCTCTAGGGTATCTATGGGTTCAATGATAGTGTCAGAAATGGTTTGAATTCTGGTAACACCATCCGGTCTTTCCTTTGCTCTTTAACCCTTAATCCTGAAACCCCTAATCCTGAAACGTTCCATCGCGATTATGCTTTCAGCCTGAAACGATCTTCAGTGCTACAGTTTCTTTTTGCCCTCAACAGCTCCCCATATGGAATGCTCCACTTGAGAGCCTCAGTGTGGCTGCTGAGGGCATGTAGAATACTGTTCACAGCGGTAGATTTTCTGTAGAGGGTAGTTTGAATCTGATTGTCAATGATATTAAGACCAACATCCAGAGATTCAGCTCTTGTGCTACTGATATTGCCAGAGAGGATGATGTTGCACTCATTAACATTGAGTTACTCAATGAACTCTTTGGCCTCTTGTTCAGTACCCCTCCAGATGATGAATAAATCATCTATGTATCTAATCCATGCAGACACATGTCCAAGGTGTCCGGCATAGTCAGGGTTAGCAAACAGTGCCTGCTCCCAGCGTCCCATAAAGAGGTTGGCAAAGCTGGGAGCGAAGCACAAACCCATTGCTGTACCAATGATTTGCCTGTACATGACCTAATTGAACAGGAATATGTTGGTCATCTTCCTGTTCAGTGGGGTCCTGTACAGGCAAATAATACAGGCAAAGAAATATTGAATCCTAAATATCGTCAGTGAGAAATATCAACAGCAAGAATATTGTGGTCAAGAATATCGATTTCAAGGTAAAAAATATCATTAAAAAAATATAGAAGTCAATAATATCATTTACAAAAATATAGTTGTTTAAAATATCGATTTTTGTATTAGTTTTATGTAATTTAGTTTATATTTTATATGTATATGATTTTTTTTGTATAAGTATTGCTTATATTTTTAATATATGTGTTCCATTTTTAGTAGTTATCAATTTTATTTTAATTAACGTTTGTGTTTTTTAGTTCCGTCAGTTTATAGGGGAAGTTATTTAATTATAATAATGTAATGATCTTTTTTCATTTATTAATATTTATTTAATTGAGGTTTTATAGTGTTAATTATGGGAAGTAATTTAGTTTAATTAATTATTAATTTGTTGTTATTTTTTTATTTGATTGAAGATTAAATATTGAAATTGTGTTATTAATTTTTGGTGCAGGTTGTGGGGTTTATAGAGGTAAAGGGTGGAAAGTGATTTATTTTTAATTAATTAATAAGAAGTTGTTAAATATTATTAATTAATTAATTGAAGAATAAATATGGAAATTGTTTTAATATATTTAGATGTGGGTTGTGGGGTTTATAGAAGTAAAGGGTGGGAAGTAATGTATTTTTAATTAATTAATAATGATTTTTTAATTAATAATCATTCATGAATTGAACATTAAATATGGGAATTGTGTAATTAATTTTAGGTGTCGGTTGTAGGGCTTTTAGGGGTAAAGGGTGGGTAGTTAATGTTTATGTATTTTAAATTGTTTTTTAATTAATAATATTTATATAATTGATAATTAATTTTGTTAAATGTTATTTTTAATTTAGATGTGGTTTGTGTATTGTGTGGTATTTTAGGGTAGGATGTAAATAAAATACATGCATATAATAATCCAATAATGTTTTTGTTTATAAATATTTTCTAACTAAAAATATTTTTTTGTTTGAGAAATATTTTTAATGTTTATTTAATATAATATTTGTAGATATTTGTGATATGTATTTAACATTATAATATGTTTATATTTTTTCAAATTTATAATATTAAATATATTTGTATTTTAATTTGAACATATTTATTTATTTATTTGTAAAAAAAAAAATCAAATATTTTTTGTTGTTGATGATTTTTTGCTTGTTTTTAACTTTTAATTGACTGTAATGGGAACAGTGATTTTTATCCCTCCGCAATCCAACACTTTCCCTACTGTTACACTCACTGGAGTGGGAATAGTAATTTTTACCCCTCCGCTATCCAACACTTTACCTACTTTTGCACTCATTGGAGTGGGAATAGTAATTTTTACCCCTCCGCTATCCAACATTTTTCCTACTGTTACACTCACTGGAGTGGTATTAGTAATTTTTACCTATCTGCTAGCCAACACTTTCCCCACTGTTGCCCTGACTGGAATGGGAATAGTAATTTGTACCTCTCTGATACCCAACATTTTCCCTATTGTTGCACTGACTGGAGTGGGAATAGTCATTTTTACCCTTCGCTATCCAACACGTACCCTACTGTTGCACTCATTGGAGTGGGAATGGTAATGTTTACCCCTCTGCTATCCAACACTTTCCCTACTGTTAAACGTATTGGTGTGGGAACAGTAATTTTTATCCCTCCACTATCCAACGCTTTCCCTAATGTTGCATTGACTGGAGTGGGATATTTAAGTTTAAATATTTTTAAATAGTTTAATGTTTTAATTAATAATAGAATGATTTTTTAACATAAACTTTATATTATTGGTATATGTATATATATATATATGTATTTGTTACACTTTTATATATTTTTAAAAACTATAAAATACATTTAAATTAATAGTTTATTAATTGTTTTACAGTAGATATATATAATTATTATTATATATCTGTGTTTAATTTTTATAAGTTAGGTTTATTTGTTATTTTTGCTCAAATGTATGTTAAATCTATTTATAAGTTTATTATTCAATATATTTAATATTTATTATTTTATATATATAAATAAACAATATTTTTTACAACTATATTTATGTAATCGATATTTTTTTCCGATAATTTTGTACTTACCGTTATAAGATAGGATGTCAATATTTTTGACATCTATATTTATGACTCAATATTGTGATATGGGGATGTTTTGGGAGTCGATGTTTTGTCAGTGAACCTTTGGGGTCCTTGGCTTCCGTTTGCTGGTGGTGTTACCTTTATTCCCCTCTTCTTTTCTGTGGATGGAGAATGGTGTAGCAATGCTCTGTATTCTTTCTGCTTGGACACAGCTGCTCAAACTGTGTTTCTGCTAGAGGTTTACAGGTTGGTCCCTTGGTTTTCTCCATGTGCTTTCCATTTGTGTTGGCTCACTCTATTCCGCATCCTTCTGAGTGAGCATGGTACATATCGATACCCGGTTTAGAGCTGCCCGTATTCCGCTGTTATCAATCGATATATAGCCGGTGTTTTCTGAGTACACAGGATCAGCAGCTCACCGTTAAGCCTTCATTGCTGACATCAAGAACATTCCATGATGACAGGACATCGAGGAAATCTGGTCATTCCAGCCCTAGCCTCAAGCTCTTAAGTATTAGTTTCACATCACGTTGAGACAGCTCTGGATCCCCCAGTGGGTTATTTTTATCTTAACTTGGACCCATTTTTGATTAGCATATAGGATTTAAGGTTACCTGCCACTGCAGTAATCCTTGTTATATCCATCAACATAGACTATATATATTCTTCTATAAAATTCAACATCACATATCCAAGGAATATACTTTTTTGGAGGTGGAACTCCTGAGGAAGGCAGCGGTGGCTTCCGAAAAGCGCGTTGAGACACAACTTGGAAAGCACCAGATAAATTGTAGTTCAATGTACATTGTTTACAATATTACAAATTGCTGATCAATGAATTGTATTTCTATCTAAAGAACAGTTTCGTATGAATAATCATGTTTGAAAGGCTTGATAAATGACTGAAGTTCAAAACATTGCTCAAGTCAATTTTCGCCTAGAGATGTGTAATCATTAGATTATCTGTTTTTAGAATTTACTACCATGTATACCAAATACAATTATTTTTGTATTTTTCTATATACTAGTGTCACTATTTTTCATTTGATTATATGTATGTATTATTTTTCTACTGTTGAGCTGTTCATTTGATTGAAGTTACCCTAGCCCATTTACAGTTTGTTCTTATCTTGTCACATTTGCTGTGCATTCAGAGATGGAGGTCAAATATCAGGCTCTTTCTTTCAGGAGGCTTGTTTACTTTCTTTTCTCTGACTTCAAAGTAAGAGGATTTATGTGACAAGCATGCTGGCAGGAGGGAGTGCTTGAGGAAGGCTGTCCCATGTTATTTTGTTTTCTAGCACACACTAAAATGTAAATGTCTATAAATGAACTGTGCAAATATTTCAGAATCAGAAAGCCCAAATGAAGCACAATTTTGGTAATCCTGAACTGTGAACACTTTTTTAAAAACGATCAAAACAAATCAATCAACTAGGGGCCAGATGCATGACCCCAAATTACATGCGCAAATGGGTTTGCGACCCATTTGCGCATGGAAAATGGCCCAGGGCCATGTACAATTCCTAAATAGCGGGTCACAATTTATTTGCGACTTGCTATTTAGCAATTGCAAGTCACTATTAGGAAGGGGCGTTCCCTTCCTAACTGCATCCGCAAATCAATGTACAAATGTTCTGTGACTGCAATTGCGATTGCAAAACACTCGCAAATTACAAGCCTCTTCAAGAGGGTGGTAATGCAGTCATAATTTGGAAGGGGTCCCAATGGGACCCCTTCCACTTTGTGACTGTCTCTAAAAATATTTTTTAAGGGCAGGCAGTGGTCCCAGGGGCCACTACCTTCCCTTAAAAAGTGAAACGAAAACGTTTCATTTTTTTTAAAGCAGTCCCAGACATGGTGGTCAGCCTGTCATTCCCAATGGGCCTGCAAATTGTGAGAGGCTCATTAATAGTAATGAGCCTCGCAATTTGCGACCCCATCGGGAATCACAAACAGTGTTAAACACACTGTTGTACATGGCAAATTGCACTTTGCAAATTGAGACTCGCAAATGAGTCTTAATTTGCGAGGCACAATTTTGCTGGTTGTACATCTGGCCCCTAGGTGATTACATTTACAACATTATCGCTTGTGAACTGTATACTTTTATCAGTGAAACTGTATGTCTGTGCAAATGTAGTGGTGATGACAAGTGAAAATGTGTTGTCTGTAATGGAAGTGTGCTACCACAGCATGCATATTCCACTCTACGCCACTCCACTCTACTCAGGCACTACTCCACGCCACTTTACTCTACTCCCTACCACTCCACTTTACACCATGCCACTGCACCCTACTCCACTCTACAGTACTCCATTCTGTGTCACTGCACTCTATAGCACTTCAATCAACGCCTCTCTACTCTATGTAAATGCCCGCTATGCCATTCTACTCTACACCACTGCACTCTTCGCTACCGCACTCTTCACCACTGCACTCATCGCTACTGCACTATATACCACTCCAGTCAAGGCCACTCCACTCTACTCTGCACAGCTCCACTCCACTCCACGTCACTTCACTCTTCAACACCGCACACTCTGCCACTGAACTCTCTGCCACTCTACTCTGAACTACTGCACTCTACGCCACTGCACTCTGCAGCACTCCACTCTATGCCACTGCACTGTACGCTACTCCACTCTACATCACTATACTCTACTCTGCACCACTCTACGCCACTGCACTCTATCCCACTCAACTCTACATCACTCTACTCTGCACCACTGCAATCTACACCACTGTATTCTATGCCACTGCACTCTATGCCACTTTACTCTGCACCTCTCCACTTCCCACCACTGCACTCTATGCCACTACACTCTACTATGCACCACTCTAATCTACAACACTGTATTGTACGCCACTAAATTTGTTGTCACTGCAGTTTACACCACTGTACTCTGTAACACTCTACACTGATGCACTCTACACCAGTCCACTCTACTCTACTCTACTCTACACCACTTCACTCACTGTAACCCACTCTATGCCATTGCACTCTACTCTACACCACTCTACTCTCTTTTGCACCACTGTACTCTACCCCACTCTACTGTACTCCACTTTACTCTACTCTTCACCACTCTACTATACGCCACTGCACTTTATGCCAATGCACTCTGTGCCACTCTACACCACTGCAATCTACGACACTCTACTCTTCAACACTGCACTCTAAGCCACTCTCCTCTGCACTACTGCATTCCTCTCTAATGCACTCTATGTTACTGGAGTGTATGCCACTCTACTTTGCATCATTCCACTCTATGCCACTTCACTCAGCAGCACTCCACTGTACACCACTGCACTGTATGCAACTGCACTCTATGGCACTATACTCTACTAAGCACCACTCTATGCCACCCTGCTCTGCACCACTGTATGCCACTCTACTCTGCACCACTCAATGTCACTGCACTCTATGCCACTGTACTGTGCACCACTGCACTCTATGCCACTGTACACTATGCCACTCTACTCAACTCTACACCACTCCATTCCACTCCGCTGTAACCCACTCAATGCCATTGAACTCTACTCTGCACCACTCTACTCTACGCCACTGCACTTGACACCAATGCACACTGCGCCTCTCTACACCACTGCAATCTATGACACTCTACTCTGCAATACTGCACTCTACGCAACTCTACTCGGCACTACTGCATTTTTTTCTAATGCACTCTATGTCACTGAACTTTATGACACTACTTTGCATCATTCCACTCTACACCATTTCACTCTGCAGCACTCCAATCTACGCCACTGCACTGTATGACACTGCACTCTACAGCACCATACCCTACTCTGTACCACTCTACACCACCCTTCTCTGCCCCACTCTAACCCATGCTACTCTGCACCACTCTAGGTCACTGCACTCTATGCCACTTTATTCTGCACCACTGCGCTCTATGGCACTGTACACTATACTACTCTACTGTACTCTGCACCACTGCACTTTATACCACTGCACTCTACAATGTAACACTCTAATCTATGCCACTACATTCTATGATGCTGCATTGTACACAGCTGAGTTCCATGCCACTACACTCTATGCAACTTTTCTCTGCAACACTCTACGCCAGTGCACTCTACACCAGTCCACTCTACTCTGCGCCACTCCACTGTGCGCATGCTACGTGACTCCACTCTATGCCACTCCAATACACAACACTCTATGCCACTCCACTCTACACCAATTTCCGCCATTCCACTCTACAACACTCCACTCTCCCCTATGCCACTATCTTTTAGCCATGCTAAAAAGCACCCTTGCTGGTGTACAACAAGGCTAAAACTCACTGTCAAAGCCAATAGCTCTTGCATAGGCGAGATCTCCTGGCTTTGTCAATGCTTGTTAGAAGTGCAGATTATGTGCTGTACAGTGCTTTGGTTTGCGATTGAAAGTGAAACTCATCAAAGGATCATTTTTATCTATGTTAATGTTGAGTTGAGTGCCTGCCCATCCTTCCAGAGCACTGTTTTTTCCTGAAAACTCAAGTTTGTGTGCGAGTTATGAAGGTGGAATTATGGTGGGCATTCGGTTCATGTTTTAAATTGTATCCTTTTGAGGTTTCCTTTTCATGTTTGCTGCCAATTTTATCAACTGTTTCCTAAGTCTGTTCCTTTTTGTTCTGAGTCCTCCTATGGTTTCTACTCTTTCTCTTTTCTAGCAAAGTCCATCCATGAGAAAATGGAACAGAGTTAGGAGTTGTGCCACTACTGTGCAACCTTTCCTGATATGTTTCCCCAAATTATTATTGAGATCTGAGAAACTGTAGAAGACAAGAAGAAGGGAATACCACATAGGAAAGCAGCAGCACGCTTCAATGGACCGGTGGAAGGGCCCTAGAGTAACCCTGCACAAACAAGCAATGAATGGGGCACGCGACAGCCTGACTGGTGCTACAGCAAGACAAGAGGCTGACTCGACAACACCCCACTTGCTAACTCTAAGGTGATCTCTCTCAGGACCTCTCTGTTCCAAAGCAATGCACCAGATTGATTGCGTTTGCATTCTTACTATCATTCAAGGTGGTCTAAGGATAACCACAGGATGAAGGATGAGAGTGCCTGGGATTTCTCACATATCCAACCAGATGCCCTCCTACCTTTTATCAGAGTACCCTGGACCTGAATTTGGCTGCTGAGTCACCATTCATGTTCTTTGGTCTCCATATGATTTCCTAAACATCACACTGCAGTTCCCTAAACTTTTAGAATGGTAAAAACCCAGCTGAGCTGATGTAAATAAAATGTATGTGTAAGTATGCCAGATGAAGTGAAAGCCACATGTTAGACACAGGTTACTGGCTGGTGCAAGCACCCACGGATGAAGATGCTTGTATTACTGCTACGGATGCGCTGTTGAAAGCTATTGTTGAAGTTGGTCAGATCAAAACTGATTTTACCAAGATTAAGAACTGTAAGCAATCCATAGGGGAAACCACTGATGGCCAGCCTGATCATTTGACAGATGCCTTTGATAGTTATTGTATTATTGGTAACGCTGCGGAAACTGCTCAAGAAGTTGTTGGAGCGACATTTGTTCAAATGCTATCACCCTAGGTGAAGGGACACCTCAGTACTGTATGCAGTGGATGGCAAATTAAGGGTCTTTCTTAGTTGGTTTTATTGTGTCTTGTGATGGAGTAAAAAAGAACCAAAATAAATGCCTTTGCAAATGTAATCCTTCCAGCAAATGGTCAGAGGGAAGGAAAGGAAAAAATGAGCTGAGGGATTGATCGGAGGGGGAGGGGTTTGTGGGCAGGAAAGGGAAAAATCTTTATCAACTGATGGCTCCTCATGTTTTAACAATGACCACTTAGGTGCTGGAAACTGTCCCAATCTACCCCAGAATGCCCATGATCAGCCTGAACATCTGACTTTATCTCTCTTTGTCTTTACCAGACGCCTCCTTTTAGGACAGCCCAAGCTGACTGCTTTGGGAATGCTTTATTATTTGCAGATTAGGATGGGCCATGCATATGCTGTGTCATTAATTGAAAGCCTTATTGTTATTTTTATGTTATGTGCATTTGTAGAGTGCTCAATCACTCAGGAGGGCTTGCTGGCAAGAGCCACATGGTCAGGCATTGGGCTTACTTGGTGAAGCCTAATGGAAGAGCTCTGTCTTCAGCTTCTTGTGGAAATCAAAAATGAAGAGTTGGCTTTGATGTGCAGCAGCAAGTTGTTGCAGGTGTTAGGAACAATGTAGGAGAAAGCCTGACCCTCAGCTCTTGTTCTGCATGACATGGGGTGTGTGCGCGTAGGAGTCCGGCTGAGTGGAGATTTCTAGTGGGTTTCTGGAAGGTGATGATGCTGCTGAGGTAGGAAGGGCCTATGTTGTTTCGGGCCCTGAATACGTGTGTGAGGAGTTTGGAAAGACGTGTCTGTGTATGGGCTGACACTGTAGCTTCCTGGCCTGTGGGGTGATGTGCATGTGTTGTGGTAGGTTGAGTATGATATAGATGCTGAGATCTGAATGGTTTGGAGGCGTCTAGTCAGTTGTTTTCTGATTCTTGCACAGAGGGTGGTTCCATTGGTCAGGGTGTGGGTGATGGTTCTGTGTGTGCTGGTGGGGAGTCATTCAATGATCTTCTGCAGCATCTTTGGGGTGTGGAAGCAGGAGGCGGTATCTGTACTGACTTGGATGTTCCTGGTGAGTTGATTGTTGATGACAATTCAGAGTTTTTGGGTGTGGCCATTGAGGGTCGGACCGAGTTCTGCTGCCCATCAGGTGGAGTTCCACAGTGATATTTTTCTGCTGAAGAACATGACTTTTGCCTTGTATGTCTTAAGTTTGAGACAGTTGAATTTCATCCAGTCGGTGACGTCAGTCATAAAAGAGGTGAACTTGATCCTTTTGTTATGCGTTTTGGATGAGAGGAAGAATGATAGCCATGTGTCATCGATGTAAGCTAGGACCTTTATTCTGTGTGTGCTGATGATGCTGGCGAGCGGAGTCATGTACATGTAGAAGAGGGTAGGGCATAGCGAAGATCCTTACACTACTCCACAGGTGAGGTTGCGGGTGGCTGAGCAGTATGGGGCCAGGCTAACAGACTGAGTTCAGCCCGTCAGAGAAGATGCTGATTTTGTGGAGTCATTTGAGGATTGGGTGGGATATTGTGTTGAATGCTTCGGACAGGTCCAGTAGGCTAAGAGGGTTGGGTGTGTCTCCTCTGTCCGTAATAATCCTGATGTCATCTGTATGAGGGCTGTTTTCATGCAGTGGATATGCCTGAACCCGGATTGGGTGATGTTGAGGAGATGGTTTCATTGAGGTGGTAGGGTAGGCCCTTCTTGATCAGATTCTCCGGGACTTTGGCTGAGTAGGGTTACAGGGAGATGTTTCGGTACCATGGGGGTCTTTGGAGATGGAGGAGTACCATGGCATGTTTCCAGATGAGTGCTGAGTTGATGGGTTGTAGACCTGTGATGAAATTGTGGTGGGGGCAAGGGTCCAAAGGGGAGAATGGGTGGATGAACAGCCTGGTGGAGGCAGTTTCTTCTGTGTTGATGGTGGGCCAGGCCATCAGTGTGGTTCCTGTTGTCAAGATGAGAAGTCCTTTTGCTAGGCTGGCAGGGTTTGGTTGAGGATCAAAGTTGTTCTATATGCTGGTGAGATTGTGGCAGAAAAACTGGGACAGTTTGGTGCACAGGTTCTCAGTGAGGGTGATGCTCATAAAGCTGGCTATGGGGAAGGGGAAATCTTTCACTACTGCAAAGATCCCTTTGCTGCGGTTGGTGCAAGCATCCATGCAGTCTGCGAGTGCAAAACGCTTGGTTCCTCGAATCTGCTGGTGGTAGCATCTGAGGGTGGATTTGAAGGTGTTTCTGTCCTGGCTGTCCTGGCTCATTCTCCATCTGTGCTTCATTTGCTTGCAGTAGTGTTTGGTCATCCTGAGCTTCTATGGCTACCATTGGCGTGTGGTCTGGATTTTGTCGTCCTGTTGGATTTCAAGGGTGCAAGGGTATCGGCGCAGGGAGAGATCCGGTCATTGAAATGAGAGATGCCATCAGGGAGGCTTCTGCTGATAGCAGGTCGTGTTCCGTGAGCTCTGTGGTTGTTCAAGATTCGTCTGAGACCCTGCTCCAGTCTCAGTGGGCAAGTTTGGTAGTGTTGGATCTGTGCTGATGCGGAATGGTGAAACTTATGAGGGTGTGGTTGATCCAGTTGATAATCATTAACTTGTTTACTGTGATGTCACTGAAGGTGGTTCATCTCATCCCAGTAGCCAGGATGCTGCTCTGCACTTCATTCTACATATGAAAGGTGTGGAAAAGTAAATTTTGCCATGTTATATGTGCCTACGTGTTCCCCATGTTATGTTATATGTGCATGAATGATATGCATGTATTCCCCTCTGATCGATTAAAGACGCAATTACAGTTGTGTCCATCTCTAGTATGTCAGTTTCCAGTTCTCGTGAATACAACGAATATCAGGCCTATGTAATCCTACGTTGCCACATTTTACAGTGTGCACGTTAATTCATTGAATTATCCCCGTTTCTAGGCCTCAAAAGGGCCCGGACTCAGATTCAGCTCCTGTCTCCTGAACCCTCTCCGAGGAGCGATACAGCCCCCACCTGTATCCCTGACCTTTCACTTGCTTTCATGCCTCGCAGTGCCCGGCTCGGCCTGGCTCTGCCTCCGAGTCTGCCAAGAGTATGTTATGATTCTAGTTATCAGTCCAGCCCTCCTTCTCTGCATTCCTAAGCTACTGAATCGCATCAATAGTAAGCATGGGCGTAAAATCCGCTCCGCTCGCGGATTTTTCGGATTTTCGGCAAATCCGCAATCCGCGAACGCTCGCGAATTTGTCGAAAATCCGTGAATCCGCTCGCGGCGGATTTTTTGCTTGGTTGCGGCGCGCGGCGTGGTGCACGGCGTTCACTTTCCGTCATATTAGCGTTTGCCGAGTTGTTTTTCTTTGCGAGTGACGCGCCATTTTAGATCTTGCTGCGTGTTCCCGCGGGAGTTTGTCGCCCGCGAATACGTACTCGCGGCTTGCCACCTTGCACAGCACACCTCGCGAGAGTTCGCAATTGCGAACACGTAGTTGCGGCGGAAAGGAACAATCTCGCACTTGCGAAATAGAGATTTTGCAATTTCGCACAAGAAAATCACCAGCAAACAGGATAAACCTTCAGAAAATTATGATTTTTATCAGAATCACTCCTCAGGTTGACATTTGCATGGCCTTTTTTTTTGCAAGGAGTCCATTTTGGGGGGGGGGGAGTAAGGAAGTGCCCCACAGTCTCCAACTTCCTGTTCCTGTCCAGCAGGCTCCTCCCAGTGCTTTGTCCATCTCCTGGTCACTTTCATTTGGATCTGGAGCTGGAAGGATTACTTTTTGTGGGTGCTGCTGGATATTTGGATTTGAGGCCTTTTTGACTGTCTTTGGATCACTTTTGGATTAGAAATCAACTTTCACAAGTAAGTTTGTTTGGGGCATTACAGTTGCTGCAAGTACAATTTTTGAACTTTTTCAGAAAATTAAATAAATTATATTGTGGGTAGCCACAGTATCCAGTAGGACCAGGGTTGGTTATGGGTGCATGATACAACTGTTTTGTTGAATTTAAACACCATTGAGGCCATGGATGGGCTGGGATTGTGCAGATTTTATTGTTTTTTGTCGTTTTTTTGGGCCTGCTGGTGTGGCCCTTTGCCCAGGGGTGGTGAGTGTTGCATGGGCCTAGTCTTTCTGTGGGGTGTCTTCTTGAATTTAAACATAATTGAGGCCATGGATGGGCTGGGATTGTGCTTATTTTATTGTTTTTTGTCGTTTTTGGGGGGCTGCTGGTGTGGCCTTTTGCTTGCCCAGGGGTGGTGGTGGTGCATGGACTGAGTGTGCCTGTGGTGTGGTCTCACTCTCTTTGATGTAAACATCATGGATGGCATTGGATTGTGGTGATTTCTGGCTGTTTTTCTGTTTTTTGGGGGTGTACTGTTGATGTGGACTGGCCATGTGGGTGGTGGTGGTGGCCATCTTGAGTGCTGGCTGGTACAGGCAACATGTGCTTGGGGTGTAAGGGGGCCATTTTGAGGAGAGGCAGTGTCTGAGGCCTGCACTTATTTTGCCTACTTTTCATCCCTTATGCCCAGGGGTAGTGAGTGTTGCATGGGCCTAGTGTTTCTGAGGGGTGTCTTCTTGAATTTAAACTCTATTGAGGCCATGGATGGGCTGGGATTGTGCAGATTTTATTGTTTTTTATCGTTTTTTTGGGCCTGCTGGTGTGGCCCTTTGCCCAGGGGTGGTGAGTGTTGCATGGGCCTAGTCTTTCTGTGGGGTGTCTTCTTGAATTTAAACATAATTGAGGCCATGGATGGGCTGGGATTGTGCTTATTTTATTGTTTTTTGTCGTTTTTGGGGGGCTGCTGGTGTGGCCTTTTGCTTGCCCAGGGGTGGTGGTGGTGCATGGACTGAGTGTGCCTGTGGTGTGGTCTCACTCTCTTTGATGTAAACATCATGGATGGCATTGGATTGTGGTGATTTCTGGCTGTTTTTCTGTTTTTTGGGGGTGTACTGTTGATGTGGACTGGCCATGTGGGTGGTGGTGGTGGCCATCTTGAGTGCTGGCTGGTACAGGCAACATGTGCTTGGGGTGTAAGGGGGCCATTTTGAGGAGAGGCAGTGTCTGAGGCCTGCACTTATTTTGCCTATTTTTCATCCCTTATGCCCAGGGGTAGTGAGTGTTGCATGGGCCTAGTGTTTCTGAGGGGTGTCTTCTTGAATTTAAACTCTATTGAGGCCATGGATGGGCTGGGATTGTGCAGATTTTATTGTTTTTTATCGTTTTTTTGGGCCTGCTGGTGTGGCCCTTTGCCCAGGGGTGGTGAGTGTTGCATGGGCCTAGTCTTTCTGTGGGGTGTCTTCTTGAATTTAAACATAATTGAGGCCATGGATGGGCTGGGATTGTGCTTATTTTATTGTTTTTTGTCGTTTTTGGGGGGCTGCTGGTGTGGCCTTTTGCTTGCCCAGGGGTGGTGGTGGTGCATGGACTGAGTGTGCCTGTGGTGTGGTCTCACTCTCTTTGATGTAAACATCATGGATGGCATTGGATTGTGGTGATTTCTGGCTGTTTTTCTGTTTTTTGGGGGTGTACTGTTGATGTGGACTGGCCATGTGGGTGGTGGTGGTGGCCATCTTGAGTGCTGGCTGGTACAGGCAACATGTGCTTGGGGTGTAAGGGGGCCATTTTGAGGAGAGGCAGTGTCTGAGGCCTGCACTTATTTTGCCTATTTTTCATCCCTTATGCCCAGGGGTAGTGAGTGTTGCATGGGCCTAGTGTTTCTGAGGGGTGTCTTCTTGAATTTAAACTCTATTGAGGCCATGGATGGGCTGGGATTGTGCAGATTTTATTGTTTTTTGTCGTTTTTTTGGGCCTGCTGGTGTGGCCCTTTGCCCAGGGGTGGTGGTGAGTGTTGCATGGGCCTAGTCTTTCTGTGTGGTGTCTTCTTGAATTTAAACATAATTGAGGCCATGGATGGGCTGGGATTGTGCTTATTTTATTGTTTTTTGTCGTTTTTGGGGGGCTGCTGGTGTGGCCTTTTGCTTGCCCAGGGGTGGTGGTGGTGCATGGACTGAGTGTGCCTGTGGTGTGGTCTCACTCTCTTTGATGTAAACATCATGGATGGCATTGGATTGTGATGATTTCTGGCTGTTTTTCTGTTTTTTGGGGGTGTACTGTTGATGTGGACTGGCCATGTGGGTGGTGGTGGTGGCCATCTTGAGTGCTGGCTGGTACAGGCAACATGTGCTTGGGGTGTAAGTGGGCCATTTTGAGGAGAGGCAGTGTCTGAGGCCTGCACTTATTTTGCCTACTTTTCATCCATTATGCCCAGGGGTAGTGAGTGTTGCATACTTGCATGTCCGTAGTCTTTCTGTGGGGTGTCTTCAATGTAAACATCAAGGAGGGCATGGGATTGTGCTCATTTTTCTGTGTTTTGTCGATTTTTTGGGGTGTATAACTGAACTGATGTTCCTCTGTCTTCCATTGCTTTTAGGTGCACAAGAAGACTCAAGAGAACCACCAGTGCCAGGAAGAAGTCCTGCAGCGGTGTGTGCAGCATAACGTCACGCGACGTCACGTCTGGACACAGAACCCTCTGCAACTCGTGCAACTGCTGCCTGCTGACCTGCTCTGAAGAGGATGGCCCCAAAAAAAGTAACCCGTAGCTCCTCTAGCAAGAAAGGTGCCAGTAAGGAGCAGAAGAAGCAAGTTACCAAGGAGACTGGTGTGCCGCCCGCCCCTTTTTTTGGGAGTAAAAAAAAAAGTATGCCTGCAGCAGCAGCAGCGGGATCTGCTGGGGACCAAGCTGGCAGCAGCACCCCCGCTCCATTGGGCTCAGTGCCACCACCACCACCACGCCAACTTAAGTCCAAGCCCTTGAGTGCTGCAGAGGCAGCCAGTATAGTTGTTCAATCACCATCGACCAGTGATGTTGGCTCATCGCAAGAAAGCAGCAGCAATGTCCCTCAATCAACACAGGTTGTTGTAGCTCATCTGACGAGTGTTGAACAACCACAGCCGCAACAACAATCACATGTGCAAGTACAAGCCCAAGTACATGTGGAAGGAGAGGCAGCGCAAGGAGATGCGCAAGCAGAGGTGCATGGAGGGTCACAAGTGCCCACAATAGTTGTTCCTCCCGAAGTAGGGGCACATCAGGAAATCGACAATCAAGGCGAGGTATCATTTGAGGAAGCCACTCCTCCTGCTGATCCTTCATTGTCTTCCACAACCCTAGCAAGGAAGAGATCAAGGGTGGTGTCTACATCCTCTTCAAGCACACCTCCTTCTGATGATACGGATCAAACTTGGGAACCAGCACCACAGCCGTCTGAGAGTGAGGCACACCATGATCCAACAAAGGTACTTAAGCGTAAAAGGAAGCTCGTCCAAAGTCTCAGACTTATGGAGTGTGATGAGGCTCAACAAGAAGTGGCGGATACTGCTGCTGATGAAGACTCTGCCAACGACGACCCAGTCATCATAAAGGTCACTGCAGCCCCAGCGGGCATGCAGCAAACAGACATTTTGACCCTAGCCCGAAGAGCTGCTGCGCGTGATGATGATGATGATGATGTTGTCGATGAGGAGGCAGTGGAAACACCACAATCATTGGAGTTAAGTAGTACACCAACTCGTCCCGCTTCCATATTTCTTTCTGGCTAGAAGAGACCTGCGTCAACCTCGACCTTAATTAGTGGCGGTGAAAGTGGAAAACGTACAAAAGTTGGGCAATCCAGATCCTCCACTTCATCTGGCATTAGCTTCATGACCACCACCACCAGTATCGCCGCCTCCTCCAGGTCCCACAGACACTTCAAGTCCCCAGTTTGGGACTTCTTTACTGTTTGTCCCAAAAATCCAAAGTTTGCCATTTGTACCCTTTGTAAGCTTGCAGTTAGTCGTGGTAAGTCAGGTACCAACTATGGTACCGGCGGCCAGAGTGGTCATCTTGAGAGAAAGCACGCTGTCCAATGGTTTGCGCACCTAGCTGCGATCAAGAAAGGCCAAAATCAAGGAAACGTTGATGTTTCATCTGATGTTGACGAGCAGGAAGAAGACGTGTCAAACACTTCCCTTACACCCAGTACCCCTGTCAGCAGCACACCCAATGTGAGGCACACTAAGAGTGTTGGAGCGAGTGAGACACCAACGCACAAAAGTTCACCAGCGAGCAAAATTGGGTCAACGAAGTCATTATCAGCCCGTAAATGCTTGGTCCAGGCCAACATTAGAACAATGCTTACTTCAGACGTGCCATATGAACGCAACCACCCACTGACGCGTCTGTATAACACTAAGCTGGCTAAAATGCTAGCTGTGGACCTTCTACCTTTTTCTTTTGTAGAAGCGGTAGGTTTTCTTGAATTAGTTGCAACGCTCTGCCCTAAATGGAAGGTTCCGAGCCGGTTCTATTTTGCCAGAGTTGCGGTTCCAGCACTACATGAAGATGTGCTGCAGGCGATTGGGGCAGCTTTGCAGAAGAGTGCTGTTCACACAATACATCTGACAACAGACATGTGGACCAGTGGCCCAGGCGATGATTACATGTGCATCACTGCACACTGGGTCTCTTTTTCAGGTGTTATAGCAAAGCTAAACGCAGGTGTTGACCCGGACCAAGTTTTCAAAGCTGCTCGGAAACATGCAACACTAGCCATGTTTGGCTTGGAGAAAAGTCACACAGCAGAAAACCTTTTGGAAGAGTTTGACAAAAAGGTCTTGACAATGCTATCCCCCCTAAAACGCAAGATTGGTTATGTTTCCACGGATAATGGCGCCAATGTAGTTAAGGCCATGTCGAAGGGTGACCATGTTAGAGTGCCGTGTTTGGCGCACTGTATCAACCTGGTAGTTCAAAAATTCTTGAGTGATAAAGAGAGTCCAGCGTTCGAGGTAATGGCCACCTGCCGCAAAATGTGCAACCATTTCAGCCATTCTTTTAAGGCCCGGAAGCATCTGCGGAGACTGCTACTTGAACGTGGAATGCCAGTGAAAGCACTCATCCAGGAGGTGGCAACACGTTGGAACTCAACCTTCTACATGCTTGAGCGTCTGTATGAGCAGTATACGGTACTCGATCACTATTTCTTGACAGAGGCTACATCTCAGAAGGAGGACCTGCGGATGAGTAAGGCGCAATGGGCCATAGTTAAAAGCCTGACAGACATGCTTCGTCCTTTTGAGTTCTTCACGCGTGCAGTCAGCCAGGAGGACTGTAATTTGGGAAAAGCTATCCCATTGTTGTGCATACTGGAGCACCAACTGATGGCGGTTTCTTCTGAGTTTCAAAAAGATGAAAAAAAAAAAACCCATTTCATTTTGTCTGAGAAATTATTACATCGCCTACGTGGTGATGAACGTCTTAAAAACATCAACTCAGATCAGCATTACATTTGTGCTACTATTCTGGATCCACGCTACAAAAAGGCGCTGGCAGACAACGCATTCTTTCCTTTCGCTGATGCAGATGTTCAAAAGTACAAACATTGGTTAGCCTGGTCAGCCAAGAGGTTTGAAAAAGAACGGCAGGTTATTGAAGGAGAAGCCAGTACATCAGCATCAGCATCAGCAGGCCATCCGCAGTCACAAGAATCCACTTCTGCACCTGTGGCTGGGGCACAAGTGACCTCTCAGCCGTTAAAGACACCGGCAACTGGATCATCTGCACCACACACAATGACAACACTAACAGTGGCTGGGGAGGAGGATTGGCTAAGTTTGATGGGGTATGGTTCTCGAAAAAATGTCACAGCCAGCACAGCAAAAAGTAAGCAAAGTGGAGGAACAGTTGATGACCTTGAGTCGATGGTGCAGGACTATCTGAATGACTCAACAGTGGTCTTTCTTAATGAGGAGCCATTGCAGTATTGGCATGGCAAAAAACAATTGTGGCCACAGCTCTACAACCTGGCTATAAACTATTTGTCTTGCCCACTCGCAAGTGTGTCTTCTGAACGTGTTTTCAGTGCTGCTGGTGGCATTGTAACTCCCAAACGGAGCCGCCTCTCGCCCAAAAATGTGGAGCGGCTGACAATGATCAAGATGAATCAGCACCTCATACCACCAGATTACAAAGTACGAGAAAGCACGCCGCATGAAGACGAGGAGGACAGCAACGTAGATGAGGGGATTTTTTCTCTGTTCGGTGCCACTGACCTCATCCAGCCTGAATTCGCAGAGTATGATGACGAAATCTTGTTCTTATTCCCTGACACCGAGCCCTGAAAATGAGACAATCAATCAAGAACTTTCTTTTTCGTCCTTATTCACTTTTATTCCTGTGTGCTTTGTGTCTCTCTTTCTTTGTTTTGCACAGTTAATTTAATTCAAACTTTAATCACCTAATCCCAAAAACAAGACCATCATCAGAACTGTCTTCACTTGTTTGCTTATTGATTTGAAGGTGCCGCAGTCTACATTCCTCAGGTTCACAAGTTCTGAAGAACATGCTCCTCTATCCTCCTCCTCCAGACTGCGATTTCCCTCCAAGCAGAGTGCTGGATTACGCACAATGAAGAAAGACTCAGCACTTGTGGGGGTGTTGTACTTCTTTGCGGGTGAGTTGACGGTTTTGGGCCCATTGCTGTGAAGCTCTAATAATGGACAAAAGTGTTTTGGACCAAATATGAGGTGGAAATTTCTTGCCGTTTTTGCTGACTTGCTTGCCTTTGAGGTGCTCTTTGGCGGGGTTCCGGGGGTTTGTGTGTAATTTTTGGTGTCTGTCGAAGCACTGCTGCGACAGTCTAATCTTGATTGCATTTGCTTTTCAGGAAATCCGTGGTGGAAAACAGGAGTTATGATGATTGATGATGATGACGACCTAGCTGCACAGCGCCGCGTTTGGACCGAAGGCCGAGAGACATTGTAAGTATGAGATTTAGCTTTTCCGCTGTTTGGGGGTGTTGTGTCGGGGTTTTTTTTGCGGGTGGGTTGGCGGGTCTTGCCTGGGGCATTCCTGGGAAGGTCTAATACCGGATACAAGTGTTTTGGACAAAATCCATAAGGAACAGCCTTTTTTTTGCCATTTCTTCAGACATCTTGCTCAATGTAGCGTTTTGGGAAGCTTCCTGCTGTTCGTGGGTGGGTTGCGGCCGGGGTCTCTGTCGAAGCACTGCTGCGACAGTCTAATCTTGATTGCATTTGCTTTTCAGGAAATCCGTGGTGGAAAACAGGAGTTATGATGATTGATGATGACCTAGCTGCACAGCGCGTTACTTTGGACCGAAGGCCGAGAGATATTGTAAGTATGAGATTTAGCTTTTTCGCTGTTTGGGGGTGTTGCCGCGTGTTTTTTTGCGGGTGGGTTGGCGGGTCTTGGCTGGGGCATTCCTGGGAAGGTCTAATGCCGGATAGAAGTGTTTTGGACAAAATCCTTAAGGAAAAGCCTTTTTTTTGCCATTTCTTCAGACATCTTGCTCAATGTAGCGTTTTGGGGGGCTTCCTGCTGTTCGTGGGTGGGTTGCGGCCGGGGTCTCTGTCGAAGCACTGCTGCGACAGTCTAATCTTGATTGCATTTGCTTTTCAGGAAATCCGTGGTGGAAAACAGGAGTTATGATGATTGATGATGACCTAGCTGCACAGCGCGTTACTTTGGACCGAAGGCCGAGAGATATTGTAAGTATGAGATTTAGCTTTTTCGCTGTTTGGGGGTGTTGCCGCGTGTTTTTTTTGCGGGTGGGTTGGCGGGTCTTGGCTGGGGCATTCCTGGGAAGGTCTAATACCGGCTAGAAGTTTGTTGGACAAAATCCATAAGGAAACACCAGTTTTGGCACTTTTTGTAAGTTAGGGTTCATTAGGGTTAGCCCTAGCAGCAGGATTGCATGTGTTTAGGGGGGTTCTATTGCAACGCGGTTCTGTTGTTGTAGAGCACTGTTGGAGCGATGCTGGCTATGGATACTTTTGCTTGCAGGCAAGTGGTTTGAATACAATCCACGGTCTGTATTTGGGTCTACTGTTACTTTCAAAGTACGTTTTGTAACCATTTTTCTGCTAGGCATCGTTTTTGGAGATATGATTGGGTTCTTCTACATTTTTGCGACTGGCTTTAGTAAGGGTCTTGGTGGGAGCATTGCTGGGAAGGTCAAATTTTGTTCTAAAACACAGTAGTACACCCACCTTGAGGGGAAAGATCCGCTATAATATTTTGGCCATACTTATTGATCCTTAAAAAGGTGACTCAGACAGAGCACGCAATTTCAAAAATATTGTACTGTCTATTAGGGAAATCAAAGTGTCACTTTTTGAACCACACAGCGTACATACCTTTTATTTATTTATCAGTGGTATTGTAATAGCACTTCCTGTTTTCCGTTCAATAATTACAGGCCGGGTTTCAGTCAACATCTGCCAGGCAGGCAGTGGACAGGGTGTCTCTTCTGTCAGTGGTCACCACCACATTGATGGACGAAGCGTCAGCTGGAATGGAGGAGTGCCGCCAATAAGAGGAATTGTTTGCTGCATGCAACTTACTTACCAATTTCAACAGGACAACTCCAACAACATACGCAATACAGATACAGTATCCATTGTTGTCTTTTATTCTATGAGTGTGACTGCATGTGCTTACCTTTAGTTTGTAACCAAAGATTGTCTGTAAACTCTGTATCTTCAATTATTGTTTGTCCATGCTCTGCTTTTTTTTTCTTCTCTCAACAAAACCTACCCAAAAAGAAACCCCCATTCCCATCCATTTTACAAACCCTAACCCTCTTCCCCCGGGCTGTGTTGTTTTGCTTGATGTCTGACTAAAATGACATCAATAATTCCACACACTTGCTGGGGAGGATAAGGTGATAGCAGCAACAGGCTGGTGAAGGAATACGAGGATATCTTCTAGACTTACTCAGCTTCAGTACTATATCTTCTAGTAGTAGTAGCCAATGTCAAATAAATTCAACGCAAGTACTAGTTATACTTGCAATACTTTACCATTTGTTAGGCTACATTATGGCACTGTTCTAGTGTACTGTCACCTGCTATTTTCTCGATCGTACCGTAACCGTTGTAATGCTACAGTAAGGAGTACAAACAAGGTTTCGTTTTCTTTTTTTCCATAGGCATGCAACTGCCACTGTGTCACACCACTAGTACCACCGCAATGAGGAAATGTCACCCGCCCAGGAATGACAACGTTAATCCCCATTTCACCTGGAGCCAGCCCTGGGCCTAGCCCTAATTTCTAACACAAATTACAGGTAAGATAAGCGTTTGGTGGGAGGTAGTATAATGGAGTATTATTTCGGAGTAGACAAGAGATTGACGGTTGTACTACTAAAGTCCTACGACTGTTCAGGAAAACAAAGTTACTGTTACACCCCCGCCCCCCACCCACCAGACTGAAAAGCAGTAAAAAACAGGTATGGTCAGATAAAGTTGAAAAATATATTTATTTATCCCTAACAAAATAATCTCCCTCACCCACCCTAACCCCAACGATTGTCTCTGAAACGTCCCAAAACGATCCCAACTCCCAAATCCCACCCCCCAAAAGTCTATAAAAAAAGGGCAAGGGACACTCCACTACTGGAGGGTGCTGGTGCTGGTGCATGATGCGGCATGGGCATCATACTCCTTGCGGAGGGTGGCAAGCTCGGAGCGGAGGCCCTTAACCAAGGTCTTATACCTCAGGACCTCCTGCTCCAGGTTGGACATGCGGACTCGTAGGCGGCGTTGGCGTTCCTTGCAGCTCCTGTGGGGGGCAGCTGGTATTTCGGTTGCTTGGCGGTGGCGGTCGGCTTTCTTAGCCCGGCTCGGTCCCGCTGGCTTAGTCACGGAGGAGGATGCAGTGGTCACAGTCGAAGATGTTGCCCCGCTCGACTGCGTGTCCTCCTCCTCCTCCAGGGCCACCAGCCGCCGATACTCGGAGACTGTGGCCTCCAGCCTCCGTTGCCGGGCCAATCTAGCCTGCTCCCTCCTTGTTGTTGATTTGGAAGGAGCAACTATATGAAGAAAGAAAGACATAGTCTGTAACCAATGCTCCTTATTAATAACACAAAGTGATTGAGCCGAAAGTTGGGTCACAGAGTACAAGTAGCAAATTGAAAGCACAGTACATAACTATTGAGGACAGTATCTATGTAACCTCCCACTTCTGCATCCTTGCTCTAACAGTAGTGGTAGTTTAATGAACTAATTCTACGACCACTATGGACTTCCATTACAGTCGACTATGACAGTACACCAGTCTTATTCTTCTTCTTCTCTCTTGTTTAGGGAAATGGGTACGTTATCTTATGCAAGCCGGCAGAATGACATGGACACAGCACAGTGAAGTTGCACCCGAGAAAAAAAGTTGCACACCATGATGATGGAGACAGACTTGCGTTACTGTACCGGTCCAGTACATGCAGGTGGTGAAGCTATTACTTTTCTATTACGGGTGGCACTGAGAATACTCTGTTACAAGGGCTACTGCTTAATTAATTTACCTTTCACCCTACAGTGCAAATGAGTACTAGAAAAGGAAACTGAAGAAGCTAACTAATTTGATTATCTATCACTTCACATGGGACGTATTTAATGACAGATGAGATGACTTTAGGTGCTTTGCTTAATATTGAGTGAACAGTGATACACCCACACATGAATGACGTACTACAAGTAAACTAAAGTTATTAAGAGAGGTACGGAGTGTCCACCGTAATAACCAGATATATGCTGTGAATGCAAACGCAATACAAAGTACTGCTACTATTCATGGTAGTATTGGACACATTTACAATTTCTTTTCCTTGCCTTCCCTGCACTGGGACGGACGTGCGGGTGCGGTGGTACATGCTCTTCAAGGTAACACTTACTTCACCTGGCGACCATCTACTCTCTCTGGATACACATGTGCTATGTAAGAGTCAGAGAATACCATGCTCCAGGCATCCATTCAGTCAAAGTATACGCACACATACAGTTTCTGTTTCACCCACCCAGGCTGCTGTCCTTCCACCCATCCTTGCTTCATCATTGACCCAGCCATGCACCATACCATATTCTTTCCTTCCCAGCCACCTCTGGGTCCAAGCAAACACATATCGTTCTTCTTTGCCAGCCATCATACAAGTTCGCGTCCCACTTACTTACACCCTTCTTTCGCTTTTCGTTCATCCCATCCATCACGTTCGTCTAAGAACTTATTGGGATTCTTCTCACCAAAAACTTCACAGCTAAGTCGAAGTACATTTCGAGGAGGCTACTACCTGGTTGATTTGTAATTGTAATACACCCGTGCAGAAAGCACACTATGCAGTCTTCAATCTCAATAAGTAAGGAATATATAGCTTACCTGTTTCCGCCACCACCGTTTGATCCCCCACAGGAACGGCCACCAGCTCTTCTAACGCCGCCTCCTCCCCAGAGGCCTCCGAGTCCAAGTCCAACACAGCCACCTCCGCGCTGGCCCCGTCACCAGATGTTACACCTACAAAGTACATTTAAGAATGTTAGAATACACCACTCACTACTATATAATATTTGGTCTAGGAGAAATGTTAAAAAAACAGAATACAATGTAATAATTTGTGACTGTCTACTCCATAGTAAAAATGTCCCATTTTCCAGGGAAGGCTGTTGTCTTGCTGCACTTTTATGCACAACTGATGAATGCTTGCTTTTGATTTTTAACACGCACCACTTTTTCTCCTAACAGACAGAAGCTTGACTCCTGAGTCCTAAGAACACGACCAGGATCAAGTTCAAACTAGGTGAGAGTTCGGCTCGACCACAAGAAATGTGTCCAATTAATCGTCAGCACTAACCACTTTTCCGTTTACAGTTAAATAGTTTTATGACAAAGTAGATTTTAATAAATGTGTTTACTTTTAATAAAGCTTTTACACTTAAATAGACTCTGTGGTTTTTGTTCCTCTAGACTAGAGTGGATGAGCTAAAGGTTTTGGAATTTTTGCAAGCATGAGTGCCTCTGACACTTCTTGACTGTGCTGTGACTCCGTACTACTCTCTTGTCCTGCGTACGATAATCTAGAGATCATTGGGGATCTATAATCGGTGACTTCGGGAGCTGAATGACTCTGCCACACTATCTAGTCAGTAAGGAGACAGTGCATAGAGGTATTGCTGAATATAATGGGAGTCCAATGGAATTGCCAAATGTCCAATCTTAGTTAGCTACACAGACAGACTAATAAGAATAGTCTAGTAATACCACAGGGAGTCATATTCGAGGCAGGATAAGAATTTATATCCAGTCTACAAGAAGATCAAAGACGATTTAGAAAAAATCGAATGAGGAACGCTAGGAAAAAATAGGTACTGTTTATTAAAATGTAAACTTACTGGGGCCAGCAAAGGAGCCCTCGCCTGCCCGATCCTGGCCTGCATCCTCAGCACCCTCCTCCTGTGTCCTCTTGCCCTTGGGGGGAGCTGATGTACAACATGAAAGAAAGAAAAACCAGAAAACATGGATGAGATTTTTCAACCAAATCAAACATTTCAAAAGAACAATAACAACATATTTTGGAAAAATAGCAAATAGATAGACAACTATTCCACGGGATCTATCTCATGTGGTATACTACGTTATTCGTATTGCCTGATTTGCGGAACGTTGACTTAGAAAGTTCCTATGTAACTCAATAAACAGACTACTAAAGAGGTTTGCCTAGGCCTGGCACTGCAGGCAGCAGTGCGCAACACGTGACAGACAAAGTCCATCCTGCTTGCAGATCAGTGAATACTCAAACTATCAATCCACCCGCCACCACCGCCACTATTTCTTCTGATAGCCATGTGACTGTCTAAAGGAAGGACTGGACTTCAGTCTGTTGGGGCTGATTTATAAGTCCCTTGCGGAAGTTGCGGCTGATTTTCCTCCATTGTTGCGTGCCTTTTCTGACGCAGCGGCAGAACAAAAGACTCGCCATGGTGTTGGTGCGGCGTATATATTAAAAAAAAAAACACATATGGGCATATGGGCGATGCATCACGTTGTAAAGCCCTGCGCCATCAGGGGGCGTTCCGGCGCAAGGGAGGGCGTACCTGCGCAGGAACGAATCCTAAAAGTGGCTGAGGGAAATCTACAAGATGTCAATCAGTCATTTTTAGGACAATGATGCATGACTCAAACCCTGCGCGCTTGAAGCCGACGTACGGCTTGATGCAGCATTGGGGAGATAGGGTACCCCAGAGCATTGCTGGAGCTGCGCCATCGTTGGCACGCAACTCCAGCAATGCGCTGCCTTTACGGCACAGATGCGTAAGGCTTCTGTGACGTTTTGGGCCAATGGGTGGTGGTGGCATGGCACACAATTACTGCCGCATCCCTGCTACTTTGCAGGGATGCGCCGGTAATTGAAAATATGACCCTTACTGTCTAGCATTACGCAGTTCTTTTCTTTACAGTACACTCATACATAATTTCTCAGGCCAATGAAATGCTTCTGAACACAACATACAAAACAAAGAAGCATAGTAGCAAGCAAGGCTACTGAGAAGGAGAGCAGTGCACCTGAAAATGAAATGCATAGAAGATTTTGAAATATAATTTACCTCAATGTAATCGGCAGCATTATTGCTCTTGGTAAAGAACAAAGATTTGCAAATAACAGAGCAGGATAAAACAGAGTAGTAAATGTACTACTACTACTACTCACCAAGCCCGGGGACCTCTACGCCGAGCGCGTCCAGCAAGTCCCGCTCCCGGTCCATGACATCGGTCCAGCGGTGGGTGGCCTGGTTATATGTGCGCCGGACCCCAGAGATCTTGTACATGGCCCGGCACACCTTCTCCCACCGCTGGCGGCGCTCCCGGATGCCATAGCCGGTCGCGATCTTGCCGCCTCCCAGGATCGTCTTGGGGAGGCGGCGCTGGACATGGAAGATCAGTGCCGCCACTTCCTCCGCGCTGAAGATCTCCCTCGGGACCACTTGCTCCCCCCTTAAACGCCCGCACGGGAGCCGGGCACGGGGTGCGGGACCCTTCCCCTTCTCAGGGTGCTTCCCGGCTCCCTTTACCATGGTCTGGGCAGAAATAAACTTAAATGATAAAGAAGAAATAGAATAGTGAAGAAGAAAAGAAAAGAGTTTAAAAAAGTAGTTTAAAAGTAAATAAAAGCTGCAGAAAACACAAAAATATAGAGCTAGAAAAATAGAGGGTTAGATAATAAGTAAAATTAGATCAAAAAAACTTCAAACAAGCAAAGGATGGCAGAGATTGAGAGAGGATACAGAAAGCATGCCCAGAACCATAGCAATGAATGAGAAACAAGATGGCCGCGCCCGTTCACGACCGCGTGGGTAAGTTCGCGCGAGATTTTCCTTGCGAGTACGCGCGAAATTGTACTAGCGAGCAGCACACTTTGCGAGATTACACATAGCGGGCGGAAACGGAATTACGTCACGCCAACAAGATGGCCGCGCCCGTGTACGACCGATAGGGTAACTTGGCAAACGAATAGCTAGAAGCGCCTCGCGAACACGCGCAAGATCACGCGAACATACACGTCGCAACAAAAACAATTTTGTATTCGCACGTATTCGCGGCTTCCGAAATCGATCTCGCACGGATTCGCGCCCCAAATAACGCGCGAAATTGCAAAAAAAACGATTTTAGCTAAAATGAAAGCAATGAGCAGGTGCAAAAGTTCAAACTTAACATTAGTAACATTCAAGGTAGTGCTTCCTGATGGGCCCCTCCAGAGTTTGCAACAATTCTATGACCCTGCTATGACCCAAACAGCAGGCTCATAGAATAGCACCATAAAGGTCCTGTAAAAAAAAAATTTCACTGCAACAAAAAGCAAATTACAGATAAGGAAGGAAGCAGGTGCCAGCCAGACTGGAACTTTCAAAATTACTGACACATTAATGAAACACAAATTAATTGATGGCAGTTGAAGAAGGGCAGGTGTGCTAGCTTTTTTCAACCACCATAATCTACAGTGATAAATAAACCTAATAGGTGCCAGTGAGGATGTACTAGAGGGTGGCATGGGTGTCCCAGAGGGTGGCAGTGGTGAAACAGAGGGTGCTGTGAACCTGTGATGATAAACCAGACGTAGAAACAACATAGTCGCGGCCGTTGCAAGCCGAAAAGTAAGTTCGCAATTGCGAACTTGTCCCAAAATCGGCGCGAACACGCGCCAACACAAAAAACGGAAAAATCCGCAAATCCGCTAGAGTTCGCGGATCTTCGCGGATTGCGAATCCGTAAATACGCAAGTTCGCGGATTGCCAATCCGCAAAATCCGCCCATGCTTAATCAATAGTTTCCGTCATGGTCTAGCCTTTATGTCTCCATGTAAGAGAAATACTGTATTAATATTCATAGAATATTCCTCGCACACACACTACATGTAGAATTATGCATGCACCAGTCTTAGTGTCTGTTAGCCTTTGCCCTGATAACTCTTGGATTCTATCAACATGTTCTCTAAACACGAGATACTAGATAGGCCCTGGGTACATGTCGCTCTGACACTCCAGACTTTAGTCTCCTCTTCTAGCGCAGAAGTCATAGCCCCCAGTTCTCCCTGGTAACACGTCATTGTCAGTTTGCGCGCACCACTAGGTTAAAGGTCCCAGCTGCTCAGGTAGCCCCTCCATGTTTCCGCCCCATTTATGACATATTCTGTTACGTTTACATCACATGTCTATGTATACGCCCTGTACACACCTCTTGTTACACCCACTTTATGCCTTATCTTTCGCGACTGCTACAAACTCCGCCTACTGCTACGCCTACTGTATTGAATACAATGTATTTGTTTAACTATAAATATTGTGCACTGTTATTAAAGTTTGCTAGCCATTCCCAGATCCTGCCCCGGCAGCTGCCGGGCCCTGCCATCCCATTCCCGTACAGGCTGTCCTGTTCCTGTCCTTTTATGCTTAATTAAAGCCTGTCAACTCCAGCTACCTCGAATCTTGACTCTTATTTATTGAGCTATCTGTTTATATTGTATCCAGTCAAAAATAGAACCGGTAATTAATTATTTATTTACCACATAATGGCGCCCGAATAGGGACTTGCCCTTTCCCCACGCGCCGGAGAAGCCACGCAGGCCCCCTGATCCTCTGCAGCCGTGACGGAACCATACCGTGCACGTGCAGATATTTCTGCTTCAAGTATCCCTCAGGCCCACGGAGGAGACGGAGGTTGCGGTCCAGCATCCAGACGAGGCGGTGGAGGAACGCGGCGAGTCCCGACCAGAGCCCAAGCTGAGAGTCCAAGGTCCGAGGTATCCGGAGGCCCACCTGTAACTGAAATCCGAAGTTCGTCCGTCCGTCGTCATAGCAGTCCAGTCCAGTCCGAGGCCTTCCGTTCTTGCTGCCCGGTGAGTACCGTTGCTGGGGTAGTATCTAGACAGGGTCAATTAATTTGTCTCTGGTCCGTGGGTTTGGGTACACAGATCCAACACGAAGTGTTCACCTAGGTGGATGCGGGTCCTGACGTGTCTCTTTATGAGACCGGTAAGTTTCGTACTGTTTTAGCAGTGCATCTAGTCAGTCCAGTAAGTTCTGTTCTCGAGAAATTCATGTGTTCTGTTCTCAGTATTTCAGGTAGTATTCTGTCCGAACTGTTATTTTAAATGTTATTTCATGTGTTTTCAATGTCGTGGTATGAGTGATTTGTTTTCTTAAAGTTATTATTGTGTTTATCGTGTATTGTACTGTGTCCAGACTCCAGCCCTAGTTATGCCTCTGTTCTCGAAGTTACGTCAGTTAAAAACTAGAAAAGGTCTGCTCGAGGAAGCAGTTCCTGTCCCGCCTAGGGACAGTCCAGGTCATTTTATGTATCATAAACATGGCATAAGTGCCATATTATATCTAGACTTATGGGTCGAGTATACTAAAGATCTAGAAGAGAAATATAGATGGCCTGTATCAGGTACATGGGATGCCGAGTGCATCATGCGAATAGAAGAAGCATTATGGAAAAAGAAATCCAGACAGTCCCAGAAAGATGCCATCGAGTTATGGCGCAAAGAATCTCATAAAAGAACCGAAAAAGAAATCAGAAAGTCAGAATTAAGTAGAGAATCCTCAGAAAGAGCCCAAGAAAGGGAATTAATCGAAATAGGTGAACGAGTTAAAGCCGAACAGTCAGACAGACAGAGAAATGCCCTCATTAAGGGTATGTATCCTCTTCTTGCCGAGGGCTTGTCGGAAGCAACCCCGGAAGCACCATGTAATTTTCCGCCGCCATTAGTTCCGATTAAGCTACGTCACAAACCGACCGCAGCTGATATTTTTCTCTCGTCCTACTTGGACGACACAGTCCCAGAATATGCAAATCCTGCTCTGCCAGCTCCTGTAAATAATGTAATTCCTGTTCTTCCAGCCACCGGGGCACCTGTTACAGCACCTGTTACGGTACCCCCGGTCCAGCCCATAGTACAAGTTCCCGCTACATCAGTCACTCTGCCAGCACGTAGAGTATCAGTCGACGATTCCAGTTTAGGGGCCGCGGGGGGAGGTCCTCCTGGTACCCCGCCGCCACACAAACGTGTAACATTAGTCGAGTTACATGAACGTGCGTTACAGCGTACGCCCAAATATCAGTCCGTTGCAGATATCAGACGAGCTCTTACCGAATGCCGTTATGATCCAGTCCCAGGCGATGATAATATGGTTATATATTCATTGCGTGTAAGACGGGTGACCGAGTATTTGGACACCCTACCGAATATGAAAGAAGATCTAGACAGAATATATCGTTTCATCCGTACAGGAGAAGATTCAGAAAGTATTGGCGAAATCATGTCTCTAAGGAAAGCTGAGACCCAGCTCATGCTATTAAAGTTTCTAATCAATTGTTTAATAAGGGAACAAGATTGTCCGACTAAAGATCCGACCGAAATGAAAGTCCTGACAAGGTGGAGTGATAATATAGCCGAGGGTAGACACAAGACACTCAGTAGTATAGAAAGTATGTACAAGAAAATTCGTAAGGAAATAATAAGGTTACACGACAATCGTAAAGCAGCACAAGTAAGCGAGAAAGAAGACAACACTGATACTGAAGAAGTAGACGACGAGAATCCTACCAGAATAGCGTATGTAGGTAAAACTAGACTTCCAGACCGACATTCACGTCTAGAACACAAGAAAGTTTTTCCCCTTCCAGCACTAGAACAAGAGAATCTTGAACAAGTATTTCAAGCTACCGATCACATTCTGAAATCACGAATCGGTTATAGTGAACTTAGTACCATGCATGAACAAGAACTAGCCCGATCAGCAGTCCGATGGGTTACTGATTCTACCACTTTTCCAGATGAAATAGTGGCACAAATGTTTCTGAAACTGCCCCCAGCCGAGCAGCGACTGGTGGGTATGTATATGATCCAGCACCTCATTACACTGTATGAGGGACAACATTCTGATCCAGGTCCGTTACATGATGTTCTGAACGAGTTACTCCAGTATAGATGGAAAGGTTTAGGTACCGATTTAATTCGTGTCATTCTAGAACAGCGCCACAAATATAGAACGTTTCTGAACCCGCATTTTGTTCACGTCTCACCTCCAGAAAGTAAACCATTCTACATAGATAGACAGCATCCGTTACGAGAAGTACACCCAGTTAGGACACCGGATGGTGAAATGCAACGAGTATTTGTTTACACCCCTATCACAAAGATGGAACTCTTAGAGATGAAAAAATTAATTCCCTGTCACGACAAAGATCCAGCAGGGTTCCATCGAGAATTAAAAGACATGCTCCGTATGGGAGAATACACGTATCCAGATATTATTAAAATGTTAAAAGTCCTGTTGCCCGCAGGGGTATATGAGAAACTCAAGGAAAAAGAATGGGAGGTGGGAGAGAAAAAGATTGATTGGACAGCTCTAGAAGCTGAAGATAAAATACGAGTACCAGGTACCGGTCTTGGGGACAAATGTAAAGAATTGCCCGAGTTATTGATTCAGGTTTTGCCAAGATTATTAGCCACGAAAAAGGAAGATTGGGATGCAATCTCAGCATGCAAACAGAAACAGGATGAAGACACTAGTGATTTTTATTCTAGATTCGAAAAATGTTTCATTATCAACAGTGGTTTGAAGACAGGTAGCGAGTCATACCCTCATCTTTTTGTTACTAAACTAGTCGAGAATTCAAGCCCACAAGTTAAAAATCGAGTTTTGAAAGTCGAAAGTACCTGGCAAGCTAGTACCCCGTCACAAATGTTACAGATGCTCCAGTATCACCAGAACAGAATCAGGGAAGAGCAAGAACACGAAAAGAGACGTATGAAAGACACGAAAATGAAGGTACTAGTTGCACAATCTGTTCCACAAGACAGTCAGAAGAGGGGTCCGAATCAAGCCAGTCATCCTGCAGCTCCCGTTAAAGGGACATGCAATTATTGTAAACAGCCAGGTCATTTTATAAACGAGTGTGCAGTTCTGAAACACAACATAGCCACTGGTAAGACTAAAGAAAGGCCACGTCCGCCTAGACAAGAACAAGTTTCACCGACTTCTCAGCCACTACAGAATGCACAACAGACAGTTCCAGCACCGCAGCCTATCGCTGCAACACAGCATGTTACACAGCAAATGTACCAGTATGCCCAGTCAGAGTATCCAGAGTATCAACAGTATTCATGAAACAGCCTAGAGAGGGAGGTAGGCTTGCCTCTCATCGAGATACCTGTAGATCAAGAGGGTCCCTATGTACACAGTCAAGTATTAGGGAAAGACAGAAAGTTTCTGATTGATACAGGGGCAAGTAGGACTACTATCAGTCATGACGAGGTTCCAGGGGCTCCGCTCTCAGGCTCTAAAAATGTTTCCCTTGGATTTTCAGGAAAGCCTATTGTAAACGAGATATCAAAGCCAGTTACTCTAGAAGTTGGTCCATTGTCCCGAACTACTGATTTATTACTTACGAAATCATGTCCAGAAAATTTGTTAGGCATTAAAACGTTAAAAGAATTAGGTGCAGTTATTTGCTGTTCCCCAGAAGGAATCCGTTTGTTCTTAAGGGACTTTAAAGGTCACTATGTATTACGCGATTTTGATCCAAGATTGTCCAATGTACCACAGCATTTATGGGCGCAAGGTCCAACTGATGTAGGTTTTATGCAAATCACACCCCATCGTGTGACTCTCAAGCAAGGTATAGTCCTGCCACGGATCAGACAGTACAGATTGCCACCTGAGGCTGTAGCAGCCTTATCCAAAATTATTGACGAGCTCATTGCTCAAGGAGTGGTTGTAGAAACTGACTCCAATGTATGTAATTCTCCTATCATTCCAGTCATGAAACGTACTGATCCAAATGCACCTCCAGTATATCGATTAGTGATTGACCTTCGAGAACTTAATAAATGTATCATACCCCAGTATCCAGTAGTCCCAGATATTTCATCCTTATTGACAGCTATTGATTCTGAAGCTACATTTTTTACTGTAATAGACCTCAAGAATGCATTTTTCAGTGTTCCCATTCATCCAGACAGCCAGTACCTTTTCGGTTTTTGTTTAAATGGAAGGAGCTATGAATTCACACGAGCTCCTCAAGGTTTCACAGAAAGTCCTAGCATTTACAGTCAAGCACTTAAAAGACAACTAGACAATATTCACATGCCAGCTGACACTGCCCTGCTCCAGTATGTCGATGATCTACTGATCACAGCCCGTTCTGAACGTGACTGCGAGCGAGCGTCACTTACAGTTCTGTATTTTCTAGCCGAGATGGGACACAAGGTGTCCCCTTCGAAGCTTCAATTCTGTGTCCAGCAAGTGATCTACCTAGGCCACTTACTGTCCAAGTGGGGTAGGCAGTTGACACCAGATCGTATCCAGTTAATAGCGAGTCTTCCACAGCCCAAGACACAGAAGGAGGTACGTGCTTTTATTGGCCTCACTTCTTATTGCAGACAATGGATTCCTCAGTATGCATTTCTAGCCAAGCCACTGATACAGTTAACGACACAGGAGGCAGCCGTATCGACTGTCCTCCCTTGGACCCAGGAACATACACTTGTTTTTAATGAGTTAAAGAAAGCCTTATGCCAAGCACCTGTTCTAGCTACACCGAACTACAGTAAGCCTTTTACACTTTTTGTCACAGAACGTAATGGTACTGCATTATCTGTTCTCACACAAGATCAAGCAGGACAATACAAGCCTTGTGCTTATTTTTCGAGCACATTAGATCCAGTAGCCCAGGCTCTGCCTGCGTGCCTCAAGTCAGTTGCAGCCACAGCTCTAGCAATCAGACAAAGTGATTCCATAGTATTAGGACACTCCCTGACAGTACAAGTTCCACACTCCGTGGAAGTTCTTTTGAACCGAACACAGACTCAGCACTTGACCATTGCACGTTTAACAGGTTATGAACTGACACTGTTCCAGCCACACATAGAAATCAGACGCTGCAACGTTCTAAATCCTGCTACACTGTTACCGTCAGTTACTTCAAATCCTGCCACACATGACTGCGTGGAAGTTATTAACACTATGACTAAGCCAAGACAAGACCTGACAGACATTGCATTACCTAATCCCGACCTGACACTTTATGTGGACGGTTCATGTATGAGAACTAGTACAGGAGAACTAGTAGCCGCGTATGCAGTGACTACTGAAACCGAAGTTATTGAAACACATCGTATTGACACCCTGTCTGCTCAAGCAGCAGAGCTAGTTGCTCTGACCCAAGCATGCATACGTGCCAAGAACCTGAAAGTAAACATATATACAGATTCACGTTACGCATTCGGAGTTGTACACGACTTCGGAGTGCTCTGGCAGGAGAGAGGTTTCATGACTTCTCATGGAACCAAGATTCAGCATGGTCTCCTCATTCAAGCTCTGTTAGATGCAATACATTTACCGACAGCTATCGCTATCATGAAGTGCAAAGCACATACGAAAGTCACTGACATCATTTCCCAAGGTAACGATCTAGCCGATCGAACAGCCAAGCTCACAGCTCAGACCCCAGACATTCCAGTTAACAAGACACAGACATCCACTCCAGAACAGACTACTTGTATGACAGTTAAGGACCCTACACAAGATGTCATAGACATACAGTTACATGCTACTCCTGAAGAAATCAAGAAATGGTCCGAACAAGGAGGGGTCCAGACAGATCAGGGATGGGTGACGAAGGGAAAAGCCACATGGTTTCTCCCCGACTCTATGGTTCAAGTCATTATCAATACCGCACATAGTCCAGCACATCTAGGAGAAAAAGACATGTTAGACAGTATTCAGAACCTTTGGTTCAACAAGCACTTACGAGCTGCGGCCAAGCAGAAAGTCCGTACTTGTATGATATGTTGCCAGTTCAATCCAGGTAAAAGTGTCCCGATGGAACAAGGTGGATTCCAGCCTCCTGACCACCCTTTTGAAGTCCTCCAGATGGATTATATTCAGATGGAGCGATGTCGAGGTTTCAAGTATGTCCTTGTAGTTGTATGCGCTTTGTCCAGGTGGACAGAAGCATATCCAGTCCCAGATTACACAGCCGCGACCACTGCCAAGCAGTTGGTTCGTGAATTCTTCCCCCGTTATGGACTCCCTAGGGTCGTGTATTCTGATAACGGCCAGCCATTCTCATCTGAGTTAATGAAGCATGTTTCCCTCTTGTTAGGGTACCAGTGGAAGTTCCATTGTGTGCGCCATCCAGAAGCAGCCGGTCTCGTAGAGAGACATAATCAAACCCTGAAAATCCGTATTGCTAAGACATGTAAAGAGAAAGGTGTAGACTGGCTAGTTGCCCTACCAGTTGCTTTATTCTTTATGCGCATGGTTGCACATTCCAGATCAGGTCTGTCCCCTTATGAGGTCGTATTCGGCCGCCCCCCAAACATGTGGGGTACACCTAGACCCCGCAGTATTACAGATGTTTCCAGTAATATGTTGACAGATTACCTAGCTTCCTTGATGTCTGCCCTACACTCTTGTCGTTCACAGGTTGCCGCCGCATTTCCAGACAATACTGAAGTGAAACCGCATGAGGTCATTCCAGGTGACCTAGTACTGGTCAGGAACTTTGATCGTTCAAGTCCGCTGGAGCCTCGCTGGAAGGAGCCGAGACTAGTCCTTCTGACCACCCGTACGGCCGTGAAGTTGGAAGGCCGCAAGGGATGGGTCCATCTGTCCCATATCAAGAAATTTCATGGAGTCCGATCAAAGACATTTTTAAAGGACATTTCTAAAGACTGTTCCATTTCTAAAGACTGCCTGAAACAAAACTCTAAATCAGACATTAATCTCAATCCCGAACTGAAAGTTCCTCTGTTAGAGAAAACTCCGCAGCAGGAGTATAAGTTAAAACTCCGGTCTAGTAAAATAAGTCAGCCAGTTTAATTGTCTAAGTCCCCCTCGGGTGAAACGGTTAGACAGGTATCTGACATGTATGAGATAGACCCCCATAGTGAGAGAGTTAGTCAAAACTCTATCAGATGTATCGTTTTTCTAAGTTTTCTATTATTCTTAAGTTTGATGGTTACCTGCACAAGTTATGCATTGCATTTATGTTTTCCAATTTCTCATGTAAATAAGTTTTCTAATGCCACAGTAGAGCACACATTTAGTGATCTGCCTCCTCACGAGCTATCCTATCGTCTTGCTATGAGAAATAATACATTTATAAGAATGTTACACTATTCACACCAGACCAGCAATGCCACTAATTGTTGGGTGTGTGGTCGACTCCCCCCTTTCCAGACACCGAAGGGAGTTCTGCCACTCTTTCCTTATCCGTTTTCACATAATGGTTCGTGTGGAGCATGGTCCACGTTAACGTCATCTTCAAATGATATGTCCCTTCTGAATAGAACATGTTTTCCAGACAAGCAAGGCCTCTCCCATAGAACAGGGTTAGATCTAGAAAATGAAGTATACAATTTGGGAAATTATTCTTCGAATTTTATGGTCCTGAATGTTCAGTCTGATACTACTCCAGACTTACCTGCTATTTCAGTACTACCAGTCAAAGGCGAATTATGTGTCAGAAAGAATGGTTCCGCACATGTAGGACATAGTGATTGTACTACTACTGTCAAGTATAGTGACAGTGGGAAATCTATTTTCAAAGCCTCACGTCATTCTTATTTTGTTTGTGGTCAGACCGCATATATTCGTCTGCCCCTCGATTGGGATGGAACATGTTACATTGCCTTCCTACTGCCACCAGTTTTCCTAGCCCCATCTGATTATCACAGAAACACACATCTAGTACACGTCAGACATAGAAGGGAGATCGAGTCCCCAATTGTCGATCAAACTGAAACTACTCTAGAACAATATCAAGACTTCAATAAAGGTTTCTTCTTCTTTATAGGACCTGTCCAGAATAGTAAGTTAATACGTAGGTTAACCAGAACCCTCGAAGCAGTAGTGAATGAGACTACTTCTGCTCTAGGTAACTTAACCGAAGAGCAATCTGCTATGAGATTTGTCGTGCTCCAAAATCGTCTCGTTCTTGACGTCATACTGGCCGATAGAGGAGGAGCATGTAGAGTCATCGGATCTAGTTGCTGCATTTTCATTCCTAATAACGCGCCGTCTGTTTATTCAGCTATAACCAGACTTCATAAAATTGCCCATCAGTTACACCAGAATCCAGGCACCTGGACATGGTCCGGTTGGCTCTGGAGTATCATATCTGCCTGGGGATGGAAAGTATTGTCATTCCTAGGTATTGCAGTAACGATCATATTCAGGTGCTGCCTCTGTATACAATGTGGCCCTGCGATTTGCGGCATGTGCGCTACCTCTTGTATTCCTAGTCCTAAATCCCGTTCCAAGACAATTCGAGACGAGCAAATGATGCTATATGAAATGATAGATGGTATCATGAATATAGATGTTTCCTGATGGAAACGTAGGGCACAAGGAGGGAATGTGGAAAAGTAAATTTTGCCATGTTATATGTGCCTACGTGTTCCCCATGTTATGTTATATGTGCATGAATGATATGCATGTATTCCCCTCTGATCGATTAAAGACGCAATTACAGTTGTGTCCATCTCTAGTATGTCAGTTTCCAGTTCTCGTGAATACAACGAATATCAGGCCTATGTAATCCTACGTTGCCACATTTTACAGTGTGCACGTTAATTCATTGAATTATCCCCGTTTCTAGGCCTCAAAAGGGCCCGGACTCAGATTCAGCTCCTGTCTCCTGAACCCTCTCCGAGGAGCGATACAGCCCCCACCTGTATCCCTGACCTTTCACTTGCTTTCATGCCTCGCAGTGCCCGGCTCGGCCTGGCTCTGCCTCCGAGTCTGCCAAGAGTATGTTATGATTCTAGTTATCAGTCCAGCCCTCCTTCTCTGCATTCCTAAGCTACTGAATCGCATCAATAGTTTCCGTCATGGTCTAGCCTTTATGTCTCCATGTAAGAGAAATACTGTATTAATATTCATAGAATATTCCTCGCACACACACTACATGTAGAATTATGCATGCACCAGTCTTAGTGTCTGTTAGCCTTTGCCCTGATAACTCTTGGATTCTATCAACATGTTCTCTAAACACGAGATACTAGATAGGCCCTGGGTACATGTCGCTCTGACACTCCAGACTTTAGTCTCCTCTTCTAGCGCAGAAGTCATAGCCCCCAGTTCTCCCTGGTAACACGTCATTGTCAGTTTGCGCGCACCACTAGGTTAAAGGTCCCAGCTGCTCAGGTAGCCCCTCCATGTTTCCGCCCCATTTATGACATATTCTGTTACGTTTACATCACATGTCTATGTATACGCCCTGTACACACCTCTTGTTACGCCCACTTTATGCCTTATCTTTCGCGACTGCTACAAACTCCGCCTACTGCTACGCCTACTGTATTGAATACAATGTATTTGTTTAACTATAAATATTGTGCACTGTTATTAAAGTTTGCTAGCCATTCCCAGATCCTGCCCCGGCAGCTGCCGGGCCCTGCCATCCCATTCCCGTACAGGCTGTCCTGTTCCTGTCCTTTTATGCTTAATTAAAGCCTGTCAACTCCAGCTACCTCGAATCTTGACTCTTATTTATTGAGCTATCTGTTTATATTGTATCCAGTCAAAAATAGAACCGGTAATTAATTATTTATTTACCACAAAGGTGGTAAGTGTCCAGGTAAGAGGGTCCTAGTTAGTAGGACAAATACAAAGGCAAAGACACTGTGGCAATCTTGTAGCTCTTGAGTGAAGATAAAGATGTATGCAGAAGTAGATAAGGAAGGCACCAAAACCTTCCTGCCATCAGTGCAGAGAAATTATCCTAGATAAGACATTCAAAAGAAGACTTAAAGGGAATTCTGGCTGTAACAAGCAAAATCAGGGACAAAAATATTAGTAAGTTGGTGATGAATGTGACAAAAATAAGGGAACAAATATATTGATAAGCAGCTATCACTCATTAATACCGCCTTTATTTGTGGATCAACAGGAATTTACATCACAGGAAAAGACTGAACTTCATCTTCGATTGAAAAGCTTACCATAGTAATTCCAGGAAAGACCACTTTCTTCGAAAGAGCATTTCATAACACTTACCCAAACCCCTTTCTTCCACATATGGCATGGGTGACACACATATATATATGCCTAGTTTGATCCCTTTTGTCCAATTTTCTAACACTAGAGTCCTACCAGTGCTCTTTCCTCCTGATGTCCCTGACGAGTCCTGGAGCACTCCTCTGGGTGATGTCGAAACACCTGCAAGGCCTAAGCCATACATAACAATGCATCTATGTTAAAGATGCCAAGGGCTATTTTACATAAAGTGATTTTCTTCCATGTATGTGGTAACGATAACTTTGTGATCAAAATCAAGTATTTTGCCCACTGATGGTGTATTTTGGTGTTTGCTGCCCCTCCCTAAATACGCAATGATGCTGTTGACGTGCAGGCACATTCTCTTGAAAGTGTTTGTTATGTTGTAGTATGTTGATTTGTATAGTGCACTTATCACCGAAGAGGGTATCCAGGTGCATGGGCAGGTGTGTAGGTGTGTGGTTCTCAAGATGCTTAAACAAAGAGCCAGGTCCTCAGCTTCTTGCAGAACTCAAGTGAGGAGGAGGCTCTGATGGGTTGAGGGAGGCCATTCCATGTCTTTGGGTGTGTTGTAGGAGAATAAGGGACCTCCAGTTTAGCTTTTGTGGATATGGGGAATGCGTGCGAGTGAGAGTGAGGCAGAGTATAGGTGCTGATGTGTTGGTTAAATTTAGCTGCTGCCTTATTATCTTGAAAAATAAATGTGCAAGAGCTAAAAGCCACCACGTGCAGCAACAAATACATATCCCTGTGTACCGGTCTCATTGAGACATTGGGGCGCGGTTACACAAATACGGGTAGATACGAACAGTGCGACAGGCACATTGTAATGAAAAGACAGGGTCACTGTGACAGGGAGACACTGGGTCAGAAAAACATAAACACGGACAGGGAAACTACAGCACAGACACAGCAAGGCACAAACATAAGCACAGAAAGATACTGACTTTGTTAGAGGGAAACATAGGTACTGAGACAAAGAGGTAAGAATGAAGATACTGGGTTGCTAAACCCTGGACAAGAGGAGACAATGGATGCAGATCCTGGTAGAGAGGGACACGCATGGGCAATGGACAATGGACGGGCAGGGTGGAGGCTGTGGCATAGAAACACAGACAGAGACACAATGGTGGAAACAGAGACATTGGGTCAGAAAACCTGGCTACTAGGACAAGGTGACAGAGACACGGAGAGACAGATTCGAGGGCAGTGAGCTGTGAGGTGTGTGCCCTAGGACAGGATGACACAAACACAAACACTGGGACATGGAGATAAGAACGTTGGGACAGGGAAAAGATGATGCTTCTACTATATAAACTGACACTAGGGCACATGCAGGCCTTAGAAAATCATACAAATGTTGCTAGACCTTCAGGTCTAGCGACTTAAATAATCTATGTGTCCTAATAATAATGCTATTGACCCATAAACTGGTTTTAAATTATGTGATCCTGGGCAAATATTTGAATTTTATGAGCTGCCGTTTTCTTCTTTATCACATCTGGGAGCACCTTCAAATACGCAAGTTCAGAATGTTTGCTGTATAAAAAATGCTGCTGTTTGAATTAATAAACAACATTTTTTTTCCATATATAGGGGCCGATTATGATGGCGGACGGACCTGAGTCCGTCCGCCACCATAGAGAAGGAGGGACCGTCCGCAGGGGCAGCGGCGGTCCCTCGGTGCAAATTAGAATGTGACCGCCACCCTGGCGGTCACATCCTGTATTTTTATCATTGCGGCGGGTGCTGCTTGAAGCAGCACCCGCCGCAATGATAAAAAAGTAAGTTGTGCATTTGCCTGCACAAAGCGGCAGGCACCTCACGGTGCCTGCCGCTTTGTGCAGGCAAATGCAGGGGGGTACCATAGGTACCCCCCATGTGCACCCCCCACCCCCCTTATTCGTATGCCTTTACACGGCGGAAATGCCGCCGTGTAAAGGCATCTTTCCGCAGTCATCCTAATATGGCTGGCGGTGTCTGATAGACACCGCCAGCCATGTTAATGCTTTTCCGCCGTGGGCGGAATCCGCCCGCGCCGGAAAAGCGGCGGACAGATAGTAAGACCCACCAGCCATCCTAATATGGCGGTGGGTCTTGCAAGGCTCCCCGGCGGATTTCCCGCATCCTCCGGGCCGGCGGTGGCTTCTGCCGGCCCGGTGGATGCGGGAAATCCGCAATCGTAATCGGCCCCATAATACGGACCTAACCACATAAAGGATACACATGACTGCTGACTGGCCTCTTGGTTCCTTAACCGCATTGGTATCAGGACGGGGACAGGAATGTTTCTCAAATCATGTTTAAAAACTATCAGTTTTAATGAATGCACACCTGAAGCATTAAGGGGTAGCACATTTATCTGCAATCAGCAGATTTTCCATTGAAATGGCCACATTTCCCACTGACATATGGCTTTACTGATAAAACTATATAGTGTATAATGTTGGTAAATCAGGTTTCTGCAAATATTTGCCATTTGCACATCAGCAAGTAAAGTAATCTTTTTTTTACATCACAGTTCTGAATTACAAACATAATGTTCTTTCATAATTCCAGATTTCTTTTGAAATTCTTGTACTATTCATTTGCATGCTACCTACATGTTGTGTGTTAGGAAAGGGCACACAGACACTGAGACAGGGAAACATTATTTGAAGGACAGGAAGAGACAAACTTTGGGAAATGAAGATGTAGCATTGGGACAGTAAAAAACTGACTCCTGAGCTCCAGTACAGCCACTAGAATATGGAGATACAGGAGATGTGGACATTGGCACAAGAGACATCAGCACTAAGAAAGAGTACACAGGCTTTGAGATATGGTGACACAAACCCTAGTACTTCCATATGGAGGCTCACATTCAGGAAATTGAGGACATTGGTATGGGGATAAAAAGACATGCTGAGAGAGATGCACAAGCACCAGGACAGAGAGAAGACTGCATTGGGATATGAACATGGATACCAGGACAGCGAGACATGAACAGTATGAAGGATGTTGGGGTCAGGTGATTGTGGAGGGTGCTCCAGTTGAAGTCAATAGAGAGCAACAATTTCTGGAGGTTTCGGAAAGTTTAGTTGGTGAATGACTACACTGAATTCTGTGGGAGACTCTCTTCATGTTTGGAGGGTGAAGATGATACAAAGGAGGCAGACACCCTTCAAAATGAGGTCGGTGAGTTGGGCAGTAGCTTTTTCTATAGTAGTACTTCACACTGTAGTATGAAGCACTGTGATTGATAAGTATTGCTAGTACCCTTTGATGCTCAATTTACTGATCTCAAAAGGCTGGCATAGGGTTCAAAGTTGTGACTTGATGTAGATATCGACACAGGTCAATGGTGAATATTTAACTGCTGTGCTATTTAGGGAACCTAAGGAAAAAGCCACTACTAAAATCAATCAATCAATCAATCAGGCCATTTGTAGAGCGCTCTACTCACCCGTGAGGGTCTCAAGGCGCTAAGGGGGGTGGGGGGATAGCAGCTACTGGCCGAACAGTCATGTCTTGAGGCGTCTCCTGAAGGTCAGCAGGTCCTGGGACTTGCGTAGATGGGTGGGTAGGGTATTCCATGTCTTTGCGGAGAGGTAGGAGAAGGATCTGCTGCCGGTGGTCGTTCGACAGATGCGTGGAACGGTGTCGAGGGTGAGGTCGGCAGAGCGCAGTTGGGGTGTAGAAGGACAGTCGTTTGTTGAGATATTCTGGTCCAGGATTGTGGAGAGCTTTGTGCGCGTGGGTGAGGAGCCTGAAGGAGATCCTCTTGTTGACCGGGAGCCAATGCAGGTCTTGTAGGTGGGTGGTAATGTCGCTGTGGCATGGGAGTCCATGGACGAGGTATGCGGAGGCTTTCTGTATGCACTGGAGTCTCTTCTAGAGTGTAGCCATGTTTCCTGCGTAGAGTGTGTTACCGTAGTCCAGCCTGCTGCTGACGAGCGCTTGGGTGACTGTTCTTTTGGTTTCGGTGGGGATCCATCTGTAGATTTTCCAGAGCATTCAGGGGGTGTTGAAGCAAGAGGAGGAGACGGCGTTGACTTGCTGGGTCATGGCAAGCGTTGAATCCATGATGAACCCCAGATTGTCTGCGTGGGTTGTGGGTGTCGGGGGAGCACCCAGCGTGGTTGGCCACCAGGAGTCATTCCAAGCAGAGGGGGTGGATCAGAGAATGAGGACCTCCGTCTTGTCCGAGTTCAGTTTCAGGCGGCTGGTCTTCATTCATTCTGTGATGCCCTTCTTTCCCACGTGGAGGTTGGATTTGACGATGGCCAGGTATTTGGTGAGGGAGAGGATCAGCTGAGTCTCGTCAGCATTTGAGACGATGCTGAGGCGGTGTTGTCGGATGATGTTGCGAGCCGAGCCATGTAGATGTTAAAGAGGGTTGGGCTGAGGGATGACCCTTGGGGTACGCCGCAGGTGATCGTGGTGGCTTTGGAACAGTACGGGGGGGGGCAGACTCTCTAGGTTCTGCCAGTGAGGAAGGAGGTGATCCAGTCCAGGGTTTTGCGTTGGATCCCTGCGTCATGGAGGCGTGTGCGAAGGGTGCACTGGCAGATGATGTCGAAAGCGGTGAGAGGTCCAGGAGGATGAGGGCCGTGGTCTCGCCCTTGTCTAGTATGGCCCTGATGTCAGTGGCGGCGATGAGTGTGTTTTCGGTGCTGTGGATGCTGCAGAAGCTGGATTGGGAGGAGTCCAGAACATTGTTCTCCTCCAGGAAGAGGGCCAGTTGTCTATTGGCGGTCTTGTCAATAACCTTCGCTGGGAAACATGACCAGAGAGATGGGTCACAGGTTCTTGAGGTCATTTGGGTCTGCCTTGGGTTTCTTGAGGAGGGCGCTGATCTCGGCGTGTTTCCAGCTCTCTGGGAATGTGGAGGTCTCGAAGGAACTGTTGATGATCTTTCGAAGTTGGGGTGCGATGATGGTACTAGCCTTGTTGAAGATGTGGTGGGGGCAGGGGTCGGAAGGTGAGCCAGAGTGGATGGTGTTCATGATTTTGGCGGTTTCTTCATTGTTGACGTTGTTCCAGGAGAGCAGAAGGTCAGAGCGTTCGGTGGGTGTGGATTCTGGGCTGTCAGCATCTGCCGTTTGCCTCTGGGTATCGAAGCTGTTGTAGATGTCTGTGATCTTACAGTGGAAGAAGGTAGCCTGGGAGTCGCAGAGTTCTTGTGACGGTGGGATGTCGTTGGAGCTGGAGCTGGGGGTGGTAAGTTCTTTCACGATGTTGAAGAGTTCTTGGCTGTTGTGTGTGTTTTTGTCTATGTGTTCCTTGAAGGAGGTTCTTTTGGCGGATCTGATGAGCTGGTGGTGTCTGCGCCTGCCGTTAATGAGGGCTGCGTGGTTGTCTGGTGTCTGGTCCTTGCGCCATTGCTTCTCGAGTTTTCTGCAGGTATGCCTGGAGTTCTGGAGTTTATCGTTAAAACCAGTTGGCTCTGGTGTTGGTGTGTCTGTTGGAGGGTTTCCTGATTGGTGCGAGGATGTTTGCGCAGTCGTCTATCCAATCTCTGTAGTTGTGGGCTGCTGCGTTGGTCTCGGAGGGCTCGGGAGGAGGGTCTCTGGCAAGTGCGGTGATGAGCTGGTCTTCAGTGATTTTTTTCCAGCTGCAGTGTGGGATGCCTTGTGATTTGTTGTGTGCGGTGTGTTTCTTGAAGGAGAAGTGGATGCAGTAGTGGTCGGTCCAGTGGAGTTTGGTGGTGTGGCTGAAGGTGACATGGTCGCTGGTGGAGAAGATGGGGTCGAGCATGTGTCCAGCGGAGTGTGTGGGTGTCGTGACGAGTTGTTTTGAGTCCGAGGTTGGCGAGGTTGTCAATCAGCATTATGGAGTTGTTGTTGGAAGTTCATGTCTCTGAGGAGAATGTAGTCTGTGGAGGCGATGGCGTGCGTGCTGATGAAGTTGGCGATGGATTCGCTGAACTGTGGTCGGGGGCCCGGGGGTCTGTAGACGAGGGTTCCTCTGAGGGTGGTGTTGTTGTTGATGTGGATCTGGAAGTGTAGGTGTTCGGCCATGTTGGGGGCGTCTTCGGTGCTGGTTGAGACTCTGATGGTGTCCCTGTGGATGATGGTGATTCCTCCTCCAGGTTTGTTGTTATTCCGGTCTCTGCATGCGATCTTGTAGCCATCAGGTATGGTTATGGCTATGTCCGGTGCCGAGGGGGTCTTCATCCAGGTTCCCGTCAGGAAGGCGATGTCCGGGTCGGAGGAGTTGAGCAGGTCCCAGAGTTCAACGGCGTGCTTGTGGACTGAGCAGGTGTTGAGCAGTATGCAGCTGAGATGGTTATGGCCTGCAGTGTTGGGACGTGCAGGGCGTGCTGGTGTGCGCTGGCTGGAGAAACTGCAGCTGCGGCAGGTGAAGGGTCCATGGGTGGTCTTCGGGGAGGACTGGAAGCAGGTGGAGTTTCAGCTGTCGCTGAGTGCGTGGAGGGTGCTTGCGTCATAGCGGTGTTGGGTCAATTGGAGCTCGCTGGGGCCAGGGGGTCTGGTGCAGGGTGCGGTCCAGCACGGACAAGCACATACGGGCTTGCCTTGGGCACGCCTTCGGCGCGCCAGCAGCGCGACCGCGCAGCGGTCCTCATTTGTAGGGGAGGGGGGAGGGACGAGGCGCTGTGAGGCGGGAGCGGGCCGGAGGGGAGGGTCAACGGCGGAGAAGGGCTATGGCAAGAAAAACGGGGCTCAGAAGTCAAAAATAACATGGGCACAGAGCCGTAAACAGCCGTAAACAAAAAATACTACAAGCTGTGACAGACAGGACAGTGCGCAAAAAAGTTATAAAAAAACGAACCACGGAGAGAAAAGTGGGAAGAGCTACTTCAAGAAAAAGAAACAGGAACAAGGGAGGCCTCGAACCCTGCAAGTGGGTACTGGCAGGCTTCCAGGTGAAGCAGGCCACCACGGAGCTGCCGGGGAGAGTGACGTCCTGGGACTAAGGTCTACACATAGGTACTCCCTGAATGCCATCAAAAAGTAATGTTACCTATTTGTATATTGTTTGACTCAGCCTTTTCTACAGGGTCATCCCCAAATTTTTGCCTTAAGCCTCCTATTTTCTGAATCTGTTTTGGTTGGCTTTTAGGACAGTGCCACTGCTAACCAGTGCTAAAGTGCTTGTGCTCTCTCCTTTAAACATGCTGAAATTGACTTACACCGAATTGGCACATTTAATTTACTCTAAGTCCCTAGGAAAGAGGTTTTGCCCGTACCCAGGGCCTGTAAGTTAATGCTACCAGTGAGCCTGCAGTACTGATTGTGCCGCCCACTTAAGTGAGCTAAGCAAATCTCAGGCTTGCTAATGCAGCCTGTATGTGTGCAGTTTTAAACTTCCATTTTGACATGGTAAAGTAGACCTTTTACAAAAAGGTTTGTGGAAGGATCCCCTGGTAACTTTCACAGGGAGGGGAGTAGATAATACAGAAAATCAGACCCTGTGGTTTTCTAAGAATTAATTCTGATTACTAACTTTAGGAGAATGTATGGGGGAAGGGACCTAAAGGGGGTCCAAGGGGTCAGCTGGTCTCTCTAGACAGAATACTATTGTGGAGTTTTGTCACTGTATACTAAACATTAAGTATTTAGACATATACAACAAAGATTCAAAACGGTTTTACGCAATTTATTCAATACCTCCCTTTAGGGTTACATTCTAAAATTAATAAAAGCCATCATTTTATGATGTACGTAATCAAATATTAACAAGCATTTGCAATGCAATAGGGCTCGCATTAGTAAAGTTAGAGGTATTAGTATTGTAAATGACAAATTTTGTATTTATGTTTTTGTTTTGAAAATAGAGAAATTAATAACTTTGTCATTTACAATGCCAATAGTGTTAACTTTTGCAAACGTGACACCTATAGCATTTGTAATGCAATATGTGTTGTATTTACATGACTTAGATGTATTACATTTAAAAATAACAATGGGTTGTATTTTTTTCAATATTTAATACTTAAATAAAAGTTATTGTAATTTATAATGGCAATAGCTTAAACGTTTGCAAATAACTTTTTGGAAGATTATGTTTAGTGTATTTTATTGTGATGAAAATACAAGAACAGAAGTGAAATATTAACTTTTTTTGTGACATTTGTAATAAAGTTTGAAACATTGAGAGAACATATTTGAATCAGTTGTTGTTGAATGGTTGCACAGATTGATGCTGTGGTGGCTCTGAATGATGTTGTGGCGGCGACTAGTGACGCTGTGGCGTTCAGTGATGCTCTGGTAGCGCATAGTGATGTTGTGGTGCCCATGAGTGATGCTGTGGTGATGCGATGGATAGTGAGGGCAATAGACAGATTGAGGGAGGGCGAAAGATAGAGGGAGGGCGAGAGATAGAGGCAGGGTGAGAGATAGAGGCAGGGCAAGAGGGCAAGGGATTGAGTGTGGGCGAGGGATGGAGTGTGGGCGAGGGATGGAGTGTTGGCGAGGGATGGAGTGTGGGTGAGGGATGGAGTGTGGGGCGGGGGATGGAGTGTGGGGCGGGGGAGGGATGGAGTGTGGAGCGGGGGAGGGATGGAGTGTGGGGCGGGGGAGGGATGGAGTCGGGGGAATGGATGGATGGATGGATGGAGTGCGGGGATGGATGGATGGAGTGCGGGGATGGATGGATGGAGTGCGGGGATGGATGGATGGAGTGCGGGGATGGATGGATGGATGGATGGATGGAGTGGGGGGATGGATGGATGGATGGAGTGGGGGGATGGATGGATGGATGGAGTGGGGGATGGATGGATGGAGTGGTGATGTGGATTGAGCGGTGATGTGGAGTTGAGCGGTGATGTGGAGTTGAGCGGTGATGTGGAGTGGAGCGGTGATGTGAAGTGGAGCGGTGATGTGGAGTGGAGCGGTGATGTGGAGTGGAGCGGTGATGTGGAGTTGAGCGGTGGTGTGGAGTTTGAGCGGTGGTGTGGAGTTTGAGCGGTGGTGTGGAGTTGAGCGGTGGTGTGGAGTTGAGCGGTGGTGTGGAGTTGAGCGGTGGTGTGGAGTTGAGCGGTGGTGTGGAGTTGAGCGGTGGTGTGGAGTTGAGCGGATGTGTGGAGTTGAGCGGATGTGTGGAGTTGAGCGGATGTGTGGAGTTGAGCGGATGTGTGGAGTTGAGCGGATGTGTGCATCGTGCAGCAGATGTGTGCATCGTGCAGCAGTGTGCGGCGTGCAGCAGTGTGCGGCGTGCAGCAGTGTGAGTAATGCAGCAGTGTGAGTAATGCAGCAGTGTGCAGCATGAGAATAAGTGTTAATGGAGAGTGAGGGGCAGAGGTATTGGCACGGAGAGTGTGGCGGAAGCAAAGGTAAAGTGTGCGCATATGTGTAAGTGGCAGGAGAGAGTGCGTGGCAGAGTAAGAGGCAGAGCAGGGAATAACAATAGGATAGGTGGCAGGTTAGAGTACAGGGTATAGTAAGAGGCAGGGGAGGCTAAAATATAAGGATAGGTGGCAGAATAGAGTGCACGACAAAGGGAACAAAATACTGACTGTGTGTTATGGCAAGAAAAGTGAAAACAAAACGATGCCACTGGAAGCGTACGTAATGCATAGCAAATGGTTGTTTTATTTATGGTTGGGGAGTAACACAAACAATGGCAGAGTGAGAGCTGGGGTGAAGAATTAACACAGATAATGGGAGTGTGAGTGGAAAGAAGGAAAAAACGAAAAAAGTAGCAGGAATAAAGAAAGCAGCAGCAGCAATACTGACACAGATAGAAGGGGAAACGGGGGTCAGTGGACTTGACAAATACTGCGATTCTGTGGAACTTTTGGTGGTACAAATATGAACATATTCAGAAGATGCTCTGATGCTTTTTATGTCACAATCTTCTGCTGACAGCACAGCCAATCTTACATTTTAAATTGAAGGAAAGGGCCTAGAGGGATGTTCTTGGAGAGTGCGCAGAAATATTTTAAACAAGGTACCAGCTGATGTTTATAGCACACTGCTCCGTGACAACTGAGACAAGTTGATAGAAAAGTGTAAATAGTCACAGCATGTGGCTGAAAGTCAGTCCGGAATGGTTAGCTTTTAGCTGCTAATTCCTGTTGTCTAAGAGATGGTGAGATAGATAAGCATGAAAGGCCTGCTTTGGAGCCAGTGAAACAAATTGTTTCAGGGCCTGTATATGTCCCGTATGCAAGTGCAACATCTAGTGATGGAGTGATATGCAGGGGGCCCTTGACGATTCAAATGTCCTTTGAACTAAGAGCTTTAACAATATTTGGTGAGAACATGCTTTCAGCAACGTGTCCCTTACGTTGACACCTCGAGATTATGAGTAATGGGCTCCTGCATGAGCATGTGAAGACTATCTGTGACACACATGTAACATGCAGAGTCTGCCCACAGCAATGCAGTGCTGGGTAGTTACACATGTATTTACTTTATCGGTGTAAGGTGGGCATTACAAGGTTCTTTTCTCACGTAAGCAATGCACAACAGACCTCTCCTGTAAAAACAAACATCACGTTTTCTACCCACTGGTTACTTTCCCCTAAAAGAATCAATTCTTTGGATCAAAAAAAGGGAATGGTGTTATTGTTGGGGGTTGGAGGGCTTCAAAGGGGTGAGAATGCTTCGACTTTGTTTTGCCTGGTAACGGGCAAAAGGAAGCCTTGGTCCAAAAAAAGGATTGTCATGCTTTTACTTACATCAATTAAATAAACTTCTCTTTTGAAAAAAACGTGCTTTAATTGATGTACAGTTCCTGAAGAGGGTGAAGAGAGTCCGAACAGTTTAAGTGCAAGACACGAAGCACGTTTTTTTCAAAAGAGAAGTTTATTTAATTGATGTAAGTAAAAGCATGACAATCTTAGAAGTAAACATTAATACAGCAGTTGAAGAAAAAAAATGAGTACAGTAAAAATAAACAAGCGCAAAGCAGAGAGCGGGTGACGAGCAGAGAGCGGGTGACGAGACGCATGGCGAGCAGCAGCCTTTGATGTGCCGGCCGGCCATGGAGTGAATAATTAGGGGAGGAGAAATGCCGGTCTGAGGCCGAGAGCAAAGCAACAGATGGCTTTGATGTGGAAGCTCGTGCACGCCTCGTGCACTTCTCAAAATCCGCTGGAGTGCCCCTTGGCAGAAAGTATGGTTTGACTGCATTAGGGCTCGTTTCCTATTCCTACGGAATAGGAAAGGACGAGCCCTAAAAACAGTCACACAAAAAAAAACAGTTGACGCGGCGTTTCGGTGTTGTTAAAATGGTGTCACCTTCATCAGGACATTTACATTATTAACTTGCGATCTAGAAATTAGAAAACATTGTTTTAGATACCTATTCTTTGTTGCAGTAACACATACATTACATTATTTGCTATATTTTTACTTTTTACTCCTAGACATCCAGTTTTATTCTTACAAAAACCTTTTGTTCCCCCGCTACATTCACATCTTTAAAAAAACTAGACATCCTTTCAAATAAGATATCCGAGTACTGATTATTTTATGGTTCAGAGGCCAAAGTATTGCCCCATCTGTATAGGTAAATACCTTCAACAGAAGATTTGTTTCAGCGGACTTTGTAATTCAATTTTTAAGAAGTACCGCTCAGGTTTCACTACTGCATTTCGTCTTGTGATATGACGTTCCTTATATGTAAAGAGAGAAAGATGAATTTAATCTATGTAGTTTGACCTTTATGTTAAATTACTATTATTTTAAAAGAAAACTGTCTCGTATTTGTATTACCTTGATGGAAATATCAGTGCTTTAAAATGGGCACAGGGGAGCCACCGTACTATATTATCAGGTGTTTTTCTATGAAAATTTCAGATTCCTTCTTCAATTTGGAATCACTGAAAAAGTAAAATAAAGTGCATTGGAAGATCGGTCTCTGTATTTGTACAGTCCTCCCGGAAGTTTATCTATCTTGAGCTTACTCACCAACTATATATCCCGTTTGTACTTGAGTGGTGATTGTAATTCTTGTACATCCAATCCAAAAGGGGTTATTCTGCTCCTTTTGTCGTGAGCCTGTGGGTGTAATTAATATATACACTGAGCTTGCTGGTTACGCTAAGCATGTTACTCATACTATGTTGGATTTCTTCTCTCACTCTCCTTGTTTTTAATTGTATTCAGGGCTGATATGTCCAATGCAATGATAAGGGCTTATATATATATATATATATTTAAAAAAAGGGGGACAGTTCCTCGGTTGATATACTCCTTTACGGATACTGAATTAATGTTGTTATGGTAGTGGGTTAGTTAGGTCCTAAATCAAGTGGGTTAGTTAGGTCCTAAATCGAGTACCCCATAATCTGAAATACAGATTTAAACTGGAATTAGAGGCAAAAACGGAGCTCCATCTCATAGTGTCTAGGGTTCGATTAAATCCGATTTCCTTTATCACTAATAGTTTGCTACAACGCAACATTGGTTCACATACCTGTATCGATAGATTCGGCCTCCCTGCTTCACGATGCCCGTGTCCTCATGGATAATTTTGACCCGGCACCGGTGGTGCTTTTTATGCTGACTCTGTTCGTAGAACCAAAAATGTGATTTATTTCATTCTCTGCCCATGTAATAAAGCTTACATCGGGGAAACATCGAGAGAAATTAAAAGGCGAATCACAGAGCACAAGTCAGCAATTAGGACAAAGAAAAAAACTGCACCACTTGTAGATCACTGGTTGACCAACAACCATGAAATTGAGGACTTAAAATGGTGCGGCATAGAAATAATTCAACAGAGCATCAGAGGAGGGAATACCTAGATTAAGAGAAAGAAGAGAGAGCAGTTTTTCATGTCCCTTTTCAACATGTTTAGAACCGGCCTAAACAACAAAGAGGAATGGGAAAGACTGATATTGTAATATGCTCTTAATTACTGTATGATGCATTGTGTATTTTCATAGAAAGAGCATAAATGTCAATTCAGGATTTTGAGTAACAACTTCATATGTATAGACAATAATATTTGCAAAATGTAAAGAATTTATAATATGAATTGACCTAATAACCTTGCATTGTATGTTCTTTTGACGGATAACGGTTCTTTTATTATCCACCACTTAAGGGTATTACAATGAGACAAACCATACACACCAACCATAGTGAGTAATGTGCCTATGTTAACCCTCAGTGTATTCTACTTTTTATTTTGTTTTTTCATGGCATTCGCACACATATAAAAACCACGTAGCAAATCACTTTAGATGATCGATGTCCATTAACCTTAAACAAGTTAAAGAACACTGTGTATTTCCCAACCCAAAATGGCCGCTACGTAGTGAACACGCATACGCGAGATATGCCGGTCAATTGATATTAGACATGTTTTAAATGATTCGACTTGGCAACAATACCTTGTCAATATATAGAAGGAATGCCTCAAAAAAACTTTAAGTTCATTATGTTTTGCCGACAATCAGACGCATATACTTCCGGGTCATGCAATGTACATGTCAGAATGATATTAATTTGTGTTATCCGGAAGGGTGTAATACGAATAAGTAACAACATTAGAAACAGAACTATGGGAAATTGATAGATAAGTAATGATCATAGGGACATCAGTATCACTCCGACGTAACTTCCGGAACCATCAAAAATGCACTTCCGGGTCAATACGAACAGAGTCAGCATAAAAAGCACCACCCGTGCCGTGTCAAAATTATCCATGAGGACACGGGCACGGTGAAGCAGGGAGGCCGGATCTATTGAGACAGGTATGTGAACCAATGTTGCGTTGTAGCAAACTATTAGTGATAAAGGAAATCGGATTCAATCGAACCCTAGACACTATGAGATGGAGCTCCATTTTTGCCTCTAATTACAGTTTAAATCTGTATTTCAGATTATGGGGTACTCGATTTAGGACCTAACTAACCCACTCGATTTAGGACCTAACTAACCCACTACCATAACAACATTAATTCAGTATTCGTAAAGGAGTATATCAACCGAGGAACTGTCCCCCTTTTTTAAAATATATATATAAGCCCTTATCATTGCATTGGACATATCAGCCCTGAATACAATTAAAAGCAAGGCGAGTGAGAGAAGAAATCCAACATAGTATGAGTAACATGCTTAGCGTAACCAGCAAGCTCAGTGTATATATTAATTACACCCACAGGCTCACGACAAAAGGAGCAGAATAACCCCTTTTGGATTGGATGTACAAGAATTACAATCACCACTCAAGTACAAACGGGATATATAGTTGGTGAGTAAGCTCAAGATAGATAAACTTCCGGGAGGACTGTACAAACACAGAGACCGATCTTCCAATGCCTTTTATTTTACTTTTTCAGTGATTCCAAATTGAAGAAGGAATCTGCAATTTTCATAGAAAAACACCTGATAATATAGTACGGTGGCTCCTCCGTGCCCATTATAAAGCACTGATATTTCCATCAAGGTAATACAAATATGACACAGTTTTCTTTTAAAATAATAGTAATTTAACATAAAGGTCAAACTACATATATTAAATTCAGCTTTCTCTCTTTACATATAAGGAACGTCATATCACGAGGCGAAATGCAGTAGTGAAACCTGAGCGGTACTTCTTAAAAAATTGAATTACAAAGTCCGCTGAAACAAATCTTCTGTTGAAGGTATTTACCTATACAGATGGGGCAATACTTTGGCCTCTGAACCATAAAATAATCAGTACTCGGATATCTTATTTGAAAGGATGTCTAGTTTTTTTAAAGATGCGAATGTAGCGGGGGGAACACAAGGTTTTTGTAAGAATAAAACTGGATGTCTAGGAGTAAAAAGTAAAAATATAGCAAATAATGTAATGTATGTGTTACTGCAACAAAGAATAGGTATCTAAAACAATGTTTTCTAATTTCTAGATCGCAAGTTAATAATGTAAATGTCCTGATGAAGGTGACACCATTTTAACAACACCGAAACGCTGCATCGACTGTTTTTTTTGTGACTGTTTTTAATATTTGATTATGTACATCCTAAAATGATGGGTTTTATTAATTTTAGAATGTAACCCTAAAGGGAGGTATCGAATAGATTGCGTAAAACCGTTTTGAATCTTTGTTGTATATGTCTAAATACTTAATGTTCAGTATACAGTGACAAAACTCCACAATAGTATTCTGTCTAGAGAAAGTAGACCTTTTGCCATGCCAAACCCTTACTTTTTAATACATATAGGTCACCTCTAGGGATGTCCCTAAACAGCCCATAGGCACACTGACGCATTTTGGATAGGTGCCCTAGCTGGCCGGCGTGTGCATACCTGTATCCTTGGTGTTCTAACACCAGGGTCAGGTCTGACGTTGCAGGCCTATGTCAGCGAGCTTGCACCCATGGTGCTAGTTGCAAGGTGCCAGGTCCGCAGTCACAGGCCGGGTGTGCGCAATCGCAGCGTAAGGGGGTCAGTCCATCTCCAGCTGGCTCTGGCAAGGCGGTGTGCGCGCACTCACAACTGAGGTGCTCAGGCTTTGGTAAGCCCATGTGCCCAGTCTAGCATTGCAAACCGGTGGTTGTGCACTGGAAGCTCTAGTGATTGAACTCATGATCAGCCTTCAATTGCAGGCTGCTGTATGAGTGCACCCGCACCTATGGTGTCTGTAATTGCGTGTGCAGCCTACCACTGGAATCTTGTGTGTGCACACTGACGTCCATATTGGTTAAACCCATATCAAGTCTGCCGTTGCAGATTTGGGGGTGTGCACTGTTACCCCTGGGGCTGGGGAGTATGTGTCCAACCTGTAAATTCAGGTCTGGTTGTGCACTATCACACATGCAAGCAGGTAGAGAGAAATACCTGTGTGTGTTTTCACTCCCCTAGAGGCTTGCTCTTCCCATGGTTAACATGGGGATGTGGTGGTCATCATTCCGGACTGCAATAGTGGATTGCAGTGGAGCAGCCTCATGATGTTTCCTATCAATGGATTCGCCATGCCAAACCATTTCCAGTAGTAAAGGGGATTTTGGCATAACTCTCTTAGCAATGCCACTTATAGAATATGGACATTTCTATGCTCAAAGAGTCTTGGGTGCCATTGTGCCTGGCTCCGGTGGACACCAGTGGTTCGGGAGCATATTTGTTCATTCCCAAGCAACAGCCATAAAGCATGGGTATATCACTAGAACAGAGGTCTTCAAACTTTTCGATGCCGAGACCCCCTTGTCAAACTCTTTTAGGTGTACCAACCCCCCTCGGACAAAAATTTCTCGAACCTGGTACTCCTCATCATCAACAACTATTGACAACCATAAACGCCCCCAATTACCACAGCAAATAATTTTTACGGTAGGGAAATCATATTAAACATTGTTTAGCAAACCAAAGGTAGGTGAGCCAGGGGGCGTGGTTAAAGGTGTAGCAAAATACAAACGTCCTCATTTATGAGGAATTGGCGTAGGGTAGCGCCGCAATTCTTCTTGCAGCGCTGCCCTATGGGAAAGTGCAGGAATGCACCGTATTTATGAAATACGGGTTTATTTCTCTCCTTTTCCCCTTGCATTGGCACACAAATTGCTGCCTACCACCAATATAGGCAGAATTGTTGTTGTACAGAAAGGGGCATCTTCGTTCACAAAAACAATTCCGAGAGGCGTTTTCTTCTTTCTATGTGAGCTGCAGAATGCAGCACTCATGGAAAGAGGCAAAAACGAGGAGAAATTAAAACATTACGCCTCCGCTGGGGAGTTGTCCATTTTTGTAGCTGCCCCACGTTTACGTGATTTTGTAAATATGGGACAGCATCAAATCTATTGGTGTTGCGTGGGAATCCCGTGCAAAGTACATGGAACACCTCCTTGACGCAGAATACGGCAACACAGTGACTTGCGCTACTATGTCTTACTCCATATCTATGAGGCCATGTAAAAGTCAGGCATTGTGACTTTGCACTGCCTCATAGGTATGGTTGAGATGCTTGCGCTACCAGTGTCAAAAAATCTGGCAAGCCTCTCATAAATAAGTCCCAAAATATTCTGTATGTTTTTTAAGTCTTTCACCATCAGGTAGCTACATATAAAATAATGGGCAGCGTACATTAAAAAAAAAATGTAAACGTTGTTAGTGGGAAATGAACTGTAGTACATTATAAAACTTCTACTAGTTAACACACTGCAGAGGTCTGTGTGTAACCAGAGAGCCACAGAATGATATCTTGTTGGTGCAGTGGAGAATGGAGATATGTATTTTTAGTGCTACAAGGTCACAGCCTGTGACAGAAAGCACTGTGAATATGTAAGTCAATATTTTATACTTGCATTACACACAGTGTAAGATAGAATGATGCAAAACTTGCAAATAGTAATAATGGCGTATGTATTGAAATTAATTTTTACATAAAAGCCCCTTCAACATATCTTTAGGGGTACTAAGGGCGGTGAAAATGCAGTTAAAAAAAATTTAAAAGCAAGCTCTTCCCAGCCCAGTTGTTAACTCTATGCACTACCACTCCAAAAAAAGAAATAACTCTGTCATCACAAAGCTTGGAGTGATTTGATCAACTATAGCCAGAACCGCTCCCAAGCATCATTTACACCTGCAGATTAACTCACAGTGCACATTTGGATTTCATTCAGGCAAGCAGCTGATAATGATATAAATCAGCCGTCCCACTGTCTTTTTCCAAAAGGGAAGCAAACGTTTTGGTTTGCTTGGGACAAGTGAGCTGGGGATGCGCGACCTCCTTCCCAGGATAACACGGATCCCCCGCCGGGGGTCGCGCCTCACAGATTGAAGACCTCTACACTAAAATGACAAGACGTCTGCCATTTGAGGGCCGAATACAATAGATTGGAGAGAGTGGTTTTCGGCCCCAAGTGAGACAGGCCAACAATATAGGGGAGACATCTGTAGTTTAAAGGGAAACCCCTTAAACCATTCCTAACTTAAAAGACACATCACAGTATAACTGACTGGTGCCATTCTCAGCAAAGGGTGAGATACGCTTCTGGGGACGCTGGATCGGAGAACCCTAACTGCGTAGTGCACACTGCCAGATGACTCTGTTGTGCACATGGAGGATGACTGCCCTTGAAGGGGACCGCATGCCCTTTCTGAATAGTGGCTGGCCTTGGCTGAAGACCTGATGAAGTGTGGTGCCCTGAAGTGTGCTCTTCAAGGGCCCATCGTCAGGCTTCCAGTTCTTTCGTAGATCTCAGAGATATCAAAGATCTCCCGAGAAGGACCTACACCATCTACCTGTGACATCTGAAGAGCAGTGCCCTCTCAAGTGGCCACATCGGCTACTGAATACCAGCAGCCGATGAAATCTTGCCCACATCTAAGGCATGTGGTTCCTTTACCGCAGGGACCCTGACACATATTAGCGTCTTATTGGTGTTGAGTGGATTCACTGGTTGTGAGACCCCACGTGGCCAGTTTAGTTAATCATGCCGTATCTCTCTCTTGCGACAAGTTGGGGTGTACCCTTAGCAGTGCCTTATTCTACCTCATGTGGCTCTGCTGAACTTGCATGTGTGTGTGTGTGTGCCCGGTCTGGTGCTACCTTTATCATCGTGCACTGGATGTTCTACCTCATTTCTAGGGCGGTATGGAATTTGCATCTCTCAGGGGTATGTGACTGTATTTGCCTGGTGCAACCCACCTCAATATGCACTGGTCATTGTGCCTCATTTCCAGTGAGGTGTTAAATTTGCAACTCTTCATGTTTGAGACCTGAAGGGTCTTGTGCAATCCATACCAATTTGCACCAGACGATGTGCCCGTATTGCCTGGGCACGAGCCTGATCAACATGTACCGGTCGGGGTGCCCTCTACTATCGAGAGGCTTCCCTGTGTTACTCCCCATTCAGCGGTTGTTCTCTTATGACCCTCATCCCGGTGGACCAGCTACCCTTTCCACACCAGGCCCTCCTAAAGACATCTTGATGCCAAGTTTTGAGAGATGACTGGGTTGAAGGAACGCTTACGAAACTGGGTGAAGAGACTACTTGACGCCATTGTGTTTTGAGACCTGGGGTGAACTTCCCTAGTGGCTGCTAAACTCACCTTGTTCACGTCTACCTCCTAATTAAAACTTGCTACATATCCCCACCTTTTTCCCAAGGACTCAGATTGTGTTTGACTTCAGCCACATGCAGTCTAGTATCTGGGAGGACGGGTTAGTTATTTTCGATCCGGGGGTATAGGACAATCAGGGTGAACAACAGGGAGGAGGGAGGCTGGGGTCACGGGGTCTGCAGGGTGTGGTCCATTGACCTGCTGGGTACTGGTGGCACCACATTAGGGTGCTGAGTGCGTATGTGTGAGAGCATTCCGTACGGACTGGGCTGGCACCTGTCGCAACATGTAACGGTGCGCATTGAGTGTCTGTGAGTTTTAGTGACTGTTTGTGGACCACCTGTGATCCACGATACTGGCTGGCAGTGCTGCTTTATATGTTCATTTCATGCCAAAAGCACAATATATTTTACATTGGGGTTACCCTTGTGGCTCCTGCCCATGGTGCTGCTAAAAGTATTCTAGTTTCTTGAATGTACAAATGTTTGCTATTGTTGTTACCCAGGGTGTACCCTATAACTGTGTGGGATTGTATTAGCAGGATTGCTAGGGTGGGCCTGGGGTGGATAGCATGTCACACTGCATAAGGGTGCTCTCTCACTGGTGGTGTGTGGGGGTGGGGGGGGTTAGATTAGGAATTGTCTACAATGTGCATACTATTGATATCTCAACAATACGAGTGGGCCTAGTTCTGCTAGTAAAATTTCCAATTGGGTTTTATGTCCAAAAGTATATGATGTTCATGTTATAATGATTGAATAAAGGTCTCCTTGGTGACACTAAATGTATTTATCATGAGTGACTGCATCCAGTAGTGAGACTGATGTTTCGGCTGATTCACAGGGACATGTGAGAGTACGTAAAAGAGGACTCCTGCAGGACTACTTCCAGTATTCATAAATGCTTTTGGGAACCAGCCCCATAATGTGTTTTTAGGTATGCAAACAGCTTTGTGAATCTGATCCTTTCATAGAGCTCCTAGATGCTTGTTGTCGAAGGCTCAACCCTGCCGCGGAGCGTTCAGCTAAAGGGATGAGCACATAGTCAGTCCCTTGATCCTAAACAGCTTGTTCTGGACTGTACAGCTGTCTGTTCTCATTAAGAAGGAAGAAAAAGAAGCTCCCCAATGTCCTTGTAACTACAGGACCAGCATAATTACTTTCTTTTGCAGCACAAGGAAGTAGTGATGCCCCTGAAATGAGACGAGGAGCAGCAGAAGGTCTGCCAGTGTGCACACAAAATGCAATTTGCCTCTCATTAGCTTTCCCTTTCCCATTTATTTGTATGCGGCTCATTTAAGATAATGTGATCTTGGGCTCAGCATATTGAATTTTCTCTTTTAATGTGCGATTCATGGACCCCTTTCAGAAAGTGATGATATACTCAAATTTCCTCCTATCACTTTTGGGGAGATTTTCAGACATACCGAAGGTGTACACCTGGAAATCTAAGGCAGCTGAAGATTTCCAGGAATATCCCCACAGAGCCATATTTATTAGTGCAGATTTTATTGTAAGTTACAAATCTACATGAATAAGTCACATCTATGGGTATTCATCCACCCTCTGGAAAAATTCGGCTATATATTATTATTAAGGGCAGGGGTAAATCTCTTTCCAGGATAGAAAAGAGAAGGCAACAATCCTAAGATTGGTGTGAGGAAGAGGGGGTTTCCACAGAGAATACATTTTCCCTGTAGTAAAAAAAAACAAATTGGCAAAGGTGTTTACACCTGCTCATTTTCACTTGTGAAAAAGAAATTCACAAAACGTTTTCATGATTATGTCTGAAGAGCTGCGTCTGGTGTAGGTTTTAGGAGTAACATGGACATACTTTGTGAACGAGTTGTAAATCTGCACCTAGGCGATTATGGAAGCCTGCGGCTCCAAATTTACAACTGCTTTTGAGAATCCAGCCTAATTACACCACCTCTTTTAGGTGTAAAAGTGTCTCCAGATGCAGAACTCTTGAAAAATGTTTGTGAATTTGCAAAAAGTTACAAATGTTTGGGTGTCTCATGTATTTTGACAGGCACACCCACAATACTCCCCTTTTCCCACCTCTAGCCTTAAATCTACAATAGTGGAAAGTCTTTGACAGAAGAAGAGTTCCTGCCTTCGCAGGTGCACTTACCTGTGCATGGAGCTTAGAATCTAGAATATCTCATTTGTCCCAGTGCAACAACCTTTTTTGTGCTCCCCCAATGACCTCCTTCTCCTCCGATTCCCTCTCTATCACATTCTAACACTGCCACTCATGTCTCCAAAGCCCCTCTCTCTCATGCATTTATTTTATTTTAAAGTGCTTCTCATACCAACACTAGGCTGCCAGAGTACTTCACATCACACACACGTTATACAGAGGCAATTAATCCTACATGTGTTAATTAGTCTAAGGCTAAAGGTTAAACGAAACAATGAAGATTACCGTTCTGTGTTCTGCATGTGCACGTGCTTTGCAGCAGGCATATTACCCTCTGTGCTACTTTATGATGAGTTGAAACTGCCACTCGACAAAACTTCAATCTCTCTCCAGCAGAAACATTTATCATCTGGTTATCCTGACATTGCTATTGTGGCCTGAAAACTGCTGGACACACAAGAAACTCAGCTGCAGGTGCTTTTAAAACCAAAATGTATTTTTGAACACAGCTCCTCTCCCGAGGTCGACGACAAGTGCGGCTGCACCGGTTGCACCGCCCTAAAGCTGGCCCTGACTCTGGCCCTCTCGTATTAAAAGCTTGCGCTCTTCAGGATATGCGGAACGAGATTCAATATATACTCCTCCCCCCAAAAAAAACCTTCCACCTCCTGCACCCTAGCACTACTCTACCTTCTAGTTGCCCATTCTTTGTAAATAAGGCTCTTTTGTTTCCAGAACTGTGCTCTGCACCTTTTTCAGAGAGCACCAACAATCCCTTCATGATTGGAAGATTTCCACATCTACAGTGGCATGTCCCTTTTATGATGTTTGAAATTGTGTATGTGTTTTAGGACCAGATGTACAAAGAGTTTTTATGGCCACAGATCCTCCGATTCTGTAAAAAATCAGGGTTGGTGATAGTAAAAGTTATTTTATATGTATACAAAAAAACATTCTGCAATTTGAAAAAAAAAATCTGAATCACAAAACGGTTTTAGAAATCACCAAATGGCATACTAATATTCCAAGTAAGAAATCATAAATTGCAAATAATAAAGATTCGGAATTGGCGAGTTGATATTTGGAATGTGCGAACATTTATTCTGCAGAATTGTTCATCATTTCACCAAATGTATTATTATTTTGCAACTGTATAAATAGGTTAGTTTACAAAATACTGAATTGCAGTGGGTCACAATTCGACCTACCTTCTTAACATGCACGAGGGAGGGCACAAATTGCGAGACACTACGATTGGCTAGAGTTACAGGCAAGGTGGCCTGCTAGGGTCAGCAGACCTCCATGTCTGTGTTTGCTTTTAAATAAAATACTTTTTTTATGTAACCTGTTTTCCTTAAAGCAAAACAGGATGCGTTGAAGGGAAATGAAAACATTTACAACCATTTTTAAGGAGTAGACAGTGCTCCCACGCACCACTACCTGCAACTAAAAAATGTTCTGTCCACATGCACAAGGCAGAGGGGTTCCTTTGGGATCCATTTCCACTTGCGAATGTGTATCATATTCTTTGACTCAAAGGAAAAATATTAATACTTTGCGACTGGATTTCGGTCGCAAAAAAATATTAAATCATTTCAGGAATAAGTATTTGGAAGGGACACTCTTTATATGCCGCTTCCAAATACCAATTCGGTATTTATTTGCAAACCCAAATTGCTATTCAGTTACATGTTACTGAAAGGCAATTTGGGTTTTGGGAATTAAAAAATGCCATTTTGCTATCACAAAGGCTCCAATTTGACCTTTCCAACTTTAAGATTGCTTGGTACAGGAGGGCCAGAGTGTAACAGACATCCCTTCCAGCTCACAATTCGGTAAGTTATGTGTCAGTGCAGCCGCGGTTCCTCCATAGGAGAGGAGGAGCACTGCCCCCCAAAACTACGATGCAGAAAGCGTGAAAAATAAAATAGTAATAACATGATTTTACTACCATTTTATGTTTTCTCTCTGCTAGCCAACAGAGTGTGAGGGTGGGGCCAGTGCGTCATTGTTGCTGATTGGCAGCAGTGAGTTATGGCCACTTCAGTTTGAAGTGCGCATGTTGCTTTGGCCGGCTTTCTTGCTATAACCAGCCCGACATGCTTAATTTCAAAACTCTCCAACCCAGCTGTCTCAGACAACTGGGTGGAGAGCAGGCTAGGCCTCCAGTGCCTTCAGGAGCACTGAGCCAGCCCACTCCAGCCAATCCAGATGCTTCACTCATGCTGCTTAACATTGTTAGCAGCATGAGAGCAGCGTCCAGATTGCATAAGGGAGTTGGCTGTGGTACCTCGCGCTCAGACGAGTCTGGAGCCAGGAACATCAAGGACATGCTGCAGGCAGTGTAAGGTAAGTTAAACTTTTATTTATTTTTGTAAATATTTTTTGGGTGCACCTCACCAATTTCATGTGTTGCCAACACCCTATGTATCAATGATATACAACCATAATTCGAGTTGCAAATCATTGATTAGTTACTCAGGGCCATATGTATCAACAAACTATTTTGCATTTCCTAAATAGCGATTTTTAAGGAATCGCTATTTAGGAATTGCAAAATGGTATGTATGAAAAAAATCGCTATTTTTTAGCGATTCCTTAATCTTCCTTATTTGCGAATTCATTAAGGAATCATTTCCAATGCATTCCTATGGGCTCTGGATCAAGCCAGGCTGTAGCGATGCAGATTCTCCAGACAGCCATGGCTATAAAAATCAGTCCCTCCCTTTGAAAATGTGGTGTTTCTGTTTGTGTACCTAGCATGATAGTGGTAGAATTAAGGGTGATTGGATGGGAAGAGATTTGACTTAAATGCCCCTGAATTCGGTTTAGAATGGGAGTGAGCTTTGGGCAAGAAGCAAAAATATGCACGGAGTCGGCTCCAAATATAGTGCATCTGGGGCAGAGAGTACCTCGGCCTGTCCCCCACTTAGCAATTTTGTTTGGAGTGTAATAAAGAAAGAAAATTTTTAAAATATTGTGCTTGAAGTTTAGAGGAAAGCAAGATATTTTGGGACAGGGTAATAGAATTAAAAAAAGAAATTTCGGGGGGCGCCAAGTTTGTCGTGCCACTTGTCAGCCATTTTTAAGAGGTCATCTGGCATCCGGTTATTTAGAATATTATACAGAGAGTCAATACGCGGAGTCAATGGTTTCCGCAGCTCCTTAAGAAATTCCACCTCTGCAAATCCTCAGGGACCCCCAGCCTTACGGGAGAGAAAGTTGTGGATAGAGAGATATTTAAAAGAGTCTTCTCTCCTAAGGTTGTACTTTGTTTGGAGGTCAAAGAAAGGAATAACTCCCTCGTTTGTGATTAGATCCCCCAATTTTGTGATGCCTGCCCTGTACCAGTCGGAGAAGTAAGCTTTCCCAAAGATGTCGGGAAGGTGAGCGTTATTTGAGGTAGGAGAATAAAAATTAAGCCTACCTATGCCTAAACTTCTGCGGATGTTTCGAAAGACTTAAAATGAGTTAAGAAGAGTTTTAAATCGTACACGCTTAAAGTATCCGAAGGTGGTTTCTCTTAGTAGACATCCCCAGATGTTTTCCCTGACCAGTAGTTGAAAAGGGGAGGGCGGTGTTATCAGGTAGGGATAGGGCTGGTCTTTCAATAGGTCAGAGCTATATTGCATGACAGAGGCCCAGTAGTACAGAGTGATATTAGGGAAGGCCCAGCCGCCCCTTTCTTTTGGCAGGCATAATTGTCTAAGGGCCCTCCTAGGTTGAGAATATGCCCAGATGAATTGTGTATAGATTTGCTGGAATTTCATGAGGGTGGCTTTGTTGAATTCTAGAGGGATGGTACGGAAAAAGTATAGTAGTTTTGGAAAAAAAAGTCATTTTAATGACATTGCACCTGCCAACTAGAGTGAGATGTAAGTTGTCGATTTGTTTCAGAGCTTTTTTGGTTTGTGTTGAGAGCGGTAATAAATTATTGGGGACAATTTCGTCCAAATTAGAGGATACGAGGACACCTAGGTATTTGGCTTTGGTAACTATTCTGTGATCGGTCCAGGAGATTTGACTGTTAGTTATTATCTGCGTTTTGTTTTTGTTAAGGTTGTAGCCAGACATTGTACCAAATTTGCTAGCTTCTTGCTCCTGACGTGTTATGGCGCTTAGTGGATCTGGAGAGGTTATGGCCAAATCGTCTGCGTAGGCAAGAATTTTAGTGGAGCAGCCTTGGAAGTCAACTGGTAGGATAAATTGGCTATTTTCAATATGTTTGGTGAAGGGGTCTAAGTAAAGAGCAAAAAGCAGAGGGGAGCAAGGGCACCCCTGCCTTGTGCCACGGGATATCTTAAATGGTTTAGTGAGTTGGCCGTTTATAGTGACGCAAGCGGTCGGATATAAGTATAGCGATTGTACAGCTCGGATCAGGTTTTCCCCAAAGCCCATCCTATCAATGACTGCCCACAGGTATTTCCAGGCAACCCGGTCAAAGGCCTTTTCGGCGTCTAATAATATTAGCGACATGGGGTCCCCTGCTACCTGTGCCGCGTCAAACAAAGTAATGACTCTTCTGACGTGTTCCGTTGTCCCTTTTTTCGGGATGAACCTGTGTTGGTATTTGGAGACAAGGGATTCCACGACTTTGGAGATGCGGTTTGCCAGGATTTTAGAAAAGAGTTTGGAGTCGGTGTTAATGAGTGTTATGGGTCGATATGAGCTCATGTCAAGGGTAGATTTGTCTTTTTTAGGGAAAATTGCAATCCTGGCGTTAGACCATGACGGAAGAGGCGTGCTCCCATTAAAAATGGATGTCGTTAAATCAGTTATTAATCTTTGGAGCTCAGGAGCGAAGGTCTTATAGAACTCTATTGGGATACAGTCTACCCCAGCCGCCTTCCCGTCAGGAAGAGAGTTTAGAGAAGCCAAAATCTCTTCCCAGGTAGGAGTTGACTCTAGAGCCTCACTAGAGTCAGTAGAGAGCGTTTGTAGGTTGGCCGCCGTAAGGTATCTGTTTATGTCAGCCTTAAGGGAGCCCACCAGATCATCATTCTCCTCTGAGTAGAGATTAGCATAATACTCCTGAAAGCCCTCTCTTATTCGCTCTGGGTCATTGGTCTCTTCTCCTGACAGGAGCTTAATAGCGTGAATCTCGTTATGGGAAACCTGCTATCTCGTCCTTACTGCCAGATGGTGTCCAATACGATCACTGCACTCGTAGCTTTTATGCTGCATGCAAGTCCATTTAGCAGCAGCTTTTTCAGTGAATATGGCTCCTATCTTTGACCTAGCAAGGACCACCTCATCTTGAATACTCTATATACTTAGACCCATTTGAATGGCTTGGGTTAGCTTGAGTTCAGCCTCCTCAAGCTTTCCCTGGAGGTTACTCATAATAAGCCTCTCTTTCTTGTTTCTTCCTGCTGAAAAGCCAAGTGTTTCCCCCCGGATGCCAGCTTTAGTGTGTCCCAGACAATTGGCAGTGAAGCAGACCCTAGGTTGGTATCTAGGAAGTCCTGTAGCCAGGCCCGCATGTGCATTTGATACAGTGGGTCCTGGAGTAGCGCTTTCTCAAAGCTCCAGGAGGAGAGCGTTCTTGGGTTTCCCAGCCCCTTTATGCTAAGAATAAGGGGATTGTGATCAGATAGGAAGCGTGGGCTAATCTCGATAGTGTTGTTGCTAAGAAGTGCAGAGGAAATAAAAAAGTAATCTAGCCTAACCAGAGTGCGATGAGGCGCCGAAAAAAAAGTATGACCAGACAGCGAGGGATGTAAACAAGCCCAGACGTCTTTCAGCCCGTGCCCAGTAGTTGTCGGTAGAAAAATTGCTGGGCAAGTGTAGATTAAGGTCTCCACAGAGAATTATAGGAGTGGGCCAGTGGGCTAGTTCGCCTGAGATGTAGTTAATAACTCCCGGATCGTCAATATTGCTGCCATAGATCGAACACAGTGTAAAGGGGAAGCTGCCGGGAAAAAAACACTCAGTTAAGACCAACTAACCCCCCAGTGTGTCAGCTTTAAACTGGGTAGTGTTAAGAGGAAGTCTTTTTTATGTAAGAGTAGCCACTCCTCTAGTTTTGGAGCCTTGAGTGGTTGCCCCCAGAGCTTTAAACCCCGGGGAGTCCAGCAAGTGTTTCTGCATGCCTTCAATGTGGGTCTCTTGAAGACAGTAAATATCCCCCCTCAAGGTTCTAAGCCCCTGGGCAGTTTTTTGTCGCTTAATCCGGTCGTTCAGTCCACAGATATTCACACATACAATTCTTACTGTATCCGCATTAGTCATGATAAAAGATTTGTAGGGGCTTTCCGTGTCTTCTATACCATATATAGAAGGGCCTGAGAACATTTTTCACACAAAGAACAATACAGTCAATTAGCATATGCATGTGCACGTGTAATGCAAAAGTGAGAAGAAATTGCACATAATTCCTGAACCCCGTTTCCCCTGAGAAAGGTAGAGCTAAGCCTGCCCCCCACACCCCACCCCCCTTCTTGAGCAATCAGGGAAACCCTGAATGATGGAAGTCCGCAAGAGTCCCGGCCGTCTGCCACGCCGGAAAGCGTCCACAAAGAGATCATAGTCCAGCCTTTGTATCTCTCTCTCTAGTGTCTCTAAGTGCCTCAGCCTCCACAGATACTTAATGCATAGAGCCTGACAATATGAACAGTAGCCTTAAACAAGTGCAAAAAAGTGCAAAAAAAAAGAGAGAGAGAGAAAAAAAAAAAAAGAGAAAACAAAGAAGCCAGAGGTCACAGCACAGAGCAGGTATTTATCAAACGTCCCTAAGTCATCTGTTGCTGTCTCTGATCTTTATCTCAGATAAATATTCCCCAGCTTTTATTTCCGACAGAAAGATCTTAGTGGTTCCTTTGTAGATGACTTTCAGTCTAGCAGGGTTCATCAGGTAGACGTCAGCGCCTTGCTGTTGAAATGTTAGGATTAATTGTCTTAGACGCCATCTTCGTTCAACAGTTTGGTGGCAAAAATCCGGCTTTGCAAAAAAGGTTATACCATTAGCGCCTTTCTTTGAGTTGAACCGAGCTTTGTCATAGATCATCTCCCTGAGGAGAAAGTTTCCAAAATATACAAGGAATACTCTTGGGTGTCCTCCAGGGTTGTGTCGCTTTAGGTGGAAGGGGAAGCGATGAGCCCTCTGTACCTCATAGTTCCAGTCCCAGCTGGTCTCTTCAGGAAAGGACTCCTGTAGCAGCTTGACGATAAAGCGCCTTCGATCGTCTCCCTCTTTCCCTTCGGGGATACCCAGGAGGCGCAGATTGTTTCGGCGCTGGCGATTCTCTTGGTCCTCCATTTTGGTCATTAAGTCGACCATGCAAGCAGAATTAGATTCACCCAGCTGTTTAACAGCTAGGTTTTCAGTCTCTAGGTGTTCGGTGCGTGCCTCTACCATAGTTACACGATCACTGATCTCAGAGCAGGTTTTATTTAGACGCCTTAACCCGCCTTGTAGTTTTTTGGCTGCATTTTTGGCGACCCGATTGTCTATTCTGACCTCTTCCTGGAACTCCTTAATAGAGGCTAAGATGGAGGCAAGCGAGGGTTCTGGCGGCTCAGGCAGTAGATTTTTTAAGCTCCCCCACTGGGTGGAATTGAGGTCATCCTCCTCGGCTGGATAAGACATTTGGGAATCGGAGTAGTCCCATTTTAATTGGCTCCGTCGTTTATTCCTGCAGCTGGGTCTCTTAGGCTTCTGGACGGTGTCTGTGTCTTTATGGGATACTTCACTGTCCCCCTCGCTAGCCCCTCCAGTCAGATCCATTGTCTCCTCGCTAGACGAGGGGGTGCCGTCGGAGACAGAGTAAAAGTCTTCCAGCCCGGTTTCGGGAGTCCATGGGGTTTGAACAGTAGAAGGCACAACAAGATTTTGTATGGCTTTACTAATCTCCTTGGAGTCGTTTAGAGACAGGAGGTTAGGGGTGGGCAGTGGTATCTCGAGGGTGCAGGCGCTGGAGGGTTGTTCTGATGGAAGGGAGAGCTCCAGTGCTACAGTAGTCGGGGCAGTCGGGACCTGGGGGGTTAGGGCCGGGGCCGTGATGGAACAAGTCACTTCTTCTGGCAATTGTAGGGGTGTTATACTGAGACTTTCTGCTGGCACTGCCCCTTCAGCCTGAGGGATTTGATGTAGTTTGGGATTTGTGGACTTTTTTGATCCCAAAAATATCTTCGCGGGGGGAGGATGCATAGTATCAATGTTTTTAAGGTCCTTGCCTCCAGTCCCCCCCCTGCCCTCGCCACCGTCTTCCCCATGCATTTTGACCCAACACTGACCTCATTTTTCAGGTTCGATGCGCCTCCCTGGGCCCCTCCTGAGGTAGGGGCGCCGACAGCAGCAATCGCCGCATTCCTTGAGTTCTGCACTTCACTCGTCGTGATAGGGGGTTTTGTTCTGGAGTCTTTCCGTGCTCCTCTGTTGTTCGTGCTGCTCATAATACTGCTCCGATGCAGGTGCCTCTGAAATGCTGGGCCTCTATGACTTCTCTCCGGGGGAGCCGTCGAGGCAGCCGTGAGGAGGAAGCAATTTGCGGTCAGAAAACTTCTCAGGAGCCCTTGTGTCCGAAATCCGGCAAAAAAGAAAAAAAATAGTAGCGTTTTAAATATTACGCTGTAAGCCCCCAAGTTGCATAGGATAGAAGCTGTAACAGTCCGACGCCTCCGGGGTCTCCTGTAGTTCCGAAGATTTAGCAGGCGATTAAACGTCTGAAGCGTCTGCACTCGCCGAGTCAGGTCTGCCGCGGCCTCGTACTGCATCGCTCTGGCATCTGTCAGGCTGACGCAGTGCTACGCCTTCCGACGTGGACAGCCGAGCGGCAGCAACTCACGCGGACTCCATCTTGCTCTACTCACACCCTCAGGAATAAGTATTTGGAAGAGACACTCTTTATATGCCGCTTCCAAATACCAATTCGGTATTTATTTGCAAACCCAAATTGCTATTCAGTTACATGCTACTGAATGGCAATTTGGGTTTTGGACATTTAAAAATGCCATTTTGATTCCTTCCAGATCGCAATTCGGTAATCTATGTGTCAGCGCAGCCGCGGTTCCTCCATAGGAGAGGAGGAGCACTGCTCCTCAAAACTACGACGCAGAAAGCATGAAAAATAATATAGTAATAAAATAATTTTACTACCATTTTATTTTTTCTCTCTGCTAGCGAACAGAGTGTGAGGGTGGGGCCAGTGCGTCATTGTTGCTGATTGGCAGCAGTGAGTAATGGCCACTTCAGTTTGAAGTGCGCATGTTGGTTTGGCCGGCTTTCTTGCTATAACCAGCCCGACATGCTTAATTTCAAAACTCTCCAACCCAGCTGTCTCAGACAACTGGATGGCGAGCAGGCAAGGCCTCCAGTGCCTTTAGGAGCACTGAGCAAGCCCGTTTCAGACAATCCAGATGCTTCACTCATGCTGCTTAACATTGTTAGCAGCATGAAAGCAGAGTCCAGATTGCATATGTGAGATGGCTGTGGTACCTCGCGCTCAGACAAGTCTGGAGCCAGGAACATCAAGGACATGCTGCAGGCAGTGTAAGGTAAGTTAAACTTTTATTTATTTTTGTAAATATTTTTTGGGTGCACCTCGCCAATTTCATGTGTTGCCAACACCCTATGTATCAATGATATACAACCATAATTCGAGTTGCAAATCATTGATTAGTTACTCAGGACCATAAGTATCAACAAACTATTTTGCATTTCCTAAATAGCGATTTTTAAGGAATCGCTATTTAGGAATTGCAAAATGGTATGTAAGAAAAAAATCACTATTTTTTAGCGATTCCTTAATCTTCCTTATTTGCGAATTCGCATTTTGCAAATTCGCAATTAAGGAATAATTTCCAATGCATTCCTATGGGCCAGGAGGCCCATAGGAATGATTGCGAAGTTATTCTCAAATTGCGAATTCGCAATTTGCTAATCGCAATTTGAGAATTATTTCAAGGGTGCAGGGGTGTCTCAAAGACACCCTGCTGCACCCCTGTAATGTACATGTGTGTGCATATGGCGCACATACATGCCCTATGGGCATGTGTGTGCATCACATGCCACCTTAAAAAATGCCAAAATATGCATTTTTTGAAGAATTCGCAAGTTACCATCAACTAAAAGTTGGTGGTAATTTGCGAATTATTAACCATAATTCGCTAGCCAAAAATGCTACATACATAGCATTTAAGGAATCGCAAAATTGCGATTCCCTAAATGCTATGGCAAAATAAGGAATCGCACAACTTTGCAATTCCTTATTTTGGGAATGTTTCATACATCCCAAAACATGCAAAACGGCCGTTTGCGAGTCGCAAAGGCCGAAATTCTGCGAATTTCGGCCTTTGCGATTCAAAAACGGCTTGATACATATGGCCCATAGTCACAAATTGTAACCAGTTTGGGAATAAGGGTGGCAAGTTTTCGGGAAGTGGGCAGTGGTTATGGGGTTCAATTAAATTGAAGGAACATATTTGAATGAATCTAATGAAACATGCATGTTTCATATTATGAAGTAAAAAAGTGAGAGATTATGAATTTCAAATGCAATTTGAAAAATAAAGTTAGCACTATATATATTTTATGTAGTCAAGTGTTGGTGACGTTGGCAGATACTCCCCCTCTCCTAGGGATGTAGAGAACAATTCTATTTTTTATAAGCACACCTGGGGTGAGCCAGTTGTCATAATTCTTCAAGCAATGAGTTGGCACACATTAACATCAATATTTTTTGTAAACCTGACAGTTTGGGCTCTCAATACTCTCTACAAGCATTGGATCTGGGAGATGCAAGTCCTGTTCACAGCATTGACCAGAGATTCTCCTACAACCACGTGAAATTCCTAGAGAAAATCAGTAATTTTCTTCTTGAAATGTAAGATGTTAGAAAATAAAAACCCTACTTGAGATTGTATTTTCAAAATCCGTTCCCAAATGATCTTGAAGGTCTTTACATTGGTACATTGGTGCTTATGTGGCATCCAAGCCAAACGGGGAAAAAAGCAGGTTCCTTGGCAGTGGATTTAAGCAGTGCTTAATTTGCAATGGTGGTTTCTGGTGCTCTGCATCAGCACTAAGCATGGGCGTAAAATCCGTTCCGCTCGCGGATTTTGCGGATTTTCGGTAAATTCGCAATCCGCGAACTCTCGCTAACTTGCCGAAAATTCGTAAAATCCGTGCAAAGTGGATTTTTTGCTTGGTCGCACTTGCCAACTAGAATACTATACAATTTCGCGGGAGTAAACACTTGCGAACACGTAGATGCGGCGGGCAGCGACAATCTCGCAATTGCGAGATTGCAAAATTTGCAATTTCGCACAAGAAATCCACCAGCAGGCAGCATAAACCTTGAAAATTATGATTTTTATCAGAATAACTCCTCAGGTTGACATTTGCCTGCACTTTTTCTTTGCAAGGAGTCCATTTTGGGGGCTGGGGGTGGGAGGAAGGAAGTGCCCCACAGTCTCCAACTTCCTGTTCCTGTCCACCAGGCTCCTCCCAGTGCTTTCTTCATGTGCTGGTCACTTTGATTTGGATCTTGTCCTGGAAGGATTACTTTTTGTGGATGCTGCTGGATATTTGGATTTTTGCAAAACTGAAAGCACTCAGCAGGTGCAAAGTTCAATCTTATCATTAGTAACCATTCCCTGTAGTGCTTCCTGAGGGGCCCCTTCAGAGTTCATTTGCCTACTTGCAACTATTCTATGACCCTGCTCTGACCCTCACAGCAGGCTCAGAGAATAGCTACAAGTATACAACAAAGGTCCTGTTAAAAAAATTACACTGCAACAGAAAGCAATTACAGACAAAACTGAAAGCACTCAGCAGGTCCAAAGTTCAATCTTATCATTAGTAACCATTCCCTGTAGTGCTTCCTGAGGGGCCCCTTCAGAGTTCAGTTGCCTACTTGCAACTATAGGCCACAAAGGTCCTGTGAAAAAAAAATTGCACTGCAACAGAAAGCAAATTACAGATAAGGAAGCAGGTGCCAGCCAGACTGGAAGTTTAAATTCAGTGACACATTAATCAACCCCAAATTAATTCATGTCAGTTGAAGCAGGGCAGGTGTGCTTGCTTTTTTTCACCCCCATAATCTACAGTGATAAACCAACCAGAGGGTGGCACTGATGTACCAGAGGTGGCATGGGTGTAACAGAGGGTGGCAGTGGTGAAACAGAGGGTGCTGTGAACCTGTGATGATGAACCAGATGTAGAAACAACATAGTCGCGGCCGTTGCGAGCCGACAAGTAAGTTTGCAATTGCGAACTGGCACAGAACCCTCGCGAACTGGCAGAAATCCTTGCGAACACAAAAAAAAAGAAAATCCGCAAATTCGCGAGAGTTTGCGGATTTTGCGGATTGCGAATCCGTAAATACGCAAGTTCGCGGATTGCCAATTCGCAAAATCCGCCCATGCTTAATCAGCACTTAATTCTCAGCACTGGCTCTGATGACAGCCCACCACATGGTGGTGTTGTCTTCTTTAATTTTGAGATGAGCACAGCAACTGTGTTTAGTAAGTCAATATACACTGAAAAAGAATAATACCAGCCTCTCATGCCATTATTATAGTTTTGTGTGGCCAGATATCTTCTGAATTGTCACGCTTGTAGGATCTCGCTGCTTAGGTGTTATGTTGGTACTGTTAATGGCAGCGCTGGCAGGGTATGGGTGGTGCAGGCTGCAGTAGCCTTCTAAGAAGGGCCCTGGTACTTAATTGTTTCCTAATTAAGCACTGGTTTTAAGGATTTGCTGTTGTTGGTTCAGGGGGTGGGTTCCTGTCACTGACAGTATTGCTTGAGCTGCGGTTCCTATTATCACAAACTACAGGGTGTCCTAGAGAATGAGCTGTGCAATAAACCAATTAGTGCTGGCTTTAGGCCTGTGTGACAGGTGCCACTGCACCAGGCACTACCAGAACAGGTACCAAACTCTGTGCGGCGCCATCTGCATGCCAGGTTGAGGCAAGACACAACCAGCCTGCAAACATCTTTGTATCTCCAGCATTTTAACATTTTTCAGAGAACACTAATAATGGCAGGATAGCTGTGGTGGTTAATGCGCTTGCTGGAGAGAACTTTCCTTTATCTAGTCACAGTTTTGGCTCATTATAAAGTAGCATAGAGGGTTAATGTTCCTGCTGCAGAACACAGCATGTAACATGCAGACCACAGAGTTGTATTTTATGTACGTAGCTCAGTGGGGTATAGCTTTCGTAACAGAGATGCTTTTGTTACTTCCAAATCATAATTTACATTCCGTCTATTATAGCACAGTGAGCTGTGAACTGACATCAAAGAGCTGCATCTAAGGTAGAAGGCATGGTTCTATAGCCTCATTGTTTTTTCTCAATCTTTTGTTATTCTCAGTTTATAAAAAGGGTTAGTTTGCACAATAATAAATTCTTATCAGTACCGACAACCCCAACCACTGTGTTACATTTTAAATCCTGAGGTTGTAGGTCAGATTTACTAACACTTTGCACTGGCGTTGCATCACAAAAGTGATTCAGACCTGGCACAAAGTTTTGTTTACTTTCCAGCACAAATTCTGACTTGCATTGGAAAGTAGCATTAAAAGTAATGCCAAGTACCACTCTGTGCTACTTTGCACTACTTTGTGTTAAGGGTCATACCATCTGTGCACATGAGCACTCCCATGGAACCATCAATGAATTTTGACACCAAAACTTTTCTACTAACATTGGTACAAAAGGGATTTGTGACAAAAAATGACCTCTCCTCAAGGCAGGTGCAACATTGGAGAAAAGATTTATTTTCTCCAAACTTTTATCACTCGGCATGTGTGCAGCATTGTACCACACAGATAATACAAGGGTGTGTTTGTAGGCACAAGGCAGTGTAAAGAGAGTTAGCACTAGGAGAGAGAGCAACAGTGCAATAGTCTCTCCTTTTCACGCAACACACTATTAACAAATAAAACCTACCAATTTGGAAGACATGTGGCTCCTACACCTTGTAGCCCTTATTATTTTTGTAACATTTCCCATATATGAACAGTAGACCCCTAACAGCATCAATTCACATACTCAATTCTAATTGGTAAGGTCACATCCTAGTGATAAGGTCACCTTGTTGTGGTAGATCCCTACTTATGGTGTGTTTGCTTCTTGTAGCTTCTATACTCACCGGTGTGTTTACGCAGCAGCTTGGATTTGTGGTCACCCGAGGCTCAACACAACAACACCCACTGTTGAAACCGGTAAGCTTGTATACCTATATGTGTTCACGTCTCCTCTCCTGTTGCTTCTATATACTCACCTGTCCCTCAGGGTTTCTAGTCAGTGCAGAATAAACTATCTCGGTGACAATAAGGTTGCATAGCACTATACCTAGACTAACACAATTCAGTCTTGAGTGACTTGCAGTCAGGTGTTTCTCCGTTTCCCTGTCTCTCCCTAGATGCCTATCACCAGCAGCACATCCATCATTGCTCACCTGTGTAGGTGGTCAGGGACAGTAGGTGCTTCAGAGACTCTACATCCTTTGAACCTGACAGGACTTAAGAGTGCTCCTCTATACTTTACTGAGAGACATTAATGTGCTTTTAGGGCAGTGTCGTTTTCCTCTTGTGTCTTTTACGATCAGTAGCAGTTTGACGGTCAGCTTACCACTGGTTATAAGTAAGGGTGGCTGGAACTCGTGGAGTTACATGAAAACTCTGCAGGATTCCATGGAGTTCTGAGAACGGGTAGAAATCGGCACGTTGTGCTGATCGTGTGAATTTGCAAAATCAGCGTGAACGGCAGCACGCGGTGCGCCAGAGGGCGCTGCTTCTTTGCTGCCACTTGAGTAGATTTTCTACTGACGCAGCAGCTTTTTCACTGTTAACCGCATGCGTGCGGGCGGAATTCCGCCCGTACGCTGAGTTTTTTCAAATCGCATGTTACGTGACGAGCTGGGCTCGTCATGAGCGTGCGAGGAGGCTACCTCATGACGAGCCCAGCTCGTCATCAGCGTCAAAGGGGTTAATGGTCGTGACTGCCCGTGCTGAGAAAATCTTGCTGGTTACCTTCCTTGGGCCTCAAAATCCCACTAGGGGATTCCAATTGGTTGTGCCGGCCAACCTACTGTTGGCAAGCCATGCACAAGAAAAAACTCCACAACGCGGTGGTTGGCAGAATTTGGCTGGAACTACGCATTACATTTGTAAGGCTGAGGGGCAAAACTCCACCAACTTCGCCGGCAAAGCAGAATTTATTACCCAACCCTAATTCTAACATGCTGATAGCATTGGTTTGTTTTGCAAGGACAGTGAAGATAGTGTTGCAGTGGCCAAAATGACAGTATTAGAAAACCTGTTTGCTGAACTTGATATTAGTTTGCAGAAGTGTGTTGTAAATCCTTTAAGATTTGAGATTGTAGGCTATGGTCAAGGTAGCTACCCTACATCCTCCAGGAGTGAACCCTCCTCCCATCAGGTGTAAGTCTGTGGCTGCAATCTGCTGTTGTAATTCACAATGAAGACTTGTCTTAAAAACCAATATTTTGGGGGTGTGGCTAGGCGCCGTAGGAAATGGCCGCCTGAATCCCGAGCTCCGCCGGGACCGTTGTTGTCCCCTACAAAATCCGCACAACATCCTAGCTGGGAGGCTTCGCCACAGAGGCCCCCAGCTCCCTCAGGCTCAGTGATCACTCGGAGCGTTGTAACTGAGTCCAGAGACCCACGGAAAGCTCTGCACGGAGATCGCGGCTCCCGGCAGCTGATCGGCACCTCGTGCCTGGAGCCCCGGAGCCGCCAGCCGCATCACTCGAGGCCCCGGCCTCTGGCCTACTGCACAGCGCGGCCTGTGTGGCGCGAACTCGGTGGTGGGCGTGGCCGCGCCCGCGGCGCTGTGGGACCGCTGCCCTGACACTGCATAGCGGAGCTGATTACGGGAGCCTGCAGCTTGAGGAGGGCCTGCGGACTGGCCTTACAGGCACTGCCTTGCGGTGACCCTGGGGAGGAAGGAGAGCCTAGCCGTCTCCCTGTGTGCCAGCCGCTGGAGCGGGGGGGAGGAGACGGATTGCCCTGCGGTGCCCCCGTGGATGGACTGGCTGTCTAGGCCTCTACGGTGTGACCCGGACGCCCGCCCAGTGGAGGGCGCACATGCACAGTGACGGCGGCGACCAGAGAATCGGTGAACCTGCTGGTGACGCAGGGTCCAAAAAGCGGCAGTGGGTGAGAGTCGCAGGCCCCGGTGCGTTGCGAACACGGCTGATATACCACGGCGCACGCCTCGGAGACTCCCGGGGGGGGCCCCTGCTCTGAGTGATATCCTGGTAAGGACAGGTGGTGCTGGCGGCTGTGCTCCGGACGGAGGGGGGAGACCAGAGTCAGAGTTGACCTGCAGACTTTCCAGATTAAGGGCGGGCGGAGAAATATCCGGTCCCAGGAGCACCAGATCAAACATGCGGCCCAAAGGGGGACTTGTGACCCAAACCAACAAGCTTGACAATTACACAGTGGCCAAAACGCCGACGCAGCCCGGGGGGGCGGCGAAGGAGGGCGAAGGTCAGGCTGAACCCTCCCTGACGTCCATAATGGCTGCAATCCAGACCCTCGGCACAAACCTTGAGACAAAAATGGACAAAATCCCTATCGAGGTGAATCTGCTCCGGGCCGACCTGGGGAAAACCACTGACAGGTCCAAAACCAACGAAGTGGACATTAAAGCCCTGCAGGAATTGGAGAAGCGGCTCGAGGGCAGGGTCAACGAGCTTGTACACCAACACAGGCAGATGGCCTTACGGCTCGAGGACCAGGAAGGTAGGGCTCGACGGAGCAACATACGCGTGGTAGGTGTAGCGGAAGGACTTAAGGGAGACAGTATGGAGCTCTTCCTTGAAGATTTGATCCTCCACCACCTGAAGCCCAAGAGACTATCAAAGATCTTAACTATCGAGCGGGCACACAGGGCCCCGATCCCGAAACCCAAACCAGGGGCCCCACCGAGAACAATTATCGCTAAAATACTTAATTATCGAGACCGTGATGCATTCCTCCAGGCAGCCAGAAAACAAGGTGATCTACAATACGAGGGGGCCACAGTTCACTTCTTCCCGGATTTCACGCTCCAAGTCCAACAGGAGAGGCGCTCCTTTCAAGGGGTCAAGGCGGCGCTCCGAGACCGTGGAATTCGGTACATGATGTTTTTCCCTGCGAAACTGAAAATCATAACTGGAGGTAAATCCCACTTCTTCACCTCGCCGGCGGCGGTACAGGAATGGCTTGACACAACGAAGAGTGAGGCCCACCCAATGCAGATGGCGGGAGACCGGGAACCCCTCCCCGGGGTCAGCGGCAGGGAGAGCGGAAGGTGATGAGCAGAGCCAACGATCCTGGCGTTCGAGGTCCAATAGTCCCCGCTGGGACTCACGCAGAGACAACACAGCAAGATAAGGCCACGAACATTTGAATGAGAAGCCATCGAACAGTAATGTATAAAATGTGTTTAATGTAAGACTTGGCTGCTCCGAGGGGGCAGCGTGACTGCCAGCCCAGGGTCTCTGGACCGGGCTAACTGTTTATCAGATGCACTATCGACCTGAGGGGTCGAGCGAATCGGGGCACTACGGGCGGGCGGCCAGGGACGGGGCTGGCCCAAGTTATTCCCAAGTAGAGTTTCCTCGGTGGGGGTTTCTCCCCGGGGCAGGGTTGGGCGACAGGCGCTCTGCTAATTGGGGTGGTGGGTAGTTTGGAACCCACGGAGCAGGGGGCAGGGAGGGGGGGGCTTGTTTTTGCAGAGGAGGGTGGGGATGTTGGGGACGGGTGAGGGGGGGAGGGTGGAGCCCATTGTTGGATATGACATTGAAAGCTTGCGTTGAATACACCGGATGGGTGGGAACCCGGGAGGGATGGGGAGTTGGGGATTCTTTACGGTCACACAGAATATGTTTACACAGAGTCTGCGGGGATGCCGGGGTGCCGGGGCGGGGCACTTTGCAGAGCAACGGATATGGCTAGGAGGTGGGAGAAGAGTCTGAAAATTCTGAGCTGGAATGTCAACGGGTTGGGGGACAGACTTAAACGCACTATAGTCCTACAGTTCATTAAGCGGCACCAGCCGGACGCAGTACTACTGCAAGAAACACATCTGATGGGGAATGTATGTCAGGCCCTCAACAGGTGGGGCTACACTCTTGCAGCTCACTCCGGCTTCACCTCCGTCTCTAGGGCGGTGGGGATCCTCCTGCGTCGCTCACTCCCCCTCCACATAGATTTGATTGAATCCGACCCGCAGGGCCGCTTTGCTGCTATGTCTGGACGGTGGGAGGGCCGCACACTTAACCTACTCTCTGTCTACGTTCCCCCTGGTCTCCAAACTCGGGCCTACGCGGACCTGGGCAAATTATTGCTTTCCCTCCCCGATGGTCAGTTGGTTCTGGAGGGGGGACTTTAACGCAGTAGTGTAGGGGACCCTGGACAGACGACCCCCCAGAGACTTGCCCAAGGGGCAGAAGTGGCTGGCGGACTTTCTTGAGGCCTTCGGGCTCACGGACGTCTGGCGCCTGCTCCATCCTACAGATAGCCACTTTACCTTCTTTTCTGGGCCACATCATTCCTTTTCACGCCTAGATTACATCCTTACTTTGCTACATCACGACATTACAATACAGGAAGCAACACTCCTAACTCGTGGCATCTAGGACCACTCGCCGGTCTTTACGCACATAACGTTCGGAACCAGACGTGAGGGCTGCATAGCACCAATAAACGCCTGGCATTTAAACACGAGGACACTAGGAAGAGGCTATCCAACACAATCACACAGTAGTTCGATAATAACGTTGGCTCAGTGGACTCCCCTGTCACCCTGTGGGAGGCATTCAAAACCGTGGTGAGGGGGGAGGCGCTCTCGACCATCTCAGTCAAGCGGAAAGAACAACGGAGACAGGTCACATCACCTGAGGCGGATCTAGATGATATAGAGAGGGAAGCGCTAGAAAAAGGGGCCAAGGAAGTCCGACACAGACTGCAGATAAAAGTAGCAGAGTACAGAGCACTGGTTACTCAGGAGGCCCAGAATGTGGCCCGGCATAAGATGGGTAGGCTATATGATCAGGGCGATAAAGCCGGAAAACTCATAGCCTGGCTCGATAAAAAACAGCAGGCCAGAAAGGTGGTGCCAGAAATACGTACGGAATCTGGGATCGTAGTTACCGAGCCCCGAGAGATAGTAGAGGAGTTTGCGAAACACTACCAACAGATCTACAGGCGGGAGTCGGACCGTCCGGAGGAGGACTCTATAGACCTCCTTACTGATATTCGAATGCCTTCCCTATCGGATGAAGATCGGGAGGCCATGGATAGCCCGCTTACTGAGGCCGAAATACAGCGTGCAATTGTGGAGCTCTGCCCGGGTAAGGCCCTTGGACCGAATGGCCTCCCGATAGAGCTCTACAAGCTGAAACCGGACGCCATCAGTAAGTATCTGAAACTCATGTTCGAAAGGAGTAGGGAGATCGGGGTGCTGCCACGGGACCAGCGCATAGCGACCATAGTGGCAATACCGAAAGAAGGGAAACCCAAAGAATCATGCGCGTCATATAGACCAATTTCGCTACTCAATGTGGAGCCCAAAATACTGGTGAAAACACTTGCCAATAGGCTCAAGTCGGTACTGCCTACACTGGTCCACCCTGACCAATCAGGGTTCATACCCCACCGTAACACGGCACTTAACATTCGACGGCTAAATGGAGTACTGGGGCAACGTCACAGGCTACAGGAGGACGTGGACGTGGTGGTGGTCTCCCTAGACGCCACCATGGCATTCGATACCCTGGAGTGGCCATATATGTTCGCAGTCCTGCGTAAAATGGGCTTTGGGCCTCATTTTATAATTTGGGTTCGTCTTCTCTATACAGAACCCCTGGCGCAGGTACTGGTGAACAACAAGATGTCTGAGGTTTTCACACTATCCCCTTCTATTCGCCCTTTCCCTTGAGCCACTCGCAGCTTGGATAAGGCAGGATGTTTACTTGAAAGGTATAGTATGGGCGGAAGGGTGGGAAGACAAAATATCCCTCTACGCCGATGACATCCTTCTGTACCTCTGCAGGCCGCGCAGGTCGATAATGGCGGCACTTGACATATTCGCAAGCTTCGGCCGTAACTCTGGCTTTAGTGTCAACTGGAGCAAATCATATCTCTACGTCCTACGTGGCGACCCCCCTAGGCTCCCTGACACATGCCCTATCACAGTGGCGGAGGACGGGTTCAAGTACCTGGGAGTATTCATTACCACTAACAAGACTCTAATGTACGACCGAAACCTTAAACCACCATTAAGCCGGCTTCAAAGAGAGGCCAAATCCTGGCAGCACCTCCCACTGTCTACTGGGCCGAGCAGCCCTATTTAAGATGCTAGCGCTACCACGGTTTCTCTATGCTCTACAAAATTATCCAGACCTGGTACCCAATACCTACTTTACAGCAATTGGGGCGGCGCAGCGCGACCTCCTTTGGGCCGGGTTGCCCCGAATCGCGTTGAACAAACTCACGCAGGGGTGGTATGACGGTGGAATAGCCCTCCCGGACATTCGTAAATATTACTGGGCAGCCCACCTTTCAGCGATTAATCAGGGGACGTATGGCGATGGTAATGATATCGCCTACGGAATGGACAGATGGCTACTTCCTGGGGTGAACTACGAGATAGCACTCTACTCTAAGAGGGGCGCACGTCGACTCACTGGACCTACACAACACATACTGCTCAGAAGAAACTAGGATGGTCGGGAGTCCTTACAATGGCCACGCCACTATGGGCCTCCGAAAGTCTAGGTAATCTGGGACGCACCAAGGGGTTCCGGAACTGGGACCTGATCGGAATCTCCCAAAACAAGGATATTTGGGGCCTCTAGGGATCCACACATTCGCCCACTTACAGGACACGTACGAACTGGCACAGACTGAATACTTTAGATACATGCAGGTTCGACACTCCCTACAGGCTAATATCCCACAAGAGACTAAAATACCACAGGCCTTCCCGCTCGAAGACAGACTTCTTGATGGACATATGACAGAACACGCCATATCTCTTACATACAAAAAACTAATCAATAACCCCCCAGACAGGCTCCTTCCCCTGAGAGAGAAATGGGTTGCGGATGGGTTGGAGATAGACGAAGAAGACTGGATGTATGCTTTGGCCTCACCACGCGAGGTCTCAATATCAGCCCGATTGCGACTAATCCAACTGAAGATACTACATAGAACATACATTTCATGTATGAGGTTACAATTGATGGGGAGGGATGGTACTGGGCTCTGCAAGAGGGGTTGTGGTGGCACGGGTACCTTCTTCCATATACTATGGGGCTGCCCGAAGATACAAAAGTACTGGAGAAGGGTGTAGCAGTGTATGCAGGAGGTATGGGAGGTGGAGATTCGCCCAGAGGCCAAGAGATGTCTCCTCAATATTTGGGAGCCAACGGACCTGTCACCAAAGGGGAGACTTTGGGTGACGCTTGGGCAAATGGTGGCAAAAAGAAACATTGCTAGACTATGGGGAAGCCCTAATCCACCAAAACTGACAGACTGGCAAAGCGACATGGACTGGTGTATGCTGCAGGAAAAGACGGTGTACGTAGCGAGAGGGGGCCCCCATAAATGGGTGGGAATATGGACCAAGTGGCACGACTTCAGGGGAACCATTTGCGAGCCTCCACCCACCGCGCAAAGCAGCTCAGAGGATATATAAGGACCTTAACAACTCTATGGCTCTAGGTGCTTGCGCGTGGTGCGCTGTTGCTGCATCACCGGTACAGCAGCAGACTTTACTGTGCTTAACTTGATGACCGTGTTAGGGGGGGGGTTTGTACTGTTATTAGCCTTTAATTGAAGCAAGAGATTTGGAAACATGCACTGGGTTAATGGCTTTGAAACTAAAAACCAGACCTTCACTATCCGCCTTCAGACTCTGAATCACGTGCACTTTATGACGCCGCCGTACCCCCGGGTTGTCGGCAATGGGCTGTGTACTCTAGGAAGTAGTGCATATATTGAGCAATGTGCGGCCGGCCCACTGGGTTGTAGGCTGGAAGCTGTGTTTTGTGGAATAATGCAATAAAGGTCTTTAAAAAAAAATATATATATATATTTTCCAAATTTCTACCGCAGCTGGTTTGATTGAACACAATTCTGCTCTCCAAACTGGGTCAGTCTCCAGGAGAAAAAGGAATAGTTTTTTTTTTAAAAAGAGATGTCTTCAAGTCTACCAGGTCAGTGTCCCCATAGTAAACCATTCTATCTCTTCTGTCTGGTGTCCTCAATAGTGGTTGGATGATGTTCATGTGTGTTCTTACTAAAAGAAAGAGTAGGTGTACATATATTATAACTGGATTGTGTTCTGTCGCGATCAAGACCGGGGTAGCTCGGTCGAAACACGTCATGCAGTGGAAATCCTCTGAACAATAAAGCACTCATCTCACTGAAAGCTGTTTGTGGTCCGTACCTGATTTTCCATCCATGGGGGAATTGGAATCTGGCTCAGGAGTCGCAAGCTCATATATTATAACTTCTTTAGACTCACATCTGAGATTCAAGAAAAAAAAAACTGGTGTTTAGAATTGTGCGGATGCAGTTTTATTTCGGCCACGGCCCAAAAATGGCCAAGGTTCTCGCGAGAGCTAGTACTCTTGTGAGAGCGCCATCTTGAGTTTGACATCGGGAGGCAACTGATGTGACACAGTACATCAACTGCGCATCCGTTCGTCTGGATCCCTTCGCCTAGGCAGCCCTGACAATTACTGTGTGTGTGTATATTATGTTGTCATTGTTTTTTGTTCCTGGACCTTACGTCATACCAGTGTTTTCTAATCTCTTTACCGCTGCTGCTGGTGATCCCCCACAGCATTAATTCATCGTGGGATACGCCTCCAAATTATTTTTAGTAGTCTCTGGATTAGTACATGAGGCCTTTACAAACAAAATAATAAATTTCGGACATTCTTCAATCAAGATATCTAGTTCTTGGACATTTCCCTTTTACTCCCAACTTCTTCCTGTGGCTCCTTCCAAGGTTACAATGCAGTTGCAATAAGGTGAATCCTGGAAAGGCGGGCCGAAATCGGCCCCGCCACACTTATGGCGGGGCGCACCGGCCCCAACTCGTCCCCGGTTCCCTTTGATTGAGTGATTGAGTCACTTCCGGGCCACAAAGGGAACAAAGGCCAGGCGGGCTAGATCCGGCCTGGGCTGCAAGGGGAAAGGCCGTGCAGCGCGGGAGTCGGCCTCTTTGACTCCTGCACGCCACGGCCTGAGCGGGTGCTGCTGTACAGAGCTGAGCAGACACATGCCTGTTTGCCTTCACTCGCTGTATCTTCAGATGACCCCATTGGTTGCTGCCGTGCAGCGCCGTACAAAAGGGGATGGTAATGGACGGAGCATCTGAACCAATCAAACACTCACACCCAGTCAAAAGATCTGGGTTTAATCCATCACCGTTCTTTAGCCCACTCTGCCACCCCAGTTCAGACTTGGCTATATGCAAATCAGTCTGACCCTGTGCCTTTCACCCCGCCGTGCAGCGCCGAGCACACACACGCCTGTTTGCCATCACGCGCTGTATCTTGAGAGGCAGCACACTTACCAGTAGTATGGCTCTGCAATCTTCAGTGAGGTATATTCGCTCCGTGGGGGTGCCTCGAAACGGTACTCTGTCGGGCCCCTGGGCTGCAGGCACATCATGTTATATCGGCCTGTATTGTACAATGAATTCCTACAGATCATTCTTGAAATAAACTGCATATAAATGCAGTATGTGACATCTAGTGGAGACAATAGATTCTTGTAACACAGCTGAATCCCACCGCTGAATCAGTGGCCTGAGATGTAGGATCTTATTTTGTGTATATTACCAAACAGCATTGTGCCGCCTTTAGTGCAAAAGTGAGACTGTGTCGGAGTGGTACAGTTATGAAGAAAGCAAGAGCCACAAAATACATAGAAATTGTGTTTTCTATCATAACTAACACCAGACTATTCCATCAAACGCAAACAGAGAAATATTTGTAGAATCTCCAAAATGTAAGGGGTAGCGGCAGTGGCATCTCAATGACATAAGAGGAAATTAGTTCCAATCATCCCAGGGAATAATGTCGGATGAACTTTGACCCTAAAAGCGTCGGAAAAATAGACATAATGTTTAAAAACACCACAATGTGCAGAATGAGTACAATAACACAACAGTTACTTATGCACATGGAAAGGCGGGGCCGACATCGGCCCCGCCGCACTTATGACGGGGCGCGCTGGCCCCCACTCGCACCGGGTTCCCTGGTGACCCGGAAGTGATCCTCAGGGCTTCAGATGTTAGCGGGTTTCAATATTATTACAGGCCATGGTCGCTGCTTATTTATCGCAGGCAGCGAACAGCCACTGACAAAGCCAATAGTCCCGACTTATAGGTAAGATACTTGTGGCAGCAATATTGTCGTGGTGTCCCCAGGGTTTCAAATGTTTGGGTTTTTCAATATTATATAAAGGCCATGGATGATGCTCATTTAGGTTAGCCAGCAAACAGCCACTGACAAAGCCAATAGTCCGTACATATAGGTACGATACTTGTAGCAACAATATTGTCGTGGTGTTCCCAGGGCTTCAGATGTAAGCTTTTTCAATATTATATTACAAGTCATGGTTGCTGCTGATTAATCTTAGGCAGCGAACAGCCACTGACAAAGCCAATAGTCCTGACTATAGGTCTGATATTTGTAATATATAGCTGGGGGAAATGACAGAAAGACCACAAGTGTGCAGCACACTAGGTTAGACCCCAGTTTTTTGTAGTTTACAGTCGCTGCACCTTCTTAACTTTAGTTGTTACTGCAGCGGAAAGCCATTAAGGGATGATAATATTTAATTCAAAGGCAAATAACACCGTGGTGGGCATAGGAATGAATTCAGTGTGATGTATATATGCAGGAAGTAAACCATTACATCAATCAATAAATACCAGCAGCTTGGTTCCTATGAGCTTTAGCACTGTTGTCGGTAAGCACTTTACCATACGTGTGCTGTGTTAGAACGAGGCCACATGCCCGCATCCTCTTGATCCTTTTTTTGGTAAGTAAAGGACCTTTAATCTTAAATGAGACATTCACAGGCCTATCTTAAGCAGAGGGGATTTTCGTAGGAAAGTGCTTATTTCGGGAACTGTTTATGAGGAGCTACTACCAGAGTGAAACACATAAAGGGATACATGTTGAGGAATTTTTAGGGCCTCGCCTTGGAGCAATGTAACCTTGGCTGGACTGATTATTTCAATTTGCTCGTGATCTACATTTGACCTCTGTTCCCCTTTTTACACAGTGTGTTCAAATCTAAATGGTTCACAATTTGGTATAGTGAATATAAGTGGTGATGTCCCCCTTTTGACACAGTTTTCCAATATAAAACGTTTTAGCTTCAGCACTATTTAAGTATTACTAAAGTGCTATTATGCTCAACTCTGTGCTCCAGGTATGTGCTTTAGGGATTCTGCTTTGAGTTTGACCAAACGTTTGTAGCATCAGCATTTCCTTAGGTGACCTCAGGTGAGGTTGGGCAAGTCTGTGAATCTCTTGCAGCGATATACGGAGGGATCCCCATGTAGTCTGGCTGGTGCTTTACTAAGCACTGTCACTGTAAGCCTAATGTCACTGTTTCGCGAAGCATGCGACTGGTGCAATGCTAAGCTTCCTCAGTGGGGGATCTGAAGGTAATCTGAAGGTTAAGGAATGGGTACTAGGCTAAATGCTCACATTGAAATCCTGATTTCAATCGGCCCCCAGGTACTGCAAGCACAAGGTAACCCATCATGTCTGATTTTGCCTTGATTAGGATGAAGCCTTAGGAAATTTTCTGTGGGTTTAGAGGTATTAATGATGCACAGGATGCTGACACACTATTACTAACAGAGGACAAGCCTACCCCACCTATAGGTATTCCATGCTATTGCAGACGCAATGATAGGATTAGATCCCTCACTGGGGTACTGTGATGTGTAATCTCAGGGACAGTGGTGGGAAGAGAAATAGCGGGGAGGGTCACTCAGGTACCCTCCCAACACTGATGACGTCAAAGCAGTGCACCTCAGGCCATGTTGTCATACCTTTAAGGGTATCCCTGCGCACAGTGCAACGGTATTTAAGAATTTGGGGGCCTGTGTCTAAAGCCCTTGGCCCTTGGGGTGTCATGTCGCACACATTCCCTCATACACGTATGTGTTGATGGACTTCCGGAGTACCGTTAGCATGGGCCTGGCTAGAAATGTACTTGTCTGCAGCATAATTTTAGTAACAATGAATGCTCTGTGTCACTGCACTTCACACTGTGTATCGTCCTTAAGGAGTCATGAAGGCGCTATTGTATTCACTGTGGACCCCAGGTCTATTATTTAATAAGGGTCATACTACCGGGCACCCTATCTGTAACACTAATTCAAAATACTCCGCATGTGACACAGACTGATGCTATGCTAAACACTTGCAGTTGCAAGCCTTATGGGACTGCGTCTGGTGCTAATCTTAGCAAGGCTTAGCATGTGACCGCAATGTAATACGGGCAAGTGTGCTGCAGCTTTCGTCAGGAAGCCAGAAACACTAATCGTTTGTGTTTGTCTTTTCCATTTATGTATGGCTGGGTCCATGGCGGATATCTGGGAAGTGCTCCACACCGCAACACCTGCAACAGGTGTACAACCAAAGGGACACATACGTCAGGTATAGGAATGGCAAGCAACGACGTCAAGTGTGATGGGCGATCGATCAAGGACTCAGGAGGTGCCAACACTGGGTTGATTGTTTATTGGTGTGTTAACCCTAGATTTGGCTGGCCGCAGTAACGTAGCGGGATGTTGCTTCACATAAGATGGCAGTATGTTCCTTATCAGGAAACTGTATTTCTACAGTAACGGTGTCTGTGCACGCAGGGCCACCGTGATCGTCATAGTATGTTCATAGGTTACCAATTGGTAGGGACAACGATAGTGATGTGGCAGTGCACAGGGGTGTGCCTGGCCAGCCTGGCCAATCTCAGGAGTAATAGGCCTATGCAACACCTCAGCACCCCTTGTCGGGAAGCTGGACTCTGCCTTTACGGGGGCTCGAGTTCCCAGTTGCCATTTTAGTAGACACAGCGCGTTTGGGGATTGCCATAGTAAGTGGGTAGACATACAATGACGGGTAGCCTTTTCAGATGTACTGACAGTGCGTGGCAGCGTCAGGAGCGCCGTCTATTATCGGGTGCAGCGTAATGCCATTCAATTAAGCCCATCTGGTGGCCTATGGTGGCACGTTTAATTGCCCTGTATCAGTCAGCCCTAGCATAATTAGCACGCATTTTGTTGGGGGGGAGGGGGCCTGAATGAACAGGTACATCAGGATGCCTGGATAGAAGGGGGGTCGACATGTCCGTACTCGGGGTGCACCCTGGCGCGGACATTTCAGATCTCCCGAAGTGGGGAAGCGAGTCTGTGAGCCCATATTGTGCCCATGGAAGCAAATATCTAGTAACAACAGTTGTGAGGCTTGCTAATTGTAGACCGTATCCCAGGGGTCCATCTGGGGGAAGTCGTGCTTCTTGAAAGACGGCGTCCGTTGGTACACGTCTGGGGTTGAAACCATTGTAGAGAATTTTCTTGCCTACGAAAGGGAGTATAGGGAGAAGATATGATCTTGCAACGAGTTGGTAGGGCCCGATAGTTGGACTAAACATATGAGGGCTGGGTGTGAGAATTTAAGGTTAGGGCATGACCTTTCAGTGTAGGAGGGTAGGGGGGCCAGATAGTCGGTCAACTACGCTGGCCTGTGGCGGTAAGGTCATGATTGGTGAGCAGTTAAGTTAAGGTCCTTAGGGGGGCGGTGCCATTTTTGAATGGGGTCGCCCAAAGGGAGAGCCAAGTGGTCTCTCATAGAACTCCAGGGGCAGGTACAGCCTTGTTGGGTACATGGGTGCGAGGGAGACAGTCACGCTTTCTCTAGGCTCTTTGGCCACCCCGCACATGCGCAATGACGCCAGTAAACGGCGCAGAGATGCAATGGCTCCCTTTAATGGAGTTAATGGAGCGTACGGGGTAACCGGGGGACCTAAGTACCCTCACGGTAAGCGGGCTCTCTGCGCATGCGCACTTCAACAGAAGGGTGTGGTTTAATAGGGCGTACGGGGGTAACCGGGGAGGGGATGTGCCCCCACGGTAAACGGGCCCTCCTGCACACGGGCACTCCGACAGGAGGGCGTGGTTAAATAGGGCGTACGGGGTAACCATGGAGGGGATGTGGCCCACGGTAAACGGGCCCTCCTGCGCATGCGCACTCCTTCAGGAGGGCGTGGTTTAGTGATAAGGATCTGACACCAGTTATTGACCTTGCCGTAGGCCCAAATAGGTACGCAGAAAATTAACTATTGTATAATGTGAATTGATATGTTAGTTTCGGATAGGAAATACCTTGTACTAGAAATATGTTAAGGTTAGCCATCTGAATACCTGTATATATCAATTGTAACATTTTCTTCGTAATTGTGTAAATATTGTTTATTTCAATTTTTGATTTATTTTGTATATTTTAATAAATACGGCAGGGGGGTCGAAAGGTCCCCCGCCTTCCAAAGAAAGCCCTCTCATGTCCTGTTAATAATGTTATGTTGGTTAACGGAAGGGTGGGGGTCCTCCGGCAGTCCCTGGCCATATCCTCCCAGGCTGTGAAACAGTGTTTCAGAGTGATTTCGTGGGTCTGTGAGTTCATAAGTTGCTTGCTACGACGTTTGCATTTTGCAACAACTTATGTTACCTGTGGTTGAAATTTGCTTACTTTTCTTATGAGTAATTGCACAAAATTTCTGCAAAATTAAGTTACACATAATCACAGAAATGCAAACCTGGCATGTGGCGCTGCATTTTAGCAAAATTGCACCGCTCTAAAGAAAAGTGCGAAAAACACAAAAGCACCGAAGACACCAGCTGCTGAATGTTCTATTGTACACATTGCTCCTCGCGGTACATTTTTACAGCGAACAGGGCATTTGGGGGTACATATTCACTGTGAATGGCATGTAATTAAGCTATGTAAAATAGTAGCGTACATTTAGGGATTTCATGTAATAAGAGTAACACGAAAGTAGCAAAATTATGCTAATTATGCCAGCGCAATGCACATTTTGTCTGAGCCTCTTTCCGATTCACTATATGCAACATGAACTGACTCGCATACTAGAGATCAGTATTAAGGGATAGAAAAAATGAAAACATCGCTGTTTCTTAGTACATATTATTTTGTGATCCGAAAATCGAGGTTCATACATTTCCTATATTTTTGCATCACAATTTCAAGCATTTGTGCAGCAGACGCCAAATTCTGAACAAATTCAAGCAGACCACCGAGGGTCTAGTCAACTATCACCCTATCTAAAACCTACTACACCCCAATTAAATATACAGCTGACACAGACACATTAAGGAATATGCACAACACTGCAAGATACAACATCATTTAATTTATTTTGTAGATTTCTATAACTCAGCTTATCACCTGTGAGGGTATCTAGACGCTGTCCATGGGCACAGGGAGATTAAGTGATTTGCCCAGAATCACTGGATGTGGAGAGACGCAAACCCGAATCGCCAGCTCCCAAGTCGGCAGGCCTGGCTGCCAGGGCATAACCATATATAGGTACAAACTAAGACAGAGAGAACAAGAGAGGAGAATAAATGTTACTAGGAGACATCAGAAAAGACCTCTGCACTTTTTCAGACAATCATGCCCCAGTTTATCTGTTGAGACCCAGATGCTTACACTGGAGCAGAACAGAACCACGTGGGGGCGGAGGGGGCTAGTGTTAATCCACTACCTTAGCACAAGAGCCACAAAGAAGTCCAAATGGTGAGCATTGGTAAAATCAAGGAGGCGGGCAGCTGACACAGGTTTATTCTTGGATGTATCCTGAGGGCACCGAGGGGCGATTATGCTTAGTTGTGCTTACTCGATGAGGTAGAGATTGTAAGGTCATGGTTAGAGGTGCTTTACTTACAAAACTATTGCTCACAAAATGCTGTTTAGATGGCAGAGAGAGTCAGTCCATATCTCAGCTGCTGCCCTAGAACTGGGTGGATTACGCCTCTAACCACATCCATGCTTAGGACGGCTCCCGGCCATCATGAGTCACGGTAGTTGTGTACTCATGACGGCCAGGAGTCGTCAAAACGTTGCCGCTCCGCCCACGTGCGATTAATTCCCCGCCTGTGCGGGAGAAATAATCAGTTGGCGGAGTTCAGATGGCTCCCGGCCATCATGAGCATACGCCCACCGTGATTTATGACTACCAGGAGCCGTCCTGGGTACCCGAGCACCACGCACAGCCCCGCCCCGCCCCGCCGCGGAATTTGCCACGCGGCGAAGGAGCTAAACTCATAGGCCTGATTTAAAATTTGGCAGAGGGAATACTCCGTCGCAAACATGACGGATATCCCATCCGCTGTATTACGATCCCTGTAGGATAGAATGTGATTGTGATATTGCAGACCAGATATCTCATGTGGGACGGAGTGTTCCCCTCCGCTGACTTCTAAATCAGGCCCATAGTCTAGACGTTACAGAATATTGGACCATCTGAATCATCAAAGAAAATTATTTAGTGTGGGGGGCCCTGAAGCCCATCTTTCATACCATGGAAAAGGAGATCATGTTGCATCAGCAGCAACTTCAGATGAGTATTTATAATGACCAAGTTCTTCGTCTCTAACATCACTAATTAGCAGTACATCTACAGAATGATGAAAGAATACTATCTCTGACTTATTGGGCTCAAAACATAAGTACTAACAGCATGTGACACACTTGAGAAGACATGTATTGTATCCGACCTGTAACTTATAACAGCCACATCCACAAATAAAATGTAAAGAACCTAGGTGACCTTTTTGGCAGTAAAATAACCTTATCTCCCAAAAGCATCACAGTGTTCTAAGAGTTCAATTTTCAACTCAATTCCAGCTCACTCACTAGATCATTAACTGGACAATGGAGACTGCACTATAGATGGGGAACTAAGCATGAAGCAACCACCATCAGCAGTGAAGAGTTGATTGAATCCACTTTCCAGCTGGCAGCTGGCAGGAGTTTTGACAATGGACACAACAACTCTACGACAACAAACGGTATGTAAAAACAAAATGTTTATAGACTTTTTTTTACTTAAAAGTATTAATTACTATATGATAGCAGGTTTAAAAAGCATCAATATTGTCAGTTCATGCATAATGGGTGTTATATAAAACACAACAAATGCTTCCTGTAGTGTCTAGCTTTGAATGCAAAATCAGAAATAAGCAACAAACCTATAAAGTAGAATTAAAATACATGTTTTACATGTTTCAAACGGTGCACAGACATAATATCGACTACAAAATATCGTTTGGACATAATATTGACTCCAAAATATCGTTTGGAGAAAATATCGACAGGACAGAATATCGACAGCCAAAATATCGTTTTTAAGGTAAGTGAAGTAATATCGTTTTTAAGGTAAGTGAAGTAATATCGTTTTTATTTTTAGGGTTCAGGGTCAGTTTTGGGTTTTTGGGTAAAGGGGTATTTTTAGGGTTCAGGGTCAGTTTTGGGTTTTTGGGTAAAGGGGTATTTTTAGGGTTCAGGGTCAGTTTTCAGTTTTTGGGCAAAGGGGTATTTTTAGGGTTCACGGTCAGTTTTCAGTTTTTGGGTAAAGGGGTATTTTTAGGGTTCAGGGTCAGTTTTCAGTTTTTGGGTAAAGGGGTATTTTTAGGGTTCAGGGTCAGTTTTCAGTTTTTGTGTAAAGGGGTATTTTTAGGGTTCAGGGTCAGTTTTCAGTTTTTGGGTATTATTTTATTATATTTTATTACTATATATATATGTTTAATAAATATGAAATAAAAAAATATTTATTTAACTTTCATTAATTATTTAATTATTATAAGTTAATTTAAGTAATTTTAAGTATATTTTAGTAATTAATTATTCATATTAATTTAATTTAACACTGTTTTTAGTAAATACAATATTTTTTACAACTATATTTTTGTAAACGATATTTTTAAGTCGATATTTTTGTACTTACCTGTTTGTAGATAGAAACTCGATATTTTGACTGTCGATATTTTCTCAACGATATTTTTGATGGTCGATATTCTGTCCGTCGATATTCTTTCAGTGATCCGTTTCAAACAAATGTAATAAAAAAGTAAAGCCCGCGTTTTACAACATTAAATGAGAAAACTTTCAAACAATAGCATACTGCTAAATAATCACATTCAATTTTAATATAACATTATGTTCTGACATACCATGTCCCTAACTGACCTGCCTCATCAGAAAAGTCTGGCACAGACTTAGGAAGAACCACCAGAGCAAGAAAACCCCCTAAGTCATAAAAAATAGCTTCAGAAAAAACTTCAACAACAAGAGAAGAAGCCATTGTGTAACCAATAAATGCTACAACCTTTTCTGTACTACGAGCTAACTATGCTCAATGAAAATCATTTCTTAGCAACTAATATTGTATGTGTTGTAACATTGAACATATCAGACAAGATTGCTTTAGTGGCCACCCCATGTAAGATTGTCAGCAGTGATCACCTCAGTGCATCAGGCAGGAAGTCCAGCAGTAAAGTCAAAAAAAGCTTTCAGCAATTTGGAATGCATCTACACTGGTAATATATAACAGCCATAGCTTCAATGCTCTTGGCCCAAGTTAATAATATGAATGGTAAGTCTCCCCAATGCCTTATGATTTATCACTCAAATATCAGCTTTACATTTATGTTGCAAATTCTAACCATTTTTTAACAAATATTAGTTAATGACACATATCGTCATCTCAAATATGTACACATATATTAATTCAACCAAGAAAAATCTTCTAATTGCTGCACACAGGAGAGCTACTTACAGGTAGCTGTAGGGTTACCAGTAGCTCACAAGCTACTCGTTGGAGAAGCCTGCAATAGAACTATTGTTGAGAACTGCCACACCGACTTCTGTTTGAACAACGACTGAAACACAGTAAAAACTCCGTCATCAACACAGGGTAATAGATACAGGGCAAGATGTCAGTCTTAAGGCAGATAGGCCTTACAGGTAAGTTGTTTTTTAAATGTCAGGTGAGGTACCGAGTCCCACTCCTGCAGCATCACAATTACACTCTTTGGAAAAATATATGCTCATGATTCAATGTAAGCTGCTTTGGGTTAGCTGTGCGATACGAGGGTTAAGGAGTATACAAAAACAATGTCTGAGGGACATAAGATCATTTGATCAGGTATTTTAGATTTAAGGAAACCAGGGAAGGACTTGCACCCATCAACATAAGTGACATAAATATGGCATAACTGACATATGTGTATAGTTATAGTTAGGTGTTGAAGTAATGCAAACACTGTTTAAAAAATACACTGATTATCACTTTTAATAGTTTACTGAGCTAATTATAACTTGCACCTCATGCCTTACATCACTGATGACATGTTAAAGGACATCATTGATGACATCACTGATGAAATCTCAAATAGTGGGGGTTGGCCTGCATCTAGGCCCTGTGCCCAACACCCTGCCTTGCACGCCCATTGGCCATGCATGGCTGGGTGTTGGCCACCATGCCCTGTGCCCAAACCCCGGCAGGTGCCAAAACCCTGCTGCACACAGCCTTTGGCCAAGGAGCTTGGCCTGCGACCAGGCCCTGCACTTAAACATCTATGAGCAGGCAACCCCACAGATACCCCCACCCCATATTTTACCCTTTGGTGGTGCGTGGCAGGGGGTTGACACAGGGTGTGGCCAATTTGCTGCAGGTGCCGACATCCCACCATGCATGGTCTTTGGCACCAGATGACCCCCACCCCATGTTTTCTCTTCAGCTGTGCATGGTATGGGGCCAGACTCTGCACCCAAGCCATGTGGGTGGGCTACCCCCGCAGTCAGCCACTCCTCTGTAAACCTTGCACAATATATTTGCCTTTGGCCGTATTCCGTGGGGTGGTTGGTCGTGGGGTCTGCCCACAGCCTGACACCACCACATCACATATGGCCTTTGCATCCCCCTTCCACAGACAGCCAGCCCTCACCACACACTGCCTTCGGCCTGCGTGGCAGGTGTTTTGCCACAGGGCCTAGGCTGCAGCCATGTCCTGCATCTACCACCCATGGGTGGACAACCCCCATGGACTTCCACCCCATATTTTCCATCTTTTTTCTTTCGTGGTACAGCGATAGTCCTGCGGTACTGCAACCAATCGCCACCTCCTTGGTACAGAGTGACCATGCAAGCTTCACTCAGTGTAGTTTGCTTGGTCCTGCAGTGCGGCTCCCACTGGACTGCTTTGGTAGATCATTGGAGGGCAGCGCTGAGCCCTCTGGGCTCACCTCAGGAGTGCCCGAGTACAGGATATCCCTACATTGTTCCTTGCATTATTTTATATTATTGAACTTAAGGACACAAGGACTGTGTGCCCCTGTCCTGGAATGGCAGCTGCATCATTTCTGTTAAAGTTGTGTAGAGCCAATCATATCTTTCTTGTTTCACAAAAAGTATTTTGAGAGAGAGATGATTTTTACGATTTCGATAAATGTACTCAGTCTCTGAGGGGATAGATGGATGCAAATGGAGACATTGATTCCAATCACACATCCAATAGTGCTTGTAAATTTTGGAAAAGAATACAAATGTACCTCTGTAGTCTGTAACTCATCGGGGTTATTTGGAAAAGAAAGATGTAAATGTATCCTTCTCACAATGACATCTAAAATGTTCCTGAAAACCGTAGACAAGGCACCTTGAGATATTCCCACAGCAAAAGCTACTGTTCGCAGGTAACTATCCAATGCAGACTTCATAACACCTGAATATTTGTAGACAGCCTTGCTGCACTAGCCGTACCTGTCTGTAACCCATCAGAATAGCAAAAAAGCCCACCTTAGCAGGCTATAATGTCCATTAAAGCCCTGCTCTGGAGTTCTAGGCTGAAAGCAAAGACATATAAAAAGGGAGTCTTTAATTTCCAGGTTAGCCCACTATGATGGGCTATTAAGCTTTTAGAACATTCTGACACATGATGACAGAAGGTCCTAAATTCTACGGGCCTCATTTATGAGGCCTTGCGTCAGTTTTGCGCTTCCGATGCGTCGTGACGCATCTGCGGTGTAAAACATGCCTCCGGTTGCACAATATTTCCAGAGTGACGCATCTAAGCTGATGCGTCACTTTGTAAACCCCTGCGCTACATTATACCTGCGCCAGGTATAATGTATGCAGGCGGGGCGTTCCCCCGCAAAAAGCCTCGTAGAACTGATGCAGTGAAATCTATGAGATTTCACTGCATCACTTCTAGAACGCTGTTGCGTCAAAATCTTGCGCCTGCCTCTCAGCAGGCGTAAGACTGGCGCAGGCCCTTTCACATGGGGCTTGCCCCATGTGAAAGGACGCATTGCTGGAGTTGCATCACTTCTGAAAAGGGGGGGCCCTCGGCCCCCCCGCACGCATGGCGGCGCGGCGACCGTCGCCCCCCCTTTTTCCCTCGTGGTCATTCGACGGTGGGGGCGTGCCCTGGGGGTGCGGCCCACCGCCGATTGGCCGGCGGCCCTCCTGACCCGGATTCAATGTAGTGGTTCCGGGTCAGGGGGGGCGGGCGATAGGAGGGGCCATCCGGCCCCTCGGGAATAAGAGGTAGGGAGCGCCCAGGAGACCCCCTTGTCCCTGGACGCTCCCTCGCTGAACGTTGTGCCCCGCGTTCGGGGCTTCTTTGTTTTGTAATTCTTTCCCTTTTTATTTTCAGGTTCGAGGGAATCCCGCTCGAGCAGCGCTGAAGTGACGAGCACCAGCCGTTTCGAGGACAGGGAGCGTTCGTCACGGAGATCGAGTGTGGAGTGTGGCCTTCGACTGCTTTCAGGCCGCGGAGAGAGACACGGAGCGTCGCCTCGCCGTTTGCGGTCAGCCGAGAGTCGGGGCTTTGAATCAGGTTGAGGGCGTCACGCCGCAGGTGCCGGCGCCGGTAGAGGAAGCGTGGGACAATCAGGTATCGGGTGGGGGCGGCGGTGACTTGCTGGCCAGGACGGAGAGGGATTTGGGTGAGTGCCTGCAGAGGGGCGGCCAGACAAGGGAGAATAAAGCGCCGCTATTGTTTTGGGCAGGGAATCTTGGCGCGAACTGGGAGGAACGGTTGAATCAGACTACTAGCGCGCGCATTTAATAGGGGAGCGAAGCAGGGTCGACCAGGGCAGCACCTGGAGGGGAGACCTTGCAAAGTTTACTTAATCATTGCGCTGGATGTAACACACAGTGTACAATTTTCAGAAAACGAGGTGACATGTCTGAAATGTTTGTACATTAAGGTTTTGTTTAATTATTAAGTGATTATTTGTGCATAGCCTTACACAAAGTGAATTAAGGTCTATGGATCTTTTGAATGCTGCTTGAGGTGTGTGATTGTCACGGCTTTAATTGCAAGCCTCCACTGTTTTAAAAAATCGAGGGGTCTGTTTTTTCCTACAATCTGCCCACTTATTATTACAGGCTGGTGATAAGTACATTTAACGACATTAATGGTGCAATAGGTCGTTTATAGGAGGGATATTGTGGTGATTTGGGGTGATTGTACTGATATAAATTTTTGTGGTACACAGCAACAGTGAGGTGAACTGGGGGGTTCAATTGTCTCCCTGTACTCACACTGGGTTTCCCTAAATCTGTACCCTTGTTTCTTTACACGGTGCTAATACATATCTCACTTTCAGGCAATTTAACGTGATTTTGGGGTGCGATTCACTAGCGGACAGGACCTAGGGCCATCCAGCACTCAACGTGGTGTGGACGGGGACCACTGACCGACCGCCAACGAGGACCGACGGACTGATCGGTAAGAGGGGTACGGGGGGCTAGCACTCATCGCTCCTGGTGGCCGCCGGGTGGGTCTACATTAGGTTTACTCACCCCTTACATAAGCGGACAAGCCGCTAGTGTTGCGGTCGCCGTTGCATGGTGCTGAAAGCCCCCTGGTGACCCTCCATCTGAAAGGTACACAGAGTTGGCCTGTTGAGATATTGAGAGAGTAGGCTGCTGTTGTCGGGGGTAGCATCATGCCGGGTCCACGGGGTGGAAAGAGGGGGTCCAACATGGAGGCTATGATGCGGGCCATGATGCGTGACATGAAAGATATGAAACAGCAGCTAGGGAAAGTGAATGAGCTGGAAGCACGGTTTAATGAGAAGCATGGTGACGCCCCAGGTCCATCGGGTAGGCCTATTCGCAAGAGGGTTGCACCAGTGCCAAGGGGGGATTTTATCACCTCACCTACGAAGTCTAAGTCCAAGAGACCCAGGGATGACACCCCCACCCCAGGGCCAGTAGAGCCGGTACATTCTGTGCCGTCGGCGGTCATGCCACCCCCGCATATACCTATGCCTACACCCCTTGCCCCCGTGGTGCCGGTACCTGTAGGTCAACCAGTAGACGCTGGGCCTGCTTCCCCACCGGTGCCCACAATCCCGGGTACAGGTGTGCCACACCCGGCACCCGCCCTGCCAGCTGTGTCAGTACCACAGGGCATAACCCCTGTGGTACCTGTTGTCCCTGTGGGTAATTGCGAGTCAACGCCCCCTGAATTGGTATCCCAGATAACGGCCTTGATGCCATGGCTCCAAAAAGGGGGAGCTTTTCCGAATTCTGCAGACCATGCAGCAGAAGCGGCGAAGTTTGTGGAAAAAATCAGATTGGCGGCGGTCGCCAACAGTGTTGTCTTGCCAGTATCTTCTCCCCTTGCAGGTCCAAGTGTTCCCCAGCTGGACGGATTGAATGGGCAGCCGCCCCCGGTGCCCACACTTGGTAAGGAAGTGGCATTGCCACTCTTGGGGGACGGTGTTGTACCTTCCAGGAGCGAGAATCTGGCTCAGCATGTGTCATTAGCTGTGAAAGAGATGATTTGGGCGGATAAATACGTTTACATTTATTCTTTGTTGTTAGATAATAGGGAAATGGAGCAGGCAAAAGCACTTAAGGAGTGGATGCTCCCAAGTGAATGGAGGGCGCAGTGTACTAGATTTAGGGTTGAGGAAAATCTCAACAACTGGATGCAAGCATGGGCTGTATTCACTGCAGTTAAAGCGGAGCGTCCTCCAGATTTACAGGCAGCATTGGCATGCTACTCGAGCAGGATTGTGGGGTGGAGTCAACAGTATTCTGGGGAAGCATGGAAGGGTTATGATGTCAATTTCAGGAAGGCATTGGAATTCAACAGATCATTGCCATGGGACACGGTAGATTCCATGGCGTGGCACAAACAGTTCTCCGATACTGCACCTCCCCCTCAGTTCGGTGCGGGCAAGATGTTCACTAGACCGCAGCAGCCCTTTCGGCCCCCCCAAACGAGTGAGGTACCTGGGAAGTTTAGGGCAGGTGGGCCAGAGAAAAAAGGGGTGTGCTGGGATTTTAATAGGCGCACCTGCACAAGGGCCGCGTGTAAGTTTAGACATGCATGTTCCTCCTGTGGGCACCCCTCCCATCCAGAAACTACCTGTAGGTCCAAGCAAGGTAACACAGGTCAGAGGGGTAGGGGAAGGCCAGTATAATTCAAACAGGTCAGGCCCCCCCACACCAGTGGATGTGGCGGCAATGATTCCATGGTTGAACAGATACCCAGACCACACATCGGCCACCCTACTTCAAGAAGGTTTTTCTAAGGGTTTTAGGATCCCGGCCGGGGGATACACAGGCAGTGCGCACTGTAGAAATCAATTATCAGTCAAACACAATCCGGCTGTTGTGGCCGCCAAAATTGACAAGGAGCTTTCATTAGGCAGGATAGCTGGCCCTTTTTCTGAAGTGCCAGTACCCAATTTTGTGTGTTCCCCACTGGGAGTTGTCCCCAAGAAAGAGAAGGGGCAATTCAGATTGATTCATAACCTGTCAGCACCGAGGGGGACGTCACTGAATGATGCCATTGACGAGGGTATCTGTAGTGTTAAGTACGCCTCTTTTGATCAGGCTGTTAACTTATTGCAGGCCACGGGACCCGGGGCGCTGATGGCGAAATCAGACATAGAATCAGCCTTCCGCCTCCTCCCAGTCCACCCGGCGGACCAACATCTTTTAGGTTTCACCTTTGGGGATAGGTTCTACATGGACAAATGCATGCCTATGGGTTGTTCTATTTCTTGCGCCTACTTTGAGATGTTTAGTTCCTTTCTTGAATGGGCCATGAGACAAGTGACGGGCCATCAAGGGGTCATGCATTACTTAGATGATTTCCTCTTCCTCGGTACAGCGGGATCTCAGGAGTGCGCACTGGCATTGCAGGAATTTTGCGTGCTCATGCGGGCTTTTGGGGTCCCGCTTGCGCCCGGGAAGACGGTGGGCCCGACCACCTGCTTAGAATTCCTTGGCATCGAGATTGACTCAATGGAGAGATGTTGTAGATTACCTAAGGACAAGGTGTGCAAATTCAAGACATCGCTACAGTTATGCCTCCGGAAGGAGAAGGTCACTTTGCAGCAATTACAGGAGGTGGTAGGGCAATTGAATTTCGCACTGAGAATCATCCCAATGGCTCGCCCCTTCTCTCGCTCCATCGCCCACGCGATGAGGGGGCTGAGGGAAAAGCACCACCGCACGCGCCTATCGTCTGAAATTCGCCAGGATATGCTTATTTGGATGGCATTCCTGGGGGATTTTAACGGTAGGGTGGTCTGGCCCGGCCCGCTCACAACATCGGCGGAGTTGGGACTATGGACTGATGCGGCCGGTAGTGTGGGCTTTGGCGCCATTCTAGGGAACAGGTGGGTCGCTCAACAATGGCCAGAAGAATGGAAGACATGGGGTCTGATCAGCAACATTGGCTTCCTTGAACTCTTCCCAATATGGGTGGCACTGATGGTATGGCCCGAACACCTATGTAACCAATCAGTGGTGTTTTGGTCAGATAACATGACAGTGGTGGAATGTATCAACCAGCAGGGGGCGCGGTGTCCTTTCATACTTCGTCTGATCAAAGAAATTGTTCTGCGGTGCCTTAAACTGAATGCTAATTTTAGAGCCAAACATGTCCCTGGTGTTTTAAACAATGCGGCTGACTCCCTTTCTCGCTTCAAAATGCAGGTTTTCAGGGAACATCTTCCCACAGCAGACCCCTCGCCAGCACACTTCCCAGCAGTACTTTGGCAGATTGGTGCCCCAGATTACAGGACCTCGTGGTCGCTAGCCTAGCCCCCAGGACCAAGACGGCTTACGAAGGGGCGTTTCTGTCTTATTGTTCTTTCTTGGGGCCACAGTGGGAAGTGCTTTGGGCGAAGGAGGATGGGTTTGCAGCCTATTTAGAATGGATGCACAAGGAGGGGCGCTCGGTGGCAGCGGCGACCAGACATAGGGCAGCAGTATCATTCTTCGCTCAAGCTAGGGGCTTCCGGGATCCCACTAATACCTTTATGATACGTAAGGCTTTAAGGGGATGGCGCCGTATTCAGGGACACCAGAAGGATAAGAGGAAGCCCATTGGGTTGGCCCGGCTAACAGCCTTACTGGGCACGCTGGAGACTGTTTGTAACTCGGAGTGGGAGGTGCTTCTTTTTAAGGCGGCATTCTCCCTGGCATTCTATGGGGCGCTGAGAATTAGCGAACTTGTGACAGGTTCCAAGTCAGACCTACTAGGCGGCCTGCAAAAGGCTGGGGTGACGATAAGGGGTGACACCATGTGGGTGACTATCCAGAAATCAAAAACCGACCAAGAAGCTAGGGGTCACACCATAGTTCTGCAACGGGCCCCCGCCAACCCGTGCTGCCCGGTGAGGCACGTAGAATCACTCCTCGGACTATTGGTAGGTTCAGCGGGCAGGGCATTGCTCTGTCACGCCGACGGGAGCCCCTTGACCAGGTATCAATTCAGGAGAGTGTTCGAAATGGGGGTTAGGAAAGCAGGTCTTGACCCTAGAGATTTTGGCTCTCATTCCTTCAGGATTGGGGCAGCAACTGAGGCGGTGGCGGGGGGCCTCCCGGTGGAAAGAGTGAAGACAATTGGGAGATGGTCTTCAGAATGCTATAAACGTTATGTTCGGATTGACATGCTATGATTACTTGTCACTCACGCCTGGTCTCTTTCCGCTCTCTTACAGTTTCTCAGACCTGTTACGCAGGGGAGGAATTTGTCGTCGGGCACCGCCAATATTCATCGGCACGGAGCGGCGAACAGGAAACAATGAAGAACAATGTCTGGATTGTTGGTCATTCATATGTGAAGCGAGCAGAATGTGTCTTCCTGTCAGGTGACAAGAGGAAAAGGGCGGCACAACTAGGGTTGGACATCACATTCTTTGGCAGAGGGGGGTTATGTCTTCACGAGTTTAGGGGATTCTTCCAAGGGCTGTTAGCACGCCAGCAGTCTCCACCGTCAGTGGTGATACTTCACCTTGGGGAGAATGATTTGGCAACACTGGGCAGGCGCATCTTGATTGAGGAGATTATCTCAACGGCGGGTTGGATAGCTAGGACCTGCCCCGGGTGCACACTAGTATGGTCACAACTCATACCTCGACTTCAGTGGCGGGGGGGTCATTCGGTCAGGGCGTTGAATCACTCGGTAAAGAGGATCAACACACGGTTGGATAGGTTGTTTCGAACCCCCTTGTTACAGTCAATACCTCATGGGTGCATCTGGGGTCACAAGTATTACTTGAAGGACGGGGTTCATTTGACAGAGGAGGGTAATGTCCTATGGTCTGACAATATCTGGGCTTGGCTAGAGGGCTTTGAGAGGAGGAGGGTGTCCTTAGGCAGGGGCTAGAGGGGGAGGCCAGATCGTCGGTTAACAATGCTGGCCTGTGGCGGTAAGGTCATTATCGGTGAGCACATATTTGAGGTCTGAGGGGGCGGGCATCATCCTATGGAGGTTCCCGCCCGGGGGGAGGGGCCTGCGGGCCACTCCCAGTACTCCAGGGGCAAGGTAATATGCAAAGGAGCGCGGGTAGGAGTAGTTCACGCTTTCCTTAGGCTGGTAGCCACCCCGCGCGCGTGGACTCATGACGCCACCGGCGCAGAGTAAGGGCCCTCCTTTAGTGGGTAAATGGAGTTTAGGGCGTAGACCGGGCAACTCCCGGGGTAACACTGCGCATGCGCACTTCTAGGGGGGAGGCGCAGCTTGTAGGACCTGACACCGGTAGTGACCCTGCCATATGGCCAGAAATGTACAAAAATCAAGTGTAGGATGTTTAGTTTAAGCTAGGAACAACATGTATTAGAGTTTTGTTAAGGTCAGGCTCTCAAACTTGTTGATAACAATTGTATAACTGAATGTCCTGCTGATTTTTGTATTCATTGTTGATTATGCAATTAAAACCTTTTTTAATTTCATACTTTAATAAATACGGCCGGGCGACTAGCGCCCGCCTTCCAAAAAGTAAAACACGTCTCGTGTCCACGTTCCTGGGTGTTGGGTGCCGGATTGGGGGGGAGGCGGCAGCTAGTCGCTGACCATGTGAAAAGGGGGGGCCCTCGGCCCCCCCGCACGCATGGCGGCGCGGCGACCGTCGCCCCCCCTTTTTCCCTCGTGGTCATTCGACGGTGGGGGCGTGCCCTGGGGGTGCGGCCCACCGCCGATTGGCCGGCGGCCCTCCTGACCCGGATTCAATGTAGTGGTTCCGGGTCAGGGGGGGCGGGCGATAGGAGGGGCCATCCGGCCCCTCGGGAATAAGAGGTAGGGAGCGCCCAGGAGACCCCCTTGTCCCTGGACGCTCCCTCGCTGAACGTTGTGCCCCGCGTTCGGGGCTTCTTTGTTTTCCCACCCACCATCCCTTGGTACAAAGTTTTAAGCAGTGTTATGTCCGGTTTAATGATAAGTTTCGAAGGTACGGACCACGGGAGAGAGTGGGCTGTTGGTGTATTTTGTGATCTGTTGTTTAGGAATTTTTTCCCCTTTGTAGCAAAAAGATGTGAAGTGAACTGTATCTGAAGCTATGTGTCTTTAGGCCTTTTTTCCCTTTGTAGCTATACGTTGATATTGTTATTTTGAGAAACATGAGTGAACCGAATTGTAATTTAATGCCATGTGTCGTTAGGCCTTTTTCCCTTTTAGTTATACGTTGATACTGTTATTTATTAGCCAGTGTAGCTGTCCTTTAGAATTTTTCCATAGGTCGTCGTATTTATTAGGTATGGGGCATGCGGTAAGGTCATTATCGGTGAGCACATATTTGAGGTCTGAGGGGGCGGTCATCATCCTATGGAGGTTCCCGCCCGGGGGGAGGGGCCTGCGGGCCACTCCCAGTACTCCAGGGGCAAGGTAATATGCAAAGGAGCGCGGGTAGGAGTAGTTCACGCTTTCCTTAGGCTGGTAGCCACCCCGCGCGCGTGGACTCATGACGCCACCGGCGCAGAGTAAGGGCCCTCCTTTAGTGGGTAAATGGAGTTTAGGGCGTAGACCGGGCAACTCCCGGGGTAACACTGCGCATGCGCACTTCTAGGGGGGAGGCGCAGCTTGTAGGACCTGACACCGGTAGTGACCCTGCCATATGGCCAGAAATGTACAAAAATCAAGTGTAGGATGTTTAGTTTAAGCTAGGAACAACATGTATTAGAGTTTTGTTAAGGTCAGGCTCTCAAACTTGTTGATAACAATTGTATAACTGAATGTCCTGCTGATTTTTGTATTCATTGTTGATTATGCAATTAAAACCTTTTTTAATTTCATACTTTAATAAATACGGCCGGGCGACTAGCGCCCGCCTTCCAAAAAGTAAAACACGTCTCGTGTCCACGTTCCTGGGTGTTGGGTGCCGGATTGGGGGGGAGGCGGCAGCTAGTCGCTGACCATGTGTGACACACTCCAGCAATGCGTCACTTTTGCGCTTACAGATACATCAGAAATACTGACGTATCAGTAACTCCTTGCGACATGATGCGTCATACATTAAATATGGCGCATCAGGTATGTCGCAAGGAGTGCGCTTTCACGCAGCGATGCGTCACTTCTCATAAATGAGGCCCTAAGTCTCTGCACATCGAAAGCATAAGTTCCTTTACCAGCTCTTGCTGTCTATGTGCACCGAAGAGTTGCTAGTGTGTGTGCACACAGAAAAACCATGAAAATAGGCAGCAGTCAGCTCCGGATTTTCCTCGTGCTCTGGAAAACTATTTCTCTTTCTTTAGGAGAGCCTAGGAAGACAGGGGTTGGGGAGAATTCTCCCCTCCCTCCTCCTGAGACTCCAGCTACCCTGAGAGAAACAGGAGGAGGGAAATGGGAGAGGATCGCTGTGTACCCTCAGCCTCTACCTCTCTCAGTCCCCTGGGTAATCCATATACCCCAGGCAGACAGGGAAGCGGGAGAGAAAGAGGTTGTAGATTAGGACATTGAAAATTTGGGATGATCAGTCCTACACCAATGTTCATAGCCGACTGATGCTCAATTGTATTCAATGGAGCTGTCAACATTCCAATGTTCTCTTTAAGTTTAACTCCTCCATGCAATTCCGCCGTATCGCTAGGGGGTGGGGGGGCCGCGCGTCGCTCACATGCTCGTGACGGAACCGCTCCATCACTAGCCTCGGGTGGGCTGTACTGGTGACGGAGCGGTTCCGTCACGGCCCGCTCAGCGCGCCTGCGCGGCGCGTTCTATTGAGCGGGCGTGGCCGTGACGGAACCGCTCCGTCATAAGCACAACCCACCCGAGGCTCGTGATGGAGCGGTTCCGTCACGAGCATGTGAGCGACGCGCGGCCCCCCCACCCCCTAGCGATACGGCGGAATTGCCGCCGCAGCGAAGGGGTTAAAATCACCTTGAAGCTCTTTCTCTGTTTGTTCAAACAGTATCACCCTAAGTTAAAAAAATCTCTCTTTCCTTCTCCTCCTGCTCTGCTGGGCTCCTAGGATGCAAATTCTCCTTGCCATGGCACAGTATCCTACTGTGAAAGTTTGGATTGCATTTTGGGTGACCTTTTGTAGTTTGCACCTTGTTACCACATGTTTCCCCTTGCTTGTATATTGCACATGCAATGTCACGATATTGAGACTATTCGCAACTTACAAATCCATACAGCCTGATTCATCAACGGGCTGTTTTGCGAGCCCCTAATAGCGATTCATAGCGAATCGCTATTGAGGACTCGCAAAACGGTATTCATGTAGGAATTGCTAAATAAATAGCGATTCCTACACATTCCTTATTTGCGAGTAACAATTTGCTACTCGCAAATAAGGAATAACTCCCCATTCATTCCTATGGGCCAAAAGGCCCATAGGAATGAATGGGGAGTATCCCTTATTTGCGAGTAGCAATTTGCTACTCGCAAATAAGATAGCGATTTTAAGGGTGCCAGGGGTGTCCAAAGGACACCCTGTAGCACCCCTTAAATGCACATTTGAACAGGTGTTGCGCACACACATGTCCAAAGGACATGTGTGCGTAACATGCAAAAGAAAAAAATGCACTAAAGTGCTTTTTACACTATTTTCGCAATTTACCACCAAGTCAGACTTGGTGGTAAATTGAGACCAAATATTGCGATTTCGCTATTTCTAATTGGTTGATGAATTGCATTTAAGGAATCTCTATTAGAGATTCCTTAAATCCAATTCCTCGCAAATATGCGATTTCGGTAATAGTGATTTTTGCATTTGGGATGATGAATCCCAAATGCAAAAATCGCACTCGCAAAGGGCCAGATTCTCAGAATCTGTCTCTTTGCGAGCGCAAATCAGCTTGATGAATCAGGCTGATAGTACTTAAGGCTTTGACATAAAAATTTAGAAAGTCATTTTTAAATCGCAAATTAAGGATTCATAAAACATTTTGCACGGTGTACAGCTTTTGCGATTCAAAGTTAAGTGACCCTCGGTACATCGCATATGGACAATGTTGGGGTTGTAAATCAATTTGCAAATGGCTGCGACTTGTTAAAACTTTGTACATGAAACTCCATGTCGCTAATTAAAATCTTCAAGTGGTCAGAGATGAATTTTTATGATAGAATCAATTTAAAAGCTTTCCAGTATCAGGGATTTTCTGCTGTTCGATTGGATGCCTGAATTCAGTTTTTAACTGTAGTTAAATTGTTGTCTTGGAGGCAAGAAGGTAAATATTTTAGGGAGCTGGCACCTTGGGAGTGTGGAGGTGGTCTGGGTTGTTCACTATGGCCTCTTAGATTGCTGCAATTTTGATGTTGCAAAGAATCAAACGGACTTCACACTGTGGTGACTTGCAGAAGAGTTATTTTGGCCTCAGGATTCATCTTGAATTGTGCTGCCTTTGACTGGTAATTTGTTGCCTCGTTATACATTTTTTTTTAAAGTATTCTTCCTACTGTCTCCTCAGAGAACCATCCCGCAGGGAGGTGCTTTTCGCGAGTACTGCAAACCGATATCCTCTAGGGTCCACATGTGGAATTAGGGCCCTCTTATGTTATGTGAATTCCATCAATCGGTGGCAGGCCTGAGTGCGGAACATGTCCTTCATACCCTGGATGTGGATCAGACCACACCTGCCCAGGAGCCATTTCGCCCAAGTGCCACAGTGCCACAAGAGATGTGCTCCCACAATTTTTGCACCTCTAGACATATTAAAAATTGACTTCATCTGCTTGTGACCCTTTCTAAAATATTCATTGCGTAGGTTCGCATTTCATAGATGCTAAGGGGCCCATTACGATGTCGGGTGGCGGTGGCGATCCGCCCGACATTTATGCCCCCCCGCCACCCATTTCCCCCCTGCCATATTACTATGGCGGGGGGGGGACCGCGGCAGACAGAAACACCGTCCACCACTTTTCCGCCCTGGTCACCATTCGGCCGGGGCAGAAAAGGTTTAATATGAGCTCAGTCAGATGCCGCCACGCAAAGACATGCGGTCTTCACTCTGGGGGCCCGCAGCGGGCCCGCAGAGTGAAGGAGAGGTGGGGGTTGCACACAGGGGGTACCTGTGGTACCCCCCAGCATTTGCATACACGAAGCGGCAGGCACCGCACGGTGCCTGCCGCTTCGTGTATGCAAATGCATACATGCATTTTTAGCATTGAGAGCACCGCCTGCCACGCTGTTAAAAATGAGGGATGCGCCCGCCACTGTGGCGGGCGCATTCTAATCCCCACCACGGGACCCCCGCCCTTATGGTGGGTGGTCCCAATCCCCGTGAGGATAGCGGGCGGGCAAAGTCCGCCCGCCATCCTAATGACCCCCTTAATGTGCAGATGTGGTGCGCCCTCATTTGCATGAGGTATATCCCATGCTAATCAGGGAACGCCTTTGCCCTCTTTCTGTGCCATATTTTAAAGGCAGGCAGATTCTGGAGAAGTGTGGCTCAGTGGTTAGAGCGGCAGACCCTGATGCAGAGGTCTAGCCCGGGACCAGGTTTCAATTCCCCCCCTCGGCGGGTCTTGGGCTCAAAATTCCACGGACTCGATAATTCTCGCCTCGGTGCCTATTCCAATCATGGAGTCCCACTCTGCAACTCTGGGCAATAGCTTGCTTAATCTCCACAACGGCCCCCACAACGCTAAGGATGCCTGGCCTCCACCTTGGGGGTGCCCAGGAGTGGACGCCTCACAGGGAAAGCCAGGATGGGTTCCACAGCGATATTCGTACAAGCGCCTTGAGACCCTTGCGGGTGAGTAGTGCGCTATACAAGTATCAATTTACATATCAATTTATTCTCAGGAAGTGCACTTTCTGGACACCATATAGGAAGTGGCATTCAGTCTGTTCCTCAAGCACAGCTAGTAGAGTAGAAGTGATGCCTTCCAAAGTCCCTCACTGCGACCACCCGTGACAGGAGAATATTGACTCACATCTGGGGGTCCAAGCCCTTCCCAAATACAAGCAGGTCTTCTAGCAGTTAACTATGGAGCTGCACTTTTAAACTTTAGTCTCTCCACTGTAATGCAGCGCATAATCTTGAGATGGCACTGAGTGCACCCAATGAGGCCTTAGTTTCATAATAGGGTGCCATATTTGAACCAGCAGAAACATGAAAATGATGCATTCAGTTAGACATGGCATTCAAAGAATGTCTCTTGTTGGCAAGAGGCTAAGAGCCAATTCACAAAACCTCTTGCGGTCATGATAGTAACGTACTGCCTCAAATAGTTGCCCTGACATTCATAATTCCCAGATCCTCCTTCATAAAATCAGAATTTGAAAAACCTTCTGACGGCAAATTGCCAACTTCTGCAGTTGTAAGTTTAGTAAAGCAGTGGAAAGATAGCTTTTCCTGGAGAGTGGCCAATGGGAATGTTGGAAATACTCACAGAGGGCGGACTCCCTATTCGCTAAATACATCAAACTATGGGCCATATGTATCAAGCAAATTAGCATTCGCAAAGGCCGAAATTCGCAGAATTTCGGGCTTTCGAATGCTAATTTGCTAAATGGTATGTATGAAACATTTTTGCTGCAAAATAAGGAATCGCAAAATTTGCCATTCCTTATTTTGTGATTGCACTTAAGGAATCGCAAATGTTGCGACTCCTTAAATGCAATGTATCAAAGAAAAATTTATTAAAAAACTGCCCATAAGGATTCGCAAATTACCACCAACTTCTAGTTGGTGGTAAGTTGCGAATTCTTTTAACCCTTTAGGTGCTGCCGTCGGCCAACGGTCGTCACGGGCACTACCTCCCCAGTGCTGCGTGCGACCGCTGGACGTCCAGTTCAGCACTAGATAATGGACAGCGCAGCACTGGGGAGGTTTGTTTACGAAGCTCCTAAGGTGTTAAAAAAGCAATTTTTTAAAATCCAAAGGTGCCATATGACGCTCATACATGCCCTTTGGCCATGTATGTGCGCCATATGCCCACACATGTCATTTTCAGGGGTGCAGCAGGGTGTTCTTGTGACACCCCTGCACCCTTGAAAATATTAACAATTTGCGATTAGCAAATTGCTAATCGCAAATTTCCCCTTCATTCCTATGGGCCTCCTGGCCCATAGAAATGAATGGGAAATTTGCAATTAGCAATTTGCTAATCGCAATTTAGGAATGTGAAGGAATCGCGAAAAAGAAGCGATTTCCTACATACATACCATTTTGCGATTTCTAAATAGCGATTCCGTAAAAATCGCTATTTAGAAATAGCAAATGGTGATGATGATGCATATGCCCCTATGTAAAGGCAGCTTCCAAAGTACAGCCATGTGATTATGGAAGGAAAACAAAATAAACTTGCACATGAAAAAATTTGCAAAAAAACACGCAGACCACTGTGCTGTCACTTACAGTGAGGGACAATAGAACCTTTCACACCTTCCAGGTCAACAGAAAAATAAAAGGGAGGATTGGCACAGGTGCAGGTGTGATTGTGTTCTTTAGAATAGGGGGTGTGCATGCAACTTTGGCCACCCACGGTGTAGCTTTGGTCGCGTTTTAGGCAGTGCGGTGCACAAGGAATGAGGTAATCTGGAAATAAGAATAGATCTCACCTCATTGCACAGACCTGCAAAAGACACTGATTAGACCAATGTAGAGACCCACCTGCATTAGACTAGTTACAAGAAACAAAAGACAGTTGAAGGGTTTAAATAATAATAATAATATCAATGTTCTTTGTTTTGTTATTATTAATAGTCCTATTAGTATTAATATCAAAGCTGTTGCAATTATTTCCAATAATAGTATTAGTGTTATTGCAATAATAATAATATTAACAACAATATTGATAACAATAGTAATAATGTTATTTGTATTGTTATTAGTAGTTATATTAGTATTAATATCATAGCTATTGCATGTATAATCATTAATAGTATTAGTTTTATAGCAATAACAACAGTATTAATAATAATAGTAATAATGTTATTTGTATTGTTATTAGTAGTTATATTAGTATTAATATCATAGCTATTGCATGTATAATCATTAATAGTATTAGTTTTATAGCAATAACAACAGTATTAATAACAATAGTAATAATGTTATGTGTATTGTTATTAGTAGTTATATTAATATCATAGTTATTGCATGTATAATAATCATTAATAGTACTCGTTTTATAGCAATATTAATAATAATATTAATAATAATAATAATAATCTTATTTGAATTGTTATTAGTATTCATATCAAAGCTATTCAAATTATTATCATTAATAGTATCTATTTTATAGCAATAATAACTATCAAAATAATTGTAATAATACGAATAATAATAATAAGAGTCGCATGATATTCTAAAATATCATATCAAACCCTAACTGTGTAAACAAAATATCATTGAAGACCACAGGGTCTTGGTACAATCTTACATAAGGCGACAGCATAGGTCTGCTGTGTAGGGGCGCGTTGGAATGTGTTGAGCTTATACTATGTACCTGTAAATCCATGCATAGTATAAGCACGAAGCAGATTGAGAGCCTACTAAGTCATCACTTGGATAATGAAATAAGAAGGTCATTGAACAAGGCAATGAATGGTACTAACAGTTTTACTCCATATTGATTTTTGCAACAATTTTAGTAACATTATTAATCGTTTTATTTCAAGATTGTTAGATTTTTACATACCTATGAATAAACTAGGACCATAATAAATACAAAAGAAAATGCAAAGACATAAAATGCAAAGAGTCTTGCTATAAGTATCTTAGGATCCTGGAATAAATTTGATGGAATGGGTGCGCATGCCGCACACGTCGCCAGTCGAAGCGGCTGCTTATGTTGAATACTGAAACAGACTTCAACATTCAAATATATTCACAATACAGCTTTGTCTGATTTGTTTACAGAACAGGCACTTACTAACAAATGCAAATATATTTTGCAAGTCAGCTGGATGAGGGCGCTAAGCACATAGCACCTTTTGTTCAGGGGACAAGTAGACACTGCGGCCTCTGAGACTGCAAACAATGAGCTTGTTTGCTGTTGCCTTGTGAACAGGGCATGTGCAAGGGCATCACCCATGGCTGCCCATAAAACACTACACAAGTTTTAACTCGACCCTTGCCCTGGCTGGCAGTTTGTGAAATGTGGCCAGAGAGTGGAAGGCATGCTCCAGTCTGCAAGTACTGAGATGGAGCCCTCTGTGTTTGGACTGGATGGTTTTCTGCTTGCAATAAATAAAGTAGTGTGGTCCTGTACAGGTAAGAGAATGCATCTACAAGGACCCAGGGTGCACAGCGAAATGACGTGCTTCTTTCTAGCAACTCTCTACCCGTGTCTCCCACATCTAATTGCACCCTCACCCCCTCTCTGACAAGGTTTCACCAAATTATACTATCAGTGGAAGTGACATCACAAGCCTTTGGACCCTCCCCTCAATGACATCAAAGGAAAAAGTTTCACATCATCTTTGACCAAGATGACGTCACAAGAGGTGACATCAAACTTTGGTTGGCCGTGATGGAATCACCTAAAGAGGCAACAAAGTGTACATCTAAAAAGTGACATCATAATCTCACAGATGCAGCTAATGCAAGCTTTGGGTCACAAGGAGGAGGATAGGACGGTCATAGGTGCAATTCAAACATCCACCTACTCCCCGCACCAGTCCCAGCTGTCAGTCGTCCTCTATGCTTTTCTTCTGTAGGACATTCTATATATGGTCAGGGGTGTAACACAGGGCCCTGCATCTACCGGCCTGAAGGACCTTAGGGTTACCGTCAAGCCATGTGTGATCTTTGGCCTGGAAATCTGTCTTGGTGTGAGGGGGACTCCTGAAACATACTTCACAGGGGTCTACCTCTGGATGTCTGCCTCTGCAGGCGGGACCTGCATGAGCTTGCCTCGTGACCAAGCTTGCTGTCATGCTGCATTACCTATATAATTGTGGCTACCTGATGCTGAAAGACTTCATCTTACACAATGCTCTGCAGACAGGGGCGGCTCCTCCATGTGGGTGGAGGAGTGTCCCCTCTGCTTCTCGAGAAAACAGAAGTGTTAGCTTTCAGGTCTGTTCGCGAGCAGGGGAGGAGTGGCTAGCACACTGCTGCAGGCCATGACTGTTTGGTCGACCCTCTGAAGCCAACTAACCCAGTCATGCACACTCTCTCTTTTCTACATGTAGGCTGCATGCAACCTACATGGAGAAAATGGCTGCCATTGCAGCGTTGTGATTGGCTTATTGGAGGGGAGGAGGCTGCCTGCTTCCTGTTGCTGCAGAGGCAGTAAAGCAGGAGCAGACCCAGCAGTGAAGAAGCGGGACCCATGAAAGTAAGTTTTTAAAAATATTAAATTTGTATTATTTAAACACCTCCCCACGCGACCTCCCCTCGTGAGCACTCGCCCGTTCGCCCTCTGCGTGACCCCGTGCCCGCTCCCCCAAACGTGAGCCATGCCGGCTGCCTCTGTCTGTAGATTTATGTTTTCCGCAGCTACGACTGGAGCGTATGTAACGAACGTCCAGAGTGTGGCTTCCATCGTTTAGTGTGGGTGCTCTCATTACCCTGCATACCTGGATGGAACCACTAAGAATGTTCTTGAATACGAGGAACCTGGGAATGCTGCAGATCGAGCTGGATGCAGAGGAGGAGTACAGGGTTCAGGCTTACTGACTGGGTGCATCCTGTGATGAAAGATCTCATCCACTAGAGTGTGGGGCCGCATTGGAAGATAATTTGGTATGCAGGTCGAGTAAAAAGTCATCCAAGGTGGCATAGTAATTACAAATATAGGTGACCCAGGTCTATAAAGCCATTCAGGCTAGTCAGGAAGCAGAGGCAGATTCTGTAGAGGTGAGAGGAGGACAGCTTATTCTGAGGATTAGAGTTGGTGCCTATGTGTGACTTCTGTCACAGTTTGGGTAGATAAATTGCAATCTACTGCTCTTCAGATATTAGCCAACATATTTGTCTATTTAGTGAGTAATTAAAACGGATTCATGGTAAATTGGATGCCCTTTCGGCAGTGGGGAACAGATACCTGACGCTGACTCTCAAATGGCTGCACTAAAATCATCCCTCTGGGTGAGTCTCTGCGAATAAGAACTAAAATGATCTAATCACTGTGGGGAGAGGATCGCTGCGATCTGGCCCCAGTTTGCAATAATCTAAGAGGGGACATGTCTGGTCAGTCGTGGTGACATAAAAAGAGCTGGTGTGGTGCCTGACAGGCATACAGAAAGACATAGTCACTGAAAACAGCCCATATCACTGACAGCAGGAGCATCAAACATTGCCTGAGCCTAAGATGGCTGCCATTAAGATCATTTATTATGAGGAATCTCTCAAGCTACCTAGGTGAAGGGCCCATCAAATACAAGCAGAGTCATAGAGACTCCCAAGCAGTAAAGTTTTGAGGCGGGGCTAGATTACAGTGGATTGGGGCTTTGGAACACAGGCAAGGGGAAGAAGCGCAAGCCTGCTGCTGTTACCCCTCGACTGGAGCAGTCCAGAGAACTGTAGGCAAAGCCTGACTTACAAAGGAGCCATACTGCACATTATGGCGATTATCCTCTCTCGACTACTGGAATCTGTGCTTATATAATTCCCTTAACATCACCTCCTCCTCCTCTATCCCTCATGGGAAACAGCTAAAAATGTCCCCCTCTGCGTGTTTTAATGGCTCCCTCACTATCTCACTCTATAACAACGGTACTGTCGTGATCCAAGCCAAAGACACCTGTCGCTCTCTCTTTGACCACCTCTTCCCTTCCCTACTCCCCTCCCCTGCGACCGGGTTCTTCCTTGACTCTTCAACCAGCTCCACCCATTACTCCCTAGCTCCTCCTCTGACCCCCCCTACACTCCAATAGGCTGCACCCTCGGGAAGCACAGGTCGACCCTCTTACCCCCCTCTCCTGGGCCCTCCTCTCCCATTCTTTCCCCCTCACAGTGTGCCCCACCCTTCATCACTTCAGCCTTATCTCTACCTAAAACACTCCTAGTCCAATCTGCACCGTCCCGGTACACTAATCTTATCTCCTCCCCCCTATCCCTATCTGCCACCCCCCTATTTAGTCCACCTCTCTTCCAACCTTCTCCCCTAGTTAACTTTCCTTACGTTCCCCCTAGTCCCTCCTCTTCTCCTCTTTTCTACCCCCTCCTCCCCTCGCTATGTACTCCGATTTCTTAACAAACCCATTGCATCTCTCTTCTTCCCCAAACTCGTCCAGTAATGCTGTGCTACCCCTTTTCCCCTCTGGTAACCCTTTCCCTCCATCGGGCCTAGCAGAACCATTTTCTTTCTTCAACTTTCCTATCTCCCAACCCCCTTCACTCTGCCAGCTGCCCTTTCCCTCACATCCACCTCACCTAGCTGACAGGACCTCTCCAACCCCCTTCCCTCACTTCCCTCACTTCCTCCCAAACCTCCTTCCTTCCCATGACTCCACACATTCCCCCCTCCCTTTCCGCCCCACCGCTTCACTCCTCACCTTTCTCCCCCTAATTATGTTGTTAATTCCCATCCTTCTTGCAACGTCAACAAATACAACTCTCCTTTCACCTCTGATGCACCAATGCCCGCTCTCAACAACCACCTTCCCCATCTCTGAACCCTGCACCCCAACTCCCCTCCCATACCCCACCACTCCCTGCCTTCCACTGCCAATTGCACCTCTCCTGTTTCCATCGAGCCACCCAACATGCCGTGCTCTGCCCTACTCTCGCTGGAAAATAAGCTAGGTTCTCTCATCACCTCCATCTCCCAACTTGAGGCTACCATTTCACTTTTAAGCTCCAAGATGTCCACCTCTCCATACGCCTCAATTTCTTTGGAAAACACTCACCTTCCCACGAGATGCACCTCGCCCCCACACCCCAAAATAGCCAATCATAACATGTCTTCTACAAACATTGCGAGCTCACACAAGTCCTCAAACGCTACCCTTCTTCCACTTTCCTCTCCAAGTAACCCTACTATCTACATTATTCCGACCATCTCCTCTGTCAGAACCACTCATCCACCTAAACCTTCCCGAGCACCCTTATATAAGTACATTATCCCTATCACCCCTCATAGCCCAAGTGCCCGTCACAAAAACAGTCTCGATAGAGCTGCGCTGTCTGCTCCGCAACTTCAGATCGGCAATAAAACACAAACTTGAAATCTGCAATACCATCATCCTTCACAACATTGACATGCTCTTCCTTACAGAGACTTGGTTCATCGATACCTCTCACTCTATGTTTGATCTCCTATTACCCACAGGCTATTCTATATTTAGAAATGACAGATTAGACAAAGTTGGGGGAGGTGTTGCAATCATCTTTAGAAACTCCCTTAAACTTAAGGCTTTTCCTAACAGCTCCTTCCGCACTTTTGAATGCCTATCTCTTGGGCTTCAATTGCACCACCGCTTACCCCTCAGATTCCATGCCATTTACCGCCCGCCTGGTAGCGGCCCTTCGTTTATGGAGGAACTCACTGACTTCATCAGCGACCAATACTCGCAAAGTGACAATCAGATCTTCGTGGGCGACTTCAATCTCCACTAGGGCTCGCTTCAAGACTCTTCTGCGAATATGCTGGCCACCTTCCTCTCTGCAAGCGATTTTATCCAACACTGCACAGAGACAACACGCTCTAAGGGCTCAATCCTGGACCTTGTTATTTTTAAAGCAGGCATGCTTACTATCGCTATCCCTATTCATGTAGACGGGTCTGATCCCCACCTCATCCCATTCTCTCTTCACCTATCACGCTCTATAACTCTCGGCCAACCTAAGAGGGATACTTCCTGGTTCCGTGACACTAAAAATATTGACCTCGGTACCCTCTGTGATTCAGCTTTGCTATCACTTCCAAAGCTAGACCCGAACCTGGATGTTAACGAACTCACCTTCCAATGCCTCACAGTCCTTGGAGTTGAAATCAATAACGTCGCTCCTGTTCAAAGCAAAAGACAAGGTCTACTCCCTCAGCACCTTGGTTCAACAAATCCCTTTATGAAGAAAGGAAGTACCCAAGAATCCTGGAGAAACAATGGAGACAAGCGCCCTCCACCGATAATTTGGCCACGCTTCATTCAGCAAGATCCAAGTACCACAAGCATATCTTCCTTGGAAAAGCATCGCACTTCAGAACCCTCCTCGACTCAGCCAAAAACAGACCCAAAAAACTATTTGATCTCATCAAGAATCCAAACTGCTCTCCCCCAACCTCCAAGTTGGAGGATTCTACAAAGAAAGCAGCGGAATTCGTCATATTCTTCGACGAAAAAGTGAAATCACTTGTGGATCAGGTCATTCATCCTACCCCTCCAGAGGAGCGCAAATCCTTAGCCATTTGCCAGAACTTTGACCCTATCTCTGAAGAAGCCCTCCTCAAATGCATTCTCGAAACAAAGTCCTCCAACCATTCTCTTGACCCCATCCCTAGTGGCATTGCCATCAACTTGTATACCCATTCTCTTTCCTATTGGACCACTCTGGTTAACCCTCTGTCAAGGCTCCCTTCCTGTTTCTTCAAAACTGGGCAGGTTACCCTTCTGCTTAAAAAAAAAGCCCAACGCTGATGCGAACTACCTCAACAACTTCCGCCCCATCACTAACCTACTTTTTCTTGCGATAATCACAGAAAGATGTGTAGCGAAACAACTCTCCCGTCATATCAGGGACAATGATCTTCTTGACAATTTCCAGTCTGGCTTCATTCAAAACTGCAATTTCTAAAAAACAAGGGAACCCAACGGGTGGCAAAGGACCATGGGTAGTAGTTACTTTGAAGGAAACTTTGAAGGAAACAGGGGTCCTGAGCACAACTTAGATAGTGAGACAATGAAGTATAGACCACAATAGGCTCTATATACCACTTTTCCTTGTCCAGCCGGACAGGAAGTTTTAATAATTGCTTTGATCACAGTCTTATTTACAGTATAAACATACAGCAACGAATCATTGCAGTATAGCACACTCCTGTGCCATACCATGGGGAAACAGAAGAAAAAATAAGAAAATAGGAAAGGGTGTATCAGGCAAAAAGAGCGGACAGGTCACTATTTTAGATTAGAACAATTTGTTAGTGTAACCTGAAGCGGCGCATACAACAATAAATGTACAATACATCAAATGTATGCCCACTCAAAGGAGTCGACGTTTCGATCCCGCACTAAAAATATCAAGGGATCATCATCAGGACTTAATTGATTGTTTGCCTGGTTGGAACATTATTAATAGCCTTTGGAAACAGTGTACCAAGGAAAGATGTAGCGCACGGCAACGTAAGGTTGGTGCTAATGGTCCCAATGGGGCTCAGCATACGTGGTGCTAATGCTCAAATTTAAAGCAAACACTCAGCCTCGATGGAGTGTAAGCACGTGTGCCCGCTGTGGTTGACAGTGCCGTGCGTGGGGCCGGTCGGGCGGTGTCTTCCGGATCCTTCAAAGTTCATTCAAAACTGCAGCACTGAAACAACCCTGCCTCAAGTGATTGATGATGTGCTGCGGATACTCGATTTGGGGGAGTCTTATCTTCTAATTCTCCTTGACCTTTCTGCAGCCTTTGACACTGTCAATCACAACACTCTCCTTAACACTCTTCAACACAGAATGGGCATGAAGGGCACTTAAATGGTTTGCTTCCTTCCTCTCTGATAAATCCCAAATGATCAAAATAGCGAACAGTCTTTCATCTCCTTTGGCGGTAAGCCAAGGTGTTCCTCGAGGCTCTATACTTGCACTCACTCTGTTCAACCTCTATTTGGAAATATTGGGAAATCTCCTAAGTAAATCCGGGACCCTCTAACATCTCTATGCGGACGACACACAAATCTACCTTAAGGTGGCCTCCACTCATGATCTCTCCATCCTAAACTCTACTCTCGACTCCATTCAAAAGTGGTTGTTAACTCATCAACTGATTCTGAATCCCTCCAAAACTGAATTCCTCCTCATCTCCTCCTCACTTTCTCCTCCTCCGGTTCAATCGTGGATGGATCAGATGAATCTACTTAAAAATAAACCCTTCATTGTCGACAGCGCAAAATCCCTTGGTGTCATAATCGACAAAAAACTCAATCTACTCTCCCACATCAACTCCATTGCAAAGTCTGCTCGATACCAGCTGCGCCTTCTTTGGGGGATTTGTTGCTTTTTCCCAGAGCAAGACCTTAACCCCTTCCATGCTGGTGACGAACCCCAGCCGTCACGCTCCACGGTGCTCGTGTGCGGATGACGGCTGGGGTTCGTCACGGCCCCCCCGCCCTGTTCATTCCGCGGCCGCACACGGGGGGAATCGCGGCCGCCATGAAGGGGTTATAACCCTGGTCCAATCGGTGGTTCTCTCTAGATTGGACTACTGCAATTCTCTTCTTACTGGCCTCCCCAAATCCCACCTGTCCCCCCTTAAATCTGTCCTCCATTCAGCAGCTCGTTTCATGTATGGGGCCAAAAGAAGCAACCACATCACACCCATTTTATCCACCCTCCGTTGGCTTCCCATTGAGGCAAGATCGATCTACAAGACTGCCTGTATCACCCACAAAGCATTGCACTCCTCCTCTCCTCGCTACCTGGCGAATAAACTGAAACTCTCTGGAGGTTCTAGACCATCACGTAATGCGGAAAATGTATTGCTTGAACCTCCCACTTTCAAAAAGGAAAAATCGATGGCCCAATCCTTTTCAAGCAACGCGGTGAGAATCTGGAACTCACTTCCCCTCAGCTCCGGACCACCATCTCTTCCCGGTCCTTCAAAACTGACCTCAAAGTTCTCCTCCTTCAAAGACACTTCCAAATCTCATTCACACCCTCTCTATTCCCTGAAGGAAGTTCTTCCACTATAGAAAACTCTGTACTCCATGCCTATAGAAGTGCCTTCCCAGTGTGTTCGTGTGTTTTGAGTGTCTGCCATTTATTGCAGTTTTATACCTCTACTTGTATCTTGTACGCTTATGTAATTAGCACACATGTCACTTTTTCCTCTTGTAACGTATCCTTTGCTACCTCTTCTTGTATTTTGTTTGCTTTTGATATATGCACAATTGCCACCTTTGCCTCATGTAATGTAACATTTGCTTTTGTAAAATACCCCTTGTATTTTTCGCCTCATGTAACGCTACTGTTCCTATTGTGAAGCGCTCTGACACCTTTGGGTAAAGTCTACGCTATATAAAAACGCATGAAATAAATAAATAAATAAAGGCAGAAGTAAGGAACTGAGAATGGTTCAGTATGGCGCAAGCTAATGCTCCATGAACTGTAGCCACCTGGAGCAATTCCCTTCCAATCATCAGAAGCTTACAGCTATTGATGGGAATCTGTTCCTGCTCAACCGAGGGAAGCGAGAGGTCTGTATTTCAGATGTCACAGGGATTCTGTGATTGAAATAAGACTTGGAATAAGGCTGAATTAGGAACAGTAATGGCTGCAAAATTAATGTTATATGGATTTGTAGGGGGATAAGAGGGTGACTCATGCACAGACACCAGCTTCAGGACGCTAAGCAGAAGACAGACGTATGGGGTTTGGGCAAGAAAAGGGGAAGGGGCTAAAGATGGAAGAGCCAGGAAGAAAGATGAAAGCTCCAGAGGTTTTTGTGTAGACCAGCACTAACGGGCACATGCATCAACCTATTTAGGAAGTGCAAACGGTGCGAATCGGTAAATTCGGCCGTTTGCACTTCCTAAATACGTTTTTGGGATGCATTAAACTTTGTTTCAATATTCGCATTTTTTGCATTTCTTAAAAATGCGAATACATTTAAGGAATCGCATTTGTGCGATTCCTTAAATGCAATGCATCAATTTAAAAAAAATGCGAATTTAGAAGTAGGAAGTGCAAATTAACACGAGGTTGACCCTCGTGTTAATTTGCGAAAATCTTGAAAAAAGCAAAAATATGCATTTTTTTAACTGTCATGTTACATACACACATGTCCTTAGGACATGTGTGTGTGAAACATGCACTTTCAAATACATTTCAGGGGTGCGGGGGGGTCCTTTGGACCCCCCCTGCACCCTTGGAATGCATCAACAAATTGCGAATTGCATTTTCAAATTCGCAATTTGTAAATGCCTTCCCATTGACTCCTATGGGCCTTTTGCCCATAGGAATCAATGGGATTTGCGAAAATGCACTTAGCAATTCGCATTATATTTGCGATTCGGTAAAAATTGCGATTTTTACCGAATCTCAAATAAATAGCGAAAAAATTGATGCATAGCATTTTGCGATTCTTAATTTGCGATTCGGTAATTTTCGCAAATTAAGAAACGCAAAATGTATGAATGATGCATGTGCCCGTAAATGTTTAGAAGGCAAGGGGAAACAATTGTGTTTTCAGCTGGTAGTGGACGGTGCGAGCAAAAAACTAAAATGGCTGAGCTGTCAGCTAGCCTCGGTGTTTGGACAAATATCGAGTTGCAGAAACATTGTGAAGAAAGTATTGTGATGCAGAAAATATTGTAATGCAGGAATATCATTTTCAAGAATATCGATTTTTCCGGTAAGTAATATTGTTTTCAATAATCATGTTGTGGTTAATATCGTTTTAAATAATATAGTTGTAAAACAATTTTGTTTTAAAATGATCTTTATGTGTGTTAGTTCATATATTAATTTTTATGTGTTATTATTGTTTGTATAATTAATTATATTTTGAAATATAGTTTGTGATTTTAAGTAATTTAAACGTTTTTAATTTAATTACTAAAAGTCATTTATATTGTCATAGTGGGTTGCTAGGTTTCTAAGGGTGTAGGGTGGGAAGTTGATTAATAATTAAATCTTGACTAATTTATAATTATTTAATTGAATAATAAATATGTAAATTGGATAATATTTATATTTTTAGGTCGAGCCTATGGCAGCGTGCATGCGCTGCTATTAGAAATCAACCTCTTGGAATCACTTCAGCTTCAGGAGAAGCTTGTGTATGTGGTGCTCACATGCCATTGGCCTTTGCGTCTGGCTTTAGCACGCAATTGGCCAAAGGCGTGTGGATGTCCCAGCTTTTAGGAAAATGTTCACTAGCCGAGCATTATGCTCTCGGGAGCCAGCACTGGTGCGCAGGGGCCATATGTTCTTAATTAGCGTGGTCGGGCTTGTTGTCTCCCACGCAGTCTCTCTCTCTACCCTCTTGTTTGTTTATATGAAGTCTGCACTCTCCTTCCCCTCCTTGCATCACGGACGGCCACGCGTCATGCTCCGTGTAGCAGATGCTGTGTTGTTAAATGAAATCTGCATTTTCTCTGCCCCTTCTTCCGAGGTGCCATTATCCCCCATCTCCCCAACCTATGCCCTTAATGTTGCTTGTTTGTCCCGTCTTTGTGGTAGTCTTTCAGAGGCCTTGCATGCAGCCTTGATCTGTTTCCAAAATATTTACCTGTTGGCGGCTTCTTGTCATGAGTGTATATGTGTAAATTCAATCACGAGCACCTTATGTAACTTACCGGGCTGTATTGTAACCCGCTCTGATACCTTTGCGTAAAGTGTGCGCTATTTAAAATTATATTAAATAAATAATGATTCGCAAGGGACGCAGAGACCTGTTCTTTCTTTCTGCTACCAATTTCCTTTTTATGGTCTACGACTCGGCCGCCCCCCTCCGTATTTCAGAGAGGTCAGATGAGTCCACCGTGCCCCCCCAAGCACTAATGTAGCGGGTTGGCCTCTCGCACAGCAGTATCCGCCTCTTACAACGAAGCAGCTGTGCATCTGCCTCCTCCTTTGAGGCGCCACAAAGTTTGCAAGGGTGGCGCAGCAAAAGCTATATCAAAGACATGTCAATATGCTTATTGGAGCAGAAACATTTTGGCAATTCTTGCATGCTTGAAGAAACTGCTCAATCAGTGCCTACTACCTTGTTTAAGTTATGTATTAGGTGCGAGTTGCTGGGTGTGTAGTGGTATAGAGTAGGATGTTATTTAAGTAATAATTAATTAGCAATTAATTATTAATTTATTATTAATTATTCAATTGATTAAAATATGTCGATTTTTTAAGTTTTATATTAGGCTGTTGGGTTTGTATGGGTGCAGAGTGGGAAGTTAATTAAGTAATAATTAATTAACAACTAATTAGCAATTTGTTATTATCATTTAATTGATTATTAATTATGTAAATTGTGAAATAATTGTATTTTTAATTTATATGTTAGGTGCGGGCTGCTGGGTTTGTAGGGGTATAGGGTGGGAAGTTTATTATTAATTAATTATTAAATAATTAATTCATATTTAATTGATTATTAATTGTGTTAGATGTATTTATTTTAGTTATATTTTAAGTGTGGGCTGGTTTAGGTTTGTAGAGATATGGTGCGGTAAGGTAATTAAGTAATATATAAATGACAGTTTTTTAAAGTGATAATTATTATTTTGTTTACTAATCATGTTAATTGTTTATTGGTTTTTATTTGTATATATATATATATATATATATATTGTGGTTTCTCCCACCGGGGCTAAAACTGTGTTTGTGTATATATATATATATATATATATATATATATATATATATATGTATCAAAGCAGTTCCTGCCCGTCCCCCTTCAAGGAACAGCAGCACGCAGGCACGGTCCTCTCAGTACCTCCCAGACCATTAAAGACCTCCACACAGTAGGTTGTGGCAAAGCAGTGTAGACATTTATTTCGGCAAAAATGTCACAGAAAAGTGCCCTCCATGACGCGTTTTGCTCCTCATGGGAGCTTGGTCACATGATGTGTCCCTTTAATATGACGTTTTTTAAAGTGATGACAGTGAATAAAGTGCACAACTGGCCTTTAGAAACAAGGCTCAATGTTTTCCGCATAAAAACAAAACAAATAGACATAGGCAACACCAATGCATAATGATATTCTTGCTACGGGGAAACATATTGGTCAATTAGATCATAACATTAATTGATATTGTATATATATAAAGATAGACAGACATTTTATATCTATCTATCTATGTATCTATCTATGTATCTATCTTTCTATCTATCTATCTATATAAATATGTATATTTTTTCCTTTAATTAATAAAGTTCAAATTGAGAGTTTTATATTTGTCATAAATTAATAGGGTTATGTTACATTTATATTATGTGTTTGACATGAAGTACTTTCCCTACTGTTGTACTGACTGGAGTGGAAATAGTCATTGTTACCTCTCCAAAGGCCAACGCTTTCCCTACTGTTGCAAAGACTGGAGTGAGAATAGTGAATGTACCCCCACCAGAGTCCAACGTTTTCCCTACTGTTGTACAGAGTGGAGTGGAAATAGTAAATGTTACCCCTCTGGGGGTCCAATGCTTTCCCTACTGTTTCACAGACTGGAGTGGGAATAGTATATCTATTATTCCCAGACTTTAGTTATTTTTTAAACATTGCTGAAATATATTTATTATTATTATTTGTTTAATTTTGTATTATTTGTAGATATATGGAGATTTATTATTTGTATAATTGTTTTTTAAATATTTTTAGTAAATGTATTTATTTAATTTGGTAATTACTTTTACATAATATATATATATACATAATATATATATATATATACATATATATATATATATATATATATATATATATATATATAATGCTTTTTATAGTAGTAAATGAAAAAACACAACAAAATGTAATAATGTGAAATATTTATCTTTAAAAACACTGTTTTATATATATATATATATATATATATATATATATATATATATATATATATATATATATATATATATATATATATCCAAACAGGTTGGGTCCTTCTGAGACCATTTCTCCCATTGTCAGGTGGCGTACAGCGGCGGCGAACCCAAGCCGTTACTTCTAATACTCCAAAGGTGCTTTTACAAAGCAAGTACGCACTCAGAGACAGATTCTTGATGAAAAAGGTTGTTTATTCCCAAATTACGCTACGCGTTTCAACACTATGCAGTGTCTTGATCACACAATGCTTCGATGTATACAGGCATATATATATATATATATATACACCCATACATATTTATGTGTGTATGTTTTACCGGGTACATATTTATATATATAGTATTGAATGTTACTTAAACATGTTTTATTTACAGTATAATAATGTTATATATTAGATATTTAAGGTTTACTATTTTAAACATTAATTATATTAAAATCATATTTGTGGGTTTTTAACAATATTAGTGTGAAACGATATAGTTGTTTTCCAATATTTTTGTACTTATCTCTATAAGTATACGGAAACTATATTTTTGTAACTGACCTACACCTACAGGTCCACAAAATAAAATACCATTAAAAACATAAAGTGTAAGAGAATTTGCAATTTCTTCTTTCTTTCTGAAGTAGCAAACACAGTGTGTCTTTGTTATGCAAGGCAGAGGCAAGAAAGATTGGTATAAGATTAGCCTGCTTGCATTTTGTTGTTTATGAATGTGACTTCTTTTTTCTTTTGTTTCTTCCAATTTTGTGTACTTGGACTAAAGGTGCAGGGTTTAGAAACATGTTTTCAGAATAGGGCTCTGCATTAGTTTTGCACACTGCAGAGAATGTGGGAGTATTACACATTTGATGTTTTGTTAGTATTTAATTCTTTCGCCAACAGCTGAAATTACTGGCTCATAGGCTCCTTGACCTATATGTATTATCACTTTTCCCATAGATGCAGAATGCGTGCAACCTTTGGTACATTAAGTCCATTTGCTCAGAAGTCAGTATTGATAGAGGTCAACTGAAAAGCAACCTAGGCTTTAAACATTTAGTGCAAAGTGTAGTGAAAAGAGCGGTATCAACACCCGTGTGGGATAGTGGTATAAGAGCAAAAAGCTGCATCACAAAAAACATTCATAGCTGGAAGGCATGTCATTATCATATGTGACATATTCAGCTAATAGTGACTTTTAAGCCAACTTCACTTTACTGCTGGGGTTTTGAGTCAACACTTACAATATTAAAATCAAACTTTTAAGCCCCAGAATACAATGTGATGTCTGTTAAAAAGTTAGGACTGACTTAAATTATGACACTTGACATGGGGCACTTGGCAGCTGTGAATCTCAATGCAACACCAGCAGCAGCCCTTTCCTGTAGTCAGGCGAGAAGTGCAAAAAAACAGCAGTTAGCATGTGGAAAGTATCAGGTTTCCAGTATCTTAGAATGCAGGGCTACAAATGAATCTGGTGTAATTCAAAGTTCTACAAGGAACTTTGCCTTCACAGGGTAGACTGCCCGACAATGATATAATATTTAGTAAGGAGCAGGTGACTGACCCCCCCCCCCCAACTGTGGCCAGGGATTTGTTTACTAAAAACATTTGAATATAACACGTTGTTACTTTCTTCATCCATTAATTTCCAATAAACTAGTGAATCCTGACAGAGTGAGTGTGAGCAACAATGAGATGTGAGATTGGGTATACAGAATAATCCGCGAGTGTGAGAGAGTGCAATACACAGACATCTATGCTTGGTATCTACCACAGGCCCATTGTTCACACTCTCAGTGGGAAAACCCTACATGCTCTGCAATACATCTCCTTTAACCCGTTTACTGCGGCGGAAATTCCACCGCGGTGCGGGCGTTCTATTACGCAGGCAGGGCTGCTTTGGCCAACGGTTTTGCGCAGTACCCGCAAGGTAGTGCTCGCGTCGGCCAACGTCCGACGGCAGCATGGAACGGGTTAAATTAAATGAGGGCATTATAACAATCACTGGAAACAAACAAAATGTTTGTAAGCATTGCAAAAAATGCTGATTTTGTCTTCTAGGGAATCAGACAGTTGAAAAAACTATGGTAAGTACTTGCTTAATATGATACCACAGCACTTCGACCCTATTATCTTCAGCCTTTTAAATGACCCTTACATTAACACCATACTTCATACATGTTCCTCAACAATAACTCCAAACCTAAAACTAACCTTGTTCTCTTTTTAACTCTTAAGAGCATAACTCTAAAATTAACCTGTCCTTTAAACATTATCTGAAACCCTAACCCAAAACGTACATGGATGTCAATTAGTATTAGCCAATTGTAGCAGCTGCTACTACTGCCATGCCCTTTGGTAACCCATGCACTGCCCTTGCCATCCCAGGTCTCAGGTAAAGGTGTTGTGAAGCCCCTACTCACGAGGGCGAGCAAGAGTTGCCATGGTTGCAATGTTTCTTTATGGCCCCTCTGACCTTTGTTCTGTAATCCGCAGATCTCCAGATAAAAGCTGACCAATACCAGTCCAAGAAGTTACCATGAGGTGAGAGAGGGGAATGGAGAGAGGGAGCACAAAAGACAGAAAGATGGAAAAAACAGCATCCAATAGGAACACTGCTCTCAGACTCAGCTAATCCTCCAGTAACATGGTTAATCCAGCGTAATTGTAGTACTGAATATCGACCCTCCCAGAATATCATGGTACAAGAATATCGAGGACAGAATATTGAGGGATAAAATATCGAAAAGTAAGTGCATATAGGGAGGTATGGATTTACTATTCCTAACTTCACATCTATGTACCTTGAAGGTATATGTGCCGCATAGATACATATATATGGAGTTTAGTATAGAAAATCTAGACTTACCTGACAATATTTATTTTATTTTTAGGTTTGTCCTTAGTATTGTGTCCCATCGATATTCTGAGGTCAATATTCAAGGTGCACACCATCCAGCTTGCATAACGCCTTTGTGAAAGAAGCGCTTTATCACATAGGTACATAATTTAAGTGGCCATGCTTCATTATTGTTAAATATGGCAGTTCCAGCTTTCTCCTACTGAGAGCATCATTATATACACCTGATGCTTCCCTGCCTTAGAGGCGACATCAGCGTCTATAAACTAAAGTCTCGGGGATGGTTCTGCCCGAAGAAGTCAGCATGTGGAATTAAATGACTGGAAAACTGACAGGTTCCTCCATGGACCTATTTGTGTGACTCTCTGTACATTATTGTATCATCCATTCCCCTACTGGGAAGAAGTGGTAGTGCTTAGAACGAGGCTAACCCCCATTATAGAGCACTATGTAAAAGAATCTGCACAAGAGAGTCACATGGTATAATATAGCCTTCCATCTTTGCTAGATGGAAAGAAGAAGCACAATAGAGCTGATAGTAATGGTATTTCCCATCTGTTCAATACAACTTCGGTGAGTTAGCAGCATATGAAATCACATATTGCATTTAACATGCCATAAACTTGGAGGGAAAAAGGCCTCCATGGCAGATTTCTGTTTGACTTAGAGACTGATTTTGAGTTTAGCAGACAGAGTAGTGCCCGTCAGAATGGCGGAGGACATTACCTCCACCACCCCAAGGGTATCCAGCAGCTCAAATTTAGAGAGGACCATAGGCCCTGTCATCATTACTAAACGTTTGGTGTACAGCTGCTGTTTTAAAGTTTGCTCATCAAACTTTTGACTCTTGGTTTTTCAAAACAAAGTCCCAAAGTGAGTGTTTGTTTTTGAAAAACAAAAATACTAATGACCCAGACACCTTGGAGTTTTCTCCCATGGTGTGGGGGTCAATTTTGTTTTTATCCTATCCCTCACTACTGGATTTTTCCTGGCAGTGACAGACAGGAAAAAAGTGCATTATACCATTCAACTTAAAGAGGGCAGAGAATGTAATGCCATTCACCCAACAGCCCTACTCCGTCAATGTGTCATCTGAATTATTCCATCAACAGAGCCAATGGGGGCTCCGTTGACGGAATACTCAAGGTCTCCCATCAAAAAATTAGGTGGGCTGACCAAGGGTTTGGTGAGCTGGATACTCTGTCACGTATCTGATGGGGTACCCTGGCCAAACTCAAAATCAGGCCGTTAGTATTTTACAGTATTTATGCTCAGTAACATTTTGTAGGCTTACTTGGGAATTCTTGCCCATGGATCACCATCAAGCAGAAAACCTAAAAGCTATAACCATTCAACCTGGTAAAAGCATATTTTTCAAATATAAATGTGCCAGATGGTAAAAGGGTTTACTCCCACTTTGATCTCCTACTCCCCTTAGGTATCTCAAAAGAAGCACACATCATCATGACAATTGTTCTGCTTGTCTGGGAGGAGGGATAAGTGTAAACGTCAGTGGCCAAAAAATGTATCATGTGAATTTGTGCCTGGGGAAGGCGGAAGAAAATTACAAAGTCCCTTCACTCCATTAATGAGCAGCAGTAGCAGTTCTACCCGCCTCTCTGTTATCAGGTGCAGGGGTTACCATCGGTCATTTAAGGGACACTTCCGGTTATTGAGTGCCGAGCGTATAGTTTGTTAATACAAATATATAAGGGAGCCTTTAGCCTCCCATCATAGGACAGGCACCAGGAGCCATCGCCGCTCTTCATGTGCTTGTACCATGAATCTCTGGCCCAACTTTCAGCGCTGTTGGACTTGGCCCTTTTGGCAGGTTCACCCCTAAACTTTTTGCCTTTCATTGTGACCTGATGTTAGTTGTTTTTGGCTTCTGCGCACTTTAATACTGTGTCGCAGTGCAAAGTGTGTGTGCTCCCCAAAACCAGTTGCATCTGGTTTTTCTCTAAACCCTGCGCTTTGTGGTGACAAAGGGAAAAGTAGTATAAATGTAGGGGCTGTGACCCCAATTTGGGTGTGCTTGTATTCTTGTGGGGACACGCTGCCAGGAGGAACCGCCGCGGGACCCAGCTGCTGTGTCCTGTGGGTCCCTGCATGCTGGCCTGCCTGGCTGCGCCTTGCTGGGGTCTCCCCAGCACCAAATATCCTCTGATTCTGCCTTCCTGGGGACTTTGTGGAACCTAGCGCCTGCAGATTTGGAGGAGCAGCGCTTCTCTTTTCACTGCAGCCCAGAGCTGCGAGCATTTTGAAAAGGGGATTCCCCCGCTTCTGGTGATTGCTTTAACGCGGGTGCCCACCCCGCTCTGAATTGGTAATTTTCAGAGGGAGCCTACCCCTCATTGCCCGCTTTACTTTATTCTTAACTGCAGGTGCCCACCCCCCATCTCTGCCGTGTTGGGTTGCTATTTATATACTTAGCAGGTGCCTACCCCGCAAGTGTCTTTGTTTACAACGTGAGCCTATCCCGTATTACGCCCACACGAAAGAAATCACTGCCGCGGCTGGGCATTTAAGGATGTCAGGCAATCTGTGCTGAAAAGTGGGCGGGGGCTCTCCGCAAGCGACCAGGAAGTCCGGGATCCTCGCGGACTCCCATTGCAAAGTCCTGGGTCCCAGGAGGGGGCCTGGGTGAAGTGAGTTAAGGCCGACCCGAAGAAGTCAGTGCGGCCGACAAAGGAAGACAGCCCCAGCGCGACCAACGGTTCTTCAAGGCGGGACCCCCGTAGTGTAGAGGGAGTCCCGCGGACAGCCTCAGCGGGACCAGGAGATGAGGCAGCAGCACCGTGTCCACGTGAGCCCCATGACGCGACCGAAGCTCTGCTGGCAGGGGAGAAAGAGGAGAAGTGCAGCCTGATGAGAGCCGGTGAGTGGAGCTCGAGATAATCCGTGTTGGGGGAGGCAGAGTCCGAGCGGCCCTGTCTGGCAGCGGGCCGCTCCAACATTGTTGAGCAGTTTCTTGAGTGCTCCACAGTTCTTTAGGGGCAGGTTCCGTTCTTGTGGGGGCTAAGTATTTTAGTAGTCCCAGAGAGGGCCCCTGATATCCCGTGGAGGGTCAATGCCTTTTTTTCTTACATTGGGGGCAAAGCATTACAGATTCCCAGAGTGGGACGTCAGAGTGCACGGTGAAGGCCCACCCCCATTGCTTGTGGGGCGTTGTATTGGGCACCAGAGGCACAGGGAGCGCCAGGTCTGCCGGTGCATCCCCACAGCGGCCCTGCGAAGCGCAGACAGCTGCAACGTTTGGGCCCATTTATTCTGTTAGACTGCCAGTAGAGGTTGGACAGAGGGTGCCAGTGCCAACCTTTGATTTCACAGCTGCCCAGCAATTAGTGGGCAGCTGCCACGTTTAGGCTAGCGCAATTGCGTACTTGGTGTTTGCTGCTGAGGCAGCCAGGGGGGGTCATTTGAGAGGTCCCCCCCTCGAGCCCTGACACTATTGGACAAAGGGCGTTGGAGCCCTGTGCGAGGCCAGTTGGCCTGGGGACAGTTTTTATGTCTTGTGCCCCCGCTTGGGGCACACTGTGTTTATGCCTAAATGTGATGTCTACTGCACAATGCCTTTATGCCCTGTTTTATACCTCTAAATGTGTTTTATGATTGGGAGGTTGTTTTGCGTATTATGGTTTATGCTAGAGAGATTATGTTTCACTGTGTGATTTATGCCTAATGTGATGATTATTGCATAGTGTGGTTTTAGTTGCAGGATCTAATGCTAAGGTCCTTCTTTTACCAGTAATTACTGGTTGTGCTCTACCTTTATTATTTGTGCTACATTTACAATTGGTGATTTGTGATGGTTAGCTTAGTGGCCCCAGTGGCCCTGTCAGGTGTATCTAATCCCCTGTAAATACTGCCCAGTGCCAGTTGGCACAGTGTACCTTGTGTGATTATGATCTAATGTGTTTTTGGTACTACAAAGGCTATTTTTATATATAACCTTGTGTGGAGTACCTTTTGTGGTGTGCCTAGTGTGTTGCGCAAACGCTTTACACATTGCCTCCGGGATAGGCCTGACTGCTCATGCCAAGCTACCAAGGGGGTGAGCAGGAGTTATCTTTGGCATGTAACTCCCCAGCCCTGACTAGAGTGGTGGTCTCTGCCTGGCTTTGGCGCAAGCCTTAGCCAACCAGAGATCGCATTTCTAACATTGGTGATCAGCGGTGGGATTAGGACTTGTGTTTGCGCAATACCACAGCGACAAATGGTTGCACTACAAACTCTGCATTTAGATAGTCACATGTTTGGGGATTATTGTTTCTGAGTGTTATTTTATTGTTTCTCCTAAGAGTGTCATTTGTGGATTGAGTACTCTTGCTTCAGCTCAGACAGCTAGGTCCCCTGTGTTACACGTGTCTCTGAGCATCCTGCCAAGATGGAGTCTGCTTTTAATTTCTGTGGTCTGTTTAGATACAGTATGTATGAGTTGGTACAGTTCTGTGAAGAGAGAGACATAGCAGTGAGCGGGTCAGACACCCAGTCCAAACTTAGGGATAACCTAATTCAATGGCCGAAGGATGACTGGGAACGTGAGCGCAGTGAGGAGGAGAGGGCCCGGGCCGCACACCAAAAGGGTGGTGGGTCTGATGGGAACCCTGAAGAGTCTGAAGAGGAGGAAGAAAATGACAGGACAGAGACGCCAGTAGATAATGAGGACCCCATGGATAGGGAGTCCCGTGCTGGGTCCAGTGTTGGGGGCAGCGCCCCATCCCTTTTCCTGTCCCCAGAGAGTGGGTAGATAGGAGGGAAGAACGGGAGCATCAGCTGGCTTTGGAGAAGCTCAGGTTAGATCGGGCCAAGGAGATAGCGCAGCTGAGTGTGGAGGAGAAAAAGCTAGAGACCGAAAGGGTCCTAGCGCAGGAGAGGATGGCGGAGGCTGAGAGGGCCTTCACCAGGGAGAAATTAGCTCTGGAGGGTAGATTATCCCCTGAGCGCAGTTATAGTTTTCTGGATTCCCCCGTGAGGGTGTAGTCCAGTGGTGGCAGCGATATAGAGTCCAGTGCAGGAAGTCCCATTCCCAGTTCCCAAAGTATTATACCTTGTTCCCGAGAGGAGGAATGCAAGTTGAAGTTCAGGGACAGTAACAAGATGTCTCACCAGGATTGGACGACTTTTGTGGATGAATGTTATGATGCACTGATAGATTGGCTGACGGTTAACCCGGAGTCGGATTTGGATGCAGCAGTGAATATGATTATCAAAGAGCAGATGCTCAGTTATTGTTTGCCAGTGTTGCGACAACACCTGTTGAGATGTGACTCCTTTAGTCCATGAGTCCTTGCACAAGAAGCACACCTCTAGGAAAGTGCCCAAGGCATTGGGGAGTGATCTCGAAAATAGTGGCTCAGGTATCTTCCAGTCTTGTATTTGGGAAGAGGTTCAGAGTGGCCCAGCTAAGTCTCAGAGTTGTGAGAGGGGTGTAGGGGCTCACGTCCTGTCTCAGTGGAGTAGGAGTGAGTGTTCCCAAGTGTCCGAAACACAGTCTCAGAACCTGGATGGTTTCTTCAGGAAACACCAGGTTGGGGGCCTAGGCTGTCCTGTTAGTCCATTGGAGGAGGATCTCTTAATGTCTAGAGAACCTGTAGCATCTGTAAATAGAGTTCCAGTGGTTCTGGTGTCTTACAGTGCTGCTCCAGTTGGGGGTACAGAAGTCCAGAGAGAGGGGTGATATGGGGCTATGTACCCCAGTGGAAGAACCAGTGGGTCAGGGACCAGCCAGTTGGGCTGAGTTCCCTTGGAGTCACCATGGTGACACCACTTCTGTTCTGGGGATCTTCGCGTACTGTCAGGTGGACAGGGGACGGGAGATCTGCGCCAGGCAGACTGTCACACAACACATGAGGCACGTGTTACTCTCGGGGGAATACTGTGTGATTCCTCAGAAGTCCTGGAGTGCCAGGCAAGTACTCCGCCAAAGGGTTTAGACCCAAGGGTGGGAAGCCAGGTTCAGAATCTGCCGGACCTGGAGGGAACCGTAACCCGTGTCCTGACCGGATCATCTTCCTGGGGTACCGCTCCAGTTGGGAGGGTGCAGAACTCTGGAAGGGGGTGCAGAGGGAGGGAGTACTCGCCTCTGACCCTAGTTTATCCTGAGGGGTTAAGCCCTAGGTTGGAAGACCAGTTATACAAGAGAGGTCCTGAACTGGTAGGAGAGTGATGTTCTACGGGTGCCTGTCAAAGGAGGAGAGGGCGGAACCCTAGAAGAAGAGGTTGGGGTAGGAGAGCCTCACCCGTGACTTCTGGCCAGCCTGAGGGTGCAGACCTTAGGCTGGAGGATCAGTGGCAGTCTAGAACTGTCCTGAGGAGGGGAAGAGTGGAGAATGGCTACTATCAGCCAGGGCTATCTACCCCCCCCCCCTCTTTGAATGGGCAAGGACCAGTGACATCTGGGTAACCTAGGGCCTGGTCCTGGCCGTGGACAGTTAGGGAGTACCAGTGGGGTAGCCCGGTTGCTCCGGATAGCTTTTTCAGAAGGAACTACATGGGTTCACTGTGGCATAGAACAGGAGGGTGTCCCAGCAGTTGTGGGCCCGCATCCTTGTTCTATTGCCCCGAGCAGGGAAGCTCTTCACAGTGGTGATTGGTCTGCCCTGCGTTTTGGCTGGAAGGGGGTTGTGTTGGACTTGGCCCTTTTGGCAGGTTCGCCCCTAAACTTTTTGCCTTTTAATGTGACCTGATGTTAGTTGTTTTTGGCTTCTGCGCTCTTTAGCACTGTGTCAGTGTGTAAAGTGCGTGCGCACTCTGAGTGCGTGTGGTGAGATTGGCCTGCCCTCTCATAGGAATGCATGGGGGTATGTGTGTCCATGGTAATTCCTGGTGTGAGAGGAGTGCAGGGGCGAGTTTGGTATGTGCGAACTCGTGAGAATAAATGCTGTGCAATGGTATGTGCAGAATTATTGTGACTGGTGGAGAAGTGCCACTTTTAGAAGTTGGCACTTCTGTGTGCTGTGTGTCTGCCTTCCTGATGTGGAGTGCATGTCTGGCTTGTGATTGACAGGGGCTGGATGGTGTGCCTGGCTCCAGGAGCCAGGATGGGTCTGCCCAGTGGTGAATATGGAGATCTGCATGTAGATGGGAGGGAGGAGTTGCACCTGGGACCTGAATAGGGCTGTGCCTTCCCTCCACAATGCTGGCTCTGCCCCCTGTGGTGCGTCTGAGCACCTAGCCCCCACCTGACAAAGGGGAGAGGAGCTGAGCACAACAAAGTGCTCCAAAGCTCCCCAAAACCAGTTGCATCTGGTTTTCCCTAAATCCTGTGCTGTGTGGTGACAAAGGGAAAAGTAGTATAAATGTAGGGGCTGTGACCCAAATGTGGGTGTGCTTGTGTTCTTGAGGGGACTCGCTGCCTGGAGGAACCGCCGCGGGACCCAGCTGCTGTGTCCTGTGGGTCCCTGTGTGCCTGGCTGCGCCTTGCTGGGGTCTCCCCAGCACCAAAGATTTTCTGATTCTGCCTTCCTGGGGACTTTGTGGAACCTAGCGCCTGGGAGCACTTTTGTGCAGATTTGGAGGAGTAGCGCTGCTGTTTTTACTGCAGCACGGAGCTGCGAGCATTTTGAAAAGGGGATTCCCCCGCTTCTGGTGATTGCTTTAACGCGGGTGCCCACCCCGCTCTGAATTGGTAATTTTCAGAGGGAGCCTACCCCTCATTGCCCGCTTTACTTTATTCTTAACTGCAGGTGCCCACCCCCATCTCTGCCGTGTTGGGTTGCTATTTATATACTTAGCAGGTGCCTACCCCGCAAGTGTCTTTGTTTACAACGGGAGCCTACCCCGTATTGTGCCCACATGAAGGAAATCACCGCCGTGGCTGGGTATTACAGGAAGTCACGCAATCTGTGCCGAAAAGTGGGCGGGGCCTCTCCGCAAGCGACAAGGAAGTCCTGGAGCCTTGCTGGCGCCCATTGCAAAGTCCTGGGTTCCAGGAGGGGGCTCGGGTGAAGTGAGTTAAGGCCGGCCCAAAGAAGTCAGTGCGGCCGACAAAGGAAACCAGCATCAGTGCGGCAAACAGATCTTCAAGGCGGAACACCCGTAGTGCAGAGGGAGTCCCGCGGGCAGCCTCAGTGCGACCAGGAGATGAGGCAGCAGCACCGTGTCCGCCCGAGCCCTGTGACGCGACCGAAGCTCTGCTGGCAGGGGAGAAAGAGGAGATGTGCCGCCTGATGAGACCCGGTGAGTGGAGCTCGAGATAGTCCATGTTGGGGGAGGCAGAGTCCGAGCGGGCCCGTCTGGCAGCGGGCCGCTCCAACATTGTTGAGCAGTTTCTGGAGTGCTCCACAGTTCTTTACGGGCAGGTTCCTTTCTTGTGGGGGCCAAGTATTCTAGGAGTCCCAGAGAGCGCCCCAGACATCCCTTGGAGGGCCAATGCCATTTTTTTCTTACATTGGGGGCAAAGCATTACAGAATCCTAGAGTGGGACGTCAGAGGGCACGGTGAAGGCCCACCCCCATTGCTTGTGGGGCGTTGTTTTGGGCACCAGAGGCACAGGGAGTGCCAGGACTGCCAGTGCATCCCCACAGCTGCCCTGCGAAGCGCAGACAGCTGCAACGTTTGGGCCCATGTATTCTGCTAGAATCCCAGTACAGGTTGGACAGAGGGTGCCAGTGCCCACCTGTGGTTTCACAGCTGCCCAGCAATTAGTGGTCAGCTGCCGAGTTTAGGCTGGCGGAATTGCGTACTTGGTGTTTGCTGCTGAGGCAGCCAGGGGGGGTCATTTGAGAGCTTCCCCCCTCGAGCCCTGACACTATTGGACATAGGGCGTTGGAGCTCTGTGCGAGGCCAGTTGGCCTGGGGACAATTTTTATGTGTTGTGCCTCCGCTTGGGGCACACTGTGTTTATGCCTAAATGTGATGTCGACTCCGCAATGCCTTTATGCCCTGTGTTATACCTCTAAATGTGTTTCATGATTAGGATGTTTATTTTGCTTATTATGGCTTATGCTAGTGAGATTATGTTTCACTGTGTGATTTATGTCTAATGTGATGATTATTGCATAGTGTGGTATACGTTGCAGGATCTAATGCTAAGGTCCTTCTTTTACCAGTAATTACTGGCTGTGCTCTACCTTTATTATTTGTGCTACATTTACAATTGGTGATTTGTGATGGTTAGAACAGTGGCCCCAGTGGCCCTGTCAGGTGTATATAATCCCCTGTAAATAATGCCCAGAGCCAATTGGCACAGAGTACCTTGTGTGATTATGATCTAATGTGTTTATGGTAATACAAAGGCTATTTTTATATATAACCTTGTGTGGCGGTCCTTTTGTGGTGTGCCTAGTGTGTTGCTGCTGTGTGTGTGTGTTGCGCAAATGCTTTACACATTGCCTCCGGGATAGGCCTGACTGCTCGTGCCAAGCTACCAAGGGGGTGAGCAGGGGTTATCTTTGGCGTGTAACTCCTCAGCCCTGACTAGAGTGATGGTCTCTGCCTGGCTTTGGCGCAAGCCTTAGCCAACCAGAGATCCCATTTCTAACAAGCGCTGACCAGTGTCTGACTGTGGACCAACTCAAACCCAACCTGACCTCATTTTTCCCGGTGAGTGCAGGTGGTGGGCACCAAAACTCATTTTTGGGAATTAAGACTTATTTTTCATCTTCAGATCCAGAGAAAGGATGAAAAGGGAGAAAGAATTAAAAATAGAAATAAATGGAATAGTGACAAAGGGTGAAAGCAGAGATGAAAAAGAACATGAAAGAGAGATATGGAGACAGGAAGTGTTGGGTGAAGGAAGAAAGAGGCATGAGGTGGAATTAATACTGTATCAAATATATATTCTTATCACTACTTATATATTATTAGTAGTCCACAAATAAATGTAGCATTTGTTGACTTACTGTTACATCAATGCCTGAACTCATGAAGAAATTTGTAAAATGCATCTTACTATGCATCTATAAATCATCAATCCATTTTGATTTAATATCAGTTTCCAAAAGTTAAAGGACAGTTCATCATACAGAATTGAAAAGGTTAAAAACATATTTCATCATCACAGATCATAAATTTGGATATAGTATGTTTTCCCTTATTTTCTCGAAGAGCAAGCACACTTAAAGGACAAATAAGGAGCCCGGGGGGGGGGGATTACTCTTGCCGAGCAAAAATAGAAAAAAAGACTGCCAAATGGTGCATTTTTAAGCAAATTAATTTAGTGAGAAAGAAAGGTTTATGAAGCAGTTGGTATGTATATTCTTGAAATAGTAAAACAAATGAAAAACTGCCACATATCTTACTGCATTTTATGTTCAAAAGTTACTCTAATGTGCACATTTTACAGCGCATCAAATTAAAGCCCTTTAAAGTGTGGGCTTGCCCAGTGTCTTACACTACATGCTTCATCAACTTTGGAAGCAAAATGCTCTTACCAGGCTTCAGGTAGCACCCACAGCTGCTGGTTGCAATCAGTCACATAGAAATATGTGCAGACAGGTCTTTGAGTGGGATGAAAAAATGTGGGCTCTCTAAAAGGGGAACATGTAAAATACATTTCTGTGATTTTCATAGTTTGCCACTCGACCAGTATTTTGGTTTTGTCTGGGGTGATCCTGCATCCAGATGTAAAACACAACTGACATATACCTAAAACTTACCAGTACTATTTGCTTTGTCAATGGCTGTCAGCAGTTTGAGATAAGTAACAACAATGATTTGTTATAAATATTTAACATTGGAAATGTTTCAATTCTGAAATTGTGAGACTGGTGAATTAAATATTATTGAGGCCTGTGGGAGGAGAATTGGCCTTCAGTTATGTGTGCGTTATGTTAGTTATGTATCCTCTTTTTCTCTGCACCTCGTCCACTGCACATCTTCAGCATCATCTCTTTCCTCTTCAGCAGCACCCTCTTTTCACACTCCCCCAAATGCACTTTCTGGTGTCCCCCTCACTTCACCACCCACAAACATACACTGCACTCACTCACATTTAAGCACTTCATTTTCTTTACTTTTGCCTTGTAAATATTTAGACATCTGTGCACCGCCGTCACAAATATTTACACAGACTTTCAATTTCAACCGGAATACATGACCATTGTTCTGTGTGCTCTGCAGAGAGGCCAACCCACTGACAGGCACTTTGCTTTGTCACTAACTTCAGTGCAAGAGCTCTTAATCAAAGCCCCTCATAAATACCTGACACAACTCAAAGTATGCACAATACAGGAGTAATAAGATGAATAAAAAAAATACAGAAACACAACACATGCTTGAATAGCTAACACGCTAGGGGACTACAAGATTAAGTAAAACATGAAATAAAAGAGGAACTAAATCGCTGACATGCATTACCTTAAAGTTTTTAACATTAATTATTCGTAAATCAATCCATGTATTTGGAATTAATGTTAAGGGCATGACAATAGGGACAGTTTTAACGTCATAGAGGATGTAACTGTGTTTACTATAAGCACATATTTCTCCCTATGCGTGTGACTCAGATATTTGGATCAACTTTGCAAGGGAACAAAACCCTGCTCGTCTAATGGATCAATTATGCGGGTGAGCAAATGCAACAGCTCCACTTCTAAAAGGGCCAGCAACCTCCAGCCAGGGCCTGGGGATTCATAGTGTGGGAAATTAGCATAACTAGGGGTTTCAGGAAAAATTACCTACCATTACAGAGGACAAGGCTTCAAATCACACGTGCTTGCATCCAGTCTGACCGAGTGACGAATGGAAGAGAGTGGGATCTATGCCTGTGAGTGACGGTCATCTGGCCTCACACAGGGATGCAGACTCCGACGCCTGAAACTATCACAATGACAGCATCATTGACCTACAGTGGATACCACCATAGACTACAATGGCGAATGAAGGGCTCAGAAAGGTAGGCTGTGTGTCACATTGCAGAAAGTTGATTTACTTCCTGGCTTCTGTCTCCTGCTTCAGAGCAAGGCTGGGCAGGCAGCAGGGACCAGGCAGCCCGGACTGAAATACATCTATTCAATATTTTTTCAAATAATATTGCAGGAATTTCAGTGAGGCACAGTCCCGGAGCCCTAATAGAAAAACTTTCACTGCCGCAGAGTTCACCGCAGGGCTGACGATAAACATTACATTTGGCAAGCGGAGTGAAGGCAGGGTGACAGACGTAAGCACCTCAGCTGCCTGAGACAGTGTGCCGGGTTTTACACACACACACCATTTCCCCATAGGAGCCTGTGTTACGGCCGGTTGTCAGGCGGTACACAAGGTCCCGTAGGAAACAATGGGAATACGACCGAACAGTGTTCAGTCGCATCATAATCGGGTGGGCGGAACCGAAAGTTCCCACCCGACATCGCAATTGGACCCTAAATGGTGTTTTAACTGGTGTGATGACGTATATAATCCCATGTTCCTTCTATCAGCTCAAGACCCGACAAGATAGCTGAAATGAAAGAAACTAAAGCGGTACTCCTTGTTTACTTTCGGACGTTTACACTCACTGACCTACCAACCCTCTGGAGTAAGGAGGATGCTGTATAAGTTTGGGACAAGGAGTTAATTATTTGATGTCATGTGAGGTCAAAGCACGTGTGATATCACTCCTGCTTCCCCTGACTTCTCTTGTCTGTAAATAGATGTGTACATCGCTTGTGCAATGCGAAAAATGAAAGTTCACACAGGCTGATTTTGCTTCTGAAAAATCAATCAATCAATCAATCATTCAGGGGTCTGTAAAGTGCACTACTCACCCGTGAGGGTCTCATGGTGCTGGGGAGGAGCGGCTCCGGATCAGTCGGAAAGCCAGGTCTTGAGAGCCTTCTTGAAAGTGTGCAGGGTTGGGGAGCTCCTGATGTCAACAGGGAGCTCATTCCAGGTCTTGGCTGCGATGTAGGAAAAGGCTCTCCCGCCGGTTCTGTTTCTGCGGATGCGGGGGACCTCTGCCAGGGCGAGGTCCGCCGAGAGAAGGTTCCTCTTGGGTACATGGAAGGAGATTCTCTCGTTGAGGTATTTGGGTCTGATGTTGTTGAGGGACTTGTAGGCGTGAGTGAGGAGTTTGAAAGTGACCCTATCCTCAACGGGGAGCCAGTGGAGGCCTCGTAGGTGTTGAGTCATGTGCTTGTGACGCGGTGTTCCGAGTACCAGTCTATCTGCGGCGTTCTGGATGGTTTGGAGTTTGTGTAGAAGAGTTCTGTTGATACGCACGTATATAAAGATGACAACCTGTGACAATGGCCTCGAGCTTTTTCAATCACTCCTTTTACTATTTGCTGGCCGACTCTTTAAGGCTGCCACAATGAATGTGTTCTTTACATTAAAACGACTTATCCTTATATATACAGAACTAAACATTCCTTTATGACCACCCGTTCTGGAGCACAGTGGGAGCCATTATCTGCCGCTGATCCCTAGCTTATACCACTTCCTCCCCACAACTCATCTCAGTTCACATAACCGCACTTGTCAGTGGTGAGCGTTGAGGAACCCTGCCGGCATTTAGGACTCTCTCTGGCCCAGAAGAGAACGATGCAGCGCGCGCTCGGCTCTGCAATATCTGCACTGAATGCTAAAGCCAGCCCAGATGCTAAACTCATGCATAGAACATAGGCTGTCTAATCATATGCGCGTGCCATTGGCAATCGGAGCATACATTTTATTCAGCGAGTTTCCAGTTCAGAGGCACCGGTCCGGCTTTACCATTAATTAGGCATATTTTATTATTAAAGCACGGGACATGTTTCAGAGCTGTCCTTCTCTGTTCCCAGCAATTAAAAAATATGCATCTTAAATCTGAGGCGCTTTGTCCTTCTGGTTTTATTCCCCAACTAGGGAAAGGACGCCTTTGTATTGTACGAAATAAGAGTTAAAAATCTCCCCTGTCTGACTGTTTCAGAGAGTGAGCCTTCTGTACAAAACGAAAATGACTAAAATGGTGCCCTTGAAGTCTGAAGCCCGGTGAAAGTAGAGGCCATAAAAATTCATGTATTCTGCGAAACTGTGCAGAACCCTGCAACCACCGCTGGTTAAAATGATGACTGTAGTCGGGATGTCTGTGTGCATTATGCAATGGTATGCCTCTGTAAGCCCAACATATGCAATTGTGCATCTGAGCCGAACTGAAAATGCGACTATTAATTTGATGTTTTATGTAGGGCTTTTCAGGGCACTTGTGTAGTTTATAGGCACTGTCACTTACTGGTGTTACTATTACCCAATTTAATGGCATTCAATTTAACAAACCCAGAAGTAGGGGACTATTCATGGGGGGGGGGGAAGGGTGTAGTGTCTACCACTTGCTCAATAAATGTAAATCCCTGGTTACAAGTTGGGTCAGAAAGCACATGGTGGCTTGTGCAAGTGACTGATATCCCCTAAAAGGAGTCCCAGTCACACACAGGCACTCCATGTGATTCACAGCACCATTTAATGCATTTATATAACCTTGCAGAATTCCGTAATAATACATTTGTTTATGATGCACTCTTCTACTCCAATCATTTTATTCAAGAGTGCAGTCAAACAAAATCCCTTTAAACTTTTCCAATAAATAAACCTGAGGTGCATGTAGGGGTTGGGGCAGATGGGTGGGGTGGGGGACTCAGAGGTTTGAGTCAATAATCTCTATCAGAGACAAGGTACAGATTTCACCTATACTAATAAAAATAAAAGAACCAGTCCCTACCAATATGGCCGACTATGACAACCTTCTGCGCCATGACCCATTAAGATGGAGCTGAGAATTATTATTTCCTCTTTACAGTGGCGGCTCCCCCGCTAAGGCGGAGGAGCATCGCCCCACTGACTTCAATAGGAAAAATAAAATGATAATAACGTATAGTTAATATCATTTTTTTTCCTATTGAGGTGAGTGACTCTTGGGGCGGGAAGGGGCGTGGCTGGCCAGAGCAGGTAGAGGGGTGGTTTACATGCCTTAAGTGCGCATGACTGCTTGACCGGCCATCTCGGTGCCCCAAATAGTCCTGCGTACTTTGCATCTTCCCCACCAGGCTTGCTCTACACAGCCTGGTGGGGAACATGCAAAGCCTCCCAGTCCCCGTCTGAGCGCCGCGGTTCGGCGCTCAGACCAAGCACAACACTGCATTGCAGGGTTGTGATTGGCTATGGGAAACCTGGGAGCCCGGGTGCTTCCTGCTCCTTCCTGCAGCCAGCAGAGACAGGAAGAAGAGGACAGAGAAGAGGAAGTGGCCGGCCGGCCCAGGTAAGTGTTTTTTTTTTCCTGTTCCGTCCCGCACCCCCCGCCTCACCACTCCCAATCAGTAGCAGTCACTACTGCCTCTTCATTTTCTGTCTGAATATTGTGAGTATACTGTTGTCTGATACTGATTTGCTTGCTTTTTCTATGGATGTTGTTTTTATTGTTTGCAAAGGTCTCCTATAGTGACAAGCCCTAATAGAAACCCTCTGAAGATATGCACCAGCATCCTCGGTTTGAATTCATAGTGAGAGCCTCCCCTAGTGGCTTCAATTATTCACGCTCCTTTTTTCCTTTAAATAACTAATCAACAATGGGTTGCATTTCTTATGGGGGCTCTTGCCTCTGTTGAGTGATTAGGCCCCCCACACTTTGTAATGTTACTAGCCGCCACTGCCCTAATCACTCAACAGAGGCAAGAGCCCCCATATAGGAGACCTTTGCAAACAATAACAACAATATCCACAGCGCTGGGATTGCTGGCTCCAAAGTGAGCATGTCAGATTGGCCTGCTGTAGACAGCCAGCCAATCTGACATGCGCACTGAGCACTTGCAGATATAGCCTGCATCCACAGGAATATGCCACGCCCCCACCATCACACTCACGCAAATGAGGCACACAGACAGATTAATAAAATGGCAAATTACCATTTTAATAATGTATCTGTGTTCACCTGCCACGCTCGCAGTAAGTGGGTTGATGCTCTTCTGCCCATCAAGATGAACCACCCCTGGATTATGAGGCTCTGCTTACTTTACTAAGTTATATTTAGAGATTAGGGACAGGGAGCATGATCTCAGGCGCTGGTCCCACGATGTTTCCTCTGAGTCACCAGGTCGGGTTACCATATCAACAGGGAAGTAGGACACGTTTCCTGTTTGTTTGAGCAATCCGATCTTGGTGCAGCAATGTTAAAATCAAGAGCCATAGCTCACTATGGGGCTATGTGGTCTTACAGATACCTGCAGTGCAAGGGTTCAGATCCCACCAAGGGCCATTAGCATGGAGCAGAGAAACTACTCCAGAAAAACAAAAAATGTGCCCTCTGACTTTTCTTGGAAAGAAGCTCCCCATAATTCAAGAACTACTGAGCATTATTTCCTGTCGCGTATGGAGCTGCTCCAGTCCATGATCAATAAAGTAGTGGAAGCTGCTTTGTTGGTGGGAAAAGGACCCTCTGCTAAGATATCTAGGGCGGATCCCATCTGCTAAAAGAGCTGCACTAGGAAATTGATCCTTCTGAGGAGAAGGTTGATCACAGGGAAAGATATGTTCAGGAAGACTGAGCTGTCACACAAGTGGTCCAGAAGTTGAGTCACTTCCAGGACCAGCGGTGCAAGAGGAGGAGAATTCATTTTTTTCTCAGGATAGTCATAGGGAACCTGATGTTTCAGATGTACTAAGCATTTTGGAGCCAAAAATGGTCCGATTTGCAGTATCGAGCCCTTTATAACCACAAAAAATGCTTTTTTCAAATGTATGAAAGGCAAAATACGAATCTGTAACTTGTTACTGAATCTCAATTTGATTTTGTGATTCGGTATTTGGAAGTGGTTTGTTTAGGGCATCCCTTGCAAATGAAAAGGGGGGGCCCTCGGCCCCCCCGCACGCATGGCGGCGCGGCGACCGTCGCCCCCCCTTTCACCATGGTTGTCTCTCGACGGTGGGGGCGGGCCCTCTGGGGCGCGACCCACCGCCGATTGGCCGGCGGCCTCCCTGACCCGGATGCAAAGTAGAAGGTCCGGGTCAGGGGGGGCGGGCTGCAGGAGGGGCGGGTCGGGGGGGCGTGCCCCCCCGCCTGGCCCCTCGGGAATAAGAGGTGGGGAGCGCCCAGGAGACCCCCTTGTCCCTGGACGCTCCCTCACGAACAGTGTGCCCCGCGCTCGGGGCTTCTTTGTTCCGTTAATAGTGTTGTTTATTTTTCAGATCTCCGTTCGGCGTTGCGGAGCAGCAGGACCCCGCTGGATCAGGAGCGGTACCTGGAACGTCGTGATCGCTGATTTTTCGTTGTCCGCAGGCTGAGGGAGCTGCGACCACGTGGGACACCGCCTTTGCCCGGGAGCATCGCATCGCCGTGTGTGGAGAGCCGTCGGGAGCACAAGGGTGCGGAGGCGTCGGGGAGTGCGGGGTAACGATCGCCTCTTGAGACGGTAAGGTAGCGTGTGAGGCAGGGAACTCCAGTAACGGGCTGCGGTAGCTGTGAAACCGGAGCGGGTGGCACACGCTGTTCATGCGGCCAGGATTCCAAACAGTTAGCACAGGCCGGGGTTCGAGACGGCCTCTTTCACGATAATCTGTATCACCTGCATGAATACTCTAAAGGGTGCTTTTTAATAATTGAAAAAGGGTTGTGCTAAGCTCTCCGTGTAGCATAATTGGAAGATCACTTAGCTCGTTTTACGAGCATTTCATTACTCACGCGCTGGTGGTCACGGAGCGGTTTTGAAAGCGACCGTACAGGGAAGTGAAGCAGGGTCGACCAGGGCAGCACCTGGAGGGGAGACCCTTAGGCATGTGATAATTGTGTAAGAATTGTTTAAAGAGTGTTGTGCATTGCCCTACCCGATAATTGCCTTTATGAATTCTGTTTAAGATAGGTGGCAGTTATGTAACTGTTTTTTCACGCTAAATTTCAGTATTGAGTTATAATTCATTGTACTGATTGTGCCACAAAGTGTGCAATTTTAAGAAAAAGAGGTGGCATTTCTTTGGTGTTTGTCACCACGGTATGGTATCAAATATTGTGTGAATTGTTGTCCAAATTACAGAAGAGGTGACATTTCTTAAAGTATTTTCCTACTGTGGTTGAATTACTAAGTGACTTGTTGTTCAAGTAATGGCACAAAACAGGGAATAATTGCAAGTCTTTGCGCAGTAGTGTACCGGCCTTTGGCATAAGTGTTATTTGGAAGGTCGGTATTTAAGTTGGGTTTCCTAAAACCTGTTCCTGCTTTATTGCACAGTATTAATACTGTTTTCAATTCCAGGCAACCTTAACAACATTATCGGCACGTTTCACTCGCAGACAGGGCACGCAACGTGGTGGGGGCTGTGACCGCAGACCATCATCGCCGGCGAGGACGCAGGACTGGTCGGTAAGAGGGGTACGGGGGGCTAGCATTCATTGCTCCTGGTGGCCGCCGGGTGGGTCTACATTAGGTTTACTCATCCCTTACATAAGCGGACAAGCCGCTAGTGTTGCGGTTGCCGTTGCATGGTGCAGAAAGCCCCCTGGTGACCCTCCATCAGAAAGGTACACAAGGTCGGCCTGTCGTGATTTTAGGAGAGTAGGCAGCTGTTTGTGGGTGTTTGTATCATGCCAGGTCCGCGAGGTGGTAAAGGTGGGTCCAACATGGAGGCGATGATGAGGGCCATGATGCGTGAGATGGGTGAAATTAGACAGCAGCTAGGGAAGGTAGATGAGCTGGAAGCACGTTTTAATGCAAGGCATGAGGATGCCCCTGGCCCATCGGGTAGGCCTATCCGCCAGAGGGTGGCACCATTGCCAAGGGGGGAGTTTGTTACCCCACCCAGGAAGTCTAAGTCCAAGAGACCCAGGTATGCTGCCCCCGCCCCAGGGCCAGTAGAGCCGGTACCTGCCGTGCCGCCGGCGGTCGTCCCACCCCCACATATACCTATGCCGATACCCCCGTCCCCCGTGGTGCCGGTGCCTGTAGGTCAACCAGTAGACGCTGGGTCTGCTCCCCCACCGGTGCCCACAATCTCGGGTACAGGCTTGCCACTCCCGGCACCCGCCTTGCCTGCTGTGCCGGTACCACTGGGCATAACCCCAGTGGTACCTGTTGTCCCGGGTGGGAATTTAGATTCAATGCCCCCTGAATTGTTGTCCCAGATAACGGCCTTGATGCCATGGCTCCAAAAAGGGGGAGCTTTCCCGAAGTCTGCAGACCATGCAGCAGAGGCGGCGAGGTTTGTAGATAAAATCAAATCGGCAGCGGTCGCCGACAATGTTGCATTGCCAGTATCTTCTCCCCTTGCAGGTCCAAGTCTTCCCCAGCTGGACGGAGCTAATGGGCAGCCGCCCCCGGTGCCCGCACTTGGTAAGGAAGTGGCATTGCCACTCTTGGGGGACAGTGTTTTACCTTCCAGGGGTGAGAATTTGGCTCAGCATGTGTCGTTAGCTGTGAAGGAGATGATCTGGGCAGACAAATATGTTTACATTTATTCTTTGTTGTTAGATAATAGGGAAATGGAGCATGCTAAGACACTGAAAGAGTGGATGCTCCCAAGCCAATGGAGGGTGCAGTGTGCAAGATTTAGGGTTGAGGAAACTCTGAACAACTGGATGAAAGCTTGGGCTGTATTCACTGCTATTAAAGCAGAGCGACCTCCGGATTTACAGGCACCATTGGCATGCTACTCGAGCAGGATTGTGGGATGGAGTGAGCAGTATTCTGGGGAGGCATGGAAAGGGTATGATGTCAATTTCAGGAAGGCATTGGAATTTAATAGAACATTGGCATGGGACACGGTGGACTCCATGTCTTGGCATAAACAGTTCTCGGATACTGCACCCCCCCCCCAGTTCTCCAGTTCAGTCAAGGTGTTCTCTGCTAGACCTCAACAGCCCTTTCGGCCCCCCCAAACGAGTGAGGTGCCTGGGAAGTTTAGGACCAGTGGGCCAGACAAAAAAGGAGTATGTTGGGATTTTAATAGGCGCACCTGCACAAGGGCCGCGTGTAAGTTTAGACATGCATGTTCCTCCTGTGGTCACCCCTCTCATCCAGAAACTGCCTGTAGGTCCAAGCAGGGAAACACAGGTCAGAGGGGTAGGGGAAAGCCACTATAAGACAAACAGGTTAGGCCCCCCCACTCCAGTGGATGTGGTGGCAATGATCCCATGGTTGAACAGATACCCGGACCACACATCGGCCACCCTACTCCAAGAAGGTTTTTCTAAAGGCTTTAGGATCCCGGCAGCGGGATACACAGGCAGCGCGCATTGTAGAAACCAATTGTCAGTCAAGCACAATCCGGCTGTGGTGGCCGCCAAAATTGACAAGGAGCTATCGTTAGGCAGGATAGCTGGCCCTTTTACTGAAGTGCCAGTACCCAATTTTGTCTGTTCCCCATTAGGAGTTGTCCCCAAAAAAGAGAAAGGGCAATTCAGATTGATCCACAACCTGTCAGCACCTAGGGGGACGTCACTGAATGATGCCATTGACGAGGGTATCTGTAGTGTTAAATACGCCTCTTTTGATCAGGCTGTTAACTTATTACAGGCCACGGGACCCGGGGCACAGATGGCGAAATCAGACATAGAATCAGCCTTTCGCCTCCTCCCGGTCCATCCAGCGGATCAGCATCTTTTAGGCTTCACCTTTGGGGATATGTTCTACATGGACAAATGCATGCCCATGGGTTGTTCTATATCTTGCGCTTACTTCGAGATGTTTAGCTCTTTTCTTGAATGGGCCATGAGACAAGTGACGGGCCATCAGCGGGTCATGCATTATTTAGATGATTTCCTCTTCCTGGGTGAGGCGGGATCTCAGGAGTGTGCACTGGCATTGCAGGAATTTTGCGTGCTCATGCGGGCTTTTGGAGTCCCGCTTGCGCCCGGGAAGACGGTTGGCCCGACCACCTGCTTAGAATTCCTAGGCATTGAGATTGACTCAATGGAAGGATGTTTTAGATTACCTAGGGACAAGGTGGACAAATTCAAAACAGCGCTACATTTATGCCTCCGGAAGGAGAAGGTCACTCTGCAGCAACTACAGGAGGTGGTAGGGCAATTGAATTTCGCACTGAGGATCATCCCCATGGCTCGCCCTTTCTCTCGCTCCATTGCTCAAGCAATGAAGGGGCTGAGGGAGAAGCACCACCTCACTCGGCTATCGTCTGAAATTCGCCAGGATATGCTTATATGGATGGCATTCCTGGAGGATTTTAACGGCAGGGTGGTCTGGCCTGGCCCGCTCACAACATCAGCAGAGTTGGGCCTGTGGACTGATGCTGCCGGTAGTGTGGGCTTTGGCGCCATCCTAGGGAACAGGTGGGTCGCTCAACAGTGGCCGGAGGTATGGAGGACATGGGGTCTGACCACCAATATTGGCTTCCTGGAACTCTTCCCAATATGGGTGGCATTGGTGGTCTGGCCCGAACACCTATGTAATCAATCAGTGGTGTTTTGGTCAGACAACATGACGGTGGTGGAATGTATCAACCAGCAGGGAGCACGATGTCCTTTCATACTCCGTCTGATCAAAGAAATTGTTTTGCAGTGCCTTAAATTGAATGTCGTTTTTAAGGCCAAACATGTCCCTGGTGTTCTGAACAATGCAGCTGACTCCCTCTCTCGCTTAAAAATGCAGGTTTTCAGGGAGCATCTTCCTACAGCAGACCCCTCACCAGCGCACTTCCCAGCAGTACTTTGGCAGATTGGTGCCCCAGATTACAGGACCTCGTGGTCGCTAGCCTAGCCCCCAGGACCAGGACGGCTTATGAAGGGGCGTTTTTGTCTTACTGTACTTTCTTGGGGCAGCAATGCGAGGTGCTATGGGCGCGGGAGGATGGCTTTGCGGCCTACCTAGAATGGATGCATAAGGAGGGGCGCTCGGTGGCAGCGGCAAACAGACATAGGGCAGCGGTGTCATTCTACGCTCAAGCTAGGGGCTTGCGTGATCCCACTAATACCTTTATGGTACGTAAGGCTTTGAGGGGTTGGCGCCGTATTCAAGGCCACCATAAGGATAAGAGAAAGCCCATAGGATTAGCGCGGCTAACAGCGTTACTGGGCGCGTTGGACGCGGTTTGTAGCTCGGAGTGGGAGGTACTTCTTTTTAAGGCTGCATTCTCCTTGGCATTTTATGGGGCGCTGAGAATTAGCGAACTTGTGGCAGGTTCCAAGTCAGACCTACTGGGCGGCTTGCAAAGGGCTAGTGTGACGATAAGGGAGGACACCATGTGGGTGACGATTCAGAAATCAAAGACCGACCAGGAGTCTAGGGGCCACACCATAGTCCTCCAACGGGCCCCCGCTAACCCTTGCTGCCCAGTGAGGCACGTAGAATTATTGCACAGGCAGCTGGTGGGCACAGCGGGCAGGGCACTGCTCTGTCATGCTGACGGTAACCCCTTGACCAGGTACCAATTTAGGAGGGTGTTGGAGATGGTGGTCAGGAAAGCAGGTCTTGACCCTAAAGAGTTTGGCTCTCATTCCTTTAGGATTGGGGCAGCAACGGAGGCAGTGGCGGGGGGCCTCCCAGTGGAGAGAGTGAAGACAATTGGGAGATGGTCTTCTGCATGTTACAAACGTTATGTACGAATTGACATGCTATGATTACAGGGCACTCACGCTTGGTTTGTCTCCGCTCTCTTACAGTTTCTCAGACCTGTTACGCAGGGGAGGAATTTGTCGTCGGGCACCGACAACATACATCAGCACGGAGCTGCAGCCAGGACACAATGAAGAAAAGTGTTTGGATTGTGGGTCACTCTTATGTAAGACGAGCAGAATGTGTTTTTATGTCAGGTGACGGGGGAAAAGGGCGGCGCAACTGGGGTTGGACATCACGTTCTTCGGGAGAGGGGGGCTCTGTCTCAACCAGTTTAGGGGCTTCTTCCAGGGGCTTTTAGCGCGACGGCAATCTCCCCCGTCAGTGGTGATACTTCACCTTGGGGAGAATGATTTGGCCACACTGGGAAGGCGCATTCTGATCGAGGAGATTATCTCAACGGCGGGGTGGATGGCCAGGACCTGCCCGGGTTGCACACTAGTATGGTCGCAACTCATACCTCGATTACAGTGGCGGGGGGGGGACTCAGTCAGGGCGTTGAATCACTCGGTAAAGAGGATCAACTCACGATTGGATAGGTTGTTTCGAGCCCCCCATTTACAGTCAATACCTCACGGGTGTATTTGGGGCGACAGGTATTACTTGAGGGACGGAGTTCACTTAAATGAGGAAGGGAATGTCCTGTGGTCTGACAATATCTGGGCCTGGCTAGAGGGATTTGCGAGTAGGAGGGTTTCTTAGGAAGGGGGTAGAGGGGGGAGGCCAGATCGTCGGTTAACAATGCTGGCCTGTGGCGGTAAGGTCATTATCGGTGAGCACATATTTGAGGTCTGAGGGGGCGGGCATCATCCTATGGAGGTTCCCGCCCAGGGGGAGGGGCCTGCGGGCCACTCCTAGAACTCCAGGGGCAAGGTAATTCATGCTGCAAAGGAGCACGGGTAGGAGTAGTTCACGCTTTCCTTAGGCTGGTAGCCACCCCGCGCGCGTATACTCATGACGTCACCAGCTGGCGCAGAGTAAGGGCCCTCCTTCAGTGGGTAAATGGAGTTCAGGGCGTAGACCGGGCAATTCCCGGGGTAACACTGCGCATGCGCACATCTCAGGGGGAGGCGCAGCTTGTAGGACCTGACACCGGTAGTGACCCTGCCATATGGCCAGAAATGTACAAAAATCAAGATAAGGATGTTTTTAGACTCGGTTAGGAAACAACATGTATTAGAGTTTTGTTAAGGTCAGGCTCTCAAACTTGTTGATAATAATTGTGTATTGAATGTCCTGCTGATTTTTGTATAAATTGTTGATTATGCAATTAAAACCTTTTTTAATTTCATACTTTAATAAATACGGCCGGGCGACTAGCGCCCGCCTTCCAAAAAGTAAAAATGTCTCGTGTCCACGTTCCTGGGTGTTGGGTGCCGGTTTGGGGGGGAGGCGGCAGCTAGTCGCTGACCATGTGAAAAGGGGGGGCCCTCGGCCCCCCCGCACGCATGGCGGCGCGGCGACCGTCGCCCCCCCTTTCACCATGGTTGTCTCTCGACGGTGGGGGCGGGCCCTCTGGGGCGCGACCCACCGCCGATTGGCCGGCGGCCTCCCTGACCCGGATGCAAAGTAGAAGGTCCGGGTCAGGGGGGGTGGGCTGCAGGAGGGGCGGGTCGGGGGGGCGTGCCCCCCCACCTGGCCCCTTGGGAATAAGAGGTGGGGAGCGCCCAGGAGACCCCCTTGTCCCTGGACGCTCCCTCACGAACAGTGTGCCCCGCGCTCGGGGCTTCTTTGTTCCCCACCCACCATCCCTTGGAACAAAAGTCTTGTGGCATTCCTATGTCTGGTTGAATGGTAAGTTTTGAAAGGACTGTCCACATGTCTCACATGCTGGTAGAAATGGAATTGGTGGTATATCTTGTTGATGCTGTTGTTTAGGAATTTTTCTCCCTTTTTAGCAAACTGTGTGTAAAGTGAATTTTCTTTGATGCCAAGTGTCTTTAGGCCTTTTTTCCTTTGTAGCTGTACGTTGATAATGTCATTTATTAGCCAGTGTAGCTGTCCTTTAGAGTTTTTTCCCATAGGTCGTCGTATTTATTAGGTATGGGGCATGCGGTAAGGTCATTATCGGTGAGCACATATTTGAGGTCTGAGGGGGCGGGCATCATCCTATGGAGGTTCCCGCCCAGGGGGAGGGGCCTGCGGGCCACTCCTAGAACTCCAGGGGCAAGGTAATTCATGCTGCAAAGGAGCGCGGGTAGGAGTAGTTCACGCTTTCCTTAGGCTGGTAGCCACCCCGCGCGCGTATACTCATGACGTCACCAGCTGGCGCAGAGTAAGGGCCCTCCTTCAGTGGGTAAATGGAGTTCAGGGCGTAGACCGGGCAATTCCCGGGGTAACACTGCGCATGCGCACATCTCAGGGGGAGGCGCAGCTTGTAGGACCTGACACCGGTAGTGACCCTGCCATATGGCCAGAAATGTACAAAAATCAAGATAAGGATGTTTTTAGACTCGGTTAGGAAACAACATGTATTAGAGTTTTGTTAAGGTCAGGCTCTCAAACTTGTTGATAATAATTGTGTATTGAATGTCCTGCTGATTTTTGTATAAATTGTTGATTATGCAATTAAAACCTTTTTTAATTTCATACTTTAATAAATACGGCCGGGCGACTAGCGCCCGCCTTCCAAAAAGTAAAAATGTCTCGTGTCCACGTTCCTGGGTGTTGGGTGCCGGTTTGGGGGGGAGGCGGCAGCTAGTCGCTGACCATGTACCAAATTGGTATGGTATGTATTACTGTTATGAGACAGATTTCCGGTCATAGAACAGTAATACTTTACTACCGGGTTAAAAGCGGTGATAACCCATTGTAAATAGGAAGGTGTCAGTTTGGGACTAATTCCTCTTTGAGAATGTTAAAAAACTGTTAAGACCATCAGTGGTCCAAGGGACCACCGCCAGCTCTTAAAAAGTGAAACTCAAACATTTAATTTTCTTATTTTAAACACATCCCATTTTCCTTTAAGGAAAACAGGCTGCATTAAAAAAAAAGATTGCTTTATTAAAAAACAATCACAAACATGTGATGGAGGCAGTTCCTAATTGGCCACAAATTGCGACCTACCTTGTCAATATTCATGATGTTGGTTGATTTACCACCTACTAGGAATCGTTATTTGGGAATATAAAAATGGGCACATTAGCAATACCAATTTCCTAATAGTGATTTATACATAATAGCAATTAGGAAACGGTATTACTAATGTTTGTACATCTGGCTCTAGATTCTTTCCAAGTGCATAAGGCCATCAGAGCATGGTCTTTGTCGAGAATTTGTTATATGTATACATGCTCACCCATTCTCATGTGTGTTGTTTGTGTTTGAAAACAATAAAAAGATTTTTTTTTTTTTAAATAAGGCCATCAGAGGGCTGCTCTTACTTTAATGGGGTGATTCCTATGTCTAAGAGGCATCAATTGCAAGGATTCCAGGTTGCATTTCCTGCGTCAGTGTAGATATCTTCACTGATGACAGAAAATGATTATCTAAGAATGCTTCTCCTTTTGATGCCAAGGAGAAAAAGATTGAAAGGGTTTCTAAAGGGATCCTAATCTGCATTATATTGTTGCCCTGTGGGCAAGAAGTTATGCTGCACATGCTATTCAATCCTTGCTGCAAACATTCCAAGCTTTAACGGACAAGATGCAGCAAGGCAAAGACTCTACGTCTCACTTTTCCATAATGGAGCAACAAGTGAGGTGCCTGTCTGATGCCTTTTTTGATGGGCTGTGTGTGGCAGCCTCAGGAGCAGGGTCAACCGTCTCATCATATTTTATCTGGATGAGATTGTGTGAATTTTCAGTGAACTTATAATTCTCAGCAAGCCTTACTGAGCTAACTTCCCTTCAGTGGATGCAAGTTGTTTGGTCCTCAGCTGGAGGAACTAGTAAAAACAAATCAGCAGACAATTGCAAATTGCTTGCCTCAGTTCTACTTTTCTTTTTGAGGCAGAGGTTGTGACTGAGGCACTTCCCTTACTGACAAACTCTGGCAGCGAACTATCATCTGTACCTCTGCCGCACCAGAAAGTATGAAATCATGAGTATGCTAAAAGAGTAGGTGGGAGGCTTCTAAATTTCTACAGCATCAAACTTCAATCTCAGACACTTAGGTTCTACAAATTGTGGAGAAAGGTTACTGCACAAACTTTATAAGCCCACCAGACACCTTTTTCATCTGTTGTCCGTCTAATCGATGCCAAGCTCCTCAGAGGTTGAAGAACGGCATCCAAGATTTCTTGCACAAGAGAGCAGTAATTCCAGTTCCGAATGAGGAAAAAGGCCAGGGATCCTTTTTTTGGATTTCAAAGGCTTCAGGGTATTTCCCTCCAGTTTTGCATTTAAGGAAAGTGAATTCATTCATTCTGTATCACAGTTTTAAATTGGTCACCCTGGAGGAGGAGCTACGCTAGCAACCAAGATGGCCGCATAAGCTCCCGGCTCCGTCGACCTCCGTCGCTTGCGGACCTATCCTGTATTCAATCCTGACCTCCCGCCCGACTCCCGTGTGTCTGAACCGCTGCTGAGCCCAGGGGGGCAATCCCTGAGTCTTTATCGCCTGGATTGACGAAGCTACACCGTCTTTCATTTTCGGCCTATCCCAGCGTGTGAGCCGGGGCCTCGAGTACTGACCCAGCCGGGTTTCAGTTGAACAACATCAGCTGCGGGTACCTGGCGGAGTCAGGTCTCATCGGAGTGAAACTTATTCTTTCGATCCTGGTGGTGGTTTCTGGTCCCGGCGAATACTGGAAAGACGGCGACGAGACGTGTTTGCGGCTGTGGGTGGGAGGCCAGGTCCCGGGGACCCTGTTGCGTCCCTCGGGGTCCGCGGGCGAGGCCCCCGCTCGCGGCGGCGATGTAAAGCTCGCCAAATCTACAAGTCACCCGTTGCTTCCGTCCATCCCGCTCCTGTTTGGTTCCTCGGAGTAGCCGGCCTCCGGGGTTAAGGACCTGTTCTGTTATCGTGCAAGCGGTGATGAATCGAACGAAGTGTGGGCCATCGCTGGGGACCGTAATAGCCACCATCGGGGCTCTTCACTCGCAAATGAAGGCCAGTTTCCACATATTAACCGTAAGGATCGAGACTGTGGGTTTGAGACCGGACTCCGGCCCTGTGTCTGACCTGCAGCATACGGTGACCCCCGGGAAGCTTGATCTAACTCGAAAGGAGGACCCCGAACAGAATCAAGACCTGGTGCCATTTGTCTATACACGAGCACAGCGGTGCGTTACTGGAGCCCCTGAACAACTAGCATGATTGACAGAGTCGTCGCCCGCACTGGACCCATTTCTTCTTTTACTTCTGGAGACTTCCTTCAATACTTTTTGGGCTGACTTTCGTATATCTGGTGGACTTCGAGACTTAACATTTTTTACCCTTTCTGGCTGTATTGGTCTCCATTTTCTACAACGTTTTGACTCTTCTGCTGTTATGATGGTCCTATTGGATGGGGTTCGTGCGATGGATCGTAAGGGCCAGGGCTGAGTTTGACTGTCTGAGTTCGGTACAATGACTTCCTTTTGGCTCTGCTGGGTTCGATACAATGGCTATGTTTGAAGGGATTTGCTGCCTCTGTTGCGCCGGGAGTTGGGCGGGAAGTTATTTTTCTTCTGTGACTCCCCTATCGGTTTGTTTATTAGTCTGCTTTAATTGCTTTGTACGACGGTAGGGGCTGTCTGCTTTTGACGGGGGGGAGGGGAGTCCGGGAGCTCGTATTGTATTCTATGACATTTCCTCCTCCATCTTTTCCCTTCCTTGGGGTTTGGTTTAGTGGGCGACAGGCACGCTGCTAGTGGGGTTAGGCCGTAGCCATCTGCAGGGGTGCAGGGTGGGGGGCTGAGGGTTTATTTTTTTGTTTTTCCTTTACATTTTTTTCTATGGCCTTTCCTTTTCCCTTTTCTCCTCTTCACAAGAGATGTGGCGTATTATCCTGAGTTGCTCTGTTCCTCATATCCGGGTGTCGAGTGTTCGATTTTCATATCCTGTATTATGGGTGGGCGTGCTCTGATGATGTTGCTTCAAGTGATCTGTACCGTATTGTTTTGCTCCAGCTCTACGCTTGTCTTGTTGCCTCTCAGATGCCTATAATTGTTGTGTATTTCCTCAAATCATTTGCCCGTTCACCGCTATACTATGTTCCTCTAAATGACGCCCGATATGTTCATTTCTCCTCTTGTGTTATAATTAATAAAAATATATATAAAATTGGTCACCCTCCCATTAATTTTTCCCTCAGTGACCACAGGAATGTGTCTAGCATCATTGGATCTTCTAGGTGCTTTGTTACACATTCCAATCCACCATGATTCCCAAGGTTACCTAACATTTTTCTCTCTGCGACAATAGCTCCAATTCAGAGTGCATCCATTTAGTTTTGCTGCCATTCTGAGGGTTTTCACAAACGTTATTGCTCCACCAGTGGCTAATTTACATGCTCAAGCCTTAATCCTTTCTACTTTACTTGGATGACAGGTTCATCTGTGCTGCTACTTTTTCTAAGGGTGTGGAAGCAGTTAAGCTGGTCTGCGAGCTCAGGAGAAGCACAGATTCCTTTTGAATATAATGAAATCTTACCTGTTGCCAGTGCTGCGCCTGATTTCCATAGGGGCCTGTTAGACCTGACATCCATAGTGTGGTATTCCCCCAAACATTTTACCTTCACTCCTCCTGTTTTGCTGAATTCTTGTTGGCATTAAGACTCTGGGCACTTTAGCACTGCTAAACAGTGCTAAAGTGCTTGAGCGCTCTCCTTCAAACATGGTAAAATGCATACAATTTATTTCCCTACGAAGACGATACCCAACTCATCCTCTCACTCACCGACGACCCCACCACCACCAGAAACAACTTCCACAGATGCAAGACAAATGTCCCCAACTGGATGATGAACAACTGCCTGCTGCTGAACACAGACAAGAAGGAAGTACTGATCTTTGGCAACAGCAGCAACACATGGACCTAGGACCTTCAGCCTCTCCCTTCAACCATGCCAGAAACCTCAGAATCATCATTGAAAACAAGCTCACCATGAAATCACAGTTCAATGCCTTCTCCTCTGCCTGCTTTCTCACTCTACGCATGCTACGTAAAATCTTCAAGTGGCTACCCCTACACATGAGACGCACCATGACACAAGTCTTCATCACCAGCCGACTGGACTACGACAATGCCCTCTATGTAGAAATCACAACACACCTTTTACAGAGACTTCAGACCATACCGAACGCCGCAGCCAGACTCATCCTCGGCCACCCCTGATGAACCCTCATCACACCCACCTCAGAAACTCCATTGGCTCAACTTACAGAAGAGATGCCAAGTCAAGTAGCTGACCCACGCCCACAAGGCTCTACACAACCAAGGGCCTGCATACATTAACCACCGCCTGAATGTCCATCAACCATCAAGAAGACTACATTCCGCCGCCATTTCAGTTGACCATACTCCCTGCATTTACCGAAGCAGAAGTGGAGAGCACTTCTTCTCCCACATCGCAGCAAAGACCTGCAACAGCCTCCCCACGCACCTCCGGACCATCACCTCACTTCAGGAATTCCGGATGGCCCTCAAGACCTGGCAGTTCGAATAAGCCTCCAGGGTTTGCAAGTGCCTTTATGCCCTATCGAGTGATTAGCCCCACTTTATAAATCCTGATTGATTGATTGATTGAGTCATTGATTGATGGGCCATAAGTCCGAAATGACTGGGGGCAGAGCTGTGCCTTGCCCCACTTACACTTCAAAAGGCTTGCCTCCAGAGGACCCTGACACCAGCCTTTTGTCACCCCAAACAGTTTGGAGCCGTAATAGGAGAAGTGAAGAACTTTGCAGAATCAGATGTAGGGTGCAGGGCAGGATGTCCAAATAAACAAAGGCTGGTACCAGTTATAAGTATTGGACCTCCAGTGCTACTCATCAGAACACACCTGGACCTGTGGACTTTACAGAAGAAGGACTGCCCTGCTGCTTGAGGACTGCCTTGCTGTCTGTGAATGAAGACTGGGCCTGCTTACCTTGATCCCAGGCTAACCTGAGTGACTCCAAGGGTCAACTGGCTAACCTGCTGTTTGAACTATAGGGACTCAACACGCTCCAGAGGCCTTCCTGCATCTGCCCAGTAGACCTGAATCTTCCTGGATACACAATGAAATCTGCCTGAGCCCTGCTGGCCTCTGCTGGAGTCAGTCCCTGATCACCAAGTGGTGTCTCTTCAGGTCCTGGACCATGGTTGGCTTAAGAGCGCACTCCTCCTCAAGAAAAAAGTGAAATCCTGAAGTTTGGACTCTTCATGACCACAAACAAGCCCTTTGTAGGCCAAGTCTATGGTGAAACCTGCTCACCACAGTCCTATGAGTAACCTCATAGGAGTCTAAGTATACTCTGTGTGCAGTCCTGGAGTGGTAGTTCAAACTCTCAATTATGATGAGTGGAACATGTGGAGGTTAAACACAGTACTGGTGTTTTGGAGCACCAGCCCTCAACCACCACTTGGTGGCATACTTCATAAATGGGCTGTGTCCTTGTCGGGCTGGTGCTGCAGTGCCCAACGGGCCCCTCGACGGGGCTGTTTGACAGAAATATTTTTCAAAATCAGTCTTCGAGTCCGAAATGTCGGACTTGATGTGAATGCAGAGTAGATTGGCCAAAGCAGAGAGTGAAGAGGAATATAACATTAATTAAACAACCCCCTAAACGATTTTTTCATCTGGTGAGGCCGTTGTTAAGGAAAAAAAACATTTGAGATCTCAAGGAAATAATGTTCCATGAGATCTAATTTGGATCTACATGTTTCTTGCCTAGTAGTGTCCCTAATTGGATCAGCAGCAATTCATCAGGACCAATATACTAATGCCTAATCTCCATCTTAGGTTGTACCTAGGTCAGGAAATACTGGCATGCCCTATTTAGTGTACCCACAGCTGGTGTCACACTGCAAAGAAATTGTGTATATTTAGTAGACTCAAGTTACTCTATTTGAGGGAACTTGTGTAGCATTGTATAGGGACCAAACTTTAAAGTAAGTCTGGTCCCTTTGGTACTCATGGAGAGAGGATCTCAGTATGGAGTATTTGTTTTTATGGAAGGTTCCGCATTGTGTCTACCAGTCTTCATAGCAAAAACAACAGGTAATGGACAGAATGCTGAACAATGTCATACATTCACCCCAGTACAGAGATCTGGGCCTAAATCCATCGTTTTGTTGCTCACCATGCCATTCCAGTTTGAACCCAGCCATATGCAAATCAGTCTTGATCCTGTGCCCCATGGGAACAGTCCAGCCCGAACTGCCAAGCCAGGTCCTCCCAGGACTGGAAACAAGCATCCAAGGACCGGTTTCGGGCTTTCAGCCCTCATCAGCCTGGATAGCTTGATTCCAGTGGCATGGAGAGCACGGGACCCACGTCTGAGCATACCCGTCCAACTCGGGGTGACAATTGCAATGGTTCTTTCTCAGTGAGTACCAAGGCGCACCTGCTCCTCTATCCTCTAACGAACCATCTACTGTCCCGTTGGAACCCAAAGTCAAAGCACTATGACAAGCTGGTGCCTATCTCTCAGTATTCGCCTATGAGGCAGGAGTGATGGCTGAATCCTTCCCATCTGGCCTTGGTTATCGCCTTATCAACTTCTCTTTCCCTAGTTCTGACAACAGATTCAGTAGATGAGGGACCACATTGGGAGATCTGTCAGTCCAGGGTTGCTGGTTGACCAGAGAACAGAAGAAGGAAGAAGCTATCTGCTGTTTACAAGGCCGTTATCCTTCATGTCTCTTCTCTGAAATCACGCAGTGCAGATCTGTACAAGCAGGTCACAGGATCATACATGAATCACTGGGATAGTTCAATGGTTCCCAGTCCAGCTCACTTGATGGAATTGAAAGGTACCTCTAGCAGCATCTCTCTCTAATGACAGTATATTTGCCGGGGACAGAGAATGGTATGCAAACAGGTTGAGTTTTGTGTCCCTGACCATGGGTCTTTGTCCCCTTCTGTTTCTGTAAATTCAGTTGAGATTTGGATACCATGGCTATATCTGTTCTCACCCCCAGGAGAACTCTGTGCTGAGACGTTTAAGCTTTCTTCTGGCTTGTCCTTGGGCAGTAAGTGCTATGAGCATCCAGTGGCCCAAGGAGGCCTCAATGCTCCCCACTCTTTTCCATTGCTGTGATGATTCTACTCAAAATCAGAGACAAGAAAGTGATGGTTCTTTTAGTAGCCTCAGCTTGGTTTCACAGGCCCTTTTTCCCTCCGTTGCAGCAGTTGGCTGTTCAGGCTCCGTGGCTTTTTCCTGCATGCCCATCTTCCCTGAGAATCCTTCTTCTACCGAAGAATTCTCTTCTGCAAATGTCCCTCGGGGTTTGGAAATCGAAAGGCAGACGTTAGAAGCCTTTGGTTGTTGTTCAGAAGGGGCCCAATCCACCCAAAATTCAAGGGGTTGGCCTAACGGCTAAGTCGCTCGACCTCGGACCTGGGGATCTGGGTTCGAGTCTCGGTAACGACGCCAATAACCCCCTGTGATTCTGGGCAAATCACTTAATCTCCCCGTGCCTAAAAAAATGAAAGTGTGTCCTCATGTAACGTAACTGGTGCTATGTAAAGCGCTCTGATAACTGATTCGGTTCGGTTCTAGTTCGCGCTATATAAAACTCTACATAAAAAAAAAAAAAAAGGGGGCTAACTAATAATATGTCATACACTGGAGAAACTGTAGCTCGTGGTGTGTAGCAAGAGTGAGAGTGGGAAAATCTTGGAGTTTCTTACAGATGGTTTTCTTTGTGCACCTTGCTGTTTCCATCTTACATAGTCAGTAGGCAGCTATCAGAACAATTGGAGATGACAGTATTTCTGGCCTCTCCTCTTCTGAAGAGCTTTTTTTAAAGAAACCAGTGGTGAATTATCCAGTCCCTTCCAGGGATATTGCACTTGTTCTGAGCATTCCTCAAGTTGGTCCATTTGAGCCTCTGCAGCCGGTCTGTATGAATGTTCTTACTTTGAAAGTCTTCTTTTTGGTCGCAGTTTGCATTAGGTGTTTTGATGATGAGGTTGTATTAAGACCTAACCCTCTTCTATTTTTTTTTTACCAAAGGAGGCCTCACCACTCTATCTATGTCAGGATTCGATACTCCCGTTTTTCTTTTCCTCTGGCATGCCTTAGATCTACACAGGTCTCTTTCCATTTACTTAGAAAGAACAGCTACCTGGAACCTGCTCGACACCACAGCCCCAGACGTCGCCTTCCTCACGGAAACCTGGATGAATGCCTCTTCAGCGCCCGACATCGCCATCGCCATCCCAGACGGCTACAAGATCATCCGAAGGGACCGCACCAACCACACCGGAGGAGGCATCGCCATCATCCACAGGAACACCATCCGCATCACGACCAACACCGACGGCACCCTCGCACCCGCCGAGCACCTGCACTTCCAGGTCCACATCAACCCCAAGACCACCCTCAGAGGCACCCTCATCTACAGACCCCCGGGACAACGCACACAATTCAGCGAAGACATCGCCGACTTCATCAGCCCGCACGCCCTCTGCTCCGCTGACTACATCCTCCTCGGGGACCTCAACTTCCACCTGGAGAACAACAACGACCGCAACACCACCACCCTGCTGGACAACCTCGCAAACCTGGGACTCAAGCAGCTGGTCACCACCCCCACCCACCTCGCCGGACACACACTCGACCCCATCTTCTCATCCAGCAAGGACATCGCCTTCAGCCACGCCACCGGACTCCACTGGACGGACCACAGCTGCATCCACTTCAGCTTCGGAAGGACCACGATCCACCACCACCAGCAACAGGTTGCACGCAGAAGCTGGAACAAGATCACAGCCGACCAGCTCGTGACCTCCCTGAGCATGAACCCTCCCACCAGCACAACGAACCCAAGCCAGGCGGCCACCAACCTCACGAAGTGGATCAGCGACTGCGCAGACGACCTCGCCCCCCTGAGGACCCCGCCTAGCAGACCCGGCAGCAAGAAAGCCCCATGGTTCACCGACGAACTCAAGAGCTCCAAGAAGAACTGCCGAGCCCTAGAGAGAACCTGGCGCAGAGACCCAACTCCGGACAACATGGCTGCCTTCAAGCTCGCCACCCGAAAGCACCACCAACTCATCCACGCCACCAAGAAAACCGCATTCAAGGAATGACTGGACAACAACGCACGCAACAGCAAGGAACTCTTCAACATCGTCAAAGAGCTCTCCAACCCCAACGCCGGAAACAACGACATCACCCCTTCGCAAGACCTCTGCAACTCCCTCGCCTCCTACTTCCACAACAAGATCGCGGACATACACAACAGCTTCAGCACCCAACCGACGCACGCCACGACCGAACCACCGCCCCCCACCACCACCCTACGCGCCTGGACTCCCATCAGCACCGAAGACACCGTCCGCACGATGAACTCCATCCACTCCGGATCGCCGACCGACCCCTGCCCTCACCACGTCTTCAACAAGGCCGACGCTGTCATCGCACCCCACCTGCGGGACATCATCAACACCTCCTTCGACACCGCTACCTTCCCGGAGAGCTGGAAGCACGCCGAGCTCAGCGCCCAACTGAAGAAACCAACAGCGGACCCCACCGACCTCAAGAACTACCGCCCCATCTCGCTGCTCCCGTTTCCTGCAAAAGTCATCGAGAAGACCGTCAACAAGCAGCTGGCCGCCTTCCTCGAGACAAGCGGATCCCTCGACCCCTCGCAGTCCGGCTTCCGGGCCAACCACAGCACTGAGACCGCCCTGATCGCAGCTACCGATGACATCCGAGCTCTACTCGACAACGGAGAAACAGCGGCCCTCATCCTCCTAGACCTCTCCGCGGCCTTCGACACTGTCTGCCACCGTACCCTAGTACAGCGCCTCAGCAACGCCGGAGTCCAGGAGAAGGCACTGGAGTGGATCATCTCCTTCCTCGCCAGAAGGACACAGAGAGTCCGCCTCCCTCCGTTCAGATCTGAAGCCACCGAAGTCATCTGCGGCGTTCCTCAAGGCTGCTCACTCAGCCCAACCCTCTTCAACGTCTACATGAGCCCCCTCGCAGACATCGCACGTCAGCACAACCTCAACATCATCTCCTACGCCGACGACACCCAGCTGATCCTCTCCCTCACCAACGACCCCGCCACCGCCAAAGCCAACCTCCACGAAGGGATGAAAGAGGTAGCCGAATGGATGAAGAACAGCCGCCTGAAACTGAACTCGGACAAGACGGAAGTCCTCATCCTGGGATCCTCACCCTCCGCCTGGGACGACTCCTGGTGGCCCCCCGCCCTAGGCAGCGCACCCAAACCAACAGACCACGCACGCAACCTGGGCTTCATCCTGGACTCCTCCCTCTCCATGACCAGACAAGTCAACGCCGTCTCCTAGTCGTGCTTCAACATCCTGCGCATGCTACGTAAGATCTTCCGGTGGATCCCCACCGCGACCAGGAAGACGGTCACCCAGGCCCTCGTCACCAGCCATCTGGACTACGGCAACTCCCTCTACGCCGGAACCACCGCCAAACTCCAGAAGAGACTCCAGCGGATCCAGAACGCCTCAGCACGACTCATCCTGGACATCCCCCACCGCAGCCACATCTCCGGACACCTGAGAGACCTGCACTGGCTCCGGTCAACAAGAGAATCACCTTCCGTCTCCTCACCCATGCACACAAAGCCCTACACAACCAAGGCCCAGGATACCTCAACAGCCGCCTCAACTTCTACACTCCCAAACGCCAGCTTCGATCGACCGGCCACGCCCTCGCCGCCGTCCCCCGCATCCGAAGAGCCACCACAGGAGGACGGTCCTTCTCCTACCTCGCCGCCAAGACATGGAACTCCCTACCGACCCACCTCCGCCTGACCCAGGACCACCTCGCCTTCAGGAAGCAACTCAAGACCTGGCTGTTCGAGCAGTAGCGGACCCCCCCTCCCCTAGCGCCTTGAGACCCTCTGGGTGAGTAGTGCGCTATATAAATGCTGTGATTGATTGATTGATTGATTGACCTTTCATAAGGTGGCTTCTTTATTTGTAACTTTCAAACTGCCCAGCATGGGTTAGCAGTCTTGTACTTACATCTTAATTAGAGTAATTAAGGTTATCCTTCTGTTGTTTATCTAAAATTAATTTTGCGAATAAATATTTTTCTTGCAATTTGCAAATTGATGCATGCTAGTTCCTTGTCACCTGGTTACGTTTTGGAATATTTGGGTCTTCCTTCTGAAAATACCACTTATTGAGACTGTTTTTAATTTAAAAAGGTCTCTGAAAACAGGAACTTGTAAGTCTCGATGAGACTGTAGATCAGTTCTATGAATCCGGCGTCTCTCCGTCCTCCTCTACTTGTTCTGCCTTCCCAAGAGTCTACCGTGGGCATTTCTAGGAAGGGCCAGAGAAGCGAAAGGTGGCTTCCTTCAGTGACTTCATTGTTTTCCTGTGTTCAGCCTTGGTGTGCCTTGAACCGCACCCTTTACCTTTTTAGCTTCCCCCCACACATGCAATGTAGACCCCTGAGTTTGGTTGCTTCAATTGTGCCCTTGGACCTTTACTCCTCGCCACTATTCTGCTCTAAAATGTGCTCCTCTCTTCTTTCCACTGCCTCTCAAGGCCAGTGTGCAGAAGGCACATCTGGGTGAGCACAGCACCTGCATTCTGTTCCCCTATATTACGCCAATCTAAACCATTCTGCTGTAAACACTTCTCTTAATTGTACTACTTGAAGATCTGTTCCTCCCAGACTATCTCTCAGCTTCTGTGCTGGTCTCTAATCTCATTCACTCTCCATTAGCTACACATCCAACAAGTACCAATACTCTGCACACCTTTTAAACCTACCCTACCACTAACTCTCTAGTCAATGTCCCACTCTCATGTCACTTTCCAGAACTTTGGTTGGAGTTAGTAGATTGCTTGGGATGAAGCTGATTGCATTTTTGGGGAGGTCTACCCCCTGGGCTACCTCTGTGATGCTTCTTGGAGAACTCAGTAGACCTTTGGGTAAACTTGTCGCAACCTCTACTGTAACACCTTTATGGGTGGATCCTGTAGATTGCCTCAGTAACCTCATAGGAGAATCTTCCATCCCTCCCGAGTGCACCCCACAGATAGTTTGGATATATCAGTGGTGCCCCCCTGAGAGCTTTGCCTCCCACGGTTGAAGCTGTGCCACCTCTGGGTGGTCAGTAACGTGATCTACAGAAAAGAAGAACAAGGTATCAGGTTATGCATCAATAATGACATGCATTTGAAGCCAGAAGATGGCACCACGAGTTACTGCATTGCTGCGCAGAGGCATTTTTGGATAATCAGGTTTTTGCCTAGAGATAGACCAACCCCCCTCCTCCAAAGAAGATCAGCCCTCTCAGGCACTTGAGATGGAACTGCGCTGTTTATTTTACATTTTAATGTTTAACCTTGAAAGGCCTCCTGGTGTTTCCCAGAATGAAGCCTTCATTTGTCACCTTCAACGAAGTACTTATTTATTAGGGAGTTTGGTTCTTCATTTGGAAGCAGAAAATAATTGTCTACTGTAACAATTTTTTTTTCAGTTGATATTAAAGTTTTCTTATTGTTTACTTAATTACAGTACAATTTTTCAAAAGATAAACAGAAAATAAAGTTTGCTGATTTTTTGTGTTGTTGAGAATGTGGGGTGGCGTTGGGTTATCAGCGTTACTAGAATGCGGCAAGGGGAAGAGTCTCGAAGCCAGTCGATTTGTTGCTAGTTGTGGTATTGGTTAAATATGTAACGTAGTGCGCGTGTATGGTCTCGTGTGTGTTAGCGTGTGTATGTGTGTGCGTGCGTGGAATGTATAGAATGTAGAGGGAGAGAATGTAGAGGGGCAGAAGCTGGCTGGAGGAGAAGGGAGAAGGTTGTTGTGTATATCGGTGCCGCTGTTATCCTGTATCCATCTAATAAAGGAAGAAGTGCGGAACCTGAACCGTCTGTGAGTTTCTCTTTGCAACATATGGCGACGAGCGGGATACGAGTGAAATTACTACGAGTGAAATTACAGCGGCACTGAGCACAAAACAAAAAAGAAAAAAAAAAAAAAAACTCAAGAAAAAGGGCAAGAAAAGAAAAGCCCTTAACAACAAAACCATGGATAAATGAAGTACCGGACCACCTCTTCCAGTGTTCGACCAGCGTTCAACCAGAAAAAACCGTACCTGGTAAGCCAACTATGCAGCGCAGAATACCGCCGTTGGTGAGCAATTTATAAAGAGGCATTTTTCAAGCAGCCCGCGAGTAGCCAGCACGGAACGTTCCATACGTCCTGCTGTGTGACGTCGAACTTCCAAAGCGGTTCACAGAGGCAGCTTTGAGCCACCGTACTAATATCGTCATCACGTCCTACAACGCAACGTGGCAGCCATTTTGTTGAGGAATTGTATCCTAGCAACAACACTGAGCCCACCGAGTGCTGAATCCGACGCTGCTAGTTCTTCAAAACGCTTACACTGCTAGCGTACTCGTGAACTAAATTGAAGAGAAGAATTTAAGTAAGCATTCAAGAGTTGACATGATATCCATGATGACATACATACTACAAAATTTTTAAACAACCAACCAAATATTAACACAGATCTTCAGCGTTTTTTTTTAACCACAATATTGGGTGAACATTAGTGAACATTGGTGAACTTTTTGCGCAAGCACCAGTTCTGCTGTACTGATAATTAACTTACCATCCTAGGTGAACTTTTTGTGCAAGCACCAGTTCTGCTGTACTGATACTTAACTTACCATCCTAACCAAAATGTCTTCAATTGTTCCACCACCATTCTTCTTAGCAGAATCTGGTGAGCCTCCCATAGCATGGGATTTATGGCTCGACATGTTTGAAGCATACGTTGAAGTTTTAGCAGAGGAAGAAGCCTCTCAAGAAAGAATGGTATCTCTACTTAAACACAGACTTGGCGCAGTAGGGTTAAGGGAGTTTAAAAATTTACCTAAAATTGATAATGCTGGAGACATGGGTGTTTATCAATGTGCTGTCAAACAGATGCAAGAAAGATTTGGGAGGAAAATTAATGTAGTGATGGAGAGGTTTAAATTTTATTCAAGAGCTCAGAAAGCGGATGAGTCAATTGATCAGTATGTTTCAGTATTAAGGGGTTTGGCTGTTACGTGTGAATTTGAAACTATAACCTATGACCAAGTTTTACGTGACCAAATTCTTATGAAAACTAAGTCAAAAAAGATTCAGGAAAAGTTATGGTCATCGAGTAGCACTTCATTAAAAAATGCTATAGAAGTCGCTAGGGGTGTGGAAATTATGGACCAATGTATTAGTGAAGTCAGAAATGAGAAAAATGATATTACTTCTGGTTCAGTTAACGAGATAAATAAGGGTGATAAATATAAACCTAAAAACGAGAATAAGTCATTCACGAATTATACTAATAAGAAAAGCAATGAGAAAAGTTATGAAAAGAAAAATGAGCAAAAGAAGTTTTTATGTTATAGATGTGGGTCATCCAACCATTTAGCAAACTACAAGTGGTGTCCTGCAATTGACAAAGTTTGTACAAATTGTAAAAAGAAAGGCCATTTTACTAGAGTGTGCCACAATTTTAAAACCAAAATCAATTGTATTCAGGAAGAAGATCAAGATGACATAAATTACATCCAAGATAATGACACCTTTCACGTTGTAGGTGAAGTTTGCAGTGTACACGATGAATTAGTTAAGGTGAAGGGTAGAGTCAAAGAGCTACCATCTACCATAGTTAACATTGATGGTCTAAACGTCAAGATAATGGTAGACTCTTGTGCGTGGTACACCATCATGGGCATGGATCAATTTAAGTCTCTCTGGCCGAACAGATCGTTATTAGTTCAAGATGTACACCCTGGTGGTTATACTGGACATAAAATACCTTTAGAAGGATACATATTAGCCAAAATTAGTTTTGGACACAACTCGTGTAATGGTAAAATATACATATCTAGCAAAGGTGCAACCATTTTGGGATGGCCGCACATGTTTGATTTGAACATGAAAATTGATCCTCGTTTAGAACACCCTGTTTATTCCATTCAAGATGATTGTCGTGAAATGAATGACTATTCATTTTTAAAAGAAAAATTTCCAGATGTTTTTACCAATAGTATTGGCAAAATGATTGGATTTAAACATAAAATTGTTTTAAGGAAGGACACACACCCAGTGAAACAAAAACTGAGAAATGTACCTATTAGTTATAGAGAAAAACTGGGTGAAATACTTAAAAAATTGTGTGAAGATGAAATTATTGAACCAGTTGAAAGTTCTGATTGGGTTTCGCCAGTCGTAATTTCCCTGAAATCCAATGGCGATTTGCGTCTATGTGTTGACCTAAGATGTTTAAACGAAGCCATTTGGGTTGACACATTTCCTCTTCCAAATTTACAAGAGCTCACATCCTCTGTTGGTGGATCTTCTTGGTTTTCCAAGATAGATTTAACAAGTGCTTATCACCAAATAGTTCTTGATGAAGATTCTACACATTGTACTGCTTTTATAACCACTGAAGGAATGTTTAGATATAGGCGAATGCCATTTGGTCTTGCAAGCGCGTCTGCAGTATTTCAAAGAGAGATGTGCAGAGTTTTGCAAGGCATAAAAAACGCCAAGGTATTTCAAGATGACATTTTAATATATGGGGATGACAAGGAATGTCACGATGAAACTTTATATGCTGTTCTAGATGCTCTGAGGAATAGTGGATTGACCATCAAAAATGAAAAATGTGTGTTTGGGAAATCTGAAGTGGAATATCTAGGACACATTATATCCAAGGATGGTATTCGACCTAAAATTAGTCATGTTAATGCTATCTTAGCTGTTCCTGAACCTGCAAATAAGGAACAATTGATGTCATTTTTAGGGTTGACAGAATTTTATTCTCGTTTTATTGAGAATTACGCTGTAAAAGTTGAACCATTGAGACTCTTGCTAAAGAGGAATGCAACATTTGAATGGAGTGAACATCAAAAAGAATGTTTTGAAAAATTGAAGGAAGAAATAGTTGCCACACCATGTTTGAAACCATTTTTACCAAATGCTAAATGTGTACTATCTGTGGATGCGTCTGGTCACGGCATTGGTGCAGTTTTTTCTCAATGTGTAAAGTCAGAAAAATGGGTAGTAGCATATGCATCTCGCACGTTAACGAAATCAGAACGGAATTATTCCGTAATAGAGAAGGAATTGTTGGCGGCTTCATGGGCTGCTGAGAGATTTAGAATGTATGTTTGGGGGAAGAAATTTAAGATTTTTACCGACCACAAACCATTGGTAAATATTTTGAGACCTGAAGGGGGGAAGAATCTAACTCCTAGATTAGCTCGTTTGGCTTCAAAACTACAGATGTTTAGTTTTGACATTGAGTACATTCCAGGTAAGGACAATGTGGTTGCTGATGGTCTTTCAAGGTTACCAAACAAAGATATAATAGGAAGTGAAACAAATATGGATGGTGAAATAGCCTTTACCATCAAGGATGTATTCTTGATAAATGAATTGAGTACTAATAATATTATTTCTGAAGCATCTTGGCTGCGCGAAATGGACAAGGATGAAGTTTTGAAAGAAATCAAAAAGTTTATAATTGATGGATGGCCAAGAGAATCCAGCTTACGTGGTGAGAAAGTTGCGTTTTCAAAGATTAAAGAAGAGTTATGTATTATTAATGATATTGTCCTAAGAGGTGACAGAATTGTACCTCCTGTAGGGTTAAGAGAAGAAATTGTTAAGAAGAGTCACATGGGGCATGGTGGTATGTCCAGTACCAAAAGAAGAGTTAAAGAATGGTTTTGGTGGCCAGGAGTAGACCCTATGGTAGATAGATTGGTGAGGGATTGCAAGGTTTGTGGAACTAGTGATAAAGTAGCAAAACCATTGAATGTACCTTTAACAATGGTGGAATTACCTGAGTATCCATGGCAAAAAGTAGCGATTGATTTCATGGGTCCATTTTCAGCAATGTCTACAAAGGATTGTTACGCTATTGTGTTAGTAGATTATTATTCAAAATGGCCCGAGGTGAGAATGGTAAGTGGAATGACTACGGAAGTAGTCATTGAATTTCTAGAAGATGTATTTTCAAGAGAGGGAGTTCCAGAAATATTAGTTTCAGATAATGGTCCCCAATTTGTATCGCAGAAAATGGAAGAATTTTTGGTAATAATGGGTATTAAACACATAAAATCATCATTATATCATCCCGAAAGTAATGGTCAAGTTGAGCGCTTCAACAGAGTAGTAAAGGAAGTGATTGAATTAGCGTTGAGCGCGGGCATACCCTGGAGAAAAGCACTACTAGAAAGATTAACTGCATATCGTGTAACTCCACATTCTGCTACAGGAAAAACACCTTTTGAGATTTTGAGAGGTAGGAAACCTTTTACTGGATTGGTTCCTTGGTGGTTAAGAAAAAGAAATGAGAAGATGCAATGCAGTAGCAAAGACATTGATAAAGAGATTAGATCTAAAGTTAAGGATTATCAAGAACGTAGCCGAAAATACCATGGAGGTAAATGTAATTGGCCTTTGGTGAGGACTGGTCAAATGGTTCGAGTAAAGAATCCTAGGATTGTGTTGAAGGGAGAAAGCGTATGGTCTAAACCATTGAAAGTAATGAAGGTTTTCAATGGTGCAGTAGAATTGGAAGATGGTAAAAGATGGAATTTTCGCCAATTGAGTTTTTGTAATGAGAAGGGTGGTGGGGTAAGTCCATTGAATAATTCCAATTCTAGTAGAGTTGACGAAGGGTCATGTAATGGATTAATGCTAGGTGATGATTTTGGACTAAAGAAAGATAGAACATCTACCAGTAGTATAATTAGTAATGATACTAGATGTAACACTAGATACAATACTAGAAGAGAAAATAGAAACATAGTCAACGATGTTCCTTCATGTTCCGATATTAGTGTTGAGAGTAACAAATTACGTCGTGGCAATAGAACAAGGAAATTACCTGCCAGATTCTCTGATTTTGAATTAGAGTAGTTATCTAGAGTCTTTAATTGTTGAGAAGGAGGGTGTGTGGTATTGGTTAAATATGTAACGTAGTGCGCGTGTATGGTCTCGTGTGTGTTAGCGTGTGTATGTGTGTGCGTGCGTGGAATGTATAGAATGTAGAGGGAGAGAATGTAGAGGGGCAGAAGCTGGCTGGAGGAGAAGGGAGAAGGTTGTTGTGTATATCGGTGCCGCTGTTATCCTGTATCCATCTAATAATTCAATCACTTCCTTTACTACTCTGTTGAAGCGCTCAACTTGACCATTACTTTCGGGATGATATAATGATGATTTTATGTGTTTAATACCCATTATTACCAAAAATTCTTCCATTTTCTGCGATACAAATTGGGGACCATTATCTGAAACTAATATTTCTGGAACTCCCTCTCTTGAAAATACATCTTCTAGAAATTCAATGACTACTTCCGTAGTCATTCCACTTACCATTCTCACCTCGGGCCATTTTGAATAATAATCTACTAACACAATAGCGTAACAATCCTTTGTAGACATTGCTGAAAATGGACCCATGAAATCAATCGCTACTTTTTGCCATGGATACTCAGGTAATTCCACCATTGTTAAAGGTACATTCAATGGTTTTGCTACTTTATCACTAGTTCCACAAACCTTGCAATCCCTCACCAATCTATCTACCATAGGGTCTACTCCTGGCCACCAAAACCATTCTTTAACTCTTCTTTTGGTACTGGACATACCACCATGCCCCATGTGACTCTTCTTAACAATTTCTTCTCTTAACCCTACAGGAGGTACAATTCTGTCACCTCTTAGGACAATATCATTAATAATACATAACTCTTCTTTAATCTTTGAAAACGCAACTTTCTCACCACGTAAGCTGGATTCTCTTGGCCATCCATCAATTATAAACTTTTTGATTTCTTTCAAAACTTCATCCTTGTCCATTTCGCGCAGCCAAGATGCTTCAGAAATAATATTATTAGTACTCAATTCATTTATCAAGAATACATCCTTGATGGTAAAGGCTATTTCACCATCCATATTTGTTTCACTTCCTATTATATCTTTGTTTGGTAACCTTGAAAGACCATCAGCAACCACATTGTCCTTACCTGGAATGTACTCAATGTCAAAACTAAACATCTGTAGTTTTGAAGCCAAACGAGCTAATCTAGGAGTTAGATTCTTCCCCCCTTCAGGTCTCAAAATATTTACCAATGGTTTGTGGTCGGTAAAAATCTTAAATTTCTTCCCCCAAACATACATTCTAAATCTCTCAGCAGCCCATGAAGCCGCCAACAATTCCTTCTCTATTACGGAATAATTCCGTTCTGATTTCGTTAACGTGCGAGATGCATATGCTACTACCCATTTTTCTGACTTTACACATTGAGAAAAAACTGCACCAATGCCGTGACCAGACGCATCCACAGATAGTACACATTTAGCATTTGGTAAAAATGGTTTCAAACATGGTGTGGCAACTATTTCTTCCTTCAATTTTTCAAAACATTCTTTTTGATGTTCACTCCATTCAAATGTTGCATTCCTCTTTAGCAAGAGTCTCAATGGTTCAACTTTTACAGCGTAATTCTCAATAAAACGAGAATAAAATTCTGTCAACCCTAAAAATGACATCAATTGTTCCTTATTTGCAGGTTCAGGAACAGCTAAGATAGCATTAACATGACTAATTTTAGGTCGAATACCATCCTTGGATATAATGTGTCCTAGATATTCCACTTCAGATTTCCCAAACACACATTTTTCATTTTTGATGGTCAATCCACTATTCCTCAGAGCATCTAGAACAGCATATAAAGTTTCATCGTGACATTCCTTGTCATCCCCATATATTAAAATGTCATCTTGAAATACCTTGGCGTTTTTTATGCCTTGCAAAACTCTGCACATCTCTCTTTGAAATACTGCAGACGCGCTTGCAAGACCAAATGGCATTCGCCTATATCTAAACATTCCTTCAGTGGTTATAAAAGCAGTACAATGTGTAGAATCTTCATCAAGAACTATTTGGTGATAAGCACTTGTTAAATCTATCTTGGAAAACCAAGAAGATCCACCAACAGAGGATGTGAGCTCTTGTAAATTTGGAAGAGGAAATGTGTCAACCCAAATGGCTTCGTTTAAACATCTTAGGTCAACACATAGACGCAAATCGCCATTGGATTTCAGGGAAATTACGACTGGCGAAACCCAATCAGAACTTTCAACTGGTTCAATAATTTCATCTTCACACAATTTTTTAAGTATTTCACCCAGTTTTTCTCTATAACTAATAGGTACATTTCTCAGTTTTTGTTTCACTGGGTGTGTGTCCTTCCTTAAAACAATTTTATGTTTAAATCCAATCATTTTGCCAATACTATTGGTAAAAACATCTGGAAATTTTTCTTTTAAAAATGAATAGTCATTCATTTCACGACAATCATCTTGAATGGAATAAACAGGGTGTTCTAAACGAGGATCAATTTTCATGTTCAAATCAAACATGTGCGGCCATCCCAAAATGGTTGCACCTTTGCTAGATATGTATATTTTACCATTACACGAGTTGTGTCCAAAACTAATTTTGGCTAATATGTATCCTTCTAAAGGTATTTTATGTCCAGTATAACCACCAGGGTGTACATCTTGAACTAATAACGATCTGTTCGGCCAGAGAGACTTAAATTGATCCATGCCCATGATGGTGTACCACGCACAAGAGTCTACCATTATCTTGACGTTTAGACCATCAATGTTAACTATGGTAGATGGTAGCTCTTTGACTCTACCCTTCACCTTAACTAATTCATCGTGTACACTGCAAACTTCACCTACAACGTGAAAGGTGTCATTATCTTGGATGTAATTTATGTCATCTTGATCTTCTTCCTGAATACAATTGATTTTGGTTTTAAAATTGTGGCACACTCTAGTAAAATGGCCTTTCTTTTTACAATTTGTACAAACTTTGTCAATTGCAGGACACCACTTGTAGTTTGCTAAATGGTTGGATGACCCACATCTATAACATAAAAACTTCTTTTGCTCATTTTTCTTTTCATAACTTTTCTCATTGCTTTTCTTATTAGTATAATTCGTGAATGACTTATTCTCGTTTTTAGGTTTATATTTATCACCCTTATTTATCTCGTTAACTGAACCAGAAGTAATATCATTTTTCTCATTTCTGACTTCACTAATACATTGGTCCATAATTTCCACACCCCTAGCGACTTCTATAGCATTTTTTAATGAAGTGCTACTCGATGACCATAACTTTTCCTGAATCTTTTTTGACTTAGTTTTCATAAGAATTTGGTCACGTAAAACTTGGTCATAGGTTATAGTTTCAAATTCACACGTAACAGCCAAACCCCTTAATACTGAAATATACTGATCAATTGACTCATCCGCTTTCTGAGCTCTTGAATAAAATTTAAACCTCTCCATCACTACATTAATTTTCCTCCCAAATCTTTCTTGCATCTGTTTGACAGCACATTGATAAACACCCATGTCTCCAGCATTATCAATTTTAGGTAAATTTTTAAACTCCCTTAACCCTACTGCGCCAAGTCTGTGTTTAAGTAGAGATACCATTCTTTCTTGAGAGGCTTCTTCCTCTGCTAAAACTTCAACGTATGCTTCAAACATGTCGAGCCATAAATCCCATGCTATGGGAGGCTCACCAGATTCTGCTAAGAAGAATGGTGGTGGAACAATTGAAGACATTTTGGTTAGGATGGTAAGTTAAGTATCAGTACAGCAGAACTGGTGCTTGCACAAAAAGTTCACCTAGGATGGTAAGTTAATTATCAGTACAGCAGAACTGGTGCTTGCGCAAAAAGTTCACCAATGTTCACTAATGTTCACCCAATATTGTGGTTAAAAAAAACGCTGAAGATCTGTGTTAATATTTGGTTGGTTGTTTAAAAATTTTGTAGTATGTATGTCATCATGGATATCATGTCAACTCTTGAATGCTTACTTAAATTCTTCTCTTCAATTTAGTTCACGAGTACGCTAGCAGTGTAAGCGTTTTGAAGAACTAGCAGCGTCGGATTCAGCACTCGGTGGGCTCAGTGTTGTTGCTAGGATACAATTCCTCAACAAAATGGCTGCCACGTTGCGTTGTAGGACGTGATGACGATATTAGTACGGTGGCTCAAAGCTGCCTCTGTGAACCGCTTTGGAAGTTCGACGTCACACAGCAGGACGTATGGAACGTTCCGTGCTGGCTACTCGCGGGCTGCTTGAAAAATGCCTCTTTATAAATTGCTCACCAACGGCGGTATTCTGCGCTGCATAGTTGGCTTACCAGGTACGGTTTTTTCTGGTTGAACGCTGGTCGAACACTGGAAGAGGTGGTCCGGTACTTCATTTATCCATGGTTTTGTTGTTAAGGGCTTTTCTTTTCTTGCCCTTTTTCTTGAGTTTTTTTTTTTTTTTCTTTTTTGTTTTGTGCTCAGTGCCGCTGTAATTTCACTCGTAGTAATTTCACTCGTATCCCGCTCGTCGCCATATGTTGCAAAGAGAAACTCACAGACGGTTCAGGTTCCGCACTTCTTCCTTTATTAGATGGATACAGGATAACAGCGGCACCGATATACACAACAACCTTCTCCCTTCTCCTCCAGCCAGCTTCTGCCCCTCTACATTCTCTCCCTCTACATTCTATACATTCCACGCACGCACACACATACACACGCTAACACACACGAGACCATACACGCGCACTACGTTACATATTTAACCAATACCACACACCCAGAGATTTAGAATGTATGTTTGGGGGAAGAAATTTAAGATTTTTACCGACCACAAACCATTGGTAAATATTTTGAGACCTGAAGGGGGGAAGAATCTAACTCCTAGATTAGCTCGTTTGGCTTCAAAACTACAGATGTTTAGTTTTGACATTGAGTACATTCCAGGTAAGGACAATGTGGTTGCTGATGGTCTTTCAAGGTTACCAAACAAAGATATAATAGGAAGTGAAACAAATATGGATGGTGAAATAGCCTTTACCATCAAGGATGTATTCTTGATAAATGAATTGAGTACTAATAATATTATTTCTGAAGCATCTTGGCTGCGCGAAATGGACAAGGATGAAGTTTTGAAAGAAATCAAAAAGTTTATAATTGATGGATGGCCAAGAGAATCCAGCTTACGTGGTGAGAAAGTTGCGTTTTCAAAGATTAAAGAAGAGTTATGTATTATTAATGATATTGTCCTAAGAGGTGACAGAATTGTACCTCCTGTAGGGTTAAGAGAAGAAATTGTTAAGAAGAGTCACATGGGGCATGGTGGTATGTCCAGTACCAAAAGAAGAGTTAAAGAATGGTTTTGGTGGCCAGGAGTAGACCCTATGGTAGATAGATTGGTGAGGGATTGCAAGGTTTGTGGAACTAGTGATAAAGTAGCAAAACCATTGAATGTACCTTTAACAATGGTGGAATTACCTGAGTATCCATGGCAAAAAGTAGCGATTGATTTCATGGGTCCATTTTCAGCAATGTCTACAAAGGATTGTTACGCTATTGTGTTAGTAGATTATTATTCAAAATGGCCCGAGGTGAGAATGGTAAGTGGAATGACTACGGAAGTAGTCATTGAATTTCTAGAAGATGTATTTTCAAGAGAGGGAGTTCCAGAAATATTAGTTTCAGATAATGGTCCCCAATTTGTATCGCAGAAAATGGAAGAATTTTTGGTAATAATGGGTATTAAACACATAAAATCATCATTATATCATCCCGAAAGTAATGGTCAAGTTGAGCGCTTCAACAGAGTAGTAAAGGAAGTGATTGAATTAGCGTTGAGCGCGGGCATACCCTGGAGAAAAGCACTACTAGAAAGATTAACTGCATATCGTGTAACTCCACATTCTGCTACAGGAAAAACACCTTTTGAGATTTTGAGAGGTAGGAAACCTTTTACTGGATTGGTTCCTTGGTGGTTAAGAAAAAGAAATGAGAAGATGCAATGCAGTAGCAAAGACATTGATAAAGAGATTAGATCTAAAGTTAAGGATTATCAAGAACGTAGCCGAAAATACCATGGAGGTAAATGTAATTGGCCTTTGGTGAGGACTGGTCAAATGGTTCGAGTAAAGAATCCTAGGATTGTGTTGAAGGGAGAAAGCGTATGGTCTAAACCATTGAAAGTAATGAAGGTTTTCAATGGTGCAGTAGAATTGGAAGATGGTAAAAGATGGAATTTTCGCCAATTGAGTTTTTGTAATGAGAAGGGTGGTGGGGTAAGTCCATTGAATAATTCCAATTCTAGTAGAGTTGACGAAGGGTCATGTAATGGATTAATGCTAGGTGATGATTTTGGACTAAAGAAAGATAGAACATCTACCAGTAGTATAATTAGTAATGATACTAGATGTAACACTAGATACAATACTAGAAGAGAAAATAGAAACATAGTCAACGATGTTCCTTCATGTTCCGATATTAGTGTTGAGAGTAACAAATTACGTCGTGGCAATAGAACAAGGAAATTACCTGCCAGATTCTCTGATTTTGAATTAGAGTAGTTATCTAGAGTCTTTAATTGTTGAGAAGGAGGGTGTGTGGTATTGGTTAAATATGTAACGTAGTGCGCGTGTATGGTCTCGTGTGTGTTAGCGTGTGTATGTGTGTGCGTGCGTGGAATGTATAGAATGTAGAGGGAGAGAATGTAGAGGGGCAGAAGCTGGCTGGAGGAGAAGGGAGAAGGTTGTTGTGTATATCGGTGCCGCTGTTATCCTGTATCCATCTAATAAAGGAAGAAGTGCGGAACCTGAACCGTCTGTGAGTTTCTCTTTGCAACATATGGCGACGAGCGGGATACGAGTGAAATTACTACGAGTGAAATTACAGCGGCACTGAGCACAAAACAAAAAAGAAAAAAAAAAAAAAACTCAAGAAAAAGGGCAAGAAAAGAAAAGCCCTTAACAACAAAACCATGGATAAATGAAGTACCGGACCACCTCTTCCAGTGTTCGACCAGCGTTCAACCAGAAAAAACCGTACCTGGTAAGCCAACTATGCAGCGCAGAATACCGCCGTTGGTGAGCAATTTATAAAGAGGCATTTTTCAAGCAGCCCGCGAGTAGCCAGCACGGAACGTTCCATACGTCCTGCTGTGTGACGTCGAACTTCCAAAGCGGTTCACAGAGGCAGCTTTGAGCCACCGTACTAATATCGTCATCACGTCCTACAACGCAACGTGGCAGCCATTTTGTTGAGGAATTGTATCCTAGCAACAACACTGAGCCCACCGAGTGCTGAATCCGACGCTGCTAGTTCTTCAAAACGCTTACACTGCTAGCGTACTCGTGAACTAAATTGAAGAGAAGAATTTAAGTAAGCATTCAAGAGTTGACATGATATCCATGATGACATACATACTACAAAATTTTTAAACAACCAACCAAATATTAACACAGATCTTCAGCGTTTTTTTTAACCACAATATTGGGTGAACATTAGTGAACATTGGTGAACTTTTTGCGCAAGCACCAGTTCTGCTGTACTGATAATTAACTTACCATCCTAGGTGAACTTTTTGTGCAAGCACCAGTTCTGCTGTACTGATACTTAACTTACCATCCTAACCAAAATGTCTTCAATTGTTCCACCACCATTCTTCTTAGCAGAATCTGGTGAGCCTCCCATAGCATGGGATTTATGGCTCGACATGTTTGAAGCATACGTTGAAGTTTTAGCAGAGGAAGAAGCCTCTCAAGAAAGAATGGTATCTCTACTTAAACACAGACTTGGCGCAGTAGGGTTAAGGGAGTTTAAAAATTTACCTAAAATTGATAATGCTGGAGACATGGGTGTTTATCAATGTGCTGTCAAACAGATGCAAGAAAGATTTGGGAGGAAAATTAATGTAGTGATGGAGAGGTTTAAATTTTATTCAAGAGCTCAGAAAGCGGATGAGTCAATTGATCAGTATGTTTCAGTATTAAGGGGTTTGGCTGTTACGTGTGAATTTGAAACTATAACCTATGACCAAGTTTTACGTGACCAAATTCTTATGAAAACTAAGTCAAAAAAGATTCAGGAAAAGTTATGGTCATCGAGTAGCACTTCATTAAAAAATGCTATAGAAGTCGCTAGGGGTGTGGAAATTATGGACCAATGTATTAGTGAAGTCAGAAATGAGAAAAATGATATTACTTCTGGTTCAGTTAACGAGATAAATAAGGGTGATAAATATAAACCTAAAAACGAGAATAAGTCATTCACGAATTATACTAATAAGAAAAGCAATGAGAAAAGTTATGAAAAGAAAAATGAGCAAAAGAAGTTTTTATGTTATAGATGTGGGTCATCCAACCATTTAGCAAACTACAAGTGGTGTCCTGCAATTGACAAAGTTTGTACAAATTGTAAAAAGAAAGGCCATTTTACTAGAGTGTGCCACAATTTTAAAACCAAAATCAATTGTATTCAGGAAGAAGATCAAGATGACATAAATTACATCCAAGATAATGACACCTTTCACGTTGTAGGTGAAGTTTGCAGTGTACACGATGAATTAGTTAAGGTGAAGGGTAGAGTCAAAGAGCTACCATCTACCATAGTTAACATTGATGGTCTAAACGTCAAGATAATGGTAGACTCTTGTGCGTGGTACACCATCATGGGCATGGATCAATTTAAGTCTCTCTGGCCGAACAGATCGTTATTAGTTCAAGATGTACACCCTGGTGGTTATACTGGACATAAAATACCTTTAGAAGGATACATATTAGCCAAAATTAGTTTTGGACACAACTCGTGTAATGGTAAAATATACATATCTAGCAAAGGTGCAACCATTTTGGGATGGCCGCACATGTTTGATTTGAACATGAAAATTGATCCTCGTTTAGAACACCCTGTTTATTCCATTCAAGATGATTGTCGTGAAATGAATGACTATTCATTTTTAAAAGAAAAATTTCCAGATGTTTTTACCAATAGTATTGGCAAAATGATTGGATTTAAACATAAAATTGTTTTAAGGAAGGACACACACCCAGTGAAACAAAAACTGAGAAATGTACCTATTAGTTATAGAGAAAAACTGGGTGAAATACTTAAAAAATTGTGTGAAGATGAAATTATTGAACCAGTTGAAAGTTCTGATTGGGTTTCGCCAGTCGTAATTTCCCTGAAATCCAATGGCGATTTGCGTCTATGTGTTGACCTAAGATGTTTAAACGAAGCCATTTGGGTTGACACATTTCCTCTTCCAAATTTACAAGAGCTCACATCCTCTGTTGGTGGATCTTCTTGGTTTTCCAAGATAGATTTAACAAGTGCTTATCACCAAATAGTTCTTGATGAAGATTCTACACATTGTACTGCTTTTATAACCACTGAAGGAATGTTTAGATATAGGCGAATGCCATTTGGTCTTGCAAGCGCGTCTGCAGTATTTCAAAGAGAGATGTGCAGAGTTTTGCAAGGCATAAAAAACGCCAAGGTATTTCAAGATGACATTTTAATATATGGGGATGACAAGGAATGTCACGATGAAACTTTATATGCTGTTCTAGATGCTCTGAGGAATAGTGGATTGACCATCAAAAATGAAAAATGTGTGTTTGGGAAATCTGAAGTGGAATATCTAGGACACATTATATCCAAGGATGGTATTCGACCTAAAATTAGTCATGTTAATGCTATCTTAGCTGTTCCTGAACCTGCAAATAAGGAACAATTGATGTCATTTTTAGGGTTGACAGAATTTTATTCTCGTTTTATTGAGAATTACGCTGTAAAAGTTGAACCATTGAGACTCTTGCTAAAGAGGAATGCAACATTTGAATGGAGTGAACATCAAAAAGAATGTTTTGAAAAATTGAAGGAAGAAATAGTTGCCACACCATGTTTGAAACCATTTTTACCAAATGCTAAATGTGTACTATCTGTGGATGCGTCTGGTCACGGCATTGGTGCAGTTTTTTCTCAATGTGTAAAGTCAGAAAAATGGGTAGTAGCATATGCATCTCGCACGTTAACGAAATCAGAACGGAATTATTCCGTAATAGAGAAGGAATTGTTGGCGGCTTCATGGGCTGCTGAGAGATTTAGAATGTATGTTTGGGGGAAGAAATTTAAGATTTTTACCGACCACAAACCATTGGTAAATATTTTGAGACCTGAAGGGGGGAAGAATCTAACTCCTAGATTAGCTCGTTTGGCTTCAAAACTACAGATGTTTAGTTTTGACATTGAGTACATTCCAGGTAAGGACAATGTGGTTGCTGATGGTCTTTCAAGGTTACCAAACAAAGATATAATAGGAAGTGAAACAAATATGGATGGTGAAATAGCCTTTACCATCAAGGATGTATTCTTGATAAATGAATTGAGTACTAATAATATTATTTCTGAAGCATCTTGGCTGCGCGAAATGGACAAGGATGAAGTTTTGAAAGAAATCAAAAAGTTTATAATTGATGGATGGCCAAGAGAATCCAGCTTACGTGGTGAGAAAGTTGCGTTTTCAAAGATTAAAGAAGAGTTATGTATTATTAATGATATTGTCCTAAGAGGTGACAGAATTGTACCTCCTGTAGGGTTAAGAGAAGAAATTGTTAAGAAGAGTCACATGGGGCATGGTGGTATGTCCAGTACCAAAAGAAGAGTTAAAGAATGGTTTTGGTGGCCAGGAGTAGACCCTATGGTAGATAGATTGGTGAGGGATTGCAAGGTTTGTGGAACTAGTGATAAAGTAGCAAAACCATTGAATGTACCTTTAACAATGGTGGAATTACCTGAGTATCCATGGCAAAAAGTAGCGATTGATTTCATGGGTCCATTTTCAGCAATGTCTACAAAGGATTGTTACGCTATTGTGTTAGTAGATTATTATTCAAAATGGCCCGAGGTGAGAATGGTAAGTGGAATGACTACGGAAGTAGTCATTGAATTTCTAGAAGATGTATTTTCAAGAGAGGGAGTTCCAGAAATATTAGTTTCAGATAATGGTCCCCAATTTGTATCGCAGAAAATGGAAGAATTTTTGGTAATAATGGGTATTAAACACATAAAATCATCATTATATCATCCCGAAAGTAATGGTCAAGTTGAGCGCTTCAACAGAGTAGTAAAGGAAGTGATTGAATTAGCGTTGAGCGCGGGCATACCCTGGAGAAAAGCACTACTAGAAAGATTAACTGCATATCGTGTAACTCCACATTCTGCTACAGGAAAAACACCTTTTGAGATTTTGAGAGGTAGGAAACCTTTTACTGGATTGGTTCCTTGGTGGTTAAGAAAAAGAAATGAGAAGATGCAATGCAGTAGCAAAGACATTGATAAAGAGATTAGATCTAAAGTTAAGGATTATCAAGAACGTAGCCGAAAATACCATGGAGGTAAATGTAATTGGCCTTTGGTGAGGACTGGTCAAATGGTTCGAGTAAAGAATCCTAGGATTGTGTTGAAGGGAGAAAGCGTATGGTCTAAACCATTGAAAGTAATGAAGGTTTTCAATGGTGCAGTAGAATTGGAAGATGGTAAAAGATGGAATTTTCGCCAATTGAGTTTTTGTAATGAGAAGGGTGGTGGGGTAAGTCCATTGAATAATTCCAATTCTAGTAGAGTTGACGAAGGGTCATGTAATGGATTAATGCTAGGTGATGATTTTGGACTAAAGAAAGATAGAACATCTACCAGTAGTATAATTAGTAATGATACTAGATGTAACACTAGATACAATACTAGAAGAGAAAATAGAAACATAGTCAACGATGTTCCTTCATGTTCCGATATTAGTGTTGAGAGTAACAAATTACGTCGTGGCAATCATGTAATGGATTAATGCTAGGTGATGATTTTGGACTAAAGAAAGATAGAACATCTACCAGTAGTATAATTAGTAATGATACTAGATGTAACACTAGATACAATACTAGAAGAGAAAATAGAAACATAGTCAACGATGTTCCTTCATGTTCCGATATTAGTGTTGAGAGTAACAAATTACGTCGTGGCAATAGAACAAGGAAATTACCTGCCAGATTCTCTGATTTTGAATTAGAGTAGTTATCTAGAGTCTTTAATTGTTGAGAAGGAGGGTGTGTGGTATTGGTTAAATATGTAACGTAGTGCGCGTGTATGGTCTCGTGTGTGTTAGCGTGTGTATGTGTGTGCGTGCGTGGAATGTATAGAATGTAGAGGGAGAGAATGTAGAGGGGCAGAAGCTGGCTGGAGGAGAAGGGAGAAGGTTGTTGTGTATATCGGTGCCGCTGTTATCCTGTATCCATCTAATAAAGGAAGAAGTGCGGAACCTGAACCGTCTGTGAGTTTCTCTTTGCAACACTAGTCTTAAGCTTTCGCCAGTTATTGTGGGGCTGCATTCTCGGGGGTCTCTATGCCCTGCTAGAACAGGTCACACTCATGCTCTAGACCAGTGGCCCTCTTGACCTTTACATGCAGCCCCATTGGTGAACAGCTGCACTAGCTGCTGAGCACTAATATTCAGAAAATAGTGTTAAATAAACGGACAAGCATTTATTAAACTGCAAATAAATGCTTGCCCGTTTATTTAACATGTTTTAGACCTCCTTACACAATCCCTGACCCACCCAGACCCCCTACCGCCACCCTGCTGGCATCAGTGTGGCCCTCGGTCACACCACAGACTGCACTTTGTGGCTCCTGGGCAAATGTATGTGAGTACCCATGCTCTAGACTGATGCACTGTGTCTGGTCTAGTCACTTGCACCCCTCTATCTGATGCTTTACTGTCAGTCAGCGGCATCTCAGTGCTTGCTTGTGAGTAACCTCCTTGTGCTATATTCCCCAGTGGTCCCACATGCCCTCCTCCATGCCCTAGTGCATTAGACACAGCCCCTCCAGCCTCCCCGGCCTGCACGGGAACTTGTCCAGCAAATCCAGGCTCCTTGGGGCTTTTCTTTCAGTCTGTTTCTCCTGTGGATATGTTATCTGGCGGGGGAGATTGAGAGAAGCAAGTAGCAGTAGGATCGCATGTCCTAAGCGGCTTTTTTGATACTCCAGCTTCTCCTGGGAATTCTTCATGCCAACAACTTAGGATTTATGTTTTCATTTACGGGTTTGCTTGTGGGATTGCAAAATGAGTGGCCACTGATCGGTATCTATCTTATTTTTGGGGTCTTCAGCTTCATTTGCAAATTCCCTAAACTTTTTATATAAAAAGTATCATGTTCATTAAAGAACTTCTTCCCATCCTCGTTAGTGATTCCCGCCCACTCCTTGAGATACCTTCACATGGCTTTACTGTGCTGGTGGTACATAGTGTGGGCAGGAGCGCCTCTCATTGGGGCTCCCTACGATTAGATTTTCCACCCCCATCATATAGTACATGAGGATGGAAAGGAAGCAGAAAACAGGGTTGGGGTACCCTCAGTTTTTTTTCTAACTGATCTTGTGGAGCGGAGAAGGAAAGGGTAACGTACACTCACACCCAAAGTTCCCCCTGCATTCGCCTGACCTCGTTTACGCACTCAGATAGCTAGAGTAGGGGGCTGGGTAGATAGATAAAAGTACCTCTTTCTCATACATTCAACCTTCAAGGGCTTTTCCTGGGGCTCCTGCCTATTTTCCCCATCACATACTATCTCTAGAGCCGGCTCGCTCTATGTTATGGATTCACACTCACACAATTCCTGTCTCTGGACTTCTATTTCTACTCATCCAACCAGTGTGTAGTGTTGCTGCCGTTGGGGCGTACCATGGCAGCACACGCCCCGTCCCCACTGTTGTCATGTTATTTACCCCTTGGGCGTAAGGGGTCTGTTGGTTAAGTCCAGCGTAGCGTGGACACGCACGATAACGAATAAAAGGCCCAGGGAGCTGGGCGTGGCTAGGTTAGTTACTGCCACTATCTGTATACAGCGTGTCCTGTGTCGCATTGATTGAGGCCTATGCCAGGACACGACACTGGCGACGACGGTGGTCTACGATCCACCCTTCAGCGTGCCCCACTCCACAGCTCAGCTGCACCACGCTGTGCACGCCTGCCCGTGGCGAGCCGCCCGTCACACCGGCGCTCCACTCACCGGTGCCGGTCGGAATCTCCAGCCGCCTCCTGAGCCGTCCTGACCGTGGTAGCCGCCCTCAGGTACCCCCGTGTGCCCCCACCGCTCCACGCTGCCTCAGGCCCTGGCTCCGCCGCTGTACCCGGTCCCGGACCCCTGTCGGCTCATCGGCCTTCCCGCGCATGCGCAGTGAGTGCCCGCAATACACTCCTGGCGCGCGACGCGGCCGCTCGACCTTTCCTCACGCTTCTCGCGTGAGCGCAGACCCTGCCAAGTCTCACGCATCTCGCGGAACACCGCCTACGGGCCTCCCGTGCTGCTGGCTTCCACTCCCAGGTATTTACAGCTGCCCACGGTGCCATTCGGGGAGTCTCCTGTCTCCAGTTCAGCAGTGCTTCAGCCACCATGGCCACCGTGCCGCATTTGGAGCCTTTTGCAGTGACAGGAAGCCCCCCCTCTCAGGCTGCCAAGTGGAAGAAGTGGGTAGAGCGGCTTGAGAACTATTTCGTCGCAGCAAACATTGCGGTGGGGTGCCAACGCGCAATCCTGTTGCACCTCGGAGGTGAAGCCATCCACAACATCTCCAAGGACGTCACGGAAGGTGCCCCGCCCCACACGTATGCGACCCTATGAGACGCCATCACGAGGTACTTTGAGCCTTTCACTAGTGCAGACTACGAGCGCTTTCTACTGCGCCAAGCGCGCCAACTCCCCGAGGAGTCCATGGATGTGTTCTACGCGCGGCTCAAGAAACTGGCCAGCACATGCACTCTCCCGGACGCGGCGGATGAGATTCGCGCCCAATTCATACAAGGGTGTGCCTCCCTGAAGCTGCGAGAGAGGGTGCTAGAACAAGACGCGATGCCCATGCGCGACAACCTGGCCCTGGGGCGATCCAAAGAACTCTCCAAAGCGCGTGCCGCGCACATGGAACCGTCTCCCACAGCAACCATCAAGGCAGAGCCTGTGTGCGCCATCAGGTCGCATCCTACAGACAGCCGAGTGAGGACTCCCAAGAAAGGACGACCAAAACCAAGCCAATCCACCAACGGCCAAGCCTGCATGTGGTGCGGAGGCATCACCCCCCACAAAGGCTCATGCCCAGCCCACGGAAAAATCTGCAGCGCATGTGGTAAGGCAAATCATTTTGCAAGCGTCTGCTTATCATCCCAGCGGAAGAAGCAGAGTGGCCCGCCCGGGAGAGTACGTCAAGTGGTCGACGCGTCGAACGCGTCGAACAGCAGCGACATGGACGACGACGAAGAAGACGCCAGGACAGTCCACGTAGTGCGCATGCTCAACGCCCTAGCAGCCGCGTCGTCAACCGAACCAATGTGCACCGTCCAAGTGCATGGCCAAGCGGTCAGAGCCCTCATCGACACCGGCGCCACGATAAACCTCATGGCTGCCAGCGTATACCAATGCCTCGAAGACGCCCCCACGCTTCACCCCACACGAGTACAAGTGTTTGCCTACGGAACCCGGCGACCGCTGCGCCTGTGCCGAGTATTCCAGTCGACTGTGGCCCACGACTCAACGCAGCTGCAAACAAAGATCTACGTAGCCCAGGAAGGATCAGGTTTCCTTCTTGGTTGCAAGACCGCATGAGAACTCGGACTCATACACTTTGCCTTAACAGTGCAAGCCCAAGGTCTAGACCATCTGGTCACGGAACACTCCTCGCTGTTTGAAGGCATCGGATGCTTACGTGGCCCCCCTGTCCGACTCCACATTGACCAGTCGGTAGCCCCTGTAGCCCTCCGGCACAGACGGATCGCCTTTCACCTCCGGCCAAAAGTCGAAGCTGAGCTGAGAATGCTTGAACACGCCGGTATCATCGAACGGGTGACTGGACCCACGCCGTGGGTGTCCCCCATCGTGGTAGCCAAGAAGCCGAAGCAACCCGAGGCGGTGAGGATATGCGTAGACATGCGCCTCCCCCACCTGGCAATTAAGAGGGAACGTCACCTGACACCGACCATTGACGACATCATCGGGGAACTTGCAGGATCGAAATGGTTCTCCAAGATGGACCTACGGTCGGGGTACCATCAGATCCCTCTTCACCCAGACTCACGCCCAATAACAACCTTCTCCACCCACGCAGGCCTGTGGAGATATACGAGGCTAAACTTCGGCATCTCGAGTGCCGCGGAGGTGTTTCAGAACATCATTCACAATGTCCTCCAAGGCCTCGACGGTGTGCTCAATGTGAGCGACGACATCCTGGTGCATGCCCCGACCTTGGAAGAACACATCGCACGCCTCCAAGCAGTATTCAACCGGCTAAAGGAGAGAGGACTAACCCTCCACAAGGACAAATGCGAGTTCCTACGCAAAGACATCAGCTTTTTCGGATACCGATTCTCCGATCAAGGAGTGGGCCCCGACCCGGACAAGGTCAAAGACATCCACGACGCGCCAGCCCCCACATCTGTGACAGCCGTCCGCAGCTTCCTAGGTATGGTGACGTACTGCGGGCGTTTCATCAGGGATCTGTCGGATTTGACAGGGCCCCTCCGTGATCTCACGAAATCGAATGCCACATGGATGTGGGGCCCGGAGCAGCAAGAGTCGTTCGCAAAAACCAAAGCAGCCTTGTCGGCTGACACGACCCTGGCCTACTTCAATCCTCAACACGAGTCACAACTACTGGTGGACGCCAGCCCCACTGGCCTGGGAGCAGTCCTATCACAGCGTCAGGCATGCGGAGAGTGGGCCCCCGTAGCGTACGCCAGCCGCACGCTGACACCGACCGAACAACGGTACTCGCAAATTGAACGTGAAGCGATTGCCATCCTATGGGGGTGCCGCCATTTCCACATTTACCTCTATGGACATCCCTTCTCAGTGGTCACTGATCATAAGCCCCTCATACCACTCTTCCAAGGCTCCTCCTCTCGCCCACCACCGAGAATCGAGAAGTGGGTGCTACAACTGCAGGAGTTCCACTTCACCGTGGAATACCGACCCGGCACGCGGAACCCCGCAGATTATCTGTCAAGACATGCCCGGCTGGTCACCGACGCTGAAGCTGCTGAAGCAGCGGCCACGGAAGAGTACGTCAGGCTGATCGTCGAACGGTCAAAGCCACGTCCAATGTCTTTCGAAGAAGTAGCGAGAGCCACTAAGGACGATGACTGCCTCCAGATCGCAATCCAGGCCATAGAATCCGGCGACTGGAAGGCGCTGCAAAGCCCGGCATCTTTTCGCACTCAAGATGCCCAAGCTGTTCTAAAAGCCCTGTATCAAGTCAAGCATGAACTTTCCGTCTCAGCTGAAGGATGTCTCCTAAGAGGCCCACGCCTTGTACTGCCCAGCAGCCTCACCCAGCATGCTGCTTTGCTGGCTCACGGATCACACCAAGGGATCGTCAAATCTAAGAGTAGACTCCGAAGCAAGCTGTGGTTCCCTGGACTCGACAGAGCCGTTGAGGAAGTAGTTCATAGTTGCCCGGTGTGCCTAGCGACGAGCCTACCAAACCCTCCAGCCCCAATAATCACCGAAGAAGGGCCGACATCCCCGTGGGTACGGGTGAGTGCAGACTTTGGCAGCCTTCCCGGAGGCAAGTACATGCTTGTTGTGGTGGACGACTTCTCCCGCTACCCCGAAGTAGAAATTGTGACGTCAACTGCAGCGTCGGAAGTGATCCCAAAGTTCGAGAAGATTATCGCTACCCACGGGATCATGAAAGAAGTCCGCACAGACAACGGGCCCCCATTCAATGATAGCGAGTTTACGGAATACCTGCAAAGCCATGGAGTCAAACACAAACGGATAACGCCAAGATGGCCGCAAGCCAACGGAGAGGTCGAAAGGCTAATGAGAACTCTGAACAAAACAATCCAAATCGCGATCGCTGACGGCCAATATCTGGAGCTGGCCATCTACCAATTCATCCGAGAGTATCGCCAGACCCCACACTGCACTACTGGAGTCACCCCGAACAGGCTCTCCTTCAACCGGGCTGTTGCGGACACCATCCCACACCACCCTATGTGGGAGTCGGCCCCCAACCCCAGCAACCGATCTATGGAACAACGCGCCAAGAGCAACCAGGAAGCATCCCGAAGACGGAGAGCCGCAGACAGCCCCATTCATGCCGGAGACGTAGTTCTCGTAAGAGACCGCCACCCTGGCGGGAAATTTCGCCTGCCATTCGAGCTGGATCCCTGGAAGGTCACTGAGGTCAATAGAACAATGGTCACAGCGGTCAGGAATGGGGAAGTAGTCACAAGAAACATTTCGTTTTTCAAGCAAGTGCCCGGAAGGAGAGAAGACCCGGAACCAGAGGATAGGCACCAGTTCTCGTCGCGCGGACCATCAGGACCGATCGAGACAAGCACCACAACACACTCAACAAATGACCTCGCCCCAAGCGATAACCCGCTAGAGAAGCCTACTGACACCCCCAGCACCGCTGGAACTTAAGAAGCTGAAGAATCCCCACCAGCCATGGCGGAAAGTCGCGGCCAAGCGAGGTACAACCTGCGTCAGTGCCCCAAGCCTTCCCAGAGGTACCGAGACTTTGTGGCCCAGTGCTGGCGATGAAACGATCCAGAAGCTGACCCCGCCGAGAATACAAGTAAGACTGTTTTAAGTTGTACCTGATGTTACGGGTGTTTGAAGAATTCAGAGACTGCACCAGAGACTATCCAGTGGACTCTGTCGAGCATAGTAGAATTACGGTCACAGCGCCTCCACTGACCACCAGAAACTTTTGTTATACCACTGTACTCTTCCAGTTTGTTTTATCCCTAGGTAAAGGAGGAATGTAGTGTTGCTGCCGTTGGGGCGTACCATGGCAGCACCCCCCCCTCCCCACTGTTGTCATGTTATTTACCCCTTGGGCGTAAGGGGTCTGTTGGTTCAGTCCAGCGTAGCGTGGACACGCACGATAACGAATAAAAGGCCCAGGGAGCTGGGCGTGGCTAGGTTAGTTACTGCCACTATCTGTATACAGCGTGTCCTGTGTCGCATTGATTGAGGCCTATGCCAGGACACAAACATATGGGGAGGGCCTCAACGGCTCTCCACACCCAAACGCACTGCGTCATACGGATACCAGATCCAATCATTATTTCACCATTTTTCCATTTTTCAAGTTAATCCAATTTTAATCCAAACTTTTCCAAACTGTAGCAAGTTTTTCTCCTCCACATTAATTCCTACGATGTTTTGAAAAACTTCTCATATTCTCGTATGTCCATCCGGACCTTTTCAAAAATACGATTCCAAAACAGACAAGTGTTCCAAGCAGCATTTCTTTATTTTAAAAAACCCAATGCATTTCGGGCTTATTACGAGCCCTTCGTCAGGGGTAGCTGTAAGGCAACAATTTTAGAAGAATACATTATTGCATCGTTTGTTAAGTACACAATTAGACAATTTAATTATGCGCGTATAACATTTCTCATAAAATATATATTGGAAATGACATTTCATGGCAGTTATATTAAATGGAACGCTAAATGCCCGTGACCCATGAGTAATTATTAGCTTCACCCTCAAACAAAAACAGTACCAAATAGTGTCGAATTTCTATCAGTCTTTTTTCGTGCCCTTACCCACCCGTCTATTCAACCCTATTTGTAACTAGATTAAGAGACAAATGCATATTTTATGTTAATTTTCCTCCGGTAAAACAAATCAACATTTTCCATTGCATGCTTGCATCTGATTTCATATGTATTTCACGCCGCATTATAGGGAAACCCCCGCTGCACGCATACCTGCTCATTGCTTAATCTCCTAGCAGTCTCGCAAACAGCTTTCCTCTCCAGTTAACCGGAACCTACTCTGTAGCGCTCATTTAAACTATGGGAGCTCCACCCCCTAATTATTGCAAAGTAATTCGTCACTTAATCCCCTGTGGGAAATGCTAAAAAAAACACAATCCCCATATTCCCCTGCGTCACGTCTAAAACAATTTATGCTGACCGTAAACATCACTCCAAATATGATACATATGCGCGAAATGTTAACAAATTCCTTTGTGTAATCCAACCAAAGTCATTTTGTGAATATCTTCTTTCATTGCCGTCGTCCTTGAATGTTGCTGAGAACCAAAATATGTGGAGTCCTGAAACGCATATATGTTTAGCTTTAATCTTCCGCTGCTTAGTGGGTGCAAAACCAACGGGGGGCATGAAAGTTACACAATGAATGAGGTGGTAGGCACTCCCAGTTTTTCGATTTTGTTCTATCATTATTTCTCAAACTTTGCTCTTTGCGTGCTGGATGGGCTGTGCTATGCCCAAAATGACTTTGGTTGGATTACACAAAGGAATTTGTTAACATTTCGCGCATATGTATCATATTTGGAGTGATGTTTACGGTCAGCATAAATTGTTTTAGACGTGACGCAGGGGAATATGGGGATTGTGTTTTTTTTTAGCATTTCCCACAGGGGATTAAGTGACGAATTACTTTGCAATAATTAGGGGGTGGAGCTCCCATAGTTTAAATGAGCGCTACAGAGTAGGTTCCGGTTAACTGGAGAGGAAAGCTGTTTGCGAGACTGCTAGGAGATTAAGCAATGAGCAGGTATGCGTGCAGCGGGGGTTTCCCTATAATGCGGCGTGAAATACATATGAAATCAGATGCAAGCATGCAATGGAAAATGTTGATTTGTTTTACCGGAGGAAAATTAACATAAAATATGCATTTGTCTCTTAATCTAGTTACAAATAGGGTTGAATAGACGGGTGGGTAAGGGCACGAAAAAAGACTGATAGAAATTCGACACTATTTGGTACTGTTTTTGTTTGAGGGTGAAGCTAATAATTACTCATGGGTCACGGGCATTTAGCGTTCCATTTAATATAACTGCCATGAAATGTCATTTCCAATATATATTTTATGAGAAATGTTATACGCGCATAATTAAATTGTCTAATTGTGTACTTAACAAACGATGCAATAATGTATTCTTCTAAAATTGTTGCCTTACAGCTACCCCTGACGAAGGGCTCGTAATAAGCCCGAAATGCATTGGGTTTTTTAAAATAAAGAAATGCTGCTTGGAACACTTGTCTGTTTTGGAATCGTATTTTTGAAAAGGTCCGGATGGACATACGAGAATATGAGAAGTTTTTCAAAACATTGTAGGATTTAATGTGGAGGAGAAAAACTTGCTACAGTTTGGAAAAGTTTGGATTAAAATTGGATTAACTTGAAAAATGGAAAAATGGTGAAATAATGATTGGATCTGGTATCCGTATGACGCAGTGCGTTTGGGTGTGTAGAGCCGTTGAGGCCCTCCCCATATGTTTGTATTTACTCGGTGCATTCAGGGCATAGCACAGCCCATCCAGCACGCAAAGAGCAAAGTTTGAGAAATAATGATAGAACAAAATCGAAAAACTGGGAGTGCATACCACCTCATTCACTATGCCAGGACACGACACAGTGTATTACCTTGTCCGGTCCAACCTCGACTACTTTTCCTGCACTTTCAAAGTATTTAAAATAAACACAGGACAAAACATGCCATACTGTTACAAGCAAGCAAGTAGAATACAGTAATCGCAGTTAGACTTTATTTAAATTTGGTTCAACCTGCTTACGCTGTGTCGGTCCAAATCGCCAGTTCCAGCGTTTGACCATGATTCACCGAGTCCCTCTGGGGAAATCTCTCCCTTACTTCTGGTACATGGCTCATTATGTGGAATCCAGTCCAGTGCTCTCCTGTTTGTCTGATCCCCGGCATACAAACCACCAGGCTGTAGGAGAAACACACAGCACTCTGGATAACCTATTAGGTCTAACATGCTATTAATGCAACATCGCCAGTATTATAAGCCAAAATAATGCAAGGCAATTGCTGTTTCAATGGACCTGAGCTTGCACCCGTAATTAGTTGGAGCATGTTATGCTAAAATCCATACCTTTTTTATTATATGTGCACCATTTTTCTCAATATAACCTAATGGAAGCACGAACATGTGACAGACAGTGAAGCTAACTGATAGATACTAATGAGCAGGTGCCAGGGTCTTCTCACTGGAAGGAATGTGGTGCATTCGCCGGGTATTGAACCCGGATAAACGTATCTTCTCAACTTGATTAGCCTCTCATCCAAGCATGCAGGAGAATTCATGCTTTCTGCTTCCTGCATCTTTTGACGTTGGTGCAGCCATAATAGCAACAACAACAGCCTATAAAACAACAATGATAAAAATGAGTGGCGGATCAGTCCAGGGAATTGTCCTTCAGTCTTTAGACGGTTGTCATATTTTTGAATCACTGCAGGCAAAGTGCAATCATACGTAGTACTCAGTCTCTACAGAAGACAAACTCTCCTAGGTCAAATCAGGTGCACTTGCAAAGTCTTGGGAAGAGAGTCACCTGCACTCTTATTTTAGACTTGGTTGACAGTCATACAGTCATGCAAGAGGAATGCAAGCTGGTCGGATTCATCACTGCAGCATCAAGTTGTGCAGTGAGATCACTTCCTTCTGCACTGCTGCCCAGATGCCTGGTTCTGCCTAACATAGAAAAGTCACTGTAGGGGGCAGGAGAACAAATGTGTGCATGGAAGAGTCAAAACAGTTATGACTGCTGCTGCCATCTCCATCATCTCTCAAGAATCAAGCTCAAGAACCTAATCTATGCCCGGTACACTTTTCCAGAAGCCAAGGTCAGAAGTGCAGAGAGCTATAGGTGCCAGAAGAAGCCAATTCCATGTATTCGGCTGCATTCACATCATCCTGTTTCCATCCTGCCTAATGGACTGTAGCTCGTTTTTTGCAGCACTTTAGAAGGAATATGGACGGTGGTAAGGAGCCTGAAAAAAGAAGGAGCGTTGAGATTGGTCTTAGTTGGATAGGGATAAAGGTGGCAAGGTTGTGGAAGACAATTGGTTGACTGGAGAACCTTGAGCAAAAAAGTGAATGGTCTGGAGGCTAACAGTTGGGTGGCAGGTGAAGAAGCATAGGTCAGTGAAATATTAAGTAGAAGTAACAGAAAGAGTATATAAGAATCGGTTATAGCTTGCTGGATCTTTAAATGATTATTGCAGAACAAGCATGTGTATTGTTTTGAAATTGTTTGTGAACCTTTTAAATCATTTGTGATGTATAATTTATGGTTTAATTATCCGAAATAAGCATGACTTGAACGTTGTAATGCAGTACGAGGAAAGTTTTTCTAAAACCCTAAAATGTTCTTTGGCATTGTTGGGGCTCAGAAATTATGTTGGTAAAGAAGGCAGATTTTATGTTTTGATTAGTTTTTTGTGACCTCTAAGATGAACGTTGAAGTCAACTTTCATGGTCTGGCTGAAGTATGAAACTATGCCATTTGAAGCAAGCAAAAGTGATGCTTAGATTTAAGGATCTCATTTAGCCAATCTGTTTTTCAAAGGGAACATTTGATTTCTTCAGATGCTTGTCCAGGAAAACAAGAAGGTTTGAAGATCTACCCAGATTTGTTTAACTTGATGTTCATTTACCAAGGGAATACGTACTGTCAGGGTTATAGATTAAGTGGACACTAATGTGGTGGTTTAAGTTGTAGAAGTCATTGGCTGGGTGTGACTTTTCGAGCTGATGGGGCCAGAGACCTGCAATTTTAGACCCTGAGCTTACATGTTTTGGGATAGTGTGTGGGAGCAGGCTAAACTGCATTGGGTAATAAAATAATTGAGGTAACCAAGACATTAGAATAGGAGATGAGGTGGACAGCAGTATCTCCAAAAATGAGAGAAGAGCCCAGATGACAGTAAATGATTTAAAGGTAAAAATTGAAAGATCAAAGCACTTGGAGGAAACACTACAGCTTCAGGCTTTCTCCTATGATTGGAAACATGAGGTCAAGGAGGCAGGCAACAAGGAAGCTTTGTAGATTAGGGCAACACCACCATTTCTAGATGAAGAATCACTCAACCAGGTTTCATTTCTAATGAAATACCCAGGTAGTTACCATATAAGAGGCTATGTATTTGAAGCTGGTGTCTGATGGGTGCAAGATGGTTGAGTAGCAAGGCAAGAGGAGTTCAGTTAGGCTGAAGTGACTGGAAAGTAATTTACATTCCACTGAAGCGTGGCTAGGATCTTGAAAAATGGTGCCTTCTGGTGCAAAAAAGAAAGACACTCAATGGCACAGTAGGAAAGTTACTTGGTGGCAGCGTGGTCGATGGATTAACTAGCCATTGCTTACACCAAATATAGGAACCATGTTGAGTACAAAAATTCCAGATGAGTAGTCCAGTCCACACTGATCTGGGAAATGTAAGCTGTAGGAAACTGGGTAATTGGTTATGCAGGATGTGAGGCCTGCTCAAGTAATAGGTCCACAATTTCACCTTACTGGAAACCAAGCACCTCATTGTAGCACTTGACCCTCTTAGAGTAGCGAAGGTGGGCAGTCCGAAGCCTACTCAGGGGTTGTGTGGGCTAGTAATGACCATTCGATGGCACACAATAGTAACACTCAATAAATGATTGTCCAATATGTGCTTTTCTTTAGAAAAAGGAGAAGTACATTCATTATGCACACACCACTAAATGCTGTACATTAATTTACAAATATGTATATAAGCAGGTCAAAAACACCTTTGAATATATTATGAAATCACATTTGACCCCGAAGGATCATGACCTCAAAATTACTGTGCTCCCTCGTCTAAACCAAACAACACATCACAATTTGAAGAGGGTATAACTTTAGATAACACAAGGTTAACCATATCACAAGAACCACGAACCATATTTTAAAAACACTGTAATTTTGTGTGTAAATGCAATTATCAATAATAACCATGTATAAAGGCAATTATTAATTTCAATAAAGCAAAATCAACCTTGATCAATAATCACTGTCAACATTATTATATTGATAAAGTATTTTAAAAATAACATAACATGTCGCTGGGTGCTTTTAGTGTCGAGCCAGCGAGAGCATGTGCTAGCACATTTGTCTCGCTTGCGAGACCCAGTTGTAGACATAAAAGGGCTTGGAGCCCACCCATTGCGTACCATTTGTTGGCTTGCGTAGCACTCTTCTTTACAGGATCGTAGTTCATCAAGCTAGGCAGGCCTAGCATCATTTCCATTCCTCTCTGTGGAGCAGTGACCAAGCACTGATTGATTCAACTTAATCAGTGCCCGCCCACTGCTCCCAGCGTGATTGAGACATCTTTTTCGTTCTGTTTAACTTTTAGTGCCCGGCTAACAGAAGGAATGTGACTGAAAAAAACGTGCCCAGCAGGACAAAGATTTATTTTCGACAGTTACGTTTCTTTCATTCTGCTAAATCTTCTTTTCTCACTTTGCACTCATGTTTTCTTTTGTTTTTGTTCATGGGTACAGTTCTCAAAAGATGAGGATTATTTTATTGCAAAGCGACATTGTTTCTTTCTGTTGTGTAGTTTCTGAAAGGATGATTTAACACTTAATTGTGCAGTACACCCCAATCCACCCCATTCCAATCTGGCCCACTCCAATCCATGCCAATCCAGCCAACCTCAACTCACCCTGCACCGATCCGCCCCAGTCAATCCAATCCACCCAAGACCAATCCAATCCACCCCACTCCAATCCAAACCACTCACCCCAATCCACTCCAATCCACCACACTCTAATGCTTCCAACCCACGCACTCCAATCTACCCCACTCCCATTCACCCCACTCTAATCCAAAACAGCCTACCCGCTCCAATCTAAAACACATTTTCCCATGCAAAACAGTCAACCCCTCTCCTATCTGCCCCACTTCAATCCAAAACAATCTGCCCCACTCTAATCTGCCTCACTCCAACCCAAAATAATTTGCCCCACTCCAATCAAAAATAATTTACCCCACTCAATCCAAAAGAATCTGCCCCACTTCAATCCAAAACAATGTGCCCCATTCCATTCCAGTCCAATCCACCTCACACCAATCCAATCCACACCAATTCAATCTACCCCACTGCAATCTAGTCCACCTCACCCCAATCCAATCTACCCCACTCCAATCCACCCCATCCCATCCCACTCCAATCCACCGTACCCCAATCCAATCCACCCAACCCCATCCAGTTCACCCCACACCAATCCAATCCACTTCAATCCAATCCAGCCCAATCCAATCCACCCAACTCAATTCAATCCACCTCACTCCAATCCACACCACAGCAATTCAGTCTACTCTGCATCGATTCACCCCATCCCATGCCAATCCAATTCAACTCACTCCATTCCACCCCATTCAAGTCCAAACCAACCCACCCCACTCCAATCCAATCCACCCCACTCCAATCCAATCCACACCTCCACTTCACTCTAATTCACCCTACTCCAAACCACCATACTCTACATCAATCCACCCCAATCCAATCCACCCTACCCCAAACCTATCAATCCACCCTACTCCCACTCCAATCAACCCCAATCAAATCCACCTTACTCCATTTCAATCCACCCCACTCCATTCCAATCCAGTCCACCCACTCCACTCAATCAAAACCACTCTACCCCAATCCAATTTACCCCAATCGCCTCCAATCTACTCCACTACCTAAATCCACTCCTACCCACTCCACTCTATTCCACCTCAGTCTGCTCTACGCCACTCAACTCTATGACTCTGTACCCTATGACACTACACTCTGCGACATTCTTTGCCAGTGAACCGGTAAACTCTACTTCCCTCTAGGCTATTCTATGACACTCTACTCCCCCTGCTTCAGCGAGATGACTATGCCAATGAAGCCAGTACCAAGTACTTCAGCGGGAGCTTCTGGCACTAATAATGCAGAGGAATGTTTGTCTCTCTCACAAGCAGATTTGCAGGCAATGATTGATAAGGCAGTTACTTCATCCTGGTCTCAAGCAACTGCAAAAAGGCAAATGCTTATTCCAGAAGATGAAGAGGATTCACAACTGGGTCCTAGAGGCAGACATGTTCAGGGGCAGCAGCTTCAGGATATTTTGAAGCATATAAGGGAAATGCTGGATATTCAGGAGAAAAAGTACCAAGTGGACAAATTCATTACTCAGCTTAAACAACCTGCAGCTGATGATCTGCCCATTCATGGAGTTATTGAGAAAATATATCTAAAATAATGGAAAGAGTTTCTTTTAGATATCTCTGGAAAGAGAGTTTCTTTTAGATTTCTCTAGAAAGAGAGTTTCTTTTAGATGTCTCTGGAAAGAGAGTTTCTTTTAGATGTCTCTGGAAAGAGAGTTTATTTTGGATGTCTCTTTTGATTTCTTGTGGTCCTCAGGGATGGCAGAAGGAGCCTCGATTGCTGCACATCGTCAATTGTGGCAGAAATTATGGATATTAGAGCAGTTATAAAAATACCTAGATCCTCTCTCTTCCCTTCACTAGAGACAAATTGTTTTAGTCTCAACTAAGTGATCTAGTACAAAAGGCTGCTGAAAAGAAGAAAATATTACAGCTATACAGGCTGTATAGTTCTAAAAAGTATTTTAACCAAAAGAAAACTAAGCATCGCTTTCATGGTCGGGCTCATGTTTGGGAAGCTTAGCTAGTGAGAAAATCTTGACAGCAGTTGCAAACCCAGAATCCCAACAGGAGCTCCAACAAAAGAAATGACAATCAATCCCATACTGTGGGAGGAATGTGACAGGTTTTATTAACAGACAGGTGGGTTTTGGATCTTGTTTGTCAATGTTATAACATTGTCTTCCACACACCTCCACAAGAACTATATTGTGTACAGACTCCATTGATCAAATATCCGTCGAAAATGCAAGCAATTCAAGAAGGGGTGCAAAATCTCCTGCAGAAGAATGCAATAATTCCTGTACCAGAACGCCAACATTGGCAAGATTTCTATTTAATTGTGTTTTTTGGTGCCCAACAGGACAGAAGGTTTTGCCCAGCATTGGACTTAAAGAACCTCAAAAATGTGTAAAACACGTCATTTAAGATGGCGACACTGCCGCAGATAATCCCAGCAATAGCACAAGGGGACTAGACGGTCACTTTAGATTTACAGGGCTTGTATTTTCCCGTCCTAACTCATAGAAAATCTTAGAGATTTCTTTGTTTCACTGTGAGGAATGAACATTTCCAGTTCAGAATGTTGCCCTTCAGCCTGACTTCCTCCCTGAGGGGCTTCACCAAGGTACTAGCACCAGTGGTGGCACCTTCAAATTTGCTTGAGGTGCATATTTTTCCTTTTCTGGATGATTGATTAATTGTAGGATCTTGTTTTCCAAGACAGAGGAAGATGGGCAACAGAACATCCAAGTGCTGTCCTCTCTGGGTCTGATCTTGAACAATGAGAAATCTCAGCTACTTCCAGCTCGATAGAAGAAATTCTTTGGAGCATGCTTTGATTCGGAAAAAGCAAAAGTATTTCCTCAGGAAGACAGAATGATGAATCTGCAGTTTCATCTTCATCAACTGCTTCAGCTACCATCAACTTCAGCAAGGCAATGGTAGAAAGAACAGGGACTGATGTTTTCCTGCACGGCGGTTGTTCTGTGGTCCCATTTCCATCTAAAACCACCGGTACAGCATGTCCTGACTCAGTAGGGACCGGCTTTCTTAGACTAAAAGATTGGGATTCCAGTGGCCCTTTCATGCTCTCCAGCAGTGGTTATCTCACCCGAATCTGTGAGAAGGAGTTCACATGGTGGAGCCTGTTCCTCTTGTCATCATGGAAGATGCCAGTCAGTGGGGTTGCGGAGCAACCTTGGAGTATCAGGAAGGCCAGGCAGGTGGTTAAATTTAGAATCACTCAACTCTTCCAGCTGGAGAGAGTTAGTGGCAATAGGAAGGACCCTCATAGCTTTTGCAGCTTCTCTCTTCCAGAAACCAGTCCTGATCAGGAAAGACAGCCAAGCTGCAAAGACTTACATACACAGACAAGGTCCCAGGTTCCAGCGACCCTAGACAACGAGATTCTGACGTGTGCGAAATCGATCTTGTTCCCATCTGGGCTGTTTAGTTTCAGGGACATCCAATCTTCAGGCAGACAGCCTAAGCCACAACATTTCCTCAGCAATAGACTGCCACCGGAGCCTCCAAGCTTTTCAGCTAGTGAAAAAACATTTTGGTCAACCCAGGATAGACCTGTTTGCATCCACATCGAATGCTCTTTGCTCACGATTCTGTACAGAAAAGGTATGTCAGGAGTCTTGGAGAGTAGATACTTTAACTCTCCCTGACACAGGAGATGCTCTATACTTTTCCTTTTTCTCCCCTCCTCCAGAAGGTGCTTCAGAGGATTCAGAGGGAAAGGGTAGTAGTCATTCTGATAGCCTTGCATCGGCCGAGGATACAGCGTTTTTTCTTATTGACACATCTAGCGGTAGAACCTCACCTAGCCCTCCATTTTACTCTGAACACTTTTCAGTTTCCTGATCTAAACTCCAATCAAATCAATCAGTTGAGATTGATGGCTTGGAAGTTGAGAGTTCTGTGTTGCAACATCTGGGATGCTCGTGAGAAGTAGCATGTGATATACAGGTGGGACAGAAATCTCCACCTTACAGGCATATGCCAAACACTGGAAATATTTTTGTGTCAAATGTACAGTTTTGGGGGTAGAGCCAGTGTTGGGTGATCCTTATATAAAATGTTGCATTTTTTTAAGGGATGGATTTGCTGAAGAGTTGCCCCTTTTTTGTTGGTTAAATAGCTTCTTAAGAGTTTCAGAGTGAAAAAAACAATGATGTCCTCTCCGATTCCTTTTTGGGATCTTTCTACTGTTTTTGAGGTGTTACAAAAGGAACCAATTGAGCTGTTAGAGCAAGCTGTCATTTCCTGCTAAAGTAGCATTCTAGAATGCAAGCACTTTTGCAAGGAGGTGGCGTGAATTAACTTCTTTATTAATTGCTTTTCTGTTCTTAATTTTATTTTTCAACCTGTGGTTATAAACCCAGATCCAAACTTCAGACCTGAAATACAGTCTTCTGTCAATACAAGTCATGAAATTATTCTTTCAGTTCTTCAATCCTCTCCTAAGATTCCTTATTCCTTAGACATAAGGAGGACTTTGTTGATTTATTTATACAAAACAAAGTCATTCAGATCCTCCCAGTTCCTATTCAATATTACTTTATTCGGCATAAATACAATACCATAAAAGTACAGTTAAAAAAAACCATTACAAAGTGGAATAAAATCGGGCTAAAATACAGGTACAAACAATTCACAAATGGGCCACTTCTCCAGTGTCATTCTTCGTAGGGGTCAAATAAAAATGTCCCTGGGATAGAGGGAGTCGGCGTGGTTTTAGTGGTGGATAACAAAATCAATCAAATAGGTGCAAGGGTAATTGATTCGTTTTATGCTAGGAAATTGCCCATCTCCACACAGTTCATTATTAAAATTACTAACAGAGAGGTATTACAGCCATATATAATCACCCCTCACCTCTTGTGTTTCTGAGTCTCACAGCCGACCTTAAAAAATTTACAGTACAAAAAGTGTTAAAACCTCGATGGACAATTTCAGAAACAGTTGGGCCACCTTTGCCTGCTTGAACCTAGCATTCTTTAAAATACATTTTAAAAATAACTTCCTAGAGCGAGCATAATGGGGACATAATAAAACAAAGTGAAGGGTATCCTGCGGAGACCGTTGGTCGCAGCCGCACGGGCCCTTCAAACCCTATAGATGATTTATACCCTGCGGGAACCGCCAGAATGTGGTGTAGTAGGTCCAACCTAAATTGAGTCATTAGAAATCTATCCTGTGCATTGTGAATAAAGGACAGATAAGCTTCAATACCCGGACAGGATTTGGTCAGCAGGTGAGCTCTCACCAATGGTTTAGTCAGCTCCTTGTCTTCCCTGAGGGATACCACATACTTTAAAAATTCAGCCTTGACATGAACCTTGTCCTGGGGAAGCAATTTTGTTGGGTGGTTAAAATAGTCCCCACATCCCAGGCCTGTTAATATTTCCCACACATACTTAAGCCAAGGAATGTTACGACCCCTGTCCCGGGCAATACAATCCGTTATGATCTGCTTACTTAGTGATGCCTCAGGGTTTGTCCAGATTTTGATCCAACATGTTAGGGGTTTGAGTTGCGACCTGTCTCTGATGTGAGTAACACCCAATTCCTCATGGATAATGTGGGAAGGTGTGCTCTGGGGGACTTTCAGCAACTGCCGAAGGAAATTATTCTCTTCAGTTTGTAGTTGTTGTAGAACTATAAAGCCCCAGACCTCACTGCCATATAGAACTTTGGCACAGCACATGGAACTATACAATGTCAAAATTTGCTCCGGGGACCAACGACCCAGCCTTCGTGCGAAATTCATAATTGCCCCGGAGCAACTAGCTAGTGTGCGGCGTTTCTCATGTGCCAGGGCTTTAAAACTGAGGTGGCTGTCCAATAAAATCCCTAGGTATGAGAACGCCTGCACCTTTTCCAAACAGTGAGTTCCAATCATATAATTAAATGTTCTTTTCGGCGTTTTTCCCACTTCCATGACATATGATTTGGAGAGAGTGGGGGACAGATCTAAACTCTCCATAAAGCGGACAAAACCATCTATCAGACACTGAAGCCAGCGTGCAGTGTGCGCAAGAAGCACCGCGTCGTCCACGTATAGCGGGACAGGGATCCCTCTCATACCTATCCTTGGGGAATCCACCCCTAGAGCACTAAGCACCTGGTCTAGACCATTTATATACAAAGTGAATAGAAAAGGCGCTAAGATGCACCCCTGTCTCACTCCCCTAGAGCATGGGAAGGGGTCAGTGGTACTCCCCTCCTCATTGTATCTAACCTGGGCAGAGGTATTCTGGTGCAATACTCCTAGGATATTTACTAATCCTGGATCAATTCCAAGAACCCCCATTAGTTCCCACAATTTCCTGCAGTTTACCCGGTCAAAAGCTGCTGTCAAATCCATAAAAGCCAAGTACACTGTTTCTTGGCTGGCAATAGTGTACTTGGCTACCAAAAGATATAGATTAAGGCATTGATCGGTAGTTGAACGGCTATACCTAAATCCATACTGAGTGTCAATGATTATTTCGTGTGCATCCGCCCAATCCATCAGCCGATTGAGGACGACCCTGCCTAGTACTTTCACTGTCACATCAATGAGGGAAATGGTCCGATAACATAGTGGGCTATCCCTATTGCCCTCTTTAAAAATAGGGACAATTGTAGCTGTGGACCAGGATGCTGGCATGTCTGACTCCACTGCTGCATTAATGACTCTAGTTAATATGGGCACCCATACCTGGCTCATAAAGAGGTCAGGAGGGATCCCATCGTGACCCAGGGCCTTATTCCGTGTCAGGCCTTAATACCCGCCTTTATCTCTCCCAGGGAAAATGATATCTGAGTAAAACTCACACTCCCCTCCTCTACTGCAATCAGTTCATTGGTGCTGCCGTGATTGTAAAGGCCTTGGAAGTGCTAAAACCAGGACTCTAGCAGAATATGATTTACTACTTTGGATTTGTTTGTATCTTGGAAACTAGGGTTGTTTATAACTTTCCAGAAAGCGGTTGAATCCTTCGACTCTGCCGCCTCTCTCAGGTTCTCCCACGCCTGCTGCTGCAGTGTCGTTTTGCATCGTTTTACTGCCTGTTTGTACACAGCCCTACATGAGGACACCTTCATTTTATCTTTGGGGCAGTTTTTAAAGCTAACTTCAATTCCCTCAGGGCAAAGGCTTTAATCAAATCTGCCCCTTCCACTGTTAGGTCTAAACACTTCCAGACCTGCTGTTCGCTGTCTGAGATTAACACTCTAAAAAAGCTTCACCATTAATATGGGACCATCTGAGTCTCCTTCCTTGATCGGTGGCACCTATTGTGCCACCGGCCCCCCTGCAAAGAATGCTTTTTCGGGTTTGGGTCCCTGATCGACATGACCAGGGGATTGTGATCGCTAAAGAAGCTAATCTCTATGTTAAATGTTGAGATCCTACTCTTTAACATGTTGGTGACAAAAATAAAGTCAATAAAAGAATTCCTTCCCCTGCTTTTAAAAGTTGAGTGGACCAAACTGCCCTCCCCCACTCTGATCAAGTCCATGGTGTATGTGAGGGCATGTATGCCCAAAACCTTACTTAGCTCTTTTCCCTCCCTAGTGTGCTCCAAGTGCAAGCCCTCTTCCAGTGGGCACGAGGACCAGTCCCCCCGACTAATTTTCAGGTGGGGCACAGATGCCAATTAAAATCGCCCAGTAGCACCAACTGGGAGCTCAACGCCCCTTGTTATAATATTCCTTCCAACCGGCACTCCAGCTTAGCCAGTCTTAATAAAGTCTGTCCCCCTACATTGGCATTATAAAAGTTAATAAAAATGAATTTTAGGCCCTTTTGTGATATCTGATCCCTTGCATAAAATCTGAATCCCAGCCCAAATCATCCCACCACCCTTGTAATCCCAAGTCCACATATGTGATCAAATCACTCCTCGCTCTCCCAGAGGCTGCCTTCCGTGCTGGTACGGAGCACATTTTGTATCCTTTTTAAGGCGAGTACACTGCTGTTCACCTCCAATGTTTCCTGTAGGCAAATGACATGGAATTTCTTTATGTAAACTAACCAGCCATGTTTTTTTATTTTCGAGGATAATCCTGCTATGTTCCAGGAAATTATCTCATTATCACCCTATCTTTGGCCGACTGCGCTCTCTTGCACGTAACCAATAAGCGAACTAGTAGATTCGTTGGGTGCTTGAAAATTCCCCTTGGGACCAGACCCAATGTGCTCTCCAAATACTGCGGGAGGAATGGACTCAATAGTCTTTGGCATGACTAACCCTCCTACACCCACCTTGGGGGTGGAGACTCACCCGTCTAGGACCATTCCCAGAAGATGGCCCACTAGCTAGTCAGTCTATTTCGTTTAAGGCTGAAACACTGTAAAGAGGGGGATATCGATTAATTAGCGGGACTGTCTGGCCCACCCAGTAAATGTTGCCTATGATCATCCCGGTTTTTTGCACATATCGTGTCCCTGTAAAAAAAGCCCAGGGGGGTTAAGAAGATCTCTTACCAGCCCTGGATACCTTAGGTTTAAGATCATACAATCTCCTGGGAAACACTTCCTACTGTTTCCAATTCAGGACACCCTTCTTGCCATAAGAATGTGCCTATGATGGGAGATATTAAAACCTACATTTCTATTCAGCCAGTGGGCCGCCTTATTGATCAGGGTTCGAGGTGTTTCTTCTTTGTCACCGCTACAAGCCGGGACCCCTGTCAAGATTACTGTGTAAGGGCAGGATGCCGGTGGTAAGTCTAAAACCGGCGGGTCGGAGGTACACCGTACGAGGTCAGCTAATATTGGCGCTGTGACGTGAGGTGTGAGTGTTCTTCCCTCTGAGTTTCTGGGGGCTGTGTTGGGGTTAGGCCTTTGATCTAACCTTTCCACCATTATCAGCCTGTGAACTCCCCAAGCGTTGTGTGGACTTGGGACATTTCCATCGATAGTCCCCGCAGTTGGCCCTTTTTTTATAGCTTCGTGTGTTCCATCTAGCTGTTCACGGTCGTGGATCCCCCCTCTGTTCCTTCTTGGGTGATAACTGAGTTAGGGCGAGTGGAGCCCACTGGTGCCCCCGCCCTGATGACATGTTCCCCTGTTGGTACAGAAGCCTGAATACTGCACTGTGCAAGAAGCAAAGATAGTTTCCCTTCTATCGCATTTATTTTCTCATGTACAGGCTAAATGGGTAGTTAACATTATTTCTAGCCTAGACCACAGCTCCGTAACCGCCCCCGATTCATCTCTATTTTACCGCAATTTAGACACTGATTATTAGCTGCAGACCCCCCACTTTCTTTGTCCCTAGTTGTTTTGGGCGCACCCCTCTGTTTTGGTTTAGCTTTCGACCTGTGGTGCTCCCCCCCACCCCCAGTTCGGTTACCTGAAGCCACGGGATCAACTATGGGGGTGACCACACTGGTTGCGCCTGTGACTTTCAGAGCCCTTTTGGATCAGGTGACCACCTCCCCACCTTCCCTTGGGATGACTTCTACACCTGGCAGATCTAAGGCTAAGACAGGCTCTCCCTCTCCCGACCCTGCCCCGTGGGGTGACACAGTGGTTAATTCACAATCCCCCTCCCTTTCTTCTGTGATACCCTGTGACGTACTTAAGTCATCAGCTAACAGATCAGTGGGTTGAGTAAGCAAGCCCGCCCCCTGTAGCGATGGAACAGCGGGGGTTAAGGCCTTTATATTGTTACCGTGTATAGGTTTAATTTGGCCTGAAGGTGCCCCAGCATTAGGTGATTTACACTTGGCAATAATACCCATAGAAGATCGCTTTTGCTCTATGATCGAGTCCAAAGATAGTCTCTTCTCTGTGAGCTGGATTTCGTGGACTAACAGGGACTCCGCTCTCGTGAGAAAGGCATCGAGAGTCCCCTTTACCCCCCTACCAGAGAGCTTGTTGCCTTGCGTTTACTCATCCCAACAAAAAGAGGGGGTTAAGTTTGGGCTTATGTTAGAGGAGATGTTAATGTGAGAAACAGAAATCAGTACCTTGGTAGTTATTAGTAGCTAATATAGTTCTGTCCCAAAGGCCACGAGGTTTTCCTGAGTCCTTAGTGTCCCTAGGGAGCCCTTCAGACACCTCCCGGACAATGATTACTGGCGTGCGGGGCAGCTAATTGGTACTGTGAGCCAGTCCGCAGAACCTCTTCCAAACATCTTCCGAGCCAGCAGTGCTCCAGGGTTCTGGTGGGGTCGTAAGGGGGGTGGTCCAGCCCAGCCTCTTCCGGCCCCTGAGGGGCGCGGACGGCCCGCCCTTGGCCCGGGATTCCCCCGCGTCCTGCGAGGCCTGCGGCGAATTTAAAGCGTCTCCTGGCGCTGTGTGGTGACGCGGCTGACTGGCGCCACGGGGACTCTGGGAAATGGAGCCCCAGCACGGTGTTCACCAGTTCCTATTAATCTCCTACAGATCAGTTTGTACGGGGAAGAAAGGTTCTACTACCAGCTTCAATAGATGGGTAAGACAATCCTTATCCCAATCTTATGCATCAGTAGAGTTTGAATTACCAGGGAACGGCAAGGTCAACTAGAGTAGTTGCAGCTTCGCAGGCTGAGGCAGAAGGAGTTTCACTCCAAGAGATTTTTAGAGCAGTCACATGGGCGCCTTCTAATACATTTCTTTGTCATTACAATTTAGATGTCTTTGCTAATGATAGTTTTTCAGTTGTTAAAATATCTATATATTTCTGCATCATATAATTGTCTCATTGAATTCATTGTATCCTCATAAGGATTAGCTATGATGAGGAGGATTAAGGAACAAATTACTTACTAGTAATCTTCATTACCTTTAAATTAGTTCTTGTTTTAGCAGCATCTTGCCCTCCGTCTCTTCCTAGTTCACAAACATATGTGGCTTATGTAACAACAGGAAGAGCTACAGGTGGATGGGACCTTTATGCTCATGGGGTGTTCAGTGTTATATCATAAAAATAGAAGAAACACTTGGGTAGTGTTGTCAGGAGGTGGGACCCCGTCACCAGTAATTCCAATGACGAGGAGAACTATCCTAAACGCAATGAAGATTACCAGTAAGTAATTTGTTTGTCTTGCAACAAAGTAATGACCAGCCTAGCTGGGTATTAATTCTGTCAAAGAGGGATGGCCAAACACTCTAAAGACACAGTGTCGCCGCCCCCCGCTGAAAGCCAGCAGAGGCAAGGACATAAATAAAATGATAATAAAACATTTGTATTACAATTTTATTTTGCATCCTGCAGGCTGCCTGCCAGCCGAGCCGGGTGGAAGGGGGTGGGGGGTCAGGGGCAGCCACAGTGACACTGCAGTACCAGGGATGAGGGGTGAGTGGTGGGCACTGAAAAATGCACATAATGGTTTGGCCTTTCCCTTTTCTGTCCTTATGCCGGTTTTCCTCTTTTTCACTGTTTTCCTTTTTCCTGTTTGCCTCCATTATTTCCACTGCTGCTGCCACCGCGGACACTCCCTCCACGTGTTCCAGCTCCCACCTCCGAGCTGCTCTCCCTCCCCCTCCCTCACCTCAATGTCGGGCGCGTCGCTGGCACGCCAAAGGCAAGCCTGTCTACGCCCATCCTCGACTCAACCGCGACGAGCACCAGAGACCCTGGTCCTCCCATCTCCCACCGCAAGGACTCCAGCACCCTACATGCACTCAACCCTGGATGCAACAACTGTCAGCTCTCAACGCTGAGCAACTCCCAAGGCGCGTTCTCCTGCTAACACTGCTGCCACCTGTGAACCAATACAGCTACCGCCAACCCACCGAATGTCAGCGCACCCAAATCCTCCTCAACATATGCCCCCTGCACAGACACGCAGTAGAAATCTGGGACCTCCTCAACACCCTCTCGCCCGTCGTTGCCTTCTTCACAGAGACCCGGACCAACACCAGCTCCGCTCCCGACATCACAACCGCCATCCCTGACAGGTACAAGATCCTGAGGAAGGACCGCCCCAACCACCCTGGAGGAGGCCTCGCCGTTGTCCACAAAAATCTCCCTCCTACTGACCACCTCCATCTCGAACGAAACCTTGCCCCATTAAACACATTCATTTCCAGATCCAGACCAACCCCAGACCTCCCAGACCCCACTCCCCTTTCACAAACACCATTGCAGACTACATCGCACCCCATGACCTCACATCCACGGACGACGTACCGCTCAGAGACCTGAATTTCCACCTTGACAACCTCAGCGACCCCAACTCCACCGCCCTCCTAGAGAATTTCGCCTACATCGGGCTGAAGCAACTCGTAACCACCCCCACCCACAAAGCGGGACGCAGTCTCGATCCCATCTTTGCTGGAGGAAACAACATCTGCTTCAGTCACACCACGCAATCCTTACTGTGCCGACCACCACTGCGTCCACTTCTCCTTTCCGAAACCCACAGCACACAAGCCAACGCCATGCCTCCCACGCAGAAACTGGAACAAGATCACCAAAGAGCACCTCACCTCCGCCCTCAGCTGCACTCCTCCCCCCACCACGACAGACACCAGCTCCGCAGGCAACGACCTCCACCAATGGATCGCCGATCGTGCAAACTCGCTCGCCCTCCTCCAGAACTCCGACAGACGACACAACACAAAAGCCACCTGGTTCACCACAGACATAGAAGAATCCAAACGCTCGTGCCTTTAACTGGAGAAAGCATGTAGGAACACCAAAACTCTGAAAGCATGCACCACCTACAGGGCCGCCACGATGGCACACCACCAACTCATCAGATCTACGAATAGAAACTTAATTCAGGACAGAATCCTCTCCAACTCCCACAACTCCAAGGAACTCTTCATTATCATACAAGAATTCACCAGACCCCCTCACGAATCCTCTGACGTCCCTCCCTCCCAGGACCTCTGCAACAAACTCAGCTCCTTCTTCCACCACAAGATCAGGACACTCTACGACAACTTTGACAACCAAGACCAAGGCACCGACCCAACACCATCCACCAGCAACATCACTCAGCTGTCCCTCCTAATCTGGACCCCTGTTGCCGCTGAAGACACCGCAAAGACTATGAGGAGCATCCAATCCGGAGCACCTACTGACCCCTGCCCGCCACACATCTTCCACAGAGTTGCTTCCGCTATCGCAGCAGAACTACGACGGACAATCAACTGCACCCTCGAAACAGGCATGTTCCATGATGACTGGAAACGTGCCGAAGTCAAACCCCTCCTCAAGAAGTCCTCCGCAGACCCAATGGATTTCAAGAACTACAGGCCCATCTCTCTCCTCCCCTTTGCCACCAAAGTTACAGAGAAACTAGTCAACACCCAGTTAACGCACTCCATAGAATACAACAACATCCTCGACGCATCTCAATCCGGATTCCGCAGCAACCACAGCACCGAGACCGCCCTCATAGCTGCCACGGACGACATCCGCGCACTCCTTCTCGATCAAGGCCACACTGCAGCCCTCATCCTATTAGACCTCTCAGCAGCCTTCGACGACGTCTCCCACCGCACACTAGCTGCCGGACTCCACAACGCTGGAATACAGAGAACTTCCTTAGACTGCATCCACACCCGCCTCTCTGGCAGAACACAAAGACTAACACTCCTGCCCTTCCTCTCCGAACCCACAGAGATCAGATGCGGAATACCCCAAGGACCCTCCCTCAGCCCCACGCTCTTCAATATCTACATGGCCCCCCTCGCAACCATCATCAGAAAACATGGACTCAGCATAGTATCCTAAGCCAAGGAACTTGGCACAGTTTCCAGGAAGAAATGAAGGACGTCACATCCTGGATGAGCAGCAGTTGCCCGAAGCTCAACTCAGAGAAAACGAAAGTCCTCATCCTCAGATCCACCCCCACCATGTGGGATGACACCTGGTGGCCCATGCCCTTGGAAACCCTCCCACCCCCGCGGACCACACCCTCAAACTCTGCTTCATACTCAACTCCTCTCTCCCCTTGGACTGACAGATAAATGTTGTATCCTCCACATGCTTCAACACCCTCTGCATACTCCGCAAGATATTCAAATGGATCCCAACTGAATCCAGAAGACCATCACACACACACTCATCACCAGCAGGCTGGACTACGGAAATGCTCCCAATGCCGGAATCAACAAATCTCTCCTTCACAAACTCCAGAACATCCAGAACCCCGTAGCCAGACTCACCCTCAGCATCCCACGACACAACCACATCACCCAGCTCCTACGAGACCTCCACTTGCTCCCCGTCGAAAAAAGATTGACTTTCAAGCTGCTCACACACAGCTAAAAAGCCCTCCACAACACCGGACCCCAATACCTTAACAAAAGAATCTCCTTCCACGCCCCCTAGGGAAACCTCCGCTCTGCCGACCTAGCCCTGGCTGAAATCCCCTGCATCCATAGAGCCAGAACGGGAGGCAAACCCTTCTCCTACATCACGTCCAAGACCTGGAACAAACTCCCACTCAGCATCAGAAAAAGCCTGACACTGCAAGCCTTTCGAAAGGACCTCAAGACCTGGCTCTTCGGATGACCTCGGAGCTGCCCGAACCCCCTCACCAACGCCTTGAGACCCTCACAGGTGAGTAGTGCGCTCTATATACCCCTGATTGATTAATTGAATGATCCCATAAAAATAAAAGCTTGCTCGTGTGTTGCACGTTGACAGATGTTCTGTTTTTCACCTATTGTGAATGCAGATTATATAACAACAAATGCACAGCAAATCACCAACACATATTATGTTTTGTGATCATTCCATCTCGCATACATAATATCTCTACCATTAACAAAAAATCGAAATTGCACCTAAGAGAAAATGCACATGGTCGCCCCCCCTATGTGAAACAAATGGTATTCCTCACAGAGATCAAGGACATCTATAAATTAGAGAAATGTTATATGCTTTGTACAAGTAAGAAATGAACAAAAAACAAATAACTAATGAATGTGAAGCTAAAGAACTCTGATATTAATTCTATTGTTGTTTTCATTCCAATAACAAAAATACTTGCACTATTAAAGAAAGAAACTGACGTGCCCGCTTACTTTGGGTTCATCAATTTGGAGGTTTAGGATTAGGACTAGACGGACGATTCCCAAGCAACTTGGACCTGCAGAAATTGAAATGTTGTTTGGGCCACCATTTCACAGTGGCCCACTTTGCCATTGTTGTTGTTCAGAAACGATCCCCCAAATTGTTTTTTTGCTGAAAAAATTGAAAAGTCCCTAGTGTGTTTGAAGTTTCACTCCCAGCGCTTTTGAGACATTTCTTCATTTACCGCGTTTGTAAATACTGTGCACGTCATGGTGGCCCTGAAAATGGAAAAACTCTACATCAGAAGTCCCGCCCTATGTAGAGTGTTCATTATGATGTCACAAAGTAGGCAGATGGCCACCGCCAATTGAGAGTTTCAGACAGCAGAGCATGCTGGGGCACTGCCAATGGAAAGCTGGCCCTTTCCCCGCTCTAACTGAATCAAGGGTACTGATAGGCGGGTGGAACATGATATCCGCTGAGTTATGGTGCATATCTCATTTACAACCAACCATCTCCAAATTATGCCTTTCCTTCTAAAGTAAAACTAAATGTCACGTTTGTTAAGCGCAAACTTTTCACCCCTAAGGGTATCCAGGCTCTGTGGGGCTATTGGGTAGATTAAGTGTGCTATTACCCTCAGTCACATTATGCTACGCTGGGCTGCTGCCAGCACCGGGGATCGAACCTTGAGTCCCGTGCTCTGGAGTCAGCCACTCTGGCCGCTGCACCACACCTCTTCCCTCTCCCCTCTATTGGTGAGGGGCTGGGGGATTGGTGGGAAGACAGTCAAGTGAGGACCTCAACAAATGTCAACAGTAACTATAAAAATATTTTGAACACCACAATGCACTTGATACACAGAAACAGTAGGAAAGCCAGAGTCTACATCGTCAAGGGTACCACAGCTTAAAAATGTATACCACCATACCAGACAAAGGATGTACGTTGTTACAACGCATGCTTTTACTACGCATGCCTTTACAACGCAGGTTTTTCAACGCAAGTCGTTACAACGACTTGCGTTGGGGGGTGCTGGATAGTGAATAGTTTAATTTACTATTCCAACTCCAGTCCCCATGGATAGTAGGGAAGGTGTTGGATAGTAAATTAAACTATTACCTATCCTAGAGCGCCGCCAGCACAATTCGTTGTAATGACTTGCGTTGAAAAACCTGCATTGTAAAGGCACTGCGTGGTAAAAGTTGCGTCGTAAAGGATGTTTCCCCCAGAGGACCGTGCCTTATGGCCTTTCTCAGGCTTCCATAGCTGGATATACACTAGTGCATCTAAGATTAAATAAACCCATACGTATTTCCAGTCTTCAGGGAGCTGCATGTGTCTATTCTTCACACTGCAGCAGTAACTCCCAAATTTAAGGGTGAAAGGTGCTCCAGTACAATACGGCAGATGCTATTAGCGCCAAATTTTCAAAGCTGATCGATCATAGCATATTTCAGTCCAGTTTGAAAGCTAGATATTTCCCTTCCACCTCCTTGTATACGACTTATCATTTACCAAGCTAAACCTTTGTGCAGGTGTGTGCAATGATGTCTCAGACATTTCTTGGACCGTGACCACACTTTTAAGATCACTCAAATTTAACCAAAAAAGATGATTTATTTGTACTCACACAAAAACATGCACACACAGCTGTGTACATACATACACACACACTGTAGTTTAGAAAATGTTACATGTGAGTCATTTCAAAAGGCAGGTATAAAGTGCTGTGGTGCCCGCCCGATAAACTAGCAATCTATCCTGTTCCCATTGTCCCCCGATCGCCCAAAAACTGTCCCAGACCTGCTGCTGACCCAGTGGTTCGCCTGCGCCGCTGACCGCTGGTCGTTGGGACCCCCGCCGGGGCAGACACTTGCCTGGTGGTTGCGAGGTCCAGCTCCTGATTGCCGACCGCGACTCACAGCAACTGCGCTACGCCGCAGGCGTGGAGGACATAGCTCCGCCTGTCCGGCGTCGGCGCTGTGCACACGGGGAGCCTGCTTCCCGCGGGCACCGAGGGACCGCCGTGCCTACCCGACCTCCGGGATCAAGACCGGCACAGAGAACAGGTACGAGCCAAGCCCGAGGAGGGGTGCACCGGGGGTCTCCTGAGGAACGGAGCCGTAGCAGAGGAGACCACACACACTTGTGTGTTGATTCTGGAGGCAGGGCTGGGGGGCACGTCTGCGGGAATCTTCCCCCCGGGACTTGACCAGTAAACCAAGGGTCTGCCAACCGATCCTGTGAATGAGAGGTTGCCACAGGGGCCTGCCGGGAGAGACTGACCGACGGCATTGCGCCCGCCATTTTGTTTCCGCAAGTGCAACCAAGATCCGCACGGCGGTGGGCCAGAGGTACTCCTGTACGTACTCCCAGCGCTAAATAACCCTGGGGGAGAGCTTTCGCTGCATACTGCCCACGACGACCCAGCGGACAGTGGGAGTACATCTCCACTCGAACTAGTGGCGGGCTGGGACGCCGCGCGTGGCACGACTGGGAGTCCCTGCGAGGGCGACAGACACTATCTCAGCACGGAGAAACGCAGCGGAGTACCTAGACAACACCGGCAACACCAGCTGGGCTGACTAAAGATACTGGTGTGTGGCTGCCTGCGGGGGGGGCTATTGCTGGACAGGTATACTGACTGCCCTGCTGCGAAGACACGGAGCGCCTGCCTGAGGACACTGGTGGCGCTGTGCCTGGTGGAGGCGGTCTAGAGGTGTAAGGTACGCAGGCTGTCACAGTCTGCAATCGCCGCCGGCCATGATGGAAGCGCGCGGACGCCACCGACGGGACACCGAGAGCCATGGGGAGGAACAGGGCCAAGGCGCATGATCCCGGAACCAACGCGGAACTGCAATCTACGGGGTCGAACGACCCACTGGCACCCTCTAACATGGAGATCGTGCCACCAACGGGCGTGAACACACAGGAAGCTAAGCTGGACCTCATCTTGGCCGAAATTAAAGCGTCCAGGGAAGCACTAGAATTACGCATGGACAATATGTTAACAGGGCTCTCACTCTTACGAGCGGACCATACCAAACTAGCAGAGAAAGTCACTGAGCACAAGATAGCGCTGGATGACCTGATACCGCAACAAACAATTCATTCTACGAAACTGGAAAGCATGGAAAAACAGATCAAGTTGTGTGGGACAAGATGGACGATGCGGAAGGGCGCAACCGCCGCAACAACGTGCGAATTTTGGGAATTCCGGAGCGCAGCGAGGGAAGGAACCCCACCCAATTTGTGGAGGACTGGTTGAAACAGCTTGTGGGCCCACAGGACCTTACCCCGCTGTATAGTGTTGAACGAGCACACAGGATGCCGGCAATACCGCCTAAACCGGTAGCGCCACCGCGGCCACTAATAGCACAGCTCTTGCATTGCAAAGACAGAGACTCCGTGCTGAGAGCCGCGAGGGAGAAGGCACCGCTGCAATATGGGAACAAGACCATCTCGGTGTATCCTGACTTTACCCCGGCAGTTCAAAGGGCCAGGTCTACGTTCCTAGGGGTGAAACGCAAGCTACGGGACAGACAACTCAAGTATGCCCTACTGTTCCCTGCCCGCCTCAAAATAATACATGGCAACAAATCGTACTTCTTTGACTCTCCCGAGGAAGCGGCGGAATGGCTGGAAGTAACGGTTACCCCTCCGTCTACCCAATACCCATTAGAAGATGCACAGGGTGGAGGACCCTCGCGTCGTGAAGAGAGGAGACCGCCGGATAGACGCACAGATCGCGGGGGGGGATCCTCGATCAACGGAGGAGCGGACCCGGACGGTTCTCGGACAACCGACCAGATCGAACACCTGACGGAGGCCGCGCTGGCGGCGCATGATGCAAGAGACAACGCGACAGCGGATACGCGCTCGAACACGCCAACGGAGGTGTCGGGCTCGGCTGATAGCCTGCTTCTCTTCCCTAAGATAACAGCGCAAAAAGCAAATGACCTTTGAACACGGCGGGAGAAGACTCCGATTAGTAATGTATGACTCTGCGCATGGGCGATCGGGGATGGGGTCACACTGGCTGGGGGCGGGGCGTAACGCCATCCACGCTCTGGACTTGTGCGAGTGGACCCCTCTCCCTACAGAATAGACATGTTCTGGTTGCTCTGTTGTCCACGTTGGACGATAAAGTTTGGACCCCGGGAGTTCTTTATTGGGGACCTGAGAATTGGGAAGTTACTAGTTCGATTGGCACTGGGGACATGGCAGAACATATTTACGCTGCTACTTTCGCGGAGCCCACTGACTCTGTTCGATGCAACTCGCAATGGGGACTCTTACTAATTACAAGATGTGCACCTGGAATGTCCGGGGCCTAGGGTCTGTCCATAAAAGGCATAGACTGATGGCACAGCTCAACCGACGTAACATCAAGATCGCCTGCCTTCAGGAAACTCATTTGAACTCTGTGGAGGGTGGGAAGCTGCTTAAATAATGGAAAGGACAATTGTTTGCCACTTCTTATTCTGTGTTTTCGAGGGGGGCGGCTGTGTGGCTGAGAAACTCTGTCCCATTTAAACTGGTGGAAAAAAGGCTGGACCCGGAGGGTCGATATGTGTTTGTCCGTGGGTTGTTAGATGGTACCCCAGTGGTAATAGGCAGTGTATATGCCCCGAACTCTGGCCAGTCAGACTTCCTAACTAGCATTAATGGAATAGTGGCGGACTGGGCAGAGTATCGCTGGATCATGGGTGGGGATTTCAATGCTGTATTAGATGTTGCGTTGGACAGGTCCCACCCACCATTACAGGCCAAGGAGAGCAGGAGGCAAGCAGATGCACTGACAAGATGGGCCAAGGGGTGGGGACTGGCAGATGCATGGAGAAGTAAACACTTGCTAAGTAGGGAATACACCTTTTACTCCCCACCCCATGGCTTGCATACTAGAATAGATCATATCTTTTGCACAAAAACCCTGCTGGGAGAAGTCACTCTGGCGGAACACATGGGTAAGACTCTGTCTGACCACAACCCTGTGGAGATTACATTTCAATGGGGCAGGGTACCGACTCAATACCTACGTGGCGCCTCTCGCCGGACCTATTGGAAGACACGGTCTTTCGCACGTCCCTTGCAGAGGCTATCACCTCCTACTTTGATACTAACGATGGTTCGGCGAGCTCCAGGCAAGTGGAATGGGACGCTTTTAAAGTTTCAATCAGGGGTGTAGCGATGAGCACACGGGTGGGAATGCGAAATATTGTGATGGACAGACTCCGGGAGGTAGAGGGGAGGCTGGCTTTACTTGAGAACGAGGCTGCTGAAACGAACGTCCCATTCACACCACTCCAGGAAGCGCACATTCAGCATGCAGAACTGCTAGAGGAATTGCGTGTCCTGGATTACAGAGAATATACCTGCAGGCAGCATGCACTAGCTGAGAGGGCGGGGCCCCTACTGGCCCGAATGATACGGGATGACCCTGTACAGTTACCTATTATGGAAGTTATAGATCAGGATGGGTACACAGCAGACACACAAAGGGGTATTAACAGCGCATTCCGGGCATACTATGAGGACCTATACGGCCCCCACGAACCGCTATCGGACACCGCGCTTGGGGAGTTCATGGAGGGGTTGGACTTGCCGCACCTCACTACCCAACAGAGCGAGGACCTATCCTGCCCCCTTGTGATTGGGGAAATACGACAGGCCATACGCGCAATGCCACGGAGTAAGACGCCGGGCACGGACGGCCTTCCAGCCGAATTTTACGGAGCTTCTATTGACCTCCTTGCCCCGCGCCTCCTCGTGGTGTACCGTGAAGCGTTGCAAGCACAGGGCCTGCCGCAGACATCGCTACAGGCCCTGATAGTGTCACTACTGAAACCAGGCAGGGACAGCCTGCACTTAGCTAATTACAGACCGTTATCACTTCTGAACACAGATTATAAAATATTAACCAAGATTTTAGCAACAAGACTGGCGCAATATGTCCCAAAACTGATACACCCGGATCAGTGTGGCTTTGTGCCGGGCAGGAGTACTGCTATGAATCTACGGAGACTTAGCCAACTAATGCTTAGTGGCCCGGAGGAACTGAGGAGGGAAGGTTGTATCTCCCTAGACCTGAAACAGGCCTTCGACTCCATCAGATGGGATTACATGTTGGCGACTCTTACGCGATTCGGAATACCTCCCGAATATATCGCATGGGTTACACTACTATACACCCAGCCGACGGCCCGGGTCCGTACGAATGGGTGCATTTCGCCACAATTTGCTATCGCGAAAGGTACTAGACAGGGGTGCCCACTGTCCCCTCTGCTGTTTATACTTGCATTGGAACCACTACTCTGTAAACTCCGGGGATTAGCCCAACACAGGGGTATACGTAGGGATGGAATGAAACACGTAGTATCGGCCTATGCTGATGATATTATCCTGTATGTCAGAGACCTGGGAGGGAGACTGGACCCTATCCCTAGCATCTTTGAAAACTTCCGCACATTATCAGGCCTCTCTATAAGCGAACCGAAATCCTATGGATTCTATTTCTCGGCGACGGGGGCAGAGACCCACTTGCCCTTCGCTCCGCACTCCTTCCAAGTGGCGGAGACAACCTTCCGCTATCTTGGGATACAGATCTACAGAACCGCGAAAGATATGCTGGACGGCAACCTAGGGAGGGCGCTCGCGGCGTTGAAGTCGCAGGTCCTCTTTTGGACAGCGTTGCCACTGTCCGTATCGGGCAGGGTGACTATATCTAAGATGGTTGTACTCCCCCGTCTTCTTTACTATTTCACGAGCATGCCCTTCCTGATTCCAGTATCCACGTTCAAACTGATAAATACATTGCTGACTGAATTGGTGTGGGGTACAGGGAGAAGGCGGGTTAGCTTAGCCAAGCTGCAACTCCCCACTGCGGCGAGTGGTATGGGGGTCCCGATATGCAAGCTTACAACTTCGCCTGCCAACTACAATGGCTGGCTTACTGGGTGGCCGGGAGGAACCTGCACGAAATCAATGTCACTGAGGGGGACTGGAACAGGGGGAAGGTGCACAGCCTGATACTGCCAGGAGTGGACATTCCCAGATCGACTCCTCCTCTACTCCGGCTTGCAATTGCTTACTGGAGGAGGGCAGTGAGATATACTTCACACACGACCACCTATGCCCCCACGATTCCACTACTCGGCCTCCCGGTGGGACTGAGGCCACTTTTGAACCAAAGGCTTATGGGAAGGAGGGAAGCGGCTGTGACGCAGACCGGGGATTCGTTTGTGGGTGGCAAGATCTTGTCATGTGAGGACTTTCGCGACACGCACCATACACAGGGAGGTTCATTCCTGTTACATGTGGGGGTACGCCAATATATCACACACATGTGGGCACCAGACGGGACGGAGCCGCCCACGAACCCTCTGCTCACAATGCAATACCTCATGGGAACGGGCAGCCACCTCACTAGATGGTTAACTCTTGGTGTACGGGAGGGCAGAGCAATCTCATTGCAGACTCTCCGAGACACATGGGAGGGAGACATAGGCAGACCGTTCAGGGGCAAGGAATGGGACAGAATACTTGCATTCCCGAAAAAAGTGTCAAGAAACCCGAAATTTAAGTTCATACAACTCATGATACTGCACAGAGCGTATCTGACCCCACATCGCATCCGTGCAATGTTCCCTACCGCACCAGACACGTGTCCCCGATGTGGTGCGGAGACTGCTAAGTTGATTCATATGCTCTGGGAGTGCCCAAAACTGGGATATTACTGGACAGCAGTACATACAGCCCTAGCCAGACTGGTCCCCTCCAAACCATACACTGCACTGGAATACACATTGCTGGGGCTGGGCCCTGTGGAGCGCAAACGGAGTGTGGGATCACGCTTCACTGATCTGGCCCTGCTACTGGCGAAACGCACCTTAACAATGAGGTGGAAATCGCCTAAACCGCCAGATCCGGAGATGTAGAGGGTGGAGGTGGTGCGATGGGGGAAAGCTGAAAGCATGACGTTGCAACGGGAAGAACGTAGGGGGCTCAGGAAGACCCCCATATCATTAGACTGGAACGCATTACTGGGCTCTTTCGAGGCAGGAGAGGAGGGTACTTCTGATGACTCTGATGTGGTGATTAGCCAGCTATAGAGTGTAATGAATAGCTATGTTAGCGGTTGCTAGAGTAGGCCATGCACACGGACTGCGGACTATGCTTATCTCTAGGTGCACAGGGTAGACGCGACGTCCGAGAGATTAACATGTGTTCCCAAGGGGAGTTGTATTAGACGCACTACAATTAGTGTACTCCAATAGAGTGGGATATATCACGCGATTGTTGAATGATGTCCCAAAGTGCCCAGGGTGGGAGGGGGTGGGTGGGGGATGTTCTAAGGGGAACGTTTTTGAATTGTGTTAATTGAAAAATGACTTATTGCTGCGAAGAGATGGTTTGTGATTATCCGTATGAAACGTAACATTTATGTATGAGAATACCATGACATGAGAAAGATTGTATACACTGCTAATAAAAAGATTTTCACAAAAAAAAGTGCTGTGGTGCATTTTATACCAAATTTAGGGGCTGATTACGATGTAGGGCGGATCGCCACCACCTGCATGCCGGTGGCGATCCGCCCTACTTTTCCCTCCGCCCGCTACCCATTTCCCCCGCCATATTAGTATGGCGGGGGGACCCCAGCGGACGGAAAGACTGTCTGCCAGTTTTCTGCCGGTCGACCAGTTAACCGGGCGAAAAAGGGGCTAGATATGGTGTTGGTGTCTGCTAGACCGCGCCATCCATATTAGCAGGGGTGCCGGAAGGGCATGTGGCTTTTGCTGTCAGGGGCCCATTGCTGGTTATTGGGGGTTGGGGGCACCTATGGTACCCCCTACATTGTCATGTACAAGGTGGCAGGCACCACGCGGTGCCTGTCACCTTGTGCATGACAATGCACACAGTGCATTCCCAGCATTGTGGCGGGCGGTGCTGTGAGCACCGCCCGCCACAATGCTGGAAATAGACGATGCCACCGCCACAGTGGCATCCTAATTGCAGGTGCGGGACCGTCGCACCACTGGCGGCCCGTCCCCGCATCGCTAGGGTGGCGGGTGGACGAAAGTCCGCCCGCCATCCTAATCGGTCCCTTAATATCTATGAACAGAGGTTGTTTATTTCATTTGAAAACGGATGCCATGGAAATATATTTTTATGATTTCGCTTGGCAGCTCAGCTCACACCAGACAATTATGTGAGAATCACCAGGAGAGGGGCATTGGCTCAGCCTGTCATTAATTCAGATGTACCTGTCTTGTAGGGAAGCCACAACCTCCACAGTAGTTCCAACTTGCCTTACTTGAATCCACCACCCAAAAGGAATTCACTGTTGGCACAGTGGAGTCCTGGGGGCAATGAGGATTTGGAAGAGAAAAAAAGACACCTGGTTCAAATGTATGTTCCTGTAAAAGGACAATACTTTACGAAAGTGTATGATTGTAACTTGGAAATCTCTCTCACTTTGAACACTGCAAAGCCAGCGGATTTACATCTATTTTCTCATCTATCTCTTCTCTATTGTATTAATCAATTATGGCAATCTGCAAAATAAACATACCCGTGTATTGTGTGAACAAAATTTAATGCACTCAAGTTGTCAATAAGTGTGTTTACACCCACCTCTATGCCAAGGATACTTGAAAAAAAGAATAGGTTAATAGCACAAAATATGTTAAACAAATAATTCTCTTCTCACACCAATATTGCCAAGAGGCAGCAAAGAACATTTCTAAATAAATCTCCAAAGACTTGAAGTTCATTCAGTGTCCTTCCAAATGCAATGATTTATGGCTTGCAATACTTTCACAAATTAAGCAAAGTTCACCAGAAATGTTCAGACAGTCTTTCTCCTGTTGTCAAGAATTATGGCATTTGCTACCTCCTAAAACTAAACTCTAAATTAATAATGTTCACAAACCAAATATGCACTTGCAGTTCTTTATCAAACATTATACAGAAAATGAAGCTTTAGGAGTCTCAGGAATGTTTTGTCCAGCTTCTTTTACTGTGGGACAGCTTAGTTCAAACACTTTGGGGTCTATAAGATGGCGGGCAGATTGCCACCGCCCGTATGGCGGTGGCTATCCGCCTGCCATTCTAGTCTGCCCACCTAACATTTCCCCCGCCATATTATGATGGCGGTGAGGACCCCGGCAGATGGAAAGACCGCCTACCAGTCCTCTGCCGGTAGGCAATCCGCCCGATTGCCTACCGGGCGAAAAAGGCCCATCATATTGTGGCAGTGCCGTGCAGGCACCGCCATCCATATTATGATGATGGCGGTCCCATACCTTTCCATGGCGGAGACTACGCCATGGAAAGGCATTCAGTGTTTCCTTTGGGGGCCCGTTACACTTGAGGGGTACCCATGGTACCCTCCAACATTGGCTTGCACAAGGTGGCAGGCACCGCATGGTGCCTGTCACGTTGTGCATGCCAATGCACAACATGCATATATTGCATTGTGGCGGGTGCTGCTTACAGCACCGTCCGCCACAATGTAATGTATGCGGGATGCCACCTCCACCGTTGCGGCCACTGGCGGCCACTGGCGGCCGGTCCCACCACCGCTAGGGCGGCGGGCGGAGTGGCATCCGCCCTCCATCCTCATAGACTCCTTTATATTTTAAACAAAGGCCTAATGAAATCAGAAATCTTCAGTTTAAATGTTTTGCTTCAATTGCTGAAGGTTCATAGATTGAACTTCATGCCAAAAAGAATTCAAAACAATCCTACCATGGTCTTGGGGTCAAGGTTACAAAGCAAGATAACAGGAAATTATATCTTCTTCTAGAAAGTACTGTTGTAGCATACAAACAGCGATGGCAGTCTGAGTAAAGAGATTAACTGGTTTGGGAAGCAAGAATCTATCTAATGTTTCTCTTAATATAACTATCAAAGGGACTACTTCCTCCAACATCTCATGAGACAAATCTGAGTTCCGGAAAAACGTGTCTGTGTCTTGTCTCACCACCTCATCAACTTTTAGGTGCCAAGTTGTAAGTAATCTTCTGCCACATATTTTTCAGGAATTCAACTTTAATTGTGTCAAATGTCACAACACCTCTGTCATTTTTACACAGACAATGTATAACCATTTAGTGCAATTATTTCCTGTGAAAGCCACAATATGCAAATTTGCATTTTTATTCACATTACTGACACCACCCACAGGTTGGTGGCCAGGAGTACATGTTTTGATAGGGCAGAAGTTGTGTGCTTCCTCTAAAAACAGGGCTTGCCCTCCATGCAGCTGTGATCCTTTTATCTGTTTATCCATCTGCCCGAGGTTGAACTTTCAGGGGCATTACATTGTAACTCTGTTAAAGTGTCTTAGATAGCTAGATAGTTCATGTTGTTTTTAACTAGCAGTAGCACAGCAGGGAGGTGGGCAGTTATTAATCTGCATGTTTTTTTTAGGTCTGGCTTTACAGTGCAACTCTCTCCTAACGTTTTAACCCACACTGATAAAATTGTGCAATTATTTGATTCCAGACAAATACATATCTATTCAAATGTCATTTACTTCTATTACTTCGCATTAGCATGCAACATTCGTTTGAAGGCAGACATAATGGCATTGCCAATGCTTGGTTAAAAAAATTTCCTTGAGTCTAACCTGGTTTAACCACAAAGGCGTTAGTCAGAAAGAAATTCCCTTTGGGCAGGTTCACAATAGTACATAAGTACTCACAGACATACAAATAACTACCAAACAACCCACATATCACACGGAAGCAATGTAAACAGGTGAAACTTACAGTATATGTGAAAACACTCTAAAAATATTTCAAATTGTTAAAACAATTTATTGAAGATACATTACATCAAATAAAAACTAAAAATTGGGAAACACATGAGGACGGTACAATAATCAATAAAAACAACATTCAAGTAAAAAAGGAGTGTACAGGGAGAAAGGATAAAACTCAAACAGAAGACAATAATTTTGAATTTCTCCTTAATTTGTATTCCCAGATTTGCTCCTTAGGCGTCGACGCGTTTCGGCGGTGCATTCAAATTAATCCGCCTTCATCAGGACAGTATATAAATAATGTTTCCCAAATAATTTCTCAAACGAGAGATAAGTCTAAAATGTATTATAAGGGGTATTCAGCCTCCTTATCATCAAGTCAAGATATTCGTCCAGCGAATTATTTTCCTCTATATGTGCAAACACTATTTAAAAGTCAGTGGTATAAGGCGTAAATACGTCTTTCAAAGTCATGATGATCTCCAGCTAAATGACTGGAAGAAACAATTAAAAAGCTAGTTCGTAAGCACGCAGTAGTGATATGTTCTGTTCCGACTTCTGCCTCTTTTAATCAAGCTTTTTCATAAATTAGCCACATCAAGGGTTCCGGGAGTTGTAGTCCAAAGATACCCACTGTACGAGGAAATTCCTCTTTGTAAGCCCTTAAGCGTCTCGATCGCGGACGTCCTGCGTGCTTCTCTTCGTCTTCCCGGCTAGCCTAGGCGGATTAATTTGAATGCACCGCCGAAACGCGTCGACGCCTAAGGAGCAAATCTGGGAATACAAATTAAGGAGAAATTCAAAATTATTGTCTTCTGTTTGAGTTTTATCCTTTCTCCCTGTACACTCCTTTTTTACTTGAATGTTGTTTTTATTGATTATTGTACCGTCCTCATGTGTTTCCCAATTTTTAGTTTTTATTTGATGTAATGTATCTTCAATAAATTGTTTTAACAATTTGAAATATTTTTAGAGTGTTTTCACATATACTGTAAGTTTCACCTGTTTACATTGCTTCCATGTGATATGTGGGTTGTTTGGTAGTTATTTGTATGTCTGTGAGTACTTATGTACTATTGTGAACCTGCCCAAAGGGAATTTCTTTCTGACTAACGTCATTTGTGGAACCCTATCCCTTTGGTTTTGGGGTCCCTCTCTCTTTTATTAGAGGTTAACCACAAAGGCTAAAAACAATGCCACTGTGTAATGTATTTTAAAAGAATTGTGTATGTAATATAATAATTGTTAATCTGCAATGTATGTGACGTGTCACATTTATTCTATGGACATTATCTTAAAGAAGTCCTCTTACTGCCTGAAAACAAGGGGCCCGATTCACAAAAGTAATAGGAGACAAAAACCTAACTTTACGACTTTCGGTATTTACAAAGGGCATTTAGGAGTAGTAAAGTTAGGATTTTGAAATCCTAGCTTTACAACTTTCAGTATTCACAAAGGGCATTTAGGAGTAGTAACGTTAGGATTTTGTGTCAGTTAAACATAAGTTTTACTTAAGTTAAACTTAAGACTGAGACAGAATCCTAACTTTACTACTCCTAAATGCCCTTTGTGAATACCGAAATACGTAAAGTTAGGATTTTGTCTCAGATTACTTTTGTGAATCGGGCCCAAGATGTATTCAATTAATCAGACTGTTTGCATCTGCTGCACCTCTAAAACAAAATATTTCAGTTGCAGACAGAAAGTGGTTTCCCAGTAAATACCTGGTTAATATTGTAGTGAATTTGTGCTCTTTATAGTATGGTATGATTTTTATACAAAACATTAATACAAGTGCCATTTCCGGTGCTTCTCATTCACTCTTACAACTGCTGGTCTAGGGGTAGCTGGATTGTTTGGTATTACTCATGAAAGGGTGCATCATCCTATCAGCACAAGCATCGGTATCTCTAACCAGTGGTCCATGTAGTGGTCTGATTATGTCTGCCTGATATGAGACATGTGTGTTGCTAAAGTATAAGAGGAAAGTTACTTACAAATGTACTTTCAGCCGATAGACCATCTACTTAATTTGAACCTTGCCAGTTGTGCTTCTTTTTATTTTAGTTCTGCTGTGCAGGTGTGGCAAAACCCTGTTTGCCATTGTTACTAGATATAGTTTCTGCCAAAAGCCATAGGTGGTTGCATGGGAGTGCCCATGTCCCACCTATGGAACGCCCCCTTGACACAGACTAATGCAAAACAGTGCTTTGCAGTACTTTGAGGCAGCTTTCCAGTGCAAAACAAGATTTGCGCTGGAAACTAAATCCTGCAACAACATTTTGTGCAGGTTTGTGTCACTTTTGCCGACACCCCCCCCCCCCCCCCCCCCCCCCAGTGCAAAAGGCTTTTAAATCTGGCCCAAAGCGTGGTATCCTATCAAATTATCATATGCAGAAATTTTGTGTAATACAGAAATAGCACCTGGCATTAATATCCTGCCCTAAATATTGTTTACAGAAATATCTCAGAGGGTCTGCCATTATCTGCAATGACAGTATAAAGTAATGGGGTAACCCAGTTGAGTGCAGTACCTTGGGATTCGTACATTAAGTGACCAGTGGTTCTGCCACCTATTAGCTTTAGAAAGCGTATAACTTATTTGTGCAATTGGTCCCTCTATCAAGATGAGACTAGCATTCAATGGGCAATATCAAAATTAAGTCCAAACAAAAGAAACTCTTATACTTCTGAGTCAGTATATGATTTTATAGCAAATTGCTAGAAATTGTGTACTCAAAAATTAGAAAACAACAAATATATTCCACACAGATATATACACTATACAATTACACTTAAATTGGTGACGTGAAGTGACAACAAAAATATTTACATATCACAACACAATATATACATAATGATTGAACATAAATTGAATTGATTATCTGCAATGAAGCAATATTTTCGTAAATTATATTTAGGAGATGAAACTAATATCGGATGATATTCTGACCATGATTTTCTGGTACCACACTGGACCCTGGGTGTCCCTATTTCCTCCATGAGTGAGAAGCTGCATTGAGTGTGTGATGTTTGTGTGTGGCATGTTCCCCACCTATTGTTTTTGTAAAAACAATTTTTATTGGCATTCAAATCCAAAAAGAGATTGATACAGTGAGCAAAATGATGCGTTAATTATTGATAATCCAGGATGATAACACTTTTCGTAGTTTAAGCCATTTATAGAACAACCCCCATAACAGTCCCCGCCCCTCACCCCTCCCACACCCGTCAGTGCGCCCTCCGTCTCTCCCTAGTGAGCATATTACCAACAGAAACTCTCCCTCCCGTCATACCGCCAGATACAATCCAATTCAATGGGGAAACCGTCCCCCCAGATCCTATGTTTGATGTTTATTGATGTTTATTGGTTTTTGTATAGCGCACATACACTCCATGGAGCATCTATGTCGTGCATGTAGTAATCGTGTGTTTCTTTGGAAGCAGGTTACCCTCTAGAGTGTCCCTCCTATTCTGCCGCCCCATCATCTCCTTCACTTAGAACACCCTCAGGCCGCTGGAGCGCTACCACCAAGGCCTCCCATGCTCTAGCTACCTCCAAGGCTTTGTCGTTGTCTAAGCGTCTGGCCTGTTGTGGTCGCAGCATGCTCTCAGCCCTCGCTCAGCGCTGTAGAGTGGCCCTCCATCGCAAGTAGCTGGGACCCTGGTTAGATTTCCAGTGCATGGTGATCTCTCTTTTGGCTAAAATCAGGCCCAAATCATAGAACTTGCTAGTGACCCGTGTCCGGGGGGTGTGAGGGAACCACAACAATAAGCAGGTGCCCATATCCACCTCTATCTGCCGGTCCCTGACAGCATTCAGGCAAGCCAGCACCACTCCCCAGTAACCAGTCAGCCCACCACAGGACCAAAACATATGTGCAAAGTCCGCCCCGGCCGTCCCACAGCGTGGACAGAGCGACGATGCGCCCACAAAATATTGCGAAATCTTCACTGGTGTCAGGTATGCGCGTGTAGCGTAAAGAACTGGACCAACTGGAACCTGATATTCCTAGTGCCTTTCCATGCGCGGCGTACCAGCTGCGGCCACGTCGACTCGGGGATCGGCTGCCCAATATCACATTCCCATTTGGCTCGTAGCCCATCCATGGGCAGTAGGGCTTCAGTTGAGAGCCTCCGATAGAGGCAAGTGACGGCCTTGAACGTACCGGCCGCCATGACCACATATTGGCAGATCGCAGATGTCGGGGGCTCGGTGAGCCCCCCCTTCCAGTGTCTCTGAATACTGGCAACCAGCGCGGCATGCAGCAGGTAATCACCTCTCGGGAGGTCATAAGAGTCTCGCAACTCTTGGAATGTGAGCAGTGTACCGTCGTTGTAAAGATCTCCAAGCATATGCAATCCCAGTTCCTCCCAGGTTGCCAGCGCAGACCAGTCACCCCCATGGGGGAAGGCCGTGCACATCCCCAGCGGAATTTAAGGGGCATACGGGCGAGCGGTACCCAAGCGCCTATGGCAACGAAGCCAACAGCTATGAAGAGTACGCTCCTCCAGAGTGAGATGGGTAGGGTCCAGCTTCTGGCCCAGAATTATAAAAGAAATGACATGTCTGGGGAACAGTTTGCTCTGCATCCCTTCCGGTCCCCGGAACTCCAGAGCCACCGCCTGGGTAAGTCACTGTAGTTGCGCCGCCAGGTAATACCACTCGAAATCCGGGACCGCAAGCCCCCATCTGCCCTAGGGCGCATCAAAGTGGCCAGTGCGACGCGCCGCCTGCCTGATCCCCAGATAAATCCGGAGGTTAAAGAGCGAAGTCTGCGAAAAACCGACACCGGAACCCAGATTGGTAGGGTGCGGAACAAATACAATAAGCGGGGGAGCGCTACCATTTTCAGTAACGCCACCCGCCCCGCGACCGACAGAGGCAGTGTCCGCCAGAATCCCATGGAGCCCTGCAGGTTCCTGATCGCTCTTTCAATGTTACCCTCCAAGAGGGCCAATGAAGAATGATAAATACGCGTACCTAGGTAGGGGAGGCAACGGTATTCCCAGCGAAGGTCACCCTCTGGCTGGGATTCATCCGTCTTCAGAGTCATCGGGAAAAGGCAAGACTTTCCCCAGTTGACTCGTAGGCCCGAGAGGCAGCCAAAGTCTAAGAGCAAATGCTCGGCTCCACGAAGGGAATTGCTGGTGTCCGCCAAAAACATCAAACAGTCGTCTGCATAGAGGGAGATGTAATGGGAATCACCTCTCAGCGAGAGACCTTCATAAGCTCGGCCCATCCGGGCATGAGCCGCAAGCGGTTCAATAGCCAGCGCGAACAATAGAGGGGATAAGGAGCATCCCTGTCGTGTCCCACGACCAACCCGGTACGCGGCTGAGATCGTAGCACCCGTCTTGACTCGAGCAGTGGCTGCAGTATAAAGCAAGGCAGTCCACTGCACAAACAGCTCACCTAGTCCAAATGCCTCCAGAACCCGGAGCAGGTATGGCCACTCTACGCTATCGAAGGCCTTCTCTATGTCAATCGACAGTACCGCGGCCTCGGGGAGGCCCTCAACATCGCCCCCCATGACCCGAAGCAGGCGACGCACACAGGTGGCAGTGGTGCGTTGGGGAATAAAGCCCGCCTGATCGGGGTGCACCAAAGCCCGTATGTGAGCAAGAAGCCGCGTCGCGAGAACCTTACTCAGGATCTTGTAGTCGGTTGTGAGCATGGAAAGCAGGCGATAGGCCGAGCGAGAGCTGGCATCGCCGCCATGCTTCAGTAAGGGTATCACTAAAGCTTCTCGAGTGGTCGCAGGTAAAGCCCCGGTATCCCAGGCTTCCCGGTAAACAGCATGCAATCGCGGGACCAACACATCCGCGTAAGTCGCATAAAATTCAATTGGTAGACCATCCGCGCCAGGCGTCTTGCGTCGAGCCATGTGCTTAATAGCTGCGCGTATCTCCCCTTCGGAGATTTCCCCGCCCAAGTGGTTCACTTGGTCCGGGTCGAGCTGGGGAAGCCTCGCCGCAAGCAAGAAGTCGCCAAGCTCCGCCGGTGCGCTCGACATCGTGCTCCTATAAAGGTGTTCATAGTATGCAAAGAACTGGGCATTGATCTCCGACTGAGTGTAGACCAGGTGCCCCTCCGGGGTAGCCAAAGCCACAATCGGAGCACCGCGAGTCCCAGGATTAGCTAGCCAGGCCAGTAGGGAGCCCACCTTGTCGCGTTCAGCATGAGCCCTAACAAGAAATTCCTTATAGTCAAAGCAGCGGAGCTTCTCCATCCTTGATGCAACTTCCTCCCGCGCGGCCGAAACGGCTCCGTGAGCCTCAGGAGTCACATGACTACGTCGATCCTCTCCACGCAAGCGATCCTCACTCTGTGCAACGTCCTGCAGGAGGGTCTTACGGGCTCCCGCGGTAGCCGAGATACAAACACCCCGAATTATCGCCTTAAAGGCGTCCCACTCCAGAGCCCTGCTCGACGCCGTGCCTTCATTCGCAATAAAATAGCTTTCCACCCCGGTTCGTACATCAGCTTTAAAAGCCGCGTGCGCCAGCGGGTTCAGCCGCCACGTTGGGATAGCTTGGCGCTGCCGTGTTCACTGGACCACCACCAAACAAGGGTTATGGTCAGATATCGTTTTAGCCAGGTATTCGCTGTGGCGGATCAAACACTGAGCGTCCGGCGAGCAGAGAATGCTGTCAAGTCGAACATGCAGAGCATGCGGGGGGGAGTAAAAGGAAAAATCCCTCTCAACAGGGTGTTGAGTACGCCATGCATCGACCAGGCCCCAGCTACCTTGCCACTCACGCCTGCTCTTCGCTAGCCTGTGGGCCGCAGACTGTGCTAATGGTGGGTGAGATCTGTCTAATTCCACATCCAACACCGAGTTAAAATCCCCCCCCGAGCAGGACCGTGTTAGACAGGACTGTCGCCAGTTTCCCCGAAAATCGTGTGAAAAAAGCAGGCTGCTCCACATTCGGGGTGTAAACACTACCCAGCGTCACATCCCTCCCATCCAGTCGGCCCTGCACAGCCACAAATCTCCCCTCAGGATCTACCACTGTCACCAAGGGCTGGAAGGGAACTCCTGCTCTCACCCAGATTAAAACTCCCCTTGCAAAGGCCGAGTACACGGTATAAAACAACTGGCCTCGCCACCTACGCTGTAAAGCCCGCCCCTCTGTCTGGTCAATATGCGTTTCCTGCAGGAAAGCTACTTGGATCCCCCTGCGAACAAGGTAGGCATGCACTTTATGACGTTTCAGCATGGAATTCAGTCCCCGTACATTCCATGTTACACACTTCAGCTCAGGTAGGGTCCCCATTCAAAATAGCAGGTACAGTTCTAATTAATGAAAACACTCCAGGCGCACTGACAACCCAACAAGCCCGCATCCCACCCATCCCCAGAATAGGCCCTAAACCGCAGAAACCCATCCAAATGCAAAAGTCCCAATGAGAACAACCTCTGGCAACTACCAGAGTCTCACAATAGGTGTGAGATCGGGGGGGGGGGGCACCACATCCAACGGACCGCGAGCTCACACATACCGTTATCCCAGCCTCCCCCAGTACTCCCCAGGTGTCCCCTATCCCCATTGTGTCAGTGGTAGGAGCTACAAAGTGTACGAGGTAGCAGCCCAACAACCCTCAGCCAGCCCGGGGTAGACATTCCCATCCCCGACTCATAGCATGAACACATCAGCATATACAATACCACATCTGGGGGGGTACAGGGGTCATTCGTCAAACAAGCCATCCGCAGTCCCGGGAGTGAATGTTCCCCACCTATGTGTCCTCCAGTGACTGCTATATCATTAGAACTGGAAGCTGAGTAAGCTGCATTTAGGTCATTGGGATTCCACATGTAATGTATACTTAAAATAAAAAAAATCTGAAACCACTGACTGTCTACGTACCTGATTACGAGAGGTCTATTTATACTGATGGCTCTCGCTAAAGAGTTGCAAGCGCCCATCGGAATTATGAGTTGATCAAGAACACTGCTGCTCAATGGTATAGCAACTTGAGATTTCTTTTGCTGCAACAAGACAAGGTCTTATGGTGGAATACCAGGAAAAACATTTGGCTCATCCAATCTTGGCATTTTATTCTTGAAGAACTCATCCCTGTTATTAGGGCAACCTTGGATAAACAGGAAACTCCCTGCACCATCTACGTATGATGCAACGTAACCGGGAGCAAGAGCGCCTCCAGGCAATTGAGTGTGACAACCTTTATGAAATAGGCACTATTTATTTATGTCCCAAAATGTTGGAGTGAAGAATTGGACTGTAGCTCTTATGTTACACAACACATGGTATGTTTGAATGCAGTGCAGTACAGGATCATTGGGATGAGCTTGAGGGATGTAGTTTCTTCTCCTCAGCCTCCATATGTTGTGGGGTGTAAGGCATGATTTATTTAGTGTAGGAAGCTTTTCCCTGTAGGAGAGTAAGCCATGCATCATTTTGCAATGTGGTTGATGTACTAATCAGTCGCATTGCAACATTTATTTTTGCAATACTTTGCAACACCTTGTGCCTAATTTGCAGCCATTCATTGGGGCATCACAGGATGCCTTGTGCTTCGTTAGTATTAATGAGGCAGAGGAGTGTTGTGACGCACCTATGAATGGCTGTGAATGCAGTGATGGATGCCTGCAAGGAACAGCAGACCTTCAGTCCTGCGTTTGCATTTTGTGGATGTGAACATTATTTTTTTAAAGGAGTCCTGTCCCTGCCCCTTATAGGGACAGATTTCCTGTAAAAAAAAAAAAGTTCACATCTAGGGCATATATAGGTGGAAGTTTTCCCCAAGGCTGCTCTCCACGATTCTGAAAGGGAACCTGTCCCTACAGGACAAATTGGTTACTACACCAGCAGTGCTTAATTTGAGCTGGTGGTTTTCGGTGCTCGTCTCCGGCACTTAATTGCCAGAAACTGCAGTCATGACAGCTGCCACATGGGGCGCTGTTTGTGTAATTTAAAGATTAGCAGAAAAACAGTTGTTTATTGGTTCAATATACATTCAAAACAACTAATACCTGCCACCCAAGCCATTCTTAAAGCTTTCGCAGCCTCGAACAGTCTGCATTGTCACACTTATAACATTGTGATGGTTACTAGTTGTGTAAGTATAGTGGCAATGTGTGGTGCAAACTGCGTGGCCTCCTGATGAGGGCCCAGCACAATTTTTAATTTTATTTTTTTACAAATTAACCACATCGCTGCTAGAGAGTTTCCCCTGCTGTGCTGGACAGCAATAAAAACGGGTGTGGTCATGACGAGCTGAGCTCGTCATAAGCACACGAGCACTGTGCTGCATGACGAGCTGAGCTCGTCATAAGCACACGAGCACTGTGCTGCATGACGAGCTGAGCTCGTCATGACCATGGAAGGGGTTAAGCACTGTAAACCCCAGCTAATGTTTTGCTGACTGGTCAATGGTTTGGGCAGCAATTGCAGTCACAGAGCACTGGTACATTGCGATAGAGATCACAAGTAGGGTCAGAAGGTACCTTTAATGCCCCCTCCCAATTGCGATTCAGAATGCGATGCAAAGTTTTTTTTGTTGATAATCAATTTTATTAACATTTTTAAAACCAAAGACATATGAAGACAGCCAAGGACGATGCAAAGTTTAATGTCTATGTGTGCCTCCTAGAGTGTGGTGCAAGAACCTCACTCACCTCAGGTCATTCTTATGTTGTTTTGCATAAAGAAACCATCGCTGTAGTGGTTTGTTTTTGTTAAACAAAAATGGATGCCAACTGGCTGCCATGAGACGGTGGCCCGCTAGGATTTCAGTTTTGCCGAAAGTGCTTGGGCTGCACCACCGAGACCAATTTCTCAGAATCATCAATCCGAGTCCTACACAGTAGGGATCTCTGTGAATCTTTTGCCCTGCATTTTGCATTAGTTATCCTGCATTCAACATTGTTTACCTTATAGTCAACAATGATAAACCTGCACTCAACATTGTTTATGTTATAGTCAACAATGATAAACCTGCACTCAACATTGTTTATTTTATAGTCAATAATGATAATCCTACACTCAACATTGTTTGTCCTGCAATAAACAGGTTTTATCTTGGCTTGTTTTGCTTTCCATTATCTATTTCACAATCTCTTTGTTACCCTTCTTCTTTATCTAAAAAGGGTTAATTAAAACGCTAATTTAAATAAATCCTCCCAAAGTATCTTACCTTTGATCCCAGTGGACATGATGCACAATGCCCTTCGGTATGAACTCACAAATCTTGTCTCTGAGTTGTCCTTCTTCATTTCGTGTTTTTGGGCGATCCACAAGTAATCTCAGGAGTACTGAATGAAGTCAAAACTCGTCGAGTTCCAGGAGTGCCCCAAATGATCAAAGTGAAGGAGTAAATAATTAAGAAAAGTGCGTTCACACACTTAACATTTTTTCGCCACAGGGTTTCCCTGCAGAAACCCTTTCTCCAATAAAATGGCACAGTTCTCACAACTTCCTCCCCCCGTGAGGCACTTACTGCTAGAAATGGATTCTAAATATCCACAAACCTCCGTATGCTTGAGTTTATGGTGCAATTGGAAGTGCCACCCCAAACCTCACCCTGCCCCTCCATGTTAACTTCCTCAATCCTGTCCCTGATCCTAACTTTGTGAATGTAATGTATTTTTTAATGAAAGTCGTGAAGAAGACTGTTACTTAAAAAAATTCATTTTCTTGTTTTCATGAAAATCTTGAAAGAATTTCCTTTCATGCCAATGTTTAAAGACTAAGACCTAATTTAGAATGTGTCAGAAGATTACCACTTAATTGGGTAGCAATAAACATCTGTTATTCAGCGCCAATATACACATTGGGTGAACTTGTGCTTTACAAATACATGTTATGTTATGTTATGTTCCTTTATGTTATGTTATGTTATGTTATGTTATGTTATGTTATGTTATGTTCCTTTATGTTATGTTATGTTATGTTATGTTATGTTATGTTCCTTTATGTTATGTTATGTTATGTTATGTTATGTTATGTTATGTTATGTTATGTTATGTTCCTTTATGTTATGTTATGTTATGTTATGTTATGTTATGTTATGTTATGTTATGTTATGTTATGTTATGTTATGTTATGCTATGTTATGTTATGTTATGTTACTCCGTCTCGGCTGTGATAGAGTACCCTCTCTGCCACAAATACGTTCTGCCCACCTCAGTACAGTCTGGAAGAACGTGTGTATGTAGACTGTGGAGATTCCTCCATCTTCAATGCCCAACAGAATAATATCTGTCAGGTTAGGCCATGTGTTCGCCCACCCTATTTAGAATGGGGGTGCATATGACCAATTTTCACTGTCAGTCACCGCAGATAAAACCTGGTGGTAAAGGGAAGGGAAAACTGCAAAATAACCTCCATGCCATGGTAGAAATCTCTAATGGAGAGGGGGGGTCATTGTTTGTATTTTCAAAAAGAAAAACCTTATTTGGGATTTTCGTTTGGAAACTAAATAAAAAGTTGGGGTTGGTGGGCATCTCAAAATTTGGTAGGTGGGTACTCCCTCAGGGTGAAGGAGTACTTTACCCCATCTCCCTGATGGAGTAAATTCCCATCCGCCACACCTTAGAACAGGACCTAAATGTATGCACAACTGTACATTTTGCAATGCTGAGCAAACACTTGAGATATAAGAGGATCTGAAGGTTGCTATTGCTGGGAAAAGCCCAGGATAGCTTGCGCCATAATATACATTCGTCTCTTGGTCATGAGGGACAAGAGCAGCTTCGAATGCTGTGCCAATTATTAAAACTAGAAATACTTTTGAAGCAGGCAATCACTCAAAAAATGGCAAGAACATCATAACTGTGTACCTTGTGGGCTATTAAGATACGCCGAGACCAGTGATCTTCTAAAGAGATGCCTGTGGCAATCATATCTTCATACACTATGTGTCTTTCCCATTTATTTTCCCTTCAGCTTTAAATCACAAGTGACTCAAAGGCAAGACATTACTTTAACTCTACAACGTGTGGAAAAATGTCCTTTCACATGTTATATGAGTGAAGCAGTATCTTAGTTACAGTGGGAGACGGTAAGAGCTGGTATTTAATTTCTTTACCAGCACACTCTGATGTTGGAGTGCAATTTATTAGGAGCAATCATTGGCAATGCATAAAGGTCTGCTTTGTAACCGATAATGACCCTTCAGTCACTCATGAGCTTAGGCACTCACTGTCTCATCAGACGTGGACGCTGTTACTCATTCTTGCACCTATGTAACCCCTCGCATATTCTTGCATTTATTCACTCATCCATCCACAGTAAAATATACACACAAAGTCAAAAAGCATGTGCAATATAAAATAATAGATTTAAAGTAGAAAAAATAAAAACTGCCACAGCATAAGCCACATGCTACCAATAAAAAATAAGTAGAAAATGAAACATAGATGTGTACAGTTAAACTAAGTTGGTAAAAACAATAGTACAAAAGGCATAATATCAATCCAAGATGGCTGCTCAGTAAACATCACACTGGATGACCAGCTTCGAAAGTGTATTGTGTATCATTGTTCTACTGATCCAAAGTGGCTCACTTAATGCTTCTAAGGTTGGTGGTTGTACAAGTTGCAGCACACTGCCAATGAGTGCGAAGTAAGCGAGCGGCCCAGTAGGACTGTCTCAAGAGCTGCAGAATGCTCTAAAAAAAGGAAAAAAAGGAAAAAAAGGAGAAAAAGGAATGAAATGAAATGGGACTTACAAAAGGTAAATAATGAAAACCAAAGGACTAGATTGATGACCAGACCCTGAAGTGCAGTCTTTTTCAGGTGGATGTGCAAAAGTGATTAGGAAAAGTTTGACAACTCAGAGATCAATAGAGCAATGGCAGAAATGGACTAACAAATTTCACAATCTTGTATGCTTGTACTAAGAGAAACAGGCTCTCGACACTCGAACAGACAGAAGAGGGCTGACACAAAGACCATCTAATAGTGTAGAGTTTTTTTTATTTTTTATTTAACATGTGTATTTGTAAATCGTGCATTCACCCAAGGGTATCTTGGCGCTGAATAACAGACGTTTATTGTTACCCAACTCAATGGTATGTTGCTTACCCAACAAGATGGTTTATTGTTACCCAACTCAATGGTAATCATAATTTTAAGGAAATGGCAGACAACTACCAGCAATATTTGTCACAGTGCAAATTCTTTACTCCCAGGCTTTGTCAAAGAAAGTAACCAACACCAAAATCCTTGTCTACTATGTCAACCTGTGAGATTCCCTGTAACAAATTATATGTGTACAAGCTTTAACACAGCATAATCTACCCTCAAGGGCCTATTGACTTAAACATAGGCTTTTCCTCACAAATAAGTCAGGCCTACTGCTTTGTCAAACCTTTTCATAATCATCAGATTAAACCTATAGCCTTTGACAATGGCTTGTCACCATAACCAACTCTGTGTGGAGCATAAGCTTTCCCTCAAGACAAAAAGTGCATTGCAAGGACTCCTTTCAGTGGAAGCACACAAGCTCTGCCAAATCAAAATCTGTACTTCACAAAAAAATAATTTTTGACAGGCCTAAACCTTCCTTTTTAATACATATACGTCACCTATAGGGTTGGCTCTGAACCACCCATCGGGCAGGCTGCATTGTATTTACAAAGTAGGACAAGTGCTTTTAAGTTTTAGATGTCCTGCTAGCGAAACACTCTTAAATTAGTTTTTCTCTACTGTAAGGATTATCTCTCTCATAAGATAACATTGGGCTTCCTTAGTACATTTAATAAGTGCTAACTTTTGATTGGGACAGGGAGGAATGGAATGTTTACACTCAAATGAAGTGTGATTTAAACCCTTCTTTAATGGTAAAGTCAGATTTTAGGTCACATTTCTGAAAATGCCACTTTTAGAAAGCTAGCCTTTTCTTGTCCTAACCACCATTCTTGGGTACACTCCTGGTCCTATGGAAGACTCCAGAAGGCCTGTCTTGTTCCCCCAGAGGACAGCCCTGCTGCTGGAGGCTTGCCTGGACCCCCAGATGACTGCCCTGCTTCTACCACAGGACTGTCCTGCTGCTTGAGACCTGCCTTACTGAAGGAGAACTGGACTATCTCCTTGTTCCCAGGCATTGTTGGTGACTCCAAGGGTCAATTGGCTGACCTCCTGTTCTGTGCTAAAGGAACACAACGGCAAATGGCCACTACAACGCTGCCATTTCCACACATAACCTTAACCAAGCATGCATTACAACGCATGCATGGTTAACATGAAAAGCCTTTACCACGCATACCTTTACTAAGAGATAAGTAGTAAAGGCATGTGTGGTAAAGGCTAAAATTAAAAAGGAGGCTTGGAGGGCCTTCACCCCCCCCCAAAAAAAATGCGTGCAAAAAGAAAAGGGGGGTTGGGGGGTCTCCCCCCCCCAAAAAAAAGCACCGTGTTTTAAATGTGCATGGTTTTCGTTTACAGATGTAGGCACAACGTGGAAAGTGCTTGCATATTGTCTCTGTGTGAATTTAAAATTAGAAGTGTCTCGAGCCACGGAACGCACGCGCCTACCTTTGTTCTCTGTGATCGTCTCGTGCAGTTTCTTATGTCCATATCGGATTCCCCACGTGTTGAACATGTCTGCATTAGCACTGTGTTCTGTGACGTTTTCACCTCTCGCATGATGCTCTGCTATGTTATGAAGCACGTCTTGGCTGCAAGCCACCCGGTGCAGCCGTCACTACGTGCCGCTGTCTTGTGACTGGAGGCGTTTTATAGTAGTGTGCTGAGAAAATGCAAACCACGTCACTTTGAGCGTGTTACAATAAAGCTTCAACATGGACATTTGGTAACCGGTCACAACGCAGAGCTTGTGTGGGCACTACATGTTCAAAATTAGAAAGGACAAGGGGACTGAGATAACCTTTAGCAAGAATATGCCCTTACCATGCATGAATTTACAACGAAAATTGTTGTAAATGTATGCGTGGTAAAGGAATATTTGTGGTAAAGGTTAAGCATGGTAATGGCATTTGCGTTGTAACGCATGTGTGGTAAAGGCATGCGTTTCAATGGAATGCGTTGTAACATCAGACAACCGGAAACAACAAGGTCCAAAGCCCTTCATGCACAGGCCTGCTGCATTGGACCTGCAAATGGACCTGCCTGAGCCCTGATGGCCTCTGATGGAGTAAGTTCCTGATCTCCAAGAGGTGCCTCATCAGGTCCTTGACCTTTGGCTGACATCACAGAAAACTCATCTTGGCTTAACTCAAGGGTCCATCAAATCTGACACGAAGTCCCACAAAGCTTCTCCGAACAGCTGAAAGCTTCATCGGAACCAACACTGAGCAACACAAAGCCCTGCAGAGCTTTACCACATATCTGTAAGCTTTACCAGAACCAACACCGAGTGGCGCAAAGCCCCACAAGACCTCTCCGCACAACTGAAATCCTCATCGGAGCTGACACAGTGCGATGCAAAGCCTCGCAAAGCAACACCAAACAGACATTTGCACCAAGTTCATAAGGTATCACTCGTAGCTGGCCAAACTTGGTCCTGTGCCCAGCCTGAACTCCTTCGCTGCCAGCCTGAACTTGTGACTTTCTCCCGGTCCAGCGCAACCAAATACCCTCAATTGGCGATTTATGCTTTTAGGCCCTAATTTACTTACATCTTAGAAATTGTATATCTTCAGTTCTACTGATTTGATTCTTGTTCTGATATTTTACTTATTAAAATGTACTCTGTTTTTCTAAATCGGTTTGGGTTTTTATTGTGTTGTGTTTTCACTTTATTTATTTATTTATTTTATTTATTTTTTATTTTTTTAAATATTTTTTTTTGCAGAGTTTTATATAGCGCGAACTAGACCCGAACCGAATCAGGTATGAGAGCGCTTTACATAGCACCAGTTACGTTACATGAGGACGGACACACATTCATTTTAGGCACGGGGAGATTAAGTGATTTGCCCAGAATCACAGGAGGTTTTGGCGTTGTTACTGAGACTCGAACCCAGATCCCCAGGTCCGAGGTCGAGCGCCCTAGCTGTTAGGCCAACTCCTCTCCCCTATTACTTTATTACTTTATTACTTTTGATGTGCTGCATACATACTTAACACTTTGTCTCTAAGTACAATCTGACTGTTTTTGTGCCAAGCTACCAAAGGGCTAAGTACTGGTTAATTTAGTGACATTTGTGGTTCATCCTAACAAGGACTGTGGTTGGTGCCTGAGTAGGGCTTCTCACCCTTGAACTAATAACCAAATTTCTTACAAGTGTGATTTCATATCTCTCAAATTGTCCACATGTGTTGTAAAACGTCCTAGCCTATTTTGGGACTTTCCTTCTGGGACATGTAGGCCTACTATGACAGTAGAAACATTCAAGCAAAAAGTCCCAGAATCCAATGAAAAAATAGAATTAAGAGAAGTGTTCTCACCTCAGAACAACTGTTGAGCTCTCTTGGTTAGGCTGGGAATCTAGGAATACCCACTTGTACAGAATAATATACTCCTGTCATTTAGGATACTGTAAATCGTCTTGGAGTTCCAGGGAATCAAAATGGTTGCAAAACTGCTCAGTGGATTGCAATACGGATGAGGACATATTTGGCCATATATTACACATGGAAGAAAGGTTACAGTCCCTGTGTAGTGTTTTTTCAACACAAATCCCTATAAATTGGCTAAAGACGTGCATGTATTACAGGTGGTCAAAATTGTATATGGCATCTTTCTTCACTTAATTTTCCATCACTTCAGTATAGATTCTCAGTTTTATGGTATGAGTGAATTACTACTTTGAAGGGGCAGAGTGAAAACAAATTAAATTAATACAAATTTCACAATATTAACACAAAGTAACAAGAACTAGACAACTCTTACTGACTGTGAAAACATAAATCATATTTAATTGCATTAGGGTAACGGTAACCCATTTCAGCCATGTTATCTTGCTCAGGTTAACGTTACCCACAGGCAGTGGCCATCTTTGATGTGGAGCCACCATTCCATCCTGGCTCCTGAGCTGTGAAAAATAGGGAAAAGCTTCCTCCCTGGAAACTGTTTACACTTCTGCTACTCTTTGGATGCCATCCTTTTTCATTCCCATGATCTCAGACAAGGCACCTGCTAGTGCTTATTGTAAAACACAGACATGACTATTCTTGAAACCTGAGTATCTTAGGATATAAATTTGCATCTTGGCTTCTATTTACAAGGTTTTCCACTAACTGGTTCCTGAGGCAATCTCTGACTAGTTGAATCGTTGACTCACAGATTACTAATTTGTATTTTGTCAATAACATTTTTCAGGCTCTGATTCGGGTATATTTGACAAGTCTCATACAGCAAAGCTACTGTGCAATCACATAGAACTTTCAGGCTCGGTCTGATTACTCCACTTGTGCACACTCAGGAGTAATAATAACAAAGAATTCTTTGTCAATATATATATAATGTTTTTAACATAAACTTTATTGCATTTTAGTGGTATTAGACGTATTAATTTTACAGTTAATGGGACTCTTGACATTATACATTATAGCACTTATTGGCTCATTACGATTTCCGCTCGACTCCGTCTCGGGCACAGGACTGACCGACTTGCGGTCGGCGGTTCCGACCGTCGGATTACGATGCGACTGAACACTGTTCGATCAGATTCCCTTTGTTTCCTATGGGAGCTTGTTTTACATCCGAGAACCCTCCATAACACAGACTCCTATGGGGAAATGAGGTGTGTGTGTAAAACCCTGTACCCTGTCACAGGCACCCCATGGTGCCTGCCACACAGTGCAGGGTTTCACAGGGGGGTTCCATGGGTACCGCCTTGGCCGCCAACCATAGACCACGGAGGCTGGGGGGCCCTGCCAGGTGCCCCTAAAGTCCCTTTCCAACAGACTTTCTGTGTCAGAAAGGCCGACGTGGAAAGGCTGTTGGAAGCCGACATCGTAACCCGACGCGGGAAATGCAGCCCATAGTGGGTTACGGTGCGGGTCCAACCAACAGGAATTCTCCGCGAGTCAGTCGGAACCGATTTGGAATGACCGGCCAGTTAACGTTCCGACCGTGAACATCATAATCGGGCGGTCGGACTGTAAACTGACTGAGTCGGTCAGAAGGGCTCCGACGTGGTCGGAAAGCTTCCAACTCTCAGGCGGAGGCTTTCTGTCCGGCATCGTAATGAGCCCCAAGGTGTTGCAATTCTGATACATTGAGTTGATCAGTGTAAATAACAGTGCGTTCATTAGTTACATGCAATCTCCGACCTCCCCACCCCCTTTTAACTATAAATCTTAGTATCTCTAATGTTACTTTATGATTTGTCATAGGGGCCAGGCAGTGTCCCTACATGAACGTGTGTGGTGTAATACATTGGGCCATATCAGAGATGGTGGGAGGTTGATGGAATTAGGATCTTTGGCGTTATGCCGTAGCCGTATCTGGGCCAGTGTTCAGTAACCTTGTGGTTACTGCTCTCTCTCTGTGGCATCGTCCTGTGATTTGAATGTTTCTAATAATGCATCCAATTCCATTGATATGAGTCTTTTGCTCAAACCTCTAGACTCCTCCCAACGTCCGCTGTTGGCCAGGCCCCAGTATACTATCTCATGCCGCTATTGAACAACAGCGGGACCTGTGGAGAGTTAAATCGTCTCAACCGGCGCTTTACCCACAGTAAAGCAGAGTCTGTGAAGTGTGCTGTTACTCTGGATCTTGTGGATCGGTGATAGAAACCTAAGACACATTATTCAAGTGTGTACCAGTGGTCCAAGCCTGTCAATTCAGATAGCGCTGCCCCAGTGCCTGCTCAATAATCGGACAGGTAGGAACACGTCCATAGCATACATGTAAGGTCTGGGTCTAATGCATGACTCAGGGGACAAGTTGAGGAGGCTGTGGAGATCATCGTGATGATCCTGGGTGGTGTGAGATAGGCCCTATGTAATATGGAGAATTGGATAAATTTGAATCTCGAGTTGCATTCAACTACAGATATCCATGCGCCCTCTCGCGCACTCCAATTTTTAGTATAAGTCATGAAGACTGTTGGAACTGGGGTCACCAGTTCCCCGAGGGTAGCATGGCACGAGCAGGTAGGCATCCGAAAGCTTACGTGTAAAGTGACCACACAGCACACACAACCACTGGGACAGTAAAATGGGCATGCAATGACTGATGCCACTCCAGTTAGTTTGTATAAAAATTAGATAACCTTTATATAGAGCAGAGTCAGGGTAATCAAAAATTACGGTATCAATATCTCATTAGTTTTCCTTCAGAACACATAGGTTTCAACACTTTGTAATAAATACATAGAGGAATAAATATTAAATATTGGATAATATAATATAATAGATAAACACAGGCCTGACCTCAGCCTTGCTCCTCGTCAGCATCTGTAAGGAATACATCACAAAGACAACCAAATGATATTGCATCATATTAGTTCTGTAGGCATATTACCCACTTCTCACCAAGCAAGGGTGAGCGTTTCACAGCAGTAAACATGTACATAAATAACTGTAGGCTTCCCGTAAATGCGGCACTAAAGGGGAGAAAACATTTCATTAAGGATAAACATCCCCTTGTGCAGGATTAACCATTTTAAGAATCACTCCCAGCAGGAATGAGCATTTTCTAGATTAGGAATACACATTTCATAAGCTATAATACATTTCTGTAGGCCAGAAAGAACATTCCCCTTAAGCAGATGTAGAACTTCCTATGAAGCCAACGTAAAAATTTCATTAGGCCAGAATTACCTATCTCATCAGGTAAGAGTAAACATTTCCTTTAATCAGGGTACCCTTTCTTCAGGTAAAAAGAATAAACAGTTCCTTAGGCAGAAGTTAGAACATTTCATCAAGAATCAGACCACCTTTATGGAAACAGTAACAGCCCCCTATGCAGGACTAAACATTTCAACAGGCAAGCCTGAGCTTAGAGGACTTGACTTACGCATGTAAAACATGTAAATAGAAACATCTCCTTTTGCAGGAGCACGAATATCTCATTAGGCCAGAATAAAACATGTGTAGGCCTAACTGAGCCTTGAACTTTACCCCAGACCAGTGGAACAGAATCAACGCTTCGGTACCTATACTGAGCAGGCATAAACATTTCAGTAGGGTAAAACCAACCCTTCCATTAGGCAACAGTAAACCTTTAGGGATCAGGCAACATTATGCTATGCAAAGATAAGCGCCCCATTATATAAGGCAAAAATTGAATTAATGTCTACGAGCCAGCATATGCATTTTCGTGTAGCTGGAATGAGCAGTGCCTTGAATAGGGATAGAACATTTAAACAAATGTAAAACATTTCATTAGCTGCAGCATTAGATTGGTATAACTTTTCCTGTATCAGGAGTAAAACATTTTATCAAGAGCACCTATCTCTTTATGCCGGCAATCATTTCATTAAGGAGCATTGGAAATCAGGCCAGTATCAACATCTCATTAGGGCGAAGCTAAACCCAGCCCGGCAACAAGGAGTTTGGCCCTAATCAGATCCTAGCAAAGAGATGAGCCTTCGAGGGTTAACTCGGCTAATGGATCCATCACTGAATCCTCTTGGAGGCTTCTACAGACAAGGCAGGGCTCCTCCTCGTTTCCCGGAGCCCTGCGAGCAAAACAGGGGCCAACGGGGCACCTACCTTTACATCGCAAGTTTTACAACGCATACCATTACAACGCATAATGCTTTTGGGCGCTGGATAGTGAATAGTTTAATTTACTATTCCAACTCCAGTCCCCGTGGATAGTAGGGAAGGTGTTGGATAGTAAATTAAACCTATTCCCTATCCTAGAGCGCCCCCCAGCGCTATGCGTTGTAATGGTTTGCGTTGTAAAAGTTGTGTTGTAATGGTAGTTCGTTGTAAAAGTTTCGTTGTAAAGGTTGTATACCCCTAGCCACAGTCTCCCCAGGGTGGGTGTGGTCTCAGGCCTTTCGCCCGCCCACCTGGGGTATTTCCTCTTTCTTCAGCCCTCCCGGAGTGTCAGTAGGCCTTGGGTATGGTGGACCGGTCAGGGGAGGCCCGTGCTGCTTCGGCGCTCTGCTCGGGCCTCCCACCAGCCCCGAGGCAGTTCTGAATCTCTCCCTGCAGTGGAGAGAGGCTCACGGCACCAAATGCAGGAACTTGGGCGCGCCAGCCAGGACCAATGGTTGTGCGGTGCCCTACTGGGGCGGGGTAGAGAACGCGCCCCCAGTCACGTGAGGCAGAGGCCGGCTTCAGGCCTAACAAGGCCTGACTGAAATACGCGGCGGCCTTCCTCAAGCTCCGGAGGCCGCCGCGGGAGCTCCTCACAATTAGGCTGGGCCGCGGTGGCGATTCCGCCTCCCCCCACAACTCGGCGGCGGCCCTCTCCAGGCACCGGGGGCCGCCGAGGATGATGACGGCGCGGGGAGGGGAAGACGCTCCTGGCACTCACAGCAGCCACACGTGGACAACCGGGACGGCGGTGGTGAGTGATCTTGATTAGCGCCTCTGTCCACAGCGCGCTCAGAAGCAGGATGGTAGCCTAAGCACCGCGAGGGTCACGGCAGGACAGAATCGCGCAGCACTTTACAGGGGCCACCACGGGGGAGGCGCTGAACGGACCACACAATCTCGGGTGCCACAGCTCTTCAGGAGCAGGTCCACAGATTACAGCGCTTGTCAAAGTTAGCGCTTTAGCAGGCAATAGGGTTTCTCAAGGCAGCAACCTCTTCCAGCACCTCAGCGCTCCTCACAGGGACAGCAGGAGAGCGCTGGGTAAGCAGGGCAGACAGCACAATCAGCGCAGGGATCCAGCGTTTAGTAGAGATAGCGCCTGGGCATTCAACAGGTTACAGGCTACAGCGCTTGGGCAGCTTCTTTAATAGCGCTTCAGGTCCTCCACGCCAAGGCACAAAGCAGAGCAGCACTCGCCCATTCCAGCGCTTGAGTAGTTTCAGTAATAGCGCTTCACAGGTAGTTTATTTCAGTGGGAGGCAGTTCACGGTTCAAACAGGACAGGCCACATGACAGTGGCAGATCAGCAAAGGGGACCCAGGTGGCATCAGGGAGCGAAGGGGGGGGGGTGTCTCAGCGCAAATTCCTGGTTGATCCCTCAATAGTCCTGTGAGTAGAAAGGTTTCTTCTTGGCGCTTTATGTTTCTCGCACCCTTGTAAATAGCAGTTTCTTGGTTCCTTAAAGGGGGGTTGAGTTGATGGCTGGTATCAAATCTCCTCAGCCGGTCACCTCAAGTGGACTCTGGGCTTCCCTCCCGCCGGGCCAGATCAGGGGGGTAAGTTCAGGATTCCTCAACACTTGGAAGGCAACACCTAAGCCCTGTCACTCCCAGTATCATAGGTCCCTGACTAGGCCCCACCCCACTGTCTAGAACTCCTGCGTAGGTTCTCCCCCAGGTCAGTGTTCCCTCAGTCTGACAGGAAAGTTTCCCTCCCTTTCCTTATATAGTGCCAGTTGACAGTTGGCAGTGGCAGTTGGTGTCACCTTACCTGTTCCAGAAGGTTCCCGGAGGTTCTAGGAGGTTCCACCATTCTGGCTATGGGCAGGCTGGCAGCCTAGTATTGATACATTGTTTGGAAGGTTCCAGCCAGCTTCTGGCTACTAGAATGCGCCTGAAAGGACCACGCTGCAGTAGCAGGGGTCAGGGGCAGCCATGTTAGGGGAAGAGGGCACCTGCACCTTAACATTAGTTTAACATTACGCAGGGCATCTCCACTACACAAGGCCTATAACATTTTTTTACAATAGGGGTCACCCTAAACTAAGGGAATAAAAAGCTAAACATTTTTGGGAAAAGGGCCAAGTTATGTTATGTTATGTTATGTTAATTATATTTTTAATGCGCACAGCTGCTCCAGCGAAGGAGCGTCCTGGCGCAGGGAAAGGCAAACATAACACAACACTAAAACCAGCAAACAAAGAAGCAGAAATGCTAAAAGGAAGAATTAAAACAAAAAGGTTTTTAGGGCCCTACGAAAAGATAAAAGGTCATCCAAGAGACGGATTTCCAAGGGGAGTGCATTCCAAAGAATCGCAGCTTTCACCCGAAAGGAGCGTCCACCCATCTGGCAGAGTCTGAAACGGGGGACAACCACCAGGGATTGACCAAGAGACCTGAGTGAACGGGTGGGAACGTAGGGAGAAATAAGTTTATTGAGAATCTCTGGAGCCGACTCTTGCAGGATTTTAAAAACCAGGCTAAGGGCCTTAAAATGAATTCTCTTTTTAATCGGTAGCCAGTGCAAGGACCGCAGAGTGTTAGAAGTGGGGCAGGTCCTTGGCAAACCGACCACCGCCCTGGCCGCTGCGTTCTGTACCCGTTGTAGACGAAGGATCTCAGCTTGGTTCACTCCTAAAAGGAGAGAACTAGCGTAGTCCAACCGGGAGATAATCATTGCTTGGATGACCAGCTGTCTTGTTGGAGCGTCAAAAAATTTGAGCAGAGGTCTTAGCCCTCGTAATACCCCAAAACAGCATGCCGCCACTCTCTTGGTATGGGTCACAAAGCTCAAAGTGTGGTCGAGCCATACTCCCAAGTTCCTGAGCTCCAAGACTGGTGCCGGGGCCGGCCCCAGCTCCGGTGGCCACCATCTGTCCCCCCAATGGTCCGCATCCCTTCCAACGATCATCACCTCCGTTTTTGTTGCGTTCAGCTGGAGACAGTTGTTATTCATCCAGCTGGCCACCTCTCTCAGTCCATTACGGAACCTGGGGGCATCCTGCTCGGCCTCCCCGCTGATCGTAACCGCTAGCTGAGTATCGTCGGCATACGAGACCATGGTTAGGCCCCACTGCCTAGCGACCTCAGCCAGCGGCTGCACATACAGATTAAAAAGCGTGGGACTCAGCGAGGAGCCCTGGGGACCCCCAGGTCCAGAGGATGGTACTTGGACTGGAAAGGAGGGGTGGCAACGCAGAAGGAGCGATCACTGAGGAAGGAGCGGAACCATTGCAGAGTCGATCCGCAAATGCCAATGTCCTGTAGGCGATGTAGAAGGATGCGGTGGGAGACAGTGTCAAAGGCAGCGCTCAGATCTAATAAAATAAGCGCTGCCGTTTGACCTGCATCCAGCACAGTCCGCAAGTGCTCAACCATTGCCAGAAGGGCCGTCTCCGTGCTGTGGTCAGCACGGAACCCATTCTGCATGGGATCGAGGACATTAGCTCGGGTCATATGCTCCGCGAGGGCCAGATTTACGTGGGCCTCCATAACTTTGGCCGGCCAGGGAAGCAAAGAGATGGGACGGTAGTTCTCTGGTTTTAAAGGATCCAAAGATGTTTTTTTTAGGATCGGGGAGACCACCGCTTGCTTCCACTTGGCAGGAACAAGACCCGAAGTCAGGGAGAGGTTGATCAGTGAGCACACTGTTGTGCGTCCCTGAAAAGCAACATCCCTGAAAAGGGCAGATCTTAGCGGATCTGCAGGTGAGCCAGATTTGACTCGCAGAGCCCATTTAGCAAACTCCTCATCAGAGAGAGTAGGAAGAGAGTGCAGCGATGGACAGCTGCTGGAGCCCTTCGAAGGGATCACAAGTAGTGCAGTACTTGGAAATGCCTGGTAGATCTTTTTAACTTTATCCAAGAAAAAAGAGGCAAGGGCTTCACAGTGGGAGATAGAACTGTCCACCTGCGGAGCAACTCTCTTTGCCATCAGATCTTTTATGGTTTTAAAGATGGTCTTGGTGGGATTGAGGCTATTACGGAATTCCGCTGCGTAGAACGCCGCCCGGGTTCTACAAATAGCTCGGTGGTATAGCTTAACTGAAACCAGATAAGCAGTTTTTCTAACGGCGTCGTACGACTTACGCCACTCCCTTTCTGCCCGTCTACAGGAGGACTTCAAGGCGCGAAGCGCGTTGTCATACCAGGGGCTAGCCTGTCGGGAACTGGACTTACTGGAGATGATGGGTACCAGGGCGTCAAGCGCCTTAGTGATCCAGTTACAGAACAGGTCATAGCCCGCAGTAACGTTAAGCAGAGGACCTAGAGGCTCAGCGGCCATGATGTAATGGAGGTCCTCTAGCCGTAGCTTGTTCCAATGGCGCCGAGGAATCCGCTTAGAAGATGGAATCGTAGGGGTGGCAGGGAGGGGTAGCCAGGCGGACACCAGGAAGTGATCAGACCATGCCACCGGAGCGACCGCCACAATATGGACATCTGATAGGTTCGTAAAAAACGGATCCAAGGTGTGACCGGCCATATGTGTGGGTTGAGAGACCAGCTGGATCAGCTGCAGGGCCTCCAAGTCGGCCAGAAAACCACTGATGGCCAAAGTGTCTAGCCTGTCAAAATGGAGGTTGAGGTCTCCTAGAATCGAAAAATTGGCGCAGCCACTAGCCCATAGACTCACTGCCTCCGGGAAGGCATTCCTAAAAGCAGCATCGCTGCCCGGGGGGGCGATAAACAACCATCCCTGACAACGAGAACTGGGGGCTGATGGTGACCTTGAACAGCGCGCTTTCACATCCGGCAATCTGCAAGACCGTCCAGGTACATGCGAAAGCGGATTTGATAAATAAGGCGAGTCCCACAAAGACCAAGTGCTTTGCAAATTTGACCATCATCTTCATTTTTTGTGTGGCAATCTAGCCTTATCAGCAAGAGGCCATTGCAAGTATTACCCCATGAATATTTCATTGCTCAAGGAGCACACCACTTCCAAGAAGACATCACCCTGTATGCCGAGTGCAGAAAAGGGTGACACAAGTACCCGCATTGCCATGTATCAATACCAGGAAGCGGAAGAAAAAGTCACATGACGGCGTTTTCCTTGAACCCGTTTATGAAATATTCGGATTCAATTCAATCACCCACTAAAACCTCTCAGGTTCATATAACACAACCACATCTCTACCTCTCATTCTTATATAACAACCCGCTCATCCCAATGCACCAAGCATTCATTCATTCTTTCATTCTCTGACTTGTACTGATCTATACAATATACATGGCTGATCCATCAAATCATCAATAATAAACCCACCATCCATTCATACATTCCATTTTCTGCAATCCACGCATTCATCAGGCATTCATCATCCTTTTATTCGCCCAATCATTGGTCTATCATTCATACGATGTAATCCATTTTTCCATCTACTCCTCGGGCATTCCACTTCCTTTCATTCGGTCATTCATCACTCTCCCATTCATATAATACAACTTACTCTTGACTCATCCATTCATTTGACCATCTCTGCTTCCTAAAACAGACTTGACTCATCAATCGAGATACCAAGAATGCATCATTCATTCATTCTTCCATTTCCGGTCGCTGGACCTGATGCTTTTGACTAATTGCCCCACCACGCAACAAGAGGGAATGGTGCTGAAAGGCAACATTTTGAGTCAAATTGATGGATTAAATGTCAAAGTCACCAGTTCGATATTGCAGTGAGATCTAACATTTAAATTTTTTACATTCCATTTCTCTTCCAGCGAAGAAGACCCAGCATACCAAGATCGCCAGTCTCTTGCAGGCGGGGGGTTTGAAGCCCCAGAAGCTGTGTTAAGGCCACCCTCATGCACTCATCCCATTCGGAGGTGACTGCATCCACAGTGGAGCGGCCAAACAACATGGGAAGGGGATGGGGGGGTGGGCACTGAGTAGGGAGCAGATGGGGCTAAAGAACGATGATGGATCAAACCCAGATCTTTTGACTGGATGTGAGTGTTTGATTGGTTCAGATGCTCCGTCCATCACCACCCCCTTTTGTACCGCTTTGGCCGCCATAAGTGTGGCAGGGTATGCTCAGACGTGAGTCCCTTGCTCACTTTGCCACTGGATTCAAGCAAGCCGAGCTGAAGACGGCTGTAATGCCTGAAACCGGTCCTCGGAAGCTTGTTTCGAGTCCAAGGAAGGCATGGCTTGGCAGTTCGGGCTGGACTGTTCCCATGAGGCACAGGGTCAGACTGATTTGCATATAGCCATGTCTGAACTGGGGTGGCAGAGTGGGCTAAAGAACGGTGATGGATCAAACCCAGATCTTTTGACTGGGTGTGAGTGTTTGATTGGTTCAGATGCTCCGTCCATCACCACCCCCCTTTTGTACCACTTTTAGAAAGATGGCATTTTTCTTCCCTTAGTCCTGCCTCCAATACACGTCTGGGGTGGGTGACAGCTGGGCTTTGTGCATTCCCTCTAGACAGTCACACACAACAAGAGCTGAAGTGTGTGACTTGATAGGTCATCTATCCTGATGGGCCATCCTGGGCAGAATGGGAGGGATTTCTGTAATTTTGGTCTTGTTTTGGTCATAAAAATATAAGCTATTTTCTAAACGGGTGTGCAGTCTTTTTGTGGTGTTTTTACTGTGTCACTGTTTGAGATATTGCACAAATACTTTACACATTGCCTCTTACGCTAATCCTGCCTGCTCTGTGCCAAGCTGCCAGAGAGAGAGCACTGGTTGGTTTATGGTGTGTATCTGACTTACCTTGACTAGGATTGTGGTTCCTGTGAAGACAAGGTGCATACATCTGCCAACCAGAAACACCATTTCTAACAGTATTGTTTACAATATGTTTGCCAAAATTGTACAAGCACCAGTACCCACCAAACATAATATTGGGGCAAGCACTATCACATGTGAAACCTTTAAATATACATGCATTCACATTCTTTTCTTACATTTATAATGCATTCAGTATTACCATTTAAAATACAATATCGAGAGCAGATCTTGTGACTTTGCCAATGCTTGTTTTTAATGGAGCTGCCTAGCAGAAATTGCTGGTGCTGAACTTTTTGAAAAAGAAAACAAAATCAAAACAAGAATGAGAGTGAGAGTGAGAGGTTGTGGGAATAAGTGGATCAGGAGTTTTGGGGGTAACAATTGACAACAAGTGGCAGAAGCAAAAGAGGAGCTGGCCATGAGCTCCACGTAAAGAGGAATGAAAAGGTATATAACAAGAATAAAGCAAGTGAGATTGAGAAGAAAGCTAATCAACGGTAAGCAATTTGCTGACCCAAAGCCCACTGTAAGATCTGGTACAGAAAAGAAAACAAGCATTTGCAATGCAATAGGTCTGCATTAGGAAAGTTTGAGATATTGGTATTGTAAATGACACATTTTTTATTTATGTGTTGGTTTTGAAAATAGCGAAATTAATAGCTTTGTCATTTACAATGCCAATAGTTATAACTTTTGCAAATGTGACATCTATAGCATTTGAAATGCAATATATGTTGTATTTATGTGTCTTAGATGTATTGATATTACAAATAACAATGTCTTTTAATTTTTTTAAATAATTAATACTTAAATAAAAGTTATTGTAATTTATAATGGCAATAGCTTAAACTTTTGCAAATAACTTTTGTGAAGATTATGTTCAGTGTATTTTATTGTGGCGAAAATCCAAGAACAGAAGTGAAATATTAACATCTTTTTGTGACATGTGTAATAAAGCTTGAAACATTGATAGAACATATTTGAACCAGTTGTTGTTGAATGGTTGCACAGATTGATGCTGTGGTGGCACTGAGTGATGTTGTGGTGGCAACGAGTGATGCTGTGGCGTTCAGTGATGCTGTGGTAGCGCATAGTGATGCTGTGGTGCCTCTGAGTGATGCTGTGGTGGTGCTGAGTGATGCTGTGGTGATGCGATAGATAGATAGAGTGAGGGCGATAGATAGATAGAGTGAGGGCGATAGACAGATAGAGTGAGGGCGATAGATAGATAGATAGATAGATAGATAGATAGATAGATAGATAGATAGATAGATAGATAGATAGATAGATAGATAGATAGATAGATAGATAGATAGATAGATAGATAGATAGATAGATAGATAGATAGATAGATAGATAGATAGATAGATAGATAGATAGATAGATAGGTGGAGAAGTGTGGCTCAGGGGTTAGAGGCGGCAGACCCGGAAGCTGAGATCGGTCCTGGACCAGGGTTCAATTCCCCGCCTCGGCGGGTCTTGGGCTAAAAATTCCACGGACTCGATAATTCTCGCCCCGGTGCCTCCTCGACTCACGGGTTCACACTCTGCGACTCTGGGCAATAGCTTGCTTAATCTCCACAACAGCCCCTCGCGGTGGGATGCCTGACTTTCACCTTGTGGATACCCTGCTATCTCACAGGGGAATAACAGGAAGGGTTCCCTAAGCAAGCGCCGGGAAACCCACTGCGGGTAGCTGTGCGCTATATAAGCTCAACTACATTTACATAGATAGATAGATAGATAGATAGATAGATAGATAGATAGACAGATAGATAGAGTGAGGGCTACCGATGGATAGATAGAGTGATGGCGATAGATAGAGTGAGTGTGATAGATAGACAGAGTGAGGGCGATAGATAGATAGACAGATAGATAGAGTGAGGGCGATAGATGGATAGATAGAGTGAGGGCGATAGATAGGGCGTTAGATAGAGTGAGGGCGATAGATAGAGTGAGGGCAATAGAGTGAGGGCAATAGATAGATAGAGTGAGGGCGATAGATAGATTGATAGAGTGAGGGGCGATAGATAGATTGATAGAGTGAGGGTATAGATAGAGTGAGTGCGATAGATAGAGTGAGGGCGATAGAGTGAGGGCAATTGATAGATAGAGTAATTATGTGGCGTGCAATTATGTGGCACTGAGTGGTATTTGGAGTGTATGTTGCGTTGCATGTTGCGTTGAGCGCAGTGTAAATATGTAACAACACATTCCCCTTTTAAACCTCAGCCTCTTTGATCACCCTCTTTGTGTTGCAGTTTAATAAGAGAATGAAGAGCTTTATCCTGAATCATAGGATATTACGATGAGGTGGAGACCAGCTGCAAGCCCCATCAAAAATGAATGAAGAGAGCACTAGGGTCAGCTTGGGCCATGAAGGACTGTTTTGATAAAAATAAAGAGTAAACAGACCTGGTCCTGTTCTTCTCGCGACCCTGCTGCCGGAAGTTCTTCAGACAGGACAGCACGGCATGTGGGCAGAAAGCATTGCTGTGGAGAGCTATTTAAAAACAAGCTGCAGTGATCTCCTGGTCAGGGCTCTGGCAGTTATTATTTTACTAATTAAGCCTCATCATGAGAAACGGTTAAATAGCATTTTACATTCCAAAAATCAGCATATATGGTCTATTTCACTTATATCTGTTAAAAAGAAAAGTGACTGAAACGATGTAAGGGGTTAAATTTATGCCGAGAGGTAAAATCAGACTGAAGGGGCCTCATGATTAAGCGGTAGAGCTGATTCCATGTGTAAAAAAGTTATAAGAGGCAGAACACAATCATTTTCTTATCTGATGTTCATGCTGTTGTGGTAATAAACTGGAATTTGAACTTTCCACTATATTAGTAAACATCAATATGCATTTAACTCACTACAGAGAAGAGTTAGTGGCACAGGTGTGGGCAGTGCATTTGTATGGTAATGGGATCATCTCAGTCATAAAATATGGAATTGAGGGAGAGGAGAGACACGCAGCGCACTAAGTGCTGGAGGGAATGATAGGTAGTGTGAGAGAGCAGAGAGTGAGCACCCCACTGGCCTGGACGTGGGAACTCAGCCCCGTGCTTGGCTGTGTGCAGCAAGGTGTGCCCTGCGGCTGCAGCAGGCATCAGTCAATGCAGCTCCCAGCGCCCCCTGCGGGTAGGTAGCAAGCATGGAGTGCGAGGCGAAGAGTGGAGGCGGCGGCAAGGCTCGAGTTGACAATGGGGGTGGGAGGACGAAGGCATGGATAAAGTGGAGAAGAGAGGGTAGGTAGCAAGCATGGAGTGTGAGGCGAAGAGTGGAGGCGGCGGCAAGGCTCGAGTTGAGAATGGGGGATAGGGGGCGAAGGCACGTAGAGGGTGGAGAAGAGAGGGCATGTACCAAGCATGGAGTGGGAGGCGAAGAGTGGAGGAGGCGGCAAGGTTCGAGTAGAGAACCGGGTTGGGGGTGAAGGCACGGAGAGGGTGGAGAAGAGAGGGTAGGTAGCAAGCATGGAGTACGAGGCGAAGGGTGAAGGTGGCGGCTCGAGTGTGAAGAGGAGGCGAATGAAGCAGCACTGAAAATACTTACAGGAACAAGCTCTCGGCATTGCGTGGTGGGGGGAGCGGCTTAGACACTTTAGTGAGGCTGGGCTGCTCAGCAAAATAAGCTCTGGCATTGCACCGAGGGAGGCGGGGGAGCGGCTTCCTTTGAAGTCTGATGCGGAGCGCGCGTACAAAGTGTCTGGTAGCAAATGGAAGCTGTTGACAATGCGCGTGATTGTGCTCACTGAACTGTACGCGATCCGAAGTTGGATAGACTTTTCGAAAGCCTTACTATAAATCTCGCATATCATCCCTACAGGATGGAATAGGCGAGACCTAAAAATAGCATCTGGCACCATCTACTGGTTGGCAACTTAAGCTGTCTCATTTAGGAAGACTGTAGACTTACTTTCAATTAAAAATCTATAAATGCAATTTGGGGAATAAGAGTGGGCCTTAGAAAGCATGGGGTCTGGGGCATAATAGCACCTCTGCACCCCCTGCAAAGGACCTTCTCAGAAGATGCATCCCAAGACTAGCACAGACAGTTATTTGTAAGGGCAGAATCAATGTCATCTTCTGGATATAAGTACCCTTGTTATGAGTCAGTTGGAACAGCATACCCAGGTGTGCTACTCCTCCATCCGAGCATGACTGGAACCGTGTTCCTGCACCCACTTTTTTCTAAATGAGGGAACAACATATGTTTACCTGTAGGCAAAACAACAGCAGCCAGATCTGTATCCCTGCCCAAACATTTTCTTTGCCACGGGGGAACCACTGCCAGGGCACGTTGTTTGCGCCTCTCTCCTCCTATCCTACCAACCTCCCTTCCCCCGCCTAGAACCCAACTCACATGTACCACCTGCTCACAGCAGGCGATTAATGTTAAGCCATCTCACTCAGAACTGGGAAAACCTGGGAGGAATTCCACCCACAAAAACAGGTCCACACAGTTATTTCTTAGTACAGAGGATAAACTCCTAATTGCCTAGTACTAACGTTTCATGTTCAGAGTTTGCACCTCACCCCTACTGTGCAACTCGTAGGGCCCGATTCACAAAGGTAGACTTAGATGTTTGGTCTAAACTTAGGCCAAACGTCTAAGTTTACGACTTTGGGAGTTCACACATTTTGCAATTCAGGTTAGAAGAAACAAAATCTCCGACTTCTTTTTTTTTTATTCTAAAATGTTTTTCTGGTGACCAACCACCCCGGCCCTGCTAAAATTTGCCAGTAGGTGTTTATTCCCACATTCTCTCAGCACTTACACTCGAACCTGTCAGATGTGATGACGTGCAGCTATGTGGGAAACGTACCTCCAAATGTTCTTGAAGAGCCCTTTGTGGCTGTTCTCTACATTGTCGGGTGTATTTTATTCACTCTGGGAAAGCTAATAAGTGTAAATGAAAAGTATGTAAATAACACCAATATACATAAGTGAAAAAACAGTTTCAACGTCATTCTAGTTTTTGCATTTTCCTAATTATGGTGTAACTTACTCAAGTGCAAGTCACAGATTTACAACTGACTGGCGTGTCAGGTGTGAGTCTGGAACACTCTTTAGTAAATTCGGCTCCTCGCATGGAGCTTCAAAGTGCCTGGATTGTTTTATGGAGAGCTGCTGGGCTTCTGGAAAATGGTGGAGCTGAGGAGGAGTGTCCCTATTCTCTTTGACAATTGCAAGAACTTCAGTCTGAAGGCCGCTCATAAGCGCCTTGAAACGGAATGCCACTTACACATATATAGGGCATTGCATTAAGTATAAACAAAAGTGCAGAGCCCAATTTTTTCGTAAGTGTACAACACCACCGCCACCGAATGCAGGGTGTGTCGAACAATAACACCACCTAGTTTTGATTCTACCTCATTCTTCTTTCTTTCACTTCCGGTCTCTTTAACTCACTGTTTCAGGTTCTTTAACATCGCTGCTTTCTGGTCTTGCTACTTTTTTCTCTTTCCCTTCTTCATTCTTTCTCCCTTTTCTGTTTTTCTCTTTCACCGGGATAAAGTCGGATATAGAAAAATAAGTCCTGGCCCCAAAAACGAGCGCAGGTGGCCACCGCTAACAACCACCACCGGCACAAATTAAGCTCTGCCGTTTGCTCGCGTGCAAACGGCAGAGCTTAATTTGTGTCCTTGTAAAGAACACACAGTACCTCAGTTTACATTCTAGTTTAAAATTAAACTGTCTCTCCTTCAATAAACTCTTGGACTCGATTTATTTTTGGGATGTTTTAAGCGACAAATGTGTTTCATTCATATTGAAACCTAATCGAAATTACTTCGCCCCCAACAAGCCTCCGTTTATTGCCACCGTGCTCCGCATCCCCCCATTGCTCAGCAGCAAAGGTTCTGCGGCGTCTTTTCCTGTCTCCCCGGGAGTCTTCGGTTCCACAAGATTTCCTAAATTGCAGGTGGCTTATTGCATCTTGACTACCATTATAACTTGTCTTGCTCAGCCATGACACCCGCATGTTTCAGAGATGTAATTTCAAAAAGACTACTGATTTCTCATTTTATTTTCATGTCCACTGGGTCTCTCCGCCGCGCGGGGTCCTCTGTCTTCGGAATCTTTCATGCTTTTATGAAAATAAATTCGCTCTGGGCACAGCTCGGTGGCATCAAGATTAAGTGCATGAGGTGGCTGCGCCTTCATCCCTCCTCTCAACTCTGTGAAGTCAGAGGGTGGCTTGGGACTGAATACCAGGGCGTAGAAAGGAGCAATCATTCAGGGGTTGCCGGAGCGGGAGGGATGCTTTAACTGAGAGTCCTACACCCCCTCTAACCTACAGATACTCACTCTGTTAAGAGTCGGGGAACCCGAGGCAGTGTTTAATTTGTAAAAAAAAAAAAAAAAAAAAGTGCCAGGGCCCTCTTCAGGAGTCCACTGCAGCTTGCATCACCCATTACCCCTGCCAGCACTGCCAATGACAGTGCCAACACAGCTACTAACCGGAACACTCCTGCAAGAATGAAAATTCAGATTATTTCCACCCCCAAACCTAAAAGAATGGCCTTTGGCGTCTGGTATTTGTAATTTGTAATGGTTATTTCATTAATAATCAACTATTGCTGTTCTCATTTGTACATTAGACAAACAGTGTAAGGGTGGGCGGAATTTTCGTAGTCGCGTTATGCAAAGTTCTGCGAAACAGTAAAAAATCTCAGCGAGCTACGCAGAATTCCACGAACACACAGAATTGCTTGTTCCAACCGTTCGCAATGAGTTTTTCCTGTTTGGGGACGCTGTTTGCGTGCTCGGGGGGAATTATCTTGCGAACTTGCCCATGTGGGCGCAGCCATCTTGTTTCACTTGTTCCGCACGCCCACTTGCGATGCGTATTTCTTGTTCGTGAACGCGGATGTCTGATGGCGCGTCCAAATTACGTGTTCGCGATCGCATACTCTCGCGGGATCGCACGGCCAGCTACCAAAATCTCGTGGCGCACGCAAACGAATAGAAAAACTCACCGGCGAACGCAGGGATCCCAGTAAGTCACTCCCGTTTGTGCAAACACGCATTTTGAAAGTGCGAACAAGGAAAAAATTCCGCTACGCCGCAGATCGTGGAGTTTTCGGCAATTCTTCGTTCTCCACGGAATGCGGAATTGCCAAAATTCTGCAGATTCTGCAAGCGGAGCGGAATTTACCGCCCAGGCCTACCAAGTGGCAGACTGTCATAAGTGCCTGTGCTGACAATTAGGTGCTGGTGCCGAGCAACGGAAACCACCTACTCAAAATAAGCACTGATCTATGAGCTACTGCCAGGAAGGCCACTGCTGGCTCTGCCGTTGCTAATCCTTGAGCCAGGATCCAGCCACCAGAGAACCGCTGCGTCACAGTGATAATCAGCCTGGGATTACTGTCACTTATTCTCCCTGTCCATACTCGCCATGCATGGTATAGTGGACACGTGAAGGGTCAATGTTAAATGGCCACCACAAGCAGGGAAGAAGCTCCCTATGTGTTCTGGAAATTTACTTTTTATTTGGGAGTTTGTTTTCTGTGAACACAACATCTTGTCAAGAAACCGCATGGTAAACTTCAGTGCTGTGAAGGAAGGCTCAACAGAGAGAGATCCCAGACACTTATCTCTAAATATGTTGGGTGGTGCTGCAGCAGGATGGCAGACCCAGCTGGAGAGAGAACCACCTGCCAAGTCCGAAGTGAGACCAAAGCTTCCATTATTGCTGGAAATACAGCATATAGTGCTAGATGATTTTTATTGGTCTCGCCTAAGCAGCGCGCATGCGCTGGCTAGGAGGAGACCTTTAGAAATCGATTCTCTTTTTCAGGCAAAAACGTGCACGCATTGCACTGCTTTGAATGGCAACACATGCACGTTTGGCGATTCCCTTGCGGGGGAAACAGGCGCTGGTCCCCTCCTCTCTCCCTTCCCCCTGCTGCCTCCTCCTCTCCTCGTTTATTTTACTTTCAGCGCGAGGCGCACACGCTTGTTTTGCAATTGAAATGGTGAGACTGGAAATAGCGTCCTCCTGACATGAGTCATTTTGGTATTTTTTTTCTGGTGTTAGTTTTCTTTGTGGGGGTGGGTCTTTTCTTATGCATAGATTAGTGAATCTTACATTTCATTCCAATTCATCTAATTTTGCATAGGTTCCTAAAGGTGTGGTTTCCATTGACCATATCTATCACAGAAAATATTATCGGATAAGAAAAAGAAGAAAAAAACCTGTGGTACAATGTCCCATCTAAACCCATTCAATCTTTAGTTTGCCTTGCAGTCCGTCCCCGTGGTTTCTTTTGCCTCTTTGAATCGTAAATAAAAGGAGGGGGGGGATTTTTAATCTAATAGATTTAGTCCTTTGAAATGATTCTTTGGGAGGGCGGGAATAAAACGAAGGTGTAGGACATGGGTGCACTCTTTTTAATTGAATTGAGCAAAAGTGTAATCGTAAACCAGTTACCTAAAATGTTGATGTGGCTAAGTAAGCGAAGTACCTGCAGCGGTGAATTAATTGTTCTGGCGTGTCCTCTAGTATGGTGTTCTCTGGGGTCTCTGGTACTGTCCGATCCTTCACCCGGCTCTGGGGCACCTCTGGGAACTGCCAGTGGTTCTGCGTCCTCTTATGTGCAGCGCCAGGAGCCTGGCTATCCCAGGAACCTCTTGTGACCGCGTGCGGTAGTGCAGCTCTGTACCACCAGAGCTAGAGTATCACTCTAACAGGGACCTCTAGTAACAGTGCGGTAGTGTAGCCCTGTTCCACCAGAGCTGGACCTCTAGAAACGGCTTGCGGTAGTGCAGCCCTTTGCTCTTAGCCTTGGAGTCTTGCTCTCCTGGGACCTGTATTTACAGCTTGCGGTAGTGCATTCCTGTACCGCTAGAGTGTGGCTCTACAGTAACCTCTAGTAACGGCGTGTGGGAGTGCACCCCATTTACCCCTTACCTTTGAGTCTTTCTCTCCAGGGACCTCTAGCGACAGCGTGCGGTAGTGCACACCTGTTCCATCAGAGTGGGAGTGTGGCGCTAAAGGGACTTCTAGTAACAGTGTGCGGTAGTGCAGCCCTGTACCCCTTGCCTTGGAGTCTTGCTCTCTTGGGCATCTAGGCACAGCGTGTGGTAGTGCATCCCGTACCACCAGCGCTGGAGCCTGGCTTTCCAGGGACCTCTAGGGACAGCATGCAGTAATGCGCCTGTGTACCCCTTGCTTTAGAGCATCGCTCTACAGGGACCTCTAGTAACAGCGTACGGTAGTGCAGCCATGTTCCAACAGAGGTGGAGTGTGGCTGTATAGGAACCTCTAGTAGCGGCGTGAGGTAGTGTGTACCCTTTCATTTGAGCCTCGCTTTCCAGGGATCCCTAGTAACAGAGTGCGGTAGTGCACCAAGCTGGAAACCTAGTGACAGGGTGCAGTACTGCACCCTTGTACCCTTTGCCTTAAAGTGTCGCTCTCCAGGGCCCTCTAGTAACAGTGTGTGGTAGTGCAGCCCTGTCCCACCAGAGCTGGACCTCTAATGGCCGCGTGTGATAGTGCAGCCCTGTACCCCTTGTCTTGGAGCCTCGCTCTACGGGGATCTATAGTGCCAGCGTGCGATACTGCAGCCCTGTTCCACCAGAATAGGAGTTTGGCTCTACAGGGTCCTCTAGTAACAGCGTGCGGTAGTGCACCCATGTACCCCTGGACTTCTAGTGACCGCGTGTGATAGTGCAGCCCTGTACCCCTTGTCTTGGAGCCTCACTCTACAGGGACCTCTAGTAACGGCCCGTAGTGCTTCACCCAGTGCTGGTGCCAGACTCTTGATTCCTTTAGCATCTAACTGTGTCTGCTACTACATCCTGAGGAAACGTTTTAACCTACTCGGAAAACTAAGTATCTGGTTTAAATGCAAATGTGTACATGTATATTCCGTTTAATACAAAATAGTCAAACGAAGTACATCACACAGCTCTCGTTGTGTTTACATTACATTCTATTCTGTTCAAAAGTAAGGAAATGCACATCTACCCCGCTGTGCACCGTCTGATCACGCTGTCTCTTCCCTCTCACGCATCTGTCAGGTTGTCGCTGTCCAAAGGTCTCTCCAATCTCAAACACCTCACCTTAGTCCCTTATGGATGTATGTCGTTACAACGCATGCTTTTTCCACGCATGCCTTTACAACGCAGGTTTTACAACGCAAGTCGTTACAACGACTTGCATTGGGGGGCGCTGGATAGTGAATAGTTTAATTTACTATTCCAACTCCAGTCCCCGTAGATAGTAGGGAAGGTTTTGGATAGTAAATTAAACTATTCCCTATCCTACAGCGCCCTCCAGCGCAAGTCTTTGTAACGACTTGCGTTGTAATTACTGCGTTGTAAAGGTACTGCATGGAAAAAGTTTTGTTGTAAAGGATGTTTCCCGCCCCTTATACTGCTTCTGGGCCCTTAACAGCTCACACGATTGCCACGTGCAGTCATAGTTAAGAGAAGTTAGTGTCCAGTGGGTGTACTAGCTGAATGTCTCGGACAGTCCTGCTTCCCTGCAAACTCACTGCATTGGTGGCCACCGCTAAACCTGTAGTGCTACTGAACTGCCAATACAATAAATGAATCCATTTTTATTGTGATTTTGTATTGGAGTGGACAGAGGGTAACATGGCACCTCACTTTATTTTATTACAGCGGTTCGGGATATTGTCCTCATTTGAGCAGCTTTCATTGAGTAATCTTACTCTCAGGCATGTTAGAGTGGCAATACATAGGTTTGCAATAAAGTTGGAGGGGAATACACTAATAAAATTTGCTATTTAAATTAATCGGTGTTACAAGGTCATATTATTAATAGTTTAGACAGTTCTGAAATGCTAATATGTGTTTCCAGCTTGTATGTGTCGTCATTATATTATATGTCGGGGGGGGGCGGGGGGAATCCCAATTTTGATAATCTTCAATTGTTTACTTTTCTTGTCATGAAAATATCAGCCAAGCCGGTAAACTACTAGTCACGTGGCAACCCTTATGATTGCACCAGTTCATGTGCCTTGTCATTGATAAGAGTCCACACCCTGCTCCCTTAAAGTGGCAGGATGCAACCATGGCGTATCATACGACACAGGACAGCTTCAAACACGTTGAGCTTCTTAGCTCCTCGAGCTCGCCCAGCTGTCATGTGCAGACTCTTACACGTGGTAAGAGTCAAACAACAATCTCCCAATTCAGAGTATATTTCCTGGCTAGCAGCCGGTGTTGCTTATATATATGTTGACCCCCCCCACCCCCCACTCCGTCAGAGAGCTATAAAATATCATTCCCTTCTAGAACACCGCACCTGTGCTGTATACACATTCTAACAAATGGAAGCAAAGGAACACAGAAAATCACACATTTCGAGATTCTCTTTTAATTAATGTGAAGGAAAAATACTTTGAGAACATCGAAGAACATTGCATAAAATATTCACATAGATACTGTAAATAATCTATCAGGATTCCAGACTCACCCACTGGTAAATCCAGAGGAAAAGTCTGTGTGGTACTAACAATGATCAACAAGTAACCTTTACGAAGAAGCTTTAATGGAGCATCCACACATCTTTCAACTCCAGTAAGCAACTGCCCTTTCCCACATTTAGAATTTAGAACATGGCTTGAAAGTAAACACCATAACATAACAAAGCTAGCTGCAAAGCTAGACTGTACACTACAGTGCACACAATCTGTACAGAATTCTTTCATTTAACATTCTTCGACATTACTGCGTAGCTTCCTTCCTTATAAACAAAAACACACAATACATTAAAACAAGCATTGGCATAGCCAATAGGTCTCGCTTTTGGGACCTTATTAGTATTTAGTTATGCAGCACAATATCCTTGGTGCAACAACATCAACTGTTGCATGGCTAAACACTTATAAGGTCCCAAAGGCGAGACCTATTGGCTATGCCAATGCTTGTTTTGTTTGGAAGCGAAATCCCATACAATTCCATGAAATTCATGCCTGCGTGCACAAGAAGAAAAAAGTCCCATCAACTGGACCTGACCAGTTAAGGAACTCTTGAGCTACTTGACTGAGCTTTCCAGGGAAAACCACATGAACCATGTAGACTGCCCAGCTCGTGGTAATTCTTGTGGTTCTCCCAGGGCGTTAAGTGAGCTGGATCCCTGCGGGTCTCAGACTGGGTAACAATAAAAATAGACACTGAAACAGGTCTCTGACAGACCCTATATTCATATCAATAACTTTAGTGGCAAAGCACTGATTGATTTCTGAACATTGAATGTAAAAATTGTTATGGTATTACATATCAGCAATTTAGCTCTTGTTTCTATTTCACTTTTTAAAACTTATTTTTGCATTCTTTGAGAGCGTGAACTATTTCCAGGATGTTGTGTTTCTGCATTTTTTTCCGTGTGGCATATTACTCTTGTATGGTACATGCTTTGAACTGAGTCATATCCAGATGTTTATAACAAGCCAGAATTGAGAGCTCTGGAGTTGTGGCTAAAAACAGTGAAAGTTTCTTATAGTGCCTGATAGTGGGTCAAAAAAGGTGTTCAGAATACATGGACATCCAATCCTTGGCATCTCTGCCGAGCACACAGAGCAATGGTTGGGTGTGCCAATTTCAATTCTGAATCTGTACAAATTTGTGTGAAGGAGGTGCACAAAATATTGACAAAGTAAACAAAATACAGTGCTTACAGGGTGGGTGCATTGTTTAGGGTGGTGAAGTGAAGGACATGCGAGGAAGTGCATTCAGGAGAGAGTGAAAAGAGGGTGCGGAAGAGGAAAGAGATGAGGTGTAAGACATGCAAATGGATGGGATGGGAAAGGGCGTAGATGTCCAACATAGAGTGAATATAACAGGAATGACTGAGACATTCTGAAGTCCACTACCCCTTCCATTGGCCTCCGTGACAACCGTTGACAAAACCATTAGTCCTGCTGGGATACTAAGGGAATCCCAGAAATGTAACTTACATGTTTAAACCACATCCTTGGTACATAAGCCATGCCCCTTGAAGAGAGCACCCACATGTTCCCTCCTGGCATACGAGGTTGTCAATTAAGGCGGTAATAAGCCTTGACGCTCCTGCCAACAAATAGTTCAATGGTGGTCCCCTCAGGCATATTAGGTCACCGCAATGAGGCGGCGTGGGCCTGGATCTTCCTACACGGCACTCGCGACATGGCTCAGAGGACGGTGGCCCATCTCCTGCCATACAGGGGTTGCTGGGCCACTTCTGCAGACAGGCAATGACCCAATCGGTGCTCAACCGTTTCCACGCCCCTCACTCCGGTAGTTCTCATGGTAGGTCTTCCCACTGGACCTTGTTCCCCCAGGCACTCTCCTCTTCCTCCTAGGGCACACTGTTCTTGGATAACAGGTGGGTTCCAGGCTCAATGGCGGATGATCTTTGTTTCCCTAGGTGATGTCCCCTCACCCAGCAGGGAGACTAGGAGGCCTTTGGCCACAATACTGGTCACAGGAAGAAGTCTTGCAGAGCTTCCCCTTCTCACACAGCCCATCTGTCTGCTTGGCAGAGGACACATTTTTGGGTTATCAACCTCCCCTTTTGATAGTTCTCTTCTAGACAACAAAAGCGATTTAGGGACTGAGTCTTTGAAGTTTTATTTTGGAGTTCTGCTTCTTTGGAAGTGTACATTTTTCTTTTTTACGTCCCTTTTGAAAGGCTGTCACAGCAGGTAAGACTTCGAACATGACTGTCCCACAACACAGTTCATGGGAGTAACCAGATTTCACACCTGGATGTCAGACTCAATGATATGTGCATCGAAACATTAAAACTAGAATCGCAGCCCTACTCTCATGATTTGTCATCCCCATCTCTTTTGTGGGATGTGTCCAGGCCCCTCCCTTCCTCCAATGTGTGTCTCACCCAGCTCACAGGAATGCAGCAATGCACAAATCTGCCGGGGGGGATTCCTCTACTCCGCATGTCTTCACCAGGCAAGCCTGGGTTTCCTAAAGTGGAGCCCAGGGTCGTCCATGCAATGTACCGTTGCAAGCACACTTTACTCTTAATTTACTTTCACGGCACACATACTCCCCAGTACTATTGTCCCCTATGCATTTTGCCATTACAGACACACACACATTCAGCACATACATCCTATCTATGTACACTGTTTAGTACTGCAGCATTTCTGTATTTTTCCAGGGTATTCACTTTGTGAACACACACACTGCCAACACACACAGTCACTATGTGTGCTGCACAACACTTCACCCTTTATTTATTGTACTTCACTCAAGTACACATACACCACCCACATGCTTCCATTGCACACATACTGCACCGACTGTACAGCACTGCAACTTTCATGCAATGTGCTCCTGGCAGGCATACATACCCTCAGCACATGCACTAACCACACATATACTACATAGTACTGCTCTGTCTCTGTACTGTATCCTTCCAGGCACACTACTCTTGCCCTCCACAGCACTCCACATCTCCTTGATGTAGGCCAGAGTGAGTTAAGCACACAGCAGCAGAACTTTTAAAAAAGATGACTGGGCCTGTAGGCCTCACTCCAGTGACACAGGGTAAAAAGGACGTGTTCACTTCTCCTGATCACTACACGGTATACTACCATCACCGCCCTCGTGCTGCTTAACTCCTGGTGAAAGCGGTAGCCTTCCACCACTACGAGGGTAGCGCTTTGGACGCAACTCCAAGTCCAACAAGAACGCTATCCATAAGACAGACCTATGTCAAGGCCCACACGCATGAACAATGTTTGCCTATGACACGAAAATCATCATTAGCGATCCAGACAACAGTCCAATTGGTCACTCAGAGCAAGGGTACACATCTTTTACTATGCAAAAGACTTGTCCGTTTCAACAGCTGAATGTTTGGATTTCCCTGCCTTTATTTTCCTGGTCTTGTGAAGTAGACAGAAGAGTTTTGGAGCAGCATAATTTTGTGTCCACCGGCTTATATTCAACATATTTATTTTGTGTGTGTTTAACCATATTAATCTGTGTGTATTTTTTTTAGAAAAGGTAGTAAGTGGCTACATTTTCACTATAATGAGAGGCGCCAGCATAATTAGTTCAATTATAGCAAATGTTTTCACCATGAAGAAAATGTATATCTTAATTTGCATTTGAGATAATTACTTATGCTAATTGTATTCATTCAGAACCTGTTGAAATCTAGTGATGGTCTAACCTGTAACCAGGCATCAGAACAGTGCACATGTTAGTTTTATAAAGTGTTTTGCAAGTGTCTTGTTTTTCTTTTCTTTTCAGGTGTCTTATCATGTGCCTCGTTAGCTTAGAATAGGTTCATTTTTCATTGTATTTAATTACTACTGATCTTTTCAATTAACTTTTGGCCTTGCATTTGGAGACTGAAACAGTGCGAGAAGACCGAACTGATGTCACATTCAAGGTCGCCCTATGTGGGATGCTGGGAAAGTTAAGGAGTCTACCTGCTCCCGATGGAAGATAAGGAGAAGCCTTCTAGAATCTTCTTTAATGTTGTAATGTTGTAAGGGTGTGCTCTTTAGCTTAGTATACCAGACACTATCCTGACTTTGCAGCAAGAAGGCCTCCTCTTGACTCTGCTGATTTCCTCTGCCAGGAGTGTGTAGTATCCTGAATTTGTAATGAAATGTATGTTACAACTCCTGCTCAGCCAGTGCCTGTGCTCTGTGCCAAATAGAACGTTGGAGTCTTGATGTGCCTCGGAATGCTCACTACAGAGTGTTAAGCTTTATGCTTGAATAGTACGACTATTTCTATTAAACCATATATGTGGTTCAACTGATGCTGACGCCGTCCTTATACACTTTCTTCCTCCATGTCACGTTCAATACTTTATTTAGAATAGGGAAGTTCCTTTATGGAACTTGCTGTTTGTAATTGTCTTTTGCATTTTCTTTTTCTATTCATATTGAAATGTAGACAGCATGGGCATTTAAATATGAGTGTTCTTACCATATTTTTCTATCAATTTGGCTGACTGATTTGATATGTGACCTGAACCAAATTTGTCAATAAAACCCTTAATGTGTGGACATCATCCCTCTGACATTCTATTAGGGCCATGTTGGTTTCACTCTGTTTCCAATTTATTTTTGATGTTAACTCCTTTCTTACACTTCAAAGTCGTCAATCAAAGGTCCATACGACCAGTGAGGCATTCAGTCGCATTGTGTTTCTAGCATCCTGCACTTAACCAAAGTTGCTGGCCAGTTACAAAACTTTTTGAAAATGCTGTTGCTCATTTTGAATCATTTATCATGTTGTTAATTTAATGCTATGGAATTTCAAAAGATTGGACGAGTGATTAGCTGTCTGGTCTGCCTTGTTTAGCTAGATGTGCCTTCTTAACCTGATTGATCATTCTTCAATATTCCTGTATATGCAGTTTCAACGGCAATCAGTGGGATACTAACCACTGCACGTTGTAGTGAAGGAGAGGGTGACGCAGTACTCACTTCTTACCAGTGGTTGCTGCTAATGACCATAAACATTTATTCGCCAAAATGCCAGGGGAAGCAGAAGTGACATCACACACCTTTTGACCCTAGTGACATCTCATGAAATTGTCACATGGCCTTAACCCAGATAACATCACAATAATTGTGATTGCTGAAGTTTTATAATATCTGCATAATTAGCATTTAAAACAATACAAAATACAAACAAATGTCTATTTTTTTTGGTGAAAATATTTTTATTTTGCTTTTGCTTTTGATACAACACCAAAACTTCAAACCAAGCATGAATACACAATGCACAATAAATATCCATCCATATCAACATGGCAAGGCACACATTAGGGTACATTATCCTGGTCCAGCCAGGCAGTAGCTAAATTCGGGTACAAATGTCTATTTTCGATACCACCTATATGAGGGCGGTAACATCATCTTTGAAAGTGGTGAGGCTAATATCTGTAGCAAGCGAGAGAAGTGAGTGAGCCAGACTTCTGGTGGAAGAGGTGGACCAGGTAGATTGCATTTCAGTGAAGATTTTGAAACAACATGGTGTCAAATAGTACATGTTAAAGCACACTTAATACATACATTTATTAAAAAGCCAGAGTTTCGGAAAGGGCACTCATTAAATGGTGCGCCAAGCTAATCAAATCAGATGCTCCCCAGGGGTTGAACCCATTCTTTTCAAAATGTGTTACGGGTGCCCCTCATACGTATGGCAAATTTCCTCAATTGTGCCTGGGCCAGCCTTTTGTTGTGGGTATCCCCTTATGCCAAAAATGACACACAATATGACAGTGTCAGAATGTTGCCAATAATGCTTTACATATACCATGGGTGACCCTTATGTCATAAATTAACTCCATTACGTCTGGGCCAGCAATGGTTGACCTCATCCCATATGCCACGGTTCTCTGCCCTTAAACTAAGAATTACCTCCAGCATTTTGCCACAGGTGCTATCTATGCCAAAAAGTTTCTCAAGTATGCTAGCAGCGGCATTTTCTAACAGGTGCCTCAGTGCCAAGAACTACCTCTAGTATGCCAGTATCTACCAGAATTTTACTGTAGGTGCCAATCATGCTAAGAATTACCTTCAGTATGTCAGGGCCAGTATTTTGTCACTGGTGCCTGTCATGCTAACAATTGCCTTCAGTATGCCAGTGGCAATATTTTATCTTGGTTGCCCCTGTAAGCCAAGAATTACCTTCAATATGCCGGAGTCAATAGTAGGCCTACAAGCATAACACCACATTGTCACTCATGCTCACTTAGATTCAATAATTAATACTTATTGTCAATAATTCACACTCCCTCCCTCTCACTCATTTGTTCTCACTCACTCTTACTCTCACTCATTGGCACTCACATTCACTCTCACTCAGTCATACTTGCTCATTCATTCACACTCACTCACAAACACATTGTGTCTAGCTTATTCTCATTTTCTCTCACTCACTCTTATTATTCACAGTTATACTCACTCACTGTCACTCACTTGTATTCATTCTCACTCACACTCATTGTACATCACACTCTCTAACCACTCACACTCATTCTTACTCCCTGCTGTCATTCGCTTGCACTCACCTGACTCACTCATACTCACTGACATTCAGTCTCACTCATTCCCACTGACTACCTTTCACTGACTCTCAGTTATTCATGTTTACTCACACATGCACTTGCTCATTTTTACAAATTGACACACGTTCACGGGTACACGTGCTCTCTCTCACACAAGCGCACCTTCACCTGCAAGCACGCACACAGCATACATTTAAAATGTTTTCACTTAACTAAGCTGCCAGCGTTCCAGCTATTGGTGCCCATTTCTTATTTTTCTAATAATGAATTGCAGACTATTATTCACTACTAGTGTAACAAAAATGGGCAAAAAACCAAGGAGAGTGGAGTTCAAATGCCCTTCAGAGCAAACCTCCTATGAGGAAGTTCCTGCCACTGATTTGTCTAACTCTGAGTCCAGAGTTCAAAAAGACAGTGCTAGGCATCACAAGAGGCAAGCCAGGGGTTGCAGCTATAACCCCCTAAATGGTTCAAGGTGGTGGACACAGACATACACTTTTCAGCATCAAACTTTGACCCACAGCAAAAGAGAAAACGTCAGAAACTTGAGAAAAATGGGAAAGCAGTGAGAAAGGGAGAAGTAAGTCAAGGAAAACAACATACGAAGGTGAGAGAAATAGACAGGAGCTGTAGAGTGATGAAAGTTAGAAGGAGCTAGAATAGACAGGCTGGAGTTTGACAATCCAGGCATTCAGCAAACCTCGACATTCAGCAACTGAGGCATTCAGCAACATCAGCACTGGGCTCTTTATTTTAATAAAAACGAAGCACCAGGCGCCTAATAGCTAAAGCGAAGTCCTGACTAGCTAATGGTTGATGTTTGGTAACATGTCACTTGACCCAACTATCTTAGGGGTAGTCTGAAACTGTATGAGCCTGCACACAGCATCAGAAAGACCTTAACTCATTCTTGGTATATGTTTGGAAAATCTGAAGGGAAAGTGCACTCCCGCCTCCATCAGTATCACCAGCCTGTAATACCCAATGGAGCCAGTAATGGTGGGTACCAGCAGTGGTGTTGTGAACCCCTGCTTTAGCTGCAACTGTGGGGTAGGGGCTTTTTCTGGAACTTTTCTGTATGCAGCTCGGCAAACAAAAGCTCACAATTAATGCTATAAGGAAGAAAGAAACATATGTGAACAGAAAAGGAAAAGAAGGATGGAGGTTGAAAGGAACGAGAGGTGAAAGTAAGGAAGGATGAAAGAAACGAGGAAAGAGTGATAGGAAGAACGGATGAGTGGATGGATGGATGGGTGAATAGATATGTGGACAGAAGGGTAAAAAGATAGCATATTAAATGGAAATCTGAATGGATAGATGCATGGCAAAACTAATGAATTAATGGATGAAAGGCCTTAATGATGGTTGTATAAGTCAAAGGATGGATGTATGGGTGGATCAATATGTGGATGGGCGCATGCATATATGGAGGATGTGTAAATGGATGAATGGAGTGGTAAGATATTAAATGATGGATGAAAGAATGAGTGGATGTCAGACTGTAAAGTTAAAATGGTGGTAATCAAGAGGATGGAAGGGTGAAAGGATGAATGGATAGATATTTGGAGAGGAGAGACAAGGAATCTGTTCTAAGGAGGACCGGTCTCAATTCCTTCACTTACTTGATGCCAACAGAGCTTTGGTTCAAAGTTGGGGTATTTTAGTTTTTTGGCTTCTCCCTTGGGTACCAAGTCCATTGGAAATCCGTAGTGGTAATCCCTCTGCACCTGGTGTTCACAGATAGGGTAGCGCTGCATGTTTCACCAAAGACAAATCTGCCAGCTCATACCTGGGGTACACTCGCCCCACAAAATACAATTACAAGTTTAAAAGCAGAAAATGTGGACTTGCAGCAACTTTAACAGGTCTTTTCCAACTGCAAGGGATCTGTAGTGGATCTACTTAGATTTCGCTGGTAATACCAGGACTCAGCATCATCAGAGGTCGCTTTATCAACATTATCAGGTGCGTATTTTCGGTCCCTTTTACCTGCCTCAGTAGTTTGTGTAGCTCATCTCTGGACTTCTCCTCTCATCGAACTGCAGAATACTGATGACCATTCCAGTGAAGTAGCAAAGGTCCTGATGCAAGTAAAGAAAATGCGACCCCAGATTGGGATGTAAAAGGCAGTCGTTAAGGGGTCCAATGAGCCTTGAGACCCCAGAGCGACAGTACTTGTGGCACTGAAGATAGCTATGCCCCAGCACCTTACCCACTTTAGAAGGTTGCTCAAGATCTACCACTTTTGGGAAGGCTATATCTAATTTAGACATCTGCTGCAGCGGGCTATGTTCCCTTTTAGGTCCAAATTGTGAATTGTCACACTTCTCACACCACACCTGGTGGAATCGTCATGCTGAAAGCAGCATGACGATTCCACCAGGTTACCTTTTAAGGAAAAGGGTCTGGTAAAAAGGCAAAAATTGCCCTTTCTGATCCATTAAATACTGAGTCCACATGCTATGCCTCATTTAAATCCATTACAAAATAATGGACTAACACAAAAAGCTGAAGGACCTGGGCACAATACGGTTCAGACAACAAAATGTTCCTAACTGCAATGCTTTAAAATACAACGAGTATGCGAATTCACTTAATGTATCTCGATTATGACAAATTGATCAATTCTGCGAACATGAAGGAAAGAGAGGAAAAATATAACAAGGGAGGCAAAGTTTATGCAAAACAGTTCAGATTGTATTTACACATTAGTAATATATACATATATTTTATGATACAATAGTTGATCCTTTATGTGTAAAGAAAGTGCTCAAAGAAGTGTTTGTGTATAAGTGATGAAAAATAAGGAAAACTCAGATACAAAAACAAAGTCCAGTAAAATAAGCAGTGCTCTCAGTCCACTGCAGCGGGCCTTTCTGAAGACTAGTTAGATGACTAAATACACATATATCTAAAAAAGGTTGCTGTCTTGGTCAGTGCACTGCCTCTGTGTGGATATTTATATTCAATCCAGGCTAAAGAAGTAGGTTGTGGACGTTTCGACCCGAAAATGGGAGGTGCCAGTTCGATGCTTAACTGGGGGTCTTCATCAGGACAGACAAGAAAGGAAGGGGGCAGCCTGGCATTGTGCACTGTGCGATTACAGCATGGACGGACAACTTGCATTGGGAGCGAAGGCTCAAGGGCTCTTCATCTGAAGGGAATACTCCTCTAATATTTGGATATACCTTCAATGGACTGCTCGAGTGCAGCCTCAAGATAGGATTTCCTACGAGGTCAGCATGAGAATGCAGAATTAATCCTTTCATTTTAAGGTGGGAGAGCTCCTTCTGTATGAATCAGCAAGTGGGCTCTTGAGTGATACAAAGTATCACTGGGCCCGATTCACAGAAGGAACCTAAGACTCAATCCTAAACTTACTACTATTTTGGTATTCACAGAACCCACTTACTACTTTTGGCATTCACAGAATGAACTTACTAGTTTTGGTATTCACAGAAGTTAGGATTTTGTCTTAAGTTTGACTTAAGACAAACTTAAGACAGACTTAAGTCAAACTTAAGACAGACTTAAGAAAGACTTAAGACAAAATCCTAACTTCTGTGAATACCAAAAGTAGTAAGTGCATTCTGTGAATACCAAAATAGTAGTAAGTTTAGGATTGAGTCTTAAATTCATTCTGTGAATGCCCAAAGTAGTAAGTGCATTTTGTGAATACCAAAATAGTAGTAAGTTTAGGATTGAGTCTTAAGTTCATTCTGTGAATCAGGCCCACTATCTCCCTCCCAGGATGCGACTGCAGTTAAGGTTCGAACTAGCCCCTACCATTTTCGGGTCGAAACGTCAACAACCTTCTTCTTTAGCCTGGATTGAACATAAATATCCATATAGAGGCCCGCTGCAAAGGCCTGAGATCGCTGCTGATTTTACTGGATTTTGTTATTGTATCTGAGTTTTCTTCCATCACTTACACACCAGCACTTCTTTGAGCACTTTCTTTGTACATAATGGAGCAATCATTGTATCATAAAATATATGTATATATTACTAATGTCTTAAAGCAATCTGAATTGTTTTGCATACATTTTGCCTCCCCTGCTATACTTTCTCTCTCCTTCCCTCATGTTGGTAGAATTATTCAATATGTCATGATCGAGATACGTTAATTGAATTCACATAATCATTTTATTTTAGAGCATGGCTGTTAGGACTATTTTCTTGTCCATGCCTCATTTAAAGGGCCTAAACTCTGAAAAGAGGAATTTCCCACACCCAGTAAACACACATGGGTGCGGTAAGGCAGAGGCATAAAACAGGTACCTGTAGCCCCCGCGGTGTGGGGGGGCAAGTTCCAGGGCTCCCCCTCAGCACAGTACTGTGCCTGCAGAGCTCCTTACTGAGTCGAGAGGGGGCCCCTCCACGTACCTTGCAGGGGGTCCCCCATAAGTTTCATTACGCCAGTGTGGTAAGTATTACTCCCTATTCGGATCACCTTGTTGTAAGTTGGGCCTTGTGTTTTCAGAGTCCATCGAGCCTCTGATCCACACTTCTGAAGTAGCCTGATGGATACATCAGGCCAGGTGTTGATGACGACTAATAACATAACACCATATAAAATAACATATAATAGTAACGGATAATGTAAAAACTCTTCCATGAAGGGAATTGCAGCACCTTTGATCACATTAGCAGTAGATGGGTGAGTTGAGATGAAATCTTGTGCAGAGACCTCCACCAGCCGTGGTCGGCAGTAGGAGTTCCTGCAGGGCAGTGACGAGGGGAGGGGCAGGGTGGGGGGTAGTAATGTATGGATTACGGAGTTTAATAGGTAAGTAAACATATAAATAAATAAAATGAATTTCATTGTGTGTATTGCATCACCAAATGCAATGCAGTGCGCTCAACGAAATTTGTTTTATTTATTTATATGTTTACTTACCTGTTAAACTCCATAATCCATACATTACTACCCCCCACCCTGCCCCTCCCCCTCCCCACGTCACCGCCCTGCAGGAACTCCTACTGCCGACCGTGGCTGACCTCCACATAACCTTCAGGGCACCTGTTCAGCCGCTAGGAGGTGCAACCAGCCGCGGTCCGAACAGGTAACAGCAGTGGGCAGTGGGGCCGCGTAAGGGGAGATTCCGAGGAATGATGCAGAGGGAAAATTAATTATTTATATAATTTTCCCTCAGCATCGTCCCTCGGACTCCCCCCTTACATGGTCCCACCATTCCACCGCTGTTACCTGCACGGACCACGGCTGGGTGCAACACACAGCTTTTGGTGCTTAAACGTGGCTAAAATGAGTACCACTGGGGGGGACTGGTGGACATTCTTGGGGGATTTTCACCGCAACGGGCTCTTACCTCTTAGCCCCAACACTCTGCTCTTGCTGCTCTGTGGTCTCCCTCGCTGCCGCGGACAACTCCACCGCGCGGCCGCAGAGGAGGGGACTGCAGCTCCCAGCTTGCCCGGCAGCCTTGGCGACGCCCACTTCCGCCCGGAGGCGTTGATAGGAGACTCGCTCCTTCCGCGTCGCGGGACGCACGCGGGCATCGCCGGGCTAAGCCCGGGTAAAGGGCGGGCCGTCCGGGGCCGGCAGAGGCTGGGCCCATCCCCTAACAACTGCAGACTGAGAACGGACTGGAGAACACTTCCGGACTACTTTCTTGGTTAGTACAAGGAGGGAATTTGCCTATTGCGTTAAGGGACCACTTCGTGACTTAGCACTGGGGCTATTGATATTTGGGAGTGGTAGTGGGTGGTTGTGATTGTTTGATCCATATCGTTGTCAGTGTTTTGGTACCCTTGTTTGTTCGTGTTCATCCACCTGCTATTAATGGCTAGCGCGGTTCAAACAAGGTCTGCTAAGCATACTAAGCGCACAACCCACAGATCCCTCCCAAAGTAGAAAACCTAATGGAATCCCGCCCCCCACTCGGGATAAACCAACTGCAATAGACAGAATGTTGCGCAAAGCGCTAGGGGAGGTAGCAAATGAGATTGAGCGAATGGAGAGACGCTTTTCACTAACCCCCCAGATCGATTTAACAACCCAGCAACAGGACGGGGACACAGAAGCACCAGTATCCCCACTACATGCTTCACTAGACCCCGGGATATTTGACATCCCCTGCGCCCAAGGGGGGGACACCATTTCTACAGGAGACATTGATAAGGGGGGAAACGCCACAAACGGGCAAGACAAGGAAAAATAGTGGCAAAAAACTAGGCGAAAGAGGGCTACACCAAATGAGGCCCCATTTGACAACTCTCTCATAGAGGCAAGGACTTATGGAGGGGGCGAATTAGATACACAAGTGCCCCCAAAGTGGGTAGCCCAAATCATATTTGATTTACAGAACCACCTGGAGCAACTTATTGCCAACCAAACTAAATTAATTCTTAGTAGGCTTGATAAGGTCGTTACCTTGGTGAAAACAAAGGGGCCGGTTGGTGGCCCCAATCTCCTCCCCCCATGTAACACCTCAGTGGGGGAGTCCATTAGCATAAGTTCAGACACGCTACCAACAACCCTCCCCCGAAAAGAACAAAGTACCACGGTCAAACGCCCCCAGCCCCCCTCAAGCACACAAACATCAGGCTCGACGCAGGCGCCCTCAGGTCTTCCCACCATCACTGAGGAAGCTACCCGGGGAGCGCCAAAAGGCACCCATCAAGTTATGGTCCATAGACAATCTTCACCTCCACCTGTGACCCGGTGTCAACCTGAAAGACCCACCACCAGGGCACCCGCCAACATGCCAGTAACCCTTAATTTACCCCTGACGCAGCCCCTTATGTAATCATTCTTACAGGAGTACCGGAGTTGAGACCAGATCAGATAGAGCCCTATGGTGAGCTAAAAAATAAAACCATGTTCTGATTAAATAAGTGTAGGCCCTTAGTAGGCAATGAACAGGGGGAAATCCTAATGGTACGCAGGGTGAATTGGGTGGGAAGTAGGCACAAGGACCAGATCGGGGATTGCGTGGTGGTGAATTTTCGGAACCAGCAGGTTGTTGACCAGATATTAAGGTGGGGTCCAACTACAGACTCGAGCAACATTAGATCTTTGCCCTTGAGTTTTTTCTATCCTAGGGGGATTTACAATGGGGGTGGGCCTTGGACGGTCAAATCTGTAGGGAGTGGAAACTGATCAGGCACAGTCGTAGATTCCAACACTTGCCCTGAGGAACCAAGGAGTGATAGATCTCCAGAACAGATTTGATCCCTTGATGTCCCTGGAAGAACTGGACTGACTAAGGACAGACACAATCCCCCAGTTGAGACAAGACAGGGATAAGAGCCCCGAACAAGACAAGGCACTACTTACTCTCTCAGCCCGGTGTGAGGCATCGCAGAGAGTGGTTGAACTATTCCCATTAATAATAGAGGGCCCACAAGCCAGGCCTGTAGTAGATACAGAAATAAAGGGCCCGGATAGCACCGCGATATGTACCTAACTATTAGAATCATACAGCCCAGCGAAACTGAAGGAAATCCCGGTCAATGATAGGAATAAAAGCAATAATCTCACCACACCCCGTGTAAGGAGGCCTGATAGGCAGGATGGGCAAAAACTGGAATATAGCAGGACTCGCAGCAAAATTTGAGGAGCAGGAATGGAGGCAATACATTACCAGGTTTCATGTTATATGTCTCCAGGAGACCTGGGCGATTGACTGTAATCCTTTCTTTTTGGAGGGGTTTAAGTGTTTTTCAGTGTCTGCCCAAAAGTCAGCATCAGGGAGAGCTATGGGAGGGTTGATCATTTATGTGGATCTCCAGATACAAGGGGTGTGGTCCAACCTCAACCGGCCATCACATAATATGCAAGCTTTGAGCTTCCATCCAAAAGGTTTAAATATCTCCTTGATTAATTGGTATAATGCGGTGGGAGTCAACGGGAAGGGTAATATAATTAAGGAACTGGAAACACGCCTAAATGCCCTGCTGGCGGTAGGGAAGACAGCAGTAGCACCGTCCCTAGTCCTAGCAGGCGATTTTAACTGTCACCTGTGTCCGAACCTAAGACCTTTTAACAACGAATGGTCCCGCTGTACAGTGGAGAAAGGTCCGCACTTTCTACATTCACCTGAAAGGACAGACCTAGACAGGGTGTTGAAAGGTCACAATCTGGTACACACCTTGGATCTTGTAGAACTGGGTAGTGGCGGGGAGATTAATCCCACTTTTAAGGGTAGAGGCTGTCGCTCCTATATTGATTATATTATGGTCTCTAGTATATTCAAAGCATGGGTCAAAGGGGCAGAAATAGAATGAGCATATATAGTGACCACAATCCCCTTGTGTTAAACCTAAAAGGCCCGACCATTAAAAACGCGAGCCAAGGGGTTGGTTGTGTAGAGAACGTAACAGACCAGGGGAGGAGACTCAGATGGTCCAAAATAGATGGGGACACCTTTTATAAATCTCTAATAACAACAGGGGCAGACGCATTCAATGTTTGCCTTGACCCCTCTATAGAGGGGGCTGCTGTTGTAAACGCATTTGAGGAGATGGCGCACCTCATCGAAGGACTATTAAAGATCACCAAGAATGGGAGAATAACCACCACCCCCAGGTGGTTTGATAAAGACTGCTCACAGGCACATAAAGAGCTGAAAGCTACCTTAAAATCTCTTCCTAGGGATAAGTTATACATCGCCCAATGCAGGCTGGCATATAAAAAGGCATTAAAAAACCGGACATTTAGCCTTCAAATGCAAGCTTGGGAGGCCCTAAGGGAGGCTGCGGACAGAAGGGACCTGACAGAGTTCTGGAAAATTATAAACAAACCCTGTTTCCAGGACTCAAATGCCCCACAGATTTCTAGCACTATTTTGCCAGAACAATGGCATTCCCATTTTAAAAACTTATATAATCATACTGGCGAAACCAATAATGACGAGGGGCTAGGGCTAAGATGGGTTGCAAGGATAGAGATCACCCTGACAGAAGTAGAAGGGGCCATACTAGGCCTATCCAAAAATAAAGCCCCCGGCCCAGACGGCATGCCTCCCGATCTCTACCTCAGCAAGGTGGAAATGTGGGCCCCCATTCTAACAAGGGTCTTACACGCGGCAGTGGAAGCCGGTCTGCCGCGCTCCTGGTCCTCCGCAATAATAGTCCCGATTTACAAAAAAGGGAATAGGGACGACCCCCAATGCTATCGCCCGATATCTCTGATTGATGTCACGGCGAAGGTGTTGGGTCGTGTTGTCCTTAATCGCCTTACAGAATGGGCGGACACGCACCAGATAATCACTGATACACAATATGGGTTCAGGGAGGGAAGGTCAACTACGGACCAATGCCTGAATTTTTACTTGCTGGTTGCTAAGTACACTATAGCCAGTAAGGGGGTGGTTTACCTAGGGTTCATGGATCTCTCTGCCGCGTTCGATCACGTGAACAGAGAGAAGCTATGGGCCCTGATGATAGACCTAGGGGTAGACCTGTATTTAGTTAACATTCTTAAAGCCTTGCATTGGAACACCACTGCTTCTGTTCGTTTTAACCCAGACGGAGGCAGGACACCTCCATTCCCATGCCACAGCGGGGTGCGGCAGGGCTGCATTTTAGCTCCTTTTTTGTTTTCCCTTTATATTAATAATCTAGACAGCAAACTATGTAAACTAGGAGTAGACTCTCCTCAAGTAGGTAGCCGCCCGGTCCCCGTCCTGCTTTATGCGGACGATGCGGTGCTGTCAGCTCGGTCCCCCAGGGGGCTTCAGAGGCTGATTGACGGGTTTGTCAGCTTCATGAACACCCTTGACCTATCTGCAAATTTGGACAAGTCCTATGTCATGCTGGCGGGGGCCAGACCAGACAAGAAGTTTTCCTACAAGATAGGCACCCATAGAATAGGACAGGTTCAGTCCTTTTCCTATTTAGGCCTTTTATTTGATGGGTTGTTAAAATTCAGACTTCTGGTGGAAAAACACTGTTCAAAACTGGTGGCCTCTACCGGGACAATAATGAATTACGGTCGTAGGCTGGGCAGGTGGTCTCCTGAACAAGTCATGAATTTGTGCAGATCAATCTGTTGCGCTAAAGTAGCCTACGGGGCAGAGGTTTGGGGCTTCGTAAATATTCAACAGGTACAGGCAGAGGAAAATAAATTCTTTAGAAGGATACTTAAAACCCCACATAGTATCCCTGCCTATATCACACATGAAGAACTAGGAGAAGCCTATATTGAAGATCAAATCAAGGTCAGGCCACTTTTGGTCTGGATGAAGATCTGGACTAACCCGGAGGCAGACCTAAGCAGACAAATCATAACAGATTGCCTGAAAAGAGACAAAGGGGGTTCCATCCCCTGGTTAAAATATGTAAAGGGCACACTCAAGGGCATTGGCTGTAAGAATCTTTTTATCAACCCTGAAGCCATTACCACCCAAGATAAACTAAGAGTTAAGAAATTGTTTGGGGATTGGACAACTGCAAGCAGGGCGGCCATCGAAGAACGTAAACCCCCAGTTGCTGCTCATTGATTACTGAAAAATGAGAGTGGTATGGAACCCTATCTCTCACTGACCCACAACGCACAGGACAGATTTTTTATGACTCGTTTTAAGGTTCAACCTTTTACATCATCTACTGGCTGACCCCCAAGGTTTTACTTCATCGGTTGAGCAGAAGGGTACATGCGGCTGCGACAATAGGTCTCCGTAGAATACCCTTAATTTTGTTTTATTGTGCTAATTTTTTACACTACCTAGGCGCAAGTTCCTAGTCGGAATCTTGAAAAGAGCAAAGTTTAAACACGCCAAGGTAGCTTTACTGTTCCTGCAAAAGGCTAATGATGCTTATACTCTGTTCTGTATTACGAATTTTATTAAGATGGCGGTCAGGAAAAGGAACTCGTGAGGGAGGAGCTGATTGTATTGCCCATTAACGGAGTGACCCTGTGAAAATGAAATGTAATGAATTGAATTGTATTTTAAAGTCTTTAACCCCTTTTATGCACTTTTATGGTATTTTTTAAATGCCGAATAAAGAAATATTTGATTTGATTTGAGTACCACAGAGTTGAGCTACAATACCACTTCTTAGTAACTGATTGAGGGAATTCAGTCTGCGGTGTGAACAAGTAAACAACCATGAGTGGTTTCCAAAATCTATGAAAACTGTGCATTTCCAGTCGCACTCTGTTCCCATGTTTGTGCTCCAAGGAATTATCCAAGTGCAGGACAATGCAGGATTAAGCACAGGGGAAAATGAAATTACACGCCTTTATTGCATTTTTCACCACATGGAAAGCATTTTTTCTCACTTTAACGCCAACCTTTGGATCAACATTTTGTATCTTGGAAATGCTGTTGGAAGATTTGTTGAATGCCCACAGGCTTACAGTTTCTCAAGATTCCCAAAAATCACCCCTTGGACATTCCAGTGCTCCCATCTACTTTCTAAGCTGCAAAGGTCAGAAAATAAACCCAACTGGTGGATTTCTCCAGTGGAAGAACCACCTACATCCATGAATGCACAGTTCTTGACTCTGTGAATGAGTGGCAGCAGACGAGACCACATTTTGCACACCTAAGTTTCATTAAGCAGTCGATGTTCAAAAAGTTCTTTTAATCAGGACGTTAAACATTTGCTACTCAATTCGGTGATCAACATGCAGATCAGGGTTTTAAATCCTGTAAGGCCAACTTAGCTGTCCATCTTTCTGCCATTGAGGAATTCAGTACTTTGACTTGAGTAATAGCTCTATTTTTAGCTCGAGCCTAGACTGAGCATGTGCAGTCTGGAAGACCTGGTGTATTCAATTCAGAACTATGATCCCGCCTGCTGCCTTCCCATTGGTTCAGTTCTGTATCGCTCTGTATTGCTGCCTCCTAATTGGTTCATGGAGCGATACCTCACTTCTGTTTTCTGCAGAACAGCACCGCTCAACTACAATGCAGGATGCCTGAGGTCCCTGCAGGGGACCCCGTAGGAGGGCAGCCCCCCGTAGTACCTTTGAGGGACCGGGCAGCAAGACCCTGGGGGTGGTACGGGGATGCCGCCGGTAAAAGGGGGCGGGGCAACAGTTATAAGGAGCTCCCACTCCTCCCCCTGCGTCCTCTTTGCTGCTGCTGCCCTAACAGACAGGTCGCGACTAGGAAGGTTGCTCCCAGGCCACTTTTGCCTAGGCCCATAGGTAGCTCACCGTCCCCCCCCTTTGTTCGCCCATTAGGACTACCCTTACAACGAATTCGCAGAGATCGTCGGCAAACGAAGGTAAGGGTGACTATCTTCGCTGCCCCCCGGGCCCCGTCCCTCGTTTAATCCCAGGTTGCACAGTGGCCCTGTGGTAGGATACCACGGGGAGGTGGAGTGGTCCACGATGGGGGCTGCATTTAATGGCAGCGGGGGGGTGTATATGTTTGAATTCGGTGTCGCGTGGGGGGAGTGAGCACAGCTGGCGCGGAGCAGCTTAGGTCGTGCTGGCGGCCCAGAGCAAAACCGCAGCAAGACTTCAAGGGCTGTATGGTTTTATATAGGAAGGGATGAAAGGCCGATCGCACGAACGGCGGGGATGTGTTGCGCACATGGGGCTACGCATTAGGCCGCAGAAGGGTCGGGCCTGGTGCTGGAAAGTTAATGGACGCCACACAGTGCAACTGGCTTAGGGCAGAGCAGGGGCCCGGAGTTATTTCAGGTCAGGCCGCCGGTAATAGTTAAGGCGGCAACCCGTCTCGAGATGTACAGTTGGTGGCGTGGCACATTGCAGCTCTGCTATGATATGGAAGTACTCCGGTTCGAGATTCTTGGTGCGGGGACCGTTTGGGTGCCTGTAAGACCTATAGCCACATCCCCAATCCGGCTCCACGCTCTGTCCGCATGTGGGGGAGAGAAGGTGTTCCGGCGGCCGGAGATTGTGGGGAATTAGGGATTCGAGCCCCCCCCACACAAGGTCATTTATTAGCAATGAAGTCATTTCTGCCTCCCGCTGCCTTTGTCACAATGAAATGAAGCTCTTGTTAATATGAAGTTGCCGTGCGCGTTCGGAATGTATTACATCTAGGCCACTATGCGAGGTTACTCGGTCATTTATTAGCAATGAAGTAATTTCTGCCTCCCGCTGCCTTTGTCAGAATGAAATGAAGTTCTTGTTAATATGAAGTTGCCGTGCGCGTTTGGAATGTATTACGTCTAGGCCGCTACGCGAGGTTATTTTCCTTATACATCCCTCCCCAAGGTCTGGTGAGTACTTCTAAGTACCGTCACCAGCCTAGGCACCGAATGCCCTCAACACGTTCCCAAGAAACCAGGGGTGGAGCCTGTGTAGGTACCCGTCTGGGCGCGGACACATCTACGCGACGCCGCTCAGAGGCTTATCACTAATGCGGCCAAACTAACGTATGAGTCGACACCCAGATGCATCCTAACCAATGCGACCCCGCCACCCTAACGCCGCCCCCCAGTATACAACGGGTCACGGCGCCCCCGCCGCATGGCGCACTGGGCAATGCTCGTGGGGGGCGGAGGGGGCGGGGGCCGAATAGGCATGACGCCATTGTGGACAGACACACGATGGTCGTCTGCCTAATGTTATCGACTCAAAGGATAACACAACCTCTTTCATCATAGCGGCAATATACATAGCGCCTCCAAAAATTCTACGCAGCAGCGCTGAAATAGTAATGCTTTCGGACACGAGGATAATGCCGTCAACTCAGGGCGGGGGCAGACCCGTGTCGGCACCCCCCCGCTGGAGCACAGCCGGCCGCATACCAACGCACCTTTGGGCCGCCGTGCTACCGCCAAATGCCTCGCGGCACTCGGGACCCCCTCCCCCTTTTTTGGTGGGGGCGGCGGGAGGCCTCGGCACAGCCAGCCGCATACCAACGCAATTATTTTAGAATCAGCACTGCGGACCCCACCCCCCCTCCTCAGTGGCGGGAGGCCTTGGGCCTACTGCCCGCGCCGCCACAGCGCCTCTAATCTGCACCTTGCTTCAGCGCCCAGGGGGGGAAGCACGCATATTGGTATTGCCCTCCCCACCTATCGAGGTCTGCGCAGGGAGGATGCAGCCTCTCATCCACTGACCCCCCCACCCCTCCTGTTCCCGGGTGCGCCGTCAGAGTAGCCTGCTTCAGCCGTTGCAGATATGGGGAATAGAAACGGGTCTAACCCACCAGCGCACCCAACCATCTTGCTGAGTAACAGTAATAGTCTGCCATCATTAACCTGGCCTTCATGTAAGGGGTCCCTGTTGCAAACATTCACAGCCGATTGGGCATGGGCCACTGAACAATAAAAGTTTAACTAGACAGCAGGAAGCAGTTCTCAGCAAAGTGCATGAGAGGAACTATACAGGGCATAATGTATGGTGAAGATTGAAGTATGCATGAATAAAGTGGTTACGCAGTTAATGTACACGATCACGTCCTGAGTGAGCGCATGTGGTAATCATTGTTCCTTATTACAGGCAGGGTGGGTCTAGCGACCGGCAGGACCTCGGGATCAAGGGTGGCTCACACAGTTAAGAGGTAAGTTTGAGAGGGGAACTGCGGGCGCTTGGATGCCCAACAAAGGGCGAGGAACGAACAACACCAGGGGGGTCGGCGAACAAGGTCACGGTTCTCTCGGCCAGCCTCAACGTCAAAGGGGCCGGGAAGAGCGAATTTTTATTTGTGCCTTTTATCACAATAGAGACAGAGCAAAGGACGCAGGCTGACATTCTGGTCAAAAATAGCAAAGGAAAGGCTGGTGCGACGCCCGGCGGGCACCCCCCTTTTCGTCGTTCAAATACAAGAAGTAAGTCTATCTCGGGCACCGGAACGGCGCACAGAAAAGGGGGGTAGTCATCACATGTCATCTATCACATCTCACACCGCCCTTCTCCATACCCCCTCCCCCCCAACCCCCCCTTCGTCGTCCAATCGTCCTTGAATATGGCATAAGCTCGAGGAAAGGTTAGTCAATTTACGTTTATCTTTCAGACAGAGACAGAACGGGGTCAGGATGTCCGAACAAAGATCTCCACTGCTCTTTTCCACATATCAAGACGAGGGGTCAGATTCGGGTTCGGCCTGCGGAGGCGCAGGCAGCGACATTTCTCCAGCTCATGAAGACCAATGGCATGGCATGGGCAACAGAGCTGCTCAATGCCAGCAACGCTGACTCGGGGTGTCACAGTGACATTATAGCTATAGAGGAGGATGATACAGAAGGGTCATCACACCCCAGGGCATCCAAGAGGGTGAAAATTGCCACAAACAAGGAATTCCCCCCACCGGCGAAAAGCAAAGGTGGGGCTAAGACAACGGTCGCACAGATACACGACGCGCCTGGAACGTCAGACAATCGCAAAAAGTCACAACCCACGGTTGATTACGCCACAAAAAGCGATCTGGGTAAGATCATGTCCACATTCCAAACTTTTATGACGGAAATGAAGGAGAGTGTAGCAAGCCTGGGAGGCGGGGGCGAGGGGCCCGCCAAGGTTTGGGGGAAAGGGGGGTCAGCCCCTAGGATACCCGCGCTGACCACTCCGGGCATAGTGCCCCCCCCCCCCGCCGCCGGTCCCGCTGGCTCCTGCGGTGCCGGTTACAGATAACAATGTCACACCAGACTTAACGGGGCCGGCACCACCGCTACCTGATTCTCCGGTACCAGCGCCATCACCGGTAACAATACCAACAAGTCCTATTCCCCTCCCCTCCCCAAGCCCTCTGACACCCCTGCCGACAGCACCTCCACCTCCCACGACACCGATAACAGTGCAGTCACTGGCACCGCCAACAGACGAGGAGGAGGTGGTGTTGGATGCCCCCTTGCTGTCAGGGCACTCATGCTTGTCCTGGGAAGTCCCCCTGGCTGCAAAAGAATTGATCTGGAAGAGGGAGTTCATCGACATATTTTTCTTACTTATGCTGGCAGACTAATTTACAACGAGGCAAAGACGTGGGGGGGCGTGGGATGGTTAAATTATGACAGAGAGTTCAGAAAGAAGATGTCCAAATGCCCCAAAATGCGTTGGGACCACAAGGAGGTGCAACTTTGGATGGACCACATGGGGTCTAGGGCACTGCAAGGGACAGGGTCCAGCGGCAAGGGGCAGGGCACGCAGGCAGCAACAACGGAAAAGAGTCACTCACAACAGCAGCAGCAAAATGAGCAAGGGAACACTACATTTTGGGGTGGACACCGGGGGAGGGGGCAAAAAAGGAGGGGTGGCAGAACTCAGCCCGGGACTTGCAGGTTATTTAACAACGGACACTGCCATTGGGGGAGATCCTGCAAGTTCACTCATGCATGCAGTAATTGTGGAGGGCAACATCAGGTTGGAACAAGCAGGAACAACAAAGGACAGAAACAGAGAAGGCAGTACTGGGGGAGGGGGGCGCTGGGCAGGGCAACTAACGCAGATGCGAGTCCCTGCCCAAATCCCCCCTCCCCCGGACCTGGCTCTCGGCGACCCACTTTAACACCGCATGCCCTGATCCAGGTAAACACCACCCCACAATCCCCCCTGCCACCTGCTACACAGGTTAAAGCAGTGAAAGGACCCTCACCAATTAGATTGGACCACTTGATCCCCTTGCTGAACAGTTATCCCAACGGAGTTGACGGGAGGTTGTTACTAGGGGGTTTTGCGGAAAGCTTTGTAATACCTTATATAGGGACCCCACAAGCACGAGATGCAGATAACTTGAAATCCGCTAAGGAAAAAACAGAAGTGGTGAGAGCAAAGGTTTACAAGGAGATTGTACTGGGTAGAGTAGCGGGCCCCTTCCCTCACCCCCCCTACCGTACTTTGTAGTCTCTCCCTTGGGGATAGTTCCTAAAAAAGAACGGGGGGCATTCAGACTGATACATCACCTGTCCTACCCCGATGGCGATTCGGTTAACCACAACTTGGCAGAAGGAGTTTGTTCAGTGTCATACTGCTTATTTGATGTAGCTATGGACTTGGTAAGGCGGGCTGGTGAGGGGGCATGGTTAGCTAAGGCAGACATAGAATCAGCCTTCCGCCTTCTGCCGGTGCACCCAAGCAGCCAGCACCTATTGGGCTTCAGGTTAGGCCAGGAGTACTACTATGACAGGTGCATGCCAATGGGGTGCTCCATATCTTGTGCATTTTTTTAGGCCTTTAGCACCTTCTTGCAGTGGGTAATGCAAGCCACAGAAGCGGTGGTAAGCATGACTCACTATCTAGACGATTTTCTGTTTGTAGGGAGCAAGGACTCGCAAGACTGCGCGAATGTATTAGCCAAATTTCAAAAGGTTGCGAGGCATTTAGGTGTGCCCCTGGCACCTGAGAAGACGGTAGGGCCAGCGCAAGTCTTAACTTTCCTGGGAGTGGAGATAGACACCAGGGCAGGCGAAGCCAAGCTCCCACCTGACAAGGTCAGAGAGCTGGCGACACTAATACAGACAATGCTGGGACAGGAAAAAGTGTCACTAGAGGACATACAGATTTTGCATGGTAGACTAGGTTTTGCTACTAAAGTGATCCCCGCTGGCAGGGCGTCTGCGTGCAGGTTAGCCAGGACAGCTGCCAAGGTAAAATGAAGACACCATAAAGTAAGGCTCAGCAATGGTGTAAAAGATGACCTACGGATTTGGGGGGAATTCCTCGAGCAATTTAATGGCTCGGTAATATGGAGGGACCCCTGGACTAGCACACTGTTTACCAATGCATCAGGCAGGGAGGGATTTGGCGCGATCCTAGACAGGGAGTGGTGCACGGAGAAATGGCCGAACGCATGGAGGAAGAAAAGGATAACGGCCAACATAACAGTCTTGGAACTATTCCCAATTGTGGTGGCTTTCCACCTCTGGCCGGCAATGCTAACTGCTAAGAGGGTGGTCTTGTGGTCAGATAACTGCGGTAGTACAGCCAATCAACACACAGTCCGCTAGCTGCGCGCTCGTATTATGCCTGCTCAGGGAGCTAGTTAAAGTGTGCCTATACAACAATGTAGAGTGTAGAGCTAGACATATTCCAGGGTCACTAAACACAGCTGCTGACGCTCTCTCCCGTTTTCATTGGCAGCGTTTCCAGGAGGCGTGGCCGAGAGCGAGGGAAGAGATGACCCCTTCCCGGCTCGGTTCTGGCACCTGCTGCGGTGGCGCAGCGTATTAGAGAGCTAGGCGAGCTGGCACTGGCAACCCAGACAATGAGGAGATACCAGTCTTGTGTGGAGAAATTCTGTGAAATCATGGGCCCTTGGGATCAAGCGAATTACAATAGAAACGACAGGGTGCAGGCATTTATGATTTGGGCCAAATATGGAGGGAGAAGTCATTCATGGATGGCGGGGCACCTGTCGGCCATCGGGCACCGTGCCAGGTTATTAGGTCAGGAAGACCCCACAGCTTCATTCACAACCAGGGCGGCACTCAAAGTTTGGGCCAGAATAGTGCCCAAGTCTCCGGACCAGAGGGCCCACATTGATTATGAAACATTGCAAGGAATGCTAGAGGCCCTCCCATCGGTCGCCCAGTCAGGGTACGAAGCAACGCTCTTTGCTGCCACTTTTAGTTTAGCGTTTTTTGGGGCTTTTAGAATAGGTGAAATTGTAGCAAGGTCAAAAACAGAGACCTCCTCCAAGGCTTTGCAGATGTGGGACGTGCGCCTGTCAGCAGAATCTGTAGAGATACTCTTACAATGTTCAAAAACGGACCAAAGGGACAGGGGGAGAGGGATTTCACTGCACCGCTTGGGGAATGACCGGTATTGCCCGGTGGCACTGCTGGCAGCCTTCCTGGCCATACGCCCACCTAACGATGGGTTATTGCTCTTACACCTGGATGGCTCCCCGTCACTAAATACCAGGTGGAGCACGTGATGCAGGGCTGCCTTTTCCTGGAGGGGTACACGAAAGAAGGGGTTAAGTATAGCTCACACTCATTTAGGATTGGGGCAGACACAACAGCATTCACGGAAGGGTTGCCCGCCGAAGCGATCAAGAAGGTTGGGAGGTGGAACTCCAATTGCTACAAAGCGTATGTGCGGCCAATAAGCGTGATTCAGCCCTCCAACAGGAATAAGGCGGGGATCATTTAGACAAAGCAAAAAGTTGATTAATATGCGCCGCCATGAAGGGGGCTTCTGTAATTTGTGTGGAGTGTGGAATAAACTAAAATTTGCCAATCATTGTGTTTTATTTCAGGCACAAATGTTTGGGTGATGGGGCACTCTTATGTCGCAATACTTGCAAGATGGGTGGAAGCAGTTCCTTGGAAACATGGTCTCAGCAACACCATTATATCCTGGTTTGGTATTCCGGGAATGCACTGGGCTGATCTAGTACGAACAATGCGCAGGATTTTGAAGGAGGGTAGATCACAGCCCAACATCTTAGTAGTGCATCTGCGGGGGAATGATTTAGTGACTGTAGGTAAGAGGCGCCTGTTGCAGGAAATGAGAGGGGACCTAAGTACATTAAGCAGCGAGCTGGGATCAACACGCGGGTAACCTATATAAACCTGTTCCAAGATGGCAGCGGCGTCCACTGATTGAATCTGGAGTCACCGGATCTCCAGAAGTACAGGTAAGGGGAGCGTAGAGAACCCTTCGATTAAGTGAACCGCTTTTTTCAAATATGGAAACTAATTCCAAGTCTCCACTCACAGGTGAAAGACACCACAAGTGCCCGAAAATTCCATCTCTGCTCGAAGGGGATAGACAAGCGGAGGGTCGCTAAAATACACCAGGTATGCCTTCTCGAGCTTGAAACGAGTAGGAAGGAAAAATAGCTGTACCTACAGGCATAATAGGGGCATATTTATGAATTTCAGGTCGAGAATGGACCAAAAGGATACTAGATGAACGTCCCCACGCATATGTGCTAAGAATAAACGGAGAGCGCTGATCGCACAGTACAATTGTAGCAGGTACGTTTCAGGAATTTAAAATGTGATTAAAAGGTGCAAAGAAACCTCCCTTTTGAAACGTAACAAGACACTTGTCTAAATTCTAGGTCGAGACTGGCCTATAAAACACAGAATGAGCGTCTCTTCATAAAGAAATTCGGAAAAGAGCCCCGAGCATTTAAAGATATAGGAAGGTATGTTCTGAGAGACATGAGGCTTGACACTAATGAGCTGTGACACCCTGCACAAAATAGTGACGAATTTATTTTCACTTTGGGCGCAGGATCAAAACAACAAGGATTGGGTGGATCGAAGTTAAACCTGTAGACCGGCGGCTGCTGGACAAACAGGTACAAATAGCGACAGTTAGAACAGATAGAGAAGATAAGCGTTTAAAAACAGAGAATTAAAACAAACTTTTTGCTTTGTACACATTTTTTAGATAATTACCAAAGACAGAGCCCTGAAGAGAACCTATGAACTGATGTCAGCTGGTTCGAAACGCGTCGGCATATAAAATAGACATCAAATGATTTATAGACCAATGAATTTATGTATGGTTTATTTTCAAAAATAATTTTTGATTGTCTACATTTATATGTGGTTTGAATTCAATATTGAGCATTACTTTGTCAAGTATAGATAAGGATTTGTGTTTACATAAGGATTTGTGTTTACAAAGTGAAAACTGTATATTGTGTATATATATGTGAATAATGTTTTGTATATATGTGTAAATGGTAAAAATGTGTTGTGTTCCTTTTCATACATAAAAATCTTTTTGAAAAATGAAAAATTGAAATTAAAAGGGTACGAACAAGATATACCCAACAAACCTAAGAGTAATACTGGTTTGTTTTTCTTCCTTAAGCACAAGGACTGAAAAAAGTGTGCGGTTGGTATTTAAAAAAATGTCCTACCTATACCCATATGGCATGGAGCTAGATCACAAGAAGCGTTGGAGGTAGCGCGCAGGCGAGGTAATGCAGCCATGCGGAAATTCGCGGAGATGCGGGGGTTGGGCTTCATTAGGCACGGCATGTTGCATGCGAAATCTATAGGTTGCTGGGAATCGGACGGGGTCACCTGGTCCAAAGTAGGCATGGCGATATTTTTGCTAGACCTAGGGGAAGCGCTAGATGCAGCAGGATGTAAGTAGATAGAGGTGGGGGCTCTGGGTGCAGCGGCTGCCACACCCAGGGCTGTGGAGGAGTTACAGGGCGATCCCACAACAGGAAGGCGCAGGAACAGGACCTGAAACCTCCAGGATAAAGCACACGCGTGCATAAGTCATACATGCTCTAAGGGGTCCTTCTTGGGAACTTGGAGTACGACGGCGCCCCGTTAGTCCTTAGGGCGGTTGTAAACCTGAGCAACCGGGGGCTTGCCATACGAAGCTCCGCCAGGCTGGGGAAGGAGTGAGTCACTCTCCCTTGTTCAGTGGGCGTGAGTTATGGTGGACGATAGGTTCACCGGTGGGAGCGTAAGTGCTCCCAGGGTACATCACCGGGCTATGGCCGCTGGTGAATTTTGGCTAAACTTCAGGTGCCCAGCAACTAGGGGTTGCGGGGCGGATAGGGATCGCCTGTAAGATAACCCGCCTCTTTATTTGTGTAACAAATAAACCTGCAGCTCCTTTTCCAAAACAACACTGTGTCTGTGTCATTGTGTAATGTTGTGGGTTGCTGTGGGTGGCGGTGTAACGATAAAAGTACTATGTCTTTCCGATTCTTTATGTGATCTGGGGAGAACTTTTTTTGTAATTGTTGTTCCATCGCACCCCGATTTATGCTTTAAATATGGCGGCCGCCACTAGCGTTTGTTTTACAGGACGCACATCTTCCAGGCTCCATATAGTCCTTCTTTATGTGGGTAAGTAATATATGTATAGCCCTTTTGCGTTTTGCTGAATCGCCGCACGCCATTCTTTAGTCTTTAAATGTGGCAGCCACTACTTGCTTTTGTTTTACACAGCACGCATCTTGAGTGTTGTGCTGGTCACCACAAGTCAGTGACCTCTTTCCTTTGGTGCATGGGATTAGAACGGCTAGCAACACCTCTCTCTCTGAGGCTCTTACAGGTCGGTCCCCGGGTCACGGTAGGTCCCCGTGGAGTGGATACACTGTTGTGGAGGAGCTGTGTCCGGTCGGCACATACTGTAGTAGAATTCCTTTTTATTTCCTCCCCATCGGCACGGCCCCTGGCATCCAGTAATTGCAGTTGTGCCCCGCACCCTGCAAGCCCCGAGTTAAACAAGAGGAAGCCAGTGGTCGAGAATCAACCACCGCTCATCTAGTCCTGACCTCAACTTGGGCTGCTGCGGTGCCCTGGCCAGACAGTTAGAGTCCAACTTGTTTTAGTTTCTTGTTATTTAAAGCCTCCTAATGGTTGCTCTAAGGCAACAGACTTACTTGTCCCTGTGGAAAGACTCGCCATAACATCAAGGAGTTTTTAAAACAGCTCTTACTCTAAAAAAGTTTCAAACATTTTACGTCTCTTTTAAAGCTTGTGTTTTAAACCTGGAAGCATATCCTACTGGGACACTTACAAGATAAATATTCTGTGTACAGAACTGTCTGGAGGGCTGTTTTTTGGTGCAAAGTGTGCTTCCAGAAACTACAGAGTGTCAGCAGAGAATAAAGCAAACTCTGTGCTCCAATAGAGAGTTTTTTTTATTTCAACATAAATGCTGAAATAGTTGTGTATTCTGCTGAGTGCAATATTGTCTGTGCGTATTTTACTCGAGGGTAGAGAACACATTTGAATGCAATAGGTCTCACAAATGTGAGATTTTGAGCTATTGGCATTGTAAATGACAGTGCCATTTATTTATGTGTTTTAAAACACTGTAATAAAAAATTCATTGTAATTTACAATAAAATAGGTTAAAGTTTCAAAAATGCAAGACCCTTTGCATTGCAAATGCTTGTTTACAATGCAACAAAGCTGTGATAATCCACATGACTGCAACCTTTAGAGATGTTTTATCAGTGATTTTGTACTGCAATTTCTTGTTGGTACCTCTAGTGGAGAAGCGTGGCTCAGTGGTTAGAGGTGGCAGACCCAGAAGCTGAGATCGGCCGTGGACCAGGGTTCGATTCCCCGCCTCAGCGGGTCTCGGGCTCAACATTCCACAGACTCGACAATTCTCGCTCCGATGCCTACTCGACTCACGGGGTCACACTCTGCGACTCTGGGCAATAGCTTGCTTAATCTCCACTATGGCCCCTCACAGCGGGATGCCTGGCTTTCACCTTGTGGATACCCTGCTGGGGTATCTCACAGGGGAATACCAGGACGGGTTCCCTAAGCAAGCGCCATGATACCTTCGGGTGATACGTGCACTATATAAGTCGCAATACATACATACAATACATAGTGCTTATGAAAATGTGTTGATTTTCTGGTTTGATAAGTATCAGCAGTGTCTTTAATAGGGGCCCGATGTGGCTCCTACTACAGTGCTTCCAAACCTTTTTATAACCGCAACCCACTTTTTAGTATAACAAACAGGCAGCACATTTTCCATTGAAATGGTCGCATACAGTTGTACTGATCAAACTATATTGGCCAAATGTTAATGTGCGGAAATCTGTTTCAGTGAAAATGTATTATTTGTGCATCACCAAGTGTCTTGAATGGTTCTGATCCTGTTAAAATCTTTGTCTCCGTCACACTTCTGAATTACAAAATAAATTGCTTAATTTTTGCTTTCCAAACTGCTGAATGTGTACAGTTCTCTTACAGGTATTTATATTTTGCTGAATGCAACGAAAAAATGGCATTCTACAGCCTTTCCTGTCACATTTTATGTGCCCTAGCAAAACTGTCACATAGTTCACTTTACTTTTCTTTCTCAGACTGAAAAGTAAGAAGAGTTTGTAAACACAAGTCACCATATTGAAAACATCAGCAGCTGATGATATAGCCTCAGATTTAAATTCTCCCTTTGAAGCGCAGGAAATGTGTCAAGATAAATACAGAATTTAAAGGCATCTTCATTTATTGCTTTGAATTTTGCCACCCACCAAAATCATGTGGTTGAGTTGCAGCCTCAGTTTGGGGAACACTGTCCTAGAACATTCTGGAATGTTGGAGGCCCTCCAGTGCTGAGTGAAGGGGATGTCTAGGAAAGCCTCCAGGATTGGAAGAGAGGGGAAGAGGGACTGGCAAGGGAAGAAGGAAGAGAGATTGTCTCAGGATACAGCGATACAGCGAAAGCAGTGCTTAATTTGAGCCTGTGGTTTTTGGTGCTCTGCACTGGCACTTAATTGTGAGCACTGGGGCTTGTGACAGCCTGCCACAAGGTGCCACTGTCTGGTAAATGTAGAGGGGAACCATCACAACACTTAATTGTTAATTCAAAATACATTAAAACTGACTATTACCTGCCACCCAAGCCATTCTCAAAGATTTGGGGGTCTGAAATAGTTTGAATTGTCACACGTGTAGGTGTGTGATGGTTAGTAGATGGCTTGTTACTATCCTCTGCAGCATGGCAAGGGCAATGTGTGGTGCAAGTTGCAATGGCCTCCTGACGAGAGCCCTGGCACTTACTATTTTACACATTAAGCACTGAGCGAAAGGGCTCATAAAATCAAGGATCTGTGGCTTGTCCTTGTTTATTTCACTAACTTATTGGTATTTGGGAACAGTGCAAACATAATGCAAGATGGATCATAAAGCGCTTTAAAAAAGAGAGTATGAACATGACAGAGTTGTAGTAGTTGATAAGCAGTAGCCATGAAAGAAGGGAAACAGTTGCCGGTATTAGACATTTTGGTAAGACGTGAGCAGGCTAACATGGGAGGACCAGCCAGTATGAAACAGAATGCAGTGACGATTCCAAAGGTTGGGTAGCTATAAAAATAAATTGCTTAATTTGTGAAAATTAAGTCCCAGTACCCAGGGTCTATTTAAGGAGCCCACTGCAGCAGCATCACCTACAGCTGCTGCTGCTGAATGTCAGTGCCAGCATTACCTCCTAAAGAATCTTAATCAAATAAGTGTGATATTTTGGACTATTCTAGGGTGCCTTAAATTATAGAGATGGCCTGGAAGTGCTAGTTTTATTGTTTAAAATAATATATATTACATAGTTAAGTGATCCACTCATGCTCTGCTAAAATGTAGAATCACAGCGCCACCTTGTGGTGGACTTTCAGAAATACGTGCTGGTGTTTGCAAATGTGAGCAGGAGCCGAGCACCAGCACAAACAGGAGCAAACTAAGCACTGGGTTTAGCAATGGTATACAAAGGGGGCAGAAATTCCTTTTGAGGTTGTTATTTGAATGAGGTGAATGATAGGTCATGCATATTATGGGATTTCATTACAGCTTTGTAGCACAGTGAAGCTGTGGTTTAGGGGCAAGGCTGAAACAGAATCCAAAAACCGGGTAAACATCAGATTCTTGCTCTGTTTTGCACCATGCAAGCAGTTCAGGTCAGTTGCCAGGATCAGTTCAGGTGACCATTCAATTGCTGCGCAATATTCCTAATGGCATTTTCATCATTACTGTGCAATTAGAGTACTCCAAGAAATAAACTTGACTCAGTGCATACTTAGGACATGAAAAAACCTGACCACCCTTGTGTTTTTGGCTTTGTATGGAAAAGGATTTCTCTGCATGGAAAAAAGTTTTCCATGTGAAGAAAAATAAGGAGAAATGTGCTTTTTGTTGAAAAAAAATTCTGATATATTACCTATAAAGCCATGGGTTTGATGGGCAAATTTAAAGAGAAGCCACTTCAAGATCTGGCTAAAGTCCTGGAGAAAGCAATAACAGCCACCTTGTGGAAAATTAGTACGGTTTGGTAAACATTATCTGCGCCATCTTGCCTTTTCCCCTGATGCCACACTTTTTGTTGTGCGCACCCGCCATTTTAGGTGCCTCGATCAGAACCACCCTCTGCACGTCACTGACCCCCACGCACTGGCCACCCCCGCTCTCACATGCCCTGGGTCATAAACCCCTCTTCAGCGCAGCTCTGCCTCGGAATCCTGTTCCCAGCGCGACACCTCCCTTCATTCCTTTCATGATCCCAGGTCCTTTGGTACAAACCCCCCTTTTTTCCTGTGTGCCCGTTTGTCTTCCTCGTTCCCAGGCCGCCACCTGGCTCAGCGGATACTGTTTATTGCCCCCCCCCGTACAGTAGGAAGCTTCCCCCATAAAAGGACCCTCGAGTTGATCAAAGCCCCCACCCTATGAGATCCGATCAACCCCACACACTCCGTGAATCGGCGGAATGTCCAGCTGCGCGATAATCATCACCTGTTGTGACCGGGGTGGGGACTTCAACTGTAAATGTGTGTGGGAACGGGCCTGAAGGGGAGATTCCGAGGATGTCTTTTTATACTTCAAAGCATTGCAAGAATGTGTTACCTGCAATAAAGATCATAAACCTGTGTATAAGAGGCCAGGCCTCAGAGATGCGGTTAGAGCACCTCGTGACGATACTTGCTGTCTGAACTGATGTGTTCTCCTCCGGAGAAAATAAATCCTTGTTTCCTGCCTTCTAGTCTCCAGCGCCTGCCTCTTCATTGATTAATATTTTGTGGGTTAAAGAGGCGACACCGCCGGGCAATACTTAAGGATCTTTGTTTATTGGCCAAAACCCTTTTTTTACAATTGGCGCCCAACGTAGGGCCCATCAGTGACTCGTGGATCCAGTGGGAGAGGTCCTGACGACAGAGTGAACGACTGCAACGATCGGGAGAGCTCCTGCCCAATAGACCCTCGTCTGGCAGCCGATCATCCGAACTTCACTGGTTCCGAACAGACCTCTCTCGAGTGATCTACGGTCCTGACTGGGAACCATCAGGAGTGCCGCGAGGAATACGAGGAAAAGAGGACGATCGGGCGCTCGATTCGGAAGACAAGAAACTGTCCATACGGTCCGGGTAAGGTCGTGTAAACACGACGAATTGCAAAATGATTGTTTGATTGTTTGGAAAATACTAGTATTGCTCTTTGTTGATTTGTTTGGAGATTCGCTGTCTGCAAACGGAGAAACAACAGGCTCTCTCTTTGCAAGCAGTGAAGGATAGGTAACGCAGCCGTCGTGCCTATCTTTCTCCCCCACTGATTGATTGTTTGAACCCACACTGATTAATTGTTTGACCCCGAACTACTGTTCGCGGATTGTTTTCTGGAGATTCTCTGTCTGCAAACAGGAAAGAACAGGTTCCTCTTTGCAGATAGTGAAAGGGTAGGTAACGCAGACCTTTGCGGGCCTACTTATTCTCCCCACTGAATTGTTTGATTGACCGAACGTTGACTATTCGATATTGGTTCATGAGGTATTCACTACCTGCAAACAACGTAGAATAGAAATATTCTGTCTAGTCTTTGCACGCAGTGATAAGATAGGCAGTGCTGACTTTTGTCCCCGTTGTGATCCGTCATGCCTGTCTTCTCCCCACTGATTGGTAGCCTGTTTAGCCCGGACCGTTTATTAGAGGTGGACCATCTAGCTCCGCTGGAAGGCACCCCTAATAAAGACATGTTCACAAAGTATGGATTAGTTACCATAGCCTATAGTAAGCTGTGGCACAAGTATACCAAAGAAAATCAAGAGAAACAGTGGCCACTGATAGGATCCTTCGATCTTGATAAAATAGAAACGTTAGAAATAGCTCTTTGTAGTAATAAGACAACGCCTATTATGCTCGACAGTCTCGGTATGTGGCGCAAAGAAGCAATGCAACGAAAGAAAAGAGACGAAGTCAGAGTAGGTAAAGAAACGCGACCGACAACCTTCCAAGCATCTGGTAGGCAAAAGGAAGGGATAGCGGCAACACGGTTCCAAGGAGTAAACGCAGGAAGGGAACGGTGTAAAGGAATATACCGACAGGACAACCCCAAGACACAACGACCTGAAAGTAATCCCCCGACACTACGCGCACCATGACCAGACTTAGGGCAAAACCAATGTGCTTTTTGTAAATATTCCGGGCACTGGAAAGCCCAATGCCCGACTCTACTGAACAAGGGTAAGAGCAGAGGGCCGACAGAAATAACAGGCCGGCAGAAAGGGAAAAGGCGTGAGACAAAGATGAATCAGACTGACACGGACAGGCCGGATAGAACCACCACGTTTGATTACGCCCGATGGCACAGATTTCGCCAGACCGATTTCAGCGACATGTTTGAGTCCTCATAGATCGAACAACGCTAAGATGGGAAACCCAGTCTGGCTCTAAGTTACCCAGTGACGAACCCCGTACTACCGCTACTGTTCCCGAACACAAAAGCCACCCTTTCGGATAACGTACAGAAACAATACACAGAGTAGTCTCGGACAGATTAGTGTACATTCCATTAATGAACTCAAACTCCGAGTGCAATGGGACTGATTACTCTCTGTTGCCCCCCCACTCTGTAAAAAGAAAAAGCAATTACAGGCCTGCATAGACAACCCCCCATTACCCAGACATGCCTGTCCAAACAAAATACCTACCCCCACTCCGGAAGTTCCCGAAATGCAGCAGGTCACCGGTCACGCCCATCCGGAAGGTGAAACACACAGCACGTGTGGGGCGGGGCCTACTGACAGCCATCGATCGAAAAGATCCCCAGTGGGATGTCCAGAAGGCACCACGGGCCCGGCTTGTAATGGCCTTCCCATCCTCTTCTTCCTGGGGCGGCGTCCCCCGGGCCACGAGTAGGGAGGGGGCGGATGCAGATGACCCCCTCCCTCGTATCTCCTGGTCCGGCCATCACAAATACCTCCGCTGAAGAATTGGTGCAGGGTGGGCTGGGACGGAGAGGCGGCGCGAACGAGCCTCTCCCACCTCCCCAGGTAGGAGGTTTCCCAGCCCCGGCCCGGCGCCGAAATCCTCCAGCCGGGCGGCGACCATACTTCCGCAGCACAGGACATAGAATGGCGGCGACCATACTTCCGCAGCACAGGACATAGGATGGCCAGCAACCATACTTGCGCAGCACAAGACATACGATGGCCCTCAAGTGTACTTGTGGAGCACGGGATGTGGGGTGGCCATCATGTATACCCATGAAAAAGGGGCGGCGTGGGGTGCACCGGGAGAGGGAGGCGGCGCGAACGAGTCTCCCTCGCCTCCCCAGGTGGAGGCGCCACAGTTGCACCCTAGCGCCCCGAGCCGAATGTCCTGCTCCTACGGCATGGTGTTCCATTTTTTCGCCCCAAGAAGTCTCTTCCACTCTTGCAGACACGACGAAGGGTGGCTGCTGCGGGGTCTCAAAATGGCGTCTGGGCCCCCCTGGAAGGCGGGTCTAGGCCGCTAGAGTAACTTTGACCAGCAATGTAACTCGGACGCTTGCCCACCGGGGCACGAGCCCCCACCTCCGACAGCATCCCCACAGCCTTGAAGATTCTACAAAAGTCCCCGGAGCCCTCGGCCCCTGCAGGCTTCCAGTGAGGAACAACTGCCTTGATCGCTAACGAAATAAGCATGACATAGCCACCCCTTCTGTTAGCACAAGTCTTTTTGAACTGCCGAAAGGGACTCTGGTCCAACCGCCGGTTGTGGGAAACATTTTTTCCCTGATGCTACTTCCGGACTAACCCGGCCTCGCCCAAAATGGCGCCGGTGTCAATAGGAACTTACGAACACCTCGTGGTGTTTTTAGCTAATAAGACTTGATGTTCTGAGATATGTATATGATCCTTTGTACACTTGACGAAAAAGAGGGAGGGTTCACTTGGCGGACATGTAAAAGGATCCCGTTAAAATGTTGATTTCAATGTACGATTATTTATGATATTATTGTAACTGATACATAACCTCGCTTATGACACACGCCCACGGTATGCATATAGGAAATTTGATTGCAACTAGTCCGACTGTGCTTCCAATTATGAAATGAATGCCCCTTGATCCCTCAACTATTGATAGACGTTTTTAAGTTTCCTGCAAATGACTAAATAAACCCTTTTTAAAATGTTTTTAATGCGGCAAAATAGCCCCCCCTACTGTACGCGCTTCAGCCATCGCCGTGTCCGGCCAAATACGATTGCACTCTCATATCTACATGCTGAACGATTGTGCAAATAAAGGTTTTCCAAACTATGAACAAGTATTGCATGCTTTTGTAAAATGTGGGATCAGCGGGAGAGTTTTTCTGTGCGCTCTGCTTTGTTCTCTTTTTAAGGTTATTAGAAGATGGTTGCTCAGCCCCGGATTGAGGATCGAATCTAAGGCACGATACTCTGCCTCCAAATATGCGACTGGCTCAAGAACTAACGCATGGAGAAGGACCTCGACTTCTGAGGACGGGTAAAGTGAAGCGGTGTAAATGATAGAATGTTATAAAGGTATGGTACTCAAAGGTACTAGGGAACAGGGTTGGCCAAAGAGCTGATATGCCTTAGGACATCACAGCGTTGGAAAAGATTTAAGGACCCCGATAGCTAGATACATCTACAAACTAGATACCTCGCACTAAGCGCCTCTGATTTTTTTAACGTTTCCCTATACACGGCCTATAATGCCACACTCGGACCGTCTCCCTCGTGAACAACCTATCGCTCGCCATCCTTGCCACACTGCCGGCCCCCCCCGACTTCAGAAACCAAGACCCCAGGGATTATATCCCGAGGAGATAAGACGAGTATGTGGTAAGTAAAGGACTTTCGTGCCCATGCATTTGATATGCTCGAATGTTGTCCCCCCTCCCTTCCCCTCTTTTCCTCCCTCTACAGGTCACGATGGAATCACGACTGAGGTATGGCGAAGATCTGAAGCCTCGCCATGTCTGATACATGAAGCGGACTAACGCTGCAAGGTGGCACCTAAGGACACCCACAAACTACTCTTGTAACGAAAGAGCCAATAAGTTGTATGATATGACGAAACACGATCACCCCTAATCCGTGTTGCGTGAATGAGCACATGTCACGTATGTCTGAAACTATGAGAAAATGTTTTTTATGCGACTAAAGCATTGACTTAACTAGCCAAAGGACCGAGAGTGCGAGAAGTGCGACACAATGATGCCTTTTACTCAATGCATGTCCCTTTGTACCCGGCCTAATGCTCGTCCGTCCCAAACTGCATGCTTTCAAAATTCTAACACAGACCCGTAATGTCTCATGTTGTTTAATGCGCTGAATAGCCTATCTTAATACACGGCCACTCCCCATGTCGCACGTGTACTATTTAGCCTATTGTTGCACATCTCTCTCTCTCTCTCTCTCTCTCTCTCTCTCTCTCTCTCTCTCTCTCTCTCTCTCTCTCTCTCTCTCTCTCTCTCTCTCTCTCTCTCCCTCTCTCTCTCCTCCACACTCTCACTCTCCCTAACGACTGACACCTAATTGGCAAACCACCACCCTTGGTGCACCACCCAATTGGCTCCAAATACCGCAAGTATTTGCACAAATTTGTCTTAAATAAAATCACTTTGGTGCCATGTTACTACCTCTCCTTTCTGCTAAATATTGATGAAACCTAGAATTGGCCAAAAAGGAAAGGACAGGTAAGACGACTGAGGTTCCCTAATCTGACCCGTAATAAGGGAACTACATGTCAGTGGCTTCTATGATAAAAATGCCTCAGGTAACGCGACCTTCCCCGTCCCGAATTGTCTCAATACCCAAACAGTAAAAGTGATCGAAGCATCCCCGTCTTCCCAGAACGCCCCCAGTTTTTGTATCAGCTGCCCCGGACGAGAGTTTGAAAAATATATCCCTCACCCCCGGTTGTAAGAGATGGGTCGACTTACAACTGACACAGGCCAGCCGTTGTTCCTAGAAATGATTTACTGATGAGCAAGCTACAGAGCTTAGAATTCGAGAAATGTCACTGAACGCTTACCAACTGAACTGTGGCCTTCTGCTAGATAACGCCCTCATGACATAAAGCAAGACGATAGTCCCTCACCCCAGTTTACTATGTTCCTAGTTGTTTTCCATAAGACCCCGGTCACCCCAAGGATGAGTTGAATAAGTTATCGCAAGCCCCCCGGTTTTTAATGAAGTAGTCAGGTCGTAAGAGACTATGTAGAAATTAGAATGATGTTTGCAAAAGGTAAGATTAGACCGAAATGAAGAAATTGTTGCAGTAAACCCTGTTGAAAGTAAAATGTTTAGCTGAAAGATAGGATGCATTGATATAATGGAAAATTGTTTAGCCTATGTTCATTCCTCAGAAAGACACCTATCGGACCATGGTGATAGCACGTTGCACTTTTTCATAAAATACAAAGCCCTGGAGAACGGTATAGCTTCGTAAGGCTCGTACTAGGAAAGTGGGTCTCTGCCAGAAGAACTGACATGACTGTAATAAACAAATGCAATGAATAGGTATCAGATCTCGTACCACGACAATGAATGTAATACCCACAAACACCAAAGAAATAGTTACGAAGGAAAATTATAGGAAATCCAGCAAACCCATCATCAATTATTTATATGTTGGTTGTAAACCCCAATGTAACGGATGTTTCTCAGTTGCTTGGAGTTGGGAGAGAAATAGACTTATGTGATTACCTTCCTCTGCCAATTCTCTAAAGACTGTCTTTTCAAACTCATTTAGGGGTACCACTGTCGGAGGAGAGAGAGACCGGATGTGGGAGCACGCGGCCTGACTACAGATCGTGGAACATCTGCGACACTGGCCAAGGCGAGACCGCAACAGTAAGGAGTCGCAGGACGAGGTACTGTTTCCGACAAAATGAAAGGAAAGGGCTGACCTGATGCCCCTGCTCGATGATCAACATGTGCCGGAAAGTCCCCGCCCTCTGAACTCGGTCATGGGCCCGCCTACCTGAAGTTTTCCGTCCCCCTGGTCTGTTCCCGATCTGGCCCTGCTCCATCCCCTTTTCCTCCGACCTACCCTAAGGACTACTCACACACCCCCTTCTTCCACCTGAACTCTTTGACAATCAACTCGAAAAAGAAAAACTGCGATCAGACAGAATAGGGTTTTGCTGCAAACTAAAATGAAACTTGGGTGCCCTGTCTAAGGTACCCATGAAAGAATAGTTAGGACACAGGGCGAAAAAGGACCTTTTTTTGACCAGGAAAGCGAGGAAAAGGTCATGCCCTGCAACGCAGGACCTAGAATAGAGCTGGACACATAGCTCCACCGCCGGTGCTCAACAGTGCCAACTGAAGACGACAAAGAATGCTGAGAACTCACTAATGGTGGTCCACGACAATAAGACTTCCCCTTCGAACAGTGACACCCCTGATTATTGTTTTTACTACGTCTCATTTCTCTCCCAGCCACCATTGTATTGATTATGCTCCAACCGAATACGAAATGAACTTACGTATGTAATAACCTATCAGTTCATATTCCGAATGACTATAAGCATCTATGAAATGTACCCAACGCTCTTACTACAGAATCGTTTTTTGTCCGATATTGCATTACTATGACTTTCCTGCAACGAGCTTAACGATAGGCCCGCCTCCTAGGATGAAAGATTTTAAATGTAATGTTTACGGCTCCTTCACCTGGGTTCCTACTTCTTTACTTATGACCGCCACAGTAGACATGGATAGGAAATAGGCCAGCAAGATGTCTTGGGAATGTTAAAGGGAGGACTGTGGAAAATTAGTACGGTTTGGTAAACATTATCTGCGGCATCTTGCCTTTTCCCCTAATGCCACACTTTTTGTCGTGCGCACCCGCCATTTTAGGTGCCTCGATCAGAACCACCCTCTGCACGTCACTGACCCCCACGCACTGGCCACCCCCGCTCTCACATGCCCTGGGTCATAAACCCCTCTTCATCGCAGCTCTGCCTCGGAATCCCATCCTGTTCCCAGCGCGACACCTCCCTTCATTCCTTTCATGATCCCAGGTCCTTTGGTACAAACCCCCCTTTTTTCCTGTGTGCCCGTTTGTCTTCCTCGTTCCCAGGCCGCCACCTGGCTCTGCGGATACTGTTTATTGCCCCCCCCGTACAGTAGGAAGCTTCCCCCATAAAAGGACCCTCGAGTTGATCAAAGCCCCCACCCTATGAGATCCGATCAACCCCACACACTCCGTGAATCGGCGGAATGTCCAGCTGCGCGATAATCATCACCTGTTGTGACCGGGGTGGGGACTTCAACTGTAAATGTGTGTGGGAACGGGCCTGAAGGGGAGATTCCGAGGATGTCTTTTTATACTTCAAAGCATTGCAAGAATGTGTTACCTGCAATAAAGATCATAAACCTGTGTATAAGAGACCAGGCCTCAGAGATGCGGTTAGAGCACCTCGTGACGATACTTGCTGTCTGAACTGATGTGTTCTCCTCCGGAGAAAATAAATCCTTGTTTCCTGCCTTCCAGTCTCCAGCGCCTGCCTCTTCATTGATTAATATTTTGTGGGTTAAAGAGGCGACACCGCCGGGCAATACTTAAGGATCTTTGTTTATTGGTTGTCCCAAAACCCTTTTTTTACAACCTCTCCAACCACCTAGAGTTCAACAACCTTCTGGATCCATCCCAGTCAGGATTCCATGCTAATCACGGCACAGAAACTGCCCTAATCGCAGCCACAGATGACATCGGATCTCTCCTAGACCAAGGAGAGACCTCAGCCCTGATCCTCCTCGACCTCTCCGCAGCCATCAACATTATGTCACACTACACTCTCCTACACAGACTCCATCAGATGAGAATCCATGGAAATGCCCTTAAATGGATCACTTCCCTCCTCCCCGGAAGAAGCCAGAGCATCCACCTCCCACCTTACACCTCAGTTCCAAAGACCATCATCTGCGACATTCCCCAAGGGTCCTCACTGAGTCCAACCAAGTTCAACACATACATGCCCCTCTGGCCACGCTGGTCAAATTCTATAGTATGAACATCATATCATACGCTGACGACACTCAACTCACCCTCTCCCTATCCTCAAACTACACTCACACCAAAACCAATTTCCACAGGTGCATGACCAGCGTAGCCAGCTGGATGCAAAACTAATTCCTCAAACTCAACACCTTCAAAACAGAGGTATTCATCTTCAGGGCAACACCTCCCCATGGGACGACTCCTGGTGACCAGTGGAACTGGGCCCCTCGCCCAATCCCACAGACCACACCAGAAACTGCAGAATCATACTCGATAACAAGCTCACCATGAAGAAGCAGATAAACACTGTCTCCTCAGCCTACTTCCTCTTGCTTTGCATGCTCTGGAAAATATTGAAATGGCTCCCAATCAACACCAGACATACTGTCACCCAAGCCCTCATCACCAGCTGCCTGGACTACAGAAACTCACTCTATGTGGGCGTCACCTCACAACTACTGAGCATTCTGCAAACCATCCAAAACACTATAGCTAAGCTCATCCTCGAGCTCCCGAGAAGAGCCCACATCACCACCTCAGAGCGTTCCACTGGCTCCCCGTCAAAAAAAGGTGCCAGTTCAAACTGCTGACCCACGCCTACAAGGCCCTGCAGAACAAAAGACCAGCCTACCTCAACCACAGACTGAACTTCCACCAATCCAGCAGACAACTATGCTCTGCCTCCCTCACCTTCACCCACATGCCCCTGTTAGACGTGGCATACTTGGCTTAGTTTCCTCTGACTTTTTGCCTCTACATCCTGCGTTTTTGACCTTGTGCTGTATTTTGTTTTTTCAGGCTTAGATGCTTTGGACACTTTACCACTACTGTGGTAAAGTGTCCAAAGCATGTGTCAAAGTGCAAGTGCTCCCTGTGTAAATTGTAATTATGATTGGTCATCCATGATTGGCTTATTTGATTTACTGGTATGCCCCTAGCAAAGTGGACTATGTGTGCCCAGAGCCTGTAAATCAAAGTGCTGCTAGTGGGCCTGTGCCACTGATTGTGCCACCCACACCAGTAGCCTTTCAAATGTGCCTCAGACCTGCTATTGCAGTGCCTGCATGCACAGTTTCTACTGCCATGTCGACCTGGCAAGTGCACCCACTTGCGAGGCCCTAACCTGCACTTTTCTTACATGTAAGGCACCCCTCAGGTAGGCCCTAGGTACCCCCATGGGCAGGGTGCAGTGCATGCCAAATGTGGGACATGTTCTGGTGTATTTTACATGTCCTGGTAGTGAAATGATGTGCATTTTATTTTTCACTTTTGCACTGACTAGCTCTTCCATAGGCTATCATTGGGGTTGCTCTGTAACATTTTACATGTGTAACTTTCAATTGGGAAAAGCTAGAGAATGGGCATTTTCTTGTTTAACCTTACTATGTGCCTCTGTCTGTTTGTGTATTAACCGTCTTGTTTTGGAGTTACTGGAGCTGGGGATGTGCATTTACTCTAGACAATCACAAGCGGGGTTGAGGTGTGTCCTGCCTTGCCTGGGTGACTCATAGCCAGCTGAATTGACCTTTCTGCATTTAGAGTGGTGGGAGGAGTTTTCAATTGCACCTGAATAGGCTGTGTCTGCTCTGCACAATGCTGTCTCCACATCATTTAGTGAAGCTGGACCAGGGAGGACAGAACTGTTTTTCACTGAGCTCAGAGACTCTTGCAACAAAGACTACAAAGTGAAAATGGGGTATAAATATTAGACCTAAAATCCCAGAACTTTAGATTACTTCTGGAATCAAGAAGAACCTTTACCAAGGAAAAAGATTCTAAGAGCTCTGATGAGGAGACTGCCCCTTTGTTGTATGTTGCTTTGCCGGGGTGGCCAGGAGTTGCTGCTTCTGCCAAGGAGAGGACAAGGACTGGAACTTTGCCGTGAACATGCTTATAAAAGAATCTCCAAGGGCTTGTCTGTACGTGCCTCCTATTCTGAAATGTCAGGGCCACAAATACTTCACCACCAGCTTCCCTAAACTCCACTGCTGGGAGCTCTGACCTGCCAGGAGTTGCCTGATTCAGTTTTGGGCCTCGAGAGGTTGGTCCTGTTGCTGGGAGATGAAAGAGCTTGAAGAAACTGAGAAAATTGACGCAGCACCTAAAAACTCTGCTGTACGTCGAGTCCAGTGGACCAGCCTCCAAAGTCCGAGATCAGTGCACTGACTCCGACGCAGGCCCTGCTGTGCATCTCAAAGAATCGACGTATCATGGGACCGCGGCTGAAAGAAATCGACACAGCGCTGCATTGACCGCTAGTGTGTCCAGATTTTCACGCATCGCACCTGTGAGGCAAGTTTTCCAACACATTACCCGCAAACAGGAGCCGTCTTGGAATCAACACATCCCTTCCCCTACAATCCGGATTCAACGCATCACTTCTCCTGTGTGCAGCAGAACTGTTGCATTGCCTCCCCAAGGAATCAGGAACTGATGCATCGCTGTGTTTAACTTTTTCCAACAATTTCCTTCTCTGTGGCTGTTTAGCTTTGTGAATTTTGACTCACCTAAAGGTACATTGTGTAAAATCACGCATCCATAGTTCTCTATGGACAGAATTGATTAAAACCTTTTAAAATTCATATTTTGAATTGTGTATGTTGGATTTTTGTCGTTTTGGTATTATTTGGTTTAGATAAAGATACATTTATTTTTTTTAATCTGGTGTGGTGTCCATTTGTAGTGTTTTCACTGTGTTACTGTGTGTCTGGTTGCAAATATTTTAAACATTGCCTTTTGGATAAACCTGTCTGCTCGTGCCAAGCTACCAAAGTGGTGAGCAGGGGGTTATCTGAAGCGCCTGGATACCCTCACTGGTGATAAGCAGCGCTCTACAATCATAGATTGATTGATTGGTGAAGTACCCCATTCCTTTATTTCACAACAGCAGTAAATCATATATATATATGCCTAGAAGAAAAGCTTTCTGCTCTCACATCACTTCTTTTCGAGGCTTGATGGCATGGATCTTACTAAGACATTGTCACAGAATGTAGCTGTGACCCCTGGGTTGCCCCTGGCAACCTCTGGTACTGCCTTTGCGATCCCTGGCCTCTGAGGTGACAAAATTAAGTGAAAAGAAAAAGGGAATAGTGAACAATAGTCTCCTATTTACTATTAATGTAATAAAATCCGGAGCACCATGAGCTTGAACAGACCTTCGCTGATAGCTGAATTCAGTAAAATAAACTGCTTTTAAATGTATGTTGTGTATCTACATGCATGTTTATGGATGAAGTTTGTTTGAGAGAGCTTGTGCATGTGTGAGCATGTGTTTATGGGTGAAGATGTGGGTGTAAAAGTGAGTGACAGCTAATGAGTGAGAATGAGTGAGACTGAATGCTAGTAATCAGGAGTGAGTTTGTGTAAGTGGGAATGGGTGAGAATGAAAAAGAATGGATGTTAGGGAGTGTGAGGAATTGTTAATGAGAATGAGGTGCACAACAATGAGTCAGTGTGAGTGACGGTGAGTCTGTATAACTGCAAGTGAGAATAAATGAGCCTGAGTGAGAATTAATAAGCCCGAGTGAGTAAGAATAAGTGCAAATGAGAATAAATTAGATTTATTGTGCGTGCAAGTAAGTGTGAGAAAGTATGAGTGAGTGAGTTTAACAGTGAGTGAGAGAGTGTGAATAAGAGAAAATGAGTGAATAAGAGTAAGTGAGAGAGTGAGTGTAAGTGAGTGAGAATTTATAGTGAGTTTGAGTGAGTGAGACTAAGTGTGAGTGAGTGACTGTAAATGAGTGAGAATGTGGTGTAGTGCTTGTGATTCCAAAGTTGGCCCTGGCATACTAAAGGTAAGTATTGACTTATAGACTTATAGAGCCACCCATAGCCAAATGTTGGCACTAGCATTCTGGGGGTGATTCTTAGCATTAGAAGTTCCTGTGAGATACTTGAGGGAATTCTTAGCATGGGGCCATCCTTGAAAAAAACTGGAGCTAGAACACCGAAGGAAATTCTTGGTATGGGGAAACAATCACAAAATGTTGGCAATGGCACACTGGAAGTAAATTCCTGGCATAAGAAAGAACAATTGTGACTTATAGGAGAGAGGTAATCATGACAAAATGCTTGTCCTGACATATTAAAGGTAATTGGACAGTAATAATTGCAATATTCTGGCACAAGTATATTGTATGTACTCTGGAGGTAATTTCTGACAAATGAGGGCACCCACAGCATATTTTGAACACAAGCATTAACATTGCAATGCTGTGCAGCATCAGCAAAACAAATCTTTTTTGTTGATGCTATGCAGCATTGTCAAATAGAAAAGTGCAATGACGTGTAGGTGTGCATGCATGTACTCGCCATGATGCTATGGCAGCCCAATGTGATGACACCTTCACATAGCCTCCTTTTTGTTTGTTGTTTTAGTTACCATTCCAAGAAGGCAGGTGCCACTTGGAGAGGTTGTTAGAAATTGGGTTACAGATTGACTGGGGTGTGAGCCCTGCTCATGCAGCAATCGAAATCCTAGTCAGGATAAGACACAAGCAAACCCCAAATTTACCTGTGCTCAACCCCCTGGCAGCTCAGCACAGAGCAGTCAGGCTTAACTTAGAGGCAATATGTTAAGTATTTGTGCAACACTTCAAACATGAAAACAGTGAAAACACTACACAAAGAAACCCACGGCAAAATAAAAAATAGAGAAATATTTAATTTAATAAAATATGACAAAACCGACAAAAATCCAATCAGTAGAACTGAGTGAATAATTTTTTATAAATACACTAGCAATATAGCGTCTAAAAGCAAAAAGCACCAATGGCAGTTATCTCGTCACACTGGACTGTGTCAAAGTCTAAAGTTCAGATGATCTCGATGGAGCACGAGACGTATACAGTTCAGATTAGTCCTGCGTAAGATTAACATTCTTATGCTTTGTGTCAAGAGTCTAGTTCGCGCTTGAGAGGGTCGCAAGAAGCAAGGACAGTGTCGCAAGTGGCATGGTGTGATGAGCAGGCCAGGTGTCGTGGACGGGTGGGCTGGAGCTTTGCAAAGGGGCTCCCCCCGGGCTGTTGATGTAGCTGTGAGAAGAGACAGTCTGGCTGCGGCTTGCCCTGGATTTCAGTGCGAGTAGCATGGACCTGGTGAGAATGGGCCATTCACAGTTGCAAAGACCCGAAAAGCTTGATTTAAAGAGCCCCTACACCACACTCAGATCCAGGACCTGAGAGGCACCACTTAGGGGGTCAGGAACTCGCTGAAAATGGATCCAGGAGCTGTTGGGGATCTGAGGCTCAGATCAGGAGGCCAGCTTTGAGTAACTGTAGGGTCCTGGGTTCAAGATGAAGTTGCAGGTCCAGGTCTTCCTGCCCAGGCAAGAGGGCAGCAGAGACGCATATCAGCATGGCAAGGCAGCAGTTCCTTTAGAGAAACAGCCCAGCAGAGTGGCAATCCTCGTTGCAGCACAGCTGTCCTTCTTCCTGGCAGAGAACCCACAGGTCCAGAAGTGTACTGAAGTTGGTGTCTGAGGTCTTTCTTGTATGCACAATTGTGCCTTTGAAGTGGGGAGAAACTTTTAGCAGCATGCTTTTGAATTGCACAGATGCCCTTCCTTCCTGGCTCTTACTCTAGACTAACTACAATGGGGTATGCAGCCCCTTGCGTGGAGGCAGGGCACAGCCTATTTAAGTGTAAGTGGGGCTTGTCCTAGCTCCTCCCTCCAATCCCATGAGTGATGGGACATCTAGTCACACCTAAATTCCCATTGTGTGTGGCTGTCTAGGAGGAATACACAAAGCTCAACTGTCAGTTACATCCAGTCATGTGACCAGAGACAGGCTACAGTCACAGGCACCAAATAGCTAAGGAAAGAAAATACTAACTTTCTAAAAGTGCCATTTTCAGAATTATTATTTAAAATCCGACTTCACCATAAATTAGGATTTAAAATTAGGATTACAGAAACGCCAAACATGAGCTGGTTATCGCTTCCCATTTGTAAATTTCACTTATAAAAAGAAATAAGGCAACTCCAATGTTATCCTATGTGGGAGAGATAAGCCGTAGGGTACTAAAAAATATATTTAAGAGTTTGTTGGAATGTGATTTGTTAGAAGGGGTAAGTAGGTACCTACCACTAGTAATAAGGTCACAATCACAATATAAAGCCCAGTCAAGGTCTCAATAAATGATTCCCTTCCTCAAGCCTTGGCCGCTGGCTGTGAGCAGGCAGGCCTAATTTAGGCGACGGGTGTGTAAAGCATTTAAAAACACCAATACATTCAATAAGTAAGACACAAAACACAATAAAAATCCAATAACAATGTATAAAAATAGAAAATATTTGTTTGATTAAAATGACACCAAAATGACAAACATCCAATGTAGGGAACTGGGGATAAGAATTTTTAAAGACATCGGGCTAGATTCATAAATACCAAATTTTACCGATTCGGTATTTATGAATCGGTAAATAAGATGTAGGTAAAAATTCGGTAATTATTACCGAATCGGTAGGATTCGGTATTTACCGATTCGGTAATTACCGAATCGGTATTTGCCATTGATTCCTATGGGCCTTAAAGCCCATAGGAATCAATGGCAAATACCGATTCGGTAATTACCAAATCGGTAAAAATACCGAATTGCCAAGGGGGACAGGGTGTCACTTTGACACCCTGTTACACCCCTGTTTCTGGCTTGTGTGCCATGTGTCATGTATGTGTGTCACATGGCACAGGTGTGCATGCACAGATGTGCATGTACACAGGAATTCGTTATTTACCACCCAATGGTATTAGGTGGTAAATAACGAATTCTAAAGGCAGGCCCTGTAGCACTGTTTAAAGTGATACCTACATAAGAAATTACAGAGTCTGTAATTTTACCGATCGGTAATTTTACTGAATCTGTAAAATTACTGATTCGGTAAAATTACCGAATCTGTATGATTTTGCAACCCCTACATGCCAATGACCAAATACCGGTCAGAAACGGCCGAAAATCGGTATTTTCGGCCGTTTCCGACCGGTATTTGGACACCTACATCTGGCCCTAAATACTTTATAGTGCCTAAAAACTAAAGGCACCAACTTGAGATATCCGGTCGTGCTTGACCAGGACAAAAGTTTGATGCCAGTTAAGGTTTACCTTTGGACTTCTTCATTTTTCTGGAGCATTTTCTCTTTACATTGAGCAAGGCAGATCGTGAGGCTGGGTTTCGAGTCGATGACAGCAGCTTGGTTCAGCGCGAGGAATCCAGAAAGTCTTGAGCTCTAAAGCTTTAATTGGGATAAACCTGAAATCCAGGCCGGGTCGCGGTTCAACATTGGTGGCTTGACTCTCAACGACAGGTTGGTCTACTTATGGAGCTTTTTGCCAAAAAGTTCCCAAACTTATGGATCTTCTTTCAGAAGGTCCTTCTGGGGGTCCAAAGTGTCCACAACACCAATCCAGGGTTCCAGAATCTCTGAATAACGCCTTGGGATGCTGGGACTATGTCTCCCACAATGCATCTGTTCAAATCCTTTTAAGTCCAGCTAAGGTGGTCAGCTGGTTTCTTCATGCTAGAGATGATGCAGGTGGAGCTCTTTTAAGTTCACTCTTCAAAGCAAGGCAAAGTCCTTATGGGCTGTAATTCCAAAGAGTGTAGCAGGCACAGTCATTCAGTGGGCAATCCTCTTGGTGCGGGCTATGGTTCCAGCAGGACAGTCCTTCTTCTTGTAGTTTCAGGCACAAATCTGAGTTACTAGACAGCTCTTCCATATTTATCCTTGCATCTGGGGTGACAAGTAGGGGGGCACACCTGACCAATGGGGTGCAGGGTGCCACCCTCCGGTATGACAATTTCTGCCAAAGTGTGGCACATTCTTGACCCAGAAAGCACTATTCTTTTAAAGTCCAGAATGGAGAAACTCTCTCTTAGAGGTTAAGATCTGGCTAAGCCAACCCACTGGCAGGCTAACTTTCCTTAGCACTCCCCTTCCAGCCCCTCTGCTTATTCAATCACTGGTGCTCCTGTCTGGATGGGGGTGCAGAATATGGAGGTGAGGCTCTGTCCTGTCCTATCATTCCCTCTTTGAAGACCAGTTTTGATGCTCCACCCCCATCTTGCCTTTTGCTTTGCCTTGTCTCTCTGCATGCCACTTCGCACCTCAGCAGAGCAGTTTTGCTCAGCCTGTCAAATGAGAGGCTGCTGCAAGGCTTGATTTGTTCACATCAGAAAAGCAAGCTCTATAACTTATTTTTTGTGAAAACTTATAATAAATCTAACCTTTGCAAGTTGTTGCTTTATTATAACTATCATTTTAATACTTTGAAAAATATTTTTAGCTCACTCCTGTTAATAATTATACTTTATTACATTATTCCTAGCTTATAGAGGCAATGTGCTACAAAGAGGAAAAACAAAATTGGCAGTTTCTTCCCCACAAGGGCATATAAAACATATTTTAAAATGTCCCTGCTTATTTTTACATGGCACCCTACATGGGGACACACAGGGTAGACCTTTGAGGTGACTTATATGTAATAAATAAGATTGTTTAAGACTTTGGAAGTACTTTTATTCAACAGTTGCACTTGCATGTAATGTATAAATATTTTAAAAGCAGGGCTGCCTTTACAATGACAGCAGGCAACTCAGCAGTGCACACTTAAGTGTGTTCAATCTGCTGGGCCTCTAAACCTACATGCCCTACCACACTCTAGGGGCTTCCAGGTAAGTTGTCAGTATCAATCCTAATTACACTTAATTACCATATACCTTTACACGGAGCACTGGATCTGGCCCTTGCCATCAGAGCCCAAGGCGCAATCAGTCAGTTACCACCAGTATTAGTAAAAAAAATGGGGGGGTGATCAGGGCAAAAATGAGAGAGTTTTCTAGTTCCCGGACATGTAAAACCTACAGTACTTGTCCTACCTTTTATGTACATTGTACCCTGCCCTAAGGGCTGCCCAGGGCCCACCCTAGGGGTTACTTATATGTATTAAAAAGGAAGGTTTGGGCCTGGCAAAAGGTTTACTTTGCCAGGTCAAAATGGCAATTTAAAACTGCACACACGTGATCTGCAATGGCAGGCCTGAGATATGTTTAAAGGGCTTCTTAAGTGGGTGGCTCAACTAGTGCTACAGGCCCACCATTAGCATTTAATTTATAAGCTCTGGCACATGCAGTGCCACTTTAGTAGGGACTTCTAAGTAAATTAAATGTGCCAATTGGGAATAAGCTAATTCCACCATGTCTTAAGGGGAACGTACTAGCACAATAGCACTGGTTAGCAGTGGTAAAGTGCACAGAGTCCTAATGCCGACAAAACAAACTCATCAAAAAATTTAGGCGTGAAGGCAAAAAGTCTGATGATGGATCTGCAGAAAGAGACCCTAAAGTTCGCAAAAAAATACAAACACACATGCGCATACATGCGCACAAACACACATATATATATATATATATATATATATATATATATAAATATATATATGTGTGTGTGTGTGTGTGTGTATCGTTTGATGAATTTGTTTTGTGTATATATATATATACATATATATATATATTGATTGATATATTGAGACTCAGCTTGAGGACTCTCTGCAGGCAACGCAACTCTCGTTAAGGAGGGGCAGCGGATGCTCGGATAACACGCCGTTTTATATATATATATATATTACCTACTGGCGATAGCCAGTAGGTATATATAGTTAGGACCTAGCTACCATAGGAAATCCGCAACAATCTATTGGGAATAACTTTGGCGCCAGTTGAGGAATTTGCGTGTAATTTTCCAAACTTTTGGCCAGCTCCGCTACACTCCTTCCCTGAAAGTTTCGGGGGGATTCGTGGAGTGGGGGCTGAGAAAAAAGGGGGGTCCCAAAACGTGTTTTCCCCATGTTAATTACCATAGGACGTTCTGACAAGGCTACAGCCCGACCCGCTGAACAGAATTTCACCAAACTTGGCAAAATTGTAGGGACTGGTATGGAGAAGTGCCTTTTCGATATTTGATGAAAATCCCTCCAGTAGTTCCTGAGAAAATCAAAAGAGAAAAAATATATATATCTATAGCAGCTTACTGTAAGCTTACTGTAAGCTTACCTTTCCGAGCACGAGCTGCATGCTGATTGACTGTCAACTGTCTGTCAACACTCCAAACCAGAAACTGTTGGCAGCCATCTTGGGACCAATATACATGATAGCACCTCATTAAAAAGCATTGCAGTTAATAGAAGGTTTTAAGACTTTAGTTACATTATAAATCATTTGTTGATAGTACCATATTAATTTTAAGAATTGTGGTGTGTTCTAAGGTGATTTTACCATGTGAAAAGCCTTCTGCTGGGATATCATGAATCATGTTTGAAAGAAAACTATTATCTCATGCTTTTCCCACAGTGGTTGTGAAGGGGATCTATAAGCTAAGCTGAAAGCATATTTTCTGTAAATTCACATTATCTTTCTCAGTCATGTGAGAATGAAGTCTGACATTCTCAGTAAAACATGTACATCCAACAAGGACATAGACTGTCAGTTGATTCCTTTGTGTTCTACTGCAGCTTCCCAGAGTGTTCTAAAGAACAACTAGAACGCTAACAGTCCTACTTATTACAAAGGGATGGCACACCTGAAGCCATCTTGATTGGAATAAAGTGGTAACTCTTAAAACATTTAATTTAAAAAGGAACAAAATGAGGGGGTATATTTTGCCATAGAAAGTATGATTAGTGCTGCAGAAAGAAAAATTAGGGCATATTTTGAGTGACTTCTCAAATCCTCTTCCATTTCATTAAAAAATTCTGACATGCAGTCTCCCAAGATGGCCACCAGAGACAAAAGAGCCCAAATGTAGCCCAAATATCACCCAGATGTAGCCCAAGTATAGCCCAATGACAGAATGTCCCAGAGTGTTCTAAAGAACAACTAGAGCGCTAACAGTCTTACTTATGAGAAAAGTATGGCACGCCAGAAGCCATCTTGATTGGAATGAAGTGGTAAGTCTGAAAACATTTAATTTAAAAAGGAACAAAATGAGGGGGTTCATTTTGCCATAGAAAGTATGATTAGTGCTCAGGCCCGGACTGGCCGTTGCAGGCACCGGGCAATCCCCCGGTCGGCCGCATGGGTGGGGGCCGGTTTTGGGCCCCAGGGGGCCGTTTTTGTTACAGGGCCTTTTTTTGCAGCATAGCTGCAAAAACGGCCCTGTAACAAAATCGGCCGAAAACCGGCCCTGGCAAAGAGTGCGGTCGCACCCCCAGGGTAGAGGGGGGGCCGGCTGAGCACTTTGCCAGGGCCGATTTCGGGTCCCAGTCCGGCCCTGTTAGTGCTGCAGAAAGAAAAATTAGGGCACATTTTGAGTGACTTCTCAAATCCTTTTCTATTTCATTAAAAAATTCTGACATGCAGTCTCCCAAGATGGCCACCAGAGACAAAGGAGCCCAAATGTAGCCCAAATATCACCCAGATGTAGCCCAAGTATAGCCCAATGACAGAATGTCCCAGAGTGTTCTAAAGAACAACTAGAGTGCTAACAGTATTACTTATGACAAAAGTGTGGCACACCAGAAGCCATCTTGATTGGAATGAAGTGGTAAGTCTGAAAACATTTAATTTAAAAAGGAACAAAATGAGGGGGTTCATGTTGCCATAGAAAGTATGATTAGTGCTTCAGAAAGAAAAATTAGGGCACATTTTGAGTGACTTCTCAAATCCTCTTCTATTTCATTAAAATAATTCTGACATGCAGACTGAAACATGCACTTTGAATACCAGCCGCAGACTTCCCTGGTGAGCAGTAGCTTCACTACAGTGATCTAATGAGCAACTAGAGTGCTAACATTCAGAATTTATGGCAAATGTGTGACACATCTGAATGCCTTCTTGATGGAACCAAAGTAAACAAGCATTGAAAATGCAATTGATCTCGCCCTCGTTTAAGTTAAAGCCATTCTGTTTGTAATGAGGTGGCTTTTTAGCGTTGCTTTTATTAGTGTTTTTCAAACTTTCATGTAAATAAAATGCATATGTATACATATATGTATATGTATGCATGCATTTATATTTGTATTTATATAGATATGCAGATTATATATGTTTATATATGTATGTATATATATATATATACACATAAATATATATAAATGCATATGCATATATATGTGTATATGTGTGCGTGTAGAGAGAGGTAGAGGTAGAGAGGTAGAAACTAGTTGAGAGAGGTAGAGAGTGAGTAATAGAGAGTAGAGAGTGAGTAGTAGAGAGTAGTAGAGAGTAGTAGAGAGCAGTAGAGAGAGTAGCAGAGAGTGAGTAGTAGAGAGTAGTAGAGTGAGTAGTAGAGAGTAGTAGAGAGTGAGTAGTAGAGAGTGAGTAGAAAAGAGTAGTAGAGAGTAAGTAGTAGAGTGAGTAGAAGAGAGCAGTAGAGAGTGAGTAGTAGAGAGTAGTAAAGAGTGAATAGTAGAGAGTAGTAGTGAGTGAGTAGTAGAGAGTGAGTAGTAGAGAGTAGTAGAGAGAGAGTAGTAGAGAGAGAGTAGTAGAGAGTGAGTAGTAGAGAGTAGTAGAGAGTGAGTAGTAGAGTGAGTAGTAGAGAGTAGTAGAGAGAGAGTCGTAGAGAGTAGTAGAGAGTACTAGATAGTGAGTAGTAGAGAGAGAGTAGTAGAGAGTAGTAGAGTAGTAGAGAATGAGCAGTAGTAGACTAGTAGAGAGAGGTAGAGAGGTAGAGAGTGAGTAATAGAGAGTAGAGAGTGAGTAGTAGAGAGTAGTAGAGAGAGTAGCAGAGAGTGACTAGTAGAGAGTAGTAGAGTGAGTAGTAGAGAGTAGTAGAGAGTGAGTAGAAAAGAGTAGTAGAGAGTAAGTAGTAGAGTGAGTAGAAGAGAGCAGTAGAGAGTGAGTAGTAGAGAGTAGTAGTGAGTGAGTAGTAGAGAGTAGTAGTGAGTGAGTAGTAGAGAGTGAGTAGTAGAGAGTAGTAGAGAGTGAGCAGTAGAGAGTGAGTAGCAGAGAGAGAGAATAGTAGAGAGTAGAGGCTCCTGGTGGGCTAGTTGCCCCACAGGGACCCCCAGTATGCAAGGGGAATTAGTTCCTCCTCTGCAAACACGCCAGGGGTTGCGCTGCAGAGTGTTGTAAAAAGGGGGCGTGCCCTCTGAACACCACCTGAGTCGCCTATTAAAAGCGCCGGGACACTCCATTGGAGTAGCCGTGCGCTATAGAAATTAAAATTAACATAACAACATAACAACAAAAATGTAGTAAATCAGTATAAAAAAAACCAGATTAATACATTTAAAAATTGTCATTTAAAAAACGTTGAAATTCAATGAAAAAAGCATAGGTTTCAGGCCTTATATAGTTAGGAATTAGCATTTTAAAAACCCTGCAAATTCACTGAAAAAATCATAGGTTTCAGGCCTTATATAGTTAGGAATTAGCTTTTAAAAAACCTTTGAAATTCACTCAAAAAACTATCAGTGATGTCATCATTGATGTCATTTGAGATGTCATCAGTGATGTCACTGACCATGTCATGAATGATGTAATATGTGACATCATCAGCAGTGGATTGCAGGTGCGCGAAATATAGTTAGTACAACTAACTATATAGGAGCAATTTCAATGGTTTTGTATGAGTGAAATGTCCAGCTAACTATAACACCCCTAAAACTTATAGTTTTTTGAGTGAATTTCAAAGGTTTTTTAAAAGCTAATTCCTAACTATATAAGGCCTGAAACCTATGGTTTTTTCAGTGAATATATATATATTTCCACATTTTTTCCCCAGCAGGAAAGAAGTTTGAGCCGCACACAAAACTTAGCATTTTCCAATTTTAATGATGGATTACAACAGGATGAGCATAGTCCTGACGCGTTTCGTTCCCCATGGAACTTTTTCGAAGGTGAGCCTTGCACCTGAACACGCCATTTGTTTTCACAGTCCGATGTTTTCCAATTTAATTCATTTTCTCTGATGACGTTCTCCTTTTGAATTCATTTCCTTTTAACATTGCATTATGGGACCTGTGGTTCAGACGGCTGTTATCACATTTACAACCCTCCAGTGGGCGGTGCATTTTACATACTGTTGAGATGAAAATCATTGCTGTTACAGTTTTCCAACATTTGCCAGCAAAGGTTACCCCATGTCACCTCACTTTCAAAGCTGATTCGGGTCCAATACCGTGGCCAGTCCTCGGTGGCACCGCATTCTCCTTTTTCGTTTTACCGAGTTTTCACAGTGGTTCAAGGTTGGAGAGGGATGGCACTCTTGTGGTGGTGCGTTGCTCTTCGGCGGACCCAAGCCAATAAATATTTCCACATTTTCTCCCCAGCAGGAAAGAAGTTTGAGCCGCACACGAAACTTTGCATTGCTGATTTTAATGATGGATTACAACAGGATGAGGCACAGTCCTGACGCGTTTTGTTCCCCATGGAACTTTTTCGAAGGTGAGCCTTGCACCTGAACAAGCCGTTTGTTTTCACAGTCCAATGTTTTCCAATTTAATTCATTTTCTCTGATGACGTTCTCCTTTTGAATTCATTTCCTTTTAACATTGCATTATGGGGCCTGTGGTTCAGACGGCTGTTATCACATTTACAACCCTCCAGTGGGCAGTGCATTTTACATACTGTTGAGACGAAAATCATTGCTGTTACAGTTTTCCAACATTTGCCGGCAAAAGTTTCCCCATGTCACCACATTTTTAAAGCTGACTCGGGTCCAATACCGAGGCCAGTCCTCTATATCTATAACCAGTGAACCGGGATGGAAAGTTGCTGGGTTCCAACAGAGGAGCAGGTGGGGTGAAGGCAACCTTGGGGAGCAATGGAGGAGATGTGGTGGTGGGGTTGAGTAAATACATTTTAAAAAGACTGGGATGAGGGAAGCAATAGATGAGGAGGGAGAAGATGGTGTAACACTGAGCTCATTGAGTGAGGATGGTGTAAGGAAACACATGCACTCTCATAAAGTGGTGAAGAACAAAGAAAAAAACAGTTCTCAGAATGTGAGCACTGGAGGGATGCACGCCATTCAATCAAATGAATGGCAAGAAAGCTAAAATCTAGGGGAGGAACAAACACAAGAAGAGGAAAGAAAGTCGGTGAATAAGAAGAAGCATATATTTGAGTGTCAGGATCGCCAACCAATGGTAAAATGGGCAGGAGCAAGCCCAATGTAACTTTTGGTATGGTCTACTAGAGTTTTTTTTAAATAAAATTGTAGATAAACACTGTCTGGTGGTGAAACCTTGAAATGTGGTCAATTTCTGGAGAGCATCAGGTTTCTTCAAGAACAGAAGGCAAACAGTGTCCTGATGAGCACTATTTACTTTTTGTAGGTCCCACTGGGACCAGAGCATTATGCTTTAACATTTCAAAAATAAATTCAGCAGTGCAACACACATTCTTTTGATTAACCCCTTCCGTGCGGCCGCGATTGCCCCCGTGTGCTGCCGCCGAACGAACAGGGCGGGGCCGTGACGAACCCCAGCCGTCATCAGCACACGATCACCGTGGAGTGTGACGGCTGGGGTTCGTCACCAGCATGGAAGGGGTTAAGTAAAAAAGCAATAACAAAAATATAAACACATTTTTAAACAAGTTGGAGCCATGTTCCACTTTTGTGAATACATCAAAAATGTGTTTGAATACAATCTTCAGCTCAATTCCGTATTAGTGTTTATGACTTGTAAGCGAATTAATTCACAAAAAGGAATAATTTAAGTCAATAACAATTAATATTCAATATATGTTCAATGTCAAGAATACATATTGACATGACTACTACTGATTTTTTATATCACTTTTTTGGTGTCCCTATGATTTATTAACACATTTCTCCTTGCGTTATACAATGTGAGAAATAATACATTCTGACAGTTTTGTAAATAGTTTATGTTTCCAATGCACTCTTTGGTATGTGGCATTATATCCTCTTCAGACAAACACATATTTTTCCATGTAATCGAAAGTAAAACAAGTAATGTTCCTGCAGCGTATCATGTCAGCACCCTAATGTAACTAGTGTATAAAATAGACATTTTTTGTATTGTATTGCTATATTCATCATCGAGTTATTAAAAAACTTCAACCATGCCAATTATTGTGATATAATCAGATGTAAGATCGTGTGACATCAATTTCTGGCAAGAATCAGGATCAAAGGTCGTATGATGTCAATTCCTGTTATGCCACTGATGTCAAAGGGTGGTCTAAAAGTTGCCCCTTACATTTTGTTTTGTATAATTGTTCGTGTTTGTGTTGACTAGCAGAGTACGGGCTTATGTACTTTATTGTTCATGTGAAAGAGTGTTTTTTGGCAGATTTTTGCTTCATTCAGCTAATTACGAACAATTAGTTTGTTGCTTTTAGCATGTGTTTGTAGGCCCCCGTACCATTTTAAAAATATTAGATTTGGGATTGTTTGCTATTTTCGTTATTCCCTATCAAGCCCCTAACTTCCTTTAAGTCTCTAGAGAACCATAGGGCTGATTTTATTTTTTCTCAAATTCATTTCTATTCGAGCACTTTCATTTACGGTATATGCTGCTGTTCGTTTGCACTTTAGTGCTGGTTGGTTTAAGTCATTAATACAGTCATTGGTTGCGGTAAAGATCAATTTAGCTGATTTATCTTAGCTCAAAAAGCTTGTCAATATTGTGCATGTTTCTTCATTTGATTAAAAAGTGCTTTTATTGATATCCTAATGTTGCTATGAAAAAGGAAATGTTGAAAGGAATTTGTTGGAGGCTAAGCCACTGAAATCTGGCCATGAGTGTGACACATTGACCACATAAAGTACACCTTGCGATCATTCAAGTATGGATGTTCATTCAATAAATCAATCAATCAGGATCTATAAAGTGCGGCTGCTTCACCCGTAAGGGTCTCGAGGCCAACCTCAGGCATGTGGAAAAAGGTACAAGAATGGATCCTTAAGGTGGATCTGGACAGCTTCCTTCATGACATCCCAAAACCACTAAAACCCTCGACTTCCACAAAGGCTCTAACCTCTACTTAAAAACCCACTTCACGCACAGCACAATAGCCACCTAACACCAGCTGACCCTTCTCGATAGAGGGAAGTCCTTCCTGACAGAAAGGAAACTCAGAATATTAGTCCAGTTGTCGATACAATCTTATCTCAATTGAGGTAATGCTAGGCTAAGGGTGTCCACAAGACCTACCAAAGGTCTTAAGAAGTATGAAATGATCACACCAAAGCTGAGTGAACCACATTGGCTCCCCACTACCTGCCTGCTTCATATTCAAGAACGGCTGCATCGTGTACAAGGCAGTCAAATCTAGTAACCTGTTGTACCTCACAACTAAGAACAAGACCTCTAGCGGACCCCTTGAAGCAGCGTAAAACTGAAAAAACTGGAAATAGGAAAAACAGATGAGATGCCAAGCCTCCTCTTGTTATGCACCAAGAGCATGACACTCAATCACAATTCAGATCCTTCAGTCCCCACTGTCTTTTCCACTTCCCAAAGGAGCTAAATACTCATCTTTTCAAATAAGTCCTTTGTTTGATAGAGAGTGTAGGTTCATGTGATTGAGTCTAGGGTACACTCGGCAACAAGGTGGTTATACAAGAATGAACCCCTTCCATGCTCATGACGAGCTCAGCTCCTCATGCAGTACACTGCTCGTGTGCTTATGACGAGCTCAGCTCGTCATGAACAAGGGGATCCAGTAAATGTTAGCACAGAGGGGGAATTGCTGCAGCAGTCAAGGTGTTAAGTCTGTTTTCAATGATTTGGGAGAAGCATCTGATTTTGCAGATCCAAGCTGTGCTTTTGTTGCAAGTGAGGTACATGCTCCAATGATAAGGGTTCCTCAAGCTTACCCCTTCTCTGTCCTGCCTGTAGTAACTAGAGCGGAGGATATTTTGAGCTGGATTGGGTTTAGATTGTTTGTTGCCCATCCATTGGTATTGTTGGCTGCTCTCTGAACACAGACAATTAATATTTCAACATCTTTGTTGATGAGGAAGTTTTAATGAGATGATTGCTCAAACCAGACTCCATTCCAGGCATTACTTGCAGCTGCCCCATTCCAGAGTGCATCGGTGGACTTAAACCAATGCTACAAATTTGAAAAAGGATGGGGGAATTGCATTCAAGCCTACTGAGTACTTTTACTAATCTGGAGTCCCATTATCATGAACTCCACTGTTCTTTGCTGTCCTGAGTGGAGACTGTTTTCTGTTGCTGATGTGTATGCTGCATTTCAGAGGCAATGGGCAAGCCCTTCCCAGAGATCATCCCAATAGTGATTGTCTGTTTTAAACTGTCCCAGTGTCGACCACTTTGCCTTGCAATCTATAGCAAATGGCTTTGGTATGGCATTAAGTTGAACCGATTGTATGCAAGCTCCACTGGTTATAGTTATAGCAATTGAGTCCACATCAGGGGTTGTTTCTCCATTAGGGCTAAGGGACTGCACTCCTCTGAACTTCCAACACGTTTACCTAAAAAAATATTAAATAGATCGATTGATTTAGAGGTTCGATCATATCTCTCAACAAATCGATGTATGTAATTCAGGCTATCTCCCCTTCTTGCTCTGAAGCAGGAGACGGAATCCAGGCAGTAAATCAATTTTCTGCAATGTGGCGCACAACACAGGTATTACCTTTCTACAGCCCTTCTTTGTCATTATATTCTATGGTAGTATCCCCTGTAGACTAGGAACACTGTCAGCGCCAGGGTTCCGCGTGTCAGAGTCTGCATCTCCTCGTGAGGCCAGACGTCCGTCATTCACAAGCATAGTGCCCACGCTTTCCCATTCGTCAAACGTAGGAGTGGATGCAAGCACGTGTGATTTGGCACCTTGTCTTCAGTAATGGTAATTTTTATAATGTTAACCTTATGGTAAGTATATTTTGTTGAGAACCCCAGTCAAGCTAACCTCCCCCACTATGACACCCCAGACCCTAGCTGCAGGTCTCTGGGCCCTTCAGAAGTGGAGTTGATGTATTTATTCCCCTACAAAATTAATCATAAAGATGAGCGGGGTTTTTGTACCCTTGCAAATTTGATCTAAATACCCATGACACGTGCACAGGGAGAAATATGTGCATAAAATAAAGATAGTTATATGCTGTATTTCACAAGTTTTACTTAATCTTGCATACCCAAGAGTGTTAGCTACTTAATCCTGTGTCGATGCTGTAATTTTTTATTTATTATATTACTCTTGTATATAGTATACTTTGAGTTCTGCCAGGGGTTTGACTGGCTTTGATTGAGAGCTCTGGCACTGATGCTGAAGGCAAAGCAAAGTGCCTGTCAGTGGCTTGGCCGCCTTGCAGAGCACACAGACCAATGGTCATGTATTCTACTTACAAATTACATTCTGTGTAAATGTGTGTGCAAGGGGTCTTCGGATGTCAAAATATTTACAAGGCAAAGTAAAAGAAAATAAAGTGCTTGAATGTGACTGAGTGCAGTGTATGTTTAGGGGTGGTGAAGTGAGTGAGATGCAAGGAAGTGCATTCGGGGGAGAATGAAAAGCTGGTGATGAAGAGGAAAGAGAGGTGGTTAAAGATGTGCAGATAGATGAGATAATCAGGCATAGATAACTTACATAAAGCACACATAACTGAAGGCCAATACTCCTTCTACAGACCTCAATAATATTTAATTCACAGACTCACAATTTCAGAATCAAAACATTTCAAATGTTAAATATTTATAACAAAACATTGTTGTTACTCATTTATCTTAAACAGCTAACAACCACTGACAAAGTCAATAGTACTGACAGGTTTGATGGATATGTCAGTTGTTGTGTTACATATCTGGATGCAATTACCTCTCAGAGATAAACCAAAATACAGGTCAGGTGGCACACTATGGGAATCACAGACATTTATTTTACATGTTCCCCTTTATAGAGCCCCTACTTTTCATCCTATTTAAAGGTGAAGCTGTCGGTGCCTCCGGAAGCCTGGTTAGAGCATTGTCTTTCAAAGTCAATGCCACATGCAGGGCATAAAACTGGGCAAGCACACACTTTAAAGGGCCTGAAGTTGTCGCACTGTATAACTTGCACATTACAGTAACTGTTAAACATATTAATGCAGTAAGATATGGGGCAGTTTTTAATGTCTTCAATATTTCAATGTTATACGTTCTCACTGCTTTATAAACCTTGCTTGCTCATTAAATTCATGTGCTTTAAAATCCACCAGTCCTGGTATCTTTAGAATCCCCAACATGTCGTAAAATAGGAAAGGATGTCATTTTGGCCTGAATATTTTATGTGTACAAAAACTATAGAGACATAAATGCAAATGGCTCCAGATTTCAAACAAGCTTTGGTAAAGTCAATAAGTCTGGGGCTGGTCACAAGCCATTTGGCAATTCTTATTTTGTCATGATGTTTGCAAAACATTATTGTTCGGGCTCTCAATAAATATAAAAAAATCTAAAATCTCAATAAATCTAAAAAAAACAATGGCTAAAGGCAATACTATTTTCTGGTCTCAAAAAAATAAACACATGACCATGGTACACCTGACATTGAAGGGTACTGCTTTGCGTGTGGATGTGCTCCTTGTGAAATTGCGTGTAACAAAAAACAATATCTCAACAGGTGTTATTTTATAGGCTAGTGTTAGAACCGGGAGTCTCTGGTTGGCAGAGGTAAGTACCTTAGCCCAAGTAGGGACCCCTGGTTCCGGTCAGGGCGACGGAATAACCCTCTGAGATAACCCCTGCTCACCCACTAGGTAGCATGGCGCGAGCCGTCTAGGCTAAACTCGGAGGCAATGTGGATAACATTTGCACTTAACACAACAATAATTCCCCAATCCACCACAAACTGAGACCACACAGGTAAGTATATATAAAGTATAGCTTTATCTAGTTTCAGCAAGGTAAATCAAGCAGTTGCACGATAAACACTTCATTTAGAAAAATGTTGCACTTAATTCTTAATGGTTCTTGTAAATAGGCAGTCCTCAGCATTAAAACAAAACAGTCTCAAGTCTCTCAAATCAGGTCTAAAAATATTGCCCCTGATTTCTATGCAATCCGCTCTCAAAACGAGCAAGGGACCCTCTGCCCACGCGTGCTCTTTGGCGTGGGCTCCATGCGCTGCAAATGCGCTCCTTGCGCGAGGCCCGGGGACTCTTTCTCTCCCCCCGGGACAGACTCACGCGTTCTTAGGCGTCGGGCGCCTCGCGCACAGCAGATCTCCCGCGCCTCCACCCCGGCCGGTCCCCTGTCCTCTCCCGCCCGCTCTCGACAATCCAACGAGCGGCGGGGGAGGTGGTGCTGCTCACCTGGTGGGGGACGGCTGGCCCGGGGTGCGGGACGCTTCAGATTCCCTCGGCGAGGTCGGCTCTCGCTGAGGGGTCGTCCCCTCTCTTCCTTCTCTCCTCGCCGGGACCAACCAATCCCGTCGCGGCAAATGGGGCGAGCCTCCAGCAGCACCCGGGAGTCAGCCAATGGCAGAGCGGCTCCCGGGCCAGGCAAACAATGACGCTCCGCTCCTCCGGCCAATCACGGCCTACCACCACGGATGACGCTGCACCGCACGGGCCAATCCCGTCGCAGCGTTAGTGAGGGGGCTCGGCTCCCTCAACCAATGGGAGCACGGCGGCTTCGTTCTTCGCCGCTTCAGCTCCCCAACGATCGACGATCTTGAGGGGGGTATTCCTGGCCCCCGGGCCGCGGCGGTGACACGGCTGGCAGTGGTTTTCAGTGCGCCTCGCACTGTGAAGGCCCACAAGTCTCCGGCAAGCCCCACACCCGCGTGTCGATGAACACGCCGATCTTGGCCACTCAGCAGGCTGGGTCAGCGCGGCGCTCTCAAGCAGATTAGAGAGCAGCCCGTGCGCTAAGCAGGCAACCAGCAAAGTTCCACGATCTCCTTGCCACACAGCAGCTTCAGGTGGGGGCACGGCAGATTCCTGCAGTCCTTGGACAACCTTTATGTCCCTGGGTTGCAGACAGGGGGCCAGCTCTTCTCAGGCCCTTGGAGATTCAAGTTGCAGACACAGCACACAGCAAAGTCTTAGCAGTTTCAAGTAGGCAGGGTCACAGCACACAGCAAAGCCCCTTTTCTTCTCCTCAGCTTCCAGGTAGCCAGTAGAACAGGTCAGCCCTTAGAGCACACAGCAAGGCAGTCTTTCTTTAGTTCTCTAGCCGTCCTCCTTCCAGCCGAGGTTCCTTCTTGGTTGCAGAATTTCAGAATCTAAACTTCTGTAGTCAGGGGTCCTTTCCTTATACCCCTCAATGTCTTTGAAGTTCTTTGAAGTCTTTGTGCATGGAGGCCCTTAGTCCAGTCTAAACCAGTTCTGGGGGTTGCGGAGCACTGAGGTGTCTCTGGTTTTCTTCTTCCTGTCAGCTTCAGGGCCAGAGGTGTCAGTTGACCACCAGGGGAGAGCTAACGTGGGGGAGGTAGGCAGGCGCAGCTCAGCACTTATCAGGCATTCCTTCCTCCCTCCTCCCAGGCAGGCAGATGTGCCCTTTCATCCCCGGGATGGCTCCGACCCTCTCCTCGGGGGCTCTGCAGCCCCCCTGTCACACCCAAGCATTCCACAAACCCAGGCACACAGAAAGGTTTAGACAAGAGAACAGCCACTTTCTAAAAGTGCTATTCTCCAACACAGGATTTAAAAACACCCTTCACTAAAAGTATTGTCATTAAATTCTGAGTTCAGGGATATCTTTCACTTATGTCCCATCTTGTTCCTATGGGAAGATAGGCTGGTATCACATGGGCCCAGCCTCCTCCATGTTACTCTATGGAGCAAGATAGCCTTACAGCAGTGAGCACACAAAATGGCTGCAGCCCACTACCAGAGCATATTACCTGCACTAGCACATGCTCTACCTTATCCATACACTGCACCCTGCCAAGGGGGGTACCTTGAGCCTTCCATAGGGGTGACTGATGTGCACAGACAGGGAAGGGTTAGGCCTAGCCAGTGGGGACACTGGCCAGGCTGACATGGCAGTCACTGACTGCACACAGGCTCTGCGCGGGCAGGCCTGAGTCACCATTTTAAAGCTACTCATGTGGGTGGCGCAATCTGCGCTGCAGGCCCACTAGTAGCATTTGTCATCACCAGCCCTGGCACACACAGTGCCCTTTACTAGGGACTTCGTGGTGATACAAATATGCCAATCAGGTATATTCAAACAATATCACAATTTACAGAGGGAGCACTTACACTCTGACACTGATCAGCAGTGGCAGAGTGTCCAAAGCATCTAAATCAGCAAAAACGAAATCCAGCACAGCATCAAAACACATGAGTCAGAGGCAAAAAGATGGGGGAAGAACCACGCCAAAAGGTGTCAGGTCTAACAGCTAGTAAATTAACATGCACATTTAGTTGCAAAAGGAACAAGCAGGGAGACTCAAAGTTTCAAAGATGTGCCAAAGGCACATTAAATTTAGAACAAATAGAGTGGAAACAGTAGGATGTGGGAGTAACCTGACAAAACTTTGTGCACATAAGTGCTCATGACACACAGGGTGGACGGCGCAAGTGACAAGTGACACAGCGATGAACGGTGCAAAGTGAACAATGGTGATAGTATTTACAAAGTACTTGAGGTTCACAGGTAGGTATTTAAAAAGATTAACAGAGGGTTTAGAAATTTTGTGAACCAGAGTTTAACGCCAAAAGTTGCACTGTTAAGTCAACGGTGTTTCGGCCCGTCAGAAGTTGGGGTCATCATCAGGACTAGGTTACCTTTTGGGTAGTGCTGTACATAAAGGGAATAAGGAAAAGAGAGTAAGTTAGGGAACAGGCAAGGCAAGTAGATAAAAAGAAGAGAATCTGTTGGTATGGTAGTAAAAGAATACCTAATAAGGGAAAAGAAACTAGATAGTAAAATCACACATTGAGGGCGGAGGATACGGGTGGTCCAAGGGCTCAAAGGGGAGATCAACAGGAGGAAAACAATGAAGGGCGCTGCAGAAGGGAAAGAATAATAATAATAATAATAAAGCCATTTGTAGAGCGCCTGGTTACACTCAAAACGGTGTGTCCCCGCGCTATGGATACAGTCCCCCCCCGTGACCTAGCCACCAGTAAAAAGTCACTGAGACATGACCAAAATCAACTATTGGGGTTTTTTTGTTTTTTGGTTTTTTTAAGATACGTGGAAAGAGATGAGTTTTCAGTTTGAGGCGGAATCTTGCTTCTGATGGTTCCATTCGGATTTCAATAGGTAGTTCGTTCCAGTAGTTCCCTGCCAAGTACCTGAAAGAGTGACCTCCCATTCTTGCCCTGTAGATGCGAGGCACTCTGAACAGCATGCTCCCTAGTGATCTTAAATTGCGTTTTGGGCAGTGAATGGATAGAAGCTTTTGTAGATATGCCGGCCCTTTCCCGTGAGCAATGCGATGTGTAATGCATAACGCTTTAAACCTAATACGCTCCTTAATGGGAAGCCAATGGAGCATCGCTAGGGCTTGCTTCCCTGATGCTCTTCTGGGCAGGTTCAGCACCAGGCGGGCAGCAGTGTTTTGGACACAGTGCTGTAGCCCTTTCTTACTTAGGCCGATCAACAGGGAGTTACCGTAATCCAGGTGGGGGGTAACTAAAGCATGTATCAAAGATTACCTGGAGCTGATGGGCAGGAGGTTTGAATTTGAATTTAAAAGCATTTATAGAGCGCTCATATACTAGGCAGTTTCTTGGCGCTTAAAAGTTAACAGTGGCAAGAACAGGTAGACAGAAAACAGTGGCTAACCGTGAAACGCTTGCTGGAACAGGAAGGTTTTTAAGGCCCTGCGATATTCCATATAGGAGGGCAGAAGTCTTACTGAAGAAGGAAGGGCGTTCCAGAAGGTGGGGGCCAGAACTGAGAATTTCTGACCACCAGCTCTTTTCTTCTTAAAGCGTGGTACTGTCAGCAAGCCTAGGGAGGAGGAGCGAAGAGCTCTCTGCGGGCAATAGTTTGTGACAGCAGAATTAATAAATGCCGGGGCAGTGCCCGCTCGGGCTTGAAAAGTGAGGCATCCCAATTTAAACAGTGCCCGCTGTTTAATAGGGAGCCAGTGAAGGGCTTTCAAAAGGGGGGTGGAATGGTGTGACTTAGCCAGGCCGTAAACCAGGCGGGCTGCCTGGTTCTGGACCAGCTGAAGACGATGGAGAGCATATGCGGGGACACCGTTATAAACGATGTTCCCGTAGTCAATTTTTGATAGGACCATGGCCATTATTATCAGTTTGAGGGCAGGAATAGAAAATAACCGGGATATTTTCCTGATGGTCCGTAAAGAGAAAAAACAAGAAGAAACAACTGAACTAATATGTGAATGAAGTGTGAGTTGATGATTAAGAGTAATACCTAACGTTTTAACTGATAGGGAGGGAGTGGGGGGGTACCCAGGGATGATGGCCAAAAAAGAGGTGACCAGGGATTACCGATACCGCCCGTCAGGACCAGCTCCGTTTTGTCCGGATTTAGCTTGAGGTGGTTCATATTCATCCATTCACGGATGAATAACATCACGGACTGGAAGCCGGTTTGACCTGACGAGACCGGGGACAAATCAAAGATAAGTTGGAGGTCGTCGGCATAGTTATACACCTCGACCTCCATGTGCTGTAAAGAAAAAATAAGAGGGAAGATGTATAAATTAAAAAGTAAGGGGGAAAGGGAGGAGCCCTGGAGATCCAGTACTTTCCGTAAGGTTTTGAGGATTCCAAAGCATCTGCCAGTCACCCTTCCAATATGTTGTCCGAAGGACAAACTGGAATCCAGCAGGACCCCCAGATTCATCACCGTCGCTGATGGGGAGGGTGTCGACCCTAATTAGGACGGCCACCACGCTGATGACCATATTGATGGAATTCTCCCAATTACCAACAACTCTGTCTTATCCCCGTTGAGGCGCAAGCAGTTATTATTCATCCAACTGGCAACAGCCAAAAGGCAGGTGGAGAAGTTCACTGCAGCCTCACTCTGGCCCTGAGCAAGAGTGATCATTAATTGAGTATCATCGGCATACGTGACAATGTCTACTCAAAATGATTCCACGATTCGGGCCAGGGGTTCCATATATAGATTGAATAATGTCGGGCTCAAGCTCGAGCCCTGTGGAACCCCATACTTTAGCCCTCGAGGGGAAGATTTGAATGGGGACAGTATACTTGAAAGCTTCTGTCCTCTAAGAAGGATCTTATCCACTAATGGGCTGATCCTTCCACTCCCATATCCATAAGACGGGCTAGCAGCGGGTGTGCGATACGGTGTGAAACGCCGCACTTAGGTCTAATAAAACCAACGCTGCTGTCTGCCCCTCATCCGCTATTTGCCTAAGAAGCTCCGTGGAGAATAGGATGGCTGTTTCCGTGGAATGTCTGGCTCTAAACCCAGACTGTGTTGGGTGCAAAAGGTGACCTTCTTCTAGGTGTTCCATCAGCTGTAGATTAACTATTTTCTCCACCACCTTCATACAGAACGGGAGGAGAGCGATGGGGCGTAGGTTCTGTAACTGGGAAATATGAAGGTTGGGTTTCTTTTTCAGGAGGATCACCTGAGCCCTTTTTCACGAGTCTAGCACACGGCATTCCTTACAAGACAGAGAGGCCATGTGGCTAATGTGATCTATTACCCCTTCAAGGACACTCCTGAAGCTCTTGGGCGGGGCAGCATCATTGGGGGAGCCTGAATGAATACTCTTTGCAATGCTCAGCGTTGCCTGCCTATCCGGGACTTTAAAACTGTTTAAATCCGGGGCTGTGGCATGGCTCTTTCCCTTGTCACACTGGCTTAAGGACACATCTGTCCTGGCCGTGAAGGAAGCATATATTTTTTCCACTTTGTTAACAAAGTGGTCCGCAATAGATTCACATAATTCGTCAGAAAAAGTATCTTGCGCAGTTAATTTTTCAGGGGCTGTGAGCTCTTTATATGTAGCAAATAATTCTTTAGACGGATTATCCGCAGTTTCAATTCTTTCTTTAAGGAACACACCCTTTGCCTCTCTAATAAGTTTGTGGTATTTTTTCAATTCAGTTCTGTATTGCTATTTGCACCCTGAATCGTAGTTTTTACGCCAGCTGCGTTCTAACTTTTTACAGACAGCTTTAGCTTCTATTAGCTCTCCTCTTTGCTAAACCATGGAGCAGTTTTAATCCGCCTTACGGGAGTCTTACGGGAATCAAACCAGGATCAGAAGAAGCGAAGGCACCCAGTGCAAGGAGCACTGGGTGGACTAGTACTCATCAATGGATTGGCCGGGAATGTGAGTAAGCGGTAGATCACTAACCAAGGGTTCTGGGATAGGTGTCCACAAGCGGTTAACATCTGTCAAGTAAATTGGGCCACCAATGAGGGTACCAATAGGTGTCCTGGGTCTGTGCAAAAAGGGACAGGAACGTCGTAAGAGGGGCATAAAATGTGTGGATGGCAGGCGGTGGATAAAGCAGAAGGTATGCTGACAGAGAACATACAAAAATGTATGTGCAAGTTCGCTGGGGTAATCCAAGGTCAGTGTGATTGGGACACGTCCAGGAGCTGGGTGAAAGATGACAAAGTTGATAATTAGGGAGGGGTCGATGGAATGAATGCACTAATAAACCAGAGATGGGTTGGAGGAGAAACTGCAGCATGCCATAACTCATAGTAGGAAGAGGTGTGGCGCCGCGGCCAGGGCGACTGACGCTGGAATCTGGGGACCCCGGTTCGATCCCCGGCTCCGGCGGCAGGTTAGCCCAGCACCATGTGACTCTGGGCAATAGCTCGCTTAATCTTCCCGACGGCCCCCAGCGCCTAGAGACCCTTACGGGTGATTGTGCGCTTTACAAATGTGGACTTTACTTTACTTTATAGTAAAGTCAGTCAATGGCTGAAGTATGTAAATAATGCCGCATGATGCATTCTGGAGCAGGTGGAAGAAAAATGTGAATGACACAACCACAGAGTAATGGTTGAAGTCTGGGTGAAAACACCTATAAGTAACTATGTTATACATACTTTTAGTAAAATCAAAAGGTTTTGGCTAACACAGACCTAAATAAGCCATCAGTCTGGCATGAGAAAGAAGGCAGAAAAGAAGGGAATGATGGAAGGAAGGTATATAAAAAAGGAAGGAAGAAGGGATGAAAGGAAGGAAGGCAGAAAGTAAGGGAGGGAGCCAAAAAAGGAAGGAATGAAAAAGGAAAAAAGGAAACAAGAAAACAAGGAAGAAGGAAAAAAAGAGAAAAAACAAGTAAAAAAGAAAGAAGGGAAGAGGGCAAAAAAGAAAAGAACACAAAAATAAACAGAAAAGAGGGGAGGAAAGAAAGAAAGGAAGAAATAAGACAAAAAGAAAGATGGGAAGAAAGAAAGAAGGCAAAAAAGAAAGAAGGATAGACAAAGGCAAAGAAGGTAGAAGCAAAAGAAAGAAGGTAAAAATAAATAAAGATGAAAGAATGAAAGAAGGAAGGCAACACAGAAAGAAAGGGGAAGGCAAAAAGAAAGAACAAAGGAAAGAAAGCAAGAAGAAAGAAAGAAATAATGAAGGAAAGAAAGAAAGAAAGAAAATGGAAAGAAGGCAAGAAAGTAAGAAGGAACAAAGGTAAAAGAGAAAGAAACATTTAAAGCAAGAAGTCATGAAGAACATAAGAAGAAAAAAGGCAAAAAGAATGAAGGAAGAAAAAGGAAAAAGGAAAGAAGGCAAGAAATAAAGATGCAAAAAAGAAAGCAGGGCAAAACAAGAAATAGAGGCAAAAACAGTAAGAAAGGAAAGAAAGAAAAAATGAAAGAAGCCAAATGAGAATGGAAGAAGGAAAAAAGAAAGAATGAATGAGAACAAAGGAAAGAAGAAAGAAAGAATGAATTAAAAATTAAAAATTGAAAGTAGGAAAAAAAGAAAGAGAAAGAGGGAACGAAGTTAAAGGAAACAAAAGAATGAAAGAAAAGGGGAAGAAGGCAAAAAAGAAAATATAAGGAAAGAAAGAAGGAAAGAAAAAGAAAACGCAATAAAGAAAGAAAGAAGGAACAAAAGAAGACAAAAAAGGCATAAAGGAAAGACAGAAGGAAAGACTGAAAGAAGAAAGGAAACAATGAAAGAAAAAGTAAGGAAGAAGATGGAAAGAAGAAATTAAAGAGGGTTCTCAGTATAAAATATTGGATACTAAAACCCAAATAACACCCCACCTATGTTTAAATAAAACTGTTACAAGTATGCTGCAACCTAAATACAATAACAATTGGTTTTCTTCCTGGGCAAAGCTTATCGAAAAAACATTGGTGAAACCGAGTCCAGGACACAATATGGTATGCTGTGAAATAGCAGCAATCCACTTCAATAGGAATTTACAACAGCATTGGAAGGAGACAGGAACTGATAAAGCTGGATTGTGCCATGCGCTCATTTCACATGCGTCCTACTATCACATCAGGCAACACTGGCACTAAAAGGAACTCTGTGTGTGCAGATGTGCAGCCTGTGAAAGAACAAAAATGCAGCCATTCAAAGAGATGTTAACAAAAGGCTTAAGTAGGCGGACCCATTGCCTCATGCTGTACAGTGACAACAGTCCAATGGGTGAAGAGAGGTGTGTGAAAGTCCCTTTAAGTAAGTATATTATGCAAATTATTTTACTAAAGTCAAAAGGTCTTGGCTAACGCCAGGCCTAAAAAGAACTTTGCACTGAGGTGTAAAATCCCTAGTAGTCAAGGTATTAAATGAAAGCACTAATGTTAGACCTCGCATCCTTGGCATGGTTTCCCCCTATCTTTTTACCTCTACTTCCTGTATTTTTGATGCTGTGCTGGATTTCGATTTTGCTGATTTAGATGCTTTGGGCCCTTTGCCACTGCTGATCAGTATTAAAGGGCTAGTGCTCCTTGTGGAAATTGTTATTGTGATTGGATATACCTGATTGGAATATTTGTATCACCACGAAGTCCCTAGTAAAGTGCACTGGGTGTGCCATGGCTGGTGATGGCAAATGCTACTAGTGGGCCTGCAGCACTGATTGTGCCACTCACATGAGTAGCCCTAAAATGGTGTCTCAGGCCTGCCACCACAGTACCTGTGTGCAGTCCGTGAACAGCCATGTCCTCCTGGTCCGTGTCCCCAATGGCCATGCCTAGCCCTTCCCTTTCTGTACACATTGGTCACCCCTATGGAAGGCCCAAGGTACCCCCCTGGGCAGGGTGCAGTGTATATGAAAGGTAGAGCATGTACTTGTGCAGGTGACATGCTCTGGTAGTGAAAGGCAGCCATTTTTGTTTTTCACTATTGTAAGGCTACCTTGCCCATTGGCTATCATGGGGAATGCTGACTACAGTGGCTACCAGCATATCTTCCCATAGGAGCAAGGAAAGACATAAAAGTCTGGTATCCCTGAACTCAGAATTTATTAACACATCTTTTAGGAAAGGTGTTTTTTAAATCCTGTGCCCCAGTTCTAACAACTAACATCACAAGATGCAGCTAATCTGTTATGTTGGCCATAAACTGTCAGGTGTCACCATAAGGATGTTTCAATTATTTTAGAGAATCTTGTTGCTCATAATTTCTTATCAGTTATAGTTTTTGAAAATTAAATGCTAGTGTGCCAACTTCATACTAGTACAACCATGTTGCTATTATAGGACACATGCTCAGCCTAATGTCAATAGACAGACATTTTTGCAATTTATTGCTAGTGAGTAGTGTCAGTAAAGCGGGAGCGGATGGGAAGGTTAAAAGTGAGTTGCAGCTTCTGAGTCAATTAATTTCCAAGATACCTTCTGGACACCACTTTAGAAAAAGAAACACACATTTCATATCCATCTCAGGGCCTCATTTTGATGTCAGTTGTAGAGCCTCAAACCTGCGGTCAGAACCTTTCAGACCAACATCTTCGGTTCCCCTTTGACCACCATATTAGGATGACGGTGGTTGGAAGTGAAACTGGCCGGTCATTCCGGCTGGCTTCCGACGGGCTCAAGGAATCCATTGGCCAGTCGGAACCAGCATGCAAGCCCTTTAGAACAGCGTTTCTGCCATCGGGAATATGATGTCAGTTTCCCACAGGCTTTCCATGTCGGGTTTTCTGACATAAAAAGCCTATCGGAAAGCGACTTGGGGGCCCCTAGCATGGCCCCCTTGCAAGAGTGGCCTCCGGTTGGGGATCTGGGGGGCAAATATGGTGCCCCCCTGTCAATCCCTGCACGGCATGGCAGGCACCACAGGTGCAGGGATCAACAAAAACTCCCATTTCTTTATGGGAGCTTGTGCTGCGACTGGTTTCCGACCGCAGTACAAGCTCCCACAGAGAAATGAGAGTGTGGTTGCATCCTAATAACGGAGGTCGTCGGTCCCAAATCCACAATGGTGTCGGGCAGAAGTGAGTCCGCTGACATCGTAATGAGGCCCTAAGTGTCAACGTTGTTTGTTGTGTACAAATGATCCATATAGGTTTTGTAACTTCTTCAGGGAACTGCACACTCACTAATTGCAATTCACACATGTTTTTATAGTGAACAGGAATTTCTATTGCTGAAGTCAGGATTATATTACTTTATTTATTATTTATTTGTTTATTTTTGAGTTTTATAGAGCGCACACTTGACCCGTTAGGGTATCAGAGTGCTTTACAGGAATCAGCAGCAGTATACAAAGGCTTGGAGAGGAGGGAAAGGGGGGCTTGGAACAGAGGGAAAGAAAGAGGGGACAAAGTAACAGTTACATTTACACTTTGCAGGGAACACAAGGGTTCAAAGTCAGTGGTGAGAAGCTCAGAGAAGCCGGGAGGATAGTGCCTGTGCACTCCCAGGGATGCAAAGCAAGAAGATGGGGCAAGATCTCATCACAGGCAGAGTTTAGGTGAGGAATTTTCCCATTTGGAAGGTTTTGGCATCTTTTTTTAAGCGAGGCAGTGACGGGATTCTTCTGATGGCGGGCGGGAGTGAGTTCCATATTCTTGGTGCGGCTCCAGAGAAGGCCCGGTTGTATGTTTTCTTTTTCTTAAAACATGCAGGTTGGAGCAGGAGGTCTCTGGAGAACCGTGAGTTTTTCGTCCCTTCGGATAGCACGAGTTTCCGTGCAAGATAAGCAGGGGAGTTTGTGTATAATGCCTTGTGCGTGGTACATGCCATTTTGAGTTCGATTCTGGCCTGTAGGGAAAGCCAGTTCAGCACTTTCAAATGTGATGAGATATGATCGAACTTCCTTGAGCCTGTTAGAAGCCTGGCGGCCACGTTGAAGCAAGCTTTTGAAGGTGCCAGCGAGATCTTGGGTAAACCCGAGAGTGTAGAGCCATATTCCATTCTTGAGATGAGTAATGCCTGAACAGCCATTTTAAAATCAGGAGTGTCAAGGAAGGGTTTCAGTTTCCTTAGATAGCTCAGGTGGAATCTGGCTGATTTACCCATCGAGTTGATGTGGTCCCGCGTCTTCAAATTACTGACCAGGGTTATTCCGAGGGATTTTTCAAAGTCAACAATGGTTGGAGGCCAGTTTAAGGCTGTGATGGCCTTGATCCATATATGAAGCTCAGGGTTGGTTTGGGTGGGGATATTAGAATAAATTCTGTGTTTTTTGCGTTGAGTTTGAGTTGGCTGGATGAGAACCATTGGACTTTCAGTTTCAAGGCTTCATTCATGGAGAAAATCTCCTCGATAGAGGAGATCTTGATGTAAATCTGGGTGTCATCTGCGTACATGTGGTACGAGATGTTTGCGGAGTGTAGTACTTCGGCAAGCGGTTCTAGGTAAAGGTTGAAGAGGGTGGGGGACAGGGTTGAACCTTGGGGGACTCCAACAGGGACCGGGGAAGGGGCAGACACATTGCCATTAATCAGGTATCTATGCGATCGGTTGTGTAGGAAGGACCTAAACCATTCCAGGACAGAGCCACCAATACCCATCCTGAGTCTGAGGCGTTCAAGAAGTTTCTCATGGCTGACCATGTCGAAGGCTGAGGACAGATCCAAGAGGATTAGAAGACAGGTTTTGTCTTGGTCCAGGGCTTGGAGGGCATCATCCACAATGTGAAGTATGGTGGTTTCCGTGCTGTGTCAGAGCCTGAATCCAGATTGGAAGTCATCTAGAAGGTGGAAGTTGGTGATGTGTTGGCTCAACTGCTGTTGCACACACTTCTCTAGAACTTTAGCTAAGAGTGGGATGCTGGAGATGGGTCTAAAGTTGTTAGGGGAGGCAGGATCCAGCAACGTTTGTTTTAGGATGGGGAGGACTTGGCCAACTTTCAGCGAGTAGGGTACGGATCCCTGTAGAAGGGAGGCATTTATTATTGCAGTCCAGCTAGGAATGATGGACTGGGCGGCTGCAGCTAGGCAATTAGCAGGGAGTGGGTCATTGAAGTGGTTATTCAAGTTTAAGGTGGAAAGGATTTCTGAGACGGCGTGTTCGTTATAGCTTTTGAAGTCAGTCCAGTGTGCTTGGTTCTTGGGAGAAGCCTGTAGAGGCGTCGCGGAGGCAGATCCAGAGGGGGTTGAGAGTGAATGGCGGATCTGAGTTTGATTCCTAAGGTAATGATTTTGTCAGAGGAAAAGGAGGAGAACTCCTCAGAGGATATTAGCTATTTGGGGGTTTCTTTCAATGTTTTGGCCAGCTTGTTTGATTGGTGTTTGACCGGTTCAAATAGCTTGCGGGGTCTGTTTTTGGCATTCCCCATTTCAGATCTTTGAATTGAGGATGTTTTTGTTGTAGGTATTTCTGGCCTGGCGGAGAAGTTTTAACTGTGCGGCGGAGGGGTGCTGTCTCCAGATTCTTTCTGACTCCCAAAGGGATCTCCTCTCTCTGTTAAGGGACCCATTGAACCAGGGGGTTTTGTCTTCGGTTAGGATTCTTTTTAGTTTTAGCAGAGCAAGGTCATCAAGAATGTTAGTTAAATTTACTGAGTAATGATCATTAAGGTCACAGACCGATGTGATGTGAGGGGGGCAGGTCAGACTTGCAATGAGCTATCAGTTCACTGGGATCCAAGTTATTGGTGTCTCTAACCCAGCATTTGGGAATCACCTGTTGCGGTGCTCTGGTCGTCCGGGTGTCAGGTAGTAGGAAGTTGATAGCGTGGTGGTAGGACCAGTCACAAGGGTCTATAGCGATAAGTTTGACTATTGGTTCCATGGCAATGATCCAGTCTAAGGTAGTGCCTTTTGAGTGTGTGGGGAGTGAGTATACTTGGGTTAGGGCCTGTGTGGCTAGGAAATCTTTGATAACATTGACATGTGGAACCTTGGGGTCGTTCCAGTGCAGATTGAAGTCACCAAGGAAGATGTCATTGGAGTTGGCGGAGACTTTGGCTGTGATAAGTTCCATTAGGTGGTCAGTAAAGGCATCATTAGTGGGATGGTAAAAGATGTGCAGATTGAAGCGGAGTTGTTTCATACAGAGAGTGCTAGGTATTCAAAGGAATCTGTGGAGTCAGTCAGGAGTTCAGTGACATGGAGGTAAGAGCTATAAATGCAGGCACTGCCTGCTCCTTTTTTGCTGGATTGCCTATCCAATCTTGCAATTTTGTAATTGGGAAGGACTAGGAGGTCCAGGCATGGAGATGAGGATTCGTTGGGCCACAATTCGGTCAGGATTGCTAAGTCCAGGTTTTGGCTCAGTATGAGATCTGCAATATCGGCGGCATGTTTCACTGCAGAGCGGCAGTTGATTAGGAGGCCAGATAATGGGGGCTTGGGGAGAGCGCTGTGCGATGGGGCTGACAGGGGTACAGGCGCGAGGTTGCTATCAATCACACTTCTGTTGCGGCGAGTAGCTGACCTGTTTGGGTTGATTGCGACCATGCATATGGCCTGTTCGACCTCCACGACTGGTGGGTTAGGGACTGCTGGGGCCAGGTTATATGAGGGAATTTCCTCAATAGTAAGGTCTGGCGGACTCGGGGTGACAAGGGTAGAGTTGTAGGAAAGGAGGAGGGCTAGAGTATCCTCCTTGGAGACGTGGCATGGTTGCTTGCAAGAGCGGAGGTGTCTTGAAGACACCCTTAGGGGGTGAGTAGTGGGCTCTATGGTAGGGAGGGGGGTGGGGTTCCACGTGGACTTGAGCTCGAAGAAGGCACATTCATTGAGGTAAAGGAGGTTCATTAACTCTAGAATGGAGTTATGAATTGTAGGAGAGTAGGGTCTGCAATCCTATGATCACCCAGATTTTTGCTTTTTGCTGCACTGGTTTACGACTTTCCCTGGCTGTGGGCCTGCTAATCAGACCCACAGCCTAGCTGTTCTCTCTATCCAAATTGTACTCAGGTACTGAATTGGCACTGGGCCCTCTCCAAGTCCCTGTACCCAGGGCTGAGGTGCACCCAGAAGTCTCCCAGGGGCTGAAGCATGTATTGTGCCACCCCTGGGCTGACTAACTAAACTGACACAACTGGCTGCACGACAGCTGGGGCAAGGTGGTGTACTCACCCTTTGCTTTAGATATAGTATACCTATATCTAACCCTAAAATGGACACACAGATCTCCTATCAGTCACTCCTATGGCAGGCCTTAACAATCCTGAAGGCAGAGTGCTTGGAATCGTGTGAGATGGTGCTCTGGCGTGAGCTGAGCCTGTCTGCGGCTTTCGGGATCTATCCCTTAGCCGTTTCCATGATATCGCATACCATATACTCTTAAGTGCATTATAATCCTCGCGGTTATATGCCAACTCTGGTATCGCTTTATCAAAACATGTCGAGTAAGGTGTCATACGAATTGGAATACTAACCCCTCGCCAATTCTGGCGACGGGGTTAGCATTCCACCCTTCTAGAGGGACACGACATGTATGTAACCCCTAACCCCGGTTAAAGTCAAACAGAGCCTCAGCTCCACAAAATGGATGCTGCCACCGAGACACAAGTCTGCCCTCCTGCTGCTGGGAGTCCTCCCAGAGCAGGAGATAAGGACAAAGGGTTTCCTGCCAGGGGCGGTGCCAGCACCGTCCCAGACAGGATTTTGTGTATCCTAGGTAGGCAGGGCTTCAGAGGAAGGTGACTGCAAGTGGCACCCCGGTGCTCACTATGCATAGGCCGGCTTGAACCAGTTCCAGGGACACTCCAGACCCTGAGCTGGGGAAAAGCCCGCCAAGGAAGTGGGTGTAACCACCCCCCTCCTGGTCCCACCCATAGGGCAGGACCTAGTCGCGTGCCAGCCCCCTTTTCCCAGATAAAGGTAGGAGCAGGCCCCCTTCCAAATTAGATCATCTTTGGAATCAAGACACGACTTTCTACGAAAGGACTTCAAGATTTCCTTCTTCAAGATTCTCCCTTGTGACTAAGGAGTAGTCACCCTGCATCCGCAGGCACCATCGCAAGAACACTGCGGTCTGCTGTAAGTCCTTCCTCCGGAATCCGACTGCCCAGCTCGACAAGACCTGGCTTCCCTGGCACCTCCGACCTCTACTCACCTCTACAGCCAAGCTGAGAACCGTGAGTGCGACGAGACCTCAAGGGACCGACTATTGCCAAGACTGCACGACTTCTGCACAGCAAGCCCACCGAGTAATTTCCTGGCGAGTGCTTTGGGGTCCGAGAAGCCCCGACCCTGAGCAGCTCCAGCACCGAAGAGCAGCCCCCCAGCATCTCCACGATCGGCGTGGGGCCCTTCTGCTTTTTGCTGCTCACCGCGTTGTTTGGCTACTAGCCCGCTGGCTTGTGGCCTTCTGAACGACGCCCGACGACATCACTGCTGCTGGTCTGGTTGCTCCAGACTGGCCCTTGCTCCCTTCCAGAAGAGGAGCACCCCGGACCCTCCTGGTCCACTCAAGACGCCATTTTGAGTCCACCGCGTGGGCTTGAATTAGCCAAGGCTTTGTTGCCCAATCCTGGGTTCTTCGACGCCGACAGCTTCATCCATCGTGGGACAGCTCGCCTCTCCATCCTGGTCGCCGACAACGCCTCCTGGTCCGTGAGATCTGCAGAGCCAGCGTCGCCCACTCACCTAGTCGAGGTGACTACCATCCGGTGCCCTCCTGGTGCCCACTGACTACTGGCTAGTAGTCACGAACTTGGTCCCCTCTGCTTTCAGGTGTCATCCCTCTTCCAGATCCAGGCTTGGATCAACTCGAACTATCTTCACTGGTCGCCTGCCAGCATCTTCCTTCCAGGCTCCTGGTCCGGCAACGAGGATTCCCGACGTCTTTTCAGACATATGCAGCTGCAGCCCCTGGGCTAGGTAACTTCGGCATTTCGGTGCCCCAGCATAGCCTCACTATCCAAGGGTCAGGATCCACTGTCGTTTTCTCCCTACCAGGTCGGGTTCGCCCGTGAACACTAACTTTAACTTTACTAGCTTCCATAGACTTTGTCCCGCATCCCGCGTGAGAGTGCACACTCTGCACCCGAGTCCCCTGGGCCTCCTAGAAGTAATCTAACGATTCCCTAGTCAAGTCCTAGCGATTCCAAAGCCTATTAGTACTGTACTTACCTGCTAGTAATTTCGCATTCCACTTTTAGAGTATATGGTTTTTCGTGCCCCTCGGGCATTTGTGTATACCGTGCTAACTTAAGTATTTTCGTAAGAGTTTTGTTGTGTGCCTAGCACCCTGTCCTCATAAAGAGTACAGGGCTGTTGTGATTCTAATAAATACACTGTTTATTTTCATAACACTTGTGTGGTGTCCTTTCACTGGGTGTTCAAGGGGTAATGTGATGGTAAAACAGCTGGCTTAACACGCCCTCTAGAGTCTTAGCCTTAGACTGCTCGTATCCATGCTACTAGGTTAGCTGGTCTATAAGGTTGACTTACAACCAATCATCAATAAGGGTTGTTTGGACTGATATATAGTGATCACTAGAATAGTGAGCACTGCACATCAGGCCAACTTCTCACATTGGTGAGCAGCGGTTGGGATTTGAGCTTGCTGTTGTTTTACCACACATGCCCTAAGAATATCTTGTGAAAGATCACATAAGTACTAAAGGTACATATAACTTAGCTTAGAATACTCTGAGTTCTACTGAACCAGCTGTTGTAGCTCCTAGGGCCTAGCACACCCTAAACTACAACTCTAGCAAGGGATCAGTAGGCAAACATATAGTGTAGGTAAGTGCACCACTTACACCTCACTAGAAAAGCATGTCTAACCATGGAGAGTCCACTGAGACTCCCCTGGTAAGTGTTGACCCTCCACAGGTCACTTCAAGATATGCAGCTCTCAGTTTCCAGGAGATGAGACAAGTCTGTACCTCCAGGAAACTGAAGCAGGGGTCTAACCCCACCATTCCCTTTCTGATAGGTCTCTTAGAGACATATGACGCCAGAAAGATTTCTCAGTTACATGAGAATATGCCTGCCTTAGAGGGAACCTCTGGGGATCCAGACCTCCCCAACACTGCTACTGCAGTTGAGGAGGAGGATCAAGAGGAACTCTCTGGGGATGAGGTAGACAAAGGTCTTGAGGTAGTCAGAAGGCTAACCAGGGCCAACTTAGACTTACTTGGGCTAGGATCTGGGGGCCCCCCAGTACTAACCCGAAGTGGGCCTAACCTTGGAGTTAGGAGAGATAGATCTCTTTCTAGGGACTCCAATAGATCTCTGCACTCTAATGCCTCTTCCCAGAGGAGGAGGAACTCTCCACAGAGGAGAGTGACTTCCCCTCAGAGAATAGAGCATGAAGCTAGAATGAGACAGGCTGCTCTGAGGATTGAAAGGGAAGAACTTGCCCTGGCCAAAGAAAAGCTTGCTTTTGCCAGAGAGCAGCAGATGAGTGGGCTAGCTCCCACTGGTGGCAGCAATCTCCCAAGAGATAGAGAGAAGGGTTTAGATACTAAACACCTGACTAAAATAGTGCCCCCTTTAAGCAAGGGGATGATATCCAGAAATGGATGGCTGCTTTGGAGAGGGCCTGCACTGTGCAGTGCATTCCCCGAAGTCAGTGGGCAGCTATACTGTGGCTCTCCTTTGATGGTAAAGGTAGAGATAAGCTCCTCACTACAAGAGTGGAGGATGCTAATGATTACCAGGTCCTGAAAAATGCACTGGTTGATGGGTTTGGTTTAACCACTGAGCAGTACAGGTTGCTGTTCAGAGACACCCAGAAAACTCAGTCTCAGGACTGGTCTGACTTTGTGGATTGTGCCACTAAGGCTTTGGAGGGCTGGTTGCTGGGTAGCAAGGTTACAGATTACACAGGATTGTATAATCTAATGATGAGAGAACAAATTTTAAACAATTGTCAGAACCAGTTGTTGCACCAGCACCTTGTTGATTCAGATCTGACCTCTCCCCAAGAATTGGTAAAGAAGGCAGACAAATGGGTCAGGACAAGGATCAAGCAGAACCAGAACCAGAACCAGGGTGGTCAGAAGAAAGCAGACCAGAAGGGTAATGTTAAGAATGAACAAAATGACCAGAAGTCTTCACCAGGTCCCCAACAAACCAAAGAGGGTGGGGGTCAGGCTTCCCAGAAGAAGAAGACTCAAGAAGGCCAGTCAAAAAGGTGGTGCCAGTACTGCAAAAGTAAATCTCACTGGTTTAGTGAGTGCACCAAAAGAGGAGGACAAACTCCTGCCACTACAGCCCCTAAGGCAACTGCACCCCCTAGTACAGTCAGTAGTGGTAGTGTACCTCCCAAGGCATTAGTTGGGTTAACCTTGGGTACTGAGGGGTCTGACAACTTAGTTGGCACACTCACTCAGGCTGTCCTTGTCTGTACAGGGGATGTGGATATGTCCCCTGAGATAAGTCCCAATACTTTGGGCAAATACAGGCAGACACCTTTGATAAATGGCAAAATGGCTCAGGCCTATAGGGACACTTGTGCCAGTGTCACCATGGTGACACCTAACTTTGTGGACCCTGGACAGATCATGCCAGGTACTGATTTCCTGGTGACCAATGCCAGCAATGTCACTACTAGTCATAGTGTGGCAATTGTGGCTTTCTCCTGGGGTGGAGTGAAGGGACAAAAGAAAGTTGTAGTCAGTTCAGACCTCCCAGTTGATTGTTTGTTGGGCAATGATTTGGAGTCATCACAATGGTCAGAAGTGGAGCAGAGGACTCACATGGAAATGTTAGGCTTGCCAGCACATGTGCTTGCTGTGACTAGGTCACAGGCCAGAAGATGCCCCACTGAACAGGTGCTGGATCCTGAAATTATGGACCAGACACCTCCCAAGAAGAAGAGCAGTAGGGTTAAGGCTTTGCCTTCCCCCTTGTCCCAGGTCGAGGATCAAGTCTCTGAGGAGGCTGATCTGAGAGAACTGAGGGAAACTGAGCCTAAAGAGCTTGAACTTGATCAAGTTGAGTTTCTGGGCTTAGGGGGACGCTCCAGAGCAGACCTGGGGAAGGCACAGTTAGACTGCCCTTCCCTTGAACCCCTCAGACAGCAGGCTGCTGCTGAGGCTGCAGGGAATGCCACAGGTGCCCACAGGGTATACTGGGAAGATGGACTCCTGTACTCTGAGTCAAGAGACCCCAAGCCTGGTGCAACCAGGAGGCTGGTCATCCCCTTGTCTCTGAGAGGTTTCCTTCTCACCTTGGCCCATGAGATTCCCCTTGCAGGTCACTTAGGTCAGACAAAGACTTGGGACAGGCTTGTCTCACACTTTCACTGGCCCCATATGAATGAGAATACCAAGGAGTTTTGTCGCTCCTGTGTCACTTGCCAAGCCAGTGGTAAGTCAGGTGGCACAACAAAGGCCCCCCTCATACCACTACCTGTGGTGGGGGTTCCCTTTGAAAGGGTGGGGATTGACATTGTTGGTCCAATGGAACCCCAGACAGCATCAGGGCACAAGTTTATACTGGTGGTAGTGGATCATGCCACCAGGTATCCTGAGGCTATTCCCCTTAGGACCACTACAGCCCCTGTAGTGGCAAGAGCCCTAGTTGGAGTGTTCTCCAGAGTGGGTTTCCCTAAGGAGGTCATTTCTGACAGAGGTACAAACTTCATGTCAGGATATCTGACTGCAATGTGGAAGGAGTGTGGTGTGAACTACAAGTTCACCACACCCTACCACCCACAATGCAATGGGCTTGTTGAGAGATTCAACAGGACCCTAAAAGGGATGATTCATGGGCTACCTGAAACTCTTAGGAGAAGATGGGATGTCCTGATCCCCTGCCTCTTGTTTGCTTACAGAGAGGTCCCACAGAAGGGGGTTGGCTACAGCCCTTTTGAGCTTCTGTATGGGCATCCTGTAAGAGGACCCCTGTGTTTGGTGAAGGAAGGATGGGAGAGACCTCTCAAAAAGCCTGCAACCAACATAGTGGACTATGTACTTGGTCTCCGCTCCAGGATGGCTGAGTATATGGAAAAGGCATCTAAAAACCTTGAGGCCAGCCAAGAACTTCAAAAAGCTTGGCATGACCAAAAGGCTGTTCTGACTGTGTACCAGCCAGGGCAGAAGGTGTGGGTGCTGGAGCCAGTGGCCCCAGCAGCTCTGAAAGACAAATGGTCTGGGCCCCACACCATCATTGAGCAAAAGGGAGAGGTTACCTACTTGGTGGACCTTGGAACTCCCAGGAGCCCTCTTAGAGTGCTCCATGTTAACAGGCTCAAAGCATATGTTGACAGGAAGGACATGAGCTTGCTCATGGCCACAGATGAGGGACAGGAGGAAGAGAGTGACCCTCTCCCAGACCTGCTCACTCAGAATCCTGATGATGGATCAGTTGATGGTGTTGTCTTTTGTGGCAGCCTCACTGAACATCAGCAACAGGATTGCAGGCAGGTTCTGCAATCCTTCAGACATATGTTCTCTCTGACACCCAGCCAAACTGATTGGTGTACCCATGATGTTGACACTGGGGACAGTCTGCCTGTCAAGAGTAAAATCTACAGACAGCCTGATCATGTTAGAGACTGCATCAAAACTGAAGTGCAGAAAATGTTGGAGCTGGGAGTCATTGAGCCCTCAGATAGCCCTTGGGCTAGCCCAGTAGTTCTAGTGCCAAAGCCTCACACCCAGGGTGGTAAGAGAGAGATGAGGTTTTGCGTAGACTACAGAGGCCTCAATGCAGTCACTAAGACTGATGCCCACCCAATACCAAGAGCAGATGAACTTATAGATAAATTGGCTTCTGCCAACTTCTTAAGTACATTTGATTTGACAGCTGGGTATTGGCAAATCAGGTTAGCCGAGGAGGCCAAACCTAAGACAGCATTTTCTACCCCTGGTGGGCATTATCAATTTGTGGTAATGCCCTTTGGTTTGAAAAATGCACCTGCCACCTTCCAAAGGTTGGTGAATCAAGTCCTCACTGGGCTGGATGACTTCTGTGCAGCATATCTTGACGATATTGCTGTCTTTAGCTCCACCTAGGAGGATCACCTGGTCCACCTGAGGAAAGTGTTAGAGGCTCTGCAAAAGGCAGGCCTCACTATCAAGGCCACTAAGTGCCAGATAGGGCAGACACAGGTTGTATACCTGGGCCACCTTGTAGGTGGAGGCCAGGTTCAGCCACTGGAGAGTAAGATACAGGCCATCAAGGACTGGACTCCTCCAATCACCCAGACTCAGGTTCGAGCTTTCTTGGGCCTGACTGGGTACTATAGGAAGTTTGTCAGAAATTATGGGTCCATAGTGACCCCTCTTAATGACCTGACAAGCAAAAAGATGCCAAAGAAAGTTCAGTGGACAGCAAGCTGTCAGAAAGCGTTCAATGACCTAAAGCAGGCCATGTGCACAGCACCTATCCTAAAGAGTCCAGATTACTCCAAGCCATTCATTGTCCAAACAGATGCTTCTGAGTTGGGTGTGGGGGCTGTTCTGTCTCAACTGAATTTTGATGGTAATGATCAGCCTATTGCTTTCATTAGTATGAGGTTGACACCCAGAGAGAAAAATTGGTCAGCTATTGAGAGGAAGGCCTTTGCTGTGGTTTGGGCCCTGAAGAAGCTGAGGGCCTACTTGTTTGGCACTCACTTCACCATTCAGACCGACCATAAGCCCCTCTTGTGGCTAAATCAGATGAAGGGTGAAAACCCCAAACTGCTTAGATGGTCCATTTCCCTACAGGGGATGGATTTTACAGTGGAGTATAGACCTGGTACTGATCACAGCAATGCTGATGGGCTCTGCAGGTATTTCCACTTAGAGCAAGAAGACTCACCTGGTCAAGGTTAGTTTATTGTCCCAAAGTTTGGGGGGGGGTCATGTAGGAGAGTAGGGTCTGCAATCCTATGATCACCCAGATTTTTGCTTTTTGCTGCACTGGTTTACGACTTTCCCTGGCTGTGGGCCTGCTAATCAGACCCACAGCCTAGCTGTTCTCTCTATCCAAATTGTACTCACGTACTGAATTGGCACTGGGCCCTCTCCAAGTCCCTGTACCCAGGGCTGAGGTGCACCCAGAAGTCTCCCAGGGGCTGAAGCATGTATTGTGCCACCCCTGGGCTGACTAACTAAACTGACACAACTGGCTGCACGACAGCTGGGGCAAGGTGGTGTACTCACCCTTTGCTTTAGATATAGTATACCTATATCTAACCCTAAAATGGACACACAGATCTCCTATCAGTCACTCCTATGGCAGGCCTTAACAATCCTGAAGGCAGAGTGCTTGGAATCGTGTGAGATGGTGCTCTGGCGTGAGCTGAGCCTGTCTGCGGCTTTCGGGATCTATCCCTTAGCCGTTTCCATGATATCGCATACCATATACTCTTAAGTGCATTATAATCCTCGCAGTTATATGCCAACTCTGGTATCGCTTTATCAAAACATGTCGAGTAAGGTGTCATACGAATTGGAATACTAACCCCTCGCCAATTCTGGCGACGGGGTTAGCATTCCACCCTTCTAGAGGGACACGACATGTATGTAACCCCTAACCCCGGTTAAAGTCAAACAGAGCCTCAGCTCCACAAAATGGATGCTGCCACCGAGACACAAGTCTGCCCTCCTGCTGCTGGGAGTCCTCCCAGAGCAGGAGATAAGGACAAAGGGTTTCCTGCCAGGGGCGGTGCCAGCACCGTCCCAGACAGGATTTTGTGTATCCTAGGTAGGCAGGGCTTCAGAGGAAGGTGACTGCAAGTGGCACCCCGGTGCTCACTATGCATAGGCCGGCTTGAACCAGTTCCAGGGACACTCCAGACCCTGAGCTGGGGAAAAGCCCGCCAAGGAAGTGGGTGTAACCACCCCCCTCCTGGTCCCACCCATAGGGCAGGACCTAGTCGCGTGCCAGCCCCCTTTTCCCAGATAAAGGTAGGAGCAGGCCCCCTTCCAAATTAGATCATCTTTGGAATCAAGACACGACTTTCTACGAAAGGACTTCAAGATTTCCTTCTTCAAGATTCTCCCTTGTGACTAAGGAGTAGTCACCCTGCATCCGCAGGCACCATCGCAAGAACACTGCGGTCTGCTGTAAGTCCTTCCTCCGGAATCCGACTGCCCAGCTCGACAAGACCCGGCTTCCCTCGCACCTCCGACCTCTACTCACCTCTACAGCCAAGCTGAGAAACGTGAGTGCGACGAGACCTCAAGGGACCGACTATTGCCAAGACTGCACGACTTCTGCACAGCAAGCCCGCCGAGTAATTTCCTGGCCAGTGCTTTGGGGTCCGAGAAGCCCCGACCCTGAGCAGCTCCAGCACCGAAGAGCAGCCCCCCAGCATCTCCACGATCGGCGTGGGGCCCTTCTGCTTTTTGCTGCTCACCGCGTTGTTTGGCTACTAGCCCGCTGGCTTGTGGCCTTCTGAACGACGCCCGACGACATCACTGCTGCTGGTCTGGTTGCTCCAGACTGGCCCTTGCTCCCTTCCAGAAGAGGAGCACCCCGGACCCTCCTGGTCCACTCAAGACGCCATTTTGAGTCCACCGCGTGGGCTTGAATTAGCCAAGGCTTTGTTGCCCAATCCTGGGTTCTTCGACACCGACAGCTTCATCCATCGTGGGACAGCTCGCCTCTCCATCCTGGTCGCCGACAACGCCTCCTGGTCCGTGAGATCTGCAGAGCCAGCGTCGCCCACTCACTTAGTCGAGGTGACTACCATCCGGTGCCCTCCTGGTGCCCACTGACTACTGGCTAGTAGTCACGAACTTGGTCCCCTCTGCTTTCAGGTGTCATCCCTCTTCCAGATCCAGGCTTGGATCAACTCGAACTATCTTCACTGGTCGCCTGCCAGCATCTTCCTTCCAGGCTCCTGGTCCGGCAACGAGGATTCCCGACGTCTTTTGAGACATATGCAGCTGCAGCCCCTGGGCTAGGTAACTTCGGCATTTCGGTGCCCCAGCATAGCCTCACTATCCAAGGGTCAGGATCCACTGTCGTTTTCTCCCTACCAGGTCGGGTTCGCCCGTGAACACTAACTTTAACTTTACTAGCTTCCATAGACTTTGTCCCGCATCCCGCGTGAGAGTGCACACTCTGCACCCGAGTCCCCTGGGCCTCCTAGAAGTAATCTAACGATTCCCTAGTCAAGTCCTAGCGATTCCAAAGCCTATTAGTACTGTACTTACCTGCTAGTAATTTCGCATTCCACTTTTAGAGTATATGGTTTTTCGTGCCCCTCGGGCATTTGTGTATACCGTGCTAACTTAAGTATTTTCGTAAGAGTTTTGTTGTGTGCCTAGCACCCTGTCCTCATAAAGAGTACAGGGCTGTTGTGATTCTAATAAATACACTGTTTATTTTCATAACACTTGTGTGGTGTCCTTTCACTGGGTGTTCAAGGGGTAATGTGATGGTAAAACAGGTGGCTTAACACGCCCTCTAGAGTCTTAGCCTTAGACTGCTCGTATCCATGCTACTAGGATAGCTGGTCTATAAGGTTGACTTACAACCAATCATCAATAAGGGTTGTTTGGACTGATATATAGTGATCACTAGAATAGTGAGCACTGCACATCAGGCCAACTTCTCACATGAATGCACTGCGTTACTTTGGCTGCTCTGAGGTGAAGGGCTTCAATATCCAGATAGGTGGGAGGTGCTTGAGGGCCGGGTAGCAGCGGTTTGGTAGCAGTTCTATTGACAAGCTTTGGGGGCAAGGTAGAGGGGCTGGGTGGACATGTGCCGTAGGCCAATCGCGGAGGTTCAGTCTCAGTGACGGGGGGAGCTGGTGGGGAGGAGACCAATGGTCTGGAGACGAGTCTGTTGCTAGGCCCCGGAAAATTAGCGTCATGGGCCAAAGGCAGAGCTTCAGACTCAATGTCTGAGGGAGGAGCTAGCGGGAAAGAAACCAAGGGACTGGCAGCGCTACTGTTGGTCAGTCTAAGTACACTTGTGCCGTGGGCCAAAGGAAGGTTTTCAGACTCAAGGCCGGAGGGAGGGGCTGTCGAGGGGGTGACTAAAGCTCTGGGAGCCGTTGTAGTTGTGGGCCCAGATGGGGTGATAAAAGGATTAAGTTGATTCGAGTTGCCGTAGGACAGCGGGTGAGTAGCAGACTCAAAAGCCGGGGGAGGAGCTGGTGGGGAGGAGACAGAGGGTCTGAGAACAGTACTAGTTATGAGCCAAGGTGGGGCAGTAGACGGGTTAGGTTGAGCTGAGTTGTCGCAGGCCAAAGGATGAGTTTCAGACTCGGAGATAGAGGGAGGTAGGCCCATGTCGATATGTGTTGCAGGCCAAACTAAGGGTTTCAGACTCAAGGCCAGAAGGGGGGTCTGGCGGGGAGGAGGCTAAAGGTCTGGGAGCGGTTCTGGTTCTAGACCCAAGTGGAGTGATAGAGGGGTTAGGTTGAACTAAATTGCGAGCCCTAAGAGCGATGGTTTGTGGGTGGCTGGGCATGCTAGTCGGGGGGCCATCAGGGCGAGTGTATGTTAGCCTGCAAGTGTCGTGCACATGGTTTTTGAGGAGGGAGAAAACGTCTGCAAATTTATTGAGGTTTCTGTAAATTATCTCAGTAGGTTTGTGGATTCCAAAAGCATGACTTGTGATCTGAAGAAGACCACAAGCATTGCCCTGGTCCTTTTAGATGTATCTGCCTCATTTAGTATGGTAGATTATGCCATTCTGGTGGACCATGTAGTCAATTAGAGTATCAAAGGCTCACCTCGAATTTTGATAGGGTATTTTAAATCGACATGAAGCTTCACAGTTTCAAACTTAACTTTCACAGACATCTAAGTCACTTGGATGCCACACAACAAAACACTCCAAAGGCCACATCCTTGACCTTGTCTTCTCAATATCACCAGCAATCTATTGCCTACCACCCATAACCCTGGACTGGACTGACCACTTTGCCATCCCTTTCTCCCTGCTGAGCATACTACCAACAAACAAGGGTCACCACAAAAGAGAAGTTCAAAGCGTCAGATCCTTCAAAGACTTCTCCATAGAAAACCAAATGCTTGAACACATTTGTCACCCTACCTCTTCCAGAACCAATGACTTCACCATATGAATTAATATCTATTTACATGGACTAATGTGATCTTTACAGACTGGGAATAGGCCTCTCTGTACTTTGCACAGTTGCACTTTAACCCATGCTGCTATTTGTAAATATGTAAATCACAATAACCTGACAATTAATGCATATCTGGCTAACACGTTTTTAGAGACCTTATATATCAGTACCTGGCACAGTTGCACTTTTTCCCCCGCATTTCCATTTGTAAATACGGAGGCATAGATAACTGCCTACTTTTTCTCTTTGGCTGACATTGCATTCTGCACTTTACCTAGATAGCTTATTAACTAGGATTTATGCTCTATGCACTTTACAAAACTCTACGCACTTTACACAATTTGTTCCTAAAATAATGCTGCTAAACATATGCTCTATGTATATATTGCTGCTAGTTCAATGGTGATTCCTGCACATGTACATTTTATTTGATAAAGCCACAGAAATAGACATGAATTTGTGGACTCAGACATTAATGATACCTCGCACTTTTTCTGTTACTGTTTTTATCCAGGAAAATGTAGTATTGTTACCGTATTTTAATATGATTTTATCTTGACCATGTACGTAATTATGTGTGTACTTTTATGGATAATGTAATATCCGAATAAAGGTTATTTGATCTTGATCTTGACTTCACCATTTATTTGCAATGTTACGCAGACACCTACATAGGAAAACAAGTCCCACTTTTATGTAGAGATGGCAGACAGGATGTTTATTCTCTGTCTGCCCTTAAGAACCGAGTTGGGTCAGTTCTCCTTTCATGTGTCCATCTCAGACAGCCTTCTAGACTCAGCCCTTGTTTGGGGTGATCCTCTTCACAGCAGGGACATTCCTATCCCAACAGTTAGTAAATGTCATTACGTGAACAATGTAATACTGTTGCATCATCATCACTCAACCCCGCCGTGCCAGTGCAATAGTAGTGCTCGGATTTTCATCTACAGAATATGCCAGTGAGATGTACCAGGGCCCTAATACCTGCAAAGGCTTCAGAATTCTGTCACTTACCATTCTGCTGGCCTTACACATACAGCATCACCTGGCATGTGAATCTTTCACTGACTGCAAGTGGTGACACAGCACGTGGACTTTAAAATGCAATGTGTAAGAAGTGAAGCATTTTTACAAGGACCACCTTTGTCTTCAACAAGAGGTGGCTCATCAACTGTGACTGACATCAGTGAGATCTTGAAAATCACTGCCATCAACATTTCGAAGATTGTGAAAAACCCACTGATGGCATGTCTCAGCTCTGACCAGTACTTAATTTCAGCAGGGGGTTGCTGGTGGAATCCACCGGCACCGATTTTCTGGCACTTATTTTTCCTTATCAGACATTTCCCAAGATCAACAGAGGGAAAAAAACATAAAGAGGAAAGAAGAAGAAAGAGAGAAAAGTTACCCGAAAGGGAGAAATCAGGAACCTGCAAGAGTACTATAGAAGGGCAGTGAGTCTTGGTAGAACGCCAACGCCAGCGCCAGCCGAAGGCTTCTGAGCAGGGCTTTGGCCACCGGCACTTGTTCGTCTACAAATTAAACACTGGCTCTGACCTCAGCCCTCCGGAACTCCCTTCATGTAATCTTTATGTACGGGACATGAGTAGGATCAGAAAAGATCTGGACATCTACATTTTTTCAAGCATTTTAAGCATGAATCACAACAATTTTGGTGTCAATTTTGCATTTTTGGAATTCTCATGGAATTCTGGAAGTACTACTGGGAAACGGTGACAATCAGTTTCACGTGTATAATTGTACTCAACCTATAATTACAAGTTTAAATGCTTATCAAACCTGCATGTGTTTGGGAGAGAAGGGGGAGCAGAATTCATTGTGGAATGCACTAATGAGTTGGGATTTCACATCTGGCTTCAGATTAATGTATGTTGTTTTGTTATCTGAAAAGCTAATACAAATTATATATAAAAAAAAACCTGGATGTGTTCTAGGTATCTTTTCACCCACAGAAAAAAATATCCTTGTGAAGAAAAATCTTACTCTACACCAGCACAGTTGTTCAGACTTTGCTCTGCCCATTCACATCCTTAGAACTGATTTACTCATACCCTTTGCAGGAGTACATCTCTAACCATTTCCAGGGAACCACATTTCAGAGTAAAACTCACTTTCCATGGCATCCCCGCTTGGAACACTGACTCCCTACTGAATGGATTTCAAAGTGTAAATCAAAGTTTTATGAATGAACGTGAACTTCTGCTCACAAGACAAACCATTTGCACGTTTTGTGTACACACTTTGTAAATCAAGTCTTAAATGAGTAACAATAAATCACAGTGCTGCATTGTTGATACACAGGGCAGTGTCCCTCGTAGCTAGCTATTCACCATTTTAGGATCACAGCGCCTCGAGGACTTTTGGGTAGACACGTGCCTAACATAGGATGACATAAACATTTGTAAGAACGAGGATGTGAATAATTTCACATATTAACCACCCCCTTGGAGCCAACCGCCTTCAAATGATGGCAATGAATGAATGAATGATTATTAGATTTATAAAGCGCAAACTTAGCCCCAAGGCGTCAAGGCGCTGCCTCGACTAAACATTTCACTGAGCGCTTTTTTATTTACAAGATGTTTTTGCTAGCAGCGCTGTATCTACCAGTTTCCCCACATCACGTCACATGTTACTGTACCCTCGCCCCCCGGGCCCAGACCGGAGAAGCAATACTCTATTTGGTCTCGCGGGGATTTAATGATTTCCTTTCGGTTTGCCGAGACATGTTGCCTTATTTTCTCATTACCAGATAAGCTCTCGCCGCTAATTTGTCAAATGCATTAATAACGTTGCTGTTATTGCTGATTGGACTCAGGCGGGAAACGGGGTGTGAAGAGTGATGGCGTAGGTGGCGCCGGGCTCTCTGCAATCAATAACGCATTCATCCCCTTCTTCTGGGCGCCTTGCGGCTCATCAATCGCCTTCTGATACAGAAACTCATTAGGAGCCTCAAACGTTGTCAAAGCAGAACAAATATTCTCAATTAACTTGTCATTCTGCAATTGTGCCGCATTACTTCGGTCTTTACATTTAAATAAATATGTTGAATTATTCACGGGCGCGAGCACCGCCTCCTAGGGTCACCGTTAGTGCTTGTCATGCAATTCACATTTACGCTTTCTGTGGGTCTGCAAAGTCAGTGGGCCTCATTCTCAAAGAAAATAGTGCCTCTTCAACCTCACGGTTAACTACCCTGCAATGCATGGGTGCGGTAACCCACGCCAGGTCGAGTTTTCCAGGTGAAATCTTGGAAAACTATGAGAAATTCAGTTTTTGCATGCAAAAATATACGAGCTTGTATATTCTTGCATGCATAAAAGAATCTGAGCAAATGCATGTGCACTTGCTTTTTCTACCCAGGTAAAATACATTTTCCCTGTGAAAAACACTCCTACCACCAGGGGCGTAGCGCAGTCAGTTAGATTCGGTGGGGTGGGGGGGGGGGGGTGTTTGGAACAGACATTTCTCAACCATCACTGCATTGCAATGGCAAAATGGATGCAAATTGTATAACATTTAAAAGGCTTCTCTGCTCCACGTAAAAACCACCCAGTCCTTTGTTTCCTCTTGGCCTGTTTTTATGGGAAGCCGTTCATGTCAAAATTACTGATCCCCATATAAGACATCTCCTGAAATGCATGGGCTGCTGAAAAATGTATTTGACACACACCAGAATGAATGTAACATGTGTTAAAGCAAATATGAAACATGGCAGAATAAATATACTATCTAGTAGACAAATGAAATAACACACACTCTGAACTGGGTAAAATATATACTGAGATGTATAGTAACTATGTTGAAAGGAATATGGTGTTGCTGAAAAGAATACAACAAAAACTGCAGTGAATATAACCCTTATTGAAAGTATATAGACTGGTGCTGAAATGAATATGACCCACATTGGAACGAATATGTCAAACATTACATTAAATCTGACACTATTTAAAATGACTGGGACACTCATGAAATGAATGTCAGACATACATCAATGAATACAAGCCATGTTCAAATGAATATGACACATGTCCAAATGAATATAAGATACGTTGAAATAAATATGACTGGTATCAAAATGAATATAATTAACACTGAACTGAATATGAAACATGTTCATTTGAATATGATTGCAGTTGAAATTAATTTGATGTACATCAAAATGAATATGGCCTACACTTAAATGAATATGAAGTGCTTTGAACTGAATCAACATCCACTGAAATGAATATGATACATATTAAATTGAATGCAACACTTTTTCAAATGACTGTGACACACATGAACTGAATGTCAGACAATCAGCAATGAATACAAGCCATGGTCAAATGAATATGGCACATGTTCAAACAAATATTAGATAAGTTGAAATAAATATGATTAGTGTCAAAATGAATATAACTAACACTGTACTAAATATGACGTACGATCATATGAAGATGATTATAGTTGAAATTAATTTGGCATGCCTTAAAAGGAATATGTCACACTCATAAATGAATATGAGAATCTTTGAATTAAATACAACATCCAGTGAAATGGATATTGCACATCTTGAAACAATTCTGACACATGTTGAAACATACATGCCATATGTTCACACAAGTAACATGTTCATTGAATTTGTAAGTACACACTTTCAAAGTAGTATGACAATTGTCATAATAAGTCTTGATTTGTTGAAATAAACATTACTCATGTCATAATGGATAAGACAGGCATAGCAATGATTATAACAATTGTTAAAATCAATTTGCCCTATGTTAAAATGAATGTGATACACAATTGAATGGGTATGGCATGCACTGAAAGTAATCTAACTAGTGTTAAAATGATAATGACCTACACTGAACTGAATCTGATATATGTTGATATGAATGAGACCGCAGTTGAAATGATTTTGTTATGCCTTAAAACAAATATGGTTAACGTTTAAGTAATACGAGAAGCTTTGAACTGAATGTGCATCCATTTTAATGAATATGGCATGTTTGGAACTAAGCCTGAAACATGATGAAAACCTCATTTTGCTGCAAGACAAACTCTTGTTTAAAAGGATGAAGTGGGCATGAGTAATTGCTCATTTTGTACATGCTCAACCTCTTTTGTTTGCTGAATGTATTGCTGTTTTAGACTCTGAACACTATTTGATTTGAGCATTTATAGAGCGCACAACTGCCCGGAGGCCTCTAGGCGCTAATACCCTGAAACACAGCATGGCTGCCACTGTGACTAGGTGTGTGAGAGTTAGTTGACAAAGAGCCATGTTTTAGTGCTTTTCTAAAGGCCAGAAGTGTAGGGCTGTGTTTTATCCTGTCTGGGGGCATGTTCCAGGTTGTAACAGTCCCGACCAGGACACTTCTTCCACCCCAGCGAGCTCTCTTGATCCTGGGTGTTTGTAGCGGTTTTAAGGTGGCCAGACCTTAGATTTCTCAGAGGTAAGTACCAGTTCAGTTGTCTCTTCAGGTAGTGAGGACCAGACCCATGGAGTGCCTTAAACATTAGGCATTGGGATTTTACAGTAATGCTCTTGGCCACTGCAGATTTCTCAATTTTTGCGAGACTGGCTGAAAATTTGGTTTATCCAGCAGCAGTCTGGCAGCCGCAGTCTGAAGACGCTGCAGCTTTTGAAGGTGCTGCGTTTGGATCCCTAGGCACAGCGCATTACCGTAGTCCAGACTGGACAAGGCTAGTGCCGTCACCAGGGTTTTTAAGGATTCCGGAGGAATGAAGGGGTAAATTTTCTAATCATCTTTAAGATGAAGAAGATCAAAGAGGTGAGGGAGCTGATCTGGGTTTTAAAGGACAATTTATCGTCAAAAATAAAGCCTAGATTTTTTCCTTTTGCACCGGGACAGGAAGGTCTCCCAGACAGGACGGCCACCATCTGGGTGTCCAATTTGAGGTGTCCGAACCACACAGGAGAACCTCTATTTTTCCCCCATTCAATTTCAGACAGTTCTGACTCATCCACTGAGGGACGTTACTCATACAGCGGTTGAAACAATCTGCTGTCTCTTCAATGTTGCTGTAAATTGATACGACTAGCTGTGTATCATCAGCATATGAGACCACTGAGAAGCCGAACTTCCTGATGATTTTAGCCAGAGGGGAACATATAGATTGAACAGCGTAGTGCTTAAAGCCGAGCCCTGTGGTACCCGACACGGGAGCGTGAATTGTTCTGAGGGAAAGGTTCTGGCCTCTACCGATTGAGCCTTATCCAAATGGAAAGAAGATAACAGTTTGAGGGCCGTGCCTCTGATTCCTATCTCTGAAAGCCGGTTGACTAGGATGGCATGGCTCACCATGGCACTGCTGTCAGCGCACAGTGTATGTGCTATGAACCCTAAAACCTTTAGTCATTGGCTAATCATTGATTGGCATGCTAAGGCCATTGTGTATGTAGAAACTGCACCCAAGGCATGGAAATGGAAAAGTCACCTGAGATCTACACTCCACTCAGTACGACAAGGAAACATGACATCAGGGCTACCATTGTAGCCTGACTGCTGCAGTGTAAAGCTGGCCGAGCAAATGGTTAAACTGACCCTTTTTAATAGGTAAAAACCTCCCTTTTAAATATTAGTCACTCCTAGGTTGGCGTTGCAGTCAACAAGGTTCGGAGACTTTAAAAGTGTCACATGTTGAAAATAAACATGACAACGTCCCTAAAGCAATAAATCCCTAAAAGCTATTTTTGGTTTGGCAGGTCTTGCTGTCCGCGATATAAAACCGTAGTGATTTAGAATTTTTATTAAATAGAAATAATAAATAGAAATTACCATGAATCTGCCTAAGCTGTCACCAGGCTAAACAACATTCACTTTTGCCAACTCCCAGCCTGTTCTCAAGCCTGGTAATAGGTGTGCAAAATGTGTGAACTGCATCCCAGAAGAAAGCAATAGGCTGACCTGAATGGGCAGAGATGACCCCTCGGAATTCCACAGAATATTCACAGTGGAGGCTGTGAGCATCCTGTTGACACTGTAATGTCCAATCCTGCTTTACAGGTCTGTTGAGCCACATCTAACACTTGACAGAGAGAGAACAAGATGCCAAGACAATTCTTGTGTATTTAATGCCTTTTACTGAAAGACTGTGCTTTGTTGTGACCTATCAGACCTCAGTCTCTGGGTTTGTTGTGGGTACAGAGAATGCTTCAAACTGCATTTTAGTGTTAGATGTGGGACGCACTAGGATTACCATGGTACACTCCCCACTCATACCCACAGCCTCAGAGCCCAAGTTATGTGTGGCCAAAGACCTTTGCCATAGTGGATTTGTCCTGACACAATGCATTTTTGGCCTTATTAGAGTAACGCAAACAGGAACTACAGTAAAAATAGATTTGTCACGACCTGGGATCCTTTACTCCATTGGTCATAGAGGAACTAGGAGTGTCATAGGGTGTCCCCCCCTCAGGCTGATGAATTGTACAAGTCTGGACCCTCATCATTAGTCATTGCTCAGAAAAATGCTGAACTTGCAAAAGGATGCCTGGCAGACTGAATCTGCTGCACTTGGCTTTTGTGACCGGCAAGAAGGACCCGAGTAGTTTGGACCCCCTTCCTTTTGAAACAATAGTTAAGAAAGGTCTCCAAGGATGATGAGTCTGATCCTCTGGGCGGCTCCAGGAACCTAAAAAAGCTGAAGAGGACATTCCTGTGAAGAATGCTAGTTGACCAGTGGCAACTGGACCTGAACAGGACTTTGCTGTTTCCATCTGCCATTCACCCTGAGGGGCAGATTTATCATTATTTCATGCAGAGCAGAGCAGCAGGCTACCTTGCTGGGTGAAAGAGAAAGGGCAGGATTGCACCATATTTAACATAATATAGCACATTCCTGTACTTGCTTGCACTGGCGCACAATGTGCTGCCAAACTTCAATGCAGGCATCCTTGAGGCATGGTGCATGCGTGCCTGCTTTGCAGACAGGATGGTTTTGTGCAGGAACAGACACCTTCCTGCGCAAAAACAATCCTCTGAGGCATTTCCTCTTTCTATGTAGGAACAAAAGAGGAGAAATAAAGATATTTATCCTCATTACGCTTGACCTGGTAAGGCATATAATTTTGCCACATTCCCAGGTCTACCAGGAATGGTAAATCTGGGTATGTCCCAACATCCTTGGGTGGATGCATGGGAAAACCCATGCTACAGCCATGAACCACCTCCCTAGGGCAGAGTAACGCAACACAGAAAATGTTGCTGCATTTTGTTAGTCTAGATTTATCAAGCCACACAAGGTGACCTTGCATGGCTTGATAAATCTGATTTAGTAGTTGTGTCGCCCTTGCGCCCCCTTGCATGGTGCAAAAGCAATGCAACCCATTGATCAATCTGCCCCTGAGAACCTAAAACTACTCCACATGGGGTCCTGTGGACTTTATAATTGTCCTCCTGTAGTAGTCCAGGCACCAAAGAAGTTTGGGAACTTTGCTCCAAAGCTTCAAGGGGACCAACGGCAAAAAGTATTTTATTGGCAGTTCCACAGTGTGAGATTAAAATTCCTCAGAAAACAAAATACCTTGGACTTGGAAATTGTTTCAGACTTCCCTACTTCCAGGCCTGAGCAGGGCCAATGCACTTGGTGTATCCAGCTTGGTGAGGCGGCCCTGATATTAAAATGTACAACATTTTTTTACAATGCAGTGCCCTCCTGTGAAGGCCTCTGTTTGTCAATAGTTGGCTAGTCTCTTGCTCTCTGTGGGTCTACTGTTATGTACTTTAATTAAGAGAGGGACAGAAAAGACTTCTTTAGTAATCATAGTTCTGAATCTTTTCTTTTTGCATATAGAAATCAACACAGTCACATATTTCTTCCAAAGCCCTGTATTACTTATGCAGTGAGTATGTAGCTAGCTAGGGGAAAGTGTAATTCTTGTAAGGTCATAAGGGCATGGATTGCACTGATGCTGGCATTGTAAACGGGCCATGCTTTTCTTCCACAGGTGATTAAGCTAAAAGAGAGCAAAGGACAAGGGAAGATGTCCTTTTCTCCTGCTTCAATGAGAACAGAAACAGAAATGAGACCAAATTCTTCCCACATATTCACATATAGAAAGAAGAAAATGCCTCTTTGATTAGTTTTTTTTTTTTAGGATCCTGCCCATAAATATTTCTGCCCGTAACACAGGCCCCCTTCTAGCATAATGCAAGGGTGCCTGCGCTGTTGCTAAGCAGCAACAAGTGTGAAAGCACTTGAGAGCTGAAGAATGCCATATAGTTTAAATATGGCCCTCTCAGCTCTCTCTCATTCACAATACACAGCATAGAAACTTGCCTTGCTGCAGTGTGTTTCATAAATTGTTAGTAAATCTGCCCCTAGACCTGAGCCTGCTGATCTTGTGGCACAGTTGTCTCTTCCCCTTTTTAACCATGGATTTTGGGGTGGGATGATGACTGGAAGGTGCCTCCTACTACCTGTATCCATGTAGGTCATATGATATTTCTGTTTTCAATCTACATGCAAGGGCAAACAGCCCATAGCTTTGCTAAAGACAATTCAGTTATTAGGCTTTGCAGACAATTTTGAGGGGAACCTATGGGAGTATCCTGTTCCTTCAGCCTCCGGCATTGAATTTAACATGTTGTTTCTTTTGTGCCAGCTTCCCTGGTGTTGTGGTTAGTTTTCTGTATGCTTGGGCTACCTCTTCCATTCAGTCCTCTGCCCTACAGAGCCTTGACCACTTTGACTTGTCCGTTTCCCCGCATTCTTGTACACTTGCATGTACCAGTTCTACTTGGATCCCATTCCTACCTGGATCCATTCCCCACATTTAGTCCTCTTCCTTCCCATGTGTACCCCATCCTGGTATTGTTGCTTCAACCCACCTCAACAGGTTATGAACTCTAGTAGACTTCTTTTCCTGGCCTCCAGTTAATATTGTGTAATTTCTTTCTTTCACTCTCCTGCGCACACTGGGTGTTTTTATTTATGTATTTATTCATTTTATTTATTTGCAAAGTTTTATATAGCGCTGGCTAGACCCGGAGGTATCAGAGCGCTTTACATGAGGATTAGCGAGTTACAGGATACAGTTATATCAGTTGAATCAGCAAGTTACAGGTTACATAGTTACATCAATTTGAATCAAATAATCACAGGGGGAGGAGGAGGGGGAGGGAAGGAGACACGAATGGGGAGACGAGGAAAACCAATGTCAGATGACCGGCTGGGTAGGTGACGGCAAGGGGCCAGACTCCTCTATAGCTGTATAGGACAGCTCCACCGAGCATCGGCCAAGGTTGCTCTGTGCATGCAGTCTATTTTTTTCCTTTCCATCTCTATTCTTTGCTTGTGCCATTCTCTCCCTATATCCTTTCATGCTTTGTCAGTTCCTTTTGCAACTGTCCACAGCAGGAATGCAGGTCCACAATGAAGACTGACAACTGGACTGAAATTCTAAAGCCCTTATAAGGGTGACCCTCACACTGTAATCAGTTCTGTGAGCGTGTAGGATGGGATAGCCTGTAAGGAATCTGCAGCTACATAGAGTCTCTACCAGATAAGGCGTTGCCAAAGGTAAGCAACTTGTTAATCTGATAGAGACATCTAGCCACAGATTCCTTATCTTAAAATAGAAAACCCAAGCAATGCCTCCAGGGAGGTGGGTAGCAAAGCTGATTTAAACCAGGATATCCAACAGGACCAAATGGACAAAGTGCCCGTCACAATGGACCGGACTGTCCTCCAGGCAGTAATGCTCGGTTAACATGTGCAGAGATGCCCATGTTGCTGTCTGACGGATATTCAGTACAGGGACTCCTTGGGCTAACGCAGTGATCATCGCCTTGGCTCTGGCGGAATGAGTACGTAAGCCCTCAGGGGGTTGCTACTTGGTTAATGCATAGCAGATATTCATGCAGAGCACTATCCCTCTTGAGATGGTCCATTTCAGTAGAGCCTTCCCTTTCTTAGCCCCTAGGCACCCCACAAAGAGTCGATTGTCTGCCTGGAACTATTTTGTGCGATCAAGGTAGTGCTACTCCTCTCTCTTTGGGTCCAGACGGTGGAGCCTGACCTCCTTTGAAGTATGAGATGGAGAAAACAATTTGGCAGTGTAATATTCTGGCCTATAGGGAAAGGCATCACAACCTACAGGAAGAAGGAATCATGTGTCCAGAGTACCAGATTGTCTGGATCGAAGATGTTCTAAGGAGGGTGTACAGAGGGTGCTTGCAATTCGCTGACCCGTCTGGCCAATTTGTAATAGGCATTAGAAAAGCAGTCTTCATAGTTAATAAATGCATTAAATGTTAGACCTGGCATCCTTGGCACGGTTGTCCCCTGTCTTTTTGCCTCTGCCTCCTGTATTTTTTGCTGTGTCCTGAATTTCGCTTTTGCTGGTCAATATGCTTTGGGCACTTTGCCACTGCTGATCAGTGCAAAAATGCAAGTGCTCCCTATGTAAATTGTGCATATGGATTGGTGTTTGCCTGATTGGCGTGTTTGACTTACTTCTAAGTCCCTAGTACAGTGCACTGTGTGTACCCAGGGCCTGTAAGTCAATTGCTGCTAGTGGACATGCAGCACTGATTGTGTCATCCACACAAGCAGCCTTTCAAAAGTTGTCTCAGACCTGCCACTGCAGCATCTGCGTGCAGTCTCTACTGCCTTGTCGACCTGGCAAGTGCACCCATTTGCCAAGCCTAAGTACATGTGAGTCACCCCTAAGGTAGGCCCAAGTTACCCCTTTGGGCAGGGTGCAGTGTAGGTGAAAGGTAAGACATCTACTAATATGTGTGATATGTCCTGATAGTGAAATGCAATTACTTTTGTCTTTCACAATTGAAAGGCTATCTCTCCCGCAGGATAGAATTGGAGTTTATTTATGATATCTTATAAGTATAACTTTCCATTGGGACAAGGTCGAAAGGTAGAGTTTGGTATCTCTGAACTCAGAATATAAAAATGCATCTTTTGGTAAAGATGATTATTGTATTGTGTGTTTGAAAATACCACTTTCAGCAAATGGGTATTTTCTTGCTTAGCCATTCTGTGTACCTCTGCTGGTTTGTGGATTGACTGTCTGGTCTTGGAGTGATAGAGGCTGGGGATGTGCATTCTTTTCAAACAACCACTGGTGGGGGGTGAGGTGTGGCCTACCTTTCCTGGATGAGTCAGGGCTGGGGTGAATAGACCTGGGTTGCATTTAGAGTAGTGGGAGGAGATTTCACTGCACCTGAATAGGTCTGGTCTGCCTTGGACAATGCTGTCTCTACCTCCTGCCGGGAAGCTGGGCCAGGGAGGACAGAACTGGTTTTGACTGAGCACAGAGTACCTCTGCCACAAAAGAACAAAGAGAAATGGAGCATAAATATTAGGGGCCAGACCCCAGGACTATAGATTACTTCTTGACTCAAAAGGAGCATCTGCCATGGAGAAGAACTGGGAAAGCTGAAGGAGAAGTACTGCCCCTTTGCTGTGTGCTGTCTGGGGTTGGCCTGCAGTGGCTGTGGCTGTTTCTGCCAAGGAGAGGACAAAGACTGTGTGCTGTGTATCTGCTTGAAAAAGATCTCCAAGCACTTGAAGTGGACCTTGCCTCCTGTTTTGAAGTCTCAGGGACACAAAGACTTCACCACCAGCTCTCCTGATATTCCTTGCTGGGAGTTTTGACCTGTCAAGAGGTGTCTGTTCTTGGGTTGGGCCTCTGGGGGTTGTTCTTGCTGCCTGGAGCTGGGAAAAGAGAAGCAACTATGGAAGCGTGAAGCACCCATTTCCAACGCAACACCGTAGTGCGGGAAGAATTTCCACGCATTGCCATCGTGCTGCTGAAGAAGAAACCGACACAGCACCTGCCCGCAGCAGGAGAAATTGCAGCACGCCGAGTCTCGTGTACCAATCCCTGATGTCCGAGATCACAGCACCGACTCTGATACAGGCCCTGCTGTGCGACTGCAAGAACCAACGCATCGTGGGACCGCGGCTGAAGAGATCAATGCAGCACAGTTGGGGCCCCATTGAGAACCAACGCATCGCACCGGGGAGCCAAGTCTACAGCAACACCGGGGCCGCATTGTAAGGAACGGACCCATCACCTCCCCTGGAGAAAGGAATCAACGCATCACCTTCCCTGTGCATAAGGAACCTATGCATCACCTTCTCTGCGGCAATTTTTGATTATGATTTTACACATCCTAGGTACTTTGTGTGAAAAGTGTTGCATCTATAGTGTGCTATAGATAAAACTGTTTTTACCTTTTAAAAGTCAAATCTTGATAACTGTATGTTGGATTTTTGTCATTTTGGTCTTGTTTGGTTTAGAAGATTACTTATTTTTCTAAACTGGTGCGGTGTGCATTTGTAGTGTCTTCACTGTAATACTGTATGTGTGCACAAATGCTTTACACACTGCCTCTGAGATAAGCCTGCCATGCTCGAGCCAAGTTACCAAGGGGGTGAGCAGGGATTGTCTAAGGATGAAACTCCCTTACCCTGACTAGAAGCAAAGGTCCATACTTGGACAAAGGTACCTACCTCTGCCAACTAGAGACCCCAATTTCTAATAGAGAGCAATTGTGCAGTGGCTCACATGATGTGCCCATTAGGTCCTTTTGTGGCATCATAAAAGGCCTGCGAAGAAATATATGTTGCAAACCTTTGAGGGACCTAACCACAACTGGTGACTTGAACAAAGAAGATTGGTCTGGCAACCCCAAAAATACTGAAATGGTGAAATGGAGGTAGCTGTGCTGAGAGCAAGGCTCTGCTGGGCCAAGATTAGACCACACTGAAGAACCCGAGAAAGGGGAGCAGATAGAGGACTGATATTCCTATATGAACACCATGCCACAAATGTATGCCACTGGCTGGCGTATACCGACTTGGTGCTAGAATAACATCACAGACTTTATGAGTAAGTTTGAAAGCTGTCAACTGTCACCGCTCAATTTCCACTCATAAAGATGAAAGGTGTGCAGGTTTGAGTGCATGACCCTCCCCTGTTGTTGCAACAGAAGATCCTCTTGATGAGGTAGACTGATCGGGGGACTGATGCTCACACTCAACAGCTCGGAATATCAGACTTTCAATGCCCAGTTTGAAACCACAAGAATGATTTGGACCCTGTTGTAATGTACATATGCTTGTTTCTCTTCCTCATGTTATGACATAGTCGTGTTCCTTTTCCACCTCAATTGGTTCCACTGCTTGTCATTCCAAGAGCATTGGAGCTTTGGAGTCTGGAGCAGTTGGATGTGCCTTGAAGAGCTGTTGGTGATGTTTTTACCATTAAACCTGATATATCTTCAATCCAGTGTCTGAATGTCATTTTAACACTGGCGACGTTGGCTGCTTGGAAGGGACAAGCCACATCACCACTCAACCCTGAACCCACTACTTTGGATTTAGAATTTTGTGGATTTTTAATCCTGGCTTTACCTTGCCCTGCTCTCTCTCTGTGACTTTGTGGATTTTATTTCCCAAAATTTTGGATTTTCTCATCCCTGGATTTGGCTTTTCTGGATTTATCTTTTATACTTGGATTTTTCATCGTACACTTCCTGGATTATCACCTTGGATTTATTGGATTTATTCTCTATGCACTTATCGCCTCAGGATTTTAAATTTAGAAATTAATTCTACATTTGGGAAGTTTCCTGTTTTCCCTTGGTTTCTTTCAGCGCTATTTTTCCTGTTTATTCTGCCCAAAAGCGATCTCCGTGTAACTTGTTTGTCTTCAAATTTAAACCGTCTTACCTGCCATTCTCCGCGCTCCGGCCACTACCTCGAGAGTTCCCTCGTTCTCTCTGTTCGGCCATCATCGACGCTGGAGTGCTGCTGGCATTCGCGACTACGCGTCGCCCCTCGGCAGAGCTCCGTCACCGAGTTCTCTGATCCCGGCTTGCATTGCGCACTGTCCAAACGCGCGTGACGTCACCGCGCATACGTGACGTGCCGCCATCTTTAATGACTTGTTGCTTTGGCTGTGGTTACCTAGCAACCAAGTAAAGGAAAATGTATGCGCTTTCACTAACGATCGACTCCTTTACCTCCCTGCCTCTTTCAGCGCTGCCACCTTCAGTCTTCCAGCGACGTTTGACTTTATTTACCTTCGTTTCAAGTTTTTAGCATTTTTACTTGATTTTGATGGTGTACCTTCTGTGATATACACACATTGACTTTTAACTGTGTATCTCCTGTGGTACACACACATTGACTCTTAGCTGTGTACCTTCTGTGATACACACACTTTGACGTTTGTCTGTGTACCTTCTGTGATACACACACTTTGACTTTTGACTGTGTATCTTCTGTGATACACACGTACATTTAATTTTGCTGTGGTGTTAATTTTTATTTTTATTGTGTTTTCTTTTACACACTATGGCTTCTTCTTCCTCCATGACCAAACCCCCGCTTTCTTGTGTGAAAAAGGTGAACCTATTCTCCCATGGAAAAGATAGAAAAATCTTTTTGATTCTTATCTTTTGGCTATAGGTGGTGAAAAATTCTCTGCTGTCAGAAAACAAGCTATATTGCTACATAACCTTGGTGTAGAAGGTCGTAATATATATGACAGTATTGACGAAATTCCTATCAATGATGGTTCTGGTGATTCCCCTGCAGATGTTTTCCATATGTCTTTAAAAATGTTAGAAGACTATTTCGGTCCCAGAATTAATGTAGTTTTAGAACGTCATAAGTTTTTTGCTAGAGTACAGGAACCTAAAGAAAAGGTTGGTTTGTATGTTGCCTCGTTGAAGACCTTGGCTCGTACTTGTGAGTTTGGTGAACTCACTGATTCCTTGATTCGTGACCAGTTAGTCAGATGCACAAATAATCCCAGAGTGCAGGAGAAACTCCTCTCCAAAAATCCTTCTCTCAGAGAAGCCTTGGCTATTGTTGAGGGTATTGAGAATACTTCTGGTTGGGCCAAAGAGATGAAAGAACATAAAGTTTTGCCTGATTGTTCTGCTTCCTCCAGTGGTATCCATCAAATTGCTCAACCACTCAATGCAGCTCAACCTACTGATTCTGAAGATACTATTTGTAAAGTCATGCATAGCACCAAATCTAAACCTAATTTTGATCGCTCTAAAATCAAATGTTATAGATGTGGCAGTCCTAATCACTCTTCTTCCTTTCCTAACTGTTATGCTAAATCCTCCACTTGCATTAAATGTGGTATTAAGGGGCATTATGCCAGAGTTTGTAAATCTTCCACCAAAGTACACTCTGTTGAATGTTCTTTGCCTTCCTCAGACACTCCTCGTCTTGTTGTTTCCAGTGTTACAAGTGATGGTAGTATTGATGCTGATCCTATTGTCATGCCTGAGTGTAATGTGATTATTGGTGACCAAGACTTTATTCTCTTAGCTGACTCTGGTTCCCCCTTTACACTAATTGGAAATGATAACTGGAACAAGGTTTTTCCCAAAATTGACTTGTACAAACCCGACATTAATGCAGTAAGCTACAATGGTTCTCATATTCAAGTCTCTGGTTACACTGTCACGAGGATCCATTTCAAAGGTCGTGAAACTGTAGGAAAAATTTATGTTGCCTATAGAGGGGACAATCTTTTAGGCTGGAGACATCAGAGAGATTTGGGAATTATCCTCAATCCCAATGCACTTAAACCCACAGACCAAGTCATGTTGATTGACCAAATCTCAATTTCCAACATCTTCTTTGATGATTTTCCACATGTTTTCTCTGACAAATTGGGTTTATTGAAGGGTTTTCAGCACCGTATTATTTTAAAGAAAAATGCTGTTCCGTGCGTGTTCAAAGTTAGGAAAGTTCCCAACATGATGCTTGCTCCTCTTAAATTAGAACTTGCTAGACTCATGGATTTGAATGTTATTGAGGAAATTGAATCTTCAGAGTGGTTGGCCCCAGTAGTTTTGGCACCCAAGGATGGTGGGAAGAACATTCGCATGTGTGTGGACCTCAGAGGTTTGAACAAGTGCATTTGGGTAGACCGACAACCCCTGCCCAATATCCCTGAGTCCATAACTATGCTTGCTGGGGCTAAGATATTCTCTGTTCTTGACTTGTCCTCAGCATACCACCAAGTTCCACTTCATGAAGATTCCAAGCATCTCACCTCGTTTGTTACCCCCCTAGGTGCTTATCGTTTTGTTAGGATGCCCTTTGGGTTGGCGTCTGCTGCTGCCTGCTTTCAGAGAATTATGAAGATGGTTGTAGGGGATGTCACCAATGTCATATTTTTCCAAGATGACATCTTGGTTTTTGGCAAGGATAATAAAGAACATGAAGAAATTCTGAGAGCAGTTCTAGTCAAGTTGGCTGAGAAAGGTTTAACAGTTAATAAGGCCAAATGCAGGATTGGTGTAACTTCTGTTACTTACCTTGGCCATGTGATCTCTGGCGAAGGTATACAACCCAAACTTAAATTAGCCAAAAGTATTGCTGAGGCTCTCACCCCTGCTGATAAAGACCAAGTTAGGTCATTTCTTGGTCTAGCTGAATTTTATTCCAAGTTTATCAAGAATTTTGCATATATTGTTGAACCCATCAGGAGTCTTCTTAAAAAGGGTGTTCATTTTGATTGGAGTGTTGATTGCAATAATGCTTTCACGGTTGTGAAGAATACCATCAGTCAGTTACCTAGTTTAGGTCACTTTGATACCAGGAAAAAGACCATTCTTTCTACTGATGCTTGTGTTTCTGGATTGGGGGCTGTGCTTTCTCAGTTTGACAATGGCAATGAAAGAGTTGTGGCATTTGCCTCCAGAGCTCTAAAAAAGGCTGAACAACATTACTCTTGTATTGAAAGGGAAGCTCTTGCTGTGGTTTGGGCCATCAAACATTTTAAATTCTATTTGTGGGGCATTCCTTTTGTGGTGAAATCTGACCACAAACCCTTAATTCAAGTTTTCTCTTGTATGGAAAGTGAAAGACTAACTCCCAGGCTCAAACGTTGGAGTGAAGGGTTAGAAGAGTTTAACTTCACTGTACAATATGTTCCTGGTTCATTGAATAAGACTGCCGACTGCCTCTCACGTTTACCATTGCAGAATTTGGATGAAGATTTGGATTTAGGTTCAGTCAAAGTGGCTTGGGTTTGCGAGAGTGCTGTTTCCCTGGATGATTGGGTTGTCGCTCAATCCAATGACTCAGTTTTACCTTTGGTCAAGGATCTGTTGGTTAAAGGCTGGCCTAGCAACAGCAGAGACATCTCTAGTGATCTGTTGCCTTTTTGGTCGGTTAAACATGAACTTACCATAATTGATGACATTCTTATGCGTGGTGATAGATTGATCCCTCCTGTTGTGTTGCGTTCGAAACTCATCAATCTTGCCCATGATGGACACATGGGCAGAAGTTTTACTAAATCTCGCCTGAGAGAAAGGTATTGGTGGCCTAACATGGACAATGATGTTGAGCTTGTCGTCAAAGATTGTTATCAGTGTGCCACTAATGACAAGTCCAAGCTGGTTAGTAAAGCTCCTCTTTCTCCTGTGTCGGTCCCTGACCAACCCTGGTCCAAGCTAGGTTTAGATATCATGGGACCTTTTGATCTTCTTACTCCCTCTGAAAGATTTGTCATTTTACTTGTTGACTACATGTCGAAATGGGTTTCCACAAAGTGTGTTCCCTCTGTCACTTCTAGAGTGGTCATTGATTTCTTACGTGATGAGTTTGCCTCTGAAGGTATTCCGAAGTGCATCATAACGGATAATGGTGTCCAGTTCATTTCCAATGATATGGAATTTTTCTTAAATGACCACAGCGTCTCCCACCTTAAAACCGCACTCTATTCGCCCCAGGCTAATGGCCTTGCTGAACGAATGAATCGTGTGGTCAAAGGTTGTGTGCAAAGAGCTATTGAAATGAAGTGTTCTCTCAAAGATGTTTTGCGTGACACTTGGTGGGCACATCGTACCACCGTCAATTACATTTCCAAGTCTTCGCCTTTCTCTCTACTACGTGGTAGACAAGCCTCTTCCAAATTGAATCCGACCTGGCTTCCCCTTCAATCTTCTCCTTCCTTGGATAGGGGAAGTGTGGGAGACAGGATTCTTTCTTACCAACAGAGGTACAAAGAGCGCTATGACTTAAAGAATTCTACCAAACCCGTGTTGTGGAGTGTGGGAGATTGGGTTCTTGTGAAAAAACCCAGATTTTCTAGAAAAGGTTCTTCCGAGTTTATGGGTCCTTTTAAAATTACCAAGATTCACAACAATGTAGTTACATTGCAAAATGGTTGTAAATGGAGCATGTCTAGGCTTGTTTTCCCCTGGTGTTTCTCCCTCATCTTCTCTGGTGGATCCTTCCTCTCCTTGTACCCCTCCCAATGTTCATGATACTCCTTCTCCTAGAAGGTTTCCACAGAGAACTCATCGTGCTCCTGCTCGTTTCAGTGACTATGTATAAATTGCCTTGTCTTAATGCTTCTTTTTCAAATCCTTGTTTTATGATACTTCAAGTTGTTTCGTTCTTTTATTTTTGTTCCCTTGTTTCTTTCTATAGTAATGGGGATGTGTTGTAATGTACATATGCTTGTTTCTCTTCCTCATGTTATGACATAGTCGTGTTCCTTTTCCACCTCAATTGGTTCCACTGCTTGTCATTCCAAGAGCATTGGAGCTTTGGAGTCTGGAGCAGTTGGATGTGCCTTGAAGAGCTGTTGGTGATGTTTTTACCATTAAACCTGATATATCTTCAATCCAGTGTCTGAATGTCATTTTAACACACCCAGCCATTCCTTGTCTTCTTGAGAACTCTGGACAGAAGTGGTACTGATAAAAAAAGACATACAGGAGGCCTTAGCTCCACTCAAGACTAAAAGGGTCTCCGAGCGAAAGACGCCTTGGAAACTCCAGAACACAAAATTGCAGACATTGCAAGTTCTTGGCGATGGTAAACAGATCTAGCTAAGGCTCTCCCCAGTCTTAAAAGAGACCTTGCATCACCTCTGGATGGAAATGCCATTATTGATCCACTAGGCATCTTTGACCCAGTGTGTCCACCCTGACAGTCAGGAAGCCAGCTAAGTGTTGAGCCACCAGGGAAACACCCTGGTGTTCCAGCCATGTCCAGTGATGTAGAGCCTCTTGACAAAGGATCCACGACCCTACTCCTCCCTGTTTGTTGCAGTACCAGATGGCAATTGTATTGTCCACGAACACAGGTACTAGTCTTCTCTTGTTAGAAGGAAGAAAGGCTTTCAATGCCAAGTGGATTATCCGTAGCCCTAACATACTGATGTGAAGACCAGAGGCCTCTGATCTCCATCACTGTCTCAGCCAAGTAGAGGCACATATGTCACTATGGTCAGCTCTGGTTGAGGAAGGTAGAGAGATCTTCCCCTGACCCAATCATGGTTCGTCACACACCACTGCACATCTTTCACAATTTCCTCCAAGAAGTGGACCATGTTGGAGAGATTCACCTGATGCTATGCCCACTGGAACTTCAGGTCCCACTGCGGAGTCTGTGTATGTCAATGGGCATGTGTTACAAGCAGGATACCGGATGCCATGAGGTTCAACAGCCTCAGTGTCATTCAAAACGAAATTCAGGATAGAGGCTGAAACATTTGTATCAAAGCCTGAATGCCCTAGACTCACCAAAACTACACTTTGTCCAAAACAGCTCCAATGAAAGGGAGCACATTATAGGGAGTCAGGTGTGACTTTGGCACATTGATAGTGAACACCACCAAGTGCAGGAGGTTCAACATAGTCTTGAGGTGGGAGACAACTGCCTATTGTGAGCCCGCCTTTAACAGCTATTCTCGAGGTAAGGCAAAACTGTTATCCCTGACCTCCCTAGATGTGCTGCAACCACCGTCATCACTTTGGATAACACTCAATGCGTGCTTGTAAAGCTGAAGGAGAGTACTGCAAACTAAAATGTCCTCTTGGCCCACCGTGAATGGAAAGTAACATCTGTGGACATGCAAGACGGAGATGTGGAAATATGTGTCCTGCAAGTCAAACGCTACCAGTATCCCGGGTGCAGGGCACACAGGACTTGAAGAAGCATGAGCATTTTGAATTTCTCCTTTATCAGAAATAAATTGTGATGGCGCAGGTCTAGGAAAGTACGGAGGCCTCTGTCCTTTTTGGGCACCAGAAAGTAGCAATATAGAAACCGTGACCTACTTCTGATGCCGGCACCCTCTTGATTGCTCCCTTGACCAAGAGAGTCAACACTTTCATATGGAACAAGGAGAGGTGGTCCTCCATCAGCTGTTTGTAAGAGGGTGACATGGGTGTAGGAGTTGTCATAAAGGGGATGGAGTAACCCCGTTTTACAATTGGATGTTTCCAAACTCCGGTGGTGCAGGTGATGCCTATCCTGTCTCCCACTAGATGCCTTAGGGCAAACTAAAGGGGTTTGGAGGCTGCAGCTGCTAGGGGCAGTGTACTTTGGCTACCTCCCGTGTCCAAGGCTACGAAAAGGCTGGGAGGGTATGAATGCGGTTATAAACCCCTTCTGTGGTAGAAGGTTTACTGAGGTTGACAAGGGGCCATGGAGAAGCTGGCCATAGATCTGCTATCCTTAAAGCGCAGCCGCACTGAGCCCGTTTTCTCTCCAAAGACACGAGAGTCCTCAAAGGGCATGTCCATTAGTGAGGCTCAGGCATCCCCTGAAAAGCAGGTGGTACTCAGCCAGGCATGGCGCTGAAGGGCCTCCGACAATGAGATCACGCTACCCAGCAAGTCTGTTGTGCTCAGTCCACATAGTATGTTGAATTTTGCTGCATCTCTCCCTTCAGCAATGACTTCGGAAAGTATGGCTTGGCCTCCTTCAAGTCCCAGATCATATGGGAGTATCGGCCCAAGAGGCATGCGTTGTTCACCGACCACAGTGCAAGGCTGGCAAAAGAGTACATCCTCTTCCAGGAATTATCTTTACACAGCAGTTTCAACAAAGACCCGCTTATGCAACACAACCCCGACTGTGGCTTTACGGCATGTTACTTTAACCCACAAAATTTTACAATGACTTGCTGTAAGGGACGCGTTGTTGGACTGGTGTTGAATTTTTAAGTCAAACAACTTCCCTATTGATGCATAAATTGAAGTTGGAATAGTAATTTATAATATTACAAAGACCAGCGCCACCTAAATCAAGTCATCGTAATGACTTGCGTGGTAAAGTAACATGTGGTAACGTCAGTCGTGTAGTGACTGATTTTAAAGGCATGTGTGATAAATGCATGTGGGGTTCCTCTATACAACCCGTCTTCTCAAAGGTATCCAACCTATTGTATCTCCAATCCGGTGGAGTGGTATGGAACACATCAGGATTAACTCCAGAGTTGGCGGCCTTGGCCACGAAGTTCTCCAGGGTGTAGTGCTGGGTAAGAAAACTGGGGTCCCCAGGAGCGGAACAACGGTGGCAGGCAATTGTATTATGCACAGCTCAGACCAGGCCCCAAGTAGGACATCAGTAAGGGCTTCATTAAAAGACGGGTTCATATGGGGTGACTCACGACTGAAGCACCTCTGTCAAGACATTCGTCTTGGCTGCCATTGAAGGTCCAAAACCTCAGCCACCCTACACACCACCATAGCAAATGAGGCAAGCAGGAAACACACTTGTCAGCTAGCTGACCAAGAACGGGGGTGGGAAGTTTTATTCTATGTTGTTTAAGTAGCAAATTCTGTTTTACTCTTTTAGAACTCCTTTTGGGCTGCTAGGCCTTGAATATGGGAAGTCCACTACCTCTGATGCTCAGCTGTTTACGCTGATGCTCATTGTGACTATGAAGGGCAGGTAGTTGGTGCATATTTTTCGGTGCATTTTCTACTTGGGAAAGTTGGGAAAAGGGGGTTTCTGGCTTTTTCTTTTTAATTCTTCCAGTTTTTTTTTCTATTTGGATTTGCGTTGGGTAGACTAAACCTAAGGGATTGTGGTTTCGACTGTAAATATACTGGATGCCTGCCAACCAGGTCCCCAGGGCCAGAGCTCTTTCCCTTAAACTGTACTCCAACTAGCACAGCTTCAGACCACTTTATAAGTCCCTAGTAAAGGGTACGTCTGGTACCAAGGGTAAAGAAACTGAAGCGGGACCACTGGGGCTGCAGCACCAATTGTGCCACCCTAGGGTCCACTCACCAAGGCTATGCAAACTACCACTGCAGGCTGCATGCCTTGGTGAAAGCAAAACTAGAAAAGTCAACATGGCGCAAACCTCTGTCTGCCATACTTACAGACACTGACTGTGATATAGCTAAGCCATCCCCACAGCAGCCCTAATGCAGGAACAACGTCATTACGAGTTTCCTAGCTCCCCGATGGCTTCACTGTACCCACAGATGTTTGGTACAAAACATCAGGAGCCCCCTGAAAACCTACAGACTACTTGTGTGGTTACTGGCCATTCCCAGCAAGCCGCCACCACTAAATGTGTACCTGACCTCATGGGGTGAGAGCCTGTGCTCTCAGAGGCCAGGAACAAAGTCTCCTCCGGGCGGAGGTGTTTCAAACCTCCCCTGGGCAGGAACAGCCTTCCAGGGTGGGAAGCTTCAGAGGCCATGCCATCTTTGAAATGTAACCCAGGCAGCTCCAACTAGTGTAGGATGCCAACCCTCCTGTCATGACCTCACTCTTGGTGGGAGGATAGGTGGGAAAACTAGAAAGAATAGGAGGCGTGCCCACTTTCAGCTAGCACCTCCCCTAAGGTGTAGCAGGCGAGGTGAAACACATTTTCAGTCCCCTCCATCTTGATTTGTAGGGAAACCGTCATGTTGGGCTTATGCCCATTCCCCTGTGGGAGGGGTCATATAGAGGCTGTAGTCAACAGAAGGTAGATGGCCCAATGGCCATTACCTGGCACTACATTTAATGCCCCTAAATGTAATATTCAAGCAGCATCCCAAAGCCCTGAACTTTAGATTTGATGGCGGTAAGAAGTGAAAGGCAAAGAAGAGCTGTTGACCCCAAGAACAGAGAACCTGCTGTGGACGTTTGGGCGCGAAACCTCACCCGCCACTGCCAAATTTGACAATCAGTAAAGACTGTCTCATCCTGCTGCAGAGAGATCTCTACAAACCCCAAAGGTCTTCCAGCTATTCTGACTCAACCTCACTCAGACACAATCATTCTTGCACACTCTGACTCATTCAGTATCACCCTCCCTCTCACACTGACTCACTGTCCCACTAATTCTGACTCACTAAGACTCACTCAGACTTGACTCACTCAGTCTCACAAACAGTAACATTCAGTTACACTCCCTGTCTGTCTCCCTCACTCATTCATTATCACTCCTCTTATCATTCACAGTTCTCACTTTGAATCACTCTTTCATTGACACTCTCTTTTACTCACACATACATGCTCACATATACACACTCTCGCGGAGACATACTCTCACATATACTACACGTTATTTAAAAGCATTTTTTACTTACCTTGCTGTCTGTGCAGGTCCTGTTTGCTGCTGAACCTTTCAGCTTCGGAAAATTGAAACTGAAACCTCAAACCTGCGGAGTCGCAGATTTGAGTTTTCAGTCTCTGCTCATTCACCCCACCCGTTCCCAACTCTTAACAAGCTCGGAAAGGGTGGGGTGACTTGCGGATTGATGGGTGGCCTCGGGCACTGCAGGGCTTCAGCCTGCAATTCCCCTGTCTAACTTTATCTGTGAAGCTTTACCACATCACAGATAGGGAGGCACTGAGGAATACCAGGGGCCTGAGGCCAGAGCTTGGGGTTTCAACAGCCGCAGATAATCTCTGATGGCTGGTGCAGGCTCATTTATGCGTCTGCACGAGACATCAGACATTGTCTCTGCTAGAAGGTGGTTCTGCCCATCTGAGCCGTCCAGATTTTTCACTTTTTGAACACCTACTTTTTGAGCTTTTACTGTGGGAAACCCTCATAAGCTGGGACTCACCCATAGTTAACTCATGATCAAGGAGTGCATGTGGATTTTACCGGTGTCCCCCTTGTGAGTGAAGGCCGCTGCGCTGCAGCCGGAGTAAGGGGCACTGGACTGGTTACATATAGACACGTGTGTACATGCTTGTGCAGACGTTTATGGGCTGCGCAGGGGAGATTCCTGTTGTGCACAACCCAGGAGCTGGTACAAATAGAATGGTGTGGCAGGAATGATGCAGAGTTGGGTGTTGACATGGAATAGGCTTTATAATGTGGGAAGACACATGGAAGGCACAGTCAATGTGCTTTACTGTTTTCATTGTAAGAACACACCATTACTCTCCTATGAAGATGGGGACCACATGGGGTAGTTTCACTTCCCTAGGACCTACAAATTATAAACATGCCTCAAAGTACACTGTAAGATGTGTTAAAAGAAGTATTCTGCTGAGTTCAAAGCCATAGCTGTACTGCTTATGGGTCAACCAGAAATGTCATATTCCTCTGACTCGGATCAAATTTGGGGCCTGGCTAGGTGTGCCCCTGCCAGGCTGGATTAATGACCTTCCTCCCCAAGCTGTAGCATCAGAGGCGTAGCCTTTCACTGGAAGCATTCCTAATGGCAAAGGCCTCCTCTCCAGGAGGAAGAAATGGGGGTGGAGCTGCAGGTTATCTATCAGCAGCTGTCACCCGGTGCCAGGCACCATACCTGCTCCAGGAGCGGGCCATGAAGGCAGCAAGTGGGGAAGGGGGCTTTTCAGAGACCATATGGCATGAGACCCCTGGACACCATTTTTAAGTATCCCAGAGGCCTGTGCAGGAAGGAGGGAGCAGGGGCCGACAGATGTGCAGAATAGGGCAGAAGGGTCTTCCTGCCAGCCCCCTCACAATTCTTTTAAAAGGTCTTGCACAGGAAGAGGAGCTCTCTCTGTGGTGTGGTCTTGCTGTGGAAAACTGGTGCTGGAGCCTGGCGCCATGGGCAGTTGGAAGAAGGAACCTCCTGACTGTCCCAGGACCTTGGACTGCGCCTTTGAGGTAGTCCAGGGCCAGTGAAGAGAATTCTGGGCCTCTGAGCAATGAGAAGAGAGGCCCAGAAGGAGAGCCAGGTGGAAGGCTGGCATAGGGAGCCAGTGAAGACCGCTCCCTGCCAAACCCAGGAGGGTGGTGAAGAGTGCCCAAAGTGGCTAGGGCTGGCCACCAGGAGCACAAAGAGGCCAGTATGGTATAAATTGGTCCTCTGAAGATATGCCCCACATAAAGTTGGCGACCTTTGGCCTCTGAGCTGACCGACGATGGAGCACGTGGGGCTCCACAGCTGGTCTTAGATGTGCCCCCAGGGTGGGTCAGGTCCCGGGGATGCCCCCAGAAGGAGAAAAAGTCAGGGAGAGCCATCACGCTCCCCCTGAAGGTGCCCAGGGGGTGCCAGGAGCCTACCCTGGCCCCCGAAAAAGCAGAAGTCGGGGAGCGCCGTCTTGCTCCACATGAAGTGATCCCCAGGGGCCCCGGACCCCCCAACTCTGGGCCCCGTTGAAGGTAAAGTTGGCGAACGCCATTGCACTCCCCGTAAAGACCTTCTAGGGGCTTGGGACCCCCAATTTCGGGCCACAGTGATGCTGGAAGAAGGAGTAGTGCTGCTGCACTACCCCCGTGGTAGGAGGTAGACAGGGGAGTGCCGTCGCACTCCCCCAAGGTCCCTCCAGACCAGCAGCAGCCTCTGTGTCTTCCCGCAAGAGCGGGCAGACCAGATTGACGCACTGCCTCCCGCGGCGGTGGCCCCAGGAAGAAGGGGTCATCGCAAAATGCATGCAAAGGTGCAGGGTGAGCTTCAGGAGCAACACAGACTCCCCAGTACAAAAATGGAACGTCCCCACCCTCAGTCTCAGGGGGACTCAAAGGAGACTACCTTACAAGGGTTCATCTGTGTTTTAAAACCCACCTCATGCTGGAACTTTTGTTCTACATTCAGGAGCTGACGCTTAGGGTTGCAGTGAAGTGTGCAGAGTCAGACATGGATTGTCACTGAGGTGATCCCCTTAGAAGTGGGAAGTTATACTTGCACATGTGGTTCATTCACGAATAGCATTTCTTTTGGGGACTGGAAGTCACATGTGTAATGTGAAGACATAAACAAAGTGGGTTAGGTTGCTAGGTATTCCTGCTAGGGTGCCTGGTTGTACATGCTTAATCCTATGATTATAAGTGGGATGCCTTTTAGGGCTTTAATTTCATTGCATTTTGTGTGTGACCAGATATGGTAACTGCTGTCATTCTAAGTGATGCCTACACATGTATTCTTGCTACTGCAAGGGATGAACCACCCAGATTGTTAGCCACTATGATTCAGGGGTGTATACTGTATGGTCAGTATGAGATGCTCAGTCAGGGTTATGTGTCACTATGGCAGGTGTTTTTTCATTAAATATGCTTGTTGAGATAATTGGGTAGGTCGCCACTGGTATGGTGCAAGTGGGCAGGGCCCTCACTCTAGGTTATGGTCAACCTAATGCATTTGGGGGCAAGATGATGTGCATGCATCAGAGTGATGGTACTAGACCCCACACCCCCTAACGAAACTTATGTATATTTGTAAATTGTTGCATGGTATTGAGTAGTGTGTTTAATGAATGTACTCTTCTTTTTATAAAGCATAGTACAGACTGGACAATCAATTATTGAGGGTTAGTTCTGCGTACTGGTAAATGGCGATTACTAGCTCACACCACCTCCCTTGAGTTGGCCTTACACTGGTCTGCAATGCTATCCTTTGAGAGTCAAGCGATACAATGGGGTGTTTGGCTCCCAGTGAAGGACAAATGTAGACATGTTATTTGCGTAGGCCCCACAGAAACTGCCTCGTTTTCCAACAGTCTCTAACAGAGCTGCCTTATGTTGCTGCTAGATAGCATTTTCTTTTTATACCAAAGTGAATATAAGATTATTATTCACTATTGGTATAACATGGGGGAGCACAGCCCTGGAGCCCTAAATGGACCCCCCAATGGGTGCATGCAATTAATAGAGAGCACTGTGGTAAGTAGAGTACACTCATCAAGGGTCCTCCAGTGATATCTTTCAGCAGGAGCAACTTAGTAGAAACAATGCCTCCACTGGCGATGGTAAGAGGATGGAAGGCCTTTGACACTCCAGTGGTGTCAGGCAGCAGTCTGAGAGGTACTCATACACCCAGTGTGCCTCCTAAGAATAAACACCTGATGCTCAGGAGGCCAGGAAATGATAGCGAGGTTAGAGAGGGCTAGTAAACAGCTTTGCATGGAGAGTGTAGGCAGCAGGTATGTCTCAGCCCTTCGGTCAAGAGGGAAAAGCATTTAACCCCTATCATGAGGTAGGAGTCATTGTGGCCGCACAGACGGAATCCCACGCTGAGAGTCTGACGAGGAGTGCATACTATCAAAGCACTCACATACATGGCAATAATTTAGAAGAGGAAAGTGGGTTTTTTTTTTAAAAATAATCGGGAGAATGTTTTTCTCCCATTTACTTCCAATGAGGCCTGGATCAGGTCTATTGTAATGTGTGGGACTTGCAAGTGTGCTGCCGCAGGATCATATATCAGAAATGTAAATATACTTTTTTTTCTGTACCTGTCAGGAGCACAGAGAAAGCGCTGTGAAAGGCAGAGAGAATGTGGCAAACATGTTGTCTGACTCACACAAGAGCCGTCCCTGTAGGCAGAATCCCTTAGTCCTGGCTTTTTGGTCATCCGTGCTAAGCATGCTGTAATATCTAAAGCCATACTTTAATTCTAAAAATAAAACTACAATGCTCACAATGTATAGTGTAATAAACAGTCAGCGTTGGCTGAAGGAGTCGCACATGACATAAGACTACTTGGCAGCTTTTTCAAAATTTAGACACGAGGCAGAGGGGGCATTATGGTACTTTATTGCTCGCTCAAGTACAGTTGACATCTCCTCTGTGCCCAAGACCAAAATGGTTATAGATATGTGCAAACGGAAGCCCGCATGTCCAGGGTTGTGGGCCCATGTTCGTTCAAGCTCCTAATCTGCACTGAAACATACATGCCAACAGCTTTGGAGACTCCCGATTCTGAATACATAAATGGCATTATTTTATGTGTCTCCATCTTGAAATGGCCTCTGCGTCATTAGAAGTCAATGGGGAAAAAACTTTTGCTCGATTGTTGTTTTTAAAATCTCCCTCTTTGCTGTTCTAAAATGTTTGCATGTATGTAACATGCCGTACTTTTACTCTCCCCATTTGTCAGAAGTACTGCGAGGTTGGCAAACACTCACCAAGTATTCGAGGACTATTCTAGAGTAGTAAAACCTCATCTGTTCTATTATTTGGAGGGTATTTCTTATGTGCATCTCATCAGTCTCGGGAGCCAACACAGACAAGTCCTTCCTCTGATGTGAGCAGCACTCACCCATTGCAGGACCTGCATCAGGTATAGTATATTGATTTCTGCTCTGGATAGGCCAGGGATCGCTGGTGCGACTGAGGCTCACACGTCAGGTTTTTTTGGGGTATATGCTAGGCAGTGCATGTACTGTCTCGAAGAGACTGCTGTACTGAATATGTGGGCCTCAGCCCACCCACATGCTTCCCATTTGCTCACTCCATTGTCTGTCTCATATTCATTGTCACCATTTGTACCTGGCATTCATTATAATGCCTCTTTTAGTGCTTAGCCCTCCCCCAGTGCATGGACCAAGTACTTAAAAACAACCACTGCTCCCGCTTTTACAACCACTTTTGGATCTAATTTTTTCAATTCTTTTTCAGCACTCTACATAGAGCTCATGCTTTATAGCTCCCTCTCCTCCCACCCACCCTCATGCCCCGTCACTGATCACCCCCTCCCCCAACCCGTCACTGCTTTTCCCTTTGCTGCACTTTCCCTGTTTCCTGCATCTCCCTCCCGCCACTGCTTGTTCCCTTGCACCTCCTCCAATCCTGGGGTCTGTCGAGAGAAGGGAAGTTTGTCAAAGGCAATGCACATAGTCTAGGAATGATGTATCATTGTTGGTATGTTTCCTTTATATGTGATCCTTGCCCAGAGTCAGCTTTGGAATATAGACTGCAATGATACTTACTGTGCATTTTCTTAATAAGCACATGGGATTTGAAGGATCTTCATACTCTTTGCTCATTCGAGGTGTGCTAGCGTACCGCTTTTTATATTTCAAGGTGTTTCACAGTGCTACGAGCTTTTGTGTGTATATAGTGCATAATATAGGGAGCTCGGGCATGTTTTCGCATTACGTTTATGAGTGATTGTATATTTTTCACAGCTTTAATGCTTAGGTCTGTAGTCTCTCGTATAATTGACTCCCCTCATGAAATGGGAGTGCCTCTGGGCTCTTGCCCACTTGCTCTCGTTGGACTATAGATTGTTAACTTGTTTAATACAGTAGGCGCCTGCGGAGCATCTAGCTACGCAGCATCAGCAAGAATATGTTAATTATCAGCTGTTGGCTGTGCTTTCAGGGCAGAGGATTCATCTTTATCTAATGGGGAGAGTGAAACGTCCTAAATGTGACTGTTGTGCTTCCCATGGAGGTGTTGCCACTGAGTGTTCATCTGGAGAGCTTTGTTGCGTTTCCTTATTTTTTTCCTTCTCCGAAAAAGAAGCTGAAGGGTTTTTAGTACCTGGAAGCAGTTCATTTACTGATGCCAGAACAGGGTGATCCTGCAAGTTCCGATTCATGTACTAATACACTGGACAAATCGACATCAGAATGTTTGTTTGCATATGCAGGAGAATGGCTGTGATCTGTCTACATCCTTTTCTTTTTCAGGGTAGGAGTGCACTGATCACCTGACTGTCTAATCGAAGATGCATTATGAACAGACTCAAATGCCCTTACTTAGCACAGCGAATGTGTTTCCAACTGACCCGAAAAGCACCGCCACTTATGGCCATTTCTTTCAAAGTCCCAGACCTATAGAAGTTCCGCTCCTCTGCTCAGGCAGAGGAGCGTCGCCCCACTGCATTTCAGCACTGCAAAAAGGAAAAATAACATGATAATAGTGCAATGTTATTATCATTTAATTTTTCTGTGCTGAGGCAGTTTTGAGGGGGGCAAAGCAGGGGGGAGTGTTGGCCCTCTCTAAGTGTGCATGGCTGTTTGGCTGACCGTCTTGGGCCGTCCAAACAGTCATGCGCACTTTACATGTTCTCCACTAGCTGTATTCTACAGCCTGGGTGGAGAACATGCTTGGGCTCCCAGTCACTATCTGAGCATCTAACCATGGTGCTCAGACCAATCTTGACCCTGCTGTCATGGTGACAGTAGCATTGTGATTGGCATAGGGAAACCTGGGTGCGTCCTGCTTGCGATTCACAAAGAAGGAAGAGGAGGGAGGAGAGGTGGCAGCCGGCAGATAAGTGATTTCTTTTTTATAGCCCACTCTCAGTCCACTACTTCTGCCAGGGAGGAGCTGCCACTGAGTTCTGGGTTTATGCAGTGGTCAAAGTGGGAAAAAAGTAGATCTGTGGAGAATCAGAGGGAGGAAATAACTTGAAGATTGGGTCAGTGGGCGGAGTAAGAGGTGCGGCCAGAAAGAGCAAAAAATCCCAATTTCTAGTATTTGTTTGGCATTTCACATTGTGCATAAAGCAGAGGTACCATGAAGTTTGTGCACATAGGGGCATATTTTCAATAACGTGGCGTAGCGTATCGTTAAGCCAAGAAGGCTAACGACACGCTTCATCACTTTTAAACACAGGGCTGCACCTTATTTAGTAGAATAGGGTGCAGCCCTGTGTTTCCCCTTGCGCTGGCGCCTACTTTAGCTGCCTAGCACCAACGCAGACACCCTTACAAAATAGTACAAGGGTGCCTGTGTTGAGGGGAAGATTGTTTATGTGCAAGAAGGGGGACCTGCACATAAACAATCTTTGAATGCCGTTTTGTAACTTCTATGTGTGCTACTTAATGCGGCACACATAGAAGTTATAAAAATGTCTTTTTTTTTTATGATTGTTTATGTGCAGGAAGGGATACCTTCCTGCACATAAACAATCATAGGCAATTTGCTGTACCCATGTGTGCTGCACAAGGTAGCATTCATGGAAACAGCAAAAACTGGAAGAAATAAAGCATTTCGTCTTGTTTTGCTTGTTTAAGACCAGCTTTTACCTGGTCTTAATTTTGGCGCTGCCTCCAATTTATGCAACCCTCGTAAATATGGGGCAGCATCAAAATCAATGGGTGTTGCGGTGGAACGCCCACCGCAACACTCATTGCCCTCCCCTTTCAAGTTAAATACAGCGTGAAAGGGTGCCTCATTTACAAGGCAGCGTTAAGCCACATTAAGTGGCTTAATGCTGCATTGTAAATAAGGTGAGACCACTATCGCCATCACAACATCACTGAAAGTGACGCTGTGGTGGCGATAGGTGCTAGAAAATATGCCCCCTAGTTTGGTGTGCGTGCAAATCCTGCAGTGCCGATCCCTAGCGAGTTGCACTAATACTGATAAAACAAGGCCAATGGAAGTACCAATGTTAAATGTCGTATACTTGTAAAGCGCACAGCTGCCCCAGCAAAGGGGAATCCCGGCGCTGTATACCGCTGGGGAACCCATCCTGGCTTTCCCTGTGAGATGGTCCCTACTGGGCATCTCCAAGGTGTAGACAAGCATCTCCGGCGCTGATGAGGCCGTAAGTAGAGATTAAGCAAGCTATTGCCCAGAGTTGCTGAGTGGGACCCATGGTTGGAGTAGGCACCTAGGCGAGAATTATCAATTCCGCTGACCATGGCCGAAGACCCTGCCGCGTCAGGAATCGAACCCTGGTCCCGGGCCGATCTCTGCTTCCGGGTCTGCCGCCTCTAACCAGTGAGCCACACCACTCCACTGTGTGAGGCGGACTGGCCTCAAGGGTCCTGTGACCTCAGTGACAGAGTCACTGTTGCTCTAGTGTTTGATGCTTTGGACTGCCTGCAAGACTCGAGGCTTAAATTCAGTGTGGGTTGTGGGGGACAGGCCATCAAGGTTAACCCACACTTGCCACCACTAGGTTAACCCTGCTGGTGCTAAGGTCTAGCGGGCTTTCTAAAGTCTAGCACGGGAATGTGCTCCCACAGGAGAGTGGTCGGGTGGACTGGTTATGAAGGTAAATTTGGCAGCTCTGGCCATAGTGCCACATCCTCTCCCCCCCTGAACACCATACTGCCCCACAGAGAAATTCACACTGCTTTCAGCTAGAACCCAATTGTGCCCCACTATAAACACCTGGATGCGACTCAATTCAAATTATGCACTAGACAAGAGTAATATGCTGCTTGAAAAGAAAAGTACCACCATCTTGGAAAAAGCACACACTGGGAATGCAAGATTAAGTAAAGCATGTGAAACGTAAACAACATGGCTACCTTTACCCTTTTACATTCATTATTCAGAAATTAATTAATGTTTTTGCCTGGAAGGGATCCGTTTCAATGTCCACTGTTTATATCATTAAAAAACGTAAGCAGTATGTTTTAAAAAGACCTCTTTTCTGAACACAGAGCTGCCGTACACATTTTACAAACTGAAATAAGGACAACAGCTGATTAGGATCACATTGAACGTTTTTCACTCCACGGACCATTACAAAAGTGTATGCCAAGAGTCCACTACCAGACCACAAATATAGTTCTCGGGCATCATGTCAATATAAGTTTTCTTAGTTTTGGTGCCAAAGCATCTACTTTTATTCTCTTCAGAGGGTCTTAAAAACAGCTTCCAAATTGCTGATTTATTTTAATAGGTACACACTGCAGGACTCGGCTAGCCTCTAAATACTATCGTGCTTTTTAGGTCTCGGCCTGATCCAGTGAATGCGCTGGTCTCGGCCGACACATTTGGGGCTCTGAGAAATGCTACTTTGCCGGCGATCAGCTTGCTAGAACGCGCACGCATTATAGCAAGCTGATCACCGGGAAGGCAGCACTTGCGGTGACGTGCGTGCACACCACGCACGTCACCACTCGCGTTTTTTAAATTTATTTAATTTCGCGGCCGTCAACAACTTACAACAGTAAACAGAGAAGTTTGCCGTGGTACATTCACAATGTGGTGTATTCATCACTGCAACATCTTAGAGGATTTTCTTGATATATTCATTCGTTCCAGACGTGTATCACTCGTGAGTGCATTAACATCTGAAGATATGCCCCCATGCCCTTGTCGCCCACATAAATACACAGGACTGCGACGTCTCTCGGTACACACCTGAGGTAGACGCTTGTTCTGGCGTACTCCGTGGCTTCTGTCGTGCATGCCTTTAACGCTTCACAGGAGGCAGCAGAGCACCCCCACCCTTTGTAAGCCGGTTTGATTCAGCCGAGGCCTGTCTCATGTTTAGCCCCTTGAAGCTCCTCAAACTCGTTCATCACAATCTCTAGTGACACACCACAGCAGCCCGTTGTCCACCGGCCTGTGAAGCCTGGCTCTGTCATGTTGTAAAGAGACCTGTATTGTTTAACTGTTGTGTGAGTGCCGGCCATGCATTAACTACACGTCTCTGGTGACAAATAGGACAGCGGCACCCTCGTTCATGGATTAGGGAAGCATAATAACTCCTTCATGCTGTGCAGAGTGATGCTCTTAAAGTGGGTTTTGGGTGTGCAGAAGCAGCAGCACCCTAGCGTATGGCTATATAAAGTATAACCTTATGATGCTCAGACGTGCTGCACTGCTGACCTCATTATTTTCCCCACCCCGTCCTTGCATAAATGTGGTAGCTGTCCACTTCTGTTTGGTTCGGCATACCAGCGCCCCCCCCACTGGGTAACTAGGTTACTCGTTGCTCAGTTATTACCGTGCTGGTTAGTGCTGGGTGCCTCTATAAAGCACCTCTTGGTGCTATACAAGTGTAAACGCTTTATCTCGCAGCAGTCGGCGCCGCTCCGAGGGCTCAGACATGATGCAATGCTGTTGCAATGCACACCCAGGGCCGGACTGGCTACCAGGCAGTTGTGTGTGCTGCCGTGCTGGGGGCTAATTTCGTTGATACGGAACTGCGTGTGCAAAACGAAATTCGTTTTGCTTTTTTTATTTCAAATCGCACGCAGGTCCCCATCAACGAAATAAGCCCCCACCACAGAGAAATTAGCCCCTAGCTCGGCAGCACACACAACTGCCCAGTAGCCAGTCCGGCCCTGTGCACACCCTCACTTAATCTAACCCCAACCCCAGACCCGCTTGAGGGCGTCCCTCACGCCACTCCTATAATCTGTCCCTGCTCTTTCTGTGACTGTTGTTGCCTACCTCTGTCTGTCCTTCCCTCCTCTGCCTGCCAGGCTTTCTCTCATTCGCTGTATGCATGACTCCCTCCCTGCCTGCCTATCTGCCTGTGCATCTTCCTTCATGTCACCCCTTTCTGTATATTTAGTTAGTGACTCCCTCCATGTGCACCTTCCACCTTTGCTGCCTGTTTTACTTTTCTAAATGGCTTAATGTCATCTGTCTATCTTCTTATTTGCTTTGGTCTTGCGTGAAACTGCCAATCTCGGTCCCCACTATCTCTCCCTCACTGTGCCGGTCTCCTATATTATACCTTCCTATAACAAGCATTAGAACAGGCAGGAAGAGGTTGCCAGCATTACAAAGTCAAAAATAACAGAAGACATGTTTTATGTTAATTGTTTTTTAATAGGGTTGTTCAGTGGTACATAATGTATTCTTCTTATTGTTAACTGCAAAGTACATTTTTCTGCACGAGTGTGTAATACTCTCAAATGTGCATTTTAATGAAGAGCATCGTGGGTGCACAGCACAGAGCAGGGTGCGTTTCTAGTGAGTGAATCACTGTGCAGTCAGGTGGGGCCGTCTGTTCATCCTGTTCACTGTCTCTGAGACGTCTGGACTCACACGAGCCTCTCTGCTGGTGACTCCCCCAGTGAAACACAATGAACACACATTCCACCTCGACGTGTGCTGTGTACCTGCTTTATTTATATTCACTGACGTGCAGTGTTAGCCGATAGCTGCCTACAGTGCTCAGGGGTTAGAGCAGTGGTCTTGTAAACCAGGGGTCGCGAGTTCAAATCTCGCTGGGGCCTCACCTATGTTTTTTTACACTATTTTCTATTCCAATTCAGAATTTGGTTCAATGGCATAAGATGAATATTTTCAGTGACGTTTCTTTTATATTACCAGTGTGATTCAGCAACAAAGAGAAAACTCCTCTCACACACCAGGCCTCTGTCAGGTGACCCGACAACCACAGCCTGTTCACGAGAACCTAAAGCTCCAAGAGGACATAAAACACAACACACATCACAATCACACACCAAGCAACACAACCTAACAAGCACAGCTTGAACACAGGATATTTGTGTCACACTGTCTGTTGACACCAGATATCGACAGTGGCAATCACGAACCCCTGAAAATGCTCAGAAGAAAGTTAAAACTTACAAACTACGAGAACTCTGACCTTTTCTAGTTTAGCCCATGTGTGGTCTACATTTGTCAAGCTCATCGCTAAAGGCAGATTACCTGTACTAATGAGCATTTTTTAAAGAAATGCTTGCCCTAGTTTCGATTGAGCCCCAGACGCGGTCACCACCGCAGCCGTACTCTTCAAAAAATATGAATCTTTGGGTGGCAGCTGTGGCTTTCGCTACGAGGCAGCAGCGACACACAGCTAGATCTCAGGTGTGTGGGGGGGCGCTGATGGACACCTGAGAGCCCCGCAACTCCTGCTGCTGTGCTTCACAGCCGTGGGAAGTGCAGTTTGTATGTCAATTTATAGGACATGCGCTGTGTCAAAGGCAGTGAGAGGCACAACTCCATGATGACGGGCCCAAAGATACTTCAAACACTGAGCAAGCCCGGTCGACTCCCGTCTTACTCCTCCAGCCGCTGATAGCAACAGTCATCAAGGCTCCAGCCTCCGCACCGAGTGGCGATAATGGTCACGGACACCCCAGGCCTCCAGCCTTTCCCTGCAGTTCATAAATGCGAGCGGAGCTTGCGGTATGTGGTGCGCGCATGGGTCACAGTGCCCAAGGCCTTCAACAGGATCAGCCTCACCCCACGTCCAATGGCGGCAGGAACAGTACCTTCCCTGCACCAAAAAGCAGCGTCAGAGGAGGACCACTGTGATTGGCTGTCAGTGTCACGTGCTTTTCAGTACATGTTATACACACAATTCACCGTATCCAATTCATTCACATCCTTATTCAGTTCATTCAGCATTCTATGCATCACAATGTGATTCATATCCGATTTCAGTGATGCTCATATTCATTTCAAGAACAGTGTTATTTGCCTCACTGTTATTTATATCGATTTCAAGAGTTCTTATATTTAAACCATTCTGTAATGTTCATTTTTTAATTTAATTTTAAATGAGCCTTTTTGTTATATCAAGTCTATACAAAACAGTACACTTGCCTACAGTAAATGACAGCACCTTAACACATGGGGCAGCATATATTTTAATAGATTTACAGTCCAGCAGTTTCCCTCTATACTCAGAATTATTTTTTTCATATCAGGATGGCGCCTCCAGAGCATAATTGCATTCATGGAAGCTGAAATGGGGCCGCGATGGCACTTCAGATACTATTACATTTGAGCTTTTGTCCTGGAATCAGTGTGTATACACATTCCCATAATGCCTCCATCCCTCCCCAATTTTACTCTTTGGGGACTCCACATCCTAGCTGCCATCGCTCCAGGAGGCGCGCACCTGAATCTGCGACTAGGGGTAGGAGCCTATCTAGCGCTTAAAGCAATCCCAAACTCCCGCAGCGCAGGCCGGGGACGGGCATGTCCTTTGCCTAGTCAGAGCCCGGAGGAGGCGGTGACCACCCTCTGACATCGTGATCCTGGGGTCAGTGCTCTCTCATATTGTACTGGAGAGCTGAATAGTTTGGATTTGTTAACATGTTTGGGTAAAGCTCTACCCTGGTTGCTATTCTTTGGATGCTGCCTCTGGTGATCTTGAGGTTTTGATAACCCCAAATTACAATGGGCAAACGCAAACCCCAGGAGGTTGAGGCGGAAATACCTTCTCCCTCTAAGAATACCAGCATCGATAAAATGTTGCAGAGGGCTATGGGGATAATTTCCACAAAAATAGCCCTGACTGGGAGGACATTGTCTCTGGGAATCCCGAATGATTCAAGCTAGATGGCTCCTTATCATACAGCGCAATTGGTACAAATAGTGCAGTGGACCATTTGGGGTTGGGTAACAACCAAGCCAGTGATGAAGAGGCAAATTCGGCTCCTAATCCAACAGGGGCACACCTGAAAGTTACATCTCGACATTCTTGAGCCACCAAACGACGTAAACAGCAGCACACATCTCAGTTCCCTCTAGCCCCTGCTAGCCCATATGCTGACTTGAAAATTTTTGACCCTTATAATTCCAGCCTAGAGGGGACCATGCTTACACCTCCTTGGGCTGTGGACCTCATGGAGTCCTGTTTTGGAAAAATTAAAGAATATCTACATAAAAAACTTTCCTCATTTACAGTGCAGTTGGAGGCCATCGAAAGGGGTCTCAATTGCATTTTATCCCAACAAAAGCAAGTTATATGTTCAATACCAGTAGCAGAGAATGGTGGCCAGGTTATGACCTCCAACTGCCAACTCAAACTGTTTAAGGACTCTAGCACCAGCCACACAGCCACTTTACCTAGAGATGCTGTAATTAGCCATGGTAAAGGGACTGAGGTTGCTGGTACTTTGCACATATCAAAAGCGTTAGGAGTTAATAAGGCCTTGTTGTCCTTTAGGGGAGAGGGTGTGGTCTCACGGCTAGACTGACGATCTAGGAGCTGGGAAACCAAGGTTCGAGCCTCGGGGTCGACTCCACATCCTGTGATTCTCGGCAAATCACTTAATCCCTTAATCTCACCATGCCTACCGAAAACATAAATGAGTCCTTGTGTATGTAACTGATGCTCATGTAAAGCTCTCCAATACATTTAGTTCGAGTTTGCGCTATATAAATCTGCACACAAAAAAAAACCACTGGCGCTGCGGGGATACAGCCACCTATGCTAAATACCCCAGTATCCATACTGAGGCAAACAGTGACCGATCTCACCACCGCATCTTGCCCGTATGTACTTGTTTTGGTAGGAGTTCCTGAGTTGAATGTGAATCAATGAATCAGAAGGAGAGACACGACGGGTTGACTGATACATGTTTAAATTGGCTGGCCCAACAGAGGAAGTTCCCATATTACATGGCTACTGAGATTTTGCTCACATGGAGAGTGGTACGGTTGGGGTCGGGATCCAAGGATCATTGCAGTGATTGTATCATTATAAACTTCAGATCCCCTAGGTAGTGCAGAGGTTATTTGGCCTGCTTCTCTGACTCAGAAGAGAGTCTATAATTGGGGTATTCCAGCTTGGGTATTTTTCTAAACCATCTTGTGTTAGGGAATGTGATCGTGCCCAAAAAAAAGGTCATGCCTTTTCGCATTGGCCCTGTAAGGACTCCCATTGAGCAAGTGATGAGGCCTGTTGGTTTTAGAGTTCCCACTTCAAATCGTTTTGATGCCATGGATGGGATGGAGTGACTAGCCCCTGACAGGAACGGTTCTGCGTGATTATGCTCTCAATTAGGGAAGGGCAGGAGAACTATCCAAGGTGATAGGGCACAACACGATGACGAGGGCGAGTCACGGTTTGACGTCACCGCCTTGGCTCTCAACGACAGGTCGGTCAAGTTATGGAGGTTTTTGACAAAAATGCTCCAAATGATCTCAAACCTCTGAATCTTCTTCCAAGAAGGTCCTTTTGTGGGTTTGGTGTGTCCTTAACAACAATCCAAGGCTACATAAGCTCTGGAAACTCATCCTTCTTCCCTCATGCTCCTTTCATTCTTCCTCACCTTTTACCCCTAATCGCTCATTCTATATCACTTGGATTTCACCTTTTCTTTTCACTTTGCTTGATAAGTGCAATTGATAACTGATGATGTCCTAAAATATCCACCACACGGTCTATTTTAGGACAATCTAATACCTCACACCACATGCCTCTGTGCTTATTCCTCATTCATTATCACTCATTTGTATCTCCAATTTCTTTTGTCTTCATGACTCAGTGATCACCCCTCATTCATCAAACCTCTCTCCTTCACCCCCATTCTCCACCTGTCACCCTTCAATTCTTATTTATCCGTTCTAGTACCTCACCCCATCCCACACTCTTCTACTTACACACCTTATACCTCACTCTTTATCTCCTAATCCGCATCTCTCACTGCACATTCTTTTCATTTTTACCTCTTTATTGTCTATGCCTTACTTCAGATTTCTCGTCCCTCAATCTTCATCTCCCATTGCTCAATTCTCATTCTGACCTCATTGCTCTTCATTCCTTGCTTCCTGTGCCTAACCCCTCATTTCTCACTTCTCTTTCTTCATCATGAGGCCTTCACTTCTCTTCTTTTCTTCCTCATACCTCAACACTTCCGCCTCACTTCTTGTGCCAGATTTCTTGTCCCACACTCTTCAAATTTTTCACTGCTGGGGCCTCAACCCTCAGTCTCAATCCTTCACCTCTTAACCTTCGCACCTCATTCTTTATCTCTCTTCTTTCACTGCTTATCCTACACTTCTCCTCTCTTACTCTTCATCCTTTACTCCTCACTCATTACCCCTTGTCCCTCAATGTCTTAATCTCTCACTCACAATTTCTCACTCTTTAACTGTCATCCCTTACTCCTCATTCCTCATCCCTCACCCTTTATCCTTGGTTTTATATTCTTTCTCTTCAGTCTTAATTTCTCAGCCTTCACTCACTTCCAATTTTTCACTACTCATCTCTCGCTCCTCATACATCATGCAGTAGCCCTCATCTTACACTACTTACTCTTCATGCCTCAGTCTCAGTCCTTATCCCCATCCATCACCCTTTCATTTTTGATCCCTATCATCCTTAATTTATCTTTCACAACTCTTCCCTAACATTTAATCCCCACATTGTGCATATAGGTTCTGTGATGAATTATTGAGTGTTGTGTTGCTTTTAACATTTCCAGGTCTTGCTTAGGCAGCGCTTGCGCTGTCTCTTCGAGACATGCTGTATTCAGAATATGCGGTACAACAGGGGGTGGTGATGGACGGAGCATCAGAACCAATCAAACACTCACACCCAGTCAAAAGATCTGGGTTTGATCCGTCACCGTTCTTTAGCCCACTCTGCCACCCCAGTTCAGACATGGCTATATGCAAATCAGTCTGACCCTGTGCCTCATGGGAACAGTCCAGCCCGATCTGCCAAGCCATGCCTTCCCTGGACCGGAAACAAGCTTCCGAGGACCGGTTTCCAGGGTAATCACCATCCCCTTTTGTACTGCTTTGGCCGCCATAAGTGTGGCAGGGTATGCTCAGACGTGAGTCCCTTGCTCACTTTGCCACTGGATTCAAGCAAGCCGGGCTGAAGATGGCTGTAATGCCAGAAACCGGTCCTCGGAAGCTTGTTTCCGGTCCAGGGAAGGCATGGCTTGGCAGTTCGGGCTGGACTGTTCCCATGAGGCACAGGGTCAGACTGATTTGCATATAGCCATGTCTGAACTGGGGTGGCAGAGTGGGCTAAAGAACGGTGATGGATCAAACCCAGATCTTTTGACTGGGTGTGAGTGTTTGATTGGTTCAGATGCTCCGTCCATCACCACCCCCTTTTGTACTAATAATTTCAAAGCATGCTACATTTATCTCAAATAGTTTCATATTCATTTTTAAAAAAATGCCATATTCATTTTAATAAAGGCCATGTTCATTTTGATGTGACAATCTTTATTTCAACAGGTGTCATATTCATTTCAAAGTGGTTCATATTCATCTTAACATGTGTTATATGCCTTTGAATAAATGACATATTCATTTCAATGAATGTCAGATTCAGCTTAACACCTGTCATATCAATTTTAACATGGATCACATCCATTTCAACATAGGTCATATTCATTTCAATACATGAAATATTCATTTTGATGTATATCCTATTCATTTCAAAGCATAACATATTCATTTTGACAAGCTTCATTTTATATTTAGCCATTTTGAATCAATTTCAATGAGGCTCATATTCATTTAAAATATAGTCCTATTCATCTTAGTATATATCGTATTCCTTTCAATGGATGTCTCATTCAAAATAACAAATCTTATATTCATTTTAACATGAATCATATCCATTTCAACATGTATCGTACTCATGTCAATGTGTATCGAATTACTTTCAAAACAAGCTGTATTCATTTTGATAAATGTCATGTTCATTTTGATGTTACTCATATTCATTTTAAAACATGTCAAATTCATTTCGATGGACCTCATATTAATTTCAACTAATTTCATATGCAATTTAACATGTGTTAGATGTTTTCAATCAATGTTAGATTTATTTCAATAAATGTCATATTCATAGTAACACTTGTCATATTCATTTTAAAATGTAACTTATCCATTTTGACATATATCATATTAATTTGAATATGTATCATTAATTTCAATGCATGCCATATTCATTTTGACAACTTTCATGAGAATTTCAGCTTTGTTCATACTCATTTTAAGGCATGTCAAATTCAGTTCAATGTGGCTTATGTTTATTTCAACACAAGCCAAATTCATTTGAAATCATCTCCTATTCATTTCTATATATCTCTTATTCATTGCAATCTAGGTAATATTTATTTCAACTCAATTTATATTCATTGCAACATGTGTAATTTTCATTTTAGTGTATGCTATTACAATTTCAATATGCATTATATTCTTTTCAGAATATAATATATTTATTTCAGTAACTTATATTCATTTCAATCTGTCATATTCATTTTAATGTATGTCATATTCCTATTGGCATATGTCAGTCATTTCAAGGAATGTCCCATCCTTTTTTATGCATATTGTATTTGTTTCACTGATTGCTATATTGTTTATAGTGAGGCCCATACTCATTAAAGTATCATTGATGTATATTTCAATATATCTCTTATTCAATTCAGAGTGTGTGTTATTCATATTAATCACTAAGTAGTATATTCACTTTGCCAGGTATCATATTTGTTTTGGTTCAAGTCAGATTCACTCTGCCAGGTATCATATTTACCCTGACAGATATTATATTCATTCTGGTGTGTGTCATAATCATTTTGCATCACGATATGCATTTCAGAAGGTGTGGTATATGGGGATCTGTAATTTTGACGTGAATGGCTTCCCATATGTTTTGTTTGAGATAGAAGAGGAAGTGCTGGTGTTTATAAACTGCAAAGTTTCATGGAGATGTGTTTCCGTGTAATGGGCTACTAATCCGAGTTGAAACCCGACGACACTGCTACCCCAAATGCAGGTCCCTGGACCCAATTACACACACCAACATTCATTTATTTGTGGGGTGCCACCCTCCAAACCCCCCTCGGAGTTATGCCGCTGCTTACCACCACACCTGTATCACTGTGTGGAAAAGGATTTACTCTCGAGTTTTTCCTGATCTGGAAGGAGTCTGAAAACGAAATGGGAATACCCGCAGATGTGTATATTTGTAGGTGTGCACAAACGTCCAGAGCATGCTCTTAAGCTCTTAAGAAACACATCCTGCAAAATCTCGGCACACTCCACGGGCGGGCGGAGCAGAGGTCTCCGCCCGGGCTTACTAATAATAAATCTTGCCATTTTTTATCAGGAAAATCACGTTTAGCTTTGGCAAGTGCAGCTTTGTATCTGCAATGTGCCAGGGCTATCCCAGGCTGGCTGCGCTCAATAACCGCTAACTTTAAAGCCCCCTTTGTTAGTTTACACTCACAGTTGAACCATTTGGTATTCGGTCTACCAGTAGGGTTTCGTGCCAGACCCGTGTTTGGAAAAAAACACTTGCAGGGTCTCATAAAATTCCCTGTGCACAGCACTGCCAGTAAAGATATTACACCTAAAGAATGTACACTTTCCAAACCACTGTCCAAACCAGACAAGAAGTTTACAAATAGCTCATAAACTCTGGTATACAAATCCCTGTCTGCAAGAACTTTGGGCCAGGTGACTCCTCTGTGCTTATTAGCTACAATCGGCACCTGCACCATTAAAGTATAGCTGGGTGATTTCCTATCCAGGGCGAGGCCCTCTATATTTAGCCGCAAGGGGTTATGATCGCTGTCAAACCTCTGGGCGATCATCATGTCCTTAACTAGTGACCAGATACTAACGTCTACTAAAATGTAGTCAATGACACTAGTCCTGGTGCCCTGTTTAAAGGTAGTTTGCCTATTTATATCAGATACGCTCCTCCCATTACATGCCCTCAAGCACCTACCTGTGATGCAATCTGGAGAGATACAGCCGTTGAAAGATGGTTACGAGTAGACATAGCCAGGTTTAGTGTGCCCCAAACCTAATCCTCTTGATCTATTAAGGTATTTAGAAGGAGAGAAGGCTCAAAAGAGGCATTACAATATCCGGCTACTATAATTTTGAAGTTATCTTGGTACACTCCAACTAAATCATTTAACAACAATAATACTGGAGACTATGGAGACTCGTTATTATAGGGTTCTGATCTGGCATAGACATTAAGCACAGTCAGATTTAAGCCTGTTGGGAAAGCAAGCTGGATCCCAGGAATAATTACTACTGGTCCTGAAGAAAGCCGACTGGCCTAGAGGGCACTTGAACGGCTGAAACATGTTGACCACAGATGTAAGGGGGTCAATATACCCTCAGAACATCACCCTGTTTTTAAACCTTGCAAAAGGACCAACACATTAAAGAATTTTAATAGAATCCGGCAGGCAATTTTACATTTTTTCCCCTAGTCATTAATAATAAGTGCTCAGCTTACAAATGCGTTGTGCCCGCCCTTGCACACTAAATGTTTGGGACATGGGTCCGATGATGAGCAGGCCACAGGTGGTGGTTGTATGACGTTACAACGCATACTTTTACAACGCACACCTTTACAATGCATTTTTTTACAACGCAACATCCATTACAATGCATGCCATTACAACGCATGCCATTACAACGAATTTTTAAAAACTACGTACACAATGCATTCCTTTACAACGCATACTACCTTTACAACGCATACCATTACAACACATAACATTACATTGCATGTATGGTAAGTATTGGATAGTATAGGGATAAAAATTACTATTTTAACTCCAGGGGGTGCAACAGTAGGGTAAGTGTTGGATAGTGTAGAGATAAAAATTACTATTCTAACTCCAGGGGGTGCAACAGTAGGGTAAGTGTTGGATGGTAATGGTATGGGTTGTAATGGTATGCGTTGTAATGACTGCGTTGTAATGACATGCGTTGTAATGGTATGCATTGTAGTGTCATGCGTTGTAATGGTGGCGTTGTAATGGCATGCTATGTAATGGATTTTGCGTTGTAAAAGTTTCGCTGTAATGGTAGTGCGTTGTAAAATTTGCGTTGTAAAGGTTGTTTCCCCAGGGGGTACCTGTGGGTGAGGACCCAACAATATATCCTACATGATGTATAGATGAAATGAAATGAAATGAAAAGGCGACTTGTAGAGCGCAAAACATTCACCCAGAGGTTTCAAGGCGCTAGATCACACAGATTCACCTGGGTGTAGATCCTATATTAAGTAGAGATATACACGGGGCCACGCAACAAATATACCTACATTACCCTTGTCCGCATACCAAGAGTAACCCTCCTCAGTGTGATATATAAGTTATGTTCTGGGAGGCAGAGGGTTCAAACCCACTTGAAGCTTCTCACTCCTCCCATTATTACCATAAGTGGTAAAGGAGAGTGGGATCGGGAGGAGGGCAAGGCCCTAAAAATGTTATTGTCCTTACCAAGCTCTGCAATGATCCAGGCAATTAGGATGGAGTTAGGAACTATAGCATGGAACAGCCTGGCCCAAATGTCTTTTGTATGATTCTGGAAACGCCAGAACCCAGGGGGAGTGCAGAAAGTCTCACAGTGGTGTAGTGAGGAGATCCAGCACAGCAGTTTAAAATGAAGCTAGAAGGAAAATACAGGTAATAACAGGGAGTTTAGAGGTGAGCTCAAGAGAGCACCCCCTGGATGTAGAATTTACAAAGAAGTCACTCAGGTACCAAGGCATGGAGCAGTCAAGGAATAATGACCTAGAATACCTGAGGAAGAAGAAATTAGTCCTATGTTTAATAAATTCCTGGGTAAATGATGCATGTTATCCATACTTTGAAACCTTACCAACCTATGGGTTCCGGTGCGAAATCCTAAGGAAACGAATTGCCATCAACCCATGGTTAATGGATGGGAAAATAAAGGCAGAAATGTTATACCCATATGGAACATGAAAATGTGGCCTTGGGACCAAACCAGAAATCCTGCATATATTGCTAGATTGCCTTACAGTTTTAGATTTGAGAACATTATTTTTACGCCCAGTATTTTAAAAATATGGAATAAGGTCACGAGCCCAAGCCTTTGTGTTTTTGACAGAAATGATAAACCTTGACATTGCCATTGCACTAGGAAGCTACATGAAAGGTTTAAAACGTCTTGTATGGGACAAACTTAAGCAAGGGTAGAAATATTATTTATTGTTAAAATCCTTTACCCTGAGTATATAAATATTGAAGCTTGAGGAACAGTCATAGATCAAATGTTTTTAATTAATTGTTGCTGAAAAGGAAGGATGAGGATAATGAACTTCCTTTTAATGAGAGCACCAACGATACCAACGATCAATTATTTTTGCGCTATTTTAATTATTTAATTGTCTGTAGAATATTGAAATGTTGATGCCACCAGGGGAGAAGGTGGTTACCGGTCCCCTTTTTTTAAGCACTAAGCTAAATTAATTCTGAGGAAGTAACTGGTTTTATCTGTTCATGTGATCTTTGTGTGTATGCTTTTATTGTTTATGAGATCTTCTTTGTGTTTAAAGACTATGGTCTAAATAAACAAAGAGTAATGACTTGACTTGACTAGTATACATTCATGGAATGCTTCTGAAAAACATAGCAGTAACTTCCTCTCAGTCATGGAGTGATTGTAATGTAAAGGAGTTTCATCTAAGGTATCTGGCACATGTTGAGACAAGCCTAGAGCTCAAACCTGATGATGTCAACTGTAGCATATGTGTTGAAATTTGGTTTAGTTTATGACTGCGTTGAGCATCCGAGCATAACATCTGTGTAAACATGAAGATGGACCAACCTGTGGCAGAAGACTACCATTTGCATTGCAAATATATTTGAAGGAACAGTTGTTAGCAAATGTAAAACTGACTTTATATCTTCATGATAGGTGAAATAATTATGTACCTTGCATTGTAAAACTCATGTTTTCGTTGCATTCTGGATCATCCTCATTTTTATATTTGTGTCTGTACTTCTTAATGTTGTGTCTTCTCTGAAGGGTTTCTATGTAGACAAGTGTTAGTGCACATTGTTGGTGTATCCTTCTCCTTTGTTGGGCTTTAGGATATATAGTACTTCTATATTAAAAAGTAAATGCAACAAAACACTTTAGATGCAGTTGTGCATACTGTGATACCAGTCATTGTATGACGAAATGTGTATTGTGTGTGCATACTAAATTAGTTTCATAACACATTAATGTAACATTTAATTCATTGTATAGGAAGACGTTCTTAATACACTTTATTTTTTATTCATTGCTGTATTCTTTTAAACTTAAAAAAAAAAGAATCAGAAAATAAGTTAACTTGAATGTAGGATGAGGAATTAAAGACGAGCCAACAATTGCTTAGAGGCATATTCCAGACAACAGTTCATGAGGTGGGGGAGAAAGGTGTGGTCATAAGGGGATACGGTTAATAGTCCACATACTCACATTAGTACTTTGTGCATCACTTTGCGGTGGGTTCTTGGGTATTGTCCCAAATCAAACCAGAAGAACAACTCCTCCTAAGGGAAACTGATCAGCCGGAGTGGCAACATTACAGATGTTTCTGGGATGTTTCTTGGACTAGGCTGGCAGCAGATGGTGCGTGGCCATAGAAACTGGCAGCTAAATGAAACACTGCTGCAGACAATTCTCTGAAGCCATCCTTCACCACCCCAAATGTAAAGTGTGGACACTTAGGTGATGCTCTAGTGATTATTTATTTTAGACCATGTGAATCTAATTCTGGTCCTCATTAGAATGTTCTTGACCCTTAGAAAAAATTAATAATCTGGCCCAGCTGATCCACTTGTAGAGTAGCTAAACCCATTTGCTCTCTACCCATGGGCCTGACATTGGGGATCACACCGTTAGTTGCCCTCCCCGCAGTAGGTTCTGCGTCAGACCTTTCTAAACTGCCCAGCAAATCTTAGTGGATGGCCACAGGTCTAGCGTGTGCTGGCTGCAAAGCACATGCCATGGCTGTGGTGTCACATGAGCCAGGAAAGTGGTGGTCAAAATGTTAGAAGGTATGGGGTCACAGGGGATTTGTGGGGCAATGATGTGTGTAATGGAGCTAGAAGACTGTGGGATGCAGCAGTTCTTGTGTCCTCAGTGAGAGAGGGAGAGGCATAAGGTGCTTATCTCATAGACCTAATTGGCCAGGTTGGTCTTGAAGGCAATCCTCATCAGCTTCAGTGCTACTCCACTGAAATCATGAGACATTCATTCCTCTGGCAGAGTGGGATCCACAGTTGAGGCTGATGACTGAGATCTTGCTGCTTCACCTTGTAAAAAACATTATACAATGCTAGTTTATACAAATGTTAGCAAAATTATTAACTCTAGAATACTTACCCTTTATAATGCCAAATAGTTATTCTGTGCTTTTGTACACTGCTGATCAAATTAAGGGTCCTGATTTTTCATCCTGCACCAGGACTGGTCTACTGTGTGTGCACCGACCCCTCATCTCTCGACATCTGACAAAGGGACAGCTTGTGAATGGCTCCTGGTCTTCTACCGTGGGCTCATTCCTATACTAACATTTTCGAACTTCACCAAGATATCCATTCTTTTTTCAGGAAGATTAGATTCAAAACATTTTTTGCGAATAAAGAAATTTCTGACTCTGATAACATCGCCAACAACATAGTAGCTCTCCCTTCCACCTTCACTCCCACGTTGGAACAAATAGGCCCTGAGGTTGCCATTTTTGAAAAGGTTGTTTTAAATAGATTAGAGCAAGCTCTTCATTTTGTCCTCAAGCCGAGATACAATATTACTAAAGATGAATTTACTTCTCTAACATCTCTAAAGAATGATAAATCTTTAACCATTAAATGCTGCGATAAAGGGGGTGGCATTGTCCTCATAGATGCGACAGATTATGAAAAAAACATGCTAAAAATGCTGAACAATCAAGCCTACTACAAGAGAATTACAGTAAGACCTACTTAAAGAATAGTTAGAACCATCCAAAATATCACCACCAAGGCCCTTGAACGGGGCATTATAACCAATAAAGAATATGACTTCTTAAATAAATCAGGCAAGAAAATCGCTTGCATCTACGGTGTCCAAAATACACAAAAACCAACTAGACCCCCCCTATCGCCCCATAGTATCCACCATAGGCACACCAACAGAAGCAATCTCCAAATACGTAGATAATATTTTGAGACCTTATATACCATTGAGTGCTTCCTACATCAAAGATACAGGGGACATCGTATCCAAGGTTGAACACCTTCCATTCAATCCCACTTCTGATATTCTAGTAACCCTAGATATTGAATCACTATACAGCAACATCCCTCAAACTGAGGCGATAGATGCAGTTGAGTGGTTCATAGATCAACACCACATACCCTGCTCCAAACCTTTTATTTGAGAATGCCTCCTTCTGGTACTAAAAGAAAATGCTTTTGAATTTGGAGAATTTTTATATCTCCAAACGAAGGGAGTTAGCATGGGAGCTACGGTTGCTCCCTCAATAGCGAATATTTACATGTCGCTGTTCGAGTCTATACACATCAACAATGAAATTGCCCCTTTTTATGAGTCTGTTTCCCATTGGTACCGATATATCGATGACATCTTTTTTATATGGACCGATGGGGAACAGACCCTAAAGGAATTCCTCACTTGGCTAAATCTGACCAATGTCAATCTTCGGTTTACAGCCCATACTGACCATCAACAAGTAGAATTCCTTGATATACTGATCAGGCATAGTTGTGGGATATTGGAGGTTGATTTATATATCAAACCCACGGCAAGAAATACCCTCCTCCACTTCCAGAGTTACCACCCAAGAAATCAAAAGAATGGTATCCCTTTTTCCCAATTTCTTCGAGTCAGGCGCAACTGCACCAATTTAAAAGATTATGACACTCAAGCGGTCGCCATGAAGAAGAAATTCTTGGATCGTGGCTATCCTCATCGTTTAATAAGAGAAGCCTATAAGCGGGCACGCTTTTATGACAGGAACTCGCTTCTGAACACTACAAAACCCAAACAAGATTCCCAACTAGTATGCATAACTAAACACTCGACATTAGATTCCACCATCAAACAAGTCATTAATTCCAACTGGCACCTTCTGAATGTAGACCATAGCCAAAAAAAGATACCCAAGCCCCCTTTCGCCCATCGCCGTAACAAAAACCTTAAAGACATCATAGTGAAATCCAGATATCAGGTAATCCCACTAACCCTCCATTTATTCAAAAATCAATTGATGGCACGAATCCAGTTAGAGGCACCACACGGTGCGCCTCCTGCCTTTCCTGCAACAATATTCTCACAGGTGAAACCCTGATGTTTAACAACTTTAAAATCTGTGCACAGGAACTATGGACATGTGACACACGTAATGTCATCTACCTAATCACATGTCCATGTAACCTGGGTTGCGTAGGAGAAACCTCACAGGCCATCAAGACCCGTCTTAACGAACATAGGTCAGCCATCAAAACCTGTAAACATTCAGCACCTCTAGTTAGCCATTTCTTACAGTTCAGACACACACCCATGGACATTAAATGGCGGATTCTGGAAAAGATCCATACACCCGACAAGAATGGAGGAGATAAAATTCACAAAAAAAGGGAGGTGTTCTGGATTTTTTCTCTTGGTACTTTCCATCATGGCCTTAATAACGAATTGCCATGGGAGAATGCCATAACATAAATGCAGTTCACCTACAGATAGCTCTACTCTGTTCCCTGCCCCTACAAATTAAGATCCATGCGGAATCACTAATAGACTTGTGAAGATACACATCATCTTCCCGTATGGCTCATCTTTACCATTAATCTGAATGTCTTCATCATTCTACACTGCCTCACGGGACTATTTTCTTAGGCACCTTGCGCTTTAAATAGAGGCAGGACTTATAATGTGGCCCAATACACACGGCCCATATATAAACCAACCAGCAGCCTTTCTCACATCCCTCGCTGCCGGTTTGAAGAAAGACGGATGTACTCAGTAGAGCTCCCCCACGACATATTAAGGTATGTTTTCCATCGCGGCACCCAATTCACTTTACCCCACAGTTATATGCCTTTTTTCCTAACATTTATGATGTTTGCTCGATCCCGTTTAATTATTATTGTGCACCTCAACCCTTTAGGTTCCACGAACCCTGTCACGCTACCTTGTCAACGTTAAACCTGCAGACACCCCCAGTCTTGGCACTTTGGTCTATTCTCTACGCATAATTATTAGCGCAGGTACTTTTTATTCTTATTTTGTCCCGATCTTTAGAAGCCTAGTTCTCGCAATAGATTATTACTGGGCATCGACACTTAATTCATACAGATAACTATCTCGACTTGCTAATTTAATTGTTTTTACATCTAGACTCAGCGTACCTGCAAACGCCTCCATCACAAGCGTCTAACCCGACATAAGATACATCCTAAGCCGATTACCTTTTCCATCAAGTATAGCTCGCGGAAAGGTAAATCCATTTCCGGTATTTCTAACCTTCCATCGGTATAGTCCTAGTAAATTTAGCCATTAAGGATAATTATGCCATGTAATTATATTTATATAACTAGCAAACGCAACAGTGCAAGTTTAGCAACTATCTCTTTATGCCACTATCGATAATAATTAATGTTTTGGTACTCATTCAAAATGTTTTCACCACAGAGTCTGTTGTGTTGGAGCCTCATGAATATTATCTCTTCGTACTTATCGACGGCCACCTTGCCATCCTTACCGCCGCCTCCCCAGTAACGCGGATTACCGAGGTAAATAATATGCCCCGTTACTCTCTCCTTGATAAGACAGGATATCGTACATCCAGGTTATAGATCTTCATGTGTTTTTTCAGTTACAGCCTCCTGAGTACCTTACCTAATCGCACCTATTGAACTCATCACACCGGTAGCCTTAACCAACTAAAACATTCTAGCTAATGCAGGTAATATCAATCACTTATTTCCAGCACGCAATATCCAATACTGTAGTACAATTACTCGCAAGTTGAGCCATCTCTTTCCTTCTTCTATTTAGGTCTATAACTTCATTCTTATTCTTTTCCTTCTGTTCTTTCGTGCTCTTATTCATGACACCCCCAAACTTCATTCTATTTTTCTTAATAATGTATTGTAGTATGATTTTGTAAATCATGTAAAGCCTTACACCTACAATTCAAGTCTGTCCAGGATTATAAAATTGTCCAAGGTCTCTTTAAATAATGATTTCAGAGCGGTACATCACACAATTTTACCATAACTAAAGGCAATGTAGTATGCAATATTGTATTTCATTGAAAAGCACTTATGCACTCGATTATGTATGCAATTTTTAAAGTCTGTTTGTTTACTTTTAGATTATCCGTTAAAGATGATTTTTGTCCTGATGAAGACACGCCAGTGTCGAAACGCGTAGAGAAGAAATCGTCCTGTTCCCCAACATTCATTGGGTTGCCAACTGTACTGCTGATCTATCTGTATTCCATGAATGTCTCAAAATGTTTTATTCTATGTATTTTTATGAAAGTATAATATATTATAATCTCATCAATTTTTTACAAATTTATTAAACCAAATATTCCTGTCATTCCAGTGCTTAGATTGTTTCATTTGCACTCATTGCCTCTCTTTCGGTTTTGCCTGGGTGTGTTATTTTACATAAATGGCTCCTGGTCTTCCACAGTGTTGCTTGGTCCGCACAACTGCAGCTCCAAGGTCACTGTCAGCCCTGCTGTAACACCTGACATTAGTGGGTGTTCGTCTTCCGTGCCTGCTGGGCACTCCTGAGTGGCATAGACCCTGTCACCTCTGCTTGCAGATACTTCTCATCCTGAATCCACCCTTGTGTTCCGACCTTCTGTCTTCGCAGGGTTTTCTTCAGGGTCCACTGGAGAGGGTCCTTCTTCTTTAAAATTTCAACTGCGGCTTACCCATTGACTTGAATTGAGCACGCGGTCGTGTTCCCTCTCTGCACACGGCTTCCGTGGGTTCCTGGGTACTTACCTCGGATGTTTCCTTGGGTCCCTGGTACTTCTACGTCTTCTGAGTATGGTTCGCATACCACTATTTTAGTATATGGTTTGGTCTCTCCCTGGTTCGTGCTACTTACCTGTTTTATTTGCAAAGTATTATGTGCTTTGTGTATATCTCCAGGCAGAAGATATTTGAATGTGTTACTTAGTGTCTTATAAAAAATGAATACTTGTATAAATACACTTTGTGGTTCTTTTTCACTTAATCTATATCAATAAGATTACACTCTGGTAAACAAGCTTCTTTACACTCCTTCTGGACTAAGCCTGAAGGCTGCTCTCCACAAATACCACTTAGAGGGTTATCTGGATCAGGGCAGGGTGCCCACTTACATAAGTGTACACCATACACTTAACCAGCTTCTCACACTCACGCCTTCCACTGTCCTGCTGTCAGAAATGCCCATAAATTCAAGCTCGAGTCAGTACAGAGCTAATTTTATGTGCAAAACTCTTTTTAGGTGTTGTATTGTTTTTAATATAAATCTTAAAAGGGGCTTAAATCCCGCCCCCTCACTTTCCTGGCTTTTCAATGGTTCCTGTGCTTGCTCCTTACTTTTCCTCCATTTCTATTGACTGTAGCATATTTTCCTGGATTTACTAATGCTTCTTTCTCATCTGCTTCTCTTATCAGTTTCCCATAGTCAAAATACTGGTAAAATCCACTTTGGTGGAACTATTTTTTCATAAAGTTTTGTCTCTTTCAACTTTTTCGTCTTGAAGCACATTTATATGGCACAACTTATCACCCTGCGAGATTAAGTAATTTTCCAGAATCATAGGGTGCTGCGCTGTGGAAACTCGAACCGGTACCCCCAGCTCTCCTGTTAGCAGCTCTGGCCGCTGGCTACATCCTCTCCACTCCTGTGACACTTGTAAGGGAGGTATTTCCTTTGTCACTGGCGGTGATGGATAAAAACTGCGTATTATTCATCACATAGGCTAAACCTATGATTACCAATGCTTGTGTAATGTAATTACTGCTTATGTAAAGCTCTGCAATCAGTACCTTTGGGTTGAGTTCACGATATAGAAAACTGAAAACAAAAACACATATTGATGGCTATTCACTTAAGGCGGAGCAGCGCGGGGACAGCAGAGGTGAGAGTTCGCTTCTGTGTTGCATAATATATGGCTGAACAATTTATCCTGTCAATTGTTTCACTAAAAGTTGTTTTGAAGGGGGCGTGGCTTGGACGCCGAGCATGGCGGATGCAGCTTAGCTGAGCTCCGTCCCGCCGGCCAGTAATCCGTCGATTTATCCTTCTCCCCTCACCCAGCAGTGATCCCGAGGGTGGAGATCTGAAGCGGAGACCAGCGGGCCCTCGTCGGCGATATCCTGGCCGTATTTGAACCCCGGGGGCCGGGTGCCAGCAGACGAACACGATGCGGCCTCCCTGGCCGGTAGCAGCCAGGGCGCTCGAGTTTGGCGACCCCGGTTGTAGAGTGCAGTGGCACCGGGGGTACGGACGGCAGAGGGCGGACCCGCGGCAATCGGCGGTCGCGCCTGGCCTGGTGCTGACGGGAGGTGTCGGCGGACCCGTGGCGACAGGAGGTCGCGTCTGGACTAGTGTTGCTTGGAGACGTCCGGGTCTCCGGCCGTGACTCCCAGAGACGGAACGGAGTGGTGGGGGCCGGTCCGAGTGCGGGCGCAGCGGGGCCGGCGTTGGGCCCCTCCTGTAGCTCTCCCACTGGTTCCTATCGTGGATCTCCCGGAGACGAGGCGAGTGGTATGCTGGGAGACCCGCTGTGACCCTGCCTGGGAGTGAGGCCTACACAGACGACTGCAGCCGGGGACTTCGATTTTCGCGAGTCCCGACGGTGAACATTAAGAGCGGTCGGGGGCCTGGCCCTGGTGGAAGCTGGCTGGGAGTCATCGCGGGGCGCCTGAGGCCCGAACCACGGCCGAGAAGGAGGAACACAGGGGCTCTGGCCACCCTCTGACTTAAGGTATGTGCGTGAATGACCCTGGGCCCCCCCTGTTATAACTGTGGACTGGCTCCCGCCCGATTGCGGCTATTGGAGGCTAGTAGAGGTGGTTGTGGGCCCCGGCTGTCCGCGTGGCTGCTGGTGGGGAAGTGCTTTGAAGGGGCCCACGCCGTCGGGGCCGGCCTGGACCTGTGGACATAGTAGTGGAGTGCCCTGCCCGACGACTCGGCAGTCAGATCGGGCCGCGGGGGCCCATAGGTGGAGTCGTAGGCGGTGGACCGGAGGATTTGTGACAGGCTTGGACGCCAAAGCAGCCGGACAGCTATGACCCGTGGAGCTGGTGGTGGGGGAGGCCCTAAGCAGGGACCGATTGACAAGTTCATAGGGCCTGGGGGCAGTGCGAGAGCCTCTGGTGGACCTCAGGCGACTGGACCGGACAATGCGGCACTAATGGCGGCCATTACTCAATCCCGGGATGTGTTGGACGCAAAGATTGGGGCGGTGGGGTCGGATGTAACACTGCTGCACCAGGATTTGTGGGATGCGGTCTCACGCATCACTGAGGCTGAGACGCGCATCTCCGTGTGGAGGATGCAGAGTGGCGCGCCAGGCGCAACAACCTCCGCTTTGTTGAACTGCCCGAGGGCTGTGAGAAGGGCGACATGTAGGGCTTCCAGGGGCGGTGGCTTGAGAGCTGGATGCCGCCAGATACTTTATCCCGTTACTTTGTTATTGAACGGGTGCACAGGGCCCTAATGCAAAAACTGCCGGAGGGGGCACGGCTGCGGCCAGTGATTGCTAAGCTTCTCAATTATCATGATAGGGATGTGATTCTGAAACAGGCCAGAGCGAAAGAACCACTGCGGTATGAAAATCACACTATCCTGATCTTCCCGGATTATACCCGTATGGTGCAACAACAATGCCAGTCTTTTACTGCGGCCAAGGCCCGGCTGCGTGACTTGAAAATACACATATGCCCTTCTACTGTGGGGGATTGGAGACTTCGGACGATCTTTCCTATTATCAAGCGTCGCATCTCCTAGTATTGAATGAATGGTGGTATGGAGACAGGGGAGACCCGGCCTACGCACTGGAGAGGCTTTTGATGGAACCCCATTCGCTCCACGAGCTGCTCTATGCGACGAGTGGGAGTAAGGCCTTGCCGTCAGCGACCCAGGTGGTCTTTGATGTTTGGAGACGAGTGCTGCGGCGGATGGGATGGTGGCGGACCTTAACTGAAGAAACCCCCTCTGGTGAAATGGCCGCTTCCCGGGACTGGCGACCCTCTCCGGTTTTGCGGGGTGGGACGCTATCGGTATATCTAGGCTGGGCGATGTTATGACCGGGACGTCGTTTAAGTCATTTCAAGATCTGAGTATTGAGTATAATATGCCCCGCACGCAGTTCTTTCGGTACCTACAACTTCGCCATGCCCTGGCTCCGGGTCTAGAGGGCTTGACCTCACTTCCTGAGTTTAGCCCATTAGAGGCGCGGGTCTTCATGGGTGATATCGAAAATAAAAAGATTTCCAGCATTTACCAATCTCTAGTCATACACTGTTCCTCTGATCTACTCAAATTGAAGGAGACCTGGGAGGCTGAGGTCGGGACGCTGGAGTAGGAAGACTGGAATGAGGCGCTGGTGGGTCCCAGGGGTGCGGCCATTTCGGTCCGCCTGAGGTTGATTCAATTTAAATACCTTCACAGAGTGTACTACACATGGCGGAGGCTGTGGTGGGCGGGCCTTATTGCGTCCCCAGAGTGCACTAGGTGTGGCTGTGAGGAGGGCACTTTCTTCCATACAGTGTGGAGTTGTGGACGCCTAGATCGGTTCTGGAATGGTGTCTGGAATGGTTTGGATGAAGCGCTGGGGTGGGTGCTCCCGCGCACACCGCGATTGGGACTGTTGCACGTGATGGAAGGAGTGGGAGGCAATCTCTATAAGAGGCATCTGTTGCTATTAGGACTCACAGTGGCCAAGCGAGATATTGCGAGGGCGTGGAAGGACCCACGGGCCGCAGCCCTTGTAGCATGGAAAAGGGGCTTGGATTTTTACATGGGGATGGAGAAGCCCATATTTCTTGCCCGCGGTTGCCCCAGTAAACATTATAAGATCTGGAAGAGATGGGCCGACTACAGGGGCATATGGTTAGAGCCTCCGCCAGAACAAGACCCGGACCTAGAGTTGTGAATGAGCTATGCCGCAAGATGTGTGTACACGGATGATTGGACTTGTCAGAAACCGTGCTGGGGGGAGGGAACTGGGCGGGAGCGAGTTGGGGATAGTTGGGGGGGGCAGGGGGAGGGAGGGAGGGGATCAGCTAATTGCAATGATTCCAATGTCTTACAGATAAAAATCGTGATGGATTGTATTATATTACATGTGCACTTATGTCTGGCAGACGTCTCTGGGTTACAGAGAGCTGCGATTTTCTATGTGATCTATCAATAAAATTTGTTTAAAAAAAAAAAGTTGTTTTGAAGACTTTTGCACAAAGCTTACTAGCATGAGTAGTTTCACTTCATTTTAGTTAAGTGCATAAAAACCCCAATATGCTTAAAGATGTTCACTGTAAAAACGGCCCTGTATGATTGGCACTCTCATGACTTGGAACCGTTGACATATATAAGGCCTCATTTGGATGTTGGTTGGAAATCAATCCAAGGTTTGACTTCCGATCGTCTAATAACAATGTAGGCGGTCGGAAGTCAAACCGGACGGTCATTCCGGCTGGCTTCCGGCGGGCTCATGGAGCCCATCGGCCAGTCGGAACCAGCGTCTAATCCTTTATGGAGGGTGTTTCCGATGCTGGGATTACGATGTCGATTTCCCACAGGCTTTTCATATCCGGCTTTCTGATATGAAAACAAAGTCTGTTGAAAAGCGACATTGGGTCCCCAAGCAGGGCCCCCATGCCTCCGCAGCCTCCGATTTGGGGCCTGGCCCTTGTAAATTCCTGCACCGTGAGGTGCCTGCCACACAGTGCAAGGATTTACACCAACTCCTATTTCTTTATAGGAGCTTGTGCTGCAGGTGGAAATTGACCGCAGCACAAGCTCCCATAGAGAAATGTACTGCTTATAATAATTGAAGAGGAGCGGATTTTTAATTCAGCATCCAGTTGCCGATTACTTCGAATAACGAGGCTGCGTGGACTTTATTCCTGCCAACACCTCTTTCTTACGCTACCTTTCACTTTTTATCCCTGCCCCACTTTTAAAGGTTCTCTAAATTGTAGTGTAGTTCCTATATTCCCAATAGGCTCTGTGCATTGGAATAACCTAAACAGCAGTTTAGACGTAGGACTGAGGTCATCTAGGTCTCTACTGACTATGTTAGACTTAATTAGGTTTGCCAGCTAGCTCAGAGGTCACTAGAAACTTTCTCGAATGTTCAGGAAAGAGTTAACCGTCCTGATTTAGACAAGAAGTGATTAGTTTCTGACAACCGCATAAACATGACAACTTTGCTCCCTCAGAATAAAAATAGTATATCTCTAGAGTTGTGTGAAAACAATAGACAGCTATTTCACTCAGTCAATCGTGCATGCTTAGTTTCACCAGAGTGCAGAGAAATAGAGAGAAGGGCGTTTTCAATAAAAGGTGTTATTTATTGAGCAGTCTTCTTTCTCATGCAAGAGAAATGAATTGCCACAATTGCAATACTTGTTGTAAAGTAAAGTGCATACAGTAAAAGTAGTATTATGAAATAATACTGTAAAAGCATTGATATGGTTTCTTAGCCATATGATACTTTAAAACGGATAAAATATATACATACATAAAAACATTGACTAACGTACTCAACTGGTGCTTCTATGATACGCCTACCCCGGTGTACCTGACCTAAGCCTAACACGTGGGAAGGAGTAAGTAAGTTGCAGTTTAAGTTAAGTTGGATTTTGCCAAAAATCTGAATCAAGAATTCTCTTAAGGTTTTAATCAGCTCCATACCTTGGTTCTAGATTGAAGGAGGTCTTGTATCTCTCTCTCAGGACTCGATCTCCCAGCAACCCGCAAGGGTGACTGGAAACACCAGAGCTGGATTTCTCGTCAGGAGAAAAGACAGCGTCTCTCTCAGTGCGTCAAATGGGAGGGTCGGCTTCCTTCGGCTCTCCCATCAGCTGGGCGTCAGGCAAGTAGATAGCCGCTCTGCTCCAAACCACTGTGTGTTTGCTTAAGGCAACTGTTGGTATATTTATACCTGAAAGGTGCCGAGTTTGACGTAAGGTTGGACATAAGATGTCACTAAGAACTAACAGTTCTTTCTGGACTCCAGGAGTTCTTGTGCAAATCAAAACAAAAGCAGGGGGAATTCCCGGGCTGCTGGAGGCTTGGTTTGTTTAAAGAACGCGTTGTACTTTCTAGGAGTCTATGGGAGTAGCCTTGCCGTATTTGGACTGCATTGGCTATTACTAACTATGGATATGATTCTTATGCCTGTATAAGGATATTATTTGTTATAACCATATAAAGGCATAAATAGGGAATATCAAATTAGGGTCCTAGATAGAATCACAACAAAATATGCAGGTACTGAGTATCATTAGTTTAATTCAAGAGGGAGAGTACTCCCACTTTCTACGTCAGTCCTGATTTCATCCCCAAATCTGCAGAGAGCAGCACCTGAGAATGGTGTACACTAAGACAGGAACATTCCAACATAGAGCGCATGCGATAATCCTGCGATTAGTTTTAAGACCATGCCTGGCACCTCTCCCCTAGCCAATCAAGCCCTGTGACGACTGAAATAAGACAGCATGTATGGCCAGTTCAGAGGTTTAATGGAGAGTAAAAATGCAGATTAAGAACAACTATGTTCCCTGGTTGGAGAGTAAAACTGGATCTGGAATAATAGAGCTGTACTTACTGTAGGTGGGTTATATGCAAATACAGCAGGCCAAAGGCCTCTTGAAGTCCCTCTCATGTATTTTAAGTGAATTTGTTGTTCGATTAGACTAGACCGATTGTGCTTGCTAGCCTAGTTGTTTACTTGCTTCCCCAACCCTTGTGCACTTTACGCACGTCATCATATCTTGCCTTCATCATGTTTCGTTTGTGGTACAGGCTGGAAAGAAACACTTAACTCCCTTTCTTATGCGCTATTCTCTGTTCCTACTGTAATAAATAAAAAGCTTTGTCTCATTGTGAGAGATACTGCACTAACTCTCTTTTCTGTTTGCTCTCGCTGCAACCTAAGGCTTTACAGAGAATGGTATTGCACACTGCGACACAGCATTAAGAACTGCCTCTGTTTACAGGTAAATGTGTCGATGAAAGTGGACAGGAATGTATGACTGTCCCTTCTGTTGGCCTGTGAAGAGTTCTGCAAACACAAAAGCAAACTGTTACCTGGCCAAAGATGAAGGAAATAGACCAAATGTTCGCTTTCAATTGGCAGAGATGTGCAAATCATCCCATGTTGGGCAGATTTGCACATCACACAAAGGTAGACAAGAGCTGTTTTACTTGTCACAAACAGTCTCGCCATTCTCCTATGTTACAGATAGCACACCCATGCCTTGGACAAACATTCCCTGACAACATGCTGGTCCCTGTACACTGGTGGTAAGCCCTGGCAAGATGCTGACCCTAGCACAAAGGTGCCAATCTCTGGCAATTGACGCCATAGTATAGTAGTGCCACTCACAAATGTAAATCATTTTAAAATTAAGGCAGGTTAAGAGAACAACAGGTGCAAGTGAACACGTGTAACTGGTATGTTAGTGTTACATCCCTAGCTCGTCTTACAACATAAAAAAGTTCAAGGAAAATGTATTTGCTGTTATATTTGCCAGAAGGTTGCACAAAAGAAACCAATTTCATTTGTAAATGCTTGTTTTTTTCTGTTGCATAGTCTCTCTCTTTCTCTTCTTTCTTTCTTTAAAAATGCGGGACGGGGTCCAACATTTTGGAGTGACAGCCCGCAAGGATAGCACAGTTTTTCAATTCCTCTTATTGCGGTGTGTTCTCTTTGCAAATCCTCTACCACGTGGTACTTATTCATGCGCATTTTATTCTCTGTCGATGCGCTGCCCTAATCGGCAGATTTAGCCTCCATGCAAGAGTGACTCTTTTTGGGACTATCACTAGTTCCTGTTGCAGTTACTTCTGGTATGAGTAAGATTCCAAGTAGACAAAAACTTGGTGCAGGAGTGTGGCATGTGTGTGTACAAAAGTTGTGTGTAGCTGCTGTTGAACAGATGGATGAGAAGCGGCACCACCCTGATCCTCCGGTCCAGGGAAGTGGCGCTATCCTCAACCCCCACTCCAGGGTGTGCACATCTGTCGTGAGGACTCTGTGGTGGGCTTAAGATAACTTGTCACCTACATTGTTATCCCAGTATAGCATCAGCCTGCTCACCAGCAGAAGCAGCCTAATAGGCATAGTACAAACATTTCTGATCACTTTAACACTTTCTGTTCTTTACTTTCTTGCTATTTAGAGGATTGTTCTTCTAATTGGAGCAACAACAAAACAAGTAATATTAATCACATAGGCGAAACCTAATGCATTTGCCAATGCTTGTTTTACAAGGGACACGTGCTGAGGTCGCAAATTAAATAGCTCAATTTGCACGACTTGGCCTCGAATATTCTTACCCCATAAATTACATAAACTGAAAGTATTCTTGTTGTCACATAAACAAACGTATCCCCTCCAATTTTAATGGAGTTTTCATGTTGGGTGAGCATTCACTGTCAGGCCTCCCTATCTACAACTCTGAGTTTGAAGCGTTATGACATTTGCAGATGTGTACAGGAGGAAAGTGGTGTGTGATGATCAATTGGGTTTGATGGGCACAGGTCCCTGATGTCAAAGCCAGCTTCACAGTTCAAAAGCAAGACATGAGTGCTAGAATAAAATGTAAAACAAGTTGATTAGCGTTGAAAGGTACAATACTTAACTTTCTAGGCAAAAGCACAGATTGAGTGATTTCTCAAAAGTGATCTTTAAGGTAATTAATGGCAGCGAGGCAGTCCCTGTTCACATTTCAGTTTTTACTTCACCTTGCATTCCCTAAACATATTTTATTTTTCTAGCTCCTATGTTTCTGTAGTTTGTATTCCATGCAACATAGGTCTTTGGATAGGGCACACTTCTAACTGAGTCGCCTTCATGTGCAAGAGCGAGTTCCATAGAGCACAGCATGAAGGCAGTGCGAATTAGTCACAGTGCCTGTCAGTGGTTCATAAAGATGTCCAGACGACATGCACATTCAATCCTTGGCCTCTATGACGGTCACATATGTGTCAATTTTAAATATAGGAAAGTATGTTAAGAAGGTATACTGCTATAGGAATATGGACAGCACTAAAGGAAAAGAAAATGCAGTGCCAACCAGTAGCGGCCAACCTGTGGCGGCCCGTCCCCTGCCAAAATTGCGAGCGGGCAGGTGTAGGGAGGGAGGTGGGGAGGGGTAGTGGGGGTTCGGGGATAAAAAACATAAAGATAAAAAAAGTACCTCAATGCTGCCACCGTCTCCCGCCGCATCGCGCTCTTCCTGCTTCTGGGAACAGGCTCCCAGACTGCGGCCAATCCTGACGCTGCAGGAAAGCTGCGTCAGGATTGGTCTGAGCGCTGGCATCTTGCGCTCCCAGGCAGGCTGGAAGCCTGTGCCTGCTCTCTCTAGCCCCAGCAACACAGCTGGGGCTGGAGAGAGCTTCCAACTCATAAAAGATACAGTCTGCTAAAACCGGAGTTGTGTACCAAGTGCAAGGGAAAGGAATCCTTTTTAAGGACGAGAACCCTCACTCACCCAAGGGTGACATGCTTCATCATTGGGTTCCCTCCACACATCGGGCCGCACGGTCCCAGATGTGGGCTACGACTCTCCACCTAGTGTAGTGGGTAGAGGTGTTTTCAGACAAAGGGATGCCACAAAGTGGTTTAGGTGAGTAAGGGCAGAGTGCAGGAAAAAAGTGTGTGATAGGTTAAAACTATCTCAAAGGCTCAATTAATTTATTCAGTAGTGTCCTTCCTTGGATAGGATTAAAAATAAGAGGACAGGAGTTGACAAACAAATATATTCCCTTAACGGTCAACATGTTTCTGCCTTTGTGCCCCGATATGCAGAGGGCGCCCAATGATGAAGCATGTCACCCTTGGGTGAGTGAGGGTTCTCGTCTTTAAAATGGATTCCTTCCCCTTGCACTTGGTACACAACCCCAGTTTTAGCAGACTGTATCTTTTGTGAGTTGGAATATTCAGATAGGGAGCGATACGTTCTCTGGGGGGAGTTACTCCCTTGGATCACAAGTGCGGTATTATTGCTGGAGAGAGCTTCCCTGCGCATGAGGGTTTTGCCGGCCTGAGACAGCCGACCAAACACTCATACATTTTGAAGGGAGTGCACTACCACTCCCCCACCACCACTGTCATCCCTTGTACCCACCCTGAGACTCGTCAGGGGATTAAAATGAAACGATTATAAAACAGACTTATACCCCATTTTATTATCGTACATTTTTGGTGTGGTGGCAGGTGAGGGCAGCGCTCCTCCGCCCTAATGGAGGGGCCGCTGCTGGCACTCACAGGCGAATAGGTGGGTTCTGTGAATGAGTGACTATGAAGGGGAATTGATAAGTAAATACATACAGAAGGAATGGACTTATCATTTATCCTCTTTTAATTTTGTTTTTCTCTTTCATATATATGTCCTTTATAATGTTACTGTGTTAATTGACCAAACAATAAAAATGTACTTACTTACTTACTTACAGAAGAAGTGAAAAGATGGTGCGGAACAGGGTGATGTCCGTGGTATGCAGATGAAGAATGTCAAAAAGATGTGAGGAGACAAAGGATGCAAGTTTGTAACAGAGCAAGAGATTACAGAGGAAAGTGGTGTGAAGGAGTGCATGGGAATGACAGGGACATTCTAAAGACCACGGACCTTAGTAAGGCTTAATTAGCAGTGTCATGCTTTTAGAATTAAACTATTTCCAAGTCCAGTAATTCATAACCAAATCATTGGTCTCACAAATTAATTTTTGATGCTGCTAAACAAGAATTGGCAAAGTCAATAAGTCTGGGTTGTTTTAGATGTAGGAATATGAGGTAAACAAGGACCCCCTGAGAAGGATAAGTTTCCTGGGTCAGGGCAAACAGGGAAACATCCTTTACAACGAAACTTTTACAACGCAGTGTTTTTACAATGCAGGTTTTACAACGAAAACCATTACAACCCATTGCGCTGGGGGGCGCTCTAGGATAGGGAATAGATTTATTTACTATCCAACACCTTCCCTAGTGTCCACGGGGACTGGAGTTGGAATAGTAAATTAAACTATTCACTATCCAGTACCCCAAAGCGCTATGCGTTGTAAAGGTTTGCGTTGTAACAGCATGCTTGGTAAAAGCATGCGTTGTAACGTCATACATCCGGGCAAACAATATGTGACAAATAAACAACCCAGGCAAGACAAAATAAACTGGCAACATTCGAGTTAAAGAAGATAATGTGACACTAAAAATAGCATGAGAGATTCAATTTAATACATGTGGTAAAAAATCATGAAAGCATTCATTGATATAATCAAAAAATTATTTAAAAAACAGTAAAAGAATTATTGCATTAAATGTACATGATATCTAATGATGATAATTTTCCCAATGGTACAAGGAAGAAATGAGATTCGCCTGTCTACGCGTTTCAACAATGGAGTGTCTTCATCAGGACAATTTCTTCTTGTGGCTTTAAATTAATGAATAGTGTCAGAAATAATGTCTATATATTTAGACAATTTGTAACATATTATACTTTTTGTCTCGAACAATTGAAGCCAGTAGCTTGATGATTGGTCATGATATACCACTTATAGGTGTTAACCTTACAGTTTTTGAAACAACTACATACACTTGAATGTGACTTATACATCATACATTATACCAAGAAAGGAGGATATTAAGAGAAAACTTGAAAAAAGAGGGATGGAATAGCGCAAGGTGCTAAAGACTGGACATTGGTGCTGATATTCAGAGGCACTGATGGTATGGCAATATACTACAGCATTTCGAAATGTGTATATTAATCTATTTATGGGCAATGTACTAAATTATAAAAAGGACTGATACATATGGGGAAAAGAAGAGAGAAAATAATTGACTTATTCTAGGTGAGCCGTTATTATTCAGCTGCTGGCTTCAATTGTTCGAGACCAAAAGTATAATATGTTACAAATTGTCTAAATATATAGACATTATTTCTGACACTATTCCTTCATTTATAGCCACAAGAAGAAATTGTCCTGATGAAGACACTCCATTGTCGAACCGCGTAGAAAGGGGAATCTCATTTCTTCCTTGTACCATTGGGAAAATTATCATCATTAGATATCATGCATATTTAATGCAATAATTCTTTTACTGTTTTTTAAATAATTTTTTGATTACATCAATGAATACTTTCATGATTTTTTACCAAATGTATTAAATTGAATCTCTCATGCAATTTTTAGTGTCACATTATCTTCTTTAACTCGAACGTTGCCAGTTTATTTTGTCTTGCCTGGGTTGTTTATTTGTCACATATTGTTTTAGATGTAGGGCCATTTTTGTCTTATATGTCTGGATGCAAGAAAACACACAGAGAGCTCCCACAATCTGGTTAGGTCACCAGCTGTGTGAAGCACAGGATTTAAGTTCATATATTTTAAGCCATGTTCTTAATTACATGGGCCATGTTGTTTGGAAAGGCTCCCTAGTTATGCGTCTTGAGCCATGCCCCTTTTAAAGACCCCTCCCCTTTATAATCCCATTAAAAGCACTTCCTGTTAGTTCCCCTTCTCCCCTACGTATCATATTGTACAGTACGGGAGCACCAACTAAGTGCTTTCTGACGGCGAATTGGAAAGTATGTAATTGGTGGCAAAAAATTGCAAAATAGATAGAATGGCTCTAGTCTCTTGCAGTAGCGGTCGGCGGTGGGAGTAGCAGCCGGGCTGTGACATGGGGAGGTGGAGGGGCAGGGTGTGGGGCATAGTAATCTATAGATTACGGAGGATTACAGGTAAGTAAACATATAAATAAATGAAATGAATTTTGTTGCGTGCACTGGATCGCATTTGGGGATGCAGTGCGAGCAACGAAATTTGTTTTATTTATTTATGTTTACTTACCTGTAATCCTCCGTAATCCATAGATTACTACTCCCCACCCTGCCCCTCCCCACGTCACCGCCCGGCAGCTACCCCCACCACCGACCGCTTCTGGTCTCTTGGTTGCAAAACTATGCTGCATTATCTCTGCCCTGTAGCTTCACCCTATTCAGGCCAAATCTGCTCATGCTATCTTTCTCTGTGAGTTGAGCCTTGTGAGGAAGGGAAAACAAAGAATGGCCCTTATACTGGAAGAAAACTCCCTGCACACTCAGGACGTTGTTTTTTTGTCTGATTCAAAGATTCTCTAAAAAAGAAAAAAATGCTGAGAAGAATACAAACAAATGGTACCCCACTCAGCAGTTACCTTTGCCAATAACATATCCACCTTGCTGGTGTATGCAAAAAAGTGAGGAATTATAAATTTTTATATTTGCTTATACTTACAAAATAACTCCAGGACTAGCCTTGGTTAACTAGTGTCAGTCACAGCTTTACCAGGAGTACTTCTAGAAACTTTATTGAATTATGTAACAGTCTTGAATGTACTCAAGATGTAAGAGTAGGTGTAGTCTCAAAGTCAAAGAAAAGGTGTAGGAAATGACCATCTTTTGCATGATGTCCCTCCAGATTTTTTGTCCTATCTGCTTTGCTGGCTTTAGAACTCTGTGCACTTTGCTCCTGCTAACCAGGTGTAGAGTGCCTATGCACCCCCTTTAAACATGGTTGAATTAGTGTCTTCCTAAATGGCACACTTAACTTGCCTGTAAATTCTTAGTATATGGTATTGAGAGTCAAGCGCGCAACACCCATTGGGCTCACGGGGCTTCAGGCCCCCCCCCCCCCCGTCGCGTGTGTCAGCCCGGACGAAAGCAGCTTCGCAGGCTGGCGAGCATCTAATTGCAGCCGCACCCGAGTACTTAACAGGTCTTTAAAAGACCATTTAGTTGTAAATGAGGCTTTTAGTTGTAAATGAGGCTTTTGTTGTGTGTTCCCCCCTTCTTACAGTCACTCTTGTCTAAGTTTGGAAGAATTAGCCCCCCCCCAGAGATATTTGTCCGCCCCCCCCGAAATTTGGCGCTAGTTGCCCACCTGTTGAGAGTGTACCCAGGGCCTGGAAATCAAATGCTACTTGTGGGCTGCAGCTCATATTGTGCCATCCATCCGTTACAGTGGCAGGGCAAACATGACTTCAGGCCTACCCTGTGTAGCCTGACAGCAGCAATAAAACCTGTGGTGCAACTTGTCCAAATAACCAGTGGTGGCCGGCACAGGTAAGAGAGGTAGGGCGGGGTGGAGGGCAGAAGTCGACAGACGACAGGGTAGGTAAAATTGTATTTAAAAAAAATAAAACCACTTACCTTGCACTCACAGCGAGCGCAAGATAAGTGGTTTTATTTATTTTTGTATTTAATTTTACCTTCCCAGTCGTCTGTTAACTTCATCGCCCCCCAACTCGCCCACCGCCACAGCTAAAATAACCATTTTTGAAAAGTGAAAACCCCCCTTTTAAATATCTGTAAGTCACCCCTCCCTACGAGGGGTCTGAGCTGAGGTTAATTTTGCGACTTTGAGGGTTCAACCTGACAAGGGTTGTGATGTTTTTGAATGGATTATATTTCACCCTATTAACAATCCAATTTCTAATTGTTTGTTTTGAGTATTGTGCCCACTGTGTCTTAGTTCCACAGTCAGCCAAAAATGTAAAAACACTGAGAAAGAAACCACGTAAGTAGTAAATTTGTAAGAGTAGCTGCACATTGGCATGGGGTTGTCTGTGTTCCCGAAACCACATTAAAATCCATCCCAGTTCTCGTTTAAATAGAAAACAAACAAGTACAGTGTGTACTTTAAAAGTAAAACACCGAGGTAAACAAATACTGTTTCATTCTATTGTCGACTGCTAAATTGCTGGCGTCTGCTGTCTGCCGTCTCTCTCATCACAAATGCAATAATGCTCCCTTCTGGCCTAGATGAACTGAGACAAGCAGCCGAGGTTCGATGCTCGCTGTGCAAACCAGGGAAGCTGATTGGCTGGCGAGGCGCGCGCTGTTTACTGTAATAAGAGTAGCCGCAATCATGCAAATGCACACTCGGCCATTTAAAACCCTATTTTCTCAACTACGTCCCGTTTTGTTTCTTACAAGACGATCGCGTTACTGCTGAAAACCGCCTAATCGCTGCTAATTAATGCTGGTAATCAGATGATGTAAATGCGCTGCCCAAATTTGCATTCCGCCTTTATTCAGCTACTTCCGGTAATGAGGTTAGGTCTCGGTAAAACTAATCACTAGAAACGGATGGTGTCTGCTTTCTGTTTTACGGGAGAAAGAGTTGAGACACATAATGTGAATCCCATTTGCTTAAAGCAACACTTATTATGTGATTCGGGTCAAAGGATGGCCATACAGTAAAATACATGCTTAATCAGAAGTCTTGAGTCAAGTGCAAAAAGGCACAACCGTTGTTTCTGGATTGAATAAGAAACCCTCGAAGGTACAATAATGCAACAAGCATTGGCAATGACAATAGGTCTGGCTCCAAAGTGGTAACACATGTAAACATCTGTCCACACTTGTGGTTGAATATGTCTGCACAAAAAGTTAGATCTATTGGCATTTTCAATCCTTGACTCTAATGCCTGTTCCTGCTCCCATAGGCCTCTCATGGGCCGTGGACTTGTGTGCATAATCAGCTGCTTCGAACAGGGGTGGTGGTGGGGGGGGGGTCCATGGATAAAAAAAAATAAACTTACCTTCGCCGCCATTCGGGCTGATGAAGTCGGTGATGGTTTCGCAGAATTGTGTCCGTGGGCCCAGGGGTCTGTAGATGAGCGTTCCTCTGAGGGTGGTCTGGGGGTCAGTGTGGATTTGGAAGCAGGGGTCTGTAGATGAGCGTTCCTCTGAGGGTGGTCTGGGGGTCAGTGTGGATTTGGAAGTGTAGGTGTTCGGCGGCGGTGAGTTTGTCTTCGGCGTTGATCGTGACGCTGATGGTGTTCTTGTAGATGATGGCGATGCCTCCTCCAATTTTGTTGACGCGGTTTTTCCGGGTGATTTTGTAGCCGTCTGGGATGGCTATGGCGATGTCGGGGGCCGAGGAGGCGTTCATCCAGGTTTCCGTGAGGAAGGCGACGTCTGGTGCTGTTGTATCCAGGAGTTCCCAGAGTTCGATGGCGTGTTTGTGGACGGAGCGGGTGTTGAGGAGGATGCACTTGAGGTGGCTGTTGTTGTTGCTGCATTCGGTGAGAGGTGTGCAGGTTCGGAGGCAGGAGAATTTGCATGCTTGGCAGGTGAAGGGTCCGTGGGTGCGTCTCGGCGTGGCTCGGTGGCAGGCGGCAGATCGTCCTGTGTTGAGTGCGATGAGGGTGGCGGTGTCGTACCTCAGTCGGGTGCCCTGGAGACGTTGGGGGCCAGGGGTTGTGGCGCTGGGCGCGGTCCAGGTGCGGACGGGCGCAGACGGGCTTGCCTTAGGCCGCCATTTAAAGGGAGGTGGGGAGGAGGGGTCAGCTGGGAGGCGGGAAGGTGGTCAGCGAAGGGGCACGGGGGTGGGGCCGCACGGGAGGCAGCGGCGGGAAAACAGGGGAGCAGCGGCGAGCGAGGCTCCAAGGGAGAGAAGGACGACAGTCACACGGGGGTGCAGAAATCAAAATGGGCAGCAGACACTGGCACACAGGGAGCAGAGCAGGCGGGTCACAGCACAGGTTGCGCTGCAGCGGGCGGTGGGAAAGCGACCTACCCGGAGGGTCAAGGGTCGCAGTGGACAAAGAAACCTTAGGGATCTTGGATAGATGATCACTAGATGAGTGTAAAACTCTCACTGGGCTAAAGAAAGCCGAAAGATAGTCAGGACCAGAATGATGGTGAGCCCTATGCATTAAGAGTGCTACTTTAAAAATAATCAATTTTCCAATGGGAAGTCAGTGTGTATTGCACAAATAGCAGGAAATATGTTCCCGTCCCGGCAAGCCAAGAACCAGTCATGCATTCTGAACGACCTGAAGTCTATTCAGGATATAATTTGGTCACTCTGCATATAACGGTTTGGCGTAGCCCAATCTGGACATCACCAGGGCCAATACCACAGTAAACCTCAATGAAAGAGATAGAAAATGCAGAAATATTGTTGCCATACGCAAGATGCAAAAGCAGACACCAACAAGTACTTTCCTAAACATTGTCTCTCCATTGTTATATGGTTTATGACCCATGCTGCTAACAGATCAACTTGTTAGATTGTTTGTTTAATTTCTACCATTAAATACATTACTTAGATGTGTGCAAAGGCAATGAGTGTTCACAGAATCCAACTAATTTCTGCTTCAGCTTAAGCTCTTGAGTAAGTACAGGCCAATTTACCTTTTACCTTTTTTTCTGAAATGTTCTAGAGAAATTGATCGATTCTCTACTGCTGAAATTTGTGGAAGGCTTCTAGTAGTGAAATCTACATCAGGCTGGGTTTAGACCAGGTTAAAGCACTGAGATGGTGATGGGTCAGTCCTTGAGGATCTTAGGACAGCTTTGGACCTTGGTTAGGTCAGTGTTCTTGTCTTCTATGATCTTTTGCCGCCTTCAATACCATTGACCATGTTATGTGCTATGCATTCAGTCCTTCCTAGAAAAGAAAAGTCAAATTGTTGCAAATTATTCTTTTTATTCCAAGTCCCAAACTCAAAATGTTCATGTTCTTTCTTTCCTCCGTTATTGTTTCACATGTATCTGTTTCCATTGATGCTGGCCCTTGTGATATGGGAGTCAACCTCTATGTGTAGGCAGATGATGCTCGATGTGTCTTTTGTTTGAAGAAACTTCAAGATTCAGCTTCTCCCGGATGTCACAATCTCTCAGGTGCTCTGGGTTACACAAGATGGCGAATGTCAGTACATTTTCTAAAACTGAATATATTCAAAATAGAAATTGTATTAGTTTTCAAGAATGCACAAATCCCCTCTCCTCTGTACAGGCCACAAGAGAGGGGGGTATGAACAGTATCCATCCCTTCTAAATCATTTAAGAGCTTGCGAATAATCCTTGGTTTAGATTTGTCACTGTAAGTACTGTGTGTTGTCAAAACTTGATTTAAGCAATCAATTTTGCTAAAAATTGTGCTTTCCTTCTTCAAGTAGGGTCTCCATGTCACACCTTTTAATGGAACAGTTCCATTTAGACTGGATTATGGTAAAGTGCTTTCCTTAGCTACAGCCAAAAACCTGATACACCTAAAAGTGGTACCCAATGCGGCTGTGCGCTTGACAGCCAAAGTTCAGAGGAGAGCTCATAGCGCCAGTTCTCTGGAAGTTGTATTGGCTCCTGATAAAAAACAGAATCAGAGTGAGTGGAGCTGCTTCGCACAGGTCGCATAAACTCCTGTGATATTCATAGTGTGGTAGAGTCTTGTGGAGTTGCCTGATGCCGGGAGTCTGTGAGCGATGTAGGATATACCAGCACCCCAGATTGGATATATTGGAAAAGTGTATCCAGTACCCCCCACCTTGTATCAGGGCTGGACTGGCCGTAGCGGGCTCTGGGCATTTCCCCGGTAGGCCGCCAGAGTGAGGGCCAGTTTTGGGCTCCTGGGGGCCGTTTTTGTTACCGGGGTCTGCAATATTGGCCCCTTGTAACAAAATCGGGCGTAACCGGCCATAGCAAACAGCTCAGCTGCACCCCTCCTACCCCGGATTCCAGCCCAGCCCTGCCATGCATGATGTGATATAGATGTGTTGAGTCACGGTAGCCGCGTGGCAGGTCTGCACCTGGGCACTCCTGAATTTCTGACTAACAAATTTAACTGGTATGCCCCACTCTCTACCTGACAATAGAGTCACAATACATGGCCAATATACCTTAAATTTAAAACTACCAGGACGGAGGACGGAGGCTTTTTAATGGCAATGGCCAAACTTTGAAATACCGTCTCCCATTACAGCTTTGAACAGAATCCAAACCTCTTAAATTCAAAAAGCGATGAAAAAACAGTCTTCTGACATCATCAGTCAGCTTTCTATGTGCTTTTAACATGGTACAGCATAGCGCCAAGATGCTTCGGTAATAGAGCGCTACATTAGCATCTGAGTATAGATCACATCATGCACCCGGCCCAGATTGGTTCGGCTGCCTCCTTTGTGCTCCAGAAAGGTTCTTGAATATCTGTGGCACAGCTCCCAGAACTTAGAGAGTTGAGAAAATTGCCATATTATGGCAGGTTCATAGCGTATCACCTTCAAGACACACCATTCAACGATGAAAAGTGCAGTAAAGTAAAGTAGTGTCATCATGAAGGCAGCGGCAATAAGCCACACGTACCCGGGAGGACGTGTGTCCTGGCAGCCGAAGCTTCCGACTTTGAAGCTGGGGAAGCAGGTTCGAGTCTCGGCTTCTGCTCAACATGCAGGGGCAGATTTACAAACCCCTTGCAACATTTTTGAGCCACAGTTGCGTCACTTTTTGTGACGCAACGACAAAATGCGACCAATTTACAAAGTGACCCTTCTAGGGAGATGCGTCGCGTTGCAAAGCCCTTTGTCACATTATACCTGTGTCAGGTATAATGTATGCAGGGTAGGCGTTCCAACGCAAAAAAGCCTCGTAGAAGTGACGCAGTGAAATCTACAATATTTCACTGCGCCACTTCTAGGACCCCACTGCGTCAAATTCTTACACCTGCTTGAAGCAGGCTTAAGGAGTGGCGCAGCACAATGAGGAAAGGCCTCCCCCTGCATTGCTGGAGTTGCGTCGTGCTTGCAACACAACTCCAGCAATGCATGACTTTTGCGTCAACAGATGCGTCAGAATTTCTGACGCATCGGTCAATCCTTGCGGCATGGTACGCCGTATTGTAAATATGTGGCGCAAGGGTTTTTCAAAGTGGCGCAGGGAAATTGACGCATCTTCACAGATGCGTCAGTTTCTTTTTAAATCTGCCCCCCCTGTTTTGTGGCAAATCACTTAAATTCTCTGTGCCAAAAAAAGCCTGACCCTCGTTGTATTGTAATCTGGTGATCATGAAAAGCTCTCTAATGTCTTTGGGCCAGGTTTGCACTGTACAAAACCGCAAAAACAAACCAGAGCGCACAGGGGACGAGTTGTACTTTTAGACTACATCAATGCACGATGCCAAGATCTTGATTTCTGCTTCTAGATTTCACTTTTGCTTCGTGCACCCTTTACCATTCCTCAGTCTTTTCTGTCCCCCTCTTATTTACACAATTAGGACAGTTTCCAAATTTCATCATACAACAAATTAGGCATGTGAAGTGCATGAAACCCTGAGCTGCATGCATTCCACTGGTTACCAATAATTATCAATGATCAGTTTCCAGTGATGGGTGTGACATAGAGATCAACCTCCAACAATAAAAGTCAGATCAAGAGCTTCAAGTACAGGCTTGAAGAGGTGCTTTCCAGAAGGCTACAGATGAGTGTAATATCTATAAATTACTTTTTGCTTCTTCCCAACTCAATCTACCTGACACAAATAGATGAAAGACTTTCATTTTTTAACCTTACAAGTTGTCCTTCCTGAAGTGATACCAGGATATCATTGTCAGAGTATTATGGTTACTGCACCTCCTGGAAAGGGTGTGTCCCACTGGGCATAACTTTCATCCTGGTTACAGGATCCTCAGGCTGTAAATAAAGATAATCACAGATAATTCAGCTTGAATCGAGCAAGGAAAAGATGACTGGATCGATTGATCCCTGACGAAGGGTAAGATACCCGAAATGCATTGGATAGCCTAATCCAGTCATTATGATTTAAGGTTAGTCGCTCTAATTGTATGAAGCGTAACCACAAGAATTAATACGAAGAATGAATAAAAATAAGGATTGAACATTCTTCTGTGATTATCTTTATTTACAACCTGAGGATCCTATAGTCAGGATGAAAGTTGTGCCCAGGGGGATACCCCCTTTCCAGGAGGTGCAGTAACCATTGTTCTACATGACGCAGTGAATAGAAGACGCCACCCCTGGAGCACAACTAATATTGATTACCTTACTCACAACTTTTTTTAATCCTGTTGTCGCGCGTATTTATCCTTAATGGTCAGAGTATTGTCTGCCATAAATTTTGTGTACCAAATATATTTTACAAAATATCACACCATTGAAGTTAATAACCAGAGAGATGGTACTTTTGTACAGTCTGCTTAGGACGAGATGCTTATGTGAGCTGGTATTTCTTATCACAATATTCTGGCAAATAACCATATGACTCAACAGTCTCAAAGCCTTAAGGATGATCTATTAAGAATTTACATATTAGTATATTACTATTGCTTTTTTCCAGTGTTGTTTTTAAGATATCTAAATGGGGCTTATAGACTTCAATTAAGAAGGAGCAGCAGAAACGTAATTGGTGGGTAAGAATCCATTAAAAAAACATATCGATTGATCCAGTACATTAAATGACAATAGTCATATTTGCTGAACAGTAGCTGCGTGTGTGTGATAAATGCAGTTTGGGAAGACGGGGGAATATCTTTATGGAATAAGGCTGAGAGTAACCACTTGTGTTTAGGCACTTCACCCAAATAGACATCAACGGATCTGGGCTTAATGTGAATCTAAATTTGTAATGGCCAATAAGGACTTCTAGATGGACTTAAAATTTCCTTTAGTGAAACGTTTGGACTGCACTGGCCTATAATCACACCAATCAATGATACTACTTCCTGCCTACTCATTGATGCCACTTCCTGCCTACTCAATGATGCATCTTTCTTTCTACCCAATGATACCACTTCCTGCCACTCATTGATGCCACTTCCTGCCTGGCTGGATTTAACTATCCAAATTTGCCCCTCAACTGTTGTCCCTAGCCCATTTTGCCCCCTAAACTCCATCTATATAGTAATAGATCTTCTGCGGGAACAAAGCAAGAGCCCTGTGTGAGGATACACATGTGAACTCTCACAGGTTCTCAGCGTATGTCCCTTTGTGTCCTTCATGTGCCTCATGTCATATCTCCTCTACTTATTATGTAATTTGTTTGCTTCAGTTGGACATTTTGCAAAAGTATTTATGAAAAGAAGATTTCAAGTAAATGAAATAGCTGACTATACAGGAGAGGAGTCATTACAAACAAATTTGACAGATCTGGTATTAAATATTAATTCTACGGACAATGATTCCTGTGAAGATCCCACCACTGATATAGGAATAGGAAATAAATCAGTCAGGGTATTAATGGATTCTGGAGCCAGAGTGACTATTATCATTTATGATACGTTTTAGCGGTTATGGAAAGATGAACCACTTGAAGATCCTGACACTGAAACAGAATCTTTTCAAGGATCACCAATTGGTCTCATTAATTATTTTGTGTCTACGATTATTGTTCAACATGTGTGTTTTTCTGATAAAATCTATGTTATCTTTAAAGGAAAGTATATTTTAAGTTGGGTACATCAAGCTATGGTAGATAATGTACTTTTACCTAGCAAAAGTAGAAAAGTAATGTCCTTTTCTGAACTCTTACATGAACTTTTTACGACAACATAACAATAGTATTGTTAATTCCATGCAAGTTACTGATAATACCATTAATTTTTGTTCACAACTTGAACAGGTGATTACAAAATGTTATGTTCTGTTTGAAAATAAGCTGTGAGTGCTAAAAAAGTTTGAGTTGAATATTAAGCATAAGGAAAATGTCACACCTGTTTGCCCCTTTATGCATTAGAAGTGAATTATCCAAAGTGTTAAAAGATGTGCATTATCAGGGTATAATCGAATCAGTGAACAGTTCCCCTTGGCTTTCACCCATCATCATAGCTAAGACAAAGAATGTTGATCTTAGATCTTTAAATAAAAACATTTAGATTGATGCCCACCCGTTACCCTGGATTGAAGAGTTGAGGGTACAGCTTAATGGTGCAAAAATATTCACAAAGTTAAACTTAAAGTCTGCTTACCATCAGGCTGCCTTAGCTGAGTCTTCCAAACACCTTACTGCTTTTATCACACCAGATGGTGTCTTTCAATTCGGAAGGATGCCATTTAGTTTGGCATCTGCTGCCTCAGTTTTTCAAAGGGTAATGGAACACATTTTGGGTGATATAGAAGGAGTTTTTAGATTTCAAGACAATGTATGAATAGCAAGTGCAAATCAAGATGAACATATTCACAACCTGAATTAAGTTTTTAAAAAATTCAAAGCCGAGGGTGTGCGGTTAAGACCAGACAAATGAAGTTTTGCGCAAGATCAATTGGAGTATTTAGGACACATTATCAGTACTAATGGCATCAATCCTAAACCAGGTTTAATTAAAGCCATTGAATATGCTCCTGAACCAGGTAACAGAGAGCAAGTTATGTCCTTTACTGGACTATGTGCGTTTTATGCTACATTCAATCCAAATTTTGCATCTTTTGCTGAATCGATTACAAGGCTTCTAAAAAAAAAAAGAGTGGATTTTATGTGGGGTTGTGAACAAAAGACAGCTTTTGCTCAGATATAGAATGATTTACTGCAAGCTCTTCTAAAACCACCCTTTGTTTCAGGACTCCCTGCATGGGTAACTGTTGATGTCAGTGACAGGGGTTTAGGAGCTGTAGTTACACAAAGGTTCAAGAATGTGAATCCCATTGTGGCGTTTGCTTGTAGAGTGTTGAAAGATACAGAAACATTTTATTCTGTGATAGAGAAGGAAATGCTGGCCTGTACCAGGGCAGTACACAAGTTCAGAAATCTGTTATGGGGAACACATTTTCAACTTAGGACGGATCATAACCAATTGGTGTACATTTTGGGAACAGACCATCACACCATTCTGAAAAGTTAACTGCACGACTCACTAGGCTTTCTACGACGTAGTTAGAGTATAATTTTTCATTGGTATATCTTCCGGAGTTTTCCAACAAAAGAGCAGATTTTCTTTCTCGGTTTCCCATTTCTGATGAAAATGTTGAGTATGAAGATGAATTGGAAGAGTGCATAATAGCTTCAGTAGATTTTGAGAATCAATCTTGTATTTCCAAACTTCATAGGAGTACTGCATTATTATCAGATCCTGTAATGTGTAAAGTTTCTAAATGTATTATTAATGGTTGGCCTCACAGGAGAATTACAACGTTTTGCTAAGGTCTCTCCAGAATTTACTCTCAATGATGGCATTATTTACAGAGATGAAAAGCTTGTTCCTCCTGTTTTCTTGGGGAGCAAGTTATTAGAGTTAGCCCATTCAGGGTATTTGGGTATGACTTTGAACAAGAAAAGATTACGTGGCACATACTGGTGTCCAAAGATGGACCAGGACATTGAGCAGAATGTAAGGAATTGTGAGACACGTTGCTGAGAAGATTAGCATTTATCTGTTAAAACAACTCCCATACTATCTGGGGATATTCTGGAGAATGCTTGGGATAAAGTGGTATTAGAATTTTTAGGTCCTTTCTCATATTGCAACAATCAGTATGCTTTAGTCCTTATCGATTATAGATCAAAATGGATTAAAGTTTAATTCAGGAAAACACCTAACACGCTGTCTGTAATTCATGTTCTATGGAAAACCTTTTTACGTCAAGGTATGCCCAAGGTGTTGATTGCAAACAATGGTGTGCAATTTACATCTGATGCTATGACCAAGTTTTTAAGCACAATTGCACCAGTCTTTATCATCTTCAATCTAATGGTCTTGTGGAATGGGCCAACAAACTCATCGGTAACACCATTAGATTGACCTTGTCTAACAATCTCCGACCCTTGGCGGCAGTCCAGGATTTGTTGAACTCTTATCATGCAATGCCTCACTCTAAAACAGGGATTTCTCCTTTTCAGGCATTAAAGGGACGTACTCCTGTCACATTAGTAGAGCCGCATTGGGTTAAGAGAGCATTACTACTTACAATTTTGAAAATTGTATAGCAAAAATCAATGATGTGGTCAAACATAAATACATGCAAATGTGTTCAGGATACAATTGTTTGAATAGAGTTCAATTTACTGACTATCAAATTGGTAACACTGTAAGAATCAAGATACGCAGATTAGTCAGGAAAGGTCACATAAAAGTTAGCAATCCCAAAAGATTCATTTTCAATTTCAAATAGGCTATTTGTGTAGAAGGAGGGAAGTGATAGAACAAGCACTGATTGTATGAAGAAGGTGAGTGTGTACACTTCTGAGTATAATAACCCTAGTGTTAATTTAAGGGTGTCTATTGACTTGATTTTTGTTTTTGATATAATGTCTAGTATTCAACCACCTTAATTTTGTATCAAGCTTAGAGTTCCCTCAATATAGTGATATTAGTGGCTAGATTTATTGATACCCTATGTGGAGTTATTTGTCGATGGTAAATGTACACCTGAAAAGCAGTTTTCATTATTAAAGAATAGGTTTGGAGCCATTGGATTAAGAGAATTTAAGAATTTTTAACATATGACTTATGGCAAGGTTTTTAGGGATCAAGTGTAAATAAAAACCAGGAAAATAATTGGTCAGGAGGTGAAATGACTTTGGGCCTCATTACGACTTTGGAGATGTGGGAGTGGGGTGACACACCACCGCCCCTCTCGCACACAGCTAAAGCTGACTTCCCGCCGGATTACAAATTGTAATATGGGCAGGTGGTACTGTGGTGGCAGGCCCATGGCATTGCCTTTCAAAGCCTCATATGAGAGCCTTGGAAAGGCAGCACCGTGGGCCTGCCACATTGCATTCCAGCACGGTATGGACTGTAAAGTCCATGCCATGCTGGAACTGTGTATTCCAATAGACAGGGGCACACAATGTGCTCCCCTGCATGCATCCCTAGGCTCTGAGGGAACAGGGGGCCCTGTAGGGCACCCTTAGTTTCGTCACTGCCAGCACATGAGAACCGCCATGAGACTGCTTGTGGTGAGGAAACTAGTAATATTGCTTCAAGACGGCCACGCCAACGCCAGGGATTGTGGATAACTGGTGGTTGCAGCAGTCCCATGGAGGTGCGACCGCAATACTCATAATACGGCAGTCGGACCGCCAAACTCTTAGTTAGGCCCTGCTTTAGATGCTGCAATACACATTGAAGAGTCTGAAAAATGTATTCAAGCTGTTGGAAAAGAGAATGGAAGTTCTGGAATGGCAATGCTGTGATGAGAAATACGAAGGAAGAGAAGGATAAATGGAAGAAAATTGAGCCGAAGAAAAGGTGGTGCATACAAGGAAGACATAATATTTTATAGGTTTGTATCTAATGCCCATTTAGCCAATGCAAAGCACTGTTCTGCTTTAGGAAAATGTATAGTACATGTAAGAAAGTGAGCATTTCACTAGAGTTTTTAAGAACATTGAAAAGAGAGTTGACCACATTTCTGAGAATGATGAAAATAATCTCCTTACTACTCAATGGATGGTATTGAGTGTGGAGGATGATGAATTTGCAATAAAAAAATTCCAGTAAAGTTTCCTAGTTATACATTGTTAAACGATAGTGTACAGATGAATACCATTGTTTATTCTTGTGCATGGTATACCATAATGCAGTGGTATTCAAACTGTGGGGCGCGCCCCCCTGGGGGTCCGTGGCTGCATTCCCAGGGGGGCGCGAATGCGTCTTCAACTATTTGCTATTTGTCACAAAGTGTGTCTTTCACTTTGCTGGGGAGAACCTGGTTTCAAGTTACAACAACAGAGTCTCCCCACCCCCGCCTCACCCTCCTTATAAATGGAGTGGCAGTGTGTGCGTCCTTCAGTGCGGCCCCCAGGCAGGGGAGACACAACCTGCAACAGTCCTACAGTAGAGTGCCACTCGGAGGCATCAACCCTCTCTGTGTGACATTGCCGCCAGCCACTAAAGAAGCCCCCTTGCAAGGCAGCTCCTAAACGAAGCAGTTCTATGTCAAAGTGTGTGAGCTGATCGTGACGAGGGGTTTAAGAGAGAGCACTCCTGCACGCACAATACTCAAAGGGCTTCAGCCCCCCCTCCCCCACCGTGTGAGACAGCTTTCCCGGAACACACACAGCCCCACCCTAGTACTTCACAGGTCTTTAAAAAACCATTTTCTTGTTAATGAGGCTTCCTTGTTTTTCACCCCTTTGTAGAGCCCCTGAATGTCTCAGCCTACAGCAGCAAGAGTCCCAGTGTTTTTGCACTATGCTCCTCTCAGAGCGGGAGAAATTAACAAAGAGTTCACAGTCTCTGAGGCCACGAAAACAGCACCAAATTCAATGGCCAAAGCAATCCTCGTGGTGAACTACTAAATTCCCATATTACCAACTTTTAAAGCGCTGGAGCCTCTGTGCCCTGTGTGGGGATACTCAATGGCCATATAACTAATAGGAGCACCAGTACACTGCTTACTCTGTGTTTATGTTGAGATCGTGTGATCTAATAGTGATATGGGGATTTCGGTATTCTCATTATAATCAAGCTAATACATTTTCCATGCCCTGATGTATGATGCAAGTATTTTTTTAATACCATAACTGTCAGGATAACGAGTATCATGTCAGTAATTGCACAATGTGCACAGTATTTCTAATTTATGTTGTTTTGGACTATGATATATACATACATATACATATATGTAAACACACACAATATGGCACATTTTTATATAATCAGATTTGTAGATCCAATTAGTACAGCAGGTGCTGGGCCAGCTAAACCTCATGTCTGTTTTACTATTCGTACTATTAGATTATTATTACAGTAGGGTCTAGTGGCAACTTGCTTTGGCAGAGTTGCTTTGTGCCTCTGAGTAATGATCTAAGGGTGGGACAATTGTAGCAGAGGAGACACCTTTCTGGGGGCATCAGAGAGAAGACAGTGACTATGATGGGACAAAATGAGAGCTCATGTTTTTAACGAAGGGCAGAGGAGACATCCCACTTGGCGAGGCAGTACTGATCAATGGTGAAGTAAGTGCAGCAGCACCAGGGTCACTGGTCTAAGGGGCCCACTGTATCACAGTTATGTCTTTTTAAAAATAAAAAGGGTATGTGAGCTAATTTACCTTGCTAGCATTAGGACCACAGGCACCTTTGCTGCAAAAAGGGGGGCAACATATGGGAGCTCATGTTTTTCTGGGGGAGGAAATGTGGCCTTATTATGAGAGATGCTCAATTTGGACCTGGGGAACTAGGTTCAAGTCCTAGCTGTTGCTCAATATCCTGTGATTCTTGGTGAATCACTTAATTTTTCTTAGTCTTACAAAATCTCACCTTCGGTAATGTAATTGGAGTATATTTCTTGCTGCTCAGGGCCATGGTTATCATTACTATAGCAGGTGCAGTTGCATTGATCTGAGGAGTGTGATAGGATCACAGACACCAAATTATGGGGAGCAGAGCTTTTCTTGGTTAATTCATGTTTTTGCTTTATGAATTTGCTATTTTGTAAGTCTTACATTTATTGTGGAATATATGTCATAGAAAACATCTCCCTGAATTGATCTCATAAGCCCCGCCCCTGTGCTCAACCCTGCCCCTCCCCTAATCCTTGTCATAAAGGTTTGGAGGGGGGCCCCGGCGTCAAAATGTTTTATTTGGGGGGGCTTAGAGCAAAAAGTTTGAAGACCTCTGCCATAATGGGTAAAAGCATGTATGACCGGTTGTGGCCAGAAAGAAAGTAATTTAAATCGGATGTTTGCCCGGGTAGTAACACCGGACAAAGCATACTTAAGCCAAAGGAAATTTTTACCATAGTCCATGAATTAGCCTCCTCTGACAGAGTCACCCCTAAACCAGCCCCCTCACAATCCTTGTGTAATTCCCTCAGTGATTACTTCATTGAGAAAATCACAACTATCCCACTCCCGTCCCCCTCCTTTCAAAATCCCCTATCCCCGCCCAACCCTTCCTGTTTAGACCAATTTCCTCTGGTCTCTAAGGAAGCTTTTCTTATCTTGCTGACAAAGGTTAAATCTGGCTCAACTCCCCCCAGGCGCTGGTTCTTCTTGATTTGTCCGCTGCCTTTGACACGGTCGACCATTCCATTCTTCTCGACCGTGTCAGAGGCGCCGGCATCAGGGGACCCGCCCTGGCGTGGCTCACCTCCTTCTTAGGAAATCGCACTCAGGCCGTTCAGTTAGCAGACTTTTCGACCTCCATACGTGCTGTTCATTGTGGGGTACCACAGGGCTCTTCCCTTTCTCCCCTTCTTTTTAACCTCTACATCCGTCCTCTGATACTGGCCCTGCACAGATGGATGTCTCGGTATTCAACTACGCCGATGATCTCCAGCTGATTTTCAACCTCTCTCAACTGGCCGCTTCTATACTCAACTTTCAAACTACTATGACTTTCATCAGCGACTGGATAAACTGCAATCATCACAAGCTAAACCCCGATAAGACCGAATTGGTTCTTACGGGTGGCAGTCCCAGTCCCTGGTCCCCCAGCTTTTGGCCCCCCTCTCTTGGCTCCCCTCCTCTACCCTCCTTCTCTGTAAAAACCCTGGGTATCAAAGTCAACTCTGACCTCACTTTGCGCTCGCAGATCAGCTCTGTGTTCTCAGCAAGCTCCCTGACACTCCGCACCATTCGTAAGATTTCCCTTTTTTTTTCTTTTGCAGCCCTTAAATTGATTCTCATGGCCATGGTCATTTCTCACCTCGACTATGGCAATGTACTGCACACAGGCGCCCCTGCTTACGATCTTCGTCGCCTTCAGCTTATTCAAAATCAGGCAGCCCGACTGATTTACAAACTCCCCAAATTTCATCACTCTTCCCCTTTGCTAAAAGCTTTACACTGGCTTCCTATTGCTGAGCGCTCACAATTCAAGATGGGCTGTATGACTTTCCAGGCCCTGGCTGGCAATGCACCAGCCTTTATTAACTCTAAAATCACATTATATGCCCCCAAAAGAGATCTGCGCTCCTCATCCCAAATCTTGCTGTGTGTTCCCCGCTTCAGGAAGAAGAAAACGGGGGCACTAAAGTTCTCTATCCTGGCGCCGTCCTTCTGGAATGCTCTCCCCTTCACCATCAGGTCCATTCCAGCTTACCCTGATTTCCGCAAGGCACTCAAGACTTTCTTGTATACTCGAGCTTTTCCACGCTAGTCTACCCTCTCTGTCTGCCCGGGCCACCGGTCCTCAGCGCCAATAAACCGCATGGTGATCGAGCGCTTTATAAATCCCTTAACTTCAACTTCTACTTATGGTTGTGTGTTGTATGGGTAGATTTACAATTTAACTCCAAGAAGTACCATGGTAAATTGTATGTTGCAGAAAAAGGGGGTATGATTTTGGAATGGCCTAATAAAGTGGAATTAGGAATCAAATTGGATACTATAGCCAGTCCTTCAGTTTATGTAGTTCAAGAGATTAGTGATAGTTGTTCTGAGTATGAAGCATTAAAGAACACATTTGCAAATGTTTTCAGTAAATTATTAGGTAAGCTAAAACATAAAATTCTACTTAGGGAAAATGTTTTTCCGGTGAGACAAAAAATGCAGAATGTGTCTGTGAATTACAGACATAAGTTAAAAGGAATGCTTGAAGATCTGTGCAATATGAAGATTATAGAACTGATTGGAAGTTCGGATTGGATACCTCCAGTAGTGATTTCACTGAAGGTCAGTGGAGATTTAAGATTGTGTGTTGATTTGAGGTGTTTGAATGAGGCTATCTTGGTGGATACTTGCCCTTTACCCAACCTGCAAGAGTTAATGTCATCTCTATATGATGCCACAGTTTTTTCTACAATGAATCTCACCAGTGCATGCCGTCAAATTGAATTGGAGGATAATTCAAAACATTTCATAGTGTTTATAACACGGGAAGGTGTATTTCAGTGTAAGAGAATGCATTTTGACTTAGCTAGAGCCTCAGTGGTCTTTAAAGGGTGATGCCGAAAATGAGGCAGGACAATCAAGGGGCGAAAGTTTTTCAAGAGGGCACCTTAGTCTTTAGCAAAGACAAATCTGAATATGACAAGCATTTAAAACAAATATTTCTGTGTTTAAGCACAAAGGTTTAACAGTAAAATGTGACAGGTCTAATTTTGTTAAATTTTAAGGAGCGTATATAGGCTACGTGATATAAAGTTATGGTATTCATCCAAACGTTAGCCACATTGAGGCCATAACATGTGCACTAAATCCAATGTGTAAAGAACCATTAATGTCCTTCTTAGACTTGGCCGAATTTTACTTGAGATTTGTAGCTACCAAAGTGGAACCTTTGAGAAATTACAAACAAAATGTGAAATATTGTTGGTCTCAAGAACAATCTATGTGTTTTGCTTCAATTAAGGTGGACATTGTGTGTGTTCCATGTTTGAAGTACTTTGTGATGCAGGTTGATTGCGTGATTTCAGTGGAAACCAGTGGGTATAGTATCGGTGAGGTGTTGTCACAAAGGAAAATGGATGTGAATGGATTGTTGCATATGCCTTGTGCACACTTACACGGGTGGATAGGTTCTTGAGCAGAAATTACTGGCAGCTGCCTGGACCGCAGAATAGGTTCAGACTGTGTGTATGGGGTGGAAAGTTTAAAATTCATACTGATCACATGCCATTAGTTAATATTTTAAAACTGGGAGGTGGAAGGAATTTGAAACCTAGATAAATTAGCTTCCAAATTACAAATGTACCATTATGAAATGTACTATGTTCCTTGAAGAACACTGTTGCAGGTGGGTTATCACCTCTTCAATTAGGTGATAACTGTAATGAATTGGAATATGGTCATTTTTAATGTAAAGTAGCATTTTCATACAATGATGCATGTGCAGAAAATTATATGCACAGTCCTCTATATACGCATGTTGTTCACTTAAGTTTTGTGAGAACTCAACTTCTGTAAACAGGTTTGCACCAGTAACAGCTCTTCCGCTAAGGCCCACTGCCAGGAAGCAGGAAAAGAAAGTAAAAAATAAAATGATAATAACGGAATGTTGTTATCATTTTATTTTGTTCCTCTACTGCGGCATAATTCGTGAGGGGGCTGGGCCAGCAGAGCAGGGGAGGAGTGGTAGGACACTTCTGTACACAATGACTGTTTGGTCGGCCCTCTCGGGCCGCCCAAAAAAGTCATGCGCACTTCCCTGTTCTCCATGCAGGCTGCATTACTGCCTGCATGGAGAACATGCCCACTCCTCTAACCCCTGCCTACGCGCCGTGTCACGGTGCTCAGACCAATCACAATGCTGCATTGCAGAGTTGTGATTGGCCAAGAGGTGGGAGCCTGGCTGCTTGCTTCCTGTTCTGACCTGGAGTCGGACACAGGCGAGCAGGAGAGAAGACGCGGGACCCTGCTGCGGCGGCAATGTAAGTGTTACTTTTTTGTTTGCATCCCACCTCAATACCCTTCGCATGCCCGCCCTCCCCCCCATCCTCGAGCCATGCTGGCCACCCCTGGTTTGCACATGCATGTACAGTCATTTTCATGTTAGGCACATTTAGCCACATCTGAGGCTTGTATTAATTCTCTTGACCTTTGAGCACTGAATCACTGTGCAGACTAGTCATGAATCAATCCTGTGATAGGCAGATTGCACATAGATATCAACAGTAGTCGCTTAGCACGCTGAGCTTTCTCGCCAAGCTGTCTGCGCATCTAAGAGAGTACACATGTTAACTAGTTTCAGATCATGCCAGTCTGAATATCAGCCTGCGTGCACATGCACTCAGTTATAAACAAATATGCTTACAACACACACATTTCCATATGCAGATTACAAAGCATATGGCTGCATAGGTAGGCAGACAAAATATCGGAATTAAAATATCGAAATACAATAATATCGATGTTTTAATATCGATGGTATAGTATATCGATGTGCCATAATATCGACAGACAGAATATCGTGTCGATATTTTTGTATGTGTCGATATTTTCAGTTTTCAGTTTTTGGGTAAAGGGGTATTTTTAGGGTTCAGGGTCAGTTTTCAGTTTTTGGGTAAAGGGGTATTTTTAGGGTTCAGGGTCAGTTTTCAGTTTTTGGGTAAAGGGGTATTTTTAGGGTTCAGGGTCAGTTTTCAGTTTTTGGGTAAAGGGGTATTTTTAGGGTTCAGGGTCAGTTTTCAGTTCTTGGGTAAAGGGGTATTTTTAGGGTTCAGGGTCAGTTTTCAGTTTTTGGGTAATATGGTATTTTTAGGGTTCAGGGTCAGTTTTGGGTTTTTGGGGTACAGGGGTATTTTTAGGGTTCAGGGTCAGTTTGGGGTTTTTGGGGTATAGGGGTATTTTTAGGGGTCAGGGTCAGTTTTGTGTTTTTGGGGTACAGGCGTACAGGGTAAAAATAAAATAACTTTAAATTTATTTTAAATCAATTAAATGAAATTAAAAAAAATAAAATTACATTAAATTATTAAGTATTTAATTTATTTTAAATGTATATGTATTACTTTTAATTTTTTAATTATGTTTTAATGTTTTTATTTAATATTTGTTAAATTATATGTATTTTAAAATTATTTTTACATTATTATTAATACATTTAAAAAAACGATATTTTTAATTTCGATATTTTTGTACTACGATATTATTTTTTCGATATTTTTGTACTTACCATTATCTAGATATAATTTCGATATTTTTGATTTCGATATTTTTGTGTCGATACTTTTGTATGTAGATATTCTGTCTGTCGATATTATGTCAGACATTCGGCTGCATAGTAGGAATGAAGAATGGTCGAGATAGCTGAGATGGGTTGTCATATTAAAACAACATATTTTTAAGAAGTAGTGACTCAAATCAGTTTTCAGTCTGCCATGGGCTGGATGATATGAGCACCATTGATTCTGTTACACTACAATGCAATCTCTTTTGATACAGCGCTTAGATACACCGGTAGAGTTTTAAGCACTATCTCAAACAATAGAGTGGAGACCAGTAGAATGGAAGGAAGGCAATGCTTGCTTTAAAATACTCTTAGCAATGCAAAGCACAATTTTCATATGCATTCATTTATTCCTGACTGATGTTTGTTCGAAAGACTTTGCATACAATTGAATACGTGTCCAATTAAAACTCTGCTTCACGTGCTATCACTCCATGAGGGTGACAGATCAGTGAATAAATGAATTGACAGAAACAATGAGCGTTATTGTGACAGTGCAGCTTTCGAATAAGGTCATTCTTATTAGAATTGTTCATGTTTAAACCGACATACAATGTTAATTGGTTTCCATTCGGGTAGCTTCCATGGATTTACTGCACTTCAGTCTTTCTATCTGTCAAATCAGACATAAAAGAGAAATACTAGACACCCTACAGCACCAGTAAGGTGCTATTATATGATCACTAGGTTGTCATTAGTATTATCGAAAGGAGGTGCTCAGGACGCAAGATTAGCTTTCAATTTTTCTATCGGAGCATGTGTAAGATTAGGCTTTTTTTCAATCAGGAATCCTTTTGAATAATAATAGTGTAAAATATTCGAAAGGTGCTGTGTTGTGTCACGTTAGTGCCCGTTGCTCAAGCTTCCATTCATGAAGTGGGATGAGTAGCAGTAGAAGCACCCTAGCGTCGCTACTGAGAGCACCAGCACTTCTAGATGGCGAGACACTTTGACTACTTGTATGTCCTTCCTCCTCATTCTAGTCATTACCTCCTCGTCCATCTTCCTCTCACAGTCCTTACCTACGAGTTTATCTCCATTCATCCAGAACTTAATTGCCAAACTTGACTTTTCTTTCCCAATCCAAGATGGCACCCATACAAAAGCATATAAATACATCACTTCCTGGGAAGGACTTATTGTTTCTTTTTTCTGCAGCCGATTACCATCTTGCCTACATGTATGTTTCATATTTCTTTTTTCTGTTTTTCCAAGCCTGCTGTAGCAGTTTTTTTTTTTATTGTGTTGTCATCACGCTAGTATGCGGGGCATTCAAGACCACGTGGGGCATCTGTTGCCTGCTGGGTGGCTTGTGACGGCCAGAGGGAGGCTTTTCTTATTTATTTTTTTTTTTTATATAATTTTCTTTCTTTCTCTTCCATAATTCCCTGAGTTGTATTTTTTTATCATTTTGGACCGGTGAGGGCTGCAAGGCACTTTCTTCTCTGTCGGTCTATGTGTTTTCAATGAGATCGGCAGCATCTGACTGACCTCAAAATGATGCCCCACTTGGCCAGTTCAGCCATCTTGTGTCTACCACTTGTGCTTGGCGGTGGGAGGGAGTGCTCGACGAGGGGCGGCATTAGCTGCGTGTGCAGACCGGCTTTGTCTGCAATTCCTGTGCATATCTGGCTTCCGCTTCGGAGCTTAAGCTTTTGGTGGAGTATTTTCGCTGTTGGAGGTGGTTCTTGGTGAATTTCCTTTAGGCTGCCATGTGCATGCTCCTCAACAAGTCCGGGCACTTCCGCCTGATGGGTGCGGGTGGTGAGTGCGCTCGGAGGAGAGCGGCATTGTCTCAGCAATCAGCCGGCTTTGGCAGGAAATACTTTTTCATTGCCATGTTGATTCCAATTTGTGGTGGCTGTGCTGCTACTTGAATTATGGATTTTGATTGCTTTTTGTTTTATAGTGCGTCACCGTGGCTAGTAGTACAAGTCTTGGACTCTTCCTCTAAAATTTATGTGTTTGATTCCTGGTGTTTGGTATGGCACGCCTTCTTCCATTTAATCAGTGTTCCATAGGTTCTTCCACCGTTGACTGGGGTGATATGGACCTTATGTATCCTTTTTGCAGGGCACAGTTTTGTCTGAGTGTGTTTTTTTATTTATATTTGCGCTGCCTGCTCCTGAGATTGTTTTCTTGCCTCCGTTTGTTGGATTTCATTATGTGCTGCTCGTTCCACTGGGTGATTATAGGGCCGGCTTTGTGGAATGGTGGCTCGCTCTTGGAGAGCTCCTGATACTGGGGTTCCAACTCCTTTGCTGGGCTAGGGAGCGGGATCTTCAGGCAGCAAATTGGTCCGGCAGTGGGAGGTCATGTTGGATCTCCCATGTGTGCGAACTTGTTGCTCCTTTATTCTTGTCCATCCTGCTTGGCAGTACGGTACATGGTGGTTGCTGGGTTACATGGAGTGGCGGGTCCTGCCAGGCTGTTTACATGCAGGTTGTCCTTTGTATTTTGCTCTTGGGTGGGCATGAAAGGGGTGCCTGCTTCTATTGGTCACCATACCAGGGTATCCTCAGGAGGCTGAAGGGGCCTAGTCCCGCTGTGCTTTTCCTGGCAAGGGGGGCTCCTCACTTGTTTTGGTACTGCAGCAGTTACTGTTTAATGGAGCTGGGAGTTCTGCTTTGCAGCAAGAGAAGGAGCTCCTGTCCCATTGTTCCTAAAACTTCTTGGGCCAGATTGCCATCGACGGATGTAGTGTTCAGGGGCAATTTCCTTTAGGCTTGAATAATTGGGTTCTACAGGCCCTCACTTCCAGTTTTTCCTTCCCAGGCGGAATCTGGTTCCTTTTTTCTGAGGTGGGGATAGTGGGAACTTGATTCTCTGCTCACTCTCTAAGCTTTTATGGCTCTTGTGTTGACGGTAGGTGGAACTTGTTGAGACTGGTATCCTTGCTTTCTGTCTGCGTGGTATCCACTGGAGTACTTTTGCTGTAGACTTTCCATCTTTGGTGTGGTTTGTCTCTCGGCTGGCAGTGCTTGCTTCAGTGGGTCCATTCTCCTGCCATATTTCCTGCTGGGTGGATTTTTCTTGGGTGTTTGTCCCTGCTTTTTTCTGGTCCAGTTGGCATTGGGTGTATTCTGGCCTGTTCTGGACCTCTTGGGGGTCCTTCAGTTTCTCCCTCATATGTCATTCGGGTTGGATTCTTTCCAGCTGCCTCTCTCCCAGACGGTGAATTCCTATCCTCCATTATTTTCATGGTTGCCTCTGTACTGGCCCGGTTCTGTTTCACTGTCCAGAGCCTCCTCTACCTGTTCTGGGTCCTGTATTTCAGTCTGGAGTCCACACCCAAGGTATTCTCCATGCTTTGCCCCCGTTGGTGGGTATTTTAGATTTGCAGGTGCCCCCTCTTCCTTTCTCTGGATGGCTACTGGTTTACTCTTGTTCCTTTTTCATGCCCAGTTGGTGGTTCTCTGGGTGACCTCTTTGTTGCTGGGAACGGCTTCTTGGTCACTGGGGAGTAGTCCCTGGTCCGGCAGTCCCGGATCTCCTCATCCTGGGAACCGCTTCAGCATCGTCTTTGGGGTGGTCTCTGTTTCAGTTGAGCTTTGTGTTCCTCTCCGTACACTTTTTGACCCCTCACCTTCTTCACCACTCAGAGTCTGCGTGAACATGCCTCTGCAGTCTGGGGGTCCTGTCCTCTCCTATGGATCTTTCTTCCCTGGGGGGATGCCTCTCTCACCTGGTTCACCATCTCCTTTGTCTTTGGTACCTGTTGTCTCGAGTGTCTGAGTTTCTGGGTCCCGTGATGCATTTGGTCCTCAGGGATCTCCAGTGGTGGATGGGTGCACCTGTTTTGCCCACTGTTTTTTCACTGGCTACTCTTCCCAGCCTGTTTCTTGAGACCACTGCCTGTGGGATGGACGGGGTGTCTCTCTACGGGGAATTCCCCTGCTCTAGGGAGATAAACTCAGATGGTGATGCTTCTGTCTTCCAATTCGGTTGGGCTGGCGGCTGTGCTGATGGCTTTTTTGTTTTCCCATCCCCTGTTGTTACACATGCTAATGTGAGTTCTGGTAGATGATCAGTTTGTCTGCACCTCTCTGTTTCTCTTATTTCCAGAAGTTTGGCCTCCAGGCCGTTTCCTGTCTCCTGGCTCACTGCAGTCTTCTAGAGAGGGTGTTTGGGCCTGCCAATCCCCTGTCTCAGTCTGTTCTCCGTGGAGGTGGGTTTGTATCTGAACTTCCATCTTTCATCTTTAATTTGGTTTCTTTTTGTTGGATGTGTTCCTATTGGTGATGCATGAAGTCCTCCTCCAATTTCTCTGCTCTGGTTCCATCCTCTGCATCTTGGGCGGTGGTTACCCAGGCTGTGCCATGGCCGGGGGTCTCTTTTATTTTCTACCCATTCCTCTTCTGCCTTGGGTGGGTCCGTTGGTGGTTCGGGGCCTGGTGGTATTTCTGTGGCTTGCCCCGGTTTGGTCGGGGCACCCTCTGTTCTCTTGTCTTCTCTGTTAGTTGGTGCAGCCACATTGAGTGATGCTGCTTTCTCAATTCCTGCGATGTCAGACACTCTTCCTTTGGGACACGATTGATAGGTGGAGGTTTGCAGTCTGGCGCCTGTGTAGCAGACCGTCCATGTGCGAGTGAGTTTGTTGGATGATCCAGCAGCCACGACAGCCATCTACCCTTGTGGCCAATGGCCATCTTTTGGTAGCCATTTTTCATCTGGTGCCCTGCTAGGTTTTGTCAGCTTCTTTTTGTGATACTCCAGATGTGTTGGAGTTCCTTTGGGGCAGTTTTCCGCTGGATTTGACTGTGTCAGCCCCTTGGAGCTGGTGGACGACTGTTTGGGCTTTTTGGAGGGCAGGTGTTCTGTCTAGGACTCCTCTACGGGGGTGCTGGCTGTGGCCTTTATTTTTCAGGCATCCACTTGTTCACTTCCCAGTGCCTTGTTGGATTTGCCTCTGGCTCTGCTCGGTTTGCAGCTTTCTCCGTTTGACCATATGGGGTCGCCTGCCTATTGGTTTTCCTTCTGCTACAGTTATGCTTCTGGTAGCTGTTTTTTGGGGGTGACAGCTAGAGGTTATTGGGACTTTGTTGTCTTCCACTCCATTCCTTCGGGTTTTTTTGGACAAGGTATTTTTCTCTTTTTCTTTAGATTCTGAGATTGTTTTGCCTCCCTTTGGTCTTTCTCCTGTGTCTGCCAATGAAGGATGTTTTTTGTTCTCTTGGTGCCTGTAGTAAAAGAACCACACTTGTGATTTTGGCACCCTATGATGACCCTCAACCACAACCATTTTAACTGACTTTAGTGAGTTATTTTACCCAAACCTTAATGTAGGATGGTCCTGCAAATGCCTGCTTCTCTTCTGTCCTGTAATCTTGCTGTCTTTCAGTGGGAGCTGTTACGGAGTGGAACAGTCTTGCCAAGAGCAGAGCATGTGGGATGTGCATTTGAAGGCATGAGAGGGAGAGAGAGGTGTGGAATGTACTTTTTGGTCTCGAAGTGCAGTGTTGTGGACGGTGGTGCACACCTGTGCTCGGTGTTGTACATTGAGGGATGAAATATGTGATGCTATAAGCAGTTGTGCAGGAATGTGTATTGTATTGTGCATTGATGAGAATGATGAGTTCTTATTATTGGCTTTGACATGCCCTTATGTCATTCTGTTTTCTGACTTTACCTTGCTTCAAATTTTTCTGTGTGCACAGTGATGCTTGTAAGTTGTGTGGATGAGAATTATAGGTGCGTACTATTGGTTTTGACATGGTCCGTGTCTTTTTGCCGTCTGAATCTGCCTTACTGCTGCGTGCACAGAGATGTTTGCAAGTTGTTTGGGTTATTCACATTCAAGGTCTTTCTGTTATTCTAGAATTTTTTTTTTATGTACTCAGGGAGGCCTTTTGTGAGCTTTGTCAAGATAGAGGCTGGAAGATGTAAGAATGGAGAAAGAGACGTGAGAGCTCCTTACTGCCATGGGGATGCTTGCTTGGAACTTGGCCAGTTCTGGTCAAATTCCTCTGGCGGTGGGAGGAGGTCTTTCGCGGATCTTTTAGTGTGTTTATAGCTAAGGGTTGCAGGCTGAGAAATTGGGAGTTTGGAATTCGAGCGAATAAGACTTGTCTATCTCGGAGTATGAACCCTGATTACTGAGCTCTGATCCCCGACTGTGTGAAGACTCCCCCCCCCCGGCCAGAAGTGGGCAGTGTATGCACCAGGTGATGTATTAAGTTTTGTGGTTATTGCCATTGTGATGTTAAGCCAGTAGCTTTGATCATTTGTGGTGTTTCTTTGTGGTGTGGGAGGTGCTCATCCAGAGTAATCCTCTGCTATATATATATATATTTCTGATCTCTTGCAGGAAGTTCAGTGTGTCTTATCTCATATCAATTACTGCTTGTTTATTAATCAGTATTATTCATACATTTAATGAGTATTAATCAGTATTATTCATGCGTTTAGATTATAGTTTGCTCAGTATTATTCATGCATTTAGATTATAATTTGCTACATATTCTTGAATCTTATGCCTTTGGCATCTGAGACAGCCTTTGTTTAGAGAGTATTATGTAATAAACCCCAAGCATTATTCGAAAAAAGAGAGAGTCTGTTTGTTTTGTGTTGAAGTCTTTTCTGCGCCAGGGGTGGTAAGACATTCATTACATGCTCTAAAGTGTATATTATTTAAGGGTGCAGTGGTAAAAAGTACCCCGCCTTGGGTAAGTGCTGGGTCTTGCCTGAGCTTAAGGGGGATGTTGCGGTTAGGATCTGTCCTTTTGTGAAAAGCAGATTCAAAACCGTGCCCATCATGCACTCTCGAATTCATTGCTACACGCTGATTTATTTCACATGTCAGATGCTTTGTTTGTCTCTCATGGTCTGTCAGAGAGGAGTTCATGCCTTTCCTCTCTCTTTCCTTTGTTCCTTTGGTTTAGGTGGGCTGCCCCCTTCTTTTTCTTTCACTGGCCTACCTGTTAAGGCATCTTTCACTGGGAGGTTTCCGGGGAGTGTTTGTGACTTCTGGGCTGCCTTTATGGGTACTTCCATTTGGCTCATTTGCTTTCCTGCTGCTTGGGCTTTGCTCTTTCCTGCCTCATGGCCATTTGCACTTGGGGATGGTGTGTTTTCTGTTTTGGCTCTGTCGTTTGAGTTCCATGGGTTCTTTGGCTGCGTAATGTGTTGGGTTCTTGCATTGCATACCCTTATTTATGCTTCTCTTGTGCTGTGCTTTGTCAAAATCAGTTTTTGGCTTGGGTACATACTCAATAGTAAGGACTGTGAGAGGAAGGAGAGGAAGACAGATGAGGAAGTAATGCCCGGTTACTTACCGGTAATATTCATTACTCCGAGTCCATGTCTTCCTCATCACAGTCCTGAGTTCCCTCCCGCCTCTCACTGATGTTTCAACAGATTTCTTTCTGGACTTTGTAATTTCAGGAAGACCTTTCCGGGAAGTGATGTGTTTATACCCTTTTGGAAGGGGTCCTTCTTGGATTGGGAAGGAAAAGTCAAGTTTGGTAATTATGTTCTACATGAATGGAGATAAACACATACGTATTTATTTATTTATTTATTTATTTATTTTTGACATTTGTAGAGCGCAGCGAATACCCTGGGGCGTATCGGCGCTGACAATTCATCTGTTTCCTACTCATCGCAAAAGGCTCATTGATTGAACAGCCATGTCTTTAAAAGTTTTCGGAATTGGTAGAGTGAGGAACTCATCCTGATGTTTTGAGGGAGAGTATTCCAAAGTTTAGGAGCAGCCACTGCGAAGCGACAGTCACCCAAGGAAACTTTCTTTGATCGTAGAATTACTAATTGGTGCAAGGTAGAAGAGCGAAGCTGTCTGGAGGGTATATAAAGTTTCAATTGGTCCTTGATAGAATGCGGTCCTTGATTGTTAAGTACCTTGTAAACTATACACAAGGACTTGAACTTTATTCTGTTTTGGATCGTTAGCCAATGGTACTGCCTTATTGTTTCTGATATGGATTCAAACTTCGAGGTTCCTGAGAGCAGGCGTGCAGCCGCGTTCTGTATTGACTGTAACTTTTTTGTGACCCTGACCTGAGCATTAAGAAATAGGCCGTTACAGTAATCTAACGAAGATAAAACTAAAGAGCTAACCAATGTTTTAATTAATGTCTCTGGAAGAAAGGGGCGAATCTTTCTAATCATTTTCAATTTATAATGGGCCGTTGTAGCAACTTTGTTTGCATGGTCCATAAAGCTGAGACCGTCGTCAAAAATAACTCCCAGATTCCTGACTTTAGGTGTCGGAGTGGGAGGTGAACCAAAAGCTGCTGGCCACCAGCATGAAGGCCATACTGGGAGAAGAGGTCCAAAGATAACTACCTCGTTTTTTTCTGAATTAAGTTTGAGGCAGTTTGTTGCCATCCATTCTCCTATTTCGAGCAGTCCGTTTTAAAAATGTTGTGCTACTTCTCCTCCATCACCCTTGATGGCCAGAACCAACTGCGTATCGTCCGCATAAGATGTTAGGCTCATCCCATATGCTCTGATGACGTTGGCAAGGTCCGACACGTAGATATTGAATAGTGTCGGACTTAGGGATGAGCCTTGGGGAACCCCGCATGGCAGCGAGAGTTGAGCAGATTGGAACGGTCCAAGGGTGACCGCTTGTGTTCTGTCAGCGAGAAAGGAGGCGAGAAGGTGTCTGGCAGAATGACAAATGCCCAGCTTTCCGACACGATCGACCAAAATATTATGGTCGACCGTGTCGAAGGCTGCTGATAAATCCAGCAGTACTAAAATTGCGGTCCCACCTTGATCCCGGATAGCCCTGACATCATCAGCTGCCTTAATAAGGGCAGTTTCGGTCCCGAGATATCTTCGAAAGCCGAATTGTGAATCATCCAGCAATCGGTATTTCTCAATGAAGTCTGAAAGTTGGGAGTTCATAGCCTTTTCAGCCACTTTGGCTAAAAAAGGTAGACTCGCAATTGGCCTGTAGTTTTTAAGATCGTTTTTATCCAGGCAGGGTTTTTTTAGTAGGGGTTTCAATAAGGTGTTTTTTAAAAGATTCGGATAGTTCCCTGAGGACAGAATAGAGTTACAGACTTGTGTCAACACTGGTATAATGGATTCCATGACTGGAGTTAGAACTGAGAAAGGGCAAGGGTCAAGGGCGGAACCTGTTTTGATGGTTGAAACAATGGTCCTTATTTGATCGCCTGTAAGTGTATGAAAACTGGTCAAGACATTAGCTTGATATGAGCAAGAAGGAGCCGTATTCATCGTGGGTGATTTGGAGGCAAAGGCTTGGTAAATATCGTCCACCTTGGTGAAAAAGAATTTTGCCAAGTCATCACATAATGCTTGAGAGGGAGGGGGGGTAAGGTCAGGGACGTTACCTGCCAGTATTTTGGTTGTTTTGTACAGTCGCTTGCTAGAATTTTTGGCTTGATCAATTTGGTTTGTATAGAATAATTTTTTTGCTTTTGTGATCATGGATTTATAAAGTGCCAAAGATTCTTTATAAACTTTCTTGCTAGCCGTATCATAGGTTTTTCTCCAACGCCTTTCCAGGTTCCTATTACTTTGTTTTTGCCGTCTTAGGTCCTCGGAGTACCATGGAGCAGTCGGTTTAGCTCTGTTCCTGGACAAAAATTTGGTGGGTACTGTATGCTCAGTTGCCTGAGCAAGCCAGGTCTGAAATTGTAGTGTTGCTTCATTGGGATCAGTGGACACCGTGGGACAGGTATTGTCCAACTGTGTTTTCAGCCCTATCTGGTTTATGTTCTTCCAATCTTTGAAAGAACTTTGATTAGTTATGGTGGGTTTCTTATTTTGGAGAATCTTAGTTGTAATTTCACCAGATATGGCGTAATGATCGGTCCACGGCATTGGTAGAATGTCCGTTATATGGAGACCGTCTACATTTGAAAATATGGCGTCTAAAATGTGGCCTGCTGAATTCGTAGCAGAGGTGACTAATTGTTTTAACCCCAGTATCTCCATATCCGATATAAGGGAAGATGTGTCAACATGGTCAACTTGGTCTAGGTGAAAATTCAGATCACCCAGGGCTGTGAAGGTGTTTTCCGTGGCTAAAGTTTCCAACATTGTGCTGATATTGGCAAGGAAACCAGTCTTGATCCCTGGAGGGCGGTAAATCAATACTCCCTTAAAATTGAAAAGGGAACAGAGCTTTATTCCGAACTGCAATGCTTCGCAGGAAGTAGATGGGATAGGGGTGGTTTTAACGGTGAAGCAATCTCTGGCTATGATGGCTAAGCCACCTCCTTTTTTCCTTACTCTATCCTGCCGATAGGCTTTATAGCCAATAGGTACAGCGGTAACCAAATCTGGCTCAGACGACTCGTCAGTCCAGGTTTCGGTGACAAAAAGGATATCGAGTTTATTGTCTATGATAAGGTCGGCTACTTCCTGGCTGTGTTTGCATAGTGAGCGGGCATTAATAAGTGCCATCAGAAAGGTTTCATCTTTGATAGTGATCCGCTGATTGTGTTGGGCGAGAGAGGTATATAAAGGAATGAAGCTTTTGCAGTGTGGGCAAGGCGCACTGGGATCATGTGAATTTGTGTAAGGATCTACTCTTGGACAACTTAAGCCAAGCGATGGTCTGAGTTCTAATAGAGTCGTGCGCGAGTAAGAAAGGTTATAGGTGCTTGACGGCCGGCCAGGGGTTATGGCCCTCGGCCCGGTCCCGGCGCTGACGGGCGCAGACGGGCGCAGACGGGCTTGCCTTTGGCGCGCCGCCAGCGCGCCCGACCGCTGCGCGGGCGGGATGGTCTAGTGCTTTTATACATGGGGAAGGAGGAGGAGGGTGGGAGGGGTCCAACAACTACACCGCCACCCTTACCTCGCTCAAGATGGCTGCTGAGGTGGGTGGAGTGCTGTGTCAGCGCGTGGAAAACAAGCGCTGTGAACTAAAAGAGCCTGTGTATAACCTCCGGGCGACGCTAATCTCGCGCCGAGGTGAGGGTTGTAATTATAAAAACTATCTGTTTAAAATATATACAATTGTTAAAAAAAGCGATATTTGTAGTCAAAAGCGCGTAATCACAGCACAAAGAGTTTGCAAAGAGCCCCCGGCTTTCCGCCTCAGGGGAGAGTATGAAACAAATGATTTTTGCCTGAAAGGGAGTCTTCGCCCCTTAAGTAATCTGGAGGGCGGGAGGGGTCCAACCACTACACCGCCACCCTTACCTCGCTCAAGATGGCTGCTGAGGTGGGTGGAGTGCTGTGTCAGCGCATGGAAAACAAGCGCTGTGAACCAAAAGAGCCTGTGTATAACCTCCGGGCGACGCTAATCTCGCGCCGAGGTGAGGGCTGTAATTATAAAAACTATCTGTTTAAAATATATACAATTGTTAAAAAAAACGCTATTTGTAGTCAAAAGCGCGTAATCACAGCACAAAGAGTTTGCAAAGAGCCCCCGGCTTTCCGCCTCAGGGGAGAGTATGAAACAAATGATTTTTGCCTGAAAGGGAGTCTCCGCCCCTTAAGTAATCTGGAGGGCGGGAGGGGTCCAACCACTACACCGCCACCCTTACCTCGCTCAAGATGGCTGCTGAGGTGGGTGGAGTGCTGTGTCAGCGTGTGGAAAACAAGCGCTGTGAACCAAAAGAGCCTGTGTATAACCTCCGGACGACGCTAATCTCGCGCCGAGGTGAGGGCTGTAATTATAAAAACTATCTGTTTAAAATATATACAATTGTTAAAAAAAACGCTATTTGTAGTCAAAAGCGCGTAATCACAGCACAAAGAGTTTGCAAAGAGCCCCGGCTTTCCGCCTCAGGGGAGAGTATGAAACAAATGATTTTTGCCTGAAAGGGAGTCTCCGCCCCTTAAGTAATCTGGAGGGCGGGAGGGGTCCAACCACTACACCGCCACCCTTACCTCGCTCAAGATGGCTGCTGAGGTGGGTGGAGTGCTGTGTCAGCGCGTGGAAAACAAGCGCTGTGAACCAAAAGAGCCTGTGTATAACCTCCGGGCGACGCTAATCTCGCGCCGAGGTGAGGGCTGTAATTATAAAAACTATCTGTTTAAAATATATACAATTGTTAAAAAAAACGCTATTTGTAGTCAAAAGCGCGTAATCACAGCACAAAGAGTTTGCAAAGAGCCCCCGGCTTTCCGCCTCAGGGGAAAGTATGAAACAAATGTTTGGACTGTTACGGGGAAGACATGGACTTGGAGTAATGAATATTATCGGTAAGTAAAAGGGCATCACTTTTGAGTTTTGACCCTACCTCAGGACAGGAAACAAAACAGAAATGCTACCTCTGACTCCACCCACCCTCAGCAGGGTGATATAATAAGCTAGTACTCCCCCAGCACTTCAGTGACCACACAGAGGGGCTAGCTGGGCTGGTATCTCCATCATGGAGCAATGGTTGCCGGGCTCATGGTACAAACCTTGCTTCCAGCATAGGTGAGCAAGTGATGATAGGGGAAATAAATTCCCAGCTCAGTTTAGAGGCACAATATAGTAAAAATATAGGGCATATTTATGAGTTTTCTGGTGCAGGGCAACACAGCAAGGCACCTTGCTGCCTGCCCTGCGTCACAGGGAAATGGCTGGAATGCGCTATATTTATCCAATACGGCACTTGCTTGTCCTTTCCCCCTGCACTCGTGCCATGTTGGCAGCTTAGCCCCAATTAAGGCACCCTTGCACCCACCGGCGTAGCTAGGGGGGGGGCGAGGGGGGCGGACCGCCCCAGGCGGCACAGTTTCGGGGGCGGCAGCCTTTATAATTTATTTGGAGACACTCAGTGAATGTCCCCAAATAAATTATAAAGGCCGCCGCAACGGGCCATCAGTGCTGCCTGCGCCTTCGTTTGAAGTGAAAGCACGCACCACCACGCATAGTAGTGGTAATGTGGTGCGTGCATGAGTCGCGACCGGGTCACCCTAGCTACGTCTGACGTCACCGGGCCGAGGTGCGCAAGACCGCGCTGCCAACTGCAAATGTGAGGTGCGTGCGTGACCTCTGCAGAACACCGATGTAATGCAGAAAACTTAAGATTCCGGTGAGCCTGTTTTCTTTTCTTTAACCAAACAGATGTAATAACTCTTTTGGAAGAGCCTGAGCTGACACTGACTCCGTGACACACTCATCTGTAGGTGGTGCGGCCTCAGCAGGCGGCTTGGCAGCGCTGCCCTGCGGCCATGAATCAATGCCACGAGTCCCAAGGGGGTCCTGAACCGTGGCGTTGCCCGGACCATCGGTCTGTGTGGCGGTTGGGGGGGGGGGGTATGGGTGGGAGACCAGAGTGTCACTCACACGGTTCCCATGACCTGCCTACGACATTTGTTCAATATGCAGGTAAAGTAGAACTGTGCGTCGTTGGCCCTCTATATCTTCTTGGGCAGTTCATATTAGCGCGAATTCCAGCCGAAGATATTTATTGTTTTTAAAGAAGGCTTTCTTTGTTATATCAGAAAGCTCTTTAAAGTAGCGCTAAGAGACTTGCTAAGTGGAAGTCACTGATAAGTCCTATGATTAATGTTCCCACTGGAGAGAGGTCACAGTTTTCTCTACTGGCAGTTTTCACTCTCACCATAACTATTGCCGAGGGTTAATATGCCTGATATAAAGAAAGTCTGCCACCATTACAGAACTGTATTGTATGTGGATAGCTCAGTGGGATTCTGCTTTTGTGACAGAGATCTCTTTCTTACTTGTGGTTTCAGCCGCACCTGGAGCTGAGGTCGGGGTGGAGGGTGCTGATTATTTAAAAATTCAATAATAACTTTAAAAGCATCTGCTGCAGAGTTGTTTGACTTTCTTGTTGCACAAATGTGTGATTTCCGATTTTTGTCTGTTTCCATGGACTTCATTGCATAATTTTGGTTGCAAGAAAGAGTCACTTTAGATGTGTCACACATTTATTCACTGAATGTCTCTCATAACTCCACTGAATCTATAAAAATTTCACACACAAGCAATTTGAAACATTAGCAGCTGTGCTTAAATTGTTGTAATTTCTAATATTTATATGTTTACCTTGTCTTTATTGCTTGATTTGCTTGCTATAAAGTTTCACTCATATTTGTGGAAATGCCACTCATAATCACACTGAAATTATGAAAATGTCACACATAGCATTCTGAAACCTTGGCAGCTATGGTGGTGAGGGGGGAGTATTCTTGGACTAGGCCTGAGCAATCCGGCTGATGGATGAGGTCGAGGATCGGTTGCATAAGGGAGACTAGTGGGCTCTTCATCCTGTGTGAGAGTACAGCAGAGAGAGAAGAGGGACAGATGGCAGATCAAGCAGTCAAAGCCTTCCCTACCGCGGCAGAAGACTGGCGGGAAGGTGGGGGCAGGGGTGTGCCACTCCCACCTTTTTCACTCCGCCATTCCCTAGTTCAGATGTGACTAACTCTTCCTTCCTTTATGCCCGGCCTGCTGTTAGCTGTACATCAGGTGCCAGCTACGCCCCTCCATGTGCTCAAATCATGAGCTGAACATTGCAGGCATTGCCCTGCAACTGCAGAAACATAATAAATAATTAATTTTCAGAGTGGTGTTGCTGCCATCAATGCTTCATCACTGAACTCACAATGGTGCACATATATCATTAAAGCATGGTGTGTTCGCGCATTGTCATTTATAGACAGCACAATCTCCATTGAAGGGGTCACTTAACTTGCAAAGACATACAGTTTTACAGATAAAACTTATATACGCACAAGCGATGTGTGGAAATCGGGTGTCAATCAATCACACAAACAGGATTTGCATAGCGCTACTTATCACCTGTGAGGGTATCTAGGCACTGGGGTATGGGGGCAGTGCTGCTGATGAGGGACGTTAATTGAATAACCATGTTTTTAGGCCCTTCCTGAAATCCTGCAGGGTGGCAGTCTGTGTGTTCTTCTTTGTACTGCCGGCCACCGGTGTATTAAACTGTGTAGCCTTGGACCGTGTAATGTATGTGCATGTAACTTGCATGATCGAGGTAACTATTAGCGGCGATACTACGTGTCTCTCGGTCCTTTTTCCCCAGCACCCCTCCACCCCCACTCACCCCTCTCCCCAGGGGCGGCAATCTGAGGGATAGCCCCGGGCGCCACAAGCTCTAGCTACGCCGTTGCTTGCACCATTTTTGAAGGGTGCTGGTTTTTAAGACAGGACTGTTTTTGTGCAGGAAGGGTAACTTACTGCACAAAAACAATCCTGAGAGGCTTTTTACTCATTCTGAAGCACACATAGAAAGAGGAAAAAGCCAGGAGAAATAAAGATATTTCTGCTCATTACACCTCTCCTGGCGAGGCATAGGTTTTTGGCTTATCGCCATGTTTAAGGTTCTTCTAAATCTGGGGACGCTTCAAAATCATGGATGTTGAGTGGGAAGACCCATGGAAACGCCACCCTTGCACAGAGTATTGCAATGCTGCGATTTGCACTGCATTACATTACTCAAAATTAATGAAGCTACATAGGGACACGCAAGATGGCTTTGCATGGCTTCATAAATTTCATTTTTCATTTGCGTCATTTTTGCACCACGTTGCGTGGTGTAAGAGCGACACAAAGGAGCTCATAAATATGCCCCATAGTGCTTGCTTTCGGTGTTCTTCAAGATATCTTTTTCTTAAATATTCAAGCGCATTAATGTCAAATTTGGTAAACACAATGTGTGTCAGAATGCTTAGAGAATCCACGCAAGATTCAAGTGCTGGTCTAGTATTTCCTGACTCGCTTATGCGTGGTAAGATATTTTTACCATGCAAGCACGAATTTTTATTTTTTGCACACTGGAAAGCTATCTGCCTCTATTCGTTGCCAGTTCAGAGGAGATTTGGTTGTACAGTGAAGTTTCTCCTTGGTGGCAGTTATGAGGAAACATTCAACAACAAGCATTGGTAAATGCAATAGGTTTTGCCTATGTGATTAATAATAAGCTGCTTTTTATTGTAAGTTGTAGCTTGGTGAGCAATTGTGCAAAGTGTTATGACTTGTTTATTGAGAAAGGCAATATATTGTGCTGTTACTGAGGGTACTATAAAGCAGAAAGATTAGGTTAAGGTCAGGGGACAAAGAAAAAAAAGCATGCACCCGACAAGTACGCTTGAAATTGGGCAAGCTAAGGGGAGAATAGGTAAAGGGGACGGAGGAAAAACCAGAGAAGCACTGCATAAGCGTTGTGCAGGCAAAACCAAAACCCCGGGCCCGTTCAATGTTGTTTTTAAATCAACACACCCTCATGAGAACATGTCAAAAGTTTTAAAAGCTCAGTGGTATTTCTGTGCACATGAGGCCCATGCTGTTTTTTCTGGTGAGGGGTGATAGCCACATAAAGGCGATTTGAAAGCCAGCAAAGAACTGCTTCATTAAATGAGAATAGCACTTTCTGCATAGAACTGGAGCTGTTTGCATTTTGATGAGGTGTATTCTGTATGTTTAAAACTAAGGGGCATATTATCAAGCATTAGCGGCGATAATTCTATCGCCCTATTAGCAAGCTGTCGCTAACAGCAGTTAGCGACAGCTTGTAGGCAATAGCGAGCGGTTTGGGGCCCGCTTTGCATGTCAGCGATATTTATCGCTAATGATATGCAAAGTGGGCGTACCCAACCTGTTCGAGACCGAAAGCAGTCACTAACATCGCTATCGCCTATTAGCGAGATAGGCGAAGCGCTAAAAAATGTGCGCTAAGCGCGAATATCGCTAGAAACTAACGCCGGCTCAGACCAGTTCTTAGCCATTATATCTAATGGGAGGTGGATATAATGACTAAGACCCTGTTAGCGATAATGCGTGAATATCGCTGTATTCTCAGCGATATTCACAGATTTCGCTGCTATTGCCGGGATTTTTATCGCTTTTGAGATAAACGTTGCTAATAGCACATTATATCAGCGATAAAATCCAGCGATGCTTGGCGATAGAAAAATTGTCGCTAAGCCTATTTAGCGATAATTTTCGCTAGTTGTTGGTAATATGCCCCTAAGTTTTCTCTGTGTGTTGAAATGTTGTTTTCTCCGTCATAGCAAACGTTGTTTTCTCCGTTATAGTATGCTATTTACTCAGCTGGATGAAGGACCGTTTCTTTAGGGCCAAATGCTTTGGATTATGGAGTGTCACTTTAACTCTATATGTTAAGGGATTTTAAGAAAATGTTTTAATCGAAGATGTATAAGTACAATATGAGAACATTTTATGGTGTTACATTCTGCTCCTGTATAAAAATCCACCACCATCTGGCAGATGCAGCGGCACTGGGTCCCAGACAAGTGAGAGGCTCGCTGCATCCCAATTAAGGATGTTGATGAGAATGCATGCTTAAGTCTAGAGAGCTAGTGGCAGGCCAGGCTCATGCTTTCCCCCTGTCTCATTACAAAATACTGAGTACAAACATGACTTTGTTTAAAAGATTAAATTTAGAAGCAAATCTAAAATACTACGTCACTCTCTCACCCGTCGTGACTTGAGTTACACAGACCACTGCATTCTTTTAATCCAGCTCATCTTCAGAAAAGACGTGGCGACCAGCACGGCTCATGGGTGGTGGGGCGGCTGCGGGGGGAGAGGGCGCAATGTCCAAAAAAACTTTAAAAAATAAACACTGACCTTGCTCCTCCTCCCCTCCATCGGACTCAAGGAATTGGCAGCACAGCCAGGCTCCTGTGACCAATCACAATGCTGCAATGCAGCATTGTGATTTGTCTGAGCATCATGGTTCGATGCTCAGCCAGGTAATGGGGGCCTGGGCATGTTCTCCATGGAGGCTGTAATGGAGCCTACGTGGAGAACAGAGAAAGTGCGCAAGACTGTTTTACCGGTCCCAGAGAGCCGGCAAAACAGTTGTGTGCACTTACGAGTGGGCAAACCACTACTCCCCTGCCCTGCTCGGAGAGCAGATCAGCCCCACCCACTATCCCATCCGCAAAGCAGCACGGAAATATAAAATGATATTAACTCTAAGTTATGTTTATTTGCACTACTTAAAAGTGGGCGATACTCCTCCACCGTAGCGGAGGAGCCGCCACCGAGAAAAGATGAAAGAATAGCACATATTCAATAGGCGGTAGGAGTGGAGGAAGCCCAGGGTAAGGTCTGTGGGTTTAGCATCAGATAAAGCACAGGTGTGAAGGCTAAAAACACTTCAAGAGGCTGTTCTCTTAATGTGGAAGCAAGGGAGAAATACACTGCACACTTAAACATGGCTTCATAATAGGCACAAAAAAATAGGGAGAGAGGCAGTGCGGGACTTGTGATAAAACCTGAACACCCCCGGCCAATACCACATGAGCAGAAAACACACCTCCAGCTCTGATTTACTAACAAAATACACAAGGCAACAAGCATCTGCTGTAATTATAAAGACTAGGTGCACTGCATCCCCGATTTGAATACAAATATTGGGTCCCACAAGCAGCCCCACCTCAAAAAGAGGTAAAATAAAATATGCTGCACCACAAGCATCCCTACTAGCAAGAAGAATGTGCTGCACTGCAACTGTGATTGACTAACAAAATGTGAGGTGTCACAAGCTGAAGCAGCCGCCGTATATGGGAATTCGTTTAATTCAAAACGTAGGGCTGAACAAGCAGGAAGTGCCATTCAGCCGAGGTGCACACTGGAGAGAAAGAACACTAGAACACTGACCTTTATCTGCACTAAGAGAGCAACCTCCAGTGTTTCACCATCTGCTTCATTTAATGACAAAAAGACAGCAAGAATTACCCCAGTTGCGCTGTGCGCTTTATTCACACAGCAGCCCAGAGATCATTCGGAGATTGCTCACAATAACAAAGAAGTTTGACAAAAGTCTGTAAGTGTTATGCTTGCTCACAATAACTAAGAAGTTAGGTGGATGAAAAGGAGTACTTGGACCTATGGTCCCTGATAAGTGCAAATATACAAGGAACAACAGGAAATAATATGCTTCAACCAATAAAAACGGAGGAAAAGTGGGAAGCACACAAACAAATGAAAAGTAAGGGCGGGATGTAAGCTCCTTTTAATATATTAAATAAAATATATTGCCCAAACACAGCAAAATAAAGGTGAACAGCAAAATTTAACAGTAAAAAGAAGGGGATAAAGACTGTTGATTCACAAGAATACTTATATGGGATACTAATGGGGTAATTTAGATACCCCTGGTTATACTGGGAATTACATTACAGGTACATAATACTTTGGCCACTGACTGCTCGAAGTATTTTAAAGTCAGGTTTCCAGTACAAGGCAAATAACAAGAAATAATCACGCAAATGTAATTTCTTCCAGATTTGCATGCATTATTAACCTGAATTGCTTCTAATTTGTACATGTGATTTCCGCCAGCTAATAGACATGTGTGAAAGCATGCTACAATCAGGCATATTGCACTCTGCTCTTAGTAGGCGCTAGTGCTACAACTGGTGCAAATACCTTTTGTGTCTTTATCACTATTGAGGCACGCGTCAAAATAACTAACTGAAGGTCAATTTTTTATGAAGTTTGTGGACTTTGCACAAATTAGTCCACTGGTAAAGTTTATCAGAAAAAAACTTTTTGCGGATAATTTTCAAACATAATTGTTTTTAAGGGGAAGGGCTTCCTCTTTTTGCTGGGAGATTTTCCATATGGAGAGCTTACTTTGTGGTCATTTTACATAAATGGGTTGAAGCCTACCCCACCAAGGTGGTCATTGCGGTGGGCAACAGACATTGTCCCACAGCGCGCCACCAGCGCTAAAGCCGGCCCTGCATAGTGGCCTAGTCAGGTGGCCATTGTGGGGGCTGGGTGGCCGGTAGGATATTGTGGTTGGTTGTCCTCCATGAAACCAGCCCACAGGTGACACTAAGGCAGGGCCCATGTGCTTTGCCAATCCATCCCTGGCTGCTGCCTATATTACTAACCTTGATACCCATCTGCTCTGCTACAATTTCACTATCAGCACCTGCCTCCTCAATTTTCAAGTTTAAGTTTATTTGATTTAGTTCTCTGCTGAGAACAACACCTTCCTCCTCAATCTTACTTCAAACAAGTGCATCCGTATTCTGGTATGCCAGCTGGAATCCTTTCTTAGATTTCCCACAGTGACAATATGCCTCCTAACAGGGCCTGCTCGCACATCTACAGTGCTATTGACGCCACAGAGCCTGAGTGTCAAATATCACAGTGTGACGCGGGCCCCTGCCAGCTCCAAATAGGGCCGCCCACAGTTAGCACACTGAGGGCAGATTAGCACTCGATTATCAGAGTGCTTCACGAAAACGGACTGTATAGTCAAGTCTGTCGCGCTTATTTTTTTTACTTGCCAAATTGCACTGAGCTGAGCATGCTACCCCATGAGTACCAGTACTCTCTTTGGACACAGAGAAGTGCCGGTATACTCAAGAGCAGAAAATGTAGAAGTGCAGGTACTTAGTAACGGTGAGTACGGGCCCATTTAAAGCACTATGTATATGTATAAGTATATTAATGACATTATATTGGGACGTGCTATATAGAGTATTGGTGTTTCAGATTCAGCACCTCAAATGCTTAGTTGTAGATTCCTCTTTTCCCCAAGTTATTCAAACCAAATAACCTTCTTTATACTCTAGAAACTTGGAATAATTAAGCTGAGTTTCTAAACGAGGCTACCTCTTCCTCGAATGTTTACTCTATCTGCGTGCAGATACAGATCTTCTATATTAAGGCACATCTAGTTCCAAATGCAGCATTCTACTTGGAGTAAACAGAACCGCTATCACCCAAAGAAGAGGTAGGCAATCAATTGGAGTCAGTGCTTTAAATGGAAATGAGAAGTGCTGGTACTCACTATTTAGACTAGGTGGGCCGTTAGGGGCGTGGCTATGAGCAAGGAATTTAACAATAGCCACATAAGTAAGCTTTAATGCAAATGTTCTGATTGTCATATGAAGCACTTGAATGTCTATGGGTCAAATTCAAACTGCCTCCTTACATAGGGGACATGGCAAGCATCCGCTCCAATGTCATAGGTGCAGGACCTAATTTTTGGCAGTTTGATATTGCACAAATTTGGGCCATGGAAATGTAAGCGCTTTACATAACAGTCAGAACATTTGCATTAAAGCTTACTTTTTTTTTTTTAAGCACCACTGGTTAAGGGAGTTGTCCAGAATCACAGGATGATGAGCCGACGTCGGGATTCGCACCTGGTTCTCCAGTTCCACTGTAAGCAGCTCTGGCCACATCCTCATTCTTGTTGCGATACCAATGAGAACCTAACACTGCGGGAGCACCCCAGGGCAGGAATACACTGCCCGTTGCCTGCCAGAGCGGCACATAAACACGCTCCATCTGAAAGGGTCATTTTCAGTAGTTTTTGAATTGCACCTACCCGCACGTCAGGGCATGAGCCCTGCTGCTTCTGGGAGTACCGGTACATTCCTTGCCCAAAAACAAGTTCCCGTACTCAGGGGGAGAAAACTGAGGAGTGACGGTGAGTACCGGCCTATTTAAAGCACTGGACCCTAATGCTGATTTTTTTCACGTAGGTGAGCACGTATCATGCGGGTGCGCCATGACACAGGTCTGTCTCACGGTACACTGTCTTGTTGGACCAGGAGGGGCACCCAAAGTGCTATCCTTATAGTGGTGGAAGGCTACAGCCTTCGTAGGTGTTAAAGCAGCATAAGGGCAGTGGTGGCAGCATACTGTGTAGTGAACAAGTCCTTTTTACCCTGTCACTTGAGGGAAGCCTACAGGCTCACTTTTTTTTAAAGTTCAGCTGCTGTGTGCTTGACTCACCATTGGCCTACTTCAGGTAGATGTGCAGTGCTGCGCCGAAGTAGTGACTCTGCGCTAGATGTGTGTGTGCCTGGGAAGGGTACTGTACAGGGATTTTTATATGCTGCTGCCTGCTGTACTTATTATTGTTTTAACAGTGACTTTGAAATATCTGCACCTTCATGCACAAACCAAATGGGCATTGGTTGACTGAACTGGTTTGATTTTTGTATGCTGCTGCCTGCTGTACTTATTATTGTTTAAAAAAGTTATTGTGAAATATTTGTGCCTTCATTCACAAAACCAAAGGGCCATAGTCCGATTAAACTGGTTAGATTTGATTTTTGTATGCTGTTGTGCTTGTTATTGTTTGACCAGACACTTGTTTTTATCACGCACTTCGAAAGTGTTTTTACTTTGACGCAAGAAGAAAGGGGGATTGCTTTACAAAACACGCTTGAGTTTTGTATATTGCTGGATTGCTGATTCTTTTATTATGCACTTGGAAAGTATTTGCACTTTTTCCTTTGCTTCACCAGCTACAGTTAGTATTGATTCTGTCATTACGTACTGGCTAATATGGTTTGTTTTTATCCTACATGATGCGGTATTGATGGTGTTGTTTGCACTTGTCCATAATATGTGCACCTGAAATCGTAGAATTAGCTTTGTTTACAATACAGAAATGATAAATACAGACACACATCTGCATCAATGTTCTGAAGTATCCAAGCAGTTTTTATCCTCAGCCTTGTGTGCCTCCCTGTTTATGCCCTGCTTACTAATAAAGCCCTGATGGTAGATATTGAAATTGTATCCTCAGTTCATTTGAAATACTATTGAGTGGTTAATATTATACAAAATCCCTGACAGACGCAAGTGTGCGGCATGCAGAAAATTCACACCAGTTTATTTCTCTTGATGCTGGCAGGATACTGGGTTATATCTTGTATACTGCTCATGTATATTGTCAGTCGAGTCTGTTAAATTGCAGATTTGGGTTTGTCTTTCAAAGTTTCAAGTTATTTTCCATCAATGTCCATTCTAATTTAGACCCTATGTAGTTATTCCTTGTTCTTCAGTAATAGGCAGTTCCTCAAACAATACAACCGCTCCTTGGCATTGCTCTGATTTCTGTCTCAGTTAAATAATCTGCTCTTGACAATAATGTTACAAATGGTCTAGCTTATAAGGTAAGAGTGTTTCTTACTTTCTTATTCGAATTTTGAGAACGCAAATATAGAGGCATGTCATTAAATGTTGGAGGTTTCAATTAAAAATATACCAGATTTTTGGGTGGTGGGGCAAAGTGGTGGGCGGTGGGTCAGGGGGGCCCCCTCCATGTACTTTGCAGGGGGCCCCCCTCAGGTTTCGTTACGCCACTGGTCTCTCTCTTTTGTTCTGGGACAAGTCGAATGATGAAAAATAAGCCTTGGTCCTCAAAAATGTGTGTCCTTGAGCACCACCTGCAACTATTGGCACAAATGAAGCACTGACTGTGAACTGCCACTCACACAAGGACCAGTAGAAGAAAGGTTGTACAGGCTCAAACCCGAAAAACTGAGAAATAACTAAGTACACGTACACATATGCAGCAGGAATAATAAATAGCATTCAAACTCACATGTGTTGTAGAAAACACTGAATCTATCTCAAGTGTTACAGAAAAGGACCATAGTGCCTCCTTCAGCGGACCTCTACCCAGCACAACCTTGCTGACCCCAGACAACAGGTTCATGAGCAGAAGTGTCTTACTAAGGGACTGAAGTTTCTGCCTTTCTCTTGCAGTGCAGAAATTGTAATATTTAAGGCATTATTGACTCTTTATATTCTGGAGCAGCAACCTTGTCCTCACCTCTGCTCCTTGGCCCTGCATGGACTGAACCCTCTGCTTCTTGATTGCATCTGATGCTCATAGGACATGAACATTCCATGTTTTTCTTGTTCATTTATGTTGCCTGGTCCAATTGTCATAGTCATTTTAAGTAATTACCACTGTACTGTTGGACGTATACACAATGCACAATGGTGACTGGACACAAACAGGTAGCTTCAGTTGCCCTTTACATCAGTTCCTCTCTACTGCATACATTGAATGCATTGGGAACTCCAGCAGTAGCAGGCGACAGCTGCTACACCCAAAACTCCCATTGGATGGAATAAGAACTTCCACTACATCACAGATACAAACAGAACCATGGAGCCTGAGTACCAGAGATATATTGCAGGATTTGTGGAGTGCTTCATTCCTGTGACTAGACCACCTAGCACTCCCATTTGTACTCCTTTCTGGGGTGTATGGTTGGAAGAATGTTTGATGTATTGTGTCCTATTGGAAGGTGGTAAGGGAGGTGTGTGATTTTCAATAGTATGCTTAAAACATGGTGCAGCATTAGTGTGAAAATTGACATATTTTTGTTGACATACTTAACAGATTATTTAGTTGATCATCTGCCTCTTGCGAATATGTGGATGGGTAGAGCCAGATTTTTTAGTAACCTCCATATTCAAGGTGACTGCTGATTTTTCATATTTGTGCAGTTCCAGATCTTGTTTGTCTGAACAGAGAATTGGCGCCTTCCTGCCTATGACTGTGTAAAGTGTGATGTAGTGAAAGAAGGACCAACCTGCAACACACTGGCCTTGTTTGGCAATAGTTTAGGTGTTTCGCTTGAAGAAAGGGAGATCCGGACGCATGGATTACTCGTTGAGCGATCCCCATAGGAGTTGTATCTAGCCGCCAGTATCAAGTGTAAGGATATGATGCTTAGTGCAGCAAGTATAAAGATATGATTCTTTGTGTGGTGTGAGTACAGGTCTTGAGGTTGAGGAGCTGTCTGTCAGCTACGTTCTGAATTCTCTGTATTTTCTGAAGTATTAGCAAAAGGGCTTCGAAGTACAGTCTGTGGGCCAGGTCAAGATAGGAAAGTATTAAGGTTTGAACTTTTAGGAGGTACCAGGGTATGGGTGGATTCACCACATATATCGGATCATGAGCAAGCATTATTTGGAGACTTGATTTGCATAAAGTATAAGCAAGACCTTCTAGTCTACAATCAAGCCTGAATTCCTCACTTCGCCTGGGAAGGATGGTTTTGGATGTGGTCTTTGAGGCCACATGGCTGGAGGGCACTAGTTGGACCACTTGCCCCCATGGTAGAATCTACGGCGTCAAGCAGGATAAACGCTGTCTATGTTTATCATGTTTTTTCCTGACACTAATGAACAAGTACCAGTAGCCTTTAAATCAAAATTCAGATTAAATAATTGCATTGAACAAAAATGTTTTCAGGGATTCTGTAGTAATTACGCTGACAATTCTTAATTTTCCCTCACTTATTTTTGAACTAGTGACCCCTAGCATAATGATCTTTCCAAACGTTTTTTTTCCAGAACCTTCTCCGCACCCCTATTCCATTGATATCATAGGCCCCACATAACATTCTATAAGGTAAATAAACCCTACACATCTTCACCCTATAATATTGCAACATGACACAATAATATGCAAACTATATAGTAACAATAGGTATACAAAAGAAAAATAGAATAACCTAATAAAATAAAAGAATTGTACAAGGATGATATAATTATAAATAATGAAAATGCAAAACAATCTTCAAAATCACTCTTTATCAGAAGGAGTCAGTACTTTACAGAAGTTACTCACACTCCATTCTTTCCCATTCTCTAACTTCACAACAGAATTCATCACATCAACACCTTTTGCATTTGGGAAAGTGTACTCTCCCCTTTCTTTACGTAGCCCATTTTCCTCAAAATGTCCCAGTCACCTTCCTTTAAATCTACATCCTTCACTCCTTTCCACTCCTCATAACCAATTTTAAAATGTACTTGACTGTTTGTTATCCTCTTTTCCATGAACGCACGATCCACCCACACTTGATCCTTCTTGTACAACCACATAAGAGACTCTTTAGTTGCAGGTTCTCTACCCTTAAGAGCCATAAATGGAGACACACCAGTCACTAAATAGTGTGTAATTCTATGAGCCCACATCATCTTACTCACCTTCTCCTTCCACTCCAAACTATTACATTGGCCACAATAATGCGGTTTACCCTTTCCATAAGTCCATTAGCCTGTGGCCTGAATAGCGCCACCCTCTCATGCTTTATGCCCATATTCGCAAGAAATTCTGCCATAGCAGTAGAAACTAGCTGCACACCATTATCTGTAACTAGGACCTTTGGTATACTTTCTTCAAAAAATACTGCCTTCAAAAATCCAATCATATTCTTAGGCGTAATTGTTCCATAGCTCAGACCACAAAGCACTTGCGTTGATAATCCACAAGCACTGCCAAAACCTACTCCTTAGACCCAAACTCTCCACAGGATCCAAAAAGTCCAATACCAACTTTTCTCACAGTTGGGTGGGAAACACCACACAGCTCAAAGGTGGTTGTCTGACAACTCTCCCTTTGTCACTGTTACTACAGGCATGACACTCACTCACAACTGCCTCCACATCCTTATCCATTCTTGGCCACCAAATGAGCTCTCTTAGTGTGCGTTTTGCCAAGTTTCTACCAAGATGTCCTTCATGCACAATCTTCACCAGTCTTCCTTTCAACATTTTGGGTGGAACGTTCCTATTACACCTCAAAACCTTATCCTCTTGAATACTCAATTCATCCTTCACAACCAAATACAATTTCAAATCCTGTCACAAATCAGCATCTTGTACTCAACCACTACCTGTAGCACCTTTTAATTTTTTGTATTCTTCATCTGCTAACACCAAATCTTTCCAATTTTCTTGGCTCAAAGGCAACTCCCCAGCAACAGAAAATAAGACTGATTCAACTTCCATAAGAAAGGAAAAACCTACTCCTTCCTCTTCTTCAGGCATACGTGATAAGCACTCAGCTACCACATTTTTTCCCTCTGACACACTCCACTACAAAATTGAAATTAATCACTGACGACAACTACCTGGAAATTCGAAGTGTAAGGTTCTCTTCCAGACACCTACCACACTTGAACATATGTAGCAAAGGTTTATGATTCATCTTAAGCACCAAAGGCAATCCCCATATGTAGTACTTGAAATGATTTATACCCCAACAACTTGTCAACACCTCCTTCTCAGTTGCTGAATACAACTGTTCTGCTCCCTGTAAACATTGTGACAGTAATACAATTATCCTTTCTTCACCATCCATTCTTTGAATCAACACAGCACCGAACCCCACATTGCTAGCATCTGTTGTCAGAATGGTTTTCGCTTTGATATTGAAATGTCCCAACATTGGTGCATGAACAAGTGAAAACGTAATCTCTTTGAATGCTTTCTCACACTCTACTCCCCACTGGAACGTCACTCACTTTTTCCGTAATACTCTCCTCGGTTCCGCCATGTCCGCAAAATTTGAAACAAATTTGGAATAATATCACACAAGCCCTAAAAAGGACTTCAGCTCTTCCTTATCACCTGGTGTTGAGCAACTTCCACTGCTTTTACAATACTTCTTTTCGGCCTTATGCCACTTGTGGAGATATCATGCCCTAAATAGTTCACTTGTTCCCTCCTTAAATGAGATTTCTCTTTCTTCACGGTAAGACCATGATCCCCAATTCTTCACAGTATCTCATTCAACAACTCATCATGTTCATCCACAGGCCTGCCAACCATAACATCATCCTGGAAACACAATGCCCTGTCCATTCCCTGGAAGATTCTATGCATAATTCTCTGAAAGACTGCTGCGGCCGACGCCAGTCCAAAGGGCATACAGCAATACCTATATGCACCTAAGGGTGTGACGAACGACGTAAGCGGTCGAAAATCTGGATGCAAATTCACCTAGAGATACGCTGTTGACATATCCAAACAAACACTTTTCCCTCCCATCATACTCAAGTTTCCATGATATTAGGTAATGGTTGACGATCCACCCATATGTTTTCGTTCAGGTCTCTAAGTCAATACAGAGACAAATCTTGTTGCCTTCCTTAGGAGAAACAACAATAGGAGCAAGCCACTCCAAAGACTCAATGGGTTCAATCATTTTTTAATCCAGTAGAATCAAGTTCCTTTTGAAGATGCTCCCTCATTTAAAACGGTATGGATCTTACTTCATGTACTGTTGGGACTGTTTTCATCTTTAAAATTTTACTATGAGTGAATTTTTTTAACATCCCTAGATTCTATGTATACGGTAGGTAGCCAAAATATCGAAATTAAAATATCGATATACAATATTATCGATGTTTTAATTTCGATGGTATAGAATATCGATATGCAATAATATTGATGGACAGAATATCGATTTTAAGGTATCTATGTTATTAATATCGAAATTTAGTTTAGTGTTATGTATTTTCTTATGTATTTTATATGTTTGTTAAACATGTGTTTTAATGTATGTTTAGAAATTGGTAATTTTGTTTACATTTTGCGTTTTAGTATCAGAGCGGGTTGTGGGTTTATAGGGGAATAGGGTGGGAAGTAATTTAATTATAATTAATTAATATTATGTTTTTTATATTTTTGATTAATAATGAATTGTTAATTAATAATTAATTGATAATTAATTATTATTAATTAGTTAATTAAATTAATTAGAGTTAATGTAGTAATATGTTTTATTTTTTGTTATTGTTAATTAATAATTAATTGCTAATTAATTATTATTAAGTGATTAAATGATAATTACATTTTTTATGTGATTTATTTATGTGTAGTGGGTTGTGTGTTTATAGGGGAATAGGGTGTGAAATAATTAAATTAAATTAATTGAAGAGATTGTATTTATTTATTGGTATTTATTATTAATTAATTGTTCATTAATTTATTGGTAATTCGTTTTTTTAAATTTATTTAAAATATTAATGATAAATAATGTATTAATAAAATAGTTTATTCTTGTAAATTTCTTGTTAATTATTTATTAATTGCTCATTAATTATTAATTGGTAATTCATATTTGTCAATTAGTTAATTTATAATTACATCAATTTAATAATATTAATTGTTATTAATTGATTAATTGATATTTAGATTAATTGTGTTTTTTGTGTGTGTAGTGTGTTGTGTTAAAGGGGGAGTAGCGTGGGAAGTAATTTCTTTATTATTTTAGTCAATATTAATTATAAATATTTGGTATTTAGTAATATATTTTTGTAAATAAAATATTACATCTTTTTTTCTTGAAAAAAATATGTAATTGATAAGTATGTTAATATAACGCCTACGCTATCCTGCGCTTTCGCTACTATTGCACCCTCTGGAGTGGGAATAGTAATTTTTACCCCCACGCCATCCAACGCTTTCCCTACTGTTGCACCCTTTGAAGTGGGAATAGTAATTTTTACCCGACGCTATCCAGCACTTTCCCTAGTGTTGCACCCTCTGAAGTAGGAGTAGTAATTTTTACCCTTACGCTATCCAACGCTTTCCCTACTGTTGCACCCTCTGGAGTGGGAATAGTAATTTTTACCGCTACGCTATCCAACGCTTTCCCTACTGTTGCACCCTTTGGAGTGGGAATAGTAATTTTTACCCCTACTCTGTCCTACACTTTCCCTACTGTTGCACCCTCTGAAGTTGGAATAGTAATTTTTACCCCTCCGCTATCCAACTCTTTCCCTACTGTTGCACCCTCTGGAGTTGGAATAGTAATTTTTACCCCTACGCTATCCAACGTTTTCCCTACTGTTGCACTCACTAGAGTGGGAATAGTAATTGTAACCCATATGCTATCCAACGCTTTCCCCACTGTTGGACTCACTGAAGTGGGAATAGTAATTTTTACCCCTACACTATCCAGCGCTTTCCCTACTGATGCAATATGTGGAGTAAAGTATATATATTAATTTTTATGTAGAGTTTTTAATTTATTTTGAATATATATGTATTAGTTAATATTTTTTAAATATGTTTTAATGTTTATATCTATAATTTGTTAAATTATATCTATTTGTAAATTATTTGTACATTATTATTAACACATTTTAAAAAACGATATTTTTTACTTCGATACTTTTGTACTACGATATTTTTTTCTCGATATTTTTGTACTTACCTTTATGTAGGTAGCACTTCGATATTTTTGATGTCGAAATTTTTGCTTCGATATTTTTGTATGTCTATATTCTGTCTGTCGATATTATGTCATAGATCCTATGTATACACGTGGAAATTTCTGCATCAACTCCATACCCCATTCGGTGTCAACATCATGGGGTAGATTCCCATCTGGTAAAATTACCGTCCATATGATTCGCATCCGGAGCCATCTCCATATGACTCGTACGCACACCGTACGACCCTACGAGTACTATCCGGACCGGGGTATCAGGACGCGATTCGTTCGGTCCACGTCAGGTAAGGGCGATTCGTACGGAAAAGGGCACATTCACATACACACCGTACGGTGCGTACCCCCCATGATCGCAGGGGTATGCACCGGTGCGTACCCCATGTACGCTGGGTGTACGGTGCGTACCCCCCATGCTCGCAGGGGTACGGTTGTGACCCCTACGATCATGGGGGGTACACACCGTACCCGGGGGGCCATTCCATACCTGTTTTGGCGCGTACTCTGCTTTTACGGCTGTATTCAGCTCCCGTAGAAAAAGGGTTGTACGGTGCGTACCCAACACGAATCGTACTTACTGGGTCGGAAAAAGCAGCCGCGAACCGTACAGATGTCGCGTACAGCGGGTTCTGAGGGAGATTCGTATAGGGATTTGATTTATACGGTCTCTGTACGACTCGTACGGAGTACGGTTCCTGGTACGAATCGTACTTCGTCGTACGTACGGGGGACGTTGCAGGGTACGATTCATACAGGAAAAACGCTCTGAACGGCTATTCGGTGCGCTTTTTACCAGATCGGAATCGACCCCCATGTTTCGCTAAGTCACTCACATTTACTGATTCTAAGATCATAACTGGTTCCTCCAAATTTGGATCATGGATAATGTTCAAATTCTTCCGGTGCCGCCATCCCAAACGGTTTGACCCTTCTTCAGTTATATACACCCTACCATGCACACCATTACTCTTAAGAAAAAAGTCCATCCACTTCATTCCTATTATGTTGATCCTTTTACCACCGTATCCAACAGCTTTAACATCTGTTTGCAGTAAGTCAGAAACTTGTTGTTTAAGATCACCTTCAAAGGTTTGTCTAGATTTTAGAGTAAATAGACTCCCTGAATCCACCGGCAACTTGTTATGTTATGTTATGTTATGTTATGTTAACTTTTCCATCTCCCTAAGTGATATTGCAGCAAGGTTTCTCCAATTTTCCTGAACTTTCTTGCTTCACACTTTTACACAATATCATATCACATTAATTTTTTTTTTATTCATGCAGGTTATCATTCTTATCTTCCTCTACCATCTGCAGACCAGATTTCTTTCCTTCTTCGACAGTCAATATAATTTCTTCCTGAACCTCACTGAAATCTTCCACCATCTTGACACTGATATTTTGCATCTTTTCATTTGACCTACAAACCTACAAAGGAAAGTAAGGTTGCTAGGAGCCAATATTTCCACTGCTGTAAAGTATGAGTAAAAGACTCAATTCTATTGGCGCTGTTTCGACTTGAGCGCTTTTCAGGGGTGGGGGTCACACTACTGATTCTGCCCCCTGAGCAGAGTCACTTGTCGCCATAATCTGTAGAAATTATGCTGACAATTTGGTTTATTCTTCTTCATCTTTATTTTCCTTCACTTGTTTTTGTACCAGTGACCCCCAGCATAATGAACTTCTCAACAGCTTTTTCCAGAACCTTCTCACACCCCCACTCCATTCACATCACAGTCCCCACATAACATTCTATAAGGTCAAGAAACCCAGCAGATTCCCTAACCAAAATCAATGTCGAAAGTGAACAGATGGCCAAGGAGAAGTCTTCCATAATTGTTCAGCCTAACAACAGAATAAACAGTCTCTGTGGGCTTTATATTTTGCTTTGGCGACCACCAGAAGCTTCAAGCCTATGGCACACAATGCCAGTGGTGCAGTTGAGGGTACTATTTATATGCCAGGTAAGGCAGTGTAATGTCTTTGTAACATTTGTGTTACACCACTGGCTCTATTTAGGATCTATTTAGGATCACAAATTGACACGTTCAGGAAATCCATGTTTCGTCTATGCCTTAAAGCTGAAGATCTGCAGGCCAGGCAGACCAGAGTGACAGCATAACGAGCTGAGAAAAAATGTGTTTCCATCTCGATTTCCTTATTTAGAAATAATTATATACAGTAACATAAACTGTCAGAAAAACACAGACACGCATGAGCCTTACTCATAAAAGTTGTGCAGAAGACCAACGGTCCTCCTTCTGCTGAGAGCGCTCCACGGGTATTTCCAGTAGTATCTTGCTGGAGATAGGGCCTCAGGCTGGACTTACTATCTCAAGTTGGTTCAATGTGTACATGGCCAACCACCTATATCATACATGCCAACTCTCCCGATTCAGGGGGTAGACTACAGATTTCAAGGCTAGTCTCCCGCCTCCCGATTCCTGCATGCAAAAACCCAATTCCTCTGTGGCTTCAGACGGCAGGGGCTGGTCTTGTGTAACTCGGACTACGCACAGACAGTAACCTGCTCCTGCTTGCAAGTGCACAACATTTTTGTCATGCTTTCTCTGCCTGCCATAGCGATTTATCTGTGCTCCTGACAGGTTGGAAATATATATATATATATTTTAATTTCTAATATCCGATCCTGCAACAGCACACTTGCAAATCCCATACACGCCGATAGACCCGATTCAGGGTGCAATAGAAGTCAATGGGAAAAACGCATTCTCCTAATTCTTTTTTAAAAATCTTCCACTTTCCTCTTCCTTATTGATGCCATGTATATATATATATATATATATATATATATATATATATATATATATATATATATATATATATATATATATATATATATATATATATATATATACATATACATATATATATATATATATATATATATTCACTGAAAAAACCATAGGTTATAGACCATATATAGTTAGGAATTAGCATTTAAAAAACCTTATTTTACTCACACAAAACCATTGAAATTCCATATATAGTTAGTTGCACTAACTATATATCGCGCACCCGCAATCCACTGCTGATCATGTCACATATTACATCATTCATGACATGGTCAGTGACATCACTGATGACATCACTGATTACATCTCAAATGACATCACTGATGACAACATCCAGTGACTGTATGTTTCTGTAAAGTTAAAATATGTCTTACATATTGAAGAATGAGTGGATGTATAAGTGTCTGGATGAAGGATTTAGTAGGTGCGTGACTGACTGTATGAGTGAGTGATTAAATGTGTCTCACTGAATGCATGGGTTAGTGACTAAACTGTCTTAATTTGTGCATCATTATGTCTGTTGTGATGTAAACTGCTGCATGTGTTGATCATTAGCTATACGAGAGGCTATATGTGTTATTAATTGGTTGCCCAAGTATTTCTATGGGAGATTGAGTTTGTGTGGGGGTGGCTGGAAGGTGTGTGACTCTATGCATAGATGTGTGAGCAGTTTATTCACTAGGTGTATGAGTTCAAGACTGCATGTGGAAACAGCTACATGGGCAGTTGACTGTGTGCATGAGTGTATTGATGAGTGAATGGATATCTCAATGCTACATGTCATAGTAAGTACATATGTTAAACACAGTACATGTGAGAGTTGGCATATATAAATAACTGTGCATGAGAGCCACTGAATGAGTGAGTGGTTGTATCGATCATTGTGAACTTGTATCAGGGATTGTATAAGAGAGTAAATATGTGTTAGTATATGTTTCAATAAGTAAGGTGTGTTTAACTGTATAGTTGAAGAAATGGAGGTGAGATTGTTTCTTTGCATGACTGACTGGGTGTGTGAGTAACTCCATGGATGAGTGGCAGTGTGTGAGTGTCTGTATACACTGAGTGTATCTAAGGTTATATTAGAGTCTGAAGAGGTTTATCGTATTAGCACAAGAATGATGTCAAATGAGATGTCATCAGTGATGTCATCAGTGATGTCATTTGAGATGTCATCAGTGATGTCATCAGTGATGTCACTGACCATGTCATGAATGATGTAATATGTGACATGATCAGCAGTGGATTGCGGGTGCGCGATATATAGTTAGTGCAACTAACTATATATGGAATTTCAATGGTTTTGTGTGAGTAAAATAAGGTTTTTTAAATGCTAATTCCTAACTATATATGGTCTATAACCTATGGTTTTTTCAGTGAATTTCAATGGTTTTTTAATAGCAAATATCATAAGCTGTCGAATGTCAAGTACGTGGTAAGTAAAAACATTTTCGTGTTTATGCACACTGATCTGCTTTGAATGCTGCCCCCCACCCCTCATTTCTATTAGGAGTACTCTCTCTTTGCAGATAGTGAAGGGTAGTTAACGCAGGCCTTTGCCCCCGTTGCCCCCGTTGTAATCCGTCGTGCCTGCTTCTCTCTCCATTTGATTGATTGTTCTCTTTGGTTCATTCTCTATTTACAAACAAGCACAGAGTCGCAATACTCTGTTTAGTCTTTGCAGATAGCGAAAAATCGTGTAAAAAAACAAAAGGAATCGAGCAAAATCAGTAGGCCACTAATGGGATCTCTTTTTGACCTCCCTAAAATAGAAACATTAGGAACAACCTGTTGATAATACCAATGTGTATGTACATAAGCGGCGTTCATTTGTGTTCACAGTACCCCTTGTTGATTGTTTGAATCGAGCATTGAATTGTTCGAAGTTGATTCTCTTAAGAATCTTCTCTGCCTGCAAACGAGGAAGAATAGGAATATTCTCTCTCCCTTTGCAGATAGTGAAGGGTAGGTAACGCAAACCTTTAACACGTCGTGCCTATTTCGTTCCTCATTGATTGATTGTTTCCCCAAACATTGACTGTTTGGGAATTGGTTCTTTTTGGAGGTATTCCCTGTTTGCAAATATACGTAGGAAAATCTTTGCAAATAGTGAAAGGGTACGTAATGCGGACCTTTCTCCCCTGTTGTAATCTGTCATGCCTATCTACTCCCCACTGATTGATGCACCTGTTTCACCCGGACCATTTACTAGAGATACGTCATCTGGCCCGACCAGAGAGCACCCCTAGTGAAAAGGACATATGCAATAATAACGAAGTGATCACTGTATCCTGTTAACAGAAACTTTAGCATGAAACAACCTGGAAAGAAAAGAATAGGAAAACGAAAATCAGTAGGCCACTGAGAACATGAACTTTTATTAAACAACGAACAAAGAAACGATAACATAACGTAATGATAAAACCTATTAATGTCCTAGAAACAAGAAAACGTTAAAATATGCCAGTGGTGAGAGACCAGAAAAACAGTGAGAGAAACCAAATCACCCCTCGCTGTCCCACCGCCTGCCACGCCAAAAAAATCGATAGACTAGGGAAAATGCAAGTCAGTAGAACATCCGCCCCCCGGGAGCAGCCCATATAAGGCGGGTCCTGCTGCCACGCCTCGGCCAGGAGATCCTAACGTAGGGTGTAGCCGGAGGAGAGGCCGAGGCCAGCGGGACCCGGCCAGGGGATTGCCTTTACAACGCTGAACAGTTGCAGGGGGGGGGAATGTCTCCTCGACCCTCCCCTCTCTCTCTCCCAGTCCGGCCGCGGTGGCCCTTGAGAGTTGCAGGTAGTCCCGCCACATGCTCTTCCGGTCCGGCCACCAACGGTCGGGGGGCCGAGGCCGACGGGATCCGGCTGCAGCCGATAAACCAAGAAACCCGTTCATGGGGCCAGAGCCAGGGGCGTCCGGCCGGCATCTACCGGAAGCCCGGCCCGAAGACGGACGGGACACTTCTTCTTTCTTGAATAATGGCTGCGACAACACTGGGGGGGGATGTCTTGCACATGCCTCCGACCCCCCCCCCCCTCGTCCTCATCGCCTGGTCCGGCCATAACAAATCTCAAGCGAGACGCCGTGGGGTGCACTGGGAGGGAGAGACGGTGCGAACAGGCCTCTCCCGCCTCCCCAGGTGGAGGCTTCCCAGCTGCACCCTCAGCGCTCCAGGCGCCCGGAAAAGGGTTCTTCCACTGTGGCCATGCTGCAACGTCTCGCCCGGCAGGGTGGAGCCCGTCCGCTCATTTGACCCCGCGATCGCCAGTAGCTACCGAACTCTCAAAATGGCGGTCGACCTGGCAAGAGCGGGCCCAGCATAAAGAAATGGCCCGGTCACTGGTTGACTCCACCACCGTAGTCCTCCACGACCTTGAAGATTCTAGAGGAGCCGCGGGAGTCTCCGACCCCCGATGGGGAATGACTGCCATGATCGCCCGTGGAGTGACGAAACTGTATCCGCGGGACGTCGGCGCTCCCATGCTGGCGCCAGCCTCACTTTGAATTACTAGAATCCTGCAGACCTCAGTTCCGGTGAAAGCACAGTGTGACCCGGTAGGAAAAATTGTTGCACCCCCTCCCCTTTTTGACTGATAGTTCAAACCACCGATCCTTTCCTTTGCCCTTTTAACGGAACTTTGGACTGCCTCCCCCTCTTTTACATTTTCTAGAGAAAACAAAACATTAACCACTACATTAGCATAGCAGTTGACACCAGAACTGTTTTCAAATTGAAAACCAACAACATCTTCAACAGAATCCTTTTTGTTTCTGCTGTGACCCTGCTACAGCACAGGCATTGTCCCCAGCAGTAATTCTGCAATGCCGGTAAGAATAGCTGTGGTGCCTACTGGACTCACTCACCCCGCGGCGCCCCACGCCGTTATTTGCTGGGCGGCAACTTACTAGACATCACTTTCGTGCCATCTAGATTTCAGCGCGTTCTGCTGCCTTGGAACTATTCGCACAACAGACTGCTACTGACGACCCACCCCCAGGCAACATCTTCTGAATTTTCATAATTTGAAAGAACTAGTAACATGTCCTCATCAGGAATTCAAAAGAAATTGCCACGGTCTCTTCGTTGTTTAAATGTTTTTACTGTTTTTGTTTTGTTGTATATATTTATATGTTATTAAAGTTTTATATTCCTACTACTTTGTTGGAGTGCTATATATTTTTAATGTGACACATAATTGTAAAAACTTTGATGTACAAAGAGTCATTCCTGGAATCTTCCGCTTCAGGCTCGGTCCCCTCCCCAATCACAATACAGGATGGTTTTCAGATAGTAGGAACACGTGTGGTGTGACGGATCTCATCGGGTGTGGGCCTTGATCTACTATAACTCCTTTGAAGAGGGGTGATTCTTTACAGCTGGGGCCATAAACTACATCTGCAGGGCTAGGTGATAGCCTGGACAATCGGACACAGAGGAAGAGGAGTGTCAGAGGGTGCGGTAGTGAATAGAGCGAAAGGGAGGTGTCGGGCGGGCACAGAGTGTGATTTTCAGGGAAGAGCAGCGCAGATGGGGGGAGGCTTATTGCCGATGCATAAGACAGAGAGCGGGGGTGACCAGTGCCTGGGGAAGATGCTTGCGAGGGTGGGGAGCCATGCTACGAATCGACAGCGTGCAGAGAGTGGGTCTGGTCAAGGCATCTAAAATGGCTGCCGTGCACGACAAAAGTGTGGCATTTCAAAAAAGGCAAGATGGCGCAGACAATGTTTTTCAACACTTCCTCATTTCCTTCGAATCGAACGTTAACAGACGTTGGTGCATATTACCAAAGTTAAGCGATATTTATCGCTAACGATGCTTACCAACGAATTTTTTACCGCTAAGCATCGTCAGAAATTATCGAAGATAAACCTTGCTATTATCAAGGTTTATCGCAAATGCGATAATAAACGGCCGCAATGCATGAATATCGCTAAAAAGTCAGCGATATTCATGCATTACCGAACTAATGCTCTTAGCCATGTTATCCACCTCCCATTGGATAACATGGCTAAGAACTGCTCAGGGCAGGTGTTACTTTTTGGAGATATTCGCGCTTAGCGCGAATATCTCCAAAAGTTGGTAATAGGAGATAGATATCTTGCATGTTGTAATGCAAATTATTGTGGTATATGGAACTCATACCATAATCTCTCAGGAAAGCAGAAACTGATCCTTTTGGGACCGCCTAAAAAGGCCAAGGGGGTGAGGGGTACTCTACTTTGCCCCCTTTTCACGTTCCGAACTATTTTATTTTACTCTCTTCTGTAATTACACAAAATAGCAGCGATAAGATGCATCGGAGACACACAGTGAGAGAAAGGAGGCCGGAGATGAAGAAGAGATGTCAAATACACATTGGAGATAATATAGTGGCAGAAGGGAAGTAAATATGAGTAAACTTACCATGTAACATAAAAATGTTGCACTCTATACTATAAGTCTCATTTTATACTACAATCACTTCACTACAACCTCATAAATTAAAAATAAAAATGAATAATGTCTCAAACAATTTTTGATTTCTAAATATAAATTTATTCTTCAGAATTTTCTAAATTTGAAAGAACTAGTAACATGTCCTCATCAGCAATTTCCTCATGAAAAGTCTGCAATGATGATTCTTGTAACTCTATGGTCTCCAAACATTCGATAAATTCGCCATCAACAGATTGATCAAAAAAATCATTCAAGTCATCTCCTCCTTGTGACAATATTTCATTATTGGTGCTGTCAATTTCAATCAATGTAGTGGAATCATTCAAGTCATCTCCTCGTGACAATATTTCATTATTGGTGCTCTCAATTTCAATCAATGTAGTGGAATCATTCAAGTCATCTCCTCCTTGTGACAATATTTCATTATTGGTGCTGTCCATTTCAATCAATCTAATGGAATCATACAAGTCATCTCCTCCTTGTGACAATATTTCATTATTGGTGCTCTCAATTTCAATCAATGTAGTGGAATCATTCAAGTCATCTCCTTGTGACAATATTTCATTATTGGTGCTGTCCATTTCAATCAATCTAATGGAATCATACAAGTCATCTCCTCCTTGTGACAATATTTCATTATTGGTGCTCTAAATTTCAATCAATGTAGTGGACAATTCAAAAGAAATTGCCACGGTCTCTTCATTGTGAGCCATTTTATTTTGAAATTGCTTGCTGTAAATTGCAGAAAAAAATAATCACTTTCATTTATCGTTTTTAGTAATACATAATATAAAACTAACTTTATCAAGTATTTAGTATAACAGAAGGACTGCAAATAAATAACAGAAAACATTTTTCAAATTATCTTCAAGTGTACAACATAGTTCCCCTTACAAAGAAATTGCCACGGTCTCTTCATTGTGAGCCATTTATTTTGAAATTGCTTGCTGTAAATTGCAGAAAAAAATAATCACTTTCATTTATCGTTTTTAGTAATACATAATATAAAACTAACTTTATCAAGTATTTAGTATAACAGAAGGACTGCAAATAAATAACAGAAAACATTTTTCAAATTATCTTCAAGTGTACAACATAGTTCCCCTTACAAATTAACAACTCACCTTTTTAAAAGTAGGAGAAGTGTTAGTACTGTGTAAATCAAACACCAGAAATTCACCACCAAAAATTCCTCACAAATGTACCTCAGACAGTAGTATCACAAAATGGCTGTGGTTTCCTCTCATTTGACATATATACATAACCAATTAACTTTCATCACACACAAATACAAAACCAAAGTAACATTTTAATTGGTTCTAAATTTCAACACTTTCAAATGTGTTTTCCCCATGCAATTTTCCATAGGACATTTACATACGTCTACAGCCTGAATGGCTGAACGGAATTACACCAAACTTGGCAAAATGGTACATCAAACCTAAGAGGTCAGGAAGGATCTACTATGCCCCCTTATGGTCATTTCCCCCTTCGCTTTGGCCTCCTCTTGTCTCTCAATCCTACCGAGAGACAAGATGGCGGCCGCTACGGACTGTTTGGAATGTTGACAGACGCCGGAGAACCAATCAGCTTCGCAAAGCTCCGTAACGCGAAAAGTACGCGAAGCGGAGCGCTGTTACAGATATATATCTTTTTTTGAACGTTAATTTCTCAAAATCCACTGGAGCACATATATTGAGACCTAGCAAAGGCACATCGGGCTACCAGTCCCTAATATTTTGCCAAGTTTCGTGCAAATCCATTCAGCCGTTCGATTATTATTATTAGTTTTTTTTTTTGCCCTGCGGGGCCCTTTTAAAACCTCCACATCAAGCCTAGGGGGTCAGCGAGGATCTACTATGCCCCCTTATGGTCATTTGCCCCTTCGCTTTGGCCTCCTCTTGTCTCTCGATCCTACCGAGAGACAAGATGGCGGCCGCTACGGACTGTTTGGAATGTTTACAGACGCCGGAGAACCAATCAGCTTCGCTTCACAAAGCTCCGTTGCGCGAAAAGTACGCGAACTGGAGCGCTGCCCGGTCCGCTGTTACAGATATATATCTTTTTTTGAACGTTAATTTCTCAAAATCCACTGAAGCACATATATTGAGACCTACAAAAGGCACATCGGGCTACCAGTCCCTACAATTTTGCCAAGTTTCGTGCAAATCCATTCAGCCCTTCGAGCTAAAAGTGAGGCCAACCGCCCTATGGAAAACTCAATGTTAAAAACACGTTTTGGGACCCCCCTTTTTTCTCGGCCCCCCCTTGACGACCCCCCCCCAAATTTTCAAGGGCTGCTCAGAAACAAAATGTGCCATTTTCCTGAAAATTTCAGCCAATTCCGTCCACAAACGCCAAAGTTATTAGACATAGAATTTTCAAAAATCCCATAGAGAAAAAATCCTAACTATATATACCTACTGGCGACCGCCAGTAGGTAATATATATATATATATATATATATATATATATATATATATATATATATATATATATGCACTCCACCTTTGCCAGTTTAGAGCGATGCCGCTGTCATGAGCGGTCCAGGTCAGGTTACCGGCCAGCCTTTAAAATTGTCTCCAACACCTCTCAGATCAAGAAGTAAACCTGGACACCCAGCGTTTGCAGTAAATCCTTTATTCTTTAGACAGGAAAAAGTCGACGCGTTTCACCTTTACGGCTTGATCACGCTCGTCTGGTCGGCAACAAACGACCATTTTTAAAATCCCTTACACCACACCCAACGTGCAGGTCATGTGATGACCAATGTAAACGTGGAGGACATTTTGGGCTAGTCAGTATATATATATATATATCACACACGAGAAACCAGACTTGGGAGGCCACACACCTGGTTGGGTATTTTATTCTTGCAAGGCAGCATTGCACATATATATATATATATAAAACAAAGCTGTTAGGAGATGCACCACCCCGTGAGGACTGGGGGCCACGTGCTTGCCAATCTGACAAGCGCACATGTGGGATAGGGACTAAGGATATAGAACTGTGCAACACTCCGAGGTCAATCCAGGACCTTCAAACTGGACACAGGAAAATTTAAAGTGCATCCATTCAGGATTTTGATTAAAGACACACACTACATAGTCCATAAGACTGTGCGCCTTACTCATTCGAGGAGCCCATTGGAGGGCATTTAAATAGTGGGTGTGTCGCAGCACAAGGTAATGCCGAGCCTCTGAGGAAAGAGCGAAGGGCTCTGCAACGCGTCAGGCTGCAGACGGCTTCCTGCTGGGTTCAAGATTGGTGTGCTGATGCAGTTTGTACCTGAATAAACGCTTTCAACAGCAAGTCTTTTTCCGTGTGCATCTCTAACTGGGGACAGTTTGGAGCTTTGATATTTCGCGGCAGTCCCGCCGCTAGAGATGCACCACCCCGTGAGGACTGGAGGCCACGTGCTTGCCATCCTGACAAGCGCACATGTGGGAAAAGGACTAAGGATATAGAACTGTGCAACACTCCGAGGTCCATCCAGGACCTTCAAATTGGACACAGGAAAATTTAAAGTGCATCCATTCAGGATTTTGATTAAAGACACACACTACATAGTCCATAAGACTGTGCGCCTTACTCATTCGAGGAGCCCATTGGAGGGCATTTAATAGTGGGTGTGTCGCAGCACAAGGTAATGCCGAGCCTCTGAGGAAAGAGCGAAGGGCTCTGAAACGCGTCAGGCTGCAGGCGGCTTCCTGCTGGGTTCAAGATTGGTGTGCTGAAGCAGTTTGTACCTGAATAAACGCTTTCAACAGCAAGTCTTTTTCCGTGCTCATCTCTAACTGGGGACAGTTTGGAGCTTTGATATATATATATATATATATATATATATATATATATATATATATATATATATATATATATATATATATATATATATATATATATATATATATATATATATATATATATACATAAATACACACCCTTGCCTCTGTAGTTTTTGTGGAGATATTATTCTGGAGGCGTTAACCTAAATCGAGGACAGTTGAGTCCATGCTACATTTTTATAATATCCACATAGATGAATTTTCAAATAGTGAATCTAAATAAAATCGTCTACACAGCGACAGATCTAGCCGAGTAGCTGAAAAGACCCGGACTTCTAAGAAGAATCCCTTGACAATAGCAAATAGACATCTATTGCTTTTCCAAGATGGATGTGTTGCCCTAATCCTGCGTGTATCAAAGAGATGGCTAAAGATGGCCGCCGAATAAGAGCTCTGTGAGAGAGCTCCTGGGGTAGGGATCACCGTAACCGGTTTAAATCCCAGAAATACCCTGAAGAAGACGAACAAAACTCCCCTGCCAAATCTACAGGATGAGGAGCTGAAGTGCTGAGTGGCTACAACAGCGGAACAAGCAGTGTGGCGAGCGCAGTAGAAATCAACCCAGAAGACAGGTCAGCAAATGGCGGACACACACTGACCTGGAGGACGGAGAGCCACCGGAGAAGAACTGCCCATCCGTGGAAGCTGCCGATGTGAAAAGACGACCCCCGGGTAGGCGTTGAGGCGGGGGTCTCCTACGAGGATCATTGCATGCAGAGAAGAACATATTGTAGCAAGCCAGCCCCAGCCGGAGCCTGACAGCGCTTGCGGAGACGAGCGTCTTGACGGAGCCATCAGCAAAGACGTCGGAAATTGCGAGCGGAGGACAGGAGCAAGACGGCAATCCAAAGCGGGGGCCCTCGGAGGTCCTTGCACCCAGCGGTGAGTGAGGCGGGACCTTATTTTAATAAAATCAGGAAGAGGGAGTCAGTCGGGAGCCTAAACTGTGCCCTGCCTGACCTTAAAATGGCGCCCAAAAGCGGACTGGACCAATAATAACCCGGCGATCTAAGTACTCGAGTACTACAAGCTGAGCTGAGCTGACAATTAAATAATTAAAGTAAGATCACCTCCTGAACAGGGGAAAACTAGCACCTCTGTGAAACAACCAACAAGGAATAAAAACAGTCGGCCAGGGAAGAAGGACCAAATTGAAGTAGTGGAAAGAGAGAAAGTCTTCTCTGCTCCTACAAGAACCAGCCCGACAGCAGCCATCTTACACTATCTGGGTGCTATATTTCACAACCCAATGACAATACAACTAAGAAGATAACGAGAGAGCTAAGAGTCTCTAACTGTGACCAGCTGGAATTATAATTGACAAAAAGGATACCAGGAGTAAACTGAGTTGAAATTTTCACACAGCAAACTTTTATATAAAACAAGTCTAGAGTCAGAAAGTAAGCACAGAAGGGGAACAAAGCATCATCAGCAGCATTCTTACCCGGAAACAAGCGGAGGAAAGAGTCACTTGAAGACTTGCTACATTTATACCCTGAAGCAAGCTGAGGAAAGAGTCACTTGAAGACGTGTTACATAGAGCTAGTATGAGCGGGCGATACCAAAAGACGGTAGGCTTGAAAGCTCAGACTATAAAATACCCACCTAATCTATCTAAGAATGCAGCTAAAAAGTTTAAACACGACACCCTGAGAAAAAACCAAGATATACTATTTACGGACCTATATTTCAATATAACTAATGGCGCTTCAATGAACGACCTCATATTCTACACGAACAAAACTACAAAATGGTGCAACACCTTCTCAAGGATGCTTGCCATAAAAACGACTACAAACATCCCTCATGGCATAAAAATGATGACTTCACCATCATACAGATGCAGAGCAGAACTAAGTATCACCATCTACAAATCGGGTATAGTGTTGATACAAGCAGCAAACAGAGAACTGGAGAAATTTGCCAAGATATTCCAAATAATGAAAGACTCATTAGAAGACCCAAGACACCAACTACACCAGATCCCACCAGGATACACCCCTGTCACTAATGATAACAACAGTGCAGTCATTAGATATAGGGGACACCATGCTCAAAGCTCGATACGAGAAGATAGACCTGAGATAGCAAGGTCCAAGTCTGAGAACATGACAGAAAGAACGGAGAGATTTATCAACCAGACAAACAATGAACAGAACCGACCCCAAAGAGAAGAGCCGTCCTCGCTTAGGAACGAAGAAGCCTCCCTGGTAGAACATACTTCGAGCTCGAGAATAATGCCCCATGACAACCAAGAGGTGGACGAGGGAGAGATATCAGCCCCCCTACACCTCCCCTGAGTATAACACCAACACCATGCAGACCTCCACCCACAAAAGCACCCATGACAACACATAACGGAGCGAGCAATGTCGACACCCCCAATAGTAACGGAAGGAATAATCAAACAGAGGTTACAAATGAAAGGGATACGGAAAAAAGAACAGAGCCAATAAAGAGAAGAACAAAATACAAACTCCGGAACAATAGATCTGCCTACCCTAAGAAATCACACCAGAACAGGAAAGATATTAATATGCTCCAGAAACTTGTAAACAAGATGGCACAAATCACTATAAATACCTCACAGGCAATGGATAAAATCGAGGAGACGATGACGAGCATTCACTCCAAGGTCACGCACATCCAAAACGTGATACACCGCTCACAAAGAAAGAGTAACGAAACGATCTGGCAGTTGAAACACAATGACAACAGACCGAATAGGGCAAAACCTTTATCAAAGGAGGAAACTCTGGCCTTAACCAGATCGTATGAAATACCGGAACATGAGAGAGAGGAAAGAATCGAAACAGTACCACTCGACTCAAACAGAACAACGAGAAAGAATGATAGAACATCTAACCCTCACAATCTACAACAGGTACAATTAACAGCCACAGAGAATAAGAATGGAAACCTCAGCAACAAAGAAAAACCGCTGACATGTCTACTACTCAACTGTCGGTCGGCAACGAAACATGCGTCGGATATAGCTGACCTCATCATCAACAGGGACATTGATTTAGCAGTCCTTACTGAAACATGGCTTACGGAATCCTCATCCCCTATCATGGATCTCCTAGTACCACCCCAATTCAACATTTTCAGACTCGATAGACCCATAAAGTTAGGAGGAGGCATAGCCTGCATTCACAGATCCGATATTGAGGTCAAACAAATCCAAGCCGACCCCCTAGAATCAAGCGAATATCTAGGTCTTAATCTCAGAACAGCTACCAAACAAAGATTCAACCTCCATTCTTTTTACCATCCACCAGGAGACAGCGAAAAGTTTACAGAGGAGCTAATGGAGATCATAACGACCAATTCTAATGACGGCGTCAATAATATATTTCTTGGCGACTTCAACTTACATTGGGAGGACCACAACGACAAACTGGTCAAATCGCTGAAAGATTTCCTTGCTGAACTGAACCTTACTCAACTATGCACACAACCCACACATTCGAAAGGAGCGACGTTAGACTGGATTATTGCGCGAAACAAAGATACAGCAATCCTCTCTATAACACCATGCGACTGGTCGGATCATCATGCCATAACATTCACGATACCTATAATGGAAAAAGGCACAACCAGACAACCCCTCAAGACCAAAAAATGGGTTAGAGACACTAGAGATGCAAACTTAGAGCTACTAGTGGAAAGCTGTGAAAGAGACCTAAAACCTCATAACAACCTGCAGAACGTAAACGAACTGACCGAACATTATATAACAACGGTCGAAACTATTGTCAATAACACCATGCCATTAAAACTGAAAAATATCTTGGAGAAGACAAAAAATCCTTGGTTTAATGAATCGCTAAATGAAGAAAGGCGTAAATTGAGAATGGCCGAAAGAAAATGGAGACAACACCCTTCATCCCCAGAGCTGAAAGCACTCAGAAAAATTAGAGGCCAATATAATAAAATGATCATCAAATCAAAACAGGAATTCATACGGTCTGAACTGGATAGTGCCAAAAACAGACCACGAAAACTCTTTGAAATCCTAAAGCAACAATCAAACAAATTAGCCAAATCTGCCCATGAGAACTCAAAAACGCCCCTAAATTGTGAAGAATTTTCTACATTTTTCACAGAGAAGGCGAAATCACTAGAAGCAGAGCTCAAAGACGCCGTGACAAACATTCCCTCTGATCAAATGCCTACCGCCGTTACAACGGAGAATACCATAACAAAAAATGAGGCAAGTTGGGATACGTTCGAACTATACGACCAGCACAGTATCGCCAAAACGCTTTCCAAAATAAAACCAAACAATCACTATCAAGATCCCCTTCCCGCAAAATGTGTAAAAGAAATCAATCACGTTTTGATTCCAATATGGACCGAAATTATAAATGCCTCACTATCACAAGGGATCCTCCCTGACTGCCTAAAAACAGGTCAAGTTGCCCCCATAATCAAAAAACCCACAGCAGATAGATCAGACCCAAACAACTTTCGCCCAGTGACCAACATCCCGCTACTGGCCAAACTAATAGAAAAATGCGTACAGAACCAACTAAGCCAACACATCACCAAGTTCTCATTGCTTGATGAATGCCAATCAGGATTCAGAGCAGGGCACAGTACTGAAACAGCGATCCTCCATATTGTTGACGATGCGCTACAGGCACTTGACCAAAACAAAGCATGCCTACTGATTCTCCTCGATCTGTCGTCGGCCTTCGACACCGTAAATCACGAAGCATTATTGTCCAGGTTACGAGACAGGATGGGTCTGTCAGGAATTGTGCTGAAATGGTTCATCTCTTTTCTACAGAACAGATCACAACGATTCCTGGTCAACCAGTCACTTTCACCTCCATGCCCTATTTCAATCGGAGTCCCTCAAGGATCAACGTTATCCCCAGATCTGTTTAACCTTTACGTTAAGCCGCTTACAGAAATTCTCCAAAAAGCAGAGATATCGTATCACATGTATGCAGATGACACACAAATATATCTAAAGATCTCTTCCCTAAAAGACTTGGAACGAGTGAACAAGGCTTTAAAAATGGCTCTGCAATGGTTAACTACCAACCAACTGAAGCTTAACGCCAACAAAACGGAGTTCCTACTAATCTCACCAGCAAGGAGCCGTACGGAAATAAAGGAGTGGACGAAAGTGGTGACTGCGCTAAACTGCACCCCAACATTAATCAAGTCAGCGAAATCTCTAGGAATCACTCTGGACGAGAATTTAGACATGAAAGCCCACATCAACTCAATGGCCAAGAATGCTCGATTCCACCTGAACTACTTAAGAAAACTGAAACCATTCATCTCAGAGGCGGATCTCAAATTGGCTATCCAATCCTTAGTTATCTCTAGGATTGAATATGGCTGCACCACCTTAGCGGGCTTACCAAAAATGTCCACAGCACCATTGAAAGCATGCCTAAACGCTGCGGCAAGAATTATCACCGGATCCAGGAAATACGACCATATATCGCCACACTTGAAAGCTTTAAGTTGGCTACCCTATGAAGCAAGAATCCAAATGAAGATAGCTTGTATCACCCATAAAGCGCTTCACCACAACACCCCAGGATACCTAGCGAAGAAAATCCAGCTATCGGGAGGGAATCGACCAGCGAGGAGTACTGAAGAATTTCTACTACGGCCAGCCTTTTTCCACAAGAAAAAAACTTATGACAGAGCGTTCTCAGGAGCTGCCCCCAGAATATGGAATTCAATTCCTCCTATCATCAGGAAGATCCAAAATGTGGCATCGTTTAAGCGAGAAGTAAAGAGCTTTCTGATGAAGAAATACACTACCTAGAATAGATCAGTCACGAACTGACAATGACCTAAATATCATACTTGTTTACACATTCTATCTTTGATAGAAATATTTCCACCGCTGACTTTATTTATCATCTACCTCTTATCATCTACCTCATATTTGCTGTCCGTATAACTGTTTGATATTTATGTCTACCTAGAATAGATTAGTCACGGAAATGTCAATGACCCACCTATTCATACTTGCTTACACATTTTACTTGTGATAGAAGTATATCCACCATTGACTATATTTATCATCTACCTCTTATCATCTACCTCATATTTGTTGTCTATATAACTGTTTTGATATATATGTCTTTCTCCTACGCCTTCATATGTTATTCGTTCCGATGCCCATATAACTGTTTGATATATATGTCTTTCGCATACGCCTATATGTTAAGCGCTCTGATACCCACGGGTCTTGTTCGCGCTATACAAAACTTTCTAATAAATAAATAAATAAATAAATCAAATCTGATTTTTCCACCTACTGGACCGTGTACTTTTGGAACATTCAAAAGACACCCAGAACAACATTGTTATTTAAATAATGACATTAGATCACCCTCCCCAGCACAAAAGCAACCCTCTACTCTCATCTCCCCACCAGCAGAAACTTCCAGGACTTATTCTCAAAACTATTTTTGCATTTAAGTCAGACTTAGAAATGCAAATAGCTTAATGTATTTATTTACCAGTGTAAGAATTCCAAAAAGTAAATCTATTGATAAGGCAGGGATGTGGGCGGAGAGTGGATGTTACATTGTAGGACTGCCCAATGAGTTTGTTTTAACTCCCACTAATGTCTGCATTTGTGGGTACTAAGTAAGCCTTTGCAAACCCTTCCCATTCTGGAAAAGGTCAGGGATATACTCCTGTGAATTGCAGGAGTAAATCCGTTTCCAGGTTGGTAATGGAACACACCTCAAAGGTTTAAGTGGGCGTAAGGTAGGGGTTTCTCCACATGGCACAATGCTTTCCTCATGAACAAAAAGTTGGCAGGTGTGGTGTATTTGCACTAGTACTGACTATTTTCTCATACTAAACTACTCAGACATAATCATTAACATGAGACTATGGAATTCATAATCACTTTCCAGGAATGCAACTCGACGCGCAAAAATTGAAGAATTCCAGGTATCATTTAATTTGGAAAAGATTTGTAAGTTGCAGAATTGGAAATCTGTTTGCGGTACAAAAGTAATTGTATTTTGTGAATCAGGCCCTCAAATTTGAGCCCTGGTACCTCAGAGATTTTTATCTTGTGATCTGGAGCTCCATCACATATTCCCAGTGGTGTAGCAAGGGTGAGGAGGGGGCGATCCACCCTGGGTGGCCTGAGTTTTGGGGGTGGCGGCCTCCCTTTCCCACTCTTAGCAGCAGCCATCATCGGGTGGCCGCTAAAGGAAACGCCAGCACCCTCCCTGCTCCTACATACACCCGCCGCAGGGCTGCTGCTGCAGGGAATGCCACGGCAACCACTGTGCAGATTATGCACTCCAAATCTGCTCTTCACAGTGAACTATTCTTTAATTCGCACATAAAGAAAATAGCAATGTCAGCTATCGGTATAGTCTTTTCAGGCACCACGTGCACGGTAAAATCATTTTAGATCTTGAGTAACCACTCCCTTCTGGAAATTTCAAGACCCTCTGCCTGACTACTGAAAGAGGACATTTCAGAACTCCAAGGCTCAGATTTAGGAAGAGTTTACATCGGGTTTCCCTTACTTTTTTAACGCAGAACTGACGCAATTTTTTGGGGGAATTTACAAACCAACACAAATTAGTATATTCGTTCGTTTCCTGGAAAAAGTCAAGCAAATCAGCGTGAAGTGCTGCTTTGCATTACTTAGCATCAAGGAGGCGTTACATGGGTGGTACATGGGCGTTCCCTTGCTACTGCACATATTCTGTGATGCAAAACCCTATCCACTAACAATAGTAGAAAGAGTTTTGCAGCACAAATTAACACCACTTTAAAGCAGGTGTTTAATGGAAAAATGTTTACATTTCTCCTTTCTTTCCCGACTTTGCATGCGTGCTGCACTGTACAGCACACAGACATAGTAGAACTTTTTTTTAAAGTTGTCTAGGCATAGTATTTTGTACTGGAAGGAAACCCTTCCAGTACAAAAACTATGCTAGACTGACGCACACACCCTTGCACTATGGCGCAAAGGTCACATGCGTAACAAAACTTGAGGAGTTGAAGGAAATTACCCAAATAGGGTCACCCTGGTTACTCACGAACACCTCTCAGCCTTCCATACCAAATGAAGAGTTGGTCAGATAGTAGAGAATACAAATCAATAATTGTTTATTCTGATACACTCAGAGTGGAGCCCAGTCTGCCCAGTCGCTTAGGAGTGCTGCAGAGGGACTGACATCAGCAAGCATATCGATACACTATGCACACTTCGAAACCAATGAAAGCACGCCCACCAAGGATTTTTCCAAGCAGATGCAGCTGAACAGTAAATTACAAAGGAGTTAGTTTCAATTCTGAGGCCAGGCTTACATTATCTACTAGTCGAGGCCATTCTGCCCTTGTCCGCCACTAGATGAGTGTGAGAAGACCTCTATCTAAAGGGAAAGGTATGCACTAATAAGGACAGTGTATTCATTAGTGTAACAGAACTCAGCTTTGGAGAAACATAACTTAGAAGAAGCCGTTCCTCGGAAATAGCAAAGATTTAGTTTCGATCATAGTTCGAAATGGCCCCCATACACAAAATGGAGCCGCAAATGCTAACTTACGTAAGAAAATGCAAAAGCATATTTTTTATATTCAAACAGGGGCCCCCTGCCAGGTTCCTGGAGGGGCCCCCACTCCGGATTTAATCCGGAGCTCTCAGGCCATAGTACTGTGCTGAGGGTACCCCCTGCAGCTCGGGGGCCCCCGCACCATGGGGCATGTGTTATGCCACTGGCAAAGGTGTGTGCGTAGCATTCACTAGATAAATTATGTTGTGGCACTACGGACAGGAGAGTGCCGTCACGTAAACCAGCGCAGCATTTTTGGCTGCTGTGGTGCATTGCGTGACACCTTTGTACATCTGGGCCCACGTGTCCCAAATTCAGGCCACCATTTTATAATCTCTGGTTCAAATCTAATTTTCTTTGAACTTTATCCAACTATTAAGGAGCCAGGCAGGGTTCTCAAATTGTGGGGAGCAGTCCTCTGTTGGGGGTGCAGAGGGCGGGCCACCCACCACAATCCAAAAAAGGACTTTGCATATTTTTGACCTTACTTTTGTAGCGTTACCACAGACCTGAGATGCAGGCCAATGTACTGCGTGTGACGTGACATACACATCTCTAGGTCTCATAATAACCCCTTCACTGCGGCGGCTATTCCGCCGCAGTGCTAAGGGGAGGAGGGGGCCGCGCGGCGCTCCCGTGCTCGTGATGGAACCGCTCCGTCACGAGCCTCGGGCGCGCTGTGCTTGTGACGGAACGGTTCCGTCACGGCCCCGCCCGCCTAATAGAACGCTCAGCGCAGGCGCGGAATTCACGCCGCGCAAGCGCGGCGAGCGGGCCGTGACGGAACCGTTCCGTCACAAGCACAGCACACCCGAGGCTTGTGACGGAACGGTTCCGTCACAAGCATGCAAGGGGTTAAACATTCCTGGAGAGATTCTGCAAGAGTGATACACAGCAGTTGGACACTGAGTTATTTACATGTTTCACTGCATAATTATATAGAGCTGAATGTTTTGAGAGCTTCAGTCACGACAAAAGTTGCAGAATCAGTCAGTCTATAATAGACGTTTGATATTTACTTGGCAGCCCAACTGTTCAGCAGATGTTGCGTGAGAAGCGATTTTTTGACTCGTGCCTAATTTACAGGAATATTTTGAACACATTTTAAAAAGCCTCCATTTGCGTATGGCACAATTTGCATACATTTATGTTTATGAGTCAGCATCGATGGACAATTTGCAAACTTGTATCAGTATAATTGGTGTCATCCCCCGCAGAGACCCAGTATTTCAAGTGCTGTGATTTCTCTTAGCAAACCCGCATTTGTAGAGACGTCTTGTCGTGTCATCCATATTTAAAACAAAAAAAAACTGTCATGTTTTCAGTCACAAAACTGTTTAAAATATAAATAGAATGTCAGAATTTACTGTTAAATGAATTTCATCATTTGTGAAATATTTCTGTAAGAATTTATTTCTTGGAAATAAAGTTTTTTTTTATTTGAATGTTGAATTTCATCAGGATTTTTACTTGTGCAGAGTAACGTGTGTTTTAGCACCAAGGACCTTATAGAAAGTATGGTGGGGCGGCGCCCATGTGGCTGCTGTGGTGAAGGCACAACCTCCACCTGCTTAGTGGAGGCCAGCCTGCCATACTTGTTGCTATGGCTTGACTTACGGCATGCGTTTACTACAGTGTTATGTTATGTTATGTTATGTTATGTTATGTTATGTTATGTTATGTTATGTTACTGTGATTTGTAGAGCGCTCCAGCTGCCCCAGCAAAGGGGCGCCCCGGCGCTAAAACCAGAGAAGGCTGACATAAGCAGATGGAGCAGACGCGGACTATGGTGCAGGGAAACGTAGCGTCTTGATGGCCTTCCTAAATTCTAAATAATTACTAAGGCCACGAGTATGCGCAGGTAGTGAGTGCAGCCGACTAAGACTGCCCCCTGAAACTCAGGGGAAACGGCCACTACAACGCGGCCGTTTCCACGAATACATTAACCACGCATGCATTACAACGCATGCGTGGTTAACACGAAAGCCTTTACCACGCATACCTTTACTACGAGGTATGTAGTAAAGGCATATGTGGTAAAGGTTCAAAATAAACAAGGGGGGCTTGGGGGGGTCTCCCCCCCAAATAAAAACCTCACCTGAAATCACGTCATATTATGCAGGCAATCGTCGTCATTTAAGAGGAAACGGAAAAAAACTTCCGTTTCCTCTTAACGAAGTACGACGTCACCACGCAAGAATTAGAGGAAAAGGTTATGCGTTAAAAAATCATTTCGTTGTAACGCATGCGTGGTAAATGCATGCGTTGCAACGGAATGCGTTGTATAAACATACAACCAAACTCAGAGGGTTCCACACTCTAAATGAAGCGTGGGAACCGTAAAAGGGGGCATCTACCTGTTACCTCCATATTCAAAACGACCTCCTACATTCAGGGCTTTTGTGTATGTCTATGGATGTCTATATGGAAATGTGTCATTGAGTACTTGTGTGTGTGAGAATTCGGAGAGACATGTTAAAAAAAATTGCACAATACAGGAAGACTTATTTATGATGAGAGATCAGTCTGGCTTTGGGCCAGAAAGCTGCTTCCTGGAAAAACTATATCTTTAGATCTTGAACATATGTACTAGTTATTTACAAATTTGTCTCTAATATCCATATTAAATTCTAGCTGTGACATCATTAGTCAAGCAAAACAACAGAATGGCATCGCTGCCCTACTGTATTAATCTATCTCAGTTACATTGTGACCATGGGTGTCAATTCACCAAAATCGTAGCAGAAAATGGTAGCAGAAGTGACATCACAGGCACTTTGACCCAATATGACATCACAGGAAGTGACATCAAATGACTGTTGACCTTGGCAGCATCGCATAAGGTGATAATTTTGCATTACAGTAAGGGACATCACTGAAGGCAAAAAAAACTACAAAGCTATTATTGTAGAAAAAGTGCATTTTTGTTATCAACTATATACCGACTATCCTGCTGTCATGGAATTCCAGGGGCACAACCATTAAAAGCCGGGAGTATAGCCATCATACACAGGGGACATGCCATAATAGGCCAGATACTTTTATTCTGTTCCTAAACATTGCTTCATATGCTCAGTCAAAGCCTCATATGTCAAGGCATCACCATCCTTTTGATATACACAAACCTTGTGTTCGTAGGCACAACCATACTTTGCTAAACATAGCCTCAAGTATGCATTAAGCCTCCAAAGCCTAGGCCAGGGCCAGACTGGTAACCCAAAACAGCCCTGATAAATTTTGTCAGAGCAACCTCTGTATGGTGCATTACCGGGGTTATCTTATCATTTTTACTGTTGAATATAGAAGGAACTCTGCAGCGGGTGCTTTCAAAACGTCTGCGCTGCTACATAAAACAGCCCCCAGTAACAAAACCAGCTCCCCACCCTTCCAACCTCCCGGTGAAACGCCCGATGCCGAGCTAGAAAAGGACAAAGTGCCAGTCATGCTGAGCTGAAAAATTACAAATCCCTTTTACCACTCCTGGCACAGTATTACAGCTTTGGGTTGGTAAAATACCATCGAAGGCAACCGGGAACTAAGAAAGGTAACTCCTGGCAAGTGTTTCCCTCTTATTAGAGCTTGTCAGAGAGGTACAGCTTTGTCCAGACACAAGGGAACAACTAGTATGAGTCAAGACCATACACTTTCAGGCTTATAATTCTGAATAAAGGATGCAAAACAGGAAGAAAGGAACACCGGATAGTTCCCAAATTGTAGGCAGAGAGCAGCTCCTTTATATGGAGCACCACACAACACCAGCAACACTCTGAATCTGTTTTTCTAGACGAGTTTTAAGCATAGGATTAGCACAGTGCTATCCATGCTGAGATAGAAAGTGACAAAGCCCTTTTCCATTTTTACAGGAAAGTCTTAAGCACAGGAATAGCACAGTGCCATCCATTAAGAGCTGAAAATGACAAAAACTTTTTACCAATCCAGGCACAGTATTACAACTTTGTATTGGCAGAATACCACCCAAGCCAACCTGGAATAAATAAAAGCAAACCCTGACATGTGGTACGTTCTAGTTAGAGCTCATCGGAGAGGTACTGCTTAAAAGAGGTTGTATTTGCTTCGGGGATAAAGAAATTGCACATTTAGGGGCCGATTCCGATTCGGGAAAAACCACTCCGAATAGCCGTACGGAGCGTTTTTCCCGTACGAATCGTACCCTGCAACCTCCCCCGTACGTACGATAAAGTACGATGAAGTACCAGGAGCAGGACTCCGTACGAATCGTACAAAGACCGTACAACTCTAATCCCCGTACGATTCTCCCTCGGAACCCGCTGTACGCGAAATCCGTACGGTTTGAAGCAGGTTTTCCCGACCCAGCAAGTATGATTCGTGAAGGGTACGCACCATACAATTCTTTTTTTACGGGAGTCCAAAACGTTCAGAGAAGCAGAATATGCCTCGAAACATGTACAGAACACCCCCCCCCGGGTATGGTGCATACACTCATGATCACAGGGGTACGGTTCGTACCCCTGCGATCATGGGGTGTACGCACCGTACCCCACGATCATGGGGTGTATGCACCGTACGGTGTGTATGTGATTGTATGGTTGTCCGTACGAATCGCCCTTACCTGACATGGACCGTACGAATTGCGCCCTCATACCTCGGTCCGGATCTTACTCGTCGGGTCATACGGCATGTTTACGAATGGACAGAGAGGGCTCCGGATACGATTCGGACGGACTTTTTTTTCCCGAATCGGAATCGGCCCCTTAGTTTTCCCTATTTTAGTAAAGTGCCTCCCAAAATCGGCTTTGGTTTTAGGAGCACTGTGGAGAGAGGATCTACACAATTTCTGCATATCCAGGACCTCTAAAGTCTCCTCTAGGTGTCCCAGGTGTGGGGAGCATGTAACTATAAGCAAGGGCCTTATAATAGATGTTTTATATGCCATTATGATGGAGAAATTGTACATTACAGTTTCCCAATTGTAGATGCCGAGCCCCATAGAATTGCATGGAAATAATTGAATTCAGATATAGTTCAAGGATTTAGGAGAATTGTATTGATAAATCCAGCAATATGCCATTGCTGAATTTATCCTAAAGTCTACAGAAAATACATTATAAGCCTTTCTCGTCTGTAAGCCAAAATTCACCTGTCCTCTTCTCTGATTGGTCAGAGGTAACAGGATTAGTCAGGCTGCTTTGATTATTATTATTATTGCTAATATAAGCTACCTCCAACAGAGGTGTCTCGGCGCTGACAGCGAGTAGTATGGGGAAGATGTCCTGGTGAGTAAGCAGAGGTGGAAGAGGCTCTAGGGTGCACTGAAGAGCCTCGTCTTTAGATTCTTTCTAAAAATCTGTTCTGAGATAGCCTTTCGAAGATGCTCCGGCATGGAGTTCCAGAGAGAGGCGGAAATGAAGGAGAAAGAGTGACCGCCCAGTCTAGTTTTTTTAAAACGTGGAACGATGAGAATTTTCTGGTGATTGGATCTCAGTGTCCTGTTTTGGACATATTTGGGTAATCTTAGTTTTAAGTATTTTGGGCCAGTGTCTCTGGTGGTCCTAAAGGCCTTAAACTGGATCCTCTTTTTTACAGGCAGCCAATGTAGGCTGCGGAGGGTGCACAGTCTAAATATCGAGTTTTTTATATCGACCTACAGAAATATTGAGTTTTCAATATCGAAGGTACAGAATATCGAGGTCAAGAATATCGTTGGACAGAATATCGACCCTAAGGTAAGTAATATCGATTTTTTTTATATCGATGTAAGTAATATCGAAGTCAGTAATATCGATATCAAATACATCGATGTTACTAATCTCGATGTTACTAATATCGATTTTTGTACTTTTGTTATGTATTTTATATGTATGTGCTATATGTTTTTTTTAAGTATTTTACTTGTTCTAAATTATATGTGTACTATTTTTATATATTAATAATGTTATTTTTAAGTAAATGTTATGTTTTAGTACCGGAGCAGGTTGTGGGTTTATAGGGCAATAGGGTGGGAAGTAATTTAATAATAGTAAATTAATTATTAATTTTTAGGAGTTATTAATTAATTTGAATTAATTTTTGGATGTAAGTTCTGTAGCCGGTAGTGGGTTTATAGGGGAATTGGGTGGGAAGTATTTTAATTGTAATTAAGTAATGATTTTTTTGGGGGTATTCATAATTACATTATTTTCAATTGATTAATAATTGGCAATTACATTTTTTAATTGTTAATTCACTTTTTTAATTGGTAATTAATGTTTGTAATTGGTAATTAATTTTGTTAATTGGTAATTAATGTTTTTAATTGGTTTTAAAAAAAATTAATTGGTAATTAATTTTTTTTATTTGTAATTATTTTTTATTTGGAAATGATTTTTTATTAATTGGTAATTCATGTTTTATAAAAAGTATATTTTTGTATAAAAAATAATTTTATTGTTTAATTTTTTTAAATTGCTAATCAATTTTTATTCATTAAAATTTGCTTTTTTAGAAAAATCTTTTATTTTTTAATATTTATTATTTGGTAACTAATATTTATTAATTAATATTTATTGGTATTTATTGTTAATTTATTGTTAATTCATTATTCAATTGTAATTATGTTTTTTATAATTATTAATGGGTATTTGTAAATGATGTTGAGTTGTTTAAAATTTAAATTATTATTTATTTTAAATACAAAAATTAATTATAAGTATGTTATATTTAATTATCATGCTATCCAACGCTTTCCCTACTGTCGCACTCCCTGGTGTGGGAATTGTAATTTTTACCCATACGTTATCTAACGTTTTCCCTACTGTTGCATTCACTGGAGTGGGAATAGTAATTTTTACCCACCCGCTATCCAACGCTTTCCCTGCTGTTGCTCTCACTGGAGTGGGAATAGTAATTTTACCCCTATGCTATCCAACGCTTTCCCTACTGTTGCACTCACTGGAATGGGAATAGTAATTTTTACCCACCCGCTATCCAACGCTTTCCCTACTGTTGCACTCACTGGAGTGAGAATAGTAATTTTTACCCCTACGCTATCCAACGCTTTCCCTATTGTTTCACTCTTTGGAGTTGGAATAGTAATTTTTACCCACCCGCTATCCAACGCTTTCCCTACTGTTGCACTCACTGGAGTGGGAATAGTAATTTTTACCCCTACGCTATCCAATGCTTTCTCTACTGTTGCACTCACTGGAGTGGGAATAGTAATTTTTACCCACCCGCTATCCAATGCTTTCCGTACTGTTGCACTCTCTTGAGTGGAAATAGTTATTTTTACCCCTACGCTATCCAACGCTTTCCCTACGGTTGCACTCTCTGGAGTGGGAACAGTATTTTTTACCCTTACGCTATCCAACGCTTTCCCTACTGTTGCACACTCTGGAGTTGGAATAGTAATTTTTACCCCCACGCTATCCAACGTTTTTCCTACTGTTGCACTCTCTGGAGTGGGAATAGTATGTTTTACCCCTACGCTATTCAACGCTTTCCCTATTGTTGAATTTTCTGGAGTGGGAATAGTAATTTTATGTTCTAGGCTATCCAATGTTTTCATTACTGTAGTTTTTTTTGGACTTTAAATAGTAGTTTTATTTATTTATGTATTTGATAATTTTGTATTTTTTTAGATAATGTTGTATTTAATTAACTTTAAAAATATTGAAAGTATATTTAATTTTTTTAATTTAATAAATATAAATATTTATTTCTATTTATGTTTTATTTTATGTGTGTAGATGTATTTGTAATTTATAGTGTTTTTAATAATTCATAAGTAATTAAAATAATTATTTAAAATTGTTATTACGTAAGTATATATTATATATTTTATGTATGTTTTTAATTAAAGTTTATTATTAAATATGTATTATTTATTAATTTTAAACATTATTAAATATGTTTATATATGTTTATTTTATTTAGAAGTAATATTTACTTTATTTAACTTTTTTTTACAGAAAAAACCCGATATTTTTAATTACGATATTTTCAACCGATATTTTTTTCTCGATATTTTTGTACTTACAATGTTGTAGATAGGGTGTCGATATACTTGCCTTCGATATCCCAGCGTCGAAATTTCTGTAGGTCGATATTCTGTCCGTCGATATTCTTTCAGTGATCCGCTGCGGAGATGTGGGGAGATATGGTGACGGAGAGGTACATTCCTAATGAGCTTGCCTGGAGCATTTTGGATGACCGCAGCTTTTTGATAACATAATCAGGGAGGCCCAAGTACACACTGTTGGTATAGTCTAGTTGAGAAGAAATTATTGCCTGCACCACAGTTTTTCTGAAGTCCATGGGCAGGAGATGTAAAAATCTCCTCAGTGTTTTTAGCTTCCAGAAGCATGAAGATGATATATTGGCCTATCTTGGCCTTCCCTGAAAGGGCGGAGTCAAATTTGAATCCTAAGTTTCTCGCTGACGAGACTGGCCTAGGAGGGAGGTTGAGTTCCATGGGCCACCAGAGTTCAGTTTTAGGGGGTGATGGCTGGTTAAAAAACAGAACTTCTGTTTTATCCGTGTTTAACTTTACACAGTTGTCTGTCATCCAGGATGAGATGTTGAGTAGACACTGTTAGCAAAAGCAGCCTCAGAGTGGTCTCTGAAAGACAACACTAGCTGGGTGTCGTCAGCGTAGGAGACCACCTTGACACCATGAAGCTCAATGATTGAGGCAAAAGGGGCGAGGTAAACATTAAAAAGAGTTGGGCTAACGGCCAAGCCCTGGGGGACTCCACAAATAAGTGGGCGGGCAGTGGATACGTAAGGACGTAAAAAGATTTTCTGGGATCGGCCCTCAAGAAAGGAGCAGAACCAAGTTAGAACAGTGTTCCCTACGCCCAACTTCTCGAGCCTCTCCAGAAGAATCCTGTGTGATAAGTGGCTCACCCAGGGGAAGGCTAGGTGGTGGAGAGAGCTCTGCTACACCGGAATGCCGGAGCAAGGGGGAGGGGTCGTATAGCATGAAGCTTCAAATGGGGAATAGGACAGGAAGGGAATGCCAGGCCCATCTACCTACTAGCCCCTCTGACCCAGCAGATGGCAGGCTTAAGGCAAAAATGTGTAGATGGTAGCAGGAGGAGAGCTATGGAAATGAGCCATGCTACAGGTTGGTTTAACCAGTTCTTGCTCCGCTGCTGACATTTCAGCCATACTGAATTTTGGGGGAATAGTGCTTTATGGGAGAAGGATATGCCACACCTTGGAGGAAGTGGTTGGGCTCTAGAGTGTTGCTCTGCAAACTGAATAAATGTGTGAGAGGGACTTATCCTCTCAGTTCTAAAACTTGAAACTAAGAGAAGAAGAAAGATTGAAGACTGACTGCACCTGCTGCTTTATCTGGAACTACAGCCCTGGTGATGTACCTTGCTTCAAATTGAAAATATAGTGGACTCCCTGCAAGCTACAGGTTAACAGAGGTCATCAGGACCATCACCGCCAAGAATTCCCTGCCTGGAGGGCATCCAGTGGATTTGTTAGTGTTTTGTCCAGGTGCATTGTGGGAATTGTGGTCTCAAACTTTCAAGGACCATCTTGGAGCTTCCAGACCCTTGACTTGTGTTTTGGACACTTTGGACCCTCAAGGGAAACTTCAGGAAAAAGTTCCAGAAGTTTGGAGCAACTTTGGAAAAAAGCTCCATAAGGGGACCGACTCATCCGCGAGATCCAAGCGGGCCACCGTCAATGGCCTGACCTGCTGGGTCATACTGCTGAAAAGCTTTGGAGGTCCGACTTCCAGACTGTGACTGGGAGCTCCCTTGAAAGCAAGCTGGTGAACTCTCACCAAATCTGGACTGGTGAAGAGCATCTAGGAACCCCGGCAGAAAAAGCTCCAGAAAAGTTTCAAAGTCCAAAGGTAAAACTCTGACCAAGGCAGGGCTCCATCATGGTCGGCCTGAAACATTAACTTTGACTTTGTCTCAGTCAAGCAAGACTAGATGTCCCAGAGTGGTGCTGTAGGTGTTTAAGTGCTAGAAAGTGTTTATTATTTAAAAAATCACATCTCTGATTTCCCACAGTGGAGTTTTGTCATTTAGGTGTCATTTTAAAGATAAAACTATTTCCTATTTGTGTATATTGGGGTTGGAGTTTTATTGTGTGTTGTGCCTTAATTATTCACTGAATTGATGGTTTTAAATGCTTTACATGCCTTTTACCTAAGTTAAGCCCTCCTGCTCGTAGCCAAGCTACTCAGGGTTGAGCATGGGGAAAATTTACTGAGACCTACACTGAGCCCTAGACTGTGTTAGTGGTTTTATAGCCTGTGGTAGATGCATAGTTACCACTGCTAATAATCTGCTTTGTGACACATGTACACATATGTAAACACATATATACATATGCATATATGTACTGCACTAACTTGCTATGTAAATGCCTGCAAAATAAATTACTTCAAAAGATAACTGCAGTGTAAACATTCTGGCTGCACTTACCGGACATGAAACAACTCTTTCTAAGGTACTGACAGATGTAATGTTTCACAAAGTAAAAACTGTGAGATAATAGTAGCGTACCATCCACTAAATGCAATGACCTTCATAGACAGCATAGCCAAACAATGGCGAACCATGAAAAACACATGAAAGCCAATGGCTGAAGAGGGAGGAACCAAAACCTGCTCTTTCTGGCCTTCTTGATGTATTTATATGACATGAGGTCTTCGAGAAGCTAAAGCTGCTTGTAGGTGGACTTAAAAGGCAGGTTCCTGAGCAGAATTGCAATTTCCATTTTAATAATTAAATTGCAATTAGCTGTCGTGGGTTTTTCTCCATTATTCCCTAAGGGGCATATTTACAATAAGTGGCTTATCCCTGCATATCAGCAGGGAGGCGCCACTTATTGTGCGCCATGCCTCCGCCACCATGGATGCACCGCATTTACAATGCGGCGCACCATGGGGCAAAAACGGCACCATGGGGCAAAAACGGCACAGATGCGTGACGTAAAAGATACGCATTGCTTGAGTTTCGTCGCAAGCGCGACGCAGCTCCAGCAATGCTCTGGGGGGCCCTATCTTCTTAATACTGCGTCAATCCTTACGCCTGCTTCAAGCAGGCGCAGGGTTTTCACGCAGCATGGGCCCCAAAGTGACTTAGTGAAATCTTGTAGATTTCACTCAGCCACTTTTAGAAGGCGTTCCTGCGCCGGAACACCCCTCCCTGCGCAGGAACGCCTCCTTCTGGCGCAGGGCTTTACAACGTGACGCATCTCCCAGATGCGTCACGTAAATACCCCGCACCATATCGCATCTTTTGCGCTGCCGCTGCGTCACAAAAGTGACGCAACGGCGGCTTAAAAGATGCCCAAGGGGCTTGTAAATCAGTCCCTAAATATTCACTGTCATTAGTTGATAGGTTGACATGTATGGTAGTACATTTATTTATTGCTCTGACAAAGTTCATTACACAAGACAGGTACCTATCTGCTTGTAACCAATGCATTCTGAACCACAGTGCGCTTTTAAGGTAACTTATTTATTTATTTATTTATTTTAGAGGTTTTATATAGCGCTGGCTGGACCCAGAAGTATCAGAGCACTTTACATGGGTAAGACCTTGGTCATGGTATAAAACAATAATTCAACAGCACGGAAAACCAACAAGTTAACACACTAGAAACAGCTAGAGTTAACATAAATCAAATAAACAGAAAGAGTGGGCGCGATACACACAAGTAAGACATGGAAGTGGGAGATCAGATTTTATATAGTGGTATGGGAAGGAGAAAGGTATGAAGGGCAGCAGGGAGTAGGAGGTTAGACATGAGAAAGGGAGGAGGGAAGCAGAGGGGGAAGGTTGGTAGGAGGGGGTGGTGGGAGCGGGTGGGAATGACTATGAGAGGGAGCGAAGACAGCTGTGGGTATTAGAAAGTTGAGCTTAGTAGAGGAAGGGGAGGGGGAGGAGACAAACAGTAGGAAAGAAGGGGGGGGACAGAAAAGTGGAAGGGCGAGTTCAGGGCACTGCCTAAGACCCCCAATACTTATTGGGGAGGTGTATTGTGAGGTCTTTTTTTAAGCTGGTATAGGAAGGCTTGCTTCGTAGGTCTTTGGGCATTCCAGATGTTTGGGGCATTGCCAGAGAAGGAGCGTAATTGGGTGGATTTCTTTTTTTGCAGGGGAAGGACTAGAAGGGAATTGTTGGTGCTTCTTATGGGTTGTGTGCTGCCTGCTTTGCAGATTTGTTTGGCAAGATATGGTGGTGTATTTTGATGGAGGATTTTGTGCGTAATGCAGGCAGTTTTTTAGGCTGACTTACCTTCGATGGGGAGCCATTTAAGGGTTTTGAGGGCTGGGGAGATGTGGTTGAAGCGTTTGCAATCGGTGATGAGCCTTGCTGCAAGGTTGAGCACAGATTTGAGCAGAGCAAGCTGGACATTAGAGATTCCGGTGTGGATGGAGTTGCCGTAATCAATACTCGAAACTACCAGAGATTGGACTACTAATTTAAAGTCATCGGTAGGGATAAAGTGCTTAATTTTCTTTAGAGTGAAGAGGGCTCCTTTAGCTGAGTTTTTGATGTGTACTTTGAGAGTTAGGCAATTATCGATGGAGATACCAAGGGATTTAACTGAGTTGGACAAGGAGAGGGAGCAGTTGAGGGCATTGAGGTCGGAGATCCAGGTTTGAATGGGGGGATGGTTGTTTTTAGGGGAGAAGGGAATGATTTCAAATTTTTTGTGGTTAAGTTTGTGATGATTTAATTGGAACCAGATGGAATCTTGGTGAGGGTGTTGTTAAAGTGTAGGATGTCCGCGTGGGTTTTGATCTTATACTAGAGTTGGGTATCATTTGCATAGAGGTGGTAGTTGATTCCAGCTTGTTGAAGAATGAGGGTGAGGGTTTCCATGAAGAGGTTAAAGAGAGAGGGAGAGAGGGGTTCCAAAAAGAGGTTAAAGAGAGAGGAAGAGAGAATAGACCTCTGGGGGACGCCTAGGGAGACAGGAGTGGGGCTTGATGGGCAGTTGTGGATTTTGAATTGCTGTGTTCGGTGCTGGAGATAGGAGACAAACCATTTATGTGTCATTCCATTGAGGCTGAATCGATCTCTGAGAGCATTAAGTAGAGCAGAGTGGTTAACTGTATCAAATGCAGCGGAGAGATCAAGAAGGATAAGTAGGCAGGTCTCGCCATTCTCAAGGGAGTGGTGGATGTCATCAACAATGTTCAGCATGGCAAGGGGGTTCCCTAAAAAGTGGTCCTGTGTATGGGGCCCATGGAATGCTTATAGAGGAGAAATTTGTACACCACCTCGAAGTATCGAACAGGATGACCTAACCTCCCCATGATGTTCCCCTGCTGTTTGTCCTCCCATCCGTACTTCTTGTAGTGTATAAGTGATTTGGTCCTCTGTACTGTATTATCTAAACCGATGTCTGTTCAATAAAAAGATTTATTTAAAAAAAACAATGTTCAGCATGGCAGTTTCGGTGCTGCAACCTTTCCTGAAGTCTGATTGTAGGGGGTCCAGTAGGTCGAAGTTTTCAATGTGATTATCTAATTGGAGCAGGACACATTTTTCAAGGGCTTTGGAGAGAAGGGGGAGATTTGAGATGGGGCGGAGATTGTTACAGTCATTGGGGTCGGCCATGGGGTTTTTGAGAATGGCAGTGATTTGTCCAAGTTGAAGGGAGGTAGGGACACAACCTGTGGCAAGGGAGGTGTTCATGATAGCGGTCCAGGATGGGGTAATGATGGGCCTGATTCACAGAACTAACTTAAGACAAAATCCTAAACTTACTACTTTTGGTATTCACTGAAGGCATTTAGTAGTAGTAAAGTTAGGATTTTGTCTTAAGTCTGTCTTAAGTCTGTCTTAGGTCTGTCTTAAGTCTGTCTTAAGTCTGTCTTAAGTCTGTCCTAAGTTTGTCTTAAGTTTGTCTTAAGTCAAATTTAAGACAAAATCCTAACTTTACTACTACTAAATGCTTTCTGTGAATACTAAAAGTAGTAAGTGTAGGATCTTGTTTTAAGTGAGTTCTGTGAATCGGCCCCTAAGTGTTTTAGGTCTTGGACAAGGTTGGAAGGGAGGGGGTCTTTAGTGTGGGGGGACAGTTTTAGTTTAGCAATGATGTTAAAAACTTCACGCTCAGTTACAGGGTGGAAATTATGCCTGGAGGCATTTTTTTTTGTTGTGAGTTAGGGAGATTGGTTTCAAGAGGTGTAGTTGCGGGTAAGTGTGGGGAGTGGTTTAGGGGAGGTATTGTAGAGGGTGTGTGTGAGTAGTAGTATGAGTAAGGTAAAGTAGTATGCAAGTTCTAAGTGGGATCAGGGGGTGTGGAGAATGTGTAGTGAGTTTTTGAGGTGATGTCAGAGTGAGTTGGGGGGTGGTTGGGATCAGAGTTGAAAGGAAGGATTGCTCTATCTTTGCGATTTTATCCAAGAAGAAGTGAGCGATTTCTTCACATCTAGTAGTCAAGGCCAGTGGAATTGGACGTGCGGAGGAAGCTTGGTTACGAACAATGTTGAACAGTTCTCTGGGTCTGTTTTTGGCCCGATCAAGTTGAGTTCGGAAGAAGGATGCCTTTTCGTTAAAAATATGTTTCTTGTATGTCGATCTAGCTAGTCTGAGGAGGGCCAGATGTGAGGGAGAGGGATGCTGTCTCCATGTTCTTTCCGTCACTCTAAGTGTGCGTCTTTCTTTGTTGTGCTCTGAGTCAAACCATGATTTGGAAGTGATATTTCTTTGAATTTTTAGTTTCAGCGGGCCAATAGGTCTAAGGTATCGGTGACTGCTTTATTAAAGTGTTCAGTAAGCTCATTTGCGTTCGGTGAGGGAGGGATGAGGAGAAGTTGAGCATGAAGTTTAGACTCGAGAACAGCAGGGGCGGATAAGATTTGGATTTCTGGTCCATTTCTTAGGTTTAAGGATTTTATTGGGGGGGTGCCGTGGTAGCTATGGTGAACAGTATGAGGTGGTGGTCAGACCAGTCGATGGGGACGATATTGGACTAGAAGGCCAGATCCTTATGCTCCTTTGGTGTGGGTTGGGGACTAAAGTAGTTGTTTGAGGTTGTTAATCTCAAGAAGATTGGTGAGGAGGGTGATTGGGGTATCATAAGTATCGTTCCGAAGGAGGTTGAGATCTCCAAGGATGAGATTTTTAGAGTTGGATATTGAGGATTGGGTTAGTAGGTTGGATAACTCATCCATGAAGGGATGAGGATCTCATGGAGGGTGGTAGATATTATGTAGGCAAATTGGGTGGGAACCTTGTACTGTGAGTTCAGCTTCAAGGTATTCGAAGGAGGAGTGGTCGGAATTGCTAAAAAGGGAGAGCTGAATTTTGTCTTTAAAGATCATGGCCAAACCACCACCTATTCTGTCAGGTCTGTCTTTTCTGAGGATAGAATATCCTGGGGGGGGGGGGAGAGTCGGACAAGTATGCTTGTAGAATGGTCATTTAGCCTGGTTTCCGTGAGAAACGCGATGTCAATGGATTTGCTCAGGATAGGTTCCGAAATTTCAGGGGCATGTCGCACAGCAGATCAACAGTTTACAAGCATGCAGGCGAGTGGTTTTGGGTTGCAAATAATATAACGGGGATGTTAGAATAGGGAGGTGGAGGCTTATTGATTATTGGACTGGGATGGTAGAAGTTGCTTAGGTATTTACTTATATTAAACTGCTTAAAATATATTTTTGAAACAGATTACAAACTGCACATTGGTATGTTTACTTTCACCTGCACATTCCCAATCTAATATATATACATCTGCAACCACAGACTCTACTTCTTGAGACAGTGAAAGAGAATAAGGAAATTAAATCAGAGTTAAGAGAATGGTGAAGCTATGACCATATATAAAATGGAATAACATAACCTCATCATATGTGTAAAAGAAATTGCAAGTATTTCTCCTGTATCATCAGAAAACTCCTCGGGATCGCCAGTACTGCTAAACGTAAGATAAAGGGTACTTGCTCCGGGTTATGATTCAACACAATATAAGCTTTCTCCACTGGAGTCTCTGTGAAACTCATGCCAAAAGTTACCTCTCCATGTGCTTTTATTGTGCCTCATTTTGCTGGTTGAAAACATCGTCAAACCCTTTTCAGGGGGCCACAGGAGCTACCCAACCCCAAACGTGGTGGTTGAGGTCAGTGGCCCCTGATGTCCTGGGGAGTCCATCTTACTGTGAGTCTGCAAAGAGGGGCACAGCAACCACTTTCTGCAATTAACTTTCTGGGTAGAGAGGGTGAGTAGCCAAAGGCTTCTCAGAAAGGTAGTGTGGGGGCACACAACAAACACAATAATACATTGTCCAGCCTAGTGCTTTATTAACACAGCAAAATGTGATACTGCACAGTTCAGTGAGGCTCAGATGCTGGGTTGTGATTCCAAATGGAATTTCTAAGTAAGCCTTTGCAACCTATGTACACCCGCTCCTTGTGCTAGCAGCTTCTGTTGTGTTTATGGGACATCTACCCAAAACATAGGTATAGGTTAGGCACAGGTGCAGTTCCCTCGGTCTATAGTCATGCAGAGTATTTTATAGTTCAGTTCAATGGGCAAAGCCCGGACTGGGATCAGGACTCCACTTCGTCAGTGATGGCAGCTTCTCCTCTGTATTTATTTGGAGTCGGACAGCATAAGCACCAGGATTTGGGCATGCACGGGTGCCAAACAGCATGTGGTTACTTCTCTGACTTAATTTCTGGACACGGTCCACTGCGGGGGTGCAATGATGGACCAGAAGTCCAAGCACAACACAGGTCAGCACCAGCTTTGTTACCAAGTGTAGTTAGCAACTTCTTGGTCTTCCCCATGCTAGGGACTTGAGACCGTTTCTCATCCTGCCTTTTCACGCAATCTCATTTCCTCTCTGAATGGGCAGCTGGACTTTTACGTGCTATGCAGACCCTCAGCTTCAACAGCAAACTGTGCAGACTTCAACTGATGTTCCCTCGTCTCTGGGAGCCCGGAGATCATGCACACACCATCCTTGGTCACACAAAAGCTTTTTCAGTAGTGTCCAAAGCCCTCTCTTCCTTGAGTCTTTCTAGGTCATGAAGGACTTGGAATTGGGACAAAGTGGGTCGGATCCCACCTTTCTACTCCTTTTCCGGTGGGTAATGTGAATACACTGTCTGAGATTTCAGAACCAGTTTTGTTTGGTTCTCGTTCCGATGTGATGTTGTGGCTGTTCTACAAACACAGCCTTTGCACAAGGTGATGACGCGCAGAGCAGGTATCAATGGCCCTGGCTCGACGCAGAAGTATCCCAAATAAGGGCATCATGATGTCTGAGATCTCTGCACTTCGCTTTCATCTGGCTTCCTGAACCAGTACCCAGACATAGAAAAAAGGGCAAGCCCTGCCTAGAAACTTCCTCATCTTGAACAACAGACACTGAAGTCCCACCCCTCACTCATATCATCTACCACATGATTGAGCTCAGGAAGAAATAATCAGCAAGCATTTACTAGTAATGGCCTCATTGAATTTCCGAAGACATCCCTTTTTCTATCTTCCCTCACTTCAGTGTCTGAATCTCCACCCTCCAGCCACCTGAAAACAGTCAATGAGGCAATGCACCAGCACGGTATGGGGAAGCTGCATCACCCTCCACCTTGTACCATAATAAACCAGGTATCATTCAAAATGAATCCCACTGGTTCCAGTTACAGATTCATACAACACACACAGCCATAGTTACACACTCATTGTACATGCACAGATTTAATATGCACACGGAATGTCACTGCAAGGTTCTGTGGTTCACAAACAAGCAGAACTTTATGTGGGAGGGATCAGTAGATTTATTTGATATGGAGAAAAAGGCCTGGTCACACTATTGATTCACAAAACTCGGTACACTGCCGCCACCACTTTATGTGAGTCAACAGGACATGGACTGTAGTCGTAGCACCCATCAGGTGGGCATCCTTTGTGCACCCCTCCTAGTCACTGCATATGTTCTGGACCTGGCATTGCCACGGACAGACCTAGGCCTCCACCACACTGAAGATTAGCATTATGCCAGGGCCAAAATAAAAAGTTGGGATTGCAGTTTCACATGTAGAGATGCATTCAGGGCAGGAAAACACACAAGTTTATTACTAAGATGGCATCCCAACAAACATTCAGAATCATTTTCAAAAGATAAATATTTAAACAAGATGACAACATATTTTCTTCCTATTTCCATTTCTCTTGAAATTGCAGTTCTGTTTTCACTAGGGGGCATCAATATAATGGCAATTTTAATATTTATGGGCACCAATGTGCTATCTTTCTTGTTTAAGTGGACATTGGCAGAATTGAGAACCGGAAAGGCATATGAAACATCTCTGTTTTAAAGCCAGTGTTGCCATGGCAATAGAAATACACTGTGGATTTCGATAAATGTACTTTAACCATATTGCCTCTTCATCTGGAGTCAGATTTGATCAGTTGCATTTCCTTTTTTCCTAAGTTGACAAATACACATTTGTATATTCATGTTCATAGCCATTTCCAGTGACTGGGGTGGCAAGAATGGCCCACGTCAACGGTGCTATATTAATGTTTTCTGGGTCCATGGGAAGAAATATTTGTGTGGAATTCAAGGGTCGATTAGGATGGCGGACGACAAAGTCAGTCTGCCATCCTGTCTGGGTCAGGTACCGTCTGCCACAAGGGCGGAGGAACCGTGCCCCCAATTAGGATGCACCCGCCACAGTGGCGGGTGCATCCCGCATTTTTAACATTGCGGCAGACGGTGCATAAAGCACCGGCCGCCGCAATGTGAAAATGTATGTTGTGCGTTTCACAGCACAACATGACAGGCACCACGCGGTGCCTGCCATGTTGTGCTGTGAAACGCAGGGGGGCACCATAGGTACCCCCCATGTGCACCCCCCACCCCCCATCCTTCACCCTGGGGGCCCGCAACAGGCCCCCAAAGCAGGTACCGTATGCCTTTTCGTGGCGGCATTGCCACCACGGAAAGGCATTCCCCTCAGGCCATCCTAACATGGCTGGAGGTGTCTGATAGACACCGGCACCATATTAGAGCTTTTCCACCACATGTATGGGACTTGTAAACGTGCTGCTCCAGGATCGTATATCAGAAATTCAAATATATGTTTTTTCCATACCTATCAGGAGCACAGCTAAATCGCTATGGCAGGCAGAGAAAGCGTGACAAAAATGTTGTGCGCTTGCTTGCAGGAAGAGGTTTCTGGCAGTGCATATTCCGAATAACACAAGACTAGCTCCTGCCATCTGAAGCCTGACGAGGTATCGGGTTTTTGCATGCAGGAATCAGGAGGCGGTAGACTAGCCTTGAAATTGGTACTCTCCCACCTGAATCCCAAGGGTTGGCATGTATGATGTAGTGAGAGACGTAAGGTAAAGAGAGAAGGCTGAGGCAGGTAGAGAGGTAGAAAGAGCAAGCAGGAGGTAGAGACAGAGACAGAGAGGAAGTGTCAAGAACTATGATGGTGGATGCCAACAGCTAGCCCCTGGCGGTAGCCTGTATACCTGGTGGTTTATTTATAAGCCACTTGCGCTGCTGGTACATCACTTTTTCCCATATTTAATGTGACTCACCAATGGCGCAAGGGGCGTGCAAATAGATCCCCTGGTGTTCAATAATATACAAGCAGTGGATACCTGACTCAGGGAAAGCAGAGAAGAAGGGTTAGGTAGGGGAGAAGCACTGTTCCGGGTAGAACATTCTCCAAGACCTATCAGGCAATATGTCATCTGGATAACAAAATTAACACAGGTAGTTGAAATGAATATCTGTGTCGTCAGAAATGCAGATCTATACTCACTGCTGCAGTTTAGAGGAGGACTTCACCTACAGGGTCAGTAGAACAAGACTCCACAGGAGAGCTTGTCAAGGAAGAGTTACAAATGGAGTGGAGAACCAGCAAGGGCCAGCAGGAGGACAGCTCTGGTACATAAGCCCCATATAAAACTGAAAGAACAGCTCAAAATAACAGAGATGAGATGCAGGGAATGCAGGATGCAAACTTGGAGAACAAGGATAAGAATCCAGCAAAACAAATAGGAGCGACACAAATTAAAAATTAGATTAATGAAGCTATTCAAGACCACCTTGCGTGGCTCTGAGTGGCTTCATAAATCTTGAGTAATGCAAAAGAGCAAAAATCACTGTATTGCATTATTCTGCCCTGGGAAAAAGTTCCATGGGCATTGCATGGGTGTTTCCATGCAACAGCCATGTATTTTGACCCATTTCCAGATTCATAAGAACAGGTAAACCTGGGAATGCACCAAAAGATACACCTTCCCAGGAGAGGCTTAACACGTTTTTTCCTCTTTCTGTGTGCATTACGCAGTACACACAGAAAGAGGAAAATGCCTCTAAGGACTGTTTTTGTACAGGAAGGTGCCTCTTCCTGCACAAAAACAGCCCTGCATGCAATGCAGGCGGATGTATGACGATACATCGCAAACTAAAACAACACGCGCTTTTACAACGCGGTTTTTAGTTCGCATGTACAGTCACAACGCATGTTTTTTCAACGGATGGCATTAGTTCGCATTTCCTTTGAAATACATACTATGTGCCTTTGCAACGGACCCAAGTTGCCCGCATGTATTTAAATTGCAAAACATCCCCCAACACTAACACACTACCCTACAAAAACACAGTCCACAGTCCACCCTACAGTACAAAATTGAAAACTACCCTAAATCAGTACTCAAAACATGACCCTATCTCTACGCACAGTCTGTCCCCTTTACATGAAACACTGCCATACCAGACCTGCTTACACAACCCTAAAGCCTAAAACAATACAATACACTACAACCCCCTGACACTACCCTAAGCCATAATGTCTAAAACACTAGCAAATACTACAACCCCCTTACACTACCCTAAGCCCTAATGTCTAAAACACTAGCAAATACTACAACCCCCTTACACTACCCTAAGCCCTAAAGCCTAAAATACTTGCATACACTACAACTCCCTGACACTACCCTAAGCACTAAAGCCTAAAACACTAGAGTACACTACAACTCACTGAGACTACCCTAAGCCCTAAATCCTAAACCACTAGCATACACTACAACCCCCTGACACTACACTAAGCCCTAAGCCCTAAAGCCTAAAATACTTGCATACACTACAATCCCCGAGACTACCCTAAGCCCTAAATCCTAAAACACTAGCGTACACTACAACCCCCTGAGACTGCCCTAACGCCTACACTACTACCACCTGAGACTACCCTAAACCCTAATCCCCCTTACTTCTCTCCTTCCTAGTGGTCGTCTCTGCTCCGGTTTCCCGTTTCCAGCATCGCCGTCTCTGCTCCCGGTTCCTGCGTTGATGTCTGTGTTCCGACGCCATACCATCACTTGCGATGTAATGACCCGCATCGTAATGTGTACGCGTGGTTACATCGCATGCGTTGTAACGCATGCAACGTAACGGCATGCGTGGTAACAGCCACGTTGTAATGGCAATTTCCCAATGCAGGCACCCTTACACAATGGTGCAATGGTGCCTGCATTGGCACTAGGAAGATATTGGGTGCCAGTGCAGGAGGAAAAGACAGGAATGTGCAGTATTGTCTTAAATACAGTTCTTCAACCTCCCTTTTATTCTCACTGGTCGATCCTGACCTGAAAGTTCATCAATTTGGGAAGTTGCATCAACTTGGTATGGAAGCAAATAGATTGTCTTGTATACAGACATTGCCATCTTGACATAGGTTAAATGCAAATCTATACCCAATGGTACATGTGAGTCTTACATTGGTGTCTCTATGTGGACCATGTGCAAATATCCATCAACCCCCAGTAACCCATAAATGCCAACCTTTCTATTGTACCTGAAGCCATTTTGCACCACAGAGATTTATGTGTATGTGTTTATGTTTATGGGATTTGTAGCGTGCGCAGCTACTCAAAGAGTGTCCCGGCGTGAGCCCAGTGGAGAAAGAAGCAGAAGAAAAATTAGCAGACTAGATAAAAAGGAAGGTCTTAAGCCTTTTCCTTAAGAGCATAGGATTTAGACTGATGAAGATGACCCTCAGAGGACTCTGATGTTGTGGTGAGTATCCCCGTCGACCCTGACAGGAAGATAGGTGAGGTTTTACAGTGAAGAGGTGAGGTTTATACAGAGGTTTTTTTAATACATTTCTTTACTAGCATTTAAATGGCATGCCAAAGTGCACTACAATACCAATACACAAGTATCTCTCAAAGTTAACATATTTTGGCCACACAGTCAGGTATCAGAGCTTCAATAATCAATGTGAGTATGCTACAAGATTATCCCTGATGCTTATGGGTGCATGAAGGAGTTTTTCACATTGAGGCAATAAAAATGCACTTATGTCCACTAATCATCACCCCATTACTGTGCCATTTGAGACATGCAACTTATCAGAAACAAGAGAGTAACAATAAGAGATAGAAGGAGACCTCATGTCCCCCACCCTATACCATTAGCTCCCAGATCGCTCCTTAAATATTGAGACGGTTGAAGTTGTTCCATGCGTGTTCTCCATTTTCAAACCTGTAGGCAGGGTCATTGGCAGGTTAGTGTGAAGTCTTTAAGTGCATGCTGTACGTCAGTAATGGCCATATGCATTATTTCATTTATTAGGGAGGTGGGTCTGGGTCATCTCTATCAACTGCATCTCCAGAGGGAGCTACTCCAGAGGTCTCAGATAATGCCTGTGTAATTGTTCCCCATGCCAGTAGGGCTGCTGCCACCTTTCTGTCTCTTTACATGAGCCTCTTCTGCTCCAGCCCAATCAATTAAATCCTTCTTCCAGTCTATTGTCAGGGGCTGGGCCAGTGTATTGCAAGGCGCTTTTTGTCACTGTGAGCACCTGCAAAGCATACCATCCACTCAGGGCTTTCTTAGGGTTTTCAGGGAGCGGGCAAGCATCGGTTGATCTGCCGTGGCATTGCCCACCCCGTGGCGTGCTGTATATGTGAAACTACAGTCACGAGTATGAGATCACTAGTGTGCAATGTCAGAACATGTGTAGAAAGCCTAACTCTGCAGCGCCACATCAGGGGCAGCGAAGGTCCCTATCCGGGTAGAGGATGTGTAGTCACTTGGGGGAGAGATATAGCATGTGCACAATGCTATTTTGTATTTGTTTGAACCACACACAGGCAGACACCCTGCAGACCCCAGTTTATATTTTACACCAATCTTTAGGAGTGATTGGCTCATCACAGAGACGTTGCCACATTTTTTCCAGTCACAGCGGCATAGTCTGTTTGTCCGGCCGGAGGGTTCTGTACAGGTGTGCTATTATTAGTCGTTGCCCGGCTGCCATGTTCAGCAACATCATCATTGTGTGTGAGGAATTGGGCACATCAAGGAATGCTGGCCACAGCTGTCAAGCACTGGCAGCTACTTTTGCGAGGTTACCTAATGTCAACCTTTGTTCAGGGGAATGCCATAGCTTATCCCCGAAACTGTTTCTGGTCAATTCTTCCACTGACCTTGGTTTAAACATTTCTAAGGTGACAAAGGCAAGGGCAGGTTTGGCAACCGACAACTGAAAACTACCTGCCCAATACGATCAAAGAAGGCCCCTCGAAGAGGGTCCAAATACTAAAGAACACCCACTGGAGCAGACCAGGCTAGGAAGGACAATCACATTAAATTATTCAAAAAGTCTGATCATTTTATTTTTCCTTCATCAGGTTTATAAAAAACATTTCATTAATATATACATAAAAATTCAGTACAACACCACATCACATTTTAATAAAACATGGATCAGTTAATCAAGTCCCACACACCAAATTCATACCTCACATTCATACTGTCATGCACTCCAAACCTCATCATAATACCTCACACATCCACTTCAAATTAACAATTGCATCAAGGTATATACAATAGCCACAGAATGATTAGATGACAAGTTGGAAAAAGTCATCAGGGGGAAGAAGAAAGGAATGGATACAATCCAACATCCCCTGCACAAACAACGCCAATGCGCATTTCGGTGTGTCGCCCCAGCCGGGGCTACACCTTCATCAGGGCGAAGATGGCTAAGATGTGTGGGACAAAGCACCAAACATAAAGAATGCAAAAAAGGCTGCTGATTTATTTAGGACAAAGGGCGACGTAAGTCCCAAGCGGTTGGACCTCCTCAGCAAAGGATCAAATAATATCCCGAGGGGTCCTTCTCCACAGCAGGGCGGTAAATTCCTCCGAACTGCCACAGGATGGAAATCACACCTCACCGGCTAAAGTACGGCGATATTTACATCCGCTTCTCAAGGGATCGATGTCCCAGACGGCCGAGTCGTCGCCAAGAAAATAGAGCAGAGTAGCCGCCGGTCAGGGATTCCAGGAGACTCGGGGGAGGTCCGACATCCCTGCTTACCTGCCTGTATTTTGCCAGTGGTCCCCTTTCTTATTAGAAGGGCAAGTTTGGCATCAGGTTCCTTTGTGTGTTCTGCAGGCAGGGCCCTTTGAAGTGTAATCAGGGCAAGGCACAACTCCTCCTCGGCCCTCTTGTCAGGAAGACCCTCTCCCCTCACACTTAAAGCCTCTTTTATGTCAATTTCTGGAAAGAATACAAAGCCAAAAACAGGAGAGCCATTTACAGTCATGTGACCCAGGACACTGGCAAAAAGGCACAGTTGGTTTAAGCAGAAAAATGCCAACATTCTAAAAGTGTAAGAGGGAGCGAGATTTCACTCCAGTCCCGAGCACAGCTAAAAGTGACATTCATGACATTGTAACTTCAAACCCGACTTTACCATTCAGGCGGGATTTAAATTACAATTTATCAAGTGGAAACAGTATTTCTCTATCTAGTCCCAAACCAAAGTTAGCACTCATTAAATATAATAAGTAAATTCTCTACCAAGACATGCACCCAGCTCTATGGGTGGTTAGGGCCTACCTTATGGGTAACTTATTTGTATTAAAAATGAGACTTTAGGCCTGACGAAATAGTTACTTTGCCAGGTCGACATGACAGTTTAACTCTGCACTACAGGCGGCAGTGGCAGGTGTGAGACATGTTTTTCAGAGCTACGTTAGTGGGTGGCACAATGTGTGCTGCTGCCCACTTGTGGCATTGAGTACATGTACATGGGTACATGTAGTATTATTTACTCGAGACTTATAAGTCCAATAAAGGTGCCACTAGGGGGTGTGCCAATTTTGCCATGTCTGAAGGAGAAAGCACAGCTACCTTTCCACTGGTTAGTAGGGAGAAGGCGCACAGAGCCCTAGTGCCAACAAAATCAACTTCAACAAAAATCAGAAGGTAAAGGTAAAAAGTCTGGGGAAAATACCACATCAAGGATGTCAGGTCTAGCACTTGTTGACTGTGTCTTTGCCTTTCACACTGTTTTGCACTCCACTGCCTTTTGACTAGGTTCAAGCAATGCAAATACCACATACATACATACATACATAAATACATACATACATATAAAGAAAGAGAGCAAGGTATAATGATTCCTTTTAAAATAAATTGCCACAAATTTCCTGAGAATGCAAAGGTTAAATGATGACAGACTGGACATGCCCAGCTGTCAAGTTAATAAAGCATCTTTTTTTATGTGCATCCTTATTAGTGTGAACCTCTGACTGTCCAAATCACCACCAGAGTACCCTTGTAAGGTGAGGGGTTTGGGCAGTTGCCCATTGTGCCCCTGCCATAAAACATCTCCGAGGGCAAAGCTAAAGCCTAACCTGACCTCACCGACATAGGGTATGATGTCCGCAATCCCACTTTCATAAAGACTTGAGCTCGGTGAGGTAAACAACCCCTGAAGACATCTGTGTGAACTCTGCATGTTACTAGTTGAAACCTAGTCAAGCTTACTCAGTTCTTCCAAGGTAGTCACAATGAACTCCATTGTATTTGTCTTTAGTATCATCTATTAAGCACTTCTTGGGTTATGGTATTTCACCTGTCAGTATTTTGGGGGCATTATATATGTATCTGGCTTGTAAATTGTTCATTTATAAATTTTTAGGGTTGTGCTTGTAAAAAGCTGCATGGGCAGTTACTGGAAATCTGGAAATTCCAACTACAAGTTCCTCCATTTTTGCAGACTAAGCATGCCTGCCTTTTATCACATTTCCTCCTCAACCATTGCTTGTTCCAGTACTTATGATACGAGGAATGTCCCTCCCCGCAGGCACCACGTGGCCGGGCTAAACTAAAAAAATCCTTCCTATCCTCCCATTGGGTCCCCTCTGGGCCAAGCTGGAGCAGGAAGAACCATAAAGGGCGAGGTAACCCAAAATATATCCGTGGCTATTCATAAAGGTAGCTTACTCTTGAAAGTAATTTACACATGTAATTTACCCTTACACTTTTGAATAGCTTTACTTCCTTTGACTATTCATGAAATCCGAGTGTAAAGTTACCTCAAATGGGTAGACTTATATGTCTCCACCCCCTGACAAAAAGGGTATAGAGCTAAATTTATGAGTGTGAGTTACTACTGCCAGAAAGAAAGTAGTAAGTCCTGCACCACACACGGCCAACCACTGTCACTGTCACGCTCCTACATAGAATATAATGGAGATTGGGACTTAAAATAAAACCATATAGGAAATAATGGTGAATTAAATGAAAATATTTAAAGTAGTTTAAAATATAAATCAATATAATTTAACAATATAAAAATAAAGCATTTATATTATATAATTAAAAAATATTTTCACAATTGTTTTGAATTTAGAAATTAAAGTAACATTGAATGTTATTAAAATATAATCAAACTAAATGTAATGCTTTTGATGCTTCACTTTTAATAAGTATTAATGCATAATAAAAACAAAATAATTTTTGTGCTTTATGTGAGAATTTATTTTTTTGATTTAAACTTCAGAAAAATAATTGGAAATAAATAAACATATTTAAATGGAATAAAGATTAATTCAAAATTAAGTTAACAGTGCTGAAATATTTTCCATACATTATAAATGTCGTAAAAATATATACAATTAATTTACAATAATATTTAGCACAAACATATATTTACTCATTTTTCATAACGTTCATTTAACTTATTTAATTTTCCACATACTTTACCATACTTTACCATCGGGAGATCTCCACCCCAGACTGTGATGTCTTCCCATGATAAAGCATTAGGAAAAGTATGAAAGTACATTCACATCAAAACAAATTAGTACAAGTATTTTATGTTAAATATTCAAGTAAATTGATTTTGTATATTTATTTTAACTGTAGAACAAAATTCTTGAAATGCAACTGCACCTTGAACTTAATTTTGAATGAAATCTTTATTTCATTTAAATATATTAAATCAAATTACAATTATTTCTAATATAAAAAATAAAATGTTATTATTCATTAATAATTATTTAAAATGATGAATAGAATTAGTTGAAAATAATGTAAGTTTCTTTTAACAAAAATGTATGTTACATTAATTTCGGAATTCAAATAAGGTTTTCAAAATATTTCCTAATTAAATAATAAATGTTTTACTTTTAGATCATTTTAACAAGATATTGTATTTATTTACATGTATAACTATTTTAAATAATTGAATTCGGTTTAACATTATTTTCTGTGGGATTTTATTTTAAGCCCTTACCGCCAGAATTTTTTATTGGAAAGTTTTGCAGGACCAGTGGCTGGCCATGTATGTTTCTGGACTTACTCCAGGTCTGAGCTGGAGCAATTTACTACTGCTCCAGGTCTATTTTTGACTGTAGTAACTTTAGAAGTGCAGTTTGTAAATATCAATGGGCTTACTCTTTTATGGGTGGGTGCACTTCTAATTTCTAATTTCTAATTTCTAATTTAAAACATTTATAGAGCGCAGCGTGCACCGTACGGTTTCTTGGCGCTAGTGGGGAGTTCGGCAACAGAGGCAAAATTAACCTGTCGTAGAGAAGAAGGGAGATTACACGGAGAAGGCCTGTTTGAAAAGGAACGTTTTTAGGTCTTTACGAAAAGAAAGATAGTGGGTGGCAGAACGAAGGTGATCAGGAAGGGAGTTCCAGAACGTGGGGGCTAAGGTAGAAAAGTTGGTTCCACCCCACTTTTTACGTTTGAAACGTGGGATTTGAAGGAGAGATTTGGAAGAAGAGCGAAGCTCTCTAGTGGGGACGTATTCTTTTATTAACGAGGAGATGAAGGCAGGGGCAGTGCCTCCCTAAACCAATCACATTTAGGGGCTGATTCCGATGTCGTTCAGAAAGTATTCCGACCGAATCAGTTCCGGAATGCTTTCCGAACAACTTGGATTGGGGGAGTCCGACCGAGTGATTTGGATGCATCCGGATGCTTCCAGATACGAATCGGTCACACTCCCACTGACTTCTATGGGAGCCTGTGTTCTGAACGCGAACACAGGCTCCCATTAAAGAAAGGGATGGCTGGGGAAAAGCGTGCACCCTGTGGTGGGCACCTCATGATGCCTGCCACACTGTGCATGGTGGGGGAGAGAGGACCCATGGATACCCCCATGGGCCTGATTCGGAGGACCGCTGCGAAGGGGGTCCTGCTATGGGCCCCCAAAGAATGATTCTGGCTGCCGATTTGTTCTCGAGAAACCGAATCGGAATGGCTGTCCGAATCGAAACCGAGTCCATAAAGCTGTACGATTCAGCTCTGAAAGACGCGACCTGTCCGAATGCTTTTCAGAACCGATTCGAACAGCCCTAATGGTTTCCAGGCATCAGAATCGGTCGTTGGGAAGTGTGCATGATTCGGTCGGAAACAAGGGTTCCGGAGCAGATTTGGCAAACCTGAATCCGATTCAGAGCCCTTCCGAAAGACATTGGAATCGACCCCTTAGTAGTAAGTATGCCTCTTTTTCCAGCCATTCCTAGTGGTCCCTCCAACATTTAGTAAACTTCGTCTATGGGGAAGTCCTTACACGTAGTAAACTTACATGTGTGAAGATCTCCCCATAGAAACGAGGAAAGGTTGGGGTGGAGATTTGCTCTTGTAAGTTTGTAACTAGCATTTTTAATACTTAAGTAATGCTAGTGTAGTACTACTAAACATACTACAAAATTCCATTTGTGCATAAGCCCTATCCTGTTTTGGTAGTCTGCTTCATCAGACATCTGGGACCTGGCTGGCCGGGTCTTCCTAATGGCTTCTCTTCTGTTTTCTTCTTTGCTTTCTCTCTCCAAGGGCGCTTAGTGGTTTGCTCTGATGGTGCCATCTTGCTGTTCTTTCTGCTCCTTGTATGGCTGGGCTTCCTGCAGTCTTGCGTGTGTGGGGACATTCTACCATTATGGTTCCCATGGTTTGCTCCAAGGCATGTTTCGGTCTAGCTTGATCGCGCCTCCGACTGCTGGGAGCTATTGTTACCTAGATAACTATTTCTCTCTCACCGTGTATTATTGGCTGTTTGGCGTATCATTCTGCCTCCTATCAGGCGCTGGTATTACAGTATATGAGGGACTATTTTTCTTACTACAGGAGTCTTTTTTAACATTTTAGACAGGATTCAAAAAGCAAGTCAGAACTACTTGTTTCGTTAAGCTTGTTTGGAAAGAGTGGGCTAGTGTTGCTGACAGTATCCTTTCTGATTCAGGTTAGTGTGAGCCCCTCTGTTTAAGATGACGCTGCCCTTCTGGGTCCTTTGTGAACATGGGCCCATTGCAGTGGGTAGGGCTGCATCACTGTTGCGTTTCTAGCCTCTTCCTTTTAGGAGTAAGTGCCTGCCTGGGGACTTTGGCACTCTGGGACAGTGCTGGGGTGGTGGGGGTGGTGGGGGTTCCACATTCTCTCAGTCTGGAGTTTGGGTTTTCTTCTAACTTTTCCCATGAGTGAGAACATCCTGGACCCGTTCACACAACAGCCAAACACTGGGATTCAATGGTGATCACACTGGATCTGAGGCACACAAACCAAAGCACTAAATCAAACCAGAAACTATCTGCAGATTACAACTCTCCCCATTGTATTTGGTATTCCAATAAATCAGGATGTCATTCCCAAATGTTGACTTAGGTACCACTGGACAAGTACATTACTCTTAAATCACCTTTTCCTTTCTTGATATTGATATTGATATTGATATTGAAATGTATTTGTAGAGCGCTCGTTCGCCCGGGGGCTTCATGGCGCTATAGACAGGGACACAACGCGTAAATCAGAGGAAGCATAGAGGAGCTCATCAGAACGCTTGGGAAAAGAGCCATGTTTTGAGGGAGTGTCTGAAGCTAAGAATATTTCCACACGTTTTAAGGTGAAGAGGAAGGGAATTCCAGAAGGCGGCCGCAAGGTGGTCAAAACAGCAACCTCCAAGACGCTTCCTTTTGTAAGGAGGGACAGTCAGAAGATGTTTGTGCATAGAGCGAAGATTCCGGGGGGGGTCATATTTTTTGAACAGGTCTCTGATGAATAGGGGGCCAGATTGGTGTAAGGACTTAAATAAAATACACCCGGTCTTAAAAGCCACCCGTTGCTCAACAGGCAGCCAGTGTAGTTGTTTTAGGCCCAATCTGACAGACTGCCTCTTAGGTAGATTAAGAATGAGTCTGGCTGCCTGAATCTGAATCAACTGGAGGCGTTTTAACTCGCCGGCCTGGAGCCCAAGGTAAAGACTATTGGAGAAATCCAGTCTAGACAAAACCAGGGAGATGACAATCTGTGTGAGCGCCTCCAGAGAGAAGAAGCGAGCGATTTTCTTAATTTTCTTCAGCTGAAATAGGCTGGAGGACACCACTGCGCTGACCTGCCTTTTCAGAGAAAGATCTTCGCTAAGAAAAATTCCTAAGCTCTTGACTGAGAGCGATTTAGATGGTGGGGCTCCCATGCTGGCTGGCCAGAAGCCAGGGTTCCAGCTGAGTACACTCTGCCCAGGCAAGACCAGCTCAGTCTTGCCTGGGTTGAGCTTCAGGTGACTGCAGCTCATTCAACTCAGGATGTGAGACATGGTGTTTTGAAACACTACCACTGAGTCCTCGGTGTTTAAAGGAAAGATGAGCTGCAAGTCATCTGCGTAGTTGAAAATGGTGACTCTGGTGTTCCTAAGGGAGTACAGCAGGGGGCGTAGGTATAAATTAAAAAGCAACGGTGACAAGGAGGAACCCTGAGGGACTCCGCAGGTGGTAGGAATAGTGGGGGCAGTGAAGGAGCCCAGTCTCACGGATTGGGTGCGGCCAGTAATAAATGAGCGAATCCAGCTCAGCGCAGGACCTCTGAGACCAGCCTGTTCGACACGGTTGACCAAGATGGTATAGTCAACCGTGTCGAATGCCGCTGATAGATCTAATAGCACCAGGGCCTGGTGGATCCCCTCGTCGGCATTCCGCCTCAGAGTGTTCTGAACTGAGACGATGACTGCTTCAGTAGAATTAAGAGGGCGGAAGCCAGCCTGGTTAGGCGCAAGATATTGTGATTCTTCCAAAAATTGGGACATGCTGTCACAAACATGAGCCTCCAATATTTTGGCACAGTACGGCAGCAAAGAAATAGGCCTGTAATTAAGGGGGTCCGATGGATTAGCCCCAGCTTTTTTCAGCAAAGGGATGAGAAGAGCTTTTTTAAAACTGGTAGGGACCAGACCCTGTGAGAGGGATCCATTCATCATGGAGAGCATGCTCTCGGGGATGGCGGCTCCTACTTCCCGCAGGATGTGAGGAGGGCAGATGTCATCAGGGGAACCAGATTTAACTTTGAGGAGGAGTTTAGATAAACAGACAGCATCAATGGGGGGGAAAAATTCCAGGGTAGAAGGATTATAATAGATATCAACCGGGAAGGAAGGGGGTGAGGTGGTGAGAATACTTTGCTTTATGGTGCAAATCTTATTGAAAAAGAAGGTATTTAGTGTGTTGCAGAGGTCCTGGGTGGGAGTTACAGCTAGGGAAGTTCTGTCGCTGCCACTAAGACTCTCCACAATGTTGAACAAATCTCTGGATTTGTTGCGTGATTGAAGAATTTGCTCAGAGAAATAGTCGGTTTTGTGCTTCTGAATGAGTTTCTGGTACTCCTTTCGCGCCCTACAATAGTCAGCCTTGTCGGATTCAGAGTACGCCAACCGCCACTTGCGCTCCTTCTGGCGAACTTGCAGCTTTAAAGCTTTAAGATGAGGTGTAAACCACCTGTGAGCGTCATGGGTGCGAGAGCGAGGGAAGTTGGAACAGGGAGCGTGAACATTAGCAGCCTGAAGTAGCCAACTGGAAAAGGCTTCTTCATTCCCCTCAATATCCTGGTCTAATAGGGGGAGGGATGAAGTTAAGGTGTCAATGAAGGCAGGGAGGTCAGCATGCTTCCAGAGTCTGACTTTCCCTCCTTGCTGAGGCGGCTGTTTCCTGTTCTCAGTGATGGTAATAGAGAAATCAATCAGAAAATGGTCCGACCAGATGCATGGGGTGATGGAGTTGATAGTAAGAGGAATATCCTGAGACCAAATCTGGTCGAGACTGTGTCCTTTTTTGTGGGTGGGGAGATGTATCTGCTGGATGAGATTCATATCTGAAAGAGTTTCCTTCAGTGCAGCTGCCTGCCCAACCAACTCAGCAGAATCCATCCAGAGGTTAAAGTCACCCAACAGCACAATTTTCCTGTGACTAATAATCAAAGGGGCCAAAGATTCTGCTAAAGATGCAGCGAATGTAGGCATGCTTTGGGGAGGACGATAAATGAGGACCATAAGTAAAGACCCACTATTAGTGTCCATCCTAAAGATCATGTTGTCCGATCCTGTAAGATCGAAGGATGGGAGAAGGGAGAAGATGTGGTTTTTTAAAATGATCGCAGCAACTCCTCCACCCCTTTTATTGGCAGGTCTATCCTCATGCAGAATATAATAGTTGGAAGGGACTGCTGCCAAGATGTCAGGTAGGGAGTCGGCGTTCAGCCAGGTCTCCGTGAGGAGTAAAATGTCCGGTTGCTCGGCCTGGAGTAAAAGGAATATGTCCATGTGGTGCTTCACCATGGACCTTGTGTTTAGATAAAAACATTTCCTCTCTAGTTGAACTGGATATAGAATATGGCCCAGCTACGGTAGACATATGCTCCCCCTACTCCTTTCAATGGGCTTGCTTCACAAACTAAGGGGATGATTACGATGCGGTTAGGAAAGCATTCCCACCTAGGCCCCAGTTACGATGTGGTTAGGAAGGACTCCTAATGGCATTTGGTCATTCCGAATTGGATCGGGAACATGTGTTCCCGACCGAGGGCCTGATTTCGATGCATTTAGGAACTCTCGGACTCTCCCGATCTGAGTGGGTCAGAAACCATTTCCAACCGCTTCGGTTGGGAAGATTTCCTAACCGTATCGTAATCGGGCCCAAAGTCGTAAAATTGCTCTTGTAGATTTACTCTTACTTTGCTCCTCCTTTTACAGAAACCACTTGACTTTATTGGGTGGTTGTAATTGTGGCAGCTTCTCAGTAGTACTCTTTTGTGTGTGCACATTTGAAAATGTGTGGCAAGCGTTCTTTTCCAAATGTAGGGCCTCATTGAACTGACATTTTTACTTGTTCCACCTTAGCAGCAACTTAGCAGCAATATTTTGAGGTTTTCTCCTACCTTCCCACCATTCCAGCAACAGGCGTAAATCAGCAATCATTTTCAGAGGGCGAAAGCACCTGAAAGATTTAGTAAAAGACTGTTAGGTCTGCAGGAATTTTAAAAATCACAACCGAAATGCCAACATCCCACGTATGAGAGGAGATTTGCTCATGCATGACATGACATCATAATAGTGTAAATTGTACATATGAATATATATGTATGTAATCTGTATTTGCAAGTGATTGGAGTTTTAACTGGGTCCTGGGAGCAGAAGTGGTCTGTTTTTGCACCTTGATGTGTTCCTCAAAGAGGTGTGTTTTCACATCTTTCCTAAATTGAAGCAGGGTTGGGGAGATGTTCTTTCATATACTGGGCACAAAAATGGAGAGGGCCTGTTGCCTTGTTTTCTTATTTTTTTCAGTTCCTTGTTTTAGTCGGAAGGTGCCCGGGCCGTGGGTGTTGTGGGTGTGTTAAGTGCACTAGAAATTGTGATACTGTCATCCACATACGAGGGGCTGCCGGTTATGATGGCTTTGTATATGAGGATGCTGCTAGGTTTGAATATGGAGCAAGCCAGCAAACGAGGCAGAGGAGTTCCATCAGTATGGGTTGATGTAGTCATATTTCTTCAGGCTCTGTATGTGTTGCAGTGGGTAGATTTATCTCAACGTGGGCCAGTGTGGAGTCTGGGTTGCACTTTCCTTAGCAGGGAGAGCTGCTTCCAGGTGGTCTTTGTTTTCTTATCAATATGTTCCTTGATAATGAGGTTGATATCCAGGGTGAATCCAAGTATTCTGGGGTTGAATCCATCCAAGGCATTCAGCCAGTCAGTCAGTAAAAAATATGTTTATTTAGATCATAATCTTTAAACAGGTGCAAATGGAAAGTTACTGGTTTAAAATATTCTACAGCTTACAACAAGATAATTACAGATTAAAATATTCTACAGCAAAGTTTATAAAAATTCTGTACACTGAATACATGTTTTAAAAGAAGGTACCAATAAAACATCACTTTCTTAGGATGGTCCTTACCCTTTAAGAATTATTATCACATTAAAATCAACCTTTTCTCTTAGACAAGCTGTATAATTCATTTAGTATAACATTTCTAAAAATTTTACTCATATTAGAAATCTTTGTACTACCTTTATATAATTCCCTAGACCGATTGCGATTTCGATAGAGGGCATTTCCGTGAGTTGATTGACTGCCTGTGCCCGTGTTCTTATGTCATTTTTTAAAAATATTGGGCGCAGACATAGTTCACGCTGTTCTAATATAGTTATGCAATCTAACAGGATGTGCACTATATCCCCTTTTGTACCCAGCCTACACTTGCAGCACCCTTTTTGATCCAACATTTTCGATTTAGTTTCTTTGTTTACCAGCCACGGGTTAATCCCAATTTGCATCCTTAATATCTCCTGTCTATACCAGTGGTTTGGTAAGATGTCCAGATAAGGGAACCAGTTTTCCTTAGACCAGGCGCTCATCATAAACTCTACTGATGTTTTCTTAACCAGGTATTCCATGTCAGTTCTTCTAGAGACTTCTTGCCCGTTAAACTTCAGATCACTTTTTGTGCCCTCTATTTTTAGCGATTCTCGGCCTATGACCACCTTTATACATTCAGCCACACTTGTACTAGTGTTGCATGTGAGTAAATTCAGTCATCATTTCAGGTTTTGTTGGTAAGAAACTTGAATTTGTACGCCCAAGTGCTATTTGCGTACCTAAGTGCCTCTTTGGTGTGCAAATAGCCTTGATATTTGGGACCATTGTGTGTGTTTAGGTAACTCCATGTGACGATAATCTCCATGAGTCAATCAATTAATAAATCAATCAGTATTTATAAAGTGCACTAATCACCACAGGGGTATTCAGGCGCTGGATGAATGAAAGAGGAGCGCCTTCTTGATTGTGACAACAACAAATTGCAATGTTTCTAAGAGAATTGCTGATTGTAGGTCATCTGTACATTCACATGCACACCTGAAAAGAGAATAAGCTACCAATTTATTTCATGGTGACTTCACAGGAACTGGCATCACAATACCCTTTGCCATGGTGATGGGACATTTACTAGAACAATCGCTGTTCAAAAATGGCGACTGCAGTATGATGGGGCACAATGATAGCTAACAGACACAAGTAACCAAGTAGTAAAGGTTAAAATCCAGTTTAATTTTAAAATATCCATAGTACAGCAGTTTAAACAGGAGTGGTTTCAAGGCACCTTTTGGCGCTAGAAACGTAAAAGCCTGGTTAGCATTAAAACCCTTGCGGTCTATCTCAGTTTGACTTCTCATCTTGACCCCATTGACAGCCTCATGGCAGTTGCTACATTAGATGCAAGTAATGTCTCACTTTTTGTGGCGCAGAGGTGGCATAAAAATGTGGCCCATAATGTGACGCATCTAGGGAGATGTGTCACTTTGTAAAGGCATGCGTCACATTATACCTGCGTCAGGTATAATGCATGCAGGGTGGGCGTTCCCACGAAGGGAAGCCTCGTAAAAGTGATGCAGTGAAATCTACCAGATTTACTGCGCCACTTCCAGGACGCCACTGTGTCAAAACCTTGCGCCTGCTTGAAGCAGGAGTAAGGAGTAATAGAGCACAATGAGGATAGCCTCCACATGCATTGCTGGAGTTGCGTCGTGCTTGCGACACAACTCCAGCAATGCGTGACTTTTGCGCAGGCAGTTGCGTCAGAATTTCTGACGCATCTGTCAATCCTTGCACCATGGTGCGCTATATTGTAAATACGGCGCTTTCATGGTGGTGCAAGGGTTTCTCAGGGTAGCGCAGGGAAAGTGACGCATCTCTACAGATGCATCCCTTTCTTGTAAATCTGCCCCGGGGTGTTTCCCTGGGGCTCTGAAAGTCCTTGCACTTCAGCTGTCCTTTGGGTATTCTGTAGACTCTCCAACAAGGAACCTCTGACTCTAGGCACTATTCTGCCTGAATGTGTATCTATTAATGACATAACCACAGATATGACTTATGCCACGGTATCTGTTCAATCTCACACTCATATCCTTTTCTTAACTCCTCTGCACTTGTTGGCGTCTCCTTTTCGAATCCATAAATTTATCTCAATGTTTTTCATGAGTCTAATATAAAAGCTTCAATAAAGAGGTATGACCAACCTTTTTATTGAAACAAGCACCGAAGTGATGGAAGCAACGCTTGAATGAATCTTAGCTACTGATAAACGCTCAGGGCCACATTCTAGTCCATTGTTTTTGATTCTTTATGTCACTCTAAAAAGAGATCTGCAATAGGCAAATCAGTCTTGCTCCTTTTTCAAAAAGAACAGTCCAGCCTGAAGTGCCACATCTGGTCCCCTGCAGTGAGCATTCGATTCACCTCAGGGCATACCCACACACTGAGGATATCACAGTGAGGGCTGGCGTGGTTTGATATTCCTTCAGGAAGGAACATGGTCTGGGTTTTCAGACTGGACCAATTGGAGCAGGACCTGTGCTGATTTGCATATGGCTGTTTCCTTTCTGAGTTTTGATGCTGGGTAAATAATGATTGACAGGAATGCTGTTAAGAACAATTACCAGTGGAGGAGATGAATTCATCGCTTTTTTGTTTGCTCAGTGCAATACTCTAAGGGGCCAATTCCGATTCGGGAAAAACCGCTCTGAATAGCCGTTCGGAGTGTTTTTCCCGTACGAATCGTACCCTGTAACGTCCCCCGTACGTACGACGAAGTATGATTTGTACCAGGAGCCGTACTCCGTACGAGTCGTACAGAGACCGTACGACTCTAATCTTCGTACGATTCTCCCTCGGAACCCGCTGTATGCGACATCTGTACGTTCGCGGCTGGTTTTTACGACCCAGCAAGTACGATACGTGTCGGCTACGCACCGTACGACCCTTTTTCTACGAGAGCTGAAAACAGCCGTAAAAGCAGAGTTCGCGCCGAAACAGGTACGGAACGTCCCCCCGGGTACGGTGCGTACCCCCCATGATCGCATGGGTACGGTGTGTACCCCTGCAATCATGGGGTGTATGCACCGTACCCCATGTACGATGGGTGTACACACCGTACCCCATGTACGCTGGGTGTATGCATCGTACCCCAAGTACGCTGGGTGTACGCATCGTACCCCATGTACGATGGGTATACGCACCGTACCCCGTGTACGATGGGTGTATGCACCGTACCCCATGTACGATGGGTACACCCATCGTACATGGGGTACGGTGCGTACACCCATCGTACATGGGGTACGGTGCGTACACCCCATGATCGCAGGGGTACGCACGGTGTGTATGTGTTTGTGTGCTTTTCCGTACGACTCGCCCTTACCTGATGTGAACCGTACGAATCGCGTCCTCATACCCCGGTCCGGATCATACTCGTCGGGTCATACAGCATGTATACGAGTCGTACGGCATGTGTACAAGTCGTACGGTTCATGGTTTCAGCCTTGCAATACGTACGGATCGTGACGATTCGGACAGATTCACGGAATACGGATCGTGCTACGCGACTCGGACAGACGGGTATGATTCCTACAGAGAGGGCTCCGGATACAAATCGTACGGACGTTTTTTTTCCCGAATCGGAATCGACCCCTAAGTGTGAAGGGTATGCCTAACAATTTCTGTGCTCCCTGTGGCACAGGAAGCAAGCTATACCTAAGTGGGACAAAACCAGCCTGGGATTGCTCCCATTCTTGTCAGAGTGGACCTCACCTGGCAGTTCAGGACCAAGGCTCATATGTGTATGGGTGTTTCTTGTCTGAGGTGGCAAGTGGTCAAAATACGATGGACTGGAATGAGTTCCTGAGCAATTACCTGTGGTTGAGATTAGTTCAAGCATTCTACCCTTCACTTTTTTGTTTTCCTCCTGTTTATTGAAGCTTCTGTCACTTTTTACAACATTTTTTTTTGTTCCAAAGTAATTTTTGGGGAATGAGCGTTTTATAATGATACAGTAGTATTGTTCAAACAGGACAATATTAATATCAGCAGTGAGTCTTAGCCAACTGCAAATTTCTTAAATATGCTTTGATATCGGTTTTAAGGCGATAATATGAATGCATGGCTAAATCTATAAAACGTATCTACCCTCCCCGTGTTTATGTGAGGTTTAACGCATGGAGTAATACCCCAAGGACTTATTTCTAGATAGCCAAAATGTCATCAATTAGTCGAAGTCAAAAGGTGGAATCTTCAGTCACAATATATAGGGGCAGATTTATGAAGGCCTTGCGCCGCCGGTGCGTCATTTTTAACATAGGAAAAAGTGACGCACCGGCGGCGCAAGGCCTTCATAAATCTGCCCCATAAACTGTAGCCCTGTTGGTGTTTCTCTTCTGCATTGCCCTAACTAGCTTTGTATATATACTTAAAGGTCTTGAAATCGCAGAGTCCCCCTGGATTGAGGTAAATAGATCAAACATAACAGAATTTATGTCAAGGGAAAATGAACACCCTACAAGGTAAACTGATTACGTTTGGCCCATGACAAGGATGCTTTACATCAAAATCAATGCAGCTTCCTTACAAAATTCATGAATAAAGGATGAAGGTAAGGAGGTCAGGCATAGTGCAGCTCAACGGTTTCAGTAAATTGTTTAATGCAATTTAAGAAAATGCATCCACCATGTTCCTATAGATGTGCGTCCAGAAAGTGTCACTCCGAATACAAAAAATGTATCAATTTAATCTCGAGTTACGTTTTGTAATCAATGCCCTCCCTGGTAGACAGGTGATATATGTATGCATTTCTTGCAAGAACACAACAAATGGTCCCTCCGAGAATATGGATTACAAAAGACCAAATTAATCTCTTGATCTAATGCCTGCATGGTAGAAATGTATCCAATTAGGTTTTGAATTTCTCAGTGAGATGCTTTTGTAATTCACCGCAGGTCCCTCAAACAAATAATTGTCTAAACACCTTTTTGCATCCTATTATTTTGTGGTTACAGCAACCACAATCTTCAATCTTCTTGTTATGAAGAATTGGGGAGATTGCATTACTTACATTTACTTGTAAGTCATGCGTAGAAAAACATAATATAGCTGAACTACTCCTACCTGAACTACTGCATTCACATGATTAACATCAGTGTGGTACAATGTATAGTTTGGGAGACTGTGGTGGATAACAATGCCTATATTTATATATATATATTTTTTTCTTCACTGTAAAAAAACAAAGGTTTTCTAGGGACGATATATATATATATATATATATATATATATATATATAAAAATATACACATATATATTTGATATGTGTTTATATGTATATATATATATATATATATATATATATATATATATATATATATATATATATATATATATATATATTTATTTATTCACTAGAAAAAAATATAGGTTAAAGGTACGTTGTAGTCATGTTAGTTAAAACATACCATTTTAAACAAACAAAACCACTATATATATATATATGTACGCATACTATGCTACACATCACATTATAAATATTATACATAAATATCTTGATGACAAGTGGGTCAATCGATTATGACACATGAATGTACAAACAATAACAGTGACAGTACATATCAAAGTGTAATGATGAGGCATTATTGAGCACTACTCAGAGTAGAAACCTTTTCAGATATTTCTTTTATGAAATTGTGTGTTCCCAGAAATGTAGATCTCATTTCTTGTGAAGGGGTATATGTTCTCTCCTCTATGCAGGATGGGTGAGGAACATGGTTATCCACTGCCCCCTTAAGACGCTAAAGGGCTACTATTATAAAGGTTATAGAGTCCTGGGGAGAAATAGGTTCTCAGGAATCTTTTGTGTTTAGATTTCTAAAGAGTTTTTCTATTAATAGACCCCCAATTAGGAAGGTGGTTCCAGACTGGAGTCCACAGTTAGTTTTAGATGCTTTACTGAAGCACCCTTGTGACCCTTGAGACAGTGACCCTTTAGTATTTGACTTGAAAGGTATTGTTTTTGGTTGCTGTAACCTCAGCCCACAGGTTGGGTGAGTTAGGATCCCGTCCTATAGAGCCCCTTAATTGAGATTTTCTGAAGATAAACTAGTTATAAGATTTGCCCCTGCTTTTGCCTAAAGTGTCTTAACTTTTCATGAGCATCTAGAGTTAATTCTGCGTCAGTTTGTACCAACTGTTTCCCCTGATGAGGACTCTACCACTCCCTTGAATGTTAGAAGAGCTGTATTGGAGTACACCAAGTGAGCCTCTGCTTTCAGAACAGTATAATCCCTGTTTGTGAATGTTGGTCCTTTCTGAAAAGGTTTGAAGCCATTAGTACAATCCCTGTGCAGAGGGTAAGATCTGCTATTGCTTCAGTATACAGTAAGAAAGGATCATTCTTTCCTGGGGGAGGTTAAGGAGGAACTACCCAAGGCCCAGGATGCATCTATCTTGGATATGTAAAAGGCAGCCACTTAGGCTACTCCTTCTACTTTTGATAAACTCTATTGTATCTAAAGTGGGTGCTTGGATTGTGATGGTTTTATACCTAAAGTGCAGTCAGTGGTATTGTAGTGGGAGCTGGGAGCACTTTAATAAATATTTCTGTATTAGCATTTATGAGGTGCCTTCTGTTTTCTTTTTCTGTATAGTGTTATGCGGCCTGGGGAGCAGCCAGATTAACCTGTAAGCTTTGGTATATGAAACAAGGAGGTAATGTTTTAATTACTTACTTGTAATTCCATTTCTCCAAAGTCATTCCAAGGTGGGTCTGGTGGCTTAGTTGACTAATTGCCCCCCTGTAGGGCCCTGTGTTTGACTGCATGATCACAGGTTCAAATCCCAACAGGTACACTCACCTTTTCATCCTTCTGAGGTCAATAAAATGAGTACAGTTAAGTGACAATAAACATCTGTTATTCAGCACCAAGGTACCCTTTGCGGTGAATGTGTGCTTTGCAAATACTTATATTATGTTCTTCCTTGTTACAGTTCCTTGCTTAACAAAATAGATAAGGCACTTTGAGAAGGGGTGGGAGGAGGAAAACTCCTCAGAAGTTAGCACTGTAACGAAGTCCCGCTTTTATCATGAAGACCCACATGCGCCTAACCTTTTTTTTCCTCGCAGTTTTAATAATACACAAACTCTACCCGAAGGAACTGGAGCGCCAGTTATATTACACAAGGTCACATTCAATTTTTTGGGCGGGGGAGGGTGATTTTAATGATTTGTCCAGAATTACAGGATGTTGAGCCGACACCAAGACTCGAACCTGGTTCCCCAGTTGGCAATGGCAATAGCAGGTAGTCAGGCGGGCAACTAGAGCCAATTTCGGGGGACTGAAAAAGATTTGGGGGGGAGCTATTTCTTCCAGCCATAGGCAGAGTGGCTCTAAGAAGGGGTGAAAACACAACAAAAGACTCATTAACAAGTAAATGGTCTTTTAGCCCCTTCGCTGCGGCGGTAATTCCCCCGCAGCGCTAGGGGGCAGGGGGGCCGCGCGGCGCTCCCATGCTCGTGACGGAACCGCTCCGTCACGAGCCTCGGGCGCGCTGTGCTTGTGACGGAGCGGTTCCGTCACGGCCCCGCCTGCTCAATGGAACGTCCAGCGCAGGCGCGAAATCAGCACCGCGGGCCGTGACGGAACCGCTCCGTCACCAGCACAGCGCGACCGAGGCTGGTGACGGAGCGGTTCCGTCACCAGCATGGGAGGGGTTAAAGACCTGTGAAGTACTCGGGTGAGGCTGCAATTAGAGGGTCGCCAGCCCGAAGCTGTCTCAGACCAGACTGACACACGACTCAGGAGGGAGGTGGGAGGGGGGGGTCTGAATCCTGCTGAGCCCAATGATTGTTGCGCACCTGCAGGTAGTAATAGTAGAGCCAGAAATATAGGAATAAAAGTCTAAAGGTTATGAAAGTAGGCATCGCACCACCCCCACGTTCGAAGTAAGTAAAATGTATGAAAGAAACTGCCAGTGGGGCTCAGAAATGTAAGCACTCACTGCTGCCATCTGTGGGTCAATTCAGCCTCTTATCCTTCAAAAGTGAGTTTTGAATGTGTGGTTAGCTCTCGCGGTGATGTTTTCGTGTACTACCAAAAGGCACTATTATTTTTATTGGGCCAGTCATGTGGTTGCATTATTAGATGAAGAGTAAAACAGCATCAAGGGATGAAGAAATCATTTTCATTTAATGCCTTTTTGACTTTACACTTTCCTTTGACCCCTGATGTGAGGAAAGCTAGTAAAACCGGCTTGTATTGTAGGCTGCAAGAATGAAAACTGCAATTGTATTCCGAAACGTCCGCTATAATCATGTTACATTTAAAAGTGAAGCAATAGTGCCCTCTAGACGTCGCTTAAAGGAATTATGTGCAAACAGCATTTGTGTATGTCTATCTCATAATACTTTCCTTAAAATCCTGCTGAAAAAAATTGTTTTAGAGAGAAGAAGAATCTTATGTCTGGCCTTGCTAACAAGCAACAATTGCAACTGGTGATTTTATTAAAATACCGCAAAGTTAAAGAAGTATACATAAGCATCCTTGCTTAATTGTTCTGCGGTAATAATAATGACCATTTATAAAGCGCAGACCCTCAGAGGACTGCCTGAAGGCGCGTGAACAATGTCTCTTTTTTCATCATTAGTTATTGTTATTAGTATTATTATTGGTTTTTTTTTTAATTAATACTGTTACTGTTGTTGTTAATATTGTTATCATTATTGTTAGTATTAGGATCGTCATCATCTTTTGTATGTTGCTATAAGATGTTAGTTGTGTGGCTGTGTGTTAGTGGATATGTTGGCGTGCGATGTTGGTGTGCTGCCATATTATGTTGATTCTGTTGGTGTATGATTGCAATTGTGTTGTTGTTCTATGGTGGGTGTGTTGGTTCCTGATGTAATTTGTAAGAATATATGTTGGTGGTAATGGTGGGAGTTCTGCTAGTTGTCATGTAGGTAAGGTTGGTACTTGTGACGTGAAGGTTGTGGTAATGGTGATGGTGATAATGACAGCGGTGGCAATTTTGGTTCACTGGCACAATATTGAGGTAAACAGAATCATTGACACAAATATTGTGTCAAACATATTTTTTACCACAATATTGCACTCCTATACCTATATTGGTAAGTACAAAAAAATTTGGAAAAAAATATATAATTGGCACTAAAATCGTAGAAAACTATACAAAAATATTGATTTTTAAAAAATATAAAGTGTTGAAATTAGTAAATGTTAAATATTTAATATATACATGTAATGTAATGTAAATTAAATAAATTAAATAATATTTAATACTATATGAAATATATACCTATATAAACACACAAACACATTTATATGTGTGTTTGTGTGCATATATCTATATTTCTATTTATAAGTAGTGTTACATAATGGCTTTTAGTTGGAGACGACCGGAATTACACGCGGGACGCTAGAAGCAACATAATTCAAGAGGCCGTGTAAAAAGAAATAAAGACTGAAGAGGCCCTGAATACGTCAGCGCGCACATATATATATACGTATAAACAAAATATATATTGCACTACAAGTACGGCAAAGTATATGGACTTTCAACACATACTTGCGATCTGGGCATTGTACCGCGTGTACTCTGGCTCTCAAATAACGGCTTTTAAGTTTCGTTATTAATCATTAAGCATCAACCTATTTCCACCTGTATGAGTTCTAATAAGAAGCGACTAGGATTGATCGAGCCGTTGTCCACGTAAAAATCGTCTAAATTGAAAATCTTTATTCTATCAAAGAGATAGGAGGCATCACTCCCCACTCTGACGATAAGCTCTGTATACAAGATATCTTGGGAAGACAGTCAATATTTCCTGATGAAGGCGGCCATATACTAATTGTCCGTCGAAACGCGTCGAAACTAAGGGAATAGTACAACACGTATTGATCTAGGAGTATTCTGATTGTTGCTTAATATACCTTTTTTGTACCTCCCTTTATAGCCTTAGGAAATTGATTAGATATATTCATGTATTTGATTTGTTCCTTTTGATGTATTTTCTGTGTTCCCAAGTTTTATATATTTTTAATCTGTCTTTTTTACTATTTTTAATGTATAAATAAACTGTGCATATTGAATTGATTGTTTTCACATAATTTTGTTGCTTATGCATTGCTCTTAGTGTTTATGTCTGAATATTTGTTGGTTATTTTGTCTTAGATTAGTTGATGTCTCAACATTTAATGTGCCCAAAGGGAATTTCTATTTGACATAAAGTCTATTGTTGGTACCCTAACCCTTTGGTATCGGGTCCCTCTCTCTTTTATTAGAGTGTTACATAATTAATACAAATCTTTATTTCACATCAAATTATTTTTTGACATTTTAAATGCATTACTATGTACATATATATATATTTTTTTTCTCACAGAAATACATTTAAAATATTTTAAAAAGTAATAGAATGTAAAATAAATATTTTTATTAATTATGTTACACTATATACATATATTTTCTTAACACAAAAGTCCTCATGTCTCGAAGCCCTGGTGGCAGTGGTGTGCATTCAGGTGAGGAAAGCCCACAACCGCCAATTCATTTCTCTCAATGTACATAATTACTATTCAATAAATTAATGAATTATCAAATAATAAATAATTGGTATACAAATAATAATTAATCAACTTCTCACCTTACACACCTAACATTAAACCAGCCTGCACCTAAAATATAAATATATAACTAAAAAGAAGTATTACTTTACAGATTTAAAATCAATTAAATATTTATTTACCAAATAATAATTATTAGCTAATGAATTATTACTTAATTAACTTCCCAGCCTAGGCTCCTACAAACCTGGCAGCTAAAATACAATTAAAATAAATATGTATTATATAATTTACATATTTCAGATTTAATTAAATAATAAATTTACAAATAATTATTAATAGTATTTTAATAATTACTTAAACAACTTCCCACCCTCTACCCTTACAAATCCAGCATCCTGCAACTAATAAATAAGTAAAGTAAATCAGTATTCCACATTTTACATAATAAAAAAAACAATTACATAATTAATTAACCATTATTAATAAATTGTTAATTCATTATTACTTAAGTAACTTCCCACCCTAGACCCCCTACAAACCTAACAGCCCACAACTAAAATATAAGTAAAATAAATAAATAATCCATAAATTATTACATTAAGAATTAATTAAATAATTAATTAACAAATAATGATTACTTGTTAATTATTTTAATACTTACTTAACTTCCCACCCTATACCCCTACGAGCCTAACAGCTCACAAATAACATATTACAAAAATGAATCAGTATTACATAATTTACATAATTAAAAACACCATATAATTAAATAAAATGCATTAGATAAATCATAACTAATTATTACCTAATTAACTTCCCACCCAATCTCCCAATAAACCCAACAACCTGCAACAACAATATAAATGACCACTGAGATTCAAATAAAAAATTGTTATTTCACTGAAAATTACAAGGTATATTTAAAAACAAAAAAAACATTTTATAAACAATAATAACGCATAAAATTAATATATCAACTAACACCCATTGAAATAATTAAATAGCGTTGTCTTAACCACTATATGCTTGAAAACAATATTAATAACATCAGTATTATTTAAAATAATATTGCTTACCTCAAAAAACGATATTTTTGTCAACCATTAATTGTGCATCACAATATTTGTGTGTCCTGTATTTCTTTCTACCCATATTTTTAACTCATTATTTTATCCAAACTCCAGTAATTTTAGTAATGTTGATAGTGGTGTTAGTAATAGTGGTGGAAATAATGGTTAGGGAGGTGGTAAAAGCAGTGGTAAAAGCAGTGGAAGGTGTTTATAGATGGGGTGGCGGTGGCAATGACGGTGGTGGTTACAGAAACTGTATTATGAACTACTTGTACTAGCATGCTCCTCCAATAGAATTATATACTGGTTCTGATTCTAAATTTAGGGAAAGAGTCTCACCAAACTATTAATCAATTATCTTGCTAATTAAAAACACAGTGCCGACCAGAAAACCACACCCTAACAATGGAAAAGCAAGATACAAGCACCAGATTTTTCCCTAGAGAAATGTGTGTACATTTTTTAAGCAACACCAAAACAATGTTAAAGTCAAAAAACAAACCAATAACATTCCTAAACCAATTTAGTAAAAATGAGTAAACTGTAACAAACAAAATGAAAGAAAAATTGTCAAATCAGATTTAAAGGAACCATATATTTTTAAAAGTTCGAGTCTAAACGCACCACAAAACAATACTAAGCACAATGTATGGAAATAATTGCATTTGACAGTACTTTTAGATTTCAAGTTTACCATAATGCAGCGAATACTCAGGTAAGCTTAACACGTCACACAATTCCAAAGTTGTCCCTGTGAGTAGTCAAGCTGCTTCATCAGAATAAGAGAGGAATCTTGGGTCAGTGAGGGCATCTGCTAATCGGATATTTCAAGTCCTGGTTCTCACTGATGCCTCCAGTTTTTATGCCAAGAAGCTCTCATTCAGACACAAGTGGAATTGCATGCCACTGAGGTCACTTTGCCATTAGGGTAACTCGGCTGCCTTGCCCTTGTCCAATATTTAACTTTGGGCTTAGTCATTGTGTGCCCTTCTTGGGAGCCACTTCACACTAAGGGACCCATTATGATATCGAGTGGATCGCCACCGCCGGGACGGTGGTGGCAATCCGCCCACCAAATGTCCCTGGTTCACCCCCACCATATTAGTATGGCGGGGGGCACTGCGGCGGACCGTCTGCCACTTTTCCGCTGGTCGGATTGATGGCTGGGCAGAAAAGGGACTCAATATGGTGCCAGTGCCTTGAAGGCTCCGCCATCCATATGATGGTGCATGCCATTCCACGTCGGAGACTCCGTCATGGAAAGGCATGTGGGAAATCCACGTGGGGGTCCATTGCGGGCCCCCAGGGGATGGGGGGTGGGTGGCTGCACTGGGGGATACCCATGGTACCCCCCATTGTTTGCCATGCACAATGTGGCAGGCACCGTGCGGTGCCTGTCATGTTGTGCATGGCAATGCACAACATGGGCATTGACATTGTGGCGGGTGCTGCTTAAAGCACCGCCCGCCGCAATGCTAATGTCTAGGATGCACCCCCCACATTGGCAGGCGCATCCTAATTTGCATGGCAGGACCGCCTCAACTTCAGCGTCGGTCCTGTGCTCCGTTGCGGTGGCGGGCGGACAAAGTCCACCCGCCATCATAATAGGCCCCTTAATTATCTTGATACAGTTCAAGGGGGAGTTTTGAGCTTTTGAAAGAGGAATTAATCTAACGGGCTAAATTAACTGATGAATATATATTTGCATTGAAAAACAGTTTTCTTTAATCTCAAAAGATGTGTTGGCTGCCTGGTGTTTATGATTAACTGAAGTCAGTCAGTCAGTCAATGAACTTTATTCGGTATTTAAAAAATACCATAAAAGTACATAAAATGGTTCACACATTAAAAATACATTTCAAGGGTCCCATACATATACATTTCGTCTCCATATATACTCATTCTCCCATTGAAGTACTCAACCTTACAGCAATCTTGATAAAATTCATTATACAAAACAGCGTGTGGGGGTCATTGGCCTTTTGTAAGAACAACAAAGCAAGCTTGGCACATTTAAACTTTGACTGTTTTAAAATACCCACTAAAAATGTATGCCTTGGAACAGAATAAAATGAACATAATAATACAAAATGAAGGGTTTCCTGCGGAGACCTATTGTCGCAGCCGCAGGTACCCTTCTGCTCAACCGTATGTGTAAAACCTGCAGGATTTGCCAGGATATGATGTAAAAGATTGAGCCTAAAACGAGTCATATAAAATCTTTCTTGGGCATTATAAAGTAGTGCTAAGTAGGGTTCCATCCCCCCTTCTGTTTTAAGCGCTCTGTAGGGCCGGACTGTTACTTTCGGTTCTTCTCTGCACGCCCTGTGAGCCACAGCTCGCTCCCTAAATATATTTTTTCACTCTCACTTTGTCATGGGCGGTGATTTCTTCTGGGTTATCGAAAAGGTTCAAGCAGCCCATGTCCTCCAGCGTAGACTTTATATATCTAAGCCACGGGATACTCATTCCCTTATCTCTTTTCAGGCGATCTAAAATAATTTGCCTGCTAAACGCTGCCTCATCATTAATCCAAATCTTTATCCAGGCTAAAAGTGGTCTGACCTTTATTATATCTGTAATAAACTCCACCCCTAGTTCCTCGTGGACGATGAGGGCCGATGTACATTGCGGGGTTTTCAACACCTTTCTAAAGTATTTGTTTTCTTCAACTTGAATCTTTTCGGTGTTTACACACCCCCACACTTCGGCCCCATAGGTCACTTTGGAACAACAGATAGATCTATAGAGGTTCATCAATTGTTCGGGCGACCACCGTCCCAACCTCCGCCCGTAATTCATTATTGCCCCTGTGGCAGCCACAAGTTTAGAGCAATGTTTGGCAACTAACAGGTTAAAATTAAGTAACCTGTCAAACAGTAGGCCCAGGTAAGTAAAGGACTGAACCCTGCCTATTTTATGGAGGCCTATCTTATATACGTAATTCATACAGGCTTTAGCCCCTGCTGACATTACATAGGATTTCCCCAAGTTTGCATGTAAATCAAGTGAGGACGTGAAGCTGACAAACCCATCAATCAACTTCTGCAGGGCCTTCGGGGTGCGGGCTAACAGCACTGCGTCGTCCGTGTACAACAAAATGGGAACAGGGCGAGAACCTATCTGGGGTGAGTCTGCTCCTAGTTTGCATAATTCCATGTCCAAATTATTGATATATAAGGAAAATAAAAAAGGAGCTAAAATACAGCCTTGCCTGACCCCGCTGTTACACGGGAAGGGCAGTGTGCAGCCGCCTTCTGCACTAAAGCGCACTGTAGCAGATGTATTCCAGTGCAAAGCTTTGAGTATATTTACCAGATCCGGTTCCACCCCTAGTTTTGTCATCAGGGCCCACAATTTTTCTCTATTGACATGGTCGAAGGCAGCGGATAAATCCATGAACCCCAAGTACACTGCCTCTTTTCTTGCTATTGTGTACTTGGCCACCAAAAGGTATAGATTCAGGCATTGATCCGTCGTAGACCTTCCCTCCCTAAATCCATATTGTGTTTCAGTAATGATGTTATGTGTGTCAGCCCAGAACTTGAGACGATTCAACAATACGCGCCCCAATATCTTTGCAGTTACATCAATCAAAGATATCGGGCGGTAACATTGAGAATCGTCCCTGTTCCCTTTTTTGAATATGGGGACTATTACTGCTGTTGACCAAGATCGTGGGAGGCCCGTCTCAACAACTGCATTCACCACCCTTGTTAGTATAGGACCCATAATTCCACCTTGCTTAAATATAGATCAGGTGGTATTCCATCGGGCCCTGGGGCTTTATTTTTAGATAGAGTCTGTATTGCCCCCATAATTTCTTTCAGTGTAAAATTCGGCTTGGCCACCCACTGGGTACCTATCTCCGTGGCCTCATTATTGGCTCCTGTGTTATTATATAACTCTTTAAAATGATTATGCCATTGTTGCGGGAGTATTACGTTACATATGTCGGGTGCGCTTGCCTCCTGAAAACAAGGTTTATTATTGAGTTTCCAGAATGCCATGAGGTCTCTATTCTCCGCCGCCTCCCTTAAATCCTCCCAGACTTGCGACTGGAGTGACTGTTTCCTAGTGTGTAATACCTTCTTGTAATTGCTCCTACATTGAGCAATGTGTAACTTATCCCTAGGGAGTGCTTTCAGGCTATCTTCCAAGTTCTTATGAGCCTGAGAGCATGCTCTATGAAACCATCTTGGGGTACAAACTGGGCTTAACTTTTTAGTGTTCGTTAAGAAACCCTCAGCCAGGTGTGCTATTTCCTCAAATGCGTTTACCACTGCTGCACCTTCTAGGGAGAGGTCCAGACACACATTAAAGGCATCTCCTCCTTTATCCATTAGTGACTTGTAGAACCTTGCCCCATCTATTTTGGTCCACCGCAGGCGCCGCCCCTGATCCGTAGCTCTTTCCATGGTCCCCATAAACTGGGGGACCCTTTTGTTAGAGGGGTAGATTAGCTCCAGCACTAGGGGATTATGATCACTATGTATATTCCACTCAATGACCGCTCCCTTCACCCAGGGGCTAACCGCTCTAGAGATCACAATAAAATCAATAAAGGAGTGGCAGCCTCTACCTTTAAAGGAGGGGGCTATCTCCACCCCTTCTTCCACTAACACTAGGTCAATGGTGTGTATCAGATTTTGACCTTTCATCAACCTGTCCAGTTCCATCCCTTCTGTAGTGTGCGCAGAATGTGGCCCATTCTCCAACGTGCACCGGGACCAGTCTCTGGTAATGGGTCTGAGAGATGGACAAATGTGACAATTAAAGTCACCAGCAATTATCCTTAACGGGGCCGCTGTCCTTTTCCCCTGAACTGGCTCAATATTGAGAAAGTTGTCCAGTTCTTTTATTGTAATTCCCTTCCCATTGCTCCCCACTGCATTGTATAGATTAATAATCATAAGGTTTGTACCCTTTCATCTGAAGCCCCAGGGCCTGTAAATTATGCGAAGGCCAGTTAAAATTCGTCCACACCCCTTCGATCTTTAAATCCACATAGGTTATCAGACCTCCCCTGGCTCTTCCTGACGAAGACTTCTGAGCAGGGGTAGTAAAACATTTATAACCTGGTAGGAAAAAGGATTAGAATCAGTCACCCAGGTTTCTTGTAGGCATATTATCTGGAAACTCATAATGTAGTCCCTCCAGCCCCTGTTGTTAAATTTCACCGCTAGTCCCGCTATATTCCATGACAGGAGCTTTAACCCCGACTTATTGGGTGGCATTCTCACCACTTGTGTTGGGATACTATTTTCTAGCATATTCCCTTCCTCGGCTTCCTTGCCTACTGTTGTTCGCAATTGGGCCGGTGTACCAATGCAACCTTGTACCTTTATTTGGTGGTCTAGATGAGGCCCTTCTTGTGGCACCTCTCTATATTTGCCTACCCGGTCTCCGGGTGGTCTAATGGAGCGTTTGTTGGGCTATACTGGGGACTCTCTGGACAGAGCTATTCCTCCCTAGTCAGTCTAGTTCTTCCAGAGACATCAATGGGTCAAATCTGTTCGCCAGATAAACCGCTCCTTGATTCCTAACCTGAGCGTAAGGCGTAAAATGTTGTGGTCCCACCCTGTTCCACTCGCTTTTAATTTGTGCTTCCATATTATGCTCTAGATTCGGAGGGCCCCTGGGATAAAAGAAATGTAGGGGCCTAACTCTAATGTTCGTGTTTTGTGTGCATGGTCCCCAATGTACAATCTGATCCACGATGTGTGGATTCCTAAAATTCACCACCACTGAGTCCCCACTAATGTCTTTGCGCCTATTCCCTACCCAACTCACCCTACGTACCGACAGAATCTCCCCCTGCTCCCTCTCTTCACGGGGTCTAAACTTGTTAAGCCAGAACATGACTTTATTTTTAAGCTCTCTATGGGTCTCGGTATGTTCTGGCCTTAGCACAGGCACGCTCGTAAGGACCACTACATAGGGGGCGGCTTGCGGGGGCAGGTTTAAACTAGGCAATTTGTTCTTGGTATCCCTAGTCGAAAGTCTTTCTTCCTGATGCCACGACGGGTCATCTGGGATGGTCTGTCTATGGACTATTGCCTGATGCGTAATCTTCGACCCCCCCCCTATTTTCCCCCCTTACAGAGGTGGTGTTTTCCTTTACAACCCGGGTTATGGGAGGCCCCTGTGCGCCCACCAGTTTGTTCGGGAGTGTTGTCACTTTAGCTTGTCCTATTACGGGGATGCTATCTATCCTCATCGTCAGGTTTGCGGGGGTGATTTCCCCTCCTGGTATGCTATTTGGCATAGGGAGGGTGCTTACGGCTCCCAGCCCCTTTGCTTTCACCAAGGACACCACCTTATCCAACCTACTAATGATTAATTTCATTTGCGTGTTAAGTACACTTTCTAGGTGAGCTTGGAGGTCTGCAATGATTTGAGTCACCCACCTAGGGGGGACTGGAGTATGTGATTGCCCCTCGCTTATTGGTAAGCTCCCTCTGCACGGCTTCTGACTCCCTATTGAAACTAAGGTACCTTTTCTTTGATTTTTCCTGGGCCTTAACCTATTCCTTTTCTCACCCCCGTATGTCAATACCTCCCCTCCATGGACCACCTGTACCTCTGGGTTTCCCCCCCTGTCCACAAGGTATGTCCATGGGGTCTGGCTCTGGTGAAGTGGGAATGTTAATTAGGGGCACCTCTGAATCAGAATCTGCCTGTGGGTCTATTAGATCAATTTGCGGAGTTAAAGAGAGGCACCTCTCTGTTCGCTCTATTTCCTCCGATACTTTCACAATCACTTTACCCAGCATTTTATCAATTGCTGTGGGTTGTTTGGGTGTCATAAATTGCCCTCCTTAAATTTGCCAGCTAAACCGCGGCCCGGAGAGGTGTGCAGGGTCAGCCTCGCCACTCTTGTTTTCACTGGACTGGCCATAATATGGTTAGGTTATTCCCGGTTTAAGTTGGAGGCGTGTACCACAGTATGGGCTCTTTTTCAGCCACAACTTCACCCCCTGCCTGTTGCTCAGTTTATATTGTGTCTATAGAACATTGCAAAAAACACAGTTGATGGACAGAATGTAGAACAATGTCATACATTCATCCCAGTACAAGCATCTGGGCCTAAATCCATCGTTTTTTTGCACTCCACACCACCTTGGGTTAGACACTGGCTATATGCAAATCAGCTCTGACCCTGTGCCTCATGGGAACAGTTCAGCCGGAACTACCAAGCCATGTCTTTCCCAGACCGGAATCAAGCATCCAAGGACCGGTTTCTGGCTATCAACCTTCATCAGCCTGGATAACTTGACTCCAGTGGTGTGGAGAGCCTGGGACTCACGTCTGAGCATACCCAGCCCACTCGGGGTGAAAATTGCAAAAAACACAGTTGATGGACAGAATGTAGAACAATGTCATACATTCATCCCAGTAAGGATCTGGGCCTAAATCCATCGTTTTTTGCACTCCACACCACCCTAGGTAAGACACTGGCTATATGCAAATCAGCTCTGACCCTGTGCCTCATGGGAACAGTCCAGCCCGAACTACCAAGCCATGTCTTTCCCAGACTGGAATCAAGCATCCAAGGACCGGTTTCTGGCTATCAGCCTTCATCAGCCTGGATAGCTTGACTCCAGTGGTGTGGAGAGCCTGGGACTCACGTCTGAGCATACCCAGCCCACTCGGGGTGAAAATTGCAAAAAACACAGTTGATGGACAGAATGTAGAACAATGTCATACATTCATCCCAGTACAAGGATCTGGCCCTAAATCCATCGTTTTTTTGCACTCCACACCACCCTGGGTTAGACACTGGCTATATGCAAATCAGCTCTGACCCTGTGCCTCATGGGAACAGTCCAGCCCGAACTACCAAGCCATGTCTTTTCCAGACCGGAATCAAGCATCCAAGGACTGGTTTCTGGCTATCAGCCTTCATCAGCCTGGATAGCTTGACTCCAGTGGGGTGGAGAGCCTGGGACTCACGTCTGAGCATACCCAGCCCACTCGGGGTGAAAATTGCAAAAAACACAGTTGATGCACAGAATGTAGAACAATGTCATACATTCATCCCAGTACAAGGATCTGGGCCTAAATCCATCGTTTTTTTCACTCCACACCACCCTGGGTTAGACACTGGCTATAAGCAAATCAGCTCTGACCATCAGTCCAGCCCGAACTACCAAGCCATGTATTTCCCAGACCGGAATCAAGCATCCAAGGACCGGTTTCTGGCTATCAGCCTTCATCAGCCTGGATAGCTTGACTCCAGTGGTGTGGAGAGCCTGGGACTCACGTCTGAGCATACCCAGCCCACTCGGGGTGAAAATTGCAAAAAACACAGTTGATGGACAGAATGTAGAACAATGTCATATAATTCATCCCAGTACAAGGATATGGGCCTAAATCCATCGTTTTTTTTGCACTCCACACCACCCTGGGTTAGACACTGGCTATATGCAAATCAGCTCTGACCCTGTGCCTCATGGGAACAGTCCAGCCCAAACTACCAAGCCATGTCTTTCCCAGACCGGAATCAAGCATCCAAGGACCGGTTTCTGGCTATCAGCCTTCATCAGCCTGGATAGCTTGACTCCAGTGGTGTGGAGAGCCTGGGACTCACGTCTGAGCATACCCAGCCCACTCGGGGTGAAAATTGCAAAAAACACAGTTGATGGACAGAATGTAGAACAATGTCATATAATTCATCCCAGTACAAGGATATGGGCCTAAATCCATCGTTTTTTTTGCACTCCACACCACCCTGGGTTAGACACTGGCTATATGCAAATCAGCTCTGACCCTGTGCCTCATGGGAACAGTCCAGCCCAAACTACCAAGCCATGTCTTTCCCAGACCGGAATCAAGCATCCAAGGACCGGTTTCTGGCTATCAGCCTTCATCAGCCTGGATAGCTTGACTCCAGTGGTGTGGAGAGCCTGGGACTCACGTCTGAGCATACCCAGCCCACTCGGGGTGAAAATTGCAAAAAACACGGTTGATGGACAGAATGTAGAACAATGTCATACATTCATCCCAGTACAAGGATCTGGGCCTAAATCCATCGTTTGTTTGCACTCCACACCACCCTGGGTTAGACACTGGCTATATGCAAATCAGCTCTGACCCTGTGCCTCATGGGAACAGTCCAGCCCAAACTACCAAGCCATGTCTTTCCCAGACCGGAATCAAGCATCCAAGGACCGGTTTCTGGCTATCAGCCTTCATCAGCCTGGATAGCTTGACTCCAGTGGTGTGGAGAGCCTGGGACTCACGTCTGAGCATACCCAGCCCACTCGGGGTGAAAATTGCAAAAAACACGGTTGATGGACAGAATGTAGAACAATGTCATACATTCATCCCAGTACAAGGATCTGGGCCTAAATCCATCGTTTGTTTGCACTCCACACCACCCTGGGTTAGACACTGGCTATATGCAAATCAGCTCTGACCCTGTGCCTCATGGGAACAGTTCAGCCCGAACTACCAAGCCCTAACTACCAAGCCCGTTGCAGGCCCCCATGATGAAGCCAAGGTACCCCCCTGCATTTGCATACACAATGCGGCAGGCACCGCACGGTGCCTGCCGCTTTGTGTATCCAAATGCATGCCATGCATGGTATTCAGTCGTATCCTGCTTGCTGGTTTGGGACCACCGACAGGAGGTCGGTCAGTCCCAGTTCCAGATCAATGTCGGATGTGCAAGTACAGTTGTGTTCTGAAGAAAAAATGGTGGTGGGAAGCAATTTCCAAAAAGCACTCCAGTGACTGGTGGCAACTCCTAATCCAATCCTAAAGTAATTCTCTCAAATCACTTAGGGGCAGATTTAAAAGCCCCTTGCAACACTTTTGCCCTGCCATTCCGTCGTTTTTGTGATACAGCAGGGGCGTAAAAAATGCAGCCTATTTATAACGTGACTCATCTAGGGAGATGCGTCATGTTATAAAGCTCTGCTTCACATTATAACTGCGTCAGGTATAATGTATGCAGGGTGGGCGTTCCCATGCAGGAAAGCCTCGTAAAAGTGACGCCGTGAAATCTACAAGATTTACTGCATCACTTCTAGGACGCCACTACATCAAAACCTTATGCCTGCTTGAAGCAGGTGTAATGTGTGGTGCAGAGTAGTGGGAATAGGCCTCAAAATTCATTCCTGGAGTTGCGTCATGCTTGTGACACGACTCGAGCAATGTTAGACTTTTGCCCCAACAGATACGTCAGAATTTCTGATGCATCGGTCAATCCTTGCACCATGGTGCGCCGTATTGTGAATATGGCGTATCCATGGTGGTCTCAAAATTAAAGGGAGAGGCCCAAATGTCCAAGGGGCAGGGTGCCAACACAATCAGCGTAAAATAAAGATTCCCTTGGATCAATCTGCCCAACAGTCACCTTTCATACAGTCTATTAAATCTCTCACCCGCACTGGTACCACAGTAAAGGATCCCCACAGTTATGAAGACAAACACACTGTAACAGAAACTTACAAATATATGAAGAGATATACAAATGTATTTGTTAATAAAAAGAGGTTAAAAACATGATCATGAAAATTACATTTATAATCTGTAATCTTAATGAAGACAAGTTACAAACAAAGAGACAGTATCAAATGAATCATATCGAAAACATCCAAATTATTAATTCGTTTAGATCTATTCACAAAATCAGGCAATTATAAAAAAAACTCAGTACAATAGTCCCTCGAATTTAATTAAAAACACATGCGTCAATGCGTTTCGGTGTGCTGTCTGATATGCACCACATTTCTCAAGACAAAAAGAAGTTCAGATGTCTCTTAATTTCAGTCGCAACATTAAAAAGACCAGAATAGTCTCATGATTAAAGCCTCTGGGGTCACACTTATCAATGAAATCCTTCCAAACGGTTATACCCTACCTTTCTGGTTATAACAATGGTCTGGCACTTAAAGGTAATGCTTCAAAGCATCACGAATTTCAACAATTAGGGAGGTAACCTCCAATTGTGGGTGCCCCTTTTCCTCGCCACTCTGATGGCCTATTAATCACAGGATAATGTGATAATCTGCATGGGTGTCAATAAAAAACAGATATCTCACTCTTGGGTGGTCTGTTAAATGGAAAGTTTGAAAACTCCGGCCCCTTGTGATTCTTTTTTACATGAAAGGGACCTCACCGTTGTGGTTTCCATATACGGTAAACCTTTGTTTCGATGTGAATCAAAAATCCATCCAGTCCCGGGGTGCCTGATTTAGTGAATAGATCTCAACAAATTAATAACTTGGATGTTTTCGATGTGATTCACTTGATACTGTCTCTTTGTCTCTTTGTTTGTAACTTGTTTTTATTAAGATTACAGATTATGAATGTCATTTTCATGATCATGTTTTTAACCTCTTTTTATTAACAAATACATTTGTATATCTCTTCAGATGTTTGTAAGTTCCTGTTGCAGTGTGTTTGTCTTCATAACTGTGGGGATCCTGTACTGTTGTACCAGTGCGGGTGAGAGATTGAATAGACTGTATGAAAGGTGACTGTTGGGCAGATTGATCCAAGGGAATCTTTTATTTTACTTATCCATGGTGGTGCAAGGGTTTCTCAGGGTGGCGCAGGGAAAGTGACGCAACTCTACAGATGCGTCACTTTCATGTAAAACTGCCCCTTAATCTGAATGTGTCTGTCTGTAACACAACTGGTGCTCATGTAAAGCGCTCTGACCTTCGGGTCTAGTTCACGCTATATAAAACTCCCAAAAAAGGTTGTTCAAATATTTTATAATGAATACGTAACTTTTCGATATTTGTTTAAAATGTAATTATGCTTATATCTGTAATGATTTTAAATAATATAGTGTAATTTAACATTATTACCAATGGGAAAGTCCCTCTCTCCATTATTTTTTATGGAAGGGTGTTGCACTATCAGTGGTTGGCCATATGTTGTGCTGGGCTTACTACTCATAAGATTGACTCCACTCCTTTTTTCAGAGGGATGATGCATGTAAGTTTACACTCCTAAGTAACTTTTTCATTCAGATTTTGTGAATAGCCAAAAATAGCAAAGTTACTCCAAAGTGTGAAAGTAAATTACATGGGTAAATCCCTCACAAATGTAAGTTACCTTTGTGAAAAGTCCCATAGTGTTCGCAACACTAAACATTCGCCTTGTTAGCCTTTTCTTTTTTAAATAGCACTACACTTCTGTCTTTAAGAATCACAGTCCCACACCATGTATCGTAGTTCCTTAAAACTTTAGAGTACCTGCAGAATCTCCAGGGGTGCTCTGTCATCATATTAGCAGTAAATGAAAAACCAGTGAAGCACAAACTATCCTCCACTCTCAGAGAAAATTAGCTAGCCTGGAGCAGCACTTCACAAAAACAAAATACCGCCTCTCAGATGCCAGGGCTCCTACTGACTGCCTCAAAAGCTGATTCCAGCTTGCACTTTTGTCTGCTCAGCATCATGTGGCTCTGGACACTAGCTCACTTAATCTCCCCGATGGCCCCCAGCACCATGAAACCCTTAACCCTTTCAGTGCTCATGATGGAATGGTTCCGTCATGAGCACCAGTGCTCCTGTGCTCATGACGGAACCATTCCCTCATGTGCACAGGCTCACTAAATACCTCTGCTGCAAACAGCAGAAGAATTTCTTTTTTTTTTGGGGGCCTTGGGAGGTGGGGAAGAGCTTTCCCAACATCCCGAGGCCTGTTTATTATTTTCATAAATCTCATGGCGTGCTGACTTTATTACATCAAAAAATGAAACTGAAACGTAGTTTCAGTTTCATTGTTTAGGTGCTCGTGGGACTATCTAAACCCCCTCCCCCCCACGAGCACCGAAACACTTAGGAGAGGTATCGATGGAAAGGGGAGTATCTCCCCTTTCCAATTGTACCCTTCCTTAGTAGCCCCTCGAGGGCGATCCCCAAGAGGGGATCCACCCACTAGCCACCAGGGATGTGGGACTGACCCTTTGGCAAGGGCCTTTGCTCCCCCCATTTTATGTTGCCATAACAAGTCTATCTGCCCCCACCCCCCCTTGGGCAGTAGCACCAATCTGCCACCCGGGTGGGGGACGCAAAGCACCCTAGACGCCAAGGATTATTTTTTCATAGACCAGGGGTGGGGGCTGCCCAGAATGGGCATGCCAATGCCCCTACCCTTTCCCCCAGAAAAGGCAAAAGACATTATGTCCCCCCAGAAAACAAAACCACTATATATATGTACGCATACTATGCTACACATCACATTATACATATTATACATAAATATCTTGATGACAAGAGGGTCAATCGATTATGACACATGAATGTACAAACAATAACAGTGACAGTACATATCAAAGTGTAATGATTAGGCATTATTGAGCACTACTCAGAGCAGAAACCTTTTCAGATATTTCTTTTAAGAAATTGTGTGTTCCCAGAAATGTAGATCTCATTTCTTGTGAAGGGGTATATGTTCTCTCCTCTATGCAGGATGGGTGAGGAACAGGGTTATCCACTGCCCCCTTAAGACTTTAAGGGTCTACTATTATAAAGCTTATAGAGTCCTGGGGAGGAATAGGTTCTCAGGAATCTTTTGTGTTTAGATTTCTAAAGAGTTCTTCTATTAATAGACCCCCAATTAGGAAGGTGGTTCCAGACTGGAGTCCACAGTTAGTTTTAGATGCTTACTGAAGCACCCTTTTGAACCCCTTGAGACAGTGACCCTTTAGCATTTGACTAGAAAGGTGTTGTTTTTGGTTGCTGTAACCTCAGCCCATAGGTTGAGTGAGTTAGGATCCCGTCCTATACAGCCCCTTATTGAGATTTTTTGAAGATAAACTAGTTATAAGATTTGCCCCTGCTTTTGCCTAAAGTGTCTTAACTTTTCATGAGGATCTGTGTCAAGTTTGTACCAACTTTTTCTTCTGATGAGGACTCTACCACTCCCTTGAATGTTAGAAGAGCTGTACTGGATTACACCAAGTGAGCCTCTGCTTTCAGAACAGTATAATCCTTGTTTGTGAATGTTGGTCCTTTCTGAAAAGGTTTGAAGCCATTAGTACAATCCCTGTGCAGAGGGTAAGCTCTGCTATTGCTTCTGCATACAGTGAGCAAGGATCATCCTTTCCTCGGGGAGTTTAAGTAAGATCTACCCAAAGCCCAGGATGCACCTATCTTGGATATTTAAAAGGCAGCTACTTGGGCTCCTCCCTCTACTTTTGTTAAACTCTATTGTATTTCAAGTGGGTGCTTGGATGGTGATAGGTTTGGACCTAAAGTACTGTCAGTGGTATTGTAGTTGGAGCTGGGGAGCACTTTAATAAATATTTCTGTATTAGCATTTATGAGGTGCCTTCTGCTTTATTTTTTTCTGTATAGTATTATGAGGCCAGGGGAGCATCCAGATTAACCTGAAAGCTTTGGTATAGGAAACAAGGAGGTAATGTTTTAATTACTTAGGGCTATATGTATCATTCCAAATTGCGATCGCAATCAGCGAAATCCGCAGAATTTCGGCGTTTGTGATCGCAAATGGGCTTAGTGTTATTTTATTAATGAAAAACCGCTTTGCAAAATAAGGAATCGCAAAATTTGTGATTCCCTATGTTGCAATTGCATTTAAGGAATCGCATATTGTGATTCCTTAAATGCAATGTAAGAAGCACAGAAAAAGTGCAATTTGGCCTTAAGGAATCGCAAATTACCACCAAATTCAAGTTGGTGATAATTTGCGTTTTCTTTGAAAAATGCATTTTTTGCATTTTTCATGTGCACCCATGCTTATTTGTGGGGTGCAACAGGATGTCCCTTTGACACCCTTGCAACCTTGAAATTGCATTCTCAATTTGCGATTCTCTAATTGCTAATCGCAAATTGAGAATGTCTTCCCATACATTCCAATGGGCCTCTAGGCCCATAGGAATGAATGGGGAGGGTTTCCATAATTGCGAATCGCACTTTGCGATCCACAATTAAGCAATATGTAGGATTCTCAAAAGTTTTTGCAAATCCTACATACATCTCGTTTTGTGATTCTCAAGTAACAGTAAACATCTGTTATTCAGCACCAAGATACCCTTTGCGGTGAATGTGTGCTTTGCAAATACTTATGTCATGTTTTTCCTTGTTCCAGTTCCTTGCTTAACAAAATAGATAAGGGACTTTGAGAAAGGGTCGGAGGAGGAAAACTCCTCAGAAGTTAGCACTGTAACGAGGAAGGAAACGAGGAGGTACTAAATGAAAGAAGTCCCGCTTTTATCATGAAGACCCACATGCGCCTAACCTTTTTTTTCCTCGCAGTTTTAATAATGCACAAACTCTACCCGAAGGTACTGGAGTGAAAGTTCACATTACATTTTTTAGGCGGGGGGGGGGGGGTGAATTTAATGATTTGTCCAGAATTACAGGATGCTGAGCCGACGCCGAGACTTGAACCTGGTTCCCCAGTTGGCAGCGGCAATAGCAGGTAGTCAGGCGGGCAACTAGAGCCAAATTTCAGGGGGGGGGGGGCTGAAAAAGATTTGGGGGGGGGGGCTAATTCTTTCAGCCAGAGGCAGAGTGGCTCTAAGAAGGGGTTAAAACACAACAAAAGCCTCATTAACAAGTAAATGGTATTTTAAAGACCTGTCAAGTACTCAGGTGCGGCTGCAATTAGTTGACCGCCAGCCCGCAAGCTGTCTCAGCCCGGGCTGACACACAACATGGGAGAGGGGTTAGGGGGGGCGTTGGGGGGCTGAAGCCCGCTGTGCCCAATACACCTGCAGGTAGTAATAGTAGAGCCAGAAAGATAGGATTATCGCACCACCCTCACGTTCGAAGTAAATAAAATGTATGAAAGGCAATGCCAGTGGGGCTCAGAAAATTAAGCACTCAGTGCTGCCATCTGTGGGTCAATTACGGATAATGAACATAAATCCGAGCCTGGCCAACTCAGCCTCTTATTCTTCAAAAGTGAGTTTTGAATATGTGGTTAGCGCCTCGCGGTGATGTTTTCGTGTACTAACCAAAAGGCACTATTATTTTTATTGGGTCAGTCATGTGGCTGCATTATCAGATGAAGAGTAAAACAGCATCAAGGGATGAAGAAATCATTTTCATGTAATGCCTTTTTGACTTTACACTTTCCTTTGACCCCTGATGTGAGGAAAGCTAGAAAAACCGGCTTGTATTTTAGGCTGCAAGAATGAAAACTGCAATTGTATACCGAAACGTCCGGTATAATCATGTTACATTCAAAAGTGAAGCAATAGTGCTCTCTAGAGGTCGCCTCCAGGAATTATGGGCAAACAGCATTTGTGTCAGTCTATCTCATAATACTTTCCTTAAAATTCTGCTGAAAAAAATTGTTTAAGAGAGAAGAATCTTACGTCTGGCCTTGCTAACAAGCAACAATTGCAACTGGTGATTTTATTAAAATACCGCAAAGTTAAAGAAGTATACATAAGCATCCTTGCTTAATTGTTCTGCGGTAATAATAATGGCCATTTATAACGCGCAGACCTTCAGAGGACTGCCCTGAGGCGCGTGAACAAGGTCTCTTTTTTCATCATTAGTTATTGTTATTAGTATTATTATTGTTGTTTTTTTATTAATATTGTTACTGTTGTTGTTAATATTATTATCATTATTGTTAGTATTAGTATCGTCATTATCTTTTGTCTGTTGCTATAAGATGTTAGTTGTGTGGCTTTGTGTTAGTTAGTGGGTATGTTATGTTGGCGTGCGATGTGGGTGTGCTGCCATATTATTTTGATTCTGGTGGTGTATGATTGCAATTGTGTTGGTGTTCTATGGTGGGTGTTGGTTCCTGATGTAATTTGTGAGAATATATGTTGGTTGGTGGTAATGGTGGGAGTTCTGCTCGTTGTCACGTAGGTAATGTTGACACTTGTGATGTGAAGGTAGTGGTAATGGTGAAGGTGATAATGACAGCGGTGGCAATTTTGGATCACTGGCACAATATTGAGGTACACAGAATCATTGACACAAATATTGTGTCAAACATATTTTTTAGCACAATATTGCACTCCTATACCTATATTGGTAAGTACAAAAATATTTGGAAAAAATATATAATTGGCACTAAAATCGTCGAAAACTATACAAAAATATAGATTTTTTTTCAAATATAAAGAGTTAAAATTAGTAAATGCTAAATATTTTAATATATAAATTTAACGTACTGTAAATTAAATAAATTAAATATATGAAATATATACTTATATAAACACAGAAACACTTTTATATGTGTGTTTGTGTGCATATATCTATATTTCTATTTATAAGTAGTGTTACATATTTATTTATTTTATTTATTTATTTATTTATTTATTTATTTTGAAATTTTTATTGCGCAAACAAATACCCTAGGGTGTCTCGGCGCATGTGTGAGCTAGCAGGACCATAATAGCAGAGTTCACTGGTCAAACAGCACATAATTAATACAAATCTCTATTTCACATCAAATTATTTTTTGAAATGTTAAATGCATTACTATGTACATATATATATATATATTTTCACAGAAATACATTTAAAATATTTAGAGTAATAGAATGTAAAATAAATATTTTTATTAATTATGTTACACTATATACATATATTTCCTTAACACAAAAGTCCTCATGTCTCGAAGCCCTGGTGGAAGTGGTGTGCATTCAGGTGAGGAAACCCCACAACTGCCAATTCACTACTCTCAATGTACATAATTACTATTCAATAAATTAATGAATTATCAAATAATAAATAATTGGTATACAATTAATAATTAATCAACTTCTCACCTTATACACCTAAAATTAAACCAGCCTGCACCTAAAAAATAAATATATAACTAAAAAGAAGTATTACTTTACAGATTTAAAATCAATAAAATATTTAATTACCAAATAATAATTATTAGCTAATGAATTATTACTTAATTAACTTCCCAGCCTAGGCTCCTACAAACCTGAAGCTAAAATACAATTGAAATACATATGTAATATATAATTGACATATTTCAAATTTAATTAAATAATCAATTTACAAATAATTATTAATAGTATTTTCATAATTACTTAAACAACTTCCCACCCTATTCCCTTACAAATCTAGCATCCTGCAACTAATAAATAAGTAAAGTAAATCTGTATTCCACATTTTACATAATAAAAAACAATTACATAATTAATTAACCATTATTAATAAATTGTTAATTCATTATTACTTAACTAACATCCCACCCTAGACCCCTACAAACCTAACAGCCCACAACTAAAATATAAGTAAAATAAATAAATAATCCATACATTATTAAAATAAAAATTAATTAAATCATTAATTAACAAATAATGATTACTTGTTAATTATTTTAATACTTACTTAACTTCCCACCCTATACCCCTACGAGCCTAACAGCCCACAAATAACATATTACAGAAATGAATCAGTATTACATAATTTACATAATTAAAAACACCATATAATTAAATAAAATGCATTAAATAAATCATAACTAATTATTACCTAATTAACTTCCCACCCTATCTCCCAATAAACCCAACAACCTGCAACAACAATATAAATTACCACTGAGATTCTAATAAAAAATCGTGATTTCACTGAAAATTACAAGTTATATTTAAAAACAAAAAATAACATTTTATAAACAATAATAACGCATAAAATTAATATATCAACTAACACCCATTGAAATAATTAAATAGCAATGTCTTAACCACTATATGCTTGAAAACAATATTAATAACATCAGTATTATTTAAAATAATATTGCTTACCTCAAAAAACGATATTTTTGTCAACATTAATTGTGCATCACAATATTTGCGTGTCCTGTATTTCTTTCTACCAATATTTTTCACTCATTATTTTTTCCAAACACCAGTAATTTTAGTAATGTTGATAGTGGTGTTAATAATAGTGGTGGAAATAAGGGTTAGGGAGGTGGTCAAAGCAGTGGTAAAAGCAGTGGAAGAAGCAGTGGAAGGTGTTTATTGATGGGGTTGCTCCTCCAATTGAATTATATACTGGTTCTGATTCCTAATTTAGGGAAAGAGTCTCACCAAACTATTAATCAAGTATCTTGCTAATTAAAAACACAGTGCCAACCAGAAAAGCACATCCTAACAGTGGGAAAGCATGATACAAGCACCAGATATTTCCCTAGAGAAATGTGTGTAAATTTTTTAAGCAACATAAAACAATGTTAAAGTCAAAAAAGAAACCAATAACATTCCTAAACCAATTTAGTAAAAATGAGGAAACTATAACAAACAAAATGAAAGAAAAATTGTCAAATCAGATTTAAAGGAACCATATATTTTCAAAAGTTCAAGTCTAAACGCACCACAAAAACAATACTAAGCAAAATGTAAGAAAATAATTTCAGGTGCGATTTCAAGTTGACCATAATGCAGCGAGGAGTCAGGTAAGCTTAGCACGTCACACAATTCCAAAGTTGTCCCAGTGAGTAGTCATTTTTATTAAACTCAAACTCCTCCATCAGAATAAGAGAGGAATCTTGGGTCAGTGAGGGCATCTTCTAATCGGATATTTCAAGCCCTGGCTCTCACTGATGCCTCCAGTTTTGGTGCCAAAAAGCTCTTATTCAGACACAAGTGGAAATGTATGGCACTGAGGTCACTTTGCCATTAGGGTAACTCTGCTGCCTTGTCCCTGTCCAAGAGTTAACCTTGGGCTTAGTCACTTTGTGCCCTTCCTGGGAGCCACTTCACACTCAGGGGCCCATTATGATATTGAGCGGATTGCCACCGCCGGGCCAGAGGTGGCAATCTGCCTGCCAAATGTCCCTGGTTTCACCCCCACCGTATTAGTATGGTGGGGACACCGCGGCGGACGGGGACACCGTCCACCGCTTTTCCGCCGGTAGGATTCCCAGCCGGTGGAAAAGGGATTTAATATGGTTCCGGTGCCTTGAAGGCACCACCATCCATATGATGATGCATGCCTTTCCATGGCGGAGACTCCGCCATTGAAAGGCATGCAGGAAATCTCCATGGGGGCCCATTGTGGGCCCCCAGGGGGTGGGGGGTGTGGGTGGCTGTTCTGGGGGATACCCATGGTACCCCCATCATTGCCATGCACAAGGTGGCAGACATCGCGCAGTGCCTGTCACGTTGTGCATGGCAATGCACAACATGGACATTGACATTGTGGCGGGTGCTGCTTAAAGCACCGCCCGCCGCAATGTTAATGTCTAGGATGCGCCTGCCAATGTGGCGGGTGCATCCTAATTTGCATGGCGGCACGGCAGCAACCAGTAACTTCGGCGTCGGTCCCGTGCTCCGTTGCGGTGGCGGGCGGACATAGTCCACCCGCCATCATAATAGGCCCCTAAGTTATCTTGATAACGTTCAAGGGGGAGTTTTGATCTTTTGAAAGAGGAATTCATCTAACGGGCTAAATTTACTGATGAATATATATTTGCATTGAAAAACAGTTTTCTTTAATCTCAAAAGATGTGTTGGCTGACTGGTGTTTATGATTAACTGAAGTCTATTAAATTGATTGGAAGATCAATTTTGCAGTACAACATCTTTGGGTTTTGACTCTCAATTATATTTGTTGGAATATTATTTGGAGTTACCTCCTTTAAGAAAGATTACCTTTGGACTTTTTCACTTTTCTTGAGCGCAATATAATCAAGCTGGGCACGGTTGGATGCAGTACCCATGCAGGGTTCCATGAGGTTTGAAACCAACAGGTCCCGCAGAAGATTTTATCTTTGATGCAAAAAACATAGAGGTTGCACAATTCTTAGGCAGGCTAGGCACTTTGGGAAGTACTTTGAAGGTTCAAAATTGAATACATCTCAGCTCTTGGAGATGCTAGAAACCATCTTCCTGATGGATCCTACAACTCCCTAACAGCCAGAGGAAACTCCCGGAGTCCAGACCTCAGTTTTGCAGTGGGGGCAAACTCATAGTCCACTACAGTACACTCCCAACTGGCCTGCAGGTTCTTCCACAGAGGAATCCTTTTCTTCAGCCATTTTAGTCCTTGAAGTGATAGGTCATCCAGATTGATGCTGACAGTACTTTCAAAGCCAAAGGTATGTAGTGGAGTAGGTTTCTCTTTCCTTCTCTATGTAGGCTAGAATTCAGGAACCAAATGTCCTCTTCTTCATTTAGGGGCCGATTCCGATGCCATAGGAAACGGCTCCGATCCTCGGTCGGAGTCGTTCCTACGGCATCGTTATTTCCTGTTTGGATTAATTTCTGACCGACTCATTTTGATGGAGTCGGTAGGAAATGAATCCAAACAGGATTTCCGAATGGCTTACGAAGGGCTCGGAGAGCCCGTCTGCCATTCGGAAAGGGGCCTGTAATCCCAAAGGCGGCTCTTTCCGCCCGAGGGATTCTGATGGAAGATTCCCACAGCCTTTCTGACACAGAAAGGCTGTGGTAATCCGACTTTGGGGGCTCCCAGCAGGGCCCCCATGGGTGCAAGGCCTCCGGATGAAAATATGGTGCCTGCCATGGGGTGCAGGGATGAACTGCACTGCTGCTCTTTACAATGAGAGCATGCATCCCGTTTCCGTTGTAAAGAATAGGATTGTGAGCGAATAGTATTTGGTCATATCCTGCTTGCTGGTTTGGGGCCGTCGACAGGAGGTCGGTCAGTCCCAGTTCCAGATCGATGTCGGATGGACTCAGATCCATCCGACATCAAAATCGGCTGCTTAGTGTCTTCCAAGTACAGTTATGTTCTGAAGAACAAATGGTGGTAGGTAGCAATTTCCAAAAAGCACTCCAGTGACTGGTGGCAACTCCTAATCCAATTCTAAAGTAATTCTCACAGCACAGTCTGTCTTCTTTTGCAACACACCCACTTATGTTATTGTAATCAATTCCAGAAATCCTAATTCTGCACCTTTCCAAAGTGGCATAATATTTTGCCAGGGTATGGAGCTCTGAATTCCTATGCTGGGCTGTCTAAAGAAATGAAGGCACACCTCCTGAAAACAAACCCTGACTGGTTCCAAGGTGAAGCTCCCTACCCCCTATTGATACAGAGACAATCAGGGTGGGGGTGGAGCATCTACAAAGGCTCTCTGTCTTTACAGAACCTCTCGAATTAAGCAATGTGCTCTGGAAGAGTCCTGCTAGTTATTTGACATGGTAATCTGTTTCCAGTCCATATTTCAAGATAACTGGCGGTACTCATGACTCCCACATTTCCATTAGTATTATAGCAGTATACTAATGATCTCTGCATCTTTGTCCCAGCTTGTCAAATAAAACATAGCGCTTTATTCATAAGCCCAATTTCACCATTGAACCATGCTGAAATGTAGAACAAAAGAAAAATGCTAAAGCACATTTAACTTACTTTTGAATCAATCATTCATTGATTTGAATATATTAAATTACATTAAAACGATCTTGTTGAAGTTTCAAACAGTAATGTAACAAATATTATTATAATGAAGTAACAATTATTAAAAGTGATGTATAAAATTAATTGAAAGTAATGTAACTATATGTTTGTGGAATCTAACATTGACTTAATGGGAGAGGATGTGGCCTAACAGCATGGCGGTCAACCTCAAAGCTGGGGAACCGGGTTCAAGTCTCGTCAGGGACGCTCAACATCCTGTGATTCCGGGCAAATCACTTAGGGGCAGATTTAAAAGCCCCATGCAACACTTTTGCACTGCCATTGCGTCATTTTTGTGACGCAGCGGCTGCGTAAAAACGTAGGCCAATTTGCAACGTGATGCATCTAGGGAGATGTGTCACGTTGTAAAGCCCTGCGTCACATTATACCAGCGTCAGGTACAGGCGTGCAACACCCATTGGGCTCACCGGGCTTCAGCCCCCCCCCCCCCCCTCGTGTGTGTTAGCCCGGGCTGACACAGCTTCCCGGGCTGGCGACGTCTAATTGCAGCCGCACCCGAGTACTTCACAGGTCTGTAAAAGAACATTTAAATGTAAATGAGGCTTTTGTATGTTTTCATCGCTTCTTACAGCCACTCTGGTTATGGCTGGAAGAATTAGCCCCCCCCCCAATCTTTTTCAGCTCCCCCGAAATTTGGCTCTAGTTGCCCGCCTGGTCAGGTATAATGTATGCAAGGTGGGCGTTCCAAAGCAGGAAAGCCTCTTAAATGTGACGCAGTAAAATCTACAAGATTTCACTGCGTCGCTTCTAGGACGCTACTGCGACAAAACCTCACACCTGCTTGAAACAGGTGTAAGGAGTTGCATAGTGCAGGGGGAATAAGCCTCAGAATGCATTGCTGGAGTTGAGTCGTGCTTGCAACACAACTCGAGCAATGCATGACTTTTGCCCCAACAGATGCGTCAGAATTTCTGATGCATCAGTCAATCCTTGCGCCATGGTGCGCCGTAATGGGAATACGGCGTATCTATGGTGGCGCAAGGGTTTCTCTGGGTGGCACAGGGAAAGTGGTGCATCGCTACAGATGCGTCACTTTCTTGTAAATCTGCCCCTAATCTCCCCGTGCCTAACACAAAAAAAATGAACGTGTCTGTCTGTAACACAACTGGTGCTCATGTAAAGCGCTCTGACCTTCGGGTCTATTTCACGCTATATAAAACTCCAAAAAAAGGTTGTTCAAATATTTTATAATGAATATGTAACTTTTCGATATTTGTTTAACATTAAATTATGTTTATATCTGTAATGATTTTAAATCATATAATGTAATTTAACATTATTTCCAATGGGAAAGTCCCTCTCTACATTATTTTCTATGAAAGGGTGTTGCACTATCAGTGGTTCGCCATATGTTGTGCTGGGCTTACTACTCATGAGATTGACTCCACCCCGTTTTTCAGAGGGAGGATACATGTAAGTTTACACTTCTAAGTAACTTTACATTCAGATTTTGTGAATAGCCCAAAGTAGCAAAGTTACTCCAAAGTGTAAAAGTAAATTACATGGGTAAATTCCTCACAAATGTAAGTTACCTTTGTGAACAGTCCCCATAGTGTTCTCAACACTAAACATTCGCCTGTTCTTTTTTAAATAGCACTACACTTCTTAAGTCTTTAAGTATCACAGTCCCACACCATATATCCCTGTTGCTTACAACTTCAGAGTAACTGCAGAATCTCCAATGGTGCTCTGTCTTCTTATTAGCAGTAAACGAAAAACCAGTGAAGAACAAACTGTCTTCCACTCTCAGAGAAAACTAGCTAGTCTGGAGCAGCACCTCACAAAAACAAAATACCACCTCTCAGATGCCAGGGCTCCTACTGACTGCCTCAAAAGCAGAATACAGCTTGCATTTTCGTCTGCTCAGCATCATGTGACTCTGGACACTAGCTCACTTTATCTCCCTGATGGCCCCCAGTGCCATGAAACCCTTACATCTTTCATTGCTCATGATGGAATGGTTCTGTCACGAGCACCAGTGCTCCTGAGCTCATGACGGAACCATTCCGTCATATGCACAGGCTCACTAAATCCCTCTGTTGCAAATAGCAGATAGATTTCTTTTTTTTGTTTGTTGGGCCTCGGGAGGTGAGGAAGAGCTTCCCCAACCTCCCGAGGCCTGTTTTTTATTTTCAATGTAATGAGGATTGCGCTCATGGCGCGCTGACGTCATTACGTCGAAAAACGGAACTGAAACTTAGTTTCAGTTTCATTGCTTCGGTGCTCGTGGGGCTATCTTACCTCCCCCCCTGCCCTCCCCACACCGAAACACTTAGGAGAGGTATCGTTGGAAAGGGGAGAACCTTCCCTTTACTCCCCCATTTTATTTTGCCATAACCAGTCTATCTGCCCCCCATTGGGGGCAGTAGCACCAATCTGTCACTCGGGAGGGGGGGGGGGGGCGCAAAGCTCCCTAGACGCCAAGAATTATTTTTTTTATAGACCAGGGTTGGGGGCTGCCCAGAATGGCCATGCCAATACCCCCACCCTTCCCCCCAAAAGAGCAAAAGACTTTCTTCCCCCCTTCTTTTTTTTTTTTTGGCGGCGCTTTTGTTTTGCCATTTTCCCCGACCGCCGCCGGAAGAAGTCGTCCTCAGGTGAGTGCTTGCTGTCCCTTCTCCCTCGTTTAGTTGTGCTGCCCGCCCCCCCCGCGCGTTTGTTGTGTTTGCTGTCCTTTTCCCTCGTTTGGTTGTGCTGCCCGCCCCCCCCCGCGTTCGTTGTGCTTGCTGTCCCTTCTCCCTCGTTTGGTTGTGCTGACCACCCCCCACCCTCCCGCGTTTTTTGTGCTTGCTGTCCCTTCTCCCTCGTTTGGTTGTGCTGCCCGCCCCCCCCCCCACGTTCGTTGTGCTTGGTTTTTTTTTAAGTTATCTTGAATCTTTGACTGCCATAAGCTGTTCAATTAGAATTCATCAGCAGTGCTGTTGCATGGGTCATTGTAAACATTACTTCACTTCTGAATGAGGTGCATTCTTTTCCCCTTACACATAAAAATACTCCCTAAGCTTCCCCTCTTGGCATTATACGAGAAGATCCGAAGACGTGGCCAAACTTTTTGCTTTGTCCCACACTCGTATCTTTTCCCCAAGTTCCTTTTAAATCGTGTCTTCCCCACCCTCCTGGCCAGTGTTTGAACTTTGTTTTTTTGGTGGGGTTTTTTTTCTTCATGAGCTCTGGACATGTTTTGCAGTGCCAGCTCCGTTTTTTCCACCTTCCCCCCAAAAAATGTATATTTTTCTTTTCCCCTGGGCACCTCGAAGCCACTCTTTCGTCATTTCATACCGACACTCACTTTCCTTCCTCATATATTAAATCTTTGCCGGCACTTTCATTGGAAATTAGACCGGGGATGACAGAAACATTGAGTTTGCGTCCAAGGCGGGCCACTGCCAGACCCAAATAAAACCTACGTTTGCAGTTACTCCTTTTTGGCAAACACGCCGTAACCCTGGGGTGAAAAGAGAAGGGCTGCTCTTAATAATGGCCTCTCTTGTCGTGCTTCACAGAAGAGAGGCCTTTCTCATGCTTCTGGTCATCTGAAAGCATAAGACACTGATTGCTACCCTCACAGGCCTGAGAAGAGCCAGATGTTTTTGTAGCCTGACCAACGCGATAAGAATTTACATTTTACTATGATATTATAATGACCTAAAATCGCCCGCCAGAGCCTTCTGATAGTTGTACCGTGCAGTTGACTGTTTGAATCATTTAAACGTACCCGCTCCTATCCTGGCCCGACTCTTTGAGATAATAAGCAGTTGTAAGCTTAGCATTAAGTTACAGATTTACAGGGTTTGTTTTACTCTCATAAATATTTGAATAGTGATATAGTATAAACGAGGAAATCTGTGCAGCAGAGATTGTGCTTCAAAAATAACTATGTACGCAGGAGGAAAGATTATTTTAATGAGAAAAAGCCTACTGTGTAGTAAGTAATTTGCTTCTTTGCATTGAGTATAGCGTGAATGGAGGGTTCAACATGCATTAAGAGAACAGTTTTACAGACTGGACTATTTTGATAAATAGATATCTGATTTGTGGCAGAAAATGTCTCGGTGCTGTCGCTGCTTTTGTTTGTTGCTGTTACCTCATGCCCTGCCACTGTGAGTACCGTCTAATTGACACGCGGTTAAACCAGTGTATTTTGTGTTTGGTTTTTGCATTGTTTCTGTCATGTTTCCATGGAGTTTGCATTTACAGGGACTCCTCTTCTTCCGCATTGCTTCATTCGCTCCATGCTGGTGATCCTCAGTTTAGAGTTGGAATTCCGTCGGGCTAAGTCTTGCCGAACAGATAGCATGAAGTCTTGCTTTGCTTTCCGCGTGCGGTCCGACAACTTTAAATGGGCTTAGACTTGGAGCCAGCCCATTGCCTACCTCTGGTTGGCTTTATTGGCACTCTTGTTTACTTGCTACTGTGTGCGCATGGGTGGCTCGGTCTGTCTGTGTCCGCGTGGGGGGCTCTGTCTGTCTGTGTGCACGTGGGTGGCTCTGTCTCTCTGTGTGTGCGTGGGTGGCTCTGTCTGTGTGCGCATGGGTGGCTCTGTCTGTGTGCGCATGGGTGGTTCTGTCTGCCTGTGTGTGCGTGGGTGGCTCTGTCTGTCTGTGTGCGCGTGGGTGGCTCTGTCTGTCTGTGTGCGCGTGGGTCGCTCTGTCTGTGTAGGCGTGGGTGGCTCTGTTTGTCTGTGTGTGCGTGAGTGGCTCTGTCTGTGTAGGTGGCTCTGTGTGGGTGGCTCTGTGTGTGTGTGTGGCTCTATGTGAATGACTGTGTGAGCGGCTCTGTATGTGTGTGTTGGTGGCTTTGTGTGGGTGGCTCCGTGTGGGTGCAAATGCAATAGGTCTCACATTTGCGAGCGATTAAGCTATTGGCATTGTAAATGACAATGTCATTTATTTATGTTTTCAAAACAAAAACATAAATAAAAATAATGTCATTAGCAATGCCAATGGGTCTAACTTTAACAATGCCGAGACCATTGCATTGTAAATGCTTGTTAATATGTAGCGGTGGAGGCTGCCCAGAAAGGGCATGCTAATGCCTCCACTCCAAAAACATTGCTACAGTCTTTTTGCCCCCCCCTGGGGGACAGATAGTCCACTAGGCACCAGGGATTTTTTTTTTCAAAATTCGGGGTGGGGGCTTCCCAGTACAGGCATGCCTATGCCCCCACTCCCCAAACAATTGCTACAGTCTTTCTGCCTCCCTCAGGAGGCAGTTGGGGGCAGTAGCCCCTGATCTTCCCCCCTAGGGTGGAAGAAAGCTCACTAGGCACCCGGGATTTTATTTTTCAGAGTTCGGAGGGGGCTGCCCAGAACGGGCATAATAATGCTCCCCCCCAAAATAATGCCACAGTCTTTTTGCACCCCCTGGAGGCAGATGGGCAATAGCCCCTTATCTGCCCCCCTAGGCAGCAGAAAGCCCACTAGGCACCAGGTATTATTATTATGTTTTTAAACGTAGAGGCTGCACAGAATGTGCATGCCAATGCCACACCCCCAAAAATTTAGAACAGTCTTTCTGTCCCCCCCCCCCCATCCGGGAGGCAGATGGGGGAAATAGCCCCTTATCTGCCCTTCCGGGGGGCTGAAAGTCCACTAGGCACCAGGGAATATATCTTTTCAATGGTCAGTGGGGGGGCTTCCCAGAATGTTCATGCCAATGCCCCCACCCCCCTCCAAAAATGCCACAAACTTTCTGCCCCCACCAGGAGGCAGTAGGGGGCAATAGCCCCTGATCTGCCTCCCCAGGGGAGCAGAGGACCCACTAGGCAGCAGGGATTGTGCTGGGTTCTTTGTACATAGGGGTGGGGGCTGCCCAAAATGGGTTTACCAATGCCCCTCCCAAAAAACAATAGCCACAGTCTTTCTACCCCCTTGGGGCCATATCAGTGATGGAAAGTTCTAGAATATGTATGGATCCACAAACTTCCACCCACCCAGCATTCCCCAAAGTCTCCCGATAAAAATGGTACCCCACTTGTGTGGGTAGGCCTAGTACCCGCAACATAAAACATCCCAAAACGCAACGTGGACAAATCACATTTTTCCAGTGAAAACTGACCCTTTTTAGGTCTCGCCTACGCAGCCTGCATGCGTTCTTAGGAAAAAGACCTTATGGAATCGATTCACTTTTCGCCCTAAAAAAATGCATGCGTTGTATTGCTTTCAATGGTAACGCATGCACGTTTGGCGATTCCCTTGCGGAAGTGAGCTTTGACACCATATGTTTGTAATTAACTTGCAAACACATGGTGCCCCTGGCTCGCTCCCGCAAGGGAAATGCTTTGTTAATTCTCGGTTGCACTCCCCTCAACCCTCCCACTGTGCGGTCAGAAGGGGGTCTGGTTGCAGCAGCTTTCCCAGTACAAATAAAAGAATTGATGTAAATTGTTCGGCCGTAGACACGCAGTCTTCTCCTGACAGCGCAACCACCCTTGAGATATGAGATCAGACCTCATTCTATTAAGCGCACTTAGCTGGAAGCCTCCCATTAGGCACTGAGTTAACAGAAGAAAGTCCCATTCCCCGCATTTAAACATCCCACCTTATCACAACTCAATTTCCATGGGCGATGGAAGCACTGACTGCCGGTCGGTGGCAGGGCGAAGCCAGGCCTGGTGATCGCATTTTCATGTGTTAATGAGGGTGAGCGTGGCTGGTGGGGAGATTTTTTTCAAGAGGCAGTCTGTTTGGTTATGCACAGGCCGCCCCCTCATGCTTCTCCGCATGGTTCTGTCTACACCCAAGAAGTGGTCTGATTGGCGGACGCGCCGCTCCTGTCTGGATCACCACAGGTGCAGGCCTTCCCTTGCCCAGTGGGGGCAGCCCTGGTCTGTAATTAGGGGGGCATCAGCCTGCTGTTTGTTTCGAATTGAACTTCTGCCACCTTTTGCCCATTGCTGTACGGAAAGCCACTTTATTCGCAGGTCATGCTGGCAGACATTTGGAACGAATGCCTCACATGTCTGCAAAGCTGATAAAAATGTGTGCAAATCTCTCTCCGTCATGTGGGCACTGGCAGTGGAGAATAATTGTTTACCCGCACTAGCACTCGAGAGACCCTGTCAGCGCCTCTCTTACCTTTATTAATTCTTTTATAGCTGGTTGATTTTATCTGTTACGTGAAGGAATTCTTGTCTAGTTATTGATCTATGAATTCGTGTTTTTGGCCATTTTTTTTAATTCAATCCTGGTTACGATTTTTTCCATATTCAAGCAGAAAATACCTCTTTAGAGATGTAAAACTGATTTGAACCACAGACAACAAGCATTGGCATAGCCAATAGGTCTCGCCTTTGGGACCTAATAAGTGTTTAACCATGCAACAGTTACTGTTGCTGCATTACTAAATACGTATAAGGTTCCAAAGGCGAGAACTATTGGCTATGCCAATGCTTGCTTCCTAATGTGCTTAGCTCTAGATTTTGAACCCTACCTCTGCTGGCACCTAGAGAAATTTAGCAAACTATACATTTTTGAAAACTAGACACCCAGGGGAATCCAGGCTGGGTGACTTGTGTGGCTCTCATCAGGCTCAGTTACCCAGAATACCTTGCAAACCGCAAACTTTGTAAAAACAAAAAAAACATTTCTATGATGGAAAGTTCCGGAATCTGCATGGATCCACAAAATTCCAGGGAAACGCTGGGTGGTAGAACATTAGCCACCTTAAGTGCGCCGGGTATGCCCAGACGTGGGTCCCAGGCTGACTGTACCAATAGATTCAAGCTAGCCTGGCTGAAGAGGGGTGATACCCTGAAACCGGTCCCAGGATGCTTGTTTCCAGGCCAAGGGGGACCTGGCCTTACAGTTCGGGCTGGACTGTTCCCCTGGGGAGCAGGGTCAAGACTGATTTGCATATGGCTGGGTACAAACTGGGGTGTGACCCCGAGCGATTGCCAAGATTAATTTAGGCGTTCCATCCTTCACCTTGTTGCTTTTGCCTTAGCTGTAGTCGGCGGGGGGGGGGGGGGGGAGGGGGGGGGTGAATGTTAATGACGCAATAGCAGACCAATAAATTCAGATAGCTGGCTGAACCATATATAATTGTGTTATATAAATAAATCTAGTGCAGTCAAAGGGTATTAGCCACTGCTAGCTCTAAAACGGTGTTAGCTAATGCCAGGCCTAAAAAGGAATATCACTGAGATGGGCAACGTTAGCACCTTTTTATTTATTAATGTATTCATCTATTCAGGTGTTTCAGATTTCATATGGCCACTGTGTAGCACCGGACAGAGTGGAACAAAGAATGCGGTTACTCTGTATAAATAACGTTATTATCATTTTTGTTAACCTCCTTGTTAATTCAAGTATTACTTTAAATAACCCCTTGTAAGGTCTAAAGCGCTTTATGGTTTGCCGATGAAGCGCCCAGGCGTGCATACAATTCATGTAGCGCTGAAGAGCCCTCGCGAGGTTACAGAGACCCTTGCGCCCATTCTGGGTGTTTACTTCATATGATTTCGGGTACATTTGATTTCTGTGATTTTTTTTTATGTCATTATTCTTATTATCAAAAATGGCATAGGAAAAAAAAATCCTGAGGGACAGAAAAGTATCGGCTAAACTTTCACTGAAAATAAAAGTCAAGTAATGTGTTTACAAATTTTAATTCCTTTTCGGCGGAGACCATCGAGCAAAACAGACATTTCTGTCATGCAGCTGAAAAAACATGTCATTTTAGGACACGCTCTTGCGGTTTAGTTTAGTCCAGAAGGGAATTCCTTTAGACTTACTATCCTGCAGCGCCACCTACTGGATTTACAAAGCCTCAGCAGCTCAGTGGACGGATTTGGCGTTTAGATAGATGTTTGGAGGTGTAAACTGCAAACTAATCAGGAAGATATGTGTGCAGAGGAGACACTTGGGTAGCTTAAATTTCTGCTTCCGGCTGATTTATCCACACATCTAAATGCCTAAAACATGTTAAACCCAGTGATGGGGAATAACTATTCAGATCCACGTTTGATTAATTCACACACTTACCACATGCTGGGACCAGGCAGTAGATATGTATCAGAGGCGTAAGGGACACCGGGCCCCCTATCTCTTTACATGAACGGGGCCCCCTCAGAATGTCTGTGCAGCGTGTCTCTAATAAAACAGCTGCAGTGTGGAGCTTTCTCTGAACGAACACCACTGCTGGCCCAGGACTGGAAAGAAACAAAGGCCCAGCAGATGTACATAGGAAAGTGTTGTGACACATTGAGAATCACAAAAAATAACAGGGATGGTGGCCTGCTGGGGTCAGCAGACCACCATGTCTGTGATTGCTTTTCAATAAGGATTTTTTTTTTTAATTCAGCCCATCTTCCTTAAAGGAAAAAAGGATGCTTTCAAAAATAAAAATAAATGTTTTCTTTTCATATTTAAGAGCAGGCAGTGGTCCACTGCCTGCTCTTAACCCCTTCCCTGCTCATGACGAGCTGAGCTCATCATGAGTTGCGCCGCTCGCATGCTCATGACGAGCTCAGTTCGTCATGTAACGCGGCTTTTAAAAAAAAGCCGCACAGCGCTAAAATAGCGGCCGCATGCATGCAGTTAAAAATGTTTTTACAGACATTCTCAAAGGAGAAGGGGACCCTTGGGAACACCTTCCCATTTGTGAGTGGTTGGTAAAATGCAAATGTTTTGCGACCACATTTTGATCGCAAAGCATTAACACATACCACTTTGATTCGGTATTAGGAAGGGACGCCCAAACGCACCCCTTCCTAACAGAGGCGGCTGGCACCACTAGAGTGTGGTGCGGTAGGCAAATGGGTGATGTGTGGGTTCACTTACTCGGATCAGGGCTAGTCGGTGTACCTACCCCAACGCTGACTTTACCCCCAACCCTCTATGTTTGTAAGAGATTTCATCAGACAGATCTCTGAAATGCTGTTACGACTGCAGTCAGTCCTATGTCACGGTCAGTCTCCACTCTTGAAGGCTGGTATTACTGGAGCAGTGCTTGCCAGTCACATGTCAGTCAGTTTGAACTCCGAGAGGTCAGCATGACGTGAGCTGCGTCACTCGCAGGTCAGAATCATCTTGAAAGTCGATGTGATTGGTGTAGAGTCAGTCAGTCACATGCCGGACTTCCATCTGAAAGGCTACGGATACGTTAGTACAGTCAGTCACAAGTCAGGTTAGACACTGAAAGGCGCTGTGACTGTAGTGTCTGACCTGTGAAAGGATGTATTACCTCAGCAGAGGGAGCGACTTAGCCACGTTACTGTTGACTCGAAAACTCATGCAGGGCTGTGGCATATAGGTTTGGGTCAGTGCAAAATGGACAAGTTTCCGAAAAGAAGGGAGAGTGGGGCATAGCCAGTCACAAGGCATAAATCAGAATACATGTTGTTTTCTGTTATCAGCTGATTTACTTTAGGTCGTTTGTTGCTCTCTATGAAACAACAATTGGAATGTTGGGAGCTCCATTGCAGACAATGGAGTGCTCCCTGCTTCTACGGGCCGGTAAAGGCCCGCAGAGCAACATTCCAATGTTCTACAAAGGCTTCTCGAAGTTCGAGGGGATTTATATCCCCTCGAGCTTCGAGAACCCTTTGTTTAATTTGTTAGAACATTCTGCCCTCTAGTGGCAGAATGTTCTAATATCCTTATAGCCCTTCGTAGCAGGGCTATACCGGCTATTAAAGTCCCGCTGTTTCGTTAAAGTCCCTCACCTTCGGCTCGGGCCTTTAACGATTCAGCGGGCCTTTAATAGCCGGTATAGCCCTATAATATAAGCGTCCCAGTCCTGGTCATTCCCTCCTAAAAGTTTATTGGTGTTCACTTTAGGTGGAACAACCCTCTGCACTGTGCCTGGTTTCACTGACACATGTTTCACTGTGCACACAAGCAAGAACTGAAGATATGAATCTTGTGGCTACAGCAGCATCTGTTAAACACGAGACTGTCTCAATAGTAAAGCCTGTGATAGATGTCACAAGAGATAGGTGCATGGCACTGATGTCACAGAAGACCCTCTGTGGTAAAACCTACAACAGCAGGACCTTCAAAACTTCTAGAAGATTTAAATTACCTGACAAATGTGTGCAAATTTAAAAAAGAAAGAAAAGAAATGAGCACTTACCTGCACAAACGTCCTCCTCTCTCCAAACCGGTTTTCTTCCTCTTGGCTCTGCCTCCCGCGCAGGACCCTCAACAACTTCCCTAACCAATCCTGGTGCTGCTCTCATGCTGTTGACCAGCATGAGTGTAGTGCCAGGATTGGAGGGAATTTCCTCTGTCTGTGCTCCCAAGGGCACTAAAGGCCTGGGCTTGGTCTAACCCAGCAGTCTTAGGACAGCTGGGTTAGAGAGGTTTAAAAGTGTAGAAAGCACAAAGCAGCAGAACAAGATCAAGCACATTAGTTCCGTCTGTTCCGAATATCAAATGGTGCAACCACTTACAACATCCGCTGCTCAAGGATGTATTAATTACCAGGTATACAAAAACAAATGGAAGGTGCACTCCAATGAAGTCGATTACACGAAAAATATATTTTGAAAATGTCTCTTCTTTATTCAAATCTTTAATTTTCTGTAAACAAAGGCACAGCCAACGCGTTTCATTCCCCTAGTGCCACGGGAACTTAATCAGGGCTGCAAAAATCATAACATCTATATATATAAATATACATAAAAAAGTGAAGAACATTACACAAAATCAACAGAGACAACTGAATGATGTCACATGTTACCGACATATCTCTGCTAACCCTATAAAACAAGTTACATGTATGATAACTGCTAAACTGATGGAATGGAGGGAGATCGGCCTCCTGAGTGAAAAAGAATTCAGATATTTGAAGGTGGACAAACCTAAATACCCTTGTATATATACCCTACCGAAAATTCATGAGGGGGGTACCTTTCCACCAGGACGTCCCATTATATTGGAGTGCACCTTCCATTTGTTTTTGTATACCAGGTTTTAAAGTGCGCATGTCTAGCTGGGCGTCGCAAGACAGCCGGCTAAAAGGAGATGCGCACTTTAAAATGAAGTACCCTGTGCTCAGGCAGCCCATCCTCCTCCCTGTTGCTGTCACTCAGCAGGACCCCCCACGTCCTTTCACTCGGTTTAGGATGGGTGGATGAAAAATAAAATGGTAATAAATTACTTTATTACCATTTTATTCTTCATCTCTGGTGGGTATGGGGGCATTTTGTTTGGGGGATCGACGCTCCTACAATCAAATGGAGGAGCTGCCCCTGCTTCTTAATACCGTATCGTATGCCCAATTTGCGGTTGGGTAATAGGATACCATATCGCAAACTGGGCCTTAGTACATTAAAAATGCTTTTTGTGGTTGCAAATGGCCCGATTCTGCTAATCGGGCCGTTTGAGACCTCAAAAATGATTTGCACATCTGGTTCAAAATAACGTATACGTTTCTATTCAGTCCAAGCCTGCCAGGCACCTTTCAGGAGTGGGTGGGGGCCCCTGAGACAGAGCGCCGTCCACAGAACACTTTTTAGAGGAAAGAGCAGCACAGAATTTACTAGAGTAGAGATAGGTCTGCCACCTTCCCCAGAAACAAATGCCAGCCTCTCTCCACATTTTCAGTTGCTGCAAATGCCTGCACACGATTCTTAAGCAGAACCTTATATGAAATACTCTGCAATCCTCTTTACATGACCTTTCTGTCTTTGTTTACTTAAATTAACATGTTAGAAGAAGAAAGTGGCAGATTTTATAATAGTTATTGGGAGAATGTATTTCTCCCATCGATTTGTATTGCAGAAGAGGCAATTTCAGGCAGGTGACCGCCAAAATGAATGGAAATAGAAAAAAGTCCCTAGTTTTCCCCAAATGGAGAAGGCATACAAAATATGAACTCACAAACCCATAGACGCCATAACCACATTTCTAATAAATCACAACAATATAAAAAATGAGATCAAAGCAAAGTTAAAAGAAAATTTGGAAAATTGTACAATTTAATCAATATAAAACAATACTTTTGTACACAAATACAGTGCCATTTAAATAAAGTTAAAAATGTGTCAGTTCACATAAAGAACAGTTAAAAATACAAAGTTGTCGACGCAGCGTTTCGGTTTTCTAATAACACCTTCATCAGGACAATGTTCTTTTGAAAAAATTGAATTATATTTCCACCTCAGTATTCAATTTGAGGTTGTCTTAATGTGTCTTTAGTTTTGAGACACCTTCTTATGGATAGGTGCAATTAGCTGGATAACAAAGCACGAGTAAATAGTGCACAGTCCTTAAAGTCTGTGTCTGCTATATTTACTTTAAGAGATCAAGGGAGCCACCGTTTTTAATTGATAGAGAGCTGATGCCCCAATTATGTGTGGTTCAGGAGAAAAAGGCAGTTCGTAGCTGGATGCTTAGATAATTTCGTTGTTGCCTGGGCGCATTTGTAAATATTCACGTCCTCCTTCTAATTCGTCTTAGGAGAGCCGATTTTGTAAAGTACCCGGCTCTGTCTTAAAAAGAGCGGCCTCCCTGCTCCGCTTGTGCCTCTTCTATTTTCTGGGACCGCCAAAATGAAGCCTTTTTTGGCTTAAAAAACAGGAGTTTCCTGCCTGAATAGGGTCTATTGGCATGTATGCTGCAGTAGAACATATTTTAAAGTGTTATCTTACAATAACTGCATAAAGTATGTACTGATAAGAAGATAAACATACTGAGCAGGTAAATGCTAGGCATTGCAAGTGATTTTACCACTTTTCTATTAAAGAATCTGGATGGAACCCCAAGATCTTGTTTCCCTCAGGCATGCTTTGACTAACCTGCCAAACTTAAAAAGCAATATGCAATACATACAGGGGCACATTTATGAGATTGTCATGCAGTGCAGCCTCGGAATTCGTCTTGCTGCGCTTGACTGCGTGACAGGGAAAGGGCAGGAAAGTGCCTTATTTAAAAGAATACACTCCATTCCAACCTTTTCCCTTGCGCTGGTGCTTTTTTGGCTGCATAGCACCAACACAGGTACTTGTGCACTATGGTACAAAGGTGCCTGCATTGTAAGGTGTATTCTTTTGGTGCAAAAGGGAGGGGTACCTTCCTGCACATAAACAATCTCCTGAGTCACTTTCCTCTTTCCAATGTGTGCTGCAGAATGCAGCACACATAGAAAGAGGGCAAAACTAAGAGAAATAAACATATTTCTTCTTGTTGTCCCTCACCTGGGGCGGCGCAGGCTTTTGGCACATTCCCAGGTCTACCACTTTTGGTAAATCTGGAAATGCAGCAAAATCCATGGATGTTGTATGGGAACACCCACGCAACACCATTGAAATGCCTCACTGGTGCAGAGTACGGCAGCGCAGCGAGTTGCGCTACGTTGCTTTATTCATGACATATGAAACCACTCAGGGCCACGCGTCATAAACCCAATTTTGAATTGTGTCGTGCTTGAACCACATTGTATGGTGCAAGAGCGACACAACAGGGCTCTTAAATATGCCCCATAGTTTAAAAATAATTGACACATATATACCAATAAAAGAACAGCATTGATAAATGAAAGTGACCAGTTTTGCTGAAATATTTACAAGCGCTTTTTATATTTATTTTTTTAAACCAAAGTAAAGTTAACAAAACAGATTGCCTTTGCATTACATAAAAAGATTCACTGAATTCAATATTTTAATAACCACATTAAGTTGCAGGATTCTAAAGCAGAGATCTCAACCTCTCTCTTTTCAGATGTATTTTTTGTTTTTTAACTCTTTTTTTTGTTATTTTGCTTTTCCCGTTATAGACAGAACTACACGTACCAGAATGCAGCGCATCAGCTACTCAGAGAGCTGCATGTGAAGCCTGAAAATGTCACACATTAGCTGCTGCAAACAATGAAATGTCACACATAAGCAGACTTACAACCTGGCAGCCCTGGTTAACATCATCAAATGTAGGCATGGTGTCCCCTGCATATGCAATAAACTAATGGGAGGAGCTCTCTAGGGACGTTTGATTTATTTTAATCCCAAGCAGATGCATTGAAAATGTAGCAGCATTCCTTACACTGAATGAACCCCATAACAAGTAATTTTAATTTGTTACCAGGGCCATTATGTAGTATCTTGTATTTACGCTTCCTCTGTTGCTTTTCCACTTGCTGATTAACCAGTGTTAAAATGCTGCGTGGAATGTTGGAGTGGTGACCATGAATGGAATGTTTGGGGCCTGGATGCTTGAGTGTGTCAGTTGGAGTATGGGCTGAGCAGCAGGCAGACTGTTCCTGGTGAGGATGCTCTACATGGAACTTTCCAACCTGTAACTAAGACTAAATAAATCATCTTTAACTACACTTCGGCTAATGGACTTCATCATTACATTTTGGCAATGAGGATGGGATCCTGGTGGGTCTGCTCCACATGGATTTACCAACCTTCAACTAAAATAAAAGAGTATAAGTCCCAATTCTACAATTGATGTTACAGACCCTTACATGAGGGATGTCTAAATGGGTGCAAGTTCCATTCCTACAGTTTACATTACAGACCCTTACATGAGGTATGTCTAAATGGATGGAAGTCCCATTTCCACATTTATGTTACAGGTCCTTTCATGAGGGAAGTATAAGGTTGGTAGTCACCCATATCTACATAGTTTTTTACTTGCCCTTTCTAGGGCACTCTTACTCGAGGAGACCGGTGTGGGGCACGAGTATGCGGAACGGCGGCTCTTTCTTTCAAATTCGGGAACGTATATACAGGGCAACCGAAGCTTTACTTTACTGCCCAGCAGATGTTATTGATATTTTGGAGTTCACCCCACGCCACAGGATTATGTGGCCTAGAATTAGGATGTATGTCATCATAACGCATGCTTTTACTACGCATGCCTTTACAACGCAGGTTTTACAACGCAAGTCGTTACAACGACTTGCGTTGGGGGGGCGCTGGATAGTGGAATAGTTTAATTTAATATTCCAACTCCAGTCCCCGTGGATAGTAGGGAAGGTTTTGGATAGTAAATTAAACTATTCCCTATCCTGCAGCGCCCCCCCAGCGCAATTCGTTGTAAAGACTTTCATTGTAAAACCTGCGTTGTAAAGGTAGTGCGTAGTGAAAGTTGCGTCGTAAAGGATGTTTCCCCTAGAATTATCGCCACATTGAAAACTACGATACAGTGAACCGTTCAACCGTGAACAAGTCGCATGTACAAATTTACTGAGGCGATGAAACACGTGTTGGATTGGGAATGCTTTACTTATTGAAAACTTGAAGACTGATTAAATAAGAAGGAAATCGACAAACTTCTCTAGTGTTTTATGAATAACGACTAGAAACTATCATTTTGAATGACTCACGTGTGCTGGGGTATACTAATTATCCTCTCTAGGGGGATGTCTGGATGGGTTGCTGGTCACCCATCATTGTGCTTTACGTTTCATACCCTTACATGAGGGATGACTGGACGGTCTGTAAGTCACCCTGTACTACAAGTTTCGTTTGCTGCCCTTACATGAGGAGTGGCTGTATTTTTGTGTGTATGTGTGTCATTCCCACTGTTAGCTCTTGTTGTGCTGTGTTGTGCCACCTCTCATGCTGGCCAGTTGGTGGGTTGGTGGTGATAATAGGTGCGATTGTGTGATTATCTTGAATGCTGATGTGGGACTGATATGGTTCTTCCTTATCTACTGTCTAGCAATGTGTGGTATTAAAGAAAATGTTGTTTTTTCTGTTATATTTTATGAATTTTATAAAGAGGGAGGATGTGTGATATCTTATAAATTTATTTATGCATCTTCAAACTTTATTTTTCTTATGATATCTTGTAAATTTATCTATGAATCTTCAAACTTTATTTTTCTTGATGCTTCATTATGGTTCTTCAGGTAAGTGCTTGATTCCATATGGCATTTGTGTATTTTTATGTCATTTCTCGTTCCATATTTCTTCTTATAAATACTTTCTTCCATTTTGCATTTTTTTTTTTGGTTCAAATAAAGGGGGGAGAATATGTAATATATTGTATACATATTTACGCTTCTCCCTTGTTGCATTGCCCTTAGCTGCTCAGCCAGTGTGGAATGTTGGAGTGGTGATGATGAATGGAATGTTTGGGTGCCGGTGAGGTGAAATGTGACATTTGGAGTATTGGCTGAGCAGCAGACAGTCTGCTCCTGGTGGGGCTGTTCTATATAAACTTTCCAACCTGTAACTAAGACTAAATAAATCATCTTCAACTACACTTCGGCTAATGGACTTCATCATTTAACATTGGAATTAAGAAGAATGAAATGGCCAAATTATGTGGCAGGATTGACTGCATTACACAGCAAGAAAAGACACATTACACAACGTAATATGGCACATTTTGTGATCGTATTATTTCATAATTTTGTCATTGTTGTAACACGTTAACACTGCCTGGGCAAAGGGTACTATTTGTACCAGTCTAATATACAAATACAATAAAAAGCGACAGAATTCTAATTGGTCGATTTTTGCATAGGGTCTTCCACTGCATGGCAACACGTCACTGAGATTGTAGTAACTTTTGATCCAGGGGAATTAGAAACAAATTTTGTTTTGTTAAAACCTGTAGCCTGTGCAGCAGATGACAATTTGTGGAAAATGCGGCAACATCATTATGATGCGTTAAACAGTGCAACCGCAGAATTTTAGAATTCGAGTGGCCCGATTACCCAAAACAGCAATTACCCATATTAACCATGTCCGTGTGAGCCATCACATGCATCTTGATTATTTTTGCCATGCATTTTTATCATGTGCAATATTTAAAATGCCACTAGCCAGACTATCATTGGTGCCCCTAAAAGTGACCTTTACAGCGGCACACATTAAGTCACAGCCAAACTGGTGCTGTACCTGGGCACTGAGAATAAGGTATTAAATGGAAAGGGGAACTGCCATTCTCGTAGAATAGGAGTGCCACAAATTTATGGTAGATTAACTTGCTCTGCCAAAATGTAAATAACCTACTTAATCTTCACTTTTTGATGGCTAGATTTAATTTGTATCTGCATAACCCTTAAAAACTTACCCTATTTAGGCGTCAGCAAGGGGAGCATTCACTCAGTCCCAAAAGTTAAATTTTGCCAATAAAAAGAATAATATTATAGGTAAAAATATGAACAGGACTCTTAGTGAGCATGTATTTAGAGCATACTCATCCGACAAGGATAACCTTTTTCTCTTTGACACTAAACATATTATTGAAAACTCCTGCTGATGTCATGTGGATGTAGGAGGCAAAGGTGAAGTACCTCTACAGGGTGGTTGGCGACTGTGCAGGAATGGGCATTGAGGGCAGAGCTCCCACACCATTCCTTGCAAGGGATGCCCACCAAGGCTTTGTTACACCACTGATATGGATGGGTGAGCTGGGACAAGGAGGAGTAGAGGGTGGTGGTCAGGGTGGATGAGGGAAGGTTGGGATGTGGCCTTACTTGAGGAGGGGGCATTGTAAGTTCCCCTTAACCTCAAAAGGCAGTCAGGTGGGGATCGAGCTACAGGTCTCCCAATGTGATTTAAACATCCTCATCTTTCAGTTGCTAAAATCAGGTCAGTGTTCCTCCATCTGAAAAATCAGTGTGGAAATATAAGGCGGCTTACAATTGGGTAGAGTGGTATCCTGCCCAGCAATTCCATCCCACTCGCAATCAGGGCCTCAGTGAGTGACTACTATTATTATTATTATTATTCTTGCTTGATATTTTCACAATATGCGCCTCTCCTATAAATATCCTGGTTTAAAACTTTCTGCATATCAAAAGTGATGTGTGGGGGGGGCAGGGAGGTGGGGAAGATGGGTGTTTGCAGGAATTGATTTTATTTGTATTGCCTTTCATATTCTCCTGTCTTTAAATAAGCAAAATGGTCAAAGTCTATTTTTTTGCTTCTTGCATGCGGCAGCTGTCTCTTGGATTCAGAGGTCTGCAATAAATGTGTAATTTTTGACAACTAAAATCTGTTTTTAAAAAAAAAGTGATGTGAGGGACTATTCCAATTTGAGAATACTTTGGAAAAATCTATTAAAATTATGTGCAAATAAATGTGAGCATATAACAGCAGAGCTCTAAAGTAAGCCTTTTATCTCCAACGTGTAATCAAAATCAGCACTATAATACAGGGATGACTACAATTCCAGAACCAGAATTCCAAAATTTTGTATTTAACATCACGATTCCACTTGAGATTGCGTGTAACTTAATCTCCTTACAGTTCAAAGGTAAATATAGTACTCTGATACAAAATCACTTCCCCTCTTTAAAAAAAAATGCACAAAACAGTCATGCTTAGAAATGGGACACCAGCGGCGCGAGTGTCAGTTGTTACAATGCGGTATATTATATCATGGTACTCTACAGCATGTTTTTACTACTCCTGACATTACGTCACAATGTAATGTTCCACTATGTAATGTACCACTACAATGAAGGTTTTTACAATGCATGGATTTTTTTAACAAAAATTTAATAAAATCTATTTAAACTTGAAATGACTGGTTTTCATTCATATTTCTTTTTTAAAAAGAAAATACTTAGCATAAAGGAACATTTGAAGATAAATAAAATGTCGATAACAAATAAAGAACAAAAAGACACACAAAACGGTCATGTCAAATTTTGTCAATGCGATTTTTAAGAAATTGTTCGGCCACAAAATTGCAGTGCCTAATAATTCTGATTCCAAAATGCATTTTCTTGAGAAAAGCAGTCAAATCTATAAAAAACATAAGGCCTCATTTAAGAAAACTGTCACATTCCTGCGTGAAAACAGAAATGCAACAGTTTTGACTGCGCCCTTCTTGCGACATGAATGATGCTTCATATTTATTGTATGATGCATCATGTCGCAAGGAATGACTGATACGTCAGAACTACTAACGTATCTGTCGCCGAAAAACCGAGGTATTGCTGGAGTTGTGTCAGAAGCGTGACCCAACTCCAGCAATGCAGGGGGAGGGCTATGAATATAGCAGTGAGTCAGTCTTATGCCTGCTGTGCTGCAGGCGTAAGATATTGGCTCAATGGCGTCCTAGAAGTGGCGCACTGAAATCTCATAGATTTCAATGCGCCACTTCTACAATGCTTTTTGCGGGGGAACACCCACCATGCACAATAATGTGGCACAGGGGTTTACAAAGTGACGCATCTGCCTAGATGTGTCACTTTGTAAATAGGGCGCAACGTGGCGCATATTTTACGCTGCCGCTGTGTCACGTGTGTAGTTACTAATCAGGTTTTGTTCAACAAGAAACTCAAATCTGTCTACTAATCGTACCGAATACACAACATAGATTTTACCTTACAAGACTATGGATGGTCAAGTTGCACTTTATGGTAGCTTTCCAGTCAACATAGCATATTATCCTCTTATTCAAGTTTTATAGAGATATCGGAAAACAAGCCAGAGAACTGTTGTTCATGCTTGAAAAATTAATCTACTATCAGGAGGAAGCCTCAGCAAGCTTCATAATGTGGTCTTATGTTATGCAGTCTCTGTTTACATTTTAACTGCTAGTAAGTGGAGGAAATCTTCTTAAAATTTGGAAGCCCTAATATATAAAGTTGAGTAACAAGGCAACCTAGATTGTGACTCGCATACATCAACCAGTGGTTTAGTAATGATCGCAGATTTTATTCCTGTATTTTATTTGGAACATAGTCCACACTATTTGCACTATTCCCTAGGTCTTGTCCTTTTTATATTGCCCCTGGACCTAGAAGGATTTACATATTGCGATTATTACACGTCATCATTTTGAATTGTATACAGATGACATGGTAATCTGCTTCCTGTCCATATTTCTATTAGTATTATAGCAGTATACTAATGATTTCTGCATCTTTGTCCCAGCTTGTCAAATAAAACATAGCCCAATTTTGCTATTCTAAAACCTACTTTAGGCCATGCTGAAATGTAAAACAAAAGAAAAATGCTACAGCACATTTAACTTACTTTTGAATCAATCATTCATTCATTTTAATATATTTAATATATTAAATTAAATTAAAACGATCTTGTTGAAGTTTAAAACATTAAAGTAGCAAGTATTATTATAATGCAGTAATAATTATTAAAAGTGATAAATAGAATTAATTGAAAGTAATGTAACTGTATGTTTGTGAAGTCTAACATTGACTTTTTGGGAGAGGATGTGGCCTAACAGCTAGGGGGGGTCAACCTCAAAGCTGGAGAACCGGGTTCAAGTCTTGTCAGGGACGCTCAACATCCTATGATTCTGGGCAAATCACTTAGGGGCAGATTTAAAAGCCCCTTGCAACACTTTTGCACTGCCATTGCGTTGTTTTTGTGATACAGCGGGGGCGTAAAAAATGCAGCCAATTTATAACGTGACTCATCTAGGGAGATGCATCACGTTATAAAGCTCTGCTTCACATTATAACTGCGTCAGGTATAATGTATGCAGGGTGGGCGTTCCCCCCCAGGAAAGCCTCGTAAAAGTGACGCCGTGAAATCTACAAGATTTACTGCATCACTTCTAGGACGCCACTACATCAAAATCTTATGCCTGCTTGAAGCAGGTGTAATGAGTGGCGCAGAGTAGTGGGAATAGGCCTCAAAATGTATTCCTGGAGTTGCGTCATGCTTGCGACATGACTCGAGCAATGCATGACTTTTGCCCCAACAGATACGTCAGAATTTCTGATGCATTGGTCAATCTTTGCGCCATGGTGCACCGTATTGTGAATATGGCGTATCCATGGTGGTCTCAAATTTAAAAGGGAGAGGCCCAAATGTCCAAGGGACAGGGTGCCAACACAATCAGCGTAAAATGAAGATTCCCTTGGATCAATCTGCCCAACAGTCACCTTTCATACAGTCTATTCAATCTCTCACCCGCACTGGTACCACAGTAAAGGATCCCCACAGTTATGAAGACAAACACACTGCAACAGGAACTTACAAATATATGAAGAGATATACAAATGTATTTGTTAATAAAAAGAGGTTAAAAACAGACAAGTTACAAACAAAGAGACAGTATCAAGTGAATCATAATCAGGCAAATATAAAAAAAACTCAGAACAATAGTCCCTCGAATTTAATTAAAAACACAAGCGTCAATGCGTTTCGGTGTGCTGCCTGATATGCACCACCTTTCTCAAGACAAAAAGAAGTTCAGATGTCTCTTAATTTCTGTCGTAACTTTAAAAAGATCAGAATAGTCTCATAAGTAAAGCCTCTAGGGTCAAACTTATTAATGAAATCCTTCCAAACGGTTATACCCTGCCTTTGGTTATAACAATGGTCTGGCACTTAAAGGTAATGCTTCAAAGCGAATTTCAACAATTGGGGAGGTAACCTCCAATTGTGGGTGTCCCTTTTCCTCGCCACTCTGATGATGGCCTATTAATCACAGGATAATGTGATAATCTGCATGGGTGTCAATAAAAACCAGATATCTCACTCTTGGGTAGTCTGTTAAATGGAAAGTTTGAAAACTCCGGCCCCTTGTGATTCTTTTTTACATGAAAGGGACCTCACCGTTGGGGTTTCCATATACGGTAAACCTTTGTTTACCGTATATGTCCATGCAGTCCCGGGGTGCCTGATTTTGTGAATAGATCTCAACGAATTAATAATTTGGATGTTTTCGATATGATTCACTTGATTCTGTCTCTTTGTCTCTTTGTTTGTAACTTGTTTTTATTAAGATTACAGAATATGAATGTCATTTTCATGATCATGTTTTTAACCTCTTTTTATTAACAAATAAATTTGTATATCTCTTCAGATATTTGTAAGTTCCTGTTGCAGTGTGTTTGTCTTCATAACTGTGGGGATCCTTTACTGTTGTACCAGTGCGTGTGAGAGATTGAATAGACTGTATGAAAGGTGACTGTTGGGCAGATTAATCCAAGGGAATCTTTTATTTTACGTATCCATGGTGGTGCAAGGGTTCCTCAGGGTGGCGCAGGGAAAGTGACGCAACTCTACTAAAAAAGGTTGTTCAAATATTTTATAATGAATATGTAACTTTTCGATATTTGTTTAAAATTTAATTATGTTTATATCTGTAATGATTTTAAATAATATAGTGTAATTTAACATTATTTCCAATGGGAAAGTCCCTCTCTCCATTAATTTTTATGGAAGGGTGTTGCACTATCAGTGGTTGGCCATATGTTGTGCTGGGCTTACTAATCATAAGATTGACTCCACTCCCTTTTTCAGAGGGATGATACATGTAAGTTTACACTCCTAAGTAACTTTTTCATTCAGATTTTGTGAATAGCCCAAAATAGCAAAGTTACTCCAAAGTGTAAAAGTAAATTACATGGGTAAATCCCTCACAAATGTAAGTTACCTTTGTGAAAAGTCCCCATAGTGTGCGCAACACTAAACATTCGTCTGGTTAGCCTTTTTTTTTTTAAATAGCACTACACTTCTTCTTCTTAAAACTTCAGAGTACCTGCAGAATCTCCAGTGGTGCTCTGTCTTCATATTAGCAGTAAATGAAAAACCAGTGAAGCACAAACTGTCCTCCTCTCTTATTAGCTAGCCTGGAGCAGCACCTCACAAAAACAAAATACCGCCTCTCAGATGCCAGGGCTCCTACTGACTGCCTCAAAAGCAGAATACGAAAAGGGGAAACAAGGGAACCCTACTCACAGCGGAACCAGGGCAAAGTGTATATCCAAAGAACAATGGTTCCTGTGGCATACGAATATATAGAATATACAATACTCGACAGCTTAAATAAGCAATATTCACTTGTAACAGAGAAGGGTTTGGCAGAAAAAGAAACACACATATGCAAAATTTATAAGAAAGACTTCTTATATTTCAACTCATGAAAAGTATCCATATTTACAACAGCAACACATATACAAAAGGTTGTATATACAGTGTAAAGTGCAGTGCGTCCCAAGTGATTATGTGAGCAAAAACAAACACAAATAATGAATGATCTATACAGTTTTGCGTTATGGGTATTTACACAGGGAAATGACCAAGCAATCTGATACAATAATTGTTAGCAGTGACTATATGAAATCACAAATCACTGTGCTAATAGGTTCCTTCCCTATAGCGTCGACGGCGTTTCGACCTGCTTGATGGAGGTCTCGTCAGGACTAAGCAGTGAGGGACATCTCGTAGTGTCTCGGCTTAACGCAACCCATGCGTGATAAAGTAAATTAAATCGGACTTACAGTGTACCCAGCCGGGCACACTGTGGTTGCTCGTGGTAATTGAGTCTGGTGGCACTCAGGTTGTAGTTGAAGAAGCAGGGTAATACCTGCTCTTCGGACGCGGAATCGCTCGATCGCACTTTCCCGGTCGGCTGTTTGGTAAACAAGTCGAGTATTGTATATTCTATATATTCGTATGCCACAGGAACCATTGTTCTTCAAAAGCAGAATACAGCTTGCATTTTGGTCTGCTCAGCATCATGTGACTCTGGGCACTAGCTCACTTAATATCCCCGATGGCCCCCAGCACCATGAAAGCCTTAACCCTTTCGGTGCTCATGATGGAATGGTTTTGTCATGAGCACCAGTGCGCCTGTGCTCATGACGGAACCATTCCGTCATGTGCACAGGTGCACTAAATCCCTCTGCTGCAAACAGCGGAGGGATTTCTTTTTTTTGTTTGGCCTTGGGAGGTGGGGAAGAGCTTTCCCAACCTCCTGAGGCCTGTTCTTTATTTTCAATGTAATGAGGATTGCGCTCATGGGGCGCTGACGTCATTACATCGAAAAATGAAACTGAAACTTAGTTTCAGTTTCATTGCTTCGGTGCTCGTGGAGATATCTTAAACCCCCCCCCCCCCTCCTCCACCCCCCAACCCCAGAGCACTGAATTAACTTAGGAGAGGAATCGTTGGAAAGGGGAGAATCTCCCCTTTCCAATGGTACCCTTCCCTAGTGGCCTCAGGAGGGTGATCCCCAAGAAGGGATCCACCCACCGGCCACCAGTGAGGGGGGACCGGCCCTTAGGCAAGGACCTTTGCTCCCCCATTTTATATTGCCATGACCAGTCTATCTGCCCCCCCCCCCGGGGGGCAGTAGCACCAATCCTCTACCATGGGGGGCACAAAGCACCCTAGACGCCAAGAATTCTTTTTTTATAGACCAGGGGTGGGGGCTGCTCAGAATGGGCTTGCCAATGCCCCCACCCTTTACCCCAAAAAAGGCAAAAGACTTTCTGTCCCCCCAGGAGACAGATGGGCCAACAGCCCCTGATCCGCCCCCCCCCCCCCCCCGGCATTTTGGGGCAATAGCCCCCGTTCTGCCGACCTCTGGCGGCAGAAGGCAATATGCCTAGCTGTGGATTTTGGGACCTATTGCAGCCGGCAACTAGGGAAACCTAGTAAACCTGTACATTTTTTTGAAACTAGACACCAAGAGGAATCCAGGATGGGGTGACTTGTGTGCCTCTGACCAGATTATACTATCCAGAATCCCTTGCAAACCTCAAACTTAGTAAAAAAAGCAAATTTCCTCATATTTCTGTGCTGGATAGTTCTGGAATCTGAGGGGAGCAGCAAACTTCCAACAACCCAGCATTCCCCCAATTCTACCGATAAAAATTGTACTTCACTTATGTGGGTAGGCTTAGTATCCGCAACGTGGACACATCAAATTTTTCCAGTGAAAACTGACCCTTGTTTGCAATGTACCTAGCCGTGGATTTTGGACCCTAGCTTTGCCGTCACCCTAAGGAAACCTGGAAAACCTAAACCTTTTTTAAAACTAGACATCCAGTGGAATCCAGGATGTTGTGACTTGAGTGGCTCTCAACAGGTTCTGTTACCCAGAATCACTTGCAAACCTCAAACATTGTCAAAACAACACATTTTCCTCACATTTCAGTGATGGAAATTTCTGGAATCTGCTTGGATCCACAAACTTCCACCCACCCAGCATTCCCCAAAGTCTCCCGATCAAAATGATACCCCACTTGTGTGGGTAGGCCTAGTACGCGCAACAGAAAACAGCCCAAAACGCAACATGGACAAATCACATTTTTCCAGTGAAAAATTACCCCTTTTTAGGGCTCGCCCTACGTCACCCCTGCGTCAGCAGGGGGGCGGAGCTCCGAGCTCCTTTTGTTAGGGGGTTCTGGATAGTGCAGGAAAAATTCCTCAGTGCGCGAGCTTTTTCAGTAGTTTGTTTTGGCAGGTGCATGGTAATTGGTCCTCGCGGTGCCCTGTTTCTAGTAGCCTTCACGCAATAGGCCATATATTTTTCTGCTTCAGCACTTCCGCCATATCCTGTGTGGTTATGCGCACGGCAGTGCAATAAATTAGCAATTAGAGCTGTCAGGGCGCTGCGGTAATAGAATCCAGATGGTCGAGGCGCGTTCACCAGTCTGCCGTGAGTTTTGCGTGCGCGCATCCCTTTGACTCCTTTCATGTTTAAGTGTTGGCCTTTCGCCAGATGCCGGCTCGCAGAGGCCTCTGATATTGCCTCTCCCCGCCTGCTCCTTACTGCAGCCCCCACCACTGGAAACAACAGGCTGGGAGCTCACAGAAGCCTCTATATCGCCTCTCCCAGCCTGCTCGTCCTTTCAGCCCCCACCGCTCTTCACTGCAGCCCCTACCACTGGAAACGACAAGCTGGGAGCTCACAGAAGCCTCTATATCGCCTCTCCCAGCCTGCTCGTCCTTTCAGCCCCCACCGCTCCTCACTGCAGGCCCTACCACTGGAAACGACAGGCTGGGAGGTAACAGAAGCCTCTGAAATCGCCGATCCCAGCCTGCTCGTCCTTTCATCCCCCTTCGCTCCTCACTGCAGCCCCTACCACTGGAAACGACAGGCTGGGAGCTCACAGAAGCCTCTATATCGCCTCTCCCAACCTGCTCGTCCTTTTAGCCCCCACTGCTCCTCACTGCAGCCCCCACCACTGGAAACGACAGGCTGGGAGCCCACAGAAGCCTCTGACATCGCCTCTCCCAGCCTGCTCGTCCTTTCAGCCCCCACCGCTGGAATTGATTGTGCAGCAGGTGCAGTGGCACCAGTGTGTGGTAGATGGTGTTGTGTAGCAGGTGTAGTGTTATCAGTGTTACTTAGCTATCATTGTGCAGCAGGTGCAGTGGCATCAGTGTGTGGTAGATGGCGTTGTGTAGCAGGTGTAGTGTTATCAGTGTTATTTAGCTATGATTGTGCAGCAGGTGCAGTGGCACCAGTGTGGCGTAGCTATCATTGGTGCAGCATGTGCAGTGGTACCGGTGTGGTGTAAGTATATTTGGTGGAGCAGGTGCAGTGTTACCAGTGTGGCATAGGCGTAGCTACCATTGGTGGAGCAGGTGCTGTGGTACCAGTTTAGTGCAGCAGGTAGAGTGGTACCAGTGTGTGGTAGCTACCATAGGTGGAGCAGTTGCAGTGGTAGTGATACTTAGCTATTATTGTGCAGCAGGTGCAGTGGCACCTGTGTGTGGTAGATGGCGTTGTGTAGCAGGTGTAGTGTTATCAGTGTTACTTAGTATGATTGTGCAGCAGGTGCAGTGGCACCAGTGTGGTGTAAGTATCTTTGGTGGAGCAGGTGCAGTGGTACCAGTGTGGCGTAGGCGTAGCTACCATTGGTGGAGCAGGTGCTGTAGAACCAGTTTAGTGCAGCAGGTGCAGTGGTACCAGTGTGTGGTGGCTACCATAGGTGGAGCAGTTGCAGTGGTAGTGTTGCTTAGCTATTACTGTGCAGCAGGTGCAGTGACACCAGTGTGTGGTAGATGGCGTTGTGTAGCAGGTGTAGTGTTATCAGTGTTACTTAGCTATGATTGTGCAGCAGGTGCAGTGGCACCAGTGTGGTGTAAGTATCTTTGGTGGAGCAGGTGCAGTGGTACCAGTGTGGCGTAGGCGTAGCTACCATTGGTGGAGCAGGTGCTGTGGTACCAGTTTAGTGCAGCAGGTGCAGTGGTACCAGTGTGTGGTAGCTACCATAGGTGGAGCAGTTGCAGTGGTAGTGTTGCTTAGCTATGATTGTGCAGCAGGTGCAGTGGCACCAGTTTGTGGTAGATGGCGTTGTGTAGCAGGTGTAGTGTTATCAGTGTTACTTAGCTATGATTGTGCAGCAGGTGCAGTGGCACCAGTGTGGCATAGCTATCATTGGTGCAGCATGTGCAGTGGTACCGGTGTGGTGTAAGTATATTTGGTGGAGCAGGTGCAGTGTTACCAGTGTGGCGTAGGCGTAGCTACCATTGGTGGAGCAGGTGCTGTGGTACCAGTTTAGTGCAGCAGGTGCAGTGGTACCAGTGTGTGGTAGCTACCATAGGTGGAGCAGTTGCAGTGGTAGTGTTGCTTAGCTATGATTGTGCAGCAGGTGCAGTGGCACCAGTGTGTGGTAGATGGCGTTGTGTAGCAGGTGTAGTGTTATCAGTGTTACTTAGCTATGATTGTGCAGCAGGTGCAGTGGCACCAGTGTGGCATAGCTATCATTGCTGCAGCATGTGCAGTGGTACCGGTGAGTGGTAGCTACCATTGGTGGAGCAGGTGCAGTGGTAGTGTTGCTTAGCTATTATTGTGCAGCAGGTGCAGTGGCACCAGTGTGTGGCGTAGTTACCATTCGTGGAGCAGGTGAGGTGTTATCAGTGTTACTTAGCCAATATTGCGCAGCAGGTGTAGTACCACCAGCGTGGCGTAGATACCATTGTGCAGCAGGTGCAGTGGCACCAGTGTGGCATAGTTACAATTGTGCAGCAGGTGCTGTTGCACCAGTGTGGCATAGCTACCCTTGTGCAGGAGGTGCAGTGGCACTACTGTGGCATAGCTACCATTGTGCAGCAGGTGCAGTGGCACCAGTGTGGTGTAAGTATATTTGGTGGAGCAGGTGCAGTGGTACCAGTGTGGCGTAGGCGTAGCTACCATTGGTGGAGCAGGTGCTGTGGTACCAGTTTAGTGCAGCAGGTGCAGTTGTACCAGTGTGTGGTAGCTACCATAGGTGGAGCAGTTGCAGTGGTAGTGTTGCTTAGCTATGATTGTGCAGCAGGTGCAGTGGCACCCGTGTGTGGTAGATGGCGTTGTGTAGCAGCTGCAGTGTTATCAGTGTTACTTAGCTATGATTGTGCAGCAGGTACAGTGGCACCAGTGTGGCATAGCTATCATTGGTGCAGCATGTGCAGTGGTACCGGTGTGGTGTAAGTATATTTGGTGGAGCAGGTGCAGTGTTACCAGTGTGGCGTAGGCGTAGCTACCATTGGTGGAGCAGGTGCTGTGGTACCAGTTTAGTGCAGCAGGTGCAGTGGTACCAGTGTGTGGTAGCTACCATAGTTGGAGCAGTTGCAGTGGTAGTGTTGCTTAGCTAGGATTGTGCAGCAGGTGCAGTGGCACCAGTGTGTGGTAGATGGTGTTGTGTAGCAGGTGTAGTGCAGCAGGTGTAGTGCTATCAGTGTTACTTAGCTTTGATTGTGCAGCAGGTGCAGTGGCACCAGTGTGGCGTAGCTATCATTGGTGCAGCATGTACAGTGGTACCGGTGAGTGGTGGCTACCATTGGTGGAGCATGTGCAGTGGTAGTGTTGCTTAGCTATGATTGTGCAGCAGGTGCAGTGGCACCAGTATGTGGCGTAGTTACCATTCGTGGAGCAGGTGAGGTGTTATCAATGTTACTTAGCTATTATTGCGCAGCAGGTGTAGTACCACCAGTGTGGCTTAGCTACCATTGTGCAGCAGGTGCAGTGGCACCAGTGTGGCATAGCTACAATTGTGCAGCAGGTGCTGTTGCACCAGTGTGGCATAGCTACCCTTGTGCAGGAGGTGCAGTGGCACTACTGTTGCATAGCTACCATTGTGCGGCAGGTGCAGTGGCACCAGTGTGGTGTAAGTATATTTGGTGGAGCAGGTGCAGTGGTACCAGAGTGGCGTAGGCGTAGCTACCATTGGTGGAGCAGGTGCTGTGGTACCAGTTTAGTGCAGCAGGTGCAGTGGTACCAGTGTGTGGTAGCTACCATAGGTGGAGCAGTTGCAGTGGTAGTGTTGCTTAGCTATGATTGTGCAGCAGGTGCAGTGGCACCAGTGTGTGGTAGATGGCGTTGTGTAGCAGGTGCAGTGTTATCAGTGTTACTTAGCTATGATTGTGCAGCAGGTGCAGTGGCACCAGTGTGGCGTAGCTATCATTGGTGCAGCATGTGCAGTGGTACCGGTGTGGTGTAAGTATATTTGGTGGAGCAGATGCAGTGGTACCAGTGTGGCGTAGGCGTAGCTACCATTGGTGGAGCAGGTGTTGTGGTACCAGTTTAGTGCAGCAGGTGCAGTGGTACCAGTGTGTGGTAGCTACCGTAGGTGGAGCAGTTGCAGTGGTAGTGTTGCTTAGCTATGATTGTACAGAAGGTGCAGTGGCACCAGTGTGTGGTAGATGGCGTTGTGTAGCAGGTGTAGTGTTATCAGTGTTACTTAGCTATGATTGTGCAGCAGGTGCAGTGGCACCACTGCGCCACATTGGTGTAACACACTCACTACCACACACTAACCCCCACAGACTCACCACCACACACTCACCACTACACACACAACCACACACACAACAACACACCTCCAGCCGTCAGTGCACACTTTCACCGGGGCCAAACACCTCCAGCCATCACAATGCACGCTTTCACGAACCACAAACACCACCAGGCGTACAACACCAGCTGTCAGTGCATTCTTTTACAAGGCGCACTCACCAGCAACCGTCAGTGCACGCTTTCACCAAACACACACACCATCAGCCATCTGTGCACGCTTTTACCAACCACACACCCACCAGCCGTCAGTGCACCCTTCCACCAGGCACACACACCTCCAGGCGGCAGTGCAGTCTTTTACCAAGCACACACACCACCAGCCATCAGTGCACAATTTCTACAGGCAGTCACACACACCACCAGCCATCAGTGCATGCATCAATTGTTAACGCATCCACAATTAACTATTGTAGCAATCTCAGTATGGTACACTTTACTTTTAAACATATTCATGTAAAGCACAGCATGCCACCATTGCTACAATTCCAATCTAACTCACATAATTCCACTACACACCACATGCACACACTCCATAACACATGTCGAAAAGACATTGCCATTTACAATGCCATTAGCTCAAACTCAAATAAATCCGAGCCCGATTGCATTTCCAATGCTTGTTTCCTAATGTGCCTAGCTCTAGATTTTGAACCCTTGCTCTGCTGGCAACTAGGAAAATTTAGCAAACTATACATTTTTGAAAACTTGACACCCAGGGGAATCCAGGATGGGGTGACTTGTGTGGCTCTCACCAGGCTCAGTTACCCAGAATCCCTTGCAAACCTAAAAAAAAAAAACATTTTCCTCACATTTCTATGATGGAAAGTTCTGGAATCTGCGTGGATCCACAAAATTCCAGGGAAACGCTGAGTGGTAGGACATTAGCCACCTTAAGTGCGCCGGGTATGCCCAGACGTGGGTCCCAGGATGTCTGTACCAATGGATTCAAGCTAGCCTGGCTGAAGAGGGGTGATACCCTGAAACCGGTCCCAGGATGCTTGTTTCCGGGTCACGGAGGACCTGGCAAGGCAGTTCGGGCTGGACTGTTCCCCTGGGGAGCAGGATCAAGACTGATTTGCATATGGCTGGGTACAAACTGGAGTGTGACCCCGAGGATTTCCAAGTTTAATTCAAGCGTTCCATCCTTCACCTTGTTGCTTTTGCCTTAGCTGTAGTCGGCGGGGGTGGGGGGGGTGAGGGTGAATGTTAATGACGCAATAGCAGACCAATAGATTAAGCTAGCTGGCTGAAACATATATAATTGTATTATATATATACATTTAGTGCAGTCAAAAGGTATTAGCTACTCCTAGCTCTAAAACGGTCTTAGCTAATGCCAGGCCTAAAAAGGAAAATCACTGAGATGGGCAAAGTTAGCACCTTTTATTTATTAATTTATTTATCTATTCAGGTGTTTCAGATATGTCATATGGCCACTGGGTAGCACCGGACAAGAGTGGAACAAAGAATGCGGTTACTCTATATAAATAACATTATGATCATTTTTGTTATCCTCCTTGTTAATTTAGGTATTACTTGAAATAACTCCTGTGTGAGGTCTAAAGCGCTTTATGGTTTGCCGATGAAGCGCCCATGCGTGCATATATATATATCATGTAGCGCTGTGGAGCCCTCGCGAGGTTACAGAGACCCTTGCGCCCATTCTGGTTGTTTACTTCATATGATTTTGGGTACATTTTGATTTCTGTGATTTTTTTTATGTAATTATTCTTATTATCAAAAATGACATAGGAAAAAAAAATCCTGACTTGAACAGAAAAGCATCGGCTAAACTTTCACAGAAAATAAAAGTCAAGTAATGTGTTTACGAATTTTAATTCCTTTTCGGCGGAGACAATCGAGCAAAACAGACATTTCTGTCATGCATCTGAAAAAACATGTCATTTTAGGACACGCTCTTGCGGTTTAGTTTAGTCCTGAAGGGAATTCCTTTGGTCTTACTGTCATGCAGCGCCACCTACTGGATTTGCAAAGCCCCAGCATCTCATGGGCTGGATTTGGCGTTTCGATAGATGTTGGAGGTGTAAACTGTAACTAATCAGGAAGGATATGTGTGCAGAGACACTTGGGTTGCTCAAATTTCTGCTTCCGGCGGATTTAAACACATATCTAAATGCCTAAAACATGTTAAACCCAGTGGCATGGGGATTAACCTGTTCAGATCCACGTTGTTTTAATGCACACATTTAGCACATGCTGGGATCCGCCAGGGCGTAACACAGGCCCCCACAGCCCACGCGGTGCGGGGGGCACGGCGCTCCATAGGCCCCCTCGTTTAGCAGAGCCAGCAAGGAAGCCTCTTCAAGTCTAAGTCCTCATGATGAATTAAATAGTGCGCACGGCCTCCCGGTAAAATTAAATGGTGCGCGCACGTCAGGGCCTCTTATTTATGCAATGATTTCATAAATAAGAGGCCCTGACGTGCGCGCACCATTTAAATGTTTGCTGCGCATGCGCACGCCTGGGCCCCGCCGGGCCTCTGACGCTTTTCATAATTTAATGGCGCGCAGTTGTCTCCGCCGGCGCAGGTCTGGGAAAGAAAATGTGGCATCTGATGGCCCCTGTCAGCATGCAGCAGCGATGTGCACGGCCTCCGCCAGCCCAGCAGGTCAGTACGGAGACCATGCGCGGGTCTGGGGGGGGGAGGGAGGCCAATCAAAAGCAGAAACCATCAGCTCTTTCTTAATCATAACATCATAGAGGTCTGCAGGCTCGCAATCAAAGCCTAACTTTCATTATAACTTTGTTTATAAACCAATGCCGTGGGCTACTTTAAGTGCCTGGGGACTGGGGCGAGGTCATGAGGGATAGCTGCTATTTCTGTGCACGTGTAAACAGAAGGGATATCTGGACTGCAAGCTCTTGTCACACAGTAATGAAGAGATGTAAACTGTTTTATTGTAGAAACAGTGTGAAGGATGTTGCCATTGCTAGAAAAGTAAGTGAAAATAAACATACACTCAGGATATACATCTAAGAAGTGGTTTGTTATGTTTTCCTTCCATAGCTGCCAAGGTTTCAGATTGCTATGAGTGACGTTTTCATAATTTCAGTGTAATTATGAGTGACATTCAACAACTATGAGTGACACTTTTTTTCGCGAGCACTGCACACATCAGATCTCGGCCCCTGTGCAGAAGGCCTCAAATTGTCCAGCAGTTAGTGTGCCGCCTTTTGCCTGCAGGCCTTACTGTCTGTGCAGGTTAGTTCTGTGTGTAGCAGAGTCTGCAGCTGTGTGATGCTGTATGCATACAGGAGACTTGTGTGGTAGAGCTGTGTGCAGCAGGCCTTAGTAGATAGCATGCCTCAGGCCTCATCTCTCAGACTCGGCCTCCTGGCACCTGGATGTCTGCAGCCTCCATACAGTGCGCCCCGGCCTCAAACTGTCTGTGTGCAGCATGCCTCAGATTTGGCATCAAAGCCTATGGCTCAGACTTTGCATGCACAGACCCCTATCTGACTGTTAGCTCCAGTTTTATGATTTTATTGCTCAGCATGCCTCCTATTGCGGCAGGCCTCATAGTGTTTAAAAGTTTAGCATTCTCAGTTTTTCTCCAAGCTACACATTAATTTATCTTTGCCGTTTTCTATAGCGCACACTGTCACAAGACCCTATGGGTATCAAAGCGCTTTATATAACTCTAGGCACTCACTTACTTCAAATTAATATGCAGCTGTGTTCCATACACGCGACGCCGGCAGCCTCAATACTTTTTAAATTGTGCGAAGACCACCTCGCTAACAATAAATACATGTAATTCTGTCCAGCTATTCAGTATTTCCTGAATTAAAATGTATTTAAAAAATGACCGCGGATCGCATTTCGTTCCAACTTCATTCAGAGAAGCACGCCTCTTAAGATAATACATTCAGCAGGTAGGGGAACACACCTGGGGCCTGCAGTGCACTGCTGATCATGGTTTTTTGCTTCTGTACTAATAACTTTCAATGGGTGCAAGAAAGCATGGACATTGCAGCTGCTCTTGTTTGCGATGCTAGCACTTTTCAGGTAAGCATTAGCGTCAACTGACATTCCATGTTTTTGTTTTCACACTGAAATAATTTGACACCACGTTACCTCATTGCCGTGAAGCTAACTTCGTTCCTCTGGACAAAAATCATTCCTCAGGACTGAAGACAGATCACCGGCCCGGCTCACCGCTAAGTGGCGAGGATGCACTCCAGCTGAAAAATGAATTTGCCGCTGCGCCGTCGAGGGCATGGGGGGGGGAGGAGGCATTGATTTTAATTGCAGCGGACAGCTGAGCCACGATGCGGGACCGATGCAAGCAGGCGGCGCTGCTGTGTGCGCCATAATGTGCAGCAAATACGTCTAGCCAGCCTCTCAACTCCGGCAGCAGGATGTGTCGTCACCCGCGCCGCGGCGGGAATCGATGACGCTCGGCGGGAATCGATGACGCTCTTTTTTCAAAAAATACAATGTAGCACTGCCTTCAGCAGCAGGTGCTGCTGGCTCAGTTAGTGAGCCCCGAGCCAGTTGGGGCAGCACGTACACACCACGCTGCGGCCAGCCACCACTCCTGTTTAGTTTTAGGCAGCGCTAGCTTAAGTGACGGCTGAGGCGCTATGCGTGACAATGCACTTCAGTGCGGTGTTGCGGAACACCACACTGAAATGCGTTAGAGTCACGCCTGTTGCGTGATACTTGGCAGGCCTGTCCTTCTGCTAGGCATTATTCCTACCTTTTGTCCAGGGTCACTGGTCTTATGCAGCTGGGGTACACCAAATTATGTAGCAGGGTTGACTAGATTATGTGGCAAAATAAGACACATTACTACATGTAATGTGGCACCTTTTGTGAAAGTTCAAATTCATTATTTGTATATTTTTACACATTAACACCGTCTTGGAAAAGGTAGTTGGGACTACTTTAACACCGAAATACAAATAAGGTGACCAGTCTACCTTTATGAAAGACCTTCGAAGTTGCTTCATTTTTAGCACGTTTAGCTCGTTTTGATTCGTTTGAGCTGGAAACAACATTTTGTTTTGTTAAAATCTGTAAATTATGCAGAAGATGATGATTATGTGACAAATGTGGCAAATATATAGTTATATGGAATTCGCTACAGCCGCAGATTCCAGTGGTCCTACTTATGGCACTCCATTAAGCAAAAACAAACACTGATAATGGCAAAGTTTTGCCTGTTCTTAATTGAAAAGACTTGTCGAGTTATACAAAGAAAAGCACTGGCAACAATTCCATGGCAGCACTGGCAACATGTGCTGCCACTATCCTTCCTACTCGCAGTGTCCCTAGGTGATCACAAAAGGAGGAGACAGCTAATATAAGTAGAAGGAATTTAAAGAACAGACACCTAACTTTGGGGCAGCGGTAACTGTGCATTTTACTGTACTCTTCCAACCAATTCTCTCACAATATCACATAAATAGAAATCGATTATAGTTAGGGCCTCTGGAATTATGCAACTCTGCAGCATAGCATTTTATACATAATTCTGGATTTGTAACATTTGCCTCATGAAGGTGAGGCTAACAGAAGAGAGTGAGGTGGAGGGAGAGAAGGATGAAGTGAAGAGGGGACGGTGAAGCAGAGACGGGAGTGTCATTAGGGGGCAGCTGAGGCACAAGGGATGACAGAGTCAGAAGGACAGAGGAGGGCGAGAAAGAGAGAAGGGCGAGAAAGAGAAGGACGAGGAAGATGGAAAAGGGCGAGCAAGAGAGAGAAAGGTAAGGTGAAGAGAGGAGGGTGAAGTGGAAATAGAAGGGTGAAGTGGAGTTAGAGTAATTTGATGCACAGCGAGAGGATGGCGAGGTCAGGAGAGAGTGAAAGTAGGATAAGGCAGAGAAATCAGAGGATGACGGCAGAGATATATGAGAATGAAATGGAGAATGAAGGGTGCTGCAGGGAAACAGGTGGATAGGAAAGACTGAGATGGGAGGAAGTAGAGAGTGGGTGAGCCGGACAGTAGAGTGAAGCAGAGAGAAAGGAAAGTAAAGTCAGCAGAGGGAAGGGACAGACAGAGAAAGAAGGGTGAGGTGGAGAAAGAAGATGAGATACGGTCAGTAACTTTACACCTCGACAAATAAAAGGTTAAAATGAGTGGACAGAGGCCAGCAGTAGATATGGTTTGCAGCCCACAAGACCACCCGCCATGCCATGACCGAGCTCTCAGACACCATACCTGGGAGACTCTGGGCAAAACCACTTAGCTTTATGGCCCATCCATGCTTCCCCATGGCCCTCCCAGTTCCCAAGTCCTGGAACCGGGCCTGGAGAAGACTCAGATTTGGGACACGGTGTGGCTCTCTCTCGAGCGTGCCTGGCCTCCTCACACCTCGTGGCCTTGCTCGGAGCCGCGCTCACACTTCTAAGAGAATAGAAGGTGGGCGCCTCGGTGCCGTAGGTCACATAGTTGCCTTAGCCCGGCGCAGAGGAGTAGTGGCTGCCTTAGACCCCAAGTGCGGCCGCCATGGCCAGCAGACTGCTCTCATACACCAGGCAGTAGACAGGGGTCTGCGCCGAGGCCCCAGCCTCGACATGCCCCGACCGACAGGAGTTGGTGGTCATAAGGAACAAGAGGGGGGGAGAGAGAGGCGTGAAGGGAGAGCGGAGACATGGCCTGAGCATAGACCACCCTACCGACACACTCAGGGAGGAGAGACGGGTGCTAGAGCCGGGGCAAGCGGCAGGCTCGAAGGGTGCGATCAGAGTTGAGGCAGGAGAGAGGGGAAGGAGTACAGGGGGAGATTAGAGCAGTGAAGGCAGCGAGGGCACTTTAGCACATCTTGGGCATGAGGGAGGGGGTGGTAAGAGCAGAGAGCGCCATTAAGCCGATCCGGAGTGCTGTCACACTGGGACAGCAGAGAAGGTGGGGAGTGGCAGGGAGAGGGTGAGTTAGAAAGTAAGCGCTGCAACCACTAAGAGACTACCAGAGAGAGGGCCTGGTGGCAGAGAAAGAGGGAGGCTACATTGGGAACGCCCCGGCCACGGCAAACTGGGGGGTGGCGAGAGCGGTCCGAGGCATGCAGCAGATCCGTGTCAGTGTCATGCTAAGGCGGCAGGAGAGGACGGGTGGGGGAGACGGAGGTGTGGCACTCACTAAAAGATTGCCGAGTGATGGAGAGATAGGGGTGCCAGTGACTGGGGCAGAGAGAGCACACTGGCACACTCGGGCAGAGAGGGGTTAAAGAAGCAGCACGCAGTGGGTCGCTGGCACTGACACACCTGGACAGCTGATGAAGGGCGAGGCAGAGATGGGGGAAAGTGTCATGAGAGAGGATTAGGGTAGAGGTGTTGTCCGAGACACAGCAAGAGCTCCCTAGCATGGACTCACTCAGTCAGAAGAAGAGGACAGAGAGGAGAAGAGAAAAACAGGTGTGGTTTGCACCAATATTTTACTTTCAGTACACACCTGTGGAGCACAGGCAGGGCCGGACTGGCTACCGGACGTTTTGGCATGCTGCCGAGCTGGGGTTGATTTCCTTGATGGGGACCTGCGTGTGCTGAACGAAATTTGTTTTGCTTTGTTTATTTCGAAGCACACGCACACGAAGCACACGTAGGTCTCCATCAAAGAAATTAGCCCCCACTGCAGTGACATCAGCCCCCAGCTTGGCAGCATGCCAAAACGCCCGGTAGCCAGTCCGGCCCTGAGCACAGTGCGTCCAGGGAATTATAGAAAGGTGCTGGAAGCTTGCAAATTAAGCTTACTAGTGCTGACAGGCTAGGACAGGAGGGGAGAGAGAGAGAGAGAGATGTGTGGTCTGACACACAGTGGGGGCTTTGCCGCACACTCGAGCAGCAGAAAGCACCAGGGGTTAGAGTCTAGAGAGAGGGGTCTTGAGAAGAAGGGTGCCGCGCAAGTCAACTAGCTCCGGCGGACGGGGGTGAGGCAGAGACATGACGTGCACAGAGAGGCCGTTGGGACTGACACACACGTCCTGCAGGAAGGGGCACGAGGCAAGGGGAGATGGGTGGCCTGCAGCGAGGAGTCGCGGGCAGCGACACACAGGGAGGAGAGAGTGACAGGGAGAATAGGTGAACGCAGACAGGCACCCTGAAGCTACTGCCCGTGAAACACTCGGGAAACAGAGAGGGGACAAGGGGCCTTAAAGTGAGGCCTAGAGCAGAGTTCAGTGGTGCTAACTCTCTAGGCAGTATGTGTAAGAAAGGGGTCCCCGCAAGGGAAATGTGTTATGTACAACACACACTGACACTAGTATTGGACTAGACACACAACAATCAAAAGGACTTCAAAACAGGTATTGTCCTTTATTTTACAATACCAGATGTCAACCATTGTCAGTTTGCAATCACATTTATTAAATAGCCCCAGTTGGGGAAGGGAGGGAAGGGTTGGTGCTCAGGGCGGTGTAAAGTCAAAGAAAGATATACACAGTCAAAAAAGAGGGCAATTATAACAGTCTTTAAATTCAGATCGAGACCAATCAAACACAAAAAGCCTAAACAATTAAGGCATCCATTGAAAAACTGTTATACTAGAGACATTCAACGGTCACATACATGAATCAAAACAATTGGGGGCATGTGCCGGAGGTCCAAATCAAAAGAACAAGAGCCATAGATGTTTCGACCCCTGGCCGTAGGCTAAGTTAGGTCCTTTAACGGGGTCTTCATCAGGACAAGTGCAGGAAAGAAGGGAAGGGCAAGGGTTGGGTGGGGCGGTTCTATCTGTGGAATTAAAACAAAGTGTCAGACCAATATATGTAAGACCTGGTTAACGTCATCCTATTTGACATGACTACAGTACATTAACTGCAATTTACCATGGAGTCCGGGCCAACCGGGCCTCTGAACATCGGAATAGAGTGAGACCAAACAGTTAGTTATGGTCAAACTCAGCGATATTTAATTCGGAAAAACAGAGGAGAGCTAAACAGTGTGAAATTAGAACATCCTTGAAAGGTTGTTCTGAGAGATATTCTATCATGCAATGTTACTAGATTGAAAACCGGGACTCAACTTACATCAGTCAGCCGAACGATGGAGGATTCTTGATTATATTTCCAGTAGTCGTGCAATAGATGTACACCAGCTATGAATTAAAACAAGAGGTAAAAAGGGGGGGTAATAAATCGGACGCTATTAATAATCTAAACCCACATTGTGGCAAGCAGAATAAATCGTCACTTACATTTAGACAAGCTGAACTGAAACCCACTGGTAGTCTTTACACATGGAACGTTGTTCCTGGACTGACTTCACCACGCTGTGGATCGCTATAAGGATACAAAACGGAGGGAGACCGCGTTGGAAGCAGTCTGCGCGTTAATACCAGATTTGTCTAAGGACATACCTCCAAGGGTGAAATACCTCCAAAGTAAAATTTGGTCGCGGGGACGATCTTCTTTTATTTCGATACCGGTGTATCTCGTGTAACACCAGCACAAAGATAGAAGGGGGCAAGTTTGGACTGCCGTTCCGTCAGTCTCTGTGATGATTAAACCTTACATGGAAAAACGGAGACCCCACCAGTTAAACATCCGAAACGAATCTCTCTTTAGAGTTGAACAAAAATAGAGAGTTACTCGACGATAAACTTACAGATATAGAGAAGGACTGCTAATGTCAGAGCTCGTCGGCGCGGACTCCACAAGGTAGCTTGGTGGGGTTATGGGGCAGGAGTCGTCTTTGGCAATCTCCGTGGTGATTAAATCCTATGCGGGAGAGAATCGGACTAGGGGTAAATGGGATTTCTCATTTGATAATGTCGCAGAGTATAGGTTGCTCAAGCAAGGAAAGGCACTGCTACTTACAAGCACACAGAGGGGCCGCTGCAGTGGACGCTTCGTCAGTACAAACTCCGCAAGGCTGCTACGCGGAGTTGAGGGCGGGGTCAATATTTGACTGACTTGCAAGAAATGGAAGAGTTACTCGATAATATACCGGCACCGAGCGGGTGCAACTATTATCAGAAAGCATAATTTGCAGAAGATTAAAAAAAAAAAATGGAAGGGGTTGCCTGTTAAATATAATATACCGACACCGAGCAGGTACAACTGTTATTAGAAAGCACAATATGCATCACAATTAAAAAATCATCAATACCAGTAATATGTCGGTTAGATTTAAACTATTACTTGACTCGAGCAACTCACTCACAGGAGGTTGTAGGCGATTCTGGTGTTTGACGTGACATCTAAAATGTTACAGTGTTGAAAAGATAATAATAGCAATCGAGTCCCATGGAATAGCTCGTGCACTTCTACCAACATGAGAGTGTAGACGAGCGACATTGGCTACAAACACTGTGAGAATTACATTTGGTCCACTCGTGCACTTCTCCAACATGAGAGTGTAGACGAGTATTTGCAGATACATTGAATATTATGTAAAGCACTACCTGATCTTTACTTGGATATGGTCACATTAAAGTGTACTATATTCATAATATTCATAAATGGCCACAACTCATCGGCAATACTCATAACATTCAACCAAGTGCTGCTAATTGTGCCAAACTACTGTCCTGTTCATTGAGACCATTTTTTATCGAGTCCAGAAGGGACATCCATTTAGATTCTCGTGTGTTGAGAGCTGTTAGTAGGTTACCCCCTCTTCTCCCTAGGGATACTTTCTCAATGACCAGCCATCTTAAATCAGACACCATATGTCCTGCCTTTTGCCAGTGTTCTACCAGGGGTGCGCCCAACACTTTACATCGCAGTCTACTACAATGGGAAGAGATGCGGGATTTGATTTTTTGTTGGGTTTGCCCTACATATACATAATTACATGGACATTGTACAATGTAGATCACACTAGTCGAGTTGCAATTTGTGTAATGTTTTAGGGTATAAACCTGTGCACCATGAGCAAATGTCTTAGTCTGAATGGTGATATCACAAGCAGTGCAAGTGCCACATCTGTAATGCATGGTGGTCCATTCCTACCTGGAACCAGGGAGTCAACCCACTCTTACAACTTTATGGAACTTGCCTCCTCTGGTTGGGCATTACAGATGTAGCCAATGTCGCTCGTCTACACTCTCATGTTGGTAGAAGTGCACGAGCTATTCCATGGGACTCGATTGCTATTATTATCTTTTCAACACTGTAACATTTTAGATGTCACGTCAAACACCAGAATGTGACTCGCCTACAACCTCCTGTGAGTGAGTTGCTCGAGTCAAGTAATAGTTTAAATCTAACCGACATATTACTGGTATTGATGATTTTTTAATTGTGATGCATATTGTGCTTTCTAATAACAGTTGTACCTGCTCGGTGTCGGTATATTATATTTAACAGGCAACCCCTTCCATTTTTTTATTTTTATCTTCTGCAAATTATGCTTTCTGATAATAGTTGCACCCGCTCGGTGCCGGTATATTATCGAGTAACTCTTTCATTTCTTGCAAGTCAGGCAAATATTGACCCCGCCCCCAACTCCGCGTAGCAGCCTTGCGGAGTTTGACTGACGAAGCGTCCACTGCAGCGGCCCCTCTGTGTGCTTGTAAGTAGCAGTGCCTTTCCTTGCTTGAGCAACCTATACTCTGCGACATTATCAAATGAGAAATCCCATTTACCCCTAGTCCGATTCTCTCCCGCATAGGATTTAATCACCACGGAGATTGCCAAAGACGACTCCTGCCCCATAACCCCACCAAGCTACCTTGTGGAGTCCGCGCCGACGAGCTTTGACGTTAGCAGTCCTTCTGTATATCTGTAAGTTTATCGTCGAGTAACTCTCTATTTTTGTTCAACTCTAAAGAGAGATTCGTTTCGGATGTTTAACTGGTGGGTTCTCCGTTTTTCCATGTAAGGTTTAATCATCACAGAGACTGACGGAACGGCAGTCCAACCTTGCCCCCTTCTATCTTTGTGCTGGTGTTACACGAGATACACCGGTATCGAAATAAAAGAAGATCGGCCCGCGACCAAATTTTACTTTGGAGGTATGTCACCCTTGGAGGTATGTCCTTAGACAAATCTGGTATTAACGCGCAGACTGCTTCCAATGCGGTCTCCCTCCGTTTTGTATCCTTATAGCGATCCACAGCGTTGTGAAGTCAGTCCAGGAACAACGTTCCATGTGTAAAGACTACCAGTGGATTTCAGTTCAGCTTGTCTAAATGTAAGTGACGATTTGTTCTGCTTGCCACAATGTGGGCTTAGATTATTAATAGCGTCCGATTTATTACCCCCCCTTTTTACCTCCTGTTTTAATTCATAGCTGGTGTACATCTATTGCACGACTACTGGAAATATAATCAAGAATCCTCCATCGTTCGGCTGACTGATGTAAGTTGAGTCCCGGTTTTCAATCTAGTAACATTGCATGATAGAATATCTCTCAGAACAACCTTTCAAGGATGTTCTAATTTCACACTGTTTAGCTCTCCTCTGTTTTTGCGAATTAAATATCGCCAAGTTTGACCATAACTAACTGTTTGGTCTCACTCTATTCCGATGTTCAGAGGCCCGGTCGGCCCAGACCCCATGGTAAATTGCAGTTAATGTACTGTAGTCATGTCAAATAGGATGACGTTAACCAGGTCTTACATATATTGGTCTGACCCTTTGTTTTAATTCCACAGATAGAACCGCCCCACCCAACCCTTGCCCTTCCCTTCTTTCCTGCACTTGTCCTGATGAAGACCCCGTTAAAGGACCTAACTTAGCCTACGGCCAGGGGTCGAAACGTCGACGGCTCTTGTTCTTTTGATTTGGACCTCCGGCACATGCCCCCAATTGTTTTGATTCATGTATGTGACCGTTGAATGTCTCTAGTATAACAGTTTTGCAATGGATGCCTTAATTGTTTAGGCTTTTTGTGTTTGATTGGTCTCGATCTGAATTTAAAGACTGTTATAATTGCCCTCTTTTTTGACTGTGTCTATCTTTCTTTGACTTTACACCGCCCTGAGCACCAACCCTTCCCTCCCTTTCCTCCCTTCCCCAACTGGGGCTATTTAATAAATGTGATTGCAAACTGACAATGGTTGACATCTGGTATTGTAAAATAAAGGACAATACCTGTTTTGAAGTCCTTTTGATTGTTGTGTGTCTAGTCCAATACTAGTGTCAGTGTGTGTTGTACATAACACGTTTCCCTTGCGGGGACCCCTTTCTTACACATACCATTTAGCGCCCAGGTCCCCGCGACTGCATGGGTTCAAACCCCCCCTTTTGTAACGCCCAACTCTCTAGGCAGACTGAAGATGGGGGCACGGAGGTCTGAGGTCCCAGACCTGGCATAAAGGGGGGCCACAGTGAGAGTAACACACCTCGACTGTTACGAGTGGCACAGAGATGGTGCGGTCTGAGTCGTGACCTTCTGGAATTTGAGGAGGCGGGCGTCCAGGCCCGGTCAGTCAGCCCGCCTCCACGGTAATTACCCAGCGCTGCAGCTCACGGCCTGGAAAGCTGAGTCGGATTCTGCACTGCAGGCTGCAGCACGTGTTAACAATAATTAGCTTTTTAGTGTAAACTGCAGCGCACGTCGCGCAATCAGCTGCCTGCCAGTAGTGTTACTAGTTAAATCTCCCTTGCCAGTTTCAGACTACCTTTAAATGTAGAGAGTTGATGATGCTTTCATTGTTCATAAACCACTTTGACACATGTACCCTACGGGTGACACTTTTTGCACACTCGGCTCTTAGACTCAAGCGGGTCTCAGCATAGGGGCACAACGCACAAAGGCGCAGCCAGAGCTGCATGGGTGGGTTTTCTGTAGTCCTAAGTTTACTGTTTAAGGTGTACAAAGACTCCTCCGCGGAGGGCTAGCAGGTGCCACCAGAGTGGGCTGGAGTTATGCGAGTGTGACATCCAAACTTTGCCAGTCGTGTGTCCAATGTGCAGATAACAAAGTGTATTTGAAGAGCGCACATTTACCCAATCGTATATTTGTGCTGAATAACAGATGTTTATCGTTACCCAACTCAATGGAACTCATTTTATCGACCTCAGAAGGATAAAAGGCCTGCTGGGATTTGAACCTGTGACCACAAGAACACAGGCCCCCACAGTGGATGTATTAATCTACTAAGCCACCAGACCCGGCGTCAGTTACTTAAGGGGATGTGGACTAGAGTTTAAACAAGGAACCAATAGGGCCTTGCAAGTTTGCGGAGTGGGTAGAAAAGGGGTGGGAAAGGCACAACGCACAATACACCGGTCACAAAGCCTTAACACTGACACTGTGCACATGTTGGGTCTGGGGACTCACTCAGCAAGGAGCCTGCCAATCTACTCATTCTGGAGATTTTTTGTGCATAGTCTGGAATAATTCTGCAGAACCACAAAAACGAATACATCGGTTCAATCCCACCAGTGAAATGTAAACCTCACAGACGTAATCTATACCTTGTTAATGGAGACCTTCGGGAATATCTAATGAGGATGTTGTCCGTTCATTGCCTGTGAAGTCATTGTGGGCTCTGCTGACGTCTGATCCATCCAGCATCGAGTACAGAGATGTGAACCCACCCTAGCATGAACCACCTCGTGGTGAGAGGGGCTCGGATGCATTCCCCGGCGAGGCCTTGACGCTGGAAATGGAAACATTCCTCCATCCAGACGCACTCACCTCTTTTGAGGTTTCCAAAAATGAAGGAGACCCTCTACTGTTTCAGCAATATCTCCTAGGACGAATTGTGCTATTGAAAACCTTGGATTCTAAGTCTAAAACGCTTTTGTCCGATTCCATCACATAGATTTGCACATATATAAAGCGCTTGCCTTGGTCACAACTGGGTCTAGTAGGCACTAAATGAAACTACAAATGAACAACACGACAAAGAGTACGGAACGGTAGCTGACCTGGGCCCTCCCTCGGTCTGCATTAGCGACTCAGAGTTCGAGAGAACCTGTTTTTTGGTTTGCATCTGCTGCTTTCAGTTTGATATTCCTATTTGAATCAGATAATGTTTATTGAAAGCACTGACGCCAATGCCGAGGTACACTACGCGGGGGACTGGTGAACATGAAAGAAAACGTGGCCATGTCATGTTGAAGTCAAATCAAAATATACTAGAGTTCTGGGTGGTAAGGCAAAGTGGTAGGTGGTGGGCCGGGCCGCCGTGGAGGGGCCCCCTCCATGTGCTTTGCAGGGGGGCCCCCTCAAGTTTTGTTACGCCACTGGGATCCGGCAGTAGATATGTGTCAGGGGAGTAAGGGACACCGGGCCCCCAGTCGTCTTTACATGATCGGGGCCCCCATCGGCATGTCTGTGCAGCGTGCCTCTAATAAAGCAGCTGCAGTGTGGAGCCTTCGCAGACGGACACCATTGGGAATCACAAAAAATAACATGGATGGTGGCCTGCTGGGGCCATCAGACCACCATGTCTGTGATTGCTTTTCAATAAAGATTTTTTTTTTTAAATGCAGCCCATCTTCCTTAAAGGAAAAAAGGATGCTTTCAAAAATAAAAATGAAACGTTTTCCTTTCATATTTAAGAGCAGGCAGTGGTCCACTGCCTGCTCTTAAAAATGTTTTTACAGACATTCTCAAAGGAGAAGGGGACCCTTGGGAACACCTTCCCATTTGCGAGTGGTTGATAAAATGCAAATGTTTTGCAACTACATTTCGGTCGCAAAGCATTCACACAAACCACTTTGAGTCGGTATTAGGAAGAGACGCCCAAACGCACCCCTTCCTAACAGTGGCGGCTGGTACCACTAGAAAGTGGTGCGGCAGGCAAATGGGTGATGGGTGGGATCACTTACTCGGATCAGGGCTAGTCGGTGTACCTTTCCCAATGCTGACTGTACCCCCCAACCCTCTATGTTTGTAAGAGATCTCTGAAATGCTGTTACGACGGATGTACATTGTTACAACGCATGCTTTTACTACGCATGCCTTTACAACGCAGGTTTTTCAACGCAAGTCGTTACAACAACTTGCATTGGGGGGTGCTGGATAGTGAATAGTTTAATTTACTATTCCAACTCCAGTCCCCGTGGATAGTAGGGAAGGTGTTGGATAGTAAATTAAACTATTACCTATCCTGGAGCGCCCCCTAGCGCAATTCGTTGTAATGACTTGCGTTGAAAAACCTGCGTTGTAACGGCACTGCGTGGTAAAAGTTGCGTCATAAAGGATGTTTTGGGTTACGACTGCAGTCAGCCTTATGTTACAGTCAGTCTCCACTCTTGAAGGCTAGTATGACTGGAGCAATGCTTGCCAATCACATGTCAGTCAGTTTGAACTCCAATAGGTCAGCATGACCTGAGCTGCGTCACTCGCAGGTCAGAATCATCTTGAAAGTCGATGTGATTGGTGTAGAGTCAGTCAGTCACATGCCGGACTTCCATCTGAAAGGCTACTGATAAGTTAGTACAGCCAGTCACAAGTCAGGTTAGACACTGAAAGGCGCTGTGACTGTAGTGTCTGACCTGTGAAAGGATGTATTACCTCAGCAGAGGGAGCGACTTAGCCACGTTACTGTTGACTCGAAAACTTATGCAGGGCTGTGGCATATAGGTTTGAGTCAGTGCAAAACGGACTAGTTTCCGAAAAGAAGGGAGAGTGGGGCATAGCCAGTCACAAGGCATAAATCAGAATGGGGAACATCCTTTACAACGCAACTTTCACTCCGCACTACCATTACGAGGCAGCTATTACAACGCAAGTCATTACAACGACTTGCGCTGGAGAGCGCTGTAGGATAGGGAATAGTTTAATTTTCTATCCAACACCTTCCCTACTATCCACGGGGACTGGAGTTGGAATAGAAAATTAAACAATTCCACTATCCAGCGCCCCCCAACGCAAGTCGTTGTAACGACTTGCGTTGTAAAAACTGCGTTGTAATGGCATGCGGAGTAAAAGCATGCGTTTTGATGTCAAACATCCAATCAGAATACATGTTGTTTTCTGTTATCAGCTGATTTACTACAGGTCGTTCATTGCTCTCTACAAACAACGAACATAAGCGCCCCAATCCTGGTCTTTCCCTCCAAAAAGTTTATTGGTGTTCACTTTAGGAAGAACAACCCTCTGCACTGTGCCTGGTTTCACTGACACCCGTTTCACTGTGCACACAAGCAAGAACTGAAGATATGAATCTTGTGGCTACAGCGGCATCTGTTAAACACGAGACTGTCTCAATAGTAATGCATGTGATAGATGTCACAAGAGATAGGTGCATGGCACTGATGTCACAGAAGACCCTCTGTGGTAAAACCTACAACCGCAGGACCATCAAAGCTTCTAGAAGAGCAATTAACTGACAAATGTGTGCAAATTTAAAAAAGAAATGAGCACTTACCTGCACAAACATCCTCCTCTCCCCAAACCGGTTTTCTTCCTCTTGGCTCTGCCTCCCGCGCAGGACCCTCAACAACTTCCCTAACCAATCCTGGTGCTGCTCTCATGCTGTTAACCAGCATGAGTGTAGTGCCAGAATTGGAGGGAATTGCCTCTGTCTGTGCTCCCAAGGGCACTAGAGGCCTGGGCTTGGTCTAACCCAGCTGTCTTAGGACAGCTGGGTTAGAGAGGTTTAAAAGTGCGCATGTCTAGCTGGGCGTCATAAGATGGCCGGCCAAAAGGAGATGCGCACTTTAAAATGAAGTACCCTGTGCCCAGGCAGCCCATCCTCCTCCCTGTTGCTGTCACTCAGCAGGACCCGCCACATCCTTTCACTCGGTTTAGGATGGGTGAATGAAAAATAAAATGGTAATAAATTAACTTTATTACCATTTTATTCTTCATCCCTGGTGCGTTTGGGGGCATTTTGTTTTTGGGGGGGCGACGCTCCTCCACTCAAATGGAGGAGCTGCCCCTGCTTCTTAATACCGAATCGTAAGCTCAATTTGCGGTTGGGTAATAGGATACCATATCGCAAACTGGGCCTTTGTAAATTAAAAATGCTTTTTGTGGTTGCAAATGGCCCGATTCTGCTAATTGGGCCGTTTGAGACCTCAAAAATGCTTTGCACCACTGGCGTAACGAAAGGTGAGGGGGGCCTCCCTGCACGGTACTTAGGGGGGCCCCCTTGGGCTCAATCAGGAGCTCTCCGGACAGAGTGCAGTGCCGAGGGGGCCCCTTGGAGCTAGGCCCCCCCTCAAACCGCGTGGGCTGCGGGGGCCTGTGTTACACCCCTGCTTTGCACATCTGGTTCAAAATAACGTATATGTTTCTTTTCAGTCCAAGCCTGCCAGGCACCTTTCAGGAGTGGGTGGGGGCCCCTGAGACAGAGCGCCGTCCACAGAACACTTCTCATTTTAGAGGAAAGAGCAGCACAGAATTTACTAGAGTAGAGACAGGTTTGCCACCTTCCCCAGAAAAAAATGCCAGCCTCTCTCCACATTTTCAGTTGCTGCAAATGCCTGCACACGATTCTTAAGCAGAACTTTATATGAAATACTCTGTAATCCTCTTTACATGACCTTTCTGTCTTTGTTTACTTAAATTAACATGTTAGAAGAAGAAAGTGGCAGATTTATAATAGTTATTGGGAGAATGTATTCCTCCCATCGATTTGTATTGCAGAAGAGGCAATTTAAGGCAGGTGACCACCAAAATAAAGCCTTTTTTTGGCTTAAAAAATCAGGGGTCTCTTGCTTGCATAGGGGTCTATTGGCATGTATGCTGCAGTAGAACATATTTCAAAGTGTTATCTTACAATAACTGTGTAAAGTATGTACTGATAAGAAGACAAACATACTGACCAGGTAAATGCTAGGCGATTTTACCACTTTTCTATTAAAGAATCTGGAAGGAACCCCAAAATCTTGTTTCCCTCAGGCACGCTTTGACTAACCTGTCAGGCCAAACTTACAAAGCAAGATGCAATACATACAGGGGCACATTTATGAGTTTGTCATGCAGTGCAGCCTCGGAAGTCATCTTGCTGCGCTTGACTGCGTGACAGGGAAAGGGCAGGAAAGTGCCTTATTTAAAAGAATACACTGCATTCCGACCTTTCCCTTGCGCTGGTGCTGTTTTGGCTGCATAGCGCCAACACAGGTACTTGTGCACTATGGTACAAAGGTGCCTGCATTGTAAGGTGTATTGTTTTGGTGCAAAAGGGAGGGGCACCTTCCTGCACATAATCAATTTCCTGAGTCACTTTCCTCTTTCCATTGTGTGCTGCAGAATGCAGCACACATAGAAAGAGGACAAAACTAAGAGAAATAAACAGCGTAGGCTTTTGGTACATTCCTAGGTCTACCACTTTTGGTAAATCTGGAAATGCGGCAAAATCCATGGATGTTGTATGGGAACACCCCACGCAACACCATTGAAGTGCCTCACTGGTGCAGAGTACGGCAGCGCAGCGAGTTGCGCTACGTTGCTTTATTCATGACATATGAAACCACTCACGGCCACGCTTCATAAACCCAATTTCAGTAGCGGTCGGCAGTAGGAGTTACTGCAGGGCGGTGACGTGGGCAGGGGGAGGGGCAGGGTGGGGGGTAGTAATGTATGGATTACAGAGTTTTACAGGTAAGTAAACATTTAAATAAATAAAACGAACTTCGTTGCACGCACTGCATCACCAAATGTGATGCAGTGCGCGCAACGAAATTCGTCACCGCCCTGCAGCAACTCCTACTGCCGACCGCTACTGCCCAATTTTGAGTTGGGTCGCGCTTGCACCACATTGCGTGGTGCAAGAGCAACACAACAGGGCTCTTAATTGTGCCCCATAGTTTAAAAATAATTTACACATATATACCAATAAAAGAACAGCATTGATAAATGAAAGTGACCAGCTTTGCTGAAATATTTACCATCGCTTTTTATATTTATTTTTAAACTAAAGTAAAGTTAACAAAACAGATTGCCTCTGCATTACATAAAAAGATTCAGTGAATTCAATATTTGATCAACCACATTAAGTTGCAGGATTCTAAAGCAGAGATCTCAACCTCTCTCTTGTCAGATGTATCTTTAGTTTTTTAACTCTTGTTTTTTGTTATTTTGCTTTTCCCGTTATAGACAGAACTACACGTACCAGAATGCAGCGCATCAGCTACTCACACCTGAAATGGAAAAATGCGGGATCACGGTGTCTAATTGATAATATTTTGTAAACATATGGAGCATGAAAGGCTTTTCCTTCCTCATTTCCATAAAGAGCGTTTGTGTTTCCATACTGGTAGCTCCCTTAACAGGAATGTTCAGCACCATTGAATATTTTAGTTTTCTTACGTTTCCTAAATAAAATCCTTCCTTCGTGTATAAAGGACATGCAGTGATACCAAAGCAGTGTCTAGGGGTCATGGGGTAAGGGGAACATGCGCAATATTTTACTGGGCAGATGATGTTAGAGCCAGGCGGTCGTAAGGGAATTATTGCTTAAAGGGTGGTCATGATAATGTGAGAAGTTCAAATATAGTCAATTCGTATTGGTAAACGTCGTTTACAACGCGGTGTTTACACCGCACGACCTTTACCACGCTGCCATTACAACGCAAGTCGTTACGACGACTTGCGCTGGATGGCGCTGTTGGTTAAGGAATAGCTGGATGGCGTGGTTGGTTAATGAATATTGTAATTTTATATTCCAACACCTCTACTGTTACGTGGACTGGTGTTGGAATATAAAATTATAATATTCCTCAATCCGCGCCCTCCAACGCAAGTCGTTGTAACGACTTGCGTTGTAATAACCGCGTTGTAAAGTACCGCGATCTAAAAGATCGCGTTGTACTGACATATATCCATTCGTATTGCTAGATACAGTTCCTGGTACAGTTAGGGTAAGCTACTCGCAGAGGATCCTTGAATGTGCTTCACGTAAAATTTGTGCTACGTGTGCATAAAAAGTATCTATTTGGGTCAGAGAGAACGTTTTCCTTAAGTTGTCAATCAGAGTGCTGCATGTGAAGCCTGAAAATGTGACACATTAGCTGCAGCAAACAATAAAATGTCACACATAAGCAGACTTGCAACCTGGCAGCCCTGGTTAACATAATCAAATGTAGGCATGGTGTCCCCTGCATATGCAATAAAGAAATGGGAAGAGCTCTGTAGGGACGTGTGGTTGATTTTAATCGAATCAGATGCATTGAAAATGTAGCAGCATTCCTTACACTCAATGAACCCCATAACTAGTAATTTAAATTTGTTACCAGGGCCATTATGTAGTATCTTGTATTTACGCTTCCTCTGTTGCTTTTCCACTTGCTGATTAACCAGTGTGAAAATGCTGCATGGAATGTTGGAGTGGTGACCATGAATGGAATGTTTGGGTGCCTGGATGCTTGAGTGTGTCAGTTGGAGTATGGGCTGAGCAGCAGGCAGACTGCTCCTGGTGGGGATGCTCTACATGGAACTTTCCAACCTGTATCTAAGACTAAATAAATCATCTTTAACTACACTTCGGCTAATGGACTTCATCATTACATTTTGGCAACGAGGATTGGATCATGGTGGATCTGCTCCACATGGATATACTAACCTTCAACTAAAATAAATGGGTGCTAGTCCCAATTCTACAATTTACGTTACAGACCCCTACATGAGGGATGTCTAAATGGATGGAAGTCCCATTTCCACATTTATGTTACAGGTCCTTACATGAGGGAAGTATATAGTTGGTAGTCACCCATATCTACATAGTCTTTTACATGCCCTTTTAGGGGGATGTCTGGATGGGTTGCTAGTCACCCATCATTGTGCTTTATGTTTCAAACCCTTACATGAGGGATGACTGGACGTTGTGTAAGTCACCCTTACATGAGGAGAGAGAGAGAGAGAGTGTGTGTGCGTGCGTGCGTGAGTGCGTGCGTGCCTGTGTGTGTGTCGTTACCACTGTTAGCTCTTGTTGTACTGTGTTGTGCCACCTCTCATGCTGGTCAGTTGGTGTGGTTGGTGGTGATAGGTGCGATTGTGTGATTATCTTGAATGCTGATGTGGGACTGATATGGTTCTTCCTTAATCTACTGTCTAGCAATGTGTGGTATTAAAGAAAATGTTGTTTCTTCTGTTATATTTATGAATTTCATAAAGAGGGAGGATGTGTGATATCTTGTATATTTATCTATGATTCTTCAAACTTTATTTTTCTTATGATATCTTGTAAATGTATCTATGCATCTTCAAACTTTATTTTTCTTGATGCTTCATTATGGTTCTTCAGGTAAGTGCTTGATTCCATACGGCATTTGTGTATTTTTATGTCATTTCTCGTTCCGTGTTTCTTATCAATACTTTCTTCTATTTTGCATTTTTATTTTTTGGTTCAAATAAAGGCTGAGAATATGTAGTATATTGTATACGTATTTACACTTCTCCCTTGTTGCATTGTCCTTAGCTGCTCAGCCAGCGTGGAATGTTGGAGTGGTGATGATGAATGGAATGTTGGGTGCCGGTGAGGTGAAATGTGACAGTTGGAGTATTGGCTGAGCAGCAGACAGTCTGCTCCTGGTGGGGCTGTTCTATATAAACTTTCCAACCTGTAACTAAGACTAAATAAATCATCTTTAACTACACTTTGGCTAATGGACTTCATCATTTCACATTGAAATTAAGAAGAATGAAATGGCCAAATTATGTGGCAGGGTTGACTGCATTACGCAGCAAGAAAAGACACATTACACAACATAATGTGGCACATTTTGTGATCGTATTATTTCATAATTTTGTCATTGTTGTAACACGTTAACACTGCCTGGGCAAAGGGTACTATTTGTACCAGTCTAATATACAAATACAATAAAAAGCGACAGAATTCTAATTGGTCGATTTTTGCATAGGGCCTTCCACTGCATGGCAACACGTCACTGAGATTGTAGTAACTTTTGATCCAGGGGAATTAAAAACAATTTTTGTTTTGTTAAAACCCGTAGCCTGTGCAGCAGATGACGATTTGTGGAAAATGCGGCAACTCCATTATGATGCGTTAAACAGTGCAACCGCAGAATTTTAGAATTTGAGTGGCCCGATTACCCAAAACAGCAATTACCCATATTAACTATGTCCGTGTGAGCCATCACATGCATCTTGATTATTTTTGCCATGCATTTTTATCATGTGTAATATTTAAAATGCCACTAGCCAGACTATCATTGGTGCCCCTAAACGTTAACTTTACAGCGGCACACATTAAGTCACAGCCAAACTGGTGCTATACCTGGGCACTGAGAATAAGGTATTAAATGGAAAGGGGAACTGCCAGTCTCGTAGAATAGGAGTGCCACAATTTATGGTAGATTAACTTGCTCTGCTAAAATGTAAATAACCTGCTTAATCTTCACCTTTTGATAGCTAGATTTAATTTGTATCTGCACATCCCTTACACACTTATGTCCCTATTTAGGCGTCAGCAAGGGGAACATTCACTCAGCCCCAAAAGTTACATTTTGCTAATAAAAAGAATAATATTATAGTAAGAAACATTAACATGACTCCGTTTTTAGTGTGCATGTATTTAGAGCATACTCATCCGACAAGGATAACCTTTTTCTCTTTGACGCTAAACATATTATTGAAAACTCCTGCTGTTATCATGTGGATGTAGGAGGCAAAGGTGAAGTACCTCTACAGGGTGGTTGGCGATTGTGCAGGAATGGGCATTGAGGGGGGAAAACCCACATCATTCCTTGCAGGGGATGCCCACCAAGGCTTTGTTACACCACTGATATGGGTGGGTGAGCTGGGACAAGAAGGAGTAGAGGGTGGTGGTCAGGGTGGATGAGGGAAGGTTGGGATGTGGCTTTGCTTGGGTGGGGGGCATTGTAAGTTCCCCTAAACCTCAAAAGGCAGTAAGGTGGGGATCGAGCTACAGGTCTCCCAATGTGACTTAAACATCCTCAGCTTTCAGTTGCTAAAATCGGGTCAGTGTTCCTGCACCTGTAAAATTAGAGTGTGGGAATATCGGCGGCTTACAATTGGATAGAGTGGTATCCACCCAGCGATACCATTCCATCCAACTCGCAATCAGGTCCTCAGTGAGTAATACACCACTATCATTTTTGCTTGATATTTTCACAATATGCGCCATCAGTTTTGGCTGGAGCTCTATTTTTCCGTATAGAAAATTGCATGGGAAAAACACGTTTTGGGACCTCTCCTTTTTCTAGACCCCCCACTCAATAGATCACCCCTAAACTTTCCAGGAAGAAGTTGAGGTGGATGGACTTTATTTTTGGAAGATTTTCCAAAAATTGCCAAAGTCATGAGTAATCTGAATATTTATTGATTACTTACCTTCTCTACGTGGCACCCATTCCCCAGCATGCCTTGCAGGAAGCGAAGCAGTCTCTCCTCTATTAACCTATCAATTGTGGCTGTATTTTGTACTTTGCTTTTTTTCTGGCTTCCTCGACCTTCATCAGACTGGCATTCGTCCTGCCCATTCAACTGAGACTGTTATTCTTGTCGTAATGGATGACATGAGGAAAGAAGCAGATAATGGTCCACTCAGAAACTGGTCCTACTAGATCTTTCTGCAGCCTTTGACACGGTCAACCATGCTATATTGATTGACCGTGTCAGCACTGCAGCACTGCACAGCACTGCCCTTGATTGGTTGGTTTCCTTTCTTAATGATCGGATCCAATCGGCTTCTCCCCCTACCCCGTATCACTCCGGTAAGGTTCAGCTAAATTGCGGAATAACTCTGGGATCACCCTTATCCCCTCATTTGTTCAATCTTTATATTCATCCCCTGATATAACCCCTCCATAAGCAGTAGGTGAAAATATACAACTATGCTGACCTTCAGCATTGACAATACCTTGGAATCTAAGGTAGTTTTCAAAACACCATGCTTTATATTAGGGACTGGATGAACAGTCACCAGTTGAAGTTAAACAGCAACAAAACTGAAGTGGTGGTCATGAAGAACAAATGGTATCAATGGAATATCTCTCTTTGGCCGATGATGTGGGATCCCCTCCCATACCCAAGAAAGCAGTGAAAAGTCTTGGGACTCTCTCTGATGAGGATCTGTCCCTCAAACATCAGAAAGGAGCTATGTCTTCTGCCTGTTTTTTCCAACTTCAGAGAGTAAAGAAATTTGGAGATAATTCACGTTGGAAGCTGTCGTCCAAATACTCCTTGCACTGGTGATATCCTGGATTGATTATGCCAACGCGCTTTATCTGGGACTCCATGTTGGCTTGAATCATAGGTTGCAACTATTTCAAAATTAGATACCTGAGCGTTATTAAAAGCCAGAAGTACCTTTTCCGGAGCGAACATTAAGATAAATAGATAAGGGATTTGGTATATCATTGTGCATTCTGTTATAGGTCAATTTCAATCGTTCAATTTACAATCGTCTACATATACATATATCTTTCCGTTAGAGTGAAGAGGATTTCAAGACGATCACGCTCAACACTTGAAATTCAGAACAGATTTCTCCCTTAGTGAGTGACTCTTATGATTTATTATTATATTAACTTTTAATATAAAAATTATCGCAAGTTGACCATAGGGGTTAAACCAACTCACAAGCTATTTCAGAAATTCAAATTTGTTCGTTTGAACATATCGTGGATTAGTGATAAGACTTAATGGAAGTGCCAGTTCTCTTTGAATCTTTGTATATTCCCAATCTACCATCTAATGTAATTGGAAATATCAGTTGCAATGTACGGGAGTGTATTGTGATTTATGATGTCGTAAAAGCATAATTAACTTTTAAGTGTGGGATACAAGTCTTAGATATTTATGTTTCACATTCACAGTGCCAGATTTGAGGAACTTCAAGTAAAGAAGATATCAACCAATCAACCCCTGAAGAAGAGTTCACTCAGAACCCGAAATGCATTGGGTTTTTTAATGTTTTGGTTAACATCATTTTACATGACTGTAATGTAATTGATTTACTTTGACATGCGAAGTATGTTTCGAAAACTTTAATCGATTGAAAATAACATTCATAATGCATGAATTTCAGGAACTAATTTTGAATATTGGTTGTCTATTTACTCCATCTTTAAATATATTGGAGAATGTCTTTTTAGAAAGTGGTATAAAACAAAAAAACTTTATTGAAACCCTAGGGACTGTGGGTTGAGCACCCTGCAGGCCTGGATGTTTCCAGGTCATCTAAAAACATGTCATTTTCTAATACATTAATACTCATAACAATCAATGCAACGCAGCCACATTGGTGCGCTTGATCGCCCAAGCAGGATGAGGTACAAATATCATCATAATTATCGTTTAAAAATGGTCTGCAGCCTTCTGGTGAGTTTTCTGTTCATAGCATAAAGGCTGTTCCCATAGTCAGTCTTTCTTGTGATGATGGGATCTGTGATGGTTTGCTGGTTATTGATTGGGAGCCATTTAAAAATCTTCCCCAGCATCTTCAGGGTATGTAGGCATTAGGTGGTGAAAGCTGTGACTTTGCTGTTGGTGATGAGCCTGAGGTTCTTGGACTGGGTGGTAGGGGTGTGTGTTAGTGCTAGCGGTTAGCAGCCTAGTGGTTCCCACAGTAAAGCGCTCTTCCCAAGTTCACGATTTTGTTCTTGTCAGTGTTCAGCTTCAGACAGTTGGTCTTCATCCAGTGGGCGATTTCAGTCTTGCAGGCATTGAACTTGATCCAGGTACTCAGTGTCTGGTCTGTGAGGGAATTAGTTGTGTGGTGTCAGCATAGGCGAGGATTGTGATGTTGTGAGAGGGTATGATGCTGGCTAGAGGGCTCATTTATATGTTGAAGTGGGTGGGGCTCAGGGAGGATCTTTGCGGAACTCCGCAGATGAGGTTGCGGGCATCCGAGATGTACGGTGGCAGGCTGAATAACTGGGTCCTCTCCAGTTAGGAAGGAGAATATCCATCAGAGAGCATGTCCTTGGATTTTGATGCCATGTAGGTGTTGGAAACGGATTGGGTCGGAGACTATGTCAAACTCTGTGGGAAGGTCTAAGAGGATGAGGGCCCCGGTGTCACCTCCAACCAAAATCATGTAGGTGTCATCCATGGTAGCGATGAGGGTATTTTCTGTGCTGTGGTTGGGTCTGAAACTAGACTGAGTGGTGTTGAGGAGTTGGTAACCATTGAGGTATTTGGTGAGGCATCTGCTGATGACTTTCTCTAAGTTCTTGGCCAAAAATGGTAGCACAAGATCGGTCTGTATTTGGCTAGTGTTGAAGGGTGTACGGAGGGTTTCTTCTGCAATGGGAGGACAGTTGCATGCTTCCAAGTATCTGGGAAGGTCACAGCAGAGGTGGAGGAATTCAGAATATGTGAACAGGGCGCTGATGGGTGGTGGTCCTCTAGATTAGGCGTATTGGGCGCAAGGGTCTGATGGAGCCCCTGAGTGGATGGAGTTTACTGTTGCAGCGGTTTCTTCTGGGGTGATGACAGACCAAGTAGTTAGCATTGGTTCTTTGCATAAGATTGGGAGCATTTTGTGAGGTCTGTTTGGTCCAGTGGCAGGTTGGAGTTGCTGTAAATGGTGGAGATAGATAGATTCCCGGGGTCAGATCTGGACATCTTATTCTAATCCTGGGTTCTCTACTAGGCCAAATTATGTTATAGTGGGCAAATAAGTATTTTAATATGTTTCTAATTGCATATGTCCATTCCTTTGTTTTCTTCCACATCATTTAAATTATTAGGGCCCAGATGTAGGTAAAATAGATTTACTGATTTTTAATTACCGAATTTTACCGATTCGGTAATTAAAAATCGGTAAATCTAAGGGGTGGATATGTAGGTATTCCAGATGTGCTGGAATACCGATTCTGAAGAATTCGGTATTTACCGATTCGGTAAATACCGAATCGGTAATGCCCATTCATTCCTATGGGCTTTGAAGCCCATTGGAATGAATGGGCATTACCGATTCGGTATTTACCGAATCGGTAAATACCGATTTGCACAAGGGTGCAGGGGGTGTCACTTTGACACCCTCTGGCACCCCCAAAACAGGCTCGGGTGCCATGTGGCAGGCATACATGCCCTAAGGGCAGGTCTGCCTGTCACATGGCATAGGTGTGCATGCACACATGTGCATGCACACCGGAATCGGTATTTTACCATCAAATTCGATTTGATGGTAAAATACCGATTTTGTAAGGCCTCTGGGACTCTGAAGAGTCCCACCTACATCTCGGTGCCTCAGAATCGGTAAATTTACCGATTTTTTTTTTACCGAATCGGTAAAATTACCGAATCGTAATTTTACCGATTTGTTAAAATAATGCCCCCTACATACCTGTCACCCATATACCGGTCGGTAACGTCCGAAAATACCGATTTTCGGCCGTTACCGACCGACCTACATCTGGCCCTTAGAGATTTGTCTTGCTTAAGTACCATTCAATCTGCTTCTATCGAGTACAGCACACTGGAACGTAGGCTTCAGGAGATGATGTAGTTTCCCTAAAAACCTTGAAGGAGTTCGGTTGGTGAATGAGCAATAAAGATACCCTTAAAGTGTTTGTCTTCTGGCAACAATTCCTATATTTCCAAGATCAGGTAGCTTCTTTTGGAGAACTTCTGCTAATTATTTTAGCATGAGACATCTTTGCCTTTTTTATTCTCCTTTCTCTGAATCCAAAGGGTCGGTATTGTGTAGTTTTTGCCTAGTGACACTTTCAGTGGTAAAACAGTAAATGAGAGTGTAAGGGGAGAAAGGAGTTGCGGGTGAAAGGTTTTCCAGCACACATATACAAATAAACAATTGCGTGTTTCACAAACAATCTTTGAATGCATTTAGAGATATCCCAGCAGCATGTGAAGTGCATGTGTGTCACAGTTTCTTTTTATCCTGAAATGTGATGGAAATAAGTGCTTTAGTATTGTCAAAATCTGCTACTTTTCGAGTTACAGGGAGTAGGCAGCATCTAGTTTGTCCTTGAGGTATTTAGAGGGTTTTTAATGGATTGATTTGTTGGTGAGCAGAGTGTTTTAGAAGTTATAAAGGCAGGATTTGAGCTGTTTGAAGATAATGAAGTCCAGAGAAGTCGGTACTTGATTCTGGAGTTGGTTCCAATGGGGTGGGGGTGAAAGATGGGGCATGTAGGTGGATAGGCGTAGTGATAGCATCTCCTACGCCGACGATCATCTCCTACGCCGACGACACCCAGCTGATCCTCTCCCTCACCAACGACCCCGCCACCGCCAGAGCCAACCTGCACGAAGGGATGACAGAAGTAGCCAAATGGATGTCGAACAGCCGCCTGAAACTGAACTCAGACAAGACGGAAGTCCTCATCCTGGGATCCTCACCCTCCGCCTGGGACGACTCCTGGTGGCCCCCCGCCCTGGGCAGCGCACCCAAACCAACTGACCACGCACGCAACCTGGGCTTCATCCTGGACTCCTCCCTCTCCATGACCAGACAAGTCAACGCCGTCTCCTCGTCGTGCTTCCACATCCTGCGAATGCTACGCAAGATCTTCCGATGGATCCCCACCGAGACCAGGAAGACGGTCACCCAGGCACTCGTCACCAGCCGTCTGGACTACGGCAACTCCCTCTACGCCGGAACCACCGCCAAACTCCAGAAGAGACTCCAGCGGATCCAGAACACCTCAGCACGACTCATCCTGGACATCCCCCGCCGCAGCCACATCTCCGGACACCTGAGAAACCTGCACTGGCTCCCGGTCAACAAGAGAATCACCTTCCGGCTCCTCACCCACGCACACAAAGCCTTACACAACCAAGGACCAGGATACCTCAACAGCCGCCTCAACTTCTACGCTCCCACGCGCCAGCTTCGATCGACCAGCCACGCCCTCGCCGCCGTCCCCCGCATCCGAAGAGCCACCACAGGAGGAAGGTCCTTCTCCTACCTGGCCTCCAAGACTTGGAACTCCCTTCCGGCCCACCTCCGCCTGACCCAGGACCACCTCGCCTTCAGGAAGCAGCTCAAGACCTGGCTATTCGAGCAGTAGCGGACCCCCCCCCCAGCGCCTTGAGACCCTCCGGGTGAGTAGTGCGCTATACAAATGCTCTGATTGATTGATTGATTGATAGCAGATGCTGACCCCCAGATTACTTTAGAGCTGGGCATAAATGCTTTAGATTCAGTGATGCAGTTTGAGCTAAGTGTAGATGGCGAAAGAGATTCTTGAAGAAATCCACACAAGATGCATCAGAAGTCAAGAAAGAGAAGACGTGTCGTGAAATCATAGAAAATGGGAAAGCAAAAGAAAAAGAATGACAGCAAAAATGCCAAAAATGTGTTTTTGATTTTATGCTCAACTACTAAATGAAGTAAGTAAGAAGTGGCCAGATTGCACTACAAACTCGAAAAGTAACATGCCAAGAAATAAATGAATACAGAAAAAACAGGCTGGTGGACAGGCCGATTTTAATAAAAAAAGAAATAAAAACATTTAAAAAGCAGGGAAGATGTGAGAGGGCTGGTAACTCCCACGTACACAAAAAATTCAAGCGTTAAAAAAAGTTGTTAAACATCTGAAAGTTTCTACATTTTCACACTGACAGGGTTGGAAAGATAGTTCAAAAGTTTCCGGAATCAGAACACCCTCCTCTTGCCAGCAGAGCTGGACTGCACACTAGGGATGTGAAGAATGAGTGCCCAATATACAATGGCATCCCTTGTCATTTATCCTCTGTCATAAATACTGGTACTTCATTAGAGTGATGTGAAATTTGAAGGGAGCCAATTTCCACACTCAGTACTTGTGTGCTTTAGGTTTTGCAGGATGATCACCTTTATGATGTGTTTTACCAAGTAGTGGCGGAACTCGCAGAGTTTCACTCCACGGAATTCTGCTGAGTAACATAAAAACTCAATGAGATTCCACAGAGCTCCTGCGAGTGGGTGGAATTCTGCATGTCATGCTGCTAATGCTGATTTTTAGCACCAGGACCATGTTCTGCACTGTAAAGTCAGCGCCAACTGCACCATTGGGTGCACCAGAGGGCGCTGCTACTTTCTGCCGTTCGATTACATTTTCTAGTAGAGAGGCAGCTTTCTCAACGGCCTGCCGCGAAAGCCCACATTGAGAAATCTCACCGGGATGCATTCTAGTGCCTAAATCTCGCACTAAGGGACGCAAACTCTTGCTCGTGCTTACCAACTTGACGTTGGCTAGCCAGGCATAAGAAAAAACTCTGCCACATGTTGTTGGGCGGAGTTTTGCCTGAACTTCGCGCTCCAAGCAGAAAAAGGAGTGGGCAAAACTCTGCGAACTCCGCTGGCAGAGTGGAATTTTTTGCACACCCCTAGTTTTACTCCGACTGAGAGAAGGGAAACCCTCATCACGACACACAAAACCCTCCACATTACACTTTGCGAATGCTGGTGATAAATGTGAAGGTAAAATTGGATCACTGAAATAATATCGAGGGACAGAATATCGACCATCAAAAATATCGTTGACAAAATATCGACAGTCAAAATATCGAGTTTCTATCTACAAACAGGTAAGTACAAAAATATCGAGTTAAAAATATCGTTTACAAAAATATAGTTGTAAAAAATATCGTATTTACTAAAAACAGTGTTAAATTAAATTAATATTAATAATTAATTACTAAAATATACTTAAAATTACTTAAATTAACTTATAATAATTAAATAATTAATGAAAGTTAAATAAATATTTTTTTATTTCATATTTATTAAAACATATATATATAGTAACAAAATATAATAAAATAATACCCAAAAACTGAAAACTGACCCTGAACCCTAAAAATACCCCTTTACCCAAAAACCCAAAACTGACCCTGAACCTTAAAAATACCCCTTTACCCAAAAACTGAAAACTGACCTTAAACCCTAAAAATACCCCTTTACCCAAAAACTGAAAACTGACCCTGAACCCTAAAAATACCCCTTTACCCAAAAACTGAAAACTGACCCTGAACCCTAAAAATACCCCTTTACCCAAAAACCCAAAACTGACCCTGAACCCTAAAAATACCCCTTTACCCAAAAACCTAAAACTGACCCTGAACCCTAAAAATAAAAACGAATTTTTTTACTATCTATATTATATACTTACATATTTTCACTTTCTATATTATTTACAGTCGATATTACTTCACTTACCTTAAAAACGATATTTTGTCTGTCTATATTCTGTCCTGTCGATATTTTGTCCAAACGATATTTTTGACTCGATATTCTGTCCAAACGATATTTTGGAGTCGATATTATGTCTGTGCACCGGTAAAATTGTGCAGCATGTTATAACAGGGTGATTGCATTCCAATGCTCATTTTTGCTCCAAAAGAACTAAACTGGGAGATAAGCCCAGGTTTTCGGTGGATGTTATGTTTTTTAGGATCTATAATATTAATCATTTCTCTTTTTTGCACTCTAATATGCACTGCATAGCCATGGCTTTAACCCACTGAAGTTAATAAACTGACCTTAACTGTTGGTTAATAGTTGGCTCCTAGACCTTCAAACCTACGTTGAAATGACCTTAGTTCTTTTTTGTAAGTATAGTGGTTACCAAACTCTACAAAATATTATTAGGTTCTACAAAAAATAGAAATCATTTTAAAGCATACTATGTAACACGTTGTGTAATAGAAGAAGAGACACTTTGGATAGCACATAGAAGACAAACACACGTTTAATGCCAAATAACCCAGGGCCAGCTGTACGACCATTTTGAATTGCGACTCGCAAATTGCGGAAAAATAGCGAGTCGCCATTCCAAATGTACAACAGTGTCAGAGACACTGTTAGGGATTCTCAATGTGGTCACAAAATGCGAGGCTCATCAATATTCATGAGGCACTCGCATTTTGCGACCCCAGTGAGAATGGCTGGCCCTCCCAGGGATGGTGGCCTGCTGGACTCAGCAGACCACCATGTTTGGGACTGCTTTTAAATAAAGCAGCTTTATTTTAAAATGCAGCTCGTTTTCCTTAAAGGAAAACATGATGCATTTTAAAAAAATGTATGAAACATTTTCGTTTAGTTTTTTAAGTGCAGGCAATGGTCCCTGGGAACACTGCCTGCCCTTAAAAAATATGTTTGCATGCATTTGGGGACCCTTTCCTATTTGCGACTACATAACTACCTACCTGAAGTAAGTACGGTCGCAAAACAGTCATACATAGAGCTCAGAGTCGCAATTAGGAAGGGACGCCCTTAAAACCCCCCTTCCTAATTGCAAGTCGCAAACACTATTTAGCGAGTCGCAAATAAATTGTGACTCGCTAAATAGCGTTTGTACATGGCCCTGTAGGGTTTTTGCATGCAAAAAACGGTTGTACATCTGGCCCCAAATGGCCAATTTCTGCAATGCTCGCTTCGTTTTGCAACTTCAAATTGAGGCTACTCTTACTAGGACGGCTGTTCTACAATGTGCAATGCAAAACACAGTACAGCAAAATAACCAGGGGCGGCAGCTCAGTTTGAGCTGGAGGAGCGTTGTCCCACTTAAAAATTCCCCCAGAGCCCAGAGATGAAAGATACAATGGTAATTCTTTACCATTTTATTTTTCATCTTCCCATCCTGAACCGAGAGTCAGGACGAGGCCTGGGCCACTGCTGAATGACAGCAGCAGGGAGGAGGTTGGGCAGTATATGCAGTTTTCAAAGTGCACATGTCCTCTGGCTGGCCGTTTTAAGACGGCCAGCCAGACATGCACACTTTGAAACCTGTAACCAAGCTGTCTTAGACAGGTGAAGCCAATGCAACAATTCAATAGCATGCATTCATATTATTTCAGTTTTTAACACTTCCTTGACATATGCATCATCATCTACAAGGGAATCAAGCGGATATGCACGGCAACATATTTATTATTGAAAGCATGTTACATGATGCGCATACTTAATTTAATCAAAGTATATCATGTTATTACAACAGGAATAACAACAATCTTTTTTTATCAGTTCCCAAATATTCCTAATAACTAAAACCAGATGCTGCCCTGGTTGAAGTCAAAGCTATCTTTAATCACATGCAATTTCTTCACACTGTTAAAAGTTAGGCTGCAAACGTCAACATTATCGGCGCCATCTTGCTCTTCTTGAACCCATTCGTGCACGTAAGCGGCAGCCATTTTGAGCACCATGGCCTCCCTGCCCCTCGCTGATAGCCAGCGCGTCTCTCTCTCTCTCTCAACCTCGCAGGCATCCCCCCGCACGCTGACAACCCCCCCGCTCTCACATGCTTTGAGTCGTAAACCCCTCTTCAGCGCAGCTCTGTCCCGGAATCCCATCCTGTTCCCAGCGCGACACCTCCCTTCATTCCTTTCATGGTCCCAGGCCCTTTGATACAAACCCCCTTTCCTGCGTGCCCGTTTGTCTTCCTCGTTCCCAGGCCGCCACCTGGCCCTGCGGATACTGGTTATTGCCCCCCCCGTACAGTAGGAAGCTTCCCCCATTAAAGGACCCTCGAATTGATCAAAGCCCCCACCCTATGATATCCGATCAACCCCACACATTCCGTGAATCGGCGGAATGCCCAGCTGCGCGATAATCATCACCTATTGTGACCGGGGTGGGGACTTCAACTGTAAATGTGTGTGGGAACGGGCCTGGAGGGGAGATTCCGAGGATGTCCTTTCATACTTCAAAGCATTGCAAGAATGTGTTACCTGCAATAAAATTCATAAACCTGTGTATAAGAGGCCAGGCCTCAGAGATGCGGTTAGAGCACCTCGTGACGATACTGGCTGTCCGAACTGATGTGTTCTCCTCCGGAGAGAATAAACCTTGTTTCCTGCCTTCCAGTCTCCAGCGCCTGCCTCTTCATTGATTACTATTTTGTGGGTTAAAGAGGCGATACCGCCGGGCAATACTTAAGGATCTTTTATTCTGATTGGTAGCCTGACCTTTTTACAATTGGCGTCCCAAACGTGGGGCCCATCAGTGACTCATGGATCCAGTGGGAGAGGTCCTGACGACAGAGTGAATGACTGCAACGATCGGGAGTGCACCTGTCCGATAGACCCTCGTCTGACAGCCGATCATCCGAACTTCACTGGTTCCGAACAGACCTCTCTCGAGTGATCTACGGTCCTGACTGGGAACCATCAGGAGTGCCGCGAGGATTACGAAGAAAAGAGGACGATCGGGCGCTGGATTCGGAAGACAAGAAACTGTCCATGCGGTCCGGGTAAGGTCGTGTAAACACGACGAATTGCGAAATGATTGTTTGAGTGTTTAGAAAATACTAGTATTACTCTTTGTTGATTTATTTGGAGATCCGCTGTCTGCAAACGGAGAAACAACAGGCTCTCTCTTTGCAAGCAGTGGAGGATAGGTAATGCAGCCGTCGTGCCTATCTTTCTCCCCCACTGATTAATTATTTGAACCTGAACTATTGTTCACAGACTGTTTTCTGGAGATTCTCTGTCTGCAAACAGGAAAGAGCCCCCCCCCCTTTTTACAGATAGTGAAAGGATAGGTAACGCAGACCTTCGCGGGCCTACTTATTCTCCCCACTGAATTGTTTGATTGACCGAACGTTGACTATTTGATATTGGTTCATGAGGTATTCACTGCCTGCAAACAACGTAGAATAGGAATATTCTGTCTAGTCTTTGCACGCAGTGATATGATAGGCAGTGCTGACTTTTTGTCCCCGTTGTGATCCGTCATGTCTGTCTTCTCCCCACTGATTGGTAGCCTGTTTAGCCCGGACCGCTTATTAGAGATGGACCATCCGGCTCCACTGGAAGGCACCCCTAATAAGGACATGTTCATGAAGCATGGATTGATCGCTATAGCCTATAACAAGCTGTGGCATAAATATACGAAAAAGGATCGAGAAAGTCAGTGGCCACTGATAGGATCCTTTGATGATGACAAAATAAACGCGCTAGAAGCAGCCCTTGGTAAAAACAAGACAACGCCCACTATGCTTGATAGTTTCGGCATGTGGCGCAAAGAAACTGAACAACGTAAAAAGAAAACTGAGAGTAGGTTGGGAAAAGAGCTGCGAAAAGCAGCCCACCTAGCTGCTCAGAAACTAGAAGGAGAGATAAAAGAAAGAGAGAAAGCCAAACAGAAACTAGAAATGGAAACATCAAGCCAGTGTCCGGTTAGAACGTCCTCCATGCTCTACCCTGATTTACCCTCGAGACAACGAACCAACGATGATCTGCTGTTAGGTCCTCCGATCATCTACATGCCCCCTCCATATGCCCCTTCCCAACCCTTAGCACAGCACTCACCACCCCCAGGTACAAACGAAGGTAGCGCCACAGCTTCGGCCCCCATGGCCTCTGTGCCGGCCGAACCCCTTGCATTAAATACTACGCAAACGACAGCGTTAGGCGACCCTGAGACCCGAAGGGCTGGTTCTGCAAGAACAAGCAGACTAAGCAAAGATGAGCGAACAGGGATCGGCAAGATAGCAAGGACACTGGTAGAAAGGAAGGAAGATGAAGAGTACATCACGGATATGTTTAACTCGTATACAGGGAGCCACAGACGACATTTTACCGTACGACTGTGTTACCATGTCTTGAACGCATACGAGGACCGATATCGAGACAAAGGTCCCGAGAGCCTAACGACTCTGTACCGGAAGGTCGATATTGGGGATGAGGGTGAGTGTGATGTGACGGACCTCCTTACGCGTACGCTTGAGGTTTTCCGCCACCTCACTGAACGAGAATTGGGAACTAAACCCACGACATCCGTAGCGACCGAACCACAAACTGAGCAATCTAACACCATGATGCCGATACGAGAGGCTGCCCCTTACTGGGTTCCTCCACGAGGTGCAGGGACTAACGATGATGCAAACCACCAAGATGCAAAAGGGAGGGTAGTGTACAACTGGGTCTACCAGCCATGGGACCGGCAAGAGATTCTGACATTCCGGAAATCTCTGCCTGACCTACGTAAAAACCCCACTGCCTTCTATACTGAATTGGGTACAGCCCTAGGTTCAACGATTATGACCCTGGCTGACATCGACTTGTTTTTCGGGTTGTGTCTACCAGCTGATGTGTGGAAGCAAATCCGGAAAGTCGACCACCTTGAGCTGTTTGGACATACCTGGTCACAACTCGATGACATTGATAAACAACGAGGACCTGGACAAAAGCCTTTGAAATCCATTCTAGACCTTCCAGATAAAATCGTACAGAAATTAAAAACCCTGATCCCAGAAAAGAAAGTGGCCTGGTCGATAGTAACGGCCTGTCGCCAGAAACCCCAGGAGGATGTATCAGAATACTTCTCCCGGTTTGAAACGGTGTTCTCCGATTACAGCGGCCAGGACATGACCACTGCAACCGGACACCATCTGTTTGTCCAGAATTATGTTAAGGGTCTGTCACCGGAGGTCTCCCAGAAACTGCAGGCTAGCGAGAGTAGTTGGGCAGCCTCCAAACCTACGGCTATCCTCCAGATGGCCCAATATTATGAACATCAGAAAAATTAAAACGATAGAGCAACAGAGAAAAAGAAGAAGGACTTGAAAGAGAGGGTGATGATTGCCCAACTGCAAGGGGTGACTATAGGACGAGACCAATACCGGGAAAACTACCAGACGAACGTCCCTAAGACTGCATTTCCCCATGACCGCACTTTGACTCCCCACAGTGGACGTACAGACCTTAGAGGACCGGTGTGCTTTCTGCAAAGGAACTGGCCATTGGAAATCCCAGTGCCCAGTTCTTATGGAAATAATCAGAAACAAAGACCCCAAGGACATAGCAAGTGGACCGAGAAATAAGGGACAACAGCGAGGGCCCCCAAATGACACGACTAACGACAGATCAGGCAGACCAAATACATTTGATCGACCCAGACAGAACCAATACCAGCAATCTGACTACGATGACGCCCACAACTTTGCATAGGACTGCCAAGGGCAAGGGAGGGATCCAGTCGAGCTCTATGTTGACCAGCAAGGCCCTTACGTCACTGCTAAGGTCCTGGGTACAAAGTCTCCTTTTCTGGTAGACACTGGCGCAACACGTAGTGCGTTATCTAAACGACTGATTCCAAGGGCACCCTTGTCTGGCTCACTTATAACATCGACAGGTTTCGATGGAACGCCCTCCACTAACCCTTTGTTCGCCCCGATCCTCTTCGACTTAGAAAACAACACCACTGACACCACGTTTTTGCTTTCCTCCAATAGCCCTGACGCCATTATGGGACTTGACTTATTGAAACACTTCCGAGCGACGATCAGATGTTCTCAAGACGGAGTTCGAGTTTTCCTTTACGACAACCCCGTTCTGCTTAGACATTGCCCTCCCCGACGCATGTTTTCCATCACCGACGCTGAGATGAGAAAGCATACTGTTTTATCATTGACCTTCGAGAGATCAACAAAGTGGTGATACCCCAGTACCCCGTGGTCTCAGACATCACCACCATCCTGACTTTGATTCCTTCTACGGCCACCACCTTCACTGTCATTGACCTCAAAAACGCATTCTTTTCCATCCCCATCCACCCAGACAGCCGATATCTCTTCGGCTTCACCCTAAAAGCCCGCTCATATAGGTTCTGCCGAGCACCCCAGGGCTACACAGAAAGCCCTAGCATCTACAGCCAGGCCCTCAAGAGACAACTGGATCAAGTCCAGTTACCCGATGGAGTGGTGTTAGTGCAATATGTCGACGACATCCTTTTGGCAGCCGACACCACTCCATTAGCAGTTACAGCCACCATTCAACTCCTGCACTTCCTTGCGGAAAATATCCACAAGGTCTCCAAGAAGAAGTTGCAATTCTGCCAACCCCAGGTCACTTACCTAGGCCACCTTTTGTCCAAAGAAGGAAGGAAACTCACTCCCGACCGGATCCAAACCATTCTCGAAACTCCTGTCCCTAAGACCCAGAAACAGGTTCGCTCCCTACTAGGCCTCACCTCCTTCTGCCGACAGTGGTTACCAAACTTTAGCCTCATTGTGAAACCGCTGCTTTCTCTGCTAGGTAAAGACGTCCCCTTCCCACTCCCTTGGACCCCTGAGTGTCAAACCTCCTTCACGGAACTACGAGATGCCCTTTGTTCGGCCCCTGTCCTAGGTACCCCTGATTACAAAAAGCCCTTCTCCCTTTACACTCACGAAAGGGAGGGGTGCGCTTTATCTGTCCTGACCCAGGCCACTGGCCCAAAGCAACGACCGTGCGCTTACTTCTCTGCCACTCTTGACCCTGTAGCCAGAGCCTTGCCTGCCTGCCTTCGAGATGTAGCTGCTGCTGCAATCTCTATCCGACAGAGTGAGGGGATCGTACTCTCGAATTCCCTCACGGTACTGGTACCCCATGCAGTTGACACCCTCCTGAACCAAACCAAGACGCAACACCTGACGAGTGCACGACTGACTGGATACGAACTGACTTTGCTTGCACCCCATATCGCCCTGAAAAGATGCACCACACTGAACCCGGCAACTCTGTTACCCTTACCAGAGAACGATCCCAATGTGCACCCTGTACATGACTGCGTGACTCTTACGGACGAACAGACTAGAAGTAGGGTTGACCTCAGAGACACGGCTTTCCCTGACCCTGACGGAGAGCTGTGGGTGGACGGTTCTTGCATCAAACTCCCCGATGGCACCACTTCCGCTGCCTATGCAGTCACCACGGCTCGAACTGTAGTCGAGACAGCCCGCATCACGCAACGATCTGCCCAGGCAGCGGAACTGATTGCCCTGACACGAGCCTGCATTCTGGCAGCAGGAACCACAGCGAACATTTACACCGACAGCCAGTATGCCTTCGGGGTGGTTCACCATTTTGGGCTCCTTTGGAGGGAAAGGGGATTCTTGACCTCACACGGCACCCCCATTTTGCACGGGGATCTAGTCTCCGCCTTGATCGAAGCTGTCCTTCTCCCCAAAAAGCTTGCAGTCGTCAAATGCCAGGCACACAAAAAGGTGACAGACATCATTGGGCAGGGAAATGCGCAAGCCGACATCACTGCCCGAACGACAGCTGAAAATAGGACGACAACACGTATGTACGTGACCAGGTCACAAGCAGAAAAATGGACTGACGCTAGGGACACTATTAGAGACATTCAAACGGCTAGCACACAGCACGAACTGACTGAATGGACACGGGTGGGATTAAAAGATGACGAAGGCTGCTGGCGGACAAGAGACACAAACAAATGGTTGCTACCTGACTCGTACCTGATTCCCATACTGACTATGGCACACTCCCCTGCCCACATAGGATCAGCCCCCATGATTGAACTTGTCTCCAGAGTTTGGCACAATGATAAAATCACAGACTCCGCCAAACGTCTGGTCCAACAATGCTTGATATGCCTGCAACACAACCCCGGGAAAGGAACTGTAGTACCCCGGGGAGGATTCGGGGTCCCAAATCACCCATTTGAAGTCCTGCAGATGGACTACATCCAGCTAGACAGGTGCCAAGGCCTGAAATATGTACTTGTTGTGGTGTGCGCATTTAGCAAATGGGTGGAAGCATACCCAACCCGTGACAACACTGCTATGGCCACTGCAAAAGTACTGTTAAAGGAGTTTTTCCCCCGTTACGGCCTTTGTCGTATTTTATGGAGCGATAATGGCCCCCACTTCATAGCCGAAGTCATCCAGCTCATCTTAAAGGGGTTGGGCATCAAGCAGAAATTCCACGCAGTCTTCCACCCCCAGTCTGCTGGACTTGTTGAGCGACACAATGCCACTCTAAAGCTTAAACTGGCCAAGATAGTGGCTACCACGGGTCTGAAATGGCCAGACGCCCTCCCACTGGCATTGCTATCGATGCGTTCCACCCCCACCAGACATCACTTAACACCTTATGAAGTTGTTTTCGGTCGACCCATGAGTGTCTGGTCTGCACCGAAACCAACTTCCATTCATGACGTCCCGGACGTCCTAATGTCTGATTATCTGTATAAATTGACTGAAACTCTGTCTGTCATTCATCAGCAGGTGCAGCAGGCCATCCCCGATGCTTCCAGGGGTCCGGGTCACGCCATCCAACCTGGAGATTTCGTGCTGATCCGGAACTTTCAGCGGTCGAAGAGTTTGGAACCCCGGTGGACTGGCCCCTGGCAAGTGTTAATCACCACCCGGACGGCTCTTCGTGTGGAGGGGAAACGGCACTGGCTGCACGCACACCACTGTAAGAAGGTCTCCTCGACCCTGGCCACGACAGAAAACATCGACAACCAAGAAGAGCTCCTGAACAAGGACCGACCGTCGCTAACCTGCTATCCTGATACCGAAGCACTTGAACTTTCAAAATTCTCTGATCCCACTGTGCCATCCAGAGAAGGGTATTTCCTGCGTCGAAAGGAGGGAGCTTCGGCTAAGTAGACCACGAACTAAGTTAAATCTCAGAACGGTGACCCAAAGCAACCAAGGGTTACCTGGAGAGAAGCTAACCTAAGTCTGTGGTTCTGCCCACTACCGAGCACCTTGAAGATGAAGATGATGGAAGCGCCAAATAAGAAGATGATGGAGGCAACAGGAAATACCCACTACAGAAACCCAAGAACAGACAGACTCCACAGCTCAAAGACAATTGCACTCTTCATCGCAATCCTTTTCTGCTTTCTCCTCATGACCACACTCTGGATTGTGGAAGAAAATGCACCTGCTCACGAAACATTCCTGACCACTGCTCAGCCTACCACCATGAAGGAACATTATCTGATTTCGCTCTCTCCTCAACTCAGAGAGAGGCGAAAGGAGTTTTGGAATAACTCTTTCGTACAGCTACTTCACCAGCACAATCTCGCCACCAATGCCACCAACTGTTGGATCTGTGGGTTGCTACCCCACGCCACTGGACACTCGATACCATTCATCCCATCACCCTTCTCAGTTCATGGCTCCTGCCTTGCTTGGCTGATCCTCCTGCAAGAAAGCTATAAGGACAATGCCACCTCCAGCAAAACCGTAACGCATTTCTTCCACGGGGTCTGGCGAAACAAAACAAAGGCACACTTCTGCCCGCAGACCTCCAACGACTCAATCCACATGGACATCCCTGCTAAAGAACGAATTGAAATGCAGGTGTTCAACAATCCAACCAGACCCACCTTCTCCTACTTGCGGAAACGAACGGCTGCCACTCTGACTGTGGCCCTGTCAGTCATCAACGTCACAGGCCACATGTGCATAGAAGGACGTGGGACACAGCTGGTGGGCCGCAGTGCTTGCCGTTTTACCAGAACTTTGGACTCCACGGATCCACCTTCCTTTGTGTCGTCCCCAAACATGTATTTCGTCTGCGGCACAAAGGCCTACACCTGGCTCCCCAAAGGCTGGGGGGGGCACTTGTTTCATCTCCTTCATCCTTCCTCCGACTTATGTGGCCCCAGCGAATCATCATAGACAAAAACGAGCCAAGGACATTGACCAAGCCGACTCAACAGGAGCGCAGTTCCTCGATGCTATGAAGGGACTTGTTCCCCTCTGGGGCCCGATGGCAAACAGCCGTGCCATCCGACATCTGACTCAGGCAGTTGAGACAACAATGAACATCACAGCTGGTATCTTTGCTAACAACACCGCCGAGCTTCAAGCGGTCCGCCTGGTGGCCCTCCAGAACCGCCTTGTCCTAGATGTGGTTCTTGCGGACCGTGGTGGAGCATGCCGCATTATTGGGTCCAGCTGCTGTACATACATACCAGACAACTCACCCTCAGTGTACAAAGCCATCGAACATCTTCACAGACTCTCTGCAGAAGTCCACCAGGATCAGGAAGAATGGTCGCTTGGTGGTTGGTTCTGGAACACCGTTAAGAACTGGGGCTGGAGACTGTTCACCATTATCCTGATTCCTGTAGTTGTAATATGCGGTCTATGCTTAGGAATACAATGTCTGCCACCTCTGTGTTCACTATGTACAAATTGTATTTGCCCTAAGACTGTGGACTTTGGAAACGAACGCATGGGAGCATTATATGATGCAGAGTTTAGGAATTTGATGAAGATTGACATTGAGTAGGCAAGTTGGCTAGATATGTTGAAAAGGGAGGACTGTTAAAAGTTAGGCTGCAAACTTCAACATTATCAGCGCCATCTTGCTCTTCTTGAACCCATTCGTGCACGTAAGCGGCAGCCATTTTGACCACCATGGCCTCCCTGCCCCTCGCTGATAGCCAGCGCGTCTCTCTCTCTCTCTCTCTCAACCTCGCAGGCATCCCCCCGCACGCTGACAACCCCCCCGCTCTCACATGCCTTGAGTCGTAAACCCCTCTTCAGCGCAGCTCTGTCCCGGAATCCCATCCTGTTCCCAGCGCGACACCTCCCTTCATTCCTTTCATGGTCCCAGGCCCTTTGATACAAACCCCCTTTCCTGCGTGCCCTTTTGTCTTCCTCGTTCCCAGGCCGCCACCTGGCCCTGCGGATACTGTTTATTGCCCCCCGTACAGTAAGAAGCTTCCCCCATTAAAGGACCCTCGAATTGATCAAAGCCCCCACCCTATGATGTCCGATCAACCCCACACATTCCGTGAATCGGCGGAATGCCCAGCTGCGCGATAATCATCACCTATTGTGACCGGGGTGGGGACTTCAACTGTAAATGTGTGTGGGAACGGGCCTGGAGGGGAGATTCCGAGGATGTCCTTTCATACTTCAAAGCATTGCAAGAATGTGTTACCTGCAATAAAATTCATAAACCTGTGTATAAGAGGCCAGGCCTCAGAGATGCGGTTAGAGCACCTCGTGACGATACTGGCTGTCCGAACTGATGTGTTCTCCTCCGGAGAGAATAAACCTTGTTTCTTGCCTTCCAGTCTCCAGCGCCTGCCTCTTCATTGATTACTATTTTGTGGGTTAAAGAGGCGATACCGCCGGGCAATACTTAAGGATCTTTTATTCTGATTGGTAGCCTGACCTTTTTACAACACTATCCTTAATGTGATCAATCTGTTAGTGAATGCTAAGAAAGATGTTAGGGAGATGAGTGTAACATTCAGACTCTACTATCTTACAGACCCCTCCTTTTGCTGCAAGGATATGATCTAAGGCCATTCTGTTGAGCAAGACATGATCTTCTGAGCATCTAAATGATCTGTAGCAAGCCTAGGGAAAGCTGATAGCACTGCTACCTTCGAATATCTGAGAATGTTGTCTAATCCATAGGATGGCCTGCCCTACATCATAGACAGAAAACAGAATGGAGAAGAATCTGTTCATTTTGGAGCACCTGCATCTGCTGGAGTGAGTGAACATCAGACTGTCTGATGACTGGATGATTTAGTTAGGATAACAGACCCCAGCCCATTTTTGAGTCAGCTAGGGATAGGCTTTCTTGCCAGAGATGAAATGTGCACTGTGTTTTTAATGTTGAAGTTTGTGAAAAAAAATTGCAGTGGGAAAACGATATTCAGATGGGCTTGCGGAAATATGTATGGTCTCTACAAAAATGTCACCCTCACCTTGGTCCACAAAGACAATTCAGTCAGTGGTTTCTCAATGTTCAAAGGCCTGCATCCTTATGAAAAATGCTAGATGAGTAACATTGGGTTTATAATAACCAGGGGGATTGTTGTACTCCCAGGCCCTGCAAAGACTCAGGGAAGGCGCTGGTGCATTCTGTCAGTCTGTGCCCATGACATAAAAAAGAAAAGGAAAGATTTTGTTGTGGGACTCTCCGCTCAAAAGCACACCCCAGGACATTAGCAGGCAAATGTGTACAGATCTAGAAAACATATTAACCGTTTGGTAATATTTCTCAAGCAACAAAACGTAGCTGTTTTGTACTCAGAGCGATGCGTCTAATCAAGGACACGTGCAGTACAGTGAGGTGTTTTGCTTACTCCCGTTCCACAGCAATGAAGATAGACACTGTGGGAAGTGGCAGAGGCATCAAGTCAGATCTACATGGGTGGCCCAGTATCCATGAGAGATGGCTGCTTACCTCAGACAGTGGTGGTAACAAACGGGGGTGAAGACAGCATAATGTTTTGTGTGCAGACAAGCAGGCTAAGCTCTGGAGATTCAACTAACAGTGGCAGTTGTAAAAATGCTCAATCCAGCCCTGCTCCCTTTTTAGGTTGAGCTTATGCTGCATATATGCGATGTCAGCAAGACCTGTAGTAATCAGTATATGGAGTGTAATATCGCCTGCTGATTGTCATTGGTTCACTTCGTCGTTGCTCTGCTTTCATGACTCATTATTGGTTGGCGCTCCCCATACGTCACTTCCGTTTTATAGTAAGCAGCACCGACGAACTACAGTTTAGTTACACTTTAGGTCTGTATCTGTATCATTTAGGGACTACTTCCTTTATTTATTTATTTTAATTGCCATGGCTCATGCTTTACAGGCTGCCACGTGAATACGTTTAATATGCCATTCTTCATGCTGTAGCACGGAACCCACTTTTTATGTTTTTATTACTATGTCGGCCGCTTCCTGGCTCACAATGCACCTAACGTTTATGTACACGGGAGGCGCGCTTTGTTTCAGCACTGCACTCGCTTGTTCTACCGTCATTGTCAACTACTGTAACCATTTTGTAGTAATAACGCTGGGAACCGGCATTTATTTGAGTATATTTATTGGATCTACATGGTCGTGAAGCCAGTAGACATAAACTCCACCAGGCTCAGCAGCCAAGACCAACAGCGATTAAAACATTCCACAGCACTAAGCAACATCAGTGTTCTACAAATGACATATTAACACTCTACAGAATACAACATTACTACACATTTCTTTCATGCACTTCATTTTTTTATCCCTACCAAAATAGAACCATTAAATTAGGTGCTTTAGTTCAACGGAATCGTTGTCCATACTGGAATTTGTTTGAAAACTATATCGGCAACATGGCTCTGCCGTTCTCTAGACTCACGCATTAGAGTGAATGGAGACCGTTTAACAACAATGCTGATACCTCACACGCCATGCCGGGTAGCATCCATATAAAAACATCCTCCCGACATCAATATTCAGGACGGGAGGACACCATAGGCAGAGCATGGACCATTGATGGATCAAGTGAGTGAACGCAAACGTGTTTTCCAGTGATTAAGTTGTGCTACTTTTAAAAACATTGCAGCATTAGATAACATTGTTTTGTTAAATGAAGTGCTGCATTGGTAGATTACCTGCCTCTTCCCCAAGTCCTATGGGGATGACCCTCATTAGGTATGCCCGCATTCATTTTGAACTTATATTGTAGTGGTCCTCTCCACTCGGACAAGGCGTTTTCATTTACTGTACGGGCACAAATGTTTATCTTTAACACAATCAGCCTTTTATCATGCGGTTCACTATTCTCGTGTGGCTGTTTATTTATATTCCCGCTGCACTATCACACCAAACTATGGCGGCTTACGCGAACTGGACCCGCAGATAATCAGAGCACTTTAAATAACCACAAGTTGCATTACAGATGGACACATTCAATGTACAGCCAGGGCCAATTACGAAACTCAAACCTGGTTCCCCAGCTTCAAGGTACACTGCTCTGGCCATTAGGCCACATCCAAGCACTGCTCCCTCCTCTCCTGTTCCTCACACTTCCCTCCTCACGTAGCACCGTGTTTGTGTGTCTGATTGGTTAGTTACTGCCCTATTTGAACCCTATGTACCTATTGTCAGTCAGTCATAAACTTTATTTCGGCCATAGGCCATAAAAGCAGTATACAGGTAAGAACACAGTAAAAAATAAAGAAATATAAACATTAAGGAAGGGAGTGAACTATACAGGTAAGCGTGATTATGACAATAAAATCCTTTAAAATCATTAAAAAAAATTATTAGAAGTTGATCACAAACAGTCTAGTGCATGGTTGAAAAAATACAAAACTCAGGGGCTAGGTTTAAATGTCTTATATCTTCTCTTTTCACTTGCCAGCCCCCACCTCATATTATAAAGTGAACTACCTAGGCATTGGGCACAGGATCTTGCGCCTTAAGCCTTTCTTTGACACCACATATAAAATAAAAATCCTGAGGTCACAAATACCATCAAGGGGGTGGGGTCAAATCTTAACATACGGTGCACTTCCTGATAATTTCTTATGCCCAAATTTTTGCATAGGAAGGGCAAAAGAGTAGAACATGTAAGTCTGATTCTACACTAGCTGAGCAACCTGGACAGCCGTTTGGTGTAGAATTTGCTCCAGCCCACTTGTTGGTAATATCCCTTACCGGAAGCGTTCCGTGTCTGAATTGCACGTAAGGTTTTTTTGCAAGGGGTGGCTGGATAGTGTCCAGAAATTGTTCGAAGCGATACGTGCATTTGACTTCCAGAAATCTAGAGCTTAGCACCCCTACGTTGCCGTTCCGATGTAGAGTGGCAGGTGGTGATCTTTGAGCGCTAAAGCAAGAGATTTATTGGAAATATAGGGACAAGACTGTTCGGGAGTGAGCCATAGGTCAGCCCTTCCCAGGTACTGGCATAGGTGTTTAATATGCATAAGCCAGGGTATCTTCCCTGCCCCGTGCGTGAGTAAAAAGTCCTTCAATTCCTCCCTGAATGGACTAAGCTCTGGAGTACACCAAAGTTGTCTCCAATAAAGTAAGGGGCTATCAGTGATAGTGTCCCTAATTGGAATCAGGCCAACATCTAAGCGTAGGGGTAGTAGGGGAGTGCTCTGGGGGAGACATAGTAGGCATCTCAGGAAGCTGTTCTCGGTCGCTTCCAGAGAGCCTACGTTAGTATGGCACCAGAGTTCTACTCCATAGAGCGCACCTCCCCTTGCTTGGGCCTTGTATATTTCTATTGGAGGCGCTATGATTTTTTGGGGGCAATCATTATGTACCTTTAGGATACCCCCTGATACCTGAGCTAGTTTAAGGTTGGCTTTGCCCACGGTAGACCGCCAGTCCATGCGATCGTTCAGGGTGATCCCCAGGTAGTCGAATGTGGATGTTCTTCCCAGGGCCTTGCCCTTCAGTTGGGGATGGGGACAGTTTGCTGTTCTTGCATTAAAAACCATATATTTTGTTTTATCAAGGTTGATCTCCTGAGTGAGCAAAAGTTACAGAATGCATCCAATGTACGCTGAATACCCATAGATGACTTGGATATAAGTAACGTATCGTCAGCGTACATTAGAGCTGGGACAGGACGGTCTGCCAAACATGGGGAATCTAGGTCTTTCAAACCTAAAAGATAATCAACCAGGCCGTTAAGAAAAAGCGAGAAAAGTGTAGGAGCCAGCACGCACCCCTGCCTGACCCCCTTTTCAACTCCAAAGGGAGCCGAAAGCTCTCCCGTTTTTCCATAACGGACCCTGGCATAATTTCCTTGGTGCAGACGTTGTATCATTCGGCATAAATAATAGGGGATGCCCATTTCTAGCAAGATGGCCCAGAGCTTATCTCTATTCACGAGATCGAACGCAGATCGGAGATCTACGAAGATCAGGTACAAACTGCCTCCCCCTTGGTAACCACTTTCCAGTGGATTAGATTTAGGCTGAAAAGTTGATCCGTAGTAGAAACCTTTGCCCTAAACCCCGCCTGTAGGGGGGTGAGGATTTTGTGATCTTCTATCCATGATTGTAGCCTACAAAGAAGTATTCGGGCAAACAGTTTTTGCAAGATATCTATGAGGCTAATTGGTCGGTAGTTCAACGGATCAAGGGGGGAGCCCTTTTTAAGAATAGGAATAATTTCAGCTCCGAGCCAGGTGAGCGGAACGTGCATGCCCTGAAAGATGGCATTGAACAGTAGCCAGATATATGGTGCCCAAACCTTCTGCTCGCTAAGGAACAGGTCACCCGGGATCCTGTCAAGGCCCAGCGCTTTTCCTGATGGTAAGGACCTCAAGACAGCACGCATCTCTGACATGGTGCATCTGGAGAGCCCCTGGGGCGGATTTTTAGGGTCTTTGCTTACTGGGAACGAGACCGGGGGCGAGCGATCATCTCAGTAGGAGCACCTTTGTTTAAGGAATATAAGTTTTTATAATGCATAATCCAAGCCTCTTCACTTACGTTCGGGGCTATGGCTGGAGGGCTGTCGGCCTTTCCAGATTTTACCAGATTCCAGAAGGCCCTATAATCACGATTCTCCAATGCTAGTTTAATGTCAGCCCATCTGTCTTCCTCCCAGTCTAGTTTAGCCTTTGCTATTGTGTTCTGGTAATTGGATCTGGCTAGTCTAGTTGATTCAATTGAGCCACTTTTAACCTCCCTTAATAGCATGGACTTCGCCTGTCTGCATGATGAGCTGTACCAATTTTTTGGACGTTGAGGCTGATCCCTCTTGATTGCAGTTGAGTAAAAGAAGGTGGCCAATTTGTCCGTGAGCTCTAAATGGAATTTATTTATTGCATATTGGTGGGCTAGGTCTAATTTATCTACCGAAAAGGGGAAAACTCTCTCGAGGGTGTTAGCGACTTGATGGTACAATTTGCTACCTTGTCTTGGGATTGTGCGAAGTTACCCCATCTGATTCTGTTAGAAATAAGTTTTGGTTGTTATTGCCCTCGACTCTACGGGGGTTAGTCAGCGAACCAAGTGGATGCTTAAGCTCTAAAGAGAGTAAATTATGATCGCTGTCCAGTCTAGAGACGACAGTAAAAGTCCGGATATGTGACCAGAATTCTAGATTAACCATTACATAGTCTATTGTTGTACTTTTTCCTGGTCTGTTGAATGTTACTTTACCGGGGAGGTCTGTGGGGAATCTTCCATTGCAGGCTCTAAAGGAATGTGAAATAGTTAAACTGTTTAGTTTTAGGACAAGCGGAGTCCAGCTCTTTGTTGGATACATTGAACACTCGGGGATGGACCACACTGTGTCCTCCTCTCGAGTGACCGATGTGATACCACCTAGGGGTTCATAGTGGCAATTGAAGTCGCCCCCTATGATTTTGTGGGACGTAGCTGAGAGTAGTAATAAAAGTTCTTCTAATTGATTTAATACAGATAGGGCCTCTGTTGTTTGTGAGAGGCGTAAATATACGTTGACTATTGCCAGCTGTCCGCCAGCTGGGAAATTAAGACGGGTAGAATCAATATCTGGCGAGTGGGTGTCTAAGACCTTCACAGAACAGCCCAGGGTGGGTAGCTACCCAGATACAGAGTCCCCCAAAGGGTCTGCCCCTTAACCCTCGTTGGGCCTTTGTCCAAAAGGTTGCAAACCCCACTCTGTGTGGAGCATCCAGAGCCCAAGTCTCTTGGAATATACACAGATCATACTGATCTATTAGATTGCCTCACTCTGGGTGGTCCAGTTTGAAATTGATCCCAGCTACGTTCCACGAGATAAGTCTAGAAGTGGGAAACTCCTCCTGTGGTTCTATGAGGGCCAAGGGAGTGCCAATCCCATTATTTGGGAGAGCCGGGTCACTAGGATTGTTGTAGCTTTGCATATGAAGACTGAATGCGGAGCAAAATTGTGTCGTTTCAGGCCTCCCGGCGTCAATAATTGTGCTAATACGGAGGAGCCGCAGAGGTGCTCCCTCCATCTCCTGATTGAAACCTTGGCCTGATATTATTGGATTACTCTTGTGGGGAGGAAATGAGTTTAGTCAATCTATAGTGTTCAAGGAGCTGAATCTGTTTTCTAATGGGAGAACAAAAGCTTTTCCCGGGGGTCCACAAGGATGATGAGAGTTTCTGGGGCTGAAGCTATTTCTAAAATATCCTGTGGGGGCATAAAAGTATGCTAGGGGGTGATGGAGCGAGATAGAAAACAGAAATCTGTTTAAACTCGTGAAGTCACATTTCCATAACATAAATAATAATATTAATGATTTGTGATGTGTTTTGCTAACACAACCTAGATTAAACTTTACACATGGGGACGGTAACACGTGTGCTCATAAACGTGCATAAATGTTGCATCTTTTGTTCGTGCAAAAATAATAAATTAATTTGTCGTTTTCGTTTTGTCATTACTAAACTGCAGCAGATTTAAAAGAAGCATGTGCTTATTTTGCTTTCCTTGTCTATGTGATGTCATTTCTACTATTCTAGGTGCACATAAGGTTTTTATGGATTCATGAAGACTGGTAGATATAAAATGCTGCTTATTTGTTGCTTGGTGCTAGGTAACATTAGACTAATTGGGTGGGTTAATCAATTAGTAAACGAAGGGTGGAAACAGAATAAATAATATTTCTTACATTAATACTTTTCTTGTGTTTGTTTTATACTAGAAAAATAAGTTGCCTACTTTTGGGCCTAGTTTGCTCGAGTTTGCTAAACGATGAATTTAATTCTGCAAGGAGCACGAGATGTCTCTGTGAAAGAAAAATTTCCGTCAAAATTGCATTCACTCAACAAAGATGATGTGTTGTCATTATTCTGTCGGACGTGGCCAAGGTCAGAAACTGGTAGAAAAGAACACTTGCTAACTTGGCATCCGCGGAAGTGAAATGGAGTCAGTGAGAACTCTTGTTAAAATTGTTGCAAATCAAGAAAGCTTTGGAACACGTACGAGAAAGACAATGGTCCCAAAGAATATGACCGAATGGAAGTTTTGAAATGTAGGTGACATGTCACTTGTCACTCTCCGAGACATCGTCTTTTGCAGAAAATTTTCCTTTACTTAGATTAGCTAGCATAGAAAGGTATAAAAAGTCCATGCCCTGGGGATGGGCTGGCTGCTGCTTTCTGACTTTCCGATGAGGGTGTCGTGCTGCTGGACTTTGCGTGGAGCACGTAAGAATCCTCAAAGAACTTTACTATTTCATTTATTTAGCTTAGCTAGGGACTTAGGATTTTAGAAATGCTAAACTTATAATTTCTTGCTTAGACCGTATTTTTCTTATGTCACTTTTTAAACATGCTTGCTATAATTCTAATAAAATTGCATTTATGAAACTATATTTTGAATTATCTACAATTAGTTAATAAATATCTTACTTTTGAAACAAGCTGGTCTTGGTTATTCAGAAGCGTAGGTTACTATTAGCTAGATGCCATCGCCATGGTGGTCATTTAAATAGTTAGGTTTGTTCAAATGACGTCAACATTTACCGCGGTTGTATATAGTTTGTATATAATTTGTGAATAAGGTGTATATAGATTTAATTTGATCACCCGATTCAGTAGGTCAAAATATGTCATGTTTAATTAATGGGTCCATGAGTTAGAGGAATATTTTAGGTAGTAGGTTGTAGAGTTGGGTAGCATTGCTTATGGCATATTTCTTATAGGCCGCTGGATCAATTCTTCTGGTAGCAGAAATTGATGGTTGCTAAGGGTAACCAAGGTGTTGCTAGGGGTAACCAAGGTGTTATTGATATGTTATGGTATAGAAATAGGATCGATGTTTAACACATGTTGAGTTCGTTCTTGTGCTATATGTGAGTTGTACCGGTACAGATTGTGTGATGAGAAGGTAGTCACGCAAGACATCTGATCTGTTTGTGATATCGCCGTGTATCACAAGTGATATCGCCGTGTATCACGTGTTGTCGCCGTGCAACACAGTGTTGTGGTCGTGCAACACAGTTTTAGGGCTAGGTGTGAATCTTGTATAGTGAGGATTATCTAAGAAATTAGAGCAGCATGAGAATAGGGACAAAGCGCCTGTTGTAAAACTCACTGTGATAAGAGTATTGGTTATATTCGAGCTTGAGTGAAGGGTAGGGTAACGTCGGTACATGATTATCTATAAACAGGTGAAAGTCCTGTACGGATAACGTCGTTATTTTACTAACGGTGCATGATTTCTATAAACAGGTGAGAGTCCTGTACGGATTTCATGTGTGATTGAAGTTAGGGATTTTTCTGTGTGAAAGTGCGAGTTTGTTTTGTAATTTATGTTCGAATAGAACTTTTGAACAGTCACTTGGTTGTGCGTTCGGAGGGAAATGAGTTCATAATTACTTGTTTGAAGGGCAGAGTAAAAAGATTACTCTACTGGCGAATGAAAATTATTCTATGAGAATAGGGCCGACTATTCCGAGTTGTGAATACCTGAATGTATGCAAACTATCCTATTTAGAGAAACAGACAGATGAGTCCTTATTGTCATTGTTAAAAATTAATTTACACCGAGAAAGTGTTCTCAAAATGGCGCTGTGAAAAGATTTTGTGAAGGAGGGGTAAGCGCTAAGAGTGAGAAGCGAGAAACCGCAGCTGCTGTGTACGTCACAGAGCCGCGCTGGGATTGGGTGACATACGTCACAAGCAGTGCTCTGATTGGTTCTTGAGTTTCTGACGAACTGTAAGCTGATTGGTTCTTCAGAAAATCTTCATTTTTATTGGTTGAGTAAAAAAGTGACGTAGCTCAACTCTCATTGGCTTGTTGGTGTGTTTCGCGCACGGATTGGTTGTTTTAGCGGAACATCCCGGAAATATTTTACGAACAATTTTGTTAATTGAAATTAACTCCTAAAAATGAGTTATCATTTTAAACACGTTGAGAAAAAGCCACCGTTGTTTCAGAAACTTAAAAATGTTATGTCACCTGACAAAAAGATTGAAACGCGAGGTGGTAAATTACTTCATAAGTACAAAACACCTGCAGCGTATATGGAAGGTGAATATGGTAATCATACTGTTTTGTGGTTTGATGCTTGGAAACACTACACAAAGGATGATGGTGTTTTGACCTGGCCTGATGATGGTTCGTTTAATGTAAAGGTTTTAAGAAATTTGCGAGAGAAAATGAATGCTCTTAATCCAAAGCCGAGACCAACTCAATTTGAGGCTTTAGTTGAATGGGAGGATGAGATGTACCAATTACAAAGAGAAGCGAGTGGAATTAAAAGACCTCCTAAACCTCCGAGTTATAGAAGAGAAACACATGAAGACAGAATGCGACTGTGGAGACAGGGAAGCATGAGTGAGGGACTTTACTTAATTAGGGAAATGGTTTTAAGTTCTCCTGAGGGAAAAAGAACTGAAAAGAGAAATAATGCCCCTGTCGAAAGCGAATCTGAAGATGCAGTTTTAGAAGAAATTTATACTTCGGATAAAAGGAATCAGCCTTTGAGACCCCCTAGATCTTGGTCTACTCCGATGGTTTCTACAGAAACTACACCGAGTGCACCTCCAATTAATAAAGCTCCTAAATTGTACCCAAATAATTGTGAAATTGTTGAGACTCCAAGAAGACCAGAAACTGAGATAAATGCAAATGTCCGTAATGAAGGTAGACATTGTTCATTAATTCCAAGATCAAGAGAAGCTCCAAAAAATTATGTGAGAGAAGTCAGAAATGTGGAGGCTGTAGATTCTTCTGAGTATCTACGATCAAAAGAAGAATTAATTCGACAAATAACTAAAAGCATGGAAGCTGTGACAGTTCGGGTAACTATTGGTCCTGTTCAGCCTGTTTTTGAGCAAAGAGAAATTAACAAGACAGGGTTGACTGTTCCTTTAAATGCAGAAATTCAAAAGGTTGCTGAAAAATTTTACTCAGATTTATCTGAAATAAACTCTTCAAGATCGAGAATGCCTGATTTGACTTTTAATGAGGATTTATCTCCAAAAACACCGATGGGTGCAGAATCTGATGCTGAGAGTCCTGAGGTCAGGGTGACAAAACCTAAACTTGATGTTGCAAAATTAAAAGCAAATATTGAGGAATTAATAATTGGTACGATTGGTCCTGACAGTTTAAATTATTATCGAGATGATGAACTACTGTTCATTTGCAAGAGTATTCAATGGAAAACAAAAAACAAATATGACCAGTTGGATGAACTGGCAGCTGAACTTGAGATTGATTTGAGCAGGCAAAAGAATTTTGCAAAACATTACAGATTAGACTTTTCAGAAAGCGACATTGAGAGTTTGAACTCAATGGGAAGAATAATTCACATAAAAGATTTGATTGTTTACATTAAAAAACTGGGAGAACTGAGCAAGTGGAGAGTGAAATGGACGAAAAAGAAGGAAGATGAGAAATTGGAAAAATTGTCAAAACAATTTCCAATGAGAGAGATTGCAGGTGGAGGATATGTTCATGTCCCATGGTCAAGACAGGACATACTGCTGTTCACAAATGATTTTCCAAGACTGAGGGAGAAGCCAGTCGAGTGGTATAGGCAGGTGGACAGGTTCATCAAAGTCTCAAAAGTTCTGTGGATTGATCTGGATGGATTTTTTGACATTGTTGTCCCATCAGATCTTTGGACAGAATGCAAAATAGCCATAAGTTGGCCGAAAATAGAACCTGATCGAAATAAGGAAACAGGTGCCCAAATCCTCTTGTTATGGAGTTTTATGAAAAAGTGATTTACTGGTTGAAAAACAAAATTCCACCAAAAGAAGTTGATTGGGTAAAAATTGAAAGAACAAACCAGGAAACAAAAGAATCAGTCCATTCATTCTTTGAAAGGTTACTGTTGATTTTTAAACAATACAGTGGCTATGAAAAACTAGACGAGAAAGATATGAGTCATTTCGTCTACAGATTTGTGTATGGTCTGAAACCAGAAATTGCAGACATGATCAGAAACAGTATTGTCGGATGGCAAGCACTTTCTGTTGATGAAATTTTGAGAAAGGCGAAGTACTGCAGTGATGAGTTAGAAGTGAAACAAAAGAAACTCAAGGAGAAAGCCATGTGGGCTCAGGTAAAAGTGGCTGAGCATCAGATTGCTAGTCTTGGTAATAAAAACACGAATTTTGTTCAAACTACAAATTCGAATCAAGGGCAAGGAAAATTTAAAGGTAATAATTTTGTGAGAAAAATTAACCCAAGGATTGAAGAGATGAAACAAAAATTACCTTGTTTTAATTGTGGCGAGCTTGGACACTGGAGAGACGAATGTAAGAAACCACCTAGAAATTTAAAAAGTCCATTGTTGAATCCACAGATGCAGAATGAGGTTGACCTGCAGCAACAGCTACAGTTGCAACAGAATTTAAAGGAATTAAGTCTTCAGCGACAGTTGCAGCAACAGGTGAATCAGCAACAGGTGAATCAGGTGAATAACCGTCAGAATCAATTGCCACATCCACCGTTTCCGAATTGTGGGGGAACTCAGAGATATAATTCAGGTGTGGGATTTCAAGGAGACGATCAGGTAATAAAACCGCAAAGGGTGCAAAATGCAGCACAACAGTTTTTGTTAACAGAAGGGCAAGAGAGTGATTCTGATGATTATTACTGACGGTGCCCGAGAGAGGAGGAAGAGTGTGTTGTTGGAGCCACTCTTGAGGTTGACCAGTCTGGTCCATTTGTAAATGGGAAAGTTAATGATGTAGACATCACTTTTCTAGTGGACACTGGTGCTACCCGTTCTACTGTTAGATCAGTGGAAATTGAAAACCTACCTCTCTCTGGGGATACCATCCAAGTTGTTGGAGTAAGCAATCAACAAATCAGAACTGATTTGACTGATCCAGTACCAGTTGAAATTGGAAATTTTAAAGACAAACACAGATTCGTGGTTTGTAACAGTAGTCCGGTGAATCTATTAGGCAGAGATATATTGTGCAAGATGAATTGCAGAATATATTGTTCTCCTGAAGGAGTTGAATTACAAACAATGGAGGAAGATGGCTTGTACAGGATGACAATGATGTTAATGGAAACAGAGGAAACAAAATTGTTTCCTACGTTTGAAAAAGAAAATCTGCCAGAAGAGCTCAAAGAAACAGTGAAATCTGAAATTTGGGATTTGACTGGGAATGAGATGGGTCTGATGAAACATGTCGATCCAGTCAAAATTACACTGAAGCAGGGAATAGAATTTCCTAATATTCCTCAATACAAGATGAAAGCAGAAACAATTGAGGGAGTCATACCTGTGATTGAAAAATTCATTAAACAAGGTGTTTTAAAAGAAATTGAGAGTAGCCCTTGTAATTCACCGATCATGGGAATTAAAAAGTCGAATGGAACGTACAGGATTGTACAAGATTTGAGAAAAGTTAATCAGATTGTTGTTCCATGTTGCCCTGTGGTTCCAAACCCAGCAGTGATCTTGTATCAGATTCCACATGATGCTGAATGGTACACTGTCATTGATCTTTGCAATGCATTCTTTACTGTTCCTCTACATCCAGAGAGTCAGGAAATTTTCGCTTTCAGATTCCAGAGTAGGACCCTCGCATGGTGTAGAATCCCTCAAGGGTATACAGAGAGTCCTTCAATCTTTAATGAGTTGTTAAAGAGATCTTTGGAAAATTTAGATTTACCTGGCAGGTCTACGTTGGTGCAGTATATCAACGACTTGTTGATAGCTGCTAAAACGAGAGAAAATTGTGTGACAGACACAATAATACTTTGCAGATGAGGGACATAAAGTGTCTCCAGCAAAATTACAGTTTTGCAAACAAGAAGTGAAATATCTTGGTCACAGAATTGCAAAGGGAAAAGACAAGTGACAGTTGAGAGAATAAAAATGATTCAAGCAATGCAACCACCAAGAACACAGAGACAGGTTAGAATGTTTTTGGGAATGGTTGGCTACTGTCGACAATGGATAAGTGGATTTTCAGTAATTGCGAAACCACTACAGAGACTGACAAGGTCTGATGTGAAAGATCCAATTATTCTCAATGAGGCCGAGATGGAATCTTTTGAGAACCTGAAAAAGAGCTTATGTCAAGCTCCTGCTTTGGGCATGCCAAATTATGAGAAAGATTTTGAACTGTATTGCAGTGAGAGAGAAGGATGTGCATTGTCTGTGTTAATTCAGAGACATGGGAATCTAAAGAAACCCATTGCATATTTCTCTGCAGTTCTTGACCCCATTGCAAAAGCATTACCAGGTTGTTTGAAAGCAGTTGCAGCTACAAGTGTCAGTCTTGAGCAAAGCGAAGGAATCATAATGGGATTTCCTGTGAAAGTTTTTGTGCCTCATTCAGTTGAAATACTACTGACAAGAGGTAAAACTCAACATTTAACAAGCAGCAGATTGACAAAGTATGAGAAAATCATACTAGGAGCAGATAATGTTTCCATTTCAAGATGTTTGAATTTGAATCCTTCTACATTACTGCCTGATTCTGAAATTGTTGATGAAAATGAAGTGGAACATGAGTGTTTGGATGTCATGGAATTTTGCACCAAACCAAGGCAGGACATTAAAGATGTACCTTTGCCTGAATCAGATGTTGTCTACTTTGTGGATGGCTCCTGTCCGAGGACAGAGGGAGGTGTTTTGAAAGCATCATACTCAGTCTGTACAGTTGCAGATGTTAAAGAAGCATCATGTCTTGAAGGAATTCGTTCAGCACAGGTGGCTGAATTGATTGCTTTGATTCGTGCTTGTGAAATATCAAAGGATATAAGAGTTACCATCATTACTGATAGTCAGTATGGGTACGGGGTTGTACATGATTATGGACAGCTCTGGTCTCAGAGAGGCTATTTGACCTCAGCAGGGTCACCAATTAAAAATGCAGTTTTCATCAAAAGATTAATTGAAGCCATACAGTTGCCAAAAGAGATCGCAATTGTAAAGTGTGCTGCACACACAAAAGGAGTGGATTATATCTCAAAAGGCAATGCCTATGCAGATGAGACAGCAAAGTACTGCGCAAGAAAATGTTGTGCATACAATCGGGAAAAAAATAAAGAAACTGATTCAAATTCATTAATGCTAACAACAGTTGTGGAGACATGGCAGGAGATCAGAGATTTACAAAATGAAGCAGATGATGAGGAAAAAGATATATGGCTACGAGCAGATTGTAGACCACGTGATGAGGATGGAGTGTGGGTCTATAAAGATGGCAGAGTAGTCTTACCAAATTGTTTGATTGCTGATATGGCCAGATTGTATCATGGTCCAGCTCACCTTGGAAGAGATTCTATGATCAGACTTTTCCGAGAGACTTGGTTCAACACAAAATTTAGAACCATTGCAGAGTCTTTTTGTCAAAGGTGTTTGTCATGCCAACAAATGAACCCAAACAGAAAATCAGTTGTAGGTACAGGAGTAATTGGTCGAGAGGGTGGTCCCTTTACCAGATTGCAGATGGATTTCATTGAAATGCCCCTACACAATTGTTTGAAATATGTTCTTGTGATTGTTTGTTTGTTTTCAAGATGGGTGGAAGCATTTCCTACACGACATTGTGATTCAATCACAGTGGCAAAATTGCTACTCAGAGAAATCATCCCAAGGTACGGTTTTCCAGTCACTATTGAGAGTGATGGAGGAAGCCATTTTGATAACAAATTGATGAAGTTGATATGTGAGGCATTAAGCATTGAGCAGAAAATACACTGTGCATACAGACCAGAGGCATCTGGGGTGGTTGAGCAGATTAATGGGACAATTAAAAACAGGATTGGAAAAATGTGTCTGGAAACAGGTGTAAAGTGGACCGATGCTCTTCCACTTGTTTTAATGTCATTGAGAAGTACACCTGATAAAAAGACAGGTTTAAGTCCTCATGAAATACTGATGGGAAGAGTCATGAGGCAGGCTTTTGTACCTGTAGGCAAATTGTTGAGCATAAATGACAGTGCTATTTTGGATTACTGTAAAAGGTTATCTGATATAGTGACTTCTGTGTCTAATCAGGTGGGAAATGAAGCACAATCAAATGAGAAAGTTCTGACACATGATTTGAGACCTGGTGATTGGGTCAGAACAAAAGTACATCGGAGAAGAAATTGTTTGGCTCCTAGGTGGCAGAAGCCTAGACAAATAATTCTGGTTACTACAAATGCAGTGAAATGCAGAGGATTGAAAAGGTGGATACATCCTAGTCATACCATTCCAGTGCCTACTCCTGAGAGTTCTGATGTAGAAAGTGATACTACAGAAGATTCTGATTCAGAAGTAGAAGGTGAATCAAATCCAGAGACTGAAGATCGACAAGGAGGTCGACATCTGGAACCTGTGCCTGTGAATGAAGAATTGACAAGAAAAAGTTCTGAGATAATTGAAATAGATTCTGGAGAAGAAGAGAATCTATCAGAAGGAAAAACGACTGAGGATTCAGTCAAGAAAATCAATGGAGTAAATTCCATTGAAGACAGAGAGGCTGAACCAAAAGAAATTTTTGACCAGGGGAGTATCGAAAAGCAGAAGTTAAGCTCTGAAGTAAGGAACGGAAGTCCAGAATCTGGGAAGTTGGAGGTAATTGAAGAGGAGGAGGAAGACGAATTACCGAGTACCAGTGATGGAAGACAAAGTATAGTTCCTGAAGGAGTGAAACTGCCGAATAGAGAAGTTCCTGAGTCAATAATTGAAGTTTCAGACCGTGATACTGGAGAAAGTGATGTGGATGGTGAAAATAGGAGTCCAAAGAAAAGATCTTGGAAGTCTAAGACGAAAGCTTCAGAACCAAAAAGAAAATTCGTGAGGAAGACAGATTTTTGGCCTGGTGGAAGATTGAGAGTCAGGTTGATCAAAAAGCCGAAGGAGCAGGTGGAAGAAATCAGTAGTCAAAAGGATTCTGAAAAAGAAGTTGGAAGAAAAATCGAAGTAGTAACAAGAAAAGGAAAAAGGATTATAAGGCCAAATCAGAAATATAAATCACCTGAGTGGACTTATCTAGTAATTCCACCTGTCATTGACATTTACGATAGTAGTCAAGAAGAAATTGAAGAAATTAGTGACAATGATTGAAGTACAAAAATTTTAATTGGATTTTTGGGTTTTTAGTTTTTGGCAAAAGGCTGAAGAAATCTTGTTAGGTGACACAAGGTCGAAGAAAAGTTGTTTAGTTGAAGAAAATTTACTTGTGACATAAGGTCGAAGAAATACTGTTAGGGTTTTAAAAAATATATATATATATTTTAAAAGGGGGGTGTAAATAATAAATCTTTTATTAAATTTTTAAAATAGTTTTAAATTTTTTCTTTTTAAGGCAAAACTAACCAAAGATGCCTTACGTTATGGAACAGAGTACTTCAAGATGTTCCATTTTTAAGAGATGCTGTAAGATGACTCTGGTGTGTCTGCTCATTCTAATTCTGCTCTGGTTAGTTTTAGCTGTTATCATTCCATTTGAAATTAACAAGGATTTTCACAAAGCCAATATGACAAGCAAAGCTTCAGTTAGTCAAAACAAACATAGTGCAACTGGCAAAGTTATTGATCATCAACCTAACATTCATGAGGACAAATCTATCAGTGATTTTTCAAGCAATACATTCACAAGGCTTTTGAGTGAATATGTCAAGGTAATGGATGCAAAAGACTGCTATGTCTGTGTTAAATTACCTGCTTCTGTTTCTGAGGGAGTGACATACAATATGCTTCCTCTTACATATGGTGTGACATGCAGTGTGTTAGCTAGCTTGTTCTATCAGACTGGACGCTTAGAATACTATTATTCAGATTTTGACGAGATTTTTGCCAATTTAAAAATTGAGGGTGCTTTGAATAAGCATAAGAGAGCAAAACAGATGAGGGAATTTTTCCTTGTTGCTAATGAACTTACCTATGAGTATGCTTACAAGAACAATTTAACCTGCAAACTAAGTGCTGAAGGAAAGAAGTTTTTGAACCTGGTTGAAGAGAGGAGAGCAATTTACAAGAGAAATGAGATAGTCAAGCAGACTAAATCCAGGTTCTGGCAGAAAGAGGATGAGAAGCTTAATGGCAAAATGCTTGATAATGTTGCAATTCACATAGACAAACCAATTAGTGGAAAGCTTTGCATTAGGAGAGACAATACACTTTTTGATAACTACTTTGTGGGTGCGAGTAATTGTGAAGATACATATCAGATCATGGGAGGTTGGGGATTCAAAGGTGGAAAAGATCCAATTTTCCCTGGGATTTATTTTGTGTGTGGTGACAAGGCTTACTACAACCTTCCTGACCATTGGTATGGAACTTGTTATGTTGGGATTGTTTTTCCTAAAATGTTCCATGTTGACAGAGATTCGGAAGGATTGTTCAAAATTCACAATTATGTAAATAGGGCTAAAAGAGAAACTTTTACAGAAGTTTTGGGAGATATTTTCCAAGCAGTGATACCTATTGTAGGTATAACCCTGAACGCAGGTAGAATCAGAAAATTGTCCACAATTGTTGACAGATTGTCAACAGACACAGCTGATGGATTCCAATTAGTGAATGTTGAGGTCATTGCAATCAGATCCATGGTGATTCAAGATCGCCTTGCTTTAGACATACTCCTGGCAAAAGAGGGAGGAGTCTGTAGCATTTTACATGTGCAACATTGTTGCACATATATCCCTGATGAAAGTAAGAACCTTGAGATGTACATTAAGAACATCACAGAGATGCATTCAGAGATAATTCCGTTAGAAGAAGAAGATTTTACAGAAAGACTTTCAAAAAGATTCCAATCAATCAAAAATTGGTTTCATGACATTGGAAGTTCAGTTCTTGGCAAGATTTTGGCACCTTTGATTGTGATAATATTCATTTTCATTTTGACAAAAATTGGTTGTTTGTTGCATAAGAGAAAGAGACAAATGAAGGAAAAGAGAAGAATTTATAAACTCAAAAAAGAAGAGGAGAGGGAGATTGAGTTGCAGGAATTACCCAGAGCTCGTTATGACAATTGCAAGGATTTTGCAGAAACAGATTTTTAGAAATACTGACACAGATGAATTTGAATCATTTTCCAGAAAGTTTAAAATTCCAAATTTTGGGTGGTGGTGTGGTGATTTGTTAATCACCAGATGAGGGAGTTGATGGAGCGAGATAGAAAACAGAAATCTGTTTAAACTCTTGAAGTCACATTTCCATAACATAAATAATAATATTAATGATTTGTGATGTGTTTTGCTAACACAACCTAGATTAAACTTTACACATGGGGACGGTAACACGTGTGCTCATAAACGTGCATAAATGTTGCATCCTTTGTTTGTGCAAAAATAATAAATTAATTTGTCGTTTTCGTTTTGTCATTACTAAACTGCAGCAGATTTAAAGGAAGCATGTGCTTATTTTGCTTTCCTTGTCTATGTGATGTCATTTCTACTATTCTAGGTGCACATAAGGTTTTTATGGATTCATGAAGACTGGTAGATATAAAATGCTGCTTATTTGTTGCTTGGTGCTAGGTAACATTAGACTAATTGGGTGGGTTAATCAATTAGTAAACGAAGGGTGGAAACAGAATAAATAATATTTCTTACATTAATACTTTTCTTGTGTTTGTTTTCTACTAGAAAAATAAGTTGCCTACTTTTGGGCCTAGTTTGCTCGAGTTTGCTAAACGATGAATTTAATTCTGCAAGGAGCACGAGATGTCTCTGTGAAAGAAAAGTTTCCGTCAAAATTGCATTCACTCAACAAAGATGATATGTTGTCATTATTCTGTCGGACGTGGCCAAGGTCAGAAACTGGTAGAAAAGAACACTTGCTAACTTGGCATCCGCGGAAGTGAAATGGAGTCAGTGAGAACTCTTGTTAAAATTGTTGCAAATAAAGGAAGCTTTGGAACACGTACGAGAAAGACAATGGTCCCAAAGAATATGACCGAATGGAAGTTTTGAAATGTAGGTGACATGTCACTTGTCACTCTCCGACCAATGAGACATCGTCTTTTGCAGAAAATTTTCCTTTACTTAGATTAGCTAGCATAGAAAGGTATAAAAAGTCCATGCCCTGGGGATGGGCTGGCTGCTGCTTTCTGACTTTCCGATGAGGGTGTCGTGCTGCTGGACTTTGCGTGGAGCACGTAAGAATCCTCAAAGAACTTTACTATTTCATTTATTTAGCTTAGCTAGGGACTTAGGATTTTAGAAATGCTAAACTTATCATTTCTTGCTTAGACCGTATTTTTCTTATGTCACTTTTTAAACATGCTTGCTATAAGTCTAATAAAATTGCATTTATGAAACTATATTTTGAATTATCTACAATTAGTTAATAAAAATCTTACTTTTGAAACAAGCTGGTCTTGGTTATTCAGAAGCGTAGGTTACTATTAGCTAGATGCCATCGCCATGGTGGTCATTTAAATAGTTAGGTTTGTTCAAATGACGTCAACATTTACCGCGGTTGTATATAGTTTGTATATAATTTGTGAATAAGGTGTATATAGATTTAATTTGATCACCCGATTCAGTAGGTCAAAATATGTCATGTTTAATTATTGGGTCCATGAGTTAGAGGAATATTTTAGGTAGTAGGTTGTAGAGTTGGGTAGCATTGCTTATGGCATATTTCTTATAGGCCGCTGGATCAGGGGAGGTTGTGCATTGGCCCTTGAGTGTCGACATCAAAGTTGTCCCATTTGAGAATGTGTTGGACTACTCCTCTGTCTCTAAAATGTATTACCACACAGGACCCGTCTATATCTTTGTTTTTTTAGCCTAGCCACCTGACTCTGCGGGCAAATATAATTTCTCCTTTCCCTTGTCCTGTCAATGGTCTGTTCCTGCCTAGCCAGTGTATAATTCTGTTTTTAAGCTCTGCGTAGGTTTCGTCCCGATCTGAGGAGAGTGGAGTTACCCCTGCAAGAACAACTACGTAAGGAGTGGCTGCGGGTGGAAGATGTAGGCACGGTAGTGAGTCCCGCGGGGCGCTATGATTGATCTGTGAATTGCTGACTTGGGTCATCACCGGCTTTTCGTTTTGCCTAGGGTGACTACGCTGAGAGTGCCTTTCCTCATGTATATGCTTTGTTAGCATGACCGCATTAGTAGGGGTGGGAGCTATTTGATTCTTGTTGGTGGTGCTTGAGTGCGCATTGTCCTCAGTCGTGTCGGGTGCAGAGTTAGCTGTGGGGCAACAGTTATTGTTATGGGAACTGATAGGAGAGGGGGCGGTGCGGTCCGGGTCGATAGTGTCCATACTGGTCCTTTTGATATTATTGCCCTCTAGCCTATTATTCAACAGAGAAATAACCCTGTCTATTCTGCTATTTACCCACTTAAACTAGGTCATGATTACTTTCTCTAATTGGTTTTGCATGTCAAGAAGAAGATGGGTAGCCCAAAGGGGGGGTTGTGGAGTGTGGTCTACGGGAGTCAGGAGAGCAAATGAACCCTCTGGTTGACCGGATGCCTCCGAGTGGACTATTTTAGTGACTTTCACTTTCCTAGGTTTGGTATGACATTGGTGTTGTTTTGCAGAGAGTCGCGAAACTGGGGAGGGTGATAAGGTAGGGCAGGGGTTGTCATAATGTGGGGAAGGGTCGCTGGGAGATGGGTTAGGAAGTGTTTCAGGTAAAGCAACTGATATGTCCAGGGACGGCACTAGTGGAGACCCTTGCGGTGGTAACGTTTCGACAGAGCCGGGAGTAATAGAAAGGCGTCGCTCAGTATTCTCTATCGCCGAGGATACTGCGCCTATGCCGAGGATACTGCGCCTATTGCCTTCTGCAGCATTTTATCAATGGCTGTTACGCTAGGAGATTTGGCTGATAGTAGGGTCTTTTGCCTCGTCTGCGGTTTGCTGGTCAGTGGGTTAGGTTTCCCCATGGTCAGGCAATATTAGAAATACTAATTTAAAACTTATTTTACTGTGGGGAAACAGATTAGTGCAGGTCTTGTTCAGACACTGGGGATTGTGTTAGTGTTAGACACTCACACACTGCCTGGCCAACATGGTATGGACCAATTTCCCACAGTAAGTAGCGGTTTAAAAGTCTCGTTACAATACCGGATGTTGAAGGGGGGTGGCGCAGTCCAGTCACTTCAGTACACAAACAGGCACAAACAGGCCGCCCTTTGTCCCGGGCCTCGTCCCGCTGCGGCCCACCCCGCGGTCCGCGCCGTGGGCTGGGGCAGTGGCTTATGTGCGTGGTGTCCACGCCTCCCCCTGAGCCAGATCTGATGTGCGGTCCCGGTGCACCCTGGGGAGTGTGGTCCTATCCCCGGGTGCGATCGCCGGGGAGTCCTGATCAAAGCAGCAAAGCAAAGCAGCAAGCGGCCCCTGTGTCCCTCGGTTTTCCTCGCTCCTCACAGCCTCAAGGAGGGAAATTAGGCAGGAATCCCACACTCAGGGGTTGGGGCAGCGCTTATGTGCGCGGTGTCCACACCTCCCTCTCAGCCAGATCAGGTGTGCGGTCCAGGTGCACCCTGGAGAGTGTGGTCCTATCCCCAGGTGCGATCGCCGTGGAGTCCGGAGCAAAGCAAAGCAGCAAGCGGCCCCTGTGTCCCTCGGTTTTCCTCGCTCCTCACAGCCTCAAGGATGGAAATTAGTCAGGAATCTCTGTTTGGCCGAGCACTCCCTCCTGGGCAGAGCATCCCTCTGAGGGACGCGCAGTTCATACAGTGCCACAAGGACCGGTCATCCTGCACATTCCATCCTAGACAAACCCAGCTCCCCGGGGCATTCCATCCCAGATCTTCACTCCAGGCCTGCACGCTTCAGGTTTTGTCACAGACTCTCTCTCCTAGGCCTTCCTTCCTCGACCTCCTGCCACCCCAGTCCATATCCAGTGTAATGTCACTTCCTGCTCTTTCGTTTCCCCACTAGGCCTCACACAGAGCTACAGCACTTTCTTGTGGCTGCAGTAGTAAGCACTATGCTACACCTCCAGGCAAACAGAAATGTGTGGTTGTGGGTGTTTGTGTGCATGTGCTTCTGCGTCTGTGTGCGTGTGTGTACTCCCAACTGTGCGTGCCTTCCTCTCTGTCCAATTAACCACATGATCCGAGTTAAGTGCTCTTGTTACTTGTTGACACCATGTGTCAGTGGTTCTGTAACATCTGTTATGTGTTGATCACTTCATGCTTGCTGGGAAGTAACAATCCCTTGTCAAGAGGAAAGGTCAGCTGTTATGAAGTACAGGCAGGGCTGGAGCATTGCTGAAGTGACAGCTTGCATCATGCTTGCATCAGTGTCTCGTTACAGTTGTGATGTTATAGTGTTATATGATGAAGTCAACTAGGAACAAAAGTATTATTTAAGATGCACTTTATTGAATCACATTCCACTCTGAACTTGGAAGTCCAGCCCAACCTCCCATCCCAGAATTTTCCCTTCTTACCATTCTACATTACTTCATCACATTATCACAATGGTACATGCCATAATTGTACCATTTGCAACGCCAATAGCTCTAACTTAATCTAATGTGAGACCGACTGCATTGCAAATGTTTGTTCTTCTTGCGTTTTCTTTCCATCCATCCTCTCTTTCTCTATTTCCTCTTCTCCCTTCTCTGATCTCGCTATGAAGCAACCCCTGGGCCTGCTACAGTCAATCTGAGTTTGCTGGGGAAAGTGACAGAGGCACTAACCATGGTCTCATGCCCAATGGCATATAAGACCTGCCTGGTCCTGCCCACTGACTGGCAGCAAGGCACCAATAGGAGCAGCTCTGACAGATGGGCTCTGCCCGGGGCTTGAGGCAGGGGGCTGGGGCCCAGTGATGAGCAGCAGTGGGCATGCATTTTGTGGAGGAGTAGCATGCTTGCACGGGGATAAGTGACCCCAGCCTAGCAATGCACAACACTTTTTATCTGTGTTGATGATAAGCGGCAACATCTGGGGACCATGCCAGTGAGGCTGCCTTAGTGGATGTTTTCTGGGGCGTGCAGTCGCCAGACCCAAGGGAATGGAAGACGTCAGTCGGGTGACCATGTAAAGAAGCTTGAACCTGAGATTGGAAACTGTAAAGACAGTGAATGCGTTGTTCTGCTATATTGGAGGTCAGCATCATCATTCAATTGTAACTAGTTTAGAAGCCAAGATCGATAGCTTTGAAGGTGACATCATAGGGTATCCCATTACTATCTCCTAGGGACTCAATCGGGTTTTCTGAGTTGGTATGGCCCTGATGGACCACAGAGCTAGTAAAAAGGCATCAAGCCACTACAATTGTATTTCAAAACATAGTTTTCCTAACATGTTATTAAGTGTGCTGTTATTTCTTTCTCATTCGAGCTGGTATGCACAGTGCAAGTGTAAATCAACCCCTAAAGAACATCCTTTATTATTTTATTTTATTTTTAAAGTTTTCTATAGCGCGAACTAGACCCAAGATAGGGTATCAGAGCGCTTTACCTATAGCTTTACCTGCGTCCGTCCGCCATCCCAGAGGTGGAGGGACCGTCCGCAGGGGCAGTGGCGGTCCCTCCGTGCGAATTTGGATGTGACCGCCACCCTGGCGGTCACATCCTGTATGTTTAACATTGCAATGTTAAAAAAGCATGTTTTACATTTACATGCACAAAGCGGCAGGGCCCACACGGTGCCTGCCGCTTTGTGCATGTAAATGCAGGGGGGTACCATAGGTACCCCCCATATGCACCCCCCACCCCCTGACACCCTGGGGGCCCGCAACAGGCCCCCAAACTGAAAAGACCACATGCTTTTCCACGGCGGAAAGGCCGCCGTGGAAAGGCATGTTTACGCATGCATCCTAATATGGCTGGCGGTGTCTGATAGACACCGCCACCATATTAGAGCTTTTCCACCGCGGGACCGTAGCAGAAAAGCTGCAGACGGGCTTCCCGACCCTCTGCCATCCTAATCTGGCGGGGGGTCTTGTGAATCACCGCAGTGGTGAATCCGCATCCTCCGGGCCGGCGGTAGCTTCCGCCGGCCCGGAGGATGCGGATTCACCGCAATCATAATCGAGCCCTTAATGAAGAACATTGCATACAAAAAAAAACATAATATAAAACTAAGAGAGAATAGCAGCAGTAAGATTGTTCTGAACAAGAAAGTAAGTTCAAGTTCGTTCAGGTCTTAACTTCGCAGTCTCAGTGACCCAAGAGTAGAGGTAGTTAGGAGGTTGTAGAGCTGGTGTCGTGATTGTGTGGATTTAAGGAAGAAATTTGCTCATCAAGAATAGTTTTGCTTCCTATTTGAAGAGAAGAGTAGAGGAGATTTTTAGGTCTCTCGTGCAAAAGCAGCGCATGCGCTGTTCGCTTGCGAGCCTCTATTGCTGCCGCTTTCTGTCCCGAAGAGAGACAGGAGGTGGCACACACGGACAGGAGATGTGCACTCTGTATGCGGGCACATCTCCTGTTCCTTGAGGCTGCCAGCGCGTGCATCGCACACTTTTTTACACAACCCTGATCCCTGCAGAGAATGAATACGTCGACTCCGCTGGCGCTTTTGTGACACTTTCCTCGCCTCAGCATCCAGAAGAGAGATTTGCATCAGCACATTAACATGTGGACAGCTGAGTTCACACAGGCAGCTGATACGCATTCACCTCAGAGGTACGGCCTATTCTCATCCCTGAAGGCTAGGCGAGCGCGCCACCCTTAGAAACATTCTCCCAGCTTTTCTTTACACATAAAAAGACGATCATTCTTGCAGTGTCTGACAAAATGGCAGCGGCGCGGAGCGCACTGAAGAGGAAATCTGTTTTACTGTTTCAGAATCTAATTTTTGTACCATAAATACAGCACATGGAAATCTACCTGCATGTGTGACATACTTAAAGTAAGGCCCACGAGGTCGGCATAACAACTCTCCAGTGACGTATATATCATCCATCCTTATGCTTTACACTTCCTTCTTACAAAAAAAATTAAACTGTGCTGCCTGCCTAAAAAAACACATGTCCGCCAGCAAGTGAAGCAAGGAAGCCAAATTGCCCACATCAAGCTGCGTTTTTGCTTCAACAGCAATATGTTTTCACCATTTAATGTAATACGCAGGCTCACTTTAAACAAAAAAAAGGACACTCCGTCCATCACAAAGAATAATGAACTTTTCTGGAAAAACAACATGCTTTTTTAAAAATCATTTTGCAAAGAGCTGCAGTCAATGGATTTCTACTTGTGGGTGTGATGAGAAAATGTACCATCCTCTTTCAATCAAACATGGGCAAACTCCTTAGAAGAAATTTTGAAACAGTGTGTGTTAGACCTGGCACCTTGGCGTGAGTCTCCCTTTCACTTTTTGCTGATGTGCCTCAGATGTTTGGCTGGTGTTAGCTGCTCAGGGCACTGCGCCATGGCCAATTCGTGACACTGTGCAAGTGCTCCCAATGTATAGTGTACCTGTAATTGATTTCCATGTTTGGCTCATTTGATTTACTGTCAGTCGCCAGTAAAGTGCACCAGGAGTGATAGGGCTTGTAAATACAAATACTGCTAGTGGGCCTGCAGCGTTGGTTGCGCCACCCACAGAAGCAGCCTTTTAAAATGTGTCTAAGGTCTGCCATTGCAGAACCTGCATGCAGTCTGGTACTGTCATGCTGGCTGGGCAAGTGCACCCACTTGCCAGACTCTAAACCTTCCCTTTACTTCATGTGAGTCACCCTTACGGTAGGCCCTTGGGCAGGGTGCATTGTAAGCATAATGGACATAAAGGACAAGCCGTGATGTGTGTGGCATATCCTAATAGTGAATTACAGCCATTTTCATTTTTCACTATTGTAAGGCTACCTGTTCTCATAGGTCAGAATGGGCTGCTGGAATTATTACACTCTATAATCGCAGCAGGCTCAGGGAACATGGTAGAAAGTCAAGTTTAGTATGCCTGAACTCAGAATAATAAAATACTTCTTTTAGTAAAGTTAATTTTAATATCTTGTGTTTGCAAATGCTACTTTTAGAAAGTTAGCATTTGCGTGCCTCACTATTTCAGCCCGCCTCTGCTAGGATGTGTATCTGCTGTCTGGTTTGTGTGAGTGACAGGGCTGGGGAATTCCAGGGGACAGTCTGGGCTGCCAGGTGGTGAATGGAGGGATTACCCCCCAGGCTAGGTGGGAGGAGTGCCCTTTGACTCTGAATAGGGCTGTGCTCTGCCACCACAATGCTGTCTCCATCTCCTGCGGAGCGTCTGATGTCCCTGCCCTGAAAGAAGAAGGCAGCTTCCTGTAAATAGAGTGCTCCAAAACTGGGTTGAACCAGGCTCAGGCCGCCTGGCCTGCAAAGACAAAAGAAACTGAGTATAAATGTAGGAGCTCTGCTCCTAAGAAATTAGATCCTGTTTTACCACAACGAACCTCTGCCCAACTAGAAGGACCAAGAAGAAACTGAAGGAGGAAAGACTGTCCCTGATCCAAGGGACTGGCCTGCAGTGGTGCCTTGCTGAGAAAGGAGAGGGAAAGACCAGAAGGGACTTTGCTTTGTTGTGCTTTAAACAATCTCCAAGGGCTTGGTCTGAGCTTGCCCCCTGAACTGAACCCCAGAACCAGTGGGTTCATTGTGCCTTCGCACGTCTTTCGACCGAGCCGTGTGCTTCCTTCCCGCCGGAGTTGAGTTCTGTGCCCCCTCGCCCCCTCCTAGGGCCGTGGCACTCGGGAATCTGGCCGCCCCTGCCCGCTGAGAGCCCCGCTCCTAGAGAGTCGCTCTCTCCTTGTCGGGCCGGGCTGCCTGCTCCTCTACCACCCCGCCTGCTACTGGAGCGTGTGGTGTGCTCCCTCGCACCTCCTGCCAGAATTCTGTTGGCGCTCAATCCTACGCCTCGGACGGCAGCCCGTACGTGGCATCGTACCCGGCCGCCCCGCTTTGTCCTCCAGCCCCCCTGAAAGGGGCCGCGCCGCACCCAGAAGAGAACCCCAGTACTGTTTGTACTGGAGGCCCTGTGCCGCGCCTACCTACTGGTAGCCGCCAGCCGTCAAAGATCCCAAAGTACGCTTTTCCACCGGTGCATACTAGCTGAGTGCGACTCGAGTGGACCCAGACCCGAGCCTAGGATGTCTGCAAATCAAGGTACGGTCTCGCACTCACTCGACAGCGAGTCTACAACGGACTTGGGTTCTGCACCGTTCTGTTTTCCCCATACGCACTGTACAGCTCGACCTTACCAGCACTGTACGCTTCATACACAAGGCGTGTATCATTCAAAAGCTTTAGTGTACGCCTCACACCAAGCGCCGCGCCTCGGACTAACGTGTCCGCGAGGCGCGTGGGGGTTGGCAAGGCTGTGTTGTAAACATCGCGTACAGCGTACAAGAGCGCTACGAAGCGCCAGCAGTGAGAAACACTGCCAGAACAGATCAGAACTTTTACTTTAGAGAGTGTGGAAGCAGCCTAAACTATCTTTAAGAACTTTAAAAGAACACTTGCCTTTTTGACATCTTGTGGCCTAATTTTCAATCGTTATATGGTCTTGTGATAACTCTGCATAACTAAGTATTTTTATATAAAGCCTACGTATTTTTTTATACAAATCTTGCGCCTGGTGTCCATTTGTGGTGGGTCATTGTGTTTACTGTATGTGGTCATAAATGCTTAACTAACTTAGCGCCCTGAATATTAGTCTTGTCTGCTCGCGCCACGCAACCTAGAGGGTGAGCAGGGGTTATTCTGAGGAATAGTTCCCTTGCCCTGACTAGAGGAGAGGGTCCCTGTTTGTCACAAGTGCATACCTGTGCCAACCAGAGACCCCCAAGTCTGACATTGGAGGCAGCGGTGAAGATTTTCGGATTTGCATTTATGATTTATGTACAGTAAATTATTGATCACCACATAGTGAGTGCAGACCTATAACGCAGCCACAGATTTATTGTCTTTTTTTAATTTTGCTGAGAGATCTACAATCATTGAAGTCATGCCTTGGTCACTCCCTGCTGGAAGGGCACCCTCCATAATCCCTGGGATTGATGATGTAGATTGGGAAGACCAGGGACTGGAGGGTTACACAGTAGAGCAATTGAAAGGCTACTGCAAGAAATTCAGGGTTGCCCACTCTGGAAGCAACAGGAAACCCCACTTCATAAAGGCGCTGAGGGCCTGGAAGGAGTCAAGGGATCCACAGAATGCGGTGGTATTGGAACCGCCAGAAAACCTGGTTGATTTGAGCAGAGTCCTGTCGCCAGAGGAGCTGGCAGACAGGGCAGCAACCAGGGCGCGCAAAGTGGAGATGGGGAAATTAAATGGACAAATGGAAATGGAGAAACAAAGATTGGCAATGGAAGAGAAAAAGTTACAAATGGATCATGACATGAGATTGAAGGATTTGAAAGCCAAATGTTTGGACACAACTCCCTCTGGTGGCAGCACAACGCCGGTGCAGGTAGAGTCAAGGGTGTACTTGCCTAAGGATGTAGTTAAGGAGTACTTTAAGGGGATGACATAGGGCAGTGGTTCAAGGCCTATGAAGTAGCCATGTCCTCCCACAGGGTCCCTGAGAGAGATTGGGGAGCGGGGTTGTGGGGGTGGTTACATACTGAGGGGCGGGACACTCTGCTAGATCTACCCTCTGAAGTTTACAATTCTGATTCCTACATGAAAGATGCCTTAATGAACAGGTTTGGGTTAACCCCTGAGATGTATAGACAGAGGTTGAGGGGTTGTACTAAGATTCCTCGGGGTACCTATGTGGAGTATGTGACCTTTTTCTGCAGAGCACTGGATGGTTGGGTGAAGGGTAGCAAAGTGAATGATTTTCAAGGGCTTCTTGATTTAATGGCGTTGGAGCACTTGTCTAGTAATTGTTTTCCTGAGCTACGCCAGCACCTGATTGATAGCAAGGTGACCAACCCTAGGAAGCTTGCTGAGGAGGCGGACCGCTGGCTCAGCACCAGGATCCACAAGGGTCCAGTGGGAGACTCAGCCAAGGGTGGGCAAGGTCCCCATCAGAAGAGTGGGGGGACAGGGGTAAACGGAAAGGGTTCCAAAAAGGTCCCAAAGTAATCCCCAAGGGAACCAAGGGAAAGGTTCTCAGCCTCCTCCAACCCCGGAACAGACCGGGGCCCAATAGGTAGACCTGTTCAGAGAGGGCCCATCACCTGCTACAGGTGTGGTGACCTGGGTCACATTGCCACTGACCCTAAGTGTCGCCTGTTTGGAAAACCCGCACCCACTGGTGCTCCGCCCTGAGAAATAGCTATTGTTAATTTTGGGGAGGAAGTAGCAGTCCAAGGGGGTGGGGATCCTGTTCAGATAACCCTAGTCTCTTTAGGAGACAGTGAGATGGTCCCAAAGAACTACTTACCCTCCAACACTAAAAAATATGGGCAAGTAGTGACCGTCAATGGAAAGAAAGTAGAGGCTCTTAGAGACACAGGAGCCAGTGTGACTTCAGACCGGCAGCACCTGGTGTCTCAAGAGCAGGTTGTACCCCATGCCTACTGCAGGGTTGTCAATGCTGACAACTCAGAGAGCCATGGTCCAATGGCTCAGGTTCCTTTTGAGTGGGGGAGGTCTCTGGTACTCTGCAGGTTGCTGTGAGAACTGCCATGCCTGTTGATTGTTTGCTAGGGAATGACTTGGAGAGCTCCCCCTGGGAAAGGGTGGAGAAAGCAACTCACCTGCAGATGGTGGGTTTACCTGACTGGGCGTGCGTGACCACCCGGTCAAGGGCAGCCAGTAGGGGTGCTCAAAAGATCCTGGAGCCTGAAGGAGAGGCCCAGGAACCGGCCTTAGAAAGAAGGCGCAGGGGGCGTGGGAAACCGGCCCCTGGAGTTCCCACGGCCCAGGAGAAAGCAGACCTTGAGGGGGATGCCCTGGAGCCTACCGGGGAACAAATAGCTGAACTGGGGGACCTGCCTGAGCTGACCCATTGGCAGCAAGAAGGAGACCCCTCCAGGGAAGAATTCTGCAGGGAGCAGAAAGAATGCCCTTTCTCTCGTGGGTATGCAGCAGCAGGCTACAGACCAGGCCAATGGTGTTCAGTCTGGAACATATTTCATTTACTGGGAGAATGACCTCCTGTATTCAGAGCCTAAGGTTGCTGAACCTGGGTCAGCCCATGCACTGGTGGCACCCCAGAAGTTCAAAGCCTTCCTACTGGGGCTGGCTCACGATGTGCCCTTAGCAGGACATTTGGGGATGGACAAGACCTATGACAGGCTTGTCAGTCACCCACTTTTATTGGCCCCAAATGCACAGAAACTCATATGCTCACTGTAGATCATGTCAGACTTGCCAGGCAAGTGGTAAGAGCGGAGGGAAGCACAAGGCCCCTCTCCAGCCCTTCCCTGTGGTCAGTACCCCATTCCAGCGAGTGGGAATTGACATTGATGGCCTCTGGACCCCAAGACAGCCATGGGCAACAGGTTCATCCTGGTCTTGGTGGCCCATGCCACCCGGTACCCTGAAGCCATCCCTCTGAGGACAGTGACGGCCCCCGTGGTGGGACGAGCACTGATAGGAATTTTCTCCCGAGTGGGATTCCCTCTAGAGGTGGTGTCTGACAGGGGCACCAATTTCTTATCCAAGTATATGAAATCCCTTTGGCAAGAGTGTGGTGTAACCTACACGTTCATCACCCCCTTACCACCCCCAAGGAAATGGGTTGGTTGATAAATTCAACCGAATCCTACAAGGCATGATTATGGGCCTGGAAGGACCCATGAGGCGTAAGTGGGACATCCTCTTGCCATGCCTTCTCTTTGCGTACCGTGAGGTGCCACAGAAGTCTCTAGGGTTCAGCCCCTTTGAGCTTCTGTATGGCCACTTGGTCAGAGGACCTCTGAGTCTGGTTAAGGAAGGCTGGGAGCAATCTCCCAGGAAACCTCCCCAGAATGTATACAGTTACATGCTGGCCTTCAGAAACCAGACCAGGCGATTCAGGCAACTTGCTGAGGCAAACCTGGAAGCCAGCCAGGAAGAGATGAAGCGGTGGTACGACCAGAATGCCACTCTGGTAGAGCTTCAACCTGGACAAAAGGTGTGGGTCTTGGCCCCAGTGGAGCCTTGTGCCCTTCAGGATAAGTGGACAGGTCCATTTGAGGTTGTGGAACGCAAGAGTCCTGTCACCTACTTGGTGGACATGCAGTCTTCCAGGAACCCTTTGAGGGTCCTACATGTTAACCACCTTAAGCCCCACTTGGAGAGGTCCAAAGTGGGCATGCTCTTGGCAACCGATGATGGGATGGAGGAGGAGACCGAACCTCTTCCTGACCTCTAGGCAGCCTCAGAGCAAGATGGGTCGGTGGATGGAGTTAACCTCTCACCCACCTTGACCCCTGAGCAACAGGATGACTGCCGCCAATTGCTGGGGCAGTTTCCTGATCTGTTCTTACTGGTTCCTGGTGTCACAGATTGGTGCGTCCATGATGTGGACACAGGAGACAGCTTGCCTGTAAAGCACAAGGCTTACAGAGTAACTGACAGGGTCAGAGCCTGCATCAAAGAGGAGGTCTCCAAGATGCTTGCTCTTGGGGTGGTTGAGTCCTCCAGCAGTCCTTGGGCCAGCCCAGTGGTCTTGGTCCCAAAGACTGCAGTGTCGGGAGCCGCACCAGAAATCCAGTTCTGTGTGGACTACAGAGGACTCAATTCAGTTACTAAGACTGACGCGCACCCTATCCCCAAAGCTGGTGATCTCATCAATCGGTTAGGGGCTGCCCGGTTCCTCAGCACGTTTGATTTGACGTCTGGGTACTGGCAGATCGCCTTGACTGATGAGGCCAAAGAGAGGTCAGCCTTCACCACACCAGATGGGCATTTCCAATTCCGAGTTATGCCATTTGGGATGAAGAATGCCCCTGCCACTTTCCAGAGATTGGTCAACCAGGTGTTGGCTGGACTGGCTGAGGTCACTGCCGCCTACCTGGATGACATCTCAGTGTTCAGCAGCACATGGGAAGAACACCTGCGACACCTCTGGGAAGTGTTGATGGCACTGCGCAAGGCAGGCCTCACGATCAAAGCAAGCAAGTGTCAGATTGGGCAGGGTTCCGTGGTGTACTTGGGACACCAGGTGGGGAGCGGCCAGGTGGCGCCTATCCAACCCAAGATTGAACCCATCCTGGCTTGGGAACCCCCAAAGACCCAGACAGAGGTGAGGGCCTTTTTAGGACTCACAGGGTACTACAGGAGGTTTGTCAAGGGGTATGGCAGCATTCTTCCACCCGTGACAGAGCTGACTTCTAAGAAGCAGCCCAGGAAAGTGATCTGGACTGACACCTGTCAGAAAGCTTTTGACACCCTGAAGACTGCCATGTGCACGGCGCCCGTGCTCCTGGCTCCTGACTTCTCCAAAGAATTCCTAGTGCAAACAGACGCTTCAGAGCATGGTGTAGGGGCTGTTCTCTTACAGATAACTGAGGAGGGCTGGGACCAACCTGTAGCCTTCATCAGTCGGAGGTTACTTCCACTGGAACAGAGGTAGAGTAAAATTGAGCGAGAAGCTTTTGCTGTGGTTTGGGCATTGAGAAGCTAAGACCCTACTTGTTTGGGTCTCACTTCTGGGTTCAGACAGACCACAGGCCCCTCAGATGGTTGATGCAGATGAGGGGTGAGAACCCAAAGCTGTTGAGGTGGTCCATTTCCCTACAGGGTATGGACTTCACGGTGGAACATCGCCCTGGCATAGATCACGCTAATGCTGACGGTCTATCCAGGTTTATCCGCCTTAGTGATAAGGAACTCCCTGGGGTAGGGTAGTTCTCCCCACATTTCAGCTAGAGGGGACACGTGTTAGACCTGGCACCTTGGCGTGAGTCTCCCTTCTACTTTTTTCTGATGTGCCTCAGATGTTTTGCTGGTGTTAGCTGCTCAGGGCACTGCGCCACGGCCAATCCGTGCCGCAGTGCAAGTGCTCCCAATGTAAAGTGTACCTGTAATTGATTTCCATGATTGGCTCGTTTGATTTACTGTCAGTCCCCAGTAAAGTGCACCAGGAGTGCCAAGGCTTGTAAATACAAATACTGCTAGTGGGCCTGCGGCGCTGGTTGCGCCACCCACAGAAGCAGCCTTTTATAATGTGTCTAAGGTCTGCCATTGCTGAACCTGCGTGCAGTCTGGTACTGTCATGCTGGCTGGGCAAGTGCACCCACTTGCCAGACTCTAAACCTTCCCTTTACTTCATGTGAGTCACCCCTATGGTAGGCCCTAGGGCGGGGTGCATTGCAAGCATAAGGGAGGACAAGCCCTGATGTGTGTGGCATGTACTAATAGTGAATTATAGCCATTTTCGTTTTTCACTATTGTAAGGCTACCTGTTCTCATAGGTCAGAATGGGCTGCTGGAATTATTACACTCTATAATCCCAGCAGGCTCAGGGAACATGGTAGAAAGTCAAGTTTAGTATGCCTGAACTCAGAATAATAAAATACTTCTTTTAGCAAAGTTTATTTTAATATCCTGTGTTTGCAAATGCTACTTTTAGAAAGTTAGCATTTGCGTGCCTCACTATTTCAGCCCACTTCTGCTAGGATGTGTATCTGCTGTCTGGTTTGTGTGAGTGACAGGGCTGGGGAATTCCAGGGGACAGTCTGGGCTGCCAGGTGGTGAATGGAGGGATTACCCCCCAGGCTAGGTGGGAGGAGTGCCCTTTGACTCTGAATAGGGCTGTGCTCTGCCATCACAATGCTGTCTCCACCTCCTGCGGAGCGTCTGATGTCCCTGCCCTGAAAGAAGAAGGCAGCTTCCTGTAAATAGAGTGCTCCAAAACTGGGTTGAACCAGGCTCAGGCCGCCTGGCCTGCAAAGACAAAAGAAACTGAGTATAAATGTAGGAGCTCTGCTCCTAAGAAATTAGATCCTGTTTTACCACAACGAACCTCTGCCCAACTAGAAGGACCAAGAAGAAACTGAAGGAGGAAAGACTGTCCCTGATCCAAGGGACTGGCCTGCAGTGGTGCCTTGCTGAGAAAGGAGAGGAAAAGACCAGAAGGGACTTTGCTTTGTTGTGCTTTAAACAATCTCCAAGGGCTTGGTCTGAGCTTGCCCCCTGAACTGAACCCCAGAACCAGTGGGTTCATTGTGCCTTCGCTCGTCTTTCGACCAAGCCGTGTGTTTCCTTCCCGCCGGAGTTGAGTTCTGTGCCCCCTCGCCCCCTCCTAGGGCCGTGGCACTCGGGAATCTGGCCGCCCCTGCCCGCAGAGAGCCCCGCTTCTAGAGAGTCGCTCTCTCCTCGTCGGGCCGGGCTGCCTGCTCCTCTACCACCCCGCCTGCTACTGGAGCATGTGGTGTGCTCCCTCGCACCTCCTGCCAGAATTCTGTTGGCGCTCAATCCTACGCCTCGGACGGCAGCCCGTACGTGGCATCGTACCCGGCCACCCCGCTTTGTCCTCCAGCCCCCCTGAAAGGGGCCGCGTCGCACCCAGAAGAGAACCCCAGTACTGTTCGTACTGGAGGCCCTGTGCCGCGCCTACCTACTGGTAGCCGCCAGCCGTCAAAGATCCCAAAGTACGCTTCCACCGGTGCATACTAGCTGAGTGCGACTCGAGTGGACCCAGACCCGAGCCTAGGATGTCTGCAAATAAATTGTGGATGTCTGCAAATGGATTGTGAGCAGCCCGGTGGCAGTGGGCTTGCTTACGGGAGCTGAGGGCTGCGTCTGAGCATTGTACTTTTAGCGCGCTGTCACGCTGACTGAAAAGCGGCGACACGCATTAATTTTTAAAATTGCGATCTTTTTTGCCTAACCTGCTCTGAAAATTCATAGGTACCTCTAACTACTTACCTTGTCTTCTAGGGGCTCAGCGGGGCTGGCTGGCAGCTCACAACATCCTAGGCTCCCAGCGCTAGTGGCCGCCATCTTGGACCGGGCTGGTTCGTCCAACCCCACCCACACCACTCCCCCCACGCTGCTCCTCCATTTAGGAGTGACCCTGACGCTTCCCCAGCGATTGTGAGCAGCCCGGTGGCAGTGGGCTTGCTTACAGGAGCTGAGGGCTGCGTCTAAGCATTGTACTTTTAGCGCGCTGTCACGCTGACTGAAAAGCGGCGACACGCATTAATTTTTAAAATTGCGATCTTTTTTGCCTAACCTGCTCTGAAAATTCATAGGTACCTCTAACTACCTACCTTGTCTTCTAGGTGCTCAGCGGGGCTGGCTGGCAGCTCACAACATCCTAGGCTCCCAGCTCTAGTGGCCGCCATCTTGGACCGGGCTGGTTCGTCCAACCCCACCCACGCCACTCCCCCCACGCTGCTCCTCCATTTAGGAGTGACCCTGACGCTTCCCCAGCGATTGTGAGCAGCCCGGTGGCAGTGGGCTTGCTTACAGGAACTGAGGGCTGCGTCTGAGCATTGTACTTTTAGCGCGCTGTCACGCTGACTGAAAAGCGGCGACACGCATGAATTTTTAAAATTGCGATCTTTTTTGCCTAACCTGCTCTGAAAATTCATAGGTACCTCTAACTACCTACCTTGTCTTCTAGGGGCTCAGCGGGGCTGGCTGGCAGCTCACAACATCCTAGGCTCCCAGCGCTAGTGGCCGCCATCTTGGACCGGGCTGGTTCGTCCAACCCCACCCACGCCACTCCCCCCACGCTGCTCCTCCATTTAGGAGTGACCCTGACGCTTCCCCAGCGATTGTGAGCAGCCCGGTGGCAGTGGGCTTGCTTACAGGAGCTGAGGGCTGCGTCTGAGCATTGTACTTTTAGCGCGCTGTCACGCTGACTGAAAAGCGGCGACACGCATTAATTTTTAAAATTGCGATCTTTTTTGCCTAACCTGCTCTGAAAATTCATAGGTACCTCTAACTACCTACCTTGTCTTCTAGGGGCTCAGCGGGGCTGGCTGGCAGCTCACAACATCCTAGGCTCCCAGCGCTAGTGGCCGCCATCTTGGACCGGGCTGGTTCGTCCAACCCCACCCACGCCACTCCCCCCACGCTGCTCCTCCATTTAAACGCCACCTATGTGTCAGCGCAGCGGACGAGCGCAGCGGGCCCGCCGTAGGCTCGCCGGAGTCACGCCTGAGTCCAGCCCGTCTGCGCCCGTCCGCGGCAGGCCGGGGCCAGGGGCATCTCCCTATGTCCCACCGCTGTCATATTCATCCTCTGGCCTTCTCTCCTACTGGCTCCCAGGTACCATCAGCCCGCATGTGTCCAACCTATTGCAAAATCTAAGTCTTCTTTCGAGTCCTCCGACTACCCCACCTACCGTCATATCTAGCTCCCCCCCCTTGCTCCGCACTGTTACCCCCATACTCACCCCTCCCTCTGCCCCCTTCACGCCGACCTTTAACACCGCCGCTGCGCTCCTTAACACCAGATCAGCAGTCAGTCATCAGCATGAGCTATTTGATTACCTTGACACCCATAATCCAGATCTCTTGTTTTTAACAGAGACCTGGTACAAGGCTGACTCCCTACCTCACGTTTTAGCTGCACTTCCTCCCTCATATTCCATCATTCGTGCGGATCGACCAGAGGGTACAAGAGGTGGGGGAGTAGCCTTGATAGCTCATACTGACTCTCATTTTCAGATTCTCCCCTCTCCTTCCATCCCCGAAGTTGACTGTCTGATAATTCGCGCCAGCTCTTATTCGGCCCCCCTTACCGCTGTCCTCATCTACCGTCCCCCACACACCACTCCCTCTTTTGTTTCCAGTCTCCAGGACGTTCTTGCAACACTGGTCGTTAACAACTCATCAGTGTTGGTGTTGGGCGACTTCAATTTCTGGCCCAACGATCCTGCCGAAAGTCCCCTATCCAAAGAATTCACCGACCTTATGACCAGCCTTAATTTCACTTCCCATGTTCACAGCCCCACTCATGTGCATGGCCATCTGCTCGACCAGGTCTGGACTTTGAATGTTCCTACTACTCCCCTTACCATCTCCCCCTGTTCCTGGTCGGACCACTTTTTAATCTCCTTTTCCCTTTCTTTAGTTCCAGCTATTAAACCCCCCCTTCCCAAGAATACTTGGGTCAGAAAATGGGGTAAGGCAGATATGCCATCTTTCTGCTCATCTTTAGTCAATTCCTGCCCCGACCTTTCAGGCCTCACTGCCACGGCCCAACTGGCCACTATCGATGGCTGGCTGACCCAGGCAGGAGACGACTTTGCCCCCTTGAGACGAATAACGGTTAAGCGAGCCCATGCTGCTAACCGCTGGTTTACCCCTGACCTCAAGGAGAAGAAACTGGCCGCACGCAGAGCAGAGCGTGCATGGAGAAGACAATACTGCCCCGAAAAAAAAACTATTTATCTTTCCGTGCTCAAGGCGTATAAGCAAGGCATCCTCGATGCTAAGACCTTGTTTTACTCCAACAGAATACTGGAAGCAGAATCCCAATCTAAAGAAATCTTCGCTACAGTACACGAGCTTGCCTCATCCAATAGAACCACGGTTTCGATTCCCCCTTCCCAACTGCTCTGCGACTCACTCAACAACTTTTTTGTTGACAAGGTCGCTAAGATTAAGTCCAATATCCCTCTCCCCTCCCCTACCTTCACCAACCCCTCCCCACCTATTGTCACTTCCAAACTCACTTCCATTCCCCCCTTGACTAAGGCTACACTTCTTCCCTTGCTTCAAAAGGTAAAGTCAGGCTCCCCCCTAGACTTTGCCCCTGCCCATATCCTGAGAGAAATCTTCTTAAACTGCCCTATCCCCCCCCTCACACTTCTGAATGACTCACTTAGTAATGGAGTGGTCCCCACCGCTTACAAACTTGCGGCTGTTATCCCTATCTTAAAAAAGCCCGGTGCTGACCATTCATCCCCTTCCAATTACCGTCCTATCTCCCTTCTGCCCTACCTGGGCAAGGTCCTAGAAACCTACGTAACCAGCACCCTGAGCACCCACGTGGAAACCAACCACTGCCTCTCCCCCCGGCAGGCGGGCTTTCGCCCCCTCCACTCTACGGAGAAGGTGGTGACCTCAGTGATGGACAGCCTACGCGAGGGCATTGACATTAACATCCCGCAGGCCCTCATCCTTTTAGATCTGTCCGCCGCGTTTGACACGGTGGACCACTCCATCCTCCTCACCCGTGTCAGGGCGGCGGGCATAGAGGGCCTGGCCCTCGCCTGGCTGGAGTCCTTCCTGAGTGATAGGGCTCAGGCAGTCCATCTAGCTGGTTTCACCGCTGCCCCTCGTAAGGTTGTATGTGGAGTCCCCCAAGGTTCCTCACTTTCCCCTCTTTTGTTTAATTTATACATCTACCCCCTTATTTTTATGTTACAGCAGCTCGAGGTCACGGTGTTTAATTACGCCGATGACCTCCAGCTAATTTTTAACCTTTCCCACTCCCCCTCGTCCTCCCTGAATGTCCAATCTGTCATGTTGTTCATCCAGGATTGGATGAACTGCAACCACCTCAAACTCAATCCGGACAAGACGGAGCTTGTCTTGACCGGAGGTGGTTGCAGTCCCTGGTCCCCTTCCCATTGGCCTTCTTCACTTGGTGTCCCCCCGCTCCCTGTCCCTAAAGTCAAAACTCTTGGTATTTTCCTGAATTCCTCACTTTCTGTTCACTCACAGGTTAATTCGGTTGTCTCTTCCTGTTTTTTTTCCCTTAGAACCATTAGGAAGATCTCTCGCTTCTTCTCTCTACCTGCCCTAAAGATCATAGTGATGGCTATGGTGCTCTCGCGCCTTGACTATGGCAACATCATTTATAATGGCGCTCCAGCCTATGCCATCCACCGTTTGCAGCTAGTGCAGAACCAGGCTGCCCGCCTGATTCATGGCCTGCCTAAATTCCATCGAGTCACCCCTTTACTGCAGGCCCTGCACTGGCTGCCGGTGAAAGAGCGAGCCCTGTTTAAACTTGGCTGTACCACCTTTCAGGCCAAAATGGGCACTGCCCCGGAGTTTATTTGCTCCGCCATCACTTCCTACACGCCGGGAAGAGAGCTTTGATCCACTCATCAGTCCCTGTTAGCTACCCCCCGTTTCAGAAAGAAAAAGGCGGGCGGAACAAAATTTGCAGTTCTCGCCCCTGCATTCTGGAACTCCCTCCCCACGGAACTCCGTATGACGCCCTCTTACACTGAGTTCCGGAAAGGTCTCAAAACTCTGCTCTTCTCCCAAGCCTATAATGTTTAGACTCCCTCTGCTCCTGTTTGTCTCCTTGCAATTCAAAAGCGCCAAGAAACCGCACGGTATAAGCGCGCTATATAAATGTTTTTAAATTCAAATTCAAATTCAATAAAGGTACGGTCTCGCACTCACTCGACAGCGAGTCTACAACGGACTTGGGTTCCGCACCGTTCTGTTTTCCCCATACGCACTGTACAGCTCGACCTTACCAGCGCTGTACGCTTCATACACAAGGCGTGTATCATTCAAAAGCTTTAGTGTACGCCTCACACCAAGCGCCGCGCCTCAGACTAACGTGTCCGCGAGGCGCGTGGGGGTTGGCAAGGCTGTGTTGTAAACATCGCGTACAGCGTACAAGAGCGCTACGAAGCGCCAGCAGTGAGAAACACTGTCAGAACAGATCAGAACTTTTACTTTAGAGAGTGTGGAAGCAGCCTAAACTATCTTTAAGAACTTTAAAAGAACACTTGCCTTTTTGACATCTTGTGGCCTAATTTTCAATCGTTATATGGTCTTGTGATAACTCTGCATAACTAAGTATTTTTATATAAAGCCTACGTATTTTTTTATACAAATCTTGCGCCTGGTGTCAATTTGTGGTGGGTCATTGTGTTTACTGTATGGGGTCATAAATGCTTAACTAACTTAGCGCCCTGAATATTAGTCTTGTCTGCTCGCGCCACGCAACCTAGAGGGTGAACAGGGGTTATTCTGAGGAATAGTTCCCTTGCCCTGACTAGAGGAGAGGGTTTGTCACAAGTGCATACCTGTGCCAACCAGAGACCCCCAAGTCTGACATTGGAGGCAGCGGTGAAGATTTTCGGATTTGCATTTATGATTTATGTACAGTAAATTATTGATCACCACATAGTGAGTGCAGACCTATAACGCAGCCACAGATTTATTGTCTTTTTTTAATTTTGCTGAGAGATCTACAATCATTGAAGTCATGCCTTGGTCACTCCCTGCTGGAAGGGCACCCTCCATAATCTCTGGGATTGATGACGTAGATTGGGAAGACCAGGGACTGGAGGGTTACACAATAGAGCAATTGAAAGGCTACTGCAAGAAATTCAGGGTTGCCCACTCTGGAAGCAACAGGAAACCCCACTTCATAAAGGCGCTGAGGGCCTGGAAGGAGTCAAGGGATCCACAGAATGCGGTGGTATTGGAACCGCCAGAAAACCTGGTTGATTTGAGCAGAGTCCTGTCGCCAGAGGAGCTGGCAGACAGGACAGCAACCAGGGCGCGCAAAGTGGAGATGGCGAAATTAAATGGACAAATGGAAATGGAGAAACAAAGATTGGCAATGGAAGAGAAAAAGTTACAAACGGATCATGACATGAGATTGAAGGATTTGAAAGCCAAATGTTTGGACACAACTCCCTCTGGTGGCAGCACAACGCCGGTGCAGGTAGAGTCAAGGGTGTACTTGCCTAAGGATGTAGTTAAGGAGTACTTTAAGGGGATGACATAGGGCAGTGGTTCAAGGCCTATGAAGTAGCCATGTCCTCCCACCGGGTTCCTGAGAGAGATTGGGGAGCGGCGTTGTGGGGGTGGTTACATACTGAGGGGCGGGACACTCTGCTAGATCTACCCTCTGAAGTTTACAATTCTTATTCCTACATGAAAGATGCCTTAATGAACAGGTTTGGGTTAACCCCTGAGATGTATAGACAGAGGTTGAGGGGTTGTACTAAGATTCCTGGGGGTACCTATGTGGAGTATGTGACCTTTTTCTGCAGAGCACTGGATGGTTGGGTGAAGGGTAGCAAAGTGAATGATTTTCAAGGGCTTCTTGATTTAATGGCGTTGGAGCACTTGTCTAGTAATTGTTTTCCTGAGCTACGCCAGCACCTGATTGATAGCAAGGTGACCAACCCTAGGAAGCTTGCTGAGGAGGCGGACCGCTGGCTCAGCACCAGGATCCACAAGGGTCCAGTGGGAGACTCAGCCAAGGGTGGGCAGGGTCCCCATCAGAAGAGTGGGGGGACAGGGGTAAACGGAAAGGGTTCCAAAAAGGTCCCAAAGTAATCCCCAAGGGAACCAAGGGAAAGGTTCTCAGCCTCCTCCAACCCCGGAACAGACCGGGGCCCAATAGGTAGACCTGTTCAGACAGGGCCAATCACCTGCTACAGGTGTGGTGACCTGGGTCACATTGCCACTGACCCTAAGTGTCGCCTGTTTGGAAAACCCGCACCCACTGGTGCTCCGCCCCGAGAAATAGCTAGTGTTAATTTTGGGGAGGAAGTAGCAGTCCAAGGGGGTGGGGATCCTGTTCAGATAACCCTAGTCTCTTTAGGAGACAGTGAGATGGTCCCAAAGAACTACTTACCCTCCAACACTAAAAAATATGGGCAAGTAGTGACCGTCAATGGAAAGAAAGTAGAGGCTCTTAGAGACACAGGAGCCAGTGTGACTGCAGTCCGGCAGCACCTAGTGTCTCAAGAGCAGGTTGTACCCCATGCCTACTGCAGGGTTGTCAATGCTGACAACTCAGAGAGCCATTGTCCAATGGCTCAGGTTCCTTTTGAGTGGGGGAGGTCTCTGGTACTCTGCAGGTTGCTGTGAGAACTGCCATGCCTGTTGATTGTTTGCTAGGGAATGACTTGGAGAGCTCCCCCTGGGAAAGGGTGGAGAAAGCAACTCACCTGCAGATGGTGGGTTTACCTGACTGGGCGTGCGTGACCACCCGGTCAAGGGCAGCCAGTAGGGGTGCTCAAGAAATCCTGGAGCCTGAAGGAGAGGCCCAGGAACCGGCCTTAGAAAGAAGGCGCAGGGGGCGTGGGAAACCGGCCCCTGGAGTTCCCACGGCCCAGGAGGAAGCAGACCTTGAGGGGGATGCCCTGGAGCCTACCGGGGAACAAATAGCTGAACTGGGGGACCTGCCTGAGCTGACCCATTTGCAGCAAGAAGGAGACCCCTCCAGGGAAGAATTCTGCAGGGAGCAGAAAGAATGCCCTTCTCTCGTGGGTATGCAGCAGCAGGCTACAGACCAGGCCAATGGTGTTCAGTCTGGAACATATTTCATTTACTGGGAGAATGACCTCCTGTATTCAGAGCCTAAGGTTGCTGAACCTGGGTCAGCCCATGCGCTGGTGGCACCCCAGAAGTTCAAAGCCTTCCTACTGGGGCTGGCTCACGATGTGCCCTTAGCAGGACATTTGGGGATGGACAAGACCTATGACAGGCTTGTCAGTCACCCACTTTTATTGGCCCCAAATGCACAGAAACTCAGATGCTCACTGTAGATCATGTCAGACTTGCCAGGCAAGTGGTAAGAGCGGAGGGAAGCACAAGGCCCCTCTCCAGCCCTTCCCTGTGGTCAGTACCCCATTCCAGCGAGTGGAAATTGACATTGATGGCCTCTGGACCCCAAGACAGCCATGGGCAACAGGTTCATCCTGGTCTTGGTGGCCCATGCCACCCGGTACCCTGAAGCCATCCCTCTGACGGCCCCCGTGGTGGGACAAGCACTGATAGGAATTTTCTCCCGAGTGGGATTCCCTCTAGAGGTGGTGTCTGACAGGGGCACCAATTTCTTATCCAAGTATATGAAATCCCTTTGGCAAGAGTGTGGTGTAACCTACAAGTTCATCACCCCCTTACCACCCCCAAGGAAATGGGTTGGTTGAGAAATTCAACCGAATCCTAAAAGGCATGATTATGGGCCTGGAAGGACCCATGAGGCGTAAGTGGGACATCCTCTTGCCATGCCTTCTCTTTGCGTACCGTGAGGTGCCACAGAAGTCTCTAGGGTTCAGCCCCTTTGAGCTTCTGTATGGCCACTTGGTCAGAGGACCTCTGAGTCTGGTTAAGGAAGGCTGGGAGCAATCTCCCAGGAAACCTCCCCAGAATGTATACAGTTACATGCTGGCCTTCAGAAACCAGACCAGGCGATTCAGGCAACTTGCTGAGGCAAACCTGGAAGCCAGCCAGGAAGAGATGAAGCGGTGGTACGACCAGAATGCCACTCTGGTAGAGCTTCAACCTGGACAAAAGGTGTGGGTCTTGGCCCCAGTGGAGCCTTGTGCCCTTCAGGATAAGTGGACAGGTCCATTTGAGGTTGTGGAACGCAAGAGTCCTGTCACCTACTTGGTGGACATGCAGTCTTCCAGGAACCCTTTGAGGGTCCTACATGTTAACCACCTTAAGCCCCACTTGGAGAGGTCCAAAGTGGGCATGCTCTTGGCAACCGATGATGGGATGGAGGAGGAGACCGAACCTCTTCCTGACCTCTAGGCAGCCTCAGAGCAAGATGGGTCGGTGGATGGAGTTAACCTCTCACCCACCTTGACCCCTGAGCAACAGGATGACTGCCGCCAATTGCTGGGGCAGTTTCCTGATCTGTTCTTACTGGTTCCTGGTGTCACAGATTGGTGCGTCCATGATGTGGACACAGGAGACAGCTTGCCTGTAAAGCACAAGGCTTACAGAGTAACTGACAGGGTCAGAGCCTGCATCAAAGAGGAGGTCTCCAAGATGCTTGCTCTTGGGGTGGTTGAGTCCTCCAGCAGTCCTTGGGCCAGCCCAGTGGTCTTGGTCCCAAAGACTGCAGTGTCGGGAGCCGCACCAGAAATCCTGTTCTGTGTGGACTACAGAGGACTCAATTCAGTTACTAAGACTGACGCGCACCCTATCCCCAAAGCTGGTGAGCTCATCAATCGGTTAGGGGCTGCCCGGTTCCTCAGCACGTTTGATTTGACGTCTGGGTACTGGCAGATCGCCTTGACTGATGGGGCCAAAGAGAGGTCAGCCTTCACCACACCAGATGGGCATTTCCAATTCCGAGTTATGCCATTTGGGATGAAGAATGTCCCTGCCACTTTCCAGAGATTGGTCAACCAGGTGTTGGCTGGACTGGCTGAGGTCACTGCCGCCTACCTGGATGACATCTCAGTGTTCAGCAGCACATGGGAAGAACACCTGCGACACCTCTGGGAAGTGTTGATGGCACTGCGCAAGGCAGGCCTCACGATCAAGGCAAGCAAGTGTCAGATTGGGCAGGGTTCCGTGGTGTACTTGGGACACCAGGTGGGGAGCGGCCAGGTGGCGCCTATCCAACCCAAGATTGAACCCATCCTGGCTTGGGAACCCCCAAAGACCCAGACAGAGGTGAGGGCCTTTTTAGGACTCACAGGGTACTACAGGAGGTTTGTCAAGGGGTATGGCACCATTCTTCCACCCGTGACAGAGCTGACTTCTAAGAAGCAGCCCAGGAAAGTGATCTGGACTGACACCTGTCAGAAAGCTTTTGACACCCTGAAGACTGCCATGTGCACGGCGCCCGTGCTCCTGGCTCCTGACTTCTCCAAAGAATTCCTAGTGCAAACAGACGCTTCAGAGCATGGTGTAGGGGCTGTTCTCTTACAGATAACTGAGGAGGGCTGGGACCAACCTGTAGCCTTCATCAGTCGGAGGTTACTTCCAATGGAACAGAGGTAGAGTAAAATTGAGCGAGAAGCTTTTGCTGTGGTTTGGGCATTGAGAAGCTAAGACCCTACTTGTTTGGGTCTCACTTCTGGGTTCAGACAGACCACAGGCCCCTCAGATGGTTGATGCAGATGAGGGGTGAGAACCCAAAGCTGTTGAGGTGGTCCATTTCCCTACAGGGTATGGACTTCACGGTGGAACATCGCCCTGGCATAGATCACGCTAATGCTGACGGTCTATCCAGGTTTTTCCGCCTTAGTGATGAGGAACTCCCTGGGGTAGGGTAGTTCTCCCCACATTTCAGCTAGAGGGGACACGTGTTAGACCTGGCACCTTGGCGTGAGTCTCCCTTCTACTTTTTTCTGATGTGCCTCAGATGTTTTGCTGGTGTTAGCTGCTCAGGGCACTGCGCCACGGCCAATCCGTGCCGCAGTGCAAGTGCTCCCAATGTAAAGTGTACCTGTAATTGATTTCCATGATTGGCTTGTTTGATTTACTGTCAGTCCCCAGTAAAGTGCACCAGGAGTGCCAAGGCTTGTAAATACAAATACTGCTAGTGGGCCTGCGGCGCTGGTTGCGCCACCCACAGAAGCAGCCTTTTATAATGTGTCTTATTTCTGCCATTGCTGAACCTGCGTGCAGTCTGGTACTGTCATGCTGGCTGGGCAAGTGCACCCACTTGCCAGACTCTAAACCTTCCCTTTACTTCATGTGAGTCACCCCTATGGTAGGCCCTAGGGCGGGGTGCATTGCAAGCATAAGGGAGGACAAGCCCTGATGTGTGTGGCATGTACTAATAGTGAATTATAGCCATTTTCGTTTTTCACTATTGTAAGGCTACCTGTTCTCATAGGTCAGAATGGGCTGCTGGAATTATTACACTCTATAATCCCAGCAGGCTCAGGGAACATGGTAGAAAGTCAAGTTTAGTATGCCTGAACTCAGAATAATAAAATACTTCTTTTAGCAAAGTTTATTTTAATATCCTGTGTTTGCAAATGCTACTTTTAGAAAGTTAGCATTTGCGTGCCTAACTATTTCAGCCTGCCTCTGCTAGGATGTGTATCAGCTGTCTGGTTTGTGTGAGTGACAGGGCTGGGGAATTCCAGGGGACAGTCTGGGCTGCCAGGTGGTGAATGGAGGGATTACCCCCCAGGCTAGGTGGGAGGAGTGCCCCTTGTCTCTGAATAGGGCTGTGCTCTGCCACCACAATCCTCGCTCCACCTCCTGCGGAGCGTCTGATGTCCCTGCCCTGCACCCTGAAAGAAGAAGGCAGCTTCCTGTAAACAGAGTGCTCCAAAACTGGGTTGAACCAGGCTCAGGCCCCCTGGCCTACAAAGACAAAAGAAATTGAATATAAATGTAGGAGCCCTGCTCCTAAGAAATTAGATCCTGTTTTACCACGACGAACCTCTGCCCAACTAGAAGGACCAAGAAGAAACTGAATGAGGAAAGACTGTCCCTGATCCTAGGGACTGGCCTGCAGTGGTGCCTTGCTGAGAAAGGAGAGGAAAAGCCCAGAAGGGACTTTGCTTCATTGTGCTTTAAACAATCTCCAAGGGCTTGGTCTGAGCTTGCCCCCTGAACTGAACCCCAGGACCAGTGGGTTCATTGTGCCTTCGCTTGTCTTTCGACCGAGCCGTGTGCTTCCTTCCCGCCAGAGCTGAGTTCTGTGCCCCCTCGCCCCCTCCTAGGGCCATGGCACTTGGACTTGGAATTCTGGCCGCCCCTGCCCGCTGAGAGCCCCGCTCCTACAGAGTCGCTCTCTCCCCGTCGGGCCGGGATGCCTGCTCCTCTGCCACCCTGCCTGCTACAGGAGCGTGTGGTGTGCTCCCTCGCCCCTCCCGCCGGAATTCGGTTGGAGCCAAATCCTACGCCTCGGACGGCCGCCCGTACGTGGTATCGTACCAGGCCACCCAGCTGTGTCCTCCAGCCCCCCCTGAAAGAGGCCACGCCACACCCAGAAGAGACCCCCAGTACGGTCTGTACTGGAGGCCCTGTGCCGCGCCTGCCTACTGTAAGTGGTCAGCTGTCGAAGATGCCAAGGTACGCTTTTCCACCGCTGCGTACTAGCTGAGTGCGACTCGAGTGAACCCAGACGCCGAGCCTAGGACGTCTGCAAATCATGGTACAGTCCCGCACTCACTCGGCAGCGAGTCTACAACGGACTTGGGGTCCGCACCGTTCTGTTTTCCCAATACGCACTGTACAGCTCGACCTTACCAGCGCTGTACGCTTCATACGCGAGGCGCGTATCATTCAAAAGCCTTAGTGTACGCCTCGCATCAAGCGCCGCGCCTCGGACTAATGTGTCAACGAGCCGCGTGAGGGTTGGCAAGGCTGTGTTGTAAACATCGCGTACAGCGTACAAGAGCGCTACGAAGCACCAGCTGTGAGAAACACTGCCAGAACAGATCAAAGGCCCGATGTAGGTAATTCCAGATTACCGATGCTTAAATACCGAACTGGCAATCGGTATTTAGGTAATTTTACCGATTTCATTACAGAATCTGTATGATTCGGTAATTACCGAATCTGTATTTACCGATTCGGTAATTGACATTCATTCCTATGGGCCTGTAGGCCCATAGGAATGAATGTCAATTACTGAATCGGTAAATACCGATTCGGTAATTGGGGAAAACATTGAAGGGTGGCAGGGTGTCACTTTGATACCCTGTTGCATCCCTCAATTATGCATGGCTGCACATGTTGCAGACTGTATGTCTGCAACATGGCACTGTTTAAAAAGCAAAAAAAATGCTTTTTAAAGAGTTTTCATTATTTACCACCAACTTCTAGTTGGTGGTAAATAACGAATTCTTAGACCCCTGTAGCACTGATTGCAGTGTTACCTACATGTCAAAATACAGAATCGGTAATTTTACTGATTCGGTATTTTACAGAATCTGTAAAATTACCGATTCAGTAAAATTACCGAATCTGTATTTTAACATGCCCATACATCTCCATCTTCAAATACCGGTCGGTAACGGCCGAAATCGGCCGTTACCGACCGGTATTTGCCTTCCTACATCTGGCCCCAGAACTTGTACTTTAGAGAGTGTGGAAGCAGCCTAAACTATCTTTAAGAACTTTAAAAGAACACTTGCCTTTTTGACATCTTGTGGCCTCATTTTCAATCGTTATATGGTCTTGTGATAACTCTGCATAACTAAGTATTTTTATATAAAGCCTACGTATTTTTTATACAAATCTTACGCCTGGTGTCCATTTGTGGTGGGTCATTGTGTTTACTGTATGTGGCCATAAATGCTTAACTAACTTAGCGCCCTGAAGATTAGTCTTGTCTGCTCGCGCCACCCAACCTAGAGGGTGAGCAGGGGTTATTCTGATGAGTAGTTCCCTTGCCCTGACTAGAGGAGTGGGTCCCTGTTTGTCACAAGTGCATATCTGTGCCAACCAGAGACCCCCAATTCTTACAGTGTGCTATTGGAAACGATTTTATCAGCATAATTGTATTTTGTGTGCAAGGTGAAATGGTCCATGTTGTCATGAGACCACATAGTATGATCGTTTGTTACTATGTTTTTGTTTAGTTTTTTGGCATGGGAACGGCTAACAAGACACTATACAACCTTTCTGAGAGGAAATTGACAACAATGCTTCAGATAACTCAATGTTTCAAAGATAATTCATGTTCAAAACGTCCAACTTATTCTGCTTACGCAGACACACTTTCTAGACACATTACTTCAACTTTATATTTGACTCCCTGGGTAGGATCATTATCCACTATGCACAACTATTACCAGGTGGGAAAATATGGTGTTTAAACAAAATGTCCAATCTGCTCGGTCTTTTGACAATTGGTCTTCTTTTCCAAACCTGAACTGGAAACCAAATTCAACTCCAGCACAAAAGCTTAAACCAACCACACTCCAGGAGGAGACCACTGCAATGGGACCATGGAGGCATGTTTTGGCTCAACCTGCTCCGATATCAGCCTCACCAGACTTGCAGCCTGATGAGAAAATGCCAGAGAGCCACAATACTCGCTTCTATGGGGAGCCATTTCAGAGAGGCAGGAAGAGGCGTAATGTACCCCAACTTCTGTGTGCATGGCCCAGCCCGCCTGTCGCACAGAGTGCTGCTTTGTGAGAATCTAGCTGCCTTTCTGGAGTTGCTAGGAGTGTGGAAATTCCACAGCTAATTCATGGCAGTAGGATGGATTGAGTTTCTAGCTTAAAATCTAGATATGGGATAAACGGTGTGTGATTCTACAAAGGAGCCTGAGTTGAAATTGAGTCACCATACCATCATGTTGATGATGTGCTTGAAGGGTAAGGTAGATTCATTAGAGCATTGGAATGTTGAGGGGAAACATCCTTTACCACGCAACTTTTACCACGCAGTGCCTTTACAACGCAGGTTTTACAACGAAAACCATTACAACGCATTGCACTGGGGGGCGCTCTAGGATAGGGAATAGTTTTAATTTACTATCCAACACCTTCCCTACTATCCACGGGGACTGGAGTTGGAATAGTAAATTAAACTATTCACTATCCAGCACCCCCCAAAGCAATGCGTTGTAAAGGCTTGCGTTGTAAAACTTGCATTGTAACAGAATGCGTGGTAAAAGCATGCGTTGTAACAGCGTACATCTATGTTGAGAGCTCCACTGAAGACAATGGAGCAGCGGCTCAGGCCTATATGAACTGGAGTAGGCCTGCTGCTCTCCAACATTTTAATGTCCTAATACACAACATCTGCCTTTCTCTTTCCCCTGCGTCTCGGAAAGTGAAAGGCAGATTCTGTGCCGGGGGACTCATTCTCAACTCAGCACGTAGCTAAGTGTCACTAAGACTCAGAAGGAGAGAGGGGAGAATGCTGCTCAGCTTCTGGGTCTCTCTGGCTGAACTACAACAAGCATTTGCAATGCAACAGGTCTCGCATTACTGAACGTTTGAGATATTGGCGTTGCTAATAATAATGCAATGCCAATAGCTCAAACTTCAGTAATGCGAGACCTATTGCTGATGTATGGTGGAAGCGAGTTCCATATTCTTGGTGCTGTATAAAACTTGTTCACAATATAAAACAAATACATTCTATTGCAGATTGGTGGGGTTGTGGAGTGTCCAGTAGTTCATTTTGTTCTGGCATTGCATTTTCAGAAATAGTTATCTAAATGTGGTGTGGGAAGGCAATCACATAATGGCAACTGTAGAAGGCACCCCCCCCCATAGAAATGTATTTTTATGCAAGTAAATAATGCAAAACTACCACGGGATGTGCAGGTCAGTTTTGACTGTTAAAGAGACAAACATGGAGAACCCTAATGTTTCAGAATTTATAGACACTGCCAAGAGATAGGTCACTGTGAATATGTGAAATAAGTCAGCTGGCCTCAGCATGACTACTGATTGGAATACTTTGCCAGTTTGGTGATGAGTGTCCCCCAACACAAACACCTCCAGACTAGCTTGGTACCTTCAGAAGTATTTTGACTGCAGCTTAGAGAAAATGCTATGGAATATTGGGACTGGCAAAGATGTCACTCCCTTTCTCTTACTGACTCTCGCACTCCCCCTCACTGGCCGACTTTTCCTTATAAGGATACCCTTCAATTTCTTCAAAGCAAAAATGTTAACCAAGAGTTGAGTTGTGGGGAGGGGACTTATATGCTATTGCCAGTGCAATTGTGAAACATATTTTCATAATTCTGTTGCTGGTAATGTCACAGTTATGATTCCTTGTGCAACCAAATAAAAGTCACAGAAAACAAACAAATAACAGATCTCTTAGAGACCTTGAGAAAACGTCCTCAATGTCGCAATTTTCAACAATGCCCTAGAAACGTTACTTCAATGTACCGTCAAATGTTTGTATTTCTATTAGAAACATTATGTGCCCAGTGTGTGAAAGCTTTGAAACTGTTTCAATCAATAACACTGAAGCACAGGCACAGCACAAATACTGTTCCAGGAGGCGTATTGCCCCTGAAACATGTTGTGCTATTGTAAAACAAAACACACGAAGGCCTATTATGATAGACACATTGTAGGGTGGAGACCTTGCTCAAGCAACAACCACAATCCTGGTCAAGATGAACCACAAAAGTGACTCATTTATCCTGTGCTTAACCCTCCGGTAGCTTGACACAGAAACAGTAAGGCTTAACTTAGAGGCAATGTGTCAAGTATTTAATTATGCAACACACAAACAGTAATAAAGTGAAAACACAATACAAGAAAAATTACAAAGCAATTTAGAAAACTTGAGCACATTTTAATTAATAAATTGATTGATACCACAATGACAAGAATCCAATCTGTAGAAACAGATATGTGCAGTGTCAAGGTTTTAGGTAAGTATAGCGCCTTGTTGTCATTTGGTCATGCTAGACCGTGGGGAAGTCACAAATTCAGGCCAACCGCAATGGAGCATGGGCCAGATACAAGGACTAGGTTAGCCCTGCTGCAAAAAAATTACCTTCTCATAGTCTGGCAAGAAGAGTCCAGTTTTGGTGGAGGAGGCGGTGAGGAGCTAGAGAGCGCTGCGGATGGTTGATGCAGGAGCTTCATGTTGGCGGTCACCACGGGCTGTCGCTGCTGTAGCACGAAGTGCAGGTTCCACGTTGCCTATTGTTGCTGGCAGTTGATGTAGCACGAAGAGTCGGGTTCACTGGATCTATGTGTAGACGATTGTTGTGGGTGGCAGAGTCTTGGTGCGAACAGGCCCATTCATGGTCGCGAAGAGCCCAGAAATTCTAGGTTTTATTTTCATTTGCAGAGGAGTGCACTCTGATGCCAGACAATGTTCCAGGCCCTGGGAAGGCATCTCTTGGGCATTAGAGACACACTCTAGTAGAGGCCAGGGAGGCCTCTGGAGCTTGTTGTATCCCTGTAGCTCAGAACAGGAGGTCAGCCAACTGGAGTCCCTCAGGTTTTCCTGGGAACAAGGAGATTATCCTCTCTGTAGGGTCTTGTAAATAAAAGAACGCTGGAACGCTGGAACTCTTTTGTTTCCCACTGCTCACTTAAGGCCTCTGACATGATCATTGGAGGATGAGTTGAAGGCAAGCTTACAATGTTGAGTTCTGACTTACAAGCAGTGGTATAAAGACGTGTAAAATGACTCTCCCTGTGTGGCATGGTTATTGGTGTGGGCTATTAGGATGCTACACTATGTCCTTCAAGCAGCAAAGTAGGTCTCATGCAACAGGGCAGTCCTCTGAAGAACAAGGCAGGCCTCAAGCAGCAGTGCAGTCCTCCTAGTACAATTCTTCCACAGGTCCATGGAGTGTACTGAAGAGTTGGTCTGAAGGTCCAATATTTACATTTGGTGACAGCCTTTGAAGTGGGAGAAACTTCTGGTTTCTGGAAACTTCCCTCATCCCTCTGTCCTGGCTCCAAGAGGTCTAGGGGGATAAAAGACGGGTGTCCAGTACATTGGCAGTGTGCTTGAGGCAGCCCTTTTGAAATTAATTTGGGCCAGGGACCAGCTCTGCGACACCCATCCTCGCAGGATGACCCATCTTGCCAACATCTAGTCCACCTTTGATTCACAGTCCGGGAGGAATACACAAAAGCCAACTGTCAACTTTTCACAGTCATGTGCCCCAGGACACAGGCCAACTGCACCAAATGGTTAGGACAAAAAAAACGCCAACTTTCTAAAAGTGCTATTTTCTGAATTCTGACTTAAAATCCAGCTTCACCATTAAAGGAAGGATTTCAAATTACAATTCTTTTAAGACCAAACATGAAATTTCTACTTGTTCCCAATAAAAATGCAGCATTTATCAAATGTAATAAGGCAACCCATTGTTATCCTTTGGGAGAGGTGGCTTTACACTTCACAAATGTGGAAATGTAAATGATTGTGTCATCTGGGCAGGAGACAGTGGGAATTTAGACTGGTTGGGTAGGTAGGAATGGGAAAAGTCCAATAAGAAATATTCGGGCACATGCATCATTGTCAATTGCATTCGCAAACGGTGTGAATCGCAATTTTCGTCCGTTTGCGAATGCAATTGACAAAATTAGGATGCATCATGTTTTTCGCAATTTTAGAAATCGCAATCGCAATTGCGATTTCTAAAATTGCAATTGCATTTAAGAAATCAAAATTTGTGATTTCTTTAAATGCAATGCATGAACATGTTAAATTTGCGAATTCGCAAATAGGGAGAGGTAAATTACAGTGAAATTGACCTTCATGGTAATTTGTGAAAACTTTCAAAAATGCACAAAAGTGCATTTTTGAAAGTTTCAATTTACACACACACATGCCCTTGGGGCATGTGTGTGTGAAAAATGCACTTAAAGTTATATTTCAGGGGTGCAGTGGGGGGTCCTTTGGACCCCCCCGCAACCTTGAAATTGCATTCTCAATTTGCGATTCGCAAATTGCGAATCGCAAATTGAGAATGACTTCCCTTTGCTTCCTATGGGCCTCTAGGCCCATAGGAATCAATGGGAAGGGATTCCTTAACCCCTTAATTGCTGCCGTCGGCCAACGGTCGTCACGGCCACTACCTCCCCAGTGCTGCGCACGACCGTTGGACGTCCATTCAGCACTAGTTCCAATGGACAGCGCAGCACTGGGGAGGTTTATTTACAAGCTCTAAAGGGGTTAATTGCGATTCGCAAATTGTGAATCACAATTAAGGAATTTTAAGAAATCACAAAAAAATATGCGATTTCTTGATGCATAGCCTTTTGCGATTTCTTAATTGCGATTCCTTAATTTTCGCAATTAAGAAATCGCAAACGGCAACAATGATGCATGTGGCCGATTGTGTGTGTGCAAATCCACCACTTAGAGGAAACAGACCCTTGTAATAGTTCAGAAACATAGAAGATAGGCAGGATTACCAGGACCCAAGACACAGACCTTTGAAGGATGACTATGTGCAAGAAAGAGGCCCTCTGATCCAGTTGGTCTGGTTCCTTCATTTGCCAATTTGGGCGCACAGCCACACGTTGGTTGAATGCAAGTTGATCCTTGGGTGAGTGGGGACGATTCCTTTCCTTCCCCATTCATGAGATCAGTTAGAGAGATAGCTGATGGACTCCTTAAACTTCTTTCCATTTCCCTCTCAACTCCCTCCACTAGATGAGCTACGGGCACAAGCTGGCAGATCCTTTCCTCTTTACTGTGTGTGAATGAAGGGGCGGTGATGAGAGCAGAAAAATGTAACTATTGCAAATCTCCACTGAAAAGCGCGCCTGCCCACACTATGCACTACAAGCACGGTAAAGCCATATGCAAATTTCTTAAACAGTGGGTAGGACTCATAAATGATGGTAAGAAATACATTCTTGAACAAGATACCTTCCGAAGCGAGATTATGGGGCTTGCAAAGGAAGTTTAAGTATGCGAAAAACAATGACCAATGTTCTTAGAGTGGCCTGTGAAGGCCAAACATGTATCCAAAGTCAGTGGTATGAAACAGACCAGAACACCAAATAGGCCACCTTAGGGACAGAGTTAAGGTTTGTGCTCCAACTGCAGCACCTCCTCTCCTTAGTCCACGGGATCACTGATCCACAAGAGAAAGAGAAGGAGAGTGAGGACCCCAGGAAGGATGATTTATTGAATGCTTTCCCCAAGCCGGCCAATGGGGCCAGAATTGCAGTTGTACCTGGAAATACTACAGCGCCTTAATGAATATTAAGCAAGAGTTCACCCACATCAGGGAAAACCTCAACCAGTTCCAAGAAGAATTGCATAGTGTGCTTGAAATGTAAAGACTAACCAGGGCTGATGAAAATCAACTACTGAATGTTGTGATACCTAGTGAAGTGAAAGTTCATTTGGTTGAAGCGTCTGCATGGCCAAAAACTGACCCCGGGGATGATGGGTCCTGAATACAGCAAAGGATGTGTTGTTGAATGCTGCTGTGAATACGTGTCTGATGAAAAAAGATTGGGCCAAGAGTTTGCAAACAAAATAAGCATGAATCACCAGCAGATTATCTCGACAGGCTCAAGGTACTTGCAAGGTGCTCAGGCGTTGCCCACCCGAAGGAAATTGCTCAAGAAGCTGTAGGCGATGCCTTTGTGCAGGGTTGTTACTGAATATGAGACGTCAGTCGATGATAACATGTACTGGATGGTAAACTAAGAAAAACTAGAGGAGTTAGTGACTCTTGTTCATCACTGAGTGGCTTCACAAGATAGAAACAGAATGTTGAATCTAAATGGAAGAACAAGCAGGGGAGAAGGTGGGGACTCCTGCACGGAGGCAGAGCAAATGGGTAAGCATAGAGGAGAAGGAAGAGCAGGGAAGTGTAAAAAACAAGCATTTGCAATGCAATAGGTCTCGCATTAGGAAAGTTTGAGGTATTGGTATTGTAAATGACACATTTTTTATTTATGTTTTGGTTTTGAAAATAGCGAAATTAATAGCTTTGTCATTTACAATGGCAATAGTTTTAACTTTCTCAAACGTGACACCTATAGCATTTGTAATGCAATATGTGTTGAATTTACATGACTTAGATGTATTAATATTACAAATAACAAGGGCTGCTATTTTTTTAATAATTAATACTTAAATAAAAGTTATTGTAATTTATAATGGCAATAGCTTAAACTTTCGTAAATAACTTTTGGGAATATTATGTTCAGTGTATTTTATTGTGATGAAAATCCAAGAACAGAAGTGAAATATTAACATCTTTTTGTGACATTTGTAATAAAGCTTGAAACATTGAGAGAACATATTAGAACCAGTTGTTGTTGAATGGTTGCACAGAGTGATGCTGTGGCCTTCAGTGGTGCTGAGTGATGCTGTGGCCTTCAGTGGTGCTGAGGGATGCTGTGGCTTTCAGTGGTGCTGAGTGATGCTGTGGCATTCAGTGGTGCTGAGTGATGCTGTGGCATTCAGTGGTGATGTGGCTTTGAGTGGTGCTGAGTGATGCTGTGGCATTGAGTGATGCTGTGGCATTCAGTGGTGCTGTGGCGTTGAGTGGTGCTGAGTGATGCTGTGGCATTGAGTGATGCTGTGGCATTGAGTGATGCTGTGGCATTGAGTGATGCTGTGGCATTGAGTAATGCTGTGACGTTGATTGATGCTGTGCGCTGAGTGGTGATGTGGCGTTGAGTGGTGCTGTGGCATTGTGGGGTGCTGTGGCGTTGTGGGGTGCTGTGGCATTCAGTGGTGCTGAGTGATTCTATGGCGCTGAGTGATGCTGTCGCGTTGAGTGGTGCTGTGGCATTGAGTGGTGCTGTAGTGTTGAGTGGTGCTGTGGCGTTGAGTGGTGCTGTGGCGTTGAGTGGTGCTGTGGCATTGAGTGGTGCTGTGGTGTTGAGTGATGCTGTGGCATTGAGTGATGCTGTGGTGTTGAGTGATGCTGTGGCGTTGAGTGATGCTGTGTCGTTGAGTGGTGTTGTGGCATTAAGTGGTGCTGTGGCGTTGAGGGGTGCTGAGTGATTCTGTGGCACTGAGTGATGCTGTGCGCTGAGTGATGCTGTGGCGTTGAGTGGTGCTGTGGCGTTGAGTGGTGCTGTGGCGTTGAGTAGTGCTGTGGTGTTGAGTGGTGCTGTGGTGGTGCAGAGTGATGCTGTGGTGGCGGTGAGTGAAGCTGTGGTGGCGGTGAGTGAAGCTGTGGTTGCGTTGAGTGAAGCTGTGGTTGCGCTGAACGAAGCTGTGGTTGCACTGAGTGAAACTGTGGTTGCACTGAGTAAAGCTGCTGTTGCGCTGAGTGAAGCTGCGGTTGCACTGAGTGAAGCTGTGGCTGCGGTGAGTGATGCTGTGGTAGCCCCGAGTGATGCGGTGGAGGCGCTGAGTGATGCTGTGGTGGCCCCGAGTGATGCTGTGGTGGCCCTGAGTGATGCTGTGGTGGTGCTGAGTGATGCTGTGGTGGTGCAGAGTGATGCTGTGGTGGTGCAGAGTGATGCTGTGGTGGTGCAGAGTGATGCTGTGGTGATGGTGAGTGATGCTGTGGTTGCGCTGAGTGAAGCTGTGGTGGTGGTGAGTGTTGCATTGTTTGTAGCGAGTGATATTGTTGTGGTACTGAGTGATGCTTTGTTGCTGCTGTGGTGGCGTTGGGTGATGCTGTGCTGGTGCTGAGTGATGTTTTTTATGGCCCTGAGTAATACTGTGGTGACCCTGAGTGGTGCAGTTTTTGGCCCTGAGTGATGCTGTTTTTGGCCTTTAGTGATGCTGTGGTCTCACTGAGTAATTTTGTTGTGACACTGAGTGATGCTGTGGTGGGCCTGAGTGATGCTGTGGTGGCCCTGAGTGATGCTGTTGTGGCCCTGAGTAATGCTGTGGTGGCCCTGAGTAATGCTGTGGTGGCCATGATTAATGCTGTGGTGCTGAGTAATGCTGTGATTAAGGAGAGTGCTATTATTGTGGAATGCTTTGAATCCAAAGTGGGAGGTGCTGTGGCGTTGAGTGGTGCTGTGGTGTTGAGTGGTGCTGTGGCGTTGAGTGGTGTTGTGGCGTTGAGTGGTGCTGCGGCGTTGAGTGGTGTTGAGTGATGCTGTGGCGTTGAGTGATGCTGTGGCGTTGAGTGATGCACTGGCGTTGAGTGATGCTGCGCGCTGAGTGGTGCTGTGTCGTTGAGAGGTGTTGTGGCATCAAGTGGTGCTGTGGCATTGAGGGGTGCTGAGTGATTCTGTGGCACTGAGTGATGCTGTGGCGCTGAGTGATGCTGTGGCGTTGAGTGGTGCTGTGGCGTTGAGTGGTGCTGTGGCGTTGAATGGTGCTGTGGTGTTGAGTGGTGCTGTGGTGGTGCAGAGTGATGCTGTGGTGGTGGTGAGTGAAGCTGTGGTGGCGGTGAGTGAAGCTGTGGTTGCGCGGAGTGAAGCTGTGGTTACGCTGAACGAAGCTATGGTTGCGCTGAGTGAAACTGTGGTTGCGCGTTAGTGAAGCTGCGGTTGCGCTGAGTGAAGTTGCGGTTGTGCTGAGTGAAGCTGTGGCTGCGGTGAGTGATGCTGTGGTAGCCCCGAGTGATGCTGTGGTGGCCCTGAGTGATGCTGTGGTGTCTCTGAGTGATGCGGTGGAGGCGCTGTGTGATGCTGTGGTGACCCCGAGTGATGCTGTGGTGGCCCTGAGTGATGCTGTGGTGGTGCTGAGTGATGCTGTGGTGGTGCAGAGTGATGCTGTGGTGGTGCAGAGTGATGCTGTGGTGGTGCAGAGTGATGCTGTGGTAATGGTGAGTGATGCTGTGGTTGCTCTTAGTGAAGCTGTGGTGGTGCTGAGTGTTGCATTGTTTGTGGCGAGTGATATTGTGGTGGCGCTGAGTGATGCTGTGCTGGTGCTGAGTGATGTTTTTTATGGCCCTGAGTAATACTGTGGTGACCCTGAGTGGTGCAGTTTTTGGCCCTGAGTGATGCTGTTTTGGGCCTTTAGTGATGCTGTGGTGTCACTGAGTAATTTTGTTGTGACACTGAGTGATGCTGTGATGGCCCTGAGTGATGCTGTGGTGGCCCTGAGTGATGCTCTGGTTGCCCTGAGTAATGCTGTGGTGGCCCTGAGTAAATCTGTGGTGGCCATGAGTAATGCTGTGGTGCTGAGTAATGCTGTGATTAAGGAGAGTGCTATTGTTGTGGAAGGCATTGAATCCAAAGTGGGAGCACACTGCTAATATTACCTTGGACTGTTATCTGAATACAAGCAAACAAAACCAGGTTGCGTGTGGAGTGCGCTTTGAAATATTACCATTTTCGATTCACTCATGCACGTCTATGTTTGGAATTTGTCTTAGTTACACGCATTTGTCTTTGTCCTGTGCATCAACAAATAAAGCAAATAAAAAAACTGACCCAATAGCGCTACATTTATAGATAATTAGGCTGTAAAGAACAATATAACACAAATAGCAATAAAAGGTGAAAAAAAAACGAGGCAATAATACGAACAATCCAAAAACACCAGAGAGAGCACAAGGCAATAATAAAAAAAATGTTTTTTTATTTTTTTTAACCAGCTGGACTAGTATTTCAGAGAAAGTAATAGAACAGACACACCGGACAACAAGCCCGTAGTAGAAACATGATGTCCTAACAGCATAGAGTAAGTCGCAAGCAAGGTAGCAACCCTAGATTATATTTATAGGCAATTTGTTTTTGCGATGCGTTCCTGTTTACATTTTTAGTTACTCAAGAGCACTTTATTAACCCCCTCTCTTCACTCGCGTTGTAGACATTGAAGGAAAGGACTGAAGGCCACCAGTACACCCATCGTTGTTTTTTGCGATACACAACATTTACAGAAAGGGGCCTTTGCGGGAGCTATCTTGGTAATGTTTTAAGTGAGCTCATGAAGTGTTAGCGTCCCAGTGCGCCCTCTAAGCATGAGGCCTAAGGCTCAGTATGATTTCACTGTGACTCAGTTGTAAGTTGAGCACAAGTGCGGCATGTGCAGAGCTGTTTTGTAGGTCCCCAGCCTCTTTAAGAAGGTAGCAGGACAGAGTGCAAGGCAGAGGGACACGCAGAGTGAGTGTAGAAAATAAGTGTAACTGTGAGGATAGAGGACAAAGCAGAGTAACAGCCACGGGGAGTGAAAAGCATGAGGAAAAGTGGTAGGAGAGAGTGCAGGACACAGAGACAGGGACGCTAATTGAAAAAAGTAAGAACAACTGTTACGACAGAGTGCGGGGCAGATGAAAAGCACGGCGAGTGAAGAACCTAACATAAGGATAGGTGGCAAGATAGAGTGCAGGGCAGAGGAACAGGCACAGTGAGGGAACAACATGAGGTTAGGTGGCAGGGCAGAGTGCTTGGCACAGGAACAGGCAGATTGAGTCAAAAACATAAGGATAAGTGGCAGGGCAAACTGCAGGGTAAAGAGACAGGGACGGCTAGGCTGGACGAGGGGAGGGTGAAGCGAGGCTAGAAGCATCAGGCGAACTATAATTTGAGTAGTATGTGTTATAAATGTTCCTGGAAATTAGTGTTAAAAGTGCTTAAAACAGGTGTTTACCTTGTGCAAAGGGTTGAAGAAATAACCAGTATTTAAAGGCAAAATAACAGATACATTTGCGTATTAGCATACGGCTTGTGCTGCTGTGTAGGGTAATGGTGACTGACAAAATTGTAATTGTAACTTTGTGACTATAATAGATTGCATTGTAATATTATTTGTTGATATTTGTGGCATTGATGTTCAACGTTCCACAAGTGTCGTGATATTGTCAAACAGGAAAAGTCACTGCTAGATGCGCTAAAGGTGCCTTTTAGTCTGGCTGTTTGCAATTGTCATTGAAGTTTTAAGGGAGTGGTAAAGGCGCAGCTTGAGGTATCGAAACCAAAACAAGCGTGTTTTAGCGGCCAATTTAGAACACACAATAGATGGTGTGATAGATTAGAAAAGAAATGTTTCTCGCAGACGTAAACAGCGCTGCATGGCATGAGTTTGTTATATGGGAACTAGAGGCAGATCGCGTCCATATGTTTTGCCCTATGTGCACGCCGACACAAAAGGAAAGACATTAGTGAGAACGTAAGGAAAGGTATCAGGATAGAGTGCAGTGGCAGAGGGAAAAGTACAGCTAATAAAGAAGAAAAAAAATCAGGCATAGGCGGCAGGACAGAATGTGAAGCGAACGGTGCGAAAAAGGGACAGGCACGTTGAGCCCAAAACATGAGGATAGATGGCAGTACATATTGTGTGATAATAAGAAAGCCATGGGAAGGCAATACCATGAGATAGGTGGCAGGATAGAGTGAAGGCAGAGGGAAGGGCATGGGCTGTTCAGAATATACTGCTAGGTGGCAGCAAATAGTGCAGGACAAAGGGACAGGTAGGGCGAGGCTAAAAACATGAGGATAAGTGGCATGAGAAAGCGCTAGGTAGAGAGGCAGGGACGGTGATTAAAGTTTGAGGCTAAGTGGCAAGGAAAGTGCGTGGCAAAGGGAACAGAATACGCACTGTTGTGGCAACAATAGCGTAAAAAGCCTATAATACATTGGCAACACCACTGGGAAAGCGACCGAGCAGGGGGGCAGCAGAAGAGTGTAGTGCTGCTGTGATGAGCCTAAAAATACGTCGCCCCCAATTCAATGACAAATCAGCAATGAACTCTGCTAAACCTTAAAATTGTTCAAATTGTTTTCAGTTATAATATAAAAACGAATTAGTCCACAAGTCAAATCTGATTGTTACTGTACTATTGTAGTAAAGGAAGTAAGGTGTTCAAAAGAGTAACAATATGCCACCGAAAAACTCAAACTACGTCAGAGGGACTCTTTGCTCTGTTTCGTTAGTACATCTTTTTACGACCTAGGTTTTTGACTGACAACTTTATACATTCTGGGAGTTGTCATGTGGTTTTTTTTTATTGTACCAGCTGGACTAGCATGCCGGATATAGTAAGTGAACTGACACACCGGATAACAAGCCCTGTACTAGAAACCTGATATCCTAACAACATGGAGCAACGCGCAAGGAAGGTAGCAACCCTAGATTATATTTATAGGAGAGTAGTCCTTGCGCTGCGTTCTGTTAAGAGCTCTAGTTAATCATGAGCACTTATATTAGAATTAATGTAAGGACAAAGTACAGGGCAGATGAAAGGCAGAAAGTGAAAAACATAAGGGTAACTGTTAGGACAGAGTACGGGATAAACAAATAAGCACGATGAGCGAAGAACATAAGGGTAAGTGGCAAAGCAAAGTGTGGAGCACAGGGACTGGGCACAAGAGAGAACAAGCAAAGTATGTGAACTGAAGAAAGGAAAGTGGGCTTGAGGGTAGGGGGAGAGACGGGACATCGTCAAGTGATTGGACTCGTGGGGCTAGAGTACGAGCTTGGAATGTGATCTGAGAGACCCTATGGTGCCAGCTAATACCTTATGTCAGGATGACGGGAGGCGGGTGTGCTATCGAGAAATTACCCTCACAGAAATCAATCCTGACAATTGCAACTGCTAGCACAAGTAGGATCCTTTGACACTGAAGTAGAAAGGACAGAATTACTCGCAGCATAGAAGTTAGCATCCATGTTTAGTGATGGTATTCTTCAGTAGTCATTGATATGTATTAGTTAAAAGTGACCTTCAATTCACTGACTTTTTGACAGGGAGACAGCAGCAGTCATTGGAGGAATGCCGGTGAAATAGGAGCATGGCGGGTTAACTCGTCCTAATGGCAGGATCCGGGTTTTCGATGCACTGTGACTGACCATTTCTTACGTCTCCTGGTTGGGTGCTTACTGTGCACTCCTTGACTTACCTCTGGTCATCTTGTTCCTATGGAAACTCTGATGTTTATGTCTTATGTAAATGATAATATACAGTGCATATGTATCCCTAAATATAATACCCCTATCTTTAAGCTGATAAAAATACAGGGGATACCTTGTAGATAGCGAATAGGTCAGTGACAAAGCTGAAGCTTGTAGGATCCCACGGGTGATGTACATGTAGTGAAGTACATGTAGTTCCCAAGCTTTACCAGGTGAGATCTGTTAAATGAGAAGGAATTGAACCATATATTCCGGCGCTACAGTTAGTTGCCAATAGATCCAGAAATATTTTTTTTATCAGCAGAGTTGAACGCAGCTGGGGATTTCGGAAGCATTAATGTACATCTATCAGGACCTGGCTCAGATGTATGATAAACGACGCGTGGTGGTGGAACCCACACTGGAAGTCACAAAGAAAACTACACTGCTTTCAGAGAAGCCGAGAGTTTGCTATTTGTCTGATGGACCATGGCCATACGGGAAGAGCTGGCAATTGATGTGAGCTTTCTTTGGGAATATTGCCATCATGTGCTTAAAGGCGGAAGTTTTCAGAAGCAGCGAAAGGAGAATGAAGGTTAAAAAAAACAAGCCCTCGGCATTACGCGCTGGGGAAAATTCACGCTTGAATGCCGAGAGAGCTTCACACTTCAAAGGTGGGAGGGAACCTTTGAAGTGTGAAGCTCTCTCTGCATTGCTGTGGCGGGTCTGAAGCGCGTGCACGGGCACATGAACTGCATGTAATCCGAATCCGCGCTTGGTTTAAAGACTGTTTCAGCTACAATAGATCGACATCTGCAATGCGCAAGCGCATTGGCAGAGGTCAACCTAAAAAGGGGTAGAGGACAAGCCATGGGTGCAGGAGGGTCCTTTTTCGCTTGTGATCAGTTGCCCTAGCGCTGTTTCAAATGTACGCGCTCTTTCTGTTCCACCCAAATGTAACCAAATCCTGTAGAACTCTTATACGGAATTTTAGGACGGCCTGCAGATGGAAATTTCCTCACAAAGCTTTAAATTAAGCCCCATGTCATATCATACCTGCCTTTGTTTACAAGGCTTCACATACCACACTGAAAGTGTCTGAAGAGATGTGGTCCTGAGGCCCACATTGGACAGACACTGGATGGAGGATTTAGCTGGAATATGAGCATTTGTTCTCAGATCCTCTATATTAGCAGAGTCATTGGACTGGTGTGGTGACGTCGGTGAGACATGGGTGTAAGCACAGTGTAGGACAATCCTCTAGGAGAGGGGATTGCATTCGTTCCAAAAAACAAAACAAAATTCAAACGGTCCAAAAGTGGAAGAAGAAAACAAAAACACAATGGGCACCATTTTTATATGTTTAGTCTCAGAGTCAATCAGCAGGACAGCAGTGGACAACTAGACGAAACATGCGGGCTGCAATAGGGCACTCTCTTGGGTTGATAAATTAACATGATGTGAGTCAGGGCACATACACTGATGTGGAGAATTCCAGAATGTTTCAGTGGTAAAGACAGTAAGATTATGTCCACGGATTACAGATCTGGTCTGCCCTGCTGATGGTAGGGATGGCTTGTGGTGCATCAAAAGCATTTATGGAGAAATGCAGAAGCCAATGCGAAGTTTGTTTTTCTATTGGTTGTGTCATTTGACTCCTTGATAACAGTCTCTGAAGGACTTTGAAAACTGCAGACCAGCTTTTGAAGTCTCCCTCTGTTCCACCTCCGACTCCAGCATCCCTCATTCCCTTCTCTTCTTCTTGGCACTAGGGTTGCACCTATTCTTCAATAGGTCAATGTGACCTCTGTAGTAGAGTCTTTGCGGTAATGGATGGACCCCCATGGGAGCAGGTGTAGTTCTTTTCTTCTTCATGAGTGCCAAAAACAGGCTGGTGTGACATCGTGCCACTTGTTCTCACTTTTCAGGGAGTTTTCATTGATTATAGTTTTGTAGCAACTGTAGTGTATTTGACAAGTTATGGCTGAAGTAAGGGGCAGGCATTGTATGGCTGCACTGAGACATGCTTAGGTGCTGGGTTATTTGCTGATTTATAATATTTATGCATACAATATCGAAACACAAAAATATTGAAAAATGAATACCTTTATAACAAAAAAGTTGTTTTCCTTTACTTAACTAATAAAATGACAAATACCGAGAACACAAATATCATTGTTAAAAATATAGATTTTTACTTATATCAAAAACACAAATATAGGAAACAAATATGTAATGACCTTTAAATAAATATATACTGAGTCGAGGATAGACACCTGGAAAGGAGATGTAAATAACTGGGCAGGAGCAAAGAGCAGGGCCTTGATGAGAGAAGAAGCAAGAGGATTAAGGCACCGTCCAATAGCTGACCAATGGAAAGAGCTAACAGGTCAGGAATGCCCCTCATGGATGGCTAGTGAAGAGATGAGGGGAACGGGGGCGCAGAAACGAAGAGCTAATTAACAGCAGCTAAATTGTAGGAGTGTGGGGTAAAATTACGGTAGGCATAACTCATGGAGTGGTTTAAGGAGGGTGCTGGCCCCCCTTAAGTGATAATGTACGCTGAGAGAAAGCGGCGGGAACAACACCCCTAGAAGATTTAAAAATAGCCCCCCCTAATTGCCCCAAACACAACTTATTATAACCTCTTGGACTGCAGAGTTTAACATACCTTCCTTTTCTTTTTCACTATTTTTGTTTCTTTTGTTTCTTTATTCTAAGCCTCCTTCTTGTTGAGCAGTTCAATAATAAAATGCGGCACATAGCAGGCATTTATAAATCCCCGGAAGGAAATCACCAGTTATCTTTATTGCAGCCATAACTAGATACAGTATACAGCACGGAGGAAATAACCGAGCAAGGGGAATGGACAAAATGATATAAAAAGCAGAGTCCAACCTACGAGTTATAATATAGAAGTTGTATAAGATGTATTAGGCAATGTCAAGGTATTCGCGACAGATGTGTAAACAAGAAAATACCAATAAAAATGTGTATGAAAAAAGAGAAAGAAATATACCAAGGCATGCAAATGCTAAACGGCATTGGGTTATTAGGCTATGGCTAAATACATTTTTCACTGACTTTCTTACCTAACGAGTCTTTGTGGAGCAGAGCACACGTTATTAAGCGTTGTTACGCCTATATTGTGGAGTGGATGTGTATATGTATGTATTTATATATATATATATATATTCACTGAAAAAACCATAGGTTTCACACCAGTTATAGTTAGGAATTAGCATTTAAAAAACCTATTAAATTCACTGAAAAAGCCATAGGTTTCACACCAGTTATAGTTACCTGGAAATTGTACTCGCATAAAACCATTGAAATTCCCACGTTATAGTTAGTTGGACTCACTATAACTTGCGCGTGAAATGCACTGTTGATGACGTCACATATTACATCACTCATGACATGGTCAGTGACATCACTCATGACATCACTGATGACATCTCAAATGACATCACTGATGACATCATCCAGTGAAGGTGTATCTTTCTGAAAAATAAATATTTTTTATATATGTATATCTAAAGGTTGATGGAAGAATAAATGGGTAAATAAATGCCTAAATGGATGTTTTTTTTGTGTAAAATTGATTGGTTAACTGACGTATTAAATGTATCTTAGTGAATACATATATTAGCGAGTAATGTTTATTTATTTAAATATCTGTATCTATGTCTCACTTTGTGTATAAGTGGCTGCATGGGTTGGTGAGTAGCTACATGAGTGTGTATATGGGTTATTAGTTGTTTTTTTGAGTATCAGTATCAGTGTCTGTATGGTTCGGTGGGGGATATTACTTAGAGCACAGATGCATGAATGAGTGACTCACTATTTGTATGTATTTTAAAGACAGCATGTGTGCAAGACTGTATGGGTGGATGATTATGTGTATGGGTGGGTTAGTGAGTATGTGTTTTTATAATTGATTGTTTAAGAGAGTAAATATGTTTCCGTTTCTGTAGAAGTATGTGTAGTGGTGTGTATATAGCAGTACAATCAAGTAAATGGGTTTTTGATAGTTTATTTGCATGTGTGAATTTGTGTGTGAGTAACTATATGGATGAGTATTAGTGTGTAACACGATGTATAGGTGTATGAGTACATATGATGAGTAAGTACATGCATGAGTGACTATATAGAACTGTTGGTGAATGAGTGGATGTGTATGTAGATGTTGGAATTACCTAATAAGTTGTTGTAATTGGTATTGGTTTCTCCTTTTTTAAGAAAATGTTAGTTTCTATTTTTGAATGTGTGTGTCAAAGGTTATTTTATGCTGATAGGAGGTCTGCCACTTTGTCACAAGGATGTTGTCATCAGTGATGTCATTTGAGATGTCATCAGTGATGTCATTAGTGATGTCACTGACCATGTCATGAGTGATGTAATATGTGACGTCATCAGCAGTGCATTGCACGCGCAAGTTATAGTGAGTCCAACTAACTATAACGTGGAAATTTCAATGGTTTTATGCGAGTAAAATTTCCAGGTCACTATAAATGGTGTGAAACCTATGGTTTTTTCAGTGCATTTAATAGGTTTTTTAAATGCTAATTCCTAACTATAACTGGTGTGAAACCTATGGTTTTTTCAGTGAATTTCATAGGTTTTTTAATAGCAAATCTCTATAGGTATAAAAAGTAAAACATTTTATAACGAATTTTATATTGTATAATTATGTAATTTTTTTATTTTTATTTTATTTTATTTTTTTGCCCTGGGGCGCTCCCGGGGCGCGTACCGGTGAACGCACGGGTAAGCGCAATGTTACGGCGCGCCCCGGGGCGCGTACCGGGGAGCGTCCCGTTAGCGCTATTCTCGCGAACGAAAATAACATCGTGACGTTTAGCGTAACCGCGTGCTGCGTCATATGACACACTGCGTAAGCGCACCCGGAAGCACGCAAGCGCATACGATCACGCAACGTCCTGACGCTCTTACGCTACGCACCCCCGGGCGCGCCCCGGAGCGCGACTACGGGCGCGACCCGGGGCGCGTAGCGTAAGCGCGTCGGGTCATGTGATCTGAAAATAACACTTTTCATTGGTGCAGAACAGTTTTGGTTTCCAAATGATGAAAGCCCGGGTCATGTGACCTGAAAATAACACTTTTCATTGGTTCAGGCAGGACAGTTTTGTTTTTCCAAATGATGAAAGACCCCACCTTTTTTCCTTATTCTGACTTTGTCCTTTGACTGAGGAAGACCTGTTTCAACAATAAAGAGAATTATTTTGTACTTTCAAATGGCTACTGTAGCAGCAACAGCTGGAGCATCTGCACCACCACCACCACCAAGAGGACCACCACAACAGTACATTGGTGGTCAAGAAGAGGAGGAGGAGGAAGAGGAAGAGGAGGAGGGGAAAAGATGGCTGTCTGAAGACAATACCCCATACAAGCCAAGGGCACACATTGTATCGGAGTTTTTTCAATCCCAGAGGGCAAGAAAAAAGTCAATGCGGCCAAGGTAACTTGCCTAATCTGTGGCATGGAACTTTCAAGGGGCAACCCAAACAAAAAATATTCTTTTGGTAATAATACCATGATTAGACATATGACCCGCAAGCATCCAAACAACCATTCTCGTGCAGAGCTCAGGGAACTGGCCAGTAACCTCCCCCAGTCTTCAAGGACCACCTCCAAAAGAAAGCAGCCCACTCCATCGGGACCAGAAACAACGGAGACGATGCCTTGCATTCAACAAAGATTTGAGGATTTCCGAATAACATGTATTCATTGTGGCAAGCTCATCTCCTATGGTGAAAAGAGCGTAACGCTCGTCGTCCTTGCTGGTGACAATCACAAATGCCCCAAAAAACCCAAATTTTTTCCGTTTTTTGTTTTTTGCTCCAGTTGAGCCATTTTCAATTCCCTTTTTTTGTTTCTCCCCATAAAAAATACAAAAAATATATAAAACTGTTTTGAAAAGCAAAAAAAGTACAAAATGTTCAAAAAAACAATAAAAAAAATATAAAACAATAAAAAGAAGAAAAAAAACAGTTCTTTTTAGAACTACCTTTAATTTATAAAAATAAACCTATATTTTTAAAGAATCTCTGTCAATTTTTTTTCCTTAGGGTACGCGTACCGGTGCGCGCACCCAAAAAAAAAGAAAATAAAAATTAATGAAGGAGTTAGCATGAGGGAAAAACACAAAGAGAGTAATGTTAAGAGAAAGAGAGCTACAGGGAGAAACACGGAGGGATTGTTTATTACATAGTAAAAAACAGAGAAGGTGTAATAGGGTGAAAGTGAGAAAAGTAAAATGACTAAAGGAGCGAAAGAAAGGAAGAGAGAGGAAGAAGACTAAAGTAGAGATAGTGGGAGAATGTGAGTGGGTGTTGAAAGAAAAAGAAAGGACAGTAAAAAATGGAGAATGAAGGGTAGTGGCGGAACCGGGATAAATGAAGAACGGTGAAGGAGGGTGAGAAAAGACCAGTTAGTGTAAGTAAAGAGGGGTGAAAGAGGGTGAAAAATTGAATTAGGATAATACATGGGGAGTGACAAAGAGAAAGGACAAAGAGAGTAAAGGAAACAGTACCTGAATGGGTTTGAGTGAAACAGCAAAGAAAGGTAAGTAATGCAGTGTGTGTGACTTATAGGGAGTCAGTGGTTGTAGGTCGGGGTATGGGTGTGTAAGGTGTGTCTGTGGGTGTGTGGGGTGTTTCGGTGTGGGTGGAGGTGAGGGTGTGTGAGATATCTGTGAGGGGTCTGTGGGTGTGGGGGGTATGTGTGTGGGATGTATGTGTGTGTATGGAATGTGTGTGTGTGTGTGAAGAGTGTGTGTGGGGGTGTGTATGAGGTGTGTGTGGTGTGTGTGGGGGGTGTATGTCAGAGGTGTGTGTATGTGTGGGAGGGGGATGAGGTGTGTGTGTAGGAGTGAAGTAAATAATTAAGAAAAAGAGAATGAGTGAAGAAGTAAAGGAAGGGAACAGAGAGTAAGTGAAGTAAAGAATGGGAACTGAAAGAAGTCGAATATGAGAGGGGAAATAGGGAAAGGGGAGTAAACATGGAGAATAAGTGAGGGAAGCAGAGTAAAGAAACAGGAGTGAGGTTCGTTGAGAAAATATTGGTGAGGTTAAAGCAAAGGGTGATGACAAACTACATTTTTTTAGTCACACTTACCATATAATTAATGTAAACTTAATTACATGTTTTTACTACACTTTGTATCTGTGAAAGAGAGAAGAAAATATAAGTTATAATTAGTAAAATATGTATTTTAAATTAAAAGATACAAATGAAGAGGTTAAAAATCATAACAGTGTATTTAGAAATAAAGTAAGAGTGAAGGACACAGAAAGGGAAATAAAGTAAGGTAGAAGGACAAAAAGAGAGAAAAAGAAATAGAAGGAGAGCAAATTACTAAGAGTATGGAATATAGATTCACTGACAGAGAGGAAGAGAAGAACAGAGAAATGAACTGAAGGTAAGAAAGATACTAAAACAATGTGAGTTAGCAAAACTAAATCAGGAAACAGTAGTAAGTAAAAAGATAATGACTGAGTCAGAAAATAGTCTAATTAAGGATGCATTTAGAAGAATGAGGAATAGAAGATAACTGAGAGTAAGTGAAGAACAGTCATAGAGTGAAGGGATGAAGGGAGAGAGGATAATATACAACGATTGAGGGAAATGGAGTGAGGAAGTTAGTAGACAGACACACTAAGAAAAACTGAGTGAGGTGGAGTACAATCAGTGAGAAAAGGAAATGAGTAAGGGAGCAAAAAAAGGAAAGAGAGGAGAAGACGACTAAAACAGTGGTACTGAGAGAAAATAATTTGGTGATGAAAGTAAAGAGAAGGACATTGAAAGAAAGGAAATGAGGGATAGTAATGGAACCAGAGTAAAAGAAATGGGATGAAGAACGATGAGAGAGGAGCAGTGAAGTTGTTGTAAAAGAAATGATAGAAGGTAGATAAACACAAGTGAACATAACACAAGGAGAGTGAGGCACTGAGGACATAGAGGTAGTGAACGAAAAATAGAGAGAAGAGGTCAAAAGAAAGGAGGAAACAAAGATAAGCGAGGGAGAGTGGGTGATTTATAGTGATAGAGTGCGACAATACTGCTGTGTGAGTAAACAGGAATTACTAAAAGAGCAAAGGAGGAAAACACGGAAAAGGGAAGTAAAGCAGAGAGACTGAAAGCTGAAAAGTTATGCAAGGGAGAGAGGGGATGCAGACAGTTGAAATGAGAATGAGGGGCTGTCAAAGAAGTGGAGTAAAGGAACAGGGGTTACAGAGAGTGAGAGAAAGACATTATAAGTGAGTAAAAAGAGCTGAAAGAGGATGAAAAAAGGAAAGTGAGTGTCAGACAATGGGAATACAATTTAATTTACACAATCCAAAGTATAGAATAACTTGTACAACATGTTACATAGTTTATTTTTGCTGTTCTCAGAATATATTGAATTTCACTTAAAACAGTGAGTTCAAATTACTCATCATATGACAGCGGGAAAAAAAACACAATCTAAAAGATTTTGTTTTAAAAAAAAACTTAGATACTGACAAATGACAAATGTACACTAATCTTTGATTGACTTACTTTTCCTTTAGACCAAATAGTATATCATGGAGGTCCTTTTCTCATTGCAAACTACTCTGCTGTTCACTAAAAAATCCATTTCATCGACTTTCTAGAAGAAAAGCTCCAAGAACATCTGAAATATTTTCATTATTTTCATATACTCCTTTTTTTCAGTCATGACTCTTTACTCATTCCTGTACCTTTCCTTTTGGCCAAATAGTGTCAGATGTATGAGTATATTTTCAAATTAATTCTAAGAAACTCTGAAATTACCTTTTTTCTGACGTTTTCAGGCTCATACAACATTTTCACAATATTTAAGTATTTGCAAAACCATCTCTGACTCACTCATGTTCATCATTTTGTATAATACTAATATCACTTACTATGAGATCCACTTACAGTACCTATATGACAAGTCAATTTGTTATATTACCTGGATCACTTTTACTCAGAATATATTTTTAAACAGCAAAATAACCTTTATTAACTGCTCCCGTCTTCATAGGCCAATTACCTTTACTTAAATTTTGGTTCCAAAAACACTAGGTATGAATTTTTAAAGTCAAAAGGCAAACGTTGTTTGAAAGTCAAATGAGTGTCGTTACAGTGGGTCCAACCTTTACAACTTTTTAAATAGCATGTGTAATGCCCTGATGTTGTAGAAGGACCGTCATGATAAATAATAGCTACAGTTGCAAAGGTTTTTCCTGATATTGATAACTGAGAAGCCACGAAACTTTTAATAGAAGTTGTCAATTTAGTTCCATCAGGTCTACATCGTTGGAACATTAAAATGACATACTGACCATAATTTTTTATAAATAATGTGGACAGCATTACAGACTTACATTGGGTACACACCATATTGTGATCCGCTGCTTTAACTAGATTATTAAAAGGCACTGATTTGCAGTCTGGTAAAGTCAAATATATAAATCTTTCAGTGTCTATTCTAGTTGTACTTGATAAAGTACAGTTGTCGCAGTCATGTTGCCATTGATAAGAAAGGCTAAAAAGATTTTTTATATCTACACCTTCATCTTCCAATACATCAAACATATATATTAAAAACTCCTGACAATCCTGCTGAATATTCTGTGAAAATTGATTTTGAACAGAAGATTTCGAATTTCTGAAACACTTTCTATTTTTTGCTCTATCACTGCTACATTTCTCAAACACGGAATTCAACAAACAACAGAATCTTTGATCCTGATTTTCAACAATCTGTTCTTGTATATTTTGAAGAAAAAAAACAACATTAACCACCACATTAGCATAGCAGTTGACACCAGAACTGTTTTCAAACTGAACTCCAACAACATCTTCAACAGAATCCTTTTTCTTTCTCCTTACAATTACAGTTTCATCTACTTTTTGTCTTTTTGCTACTACCTCACTGCAATTATTCTCATTTCTTCTTTTTCGGCCTACCACACGTTTTTCAAACAGAGGATATTTAGGCAAATGTGGAGCATACTCTCTTCTTAACCTATTGTATTCTTTAACACAATCTAGATCTGCACAAATCTTTGTTTCATCACACTCAATCAAGTACAATCCTGATAAAGTTCTGACTCGTGATAATGCCACATATGCCATACCCTCTTTAAACACAGAACTTCCAATGTTCACCAAAGCGCTATCTACACTTAAACCTTGAGATTTATGAATTGTCACCGCATATGCCAAACAAATAGGAAACTGTTTTCGGCAAACATATAAGTCTTTCACAAGCAAAAATCTAGCTGAACAACGACACATTTGTTCTATTTCATCAATGCCATCAAATTTAATTTTTAAAATTTCAATTCCATCTCTATTTTTGTAATTCACAAAACCAACAACATGACCCATTGCTCCATTTACCAGACCTCTTTCAACATTTAAATTCCTTCTCAAAACAACGGCGTAGCTAGAGCTTGTGGCGCCCGGGGCTATCCCTCAGATTGCCGCCCCTGGGGAGAGGGGTGAGTGGGGGTGGAGGGGTGCTGGGGAAAAAGGACCGAGAGACACGTAGTATCGCCGCTAATAGTTACCTCGATCATGCAAGTAACATGCACATACATTACACGGTCCAAGGCTACAAAGTTTAATACACCGGTGGCCGGCAGTACAAAGAAGAACACACAGACTGCCACCCTGCAGGATTTCAGGAAGGGCCTAAAAACATGGTTATTCAATTAACGTCCCTCATCAGCAGCACTGCCCCCATACCCCAGTGCCTAGATACCCTCACAGGTGATAAGTAGCGCTATGCAAATCCTGTTTGTGTGATTGATTGACACCCGATTTCCACACATCGCTTGTGCGTATATAAGTTTTATCTGTAAAACTGTATGTCTTTGCAAGTTAAGTGACCCCTTCAATGGAGATTGTGCTGTCTATAAATGACAATGCGCGAACACACCATGCTTTAATGATATATGTGCACCATTGTGAGTTCAGTGATGAAGCATTGATGGCAGCAACACCACTCTGAAAATTATTCGAGCAACACTGGGTGTTCCCAATCCTTGGTTATTTCTCTTGGTTATTACCTTCTCTGAAAATGCTCTGACGTCATCCTGAACATTTCTTTGTAAATATGTATGATTATTATTTTAAATCATTTCTCACAATTTTTTTGTAAAAAAAAACTGTAGAGTAAGTACTTTCTCGTCTGCGTGTGGTATAAAATTTTAAATAAAGAAATAAAAACGTAGAAATTACCAGCATTCACAGAGTTCTATACTTTATGGAATGTTCTCCGACACCCCACTGTACAACCGGCGGCCATGTCTATGTTTCTGCAGTTGCAGGGCAATGCCTGCAATGTTCAGCTCATGATTTGAGCAAATGGAGGGGCATAGCTGGCACCTGATGTACAGCTAACAGCAGGCCGGGCATAAAGGAAGGAAGAGTTAGTCACATCTGAACTAGGGAATGGCGGAGTGAAAAAGGTGGGAGTGGCACACCCCTGCCCCCACCTTCCCGCCAGTCTTCTGCCGCGGTTGGGAAGGCTTTGACTGCTTGATCTGCCATCTGTCCCTCTTCTCTCTCTGCTGTACTGTCACACAGGATGAAGAGCCCACTAGTCTCCCTTATGCAACCGATCCTCGACCTCATCCATCAGCCGGATTGCTCAGGCCTAGTCCAAGAATACTCCCCCCTCACCACCATAGCTGCCAAGGTTTCAGAATGCTATGTGTGACATTTTCATAATTTCAGTGTGATTATGAGTGGCATTTCCACAAATATGAGTGAAACTTTATAGCAAGCAAATCAAGCAATAAAGACAAGGTAAACATAAAAATATTAGAAATTACAACAATTTAAGCACAGCTGCTAATGTTTCAAATTGCTTGTGTGTGAAATTTTTATAGATTCAGTGGAGTTATGAGAGACATTCAGTGAATAAATGTGTGACACATCTAAAGTGACTCTTTCTTGCAACCAAAATTATGCAATGAAGTCCATGGAAACAGACAAAAATCGGAAATCACACATTTGTGCAACAAGAAAGTCAAACAACTCTGCAGCAGATGCTTTTAAAGTTATTATTGAATTTTTAAATAATCAGCACCCTCCACCCCGACCTCAGCTCCAGGTGCGGCTGAAACCACAAGTAAGAAAGAGATCTCTGTCACAAAAGCAGAATCCCACTGAGCTATCCACATACAATACAGTTCTGTAATGGTGGCAGACTTTCTTTATATCAGGCATATTAACCCTCGGCAATAGTTATGGTGAGAGTGAAAACTGCCAGTAGAGAAAACTGTGACCTCTCTCCAGTGGGAACATTAATCATAGGACTTATCAGTGACTTCCACTTAGCAAGTCTCTTAGCGCTACTTTAAAGAGCTTTCTGATATAACAAAGAAAGCCTTCTTTAAAAACAATAAATATCTTCGGCTGGAATTCGCACTAATATGAACTGCCCAAGAAGATATAGAGGGCCAACGACGCACAGTTCTACTTTACCTGAATATTGAACAAATGTCGTAGGCAGGTCATGGGAACCGTGTGAGTGACACTCTGGTCTCCCACCCATACCCATACCCCCCCCAACCGCCACACAGACCGATGGTCCGGGCAGCGCCACGGTTCAGGACCCCCTTGGGACTCGTGGCATTGATTCATGGCCGCAGGGCAGCGCTGCCAAGCCGCCTGCTGAGGCCGCACCAGCTACAGATGAGTGTGTCACGGAGTCAGTGTCAGCTCAGGCTCTTCCAAAAGAGTTATTACATCTGTTTGGTTAAAGAAAAGAAAACAGGCTCACCGGAATCTTACGTTTTCTGCATTACATCGGTGTTCTGCAGAGGTCACGCACGCACCTCACATTTGCAGTTGGCAGCGCGGTCTTGCGCACCTCGGCCCGGTGACGTCAGACGTAGCTAGGGTGACCCGGTAGCGACTCATGCACGCACCACATTACCACTACTATGCGTGGTGGTGCGTGCGTGCAGCAATTGCAAGCAGGTGAGCTAAGCTTGCTTTCACTTCAAACGAAGGCGCAGGCAGCACTGATGGCCCGTTGCGGCGGCCTTTATAATTTATTTGGGGACATTCACTGAGTGTCTCCAAATAAATTATAAAGGCTGCCGCCCCCGAAACTGTGCCGCCTGGGGCGGTCCGCCCCCCTCACCCCCCCCTAGCTGCGCCGGTGTCTCAAAATGATACGACAATTTAAACACACATTCAGAGTCTTTTCAAAACCAGCAGTTTTAGATATAGTCTTCTCTAATGAATCCAATTTTGATTTCAAATTTTCAGACAAAATAATTGTTGCTCCCATATGTTCTATTTTATCTATAGCTTCCAGTTTCACTATCTCTTCATTTTCTAACTTTAACATTTTGTTGTTGAACATGGAACATTCTTTCAGAGTTGGCATCAAACATATGCCAGATTTCTTCTAGTTAATTTTCTTAAAAATATTCTCTGGAAGAATGTTTTCATTTGGGTACAAATTTGAAATTAATCGTCCATGTAAAGCTTCTTTCCCTTGCTGACTTACTTTTCCGATTCTTACATCTTGTAGAATATTTTTATAATCTTCATCCTTTGCCTGCCGCATATTTTGAAGCAGTTCTGCATATTTGAAGTTTAACCATATATTAACGCTTCCTAGGCACTTCCTGGTATCTCCATGCGTGAGCATTTTGAACACAGGTTGTCCTTTCACTGGAGTCAACTGCAATAGATCTCCAAAAACAATAATATGTTTTCCTCCAAATAAGACATCATAGTCTGTTCTAAGAATTTCTTGCATTCTCAAATGCACAAAATCAAGCATTATATTTGACACCATGCTTACTTCATCAATGATAAGAAGTTTCATTTTCTTCAGGACACTAGAAACTTCGGAACACGCATCTCCAGATAGCTTGTGATATTGCAATTTGTTATCGTGCTCCACTAGCAGCATCAGTAAACGATGTAAAGTAATCCCTTTAATATTATGTGCTGCCAGTCCAGTTGGAGCGGTAACAACACAAGATAGCGGTGATTCAGTCCTTTTCTACAGATAAGTTGCAATTGCTTTAATCAGAAAACTTTTTCCAGTTCCCGCTTCTCCACTTACGTACAGTTGGACTGGTTTAAATGATGTACATGAGCACTCTTTTTTCTCATGAGTGAATCCATGTTCAATCTGTTCTGTGACTTCGTCATATATCTGTTTCTGTTCAAGGTTTAGTTGTTTCACCAAATCTTCTAAGTTAACTACATCATCTTGAGCTTGTTCCATAGCTCTTTCCACCTCATCCATGGCAGTGGCAGTTTCATTTTGAATAATTGGTCCTCCAAGTGGATCCTGACTCAATGAAGCAGAACTCAGACTGTCTTGAGAACTGTCTCTAGCAATCTCTGCAGCAATTGTGGCTTCTTGCTTTATTTTTTCGTTCAACATTTGCAGATAATTTGGAAAAACAGGACATTCTATGGTATCCTTGGTTGCATTAAAAGAATCTTCGTAACAGAGAAAATCTCCAAGTAGTTCCTCTTCTGTACGCCATGGCTTAAAGAGTTGCAAAAGAGCTAAATAGTAAAATTCCCTTTTCTCTGGATTTTCGCAACTCAATTTTCGATGATTAATCAAATGGCCTTTTTTCTGTCTCACTCGACATCCTTCACACCCAATGATAGCATACATTCCATTGTTGATATCTTCTCTGATGGCTCTCTTATAAATATAGTTTTGCAGAACTTCATACAAACAACTGTTCTCAAGATGACTACTTCTATTTTGATAGTATGTATCCAACATGTTTGTCTTCAAAATATCTGTACTTTCTGGTTCTTTCTCCGCCAAATACTCTATTTCTTGTACAGATTTCAAAACTCGATTTCGTGTTGCAGCAAGACCTAGACTCACCCAAATGATGGTTCTAGATTTGGCATAGAGACTTGCTGATGACAATCGATCAGAACATTCATATGCTCCAATTTCTCGATGCGACAACATCTTCAGACTGTAACTGTATAATTTCTTGCTTAGACTCTTTTCATGTGAAATGTCCTCCCACATTTCCTTCAGTTCTGTCTTTTCTTTTTTTGTGATGTAAGACGTCACATATCGAGCCACAGCAATAGAGTTGTCAGCAACGAATTGAATATCCATGTTAGCATTCCACATGGACAAAATCACTGGGTTGTAGTCGTTGATGTACTTGGACTCTTCGTTTCTTTTTAAATTGTATGTATTTTTTGGTGATTTCCTCGTCACAGTATGTCGCAGAGAAGACATCAAATTATTTACTCTTCCTTTAGAAATCACCGGTCGTGGAAAGCTGAAACGACATTTTGTGTAGAACTTGTCCTTGTTTCTGAATTTTCGACGACAGTACTTTCCACAACGATGGGATTGAAAGCGTAAAACTTGTTGCCTTAAACTGTTTTCTTCGGTAGTTTTCGGAACAGCACATGTTGAATACTCTTCAATGAAGCTCATCACTGTCTCATCCGAATCTGTTCCAAATTTGGGTGCATCTTTAATCCACAACAACATATGTATGTGAGGAGCACCTCTCGCTTGATACTCCTTTCTCCAAAAGAAATCCAAAACCTCTCCAAGGGGAGGATTTTTTTTGTTGGTAATAAAAGACATCATAGCTTCAAATCTATGATTGAAATATCTGCATACATTCACTGGATCCAAAGAACACAGTTCTCCAGGTGTTTTGAATTCTATATTTTGTATATTTGCATTTGCCTCTCGTAGAAATTGAAGTAAGTCGTCCCATGCATACTCGGCACAGCTAAGAGTGAGGAACCATGTAGGAGTTCCTAAGTTTCTTAGCATACATTTCAATTCCCCATGACGACGGTACCAATACTCGTTTGTACCACGCTGACATGCCATGAGATTGATTAAATGAGATTCCAAAATATTATCTTGCAGATTCACTTTCTCCTTAAAGTCCCTCGCCGAAACATTTTGCAGATGTGCTCCACTTTTCAGTATATGGTTTACTGCATAAGAAAGCCCAGACAAGTCACTTTCATACAGTAAATGAAACAAATAGGGAATGCATTGACGAAACCTTGGATCTTCAGCATATAATCTTACAGTTCGATATTCAGATGCAGGAATTTGAAGTGGTCGATCGTCATATCATCCACCTCGACCTGTTGGAAATAGCTGTGGAAAACAACGAGCTTCCAAACTTTCTTCCCATACACTAATGGGACTTCCTTTTGCTGCTTTCATTTGAAACAATTCAATTGCATTCCCCATTACTTCTTTGGAATGCAAAGGATGAACAGTATAATGTTCATATATTTCTTCACTTCTAGACACATCAACTTTTTCAATTTGGCCGCCTGAACAATCACTGTCTTCATCTGCAGCTGTTTCCTCTGCTGCAACACATACATCTTTGTAATACTCATTGTTTTTGACTAAATACAACGTTGCCTTTTTGACTTTCCTAACATCCACTGAATCTTGCCAGATTTTCTTACTCTTTGTCGGAACCCCATTAACTAAAATAACTAAAGGTTCCTCTTCTACTTTTTCTATACCAATTGTATCAATATTTTTTTTAAATCTAGAGGCAAATAAACAACTCTTCCCTTTAACCCTCTCTGCAAATCTGTAGGAGGCAATTTCCCTATCTTAGGCTCCATGCGAACAATTGCCTGAAAAGGATGGACACATTGAATCAAAATAGACTCATATGTATTTAAATCCATCAATTCACGGGGAATGTCTACCAACTCCAGATTATTATGAACAGCTCTAGCAGGCATTCTGTTTTGATTTAATTTATCATAACAATATTTACAAATACGCTGATCAGAACTCAAATCAAAACAATTCTCCACCCACAAATAAGTTGCAAAATCCTTCCACTCATAATTATTTATCTTTTCACTTTTTACGTATAAATCAACGAATCTAGTTTGATGCTTATAATGACTTCGTCGAGAACACACACAAGTACAATTCGGCCTTTCACTTGATTTTACCTTAAACCTGGTAATTTCCTGCTCAAACTTTTCTGTACTTGAAATCTGTACATTGTCTTCCACATTACCTTGAATTGCTATGTCAATTTCTACACTGTCCTCTTTTTCACCAAAATAACAAATCTCAATTTCTTCACAAATCTTCTTCACATCTAATTCAGTTCCATGCAAAAGAGCACTGTTTAATTGTTTAAGCTTAAGTGCTGGACTTTTTGCATAATGCAACCTTCTCACTAATTTCCTCATTTTGGTATGATGCACTGCTAACATCCTAAAATGATGAAAAACACTCTGACAGACTTTTCTAGAAAGACAAGCCAGTGAATGCCCTTGCAAACCTGTGTTTTCTCTCACTCTGCAAGGATCTAAGGGGCCGATTATGAGAGAGGATTTTCCGCCTCCTCCGGGGCGGCGGAAGCCACCTCCGGCCCGGAGGAGGCGGAAAATCCTCTGCGAAGTCACCAAAGACCCACCGCCGCATTACGATGGCTGGTGGGTCATGGATTCTGTCCGCTGCTTTTCCGCCGCGGTCGGATTACAACCGCGGCGGAAAAGCTCTCCTTTGGCTGGCAGTGTCTATCAGACACCGTCAGCCAAATTAGGAAGCATTAGTAAACATGCTTTTCAGCGGCGGTTTTTCCGCCGTGGAAAAGCATGTGTACTTTTGCTTTTGGGGGACGGTTGCGGGCCCCCAGGGCGTAGGCGGGTGGGGGGTGCACATGGGGGGTACCTATGGTACCCCCCAGCATTTACATGCACAAAGCGGCAGGCACCGCACGGTGCCTGCCGCTTTGTGCATGCAAATGTTACACATGCACTTTTAACATTGCGTTGGGTGCTGCTTGAAGCAGCACCCGCCGCAATGCTAAATATCCAGGATGTGACCGCCAGGGTGGCGGTCACATCCTGATTTGCATGGAGGGACCTCCGCAGTCCATGCGGACTGTCCCTCCACCTCTGGGATGGCGGACGGACGCAAGTCCGTCCGCCATCCTAATCGGCCCCTAAGTCTTGCAACAACTTCACTTTCTGCTTTAGACTTTTCTTACTATATGTACGTAAGAAATTACAAAACAAATCAATTGATTCCTGTCGCACACTACAAATACGACTACACTTCCAAGTGTACACTGGACCCTTAGTACGTCTCCCTAAAACTTCATCAGTTAATACCTCTTCTGGTTCTCTAGGCACAAGTTTCTCTTTTTCAATCGGACAACCGTCTTTCACTTCATACGCTCGACCACTGGTGTCAACTGCATGCACTAAATCATTCTCCTGGAAGTAACTCTCCTCATTAAAAAATGGCTCACAACTTGAACTGTGCATCCATTCTCCTGAAAAAACTTTACAAAAATTAGTCCGATTAATTACTCTTTTCCATCTACTGTTTGATTTGAAAACATCAATTGTCTTGTTAAGTGTCCTAATTCTATTGATTATTAAAATAAATAATTTTTTCTTAACTTCAAAAGCCTGATCAACAATCTTCTCTACACTTTTCTTTTTCTTATAAAAAGCAGCTCTCTGTTTACCTTTCCTAATGTTTTTTAACAAATTTAAAACCACCCTATTGCGAAACATTCGTTTACGAATGTCTCTAAACTGATTCTGCCTTCTATTCCTATACATATTATTCTCTCCTGCTCCAGTTGTAGAATTTTTTGAGGGTCTCTCCTTCCTTTTCAAATTTACTCTCTCATTCTCTTTTTCTACATGCTGTCCAACATTTTTTTTTGCTCTACATATGTTCCGTAAGAAAGACTTAGTTGTCTTACCAGGAGCTTTGTTCCTGTTTTTTGAAGTATTTGTTGTGGAAGAGTGGTGTAATTCCGTTGCTGTTTTTGTTTTTTTGCGGTTATCATGTTTTCTTCTCCTTTGCCTTGAGGGCATCTTTCCTTACTCTTGAAATCTTGATTTCAATCTTTGTTAAAGAAAAAAAATAGCACATTATAGATCACTATTACCAAACAACAAAGCAATGACAAAAACCAAACGGTCTATTCAGGGTTACAGATCAGGTGAGGATTCTCCAGGGGTGCAGAAGAGGTGAGGCCTGTATTGAAGAGTGTAGTGGAAGACAGCTCTGTCCACGGGTACAAAGAAGGTGAGACCTGTGTCTAGGAGTGCAGTGGGGAACAAGCTTCATAAAGCCTAGTCCTCTGCACTCTTAGACACAGGCCTCACCACCTACGCTCTCCAGAAAAGGCCTCTCTCCCACTACAGTCTTGAACACAGGCCTCACCTCCTCTGTCCCTCTGGACATTCCTCACCTCATCTGCACAATCTACTTCCTAAATCTCAGGTAACACAGGTCACATTATTGTGAAAGGATGAAATATATGTATTTAATCATGCAGACACTATTTATTCCTTCTCAAAAATCTAAAACTCATTGATTTGCACCAAAATCGTTTTTTAAATAACATTTTAGACACACACTGCAGGTCCTATGTACAAGCATTCAGTGTCCATGAGTACAGTGGAGAGGACTGACCTCCTCTCACCTTTTGGACAAGCCTTACCTCATCTGTGTCCTCTGGACAGGCCTCAACGTATTGGGTATAAATGATGGTAACTGGGTGCAGATGAGGTGACGCATGTCCAAGGGTGTAAATAAGCTGAGGCCTGTCTAAGGATACAGATTAGTTGAAGTCTATTCAGGGTTGCAGATGAGGTGAGGATTGTCTAGGGGTGCAGGAGAGGTGAGGTCTGTATTGAAGAGTGTAGTGGAAGAGAGGTCTGTCCACGGGTACAAAGAAGGTGAGACCTGTGTTTAAGAGTGCAGTGGGGGATAGGCTTCATAAAGTCTAGTACACTGCACTCTTAAACACAGGCCTCACCACCTATACTCCCCAGGAAAGGCCTCTCTCCCACTACAGTCTTGAACACAGACCTCACCTCCTCTGTCCCTCTGGACATGCCTCACCCCAACTGCACAATCTACTTCCTAATCTGAGGTAACACAGGTGACATTATTGTGAAAGGTTGAAATATATTTATTTAATCACGCAGACACTATTTATTCCTTCTCAGAAATCTAAAAGTCATTAATTTTCCCCAAAATCGTTTTTGACATCACATTTCAGAAACACAGCACAGCACCTATGTACAAGCATTCCATGTCACTACTAAAACTTCACAATTTTACAAAATACATTTCCTCTATGCAACGAAACTCAATGTGCTTCCTACACTGAGTTAACACAGGTAACATCATTCTGAAAAGGGCAAATGTATTTCTTTCAGCATGCAAACACTATTTATTCCATCTCAAAAATGTAAAAGCCATTCATTTTCCCCAAAATCGTTTTTGGCTTCACATTTAAGAAACACAGCACAGCACCTATGTACAAGCATTCCATGTCACTACTAAAACTTCACAATTTTACAAAATACATTTCCTCTATGCAACGAAACTCAATATGCTTCCTACACTGAGTTAACACAGGTAACATCATTCTGAAAAGGTCAAATTTATTTCTCTCAGCATGCAAACACTATTTATTCCATCTCAAAAATGTAAAAGCCATTCATTTTCCCCAAAATCGTTTTTGACTTCACATTTAAGAAACACAGCACAGGTCCTATGTACAAGCATTCCATGTCATTACTGAAACCTCACTATTTTACAAAATACAATTCCTCTATGCAAACAAACTCAATGTGCTTCCTACACTGAGTTAACACAGGTAACATCATTGTAAAGAGTCAAATTGACGCCTGTGTCTAAGAGTGCAGTCGGGGATAGGCTTCATGAAGCCTAGTCCACTGCACTTTTAGACACAAGCCTCACCACCTATGCTCCCCAGGAAAGCCCTCTCTCCCACTACAGTCTTGAACAAAGGCCTCACCTCCTCCGTACCTCTGGACATGCCTCACCTCATCTGCACAATCTACTTCCTAATCTGAGGTAACACAGGTAACATCATTGTGAAAGGGGTAAATGTATTTCTTTAAGCATGCAAACACTCTTTATTCCTTCTCAAATATGTAAAACACATTCATTTTCCCCAAAATCGTTTTTCACATCACATTTAAGAAACACAGCACAGGTCCTATGAACAAGCATTCCATGTCACTACTGAAACTTCACAAATTTACAAAATACAATTCCTCTATGCAAAGAAACTCAATGTGCTTCCTACACTGAGTTAACACAGGTAACATCATTGTGAAAAGGTCAAATTTATTTCTTTAAGCATGCAGACACTATTTATTCCTACTCAAAAATGTAAAAGCCATTCATTTTCCCCCAAATCGTTTTTGACATCACATTTAAGAAACACAGCACAGGTCCTATGTACAAGCATTCCATGTCATTACTGAAACCTCACTATTTTACAAAATACAATTCCTCTGTGCAAACAAACTCAATATGCTTCCTACACTGAGTTAACACAGATAACATCATTGTAAAGAGTCAAATTGATGCCTGTGTCTAAGAGTGCAGTCGGGGATAGGCTTCATGAAGCCTAGTCCACTGCACTCTTAGACACAAGCCTCACCACCTATGCTCCCCAGGAAAGCCCCCTCTCCCACAACAGTCTTGAACAAAGGCCTCACCTTCTCTGTACCTCTGGACATGCCTCACCTCATCTGCACAATCTACTTCCTAATCTGAGGTAACACAGATGACATCATTGTGAAAGGGGCAAATGTATTTCTTTAAGCATGCAAACACTCTTTATTCCTTCTCAAAAATGTAAAAGCCATTCATTTTCCCCTAAATCGTTTTTAACATCACATTTCAGAAACACAGCACAGGTCCTATGTACAAGCATTCCATGTCACTACTGAAACTTCACAATTTTACAAAATATAATTCCTCTATGCAAAGAAACTCAATGTGCTTCCTACACTGAGTTAACACAGGTAACATCATTGTAAAGAGTCAAATTTATTTCTTTAAACATGCACACATTATTTATTCCTTCTAAAAAATGTAAAAGCCATTCATTTTTCCAAAAATCGTTTTTGACATCACATTTAAGCAACACAGCACAGGTCCTATGTACAAGCATTCCATGTCACTACTGAAACTTCACAATTTTACAAAATACAATTCCTCTATGCAGTAAAAACTTTTTACCAAGCATTATCAAAAAGCATGACACAAAGCAACATTAAAAAACCACAATTTGCTTCCAAATCTTCTCCATAGAGTATACAAGTCTCTATGTATATTAAATGAAACATTACTCACCTTTACAAATGCTTTAGGAGATTGAGAACAGTGTCAGACACACACACCAATATTTCTTTAGCAGAGCAAAAGGTATGTACTCCAGGCACTGCAACCATGAATGGCACAGAGAACCTCTAATTCTACACACATATTGCACATGATAACCAATCAAAACTCTTCCCTCTCTATTTTCGAACCAACACCCTTCCCCCCCTCAGCCTTTTCTACCTGTTACCATAGCAACTCCCTCCTCACTGAGCTCTCAGGGTTAAAAGTTTATTCTACAATGTTGCAAATGAACTAAGCAAGGATGTTTGACCTCTCAATACACCAGCTTATCCGCTGCAATCTTTCTTTAAATGACTTTTTCTTAACCATTCAAATTGCTTCTTTCACAGAACAGAACCATGCACCCTAACTTCCACTTTTCAACTATCTGAATCCACCAATCATTGCTTGTGATTGAAGAGCACTGAAACTCCACAGTTTTTTTTTTGCAAACTCATACTGTTCCAACTGCCATTTCATTCCCGCACTTCATCTGACTGCACCAGAACCTCCTCTTACCATGTATTCTGTCTGGATTATTGGACATAGCTACATCCACTGGGCTCAAAGGTATGCAGCTACCAGAAATTTTCACAACCTTGACTTACCAAATGTAGACATAAAATGGATTGGCCAAAAAGGATTGAGATGTCATCAATTGATACCATTGGTGAAAACCTTTTTGCATCTGCCACACCCTAACCTCATAATTCTGCACTGTGGTGGAAATGACTTAGGCACTTTGACTCGGGTAGGTCTGGAAATGCTTTTAAAGGACACCTTTGAGCAATTGATGGCACTTTTTCCTCAAACTGCCTTGGTATAGTCCAATATATGCCAAAGACAGAAATGGAAGTGGTCCAACCAATTTTGTCCACAATTTGAGAAAGCACGGAAACATGTGAATAAATCTGTTTCTGCTTACATGAGAGACTATGGAATGGGTTCAATATACAACAACAACTTGCGTTACAACATGCAAGATATCTACAGAGGAGATGGTGTGCACTTCTCAGATGAGGGGAATAGAATATTCCTCCTGAATATAAGAATGTGCATTGGAACCTACTTGTAGGTACCTAAATCAGCCACAGAACCCAAAAGCTCTTTTCAGGGCTACCCTACCTCTGATCACTCCAAATGATTATCTTTTTCTAACTTTTTTCACTGTTTTTCACTAAAGTACGCTCCCCGGTACGCTTCCCGGTGCGCGTACCGGGCGCTCCCCCCGCAAAAATGTAAACATTTTATTTTTTGGGGCCTATATGGGCCTCCTAAGCCCCCCTCAGAAAACCTAGGGGGTCAGGGAGTGTCTACCGTGCCCCCTTTTACCCATTCCCAACGTTGTTTGTCCTCCATCTTGTGCCTCAAATCTACCGAAACACAAGATGGAGGACTCCCGTAGCGCTGCCGGTAAGCGTACCGGGGCGCGCACCGGGAAGCGCTCCCAAAAAATGTTAAAAGTTAATTTACATAAAAACCACTGGAGACACTTTCACCAAATATAGAATAGGCCCTTCTACATACCAATCCCTACCATTTTCCCAAATTTGGTGGAATTCCATTGAGCCATTTGAGCTGTAGCATTGTCTAAATATCCTGAGGTAAATTACATAACAAAAACACATCTGAAGTGTTAGAATTTACAACCAATTAAAATGTTACTTTCATTTTCTACTTTTTTTCCTGACATTTGATTGGTTATGTACATGAATATAAATGAAAATTGAGAGAGGGAAACACGGCCATTTTGACTACAACTACCTGAGGTACATCTTGAAAGGATTTTCGCATTTTTTCTTCTTCACCTCTCTGTAAAGTAAGTTGATAATTTGTAAGGGGCACTTTAAGTTAATTTGTAAAAACGTTTTCTGATAGTTATTTACTGTCCCTCTGCTATAGTTATAGATAGAGATAGGCTCCTCTGTTATATTTATGGATTGACTTAGGCTTTTCTGCTATAATTATGAATTTACTTACGCTTCTTCACAGGCACTTTTTTATATTTCTACTTCCTGCCTGTTACCATACACTGCCCAAAATTAACTTCACTGTTAAAAAATCAGAACTACCTGTCTGAACTTAAACCCAACAGTGCCCTAACTCTACTGATATAGTTATTTTTTATGCAATTTACAGCAAAAAAATGGAAGGGGAGCAAGAAAATATCAATGTTTCCTTCGAGATTACATATGAGGAGATTCTTAATGAAGATTTTGTTGAAGAAGATTTTATGGATCAGTCTTTGGATCAACAATTTATTGAATGTTTACAAGATATAGAAACATACATTTTTGAGGAGATTCCAGATGATCTAATGCTGGAAGTTTTATTGAACTATGAAAATTCTAACCAATAAATTTTTATTTAATAATTAAAAATTGTTTGAGACATTATTCATTTTTATATCTAATTCATGAAGTACTACCAAAATGATTATGTTTATATTATAGTATAAAGTGAAACTTACAGTATACTGTGCAATTTTAAAACATCATAAGGGAGCAGGGTAGACTACCCATGATCCCCTAGGTCTTCTCAGGGAGTACTTAAAGGATTTATGTTTATATTATAGTATAAAGTGAAACTTACAGTATATTGTGCAATTTTAAAACATCATAAGGGAGCAGGGTAGACTAGCCATGATCCCCTAGGTCTTATCAGGGAGTACTTAAAGGATCTGTTTCTGCTTTCCTGACAGACTATGGTATGGATTCCATATACCACAATAACTTCTGTAAAAACATGCAAGATATCTACAGAAAAAAAGGTGTACATTGAATTTAAGACTCTGCATTGGTACCTACATGTTGGTACTTAAATCACCCACACAACGCAACAACTCTATTCAGAGCTACCCTACCTCTCAGCACTTTAAATTATTATTTTACTGTTTCACTGAGTTTTCCCCATGTGTGGGGGGGAGGTGTGTGTGGGGGATGGTGGGGTGTGTCTGTGAGGTGTGTGTGTGTGTGTGTGTGTCTGGGGGGTGAGGTGTATAGGTGTGTGTAGGTGTGTGGAGTATGTGGGTGCGGGTGGGGGTGTGGGTGTGTAAGGTGTGTGTGTGGGTGTGGGTGTGTGGGGTGTTTGAGTGTAGGTGGAGGTGTGGGTGTGTGAGGTGTGTGTGGGAGGTGTGTGGGTGTGGGGGTATGTGTGTAGGGTGTGTGTGTATGTGTGGGATGTGTGGGTGTGTCTGTGAGGTGTGTGTGTGTGTGTGTGTGTGTGAGGGGGGAGGGAGGTGTGGGTGTGGGGTGTGTCTGTGAGGTATCTGTGTGTGCGTGTATGTGTGTGTGTTGGGGGGGTGAGTTGTGTGTGTGGGGTGTATGGGTGTGGGTGTGGATGTGTAAGGTGTCGGTGTGGGGTATTTGGGTGTGGGTGGAGGTGTGCGTGTGTGAGGTATGTGTGGGGAGTGTGTGGCTGTGGGGGTGTGGGGTTGTGTGCGTGTGGGTGTGTATGGGACGTACTTGTAGGTACCTAAAACAGCCACAGAACCCAAAAGCTCTTTTCAGAGCTACCCTACCTCTAATCACTCCAAATGATTTTTTTACACTACTATTTTCACTTTTTTTCACCAAAGTACGCTCCCCGGTACGCTCCCCGGTGCGCGTACCGGGCACTCCCCCCGCGAAAATCGAAAAAAAATTACATTTTTTTTCTTCACCCGCGGGACCCTTTTATGGCCCCCACATCAAACCTATGGAGTCAGGGGGGGTCTACCCTGCCCCCTTTTGGTTATTTCCCCCTTTGTTTTTGCCACCTCTTGTGTCTCGATCCTACCGAGACACAAGATGGCGGCCGCTCCGCACTGTTTGGAATGTTTACAGACACCCGAGAGCCATTCAGCTTTCCGTGCGCAAATCGTGTGGCGCGCCCGGAGCGCTCCCCGGTGCGCGTACCGGGGCACGGCTATAGATATATATATTTTTTGGAACCTAAATTACTCAAAATCCACTGGAGCACATATCTTGAGACATAGCAAAGGCACATCGGGCTACCAGTCCCTACAATTTTGCCAAGTTTGGTGGGAATCCATTCAGCCGTTCGGGCTAAAAGTGAGTCCAACCGCCCTATGCAAATTAACATGGGGAAAACACGTTTTGGGACCCCCCTTTTATCGCAGCCCCCGCTTAACGAATCCCCCCCCAAACTTTCAGGGAAGGAGCGGAGCGCCGCGAGGCAAATTTGAGGAAAATTTCAGGCAGATTCCTCAACCGGCGCCAAAGTTATTTCCAATAGAATGTTGCGATTTCCCTATGGAAAACAATCCTAACTATAACTACCTACGGGCGACCGCCAGTAGGTAATATATAGATGCTACACAGGTGTGCTGACATCAACGCAATGGGGGAGGTGCGGACTCGACACATCGAGTTCAAAAGAGAGGCGGTACATGCAGCTCAGTGACATTTTCCTGTGGAGGCTTTGGGCGCTGAAGAAGGCACAACATTAGCCAGAAATGCATCCGCCATTATCCACAATAAAAGCCTCCAAAAGTTTCCCCTGGGTCTCTGTTCTCTTTTTTCTTGGAAGGAGTGTATGCCGCACATATCTACGCGTCAGCCTGAGACGCCATCACAGAGTACCCCGCCTCACCCTGGGTTTGGACGTTACAGGCTTGTGCTGATTTCAGCTCATCGTTGTACCAGAGGAATTTGGATGGTCCTTCACCTGCCTCGGAACGCAGGAAGAAAACCGGCAGTGGCGAGGTTAACCCAACCTCGTTGTGGGCTGCAGGCACTGTCCTCGTCGCCCCTGCTTAATGGACACTTGCAATTCGAGGCTGAGGCGTACTAGGGGAGCAGAGGAGGTTCAGTTGTGGACAAGCAAGCTGCTAAACGGAACATCACATTTTGTTTTGTTTTCACGGAAACACTTTGCTCCAATCCCGCACTCACGCACAAGGATTTTTACTTTTTTCCGTCCCCCCAGCACCAATTTCCTTTGTCTACTCACACGGGACTCTGGCACCTGTAGTTTTCCCTAACACGCGGGATGCTACACAGGTGTGCTGACATCAACGCAATTGGGGGAGCTGCGGACTCGACACATCGAGTTCAAAAGAGAGGCGGTACATGCAGCTCAGTGACATTTTCCTGTGGAGGCTTTGGGCGCTGAAGAAGGCACAACACCAGCCAGAAATGCATCCGCCATTATCCACAATAAAAGCCTCCAAAAGTTTCCCCTGGGTCTCTGTTCTCTCTTTTCTTGGAAGGAGTGTATGCCGCATATATATATATATATATACATATATATATATATATATGTATATATACATGTATATATATATGTATATGTATATATAAAACCAACAAGGATGCACAAGTGTGGAGATCACACCCAGAGGGGTAGACGCACACAGCTGCAGGCAGCAGCAATCGAAGTTTAGCTCAGCAACGCCAACATTAGCCAGACGCGTTTCAAGCAGCATTCGCTCTTCCTCAGCGGCTAATAGAACACAGGAGTTTACTGCGTGTTACGGAAGCCATTTATTTAAATGCAAAGTCCCGCCCATATGGGCGCAAGGCATCCTGGATGATGTAGTCCATGAAATGGTCGCCAAGACTTAAGCCTCCATCCAAACCCAAGTGGGTGCAGCAGTCTCTCATGTAATAGATCCAAATGGGACTGTAAAGGTAATGTCTATCCCCATGTGGGTGTTGGTACGTGGGGAAAAACTGTGTTGCTGCCAATACTCCCTCGTAGCTAGGCCCCCTCTGCTCCTGATAGAGTCCGCGGTTGCGAACCTCAAGGATCCGCCAGTTTCGGCAGCGGAACCTCCACGCGGCCGGGCAGGCCGCTATACACAAAACCAACAAGGATGCCCAAGTGTGGAGATCACACCCAGAGGGGTAGACGCACACAGCTGCAGGCAGCAGCAATCGAAATTTAGCTCAGCAACGCCAACATTAGCCAGACGTGTTTCAAGCAGCATTCGCTCTTCCTCAGTGGCTAAAAGAACACAGGAGTTTACTGCATGTTACGGAAGCCATTTATTTAAATGCAAAGTCCCGCCCATATGGGCGCAAGGCATCCTGGATGATGTAGTCCATGAAATGGTCGCCAAGACTTAAGCCTCCATCCAAACCCAAGTGGGTGCAGCAGTCTCTCATGTAATAGATCCAAATGGGACTGTAAAGGTAATGTCTATTCCCATGTGGGTGTTGGTACGTGGAGAAAAACTGTGTTGCTGCCAATACTCCCTCGTAGCTAGGCTCCCTCTGCTCCTGATAGAGTCTGCGGTTGCGAACCTCAAGGATCCGCCAGTTTCGGCAGCGGGACCTCCACACGGCCGGGCAGGCCGCTATACACAAAACCAACAAGGATGCCCAAGTGTGGAGATCACACCCAGAGGGGTAGACGCACACAGCTGCAGGCAGCAGCAATCGAAGTTTAGCTCAGCAACGCCAACATTAGCCAGACGCGTTTCAAGCAGCATTCGCTCTTCCTCAGTGGCTAAAAGAACACAGGAGTTTACTGCGTGTTACGGAAGCCATTTATTTAAATGCAAAGTCCCGCCCATATGGGCGCAAGGCATCCTGGATGATGTAGTCCATGAAATGGTCGCCAAGACTTAAGCCTCCATCAAAACCCAAGTGGGTGCAGCAGTCTCTCATGTAATAGATCCAAATGGGACTGTAAAGGAAATGTCTATCCCCATGTGGGTGTTGGTACGTGGAGAAAAACTGTGTTGCTGCCAATACTCCCTCATAGCTAGGCCCCCTCTGCTCCTGATAGAGTCCGCGGTTGCGAACCTCAAGGATCCGCCAGTTTCGGCAGCGGGACCTCCACGCGGCGGGCAGGCCGCTCTACACAAAACCAACAAGGATGCCCAAGTGTGGAGATCACACCCAGAGGGGTAGACGCACACAGCTGCAGGCAGCAGCAATCGAAGTTTAGCTCAGCAACGCCAACATTAGCCAGACGCGTTTCAAGCAGCATTCGCTCTTCCTCAGTGGCTAATAGAACACAGGAGTTTACTGCATGTTACGGAAGCCATTTATTTAAATGCAAAGACCCGCCCATATGGGCGCAAGGCATCCTGGATGATTTATTCCATGAAATGGTCGCCAAGACTTAAGCCTTCATCCAAACCCAAGTGGGTGCAGCATTGGAGAGAGCCAGTGATCAGGAGCTTACCAGCTCGAAACGCGTTTGGCAGTCACGCGTTGACGAGTGAAGGGCAGCTGAAAGGCTCTGCTGCCGCCTGTGGTGTGCGCTACCCCGACAAGTGTGATCTCCACTATCAGGGCAACCTGTTTTTTGTGTATTTAGCAGCATGCCTAGCGGCGAAGAGGTCCCGCCGCCTCTCTGCGGATCCCTGGAGTTCGGTACTCCGAGCTCTGTTTGGATTGAAGGGGGCCTGGCCGGCGGAATTATTGGCAGGACTGGGGGCTGTCCTCTGCTACTTCAAGCCCACTTGGGCAGACATTTGAGAACTTTTCAATCAGGCAAGCGGTACCCAACCGGGTTTTGTATGGAACTGTGTCCTAGCTGCGATGGGCCTTACTACAGATACCAGCATGCCTCGCTCAGCTGACGCCCATGTGGGCGGGACTATCATCATTTAAAAAAAGGTGTTTCCACTCAAACCCGCTGTCTGTGCTACATTGGAGAGAGCCAGTGATCAAGAGCTTACCAGCTCGAAACGCGTTTGGCAGCCACGCATTGACGAGTCAAGGGCAGCTGAAAGGCTCTGCTGCCGCCTTTAGTGTGCTCTCTACTCCTACTCAAGGATGTAATAATAAAGTGAACATCATGTAGGGGGACTGAGCCTACTCAAGGTATTAATTAGACTCTGTGCAATTTGGACTTCGAATCCCAGCATGCCAAACGTGCAAACAGAAGGCCACGCCCACTCAGGGCGGATACAGCTCATTAATTAAGAGTGAACCCAGCACAGAGATGTCATTCCCTCTACCAAGCAATCCATGAATACGGGGCGCTTCAGCCTCGAAACGCATCGGATTACAAGAATTTTATGGAAGACAGAAAGCAAGCTACAGCGAGGTGCACAGTGCTGGATGGCACGAGAGATCGCCGTGTGCCCTTCCGAAGCTCGAGGGCTTTTGTTGAAACACATTAATTGCACGGCTGCCCTGGCCGTGGGAAGGAGCACCAGTTTCTCGCAGGACTGAAAAGTCGGATGAGAAGCGGCTACGGAGAAGAACTTTTCCTTTCCTGAACAGCACGCAATCTCAAGAGTGAACCCAGCACAAAAATGTCATTCCCTCTACCAAGCAATCCATGAATACGGGGCACTTCAGCCTCTAAACACGTCAGATTTACAGGAATTTTAATGGAAGACAGAAAGCAAGCTACAGCGAGGCGCACAGTGCTGGATGGCACGAGAGAGCGCTGTGTGCCCTTCCGAAGTTCGAGGGCTTTTGTTGAAAGATATATATATATATATTATATATATATATATATATATATATATATATATATATATATATATATATATATATATATATATATGTCTAGCTCCAAACACCAGCTAGCTGCACGCATGAGCGGGTGCACGCCAAAAACGGGGGTGTGCCTGTTATGTGAATCACAGCTCCAAACATCCACAAACGATCAGTTTGTATAGAAAGCAGCACACGCAGGGGTGGTTCCTCAAAAGATTTTAATGGGGAACCTCACAGCATGTATGCTGTGAGGTTCCCCATTAAAATCTTTTGAGGAACCACCCCCTGCGTGTGCTGCTTTCTATACAAACTGATCGTTTGTGGATGTTTGGAGCTGTGATATATATATATATATATATATATATATATATATCCAACACATTGCAGAGACCCACTTGGAAGCAGCCACACACGAACTCTGTAGCGAACTCCTTTATTTCACAAACTTGCCGGCAGGGTTACAAAGATGACGCTCTTCAAACATGATTGGCTGCCAAATGCATTTCGAGAGCGAAGGCTCTCTTCCTCAGTGGCACAAATTCATCACCTGCTGGAGCTCTCCCCATTAGTATTATGTCCCCGCCCCCGGGCGTAAGCAAACAGTGGCGTTTCTGGGATCAGAAGTCCTCAATCAGGTAGGTTATTTCCAGCGAAATGGATGCAAATAAAAACCCAAGTGGGTATGAAGGCTCATCACCGTTGTTTGCCTGCTATGCTTTATAGTTCATGATGGAGTGTTCAAAGGGCTACCCCTGCAACGCCCCTGGAAACGTTCGCGTCCATATTACCCTCAGAAGTTTAGAGGGCTGGCTCTGTCTTTGTCAACAGCGGGCTGTAATCCACTACCGGGCGGCCGTTTTAAATCCAACACATTGCAGAGACCCACTTGGAAGCAGCCACACACGAACTCTGTAGCGAACTCCTTTATTTCACAAACTTGCCGGCAGGGTTACAAAGATGACGCTCTTCAAACATGATTGGCTGCCAAATGCATTTCGAGAGCGAAGGCTCTCTTCCTCAGTGGCACAAATTCATCACCTGCTGGAGCTCTCCCCATTAGTATTATGTCCCCGCCCCCTGGGCGTAAGCAAGCAGTGGCGTTTCTGGGATCAGAAGTCCTCAATCAGGTAGGTTATTTCCAGCGAAATGGATGCAAATAAAAACCCAAGTGGGTATGAAGGCTCATCACCGTTGTTTGCCTGCTATGCTTTATAGTTCATGATGGAGTGTTCAAAGGGCTACCCCTGCAAAGCCCCTGGAAACGTTCGCGTCCATATTACCCTCAGAAGTTTAGAGGGCTGGCTCTGTCTTTGTCAACAGCGGGCTGCAATCCACGACCGGGCGGCCGTTTTAAATCCAACACATTGCAGAGACCCACTTGGAAGCAGCCACACACGAACTCTGTAGCGAACTCCTTTATTTCACAAACTTGCCGGCAGGGTTACAAAGATGACGCTCTTCAAACATGATTAGCTGCCAAATGCATTTCGAGAGCGAAGGCTCTCTTCCTCAGTGGCACAAATTCATCACCTGCTGGAGCTCTCCCCGTTAGTATTATGTCCCCGCCCCCTGGGCGTAAGCAAACAGTGGCGTTTCTGGGATCAGAAGTCCTCAATCAGGTAGGTTATTTCCAGCTAAATGGATGCAAATAAAAACCCAAGTGGGTATGAAGGCTCATCACCGTTGTTTGCCTGCTATGCTTTCTAGTTCATGATAGAGTGTTCAAAGGGCTACCCCTGCAAAGCCCCTGGAAACGTTCGCGTCCATATTACCGTCAGAAGTTTAGAGGGCTGGCTCTGTCTTTGTCAACAGCGGGCTGCAATCCACGACCGGGCGGCCGTTTTAAATCCAACACATTGCAGAGACACACTTGGAAGCAGCCACACACGAACTCTGTAGCGAACTCCTTTATTTCACAAACTTGCCGGCAGGGTTACAAAGATGACGCTCTTCAAACATGATTAGCTGCCAAATGCATTTCAAGAGCGAAGGCTCTCTTCCTCAGTGGCACAAATTCATCACCTGCTGGAGCTCTCCCCATTAGTATTATGTCCCCGCCCCCTGGGGGTAAGCAAACAGTGGCGTTTCTGGGATCAGAAGTCCTCAATCAGGTAGGTTATTTCCAGCGAAATGGATGCAAACAAAAACCCAAGTGGGTATGAAGGCTCATCACCGTTGTTTGCCTGCTATGCTTTATAGTTCATGATGGAGTGTTCAAAGGGCTACCCCTGCAAAGCCCCTGGAAACGTTCGCGTCCATATTACCCTCAGAAGTTTAGAGGGCTGGCTCTGTCTTTGTCAACAGCGGGCTGCAATCCACGACCGGGCGGCCGTTTTAAATCCAACACATTGCAGAGACCCACTTGGAAGCAGCCACACACGAACTCTGTAGCGAACTCCTTTATTTCACAAACTTGCCGGCAGGGTTACAAAGATGACGCTCTTCAAACATGATTAGCTGCCTAATGCATTTCGAGAGCGAAGGCTCTCTTCCTCAGTGGCACAAATTCATCACCTGCTGGAGCTCTCCCCATTAGTATTATGTCCCCGCCCCCTGGGCGTAAGCAAACAGTGGTGTTTCTGGGATCAGAAGTCCTCAATCAGGTAGGTTATTTCCAGCGAAATGGATGCGTTGGATTTAAAACGGCCGCCCGGTCGTGGATTGCAGCCCGCTGTTGACAAAGAGGCTAATATGGACACGAACGTTTCCAGGGGCTTTGCAGGGGTAGCCCTTTGAACACTCCATCATGAACTATAAAGCATAGCAGGCAAACAACGGTGATGAGCCTTCATACCCACTTGGGTTTTTATTTGCATCCATTTCGCTGGAAATAACCTACCTGATTGAGGACTTCTGATCCCAGAAACGCCACTGTTTGCTTACGCCCAGGGGGCGGGGACATAATACTAATGGGGAGAGCTCCAGCAGGTGATGAATTTGTGCCACTGAGGAAGAGAGCCTTCGCTCTCGAAATGCATTTGGCAGCCAATCATGTTTGAAGAGCGTCATCTTTGTAACCCTGCTGGCAAGTTTGTGAAATAAAGGAGTTCGCTACAGAGTTCGTGTGTGGCTGCTTCCAAGTGGGTCTCTGCAATGTGTTGGATTTAAAACGGCCGCCCGGTCGTGGATTGCAGCCCGCTGTTGACAAAGACAGAGCCAGCCCTCTAAACTTCTGAGGGTAATATGGACGCGAACGTTTCCAGGGGCTTTGCAGGGGTAGCCCTTTGAACACTCCATCATGAACTATAAAGCATAGCAGGCAAACAACGGTGATGAGCCTTCATACCCACTTGGGTTTTTATTTGCATCCATTTCGCTGGAAATAACCTACCTGATTGAGGACTTCTGATCCCAGAAACGCCACTGTTTGCTTACGCCCAGGGGGCGGGGACATAATACTAATGGGGAGAGCTCCAGCAGGTGATGAATTTGTGCCACTGAGGAAGAGAGCCTTCGCTCTCGAAATGCATTTGGCAGCTAATCATGTTTGGAGAGCGTCATCTTTGTAACCCTGCCGGCAAGTTTGTGAAATAAAGGAGTTCGCTACAGAGTTCGTGTGTGGCTGCTTCCAAGTGGGTCTCTGCAATGTGTTGGATTTAAAACGGCCGCCCGGTCGTGGATTGCAGCCCGCTGTTGACAAAGACAGAGCCAGCCCTCTAAACTTCTGAGGGTAATATGGACGCGAACGTTTCCAGGGGCTTTGCAGGGGTAGCCCTTTGAACACTCCATCATGAACTATAAAGCATAGCAGGCAAACAACGGTGATGAGCCTTCATACTCACTTGGGTTTTTATTTGCATCCATTTCGCTGGAAATAACCTACCTGATTGAGGACTTCTGATCCCAGAAACGCCACTGCTTGCTTACGCCCAGGGGGCGGGGACATAATACTAATGGGGAGAGCTCCAGCAGGTGATGAATTTGTGCCACTGAGGAAGAGAGCCTTCGCTCTCGAAATGCATTTGGCAGCTAATCATGTTTGAAGAGCGTCATCTTTGTAACCCTGCCGGCAAGTTTGTGAAATAAAGGAGTTCGCTACAGAGTTCGTGTGTGGCTGCTTCCAAGTGGGTCTCTGCAATGTGTTGGATTTAAAACGGCCGCCCGGTCGTGGATTGCAGCCCGCTGTTGACAAAGACAGAGCCAGCCCTCTAAACTTCTGAGGGTAATATGGACGCGAACGTTTCCAGGGGCTTTGCAGGGGTAGCCCTTTGAACACTCCATCATGAACTATAAAGCATAGCAGGCAAACAACGTGGATGAGCCTTCATACCCACTTGGGTTTTTATTTGCATCCATTTCGCTGGAAATAACCTACCTGATTGAGGACTTCTGATCCCAGAAACGCCACTGTTTGCTTACGCCCAGGGGGCGGGGACATAATACTAATGGGGAGAGCTCCAGCAGGTGATGAATTTGTGCCACTGAGGAAGAGAGCCTTCGCTCTCGAAATGCATTTGGCAGCTAATCATGTTTGAAGAGCGTCATCTTTGTAACCCTGCCGGCAAGTTTGTGAAATAAAGGAGTTCGCTACAGAGTTCGTGTGTGGCTGCTTCCAAGTGGGTCTCTGCAATGTGCTGGATATATATATATATATATATATATATATATGTATATATATATATATCTTTCAACAGATTCGCCCAGATACGACACTGCACTCCACTTCAGTTAGGTACAACCTTTTGTTTGAAAGGCATTCGGCTTTCCATCCCATTGTTAACTCCCTTGACCCCAAAGCTTTCTTGCTTCTCTTCAGAGGCCCGTGTCAACAACCATTGCAACTATTGCTTCCCCTGCTCACTTTTTCAAATGTATTGGCTTCCGGTGCACTGGGACATGTAGTCATTATTGTTAATTTTTAGCCTCCAGTGGGTTTGTTGTAGGAACGTATTTTGGGACATCTTTTTACAGTCCTCCAGTAGACTCCAGGACAGGATTCCAAATGCCTAATTAATTCGCCTGTTGTGCCACAGAGATGAAATCTTTCACTCTTCCAGACCCTGGTTTAATTTTGGGCGGTGCGTCGTCTCCACGGCCTGGAACCGCTGTGATTTTATGTCTTTCAACAGATTCACCCAGATACGAGACCGCACTCCACTGTAGGTGGGTACAACCTTTTGTTTGAAAGGCATTCAGCTTCCCATCCTGTTGTTAACTCCATTGACCTTACACGTTTCTAAACTTTTTTGCTTCTCTTCAGAGGCCCCTGTCGACAACTATTGCAACTATTGCTGCCACATCTTACTCTGCGTGCTTTTTCAAATTTATTGGCTTCCGGTGCGCCACCATAGTAGGAATTAGTTGAATAACACACGCTGGGACTGTGGAAATGTGCTTTTTAATGAGCAACCCCGGTGCAGGGTTCACCCTTCTCTGTCCACGGTCCTTAGACTAACAAAATAGAGATTGACACTGAAGCTGAAATTCAAAATACCAAGTTTATTCACTCATGAGTGAGACCACGTCCATACAACACCCTCAAGTGTTCCAGGAGGTAGTGGCTTGAATACACAGACCATGGTCCTTATATACAGAGTTTTTTGCACTGGTAAGCATGGAGTTACATATAGAAGGTACAAGCATACACAGGAATAACTACCGACAAACAAGGACGGATGGAGATAACTTAGGGCCAGATGTAGGTCACCAAATACCGGTCGGTAACGGCCGAATTCGCCCGTTACCCACCGGTATTTGGTGATTGAGATGTAGGGGCCATTATTTTACAGAATCGGTAAATTTACCGATTCGGTAAATTTACCGATTCTGTAAAATACAGAATCGGTAATTTTACCGATTCGGTAAATCCATATGTAGGTGACACTCCTAAGAGTGCCACAGGCCCTTAAGAGTCGGTATTTTACCACCCAATCCTATTGGGTGGTAAAATACCGAATGCAGGTGTGCATGCACATCTGTGCATGCACACCTGTGCAATGTGACACACAGACATGCCCTTAGGGCATGTATGTGTGCCACATGTCACACATGCCTGTACTTGGGGTGCTAGAGGGTGTCAAAGTGACACCCCCTGCACCCTTGCAGGATTCGGTATTTACCGAATCGGTAAATACCGAATCGGTATTGCCCATTGATTCCTATGGGCTTCAAGGCCCATAGGAATCAATGGGCAATACAAATGTTACCGATTCGGTAATTCAAAAACAAAAATTACCTACATCTCCCTCCTTCATATTTACCGATTCATAAATACCGAATCAGTAAAATTCGGTATTTATGAGTCGGTAAATAGAAGTTACCTACATCTGGCCCTTAGTCAGCAAAGTGGGAGGGGGAACAGAACTGCTTACAGTAGCAAAGAGTGATCGACAGTTACATTTTTAGCCAGGTGCATTCTAGCAGCTACAGGCCTTTTCTCATACATTGCTTTGGCTCAGTACAGAAGGAGTTAACTAAAGCTGATGACACAAGCATAATAGAAAGGCAAGCAACAGTGAAGAAGGAAGAATTACATAGCTGACAAAATGTATACCACAAACAAGATGTCTTCAGCTCATGCTAACGCCAATCTTTTTTGATTTCCACCGACGGCCCTTTTAGCATTAGCTGAAGGCATCTCTATGATTTGGAAGGTACATGGAAGATATCATTTACATCTATTCTCATGAGTTTATCAATTTCCTGGTCTATTGCTAGGCGGGCATTTACATTCCTAGCATTTTGTTAAGTCGGTATACACGAGGTACAGGTAGAAATACAAGGGAACAGAGCATCGGGCCACATTGAATATATAGACAAAAAAATTCAAAGAATTGCAGCCAATATACATAGAGCTGACAGTAATGTCCAGCCCTATACAGTAAACACATTCCATAGCCATCCAGTCAAAGTCCATGTCCCTGAATCCTGGGTGGATTTCAGTGTCTATTTTGTGCATCTTGGAAATTGCTTCAAAAACTGAAGGGGCGTGGTCAGGGATGTATACAAAGCAGCTGCTCCCAATGATGCGACATGCTCCACCACGTTCAGCCAGTATGACATCGAGGACCATCCTGTTTTGGAGCGCCACAATTCTTGCAATTTGTAGTTCTTCTGTGATATTTCCAAGTGCCATGGCTGTCTGATTGGTTACAACCTCTACAACTCGTGTCAAACGTTGGATCTTTCTGTGGTATAAGGTCGCACCAACAAAGAAGAATAGTCCCAAGTTAAAGTCAATATACTAGTGCAGGGCAGTATCAGTTTGATCCACCTCATCATTGTTTATTGTCCTCTTGAATCGGCTCTTAGAAATGTCATTATACAATTTATAGTCTTTATGGTAGGATGCAGGTGCCAAAAACACAGGTGGAAGCAAAAAGGACACATAGCAGCTTCCAGACCACCCAATAGGTAGGTGGTAATAACCTTTACTTCCACAAATGAAATAGTTGTTGTGTGAGGACCAAAAACTATTATTGTTTATTCCAGGCCAATACTGCTCACACAGAGATCCGCTTGAGCTCTAGTAACAGTGAGTCCAATAATGAACATACACTTTTGATCACAGACTCTTGCAGCAGTTTGCTTCTTCTCCTTAGGCATGTTCATCTCGTCGTTGAACAATAAAACAGATGGTGCCCTAAGGTCCTGGGCAGACATTGGTTTCTTCACTGAGGTCGAGACGAGCAGTCCCTAAAAGGCTACCCCCACTTTGTAGTCAGCCTTTAACCACCCGGGACGGTGGCTCAAACAGACTTTTTCAGCAACTAAGTGTCTTTCTTCCTGGGTCGGAGCTGATATCGAGATGTACCAGGGATCGTGTGGTCCGGGAAGACTTCCTCAGGTCCTTCACGTAACGTAGCTTGTCCTTTTTGTGTAGCCAGGATGTCGTGGTGATCAGCCAACGCAGCTGGGCTTACTAGGACAATATCCGGCAATGTGTCGCATGAACCCAGTTCTTCCGGTTGGTCACTCGAACCACAGTCTTGATAGCCAGGAGCACCTGCTCAGGGCCTCGCCATCTGGGTGCTAGGGAGCTGGCTCTCTGGAAGGACTTGACTACCACGTAGTCTCCAGGGTGCAAGCAGTGGCCCTCACCTTTTGACCTATCTGGAAGAGTCTCCCGAACCTGTTTATAAATAGAAGACAAACTGTCAGTCAACTGAGACAAATAGTCATTCATCAATACATAGGGTACATCATGAATAGGGCCTGGCTTAGGAATCCCCCAAATATTCATTGGCCTTCCGAAAACCACCTCATATGGTGTGAGGCCAGATCATGTATGTGGTATTCATCTAATAGATTGCAATGCGTCAGGCCATTTCAAAGATGTGGAAGCCTGTATTTTAGCCAATTTTAGTTTCAGGGTAGAATTGTAACCTTCCACTAGTCCTGCTGATTGGGGGTGAAAAGCAGCATGAAACTTCTGCTTAGTTCCTAACCCTTTCATGAGATACTCAACAACTTGCCCCATGAAATGGGGTCCTTTGTCACTCCATAAAACTCAACAAATTCCAAATCTAGGGAAAAACTCCTTTCGGAGTACCTTTGCTGTAGTAAGAGCTGTATTATCCTTTGTGGCGTATGCCTCCACCCATTTACTAAAGGCACACATCACTACCCGAACATACTTCAGATTATTACAGTGTTCAAGCTGATATAATCCATTTTCAGAACCTCAAAAGGTACAGTAGGTATTGGAAACCCTCCTGTTGGAGTTCGTATTCCCTTTCCACGATTATACTGCAGACAAATCAGACAGGACTTTACTAGTTTCTTAGCTGTACCGAAAATCGCTGGATGATCCCAAACTTGCATAAGTTGCTTTGCTATTGAGGATGCTCCAACATGTGCCGGCCCATGTGCCATGTGAAACATAAGGTGTAAATAGGCTGTGGGTAGCTTCCCTTTTGTAATTTATTTATTCCTCCAACAGCCCTCATCGTCCAATGCTCCCTCCGTGGACCATTGGTCTAATTTATCGACAGAGGCAGATCGTTGCATGTCCAGCACTTCTTGCCTGGCATCATTCCATCGTACAGCCTGTGATTTAACTACATACATAGATGTAGTACTTTGTTGCATTGCAGTCTCACAAGCTGTGTAGTCTGCAAAGGCATTGCCTGCTCCTACTTTGTCAGTCACTTTCTTGTGTGCTACACTTAACAATTGCCACTTTCTTAGGATATGTCAAGGCAGTAAGGAGATTATATACTAATTCCCCAAGCAATATTTGTGCCCCATGTGAAGTGAGAAAGCCTCTTTCCTTCCAGAGTTGGGCAAAGCTATGTACCACGCCAAAGGCATATTGGCTATCAGTGTAAATATTAACAAGCAAATCTGTACTGAGCTCACATGCTATCAGTGCTATCAGTATCAACTCTGCAGATTGAGCTGTCTTCTGTGGGATACGAGCTGTCTTAACTACTGTCTGAAGTGTTGTAATTGCATAAGCAGCAGATGTAGTACCATCAGGCAACTTCAGGCAAGACCCATCAACCCACAATTCCCCATTAACACTGGAAAGCGGTGTATCTTGTAGGTCAATACGACCCTTTGTTTGTTCTTCAGTAAGGGATATACAGTCATGTAGCTCTTGTGACTGAGACTGGGTAGCTGGGAATGGCAATAATGCAGCAGGATTCAGATTCAAACATCTTTTCAGTGTGATATGAGGAGCCTAAAGTGTCAATTCATAGCCTGTCAAACGGGCACTAGTCAAACGTGTTTTCATTTGGTTTAACAAAGCATCAACTGAATGGGGTACTAGCACAAGCAATCTATGTGACAAGACTATTCCCTCACTCTGACGTATGGACACAGCTGTCGCTGCCCCGGCTCGAAAACACCCAGGCAATGCACGAGCAACAGGATCAAGGACAGTTGAGAAAAATTCACGAGGACTTTACTTATCACCGTGTATCTGTGTTAAAACTGAGAGAGCGCAAGCGTCCCTCTTGTGTACATGGAGTGTGAAGGCCTTAGTGTAGTCTGGAGTTCCTAATACTGGTGCAGAACAAAGACCGTGATGGAACTGTAGAAAAGCATTCTGGCATTCAGTGGTCCATGAGAGAGGCATCGGAGTGTCTTTAGTCAAAAGGGCCAACAGAGGTTTAATAATGTGAGAAAATCTAGGGATCCACTGCCTACAGAAAGAAGTAAGGCCAATCAGTGCATTAACATCCTTCTGAGTACGGGGCACAGGCATGTCCAAAATAGTTTGAATGCGATCTGGTATGAGTGACGTGCCTCCTTTGAAAGGGGGTGACCTAAGTAGGTAACCTGCTGTCTACAATATTGCAATTTCTTCCGAGAGACTTTTGTGAGGATGAGAGGCAAGGAATGATAATAGGGACAGTGTTCCTTCTTCACACTGTTCAGGGGTATCAGCAGCCAACAAGATGTCATCTACATATTGAATAAGAGCCACCCCTTTCGGTACAGGAAAGGAATCAAGCTGCCTTTTCAATGCCTGGCTATAAGTGCTAGGACTCTCTGTATACCCTTGTGGATCTCTTCAGAATCTGAAGGATCGATTATTCAAAGTGAAGCTGAACAAATAGCGGCTGTCAGAATGAATAGGTATCGAGAAAAATGCATTCTTCAAATTAATGACACTAAATGTAGTGGCAATAGGAGGAACCATAGTAAGATGTGTCGTGATGTAAGAGACTACCGGGTATTGGGGCACTACGATTTTGTTAACTTCTCGTAAATCAATAATGAATCTGTAAATTTTAGTGTCAGTGTCTTTTTCAAAATAGGAAGAATAGGGCTATTACAAATGTTATAAGGGACTTCTTCCACAACCCCCACTCTGATCAAATCCTGAACAATGTTTATTAATGCTTCTTCGCCTTCTAGAGATATTTTATATTGGGGCAGTCGAGGCACCGAAGCACCTTCCTTCACTTGAATATGTACTGGTGGAATAACCATTTGTCCAACATCAGTATCTGATGTAGCCCATAAAGTACTAGGTAACGATGCCAGAGCAACATCCTCTTTAATGAGACAAGACCTCTCAACCATTGGATAGTTATCATTTAAAATAACACGCACACCTTCTGGGGAACAATGTATTGTAGAACGGAAATGTTTAAGCATTTCGAAACCCACAATGTTATCCGGTGTGTTAGGGGAAAGCAGAAATGGACATGCTGCAGTGAATTTATCAAGACTAAATGCAAGTGGCTGTGACAGTGGGCTAAGTGTAGGTGTCCCATCGAATCCTATTGATGTTATCATTGCGCCAGACAGGGAAGCCCTAGGAACCAATTTTTTTAGACAGAGCACTACGAGTAGCTCCTGTATCAGCCAGAAATTGAACAGTAGAGTCCAAGACATTTGCATCAACATAACGACCTTTCTGATCTTCTGGCACCTCAACCGGTTCCTTACCCAATCCTAGGCATTCCTATGCATAAGTAGAATCCCCAAGACCATCAGTCGAATAATCTGTCATTTGATATTGATTTCGTCTGTCAAAAGTATTAGAATAGTTTGGTCCATGTTCAACTGCCTCAAATCTGGTACGATTTCCTATTTCTCCCCTTTGTCCTGAATCGCCTGGGTGTCCTCTCATACTTCCTCTACACCGTTGATACTGCTGTACTCACAAAAGGGAGACTGGGGAAGACGTAGTCCATGAACTCTTGCTGGCCTTTAGGCGACCAGCTATTTCTGGCAACATGTTAGCGACAAATTTGGCGACAAACAGATGCTTACCCGTGTCATCTGTCAATGACTGTCCACTAAACTCATGGAATGTCTCTTCAAATTGTGTAAAGAAATCAGAAACTGTCTCACCCGCTTTCTGTTTAAAAGACGCTAACGTTGTCCAATCTATTTTCTTAGAGGGGTATAAGAGTTTTCAACTAAGTTACAATAGCTTTGGGAAGATCTAATATCACCTGTTGCGGTTTCTGCGCAGGGTCTCTAGCCACATCTATTTCCTCTAAATTCACCCAAGTATCACCATAAGCTGCAATATCGTCTACCTTCTGAATTGTTCTCCACATATCAGGGGGTAAAATAAGTCAAAAAAACATATCAATATCTGGCAGGGTCATAGTGCAGGAGCTAATAGCTCCTTCCACTTCTTCATAAAAAGCGGTCAGATTTTTACGCAGATCAGGCAAAGCAGCTTTAAGAGCCATAACATCTGCTCTACTCCAAGGGGATAGACCCAATTATAAATACAATATCCCTTTGCCTCATCTGAGGTTTTATCCTCATCCATTCCCGCTCCATTTGGGGGAACATACAGAGGTGCTGCTTCACGCATTGGTTTCATAACAGCTTCACTACTACTAGGTTTGTTTGCATCTACTGAGGCATCTACTACCTTTGTCTGAGATGGAGCTATTTCTCCAATGTTATTTTGTCTAGTTAACTCTTTCTCTTTTCGTAAACGCAATGTTCCATCTCATAATTTGACCACTTGCCTAATCATATCAGGTAAGTTTGAAAAAAGGAAAGTCCCATCTACTAACTGTTTATAATCAATACCTATATCATCTGGCTCTGTTTCATTAGAATTATGCTGCTAACCATATATTACCTCCCAAGAGAATTTTTCTAAAAATATAACTGTTTGGTGTTTTCCCAAGTCTGAACTGTAACTGTGAGGACCGTCGCTGTAGTAGTAGTAGTTTCTCTTCCTCGGTCAAAGTAGAGCGAGTTAGCCGCCCACCTTGCTTATCTTTATCTTTTTCATCTGACGACAAATGCTCCTCGTCAGAAACCTCATTCTCAGGGGCACTAGGGATTTATTTGGGAGTGGAGGTCTATCTAACAAGATGGAATCATCTTGAGATTTATTAAGTATGGGATAAATAGGGCACCTAAAAGGGTACTGGCCAGTTACCTATAAACAACGCACCCTTTCCTCTTTGTCTTTTATTTCCTTCATTTCCTTATTTTTCAATTCCAATGCTTTTTGATATATCATTTTACGCTGCTCTTTTTCTGCTATGGCTTCTTCTTTCCTCACTTTCTCTTGCACTTCTTTCTCCCACATTCGTACACAATCAAACATATCTTGTCGACTCCTACGTTTAAATAAAACACTGCTCTACATACGTAATCTTTTTAAAGTCAAATGACCCATTCACAGGCCATCGTAAATCAGGATCCTTTTTCGTATATTTGTTCCACAGTGTACTATACATTATGGAAGAAATACCGTATTTAATGTACACATGCCTATTATGTGTCCCCTCTGGGGGAGCCGGCTGACTTCTTTCTAAATCCATTTTGGTACCTCCAAGACGGCAACACAGCCTATGGAGTGTGCCAAATTTTTGTAAAATATTATATTCCTAAAATATTCAAAAGTAGAGAAAAAGCTCCAGATTACCTGCCTTTATTTTCTGCAAAAAATAATTCAAACAAACAAAACCAGAATCTAGGCCAAGCAAATCAAGAGTGCCGCTTCAGCGACCTTACCAAACAAGAGTCTCCAACTTCCAACTGCCAATCTCCTGGTCGACCTAATGGTCACTGCAAATACTTGCGCCAAAGGAAACCTCAGTCGGGAACGGCCACCACCTGGCGGGTCAGATCAAGAAAACCTGAAAAATCACTTTGGCTGCAAAGACAAGGGTCTCCACATGCAGGACGTCTCCTCAGTAGAATTCCAATCTTCTGTCAATACCACTCCTTTGGGCAGCCGCGTCTCCGATGAATACCCATGTTGGGCACCAAACTGTGGAAATGTTCTTTTTAATGAGCACACCAGTGCAGGGCTCACCCTTCTCTGTCCACGGGTCCTTAGACTAACAAAATAGAGATTGAAAGTGAAGCTGGAATTCAAAATAACAAGTTTATCCACTCATGATTTTTCTGCACTGGTAAGCATGTAGTTACATATAGAAGGTACACGCAAACACAGGAATAACTACCGACAAACATGGGCAGATGGAGATCACTAAGCCAGCAAAGTCGGAGGGGGAACAGAACTCAAGTTTCAAGTTTATTTTATTTTGTGTGATTAATTAAAATCTTACAAAAAAAATAGCTAATATATCATCAAAGTTAAAAAAAAAGTTATAAAACAATCAATCATTTAGGTTTATATCCAAAAACATGATTATATAAAATACATATTAGCACAATCCAATAGGAAATCAAATAAAAACCTCCAACTTTTTCCCTACAGTACATAGAAATTTCACAAATGCAGAATTCATTAATAAGTCTTCAGAATTTAAACATGCTATCAGGGCTTGCCTACATGTCCTCACTCCACGGTTATTGAACAGTCTCTTAAGTGTAAGTTTTCTTTCACATTCCAGTTCCGGGCAAAGACACAATAAATGTATAATGTTTTCTTGTCCGCATTTACAGAGCCTGCATAATTTGTCATTTTCTGTTCTCTTCCATGGTGGTAAGTGACATAATCCTGGCAAACAACCAAATCTAGCATTGATAAAGATGTGTTTATTTTTCTTAGACCATGATGTTTCCAGTTATTCTTGCACCTTTTTTCTTTTAAAGCCATTTATAATTGGCCATGCATGATTTCTTTTTACAAGCATATCTTTATCCTTTATCAAGGAGAGATGATTAGTAAGTTTATTAATTGTTTTTTTAAACTTTTCTGTGCGATTGTGGTGTTCCAAATCGATGTTATGCCGAATTCTTCTATCGCTGTGTTTAGATAGGACCAGACATGTAATTTTCTGTTATATTTTACTTCTTGCCACAATAGCCGAGACATTTGGTTATCTTGATCATTTTTTATTCTATTCCATACTTTAAGTGCTTGCCCTTTCCATGCATGTAGGTGATTTATTAGCCCAAATTCCAACCTCACCTGTACTTGTGAGGCATTCTTTGGCAGGGAGAATAACATTTTGTAAGTTTTAGCCACCGCACTATTAATGATCTCTGCATCCTTACCGTTTATTGCCTCGCTACCATACGTTAAAGTTGGTAGTAATTTTGCAGCAATTACTTTTAAAAAAGGGCGATAAAACAAATCACTTATATTTTTCTGAATAGTCCTAAATGCCGCAGCAAGGGTATTTGCTTTCCTTGTGATATCCAATTTTTGTGGAAGGAAGTTTCCATTGGGCCCGATTCACAGAATGAACTTAAGACTCAATCCTAAACTTACTAGTATTTTGGTATTCACAGAATGCACTTACTACTTTTGACATTCACAGAATGAACTTACTACTTTTGGTATTCACAGAAGTTAGGATTTTGTCTTAAGTTTGTCTTAAGACAGACTTAAGACAGACTTAAGTTAGCTTAGTATTTTGGTATTCACAGAATGCACTTACTACTTTTGACATTCACAGAATGAACTTACTACTTTTGGTATTCACGGAAGTTAGGATTTTGTCTTAAGTTTGTCTTAAGACAGACTTAAGACAGACTTAAGTTAGCTTAAGTCTGTCTTAAGTCTGTCTTAAGACAAACTTAAGACAAAATCCTAACTTCTGTGAATACCAAAAGTAGTAAGTTCATTCTGTGAATGCCAAAAGTAGTAAGTGCATTCTGTGAATACCAAAATAGTAGTAAGTTTAGGATTGAGTCTTAAGTTCATTCTGTGAATCGGGCCCTGTGTCATTAAAAATAACACCAAGATATTTATAGGAAACAACTTGTTCTAATTCATTGTCTTCCAAGAACAATTTATATTTATGTTTAAGTTGCGTGTTCTTTGTAATAATCATTACATTGCTCTTGGCTTCGTTTATTACCATGCCATTTGCCTTTGAATATTTTAAGACGCCGTCGATTAGTCGTTGCAATCCAATTTTGGTATGACTTAAGAGTATAACATCATCAGCATACAACAAGTTTGATATCTGTTTGTCTGCTAACTTTGGAGGATGTGCATTGATTTAATTCAAAACGGTAGAAAGATCAGCTAAAAATAAATTACAAAGTAAGGGGGCCAGGACGCATCCTTGCTTAAGTCCGCTAGACGTGGGGATTTTGTCTGTTATTGTGTGTCCATCGCCAATCCTCACCCTGACCCAGGTATCGGAGTGCAAAAGCTTAATCATTTTTAACAATGTGTCCGAAATTCTTTGTTTTTTAGTTTTACCCACAAAGGTTGTCTGTCATCACAATCAAAAGCAGATTTAAAATCAACAAAACAAAAATATAAAGGTTGTTTTGCTAAAATTGCCTTATCAATTAGTACAGATAATATTAGTATATTTGTAGATGTTCCAAGACCCTTAATGAAGCCTGTATGATTAGGGGGCAGTACCTGCTTCTCCTTTGCCCAATCAGTTAAAGTCATTAATAGGATCCCAGCAAATAGTTTTGCATCAGTATCTTGAAGGGTAATTAAATGATGGTTTTCCGGCAATTGCAAATCCCCTTTCTTAAAGATAGGAGAAATTAATGAGCCTCTCCATGATTTCAGAATTAATCCACTCTGAACCACTTCATTAAAGACATCAGTTAGATAGACAGAACTGCTTACAGTAGCAAAGAGTGATCGACAGTTACATCTTTAGCCAGGTGCATTCTAGCAGCTACAGGCCTTTTCTCATACATTGCTTTGGCTCAGCACAGGAGTTAACTAAAGCTGATGACACAAGCAGAATAGAAAGGCAAGCAACCGTGAAGAAGGAAGAATTACATAGCTGACAAAAAACGGATGCCACAAACAAGATGGCTTCATCTCATGCTAACGCCAATTATTTTCGATTTCCACAGGTCATCAGTGATGTCATTTGAGATGTCATCAGTGATCTCATGAGTGATGTCACTGACCATGTCATGAGTGATGTAATATGTGACGTCATCTGCAGTGCATTGCGGGCGCGCAAGTTATAGTTAGCTGAACTAACTATAACGGTGGAATTTCAATGGTTTTGTACAAGTAAAATGTCCAACTAACTATAACGCCCCTGAAACCTATGTTTTTTTCAGTGAATTTCTAAGGTTTTTTAAATGCTAATTTCTAAATATAACGATCCTGAAACCTATGGTTTTTTCAGTGAACTTCAAAGGTATTTTGAATGCTAATTTGCAACTATAACGTGCCTGAAACCTATGGTTTTTTCAGTTAATGTCAAAGGTTTTTAAAATGCTAGTTTTCAACTATGCCTACAGAGGTAGGACATGTGAAGAAATAAGAAAAAACATACAGAAAGAAGATAAATAAATGCAGAAAGAAGCAACAGAAGTCCTCAAAGACGAAGAAAAGTGCAGGAAGAAGGAAGACGTGCAGAAAGAACAAACAGAGAAGCAGAAAGAGGCCTTGTTGCAAAATCATCCTGTACCCTCAACTATATAAGATGGGTATTGGTGGTAAATGACTCTGACTAGCCTGTCGTAGAGCCAGTGCTATGCTAAAAGACACTTAGAATACAGTTAAAACACCTACATACACTAGGGAACATTATGCGTTGGGGTACTCCAGTGATTACCATGACCTCCTCTTTAAGACCCTAGTACATAATAGGGCAGGGGTATTAAAACTACCTTTTAAAACGCGCCACAGGGCACGTTTTCACACTGGTGAAGGGAGGGGGGCTGAGCTGACTTGTGCAAACACACCCTGTGGCCGTTTTAATTTGGGGGATCCTGAGTGTCCCTTGGGTCCAACTAGTCTACCAGGTATCTCCAGTTAGCGCCACAGAGCTGCGTTGCACAGAGGTGTAAAAAGGGGCATGGCCTGGACCACCTCTCTGCAACGAAGCACAGTGGCGCTTACACCTCTCTGCAAGGGTGCTTACTGGAAGCACCTAGTGGGCTAGTTGGTCCCCAGGGGCCCTCCTGATTGAAGGGGAATTATTTCCCCAACTTAAAACGCGCCACAGGGCATGTTTGTACACGTCACCTCAGGCCCCATCCCCTCCCTTCCCACTCTGTAAACGCACCCTGTGGGCATTTTAAGTTGGGAGATTAAGTCCCCTTGAATCCTGAGGGTCCCTAGGGTCAAACTAGCCCACTAGGTACCTCCAATAAGCACCCTTGCAGAGAGGTGTAAAAAGGGACACTGCCTGGACCACTCCTCTGCAACGCAGTGCAATGGCGCTTACTGGAAGCACCTGGTGGGCTAGTCAGCCCCCAGGGGCTCTCAGGATTGATGGGGAATTATTTCCCCAACTTAAAATACGTCACCTCAGGTCCCGTCCCCTCCCTTCACTAATGTGTAAACGAGCCCTCTTGCCGTTTTAATTTGGGAGATTAAGTCCCCTTGAATCCTGAGGGTCCCTAGGGTCAAACTAGCGCACTAGGTACCTCCAGTAAGCGCCACAGAGCTGCGTTGCAGAGAGGTGTAAAAAGGGGCGTGGCCTTTGAACACCTCTCTGCAACACAGTTCCCTGGTGCAAACTGGAGGTACCTGGAGGACTATTTGGCCCTCAGGGACCCTCACTATTGAAGGAGAATTAATTCCCCAACTCACAACTCGCCAGGGGGCGCATTTGCACAATGGTGAAGGAAGGTGTGGGGCCTGAGGTGACATGTCTGCAAACACGCCCTGTGGCGCGTTTTAAGTTGGGGAATTCATTCCTCTTCAATCCTGAGGGTCCCTGGGGGCCAACTATCCCACCAGGTACCTCCAGTATGCGCTAGAGAGCTGCGTTGCAGAGAGGTGTTCAGAGGCCACGCCCCCTTTTACGGCACTCTGCAACACAGCTCCGTGGCACTTACTGGAGGTACCTGGTGGGCTAGTTGGCTCCCAGGGACCCTCGGGATTGAAGATGAATTAATTCCCCAACTTAAAACGTACCACAGGGTGTGTTTGCACATATGTCAACTCAGGCCCCGCCGCCTCCCTTCACCACTGTGCAAACGAGCCCTGTGGGGCATTTTAAGTTGGGGGATTGGGGGATTAACTCCCCTTGAATCCTGAGAGTCCCTGGGGTGCAACCAGCCCACCTGGTACTTCCATTAAGCGCCACAGAGCTGCGTTGCAGAGAGGTGTAAAAAGGGGCGTGGCCTCAGAACACGTGTCTGCAACGCAGCTTCCTGGAGCATACTGGAGGTTCCTGGTGGGCTAGTTGGCCCCCAGGTACCTCCCAGTATTCAAGGGGAATTAGTTCCCTAACTGCAAACGCGCCAGAGTGCTGCAAGGAGGGGGCGTGGCCTCCGGCGCGATGCCGGTCTATTTTTTTTTTAACAAGGTTCGTCTTGTTCCCGGAAGTGATCTAAAGTCTTGGGGTCTGGGTCCCCATATTTATACTCATTTTCCCTTTGTTCTCTGAAGGCGGGGAGGCCTTTGCTTAGTCCAAACCGGTTCTGGTCAGTCCTGGAGCACTTTATTGACAAGACTCCTTCTTTCCTTTCACAGTGTAGGCCAGGGACATCAGACACACCACAGGAGGTGGAGCCAGCATTGTGGAGGAAAGTCACAGCCCTGTTTACATCCCAGGTGCAACTCCTCCCACCCATCTACATGCAGATCTCTCTATTCAGCCCTGTGCTGACTGACTCTGTCTCCTGGAATCCCCAGCCCCTGTCACTCAAACTCCAGACAAGGAATACACAACCTAACAGAGGCAGGCTTGGATAGTTAGGCAAGAAAATACCTACTTTCTAAAAGTGGTATTTTCAAACACAGAATGTTAAAATCAACTTCACTAAAAGATGTATTTTATCATTCTAAGTTCAGGCATACTAAACTCAAATTTCTACCTAGTTCCCTGAGTCAGTTGGGTTTATAAGATGTAATAATCAAACTGCCCATTCTGGCCTATGGGGAACAGGTAGCCTTGCAATACTGAAAACGAAAATGGCTGTAATTTACTATTAGGACATGCCACACACATCAGGGCATGTCCTACCTTACACTTACAATGCACCCTGCTTTTGGGCCTACCTTAGGGGAGTCTGATATGAAGAAAAGGGAAGGTTAAGGGCAGTGGTTCCCAAACTTTTTTGACCCGTGGCTCCCTTGACCTAATTGGCAGTTGGCCGTGGCTCCCCACCATTTTTTTACCCGCGCACCGGGGTGCCTCGGTGCACCCTTTGGGAACCACTGGTCTACATGAAGAATCAAGTCTAGACGTGATGAAGGATTCAGAGAGTAGCCATCACTGTCATAAAACTTTATTTGCAATCACAAAGATCTTATAAAGTACATCTCAATGCATTAAGCACTCCCACTAAAAGTAACCAGGCTAGAGAAAGGCTCAAGGAGCTCTGTGGCATTACAAGAAGTTTACATGAGGAAGTTTACGTGAGGTGGGCTCTGATCATGGGCATCCGCAGAAATGTTTTCGTGGGGGGGCACATTTTTTACTTCATCACCATCCCCCTTGCACCCTTTAACCCTCTGCCTTACACCCTTCTCCCCCTCCACCTTGCACCCTTCTCCCCCTCCCCCTTGTACCCTACTCCACCTCCGCCTTGCACCCTTTTCTGCCTTGCACCCTTCTCCCCTCTGTCTTGCACCCTTCCCCCCTCTGCCGTGCACCCTTCTCCCCTCTGCCTTGCACCCTTCTCCCCTCTGCCTTGCACCATTCTCCCCACTGCCTTGCACCCTTCTTTTCTCTGCCTTGCACCCTTCTCCTCTCTGCCTTGCACCCTTCTCCCCTCTGCCTTGCACCCTTCTCCCCTCTGCCTTGCACCCTTCTCCCCTCTGCCTTGCGCCCTTCTGCCCTCTGCCTTGCACCCTACTGCCCTCTGCCTTGCACCCTTCTGCCCTCTGCCTTGCACCCTTCTGCCCTCTGCCTTGCACCCTTCTGCCCTCTGCCTTGCACCCTTCTGCCCTCTGCCTTGCACCCTTCTCCTCTCTGCTTTGCACCCTTCTCTACCTTGCATCCTTCTCCCCTCTGACTTGAACCCTTTTCCCCTCTGCCTTGCACCCTTCTCGGCCACCCCCTTGCACCCTTCCCACCCAATGGAGGGGGCTGCCACCTGGAACAATGGCACCATTTCAAAAGCATGATGGACTCCCCGTGCCTAAAAATGAATGTGTCCGTCTGTAACGCAACTGGTGCTAATGTAAAGCGCTCTGATGCCTTCGGGTGGAGTTTGCGCCATATAAAATTGCAAAAATATACTTGGTAGGGGGGCCTTGTGCTGCTTTTGGGGAGCATTGAAACAGATGACGTAGTCAAATTACAAAGAGCACGGCGCAAGAGGCTTTTCACATCACCATAAATTCATAAACAGCCTCTGAAGACGTATAACCAGTAGGCGCTTTATACAGCGCTATATATGAAGCTGTGTGTGGTCCGCGGTGCGCAGTGTGCCTACATGAAACAGTGGAGATTTGGAGGGATTTATGAGACCAGATTGAGGCCCTCGCCCAGGACCATATATGTAGGACGACGAGGCCACACAAGGGATTCACAGGAGGATTTCCTCAAGGGAGCAGAGCAGGAACACAAAACTGAAAGACAACACACCACACCCTCCAACATGCAGCAGTCACGAGTGACGACCCATCAACGAGGAGTGAGGCAAAGACAGAAGCTGGCAGAGTGCGGCTGCATCAGGGCATAAGGCGCCCACCCAACGCTCTCCACCAGGCCCCTGAACCTGCACCCACCCAGCGCTCTGCACCAGGCCCCTGACCCTGCACCCACCCTGCACCCACCCACCCAACGCTCTCCACCAGGCCTCTCACCCTGCACGCACCCAATGCTCTCCACCAGGCCCCTGACCCTGCACCCACCCAACGCTCTCCACCAGGCCCCTGACCCTGCACCCACCCAACGCTCTCCACCAGGCCCCTGACCCTGCACCCACCCTGCACCCACCCACCCAAAGCTCTCCACCAGGCCCCCCACCCTGCACCCACCCACCCAACGCTCTCCACCAGGCCCCTGACCCCACACCCACCCGCTTAATGCTCTCCACCAGACCCCTGACCCTGCACTCACCCTACGCTCTCCACCAGGCCCGTAACCCTGCCCCTACCCACCCAACGCTCTCCACCAGGACCCTGACCATGCTCCCACCCAATACATCAAATACAACAGCAAGTCTCCAAAATAAATATCCAAAGCGATTAAGTTGAATGCACATAGCCGGAAAAAAAATGAAATACGTCCAATAATAACCTTACTAAACTTACTAGTCACTTACTAGTTAGAGTCCAGTTTCAAACAAGTTGCCACACAGAGTTAATCAGATAACAGTTAGTTCATTCAAAGAAATAATAATTCTCAACTCAGAATCTGAAGTATGATTCTGCACTGTAGGATGAAGCACCCAGGTCCCACATAGACATAATTGAATTGATGAGCATAACCATGAATTACCATGGAGTGGAGACTGACGCTATTGCAGCAACAATACATTCTATTTTACTGCTTAACACATGGCCCCATGCTCCTCCTACTGCATTCTTTAAGCATAAGGCGTCAGGTTTAATTTTGCCTCATGTTCTGATATGGCAAAAAATTAAAAAAGTGCAGTGCTGTAATGAAAACACTTACGGCTATTTCGCCTAGCAATAAAAACAGGTAATATTGTGTTAGGTTCCATGAACACTTAAACCATTATTTACAATACCTGCAACGGTCCCAGGCAAATACGAACTGCTAGAGAAAACATTAGTGCTTGTTCTATTTAAGGAATGACATATGCGTACCAACAAAATTAGGTTTGAAGAAGTTTACAGAAAATGATTAACTATTATAGTGAAGTTGTACTCAGCAGGAGTTCTGAGCTGAAAATCTCAAGTCATTTGCACAAAAGCTGACATTTCTTTTTTTATTTCCATGTTACTAGGAGGCCCGAAGAGCACCAGTCATGTTACACAAGGATACATTCATTTATTCTGTTTTGGTAGGCGCTGGGAGATTGGTGATTTGCCCAGAATGACACAGGATTCTGAGCTGACGTCAAAGGTCGAACCCGGTTCCCCAGCTCCAAAATTGTCAGCTCGCAGTTTCACTGCATTTTGAGGATAATTATATTTTTTTTCTCAGACCCACATCCTGCGCAGTGGCGCGGCGCCCCTGGCTTCCCTTCACGGCGCACCAGGGCGCCGCGGCGCACACTTTGGGAACCACAGGTTTAGGGACTGGCAGGCAGGTGGGTGCACTTACCAAGTCGACATGGCAGTACGAAACTACACACAGGCTCTGCAATGGCAGGCCTGAGACACACTTTACAAGCTGCTTCTGTGGGTGGCACAACCAGTGCTGCAAGCCCACTAGCAGCATTTCATCTACAAGCCCGTGGCACACATGGTGCACTGTACTAGGGTCTGACAAGTAAATCAAATAACCCAATCATGCAGTCACTAATCAATACATCAATTTAACATAGGGAGCACTCGCACTGTGGCACTGAATAGCAGTGCCACAGTGCCCAAAGCATCTAACCAGCAAAACAGATCATGCTCACGCCAATGATACCAGGTCTAACACTCCTTCTGAACTCCTGTTTGGTGTGAGAATGTGGGTATCTTACCTCGATAGGCCGCTCGCAGAGAGGTCCTGCCACCATTCTCCCTTCACCGACGCTACAGGAGTAGCCAACCTGCCTTTTTGTCCTGCCAGGAGGCCAGCGCGCAGAGGAGCCGACCAGCGAGGCCGCAGCGGAGGTGAGAGGCGCGGCCCCGGGACTGCGAGGACCAGCAATCAACACCATCAGCTGGTCCTCTTCCCGCGTGAGCCGCGCCCCCTCCCAGTGCCACGCCCCCTTTCACCAAACAAGTACTTTAGTGACTCCATTAACGCGCACCGCGGGACGCGCGCGGGTCGCAGCCCGGGGCTAAGCCCGGGCAAAGGGCGGGCCCTCTGTGGCCCTCCGAGGACCGAGGAGCCGGGCCGGGGCCATATCCCTTTCCATCACCGTCCCTCGTCAGATATTAGTATAAAAAACCTGTGAGTTGGAAACTACTGCTCATATTTTACTTTTGTTTTTTATTTGAGTCTGGAAGTATCATCCATTATGCCCTCCAAATTGGTAACTATGGACAACTTTTTAATTAAAAAGGTTGCACAAATTAACAGCAACAGAAGGGCGTCTCTGGGGTTGGAGCATTCTCCTACAATTATACAGGAGCTTCCATTTACTGTTACAGACACACCTTTGCCAGAGGAGCCCCCTCCCCCCGCCCCGGTAGGCAAAGTAACTACCGTAGTCGCCATGGTCCATGCGGGTCAGCACGATGTGTATTCTAACGTCCAAGCACTCGTGGGGACAGGTATAGGCTCTTCTGAAATATATGAGCCTGCAAAGGAACCCCCTAGAAGATTTAAGAAAGCCCGAGTGAGACGCAGGGGGAAGCAAAGGAAAATCAGCCATAATATTACACAAGGAGGGGGGGGTGAGTTTGGATCTTCATTACAAGTTACAGAAACGAGATCAGCTAAATTAGGAGAAATAGGGGATGCCATCACGCCCAAATGCCCTAGTGATTCTTTGCTTCTTATCGATTTATCACACTCAGGGGTCACAGATAATATTGAAAGCACTTCTGATGACCCCACCATGATAAGTAAGCATCCCTTGTCTAGTACACCTGCTAGTTCATCCATATTGGACCTACTTACTGGGAATGATAGTGTTAGGCTATCGGGCTCCCCAAAACTCCCTATTGAGCCATCGCCCAAGTCTCCTACATCCCCCCTTACTACGAGAAATAGCAAAAAAAGGGGGGGCGAGCCATTGGGAAATCGAGCACATAAAATAAGGAAAGGGGTTGTTCACTCCCCCCAGTCACAAACTGGCCAAACCCAAGTATGTGAGGCGGCTATGATGGCCAAAATTGTAGAACTTATCAGGGGTGTGACGCAACCAATCCTAGATAAGACTATCATGATCTGTGCACATCTAGATCAAATAGAGAAGAAGGTTGAACAGAATTCCCTCCTCTTATCTGACCTGGTAAAGGGGCTAGAAACATCGAAGACGAACTCTTTATTAAGAGCCAACCCACCGGTAAAAGCCATAGTAACAGCTCCCCCTCCAACATTAGTACCTATAACACCAGCATCAATAACACCGGTTCCCGTACAAAAACAGAAATCTGTGCAAGAGGGGGTAAGATCGGGTAGCCCTGCGATTAAGTTAATAACTCCAACCCTACAAATGGCCATACCCCAACTGGCGGCTCCTGTAACTAAGGAGCAAACACCTAAACCAGGGGGAATTCAAATTCAAAACCAAGGTGGTAGTAAGGACTTATTAACGACCAAGTCAAGTAAAGGGAAGGTTTTGGCCATTGCTCCCGAAAAAACTGGTCGTGTCATAGACTTAACCCCTGACTCTGCCCCTTATGTCATTGTAATGGCAGGGGTCCCAGAACTGCCAGCAGGTAAAAGGGAAGACCATGGAGCACTACGGAACAAGGTTGTCTTTTGGCTCCGTGATAATAGACCGTTACCTGCATCAATAAACGGTGAAATTTTAAGTTTAAGGCGTGCTAACTGGGTGGGAGCTAGGCCAAAGGACAGAAATGGCGATGTTATAATCATCAATTTTAAGGATCACAGGGCCGTGAGGCATATTGGGGATTGGTTCGATGCTAAAAGCAGTAACTCCATTTCTACACATCTCCTTTCCTATTTCTATACTTATGCACCCCCACAAAGTTTTAATAACTGGGGCAGGGACAGGCAGCTTATTAAGAAGCCAGTCCACCAACGTCGGGGGTTTGGAAATGTAAGACCATGGGATAGGGTAGGGCCTGGGGGAGTACCGCCTGCGCTGGGTAACTCTGGTTACGCAAGTGGTCAAGGCCCCTCTTTTTATACTCAGAGGCCGGAGGACTTTTATCTCAGAAATGAGCATCAGGTCTATCAATACCCCCCTCTCAGTAATCATTACCCACCATACTTGGGACCTAACCATACCCAAGGTAGACCATGGAACAATATAGGATTGCTTCCACATATGTATAATTTACCGATCCAAAACCGCTTCCAGGTCTTCTCCGGTCTGGATGGGGTAGATTGACAGCAAGTCCAGATTCCCATAGAAACTGTGGTGGGGAAAAACGCCTCTCCCCCAGTTTCTCAAGTTCTAACTAGGGGTGGGGTTCTCTCTAATAGCACTGAGTCCCCCATTGAGACATCTCAAGAACCCCCCACATTAGTTCCTCAAGTTCTTACTAGGGGTGGGGTTCTCTCTAATAGCATTGAGCCCCCCATTGAGCCATCTCTAGAACCCCCCACATTAAATAAGACCTTCACTCTTGATAGGCTGACACCTTGTGACAGTGATTTTTTGGAGCAGATGCAATCTATCGCAGGTGACAATAATGGGAGTAGAGAAAAGATAGGAAATGGCTCGATACAGGTGAAGAGTGACTTTTGTGCACTGCTTTTCTGGAATGTAGCTGGGTTGAGGCAAAAAATCATTAACCCAGCTTGGGAGTCTGTAATAAGCGGCCAGGATATAGTGGCCCTGCAAGAAACATGGATCCAGGACCCAATCCACGTAAATGGGTATAGAACCTTCTTCACCCCAGCAGTTGGAGGCCATTTTGGAAGGGCAAAGGGTGGTTTGACTACTTTTGTCTCAAATCAACTTAAAATTAAACAGGTTACATGTCATTTACATTCTAATTACTTCCAGCTCATAATTCTAAGAGATCTTAAAGGAGCAAAGGTGATCATTATTAATTTCTATAATAATGTCCCGAGGGAAGAAATTGTGGTTGCGATGAAGCAGCTCAAGGAGGAAGTTCAGTTAGAGGTAGATAAAAACGACAGAGAAGTAGTAATTTTATGGGGGGGGGGGGGGGGGGTTTAACTGTTCACTTTGTACCAAAGGGAGTCAGGGCCTATGCGGCTTAATGACAGAGAGAGATACGTACCTGACTCACTTTGAGCACACTTTGATGGGGGACTTGTTGAACGAATTACTATTCATGTTTGACTTGGGGTTTGCTAATGAGACAGCGCTAAAACCCACACCCTTTGTCCCGAACTTTGTTGGTAGAGGTTTGGCGTCAACCATTGACTTTATTATCTCCTCCAGCAATTTTAAGCATAGAGTTGTATCCCATTGCCTATAAGTGACCATCTCCCCCAATGCCTTAAAGTAGTAGACTTATTCCCAGACCCATCTTCGGCCGCGCCTCTCGCTGAGGCAGCGGTTGACGTGGTTCTTGGGAGACAAAATGGGTACACACTTAATTGGAGCAAAGTAATCCCCGCAACATTCTTCAAGGAACTCTGGGAGGCGTGCTCTACTAGCTTTATGACCTGTTTGGGAGATAATTCTAGTAGTGATCAGATAATTGAGCACTTTGGTATTATAGCTACAAACATAAAAAGTAGCTTAAGGGTGGAGTCAAAACGTAGAGGTAATGGATCCAAGAGTTTGTTTGACAACGCATGTACCAGGGCGCTGAAAAATTTAAAACATGCAGTGCACAGGAGTCCCAGGGACACAGGTGAAATAAGAGCATGTAGGTCTGCATATATCCAGGCCCTTAAAGTAAGGAAAACTGTGTTAAACAAGGAGGTAATAGACTCCCTTTGCGAGGCTTCAAAAACAAAAAATTCCGCCGCATTTTGGAAAGTAATTAACACCCCTTTCCCTTACGAAACCCATACGGCGCGAATTGAGATCGCAATAAATGAGGATAATTGGGTGGATCATTTTTCCAATCTTTACAAGGCTCAGAATGATACCCGTAGTGGAGGTCCTCAGACCAGCTTGGACTTACAACCAGGTCCTAATTTGGTTGTAACACTTGATGAGGTATTGCTCGCCTTAAGAGCTACCAAAGGAGTAAAGGCAGCTGGGCCTGACGGGATCCCTGCGGACCTATTCAAAGTTAACACTGAAATCTGGGGCCCGATGTTGGTACAACTTTTTAATGCGGCTTTATCGAGGGGCTTAAAAGATTCTTGGTTCACCTCTGTCATCGTCCCTATTTATAAGAAGGGGGACAGAAACAGCTGTGCCTGCTACAGGCCAATCTCCCTCCTCGATTCTTCAATAAAAATCTTGGGTCGAATAGTGTTGGCAAGACTCCAAAGCTGGGCGGAGGAAAATGAAGTCATGAGCGACTTGCAATTTGGTTTCCAAAAAGGGATTGGCACAATCGAGCAAGGCCTAAATTTAATGTTATTGCAACATAAATATATAAGGATTAAGTCGGAACGCTTGTATTTTACCTTTGTGGACCTTTCGTCAGCGTTCGACTGCGTGTCACACGCCAAATTGTGGGCAATAATGAAAAGTTTGGGAGTGGACAACACCATCATCTGTTTCCTGAGGGAACTTTATAGTGGAGCCACAGCTTCTGTTCGCTACGGTAGGGGGGGCGAATGCTCCAGACAATTCAGTGTGGGTCGTGGAGTGCGCCAAGGTTGTGTACTAGCACCTTTTCTTTTCCTCCTCTACATTAATGGGCTTGAGCATCATCTGCTGCAGGAGTGCAGAGATATGCCCAGGGTGGGGAGGAGGGCAATCCCTGCGCTCATGTATGCGGATGATGCCGTGCTTATGGCACGTACCACTCAGGCTCTGCAAAAACTAGTAGTAAGTTTTGAGAATTTCATGCTGAATCTAGACCTGCTAGTAAACTGTAGTAAAACTTTTACTATGAACTGTGGCCCAAAATCAGGTAAACCGATGAAACAGATGTTTTTAAATAATGTTCCATTAGATAACACTCCTACTTTTTCCTATTTGGGCATTTTATTCCATGAGTCAGGTTCTTGGACAAGCGCAATTAAGGCCAGAACACTTTTATTTATGAAAACGATCATGGCTCTAACGAATTTTGTTAGAAAATTGGGCAGGAAGCCGATAAAAGAAATGTTAACCATATATAAAGCAACATGCTTATCTGTGGCTATGTATGGCTCAGGCTTGTGGGGGTACGCAAATGTTGATCCAATCCAGGTGGTGGAAAACAAATTTATGAGGGAAGTCCTTGCAGTTCCACAGTGCGTTGCCACATTTAACTGTCACGCTGAACTTGCTCAACCCTACATAACAGACATTATTAAAATTCAACCTATCCTGTTGTGGCATAGGGTATGGACCACAAATGAATGCGTTATGAATCGGGCCTTATTACAGGATACCCTCACCCTGGATCACGTGGAAAGATCAAAATGGCTGGGATACGTTAAGTGCTTCCTGACTGAGATTGGGTGCTATTCCTATTACTCGGATCCATCTACAATGGATAGCATCTCAAGGAGTACATTGAAAACCCTCTGCCTGGACCATCTTGAGGATAAGAGGAGGAGAGCTGAAACCCTGAAACAGTCAGTACATTCCCACCTCCTTACTCTATGTGAGACTAAGTCTGTACAGCCATACCTATCCCTGCCCATGATAAACTATGATCGCTTTCTTTTAACTCGTTTTAGATTTTGCATTTTCTTTAGATTGGTGTCCTTCCCCAGAATGAATTCATGGATACGTATACTGCCCACTTGTCCGTGTGATGGCATTTCACATCAATCGGATATCCATATCCTTTTCTTTTGCAGATTTTATAGTGCCTCTCGTAGAAAAATTATCGTCCCTTTTTTAAAAGAAATGAATTTAACCAGATGCCGCCCAGCTTTTTTAGAAGTCCAGAGAATGGATACGGTTTTAACAGTAACAGTGGTTTTAAATTTTTTGAAAAGTGTTTCTAAATTCCGGAAACAAATGGTAGTGGAAATGGTGTAAACCTTTTCCTACCGATTAACTGCCTATTGATCCCCCTCACTGAACTTACATCAAGAGCTGTAATTATTGTAATTTGTTTTATGTTTGTTACTTTTATGGTTACTTGTTTTTAACCGAATAAAGTTCTTTTTGACTTTGACCTCGATAATGTCAGCACAGTGGCGGCAGAAATACAGTTTGACATCAATTAATATTTGCCTGTTTTACAGGAACTCAATGAATTTCGGGGCGCACAAAGCAACCTCCAAGTAAAATGCACCACCAATGGAGAAGTGAAGGTCGTACCGGCAAGAACAGCCTGGGTCCCGAAGATTGGGGACCTGGCCAGAGAAAAAATTGTGGACGAAAAAAGAAATTGGGCAATTTTAAAGAGCGCCTGTACCTGTCCTGGCTGTTGAAGGTACTAGAACTGTACTTCGTCCGCCCCTTGTTGGTCACAGAGACAAAGGCTTGTCTCCATTGATCTGATCAAACCACACTATGTGGCTGATTCTCAACAGTAGGCCGCATGGGATCCTGGGAAGCCACCGCACTTCTCTCGCTACTGTTCAGGAAGTTCAGATGGAAGATTTGATAACTACAAAAGAGTCCCCTTTCCAAAGAGAAGCTGTAAACAACAATGATGTATTACTCCTTCCTTTTGAAATAACAACCACTGTACAATCAACAAGTATAAAAACTCAAATTTTGATTTGAAAAATTCACGACGTCTATGTTGTGTGGTTGGTAGTGGAGTTGATGCGGGTGGTGATGGCTGCTTTCTTGTCTTCTTTTATGTCCCAGGGGTAGTTGCTGAGGGCTGTTTTGTGAGCTGCTCTGTCGGCGAAGTTTTTGGTGGCGTGCCATCATTTCTCCAGTTGGTGGCATTTGCGCTTGTTGGTCTTGAGTTCTGGAGTTAACCAGCTGGCCTATTTGCGGCTCTTGTTGTTTTTTGTACCTTTCAGTGGGGCAACTCCGTCGGCACACTTGGAGTTCCAGGCGGTGAAGTTCTGGACAGCATGATTGAGATCTGTTGAGTCCTTGGGTTGGAAGGTGGTGAGGGTCTGTTTCCACTGAGTTTCAGTGACCTTGCTTCAGCTGTGGTGGGAGGAAATGTGCTGCCTGGTGGTGGTGTGCTGGGCTTCAGTGATGGTGAAGTGTATGATGGTGTGGCGATTCTGCCCCTGGAGGTGAAGATAGGGTAGAGTGTGTGTCCGGATTTGTGCATGGGTTCAGTAACACTGATGTTATTCAGGTTCTCAAGGAGGGAAGTGGAGTTGGTGTCGTTGGGATCGTCGATGTGGAAGTTGAGGTCACCGAGGAGGACGTAGTGGTGTGAATCAATTGCTAGGGGTGTGATGAGTTTGGAGATGGTGTTGTAGAATATTTCTCTGGCTCCTGGTGGTCTGTAGGCGAAGGTGCCTCTTATCGTGGTCTTCGGGTCAGTTTCTAGTAGGAAGTTGGGGTGTTCCATGAGAGGCATGGGGTCGTCATTGGTGATAGTGCATCTGATGGCTTCCTTAAAGATGATGGCGATGCCTCCGCCTTGTTTCTTGGCGCTGTCACAGTGTATTATCTTGAAGCCTTCGGGAGTGGCGGTGGTGATGTTAAGGTTCGAGGACGAGTTGAGCCATGTTTCGTGATGAAGGCATTGTCCGTGGAGAAAGAGGTGGTTGTTTCCCAGATTTCTATGGCATGTTTGCAGAGTGAGTGTGCTTTGAGCAAGATACAGTGGAGCGGTTACAGGGTGTTTTTGGTCTTGTGGACACATTTACCTGTGGAATTTTCTTAATTTTCCTCACACATCCATGAAGCTGATTGTTCAATGGCCTTAGCATCAAGTGTGGGGTCTCTTATGGCCCACAACTTCTCTTGGATATACTTACTGTCGGTATTCCCCATTAACTGGTCAGGAATCATCTAATCTGCAAACATACCAAAGTTATACGTGGTGGACAATCACATAATGCTATTCTGAATTCATCAAAGGATTCCTCTTCTTTTCGCTTTCTAGTGTGAAATGATACCGTTCAAGTGTGATACTTAAATTAGTTTGAAACCTTCTATCAAGCCTCAATAATGCCCCTTGAAAGTCATCATATTCCTCATCATCTTCAGGTGCTTCAACCTTTGGTAAGGCCTGAAAATGTCTGGACACTAGACAAGGTATTAGAATGCCCTATCTCAGCTCTACAATCATTTTATTAGCATCAATCGCTATCAAGTACTTAGGAATTCCTCTTTCGATTATTTCCATGCAACTGGGGGCTCTCCATTATTTTGTAAGAACTTTAATGGAGGATCAAACTGCATGCTGACACAGTTTAACCAACTAGATTCAAATGTATAGTGAAAATTAGGAGTATTTGCTATACCCACATATTCGAGGACACTAGGGCAGAGAGAATGGTGCACCAGCAGAGAGTGTATAAAGAAAGGTTAAAGAAAGTGCTAACAAGCTCCGTTTACTCACAGATGTGAAGGGCTAACAGAGTAGAGTGAGTGACACATGAAGAAAAACTGAAGTAACATTTCACTCCATCAACTTTAGCTGCACATGACTAGCTCCCCCTTGGAAGGTCTGTCAGAGCAATCATGTCAGAAAATTGACAGCTAACAATGGTACACTGTTTATTCAGGGCATGTCAGGTTCAGAGAAGACTGTTGCAAAAGGCTCACCACTCGCGCTCCGTTCATAAGGCCGAGGCAACTGCTGCAATTACTTGGGAGGTGTGGTGGCAGTTTCAGTAAGGGCAGAGTCTTGTCACAGGATTGGCTTGCTGAAGGCGACTCACCAGTTCATCGTCGGTCAATGGACGATGTCGCTTCAGCATGGAGGCTCGCTGAAGGAAAGCCTAAGACCACTTTGATGAGTGCATAAGCAGACCTGCCAATTAAATAACAAGCATTTACAATGCAATGGTTTCGCCTTTGGAAAAGTTAGAGCTATTGGCATTGTAAATGACAAAATTTGTATTTATGTGTTGGTTTTGTCATTTACATTGCCATTAGCTTAATCTCTCGCAATGTGAGACCTATTGTACCCTATGGACGAGCTCAGCAGACAGCAATTACTACCACACACACACACCTAGAGCCACACACACACACACACACCCCCACCCAGAGCCCCCCCACACACACACACCCAGAGCCCCACACACACACCCACCCAGAGCCCCACACACACACACCCACCCAGAGCCCCACACACACACACCCACCCAGAGCCCCAAACACACACACCCACCCAGGGCCCCACACACACCCACCCAGAGCCCCACACACACACACACCCACCCAGAGCCCCACACACACACCCACCCAGAGCCCCACACACACACACACACCCAGAGCCACACACACCCACCCAGAGCCACACACCCAGAGCCCAAACACACACGCCAGGCGAAACCTAAAAAGTATAACAAATGAAAATGCAGAAGGAATAGGCAATATACAAAATGTACAACCTCTTTTTACAAACTACTGTAGCAGAACCACAACAGTGCTAACCTGGACATTACAAAAAAAGTGCAGTCTATTCTACGGACTGAAAATCACTTTAGATGCTTTCGACTGTCTCATGGAAAGAATATAAGAAGTGTGTACACAAAATCACAAATTGAAGGAAAGCAACGTTGGGCTGTTCTTTAAAAAAGTATGGGAGGCTCCATGCATGCATCTGTGTTGTCTGCGGCCAATGTGTGTTGTAATAGCAGGGGATCATCGCTAAAAATGTACCCATCACGCCATGAATAGGCCTACAAACTTCTAAAAAACAAGCATTGGAAATGCAATAGGTCTCGCAGCATTAGAGTTAGTGCTTTTAGAATTGTTTATGGGTTTTTTTTTTTAAATCTTTAGCATTTTTGTTTCCTGTAGGCAATGCTAAAGAATTACAAAGAAAAAAAGCCATAAACAAATCTAAAAGCTCTAACTCAAATGCTCCGAGACCTATTGCACTGTGTGAGGGTGAGGGGTTGAGGGTGAGTGAGGGTGAGGGTGAGTGAGGGTGAGTGAGAGTGAGGGTGAGTGAGGGTGAGGGTGGGTGAGGGTGGGTGAGGGTGAGTGAGGGTGAGTGAGTGAGGGTGAGTGAGGGGTTGAGGGTGAGTGAGAGTGAGGGTGAGTGAGGGTGAGTGAGAGTGAGGGTGAGTGAGGGTGAGTGAGGGTGAGGGTGAGTGAGGGTGAGTGTGAGTTAGGGCAATGCAATAGGTCTCGCATTAGGAAAGTTTGAGCTATTGGTCTTGTAAATGACAATTTTTTTATTTATGTGTTGTTTTTGAAAATAGCTAAATTATTAGCTTTGTCATTTACAATGCCAATAGTTATAACTTTCGCAAATGTGACACCTATAGAATTTGTAATGCAACATGTTTTGTATTTACGTGACTTAGATGTATTGATATTACAAATAACGATGGCTTTTAATTTTTTTAATAATTAATACTTAAATAAAAGTCATTGTAATTTATAATGGCAATAGCTTAAACTTTTGTAAATAACATTTGTGAAGATTATGCTCAGTGTATTTTATTGTGACGAAAATCCAAGAACATATGTCAAATATTAACATCTTTTTGTTACATTTGTAATAAAGCTTGAAACATTGAGATAACATATTTGAACCAGTTGTTGTTGAATGGTTGAACAGATTGATGCTGTGGTGGAGCTCAGTGATGTTGTGGTGCCACAGAGTGATGCTGTGTTGGTGCTGAGTGATGCTGTATGCTATGCTATGTTTTGTTTTGCTATCCTATGTTTTGTTTTGTTATGCTATGCTATGCTGTTTTGTTATTCTATGCTATGTTTTGTTATGCTATGCTATGTTTTGCTATGCTATGCTATGTTATGCTATGCTATGTTTTGTTATGCAATGCTATGCTTTGTTATGCTATGCTATGTTTTGCTCTGCTATGCTTTGTTATGCTATGCTATGCTTTGTTGTGTTTTATTATGCTATGCTTTGTTTTGCTATGCTATGTTTTGTTATGCTATGCTATGTTTTGTTGTGTTGGTATGCTATGCTGTGTTTTGCTATGCTATTATGTTTTGTTATGTTTTGTTCAGCCATGCTATGTTTTGTTTTGTTAAGCTATGCTGTTTTGTTGTGTTTTGTTATGCTATGTTTTGTTATGTTATGCTATGTTTTGTTATGCTATGCTATGTTTTGTTTTGCTATCCGAAGCTTTGTTTTGTTATGCTATGCTATGTTTAGTTTTGCTATCCTATGCTTTGTTTTGTTACGCTATGCTATGTTTTGTTATGCTATGTTTTGTTGTGTTTTGCTAGGCTATGCTTTGTTATGCTATGCTATGTTTTGTTATGCTATGCTATGTTTTGCTCTGCTATGCTTTGTTCTGCTATGCTTTGTTATGCTATGTTTTGTTATGCTATGCTATCTATGCTTTGTTGTGTTTTATGATGCTATGCTTTGTTTTGTTATGCTATGTTTTGTTATGCTATGCTATGTTTTGCTGTGTTTGGTATGCTATGCTGTGTTTTGCTATGCTATTATATGTTTTGTTATGTTTTGTTAAGCCATGCTATGTTTTGTTGTGTTTTGTTATGCTATGCTATGTTTTGTTGTGTTTTGCTAGGCTATGCTTTGTTATGAGATGTTTTGTTATGCTATGCTTTGTTATGCTCTGCTTTGTTTTGGTATGCTATGCTTTGTTATGCTATGCTTTGTTATGCTATGTTTTGTTATGCTATGTTTTGTTATGCTATTCTAAGCTTTGTTTTGTTATGCTATGCTGTGTTTTGTTATGCTATGCTATGCTTTGTTGTGTTTTGTTATGCTATGCTATGTTTTGTTATGTATGCTATGGTTTGTTGTGTTTTTCTATGTTTTGTTTTGCTATGTTTTGTTATGCTATGCTTTGTTATGGTATGCTTTGTTATGCTATGCTTTGTTGTGTTTTGCTATGTTTTGTTTTGCTATGCTATGCTTTGTTATACTATTCTATGTTTTGTTTTGCTATGCTTTGTTTTGTTATGCTATGTTTTGTTATGCTATGGTATGTTGTGTTGTGTTTTGTTATGCTATGCTTTGTTATGCTATGCTATGTTTTCCTATCATATGCTTTGTTTTGTTATGCTATGCTATGTTTTGTTATGCTATGCTGGTGAGGGTGAGTGAGGGTGGGTGAGTGAGGGTGGGTGAGTGAGGGTGGGTGAGGGTGGGTGGGTGAGTGAGTGAGGGTGAGTGTTAGAGCAAGGGTGAGGGTGAAAGGGTTGTGAGTTTGTGTATCCTATGCTTTTTTTGCTATACCATGCTATGTTTTGTTATGCTATGCTGATGAGGGTGTATGAGGGTGAGTGAGTGAGGGTGAGAGGGTGAGTGAGGGTGTGTGAGGGGGTGTGAGGGTGAGGGCGCCATGGGGCCAAACGGGGAACGCTGTGATTTGCAAACCTAGACCTAATAGCAAATGTTCACATTAAGTATACATTGAGTGGCAGACAACATCCATCGTACTCTAAGCCTTGCTAGTTTGCTTGGCAGCCTCTAGCAGATACATCTAAACACTTGTAGTAGGGAGGCTCAGCTCTTCCCTCCCCACAGTCACCGTGTGTGGGCAGGCGAGCCATTCCAGGTGCTCTTCAAACAGCTATAACATTGCTATCGTCTTCAATGAGCACGATTACTCAATGTCCTCACAGAACAACAAAGCCCCTAACAGGAAAGGTCTACACCACGGAAGAAATAAGTAATATTGCCTTAAGTAAAACAAAAACTAGCCATTGACTAGCAGTAGGAAATGCGAAGGAATCCGGCGCGTGACTTCTATGTGCAGTGTTTGCTAACAGAGCACGGCAGAGGCAGGGGCAAGCGAAAACTCCATTTCCTATTCTAAAACAAGTTTTCGTGTCAGGAAAAATAAACCGAGAACACAATGCGTTCTTCCCCGTGGAGGAGTTAAAATATTTCACTGCACCACTTGGAGTTACATACGCATTATATAGATCCATGTATGCACTTACCGGTCTCAGAGGAGCCTCTCTCAAACGTGAATGCAAAGAACGCTGGGAGAAGCAGTGTGAGAACAGTGGGCCCTTACATGAAAAAAAATTTGCAAACATTTCTTTTTAAAAAATTTACACCTTTAATTAACAAAATATGGGTTTAGGAAAATAAAAAGTCAAGAAAAGGCGGGTTTAGTATAATAGGGCTGCCTTAAGACGAACGTCACGGATGCATTGTTTGTGTCCATTAGTACGTGGCTCAGAATGGGCCCAGAGAGCTGCTCTGTGTGTACTCTCCCATCTGATCTTCATTAACTGTGGTAAACACTGTAGTGAGGTCAACCCTTCCCCTACCCACACAAAACGAGGCACTACAAGCTGCAGAGCCTGCAGCCTGTCCTTGGCATGTTTCAGAGAGAGACATACATGATGCCAGGAGAACCAGCACGGAGTGGCATTGGGCCCCAAACCTGAAGAGCTCCAAATATTCCCACGCTATCTTACTCTCTTGAAGGGGAACAAATGGCAGAAAGAGGGCCCTGGGGCCCCGCAGAACAGGAAGCACACAATCCAGGCATCGGGCACCTTCTGGGGATATGTAAATGGATTATGCAAAGGCACGGGATGACTTCCTCTCAAACGGGCAATTGATTAGCACGTCCACTCTAATCTGCAGCACCGAGGCCAGTCCCAAACACAGCGCAGCGGCGGCTGCATTTCAGACAAACATCATTATTTTTAATGCGCACACTGGTAAAAACTGCATGGGACAAAGTGAACAGCAGAAAGAGCATCAGATGAGAAAACCTGCCCGCAAACTAAAACTATGCCGTGCACTTTTAGCCAACGCACTTAAAATGCATGAAGGCAACTCTTCTGAAACAAGCTGGAGGAGCGGCGGCAGTTCAGCCGAACTACATAAAATGTGCTTCTGTCATACCAGAGAGTGCTCGGAGTCTAAACAGGCCGGGGCAGGAATTCCTGGAGTCAAATAATTTGAATGTTTACAGCGTGACAGAAAAGAGCTGCATGCGCCATTGTTGACTGGCCGCCGTGTTAAAAGTGAAAGCGGGTGCCGCGCTGAAACCTAAGCGGCGCCCGGGATAGGGAGGGGGCGGGCGCCCTTGTTGACTGCTATTAATGTAAAAGGGTGCATTTTCGTAGGTCTGCGCGTAATTTAAATTAAAAAAATAACCAACAGGCAAGCATAGGGTCAGATTGACAACATGCAATATTATCAAGTGTCAGAAAGACAGCTATTTCAAAAGAAAGAAAACAAGCTGGGAGGGGGGCGGGGGGATGACTTCCTCTCAAACGGGCAATTGATTAGCACGTCCACTCTAATCTGCAGCACCGAGGCCAGTCCCAAACACAGCGCAGCGGCGGCTGCATTTCAGACAAACATCATTATTTTTAATGCGCACACTGGTAAAAACTGCATGGGACAAAGTGAACAGCAGAAAGAGCATCAGATGAGAAAACCTGCCCGCAAACTAAAACTATGCCGTGCACTTTTAGCCAACGCACTTAAAATGCATGAAGGCAACTCTTCTGAAACAAGCTGGAGGAGCGGCGGCAGTTCAGCCGAACTACATAAAATGTGCTTCTGTCATACCAGAGAGTGCTCGGAGTCTAAACAGGCCGGGGCAGGAATTCCTGGAGTCAAATAATTTGAATGTTTACAGCGTGACAGAAAAGAGCTGCATGCGCCATTGTTGACTGGCCGCCGTGTTAAAAGTGAAAGCGGGTGCCGCGCTGAAACCTAAGCGGCGCCCGGGATAGGGAGGGGGCGGGCGCCCTTGTTGACTGCTATTAATGTAAAAGGGTGCATTTTCGTAGGTCTGCGCGTAATTTAAATTAAAAAAATAACCAACAGGCAAGCATAGGGTCAGATTGACAACATGCAATATTATCAAGTGTCAGAAAGACAGCTATTTCAAAAGAAAGAAAACAAGCTGGGAGGGGGGCGGGGGGAACGTCGAGGGCAGGCAGGATGACTCAGGGGAGGGGGCGGAGCGGGGCAGAGCGGCATGTGGGTGTGAAGAAGCCGGGCCTTTGAAGTGAAGCTAAGCTTCACTTCAAAGGTGTCGGAGGAATGCGGGCGGCTGTGCACGCGCTTTTAAGCTCAATGCACATGCGCATTGAGCTTAAAAGTCACGGGCACTGCAAGGAATCGCCACGATTCCTTGCAAGTTAGATAAAGAGTCGATGAGCCCCTATAGTCTCGCTTGCTCGATGCGCATGCGCATCGACAGGCGAGACCTAAAAATAAAAACGGCCCTTATACTGATCTGTCAGACCAGCCAATCGGGCCAGTCCGATCCTGGTGGTCTGTGTACAAGGATTGAGACTGGGCCATGTGGTCAGGTGGCACTTGAACCTGGAGCCTCTGTCTGCAGGGTCACTGTTCTACCCGGGCCCCTGGCTTGATGGAGGCATCATGGGCGGTGGGGCTTCCGAAATGGCAATCCATGAAATGGAAAGAAGGGCTGGCAGACTGTCAACAAGGGTGTGTGGGCAGTGATGTAGAAAGAGTTTCATGGGCACTAGTTTAAGGAAGAAAATGGGCCCCCTCACATACATTTGTAATAAAACATTGGCACTAATGGAGGTGAAGTTGACCACTCATGCCCACGGGTCCTGGCGTAAATAAGCCCCTGCTGGTGTGCTCGGCTGCTCTGATGTGCACCCTTCCTGAACCGTGCGCTATTGGATACTATTTGCAGGAGCCCCTTCGTATTGGCTGGTGGTCAGCTAATCAGCCGTGCCGAACTGAATCTAGGCACTGCTCGGCGAGGGAGGGAGACCAGCCAGGCAGAAAGATGCTATTGCGTCTGAGCGTCTTGTGAGCACCATCACTGTACCAAGCGAGGACCACCGGAAGAGATGCCCAGTGCCCCTTCGTCAACGGGTCTCACGCTTGCAACTGCAGCTCTGTGGGGCTGATGGTAGCCAGCAACTGCCACAACAGACACCAAGTCAAACAACTCCCTTTCTTCCCTGCTTCCCACTTCAATGCGAAGTGGACGCATTTGCTACCTTTTCATTGGAGTAGGACGGGCCCACGGACAGCGGAAGGGGGGCGGGTGAACGGGCTCACGGACATGAGGCATTTCGTACTAGACATCAAGAGAGGGGTTTATTATTCTAACATCCTAAAAAGTCCTAAAAGTATTGAGGGCAAGAAAATGCAAGAATAACAGCACAGTAACTCAAAAGGGAACTATTTTCTACCACTTCTCTAAAGCTTCCTTTGGGGATACTCTTTTTAAGTCCTAATAGGTTGAGGCAATTGGCCCAGTATGTTTGGAATGCATAATTTGTCATGGATTGATGTATATAGTAGAACCTGCCATTCTACATCATTCTATGTCTAATGTCCAATTATGTAACACAATTAGAACATTTGCCATTCAATGTGCTACAATCCATTGAAACTCCTAAAATCCCTAAAAACTGTATTAAACACTGTTATGTTAAAGGTAATTTTTCATACCCAGCGTGCTTTAAAATGTTTTCCTGCCACAAGTAGTCCAGAAGAATACCACTCCCCCCCTCCCCGTATTCTAGGTTGTCACACTACAGGAGTAAGCCCCACTGCTTGAAGTTTTAGCCCCTCCCCAAAGTTAGTCTAGTTGTGCTCCCGAGTTCGCTGCAAAAAATAAAAATAAATAAAAAAAGGGGGTGCAGAATGAAGGTTGCAGCTGTGGAGGCCGTGGTTTTGGCTTCGATTTACACAGCTCACTAATCCCAGATAGCCGGCACCCCGGCTCTGTATCCACCTGGCGGTCCACCGGATCACATATCCACCCCTCCCCTTAACACACGCTTCTGAGGTCTGCCAGAGCCTTGTGGTAACAAGACCTGCTTTGGTAATGTTTAATCCAGGAAGGCAGCTGGATGAAACCCTCTCGCCACACTTGAGGCTCCCTCGCCCCTAATCACCGCACACCCAGTGCCATACCTCACCGCTTCATGTGGTAACGGGACACTCCATGCCAAGTAGGTCGGGGGGGCACACGGACAGCGGGAGGGGGGCGGGCAGGCACACGGACAGCGGGAGGGGGAGGGAACGGCAAGAAAGGCACTCACCTTGACTTCCTCCGGCGGCGGAATGACCAAATGAAACCTCGACGTCGGAAAAATACACGAGTTCAGGGTTTATGCTGCACAGACCTCTTGTGTATGGGTTAATAAACTGTAATGTTGTCCATATATAATGAGAACTCTGGACACCAGGACGGCTCCACGTGGCAAGTGACGTGCCTCTTAATTCACTATTGGTGTTGTTGTCAGGGTGCGAGGAGGCATGGATATTTCTACGCTCATTTTTGGAAACAATCGTTATTTAAATAAAATTCTTCATAATGCACTTATCTATTCTGATGTTCTAAGGTGTTACGTCTCTGCCTGTCAATGAAATACACTTTTCGAATTTTGGAGAAACCTTGTCATAATTTTACACATTTGTTGCTAAATGTGTTGAAAAACGAATGTTATCCTTAAGTTACGTTTGCAGGACAACGTATTTGCTTCTTTTCTAGTTAGCCTGTAAATAAGCGCTTTTCCGTTTATGTGACATATTCTTGAATGTTAGTGCCTTCAGCAGTAAGCAGCAGCCCAGTGCAGTCATCCAGCTGGGGCTCGTGTAAAGGCCAGGAGCGCCCCCTGCAGCCCGCAGGACGTACTGTGAGAACCTGCACAACGTAGCATTCTTGCCAACAAGACACGCTGCACTTCAACATGCATCGGAGCACTTCAAACAGAAGACACTCCACAGGCATCCTACACGCACGCACACACGCACCCTACACAATGTACACGAGACATGTAGGCGGCTGTCGCAGCGCTACAGACAGTAAACACCCAAACATGCCTCACAGAAGATCCCAACGCAAACCTTTCCGCAAGGCGCTGTGGAGAGGTAACAAGGTGCAGGGACAGCACAGCTGACACAGAGCAGCTCTAAACCCCCCTGCGCAGCTCTGACACCCCCTGCGCAGCTCTGACACCCCCTGAGCAGCTCTGTCACCCCCTGCCGAGAGCAGCTCCGCCCTCTCTCCTCTTTGTATTGTAAGTTCATATATATAGCGCTTAGACTCCCTGACGAGGTTTTGAAGCGCTTTATGCCGAGCAGCACTTTGCTCTTAAACTCAAGTGTACTGGTTAGTGCAGTTGTCATGTTGTTTTGTTCTTGATACAGGCCCCGTGCTAAGGAACCGCCCCATGCAGCTGTTCGTGTTTCTTTGGGGGAGTCAGGTGTGCTCAGAAGTGGGGGTTGTGAAAGTTCATGAAACGGTAGGTGGGATTAATGTGAGGTTGGAGGAGGCGCTACCCTCAGACCTCAGGGTGTGGGTTCAAAGAAGGAGAGCTCGTGGCCTGTGAAAGGGGAGAGGGCCCTCTGGAGAAGAGCAAACAGGAACAAGACAGAGAACAAGTGACGGACGCTTTCTATTGCGATGTGGATAATTGGACAGCTCATCAAGGGAAATTATTTACGTACGGACGGGAAGAGAAGTGGGGAAATCGTGTGTGTGTCTAAACGCAAATATAAGCAAGCTCATTACCGATAACAGCAAGAGCAGCAGTGTCAGTGAGCGTACCACAGGAAAAAGAACAAGTGGTGCGGGAACGGGCACACGGAGAGCAGGAGGGGGGGCAGGGGCGGGAACGGGCACACGGAGAGCGGGAGGGGGGGAGCGACCGACGGGAACACTCGACTTTGAGAGAGAGCTTTTGTTTAAAAAAAAAATCGACTTCGCAGTGTAATCCTAACCGAGCCGACCCGATTTTATGCAGTGCATTACGTTACGGGAATGGAGGCTGAAAGCAACTCACCTGGACTTCGGTCGGGCCGCTGAATGGCCAAAACAAACCTCGACGAGCAAAAAAAATAAACCCCGCCCACCGCCGCACTGACGAGACAAAAGGGGCCGGATGAGAAAAATTCTCCAGGAACGCCCACGAGTCGCCTCGCAGGATGACGGACGCCTCTGTTTGCCAATGGCTAGCGTCCATTTATGGAGCTAGCCAATGGGAAACAGAGGCGGGAAGAACATCGATACTGTAACTCAAAAGATTTCGCCCTGGGTGGGGCACTGCAAGCAGTGCCCTCGCCAGGTCGAAACCTAAAAAAATCACATCGTGAGAAGGGCGCGGGGCCTTATAGGGGGCTGGCCTCATGTTGAAAACCACCTAAGAGGCACTTGTGCCCCCACCACCAAACCCTCTCCTAAAAAAAAACCATAAGATTGTTGGGGCTATTGCCGGTGTCCCGGGGTGTTTTCACATCTATTAATAGACGTCGGCAATCCGAAGCCTCTGAAATCGAACTGAAAATCCCTGTTTACTGTGGTTTTCGGGTCGTTTTCCCTGCCATCATGTGATCGGCTCCTCACCAGGTGACCGTGTGAAGGGAGTCGATATTGTGTGTCAACAGTGACATTGAATGAGTTGGCAGGTCTGTGTAAGCTCTTCATAGTTGACAATACTGCACTAATTCCACATAGATCCCATGAGAAGGGACGCAGGTTTGTTCCATTCCTCGTTGCCACAAAGATTGTGTTACAATGCAAGGAGACGCCCCCCAACTGATCGCTCTATGGACTATACCATTCATTAACAAGGTGCTGGATGGAGAGAGAATGGAGAAAACAAGGATAAATAACATGTGGAATACAGTGAATATCAAAACATTGTGGAAAACAAAAACATACGAATAACGGACTGTAGAATTACTAAAATATAACATTGGGCATCATAAAATTCTGAATAACACGCAATTCTGGGTTGGTTCTCTCTTTACTACCATTTTTTTGAATCTGTACAGATGTTATACTCATATTTTCTATATCTGGGATGTTGCAACACTGTTCATTTGGTCACCATTCACATGTACCTAAAACAAGCATTTTTGCTTCGAGAATTGTTTTCAGTTTCTATGGCCATTAGCCTGAAATCGAAGAGCACGTTCATCTTTATAGGAATAGAAAACATACTAAAGTTAAACTGTAGGCAGGAGCCCCTCGCAGCCTTAAATGCATTCCGACATTTTGAGAAAGGGTTTGTAACAGATGCAAGACCACTGAACCCACAAAGTGGTATTCCACGGACAAACTGCTTATAGCTTCATCAAGATTTATCGACTTCATACCCGTTCACATGAACAGCCATCAATCGGCTTCAATAAAAATAATCTTTTTTAATAAGACAAGATAGTTGATATAGGTTAATTTAAATATAAACTAAAATGGAGCTAGCAAGGTTATGAACATTTCTTAAAAATGCAATGCTAGACAGAGTCTACAATCTTGAATGTCCTGTAGTAACCTCTGTACGTTTTGGCATGTCAAGATGGTCATCTGATGTGGCATCCGCAGCAATAAAGTCCGTTTTCTATGTTCATGTTGTGTCCCTAGAAATGCATCATACTCTCTAGCCGTCCGTATCCACGTGTCTTCACCAGCCTCTGCCATAAAAAGTATTCACAGACTTCCGGGTACTGTCGTCGTAAACACACACTAGAACTACAGTTCCCGGCAAGGTAACAGTATTAGGCGCATGCGCAGTACAGCCCTTCCTCCTTTTCCGCTTTCTATTGCATTGTGGGAAGGAGAGTTTATAATATCACACTTGTCATGTAAACAAGGCCTATGAAGCGCTCCTGTGCACCACGGTTCCCAGTGGCCTGTGCGTACGCAGACCCCGGTCGTGCCCTGACGATATGGTGTTGCTGCTGCTGCTGAGAGTCACGTGTGCTGCTGTGTCCGTTGCTCGCTGCTGCGCTCTGGTGCTCTGCTGCTCCTCCTCTGGTCTCCTGTGCGGTCGGAGGCCCCGTCTGCCCCCCACCAGCCCCGCACCCGTATTTGTCTCGGGCGGATGAGACCATGAGCGATAATGATGACATCGAGGTGGAGAGCGATGTGAGTGTGACTCTACTCCGGGGGGCGGGGAGGTGCGAGGGGTCCCCGGGGAGGCGCCCCCTCCCCTATATTTTGTTCCCGGGGCTGCAGCCTGTGACAAACAGTAACGTCTCTGTGTTTCTTCCTGTGTGTTTCTCTCTCCCCTGCAGGAAGAGCCGCAGACCTTCCACTCCGAGGTGCGTCCCTGGCCGTCAAGGCTTTCTTTATTTTGGGGTTTGTCAAGGCCGCGTTTGGGTTAATCCTGGGCAAGTGGTGGATGTCTGAAGGGTCAAGGGATGCACATGATGCCGTTAAGACGGTGGCAATTCATGTGGCTACTGAGGATTATTGAATGAGAGGTGGCCAGTAAGCGTGGGTTTTGTATTATTATTTATGTTGTTGTGAATGTGCGTCACTGAGCCGTCCTTGCACGCTGTGATGCCCTGAAAGCTGATAGAAGATTGTTAGTACCCTGTGGTAAATACATGGAGCTCGTGGGCACCCTAATCCAGTTAGCGTCGCAAAGGGGGGTCTAGTTCATCGTCAGTAAATCATGTCCGCTTTATATGTGAAGGTCCATACATGGGTTTCAGTTGTCGGAAGTGAAAGCAATTCCGCTAAGAGCGTTGCCGATCACTCCATCGTACTTGGGGGCGTTGAGCTATGGGAGGGGAATTGATGGACTTTGAGAGATGATGAACAAAGGCGTTTGTTGAGGCTGTCAGCTAATGCTGTCAACGCTCCGGACGATGGTTGTTTATCCTCAATAACAAAAGTGAGCATTTCGAAACATTCTGACACTCTCAGGGGCGCTGTAGCATCTCTTAAAGGTGGCCTATAATTTGGATTTTAACTCGTTCATTTATATTTGGGGATCGCGTATTTTGGACGTAGCAATTGCAAAGTAATTAATAATGATTAATAAGAGGGGATCCAAATTGGTTTTACATCATACACTATTCATTGATGTGTGGGGTGGCTCATCTGTGTTAAAGGATTAATATGTTAAGGGCACTTGCAATTCTTACCGATCAGGTATAATGTAAAGACATCAGTTAAATGCCCAGGTGTGTGTTCTCGTATAGCGATCACTGTGGACTATTATCTTCTTCTCGAGACTGTCTGGAAGCGTTGTCAATGCAGTGTTAATTTGAATGAGTGCTAAATGGAGTTAGTAAAGATCATCATTTCTATTGTGATCATTGATAAATGTATTCTCTGGGTCGTTTTCCTAGAAACATTTTAGTAGGGTTACATCTCTATATGGGTAGTGCGGGATGGTCTTAATCGATAGTATGGGTATTGAAATCTTACCAGGTTTACTCATTGGAAGTCATCATTGTCAGTCAAAACATTTGCCACGGGTGGGCATCAACAAAATGGGTAGCAGTGAGCCTTTATTCATTTAATGGGCGAGTTGCTGTTACATTTAGATAGTATACATAGACACTGGTTGCTTGAGCCTGGAAATATGCAAGGGATCGATGCTTTTAGCTTCACGAATTAAGGGTGTTGGCGTCATCCGAGTAGGGTGATAGGTCGTCATACACTGTTACCTTGGCTCACTCATTGCATCATTTGGGGGTATTATTTCCTAAACATGGATTACTTAACTCGTAGGTAGTCTATTCCTCAATGGTTGTATGTAGGTGATCGGCAAAGGGAAACTGTTTGGAGGGTCGTAATTTATGACTGCTTAATTATGGATTTGAAACTACTGGTGGACGTTGGTATTTTTCGTTGTTTACATGCAATGCCATGTAAGTGAAAAACATTCAAATGCTCACAAAGGGGTCATTGGTGAAAAATCAGGTAAAGGCTGAGCTGCAGCGTGTTTCTTCAACCTACCACTGGCAGTGTCTCTTTCCTTGAGCTACATTTCCGAACTGATCGGTCTCCTTGCCTTCCATGGATTTCGCTAAGATGCTGGCTGAGAGATTCGAGAAACCCTTAAAATGCAACTAATGGAGAGAAGTTTGAAATAATATTTTGTTTTTTAAACACACAACTCTGAGATTTCTGAAGCCTGCTGTGATTGGGCCGCATGCAGTAAACTGAACAGTGACCTATTCGCTGGTTGTATTTTGACTGTGCTTAATTCGAAGGTCTGGCTTGGCTCTGCCTCGGACCAGGACCATTTGTTAAAGTAATGGAGAAGCGCACGGCCATTAACTTGGTCGAGTTAAAGTTAAGATGGGCAGGCGTGGATTCTGCTATGCCACTTGGGCTTGAATCGAGGTATCACACGTTCTAATGGCGAAGAGTGATGTCTACACCCTGTCAGGGCCTTTGACACATTGAGTCTTAATTACCCCCGAGGGGGCAGTCAATATTTACCAGAGATGTATATGGTTCAGGCAGTGAGTGGCACATTTCTCGGACAGCCGGAGTCACTGCATCTCTGTGGCTTTTATATTCGGGTTCACATTTACGGCTCATTTTGTAGTGGTTTGTGGCCATCTGCGTAGGCATGAGTTTCTTGTGCTCTTTCTTATTTTAAACTGTTTTTCTAGTCTGTACCTTGAAATTTGCTATTTAGCGTCCCCTACATGGATTGTTTACCTGAACAGATTTAATCTAATTACCTAGCGCACTTTTTTACCTTAACCATTTGTTAAAGACACTTCTCTAGGAAATGTCTTCGGCCGATGTCAGTGTTTTGAGGTTAAACGTCCATGCTGAAATGACAGGTCCTGCTCATGATACGACCTCGGTGTGTGTTGGATGCTCCCACGGTGTTTTGCGTGCAGGGGCCTTTCGAAGGACATAAACATCTGCAACGCACGCAGGGTGACCCGAACAAGGTGTTAGATTAGCATATTGTGCGTTTATTTTTTACTACTGCTGGGCCCGTGCGCCTCACCACCCCTCTGCGCAGCTTCGAGGGTGCAGCCTGGAAGCTGCCATATTTAAACAGCTGGTGCTGCCCTCACAAAGGCTCTAGGGGCCAGACAATGCCATCCGAATCCAAGCCATGCTGTTTGTTGCAGTGTGCACACGCCCCTATGTGCAGTTTGTACCCTCGGCGACCCCCTGTTCTTGTTATTGTAGCGAAACATAGATGCCAGAATTGTTGCTCCTTTGATGGTTTATTTTGAATTTGAAACAATGAGTCGAACACAAAACTGATATTAAGAGAACTGGTTAGTGTCCCGGTGGTAGACTTGGGGGTGCAACGTGTACGTCAGTTTCACATGCGGGTGGGGGGCACGCGAGAAGGCGCAATGCCGCACTCGTCCCTTCAAAGCGCTGTAAATAAACGGCATTACTCTTAACCAGTTGTAATGGTCATAAGTTTAGTAACTGTGGAAGGCTGGGTCGACCCTGCCAGAGTTTGAAATCGTGGCCCACAGACGCTTAATTTTACAGCGAAGAGCTCGATTTAGCTCACTGAGCCATCCTGCAGCCCATTGTTTTCCTGCGGTTAACTTTTTCTGCGTTCGCTACTCACCGACTTCCTATTAATTGCTGAAGCTGCATGGAGAAGATAAGAAGTGAATATACATTTACCATTTTAAATCTCTGCCTCTTTTATGTTCCCTCAGTGAGGAATCCTGGGAAAAGGAGTAGCAAAGTGTATGTACCAAAGGGCAAGTAAGGTGTAGCATGCTGCTCCATTATGGATGGATGTGATGGAAAAGTGACCCACCCCCGAGTTTGGTCGTACATGTCTCTCGTCCAATACTACGGAGAGTTCTGTGCTTTTCAGAAGCAGTTTCTATCCTACCTAGGAGTAGGCTTTTGTGTGGTTTGAAAATGAGTTTAGTTTGTGCCTCCACTGGGATCCTGTCTCTTCGTTAGTAACGTGATTTCCTCCCCCGAGGCCTCCTGCCAGACGCACCACAGCTTTTTGTCCCAATTGCGGTGTTACAGATGTGTTTTAGCCATGCCTATAGATTGTGCGTTCGTGTCATCTATTCTGGAATTCATAGTAGTGCCTGTAATCGTAGGTGAATGCACCAAATCAGTAAACTTTTTTTGACGACGGATATGGTACATGTTTTTTAGAGGGGAGCTCTGAACGTCTCATCAAAACACAGCTACAAGTGGCCGGTTTAGAAAATGGTTTCTTTTAGAAACTGTTTTGTGCACAAAATTCCCCTGAAGTTCATGATTCATCATAGGAACACACTTTTTCTCATCTTCCGAGCATGAGGACGGTTTCAATCTTTGGCTCATTCAGTAACAGCCAGCTGATTGCTTCAACAGCCCTTTAGTAGCAGGCAGTTCTAAAGTGAGTGGGCCACCTTATATATTTTTTGTAGCACTTGTGTTTCTGGATTGTCTCCTGACATTGACCATGCAAGGGCACGCTGTTTTTGAAGCGCTGCACGTTTTAAAAGTGTGTGGTATCCATTGTAGCCTGTTTTGTGAAAAAGATGAATAAAACACCATTTCAACAATCTGGTAATGTCACTGAAAGTGACAGGATCCTGCCCCTAGAGCAAGTCCACACAAAATAGTTCTCTTCAGTGCCAGTGACTAGTATGGCAATATGTGCCTTTTGAGACCAAAAACAAATTGTTTTTTATCCAATGTTTTTTTCCGATTGATGAAAGCACTGCACCCCCCTCCCCCCCACCTCGCCCCCAAAAACGTTTTGCAAAAATCCAAGACAAAATGAGCATTAACAGTCAAAAGGCTGGCCAACAATACCTAACACTAAGCATATTAGCTTTGGTAATGCTTGTTAAAAACCATGTTGCAGCAAGTGCCCAGGCCACAAGTTTAGCAATAAACAGGAGTAAACACATAGACCAGGTTGAGATCTGGGGTAAGGAAGTGTAGAAAAACAACAATGTCTCAACCAGTATTATTGAGAGAGCTAATCAGTAAGTATGTACACGACATTACAACAAAAGGGACATGGGGATACTCGTAGTTTGTTTAAATGTGCTCAAGGCATCATATATTTTTGAAAGAGAAAATACAACACTGGTGTGGAAACAATTTGGAACAGTTGTATTGTATTGGCACTGTAAGCAATTATTGCAAGGGCAACCTGAGGACTTTGTGCGCGCAAGTGCTCGTGACACTCAAAGGTGAACGGCGCAGGTGACAAGTGAACAAAACAGCAAGGGCGCAGTGTTAAAAGGTGACTGATATGTACAACGAATTATGGTTCAGAAAAGGTTATTTACATAGATTAATCATCTTCTTTAGACATTTTTTGAAAGAACCATAGTTGAAAAAGGCGCCGAAGATCACGCTGGTATGTTTCGATCCTAGTCTGTTGGGATCATCATCAGGACCAGGTTGCCATTTGATTTGGTGTTTTGGAAGGTAGTGAGGTATTGATGCTGGTAGGGCGGCGAGGCTAGCCCTGTCCCAGAGGCGTGTGTCCCCAAGAAGAGGGATCCGAAGGTGAGGCGCAGAATCACTATGGCACAGGGTTCATGTCTGGGGGCAGAGCCCAGGATTTAAGATTGTTCCAATGGTGGGAATCGGAATAAGGTTGCATCCGGTGTTAAGGAACCCGGAGTGGCGATGGCCCCAGAAAAGAAGCGTGAGCCAGGCGGTCAGTAAGGCTGATGCCTCGGTCGGAGCCCCGATCCACTGTCGATCCACTGAGGCGGGAGGTGGAGGAGCAGGCAAGTGGGTCTGCCCAAAAGAGAGAAGAATCAGTCCGGGCATTGAGTTAAACAATTAGATTAGCATTCCTAGGTCTGAGTATGCGATCTCCACGAGGCTGCCACATTCGTGATTGGCTTTAAGGAATCCACCACAAGTTTAGCTTATTTCATAAAACTCATCACAAACTTCATGCCATTACAGTTGTTCATGCATCTTCCATGTTCTCTACCTCAACACTTCAATAGGCCTGTCGTTTAACATGCTTTATGTTTTGTCTGACACTAGCGGGGCACACAAAGTATTTCCTCATTTGTTTGACAGTGGACTACCATCTATATTCTTGGTTTTAACATTTAGAGCAGTGATGGCAGTGTCCCATATTTTTGGAAACTGTATTTGTGACAAGACCTTTTTTTTATCTGTTATACTGGAGGAAAGGACTACTAACCCACTCATGGAAAAGTATTGCTGACATTCTTGAATCTGGAAAAAGGAGAACTAGATACTGCAGTCGAGATGGAAGAGAGCAAGCTCCCTTTAGGTGTGAGTAGGTAATTTTGCTGGAAGTAGCTGCTGATTAGTGTTCCGGAGTACTTCCATTTGGTAGATGATGGTGATGAAGGGTGGAATTGCAGTCTGTGGTTCAGATTCTGAAGGGTATTTTAGGAAGGCTAGCCTTTTGTCCCTTTTCCTGATCACTGTTCAGAGTGGCTGTTGATAGGTGCAGAAGCTCGCACCTTTTTGTGCGCCTCTGGGTACTTCAAACTGGAGATGACCCTGCCGTGAGTAGCATCACTCCACACAAAGGCTGTGATTGGAAGATAACCTGGAAGGGACACATGAGTGAAGAACCAACCCATACTGGTTTTGAGAGGGCAGATAATCCATGTTCCCTGTTGGCGCTATGTGTAAATGTGGGAGCTCCTTATCCAGTTCTAAGTTCTCTTTGACAAAGGAAGAGGGTGGTACGCTGATTACCCAGTGGACTGTTGGGCAACCAGATCTGATGTCTGCCTGGTAGCGAGCTACCCAAGTATGAGGGACTTAACCTGGAGTCTGATTTTGAAGAAAGATCTGTCTGCCTGTTCTAAAGTACCTGGAGGTTGAACGGCTTGAGAAGAAGAGGGCAGGATAGTACCAACTCTGGAGAATCTGCTTACTACCAGGATGAAAAGAAGTAGCTTACACCAGTACCGGAGAACTGTCCACCCAGAGATGCTTCAAAGCGTGCGAGTTGCATGCTCTCAGATCAAAGTATCAACCTTTGCCTGAGGTGACAGTTTCCAAGTGTGCTTGAACGGATTGTGCTGCTGTGACTCAGAAGGGCAGACTTCGCTGTCCTAAAGTTTGTCAGAGTGGACTCTGCCGCTGTGACCCTGAACATTTGTGGCAAAGGCATACTGCTAATGCGTCAGGAACTGTGGCCAAAGCGGCTTGCCTTATGAAACAAGCTGCTGTTCCACCACCATGAGTGATATCCAAACTGAACCTATGCCCTGGAAAGTGCCTTCGGAGGCCCCATGGCCTCTGAACTCACTTAATTCACCCTGCCGCTAGAAGGCGGCCTTTGAAAGACTTTAGACTGCCAGCCACATTGGAACCTGCCAGCCCGCCAGATTCCGGGTTGGGTCTCCACAGCTGCTGCTTCCACTGATAAGAGTGGGGTGCCCACACACATGCAACCTGCGTTTCATCCTCCCGGAAGAGGACGGAAGCCATTGCAGCATAATATGGGCCCTGACTGCAGTCAGTAAGAGAATAAGAATTGCATTGGTAAGATTAACATACTGGGCCTAAGATTATAGATCTCACAGCACAGACTGAACAAGATGGTTAGCACTGCACTTCTGCCCCAAACCTGTTGTGTGATAAATTACACCTAGTTTACACCTAGAAGGGGGGCCTTAAACACTGTGTACAGTGGCCTGCACCAGTGTAAATTTTATACCTGTATATTGGAGAGTGCATTTCGTTTTTTGCTTGTATTAAAGTGTTTTCTTTTTATGACCGTCAAGCACTTGGTTGGACTATCAGTTGTTGCTCTACTGTGTGGTTGAGGTCTTACCTTGATGCGCCCCACACTACATCCCTGAGAAGCCTGTGATTGCTCGCCATCATTGACGTTTAGAATCCAGTGCGAAAGAGAGATTCTACTTGACCTCGTTTGCACCACCACAGGCAGAGGGATTTTGAGACATCGGAGGCAAACAATACCAGCCCCAACGGCTGAGACCCAGTAGGCCTGTTTGCCCACCTTCCCAAAAACAGGATCTGACAGGTTTAATTAATTTGTACACGTTACTAGGTACCACTAATTTGTAGTAGGAACACCTGTTTTGTGCAGCGTTCTGCAACTGTGGTAATCCGTGAAATACAGGTTAGTGGGATTAGAGACCCTGGTGCCCATGCTGGTATAACTTGACAGGCGCACAGAAAAACTACTGACTGTGTGCCAAAATCGTTCCTGATGACTTACTTGCTTGAGAGGATGTTTAATTTCCTGGGGACTCCTTACCAAGGTCATGCAAACTGTCCCTGCAGCCTACATGCCTTGGTGCAGACATAAACAACAGCTTCAACATGACACACTGCCTAAGTGCCATGCCAAAGCAGCACTGTCTAAGGTATAGGTAAGTCACCCCTCTAGCAGGCCTTACAAGCCCTAAGACAAGGGTGCACTATATCTCAGATGAGGGCAGATCTTCATGAGCAGATATACCCCTACAATATTGAAGTCTAATCTTTAATATTGTAAGTGACAGGGAAGTCCTAGAGAGTGAATTGTGCTGTAACCTCAACAACTCTAGTTCTCCCGCACCAGAATGTCTTCATTGAGTCCATGAGTGTTTGGTACCAAACAACTCTTAAATAAACCCACACTGATGCCAGTGTTGTATTTATTAAAACATGTACTCAGAGGGCACCTGAAAGGTGCCCCCTGAAAAGTTACCAACCCTGGTGTAGTCTCTGACTTGCATTAGGCACCCTGCCGGCACCAACATGTTTCTGGATCCCTGGGTCGAGAGTCCCCGCTCTCTGAGGCCAGAAGCAAAGCCCAGGGTGAGCACAGTGCTCGAGAGGGAAGCTTAAAAGGCCTTGCCACCTTTGTAATGGAACCCCAGCCTCTGCTGTTAGCAGCAGATGGCAGCCCTGGTTAAAATCCCTCATTTTGGCTGGAGAACAGTCGGGAAAACCAAATGACAAGAGGAGGTGTCCACCTTCGACAACTCCACCCCTCAAGTGCTGGAGGCAAAGTGAATCGCATTTTCCAATGGCCACCATCTTGAAGATGATGGGACTTAACCAGTCCGGACTAGGGTAATGCCCACTCCCACAGTACGGTGGCATAATAGAGGGTGTAGAAACCCCAGTTAAGGAACCCATTAGTCCCTACACATCACTCCCCTAAATGTAGTATTTAGGTGGCACCCCCAGACTCAAACTATTTTCCCGATGGCCTCAGAAGAGCCGGACACTACAGCGTCGCACCATCAGAGAAGACTGAATACACAACCTCACTTGGCCCCAGCCCTACTGGCCTGTTTGCAGCCGTTCACGATCCTGCGCCAAAAGATGACCCGTCCTGTAGCCCAGCAACATCCAAAACCTTGGGAGGACTTCCTGCCTTCGACAAAGATCCGAATCTCCAGAGAACAGTGGACCTGTCCGGAAGAAACCAACTTTAAAGAAGAAAGACCTCTGCCCTGCGGAACCGCAAAATCACCGCCGGACCCACCTCTGAACCCACAGCCCTGGTCCAAGTGGCCCACCGGTCCTGTGAACGTTCCCCCAACTCTTCTAAGCAAGTGTCCCTACCTCAACACCTGCAGACTCAACTCGAAGACTCGTCTTGACCACAACCTGCCTGGTAAGACGCCTAAGGACAGCCCTGCACCCGAAGCCCTTGACCAACGGTGTCTCTACGTCCACTAGCATCTCTACTTACCAAGGCAGTTGTGGGTTTTCTTTGTCCGGCCTCCTGCCCTGAGCCTTCAGACTTTTTTTGCAAAACTGATCTCCCCCATTGACTTGTATTGGACGCCTGCTGCTATGTTGGGGCTCTGCACCCTGCCGTCCATGTGCTGCTGAGGGTGTAGGATTGGTGCTGCCTTGTGGCCCCCGTGCTTACTTACTTTAGACTTAGACTGGGATGCCAAACTGCTTTGCTCACCTGTGAGCAGCATCTTTGATTACCCCCTTACTCCATTGGATAACATTGGCGCCGGATCCTGAGTTTGAACCCTGCCGCCCCTGTGCCGCTGGAGGTGCAGATTTGCTACTTACTGAACCTTGACTGGTGCCGATTCTTCATCCTGAAAACCAGGACTGTATGTTGTGTACACACCTGCAAAACCACAATCTTATTTTCCTCCCATAAATTAACATTGCTGAACCGAAAATTGCGCTGTACACTTTTTAAAGTGAAAAGTATTTTTATTGAATAACATACCTAACTTTTTAACGTGCATCTTGGTCTTAGAATATATCTTGAGGGGGGGGAGGTAGGCAGCAATGTCCGTTAGGAGGTAGTCGGCAGAAGGGATTGGACAGCCACTCTAATATCTCCCACAGGATGCAGATCAGAAACCGACTGAGGGAAAAATGTGGTCACACCACAGGGGTCTACAGGGCCTTCCGGCACCAGCCCAGTTCTGTGAAGCACGGGGTAGAGTGTCAGGCAGTCACTTGACCCACTTCTGATTGCTTTCCGAAGCGTTCCTCCTGCCCTAGTCAGACACTCACCACTCACGCCCGGCAATACTATATGGTGACAGTGTCTTTGGGGTTGGCCCGATGCACTGGCGGCCAAGTAAAAGAACAGTCGACTAGAGAATGAAGCGGGCGGGGCGCTCTCGAAAGGAGGAGGCACCCAGCCCGCTACATGTTGATCAGTCGTATCCAGGCACAACATCTGGTGTGCGATGGTATGGGTCGTACTGGAAAGTTCAGGTCACGCGCAATTATGAGTTGCATTTCCGTACCTACCTGGAAATGAGGCACCACATTTGTTGCATGTCGAGATTGGCTACACCAAACCACTCTGGTCACACACAACGAAGAGTTGAAAATTCCGTACCTCCCTGGAAATGAGGCGTAATGTGTGGTGCATGATGAGATGAGTCTCACCTGACCGTTAGGGTCACACACACAGGCGCAAGTTCAGCAATGCCTCACGAGATAGAACAAGGCACTACTGCGGTTACGTCCCAGCCTCCGAGGGTCGTAACCTGTGAATCTGACACTGCATGCAATGACCACGCAGTCAGCATGTTGCACAAGAGTGATGCAGCATGATCGACGCAGGCCACTCAGTGTCTCGCAACTGGTGAACCCGCTTTCTACCGAGACGCTTATGCATGCCACGGTCCCCATGATGCAGGGGCCACACCTTTGTCCTGGCCCAACTTCCGAGCTCCTCACAAGGCAATCCAGTCTCCAGGCTCAATTCTTAGTTCCACCCACACGCCGCGCTCGCAACCAGTTGGGATCCAGCTGACGATGTGGGCACTTAAGAGGACACTGCTCTTCAGGTGTCACAGGTAGACAGTGTGGGTCCCTGGTAAGAGATCTTTAATGTCCCTGAGACCTCCAAAAGAACAGAGGGCATGATCACCAAGCTCTTGTAGAGCACACTTAAGGGTGCTACACAGCAGCAGGTAGTCTGCCTAGACGAGCCACTATTCAGAAAGGGCACGCGGTGCTTTTCAATGGCAGTACTCCTTGTGCACAACAGATTCGGCTGCAGTGTGACCCACGCAGTTCCAGGTTCTCCGGTTCCTCGTCCCCACAAGCGCATCTCACCCTTTCCTGAAGTGTCTCCCTTTGAACCACAGATGTCTCTCCTAAATGTCAGTCCTGTCTGCCATGTAGTCATAGAAGGCAGATGAATCTTTTTCTTTAGAAGGGTCATGATCTGGCTCCAGAGCTCAAGTGTCGCAACCACTTTCTCTAGTCTCTCCAGCCGGCTTGCAAATGGCAGAGGTCTGTTCCAGTTGTATGCCTAGTGTGTTATGGCTGTCACTGGGTAATGCCCAGATGTGCTCTCCCAACATTCAGGCTGAACTGGAGCCAAGCACTAAGGCACACAGAGTTTTAGAGCACAGAAAGGCCCACTTTCTAGTAGTAACCTTTTTACATGAATTACGACGAAGCCACCTTGATCACTGGCAAGGGGTTGTCGCTGCGAATGCATCGATGAGAAACATCATGAGGCTGCTTCTCTGCAATCCACTATTGCAGCCTGAAGGGATTTTAACCATTTCCCCGCGTTAGCCTACAGGAAGAGCAAACCTTCTATGTAGTGAAAACACACATGGGTATTCCTCACTACCTGGGCAGTGTACACACCTGTGTACCTGCCCTGCCTTTCACCTATCACCCGCTTCCCCCACTCAAGACATGCCCTCGAGGTACTCGGGTGGAAGTGACCGGTTCTCTCGGGATGGCTAGTGACTTGAACAGGCCAGTCTGAGTAAAGGTGCAATTTAGCCTGCAATGGCAGGCTGGATACGTATTTATGAGAACCATCGGTGCCAGGGCGCACACCAGCCTGCAAAGGCAGGCTGGACACGTTTAGCAACCCCAGGCAAGCAACTCTTCCTAACGGGTGTAGGAAGGGTGCACACACTTCCGCACACCATTTACAATTGGAAAGTGCCCCACGCCCTAACGAGAATCCGCAAAACCCGGGAGGCGAAAGCTAAACGTTTGGGAAAACGATACATGAAGGGTTCAGGTCTAAAGCAGGTGATGGTTTAGAGATATGTTTGGTCTCAGTAGGGAGCCTACAGTACTGTCATATATCTAGCACTAGGAATTCATTGCCAATCGGGGACTGGGAACACTGTATTGGTCTGTCTGGATGGGGAAGTGAGGGTTATTCGCATAGATCTTTCATTGTCTTCTTACATTTTTATCTATTCGGTGCTAGTCCCAGATGGTCCACATCTCCAAGTGTACTGGAAGTGTATGCCACAGTCTGCTTGGTTGCTAGAGTAAGTTCGAGGCAGTACACTTGATTTGGTGATGGTAGCCAAAGAACCTAGGACACAGTTCTGAACAGGCCAATTGGTCAAACTCAGTTGGTTAGACCTTTTATTCAGGGATGGGTTGGTGCTTGACAAACACAATTGGGGCTGTTGACTTATAATCTGGGCATCAATGTTCACACACTGAAGTCTTGGGTTACAGGAGTGAGTAGCGAAGGTAGCAGCCAGCACACGCAGCAGTTCATATAGATTTGCGCACTGCTGCACTATCAAGAAAACTGTTTTTGGTCTGTTAACAGAAAGCCCTAGTGTATCCCGCAAACGTCATAATAAAAAGTGTACATGTGTTCATACAGTGACTTTCCGCCCTTCCTCCACTGGGCGATTCGAGTGCCATTCAGATGTGCTTCAATCCACCATGGCATACTACATGGAGGAAAAAGCCAGCCATTGCCCACTTCACCCATTGGCTATTCTGCTCTGTGAGTAATCACATATGCGCAGCCAGCTGGAAAAGAGTGTACCACAGTGCCAGGAGTGGGCTGCTAGGCCACTTCTTTTTATATATCATATTTTAACTGATTTATTTTGCACACTACATATGTTTGCAAACACATTTAAAAAAAAAAGCTTTGGATGTATTTGTCAAGGTCTGAGCTGTTGGTCTTGGGAGTTCTTTTCTCCGTGGGTAGATTTGGTGAGCGGTCGCGCCTGTCCCTTTGCTATTCTTGGAGTTTGGCTTGGCAGTAGTATCTGCCCTCTGGTCTTCGCAGCAGCACTTGCAACAGCAGGCTTCAGCCTTGCAGTGTATTCCGATAGGGTCTCAGCTCGGAAAGCAGTCTGCCTCCTCCGCTAGATGTGCAAGTGCAGGAGATCTACAGAGCTGCTTGCGGTGGAAGGATTGCATCGAATTCCAGGCTCTCTGTGCCAGATTTTATGCAGAGACAGTGGTGTTTAAGGCCAGACTAAACGATCACTCTGATGCAAAGTTGCATAACTACTTTTGGAGCGACTCAGTAAGTAACGAGTGCTTTATTCTGCTGTGGCTGTGCAGCACGATGAAAACCAGCATCCTAAAGCATGTGCAGCCATTCTGGTTCCCTTGTTGATGGGGGCATTGCATGATGTCCTGTGGGCATGTGCATCTGACTCGGCCAATCTGTGGTATTTGCTGGGCTCTGCTGTCCTGGCAAGAGCTGGATACAGAGGATTTTCAAGCAGCCCATCTCCCTTATGAAGGGGTTTGCCGTTACCATTGGACACCGTCCTTTATTGTGTCTTTAGGTTACAGGCTGACCTGATGTACACCGAGCCCTCTCCCTGCTGCATAGAAGCAGGTGTGAATTCAAAATGACACTCCTCACCTGGCTTGCAGTGGCTGAATCAGGGATGCAGTACTGGGGAACATGCACAAATGCCGTTATCAGAATACGGTTCTTTATAATCTTAAGGCTACATACACACCATGCGTACCCTGTAAAGTTAGGGACAATGTGTGTTAGGTGTTCGAGTAGTGCTTCGACACATAAGCACTACTCAAACACCTGACACACTCCGCAGAATCAGAGTACCACGCAGCCATGGTAGGCTGCACAGACTTATCATGTAGAGCCAGCACTGCACAGCCTAGACCCTGGGGTACCGATAAATAGGCCTCTGCCGTGGTTCTTCGTGACTATAGATCAACTGTCACCAACTTGTATCATGAGCTGGCCATTGCGAAGTAGTCCGCCATGGTAAACAAGGTCGGCTTTGGGTGGACCCACCCCACAGCCCAGGGCAGCCTGGAATTCTGCTTGGAAGCACCATATAATCATGTAGATGGCCTGCCATGGAATCTGGACACGGACCACCTGCACAAGAAGACATAACCTTGTTGCCAAAATAAGAAGTATGCGAGCCGGCGATATACTGCTACTTCGCCTGGGACTTTTCCCCTTTACAGGAGTTCTCTTTGAAATCTAAAATGTGTACATTTGCAGGACAGCTACCAGCATTGTTTGTGAATAACCCTCCCCCGCCTCCAAAGTCGAGAATCCAATCCAGACATAGCATGAAATTATCGGGTGCACTTAAATTTTTTGCCAACTCTGCTTGTAGTTTGTATTGGGCCTTTGTGTCCTATGAGAAACCATTGGCTTCAATGCTTTGACACTCGGAGCTCAGCAAGGAAGTAAAGCATCGATTCTTCAACCCAGGTCACAGCGCGTATTCTGGTGATAAGCAATATATGCTGTAGACACTGTATAGCCTCTCTGACAGCATCCTTTCAGGAAGAAATGGGAAGATGTGGAGCCCTAGGTAAAGTGTGTCCTGGATGGATAGAGTTCCATAATAATGGGCGCCATTATGGGCACCATGGTTGCCCAACTGGCATCCATGATTTTCAGGCTATCTCCTGATTCTGAATGAGGACTTCTACTATGGGTTTACATGTACATTTATTTTGTGTAGATATCCTACAGATCTGACTCGGACCTACCGTGCATGTCCCCTTTTTACGCTTTTCTTGTGACAAGCTTTAGCATGGCTTCGGCTTTACCTATGTCCGATTTTTATTTGTGCACAGAACATCTTTTATCTCACTTAGTTTAATGATGGGCTGAGCAGTTTCAAGATGGGCAGAGTTCTGTAAATTGGTCGGAATTCTCATTCCGTCTGAATCACTTGCGTAGTAATAAGTTTTGGCCCTTCTGCCATAAGTTGTCTCACCCTCTTGAGGTAGGCCGCTTTCCTGAATGTAGCTGCCGAGCGAATCCACCATTGGGGTAATCCGAGTTATCTTTTGTTTTTTTAATGGGTGTTCTTTTAGTTATAAGATGCATAATTTCTAACTTGAAATGTTTAGGCAGTGCAGTAAAGATTCTGCTCTCCGGGCCCTGCTGATCAGCCATCTTATGCCAAAGTGCGGTTACAGGTGGAATACAGAACGGGCCTCTAGCATGACTGCCATGTGTGTTGTGATAAGGAACAACTTGTGCAAACCTTCGAAATAACCTGTGCCATGAAGCTAAGTATGGCCGGGATATGGTTTGAATCTAGTGTATGAGTTGCAAAAACGTTGGGGAGTGTCTTCCAAACAAATACTGCCAAGTAAAATATGATCAACGCCCACTGCTCTTTACGTTTACTCCGGTTTAATAGTTTTAGGATTTAAAAAAATGGGGCAGGATGGGCGGGGGTGATTTCAAAGTGTGAATTGCTGTCTGACCCGTTTTCTTGTACACTGTTTCTGAAGGCATCAATGCTGTTCTGAAGTGACCGCCCATGGGAAGACTCGCACATAAATACTTGCTTAGGTTTGATTGAAAGAAATGTGACCGACATTGCTCCCACCAATGTTTCCATCCTTCATTCTATACGTTGTTGTAAGATTTATGTCCATAAATGTCCGCTACGCACATCACAGGACATGGGCCTCGTGGCCTTTGAAAGCTTGAAAGCTTCCATGTCAGTGTTTGTATCAAAGGTCTGAAAATAAACTGGTAAAACGTCTATTTTGTACATGGAATAAGGCTTCATTCAGTGTGTTAGCACTCTGTTCGCCCCCTGTGCCTCCGTTAGGGCACTACCTTCTCTGTTCAAGATGCGAAATTATGGCTTTGCCTGCCTGCAGAGCCGAGAGCCTCGGAGAATCACTTGGAGTTAACAAAATGATGAATAGTCAGCTATTCCCAATCAATCAGAGTATCTGTGTGATCTTGCTCAGAAGGATGAATGCCAATACAGGCTCAGGCCTTGATGCCCACAAACCGATGCACTGCACTACGACCCAGTAATGATCAAGAGAATCAAATATTCCATATGCTTCCACTGGAGTGAATGCATGGAATGGCTTCCTTCATAGTGCACAGCTAATGCCATCAACCAACACTAGCTACTGTCCTTTGGGCCTGGAGTACTGTGCTGCCAGCCACAAATCGCTTCATCTCCTCTCCAAGGGTTCGAAGCGCTATTACATACTTAAAAACACAATCCTGTTCCTCCCATACATACTATGCTTAGCCGAGTTGAGGGCATTTTGTATGGCAAACCATACTCCATGCTGCATTGGGTCTATCCCCGCTCCTCTCTCCCCCCCCCACCCCCCCACACGAATGTACATGCTGCACCTAACCAGACCCTTCCATCCTACAAATGAGGAGGGGGGGGGGGTCACCTTTCATTGATTCATTTGGTTCATGTTGGGAGGGGGTGGGCAAGTGGCAATCCTTTAAAATCCAGAGCTACTTTGTCATATTTTATTATGTAAGAAGGTGGATGTACATGATGGCCAGTAGTAAGAAGAACTTGTAGAAATTCCACTGAGTATAGTTGCAATGACCCCTCCTCGAAGAGGGCATGCTTGAAGTAAAATTGTTGTATTTTGGCATGTGGAGGCCTTCTGATCACATACACCCCACTAGGAGATCCAGATATGCCCTTGCCTATCTGTGAGCCCAGCATTAGAGAAAGGGCAGCCATGTTGAGTAAGGAATGTCTACAGGCATGGCTGAATACATACCTGCCTCAGGGTTGTGGTGATCACGGCCACAGCCTTCTATAGGCCCTTAAGTGGTCACTCTAATGCTGAGCGTACATAAGTGACTGTCCCTCTGCTGGATGCTAGCTTCAAGCGCGTTGGAAATGCTTGGTGGCAAGCAACGCTGGCTATGGTTTTCTAGCCTTCGAGAATGCTCCTGGTGTGGACTCATATACTGACTATTTGATAATCACCCTTACAAACCCCAGCTTTTGTGTTGCGCAGTTGAAGTGATTCACCCTGCGCTAATGCGTATCACCCAGCGTGTTTCAAGACATACTTGGCATCCATTGGGAATCTTTAGGGTAATGTGAAAAGCAAACACCCTTTGACTTGTTGCCAGGAGACTGAACTCCTACTTGCTAGACTACATCCGACCTTTCCCGGGCAGGCCTTGTTTTTAGATGTGCCAAGTGAATTGCACTGTCTGCTGTCTTCAAGCAGCTTCCATTCATGCTGCTTCTCAGAAAGACCCCACCTGCCACCATAGATAGCCCCATAGACCAGTGCATGCTCCGAAGTGTTCTGCTCTGTTGCTTTGAAGGCAAACAACCCGACTCTGTATGGAGGGACGGTGAACCTAGGACAGCGCTTATCAGATGTACTTGGAGCTGGCCTGCCGGTGACATTGATTCACACCCGGAACTTGCAGCGAGAGGGAGGACGTCGCCCACTGAAGGATGGGCACACATTGCACCAAGGGAGGAGATTCCACAAACCGGTTGATCAGTGCGTCATCGCAGTGTTCATGGGTGAAACTGGCAGTTTCCTTCCTGCCTTTTAAAAAGCAAGCAAAACCGGCCTCGGTTACGTCAGTTTGGAGCAAGCTTCCTGCATTGCTTTGATCGGAACACTCTTTTCCACTTCTTTAAAGATGTTCATATATTTTGTTAGAGGATGCTAGCGAGGCGAGTGTGTGTATATATGTTTCTGTGTCTGTCTGTGTGTGTCTGTCTGTCTGTCTGTGTGTGTGTGTGTGTGTGTCTGTCTGTGTGTGTGTGTCTGTGTGTGTGTGTGTGTCTGTCTGTGTGTGTGTCTGTCTGTGTGTGTGTGTGTGTCTGTCTGTGTGTGTGTGTCTGTGTGTGTGTCTGTGTGTGTGTCTGTGTGTGTGCATATAGATATATATCACGACGTAGTTTTTGGCAAAACCAAGCCACTTCTACGGCGGGCAACACGGCAGGGGTGCCACTCCCAAAATTTCCCACCAACAACTCCAGTCACACGAGAAATAAACGCACTGGATACCGTGGCCTCAATTCTTCAAACGGTATTTATTTCAACAACGGGTAAACCCTATATATATATATATATATATATATATATATATATATATATATGAATCACAACAACCAGCTCCCACAGAGGCATCCACGGAAGAAGGCACGGACTCGAGGCAGTCAGGATACAGCATCAGTTTTATTAGATCAGGTCATCCTCAATCTCAAGATAACAGAGAGACGCGTTTCGGCTTACTAGAAGCCTTTATCAATCTCTATATATATATATATATATATACGCGAGCACACAATGTCTAATTTTTTTAGTGTCAACTGTATTTATCGCACTCTTGCATCGGTGACTCTTAGAACAAATTGAGGAAGCAAACCAGATCTGAGTTGGCAGAATCCTGGACCTAGGTGCTAACAATAAGCAGTTTAACTTAGTTTGGAATTATGAAGCAATCCGGGCTTGCTGTATTCGTGTGCTATAGTGTGTGCAAGACCCTATCAAGGTGGAACCAGGTAATGTGTTTCTCGAGAAGCATCCAGGGGTGTCTGTTGTCCGGTTCAAATTGACCTAAGTTAGTCTGAAATGTTTTCAGATCAGAATGTCTCCTGAAACCCTCGCGCCCGCTGCAGCCTAGCCCAAGAACTCAAACCTGCTCCCCTATTGCAAAATCAAGCTGGCCTGCCATTTTGAGGCATCATCGTGTGCGCATGGTCGTGGTACATTGACACCCTTGAGTGTCCTTCATGCATTCCTTTCAATCTGATGGACGTGACCAGCTCCAAGGAAGTTATATCCTCATAACAGAAATGTTAAAACGTTTTATCTACGTGAATCTCCTTTACGCAGCGTCTCTGGTATGGATAGTGCCTTTTGGACAAGTAAGTGGTTGAGTAGTCCTTGCTTCAGCCAGTGAAAGAACAGCCTGGTCTGTTCAGCCCTTTCCGGGGTTCTCTAGTAATGAACTGTTTGGTAAGATGTCTTTACTTCCTAAATTGCATTTGAGTGCAGTGTGCTGAAACTGGGCACAGCTGATCGGTTTCCCTTTGAAATCTATTGAACTGCATTTCTCGGTGCGGTGGCCACTGGGGTTGACACGATCACAATTGAGGGTGGCAGCTTCACCAGGGCAGTTTGGAAATCAATACCCTCAGCAGTTGGGCCACCCAAAAAGTGGTTGGTAAACACATGCCCCACCACCAGTTGAGGCCTCAAGTTTTGGACTTGCGTCATCTAAGTTTGGAGTGTTCATTGAATGCTTCCCTATTTATTGGTATCCTCTTGCTATTCGCAAGGAAGTTTGAAAACGAATTACTAGATAGGGCTACTGACCTGTTTTGCCCTTTTTCTGCCCTTGAATTGCCACCCGAGCTGTATGGAAGGGCTCCGTGGTTTTAGATACTGGATAGTGAAATGTGTGGTGATTGCATGGCTTTAGCTCGGATCCTAGTAAGCCACTGAGTCTTCCATCCTTCCAAGGTCGGTAAATTGAGTTCCATTCAATACATGTTGCTCAGAAATTGCAGGAGTGTGGTAGGAAACACAAGATAACAATTTGCTTTTATCATTGATACTGCGAGTGAGTGACCTTCTGATATTCGTAGGACCAGTGCTAACCACAGCTAGAGGCAGAGAAACTTCTTGTTCAATAGACGAGATTGGCCCTAATTTACTTGTAAACTTCCATGCACTGAAAGCGCCAGCCCGGTGTATCCGTTTTAGGAGCGAAATCGGTCGCATGAAGTTAGTTGTTTAGACGAACTATAAGATTACAACCCCCCCTCGCCCCCCCCCCCCCCCACACGCACGCGCGCGCTATCTGGAGATTTTTCTGTAGCCAAAGGCCCTTCCTGCTCCAAGTAGCAGTTGACCTGGTTTTGCAGCCTTTCATTTCTTTAGTACATTTTAATCTTTTTCTTCCCTCATTCCTTTAGCTTTGTGTGCTCTGCTATTTTCAGCTTCCTTAACGACTTTTCTTTCTGCATTTGGAGGGAGCTCTGGGCTAATACCTAAGCTGCCAGATCCCTAGGCGAGCTTAAATCCTTGTGTAACGTTTTTCCTTTCTAGGGCCTTTTTAGGTGTGGTTTTATAGATCAGTGCTACCCAAGCCAACCTTTCTGCGATATATAAATGTGCATTATAAAGCCTGCTTGTTTATCATATTTATGTTGTTGCATTTCCTTCTGGTTCTTCTGTAACCTGGTTGTCCAGTCCCCATGGATGTGTGGTTCCTTGTTGACTTGGTTCACGGTGGTCTGTAGTCCTTGTGTTTTTCAGTGATGTTACACTTTGTCAGTTACAAAGCCACATAACTGTGTTGCTCGTATCCGTTTAGTATAAATTAACGATGGTTCTGTTGAAGTGTGTTTGAATAGTGTGAAACTTGGTGTGTGCTGATCCGTAAAGCTTTTCAACTATACAGCTTTGGTACCATATTAAGAGTGAAGGTGTGCTGTGCCTGACATGTTCTGCTAAAAGGTCTAAGGAAAGTGCGGTCGAGGTTGCAAAGCTTTGATAAGTTTAAAGTATCCAGGGTGTTGTGTAGCATCAGGTTGTCTTGCAGCACTTATGTAGTGCTTGTTACACCTATGTGGGATTTGGAATCGCTTTCCACAAGCTTGTCCACTAGTTTCAAGGCAGATTCAGTATGGTAGCACTTTGTCTAGTCTCTTTCTTGTATGTCACCTGATCTCCTATGGGCAGCCTGTAACCAGTATAGCTGGGGATTCACTTGCAATGTCCTTCACTGGTTCTCTTCTGAACTTTCCAATCAACACCAGCTGGTTATCATGGGAAACTCTAGGTGACAAAAGGTCTCTATCATGTGTGCAGTCTCCCTGGTCAACTTCAGCTTGAGCATGAAGCCGCTTGGTACTCTTCTTACATATAACCTCATCGAGAGTCACCAATATGCTGATGATGCACAACAGTACTTGAAATCTACTCTGCTCCAGACATCCAACACCTCAAACACTATTGCATATTGTCAAACGCCTTCCTTGAAACTCAACCGAACCAACATCAAACAAGATAACTGTTCAAGCCTGGCTCATTGAGATGAACCTTGATTGCTTTGTACTCCAACTCTCACTACATGGCCAATTACTTGGATTCACCCTGGACACCAGCCTCACCCTCACAGAACTCCAAACCAAAAAAACAGTACGGCCTGCTACTAGGTCTCTCTTTTGAAGAAAAAAAAACGTTTCTTCTATAATACAATTTCAGAATTGTAATTCAAGCAATTGTACTGACCCATCTGGATGGTGGTAATGCCCTACTCCTGGCACCCCACACACCATTATGGCACCCTTTACGGGCTTCCTACTTGCCTCCGAATACCTCCTACAGTGCTTGAAGAAATGCGATCACATCACTTCATCTTGATGAATTCCATTGACTCCCCTTGCCAGCCTGCACAGCCTTCAAAACCAGCTGCTTCATTTACATACAACGTACATGGCTTAGCGCTATGGTGTTGTGTGAAAGATTGTGTAAGTCCATCTGGGATTTGCTTTTGTGTTTGTAGACTTGTCGAATGAATTGTCGGCATCTGTGCCACATCACTTGTTACTATTTTCTAGCACATGTTTTTAATTTCTTACCGGTTTGTGCGTGACTACATAGCACAGACACAGCCAACGGTACAATCTCCAGTCAGGCCAGCCATAGTTTGGTCATGTTTAAATGCTTTGCAAAAGTGGCACTCTGCACATGCCATGGTACGCCAAAAAATAGGTAGATACTTCCCTGACACAACAAGACTAATGATGGAACTCCACAACACAAACCTAGTGTGGTATGCAACTCCATTGGATACCCCAGTCAGGCCGCACCATCTTCAAACCTAGCTGCTTCATTTACCAAGCCATCACAGCCAGCATCCTGCGTAACTTGCAGACAAGCTCACCAGCTCTGGTGGTTCTTTGCACAGCCTCAGCATGGACAAACTTCAGACTAAGAAGTGTTAAAAAAGAAAAACAAGACATCCATGCATCCAGGATCTGTAGCAGCCCCATACTAATCATTACTGCCCCACCTTGGTTCAAGTTTAGGAAAGAGTTAGTCTCTCCGCTCTAAAGAACATTACATCACAATGTATTAACTGTCTGCAACTCTGCATCCTCTACTACAGACCATAAGCTTGCCTTTGGTTTACTCCTCCGTACAAGCCCGAAGCTTTGTTTTCATCCAGAGACACTTGCTGTGTTGTGTGTCGATTAGGTAGTAACCGTTGCCTGCCATACTTACATTTCCTCACATACGTTTTTCACTTTGATTTTTAGCAGGCAATGGCATTTCAGTGTGAGCAAACATTTACACTTTAACAAAAGGCACTAATCGTTGGGCCTAAGGAAGATCATCTTGTTGCTTTTGGTTTTGCCAGGACATTAGTATGGCACGAATTTGGTGGAAAACGTATTTTTGAGTCCTGGCTCTGCTTGGTCTTTACATCAGTCGTCTGTTATGAAATTAACAAATTTAAACTTAGCTATTGGTGCTAGACGAGGTATGGAATCCTGACATGTATTTACTGCACCATTTGGATGTAATTGACATATGCAGTACTCCCCATGGTCGTTTTTGAGTCGGTCACTGATTGTGTGCAAAACATAGCTGTGCCAGACCACACAGTATGTATAAGAGGTAAGTAGGACAGCCTGTGTACTCTTTTATGTGGCACTATCCACATAGCGGCAGATGCAAAGCAATTGTGCACATCTGCAGTGCTATTTTATTTTAATTGCCCTTATCTAGGAATTTGTTTGTTTATATATGTAATTCAGTGTTACAGAGCATTGTGGCTTGCTGCATCTAATGCATGGTTACCAGCTAGGGCTGCTCTCTAAATGGGAGTGGATAGTGAATAAACTAAGAAATGGGGAGCTCGTGATCCAGTGAGTGGCTAAAGGAACTGTAAATGGAAGAGATGTAATCTAAAACCATACATATATGAAAGGACCTGACAGTCCTGCCGGGAAGTAAGCTGTGAACTGTACATGCTTTGATAACTGAATGCTCAGAAGAGACCAACTCTGCATATGTTTTGCGGGTCTAGAACCCAAATTAACCCAACATTGGCCTGCATAATCTGATATAGACCAGCCGCACCAAAACAGCACCACAAACGGAGGCATAGATGGTAAAGGAGTGTTTTAACATATGCCTCACCACCCTCTGTACAGCTGGGGCACCCATGTAGAAAACAATGAGTAATTTGTCAGACTAATACATTTGTGATTATGGTCCTCAAGTTTACGTATGTATTCATCTGCCTTACATTCATGCAGTGACACAAATTCATGCTGTCCTCACTAATCACACCCAAGAAGTCAACCACACATGTCCACTGATCATCTGCCTTCGCCAATGCATGTATCTGCTCATTTCCGTACATTCATCCAATGTATTTATCCTAGTCCTTTCAACCAGAGACAGTCTTGTATTTGATGGTATATACATTCTGGATGATGGATGTTATTATTGGCATTTGGCACTGGTCCTCCCAGACCTGTAAACAATCTTCAGTTTCGTTGACCAAGTCTTCTTGCTGTAACAGACTGGATACAGAAGCATGGTTCAGGTCTTCTCTCCAAACTTTCTTACACCATTCAGTTCCAGGCTTCAGTGGGACGTCACGCAGGGATCTATTCCTTCCTAGTGGGACGTCACGCAGGGATCTATTCCTTCCCATTTATCATTTGCATCTAAATACCTCTGGCCTTCCTGTTACAGAAAGTGGAGGTCCGATTCTACACAGGAAGTGCACACAGTTTGCTTACTAACTATGATTCATAGCACTGACCGTCTGCAGAGCAGTTCCGGTTAGGCTCTTGAAGTTATTGAGTGTAAATCGAATTTCTGTTATTGAAGCCAACTAACACCGAACTTTTGTTGACCAAGAGAAACGCACCACCTATTGAACTCATCTTTCTGACCTACAACGAAGGACCCTGATAGCTTCCCCCTATAAGGCAGTTAAACATGTTGGGCTGACTTTCGTTGATTGTCCTTTGAAAATCAAGTTTCAAGCGGTTCCTCCACATTTTTCTGCCATTTGAGGCTGCTCCTTGGGAGCCTGACTTGCCTTCAATCCTGCCTATGTTATTACTGTGGTCCATTCTTTTATCCAACCTCAGTATAATTATGTCAATAATATGGCCTCTGCTGCTAAGTTGGTAGTTCGTTTTCAACAAGTACTAAATTCCTTTTCTAGGTTGTTCGGAGGTCTTTGTATCTATACTAATGTATATTCTAGTTTCCCAAGCCTCCACTGGGCATTTCCCGCAAGGCTATCTTTACAAACTCTCCTCTGTTCTTTGCAGCTAAATTTAAAAGACTGTCTCTGCTGGGTGCTCAGTTCCAACATTAGGGTATTTGGTTGTTCCATCTTACTCCCGGGCACTCTCCGCTGCAGCTACTAAATTGTGGAATTCACTTCCTTCCATCCATGCCTTAAGCATTCCCCCCCCCCCCCCCCGCAGCACAAATACCTGTTGTTGCAGCCATTAGGGGTGGCTGCCTCATGCTCATGTTATGAATCCTCTTTTAGCACCAAGAAGCGTCAGCGTTACCTTGCGTTACAAATATAAACAAGCTGCACACTGTCCTTATGGGGTGAGATCAGTATTGGTCTGAGAGAGAGAAGAGCAAAACGGATAACCGAGGAAGGCAACCAGGGGAACCTACCCCTCTACTCGCTTTCCTACTCAGCCAGAAGTGAATTCGTTCATCCCACCCATGAAGCATCTGTATGCATGCATTCATGCACCAAGACCCATGCAAGCATTCATCAGTTCACCTGCTCACACCAATGCTTCATGAACTTGTCTGTCCATGCCTCATCATCCACCTATGCCCCCACCACCATCTATACATCTTTTCCATCATCTATAGACATTCACTGTCGCTTGCGTTGAGAGCTTGTGTACCATTTTATCCCACAGAATGGTTAGACTTTGCCAGTGCAGCTGGTTTGGTGTCTAGCATTCAGCACCATTATGCTTTATCTTGTTTTTTTCTGAGTCACCATTACACCCTGAGCCCTGGCTCCCTGAAACGGAGCATAGTCAACCTAAGCGGTCCAGAAGATGACGTTCATCTGCCCACTGCAATCCTTGAGCTAGCCATGTTGTAACGCCCATTTCTACCTGTCCATGCGCTCTCTTCTCCTTCCACTCTCACTAGTCATCCCCACCTGTGTTAACCCACCCTGCATCTAGTATTCACCTGCTCCCATGCTTAAATCAGACTATGCACAGGGCGTCATGTGTCCATGCTTGCATGCTCCTTCGTCCATCTGGCGAACTTTGCACATATCCGTCTGCTTGTGTGCACCTGGGCGATTGTGTGTGTGCGCACCTGAAGTATATTGCTTCGTGTCTACAGATTTGCCTTTCTACTATACGCCTACACACACTGTGGATATACCAGGCCTGGTAACACTGGCGGTTCTCCTGCTCTGTTGGGTGATTTTTGATAAAAGGTAGGCAGCATATCTGAAGTGGCCTTGTCTGCTCGTGGCCTTTGGTCTGTTTCGGCTTCCTCTCAGATCCTGTCATCTTGCTGCTTTCTGGTCTGCGGGCAGCATCCTCCATTGATTGTTAGCAGGAAAATGAGGCCAACTGGGAGGTGGAGCCGCTGCGTTCTTTTAATCTTCTGAATGAAATTCCTTTAAATCTGCTGCGGGTGCCGTGAGCTGGAAATGCCTGTTCTTGCTGTGACTCGCCTGCCTTGTCGTGATGAAGGAACCCCGTGTATGGGTCCGAAGTCATGTGAAAGGACGACCCTTTGAGTCGCAGTTCATTTGTGTGCCCTAATCAAATGGGTGGATTCTGTGTAAAGAGCAGGTTATTACAGCTTTATTTCTATGTTCCAAAACCACTGCAAAGAACACAAGACGAGTCAAACAAGCAGTGAGTACTTTGGGGCTGACCTCTGTCAATCGGAGATGGTTCCAGCTTGTTGGTTGCACTCCGCAGGAGGCACTGCCTCCTCAACATTGGATCGAAGCTGGCAATGAAACTAGACTGTATTTCTAGTGCTGAAGTGATACATCGTGCTATTCTGAACAGGTCACCGGTGCCATCTTGAAATTGGGCCCAGACCTTCCATGAGAGCTCATGTTAATTGCAGATGATGTAGCGTGAGTTGTTCTCACCACCAGTTAGTCGTTCACGTGCATAAGCAGAGACCCCTTCACTAGCACACCATCAGTGCTACGAAGAGCCAGCATTTTCAGTTGTCCTGAACTTGCAGGTGCATGCTGTAGAGAAGTCTAAGCTAATAACCGCTCTGTTCTAAAGTTAGCTGTAACTCATACAAAGGATTTACTTGGATGGTCTGTGTGACAGGTAATCCAGTTTAAGGTACCGAGGGACTTGGATATGGGTCGCTACACAGCACCAGCCAAGCCAGAAGAGCTGCACTGTGTGCATTTACAACGAGAAAAGAGGGTTACTCGGAGAAGTCTCAGTTACCATCTGGCAACACGTGCGAGGCAGAGACGTTTGTCCGATGAATAAAATGACGCAAAATGGGCAGGAATGGAGGTTGGCGCCATGAGCAGTAGCCATGCAATCTTTACAAAGGCAGTATATTTAAAACTGTGGAAAAATGATTCCCACTTTTGTCATTACTTTTTTTTCCATTTATTTGAGGTGGCACCCCGCTTCAAAGAATCCTAGATATTTGCATCCATCTTGAATCTTGGCTTCCACTGTAAAGACATGCACTTAATAAATGTGCGATCAGGTTCTGCAGGCTGGAACTTAACTGAAAGGGAATCTTCCAGAGGCCACAGCATTAAGTGATAAAAGCCTCAAGAGGCGGCTTTCGAAACAGTGGCAATGAACGGAATAAAATGAACGATTATTTCATTACAAGAAGTGTGCCCAATTGATTTTTTTCTGCTGGATGTCATACACGTATACACACACCATAGCTATCTATCTCTCTCTCTCTCTCTAGATAGATATTACAACACATCCAAATGAAAAACGCACGCTCAGAGTATTATGCAGTAGTTTATTTGATCCAGTAACGCATTTCGACCGCGAACGTATGTATGTGTACATGTATGTGTGCCTAGATGTGTATGTATATATATGTATTTTCCCAAACCACATAATACTGCGATGGCATGTGTATATAAAATGATGTTCCTGTACTACCCACTTAACCCAGCACTCCTGTGGTACTTTTCGTCCCTCAGGAACTTTGCTGGTGCCTTTAAATCACTAACAACTTAGTAATTGACCAAAGCAATCATCCATCGAGAGAACTGAGGGAGTCATTACCCTACCTAGGGAGTGCTGCCGAAAAAGTATTTACCTGTACTTGGGGCATGCTGGCAGAGCGGTCTTTGCCTGTGTCAAGGTTGTACTTTTGGAGTACCCTTTCATTGTTGAGCGCCTGCTGCCTGAGGAATCTTTGCCCTTGTTTAGGGACTGCTGATTGAGCAGTCTTGGCCCGTGTTACTGTTGTGCTGGTAGAGTACCCTTTCCATTGTTGGGGGCCTGCTGGCAGACCAGCCTTTGCTCCTGTTGGGGGCCTGCTGGCAGACCAGCCTTTGCTCCTGTTGGGGGCCTGCTGGCAGACCAGCCTTTGCTCCTGTTGGGGGCCTGCTGGCAGAGCAGCCTTTGCTCCTGTTGGGGGCCTGCTGGCAGAGCAGCCTTTGCTCCTGTTGGGGGCCTGCTGGCAGACCAGCCTTTGCTCCTGTTGGGGGCCTGCTGGCAGACCAGCCTTTGCTCCTGTTGGGGGCCAGCTGGCAGACCAGCCTGTGCTCCTGTTGGGGGCCAGCTGGCAGACCAACCTGTGCTCCTGTTGGGGGCCAGCTGGCAGACCAGCCTGTGCTCCTGTTGGGGGCCAGCTGGCAGACCAGCCTGTGCTCCTGTTGGGGGCCAGCTGGCAGACCAGCCTGTGCTCCTGTTGGGGGCCAGCTGGCAGACCAGCCTGTGCTCCTGTTGGGTGGCCTGCTGGCGAGGCAGTTGTTGCTTGCTTCTGTTGGGGGCCTGCTGGAGGGCCGCCTTTGCTCCTTTTGGGGTCCTGCTGGCGGAGCAGTCTGCCCGTGTTGGGGTTCCTGCTGGCGGAGCAGTCTGCCCATGTTGGGGTTCCTGCTGGCGGAGCAGTCTGCCCATGTTGGGGTTCCTGCTGGCGGAGCAGTCTGCCCGTGTTTGGGTCCTGCAGGCGGAGTAGTCTGCCCGTATTGGGGTCCTGCTGGCGGAGCAGGGGTCCTGCTGGCGGAGCAGTCTGGCCGTGTTTGGGTCCTGCTGGCGGAGCAGTCTGGCCATGTTTGGGTCCTGCTGGCGGAGCAGTCTGGCCATGTTTGGGTCCTGCTGGCGGAGCAGTCTGCCCCATTAATCAAGTGCCGTTGGAGCAGACATTCCCCTATTTTGACACTGCCGTAGTTGTAGTCATACTTATAGGGGCATGCTTCTAAGGGAGTTGTTGGGCCCCAGATGGTGCAGTGTGGCCGAGCAGTCTTTGCCCTTCCTGTTGACAGTGCTTCGGGCATGGAGCTGGGGTGGTAGTGATCCCTCCTATGGGTCTGCCTCTGCTGCAGCAGATTACTGTCTGCATGTAGCTGAAACAGGCCTCACCACTGGGGACTTTTCCGTCACACTTGTCCAGTAACAGATATGTGACTTTTGAGCAAGATGGGTTGGTTGATACATTAGGGTACTATACTATAGTACTTGCAACTGAATCTTGTGTCTTTGAGATGTGAATCCGCCACCCTTAACTGAGTCTCTGGTACCGCCGGTGGAAGTATGGGAGGTTGGTCTTGAATTTCTTGTTCTCACATTTCCTTAGAATTATGCTGCAGAGCTCGCCCGTCCCTACATGCCCTTGCCTTGCATAGTTTGCCTCTGTGGGATTCTAAACTGGGTCACACTTGATAATCTACATGTGTTAATGTAGCGTATGTACTTGGTGTCCTATTGTATCAATCTTTATGACATTAAATTCAGTAGACCTTTGGATATGATCAATGCATTGATTTCTCTGCCCGAATGTTACTTTGGGTGCTTTCTGTTGTTTCTGAGTATTTTAGCCAGTTAATATTCAGTGAGCGCTTGCAGCAGCAGGACCTGTTGGGCTTGGCATCAGAGCAGGTGTGCCATCTGCTGCCGGGACACTCAATTCTGGAGTTTATTATTGTGGAGTTTAGTTGACCGATCTGATATCAATACATTGTCTTGCTGGAAGGACCTCTTTCCAACGTTGTTTGTTGTTGATGCTTTATTAATGTCTTTCATCAGGGTGTTTTCATAGTGAAGTATTAGAACAGCCAAATCTATATGGCCTGGTGACCTCTAGATGAGAGCAGGGAAGAATACAAGCAACCCTAGACTTGTGTTAGTCTCCTAGTCATAATATATGCCCAGACTTGTCCTTTAAGTAGTGTATTCTTCTTTTTTTTTTTTTTTTTTTGTGGTGGGTGGGCTGTGAGGTGCTGGTCGTGTGAAGACGTGTCGGCTTGGACTCTTACCAACTGTCTGTTCCCTTACCTATCGAGCATTTTCTTCCACCTGTTTCTTGGATGGTTGTTCAGACGCTAGTGTTGTATGTTTATGAAGGCAGCTTGTTGCTGGAGTAATGATGTACTCTGCTCCTCTCAAGGTTCGTGCTACATTCTGCTGCTTTTCTGATAAAGTTGCACAAGTCCATTTGTATACTGAGCTCCTGTTTAAGGCCCTATGTTGGCTGCTTTTGGAAACGCACATTGGGCTCATGGTGGGGTGCCCAATCATGTAAGAGTTGTTCACCACCAACATGGTCTTGTATTGTATTGTAGATGAACTTTTATAGCGCAGACTGTCACCCCAAGGGTATCCAGGTGCTGCGAGGTACCATATTGTCAATGTACGTATAGGCGATCTACCCCAGAGAACAGATTGTGAGACTCGTCTTACGCCTCCCTCGGCAATAACCAAGTCTTTAGCCTCTTGTGGCAAAAGGGACCCATTTTGGGGGGGTCCTGTTCGACTTGCAGTGAGTCAGGCGCATTGAAAGGCTGCAGGAAGACACAAGGCCATTCATCCTAGCGCAAGCATAAAGGAAATCTAGATTTTTCGAAACCACTGTTGCCTCAGAGGAGAAATAGGGCTGGGTAGAATTAGTCACATGTTCGGATCTGCTGATCATGCTACTAACTTTATTTGGGCTAAAAGCTCCAGCTGGCGAATTTACACAGGCTGTCTGTGCTACTTAAACGATGTAAATATTGCTAAATATGGTTCAGCACTTTTTCTACTGGCCAAAAACTGAATAGTATATCACACTCCCCCCCCCCCCCCCCCCCCATTGTACCAGCAGAGGCATATTTTTAAATAAGGTTCTTTTATAACCGCCTGTAATAATGCTTGCTCTGACAGTTGACATGTTGTAGCCCGGAGAAAACTATTGTATATATGGTTGACCTTTTTTACCTGCTCTTTAGTAGTTCAAATAAATAAGTGAAACATAGTTATACAGGCAAGAATGCAGGAATCGTTCATTGTTGCTGTACAAAATTAAAAACTGAAAAATGGAGTATTGCCTCCCCAAAGCGGCTGCAGTGTGTAGACCTGAAACGGGATGTTAAATTGGGAGTAACCGATAGGAAGACTCCTTTTGTTGGCAATAACTGCTGTTATTTGCCTGGTGGGTGAGCCTTCTGAGGCGGCCCTCGGTCACCTCCGTTGAGCTCTTGACTTTCTTCCTGTGCCCGCTTCCACGCGCCTCCAACCCTTTCACGGGGGAGCGCGAGGAAGGAGCATGTGTTGGCACGTGCTCAAAGGGTTGCAGCGCTTCCGGGTCACATGGTATTGACCTGGTGAGGGAGACACGTGCTGCAGCACGAGGAAGGGGACTGTGTTGGCTGGGCCGGACACTTCGGGTGGGGAGGACACACTGGTCAGCTGCGAATACGGTGTGAGTGGTTCACGGAGGAGCAGCAGCAGGCCATGGAGGCTCAGTGGGGTAAACGTGGAGTGCTGCTAAATACCCTGTTGCCATTAGCAAATGGCAGTTACTGTGGTTGAACTGTTCCTGCATGGGAGTGTAATTCCTCATTCTGTCCCCAGCTAAAGACCGCACTTCAAGTAGTGCCTCACCTGAATCAGAACAACGCTCCTTCTGTCTGGAAACACGTAGCAGTGCACACATGCAGCGCTCATTCATTGAACTGTATGTATGTGTGTGTTGTGTATGGAGGAAGTGAGGCTGGTGCATAAGATGTGTACCTTTACGTAAGGCATCGGACATGCTTTCATTTAGTCCATTTGAAAAAAAGAATTTGCTGATCTTTGACACTGCCATTTAACTCTTGACATGTGATCAAATTTTAGAGATGGTCACTTTCACGTTGACAGTTTCCCCACTGGCTAGGTTGATTGTCTCTCCTCCATTTATCAGTATTAGCGCAGGGAGATGATTGGAAATATTGCAAAAGAGTGCAGCGTTGTAACCCTTTCCATAGTTTTGTAATCCATTCTAGTTGTGGACGTTGGGCTTTTAAAATGTCAAGACCTGCAAAACGTCGTTCGGTCTATGTAGCTATTGAGTGACCGGTGTGAATCTAAACATCTGGAAACCATTGCTTTCTCCGGAGCCAGTAAGCAGAGAACTTTTGGAAGCCTCGTCTGGACACGCTGTATTGTGGCCTGGCAGTACACAGCTGGAAGGGGCTCGTTTTTTGTACAGATTTGTTTGGGCGAATTACTTCAAGACTGGGAACAATTTTCCACGGTAAAGAAATGGACACGGTCTATAGCACTCAGGGGAGCTCTAATAATGACCGTATTAATCACGTGGAACATTGTGTCTGGGTGTTTTAATAGCAGTTATTAACAAGTGTAACGACCTAGAGAGGATAAACGCAGCATGTTCCCTTCCTTTCCTTGAGGGTTGAATAAACTGCGGCCGCAGTATGGTAAGCCTGCTGACCAGGGAGTCCTTCTTTTGACAGCAAGTACTCGTATACACAGGCAGCACCTTGTTCTGGTCCAGTATTCACGGTTACGTAGATCAGGTTGTCCCTTGCAGAGAGTTTTACTCTCTCTTACTTCACCCACTGCACTTCGTAAGAGTACCTGTTTGAGTGGCCTACTACCAATTTGATCGTCCAATATATCTGCTGACGGTTCAAGCTAACAGGTGGAGGGTTAAGTGGGTCTTCCTGCACTTACTTACCTGTTTGTTTTTGCGCCTAGAAGGGTCTTGAACCAGGGCCACTGCTATTTTCTACTTCACCCTTACTCCCACCTCTCCACACCCATTTAAGGCTAGCCACAACTTCCCTCCACGCGATACCGCCAGTGTCTGTCCCTATTGCACATACTCCTTTTGGTCATGTGTCTACTGCCCAGTAATCCGCCGGCCCATTAACGGTTCTAGTGGTCGCTACGTCCCCATTACTTCTGCATGGACACGGCAGCTCTATTACTGCGATGTTAAATATTTAAATTAGGCTATAGCCATCCCCCCCATTTTATTGACCCTATTCGCCTGCAGCTACGATATCCTTGTATTCAGTCTGTCGGAACAGTCCACTCTAGAATCCTTAGACCCACTATCCTTTGATGGTTCCATCTCTGCTTCTGGGTGTACCCGTAACTAACTACAGTGGTTTCCATGAGTAGTTAGGGGTTGTGGAATTATTGCTTCTGGGGGAAACCATATGAACATTACAACTTTCCAAAATTCTGATAGGTGGCCTAACATTGCTTCCTGGAGTCATGCTTCTGGGCAACGTACACCTAGTATCAACTGGTGGCCTAACAGAGATTTCAAAGTTTGTACCTATTATGCTCCTGGTACCAAACTCTCATTGTGTTTCCCTCTGTTTATACATATATATACCTTTGGAACCTGTGCCTAAGAAAATTTAGATAATTTGCAGGCATCTAGAGTTCATTAGGACAGTACAGGCCTGGCTGTTTCCAAAATGATTCATCTCACTCAGACTACAAGTCTTACTGGTTTGTGTATACTACCTGCAAAGCTGTCCCTCATGTTCCCAAAGCATGCCACGCTCCTGCATGCCTCCGTGATTAGTCTGGAGTACATTCTCTGACTCACTTATGCTAAAATATACTACTTATTGGTAACGCCTCAACAAACACACTTTCAAAACATCCACAAGAAACTGCATACCTACTTGTTCGACCAAGTAGAACACTTTTGCGACACGAGATGGAGTAGGAAAATGCTGTAGCTGCCCTGCACTAATAGAGGATCGTAGGAGGCTGCTAATGTCGGACTTTAATAGGCAAATTATATGAACATGCCGACAAGCAGTCATAGCCAGTTTACAAGGAGAAAGCTTGCAATTGACGGGTAGACTTCTGAAGTTTATAGAAATAGTGGAGAAGAAATTGCTTAACTGTGGACAATAAGGATGGTTTTACTTATACTTGGTTTTATACATTGAAAAGTTTATTTTAATTATGTGGTCTTAATAATGTATGAAATGTAAGAAGAATTGTATAATGTTGTTTTAATTGTAAGTTTTTAGTAACGGAACCATACATTTTTCATTCATTCGAGTAGGAAAATGCTTCAGGAATACTCCGTGTTCATTATTCAGCCTGGGAAAGATGAAATGCAGAGTCATAGCTACTGGATTTCCAGTCTGCATATTACCACTGCAGCGGGAGCACAGCCCACTAAGCTGTTAGGATCAGGGATTGCTGGGTGGAAGGTGAAGCACATCCTTTCATCATTGCATGGTTAATATGGCATCTAGTTGAGCAAAAGTTATGAGGTGGTACAAATGACATAATTTTGAGAGCAACCAGTTTAAACCCTTTTTAGGTCTTGGCTACCAGACGGCACGTGTGTTGTCTGTTGCAAGACAATTGTGAGCTTACACTGGGCTTATAGCCCACCCATGGCTTACCATTGGTGGCTTTCTTGTCGCTTTCCCTTGCTTCCCATTTGCTAGATTGTGTGTTTTTTCCTTGTTTTAATCCCTCCCATGGAGAAAAACTGCATTACTTGTGTTTTTCCTCCGCTCACTTGTATGGAACCATTTTTTTTCTTTGTTTAAGCACTCCGCGAGAGAGCGTGTTCCTATTGTCTCCCTTGTGTACTTCTGTTCCCACCTTCACTGCGCCTTCCTCACTCATCCATGTGGTTCTCCCCTTCACCCAGGCTTTAATTTTTTTTTGTCCATGTGCTTCTTCCCGCCAGCTCTACATTACTCTTTTGCCCGTCCCAATCGCACCCTCCATGTTGCTTCCCCTCCCACGCTTGATCCTTCATTGTTGCTTCCGCCCGCACCCAGTGTTTCAGCCCCACACCAGTGCCCCCATTTTGCACCAATGCTTTATTCAACAATAATTGGAAACTAAAAATTTTAAAGTAGCTGCGCCACTTGCAGGCATTTTCTTTATTCCTTTCTCTTTTTTTAAATATAATTCTTTAGCCTTGTGGCATTGCATCGGAGCTGCTGCTAAACATGACTAAGACCATTGGCAAAGCCAATAGGTTCCAAAGGTGAGACCAGTTGGCTTTTCCCACGCTAGTTTTTGGGTTTCGCCTGCCGAAAGGCTGCGCTCTGCGCAGGTTTTCAGCGCAGGTGAAATCCTTTGTTGACTATAAGGAGTTCGGGAACGTCCCCCGGCTCTCATTGGCTAGCTCCATAAATGGAGGCTAGCCATTGAGTGCCGGATCTGTCCGTCAAGGCCGGACCAGATTCGGGGGCGTTCCCGAGATTTTTTCCCTGGGCGGAGTTACGTTTTTTCCGTTCCCTCCCCTTTCACTGAAAGTGATTTCAGATGCGCTGTCCATTCCCGCCCCCTCTGCTGCTGTCCTGCCTTGTGTCCCTCCTCCCGCCGTCCCCCCTCCCCCCTCCTCGCTGTCCTGTTATGGCCCGATCGAGTGGCCACCTTGATTGTTAACTAACTGAAGAGCCGGTGCCCACCCGGCATTGCCCCGTGTTCTCACCGCTGCGGCCCGGGGGGCCTGAAAGTGATCAGAAGCTGAAGCGAGAGAAACGAAGGGGCCGCGACCTGATTGGTCCTCTGACAGGAGGCGCGCTCTGATTGGCCGTTTGCAGTAGGCCTGTCCCGAGTGCCGCGCTCTGATTCGATGCCTTGCCCGCAGAAGCTGGGCATGTATGGAGGCTCGACGCAGGAGCCGCGACCGGATTGGGCCGCAGCAGTGGAGCCGCCCCAGCGAGGATCCGGAAGCCGAGTCAGCCGTTCGACCCCGTCCTCGCCGAGGGAATCTCCGAAGTGCCGGGTAATCACCGCCGGGTCCGGGGAGAAGAGGAGGAAGAGTGATGGCAGCTGGACTGCAGGGCCCCCGTGAGCGGAGGGAGCCCTGCAGCGAGAGGAGCGGCCTTCAGAAGCGAGCGGAGGGGGCGCGAAGCACATTGCCGGTTCCTGCCCCCCCTCCCCCCCCGTGAGGCTCCCCGACTGGAGGGAGAGCCCCGAGTGAAGAGAGAGCCGCCGGCCGGTGAGTGAGCCGACGAAAGGGAGGGGCGCCGGGACACATTGCCGGTGTCCGCCCCTCCCCCGCAGTAGCGCGAGCTCGCGTTCCTTGGGTGTGTGAAGCCACGAGGGCTTCAAGGGCGGCCCCGGTTGGCAGTGGGTCGCCCCAACGTGCACAGAGCCCGGAGAGGCTCCCCGCCCCATTTTTTTGTATTTAGAGCCCTGAGAGGCTCTGGGGGGCATTTGGTGAAGTAAATGGAGAGTCAGGGCGGCCCCGGATGGCAGTGGGTCGCCCCAACGCTGAAGAGAGCCTGTTGAGGCTCAGAGGGGCCATTTTTCAGGAGGTCGAGCCCCAGAGGGGGGCTCCAACGACCCCATATTTATAGCTGGTGAATGCTTTTCCCTCGCAGCTGAGGTAAGGGGAAAAATGCTTTTATATATATGTATGTTGTGTGCGTGCTGGCAGTTTTAAGTGTGTTTATGTAAGAGTGTAAATGAGTAGGCAGAGTGTGTCTTTGTATATGTATAAATATGTATGTGTAAGTGAAGGTCAAGTGGAATGTAAAGGCACTTCCGCTACCCCAGGCATTTTGGTGAATTGACCTTGGAGCCGCATCTTAAGCGGACTGCAGGCCACAGGGACTAGGGTGACGCAAGCAATGCTGGAGAGCGGTCAGCAACCCGGAGAGTGACGTCAGCAGAACGCAATCCACCCAACGAGTCCCCATCATGGGGTGTGCCCTTACTTGACCCATCAGGCGTAGATAAACGTGCGAGTGTGTGCTCTGAGACCCCTGTGTATGGTGAGGTGAGCTGGGCGCCTCGCGTCCTTTTGACCTTTCTTCTTTCTTACTCCTGGCCTCTTTCATCCCTTCCCTTTTATTTCTGCCCTCTCTCTTGCTCTCCCACTCTTTTCTGCCCTCCCACTACTTCTTACACTTTCTCATTCCTACACTACCTCTGTATCCTGTCCTCTCCTCTTTGCATATGCCCTCTCAACATGCGCTATCACTGCACACAGCCTCTCTACACACGGCCTCTCTGCACATGCCTCTCTCCATATGATCTCTCTGCACAGGTCCATGTGTAGAGAGGGCAAGTGAAGAGAAGGCATGAGTAAAGAGGGCGTGTGCAGAGAGGGTGTTTTCCGGACAGGGCAAGTACAGAGAGATCAAGTGCAAATAGTGCATGTTTAAAAGGGCATGTGTAGAGGCTATAAGTTGACCAGTGCTTATGATGAGAAAGCGAGTGCAGGTGACAACAAATCTGCAAACTCCAATGGTGTTCCTTATGTGATGAGAACACATCTGCAAACTGCTATGGTGTTGCTTTCCTGAGGCACTGTCAACTTTTTCACACATTTTTTCCTCTTTCTGTCTACATTACTACACTAATACCTGCCCCCTCTCTCCCTTCTACCCTCTCTCTTTCTTGCCCTACATCCTTCCTTCTCACTCCCTCCCTTTCCCTCTCTCCCACTCTCCCTTTCCACCTCTCTTCTGATCTCTTTCACTTTACTGTCCTCAATCTCTTTTATCTCTCTCCTTTGTTTCAATCTCACTTCCTTTCGCCCTCCCTCTACATCTCTCACACTCCTGCCTTTCACTCTCCATCTACATCTTCTCTACACTTTCTATCCCGCACTCCTTATCTTTTCTTTCAACACTCTCTCGCTTCTGCCCTCCTTCCTGCTCTATTCTTTCCTGACCTCCCTATCTCTTCTGCCTTCTCTCACTCTATTACCTCTGCCCTTCTCTCTACTGTTATCCCTCTCTCTCTTCTGCCTTCTTAGTCTCTACTGCCCTCCCTTTCCACCTCTCTCTTCTGCTCTCTTTCACCTTCTTGTCCTCCATCTCTCTCCTCCTTCTCCTTCCCGCACTCCCTCTAACCTGCTGCCCTCTCCTTTCTGCCTTTCTCACACCCTCCTACCTTCCCTCATGCCCTCACACTCCTTTATGCCCTTTCTCTCTCTCTTCTGCCTCTATTCCTTCCTTCCTGCCCTCCCTCTCTATCCTGCCCTCGCTTCCTTTTGACCTTTCTTCTTTCTTACTCCTGGCCTCTTTCATCCCTTCCCTTTTATTTCTGCCCTCTCTCTTGCTCTCCCACTCTTTTCTGCCCTCCCACTACTACTTGCACTTTCTTATTATATACAATGCCAATAACTCTAACTTTTCCAAAGGCGAAACCATTGCATTGTAAATGCTTGTTTTCTATGCTTGAGACGAGTGCATGTACTAGTGGATAGTAGAGGTCTTATTTAAAGTAGTTTTCAAGGTTCGTTGAAAACGGTAGGATGAAGCATGTTTATCAGATATTACTGTACCTAAATCTGCATTCTCCTACTGAACCAGAAAAGTTGTCCCTTTCTGTGTCACTAAGATATTATCATCAGTCTGTTCTTGGGTCTCGCCAGCACACAGACTTAAGCTGTTTTTGTTGATGACCTACCTTTTGTGGACAAAACCAAAACTAAGTGACCTTTGTGTCAGCTCATTGCTTACCATTGGTTGTCATTATTGTCATTCTAATGTACTCGCTTCTCATTTGTTGACTCTCCTTCCTGTTCTTCTGTTTGTCGTCCCGCCTCCCCCCAATAGCACAGCTCATCAGCCTCTTCTTGTTGGATGACTTGTCACCGTTACTCACATTAAGGGAACATCGTTTTTCTTTTCAACATTCAAATGAAGTGTTTTCTTGTTCTCTCCTTTGTACTGCTTTCCTCTTCAAATGCCCACATCGTCTGTGTTAACATATACCCCACTACTACCCTTCTTCCCCTACAAACAACCAATCCCCCAACATGTACCATTGCTTCCACTACGCCCAATGCCCTCCCCCCACCTTTCCAGTATTTTTGTCTTTCAGTTTCCTTCTCCCCTCCCTGTTGCGCCCCGCCCCTCCTATCTTTACATGCTTTCTTTTTTTTTTTAACATGAATTATTTAAATACGTTTTAGTGTTTGGCAGGGCCTGCAGGTGTTTGCTATTTGACCATTATTTTTCGTGTGTGTAAGATTGACTCCGTTCCGCTGCATCAGCACAGAAGCTTATTTTTAAACATCAGAGTGAGACTCTATAACGACTGTACGAGGTGCTTCCAGGACATCATGCGCTAAATGAAAACGTGCCCTGCAGAAACAACAATTTAAGGAACTACAGCAAGAGTTAAAAAAAAAATTGAAAATGGGGGCTAGGGCAAGAGTGAACATGACGGGTATATCTACAATTGCACAAGTATAGTTGTTTAGGATAACTTGCCTTTCTGCTTGGAGAGAAGGAAGCAAACTGTGTATTGGTGTAACCAAGATGCCCTGTTACCAGTGTTCTCGCAGACCAATGCATGGGCATGTTTCAAAATACAAATCGTGGTGTGATGCCCGTAAAGACAGCTGCCGGAAGTTGCTAGACTTTCCAGTAGGTGTTCTAGCATCCGTGCCCCCGTCTGCCTAGCAACAAATAAAATGGGGAAGTGGGCAAGAATTGGAACAGAAGAGAAGGAAGGAACTAGTGTCGGAGGGCATTTCGTGATTTTTGTAGTATGAAAAGAAAAGCATTTTCAAATTAGTGCGTGACCTGATCGGCGAGTTACTATCCATTAGTTGATGTAAACCTATATTTTCTGAACAATTTGTGAAATGCGCCCAGCTTCCATTTTGTTTAGAATCCGGAATAAAATGTAGGTAATACGGTCTGGATTGGTTGTAAACTGAACGGCGAAATCTCTTCCCCCCCCCCCCCGTGAGTTTGGTTCCCCCAGTTTTCCTTCAGTTTCCTTTTACGAGAAAGTGCCTACTTTGCATCGAATATTTTATGACCCTGCAGCAGTGCCTGTCGAGCAACTTTATTTTATTGTGCAAAACCAAGCCTCAAGCCAGTTTACCGCTCGCAGGCGGGCGACATTGTCTTACAAATCTTCGCATTATGATTTCATGGATATCAAACACAAGTTATACTCCTTGTTACTTATAAGGGGGGAGGGAGTCTTTACCCCATTCCTCATGCTCTGCAGATTCAGATTTCATCTGGTCCCTGCGCATGTCAGCTTAGCCTGGATTTTTGGGATGCTAATGCTGAGGCTGCATTATTGGGCTTCCTTTTTTCTCACCCCTGCCACCTGACATCACAGAGCGTAAGGAGTACCAAACATTCCCCTTTGGGAGTTCCGCTTTTTCTTATGCTCTTCTACCCACTAGGCTCCTGCGACTTAGAACCTAGCTCTGTTTTCTGCTTTGTAAGGTGGGTATCCAAAATGTCCTCTGCGGTGGTAGCAGTGTGCAGGAACCCCTGCTCCACCTCGTTGGGGGCGACTCACGTTGGAGCCCTCTACATCTTACCCCTTTCCCCAGCCCCCCATAACTGACTTTCGCATCCTTCCGCAACTGCCCTCCCCACCTTTCTCAGGCTTTGTCTTAACGCCTTTTACCTGTGCCCTCTACATATCTATTCTTGCTGGCTCCTGGGAAGAATGGGGTTTTTCTGTGCTGAAGTGTCACTTTGCATGTCCTTCTGCACTGTTGATCTTGGACCCTCAACTAGGTTATGGCTATGGCCCCTTAAGGCCTTATCTGCCAGGTGGGGCTATACATGCTCTTGTGCAGTGTAGCCTGCCATCAGGTGGCGGTGGGGCAGTGTAGGTTCTGCAGCACCATGCGAGTTGTGAACATTATCTCCATCCACTGGTAAGAATCAGACTGTAGGATGCCACCGAGCTGAGCATAGGACTTGGCCACACCCACAATCTGTGTTGCCTCCCATGACTTCGGAGCTTGTGGTGCAGGGCCTTCTCCTATGGGCTCATGATGCACTGCATGACTTGGCCACGTACCCAACTTTCAGTGACTATTGCAATGTAACAAACCACGGCCTAGCATCTCTATAGTGTTTGCATTGTGAATGGGCTCGATGTGTGATGTTGGTGCTGTCAAGTGCTGCCACAAGAAACCCACCCACAGCTGTAGATGTCCAGATATCTTGTGGGTGGTCTTCCATTAGATTCCTGATAACTCTCTACCTTTTCTTCATTCCGGACTTTTTAGAGCAGGTCATGAGTTTGTTGGGCTTCATCTAAAGCCAGTTTTGATTTTCTTTAAATCGAGACTTGCAGAGACTTAAGTCCTCTCCAGGCAAAGCTACCATCTCCTGTCAGCCAAGGTAATTTCTGAGGTCGTGCATAAGCAATATTTTTTTTCTCTGACTTGAATATTTCCACGAAGTTGTACCTCACCACATGTGCTTTTTATTTATTTTTCTTTCCGTTTTTTCCTAAATGTTCGCTGCAGACCTCTCTAACTTTCTCAGTTGCCTGCTAGTAGACTACTGTGTCCTACAGGCGCTGCATTGGTGGTATTATATTGTTTTAGATCCTCAAAATAGTTTCCAGTCGACACAGTATTGATAGTTGTCTTCACGTTTAATGATCATTCCTTCTGCAAGTATAATAAGTAAAATTCATCTTGTAATGTTTCGAGAAGCTCCTTTATGCTGTTGTGTGTACTCTGATACTGCCTTGAGACCTTGTTCTGGTTTGGTTCACTCATCTCGGTCTGCTAATCCTTAGCAGAGGAAGTTAAAAATCATCACAATGTCTCATGTCATAATTAGTGGGGCTGATAAAGCCTGAGGCAGCAGCACGCAGTGGAGAGAGGAGTGTGGCAGTTCCCCTGGTTATTGTGTGGTAGACACTACCTCTTGGGCGCCCTTCAATCCATAGCATGCTGTGCTGCAGAGTGATGTTTAGAATTACATTGTCCGCATTTATATCTGATTTATTATTGAAATTTGGTATGCTTACGACCAACACCGACCACAGTCCAACAACATGTTAGCAAATCGTAAAGCAATAAATCAATTCACATAATATGTATAGTTAGCACCTGTTGCAAGTCAATCACAAGCATGTATATCTGCAGGGATTGAAGTGCCTCGCCATAGGTATTGGAGTAAGCCACTACGTCCAGTATTCATGCAGATTGTCCATCTGTGTCCAGACCAGCCACATAGTCTCGGAGCGGCCCTCAGTTTATTTGTCTTGATGTAGATGGCAGGGTGTCAATTTCGCTAGTTTACTACACATCAACATGTCTTTAGCTGACTCTTGAAATCTTGCCTTCCTTTGTCATTTCCACCCTGTATCGACCTGTAGGGTTGCTAAGGCCACCAGTGTCCTACAACCCAGCATGGCCACCATGGGTTGATATTGGAATCACTTTATCTGTTATGCCCAGTGCTTGTACCACCTGTAACCAAAATGTATGTACTGCCTAGCAATCCCACATCAGATGCAGATAATCCATGCTTGAAGGCGTAGCAGCGACGGCAGCTGGGTTAGTTGACATGCTGTGATTGACCATGCTTTTCTGTATGTAATATGCCTTTTAGAGATATTGGTAGTGCCTTAGTCTTTTTCCCCATTGGAGGACTCCTCCTTAGTATCTGCACTGCAGAAAGTCCAATGTTCATCTGATTTCGGTACCCAAATCTGTTGATCTTTCCCTCCTGAAAACTTTGATTAATGCCCTGTCCGGAGTTGACCCACCCTCCCAAGCCGCACCTGCTTCATCTGTGGTTTGCTGCTTCTCTACCTCATGCACCTGATCCATGTTAGCCTCTCCTCCCAGGGAGTACATGTACAAGATGGTAAGGTTAAAGACACTTTCTGTGGTGTCTTTCTGCTAGTTTGTGAAGTGACTTACGGCCATGACTCCTTTCTCTCGCCTAGTTGTTGTTGTTACTTCTTGTAGTATTCAGCAGTAGCTCATCTGTGCACCAATGGAGTTGGTGTGCCGTTCATGATGATTCCTGATTTCTTAACTGTGTCTCTAGGTGGATGGTCCTATCTCTACTTGGTCGACCCTTTATACTTGTGTTGGATTTCTGTGATGGTATAAACATGTGATACATTCCACATTAAACGAGTAGTGCTTATATGTGCGAGGTACATCTGTTCTCGCACTGCTACACCACATTGTCTTTGAACCTCGCCCATCTCATGTATCGTACTCTCATAGGCCAAACTGCAGCTAACACTTTTTCCTCTGTGAACGCTGAAAGGTGCCCAAGAATGTGATAGAAATCTTCACATCGTTGTTATAGGAGTGAAGCATTTTTATTGGTGGGGTGACGAAAGCAACACTGTGGAATGGAAGGTGGCATCAGGAACACGGAGATAGGGCAAGTTAGGGCAACACAGGACCATAGCAGTGGGAGGGCAGACTGGGAGCAAGCACACGAATTGCAGAGGGCGGAGAGGCAAGCTGACGTATAATGGAGGGTGGCAGGGGCTGGGGCAAGCGAAAATTGAAGGAGGGAGGTGGGTTGGGAGCAAGCAACAATTGAATGTTGGGACAGTTTGGAGCAAGCAATAACAGCGACAACAATGGAGGAGGGTGGTGGTGGCGGCAAGCAACACCGACGAGGGAGGGAGGACTTTAAAGCAACACTGACAAGGGAGGGAGGAACATTGAGGGGTGAGAGGTACACGAGGGAGCTAGCTAAAAAGGACACCCTTTGGTATAGTACTAAAACACAAAGTAAATCGTAGCGCCTAAAAAGCGAGCAATGAAAAGACACAAGCAATGTATCCTTGACCCAGGAAAGGGGCAAACCCACAATGAGCATGTGGATGGGAAAGGGAGGGAGATGTGTGTTGGTATTATCCATGATGGAGTCTAGGCTATAGCCTCCTTTTGTGGACACTAGAGTTTCCCAATAATTTCTTATGCAGAAGGGTAATCTCCAGTTTTATTTGCTTGTCTGAAAAATTCAAATATTGGGTTAATAGCCTCAGGATAAAGGTGGCTTCCAGGGAAATGGAACTTTATATAATGCCCTGTTCTCTTGGATGATGGCGTCAGTAATTGAGTGTGTAGTTGCAGAGCTGATGCTGCTAAACTCCTAACACTACCTGTGCTTTCTAGAATTTCCAGTTTTTGTATTCGAGCGAGCAGCAGCAATTAGCCTTGAGCAAAGAAATCCCATGTTTTACAAATGAAGAAACCGAGGCACCCTTGAAATGTATTTATTAAGGAAGTTTGTAGAGAAGCGGCCCACAAACACCTGGTTTCAAAGTCATCCAGCTGACCACTAGGCCATGTCTCGTAGCACTCGAGGTCTTGTTGGCATCCAGCGGTATACCATGACATCAGTTGCCATCTGATTGTACATCAGGTAGCCTCAAAGAGAAGATTTGCTGGGTTATTCCTCGGTCTAATGGTTGTTCTTTTTTGTGCCATGGTGTCCCTTGGCATATGCCATCTTCCTTTTCTCTGTAATAATTTGCAGAATATTGCTGGTTACTTCTGCTGCCTCGGTCACATGCCCCATCTGCTGGAGCTCATCTCCCTCTACAGGAGGCTCGTGGGATCCAATTAGTAGTTAGTTGTACATGTTGTTCTCCTGCAGTGCTTGTTATGTCATTGGTGGGCCTTTTGGACACGTGAAATCATGAGGCCTGGGTTTTTGTCATGCTCTAGCATGGATATTTTTGTTGCTGTTTAATTAAATTTTACTTGTTAGACATTTCCCCTTTCGTCAAATTCTTTGCTGTACTTATGAGTATAATGTAATTTGACAGCACAACAACTCTGTACCTATTGTCAACCAATTCTTTAAAATATGCGAAGTCGTTCAGGGCTTTAAGCGGCCCGGGGTCCCTCTGGGTCTCAGACGCAGTAGTAATTAAAAACGGACATTGAAACGAATTCCTATCCGATCCTATATTCATGTCTTTAACTTTAATGGCAAAATCATTGTCGTTTTCTGAACAATTAACTTAAAAAACGTGAAGGTGAGCCATGTCAGCGATTTAGTTCCTGTTGAGATGTCACATGCTTTACTTAATCTTGCATTCCCTAAGAGGTTTAGCTATTTCCGTGATGTTGCGGGTCTGTATTTTTTGTGTAGCAGATTACTCTTCTGTAGTAGGTACTTGGAACCGAGTCATCTCCAGGTGTTTATTCCGGGCCACGATTGAGCGTTCAGAGTTAAGGCAGTGCTAGTTTCCCACAGTTGGCTAAAACGTGCTTTGAATGGTCATTCCATCCTAGGAGGTGTGTAATTTAATAAAATATCTACTTGTCCATGGGGCAGGTTCCTTCAGAAATCTACTTGTCCTGTAAGAAAATCCACATGTCCCTTTGGTGCGATGTAGTGCTTCGACAAATTATGGCAGCAATCTCATTATATAAGAGCTCTGATATAGCCTCTCTGATTATGCCAGGGCTCATACCATAGTAGTGTTTGAATACTTGCAATCCCCTTATGTTGCCACGTTTCCGCAAATCGACAAACTGGGGCGGAAGGTACTGGTAAGCAATAGTTCCATGGTTAGAGTGCCCTTTCGAGTCTGTGCAAACCTATTAACGTGCGTGTTTTAAGGGTTTTCAACAACTCTTGTCAAATTTTTTCCCTTACTGAGAAATGTTGGAAATTTACTCCTGACTATGGCAGACTTCCAGAGTTGGGAAAAACGTGGTTGGAAGGAAAGTGAACTTGCAAAGACACAGATTTTCGCACGAGCAAATCTACACATGCATATTTGCTGGTGCTAAATTGCAGTTCACAAATACTTTCTAGGAGTACTATTTCTTGTTCTACCTTTGGTAATTCTTAGGAATTTATGAAAGCCATATAGCTGCACTTAAAGTAAGGCCATACTCACAATAACATTCCTTCATCAATCATTAAGGGGTAGATCCAACCCCACATCTAGTCAGTCATTCAGTCTTCCACTTGGTAACATGTTTTGCTTGTGCCGTACACTGCACTGATGTAAACTGTTTTTGTTCTTTAAATAGCTCTAAAATCTTAAAACCCCTTTTTGCCTTAAAATGTTCCTTTTTAAGATGGTTGGACACCCCCAGCTCAATTTACAAACTCCGCTCTATGAATAGCCTTGTCATTTGGTTTTGCCATGTACTACTCTGCTCCATCACGTTATATTTAGGAATGCTCTGTTTCTTTTATTCCAGGCTGACAAACGGGCACACCACAATGCACTGGAACGTAAGCGCAGGGACCACATCAAAGACAGCTTTCACAGTTTACGCGACTCCGTCCCTTCCCTTCAAGGAGAGAAGGTTAGTGCATCGGTTAGTGAAAACTCCTTTATTTACCTTTTCTCTTTATTCAATTGTCATTTTTGTTGTGTTGTATGATGTCCCACTTACAAGCCATTGTAAAGTGCTTGTGCGCATGTGAAACGTGTTGTGAATGGTTGCTGGTGTGCTGGAATCAGATGTTTAACCATGACGTTTTGTTTTAGGTCGATACAAATGCCAGTCAAGCGAGGCTCACATATGAGTTATTTCAGCCATTGACGATCCCTTCTTCTCCCCAGTTGGGAAACTTTCTGCATTGTAATGATGATTCTATGATTTTTAATCCTCCGCAAATGAGGGTTACAACTTTAATCCTGATTAGAACTCATTCATGTCAATGAGTCTGAATCACAGTAGGTGCCATCTGTCCTTGTGCAGAATTTGCCGTGTAGCGTTGTCAAAGAAGCATTGTTTGAAGTAAAGTGAGCAATTTGCCCTTGTGGCTACACATGGCTGTTCTTCTCAGGCACTGCACCCTTCTCCACCAATGCCTATGATGCCCCAACAGAGTTCTGAAATTCCCGCCTGCATTTGCTTTGCCGGGGCAGGAGGATGACATCACCCAGCAGGTTGGCTGCTCTGGACCAGTCCATATTGCACAGTGTAGGCAGCACATTCAGTTCACAGTCCGCAAATCATTTCTGTGTTGAGTAACACAAGTCTGCTGTTCCAGGCACAAGACCATACCGTAGTCTGGCGGAGCAAGGACACTTCTAGGACTTAATGGCCTTGTTCGAGTGAACGATGCATGGGATTCTCCTGACACCTGGTTTCTAGAACAGCTGTAGGTCACTAGTCCTGTGGCACCATATATCCACAAATAGAAGCGATGGGTCAAATTAAAAAAAATCCAAATTTCCCAGTATACCCTGGTGCAGTATACTAAAAGAAGATCTTGAGAGAGGAGTATAGTCTTGCACAGAGAAACACCGCACCTGCTAACCTCCAGGCAGTCCGAGCAGTAAATTATTTATGCTGGCTACAGAAGTATAATGGCGAACAGTATTAGTTAAAATGATGCAAAATGCAATCTTCAGTAAAGACCTTTTAAAAACAACTAGCTGTTGTGACCGGAGTTTGCAAAATGGTTCCTGTGAAGCTAATGGCAAGAGTTGTTAAATGAGGGAGCACTAGATGCAGCAAAATATATCCTAGAAGTACCTAAATATAGCCTCACCTTGAAATGAAGAGGTGCATCTTAATACTTGTTAGGATCAAATAATATAGGTTTCCTTGGAATCAGCCACTCCACCAGAATAGAAGCCTGCCCGTACAATCAATTTCTTGGTCTCTTTGACCTGGTGTGACTTTCCCGTTTTGTGAGCCAGTGCCGGCCCAGACATCTGCCACCTGTGTAGATTCAAGGCATGTATGCAAGCCCTCTGATAGTTTCTCTGCACCTTGCTTGCGTGCGTGAGCTTGTTGATTGTCACTTAGGCGGGGCAGAGCCCTGGAGCAGTCATGTTATCGATTTCATCACTTGTCGTAATGTCAACAGACCACGGTGTATGTTATAAAAAATGCAGAGGTGAAGGGTGGTTGAAAAGTGATAGTTGCCACCTGACTACTTTGGACGAAACTGAAAGCCAGTGTGCTCATTGCGAGACATTCCTCGCCTGTTCTTGACACTCATATTTCTGTATCTTATTGTTGTGCTGCTTGCGGTTTGTGTGAAGCCAACAGCAAAGCTAGGTTTGGTTTGAAGAGGCTAGACGGGTGAGGGTATTGCTTTTGACATTTCTGCCATATTTAACTGAAGACCTGTTTCTTCCCAATGCTACCTCCCTACAGTGCCCGAGATGTGAAGCTCTCACCCAGCACTGACGGGGATTCCAGGACGAAATGGAGGCAGCCGGAACATGCAGGGGCGCTCGCGTCCCAGTGTCCCTCCCTCGTGTCCGGCAGTCCTCTGTGCGGTGGATCTTGGATGGGACTGTTTCTTCTGGCGATTGTATTTTCTCTTTACTTTGTTGTGGTTATAGAATGCTATGCACTCCGGATTAAATCCCATTACTGTAGACGACTTTGGGGAGTGGGTGGAGGATTGTGTTTGTATTCCTTTGCTGCTAGATCATTTTCTTATGACCTCCTGTAAGGCCTAATGTAAAGTCTTTCTTACAGCATAAATGGACTAGGTTCACGTGTGTTCCCTTTACCTTGCTCACATAGGCATCCAGCAAAAAAATCCACAATTTTTGTGCCTTACATGTTTAATGTAAATGCTTACGTTTTGCTATACATTTTGTTTGCTTTTCTATTTTGGTGCTATTAAACCTACAGGTAAAGTATTCAATGACTTATATTTGGTATGGCCTGCCCCATGTCTTGTGAGCTTGAGATGCAGATGTACCAAATTTTCAGCTTTAGAAGGTGATGTTGCCAGCCATGTAGCAAACAAAATATGGCGCATTACAAGAGAAGCAAGCCACAAGCTGCTAGCTTTGGATGAGCAAATGTGGGAAAAATACTCTAAATGAAGTTAAATTAAATGTATGAGGTTAAAACAGGAAGGTGAGAGTATCCATTGCCACGTATTTTTTAAGAGCATAATAAACATGCACAAGTGTGCTGAACATCTTTGATTTCGCACACAGGTTAAGGAACCAATTTGTCTGGGGAAAAAGACACACGTGTTTTTCTCTTTCTCTGTTATTATCTGCATTCCTGGTTGTAAGAAGACTTGTCCTTTAGTTTCTACAAAATGCACCCTTTACCAGGCGTGTATTTTGAGGTGCTACTTTAAAACTTGTTTTAGGGTTTAATTGAGGGTGTGCAAACCTGCAAGGGTGTGTAGATTTGCAAGAATTTTGACTGGACAAAACATGACCAATCGGTGCTTTCCAGGAAGGCTTGATCTGAAAGTTTTTATCTGCCATTAAATCCTCCCCTCCAATAGGTAGCAATTAGGATTTTATTTTACAAGATTTTTCTACCTAAAACCATTATAAATTACCATGCAGGACATATGTCTGTACTTCCAAGTGCTAAGACTTGTATTTGTACAGTACTCTATGCCAACCTAAAGTTGGTTCAAAAGGCCGGAAGGGAGAGCTAGAAAGGAGGGCCCAAGATGGTAAAGGAGGCTACAAGATAAGGCTTTGTGGGGTGGAGTGACCGTCTCCAAGATCCTAATAACTGACTGTACATTAAGGAGACCGTTCTTGCTGCACTGGTTGATGCCCAATTGAGTTCTGACCGAGTCGAATCAATGACATATTTTCAGCATTACCGTTGACTTTGAAATTGATTACCATTAAGATTCGATCTTTGGCAATTTATTGTACATGGATATGCTGAAATTCAAGATCGCATCCTCCTGATTTTAGGGTGACAGGACAGCATTAGGCAAACAGGCCATTAAGTTGAGGACTACGAAAGAAAATCCTCCTGGTTTTGAATTAAACAGCTGAGTCTGTAGTAGTGCTTGCAACAGGAGATCAACAGATGCTCAGCTTGAGGAAACTGATGCAAAGGCATAAGCTTTGTGTGGTGTTCAGCTTCAGAGTTTGAGGAAGTTGCTACAGAACAAATCTACAGTCCAAAGTGATAACTGATGAACACCTCAAGGAACCAACTAATTGCATCTGAGTCCTGGTTCAAGGTATGGTATTTGAGATAAAACATCCAGAAAATCAGTAAGGTGGTATCCATAGTGAAACTTGTCTTCCCTATACCAGTTTCTCTTCGTGATCTCAACAGACCTTCAGATCAGGAGGTTAAAAAAAAAGTGCAGTATGGATGCAGAAGATGTACAAGTCTTAGACATAAAAGGGGGGTGATTGGTACGCTAGATGGTAAAACACCCGCTATGTGGGGTGAGAAGGGAAGAAGACCCTTTTCTTTATATAACCCTCACTCACTCTTATAGTGACATGCTTCATCATCGCGTTCACCCCCACTCCTAAAGGTGGGGGTGTGCTTAACCATATTTCAGGGATCACTTATGAAGACTGGGTCTGTGGGGGCGTAACCTTAAAGATAAAATTCCTCTCCCACTGAAAAAATATCCTTTATCGGGTGGGTGGGAGGGAAGGTTAAAAAAAAGAATATAGAGCTATGAGGATGTAATGGTCCTATGACCCTAAAGCACCATCGGTACTTTTGCAGTGGGGGGGAATTCTATCTTTAAGGTTACGCCTTCAGAGGCAAATTTAGCCTGGGTATTACTTGCTGTTTATTGTTGTTTTTTATCCATGTGTGGTACATTTATTACTGTTGGTTACTGTTACTGCCTATCATTGAAGTCCGTAGAAACCAAAGGTTTGTTATTGAATGCCCTGATGTAATATGTGCTCTTATCTTTTCTGTATCATGGCAGCCAATGAGAATTTTGTACAGTACAGTATCTTTGTGCAGGAGCTCACCACCATATTAAATGGGGATGGTTGATCTGGCTGGCATGCTTAGGCAAGGACCAACGTTTTTCCTTCAGTGGTTTTTGTGATGGTATTGTTCTGGAGCCCTGTTCACATAATTCAGAAACCTCAATGTTCACTCGCAAAGCAAACCTCTGCATTCTGCTCTTACGGTTGCGGAACGTTCACTCACCCCACAATCCCTACTTTGTATCTAGCAGTGGTTAATTCACAATAGGGAGGTGACCAAGTGAGAGGCTGACTCCCGAAGATAAGGACCCAGATTTTATCACGGTTTCACTTCAGACAGCTCAGTGTAATCCATATGGCCACAGAGAACACACAGGAATGTCTGTAAGACAGGTCATGTTCCAAAGAAAGAAATGAGCAGAAAGCTGATCGGGTGATGGACATACATGCAGGAGCCAGCCCACGGCTTTCTGCTGCACTCCTCCGTTGAGCAGTTATAATTGAAGCCAGACCTCAGAATACACCACAGGGAGATTACCCCACTGGATATTTTTAGGTGCTTTGTCTAAAGATAGCTTTAACAGTAAACCTACATCTTATTTTTTTCATTTTGGTGACTTAATAGCCACAATGAAAGCTTGGATTTAAAATTAGACTACAATTTAACTTTTTGTTTTGATTGTCAAACTGTTCTCTTTTTACTCCATTAGAAATTATTTTTAGCTTCTAATTTTCCAGAGTAAGGAATACAATACACAGGCCTGTCTATAGCTGTGGTGCAGCATGAAAACGCAGAGAAATGCCAGTGAACAGGGTGGTTAGTGGTTGATTGTTATCCGTTGATTTGGGACTCCTCCGTCTTTACCTTGTCCGACATGTACGGAAATCTACCCATAAGCGATTTAAACCGGTTTTAACTGAATCCAGTTTTGGCCCAATTGTACCTCGCGGGTCCTGGATTGCTGGCATTCCTCTCAGAGTTCGGCCGTGGGAGGAGTGTCTTGCCCGCTGCCCCTTTCCATATTTCGGGTGGCTCCGTCAGAGGCAGCCATCACTCCAGCGTATTTATCGAGATTGTCTGTGTCTGTTTGGACCCTCGTTTTTGTTTTTTTACCATGTCCCTGCCGCTTAGCATCGTGTCACCACTTTCCACCTCTCAGTCCACTGTGCACTTGCTCAGTGTCTCGTGGAAGCCTAAGCCCGGAGTTCCCGCCACATGGTGAGGCACACGCAGTCGCTTCCCACAGATGTATTTCACTTCTGCGTTGCAACTAGAATGTCACAGGTTTTTAACATACCCGTACTCCGCAAGAGCCACCTGTAGGGGACCTTCATGGACTGCGTTTACCTTCTTCTCTCGAAGGTGAGAGCTCAAACAGTCGAAATTGTACTGGGCTGTTACTGTCTGCATGGTCTCTCGGGGTCTAAGTGGTAATGTCTCACGGTGCACTGGGAGGGGCGGGAGCTGTCGAGAACACAGACAATTTTCACACAGTTATGGCTGACTAAACCCTTGTGTTGTTCTCTCCCCCCTTCTTCTCCCCCCCCCCCCCCCCCCCCCAACTGGAAACAGGCCACCGTGCAAATTCCTTCGGCTGCCGATTTACTCACAAATTTGGATATTTTTAACCTTTAAGAGACTTTCTAATCCTACAGTTATTATTAATGCCCTGTTAATTCGTTTCACGCATTGTTTTGCATTTCTGAAAATGTTTTAACGTGTTCCTTTATCCTTTGCAGAAGTAATTCATTTTCATTTCTTCTCTCTCGCTTTCCACTTTTGAAATGCAAGACCTGTGCCCAAAAAGAATTTGGCTACTGTTTCAGTCTAGTTTAATTTTGTCTCGACAGGCTTCCCGTGCCCAAATCTTGGACAAAGCCACAGAGTATATTCAGTACATGCGAAGGAAAAACCACACTCACCAGCAAGATATTGATGACCTGAAGAGACAAAATGCACTATTGGAGCAGCAAGGTGAGCATTCATGGACCCGTCATTTTGATCTCAGGGAATCTTCTTAGAGGTGCATCACAAACTCGCTGCCACGTTCATTCGAGGGACGGATAATTCTGGTTCCCTATCCAAAGGGCTCTGTAACTTTTATTGTGAATATTCCACTTTTTGATGGGTAACTCAAACAGATCTTATGCCGGCATAATCCTGTTGTCTCCATTGTCACCACTGTGCATAACCAATCTGTGTTTCCCATGTGATCAGTGTCTTTAAGGTGGAAATTACTTTGACTTTGTGTACCCATTTTGGTTTTTACAAAAGTAAACCGTTTCTTGTTCAGAACTCTGTGTGGTCTTTAGCTGGCCATCCCTATGTTTTATTTACCGTTTGATTTGCCTTTTGCTATCTAGACTTTCGGCCCATAACCCGGAATTACATTTTGCATTTTGAAAACCTTTTGCGCAGATCACGTTTGGAATTGAAGCGCCTTTTTCCTCTGGCATTTCATCTTTTTCATGCTACCTATCTATGCATACAACTTGTAGAATGCAACCTACTAGTAAAGCAACAGAATACTGTAAGAAAAGAAGCAAGATCATAGCATCTCAGAAGAATGACTGGAAGCAAGTTATAAGATTGGTACAGAGGGCGAGACCGTAGGAGGGTGTGAGTTCTCTTTAGAGCAGGGCTTGTAGCTGGGAGGTAACAGATATGGTAGGGTTTGTAGCCCTAGTTCTTTATCTCCCTCTCTAAGTGCAGGATGGAGGGAATCTGCCAAATGTCTGTGAGGCTAGCATAAAGGAAAATAAAGTAACCGGTGAAGGCCAGCGATCTTCTTATTGCTTTACCTGATCTCAGACAACACAATCCGCCTGCGAGTGTTTGACGACCTACTGAAGATGCTGAACGTTCACACTATCTGTATGGTGCAGTGCTCGAGTTTGCTGGCTTGGAGGTAGGATGGCAGGCTTTGAGGTGATGCAGGCAGTCAAAGGGAGGTAGTGAAACTTAGTAAGTGTGGGGATGATCCTGTCATGCTTCCGATGAGTTTCAATCTGAGGGATGCTTTGCCAGCCACTCGTGCTTCAAAAACGCCAACCAATAGGGCATTACCTATTTCGAGATGGAAGAAAATGAGAGAATTGACCCCCACTTGTGAAGTTCTGGGACCAAGGCATTTACTTCATGGACCAAGGAGATTTGATGTTTGGTGATTTTCATATTATTTAAGCAGAGGCTAGTGCATAGGTAGTCATCCACGGATTGGGTGCTGTTGACACTTTGTTGCGTTGATCTGCAGAGGTATGTCAGTGCAAGCTTCTTTACTATTGCTATCTATGAGCACAGATTTCCTATGCCTTGTCTGTGAGGTGCAGTTTAAATCTCCCTGGCATACACTGCCACTCAGAGCAAAAGAGGTGGATGGAGATGTTTTCATCAGTCTGGACTGCAGGTAAGTGATCTAGGCATATTTCATAATGTATAGTTTATGTGCCATTACAATCTAGCATAATATGCATATCATTCTTGGCTCTGTTCCAATCAGCAAACCAGCCCAGACAGAGGAACGGCTCCAGCATGATGAGTGATCTGAGTCCTGTTCCTGGGACAGGGTGTTGTCTGTGTCTAGCCTCTCAGATAGGCTTGTACCAGAGTGTGTGCAGTTTGAGAGGACCGGGTAGAGCGACTCTGGAGGTAGCATGTCATCTTAGAAAACTGGATCCCAAACATTCTTGGCAGCAGCTGACAACATCCAGGTGATGTGTGAAAATTTGCTGAGAGTTGGATAGGGCAGGGTGGGGGATTGTGCTGGTAGATTGAGGGAGGAGCAAAAAAGACTCATTTAAAAACCTACACCAAGAGCAGAGACAATTTGGACTGCAAGAGTAATGTGCGTGAAGTGTAAACTATTTACCTCACAGTACAGCAACGGGTTGATTACTGGTCGGTTGTACTTTTCTACGGTCACAATATATACCGTCTGATGGTGAATTGCTCACCGTTTTACTGCAGCTTTGACCTGATCGTTTTCCAACCATGTAGGACTCCCTTGCAATTACAGAATTTAAAGCAGACCAGGAAGGCGCAGGATGCATCTCTTTCTAGACGTTTTATGGTCCTAGTGGTTGAATTAAAGTGGATAATTCGGATTAGGCTAAGAAAGATCAAGCTGATTGGCTAAATACCTAGTGCTAGTAAATACTGCACTTCTTGGTTTATTGGTAGTACATGTTGGTTCGGCCTGTTTTAACTTACTATGTTCACCCACCATTGATAAGTTCTGTATAGAAAAGTTGGCATGTAAGAATTAATGTGGGTGCTCTTTAACATGAGAACTTACTTGGTGCTATTAGTTTTGGATTGTTTCAGCAAATTATTAAAGTTGGATGGTGTAAAGAATTATTTTTGCCTAATTGAAGAGAATATATTTTGAAAGTGTAACATGAACGACAATGTATGGATTTGCTTTACCTGGATATATTTCACTTATAACCCACCCCCCAACTATTTATCTGTAGATATACTTCATATCATATACAGGCATTCATTGCATTGCACATAGCCAGTTTTGTGGCTCCGGTCCCAGGAAGGTGTGGAGTGAGCTCCTCCCAACACTTTTCCTGCCAACATATTCCCAGCATTCACCGTGAAGTGACAGCAAGGAGTTCTTGTACACCCCCTCCTCTTACACACCACCATAAAGGGAAGTATATTGTAGGAAGGAGCGAGTACACAGTGAATGGTGTGGGGTTTACCCTTGCACCCTTTTCATATGATGAAATAACCCCAAAACATGCGAAAGGCAGTTGATTCAAGTTGTTTTTCCCAGTTTGACTTTTAGAAAAAAAATCACCTTCCTTTACTATTGCACAAAACCCACCGAAGCACTGACAAAATTAGACTTAAATGTAAATTTTAGTAAGTAGTTTGGGAATTACTTGTGTAACTAATATGAATTTTGGGTCTGCAGAAGCCAGCTGCTTTTCAATCCTATAAAAATGTGCTTTTCATGCTGATCATATTCAACCTCCGCAAAGGTCTCTATGTTGAGGATGGGGAGGGCACAAGTCGGACTCCCTAAATCTTAGTTACCAGTAAAGTGAATTCTTGTGGTGCAAAAAAGGGGGCTGTGGTTCCCTACCGCAATATTCGAAGTTTGTTAATGCTATTTTGCATATGAAAATTCATATTAATAAAAATAAGTATTTTCACTTAAAGCCTCCCTCTGATCAGGCAACTGTTTAAGTACCTTGTTTGTAGGACATCGTTGCTCAAGTCCTTCATCTGGACTTGTCACCGATACTGTTCCAGTTTAACCATTAGAATATACATTTTATAGCTATTGCGTAAAATAATTTTCAATTCCATTAAGGACAAAAAGGCGACGATTATGCCAATCTTACTTTACTGCAAAAAAACACAGCAGCCAATTAAAATACAATGTTTCAGTGCAAACTAAAGCTTCATCTCCCATGATCACATCTTACAGTTAAAAATTGTAGTTTTATCCTGCCTGTAATTGCATTTTTTATCACCTGTGTTGTGTTTTAAATGTGTGGTTTTCCCTGCCCATGATTGCCTTCATTTAGTGTGTTGAATTGTGGGATTTGCAGTCCAACCTCTGTAGTTTGTCCATCTAATTCCTTGGTGACAAATCTGTTTTTCCCTCCAAATTTCTCCTTTGCTCTGTGCTTAGGCCTGTGTGCTCAAACAATGCACCCCCCGCCACCATTTTGTGTTCACAATCCAGTGAGGCCAGCCCCCCTGCCCCCCCCCCCTCCCTAGCTACAGGGATTTTCTACATCAGAGGGTGCTTCTGTGAGCTGTATTTACTGGGGCCTGTGCACTTCGTTTTTTGGCCAGCAGGGGGAGTAAAGCTTTATTCAAACAGTATTGTTAGATTTCGAGTTAGTGAAGCCTTTACCTGCTGAAGTCCAAAGTTGTGGATTGAGCCTGTCTGTCTCCTAGGAGATTCTGAACAGGAGCAAGCAGCTGCCCAAACCCCACCCCCAGTCCAGCAGACCATTGGCTATTCAGCTACCAGGCAAGTCTGAGCCCTCCTCTCACACCTGCCCAGGCCCCTGAAGGCCTTGCTGGGTGCACCCCAAATCATTCTCCTCCATCTTGTGAGTTGCAGCCCACATGTGCCCCAGATTGCTTTGAGCAGAGTCCAGGAAGTGGTAAGGAGACAGGCTAGTGCTGTCTCTTCCCAAGACAAAAAGTTGTTAAACGATTTTCACTTTCTGTGTTTACTGTCTATGCCTGTGGTTGTTACAGTTAAAAATTGTAGTTTTATCCTGCCTGTAATTGCATTTTTTTATCACCTGTGTTGTGTTTTAAATGTGTGGTTTTCCCTGCCTGTAATTGCCTTCATTTAGTGTGTTGAATTGTGGGATTTGCAGTCCCACCTCTGTAGTTTGTCCATCTAATTCCTTGGTGACAAATCTGTTTTTCCCTCCAAATTTCTCCTTTGCTCTGTGCTTAGGCCTGTGTGCTCAAACAGTGCACCCCCCGCCACCATTTTGTGTTCACAAGCCAGTGAGGCCAGCCCCCCTGCCCCCCTCCTCCCTAGCTACAAGGATTTTCTACATCAGAGGGTGCTTCTGTGAGCTGTATTTACTGGGGCCTGTGCACTTCGTTTTTTGGCCAGCAGGGGGAGTAAAGCTTTATTCAAACAGTATTGTTAGATTTCGAGTTAGTGAAGCCTTTACCTGCTGAAGTCCAAAGGTGTGGATTGAGCCTGTCTGTCTCCTAGGAGATTCTGAACAGGAGCAAGCAGCTTCCAACTCCCTGGCCAGCAAACCTTGTCTGAGGTTGCTAGGACCTTATATGGTGTGCTGGTGGTTGGCACATGTGTACACTGATTGGTGGTTGTATCTGGTGTTTCTATTGGGTTAGGGTTAATGTCCTCATTGGTTGGGTATTTGAGGGTTCTGACTGGTTTCTCGGTCTGTGATTCATTCATTGCAGGGTTGGGACTAGGGCTAGGGTTCGGATTTCTATAGGAAGTAGGGACTAGGGCTTCCTATGTTATTGGTTGTTGGGAGTAGGGTGGGACTAGGGCTAGGGTTAGACCTTCAACTGGAAGTAGCTATTTAGTGCTTCTGGTGTGATTGGTTGTTGGACCAGGTGTCGGACTAAGAGTAGGGTTAGGCTTGCTATTGGAAGTAGGGACTAGGGCTACCTGTACCATTGGCTGCTTGGACTTGGATTGGGACTAGTGGTAGGGCTAGGGCCTTTACTGGACGTAGAGATCAGGGTTTTTGAACTGATTGGGTGCTTGGACTAGGGTTAAGATTGGCTGCAAGGTCCTGGTCTCCTATTGGTTCTAGAAGTTAGGGCTAATGTTGTGATTGGATAATGTTAGGGCTAGGGTTCCCATTGGCTGAAGGGGTCACCTGATTACTAGGGCTACAAAAAAGGCCAGGCTTAGGGCGTCTCTGCCCGGGCGTCGAGGCTAAGGGTGGAGAGGACAAGGGTAGTTGCCTGTAAGGGTGGAGAGGACAGGGGTTGTTGCCTGTAAGGGTGGAGAGGACAAGGGTAGTTGCCTGTTTGGGCCTGTTCGAGACTGATCTGGACTAGGGACAGAAATGCTGCCCTTTTTCTCATTAAAAAAAAAAAAAAACCTTCACTCTTTTATCCCTCCACTATCCTTTTTTTCTATAAAAATTAACAGACCAACATGTTCACTTCTCAAATTCCATGTTCCATATTCAACTATACTAATATACTGCCCCAATAACTGAATAACATATCTACTACTCAAATTACTTCATATTTATACTATACTAATTTTTAACCCTAATCCTTTATGGGTTCCGGAGTGGCGTGCTACTCGCCAAAAAGCGCTTCAACACCCATCAGGGGTAACAAGTGCTATTATGAATGCAAATCTTTCTTCTCCTTTTATCCATCCGCTATCCTTCTCACTCCAAGTAACAGACTAATATACACCACTGAAATTACCTCATATTTCATCTATCCTTCTGCTATAATTCCAAATCCAAATAACTGACTAACCTATCCACCACTTAAAATGTACTTGCATGTTTCACTATACTAATTCAACACTAATCCTCTGTGGGTCCCGGAGTAGCGTGCTACCCGCCGAAAAAGCGCTTCGACGCCTCGTCAGGGGTAGAAAGCGCTATATAAATGCAATTACAATACAATACAATACATCATGTATCAATTGGGTCCTCTTGAGGCCTATAACAACTTCTGTCCCCATTGTCCTTTCTTTGCGAGAGTCCAAGCAGAATTGTACTAGGACTTTCTTAACCAAGCTTATGTGGAACTTCCCAATAATGTCTATCCTTTGGCCGTTCTCCTTTAGATGGCAGAAGGTTTTCAATCACTTGTGGCGAGAACAGAACTTCGACTGTCCTTAGTGTCAGCCAGAACCTCGTCCGGAATTGCAGTGTTCAACCTTGCTTAACTAAATGAACCTGCCAACAAAAGACAATATGTAATAACCTCATAACATACCCTAACAGAAAGCAGGGCGGGCCTTCTCGTACAACAGCAGTATCTATAATCTTAATAAATAATCAGTATAATACAGAAATTAGAAACCTACGGGTGAAATAATCCTTGCCTTTGCGTTCTTAATAGAATAGAAAATTCCTTGATGCAATGGCTATAAAATGTTAGTCTATTTCTGGACCGGAGGCTTCGGATTCTGGAAGCGAACCAAAATATTGGATTCTAAATCTGAGTCTGGCGCGACATCTCCAGCAAGAAAGCTAACTAAGGCTGGGCATTTCGAACGTATACAAGGATATATCACTTAAACGTGTATTGAAACATCTTAGTGGAAAATAGACCATTTCAGTTCCTCTTAAGATCATCAGACAATCCAGTATCTTTTCAGTACGTTCTCCAATCTATAACCAGTGATATTAGTGAATAATGTCTTATTTGCCAACAGAATCTTTTAACTCCCCTCTGTACCACCTCCAACCCACCCTCTTCCGTGTCAGTCGACACTATTCCCTACTAAAATTGTACATGTTACTCCTCTTGTGTGATCTTGTGCCTCACCGGTCTGGTAATTGTCGCTATCTTATTGTCTATGCGGGGTTGGCTGTGATGGAGCCGGCGAGAAAGGGAGGTGCGCGGTTTAAAGGGGTGTAGGTGTGCGGTCTCATGTCTGCCAGACCAGCGCGCACTGAGTGCCCCTCAGCCCCGCATCTCGGCACAAGTGGATTTTGTAACCAGGTCTTTCCCAGGAGTGCGCCCTGGGCCCTGCTCCCAGCCCGACCAGTGGCCCAGGCCCCCAGACCTTTTTCCTCCGCAAGCCTGAATGAGAAGACTCGGCACGGACTATTGCGGAACTGAACGCTGATGAGCCGGGGGGCAAAGCGGCCTGCGGCATCCTTATTACCGGCTCTCGCCGACACCTCCCTGGAGGTAAATCCGCAGTGTTTGCCCAAGTCCCGGCCACTCAGCTGACTGAAGGTCTCCACGGAGACTCGAGGACAAGCCTGGGCGAGCGCACTCCCTCAAACCGAAAGTGAAGGTGCGATGCAAGGGCACGGCCGCGGCTCAGCGGTGCTTTAACTGGAAACCGCTTCCACCAATGTATGAAGCCAGTCAGAAACTGAAGCAAGTTTGTTTTAGTTCCTTTTCTTCTCTTTTATTCTCGCTGAGACCGCGATATATTAGTCCATCTCAGAATGTACTGGGGCCAGAGTCGTAGCTCCAAGGGGGTCACCAGTTTGTGGTGTTACACCCCTGCTGAAACATTTACTCTGTTGTAAATAACTTGAGTACAAATGCTTTCTGTCGGGTATCGTGCGGTCTGTTGGATTTCACCTGGAACTTTTGCATGCTCAAAGTAACACAAACACACTCTTGTATGTCTTGAGTACATAGTGCGCCCCTAACAATCCGCACTCCTCTTTCCACTGTCCCTTAAGCCCCCCTCTAGTCCTCCTTCTCGTGTGTTGTAACAAGCTGGCCCACCGTGATTATTGGGAAATCTGAAGCTCACCCCCTAGTCATACAGACGCCCCTGCATTTTGCATTTACCGTGTGTGTGCATTTGCATTGCTCATGCCTATTCTGTGACAAAAACATTTGCCCACCTGCGCGCCATGTACTTTTCTTTCGAGCGGAGGTTGCAGGGCTCCGTGTGCATTTGGTAAATGCTTTGCACAGATGCATGCTCCGGTCCTTGGCTCGGAACTAGGCTGTCACGTTTTATGAATGGATGTTTCCAGTACCAAGCCAAAAGGGGGTGCTGCAGGAGCAGTGCTGGCTGGTGCTACAGCTCAAATCACCTTAGGGTATTTTTTACATCATCTGTGGTTATTCAAGTTTTGCCAACTATGTCTGAGATACATCTACAGTTCTCTGGGTGCATTGGTACGGACTCTGGACACCCAACTCAACTCCACTGTCATCAGGCAGGACAGTCCCTCCGTTTGGACAAGTCTGGGCAGGTGTTAAGCTCCTTCTTCTCTTATACTGAAAGTGAAAATGCTGGTTCAAAGTTTGTTTCGGCTTCCACAAAGTCACGAGTCGGATGACTCATCGGCATTGACACGTAGGCTTTGAATATTGTTTTGTGTTTTACGGTTTCTGGGCGTATCATGAGCTCTATTTGTTTAGCGACTTTGGAAATTACATTTTTGTTAGGTACTTTTAGAGGCACTGGCACAAATTCTAGCAGTAGCTGGTGACTAAATCTTTGTATTTATGCAGACGGCTTCAGCTCTCTGTCGAAAGGCATATCTTGTTCAATACCAGTCTTGCGAGTGGACTTTTGGTCAGCCCATTGTTTATCATTGATTAGCTTACTTGCCAGTCTCATTTGCTTGCTTCTTAATCGTTTGCTTTCTTTTCGCTGGCTTGGTTTGTCCCTCCCCTGAAGTACAGCAATTCTACAATGTTTTGTAATGGATACTTGGAATTCTCCCACTGCTTGAAGGATAACTTTTTTTCTTTTTCTTTCTGCACTCTGTGGCAGTAAATGTGTTTTTCCTCTCGATTGTGTGTGCTTGTCCTTTTAAATGTCTTCATCTTCATATGCTCTCACCACCCTGTTCTTCTGTTGTGTTTTGCAGCACCCCCCATTCATGACTGAGGAGTCTCTCACCCTTCACTGGTCATACATTGCTACAGACACCCCATACCCACCCTCTCCACACACACACTAGTGTACACATGTGATTCATCTATTTTTCCATGTATGTGTGCGCTAGCAGTAGTGGTTGCGAGCCTGAAAATACCTGCCACACACATCTACCCTAACTTAGACGACTGGCTAATCAAGACCGCCACAGTCCGTCAATGCCAAAACGACCTGGTAATGGTGGTTTTACTTTCATACACAGAGGAGTTTTCAGTGACTTGGGAGAAAATCCTCTCGTAATTCCACCTTTCTGGGATAGACCTGAACCCAGCTACGTCAGTGGCACAACTCACTTCAGAGTGTACAAGCAATGCTAAACCAGATTTGCTTTTACCAGACCTCTCAAGCCCTGACAGTGAGGTTAATGAGACGATGGGAGGTGTTAGTATCCTTTATTCACGTCCTTCCAAACAAAAGGAAACGCACAAGGCTGATTCAGGAGTGGTTAAATAACTAACGGTCACACGCCATGAGAAATTGGAGGGATCTAGTGGTTGGAACATCCAAGGTCATCCGGGAAATCTGGTGATTGAATTCAGACAACATGCTTAAAAGGAAGACCGTTCTAGGCATCCTTTCCGCGGGCCATTGTAAGATGCCCCATGTATAGGATGGAGAGCACACAAGCACTCTCAAAACTAGGGAACTATGGTTCACAAAAGAATCCAACATGGCAGTTACAAGCTATCTGGAGATGGGCTATTTGAAGGAACATCACTCTCGTAGCAAACCATGTCCCAGGAGTAGAAAAAACAGACCAACAAGCTACACTCAAGGAACTAAAATTATAGCAGACACATTCTTCGATTACTGGTGAATACAACAAATCTTTTCATAACGGTAAAAAATGCAAAATGCTAGTCCTTTGCATCCAGGCACTATCACCCTCAATCTATGCGGGATTGGCTGTTGATAAGCTGGTGTGGGAGGCTATTTGCATATGCCTTTTCCTTGGTACCTCTTGTTCCAGCGATTCTGGAGAAATTCAAAGCATCCATCATATTGATCATAATGGCTTCCAAGAGGGTCCGCCATCTTTGGGTCTCACACCTAGTGAAAATGTTGAAGCAAAAGAATAGAAAAATTCCCCTGCAAAAGGACATTTTAATGATTCAGCAGGGGAGAATGTTTAACCCGAACTAAGGGTAATGTCAACTGATAGCTTGCTTCCTGAGAAACCAAAGTTTCAGCATTTACACTCGCCTAAGAAAAAACGACACCATCAAAGAGGCATGTAGTCCTTCCCCTAGAAAATGCTATGCCCCCAAATAGAAGAGTAATCTAGTGTGCCAAATGAACAGGCTCCATGAGAACATTCATCAGGATACAGATAGTTAGGTACTTCACTCATTTAACTAAATGTTAGCTTTTGTACGCCTCACTAAGGGTGCACTTATCAGCTATTTCAGCTTGTTCGAGAGGGCTACATTTTAGGCATATATTATACTCCAGGATTCAAGGGAGGGAGCAAAAAGGCTCTTCGGTACATAAGCAAATACCTCCTTAGTGGAACCTAAATCTATTATTGGCAAGATTAATGAAGACCCCATTTGAACCCATGGATAAGGCCGCACTTTAACCTCCCATTAAAGACTGATTTAGTGGCCACCACAAAGAAGAGTAATTGAGATGCATGTCACGGTGCAAGTGCTATATTTAAGGATAAGGTGATCATGAGAACACACCCATACGTCTTGACAAAGGTAGCATTGCCTTTTCGCATCAATCAATGCATAACTTTACAGACAATTTTTATTTAAGAGGCCATCCAATGCAGCTGAAAGATCCATACACATTCTTTGTATTACATGCAGGTTACTCATAACATCAGGGACATCAAACCGTTCTTTGTAGGACACTCAATGCAAGCCTTGGGTACAGCTGTAACTAAATATTGCTAGATGGCTAGTACAGACAATTGAACGGTTATTCACAGGCCGACAAAACGCTAGTAAGCAGCTGATGAGCACATTCAACAAAGGGCTACAATAGCATTTATAACCAACATTTTAATTTCAGTCTTCAAATACAAATCTTATGTATTCCTATGGTGCAAAGAGGCAAATCCTACTCCTTTTGGGCGCCTAGCCTTTGGAACTCTTTACCGGAACATCTGCAGGCAGTCCCTACGGAATCTGCCTCTTGGTCTCACCTGAAGCCACATTTGTTCGGAGAGATGTAACGAGTCTTCCTCTGTTTCAAACTCAACATAGCGTCGGCACGCTTCCTTGGTAGCAGCTGTACGCACTTTGCAAATTACCTTTCATTCATGCATGCATTTGTACCATCAGCAGGGCAGCCACATGCTCCTCAGAACACTTTCATCAAACACTAATTTGTTGACTTGCAGTCACGGAAAGAGGTTGCAGTGGGCCAAGCAGTACTAAGAAATCTATTTGCTTCCACTTAAATAACCCTTTTAACAAATACTACAACGTAGACCGTGCAAAGCATGAACATCTATTTGAGATTTCAAGTTGAAAAAGAAATCCGTTTTTAAGCGTGACTTTTTTCTGCATCCACATGCTGTGCATCATTCTGCCATCTAGTGGTTAGGTCTGGAATTGCCTTTTTATCCCTTTTTTGGGGCATTAAGTAATCAACCATTTCATGTGTCCCTCTTTGGATGGCATCAAACATACGCCTTGGAAGCCTTGCAGCGTGGCTGCTTTTTTTCTGCTACTGGGTCTGTAAGCACAGCTCGGAGTTCCGGAGACATTGATTTGACAGTTTTTGGATGAAAGAACCGAAAAATACTGGAGCATCACAGAAATCAACAGAATAGTAAAATGACATCGAGACAGACAAAGAACTGAAGAACACCGAAGTTGGAACTTTTTCCATATGCGGACCTCAGCCTCATGAGTCTGAGAATGAACAGTGGGTACAGAGCATGCCCCTGTGGATTCTGCTTGAAATGCCACCACAAGTTTGCTCACACACAACATGGAAGTGTAAAACACCCTAGTTAAACGGGCAATGCTGGGGTGGGAGTGTTCAGACGGAGTCATGTTTCCTCCTTGATAATGGAACACCTAGTTCTTCCCTATGCTGCCCAGTGTGAGACCAAGAGGGTAGAGGCTCTCAGGAAGGTAGCCAGCTACCTTCAAGGCACTGATGCCCATGGTGGAGAGAAAGTATAAACCACTCCTCCAAGGATTCAACCTACACCGAGGGCAGCATGAAGGCTGATTTCATTATAGTCCAGCATGAAAAAAAAAGCCAAAACTCTGGCTGCCATGGGGTCTCCACTTGGCATGGACAATAAGTAACTGGATATGGTGGGGTGCAAGCTGGAAAGCCTCCGCTCAATGGCTCTTTGCCAGTTCATACCGTGCTGCTGGACAGGTATGGACATAAACAGTGGGAAGAAATTGAGGACTTGATGTAACAACTAACAGAACAGTACAAAAAGAAGGCGTAGGTGATAATGAATGAAGGTATGACCATTGCCAACACACCTGAAGTCCGTATTAGACTCAGACATAGCTAGCAAGCAAATGTGCTCTGGAACAACCCTAAGAGTACGCCTGGGCAAGGGTATCTGGCTTCATGCAGCAAGTGCAAGCAACTGCAATAAACAAGTCCTTTGTTGGGGGCAGCCTCTTCGGAAACGCAGTGGATGAATTGCTGCAGAGAATAAAATGATACATGACTGCAAAAGTAATGGGCGCTTTTGCAGTTCAGAGGCCTATTTCAAGGACTATCCACGCCAAGGAAAGAATACCAACAAGGGGAGGGGTCTGACCCAACCACACCTCATGCCAACTATTCACCCCAGTTCGGCACACAAAGCACCACAGGGCAGTGACAGTGCCCCCACTACAATGCAGCCCTTTCGAGGGAGAGCCAGAGGGAGAGCAGCGAACAAGTGACTTGTCAGTGTAGCTCCACCCCCCATCCACCCCTCCAAAAAAAGAAAAGTAGGGGGTAGGATAGGAGGCTTTTTCCAAGAGTGGAAGACCATCTCCTCCAACAAGTGAATCTTAAACATTACCGAACACGGCTATTGTATAGAACTGCCATGTAACCAATGATCAGATCAGAAACCGGACGCAAAGAACTGGTATGTCCACAACAACGGGTCACATAGTTCTTAAAAAAGGCCATACCGTTGTCGACGAGAAAAGAACCAGGAAGTCTATTCGGTTTACTTTCTGATGCCAAAAGTGCACTAGCCCCTTAGGCCAATCTTAGATCTATGAGTACTACACAAGTTCAGCAAGGCACACAAGTTCACAATAACAGTACAGTAGGGCATGCCATGTCGGCTTAAAAGATACTATATAGCAACAAAAGACCCCATACATGCATATATCGATGGCAATATGTTCTGATAGTTGTTGTAGACAAGCCTTCCTTTTGGGATAAAATCTATACCAAGGGCTTTCACAAAAATCCTTGTTGTAGTGGCAGCACTCCAGAGGAGATGGGGGGGGGGGGGGGGGGGAGGGAATCCATGTATACCCATGCTTGGATGATTGTTCTGTTTTTTTAGATGAAAGTTCCAATGCAGCATAGATACAGTGATAGACATTCCATAGGCTGCAACAAGAGAAACAGTCTCCGGTCACATAGACCGGGATAATACTTTTGTTTGAAGTGAGACTAAAATCCAGGAAAATCATATCCTTCTCAGTGGCAAAGAGGGTCCACAGATTGACAGAGCAAGTTTGCCTTTACCAGAAAGATGAACCATTGACAGTGGAAAAGCTAATGGACATGATGACATCTTGCATACCTTAATACTCTATACCAGACTTCGCACCAGACCACCCTAGGGGTTGGTGCAGCAGCAATGAGTGCAGGCACCCAAGAGTTGGGATGATCTAGCAGATGTCACTGAGAAAGTACACAAAGAGATCAAGTGGTGAAGCATACACATCACAGAGAATCGCCTTTCAGACAAACTACTCACGCTGAGGTAATAAAAAGGGACATAATTCCAAACTTTTGGGGAGCCCGCCTGGGGAAGCTCAACATCAGGGGCCAATGGGACCCAGGCGAGACGGTGAAACACAAACGTGTTAGTACAGAATATATTCTTATCCGTAGAACCCTTCCAGACACCTATCGGGGGGAGAGACAGTTACAATCTAGAAAGAAAACTGAGGGAAAATGTCACACGTGGTGTTGAAATTAGCACAGCGTCTAAGGAGATGGGCCACTCCAAGAAAGATAACACTAGTATCAATACATCTACCAGGAGTGCAGAACGCAGAAGTGGACAGGCAAAGCAGACACACGCCTCTCACGTGTGGGAACTAAAACAACAAATAGTGGAGAAATTCTTTCAAGAGTGGAGAATACCATATCTAGGTCTCATGCAGCTCAGCACAAAAAGCCATCGTTTAGCATCAAGATACTTACAGCACTCGTCTCAAGGCAGTGATGAGCGGGGAAATTTGTACCGGTTTTTCCCCCCAATCTTCTAATACCCCTAGTACTAGAGAGATGAAAGCAACCACCCATGAGACTAATCCTGATAGCACCCCAATGGGTCAGACAAACTTAGTTGTCTGAGCTGATGGATATGGCACCGGACAGGGATAAGGGACTGCCTGATCAGGAATTTTTTTACAACAGAGAATGGTGAGGTGTACCTCCCTAGAACCAGCCACCCTATGCAGAGCTGCTTGGCTCATAAACTAGAGTTTCTTGGAGGTCCTAAAAGAGGCCAGAAGGCTTAGCTGAAGGAATTGTTGGAAAGGTTCATACAATGATTTAACAGGAACGGACTTGGGGAAAGCTGGACACAAAACACTGCTATCAAGTATCTCACCCACTAGGCGAGAGACTTTCCGACACCTCACTTAAGGTACAATTGTCAGCCATAGTGGTGTGCACACTGCGTCCAAGGAGGTTTTTACGGTACACCAGTCATAAAGACTTTCCTGAAGGGAGCTAAGAGACCACCAAGGTCTGCCCACACAGCAATGTGGAATCTAAACCTAGTGCTGATACAGCTTATGAAACCACATTTTGAGCCCATGTATTATGCTACTGTTCAGTCCTCAAGACTTTCTTCTTAGTCACCAATACGTCTTTATGAAGAATTAGTGAACTGCAGGCACTCGCATTAGAACCTTACCTCCAAATGCAGAAAGATAATGGGAATGAGAAGATGCCTATAGTTTCTTGCTCAGGTAATTGCACACTTTCACGTCAACAAGGACATGCAGTGAAAGTGTGATTTTTGTGCAGACTCCTCACTTTTAGAATATCCTGGGCACCATAATTGATCTTGAATATTCTCCTAGCAACAACTTCTTTGTGCTGACAAGTGGCATCTAGTAGTTCAGCGGTGATCATGTGCTGCTCTGCAAGTGACCAAATGGGCCGTATAAAAACGGCATTCCTGCAAGATGATCCCTGCAACTTTCTTTCAGCACCCTTCGATGTGGATCCAACACACTACTCCAAAAGGAAGTAAGATATTTTTAGACCACATGCTAGGTAGAATGTCTCGCCCCAAAGACAACAGGATTTTGGTGCCTTGGCTCTAGTCACAACTTGAAGTGTTTCCTACATCCAAAGGCGATCAGAGTAGGAAACAAAACTCTACATCACTAAGCTTACGAAGAGGTTGTATTCAAAACTGTGATCTAGCTCCAAATTGCAGGGCATCCCAGTCACGATACTGTTCTTGTTTGAAATCTGGAGGTAAGTAGTAAATGTGCCATGTGTCCATCTACCCTCTTCTTGCCACTCAAATATCTAAAATTGAGTGAGAAGCGAAGACCAACGATTTGAATGTGTTCCTGTACCACAGTTGGACCCAGTGAACCCCAAATTCCCTGGGAAGTTTTCAACTCTATAACAAATAACTGCCTTAAAGGAATTCATGCTCCGGATCTTTCAAATGCTGCTGGCACCCTCCAATGCACCATAAGGCTCCATGTAGCCACAGGGGCCTCCTGCTGGACCTCTGCCAGAGGGCCCTCGCCGTGTGCGGGCTTTCCCCTTAGGACCCAGTCTGGGCCCATATTGACACTGTCCAGGCCTCCACTTAAGCTTTAGGGTCCATGCCAGTCCCTTATGACGGTACTGCTGCCAGATATCATTCAGACACTGGTCTCTTTCCAGATTCGAAGTTGGCCTACCTCAGGCCTGTGGTCTGCTGTTCGAGGTCATTCAACCAACTACTCCAGCATTACAATCGGCCCAAATCCCTATTTGACTCCAATTCTGACATTGTCCAGGGTGCAAACAACTATCCCCCCAACACTTTTGACAACAAGGAGGTGGTGTTCCTTTTAGCCAGGTACACTCACGCTTTGTAGGAAAGCGGCATTCTGTCTTTAGTCATTCAGAGACCGCTCACGGTCTTGCTTTGGCCAGCAAGATCTTGCTGGGCGCCCCTGAAGACCTTGGGGTGTCTTTTGCTCAAATGACTCCGGATGGGCAGGATGTAGCAAAATATGCATTGCACACTGGCTTGGACACTATTAATTGCATTGCATTGTTCTTCGCACCAGCGTAGTGTTTAAACAGTATGCAAAGATGTGCAGATGGATTTTTTGGTAACATCCAGTCATCCATCCATTTGACGGATCCAGAATTTTTGTAGCTACGCTGATTTGGCTTTTAAACTATTTAAAAATAGTTGCACCACATCACCATCTGTGAAGTAGCTGCCAGCATGTCAATTTTTCCATTAGTAGAGAAAATTTAGGGGGGTTTCCAGAGGCCCAGCTTACTTGCAGAATCAACTGCCCTAGCTGGTGCAGCAACACAGCCCAACCTTTTCAAGGTGGAGGACTTGGAGGTAGTGAATCTCGTTGACACCAGCAGGGATCTATTGCTTCTTCCCCTGCAGCAGCTGCACCTAAGCCACTTTGATGTAACCCTTTTCAACCCCAGCCAGCTGGTAAAGTAGGTAAGTTAGGATAATTGTGTCCCTGGCTAGAAATCCATTGCATTAGACCAATGGGTTTTGTATATCGTTCAAATGGGCTATACTATGCCTATCATATCTTCCATGCCTCATATTCCCTCCACGCAAGGTCTAATTTTGACTAACCACGGCTCAGTTTTTATGCAGCAAGTCAACCTCCGGCTGTCACAGGGTGCAATCAAACGATTGTTTGACTCGGAGTGGGGATGGATGCTGCTCTTGCTGCTCCCACTTGCTCGAAGGATAGAAGCCTCCAGCCTAAACTGAATTAACACCTTTCTGACAAAAGACGATTTCAAAATGCTTATTCTGGCGAAAGTCCTCTGTATGGTGTCCTTGGACTTGGAGGACAAGTCTTTTCATACGCCTGTCCTGAAGTCCCGCAGATGCCACCTGCAGTTAACCGTGAGGGTCAAACACTTCAAATTTTCCGTACTGCCCATCTGCTTTACCTCGGCCCCACAGGTGTTTATGAAAATATAGGCAGTGGTAGCTGCTCATCTTTGTTGTTCAGAGATGCTTGTATTCCTGTATCTCACTGATTGGCTGCTCAAGTTGGGCTCACTGCAGTCGGAGACCAACATCTGACTGCCACTCTCCTTATCCTACTTGAGCCCTACACAGAGATTTCCTTTCAATGAGGCCGTCCTGGATTTGCTGACATTTAGTCTTTTCACTGGAACATTGCAGATATGATCGCAGTGTTTTAGGCTCAGTCCTGGGTCTCAGCGAGGATTGTTCTGAGGCTTTTTGGGATCCTAGCCATTTGCATCCTCCTTGCCGCAGATGCTCGATCACATATTTGGCCCTTTTTGAGGATTCTTGGATATCACTGGGCCCAGCACCAGTGCCCCCTCCCAGATTCTATCCCGATCTCTTGTGAGATGATCTGGATATTTTAACTGACCGGCAGAAGGCCACTCTTCCCTCTCCCACCAGACATAATGATTGTGATAGATGTGCGACTACTGGCGTGAGGTGGTCATCTGGGAAAGAATGAAGAATAAGGCCTCCGGTCTCCAGCAGAGACCCAGCACCATGTCTCTTTTAGAGCTTCAGGCAGTCGACTGGCTTTAAAAGCTTTCCTGACGACCAATGGGCGGGGGACTGGTGCCAGTCTTCACAGGCAACACTATCGCTCTGTAGTAATCTACAAGCAGATCGGGGTCCTGGATCCTGTGCCAGGAGGCCTTGCAACTTTGAAGATGGCTTGATCTGTAGCGGACAATTCTGGTGGCCAACCACTTGGCAGTCCCTGATCATTGTACACGAAGAGCCGAGCAGGCTTCGTCTGTCTGACTATTAATTGCATCGCCATCCACAGATGTGGCTTGTCATCTTCTGATGTTGAGGCCTGTCCTGCATAGATCTGTTCGCCACCATCAAGAATAAAACATTTACTCATTCTGTTTGTGATTGTGAGCATGCATACACAAGACTCATTTCCCTATTACCCCTCCTGCCTTGTTCTTAGAAAATCAGGGCAGACAAAGCTGAAGCCTTCTTGATCGCCCTGGACTGGGTCACAAGAATGTGGCACTCACATTTCTTGAGCCTGAATATCTGTCATTGATCTTGGTACCTCTTTGGGACAGCTTCCAGCCTCAGCAACCAGACAGCGTCCTGCAACTGAATCTCTGCTCACCACACCTCCATGCATACAAATTGAATAGTGACACCTGAAATCCTTTGTTTTTCCCCGCTAAGGTAGTAGATGTCTTTCCTGTAGCCAGACATCCTTCAATAAAGTCTATTTCTGCTGAGCAGTCGGAATAGTTTATGGTCAGATATGGCATCTGCCATCTCGGCCCTCAGCAGGCTAATCTTTCTGATGTACTGCTTTTTTATGTTTGCTTTTCAAGTCATTTGTTTCTTGAAGGCCTGACTCGCATCTTTGCTCTAGTCTCTTGTCATGCCACAGTATGACCTTAATTTGGTCCTCCTAGACATCATAATCACACAATTTGAGCCAATGCATAGTGATTCCATTCAGCCCCTGACTAAACTATCTTTCTCACCACAATCGCTACTGCACATCATGTGAGTGAACTGCAGACATGGTCTGTGCAACCTTCGTTCAACATTTTCCTTTCAGGCAAACTGGTGCTGAGAACTCAGGCATCCATCCATCCTCCTAAAAGTGCTCTTTCATGTTGTACATTTGATTACCTTACTGGCTGCCTTCGCTTCGCTACAAACTTCAAAAGAAAAAGCTTCATATGCTTGATCAAAGGAAGTCCTGAGCTTTTATATTGACCGTACAAGGAACCACCTCATAGACCATCTGCTCTTTGTTGGTTTTTCTGAGGCCAAGAAAGGTAGAGCGGTGCGTAAGACGAGTATTGTCCAAATGGATAGTTCTTTATATGTTGAGTCTGAAAATATGAATTTTATACCTTTGTAATTTATGTATCTAATTGATTTTGTACTTTTTATTGTGGCTTTTATGGTTTACTTGATGTAAAACCAAATAAAGTTTAATATGATGAGTCTTCCAGAAAAGAGTCCCTTGAAAGCCACTGGGTCATTCCACCAGGAATAAAGCTGTAACACCTGCTCTGGCAGTGGTAGTGTCTGTCCTTTCTATTTACCAGGCTGCAACATACGCATCTGTGCATACGTTCACAAAACACTTGGACAGCCATGTACACAGAGAGGGCCTTTTGACCCACTCTGTCCAGCAAGACTTTTTGCACTCTTCAGACTCTTCGTCTTTAGGCGTTACTGCTATGTTATCAGATACATCCATCAGAGGACAAGCTTCCATAAGTAACTTTTTCTGGCAGATACCCTGTCTAACAGCACATTCTGTGGGGATGATATCAACACAACATAATAAGGTCCCAAGTGAGATTTTGGCACTTGGTTACCTGCAGTCTGTTTATAATCCTCTACATCGGAGGGTACGCGAAAGAAGAAAGTTTAAGGAGTGGAAATTGTGGAAGCATGGTACCACTGGGAGGCCCTGCTTTGTCACTTACAAGGTGGTAAGAGATCACTATGGAGTTACATGGCACCACCTGTTATTTCATAGGAGTCATTGCTGGGAGAATTTTCCGGATATAGACTGGCGCCTGGGATAATCCCAAACTTGAGGAATTCGTTGCTGGAGCATCTCATAGAGGGTTTTTGAAGGTAAGTAACTTGTGAACAAAATATTCTGCCGGTCATCTTTTTTCTTTGTCTGAAATAAACATTTTTCAATACTCTAATGTGGATAACCACCTCTTGTTCTTTTTTCCAGTACGTGCACTGGAGAAAGCGAGGTCGAGTGCTCAGATTCAGGCCAATTATTCGTCCACTGAAAATAGCCTGTACACCAACGCAAAGGGCAGCACCATCTCTGCCTTTGATGGGGGTTCAGACTCCAGTTCCGAATCTGACTCTGAAGAACCCCAAAGCAGAAAGAAGCTCCGAATTGATGCCAGCTGAACATGGCGTGGCAATGAAGCGACTGAATGGGCCCAGGGTCTTTTTCTGTTTTTCTGTTTGTGTATCCCCCATCCCTTTCCCAGCTGTAAAGGACTTTTCCCCCCCCTTTTTAGTAGAGACTTTGGACTGCATCTCTTATTTTTTTTTTTCTCCCCCATGTTCTCTTCTCATCCACCTGTGTTCATTTTTAAGGAATATTTCCCAACTCGGCAGCTTTTGTACCAAGAACTAAACTAGTTGCCTCTGAATGAGCACAGATGTTAGCACATTGCCTTATCGGCCCACAAAGCCCATATCAATCGCTAGTATCTAGGTGCTCCATCTCTTTCCAGAGGAGGAACTTCACAGCCAAGGTATTTGTGAATTTGTGAGCAGGTAGGCTTTTAGAAGACTTGTTTTAAACATAAACCTGCTTTTTTATTTTATTATTTTTTTTTATTTATGACAACTACACGTTGGGGGAAGGTGGTTGGCAGGGCGGATGGCAAGACTGATTTCAGCAAATGTATTTTTCAATCCTTCTGTTCACTAAAAGCACTAACGTTTGGAAAATGGCAACAAAAAAATCAGTTTTTAAAGGCTATAAAATGGATTGGAGGTGAGAAATCCAAGTTCGCTTCATGCCCGTTCTCAACTGGGGTGAAGTTTTTATTTATTTTGGAGATATCTGCTGTCGCCTACGGACCATCTAGGAGGGATTCTGGCTCGTGCGCGGAGGGCTGTATTTTTGTATCTTGCGATGAGTGATAATGTTTTGATATTTATGTCCTGCTACTGAAATCTAAACTCCACAAACTCACTCGGCCGATGATGTAGGCATGTAATCCTGTACAGATTCATAAGGTTATGATCAAATATCCTTTTGTGTATTTCTAAAAGATATAGCCAGCCTGACTTTTGTATGTTCGTACACCAAGAGCAGTGTATTTGGTACTGATTGCCGAGTAGTGCCAGTCTCGTGTAGCATGTGTGGATTCACTTAGTGCAAGCAGCTTTGTCCATGGCGCTACAGAGAAACATCCTGCAAGAAATCAAAAAGCTACTTGGTATTGGAACCAGACATTGTATTTTGTGGGTGCAGGGGTGGGGGTCTTGTATGTGTCCCTTTGTCATTTTTTTCTCCTTCCATTTATTGGCATTTAATGAACTAGTGTACACAATGTAGATTTGTCTTTGTTAATGTTAAATTCCATTCCATGGAAATGAAAAGTATGTTGTGCATACTGCCCAAGAATTGTCTTGCAAGTTTAGGCTTGCCTTTACTATAAGACTATAAATAAAAAATATTTTATCCTTGTAAGTTTGTCAATTTGTTAATTATTCTGTTATAATTGTTATGTTTCTCAAGTGATTTCATCAGTGCCTAAACCAGCAATGGCATGGTGTTTGTTCCTTGACTTTAGGAATAACAAATTGTTGGTGAAAGGTGTGATATATCTATTTAAAATAAAACTACAACCTAAAATTAATACTTTCCCAAAGTTGTTCAGCTAATATATTTTGATTTGTAGTCCTGTTAATTACAGATACTATTCAGCATGGCACTGTTAGGTTTGGATGCTGTACTTTCTCACTGTAATGCTTTTACAGTTTGCATCCAGTTTGAATGTATTCTAGGTTTACATACTTTGCATTATTCCTCCATTTTGCCTATGTATCTTGTAAAACATGTAGAAAATCTTTACCTCCACCATAAGCAGTGTAGTATGTTTAAAAAAAAAAAAAAGCATGTCTGCATGATACCCCCCTTTCCATTTAATTTTTTAAAATATTGTTTACTATAATGTGCTGAGATATTTACAGTCTGAGCACTAGGATGCTGCTAAACATCTTCAGTGCTTGCGCTCGAACAAAGTCAGTCAAGCTTTTTGTAATTATTACTCTCCTTTCCAGACAAGGTAAAGGCACTTTAAAACAACTTCTCAGTAAGCCACGGACTTTCAGACTACTGCGAAGGGTGCTCAATACGGGGACCCAAGCCATACCTTCCCCCTGCATCACCTGGGTCTGGCCTACTGTAGATCTCACAGGCAATCTAATAAACTCTCAGCTACTCTGGGCAATAATCCTGTGACATTGTCCACCATTTCTCCACTTTCCCCAGCACAATTCTCGACCCTTCTCAGTCAGATAAAATCAGGTTCCACCCTTGATACCTGCCCCCTAAAATTCTACAAGTACCTGAAATTATCTCTGTGCTCCTTAGGGACATTTTTTTAATTGGATGTTTAGCGCAGGCTACTTCCCTATTAAGTTGAAGCTAGCTTCTGTCCTTTCTCTTCTCAAGAAGCCTAATCTTGATGATGTGGACCCAAACAACTACCGCCCAACTTCACGCCTACCATTACCTTAAAAAATTGTTGTAAACGCCATGCTCTCTGAATTGACATCCGTTATTAAGAATCATGGTCTTCTTGATCCCACTCAATTCGGCTTCAGAAGCCATCACAGCATGGAACACACCCTAATCACCGCTTCAGAGCAAATTAGACAAACTTACACAGGAGGCAATACTGCCCTTGTCCTTTTAGACTATGGCAACATTCAACACAGTCAATCACAATATGCTCCTAGATCATCTTATCTCCATCGGTATCGGGGGGCCAAACACTTACTCGTCTTAAGTCTTTTCTCACCTACCGAGTACAGTTCGCACATAGGGATCCATTCACCTCCCTTCACTTTACCTTGTGGCATTCCCCAGGGCTCTTCATTGGGCTCTTCATTGAGCCCTACCCTATTTCATATGTGTTACTCAACTAGCCTAACTGATCGGTTCCTTTGGTTACTTGGTGGTATCTTAGGCCCACAACACCCAAATCATATCGGTTGCTAGTGATCCAGCAGAGACAGACGCCCGCTTTTTCCAGGTTAGAAAATGGATGTCTCCTAACTTTCTGAAAATTAACTCCAGTAAAAAGGAGGTCCTGCTGTTTGGAAGTAACGCTTCCTTTTGGTCGCCAACATGGTGGCTGCAGGAACTTGCCTCTCTCCCTAACCCAGTTACGAAGGTCAAAAACATAAGGGTGGTTTTTGACCGATATCTTTTGAGGGCCGCGTTAACAGTTACCTAAGCTTCCCTCTATACTGTGATGCTTCTTTGGAAAGCCATTCCCTTCATTCTGTTGGACTTGAAGAAAACTGTGATCTACTCTATTCCTATCTAAAATCGTCTACTGTAACGCCATATTTGTTCATATTTAGAAAAGAGGTCTCGACATAATTCAGATCCTACAAAATGCCGCTACCTGCCTACTCTTCGGAATTCTCAAACGTGAGCCTGTTTCCTCCGTACTTATCCATCTTCATTAGCTTCCCGTCAAGAAGCACATAGATTTCAAGGCCCTTTGCATTGCCTTTAGGTACTCCACGGTATAGACCCTCGACTACCTCTGGCAAAGCTTTCAATTGTTATACTCCTTTGAGACCGCTCCGATCTGCAGTGGCCTACAATCTTGTAGTTTTAACATTTTTTAAATCTTTCTGGGGTGGGAGGAGCTTTGTCGCTGGCACAACCAAACTACGGAACTCCTTCCCCCTTGAATTGAAAATAAGATCAAACCTGTTAGCGTTCAAAAAACCCCTAAAAAATGGCTGTTCAGTCAACAGTTTAATCTGATAGGCAACTAGCCGCAGATTCCTTAACTTAGAATATCCCCCCAGGCGCCAGACTGGATCCGGAAAGTCCTTTTTTCCCAGCAGTACCAATGCACGCCGGGAGGTGCGTCTCCCGGCTCATTCCTGACGTCCACGGAAGTAACGTCAATGGCGCCGTATAAGCCCCTCCCAGCGTGCTCCACCCCTGATGTTTCCTGGGTGTGAGTTCTTACTCCCATTATGGCACAGGTGCTTCTTTAGGTAACATTACTGTGCGTGTATTCTTCTCGACGTTCTCCATTTTGGTAGACGGTGTCTGTCTTTAGCGGTGTAGGCTTTTGGCGCCAAGCTTCTGTCTGTGCCTTCTTTCTATCCTTTAAGGGCAGTCTTTTGCTCTGTTTCCACTGTCTCACGGGAGATCAGGATTCTTCCCCATTGGGGACCTGTTATTTTTTTCTGCATTCTTAACTTATGCAACACACGGGTGCCCTGGTGCTGCTTGCATTACTCTCCTATTTAAGATTTAGTCACTGCACGTACGTTTGTCCACATTCTTATCTCGTGTGTGTATATCAGGGATTCTACACGCCACTGGGGTGCTCGTATACCAAGTCTTTTTTTGCCTTAGTGTCAGACATTCTTGCTTAGTCTTTCCTTTGGGATAGTGGAGAAGTGTGGCTCACTGGTTAGAGGAGGCAGACCTGGAAGCAGAGGTCAGCCCGGGACCAGGGTTCAATTCCCGGCTTGGCGGGGTCTTGAGTCCTAAAATGTCCATGGACTCGACAATTCTCGCTCCGGTGCCTACTCGATTCACGGGTTCACACTCTGCGACTCTGGGCAATAGCTTGCTTAATCTCCACAACGGCCCCTCGCGGCGGGATGCCTGGCTTTCACCTCGCGGATACCCTGCCGGGGTTATCTCACAGGGGCATACCAGGACGGGTTCCCTAAGCAAGCGCTTAGAAACCGCTTGGTGATTTGCGCTATATAAATTCCTGTACATTTACATTTACATAGTGTCCTCTGTGAGTTCATAGCCTTGCAGGTTATCCACTCAGAGTGGTGCCTTTTAATTATTTGTGGGCTGCATGCCTACCTCCTGAGCTTTTTGCTCAAATGGTGGCTCCTCTGTCTCTGTTGGCACTAGGCTCTGGGCTCGGCCCTGCCACTATTGTCACATGTCCTAGGCAGTACACATTAAGGTGTTTTTTCTTCCACCCACAGGCCTCATGCTGCGGCTCTGGTTCTTGGGTGGGCAGTCCTCCGACTGTCCTGTTTATTGTGGCTTCCACTGTGGTGTGTGTTCAGGTGGTATGCTCTACCGTTGTCATGTTTTGACCCTTGGTACTTTGTTCCTCTTGGGTTCTAGAGACCGATGCCTGGATCCTTCTTTGAAGGTCTCGCTGCATTGTTCCTTACGTTGGCACAGAACTTTCTAGTTCTATTTTCCTTTCGTCTGTGTCTGGGCGAGAGAGGTCTCACGCCACCCCTCGTCGGATTTGGTGTCTTTACCATCCCTTGTTCATGCTCCTTAAGGTGGGTCATGGGTCTGATGCCTTTTGTCCTGGCATTGCGGTTTCCACCGTTTTTCGTCAGCCTCTTGACGAATATGTTGTCATGGAACTTGGTGGTTGTTTCACAGACCCTCCTATGGGGTATGGCTTTGGTATCTATTCTAAGTTAAGGAATCTGCGGCTAGATGTCTCTATCAGATGGAAGAGTTACTTACCTTCGGTAATGATATATCTGGTAGAAACAGTCTAGCCACAGATTCCTTAACGCCCGCCTATCCTCCCCTCTCTGTGAAGACCTTTTCATATGGTGTCTTTCCACCTAGCCTCCTTCTTTCTGGTGGCTTTGGTTTCCTGAGGTGTGCTCTCGCACTTCACTCTGGGGTAGGGTAGGGTATGGTAGGGTGTGGTGTTCTACGTGGGGCCCTTAAAACTCCCCTCCGTCCTAGTGTTTGGTTGGTTGTGTGCTCTCACACCTTCCTTTGGCAGCTTTCGAGCCCTTTGGCTCTCCACTCCGTCCACGTTTTAAGGTGGTTCAGGTCTATACTTTTTACTACCTTCTCATGTTTTTCTCCTGTGCTACTCATGCGTGGAGGTATTCTGTTTTTAAATCCCTCCCACCGCCCACATCTACGCCGCCTCCTTTCTCTGGCAGTCGGCTGGGTTGGGTTCTCTTGGTGCTACAGTTCTTCAATCTCTGGAGTGAGGGGTCATTCACTTCTAGTCCCTTGTCTTGCAAAATGTAGTTTCAATATTGTGGTTCTTTTAATTTCCCTTCTGTGGTGACAAGCTGTGCCTCGCTTGTCATATCTTTTGTGCCACTGTCGTTGCCCCCTCGAGGGGGGGCATGGTGTGGCAATTTATTTATTATTTTATTTTAGAAGTTTGTAAAGCGCTCAGCTACCCCCTACGGGGGTGTCCCGGCGCTGAAGACATACAACAGCCAGAGAGGTTCAGTGACGACCAGGGGGATTGAGAATGGGCTAGATCAGGGAAAAGAGCCAGGTCTTAAGTTTCCTTCGAAACAGAGGCTCTGATGTCAAAAATCTAAGTTCCGACGATAGTAGGTTCCAAAGTTTGGAAGTGGCCACAGCAAAGGCCCTACCTCCCGTACGTGCAAGACGAAATCGAGGGCAAAACATTAAGCGAAGGTGATTAGATCTAAGATTCCGCGTTGCTTGTGTGATCTTCAGTCTGTGCCTCAAGTAAGCAGGGCCTCGTCCATTAAGAGCCCTAAAGGCAAGGGTCAGGGCCTTTAATTGAATGCGGAATCGCACTGGAAGCCAGTGCAGTTTGGCCAGATAAGGTGAAATAGAGTGGCGGTATGGAATGTTGCAAATCAGCCTGGCCGCTGAGTTCTGCACTGTCTGCAAACGATTAATGAGGTACGCCGGGGCTCCAACATACAGACTGTTTGCGTAGTCGAAATGGGACGTTATTAGGGCATGGACTACTGTCCTGCGGGAATCAAGTGGTAGGAAAGGGATGATTTTTTTGATCATTCAAAGCTTTCCGAAACAGGACGCCGAAACTTTATTGATTTGAGTTTTGCAGGAGAGAGCTGTGTCAAATTGGAAGCCCAAATTACGTGCAGCTTGGACGGGTGCCGGGGGAGGATTGAGTTCAGCCGGCCACCAGAGGTTAGCGGAAATGGGAGATTTCTGATTAAAAAATAAGACCTCCGTCTTATCCCTGTTCAATTTTAGGGCGTTTGAGGACATCCAAGAGGCGATGTTCATCAGGCAATGGCGAAAATTTGCCAGAGAGCTTTCAGAGTGGTCTTTAAAAGAAAACACAAGCTGAGTGTCATCAGCGTAAAAGATTACTCTGAGGCCCCATGATTCCACCGCTTTCGCCAAAGGCATCAGGTACACATTGAACAAAAGGGGGCTGAGAGCAGATCCCTGCGGAACTCCCATGTCAACGGTTTCTTGGTGGAGAAAAAAGATCCTAGCATCACTTGCTGAGATCGATCCGTCAGAAATGATTTGACCCAGGCCAGCGGGGTCCCACCAACTCCCACCTCCTGGAGACGCGTGAGCAAAATTTCATGGGAGATGGTATTGAATGCTGCGGATAGGTCTAGGAGGACCAACATGGCCTCCTCCCCTGTCCACGCACTCGCGAATTGACTCGGACACTTCTAGTATAGCTGATTCAGTACTGAAGTCTGGCCTGAATCCTGACTGGGTGTCATGAAGCAGCATGTTAGATTCTAAATATTCGGACAGTTGTTCTTGTACCGCCTTCTCCAACACTTTTGCTGGCTTGGGAAGGAGTGAGATCAGCCGGTAGTTGCTGAAACACAATGGATCAACACCAGTTTTTTTTAGAATTTGAAGCAGCAACGCGTGTTTCCATGAAGAGGGGGAAAAAGCCCGATTGCAGGGAGGAGTTCCATATTTCTAGCAGGGAATTAATCACTAACTGGGCTATATAGTTAAGAATCTGTGCTGGGGATGGATCAAGCGGAGATCCTGATTTGCATTTTAGGAATAAAGTCAAGGCATAATCTTTAGTCAGCGGTTTAAAAGAAGTAAATACTTCGGCACAGTTGGTGTCAAGACCTGGAGTTACTGCTATAAGGTTCTGATGAATTGTTGCCGTAATATTAGCGATTTTTTTCATAAAAGAAATCAGATAGGCCTTCACTAAGCAATTGGCTGGGAGTGACGGGGCAGGACAGGGCAGTGGGATTAGCGAACTCTTTAACAATGTTAAAGAGGGTCTTGGTGGAGTTTTTCGCACTAATAATTGTTTCTGCAAAGTGCTGTTTCATGGTGTTGCGTTTGAGTTTATGAAACTCTTTAAGGGCCAATCTATAGAGGGATTTGGCTGCCGGATCATAAGTCCGGCGCCATGAACGCTCCAGTTTTTTGCATCTGCTTCTATTTTCCCTTAGTTCCTGAGTGAACCAGGGGGCTGAAGGTTTGGATCTAAGGGAGGTGAGGTTCTGCAAAGGCGCGATTTGCTCAATGGCAGCAGAAAGATCTTTATTAAATGTGGAGACAGCTACATTAAGATCGGCAGAAAATGAATCTGATCTACTCCTATACGTTTGCTCCAGGGCGATGCATGTAACCTTGTGCCATTTTCTGCCCTGTTCTCTAATGGTGAATTCCCTCTTGGGCGGCCGGGGTAAAGACACTTCGAACGGGATCAAGTAGTGATCAGACCAAGTAAGAGGTATGGAAGGGAGAATCTTAAGGTCCGTCCAATTGGAGAAAATCAGATCAAGGGTGTGTCCTGCAGAATGTGTAGGGCCACTAACCCCTTGAGTCGGATTCAAGCTTTGCATGGAATCTAAGAGATTATCAGCACGAGCACTGTCACTTACATCCACATGGTGATTAAAATCCCCTAGTACCGTGAAATGAGGGTGTTTGAGAGACAGATCTGCAATAGCCACCAACAATGCAGTAACGGCGGGCTGGGGGTACTCGGGGGGGGGGGGGGGGGGGGGGTCGCGGGGTCTGTATACCAGGACACCCGAAAAGATGGACGTGTGGGCATCTGAGATGGAAAAATATAGTGCCTCTATGGGCCCTAGATTCAGGATTTTCCTGGACGTGATCGTTAAGTGAGTTTGTAAAATGACCGCAATTCCGCCACCGGACTTCGTGCCTTCACGGCTTATACCTGTGAGGCGGTAGCCCGGGGGCAAGGCAAGGGTAATGTCTGGGTTGGAAGAGTCCTTGATCCAAGTCTCTGTGAGAAAAAGTAAATCCCAGGACATTGATGAAAGCAACAGCCATATGTCACTAGAGTGGCATGGCAAAGAGCGACAATTCAATAGGCCCGCCGTATAGGTTCGTATTGGAGTGGTATGGGCTTTTGCTGGAGAATGGGAGCATTTTTTATAAGTAGTAAAGAGAAAGGAGCAGTTGTTACATTTAAAATGGGGGGGGCTAGACAATGCGAGATTGCACCGTGCCAGAGGAATGCAGATTTCCTCGTTCAAGGCCAAGAGCTGGGATCTAGACCAGACATGCCTCTGTGCGGATTGGAGACCGGCAGCATGACTGGCCCTAGGCACGGAGCTGGCGCAGATGGGCTCGCCTTTGGCGCGCCCACTGCGCTTCCGATGCCAAGGAACCATTTATGCCTGTGGGGGGGGCCCTTTGCTTGCAGCAAGTACTCTGTGGGCTCCCTTCAGGCCCTCCGGGTACTGGGTGCTTTTTCAATGATTTTATTCTTTTTTTACAACCTACTGTCCCTGTGCTATCGCAGTTTTTTGCACGGCTCCGCGTTGTGGCACGGAAAACTTTCCAGTAGAAAACTGACGTCAGCAAGCCGGAAGGGGCTTATGTGGCTCCATTGACGTCACTTCCATGGACGACATCAGGACTGAGCCGGGCGACGCCACCTCCCGGTGTGCAGAGGTATTGCTGGGAAAAGGGATTTTTCCGGATCCAGTCTGGCGTCTGGGGGAATATTCTAAGTTAAGGAATGTGCGGCTAGACTGTGTCTCTACCAGATATATCGTTAACGAAGGGAAGTAACTCTTCCTTCTGCTTCCTAGTTTCCAGTAGGCTACCCTTTTCTGAGTCTAGTGCCTAGACACCGCTTTGTGTTCGAGCGCTTTATGCATTTTATTTTCATTTCAGCAGCATGTGTAGCCATGGTCGTGCCTAGTATTTAACTGGCATGTCTTGCTCCATTTGCTTTTGTATAAAATGCCTAATTGCACTTCTTGGCTTTGGAATAAACTAAACTCTCTTCGCTTCATTAATCTTGGTATTAAAAGTAATTTGGCTTAAACAACGCAAAGATGATTATTCAAAAGTATATTTCTGATTGCCCCTGGCAGCTCCTAGACTGTTCTGCCTGCCTCTCATCTTCTGCTGTTTCTGAAGTTCAATTTCACATTGGATAGCTCTGCCCAAGAAATAGTCATGAATGACCGTTAAGTCTCTTTGTGGAGGACGTGCGCTCTCTGATGCAGGAGCACTGTTGAGCAGTACATCAAGACATTGGAAATGTTATTACAGAACTTTGTGGTCCTGGGAAGCAGCACTATGCTCTTACTCGGTTGTGAATGAGGAGGTAAAGTTGAGACGGTTGACTTGAAAAGGCATACAAAGCCTCTTGGGATGGACCATTCGCATTATCAAGATAGAACACAAAGTGTGGACCTTTGAGCTAGGCTTTTTTAAGGTCAACCTAGAGGTTGTACTTGAACCTAAGATTGTTGTGTGTCATGGTCAGCGACTGGATTATTGCCTTGCTCTCGATTCTGTTAAGTGCTCTGATACCTTCGGGTCTAGCTAGTGCTATATAAAACCTATAAATAAAGGGAAAGAACCATAAGCAGAGGGCAAATATGATTAGGTTTTCCAATTGATGGGGAGAGGGAGTTCTACTCTTCAGTAGGTTGGAGAACTTCCACCTGCTGAGTTAGCCTTCCACCATTTTGAAGAACATGACCAGTAGGCACTGATTTTTTGCTGGGCCCTAGTTGAAGAGTGGTTGACGCTGTGTCCCGCTTACATTTCTGCCTAGATCGCATACAAGCTGTCCAGAAAGTTTGAGAGCTTAAGGAGTGAGATAAAGATATTCCACTTTCTCTAAAGCTTGGACTTGAAAATGTTTGACCTTGTAAGCACCAGAGCAAGGTTCCAAGTCTATGCATCAAACCTTTACCGCTACAAGCAAAATTTCCTGGTTCCAGATCATGCATCTGTAAGTCGCATGTCCTTGCGATTGATCACGAAAAGCAAAAAGATATCATTTTGCAGTTGAGACCAGCCCTAAAATATACAAAGCTGTCCTCAATTATCCTGATGCAACCTACATTAGGATGATTAGTTAAACAGCCAGGAAAGGTAGCCACAGATCACAGCCATAAGAAAGAACACTAATATCTTGACCGTATCTGGCTTCTTTGTCAAACATTAGTACCTATGCTTCCAGCAGTTTTAGAGCAGCCAGTTAAGATACCAACGTTTTTTGTCAGCATGGATCGTTTTAGTGGTTGGATCCGAAATCATGTCTTGGTAATCTTTGAGAGTCGTTGACCACAATTTGGTGGGAAGTCTATCCCCTGTGTGATGCCAGATGTGCCTTGGAGGTTACTGTGGATTGTCTCCATATTCAGATTCTTATTAACTGTTTGTCTGGTTGCAGGAAAGAGGCTCCTCATGTTTTCTATAAAAAAAAAACTGGAAAATGTTTTTTTCTACAAGAAACGCCGAAGATCACCAGGACACATTAAATGCCTGAAAGATGGAGAAGTGGAGCCTACTCAGTCCAACGAAGGACACCTGCTAGTGAGCATCACTTGGTCGAAGAATGCAGAGGCATGCAGAACAACCCCTTTAAGTTCCTGCCAACTGCTACCACAAGTCCGTACTGATAGACCCCCAGGAGGTGGTCCACTCCCAAAGGACCACAGAGCCGAAGACTATGTGCCCTGTGCAGAAATAGTCGCAACGACACTGAAGCGAGACTCAAACAATATCTGGCTCACCACACCATGGCCGATGCGACGAGAAAACAAGTCCCTGAAAGATATAGGCCTTTCCAGGTGAAGATTGTTTAAGAGGATGAACCGGAAGTCCAGCAGAATGTCCTAAATGTTGAAAGGGTGGAGGCCGCGAGGAAAGCAGAGAGAAATTCAGAGAAGAAAAGGCAAAAGTTAACAATGGCGTTGAAGGACACAGACTCTTGATCCCCAAAGGCTACCTTGGCAACATCTGTCCTGGCCAAAGGACCATGATTGAGTACAATCTTCTAACCAACCCTCTACATCTGCAGGCTAAAGAGAAGGGCCGAAGGACAGGGAGCTAAAGTCCAAAGAAATGCTGACCTTGAAAAGGAAGGTTTATTCAACTGCTGAAACCAAAAGATCGCACAAGGCAGAGCAGAAGAAATACCGGTTCGAGGCAGAAATGGTGGCTCTAATGCAAAGAAAGGAGTTTGAGTCCTGAAATGGGTTCCACATACCACCAAAACCCTCATAGCTGAGAGGGACTGGAGACGACCAACCAGGCATCGAGACACCCTCGATGCCAGAGTCACATGAGGAAGAGCCGGTGGAATTCTTCGACTAAGATAAATCAGAATCTTGACTACAAATCCCTCAAAGAGGGCGTCCCCACTAGAGGATCTGTCCATGTTCAATGAGCTCATCGAGGGCAGCAGATACATATGGAGTCCAGCTTGAAGAAGAGGGGGAGGACTATTGCTTCCTTCTCAACACTCATGCCATCACAGAAGTCAAACCTGTATCTGCCTACGCTCCCCAGCATCCTGGACCACGGTAAGGAAGCGTTTGGATAGCCAGCCATAGTAAGAGCTGTAGCCCCTTGATTTGAGAAGTACACTCGCCACAAAACCCTCAATACAGCAAGGGAAATTGTATTGTAATTGTATTTATATAGCGCTTACTACCCCATACGAGGCGCCAAAGTGTTTTTTCGGCGAGTAGCACGCTACTCCAGGACCCATAAAGGATTAGTGGTGAATTAGTATAGTGAAATATGAAAGTAATTTTAGGGGTGGATACTAGACAGTAGTTTGTATTGAGAAGGATAGTGGCGGAATAGAAGAGAGGAAAAAGGTTGCATTTATATAGTGCTTGCTACCCCTAATGAGGTGTTGAAGCGCTTTTTTCCAGCAAGTAGCACGCTACTCTTGAACCCATAAAGGATTAGTGGTTAATTAGTATAGTGTAATATGAAATTTGAGAAGTGGACATGTTAGTCTGTTATTTTGATTGAAATGCATAGTGTAGGGATAGAATACTGAAGGATTTAGACTTTTTTGGGCGGTCATAGCAGTAGTGGGAGGCTTAGGATGAGTAAAAAGGGATGTGGAGGGAAACCGTTCGAGGAAAGCATTTAGAAAGGCTTGTTTTAGGGATCAGTATAGTAAAAGGGGTGTCTGATGGTGCAAGGAGGGGTAGAGTAGGGTAGAATCTAGAAAGGGCTATTTAGGGCATAGTGGTATGGGGTTTCAGATGAATGAGGAGTGGATATAGAGGATATATTGATAGAGGTATAGGGTGAGAAATAAGGTAGTGCATTGGAAAGAGTAGTAGGAAGGTTTGAGATGAGTCCGAGTTGAGGTAGAAGATATATTGAGAGAGGTATAGGGTGAGAAATAGGGTAGTGCTTTGGATATGCTGAATTAGAAGAAAGTACATGGAAAGTTTATAGATGCATAAAGGAAGTAAGTATATGTAGATTATAGATATTGATAGAAGTATTGGGTAGTGCATTGAATATGTGTTTTGGGGGGGGGGAGTAATAAATATATAGATCCAAGTACATGGAAGGTATGTAGATGCATAAAGGAAGTAACTGTAAGTAGATTGAAGATGCATTCGATAAACACTGATTTTCAAGTATTGTACTTAATTTTTTTTAAACATAATTATTCTACATATTTATACGAAGCAATACACATATATAGGTACGTATCTATAGTATAAATAAATGCTTATATACAGAGGGATATGCTGTATATTTCTGTTTGCGTATGGTGCTTATGTGGTGAAGAGGCAATTCTTGAGTAGTTGTCTGAAGATAAGGTGGTTGTCAGTGGATCTTATGGTGAGGGGTAAAGAGTTCCATATTTTGGCTGCTTGAACAGAGAAGGATGTGCCACCCATGGTTTTTTTTCTTGTATCTTGGGATTTTGAGGCGAGGTGCCACTCTAGAGCCTAGGTTCCTATGAAATATGCCTGTGGATACCATCATTGTGGCAACAGTCAGGAAGAGAAACAATGAATCCACATCAACTGGGCCATCTTCTGAAAAAGAACTAAAAGATCGATCTGGTGGGAAGGAAAATAAAAAGGGGGAGTGGCTACGCATTGGAGAATTGTCAATTCTAACACACTCCCAACTGTTGCTTATTCCACCAGTAGTAGGAGGCAGTGGAGAGTCTCATGCTGCTCCTCCCAGAGGAGTTTGAAAAGGGAACCAAGGATTTTGGAGGGTAAGAACATCGCCAAATCCTGCCACTAATCACCGTTGGACATGGCAGATGCTGCCAGTAGGCAGGTGTGCACAAGCCCTACTCTCAGAAGGCATGCCTGCCTGGCTAAGAGTTTAACGATCTAAAGCGAGATACAGGCATCAGCGATCAACATGCTTTTGACTGGAGAAGACCTTTGGAACAGCTATTGAAGAGGCACTACGGCACATAAAAATGGACAATGAAGCTGAAAAACAGTGGGAGCATTGCAATTCTGGAGATCCTTTAGGAGAGGAGGAATGCCCACCAAGATACCAGGCCGGGGGAGGGGGGAGATTCCCACCAGCCCCACAGCAACACTAACAGCAAGGGATTCAGCAAGCAAGTCGTTCACCAGCCCTCACAACAGTGGCAGCACCCAGCGAGACAGCCTTTTTTGTGCAAAACAGTGTGGGAGAGGCCAGCCTGCAAGGGGGAAGGGGCCAGCAAACAAGTGACTATGCCCACAACATACCACATAACACCAGTAGGGACAGCATAGTAGGATTCCTCCAAGAGTGGCGGTCCGTCACCTAAGACAACTGGATATTAAAGCAATGCTGCTGCACATCTCTCAAGACACCACTGCCTGTTCGCTGAAAGATAAGACCATTGATGGAACATGAAATCTTTCAACTGCAGCGAGATGTCAAACAGGGCATCAAAAAAGAGACCTAAAGCGTCCTTCCACAAAGGAGACAGCCTATTGCCCAAGAAAGACCAAACACTGAGACAATACTAGACCACTCATATCTAATCAAGTTCATACGAATACAACACTTCTAGATGACACTACAAGAGGTAAATCCGCTCCAAGGAGGATAGATGGTCCGTTGATATACTTCCATAAAAAAGTTGTTGGCCAGAGATTTTCATTTTTGATTTGTGCTTTTGTATCATTAGAGAAGTAATTTAGACATTGCTAATCCGAGCCAAATTTTTCTGGATGACATTTTTTTTAAATGGAGAATGCATTGAAGTGAGAACCAGAGCAAGTAGTGAGGATTAGGTCATGCACTTGGTCTGTCAATAATGGAGAAAATGAGGGGAAGGATGAGAGGCAAGCAGTAGAAGAACTCTGCAATAAGTTCTGAGATGACTCCAGCCCTGAAGCCGCCATCTTAGTATGTAGCTAGCTGAAATCTCACCCCCTCCACACACACAAGCTCGAGAAAGTATTGAAAATGTCAAACTTTTTCTTGGACGGCTAAGGCGGAATTGTTGCAGAGAAACGGACTACTTTCAGCTTTCTTTTGGTCACAAAAGTTGACCAGTTTTGTGATCGTGGTATACAATTCTTTGCTAGAGCAAATTAAGTTTTAAAGCCACTCTGGAGTGCTGTCTACAGATTCACACCCTGTGAGACCAGAGAAATAATGGTCAACATTGATGAACTGTATTGGTCCGTAACAATGAAGTAAAGAATTTTCTAGTGAGAATATATAATGACAGTTTTTTTGTCAGTCTAACAAAAAGAATGAGCCACTTATTGTGTTCTCAGCTGACTTGAATCCTGAAGTTGTTGGTGCCAAAATAAGATCACAGGATGCAGTAAAATCCGCAGGAGCCATTTTAAGAAACGTCCGGAAAGATGTAAATTTTGGACTTTTATCAATTTTGTGTTGCCCGAGAGCTCTGTAATTCGTGGTAGTCAACATGAACGCCTTATGTTGACTTTTTTGCATCATTGTTTAATATCAGCAGCGCAAAACTGTTACAAACTAAAGTTCTTGAGTTCAGAACAGAAGCCAACAACATTGATAATGGCTTTGAAGATGTAAGTGAAGCAGTGGCAAACAATCCCAAGAACCGACAGGCTTATTCTGTGCAAATGTACTGTCTTTTCCAAAGTATATTTTATGAATTACATCATGGTAAAAAGAAATCTCTGCTACACGACTGCCTGCGCAATCTATGACAAGTGCTAACGTAGAGAGCTAACCACTACAATGAAAAGGATTGGTGTATTAACAAATTATAATGACAATTTGGGGTTTGAAGACTATTTCTTTGTCTGGAACATCCAGCACTCATGATACTGCCATGGTGCTTTTTTAAGACTGAACCAATGAAGTAGCTGTTGGAAAACAAGCTGTGTCTGCTGTCTGTTTAAACAAACGAAGCTGCAAACTTATAACCCAACTGCCTTGCCAACGTATGTAAAATCGCCACAAGCCATCAACACCTTCCAGTCTACCAGAAAGTTTCAAAGTGGCTGAGGACATGCATCTTCTACCTGATGCTGCAGTCTGGAAAACTGATTTAACTGAATCTATCATACTGCTTATTCGATGCGGACTGAAGGATGTAGCAAAGCCAGTTTGTAGGAAGCTGGCTATGTGCACACTATACCTCTTCTTGGTATAGTATATAGAGTCTAGGGAGTCCCCAAAGGTATAGCAGAGGATAAAGTAGATAATGCCTTACTATCAATTTAGTGGTAGCTGGGTTGAACGGTTAGGCTTATCAGAGGGTAGTGTGAATGTATTTGGTGTACATACTGATACAAGGCTGGAACACACACTCAATGACTATCTCCAGGCCAATGTTTGTAAACATATTACTTTAGTTACTTTGATTTTTAGTAACCCAGTTGCAGGTAAGTAGACTTTTTAATTATGCAATACTTTAAAGTTAAAACTGGCAAAAGGTTTGTATAGCATCAAACAATAATTTACAGGTGCATGAAATACTTTTAAATGTAGAAAAAGATACTTTGTGTTCAGAATCAACACTTCGTACAATACAGAGAGAGACCTATGCAATCCTATGGGAGGAAAGTCAGGTGAGTTAGTTACAGATAAATAAACGATTTTCAGATTCAGTCTCTGGGAGTTTTGGTCAATACTGGGCAAGGGTCAGTCCAAGGTAGGTGGCACCACTAGCGGCACTCAGACTGCCGGGTGCAGAGGTCACTAGGCCCCAATTATATCCTATGGAGGGTGGGGGCACCGGTTGCAGGTAAGTATCTGCAGGTTCAGGAAACAGACCCTGGGGGTTGGGGTCCATACTGGAGGGGCCAACGAATAGCTCCAAAATTGCATCACCCGCGTCACAGGGGCGGCTGGGTGCAGAGTGCAAATGAGGTGTCTGGTGCACTGTGGAAAGCAGTGGAGATCCTTTGGTTGGAGAAAACGGCTGCTGGCTCTGATCAGAAGACTGGCTGAAGGAATCCAATGACTGGAGAGGTGAGTTGGATAGTCGGGGAGATGCCAGGATACCATTGGTTGGGCACTCCTATGCCTGGGAGTTGCAGGTGCAGAGGTGTCTGGTTTCTCTCACCGGATCCGGTTAGGGGTAGAGCCTTCAGGTTGAGGCTGCAGGCGTAAAGAAGAAGTTCCAAAGGGGTCTTACAATGCTGCGTCCCAGGTCAGAATCACCAGGGAGACATCAGTGGGCCACCTGGACTCTGGCCGTGGACAACTGCCATGTACTGAAAATGGCTTCACTTAGTGTCCAAGAATGGACTCAGACACTGTAGGGGCATATTGCTCATGCAGTTATCCCCTCACTTGTGGTATAGTGCACCCTGCATTAGGGCTGTAAAGCCCACCAGAGGGGTGTCTTACCTATGCCACAGGCTGTGGTGTTGTAGACATGGCACCCAGGAAGGTGAGCCATGTCTACATTTAGTTTAGCCACACCACAATGGCAGTGTGTATGTGTTAAGTGTGGGGTCCTTTAGGGTGGCACAATACATGTTGCAGCCCTAAGGGACCCTCTGGTCCCAAGGCCCTTGTTACCACTGGTACCTATTACAAGGGACTTATAAGTGGCCCACAGGTGTACCAATTGCGGAGCAATGGTACAGTTTTGGAAAAGAACACCAGTGCTGGGGCCTGGCTAGCCGGGTCCCAGCACATAGTCAGTCAACTTAGCATTTGGAATCTGGCAAAAAGGGGGTAACCATGCAAAACGGGCCCTTCCCTACACAGTTCGTCCTTGGGTTGGAAGTCATGCGCTGATCTCTCGGAATACCATCCCCCTGAAGAAGGTTTGGTTTTTATCAGCAATACCGTCTCCAGTCGCAAACTACGCAGTTAGAAGGTGGTTCTGGTACTATGGGCCACCAGGATTTTTTTTGCTTTTTGAGCACCTAATTGTTGAGCTTTTACTGTGGGGGAGCCTCATTAGCTGGGACTCGCCCACAGTGAACTCGGGATGTAAGAGACTGCATGGGGATTTTACTGGTGTCCCCCTGGCTTGTCCAGGCCACTGCACAGCAGCTGGAGTCAGGGACACTGCGCTGGTTACATGCAGACATGTGTACATGGGTGTGCACACATGTAGAGGCTACGAAGGGGTGATTCCTAGCGTGCGCAGTCAACGAGCAGCTACATTGTAGTGTAGTTCCTATATTCCCAATGGGCTCTGCGCATTGGAATAATATATCCTATAGATATGACATAGGACTTAGGTCAGTAGGCCTCTCTCGAATATACTAAACTTAATCGTGAGTGCCAGCTAGCTCAGAGGTCACTAGAAACTTTCTCGAATTCACAAGAAGGGATTAGTTTCTGACAACCGCATAAACATGACCACCTTGTTTTCCTAGGACTGGAAAATATCTTCAATGTCGTAGAAACAATAGATAAGTATTTCACTCAGCCAAATGTGCATGCTTCGTTTCTACAGAGTTGCAGAGAAAAAGTGAGACAGGCGTTTTCAATAAAAGATTTATTGAACAGTTTTCTTTCTCATGCAAGAGAGGTGAACTGCTACAATCATTAGAATGCAAAGTATAATGTGTACAGCGAGAATAATATTATAAAATAATACTGTGATAGTATTGTATGGTTTCTAAGCCATATAAAAAAAATACATACATAAATAACACAGGCTAAAATACTCAACTGGTGCTTCTAAAATACGTTACCCCAATGTACCTAACCTAGGTCTTGTATGAGGGAAGAAGTAAGTATGGTCTTTAGCATAGGTTTAGTTTTTTCCAAGAATCTACCAAAGGTTTCTCTAGGTTCTAATCGGCTCCATACCTTAGAATGAAGAAGGTCTGGTATCCCTGTCTCAGGACTCGATTTCCCAACACCCCGCAAGGGGAGTCAGAAACACTGGAGATGGATATCTCAGCAGAGGAGGGCAGCTTCCTGATCAATGTGTCAGCTGGCGAGTCGACTTCCTTTGGCACTTGCTATAGCGAGCTGCGTCGGGCAAGAAGGTCGTCTAACTGCTCCGAAGCACCGTGCTTTGCCATGGCAAGTGAAGGTATATTTATACCTTGAAGGTGTTTAGGAATGCCATGTTTGACGTAAAGTCGGACATATGAACGTCATGAATGAACCCCTACGGAATAGATGTTCATTGTAAAACTGAGTTCATAGAGAAAATAATATTCAAGCAAGGGGAAGTCCCTAACGGCTTAAGCTGGTTTTCCAAAAAATCGTTGTGACGTTTGGTGAACAGATGGAAGTAGCCATGCCTGTATTTGGGTTGCATGGGCAATGCCTAATTAAGGGCTTGATTTATATGCCTATATAAGGGCAACGTGAATTGTACCTATATAAGGGCAAGAATCTGGAAAATCCATTTGCAATCTAAAACGCCATACAACACCTTCTCCTCTTTCTTATGTACAACATTACTAAGTTCTAAACACGTTATACATAGCTAAACGTGTTAAACCCCACCCAAAACACACAAAAATGCAATGGTACTGGTTGTACACAAAAGAGCATTTGTGCTGTTCGCATTTAAGCAATGTTTCATTATAAGCATATAGTTGACATTTGTAAAAATGCTGTCTGAATGAATCATGAAAATATATTTATGAAATGGCTCGTAAATACAGAAAAAGGTCCGAAACCGTTCATGTTACAATACATAAAACTGTTATGTGGACAATGTCGAATATGGTCTCTGGAAGTTCTTCAAAGAATTCTAGTTCTCTATGAATAGTTCTACCTGTAGCAGATTACTTTGTGCCAAAAAATGAAAAATAAAACTTTGGAAAAAGAAAAAGTTAATCATAGAAAAAAAGAGTTCCAAAGTTAGAACTTTGTTTTGAAAAAGTGAAGGTCGAATTCAGAGTCTCTCAGAACACTGTGTGCCAAATCAAAAGTCAGTGTTATTGTTGGGAGAAAACATCAAATCTTCTAAGTCTGTAAAAAAGTCGTTTACCAGTGTAGGTGAGAGTTGGATTACCTTCTTAAGAAGATCAACCGCACATCGATGTGAAGCATCGCCGCCAGCATTGGTCGCATTAGCAATGTTTGTAGTGGATGATACCTGTGTGCCTGTTTCCTCTCGTACCTCACCATCAGCATTTTGCGTTTGTGTGATCTCAATGAATGCGGTCATCAGAATTGGTAGCTGCTGGGGACATACAGTGCATGGGCCGTTACTGGTTCAAGCAAAGTATCAACATCCGTTGGCGTGACTGATGGAAGTGTCAGACATGTGTCTAGCACGCATTCTTCTCCGCATAGCAGGCAGCGTAGAACAGGTAAGATGCAATCTTTCCAAATTGGTCTGAATGACATAAACCATATTATTTAATTCTCTTAAACGAGTTAATCTCAAAATTTGGACGATGCGCTCACGACACTTCCTAGCCAGTAGAGTTGTCTCCATTGAGAACTGGTTGTCGCTTGTGGATTGACTTGCCTTATCGCAGCAGTAAGAGCAAAAATAGTATCCCTACAGCAAGTCACAAAATGAGAGGCAATCCGCCAAACATAGAGTGCACGAAGTTGGGAAATATTCCTAGGACTTCTTCAAAAGGTGCTAACAGTCCAGAAAATACTGTCTTAAATACATGTACAATACCGCTCGTATCAGACATGTTTAAGATACAACTTAACATTTCTGAGCAATGTATAGGGCAATTTGTAGTTAAGAGGGCATGTATCTCTGCAGAAGGCCTTGCGACTTGCAGATCATAGGTCTCTTTGGCCGAGGGCAGTGGCACAGTTTTCTGTAAAAGAATGGCTTTCATTCTGCTTAAAGTATCAATTCGTATGGCACTCTTTCCAGTTTTTCAATGCTCAGCACCGTATAGTCTGCTCCCCTCTGACCCAGTTTGATCTGTTTACCAGTGAGATTGAATTCTGAAAACAGAGACGTAGTATTGATTAAACGACAAGGCACATAGCCTGAATGAAGGTTTTGTAACATCCAGCCTAGTAGCATGATAGAACGTATATAGAAATCAATGAAGTCTTGTGGACAGCTCTTGTAGATGGTATTTTATTCATTAGGTTACAGCCTAGTAAGTTCCAATGTAAGCCTTAATATAAGCCACACCAGGAGCAGCCTCCTGGCTGCTCAGCCCATCTTCTCCAACTGCTCCCCCTTCAAGTACACATAACATTCCAAATGACATATAGCTAGAGCATCAGGGCAAGGGAGATGCATTACATACGAAGCAGATTACTACACATCTTCCCCCTTTATAATATTTAACAAAATGAAATCGTATACACATATATAACTATAGGAAGAGAAGATAAACATTCCAGAAGTAAACGTGAAAGAACACCATAATAACATGAGCCAAACTCTCCTTATGTAATAATAATAATAATGTAAAAGTAATGTAATAATGAGAAAATAGTAATGTAAGTAATAAAATAGCCTTCCCTATGTAATAACGATGCAATAGTAATAATGTAAGTAAATAAATAGCCTTCCCTATGTAATAATAACGATGCAATAGGAATAATGTAAGTAATAAACAGTAAGACAGCCTTCTCTATGTAATAATAATAATAATTACATAGTAAATGTAGTAATATAAGTAATAAAGTAGTAATATAGAAGTCATAAACTTAAACAAATGGCTGGACCAGGGAATACCATACGGCCTCTACTGCACACTCTATAAAATACCGTCCACTCGCCAAGAACACCCTCTACTGATTACTATTGCAGGACCAGGGAAATTTACATATCCTCTAATGCACATACCATATTGATCTGTCTGCATACTATTGCAGGACCCACACACATTAATACACAGTAGCCTCCCAATAAGAGAACACATACCTCCTCGTAAAGGAGGAATCCACCTCCCTATAAACCTCCACACACAGTAATCTCCCAAGGGGGAATCCACCTCCCTATAAACCACACACTCGCAGTAACCTCCCAGATAATTGTAAAGGGGAAATCCACCTCCCTATAAACCACACACTCTCAGTAACCTCCCAAATAGTTGTAAAAGGGAAATCCACCTCCCTATAAACCACACACTCGCAGTAACCTCCCAAATAATTGTAAAGGGGGAATCCACCTCCCTATAAACCACACATTCGCAGTAACCTCACAGACAATTGTAAAGGGGGAATCCACCTCCCTATAAACCACACACTCGCAGTAACCTCCCAAATAATTGTAAAGGGGAGATCCACCTCCCTATAAACCACACACTAGCAGTAACCTCCCAAATAATTGTAAAGGGGGGATCCACCTCCCTATAATAATACTGTAAAATGCAGATGTACATAACATTGGCAAATATCACCAAATTCAATGCTGCGTCACTAAGTGACTTAGCCGTCATCACATGCACCACAACAAACAAGTGAGTGACTTAATACTTAACAATCATCTCACACAGTACAGTTCTGGGTTTCTTATTTCCATTGACCCACACTCTAACTCTTTATAGCAATATTTCATTACTGTTCCAGTTCTGAATCCACCTTTCTCTCTGAGTGAACAAGTTAATTCATTTTCTTGGTGCAATTGCGCTCCATAGCCAGAAGATGGCGCTGTTACACTAGTTCTAAATTTTCCAAAGCTACATTCTCGGTAATCTGTAGTTTTCAATTAGTGTAAATGACAGTACCTGTGACGATCTTCAGGCAGCAATGCTCATGGCAACCCTCACATTAAAATCATCTTTATCACCAGTACTTGACTCACGAAATTAAATCTGATGGCAATCCAGGTCAGCTACAGAGCACAGAGACACAACAACAAACTGGGGCTTTCTTGCAATTCCATTTCATTACCATGGAGACACCAGTCGTGGTTGGCAAACACTGCACAGTTACAATAGACTGTGCAAAGGTCTGTAGACTACATTCTAAAGTTTTCTCCACATTTGTTCTCTGTTATGTTATGTTATTGCTTTTTATTGTGCGCTCAGCTACTCCAGCTAAGGAGCGTCCTGTCACATTTTTAACAGCTGGGCTGGATGATTCTTTAAAGGCATGTGATCAAAATCTGCAATCATTGCTCACAGTTGAAACTGTAAATTCTTGTTGACTGCATTTTTCTCCACATTTGTTCTGTCATATTTTTAACAGCGGGGCTTGATGATTCTTTAAAAGCATGTGATCAAAATCTGCCCCCAATTATTTTCTACCATGTGCAGCCACTTCTCATCGGGACACACTGGAGCCTTGAACATTCAACATTCAATTGATGTTGTTGTGTGCCCCCGACATCACTACATCACAGTCAATTTCAACACATTGAGGTTGATTTAGCACATACCTCTTCATTGGGCTTCACAGTTTTAAAACAGGACTGCAGATACACTTTACAGTTTCATACACAGGTGGATCTGGCACCTAAAATTATTTAGGGTGACCATTATCAGGATCACTGGTGGGGCGGGTGCCAGAAAGCTTAAATAGTTCAATGTCTTTAGTAATATTGGTAAATTTAAATTGTCGCCAATGTAGAAATCAATAAAGTCTTGTGGACAGCTCTTGTAGATGGTATTTTATTCATTAGGTTACAGCTTAGTAAATTCCAATGTAAGCATTAATATAAGCCCCACCAGGAGCAGCCTCCTAGCTGCTCAGCCCATCTTCTCCAACTGCTCCCTCTTCAAGTACAAACATCATAACATTCCAAATGACATCATTTAGCTAGAGCATCAGGCAGAGAAACAGGACAAGGGAGATGCATTACATACGAAGCAGATTACTACACAGTAATTGCGACTGACCATGTTGCAACATGACCAAGTCCTGTTCCATGATGTCTATGGCAGAGGATACTATGCTGTCCAAAGAATATATCCTGAACGACAGAGTTGTTAACCCATTGTCAACCACAGAGCGTTTTCTCTAAATGAATACAATACATTTTTCGTATTCTTTCTGCAGTCTCTGCTTGCGTAATCTTCCATGCTTCATTATAAGCAGCATAGATACTGGCATATATAAACCTTTTATGACGCGGTTTTCTTGGTCCTAGCAAGAATTCCCTCAGATCAGCTCCATCTTTAAGTAAAGATAAGTGTTGTTTTACATCCTTGATTGTAGATATATGCTACCATTCGAGGCACAGTTCCCCTACACTGTATGTAGTTACTATTCCTGGATGCTGTTTCTGAACATATCTTGGATCTGGCCTAGCGAATGTGAACCCCTGTGTTTTGTTCAGGAATCTATCTTGACAGTTGTTTGTGTCTGTGGGCCAGATCAACCATTTTTTCCAATCTGAATCGGTTCTGTTGTGATGCAAAATAGTATGTATGTCGACCTCCCCCACTGAAGTGTTACTAACGGGTGTAGGTATGGATGGATTGTTCATGTCTTTGATCTTGGCTAACTCAAGACAAGACGTCTGTTGGACAGTGTCATTCAAAAACATAATTTGCTCAGGTATGATACAGGCTCTAAACAAAGCTTCTTCACCCTGCACCTGCCAATCTTTTGTGCCCCAGACAGTTTTTGTCTCACAACTTTTGACTTTCCAAAAGTCGAAACCTGTGGATTCTTCAAAGGTGATGAGTCTCTCAGTTAGAACCTCTTGGATAGTAGCCAGTTTAGGGTATCTGCTACTTGGTCGGAGTTCACTTGGCCTACTGCTTATGATCGGCCACATGATGTGGTTTGACCGGGTCGATTGACACAAACCTGTTCTCCTTTTTACCAGCAAGGGGCGGCAGTAATACTGTTCTTGTTCGTGGATTGCTAGGACAGGTAGTGGTGGTCTGTAAGAAGGCCCAAATTCCTTCTTGTCCGCGATCTTCACTCTGACTAGATCCCCAAGCTTATGAATCCAGACAGGCCTTGCTGGGACGGTCGGTTTCTCTTCAGTGGTGGTTGGCTTCAGGAACACGTTACTTTGTTTCGTTCTTAGTTCATTTAAGTCCTGTAAAACAGCCAAACGGTCTTTGATATCAAAGGGTTTTTGGTCTACCACTGAAGTCTCGACAATTGAGATCTGATACTAACATTCTGGTCCCAAAAAGGACTTCATATGGAGTGAGACCCCCTAGAGAACTTCTTGGCAGATTGTTACGACTACGTTGGACACTTATTAGATGTTTGACTCACCCGTCACCCGAGCCTAATACCCTAGCTGTTATATATTGCTTTATGTCCCTGTGTTTAATCTCCACAACTGAATTTCCCTCAGGATGGAATGGACTAGAGTACCGTAATGCAACGCCCAATTTGGCCATGGCCTCCTTGTAAGCTCGAGAGCTAAACGCAGGACCCTGGTCAGAATGTAGCGTGCCGACTGCGTATGTGCCAATAAAGACACTCAAATCTTTATAACAGTTCCAGCGTCAGCTGAGCGCTGAGGCCACCTCCAAATGAATCTTGAACACGAATCCACTGCAACCATGATATATTTATAGTTCCCATCCCTCTGTAAGGGACCGCAGTGGTCTAGGTAAACGCAAGGTAATGGTTTATCTGAAATTAACAGGGGCGTCTGCGCAGGCTGTTTCACTGTAGAGACTTTCATCTTTTGGCATATTTCACATTCCAAAACATAGTTTCTGGACTGTTTCCTCATGCACGGCCACCAGTATCCCTGTTTTAATAATGATACTGTGGCAGAAACACCTGCATGTGCAGAGGCAAGCCCTTCATGTGCTGCTAAGATTAGTCCATGGATTCGAGCAAACGGAACATTGTTCATATCCGTTATATAAGAGTATTTGAGTGGAAAGCCTTTTGGTAATGTTTTACCACTATATTTGCTTGAAGCATTGACATCTTGCATTATTTCGCTGTCTATTTCCATTTTTGAACGAGTGATTGCAGCTACGGAAGCCATTTGCACAGCTGCCTTCGCGGCTTCATCAGCCAATGAATTTCCTGCAAAGTGAACGCCATCACGTTGATGACTCAGTGTATGTATCACATGAATGTTTTGTAGTTCCTGTCGTAACTGAACTACTTGTTCCAAAAGCAGTTCATGCTTGATTGTGCCACCTTTTTCATCTTTGTAACCGTTTTGAATCTAGTTCTGCAAGTATTCATTGTAAGATTGAACACAATAATACGAATCGCACACTGAGTGTGGGGAATTTGCCATCCGTATTCTCAAGCGCCATCTTGAATGCTTGTAGTTCAGCTCGCTGAGCTGTACGATCTCCTAGAGATCGTGTTTTAGTGACCATTGTTCGGAATTTGCCATATTGCCAATGACCTTTAACGATCGTGCCTGGCGCACTATAGGCTTGTTTACCCTCGTAGCGGGTTGAGCTGATCTGTCAGTATAAATTATACATTCAAATTGCTCTAGAGGCAGAATTTCAGTAGTCAAAGGACATTCTTGTCGTATTGTAGAAATGCTTGTGTTTTCAAATATGGGTCAAAAACATATTCAACGTCTGTTGCAGCAAGAGAATTAACCCATTGTATCCATCTCGGATGTAAAGCTTTTGCATTTGGAATGCTTGCTTTCGTCACTGCCTCTAAGGCAGGTACAGGTGTAAAGACCATAATACGTTTACCCTGTGCGAGGGCTCTTTTGCGACTGCAGTTTGAACCACTGTCAGAATTTTTTCTGTTGAAGTGAATTTCATTTCTGCTTGTGTATACAAGTGTGATTTGTAAGCTATTGGTACTTTTTCACCTTCGTTAAAAGTTAAGTACGTAAATCCGCACTGTCCTGGAATGATCCGGATCACGAAGTTGCATACGTTTACGCGTGTTTGTAAATGTTTTGTTGCTAACATGTCTGTTTGCAATGAACACAAAATTTCTGTGTGTTTTGTGTCCAATTAACTGTTTTAAAATCAGGTTTGATTATTTCGTAGAGAGGTTTAACCCTTTCTGCGTAGTTTAGAATGTATGTTCTTCCGAAATTCTGGAAATCTCGAATCGACTACGTTTTCCAGTGATTTTAGCGTTTGGAGCACATTTCTCTAGAAAGTTTGCTGCCAGGTTTTTACCTTCACTTGATAACTCATATCCTAGAAATAGGACGTTGAGGTGTGCAATTCTTGTTTTTTTTTTTTATTGAATTTGTACCCTTCTGAGGCGAATCCAAGTATAATGGTGTGCACCCTATTCAAGTGCCTATACAAGTCATCGTCTGTCAGATAGATGTCATCCACATATGATAAGGCTTTGCCATCATACGTTTGTAGTAACTCTGTTACTCTCGCTGAAAATAACCCCAGACTATTCTTGAATCCCTGAGGGAAACAACGGAAGTGAAGCTGTGTCCCCAGAATTGAGAAAGCGGTCAAATATCTACTTTCTGGTGCAATGTTTTGGGAACGTGCCCATCTCCCTCCCAATCGGCCAGAAATCTCGGCGTTATGTTTGATACATCCCTGTCCATGACTCTACAGGTCAATCGAACTGTGGCCACTTGCTGGGGAGTTATTAAGATTCTGAAAAAAATCTTGCACTATCTTTCTCCTCAAGCACGTAACCAGATAGTGGTCGCGTTAGTGGGTTCCAGGTTGGATTACTGCAACGCTCTGTATGCAGATGTCAACAAGGGACTCACGCAGCGCCTTCAGGTTGTTCAGAACGCTGCCGCCCGCTTTGTTTTAGCCCTACCCAATGCATCCTCTGCCACGATGGCCAGAAAAAGCCTCCATTGGCTTCCGATACAACAAAGGATCTCTTTTAAGATCTTGTGCTTGGCTTTTAGAGCTCTTTCGGATGATTCTTCAAGCCCCCTGGGCTCCTTGCTAACTCGTCATATACCCTGTAGAACCCTTAGATCATCGGAACTTGATTTGTTGGTGGTTCCTAGAATTAGGAAGGTCCGCTGGGGCAGTAGAGCATTCTCTAGTGTGGCCCCGACACTGTGGAATTCTCTCCCACTGAAGATTAAAGCCCAACCATCCTTGTTGCTTTTTAAAAAAGCGCTCAAAACTTGGCTGTTCATCAAGGCCTACTTGTAATAACGCATACTTGCCCTCGCTAGATTTTTGATTAGGCGCCTTGATGCCCCTGCGGCTTAGTAGTGCGATACAAATTTATATAATAATAATAATAATAATAATAATAATGTTTTGACAGAAAAAAAGTTAGAAATATCTAATGTGGTTTTATATTTTTAGCACAATGTTATTCATTAATGCTGCACTGTGTGATTTTGTACGGCAAAGGTTTTGCAACAAGAGTTTAGATGTCTGTAATCCAGAACTAGACTATATGTATTGTCTGGTTTGGAGACAGGAAACAAAGGAGTGTTCATTGATGAGGGGCAGGTTTCAATCCCCCCTGGTATTCAAGTTGATCTAATATCTCCCTGGCCTGTTTTTTCGCTTCTTGCTTAACTGGGTACAGCCTTTGTGCAGTTGGTTGATTTTCCAACTAGATTTTATGGTGAGGAGAATCCTCATCCCATCCGACATCTGCCCATTTCCTAGCATAGGTATATTTTAAATGAATTGGAATGTGGTTGGAGGAGGCTGGCATAATGATGTCTTCGCCATGTGGGCACTCCCTGACAAATTGTGGTGGCCAGTCTTGTTCAGCTAGAAGAATGTCATAACCCTTAGAAAGTCGCTCCCAAAAGAGTGGTCTCCCTTTACTTGGTATGTCCCCCTCCATCCGGAAGTGTTATTTCATATAACTTATGTGGACAACTAACCCTGGTATCTGAAGTTTCAACTTGAATGAATTGATTCAAGTCAACTGTCTCCAGATGAGCCTTCTTGCGAGCTATGGTGACTTCTGCTGCGCTATCCAACACTGTCTGAGCCCATTCCCCGTTCTTGAGTTGTGTCCTCAAGATCATCGGCATGTCAGATTTTTAGACCTGCTACCTTCTTTTTGGTGAATTGAGGTTTCTTGTTTTTCTGAATGTGTTGATAGTCTTTGGACTTCATGCGTTCTTCCTTGTTTTCTGACCGTCCTCTTCTTTAGGATTTCTGTGACGAAGTCTGAAAGGTCCGAGAGGAACGTGTATCAGTATCTTGATATCTATCAGGTTTTCTCAAATCAACCCTATTCCTGAGGTTATACCTCCTTTCAGAGGGCTCCTTTTGATGAGACCTACCTCAGGATTGAGAACGCTTCTCTTTAGAAGTTTGTTTGCTGTTTTCCCACTTCTTTTTAGGAGTAGGAGTGTTTTAGTAAAGACCTTTTCAGGACTTTCAGACAGTTGGAGTTTAACTGGTTTCCCACCCAAGCTGTCTCTGCCTAATTCTTCATAGGATTTTTAAATTATTCTGGCCAGTTCTTGTGGTTGCTCTGTTACATCAAGTTTTCTTAACTTTTGGCGGATCCCCACAGATTCTGCTTCACCTTTAATATTAGCTAATATTATTGTTGAGACCTGTTTGAAATCTCCCAGTAATTTCATACCTAGATTTAAAGCAGGCTCTGCCCCGTATTCCTTTTGAATTTGTTTCAGGACGTCTGGTATTAACGCCATAGACTGAACACCATGTGTTTTAGTGTAAATTGCTGCAAAGGCTATACCCCCAAGTGTTGCAGTCCTCTAGATGTGGTGCGATCCCCATTGGTAAAGAGATTGTTAAAATTCTGTGTTTCTCATGAGGGGTAGTATTAGGAAATTCTGCCTCAATTTGAGTAATTATTTTAGCTATCCAGAATGTAATTTGTTCCCGTTTTGCGGGTAATTTACCAACGACCGAATGTAAAGTCTGTGGTGTAATTTTATTTGTGTTCCCCTGGTAGGGGGGTTGCTGTTGAATCATTATTGCTGGTTGGACTGTAAGAGTCCACATGACATTGAACCAATTACCTATAGATTTTGATTTGCTCTTTGAGTTGAGCTCATAGTTCCACATCTGTCATTTTATTAATTTCAGGATGTGGAGTATAGCTGGCTAAAACTGGTCATGTTGCTCCTGGTCTACCCAGTGGACCGAGCCTGGTAGTGTGATCTATATCTTTTGGGCGCCTTTAAACCAGAGCGCATGCTCCTGGTAAGTTAGTGGTATTTCAATATCCTCAAAAGGAATGAATTCTGTTGGTGGTTCATCTTCTTTGTAGAAGTGAAACAAATGTTTTACTGGATTTACTTCAGGGAAGATTATCCATGAATAGAATACCTCTGTCTGATGATATTCATGTGCCTCTATCACAAAAACAACCCTACCACCTCTCGATGTTAGGCCATTTTTTATAAGTTTTATAGTGATGACTTTCCTTAAAGTTGTAGGAAGGCTTATAGCATCAGCGTCGGTTTCTCGGAAACATGAATAGCTAAGAGCTACATCGGCTGGATCAGCCGCAGCTCCACTGGCCCTGGGAAGTACTTTGTCGGCCATTTTGTTGACTGAAAGTTTGCAAAGCAAGATAAGATGCACAATATTTTGGAACACTGTATCCTTCAACGTTGAACAAACCAAAAACTAATACATAGGATTTTCGTCCTACTCGGCTATGGCGGATATTATCCCATTACCCACTCCAAACGTCTATTGGAGTATTACGGAAAAAGGGGTCTCTGAGAAAAGCACGACTGAGTTGCTTTAGTATCTAGCGTTAAATTAGTGCCTTACCAAACGTTGGGCGTCATGTAGTGTAGTTCCTATATTCCCAATAGGCTCTGCGCATTGGAATAATATATCCTGTAGATATGATGTACGACTTAGGTCAGTAGGTCTCTATCGAATATACTAAACTTAATTGTGAGTGCCAGCTGGCTCAGAGGTCAGCAGAGACTTTCTCGAATTCACAAGAAGGGATTAGTTTCTGACAACCGCATAAACATGACAACTTTGTTTCCCTAGGACTGGAAAATATCTTCAGAGTTGTAGAAACCATAGATAAGTATTTCACTCCGTCAATCGTGCATGCTTCGTTTCTACAGAGTTGCAGAGAAAAAGTGAGACAGGTGTTTTCAATAAAAGGTTTATTGAACAGTCTTCTTTCTCATGCAAGAGAGGTGACCTGCTACAATCGCTAGACAGAATGCAAAGTATAATGCGTACAGCGAGAATAGTATTATAAAATAATACTGTAATAGCATTGTATGATTTCTAAGCCATATAATAATACATACATAAATAACACAGGCTAAAATACTCAACTGGTGCTTCTAAAATACGCCTACCCTAATGTACCTAACCTAGGTCTAGTACGAGGGAAGAAGTAAGTATGGTCTTTAGCATAGGTTTAGTTTTTGCCAAGAATCTACCAAAGGTTTCTCTAGGTTCTAATCAGCTCCATACCTTAGAATGAAGGAGGTCTGGTATCTCTGTCTCGGGACTCGATTTCCCAACACTCCGCAAGGGGAGTCAGAAACACTGGAGCTGGATTTCTCAGCAGAGGAGGGCAGCTTCCTGATCAGTGTGCCAGCTGGGGAGTCGGCTTCCTTCGGCACTTGCTGTAGCGAGCTGTATCGGGCAAGTAGGTGGTCGAACTGCTCCGAACCACCGTTCTTTGCCATAGCAAGTGAAGGTGTTTAGGAATGCCATGTTTAACGTAAAGTCGGGCATATGAACGTCATGAATGAACCCCTAAGGAATAGATGTTCATTGTAAAACTGAGTTCTTGGAGAAATCAATATTCAAGCAAGGGGAGGTCCCTAATGGCTTAAGCTGGTTTTCCAAGAAATTATTGTTACGTTTGGGGAACGGATGGAAGTAGCCATGCCTGTATTTGGGTTGCATGGGCTATGCCTAAAAAAAGGCTTGATTTCTATGCCTATATAAGGGCACCGTGAATTGTACCTATATAAGGGCATGAATCGGGAAAATCCATTTGGAATCTAAAACGCCATACAACAACATAGTGAATGGTGTGGCAGGACCTATGCAGAATTGGGTGGTGACATGGAATAGGCTTTATACACTGGGAAGGAACATGCCAGGGAAAGTCAGTGTGTTTTACTATTTTTAACTTCATTGTTCCCCTATGGGGATGTGGAGCCCATGGGCTAGATTAACTTTCATAAGGCCTACAGATTCCAGACATGCACTAAAGTGGGACCAGGCCCCTGCAACGAAGCGGTGCGAAGCGCCAGAACGAAGATCGCAGCTCTCTCTGGCACAGCGGGAGAGCCGCTGCTATGATATTCAAAGAAATCAGACAAAGCGCCCCACAATGCCTTGCAAGGCATATGGAAATGGATCGTTCTTGGTGCCTAGTGGTCCCAGAGGAGGGGGTCACCCTCATAGGTGTGCAAAGGTGCTGGGGGAGCTGCGGGAGAAGTGCAGTCTCTTCCCCCCCCCCCTTCCCCCCCAGCACGAAGAGCAGTCCCTCCCTAAGTCACATGGGGACTTAAAAAGAATAACCCCTCAAGGGCTCAGCCGGCCTGTTAACTTCTCTTGGGCTGGAACTTTAGTTCTAGAGCTGGAGGAGGGTTGAGAAGTGCATCATGGAGTGAAGGGCTGAGATTGGGATGTCTGGAAAAGGGCAATCCCAGGAGGTGAAGAGGTGCAATTGCACCAGAAATGCTTTTACTAATGTTACTTTTTTTAGAGGGACTGAAAATCACATGTGTAATGTGAAGTACTGGTGTAAGGTGATGTCATAAGCAAAGTGGGGTTAAGTTGTCAGACATTCCTGCTAGGGTGTCTGGCTGTATAGGCGTAATCCTGTGATTTCATCTGTGATTCCTTTAGGGGCTGTAATTGCAAAGCATTCTAATGATACCCAAATGTGTTCTGTCATTCTAAAGTGTGCTTAAACATGTATTCTTGTTGCTGCTGTTAGGTGAGGAACAACACAGACTGTTAGCCCTTAAGATGTAGAGGTACATACTTTATGGGTCAGTAGGAGATGCTCAGTCAGGGTCATGTGTCACCAACGCAGGTGTACCCATTTATAATGCTTTTTGAGGTAATGCACTTACTGCATTGGGGGCAAGAGGATGTGCATACATGCGAGTGGTGGTACTAGATACCCCCACCCCCCTTGCAGGAGGGGTGGAGGTGTTACGCAATGTCACAAAGTAATTCCAACAGCTTATGTATATTTGTAAATTGGTGCATAGTATTGAGTAGTGTGTGTGTGTTTAATAAATGTACTCTTACTTTTATAAAGCAAAGTACAGACTGGACAATCAATTATTGAGTGGAGTTCTGCGCACCTGCAAATGGCGATTACCAGCCCACACCACCTCCCTTGAGTAAGCCTCAGACTGCTCTGCAACGCTACCCTCTGAGAGTCAGGGGCTACAATTGGGCGTCTTCGGTTCCCAGTGAAGGACAAATGTAGTCATGTTATTTGTGCAGGCCTCATAGATGCTGCCTCATTTTCCAACAAGAGCCCTAAAAAATAATTGCCAAAGTGTACGTGCTCCACTTAGAGCAGCCTATCCTGCCAATTTTCTGCGCGGAAGGTGTTTTCCATATTGTAGCTGACTTTTTTTTATGAGTAATCCAATAGAATTTGATGATCTTTATCCAATGGTAGCTGTTTTCCACATTGCAAACGTGTTGCAGTGTGCAGGAAGTTTTCTCAGTGGATGTGGCATAGACAATGCACTTATTGAGGCTGACATCTTTGGAAGCAAAATTGTCCAGTCAGTATTGAGTGATACTCATTATGTTTGTTTGTTAGAAGGTATGTTTGCATTGGAATGCTTCTAGAACAAGAATGAGATATTAGGTTTTGCATATCTTACCTCAGAAGTGAACAAGGCACAGGGTGCACTTCATTCAAAAGACCGAATTTCAAACCTAGGCAATGTTCAATACACTTAGTTCAAAATCTGAAAACCAAGCTTATTGAGTTTGTCAAAGAATGTGAAGAAACATAGAAACTTTAAAAGTACTGGGGAAATGATTTACATATGATACCTCTAGTGAAAACCTTGGTGCATGCTGATCGAGGAGGTGATTGGGAGCTGCACGTCTGCAATCTGAGATTGTCCGACTACAAAGGGTTCAGAATGCAGCGGCTCGAGCTCTACTTGGCCTGCTGAGGAGGTGTCCTACCTCTAATGCTATCCGTCGCCTACAATGGTTACATGTGGCCAAGAGTTTAGAGTTCAAGGCCCTTTACATTACTTTTAAAATTCTTAATTTTGCATCTCCATCTATTCTGGCCAACTTGCACACTTTCTACATCCACTCCCGCCAACTTTGTTCTATGAGACCGAATCGAGTGGTTGTTTCTTATTGTGAGGAGGGCTTGTGCTGGAGGGTGTTCCTTCTGTATTTTGGCCTCAACTCTGGAATGCACTCCCAACTGCTATCCGCAGCATACAGTTATATCTGTCTTTCCGTAAATCTGTGAAAACATTCCTCTTTCCTCTGCTATGAGCTTTTTGTTACTACAAGCTATGCAGTTTTCTGTTTTCAGCGCCAGGATGCCCCTTCAATGGGGCAGACGTGCGCTTTATAAGTCACCATAACCTAACGTGAAGACTGGAGTCACGGATTACTGTGTTTTGCAAATTTGATTGCATAAACGACCTGAGATATGGGTCCTGGTATTTGGAAAGAGTAAAGAAGCTAGAGGTGGAAAAACCATACCTCTTCAGAAAATTTATCCAAAGACATTTTGTGGCGAAAGACAGAGAGGGAAGGTTCAATCCTGTGGCTCCTGATATGAAACTGGAACAGACTATCCAAGTTCAAGTTCAGGGATTTATATAGCGCACTACTCACCCAGAGGGTCTCAAGGCGCTTGGGAAGGGGGGTTCAATTTTTGTCGAATAGCCAGGTTTTGAGTTCTTTCCTGAAGGAGATGTGGTTTTGAGTAAGGCGGAGGTGAGTGGGGAGTGAGTTCCAGGTCCTGGCCGCCAGGAAGGAGAAGGATCTGCCACCCATGGTGGATCTACGGATGCGTGGGACTGCGGCGAGGGCTTGATTGGACGATCTAAGTTGGCGGGTGGGTGTGTAGAAGGACAGTCGAGTGCTGAGGCATTCGGGTCCAAGTTTGTATAGGGCCTTGTGTGCGTGGGTGAGAAGACGGAATGTAATTCTCTTGTCGACTGGAAGCCAGTGGAGGTCTTTTAGGTGTCCTGTGATGTGATCTTGGCGAGAGATGTCCAATATGAGTCTCGCTGATGAGTTTTGGATGCGTTGGAGTTTTTTCTGTAATTTTGCTGTGATTCCGGCGTATAGTGTGTTGCCATAATCCAGTCGACTTGTGACCAGTGTGGGGGAGACAGTCTTTCTTGTTTCGAGGGGGATCCAGCGGAAGATCTTTTTGAGAATACGAAGTACGTTGAAGCAGGAGGATGAGACTGCGTTGACTTGTCTGGACATCGAGAGAGAGGAGTCTAGGATGAAGCCCAGGTTGCGTGCGTGGTCTGTGGGTGTGGGTGCTGTGCCCAGAGCGGAGGGCCACCAAGAGTCGTCCCAGGCAGAGGGGGAGGATCCTAGGATGAGCATCTCCGTTTTGTCTGAGTTGAGTTTTAGGCGGCTATGTTTCATCCATTCGGCTACTTCTTTCATGCCTTCGTGAAGGTTGGTTTTGGCGGTGTTAGGGTCTTTGGTGAGGGAAAGGATTAACTGGGTGTCGTCGGTGTAAGAAATGATGTTAAGGTTGTGTTGACGCGCGATGGAGGCGAGTGGGCTCATGTAAACGTTGAAGAGGGTGGGACTGAGTGATGATCCTTGTGGTACTCCACAGATGACTTCAGTGGCCTTTGAGTTGAATGGGGGAAGTCGGACTCTTTGAGTTCTCCCGGTGAGGAATGAGATGATCCAGTCCAAGGCTTTTCCTTGTACGCCGATGTTGCTGAGGCGTTGTATAAGGGTGCTTTGGCAGACTGTGTCGAAAGCGGCCGAGAGGTCGAGTAGAATGAGGGCCACTGTTTCACCGTTGTCCAGTAGTGTTCGGATGTCGTCTGTTGCTGCAATGAGGGCGGTTTCGGTGCTGTGTTTGGCCCGAAATCTGGACTGAAAGGGATCGAGGGAGTTGTTGGATTCAAGGAAGGCGGCGAGCTGGCTGACGGCTTTCTCAATGACTTTGGCGGGGAAGGGGAGGAGGGATATGGGTCGGTAGTTTTTAAGTTCAGAGGGGTCTGCTGTGGGTTTCTTCAAGAGGGCGCTGAGTTTGGCGTGTTTCCAGCTTTCTGGGAAGGTGGCAGAGTTGAACGAGTAGTTGATGACATCACGGAGATGGGGTGCGATGATGGAGTCAGCTTTGTTGAAGATGTGGTGGGGGCAGGGGTCGGTTGGCGAGCCGGAGTGGATTGAGTTCATTAGGCGGATAGTGTCTTCAGTGGTGATTGGGTTCCAGGCGCTGAGGTTTGTTAGTTGGCGGTGTGGGATCTGAGGGGGGTGGGGAGGGTTGTTCGCAGGGAGTGTTCTCGAAGCTGTTGTGAATGTCGGCAATTTTGTTGTTGAAGAAGGAGGATAACGCATCGCAGAGGTCTTGGTAGGGAGTGATGTCGTTAGAAGCTGCGGCGGGGTTGGTGAATTCTTTGACGATGTTGAAAAGTTCCTTGCTGTTGTGGGCGTTGTTGTCGAGGCGATCCTTGAAAGCTGATTTCTTGGTGGATCGAATCAGTTGGTGGTGTTTGCGGGTGGCCGCCTTGAGGGTGGCCATGTTGTCGGTGGTTGGGTTTTTTTCTCCATGTTTTCTCTAGGGTGCGGCATAGCTTCTTGGATTTTTTAAGGTCATCATTGAACCAGGGAGCCTTTTTGCTGCCTGAAGTGATCTGGTGCTTTTTCAGGGGTGCTAATTCGTCGGCGCTGTGGGTGATCCATTGCTTGAGTTTGGTGGCCGCTTGGTTTGGGTCCAATGAGAGGGTGGGAGGGTTTTGGTTGAGTGATGTGAGGAGTTGGTCGGAGGTGATTTTGTTCCAGTTTCTCCGAGGAATAGGTTGTGGGCGGTTGTGGGTCAAGGTGGTTTTGTAGCTGAAGTGTACACAGCTGTGGTCCGTCCAATGGAGAGCTGTGGTGCGTTCGAAGAAAATGTACTTGCTGGAGGTGAAGATGGGGTCCAGCGTGTGCCCGGCTACATGGGTGGGGGTGTCCACAAGTTGTTTGAGTCCGAGATTGGCCAGGTTGTCCAAAAGGGAGTTGGTGTTGCTGTCGTGTTTGTTTTCAAGGTGGAAGTTGAGGTCTCCTAATAGAATGTAGTTCTCGGAGGCGAGGGCATGCGGGCTGACGAAGTCAGTGATGTCCTCGCTGAATTGAGTGCGTGTTCCTGGAGGCCTGTAGATGAGGGTGCCTCTAAGTGTGGTCCTAGGGTCGGTGTGGATCTGGAAGTGAAGATGTTCGGCGGTTGCAAGGTTATCGTCGATGCTGGTTGTGATTTTGATGGTGTTCCTGTGGATGATGGCGATGCCTCCTCCTGTTTGGTTGGTGCGGTCTTTACGGGTGATCTTGTAAGCGTCCGGTATGGCTATAGCGATGTCGGGTGCTGATGATGTGTTCTCCCATGTTTCAGTGAGGAAGGCGATGTCCGGTGACGCAGTGTCGAGTAGGTCCCAGAGTTCAGTTGCGTGTCTGTGGACTGAGCGGGTGTTCAGCAGGATGCACTTTAGGTGGTTAGAGTCAGAACTATGTTTGGGGGAAGTGGATTTGGTGAGGGTCCTGGTGCAGGCGAACTTGCAGGTGAGACAGGCGAATGGGCCGTGGGTACGTCCTGGGGTGGCTTCGCAGCATTGTGGTGTGCGTCCGGGGTTGAGGGCGAGGAGAGATGCGGCATCATATGTGAGTCTAGTGGGCTGGGAACGGCGGGGGCCAGGAGGTCTGGCGCTGGGTGCGGTCCAGGCGCGGACGAGCGCAGACGGGCTTACCTTTGGCGCACCTTCGGCGCGTGAACGCTGCGCGTAGGTTCATCTGTCTTATGTGGAGAGTGGAGGGGGGTGGAGCGTGGGAGGGTCAGCTGGGAGGCGGGATCGAGGTGGAGGGAGGGTCTGAGACAACAAACAAAATGGCAGCAACAATAACAAATGTTGCAAGGCCGGGGGCGATTGGGGCACAAAGCACTTTCAGTAATGGAGCGCTATGGGGGTGACTTTAAGCAGCAGTGGCTAGCGGTAGGAAGCGCTGTGGGAAAGTTAAAGCGCTACGATATTTGGCTGCTGACGACAATAAATGCACACAGCAGCAAGAAATATACAAGCAAGTAGTCGAGACAAAGTGCACTCGGCAGTAATTATTTTACAATAGGTACAATGCCCAAGCAGTGCGCGACTTAACAGCAGTATGCACCTCGCAATGGAAATCTAACACTGATACAATGCCCAAGCAGTGCGAGAATACAAAGCAGTGGCTAGCGGATGGAAGCGCACTTGTGAGGATTAAAGCGCTACGATACCAATCGAGGAGGAGGTGAGGGGAGCGGCCGCTTCTGCCGAGGACAGGGCGGGATCCAGAGATCACAGAAAAGCTCCAAGGGAATTGTTGGTCAGACAGGTAAAAGTGAATATGTTGCTCAATAGCAGGTAGTTTACCGTGAAGTCCTTTCTATTTCCAATGTTTTCCGAGAGATGACAAATTAAAAATGAATGGACCATCATGAAACTGTTACGCACCACAAACTTGTGGGAAAGAAATGGGAACATTTTAATAAACATGTTGACAGCCTTCTTCATTTAATGCAGAAGCAAGGAAACCCCCTTTGAAATGACTGAACCTGTGTGACTCCCCAATTTTCTGACCAAACAATATGTGGATAACGATGTAAAGACACGCCTACGATATGTCCTGGGACATCGAAACTGTATACAGAACTAAAGCAGGAGAGATATGTATTGAAAGAGAAAAAGCTGTGACCTAATCACTAAAGCTAAACTTCCAAGCTTTAATTGCCGTAGTGCGAGTTTCATCCAACCAGCCACTCCAAAACGGGTTACAAAAAACTTTTGCAAGCACATAGAGAGATAGATGTAGCAAAAGGTAGGGGTGACATTTTGTCGCATGATCTTCCAACAAACATTATTTGATGGAGATGCTGCAACCAAACGAACACGTTACTTACCTTCAGTAACTGTATCTGTAAGAGATGTATGTTAGCTATAGATTTCTTACCTTTAGAATTACCCCCAGGCATCAGACTGGATCCAGAGAATTTTTCTTAGTACCCCTGCCAAACAGTGGGTGGCGTCTGTCGACTTCGCATCTGACGTTGTGGTTACCGGGATGACATTGCGGTATCTACTTAGACGCCGCTCATGCGTGCTGATGTCAGTTCTGACATGACTTTACATGCCAGAAACGCAGAACCATGAAAGACACTGACCACTGGTGCATCACAACTAGGTCCGTGCAAGGGAGTCCCTATCCCTAGAAGTTCATTCGCCGAGGAGGGGTCGGGCGGTAAGGAATCTATAACTAACATATGTCTCTTACAGATACATTGTTACCGAAGGTAAAAAACGTGTTCATCTGAAAGAGACAGTTAGTTATAGATTCCTTACCTTTAGAATAGATACCCCAGCAACACCACACCAGAAAGTCCTGGAGGACTGAACAGGCAAAATAGCCGTCCTGGAGGACTTGGCTGTCCAGGCAGTAATGTCTGGTGAACGTGTGCAAGGATGTTCATGTGGCTGCCTGACGGATATCGTTGTTGTTGTTGTATAAGCTTTATTCGAAACAATTTTCATAAAAGCACATGACATTTAAAACAGTTACACAATAATACATAATAACAGTAAAAAGACTTTAAACTTACAATGCAGCTCATACAATGTTGCATACAAAAACCATTGATAAAATATATTACATTAACCGTTGTTAAAAGAAATCCCTAATTACATAATTTTCCCCAGTGCCCGTCGTCTAATTGCCCAGGCCCAGCCTAGATATTTGGCCACCCCTATGACTATCGAATCCTGGGTAGTTGTACATAAGATTCTTAAAGCCACAGTACTATCGCGTGTCCCCAGGTTTTTGCATACCGGCGTAAGCCATTTAGCCCTTGGTTTAATATAGGCTTGACATACGAATAGGAAGTGGCCTATGCTCTCTTCGGCATTTTCACATGCAGGGCATAAGTTGTTGGTCGATTTATTCCAGCCAGCTGTCATTTTCTTCAGGGGGATGGATCCTGATCTTAACTGGAAAACCAATTTCCTATCCGTTGGTACCGTGATATTATCCCAATAATTTTCTAGGGCAGGTAAAATTTTTGACTCCAGAAAGCGGCCAGACATAGAGTCGGTCCTTGTGTCTTTCAGCAATTTAACACCCACCCAATCCCAGTACTGTTTTTTTAGGTTTTCCTTGCTAGGGAAGATCTCTCCCACGGGATTGTTCCAAAGATTTGAGAACCCTAGGTTGACTAGCATAGACTTCAGATGTTTTAACCATTTTATCTTGTGGAAGGTATCTTCCTGGATTATCCACAGAAAGCCCTCCGCATATTGTCCGATTTCTGGGGTCGTCCAGAGGCGCCTCCAATAAAGGACTGGGCGCAATCGGGCTCTATCTATGATAGAGCGCCTACCCAGTTCCAGAAACAATGGAGTTAGCGGGGTGCTCTGTGGAAGTCCTGTGATCCCTCGCAGAAACTTATTCTCAGAAGTCTGTAATGCCGCAATACTTTCCCAGGCCCATAACTCTGCGCCGTATAATGTGGCACCCAAGACCTTTGCGTCATACACCATAAGTGCGGGTTTTATAGGCTTTGTCTTAGATTTACGGTGCTCGCCCCTAAGTGCACCTGAGAGCTGCTGGTGTCTAAGGACCACTTTGTCCACGTGATGTGCCCAGCCAGTGCCCTCTGCAATCTGAACCCCCAAATACGTGAATTCCGCAACAGTATCTAGCCTGCTGTTATTCAAGGTTACTTTGGGGTGATTCCTACGGCCAGATGAAAAGGCCATTAATTTTGTTTTTCCCACGTTCACCTCTAGGCCATGTTCAACGCAAAAAGCATCGAAAATGTTCAATGCACGCTGCAGCCCCATAGGGGTCTTAGATAAGATAAGAGTGTCGTCAGCGAACATCAGGATAGGAACCCTGGTGTCCGCTAACGATGGGGCATCAACGCTAGCCTCCAACATTCTCTCAACAATCCCGTTGATAAATAACGAGAACAATAAGGGGGCCATGGAACAGCCCTGCCGGACGCCCCTTTCCACTGGGAAGTCCATAGTTGTTTCCCCACTTCCTCCCCACTGGACTCTTGCAAAGTTGGACTCGTGCAGTCGCATGATTAATGTAAGCAGATCTGCGGGAATCCCCATCTTTTGCAGAACCGACCATAGCTTGCACCGGGGGACTAGGTCGAATGCCGCCCGTAGGTCGACAAACGCGACGTACAGGCAGCCCCTTCCCAGTACAACAGTCTTCCACCGCAGTATGGTGAACCGAAAGACCTGGTCAATGGTACTGGTTGCTCGCCTAAATCCAGCTTGGTATGGAGAAAGGGCGTTGTTGTTATCAACCCAGTCCATAAGCTGGTTTGTTATCATCCTCCCAACTACTTTCTGCATAGTAGCTATTAAGCTTATAGGCCTATAATTAGCAGGCAGCGAACGGTCGCCCTTCTTGTGTATAGGGATAATGGTTGCGCCTTTCCAAAGGTCTGGGACCACTTCCCCCTTTGCCAGGGCATTTGCTACGAGGAAGGTGTACCTCGCCCATCTTGTCACATCATATTTAAAAATGTCAGAGGGAATCCCATCTGGGCCTGGGGCCCTCCCACACTTCACAGTCTTGATGGCAATTTCCGCCTCTCTAAGAGAAAACAGATTATCAGTTGCGTAAACAGGTATTATACTGCTCGCCACCATAGGATGATTATCATTGGCATACTGTGGTCTAAAGTAATCGACCCAAGCGTCTTCTGCCACGTTATCAGGCTTTCCGGGACCAGCTCCTCTACCCCACTTAATGATTTCCCAGAACCTTCTGGAGTCTTTATTACCCGAGGCCTCTTTCAGTTCTGCCCAATGGTCTTCATCCCATTTCTTTTTCGCTAAATGGATGGCCCTCTTGTACAGTTTCCTTTTCTCTGTTACTGCTTCACGGTCCCTACTCCTTATGGCTTGTCCCAGTTCAAGTCGTGCCAATCTACACTGACTATCAAACCACCTACCCACCTCTTTAGCTTTCTTCACTTTCCTATTTTTGGTGAAGAAGCACGGTCTTAGGAGGGAAAATAACTCATTATGAATTTCCGCGATGCCACTATCTCCTGGTACCATTGGGGCCGTTGCTTCCATTGCAGAAATTGCACTGTCGACCACATTGTTAATGAAGATCATAGTAACCTCATTTGCCACTACTTTTGGCCATTTTAACCTGCGTTCGTCATTACTCATGACCGGGATGTCATCATTGGTTTCGGAAGAATTTCCCACCCCTGCATTCCACCACCTGTGAATCACACAGAGGGGGTTGTGATCACTTTCAACCCTAGGCCTAATGGTCATATCAACAACTCCCTCCCACAGTCGGAGACTACACAATATGTAGTCAATTCTGCTCCTGTTAATACCATTATCGTAGGTGTACCCACCCTCCTTGTCCCCTTGTGTCCTCCCATTGAGTGCTCTTAAACCATGTTCCATACAAATACCATTTAGTATTAAAATCTCTTTTGTCCATCTCTTAACAGGTTTTAAACATAGAGAGGGTACTCCCCAAAGGTTATCCTCTTCGCTCCCTAAAGGATCGTTTGTACAGTCCAACGGTTCAAAAGTCCTGTTGAGGTCTCCTGCTATTATCAACATACTTTCTTGTGACGTAGCCTCTATGGCAACAGATAACAGCTCTATGGTGGGTGTATTAATTTCATTATTACCTCTCGCATAGACATTATACAAATCTATTGGGGGACCCTTGCCTGTAGAGATTCTTAGTAATTGTAAATCACAACTACCCAGGTCCAACATTTTGATATTAATATGCAAATCTTGTTTAACCCATACAGTAAGGCCTCCCTTTGGCCGCCCTCTTCCACCTTTTTGGGCTGGTATGCAATAGTTTAGATAACCAAAACAAAAAAGAGAATCGCAAGCCCAGGTTTCTTGGAAACAGCAGATATCGTACCCATTTATAAAATTCACCCAAGATTGGGAATCCATCTTACTGCCCAACCCTGCAATATTCCAGGATAAAAGGGTACCAATACCAGCCACAGAACCATCAAAGTTGTTGGTATTAAGGGATGCTCGAAGTGGCGTTAGACTTCCGATAGAATTGATCGGCCTTTCCCCTACGTCCATGCGATCTACAATCATGTTATCATTCTTTGGCGGTGGTACATTTACATTGGAGTTTGAAATTTCTAAACTGTAACCACTTTCTTCAACCAAATTCCCCGTCACCATATTATCAGACATTTCATTTACACTCATAATATCAACATTAACGTCCCCAGCCATTGTTGGCACATTATAACTCTCCCACTTCCCAGCTGTACTGGTTTGTCAATATCCCCATCCGGGGTCCTGCCATCCTACACAAGAGTTGTGATTTGTGTATTTGTTATAGTTGTGACCAACTAAAGGAGGTAATGGAAAATTGGCTGGCCATGGTACAGTTGGGAGTATTAGGGGTTCGCTAAGCAGGCTAGTTGTTACGCTACTGGATCGGGGGTAAAAAAAGGTAAGGTCTACAATTCCAATACCTCCCTTATTTATTCCCCATCCCTGCCTAGTTATCCATCCCGCCACCCTAGGGTCTTGGAAATTCACCACTATACAGTCTCCACCCAAGGTTTTCGCTGTGTATCCCATCCAATCTATTCTCCTTACCCCTATGATTAGCCCATCGATGTCACCAGGCAGAGGACGATTGTCCTTTAACCAGTGCATGGTCTTGTTTTTAAGCGTCTGGAAAGTTTCTCTCTGCCCTGGCGCTAATGATGGTACATTTATAAGGACTGCTACATAGGGGAAGGAATCAGGAGTGAGATTAATCGGGGGTTTTCTGTAAGTTGGCTTTACTAAGGGAGGCGGGATAGATGTAGGAAATTGAGGGACAGGTTGGGAGGAGAGCTTCAACGCCTGTTGCTTATTATTTTGTTGAATTGGTACTAAAATATTATCTACCGCAGGGCGGGCATTAGCCCTATTCCCTCCCACCTGAGTGTTTGAGGCAACTTGTATGCTAGTGGTTGCTTCTGCAGTTGGCAGTGCTTTGTCCACACTCGTAACAATTGGGGGATTTAGTGCCTGCTGTGTTGAGGACTGTGTATGATGTATTATGGTCGGCTGAGTTGAAACAGAGCCGACTTTCGATTTGTCCGATTTTTCTGAGGGTTTTGTAACTACTGCAACTAAGGATTTACCTTGCTTTGGGGGTAAAGGAGAGTTATTTTGAGGCCTTCTTCCCTTTTCCTGGTTAGCAGGGTTATTAAAAGCCTGGGGATTTATCCTTGCATCCACCCCAACATTCGCTTTAATCAGCGATTTTGTAGAATAGAAATTGTCTAATGTAGACTGCTCAAAATGATTAAGCCTTTCTGTGAGCTTATTAATTCTATCCTCAATAGGGTTAAGCAAGGATCTTAATAATTTTTCCAACTCAGGGAGCACATTTACGAGTGAGAACACATTATCATTATTTGGTACGGTGGAATCGGTACCAGAGTTGACTTCTGTATCTTGCCTGTCCAAGAGGGCAAGATTAGTGTGTAAAACATTTTCTACACTCTCAGTTTCTTTAGTGACAACCTCTCCAGTGTTCACGAATTTATGTAACTTCCTATGCTTTTGCGGTGGTTTCGCCGCCGTTTTGCATCTCCTTGCTGGTGCTGATCTTTTCCTTTTAGACCCCAGCTTAGATTGGGCCAATATTGCCTGTGCACCAGAGTCAGGGAGCATAGTAGACTGAATGTTACTCCCGCAAGAGTTATTTGATTCTGTTGCAACATCCTTATTTCTTGTTTGAGCTTGGCCCTCGAAGAATTCAGTTGCAATAGGAAGGTTCAATGATGACAAGGGGGTCACCAGGGTGGGGTACGCCAGATTTGGGAGTTTGTCAACAGAATTCTTAAGTAACTCTATGGACAATCTGCGCTCTGCGCGCTTCTCAGCCAGTGACAGCTCCTTGTCAATTGATAATGAACGGCTAAAAAAGAATTTATCTAGGGGGCCAATTGCTGATGGGGCATCCTCGACCGGGTTAGTTATCAAGTGGCTAGATACAGGACTTATCGATGTAGACGTTGCCATAGTCAGCATCAAGCTCAACCACAATGACACTTACTGTAGAAGATACGGTCCGTCAGGAATAAGGGGGGTGGCCCAGCCCGGCCTCCTGCGGCCCCGGACGGCCACAGACGGTCCCGCCCTTGTCCCGGGCTTCTCCCGGCGCCCTCCCGCGCGCTCCCGCGACGCGGGTGTCTCGGTCCGTATTATTTCTTATCAGTGCCAGTCATTGGTCAGTGGACAGGAGGGGTGTGGCCAGCGGGGAGAGCAGCCCAGGTGTGAGCAATGGGCGCGCAGGGGCTCCTGGATACTGGAGTCCCTGCCGGCTCCTCTGCCTGCCCGCTCCTCAGCCGTGTACCTCTACAACCAGCAGCCCCAGATGGCCAGGCGCTGCGGGACCCGCGAAGCGGGTCCGGCGAGGTGAAGTCACAAAAGCGGTGAAGCGGTGAAGTCCCAAAAGCGTCTCAAGCGTCCCTGGAGAGGCACACCCACGGTCAGCAGCACGGTCAGCAGCACGAGCGACTGCAGAGAAGGATTAAAAAGGGATTCCACAGGTTAATGGACTCAGCCCGATTTTCTACTCCAAGGCGGGGGGCGTGGCCAGCGGGGAGAGCAGCCCAGGTGTGAGCAATGGGCGCGCAGGGGCTCCTGGATACTGGAGTCCCTGCCTGTGCTCGCAGCCCCGCCGGCTCCTCTGCCTGCCCGCTCCTCAGCCGTGTACCTCTACAACCAGCAGCCCCAGATGGCCAGGCGCTGCGGGACCCGCGAAGCGGGTCCGGCGAGGTGAAGTCACAAAAGCGGTGAAGCGGTGAAGTCCCAAAAGCGTCTCAAGCGTCCCTGGAGAGGCACACCCACGGTCAGCAGCACGGTCAGCAGCACGAGCGACTGCAGAGAAGGATTAAAAAGGGATTCCACAGGTTAATGGACTCAGCCCGATTTTCTACTCCAAGGTGGGGGGCGTGGCCAGCGGGGAGAGCAGCCCAGGTGTGAGCAATGGGCGCGCAGGGGCTCCTGGATACTGGAGTCCCTGCCTGTGCTCGCAGCCCTGCCGGCTCCTCTGCCTGCCCGCTCCTCAGCCGTGTACCTCTACAACCAGCAGCCCCAGATGGCCAGGCGCTGCGGGACCCGCGAAGCGGGTCCGGCGAGGTGAAGTCACAAAAGCGGTGAAGCGGTGAAGTCCCAAAAGCGTCTCAAGCGTCCCTGGAGAGGCACACCCACGGTCAGCAGCACGGTCAGCAGCACGAGCGACTGCAGAGAAGGATTAAAAAGGGATTCCCATGTGGCTGCCTGACGGATATCAAGAATTGGGACTCCACGTGCCAATGCAGTGGTTGCTGCAATAGCTCTAGTGGAATGAGCACGGAGCCCCACTGGAGGTTCCTTTTTTGCTAAAGCTTAACAGATTTTATTACAAAGGACAACCCATCAAGAGATGGTATGCTTTGGAACAGCCCGGCCTTTCTTTGCACCTACATGGCCAACTAAGAGTTGATCATCCACTTGGAAACCTTTTGTGCAGTTAAGGTAGAAGGTTAGCACATGTTTAGGGTCCAGATGGTGGAGTCTCTCCTCCTTGGAATGGTGCGGAGGTGGGAAAAAGGTGGTCAAATTGATTGTTTGTCCTATGTGAAATGCTGTAACCACTTTACGAAGGAACGAGGGCCTCATCCTAAGCACCACTATGTCCGGATGCACAGAGAAGAAAGGGGGCATAGAAGCTAGAGCTTGAAGCAACAAGGAAGGCCGTTTTCAGAGTGAGGAGCCTGAGAGAACAGTTGTGAAGAGGCTCGAAGGGAGCACACATAAGATGACTTAAAACAAGTCCCTTTCATGGCCACGGGAGGGGCATTATGAAAGGAGATGGAGGAAAGAGATGAGTAATGCCCTTAAAAAAAATCTGTTGACGAGACAAACAAGGATGGCTGTTCTGGCAGCCATAGAAAAGCAGAAATAGCAGCAAGATAGCCTTTAAGAGTGCCCAGAGCAGAGCCCTGCTGGGCCAACGAAAGTTTATACAAGAGAACCTCTGAAAGAGGGGCAGAAAGGGGATCCACATCCTTTTCTGTGCACCATCCCACAAAGTTGTTCCATCTCCAGGCATATACCATTTTGGTGGAGGGGCGTCTGGCTGCCAAGATGACATTACAAACTTCTGGTGGAAGGTCAAAAGCTATCAACATAATGCTGACCCATTATGTTTTTTTTAGCAACTACCGGCCCATTTCACTTCTCCCCAAGCCAGAAAAAGTGTTAGAGAAGGTGGTACAAGTGCAATTGTCCGAATATCTAGAAACCAACCAGCTGCTTCATGACACCCAGTCAGGATTCAGGCCTGACTTTAGTACGGAATCAGCCCTGCTGGAAGTGTCTGAATCAATTCGCGAATGTGTGGATAGGGGAGAGGAGGCCATGTTGGTCCTCCTCGACCTATCCGCAGCATTCGATACCATCTCGCATGACACTTTGCTGAATCGCCTTCATGAGGTGGGCATCCGAGGAACCCCCCCTGGCCTGGGTGAAATCATTCCTGACGGGCAGGTTCCAACAGGTCTCTCTCGGACCTTTTGTTTCCAAAGAAAAACCTCTGAGATGGGGGGTTCCGCAGGGATCGGCTCTTAGTCCTCTCTTATTTAATGTGTACTTAATGCCACTGGCGAAGGTGGTTGAATCTTGGGGCGTCAGAGTGATCTTTTACGCTGATGACACTCAGCTTGTGTTTTCTTTTAAAGATTACTCTGAAAGCTCTTTGGCTAATTTTCGCCACTGCTTAGTGAACATCGCCTCCTGGATGTCCGCCAACAATTTAAAATTGAACACTGATAAGACGGAGGTCTTATTTTTTAATCAGAAATCTTTCATCCCCTCCAATATTTGGTGGCATTCTGAACTTAACCCCCCCCCCCCCGGCGCCTGTTCAAGCTGCCCGTAATCTGGGCTTCCAATGTGACACAGCTCTTTCTTGCAAGACTCAAATTAATAAGGTTTCTTCATCCTGTTTTGGAAAACTCCGAATGATTAAAAAAATCATCCCTTTTTTGCCACTTGAGTCCCGCAGAACAGTAGTCCATGCCCTAATAACGTCCCATCTGGACTACTCAAATAGTGTGTATGTTGGAGCCCGGGCGTATCTCATTAACCGTTTGCAAACAGAGCAGAATTCGGCGGCCAGGCTGATTTGTAACATTCCTTATCGCCACTCGATTTCACCTTATTTGGCCAAACTGCACTGGTTACCAGTGAGATACCGCATTCAGTTCAAGGCTTTGGTCCTCGCCTTTAGAGCTCTCAATGGCCGAGGCCCAGCATACCTAAGGTATAGAATCAGGTTGACATATGCAACGCGGGATCTTAGATCTAACCATCTTCGCCTTATGTTTTGCCCACGATTCCGTCTGGCTCGTACGGGTGGTAGGGCTTTTGCCGTGGCCACCTCCAGATTGTGGAATTTACTACCAGTGGAACTCAGATTCCTGACATCAGAGCCTTTGTTCCGAAGGAAACTTAAGACCTGGCTTTTTTCTCTGATCTAGCCTCGCTGAACCTTTCCAGCTGACCCTCTCTGACTATCACATGTTTTCAGCGCCGAGACACCACCGTTGAGGGTAGCTGTCGCGCTTTACAAGCTTCTAAATAAAATAAATAAATAAAATAACTGTTGCAGCTCAATGTCCACGCAAGGAGGTGGAAGCTGGACAGGTTCAGGTGAAGAACCATTCCCCTGGTGCTGCTACAGAAGATCCTCCCGAAGACGCATCTTCTTCAACACTCTGGGCAGAAGTGGTACAGGGGGAACGGTGTACAGGAGGCCGACATTGCGCGTCCTCTTCGGTGGCGAACAGATCTAACCAAGGCTTTCGCTACTACTGAAAGAGACCTTGCACCACCACTGAAAGAGACCTTGCATCACCTCTGAGTGAAGACGCCATTTGTGATCTACCTGGCACCAACGCCTGAGTTTGTATGCCTTCGTATTCAGGGAGCCTGCCAGGTGTTGAACGACCAGGGACATGCCTTGATGTTCCAGCCATGTCCAAAGGCAAAGTGCTTCTTGACATAAGGGCCATGACTCCACCCACCCTGTTTGTTGCAGTAACACATGGTGGTGCTGTTGTCTGTGAACACATGTGCCACTTTCCCTTTGAGAGAGGGAAGGGATGCTTTCAGTGCCAGGCGAATCGCCCGGAGTCTGCGAGTGACCAGACTCCTCTGATCTCCGCCTCCCCAGATGGCTGCCCCATCCCAGGAGTGATGCATCTGTCACTACCGTGAGGTCTGGTTGGGGAAGGGAAAGGGAAAGGGAAAGGGATCTGCCTCTGCCCCAAGCTTCATTCGTTAACCACCACTGCAGTTGTTGTGCAGTTCCCTCTGAGATCTGGACGTAGTGTGAAAGATTCCCCTGATGCGGCGCCCACTGAAACTTCAGGTCGCACTGCAGAGCCCACATATGCCATCTGGCATGATTAACCAGCAGGATGCAGGAGGCCATGAGGCCCAGCATGTCCTTCTCACCGAAATCCGGGACAGAGGCTGAAACATCGGTATCATAGCCCGAATATCCCAGACTCGCTGCTCAGAAGGATAAGCCAGAAAGTGCACTGTGTCCAGAACAGCTCCAATGAAAAGTAGCGTCTGAGAGGGAGTCATGTGTCACTTCTGCACATTGATAGTTAACCCCAGCGAATGCATGAGGTCCGCCGTAGTCGGAAGAAAACAGCATGGAGCAAGCCCGCCTTCAACAGCCAGTCGTCGAGATAGGGGAAGACTGAAACCCCTAATCTGCGCTGATGAGCTTGGATGAAGAGGCTTGGACCAGGTGCCCAGAAGGACGTCAGTGAGGGCTTCATTGAAGGGCAATAGGGGTTCAGAGGTGGATGCTGCAGGTTGAAGCACCTCTGTTAGGAGGTTTGTCCTGACCGCCACTGAAGGAAGCTCCTCCTCCGTAGCCACGGTAGGGGGAGAAAGCATGCCACGGTCTGGAGAAGTGTCCAGACCATTGGACCATAGTCTGGCTCTTCTAGCTGGTCTGCTAAAAGGTCCAGCGGACCCCCCCCACCCCAGTCCTCAACACCACCGTTAGACCTGACACCTTTTGGCGTGGTTTTTCCCCCATCTTTTTGCCTCTGACTCATGTATTTTTGATGCTGTGCTGGATTTCGTTTTTGCTGGTTTAGATGTTTTGGACACTCTGCCACTGCTGATCAGTGCCAGAGTGTAAGTGCTCACTCTGTAAATTGTCATATTGATTGGGTATACCTAATTGGCATATTTGTATCACCATGAAGTCCCTAGTACAGTGCACTGTGTGTGCCAGGGCTGGTGATGACAGATGCTACTAGGGGAAACAACCTTTACAACGCAACTTTTACAACGAACTACCATTACAACGAGATTTTTACAACGCAAAAACTATTACAACGCATGTTTTTACAACGCATGTTTTTACAACGCAGGTACCTTTACAACGCATACCATTACAACGTAAGTATTGGTAAGTATATAGTTTGTATAGTATTATAGTTTTTGGGTAAAGGGGTATTTTTAGGGTTCAGGGTCAGTTTTCAGTTTTTGGGTAAAGGGGTATTTTTAGGGTTCAGGGTCAGTTTTCAGTTTTTGGGTAAAGGGGTATTTTTAGGGTTCAGGGTCAGTTTTCAGTTTTTGGGTAAAGGGGTATTTTTAGGGTTCAGGGTCAGTTTTCAGTTTTTGGGTAAAAGGGTATTTTTAGGGTTCAGGGTCAGTTTTCAGTTTTTGGGTAAAGGGGTATTTTTAGGGTTCAGGGTCAGTTTTCAGTTTTTGGGTAAAAGGGTATTTTTAGGGTTCAGGGTCAGTTTGGGGTTTTTGGGTAAAGGGGTATTTTTAGGGTTCAGGGTCAGTTTGGGGTTTTTGGGTAAAGGGGTACAGGATAAATTAAATAAATTAAATAAATTAAATTAAAATAAATTAAATTAATTAAATTAATTATATTAAAATACATTAAATTACATTAAATTAATTAAATTAATTATATTAAATTAAATTAATTAAAATAATTAAATTAAATTAATTAAATTAATTAAATTAAATTAATTACATTAATTATATTAAATTACATTAAATTTAATTAATTAAATTAAATTATTTACATTAAATAAATTACATTAAATTAAATTACATAAATTAAAATAAATTATTTACATTAAATAAATTACATTAAATTAAATTACATAAATTAAAATAAATTAAATTATTTAAATTAATTAAATTAAATTAATTAAATTAAATTTAATTAATTTACATTAAAAAAATATTATATACTTACTAATATTTACGTTGTAATGGTATGCGTTGTAAAGGCACCTGCGTTGTAAATACCAGCGTTGTAATGGTACTTCGTTGTAATGGTTCCTGCGTTGTAAAGATTGCGTGGTAATGGTAGTCGTTGTAAAAGTATGCGTTGTAACGTCATACATCCGCTACTAGTGGGCCTGCAGCGCAGATTGTGCCACCCACATGAGTAGCCGTAAAATGGTGACTCAGGCCTGCCAGCGCAGGACCTGTGTGCAGTCAGTGAATGCCAAGTCCGCCTGGCCAGTGTCCCCACTGGCTGGGCCTAACCCTTCCCTGTCTGTGCACATCAGTCACCCCTATGGAAGGCTCAAGGTACCCCCCTGGGCAGGGTGCAGTGTATGGATAAGGTAGAGCATGTACTAGTGCAGGTCACATGCTCTGGTAGTGAGCGGCAGCCATTTTGTGTGCTCACTGCTGTAAGGCTATCTTGCTCCATAGAGTAACATGGGGGAGGCTGGTCCCATTGGATACCAGCCTATCTTCCCATAGGAACAAGATGGGACATAAGTGAAAGATATCCCTGAACTCAGAATTTAATAACACATCTTTTAGTGAAGGTTGTTTTTAAATCCTGTGTTTGAGAATAGTACTTTTAGAAAGTGGCTGTTCTCTTGTCTAACCTTTCTGTGTGCCTGGGCCTGTTTGTGGATTGACTGTCTGGCCTGAGTGTGGCAGGGGCTGCAGAGCCCCCAGGGGATTGTCTGAGTCAGCCCGTGGATGAATGGCAGCATCTGCTGCCAGGGAAGTGGGAGGAGGTCACACCTGATAGTGACAGGGCTGTGCCTGCCTGACCACAAAGCTGGCTCCACCCCCCTGCTGGGCGACTGTCACCTCTGTCCCTGATACTGAAAGGAAGAAGGAAGCCAGGAAACCCCCAGTGCCTCAGCTACGCCCAGAACTGGTTTAGACCGGGCTCAGGGCCCACTTGCACAAAGATTTCAAAGGACTTCAAAGACTTTTTGGGGTATAAGAGAAGGACCCCTGACTACAGAAAATCAGATTCTACAATCAAGAGGAACCTCTGCCAGAAGAAGGACTGCTGAAGGAGCTGATGGAAGATTGCCTTGCTGTGTGCTTTAAGGGCTGACCTATCCTGCTATCAAACTGAAGGAGAGGAGAAGAAAGGGACTTTGCTGTGTGCTGTGACCCTGCCTGCTTGAAACTGCCAAGACTTTGCTGTGTGCTGTGTCTGCAACTTGAATCTCCAAGGGCCTGAGAAGAGCTGGCCTCCTGTTTTGCAACCCAGGAACATAAAGGTTGTTAAGGACTACAATAATGCTGTGTCCCCCTGAAGCTGCTGTGGGCCGAGGAGATCGTGAAACTGCTGTGTGCAGTGAACATCGGGGACTGCTCGACTAAGCCCTGCTGTTTTGCCCCGGGTAGCGCGCTGGCTGCTCTCTGCTCTGATTGAGAGTGCCGCGCTGACTGCTGCCTGCTGTGCCCCAAGATCGGCGTGTTCATCGACACGTGCTTGTGGTGGCCGAAGGGTTCTGAAGCTTTCCCAGCGCGACGCGGGTTAATTCAGCTTGACCCGCATAATCACTGCCGCGGGCCCGGGCCCTGAAATCAACCTCGAGGGTCTGCTCGTAGCCACGAAGGGGCCGCGCTGTGGTTGGCTGCTGCCGGAGGCTGGTCGAGAAGTGCCGCCACCTGATTGGCCGATTCCCCCAAAGCTGCGGTGACGTCACAGAGGGCTCGGCAGAAGTGCCGCGACCGGATTGACCGATTCCCCCAAACTGCGGTGACGTCACGGAGGGCTCGGCAGAAGCGCCGCAACGGGATTGGCTGGCTTTGCAGAAGCTGCTACGAGAGCCGAGGAATTGCCGGGATCACCGCCGGGACCGGGGAAGACTGACCTGACCTCGCCGAGGGAATCTAGAGCGTCCCGCACCCCCGGCCTGCCGTCCCCCACAAGGTGAGCAGCACCACTGCCCCCGCCGCTCGTTGGATTGTCGAGAGCGGGCGGGAGAGGAAAGGGGACCGGCCGGGGCGGAGACGAGCGAGATCTGCTTGGCGCGGTGCGCCTGAGGCATAAGAAAGAAGAGGCGGTACCGGGGGAAAAGAAGAGTCCCTGGGCCTCGCGAGGAAGCGCATTTGCAGCCCACAGATAAGACTACACGTGGGCAGTGTTTTTAATGCTCGTTTTTGAGAGCACATTTTCCTGAAGTAAGTCAGTAGTGCTTATTTTGAACGCTGATTTCCAAGAGACCTGAGACTATCGTTTATTTAACAAAAACTTCCTGAAATTAACTGCAACCATCAAGATTAAGTACCACATGTTCCTAAAGAAGTGATTATCGTGCAACTGCTTATTTACCTTGCTGAAACTAGATAAAGATATATATTTTTATAAAAATATACTTACCTGTGTGGTCTCAGTTTGTGGTGGATTGGGGATTATTGTTGTGTTAGGTGCAAATATTATACACATTGCCTTGGGGATAAGCCTGCCTGCTCGCGCCAAGCTACCTAGAGGGAGAGCGGAGGTTGTCTACTGTGTGTATTCCTTCACCCTGACTAGAAGCAAGGGTCCCTACTTGGTCTAAGGTACTTACCTCTGCCAACTAGAGACCCCCAGATCTAACATTGTTGGACAGCGGTGCGGATTCTGAACTAATAATTGCACTTGACCTGCAGTGATCTCTTGTACATCACCAGTCTAGTTTAGCAGCACAGGTTGCGCAAGATTTTTTCTTTTTGGTGAAACCTTTTTAGTTGAAAAGGTTAGGAAGCATCATGTCTCAGAAAGCGCCAAGCGTGAGTGTAGAAGTGGAAGTGGAAGTGGAATTTGAAATCCAGGAGTTGTTCATCTAAAACAAGGAGCAACTGAAAAAATTCTGCAAACAGCTTGGATGCCCAGCGAAGTGCAGCGCAAACAAGGAAGAGCTACAGAAAGCTATGAGGGCCTGGTGGGAAGCCAAACATGGTGATCCAGAAGCTGCTATTGGAGAGGGAGGCACACAGGAGAATGCTTTTTTGTCCAGTGAGTTGCCAGTGAGGAAGCCAGCGTCTTGGGCTGGCAGCAACCACTCCAGTAGGATTATTTCTCCAGAGGAGCTGAAGGATAATCTGAGAGCTAGGGCCCATGAGATTGAGCTTTTTAAGCTCAAAGCACAAGCAGATGAGAGGAGACTGCGCATTGAAACTGAGAAATAGGCGGAGGAGAGAAGAAATGCTCTCGCTTTGGAGGAAAAGAAACTCCAATTGGCTCATGAGGTGAGCATGAGGGAGCTGGACATTAAATCCAAAAAGGTGGAGTCCAGTTCTAATGGTGGCAGCGCACAACCAGTACAGGCGGGTAAGGTATACATACCAAAGGATCTGGTACAGAATTATCAGAGGGGTGAGGATATTTATGCGTGGTTTAGAGTGTATGAAATTGCCTTAAAGATGAATGAAGTGCCTGAGAAGAATTGGGGGGCAGGATTGTGGAAGCATTTTGAGGCCTCTGGGAGGGATGTTTTGGCACCCTTAGAAGCAGCAGGTACTTTATCCTACCCCGCTATGAAGGAGGCTTTGTGCCTCAGGTATGGGCTCACTTCAGAACAGTACCGCCAGAAGTTTAGGAACTTCAAGAAGCTTGATTCAAGTACTTGGGTGGAGTGTGTGAGTATGTACACACGTGCACTGGAAGGTTGGATAAAGGGCAGCAAAGTTACTGATTATGTGGGGTTGTGTCACTTGATTAGTTGGGAGCACTTAAGTAGTTTGTGTTCCAGGGCTGCGCCAGCATCTTTTAGATAGCAAGTTAACTGATCCCAGTGAGCTTGCTAAAGAGGCGGACCGCTGGACTAGCACCAGGGTCCACAAGGGGGTGGTAAGTACCCCAGCCAAAGGTGGACAGGGTCCCCAGCAGAAGAGTGGGGGGGACACGGGTAATCAAAAGGATTCTTCTAGGGGAGCAGCGATAGCGGTGCGCTTGCGCTTTATTCAATTTAAATATCTACATAGGGCATATTTTACGAGGGAACGACTGTGGAGGGCGGGACTGATTGCCTCCCCGGAGTGCCTGAGGTGTGGCAGTGAGATCGGCTCCTTTCTTCATACGGTGTGGGAGTGTGTACGCCTGCAAAGATTCTGGACTGGTGTGTGGGACTGCCTGGAGGAGGTGCTGGGGTGGGAGCTGCCCCGCTCGCCGAAACTGGGCCTTCTCCATGTGATGGAACAAGTAGGGGGGAATTTATATAAAAGACACTTGCTGCTCTTGGGCCTCATAGTGGCCAAACGAGACATTGCCAGGGCTTGGAAGGCTCCTAGGGCCCCCCTGCTGGAGGTTTGGAAAAGGGGCTTGGACTACAATATGGGACTTGAACGTCCGATCTTTGAGGCCAGGGGGTGCCCTACAAAGCATTTCAAAATATGGAAGAGGTGGGCGGACTACAGGGGTCTCCTGCTGGACCCTCCAGCGCCCCGGGCCACGGATGAAGATCGCGCCCTTACTAACTACGGGTGAATGGGTTTACACACAGTACCTATGGTTGCTAGGTTCCTCTTGTTGGACATTGTAGACACCGTGCAGGGTAGAGGGAGGGAACCGGGAGGGTGAGTGGAGGGTGGGACTTTGGGGCATAGTTGACTGATTGTTTTCTAAATGTTGCAGATCTAAGTGCACTGCCTCCCTGCTTCATAGGGAGTGGTGCTCAATATTGTGTATTTTGTCAACCACTAAAACCAAATAAAATTTTGTTCTGAAAAAAAAAAAAAAAGGATTCTTCTAAAGGGCCCCAAAATAGTTCCCAGGAGAAGGAGTCTCAACCCCCCAAGTCTAAGAAGTCCTAGCCCCATAAGGGCAAACAGGACAACAGGCCCCCACCTACTTGCTATGCCTGTAGGGAGGTGGGGCACATTGCCCCCAAATGTCCAAAGAAACCTCCAGCACCCACTGGTGCTCCAACACCGGGTTTAGCCAGTGTAGCTTTGGGAGGGGATTTGATTTCCAGTGAGGGGGAGGGGTTAGCAGTGATGACCCTTGTCTCTTTAGGAGACCAAGAGATGGCCCAGGAAACCTTGCTGCCCCAAAACACCAAGAAATATGGGCAGAAGGTGACCATCAATGGAAAAGAGATAGAAGCTCTGAGAGACACAGGGGCCAGCGTGACATCTGTCAGGTGTCGGTGGGTGTCTGAAGAGCAAATTGTTCCCAAGGTACTCCGGCCTGTGGTGGCATCTGACAGTTCAGTGCGCTACTGCAAGTTGGCAAATGTTCCATTTGAATGGGGAGGAGTCTCCGGTATTTTGGAGGTTGTTGTAAGTGATGCCTTGCCTGTAGATTGTCTATTAGGTAATGACCTGGAGAGCTCTCCATGGAAAGAGGTGGAGCACAGGACTCACTTAGAAATGTTGGGTTTGCCTGCGTGGATCTGTGTGTCCACCCGTGCAATGACAGCCAGAGAGGGCGGTCTAGCAGAACTGGAGCCTGGAACAATGGCCCAGGGACCTGCCAAGAGAGGAAGGGGTAGAGGGCGCGGGAAACCAGCCCCCACCGTTCTTACGGTCCAGGAGGAAGCAGACCCTGAGGGGGATGCCCTGGAACCTACAGGGGAGCAGGTGGCCGAACTGGGGGAGTTGCCTGAGCTGTCCCAGTGGCAGCAAGAGGGTGGTCCCTCCAGGGAGGAATTCTGCCAGGCTCAGGAGTGCCCTTCCCTCATTGGTGTGCGGCGGCAGGCTGCAGACCAGGCAGCAGGCCTGGGGTCCAAGGAGCATTGGATCTACTGGGAGGATGACTTACTTTATAGTGAGCCTAAGTTCGCTGAGCCCGGTGCAGCCCGTGTCCTGGTAGTACCCGAGCGCTTCAGGAACTTCCTACTGGGTCTGGCTCATGACATGCCTCTCGCAGGACATCTGGGGCAAGACCAGACCTATCACAGGCTTGTCACCCATTTCTACTGGCCCCAGATGAAGAAGCACGTCGCTGCCTTTTGTAAATCTTGCCAAACTTGTCAGGCCAGTGGCAAGAGCGGAGGGAAGTGCGTGGCACCCCTCCAACCCTTTCCTGTGGTGAGCACCCCTTTTGAGCGGGTGGGCATTGACATTGTGGGGCCCCTGGACCCCAAGACAGCCCTAGGCAACAGGTTTATCCTGGTCTTGGTGGACCATGCCACTCGGTACCCGGAAGCCATCCCGCTCAGGACAGTCACAGCCCCAGTGGTGGGCCGTGCCTTGATGGGAATCTTTTCCCGTGTGGGGTTCCCCAGAGAGGTGGTCTCTGACAGGGGGACAAACTTCATTTCTAAGTATATGAAGTCCCTGTGGAGTGAGTGTGGGGTGACATACAAATTCACCACTCCTTACCACCCTCAAGGAAATGGGCTGGTTGAAAGATTCCACCGCACATTGAAGGGCATGATTATGGGCCTAGAAGAGCCCATGAGGCGGAAATGGGACGTCTTGTTACCTTGCCTGTTGTTTGCCTACAGGGAGGTGCCTCAGAAATCCTTAGGGTTCAGTCCCTTTGAGTTGCTGTATGGCCACCCTGTCAGAGGGCCTCTCACTTTGGTGAAGGAGGGGTGGGAGAAATCCCGCGGGAAAACCCCTCAGGATGTGTTCAGCTACGTGCTGGCCATTCGCAACCAGACCAAGCGCTTCAGGAAGCTCGCTCAAGAGAACCTGGAGGCCAGCCAGGAGGAAATGAAGAGATGGTATGACCAGAACACTTCTCTGGTTGAGTTCCACCCTGGTCAGAAAGTGTGGGTGATGGCGCCAGTGGAGCCTTGTGCGCTCCGTGACAAGTGGTCTGGGCCATATGAGGTGGTGGAGCGCAAGAGCGAGGTTACCTATTTGGTTAACCTGAAGACTCCCAGGCAGCCCCTGAGAGTGCTACATGTGAACCGCCTCAAGCCCCACTTTGAGAGGTCTGAAGTGACTATGCTCATGGCTACAGATGCTGGAGGGGAGGAGGATAGTGATCCTCTCCCTGACCTCCTGGCAGTCAAGGAGCAAGATGGGTCAGTGGATGGTGTGGTCCTCTCCCCCACCCTGACCCCAGAGCAGCAAAAGGACTGTCGCCAAGTCTTGGGTCAGTTCGCCCCCCTGTTCTCCCTGACCCCAGGTGTCACCAAATGGTGCGTCCACGATGTGGACACTGGAGATAGTCTGCCTGTGAAACAGAAGTTTTACAGGGTGGCTGACATGGTCAGAGCCAGCATCAAGGAAGAAGTTTCCAAGATGTTGGCGCTAGGGGTTATTGAGCCCTCCAGCAGCCCCTGGGCTAGCCCAGTGGTCTTAGTGCCTAAGAAAGCTGCTACCCCAGGTGGCACCCCAGAACTCCGGTTCTGCGTGGACTACCGTGGGCTCAATGCGGTCACCAAGACTGACCGCACCCCATCCCCAGAGCTGATGAGCTGGTGGATCGGTTGGGAGCTGCCCAGTACCTGAGCACTTTTGATTTGACTTCAGGGTACTGGCAGATTGCCTTAACTGAGGGGGCAAAGGAGAGGTCAGCATTTTCAACGCCAGAGGGGCACTTCCAGTTCCGTGTCATGCCCTTTGGGTTGAAAAATGCCCCTGCCACATTTCAGAGATTGGTCAACCAGGTACTGGCGGGGCTGGAGCAATTCAGTGCAGCCTACCTGGATGACATTGCTGTGTTCAGCTCCACCTGGGAGGAACACCTGCAACACCTCACTGAAGTGTTGAAGGCTATGCAGAAGGCAGGCCTCACTATCAAGGCCAGTAAATGCCAGATAGGGCAGGGATCTGTGGTGTACTTGGGACACCAGGTGGGGAGCGGCCAGGTGGCGCCCCTACAGGCAAAGATTGATACCCTTCTGGCTTGGGAGCCCCCCAAGACCCAGACTGAGGTGAGAGCCTTTTTAGGTCTCACCGGGTATTACAGACGGTTTGTCAAAGGTTATGGCACTATTGTGGTCCCTTTGACAGAGCTGACATCTAGAAATCAGCCCAGGAAGGTGAATTGGACTGAGGCCTGTCAAACTGCTTTTGACACCCTCAAAGCTGCCATGTGCACAGCACCGGTGCTTAAGGCACCTGACTTTTCCAGTGAGTTCATTGTGCAAACTGACGCTTCAGAGCAAGGCGTGGGAGCAGTACTCTCACAGATCAATGATGAGGGCGGAGACCAACCAGTGGCTTTCATTAGCAGGAGGCTAATCCCCAGGGAACAGAAATGGAGTGCCATTGAAAGAGAAGCTTTCGCTGTGGTCTGGGCTCTGAAGAAGCTGAGGCCCTACCTGTTTGGGACTCACTTCCGTGTTCAGACCGACCACAGGCCCCTCAGATGGTTAATGCAGATGAGGGGTGAGAATCCAAAACTGTTGAGGTGGTCCATTTCCCTACAGGGGATGGACTTTACGGTGGAGCACCGCCCTGGTACAGAACACGCCAATGCTGACGGTCTGTCCAGATTCTTCCACCTTAGTGATAAGGACTCCCAAGAGGTTGGGTAGTTCTCCCCACTTTCAGCTAGAGGGGACACGTGTTAGACCTGACAACTTTTGGCGTGGTTTTTCCCCCATCTTTTTGCCTCTGACTCATGTATTTTTGATGCTGTGCTGGATTTCGTTTTTGCTGGTTTAGATGTTTTGGACACTCTGCCACTGCTGATCACTGCCAGAGTGTAAGTGCTCCCTCTGTAAATTGTCATATTGATTGGGTATACCTAATTGGCATATTTGTATCACCATGAAGTCCCTAGTAAAGTGCACTGTGTGTGCCAGGGCTGGTGATGACAGATGCTACTAGTGGGCCTGCAGCGCAGATTGCGCCACCCACATGAGTAGCCCTAAAATGGTGACTCAGGCCTGCCAGCGCAGGACCTGTGTGCAGTCAGTGACTGCCATGTCCGCCTGGCCAGTGTCCCCACTGGCTGGGCCTAACCCTTCCCTGTCTGTGCACATCAGTCACCCCTATGGAAGGCTCAAGGTACCCCCCTGGGCAGGGTGCAGTGTATGGATAAGGTAGAGCATGTACTAGTGCAGGTCACATGCTCTGGTAGTGAGCGGCAGCCATTTTGTGTGCTCACTGCTGTAAGGCTATCTTGCTCCATATAGTAACATGGGGGAGGCTGGTCACATTGGATACCAGCCTATCATCCCATAGGAACAAGATGGGACATAAGTGAAAGAGATATCCCTGAACTCAGAATTTAATAACACATCTTTTAGTGAAGGTTGTTTTTAAATCCTGTGTTTGAGAATAGTACTTTTAGAAAGTGGCTGTTCTCTTGTCTAACCTTTCTGTGTGCCTGTTTGTGGATTGACTGTCTCGCCTGAGTGTGACAGGGGCTGCAGAGCCCCCAGGGGATTGTCTGAGTCAGCCTGTGGATGAAAGGCAGCATCTGCTGCCAGGGAAGTGGGAGGAGATCACACCTGATAGTGACAGGGCTGTGCCTGCCTGACCACAAAGCTGGCTCCACCCCCCTGCTGGGCGACTGTCACCTCTGTCCCTGATACTGAAACGAAGGAAGCCAGGAAACCCCCAGTGCCTCAGCTACACCCAGAACTGGTTTAGACCGGGCTCAGGGCCCACTTGCACAAAGACTTCAAAGGACTTCAAAGACTTTTTGGGGTATAAGAGAAGGACCCCTGACTACAGAAAATCAGATTCTACAATCAAGAGGAACCTCTGCCAGAAGAAGGACTGCTGAAGGAGCTGATGGAAGATTGCCTTGCTGTGTGCTTTAAGGGCTGACCTATCCTGCTATCCAACTGAAGGAGAGGAGAAGAAAGGGACTTTGCTGTGTGCTGTGACCCTGCCTGCTTGAAACTGCCAAGACTTTGCTGTGTGCTGTGTGTGCAACTTGAATCTCCAAGGGCCTGAGAAGAGCTGGCCTCCTCTTTTGCAACCCAGGAACATAAAGGTTGTTAAGGACTACAATACTGCTCTGTCCCCTGAAGCTGCTGTGGGCCGAGGAGATCGTGAAACTGCTGTGTGCAGTGAACATCGGGGACTGCTCGACTAAGCCCTGCTGTTTTGCCCCGAGTAGCGCGCTGGCTGCTCTCTGCTCTGATTGAGAGTGCCGCGCTGACTGCTGCCTGCTGTGCCCCAAGATCGGCGTGTTCATCGACACGTGCTTGTGGGGGCCGAAGGGTTCTGAAGCTTTCCCAGCGCGGCGCGGGTTAATTCAGCTTGACCCGCATAATCACCGCCGCGGGCCCGGGCCCGGGCCCTGAAATCGACCTCGAGGGTCTGCTCGTAGCCACGAAGGGGCCGCGCTGTGGTTGGCTGCTGCCGGAGGCTGGTCGAGAAGTGCCGCGACCTGATTGGCCGATTCCCCCAAAGCTGCGGTGACGTCACGGAGGGCTCGGCAGAAGTGCCGCGACCTGATTGGCCGATTCCCCCAAAGCTGCGGTGACGTCACGGAGGGCTCGGCAGAAGTGCCGCGACCGGATTGGCCGATTCCCCCAAAGCTGCGGTGACGTCACGGAGGGCTCGGCAGAAGCGCCGCAACGGGATTGGCTGGCTTCGCAGAAGCTGCTACGAGAGCCGAGGAATTGCCGGGATCACCGCCGGGACCGGGGAAGACTGACTTGACCTCGCCGAGGGAATCTAGAGCGTCCCGCACCCCCGGCCAACCGTCCCCCACAAGGTGAGCAGCACCACCTCCCCTGCCGCTCGTTGGATTGTCGAGAGCGGGCGGGAGAGGAAAGGGGACCGGCCGGGGCGGAGACGAGCGAGATCTGCTTGGCGCGGTGCGCCTGAGGCATAAGAAAGAAGAGGCGGTACCGGGGGAAAAGAAGAGTCCCTGGGCCTCGCGAGGAAGCGCATTTGCAGCGCTTGAAGCCCACAGATAAGACTACTCGTGGGCAGTGTTTTTAATGCTCGTTTTTGAGAGCACATTTTCCTGAAGTAAGTCAGTAGTGCTTATTTTGAACGCTGATTTCCAAGAGACCTGAGACTATCGTTTATTTAACAAAAACTTCCTGAAATTAACTGCAACCATCAAGATTAAGTACCACATGTTCCTAAAGAAGTGATTATCGTGCAACTGCTTATTTACCTTGCTGAAACTAGATAAAGATATATATTTTTATAAAAATATACTTACTGTGTGGTCTCAGTTTGTGGTGGATTGGGGATTATTGTTGTGTTAGGTGCAAATATTATACACATTGCCTTGGGGATAAGCCTGCCTGCTCACGCCAAGCTACCTAGAGGGAGAGCGGAGGTTGTCTACTGTGTGTATTCCTTCACCCTGACTAGAAGCAAGGGTCCCTACTTGGTCTAAGGTACTTACCTCTGCCAACTAGAGACCCCCAGATCTAACAACCACCTTCTGGGTGATGGAGAACACCAGGGATGAACAGTAGAAAAAAAGTACCCTCCGGTGTCGGATCAGATGTCGGTCCGGCTCTTGGTCCATCTTGGGGGTGAGGATGGGGACCTCGTTGAACGGGGACACAGTCGGCGCCGTGAGCATTGTCGCTGGGACCGTTGCCAGGGAAGGTCGGGTAAGATTGACCAGCATCAGTCCGGATCTAGGCCTGAGTCCGCTGGGGCCAGAGCCAGTGGCCGGCTGGGTCGTACCCGCCGGCATGAAAGGCCCAGGACCCCGACTGGCTCCGTGGGGCCCAAAGACGTGCTGGTGGAGTTGGGCTGCTCAAAGATACAATGGAGGGCTTCGTAAAATGTACAAAGTTGGGCAGGGGATGCTCCGGCTCCTGGATATCGGGGGGGGGAGGCGCGTAGTCATCCCTGAAGGAGGCACCGGAGACGGAGCCTTAGAGCGACAACACTCTGGGTCCCGCGTCATGTCAGCCGACCAGGAAGAAAGCGATGGTGCTGGTGCATCTTTGCCTTCTTCTTCTTGGACTTACCTTAAAACTTGGAGTGCGACAAGGTGTCGGAGCTCTGCAAGCAGCCTCGAGACCTTCCTCTTGAACGAGACCAGGACGGGCGCAGAGCCGACTGCTGGGCCTCCAAGAGCTTTCTGGACCGCTCTCACAAAGACTTTGGATTCATGGCCTGGCAGTCGGAGCACGACTTCAGTTCGTGGTCGCGCTTCAGACACCAAAGGCCCAAGAGGTGCGGGTCCATCACTGACATCAGCCTGTGACTGGCCTCACAAGGCTTGAACCTGGTCCGACGATGGGATATCCCTCATGGACCAGAAGTTTGTGACGCAAAAAACAATCGACAAAACATTGAAAAGAGTTTAGTCAAAAAGTGACTAAAGCGGTAGCTCTCTCCGTATCTGCGCTAGGCTGGCGTGGAAAAAGAACTGACGTTCGTGCGCAGTGGCGATGTGTAAGTAGACACCGTGACATCATCCTGGCATCCACGACGTCGACGGACTTGTAGTCGACTGATGCCACCCACCGTCGCGTAGGGATCATGCTAAGAAAAATTCTCTGGATCTAGTACGACGCCTGAGGGTAATTCTAAAGGTAAGTAATCTACAACTGTCTCTTTCAGATCATGGAATAACAAACTCATACAAGAGCTCGAAAAGCAACTTTCACCTGAAGAATTTTAATTCGAAACGGTGTCAAACGGCTGTTGTGGACTATGTCACAATTTTAATGGTGAAGATTTCATCCACCCAAAACTTCTACAGATATCAAAGTCAGTGTGCACCTTGCAAGAACTGCACATTGTCGTTTCGTTTAGAAAACTTTATTTCGATTAGTAAAAACAGAATCATAAAAGTATAACATAGCATATTACACAATTTAAAAGAATCATGCAATTATATTTATATCCCTAAACATTATTATGTTGACATTACATTATTTACGCATACATTTAAAAGAAATCACATATATTAAAAGAAGAAACATTTTGACAATACAAATACAATTGATATTAGTACCAAACTCTAAACTGTTCACATAGGTAGGAAACAGCAAACCATAACAATAATCAATATCGGTTTCTGATACTGAGTGCTACTCTAATAAAACTAAGCACAGCATTACATATTGCTGGGGTTGATAGTGAGAGTAAATGTTCATATCCCTCTTTATAATAGCGAGCTCCAAAAGTTAACAGAATCGGTCTAATAAATCTACTTCTTGGATCTTTGTACAAGGAACAAAAAAGTACAAGATGAAGAGTGTTTTGAGAGACTTTGTTGTTACAAGCACACAAGGGTAAACTCTCACACCAGCCCACTTGCTTTGGAAAAGCAAATAAAAAATGCAGTGTATTAAGACGGAACCTGGTCAGATAAAAGCGCCATTATGTCTGCCCTATATATGAAAGGTAAGGTTGGTGCTGCAACCTTCCCCTATGGTAGACCGCACTCTCACTATTTATCAACACACCTAGATTGGTGCGATAAGCCTCTTTTAATTAGTGGCTTTGTCTCAGTACCAATGGTCTCAACATTCGAGAAGATAGAAACCAAACCTATCTTGGAGAGGGTTTCCCTGACGTATAATAGCCATGGGATCTTCTCGTAATGCTCAAGCTTGAGGCAGTCTAGTAGTATTTCCTTAGTGAGTTTCAGATCATCAGAACATCAAACCTTGCTCCAAAGCAGCAGGGGGGAGACATGGATGGTATCACTCACAAGTTCAAGACCCGCCTCAGTATGGCAAAAGATGTTAGAAGTACCTGTTGGGACACATAAAAGGCGTTTTATGAACTTATTTTCCATAATTTGGATATTGTTACAGGATTGCGTACCCCACACTCCCGCACCGTATGTTGCAACTGGGATACATTTAGCTTTGTATAGAGATTTTAATTCTGGCACTGCTCAGTATTGCCTTTTCCCCGCCTAAACCCGTATTGGGATTCAACAATAATACCATTCGATTCGGCCCAGGTTTCTAAGCGAGCTAGAATCACCCTACCCACTGCACATATAGGTCTCATGGTTCCTGAAATATTACATTATCACTGGTACACAGGCACCATTTTTAAAAATGTAATACAGAAAAATTCGGCCTGGTTCAGCAACGTCTACCCAAGCTAAATTACTTCTCTTATGATCGAAAAACACAAATAAAAAATGAAAATCTCTGGAAAATAATTATTTGACAGAGCTATATCAGGGGGGCGGGATTAGGGAGATTGCATGGCTACCATTGGCCTACCTGAACATACCTATGAACCAAAGACACAGACTGTACCTCCGATTCGTCTTAGACAAAGTACACACCAGTTCAGAGTGCTACTCTTTGGAATAAGATCAGCACTGCAGGTGTTCACAAAATGCCTTTTCTTTAAGTTGCCGTACACCTGAGAAGTCTACGCTTACCTGGACAAACGGGCTGGTTAACGCCAGCTCAAGACAGGTGCCAACAAGACATACAAATGGTTATCTTTATGCTGCAACAGCTGGGGTTCACATAAACCATGAGAAGTCATCTTTGCACCCAGAGCAGAAGGTATTCTGGGGTGAGGGGGAGGGGACACTGAATTCAAGGACAGCACACGCATACCCAGTGCCCAGGAGGACTAAGGCAATAACAGAGCAAACTCGCCTCTACCAGTAGGGTTAGTCTCAGACAGTGAGGACTATATGAAATTATTAGGCATGATGGTGGAAGGGCGAGATTTTGATCGATACCTTATCACTATTGATCTAAACCCCGATCTGGTCGACTGAACCTTTGTTGCCTGTCATTGAAGGAAGAAAGTGCCTCTTTTACCAAGTTAGTTCACCCAATAAAGGACCCCGCTCCAAAAGATCACAAACAACTTCTAGCTTTCAAAAGTTTATTGTAAAGATATGATAAGCTGCAAATACAGGCATCTCAGAATGAGATTCACGAGATACACAGGTCCAACTACATACATGTGCTCTCTGAAAGCCCTCAGACGAGCAACGGAAATTACCAGCACAAGTTCTAAGAATAATAAAGCTATCAGCATTGACGCATATCTCTCCTTCATTTAAGTTGGAGGAAAACACACAGGTTAGGCTGTCCCTACCCTGCTCTAGATGGTATCCCTACTTAACCAAGTCTCAACCTAACAAAGGTGTCAGCAGTGAATGACCCCCAAGGGAAGTCACTCACTCTAAGTCTCTTGGTGAAAACCTATAGTTCTCCAGTCATGACCCCTCTCTGCCTACCCATCCGCTCTCTAAAGGGTCCTCAGGCATCTGCTCTAACTCCACCCAGGGGTGCTGTCCCTAATACAAAACAGTCAACAACATTTGAGACGCCCCTCATGAGACGCCCCTCACGTGGTGTAGCTTCTGGCTTTTTCCATGCTGCTTTGTATTGGGCCTCATACGTTGGAGTTGACCTTGCTTCTCAGACTCTTCTCCGGCCCGCTGATACCCCTTAAAACATTCCGGAACCCTCCTCCATGTCTGGGCCGTCTACTGAACAGACCTCTATTCATATTATTTATAATCAGATCCTCCCTTTCTCTTGCAGACAGACATCTGCAGCCAAGAACCCAACTCTCATAGACTTCCAAAAAGGTTCGCAACATTTCTCGGCCCAGACATGTACGTGTAAATCAATGTTAAAACATTTCAGGCCTACAGCATTTCTCATAATAATTATAGCATTCAACTTCTTCATTAATTAAAGCATGTTAATACTCTTATTCTATTATTCAGTAAACACATCTATAAATCATGGCCCATTAATGCAATGGCCAAAACATTATTTCAATCTATGTCGTGAAAAGAAACACCTTCCCCTTCCCTTCTAGCTCTGGCCCTGAGGCCTACCACATTCTGCGTTTAACCACATGCCATCTTTCATTTTAACAGCTACACGACATGGATTCAGGAATAATCACATCTAATAAAATCATATAGTATCACACATTTCTGTATTAGTTCCACTTCTACTTAAATCTCTACATTAGCTATACATTCAGAATATAATTGCAGATACTACTAGCACTCATGGCATTTCTCCTCATGATTTGTGCTTACTACAGGTAAGTGTGATGCACTCATACATTTAGGTCAGTTTGCGCTCTCTCAGTTCCCCCCTTTGATGACCTCTCGGGGTCATCACTAACATTTAAACTGCAGTTATTGCTAGCATAACTTGTCTCTGCGCTTCCAGAGCCCTCAGACTCCTGTACTGATTATCTTGTATGGCAGCCAATCTCTGCAGCTGCTCTCTTTGGGCCCTTTCTGACCTTCTTGCTCTGTACCATTTGAATACCCTCACCAATCCCCACAATATGATCCCACAGATCAATATTATGATGATAGGTTTTAGTATATACCACACAAAGCTTTTGCCTAGGGTGGAGATCCACCCTCCAACTTCACTCATTCCGTGGCCCACCTTTTCCCAGACATTTTCTCTACTCAAGTCTTCGATCTCCTTGTGAATATCAGTTATGTTCCTAATAACTTTCTCAAGGGGCTTTGAATTGTCTGGAATGTAAGTACAACATTCCTGGACCTTCAAAGCCTTACAGACTCCGCCCTCTTTTGCTAGTAGGACATCTAACGCAAGACGGTTCTGAAGAACCATAGCCCTTATCGATTGCATCTCTCCTTCTACCAGCATTAAGGACTGAGCAGTGCTGGCAGACAACCTGTCGACGACTGTTGCCAGTCGTCTAATTTTAACATCATTAAGGATTACTCCCAAAAGAGGGAACACAGCTCCAAAGACATCTCCAACCATTTCTGCATCTCCTATATCTCTCCTTCCCCTCGATGATGTCTTGCCCTCGATGATCTCTAAATCTTGTGCATGATATATTTTGGGGAAGACAATTGCTAGGTAACATGATCCATACCAGTTGTCAGGTAGTCTCACGTAAGCATTTCTTCCACATACAAAATACACATTTGGAATCACTTGCATTCCCTTCAGGAAATCTTTAGTATAGTACTCTATATTGAAAGCATGTTCACAGTCGACTTCTCCCACGTATACATTTTCATAATACGTTTTGGCTCGGTGAAGACATAGCTTTCCTCTCTGCGCCTTATCTAAAGCTATTGGACCACTACTACCCTTTCTCTTGTGTGCCTTCTCTTCCTCGGTCCAATCTGTTTTCCATTGTCCTGATTTTTTCAAAATCTTTTGTCTCCTGTAACGATCATCCACCTGCCCTATGAACTTCTTCTCGACTTCTGACACTTTGCATGTCAGGTTATTTCTACGGGCATGTGAAGTATCTAAGGTAATCCAAGGAATGAAGAACTTGGCCAATCTGTCTTCACTCTTCCAGTAGTCCCATTTGTTCATCTGCTTATAATTTGGGACTTCTGGCAACACTGAATCATAGTTGGAGAAATAGTATTCAAAACTATCTCTCTCATAAAATATACTAAGCAATAAGCTACATGTAATGCCATATGTCAGCGGGAGGTGATGATATCTAATGCCTTCATCTACAGACGCCGGCAACTGCATGCAGACGTAACAGTCCTTAACCTCCATGGCATCCACGTATTCATATAAGAGTTTGGCATAAGCATTTGACCTAAAGTCTCCTTGGGACTCATCTACGTGTAACCTGCGGGCTTCTGCAGCTAATAACGCTTTCTTTTGAGTGTTTTCCCTTTTCTCACCAGCAACAGTGGGTGTAAGCGTTTCTACAGATTTCACATCAGTTACCTTCGCCTCTTCCTCATGTCCCTTTACATAAGAAATTGTTACCACTAAAGCTATTAATATTATCACTCCTACTATTAGTGTGCCTATTATACATTTAGCTCTGCGGTTCTGGGTGCCGGCTTCCATTTCGTCAGACAATATAGCTCTCTTATCTTGGCACAAAGTTCCTTTCTTCTCGTTCCTTTACAGTCTCTTTTTACTCCTTTTGTCTTTAGAATCCACACAACTGGAAGCTGACAACCTTCTTCGCAAAAGTCCTTTAACAGTTCAATAAAGACAACCCTAGCCCTTCTCCATCAACTCAAGGGAAGTTCCCTAATATTCTCTGCTTCCTGGGCGCTAGGTAATCTTCTTTTTCTGCTCGCTTTATTTACAAAGTCCTTTAAGCATCTACTATCAGGTTTGTGCCTGCAGCTTCAATAGCAAAGTTCAGTATTTCCAAACGAAGATTGTGCTCTTCATGGGCTGTTATCGTTGTACCAAAGTCGGGGAATTGCAATTCTGAGAGAAACATGTGTTTTAACTTGCTGAGGCGGGGAGGTCTGGGGAGCATGAATGTTAGTGACCCTTCTTGTTCGACTCCGGGTACCAACAGTCGTATTTCCACGGTGACGATGGGCTCAGAACTGGACACCACCACCGCTCGAATCCTCCCTGTCTCCTGCTTCAAAGACATTTGTCGCCAGATATGTCCACTCAGGTGTGGAGTATCTTCTGTTAGGCACACGCACTCTTCTTGACCTTCTTCGGTCCGGTGCTTCAGCGCCCTGAGCACCTTCTTCCGGGTCTGAGTCTTCTGATATCGGAGGAAGGGTTACCTCTGGAATTGACCTCAGGCTAGAGCTCTTTCTTTGCGGCCAATTAGCTTCTCCACGTGCCCTTCTACTCCTTCTCCTTCTTGTCTGTTCTCGCTCCCTGTCAGACCTGTCAGTGTCTGACTCGTACTCCCAGCTACTTTCTCCTTCTGTAGCGTCGTCTGTTTCGCTGTTGTACTGACCATCCTCAGCTTGGTCAGACTCGTTCCCTGCTTCCGCTGGCACCTCTTCAGCTTGGCTAGCCCCCTCTATGGCTTCTCGGTCCTCTGCTGGACGTCTATCCGAGAGAGGAGCTGTTTCTTCCCGAGGTGCTGGAACCCTTCGCGTATGTGACGCGTGGATCCAATTGGGCAGGCCTCCCACCTTCACAGCCGTATTCGCAATCAAGATGATCTGGAAGGGCCCACGCCAACGAACATCCAAGCAGCTTCTTCTCACATGTTTTTTCACCAGGACCCAGTCCCCAGGGTACAGGTCATGGCACGGGCCCTGGCACGATGGAACCTCGGCAGCCTGCACCTGAAGGGACACAGAATGAATGGCGTCAGACAGCCCCTTACAATAGTCCAGGATCATATCATCTGTGATATTTAACAGTGCAGTAGTTGGGACAGATGGCAGCCTCATTGCTCTCCCCATTAACACCTCATGTGGTGACAACCCCGTTCTTCTGTCTGGGGTACTACGAAGGCTCATGAGGACCAATGGCAGGGCGTCAGGCCAACTCAGGGTCGTTGAGGAGCACACTTTTGCAATTCGGGCTTTGATCGTGCCATTGATCTGCTCCACAATTCCTGAGGCTTCTGGTCGGTAACTACAATGCAACTTCTGATCGATATTCAGAGCTGCACAAATCATCTTCACAAGCTCGCTGTTGAAATGCGTTCCCCTATCTGATTCCAAAGAGGCCGGCACCCCGAAGCGCGGAATGAGTTCCCTAAGCAGTAACTTGGCCACTGTGAGGGTGTCGCACCTACGTGTAGGGTATGCCTCAACCCATCTGGAGAACACACAAACAACCACCAGGACATAGCGGAGGCGGTTGCATCTCGGCATTTCAATGAAATCTATCTGCATTCGATTGAATGGACCTCCAGACCTTCCTATGTGACTCAGTGCAACTGGTGTTCTTTTCCCTACGTTCAGCTGCTGACAGGTCACACAACGCTGGCACACTGCTTCTGCTGCTATTCTAAACTTAGGATTGTACCAAGTCTGTCTAAACACTCTCAGCATAGCGTCTCTCCCTAGGTGTACGGGACCATGTATGTGTCTGGCCATTGGGCTCACCATCTCATTGGGCAACACTGCTCTGCCGTCTGCTGAGACCCAAAAATGGGACTCACCCACTACACATCCTGCCTTTTCCCATGTTTCTTTTTCAAAATCCGGAGCATTTTCTTGCATGTTTGCCAATTCGTCCCAAGTATCAACAGTTTCCAATATCATGGCTAATTCAGTCCTTACATTTATTCCACCCACTTCCACCTCTGTGAAAGAGTACCCTTGTTCTGCGCAATACCGCGCGACTTCGTCGGCATATCTATTGCCTTTCGAGACGAAGTCCTCATTTCTGGTATGTGCGGTGCACTTTACAACTGCGATACCTGCTGGACATTGCAACGCCTCTAACAACAGGCGCACAAACTCTCCATTGCGAATGGGAGAGCCTGAAGAGGTCATGAACCCTCTTTGAGACCATAACTGCCCGTAATCATGAACCACCCCATAACCATATTGGCTGTCGGTGTATATGGTGACTCGAATTTGATTGCTTGCCAAGCAAGCACGTGTCAAGGCAATAATCTCGGCTACCTGAGCGGAGTGTACTCCTTCCAGGCACCCAGCTTCTACAACTCCAGTAATTGTACAAACAGCGTAAGCTGCTCTCAACTGCCCAACTTCGTCTCTTACACATGAGCCATCGACAAAGAAAATTTCATCTGGGTCGGTCAGTGGCTCATCTACGATGTCGGGTCTGGGTTTGGTGCATAGTTCAGTCACATCGAGGCAGTCATGGTCTGTACATTCATCATCATCCTCGATATCATTTGGGAGTGGCATCAAGGTGGCAGGGTTCAAAACAGAGCATCTCTTGAGGGTCACATTCTCTGCAGCAAGAATAACTTGCTCATAGCGTGTGAGCCTGCTGTTGGTCAGATGCTGTGTTTTGGTCCTGGTCATCAACAGTTCAACAGAATGGGGCACGCACACCTCTAACGGGTGCCCCATGACGATATTTTCACATCTCTCAATGCTGACACCCGTTGCAGCAACGGATTTGAGACATCCGGGCAACGCTGCGGCTACTGGGTCTAAAGTAGCCGAGAAATAAGCAACTGGTCTACGGGCATTCCCATGGATTTGGACTAACACAGACAACGCGCAACCTTCTCTCTCACAACAGTAAAGCAAAAATGGTTTATTGTAATCAGGCATTCCCAATGCCGGAGCACGACACAGGTCCTCTCGCAGCTGTAGGAATGCCATCAAACAGTCTTTGTCCCATGGTACCGGATCGCTCACCTCCTTATGCGTCAGTTTTTGCAAGGGCTTTGCTTTCAGTGAAAAGTTCGCGATCCACTGTCGGCAATAACCCACCATCCCTAGGAACATCCTGACCTCTCTCTGTGTCTTAGGCGCATTCATTTTCATGATCGCCTCTATCCTGTCTGGTGACACCTTTCGTTTGCCTTTCTCTATTCTGTGTCCCAAGTACTGCACTTCTGTCAGGCAGTACTGCAACTTTCCCGGGGACACCTTGTGCCCATTGGCAGCTAGGTGATTTAACAAAGCAATGGAGTCCTCCCTGCAAGCTTCTTCTGTTTCTGACGCCACAAGGAGGTCGTCTATGTACTGGACCAGAACTGACTTCTGGGGCAGCACTAGACTTTCAAGATTTTTCTTCAAAAGCTGGTTAAAGATCGATGGGCTCTCTGTATACCCCTGAGGAATACGACACCATGTTAGGACGCGACCTTCCAGCTTAAATGCGAAAAGAAAATGGCTTTCTTCGTCCAAAGGGATCGAAAAGAAAGCCTGACAAAGATCAATCACAGTGAACCACTCAGCTTGGAATGGAATCTGAAACAGTATCACTGATGGATTCGGTACCACTGGACAACACGAAACGACTATGTTATTAATCTTTCGAAGGTCCTGCACTATCCTGAATTTCCCATTTGGTTTCTGCAGACCCATAATCGGGGAGTTGCATGGACTACCCACGATTTCTTTCAGTATTCCCTGTTTAATCATGGACTCGATCACGGGTTTTATGCCTGCAATCGTTTCTGGAGTCAATTTATATTGGGGTGTTCTTGGGAACTCAGCATGCGGTTTCACTACAATTTTCACTGGGTCCACCCCTTTGACCAATCCAATCTCTTCCCCAGTGAAGTCCCATACTTCTGGTGCCACTGTCTCTCTCAAGTCCCAGGGGAGCTCATCTACTGTCAAAGTAGGGTACAGCTCCACGCATATTCTTGAGTTTGCAACTTTGAAGTCTGCGTCATCATCATTGGTCAATACCTCCACTCCCTGAGGTGTACAGTATATTGTACAATTCAATTTACACAACAGGTCTCTGCCTAGCAGACACACAGGACTTGAATCGCAAACCACAAACTGGTGCTCATCGCTGTACTTCCCTATTTTCACCTGTACCGGTTCTGTCAATTGGCTGGTTATTCTCCTGTTTGCGACCCCCACCACTTGTATGGTCTCTCCAGACATGGGCAGGTCTGGAACTGCAGCTGATCTGATCGTGGATCTAGTGGCTCCTGTGTCCACCAGAAATGTCGTGGGGCACCCTGCTACTTCTGCTTCGACATAGGGTCCCCTCTGGTCCACCTCCAAGGCTGCCCCGAGGGTGCAGTCTTCTCTTTCCACTCTCTGTCCGGTTAATGGGTCCACATAATAGCACTCTTCTCCTTCTACAAACAGGGGCATCTGTCTATAGGTCTTACCCATAGTCCCTACTCGGGGAGGTTGCGGGAACTGGGCTCGGGGAGGAGCCCCCCCCCCTTTTAGCACCTTTCCCTGGTATGGCGTCACCCCTCTCGTAGGCGCGTTCTGGACCTCTTCCTCCTCTTCCTCTTGTTCTCCTATCTCTACATTGTAGGGACACTCGCGTTTCCAATGCCCCACCTCGTTACACTGGTGGCACCTAGTCGTTTTCTTCAAGGCAGCTATGTCTATTCTGGGTCTAAAGGTGGAACTCTCCTCATTGCCCTTGTTCTGACTGTACTGCTTCTTTCCTCCTGTACCTGTTCCTAGCTGCTGTTGCTGCTGTCCCCCCTTCCCTGCTGCCTGCATCTGTACCACCATCAATTTTTCTTTTAGTTTCTTAGCCTTGGAGTCTATCTCATCACAGCAGTACCTGGCATATCTCAATATTTCGTCTAGGGGTCTATTCTGCCAACAAATCAAGTGTTGCTGAATCATTAAACTAATATCCGGTCTCAGTCCCAGGACGAACTTGGACACAAATTGCCCTATGTCTTTTGGATCCATTACATCCAAGCCGCTATACTGTTTAAACGCCTTCAGCAATCTCTCATAATATTCGTGGACTGTCTCTTTGGGTTCCTGTCTGGTTCGGTCTATTTTGACCCAATCTATGTCTTGCATTGGCACTTTCTCTTTCAGCCAAGTCATCACTCTCTCGAATTTTGCCATCACAATCTCGGACGGCCCATTAGTCTTAGCATCTCTCTCCGGTTCCGTTGTGGGCCACTCAGCGCTAACCTTGCATGCTGTCCACAGATCTCCTGGTACTACAATGTCAAACAGCGTGTTCAGATCTATCCATAGGACCTTTGAGATTTTTACAAATCTCTCAACTTGCTTGTACCACTCCACTGGGCTTTCCCGCAATTTGGGGAAGGAGGTGGTAAAAGCAGCTAAATCTCCCCTACTCCAAGGGACATGCACATAATTCCCATTTGCGACTTCACGCAAAGGGTATGCTTCTATTCCCTGCAGCCTTCCTGGTGTCATACCAAGCGTGCTTCTCCTGACGGTCCCTTTCTTGGACCACCTCTCTTCCCACTTATCTAGTGCCCTCCATGTCCTTATTCCAGTGATCAGTTCCCTTATGTGCGTTTTCAGCCCGATCGTTCTCCTCTCATCTAGGTCTCGATCTGTATAATGTAGCCTATGGTTACCCTGTAATGCTTTGGTTCTTGACAGGTCCACCATATATTTGCCTGCTAGTTCGACTAACTTCTCATGGATTGCTCTCGCTTTCCGAGTGATGTCCTTTGCCATATACAGTATTTCATCCTGCTCATACATTTCCATTCTTTCTAAAGGCAGGGTACCATCTATCATGTCATCCAGGTCTGACCTTAAGCTGGCGACATCGAGTCTCTTGGCTTTTATCTCAGCTCGCAATATATCTTTCGAAGGGGGCTCACTGGTCTCCCTACCATCCCAACTCCGAGCTCTACGTTTGGGCTCGGGAGAGTTAATGAGTGCTCTCCCTTGCTCCCATCTCTCCAGGTCCCATGCTCGGCCATCCGATCTTGGAAGGTGATGGAACACGGGCCTGTTACCCCCACTCTTGCTCTGCCCACTCTCTCCTTCTTCTCTCCTTTCACCGTACGCCTCTCTGTTATTTTCCCTCTGGTCGCTACTCTCCCTTTGCCTAGTATCGCTCAGTATCCGATACGATCCTTCCTGGTTCCCCATATTCCCTGGGCTGCGCTCATTTCCGTCATCACAGGGACTATGGTGCGACCTCTCACAACTCCCATTCAGTTCTCTGGTGCCGGGCACACAGTGTGGACACTTAAAGCTGTTTCTGTACTCTTGCGCTCTCCTCTCCCCTTCACTGTGTATTGGGCGCGCCACCCCTCCACTCCCGGGGCCCCCGTTTTCCAGGTCTGTTCTATCTCCACTCCGGGCCCAATGGGTGACTCCCCTACTATCTCTCTCTCTACAGTCCCACTCCGGGCTGCTCTCCCCAGCCCCGCAGTGAGTCCGAGCTCTGCTGTCCTGACTTTCCCTTTCAGCTTCTGCAGCTATGATGCTCTTGTGAGCCTCCACTGCCTCATCCCACTTCTTCATGTACTCATTTAGCTCTTGAAAGGATTTTCGTCCAGTTCCCCTCAGATCCGCTGGCCATCTAGGGCCCCCAGGGTCCCCTCCTGGATCCCCTGCTGTGTGCATCGGGGTGCTCCACTCTCTCGGTCTCGGCATCTGACTTGGGGAATTGATCGTATCGTTCCTCCTTGCCGTCTCTGCTCTTTCTCTGTCCTTCCGTACCCGTTCTTCCCCTCTTGCTCTCTCTTGGTCATATATCGATATTATAGGACCTATGGTAACAGGTACCTGTAGTGCATCTGGTAATCCGTAGGATGTGGCGCACTCCGTTTCCGGCGCTCTTTGTACCACAAACCTCCCGACTACCTGTTGCACCTGACTAGGCTGGGACAGCTCTTTCTTTGCCTCAGGATCCCACTCTGAACTGGGAAGCGGTCTATGCTCTCCTGCATTGCCCCCCTTTTCTCCTTCACTATGCTCGACCTCTCCCCCTGCTCTATTATACGGGGGTGGCCTGTCTGTCAATAATCTGTTTATCAGGCTGTCCTCTGTTTCGCTCTCATCATCTTCTTCTAGGGGGCTTTTATTACCGGGCACCTCTAACACTGGGTACAGTTTATTTACTTCCATGTTATGCACTCTCCATCTTTTAGCATCCGCATCCCACCTGGCATCCTGCACTGCCCTTACCGATCGTTTCACCCTTTCTTGTCGTCTGTTCATATTTTTTTCATGCGCTGCCCTAATCCATGCATCAAGGGCTTCAAACTGGGTCGGTCTAGGCAAGGGTCTCATTGAGGTCATGACTGATTTTAATCGATGTAACACCTCTAATCTGAACGTCCCGTACTTCGGGAACGTCAGTTCCTCATTTCCTTCAGTAATCTTACTCCACTCTGATATCCAAAGGATCGTATGCAACCCAACATTCACTGCCATGTAACGAGCTGGCGTACCCTCCGGCGGGGCTTCTTCCCCTTCATCCGATCCCCGCTTCTCTTTTTTAAACGCCGCTCTCAGCCATTTAAAACACTTCATAATTATGCGCACAATATCCAGCCTCGCTACTCTGTTTACTTCCTGATGACAATCCACCAATCCTGTCGCGGCTTTGCTAACTTGGCCTATCGCAGCGCGGTCTTTCTCCGGTCGGCCAATCCCAGCTCGACACTTTCTGACGTCTTTGCTAGCTGGCCTATCACGGCGCGGTCTTTCTCCGGTCAGCCAATCACTGCGCGACACTTCCTGACGTCACTTTCCTCCGCTTCGCAGCAGCACCCCTCCTTTCTCAACTCGTCTCCCGGTCATGCATGCGTCCCATTCATACACCGAAAAATGACTACTTCCGACCAAGCGGTCACTTCCCTCGACTGTACGTCCACAGTCTATATGTAATTGTCAACACAACTGACGAAATGTCTATCGTCTCTCTGATAGGTTGCTTACACACACAGTAACCTCCGACCAGCGTCCGTTACTCACGCACTCACTCTTACGTTCCCCCTATCTCGGTCTTTCGGGTGATCAATGGTACCTCATGACCCCCTTCACACTATTTGACAATTACTCTGGGTGTCCGATACACCCGAACCACTTAAGCTCTCCTTGAACTTAAGATTTCCACCGGTTGCGCGCGCTCACAACCTGTTCCACAGTCACTCTACAGACATTCAACTCCGCCAGACATTACAACATAGATACAATACAAAAACACCGCAATCTAACACGCATGACCCTTTATACTCACTCTCGACCGATACTGCTGCTTTTTCTGTCTCACGTCATCCGGATGTTCTTCGGCGGGCGGTTCTTCCGATCATCGATCTCTAGGGGCCTTGGGGTAAGCTAACCTGGCCTAGGTCACCGTCCTCAAGAAGGCAACCATCCTCTGCTACCAACTGGAAGGGCGAGATTTTGATCGATACCTTATCACTATTGATCTAAACCCCGATCTGGTCGACTGAACCTTTGTTGCCTGTCATTGAAGGAAGAAAGTGCCTCTTTTACCAAGTTAGTTCACCCAATAAAGGACCCCGCTCCAAAAGATCACAAACAACTTCTAGCTTTCAAAAGTTTATTGTAAAGATATGATAAGCTGCAAATACAGGCATCTCAGAATGAGATTCACGAGATACACAGGTCCAACTACATACATGTGCTCTCTGAAAGCCCTCAGACGAGCAACGGAAATTACCAGCACAAGTTCTAAGAATAATAAAGCTATCAGCATTGACGCATATCTCTCCTTCATTTAAGTTGGAGGAAAACACACAGGTTAGGCTGTCCCTACCCTGCTCTAGATGGTATCCCTACTTAACCAAGTCTCAACCTAACAAAGGTGTCAGCAGTGAATGACCCCCAAGGGAAGTCACTCACTCTAAGTCTCTTGGTGAAAACCTATAGTTCTCCAGTCATGACCCCTCTCTGCCTACCCATCCGCTCTCTAAAGGGTCCTCAGGCATCTGCTCTAACTCCACCCAGGGGTGCTGTCCCTAATACAAAACAGTCAACAACATTTGAGACGCCCCTCATGAGACGCCCCTCACGTGGTGTAGCTTCTGGCTTTTTCCATGCTGCTTTGTATTGGGCCTCATACGTTGGAGTTGACCTTGCTTCTCAGACTCTTCTCCGGCCCGCTGATACCCCTTAAAACATTCCAGAACCCTCCTCCATGTCTGGGCCGTCTACTGAACAGACCTCTATTCATATTATTTATAATCAGATCCTCCCTTTCTCTTGCAGACAGACATCTGCAGCCAAGAACCCAACTCTCATAGACTTCCAAAAAGGTTCGCAACATTTCTCGGCCCAGACATGTACGTGTAAATCAATGTTAAAACATTTCAGGCCTACAGCATTTCTCATAATAATTATAGCATTCAACTTCTTCATTAATTAAAGCATGTTAATACTCTTATTCTATTATTCAGTAAACACATCTATAAATCATGGCCCATTAATGCAATGGCCAAAACATTATTTCAATCTATGTCGTGAAAAGAAACACCTTCCCCTTCCCTTCTAGCTCTGGCCCTGAGGCCTACCACATTCTGCGTTTAACCACATGCCATCTTTCATTTTAACAGCTACACGACATGGATTCAGGAATAATCACATCTAATAAAATCATATAGTATCACACATTTCTGTATTAGTTCCACTTCTACTTAAATCTCTACATTAGCTATACATTCAGAATATAATTGCAGATACTACTAGCACTCATGGCATTTCTCCTCATGATTTGTGCTTACTACAGGTAAGTGTGATGCACTCATACATTTAGGTCAGTTTGCGCTCTCTCAATGGCATTGTGTGTCTAACTCATTTCACGTGCAAGACTGCACATGCGACCCATGTAGGAATGCTCTACAACAGATGGCCACATGCCATGGGAAGCTGGAAGAATCAAATGGTTGTCACTGCAAATGTTCAGAAAGAAGTGGAATGATGAAACACAAGTAATTTAATTGAAGCGAAACCATTTAAACTACCAACTCCAACGGTGACCATAACAACAGACACGTCCTAAGAGGCCGATTCACAGAACTAACTTAAGACAAAATCCTAAACTTACTACTTTTGGTATTCACAGAAGTTAGGATTTTGTCTTAAATTTGTCTTAAGACAAACTTAAGACAAAATCTTAACTTAAGTCTGTCTTAAGTCTGTAAACTTAAGACAAAATCCTAACTTCTGTGAATACCAAAAGTAGTAAGTTTAGGATTTTGTCTTAAGTTAGTTCTGTGAATCGGGCCCTAAGATTTTTGGGAGCCCATATGGATTGCTTACAGGTTGTACCTCTGGAGCCAAGCGGGTGCAGTGAAACACCTAAACCTACCAGAATGCAAGACAGTCTTCTTAGTATTTAACGTTTCCCAGGCGACAGGTATTGCTCCCAGGTATTTACTGCACATTAATTGTGTTTCTAATGGCATTTTAACTGTATTTTAAAGGTATGCTCCCAATCTACCATTATGATACTATTAGTGGCAACTTTACATTTGAAATAATCACACATTCCTTTAATATTGCTTTTATTGTGCGGAGAACTCTGATTGCCTTTCTTCTGCTGCAGTCGGACTTTCTTGTTTCCCTGGCCCGCCGCTGCTTAGGCCGATTGAGAATAGGGAATCCACATTCACCTGCCACCAATTGAGACTACGGCCCCCATTTTCCACGCGGTTAGCAGTCTAGTCTTGCTAATTTCAGCCTCCTTAGCCCCATAAATTCGCAAGCCCGCCGTGGACACGTAGATCTGCCCAGGTATTGACCGCACCTTAACTATGTTTATAACAGCCTTTCACTATATTTTCAAGATTATGCTCCCAATGTGCTTATAGCATTATTATACTATTTATTAGAGGCAAATTTGAACTTTAAATAATCACGAATACTTTTATTATTGCTTTTATTGGTTGCCTTTCTGCTGCTTTACTCACAATTTCTGGTTTCCTGGTCCACTGCAGCTTCGGCTGATTGAGATGAGGAAATCCATGCACACCTGCCGCCAATTGAGATGACTACGACTGCCATTTTCCTAGTTGTTAGTAGTCTAGTCTTTCTAATTTCAGCCTCCTTACCCCCATAAATTTGAAAGTCTGGTGTGGAGGCGCGCATCGGACGCGCCAAAGGCAAGCCAGTCTGCGTCCAGGAACCCTGCATATCTGACCTCAGAGGTAAGAGAAACACCTAGATTTAGCTATTATAATGGCAATCTCATGAAGATTAGAACGGAGACCACATTGCTAAAGACTGCTGTGCTACTTTGTCATAGACCCCTATCACTGGATTAGGGCACGCCCAGAAACTAAAAACATGCTTTTATTCCTTGTCTACCACAGTTGCCTTCAGGCCAGAGAGGGTCCCAGCTGCTCAATATCCTTCAATGAGCATTCCGTGTTGACCTCCAGGCAAAAACCAACATATGGTCTGACAATACTTATCCCTCGATAAAAGACCTTTACTGCAATGTTCGCTCCCTCCCTAAACATGCAAATGAAATATGGGACCTCATCACAACCCATCAACTGACATGTGCTTCCAGTATGAAACCTGGCTTAATCCCTCGACTACACCGTGCATCCCTGTAGCCATTCCCACAAACTATAACCTACTTAAATTAGACAGAGACTAAAAAAGGGAACGGAGTTGCTTTTGTTTTACACAACCCGGTTAAAGTCACTTGCTTGGAGACCCTTAGTGACTGGGTAGAGCCTTTCATTTTTAATTTTGAGATTAAACTAGAAGAGAGTTGGAAGGATTCCTTAGTTTATTGCCCCCCAAGACCTAAACTAGACTTGCCCCCTTACGTGCTTGCCTCCAATACATTTCTTCTATTGGGAAACTTTAACTTCCATGCAGAATTGGTCACAAGTTCTGAAACGCAACAATGCAAGGCCAGCTTTAGCGCTGATGGTGCCCAGTGCGTCAATCTTTTGTGGCCCCCCCCCCATCACACATGACCGCCTCCTTGGATTCCCTCACTAATCTGGTCAGACCACTCTATGATTAGCTTCCAGATCCCTATAAAAGAAGTACAATCTAGTAGGAAGTATGAATTCCAAAGATAAACTAGGCCCTGGAGGACATTCTCTGATTACGCCTTCCCTTCTATCTTTCCCACCCAACATATCATAGAATCCTTTGATATTAACAGTGTGCTCACAAATTTCCAAGAGTCTTTCACCCAGACCTTGAATATAGTTGCACCCTTCAGACCAATTGACTGCAACTCCACCAGGCCTCATGCTCCACGGTTCTCAGAAGAACTTAAATAAGAGAAATCATCCTGTTAGAAAATGGAGAGAAGATGGTGCACATCCAAATGCCTTCAATAAAATGACTTACAAATTAGCCTCAAACAGCTATCATAAAAAGCTTAAAGCCACTTGTAAGTCACATCCTATTATCAGAATCGATTTCTACAACTGCTACACCACACCTTGTAGTCCTGTCTGATGTAACATTTCCCATACACTGATTTACACACATATGATTTTCTCTGTGCAATGTGTGTGTGTGATGTAAAGGGCTCAGACACCTTTCACTGGTATGAGAGGTGCTATAAAATGAAATGAAACTAAGAGTCAGTGGTTACGGAGACTTGAGGGGGCACCATTAACGGGTACTAGTGAGGGAATCCGTGCAGAGGTGGTCATTGGGGGGCGCCAAAAGACGTTGTCGCACAGGGCGCCACCAATGTTAAGGTCGGCCCTGATACTACAAGAACCATAATGCAAATGAAAAACCTGGAATTGATCATTTCTTTGTTCATGCTTGGATTTAGGAAACTTGGGAGCTCTGAAGTGGATACAGAGAGGGAGGAAGGTGCCTAATAGTGGCACATTTTTCAGCAGAAGCATGTATCACTACACAGACCAACAACATGAATGTAAACATTATGTGTACTTCTGTGGGGGAACTCGGGCCATCACATGGGTAGGGCAGAGGGGTGTTATGCCCAAATCCCTTTACTTTTTCAGGACCCATGCTTCTGCTGTACATTGCTTCACAGATTCCAAAGCAACACTATTTATTAATGAATCATGTGAGCACTGAGGTCCTCCACTCTCCTACAATCCTCCTGTGTTTGTCTTTGAAAACAATGTTTTATACAGCAATTGGCTATGCGATATCTGTTACCTAAATTTGCTAAAAAAATAAATAGGAAAAGCAGCAACTGCATGTCAGTTACTGGAATCTGCGAAATATTGAGGCTAGTGATTAAGGGCCAGATGTAGGTAAATCTGATTTAGCGACTCTAGAATACCGAATTTTACCAATTCGGTATCCTAGACTCGGTAAATCAGATGTAGGTAAAAATTCGGTAATTTTTACCGAATCTGTATGATTTGGTAATTACCGAATCAGTATTTACCGATTCGGTAATTGCCATTGATTCCTATGGGCCTAGAGGCCCATAGGAATCAATAGCAGGCCCATAGGAATCAATGGCAATTACCGAATCGGTAAATACCGATTCGGTAAAATTACCGAATTTGCAAGGGTGACAGGGTGTCACTTTGACACCCTGTTGCACCCCTGATTTTGGCTTGTGTGCCCTTAGGGCATGTATGTGTGCCACATGGCACAGGTGTACATGCACAGATGTGCATGTACACAGGTATTCGTTATTTACCATGCAATTGTATTACATGGTAAATAACGAATCGGTAATGGCCTGTGGTACTGTTTGAAGTGCCACCTACATCTGGATTTACCGATTCGGTAAATTTACAGATTCTGTAAATTTGAAGGCCCCTACATCTCCATTTGCAAATACCGGTCGGTAACGGCCGAAATCGCCCGTTACCGACCGGTATTTGCCGACCTACATCTGGCCCCTAAAGTCTCCGGCTTCTTTTTTAACAACACATTTTATTGATTTTCTGTAGTACTTGATGTGCCAAACCCGACAAGTAACATACTGTTGAAAGGCATATTGTAAAAACTCTAGGTACTGCAAATTTTTCTCCCAGAAGGTCTGCAGTCCATAAGACAGAAAGAGCCCCCAAACCACTTCCCCCAACAGCACACCATACATACCATCAACAACATAGTACATACACATCGATTGAAATTCCGTCCACATTTGTATGGGTCCATCACAGTCATTTACTACCAGCCGCTCAAGAGGATCTTGGTTCACGGGCTGCGTCATTAAAGACAAATCGATACCCCGATATTTGGCCCACCTGGCCCAGATCTTCCCATGCTTTTGCGGGCAGCCCCTAGCCTGAAACACTGCAACCTCCGCAAACATACACCTACCCATGGCCTTCTTCCAGTTCGCTACACAGGGTGGGGACGTAGCCTTCCAGTGGTGTGCAATGTCACACTTTGCCAACGTAAGGCCCAAGAACAGAAGGTGTCTTTTATATCTGTTCCCCCCCCAATGTCTTCTGTGCTATGAAGAAATGTCAATCTAGGGTCTTCTTGGAATGTCCCATGCTAATACCCGCCTCATGCAGGACAAGAAGCCCAACCAGAAGTGTTGCAATGCCCCACAACTCCACACTGTGTGAAGAAACGACCCCTTATCCGAGTCACAGAGGAGACCGGAGGAGAACTGAATAGCCCCCATCTTCCAGATATGGAGGCATGTGTAATATATCCTGTGGAGATATTTAAATTGGATCAGCCTGTATCTAGTGGAAACCATGGAGTACCCAGCACTAGCCAGCGCCTCGGTCCAATCGTCGTCTGTCAGAGCTGGCAAGTCTGCCTCCCATGCCGCTTGGGTCCTATGCATGATGGTTTTTGAATGTGTAGTGAGTGTTTGGTAGATTTGCTGGATTTTGTGGGCCCCCAGATCACCCATCAACAACCAACCCTCCAACAGGTGAAACTCTGGTAAAGACGTGAGGCGTCGTATCGGGGGGGAACAGGGCATGGCGAAGCTGCAAGTACCTATGGAACTGTGATTTGTGAAGGTCAAAATCTTCCTAAAAGCCTCCATCTTCTTGATAGGTACAATTCATAACTTCATGCTTTCCCTCCCTAGTTTGTATTACATGTATTGTTTGTGACCTCACAGCCCTGAATATTTAAGTGTGCACACATTCACGAGCGACAACGTTTTCCATTTGCTCCTCTGTATCTTGTTGCAGGACCCTTTCAATGCTCTACTTCATTTTACTACAAATGTATAGTGAATTATGGAGCTAAGCTATACGCCGAAGACCTAACAACTAATGCTGGAAAGAATTCAAAATATGTGGCTTATTAGGTGTAGAAATGGAATTTGTGTCAGATTTTGTGGCATTGTCATCTAGAAAGTTTGGCATTTTAAAGTTTGCATAATTTGATTCTGTGTAATTACGTGAAATTATGGGAAAATTCTGCGAAATGACACAATTACACGAAATGCAATTCTGTCATTTAGTGTTATATTTTTCAGAGAAATGCGTCCTTACATCAATTTTTGGCATGAAGATGCATTTCTGCAAAAAATTAGTAGCCTGAACAGCCTCTCACTTTCTGGTTGTTCTCTTTGTTCCTATGCTTTTTCCGTGAATGGAGTACAATTGTGCAACATGGTGTAATTAGTGGACTTTTGTGTAACAAGCATGATAAGAAATTCCCAATATTATGGCAGCATAGTTTAGTTTTCCCCGGTCCTAATTTTAACCCACAATGATTCCAAAAGGATCCCACCTATATCAAAAACTATATGTTTCTTAAGGAAAAATGATCTACATTTTACAGATCCTCCTTAAACAAAAGTCATTCTTAAAAATAAAAAAATTCAACAACAAACTAATGCTTTCTATCTTGCAAGGAAGTGTAGGAAGGTAATTTTACCATCACTCTGCTTTCTGCCTCCCACAGTAAAATATTTTAAGCAAAACATATACATAGCTGCACACAACACGAAACAAGCCTACAGGTGTGCACTTACTGTATTATAATCGTTAATGCTTTAATTGTTTTAAATCTAGACTTTCTGGATAAAACCTAAAATTTCTCTTCTATAGTGTATTTACTTTAAAAGACATTTGTAAGTACTTATGTCTAGTAAGAAACATCAATGCAGAACAATAGTGTATAGTACATATTTATCAGATTTATTAGGGAAATGTCTCACTCAGAGGTACATTAAGATTGAATATGTCAGAAGTTAAGAGATGCACATTGTTTGGGATTCTTCTAAACCCTGTGTGCCCCCTTATAATAATTGCAACTTTGAGAACGTCTGTGACGTAAATATGAATTTGAATGAATACTGAAAGAAAGCATTTTGAAAAAGAAAAACAAATCATTCTTTCCACTCTCCTTCAATTTCAGTTAAATATTTGAGTATTTTATTTCCTGCTGGAAAGGCAAGCACTTCCACCAGCCTACCATAAGGGAATAATGACACAATCCAGAAAAATGTCAACCTCTTTTATTAAGGAGTACTGCAACAAAGAGCTGAAAGATGGCCAACTAACTTATACCAAGTGTCTGTAACTGTTTCTCCACGGAGTACTGCAACAAAGAGCTGAAAGATGGCCAACTAACTTATACCAAGGGGTCGATTCTGATCCGGTAAAAAGCGCTCCGATTAGCTGTACGGAGCCTTTTTCCCGTACGATTCGTACACCTACAACGTCCCCGTACGAACTAGCAAGTACGATCCTAACCCCAAGCGCCACTCCGTACGACTCGTACCAAACACCGTACAACAACAAAGTACATACGGATTCACTCCGGCTGATGCTGTAATAGGCAGCCATTTACGAACCAGGAAGTATGATCCGTGTTGACGACACTCCATACGGCCCTTTTGCTACGAGATCTGTAACCTGCCGTAAAACCAGAGTCCGCCACAAACTGCACCCCGGTACGCGACATACACGACATGAACCACATCGACCGTGTCATCCGAGCCCTATACGTCTACGACCTCGTACATAGAAACAGACGACGGCGCAGAAGGTGAGTACAACCCACCGCAACAATGGAAGTATACCTGTACGGTGCGCCACACGCCAGAGCATCTCACCATTTCAATGGGGATACGTGCCGCACACACATCATAAATCCCGGGGTACGGTCAGTGGCATAACGAAAGTTGAGGGGGCCCCCCCCTGCAAAGCATATTGAGGGGGCCCCCTCTGGACCCAATCAGGGGCGGACAGGCTACAGGACTGTGCGGAGAGGGCCCCCTGGGGCTCAGGTGCCTCCACGCACTGCGGGGCCTGTGGATGCCTTTGTTACGCCACTGCTACATGCAGAACATCAAACCACCCAATCTTTTAGAACAGATACAAAGAGTCCAAAGACAGATGCCAGACAAGTCTAGCACAACCGGTCTTTGTATCAAAAAGTTGCAGGCTTTGTTGTGACGTGGTAAATTAGGACACAAATTCAACATAATTAAAACACAATGAGTTTTTGAAAAGGAGGTTGATTACTGTATCTTGCAGTTAAAGTGCCAGTACACTTGAGACATAGGCTCCCTATGTTTAGGTTTTACCAGTATGGACTACATAAGCAAATGGGTTGGCCAATCCCTCTAAACAGACTACTTCAGTGCCAGGGTTTATTTTGTATCCCAGGTACCGGTATCCCAATCATTTGGCGGACAGCTCAGAACTGGACATTTGGGCTCAAGATTTCTGGAGCTGTGAGCCTTGTTCAGAATTATGGCCAACAAGCTACATTTAAAGAGCTATATATCCTAGCTGTAAACTTTAGCTAGGGGTTCCCTACTCGGTACAAAAGAGGAAGGAGGGATAGTTCCTAGGGAATAGTGTTCCAAGTGTAATACACAGGCTACTCTTCCTAAACGCTATTAAGGGATGAGAAGCACAGACCAGACACTTGCTATTCTGTGTTATCTGTATATTTTTGGAGTTTTCTTGTCCACCGGACCAGCTTCTCCATCGTAGATAGAATGGTCTTCCCTTCAAAACGCCTCACCAGTCTCTTGGTCAGGACAATGATCTGTGGAATGATGCCAACATTCTCTAAGAGCTCAGGCAACTTGTGGTGCCATGGCCAGCCAAACCGCAGGCACTGAAATCAGGTCAAAGCCCAACTGTTGTATGTGGCTGGAAACGGACATCATACCACTCTACATTCATGTGAAGTGAATTGCACTACATAAGAGTGGACTAAAGGGATGAGAATTCATTTAAGTACCTGCTCGCAGGTCCAGCTACAATCAACAAAAAACCTTGATTCAAAATTCAAGTGGCAAGTCAACTAGCAAAGGGCATTTTGCAAGAATTCAAGCATGCAAACAGGTGGACCTGATGTGAGAGGGAGTTCATATGCTCCTCAAGTCAAACATCTATTTAAGAAAATCTATTCGACAACATCTGGCTAAAAAGATCCAGTTTACAGTGACAACACAACTTCGTCTAGTAGGGGACAGAGTCATAAACTCGCAGCTTTATCCCACAAACCTGTATAATAAAGGGCAGCACTATACAAGAACGTTAGTCATTCTTGTAGTCTTGTGTTTATTCCAGAAATAAAATCAATCCAACCAGTATAATCGCATACATAAGATTCACAACAGCGCTCAAAAAACATTCAACTCTTGAAAAAAAAAATGTCTCTTGTTCAAAAACAACCATGAAGACACCCTTACAGGTATTTGCACACGTTATAACGGTTAAGTCAAGCAGCTGTAGTTTCAGTTGCACACTGCCATCTGGACTGAAGAGCCCCTTAGGCACAGTTCCCTCTAAGATACAGTGAATTTAAAAATTCCTTTGCAGGAACTTAAAGTGTGAATGCTGTGGAGCACAGAATAAAGTGCAAAACTGTATACAGTATAATTATGAAAGTGCAGTTACATCCCTAAGCGGATAAACCTGCAAGAACCACCTCACAGGGGGGCAATATCACAGCCCACTCCAGCCAGAAGAGAAGGTATGCACAGGTTACTTGCTGGTAAATATGGTTCTAAGGTAATGAAATATCAACCTTCTCGTGAACAACCTTTACCATGAAACTTTTACAACGCACTACCATTACAACGCAAACCATTACAACGCATTGCGCTGGGGGGCGCTCTAGGATAGGGAATAAGTTTAATTTACTATCCAACACCTTCCCTAGTGTTTACGGGGACTGAAGTTGGAATAGTAAATTAAACTATTCACTATCCAGCACCCCAAAGCGCTATGCGTTGTAATGGATTGTGATGTAAAAACCGCGTTGTAAAGGCAGGCGTTGTAATAGCCTGCATTGTAACGTCATACATCCCAACCTTCTATAACCCCAGAAATTCTTTACTGCTTAACCTCCAGATCTCCAGCCGATTTAAAATGCCAAAAATCATATTATCGTGTTCTGTACAAAGCCACATACCATTTCTGTGATCTTATTCCATAATCCTTAAAAAAACATCTATACCAACAAATCTCGTAAATTCTGAAAGCGTGTGGAGGGTTAAGAGAAAAACTGAACTCATTTTTATTTTCAACTGCTTATTTTTATCAGGTCTAATTATACCATGAACCTTTACAAAGGGGGAATATCAGGACTAAGTATAAAAAGATGCTAATGCTCAGTGAGCCAATCCACGCAGGGTTCAAATACCCTCGGCACTTTGTTCAAGTAAGCTGCTTCAAGAACTATTAATATTTCGGCTTGATTAACTCATTTTAACAAGTGGCCAAAAATCTTAATATATTAGTGTTATTATAAGTATACTTTCAGGTTCTATTCAAATGGAGTTTAGACTGATGCCCTAAAAAACATAAGCTACAATGTATTACAGACCGGAATGACATAGATCCTGCTTACAGTTCATATCAATAAGCTCCCCGATTATTTGATTCACCCACAGTTACAACCAGATGAGAACTGGCTGGAAAGCTGCTTTGTAATCAATAGACCTGACTCCCCACTAGTTGCTCAGAGGTAGTAGAGGAATTTACTGAGCTAAACTAAAGATACATCACAAACATTAATTCGACTACTGGAAGACGTTTTACTTTAAATGATCCACCATACAATGGCATGGATTTCTTTTTTTTTATGCTCAACAGGTGATCAGAGAGCATGACACCCAAACAGCACCACGCGAATACATAGCAACAGTAGTGGTCAGCGTCAACTATTACAACATTGGTGAAGGCTTTGAGCAGCGCTCATGGGTAATTTAGGACAACACACAAAGCAAATGTTGAACCTTGTCTCTCATTTTTAAAATAGGATTTATTTATTTTAACAGTCGTTGTAGCTAGTAGACCCAACACGTAGTCACTACTAATGCAGCAATCGTCTGCTTGTCACAATCAGTAGGTATTCAATGGAGATGAAAAGAATGGACTATTCTGATGCTTTTCAGGCACACCGTCAACAACTCTGCCTATCAGAACTCCATTCTTTCACTGCATATAACCAGGAAATCTCTGGTGGGAAGTCAAACAAAATAACATGGAACGTTAAAAGGGTGAGTCGAGGCTGGAACAGAAACAAACATGCTTGACTGTCGCATTTACAATTAACCCAACAGAGGAACTTTAGAGAAAAAAAATAAGGCAGGCAATTCAACAAGGCCTAGTTTGTTAATCCACTCTTCCTAAATCCCAGATCAAAATTTTCCTATGGGCAATTCTGGAAATCAATCTAAGTTGGCATAAAGTAATCTGCTGCAAAGGCACTTGAACGCTCGGAGAACAGTACCAAAAACAAAACACTGAGGGAAACAAGAAATATAAGGCTTCATGACAAGGGGAAAAAACACAGCGAGGTAAGAAACATTCTTAAATCTCCCAGACCAAAGTGAATAGTGCAACACAAAGATAATGGAAGCACCTAGAACTCAGACAAACTCGGACTCACCTGAAGAGCTGAGCCCTGGCCTTCAACTTCAGAGGCAGGCACAAGACAGGGCAAGGCTAGCCAGGCAGGCAGGGGCTCTAATAATTTAAATTATGGCCCATGAGTGACGGACGGTCTTTCTCAGTCTCTGTCGTGGCTGGGTCCTGAGATGCCCCACCTCACAAGTCAAGCGCACTTTAATGGTATGACAAATTCAATGGAATTGGTCACCAGCCCCACCCTGGACTTGCGCAAACGCTGAGACAACTGCGCACCGCACACCCACCCACCCGCCATCATAGCTGCCATGGTTTCAAATCTCTATTGATTGACATGTTCATAATTTTAGTGTCATTATGAGTGACATTACAACAACTAAGTGACACTTTGTCACAAGCAAAATTAATCAATAAAGACCACGGAAACACATAAATATCAGAAAATACACCCAACTGAGTAACAAGAAACACTAAGAACTTAGAACTTCTGCAAAGCACTTGAAATGGAAGGGCAGGAAAGGCACGCTCACAGCCTAGGGGTCACAACCTTGGATTGCGAGCGTGTGTGATGTGTGGATCGTCCTGAGGCGGAAGCCGGGACCTTGCCAGTGACTTTTTTTTCGAGTGTGGACAAATTGTTGCTGTGTTTTAAATTATCGTCCTTGCTGCCCAGTATTTTAAAATTATTGCTCTTTGCTCTTTTGCACTTGGTCTCACCTTCATTGGAGACTCTTCCCCCTGGGTCCCGCCATCTTGGGTGAGGAGGCGGCCGAGCAGTCTAGTGCTCCGCTCCTCCCGCCCCTTCCGACATAAAAACCCGAGCATTGTCGCATCCCGCTGATTGCGAGCGTGTGTGATGTGTGGATCGTCCTGAGGCGGAAGCCGGGACCTTGCCAGTGACTTTTTCGAGTGTGGACAAATAGTTGCTGTGTTTTAAATGATCGTCCTTGCTGCCCAGTATTTTAAAATTATTGCTCTTTGCTCTTTTGCACTTGGTTTTACCTTCATTGGAGACTCTTCCCCCTGGGTCCCGCCATCTTGGGTGAGGAGGCGGCCGAGCAGTCTAGTGCTCTGCTCCTCCCGCCCCTTCCGACATAAAATGTCACCCCCACCTAGGAAGCGCAGCGGACGAGCGCAGCGGGCGCGCCGGCGGCGCGCCGAAGGCTTGCCAAATGCGAGCCCGTCTGCGCCCGTCCGCGGCCGGCCCGGGGACAGGCGCCACGACCCCTGGCCAAAATGGGACACTGATACGCTGAAGCGCACAACAACTTCGTGACCTCTGTCCTGGTTATGCCAAAGACTGCTTCCACAGTCTTAAGGCGGAAGATACCAACTGCTGCAAAGTGTGTCAGTACAATTGGCAGATTAGACCTCCAACTAGGGCTGAGCCCACTAGGCTTACGTACGGGCTACTTAACACCAGATCCATGAGGAAACATAGTCTTGATATATATGACCTGCTTTTAGATATGAAACTCGATCTTCTGTTTCTCACGGAGACCTGGCTTGATTCCAACTCAGAGCCGGACATAGTTGCTTCCCTTCCTGCTGACTACACTCTGGTATACCTGAATAGATCTGTAGGCAGAGGTGGGGGGATAGTGATAATATCTAAACAGCCATTGTATTGCCAACTGGAACCTCTCGCTATCGCTGATAGCGAGACAGGAGCTTTCTCCATTAGGATTAACGCTGGGAACATGGTGAATGGCCTATTGATCTATCGTCCACCTGGTCCCTCTACCCATTTTACCACCAGCCTGACTGAAGGCATTACGGAAACTGCCCTGCGTAGGGATAAGTTTCTGCTTTTGGGTGATCTTAACATCCATCTGGACAATCAATCTGACAAAGGAGTTACTGACTTCCACCAGCAATTACAATCTCTCCAATTATTTATTGGATCTAAGGCCCCGACCCATCCAAAGGGCCACTTGTTGGATCCCATCTTTGCCAACTGGGAAGGTGGTGTAGAAGTTAAGTTCCCAGTTCCTGTCCCCTGGTCAGACCATTTTTTAGTACCTTTTATAATAACTACCCCTGTTAGTAATTTCCCAAAATTTTCCAATACAATACTAAATACCTGAGTCGCAAATGGACCGCGTTCTCCATAGCCAAGTTCGTTTTCTGCCTTGACCAAAGGTGGCAGACCAGGAGGGGAGGATGCTGCCACGGCATCAGATAGACTTGATGAACGCATTACCACTGCCTTGGATGATATAGCCCCTCTCTGTCATAAAAAACCATGTGGTAGACCTCATAAATCCGCCCCTTGGTTTAGCGAAGAACTTCGCCTAGCTAAAGCTGAATGTAAACAACTAGAAAGGCAGTGGAGGGTTGCCTACCTTGATCAAGCAAAACTGAGATATATAGGCAAACGCAGGGAATATCATAGCCTGATCAGACGTGCCAAAACCAATTATTTCTCAGGCAGGATTGGAGAAGCTCATAATTCTACCAAGGAGCTGTTTAAAATCTATAAAGAAATCTCTCTATGCGGCTCATCTGTTGACCCTACCTTGGTTTCAGTGGAATCCTGTAACCGCATTGCCACCTACTTCTCTGACAAAGTGGCTACTATCTACTCCGCTTTCTCGGGGGGAAAGGAAAAGGCAGCAGAGTTCAGTGAAAATCTATCGTTAGATGCAGGTGCTAATAGGCTAGGCACCTTTGTCATTCCACCCTCTCATGAGCTTCAGCAGATCTTACGCTCTATCAAGTCAGGGTCCCCCTGTGGTCCGGCCTCACCGAAACTCCTTGGAGAGAGTATTGAAATCCTTGAACCATATATCAGAGATGTTCTGGATCTTTCTTTCGGGACCGGCACCTTACCCAAAAGATGGAAGCAAGGGATTGTGCTCCCGCTTAAAAAAAAAACAAATCTCAGTTGGGACAGGCTGGATAACCTCCGGCCTATTTCCCTTCTCCCCTACATGGCCAAAGTGACAGAAAAGGTGGCCAACCTCCAACTCATGACATTTGTGGAAGAAGCCAACCTTCTTCATCCTACCCAGTTTGGCTTTCGCTCACGCCACTCCACAGAGTCCGCGCTGCTCATGGCCACAGAGTCAGGCAAGGGGTAGATGAGGGGCATACTATGGCCCTCATCTTACTTGACCTGAGTGCCGCCTTTGACACTGTAGCACACTTCACCTTGCTACAGTGTCTCAACAAGGGCGGAGTAAATGGGGCGGCACTCAGATGGATCCAATCCTTCCTGACAGATAGGGGCTTTCGGGTTAGACAGGGAGAACACTACTCCCGCGTGTTCAATCTCGAACAAGGGGTTCCCCAGGGCTCGGCCCTGAGCCCCACCCTGTTCAACCTTTACGCCTCCCCTGTAGCCACTATTGTGGAAAGGCATGGCATCCAACTAGTATCATATGCCGATGACACACAGCTGGTCATCTCTCTGTCACGGGCACCCGGAATTGCGGCATTCAACTTCAGTGCTTGCATGCAGGAGCTTGCCTCCTGGATGTCTAACAACTGGCTGAAGTTGAACGGGTCCAAAACTGAAGTGCTCGTGGTGGGGGGGGGGGGGCCGTCTGTGTGGTCCTCGGCATGGTGGCCAGACTGTCTGGGCTCTACTCCAGTGCCGTGTCAACAGGCCAAACATCTCGGGGTACTATTCGACTCTGAGCTGTCTTTTGCTCCCCAGGTTAATCGGGTGGTTGGAATGTGCTTCGGAATACTCAAGAGCTTACGTAAGGTCCTTGACCTACTTCCTGTGGGTGCCAGGCAGCCTCTTGTGCATGCCTTGGTCACATCGAGACTCGACTATGCCAATCTCTTATACCTGGGTATCACGGCCAGAAGTCTTAATCGCCTTCAAGTACTTCAAAATGCCACAGCCCGGCTGGTACTGAGGCGTCCTAGGAGAACGCCCTCTAAAGCCGCTCTAAAGTCCCTTCACTGGCTTCCGATCCGTGAAAGGATTACCTTCAAAGCCTTATGCATGTGTCATCGCATCTTTGGAGGTAGAGCACCTGCCCCCTTAAACAGCCTCATCACCCCTTACAGACCAGAGCAGATGCTCAGATCCTTTGGCACTGGTCTGGCTGTTGTCCCCAAAATTCGTAAAGCTCGTATGGGGGGCAGATCATTCAGGCTCCTCGCAGCCAAGAAATGGAACTTGCTCCCCACTGAACTACGCCTCGAACCCTCTGAGGCCAAGTTCCGCAGAGCCCTCAAAACCTACCTCTTCCGCCTAGCACTGCTGTAACCTCCTGACCCCCTCTTCACACGCTCACTTCTCAGCGCGGGGACACGCCGGAGCGCGTAACCAAGCGCTTTATAAAATTCCATAATAATAATAATAACCTGGCCGCAGGCTGGAATTTATTTTACAAAAGACACACAAATAAAAGAGTAAGTTGCACAGCCTTACTAGTCCTATAAGCAATTATCACATAATTTGTGGCACAAAGAATGTTTACTTAGTTTAATTAGGATAAAATCAAAATACACTTTACCTGCGCTCACTCTCTCAGGCACTTGCAATGCAGCATGCAGACTCCTCACAGCAGCTGCTGAGGCGGCGCCATGGGCAGTGGGATGGGGTCAGGTGACATTTGCGGTGTGTTTAAGGTTGGTGGCAGCTCCCTGTTACTCCCGCTCTGCTTGTGGCCATATTTCGAACAGCGGTGATTTTAAAACTGTGTGTTCACTTTTTATTGTAAAAAAGATCGTATTTCTTTTAAATTGTATATTACTCTGCCTAACTCTTTAATTGTGCAGGTACATCGCGGGCGAGCTTTGACTCACCCGTCTATCTCGTGAAAGCCTCTCCTGGCCCCTTTTACCGCAGCTGCTATCACGGTTGTGGCGAGGGTGGGCGGCCATCTTGAGGGTAGTCCTTCTCCCCAGCAGAACTGGTGGCAGCGTTCTAGCTGGTGGAGAGAGGACGCGGCATAAATTCAGCCGAGGCCGATAGTCTTTGCGGTGTGTTTAAGGGTGGTGGCAGCTCCCTGTTACTCCCGCTCTGCTTGTGGCCATATTTCGAACAGCGGTGATTTTAAAACTGTGTGTTCACTTTTTATTGTAAAAAAGATCGTATTTCTTTTAAATTGTATATTACTCTGCCTAACTCTTTAATTGTGCAGGTACATCGCGGGCGAGCTTTGACTCACCCGTCTATCTCGTGAAAGCCTCTCCTGGCCCCTTTTACCGCAGCTGCTATCACGGTTGTGGCGAGGGTGGGCGGCCATCTTGAGGGTAGTCCTTCTCCCCAGCAGAACTGGTGGCAGCGTTCTAGCTGGTGGAGAGAGGACGCGGCATAAATTCAGCCGAGGCTGATAGTCTTTGCGGTGTGTTTAAGGGTGGTGACAGCTCCCTGTTACTCCCGCTCTGCTTGTGGCCATATTTCGAACAGCGGTGATTTTAAAACTGTGTGTTCACTTTTTATTGTAAAAAAGATCATATTTCTTTTAAATTGTATATTACTCTGCCTAACTCTTTAATTGTGCAGGTACATCGCGGGCGAGCTTTGACTCACCCGTCTATCTCGTGAAGGCCTCTCCTGGCCCCTTTTACCGCAGCTGCTATCACGGTTGTGGCGAGGGTGGGCGGCCATCTTGAGGGTAGTCCTTCTCCCCAGCAGAACTGGTGGCAGCGTTCTAGCTGGTGGAGAGAGGACGCGGCATAAAATTAGCATGCCTGCACCAGCGCGCAGCGGTCGCGCATGGCGGGCGCGCCTTAGGCGCGCCGAAGGTAAGCCAAAGGTCAGCCCGTCTGCGCCCGTCCGCGCCTCGGACGTGGCGGACGCAGGGCGAGCTGGCTGGCAATCACCGTCCTTGCCCAGAACTACTATCAAATATACCCGTGCTACTTTGATGGCGCTCTGCCCTATATTGGAAAAAAGATCAAACTGCACTACTATTGACCCAGTAAGTCTTAACCCGTGCTCTGCCTGCGGTTTTGCTTGCTGTACTAATGATACGACCTGTTTTGAATCTGTCTTTGAGCTGGGCTCTATCGCAGCAGCTCTAATAAACGCTCGCTCTATGAGCAAACATGCTTCTGAAATTTACTCTCTGCTAGAAGATGGTACACTAGATTTGTTATTCATCACAGAAACATGGCTGAATGACTCTTGTGCTCCTGATATTGAACTAGCTATCCCTAGAGGGTTCAAAATTCGAAGGAAGGACAGGATTGTTGGTAGGGGCGGTGGGTTAGCGATTATTTTTAGAGATTGCTGGGTTCTTAAGGTGGAGGACTCAGATGATTTAGCAGAAGGCGAGATTATGAATTTTTCCTTATGTCTGTCCCCTCATTTCACACTGGGTGGTTCCCTTATCTACCGGCCCCCTGGCCCTTCCGGTCCCTTTCTTAAAGCTCTTTTAGAGACTCTTGTTCCTCGCGCATTAAGGTTCTCACGCTTTTTAATGCTCGGTGATTTTAATATTCATGCTGACGCTCAGGAACGACGGGAAAGTAAGTTGCTATATGACTCCTTCGATCTGGCCTCCCTTACCCAATGGGTTTCCTCCCCTACTCATACAGGAGGCCACATCTTAGACGTTGTATGCTCTAACTTTCCACTGATGGTCGAGGCCCCCCAAATTGTAACTTGGACTGACCATCAGCTTATTAGATTCTCATGGGCCGCCTTGAGAGACCTTCCCAAGTCCGCTAAAACAATGGGCCCCCCAAAAATCAATGTGGGTAATTTTATGACCTGTCTTGATTTGAATAGACCCATTTTAGGTGCAGATTTAGATTCTGCGCTGCAGACTTACAATAGTTGGATGAAAGCAGCGGTGTCCTCCTCTTCGAAGAGGGCTGATTCAGGCAGAAATAGGATGACCCCCTCGCAACCCTGGTATTCGCCTGATCTCCGTACTCTCAAACTAGCCTGCAAGAAATTGGAGCGAGTATGGAGGATAGCATACTGCCCACAGGCTAAAGCAGTGTATCGTTCAGCTCAGCGAGAATACTATGTTAGCATTAAACATGCAAAAACGGAGTATTTTTCAAGAAGAATTGAGAGAGCTAACAACAATAGTCGCGAAATTTTTTCGATAGTCAAGAGCTTTCTCTCTCCCTGTGCTGAGCAGATATCTATGAGTCCTTCTACCGAATGGTGTGAAAAGCTCTCCTCCTTCTTCCTAACAAAAATTGCCAATATTCAACAAAGCTTGAGAGCAATTGGAGGAGGAAATGAGATGGTGGCTAACGATGAAATTAAGATTCCACCCATCGTTACCATGGAGAGATTTATCCCCCCTTCGGTCGTCGATACCTTGGTAGCAATTAAATCGCTAAAATCTGGTGCTCCTGGGGATATCTGCCCGGCCCGGGTGTTGGCCGAAGCAGCTGAAGTAGTGGTATCTGAGGTCTCTCAAATAATAGGACTATCATTTATCACTGCAAAAGTCCCCAAAGAATGGAAACAGGCTAAGCTTCTGCCACTGCTAAAGAAGACAGGAGCGGACCCAGCTGTGCCGAGTAATTACAGGCCTATCTCTCTTCTGCCAGCTATGGCAAAAATTGCCGAGAAACTTGCATTTTCCCAGCTCAATGCCTTTGTTGAATCCTCAGGGGCGTTACATCCAGCCCAATCTGGCTTCCGTGCAGCCTACAGCACGGAGACAGCTCTGGTGGAGGTTACAGAGGCGATCAGGGAGTGCTTAGACAGTGGCGGCAGAGCGGCTCTGATTTTATTGGACCTCTCTGCTGCGTTCGACACTGTCCCGCACTCACTACTCCTGACGCGTCTGGCGGACATCGGCATATTGGGTTCAGCATTAGAATGGGTGAAATCTTTTTTATCAGACAGGTTTCAGCAGGTCTGGATCCCACCCTACTCATCCTCGATCAAACCTCTCACTACAGGAGTGCCCCAGGGTTCTACGTTGAGCCCCCTCCTTTTTAATATATATCTTACCCCTCTTATTGTGTTAGCTGAACAAATGGGAGCAAAAATAATAGCGTATGCGGATGACACGCAACTCTTGTTTACGTGGCCTGATGCGAACACTCATACTGAGGTCGTTCGTTCGTGCCTTTCTGCTGTGTTTAACTGGTTGGCAGCAGCACAGCTGAAATGCAACGAAGATAACACCGAAATCTTGTTGTATGGTCAGTTTCCGCCCAACTTCAGAGAAACTCTGTGGCCTTCCGATTTTCCCCAGCCAGGCTCCGTTAATATTCCTGCTAAGAACTTGGGAGTCTGGTTTGGAGAGGATCTGCGATTTGAAGCACACATAAAAAGACTTGCTGGGGTGTGCTTCGGATCCTTAAAAGCCATGAGAAAGATCTTTCCTTAGCTACCATCTTCAGCAAGAGAGTCGGTTGCGAGGGCCCTTATTCTATCTCGGCTCGATTATGCCAACTCTCTGCTGTGTGGAGCCCCGGCCTTCTTAATCGCAAGACTTCAGATTATCCAGAATGCGACTGCACGCCTGCTGTGCAATGTGCCGTGTAGAGAAAGTGTTCGGATTCACATGAAGGAACTACACTGGCTGCCAGTTGCACAGAGGATAACTTTTAAAATTCTTACCATGGCTTTCAAAGCAGTTCATGATCTTGGGCCTTCCTATCTGAGGAAAAGATTTAACCGTTATGTCCCCACTCGGGCATTACGCTCAGCCGATTGTAACTTTCTAAGAGTGCCCCGATTTCAGCGAGTGCGTCTGGGAGGCCAGTCACTTGCTGTCACCGCGGCTAGGACTTGGAACACTCTCCCCCACTCCCTGAGATTAATTGAAAATTTTGTATCGTTCAAGAAGGCACTTAAAACCCATCTCTTTAGAACTGCTTATTAGTTTATTTAAAAACAGAAAAAGAAACCTGAACTATAACTTTCTTTTCCTTGGCCACTTGCTTGTTTTTTCTCTTCACGCGCCAGGACACTCTGGTAGTAACTGAGCGCGCTATAAAACAGCTAAAATAAAATAAATAAATAAATTTGGTTCCTCCTGCTCCAACGTGCAGTTACACTGTCTGATGTGACGTATATTTGCTGCACTTACTGACTGTAGTAACAATGGCCTGCCTCATACTGAGTCGCTCTTGCCGGCGCTGGTGGACCTGCGATTGATTTTCCGCATTATTTACAACTTATCGGCAATTTATTACCGTCTGGGGCGGGAGTGACCACTGGCATGCAGGGCCTGGCCGACAGTGATCTTTTAGAACACAACGGAGGTCAAAGAATGAGAAACACCTTTAAAGAGGTAGATGACTGACAGTGAGGGGCGCTGAAATGATGTGTCCAGGTAGCATCTGCCCGGCAGGAGTACAGGGCGGGGAGGGGGGGGGGGTGGCTGTCAGAGACGAGGGCTCCGGTCACTAGCCCACATGAGGCTTTAGCTGCCTCTGTCAGACGATAATTTCCCGTCATTTCCACAACGCAGGGAAACTCCATATATGTACATTTTACATGCAAAAAAAAAAAGATGTTTTAGGAGAACCGAGTTTTAGGAGAAATCCGGCCAGACTGGCACGTAAAGTCAGTGTAGCACACTCTCGCACACCCTCCTCCAGATTGTGAGGCATGACACTGCGCCACACTATGAATACATTACTGAAAACGAAGGTGCTTCTATGCACATTTTCATATTTTGCCATTTAAGGGGACTGGTATTGAAGGAAAATAGATCTTCCCCAGAGCACACATGCGGGTCAGTGGAGAGCCGGGATTCTGGGCTAATCACTTAATCTCTGACTCCCCGTGGACTTCCTTACTTCAGTGGTGTTGATAGTTTTACCATACTTCGTCCTCGCGCTGTGAGCAATGGGTCTCCTCTCTCCCGGAAGTCCAATGTTCCCAAAATTATGACTAAGGAGAAGAGATCCCATTTGCACATTTATATCTACAAACTCGAAGGCAGATAATTATGTGTGTTTAAATACTGCGTCTTTTTTATTTTATTTTATTAGCTTAAACATAAACATTCCTGGCCATCAGAGGAGAAGGTATATCTTGGAAAAGAGTAACAATGCAAGGCAAAAAAAAATTAGTGTCTAACTCTATTGTGACTTCCAATCACATAGTGTGCATAATGAAGTTTTTGATGAGCTTTGAGCAGAAAATCGCTTCACAACAAATACTGGCTATAAAACACATAGCAGCAGAGTCAGACCCTGTAGACCCAAAGACCAGATTGGATATGAAATTTAGAAAATGGTTCAACTTTCCCATTTGTTTAATCATGCTGATGTGTCCCTCAAATACGCAGCTCAAGAACACTGGACAGGAACGGCTGGCTCTGCTAGGCATAACAATGTTATACAACGCATTATATATTGGCTCTCAACTTATAGGGACTTGTGTGCGAGATAAAACTTGAAACGTACTCTTTTCCTGTAATGGAAGAGAATTTGCTAATTTGCCACTGTCACTGGAACTCCCGAATTTTGTAAAATGGCAAAGTTGCTTTAAATAGGAGATGCGGACTAGTGTCTTAAGCCTAAATTGGGAACCTGAAGATGTGCCGTGCCGTCCAATCGTTCCTTTGCCCATACCCGGGAACATCGTGTGAGGCTGGGCAAATCACTTCATCTCAACGTGCTTGAAACAGTAAAAAGGTGTAAACCAGCGTTACGTTTTGGTGTATAGCCCAGTGCCCAGTTCATAGCCTCCCATCACATCCTAGTTTCAGTAATCCAGTTTAACCAGGTCCTGCACATCATTTCTCTGTTACATATGTGGAGGTGGTGTTGTACCCCAATAATACCAGGACACTTTGTGGTCATTCATCGCTTATTTATTATTTAAATATATCAATGCCACGGATAGCGCAGAGCTGGGTAGTACTCTCCCGAGCTCCGGCACCCGAAATGCGCACCTTCGCGCGCGACCCAAAATGGCCGCCGTTCACGTTACGTTGTGACGTAGCGTGAACGCTAGAGCGCCAACTCTACATATCTCCCCCTTTTTGTATCACCTGAATTAAGCAGTGTTGGCGGCATTACTGTACATCATCCATCTCATAGTCCCGGAACCTGGATGGTCTCACAATCAATCGCCCCGCCCCCCCCCCCTTGTGCATCTTACCGGGGTGGACACCACTTCTCTCCCGCTGGCCATCGTGGGCCCCTTCTCTCTACCTTCTTGGGTACCCGGACTCTCTCTGTAAGACGACTCTCTCCATTCTCGACTCTGTGTCTCAGTTCTGGGGGTTTCACAGCCACCTAGCTCCCCACCTGGATCTGCACCTTCCATGTCTCCTTCCTGTGCGGTGCGCTCATTCTCTGTTGTGCTCTGATCTGTCGCTACCTGTTCTCGATCTTCAGGAACCCATTGTATGATCTTGTTGCATCGAGCCATGCAATCCTGGGACCACACATTTCCATCACTCAGCAACGCTGCTCGATCATAAACCTCTTTGACTTGGAGGGGTCGGCTGTATTTGCTGTCTCCCTTTTTCTGCAACACTGCCAGCTTGACCCTCACCCATTCTCCTTCCTCCAATGACGTGTCCTTTACATTTTTCCTTTTGTTATAATGTCAGTGAATATGTTTTGAGCTCTTTCCAAGTTTTTCTGTACTACAGCCGGGGACCATTTGCTATTAACAGTCTTTTCCTTCTATGCCAAATTGTCTTTGGTGAAGGGATCTCTGCTTCTGAGAATCTGGAAGGGGCTGTACCCCGTACTTGTGGGTGTGATGCGGTAGGCCCAGATCATGTGTAGAATCTCTTTTTCCCAGTCCTTCCCTATCATGATGGCTGCCTGGATGGACCCCATTAGTACTCTATTAAATCGTTCCACTTGTCCATTTACCGCAGGATGATATATGGACGTGTGTTTGGCGATGATCCCATTTCTCGCCATGTATTTACTCCACTTTTCCACTTTTCAGATGTGAATTGAGGACCATTATCGCTCAATATGGACTTGGGAATGCCTTCCCTGAGAAAGGTCGCCGTGAGGAACCTAAGTATGGTTTCCGTGTCCATTTCCTCTTGGACATGAATTTCCGGCCATTTTGAGTACCTGTCTATTATGACACATAGATATTTTGGAGTACCTTGTTCGTCCAGTATTGGTCCCAGTATGTCAATGGAGAGTTCCTCCCAAGGATTCTTCGGGGCAGCAAATTTCCCTAAGGCCGGCCTCAATGGTGTCATAGTTTTGTCTGCACACTGGCATTGGTCACACTCTCTTACATGTCGTTCAGTTTGTATGTCCATGCCAGGCCACCAGTATCCTTGTTTGGCCCTCAGTTTAGTTTTACCAATACCAATATCTAGATGACCTTCATGCAGTTTTGCCAATAGCCTCGGGATTAGCCCCTCTGGGGGTACTACTTTATCACCTCTGTATACAAACACACCTTGGTCATCCAGGGACAGTTCCTCTCTTACTTCAAAATACTTCCTCAAGTTACCACTTAAATGTCTTTTTTCAGGCCATCCTCCGACTATGTGTTCTGTTAGAAAGGCAATTCCAGGGGGGGCAGAAGATGTCTGACTGTCGCCCCGAAACCCACCTTTCCGTATGGAGCGCCGTCGAGAGGCCTCCTTGGCGAGGCTCCTCTCCTATGATCGTAACAGCCGAGCAATCACACCACCACAGAGAGACACCACACAAGAGTAGGTTTAAGAGTCTTTATATAAGGAATAAAGGCAAGGTTCTGCAGCAATATGTACAGGGGGATCGTGGGATCCCAACAAAGTCTCAATGTCCGGGGAAGGGGGTAGCGGGACAGTCTTGGTACCAGCTGGTACTAGGAAACCCTGAGCACAGCTCTCAATCCTCGAGCTGGGGGGTGCCAGGAGCCGCGACAGCGTCAGCAGGGCTCGGCGGATGGTTCAGCTTGGTAGAGCCGCGACAGCGTCAGCAGGGCTCGGCGGATGGTTCAGCTTGGTAGAGCCGCGACAGCGTCAGCAGGGTTCGGCGGATGGTTCAGCTTGGTAGAGCCGCGACAGCGTCAGCAGGGCTCGGCGGATGGTTCAGCTTGGTAGAGCCGCGACAGCATCAGCAGGGCTCGGCGGATGGTTCAGCTTGGTAGAGCCGCGACAGCGTCAGCAGGGCTCAGAGGTTCCAGGTTCAAGAGTTCTTATCAGGTTCAGCCGCGACGAGGTCAGCAGGGCTTCGACTCCCAGATACAACTGATTCCCTGATCCAGGGCTGGCCCAGATATAGGACTGGAGTCCTTTGATGTCCGGACCCTCGCGCCTGGGGGTCAGAGGGGCCGGGATGAAGGTGTCCAGACACCCAGCAGGGGGGTGGAGCCAGCGCCCAGGGAGGCCGGAGGGCGACCGATACCAGGCGTCCGGGGACGGCTGGAGGGCCATCGAAACCCTTCTCCTCCGGGATCCGTCAAGTGGCCACTTTACCACCTCGGTTGATCTTGGTGCCACGATTTCGGGGCTTCGCTGGAGCCGCGGCCGGGGTTGGGCCGAGGCCACGTGCTCGGGACGTGATGGGCCCAAGATGGAGTCGGGCCTGAGAGGGTGGCCCGGGGTGGTGACCGGACCTGCAGAGTTGGGGCGAGCCGGGTTCGCCGGGTTCCCGAGGGGGAGAGCCGGGGTTTGCCAAGGGCGGCTCTCGTCGAGAGTTCGTTGAGGGTGGTGTCCGGAGGGGCGACAGCGGGTCGATGGAGGGCCGATGTCGTCCCGGGCCCGCCATTTGGGAGGGGTAGGACCACGCCACGAGGCCGGGTCCCACACACGTCCCCTCCAGCTGAAGGTGGGGAGAGTCACCCATCTTCTTGGGGATTCTCTTCGTCGAGGCGGAAGAAGCGGGACAGGCCGTCAGCGTTGGCGTGGTCGTTGCCAGAGCGATGTTCCACAGTGAAGTCCATCCCTTGCAGGGAAATGGACCATCGCAGCAGCTTTGGGTTCTCTCCACGCATCTGCATCAGCCACTGCAGGGGCCGGTGGTCGGTCTGGACCCGGAAGTGGGTGCCGAAGAGGTAGGGCCGGAGTTTCTTTAGGGCCCACACGACGGCGAAGGCTTCTCTTTCTATGGTGCTCCATCGTTGTTCTTGAGCCAGCAGCCGCCGGCTGATGAAGGCCACAGGTTGGTCAACCCCCTCGGGGTTGACTTGCGACAGGACCGCCCCGATGCCATGCTCCGAGGCGTCGGTTTGGACCACAAACTCTCGGCTGTAGTCGGGGGCCTGGAGCACAGGGTCGGTGCACATGGCAGTCTTTAGAGTCTCGAAGGCCGCTTGGCACTCGGGGGTCCATTGCACCTTCTGTGGTAGCCTTTTGGAGGTCAGTTCAGTGAGGGGCCCCACAATGCTCCCGTAGTCCTTTATGAAGCGCCGATAATATCCAGTGAGCCCCAGGAAGGCTCGGACTGCTGTCTGGGTGACCGGGGGCTCCCAGGCCACGACGGCGTCCATTTTGGGTTGGAGGGGAGCCACCTGGCCGCTCCCCACTTGGTGCCCCAGATAGGTCAAGGACCCTTGGCCTATCTGGCACTTGCTTGCTTTCACTGTTAGTCCGGCCCGCTGGAGGGCCGACAGGACCTCCCAGAGGTGTCTCAAGTGTTCGTTCCAGTGGAGGCTGTACACCGCAATATCGTCCAGGTATGCGGCACTGAACTCTTCTAGCCCCGCCAGCACTCTGTTCACTAGTCTCTGGAAGGTAGCGCGGGCGTTTTTCATGCCGAAGGGCATCACCTTGAATTGGAAGTGGCCATCGGGGGTCGAGAAGGCGGATCGTTCTAGGGCCCCGGGGGTGAGGCCGATCTGCCAATATCCGGCCGTGAGGTCGAAGGTGCTAAGGTATCTGGCGGCCCCCAGGCGATCGATCAGTTAATCCGCCCGGGGATGGGGTGGGCGTCGGTCCTGGTGACAGCATTCAGTCCCCGGTAGTCGACACAAAACCGGAGCTCTGGAGGGGCGCCGGGGGCGCCGGCTTTAGGGACCAGGACAACTGGACTGGCCCAGGGACTGTCTGAGGGTTCGACCACTCCCAGGGCTAGCATCTTGGCAACTTCGGACTGGATGCAGGCCCGGACTCGGTCGGGCACTCGGTAGGCCCGGTGCCGCACGGGCAGGCTGTCCCCGGTGTTGACATCGTGGACACACCACTGTGTGACCCCAGGAGTGAGCAAAAACAGGTCCGAAAACTGCCCCAACAGCTCTTGGCAGTCCTGGCGCTGTTCGGGGGTCAGGGCGGAGGAGAGGGGAACTCCCTCGACGGAGCCATCCTTCTCGGAGTACTTCAGGAGGTCGGGCAGGGGCTCGGAGTCGTCTTCGGCCCCATCATCCGTAGCTAGCAGCAGGCTCAGCTCCGTGCGGGCAAAGTGAGGCTTGAGCCGGTTGGCGTGCAGGACCCGGAGGGGGTTCCTGGGGGACTCCATGTCCACCAGATAGGTGACGAGGCTCTTGCGCTCCACCACTTTGAAGCGCCCCATCCATTTGTCCTGGAGGGCACAGGGTTCGACCGGGGACATGACCCAGACTTGTTGGCCCGGCTCGAACTCGATGGACGAGGCGTTCTGGTCATACCAGCGTTTCATCTCCTCCTGACTGGCCTCCAGATTGGCCTCGGCAAGTTCCCGGAACTTCCTAGTCTGGTTGCGGAGGGTCAGGAGGTACCGGTAGACATCAGGTGGAGCACCTCGGACTGTAGTCTCCCAGCCTTCTTTGACCAGGCTGAGGGGACCTCGGACAGGGTGTCCATACAATAGTTCAAAGGGGCTGAACCCCAGGGATTTCTGAGGTACCTCCCGATAGGCAAACAGGAGGCATGGGAGTAGGACGTCCCATTTTCGGCAGAGGGGTTCTTCTAGGCCCTTGATCATCCCCTTGAGTGTTCTGTTAAACCGCTCCACAAGTCCATTTCCTTGGGGGGTGATACGGGGTGGTGAACTTATATGTGACCCCGCATTGTTGCCACAAGGACCGCATATATTTTGATATAAAGTTTGTGCCCCGATCACTAAGACCTCTCGGGGGAATCCCACTCGGGAGAAGATTCCCATGAGTGCTCGGCCCACCACGGGGGCCGTTATGGTCCGGAGGGGGATGGCTTCTGGGTAGCGGGTGGCGTGGTCCACCAGGACGAGGATGAAGCGGTGTCCTTGTGAGGTGCGCGGGTCCAGGGGCCCCACGATATCGATCCCCACTCGCTCGAAGGGGGTTGTCACCACGGGAAAGGGCTGGAGCGGGGCCTTGGCTTTTCCCCCGCTCTTCCCGCTGGCTTGACAGGTTGGACAGGTCCGGCAGTGGTTGCTCACATCGCTGCGCATCTTGGGCCAGTAGAAGTGGGTCACCAGGCGGCTGTAAGTTTTGTCCTGCCCCCAGGTGCCCGGCGAGGGGCACGTCGTGTGCCAGGTTTAAGAGGAAGTCTCTGAATCGTAGGGGGACCACCAACACTCGGCTGGCCCCCAGCTCTGCAATTTTCTGTTCACTGTATAGGAGGTCGTGGTCCCAGTAGACCCAGTGGGACCCCGACGTGTCCCCGGCGGCTTGAGCTGCGGCTTGCTGCCGGGTCCCCTCGAGGGAGGGGCAGGTCTTCTGTTCCTGCCGGAATTGTTCTCGGGTGGGACCACCTTCCTGGCGCCATTGGCTTAGTTCAGGGATGTCGCCGAGTTCGGCGATGTCTTCACGGTTGGGCCCTGGGGGCCCGGGCTCAAGGCCGGTTTCTACATCGATGGCGGGTGGCGGAGGCGCGGGCCATTCCGGTTCTTCAGTCGGGGCGGCCTCCGCCGGCGCCGGGGCCCGAGCTGCCATGGATCGGGTTGTTACACAAACCCACTCGGGTAGTCCCAGCATCCCCAGGTGCTCTCTCCGCTTGACTTGGGCCCAGGGGGAACTCTCGAGATCGTTTCCGAGGAGGCAGTCCACGGGGGCGTAGTCCCGGACGGTTACCTTTAGCATGCCCAACACCCCTCCCCACTCGAAGGGGATGCGGGCCATCTGGCACAGGGTCTCGGAGTTGTCGGCGGCCAGCACGGGGCACAGCACATTCGGTAGGATCTGTTCGGGGGTCACCAGGTGGCAGCGGACGGCTGTCACACTGGCTCCAGTGTCACGGAGTGCTTCGGTCCGGCGCCCATTAATGTTGACCCACTGACGGTACTTTTGGGTGTTGCTCGGGAGTGGGGCCCGGGGAATCATGTCTCTCTCGCCCAGACAGACTAAGGCCATGGCGGCTGGCTCCCACTCGGTCTGGTCCTCGTTGTATACCTCTTCTTCTTCTTCGCCTCCTTCCCCCAGGGCTGCGGCCGTGATCTGGTGGGTCGGAGGTCCGGCAACGCCGGTGCGCTGGTTCATTGGGCACTGGGGGTCACTGGTGTAGTGACCTGGCCGCTGGCATCTGTGGCAGGTAATGTTCGGGCGGGGCCCCGGTCGTGCTGAGGGGGGCCCTCTTCGGGTCAGGGACGGTGAAGTGTTGTTCTGGGGCGACCCCCGGGGTGGACTCCGGGGTGGCGCAGGCGGGAAGTCTCGGCTCCGGTTCTGGCCTCCTCCGCCGCCTCGCTGGCGGGGGTGCCCTGGCGTGTTCCGTCCGGATTCTCCTATCGGGGTCCGGGGGACCCGGGTGCTCACCCATCGATCGGCCTCGACGGCGTGGCTCGGTCAGCTTGCTGTCGAGTAGATGCTGTCTGAGCTCGACAAAGCAGTTGTTGGAGAGGTGCTCCCATACGATGAGGTCGAACAGCTGCTCGTAGGTGGTCACTTTGCTGCCCTTTATCCACCCTTCTAGCGCTCTGCTATAAAAGTTCACGTACTCCACCCATGTAGTACCGGGGATCTTTTTACAGTCTCTGAATCTTTGTCGGTACATCTCCGGGGTGAGTCCATACCGGGTGAGCAGGGCGTCCTTCATGTGATCATAGGAGGACATCACGTCGTCGGCCAGGTCCAGCAGGGTGTCTCTTCCTTCGCTGACGAATCTCCCCCATAGGCCGGCACCCCAATCTTTTCGGGGTATGCGGTGCGCGGCCATGGCGACTTCATAGGCCTTAAACCATTGCTGGATGTCGTCATTTTTGTAGTACTCCTTGACGACATCCTTGGGGATGTGGACCTTCGGGTCGGCAGGAGGTGGGGGGTTTCGGAGCACCGCGGCGCCAGCTTCTTCGCTCTTGGCCTTGATCTCCAGCTCTTTGAGGCCACGCTCGTGTTCGAACGTGAGTTTCTTTTCTTCTAGTTCGCTCTGTCTCCGTCTTTCCTCCAGGTCTCCTTGTAGCCATAGTTGCTCATGGGCGATTTTCTTTTCCGCTAGCTGGAGTTCTCCGTCCAGCCGGAGTCGGGCGAGCTCCAACTCGTGGAGCCGGCTTCTCTCTCGTTCTCGGGCATCTTCGTGGGAGAGGCCTGGGTCTCTGTTGGGGTTCCTTTCCTCTACGGGGGCCGCTGCGGTCCCCTGGTGCACGTCTGGGACCGGTTCAGCTCCGGTCGGGGGTGGTGTCTCTCGGGCCTCCACCCATGTTTGCAGCGCTTCTTTAAAATCTTCCTTTGTACTTAGTCCGGTGGTAGCGATACCTACGTTTTTGCAGAACTGTTTGAGTTCTTTATGTGTGTACTCCTCCAGTAGTTTCTTCTGGAGATCTCGAGATCTGCGGTCGTTCCGGCTTCTTTATCGCTCATGGTTGCTGTGGTCTCTGTTAGTAGTGGGCGAGTTGCTCGCTGTACGATATGCGTCGGCTCGGATCCCGTCGCCTGCCACCAATGTTAGAAAGGCGATTCCAGGGGGGGGCAGAAGATGTCTGACTGTCGCCCCGAAACCCACCTTTCCGTATGGAATTGGCCGAGCGCCGTCGAGAGGCCTCCTTGGCGAGGCTCCTCTCCTATGATCGTAACAGCCGAGCAATCACACCACCACAGAGAGACACCACACAAGAGTAGGTTTAAGAGTCTTTATATAAGGAATAAAGGCAAGGTTCTGCAGCAATATGTACAGGGGGATTGTGGGATCCCAACAAAGTCTCAATGTCCGGGGAAGGGGGTAGCGGGACAGTCTTGGTACCAGCTGGTACTAGGAAACCCTGCGCACAGCTCTCAATCCTCGAGCTGGGGGGTGCCGGGAGCCGCGACAGCGTCAGCAGGGCTCGGCAGATGGTTCAGCTTGGTAGAGCCGCGACAGCGTCAGCAGGGCTCGGCGGATGGTACAGCTTGGTAGAGCCGCGACAGCATCAGCAGGGCTCGGCGGATGCTTCAGCTTGGTAGAGCCGCGACAGCGTCAGCAGGGCTCGGCGGATGGTTCAGCTTGGTAGAGCCGCGACAGCGTCAGCAGGGCTCGGCGGATGGTTCAGCTTGGTAGAGCCGCGACAGCGTCAGCAGGGCTCGGCGGATGGTTCAGCTTGATAGAGCCGCGACAGCGTCAGCAGGGCTCGGCGATGGTTCAGCTTGGTAGAGCCGCGACAGCGTCAGCAGGGCTCGGCGGATGGTTCAGCTTGGTAGAGCCGCAACAGCGTCAGCAGGGCTCGGCGGATGGTTCAGCTTGGTAGAGCTGCAACAGCGTCAGCAGGGCTCAGAGGTTCCAGGTTCCAGGTTCGAGAGTTCTTATCAGGTTCAGCCGCGACGAGGTCAGCAGGGCTTCGACTCCCAGATACAACTGATTCCCTGATCCAGGGCTGGCCCAGATATAGGACTGGAGTCCCTTGATGTTCGGACCCTCGCTCCTGGGGGTCAGAGGGGCCGGGATGAAGGTGTCCAGACACCCAGCAGGGGGGTGGAGCCAGCGCCCAGGGAGGCCAGAGGGCGACCGATACCAGGCGTCCGGGGACGGCTGGAGGGCCATCGAAACTCTTCTCCTCCGGGATCCGTCAAGTGGCCACTTTACCACCTGGGTTGATCTTGGTATCACGATGTCGGGGCTTCGCTGGAGCCGCGGCCGGGGTCGGGCCGAGGCCACGTGCTCGGGACGTGATGGGCCCAAGATGGAGTCGGGCCTGAGAGGGTGGCCCGGGGTGGTGACCGGACCTGCAGAGTTGGGGCGAGCCGGGTTCCCGAGGAGGAGAGCCGGGGTTTGCCAAGGGCGGCTCTCGTCGAGAGTTCGTTGAGGGTGGTGTCCGGAGGGGCGACAGCGGGTCGATGGAGGGCCGATGTCGTCCCGGGCCCGCCATGCGGGAGGGGTAGGACCACGCCACGAGGCCGGGTCCAACATGTTCTATCACCTCTTCGATGTTCCTGTCCGCCTTGTACGCTTCCTTCCATTCTTGGTTGCTTATTACCTTTTCTGGGTCTTCCATCAACGCCACCATCTCTTCACACACTTCCTTCTCTTCATCGGCTTTTTCCATTGCTGCAGCCCTGCTCAGGTAGTCAGCCACCTTGTTCCTGCTGCCCGGAATGTATTCCACATCATATCGATACTTCAACAGTTTGAGGGTCATTTTTGCAATTCTGGGAGTGGCACTCGTATGCCCATTAGACGTGAGAACTCTCACCAAAGGTTTGTGGTCCGTTTTAAGGTGGAACCTCGTGCCCCACAAGAACTGACGGAATCTGCCCATGGCCCACACTACTGCCAGCATCTCCTTTTCGATGACACTAAACTTTTTTTCAGTATTGGTCAGGGCTCTGGATGCAAAGCTTAATGTCTCCATTGTTCCTCCGCCCGGTCTTGCATCAGGACTGCTCCCAGCCCCTTGTCACTGGCATCCGTTGTCAATACCGTTTGACCCTGCGGATCGTACCCCTGGAGGGGTATGGCCTGGACAACATCCCTTTTGATGCAATCAAACTCCTTCTGCATCTCTTCCGTCCATGCAAATGCCATTTTCTCTCTTGTGAGCTGTCTCATGTGGTGGGTCTTGGTGGCGAAGTGTTGTACGAACTTGCTGTAATATTCAGACATCCCTAGAAAGGACCTAACTTCTTCCTTGCTGGAGGGGGGTGAAGCATCACATATTGCTCTCACGTTCTCCTTCTTTAGTGTGATGCCCTGTTCACTAATTTCATGTCCCAGATAGGTGACAGAGGCCACCCCTAAATGGCACTTCTGCCACTCCGCGGTCAGTCCTTTATCCTCCAGTACATGCAATACCCTGGACAATTTGGTGTCGTGGTCTTGTTGGTCCCTACCCATCACCAGGATATCATCTTGGAAGTATTGGATCCCTTCCATGTCTTTGAAGAGGCGGTGCATGAGTTTCTGGAAGACGGACGCCGCTGAGGCAAGGCCAAAGGGCATTCTGCAGAATTGGTAACACCCAAAGGGAGTTATGAATGACGTTAGCTTCCTACTTTCCCGGTGTAATGCTATCTGGTGGTACGCCGACGTCAGATCATTGGTGGAGTACCATTTTTTTCCTTTGGTTTTCGCCAGCATTTCCTCGATGCGGGGCAACGGGAACTTTTCCACCATGATGCTTTTGTTAAGTTCACGCAGGTCCACGCACAGCCGGACCTTGCCGTTAGGCTTCATTACTACCACCAGGGGGGCAAGCCACTCCACACACGTGATGGGTTCTATTATCCCATTCCTTTCCAGCTCTCGCAGTTCCTGTTGTACTGCTTCCCTCACTGCGATTGGCACATTCCTCACTTTGTGTGATACCGGCTTGGCATCCATCTTGAGTACGATCTTGTGCGAGAATTTTTCCAATTTTCCGACCTTTCCGCCGAACACCTTTGGGAAGTCTCTCCATTTTTCTAGGTCTGGCCATGGTTCCGGCGCCGTCATCAGCACCTGTACCGCTCCACCGGGGTCCAGCTTGATGCCCAGGTCTCCTTGGTCCATCCAGACAAGGACCGACGGGCCCTTTTCTGCCACGTATAATTTGCAAGCGGCACTGCGTCCGCTAAACTCGAATTTTAGCGGTCTGAACCCCACCATCGGGATGCGATCTCCAAGGTATGTGACAGGTCTGATGTCTGGCGGTTCCAAATGAGGAGTGAACTTCTCAGTCCATACTGCTCTCTGGACTATCGTGTACAGCGATCCTGAGTCCGCCACGATGCTTATCATCACACCGCCTATTAGCATGTCCAGTAACGGTTTGTTCGACCTCCTGGCGTCCCGCTCAAAACTTGATCCTGTATACATAGCACCTCGTCCTCTTCCTCTTGACGTCTCTCTTCTATGTCTTCTTGGTCTTGGTCCACATATTTCACCGTGTTGTGGCCTGCTTTCCTCCGACATACCTTTTCGTAATGCCCCAATATGCCGCAAAACATGCACTTGGCACGGAACGCCGGGCATCTCTTGTTGTGTGCTTCATGAGCCAAACTGCCACAGCGGTAGCAGGGATTCTTAACTCTTTTCGTCTGCTTCCCTTGTGATCCCTGCTTCCCCGGCCATCTGTTGGGTCCTCTGTAAGCCACACCCATGTTCTTACTTCCTCCTTTGGGTTCCTCTTCGTCTATCTTATTTACCATTGGCCTCGCTGCTGGTTCTCTTTTAGCTGCGTCTGCGCATCTCCGCGCCAATTCCGCCTTCTTCACTATCGCGATCACTTCTTTCAACGAGGCATCACCACTCGCCCATAGTTTGTCTTGCACCGTTTTGTTTGTTGTGTGCATCACGATTTGGTCCTTGATAAACTCATCGTGGAGTGCGCCGTATTTGCATGTCGTCGCTAACTTTTTTAACACCACCACATACTCGTCAATTGATTCTCCAGTTTCTTGTTTCCGCTGTTGAAAGTTGTAGCGGTCTATTGACACGCACACTGCCGGTCAGTAGTGCTCATTGAGTTCTTCAATCGCATGGGCAAAGACATCATCATCTGTATCTTGCCGAGGCTTGGGTACCAGGTTCTTAAATACCCTGATCCCTTCCGGGCCTAGGTTATGTAGTAGAATCCTTCTTTTCCTTATGCTCGTGAACGCTTCCTCGTTTTCGTCTTCTAGGACCTCAATGTAATGTAGGATGTACTCTCTCCAATCATCCCACTTCATCAGGGGTTCTCCCGGTTTGGGCAGAAATGGTATTGGGGCCGTCGATGAGGATGTCTGCGCACACATGGCTCCACGCTTCTCCGGCGCACTGTTCAGGCTCTTGGGGCTACCTGGCGCATTGCTCTCCTCCCCCTGTTCTTGTTGGAGTTTGGAACTTCCTGCGTTTCCACTTCCACTGCCCCTGAATACCGCCAGTGCTCCTGTTCAATTGGGCTTTGGATAGCTGTCCCCCCACTGTCTCACCCTTCCTGGATGTGTTTTCCTCCCTCTTAGTCCTGGGTGAGCAGTGCCCTTGTACCTGGACTCTTTGGTTCTGTCCTGGAGGTTGGTGAGCCCCTTCCGCCGCTTCTGCCATGCTCTTCGTGGTCGTCTGGTCTGCTCCAGTGGTGCCAGTCTTGCTGTGCTGTCTGGTGTCCTCTCCTGTGTTGCTATGGGTCCCTTTTCCTTATGCTTTTGCTTTTTCCTTGTTCTTTTTTTCTAGGTCCCAGCCTCGTCGCCACTGTGGAGGTTGTGTTGTACCCCAATAATACCAGGACACTTTGTGGTCATTCATCGCTTATTTATTATTTAAATATATCAATGCCACAAAGAGCGCCGAGCTGGGTAGTACTCTCCCGAGCTCCGGCACCTGAAATGCGCACCTTCGCACGCGACCCAAAATGGCCGCCGTTCACGCTACGTGGTGACGTAGCGTGAACGCTGGAGCGCCAACTCTACAACATACTGCACCTTGTGATCTTTTAGTTGCCCCTGCTACATTATACATTAAACACATTTATATTTAAAATGTATATACGTGCGACATACCATTTCAAATCAATGTTTACGTGACTTTCTCTTCTGAAATGTTCTTCAAAATGTAATGAGTGCTTTAAATAAATCCACAATTTATTACAAGATGGGCAATAAAGAAGCAGCGCACTTCACATTCAGTGCTAGCTACCGGAAATTTGTTCTGTGTTAATCACTGCTTTCTAACATAGAGCCCTGTTATAAAAAACATACCTAAAATCTAGCCTTGTGAGGCAGTAATAAGTCTAGTGGACCCCTTCAGTCTGCCAAACGGGCGCATTTACTTTGTAGCTAAGTTTGCACTATAGAAATCTCTCTTCATTTGCATACACATACCACCATTCCACATAATTACACTCAACACACAATGCCATTCCACGTAATTCCAATACACTAAATACCACATATTTACTATCCACATTATTCCACTGCACACCATGCCACATAATTCCACTACACAGTCCCACGCCACACAATTCTACCACACACAATTCCACAACCAACAAGTCCAATCCAACCTACATAATTCCACTCCACACCACATACATCCACTATATTCCAAACCAAAACACATGGGTAAAAGGCGTTGCCATTTACAACCCCAATAGCTCTAACTCTCACAATTGCGAGACCTATTGCATTGCAAATGCTTGTTTTTTTAACTTGTTTCACCGCCTTCTTTTCGTGAACCTGATTCTCGTGTAGCAGCATTGGCATTTTTGTGCATTTCTTCCACCTGACTGAATGCCCTGCCCTAGAACGAGGCTGCTTGAGGCTCATCACATGCATTAAGAGTACAGGCTGTCCCATTGACATTCTGTATGTGACAATCAGCCCCATACAGAATGATAATGGGCGGATGTGGCTTGCCTTGTGCTCAGTGCACTCAGAGGATGAGTGTGTGGCGGCCCCATCAGGGAGGTGAGGTTTCTGGGAGGGGAACAGTGATGTTCCCCAATGCCCAAAACTACGGACAAAAGGCGCCCGTAAAATGGATCATCACGGATAACGGATGTGAGATCCAAATCACGGACGGTTAGTCACCCTAGCTCTAGTTGAGTCAAGCATATTGTGTTTCTCTGAAAGAAGTATATGCATTTTCCTTTTTTACAGAGCAGAAAACGCAAAGCCCACCTGTTAAATGTATATAGATGTAGTAATTTTTTTGTAAAACGCAAGCACACAGCCGGTCTGCTTTTAGTTATTTGGACTCCGGTCTGCTTTTAGCTATTTAGGCTCTCTTAATACAAAGAAGGGTGCTTGATGTATTTCTTCACTAGCTCGAATATATTGTGCCGTTTTGATTATATTCCTAATTATTTTTGTAACCGCACCAGATTGTACCGACTTTGTTTAGGAAATGAATAATATCTCCAAAATGAAATATGCTATTGGCTCGAAGGTCAGGACTGTCTGGAGTTTGTCAAACCTGGTATAGCTGACTTGGTGGGGTGTCACATAATTTATTTTTAAAACGTTTTTTATAATTGCAACGTTTGGCTCTGTTCTCGGTATCTATCAGATATACAATATCCTCTTCATCAGGCCCTTAGGCTGGTATTAATGTATAGTAAGTTTACCAGATAGACCATGTCACCAGGGACATCCTATTCCAGGCCATCTATTCCTTTTACAAAGCATTGTCATTTGGAATCTATCTATCTGGCCAGAATAGAGAAATAAAGCTTTACATTTTAAGGATCGTATATTGTATTAATCTTTGCAATCAAGACAACCGAGGAAAGTTTTTCAGAGCGTACATTGCCAGGATGAATATATTTATTTCACAAAACAAAAAGCGGCTGACACAAGAAGTTTCTGAAAGTAAACAGTTCTTATCTGCATCCTATTTGCATTCTGCTCTTCATTTTGATCTACCTGCCATGGGTCGCAAGGGGAGTGCCATGGGTCGCAAGGGGAGTGCCATTGGTAGCAAGGTGTCGCAGGTACGATCCCTGGCAACTTCTAAATGATAAAGTCCATGGCTGCATCCTTCCTCTTGGTACTTTTCATTGGCTCCTGCCTCTGCTGCAGTGCCTCACTAGAAGCCCCTGCCTCGCAGCTAACACTGACTACTAGAGAAGAGCACAAACCACTAGAGAAGAGCACAAACCACCAACCTCTGGAGGGCCTAGGATGACTAGGTGTCCTGGATTTGCCAGGGCAGTCCTGATTTTTCACCAGCTGCCCCATTAGATTTAGACAATTTTAGAACATGTCCTATTTTCAGAGAGGGTTGACCAAAGACATAGGGAGGCACGTTTTTATGTGTTTCATGGGCAGTGTGGCGGGTCACTGGCTTGAGAGCTCTAGACTGACACAGAGAATGGGGGGCCCCCTCTATGTACTTTGCAGGGGGGCCCCCTCAAGTTTCGTTTCGCCACTGGGAATGTGTGGAGGCAGAACAAACCACACAGTACGGAGAGACACTCAGATACAATAGCACTTCCCCCAAGAAAGTTTGGGGTGGAAGGTGTGGGGGGGCATCACACAGCACAATACAACTTACAGGAATAGCAGAACTCCACCCAACACACGCTGGGGTGGAAAGTGTGAGAAAAATCACACAGCACGGAGGGACACTTGGAAAACAATATCAAAACGTCCTCTAACAACACTAGTTGGAGTGGGAATGTGTGGGGGCACGCTACACGGCACAATGCAGAATGTAGGAACATCAAACTTACCCCAATGCAGGCTGGGTGGATTGTGTGGGGAGAAACCACGCAGCACAGAGGGACACTCAGAAACAATATCAAAACTTCCCCCAACAACAATAAATGGGGTGGGATGTGTGGAGGGAAAACCACACAGTACAGCAAGAATAAATAACACTTCTGCCAATAACCCTGGAACCATGTAAAAGTGGGAAACATCAGCACATTAATAAGGTAAAACCACAGAGTAAAGTACAACATGCAATCGCAACCCTGACGTGCGACAGAAGAGAAAGGATAAAGCAGACTATAGAAAGTGCAAAATACCACTCGAAATCACAGCCAAGCAGAAACCATTTCTTCAATGACCTTAGAGAAATTTAAAAAACGAATAACGAACCTCTTGTGAGTAGAGTAACCTGAGGCATCACTAATAGCATACTCTAAACGTATGCACTCTAGCTTAAACGAAAGCAAATCAAATCATAAGAAATTACAGATGTCAACAATTCCAGCCAACACTCTCACTTGTAACAATGCCTGTAATCATTTACATATAAAGTTTGTCGTAAAGCGGAATTCAGTGGGAATTCAAACAGTAGAATAAGGCATAAATTGTATTACAGTAATATCAGACGTAATATGAATTGTCAAGCAGCTGAAGAAACTGCAGAGATTGAATTCCAGTTTAAAGGTGGATTACCACCAATGACCATATGACGGCAGTGAAACACCAGAGAATGTCTATGTTAACGCGAATACACACTCTGGTGGTGACGAAATTGAGGTGGACGATCTGAATTCATGAAGGAAAGCAGCAGGTAAGAAAATATTAATATGGCACAGTAGAAGATCGTTGCGCTCAGAACATGGGCAGAGAAGTCTCGACAACTACGAAAATCATTTTTTTCTTTTCAAGCTCTGCTTGTTTGACAAGCTCTTCTGCAATATTTGTGGCTGCAAACTGCTCTGTGCTGGATTCAAGTTAAGCTAAATTGTCGAATGCTTCATGATACATTTCTGTCAGTGCTGAGAGCGCGCTCCACGTAAACATGCAGGAAAGGAGCGGCGCGTGGCAGGCAGAGGCTGGGCTCGTGAGAATTCCGATGAGGTGAAGAAGCGCAAGCCTCAGTGACAGCAGGCGATGGCGCAGCATTACATTGCCGGTTTAAGCAAAAGAAACGGCAAATATTGTAACATACGTGCCCGCAAGGTTGGGGTCCATTGCAAACCACACAGCAAGCAGCAAAAGTGCAGATAAGTGCAGCGCAGGAAAATATAGCACAATAAGTTAGAGAGGCGGTAACAAAACGTCCAAAGAAGCAGAATATGCTCACTCGAAGGTAGCCGGTCCTGTACAGTTGAAGTGACACTGTAGAGTTTCACACACCTAGGTAGGGTCACCCCAGGTAGAATGCAGCAGTGAGGAAGGTAGAAGATCCAAAAGGAACAGCAGGCAGCAAGGCAGGCAGGAGTAAAATCCAGCAGAAACTGTCAGGCAGAAAGACGAACAGGAAACAAGAACTGGACGGCAGTAGTAACTGGCAGGCAGCAGAGGATGTATGACGTTACAACGCATGCTTTTACCACGCATGCTGTTACAACGCAAGTATTACAACGCATTACACTTGGGGGTGTTGGATAGTGAATAGTTTAATTTACTATTCCAACTCCAGTCCCCGTGGACACTAGGGAAGGTGTTGGATAGTAAATTAAAACTATTCCCTATCCTAGAGCGCCCCCCAGTGTAATGCATTGTAAAGGTTTTCGTTGTAATACTTGCGTTGTAACAGCACTGCGTGGTAAAAGTTTCGTTGTAAAGGATGTTTCCCGGCAGCAGAAACTGGCAGGCAGCAAAGGGAGGTCCTCTCCTAAAGTAGCAGTAGGGAGAACACCTGAACCAGAACAGCAGAGCAGGCAGGTAGCAGGACAAGGAGGCGGTGACAACAACTGGACGCTCTCCTGGGAAACTGCACTTAGAGGGAGGACTGTCCCAAAGTAGCAGGGGAGGGAGCACTGCCCCAAAGTAGCAGGGGAGGGAGCACTATCCCTAAGGAGCAGGAGAGGAAGCAGGTAGAACAGGGACTGGCAAACTTATGGTGGGGCGACCGATGTACAGGTCACTGGTGGGGCTCTCGGGGGTGGTAGTATGCTTTAAGTGTGTAGCTGTAGTTTAGGAAGTTCTTTACCTTGGAGTTTCGTTAGTCAGCAAAATTTCAGTAATCCATCAGTCCATGAGGTGGCACAGACGCAGGTTGTTCACCAGATCGTCGCCAAAATGTAGTAAAAAGAAGATGGTCCAATCCAGGTAGTTTTCCATGTAGGTTTATTGAAGTAAGGAGTTACATAGGGGAGAGAGCCCTACCAGGAGCAGCCTCACTGCTGCTCAGCCCATCTCCAACTGACACTCACACATGAACATTCCATTCACCAGCATTCTCTCACACAAACACTCAAGCTGAGCAGCAGCAGTATAACAATAGCTCAGCGGGTTAATGCTTTTCACCTACTGCTACCTGTGCTGTATGTTACATGCACTATTCCATGCAGCACAGGAAGCAGTAGGTGAAAATATTATAGATCTTTGCATTGGTTTCCAGACAATATTCTAAACGCACCTTTATCCTGTGCATCTCTCACAAGACTGCCGACAAAGACTGCTCTTTGAAGAACTGGCTGAAGTTTGATGCTCCAGACTTACTCAGCAGCTCCGCTCTACTCAGCAGTCTATTGTGAGCCACCACGTCTTGGGGTGCCCCTGCCTGTGTTTGCCCGACATTCACGTCACTTCAGTCTACTCAGCAGTCTATTGTGAGCCACCACTTCTTGGGGGGCACCTGCCTGCGTTTGCCCATCATTCACGTCACTTCAGCCTTTACAAGGACTTGAGGTGCCTAAAGCACGTTGTAGTCTGGGATGCATTCCATCTGGGGAGGCACCTTCATGCTGCCTAGGGTCACCAGATTTTGGAAAACAGAAACCTGGCCATCCTGCACACACAGAGTTAGGGCTACAAGATTACATAGATCAGTTAGCACAGAAGGAGTTACTTGACAACGCTCACTAACAGAGAAGACACACAACAAGGCACTCTGGCCACGACCTCGCCCGGAAGATAACCTAGACACCTGATGCATGGGCCCTCACTGATTTGTTGTCTCACTTTTTGTTTTGAATTATGTTCCTAACTGTTACAATGCGGTTCAACTGTTTTTATAAAAAGTATTGTAAAGCGCTCTGATATCCTTCGGGATCAAGTTCACGCTATATAAAACTTTATAAATACATAAATAGGAGGATTTCACTTCTACTTTTTCACACAATCTAATTAAACTGATTTCTGGTAAAGGCTGCAAACTAAAATTACTCTCATCCTTGTCATGCGCACTTCAGTTGTTCTCAATGCAGGCTGCATTACAGCCTGTATGAAGAACATGCCCAGGCTCCCATTCCCTGGCTGAGCGCCGATCCACGGCATTGCAGCGTTGTGATTGGTCAGGGGAGCCTGGGTGCTTCCTGACGCCGAGATGCAGCGGCGATAAGGTAAGTTTTTTTTTTTTTTACCTCTTCCCCCACGCCCCTGCCCCCGCTCCATCACCCCGATCGGTGCCGACTGCTACTGGGGAACAGGCCCACTGCAGCCTTCTGAATTAGCACGCAGTGAGTGCCCCAATGTGGGGCCTGTGGGGAGGGGGGATAGGGTGCCCAGAGCCTCTTTTCACACTAGTGGTGCCTTTGGTCATCAAAGGGCAAATTAAATGACTCGTCTCACTTCGTCTTACATTTATTGTGACTTAGGTTGGCAACTGTCCAGCTCTTGCGTTTTCGGAACTATTGTAGGGTAGGAAATGGACTGTCGCAGATAACAAGCAATGGCAAAGTCATTTGGGGAGAGGATGTGGCCTTAAGGCTGGAGCTGCCAACTTTGGAGTTGGGGAACCCGGTTCGAGCCTTAGCGCTGGCTCAGCATCCTGTGATTCTGGGCAATTCACTTAATCTCACCGCACCTACCAAAAAAATGAATGTGTCCTTGTGTAAAGTAACTGATGCTCATGTAAAGTGCTCCAATACCTTCCGGTCAAATTTGCTGTATATAATTTGCAAAAATGTGCCTGGTCCCCGCCTCTTCTCACAATCTCCTATTGTGTGGCTGAGGTGCCATGCCGTTGATGGCTAATGTACATGGCTGGCCCAGGTTCCCACAGTAAGTTGTGCTGTTGTGTCTGGTGGGTGTGCATGTTGTCTGGCATGTTGTATGTGAGCTTGTGACGTGTGCATTCCCAGTGTTGCATGATACACTGTTGCATGATTGTGGAGTTGAGGTGTGTGGTGTGTTCATGTGGTATTTGCCAACGAGCAGTGCATTTCCATGGGTGCCATCCTGGTAGCGCTGGTTGATGATGGACTGTCGGAAGATGTAGGGATCATGCACACTGCCTGGGTGGTTGGCTGGCTATGACGTTGGTGGAGATTCCCCGGTGGTCCGCTGTTGCCTGGACATTGATGGAATATGTGCGCTTTCTGTTGCGGTTATTGTGTGCAATGTCGCCAGGGGGCACAAGTAGGACACGTGCGGGAAGCAAGCTCTGGCGTAGAAGCCATGCTTGGTCTCCGGCTGTTACTGTGCAGTGTGGGGGAAGTGAAGGTGCTGGGGTACCAAGCTGATGGTGTCATCCATGACCGTTGTGAGGGACTTGGATTGGACTGGCTGTGTGACTCTTCCGACTCAGGCGGTTGTTAGTTGGAGGGTACCAGAGGCCAACACGTGCAGCACGGCCAGCAGTTTTGTCTGAGGTGGGATGTTGGTTGTCTGCTGTGTTGGTACAGTCAGCCTGTGGACAATGGTGGTCAGGATGCTGAGGATGGTTGTCCCTGTAGTGGGCAATGACATTCTCTGGTGTTGGGTCTGTGAGGTTGGTGCGTTTTCTGAGGGTCGCTGACTTTGTCTGAGCTGCCTCTGTGGTGTTCCGGTGGGGGAGGGAGGGCGGCGGGTGAGGGAATCCAGGGGGTGGCGGTGGGTGTTGTGGCCCAGTTGAGGCTCTGAGCTACATGATCGTTGGCTCCATGGCATCTGTTGTTCTTCTGGTGTGGCTCTGGCCTCCGCTCCCTTTTGTGGTGCAGGCTGCCGTCCGACTTTACACCAGGTCAGAGCAGGTGTTAATTTCCTGCTGCTAACACTTCTTATCCCATTCGTTTCATCACTGCAAACAGAAAACCCCACTGAACAATGTCGAAGGCTTTCTCAAGATTCACTGACATCAGCATTGGTTTGTGGTCTTCCTGTATTATAAGGTGGTACATTACATGGTAAAGCCTCCTAAGGTTGTGGGAAGTGATGCATGTAGAGATCAACCCATTTTGGTCTGCATGTACCAGTTCCCTCATATGTGGGACAAGTCTGAGGGATAGCACCTTACTAAGGATTTAGAAGTCTAAGTTTAGCTTGGAAAGGTCTGTGAGTCTTGTTCCCTGCTCATTGCTTTTAGGTTGAGCGAGGACTACCACATCTCTAGTGGTCTCCGGGAGGGTTCCCAATCACCAGGACTTAGCATACAGTTGCCTGAGGCGGGGGGCCAGTGTCCCAAGGTATGATGCATAAAATTCAGTTAGGAGGCTGTCTGGGCCAGGAGTTTTTAACTGTAGCCATCCCCTCAACTGCTATGCAGATATATTGGGTAGTGACAGGAGCTCCTAGCACCTTATAATGCTCTCCAGCTAATTGTTTTAGGGGTAATTGCGTCAGGAATGTATCTAATATCTCCTCAGTGAGATAAGAGGGCACGGTGTACAGATTCGTATAATAGTTTCAAAATTTCTGATTTATCAATGTAGGGGAATGTAAGAGCTGGCCGTTTTGGGCATGTATCTTTGTGATTGAGGCACCTCTAGATTCTGGTTTGATGAGCCACGCTAATAGCCTCACCACTTTGCCTTCTTCTTCATGCATTTTCGCTATGTGTTGCTTGTAATCGTGGGTTCGTAATTTCCCTAAAAGGGCATTACACTGTTTTCTCGTATCTTGGACTTCTGTTAGGGACTTTTGTCGCATACCAACTGTGTTATCTAATACGTATAGTTTCTGTTCCAGGGCCTTTAATTCTTTACGTGGCTCTGCTTGGATTCCTACTGTCTGGCCGACACATTGCCCTCGAGAAATTAATGAGAGAGCAAGGGTATAAGGGGCACGTCCTGTTCCCCAGAAGCGTACTATGTTTAAGCAATGTGGACGGGCCCACTATGTGTGTGTAGTTACTTTAGTCACTGTTTGTGGCCTGAGTTTGAACTCATTGGGTGCTATTAAAAGACCCCTCACACACCAACCTGGTTGGTGCCATGCTTCATCATTGGGATCCGAACCAGGCGGCCGAGTGCCACCCGGTTGTGCTAAGACGCCTGATTACAGCGGAGCTGGTGTGGGTGCAAAAATGTGATGTGATGTGATATAATACAGTTAAAAATACCTCCAGGAATCCTTACCTATTTATTTTAAAATTGGTGGCCCAGGGTATCGTTAAAAATATGTGTGGTGCAACTACTAAAGGAGTAATTTGCCTATGAGTTGGCTTATGTGTGGCGATCTACATGTTTCAGCACCTGCTGTGTGATTAAAGGGGCTTTATTCAGAACCAGGGCGGTGAAAAAGTGAGTGACGAAAGGTGTAGCCAAGTGAAAAAACAGTGTTATACCTACACACTCGCTAAGGTGTGTGGGTCTGAAAAATGTCGGCTTACTCACAGACACTTTAAAGTAGCAGAAAAATTCCTGTTTTGGGAAAAAAGACAAGACACAACATATAGGTTTTTGCAACATAAAATGCAATCTTAAACATATTTATCAGCGTTATGTATTTGTCCTCGTGGAAGGCCACTGCGATGACTAATGTCTGGCTCATGCAGTAGGCATGCGTAGATACTGTGATGCATGCTCTATTTGAACTCAGCACTGGATAGTGACAAAGATCTGGCTGCGCTATATTCAGCCAATGGCGCGCTGCATGCAGATATTTACAGTGATGCCTGTGGCACAGGTGCGTGCTGGTGGGCCACTGGGGGGGAACCCTGTGGTCCGTGGCGCGCTGCGTGCAGTTTGTTGAGGTCATGCATTTGAGTGGTTGGATTAAAACACCCAAACATTACCCAAACTAGGTGGAAAAGAACCGTATTAGAGTGCGGTGTGCTTTACATGGCTAATGAAAGTATTAAAAACATGCACCAATATTTACAATGCTAAAAGTACTAAGGCAGAAATCGGGGCTCGGGGAAGAGGCTCATCATGGATCCAATCTGGAATGAACCCCTTCCATGCTTGTGACGGAACCGTTCCGTCATCAGTCACGGCTGAGCTGTGCTGATGACGGAACGGTTCCGTCACGACCGTGCCCTGTTTTGGAATGTCCAGCACAGGGGCGGAATCGGCGCCGCACGGAAGCGGTTAAAAGTGAAAGCGCTGCTGTGAGCTGTATCAGAATGATTAATTCACAGTGGGTGCAGTGTCAGGTATTTCACAAGGCCTTACTTGCTAGTGATGCGTCCTCTGATGCTAACTTATGTGTGGTCCCCCGTGGACCCGGCTGGTGCATCGGTGCCGGAGTCTGTGGCTAAAGTAGTGAATGCCATAGCTCCGGTACGTGCGCCGAGGCATGTCCGGGTATTACCATGACTAAGGGATCAGTGTGGGGGCGCATGCGCGAGCATGCGCCGTGGCCTAGATCCTGTTGTCTGTTCCGGCGGCCATATTGGAAAAGGTTTCTTTCATATAAAGCGGCACTGGTGATGACAGAGTAGGTGCCTCGATAGTGTATAAAAATAATAATAAAGTGCGCCGACATGGTGCACGTTGGATGATGATTATACATGAGAGTCATGGTATACATAAGGGTCATGGTGGCTGTGACCCTGAGAGGAGCCTCACCCTGGGAGGGTCACAGGGCGATATCTGGCTCATTTGATCATGGTCAAGTGACGCCAGGTGTCTAGTGGCACTGACACAAGATGTGTCCTAGGGAAATTTGATCACAGTAGGTTGAGTCAATGCGTTCATGGCGGCGTCATATGTGCAAAGTTGCCCGGTAGCAGTGCACGGAGCGTCTAATGCGTGCATGGTGCCTTCATATGTATTAAGATTACCAGCTGTCAGGCTACTGAGACTGCATTAACGGCTGGTGAGTCCCTCTGGTATGGTGGCACTGTGGGCAAGGAAGGGGCAACCGCTGGGAAGTGGGGTGCGGGGCCTGGGTCTGAGATGCCCTGCATGTACAGTGGCACTGCAGATAGTGAGGGGGGAATCTAAAGGGGGCTACAGGTACACAGGGCCACCCTGGCAATGTTCTGGTTTATAGAGCAAGTGCTTCGTTGTCACGATTTCAGCCCCTTAGAAACCAAAGACTACATATCCCAGAATGCCGGATGCCTTGCTATAACTGTGTCTCTCGGAAAGCCTTCGGTGCTTGTCACCTGAGTTTGATGCCTTTCCTGATCTCCTGGAAGCTTACTCCTAATCTGTGTGGATTCCTTTGAACTTTTCCTTCGTGCCGTTGTAGATGAGCGGTGCTCATTCGGATTGCTGTTTTTGGACTTTGGGGTGAGACGAGGTCCAAGAACGAGCTGTGCGCTGCTGTGACCTTTCACCTGCCTTCCGCGGAGAGCCGCGCTGGAGAAGCCGCGCTGAGAACGGGTGAGACGTTCTCTGCGGCGCTCCTTTTCGAGTGCTGGGAAATGATTCTTTTAACCTTTTCTTTACTCACGGAAACGACTATTCAGAGACGTTAGTGAAGGAACTAACGTGAAGAGCGGTAGATTGGCTCTATTCATTTATGTTGTACTATGCTGCTTTCTTTTGGGCTATTGGAACTCGAGGAATTTTGAAAACACTACAGAGCTGTTGTGAGCTCGGATCCTGTTCTAAGGAGTACTGTCATTCGGGGAAAAGTGGTATTTCCCTGTTTTTTGATTCTTTTGCAAACACTACGCTAAGAGTCTGAAGAGGAGTCGTTCTTAAGCTAAGTAGCTTCCTATGGTATCGACTTAACTTCTACTGAAGGCTAAGGCTTTAGCTTCAAGAACTGTAGATTCTCTGAACTTCTTATTTATTTCACCTTTGCTTTATTTTTATTTTTTGTACCTTGTTTACTTGGATGCTTGTGGCAGTTAACATAAGTAAGTGAGTCTCTATACACCGATAATTATTACAGATGCTCATAGGGGTTGGGGGGTGTATTCGTGTGTGTTCCTTGTGTCTTCATGCAGGAAACAGAATGCAGACCTAACGTGTAACAACTACCTTGTCACCACATGCTGTAGATGGTTTCTGGCTGCCAGCCCTTTATATTTTATTTCTCCATTTTTTCCCTTACCCTGGTGAGGTCCTCTCTGTGGAGTGTATACTTATATGACTCGCATGAGGTACCACTCCTAGGGAAGAGAGAAACTAGCAACATCAACGCTTCTGCTGTACCTGCTTCATACGGTTAGTCAACCTGCCTTGATTGTGACAGAGTGACAAGCCCAAGAATACTTACAGCCTGAGCGATGGACACCAATACAGTACTAACTTCTGTGTTGGAGACCCTTACAGCATTAAGGATGGAAGTAGATGCCTTTAGAGGGGAGAACCAAGATAAGCGGAATGAAATGGGCACCCTTAGACGGGAGGTTGCTGGTTTAGCCCGATCTATTCTTACCAGTTCCAGAGGAGCCCATTATATTAGGGACTATACATTACCACCTCCTGTACAGTCACACACACCCACAACCCAAGGAGTGCAAGGTCCTGCTTCCATTCAGATTATCCAACCAGTGCAGCTGCCATTGGCACCTCCACAAAGGTTCTTTGGGGACTCTAAGAAGTTTGGCACATTCTTAGGACAGTGTAAACTACACTTCATGTGCAAACCCACTGTTTTTCACGATGATCAGGCAAAGACAGCTTTCATGTTGTCTTATTTAGGAGGTAACATGGCGAGTTGGTCGTTTCCTCTAATAGAAAGAAATGATCCTGTATTATCTAATTTTGCTGATTTCTGTGATGACATGCGCAAATTATTTGACTGCAAAGCACATATGCTCTCCTTAGATAAGGAGCTTATCACACTCAAACAGGGATCACAAGATCTTTTGTCCTACATAACAAATTTTAACCGTCTTGTTATTGAAACTGATTGGCCAGCTGGAAAAAGGGTCTCGTTGTTCTACCAAGTGTTGAGAGGGGAATTGAAGGATGTCCTGGCCCAGGTGGTGAACATGCCTACCACTTGTGAGGAACTAATAGATCTTACCGTACAGTTGAATCATAGACTACAGGAACGGAGAGGTGATAAACAACGTTATGAAGTGCGTTTTCCAACATCTAGACCTAGAACTGCAACCGAAGTAGCCTCTCCTGCAAACGACACTATCGAGCTTATGCAGATAGGAGGGATAAGGGGTCCCTTGAGTACTGAAGAACGAAACCGAAGACGCAGTCAGAAACTCTGCATGTACTGCAGAAAGGCCGGCCATTTCATCAAAGACTGCAAATCCAAAACCAAGAGTGCCAGAAACATCCCAGTAGTGGATTCTCTCTCTAGTGCTTCGGGAAACGAATATGCTCAGACAAGCTAGAGACCCCTTGTTTGAGCCATGATGGGATGAGATAGGTCTGTCATGCCGTAGCTAATACTTTTCAACCATCAGTACCCCAAATGAATTTGTGTGTCACCATAAAATGGCCAGGAGAAGTGCCTGTGTTGGTACATGCCATGGTGGATTCAGGAGCTACTGGCAACTTCATCGACCAAGAATACGCGAAGAAGCTAGGAGTACCGTGCATAAAAAAGGAGACGCCTGAATCTGTGAAAGCCGTGGATGGGTCCGATCTGACGTCAGGGCCGGTATGTTTTCATACACGCCAACTCATTATGCAAGTAGGACAGAACCATTACAAGCATATCTACTTCGATTTAATAGATGCTCCACAGTTTAAATTGATCCTAGGGATGCCGTGGTTGACACAACACAATCCTGTAGTCAAATGGGCAGCTCGTACTATCATCCTCAGTTCAGAATATTGTGTTGATCATTGTACCCTGAATCAAGTACATGAAGAAATGAGGACGGAAACACCGGCCAGTATGCTAGAAAGTGGAGGAAGAGAATTGAGCGTCAACGCTATCTCCTCTCTCCCAGAAGTCTACCATCGCTACCAAGATGTCTTCAGCGAGAAGGAAGCCAGTAAATTGCGCCCTCACAGGGAATATGATTGCGTTATAGAACTGGAACCAGGTGCTAGCATTCCCTGTAGTAGAATATACGCTCTCACAGAGGCTGAAAACACCTATTTATAGCAGTATCTGACGAAGCTATTGGAGTCTGGATTCATTCGGCCTTCTATGTCCCCTGCATCATCGCCTTTGTTCTTCATCCCGAAGAAGGAAGGGGGTTTGCGAACCTGTATTGATTACAGAGCAATCAACAGGGTAATCAGAAAGAACAGGTACCCTCTCCCTTTGATACCGGTATTGCTGGACCAGTTGAAGGATGCTAAAATATTTACCAAGTTGGATTTGCGGGGTGCATATCACCTTGTAGGAGTACGCAGTGGAGATGAGTGGAAGACCGCTTTCCGCACCAAATTTGGGCTCTACGAATATCAGGTCATGCCCTTCGGCCTCTGCAATGCCCCTGCGGCATTTCAATTTTTTATGGATGAGGTCTTAAGGGGCTTATTGGATTTGTCGTGCATCGTCTATATTTTCGACATATTGGTCTATTCCACCTCACAAGAAGAACATGTCAAGCATGTATTAGAGGTTTTGGATCGACTGAAGAGGTATGAATTATATGCCAAACTGGAAAAGTGTTTGTTTCATGCGACGGAGGTGGCGTTTTTAGGTTATGTTATTAGCCCAAATGGTTTACGCATGGACCAGAAGAAGATACAGGTAATCATTCAGTGGGATTCCCCTTCTTGTGTGAAAGCCTTGCAGAGTGTCCTTGGCTTTGCAAACTTTTACAGGCGATTCATTAAGGAGTTCTCCAAGATCATACAGCCACTAACTCACCTATTAAAGAAAGGAGTGGTCTTCCAATGGACTGTCCCTGCAGAATAAGCCTTCCAAGCTCTAAAGACACGATTCAATACAGCACCTATTTTGCGGCATCCCGATGCCAGTCAGCCCTTCATTATGGAAACAGATGCCTCTCATTACGCCATAGGAGGCATATTATCACAAAGGAATCCTGAAACAGGACAACTTCATCCCGTGGCTTACTTTTCGAGAAAACTGTCAAACTGCGAAGTTAACTACAGTATCACGGATAAGGAATTATTGGCCATCAAAAGGGCCAAATTCTGGAAGGCTCTGTGTGAGATCATGAAGATTGACGCGCGTTTGTCAACAAGTTACCATCCGCAGACAGATGGCAAAACAGAGAGGCTCAATCAGACACTAGAGCAGTATATAAGATGTTTCACTCTCCAGCAGGGCGAGGAATGGAGAACGCTGTTGTGGACGGCTGAGTTTGCCTACAATAACGCTACTCATTCATCTTTGGGATGTTCGCCCTACTTTTGTCTTAACGGGGATCATCCCAATTTCCTACCATTTGAGCAACCAGGGCTTTCCACACATCCCACCATTCAGGAACACCATGCTCACCTTACATCTGTTTTACAGGAAGCCAAAGTGAATTTGGAGGCAGCCAGAACCCGCGATAAAATACAAGCAGACAGAAAGAGAACCCCAGAACCAGCATACACTGTGGGAGATAATGTATGGTTGAGTACCAAACACTTGAAATTTAAGGGGAACACTCGTTTGCAGCCTACATTTGTTGGTCCCTATCCTATTGTGGCTGTGGTCAATCCTGTGGCCATGAAGGTGAAACTCCCCTCCGCTTGGCGCCACATACCCTGTGTTCCATGTGTCTCTACTGAAACCGCATGTGCAGGGTACCAGAGCTTCTGTAAGACCTCAGCCTGTGCAGATAGAAGGGGATGTTGAGTATGAGGTACGGGCTATCCTTGATTCCAAGTGGGTACGGGGTGCCTTGCATTACCTGATTGACTGGAAAGGGTATGGGCCTGAGGAGCGCTCTTGGGAACCACGCGCTAACCTACACTGTCCAGGGCTTTTGAGGCGCTTCCACACCTTGTTCCCCTCTAAGCCTGGCGGACCGCCGAGGCGTCGGTCATTGAGAGGGGGTTCTGTCACGATTTCAGCCCCTTAGAAACCAAAGACTACATATCCCAGAATGCCTGATACGTAGTCTGTCTTCTATCATGTCCCTCTACTTCCTTTTTCTTGCTATAACTGTGTCTCTCGGAAAGCCTTCGGTGCTTGTCACCTGAGTTTGATGCCTTTCCTGATCTCCTGGAAGCTGACTTGCCGGTACTCCTAATCTGTGTGGATTCCTTTGAACATTTCCTTCGTGTCGTTGTAGATGAGCGGTTGCTCATTCGGATTGCTGTTTTTGGACTTTGGGGTGAGACGAGGTCCACGAACGCGCTGTGCATTGCTGTGACCTTTCACCTGCCTTCCGCGGAGAGCCACGCTGGAGAAGCCGCGCTGAGAACGGGTGAGAAGTTCTCTGCGGCGCACCTTTTCGAGTGCTGGGAAACTATTCCTTTAACCTTTTCTTTACTCACAGAAACGACTATTCGGAGACATTAGTGAAGGAACTAACGTGAAGAGCGGTAGATTGGCTCTATTCATTTATGTTGTACTTTGCTGCTTTCTTTTGGGCTATTGGAACTCGAGGAATTTTGAAAACACTACAGAGCTGTTGTGAGCTCGGATCCTGTTCTAAGGAGTACTGTCATTCGGGGAAAAGTGGTATTTCCCTGTTTTTGATTCTATTGCAAAAACTACGCTAACAGTCTGAAGAGACGTCGTTCTTAAGCTAAGTAGCTTCCTATGATATCGACTTAACTTCTACTGAAGGCTAAGGCTTTAGCTTCAAGAACTGTAGATTCTCTGAACTTCTTATTTATTTCACCTTTGCTTTATTTTATTTTTTTGTGCCTTGTTTACTTGGATGCTTGTGGCAGTAAGTAAGTAGGTGAGTCTCTATACACCGATAATTATTACAGATGCTCATAGGGGTTGGGGGGTGTATTCATGTGTGTTCCTTGTGGCTTCATGCAGGAAACAGAATGCAGACCTAACGTGTAACAACTACCTTGTCCCCACATGCTGTAGATGGTTTCTGGCTGCCAGTCCTTTATATTTTATTTCTCAATTTTTTCCCTTCCCCTGGTGAAGTCCTCTCTGTGGAGTGTATACTTATATGACTCACATGAGGTACTACTCCTAGGGAAGAGAGAAACTAGCAACATCATCGCTTCTGCTGTACCTGCTTCATAAGGTTAGTCAACCTGCCTTGATTGTGACATTCGTATTAACATATGCTGAGGCTATTCCACGGGATATGATCATTTAAGCCAGTTTTGTGGCTAGAGAGGTGGTAGATCATCTTTGTTCTTTGAGTAGCAACTGATATTGGGAATGTTGGGGTCCATGGCTTTGATGATGACCCAGCTCATGTCGTTGGTAGTATGTCCTACTTCCAGGAAATGGTTGGTCATTTTAGTTGTGTTCTTTTTACACGGTACGGTACTCTGATGTTCACATATTCGGGTTTTAACTTTTCTGTTGGTCATCCCGATGCAGTTTCGGTTGCAGGGGCACACAATGCGGTATATCACGTGTGCGGTGATGCAGTTGGTGTGGGTGCGCAATTCCCATGTCTTGCCTGGCTCTAAGTCTAGTGTCTTGGTAGTGGTCGTGAGGTGGCATACGCTGCAATTGCCACATGCAAGGTGGCCTACGACTTTAGGGAGGCCCCATGTGTTAAGGACTGTGTTTCATTGTTTCTGAATTGGTGTCGGTCTCGTGGAGACAATGGCATCCTTGATGGACTTGGCTTTTTTGTGGGAAATGAGGGGTGGATCCCATCTGAGGTTTCCTGTCCCTAGGATTTTCCAATGCTTCTTTATTATGTTGGAGACTTTATTAGAGACTGTGTTAAAGGTGGTAACACACGTCAGGGGTGTGGGTCTGGCTTCACGTGCGAGTGTCTCAATCATTCCCTCGCGGTTTTGGTTTCTAGCTCGCTTTTTCGGTGATCCATCTGGGGTACCTTCGGTCTCTGAGTTTTTTGCTCAGGTCATGGGCTTGTTTTTGTAGTCCATCAAGTTGCTGCAGTTTTTCTGTAGTCTCAAAAATTGCCCGTAGGGGAGGTTTTCCCTCAGGGGCCTTGGTTGGAAGCTGGAGAAGTGTAGCTATGAGTTGCGTGCAGTGTGTTTTGCTTTTCAAGTGGCCATCCTCAGCCTAGATGTCAAGGTCCAGAAATGTTGTTTTGCGCGGGTGAAAGCTGTGAGTGAATTTGAGGTTTTGGACTCAAGTGTTGAGCCATTGGCAGAATATAGCATATGTTTTTCAAACGTTTCAATTCTTTTGAACTTCAGGTGAGGTGGTGGTGAAGGCACTGGGATTTACCTTCATGGTGGATGCTTGCATCGCTAAGCTCTCTGCCATAGGATGTGTTAAAAGAAAAAAGCAGGGTCCCTTAGTGCTGGACAATGACACAGAGCGACCTGCTAATTAACTGGTGGACCTGAACATGGGCTCGCCCAAATGCCTAAGAGGGTCTCCGTAAGGACTTCATTAAATGTCAATAGAGATTCTGTAGAAGGTTGTCCAGGCTGGAGCACTTCTGTCAAAACATTGGTCTTCAACTCTATATTGGGGAGTTGTAGGTATAATACTTCTGCCGCCCTTTGCATATTAATGGCAAAGGAGGTGCTTTCCTCAGTGGCAGGGCCCAGAGCAGAAACAAGGCCATTGCCTTGAGAAGTATCTAGGCCTCTGGCATCTTGGAGTTCTTCATACCAGTAGACTTCATCATAATGGAGGACAAAATCATATCCCTCATCAAAATTGTTAATGGCTGAATTAGTGCCGATACATATTAGAATCCGAGGGATTGCCGACAAGCTGCGCTTTGGTAGAAACTGGGAAGGGACTCAATAGAGAGTGTGTGGTAGATTCTGCTCAGCTGGAATGCACAATAGGCTGTACATCCTTCTCTAGTGTTGATGGATGGTGGACCGGCATAGTAGATGGTGTCGGAACCAAATTCTTCACCAGAGCAGGGGCAGAACCTGATGCACAGACGGTGCAGTGAGCAGACTCAATGGAAGACGCCTGACTAGGGGCCCCAGCAAATCGCTGGGACCCGAAGGCACGCAAGAGGGAACTGGTAAAGTGCCAAAAATGTGCAGCATTTCCTCCCTACGGCCTTCATTCGCTGCTATGTTGCCAACTGACCTGGGAATTTGGGATGCATGGAAGACTAGATTCAGAATCGGCTCAGATGGAGAACGAGACGGTGAACACGTTAACGTCCTTGAACCCTCTCTAGAGTTTGAGAGTGGCAGGAATTGCAGATTCCCGCTTTGAATATGCTTCCAAATTTTTCGACCGAGACAAAGATCAACCACGGAAACAACTTCAGGAGGAGGAACAGGACCTTCCTTTTGCCTTAGATTGGTAAAAGCGTGGAGTGTTCTGATGTTTGGTGACATAAAACTTCGCCTCACGGTCCTGTCTGGCCTTCAGATTCCTCTGAGCGCTGCAGTCGCAGGTTTTAGAATCCTGCTCTACCCTAGGTACCATAAGCATACTTCGTCAGGGTCCATCACAGATATCGGTTTGCAACAATGCCTACTCGGCTTGGACCCTGTTGGTTTAGGGGCTAACATTTCCCCTTGCACTGTTGTAAGAATTACGAAAAAGAAAAGGTCAAAGACCTAAGAGTAGCTCCAGATCAACACCTGAAGGAATGGAAAGAGAGGAACTGATGTCAATAAACATGGGTGGCACTTATATATGGCTCCGCTCATTACTTCAAGAGTGGAAAGATGTTGATGTGAAGCCACACAATGCCATCTACGAGCAAGCAGGACTACTGCTTTAAATTATTCTAATCTAGTCAAACGCCTGGGGAATATTTGCAAGGTGAGGAATCGATGTTAGAAGTATCCATCAGAAAAATATTTTTAGTAAAAGAATTGGCATTTTTCTATATCAAAAACCAATTAAGTTACATCCAAGAGAGACTTGTGACTCATGAAAATTTAGGGAATGGCCATTTTATTTACTATTCAAACCACTTGAATCTAGGACAAATAGGGCCCTTACTCGCACGGTTGAGATGTACTTCATGACAAAAAGAGCTTCTATCATTGTCAAAAGGAAGATAAGCCCGTCACAAAACCTTGACATGTTGCAACAGACTTTGTGTAGCATTTTAAATGAAACCTGCAAATCACGTTGTCGCCAGTGCATTTTGCTTTGGATCACTGGTAAAAAAAAAAATGAAACTACAGTCAATGCATTTTGTCTTCCAGTTCTGAAGATGCCAATAATAATGTTTTCCCATGAAACAGTGAATTTCCTCCTGCAGGCGAGGCATATTGAACCAATACTAGCTTAATGAAGTATGGGATGAAGTATGGCTGCTTGGCATTCTTCTTTTCCCTAGCACTCTATTGTGTTCCTTGGATGGAAGCTCAATTGCATTTACAAAAACTAAAACAAAAAATAAAAAGTCCACAGGAAATTGACTGTGTATTTGCAAACAATGCCTTCAGAAGGATGGTTTAGGCCAGTTAGTAAGTGTCAGTGAAACTGTATTTAGGGCTTTGAAGAATGTTGCTATTTTGACTCTTCTTACATACGAGTTTCCCTTCTAATCTTCACTGCAGTGAAGATTCAAGGGCCTGATTTACAGTCTGGTGGACAGGTTACCCCGTCACAAACATGATTAATATCCCATCAGCCATATTACATATGCATCATGTACTTGCAATATAGCGGACCTGCAAACAGGTCACATTTATGGCGGAGTACCTGTCTACCAAATTCTAACTTAGGCCCTTAGTTTGCTTCCTGAAGCTCCACAGCTGAAACCCCACCATCCTAAATCTAGAACCCCTGGTGAAGCCCAAACCACACCATCCTAAACCACGGGTGTAGACAAAATCCCAATAAAATGTATCCTGAACCTGGAGGCGCACCTACATTCCACCAATCACAGCACAGGGTAGATACTGTGTTCTCTGAGCAGTCCATATCCTGCATTAGGGCTTTGAAATCGCATCCAATTCTATAAATAAAAAATAAAAATAGTGAAGCTTAGGTTTACAAACACTTTGTATCTGGTTTGCGTTAAGAAAACAACGCTAACCTTATAAATTGCGATTTGCATTTGATTATATAACCCAAATTAGAACACTGAAATGTTGAGAGCTCCATTGAATACAATAGACCAGCAGAGCCTATAAATTGAGGTATAGGCCCGCTGCTCTCAACTCTACAATATCCTAATCCACAGCCTTTGCCTCTTTCTCCTGCCGCTCCAGAATATGTGGATTAGGCAGAGGAAAATGAGACGGGCCGTCAGCAAGCCTTCCCTCTCGGTGTCCATGGAGCCTTCGAAGTAGGATGGGGCGTATTCTGTTCAGCTCCTATCTCCATTGGCTCTGCCAGATGATGAGGTTGCCAGGGCACAAGGAGAAAGGGGCTGACTGTTGCCCACTTTCACAGCATGTGCTATGTGCATGGCTAGTAACGGCCAAGCACACATAGCAAAAGCTGTGAAAGGCTCTGAAGTTTCAGAGGTACGAGGAGGTTGTAAAATCCTTGCATCTCCCACAATCTTTTTTTCCCCTTAAATGCTTTAGTAGCCTTATAGTCCGCTGTAGCAGGATATACGTGCCACTAAAGCCACCCTCTTTGTCATAGGCCCTCACTGAATGCTGGAGCAGGCCTTTAATGGCTGGTACAGGCTGCTACAGCAGGCTAGTATGGCTTTAGTAGTGCACCGCTGCGTAATGCACTACATTGCGTCATATGGGCGTTCCATAGGTGGTGCATGGGCATTTCCATGAAATCGTCCCTGAGTTTTGATCAAATTCCTCTCTACAAAGAGCAGTAGATAGGGATTTGAGCAAAACTCCTGTTCTTCATTAAGGCAGACATAATGAGGAGAAATGTAATTTTTTTTCTCATTTTTCCCACTTTGCACGTGTGCTGCATTGTACAGCACACATGCAAAGGGGGAAACGTCTTAAAGCATCGTTTTTTGTTTTTGTTTGCTTAATGGGACCCTTTACAGCACAAAACCTGTGCTTCCCACAACGCAGACACCCTTGCACTATGGCGCATGAGTTTCTGTGTTGGTGCCTGGCAGCCAAAAATGCGCCTGCAGGGGGGAGAGCAGACCAGCACACTGTAGTAGATATAGCGCTGTTCTGCTCTCTCCCATTCACCCAAGGCAGTGCAGCAACTTTAATGCCCTGCGTTGCGACTTCTATGTAAATATGGGCCTATGCGTCAAGCAAGTATGCTGCTTTTGCCATACACACTTGCTAATCCTTTTAGCGAGGAGTTAGTGAGTGTCTTTGGTGGGGGGGTGGGGGGGTAGGGGGGAATAGGAGGAAATACGTGTCAGGGAGTGAATGCCCACAAATTGACAATCTTCCCTTTATCCTCCTGGACACAAATAATACACAATGACCGGAAGATTGGCGCTATCAGCGTTTCTCAGCTGGGCTCCTTTACTACCTTGGTGTTTTATGTATGTTATCAAAACCTGTAATATTTGGATTTTTAGGCTGGTCTATATTTGCACATACATATTATCAAAAAGTAACATTTTTCTGCAGTCCCCCCCCCTTTTTTGGTCTTGCCTACATTGTTTACACTTCAGTAGGCTTTCAACCCGCTCACAGCAAACCATTAGCTATTTTCATTGTCCCTCTCATTCACAATCATTTGATTGCTTAGCACCTGTAGGCGCCCCTCCCTTTCTTATGTTAGCTCCGCCCTGAGGCATGGACCGAGTACACATTCTTTCTTGCCGTTTTGCAACACATTTTTTTTAAATTGCATAAGAGAACGTTTTTGTGTTATTCCTGGACATACAATGTGCTTTCCTACTCTTAACACAGACATACAACTTCTTACTTATGTTGCTTTTACCCTATTTGCTGTCTCTATTGATGCTTTTGTTACTTAAACCCACAACTGTTCTACTCTACAGTGCTTCACTCTACTCCAATCCACACAATGTCACTTTACTCTCCACTCTTCATTCAATGCCACACTACTCAATGCACTCTTTTCCACTCCATCCCACTGTACCCTACACCACTCTACTAAGGGCCACTTCACCCTACGCCACACCACTAACGTTTAGCCAAACTGACCAACAGCCATGGTGTTTTACAATATGGCTAAAAGATATTTGCAAAGCCAATAGCGCTCACATAGGTGAGACCTATTGGCTTTGCTAATGTGTGTTGTTAAATTTTCTAGTGTTTTTCTATTCTCCCCTCCCAGTTTTATTTAATCATTTAGTTTTATCCTTTTTTTATTATTTCCATCTTAATTCTGGGACATTTATTAAACAAGAGTAATTTTAAAAGGTTGGCTAAAACATGAATATTTGTATAATCCATTTATGTATAAATAGGTTTTAGAGCATTAGTATACTACTATATTATACGTGTTGTAATGAAATGAGTTTTTGGTTGTGAAATGAGCACTGAATACATTTATGGTAACTGTAGCAAAGCCATCTTGCAATGCAATATAAGTGTACGTTACAAAGGTTTCAAGGGCCGCTTTTTAGGTCTCGCCTACACAGCGCGCATTCACTGCTTAGGAGTAGACCTTTAGGAATCGAATTAGTATTTGACCCAAAAACGTGCACGCGTTGCATTGATTTCAATGGCAACGCGTGAACGTTTGGCGATTCTCTTGTGGGAGCAAGCTTTGAAACCATATGTTTGTAATTAACAGATGGGTACTGCTCGCTCCCGCAAGGGAAACAGGCGCAGGCCCCCTCCTCTCTCCCCTCCCCTGCTGCCTCCTCCTCTCGTTAACAAATTGTTTTGTTTTTTTACTTTGAGCGCGAGGCGCGCACGCTTGTTCATGTTATTTGGGGCTCCTGCTCCAGGGAAGCTCCGTGTGAATGAGTCTTGAAAAGCAAGCCCCTGTACCCCGCCAAAATGCCAGGGGTTGCTGAAGCGGCAACACTCGCCCTTTGACCCCTGATGACTTCACAGGGTTGTCCCTTTGTGCCACCCTTTGCCCCTATTGGCTGCTGAGAGGTCAAGCGGATGACAAGAAAAGGAAACTATTGCCTGTTCTAGTCACTGCTTTCATGACACCCGAGCCATAAGTACAGTTGAGCAAGCTAAGGTTGTCTACCTGCTATCCCCCACTTCACGCCATAGTGTGCACGTGTCAGCTCCCTCGCACTGCCTACAATATCCCCTTAACCGTGTTGTTGCAGAAGTGCCACTGCACAATCTATGTCCATTTCATCATTGGCGTTTCTGCTGATTAATACCTTTTCAGTATTGTAACAGTGCCTGTCACCATCGGCACTCTAAGGACACATCTATTTGATGTTGTGCAGGTACTTCAGAAGCCGCATGTTTAGGTTTTCATTTTTCGACATAGATGTGTAGTGCAGACTGAGTTTCCCCACAGTAGATTCCAGCCTCGACATTCAGAAGAAACGAGACTTACGCAGTGGGTGCATTAGACCACCATGCTAACGTACCAGTCCCTTGTCCCATACCACAGACTCTTCCATTTTAAAATGTAAACCTTGATATTCGCTTGAGCTCTGCAGAGCTGACAGATCACACCTTAACGTCACGACCAAGGCGTCCACGTAACACACCAAAAGGCCTCTGGGTGTTGTAGTCTTAGCTTCATGTGAACTAATGCACCTGATGGGGAAAGCCTAGGACTGGAGTCGTGCTGTGCTGACATTCACCCCTGTGGTAAATATAATGATGAGAAATGTGTAACTGTGAGCTCAAAAGGTCTCAAGATTAACGGGTTCTGGACCCTATTCTCGGCTCCTCAGCTGACAATCTGTGTAGCAGCGTGAGTTTCCATTCACTCTGCTGGAATCAGCCGATCATTGCACGCCGCACCCGATAAATGCTGGACAAAGTCCATGCAGCTCTTCCGGTTTGTGCACATGGCAGTCACTAGCGGAAGTAAATGAACGGCGTGACACTGAACAAACAACCTGTATTCACGAGCAAGGAGAGACCGGGCAGTCGCAGATCATCCACGGTAACATGGCAGGCTTTCAGCTCAGTGAACCCGAAGCTAGCCCGAGCTCTTGTCAGTTCTGTGTACAAAGCGCTCCATTTGGTCACTTTCATAAAATAATGCAACACAAAATAAACTAGAAACACTACAACATTTTTAATGGAGAAAAGCGGCTATTTTTAACTTCATATTTACTCTTTTTGAAGTCTAGGTGCAGAGGCCTCAGTGAATGCATGCAGTCTACTGCGCTAAACAGTTTCGCAAGTTGCGGAGTGCTTTAGATCGCGCCGGTTATGCTGATTTTTAGTGCTGGGTGTTTGTTCTGAGCCAGAAAATCAGTACGAACGGCCCCATGCACAGGGCAAGAGGGCGCGGTTTCCTTCTGCCGTTCAAGTAGATGTTCTATTCAACCTGCAGCGTCCTCAACCCGAATGGAAGGTTTCTCAGCACGAGCAGTAGTGGCCATCCACGATGGCCCAAGTTGAGAAATCTGGGCAGGAGATGAGCTTGCCAACTTAATGTTGGTGAGCACGAGCGAAGAAAAAACTTTTTTCTGATATCTGTGCGCTGCATGGAGTGGGATAAACTCTGCAAACTCCGCGAGTGGATCTAAATTTCACACCCAGGCCTAATAATAAACTTAGTACAGAACACGGACAAGTGAATGGTTGAATGAAAAGCTCACATTTACTATCGGACTGGTTTCAGAGAAGGAAGGAAAGTGTCCTGTGGCAATGGTTTTCTGCTTGATTCCCTGTGCCTCAGAGACTGAGTAACGCTATTCTTGCTTACCTGCCTGTTACCTTAACAAGTTTAAAGGGCACCCCCTCAATGTTACTTTGTGCTATCTTATGTGATCAGCATTTGTACACGCAGGGACCATTCTGCCATTGCAATGGGCTGGCCTCATAGAACTTTAGGCAGAACAATAACTTTTCACATAGTTCTAATGTTAGTACGACGGATCATTAGTATTGTGATCTAGTGATGTTCGTAGTTAGTTGAATATGTCTTATCCATTGATGAATCCCTTTAAAGAATGAATCATCTGGGCATGATGCTTACAGTGGCGTAATGCAAAATGAAAGGACCCCCCCCACAGAATATAAAGGGAGGGCCCCTAAGTTACCCATATTTCTCGGATATTTACTGGCCTTTGGCTGAATGGGACCCCTGGGGCTTCAGGGGCCTCCGAGGGTTGGCGGGTCCCCCTGCACCACATATGCTGCAGAGGCCTGCGTTACAACTCTGAATGTTTGTTGCACCTCATCCTAGATGGCTCTCCAGTAACTAACCCAAATTAAACCTAAACACCCTATCTCTACATCCTGAACTGAGACGCGCATTGACATGGCTTAAATGCACGAAGGCCTGGATACACTTGAGCTGTGAGGGTGTGATTCTGGTAAATAAAGGTGATGAGGAGAAAGCTTAGAAAACTGTTTGTGCATCTCATAGGTCAATACATATGCTCATTTCTGCACCTTATAGCCACATAATGGCAAACAAGCCTTGTAGTTGATCGCCAAGGCTTCTAGGCATCAGCTCCTTCTAGTGTCTAAAAGGGTCACATGGATGCATCTTTGATAATGAGAGCACCCAGGTCTGCAGTCTACGCCGGGGTTATGAATGACATGTTTATACTGTGGCAGGCCCCCCTCAAAGACTAGGGACCCAGGCAGCCCACATATTCCTCATGGGGTTTAGCTTCAGACCACAGTTTGGTCAACAGAGAGCACAGCTTGGCAAGCATAAAATGTTCCAAGGTTAAAGGGTAAAACAGACAATGCTGAGCATGTCAAAATTTGCAATGATATTATCTAGGAACATAGATAGTGCGGAGTAAAACTCCCAGCCACAAGATCAGACCAGAAAAAGAGCATCAAGCCCCCAAACCATTAGCAACAGTGGAGCATGTAGGGTAAGCTAAAACGCTGGGATTGGCATGCACACTGATGCTTCTTGTTTCCTGTCCCGTTTGTTGTGTGGCCTAGGCAAACACCCTGATGCTTTTTGATTCCTGTCCCGTTTTAGGTCTCGCCTAGGCAGCGCGCATGCACTGCTCTAGGAAAAGGGACCTTTTGGAATCGCTCTGGACTGACTTCCGGCCTATGGCTTGCTGTTATGCGCACCGGCTCGCGCACGCGCATGCACCACTTGCGGGACTTCCGGCCTATGGCTTGCTGTTACGAGCAGCGGCTCGCGAGAGCGCACCACTCACGGGACGCTGCAGCTGCATTCGCTGCCGCGCTTGTTAAGCATTCTGTTAACAGTCGCCCTCCCTTCACCCATTCGGTTTTCCACACCCAGCCGATTAGCAAAGCCAATCACTTGTTTTCTATATGTTCTGGCTCTACAGCTTTTCCACTTTTCTGTTGACCATTGGTTTGCCTTTGTTTGTCTGTGTATTTGTCTGCTATTTATCTTTTGGCTGTCTGCTTTTTTCACTGTTTCTTTCTATGTATGCCATCTAATGCCGTTCTTCTTCCTCTGTTAACCTCTGCACCTTATGTCTCTCTGCATTCCTCTACTTCTTTTTTTAGATCTTGTTCTATGTACTGTGCCTTACATCTTTCCTTTTTCTTGCCTCTCCTTAGCTGTCGCTCTTAGTGTATTCCCATCCCTTCCATCTGACTGAGTCTGCGGCTGTTACAGAGTATTTGTTTGAGTGTCTGCCTTGCTCTCTCGGTATCTTGCCATGTTCTTCTGTTTTCCCCCTTGGTCACTTCTGTTTATTGGCTGGAGAGGCCCAAACATTAGGGGGCTGCGAAAGTGCCCACTAAACATATTCACACAAAAGCTTTAACATGTTTTGAGCAAGGAGGAAAGTCACCAAGTTAAACTCAGGTCAGGTCTAAAGGCACCTTACGGCAGGCTTCAAATTTGTTTTCTGCTTTGGGGTGCCTGCTTCTCAACGTCATCATAACCTAAAAACACTCAGGTCTTATCTCATTTGGACTGATACTAACCTTTTCCACAAGCACGAATTTTTCAATATTCTATTGCACATAAAATGTTGTCACGTCTTTTATGGCTACCTCGGAGAACCGCTTAATGCAAGGACCGATCTCCCCATTGTAATAATACTGAGCCCTTCGTGTGATGGTTTTTTTCCTGTGATCAGGGATGTTAGTGAAATATGGAAGTGCAGGGAATCACTTCACAGAGCCCCTGCTTGCTGCCGAGAAATGCCACAGCTCGCAGCACTGCGGAGAAGTGCTTCTAGTAAAAGAATTGCAGGGATTCGGAAGCAGCGAGGACCTGCTCATTACATCAATGCTTGGGATTGCTTGTAACATGCTACGTAGAAGTCCTCAATGCACGTACACACGTTGATATTTTGTATTGGCTAATGCAATGCAATGGATAATGTGCTGCATGGCTAAACATGTAAAAGGTCCCAAAGGCGAGACCTATTGGCTATGCCAATGCTTGTTCTTTTTTGAGTTCGTACTCTGCTGGTCTTTTTTTTTTTTTTTTACAGGCCATGATGTCTCCTTCTTTGTCTCCTGCATCTGAACACAAGAGCTGTACTATGCCTACCCATCGCGCACTTGCCTGCAGATGATTAGGGCCTCACAACCATTCCAGGTCTTGACTTCACTACCCTACCTAACTTCTCCCCAAGTGCGTCCAGCGCATGAATCCATGTGAAGGATAATGGAGTTTAAAGGTGTCTCCCCTTTTTTGTGCCTTGGATCCACAAAGGGCTTACTACCCAAACCCTCTTACTCTGTGTCTGCCAATTGAAATCCTCTCTTGAAAACTTCACCTTATCTTTTATCTACATTCATTCCTTCAATATGTTTTCACAAAGCTCAACTACACAAGCAACGTGTATCTCCTTTGCTTCTAGATGGTGCACTCTATACCCTCTAAGGTTTATGTGAATATTATTGGCTAGTGTTTTCAGTGCATTAAAGTGGACTCCATAGCCCCTTGTCTGTGGGCTCTGTCTCGACTGAAACATGGTGGTACATCTTGGACCCCTACAGCAGCCGTTATATCCTTGACTTGCATCTTCACAGCTTGTAGGTGGACCCCAACATTTTTTTGTTCTTCTCCTTTCTAGATGATACATTATAGACGGTCTAGGGTGTTTATTAAAATCCTTGGCCTGTGCCATCTTCACTTCACTGGATGAGTCACAGAGCCATTGCTGAGTTGTAGACTGAATTGTCCAGCGCTTATGGGTCATACATTATAGATTATCTACTATGAATATCCTTGAGTTGTTCCTCCATTGAATTTTGGTGGTGCACCCAGCCATCTACTTAGTAAGGTAATTATGGAACCACCTTGCCCAAGTAAAACATCAAACACAAAAATACCCAGGCGACAGTTTGATATCACATCACTCCAGATTCCATGTCAGAAGAAGCTCTAACGGAAGTTAAAACTTTACCCATCTTACACCAGTTCACGTTTCATACAGTTTGTGTACACCGCAAACAGAGAACTGCTAGGTCAAAAAAGCAAATTAAAGTTCTTGTTGCTATATCTCTAGTCTTACTTTGACCCAATAAATCTTTGAGGATTCTCTCCCCCTAAAGTCATGAGTGGAGGTGTGCTACAAGACAGGAATGAAAACATGCACCAATCAGGACTGTGCGATATGGTCATGTGAGCTGAACTATATTCATAAAGTGATCAGCTCTCACAAGTTAATTAGCGATCCTCTACTAACCGGCGAGGAGAAGATTAGTGTACGTTGTGACACCCAAGTGATTCCTTGCAAACTTTATTTGCAGCACTGGGCAGCATTGATGGCCAGAGGCAGGCTCTGGACATTATTTTCTGTAGCAGCTCACCAAAATGACTGCCCCTTGAAGGTCAGTTGTCCTGCCAGTTTGCCATGTTGAATCCAAATCCAAGAACCAGACCATCATACTAAGTGAGGCTAGGATGACAAAGCATACATGCATACATACATTTAAAAAGCCTAGGCCCAGTAACACATCGCAAGTATAGGAGACACAAATTAGTTTTTGTTTATATAAAAAAGTAAAGTTACCACAATTCCTGCAAACAGTGAATTGAATCGCACAATAAAAATAATAAAAAAATTTTTATGGTGCTGCGTCTTTCATCACTACCATAAAGAGAGCTTGACAGAGGCAAAAACAAGATGATAATGTCGCAGAAATGAGGAAGGCAGGAAAATATGTGAAGAAGTGTGTAAAAACCTGGCAGCGAAGAAAACAAAACAATAGACCACCTTTTCCCTAGAGATACAGCGAGCAAAACGGGGTTGGCCCCACTATGAAAACAAAATAGAAAATTTAAAGGAGAAACTGGAAAGAAATGAATAAGTTAGAGAAGTAACAAAAATACCAACAAAAAAAACCCCAAAGAAATTGATGTCCCCCCTGCAGCACACGCAACAGAAATTGAGCCATCAATTACAAATCCAGTGTCAAAATATATGTACGCATCAGGTTGACCCAATCATCAGTGACGATATAATCATAAGACTTTAAATAAATGTAAAAAAAAAAGAGTCAGGTAAGGTTCATCAGGCTAGCATTGGTCAGGAACACACAGATCACCGTGTACACAAAGGAATGGGAAGGCATTGAGCAGGTGCGGTCTGGTCCGAGAAACATGCTACAATCATGAACCCCAACCTGATAACAAGGGTACACAAAGATGATTCAAGCAGAGAAGAATGCATGACATCTACAATCTTAGGGTGGTGAAGATGCCCGACTCATGAGCTCTGTGATAAAACCAAGCAACAAGGTGGCCATTTCTTCAAGTTTCTTCAATTTTAGACAAGCAAGGTGCTTCCCAACATGGCTAGACACATTAAGATTTAATAACTCGTCACTTCTGTTTAAGAAAGAACTACATATAAACACAATATGCATTAGAAAATGAAGAATTCATAAGATGGAGGAGTCATAATATAAAGGACACTAGACTTGCAAAATATATTATGTCCCCTACATCGTAAATGCCAGAATCTTCAATTTTATTCATGTCAAAATATTCAGGGTTCATAGTACAATAATTTGCAGTTATTAGGGCTCTTTCAAGCTCACATACTATTTAGCAGAGTGTTAAAGGATATTGACCTCTACTAAATATCCACGTTACAGCGCATGTGTTTTTTTAAATTTTTTGGTCTGGCTTGCATCCTGAGCCCTTCTAGGAGCGGCAGAGGGCACACACTGCTCCTAAAATCCGCAGACATCACTCCAGCACTAGGGCACCAGTATGGCTAAGGCTCTTGCAGTACAGTACAGTATTGACACTTATGACACATCCAAGTTTCATTGAAACCAGCCGTCTAATCTGCCGCTGCATTTTTCGACCCAGGTACAGGTTTCTGGAGAAAATGCATCACTGCTTGCAGAACTTTGTCGGGGGCAATGTTGTACACGGGGTGAGTAGGTTGCTGTTTAAGGACAAAAAGTAGAGAAAATAAGGTTTAGCACATGACTTATGTGGTTAACTCAATTTGCAGCACTAGAAAAGAAGGCAGTGCAGTTGCAGAAAATTCTGAGAAGTGATACAAGGAAGTCTTTAAAGTAAACACCAGAGGAGCGTTGTGGTTATCCAATCTGAAAACCACAATGTGGGCAAACAGCATGTCACCAAAGCAGGAGACGAAAAACAGGAAGGTGTGACAATATAGGGAGCAATACAACCAGTAGAACAAGCATCAACAAAGCCAATAGCTCTTTCCTATGCAAGATCTATTGGCTTTGTCGGGTTAGTTTGAGCCACATTGTACAACATCGCAGCTGCTGTTCATTCTAGAATATGATATAGTCAGTCATTGTTTAGTATGGTTTGTCATTGTACACTATGATATGGCATCGGCCATGTATAGTATGGTATTGTATTGTATTGCCAGTCATTGTGTAGTTTTGAATGGTGTAGTATGGCCTGCCATTGCTTGGTATGTCACTGTATAGTACGATATGGTATAGCCTGTCATTGTATAGTAAGGTATGGCCAGTCATTGTATAGTATGGTATGGCATAGTAACAGAGATTGGGGCCCACAGGCACGGCGGGGAGACAAAGGCACATGGACAGAGGGTGGGAGGGAGGGGGGTAAACAACAATTAAGTGCAGAGGGAGAAGGCAACACAAAGGAATATCATGTCTGCAATATAACTAAAATAACAAGTTCGAAATATGAAGGTGACATGCACTCTGAAAACAAACTTTCTCTACAATGGTGTAGTGTGTTTGAAGTAGTAACGAAGAAAACACTACAGAAGCCACAGGGTCAGAGGGAAGGGGCAAAGGCAACACAAAAAGAAGGAAATAAGGTGTTAGGAAGGGAGGCGAAGGCAAATGGATGGAGGATGGGAGTAGATAAAGGCAACACAGATGGACAGAGGGCAAAACAATGGACTATCATAGTCAAAATACACCAGAAAAAACACATGTAAAAAAGCACACACACCCCGAAAATAAACTTTCAAAACCTTGGTGTAGTGTGTTTGAAGCAGTGACCGAGAGAGAGGGTCAAAAGCCACAGGGACAGAGGCAGGTAGAGGAGGGGGGGGGCAAGGCAACACAGACAGAGGGAGGGAGGGGGGCAAAGGCAACACGGAAAGAGGGGAGGAAGGAGGGAGGGTGCAAAGATAACACAGAAGGACAAGTCTGTCTTACATCAAAAACAGCAAAATGCAGAAGAAAAATATAACAAACACGTGCAATCTGAAAATAAACTATGCCACGCTGAAACAGGATGGAAATATATGGCCTACAAAAAGATAAAGTATTATAGATTGTTTCCTCAGGAATGAAATATTCTGGAGTGATTCCTCCAAATGAAAAGAGAAATAGGACAGTCGTCAATGCGCAAGAAGGGGAAGGACACTAAATCGGATCACAAGCACTACTTTGGCCTTGCGCCACAGGAGGGACAAACTCAGAACTAGGAAATAAAACTAGCATGTGCTAACCAACAAAAAGAGTGACGATGAAGCCAACCAATGCTAATCATTGGGCGTGCTCTACTCCCCCCTTTAAGCTAACAAAATGTCTAGTAAGCAACAGCACTTGTGCAATCTCAGTTGAGACCTAAAAAGGAGCTTTTATTGCCAATGTGGCCTTAACTGGTAAGACATCCACTTCTTTATTAAAACGAAATCTCTTGCCACAGATCCCAAAAAACTGAGATTGACTCCAGTCTATTGTGTGATAAACTAAACAAGCATTCGCAAAGGCAAAATGTTTTGTTTTTGGGACCTATTGGATTGGTCAATCTGTTTGCATATGGAAAAAAAGCAGAAATATAATGCAATTAATGGTAGCATTATTTTGTAGATACACGCATGCCAGACCGTGGGTGCATCTACAGAATAATAGAAGCACCGTTTTCTTCTTGACAGATCTATGATGATGAACACCATTTAGATCAGTAAATAAAAAAAAAAATAACTGCCCAAATTTTTTTATAGATGAACACCTGGCAGAAAATTGGGAAAAAAGTTAAATGCCCACCAGGGGTGAGGGAGACATGGAAGAGCTGGAGAAATGGGGAAACAACAGAAGGGCGGGGGGAATTAAATTGAACACAGTGCATGCAGGGTTGCGGTGGCGGATGTTAGGGGGTGGGAAGCAGCACACGAAGGGGAGAACTAGAAAACACGTGTGCTCTCATGTAATGCTGGAAGAAAAAGAAAAAGGTGGTGCCCTAAAAGTGAACTGGGAAGAATACAAATCAGCCAAGCAAAAGAAGGTTAAATATTCAAGGCTCCAGGAAGGAAAAAAACAATAGACTTGGCAAGCCATTAAATAATAAGTGAGCAAACGAGTGGGAATAAAGATAAGTAATGGGCAAGCTTTAAGCCCATTGTAAATTTCGTTATGCCCACAATAGGTATTTCACAACCAGGCTGTCCGATACAAGCCATGCACTGACTGAAGCAGAAGAGAGAGAAGGTTCCAAGATATAAGGCGGATATTACAGTGACCAAAGTATAAAGGAAATCCAACACAGACATTTAGATTCCTCAAGCTAGGAAACATAGTAGCAAAGGAAAGTTAGTTTAGAAAACGGTTATTCCCTAAACAAGGTAATGGACATGAGAATGGAAGGACAAAAGTGAGCTCAAGAGCAACATTAGAAAATGTTCTCAAAGAAAACAGAGAATGCATGGAATGACCCTCCAGCAGAAGTGGTGCAAACAAAGCTGTAAATCCATTTAGATAAGCACAGGCAAAGGCAATAGGTTTCATCCATGAAAACTACGCGCTTAACCAATCCATTTAGAATATGCACATATCCACGATGGCCTTATTTGAATAGTATGCCATTAAATGTAAAAAAACAACAAAAAAACTAGATAAAAAATGCCCACAGTGCATGTGTTGGCTGCCATCTTGGAAAGGTTTTTAAAAAAATGTATAAGTAGGCCACCTGCCAATAAAGTGGGGGCTGGTGCTGAAAGTTTGAGTGAGATGGGGATTAGTCGGAACAATGGGGTCAGGGGCTTAATTAAAAGGGAATAACAATAAAAAAGGGGGCTCAGAGGAGACATGGGGCAAAGAGACTGAGAGAAAATTGTTTTCCATATACACTGCAATGAAAAGTCTGACTTAAAGGGTAATGCCTTTCAATCAAGATGGAGGGATACTGAAATGGTCCTGGATCGAAAAAATACAAGAATAAGGAGGAAAACCATTAAATCACAATCAGAGTGAGATGGACAAAGAAAATCTACTTCCTCTCATGAGCAAGGGGCTGGCGCAAATCCCACTCTATATTCCAGTATTTACACCAGGCCTTCGACAACGCACAGCTCGATGTGTCTGGAGGCAAGAGCTAAAAAGGGTCAAGATGCAATGGAGTTCAAAGCTACATTAAAAAGGAACTGAAAGCTGGAGGCCATATGGTGTCCCCAAGATGACATATGAAAAAAAATGGGCGAAACTGATGGGCGGCCTCTGACTACCAAACAATTCCAGGTTTCTATTAGGTCTGTGACTTGTATATGCAGTCGTTATAAGCAATGCAATCATTAACAAATAAAACATTGTTTACTGATGGCTCGATATAGGAGACTGAGATCAAGGCAGAAAAACATAAAAAGGGAAAGGTCAGATAACAAGGCTTACTGACTGCATATAATGGTGAGGAAAAAGAACTTTACTACTGCACCGATGCCTGAATTAGAATCAACACTAAAGCCATAAGACATCTTCATGAATACACATAACCCTATTTATTGCTGAATTGGCATCTACTGATTGACTCCGCAGAAGACAATATTCGGTTGAACATTCACCAGCATCACTAAATACTCTCACTTAACAGGTGTGGCCATTAATTAATAACAAAACCATACATTTCTACTTAAGTTTTTGCTGCTGCAGAGCATTTCCGCTTACTAGAACTGTGACAGAAGCACAACCTTACAATTAAACAAAGTACGAGTCTCTGGATAACTAGTTCAGAGTTATAGAAGAGATGCCCCAAATTTTGCGAGGTTATGTATACGAGATATAGGGAGCTTGTTCCTCGCGCCCTCGCCCACACCACTTTTCCAAAACTCTACAGCTAACTTTCCTGGTGAGTTACGTCAGTGATGCATTGTGCAGAGGGACATTTTAAACCATACTGGCAATGTAGATGCAAAGAATCCTGTTTCCTGAGTCAGTGTCTGGGAGCGAAGGAAAAAGAGCGGTCCATCTGCACAAGCACCTCAAGACTTGCTCTTTGGGTACAAGTTTAAAACCTCGAAGCACAGTCTCTCTGGACACATTACCCTAAACAGCCTCACTAGTGCTGCACGCATAAATCACAATACAGCTCTATGACACACGTGGAAGTCAGAGACTCCAGATGAGCAATAATGGAACATGCACCATGTTAATTCAGACCATGGCATGATGATGAACAACTGCCCTGATTAAGGGATTCTCACAAAAATTAATCAATTTGGCATTTTGTGTTTTGGGGTGTAGCAAAAAGATCTATGTGAGGGACTCCCCAAGCTTGGAAGTATGGGTGGAGAACTTGAGGGTGAAGTTCCTATTCCTGTATTTGATACCTCTGCCTGCTGAGGAGGTGTTGAATCGTGAGAGGTGTTCCGCTAGGAGATAGATATTGTGGTGAATAGCCCACCTCCAGATGTCTTGGGCTAAGTGGGACAGCTGGAGAGAGTGTGTCCCCCCGGTTTCTGTATATAGTACATAGCTGTCATGTTGTCGGCTCGAACCAAGACAGCTCTGCCAGACAGGTGATCTTGAAAGGCTTTGAGAGCTAGAAAGATTGCCATCAGCTGTAAATGATTGATGTGGAGCAACTTTTGCTGGTGGCTCCACAGCCCTTGGACTGTGTGTTGTTGAAGATGAGCTCCCCAGTCAGTTAGGGACGCGTCCGCTGTTAAAACGGTCTGGGAACCGGGTCTAAGAACGGCCGTCCTTTTGACAAATTTTGTGTGTTCCACCACTGCAGCGAGAGATGAGTATGGCCGCTTACCAACACTAGATCGGTTAATGGACCGTCTGCCTGGTTCCACTAACTGGCTAAGCATTCTTGAAGTGGACGCATGTGCAACCTGGCATGGGAGACGCCATCATTCCAAACAACTGCATAAAAACTCAAGCTGGAAGTGACTGACTAGCTCAAAGCTGGAGAATTAACGCCTGAATGTTTCGAATTCTGGCTGCGTAGGGCAACGCCAGAGCCCTTTGAGTATCTAAAGTGGCTCCTAGATAGTTCTGAGTTTTGGCTTGCTGAAGATGTGATTTTAACACATTGACTGTAAACCCCAGCTGGTGAAGTAACTGGATGGTTAAGGAAGTATGCTTGCAGCATTGTTTATACGTGCCGGCTTTGATGAGCCAATCATCGAGGTGTGGGAAGACATGGAAGATTGGTCTTCTCAGATGAGCAGCTACTCCCGCCAGACATTTTTTGAAAACACTGGGGGCAGTGGTGACTCCGAATGGGAGTATCTTGAATTGGTAACGTTGACCTGCTACCACAAACCTGAGAAATTTGTGGTGAGCCGGGTGGATTGGAATATGAAAGTAGGCGTCCTTTAAGTCTAGAGTAGACAAAGTCGCCTTTTGCAAAACAGGTAGTACCTGTTGAAGTGTTAACAATGTCGAAATTGTCTGACTGTATGTAAAAATGTACTTCTCTGAGATCTAATATTGGTCTGAGAGAGCCGTCCTTTTTGGGAATTAGGAAGTAAAAGGAATAAATGCCTGACCCTTGATGTTGTTGTGTTACGGGCTCAATAGCTCATTTTAGTAGTAGGTATTGTACCTCTTGTTTGAGGAGGTGTAAGTGATCCGGTGAAAGTTTGTGTGACTTTGGGGGAATGTTTGGAGGAGTGTTGATGAACTCGTACAAATTATCCATTCTGGTTACTGACTGAACCCACTTGTCTGTTATTGACTTCCACTTTGGTAGGAATTGTGACAGTTTTCCCCCCACATGTGTTAAGTGGTCCGGGGGGCGGGACTATGGGCAAGTCACTGCTTTGAATTGGAGGGGGAGGTACGTGTGTTAGAACCTCTACATCTGCCTTTGCTGTTGTTTCCTCTGTAACCCCCTCTGAAGTAATTTTTGGAACCAGAGGGTTGGTTATTGCCCTTATAGGTGGATGCAGTTTCCAAGAAAGTATTTTTGGACCCTGCCCGATAGAAAGAGTGCCGAAAGGACCACGTCCTTGTGTAGACTGAAGGGCTCCCATAGATTTAGCCACTTCAGTATCTTTTTTTATCGTCTCAAGTGAAGAATCTACCACTGGCCCAAAAAGGTGTTCTTTATCAAAAGGTGCATTCAATATGGAGGTCTGAACCTCAGGTTTGAACCCTGATATAAGTAGCCAGGCGTGTCTTCTTAAAAGTACACTAGTGTTTACTGCTCTGGCAGATGTGTCAGCAGCATCTAGGAAGCACCTAATTTGGCTGTTTGAAATTAATTGAAAGGAGACTTGGGCTGATACTTGTGGAGTCATCATTGGCCCAGAAGAGACTGGTGTGGACCCAGGTGCTAGGGTGGAAGTCTGGATCAGCATCTTCATATTCCCAGGAATGGGTCCCAAGGAGCTAGCTGGTACCAGGGTAAAGACCTTTGGTGTAAGCCCAACTGGGGGGCCTTGGTAGTAGGAGCATTTGAAAGAGTTGCAGTATGGCCTCCTTGAAGGCCACTATGTGCTGTGGAGTTGGCAACAGTTTTGGAAATGCAGGACTGGGTCGGAGACAAAAGACACTTGTTGGATTTTCTCTTTTGATTGACCCCTTCCACATTCTTACCTGATTTTGAATGGCAGCATGCGGTCCTGCTTATTTTTCTTGCATGTGTGCCGCATATACAACCTTGACTTACTGAATACTTTGCCCCAGATAGGGACTTTGCTCTGGACCGGCCACTTGAATGAGATCACAAGCAGCCCTGCGACTTGAAGTGAAACTTGTATTTTAAATGTAATGTCTTCTGTTCTGCAATGTAGATTTGCCTCCTGCTCCCAGATCACCTTTGGGAACATTAAAACACATGTATTGCACAGCTTCCAACCATGACCAGAGCCCAAGCACCAGATACACACAGCGTGCAGGTCTGTGAGAGACCTCAGCTTTGTGAAGTCTCCGTGTAGTTGGCATCCTGTTGCTTTTTGGAGTGACTTCTTATTAGTGTTGTATAGAGTTTTAGGACCCTAGTGTAAATTTCCCGATTCATACCCTTACATAGGTATAAAGTACTGTATCCTTATATAGGCATAGAAATCATAACCATATTACGACATAGCTCAAGTAGTCCTAATACGGCTTGGCTACTTCCACTAGTTCTGAAAATCTACAACGATTTCTTGGAAAAACCCGCCTTCAGCAGTTAGGGACTTACCCCCTGCATGAATATTAATTTATCCAAGAACTCATGGAGTTTTCAGAGAATTAAGTCTCTAATGACGTTATTATGTTCAATCTTACGTCAAACTCGGCACCTTCAAGGTATAAATATGCCCACACTTGTCCAAACAAACACACAGTGGTTTGGAGCAGCTCGACTATCTACTTGCCCGACGCGCCCTGCTGCAGCAAGTGCAGAAGGAAGCTGACCCTCCAGCTGACGCACTGAGAGACGCAGTACTTTCTCCAGCCGAGAAATCCAGCTCCGGTGTTTCCTGGCTACCCTTGCAGGTTGCTGCGAAAACGAGTCCTGAGAGAGAGATACCAGACCTTCTACATTCTAAAACCAAGGTACAGAGCTAATTAGACCCTAAGAGAACTATTGGATTAGGTTCTTGGCAAAGAATACTGAAACTAAGCTACACCTCACTTACTTCTTCCCTTGTACTAGACCTAGGTTAGGTACTCCGGGGTAGGCGTATTTTAGAAGCACCAGTTAATATTTATCAATGTATTTATTTTATGTACTATATGGCTTAGAAACAATATCATGCTTTTACAGTATTATTTTATAATACTCTTCGTACTGTACGCATTGTACTCTACAACAAGTATTACGATTGTAGCTGTTCATTTCTTATGCTTGAGAAAGAAGACTGTTCAATAAATACCTTTCATTGAAAACACCCGTCTCTCTATTTCTCTGCACCTCTGGTGAAACGAAGCATGCACGATTGACTGAGTGAAATACCTATCTATTGCGACTCTAGAGACATATTTCTTATTCTTGGGAAACAATGTTGTCATGTTTTAAGTGGTTGTCAGAAACAAATCCCTTCTTGTTCATTCGAGAAAGTTTCTAGTGACCTCTGAACTAGCTGGCACATACACAATTAAGTCTAGTATATTCGGTAGAGACCTAGTCGACCTCAGTCCGACGTCTAAACTACAGGATATACTATTCCAATGCGCAGAGCTTTTGAGAATATAGGAACTTCACTACATTAGGATGCTGCAAGAGAAATATGAAAGCCGTTGGAAGGACACAGTTGGGAGAGGAGCTCTGGCTCTCCTTCGAAGGGTGACAAAGAAAGAAATGGGCATCAGTATATAGGGATGGTGCTTATATGCAGCAGCACTCTGACTTCAGAGCAGTACAACGTCATCCCCACATGTCGGTCCATGGGAGCACTGCTGAAGGATTCTCCGAATCCAGTCTGATGCTAGAGATTTTCTAAAGGTAAGGAATCTGCGGTCAGAAGTATCCATAAGTACAAGTATTTCTATAAGTCTATTTCTAACATTTGAGAATTCAAAGTAAGGGAACAAATTGTCTACAGAAGGGATTGTCCACTATTTTGCATAAGCCATTCCCTTCAATCCCATAAAAATTAGGAAAAAGCCTCTCCTGTGAGCGGTAATTTTAAACCAAGGAGTTGCTACAACAGCAGCACTCTTTGCGGATATTCTGCTTGCAGATAACTTCATGGCTGCTACATAGCAGTGCTTAAATGTTTGCACTGGACGGGAAATAAGGAAGTGTTTGTTTTTTTGTTGCCAAGGTGAGATTCCTTACCACCTGCCTTTGCGGTTTGTTAAAAGCAAGAGCTGGTCATTATTTAAGCTTGTAAATCTATAATCTATATGACCTGCATATGCTGTTTACCAAAATTGGTTATGATACTTAGTTTGTGGACTTCACTGGTGCCCTTTCATGAGGCTCTATAGGAAAATGCTACTTACCAATATGCATCTGTTCTTGGCATGTAGAGCTGCAGAGTTGCACACTGTGCATAGATCGCCACCTAGTGTTGGGCCCGGATGTTTGCAGTTTGTTGTTGTCCTGAAAAGTTCTTTGGAAGTCACGAGATAGGTGACTCCTCCTTTGGACCACACTGCGCATGGGCATCGGCTCCATCCCCAGATTGGTTTTCGCCATTAGGGAAATGATGGAGCTTTGCAAGAAAAAGGAAGGATGCCCATGTAAGTTGTATGTAATTAAGATAATACTGGAACAGACCAGGGTAGCCGGGGATGCGGGTGGGCGTGTGCAACTCTGCAGCTCTACATGCCAAGAACAGATGCATACTGGTAAGTAGCATTTTCCGTTAAAGGCATATGAGCTGCAGATTGCAAGCTGTGCATAGATTGTATAGCAGTACCCACTCTTAGCGGCGACCACCCCTATCTGTTGCAGTAGTTTGGAATAATGTTGTGAGAACAGCCTGGCCCACATTAGCTTGTTGTTTGGTTTGTACATCTACACAATAGTGTTTTGTGAAAGTGTGCAGTGTAGACCATGTAGCTGCTCTGCAGATGTCATCTAGGGGAATGTTGCCTAAAAATGCCATTGAAGCCCACATATTTCTTGTAGAGTGGGCTTTAGGAGGAACAGATAACGTACGTTTAGCTTTGTGGTAACAAATCTGTATGCATTTGACAATCCATCTAGCTGTCCCAGATTTTGAAATGGGATTACCCTTGTGTGGTGGTGAGAAAGACACAAAAAGTGGTTTTGTTTTTCGAAAGAATTGTGTCCTTTCTATGTAGTATAGCAATGCTCTTTTGACATCTAACGTGTGAAGAGCTCTTTCTGCTACTGTCTGTGGTTGCGAGAAGAAAACGGGCAGTTCCACCGATTGATTGAGATGGAAGGGAGAAATTACTTTGGGCAAGAATTTTGGATTAGTACGCAGAACTACCGTATTATGGTGCATTTGCAAGAAGGGTTCTTGAATGGTTAGTGCTTGTAGTTCACTAACTCTCCGCAGAGAAGTAATAGCTACTCGAAATGCAACTTTCCACATTAAAAACTGTAATTCACGGGGGGCGTGGCTACGAGCCGACCGCGATGGCTGTGTAGCGAGAGAGCTCTAGCACCGAGGCAGCTCCTGTGACAGTAATCCGACACAGAATCCGCCTCCAGCGTACCACTGTCGACGGATTCGGAGTGAGGCAATCCTGCGACGCCGGCTGGCGTTTCCCCGGCTGAAATTGGACTCGGTTTGCCGGTGGGGCGTGTGTGGCTTGGTGGCGGCACTGCCGGGAGAGAAAGCACCGGCCTGCCGTAACACTGCCCCCCGCCCGGAAGTGGCCGCGAGACGGGCAGCTATACCGGAAGGAGGTCATCAAGACGACGACCCTCCCCAGAAGTGACTGCTGCTCCCCCACCGGTGCTGGGCCATAGCGAACGGGGATCCCCCAACGGAGTGACCCCCCCTCACAGTCCGGATTGCCCGGGGGCGTGGAGGCTCCGTGAGTACACTGTAACCAGCCCGGCGGAGGGTACGGGGCCGGGAGAACGGGAGCGCGGAGTGCGCCATTGCGTGTAGGAGTGGTGGGGCTGAGTACTCGGCGGACATTGGTGGCAGTACAGCGCCTACATACCGGATGGCAGAGCAGCAGGTAGAGCGTCCATAGACGGAGGGCGCAATAGATTGGCAGTGCGGGGGAGCGTGTGGTGCCTCTGACCCACAGGGCTGTGAGTGACGACAATTCCTGGCACTGAGCCAGAGTCCCGGACTTCTGGGCGCAAGGACAGCACCCCCCCTGGCCTGAGCCACAGGACTTGGTCCCTCTTTGGCGCCTCCGCGCCTGCAGCTGCCCGGCTCTGTTTCTGGCCGTGGGAGGGAGGAGGCGGTAACGACAGCAGTCGACTGGAGAGACACAGGACCCTGGGTTTCGAGATCCACCGGAGGCCCTCGCGCGCCGGAAAAGTTTACTCTGACCGCTGCCCCCTGCCCAACGCCACTCTTGAGCAACACACCCGGAGGAGTGGGGGAGCTTCCACGTTTGGCGCCATTTTTCAGTCACGAAAGTCCGTTGAAGCGGCCCCTCACGTGCTGACGGCCTGCAGTCATGGCGAACAGAGGTCACAGAAGTGCAGCTGCACAGGCGAAGCTAGAAAAATATGCCTTTGAAAAAAGCGCCACAAATATCTCAGAGAGTCGTCCCCCGGGGGGCAAGAGTCCGGAAGGTGAGGGCACTAAGAAAGTGACTTTGGAGGACTTGATGAAGATGCTCACGAGCGTGCAGGCGACAGTGGGAGCAATCTCTACTGACGTTGGGCTGCTGAGGGCGGACTTCCACAAAATGACGGAGCGGGTGGCCCAGGTGGAAGTGGTCACTAAATCGCTGGTGGAGGACACCTCTGAACTACAGCTGGCCACTGAGCGCTTAGAAGCGATTGCCAAGAAACTACAAGACCGCCTGGATGATCAGGAGGGGAGGTCGCGAAGAAACAACGTTCGCATCCTGGGCATTCCGGAATCTGAAGGCAAACGCTCGATGGATTTGTATGTGGAGGAGCTCATCACGACAAAACTACAGCCGAAGGGCCTCTCCCGGTTCTTCTCTGTCGAGAGGGCGCATCGAGTCCCGGGGGGGACACCGAAACCTGGGGCGGCTCCGCGGCCGGTGCTGGCCAGACTCTTCAACTTCAGGGATAGGGATGCCATACTCCAATCGGCCAGGAATTCCGCCCCAATCAAGGTGCTGAACTCCACTGTAGCGTTCTTCCCTGACTATACAGCTGAGGTGGCCCGAAGACGTAAGACTTTTATGGACGTCAAGAAGAGCCTGCGGGACAAGGACATACCATACTCTATGTTATTTCCGGCACGGTTGAGGGTCGTGGACACTCACAGGGCATGGTTCTTCGACACACCGGATGCGGCGAGGGAATGGCTGGACGGATGGAGGCGAGTGGAGGCGCCGAGGCGAGATAGACGAACTCAACGCGACAGAGGCTCCCAGCAACAGTCGGACCAGGAGCCTTCCCAGGGCCATAGCCAAGACCTGTTTGCGGAGCCGGGTCTGGAGGAGAGAGAAAGTTCCGAGGAGTGAGGACTGACGATCGTGTGTCATGTATTGCTTGTGGTCACTTGGGCCCAGTACAGGGCCGAGCAGCTGAGATCGTATGGAGCTGCCGTAGGGTTGAGGAGCTTCACACCCCCGACAAGCAAGTACAATGGGTTGGGATGGGGCAAAGCGCTCTGCTAAGTTGGGGGAGGCGGGTGGTTTCAGACCCGTACAGCAGGGAGGCAGGGAGGGGGGTGAGGGGGGATGGTTGATTGTTTTGGCTCTAGATTTTTTGTTTACCTGTTGTATTGTTTGGTTTATTTGTTGTTATGTTTGGCACAGCACAAACTTCACTGCACTGAATGAGGGTGACCTGGTCATAGGTGACGTTGCTCCACTACGTTCATTCCTCCTGGACTCATACCGCACCCTGACAGATGGCGACACACTCACGGGATACACCTGAGTTCCATATGACAAGCCCCTCCCACTCTATGACACTGACAGCACTCACATGGAATGTTCGGGGATTGGGTGATAAGGTGAAGCGAGGCCTAGTGTTACAATATTTGAAACGCTGTAAGCCGGCGATAGTTATGCTGCAGGAGACCCATTTAGTGGGCACGGCCTCTAGAGCGATGGACAGGTGGGGATACAAATTCGTCACCCATGCGGACTTCTCGTCCGGTTCTAGAGGGACTGGAATCCTTATACGGAAAAATTTCCCATTGGTATGCACACACACGAGGGTGGACACTCAGGGCCGCTTCGCAGCGGTAACAGTACAGTGGGAAGGCCAGCTCTTTAATTTCGTGTCAGTATACATCCCGCCTAATTTACACACCGAAGCTCATACTGCTCTAGCCTCCTTCCTCCTCGCATTACCGACAGCGACACTGGTTGTAGGGGGAGATTTCAATGACGTGGTGGACCATACCCTTGACAGACACCCACAGGCTGCGACGGTGCGGGGAGGCGGGCGACTCTCCGGCCTGTTGGACGCCTTGGGACTGACGGACTGCTGGCGCTACAAACACCCCCTTGACAGAAATTACACATACTACTCAGCAACACATAATTGCCTATCACGGATTGACCATGTGCTCATGTCCGGTGAAGGGCTTGGTGGGGTCGAAGAAGTGGCCATCTGCCCCAGAGGTATCTCCGACCACTCCCCTCTCCTGCTCACGTACACGAGTCGCCGCGCGCACAGGTGCCGTACGTTCCCGATCCATGCAAGTTATTTACAACATGCCCCTTTGAAAAAATCACTCACCACTACTGCCGAGCACTATTTTCGGGAGAATGTGGGCACAGTGGCCTCCCAGAGTACTCTGTGGGAAGCGTTTAAAACAGTGCTGCGGGGGCAAGCGATTGCGTCGGTGACGGCACACAGGAGAACACAACAGCAAGAACTCTGCGCCCTGGAGGAGGCCCTCACAGTGGCCATCTCTAGACAGGAATCCAATCCATCTCTGGGAGCTGCCCAAGCGGTCCGGCTGTGCCGAGTAGAATGGATGGCGTACCAGCGAGAATCGGTTAGGGCGTCACTCCAGGCCACCCGCCATAGAGTGTACGAACTGGGCGATAAAGCGGGAAAGATGTTGGCCTGGCTCGATAAAAAGGAGCGGGCTGGCAGGGTTATTGCTCAACTGACACTGCCTGACGGACGGGCGACCTCTGACCCCGGGGTTATTGTCGACCTGCTGGCGGATCATTACGAAGCTATCTACGCTCCTCAGGCGGGGTTCACGACGGAGGAGGCCTATGACTACATCAAGGATCTGACGATCCCCTGTCTCTCGCCGGAAGAGGCACTCTTGTTGGAGGCCGATGTTACCGTGCAGGAAGTGAGGGACGCGACTGAGGCGTTGGCGTCTGGGAAAGCCCTGGGACCCAACGGCATCCCGGTGGAATTGTACAAACAAACGTCCCAGACGACTGCCCCCCATCTGCTTACCATGCTCGAGGACAGCCTAGAATTGGGAATGCTGCCGAGCGAACAGCGCCTGGCCGCTATCATCCCGATCCATAAACCCGGTAAGGCGGCGGAGGAATGTACTTCCTACCACCCCATTTCCCTGCTCAACGCGGAGCCAAAGATACTCGCCAAGTTATTGGCTTTGCGATTGACCCCCCACCTTGCCACTCTAATTCACCCGGACCAGTCCGGCTTCATGCAGAATCGCAATACCTCGCATAATTTGCGGCATTTACAGGCGGTCCTGGCTCGCAAGGAGAGTATACGGGAACCAGCGGTACTGCTCTCCCTGGACGCCACTATGGCGTTCGATACGGTGGAGTGGCCTTATCTCTTCGCGGTGCTCCGACGCATGGGCTTTGGGCCTCGCTTTTGTGCGTGGGTCCGCCTTCTGTATACTAGCCCCCTCGCGCAGGTTGTGGCAAATGGCCACATCTCTAGGACCTTCCCGCTTGGGCGTGGGACGAGACAAGGTTGTCCGTTGTCTCCTCTATTGTTTACGTTAGTCCTTGAGCCGTTGGCGATTTGGGTGAGATGGGAACCCTCAATTAAGGGTATCCAGTGGTCACCAACGTGGGAAGATCGGATATCGCTATACGCCGACGATGTCCTGCTCTACCTCACCGCCCCGCGGAAATCTGTCCCGGAACTGCTCAATGTCTGCGAGAAGTTCGGGAGGGTATCCGGCTATAGGATTAACTGGGCGAAGTCGGTGCTGTTCGTTCTTGCTGGCCACCCCCCCCCACTTCCGAGGGGCTGTCCGTTAGCGTACACTGCTGCCCCCTTTAAATATCTGGGGGTCTACATTACTCCTAGTCCGGACGTATTCCACACTTTGAACCTGAGACCCCCCCTGGAGCGGTTTGTTCGGGATGTCAGGGTGTGGCGCTCCCTTCCACTTACTCTTTTGGGCAAAGCTGCCCTGTTCAAAATGATGGCTCTGCCTCGTTTTTTGTACCTCCTGGAGAATACGCCGTTTCCGGTGCCCCCCGCCTACTTTAAGGCCATCTCGGCGGCAATCTCTAATCTGCTCTGGGATGGAAAGCCGGCCCGCATTGCGCAGAGCAAGCTGGTGCGGGACTGGTACGATGGGGGGATAGCGCTCCCTAGTATTGAACTGTATTACTGGGCTGCCCACCTTAAACAGATCAACTACTGGTTACATGTCCCACACACAGACCCAGCCTACATGGCGGACAGGCAGAATATCGAACCCAGAGGTCTGCTGAGGAACCTCTATAGCCGCAACGTCCCATCAGGGCTACAGGGCCCGACACGTCACACGATCCAACTCTGGTATAAAGCACACAGGCACCTGCACTGCGCACACACTGTTACACAGATGACGCCCCTATGGGACTCACACAGGTTGGGTTACATGGGCAATACCAAAGGGTTTAAGGCATGGGACGACATTGGAATTTCAGTGGTGGGGGACCTCTGGAAAAATCACAGAATCGTGGATTTTGGGTTCTTGCAGGCCAAATATGGTATGGGAGAGTCCGAACGATACCGATTCATGCAGATACGGCCATTCCGGCAGATGCGACTCTGCAGGAATCTACCCCTCTTGAGGACCGCCTGCTGACCGAGCACATGCCCCAAAAAGCCACTTCATACACATACAGGAAACTAGTTAACAATCTCCCTGACTTGTTGTCCAAATTGCGCTCCAATTGGGTAGCGGACATAGGGGACCTTGATGACTCGGAGTGGCAGGAGGCTCTCTCATCACCTTGCGAATCGGCGATTCCGTCCAGGCTTAAGCTGGTGCAGTTGAAAGTCCTGCACCGTACGTACTATACCCGGACGGTTCTATACAAAATAGGAAGGGCTGATCAGGAGTACTGCCTCCGCGGATGCGGAGAGCGGGGGACATTCTTCCACACCATTTGGGATTGCGGGAGGCTGGCAGGGTATTGGACAGCAGTGTTCCGCACTATTTCCCAGACTGTGAATGTTTCCCTGCAGTTAGACCCGCGCTGCTGCTTGCTGAACATTTGGGAGGCCACGGACTTGACCCATCGGCAGCGGGACTGGGTGGTGTTGGGCCTGATGGTTGCGAAGCGTAATGTGGCTAAATTGTGGGGATCACCTGTGGTGCCCAGGCTGAGGGATTGGTGCAGCGATATGGATGACGCAATGGTGGCGGAGAAGGCGGTGTTTGTCCGGAGAGGTTGCCCCAGGAAATGGGGTCTGATCTGGGGGGCGTGGAACAAGTACAGGGGAGACATCTGCGAACCTCCGGGAGATGATTTGGATGAGGGTTTGTCGGATTGAGTTTTAGAATTTTAACGAGGGAGTGTGTGCTGAGGAGTTCGCTAGCCTTGGTGGACGCCTGCTGTTGCTTGAAAGGGGGGAGCCGGGAGGGGTCAAGGACTACGTCACTAATGTTCAGATGTTTTGATGACACCTATGGATCTGTCTACCCTCTGGGTACACTTTGTGGTTGTATTTGATGGCTGTGCTCTTATTGTTTGGTATTGTTTGGTTCTACGGTTAAAATGCAGACCTTTGTGACTTCCGACAAAATTGCCAACGTAAAGATGCACGCATGGAATAGTTGCCGCCGGGCCTCAGGGATGCCGGCTAAACGGCTGTGTAAATTTCCAATTTCCACCATTATCGCTGAAATGTTTGAGGCCGGCCCCAGAGGTTGTAGGCATTCAACTGTATCTTGATTTGAGTGTGCAATAAAGGTCTTTAAAAAAAAAAAAAAAAAAAAAAAAAACTAATTCACATTTGTGTGAGGGTTCGAAGGAAGGTCCCATTAACCGTGTGAGAACAAAATTTAAATTCCACACAGGTGAAGGTGGTACTCTGGGAGGAATTATTCTTTTAAGGCCTTCCATAAAGGCTTTAATGGCTGGCAGAGATAGATGTTGTCTGTTTTGCAGATATGCTGCTATTGCAGCAAGATGTAGTCTAATAGACGTATAGGCTAAGTTACATCTTTGGAGATGCAGTAAGTATCCTATGATGTGTTGAATAGACACATCTAGGGGATTAATATTGTTGTTGTGACAATATATGACAAATAGTTTTCACTTGGCTGCATAACATGCCCTAGTGGTAGGATGTCTAGCTTCTTTTATGACATTCATGCAGTCTGGAGGAAGGTTCAGATATCCAAATTCTAGGATTTCGGGAGCCAGTTCGCAAGGTTGAGCTGTGCTGGGTCCGGGTGTCTGATCTCTCCACGGTTCTGTGTTAAGAGGTGTGGAGACAGGTGCAATTTTTGGTGCGGTACTACAGACAGTTGTAGCAGTGTGGTGTACCACGGTTGTCTGGCCCATGTTGGAGCAACTAGGATGAGGGTCAGAGAATGCTGCTGTAGTTTGCGTACTACTAGTGGCATGAGTGGTAGAGGTGAAAAAGCGTACACAAATCTGTTTGAACAGTTCATCCATATCGCATTGCCTTTGGACAGTGGGTGTGGATATCTGGCGGCAAAGCTTTGGCATTTGGCGTTTTCGTGGGTGGCAAATAGGTCTATCTGAGGTCGTCCCCACATCTAAAAGAATGGCTGAGGAACTTGCACATGAAGTTCCCACTCGTGGGTCTGTTGTGATTGACGGCTTAACAGATCCGCTATGGTATTTTGTACTCCTGGAACATGCTGGGCTAGAAGGAATATGTTCTGAGATATAGCCCACCGCCATATGTCCTATGCTAGTTGAGAGAGTTGCAGGGAGTGTGTGCCTCCCTGCCTCTGTATGTAATACATGTCTGTCATGTTGTCTGTGCGGACTAACACAGCTTTGTTTGATACTTGCTTGTGGAAAGCTTTTAGTGCTAGGAATATTGCTAGTAACTCTAGATGCCTTGCATGGTGTGTTGCAGTAGGTGGGCTCCCCAGCCGGAGAGCGATATGTCCGCTGTCAAGATTATCTGAGGAACTGGATCTAGGAACGGACGTCCCTTGGAAAGGTTTTTGGTGTTCCACCACTGCAGAGAGCGAGGAGTCCGACCGTCTACCAACACTAGGTCTGTTACGTGCCCTTGTGCCTGGTTCCATTGACGTGATAAACACTTTTGTAGCTGACGCATTTGAAGTCTTGCATGGGGTACTATGAAAATGCAAGAGGCCCTCATCCCTATGAGTTGCATGAACACTCGTGCTGGAAGGGAGTGTTGTAGCTGAAACGTTGTTAGAAGAGTTTGCATGCTGGCTATCCTTGCTGGAGTGGGGTAAGCTAGCGCTGTTGAGGTGTTTATGTGGCACCTAGGTATTGTTGTACTTTGGATGGTTGTAGATGAGACTTGGTGTGGTTTATTGTGAACCCCAAGTTGTGGAGCAGTTGGATTGTGGCATGAGTGGGTTCCACGCATTGATTTTATGAGCCAGTCGTCGTGGTACGGGAAGTAATGGATGTGCGGTCTTCATAAATGCGCTGCCACTACTGCTAACCACTTGGTGAATACTCTTGGTGCTGTTGTGACTCCCAATGGGAGTACTTTCAATTGATAATGTTGCCCGTCTAGGACAAATCTGAGATACTTCCTCTGAGCCTTATGAATGGGAATGTGGAAGTATGCGTCCTTGAGATCTAGAGTAGCAAGGAAGTCGTTTTGTAACAGGATCGGAAGGACCTGTTGGAGTGTAACCATATGAAAATGGTCTGACTGTATGTATATGTTTAGCGGTCTGAGGTCTAAAATAGGCCTTAGAGAGCCGTCCTTCTTTGGAGTCAGAAAATATAGAGAGTAAACCCCCTTGTTTTGTTGGTGCAGGGGAACTGATTCTATTGCACTTTTTTGTAGCAGAGATACTACTTCTTGCTTTAACAGTGATAGATGTTCTTGTGACATTGGACGCTGTTTGGGTGGTATGTTTGTGGGGGTAGATGTTAGTTCTAGACAGTAACCTGACTGAATAATTTGTCGCACCCATCTGTCTGATGTGATGTTGGTCCAGGCAGGAAGGAATTGTTGCAGTCTTACCCCCACATGAGTGGAATGTTGGGGGGGGGAGGGGAGGAAAGTCATTGGGTAGGGTTAGAGACAGAGCGGGAGTTGTTGGTTTTGCCTCTGCCTTTGTTGTTGTTACCCCTGTAACCCCCTCTCTGGTAGCCCTTAGTGAATCTGGAATGGCTAGGGGTTTTGTAAGAAGTGGAGGGACTTTACGAGGAGTAGCCTCTTGTGTTGCCTCTGTATGATGAGCGATGAAAAGAACGTCTGGGAGCTTGCTGCTGCAAGGCTCCCATAGATTTTGCTGTATCGATGTCTTTTTTTCATTTTTTCTAAAGACACGTCAACATTTGGGCCAAATAAATGTGTCTCATCAAATGGCTGATTAAGGATAGAGTTTTGTACTTCAGGTTTAAAACCTGAAATACGTAGCCAGGCATGTCTACGTAGAAGGGTGCTGGTATTGATTGTCCTTGAGGCGGTATCTGCAGCATCTAGGGCACAACGAATGGAAGTATTAGTAATATTTTTACCTTCCTGTATAAGTTCACTGGCCCTATTTTTGTATTCGTCTGGTAGGTGCTGCATTATGGACTCCAGTTCATCATAATGTGCCCTATCATATCTTGCAAGCAATGCCTGGGTGTTGGCAATGCGCGAGATGTTAGCTGCTTGTGACGCTGTTCGTTTGCCGGAGGCGTCAAGGAGCTTAGATTCTTTGTCTGGTGGTGAGCCCTCACCTGATGTTTGAGAATTAGCACGTTTACGTGCATTAGACACTACTAAAGAATCTAATGGTGCTGGACCTTTAATATAAACTGGATCTGTAGGGGCAGCTTTATATTTTTTCTCAATGTGAGGATTGAGGACCCTAGCCCTGACAGGATCCTTAAAAACGTCTGTTGCGTGCTTGAGGACACCCTTAAGCATTGGCAAAATGGCAGCAGACCTTTGTGTGTTATCAAAAGTGTCTAATAGGAAATCTTCCTCCACCGCATCGGTGTGTAAGTCCACCCCATGATATTTGGCAGCTCTTTGTACTAGTAGGTTAAAACCTTCCTCTGGTGGGGAAGGTCTGGAAGGGTATACATCGTCTTGTGGGATGTAAGGCACATCAGGGGTGTTGTAATCATCCCATGGATTAGGTGACTGAGGGGGACTATTGGTCCCTGCTGGGTCATGTGCACCCCACCTGTGTCATCAGAGTCTGTGTCTACATCATCGTCTGGATTAGTGGATGGTGTAGGTGAATGATTTGGTGGAGGAGGTGGAGGAGGAGGCAATATTAAACAAAGGAAGGAGAGAGAGAGAATATGGATTCGTTCTCCCTAAGTTACGTTTATGAACAAGAAGAATCCATAAAGTTATGGGTTGACAGTGTCCCTACTGTGGTTGGGAGCAAGTCTGATGTTTTTGGGTACCCCTCACACACCAACAGGCCCCTTGGTGTCATGCTTCATCATCGGGGTCATCGTATCCCTCTACGGGATACGGCGTGCTGCGACCTGCGTTTGCGCGGGAGCACTTTTTGACTATGTGTGGTGTATAGTGAGGGGTGTTTTTATATAATATTGTGAGTGAGTGTAGTGGTGGGGTTAGGGGTAGTGAGTGGAGATTTAAAAAGGACCCGACTCGTGGGGTTACACAAAAACTTTAATTGGTCCCCGAGTTGGTACTGTTAAAAAGGAATACAAGAGGAGGTGTGGCGTAGTATTATGTGCGCCGCCTCTTTGTGTGTGTCAACATGTTTCGATGTAAGAACATCTTCTTCAGGACTGGGGTACACAAAATCCCCACCTTACTCACGTTTTTCTAATCTCTTTCTATGTATATACAAGAAAAGTGATATTAACAAGTGAAGGTCTATCAATGTACCTATACTTTAGCCGCTAATTTGCTGACCTGTAGAGAGAAAGGACAAAAAGTTTTTTTCAGGTGATCCTTTCCTTCAAAAAGACCATGGGTTTATTGCATCCGTGGTGTTGGTCATGCAAAAAAAGTGCGGTTTAGAAAAATTTGTTGAAAATTATTATTTAGGGCACGAAGGTGTCAATCTACACATAATTAACGTGCCTATTGTGAAAATAATTTTGAAAAAATTCGAAAAATGTTCGAAAAAAGAACACATACAAGACAGACAAACATATAACATAAAGCACACGCTCTAGATTCAGGCCATGTTAAGTGCCCTGTAATATTATCAATGTTTTGTAATTGGTGGTGAGGCCTCTGTGATGTTAACAGTGATAAAAGAAACATACTGTAAAATAAGGAGTTCATTGCTCCATGAGACCGTGTCTAACGTAGGGGTTACCCGGGCTTCCTTGCTGCCTGTAAAAAGAAGGGTGGACAAAATATACACCTTCTGCTGTTTCTGTTTTTTAGTACTTACATATTGTTCAGGGTTTGCCAGACTCATCCGTTTTAGGTATTACTCACGGGTCTATGAGGAGAATCCCTCTTCGCTGCCCCTTACGCCGGCTCTGCTGTATCTGGGAGTGTGTTTTCAAGTGGCCTTTTATGTGCTTGTTACCACGCCCTTATTCTTGATAATTGGCGGCCGGGGAGGCCCATATTTGGTCTGCCGGTAATTAATTTCATTCTCTGTTAATTTGTTAAGGGCCGCGCCTGTATTGCGGTCTTCCGTCTTTTTTTCGTCTTTTTTTAGCGCATGCGCGTTGGATTTGCTTTTTCTCGCGCAGCGCATGTATTGCAATCGTGAGTCTTTGGCTGGCGCATGCGCACTGAGCTGGGGAAAAAGTCTCTTCTCCGCGCATGCTCCTTTTAATGATCTCACATGCTTCAGTCTTTCCTGTTTTTTGTATATATACAAAGGTTTCGGTCCCATAGACTGTATGTGTGGGGCAAGGGGGAAATGACTTATTGCAGCAACAGCCCAAGGGGATTTTTATACGAGATATTGTTTATTCATATTCTCAGAGTAGGAGGTTTTTAATAAATGATAGTGTTAGCGCCTGGTTTGGTGTCAGTGATGTTTCAGTTCAGGACAATGTTTACATCTTCAATTGCCCCCATGGAATGTCATCATTCAGGCCTGATATATGGGTCCCCAAACGGAAAACCCAACACTGTTCCTTCTCAAAAAGACCATGTTCTGTGCGCAATTGTTCAATTACGGTCCAGTAGATGTCATTGACACAGTGTCCCATTTCTAAAAAATTAGTCGCCATTTTCGTGGTGCTTTTCTTGCACCGTATATTGCTCTTGTTTTCGTTGAGTCTTGTTTTGACCGCTCTGGTTGTCATGCCAATGTATTCCAAATGGCAGGGGCACGAAATCATGTAGACAACGTTTTTGCTGTTACAGTTCGTCATCTTTCTTTGGTCCCATTTCGTGCCATTGGCGAAGGTCAGTTGTTTACTCCTCTTCGTTAGATGACAGCTGGCACAGTTGCCACATGGGAAATGTCCCTGTGTACCATGTACAGAGGGTTGTCGTTGGGGAGATGTTCTGGGGCGTGTATGTACAAGAATGTCCTTAAGGTTCCTTCCACGTCTGTGAGAAAACATTGGTTTTTCAATCACCAAGTCACCACAATTCAGGATGCACTAGTAGGTTAAAACCTTCCTCTGGTGGGGAAGGTCTGGAAGGGTATACATCGTCTTGTGGGATGTAAGGCACATCAGGGGTGTTGTAATCATCCCATGGATTAGGTGACTGAGGGGGACTATTGGTCCCTGCTGGGTCATGTGCACCCCACCTGTGTCATCAGAGTCTGTGTCTACATCATCGTCTGGATTAGTGGATGGTGTAGGTGAATGATTTGGTGGAGGAGGTGGAGGAGGAGGAACATTATGGGGAGGTGGTGGAGAAGGGACCCTTAATGGAGAGGTTGCAATGTCTCTCTTCTTGGAGGGGGGGGCGGGGAGGTGCTGGCGCCTCAAGTCGTCTTTTCTTGGCAAGTCAATTGACCGGTCTTAGGATCCTTTACAAGAGTTTTCTGATTGGGATCCGGTGTGAAAATTTTCTCTGAGTAGGGCAGATCCTTCGGCATCGAAGTTTTCTGCTCCGTAGTTTTTTTCGGCACCGAGTCGGTTGCTGGGCTTGGGTCTTTTGGCTTAGAAGTGTGCTCTTTTGAAATGTCTGTTACCGGGACCTGTTTTTTCGGTTCCGGGTGTTTTTTCGGCTCCGAAGCGTGTGAATCCGGAGCTTTAGTCGGAGTGCGGTTTCGGCATCAATGAGCCGCTGCCAGTCTTCGGCGCCGTGTGCTTAGGTGTCGGAGCAACGGTCAGCGTGGTTGAGGAAAATGGCTTCTTTGGTGTCGGTATATGATCGGCACCGGAGATAGGCTGGCTTGAGCTACCTGAAGGCTTAGTGGGCTTTTTTGCGGGGCCCGAAGGCGGGGCGTGGGAAGCAGTCTCTCGGTGTGTACCCGGGCCCGAAGGTGAGGGTGTGACCGAAGCCTTTTTTGAGGGTGTCGAGGAAGGGTTGGGTTCGACGGTCTTACTTACGACCGGTTGAGCTGGAGTGATGTCCTCGACGTCGGAGTCTTCGGCGTCTGAGGAGCTGGTATTCTCTTCGGCGTGCTGGTGTTCTGGCACGTCGACTCCCTCTTCAAAGATGTCGTCGGGGATCGAAGCTGACGAGCGAGCCATAGTTCTCCGAGCTCGTCGGTCCCGAATCGTTTTCTTGGAGCGGAATGAGGCTCAAGCGGAACAGTCTTTGGCCTCGTGCTCTGGTTAGAGGCAAAGGTTGCACACCTCATATAGGTCGGCGTGGGAAAACTTCGACCCACGTCGAGGACACTTCGTGACTGGCGTCCTTTCCATGAGCCAGAAAGTAAGGCCTAGGTAGGCCAGAAGGCCTTCGTCGACGACCGGAATCGAAGACTTCGAAGTGGTGAAGAATCGCGTCGATGTGGAGCGCGATCAAAACAATACCGTCGAACTGGGTGAGGATTGCGCGCCGAAGGAAATTCGGTTCCAAACTGGAGCGCAGGAAACACATCCGAGCCAGATGGCGGAAAAAACAATCTGGGGATGGAGCCGATGCCCATGCGCAATGTGGTCCAAAGGAGGAGTCACCTATCTCGTGACTTCCAAAGAACTTTTCAGGACAACAACAAACTGCAAACATCCAGGCCCAACACTAGGTGGCGATCTATGCACAGTGTGCAATCTGCAGCTCATAAGCCTCGAACATGCCTTTTTCTTAAAATGTGGGGAGAATCTCAGCTTTGAAAGATTCTAAGGGGGTGGGCTGTTTAAGTTTAGAGCGCCTTCTTCTAGTTTGACAAGAGTTAAAGGTTGTACATGGTATTATGTTAAATGGCTAAATGTCGATACTGCTTATTTAACATCTAAACCGAGTGTGGGAAACGATGAAATGTACCAATGGTGAACTGTAGTTGCATGCAAGTAACATTCTGTGATTATTTTGTTTTCTCCTGTATCTCTTGGAGTCGGCAGTACTACATTTTTCTCACCTATCTAGTATGTAGGTTACATGGTATTTGTACAGCAGAGACCTAGCCAAAATGCAGTGGAGTACTGTGCAGGGCCAAAGGCAATTAGACAGTCAATGCGTAATAAGAGAGTAGCTGGGTTCTGGAAACAGAGGTGTCTTGTTTCTACATTGTGGGGTAGTGTTTTTTAAAGAGATGAGTTTTCAACTTTTTCCTGAATTGGAGCAGAGATAGGTGGTCCTGATGAACACAGGTATGCTGCTACAGATCTTGGGTAAATAGATGGAAAACGTCTACTTGTTTATTCTTTATTATAGTTCTTACTCTATATTTGGATAGTGTACTGCCTACAAGTGTGCCAAAAAACACCAGAGAGGGCGAGTGGTCCTCAAGATAAGCAGGGGCTGCAGGTCAGGACTGCTTCGTAAATGATGGAGCTTGTTTTGAAGACAGTAAGGAACGGCTTAGGGAGACAATCATTTCAATCAGGATGGGGGTGATACAATCACAATTTGTCAGGTCCTGGAAAAGATGTGCTGCGGCGTTTAATAATGCCCTAAAGGTTGGCAATGTGAGGTCTATAAGGTAAAAGAATAGGCTCTCCCTCCATCCACTTACAAGAGGAGGAGGGCTTAAACAATAGTTCCGAAGAGGTGTATTGGAAGAATATATATATATTTTTTTAGAGAGCTGTTACCAGGCTGTCTTACTTGTTTTTGTCAATGTGTTCCTTGAGGGTGAGGTTGGTGTCCCGGGTCGATCCATGGACTTAGCATTTGGGGTTGGAGCCACAAAGGTTCACCTCATAGAGCCAGGTTTGTACTATTTCTTGCATGTTGTTCTTAGCAAATAACAAATTCTATTTTGGGGTTGAACTGCCGTAAGGTGCTTAGCTCTGGATGAAGTGCAGGTAACGTTTGAGGCGTGAGGAGGCATTCAAGCAGAGTTGTATAATGTTATATTGGTGATTTTGATGCGGTTATCTTGGAGTAGAGCCCAAGAGGTCCCATGTAGAGGTTAACATCACAGGTGACCATATAGTACACTGGGGGACTACGCACATGGCAGGGACTTTTTTAATATGGAGGCCATGTGAATGAACTGCTTACAGAAGGAAAGGTTGGAGAAGGAAAGTTGGAGAACCAGTGTATTCCATTCGAGACTCCAGGGTGTGGATAAGGGTTAAATGGTCGAATGTGCTGAAGGCAGCCAAGAGGTCCAGCTATATCAGGAGACTTCATCTTCATATGTAGTCAGAAGGCCGTCATCTGTGATGTTAAATGTAGTGCTCTCTGTTCTTCAGTGCGATCTAAAGCCATATTGGTGGTCGTGCAAGAGATGGTGAGAACTGATGTGATCTTGGAGTTGAGCATAGACGGTTTTTCAATCATATGCTAATAAGGAGTAGGTTAGTGATGTACCATTAGATGTTAAGTTCAACATGGTCTAGTACTGGTTTCTTTAGGAGTAGGAGGATCTGGCCCATCTGAGTGCTTTTGTGAAGATTCCTTAAGAGGAGGTATTGACGATGGTGAGGAAGGGGTGAGAAAGCTTTCTCGGAGGGAGCTTTGATGAAGGGCAAGGGTAAGAAATCTCCATAGGAAGTGGCTTTGAAGGAGCTGAGTAGGTCGGTAGGATCGGTGAGAGATAGGGCTCTGGGCAGCAACCACTATGTATGTTGAGCTTCTTATGTCTTTGAACACTTTACTCTTGTGTTACAAAAGGCACTGTATTATCACCTCTCTTTTCTTTCTCTCTATACTGTTTCTGTGCCTTTCATTAGGTATTCTTTTTGATCGTCCTGTTAATTTTATGCAGACAGTTCCCCAGCTATCCAACCGGCTTCCTCTCTACAGACTCAGATGATTTCTCACTCATTTCATGTTAACCTTACTAACAGTGAAATACTCTCTCAGCATCTTCTTCTCATGCCCTTCCCACGGTCTATTCTATATCGTCCAACCTCCCTTCTATCCATTTTGACTTTGAAATCGGACATGCTTTTTAATTCTCTACTTTCCGTCTTACCTGTTGTTTCTTCGATCTATCACACCATCCCACATATTTTTCCCCATTCCAACGAAGTTGCTTATCTCTACCTTTGTGCTCTCTAATAGTAGTTAGTGCTCCTCTACTATTTGGACTTGCGGTCTATTCTCCTGCATCTGAGGTCTACCTTTACTTCTTCCCTTCATCTTTTATTTCTTCACCTTCCTGCGGCACAAAGTACTCCACCTTTTCCCTTTCGTTGCTGGCTCCCCTTTCACTCATGTATTATTGTATTGTTTATGGATTTATTTTAACTTATAAAATCTATTCGCTGCCACACTACTCTGTTTTCAGTCTATTCTACTACCTATAACAGCTGTTGTGTATCAGCTCCAATCACCTTATTCATCCCACTCTTCTGGTTTTACTCATATTTTCTCCTTGACTAGAACTGGAATTGCGTCCCTCTCTATCCACTATACAGCTACTTTACACTTCTTTAACTCTCTACTAAAGGAACACTTGCCTACTGCTATGAGTTTATGGGTTATGTAGACAACAGGCACTCATTTCTCGAATCTGTTTGCTACTGCTTCTATTTTTTCAACTTTGTGAGGAAAATACTGTATAAATTGAATACAATCATGATGGACAAGTATTGTTACGGATGACAAGGTAGAACAGAGATAAAAGGAAAGAATATTCTGAAGCTCACCAGAATGCAAGTACTTAACAGTTTATTTTCTACAACTCATCTAATACCCACGGGAGAGTCAAGAGGGAATAGAACCAGAGTGCAACCTCGCGATTACGTCATACCACCTTAGGTACTTGGATGCTGTAGGAATCAAGTCAACCTTGTCCATCCTGTCCTATATGTGACAGTAGTAGCCTATAGAGTCATAAAAAACATTTGGGAGGTTGCCTCATCCATAAATTATCATGGCATGCTTTGTCATAGGTGACCTCTCACACTGGAGTAGGACAGTGCCACTCCAGTGGACTCAACCAAATAAAATTGGGAGCTCTAAGATATTTGTTTTGCAGGACAAATTCACTGGTTCAGATCAAAAGTAAAATATAACTAGGGTTATACCCAAAGGAGATTTCTTTATTAATGGTTATCCCAGGAAAAGGTTAAAATCTGAATTGTGGTATTAGGGTAGAACATAATTGGTTTGCCTAGCCACTTGAGAATACAAACATGTTTCGATCTAACAATAGTGACAAAAAAACGGTCAAAGGATTTCGTCAGGGTAACAAAAAAAACCTTATTCGGACCGTCGTATTTGGAATATCCTAACAACTGGAACACCAAGGTTTGAAAAACGCATGTTCTTCTTCACGCGGGGTAACTCCATCAAAGATGAATTGGTACACACACGGCCCAAAAGAAACATCCAAGTACCTTAGGTGTTATGAAGTTATCCTCTACAACCAAATTAAATCCAGATGTGTTGGCTTCGGAAAGAAACAGAGATAAGCACAGACACTACCTTCTTTGTACACAAAATCCACTGTGCTCAATGTTATTTCCTTAGTGACAAACACATGCACTATATAAAATGGATTTCTAGTAGAATGAATCATAGCCAATCATTATAAGACTTTGTTTTATCACACCACATGCATCATTTGGTTATAATCACTTGCCATCAGACAGATCTTTAGAAATAAGAAAAAAAAACATGTTGTTCACAATTGCAACTAGGTCATTCATAATTGGCAGGGTAACTTTGTTCTTAGCATCCTTGGTAACTTAAGAATTTTCTGATGTAAGAATGCAGAGATCTAGCCAAAGTATAAAAAACATTTTTTTAAATTAACATATATATTGAAGCTCTTTTACACTATACGCTGCGCCCTTTACCAGTATTACATTTAAACACATTAGGGTAATGAAAGTGCCTGTAGTGCTCGCTGAACGTAAACTCTTGGTTTTAGGCTGTAGATAACCCTCATGCCTGCTTATAATTTCACACAGTTAAATCATATGTACGTATCTTGGACAGAACACCACCACTTTCGGTTCATATTCTTTAGCAAAATTACAGATTGCATAATGCAGAGGTATTGATCGGTAAAGGTAGACAAATCAAGCATGACCACAAAAGCGGATATCAAAATTCTTGATAGCCAATAGAAAGAAATGTATCATACACCAGATTACTTTATACTACTGCTTGCCATACATAGAACTCAATTTGAGCTAGCATGCACAGATGTACAGAACTCAGCAAAATAGTTCTTACCAAACGGTTTTCTGGTGCACCAACAATAACTTCATGGAGGATCTCACCACCGCCATAGTGCTGAGCTATAGACAACCCACTCAAGCAATAACAGGTATGATAAAAATCTCTAGCCCTAGAAAAAAAAATACAAGACTTATTACAACTTTCCAACATGTTACTTCCATCATTTTGAGCGCAACACTGCAATGTGGAGTAGAGTTTGTAGTTCAATAACACATTGACTGATAGGGACAGGTGAAACTCGAAGGTAAATGCACACTAGACATGCTCCCTTCACATGTCATTTATTGCCCAGGAAGATAGCATCGATTATGCCTGGTGTTTAATCAGCTCTGAGCTTGTTCCAATAAGGTGATTTACTCTCCCCTTTTATAATCAAGGAGATTCTATCAAAAAAAGTGAAAAAGTGAAATATTTTTAATTTTTAGGATACTATTTCTCTAGTGAACGTGCTAGGCTCTCTCTTAAAGGTGGAAAGACCAGAGCGCAATGTGCTTTTTTAAAATACCCCTCACACACTAAAAAAATCCAATAGTGTCATGCTTCATCATAGGGGTCTTCCCGCCCCTATAACGGGACGGGGCGTGCTACGACCAAACGGATACGCGGGAGCACTTATATTGTGACAGTGACTATGTGTGAGTGCACAGGTGTCAGTGAAAGTGTAGGGACCTCAAAAAGTGATTTATAAAAAAGTTAAAAATTCCCTGGCATAGTAGAAAAAAATACTTTATTCGCTTCTCTAGCTGGGAACGTTAAGAAGGGGTTGTGAGGTAGAGCAGTAGCTTACTACCTGGTCGACATGTTTCGTAAGCAGTCCCCTACTGCTTACTCATCAGGACCAAAAAAGCGATCCCTACTAAAGTATACTCAGTTACTACAGAATATGCCTACTGTCCTATGAACAGTGCAGCAAAAATCAGCTGACTGTTTCGTGCTTCGGGGCATGAGTTGGCCCAGTGAAGCAAAAAAAGAATACAAATAGTACTCAAAAAGCGACCTATTATGGTCTCTGTGGAGAAAAGGAGAAAAAAGAGAGAAAAGCAACACATACACGTAAGTTCTACGTTGTAATCCAAAGAGAAGTACAGACAATTAGCTTTGTACCGGTATGCCTTATATATCAAAGGCAATCATATCCCTACATGTTATAAGGAGGGATATAGCTTTGGTTATAAACAGCGTCTTGTTGCTGATTACGAAAACAGGGACCTTAAACTGCTTGGTTCCACTGTCATCTCGTCTTACATGCACACAAACGCGACTCAATGCATTCTCAATAAACAAGCAATTCAAAAATGAAGGGACCTCCTTCACCTTTGGTTTCTATTAACAAAGGAAACAAGAAAACGCTAGCTGTTAATTCCGCATTTTCTTAGCCCAACAATACGTACACTTTTCAGTTAATTGCAATGCCCCATGAGTTTGCAGGCGAGGGGTGTTCTTCCGCGGTACTGTAAAAACAAAACCGCATCTTGGTTTTACTTATTGCGCCAAGTTCAGAATTATCGTTTGTCCCCGTTACCCATTTATTAGAGACTCGGGGTAAGAGTCTGTTACTCACATGTCCGGCATGGAAAAGACGCATTGTTCCCACCCCCGTGCTCCTCTGATGAATGCCCGGTTAGTCTGTCTCGTGTTCCTTAAGACACAGTCATTTCCGCATTGTCACTCGACAATCTAGTAACAGCTAGAATGTAACCCTCCCCAAAATGGCCACCAACTGGTGGAACACTGTGAGGAGAAAGACGGAAGTCTTTCTACTCTTTCTTGATGTTCACTCGGAGAGTGCATAACGTGAAAGACACATACACAATTCCCAGTACTGCTCTTAGATAATGGGAAAAATCATAATATTTAAATAACATAGTTTTTGTACATTTATCGACTTTTCCATCACCACGCTCATTCTTAAGTATCATTCTCTTGTTGTGTCTACGTTTTCAGCACTTAGAAGTGAGTGTCTGATGATCGCAGTGTTGGTGTGTTTTCCCACTCATTGTCATGCTCACTGTAACTCCGACAGGTGGGAGGGGGGGAGGGGAGGGGGGTGGGGGGGTTGAAAAGACGCACGCGTGCCCCTCATTGTCAACTCTTTGCGCAACATGAGAATTGATACATGCACAATTAATACTACTTTTGGATACCGGAAAAAACTCCTTAGCCAGCAAACCCAGATGATCTTATTTGTGCATTTAGTCGACTCTTCCAACTCAACGCTCTTTATCAAATTACATTCACTTTGTTGTATCCATGTTAAAAAGCAATTAAACAGGAGTACCTGGGGGTCGCAGTGTTGGTGTATTCCCACAGTCTCTGTCATGGTTGCTCTGACAGACACAGGGGGGTGCATGCCCCTGGATACCAACTGTTCAGTAGAGGATGTCATATCATTAACTAGACTGCAGAGAAATCACAGTATATTACGTTGGACAGTTCCTATGGGATGCCTTACAGTTGCGCCCACGGGATGTCATCGTTCAACCCAATCTTATGCGACTGAATACGGAACACCCATCTTTGTTCCTTTTCAAGAAGGGTTCTCTCGTTGCTGACAATTTCAATCACTGTCCATTTTATTTCTTCTGGTTTGTGACCTAGTTCAAGGAAGTGATTGGTCAGTTTTGTACTGGATTTCTTACATTTTATTGTACTTTTGTGTTCGCCTATCCTGATTTTCACTGCCCTGCTTGTCATCCCTACATACTCAAGTTTGCATGGACAGGTGATCAGGTAAACGACGTTCACACTATTACAGTTGCTGAAACCTCTTTGTTCCCAGTTCGTTCCGTTATTGAATGTTATTTTTTTGCTCTTCTGGGTAAGGCAACAAACCTTACACCCTCCACATGGATAATGTCCTTGGACAAAGTTTGGGTTTCTTAGTACAATATTAGTGTCAGTTTTCGGTCTAGTGTGCACCAAAACATCTCGTAAACTCTGAGCTTTTTTGTGGGCAAACATGGGTTTGGGTATCTGTAATCCTCCACTGTTCAGGATCTTCCAATGTTTATTGATTATTTTTGTAATCAGATCTGAGTTGGTGTTATATGTGGTAACACAAATTGGTCGTCTCTCTTCACTCTTTGGTATCTTTGGCTCCAATAGGCTTTCACGGCAGTTGTTCTTTGCTCTTGTGTATGCCTGATTGATGATACGATCTGGGTATCTCCGCGCTTTTAATTTCTTTTTTAATTCCTCCGATTGTTTCTTAAAATTGTCAATCTCTGTGCAATTTCTGCGCAACCGCAGAAACTGACCATACGGGAGGTTGTCCCGCAGGTGTCGAGGGTGGAAACTATTATACATGAGAAGACAATTCTTTGAGGTTCCTTTGAAGTGGGTTGTCGTCATCAGTCTCCCATTCTTCGGAAAGATGTTCAAGTCAAGGAAAACCAAGTTGCTCCTAGAGGTTGTACTTGTGAATCTCAGGAACTCGTCCTGTAGGTTCAGCCAGGTCAGGAATCGTTCTGAAGTCCTTTCATCTCCATCCCAGATGATAAGGATATCATCGATGTATCGTTTCCACACCTTGATGTTGGGTTTGAAAGGGTTATTGGAATTCAGTATCTTCGTCATCTCCAGATGGTGCACATATAATCCAGCTATGCTTGGAGCAAATGTGCTTCCCATACTGGTACCGTGTTTTTGTAAGTATATGGTGCCATTATACTCGAAGAAATTTTCCTTCAGTGCCAAAGAAACACAGTCCATCACAACATTGCGCGGTGTTTGATACTCCCAGAGTTCTTCGAAGAGCACATCCTCGATAATCTCCAGAGTCGCTTGGTGTGGCAGGCTGGTGTACAGACTCTCCACATCACAGCTAATCAATAACTGGGTATTTGGATCAAAGGGTACCTCTTCTAACAAGTTTAGAACATCTTTAGTGTCTCTCAAGTACGTGGAAGTCTTTTGGACCATTGGTCTGAGAAAGGCGTCAGCAAATTTTGAGATCGGCTCCAAAATGGACCCAATGCCCGAGACGATTGGTCGTCCCGGGGGGTTATCCATCCTTTTGTGGATTTTGGGTAGAGTATATAGATAGGGGATTCTAGGATCTTTCTGGCAAAGAAAGTCCCCTTCCTTTTTCGAGATCCAGTCATGTGCCAATGCTTCCTCTACTAAACTCCCAATTTTTGTTCTTATTCTTTCAGTGGGGTCTGTGAGAAGAATTTCATAATTTCTTGTGTCCTGTAACAGCCTCCTGCATTCATTGTCATACTGTTCAATGTTCTGTATGACAGTTGCACCTCCCTTGTCAGCTGGCTTTACTATGATCCTCTTGTCATTACTCAGATCTCGCAACGCTTTCCGTTCTTCGTTGGTGATGTTTTAAAAAACACGTTTCTCCGATGGGTTGATGTTCTCTAACTCCATCATTACTGCCTTCTCAAATGTCAACAGTTCGATCGGGAGAAGATGGTCCATGGGGGTGAACCTGGATTTCGGTCTCAAGTCGGTATCTCCACATTTTGTTTCGTCGTCTTTGTCTTTAAAATAGATCTGTAATTTCAGACGTCGTATAAATTCCTGTACCTCTTTGCAGAGATGGAATTTATCCATGTTTGCTGTGGGTACATACCCCAATCCCTTTTCCAGGACTCCCTTTTGTTGTTCTGTTAGATCGATGTTGGAGAGATTTACTACCAAACTCATTTCTGGTTCCTTGTCGCACCGGTCATGCTCCTTGTTGCTACTCGGGGTGTTTGTTCTTCTTCTGGGTTCCAGTGTACCGTGGTCCCTCTCCGGTTCCTCCCCTTCGCCCGTCCCTGGCGCGACCCTAAAAAAGGAGCCGAAGGATCGTAATAGCTGTAATCTTGTGGTTGGTATCCCCAAGTAGGAAAAGGTCCTTGTGGATGTTGAAAGGGGGGTGGTCCATACTGTTGTTGTCCTGGGTACATCATAGGAGGGGTGAAATTCTGCCAACCTCTCGTTCCTCGAAAGTTGGGCCTCCGGAAATTTCTCCTGTTCCCTCGATACCCTGGACTTCTATTCCGACTGGAATTAGAGCTGTTGGATCCCGAGTCAGATGTCTCGTCATCTGTGGCATTCCCATTCGTTGACTTGTAATCATCCTTTATATAGGGATAGGCTCTTTCTTTGGTCCAACGGTTGTTATCTTTGTTCAGTTTCTCATATTTGCTGTTTTTAAGGGTGGTTTCGAACTCATTCAATGATTTATTCATTGCATCAAGATATTTCTTGATGTCTGCTGGTGATTCATAGCTTTTAATACGTATTTCTATAGTTTGTATTTCTATTTTCAGTTCGTTCGCCAACCTACTTGCAGTTTTTATTATGAGGACAATCCAATCCCTGGTACATCGCCAGGAGATTTTGGACCAGTCGATTTTGAAAGTTTTATCCTGCAAAAAAATAAAGGGTTCGTTGCGGACTACGAGCCCTGACGGTGCAGTGTTCACCTTAAGATATTCCGACATCAGTAGACCGTGAAGTGCTGTTTTTATCTGGGTCCTTCTCAGTTCCTCAAGTTCATCCCAGTCATTATTCTTAGAGGTTGGGGCTGCTGTATTTAGTCCCTCAAAACTTCCCAGGGAGGACATTAGATTGGAGATTTCTTCTTCCGTGAAGGTTAGGCCTAAGTCCGCCATTGGCTGGCAGCAAAGAGAGTAGTATTGGTCGAATGGGGGGGTCCCTTGATCGATCAAGAGCCTGTCTTGGAATGCAGAATCACTTCCGTGCGCTAGCGAGGGTAGTGTTGGTATTTGAGTCAAGCCTCCGCAGCTGTGCGCTGCCAGTAATTCCAAAACAAAAGAGGAGCGTAGAGGTACTGATAGAATCACCCTCCAAACGAAACTTTTATAATCAAGGAGATTCTATCAAAAAAAGTGAAAAAGTGAAATATTTTTAATTTTTAGGATACTATTTCTCTAGTGAACGTGCTAGGCTCTCTCTTAAAGGTGGAAAGACCAGAGCGCAATGTGCTTTTTTAAAATACCCCTCACACACTAAAAAAATCCAATAGTGTCATGCTTCATCATAGGGGTCTTCCCGCCCCTATAACGGGACGGGGCGTGCTACGACCAAACGGATACGCGGGAGCACTTATATTGTGACAGTGACTATGTGTGAGTGCACAGGTGTCAGTGAAAGTGTAGGGACCTCAAAAAGTGATTTATAAAAAAGTTAAAAATTCCCTGGCATAGTAGAAAAAATACTTTATTCGCTTCTCTAGCTGGGAACGTTAAGAAGGGGTTGTGAGGTAGAGCAGTAGCTTACTACCTGGTCGACATGTTTCGTAAGCAGTCCCCTACTGCTTACTCATCAGGACCAAAAAAGCGATCCCTACTAAAGTATACTCAGTTACTACAGAATATGCCTACTGTCCTATGAACAGTGCAGCAAAAATCAGCTGACTGTTTCGTGCTTCGGGGCATGAGTTGGCCCAGTGAAGCAAAAAAAGAATACAAATAGTACTCAAAAAGCGACCTATTATGGTCTCTGTGGAGAAAAGGAGAAAAAAGAGAGAAAAGCAACACATACACGTAAGTTCTACGTTGTAATCCAAAGAGAAGTACAGACAATTAGCTTTGTATCGGTATGCCTTATATATCAAAGGCAATCATATCCCTACATGTTATAAGGAGGGATATAGCTTTGGTTATAAACAGCGTCTTGTTGCTGATTACGAAAACAGGGACCTTAAACTGCTTGGTTCCACTGTCATCTCGTCTTACATGCACACAAACGCGACTCAATGCATTCTCAATAAACAAGCAATTCAAAAATGAAGGGACCTCCTTCACCTTTGGTTTCTATTAACAAAGGAAACAAGAAAACGCTAGCTGTTAATTCCGCATTTTCTTAGCCCAACAATACGTACACTTTTCAGTTAATTGCAATGCCCCATGAGTTTGCAGGCGAGGGGTGTTCTTCCGCGGTACTGTAAAAACAAAACCGCATCTTGGTTTTACTTATTGCGCCAAGTTCAGAATTATCGTTTGTCCCCGTTACCCATTTATTAGAGACTCGGGGTAAGAGTCTGTTACTCACATGTCCGGCATGGAAAAGACGCATTGTTCCCACCCCCGTGCTCCTCTGATGAATGCCCGGTTAGTCTGTCTCGTGTTCCTTAAGACACGGTCATTTCCGCATTGTCACTCGACAATCTAGTAACAGCTAGAATGTAACCCTCCCCAAAATGGCCACCAACTGGTGGAACACTGTGAGGAGAAAGACGGAAGTCTTTCTACTCTTTCTTGATGTTCACTCGGAGAGTGCATAACGTGAAAGACACATACACAATTCCAAGTACTGCTCTTAGATAATGGGAAAAATCATAATATTTAAATAACATAGTTTTTGTACATTTATCGACTTTTCCATCACCACGCTCATTCTTAAGTATCATTCTCTTGTTGTGTCTACGTTTTCAGCACTTAGAAGTGAGTGTCTGATGATCGCAGTGTTGGTGTGTTTTCCCACTCATTGTCATGCTCACTGTAACTCCGACAGGTGGGAGGGGGGGAGGGGAGGGGGGTTGAAAAGACGCACGCGTGCCCCTCATTGTCAACTCTTTGCGCAACATGAGAATTGATACATGCACAATTAATACTACTTTTGGATACCGGAAAAAACTCCTTAGCCAGCAAACCCAGATGATCTTATTTGTGCATTTAGTCGACTCTTCCAACTCAACGCTCTTTATCAAATTACATTCACTTTGTTGTATCCATGTTAAAAAGCAATTAAACAGGAGTACCTGGGGGTCGCAGTGTTGGTGTATTCCCACAGTCTCTGTCATGGTTGCTCTGACAGACACAGGGGGGTGCATGCCCCTGGATACCAACTGTTCAGTAGAGGATGTCATATCATTAACTAGACTGCAGAGAAATCACAGTATATTACGTTGGACAGTTCCTATGGGATGCCTTACAGTTGCGCCCACGGGATGTCATCGTTCAACCCAATCTTATGCGACTGAATACGGAACACCCATCTTTGTTCCTTTCCAAGAAGGGTTCTCTCGTTGCTGACAATTTCAATCACTGTCCATTTTATTTCTTCTGGTTTGTGACCTAGTTCAAGGAAGTGATTGGTCAGTTTTGTACTGGATTTCTTACATTTTATTGTACTTTTGTGTTCGCCTATCCTGATTTTCACTGCCCTGCTTGTCATCCCTACATACTCAAGTTTGCATGGACAGGTGATCAGGTAAACGACGTTCACACTATTACAGTTGCTGAAACCTCTTTGTTCCCAGTTCGTTCCGTTATTGAATGTTATTTTTTTGCTCTTCTGGGTAAGGCAACAAACCTTACACCCTCCACATGGATAATGTCCTTGGACAAAGTTTGGGTTTCTTAGTACAATATTAGTGTCAGTTTTCGGTCTAGTGTGCACCAAAACATCTCGTAAACTCTGAGCTTTTTTGTGGGCAAACACCCCTCGCCTGCAAACTCATGGGGCATTGCAATTAACTGAAAAGTGTACGTATTGTTGGGCTAAGAAAATGCGGAATTAACAGCTAGCGTTTTCTTGTTTCCTTTGTTAATAGAAACCAAAGGTGAAGGAGGTCCCTTCATTTTTGAATTGCTTGTTTATTGAGAATGCATTGAGTCGCGTTTGTGTGCATGTAAGACGAGATGACAGTGGAACCAAGCAGTTTAAGGTCCCTGTTTTCGTAATCAGCAACAAGACGCTGTTTATAACCAAAGCTATATCCCTCCTTATAACATGTAGGGATATGATTGCCTTTGATATATAAGGCATACCGGTACAAAGCTAATTGTCTGTACTTCTCTTTGGATTACAACGTAGAACTTACGTGTATGTGTTGCTTTTCTCTCTTTTTTCTCCTTTTCTCCACAGAGACCATAATAGGTCGCTTTTTGAGTACTATTTGTATTCTTTTTTTGCTTCACTGGGCCAACTCATGCCCCGAAGCACGAAACAGTCAGCTGATTTTTGCTGCACTGTTCATAGGACAGTAGGCATATTCTGTAGTAACTGAGTATACTTTAGTAGGGATCGCTTTTTTGGTCCTGATGAGTAAGCAGTAGGGGACTGCTTACGAAACATGTCGACCAGGTAGTAAGCTACTGCTCTACCTCACAACCCCTTCTTAACGTTCCCAGCTAGAGAAGCGAATAAAGTATTTTTTTCTACTATGCCAGGGAATTTTTAACTTTTTTATAAATCACTTTTTGAGGTCCCTACACTTTCACTGACACCTGTGCACTCACACATAGTCACTGTCACAATATAAGTGCTCCCGCGTATCCGTTTGGTCGTAGCACGCCCCGTCCCGTTATAGGGGCGGGAAGACCCCTATGATGAAGCATGACACTATTGGATTTTTTTAGTGTGTGAGGGGTATTTTAAAAAAGCACATTGCGCTCTGGTCTTTCCACCTTTAAGAGAGAGCCTAGCACGTTCACTAGAGAAATAGTATCCTAAAAATTTAAAATATTTCACTTTTTCACTTTTTTTGATAGAATCTCCTTGATTATAAAAGTTTCGTTTGGAGGGTGATTCTATCAGTACCTCTACGCTCCTCTTTTGTTTTGGAATTACTGGCAGCGCACAGCTGCGGAGGCTTGACTCAAATACCAACACTACCCTCGCTAGCGCACGGAAGTGATTCTGCATTCCAAGACAGGCTCTTGATCGATCAAGGGACCCCCCCATTCGACCAATACTACTCTCTTTGCTGCCAGCCAATGGCGGACTTAGGCCTAACCTTCACGGAAGAAGAAATCTCCAATCTAATGTCCTCCCTGGGAAGTTTTGAGGGACTAAATACAGCAGCCCCAACCTCTAAGAATAATGACTGGGATGAACTTGAGGAACTGAGAAGGACCCAGATAAAAACAGCACTTCACGGTCTACTGATGTCGGAATATCTTAAGGTGAACACTGCACCGTCAGGGCTCGTAGTCCGCAACGAACCCTTTATTTTTTTGCAGGATAAAACTTTCAAAATCGACTGGTCCAAAATCTCCTGGCGATGTACCAGGGATTGGATTGTCCTCATAATAAAAACTGCAAGTAGGTTGGCGAACGAACTGAAAATAGAAATACAAACTATAGAAATACGTATTAAAAGCTATGAATCACCAGCAGACATCAAGAAATATCTTGATGCAATGAATAAATCATTGAATGAGTTCGAAACCACCCTTAAAAACAGCAAATATGAGAAACTGAACAAAGATAACAACCGTTGGACCAAAGAAAGAGCCTATCCCTATATAAAGGATGATTACAAGTCAACGAATGGGAATGCCACAGATGACGAGACATCTGACTCGGGATCCAACAGCTCTAATTCCAGTCGGAATAGAAGTCCAGGGTATCGAGGGAACAGGAGAAATTTCCGGAGGCCCAACTTTCGAGGAACGAGAGGTTGGCAGAATTTCACCCCTCCTATGATGTACCCAGGACAACAACAGTATGGACCACCCCCCTTTCAACATCCACAAGGACCTTTTCCTACTTGGGGATACCAACCACAAGATTACAGCTATTACGATCCTTCGGCTCCTTTTTTAGGGTCGCGCCAGGGACGGGCGAAGGGGAGGAACCGGAGAGGGACCACGGTACACTGGAACCCAGAAGAAGAACAAACACCCCGAGTAGCAACAAGGAGCATGACAGGTGCGACAAGGAACCAGAAATGAGTTTGGTAGTAAATCTCTCCAACATCGATCTAACAGAACAACAAAAGGGAGTCCTGGAAAAGGGATTGGGGTATGTACCCACAGCAAACATGGATAAATTCCATCTCTGCAAAGAGGTACAGGAATTTATACGACGTCTGAAATTACAGATCTATTTTAAAGACAAAGACGACGAAACAAAATGTGGAGATACCGACTTGAGACCGAAATCCAGGTTCACCCCCATGGACCATCTTCTCCCGATCGAACTGTTGACATTTGAGAAGGCAGTAATGATGGAGTTAGAGAACATCAACCCATCGGAGAAACGTGTTTTTTACAACATCACCAACGAAGAACGGAAAGCGTTGCGAGATCTGAGTAATGACAAGAGGATCATAGTAAAGCCAGCTGACAAGGGAGGTGCAACTGTCATACAGAACATTGAACAGTATGACAATGAATGCAGGAGGCTGTTACAGGACACAAGAAATTATGAAATTCTTCTCACAGACCCCACTGAAAGAATAAGAACAAAAATTGGGAGTTTAGTAGAGGAAGCCTTGGCACATGACTGGATCTCGAAAAAGGAAGGGGACTTTCTTTGCCAGAAAGATCCTAGAATCCCCTATCTATATACTCTACCCAAAATCCACAAAAGGATGGATAACCCCCCGGGACGACCAATCGTCTCGGGCATTGGGTCCATTTTGGAGCCGATCTCAAAATTTGCTGACGCCTTTCTCAGACCAATGGTCCAAAAGACTTCCACGTACTTGAGAGACACTAAAGATGTTCTAAACTTGTTAGAAGAGGTACCCTTTGATCCAAATACCCAGTTATTGATTAGCTGTGATGTGGAGAGTCTGTACACCAGCCTGCCACACCAAGCGACTCTGGAGATTATCGAGGATGTGCTCTTCGAAGAACTCTGGGAGTATCAAACACCGCGCAATGTTGTGATGGACTGTGTTTCTTTGGCACTGAAGGAAAATTTCTTCGAGTATAATGGCACCATATACTTACAAAAACACGGTACCAGTATGGGAAGCACATTTGCTCCAAGCATAGCTGGATTATATGTGCACCATCTGGAGATGACGAAGATACTGAATTCCAATAACCCTTTCAAACCCAACATCAAGGTGTGGAAACGATACATCGATGATATCCTTATCATCTGGGATGGAGATGAAAGGACTTCAGAACGATTCCTGACCTGGCTGAACCTACAGGACGAGTTCCTGAGATTCACAAGTACAACCTCTAGGAGCAACTTGGTTTTCCTTGACTTGAACATCTTTCCGAAGAATGGGAGACTGATGACGACAACCCACTTCAAAGGAACCTCAAAGAATTGTCTTCTCATGTATAATAGTTTCCACCCTCGACACCTGCGGGACAACCTCCCGTATGGTCAGTTTCTGCGGTTGCGCAGAAATTGCACAGAGATTGACAATTTTAAGAAACAATCGGAGGAATTAAAAAAGAAATTAAAAGCGCGGAGATACCCAGATCGTATCATCAATCAGGCATACACAAGAGCAAAGAACAACTGCCGTGAAAGCCTATTGGAGCCAAAGATACCAAAGAGTGAAGAGAGACGACCAATTTGTGTTACCACATATAACACCAACTCAGATCTGATTACAAAAATAATCAATAAACATTGGAAGATCCTGAACAGTGGAGGATTACAGATACCCAAACCCATGTTTGCCCACAAAAAAGCTCAGAGTTTACGAGATGTTTTGGTGCACACTAGACCGAAAACTGACACTAATATTGTACTAAGAAACCCAAACTTTGTCCAAGGACATTATCCATGTGGAGGGTGTAAGGTTTGTTGCCTTACCCAGAAGAGCAAAAAAATAACATTCAATAACGGAACGAACTGGGAACAAAGAGGTTTCAGCAACTGTAATAGTGTGAACGTCGTTTACCTGATCACCTGTCCATGCAAACTTGAGTATGTAGGGATGACAAGCAGGGCAGTGAAAATCAGGATAGGCGAACACAAAAGTACAATAAAATGTAAGAAATCCAGTACAAAACTGACCAATCACTTCCTTGAACTAGGTCACAAACCAGAAGAAATAAAATGGACAGTGATTGAAATTGTCAGCAACGAGAGAACCCTTCTTGAAAAGGAACAAAGATGGGTGTTCCGTATTCAGTCGCATAAGATTGGGTTGAACGATGACATCCCGTGGGCGCAACTGTAAGGCATCCCATAGGAACTGTCCAACGTAATATACTGTGATTTCTCTGCAGTCTAGTTAATGATATGACATCCTCTACTGAACAGTTGGTATCCAGGGGCATGCACCCCCCTGTGTCTGTCAGAGCAACCATGACAGAGACTGTGGGAATACACCAACACTGCGACCCCCAGGTACTCCTGTTTAATTGCTTTTTAACATGGATACAACAAAGTGAATGTAATTTGATAAAGAGCGTTGAGTTGGAAGAGTCGACTAAATGCACAAATAAGATCATCTGGGTTTGCTGGCTAAGGAGTTTTTTCCGGTATCCAAAAGTAGTATTAATTGTGCATGTATCAATTCTCATGTTGCGCAAAGAGTTGACAATGAGGGGCACGCGTGCGTCTTTTCAACCCCCCACCCCCCTCCCCTCCCCCCCTCCCACCTGTCGGAGTTACAGTGAGCATGACAATGAGTGGGAAAACACACCAACACTGCGATCATCAGACACTCACTTCTAAGTGCTGAAAACGTAGACACAACAAGAGAATGATACTTAAGAATGAGCGTGGTGATGGAAAAGTCGATAAATGTACAAAAACTATGTTATTTAAATATTATGATTTTTCCCATTATCTAAGAGCAGTACTGGGAATTGTGTATGTGTCTTTCACGTTATGCACTCTCCGAGTGAACATCAAGAAAGAGTAGAAAGACTTCCGTCTTTCTCCTCACAGTGTTCCACCAGTTGGTGGCCATTTTGGGGAGGGTTACATTCTAGCTGTTACTAGATTGTCGAGTGACAATGCGGAAATGACCGTGTCTTAAGGAACACGAGACAGACTAACCGGGCATTCATCAGAGGAGCACGGGGGTGGGAACAATGCGTCTTTTCCATGCCGGACATGTGAGTAACAGACTCTTACCCCGAGTCTCTAATAAATGGGTAACGGGGACAAACGATAATTCTGAACTTGGCGCAATAAGTAAAACCAAGATGCGGTTTTGTTTTTACAGTACCGCGGAAGAACACCCCTCGCCTGCAAACTCATGGGGCATTGCAATTAACTGAAAAGTGTACGTATTGTTGGGCTAAGAAAATGCGGAATTAACAGCTAGCGTTTTCTTGTTTCCTTTGTTAATAGAAACCAAAGGTGAAGGAGGTCCCTTCATTTTTGAATTGCTTGTTTATTGAGAATGCATTGAGTCGCGTTTGTGTGCATGTAAGACGAGATGACAGTGGAACCAAGCAGTTTAAGGTCCCTGTTTTCGTAATCAGCAACAAGACGCTGTTTATAACCAAAGCTATATCCCTCCTTATAACATGTAGGGATATGATTGCCTTTGATATATAAGGCATACCGGTACAAAGCTAATTGTCTGTACTTCTCTTTGGATTACAACGTAGAACTTACGTGTATGTGTTGCTTTTCTCTCTTTTTTCTCCTTTTCTCCACAGAGACCATAATAGGTCGCTTTTTGAGTACTATTTGTATTCTTTTTTTGCTTCACTGGGCCAACTCATGCCCCGAAGCACGAAACAGTCAGCTGATTTTTGCTGCACTGTTCATAGGACAGTAGGCATATTCTGTAGTAACTGAGTATACTTTAGTAGGGATCGCTTTTTTGGTCCTGATGAGTAAGCAGTAGGGGACTGCTTACGAAACATGTCGACCAGGTAGTAAGCTACTGCTCTACCTCACAACCCCTTCTTAACGTTCCCAGCTAGAGAAGCGAATAAAGTATTTTTTTCTACTATGCCAGGGAATTTTTAACTTTTTTATAAATCACTTTTTGAGGTCCCTACACTTTCACTGACACCTGTGCACTCACACATAGTCACTGTCACAATATAAGTGCTCCCGTGTATCCGTTTGGTCGTAGCACGCCCCGTCCCGTTATAGGGGCGGGAAGACCCCTATGATGAAGCATGACACTATTGGATTTTTTTAGTGTGTGAGGGGTATTTTAAAAAAGCACATTGCGCTCTGGTCTTTCCACCTTTAAGAGAGAGCCTAGCACGTTCACTAGAGAAATAGTATCCTAAAAATTAAAAATATTTCACTTTTTCACTTTTTTTGATAGAATCTCCTTGATTATAAAAGTTTCGTTTGGAGGGTGATTCTATCAGTACCTCTACGCTCCTCTTTTGTTTTGGATTTACTCTCCCCACCAGCTTAGAATACCTTTTGCTCTCAAATTATGTTGTTTTGATCATCATAAAACTCGCAAAAAGAAAGACTATACAACCGTGGGAAGTCATTCACAGGCTTACAGCGAAAGTTCATATGGAATTTGAGCTTTGTAATTAATACACAAAGGACTCTACAAGAAAGTCTTCATGAGATAAAGGCTGTACTCCATCACCTAAATTTAGCACACATTACATAAAATTTGAATCCCTGTACGCTTCTCTCATTCGCCATGCCCAAGAGTGCTGAGAACTGGACTATGCGAGTGCCACATTGGGACACTCTCCCACAGACAACGTAAATAAAGAAAAGGTTCTTTATCTGCAACAACATTGCTATGTTAGAGCTCCTGTGTTGTGTCAGCATTCTAAGTTGATAAACTTTCCTAACTTTTATTTGGAGCCTGGTGTGCATTTACCAATACAAGCTGCCACATGCCTGCACCACGCATGAATATTACTTCCCATGTCCAATCATCAGAGGGTGCAAAACATTGGGTTTGAAGGTTTGGTTTGTTAAAGGGTTTAGAAAGTCGACCTTCGGCAGAATGAGGCATGAAACCCACAATTGTCTCAATGCAGACTCCATCTTCAAACTGCTATTTTTCATAAACGGGTTCACAAGCACAAACGTTTGTTCTATCAGTTATATTTCACCTTCTGGACACACAAGGGAAACAAAATCAAAAACATCATGCTACAGGTCCCTCTACCCTAAAACAGTCATCTCCCTTATTATAGAGAAAGGTTGAAGAGAGATGGTAAACTTGCAAAACTGATGTGGAAAGAACTAAGAGTGGACTGACATAGCTGCAGGATGCTGCAGACAAAGAGGGCAAAACACTGAAATTAACTGCTCCCAGCTGATGGAAGAAACATCAAGATGGAGGTGGGGTATTTGCTTTATTGTACATAGTAAATAATGACTGGAAACCCACACTTACAATCAGCATCTTTCCTATGGATCGGTCACCATTTTGGGTTGGTCCTTTCCAACGCAGGCATGTCTCATACATTGTAACACGAAAAGCCAATAAATCAATCGCAGAGGCCACATTAACAACATTACAGATTCATGTCCATTTTTAGGCACTATGAAGATCCAAATAATTTTCTTTTCAGCAATTTTGTCAAGACACAAATCTTAGAGCACAAGTAGAGGCCTTAAACCATTACTAGAAGGAAGGTGTGATGAGTAGCTTTAAGAGTTCTCAGAAATTGGGATTGACAAAGGCAAATTTCATAATAAAAGCTCTGTTGTGCAAACTTACTATTCCTGTGACCAGAGCATAACAATTTGATAAATAATACTAAAAGATGGAAGGGCAGTATTGATGGCATAAGGATATCAGTCAGTGGTGGAATTCAAAAGCAAACATATGGTATAACATCTCCTCACAGCGTTGAGGCATCAAACCTGCAACTACACAAATCCAAAAAACTATACAGCAATGTCACTATTAAATATACTTATTGAATCCCCTACTTAAAAGGAGCTGGATCGATTGCCAAGAAGAAGAAGAAACATCTCAATGGAGAACATGAATGCAGAGTTTAGTATAAGTGATAAAGCATGCTACAAACCACTTATTTTGGAATGATTCGATAGCATACATTGTGGAAACATAATATGGTAGAAAACACTCAGACATACTTCTCAATACTCTGCTCAAAGATGTAGAGCAGCTTTATAACTATGCATAAGCAACAGCACAGACTACCCCCTACCCCCAACACAACAGGACATCTGCAGAAGTCAAGCACCCAAAGTACATACTGAAAGATGGATATACAAGGTAAGAAGAACAAATATGATCCTGATGAGAGAAAAAGTAACCTATTTTTAGTAATTTCTGAACTACAGGGAACAAGAGTCTTCATGGGTTACAAAGTCAAAATACTGTTAGGTCCTCATCAAACGCGTGAGTGACCAGTATTAGTACAGGATTAGCGACCAAACAGAACACTTATAAGTGTAGAATCATTAAGTAAGGGGTGGGGTGTCAGTTCTTCCCTAGGCGAAATTTTAACAAATAATAAATATGGAATTGGTTCAGGCTAAGATGGATTGAAGAGACAGAGGTACTTTCCCCCAATTGGCATGTAATCAACTAGGGAAAGAAGTGACATTTCCATCATTCATAGAGCACAAGCTGCTGGAGAAGGTCAATGCAGAGCTGACAAATTACATAATGTGGGAGGTGGCGTTAAACCTTCCTTTAGAAGATAAGTATTGCCTACAATTGTATATGTTATTGCATATCAATGTGAAGCCCACTAATTATAAGAAGCCTCACTTTTTATTTCTTACGTGACAATCTTTCAAAGATTTGGGGTAGAATTAAAGTCTACCTGATATTTTATTCCGGGAGACCCTCTCGGCCACATGCTTGCAATCTGTAAAGAACTGTCTGTCTTGGGCTAAGGTGATTAATTCCAAAAGTTTCTTTTTAGGCCAAAGAATATAGGCATACCTTTGGTTGTTTTTGGCCTAGAATTAAACACCATCTAATAGTTTGACTTATTTGCAACACATTACCATCACAGTGGCTAAAAAACAAGTCAATTAGGTCTGGGTAGCGAGCTCTAGACCTTTTGATGCCTGGAAGATGGAGTACATTAGAACCATGATGAAGACCAGATTAATGAGGTGTTCGACAAAGTGAGGAAAGGGATGTGGGTCCATTTGATTTCCATTCTTGACACTTTAAAAAAAAGATTTCTAGTATGTGGGAGTTTGATATATAAAATTGGCTTATTGATAATCTGTTATTTCTTTTATAGATTTGACCCATTTGATGATTAGAACATACCATTCAAGCCTGATAGCTTGGTTTCTGGATTCTGCAAATACTAGATGGCTTGGTTGTAGGAAGCGGGCTCGTTATGTGATATATCAATTATCTGATATACTGTGTAAAGAGTCCAGGGGTTCCCTTACTAGGGAACCAGGCTTGCTATGCAACCCCAAAGTGCTATATTAGGGGGTAGTGTGGTCGAGCAGCCTTAGGCTTAACACAGAGGAGTGCAAGACATTTGCAAATACACACAGTGATCAATAAATGACACACAAGACTCAAGAAAGAGATCTACACTGTTTTATAAAAATACCAAATACCTTTATGTATGTTTAGGTATCAGAGCAATATCATTCAGGTGAGTAGGTTTTCAAATATAAATTCTTTTCACTTTAAAAAGTGGACACTGCAATTTTGGAGTTCTGCAATGGTATCCTATGGAAGGAAGAACAAGGACTGCAAACAGGTATAAGACAGCGACTTACAAGACCTATCTCTAGGAGGTGAGTGGTGGGCAACATCCAAGGTACCACTAGCAGTCCACCACCAGCGGTGGCTCGAGGACGGGTGCAGGGTGTAAAAGCGTCGGGAGCCAAATAGGTTTCAATGGGGATTGGTCACTGCTAGGAAGCCAGTAGGATTGAGACAACGTGTGGGGCCAGGCCTTGAGATGCTTGGGGACGGAGGGAACCTTTGGTCCTCTTCGCTACGGCCCAGGGATGACAGGTGCAAAGTGTCTTTAGGCCTCGGGTTTTCTTATCGGGAGCAGTCGTGTTAGAGGGGGCCTGCGTGCAGAGGCTGCAGACAATGTCATTGAGTCCAGGAGAGGTGAACCTATGATGGACTCGGACTCTGGAGATCTGGGGCACCTTGTTGACACCGGAGGCCCACTACAGCTCAGGTCGGAAGAGACTTGGTGCAGTGTTTGCTTCAGGTGTCGGGTTTTGGCAGGTCTGGAGGCATCAGAGTACCTTCTTCTTGAACAGGTCCACTGTTCACAAGAGGTCTTGGTCTTTATTGAAAGCAGGCAGTCCTCCCAGGGTTTTGGAGGCACACAGCTGCAGCTCGAGATGTCTTTGGCGCAGAATAGATGGGAGAATGGCAGACTGGTCAGCTGGGCTGGGGTCAAGTCAGGTGCTCATTTTCATTTTCTCTGCTTTCACGGCATTTCATCTTCATATGTTGTCAGGATCTGCCTCTCTTGTGCTATGGAGTCCTCTAAATGGTGACATTTGGGGAGTTAGAGTAGTAGCCAATGGGCTACTGACCATTGGGGTCACTATGCCCCCTATATGACCACTTCTTGTGGGAAGGAGGCATAACTCCATTTCAGAATACCTAGGTGTGCCATCATCAAGATGGCTACCTCTGAACAAATTGAGTCCACCTCGTAGTTCGCCCATCTTAGGGGTGGTACTAGCCAGGAGGTGGCACGCCTACGTGACTAGCTAATTGTCCGCCCTGTCCAGATGCCAAGGGGGATCTGAACAGGGGGAGGTGGCTTCCTCTGGTCATGTAGTTCCTATACAACCTATATAGGATCTGCGATTTTGGACAACATACACTGTAGGAATGGTGTTAGACTGATTCTAGACACCCACATCGGGTATGTTGACCAGTGTACCAGCTAGCTCACATTGCCACTAGAAACTCCTCTTATCAGGGAAAGAATAGTTCTTGGCAACTATCGAACATGACTACCCTGATCCTTCAGGAACGTGGAAACAATGTACTACTTTTCACTCAGTCACTTGTGCTCACTTAGTCTCAAGAGAGATACAAAGAATAACCGGTATGGACCTTTTTCAATAAGCACTTGTTGAACAGACGTTATTCTAGTGTAAAATAGATGGGCTGAAACAACCATGAGACCGTAACAGTTATAAATGATTAGAAGCACTAAGAAAGTAAAAGAATGGTAGATTTCTACCATTTTACTATAACCATAAATACAGGCAAGCATATAAAATACATGACAATAAAATGTGTACTCCTACGATACTACCCTAACTAGATGTACCTAAGTGTACCTAGCATGTATGTCTGTGTTAAGCCAAGAATCCCTCTAGGATAAAGTCAACCCCATTACCTGGAGTGAGAGACTGTGGGACCCCATCTTGGTCTCGAGTTGGACACCACGCAAGGGATGTTAGACCACTGCGAGCTGGAGTATCTGCATGCAGAAACCTCAGCGTCTCCCGTGTGTGTGTGTGTCGGAAGGGAAATCCAGATCTCCTCTACTTGTCTCAGCAAAATGTGATGTTTTTATACCCAAAGGTCTCCCCAGGGGTTCTACCTTGCTGTGTCACTTGTCAGACTTAGGACGACGTTGAGAATGAACATTATACAGGAGATGGTAGTCCTGCTGAGTTTCCAAAATCGTCATGCATAATGTATGAGGCTTTTACCAGGAAAATCCTGTGTTCTGTGTGCAGTGTCGTATCTAGGTAAAATGTCAGTCCCCAAGAACCGTTGGGTGTAATGTAGGGAAGGGTATAGGTGAAAGGTTACAATGTAACCAGAGCCTATGTTGGGGTTCCTATATGGAATATAACACTCTCCTGTGAGGGAGCCAGATTCATATTCCAAAGAGGACAGCTCCTTTGAAGCTCGCCATCCCAAAGAGGCTAATCAGCAGGTCATCCTGTAGGAATGATTGCTACACCCTCTTCCCACACAGGCTAGGAGGTGAGAACAGTGTCTCAGGTGTCAGGCCTGCAGAATCCAGTCAGCAAGCACATCAGAAGCTGGTAGGTTTTCATAGGGGCACCTCTAAGCTGCCTTCTGGCTGCATGTATTGATACATCTAACACGGTCATCAGTGTGGGTTTACCAAGACGAGATGTTTGGTACCAAACATCTCTATTTTCAGTGTAGCCATCATGTAGCTTGGGAACTCATTTTCACCAATGACCAGTACATGTTAAACAAGCATTGGCATAGCCAATAGGTTTCACCTTTGGGATCTTATAAGTGATTAGACATGCAACAGTTGATGTGGATGCTTCCCATAATCCAGAACTCGGGACAGAGTAGAATGCAGATTTTAAATCCACAAAAATTAGATATGTACCCTTTATCTAGCAGGAAGGTTTTCCAATAGATCAGGTTGAACCTAAAAATGTTGTCAAGAGTGTTAACTCTCGGGCGAAAGCCCGCCTGTAAATAACTAAATATATACAGTCTCTATTGCTCAGAGTAAGAAGTAGCATTTAAGTGAGGGCAGCCTTTTTGTCCCTTTCCAGATCACTATCCCGTAAAGCTTTTGATATCCAGATGTAGAAAAAGCACATCTCTTTATGCCTCAGTCGGGGGGAGGAGGAGAGGGGGGTTCATGCTGGAGACCCTGTTGAAATGCACAAAGGCTGTGTCTGGAGAGGTCGGAGAAAGAAAAACTACCACAAACCAGTTCTAGTAGTGCAGACAGAATCCACAATCTTCATCTCCTGTGACTCTTTAAAAGTGGGACCCACTGACCCATTTGTTGTTTCAGTTCCAAGTTCTTTGCCCTGCATTTCCCTCGGTACTCTGCAGGAAACTCCCTTGCTTGGTCAACCAGAGCAGACTTCTGCCTGGCTGCCAGCTTCCCAGAGGTGATGGGATATCACATGGAGTCTGACTTGTAAAGAAGCTGCACCCTATCCTGAAGCATCTTGAGTCCAATGTGCCGAGAGAAGGAAGTAGCGTTCCAACCCCGCAGGAGGTGGGCCTGTCCAGGACAAGCCAGAAGCCATTGACCCCTTAGCTTGTGCCTGTTCACCCGAGAAGGCAAAAGAGAGTAATCAGAGTTCTCCTGGGACTGATCGCAAAACTGAAACATCGTGAAGTTGTGCTTGAGTGGAGCATGCAGCTGTGACAGTGTGAATTTCTGCCCAAGGTACCTTGCTGCTGCAACACTGAAGTTGTAAATCTTTTTTATGCTCCAAGTATGCCTTTCCACTCAAACACTACCCTAGTGGTTATATTTAGTTAAGAGTGGGAAAAATACCATGAGAACGGTTGGGCCAACTACACCTTCCATCTTGTTGGTTTCTTTATATAAGAATGTACGTTTCCCAAAAATATATGAAGGTATATTTGGTATTTTAACCAAATTAACCTACAACCTTCAATTATCAACAATGTTCAGTGAATGAAATTAGAAGCGCGATTACTACGTTCTGAACCCTGGGTACTTGTATATTTTAAACCTGCACTAGCGTTCACATTGTTTTAAAATTGCATTGAACAACCTTTTGCTCATTTGCACATTTGAGGATACTTGAAGCGTGATTACGACGTTCCAAAACTGTGTATCTGTTTATTTTAAACTCGCACTAGAGAGCCCATTGTTTTATACTGCATTTGCACTATTGAAGAAATAACTGTACCTGTTCATTGACGCCCCATTCCTCGTTCCGCCGCGGGAAGTCCCGTTTGCGGCGGAGGGAATATCGGGCAGTCCCGACACCAGCAGGCCACATAGCCGCCATCTTTGGTGGGGAGGACTGGTGCCGCGCGTTCTAGCTGCCGCGACTTCCGGCCTACGAGCCTACTTAGCCATATGCTGTTCCGGACGCGCAGCGGGCAAGCGCAGCGGGCCCGTCTGCGCCGGACCAGCGCCCAGGGCCATACCCCCTGCCCAAATTCCAATATCTCACATGAAATATGTCTACTCAAGAGAAACGCTTCTAAATCTAAATCGTAACGATTGTCTACACTTGACAATTCCCGGACAGAGGTAAGCCGTACACTCATACATGTGGACTATGCGGCTACACGATACCATATCTCACACCTAGCGAGCCCAATTTAAAACCCGGGGCAATTTCTCCCCACCCCTCTGTTCAACCCTCGAACCACTGTTCCAAACCAAACATGAAATCCTTAAAAAATATACTTTTAAATGTCCGGTCAATGCCAAAGCACAAACACGAAATTGAATCCCTCATTGCTGACAACGAGGTCGACCTGGCCTTTCTGACCGAAACATGGGCCACTAACTCTTCTGGGCCAGACTGGAACATCGCAGTACCCACAGACTACTCTTTAGTACACGTGGACAGACAGGGAACCACTGGTGGAGGGGTAGCCATCATTCACCGGTCAATTTTTAAAATACACATTCTCCATCAGCTAGGGCTAGAAGCAGAGGCAATATCCTTCTCGGTGTAATTTAACAACCAACTAATATTCACTGGCCTCCTGCTATACCGGCCCCCTGGACCCAGAGGTCCCTTTACTAACGCCCTTCTAACCTTCCTGGAGTCCACCTCAGATCAACCCACTTTCACTGTACTGGGTGATTTTAATTTTCACCTCGAGGATAATAATTCCACTGAAACTACAACCCTCATAGATAACTTCCGTAGCTACGGACTAATCCAACTAAGTGCCGGACCCACCCATACAGCCGGCCATACCCTAGACTCTATTTTCACCAATAACTACCACCTCTCCCCTGGTCTGATCACGCTGCCATTAATTTCACCCTTGCAATTACTTTGACAAATGCAAGGAGAAAGGACCTTGTACTCCCAACCAAATCCCGTCCATGGAAAAAACTAGAAGCCACCTCCCTAGCAAACACACTTAGCAGGGACGTACCTGCCTTCATGAATACGGATAGCAATGACGGAGCCCGTAAATTCCACACCTGGCTCACTCAGGCAATGGACAAGCTAGTCCCGGAGGAATTAAAAAAATCCAAGATTCGTTCAGCAACTTCACAATGGTACACCCCCGAGGTTAAATTGATAAAATTGAAATGTAGGAGGGCCGAGAGGCTCTGGCGAAACGACTACAGCCCCCAGTCAAGAAAGGAGTATACGGCTGCCCTACACGAATACAAGCTAATCATAGAACAAGCTAAGGCTGTCTTCTACACTAGGAAGATTCTGGAGTCTTCAAACTCCTCAAAGGAACTGTTTAAAACCATCACACATTTAGCCAAAAGTCCCAGAGAAACCATTTTCAAACCTCACCAAGATTTTGTGGAAAATATAGCACAATTCTTTCAGCAGAAAGTTAAGACAGTCTATGATGACCTTCGCCTGCTACCCATTTGTGAAGAGGTCCCCCATGAAACAGATCAACAGGTGTCAGTTCTGGAACTCCCCAACTTTTCCCAGCTTAGTAACGATCAGGTGACCACACTACTCCTACAGACTAAATCTGGCTCTCCGCTAGACCCATGCCCCCCTCACGTTCTACACCTGGTCCCTGAAACTATCAGCCAAGCTCTTACCCCCCTCCTAAACACCGCAATTAGCTCCGGGCAATTTCCCAGCAGTTGGAGGAAGGCTTGTATTAGACCCATCCTTAAAAAGGAGACACTAGACCCTAAGGAAGCTAAACATTACCGCCCAATAGCGTGTCTGCCCCTTCCTGCCAAAATTCTGGAAAGTGCAATCAATCAGGAGCTAACCAAACACCTTGAGGACAACCACCTATTAGACCCCACACAACATGGCTTCAGGGCCTGTCACTCAACGGAAACTGCTTTGATCATAGCATCGGAGGACATTCGTCAGACCATGGACAAAGGAGGCAGAGCCGCTCTGATCCTATTGGACCTGACAGCGGCGTTTGACACCGTTAATCATGATGTCCTTATAAATAGACTAAGATCGCTGGGCATCACACACACTGCCCTAAAATTGCTTCAGTCTTTTCTAGAAGCACGCATCCATCACATTTACTGGGATGGCCTCATTTCCAAGGAGTTCCTTCTACCATGTGGAGTCCCTCAGGGTTCGGCTCTGTCACCAACCCTTTTTAATCTTTATGTCACTCCCCTAGCTGCTCTGATAAAAACCCATGGCCTGCATTTAGTCTCTTATGCCGACGATACCCAATTGGTGGTCTCATTGGCGCAGACGGTAGAAGCCACCGCCACCGGTTTCAGGAACTGTCTGTTAGATCTTAAGACCTGGATGAACGCTCACTTCCTCAAACTAAATACTGGAAAAACGGAGGTGATTGAGTTTGGCCAAAAAACCTCCATCTCTGGTGGCCCCCATAAGCTGGCATCTGCCCGGCCCCGACCAACAAGGTTAGAAACCTTGGTTTCATAATGGATAAGGACCTCTCCTGTACATCCCAAATCAACCAGGTCACCTCGGCCTGCTTTTTAGGTCGAGCGACCTATCTCAATGCGCATGCGCATTGAGAGCGGGAGCTCGATCTATTGCGGCTTAAACAGAGCTTACCGAGATCAGGCGATTCCCAGGCGATTTCTTCCAGTGCACGTGAAAGCGCGTGCACAATGCCACCAGCCGCTTGCCTCGCATTACCACATCAAAGGCAAGGCGGCCTCGTCTCAGGCCCCTGCTGCTTCACACCCTCATGCCGCTCTCCCCGCTCCGCCCCCTCCCCTGCCCGCCGTGTCGCATTTCTCCTCGTACTCCTCGTACCGCCGGCCGTGTCTCCTTTTATGCTAACTCCCTCTGTACCTCTCCTTGCATCCTCCTCTTTACTTCGATTCCTGCCGTTTTCTCTCTTCTCCGGCTGTTTGCTTTGCTTCCTTGTTGTTGCTTGTTTTAAATAGTATATGCTCCGAAAAAGCAGAAGACATACATCGCACTTTATCAATTTAAGATTATGGGAATTTGCTAATTTCTTCGCAATAAGTCTTAGCAACTCTGACTCACAGTCAGTATGCTGCTTAGGCGTTCAATGTCTTCTTTCTGCTGTGACCCCCTGTATGTGGCTGTAGAGCTGGTTTGGTAAATACCCGTTTGTATTCTGATTACTACATCAGGCCAAATCTCTCTGCGTCACTTGAGCACGTGTATTTGAATACATTTAATCCTATGCTTGGTTCCGTCTTTACTGTGGTAGGATTCTACACATCACTGCTAGCAGTTAAAAGAAAGCGGTTTGGTTTGTGGGTCTCCTTGTGTGGTCGTGTGTTTGCACCTGTGTGACAACCAGGCAAAAAGTTATTTTATCTGTTGTGGGTGGCCTGCGCGTTTTGTCCGAATGGTGGTAACCTCCCGTGTGCGGATTCGAACTACGGGAGGGGGGGCGTCAGAGTTTAGCAGTTGTTCCTAGAGTCGGCTGCCAACAAAGGAATGTTAGTTGACTGCAAAGTAGGCCAGTAAAAGGAGGCAATCCTAATTCCACATTAAGTAATATAAAAAAATGGCAAGGATTCTAAATGCGCACTCCAAACTGTTTTATTGTGTTTTAGCGTAAAACTAATACAGACAATATGCAGACAACGCGTAATTAAATATAATTTGCAATGTGTGTCTTTGCTGTGAGGAAGCGTTTTATTTTAATGATGCAAACATTGCTCCTTGATATTCACGCATTTAAACGTGTCATCAATGTAAAGATTACGCCGGGACCAGTGCTCACGATGTAACACTTGCCTCGTAAAGCAGCCATTGTAGGCTAAGCCTGGCTGGTATGTAGCCAAGGATCCCGGACTATGAACTGTGTGCGCGCAGTAACACCCTTCCACTTCCCCCACACCTCCTGCGATCCTTAACTTATCATTATCCCCTCCTCCTTCCTGAGTGCTTACTGTCCCAGGCCTCCCTCCCTCTTCACACCTCGTCGCCTCAGGCGCGCTTTTTTTCCATTAACTTTCTCGCTATTGTGTTTAGATTTCTTGTTCTTTTCCTTTCCTGTTCGAAGATCCAGCGTACTCTGTGCTACCATTGTGTTCAGCAGGAGAGATCTCGGTTTCCTCGAGTTAGACTTTGACTCAAAGTACCATATAGAGTTTATTTTGGGGTACGTGACTCTGAAAAATAAACACCTCGGTCTACAAAGCAGTGTCTTCGTGTAGGAAAAAACAGCAATTAAGGGACGTCATTTTCGGCACGGCCCATTACATTGCAACAGAGTAAATAACATTTGGTGCACATGCAGTCGTTCCAGTACCACTCACCATACAGCAAGCGTAATTTATCTACAATTCCAATAGGACAATGGATTTTGCAGACCTGACAGATCCTTTCCAAGCAAAGTCACCCATGCTAAATTAGTGTTGAAATCCCTGGGCGCCATGTCACGCTGCTAAAATCCATGCTCCAATGTGATGTATTTAACAATGGAAGTGGAGTATTTTATTTTGCATAGTATTCAGCGTTTTTATTGCGCTTTAAACAATTAAAAGATGCTGGATAAATAATGTGATTCATTGGATATATATATATATATATATATATATATATATATATATATATATATATATATATATATATATATATATATTTTTTTTTTTTTGACATTGGTATGTACAGACCAAATTGAGCTATAAGCCTCAGACAAAATATTACAAATTCAAAGTTGTGCTAGTACCATACATAGATTTTGCTCTACGTTACAGTTCGGCAAATGTTGCTGGCATGCCTTTTATTTTTTATGGAAAATAGTTTTGTATAGTGTTTCCGATTAATCTTGGCACTAGAAATTTCGTTTTTTAGTACTTTTTTGTATTTGTCAATGTTTTCGCAGTTGCATATTTATCAGTCCGTAAATTTCCAACACCGAGGAATGATGCTTGTATTTCATTCAGCTTTCTCTAAACGCAGGGGCTAATTCACAAAGGAAACCAGCATTGGCATAGACAATAGGTCTCGCTTTTGGGACCTTATAAGTATTTAGTTATGCAGCACAATATCCTTGGTGCTACAACATCAACTGTTGCATGGCTAAACACTTATAAGGTCCCAAAGGCGAGACCTATTGGCTATGCCAATGCTTGTTTACACTTAAGGTCCTCCGAAAAATTCTGCCCTACATCCCTTTCTCCTTGAGGAAAACAGTAGTGGGAGCATTGATTATGTCTAGGGTTGATTACTGTAATGCCCTTTACATAGGTGCCGGCGAAAAACAACTTAACCGACTCCAATCAATTCCAAACGCAGCAGCCAGAGTACTGCTTAACCTCCCCAAACGACACCCTACTTCTAAAGCAATTAGTGAACTCCATTGGCTTCCGGTCAGGAGAAGAATTCAATTCAAGGTCATGTGCCTGGCCCATAAATCTCTTTATGGGCAGACCTCCAAACAGCTTTCCAATCTCCTTTCCCCGTATGTACCCGAGCGCTCGCTCAGATCCAGTTCCCAAAACCTACTATACATCCCCAGATGAGTCCGTTGGGGCGGCAGATCTTTCTCTCATCAAGCTCCAAAGCTCTGGAACAGTTTACCATCCTCGCTTCGTTCCGAAAAGAGCATAGCCAAGTTCAGAAAGGCACTGAAGACCTGGCTTTTCGTGCTGCCCTAACCATCTCCTCTCTCTCCGTCCTATAGCGCCAAGACGCCTCGGCATAAGAGCGCTCTAAAAATAACCCAGTCAGTCAGTCAGTGCAATGATTGTTATTACAAAAAATTAAGGGTCAAACATTATGATGTAAATAAAGATGAAAATTCTTGATTGTAGAATATATATATTTTTTTCATTTCCATAACTTGAAAAAAGAAGGCCTCGATTAGGATTGTACAGCACTGTGATGTTATTTTGTTAATCCATAAACCGTCTTCTGCTGACATAAGGGAGGAGTGTGGCAACCCTGCAGGAGGTGAGACTATCCAGACCCAGCCAGAAGCAGCTGACCCCAGATCATCTTGTTCTGTCCACCCAGAAGGATAAAAGGGAGAAACGTGTGCGCTCCAGGAGCCAAAGTGCACTGCTGCAACATCGTGAAGTTGTGCCTGAGCAGAATGTGCTGCTGTGACATCATGAAGTTGTGTCCAACTGAACCCTGCTGCTGTGAAATTGAACGTGAGCAGACCCTGCATCTCCAACATTGTGAAGCTGTACCAGGGGGGCTGGACCTCGGATTTTGGATTGCACCTGAGCATTCTGTGCACTTCTAACCCAGCAACTTAAGCTGTGGCAGGGTTGTGCCTCTGGAAGAGAGCCTTTAGGCAGGCCATGACTACCACTACCGCAGCCCACCATCCTAGTTTACCCAACACCCGGATGCAGGCTTGCAACCTGTGAGAGACATGCGATGATGCCAGAGCTTCCACAGACTTCTGGTCGAGGCCTTCGTTGCTGCCTTCCACAGACTGTGTACCTGGAGCACTCACTGCCAGCAAGTCTGCCAGAAAAATGCAAAACTCCACAGTGGTGAATTATAAGAGCAACTGAGTGCACAAACTTAAAAGAGGGGGTAACACTGGACCTGTGGCTGATACCTGCACGAGATACAAAGTGAACCCTGGGGGATGAGAGTGAGTGAGGGGAAGGCAGAAAGGGTAGGGGGGTAAATATTAGTCCCCAAGAATGTTGCCCTATATCAGTGAAACATCCATATCTATGACCTATGTAGCATTGAGTTTTCTGTTGTTATTAAAGTACTTTCTTTTAACAACGTCACACTGGGTTGGACAATCAGTTATTGCGCTCCTGTGGGATTGAGTTCTGAGCTTGAAACACCCCCATACCAGATCCCTTAGAAGCCTGTTATTGCTCCTCAACCCTACCACAGAGTCAAGTGCCTGACCCAGTCAGCAGGGCCATATTGGGACGGACCCAGGCACATCATTATTTAGTATACGCCAAAAAAGTTTAGATGACTCTGGATGCTGTGTCATCCTTTTCCAACTCCTGCACAGGGAACATGATAAACTTTTCATCATTCACAAAAATATATCCAGATGCATGGCTGAGAATGCGGATACAGTGCATTTGGTATTCACATACAGTTGTGCAGATGTTATGAACTGGTGTGATGATGTCTTGTCTGCTTCACTACGATTACATGATAGTGCAGGATATCAAATAATGCATGTGGGGGTAAAACCTAAGTGTAATCGATATCCCGAGGTAGTGTTGAGCGAGCTTCCAGCACAAAATGGCATCAGAACCCCCTTGGAAAGAAGAGAGAAACCCGCTGGGAGACTCCTGCACATAGGTGATGTGTGTGTGTTTATTAGTGGAAGAGGTATGTATGTGTCCACTGTCCTAACACATCTAAACTACCAGAAGACCAGGAATGCTGGAGAGCGAGGCAGAGAACTGTACGTGCACAACTCGTCACTGATGATGAAGGCTGTGCGCGTACCTGCCCCCTGATTACAATTCACGCGAGGCGACGGTTGCCCCTCAACCTGGTGGAACATGGCTAGCTGCTGAACAATGAGGTACTGGCTGCTGAACAATGAGGTACAGGCTGCTATTTCTTTTCAGTATGGTTTGGCCAATAAAACAAATAAACAAATCAGAAAACAAACCATGTATGCCTGAGATTTTATAGGTTGTTTATGTTTAAACGGCGGGAAGGAATTTGGTCGGAGGGACAGGTGCACTCGGCTCGTCGCCTCCATTGCCCCGACGTTTTGGTGGAAAGGTTTCATACTTCTGTCCGGTAACATTTTCAGAAACCGTTTTTTCTGGTGCGCGCTCGCAGATAATCTGCCGGCTCAAGTCCTCAGAATCGAGGCGTTTCTGCTGTGCAGCCAGACCGCAGGCCTCAATAATTACTGTTCATGTTGTAAAACACTTGGGTTTCCGGGTCAGTCCCAGGAATCGACGGAGGGTCGGTGTGTTGAATCGGTCTATAATGTATGGTTCCAAACTGTACAAATTGTATAGGTTTACTTCTGCACTCTTGCGGCGTGTTTTCCATGAAAGGTTAAAACATTTAAGTCGGTCTGACAGATTTAAACTGTACGAACAATAACGGCTTAATGTTCACATCATTGGGAAATGGAGCTTCGAACGTGGCCCTCTTCCCAGTACTAGGCTGTACTGCATTTGGTTTCTCTTAAAATACTAACACTGTATTAATCTCAACATCTAGAGTGGAGATGTGACAAAGGCAGTTTAGCAAAGGACTATGTACTCAGAATAAACTCAGAGTTTAGGAAATGTGAGAGACAGGCATCGGAGGGCGGGAAACGCCTGACAGACCTGGCGCACAGGCGAACGCAGGGGCGCAGCTTGGGCAGCGAGATTCAAAGGGTGCGGTTCTCAAATTTCACAACTAACAATCGCTGAAAGACAAGTGCAGCCCCTCTTGCATGTACAGCGTTTATCTTGCGGAAGAGAGCGCGATAGTTGCAAACAGATGGCAATGCTGCTCCCTCCCCCAAGGGAAACGCCATACATGCTCGAGGACCAATAGGAACCAGCGCAAAACATGCACAAGTTTCAACAAGAGCCCGGAGCGATTCCAAGAGGTAACCCCAAAGCAGCGCTTCTGTGCTGCATAGGTGAGACCTAAAATGGCTTCCCAGATCACTGGCACTGGCAGTAATAGGACTGACCATCACAGGGGCATATCTGCCCTTACATATAATATTAAGCACCTTGCCTTAGGGCGGTCAGGCCTGCTGTAGGGGTGACTTACTGGTCGCACTTAGAGAGCACTAAGTGGAAGGGATGGGTAGCATCTAGGAGTAGAGAAGACCAATCCTGAGCCTCTTAATTTCTGAAGGGTTTTGACACCTTCTCCAGTACTGTCGAACATATAGAAATAAGGTACATAAGACATAATGGACATTCAGGATTAAAGGCCAGGATTGTGGAATTTTTTTAAACTATCTACTTGTCCAAGGAAATTGACTTGTCCCTAAAGAAAAAAAAAGAAAACATATCAACTTGTCCATTTTGGTGCCATGCAGAGATGTGGCAAACTATAATAACGTTTTCATTATGTCAGAACTCCAATATTAGCCTTTCTGATTATGTTAGAGCCTATTTTCTTAATGGATTCGAATTCTAGCAAGTCTAATTTTGTCGCCATTCTGTAAATTTACATACAGGAATAGTAAGGAGATGGTAGATACAGGGCTGAAATGCTCTATGAGTCTACTTCTGTAAACTTTAGTGAATTCCTAAAAAGTCAAAACTCTTCAGCAGTGTAAGGACATATACCTGCAGCTTTTGTGACTTTCTTTAAAGAGGTGGGTCCTTAATATACCGTCATGCAGCCCACAATGGTTTTGCACTGATTCTCTTCAAGTTGCAAATTTTTGTATTCAGTAATGCAATCTGAGCTCACATTTTTTATGAATCTCACCCTAATAATAAAGGTTCTGCATTTATTAAATCTTAATAGAAGTTTGAACAACTTCTACACGTGGATAAAAAACTTGGCTGATTGGCAGAATATAGTTTTTCACAGATTTATGTACTCTAAAGTGGCAACAAAGGGCTCCCACTGCAGTGGATTGGGCCTACTTATTCAGTAGACAAAATTACCATGAAAACCTGTGGTCTTTGAACCCAAACAAAATGTGCTAGGTGTCGGGCAATAGGAATTTCCACCCCTGAAGAGTATGATAACATCACTCGAGAAACGAAATAAAGCGTCTTTTGTCATAGTAGGTATAGTTGTATTTATTCACTTCAGTTTAGACAGGGCTCCTATACCAGAAGATTTCTGGGCTCTTTCTGACCCACCACGAATAGCAGACAAACCTTTCCACCAAACAGTAGGTCTTAAACTGTTCTTAGAACATTAAGTGGTTGCGGGGCTGATAAAGGTACTGATGGCGAAGATTGCAAAGGAGGGCGGTTGAACTCCAAAGTCTTGGCCAATTTTTCAAGATTTCCTAAAGAACAAGGTAATGCTCTTTCTCATGGATACTCTATCCACCATAGGTTCCTCACCTTTTAATACTCCCCAGGAACCAGACTGGAACGCTAATTGGCGCAATGCAGCTCCTCACAAGTTCCATACTGCCCCGGAAGTGATGGTGCAGAGCCATGGATACCTTTAACTGCAGATTCGTCACCTTAGAATAGATTCCTAAGGTGGAGGTTCTGGAGTGGACTAGGGACCAAACATCTTGCAGAACTGAGCAGGCAAACTGTTCATCCTGCCGGACCAGTCTGAACGGACAACCATATAGTAATGGCATTGTCAAAGACGGGTCCTCAGGCGGCAAGATCGACATCCACAACTTCAGGGGAAAAAATAAATAATCAAACAAAGTCACTTGCTGCCACTCTATCGCTACATATGTAGATGTAGACTGTTTAGATGCAGGTGGCGGATCCTGCCCTGTTACTGAGACAGAAGGTCCTTGCGAAGTGGCAGTCTGACTGGAAGACACATGCTCATGACCAGAAGGTCTGGGTACCATACTCTCCTGGCCCAATCAGAAGATCATAGGAGGACTTGGGTCCACTCATTCCTCCTCTGTTCCAGAACTCGGGACAGGAGTTCCATGTTCCGTGCCCGCCACAATAGATACCCCAATTAATCAGGATTTGTAGAGCGCGGCTGCTTCACCCATGAGGGCCTCGAGTCGCTGTGGGATCATGCTGCCTGTTCTCCGATTGATTGAACATCCAGGTCTTGGGGTCCTTGCTGAACTGCTGGAGCGTTGGTGAGGCTCTGAGGTGCAGGGGGAGGTCTTTATGTGCGTCCTAATTGGCTAAGGGTATGCCCAGACGTGGATCCCTAGCTTGCTGCGCCACTGGATTCAAACTAGCCTGGCTGACTAGGGTCAATGCCCTAAAACTGGTCCCAGGATTCTGGTTAACAGACCACGGAGGACCTGGCCTGACATTTCAGGCTGAACTGTTCCCACAGGGAGCAGGGACAGGACTGATTTAATATGGCTGGATCCAAACTGGGGAAATGTGGCAAGCAAAATAATGATGGATTAAACCCAGATCTGTGACTGGGGGTGAGTGTGAAAAGTTTCAACACTCCATCCATTATTTTAGGATGTTGCAGGGTAAGATTTTCCAGGCCTTAGCCGCTAGGTGTGAGTAGGAGCGGCTTCCACTGTTCGTCCGGCCGATGCATTGGGTGGCTGCTAGAAAGAGGGATCCAGAACGGCGCTTCCTGTTAGGTTGGTGGAAATGCACTCATTTTTTTTTATTATGCCGGTCCTTCGCTGTGTAGTGCCTCGTATGCATGGGTGAGCAGCCTGACCAGACATCTCCTCGCGACTGGTAGCCAGTGGAGCTTCCGGAGGCGAGGTGTTATGTGCGTCCATCTGGGGAGGTTGAGGAGGAGTTCTGGAAACTCTGGAGTTTCCTCATGAGTTGGGCGGTAATTCCTACGTAGAAGGCATTGCCGTAGTCAAGTCTGCTGGTGACGAAGGGTTGCATGATTGTTCTCCTGGTGGGAGCCATGTGAAGACCTTCATGAGTATTGGGAGGGAGAGGAAGCAAACGGAGGAGACTGCGCTGACCGGCTTCTTCATGGACAGCTGGCTGTTGAGGATTATGGGGATGTTGCGGCCGTGTTCGGTGGGTATCGGGGTTGGGCCCAGCTTGGGGTTGGCGGGGAGGTGCACCACTCATCCTTCCATTGTGTGTCCTTGCCTTTCCCGAAGATTAGTATTTCTGCCTTGTTGGTGTTGAGTTTGAGACAGTTGTTGTTCATCCAGTCAGCAACATCTTGCATGCATCTTTAAAACTGGTCTTTGATGGTTCTTGGATTGTTAGAGAGAGGATGATTTGGGTGACGTCGGCGTAGGAGATGATATTGAGTCCATGGCTTGCAACGATGTTGGCCAGGGGGTATCATGTATGTGTTGAAGAGGGTTGGGCTGAAGAATGATCCTTGAGGTACCCCGCAGATGATGTTCTTAGGAAGTTAGAAGTAGTGAGGGAGGATAATTTTCTGTGTTTTTCCTGCGACATATGATGCGATCCACTTGAGGGCTGCTCCTTGGATTCCGATCTGGTGGAGCCTGTTGATCAGTGTGTGGTGGGATACAATGTCGAAAGCTGCTCAGAGGTCGAGGAGGATGCAGGGTATTGTTTCCCCTTGGTCTAGCAGCATTCGGATGTCATCAGTGTCTGACTAGAGCAGTCTCGGTGTAGTCGTTTGTTCTGGAACCGGATTGGGAGGGGTCCAGAAGGTCATGGTTCTCCATATGTCTGGTGTCCTGCATTTTGATTGCCTTCTCGATCAACTTGGCTGGAAAGGGGAGCAAAGAGATGGGGCATTCGTTTTTCAGTTCTCCTGGGTCTGCAGATGGCTTCTTCAGCAAAGTCTTCATGTCGGCGTGTTTCCAATTCTGGGAGAAGTGGGCTGTGGTGATTGAGGAGTTGAGGACCTTGGCAAGTTCTTTTCTGATGAGTTGATTGCAGAGGTTGAAAGCATGGTGGAGCAGGGGTCTGCAGGGGCTCTGGAGTGGATGGATCCCGTGATGGTTGCCGTTTCCTTTTTGGTGAGGGGGTTCCACAAGGTGAGCTGGTGTGGGTGGGCATCGGTCGGAGTGATGCGGTCTGCGGCAGGGGGTTGGGGTGCGAAGTCTTGGTAGATGGTGATAATTTTGTTGTGGAAAAGGTCCCCCAGGGCATCGTAAAGGTCTTGTGAGGGTGTATTGCTGTTTCCTATTGCTGAAGGGGTGGTGAATTCCTTGACTATGTTAAAGAGTTCCTTGGAGTTGTTTTAGCGGTCATTGATGCAGGTGGCTTGGGAGTTCTGCTTGATGCTTTGCAGGTGGTGGTAGCAGTTGGGGGCAGCTTTGAAGCGTATTCGATCCTCGAGGGTCTTGCTGGCACGCCATCTCGTTTCAGTCTGTCTACAGTGGAGTTTCTGGGTTGTTCAGTGAACCACTAGTGGCGTTTGTTTATTGAGGTTGGTAGGTTCTCTCAGGCAACTTAGTCATTGCTTGCTGTGATCCAGTTTGTGAAGTTGTCCACTGCTTGTTCTTTACCGTCAGTGGTGGTGGTAGGTGGGAATTAAGGGTGTTGGTCCAGCGTTGTTCCGATTCCTTGGACCAGCTGCGACGTGTTTTGCTGGCGGTGGAAGTGGGGGTATTGAGGAGTTTGAGATGATAAAGTGGATGAAGTGGTGGTCTGTCAAGGTGAGCTCTTCAGTCTGGGTGTATTTTACACTGTTGCTGGCTGCGAAGATAGGGTCGAGCCTGTGTCCTGTGATGTGGGAGGGCTCGGCTACCAGTTGCTTGAGTCTGAGGTTGCCCATACTTTCTAGGTCAGCCGTGTTGGTGTCGTCAGTGTTCTCTATGTAAAAGCTGCGGTTTCCTAGGAAGATGTACAGATTCAAGTTGATGGAAATAGGAGCCATGAAGTTGTGTTTTTGCTGTTCGTTTGGAGTTGGAAGTTGAGGTGCTCCGTGAAGGGGGTGGTGTTGTCTCTGGTGGTTGTGTATTTGAGGGTCTCTTTGCAGATTATGGCTATGCTTCCGCCGTTACTATTGATGTTTCTCGGCGCACAATCTTGTATACGGCCTGGGTGGCTGTGGCGATGTCAGGTGCTGATGCGGGGTTCAGCCAGGTCTCTTTGATGAAGATGGTGTCTGGGGCATGGGTGGTGCCCTAGATTTCTGTGGCATATTTTCCAAGTGAGTGTGCGCTGATCAGCAGGCATTTGATCTTTCCGGAGGTGTTGGACACCGGCCTTGCTGCTGGGTGTGAGTGCATTGGTTTGGCTGATGGGCGTGGTGTCAGTTGTGTCACTTGCAGTATCAGTTCGAGCAGTAAAGGGGCCTTCGGTGGTCCTGGGTGCAGCTGTTCTAGCGTCCGTAGTCCAGGGCCCGACAATCTAGAATCTTTAACAAAAAGAATCTAGAGCAAAATCCTTGATTTCTTTGGAATTATGGCCTCGATTGCTCCTTACAGAAGTAAGATTATTTCAGATCATGCCATATCGGTCAAACATCCAATAGATATCTTACAGCAAAGAACACACCTGCAGTGCAGGAATTAGTGCAATCGAGTTTTATTGATTGTAACATGTTTCAGCAACTGCCTTCCTTGGACGATCTTGTATTCAATAACAAATATCAACTTAAATAAAGGACAAGATATATATTTTGTGACAGAATGAATACGATTGTGGCATGTTACATCATTTATTGTGAGGCCTGCCCTTTTCACAATAATCAGAAAAGTGTTTTTAAGCTTAGTGTTGACAAGTATTAGGCAGAGCAGAATCTTTAACTGTCTTGGAGATTAATTTGCCCAAGCTCAGCTGCAAACATCCCTAGCGAAGCCCATCGGCTCCTTGTAGCCAGGAGGTTCTAAACTCCAGCCCTCTAGGAGCATCCATCTTACATGGCTGAACTGCAGGGAACCTGCTCATTTAAGAATAGTATTGCAGTAGAGCTCTTGGAGTACATCAGAATGTCTTTCATTTGGGTAGCAAAAAACTAATTATTTTCAAGGAAGGCTTGAGTGTGTATACATACGTGCATATATGAGGCAGACTGTTAGACCAAAACATTAGCATGTGCACCTTAAACATGCCTCTTGCAGGTACCCACAGAAATTTCCTTCCACCATTAATTCTTTTTTGTTGTCACTTAATGGTTATTTATCGTTCCTTCCACCTCTTCTGGCCCCTGTGCATTTTAACCTGTGAAGGTAACTGACATTTCACCTTCTAACATACACCACTTTCAGCACAATATGCAATTGTAAAAGTATTGTGAATGCTATTTCAGCATTCCTTTAATTTCTGTGTACAAAAACAACTCATGGCCAGTTTGAGCCTTGTTGGGATGCATCAGTGAGTTGCAGCTTGAGTCCTATATTGGAGCTAGCATGGGACTTGCGTCCACAACAGTGGCTTGTGTCTGCTATACTCCATCATGCATGAAGATGAAGCTAGAACTCTCCCTTTTATGCAGGACCTTCCAAGTATAACCACTGCTAAGCGCACATCACATGCAAAGCAGTCCAATTAACAAAAAGCACCAAACCATTGGCTATTACACTAATACTCACTTGCCAGGTTTATCCAGTAATCCACCAGATGGGAACTGACAGCACAGGAGAATGTATTCTTGTAAAGCTTGCTGGTCAAACATCCAGTGAGTTGGACTGAGTGCATTATCTCCTATAGAAACAAAATCGACAAAAGTATTTACTAAACCGATGCAACGTTGCCAGTATCTCCAAGCTGCATCTACTTTTCATTTGTGACAACATACTACAGAATGTTCCAGATAATTTTAACTATTTATTTATTTAGAAAGTTTTATAGAGCCCGAACAAGACCCTTGCGGATATCAGAGCGTTTTACAAACATAGAGGTTATTTATACAACAAAGAGGTTACTTATAAAAACAAATAAAACAGATAGATCAGGTAAACATAACATCTTGTGCAACGATGAGCAAAACGGTGCAAGACAATGAAGACCCATTGAGTCAAGGCAAAGGCAGCTATAGTGCCTAGGTGGTCTAGTTGACCCATGTAATAAAAGGAATACTGGTGAAAGTGCGAGTGTTCTCAGGATTTCCTTGGTCTAAGTTCATGTGAATTTTGCCATGAGAATCGATTTTACTTCCTTTTTGAAGGATGTAGTGGAGGAAAGAAGTCTGGTTTCTGGAGGTAGATCCTGGGCGCCATCCCCGAGAAGGATTGTTTATATGTTTTTTCTTGTTGAATCTTTGTGGTTTCAGTAGTAGTTTGTCTGCACTTCTTGTGGATCTAGTAGCACCAGAGATTGTCAGTTTCTGTGTGAGGTATCTGGGTGCATTGTGATGTATGGCCTTATGCGTCGTACACGCAATTTTCAGGTGAATTCTGGCTTTAGTGTTTGATCCTGACAAGGAGGACCAGTAGTCTGCACAGCTTAATGGAATTACACTTCGTACAGGGCAAGATGTTTCAAAGGTGCGTGTGACATTACAAATTAGAAATATCTATGGGCCTGAGCTTGTTTTTATATCAAGAAAAATTGTAATGTTGTGAACTAAGAAATCACAAATGCTTCTAGAATAAAGTTAATGTACCGTTTTGTTATGGAAACCGAGAAAAACCTCATCTAAAATAGGTTTAATCCATGATTTTAGTACGTCTAGTGTTAAAATTGTATTTTAAATGCTTGACGTTGGTTTAACATTAATTGGTCTACATGGACCTTTTGGTCTAATGAACTAATATTAAACCGTAAAAAATAGCTGTTCAATCCTGCTAAGCAGGGGGTCAAAATAAGTAAAGGTGAAGGTAAATAGGCAGACATTTTTGGACTCTGATAGTCAGAGCCTCATTAAAACTTCCTGTGGATAAACATGAAGGAATAAACAGAGATTTGGGCAAGTTGTCTTCCTTCCAAATACATTTAGTCTGCAGTGTTTCTGATTTTTGGGGATGATTTTGCAGGAGCCTAGAGCTTGGGCTTCACTTAAGTTTAATACGATTGAACCTTAAAACAAGGGGAGGTTTTTTACAATAGGTTTAACAGATGCAGGCCTGCAATGGGCTAGAAAATGTTGGTTCCAACCTGAGTGTGGTATTAAGAATCCCACATAAGGCATGTAGCTTGCGATTCCTGTGAGGTTTGCAGGCTTTGAAATGGAGTTGATACTTAGGCCAGTCAGTGACACCACGTGAATGAATGAATGATAAAATGTATTGAGCGCGAACGAAACGATTGTCCGGAGGTGTCTTTGAGCTAAACAGGACAAAAGAGGATTGTGCTAATCTCCTATTTCTGTACAAAGAGCCACGTTAACAAGGTCCTTCTAAAAACAGAAAGCAGGGGAGCTGTTTTTAGTTCCAACAGCATACTGTTTGAGAGTAGGACTGTGGACTTGAAAAAGCTTCTGCCACCCCATGTAATCCGCCAAAAAGCAGGCACCACCAAATTCTTGCTAGGGTCAGACTGAAGGATCCTACCAGGGGTGTATTGCCTAAGGTTGTTCCTAAAATTCTAGGGACCTTGTCTGTGGAGGGTCTTTTAGGCCACAAACAAAGCCTTAAAGACAAAGCGTTGTCCAACAGGCAGCCTGTGAAGTTTACAGATGGCCCCTTTTGCTGATTGAAATTTGGGACTCTTTAGGAGAAAGCATGCCGCTGAGCTTTGCAAAGTCTGGAGCTTCTTTGGTGAGCTTTAGGTCAAAATTATTACAATATTCAAGTCTTGTCAATACAAGAGAAATTACCACGGTCTTTAAGAGCTCAAATGTTAGTTATTTCTCAATTTTCTTGCTCAATCTCCGTGATTAAAAAAAGGAAGCAGAGGTGACCTTGTTGACTTCAGCTTCAGCTCTTTATCTAACATTGCCCCCAGAAGGATTGTTTCCAAATAAGATGACCTCTGTCTTGGATGAATTTAATTTCAAGCTGTTACCATTCATCCATTTGCCATCCTCATGCAATTTCTCAAAGTATCATCATAATTGTCCCCATCTTTGGAAAGGGACAACAATTTGCACGTCATCTGCATATGATGCCAGAGATAGGCCGAAGGATTTTAGGAGCGTGGCTAGCGGCGTACCTTACAGGTTAAACATTGTGGGGCTCAGTGATGAGCCCCTCGGAACCACACTTGGCAGCGTGTAGGGTCTTGAAGTAAAGTCACCCACCTATACCACTTATAGAGAGAAAAGAATGTAGGAGAGCAAGTGCCTAACCCCCTATCCCCGGCCTCTGCAAACGGTCAACCAGCACCACATGACTTACCGCATCAGGCCACTGAATGATCTAGTAGGACAAGAGCAGAGTTCCCTCCGCTGTCCAAAGTTGCTCTAATTTCCCCTGTTGCCACCACCTGTGGTAACTCGATACTATGACCGCTCCTAAATCCGAACTGGGTGTCGTCAAGGAGATAGTTATAATCGATAAAGGCAGCAAGCAGCTTGTTCATCACTTTCTCCACTAACTTGGCAGAGTAGGGAAGCCTGGAGATGGGATGATAATAATTCAGATCCATTGCATTAAGATTCGCTTTTTTTTTTCTTCTAGGAGCGGAAGGGCTGAGGTGGATTTCCAGTGGGAGGGAAAGACTCCGATTTTGAACATTGCTGTGAAAGATATCGGACAGATGAAGTGGCACTGGCTCTGGTGCCATGTGTACTATTTTTGGTGAGCACGGATTATGACGTGAGCTGGATTTGATTTTAAGGATTAACGTCCACAGTTGTTCTACTGTAGGGGCTTCAAAGGTCTTGAACCCGGTGTTCCCTGTCCATGCGTTAGGGGACTGTGTGTGGAACGAATGAGCGTATTGCTGGCTGTAAAGTTATTAAAGATGGTTGTGACATTCTCTTCAAAAAACCTTGCCAACTGAACTCTTGGCTATTAGCTGCGTAATTGCTCGTTGTAGGTACGGTCAATTTTTTATAGTTTGAAAAAGGGTTTTGTTGGAATCACAAGCGATTTTAATTTATTCAGAGAAGTATGGTGACTTTTCAGCTATAACAAGTTTTTTATGTTCAGCTAGACGTAGTTTATATTTAGCTTTCTCCGACGGCTCATAATTTTCACGCCATTTCCGTTCTTGCCTGGGACATTCTTGTCTGGCGGCTCTAAGGGCCAGATGTACGACAGTTTTTTGCAGTCGCAAACGGGAAATCGGCCAGTTTGTGACTGCAAAATTGATCTGCCCCATGGACACTTCTGGCATACTGCCCACGTTTTGCCGGTATATATGTTAAGGTATTCATGTAGGCTACACTGGGAATTGGCACCATTTTGGCTTCATATAGAACCACCTAACGCTTTTATACTGATAGAGGTCATTACTGTCTGTGGTCTAGAAACGTCCATACTACAAAGTGGTATTCCCAGATCAAAGCTTCTTCATATTTGGGATCCTTTACAAGTTTGACTATCAACTGTCACTTGATATGACCCAGACTGATTGAATAAGGTGTTTTTCTATGGCTGTGATGAACATTTCTAGGGCCTGAGTATCACAAAATGGTTTGAACAATTTTGTAATGATAGCTTTATAGTCCACCCCTGGGTGCCAGTCGGGGAAATCAAAGTACAAATATGTTCGGCGCAGATATCGCTATTTGCTTAGCCAGATTCCTTTATACTACCGTATGATGCACTTTCTGATATACATTTACAATTCTTCGGTTTACTTTATTTTGGCTGTTTATCTGTATGACTTCCATCTGCCAATAAAAAAAAAAGGATTCCTGGGAGGAATTATTAACTGGCAGGTGCAGGTTGAAATAAGAATAGGACCTACACATCTATGCATCAGAGCAAGTGGAGGATGTCTTTGTCATATGCAGTCTAGCAATTCAGAATATAAATTGCAACGCTGACTCACCCTGAAGATGAACAATGGTCAAATGGGGTTTGCCAGGTCAATGACTGTTACATCTGGCTCAACAGTTCTGGAAACTCTGCTTACATCACAAAATGGTGATGCAAACGGGCCACATTATGAGAGAATGCAATGGGATAGACTTGTTCTAAAGCAATGTCACACAACAGCAACTGGCAATTTCCACCTCCTAATGTTCTTCTAAAGCAATTAACCAAATCCTGATCCACATATCTCCAGGATGTTTAAACTCAGAATCCAGAAGGATCCAACACGTCCATTTTGGATGCCAGTGCATGCTGCAATTTGTGCAACCACTTACACGTGACCTTTAATGTAAATAACAGCAGTATTTAGTTTCTATTGTAAAGCAGAACATTAATGAAATAATGGGAAATATGATTTTACATAAATGCATGGGTAGATTGTGTACCATACTATTACTAATTAACAAACAGTAATAATGCAAGCATGTTATAAAATGCTGATAAGGAAGGTAAACAGCAGTAACAATACCAGAAAAGCATTTCAAGACATCTGAAAGTTCACCTTCAGCATTGAGTGTTCTCTGAATCAGTGGGAGCAATCCTGCCTGCCAGAATGAATAACACCCATCCACTAGCTTATTGCAGCGACCCTGAAATCCACCTTCAAATCGCATTTGCCTGCTAGTAACCCACCGCTGAAGAAGAAAAAAGAAAGGATAGAATGTGGTTAAAACAGCTTGCATGAACAGGATACACTTTTGGAACTTAAACAAGTAAAATTGAAATAAGTAAACAGATTAATCAGAATGGGCATACTAAAAGGCTATTTAACAATTGTAATGGAAAATATATTGACAAGCATAAAAAAGGACCCCATTTGCAACTTAGTAAGGAAGAAATCCTTCAAGGCGGTCATCATATTAGAGTGTACATTTCAGTCCTTAAGCTAGAGTTTGAACCTCCGAATCAAGGCATATGCAGAACACTTACTAAAAATATCCATTTTGGACAGTTAATTACTTAATGACGCCCCAAACTGATTCAGCACTAATGCCAACTATTCGAGGGATGACACAAAACATTCAGAATAGAGGTGATCCAATGGTGACCTGGTATACATGGAAACGAGGAATGATGTAAATATGAGCAGCTGAGTAAGTAATATGCGGAGAGAAAGAAACCTATTTTATTATAATGCTTGTGGACCAAGGCCCAAGACATTTTTAGGCATTTCTTGGTATGGGAAGCTTTTCCTTTGAAGGAGAAAACAAACTGATTCAATAATGAAGAGATGCATTTACAAACCCATGTTAAACATAAACTTGACAGTTTACATACTGGAAATCAAGGGGAATTGCAAAAGTGGATCAATACGTAGCCACTTTCAGGAAGCTTCCCTCTTCTTGTAATTTTAGCAATTTTCTTCTGGGGGTTTGCCAGAATACATCACGGCTCATTCCAAGAATTCGAAGATTAGAACAGAGTATGGTTAATAGGAGAGTCAAAGTTGGATGAGGGTATTTGTGCTATAAGTGCTATTTAGCAGTGGCAAAATAGGTCATCACTTCAGAGAAGAGAGTTAAGATTGAAGTGAAGGGGCAAGTGTGTTGTAGGGGTGTGTTGCATTGAAGATACTAGTGGAAACACATTATTTGAAACATCTGACAATTGTGGTAATAGTCAATTTTAAGGAGTGCTCTGTAACTGATAAGGAAACTAATATTTGAGGCAGAAAGGTTCATTTCTCAAAAGTGAGAGGAAAGAAGCCAGTTTTCAAAAAAAGCCGATTTGTGGAGGGCAATTAGACCTTAAGTGGCTTCAAGTGTTGATAAAGGGAGTGCGGAGTAGAGGTTATGGTGTCTGTAGTGAAAGAAGGAGACGCCAGCAAGCAGAGAGCATGTATCTGATATGTGAAGTAGATATAATAGGAGATGGGGTCAGTTTAATGGAAGATTAGGGTTCACTGTAAACAATCTGGAAGGATTTGGTTGTTGAGAGGATTTGTTACAAGGGGATCGATTTTATTCAGCCAGAGTGTGCTTTTGGTTCATTTAAGTGAGATAAGATTAATCTTTCTGGATGTTTTGAAACAATGGTGAGGTTTTAGTAAGGAAAGGCAAGGAAAGGAGTGTCAGACCATCAGGAGTGGTGTATAAAACTAGATCATACTGAGTGGAACAAATTATATCTGTAACTTTTAGCAAACCTGAAAATCTGTGGATCCGAATAACTGAAGGGTTATATGCAAAGGGTTCATCTCCAACAGGGAACTGTACCCATGAAACATAGCTTATGGAAGTATTGGAAGGGAATGTTCACACTATAATAAGATCCTACGAGCTGAGGTGATAGCCACTAGAAAGGCAGTCTTGCAAGAAAGATGCTACAATGAAGTCTTGAGAACAGGCAAAAAGGGAGGAACTATTATTTTTATAAATCCAAATTTTGATCTCAAGGAGGAGGCAGTGTCCTTACAGGAGGGCAGACTTTTCAGGCATTTAAAAAAATAATTATAACAGGAATCTTGAAAAAATGCTGCCCGATCTGGACCTTTCCTGAAAGTTGCATTAGCTGCATGGTGGACCTTGGTGGTAGACAATTGAGATTGTGATTGGGCCAGATGTAATAGGTATGGAAGAAAGACTTTCTTCTGGCACACAGCAGGATTGTAGCTACTCTGTTGATAACCTACACAACCTTTCATTTTATGAAATAGCAACTCTTAATGAAAGAAGTCTGTCTTCTTTCAGAATATCCACACATGACTGTGGAAGATTTAGATGTACATGTCTAATCTCAGGACCCAGGCTGCCACATTCAAGGAAGCCAATGTTAGGTAGAATAACTGATATGGCAAGCTGGTTAACTGGTTCTGTTTGCATGGTTTGCAGAAACTTGTAACTGAGACAGTTACTACTAGTGCCTAGGCCAGCATGAAGTCACGAGAGTCATTGTCACCTGTTAATGCTGGATGTTCAGTATGACTGTGGGGGATCAAAGGAATTGCAGGAAAGACCAAAGCGAATTGCCCAACAAGCCTGGCACCAATATCCAACACACAAAGAGTTAGCATTTTTGATTTTAGATGTTGCGAAGAGATCCATCGTTGGATAGCCCATTCTGCAAAAAATTCGTCACCCAGAGCCCATTTGTGATTTTCTTAGTAAAATCCATACTGGCCACCATTTAAAAGGCTTGGCGATGTTAAGTCAAAACCTAAATGGCAGAATTGCTGTGTTTCCAGTTTTCCCTCCAGGTCAGGCCCTAGTATTTAAACCCTGCAAAAAACACTACCTGGTGCATGGCAATGCTTCTGGGTATTTTCTGCTTTGCTGGTTTTCATGTTTTCCATCGGTTTTTGTTTTCCCTTAGTTTTGCACTGTTGCCTTGTTGTCAGCCTGCCTGCTTGTGGTTCTAATGGTGTGCTGGTGTTGCCGGCAACTCTTTGGAGTAGCTTGTTTCTGCCACTGTCTCATTCCTCCTGTTGGAAGTTTTTTAAGAGGGCACCTTTCAAGTTCTTGTTCCAGCTGACTGACTGGCAAAGAGGGTTCCGCAGGAGATTGCCCCCTCTTCAAGTCTAGAACTTTCTGACTAAAGAGCATCTGGTATGCCCAGCATTAGATTGGTAAGCATATGCTCCTAGACCGCAAAGTTGAGCTGCTACTAATGCCATGCATTCTGAACAAGTTTGAGGTGCAGATTTCAGACAAAAAGGAAGTACTGCATATCGGGAGTGTGATGTTCTTACCCCAAGTCTAAGGTACATCCCGTGCTTCTTTGTTATAGTACTGAGGAAGCAGGCATCTTGCAGATCTTAGCGCACAATTATTACCTATGCAGGAGGTGAGTATAATATGATAAAGGGTTGGCATTTGAATGTTTCCCTTTTGATCTACGTGTTGGCCCTTGCGTCAATCCATATATTGGTCTGAATTCTGTATGCTGGCCTTATTTCTGAACCATAAAATGTCTCGAGTAGCTCCTGCTCCCTCTGTCTGAGGCAGAGACTGGTTTGATTACATGCTTCTTTAGCAGTATGGAGGTCTCTTTTCTTAAGCCAACAGAATTTCAATGTTGGCTTAAGTGGAAGAGGTGGTGTTTTCCCACTCCTTCAAGCGTAAAGATACCGTTCACTCAAATAGAGTGACGACCGGAGAGAGGGGCCATCAAGAAATCACTTATGGCTGTTAGAAAGAAGACACTGTGAGGTGCTGGCAGCTGCATAGAAACATTTTTTTGGACCCTCCGCCACAGGGGTTTGTCTGGCCCTCCTGGCGATGGCACCTGCAAGAGGATTGAACCCTCAGAGGATAGTACAGGCGGTTTCTGTGTTGGTCTTGAGATCTGAACATTTTTTTCTTCTCGAGACCCACAGCCTTCATGGCTTCATTCTTCATCCTCACCATTTCCTCTCGATACGTTGCACAAACAAGAATGAGACAAAGAAGAAGAGGCTTAGGATTTCAAGTTTGCATCAGGCTTCACTGTATTAAGGGGCAATCAGGATGAATGTCACAAGGTGATTCTATGGCAATACACTGATGCTGCCAAGTCAGAGACTAAAATGGTACTAATGAGTCAAGAGCGTCTTCTAATATCATCTCTCCGAAGTCCTATATACAATGTTTTAGGAGGTCTTTCATAATATACTTGAGACTACCCCAAATGTCTTGCCTGTAAAGCCTTAGGAGGGCAGTGACATTGGCCGTCTTAGGAGTTGGAGGAAGAATAGGATCACCTGGAGATCTTAGAGGTGACCGATGCAGTATTCGTTTAGGCAACAGTGATATTAGCTGTGAAACAAATCTCTGAGATAGAAGGAAATTGTGAGGCTGCAGTGAGTCTTCTGCAGGAACGATAAAACGTGACGATGGCTCTGCCGCTAGAAATATGCTAAGTTTTTTCCTAGCTGTACGAGACTTTCTAAGCTGAAAACGTAGACGTCAATCCCAGAGACGTTGAAAAGTACCACGACACTGGTAGCTCAGGCAATGAATAATGTGGGACGTTGGAAGGATGGTATGAATTGATGTCAAAGGAGATGCTGTTGTGCATTAGGAGTTTGTCAGCAGCACGGACAAAACCATTGCATAATTTGAGCACTTGGATGTGAAAGACTTGCTGGAGCGGGGTTGATGGTGGAGGAGCATCATCTTCTTAGGGCAAGCCTTTCAGTGCAGAGGTTTTCAACGGGGATGCCTTGCTCATAGATCACAACTCTATTTTGAACCCCAAGGGTCTTTTCTGAATTTTTGTTTCTTTTTACAAAAGCCATAATCATTTACAGAATGAGAGGAAGAAAAACACACCAAACAATCTTGTCTGAAGAAGCTTTCCTTCTCCAACAGGCAGGGTATTTAAAATGAGAAACAGAAAAGACACTCCGATAGGATAATAGCCTCCCGAAAAAGAGAAATGTTTGGCTTGCTTGTGAGATGTAAAAGATATCAGGTGAAATAAAGAGAATTCTAAACTCAAACAAGCTAAAAAACATACCCGACTGTGTGGCAACTGCCAGTAATGGCATTATGGGGATTGAACGTGCCTGGGACAGATTGATTTAAATAAAAATAAAAACCTCTTACAACGCAATCCTTTTAAACTACACTTTTTCTCATAAGTTAGACAAGCAGGCAGCAGTTGTGGGATGGATGCTGCAATGTAGTTTTGTGACAGGTTTTTTAAATTACTTCCTCACTGAAAGTCTTGCTTGCAATATGCTTTTAAAGGGTGCTCTGCAACATCTGGACATACTGGACTCTTCACCCTTTTCTATTTATTTGTGGAAGTCAGACATCTGATCTGGGTCTGGGTGTCTGCATGGAGTGAGGAATTATTCTGATATTTGTGACTACCAAAGAAGATCCCATGATGCATAAGTGGATAGCCAACCCCTCCATCCTTTCACAAACTACAATACAAATAGCACATAGCACAATCTTCATTTATCCTCAAACTTTAGATTTTTATGAATGTTTATAATCAACGTGATTTATCAAACATACACCACTTTGCTGTGAAAAAGCACCATTCAATGTGTATGGATTTGATTAATAGCTATCAAGCATGTAGGTACAGTTGCAGCTCTGGTAAATGGATACCATTTCTTTAATTATTGAAATAACTAGGAAATTATTTTAAAAAAGTTCAAACAATAAGTAGAACAAATAGTGACCCCACCTGATTTTTTAAACACTTGTCTGATCAATGACAGGATTAAAAAAGATAGCAAAATGTAATACCATGGAGGTGGAAAATAGTAGCACCTGTGATTTACAGAGCCACACCACCACAAAAGCGGAGACAGCAAGCACTATATACAACATAAATTAAATCCCTTTCTTGTTATTAGGGACCAAAAATGGGTAAAGTTTAGGCAGGCACAACAGAGGTGCTCAGAGTTGAAAAGGGAAGAAAGCGATAGAAGAAGTTTTGAAAGAGAATACTGTTACAGTCCTCTGGGCAGATAATTGGCCAAGAAAACCAACATCATTAAAAGCGAAGTAGTATGTTTTTTCTAATCTCAAACCAGTTGCTAGTATAGGATATACAGTGAGATTAACACCTGTTTGCAGGCTTGTGAACAACTAGCAAGAAACACTGCCTACATATTATTTGGTATTGCAGCCGTAATGCTCCTAATAAAAATACATTTAAAAAACCACAAAAATATTGTATAATCTAAATACACCTACCAGCAAACATTTAAGATCCAACAGTCGCTCTTTCTTTAGGATGACCAGTGCTGCAAATCCACAGAAAGTGTAACCTCCGTGTGCTTCCATCCCAGGGACACCTCCTATTCCACCCTCCCAGTTCTGGCACCTTGTTTAAAGACCAGGGTATAAAACAGAATTAATTACTATCTGCACTTTGGACCACAAAATGGTTACATGGACATAATGAAAAAATCATAGAAAATTCACCCAAAACAAAAAATGTTATCTTAACCAACGTTGTTGCTCGTTAATTGCTCTGTTTTCAGGAGTAATGCAAAATATAGTTTTCAGTTATTATTAACACCTTGCTCATTCAGGTCTCACTCTTACTATCATCATATTGTCGGTGGAATAACTTCTTCAATTATTAACACCTAATGACCAATAAACTTTGCCTTATTAAAAGTAGGAATAAAATATACACTAAAATGTACAAGTGTCTTAATTTGTCAAAAAAATTGCATTATTTGCATAACATGATGATGATGTAACCCTTAGGTGTGGCGAGTCAGTTAAATATGGGACATGACTGGCCTAATTGGCTTATGGTTTGAGACAAAGAATATTCATCACATGACCTCAGAATGGTTGTAGATCTAGACACAGTGGAAGCTGTTGCATCACATGGGCCCCTAATGCCCAAGTGGCACCAATAACAAATCTACATCAAACCCAATAATTACCTTACCTCAAAATCCACTCAGGTGTGCCTTCAAATAAAGTAGGGGTAATGATATTCGTTAAAGAAGCCACTGATGCAGCACAATAAGCGCTCCTAAGAATACAAAAATAGACAAATCAGAATGTACTTACTTTTTTACCCCGGTATTACTTTTTGAAGCCAAAGACCATTTAACAAAAAGTAGCCAATACATTAGGCTACCTAAACCAAGCAAAACAGTTTTACTAAGAAGCCAAGTGTGGCTTATATAGAGGAGATGGTCTAAACAATTATAATTATTTCACTTTGCATTCTGCTCAATGGCGCAATTAGGAAGGATGACAGGACCATGGACTAGTATTTTTTGTTAACTTGTCCAGACAGGTAAAATGGAGCGAAAGAAGGTCAACATCACATGGGAACCTTGAAGATAATACAAAGTGGTCAGTCACAGACATTGCACCCATAAATTCTAACTGTGCTGAAGCAAAGTTGAGAAGAGACCATTCAACCTGCCGTGATTTCGGTTTCCCGCAGCTAAAACATAAAAATGTGACGGAAATGAAACCACTCAAAAGCTTAGAGGTCCACATTCTACAGACGTTATGCAAATCTTAATTATACCATAATAATTTCTGTATTGTTAGCAAGTCTTTAAATGTTGAGTTTTAAAAAATATAATCCAGTGAGCCAGAAAGTAACAAACATTTAACCCTCCCGGCCAAGAATTAAAGCTTTTTGATACGTACAATTCCACCCTTGCTCCTCCTGGCTATCCTTGGCATTAATTAGTCTAGCATAAACATACCCATCTCACAATAGAGACTGTACAACAAAACGTTTCGGCTTCCATCTGTTTTTAGGCGGTCAAAGGCCTTCTCGAATATCAATAAAAAAAATGGTACATTTTGCCATTCAACATACTTAAGAGGTTACCCATGGCTCTTCACAATTCACAACCTCTTGATTTTCATGTGTGTTGTTATATTGTAAAAACACAAACATTAGAAGGTCTACTTCAAAGAAGGCCACATTATACAAAGTTAGGGAGATTAATTATATGCATAAGGTGAACAAGTGCAATAGATCTTGTGAGACAGAGTGAAGGTGCTCAACTTGTAGTGAGAGTTGATACGTTATTCGTGTGTTCTTCTAAGTGGCTCTCCAACTATTAGAAGATGCTGACAAGGTTTCAACAATTTGAACAACAAAAATGTTTTTATTCAAAAGCCAGGCATCATAGATTTCTGCAAATTTCAAGTTTTTGAGTAGGGCATCTGTATATCTTGCCAAATACTATACACCGGACAACTTCACAAATCTAGTTGTACAGACAGACATGTATGTATTGCATGCTCACAGAAAGGAAGAACATGGCATCAAAGCATAAATACATTCCAGGGTTCAAGATGTGAATTAGTTCATAAACGTGAGGTAGGATTTATTCATCATGAGGCTAGAGTTGCACAGTCACAGATAAGTGCTCTGATAGCGGGAAACAGCCACTACAACGCGGCCGTTTCCACGAAAACCTCTCGTTGTTACCACGCATGCGTTGTAATGCATGCGCGGTAACAACAAGAGGCTTTACCACGCATACCTTTACTACGAGAAACGTAGTAAAGGTATGTGTGGTAAATGAAGAAAAAAAAAAAAGGGGGGGGGGATTGGGGAGTCTCCCCCCAAAAACTAAAAAAGCGTGGGATTAAAAAAGGGGGGTGGGGGTGGAAGTGCCAAAGAACAAGCAATCTGCGTCGTTAAAGAGGAAACTGAATTAAACGTACGCTTCCTCTTTACGACGTACGGCCGACGTAACCAAGAAGATGGAGAGGAGACGAGTTAAAAAGGTAACGGGAAATGTAATAAAAAAAAAAAAATAAGGGTTAAGGGCAGGGGTATTTACAAGGAGTAGAGGCTGGGGACGTGTAAGGGGAGAGGTGTAACCTTTAACAAGGATATGCCCTCACCATGCATAAATTAACAACGAAAAACGTTGTCAATCTATGCGTGGTAAAGGAATATTAGTGGTAAAGGTTATGCGTAGAAAACGAATTCCGTTGTAACGCATGCGTGGTAAAGGCATGTGTTGCAACGGAATTCGTTGTAACGACATATAACCTCTGATAGCTACAGCATTACAGGAGTGTTCTACAAGGCCAACCAACTAAGCAATACCCACAAACAGTCCCAACCAATGCAAGAAGCTGGTGGGTAATAGCTGATATTATGAAAATGGACTCACGACAAACTAAACATTAGACATCTTAAACTAGCACATTACTGGTCTGCGTGAAAATATATAGTCAGAACTAACCGAACATCAACTTCACCACCGACGTGCATGAGAAAAGAGCCATCTGGCTGTTTCAGCGCAAACAAGAACTCCAAAAGCTTTTCCCTGAAAAACAGAAAAATAACACATTAGATTCTAGTGGACGAACCACTTCTACAAAACCAAGGATGGGGCAAGTTTCCAGTAACAGCCTTTTCCTTGTACAATGTATATTTTTTTAAATACATAGAGTGAAACTGAAAATAAATTAACATGCATGCCTTCTGCAATTAGATAGTCACTTTAGATCTCAAACTATTTTGGTGTGTAATCATAACAAGCATTTGCAATGCAATAGGTCTCGCATTAGGAAAGTTTGAGCATTGGTATTGCGAATTACATTTTTTTTATTTATGTGTTGGTTGTGAAAATAGCTATAGTAATAGCTAAAGTAATAGCTTTGTCATTTACAATGCCAATAGTTTTAACTTTCACAAATGTGACACCTATAGCATTTGCAATGCAATATGTGTTGTATTTTCACAAAAATCCAAGAACAGAAGTGAAATATTAACATTTTTTTGTGACATTTATAAGACAGACGTTATTGTTGTTCGAGTACTTTACGCTGGTGTTTGGATTCCTGTAAATCCCCAGTGTTGCAGGATGCTTAAGAATTTTGTGATCACAGTGGTACTGTATTCCGGGCTACCTTTGATACTTGCACAAGTGCCACCTTGCCCATGTAACGCTTGTTCCTGAGCCTGAGTGTCTAGCACTTATTGCAGGACTATACCTCTAATCATATTCTGTTTTCTCTTATAACTGCACACTTGTCACTTTCATTTCCTCTGGTGCACTTTTGACTACCTCATGTATTTTGTTTGCTCACAATTTTTACTCAAGTATTTTGTTTGCTCACGATTGTCACTATTACCTTTACTACCTCATGTATTTTTGGTTGCTCATAGTTTTTACTACCTCATGTATTTTGTTTGCTCACAATTGTCACTATTACCTTATGTAAGTAACGTATGTTTTTGCAACCTGTTCTTTTGTAATGTTTCTCATTATGTTTCATTTCTGTTCCTGTTGTGAAGCCTCCGACGCCTTCGGGTAAAGTCCGAGCTATATAAAAATGCATAAATACATGAATAAATAAATACCGCCTTCGGGTAAAGTCCGCGCTATATAAAAATGCATAAATACATACATAAATAAATACCGCCTTCGGGTAAAGTCTGCGCTATATAAAAATGCATAATTAAATACATAAATAAATACCGCAAAACATCCTCGTTACTCTGCCGGCCTGCGACCAGGAAGTCAGGCAGGCCGGCGCGACAACAGGAAACAGGAAGTAGGAGGGCGGGAGCCTACCCCGCCTCCCACGGAAGAGCCGCGATTGGAGCCGTGCACCGGAGCAGGCAGGAGCCTACCCTGCGCCCCGGTGCCTAACGAGGGAAGACGAGTCCTGCTGCCGGGCCCTGCAGCTGAGGAGAGCCGGTGAGTGCGGTGCTGAGCTGCGGGGGGGGGGTTGGCCTGTGTATGTGTGTCTGCGTGTGTGCGTGTGTATATGTGTCTTGGAGTGCGTGTGTGTGACTGTGGGGGAGGGGGTGTGCGTGTGTGAGCGAGTGTCTGTCTGCAATGTGTACGGCGCGGGACGCGGACGCGACGTGCGCGTTCGAGCACACGAATCCAGGAGAGAAAAAGCGCGGGCACCCTCTGGTCCGTCATTCCTCCCACAGTGATCGCTACTGGTCTCCAGCTGGATGCATCCTTACGGATGCTTTTCCAGCGAGACCCAAAAACGAGAACCTCTTGAGATGGAAGAGTTGGGATAACAGGGTAGAGACACAAGTAAAGGAGGATAAGGTGACAGAAGACACGGACCAAGGAAGGTAGGTCACAAGTATAATCCTACCCTAAACAGAGTCATTATAAGGACTCCCCTACCTCAACAGATGCAGACAACCAATTAACACAAACATTTGCATTACAATAGGTTTCCCATTTACCAGAGTTTGAGCTATTGGCATTGTAAATGACAATGTCTTTTAATTGTGTGTTTGTTTTTAAAACATAAATAAAAGGCATTGTCGTTTATAATGCTAATAGTTTAAAAACTCTTACAAATGTGTGACCTATTGCATTGCAAATGCATTTTTTTCTGTAGGGCATACAAAGAGTGTGACATTTACAGGGCGGCCCGGCAATGATCACATGTATTTTACTGTAACAGTCCTTATCTTAATAGACTTCACTGCTTGCGATTTTATCTTTTTTTCCGAGAGCACTTTGTTTAAATAATTTTAAGGAGCTTCAAATGTAGCTTATTTTATATTTGTCTGCACTTAAATGCATTAACTGGCACTAAATTAAACCGAAAATGTATTTGTTTTATGTAATCATTTTATGGTATTAGAAAAAATGGCTTTAATTAACTTGAAATAAACATGAATGATGTGCAAGGGAAGCAAAGGCTGAACGAGGCAGACCCAGGGCCCACTGTCTGTATTGCAATCTTACAATATACAGCTGCACTGTCAAAACCAATACCCAAAAAGCCAACAACCTCACCTGCAGGAAGGGCATAGTAAGGGGCAGTTAGAAATAGTGAGAGAGGGGTATAGGAGGGAAAGTAGGGAGGAGGAGGGACATAAAGGCAGAGAGAAATAGTGGAAGAGGAGGGACGCTCTCCTACCACATTTAATCTTCATATACACATTTTCCATTATGCTGCCGGGTAGGCCGATGCCAACAGCTCACTGGATGCCACAGGCATGAGGATTAGGGGCATCTCTGTAGGGCTGTGCTTCTCTGGGCACAGTAAGGATTTGGTGTACTTATTCTTCAGTCCTGCGCAGCAGACCACCGTTAGCCCTCCCAGCACGGATTAGACTCCATGTTGTCAGTGCCACACTGATGGGGCACAATGCGTGTAGGTGGTTTACACAGCATAGAAACAGTGCTGTCGTGGTGAGACATACCCGTTACGCTTAAGTGGCTTGTTTTCTAGAGTGCCAATGTCCCCTTTAAATATGCACACTTGACTACCACCCCCGCTTGAGGCCTGGTATCCTACAACATAGGCCGGCACTCGGTGGGTGGGTGCTGGGATACCACATGGCAGCGATCGAAACAAGTTGACTCCAACATAAGTGAAAACACTAAGACATCAGACTCTGTGCCTAAGTCAAAGTTAAAGTGATTTTCTCCTTCGCCAATATTGAGAAAGGCAACAGTACAAACTATTTCACGTCCTGGAAAAAAAAAATATATATATATATATACAGCTGGGAACAATGGTACTTCCTGCCATTATGAAGACCAGCGAAATGCGGGTTTATCAAGTTATACGAACGCAACATATTTAAGTGACAAGAGGCCAAGAAAATGAAAGCCGCTTCTGTGTGTGGGGGCCCGCACCTCGTGTCTGGAAACACTTGTGCCTATTGTGAGCTGTGCATATACCGCTGCTTGTGTCGCAACCTGTGAAAGCATATGCTGGGCGTCGACATCTCTAGCTCAAGGAGGCTCGCTGTTTTACGAGCTGGCTTCCTAAACCCATCCCTTACCTCCTGGAACCTAAGAGAACATTTCCAGCCCCCTTCCAACAGCCGAGCTGGCACCGGAAAGAATCAGGAAGAGACGAGACCCGAAGATCATTATTCCTGAAGGGCAGCCTCCTGCGAGTGGTGTGTGTGACCGCCATTGTAAAACGGAAAGCTAATGGTGCGTTGAAAAACAAACAAGCAAACTCACCGCCGCAGCCCGGCTTCAACAGGAAGCCAGGCAACCTTTGTTGGGACGGGGGCGGGGCCGGACACGCGACCGGAGCTTCCCAGGAGGCAGGCTGCAGTGGCTGGCGCATGGCTCCGGTGCAGAGAGAGGAGAGCCCTGCGTGCAGCCGGCGTCCGCCCGGGAAGCCAAGGAGCGGAGTGCCGGTGTCCCTGTGCCCGTTGACGTCGGAAGAGTCCTGCGGAGTAGAAGTCCCGGTGAGTGGGGCTGCAGCGTGTGTATGTGTGTGTGTACGCGCGCGCGCCTGTGTGTCCCAGTGTGCGCGCCGTGTTTGCATGCAAGCCCTGCGGTCTGCGCAAGCGCGCTCGCTCCCGCGGTGAAATCCGACACTGGGAAAGCTCGTGACACTTTGGTGTCCACTCTCCCAAATACGGATAGCATTAGTTGGCGAGCTGACAGCATTCATGCTTTGCATGAATGCTAACGTCAGCTCGCCCTAAAAAGGAGGCTCACGTTTTCTCCTACAACTGTGTAAGAAGGGAGAGCTGGTTTCTGTGGAGAGAAGAGGAAGCAGGTCCATCTTGACACCCAAACATGACTAACATTCCTACAGCAACTCGTACATCTTTGGAATTATTCACCATCCAAATTACTCTTATGTGGGTATTCCAATTCCCACAAAGTGATTGACTACACATTTGTAAAGCAACAGGGCAGTGGTCCAGAAAATTAACACAATTTTACCTCCTCATGAATTATTACAATTCTTAGTTTCAAATCGATGGGAAGTAATTCCCTGGCCAAGAGACATTAGATTAAAATAAAATTTTAAAAATCCACTGAAGTAAGCAAGAGTCAGAGGCTCGCGCAATATTTAATTTTGGGAGGAAATGTGATTGCAATCAGGGCACCCCTCTCCGTCCCCATTTAGGGGTAGGAAGGATGAAGGGAACATATGCTTGTTCAGACAGGAATGGTTGTCTCTTTAGAGCAAGTCTGTGCGTATTAATTGCATCAACGCACATAACAATTATACACTGCAAACACATTAGTGAACACTGGAGGCACGTAGAGTTGAACGATATTGAATTGACCCACACCTGCATCAGTGTGGGGTCAGACATGTGCACATCCCATTGTATCATACTCAAGTTAAAGGAGTCCTAGTTTAATGTATTCAAAGTGCTATTAAATCAAGAGTAGATTGTGAAACAGCCATCACGGAAGTAGTGTGGTCATACAGGACCACATCCAATTTGATTACTGGTAAGAAGGCATGTGAACGGATGAGAGGTAGAAAGGTGGCATCCTCTTAGTCCATTTTGGAGAATCAAAGCTTTGAATGTAAAGTTCAAAGAATCGGTTTCCAGTGTTGAGGAAAAATTAGCACGTGATACAGTATTATATAGTATAAAAAGGCTAAAATGTTAAAAGACGTAAGGATCAGGAACCTTAAGTTTGAGATGGACGATTGGGTTTGTATCAAAGAACCCCTATTGTTGAAGAAATAAGTTTCTAAATTTAGAGATTCCATTGAAATTGTGGACTTCAGGGGACAAGAAGTGTAAATATCAAAGGGACAGTTTTGGAATGTGTCCCGGATAGCCAAGGTAAAAGTGGGTGAGTGCGAAGAAGAAATGTCCCAGTTGAGTGAGTATGATAATGATAACAAGCAGGCTTCAATGTCTCAAAAAATACGTGAAATTTAGTTATGAGGTTAAAGTGTTATGAATACCCAAAAGATGTTGTGATTGGTGATGTAAGTTATGTCTTGAAGAGACTAGCATCTAACAGATTCTATGGAAAATATGTATTCATAATTTTGAAATTTTATATTGTATTTTATAAGTTTTGTTCTTTTGTCCAGTTTTTGTTTGGTATTGGTATATAGCTTGGGTATTTTGTTCTGTTTTTAGAAAACAAAGAGTTGTGTGGCATTGGCGGTTTGCCCTTTGTGCATGGAACATTTAAGATGCTTTGGTTATGAGTGTTCCTACTGGTTTACCCTATGTAAAGGGAATGTTAGTTGTGGATTATTGAACCTGGAGTCAATTGATGGAGATATCTTGGGACCTTATACCTCTCGCTCTGACTCTACTGCTAAAGAACAAGTTACTTACCTTCGGTAACGATATATCTGTAAGAAACAGTAGTTAGTATTAGATTCCTTACCTTAGAATATCCCCAGGCGTCAGTCTGGATCCGGAAACTTTTGCGTAGCAGTACCCCTGCGCGTCGGTAGGCGTCGTCTGCAGGCGTCCCCTGCGGCTCCGCGTCGTCGGCGTCGTGCGCCGTGATGACGTCGCTGGAGTATATAGACGCCGCCTCCGCGCGCTGACGTCAGTTCTTTGCACACAGCTTTTCCGCGCCAGAACACGCAGAGCCATGTGAGAACCAACACTGGTGCCATTTGAAACTAGGGCCCTGAAAGGGATGTCCTTAACCCTAGGTATCAGTTCGCAGAACGGGGAGGATGGGCGGGGCGGTAAGGAATCTAATACTAACTACTGTTTCTTACAGATATATCGTTACCGAAGGTAAGTAACTTGTTCATCTGAAAGAAACAGGTTAGTATTAGATTCCTTACCTTAGAATAGATACCCCAGCAATACCAACCCCGGAGGTGGGTCTGCGAACCAATACAACCTACACCAGAAAGTCCTGGAGGACCGAACGGCCAAAGAAGCTGTCCCTCCGGACTTGACTGTCCAGGCAGTAATGCCTCGCAAAGGTGTGCAGCGAGGCCCATGTAGCCGCCTGGCAAATGTCCTGCAAAGGGACTCCCCGGCCCAGGGCAGTAGTAGCCGCCGTGGCCCGAGTGGAATGGGCCCTCAGCCCAACAGGAGGCTCCTTCCGAGCCGTAGCATGCCTTGATGCAGAGGACGACCCACCGAGAGATGGTTCGTTTCTGTACCGCCCTTCCCTACTTCTCACCCACGTAGCCAACAAACAGTTGGTCATCCACCCGGAACTGGCGTGTGCGATCCATGTAAAATGAAAGCGCACGTTTTGGGTCCAGACGATGGAGCCGCTCTTCATCCTTTGAAGGATGCGGAGGCGGGAAGAAGGAGGGCAAGGTGATGGACTGCCCAATGTGAAAAGCAGAGACTACCTTGGGCAGGTCTAGTCCGAAGAACCACCTTATCAGGATGAACAGACAAGAAAGGAGGTTGAACAGAAAGAGCCTGGAGCTCACTCACCCTCCTGGCAGAGGTGATGGCCACCAGGAAGGCCGTCTTTAAAGTGAGAAGACGGAGAGGACAGGAATGAAGGGGCTCAAAGGGAGCGCACATCAGGAAAGTCAGAACCAGGTTCAAGTCCCACTGAGGCATCACGAACGGAGTTGGAGGATACATGTGCGTAATGCCCTTCAAGAATCTTAACACAATAGGGGATTTGAATAAAGATGGCTGATCAGGTAGCCTCAAGAAGGCGGAAAGGGCAGAAAGATAGCCCTTGATAGTGCCCAGAGCAGAGCCCTGCTGGGCAAGGGAAAGGAGGAAGAGGAGAACCTCAGACAGAGGGGCAGAAAGGGGATCCACAGCCTTTGCTGTGCACCATGCCACAAATCTGTTCCACCGGCAGGCGTATACCGACTTTGTGGAGGGACGCCTGGCTGCCAGAATGACATCACAGACTTCAGGAGGCAAGTCAAATGGCCTCAACTGTCGCCGCTCAATCTCCACGCATGGAGGTGGAGACTGGACAGGTTCGGGTGGAGGACCGTCCCCTGCTGCTGCGACAGAAGGTCCTCCTGAAGGGGCAGACGGATCGAGGGACCGACTGTCATGCTGAGTAGCTCGGGATACCAGTATCTTCGAGCCCAGTCCGGAGCCACAAGGATAACTTGGGCCCGGTCGCGCCTGATCTTCTTCAGCACTCTGGGCAGAAGTGGTATAGGCGGAAAGGCGTACAACAGACCGCAACTCCACTCGCGCCGAAAGGCGTCGCCGAGCGAGTGCCGTCTTGGAAACTCCAACGCGCAGAACTGATGACATTGCGCGTTCTCTTCTGTGGCGAATAGATCTAACCAAGGCTCTCCCCATTGCTGAAAGAGGCCTCTCGCCACGTCCGAGTTCAGACGCCATTCGTGATCCACCGAGCACCGACGGCTGAGTTCGTCCGCCCTGGCGTTCAGAGAACCTGCCAGGTGTTGAACCGTCAGAGTCACGCCCTGACGTTCCAGCCATTGCCAGAGACGCAGAGCCTCCTGGCAAAGGGTCCACGACCCCACACCGCCCTGTTTGTTGCAGTACCACATGGCGGTGGTGTTGTCCGTGAACACCTGCACTACACTCCCGTTGACAAAGGGGAGGAATGCCTTCAGTGCTAGGCGAATCGCCCGCAGCTCCAACAGGTTGATATGGAGCCGGGACTCCGCCGGAGACCAGATGCCTCTGATCTCCGCCTCTCCCAAGTGGCCACCCCAGCCCTGGAGGGACGCGTCCGTCACAACCACGTGCTCCGGTTGGGGAAGGGAGAGGGATCTGCCTCTGACCCAATCGCGGTCCGTAAGCCACCACTGCAACTGTCTCGCAGTGCCCTCCGAGATCAGGACATGGTCGGATAGGTTGCCCTGATGCTGGGCCCACTGAAACTTCAGGTCCCACTGCAGAGCCCGCATCCGCCACCTGGCGTGATGCACCAGTAGGATGCAGGAGGCCATCAGCCCCAGAAGCCGCAGCGTCAACCTGACCGAAACCCGGGATAACGGCTGAAAGATGGGAATCAGAGCCTGAATATCCCGGACCCGCCGTTCCGGGGGATAAACCCGAAACTGCGCCGAGTCGAGAACCGCTCCGATGAAAAGGAGCTTTTGAGAGGGACACAGGTGTGATTTCGGCACATTGATGGAAAACCCCAGCTCGTGCAGGAGGTCTGCCGTCATCTGAAGGTGGTGGACGACTGTCTGGGGCGAGCCCGCCTTCAACAACCAGTCGTCGAGGTAGGGGAAGACTGAAACCCCTAACCGGCGCAGATGAGCTGCGACCACCGCCATCACTTTCGTGAACACCCGTGGGGCGCTGGTAAGGCCGAATGGGAGCACGATAAACTGAAAGTGCTCGTGGCCTACCGTGAACCGCAGGTAACGCCGGTGGGCCGGCAGGACGGGGATGTGAAAATACGCATCCTGCAAGTCCAACGCTACCATCCAGTCTTGTGGGTCTAGAGCAGCCAAGACCTGAGCCAAAGTCAACATCTTGAACTTCTCCTTCCGGAGGAAGCCGTTGACGTTCCGCAGGTCCAAGATAGGACGCAGGCCTCCCTTATCCTTCTTGGGTACCAGAAAGTAGTGGGAGTAGCAACCACACCCTACTTCTGGCCCAGGAACGCGCTCGATGGCCCCCTTGGCCAAGAGGGCCGTAACTTCCTCCTGCAGAAGTGTCAAGTGGTCCACCGACACACGGTGGTTCTGCGGTGGCATGGCTGGAGGAGTGGACTCGAAGGGGAGGGCGTAGCCCCTTCGAACGAGCTGCAGCACCCACCTGTCCGATGTTATCGCGCGCCAGCGGGAGTGGTGATGGCGAACCCTGCCACCCACTGGCGTCACGTGAGCCCGAAAGCTCGGACTAGGAAGGCTTGGATGCAGCAGCGGGGGGAGGCGTGGACTGACCTCGCCGCTGGCCTCTACCGCCACCACGGCGGAAACCACGGCCGCCACCGCGCTGGGGAGCGTTCTGCGGCGCGTGGCTGGCAGCACGTGTGGGACCGCCCCTCCCTTGGCCACGAAAGGGGCGAAACGAACCCGTCTGCTGGCGCTGGGTCGAAAGACCCAAGGACTTGGCCGTGACCCTGGAGTCCTTGAAGCGCTCCAGCGCGTGGTCCGCTTTGTCACCAAACAGGCGACTGCCATCAAATGGCATGTCCATGAGTGTATTTTGGACGTCTGGCGAGAAGTTGGCAGATCTCAGCCAAGCATGGCGACGAATCGCCACCGTCGTGGACATGGCCCGTCCCAGTGAGTCGGTCGTGTCCAGACCACAACGGATCGAGTACCGCGCCGCATCCCGGCCTTCAACCAAGGCCCGGGTGAGCTTGTCCCGCACTTCCTGGGGGCATTGCGGCAAACACTCTTCGACCGTATCCCACAGGGAGTGGGTGTAGCGGCCCAAGAGGCACGCGGTGTTACAAGACCGCAGCCCAGCGCTCAAAGAGGAAAAGACCTTTTTACCAAATTGGTCATACCGCTTTGATTCCCGATCGGGCGGAGCCGACGGGAATGCGGACTGCGAAGTGGAGGCCTGGATCACCAGACTCTCCGGGGAGGGATGGGTGGATAGGAAGGCAGGGTCGTCCGAGCACGGACGGTGACGCCTGGCAACGTTCCGGTCAACCGGTGCACCAGAAGCGGGCCTGGACCAGGTGCCCAAAAGGACATCCGTCAGGGCCTCATTAAACGGCAGCAGAGGCTCCTGGGGGCATGACTGCGGTTTAAACACCTCGGTCAGAATGTTCGGCTTGACCTTCGCGACGGGGAGCTCAAGGCTCAGGGCCTTGGCAGCCCTCATCAGGACCACCGAATAGGCAGCACCTGCCTCAGACGCCACAGGGCTCGGGGAGACAAACCCAGGGTTGGGCGACTCGTCCAGACCACTGGCATCACCCAGATCACCTACCCAGTCCACATCATACTGGCAGGCACGGGATAAAGGGTCCTCAGACCCCCCCCAACCCTCTCCATACTCGTCCTCATCGTCGTATTCTGGATCGACGATATAGACCTCGGGGTCAATGGGCCCCATCGGCGCCGGATGCGGCGTCGGACGACGCCGGTCCGACTCCGCGTCAGGAGTCAGAGGAGGAATGGGGGTGGCGCCGCGTGGCGTCGGCACAGGGGACCCGACGCCGGCCGGAACCGACGGCGGAGTCGCTGCACCGCGCGGAGGCGGTACCACGGGTTGGCCCAAAGGAACCGACGCCGGAGAGGCCGGCAGACCAGCCGGCGTCGAACCTGAGGGGCCCAGCGGCGCCGTGGCCGGAGCCACCGGCGGCGCCGTGGCCGGAGTCACCGGCGGCGTCGGGGCAGGAGCACCCGAACCGCTCGGGCCCCCAGACGGGACCGACGGGCCCGCAGGCGCCGTAGGCCCCGCCGGAGGAGACCTCGCCCTCATAGCTATGAGGAAGGCCTCGATCTCCTCACGCGACGCGCCGCGCCTTCCCCAGGGACCGACGGGTATGGGGCAGACGGCGTCGGCGACCCACGCGGGCCCGCGGGGGTGGGGCCACCCGAACCCCCGGCCGCATCACGCGGGCGTCGGGGGGAGTCGGGGGTACGATGACGACGCCCCGACTTCTTACGCTTACCTGACGAACCGGAGGAATGATGGCGACTCCCGGAGCGCTCATGGCGGCTCCGCGATCGTTCCTTCGACCGCTCCCTCGACCTCCGACCGGACCGGGACCGCTCTCGACGCGGGGCCGACACTCGGAGCTCGAGAAGCTTGCGGGACCGCTCCCGCCTAGATTTACCAGTCAAGGCCCGACAGTCGACGCAGGACTCCACGTCGTGGTCCGCGCCCAGACACCGGAGGCAGAGTCGATGGTGGTCGGTGACCGACATCAGGCGGTCGCACTCGTCGCAACTCTTGAAACCGGGCATCCTACCGGCACCGTAGAAGATTAAGTAGTTAACAAAACTTGGTCAAAAGACCGGAGTACTGCTCTTCGGATCTGCGCTAACTGGCGCGGAAAAAAGAAGAACTGACGTCAGCGCGCGGAGGCGGCGTCTATATACTCCAGCGACGTCATCACGGCGCACGACGCCGACGACGCGGAGCCGCAGGGGACGCCTGCAGACGACGCCTACCGACGCGCAGGGGTACTGCTACGCAAAAGTTTCCGGATCCAGACTGACGCCTGGGGATATTCTAAGGTAAGGAATCTAATACTAACCTGTTTCTTTCAGATGAATACATTTCTCGATTGAAAAACTAAAAGTGGATGAAGCTTATTTCCTACAGTTCCTTTCACCCGATGAGAGACAGGAAGGTACACAATACAGACAGCATGAGACTCCGGTTTGGATTTCTTTCCCTCCTCAAATGGGACACTAGAGAAAAAGATGACATGCATAAAGAAAATATATATATATATTTTCGGTGAAGAGAAAGCTGGTGTTTAAAGGTTTGGATAGGTTTACAAGAAGTAATAAGCTTAGAAAGATCAAGCTCAGTGCTCCAAGACCCTGGCAGAGGAAAAGGAAAACAAGAACTGGCTCAACTGCTACCTACAGAGCATGATTAGATAGTGGTGGTATGCTATTCCTTAAAGGAGCAGCAGGAGTTTTCCCAGCCTTTCAAGCTTCAACCAATTAGACCACATTGGCCTTCTGTACTCTTATCCCTAATTTAAAAAAGGTTTGTGAAAGAGTTCCTGGTCAGTGAGTTATTTCTAGACACTATTTTTCAGTATTTAAAATCGTTTTATATTTTAAAGTAAATATGTGAAAAATAACCAATGTAGCCCGCCATAGGTTAAGCTAAGGATTTGTTTTTAGAAGAAAATTGCTTTTCAAATGTATATATTAATTACACAATAGTGGCGGACACCACTGTGTGATTATTCATAAGTAGTATCCCTAGGAAGAGCGTTTATTGTTTAGCTAGTAACTTTGGTGCCATCTGACGAATATTCATTAAACTGTCAAAAATGTTTTTTTTTTTTTTTTTTTTTTTTTTTTTTTAAAGAGTTCATACACCTCAAGCTCGTGTCTGGAAGGATCAGGGTGATTCGTCAAGTGGGGAGAAAGAATGACAAGCATTTGCAATGCAATCGGTCTCGCATTTGGTACCTTATATGTATTTAGATATGCAGCACATTAGCCTGGGTGCTGAAACATCTACTGTTCTTTAACATGGAGGGAAAGTAAGCACCAAACTGCGTGACATGTCAGGTATGGGAACACAAAGAAAGAAACATTGCCTTTCAGCAGGAAATGGATTAGTCCAAAGCTCCGTTTGGAATATAAAAGCAGGGCCTTCAGTGGTCATATATTTGAAAATACAGGATTCAACAAAAATATTACTGTCTACAGGTGCTTGTGGAAGACAATTTCTACTGACAATTTAGAGATTGCTAAAGTGATTCTGGTACTTTACTGACCTCTTCTGGTCGTTTTCTATCAAGAAAGTTAAATAGAGGCAGTTGCCAGAAAAATTTTAAAAAAAGAAAGTCCCTCAGCAGAAAGCAATTCTGTTATTTTACGGACCTCTGCTGGTCGTTTTCTATCAAGACAGTTAAATAGAGGCAGTTGAACAAGAAAAAAAGTCCCTAAGCGGAAGTAGACTAGTCCTAGGGCTGATCTTCAGAGCCCATAAAAGTACATACACATTTAAGTATATACTAAAGTATATATACACTAGTATATACAAGAGGTCTCAAATGCTCGACCTAAAAACGGTCGGGTGGGTTTGATCCAAAACACTTTTTCCCCATGCAATTTCCATAGAGAATTTTAGATGATACCAAGTAAATGACTGAAATGAATTGCTCCAAATGTGGGTAGAAAGCTAAATCTTTTCTCAAAAGTGCCCTTTTTGTGATTTGGTGTAAATCCGTTTAGTCGTTTGAGAAATTAAGGGTAAAAGAAATAACATCTAGTGCCGCAGGAACGGAATTCAAAATGCATTATTCTGATTAGCGGGTGTGGCAAGACCGATCGCTCTTATTGGGTGGCACAACATGAGGAGAATTGCTGCAGCCGCCATCAAAGGTCTCTGGCACTCGGCCCCAGATTCCTAAAACATATTGAAAACACAATATAAAGGAGCGGGATAGTGATACTCGGACACCCTAGCCCTAGTTCCCACCACAGAACCCTTTCAATCCTTGCCATTTCTGAAAATGACCCCTATTTCAGAATTGTAGAAATAACCACCATCTCTAAAGTCAATATCTTCTGCACATTTAAAAAATGCATAGGTTTCTTACATATCCATTTTTCATTCATTAAATTTGACCACATAAATTGATGCGCGGTTGGTACACAATAAAAACGCCACATAAGCAGCTTAGTTGCTGGTTCTCATTATTACATGTTTTGGATAATCAACAAACACTATAGATTCCTGGCACCAGAGGAGTCTGATGGACGTAACAGTACATTACTTTTGTGAATCTGCCATTGTGGAAAAAAATTACACATTGCAAAATCTAACCAATTTCAATTTTTTTCCTACGTATTTTTATATTATAACGACTAGTTTCCTTGGCAAAAACATGAACAATCTACACAAATGATCCCTTGCTGAATTTCGAATTTTATCTACTTTTCAAAAATATATAGCTTTCCATGTTCACCCATTGTTTCACCATCAACCACGAAATGACAGTATGTAGAAATCACAGAAAAAAACAAATAGGAAAAATAGAATTACATAAATGAAAAATTTGTGGTAAAAAAAAAAAAGGATTTTTATTCAAACAACTATGCCTTTTAGTGAAAACTGGGAAAAGAGTGATCTTAGGACACCAAACTTTTCAATGGCGCCATTTTTGGAGAAAAAGCACTTAATTGCTCAGCCAAGTTATGGAATGTTAAGACCAAAGTGCACTAAACATCCATAAAAGGCATAGCACTTGGGTTCGACCCCAGCAGTAGAGTGGTTAATCATGGATTTTGGCCCATTCTTCTGTTTGGGTTTATTCGTAAAATGTAACCATATAATTTTTAAAATACGCACCCGCTCCAGGCAGTGGGTGTGGTAGAATTTAAGATTAAACAGCATAATTAATACCTTATAAAAAGCATTGAGCATCAAATAAAGCTCAAACAAACTGACAACCTTCATCAACGCTCCAACTATACCTTGGGTAAGAGGCCAGTAAGGAAGAGCTAGGCCAATTAACTACGTGTTCAACAGTTTACAAAAGGAAAGAATATCAAGGGCATTTTGCAGCAATGTAAAGGCCTGGCTCGTGTGCTTGGATTTCCCCAAATGTAATCCATGATGTCACACAGATAGTCTGATGATATGTATTACTTGGACAAATAATTAATAAACAATATTTATTTCTAATTATGTCCAAGTAATAACTCAGTTGTAGATTTTGAGGAATGTAGTCTTTGTTCCAAACAGATGCCAAAGAGGCTGGATGCCTCTCTATATAAACATGTCAGCTAAACTACCAACCACCCCTATGTGCCCTATTCTAATTTGGAGTATTTAAATAAAGAATATGGGTGAGATTGGATGCAAATAACCTCAAATTGATACACAAACCTATAGTTTAATATACATAGGTTTTACACTGAAGTAAACATTTTTGGCTCTTATTTTACTGGGTACTATTTAAAAAAGTGCCAGTGTGCTCTGAACAGCGATGCTCACCTTTTAGCAGGCATACAACAACAAAAAACTGGAGAGAAGCAAGCAAGTAAAGTAAACATAGTTTTCGAGTTTGATGCCTACCTGTTGATGACATCATATGCTTCCTGTGTGCCGATGATGCAGAGAGCATTGACAGCTGCATAAGTAGGAGCAAGATGAGGGTGCTGTCCTGGTCCACCTCCAAATCCCCCATTTGGGCCCTGACACCGAGCTAGAAACTGGCACACACTGTTAAGGACAATCACAGGATAGTAAACTTCATGTAAATTAATTTGATATGCACAGAAAAACTCAAATCAAATTACCCCAGATTACTCCAGCAGCCATGACATCACTTAAGAAAATCTGATCCTGGAAACTGGTCACCAAAGCTAGCTTGGAATCAGCTCGGTCTAGTTCTTGCCATAACCTAATTACTAACACTACATCATGAGGTGGTGCTAACTTTAATAACTGGATATCACGTTCCCTGGATGATACTGTGCCTTAAAACCTGCCCCTTGTCACACACAGCTCCTTCAATGAGGTGGTACACATAGTATCTTACACAGTGTTGGTGGACAGCGCTCACTACTTGTAATAAAATAAATAAAAAAAAACTCTACAGCAACTGTGCCTGCGGAGCATATGAGTTACAAGTAGTGTGCGCTATCCACCAACACGGTCTATTGTATCCTTCCTGCCCACGTGAATAGCTGCACCTCGAGAATCATGTTCGAATCCATAGCGAATATTACCGATAATCGTACTTCCAGTAAAGCTTATACAGCAGACGAAGCTAACGAAATATACAATTTAATCAGGGAAACAAAATCATTTGATGCACAAAGTGGCTCAATTACTTAACAACTTCGCCAACTGGAATACCTTATCAGAAGGGAGCTAAACCAACGCTTACACGCGTCAACACTCATTCAATATCACCGAGTGAAGAGGATTCCTCGCGGTTTAAGACTAGCAATTAGACCCATGTTGTTTAGACTTCAAAGTAACCAACAATTTATGGAGATGTGGAACTCCATTTTAAATAAATGCTCCTTGGACTTGATACTTTTACTAATAAAGGAATTGTCTAAAACTATCAATGACTTGGAGGAAGAAATTCATACCATCAAAAGTGATTTATCTAAAAGAATGGAGGATGAACCATGGTTGAAATTCTTGGAGGACCTCAACCTAAAACTTGACAAATATGGAAAAAAAACTACAAGAAACAATATTGAGAAAATTCAAAAACGGACACTATTGATTATAAGCTCAACGAAGCTTATACATGGGCGGAGGTATACGCACAAAAAAGATTCACCAAATGGAACATACAAACATCTTCTGAAGAAAGCGTTGTTTCTGATCGTGACACATACACATCTAGAGTACCACTGAAAAGCATACAAGCAGACGAAGGAACAACACAGAAACAGATGGAGGAGAGTTTCGCAGCGACTTTATCCAGTGTGTCTTTTTTAGAAGGGGGCAGGGACTCCGTCCATCCTCCGGAACATACACAAGACAAACAAATCAACGTCCAATCAAAACAAGGAGAGGACAAAGAAAAAGAAAAAAGCAAGAAAGGCCTAAGAAGTTAAACCAAGGTCTTGTAATCAATATCTCTAGTGTACAACTCACTAAATCACAAGAAGAGGACTTGAACAAGGGAACATCATTTGTCACCACTTACAACACCACAGAAACGGAAGTGGCATTTTACAAATTCATGAGGACACTGAGATTACGAAATTATTTAGGTTTGTTGAATTGAATCTTCAAGGGATACACCAATACCCGTTTTCAGGCCAAAAAGTACGTTCATGGCTCCAGTGTCACATAAAACCCTTGACACATTCGAACTACTGGTGAAAAAAGATCTTCAAAAAATTCAATATACCAAAAAACACAAGAACCTCAGTCAAGCTGAACATAGCACTTTATCACCACTGGCCAATAACTCTCATATAGTCTTCCAGAATGGGGATAAGGGAGGTGGTCTGGTAATGATTGATATAGAGTATTACGAAAGCAAAGTACTCAAACATGTTAACAATGAACAAGTTTATTGAAGTCTAGATAAGATCCTACCATGGAAGTAGGGGATACTCTAAGAAGAATCCTAGATAAAGCAGAAGAACTACATTGGATTGACACATCGACGAAAAGATACTTGACCAATCAATTCCCGAGGAAACCTAAAATGTATCTATTACCCAAAATACCCAAAAGTCTGGTTGATCCTCAGTTTAGACCCATCGTGTCAGGTTGTGAATCTTTGTTTGAGAACCCTGATCGGTAAATCGAAGCCCACCTCCAACCATTTGTACAAAGTTGGGGAACGTACGTTGAAGACACCACGATTTCTTGTGGAGCATTCGCTCTATAAGTGAGGAAGTAACAGAAGACTGGCTACTTTGCACTATCGACGTGGTAGCGTTGTACACCTCTATACCCCACTCATGCGGACTGGAGGATGAAGAATGGGCACTTCTCAAGCAAGAGAATCTTGAAGCTCCTAAAAGCTTCATATTGCAACTACTCAAATTCGGTTTACAAAATAGCTATTTTTCATGAAATGAGAAGTTCTTCATTCAGCTAAATGGAACTTCCATGGGATTTCCAGGAGCTCCTGCCTATGCGAACACTTACATGGCGAAATGTGAAAAGGACTATATTTTGACTGATACAACTTGGCAGGAAGGCCTAGTGATTTTCTGAAGATATATTGATGACATCTTCCTTATTTGGAACAAATCGGAGTTATCCTTGATTAACAACATACAAACACTCAATCTGGTTGATCCAAGGATACAATTCCCGCATACCATCCAAAGAAAAGCACAGTCCTTCTTGGACGTTTTTGATCGAACTAGAACCAGGACACATCAACACGCGTGTATTTAAAAAACTGTCAAAAAAAATAATGCTTTACTCTTCAGCAGTTTTCATCCACCATCTCTCATTAAGAATCTTCCTGTTTCCCAGTTTTTGAGAACTCGGCGGATATCGTCTGATGACAAGGCATGCAAAGAAACTCTACTTCACCAGAAGACCAACTACATAAGCAGAGGATACCCCGAAGAACTACTTAACCAACAACTCAGGACAGCCTTGTCTACAGCCAGAGAACAATTGTTACAAAATGCTCCTAAAAAAATAACCAATAAGGTAGTTTTTGTGTCTAAATTTTCCACTGTTTCCACAGAGGTTAAAACTATCATCAACAAACGCTGGGAACTACTGGAGTCAGAGACAGATTTAAAAAATGAGTTTTGTGATAAACCATTATTCGCTTACACACAAGCACGGAATTTGAAAGTAATACTTTCCAGAAAGAAGGCCAAAAAATTAACCACAACAGCAACAACTGATGAAGGTGGTACTAAAAAATGCTGGAATTGTATACATTGCAATAATGTCATTCCTGGAGACATTTTATTACATCCCAGGACCGGGGAAACAATCAAATTACAAGGCAGCACAGATTACAATTCTGAAAACGTCGTATACTCAATAAAATGTCCTTGTGGACTATTGTACATTGGAAAAACTAGGAGGAAAATGAAAACACGGCTAACTAAGCATAAAAGCAAAATCAGAACAAAAAACATTACTTCTAGTCTGGCAGTGCATTGGGAAGACCATCGACATAATATCGCACAACTCAAATTTCAAATTATTGAACACGTCCCAAAGACCCCAGGCAAGAACAATTTGATAATACTTTTTCAGAGAGAAGCCTTCTGGATTAAGAAGTCGCACAAAATGATGCCGCACGGGCTGAAAGACAAATTTGGGATGGCATGTTTCCTATAGACTGTTCACATTGAACCATCTGGATTGGCCAGACACCTTTTATCAACATACATGGAAAGACACCTCTGTCATGCAAATATGCTCACAACACACTGACACCTTCAGAGCACAATTCCGCACATTAGAATACATGAACACCAATGCATCACAAAATTTATACAAGTTATTTTGTTGGTAATGCTTTGTATATGCATGTATGTACTATGAGGATTGTTTTTGTATTCATCAGTCCCTTGTTTACATCGTCTTAACATATGAATGTATTGATTTTTTTTTTCTCCATATGATGCATCTATTTTCAATACATGTCCAATTCTGAGCCACCCTTGCTGCAATTGGAGCTAGTTGTGAAAGTGATGATTTTCCATTCAGATAGTTGGTTTATCCACATATGTAGGTATTTCATTATTCACCTAATTGTTTTGTGTTTGTAATGTCACAAATGCATGTGTTCAACTTTTTCACACGTTACACCAATTTTTATCCACCTTCTCTGCAACCGCAGGTGATTTTGAAAGTGAAGATTTTTCTGACTCTTGTTTCCTTTGAACTCACGGCATGCCTTAAGTGTTGACGGTATTGCTACCGTCCCATGCGTTCTTCCGACTTTGCTATTATTTTCACGCACAACTTGGGACTAGATTTATTACCTTAGTCCGCTTTCTATATTTAACTCGACGCAGGCGTGCGATCACGTGACCACAACTAGGAAGCTAGTTGAAATTGAACGCGCCGCTTAGATTACCGCTACGCCTGTTGAGTGAGGTGAACGCGGTGATAGGAGAACACGGGTTTGCACGGAAGTCATTTCTAGTTTGACAAAAGGTGAGCAGTATTCCAGCCACTTTTGCGCTCTGTCACAGAATGCTCATGTAACCTTGTGGTATTTTGGTTTTAGTTTCAGTTCTCGTGTGGGTAACGAGGGCGTCCTCACGCCATTGTCCTTGTGTCCAACATTGCATGTTTCCTTCGATGCCTATACGAACTACATGCGGAGTGCGAATTTGAAACAGCATATACTGTTTTTAAGGTCAGTCACATGGTGTGCATCATCAGATGTAATATGACAGTGAGGGCTGTCTTCAAAGTGTTGTTTTACAAAGGACTCATATGTTTTTGTGTGTTCCACACACAAATTGTTGTTGGATTAATATGATATCTTGGAATAGTTGTTACAGATTTTCCGCAGTTGCATCGTGTCTTCCGCTCATCATTTGGCGACGCTGGGTTTTTCTGTGAGCACATGGTGAGATTTAGAATACATCACATAAATAAGTAGTTTGATGGACTGTTGTGAAAACATATCATGTTTCATTCATTCTTTAGGTGTTTCACGTCGCCAGACCACAGTAAGCTACATCAAGGCAAAACACAAGTTTGCTCATAGTTCTAGTAGGTATGTAGAGTCAACGGTTTATGATACATAAAACGCCGGTCTCTGGTCCTTGCTTGCCCCTTCAACCTCTTTGTTTCATTTATTTTTTTGTTTGTGTAGTATCGTTTGCTTGAAGACAGTAAGTGCCCATTTCCTTAGTATCACACGGTGTCACTGATTCTATCACTATATGGTGTAGGGTGCATGACCACCTATATAGTTATAAGATGCCGCTCGATTCTTTTCTTTGAAAATCTTCATGTTGATCCAAGTGTGCATTTTTTAAATGTTTCCCATTCCTCCCCTACAGATTACCCCTGATGAAGGGACCAGGTGTCCCGAAATGCATTGGGTTCTGTCATTTGGTTTTGTTTAAGCAAAGTTTGTACTATTAATATTTGGGAAATGTACACATCATCCATGTAAGCATTATATTTGCAAAAATACATGATGCATTAATGTGGTAATGTGAAAAGTGTCACAGTACAATTTCTCATTAAAAATTTGTTTTCATATTGAGTATCACACATCAATTTGTAGTGCATGTTAGAGTCCTAGTGGCCGCCCAGGGACTAGGCCACATTATAAGGTTCACACATAGTATCTTAGACATTACAAACACAAGCAGCTCAAGCACATTTGGAGATGCTCTTGTTTACATCATGACAGACACTCTTATAAGACAGCACTCAAGGTCGATCATAATAATTATTATTTTTTAAATCCGCCTCACTAGCAAAACTATTTTATTACCTGTACAGAAGTAAGCTTTAAGGGCCAGATGTACAAAGGACTTTTGTATTTCTTAATGGGTTGAATCACAATTTTGACCATTAAGAAATGCAAAACTGCCTTTTCCTATGTACAAAGGCCTTTAGGAATAGCAAAATGTGAGTTCTACGCAGATGAAAATGCATTTTGCAATTCCCTAAATAGGAAATCGCAAATAGAGTTTTCCTATTTGCAATTTCTTAGCACATGTACAAAGCTTTTCCAAAATGCAAAATGAGCATTTAGGAAATGCAATTACCATTGACTGAAAGTCGATGGTAATCATGTGCAATTTTAAACAAGCATTGGCATAGCCAATAGGTCTCGCCTTTGGGACTTTATAAGTGTTTAGTTATACAGCACAATATACTTGGTGCAATAACTTTAGTGTTTGATCCTGACAAGGAAGACCAGTAGTCTGTACAGCTTAATGTTTTTGTGCTAGGTAAATTACACCTATCAAAATATTGCTCATCCCCTCTAGCAAAGCATTTGTTGAACTGTCATAGTAGTTCGTAATTCTTTATCTAGGTGCTAAAATTCAAACATATTGGCGGTGAGAGGCCTCTAGTACAGACTTGTGAACAAAAACCTTACATGATTGGGTTCACCTATTAGACCTCTGAAAACAAATCTGAACCCTAAAGTAAATAAATGGCCGCATATAAGGTAGTATTATACACCTACATGTAACTTAGTTTAAAATAAGTACGTCTTCACTTTCCAGTCCTAAGCCTTGACTCCGATCTCTTGTCAGCAGAAGCCTGCAGCTGCACTTAAGGGAATTACACTTCATACAGGGCAAGATGTTTCAAAGTTGCGTGTGACATTACAAATTAGAAATATCTATGGGCCTGAGCTTGTTTTTATATCAAGAAAAATAAGAAAAATTGTAATGTTGTGAACTACGAAATCACAAATGCTTCTAGAATAAAAGTTAATGTACCGTTTTGTTATGGAAACGGAGGAAAACCTCATCTAAAATAGGTTTAATCCATGATTTTAGTACGTCTAGTGTCAAAATTGTATTTTAAATGCTTGACGTTGGTTTAACATGAATTGGTCTACATGGACCTTTTTGTCTAATGAACTATTATTAAACCGTAAAAGATAGATGTTCAGTCCTGCTAAACAGGGGGTCAAAATAAAGTAAAGGTGAAGGTAAATAGGCAGACATTTTTAGGATCTGATAGTCAGAGCCTCATTAAAACTTCCTGTGGATAAACATGAAGGAATAAACAGAGATTTGGGTAAGTTGTCTTCCTTCCAAATAAATTTAGTCTGCAGTGTTTCTGATTTTTGGGGATGATTGTTCAGAGCCTAGAGCTTGGGCTTCACTTAAGTTTAATAAGATTGAACCTTGAAACAAGGGGAGGTATTTTACAATAGGTTTAACAGATGGAGGCCTGCAATGGGCTAGAAAATGTTGGTTCCAACCCAAGTGTGGTATTAAGAATCCCACATAAGGCATGTATCTTGCGATTCCTGTGAGGTTTGCAGGCTTTGAAATGGAGTTGATACTTAGGCCAGTCAGTGACACCACATGAATGAATGAATGATAAAATGTATTGAGCGCGAATGAATGTCCGGAGGCGTCTTTGAGCTAAACCGGACAAAAGAGGATTGTGCTAATCTCCTATTTCTGTACAAAGAGCCACGTTTTCAAGGTCCTTCTAAAAACAGAAAGCAGGGGAGCTGTTTTAAGTTCCAACAGCATACTGTTCGAGAGTAGGGCTGTGGACTTGAAAAAGCTTCTGCCATCCCATGTAATCTGCCAAAAAGCAGGCACCACCAAATTCTTGCTTGGGCCAGACTGAAGGATCCTAACAGGTGTGTATTGCCTAAGGTTGTTCCTAAAATTAAGGGGACCTTGTCTGTGGAGGGTCTTGTAGGCCACAAACAAAGCCTTAAAGACAAAACGTTGTCTAACAGTCAGCCTGTGAAGTTTACAGATGGCCCCTTTTGCGGATTGAAATTTGGGACTCTTTAGGAGAAAGCGTGCCGCTGAGCTTTGCAAAGTCTGGAGCTTCTTCGGTGAGCCTATCGGGAGATTTAGGAAAAAACTATCACAATATTTAAGTCTTGTCAATACAAGAGAAATCACCACTGTCTTTAAGAGCTCAAATGTTAGGTATTTCTCAATTTTCTTGCTCAATCTCAGTGAATAACAAGCATTTGCAATGCAATAGGTCTCGCATTAGGAAAGTTTGAGCGATTGGTATTGTAAATGACAATTTTTTTATTTCTGTTTTGTTTTTGAAAATAGCGAAATTAATAGCTTTGTCATTTACAATGCCAATAGTTATAACTTTTGCAAATGTGACACCTATAGCATTTGTAATGCAATATGTGTTGTATTTATGTGACTTACATGTATTGATATTACAAATAACAATGGCTTTAAATTTTTTTCCAATAATTAATACTTAAATAAAAGTTATTGTAATTTATAATGGTAATAGCTTAAAGTTTTGTAAACAACTTTTGTGAAGATTATGTTCAGTATTTTATTGTGACGAAAATCCAAGAACAGAAATGAAATATTAACATCTTTTTGTTACATTTGTAATAAAGCTTGAAACATTGAGAGAACATATTTGAACCAGGTGTTGTTGAATGGTTGCACAGATTGATGCTGTGGTGGCGCTGAGTGATGTTGAGACGGCGAACTAGTGATGCTGTGGCATTCAGTGATGCTGTGGTAGCGCATAGTGGGGTGAGGGGGGTGGGGTGTGGGGATGTGAGGGGGTGAGGGTGAGGGGGTCTGAGGGGGTGAGTGTGAGGGATGGGTGTGAGTGTGAGGGGTGGGTGAGGGTGTGAGGGGTGGGTGAGGGTGTGAGGGTGGGTGAGGGTGTGAGGGTGGGTGAGAGCGTGTGTGAGGGTGAGTGTGTGTGGGTGAGAGGGTGTGTGAGGATGAGAGGGAGGGTGAGGGTGAGGGGATGTGTGAGGGTGAGGGGATGTGTGAGGGTGTGAGGGAGGGTGAGGGTGTGAGGGAGGGTGAGGGTGTGAGGGAGGGTGAGGGTGTGAGGGAGGGTGAGGGTGTGAGGGAGGGTGAGGGTGTGAGGGAGGGTGAGGGGATGTGAGGGAGGGTGAGGGGATGTGAGGGAGGGTGAGGGGATGTGAGGGAGGGTGAGGGGATGTGAGGGAGGGTGAGGGGATGTGAGGAAGGGTGAGGGGATGTGAGGGTGAGAGGGGGTGTGAGGGTGAGAGGGGGTGAGACGGGGTGTGAGGGTGAGAGGGGGTGTGAGGGTGAGAGGGGGTGTGAGGGTGAGAGGGGGTGTGAGGGTGAGAGGGTGAGAGGGTGAGAGGGTGAGAGGGGGTGAGAGGGGGTGTGAGGGTGAGGGGGTGTGAGGGTGAGTGAGGGTGTGAAGGTGAGTAAGTGTTGGTGTGAGGGTGAGGGGCAGACATAAGACAGACATGACTGTGGACTCTCTGCAACTCACATACACCCCTCCAACCACACGGAAAGGCAGCTCCCGCAGGGTTCGTTTCTATCCCTCAAATGTGTTCTCTCTCTAAACGCAGTGGTGGTCCTAACCCAACCATGGTAGGCGTTCATCCAACTATCTTCAAGGTGCGGCCCCCCGTGAGGCACAGAAGTGCACCTCCCTCTCGGTATTGGTGCATCCATCCATCCGTCGCTACCCTAAAGTGTGCACCGCGCTCCATCAGGGGGCTCCCTTTTCATTCTCCAGATGTGCACACTCCCTAGTACCTCCAAACCGCAGGGGTGCCTACTTTAGGTGTGCACCCCAACTCAGCTCTTATGTGCACCCCTTCTCCAGCCACAGGTGCACACTCCACCACCAGGCGTACACACCCCCTGCTCCACCCCCACATGCGCATATCAGCTTCACTTGCCTCCTTCATGCTGGGATGATTTAGCTCCATCACCCGCGGCAGGGTCCTTTCTTTCCCTAGGTGCGCACCAGTCTCCGGTCCCTAGGTATGTCATATTCCACGCCAAGGGTACGTACGCCTGGCTATTCCCAGATGTGTACTCCGACACCCACAGGTGGGCACATCCTCTTTTGTTCCATGGGGTTTCCGTGCACCAACCCCAAAGAAAGAGGGGTGCCCCGTTGCCCCAGGAGATTATCCCTTTAAATGCCCGGCGTCCTTCCCCCTGGAGCCGGCGATACGTACGCCTCACTATCGCCAGGTGCGTAAACCCCGCCATCCTTATGTGTGCCGCTATCTGGTGCACACCCCTTCTCTTTCCTTTCCTGGGGCACACACCCCTTTCCGATCAGGTGTGCCTGACCCCCTAGAGCCCACCACCCCACACGCGCGCCCATAATACAGCGAGAAGCAGTCAACGCTGGACTCGCCAGGCGTGCCCACCCGCCACCCTTGTCCTGTCACGCAGGCCCTTATCTGTCCCTTGACGACCGTCTCGCGCTCTCTCCTCACCTGCATGGCTGCTCTCTGCTGGACGCCGGCTGATCTCTAGGCTGTGAGAGGAAGGAATGGAATAGACGGAGCACCAGGGCCAGCCCCCTGTGTGGAGGGAATCCCGCCCACCATGCCTCCCCTTAAAGGAGCTGCGTGTTAACCCCTCAACTCCCTGCAGGCGCCAGGCATCGGCTCATAAACATCTTCCAGAGAGCAGGCACGCACAGTTTAGGAGTAACGCAGTGAACTAAAAAGGAAAGGATGTTTAAAATAGATCTAGGCACTTCAGTCACGAATTGCTTTTAGACAAACCCTCCAACCACAGTATTCAAAGTTTGAGCTGGGCAGCCACCGCAGCGAACACGGAAGACAGCGAAACAGAAAGCTGTGACTGAGAGGGCGGGGGCTGCCCGCGCATGCGCACTATCTGCTATGAAGCGGGAGCCCCAACGCCAGCAGCTGAAGTCCCGGGTCCCAGGGGGGGCCCCGGGTGAAGACCATGCTAGACTGACCCGCTGGCTGCCGTGGGAGAGAGGGACACGCGGAAAGAGCCCGGTGAGTGGGGGTGAGTGGGGGGATGTGTGCGTGTAGCTGTGTGTGTGCGCGTGTGTGGGTGTAGCTGTGTGTGTGTGTGTGTGTGCGCGCGCGTGTAGCTGTGCGTGTGTATGTATATGTGTGACTGTGTCTGTTAGCTGTGCGTGTGTATGTATATGTGGGGCTGTGTGCCTGTGTAAGTGCGTCCTGATGTGCCTGCGTGGGTGTGGGTGTGTGTGTGTGTGTGTGTGTGTGTGTGCGCATGCGTGAGTGTGGCTGTGTGTGCGCGCGATTTCGAATGCCTGAATTGCTCTGAATGTGGGACGGGATGTGCACGGCGCCGGCCTGGACGTGCGCGTACAGGCAATAAAATCCCCGAAATAAAGCGCGTAACCACCCCCTGTGCGCCATTCCCGGCAAACCCACAACAATAGGTCTTTTGCTGGAGCAGCGCTATGCGTTGCTAACACCAGCGAGACCTAAAAATAAGTATACACTAAGCAAAAATACTAAACTATTTAAATCTTTTGTGTAATTGACAATCACACATAGAAAACGTTTTCAATTGTTCTTCTTTATTAGTGTATGCTTTATTATTTTAATATATTATTTAGTTTTGCAAAACAGTTGCAAACCCTCTGAATAGGCCTTTCGGACCTTCCGGGGTCATCGGACCACAGGTTAAAAACCCATTGCTTTACAACATAAATTTCATATAGAAGCCAGGTAAAACAAATAGCTATTTAAAGCAAATATTCCAAAAATAAAAAGCACACTTTGAAGCAGTTTTGCAATTTAAGAGAAAAACTAATTTTAAGAGGATGTGAACAAAATGCACAGCCGTTGTGCGGTCTCAAAGTGAAACAAGCCAGTGAGTAAGGTGGGCTGACCTGTGGTCTGTTGTGCTGGTCTTGAGCAAAATGTGAGTGGCAATTTAACAGGAAAGCAGATCAACTCGTTGACCAAATGCCACTCAATGAATGTGTATTATGTATGATTTTTTGGGCGGGGAATGATTGTCTGGTTAGACTGCTAAACTTGTCTCAAATGCCAGACGTAAAAAGGCAAGGCATTCTAGGAGGCTGCCCGGAAAAAAAGGCGAGATGAATCTCTTCCTTCTGACGAACAACAGTAAAGTTTAATTAGAAACAAACCTAGGTCATATAGGGTAGTACGAAGGAAAACTTGGCGATATGCGCACTGAATAAAGCTGACAACTTCGGACCATAGGGGGAGATATTATGCTTGGACCTAGCTTAGCTCTTCATGGACACTGATCTTCCAATAATACATCTTTAAAAGATATGCTCCTTGCTCGAAAACCTACCCTGTTTTTGTATTTTTGCGGGGAGTTTTGTCATTTATATGTCGATCAAAGCGAGCTGCTGTGTGCTCCTAAACACGAAACTCATGACACAATTAGATTTAATAGAGAACATGTGAATATTGTTGGGAAAGTGACGTTTGCCAAAGCATGTTACAAAACCAAGAAATACACTTCACTGAGACTAAATCACTAAACGTTATATAAAATTATTTAAATAACCGCTAAAATACCTCAATTAATTAAGGCACGCTGCTGAAATCAAGGCACGCTGCTGAAATCAAAGTGAAGAAACATGCAGCCCAATAGTTTAACTCGAGCTGAGCTTTCTCTGCTTTTCATCCTTTGGGGCAGATACATTAGGAACCATCGAATTGGATGCCAAATAAAACAAATGTTTTTTTCTGTATTATTATCGCGCTTGCAGTGCTAATCTGACGAGAGTGCACCGGGACGTCAACACCACCTACATTTAGAAAGTTATATTCTCGCACAGAAAGACGTAAACACGCTTAAAGATAAACTGCCTGCTGCTTTATGTGAAAGTTAATCTGGTTTTTAAACGTCCAAAATATACAAAGCGCTTTAAATGACTACATAAGGTCTACTCAGTCGTGTTTTCACAACAATCACTCAGTAGCTTAAAATAGCCCTGCCCTTAAGAGACGAGTCCGGCGATTCTAGCACAAGCATGGCTTATAGTAATACAAATGAAAACAGGAACGACTTTAGTCGGCACAAGTCGTATCCACTACAAGGGACAGAGAACAATGTTGTGCTTTTAGCAGCGCTTCCAAGTGAGCAATGATGCGGTTTACAAATTAGATTCGAAATGCGCTGTTTATAGATTTATGGCAGAAACCGTTGTTGCAAAATCCATTTTCTGAAAACACAAAAAGGGAAATCAACGTTCAGATTGACTTTAACGAAAATGTGTCAAACAGTTCAACAACCAGCGAAGCACTGAGAAAAATAAAACTGGCAACGCAATAAATAAAAAACTCACCGCCGCAGCCCGGCTTGTACAGGAAGCCAGGCAACCTGTGTTGGGACGGGGGCGGGACCGCAAAAAGACAGGAAGCAGACGGGAGCCTACCCCGCGCTCCTGTGCCCGTCAGCCGGAAGATTGCCGGAAGATTTGCGTGTCAGCTAGCGGGGCTCCCGTGCTCGTGGAGAGCCCCGCCTGCTGCGGAGGATGACCCGCTGCCTGCCGCTGCCTGCCGAAGGAGAGAGGGACACACGAAAAGAACTCGGTGAGTGGGGTGTGAGGGGGGGAGGGGACATGTGCGCGCGAGTGCGGGCGGGCGGGCTGTGTATGTGTGTGCGTGTGCGTGCATGTGTCTTGGAGTGCGTGTGTGTGACTGTGGGGGAGGGGGGTGTGGGGGAGCGAGTGTCTGTGCCGTGTGCCTGTATGTGTGTGCATGCGCTCGCCTGTGTGTTCGTGCGTGCATGCAGAGGGGTGGGGGCTGCCTATATGTAAAGCGCTCTGATACCTGATTCGGTTCGGGGCTGAAAAAAAAAAATGGCTGTGAGTTACTCTGCTCATGCGCGGGGCAGACGCGCGCGCTCCCGCGGTGAAAACTGCAAGGGAAACGCTAGTGCCAGATAGGTGTCCACATTCCCAAAAAGCGGCAACAATAGTTGTCGAGACAGACACTCTCAATGCTCACGCATTGAGAGTACGTCTGCTCAACCTAAAAAGGAAGCAGAGGTGACGTTGTTGACTTCAGCTCGTTATCTAACATTGCCTTAATCATTATTGGACAGCCATAAACAGAGCCATCGATGGCCTTCTGGTACTCAACCCCAAAGTCGCTCTGGGGGGGGGGGGGTCAGACTACTGGGGGACCACAAAGTACTCAAACACTTTTTGCTATGAGATTCATGGTGGCAAAGAGACATTACCCACGACTGGTGAGATGCAAGAGCCCCGCCCCGCACCCCCATCAGAGATGTGCAGCAATGGAGAAACTAGAGCACAAAGACCGAGGGGTCCACAAGAAATATGTCAAGATCTGGAAACTGTGGATTCAATTGGCTGGTAGAATGACATAAATCCGAACCTTGTGGCTTGCCTGGGCAAGGGGTTTGGATTATGCACATAGACTTAGACTTGTCTAATGGTAATGATTGTGCCTGTAGGGACTCCAAGCCTGATGGCACATTGGATTGTTTTCCTTTCTATTCTTAGGTTTGCTGCAAAAACAATACAAAGTGTTTAAAAAACAAATTTATCACTACCATGCCCTCCATAAACATGGGTTTTCTGGACGACCCCCACCCTTAGCGCATCTTTATATTAGGTCATTTGTCAGTGGGACCGGCTCTTGCCACTCTCTTCAGCTAATCACTCCCTTCTGCCACTTTCATCACTGCTGGAAGCATGCGACAGTCCTAGCTATCATGAACAAGCATTTGCAATGCAAGGGTCTCGCCTTTGCCAAAGTTAGAGCTATTGGCATTGTAAATGACAACATTTTTATTTATGTGTTGGCTTTGAAAACAGATAAATAAATGGCAGTCATTTACAATGCCAATAGCCTACTTTCTCGCATATGCGACACTTATCGCATTTGGAGCCACACAAAACCGGATCACAAGCAGGCAACGGAGGCACACCAAAAGCGGAGCAAACACACAGACCCTTGTGAGTGAGAGGAGAAATAACCAGAATGGGCGGAAACCTTAAAACAAAGGGGAGGCTTCGGTAACTGGGTTGGAAAACGCATTATTAATGTTATCAAAACCCTGCGCCCTGAATGTCAGACCCCCTGAAGGTGATAAAATACCAGGGAAACGCTAGTGAATGGGGTCATTTAAAGGAATCCTGTATAAACACTGTGTGAAGCACAATCGTGTACAGGTGGATTTCCGTGAACAAGAGACATTAATTTTGTGATGAGGTACAAAACATCATAAGCCCACGTAAGTACGGCGTATACCACGACCATGCAACGTTGGGTCTGTGTGTTGTGAAAAGAGAAAAGCACTGAATGCATGTGGGGTTACAGGAATAATGAGCCTTCAAGGCCAAGACCAATACCAATTGGTACGCAGGACACAATTAAGCATAGCAGAAAGAGCAGGGAAGACAGCAGTTTGAAAAAATCAAAACTTAGTCTATGGGCCGTGTGAATGTAAGTACTAATGCCGTGTTGTGTTTGTAATCTCATGGTGTGACCCCTGGCAAATTAAGGTGGGAGTGCGGAGCTCGAGAACAGCTGGGCAAAATACCGGGAGGTCAGGGGACGTAGCAGATTGCCAAAACCATAAGCACTATGGAGGCCTATCAGGAAAAATTAACTGAGGCCTGTGCACAAATCAAAAGGGCAATCAAGGTTGGAAATAGACTCACCAGAAGCATCGAGATGACGACTGAGTAAATCAAAAGAGACGCCGGCAAGCAAGAAGGCGGGGCTTATATGGCTGACGTGCTGGAACAAGCCAGAGGGAAAAAAAAAAAAATGCCGACGAATCAGTCGGCGGCAGGTGAAGTTCTGACAGCACATCTACGGTGAGTGCTGAGCACTAGTTGGCAGACTGCAAGGGACCTTCATGTTTGTCTATTATTGTGATAAACTAGTGTACGCATGAGTCCTTCTTCCATGGTTTTGACCATTGAAGATATTTTCAATAACGTTTTCGTTTAAATAAAAAGTTCCGATGTGGGTGCACCCTTTGAGGTAGTTGCTTGCCAGTCCTGTTTATTTGTTGGTGCAGGGAGGAAGTTTCCCGAGCAGATGAGCACAGCAAGGGGCGAAAAAAAGAAACATCAGAACAGGAAGTTGGTTTGAGGCAATTTGAGCTACATTTTAGGAAGCATATGGTTACACCATGTGACTTTACATAGTAGACACCTAATGCAGTGAGAACAAAGACATTTCTGTGAAAAAGAAAGCATTGTCCTTTTAAAAAAACCCTGGCGTTGATGAAACTGAAAGGTCTTCTGTGATGGCATTTAAAGGAAAAGGAACAATTTAAGAACTATTTCGGAGCATTCCATTCATCTTAAAAAAGAGCAAGAGAAACAGGCTGCATTCCAATAAAAAGAAAGTCATTAAAACAGCATGCCGACAGGCGCCCCCACGCTGCTAAATAATAGCACCTCTTCCGGAAAGGACCTATAATTAACGCAGCAGGTCTTCCGGAGAGGAGCACTCAAATTGAATGAACGCGCAAAAGCTGTTCATGTGAAGCACGTTCACAGACCTGCTCGTGGGAAGCGCGTTCACAGACCAAAGTCTGCTCGCGCACTGGTCTGCATTACTTGGAAGGTATCACAACAAGCCATATTTGTGTGTACACTTCCATGCAGGTGAAGTGGTGTGCCTTTTTGTTCGTACCGGCTCACACAGTTTGCTACCTCTTACTTTTTGTTTGCTCTCGATACTTGCACAAGTGCCACCATTGCCTATGTAACGTGTGTTCTTGTGTTTGAGTGTCCTCCATTTATTGCAGTATTATACCTCTACTTGTACTTTGTACGCTTTTGTAACCTGCACACATGTCACTTTTTCCTCTTGTAATGCACTGTTTGCTACCACTTGTACTTTGTTCACTCACGATTGTCACTTTTGCCTCATGTAATGTAACTTTTGCAATTTGTTAACTTGTATTGTTCGCTTATATCAGTTCTGTTCCTTTAGTAAAACGCTCTGACACCTTCGAGTACAGTCCACGCTATATTAAAACGCATAAATAAAAAAATACAATGGGCAGCTTGCTGCTTGAATGGGGAGGGGTGGGGTGGGAGAGATGCACACGCATTGTGGGCGTGCACATTGCCGTGGTCTGCGGCTCGTGCCCCGTGGCGGCGCCTGCTCTGGTCGGTGGGTGCTGCGCAGCACGGCGGCACCTTCCTCATGTCGGCTCTGCAGCCCAACATGGACACCTCTTCCCTGGCGCTGCCCTTCGACGACCAGCGGGACCGCGAGCAGCTGAAGAACGCTCGCGTGCAGGAGCAGGTGCGGCTTCGCCCCGGGCCAACAGCGCAGCACAGACCTACGCAGTTGAGTGCACGCCTGGGGCAGGGGCAGCACTGCCCGGGGAGGGCCATGGCTGGGGAGGGGGGGGGGACTGGGGCAGGGGTGGAAGGTGAGAAGCACCCGGGGTGGAGGGCTGCCTATTATCAAACTGCTGGGGTTGGAGTAAATATTCGGTAATTGTGTTAAAGTGTATAGGGACACATGACACGTATGACAGGTGTCATGCACAGAATAACAGAGCAGCATTTAGTCAATTGTTTTGCATAGAGTGGACATCATCCCAAGGCATGTTTAAGTGCTTTACACAGGAAAGCATTTGTATATCTCACGGGTTAAGCGACGAGTATATATGCATAGTAACTTAAAAAGGAGAGAAAAATACAATCATCTAAAAATGTCTTATTTGTATGTACAGTAATTTTTTCAGTACCAGCCAGTTAAAGGGTGAGGATGGGGCAGTCAGACGGGCGTTATAGTTTATTGTTGTCAATATAAACGTGCGTAGCTGTAAGGGAGAGTGAAGGATGGGTTTGGTGGTGGTCTGGGCAGTGTGATTATATAATGTGACTAGACTGTCCACACAGCCTGACACGTGGCCTACCTGGTGCTGGGGCGTGTTACACGCCACAGCACCAGGTAGGCCACGAAGCTCTAAACGCGAAGGCCTGTTTGGTTTCATGCTGCACTGCAATTTCGCGCGTTCACACTGTTGACTCGAGCCAGCTGTGCACGCTTTGTGGCAGGCGCGTCCACAAACCAGAAACGCCACGCGTGCCCCGGTCTGTCTCCCTTGAAAGGCATCTCGACGACAATAGGTCTCGAGAGCGAGACCTAAAAAACAAAAGCAGACCCCTTTATTCTGTCTAAAATTAGGGCCTTCTCCTTGCTGTCGTATCCTGCCATGGTCCTGCAAAAACTAATTAATGCCCAGGTATCTAAAATCTAACCAGATATTTGACCACTCAATCTAACTTCTGTGCTACTTTCGACACGAAGACTACCTTCAAACATGTGCGCCTTGCCACACAACGCTCCTTCTGTGAACTGGCACACATAGTATCTTAGACATTATAAGCATAATACATTAAAAACGCAAGCAACTCAAGCATATCTGGTGACGCGCTCGCCAACATCATGACAGACACTCTTAGAAGACTGCACTCAAGATCAACCATCAGCAAAGAGACTACCTTCATTGCTGCCACAGACGACGTACGCTGCCTTCTGGACTAGGTAGCTTTTGTGACCCTTAGCCAATAAAACCTTTCGGTGGCTTTTGGCACAGTACCTTATGCCACGCTGCTCATACGCCTACACTACTTTTGCGTCTGTCTTAATGCCCTCAAATGACTCCAATCTTTTCTGCTTAAGTGCGCTCAACTGGTATGATTTGCTGCTTTCAATCCCACTATTTCAATGTTACCCGTGGATATTCCCTCCACAAGAATCTTCTCTGAGCCCTATACTTCTTAATCTTTACCCAACCTCTCAGCACCAATTATCATATTGAGCAGCTTTGAGGTCGTATCTATACAGAAGACAGGCAACGCATCATCTCCATTTCGGACGGCATTCGCACTACACAATCCAAATTTAACACTTGTATGCTATAGGTTGCCGGTTGGATGTGTGACAATGGCATAAAAGTAAACTGCGAAAAGAACCAGGTGATACTGGTCAGAAATAGCACTACACACTGGTCTAGAACTTGGTAGCCCAGAGAATTTTACTCCTAAAACCCACCGTGGTAACATCGGCTAAGAAACTTGGGCTAATAATCAAATTCCAATTGTTTCAGGTACTTGCCTTTGCAGTCTTAAGTTTTTTCATAAAACCTTCTCTTGGCTGCTCATTCAAAGTAGCAAGACTGTTACACAAGCCCCTATCACCAGTAGACTAGCATGTGGCAATGCCTTCTATGGTCGCATAGCTCACTACCTGATTAAGAGGCTACATGGAGTAAATTAAAATGAAGTGGCCAGACTAATACTGAACGGGGAACATCCTTTACAACACGGATGTTGCCCCGCAGTACCGTTACAAATCGTCTTTTACAAGGCAAGTCGTAACCACGACTTGCGCTGGAGGGCGCTGGAAATGTAACTATTCCTAAGTCCGCACCCCTACAGCGCAAGTCGTGGTAACGACTTGCATTGTAAAAGACGCGTTGTAACGGTGCGCGTGGTAATACCACGCGTTGTACCGTCATACATCCACACTGAACTACCAGCATGGTCAACAATTACCCTTCATCTTTGGGCCTTTACTAGCTACAGGTGCACAAAAATGCTTTCTAAAAAGAATTCAGTCACACAATCCAAGCCCGCAACAACATCAGCCCTAGCTATCTTAAGTACAGAGTCTCCTTTCGGAATCACACAGGCTCCTTCATTCCATCGATCCTACTCACTCCATTAAGTCCACACCACTGGGATCAGCAACTCGAGGGTGCTCTTTCTCCTGCTTAGCAACCGAGCACTGGAACAACTTCCATTCACACGACATCTGCCACCTCATTCCAAGAATTCAAAAAGACTCAACACCTGGATTTCGAAATTTCCTCATTCTTTTCTGCATCTTCGACTAATCCAGTAGTCTCCTAGCGCCAGGATATCCTGACTAAGGATAATGTGTACGCTATAAAAATTCCAATAACACAACACAACAAACATCAATCGACATGTGCATACAAAAGGAAAGTCATTGACGTGCCTCTTATAGCAGGCAGTGGCTTATTTCCTGTTTCAAATATGGTAGTTGCAACCCAGACTCCTATTTCAAAATCGTATGCATTTGTGTGGTAATATACAGCACAAGCACAGCCATAAGAATTGCTGTACAGGGTTCACACAAAGACGAAGTCAACATCTGATAGTGTAGCTGGTTTCTAACCGAGAAAGTGAACAGTGACTCAATCTTTATTTAGTGCACTAAAAGGATGGGTATCTTCAGCTCTATCCTAAATAACTGGTCCCATGGTGAAAGCTGCAAGGGGGTCCAATCGGAAGGCACTTGCTAAGTTTAGAACAAGCCAGATTGGACATGTAAGGAGGAGGCTAGAAATCCAAGACAAAGACCGTGTTTTTTTGCTCCAGACTTGTATGAATATCAAAAAACACTTCAAATCGCTAAACTTCCTACATGGGTGAGCGGCACGTCAGAAACTGGCTTACCCATGGGAGACCACAGAGAAAGCTCAAGACGGCAAAATGGATAGCCCTCAGATGACAAGAATGGTAACTTTGTAAGTTCACTGTAAATTGCGACCTATGAGCGTTTGGAATGCAACAAACAACAAAATATATCTACAGTACCTCTTGCCTCATAGATAAAGCAAAAGACAAGTACATATGGATACTTGACTTTTGAAGGATGCAACAAATCACACTACTTCAGTTGAAACTTGTTTTTAACCAATGATGCACTGAGTGGACTTGTCTACATTTTAAGCTCAACAACAGGATACGGCATGCAAATAAAATGCAAAGCATAGAGTATTCAGAAATGAATGAGTGAATTAGTCTGATTTACTATCAGACATTTGTGTTATGCAGGCTTGGGGAGGTTGTGGACAAATGAGAGGAGATTATCAGAAGTGTGAGTTCTAAATACGGGCGGAACAGCAGGTTAATATGCTTCACCTTGAAGGTTGCCTCACTCCTATCCGTTTGAGGCTGCTTGGAGTAGGGTCATACCTTGTATTGCTCTGCTTTGTTCAAATAAGGTGCAGCGTTAACAGCACAGGGGCTCCAGAAGAAATGACTTACTTACCTAACTCCAGTTCTCGGTCCCATTACCCGACTTAAGTCGAGATCTATTTTCTAGTTTCTCAAACTGAGTGGCAAATGTATTTCTTATGATATCCTTGAGGGTTAAAGATTCTCCAGCGCTAGTCTGACACAAAAAAAATTCTATAAACATAATGAGCCCGACTGTGCACACGGATGGTAGGTTACATGTATTTACTCAAGGTCCAACGAACTAGTATACTATTTATAGTACACATGGAACTGTGCCCAAAGAGCTACCTCCTTCAAAGACAACCTACCGTGCTCTGTGACATCTGCACAGAACTGAAAATGTCAACTCTTGCTTTTAAGGTATTCTTTTGTAGAGAAGGCATTTACCTTTCTGTCAGGAAATATGTTTATATATGATATCCCAATTCTATAGCAAGAGAGTTGCTTTTAATTAGAGCAGACTGGTAATCTCAAGCTTTCAAGTACAGCCTCGGTTTCTGCAGCATCCAATTTAAATAGGTAAATCCATTAAAAAACTGAGAAAAGAGGGCGAATACGTGCCCGGTAGAGTAGAACTGTACACAGATACGACTTCCGCTTAACATTCGAGGTAAAAAATTAAGGCAAACTAGTTTGAGTAATTCACATTTATACATCTTGCAAATCATTTCTAAGGAATAGGACTTACTCTGAAGCAGCAGACTCAGAAATGGGTTCATCTAGTAGTGCCAAGCTGTGCAAGATCCAATAACACAACCAGGGACGGCTGGCATCTAGACACTGAGACAATAGAAAAACACATCCTTTGTGTTACTTCAGGGGTTTTATAATACTGCATTTGTCACACTCTAGCAGGCAAACAGGGAACCCATTGACTAAAAATATTCATGAATGGACTGGCTTTATGTTGCGACACTCAGGAATACGTTAGGGTAGAAATGGAAATGCATAAAAAACAGAAAAGGCGAGAATCACAAAGCACTTGATTAATTTATGAGAGAGAATTATTCAGATGAAAGCTAAAAATGCAAATGACCTGATGTGGGCGGAAAGATAAAAAAAATGCAAGTGTAGCTGACAGCTTTAGCAAAACGAGACAATATTCTTAATATTTCTAGCCAACAGCTAAGACAAAAATTCTAAGCAGCATAGTGAGATTTAAGTATTTCCATGCTTTACCAAGCATGAAAGTGCTTAATAAACTCATGACTAATGCTTTCGATGGCATGTGAATTGCAACTAGGGTCCAAAGTTCTGCTCGGTCGTCGCGGTGGAAAGATCATTAGGGACCAATCGAGTGGAAAAGGAAATGGAGTTGAATATTAAGATAGTGAGTGTGTCTGCCATAACAATATGCAGAGAGAACAGCACAGGAGGGATTGTCAGAGGGATGCAGCATACATTTACCATGCACACAAGAAACATTCAACATAAAGAAGAGCTTTTGAAGGGATACATAGCATACAATGTATATTTTACATGCACAACTGTACACAAAGTAGTCACTGCCGTATTAAAACTAACTTGTAAGTTCTTTACTATAGCTTTATACCACTTTGCTGTGGGCAATACTGATTGTTAAAGGCCCTGAACCAGAGTAATAGGCCTGTGCAGCATGCCTTTAACAATTGGTATAGCCCGAGGCAGAAGGGCTATACATTGGACCCATTAAGGGTAGAATGTTCAAAAATAAAAAGGGAGAAACATGAAGACAAACATGGTAATGTTGGAGCTCCAGCTTTATTCCAGCCAATATAAGCCCAGAGCTACTCCGTTGTCTTCAATGCAGCTCTCAACATTCCAAAGTTCTAATACAGTATAGGACAGCATTTAAATTAGAAAGTTCCGTAGAGACAAAAAGTGGTATTTGTGGGGAGTCGATCTACTTAGAGCTGATATACTTAGAGCTGATCTCTGGTGCTTGGAAAAATAGAGATGGGAAGGTACAAGAAACCCACCTCGTAGTCAGGCAAGTGCTTCAGTCCTCTCTTTAGATAGTGGAAATGTTTCTCTCTGGCCAAAGTAAGTCTAAAAAAAAAAAAAAAAAAAAAAATCTGATCAGAAATTTAAGAAAAATTAAATATTCTCATTGCTTCAAGGAAAAGAATTTGGATTCATTTACTGATGAAACAGATAAACATGAAATATTGTACAATTTATGAGCATGTGGTACATGAATACAGGCTCGAAATGTGTACACACCAGAATAGGAGAGGGAGGTGTGAGAGAAGTATAATCAACTGTGTATTGCAAGATAGCATATCTTATGGAGGCGACACGCCGCAGTTCATAATATACAGATAAATAATAGGACTGCATAACAGATTTATACATACATTCTTTGAAATGGGATTTTAAGGTAGACGCAACAGCACAAAAAAATAGTACAAATATTCACATGCTAGAGGGTGTCACTGACACCCTCTAGCACCCCAAATACACCCCGAATACAGGCATGTGTGCCATGTAGCACACAGACATGCCCTAAGGGCATGTCTGTCTGTCACATGGCATAGGTGTGCATGCACACATGTGCAAGCACACCTGGATTCGGTATTTTACCATGCAATAGGATTGGGTGGTAAAATACCGAATCTGAAAGGCCTTTGGGACTCAGAAGAGTCCCACCTACATCTAGAAGTTACCGAATCGGTAAAAATACCGATTCGGTATTTTAACGATTCGGTAAATTTACCGATTCGGTAAAATTGGCCCCCTACATCTGAAAACCCAAATACCTACCGGTCGGTAACGTCCGAATTCGGCCGTTACCGACCGGTATTTGGGCTCCTACATCTGGCCCCTAGTGCTCTACAAATCATTTTATTATCCCCAGTGCATGACAAGAACCTTAAATTCAAACACAAAGTTAGGATGAGAAGAGTGACCCAATTATCAAACAAACCATCAAAAGAAGGAACCCATACAATATCTTCAAAGACCACCAAATCAAAGGGTGCTCAATTGAAGACATTTATCTGGTAGTGTAGTGAAAGCCCACAACTTAAGATTGCTAAAGACCCCTGGGTCTCCCGTTTTACCTTCCTTCCGAAGAAGGACATGGCAGAGTCAAAACAAGATTACTAGCCTGGGTTAACAGACTAGGCATTAAGTACTTTGAACAATTATGCATGCCTTTTGCATATAATATGCTTCGGAGCAAATAATATCCAAGTTGCAAAATATATGTTTAATAGACATTACCATAAATCTAAGACAAGAGTGCAATTTTTATGTATTTCCCCCTGCTTACAAGTTAAATAGTAATGCAGAAACAATCCGTCCAATTTCATTACAAGATTAAAGACCAAACAGATCCATTTGTGCTTTATTAATTAAGAAGCGAAAACGGGGAACTGTTTCGTCCGGCTACAATGCGCTCAGAGCTTCAGATGCCAACATGAATATCTAGACCACAACGCACAATCTTGTTTCATGTCATGTATCATGTGACAATTTTCCCACCAATTTAATTGTGTGGGAAATGTATTGGAAGACTGCAATCGATTGCTCTTATCTGAGTTCTTTGGGGATAAAACATCACATTTTAAGGTTTCTGACCAGTTGACATTAAATTCACATCATGGATATATTAATTTGATTCGATATAAATAGTACTACAACTACAAGACTGTATTTTATTGACTTGAAAACAAGATTATGACGGAGCCAAAGAGTTGTAAATTTACTGATGTTAAGAAGATTTGCAGAATAAAAGCTACCAGCTGACAAACGAGTGCAAGCTAGTCACCCAATGAGGTAATGCACATTAATGCCGAAGGACCATATTTATTTGCAAAGCAGTACCTAGGTACATGCAAAACTGGCGGTCACCAACAACTTGAACCTGCAGTGTTTAAAGCCAGATCCAAAACTATAATGCGAAGGACAGAGAACCACTTTCGGCCATAGAAAAAAGGTTACACTCAAACAAGAAGAAATTTATAATTATTGCTTATTATATATTATAATGAAAGTAAACTCACCGTAACCAGCTCTCTGTGATTTTGAATGAATTAAAAACATCTTGAACTTTGTCTTCTACTTTTTCCTGAGTCGTGAAGCAATTTATATGGGAAAAGTTGTAGAAAAAGAAAGGGAATAAAAACCATTAACATCAGGAATTATTCATTAAAATGTGTGAAATTCAGATGCTAACCTGGGATCTACACTTCAATTCGAGGGGTATAGCTAAACTGCCACAGACCGCTCTGAAATAGACCACAATGACATACAGAAGACTTTGTGAAGCCTTAAACAGTAACAACGCTAAGTTCGGTCACATAACCAAGGCATTACAATGTGCAGGAGAGGTGGGAGATCTTATTTTCAACAACTAAGCAGAACAAGCTATAACAAATAAGCATTTGCCAAGCCAATAGGTCTGGCGTTTTGTTTGGGTAAGTGTTTAGTAATAGTTGAGCAGCTTTATGTTTTTTGTATCCAGTTGTCCTTGAAAGAAGATATCAGAATAAAGCAAAACATCCTGGGCTGCAGTATGATTTAGGGGTAGGGTCCCTTTTCTCAATAGAATGCATTAGCAGGGTAAACCTGCACCACCAAAGAATATAGTGTTATGGATGCAAAAGATAAAGCTGGTGTGGTAAGAGCAGAACATAAAAGAAATACACAGAAAAATACATCCCACTTAATAGTTTTAACAAAGGGAAATGGGATATTTTTGTTGCATCTCAAAGAAAGCTAGCATGAACACACTTCTTAACTTTGTAAACAACGAACATGTAAATCAAGTGATTATATAAGGAAAATTATTCAACAGCGCCATATCCTTATGACAGAGTGGACATCCATAGAACAAGCACTACCTAAACAAAAAAAAGTCATAAATCAGCATTTAAAATATTGCCAAAGCATCAAAGAAAGAACACACACTGCTGCTCATTTAGAAGCTACTCTTCATGTTATACCTGCAGTATCACAAAAAAACAGGACTACCCGATCCACCATCACCAAAATCTAAAGGGAACCCAAATGGTACAATGTAAATATTCAAGCAACGCCTTAGGCTTGATGGCACCCCATCCAAACACTAGAAACTACGAAAATAAAACATCAATGCTAATGAAGAGGTGTGGCGCCGCGGCCAGGGCGACTGACTCCGGAATCTGGGGATCACGGTTCGATACCCTGCACCGGCGGCAGATTAGCCCAGCACCATGTGACTCTGGGCAATAGCTTGCTTAATCTTCCCGACGGCCCCCAGCGCCTAGAGACCCTTACGGGTGATTGTGCGCTTTACAAATGTGACTATACTTCTTAAAGTGCTTTTTCCCAACCCCAGTGACTTGATACAAAAATTATTTAGGTGTTTGCAGTAGTCATAAAAAGTGACTTCTGATTAGGCTAGGTTCTTTAACACAAAAAACAAAAACACAAACTAATGTAGAGTAGCATAAAATCATATTGATAACGGACTATGTGACAGAGTTAATTGAAATCCCCCGAATCATTATTTAAACACAGCAGAAGAAAAGAATTGTGTGAAATGAACATATTCATGTCCACTAACTTTTTGGGACCGTTTTTCAATACTGCTAACACAAAAAGCGAGATTAGAACCAAGGTAGGCACACAATGTTCAGTTGGAATCCTACTTCAATCTATGGAGTCACAACAATCAATCACAGGGAAGACCTCAGGCATGCGACAAGGCATTACCAGCAAAATCAGTGGCCAGGACTATAATCAGAAGAATTATTGTAACCAATAGCTCTTTAAAGTCAAAGAGGAAGCACCGCAAAGCACTCAACTAAGCACCATCACTGAACCCCAGAAAAGCAGATCTTTCTTAAAGTGCATAACATTTGCAGCAGTGTCTCAGGGAATGAGACTATAAATTGGAACTAGGTCTGCTGGCAAACAAATCTCATCAAAGCATAGACTTTGCATTTCCATTTCACACTTAACCGCTTTGCTGCGGCCGGAATTCCCCCGCAGTGGTGAGGTATTTGACCCTGCATGGTTTGGACGGCCCCGGCCGTCCTCTGCACACGCCACTGTGATGTCAGACAGCCGGGGGCCGTCCGACCCACGGAAGAGGTTAAAACAGAACATACTTTCACACTGTGAAACGTAAAATACATTCTGATCTTACGTTCCAAGACCAAATGCACACATTGACCTGAATTTCATTTAATAACTGCACTGGAGAAAAGTTTGTCATTTTGCCTGGCTCTTAAGTGAAATTATGGAAAATTACACAATTAAGTCCGTGTTAGAAATGGGGATCTCTAGTTGGCAGAACTTTTGCCCAAATAGGGACCCTTGCTTCTAGTCAGGGTAAGGGGGAATACACTCCTAAAATAACCCCTGCTCACCCCCTTGCTAGCTTGGCACTAGCCGACAGTCTTATCTCAGAGGAAGTGTGTAAAGCATGTGTGAACCCATACAGTAATACAGTGAAAACACTACAAATGGACAACATACAAGTTTAGAAAAGTAAGTAATCTTTATCAAAAGACAAAAATCCACAATACAGTGATCAAGATATCCTTAAAAATAGGTTATTCACTAAAATACAGTTTGTAGCAACAAATAACTCCACCTGCAGTGGGACAGGTGCCAAAAAGAACAGTACCTTGGAAACTATGAAAGCAAAGACGGTGCACGGCGTCGGGAGGTGATGCTTCGCTGGCGCCGAGCGGCGTTGGTTCCTTGAGACCCCAGGGGAGGTGAAGCGTCTGTTCCTTACTGAGGTGCAGGGAAGGTGAGGCGTCGGTTCCTTACTGTGTCCGGGAGGTGACATCACGATGACGGCGAGGCATCAGTACCTTACGAAGGTGCGATGTTGATGGATTCAGGAGTCACCCACGCCGAGGACTGGCTCCGTGTTGATGAAGCACCGACATCTGTGAGGTCGGGGGATACAGTGCGAGTTGGGCCATTGCGTCATGGATGTCACGCGAGGTGTCCTCGGCTCCGGTATAGGCAGTGGCCTCGATGTCGGCTTCGGAGTCCGTGCGGCGTGGTGTCAGCAGGCATCAGGCCTTTGGTGCAAGTCGGGGCAATGCGTTGTGCTCTTCACGAGCGGTCCCCACAGCTTCGGTGCACTTTACGGCGGCGCGTTGTAATTTCCTTCTGTGACTGCTGAAACAGCAGCTCCAGATGCAGAGAGACAGAGGGGGGGGGGGGGGGGGGGGGGGGAGTCTTTGTGTCCCTGGGACTTCAGAACAGGAGGCAAGTTCAGTTTCAAGCCCTTAGAGATCTTTTCCTCAAGCAGGTGACAAGGCAAACAGCAAAGTTCTTTTCTCCTTTCCTAGTCACTCTCTCTGATCACTCTTCCGTAGGGATTGAGATGCGGGTGACCAATCTCCCCCGACAGCCCCGCTTGAGCCTCAAACTCCTCATGTACACCGGAGTGGTAGCAGCGGCCACGGAGGCTTATCTGGAAATCAATGATACTCCAGATTCGCCAGTAGCCCTCTTGTAAGAAACATTAAAGGCAGTATTACGGGGCCACTTTATTGCCATAACTGCTCCTACAATAAGGAGAGGAGGGCAACGCGGCTAACACTAGAGAGAAGGGTTAAGAAACTGGGGGCCAAACCATCAGACAGGGAGGGGCCTGCCAGACCAGCCATCAACTCAATGCAGCTAAAAAGGAACTCAGAGCATTAGATACGGATAGAGAAGTAGTTTATCTGGGTTTACAAATACATCCCCCAGTCAGAGAGACAGAGAACGGCAACTGTTAGAGATTAAGGGTGGCTTAACTGAAGCGTACACACGCGCAGAACTGCAGAAATCACATGTTGTCCTGGCTTGGACGGCTGGCAGCGGTCACGATGACTCTCCTTCCTAAGATACTTTATGTAATGCAAACACTACCGCCGTTACCCCCAACCTCAAGTTCTTCATAAGCTGCAACATTTGAATGAGCAAAATGTATGGGCTGGCAAGAGGGCTCGTGTAGCTAAACACTTGGCAAATCTGTCCCCTGCGGAGAGCTGGCTGGGGTTTCCCTGCCTTAAACTTTACTACCAAGCAGTGCAACTCCGCTATATAGTGGAGGGGACTAGACCCACCACTGAGAAACACTGGTGTTTCATTGATCAGGCAATCACTGGGATTCGCATATGGAAACTCCCCTGGCTTCCCAGACCCCATCGCCCCCAAGCGGTATAAGCATCTCCAGTGTTCGAGGCCACGAAAGGCACCTGGGAGGCAGTTAAACTCAAGCGATCCACCCGAATCTCACCTCTTACCTCCATAATTGGGAATACTGGCAACCCCCAGCGCTCCGAGATACGGCCTACATGGCATGGCAACGCCCCAACTGTTAGCGAGTGGGCGACCTTTTTGACCACAACGGAATAATGGAATTCCAACAGCTTAGGGAAGCCATTCCATTGTCAGCGTACTGGCAATATTTGACCATCAGGCATTGGGTTACGCAGCCATCCATGAGCACACATGCTAGCAGATCCCTCCTACCATTTGAAAAATGTCTTATCACTAGGTACTCAGATAAACGACTTCTGTTGGTCAATATGCCTTTTTAAACAAAGCACAGACTTAAAGTCATTGGCAGAACTTTGATGGGAGAAGGTATGTGAACGGCAATTTACCCCGAAAGAATGGTTTGATATTCAGAAACGGGCCAAAACGATAGCACAGTTGGTAAGGTGACACTACTCCAGATATTGCACTACTGGTACTACACTCCGGAGCGAACTGCGCACTGGCAGCTGGAAGGGGACCCAGCTTTTTGTAGGGGATGTGGGGAACAGGGAACACTTAACACACCTCCTATGGCACTGCCCCGAATACAGACATTTTGGAAGGCTGTAATGGATGCTGTTGATGATATTTATATCACCTGAGGTCACAGAGGTCACGCAATAACATTAGCTTGTGCACAGCCAAGCAGATCCTCCTTAGCAGGTGGGGAACAGATAAGATACCACACCACGTAGATTGGCTTCACAAACTCTGGGATTTATTAAGCATGGAAAAACTCACAGTGGATTCAGAGAATCAGCTACCACAATTTTATAAGACATGGGGATCCTGAATTAGACACCTAGGTGCAGAATTTAGGGAACTAGCATGCCCAACATACCTGCGCATGCTACGCTTGATACCGGAGTGCACACCATCCAGCTCGCGATGCCCCATTGGGTAGACACTTCCTACACAAGACCAACAATCACCGTACATTAGATTAAACCAGGCGACCCACTCACAGACTATCAACGCTTACCGACCTCGGACCCTCTCCCTACTTCCCTATCCTGCTCTGTCACTATTTTTATTTTCTTATCTCGATCTTCTCTCTCCCCTGTCTAAGTTGTCCCCCTCACCGAATACTTGATTCGGGGGAGGTGTTTTGTACTGAATATTTTTTTCTATATGTAGAATCACTAAATATGCTTTAAACCTTAAAAGAAGAACACTCCAGAGTGTTGCCATATTGATGATGTTCACACATGTGCATGCATGTGCCATGGACATGATTTTCTTTTTAAATTAGCTGTTCCAAGATTGCCAATACTGTAAATTTAAAAAATATTACAATTATTTCTAAGTGCATTATTTAGAAAGGAGCAGTCTGGCAGCAATTTGCATCTACCAGACTCTTCACACCACAATCATAAACATGTAACAAAGCGAATGAGTTACAAACAATTAATCTGCAAACAAGACCAGAGCATAACCCCCAGGCATTAACTACTTGCAAAGGAAGCTCAGAACCATTTTATGTACATTTGAGCACCGTCTATATTTAAAGGTCGAATGTGCAAGATACAAAAGACAAAACAAGCATTGGAAATGCAATAGGTCTCGCATCTGTTTAAGTTAGAGCTTTGGTTTTGCTAATGGTATTGTATTTTAGCCATCTGTTATTGAGCGTATGTATGTGATTTTTAAAAAACACAATACAAAGCGCACATTCGCAGCTAAAAAGCACAACCTCTCTGTAAATATATTTTAAAAAGTAGAATTTTTCTATTTAAGGCTTTCGTTTATGTTGGGAAGCAAAAACCAAGAACTATTTCCCCATTTTAAAGCTAAGCCGCATCTTATTCACGCATGCTTGGATTTCTTCTCAAATAACCATTACTAACTTTAAATGCTGGGGGCGTCCTAAATATATCTAAAAGCACCAAGCTACGATCTGCTAAAGATAGCCCTCATGCCTCCACAGGCTAAAGCCCTAATCAGATCGCTGAATATATCCTAAATAATAAAAGTGGAAGCAGAATCAGAGGCGAATTCGTGGGGTGTGGGGATGCAGTCCGACATCTCAAATAACCATTACTAACTTTAAATGCTGGGGGCGGCCTAAATATATCTAAAAGCACCAAGCTACGATCTGCTAAAGAAAGCCCTCATGCCTCCACAGGCTAAAGCCCTAATCAGATCGCTGAATATATCCTAAATAATAAAAGTGGAAGCAGAATCAGAGGCGAATTCGTGGGGTGTGGGGATGCAGTCCGACAGACATCCTGGACTGTCGCGCTTCCAACAAGGAATTAAAGCACTTTTGGCTGCTCCCCAACAACCGGGACGGCCTCTCTGAAGCCTTAACAATGGAAAAGAATGGTGTGATGGGTGTTTCCCCCCACCTTAAAATACAAAAAATATAGTTGGCTGAGATAATGTGCTTCTTTTGCGGATTTAAAAAAACAAACAAAAAAAAAAAAAACAAAAAAAAAAGAAGAAGAAGAAAAGGAGACACGGCCGGCCAGCCGTGAAACTGAAAGCACGGCCGGCCGGCCGTGAAACTGAAAGCACGGCCGGCCATGAAAAAGCCTTTGATGCAGCAGGGGGTAATTAGGGGAGGAGAATGGCTGGGCTGAGGCAGAGCGCCAAGCCTTTGATGCAGCAGGGGGCGGAGCGGGAAGAGCTGCTGGCGGCACTAAGCTGGCGATTTGATGCTGTGCACGCGCATTTTAACTAATTGCGCTTGCGCATTGAGTTAAAAGTGCACATGCACTTCATCAAATCGCCAGTGAATCGCCAGTGTAGGTAAGCTCTGTTTAAGCCCCCATAGTCTCGCTCTGCTCAATGCGCATTGATAGGCGAGACCTAAACATGCAATAAGCACCATAAGGTCTCTAACTGAATACAGGCATGAGTGTTGGCCCTGCTGGTGAGTTTCACATTTCATTTGGGGAGAGGGGGGCTGTCAATATAAACCCGTTTCAGTTCGGAGACACACTTTGAAAAACATTAGCCTTGGGAGTACAGAATTACAACCCTAAGAAATGTCCTCCTAATGCACAAAGGCACGTCTGCATAGGTTGTTTTTGAAACCGCAAATCCCTCTAGGCCTAGGTTTTCCAAAAGCATTAGGCCTACGTTTTCCAAAGTGGTCAGCCATTTTCGTGCTTGCAAAAACACCAAAGCAGGATTTCAAAAAATCCTGGACCTCTTAGACATAGAATGGGATAAGGTAATAACAAATTATTCATGGTACTAGATCCGATGTATTTTTACCTTCTTATTTAGGAAGACTGGTTGTTCACAATATTCCTCTTGGAAACACTTAGCCACATGTGATTGCGTTGACAGTAGGTTTACCTGCAAGTATGTTACTAGCTTATCTGGTTGATCAAACCTAAATGGCTTTTTGTTCATCCAGTGGCTTCCTTAGTAACAGTCTCTTCAGTAAGTAGCTTTAAACTAAAAATGCTTGCAAGTTAAAATCTACTGCTGAAAAACAGGTACTTTTTAGAGTTCTTCCAATCATCTGCTACCTACAATTGCAGCTGTAGACACCTTTTCTGGTACTTTTTTCTACAAATGTATGAACCAGAGTAAATATCAGGCCTCGAAAAATCTACTCGGTCACTTGCTACGGCAAGTCCGATCTTATCAGGTCGAGCTATATTTAGGACCTACTCACCCATTTAGGTGATTTGACAAAGAACATGTGTTCTGTTCAGTCAGAAAGAGAAGGAGCAATAAAGAATCTTGTTTTTATCTTGTCACATTAGCTTTCTGTTTAGAGACAGAGGTCAGAAGTCAGTTTGCTATTACTTTTGCTTCCCTGACTGCACAGTTCCAGGATTTTGTAAAGTGAACTGTCTGACCTGCTGTACAAAGTGTGAAATGAAAGGCTGCAGGGTGTCAGGTTTTTCCGAACACACATCAATATCTAATAAGTCAACTTTACAAACATTTTAAAATATATTTGAGTACAGGGCTCGAAAAAATCCACTCACTATGGTGAGCCAGATTTAATCAGGACAAGCTATTTTTAGGGCCTACTCACCAGTACTGGTGAGCCGACAGCAGGTGTTATGCTTGCTCACAAAGTGAATGAGCAATAAAGATGCCTTTAAATCTTTAATCTTGTCAGATTTGCTCAGCTTTCAGAGACAGAGGTCAAAAGTCATTTTGTCTTCCTACATTTACTTTTCTTTCTGTGACTAAATTTACAGGATTTTGTAAAGTGAACTGTGTGACAATCGGGCTGTGCAAAGCATGTGAAGTAAAAGGCAGTAAGATTTCAGGCTCTTTTCCGCATAACACTGAAAAATCTAATATGTGAACTGTTCAAACATTTCAAATACATTTCACAAGTTAGGAAGACACATTTTCGACATTCTGTGATGAAAAGAAGATTTTTATAGGTACAAAACAAATTAAACACTTTACTTGATGATGTGCAAATTTAAAATATTTTTTTCTGAAACCCAATTTTCAAACAGGTTTATGCGCCATATAGATTTTATAAGTAAAACTACATGTTAGTGGGTATGTTTTGAGACCATTTCAATGAAAGAAGTGCTATCTGTAAATGACAGTGCACTACCACATCCTGTTTTAGCAATATATTTATGAAAAGTGAAGTCGTGGGAAGGTTTTTGGCCATTTCTTGGAAATTTACTGTAGGAGAGTAGGATCTGCTTACTATGGTTACCCCCACTTTTTGCTGGTGTTTCACTGTTTTTCGACTTTAGTCTGGCTGGGGTCTGCTAACCAGGACCCCAGCCTAGCTGCTTCCTCTCTAAATTGATTGCATGTACATTAGGTACACTCCAGATTGGTTTCTGGGTTACCCTTGTGAGTCCCTAGTATATGGTACCTTAGCTACTAAGAGCATAGGTACCCCAGAGGACCTACCAGGGGCAGAAGCATGTATTATGCCACCCCTGGGAAGCCTTCCAAAATGGCACCACAGGTTTGCTACTGCAGCCTGGGTAAGGTGGTGCATGCACCCCTTACTAAGATATAGGCCACCTATATTTACCTTAAATGACAGACACGTATAAACCTATAAGTCACTCCTATGGCAGGCCTTAACAATCCTGAAGGCAGAGTGCTTGGTTTTGTGTGAGAGGGTGCCATGCATGAGCAGGACCCCTCTGCAGCTTTCAGAATCACTTCTCTGTAGCGGTTCAGTGATATAGCCATACCATATACTCTTAAGTGCATTTTAACCTTGCAGTAAATGCTAACTTTGGGATGGCTGCATCAAAACATGTTGTGTTTGGTGTCACACACTTATGAATCCTAACCCCCCCCTCTCCTCTCCCCCGCCAGTCCTGGCGGCAAGGGTAGAATTCCACCCTTCTAGAGGGAGAAGACATGTACGCACTTACTTACACGATAATAGTATTAAAGTGCCCTGGCATCACAAAATGGATGACACAGACACGGGTCTGACCTCCTGCTGCTGGACGAAACTCTGGCAGGGGAGGCCTGGACAATAGGTTTCCTGTCACAGGAGGTGTAACCACCTCCCAGACAGGCTTTAGTGTATTAGGGCTGGGTGGGTGCATTCATAGAATGCTTTTTCACAGTGCTAAGGGCATACCTGGTGTCCCTGTGCATACCCCAGTTCAAACCGGTTTCAGGGGCACTCAGCACCTGCTCTGGCTCAAATCTGGACAAAGGGAAAGTGGGACCCTAGAGTAAGTCCAACCCCTAAACTTGGTAGAAGTAAAGGAACCCAGTCCTCAGGACTTTAGATTACCCTGGACAAAACTCTGCAACATACATCCTGGAACTTCGACATTCTACTTCGACTAGAAGACTGAAGAATCTCCCTTGGGGTCAAGGAGTGACTCCCCTGTTCAAACCGGCACCAACTAAGCAACTTGCCGGTCTGCATTTCCAAGGCTCCCACCGGAACCTGAAGGTATTGCGACACAGGACACGGACTTCCAGTCATCTCCGAGCTCGACACGAGATCCCAGCAAAGCTGAGACCTGTAGCCATCACAAGAGATGTGGGACCGGAACTCCTGGACACAGTGCACATTTGCTGGTGCACCTACTTCCCGAGCTTTCCCAAAGTTGTGCATTGGGCTACTCGTAGTCCAAGCCCTGAGCACCATCTGCACTGAAGATTGTGGGCCTACACTCCACAAGTGTTCCATGGGCCCGCTTCTAGCATTTCTGCTCGAGGCTCCTTCGCGATCCCTGGTCCGTCGGCTAGTGGGTCCCCACGAAGGTAACTCTTCTGTTTCTTGGGCTTTCCTGGTTGCTCCAGACATGCCCTGACTCCCCTCCAAAGGGCGAGTCCCTCAGACCTTGCTGGTCTGCACCGAAGCAAATCTTTGCTTTCTGTGTGGGTTGCTGTTGCCAAGGCTTGTTGGGTCCAATCCGGATACAGACACTGCAGCACTCGACAGCCTTCGTGGGACAGCTCGAATCCAGCTCCTGGTTGGCGTTGACGCCTCCTGGTCCTCGTGGTTGAAGAGTCAAGCTTCACCTTCTTCACCTGAAATCACCAGACATTGGTTGGCATTGTCTCCTTGCCTTCCTGGTCACTGGCTAGTGACCCAGACTCTGTCCCCTCTGCTTTCAGGTTCTTCAGATCTTTGATCCACCCTTGGATCCATCCGGACACTTTCCACTTGGTCACCTGCAGCACTTCTACGCAGCTCGCCATAGGAAACAACAACGAAACAAGACACCAAAAGACAGCTATGCACCGGCTTCCCTGGGTGAGGTAACAAGAGTACTCCGGTGCTCCAGTTGGTCTTGACTCTCGAACTGTCTAGTTCTCAAGGGGTTTGCTCCAAGTCCACTCCTAAGTGTCCTTAATCTGTAATTTTCCAACCGCGACTTTCCCCATCGAAGTGAACGGTGATTCGCGGCTGTGTTTAGACACTGCACGAGTCCCCCGTGGGTCGACTGTGTCACTACGTTGGGTGGTTCCTGGTGGGCCCAGCGGTTCTAAAGGCTCTCTGCCTTGTATCTATGTCAGACGTGGTTCTTATACCACTTTCTTAGTATATGGTTTGTGACGCCCCTAGGGCTAATCATATATTGTGCTAATTTACTGTGTGTTGAATAAGTTTACTTGTGTACTTTTGCTACTAGCCTCATAAAGAGACTAGGGGGATGTGTTTAGAATAAATACATATATTTTATATATACCTGGTGTAGTTCTCCTTTCATTTGGTCACTACGCGAGATAATAGACTGGTAAAACAAGCTGCTTTACAATCCTTCAAGACTTAGCCTGAAGGCTGCTCTCCACAGCTATCACTAGGACAGCTTTCTATAAGGTTGTCTTTAACCTACCATCAATAAGGGGTCGTTTGGACTGGTGCAAGGTGCCAACTAGAATAGTGGACATCATATGCCAGGCCAACTTCTCACATTTACTGTCTGTATGTGCACTACCACATCATGTTTTAGTAATTAATTTATTAAAAGTCAGTGTTTAAACATGAACTGAGAAAGACCCCTGCCCTGATGGTAATGCTATTAGTAAAGGGAGAGGGAAGTCAGGGATTATGTGTACCCTATATGTGGTCTAGATTCTTATTATAAATGGAGCAAACGTTTAGTCTATATTTAATCAAAGAAAAGAGTTGTGTACTCACATATTTGAAGGCACACTCATATTTGAGAATGAAGAAAAAACGTAACTGTCAAATAAAATATTTGCAAATGATCACACAATTTGTGAACATTTTAAGGGTCAAGTGCATTACAGTTATGTAAAGTGGATTCTTTAAGTTACTCGACCTGTAGGTCCAGTAAAAATTTTATGAGGCCCAATTAGTACCTGCAGGGAAATACACCTGATCGACGCAACCGAAGAACCGGCAAGACAGGCGCGAAAAATCTACTCGCAATTGCGAGTAAAGTTTTATCAGGTCGAGATATTGTCAACACCTTCTTGTCCCATCAGGCGAGTAAACTTAGGCTGAAAAGGAACAGATGTTATTTTTATTCAGAAAGTGAATGAGCAATAAAGAGGCCATTAAATCTTGTTTTTACGTTGACACTCTTGCGATCTGTTCAAGGAAAGAGGTAAAATGTCAGTTTGTCTTAACTAATTGCTGCTTTGGAAAAATAGGTTTATTTCTCTCTCTATGACTAGCGTAAAAGATTTCTGTGAAGTGAGCCTTCTGAAGATCATCACACATAAAGAAGTATGGACTGTAGAGTCACAGTTTTTAGATAAAGTACAAAGTTTACTAAAGTGCAATCCTTTGTAAAAACTGCCCTCACCCACAACGAATTGTGGCATGTTTTATCATAGGGCTGCTCTGACACCTCCGCGCAGACCAACGCTAGAGGTGGAGCAATCAGGTGGGGAAGACAGTACAAACACAAAGAAAAGGAAAAGGATCCAGATAATAAGAAGTGCAGATAGTTTGTCTAAAACTAACTAAGGGATATTCTCATAATAATGGTATTCCTGGACTCCCTTGTTAGGGTTAAAAAGATAGCTCCCTACCAAAGGATGGTGGTGAGGTAAGTGTATTTAAGCACTGAGGTAACGGGTTTTTAGGAACCCGCTGGTGTCAGGGGATAACACCCGATGACCTCTGAGTTCTCCCTTGTTCCGGACCACAGAAACACGGAGTCTTCTAGTCGCAGTCAAAGATCAAGTTTTATTGGTAGCTACCAAGTAACACGTGTCCCAGAAGTACACCACACGGAGAGTAGGTTCTAGGGAGACTGTTCGTTTTTACAGAACCAGCCGTCTCCTTATATACAAAACATATGGCTTCAAGCAAGAATTCTTGAGTTTATGGTATGGCAACACACATATTTCTACAACAATACAAAGAGCGAAGTCATGTAAGCAAGCCCATATTTTAGATGTCCAGTTTGCTGATAGATTACCTAGTTGGATCGGGAACTCCCATCAGATATCGATGAAACACCAATAAAGGAAGGTACAACCCAGCCATAAAACTGGCCATAAATAAGATACGTGGACAGGTGCATGTTTGTAGAAAGCATGGTCTGTATGTAGTGAATGGTTTGTGGAATGTTATGCGTAGATGCTATCGTATTCGGCCACTGGGCGAGGGGCTGCCAAACAGGTTTGGCCGAAGACAGCGGAGTCAGTTGGGACGGGGTCAGGGGGAAGTCAGAGAAGGTGGACGTGTCCTTCTTGATCAAGCTCGTCCTTTAATTGACTTAACATGAGGGCAAGATGTAAGATGGATGCCGTTCACAAAATGGAGACTAAGGGGTTGGGACGGAAACTACGATTTCGGGGTGTTGGCAACCCTCGATTGTGACGAAAATACATAGGAATGATGTCCTACTCATTATCGGTTCATAGATACCAAAATCGTTATGGTACGTTGAGGTTTTGTGATACGGGTATTGGACCTTGATATAGACAGAACAACAGGGTCCAGATTTTCAGTACCACAGACCCTCCTTTTGCCCTCATATAAGGCAATAACTCATGCTAATCTGAGTCCAAATCGGTATGACGAAATTCGTGGAGATGTTGCTGTAGCATCATTCTGTTACTCAGCTCGTTCTGTGACACAGGCTTCCGTACACACGAGGTAGCACAGAGGCCACATAGTGCAGGAGCGCACTGTATACACAGGCAAAACATGAACAGAAGTGCCAAGATCATCCCAATGAAGATCAAAGTTTTCCATCCCCAGGCAGTGATCAGTTCCCAGAACCACCCCAGCAAGGACCAATCCCCTTTCTCAACGTGAAGGGAACCAGATATTTCGTGCAGTTTGGAGATGGCCTGGTATACTGTCGGTGCGTTATCAGGGATGAATATGCAGCAACTGGATTGGATGACTCTACACACACCACCACGATCAGCGAGTATAATGTCTAAGGCAATTCGGTTCTGAAGGGTCATAAGTCGATCCGACTGAAGCTCGGTTGTCAAATTGCCAAGGGCTCCGGCCGTCGTAGTCACGGCGGATTCAACTATCCTTGCTAACTGGCGAATATTCCTGCTGTTCACCATAGGCCCCCAAAATGGCAGAAAACCCTTTGTAAAGTCAGCGAATTCCTGACCCGCGGTGTCGTCTTTACTCACGACACCCCTAGCTGTTCTTGTCCTATGGTAATCTGCTCTGGCCGTGTAGGTGGGAGGCAGCAGAAATGAAATGAAACACGTGCCTGAGAAATCAGGGGGCAACCACGTGTAGGCTTGGTCGTGGCAAACGAAATACGTGCCTTTGGCTGCCAAGAGTATAGGGGAAGTTCGGGAAGCAAATACGTATGTTTCCGTGCAAATGCTCTTTCCTAGCTGTGCTGTGGGGTCCCTACCAATACCCTGTAAGCATAAATGACCTCGGTGGGGCACTATCCAAACTGGGCGGGATTTCTTTGCTGCCTGGCTCTTGACCAGGTAAACCCCATGTTTGGTCACGTTCCGACGGGTGTAGGGACTGAGTTCCTCTTTGGGCATTGTCAGATATGTGTCGATATCCCTACTCATATTCCTTATCCCTGCAATCAGTGCCTTGTTACTGGAATCGCTTGCAGGGGAACGGGTCGGATATGGTTCTAGGGCGAATAAGAACATGGTCTGGAAAGCCCACAGAGAACCATAGTAGCTAAATGGCAAGATCAAGTATGGGATTCCCTTATCGGTTGTGTGTGGCATAAGTCCGCATATCCAACAGTTGGATGTGTTCATTATGGACTGGTGCTGGTGTAGAAGCTGAATGAAAGAGTTGTTTGCAAATTCGAGTCTTCGGGCAGACTCGTGTTCAGGTAAAGGGTGAAAGTAGTGTGGAGAAATAGTGGGAGGAGGTGGTGTCTGGGTGTCATTCGAAAAGGTAACTTTAAATACGAACAAAGTATAACCAATAAAAAACACAAGTATGCTACATAACATTAAAACACATAGTATCAGGAATCTTCTTCTGGACAGTATCGTGCATAACTGTTTTCTGAAGTTCGTGAGTCTGACAGGTCTCTCTACCCTCGGAAACTCCATCCTCTAGTTGCTGCCCGCGGTGGTTGATTGATTCTCCCAGGGAGCGCGCTCTGCTCAGTCCGGGGTAACTCCCGTGGACCAATCAGAACCGTGGACCTAGAACTTCCCAGTTGCACTCCCCAGACTTCAACCGCGACCCTAGCAGCAGAACCGGATGGCGGTTCGAAAAAAATCAAAAATGAGCTAGTTCCCATGGGACGAGAGAGCTGAAAATCCCAAAATAGTTCTTAGGGGAAAAGGAAATTACATTAGATGAAACTTGTATTAGTCCTCTTTTTTTTTTCTTTAGACCGTAGGTTGTATCGTCGTTTCCCAGGTGCGGTGTGATCTTCAAACAATGTCTCAGGTTCAGTAGTGTCCAATTGCATAGACGGCGACACAGGTCCTTGTAAAATATGATCACTCTCTTTTTCGGTACTGGTTTCTTTCAACCGTGCATCGCTGAAACGGATGAAACGAGGTACGGATTCTGTTTCAGAGTCGGCAAGTCCTTTGTTGACCCACCGGTCGTATGGAAGGGGTAGAGGGACCCGTTTGCAGTGGGTCCCATGTACCCAGTTCTTCTTGCCTTCCACTCGCACAGCAGATCTTGTTGAAAGTAGTACTAGGTGCGGTCCGGTTCACCTCGGTTGTCCGTTGTTGAGGTGACCAGGATCGTCAGAGGCTGGTGGAGAGGAACTGTGAACCTTTTGGTGTAAAACACGCAATTTAGTTGTCAATTCGCACAAATAGTCTAGCAGCACGGGGTGCTCTATCTCGCTTAGTTTCTTGGGTCTTTGCACGCCCCAGACGTTGGCTGGGCGGCCAAACACAATCTCATGGGGGCTAAGTCCTAATCTGGAGTGGACAGTCGTCCTGGTTGACAAGAGTGCTAGAGGCAAGGCATCAGGCCATTTAAGACCTGTACTGGCTTGGATCTTGGCTAGTTTGAGTTTCAGAGTGCCATTGTAGCACTCTACTAATCCAGCTGATTGGGGGTGATTGGCAGAGTGGAATTTCTGGTGGATCCCTAAACACTCACACGCTCTCTTCATCACGCATCCTACGAATTCACTTCCGTTATCACTCCAGACAATTCTAGGCATACCGAATCTCGGGAAAAACTCTTTGACAAGTGCTTTGGCAGTTGATAAAGCGGTATTGTCCCTAAGGGGGTACGCTTCCACCCACCTTGAAAAGGCGCGAACAACAACGAGAACGTACTTCAGATTGTTGCACCTCTCCATGTGGATGAAATCGAGCTGCAAAACCTCGAACGGGTACGTTGGAGGCGCAAAATGACCAGCTGCAGTTGGCGTTCCCCTACCGGGATTGTACTTCAAACACACCATACAGTTTCTGACCACGTTTTCTGCGTACTTTGGGATATTGCTATTCTGCCATACTAGGGCCAATAGTTTACATATTCCTCTCGAACTAATGTGTGCCATTCCGTGAGCCATCGTCACTACTGCAGGTACGTATGCATTAGGTAACAGCCATCGCTGGTGTTCCGATAGTTCGACCCAACAACCATTCGCATCCAATCTACCTGTGCTTTCTCTCCATTCATTCACTTCGTTCTCAGTGGCCTCGGCTTGTATTGATTTTACGCTTTCAATGGTGACCTCACACATTCCCACATCAGCAATCCATCTAGCGGGACCCATAACATACATTCGAGTCATTGTGTTCCTTGCCGTCTCTTTCGCAACCTCATCTGCGAATGCATTCCCGCGGCCAACATCATCCTGAATCTTTTTGTGTGCACTACATTTTATAATGGCGACTTGTAGGGGCAAGGTGAGTGACTCAAGGAGCTCATTAACTAACTGGCCATGTTGTATCCTTGCACCATGGGACGTAAGGAATCCACGTTCACGCCATAATCTCCCAAAACTGTGAGCCACACCAAAGGCATATTGGCTGTCAGTGTACACATTCACTCGCTTTCCTTTCGCCAACACACATGCTCTAGTAAGCGCAATCAACTCTGCAGCTTGTGCAGAACCGTGGGAAATACGTGCAGTCTCTAAAATGGTATGTAATGTCGTTACGGCATATGCTGTAGTCGTATCACCATTCGGTAACTTGAAACATGAACCATCAACCCATAAAGTATCGTTGCATTCGGAAAGGGGAGTGTCTTGTAAGTCTACTCTCCCTTTTGTCTCTTCCTCTGTCCTGAAACAGCAGTCATGTTTGTCAATCTTGTCTGTCTCTGTCGGGATGGGTAATAACGTAGCGGGGTTGAGTGTATCACACCTCTTTATGTGGATGTGACTTGCTAGCAGGGTAAGTTCGTAACTGGATAGTCGAGCGCTAGTAAGGTGTTGTGTCTTTGTCCTATTTAGCAAAATGTCTACTGCATGCGGAACCATAACGATCAGAGTGTTATTCATGACTAATCCAGCAGACTGTCGAATGCAGACAGCTGCTGCGGCGGTTGCTCTCAGACAACTTGGCAGTGCCTTAGCTACAGGATCCAAAGTTGCCGAAAAATACGCGCATGGGCGTTGTTTGTCCCCAAAGTATTGCGTTAAGACTGATAATGCACAACCTTCTTTTTCGTGGACATACAATGTAAAAGGCTTACTGTAGTTGGGGTTTCCCAACACAGGAGCCGAACACAATGCATCGCGCAACTCGTGGAAACTTGTCTGACAATCTTCAGACCAAGGCATAGGATTAGGCATGTCTTTGCGGAGTAGTGCCAGTAAGGGTTTGGCTAGTAGTGAGAAATTCGGTATCCATTGTCTACAGTACGATGTAATGCCCAAGAAGGCTCGAACTTCACTCTGTGTCCTTGGGGCACTTAGTTCTGTAATTGCCTGTATTCTCTCTGGTGTCAGTCTCCTTCCCTCCTTCGACAAGATGTGACCTAGGTAGGTTACTTCTTGTCGGCAAAATTGCAATTTGGAAAGAGAGACTTTGTGCTTCATGTCACATAAGTGACGCAATAGCGACAACGTAGCTTCCTTGCAAATCTCTTCTGTGTCTGCAGCGATTAGTAAATCGTCTACGTACTGGACCAAAGTTGACCCATCTGGCAGCACAATTGTGTCTAGTTGTGTTTTCAGAGCCTGACTGAATATTGATGGGCTTTCGCAGTAGCCTTGAGGGGCGCACTTGAAGCGGAAGCTTCGTCCTCCTAAATTGAAGCCGAAAAGGTCTCTACTTTCTTTAGCGATCGGGATGCTGAAGAAAGCGTTCTTTAGGTCAATCACCGAGAACCAAGCTGCTGAAGCTGGAACCATTGTCAATAAAGCGGTAATGTCGGGTACAACTGGAAACTGTGGGATAACTACCTTATTTACTTCTCTGAGGTCAATCACAAACCTATACACAGGGGGCTGTGAAGGGTCAGTACGTTTCAAGACCGGTAAAACTGGACTGTTGCAAACGTTACCTGTTGTTTCTTCGATAACATCTTTATCGATCAAATCATAAACGATCGTTAACAACGCCTGTTCGCAGTCGTTAGAAATTTTGTATTGGGGAATACGTGGCAATCTGACGTTGGCTTTCAAAGTTATGACATACGGTGCTATCTCCAAACGACCTACATCGTTGGAACCATTAGCCCACAGTGTATCAGGAAGTGATGACAACTCTGTTGGAATACCTTCTTTTGAGAAATACATTGGAGAAATTACTTTTTTCCCTAAAGTAAGCTGTACTCCCGAGGGAGAACAGTACAAAGTCGCATAAAACCGTTTTAGTAAATCCAAACCCAACACATTTTCACCACAACCTGTTGTCAAAATGAGGGGTGCTTCTAATTCACAGGGGCCAACAGAAAGGAAAACAGGACTAGAGATCGGGTTTCTAACAGGGGCGCCAGAGAAGCCTACTGAGACATTCATTTCGCCAGACAAAGGTGCGCCAGGAAGTTTTGAGTGCATAATAGAACTTTTTGTAGCACCAGTATCCAGCAGAAATGGCTCTGACACTCCTGAGGTAATTACCTCGACATAAGGTCCATCCTGATCTACTGGAACTGAAACAACTCCCTCTTTGTCCATGGCTGTCCTAACAATCATTACCCTCGTTTTCATGTTCGGTGTAATAGTCGTCGGCATAGTACTGAGCTGACCTAGACGATGAATTATTCTGTTGGTCAAAGCTATTCATGGATTTCTGAGGCGGAAAAGAAGTTATATTCTGAGTAAAATTTCCACGGCCTCTACCTCTAGGTGCATGCTGAACACCTCTTCCCCTTACACCTTGAGTACCGTTTAAACGTCGCGCAAGAGCCGGACAATTACCTTTAAAATGACCCTCTTCTTTGCAATACGCACATTGATTCGGGCCATATGTAGGACGCTGATGGGAAAGCTCGTTGCCTTGCGCGTCTCTAAAATACTGCTGATTCTGTTGATAATTGGGCTGGCTAGCCATAAAAGGCGGATAGGCCTGTTGAAGAAGTTTAGTTTTTAAATCTTTCGTCTTTTTGTCTGCTTTGTCTAGCTCGTCTTTACGCCTATTCTCTGGGCCATAGTTAAAATCTGTGCTGACGTAGAGACAGCCCAAGCACTCTCTGAATCTTTTAGTTTAGCACACAGTTCAGGAAGCAAATTATGTACAAATTTGTCTACAAACAATCTTTGGCCACCCTCGGTAGCCATATCCTGACCACTATGGTCAGTGAAAGTTTCCTCAAATCTCGTGAAAAAGTCAGACACATTCTCATCTTTCTTCTGCTTGCACGCGGATAGCTTGTCCCAGTTTACACGTACTTCAGGCATAATTGTCTTCATGTACGCAATAATTCTACCAGGAAGTTCAGCTATTAACGGCTCAGGTTTGAAACCACCGACTTGTCTAGCATCTGTAGTCGCAATGTTCGCCCATGAGTCACCTAATTCTTGGTCATGATCCGTAGGACGTATCTTGCTCCATAAAGGATGTGGAACAACGTTCCCAAATAACATGTCTATATCCGCTAAACTCATTATACATGACCTTGCAGTTTGGGACAACTCCTTATAATACCCAGTTGGGTTTTTACGGGGGTCGGGTAGTGTCTGCTTGAGTGCTAGAACTTCGGATCTCTTCCAGGGGACATGTACCCATACACGCTGGAAATGAGGCAGAACCGGTGGAACTGCGTTTGCATCACCTTCCCTCCAAACTGGAGGAACCTCTCTCATGGGGTACTGTCTCGCTCTTTTCCTACTAGATGTACCACATTCAGACGATGACGCAGAATTACCACCTGTACTTCGATGTGATAATAATATCTCTACTGCTCTTTCAACGTCGGGACCAACTATCATACCCTCCCCGAATCTAAATCGTAACCTACACAACTCCTGCAGGTTGCTCTTCTGACCATTATCTTCCAAATCCTCACACAGGAAAACACACATCTGCTCAAAGACGTATCTTTGTGTTGGTTCATCCCATTGACGGAAAACGTTCATGACAGATTCTACATCATACCTCGCTGTATTCATAGCCCAATTCCGTGCTAACTTATTCAGTGATTCCCTTTCCTGATAATCGGGCATTTGGCTTCGTAATTGTCTTCGTTTCGTGTTAGGGGTCGTTTTAGGCGACCGAAAAAGTGGTGAAGGAAAGTTAGTAACAATGCTGGCCATTTTAAGCCAGACTGAAGGTGAAAGTGGAGGAATGACTGGTGGTAGAACAGAGTCACGCAAAGCAGATACAGAAATGTTCGTAGAACGAGTATCAGGGAGACTAGAAGGTGCGCTAGGCGAAATTTTAGAAGGAACAGTAGGAGGAGTAGATGTGATCGGTGAGCCTTGAGGAGGCTGCGCCAGAGAAACAGGAGCCAGCTGAAGAGTAGCTGGTGGGTGCGGTAAAGGAGCCTGTATAACAGCTACCAGAGGTGCAACTAAAGGTTGCGGAGGTGCTGTGGCATTTTGTGCATAGGGTGGTGGCGAATTTAGCAAATGTGCCATTAATGGATCTTTTTCGCGCTCTTTTACTACCTCTTGCTGAAGAGATGGGAAAACAGGATAGCATTTATCTATTGCCATTTTACGTTGCCTGTGCAACTGCTCACTCATTTGATCTTCTTCGTTGTCTTTGAATTTTATCGCGGCTTGTATTACCGAAATACCTCTTTCTCTCTTATTTTTCTTTTCTAATTTAATTTCTTTTTGTTTCGCCTCTTTACGCCATAAGCGGAAAGAGTCAAACATCGCCGGCCGGGCTTTCTTCTTGAACAATTTGACCTCTAAGTTATCTAATATTTCTGGGTCGAAACTACCATATTGGGGCCATTTTAAAACACCATCCTTGCGGGTGTATCTCATCCATACTTCGTTATATGGATAGGACCTACGCCGTGCTTTACATAGAGTTCATACGTTGGAGTTCCAATTGGAGGAACCGGACAAGAATCCTCTAATCGGGAGTCCTTACTATAACCAAGACAAAACAAGCTTCCAAGTTTGCTAAAACCAGGCATCTTCGCTCACTAGTCTAGCTTCAAACTTCAAAGGATTATCTGTTACGATATTTCTCGTGAATACACGAGTCCTTCGGCTTTGGGGCTTGCAAGTTCCAAATCAAAGTGTATCTCAAGGATACCAAAAACTAAGGACAAACTAAGGACTGGAGACGCTCCAATTATACTTAACTGAAGTAATTGAAGATCGATGACGTCGCTAGAAGACTCGTCTATCGTTTCGCTCTACCAAGGATCACTGGGTCCAAAACAAGGCGATAGTCAGGGCAGCAGTCCTTCGTAGCCGTCGGGACGCGGGGAACCTCGCAGCAAAGACCTTCGGAACCACGTCGACATACAGGGGTCGCTGAAGTGGCTGGCCGTCCTCCGGAATTTTCACACGAAGCTCCTCACGAACATCTGGCTTGGACCGTCACCGCTTGATATCGCCCCGAGTTGGGCGCCAACTGAGGTAACGGGTTTTTAGGAACCCGCTGGTGTCAGGGGATAACACCCGATGACCTCTGAGTTCTCCCTTGTTCCGGACCACAGAAACACGGAGTCTTCTAGTCGCAGTCAAAGATCAAGTTTTATTGGTAGCTACCAAGTAACACGTGTCCCAGAAGTACACCACACGGAGAGTAGGTTCTAGGGAGACTGTTCGTTTTTACAGAACCAGCCGTCTCCTTATATACAAAACATATGGCTTCAAGCAAGAATTCTTGAGTTTATGGTATGGCAACACACATATTTCTACAACAATACAAAGAGCGAAGTCATGTAAGCAAGCCCATATTTTAGATGTCCAGTTTGCTGATAGATTACCTAGTTGGATCGGGAACTCCCATCAGATATCGATGAAACACCAATAAAGGAAGGTACAACCCAGCCATAAAACTGGCCATAAATAAGATACGTGGACAGGTGCATGTTTGTAGAAAGCATGGTCTGTATGTAGTGGATGGTTTGTGGAATGTTATGCGTAGATGCTATCGTATTCGGCCACTGGGCGAGGGGCTGCCAAACAGGTTTGGCCGAAGACAGCGGAGTCAGTTGGGACGGGGTCAGGGGGAAGTCAGAGAAGGTGGACGTGTCCTTCTTGATCAAGCTCGTCCTTTAATTGACTTAACATGAGGGCAAGATGTAAGATGGATGCCGTTCACAAAATGGAGTCTATGGGGTTGGGACGGAAACTACGATTTCGGGGTGTTGGCAACCCTCGATTGTGACGAAAATACATAGGAATGATGTCCTACTCATTATCGGTTCATAGATACCAAAATCGTTATGGTACGTTGAGGTTTTGTGATACGGGTATTGGACCTTGATATAGACAGAACAACAGGGTCCAGATTTTCAGTACCACAGAACCCATCACCCCTTTGTTCTGCATAAAGGTCAACATGCTTCTGCCGAGTTGCGTCTCTCTCCCGTCTTTTGTCAGGACTGTCGGATCCCTGAACTCAATCCCTTTCTATTTATATACAAATTGGATACCTGCCTTGCCTTCCGTTTGGATTCTTGCTGCCTGCATACAAGCCAGAGGACACCTTTCGCGACACCCGCTCCGCGGGTGCCGCTCATCACTTGCCCGACCCCGTTCTCCCTGGTGTGAGCATCCACAGTCGGTGAAAAGGAAATCCAGCTCCCAGGTCGAGTACAGCGGGGGTTAACAGCGCGGCGAGCCTACCGGGGGACTGCGAGGACCAGCAGCCTCAGCTCCTCACAGCTGGTGCCTCTTCCCCCGGCGGCCACGCCCCCAGCCTTCTAATACAAAACAAGAGAGCCCCATACCGCACCGCGGGACGCACGCGGGACGCAGGCAGGGGCGAAGACTGGGCAAAGACAGGGCCGTTTCAGGCCGTTCCAGACCGAGGAAGACCGGACCGGGCCATCCCCCTTGGTTGTACTTGACACGTTAACACAAATTTCTAGTGCATGATTATCTTGCAACCCACCTTATATAATCATGTCCGTCCGGGAAACAAGAAGTAAGTCCACTAAAAATGGGAAAAAGCCCACAGGAACTCTTGACGATTTTATCACAAGAACTAGTCTATCCATTGATAATGAAATTACTAAACTCCAGCATAGAGTTTCCTTGGAGTTAGAGTCCGCAAGAAGGCTATCGACTGAACTGGCATTAAGAAAAAAATCTTCACTTGGTAGTATTGCAACCGCGAAAACTCCTGAGCGCACCACTGGCCCTGCACCAATTATTACCCTGGCAGAAGTGCATTCCATTTCTGAGAACTTAGCTTCCCCTGTTAATTGTGACTCAGAATGTTCAAGCCCATTAGCTAGTGTTACATCTGTAAATATTCCATCTACTGTTCCATTGATTGAGATCATCGAGGGTGAAAAGGTGTTAGGAGATGCAACTTCGAATAATATCCAGGGAGCTGCTCAAATATCACCTAAAAATAAACGTAAACGTAAAAATCCATCTGTGTATGCCAGGAAGAAGGCTAAGGTAGCTTCTAGTCAATGTGTTACAAAAGGTGGTTATCCAGCAACCTATTGCTACTGCTAATAATGTGACTGGCCAGACGACCCTCGATGTACAAAGCAGCAATGCCAATACTGAACTACCCAATCTGGACCTAATGGCAGATAATTCTGTAGAGATGGGTGAGAAAACTTCCACATCTTTGGATGCCTTACAAGGGGATAGGGAAGAGTTTCTAAAAATAGTATGGGAAACGTTAAAAACACTTCTCAGGCCATTAGAAGTCAGACTAACAGGCATTGAAAATCAATTATTAGAGGTGGAAAAAAGGGTTATAACGCTAGCAAGTCTAAGCCTCAATGGGAATAATACTTCGACACACATTCCGACTATGGTCTCTTCGAGTTCTTCGAACACAAATCCATGTAATACACAGCACCAAAAAGAGGGAGTAGCTAAAAATACAACTAAAAAGCCGTTAGTTAATACTCAGACAAAATCTATTATTATACCCCCAAATGTGCCACCGGATAATACAACTAATAATTCCTTGTCGAACGGTTGTGCTCAAGGCAAAAAATCCCATTTAGCAAATGTTGCTGGTAATCAATCTGCTGTGTCCAAGACTCCTGTTTCGCAGAAGCATCCATTAATCACTTTACCCCTTAATAACCATGCCACTCAGGGCCCTAATACTGATAGATCCTTTGCTAACAGAACAAATTCTCATAACTTCCATGTTTATAATAACTTTAAGGGAGGATATATTGATTTGCCCCCTGAAGCCAGTCCCTTTGCCATCGTCCTTACTGGGGTACCCGAATTAGATAATCAATATGAAGAGAATTTCTCATCGCTTAAAAACAAGGTGATCTATTGGTTAAATTCTAATAAACCAATCCCAAATCAGATGAAAAGCAAAATCCTCATGGTTCGTAGGGTACCATGGGTTGGTCCAACTACAAAGTCGATTTCGGGCGACTGTATAGTCGTTTCATTCGAAGAACCCCACAGTGCTGACCAGATTTGTGCATGGAAATCGTATGGAGATTCATCATACATCGTGGCTAGACCCTTATCGTTCTTTTACCCACCTCCGAGGCCCCGAAATTATGGGACTAGCTGGAATACCTTTACCCAATACCATGGCCATGCGCCAAATCTGGCAAGACAGACCGATCGAAATATGTGGACTGGAATCCCCACTTTCAACAGGTTCAGCTGCTTAGATGCAGTTGACTGACGAGTATGCCACATTGTATTTTAAAGCTATACGACACCTTTTGCACATTGGGTGTTAGGCGCTTTTGCTCCAGTCAGGGGAATAATAATCAGAATAGGAAAATTCGTCCAGCACTGAATCAAGTACACCATAATACACATAAGGGTTGTTTCGGTAGAACAACTAGTACTGCATCAAGGGTTTTGGTTACCAACGCAGGGAATCAAATAGTTGACTGTCAGTTAGAAAGTGCAGCTCCACTGCTCGAACCTAGACTGCCCATTATTGATCGTGTTCTTTCTGATAGTGGCCTTACACCAACGTTGTTTTTCCTGTCTTGGAACATTGCGGGAGTAGGCAAAAATCTGAAAGACCCAGAATGGGCAGATTATGTCGACTCCAGTGATGTTTGTTTACTGCAAGAAACATGGGCCATGGACATTCCGCACAGGATGGGGTTTAAAACTTTTGGTAATGAGGCCGCGCAGTCTGAAAGGGGAAGGCCGTCGGGGGGATTACTAATATGGCTCAAAATCACTTTAGCATTAAGGGTTGAATCCATAGACACAGGAAGCCCTGACATTTTAGCCTTGAAAATCATCACTGCAAAGGGGTATGATTATTATATTGTTAATGTCTATAATAGACCCATAGGCCGCTCAAGGGTTTCTCCAACCTTGGAAATCTTGGACTCCTTCCTGAAAAGAGTGGTTGGTGAAGACCCCGTAATCCTGGGAGGTGATTTGAATTGTGACTTTGAACCGATGTTCGGAATCGCTGAAGTCTTTGAGGATGAAACAACACAAAGGAGAACGGGTGAGTGGGGAAAGTTTGCACTGGAAAGAAAAAATTATTAATACGAAACAATTTTTGGTAAGCTCAAAAAGGATCAGATACTGGTCACCCAACCAGGATCAGACAAAGTGTGACTCCAAGGGGGCCACGTTTGTACAGTTTAAACCATGAACATTAGATCCTGAGCTAGAGAGAAATAGTTCAAGTCAAGATATCAAGTCCCAATTTTTGTAAATTTTTTCGTTTTATTCTTCTTTGGTCTTTTAGTAGAGTTAGTCCAATCTTCACACGTACAAAAACAACCGCTGCCAACACGTGTTTCGTCAAGGTCATCAAAACCAAGCGACTTCATCAGGGCCTGGAGATTTAATGAAACTGTCATGTAGAAGTCCGGAGATAGTTACTCCAAGTTTACAATCTGCAACAAAATTAGGCATGCAACATATGACGTATTAATCAGTTCCAAGGGTGTCCTGTCCTTCCAAGCAAAGAAAAGCAGTTCATGTCCCAAATATCCAGGGACTAACCGCTATATGTATCAACAAACCATTTTGCATTTCCTAAATAGCGAATTTTAAGGAATCGCTATTTAGGAAATGCAAAACGGTATGTATGTACAAAATCGCTTTCCAATAGCGATTCCTTAGCATTCCTTAATTTGAGATTAGCAAATTGTCAATCGCAAATTACCCCTTCATTTCCATGGGCCAGGAGGCCCATAGGAATGAAAGTGCAATTTGCAATTAGCACTTTGCTGATCGCAAATTAGGGATGTTTCCAAGGGTGCAGGGGTGTCTCAAGAACACCCTGCTGCACCCCTGAAAAAGACATTTGGGGCATATGGCGCACATACATGCCCTAAGGGCATGTATGGGCGTCATATGGCACCTTTGGTTTTTATCAAAAAAGATTTTTGATAAGAATTCGCAAATTACCACCAACTAGAAGTTGGTGGTAATTTGCTACTCCTTAATGGCATTTTTTGCATTTTATTTGTTTGATACATTGCATTTAAGGAATCGCAAAATTTGCAATTCCTTAAGTGCAATCGCAAAATAAGGATTAGCAAATTTTGCTAATCCTTATTTTGCATCAAACTTGTTTGATACATTCCATTTGTCTATTTAGCATTCGCAAAGGCCGAAATTCGCAGAATTTCGGCCTTTGCGAATGCTAAATAGCTTGATACATATAGCGGTAAGTCGCTAATATTTCCACGATAGGGTAATTACCTCCGAGTGCAGAGACGGAACAGGAGCAAGTTCCCCAATGTAAACCGGCGTGCAGCTGCACGCCGGTTTACATTGGGGAACTTGCTCCTGTTCGGTCTCTGCACTCGGAGGTAATTACCCTATCGGGGATCTTTGAGGATGAAGACCAAGCTTACAATATCCCTCAGCTTGAAACCTCAAATCACGTCCAATGTACCACCTTGGCGGTCCAACTACTGAGGCTAACAGTTGATCATGGCCTCAGAGCATGTAATGGCCGTCTTCCGTCGGATCTAACAAAACAGCCAACATATGCGAAGTCAAAAAGTAGGCTAGATTTTATTCTTGTTTCACAAAGCATCTGGCACTTTATGATTGACTTTAAAGTGACACACAGGGAGGAAAGCGATCACTATCCCTTGGAACTCCACATTGATGCATACATGCTTAGCGACATCCCTGCACCTACATCAAGTGAAGCTGTATCTGATGAATTGTGTGATCATGTGCACATCAACAACAATAGACGTGCTTTAAAATGGCCACATCTCTTAACCGAAGGAAGGACTTTGGCGTCAGTTTACTCGCTCTTTGACACGACCTTTGCGCCAACGGCTGGACACCCCTTCTTACCTGAGGACTATGATCATTTTATTGATCTACACAAGATCTTTTTTAAGGAACTGCGAAATTACATGTCCAAACTGCCAAGGAAAAGACAACAAAATGCACGGGTGGGATACCACGGGAAACTATGGTATGACCACTCATGTAGAATGGCTAAGAAGAAACTCCTATACGCTATTAAGAACAGCCCTAAAGAAGATATAAGACTTGCAAGGGAAGAGTATAAATCTGTCCAAAAAACTTCCAAAAAATCGTGGGAAGAGTCGGTTTGGGCGGACATGTTGACTGCGGCAAAACTAAATGACAATGTTGGCTTTTGGAGGTTAGTCGCAAATGGGGGGCACGCAGGCAGAGTAGTGAAGGACACCTTTATAGACGAATTGACCTGGGTGACACTTTACCTCCTTGTATAAACAATATGGTAGTGGTGTTGAGGAGATTCCACTGTTACTTCCACCCCCTGAGTGTTTAGACTTCACCCTGGATGAAACAGACAAGCAGACAAGAAAACTCCTGGTGCCCTGGTGCTGTTGGACCTCTCCGCGGCATTTGATACTGTCTGTCACGAACAACTATTGTCGCGGATGGGAGAGTCTGGCATTCAGGGCACAGCACTTGCCTGGTTCGCATCCTTTCTTGAAGGGAGGAAGCAGAGAGTGCAATTAGGTGACCTACTTTCCACCGCAACATCGATCACCTGCGGAGTACCGCAAGGGTCTGCTCTGTCACCACTCATGTTCAATATATACCTACAGCCCCTGATTCGGATGCTCAACCAATTGGACTGCCAGGTGTATAACTACGCCGATGACACCCAACTCATCATCCAATTGGATGATAGCCAGGATGCCGTTGCAAGACTACGTAACATCTTGAGAAGCACGGCTAATTGGATGTCCGAGAACTCCTTGAAAGTCAACCCGGACAAAACCGAGGTGTTGCCAATTACTTTAGTTGGCAACCCATGGAGTGATCAATTCTGGCCCAAGGAGCTGGGTACCCCCCCTGAACCGGCGACAGTTGTCAAAAGCCTGGGGATCCGGGTGGACGACAAACTGTCCATGAAAAAACAGGTCACAGCCGTGATCGGCACTTGCGTTGGCCTCCTCCGACAACTGAGGAAGATTTCATCTGTGCTGTCCTTTTCTTCTCTGAGGAGTGCGGTCTCCGCTATGATTTTAGCCAGGTTGGACTATGGCAACTCGCTGTATATAGGACTACCACAAAAACTATTAAAAAGAATGCAGATTGTTATGAACGACAGAGCAAGACTCATATTTAAGAAACCAAGGCATACACACACCTCTCCCCTTTTACGCGATTTGCATTGGCTACCGGTCAAGCAGAGGCTAACGTTCAAGGGGCTTTGCATCGTTCATAAGGCTCTGTACGGAAGGGCACCCAATTACGTGAAGGCACGTTTGTTTTCCTACAGACCAGCTAGGGAGCTTAGATCGGCTGAAGCAGCTCTCCTTGTCCAGCCGCGTTGTAGGTTGGCTACGGTGGGAGGTCGTGCATTCTCACACACCCTACCAGCGTTATGGAATAAACTGCCTCTAGATCTGCGAAAGGACACTAAGTTAATGTCTTTCAGAAAGAAATTAAAAACACTGCTGTTTCAGCAAGCATGGGGTGGTCCCTAAATGATTAAATCTGTTGTAGCCCTTGAGTTGCCTGTGGACCCTGTCAAAGCGCTTAGAGACCCCTGGGTTATAATGCGCTATATAAATCAAATAAATAAATAAATAAATAAATAAATAAAAACTGAAAGGGCAATTAATGAATTAAAAAATAGTAAAGCACCAGGCCCTGATAAAATACCGGGTGATCTCTACAAGCACGAAACCGAAGTCTGGGCCCCTTATATAAATCGTTTGTTTAATGCCCTGTCCAAAAACTGTAGATTTCCGGATAGTTGGCGTGCAGCAGAAGTTGTGCTAATCTTTAAAAAGGGGAATAGATCTGCTCCTTCAAATTATAGACCTATTAGTCTAATGGACATCCTCCAAAAACTCTATGCCAAGCATCTGCTATACCGGATAAATGATTGGCTGGAGGAGTCCGCAATTATTTCCAAATTTCAAGCAGGCTTTAGGTCTAAGATCAGCACCCTTGACCAGGTCTTCAGATTTTGCTGCATATATTGGAAGTACGTATACATCAGGAAAGGTCACTTGTATGTAGCGTTTGTTGACCTGAGAGCGGCTTTTGACCTTGTTCCACGTAACCTGCTTTGGAGTTCCTTAAAGAAAGCCGGTCTGCCAGGGAGTCTTCTGATACAAATAATTGAGTTGCACGCTAGAAATCATGCCAACATTAGATGGGGTCCAAATGGTGAACTGACTCGCGATATTCCAATTGAACGCGGTGTCCGGCAGGGATGCGTTTTGGCCCCCACCCTATTTTCTATATTTGTCAACGATGTTCCTGATCATCTGAACACTTGTAATAATGATTCACCACAGCTTAATGGAGAGAGAGTGCCTGCGCTGCTCTTTGCGGATGATACCATCCTAATATCCCAGACCAAGAAAGGCCTCCAGGCGCTCTTAAACTCCTTTAGTAGCTACTGTGTGATCAAGGGTCTAGAAATAAATGTTGACAAAACGAAATGTATGGCATTGAATCCTAGCAGACCGGACAGAGGCACCTTGACTATGAATGGCCAAATTTTGGATACTGTGGATAATTTTTCTTACTTGGGGGTGGTGCTCGACACAAAGCTATCATGGAAGGCCCAAATTGAGAAAAGTAAGGTGTCATATGCTCAAAATGTTAAACCTATAATTAATAAGTTGAATGCTAGTACAAGCAATAGTGTAACACCTGTACTTGAACTCTTTAAATTTAAAATCCAATCTGCCGCCCTATACGGAGCTGAGATTTGGGGACCATGGGCTAGGGAGAGCTTTCAAGGTATGGACAACAAATTCATGAGAGCAATCGTAAGGGTTCCCATTAGCACACCACTAATTCCCCTTCAATTCGATTTGAATTTTAAACGTACCGATCATCTAACTATTATAAGACCGGTATTGTTCTGGATTAGGATTTGGTCCACCCCAGAATTATTAGATTACAGAAATAGCCTCCGCGAGATATTGAATCTTGATTCTTTTAACTCTATCGTATGGTTTAGACATATCCCAAAATGGCTCTCAATACTAGGCCTATATTCGATGTGGGAAAATCCAGACAATCTACCACCTTTTTCTAAAGCCATTGTAAAGAGAGCATTTTGGTCTCACATAGACAATAGGGTTGTATCTGGAAATAGAAATGGGACCTTAACCCAAGATTTCTTATCCTTTAAAAATGAACCCTGTTTTGAAACCTGTCTGGATGAAATAGAGCCCCCTGTCGCTAAGACTCTCTACCTGAAATTCAGGTATGGGAATCTTATGCTGAACTCTAACATAGAACGGTGGTCAAAGAAAACATTGGAAAACCTAAACAACAAAAGTAAGATATGTCCTATGTGCTCAGCCTCATGTATAGAAAACGATGCCCATATGTTGTTCACATGTAATGCGTACTTAAAAGCTCGCAAAAAATGGCTGAAACCCATGTGTGCACTTCTAGGAACTAGATCTAGTCTTATTGCCTACAGAATCTTAAAAACTAACACAGCCCAGCTTATTGTGTTTAGTGTCAGCAGGTTTCTTCACGCTGTATATATTGTTCGGAAGAAATCGGGTCAAATGCTTTGAGTAGTGTTATTTCCAAAATCTATCTTCTCTTTTAAATGAACTATGTTCTATTATTATTGTTGTAAACTGACTTTGTCCTTGGTCTTAAAATTGTTTTAAATGATTTGATGTATGTACTCGATATGTTTTTTTCTTGTTTGATGTATATATATATATATATATATATATGTGCGTCTTTTATGGCCTGCTGGCCGAAATAAAGATTTAAATGAAAAAAGATATCAAATCGCTCCACCTGTTAATTTTAAGTATGGTGGGTTCCAGAATTATACTCCTGATAGGATCTGTAAGAATAGAATAAAAATACAAGTGAAGAGAGTTCTTGTATAGAGTCTGAAAAGTACGTAAATGTGGTGAAAAGTGATTAAAAAAAAATAGGTTTACTATATTGGCTACCTTTATCCCATATTACAACCCTTCTGGTGCATAGCGGCCTTTATAACGTATTTAATGACTGCGAGTGGAGGGGCAATGCCCCATGTTGCTTGGGAATTCACAAATGCAAGTTATTAAAAATATTTGTGCCTATTTAAAAAGTGTGAACACACCTATCGATACTATGTAAGAAAATCATGCTTTAAATGATAACATGCAAAGACCCTTGCGTAAAGAGGCTCGGGTGCTAATGCCACTGGACATGGTACGAGAGAAGAGGGCAACCCCATGTAGTCACACACTAGATGGGAGAATGGGATTTAATGCACTGGATCAGAAAAAGACATATCGCCCCTTTGTACGTCTCCCATACAACCATGTTACATACAGTATCTCCTGATTTGTTCTAAAGGGAAAAAAATATAAGGAAAAGGGCATGTCGGTACTGATCTGCCCCTCTCCTTCATCAGCCAGTCTGTTCATTTCTGCTTCACTGTGTCTCCAATGCAAAACTAGCAATGGTGCAAACTGTATGCTCTGATCGCACTTAGTGTGTCCCCGCATTCAAATTGTCCAGACCCCTCCTTACTTCGTCATGGGTGGTGCCCCTTCGCACACTTGTCCCTCCTGGTGAGGCGTAGGTACCAGGACACACAATTAGAAATATGAAAGACAAGGTTAAAAGGCAATATAATCCTCTGCAGTGAGCCATTTTCAAGAATGTGCAAATACTTTGTTCGGCCACTCATCACAAAACTGTGGGAAGTAAATAACTGTGGTGAGAATAAGGGATGATTCAACCATGGCAACTATACCATTAGTCCTGTATGCAACAACAGGACACAAAAGGTTTGATTCTTCATTCCTCTTGCAGGATAGTCAGGCAACAGGAAATGTTTCTGCCCATCTTATCAGGCTTTCAATGCTATATTAACTTCATCTTCGAAGGTTCTTATCACACAGAAAAACACCAAGTTCAGAATGATCTCATTTGTTCCAGTGTTCTATCGTTGTCAATGGTTTATGGAGCAATTTATGTGCCAGCAGAAGCCTCAAGAGGCTTCTTGAAACAGGCTGGGTCATCTGCTATCGCTCTCCAGGTTTACATCACTCATTTTTAGGTCTCGGCCTAGCGTACACTGCGCAGCAGTGTCGCGCAGCTGAGATTTTATGTTTACAGTATGGGGGCTTGAACCCGCCCCTCTTCTCTATTGGCCGGCTTCCTAAACTGAGGCCAGCCATTGGAGGAGAGGGGCATCACTCCGTTCAAGCCCCGTCTTTTTCGGATTCGGGGGCGTGTTTTTTGCAGTTTTTAACTCCATGACGTCATCCGTCACTCAACAGCAAAAAACCACGCCCCCGAATGCGAAAATGGCGGTGCTTTTCTGATGCCATTTCTGCCCGACCGCCGCAAGAAGTCGAGAAGCTGCCGAGTCCTCCGGTGAGTGCTCGCTTTTCTTGCCTATCTTCCCCGATTGTGCCCGTGTTCTTGCCTCTGTCCCCTCATTGTGCATCTGTCCCCTCTGTTGTGCGTCTGCCCCCTCGTTGTGCTTGCTTTCCGGCCCCCCCTCGCTGTGCTTGCTCCCCTGCCCCCTCGCTGTGCTTGCTCCCCTGCCCCCTCGCTGTGCTTGCTCCCCTGCCCCCTCGTTCGTTGTGCTTGCTGCTTGCTGAACATGCCAACGTGAAACTGTGGGCGTAGGGGGACCAGCGGGTCAGACTCAGCACTTGCAGCCCAAGAGCCAACAAAAAGACAAGCAGTTGGTAGCAAGCGGAAGCAGGGTATCAGCGACAGGGCATCGCCACAACCCCCTCTCTTGTGGACATAAACCAGATATGATAACAGCAACTGCCGAATATAAATATTGAGCAATGTTAAAACAGAAAGAGCATTTGATGAATGCCATTGATATGTACCATCTGCGTGCACTAGTTAAGCATTGACCGGTTGGGGTGGCCGATTGCGCAGGTGATATTTTTGTGAGTCTTTCTCTGCCTCTTTGCGCCACATCTGCCCGCCAATCTCTGCTTTCCTCTACCCCTCCTAATTTACCTCGTTGTCCCTCTCATCTGTAACAACGTGCACCCGCCTCTGTAATCCTCACTGTCCTCAGACCATTCTTACCGATCTGCGGGTTTCCCTTTCCCCCTGCAGTTCTTGTACGTCATCCATGTTTCTCCGCCTCGGATCACTTCCGGCAACAACTCTGAAATCAGTTGCCAAGAGCACCTGATTTCGGGCCACGCCCCTCACATACTGTTACCAGCATTAAACCCACCCACATTTGGCATAATCGCGCTGAATTTTGCCTGAACTCTTCCCACAATTCCATTAGCGGTTTCACCTCTGAGGGTGGGTGTTTAGCCTGCCCCCCCCCCCTTTGGTTGTGCTTGCTCACCTGCCCCCCCTCGTTGGTTGTGCTTGCTCTCCTGCCCCCCCTCGCTGGTTGTGCTTGCTCTCCTGCCCCCCCTCGCTGGTTGTGCTTGCTCTCCTACCCCCCCTCGCTTGTTATGCTTGCTCTCCTGCCCCCCCCCGTTGGTTGTGCTTGCTCTCCTGCCCCCCTCGTTGGTTGTGCTTGCTCTCCTGCCCCCCCCATCATTGCTTGTGCTTGCTCCCCTGCCCCCTTGTTGGTTGTGCTTGCTCTCCTGCCCCCCCTCGTTGGCTGTGCTTGCTCTCCTGCCCCCCCCCTCGCTGGTTGTGCTTGCTCTCCTGCCCCCCCCTCGCTGGTTGTGCTTGCTCTCCTGCTTGCTGTCCTGCCCCCTCGTTGCTTGTGCTTGCTGTCCTGCCCCCTCCTTGCCTTTGCTTGCTGTCCTGCCCCCTCCTTGCTTGTGCTTGCTCTCCTGCCCCCCTCGTTGCTTGTGCTTGCTCTCCTGCCCCCCTTCGTGCTTGCTGTCCTGCCCCCCCTCGTTGCTTGCTGTCCTGCCCCCCCTCGTTGCTTGTGCTTGCTGTCCTGCCCCCTCGTTGCTTTTGCTTGCTGTCCTGCCCCTCGTTGCTTGTGCTTGCTGTCCTGCCCCCTCGTTTCTTGTGCTTGCTCTCCTGCCCCCCTCGTTGCTTGTGCTTGCTCTCCTGCTCCCCCTCGTTGCTTGTGCTTGCTCTCCTGCCCCCCCTCGCTGATTGTGCTTGCTCTCCTGCCCCCCTCGTGCTTGCTGTCCTGCCCCCTCGTTGCTTGTGCTTGCTGTCCTGCCCCCTCGTTGCTTGTGCTTGCTGTCCTGCCCCCTCGTTGCTTGTGCTTGCTGTCCTGCCCCCCCCTCGTTGCTTGTGCTTGCTCTCCTGCCCCCCCCCCTCGCTGGTTGTGCTTGCGCTCCTGCCCCCCCTCGTTGGTTGTGCTTGCTCTCCTGCCCCCCCTCGTTGCTTGTGCTTGCTCTCCTGCCCCCACCCTTGTTGGTTGTGCTTGCTCTCCTGCCCCCCTCGTTGGTTGTGCTTGCTCTCCTGCCCCACCTCATTTGTTGTGCCTGCTCTCCTGCCCCCTCCTCGTTTGTTGTGCTTGCTCTCCTGCCCCCCCTCGTTTGTTGTGCTTTCTCTCCTGCCCCCCCTCATTGGTTGTGCTTGCTCTCCTGCCCCCCCCTCGTTGGTTGTGCTTGCTCTCCTGCCCCCCTCGTTGGTTGTGCTTGCTCTCCTGCCACCTCGTGCTTGCTGTCCTGCCCCCTCGTTGCTTGTGCTTGCTGTCCTGCCCCCTCGTTGCTTGTGCTTGCTGTCCTGCCCCCTCGTTGCTTGTGCTTGCTGTCCTGCCCCCCCTGGTTGGTTGAGCTTGTTCTCCTGCCCCCCCCTCGTTGGTTGTGCTTGCTCTTCTGCTCCCCCCCTCGCTGGTTATACTGGCTCTCTTGCTTGCTCTCCGGCCCCCCATGTTGGTTGTGCTTGCTCTCCTGCCCCCCCTCGTTGGTTGTGCTTGCTCTCCTTCCCCACCCCCTTGTTGGTTGTGCTTGCTCTCCTGCCCCCCCTCGTTGGTTGTGCTTGCTCTCCTGGCCCCCCTCGTTGGTTGTGCTTGCTCTCCTTCCCCACCCCCTCGTTGGTTGAGCTTGCTCTCCTGCCCCCATCTCATTGGTTGTGCTTGCTCTCCTGCCCCCCTCGTTGTTTGTGGTTGCTCGCTCTCCTGCCCCCCGCTCGTTGGTTGTGTTTGCTCTCCTGCCCCCCTCGTTGATTGTGCTTGCTCTCCTGCCCCCTCGTTGCTTGGGCTTGCTGTCCGGACCCCCGCTCGTTGGTTGTGCTTGCTCTCCTGCCCCCCCTCGTTGGTTGTGCTTGCTCTCCTGCCCCCCCTCGCTGGTTGTGCTTGCTCTCCTGCCCCCCCTCGTTGCTTGTGCTTGCTGTCCTGCCCCCTCGTTGCTTGTGCTTGCTCTCCTGCCCCCCCTCGTTGCTTGTGCTTGCTCTCCTCCCCCTCCTCGCTGGTTGTGCTTGCGCTCCTGCCCCCCCCTCGTTGGTTGTGCTTGCTCTCCTGCCCCCCCTCGCTGGTTGTGCTTGCTCTCCTGCCCCCCCCTCGTGCTTGCTGTCCTGCCCCCTCGTTGCTTGTGCTTGCTGTCCTGCCCCCTCGTTGCTTGTGCTTGCTCTCCTGCCCCCCCCTCGTCGCTTGTGCTTGCTCTCCTGCCCCCCCTCGTTGGTTGTGCTTGCTCTCCTGCCCCCCCTTGTTGGTTGTGCTTGCTCTCCTGCTCCCCCCTCGTTGGTTGTGCTTGCTCTCCTGCCCCCCCTCGCTGGTTGTGCTTGCTCTCCTGCCCCCCCCTCGTGCTTGCTGTCCTGCCCCCTCGTTGCTTGTGCTTGCTGTCCTGCCCCCTCGTTGCTTGTGCTTGCTCTCCTGCCCCCCCCTCGTCGCTTGTGCTTGCTCTCCTGCCCCCCCCCCTCGCTGGTTGTGCTTGCGCTCCTGCCCCCCCTCGTTGGTTGTGCTTGCTCTTGTAGTGTAGCTCCTATTTTCCCAATAGGCTCTGCGCATTGGAATAGTACCTACAGCAGTAAAGGCCTAGGCCAGACGTTAACTAGGTCTACTACTGTCGATACTAGACTTAATTTTTGGGTTTGCCAGCTAAGCTCAGAGTTCGCTAGAAACTTTCTCGAATGTTCAAGGAAGGATTAACTTCCCTGATTAGACAAGAAGGGATTTAGTTTCTGACAACCATAGAACATGACAACTTTGCTCTCCCCTAATCAAGAGTCAATCTCAAGAGTCGTGTGAGCACAAGGCAATTTATTTTACTCAGTCAGTACGTGCATTCTTAGTCTCATCAGAATGTAGAGAAAAGGAAGAGACGGGCGTGTTCAATAAAAGATGTTATTTATTGATCAGTCTCTTTTCTCGTACAAGAGAAATGGATCGATATTATTGCGATACTTATAGTTAAGTAAAGTGCATACATTAGAAGCAATAGTATAAAATAATACTGTAAAAACATTGATATGGTTTCTGAGCCGTATGATGTTTAAAATGATTAAAATATATTTACATACACATATACATTTGACTAAACGTACTCAACTGGTGTTTCTAAATACGCCTACCCCGTGTACCTGACCTAAGTCTAATACGTGGGCGGGAATAGAAAGTTACAGTTTAAGTTAAGTTTGTTTTTGCCAAGTGAATAACTAAAGAATTCTCTAGGAGGGGTTATTCAGTTCTGTACCTGGAATTTAGGATGAATGAGGAATGGTATCTCTTTCTCTGCTCTCGATATTCCAGGCTGCCTGCGAGGGCTGCCCAGAAGCGCCGGTGCTGGGTCTCTCGGCTTGAGATAGCAGCGCGTCTCTCAGCGCGTCAGGAAGGCGGGGCTGCTGCCTGCGGGGTCTGCTTCGGCTCTCTGCTTCGGCAAGTATGGCTGCTCCGTCTTGTCACCACGCGTGTGTTTTGCATAGGGCAAGGTCGGCAATATTTATACCTTAAAGGTGCCGGGATTGACGTAAGGATGGACATAGGTACGTCAATAAAGATGTCATACGACTTGCTCGTTAGCACATTCTTTACTAAAGTTCTCTGTGAAATCAAAACAATGGCCGCACGGATTATCCAGGTTGTCATAGGTTTGATTTGTTATGAGAACGTCGTATGCCTTATCAGGGGCTGGAGGAATATCGCTTGTCTAATTAGATCTCAAGCGTTATGACCTAATCAGATAACACGTTCCTGTGCCGTAGTGTGACTGCGTCAGATAACGGTATCTGCATCATGGGGGATTTCTTGCCTCATGGGCTGACTGTTAGTTAACTAGCTAGTAAGTTTAACCAGAATAGGGTCAGGAATAGGGGGATCGATTCAGAACCTATAGAAATACACGACACCCACTCCACGCTAACTATGGTCATATCTACTAATCTATGCATAGTATAACATAGTACAACATACTATAGAGTATAGTGTATACCTTACCACCCCAAAATACATAAATGCATTTTGAAATTTTCAAATATACTGGAAAATTGCAGTCATATATATTGTATGCACTTAAGCTATGAATTAAATGCAAAAGTAAACACGCATTGTTATGCATTATTGCTTGTTGGTATATGAGAAATACACATGAAATGGCTCTTAATATGGCTATACAGAAAAAAAGTCGAAACCATTTCATCACATAAAATATATTGTGAACATACCAGTGGGCAGCTAAAGTCTATATAAAGTCTATAAAGTATCTAAAAAAAATAGAAATCTTAGTTCTCTAGGAATAGTTTCTTACTTTAAGCAGAAGATCAGTGTCCCGGGAAAAAATATATAGAAAAATATTTTAGGGGCTTGCTAAAAAAAGTTGCTGTCCGTGAACTGGATTGTAATTGTTCATGTGACTTTATTTTTAAAGTTGAAGGCCGAATTCAGGGAACGCCGTGTGCGAGTTTACTCAAAAGTCTCTATTTCTGTTCCGGAGAGAACATCATATCATTCAGGCTTTCGAAAAAACTGTCAACAGCTTCATGGGAAAGTTCCTCTAAGTCGGAAATAGGGGTAACCATGCATTCGTGCGCATGATTGTCTCCATTGACATTCTGATTTGCATTGCTGACAGAAGGTCGTACCTGTTCGATGCTGCTTTCATCTTGAACTTCACTACTCTTCAATCGCAGTGGTGAAGATTCCAGGATTGCCGTCATCAGAATTGGCAGCCTTTGAGGGCAGCACAGTGCGTGAACCTTGGTAGGAACCAACAGTGTATCTGCATCCACCGGCGCATCCGATTGTAGCGTCAGACAGGTGTCTAACATGCATTCTTCTCCGCATAGCAGACACCTTAGTACAGGTAAAACACACCTTTGCCACATTGGTCGAAATGATAGAAACCAAGTCATGTTTAGGTCTCTAAGCCGGGAGAGTCCCAGGATTTTTGATATCCGGTCCCGGTATCCAATGGCTAGGATCGTATCTTCCATTGTCGTGAGATTTTGTTCTGTGACATGGGTTGCCATAACGAAAAATAAGGACCAGGAATAGGATTCCTGCAATTAGTCCTAGGATCAGGGGAAGTCCGCCAAAAATCGAATGGACGAAATCTGGAAAGATACCCAGTATGGCTTTGAATGGTGTTAATGCCATCGAAAATACTGTCTTAAATACCTTTGAGACCCCAGTGGTATCAGAAATATTTAAGATTTCGCTCAGGATTTCCGCGAAATGTACGGGGGAATTGGTTGATAATAATGTATGTATCTCTGCAGTCGTCCTTGCGACTTGTAGATCATACGTTTCTTTAGATGACGTGAGCCTTGTAGGCGTCTGAAGAAGCACTGTTTTCATTCTGCTTAAAGTGTCTATTCGAATAGAAGTAATTTTCAGACCGGGCCATGCCCTTGCCTCCCTGTCTGGAAAGGAGCTGGGGAACAAAGAACGTCCACAGCACTTGACCTTCGCCGTCGTAGTGACGAGATAAGGAGTCCCGGGCATAAGACTACAGCATCTGCGGTCTACAATAAGAATGTAACTCCCATTATAGAGTCTTTGAAAGAATGGTTCTATTTCAGTTGCAGGTGCGCCTTGCTGGTGACATGAAAGGTTGTATGAATTCCCTTCACAGGCTCCGTGCAAACTAATACCGTTACACAGAAGCGTGCCGCTTAGTGACATAGCACAATTGTTGCCACTAAGAAACACTTTCTGTCCTTTGTTACTGACACATGCATGTGAATAGGGCAGGTTCCAAGTTGTTTTAAGGTACCCCTTTCCCAATTTCTCGTACATGCCAGCCTGTATATATTTTTGGCAGTATTGAAACCTGAAGGTTGAGATTGGAATATTTATGATTCCGTGGATTATCCATTCACTGACAGGTCGTTCTGACATTGTCATTGGTAATCTTTCTAGTTTTTCAATGCTCAAGATTGTATAATCAGCACCCTTCTGCGCCATACCGATTTGTCTATCAGTAAGGTTAAAGATTTGGAATAGTGACGTAGTGTTGATTAAACGCCAAGGCACGTAGCCTGAACGCAGATTTTGTAACGTCCAGCCAAGCTGTACAATAGAACGCAATTGTGACTGACCATGTTGTAATAACAGTAAGTCTTGCGATAATATATCGATTGCTGAAGACACAATGCTGTCCAATGAAAAAATTCTGGAGGACAGAGTCATTAACCCATTGTCCACTACAGAAAGTGATTTTTCCAAATTAATACGGTCAATTTCCCGTATTCTTTCTGCTGTCTCAATTTGAGTAACCTTCCAGGCCTCATTGTATGCTGCATATACAGAGGCTGCTATGAAACGCTTATGACGCTGTTTGCGTGGTCCCAGTATGAAATCACGCAAGTCAGCACCATCAGTAAGTAAAGTTAGGTGTTGCTTAATTTCAGGCAGTGTGGAAGTTTGTAGCCATTGAAGGCATAATTTGCCCACACTGTAGGTTGTTATTATCCCTGGGTGATGTCTTTGGGGATATCTAGGGTCTGGCCTGTTCATTTTGAAACCCTGTGTTTTATTCAGGAATCTATCTTGACAGTTATTTGTATCTGTGGGCCAGATCAACCATTGTTTCCAATCAGGATGTGTTCTGTTTTGGTTAAGTATATGGTTTATGTCTATATCAGAGTTATTGCTAAACATTGTTGGCTTTGGAATAGACAGGTTATTTAAATCTTTGATTTTTGCTAGGCCAAGACAGGTGGTTTGTTGAACGGTGTCATTTAAAAATATCATTTGTTCTGGGATCATGCAGGCTCTAAACAAAGCTTCTAAACCCTGTACTTGCCATTCTTTTGTACCCCAAACACTTTTCAAATCAACATTTTTGTCCCAATAATCAAATCCAAAGGTATTCATTTTTTCAAAGAAAGAATCTGAATATATCAATTTTGTGTTGGTTATCATGGTTTTCATCCCTGTCTTGTTTGACAATTTGTAATAAAATGTTTCAGCATTAGTTATGTTAAAACCTGAAAAATATGAATATTTGTCATAAACGGTTCTAGAGCTCCCTTTTGGAGGTGTAGCACAATGTTCCCATTGATTATAACTTAAAACATTTCTAGGTTGTGCAGATTTATGCACGAAATGGTTACCATAATGGTTATAGCAGTACATGCTGTCATAATTTGTAGAACCCTGCAAATAATCATGTTTTGTAAATTTAGCAGACATTACTAAGTCAGACATCATATTGTTAATACTTTCAAAGTCCCAATCATCAGCAAATGAGTTTGGTTTTGCAAAGTCACTCAAAGAGATCTTAATTTGGTGTGGATATTTCAGGATCTCGACCGGACCATAAATTTCATAGTCAGTGTTGTCCCAGGCTACCCCACCAGGTATTGGAATTGCTGTGAAGTTGGCTGAAGAAAGTTCTGAAGAAAGTTCTCGTTTCTCGACGTGTGAAGATGTGTGTGGTTTGAGGACCAAGTTGATGTTCTGACTTGCTGTGTCCATTTTAGCATATTTTCCCTCAATGAAGCGTCCCAAGGTAAATACCATGATGAGCCAAAGTATGAGGATAAATGCACCAAAACCCACCCAAAATTCAATCCATGGAGAAATCAGATATGTTTCTTTTAGTTGTTTCAAAAGTTCCTTCGCTTTGTCTTTAAAGGATTTTGATGATGGCTGTGTCTTTTGTTCGCTGAAACCGTCGGAGGAATCATCGAAGTTGATGAAGTAACCAGATGCAGTTCTGTCAATTGTTCCAATTGGTTCAGGATTTTTGTTTCTTGCATTTTCACTTGGTACTTCTGTATAGATTGGTGTGTCTCTGCTAAATGTCTTTATTTGGGTTTTCAGAGGTCTTAGTTCTATTGCATTGTTGCATAGTCCTTGTTGTTCTTCTGTAGGCGTTTCGAATGTGATGAGCCTCTTTGTTAGGACCTCTGTACTGGTAGCAAACCTTGGTGTTCTGCTACTTATTGGGAGTCCACTTGGCCTACCGTTGGTTATCGGCCACATGTTGTGGTTTTACCAGGTCGATGGATACAACTCGGTTCTCCTTTTTTCCAGCAAGTGGCGGTAGTACAACTGATCTTGTCCCGTTGACAGACAATACAGGAACTGCTTTTCTGTAAGAAGGCCCAAATTCCTTCTTTACCGCGATCTTCTCCCTGACTAGATCCCCGACTTTTGGAATCCAGACAGGTCTTGCTGGGACAGGTGGTGATTCTTCAGTGGTTGTTGGCTGTTCTTTCAACTGTATGTTGCTCAGGTCTTTTCTTGTTTTGTTTAAGTCCTGCAAAATAGCCAAACGGTCTTTGACATCAAAGCTTTTTTCTGTTACCACTGAAGTCTGACTATCAAGGTCAGAGATCAACATCCTAGTTCCGAATAATAATTCGTACGGACTGAATCCCTTCAGAGAATTTCTTGGCAAGTTATTTAGACTACGTTGGACACTTATTAGATGTTTGACCCACCCAGCTCCCGAACCTAATATCCTTTCTATTATAGATTGCTTTCTGTCTTGGTTTTTTCTTTACACCATCCCATACCCTCAGGAAGGAAGTGAGAAGATTCCCGCTGGGCTGTGCTCATTTGGCCATTCTTTCCCCCCCCCAGGCTGGATTGCCTGAGAAAAAGAAAAAATTGGTCGAACGTAGCATGCTCTTAGCGTATATGCCATTTAGACTCGCAAATCTTGTATAACAGTCCGGACGTCAGCCGAGTGCTGTGGATCTACATTATAAGTGGGAACTAGCCTGTATATGTTAATCGCAAGCCATTCTTTTTACTGGTAATATTATCTGCCTTGATACGACGAGGTATTAAACTGCTTCTCTCCCCACTGCGATCTCTGTTGCAGTTTGGGCAGTTTTTTACAAACATGGTGTAGTGCAGGCTCATGCCTGGCCACCAGTACCGTGATTGTAATTCTTCCAGAGAATCTTTTAATTTAAGGTGTCTGAGACCCTCGCCCATGTGTGCGTCTGCGATTAACAAGTTTCTCCTGTCCATGTTTGGAATCACTCTATCCCCCACTCCAGGGATTCGAGCAAAAGGAATGGAGTTTGCATCTATGATGTATGTGTAATTGAGTGGATAGTTGATCGGTAACGCCGAGCAGTCGCCTTTTGATGACGTTTTTACTGCCAGCAATGTTTCGCCGTCAATGTATTTTAATGTACGCTTTTTCCGATCTACGGGAGCCGGTTTACTGGCTGCCGCTGCGGCTGTTTCAGCCAATGAATTCCCTACAACGTGAACGCCATCACGCTGGTGACTCAGTGAGTGTGTCACGTGAGTCTTTGGTAGTTCTTTTTTCAAAAGAGCTACCTGTTCCCAGAGCAGTCTCTGCTTTATTGGTGCATCCGTGTCATCTTTGTAATCGTTCTGAATCCAGGTCTGCAAATCCTTGTTATATGCTTTGACGCAGAAATATGAATCTGACACTATAAGTGTCGGGAATTCGCGATCCGCATTATCTAGCGCCATTTTCAAAGCTAATATTTCAGTTTGTAGTTCTGAATTAGTTTCTACTGAGTGTGATTTTGTTAATAGAGGTCTTAGTTTACCTCCGTGCCACACTTCTTTTGTAATCTCACATGTGGGATTGTATGTATGTTCTCCCCAAACGGAGGGTTGAGCATGTCCGTCTGTATAGATTACACAGGCGTAGTGTCGTAGAGGCAGAATGTCGATTGGCAGAGGATACGTTTTTTCATATTTTAGATTTTTTAATTCTTCTAGTTCTGGATCAAAGAAGTAATATACTTTGTCCGTTGTGATTGAATTTACCCATTGTAACCATTCTGGATCCAATGTTGTTGTTGGTAAATTACACGGTGTTGTTAATGCCTCAAAGGCTGATTCTGCTGTTCTGACTGTGATATGTCTACCGTCAGCTATGTCTTTTTCTCTAGCTATTGCGGTTTGAACTGCTTGAACAATTTTTCCTTTGTTGTTGAATCTCTGTTCAGCTTTTGTGTACAAATGTGATTTGAATGCAATTGGTACCTTATCTCCTTCATTAGAAGTCAGGTATGTGAATCCGCATCTCCCTGGGATGACTCGGATCACAAGGTTGCGTGTATTATCACGGGTTTCTAATTTTGTTTTAATTAGCATGTCTGTTTGTAAGGATCTCAAAATTTCTGTGTGTGCTTGAGTCCAACTGGATTTTTTAAAGTCTGGTTTAATTAGATCATAAAGGGGTTTGACCCTTTCTGCGTAATTTGCAATATATGTTCTTCCGAAATTTAGGAAGCCTAGAATTGACTGTAGGTTTTTTAGTGTTTTAGGAGCTTGGATTACGGCACATTTCTCTAGGAAATTGTCTGCCAGGCTTTTGCCTTCACTTGATAACTCATATCCTAAGAATAGGACCGTCAGATGGGCAATTCTGGACTTTTTGAAGTTGAATTTGTAACCCTCTGCAGCGAAACCAAGTATTATGGTGTTCACTCTTTTCAAGTGAGTCTCCAAGTCATCATCTGTTAAGTAAATGTCATCGACATAAGATAATGCTTCATCATCATATAGTTGTAGTAATTCTGTTACTCTCGCTGAGAATACCCCCGGGCTGTTCTTGTACCCCTGGGCTAACCGACAGAATTGTTTTTGAGTGCCATTTACTGAGAATGCAGTTAAATATCTGCTCTCTGGTGCTATGTTTTGACAAAAGAATCCGTTGGAGATGTCCAAGGTTGTTTTGTATTTTTTGCGCACTATGTTATTCATTAGTGCAGCACTGTGTGAGTTTTGCACTGCAAAAGTTTTGCAACATGTGTTAAGGTGTCGGTAATCCAAAACTAGACGGTACGAATTGTCTGGTTTGGAGACCGGAAACAAAGGATTGTTCATTTGTGAGGTGCAAGTTTCAATCACCCCCTGGTATTCTAGCTGATCTAGTATTTCATTTACTTGTTTTTTAGCTTCTTGCTTAATTGGGTACTGCCTTTGTGCAGTTGGTTGTGATTTTAACTGGATTTTGTGAGGAGGAGAATCCTCATCCCATCCTACATGATTTTTATATAAAGCAGGTGCTAAGGCCACTGCCCACTTTCTAGCAAGTGTGTATTTTTTATGAATCGGTATTTGATTCGAGAAGGCAGGCATAATTACTTCTTCGCCATGAGGGCACTCCCTGACAAACTCTGGTGGCCAGTCTTTTTCAGCTAGAAGTATGTCATAGCCTTTGGATAGGTTATCCCAAAATAGTCCCCTTATTTTCCTAGTCTTATCTCCCTCTATACGTAATGTTATCTCGTATATTTTGTGGGGCTTGCTAACTCTGGTATCTGCAGTTTCCACTTGAAGGTATTCATTCGTGTCCACTGTCTCCAGATGATCCATAAGGACTTTGCGAGCTATGCTCACCTCTGCTGCGCTGTCTAGCATTGTCTGAGCCCATTCTCCGTTTTTCAGTTGTGTCTTCAGTATTCTCGGCATTGTTAACTACCTTGATACTGGCTACCTTCTTTTTTGGAAATTGTGATTTCTTTTTCAGTTGAGCAGGTTCCTTGTCTTTGGACTTGGCGTGCTCTTCTGAGCGTCCTCTTCTTTCCGATTTCTGCGAGGAATTCTGAAAAGATTGAGAGGGACGTGTATCAATGTCTTGATATCTATCAGGTTTTTTAATATTATCCCTATTTCTAAGGTTATATCTATTCCCAGAGGGGTCACTCTGGGGTGACCTTTGTCTCGGGTTTGGAGATTTCTCTCTTCGCCTAGGAGACCTTCCTCTGGACTGGAATTTCTTTTCTTTGGGATTGGATTGTTTGTTCCCATCCCAGTTCTTTTTTGGTGAATTATTATTATTATTAAAAAACATTTTTTCTGGACTTGTAGTCAGTTGCGGTTTTACTGGTATTCCACCTAGACTATCTCTGCCTAGTTCTTCATAGGATTTTTCTATGATTCTGGCAATTTCAGCTGGTTGGTCTGCTATATCTGTCTCTTTTAACCTCTGGCGGATCGCCACGTTTGCTGCTTCACCTTTTATGTTGGCTAGTAATATAGCCGAGACCTGCTTGAAGTCTTTCAGTAATTTCATACCAAGAGTTAAAGCAGGTTCTGGACCGTATTCATCTTGAATTTGTTTAAGCACATCTGGTATTACCGAAATGGATGGAACACCGTGCGTTTTTGTGTAGATGGAAGCAAAGACTGTACCCCAAGTGTCACAGTCCTCAATGTGTGGTGCGATTCCCATTGGGAGACATATAGTCAGAATCCTGTGTTTTTCCAGCGGGGTGGTGTCAGGAAACACCGCCTCTATTTGGGTAATTTTCTGTGCCAACCAGAATGGTATCTGTTCCCGTTTAGCTGGAACTTTACCTAGGCAGGATTGGATGTTCTGTGGTGTAATTTTATTTGTGTTCCCCTGGTGAGGGGTCAGCTGTGGAAGTTTAATCGCTGGCTGAATTGTTGAAGTCCGCATTACATACTGAACTAATTGTCTGTGAATTTTTAGTAGTTGTTTTAGCTGTATTAACAGCTCTGCTGCAGGCATTCTTTCGATGTCTGGATGTGGTGTGTATCCGGCTAAGACCGGCCACGTTGCTCCTGGTCTTCCTAAAGGACCGAGCCTTGTAATGTGATTATTATGTTTTAGGGCGCCATCAAATAAGAGCAAATGCTCTTGGAATTTGAGTGGTACTTCCACCTCCTCGAAAGGAGTGTACTCATTAGGAGGTTCCTCTACTTTGTAATAGTGGAAGTACTTTGTTACAGCATTTGCTGCTGGAAAATGTATCCATGTATAGTATACCTCTGTCTGCCGATATTCGTGTGCCTCGATTACGAATATTACTGTGCCACCTCTAGGTGTCAGTCCATTTTCTATAAGTTTTAAGGTTATAGATCTTCTTTTGGTGACCGGAATGAGTATTATATCCGCGTCTGCTGCTTGCATGGTAGCATCAGCATCTGCTATTTCAGTAGCTAATCTAATTGCCTCTCTTTCTCCATCACTGTCTCCCATTTTACTGACAGGATGGTATTATTTTTATTTGCAGATCAGGTTTTTTATGGAAACAGAGATTAGATGCACAATATTCTGGAACTGTTTTATCCTTCAACGTTGACTAGACCAAAAACCATACATAGGAGTTCCCTCCTGCGAGGTTTTGTAGGATATAATAACCTTTCACCCACTCCAGACGTCTTTGGAGTATTTGGAAAAAGGGGTCTGAGTGAGAAAGCACGACTGAGTTACTCTAAATGTCTTACGTTAGTTTTATCGCCCTTTCCAAACACGTTGGGCGCCATGTAGTGTAGCTCCTATTTTCCCAATAGGCTCTGCGCATTGGAATAGTACCTACAGCAGTAAAGGCCTAGGCCAGACGTTAACTAGGTCTACTACTGTCGATACTAGACTTAATTTTTGGGTTTGCCAGCTAAGCTCAGAGTTCGCTAGAAACTTTCTCGAATGTTCAAGGAAGGATTAACTTCCCTGATTAGACAAGAAGGGATTTAGTTTCTGACAACCATAGAACATGACAACTTTGCTCTCCCCTAATCAAGAGTCAATCTCAAGAGTCGTGTGAGCACAAGGCAATTATTTTACTCAGTCAGTACGTGCATTCTTAGTCTCATCAGAATGTAGAGAAAAGGAAGAGACGGGCGTGTTCAATAAAAGATGTTATTTATTGATCAGTCTCTTTTCTCGTACAAGAGAAATGGATCGATATTATTGCGATACTTATAGTTAAGTAAAGTGCATACATTAGAAGCAATAGTATAAAATAATACTGTAAAAACATTGATATGGTTTCTGAGCCATATGATGTTTAAAATGATTAAAATATTTACATACACATATACATTTGACTAAACGTACTCAACTGGTGTTTCTAAATACGCCTACCCCGTGTACCTGACCTAAGTCTAATACGTGGGCGGGAATAGAAAGTTACAGTTTAAGTTAAGTTTGTTTTTGCCAAGTGAATAACTAAAGAATTCTCTAGGAGGGGTTATTCAGTTCTGTACCTGGAATTTAGGATGAATGAGGAATGGTATCTCTTTCTCTGCTCTCGATATTCCAGGCTGCCTGCGAGGGCTGCCCAGAAGCGCCGGTGCTGGGTCTCTCGGCTTGAGATAGCAGCGCGTCTCTCAGCGCGTCAGGAAGGCGGGGCTGCTGCCTGCGGGGTCTGCTTCGGCTCTCTGCTTCGGCAAGTATGGCTGCTCCGTCTTGTCACCACGCGTGTGTTTTGCATAGGGCAAGGTCGGCAATATTTATACCTTAAAGGTGCCGGGATTGACGTAAGGATGGACATAGGTACGTCAATAAAGATGTCATACGACTTGCTCGTTAGCACATTCTTTACTAAAGTTCTCTGTGAAATCAAAACAATGGCCGCACGGATTATCCAGGTTGTCATAGGTTTGATTTGTTATGAGAACGTCGTATGCCTTATCAGGGGCTGGAGGAATATCGCTTGTCTAATTAGATCTCAAGCGTTATGACCTAATCAGATAACACGTTCCTGTGCCGTAGTGTGACTGCGTCAGATAACGGTATCTGCATCATGGGGGATTTCTTGCCTCATGGGCTGACTGTTAGTTAACTAGCTAGTAAGTTTAACCAGAATAGGGTCAGGAATAGGGGGATCGATTCAGAACCTATAGAAATACACGACACTCTCCTGCCCCCCCTGTTGGTTGTGCTTGCTCTCCTGCTCCCCCCTCGTTGGTTGTGCTTGCTCTCCTGCCCCCCCTCGCTGGTTGTGCTTGCTCTCCTGCCCCCCTTGTTGGTTGTGCTTGCTCTCCTGCCCCATCCTCGTTGGTTGTGCTTGCTCTCCTGCCCCATCCTCATTTGTTGTGCTTGCTCTCCTGCCCCCTCCTCGTTTGTTGTGCTTGCTCTCCTGCCCCCCTCGTTTGTTGTGCTTTCTCTCCTGCCCCCCCTCATTGGTTGTGCTTGCTCTCCTGCCCCCCCTCATTGGTTGTGCTTGCTCTCCTGCCACCTCGTGCTTGCTGTCCTCCCCCCTCGTTGCTTGTGCTTGCTGTCCTGCCCCCTCGTTGCTTGTGCTTGCTGTCCTGCCCCCTCGTTGCTTGTGCTTGCTGTCCTGCCCCCTCGTTGCTTGTGCTTGCTGTCCTGCCCCCTCGTTGCTTGTGCTTGCTGTCCTGCCCCCCCTCGTTGCTTGTGCTTGCTCTCCTGCCCCCCCCCCCCTCGTTTGTGCTTGCTCTTCTGCCCCCCCCCCTCGCTGGTTATACTGGCTCTCTTGCTTGCTCTCCGACCCCCATGTTGGTTGTGCTTGCTCTCCTGCCCCCCCTAGTTGGTTGTGCTTGCTCTCCTGCCCCCCTCGTTGGTTGTGCTTGCTCTCCTGCCCCCCCCTTACCCCCCATCGCTGGTTGTGCTTGCTCCCCTTCCCCCCCCCCCTCGTTGGTTGTGCTTGCTCTCCTGCCCCCTCTTGTTGGTTGAGCTTGCTCTCCTGCCCCCACCTCGTTGGTTGTGCTTGCTCTCCTGCCCCCCTCGTTGGTTGTGGTTGCTCGCTCTCCTGCCCCCCGCTCGTTGGTTGTGCTTGCTCTCCTGCCCCCCTCGTTGATTGTGCTTGCTCTCCTGCTTGCTCTCCTGCCCCCCTCGTTGGTTGTGCTTGCTCTCCTGCCCCCCTTGTTGGTTGTGCTTGCTCTCCTGCCCCCCTCGTTGGTTGTGCTTGCTCTCCTGCCCTGCTATTGGCATTGTAAATGACAATGCCATTTATTTATGTTTTAAAAACAAAAACATAAATAAAAATAATGTCATGAGCAATGCCAATAGCTCTAACTTTAAGAATGCCGAGACCATTGCATTGTAAATGCTTGTTTTTGTCTGAGTTCTAAAAATTCTCCCAACTTTAAAATCCATATTCACATACTGATTACTTCAATATCACGCAGAGTCTCTTTAAATACTATACGGTGAATGATATTTCCCATGGTATCACAGCAGGACTTAATCCCTCCAAATCTGCCAGGTGTGGACGGTATCGCCATCGCTCATCTGCTTCCCTTAATTTGATATTAAAGATATTTTACAAGGTATTTACATTACAACTAATCGAGCTACAATTATCTTCATTAGAAGGTTAGTTCCACTACAAAAACCTAGTTAATCCTGCCACTCTGCTCGCGTTTACTTGCTTCTATTCCTAACAATGGCCCCCATCGTCTGCTCAGTACAAGAGTTGACTATTCTAATCACTCAGTATGAATTAGAATCAAGCCACCACATTATAAGTAAATGTTACTTACATTTAAACCAGTTCTTCATCACTAATAGCTTCATAAAAAACGTGCAGGCCTTTCAAATAGATCAAAATTAACTTATGAACTAACTTCTGCCTGGAAAGGCACATATATGCAGTTTTACTTTCCATGAAGCTGAGTTTGTTTGCCTAATACAGCACACACTTTTGTTTGACTCTCTGGAAAGGAGGGCGAAATGAAAAGGGTTGGAGTGGCATAACTCAAAGTAAATTTTCCAATAAGTTGTTGAAACATATATACTACCCAGTGGGGGTCAACAGTGGGTCGTTACAGTTATGACCACATTTCCATAGAAATTGTATTTTTGTTTTTGCTAATAACTTTGCCAGGTTAAAAATTCTTCATGAAACTTTCCCCCCCAAAAAAAGTCTCATCGACCTCAGCTTCTTGGAAAGTTTCAGGATGATCCGCCAAGTGGGGCTGAGGAAAAAGGGGAGGGATCCCAAAACCTGTTTCCCTCATGCAACTTTTCATAAGAAAATTGAACAGCCATACTGCAGAAATGGCTGAGGGGAATTACACCGAAGTTGGCACAAGCTAGATCTTGGTCCAGAAAGTTCTCTTTGTGTGATTAGGTGTAAATCAGTTCAGTAGTTTAGGAGAATTTAAGGTTCAAAACATATGAATATGTTACGGATTTGTGGAACAGACAGATCAAAAGATACAATCTGATTGGCTGTCATACCATTAACAACCATGGTGCAGCAGCCATTTTCTAACTAGAGGACTCTGTAAAAAAGGTGAAGAAAAAACAACAACAAAAACACAGAGGCTGTCATACCATTAACAACCATGGTGCAGCAGCCATTTTCTAACTAGAGGACTCTGTAAAAAAGGTGAAGAAAAAACAACAACAAAAACACAGAGGCTGTCATACCATTAACAACCATGGTGCAGCAGCCATTTTCTAACTAGAGGACTCTGTAAAAAAGGTGAAGAAAAAACAACAACAAAAACACAGAGGCAGGGTAGGGATACCCACACCCCCTTGTCCTGGTGGGAACCAAAGGGGCCCACTCTGTGGGCAAAAAGTGTGTTTTATCAGTATAGATAGAAAAAGAAAAAAAACCTTAAGGGCCATCCTTTTCAATTTTAATTATCCATCCCCTAGCGTGTGTGCATGTATTGGCCAGGCACTGTGCCCAATCCCATGCTAGGCAGTGTGCGGCACGGAGATGGGTGCACTTCCCACTGTTGCACGAGGACAACTTTGCCTAAAGATTTTTCTTTATCCTCTCGAATTACTCCTGTAAGACCCCTTCAAACTTCTCTAAACCCATATAACACCTACTCCCTGGCCGCCGCTGCATTTCCCTAGTCTTCTACAGTGCCTGCAGACCTAATCCTCGTCTTCCAAAATATGTTCCAAAGTATAAACTGGCCATCAGGCCAGAACCTTCACTGGTCCATGGCCCAAGATCCTGTGCATATTAATATCCCATTTCCAGCACACTTCAAAAGCATCAAGTCCACCATCAACTCCCTACAGCATTCACTAAATAATCTAAAACGAATAACCTTGGCTCTCCTGAACTCCTCATGCGTATACTAGCCATGTGATGCAGACAAGGAACTTTTAATTTCTGAACCAATGATCCCTCCTCTTAACAGAAAACCAACCTGTAAACCTCAGATGCTATTTAATTCTGGCAAATTATGTTGCATAACAGTGACATATATTCTATGATATTAGTTTAGAACCCTGTGCACATGAAAGGCTCTTGTCACCCATCTCTACTTGTGAAGCAATCCTGATTCATTTTAATATAAATAATAACTATGCTTTGTATTTCCCTGCTTTTAACACAATCCCCCATGTTTACAATGTCATTTGATTATTATCCTGGTCATATTTACCGCTGCTGTTGTTTGTAACACTATTTGTGTGCATGTCTTCCTATAAGGATGTTTTGTTGCACGGCATCTATTTTTGAACAGGACTTAAATGTTCTTGATATCTGGTCCAAGCAATAAACTACTTTTAAATAAACCAATACTTTCTACTCCCTCAATGCACAGGGAAATTGCACCACAGAACAGGAAAATTGCACCACAGAACATGAAAAGTTCTAGTCTAAGAGGTAGCTGGTAACATTACGCTTTAACTGAACTTTTATTTTCAAGGCAGGGCCATAAATGGGTTTGGCCAGTGGTTCCCAAACTTTTTTGACCCGTGGCTCCCTTGATCTAATTGGCAGTTGGCCGTGGCTCCCCCCCATTTTTTTACCGGTGGACGGGTGGGTGGGGATGTCAGCCCGACCTCGGGACTACTTCCTGTTGTTTTCCTTAAATTAATTGGGATGCAATGAAGGTATTTAATCATATTTTTAACAAAATAAAAAGATAACAGTTGTAAAAGGGGAAAAATAAACTTTTGTTTTATGTGCGGATACGTTTTCTCTCAACGAGAATGTAAATGCGTTGTGAACTCAGGCGTGGGAGGCCGTATTGAAGCCAGTGACCATACTGAGGTTTCAGTAATATTTGAATGCCTTCCCCTTTCAAGGACCATCTGAGAGTTCTACTGGGTTTGGTCTAGAATAGTTCAGAAAAATGACGATGGCCCTGTCTGTAAACGCACATTTGAAGATGTTTTTTAAACAAAATACACGTTCTTTTTATGTAATTGTAAATGCATATTCCCTATTGAATATATGGAATATGCATTTACAATGAAATTTTAAAAAAGTGGACTGCCCGTTCTGCCCATGCTTGCTCCCTTCGTGACCTCTCCTGCCCCCTCTACCCATGTCTGTCCCCTTCGTGTCTTGAGACTGTCACTTCTTTCCATGCCTGCTCCCTTCGTGTCCTCTGACTGTATCTTCTATCCATGCTGCTCCCTTTGTGTCCTCAGACTACCCTTCGCTCCATGCCTGCTCCCTGCGCGCACTTAGTCTGCTCCTAGTGTCCATGCCTGCTTCCGTCGTGCCCTCAGACTACCCTTCTGTCCGTGCCTGCCCCCATACCCCTGACTACCCCTTCTGTCCATACCTGCCCCCATGCTCTCTGACTGCCCCCTCTGTCCATGCTAGCCCCCACGCCTTCAGACTGCCCCTTCTGTGCATGCCTCCTTTCTTCGTGCACTCAGTCTGCTCCTTGTGTCCATGACTGCTCCATTTGTGCCCCCTGATTGACCCATCTGGCAATGCCTGCTCCCACTGTGCTTTCAGACTTCCCCTTCTGTCCATCCCAGCCCCCTTCGTGCTCTCAGACTACCTCGTCTGTCCATGCCTTTCCTCCATGTCTGCTCGCTTCGTGCCCTGAGACTGCCCCTTTCCTCCATGCCCGCTCCCTTCGTGCCCTGAGACTGCCCCTTTCCTCCATGCCCGCTCCCTTCGTGCCCTGAGACTGCCCCTTTCCTCCATGCCCGCTCCCTTCGTGCCCTGACACTGCCCCTTTCCTCCATGCCTGCTCCCTTCGTGCCCTAAGACTGCCCCTTTCCTCCATGCCTGCTCCCTTCGTGCCCTAAGACTGTCCCTTTCCTCCATGTCTGCTCCCTTCGTGCCCTGAGACTGCCCCTTTCCTCAATGTCTGCTCCCTTCGTGCCCTGAGACTGCCCCTTTCCTCCATTGCTGCTCCCTTCGTGCCCTGAGACTGCCCATTTCCTCCATGCCTGCTCCCTTCGTGCCCTGAGACTGCCCCTTTCCTCCATGTCTGCTCCCTTCGTGCCCTGAGACTGCCCCTTTCCTCCATGTCTGCTCCATTCGTGCCCTGAGACTGCCCCTTTCCTCCATGCCTGCTCCGATCGTGCCCTAAGACTGCCCCTTTCCTCCATGCCTGCTCCCTTCGTGCCCTGAGACTGCTCCTTTCCTCCATGTCTGCTCCCTTCGTGTTTGTGCCCTCTATCCATTATTCCATGCCTGTTGTTTTTGTGCACTCAGACTCAGGCGTGCAACACCCATTGGATTCAAAGGGCTTCAGCATTCAACCCCGACTCCGACTCCTCCCCCCCCGGGAGTCAATCTGTGAAGCAGGCAGCTTAGAAACTGGATATGGACTATGCCAAGTTTTTCATGGGGCTGGGATCCTATTGGGTGGGAAGAGGAGGGAGCTATGACAGAAGGCATTTAGTGTTGAGGCTGTGTTTTACAGATTCTGCGTGTCTGAATGGGGCTGACATCATGTCTGCTATTCAGCAGGGAGGGATGCGATGGGTAAACCCCAGGAGACAATGTCCTTTTCGAATTTGATCCCTGAAATAGGTGTGATTCCGTTCAGCGAGGGTGTACGGTGCCTCCTGCACCCGTGCAGTCCAGTCCGTCCACTCCAAGGATATTTCAATGTCACTGCTTTAACAGTGTTAGAGGGCACCGGTCTGTGCTTCTGATATAGGAGCAGACAGGTGAGAGGCACCAGGTAGGCTAGTATAGAGGTTGTGGAGAACGGAGACCTACCAGCACAGGGGGGAAATGACCCTGGGATGAGATGAGAGGAGCAACTGCAGTGTCAGATGGGGTGGGAAAGGTAAATGCGATGCCAAGGAAAGAGGCACCTGGCAGGTGTACCCAGAAGGGACTTCGACGTTGGCCACACAAAGGAGAGAGGGACGTGTTGGAGGTTAGAAAAGCGGAGTTACTTTCATACTGGGGTGGGAGGAAAGCCTCAAACCTGGTGTGAAATATGCATTAAAAAAAAAAAAAAAATCAGATGAGGGGGCTTTAAGATGACCCGGGAAAAGAAATGGGAAGGATAACTTAGACTAAAACCCGCATTTTGTCGCTGAGCTCGTTGGCGGTGGGCTTTGTGTGCTGTTGCACAAGAAAGGAACAATCAATGTGACATTGGCGAGGAGCAACAAGGCCCCTTGCTCCCCTGCCCCCCTCCGCCTCCCATCGTGTGTGGCAGCCCAGGACGAGACAGCATCCCGGGTGCACACACCTAGCCGCACCAGAGCACTTCACAGGTCTTTAAAAGACCATGTGCATGTTAATGAGGCCTTGCTGTTTTTTCACCCAGTCTAAGAGCCCCTGCAGCTCCACTCTGCATGTTGCCTACATCGTGCCGCGGCGCCCCAGGCAAGTTATAACGGCGCACCAGGGTGCCACGGCGCACAGTTTGGGAACCACGGGCTTTGGCTATCACTGTTGCATCATCAGACCACGGTGGCTGCTTGGCGTGGTACTATGCCCCTTGATGCTTTTATTCCCGTCCCCATCCTGTGCCTGAACATCTCCCACTAACTGTTAATAGTATCAATGCAAATGCTCACAATTTCTCTTCACAAGGTTAGGTGACCACCTCCCTCCAAAGCACCATGGACACCGTTTCCATTCCTGGACTTATGTGATTGCCTAATGCCTTCTCTGGGGATTATAGTTTTGTTTTGCTTTCATTTACGTATTTAGACTAAAAACACTGAAATCAAAGATGTTTGGGTGAAATGTTCAGGACTGGACACAGTGTCCATAATGACCTGGACGTTGGTGTTTACAAGGTGCTAATTTCGGATTTTCTGAAGTGGCATAGGGAATACAGCCTTTTTTTGCCTGCTGGGCAGAAACCTTCAAGAGTAGCGAATCTATCTCCAGGCATTCATTTCCAAGAAAAGTTTTACCTGGATGGTTGATACTGGTGCAAATACCAAAACACACACTATCGTCCCCTTTGCCACAGGAACACACAGTTGCAACCGATTACAGTTTATAAACAGACCATCGTCTATTGAACCTCAGGGCTAACCTCTCCATCCTTTCAGCTTCAGCCACGGACACGCCCTCATAACCTCCCAAGCTGCCTACTTCATGACCACATGCCCCTACAGCACTGCACCAGAGGCCATAGCCTGGGCCTTGTCTCTCCTCATGCGGTGCCATACGCAGACCACCCCATCCCTCACGGCTCTAACCCCCAGCAGCGTCCGGGGCCTGGATACACCTCAAAGCCACAATTGAAACACCATGACAATTGGGAGCGTTGTAGCTCATGCAGGAACCGCGCATCCTGGGAGCTGTAGTCCTTTTCTACTACCCTCCCAGTCCCAGGGAAGACAAAAAAAACTACAAGCCCCAGAGGCTCACCGCAAGCGCTCAGATACCAGCTCCAGCCAGCTGCCTATGACACCTCTGCCTGAAGCGCTCACCTGCTCGATGGAAGTGACCGTGACCAGCCCGTCGTCGCGCACGCGCTCCAGCACGTGCTCCGGGGCCAGGCTGCGCAGCTCCTCCGGATACTCAGCCATGGCCTGGACGGCGGTGAAGGCACCGTGCTGGGAATCCTGCCGCTCCAGGAGGCTCAGAGTGGCTCGGACGGCCTGTGGAAACAAGCACAAAAGCTAGCCCTAAAAGCTCAAATGAGGAAAAAGAAGCACAAAACAGGCCTCGCCCACATAACGAGAATACGGGGCTATAAAAGTGACAAGAGCTCATTGGGAGATAATGTTTTTGTAGTAAGTTGATCCACACCAAGTCTGTATTAATTGGTGAATTTATTAGAAGTAAGTAGAGTAGATATCGTGGCTGTCCCTCTGGCCAGTCAACAGCAACTGACAAGAGGTAGAACGATCAGTACACACATAGGAATGTGGAATGCAAAGTACTGGGCACTCCACACTCTTAAACAGACATAGAAGATTACTACATATCCTCTTTCCTTAAACAATTAAAACTTTTGAGTATAAATTAACTATTCCTCACAGAACTTCAATGGAAATAAAAACAAAGTGTGTAGACACAATGAGTAAGAAAAATGCATCAAATAATACATAAAATGACAACAACGAGATATGTATCTATTAAACATAAATCACTTGCAAAATATAATCTTTTAAATAACCTGGTGGGCATCGATTTCTAAGCATTCTTGGCTCTCGAGTATTTTGAGTGATGTCCAATGAGTCTGGCGAAATGAGAGCGGGAACAGGGGCATCACCTCCTCCCTGTACAGCACTGTACGAAGCAAGATTGCCCTGAGAAGTCAAATCATTGTCAGTCATACCTAGAAATGTGTTATCCAAAACATTCTCATGACTGTTAACTTTGACCTCATCACTTGTACCTATGCAGCCCTTTTGATATAAGGCTATTTTCCTGAAATTCCACCTGTCACCATTTACAAGAATTACTTCATAGGGTAGCATGGACTTCACTTTGAATGGTCCCACATACTTTTTACATGAACTTCCCAGTCTACCAGAACGTATCTTCACCCAATCACCTACACATATTCTCTTCTCAAGCCTCCTACTGGCACTTACATTGTTATGTAAAGAATTAGGCTTTGACAAGTCTTTAACTGTGTCTTTAGTCAACAAGTCTTTCAACCAAGTGGGAAAAAGTTTTGTGTTTGGTACCCTCCCACGCATAATCTCAAAAGGTGTTCTATTGGTGGTATTGTGTACACTTGAGCGATAGGCCCACAACATTTCCGAGACTAAAGAGGTAACATCTTTTCCACTAGAAACCGCCATTTGAATGATACCCTTGATTAAACGGTTGGCCCTCTTAACAATGCCATTCCCTTGGGGATTGTATAGTGAAGTCCTACTATGCCTAATCCCGCATGTGGACAAAAACTCTTTCATCTCAGCTGACGTTAATTGGGTACCATTGTCTGTCAAGAGTACGGATGGTATACCTTCCTCATGCCAAATGTTCCTCATCACATTTATTGTAGTTAACGTAGTGATGTCTCTTGTAAATTTTACTATTAACCACTTTGAATGCACATCTACCATAACTACACCAAAGCGCAAGTTCTCCTTGAGACCGTTCATAGGACCTATGAAATCCATGCACACTGTGTGCCAGGGCAACCCTGGATCAGTAATATGACCATGAGCGGCTTGACTACTGACCTTCAAACGTTTGTCACTCTCCTTACAAAGCGTACATTTAGTGACCCAAGCATCAGTATCTGAATCCATCCCTGGCCACCACCAATTCATTCTAAGTCTTTTTTTTGTTCTGGTTTGTCCCAAATGCCCTTCATGCGCTATCATCATCAACTTTGGTCTTAGTGAAATCGGAGGAATGACTAAATCTCCTCTCATAATCAACATATCTTCACAAACAGAGAGCTCGTCTACTAATTTTACAAATGGTCTAACGGAAATGGGAACAGTGCTCTCTCTCCTGCATCCCTGTTGTATCAATTTCTTAAGTTCAGACATAGAACTATCTTTCACCATAGCGTCAACCCATTCATCTTTGGTCAATGCCTGTGGTTCACACACATTCAAGACATCTTGTATCAAGGCAACTGCACCTTCATTCTCTTTCTTAATAACTGCTTCTCTATCTACTGTGTCCCAATCAAGTGACAACCTTGACAAGCAGTCTGCCTGAATGTTCCTCCAACCTTGGATATATTCTAGATCATAACAAAATTCCTGCAGACGAGAAGCTAGCCTCGTCAATCTTGCTGAGCACTTGGCATCTCCTCCTGGTAACAATACTCGGATAAGTGGCTTATGGTCAGTTTTTAATATGAATTTGGATCCCCATAGATAGATCCTAAAGTACTCACACGCCCAAGCAGCAGCTAAAGTCTCACGTTCTATCACTGAATAATTTTTTTCACAGACTGTCAGTGTTCTGGATGCAAATGCTACTGTCTTTTCCTTTCCATTGTGTATTTGTGCTAGTACAGCCCCCAATCCAGTTGCACTTGCATTAACAGTGAGAACAGACCGTAACTTGGTGTCGAAAGGCGTAAGAATATCTGCTCCGCATATGTCCCTTTTGATATTATCAAAGCACATTTGTTGAGTTTCACCCCAAACATAACTAACACCTTTCTTCAAAAGCGATCTTAGTTCTGTTGTTTTTGTTGAGAAATCTCTAATAAACTTCGAATAGTATTCAATCAGGCCTAGGAATGAACGCAACTTGTCTTTATCAGAGGGTATAGGACCTAGACGAATAGCATTCAACAAATCTCTTTTTGGTTTTACTCCCAGTTCAGAGATCTCATAACCTAAGTGATCAACTTTATCCACAAGAAACTTACATTTCTCACGTCTTAGAGTAAGACCAGACTCTCTAATTTTGAACAACGCTTCTCGAAGAGTGTGATTATGTTGTTCCACTGAGTCCCCAAATACTAAAATATCATCCTGGAAAAAAATAATGTTTTTCATTCCCTTTTTTTTTTTTCTGTATTAATTGGTGAATTTATTAGAAGTAAGTAGAGTAGATATCGTGGCTGTCCCTCTGGCCAGTCAACAGCAACTGACAAGAGGTAGAACGATCAGTACACACATAGGAATGTGGAATTCAAAGTACTGGGCACTCCACACTCTTAAACAGACATAGAAGATTACTACAGTTTTGCATAGATGTTTATTCGCTCAGTGACAACTATTGGCTTTCGTTTTCGTTCCCTCCTATCATCTCTGATAATAACTCGGTATCTTGTGACATATATAACCAGATTAATTTAGCTTTGTAGCCGAGGCTGGTGGGCCTTTCTTGGACACCTAGTGCACTTTTCCCCATTTACAGAAGTATATGCCTAAAATCACAGAACATAACGGGCAGTAGACAAAATGCACCTTTGACTCATACTACCATAACTTCTTAGCCAAGAATGCACAGGGTGTTATATTCTATGGCAGGACGGAGGCTCCGATTATGCTTACTCTATTTCTTTACTGAAACACAGCAGCCAATGAGTACACAGTAAAGAAGAAAAACTACAATACCCATGAGTGCACACAGTATAAATAGGGTCACAGAGGTCACAACTTCCTCTTTCTTTGCTGCTTCGCAGCCAGTTAAGTGCATTTTTACTATTACTTGTCTTTGGCTTTACCGCTGTTGTTATTACCTTGTTATCACTTTGTGCGCTTCATATCTTTGCCTCTTTATTCTTCGTGGCTTTCAGCGTTTGCTGTCTCCGCGTCTGCTTTGCTGCGTGTTCGGCTCTGGCGCGTGTGTACGGCTTTGGCTTCGACATTCTGTGTCGCTGCGATTTTGGGAGCGTGTGACACCTCCCGAATAGGACGCGTCGCTATTGTCATTTGTGGAGCAGGAGATTAGGAGCTGGGAGGACGCGCGTGTGCCTCGCGCGTCTCCCCTATCAGCAGGACATTTGTTCGCGCATGCGCGATGACGTTTGTTTACTTTTTCCTGACAGCGCGCTTGCCATTCGCGCTCGCCTCAGAAGAAGTTTCACGACTTTCTAGAGAAACGTGCCCCATATTACCTGCCGCTTGAGCTCCACAACGCCCTTGGCTGATATTCAATACAGGGGTTATATAAATTGTGCATAGGCTCTGCCTAGAGTGGCAATTCTGTTTTCTTACGGTGCAAGCCCTCCCTCCACAATTAATATACTTGGTTAACAGGCTTTGTACCTGCATACTAGGCTTGCATTAGGGGTACCACTCCCCCAAATTCAGCCTTGGCCATTAACTTGTTATTCTTCCTGTGGGCACTTCTGGGTTGACTTTGTCACCATGGCAGAATAGTATGAAGAAGAGGGGTATGGTTATTATGATGAGGAGGAGCCCTCTGCATCCATGGATGACTTCATGGGTCAGGCATTATTCCAGGCGATTGCGCCTTTGAAGCGGCATTTGTCTGATTATGCTGCGCAGCAAGGTTGGTTGCCTCCTTCCTCTGGGCACAGTAAGCAGTCACCCAAAAACCCCCATCGTTCAGATTTTGCCAAGTTGGCGAAGACCTTATCTTCTACACCTGCATCTAGGAAACGTACAGCACCTGCTCGTACTACTCCTTCTTCTGATTCAGACGACGGATCGTCTTCATCTACTTCTTCCTCAGAGCCTGCAAAGCCGCCTCCCTCAAAGAAGGCAAGAAAGGAACATTATGTGGATGCTCCTTCCACGCCTCAAGTACTTACATTTGACCCGTCGGATATAATACATCCGAACTCTTCCTCGTGGCTGCCCTCTCCTGAAGTGGCTGACTACGTTCAAGCCCACATTCGCACCCCTTTCGAGAAAGATGTGCAGGCGCGTTTGCGCTCTGAGTGTCCTCGCCCGGACCTCGCCGACAAACTTGCAGTCACTCCTGAGGTAGATCCGACCATGATCACCTATATGAAAAAATATTCAAGGGATCCCACTAAAGGTTTGGATCGATCTTGGTGCTCTTGTCAAGATAAGCTCTTGGATGTGTTGGGGCCTCTCACAAAGATTCTCGACATGGGTTACCGAGCCAAGGAGTCTGGAGCTCTGATTGACCCCGACGAACTGGTGGGGTGGTCCCAACAGGCAGTTTGCATTCTGGGGAATGCAAACTGCGCTTTGTCTTCAGAACGTCGTCGTTCTATTCTGATGAAGCTAGATCCCAGGCTAACTGATTTGGCTTCTTCGGAACAGGGAGCCCAGGCACAGGCTTTGCTTTTTGGGGCTCCTTTTCTAAAGGAGTTGACCAAGTTTGTGTCCACATTCAGTGGGTTGGATAAAGCCCAGGCTAATTTACGTAGAGCTTTTCGCCCACTTTTTGGCAGGACCGGACGAAGGGGACGTTCGTCCGGCCGTGGATCGGATCAGGCCTCGCAACGCGGCAACAAGTCCCAGAGAGGAAATCAAAATTTCTCCACCAACAAGTCCAATTTCTACCCCTCCAAAAAGGGCAGAGGACAGTACGGCAAGGGTGGTTACAACGGTAACCAATGAGGACGACAGGATTCCGCCTCAGGTGAGCCTGATTCTCGCTTCCAATGTGGTGTTGGGAGGAAGAGTGCATTTTTTTCTCCACACTGGAGACGGTGCAAGGGTACAGGATAGAGTTTTACACTCACCCTCACCAGCATCTTCGGCCTCAGCCTCTCGTTTCTTCCCAACACGATCAGGGGGTTATCTCCGCGGAGATCGCTTCCCTTCTGATCAAGGGAGCCATCAGTTCCACGATTCCTCATCCCCGTGGCTTCGTCAGCAATGTTTTTCTCGTCGTGAAAAAAGGGGGAGGGTCTTGTTTGGTCCTCAATTTAAGGGACTTCAACGGCGGAGTAGTTTACCGCCATTTCAAGATGGAGGGCATCCATCTTCTAAGAGACCTGCTTCAGGAGGGCGACTGGATGGTTCGTCTGGACCTAAAGGATGCCTATCTCTCGGTGCCAATTTATGCCCCTCATCGACGTTACCTTCAGTTTCAATGGCTCGGAAGATGGTACGAGTACAAGGTCCTTCCTTTCGGCCTTTCTTCAGCTCCGTGGTGCTTCACGAAGCTTCTTCATCCTGTGATGGAGTCTCTGAGGTCGCGCGGAGTTCGTCTGATTGTCTATTTAGACGATATCCTCCTCTTGGCGCAATGTCCTCTTCTTCTTCGTACTCATTTACAATGGTCCATAGATCTTTTACAGTCTTTGGGTTTCCTGGTGAACCCTCTGAAATCCGACTTTACTCCATCTCAATTTATGGATTTCCTGGGCTTTTGGACAGATTCTGTCTCCTGCCTACTCTTCCTGCCCAGTCAGAATATCAGGTCCATCAACAGGGACTTGCGACTGCTTCTAGCCAAACAGTCTGTTTCTTTGCGCTCAGTGGCTCGGATTGTAGGCCTTCTGTCCTCTTCGATCCAAGTGATCTTTCCGGGTCCACTGCATTATCGAGCGCTTCAGCGTCTAAAGATCAGACACCTCCAAAAGGGTCTGCGGTATTCCGATCTTGTTCCCCTTTCGGAGGATGCCCGCACGGAAATGTTGTGGTGGCTGGACCACATGGAGTCCTGGAACGGCCAGGCGCTGTTCGGGAAGACTCCCGATGTTGTGATCGAGTCTGATGCCAGCCTTTGGGGTTGGGGGGCCCGATGCGGGTCTGTGGCGACGGGGGGTCGTTGGTCACCGGAGGAACTGTCCTTGCACATCAATTGCCTGGAACTTCTGGCGGGTTCCTTCGCAATCCGGTGTCTGTCTCCTCAGCAGACGAATTGTTGCATTCTTCTCAGGATGGACAATATCTCTGCAGTTCGTTATGTGAACAAACTGGGGGGTACCAAGTCCAAGCTTCTGTCGGAGAATGCAAAGGACTTTTGGCACCTGTGTCTGCAACGCAGGATCACAGTTATTGCAGAATACCTGCCGGGCTCATGCAATCAAATTGCGGACTGGAATTCTCGCCATCTACGCGACTTCAGCGATTGGAAGCTTCATCCTCGGGTCTTTCGGAGGTTATCTCGCATTTGGGGGACTTGTCTTCTCGACCTGTTTGCCTCCCGTCTCAACGCCCAACTTCCCCAATTCTACAGCTGGCGCCCGGATCCGGAGGCCCTGGCCACGGACGCGTTTCTCCAGCCTTGGCCTCCTCTCCTGTGCTATGCGTTTCCTCCGTTCCTAATGATTCCCCGGGTTCTGGCCCGGGCACGTCAGTTCTCTTCGGAACTCGTTCTGATCACTGCTCTCTGGAGGGCTCAGGCGTGGTTTCCAGTGCTTCTGGAGATGAACTGCTCGACGCCGCTCCTTCTTCCACACAACTGGAACCTGCTTTTGGATCCTCTTCGCGAACCTCACCCCCTGGTGCTGTCAGGTCAGCTCCTGCTGGTGGCATGGAGGATTTCGGGGGACGCTGGCAAGTCCCAGGATTATCGGCAGACGCTACCCGATTTATCAATGAAGCTTGGGCCCCCAACACTCGCAAGCGTTATGCGTCAAGTTGGAAACGCTGGTGTGATTGGTGCTCACAACGGTCGGTGGATCCCGTTTCAGCGGATCTCGCTTTGATTAGCAATTTTTTGGCCTCTGTGGCATCTTCTGGACTGGCTTACAGAACGGTTAACAACTTTCGTTCTGCCATTTCGGCGGGTCATATTCCTATTGATGGCAAACCAGCGGGAGAACATCCCTTGATTTCTAAATTGCTGAGAGGCATACGGATGGTAAAACCTCCTTGCCCCAAGTATGTTGCCCTGTGGGATGTCTCTGTTGTTCTGCGTTTCCTTTCTTCTTGGCCTTCCAATTCTTTATTGACCCGTAAGCAACTTTCAGCCAAGCTGACTATGCTTTTGTGTTTGGTCTCCTGCAAACGAGTTTCTGATGTGCGGGCTTTGGACCTCGCCGGTCGCACTTTCTCCCCTGAGGGTGTCACCTTTATTATCTCTAAACGGACGAAATGCAACGCCTCCTCCGTTTCTTATCCTTCTTTTCCTCACAATCCTCAATTGTGTGTGGTTCAGTGTATCAAGGATTACGAGGTAAGCACTGCATCCTTTCGACATGATTTAGAAGGTCAGCTCCTTATTGCTTTGCAGAAGCCTTTCAACCCGGTTACTCCAGCTACGCTAGCGCGTTGGTTACGTTGGCTCATGCAGGAAGCGGGCATTGATACTTCTTTGTTTGGTGCTCATTCCGCAAGGGGAGCTATGGCTTCCAAAGCTTTTTCTATGGGTGCCAGTCTTCATGACATCATGAGGGCTGCGGATTGGTCTTCTGAATCTGTATTCAAGATGTTTTACTTTAAACCAATTGTTGATGTTGCATCTGTTGTGGTGGCTAAGCTTTGAACAAGCATAATCGGAGCCTCCGTCCTGCCATAGAACTAAAAATTTGCTAACATTCGTGCCAAGAATTTTCAATTCTATTAAGGACAGGAGGCGAGGATTATCCCACCCTTGTTTTCCTGATTGATAATTGCATTGTTCTTTACAGTTATGTTATACCTTGTTGTTTCTGAGTATCTTCTGCAATGTTTATGCAATGTATCCCGCCCTATTATGGTTATCTACTTTATTTGTTGTGAGTGTAGGTATTACGACAATGTTTTGCTATTTTCACGTTCCGGCCTCAAATGAACTTTGGATCCGGCGTCTCCGGTTGCTGCTTTGGTTCGTCCCTCTGCACTTCGGATTTGCCTTTCTACTTGACCTGTGGATGATGTGCGGCCAGATGTTCTTCATGGATCCTTGGTTTTTTCTTCTACAATTTTGACTTTCATTATTTAACTGTTATGGACAAAGAAAGAGGAAGTTGTGACCTCTGTGACCCTAATTATACTGTGTGCACTCATGGGTATTGTAGTTTTTCTTCTTTACTGTGTACTGATTGGCTGCTGTGTTTCAGTAAAGAAATAGAGTAAGCATAATCCTCGCCTCCTGTCCTTAATAGAATTGAAAATTCTTGGCACGAATGTTAGCAAATGTTTATTTCTATGGCAGGACGGAGGCTCCGATAATGCTTTCTCTATTTCTTTACTGAAAAGACAGCAGCCAATCAGCACACAGTAAAGAAAAAAGCAACTACAATACCCATGATACCTGGGCAACCACAGAGTACACAACACTATATATGGGATCATAGAGGTCACAACTTCCTCTTTCTTTGCTGCTTCGCAGCCAGTTAATTGCACTTTTCTCGTTGTTATTTATATATACTGTGTTTCATGCCTGTATTGCCTTTGCGCTGCTCTTTGTTGTCATTTCGCCGCTTTGTCAGCTCGTAATTGCCCTTTTCTGCGTTGTCGCGGATCTGTTGTTGGATTTTTTTCTCCCGTGTTGTTGCATTGCCGGTTCTTTCGTGCCGGCGTTATTGTGGGAGCGTGTGGCACCTCCCCGGTGCAGGCGCGCGTTGTAAGCGCCTGTTAATTTCTGTGGAGTGGGAGTTAGGAGGCCGGGAAACACGGCCGAAGCTCGCGCGTCTCCCCTCTCGGCAGGCAGCTGTTCGCGCATGCGCGACAGCTCTGTTTACACTCGCTCTGACGGCCCGGCTCATTCCTCTGTCGGCGCCTTGCCTCAGAGAGCGATTTTGACGGCTGTTTCACAGCGTGAGCTCACAAGCCTCTCGACTGGTCTCCCTCAACGCCCTCTGACAGTATAATTGGGGGGTGTAAAATCGTGCATAGGCATTGCCTAGAGTGGCTTTATTTTGATAAGCAAGCCCTCCCTCCACTCTTAAATTGTGTTTTTTCTGCTGGCAGGCTTCTCCTGCTTTATTGTATTGGCTTGCTTTGGGGTTCCACTCCCCCTTAATTGGCCTTGGCTATTGACATTACCTTTTCTTCCTCAAGTGGGCATTTTTATTGGCAGTCTTTATCACCATGGGAGACTATTACGATGAGGAAGGTTACTATTATGAGGATGAGGAGCCCTCTGGCTCCGTGGATGACTTAATGGGTCAAGCTTTGTTTCAGGCCATTGCCCCTTTGAAACGTCATTTGTCTGATTACGCTGTGCAGCAAGGCTGGTTGCCTCAATCTTCTGGGTGCGCTAAGAAGTCTCCCAAGAATCCACATCACTCTGATTTTGCCAAATTGGCAAAGACTCTTTCTTCTGCGCCTCCTTCCAGAAAAACCGCTAAGTCTGGCCATTCCTCCCCCATTTCTGCCTCTGATGATGACACTTCATCTTCTTCGTCCTCCTCTGAACCAACAAAGCCTCCTCCTTCCAAAAAGGCATGAAAGGAACATTTTGTTGACACTCCTTCCACACCCCAGTTGTTAACTTTTGACCCGACCGATATTGTTCACCCCAATTCTTCTTCCTGGTTGCCCTCTCCCGAGGTGGCAGACTATGTTCAATGTCATATACGCAACCCCTTTGAAAAAGATGTGCGAGCACGTTTGCGCTCGGAGTGTCCGGACCTCGCTGACAAACTTGTTGAGACACCTGATGTAGACCCCACCATGGTCACTTATATGAAGAAATACTCTAAGGACCCCAATAAGGGTTTGGACAGGTCCTGGCGGTCATGCCAGGACAAGATGCTGGACCTCCTGGGTCCCCTGACTAAAATTCTTGACTTGGGTTATCGGGCCAAAGAGTCCGGCGACCTCATTGACCCGGATGAATTGTTAGCTTGGTCGCAGCGAGCCATTTGCATCTTAGGTAATGCTAACTGTGCTCTCTCTTATGAGCGTTGTCGCTCAATTTTGATGAAATTAGACCCCAAGCTCACGGACTTGGCTTCTTCTGAGTCGGGGCCCCAGGCCCAGGGTTTGTTGTTTGGCTCCCCATTCCTTAAAGAGCTCACCAAGTTTGTGGCCACGTTTAGTGGGTTGGACAAGGCCCAGTCTAACCTGCGTCGGGCTTTTCGCCCAGTTTTTGGCAGGGCCAGATGACGGGGATGCTCGTTTGGCCGTGGTTCAGACCAACAGTCCCAAAGAGGTTTCAAGTCCCAAAAGGGTGGCCAAGATTATAACACCAACAAATCTAATTTCTACCCCTCTCGGAAAGGCAGAGGCCAGTACAATAAAGGCGGTTACAAAGGAGCCCAGGGAGGACGTCAGGATTCCTCAGCCTCAGGTAAGTCTGATTCTCGCCTCAGATGTGGTTTTGGGGGGCAGACTGCAGTTTTTTCTCCCCAATTGGCGATTAATCTCAAACGATGCCTGGGTGTTGGAGACGGTGCAGGGTTACAAAATAGAATTTTACAGTCACCCTCACCAACATCATCGGCCTCTTCCACTTGTTTTTTCCCAACAAGATCAGGAATTCATTTCCGCGGAGGCCGCTTCTCTTCTGGCCAAAGGGGCCATCGTTTCCACATCACCTCATCCACAGGGATTCGTCAGCAATGTGTTTCTAGTAGAGAAAAAGGTAGGAGGTGCACGTTTGGTCCTCAACCTCAAAGAGTTCAACGGCGGAGTGGTGTACCGTCATTTCAAGATGGAAGGCATCCATCTTCTGAGAGACCTGCTTCAGGAAGGCGACTGGATGGTCCGCCTAGATTTGAAGGATGCCTATCTGTCGGTGCCGATTTACGGCCCTCATCGTCGCTACCTACAGTTTGTGTGGCTCCGGACCTGGTACGAGTACAAGGTCCTTCCATTCGGCCTCTCATCAGCTCCGTGGTGCTTCACGAAGCTCCTTCGTCCAGTGATGGAGTCTTTGCGGTCGCGCGGGGTTCGACTGATAGTTTATCTGGACGATGTTCTCCTCCTGGCGCAATGCCCTCTTCTTTTACGGACACATTAACGTTGGTCCATAGATCTATTGCAATCTCTGGGTTTTCTTGTGAATCCTCAGAAGTCCAACTTTGTTCCGTCTCAGTCGATGGATTTCCTTGGCTTTCGGATAGACTCGGTCTCCTGTCAACTCCTCTTGCCCGGTCAGAAAATCAGGTCCATCAAGAGGGACTTGAGGTTGGTCCTGTCTCGTCAGACCGTCTCCTTGAGATCGGTGGCTCAAATAGTGGGTCTTCTGTCCTCTTCGATTCAGGCGATTTTTCCAGGTCCGTTGCATTACCATGCGCTTCAGCGTCTAAAAATCAGGCACCTGCAGAAGGGTCTTCGGTGTTCGGATCACGTTCCTCTGACAGGGGAAGCCCGAGCGGAGCTGTTGTGGTGGTTGGACCACATGGAATCTTGGAATGGCCGTGCGCTGTTCGGGAAGACACCGGATGTGGTGATCGAATCCGATGCCAGCCTTTGGGGCTGGGGAGCCAGGTGCGGTCCGGTAGCGACGGGGGGCCGATGGTCCCAGGAGGAGTTGTCCCTTCACATCAATTGCTTGTAGCTTCTAGCGGGCTCCTTCGCGATTCGTTGTCTGTCCCCTCAGCGGACGAATTGTTGCATTCTCCTCCGCATGGACAACATCTCAGCGGTGCGTTATGTCAACAAACTGGGGGGTTCCAGGTCCAAACTTCTGGTGGAGATTGCGAAAGACTTCTGGCATCTTTGTCTGCAACGTCAGATCATAGTTATTGCAGAGTACTTGCCGGGCCGCGACAATCAGATTGCGGATTGGAACTCTCGTCATCTGAGAGATTACAGCGATTGGAGGCTTCACCCTCGAATTTTTCGGATGTTGTCCCGGATTTGGGGGCGTTTTCACCCCGACTTGTTTGCCTCTCGCCTCAACACGCAGGTTCCCCAGTTTTACAGTTGGCATCCGGATCCGGAGGCCCTGGCCACGGATGCGTTTCTCCAGTCTTGGCCTCCTGTGCTATGCTTTTCCACCGTTCGTGATGATTCCCTGGGTTTTGGCCCGTGCGAGACAGTTTTCCTCGGAGTTCATTCTAATTACTCCTCTTTGGAGGGCTCAGGTTGGTTTCCAGTTCTTCTGGAGATGAGCTGCTCGACGCCGCTCCTTCTTCCCCACAAATGAAACCTGTTGCTGGACCCTCTTCACGAACCACACCCCCTGGTTCTGTCGGGTCAGCTCTGTCTGGTAGCGTGGAGGATTTCGGGGGATGCTGGAAAGTCCCAGGGTTATCTGGAGACGCTACCCGATTTATCAGTGAAGCTAGGGCTCCCAACACACACAAGCGTTATGCGTCAAGTTGGAAACGTTGGTGTGATTGGTGCTCACAACAGTCGATGGATCCCGCTACAGCAGATCTCTCTTTGATTATCAATTTCCTGGCCTCCATGGCCTCGTCTGGGCTAGCTTATAGAACGGTTAACAATTTTCGTTCTGCAATTTCCGCGGGTCATGTATCTATTGATGGCAAACCCGCTGGGGAACATCCCTTAATATCTAAATTACTGAGAGGCATCCGGATGGTAAAACCTCCTTGCCCTAAATATGTTGCCTTGTGGGATGTGTCGGTTGTTTTGCGCTTCTTGGATTCCTGGCCTTCAAACTCTTTATTGACCCGTAAACAACTCTCAGCTAAGCTGACTATGTTATTGTGTTTGGTTTCCTGCAAACGGGTTTCTGATGTTCGGGCCTTGGACCATGCAGGTCGTACTTTTTCCCCAGAAGACGTCACTTTTGTTATCTCGAGACGGACTAAGTGTAATACGTCTTCCGTTACTTATCCTTCTTTTCCTCACAACCCTCCACTGTGTGTGGTCCAATGCATCAAGGATTAGGAGGTAAGCACTGCACCTTTTCGGCACCATTTACAAGGTCAATTACTGATTGCTTTGCAGAAACCTTTCAAGCCCGTCTCGCCAGCTACGCTAGCACGTTGGTTACGTTGGCTCATGCTGGAGGCTGGCATTGATGTTTCCCTCTTTGGTGCCCATTCGACACGGGGAGCTATGGCTTCCAAGGCTTTTTCCATGAGTGTCAGTCTTCATGATATCATGAAGGTCGCTGATTGGTCTTCTGAATCTGTGTTTAAGCCCTTCTATTTTAGGTTCAAATCTTTTTATTTGAAATCTGCACCTGGAAAACAAGTTAGTCAGCACAAATGCTTTACAGCCAACAATAACCAGAAACGTTTGAAAGGCAAGGAAAACCCTAAATAGGGCGAGCATAGCAGTCCAATACCCATCCAACCCATGACGGCATTGACATACAAGGGGTGCTACGTAGTGCCAACCAGATGGAAACCCCACCTCCCACCCCTCAAACTCCCCTTTCCCTCCCCCCCCTCGCCCACCCATCCAGTGCTCATATCTGTCCCCCCCAGCTTCCACTCGCTAGGTCCTGATGTGTACATCCTCTGCCCCCCCCTTAGGAGGCCTCCTCTTTGGGGCCTGTGAGTCGCAACAAGCGGAGATACCTCGGGCAGGTAAGTTCTATGAATTCAGTAACCAACAGTGAGCGGAATGGCTGCCAAAGCTCGTCATATTGATCTATGTCCCCGGCTGAGGTAAGTGACATCTTCTCCATCCCCAACACACACCACAGCCTATGAAACCAGCCCATAGTGGAAGGGACCGTTGTGGTGCACCAGTGCACTAGGATATTCTGTATCGCAGAGCCTAGGGCGATGGCCATCTGGCGTCCCCTGCGTGAGCGCAGAGGGTATGTCAAGGGGTTAGAGAGCCCTAGTATGGTGTAGGCGGGGAAACGAGGCAATTCTGTTTGAAAGTGCATGTCAATGTCGTCTATCACCTGTGTCCAGTACGATTGTATCAGGGGACATTCCCACAAGATGTGCAGTAGTGTGCCTGTGTGTCCACATCCCCTCCAGCAATTTTTGTCTTTACTGTGGTCCATCTCATGTATCCGCTCCGGGGTGTAGTACCAGTATGTGGATACCGTAGTTAGTATCTCTGTAAGCCCGGTGTGGTATGCTGAATGGCGTGCCCTGTAGGAGATCTGGTCCCATTCTTTGTGGCTCAGGGTCCTGCCCAGATCCCGCTCCCAACGTTCCCTGCCCGGATTATAAAGATGAGCTGTTTGTGGTTGTAGAAATTTGTAAAGATCAGATATTAATTTGGTGTCAGAGGTGCGGGATAGTAGCCATCTCTCGTATGGCTGAAAGTTCATATCTGCTGTCTCCCTCACCTGCGGCTGGAGCGTCCAATGGCGGACTTGGAGGTATCGCATCCGCTCTGTCTCGGGGAAGTTATATTCCTGCCTGAAGAGTGGAAAAGGGAGTGCACCATCTGGGCCACAGATGTGACAGAGGCAGCGACATCCCGCCGATCGCCAATGGGTGTAGGCTCCCTTGGCCATGCCCAGAGTGAAGTCCGGGTTATCGACCAGGGGCATAAGCGGCGAGGGAAAGGTGGGGAGTTCATGTACGATGTTAGTAGCGTCCCATACTTTCAGTGGGACTCGCGTGATAAATGAGGCGTAAAGATTAGCCGGTCTGGAGGCTTTGCAGAGGAAGGGGATTTCCTGGAGCGGGCGCCCTGCCACTGCTTGATCCTGGAATAGCCAGTGTTTTTCTGACTCCCACTTGCTCCATTCCACCAGATAGCGTAGTTGTGCCGCCTGGAAGTATTTGTGCAGATCCGGTATTCCCAGTCCTCCTGCCTCAGGAGCCAAAGTGGACAGTGTCCTCTTCATTCTCGGCTTCCGACCCTGCCAGATGAAGTGGGCGAGGTCAGTCTGTGTTTGCCGAATCCAACCTGCAGGTGGCTGGAGCGGTAGTGCTCTAAAGAGGTATAGGATTTGGGGCAAAACGGTCATTTTGACCGCCGCTATTCTGCCCAGCCAAGAGAGGGGGAGGCTTTTCCACTGACCCAGCTCCTCGCGTATCTTCCTTTGAAGTGTATTATAGTTGACTGCCGTCATAGTTGTGAGTGCGGGGGTCAACTGGATCCCCAGATAAGGCACCGCATCCGCCGACCAGTGGAGGGGAAAGAGGGTCTGCAGGTAGGCCTTTGTAGGGGGTCTCAGGGATAGGTCGAGGGCCATCGATTTGTCAGTATTCATTTTAAATCCGGCCACCGCCGCAAAGGCATCTATTTCCGCCATGCATGCAGGCAGGGCCATCCGTGGGTTTTCAAGCGAGAGCAAGACGTCGTCTGCGTAGAGACTAATGGTGTGCGTATAGCCACCAAACTTTATCCCCGTCGCTGTCTTGTTTTGGCGGGTCCTCTGAGCGAACGGTTCCATATATAGAGCAAAGAGCAGGGGCGACAGCGGGCATCCCTGCCTCGTGCCTCTCTCGATGCCAAAGCTCCGCGAGCTATTGCCGTTTACTCGGACCACTGCCGTAGGGAGTTTATAACAATTAAAGATGAAGGTGCAGAACTTCTCCCCGATGACGATTTTCTTCAGGACCATCTCTAGGTACGGCCAGTTTACCCGGTCGAATGCCTTCTCGGCGTCAACCGCCAGCATCATACATTCTCCAGGGATTCGGGAGGTCTTTTCTATGAGGTGGGTAACCCTCTTGGTGTGATCTACCGTCTGGCGGTCCGGGATGAAACCCGCCTGATCCGGGTCTATAAGCCCTGGTAAGTGGGGGCCTAGCCGGGCCGCTAAGATGCCCGTGTACAATTTAAGGTCTACCTTAAGTAGTGATATGGGCCTGTATGATCCGCATTTGGTTCTGTCTTTCCCAGGTTTTGGAATGACCGAGAGGGACGCACGCAGAAGGTCAGGGAGGATGGTGCCGGGTTCCGAAAAGGTGTTAAAGAGATGGGTGAGAATCGGCGCTAATATTGTGCAGAATGTTTTGTAAAAAAGGGCCGTGAAGTCATCCGGCCCCGGGGCCTTCCCCTGCTTCAGTTTGGCAATGGCAGAGATCACTTCCTCAATGCGGATATCCCTGTCGAGGTACTTCGCTTGTGAGTGTGCTAGAGAGGGAAGTGTGACAGAGTCCAGATATTCGGCCGCTGCCTGGCCGCCCAGAGGGTCACTGGTATAAAGAGTCGCATAAAATCCACGAAACGTTTCCGCAATCTCGGCGTCGTCTGTGACCATGGACCCGTCGGGGTAGGAGAGTTCTTTCACTATCTGTTGTTGGCGCATGACTCGGAGCCTGCTTGCCAATAATCGGCCACATCTGTCTCCTCCAGTGTAATAGGCATGTCACAGCCGCAGGGCTACGTATTCCGCCCGATCCATATCTAGTGCTGTCAGGAGGTGTCTGGCTACTTTAAGTTGTTTCCATATCCTAGGTGCCTCTGTTCGCTGATGCATTCGCTCCAGCTCCTGCACCCTCTGCGTGAGCTCGTCCCGTTTGCATTGTCTGTCTCTATTCTCTGCAGAGGAGAGGGCTATAAATTCCCCTCGGATCACCGCCTTCATGGCCGCCCATTGCGTCGCCCGCGTCGTGTCATTGTTAGCGTTGTGTAATTTATAGTCTTGAATAGTGTCCTGAATGTGTTTCACCACATCTTTTCTATGCAATAAAGTGTCCCGAAGACGCCAGACCCTGGGGGAGTACGAGGCAGGCGGTAAGGTGAGGGTGGTGGTGACTGGTGCATGGTCTGAGAGCGAGAGCACCCCTATCTCCGTCAAGGTGGACAGTGTGCAGACTGGGCTAGTAACCAAGAGATGATCTAGCCTGGCGTAAGTTTTGTGTGCATTGGAGTAATAAGAGTATTCTCTGGCGCGTGGGTGTGTGCGGCGCCAGAGGTCATGGAGATCCAGCTCTGCTAACCGGTCTGTGCAGCTGGAGGAGAACGCTCCGGTTTGGGGTGCGCATTGTGCAGACCTATCCAGGACTGTGTCAAACACCATGTTGAGATCTTCCCCCAGTATGATGTGTCTATCAGGCGTGTCCGTGACGTCAGTAAGGGCTGAATGTAGAAAGTGTTCCTGGCCTTCGTTAGGACTGTATATGGACCCGATTGTAAACAATAGACCTCCCAAGGCAAAGCGGTACGCTAACAGTCTCCCCCTCTGTTCCGCGCACTTATGTAGAACCTCCCCTTTAAATGACCGTGCCACCAAGATCACCACCCCTGCAGTCTTGTTGGGGCCTGAGGAGAAGAACTGAGTTGGGAACTTGCGGGAGCGGAGTCTATGACAGTCGCGGGCCATCAGGTGGGTTTCTTGCAATAAGCAGATGTCTGCCCGGGCGTTCTCTAATAGGGACAAAATGGCACGTCGTTTAACAGGGTTGTTTAGGCCCCGCACATTCAGGGTTAAGATCTTAAGGGTTGTAGACGGCATGGTGACCACTGGAAACAGACCTGCTAGTCTCCGCGCCCGGAGGGGTGCGAGACGCTGGGATGGGACCTAGACTAGAATGAATGGAACGGAGCACTGGACAACCCACCCCCCCGCCCTTCCCCTCCCTGCAGATAGAACTTGAACAACCCCCTTTCTTACCCCTCCTTCCCCATCTTTAGTCTCCATCCCCCCCAAATTCTGGACCCTTACCCTCGCCAGCCCCCCCACCCTTCCCCTCCTACCCTAACCCCAACTTGAAACCCCAAAAAGCAAACCATAGACCCAGGTTTTTCAGAACCAGTTCAGACCTGTGGTGATAAATGTCCAGAGGGTAGAGTGGCAGTGGCGACCTCGCTGCCCCCCCCGCCCGTCTCCCCCGCCCATGTGGGCATAAAGCGAGAAAAGCAAACCCCATCTTGATGCTGCTTCAATGCGTGTTTGTCGTGTCCTTGGATACTGCTTGTATAGCAGTCGCCTGCTCCAGGGCCACCGTCGTTGGTCTGGTTTCATTTCTGCTTTAGGGGACCGCCTACGCCCTACTTGTTGCCATTCGCCTCCAGACCTCTGCCTGGATCTGTCCTGTGTGGCCCGCGGCGACGTGTTGTCCTCTTTCTCATCCTCTCCAGGGTCGATTCCCAGAAGCTTGCAGGTGTCGTAGAGGGAGCGGAGTTGGTGTAAGGTTCCTTTCCACTTGAAGACGAGCCGGAAGGGGTGGCCCCAGGAGTAGGGGATCCCGTTGTCCCTCAGGAATGTTGTGGCTTCCCTAAATGCTCTCCGCTTTTGGAGGGTGATGGCTGAAAGGTCCTCGTACAGGGCCACCGGGTAACCCTGGAAGTGAAGGGGTTGTTTCCTCCGAGCCTCTAGGAGGATCCTTTCCTTTAGAGGGAAATCAGGCAGAAAGGCCAGGATATCTGGCGGGGGAGCAGATACACGCCGCGCCGGGCCAACTCTGTGCGCTCTGTCTATGCGGATCTCAAAATCTGCAGTTTCCCCTAAAATGTCTCTGAATAAGCCCTGCAAATATGAGGACACGCTATTCCCTTCCGCCTTAGATGGCACACCCCGGACGCGGATGTTGTTCCTCCGGGAGCGGTTCTCAAGATCTTCTGTGTGTGCTTGAAGATCCACCTGCTGCTCCTGGAGACGGATGACCTCCTGCCTGAGAAGTTCCACCTCCTCACTTCGTGCCTGGTCTGCCTCCTCCACCATCGCTACCCTTTCTCCTAGGCCATCCACATCTCGGCGGAGTTCGCGTTGCTCCCCGGCCAGGTCCTGCTTCAGAGTTTGAAAATCCTCTCTGAGGGAGTTAAAGAGTGATTCGAGATAGGACTTGGTGATGGGCGCCTCGCTATCGTCCTGTCTCGTGCTACACGTCGACACTGGAGAGGATTGGCTCTTGTCTCCTTTGGCGGCACCCTTAGTAAGCATGTCTGGGATTGTGCGGGTCCCCTTACGTCCCATGTTGGCCATCGCGTCTTCTAATTCTTCTGGGTCCGGTCTGAGGTGTCCGACGGTCGCTCTCCAAGGCGTCAGGGTGGGCCGCCTTGACGCCTGTGCTTTTGTTGTATCCCGAGGGGTTGCAACGGAGGGCCCCGTCGCTGAGGCGCAACCCCTCCACCGTTTCGCGGTGTCCCTCGTTGGAAACCGTGCTTCCTACACTTCTTGCTGTCCCGGAGGTCCTCTTGCCCCCGCGGTGCTGTAGGCTGCAGAGCCCGGGTCCAGAGCAGCGCGTAGAGGTGGGATACCTGCGCTAGTCCCTGTGCACCCTGTGCGCCGCCTCCCAGGGGTGCCACGTCGCCGCCCCCGTGTCTGTGTTGGACGCGGGGGCCTGCCTGAGTGCCCCGGATTTGTCTGGTGAAATGCCGGTGGTACTGTGCTGACCGCCCAGTTGCTTCCTGTAGTCTTTAGGCCAGGCCCTCCAGTACTGTGGCCCCCACGAGGTGTTCCCAGGCCCCGACTGTCTATCCTCCCAGGTTCGTGCTGCACCCACCTCCACTCCGTGAATTCCGGGTTGTGCTGATATCTCCCGGTGTTCTGTGTGTGACCCACGACAGGGTCCCTGCCGTGTCCTCTGCCGAAGCCCGGCGGTCGTCCTCTCCTCCGCCTGCCGCCTCGTCGGTACGGCCCTCGGCTCTGACCCGCTGCACCAGCAGGGCGGTCCGGTACTCACGGGCTCTCCGCGTCTCTCTTCATCCCTTCGGTGCTGGCCGTCTCCCTGAGCGGCGTGACCACGCGGCAGCTGGGGATCCCGACCCCGGCTGGGGGGCCCCCCGAGGCACCTGATGCGTTGTGTCTCACTTCCCCTCGGCCTTGTTCTCACTGTCCTCTTCTGTCGGCGCCTAGGCCGCCGTCCGCACCCGGGCCGCCGCAGGACTGCGCTGTTCAACCTGATGTAGGCCCCAGACCGGGGCCTCCGTTTTCGCGCCTGCCGCCTGGCGCCCACCTATGGCCGCTGCTTCCGCCCATGGTCCGATTACGATGTCTGCAAGGACCCACCTTCTAGCTCCGGGCCCCGGCGTTCACGCCGGTCGATCCTGGGTTCTGCTGGTATTCTAGGGCGAGACCCCCAGTCAGGGGTCGGTCCACATCTCCCTCCTCGCCGCTCCGGTGTCGGGTCTGCGCCTCGTTACCGGCCTGGAGCCGGGGCCTCAATTTTCGCGCCTACCGCTGGGCGCCCAGAGGCGAACGCCGCCGGCGCCTGTGAATTGCTCGCCGGGACCCCCCGTCCAGTCTCGGGCCCCGGCCGCTACTCAGGCCGCGCCTCGCCTCTCCCTCGGAGTGCGATGCGGCCCCAGGACAGCGGCCGCCGCCTCAGCTCATTGCTCATTGCTCTTCTGCTCTCCGCCCGGTCTCAGCTCCAGGTGATTTGCTGCCGAATTAGAGCTCTCCCGTACTCCTCCGTCGCCCAGCAGGAGGTCCGCAGGGTACTCGGTACGAGAAAGCCACTTGCTGGTGTGTATAAGGGGTTTGCAGGCAATTTTTAAGGCTGAATGGGGTTCAGGGCCGAGGAGCCATACGAGCCAGCGTCTTTTCAGGTCGCCATCTTGGCCACGCCTCCAGACCTTCTATTTTAAACCAATTGTGAATGTTGCTTCAGTAGTGGGGGCTAAGCTTTGAACAAGCATAATCGGAGCCTCCGTCCTGCCATAGAATTAAAAATGTGCTAACTTTCGTGCCATTTAGGACAGGAGGCGAGGATTATCCCACCCTTGTTTTTTCTACTTGTTGATTGCATTTGTTTCTATGCAGTTATACTATACCATGTTTCCGAGTGTTCTATGCAATGTTCCCGCCCTATTATGGTTTCTGTGTTTTCCTCCATTATGGGTATGGGTATTACGGAGGGCGTGGCTTGGACGCCGATGTAGGTGACAGCGGACCTCGGAGCTCCTCCGAAGCCGCCCTACTCCCGCAGGCATCCTGAGCAAGCGCATAGGGTCCCGACACGACCACCAAAATCAGGGGCCCAACCGCGCCCGATGGTGGTACGACTCCTGCACTACCGTGACCGCGACTTCATCCTTCAGAGAGCAAGGGAGCTGCAAAATCTGAAAATCGGCAACAGTAAAATAATGATTTTTCCGGACTACACCAGAGAAGTGCAGCGCCAAAGAGCTTCCTTCTTGGCGGTGAAGCGAAAACTGAGGGCCCTACACCTTCCTTATGCAATGCTGTTCCCTGGTAGATTGCGGGTCACTGCTGATGGTAACACGCACTTTTTCCTCACACCTCAAGCCGCATGGGATTGGTTGGAAGCTCGTGGAGCGTCTGGAGAACGATCTTCGACTGCGACCTCGTCTCGGCACGGCTCCCCTGCCGCATCACCAAGACAGCGCCCAAGCTCCCACACACAATGGCGGCAAGAACGTGACAAGGCGGTTTTGGCGGTGGCGGCTATCAGCCAGGGGACTCTTAGCCCAGCCTGCAACGCATCGGAGCATACGAGAAGTGGGGAGCAGAGCCCCGGTTCCAGCAGCGGCCATGGGCTCTCGGAGACGGACTTGCCAGTTGTCACTCCACAAACGGCGGATGGAGTGTTCAGATGATGGAACTGTTACCCGACCTACCTGGCTTTATGAGGTATTGGGGGTGGAGACCTGGACACTGGACTTGGTGTCTGATGTGCCTGATGAGGGGATCGAGCGGAAGGGGAGGACAGGGAAATTGCTTGGGGAGACCAGAGTAGGGAAATGTTCACATGGGGGTGGGAAGGGGCTCGGAGGACTCCTGGGATTCTTAGATCGGAGTTCCAGGCAACCTGAACTGATTAGACCTTCTATGTCCTTATTGTTTGGATGGGGATGCCGCGGTGGATGCCTGTCCTGGGAGGGGGAGTTGGGGTTGTTTGAATTGTTCTGTTTGTGGGGTTGAATTTAGGGGACCTAGGCGTGTCAGAGGAGGGGAGGGGGTGGAACACGAGGAACAGCAATGGGACACACACTAGGATATGCATGTCTCACTTGGAATGTGAGGGGTATGCATACCATGCATAGGCGACATAAGATACACTCCTTCTTGTCGCGTAGAGGGATACAAATTGCATTTCTCCAGGAGACCCACCTCACTGCATGGGATGGGAGGGCACTCCAACGCCGTTGGAGAGATCAAGTTTACCACACTACATACTCGGCGTATGCACGGGGGGTCCTTATCTGGGTAAGAGCTGGAGTTCCCTTTCAGTGCACCTCGCCATTGATAGACCCGGAGGGCAGGTATGTGGTTCTACAGGGGAAGCTAGATGGTCGGGAGATAACTCTGGGTTGTGTATATGCACCTAATGTGGACCAACCAATCTTCTTCTCATTGCTGTCCCATAAATTGGCATCAGTATTAGTGGGACCTTTACTACTGGGAGGTGATTTTAATTGTGTCACAGACATTGATCTAGATCGCTCACACCCACCGTTACCGAATGCACCAGCGGGTAAGCTGACGGTGGCGCGCTCTACCTGGCAACGGTCCTGGGGATTGATTGACACCTGGAGAGCGCAGCACCCATTAGATAGGGATTCCTCCTTTTTCTCCGCCCTTCATGAACTGCACGTCCGCCTGGACGCTTTCCTATGCTCCCCTGAAGTGCATGGAGAAATCAGCAGTAGCGAATACCTGACTCGCACTATTTCTGACCATAACCCGCTGATGGCCCGGTTGAAATGGACGCGGCTGCGCCCCAGAATCCCTACCTGGAGACTGTGGCCAGAAGCACTTGAAGATCAGGTATTCCGAACCACTATAGCCACGACCATTGAAGATTATTTTAAACTTAATGCAGGGTCTGCGGGATCGGTGACCACTGAATGGGATGCCTATAAAGTAGTGGTACGAGGAAGTTGTATATCGGCGGCGTCAGGGGCCCGGAAGACATTACTACAAGATATCAAACGGGCAGATGAGCGGTTGCGTGCCCTAGAATTGGAGCGTCCAGAACGGCTGGATAAACAGGAGGAGTTGTTGGGCGCTAAGGAGACAGTTGCAGGAACTGTATAGCGCCTACGGTGCTTTGACTACAAAGCCTACCTCACACGGGCACACTCGGAGCGTGATAAATCCGGATTTCTTCTGGCCTGGTTGGCTAACCCGGCTAGACGCGGATCGGTTATATTAGAATTGAGAGGTCAGTCTGGGGCGGCCTGTTTTGATCAGCAGGGAATAAATGAGCTGTTCTTTGATTACAATACGGAGCTTTACTGTAGTAGGGTGCTGCCATCAGTGGAAGAATTACAGAACTTCACAGAGGGTCTAGATTTGCCGGAACTGGAAGAGCAAGATGCGAAACAGCTGGGAAGGAACATCGAGGAGAGGGAAGTGAGAGTAGCCATCAAAAGTATGGCACGGAATAAAACGCCAGGATCAGACGGCTTTCCAGTGGAATTCTACCTCACTTATATAGACCTCTTAGCGCCTCGACTGACGTGGCTCTACAATGAGGCCAAACAGTTGGGCGGCCTACCGGATTCCACCAAGAAGGCGATTATTATCCCGTTATTGAAACCGGGAAACCAACCCTGGGATAGAACGGCATATCGCCCTTTATCCATGCTAAATCTGGATTACAAAATCCTGAGCAAAATCCTAGCAACTAGGCTGCTGCCCCACATGTCCACGTTGATCCATGCCGATCAATCCGGTTTCATTCCAACCCGCAACACGGCGCTTAATATAAGACGGCTCCTGCATGTTCTGGAGGCCGACACTTATGAGACGGACACTGCAGCGATATTTGCTGTAGACATCGAAAAGGCTTTCGATAGCCTGGAATGGAATTACCTCTTCCATGTCATGCATACGATGAGGTTGGGTCCAGATTTTGTGAGCTGGACGGCCCTGTTATACAAAGATGCCACGGCCAGGGTGCGAACGGGAGGGGTGACCTCTGAGGCATGTAAAGTAGGTAGGGGCACACGCCAGGGATGTCCCCTTTCCCTGTTGTTGTTCGCTATGGCGATGGAACCTCTTGCGGCGCACGCCCGTTTGGGGCATGCATACCAGGGACTGGACGTATATGGGCAAGTTCACCATATCGCACTTTATGCGGATGACCTATTAATGTTCTTGTCAGATACGGGAGAAGCCCTGCAGGGTGCAAAATCGCTGCTGAACGCCCTAAGTGTGGTAGCAGGGTTGAAAGTCAACTGGACGAAATCGTGCCTATTCCCGACTCGCAGGAATAGAGAATGCCTGCAATCCGTAGAAGGGGTGAACTGGGAGGGGAGATGTCTTCCTTACCTGGGCACGGTGATTTACCATGACCAAAAGGACGTCCTAGACGGAAATGTGGGGAAGGCGATTAGGAGTACAAAGGCCAATTTTGAGTTCTGGAGCACCCTCCCTTTATCTGTAGCGGGACGAGTGGCACTCCTAAAAATGGTGACCCTGCCGAGATTACTCTATTACTTTCGGACTCTCCCGATATGGATCCCGGCGAGCTACTTTAAGAGGCTTCGGGGAATGATCAGTTCCTTTCTGCGGGGCTCAGGCAGACAGAGGGTGGCGCTTGGGACGCTCATGAGACCTGGACTACGAGACATATTACCTAGCGGCCCAGCTTCAATGGCTAACGCAATGGGTGGCGAGAGCCACTAGGGAAGAGGGGGCGTTGGGGGAACCAACGGGCCCCTTGCTGGTGCTGTCTCGTATAATACTGCGCCTCCCACTTGGGGATATGCAGCTCACACAGGAGTTTACCACAGCGCGTAAATGCTGGCATAGGTATCTAAAACGGGGGGCATAGAGGTCCCTTATGCGCCTGATATCCCATTAAAGGTATGTAGGGCACTACCACACGGAGGATCCTGGAGTAGATTGGAGACCTGGGAACAACAGGGTTTAACGTCCATAGGGGACCTATACGAGGAAGGCAACCTGCTGCCTTTTGATGACCTCAGAGACCGCTTCGACCTACCAAGGGGAGACTTTTTGGGGCATGCAGTGATTACGACAGCGATTCGAAAACACTGGAAAATGGGCTTGACAGAACCGCCCACCTCTATGGGCTGTCAGTACGTGGTGGTCGCTGCGGGTACAGTAAAAGCGGTCTCATGTTTATATAGGCGCATGACCCACGAAGCCCTAACACCAATGGTAGCCTTGAAAACGAAATGGGAAGCGGACATAGAAATGGATGTACCTGACCCGGCGTGGGAGGGGTTAGTGGAGAGAGCCTTGAAGAGTACCCGTAATGCGCGGTTCCAACTGGTGCATTTTCATATTCTACATAGGGCGTACCTGACTCCGGGCCGCTTACACAAATACTTCCCAGCACAATCTGCGACCGGTCCAAGATGTAAACAGGAGGACGCTGATTTTAAGCACATGCTGTGGGCCTGTCCGGAGCTCGATTCCTTTTGGCAAGGAGTGACGGCACTGTTGAGGGACGTTACCGAGAGGGATATACAACTCACTATGTCGCAATGCATCCTTCATTGGTTCCCCCACACTTCAAAAAACAAAACCACGAGTAAATTCATAGACCTGGGATTCCTCTTAGCTAAAAGAGCTATCACCTCTCGGTGGAAGGCGAACAAAGGCCCCAACGTAGATAAATGGAAGCAGGAGTTTAGTAAGTGGGCGCGATGTGAGGGGGAGGCCCGTATGCAAATGGCACACAGAACAGGAAATGAACAGGCATTAGAGAGGGAGAGGGCCTGGGAGAGATTGGCTTTGGAACTCACACTTCAGGAGGACGAGGATGGAGGGACCCCTCTGCATAGCCCTGGGACACACCCCCTATCGGGGGATTTAAACGAGCAGTAAAGTCGCTGAGCACTAATTGATTATAAAATGCTGCCCCCGCTGAGCAATGAGTTGCTACTTACCTTGTGGTAACTACTGGTCCAAATGAGAGATAGGAGTAATGCAGACAACCCCTTTACACCCAAATGGGGGTACACACTGACACGCCTAGAGGGGAGGGGAGGGAAGTGGGGTACGTTGCTGGGGAGGGGGTTGTGGGGAGAGGGAGAGTCGGGGAGTTATTAGTTAGAGCAAGGAATAGGGGTGGGAGGGGACACTTGGAGGGGTCTAGGGGATCTGGTTGCAATTGAACACATTGCCACTTCAATGACGAAGTACACAGCAGATAAGCATGCGCTAATACCACTGATATCTCTGTTCATTACGGAGGCGTTGTCCTAAAGGCAGATTGTTGACCAAGATTAGCGCATGCTCAGAAAAACAGGCCCTACGAGACTCTAGACAATGACATGCGAAGTCATTAGGTTGATCGTACGAAACCCTGCCTGACGCTGCATATGGTTTTGGGTTCTCACATATACGGGCTGCTGCCACATACCAATCCCTTTAAAATGTTGGTTATATAACATCTTAGACGAGGGAAGGAGGAGGTGGGTTTGTGAAACTGTACTGTTTTTCTTATGTGACAGATGTTAAAATGTAACTGTCAAGAACCCCGAAGTTCTCATTTTCGTTCATGTTCACTGCATTTTTATCGAGATGTCATTGATCATTAAGAACAAACGGCTCTGTTTTCATCCTTTCAGGCTCCAACCTTAAATGAAGTGTGGCTCCTGTTGGATGGTCTGTGGTTTGTCCCAGAGGACTTCGGATGTTGCCTCCTCACTTCGACCCGTTGATGACCTCTCCTCGGGACGTCCTTCGTGGATTCCTTGAGTTTTTCCGAATTTGACTTTTTTCCTACATTGACTGTTATGGACAAAGAAAGAGGAAGTTGTGACCTCTATGATCCCTTATATAGTGTTGTGTACTCTATGGTTGCCCAGGTATCATGGGTATTGTAGTTGCTTTTTTCTTTACTGTGTGCTGATTGGCTGCTGTCTTTTCAGTAAAGAAATAGAGAAAGCATAATCCTCGCCTCCTGTCCTTAATAGAATTGAAAATTCTTGGCACGAAAGTTAGCAAATTTTTAAGTGTGCACATGGTAGAATGCGATGCTTGACCACCTCTGACCACTCCAAAATCTAAAATTCAGAAAACAACTGAAAACCTGTTTTTTCCCTCCACCGCTTAAATACCTCCTTCTGCCACCTTCTTCCTAAAGGTTAATGCTTGCCACTAGTGCCAAGACGCAGATTGGCATTCGTGCACTTATTAACATGACATAAGATTTCGTTATTTTAATCTGACTTGACAGCACAGCTGTTGCTCGACCGTAATTGATTAAAAAAGAAAGCTTTGAGGGGTGCTACAGAGCAGGACTGTGCTTCGCCCAAATGCTAGTTCACCTGAGTAGTACTGCTTTTCCTTAGACAAAAGTTGTGTACTACTTCCATAGAAAGTGTGCTTAACCTCCCAGCAGCCTTGATCATCTTTTTTATCATGCTACATGACCAAACCTGTTATTTTGTAGGCCTGGCTTGACAGCACAACTGGCAATTATATTATGTGATCAACAGAAACAGAGCTTTGAGAAGCACTACTGGAGAGGGGACTTTGGCTCCTCCCACATGTTAGTGGGCTTTACCACTCCTTTTGGTTGGGTAGAATCTGTGTGCTTCTACTGAAACCAAGTGCTTGTATTGCAGTTTATGCAATCTTTGAAAACCTATGTCACTACTGTAGGCCTGGATTGGTTATGGTGACAAGCCAATTTTGCCATTCGAAAGATACCATAGATCTGTCATTGTGAAAAGTTACCACAAACGCAGTAGGTCTTATTGTGAAAAGCATGCAAGCCAATAGGCCTGTAAGGGTGAATTTCTATTACACTGTGATAAAGCCTGTACACTGGTATTTTGTTATAAGTACTCTCACAGACTACCGTAGTAGGCAAGGATTTTGGTTTTTCTCCCCTGTCTGTTAAACCCTTGGGACTAGAAAATGTATACAGTCAGAATATCTGTAATGCCCGCGTATGAGGGGGTGTATATTGTTTTTACGCACAACCTCTGACCATGACAGGCATAATAGAACTGTCTGTGAGTATATTCATCAGCAAGAAACAATATGTATAAAGTATATAAATATATAAATATTCTCTTGAATCTACCGTATGGATTCGTGAGCTTAACATTAAAGCATGCAATAATAGTCTCGTTAACAAAAACATACCCGAATATTTGTTAACACCATGGGAGATATTATTATCTCAATACCAGTCTTTTTATCTTTAGAAATCATCGAACTAGTGGGAGGACAGCCCCCAGACTAGTACAGTTGATACGAAAAGCTAATTAAAAGGGCTACGACTACAGCGATTTGCCATATAGTGAAGTGTGGTAAGTGAAAGTACTACTTGGTTATAGACTAATGAGACAAAATACTTTTAAGACAACAAGGTAAATTCCATGTATTTGGTTTATTCTTTAGCAATACGCAAGTGGACATATAACCAGACATCGGTGGCTCCTATTAAAATAGCGTGATCCTGAATATAACCGCCTGAAGGTACTCTATCTTTCTCAAATAGATATTAATACGATCAAGCAAGAAGGTTAAATACTACTAACAAAGGCACCTTCTTGTTTATGTTCATTTTTTTACGTACAGATATCAGAACACCCAGACTTATCCATAATATAAAAGTCTGAATTCCGTCCGTCCTAGGGAACGGGTCTTCTCTCTTTTTTATTTAACTCCGAGGAAATAATAAACCTCAGGTAACGAGGCATTAGTGTTCACACTTCATTTGTAGAGCAGGTGTGTATATATATTAACACACAATGCCAGAGCTATAACTTCTGTTTGTCATTTAGTGAGCCCCACCGACTTTTTCGATAATACCAATAATATGACCTACCAAAAGAAACAATTAGTGTTAAGTCAATATGTCTAGTGATTACCTGTAAGAGCTCAAATTTGTGTGTGGTAGAGTTAAAAGTAGCCAGCAGAGACTAAAACATTAGCAATAGTAATAAAGAATGTTTATGTGTACAAAAACTGCATTATATACATGAAATAGTAATTGTGTGTTTCCTCATAGAAACTGTCCTGAAGAACGTTTTTAATTTACATTTCAACCGAAACGCCGCGTCGACACCTGTTCCCCACGAACATTTTATCTATCGCCGTATATTGCTTTTTGATTTTTATGATTATGTTTTTATATAACATGTATTTTCTATGAATGTATGCATTTCTCCAGTCTTTGCGATTGTGATTAAACTGTAATACCGTTGAATAAATATGTATTTGTACACATTTTAAATAACCCCTTCTCTCTGTCTACTATTTACTATAAGATGCATTCTGTATAATGTCAATTTGGGATTAAGAGCCATACATAAATAGTTGATTTACCCACAATAGGTTTCTATGTTCTTTGAAACTTGGAGGTTCTGATTATTGTGAGATTGGTATTATTGTAAAAAACAGGTCATTGTTGGGCATCTGTGTGCATTCGAGACCACCTCTGTGGCTCTTGTAGGGACTTCTTGCACTTTTTTTGTATATTGTTTTTACAACTGCAATTTTGAAAATATTTGTAATTTTATGACTGAATACCAATTGTTGCCTTGTGGGAAAACATTTGTGAGTAGGCCTCAGTAGATATTGGTGACAACCCATTGATAAAGAATATAGGCTTCACTTGTTCATTGAGAAAACTTAAGTTGTATGCCATATAACTGACCTGTTTATTAATGAAACATTACAACAAAATAAATATATGTTACTTATTTAAAGTGAAAAACAAATGCTAAAGAAGATAGCCCTTGTAGCGTCCTCCCAAGCCCGAGTACCCACAAATGACTATGCCAAACAAGAATGTTGCTCGAATATGAATTTCCTTTGAAGACAAGAGGCGTATGGCAAAACAGGAACAATTAGTTTAATTAAACGCAGTGACAGGACAGGAAACAGAGTCGGAGTCTGAAGACTGTCTAAAAGCACATTGGTTTCAGCCGTCATTTTGTATATTACATGAGGTGTGATAAAACTGTTGTACATTCCTTTGGAGGCAGAAATCCGGGCTTGGTCACGGGCCATAAATCTGGTCTTTTGATAATAAGCACAGGTGGGCCGACCTCCCGCAGACCCAAAGCAGGGTCAGTGGATAGATGTCCACATGTCCGACATGGGGAGCGAGTGATCACTGTTTGTAACATGCATGCTGCGTTCTGATTGGTTGTGTGTTCCTAACTTAGAGTGGGACCTGACTTTATGGTGTTTTTGGGAATGCGCTCTCCTCCGGCCAAACGTGTTTTATTAGGGCCAAGCTCCTGAGACCATTGTGGTGTCACTGCCTATCTGTTCGCGCATTTGTCTAAGGGTTACGTGTCCCTCCCCCCCCACCTGCGATCTGTCAATCAGTTGCTTGACCACCAATTTTTGACTCATATTTGTGGGGGAGATTTTATCAGGTGAATTGAACAACGTAGATGCAAGTTCGTTATTATACATACCTATATCCTGGTGTACATTGATGTCACATTTATCAATATTAATACAGAGCTTAGTATAACAAGTCTGCGTGTAACTGTAAACTGAACATTCTAAATCAGCGTTCCTTGCATTCAACTCTCTCACTTACTTCATGCTCTATGGAGTCAATCAGGAGCCACCGCTAACTCTCAAGAAACTAGATCTCGCCCTCCGTTAAATGAAATTTTTTTTTTTTACTATTTTACTATATATATATATATATAGATATATATATATATATAGATATATAGATATATATATATCTTTATGTGTATATATATATAGGTCATGTGATCAAGGCTTTCTGAGGCTGAAATGCGTCATGGCAGTGGTGTAAGAGCTTCAATAAATCTTTCACTTGCACCAGAAAACGGTTTCGCATTCGTGTGTTCATCAGGAGAGAGTGGATGTGTCACAAGCGGAGTATGTAGTGATATATATATATATATATATATGCACAGCACCTATTCTCCACGATCCCTCCGCTCGGGAATCAAGAAAGGAACGGACTCCACTTAGATACTTGCAAGTAATTTTTTCTTTATTCGGGCTCTGCCGCCATGAAGCGTTTCAGCGTTTCAGCCCCTAGAGGCCTTGATCACATGATATATATATATATATATATATATATATATATATATATATATATATATATATATATATATATATATATATATATATATATATATATATATATATCCACACCACAACATGTTGCACGCTCTCAGCAGCCGCCACAAAACACCAAAACAGGAACAGTCCAAGGGTGTTTATTCACAAGCTACATGTTTCGGCTTCTCACAAGCCTTGAACTCCAGAAGCAGGCGATCACGGAGTCACTATGCAAGTGGCTTCATTTGTGGGGCAACAAGGCAGGATAGCAGCACGTTGCTCTCGCTGGGGCTCATTCGAGCTTTCTAATTATGGAGCATCAAATCACACGGACTTCAGCCCCCATAAAGCAATGCACAGCATCATACAGAGCAGCCAATCATGGGAGTGCAATCTTGCTGAAATTGGAGGTGGGGCCACATGGTGCTCTACGGACTGTATGCCGCAGAGGAAGGGAGATGCCCGAAACGCGTCCGGATTCACAGTCCAATGCAAACTGGCAAGAGCGTGTGTCTGACCTTAATAAAGCTTTGGGGAGAAGCTTCCTTGCTGCCCGAGTGCTTTCTGATCTTTGGACATACCCCGGGAGCTTGAATATTGTAGCGGCTGTCCTGCCGCTTGAGAGCACCACTCCAGAAGCAGGCGATCACGGAGTCACTATGCAAGTGGCTTCATTTGTGGGGCAACAAGGCAGGATAGCAGCACGTCGCTCTCGCTGGGGCTAATTCGAGCTTTCTAATTATGGAGCATCAAATCACACGGACTTCAGCCCCCATAAAGCAATGCACAGCATCATACAGAGCAGCCAATCATGGGCGTGCAATCTTGCTGAAATTGGAGGTGGGGCCACATGGTGCTCTATGGACTGTATGCCGCAGAGGAAGGGAGATGCCCGAAACGCGTCCGGATTCACAGTCCAATGCAAACTGGCAAGAGCGTGTGTCTGACCTTAATAAAGCTTTGGGGAGAAGCTTCCTTGCTGCCCGAGTGCTTTCTGATCTTTGGACATTCCCCGGGAGCTTGAATATTGTAGCGGCTGTCCTGCCGCTTGAGAGCACCACTCCAGAAGCAGGCGATCACGGAGTCACTATGCAAGTGGCTTCATTTGTGGGGCAACAAGGCAGGATAGCAGCACGTCGCTCTCGCTGGGGCTCATTCGAGCTTTCTGATTATGGAGCATCAAATCACACGGACTTCAGCCCCCATAAAGCAATGCACAGCATCATACAGAGCAGCCAATCATGGGCGTGCAATCTTGCTGAAATTGGAGGTGGGGCCACATGGTGCTCTACGGACTGTATGCCGCAGAGGAAGGGAGATGCCCGAAACGCGTCCGGATTCACAGTCCAATGCAAACTGGCAAGAGCGTGTGTCTGACCTTAATAAAGCTTTGGGGAGAAGCTTCCTTGCTGCCCGAGTGCTTTCTGATCTTTGGACATTCCCCGGGAGCTTGAATATTGTAGCGGCTGTCCTGCCGCTTGAGAGCACCACTCCAGAAGCAGGCGATCACGGAGTCACTATGCAAGTGGCTTCATTTGTGGGGCAACAAGGCAGGATAGCAGCACGTCGCTCTCGCTGGGGCTCATTCGAGCTTTCTAATTATGGAGCATCAAATCACACGGACTTCAGCCCCCATAAAGCAATGCACAGCATCATACAGAGCAGCCAATCATGGGCGTGCAATCTTGCTGAAATTGGAGGTGGGGCCACATGGTGCTCTACGGACTGTATGCCGCAGAGGAAGGGAGATGCCCGAAACGCGTCCGGATTCACAGTCCAATGCAAACTGGCAAGAGCGTGTGTCTGACCTTAATAAAGCTTTGGGGAGAAGCTTCCTTGCTGCCCGAGTGCTTTCTGATCTTTGGACATTCCCCGGGAGCTTGAATATTGTAGCGGCTGTCCTGCCGCTTGAGAGCACCACTCCAGAAGCAGGCAATCACGGAGTCACTATGCAAGTGGCTTCATTTGTGGGGCAACAAGGCAGGATAGCAGCACGTCGCTCTCGCTGGGGCTCATTCAAGCTTTCTAATTATGGAGCATCAAATCACACGGACTTCAGCCCCCATAAAGCAATGCACAGCATCATACAGAGCAGCCAATCATGGGCGTGCAATCTTGCTGAAATTGGAGGTGGGGCCACATGGTGCTCTACGGACTGTATGCCGCAGAGGAAGGGAGATGCCCGAAACGCGTCCGGATTCACAGTCCAATGCAAACTGGCAAGAGCGTGTGTCTGACCTTAATAAAGCTTTGGGGAGAAGCTTCCTTGCTGCCCGAGTGCTTTCTGATCTTTGGACATTCCCCGGGAGCTTGAATATTGTAGCGGCTGTCCTGCCGCTTGAGAGCACCACTCCAGAAGCAGGCGATCACGGAGTCACTATGCAAGTGGCTTCATTTGTGGGGCAACAAGGCATGATAGCAGCACGTCGCTCTCGCTGGGGCTCATTCGAGCTTTCTAATTATGGAGCATCAAATCACACGGACTTCAGCCCCCATAAAGCAATGCACAGCATCATACAGAGCAGCCAATCATGGGCGTGCAATCTTGCTGAAATTGGAGGTGGGGCCACATGGTGCTCTACGGACTGTATGCCGCAGAGGAAGGGAGATGCCCGAAACGCGTCCGGATTCACAGTCCAATGCAAACTGGCAAGAGCGTGTGTCTGACCTTAATAAAGCTTTGGGGAGAAGCTTCCTTGCTGCCCGAGTGCTTTCTGATCTTTGGACATTCCGCGGGAGCTTGAATATTGTAGCGGCTGTCCTGCCGCTTGAGAGCACCACTCCAGAAGCAGGCGATCACGGAGTCACTATGCAAGTGGCTTCATTTGTGGGGCAACAAGGCAGGATAGCAGCACGTCGCTCTCGCTGGGGCTCATTCGAGCTTTCTAATTATGGAGCATCAAATCACACGGACTTCAGCCCCCATAAAGCAATGCACAGCATCATACAGAGCAGCCAATCATGGGCGTGCAATCTTGCTGAAATTGGAGGTGGGGCCACATGGTGCTCTACGGACTGTATGCCGCAGAGGAAGGGAGATGCCCGAAACGCGTCCGGATTCACAGTCCAATGCAAACTGGCAAGAGCGTGTGTCTGACCTTAATAAAGCTTTGGGGAGAAGCTTCCTTGCTGCCCGAGTGCTTTCTGATCTTTGGACATTCCCCGGGAGCTTGAATATTGTAGCGGCTGTCCTGCCGCTTGAGAGCACCACTCCAGAAGCAGGCGATCACGGAGTCACTATGCAAGTGGCTTCATTTGTGGGGCAACAAGGCAGGATAGCAGCACGTCGCTCTCGCTGGGGCTCATTCGAGCTTTCTAATTATGGAGCATCAAATCACACGGACTTCAGCCCCCATAAAGCAATGCACAGCATCATACAGAGCAGCCAATCATGGGCGTGCAATCTTGCTGAAATTGGAGGTGGGGCCACATGGTGCTCTACGGACTGTATGCCGCAGAGGAAGGGAGATGCCCGAAACGCGTCCGGATTCACAGTCCAATGCAAACTGGCAAGAGCGTGTGTCTGACCTTAATAAAGCTTTGGGGAGAAGCTTCCTTGCTGCCCGAGTGCTTTCTGATCTTTGGACATTCCCCGGGAGCTTGAATATTGTAGCGGCTGTCCTGCCGCTTGAGAGCACCACTCCAGAAGCAGGCGATCACGGAGTCACTATGCAAGTGGCTTCATTTGTGGGGCAACAAGGCAGGATAGCAGCACGTCGCTCTCGCTGGGGCTCATTCGAGCTTTCTAATTATGGAGCATCAAATCACACGGACTTCAGCCCCCATAAAGCAATGCACAGCATCATACAGAGCAGCCAATCATGGGCGTGCAATCTTGCTGAAATTGGAGGTGGGGCCACATGGTGCTCTACGGACTGTATGCCGCAGAGGAAGGGAGATGCCCGAAACGCGTCCGGATTCACAGTCCAATGCAAACTGGCAAGAGCGTGTGTCTGACCTTAATAAAGCTTTGGGGAGAAGCTTCCTTGCTGCCCGAGTGCTTTCTGATCTTTGGACATTCCCCGGGAGCTTGAATATTGTAGCGGCTGTCCTGCCGCTTGAGAGCACCACTCCAGAAGCAGGCAATCACGGAGTCACTATGCAAGTGGCTTCATTTGTGGGGCAACAAGGCAGGATAGCAGCACGTCGCTCTCGCTGGGGCTCATTCAAGCTTTCTAATTCTGGAGCATCAAATCACACGGACTTCAGCCCCCATAAAGCAATGCACAGCATCATACAGAGCAGCCAATCATGGGCGTGCAATCTTGCTGAAATTGGAGGTGGGGCCACATGGTGCTCTACGGACTGTATGCCGCAGAGGAAGGGAGATGCCCGAAACGCGTCCGGATTCACAGTCCAATGCAAACTGGCAAGAGCGTGTGTCTGACCTTAATAAAGCTTTGGGGAGAAGCTTCCTTGCTGCCCGAGTGCTTTCTGATCTTTGGACATTCCCCGGGAGCTTGAATATTGTAGCGGCTGTCCTGCCGCTTGAGAGCACCACTCCAGAAGCAGGCGATCACGGAGTCACTATGCAAGTGGCTTCATTTGTGGGGCAACAAGGCAGGATAGCAGCACGTCGCTCTCGCTGGGGCTCATTCGAGCTTTCTAATTATGGAGCATCAAATCACACGGACTTCAGCCCCCATAAAGCAATGCACAGCATCATACAGAGCAACCAATCATGGGCGTGCAATCTTGCTGAAATTGGAGGTGGGGCCACATGGTGCACTACGGACTGTATGCCGCAGAGGAAGGGAGATGCCCAAAACGCGTCCGGATTCACAGTCCAATGCAAACTGGCAAGAGCGTGTGTCTGACCTTAATAAAGCTTTGGGGAGAAGCTTCCTTGCTGCCCGAGTGCTTTCTGATCTTTGGACATTCCCCGGGAGCTTGAATATTGTAGCGGCTGTCCTGCCGCTTGAGAGCACCACTCCAGAAGCAGGCGATCACGGAGTCACTATGCAAGTGGCTTCATTTGTGGGGCAACAAGGCAGGATAGCAGCACGTCGCTCTCGCTGGGGCTCATTCGAGCTTTCTAATTATGGAGCATCAAATCACACGGACTTCAGCCCCCATAAAGCAATGCACAGCATCATACAGAGCAGCCAATCATGGGTGTGCAATCTTGCTGAAATTGGAGGTGGGGCCACATGGTGCTCTACGGACTGTATGCCGCAGAGGAAGGGAGATGCCCGAAACGCGTCCGGATTCACAGTCCAATGCAAACTGGCAAGAGCGTGTGTCTGACCTTAATAAAGCTTTGGGGAGAAGCTTCCTTGCTGCCCGAGTGCTTTCTGATCTTTGGACATACCCCGGGAGCTTGAATATTGTAGCGGCTGTCCTGCCGCTTGAGAGCACCACTCCAGAAGCAGGCGATCACGGAGTCACTATGCAAGTGGCTTCATTTGTGGGGCAACAAGGCAGGATAGCAGCACGTCGCTCTCGCTGGGGCTCATTCGAGCTTTCTAATTATGGAGCATCAAATCACACGGACTTCAGCCCCCATAAAGCAATGCACAGCATCATACAGAGCAGCCAATCATGGGCGTGCAATCTTGCTGAAATTGGAGGTGGGGCCACATGGTGCTCTACGGACTGTATGCCGCAGAGGAAGGGAGATGCCCGAAACGCGTCCGGATTCACAGTCCAATGCAAACTGGCAAGAGCGTGTGTCTGACCTTAATAAAGCTTTGGGGAGAAGCTTCCTTGCTGCCCGAGTGCTTTCTGATCTTTGGACATTCCCCGGGAGCTTGAATATTGTAGCGGCTGTCCTGCCGCTTGAGAGCACCACTCCAGAAGCAGGCGATCACGGAGTCACTATGCAAGTGGCTTCATTTGTGGGGCAACAAGGCAGGATAGCAGCACGTCGCTCTCGCTGGGGCTCATTCGAGCTTTCTGATTATGGAGCATCAAATCACACGGACTTCAGCCCCCATAAAGCAATGCACAGCATCATACAGAGCAGCCAATCATGGGTGTGCAATCTTGCTGAAATTGGAGGTGGGGCCACATGGTGCTCTACGGACTGTATGCCGCAGAGGAAGGGAGATGCCCGAAACCCGTCCGGATTCACAGTCCAATGCAAACTGGCAAGAGCGTGTGTCTGACCTTAATAAAGCTTTGGGGAGAAGCTTCCTTGCTGCCCGAGTGCTTTCTGATCTTTGGACATTCCCCGGGAGCTTGAATATTGTAGCGGCTGTCCTGCCGCTTGAGAGCACCACTCCAGAAGCAGGCGATCACGGAGTCACTATGCAAGTGGCTTCATTTGTGGGGCAACAAGGCAGGATAGCAGCACGTCGCTCTCGCTGGGGCTCATTCGAGCTTTCTAATTATGGAGCATCAAATCACACGGACTTCAGCCCCCATAAAGCAATGCACAGCATCATACAGAGCAGCCAATCATGGGCGTGCAATCTTGCTGAAATTGGAGGTGGGGCCACATGGTGCTCTACGGACTGTATGCCGCAGAGGAAGGGAGATGCCCGAAACGCGTCCGGATTCACAGTCCAATGCAAACTGGCAAGAGCGTGTGTCTGACCTTAATAAAGCTTTGGGGAGAAGCTTCCTTGCTGCCCGAGTGCTTTCTGATCTTTGGACATTCCCCGGGAGCTTGAATATTGTAGCGGCTGTCCTGCCGCTTGAGAGCACCACTCCAGAAGCAGGCAATCACGGAGTCACTATGCAAGTGGCTTCATTTGTGGGGCAACAAGGCAGGATAGCAGCACGTCGCTCTCGCTGGGGCTCATTCAAGCTTTCTAATTCTGGAGCATCAAATCACACGGACTTCAGCCCCCATAAAGCAATGCACAGCATCATACAGAGCAGCCAATCATGGGCGTGCAATCTTGCTGAAATTGGAGGTGGGGACACATGGTGCTCTACGGACTGTATGCCGCAGAGGAAGGGAGATGCCCGAAACGCGTCCGGATTCACAGTCCAATGCAAACTGGCAAGAGCGTGTGTCTGACCTTAATAAAGCTTTGGGGAGAAGCTTCCTTGCTGCCCGAGTGCTTTCTGATCTTTGGACATTCCCCGGGAGCTTGAATATTGTAGCGGCTGTCCTGCCGCTTGAGAGCACCACTCCAGAAGCAGGCGGTCACGGAGTCACTATGCAAGTGGCTTCATTTGTGGGGCAACAAGGCAGGATAGCAGCACGTCGCTCTCGCTGGGGCTCATTCGAGCTTTCTAATTATGGAGCATCAAATCACATGGACTTCAGCCCCCATAAAGCAATGCACAGCATCATACAGAGCAGCCAATCATGGGCGTGCAATCTTGCTGAAATTGGAGGTGGGGCCACATGGTGCTCCATACGGACTGTATGCCGCAGAGGAAGGGAGATGCCCGAAACGCGTCCGGATTCACAGTCCAATGCAAACTGGCAAGAGCGTGTGTCTGACCTTAATAAAGCTTTGGGGAGAAGCTTCCTTGCTGCCCGAGTGCTTTCTGATCTTTGGACATTCCCCGGGAGCTTGAATATTGTAGCGGCTGTCCTGCCGCTTGAGAGCACCACTCCAGAAGCAGGCGATCACGGAGTCACTATGCAAGTGGCTTCATTTGTGGGGCAACAAGGCAGGATAGCAGCACGTCGCTCTCGCTGGGGCTCATTCGAGCTTTCTAATTATGGAGCATCAAATCACACGGACTTCAGCCCCCATAAACCAATGCACAGCATCATACAGAGCAGCCAATCATGGGCGTGCAATCTTGCTGAAATTGGAGGTGGGGCCACATGGTGCTCTACGGACTGTATGCCGCAGAGGAAGGGAGATGCCCGAAACGCGTCCGGATTCACAGTCCAATGCAAACTGGCAAGAGCGTGTGTCTGACCTTAATAAAGCTTTGGGGAGAAGCTTCCTTGCTGCCCGAGTGCTTTCTGATCTTTGGACATTCCCCGGGAGCTTGAATATTGTAGCGGCTGTCCTGCCTCTTGAGAGCACCACTCCAGAAGCAGGCGATCACGGAGTCACTATGCAAGTGGCTTCATTTGTGGGGCAACAAGGCAGGATAGCAGCACGTCGCTCTCGCTGGGGCTCATTCGAGCTTTCTAATTATGGAGCATCAAATCACACGGACTTCAGCCCCCATAAAGCAATGCACAGCATCATACAGAGCAACCAATCATGGGCGTGCAATCTTGCTGAAATTGGAGGTGGGGCCACATGGTGCACTACGGACTGTATGCCGCAGAGGAAGGGAGATGCCCAAAACGCGTCCGGATTCACAGTCCAATGCAAACTGGCAAGAGCGTGTGTCTGACCTTAATAAAGCTTTGGGGAGAAGCTTCCTTGCTGCCCGAGTGCTTTCTGATCTTTGGACATTCCCCGGGAGCTTGAATATTGTAGCGGCTGTCCTGCCGCTTGAGAGCACCACTCCAGAAGCAGGCGATCACGGAGTCACTATGCAAGTGGCTTCATTTGTGGGGCAACAAGGCAGGATAGCAGCACGTCGCTCTCGCTGGGGCTCATTCGAGCTTTCTAATTATGGAGCATCAAATCACACGGACTTCAGCCCCCATAAAGCAATGCACAGCATCATACAGAGCAGCCAATCATGGGCGTGCAATCTTGCTGAAATTGGAGGTGGGGCCACATGGTGCTCTACGGACTGTATGCCGCAGAGGAAGGGAGATGCCCGAAACGCGTCCGGATTCACAGTCCAATGCAAACTGGCAAGAGCGTGTGTCTGACCTTAATAAAGCTTTGGGGAGAAGCTTCCTTGCTGCCCGAGTGCTTTCTGATCTTTGGACATACCCCGGGAGCTTGAATATTGTAGCGGCTGTCCTGCCGCTTGAGAGCACCACTCCAGAAGCAGGCGATCACGGAGTCACTATGCAAGTGGCTTCATTTGTGGGGCAACAAGGCAGGATAGCAGCACGTCGCTCTCGCTGGGGCTCATTCGAGCTTTCTAATTATGGAGCATCAAATCACACGGACTTCAGCCCCCATAAAGCAATGCACAGCATCATACAGAGCAGCCAATCATGGGCGTGCAATCTTGCTGAAATTGGAGGTGGGGCCACATGGTGCTCTACGGACTGTATGCCGCAGAGGAAGGGAGATGCCCGAAACGCGTCCGGATTCACAGTCCAATGCAAACTGGCAAGAGCGTGTGTCTGACCTTAATAAAGCTTTGGGGAGAAGCTTCCTTGCTGCCCGAGTGCTTTCTGATCTTTGGACATTCCCCGGGAGCTTGAATATTGTAGCGGCTGTCCTGCCGCTTGAGAGCACCACTCCAGAAGCAGGCGATCACGGAGTCACTATGCAAGTGGCTTCATTTGTGGGGCAACAAGGCAGGATAGCAGCACGTCGCTCTCGCTGGGGCTCATTCGAGCTTTCTGATTATGGAGCATCAAATCACACGGACTTCAGCCCCCATAAAGCAATGCACAGCATCATACAGAGCAGCCAATCATGGGCGTGCAATCTTGCTGAAATTGGAGGTGGGGCCACATGGTGCTCTACGGACTGTATGCCGCAGAGGAAGGGAGATGCCCGAAACCCGTCCGGATTCACAGTCCAATGCAAACTGGCAAGAGCGTGTGTCTGACCTTAATAAAGCTTTGGGGAGAAGCTTCCTTGCTGCCCGAGTGCTTTCTGATCTTTGGACATTCCCCGGGAGCTTGAATATTGTAGCGGCTGTCCTGCCGCTTGAGAGCACCACTCCAGAAGCAGGCGATCACGGAGTCACTATGCAAGTGGCTTCATTTGTGGGGCAACAAGGCAGGATAGCAGCACGTCGCTCTCGCTGGGGCTCATTCGAGCTTTCTAATTATGGAGCATCAAATCACACGGACTTCAGCCCCCATAAAGCAATGCACAGCATCATACAGAGCAGCCAATCATGGGCGTGCAATCTTGCTGAAATTGGAGGTGGGGCCACATGGTGCTCTACGGACTGTATGCCGCAGAGGAAGGGAGATGCCCGAAACGCGTCCGGATTCACAGTCCAATGCAAACTGGCAAGAGCGTGTGTCTGACCTTAATAAAGCTTTGGGGAGAAGCTTCCTTGCTGCCCGAGTGCTTTCTGATCTTTGGACATTCCCCGGGAGCTTGAATATTGTAGCGGCTGTCCTGCCGCTTGAGAGCACCACTCCAGAAGCAGGCGGTCACGGAGTCACTATGCAAGTGGCTTCATTTGTGGGGCAACAAGGCAGGATAGCAGCACGTCGCTCTCGCTGGGGCTCATTCGAGCTTTCTAATTATGGAGCATCAAATCACATGGACTTCAGCCCCCTTAAAGCAATGCACAGCATCATACAGAGCAGCCAATCATGGGCGTGCAATCTTGCTGAAATTGGAGGTGGGGCCACATGGTGCTCCATACGGACTGTATGCCGCAGAGGAAGGGAGATGCCCGAAACGCGTCCGGATTCACAGTCCAATGCAAACTGGCAAGAGCGTGTGTCTGACCTTAATAAAGCTTTGGGGAGAAGCTTCCTTGCTGCCCGAGTGCTTTCTGATCTTTGGACATTCCCCGGGAGCTTGAATATTGTAGCGGCTGTCCTGCCGCTTGAGAGCACCACTCCAGAAGCAGGCGATCACGGAGTCACTATGCAAGTGGCTTCATTTGTGGGGCAACAAGGCAGGATAGCAGCACGTCGCTCTCGCTGGGGCTCATTCGAGCTTTCTAATTATGGAGCATCAAATCACACGGACTTCAGCCCCCATAAACCAATGCACAGCATCATACAGAGCAGCCAATCATGGGCGTGCAATCTTGCTGAAATTGGAGGTGGGGCCACATGGTGCTCTACGGACTGTATGCCGCAGAGGAAGGGAGATGCCCGAAACGCGTCCGGATTCACAGTCCAATGCAAACTGGCAAGAGCGTGTGTCTGACCTTAATAAAGCTTTGGGGAGAAGCTTCCTTGCTGCCCGAGTGCTTTCTGATCTTTGGACATTCCCCGGGAGCTTGAATATTGTAGCGGCTGTCCTGCCTCTTGAAAGCACCACTCCAGAAGCAGGCGATCACGGAGTCACTATGCAAGTGGCTTCATTTGTGGGGCAACAAGGCAGGATAGCAGCACGTCGCTCTCGCTGGGGCTCATTCGAGCTTTCTAATTATGGAGCATCAAATCACACGGACTTCAGCCCCCATAAAGCAATGCACAGCATCATACAGAGCAGCCAATCATGGGCGTGCAATCTTGCTAAAATTGGAGGTGGGGCCACATGGTGCTCTACGGACTGTATGCCGCAGAGGAAGGGAGATGCCCGAAACGCGTCCGGATTCACAGTCCAATGCAAACTGGCAAGAGCGTGTGTCTGACCTTAATAAAGCTTTGGGGAGAAGCTTCCTTGCTGTCCGAGTGCTTTCTGATCTTTGGACATTCCCCGGGAGCTTGAATATTGTAGCGGCTGTCCTGCCGCTTGAGAGCACCACTCCAGAAGCAGGCGATCACGGAGTCACTATGCAAGTGTCTTCATTTGTGGGGCAACAAGGCAGGATAGCAGCACGTCGCTCTCGCTGGGGCTCATTCGAGCTTTCTAATTATGGAGCATCAAATCACACGGACTTCAGCCCCCATAAAGCAATGCACAGCATCATACAGAGCAGCCAATCATGGGCGTGCAATCTTGCTGAAATTGGAGGTGGGGCCACATGGTGCTCTACGGACTGTATGCCGCAGAGGAAGGGAGATGCCCGAAACGCGGCCGGATTCACAGTCCAATGCAAACTGGCAAGAGCGTGTGTCTGACCTTAATAAAGCTTTGGGGAGAAGCTTCCTTGCTGCCCGAGTGCTTTCTGATCTTTGGACATTCCCCGGGAGCTTGAATATTGTAGCGGCTGTCCTGCCGCTTGAGAGCACCACTCCAGAAGCAGGCAATCACGGAGTCACTATGCAAGTGGCTTCATTTGTGGGGCAACAAGGCAGGATAGCAGCACGTCGCTCTCGCTGGGGCTCATTCAAGCTTTCTAATTCTGGAGCATCAAATCACACGGACTTCAGCCCCCATAAAGCAATGCACAGCATCATACAGAGCAGCCAATCATGGGTGTGCAATCTTGCTGAAATTGGAGGTGGGGCCACATGGTGCTCTACGGACTGTATGCCGCAGAGGAAGGGAGATGCCCGAAACGCGTCCGGATTCACAGTCCAATGCAAACTGGCAAGAGCGTGTGTCTGACCTTAATAAAGCTTTGGGGAGAAGCTTCCTTGCTGCCCGAGTGCTTTCTGATCTTTGGACATTCCCCGGGAGCTTGAATATTGTAGCGGCTGTCCTGCCGCTTGAGAGCACCACTCCAGAAGCAGGCGATCACGGAGTCACTATGCAAGTGGCTTCATTTGTGGGGCAACAAGGCAGGATAGCAGCACGTCGCTCTCGCTGGGGCTCATTCGAGCTTTCTAATTATGGAGCATCAAATCACGCGGACTTCAGCCCCCATAAAGCAATGCACAGCATCATACAGAGCAGCCAATCATGGGCGTGCAATCTTGCTGAAATTGGAGGTGGGGCCACATGGTGCTCTACGGACTGTATGCCGCAGAGGAAGGGAGATGCCCAAAACGCGTCCGGATTCACAGTCCAATGCAAACTGGCAAGAGCGTGTGTCTGACCTTAATAAAGCTTTGGGGAGAAGCTTCCTTGCTGCCCGAGTGCTTTCTGATCTTTGGACATTCCCCGGGAGCTTGAATATTGTAGCGGCTGTCCTGCCGCTTGAGAGCACCACTCCAGAAGCAGGCGATCACGGAGTCACTATGCAAGTGGCTTCATTTGTGGGGCAACAAGGCAGGATAGCAGCACGTCGCTCTCGCTGGGGCTCATTCGAGCTTTCTAATTATGGAGCATCAAATCACACGGACTTCAGCCCCCATAAAGCAATGCACAGCATCATACAGAGCAGCCAATCATGGGCGTGCAATCTTGCTGAAATTGGAGGTGGGGCCACATGGTGCTCTACGGACTGTATGCCGCAGAGGAAGGGAGATGCCCGAAACGCGTCCGGATTCACAGTCCAATGCAAACTGGCAAGAGCGTGTGTCTGACCTTAATAAAGCTTTGGGGAGAAGCTTCCTTGCTGCCCGAGTGCTTTCTGATCTTTGGACATTCCCCGGGAGCTTGAATATTGTAGCGGCTGTCCTGCCGCTTGAGAGCACCACTCCAGAAGCAGGCGATCACGGAGTCACTATGCAAGTGGCTTCATTTGTGGGGCAACAAGGCAGGATAGCAGCACGTCGCTCTCGCTGGGGCTCATTCGAGCTTTCTAATTATGGAGCATCAAATCACACGGACTTCAGCCCCCATAAAGCAATGCACAGCATCATACAGAGCAGCCAATCATGGCCGTGCAATCTTGCTGAAATTGGAGGTGGGGCCACATGGTGCTCTACGGACTGTATGCCGCAGAGGAAGGGAGATGCCCGAAACGCGTCCGGATTCACAGTCCAATGCAAACTGGCAAGAGCGTGTGTCTGACCATAATAAAGCTTTGGGGAGAAGCTTCCTTGCTGCCCGAGTGCTTTCTGATCTTTGGACATTCCCCGGGAGCTTGAATATATATATATATATATATATATATATATATATATATATATATATATATATATATATATATATATATATATATATATATATATATATATATATATATATATATATATATATATATATATATATATATATTGCAACAAGATATCTCCGAGGGGAGAAAATCAATTCACCACAATTTTGCCTTGCGTTTAAGTTGTGCGTACCTCTTCAGGTAATTCACGCCGATGTTTTGTGCAACAGGGTGTCTCCCACGGGAGAAGGATGAGTCGCCACAACCTTGCCTTTGACCATTTATTCGTGCAGGGTGAACAGGACACAGCGTTTTGTCGACATGTTTCGTTTCTGCTGGAAACTTTTTCAAGAAGTTACGCCTGCCACATATTCAGTTCGCTGGTTGACTGCAGGTGATTTTTAACAATTTTAACGTAGCTCAACATAGCTCCGCCCCTTAAGAATCACTTCCGTTTGTAACTGGCATTCTGGTACCTGTAGTATGGTCAGCGTCCGATTTGTAAAATGTTTTTTTCAGTGGGTGGTGGATAATTGTCCTGTTGTGGTGCCAGCCACTTTTAAAACCTCTGCTCCGATGTCATGATGCTGGTTCCCCCTTATATATAATCATATATCAATATAACCAAAGCAGAGTTCGTGCGCTCTCAGGAAAAAGAGTCAGGAAACGCCAATTATAAGGAACACAGGTTTAATCCACACAACGCGTTTCGCCTTGCAGCTTGTTCACGTGTAGACGAGACAGAGACCAAACCATATTAATGAAGTTACACATGAACATCAAAGAAGGACTAGTGCAAACACAATTTAGGGTGGCCATCTTGGAGTGGTGTTGAACATACTAGAATAATATGTTAAAACAACAGAAAGCAAACGAGGAAAAACATCTGAATCCTGTACACATTGATATGCTAGATCAAATTAAAGTTAGTCATCTCATGATCAATAAATTCCCGTAAACTAATACTTGGCAAGTGCCCAAACAATGAGAATGGTAAATAGTCACAAATCAGACTTGATGTGGGAACAGCAAATCACTGGCTAGTGCCAAAGAAACCCCACGGCCATGAAGTGGATAAGATGCCTAATGCACCAGAGCAGCCCTTATGATGTTCAAAAAGACAGTGATGTATGGTGGTGACATACGTGATCTCTAACGGAGGAGTGCAAAGGTTAGGTAAGCCCGTGCAGTGAAAGTTCGTGAGTGGGCCCCTTCCTTTCCTCCTGTGAAAAAAGAGAAAGAGAGAAAAAGAAGAATGAAAATTATGGAAAATACTTAAAACATGTGTAGATACACAAAATGTAAACAAGGGATAACAGTTTCAGCATATAAACAATTACTATATACTTATCGTTACACTTATGGAGAGTCATAATACGCTAAACATATTAGCAAAAAAAACTCAGAAACAAACAGGCATACTAGTCAGTTAGAATATTGCTAACACATAGCATCAGTATGGACAGATCATTCTTTCAGGTGTATTGCTAATTCCTCGTCCATATTGAGACCCCTTGGAGTCTTGGTCTGAAAGTCAATTATATATCTGGACTCCTTTTTCCTTAATGCAAGGGCCCTATCCCCACCTCTGGGTTTCATCGGAACATGTTCCAAAATCAGGTAGCTACAGTCGGCAGTATTAAAATAGTGATACTGCTCAAAATGTCTGGCAACAGGATATTTGGGGTCATGATTGACGATGGCTCTCAAATGTTCCAAGATGCGTTTTTTGGCAGGACAGGTAGTGCTGCCAATGTACCACAGTCCACAAGTGCATATTATCACATAAATTACATAGTTCATGCCACATGTTAGAAATTGAGTGAGTTTCTTGGTCACCCCATTATAGACCACCGTTTCTTTATATTTGCTGTTTTTACAAGCCTTGCAGTGGCCACACGGGTAAAAACCAATAAGCCCATGCTGTGTTTTGGGGGGGCACAGGGTCACATCATTTCTAACCACCAGATCACGTATGTTCTTGTTACGTCTGTATGTGATAATAAGTCTATTGGGCATAGTACTACCCAGAGTGCTGTCGGATTTCAGGATGTCCCAGTTCTTGGTTATGAATGATCTTTTTGATTTTTTGAGAATCAGAGTTGTAGGTAAGAATCATGCGTGTGACATCATTGTCACTCGATGCAGGAATATCAGGTTTGTCCTTGAGAGTTTCATTTCTTTCTACACCTGCAACTCTTTTCAAAGCTTTAGTTAAAACCCACTGTGGATATCCACGCTTAAGAAATCTTTCCACGATGTTAGCACTTTCTTCCTGGAAGGTAAGATCAGTGTTGCAATTGCGTTTGGCCCTCAGCAGCTCACCATAGGGAATGCTCCATTTGAGGGATTCAGGGTGACTACTGAGGGCATGCAATACACTGTTGCCCGCTGTTGCCTTGCGGAATAATGTGGTACAAACGGTATTGTTCTCGATTTTCAGTTTGACATCAAGGTATTCAGTTTCGGTGTCACTAATGTTGCCAGTCAGAGAGATATTATAACTGTTACAATTAAGTTTCTCAATGAAAGCTGCTGCATCGTCTCTGGTACCATTCCACACAATAAATAAATCGTCAATGTAGCGGAGCCACATGACAATTTTAGAGAAATCATCCGAGAGGGTCGTGCTTGCGGTAATGTCCTGTTCCCAATACCCCATGAAGAGGTTGGCAAAACTGGGTGCAAAGCACGAACCCATCGCAGTACCCCTGATCTGCCTATAGAGGGCGCCATTGAAAGAAAAAATATTATTTTGGAGACAAAACAAAATCATTTCAATGATCATTTTCGTATGTTCCCGAAATCTCATGGCACGATTGCATAGGAAATGTTCACACGCTTCAATGCCCTGTTGATGGTCAATAATGGTATAAAGCGATTGAACATCAAGAACAACAAAAAGGTAATTCGGTTTCCAGACAAGATTTTCTATTCTGCACAAGAAGTCTTTAGTGTCTCTAATGTAGCTGGGTAATTGGCTGACAAATTCGCGTAAGAAAAAGTCGGCATATTTAGAGACATGTTCACTTACGCTGCCTATTGAAGACACAATAGGGCGTCCAGGAGGTTTAGTGTCATGTTTGTGTAGCTTCGGTAGAAGATACAAGATCGGAAGTTTGGGATAGTCACATTTGAGGTAGCAGTATTCTTCCCAGGTGAGCAGACCTTTATCTTTCCACATCACCAATTTGTCCCAGATGGAAGTGAGGCTCTGGTTGTACATCAACGGGGTAACTGGTATATAGAAAGTGTTATCACTAAGCTGGCGCATAGCCTCGTTGATATAGTCCTCCCTATCCTGGATAACAATATTCCCTCCCTTATCAGCTGGGCGAATAATTATGGTGTTGTCTTCGTAGAGGGTTTTAAGGAATTTACGTTGGTCAAATGATAAGTTATTTTCAGTCTTGTTCGTTTTACTTACTTGTTTGTGTCTGAGGTCAAGCAGATCATTAATCACACACTCATGAAAAGTATCAATACTGTCATGGGGGAGTATGGGCATGAAGGTAGACTTTATTCTAAAGTCAGTTCTGGCCGCCGCGTTTTGTTCGATTTGCATACTGTTCAGAACTTGGGTTGTACTAATTTGTGTATCAAAGTTCTCATCTGTATTGTCAAGTTCGGCTATGGTAAGCAGAGCATCAACATCCCCAATTTCAAAATTATTCATATGGTTATCATTCCTGGATGTGTTTCTGGCAGTGTGTCCCAGTCTTTTGAGTTTATGCCATTTATTCAGTTTCAGTTTGCGCACAAACTTAAATGTATCTATTCTAGTATCAGTGTAATTAAAGCGTGTAGAGGGACAAAAAGACAGTCCTAAACACAGAGTTCTCTTTTCATTCACACTCAAATCTCTCTTACATAAGTTCACAACTGTTTTGTTTTCCATTTCAGCATCCATTAATATTTCCTGTTTGAGCGCGTTGTGCGGTTTCCCATGGCGCCCTTTGTTTTGTCGGTGTTCCCACCGCTGTTGGAGTCGTTTCTTGCGGTTCCGGCGTTTCCCCTTGTCTTGCCTTGTCCGCGCCCTCTTCCTCGTGGTGTCGGTGATGCATGGTCTCTCACATTTTGTCGATCTTTCTGCATCACCCGGAACTCGTCTAAAAAATTAACTTGTTTTTTAGTTGTAGATTCCTCTCCAGACATGCTTCCTCCCGTGATGTTGGATTCTGTGTCACTTTGCAAGTTACTCTCATTAAGGACGCTACTCGTAGTGTCGTGGGCAGTTTCTTGTGATTGAGTTCTGTACAGATGGTCATATTTTTTGCTGAATGTTAGAATTCTTCCACACTCGTAATCAGCATAGTCTCTATTCATTTTCCGTTGTTTCCTAGCTTTAATTTCTTCTTCGTATTTATTGAGACGTTCCTTCATGGTGTCCTGTATTTTTTTCAGAGCATCTTTGTCTATTAGTTGGATCAATTCCTCTGTAATTTCTTGTATCTGTTTGAGTAATTCATCTCTATCAATCCAGGCGAATTTAATCAGAATTTCCATCATAATCTTGGAACTAGAGGCTGAATGTTCTGACCATGCTTTGAGCATTAATGGGTTGGGGCCTCCAGCATTCTGACTGAGCATCTTGTTGAAATATATATATATATATATACTATTGAATCTCTTCAATCAATCTTTCTTTGTGTATCTTTAATTGATTGACATGATCTTGTATTTGGAAACTAGAAACTTTCAAGTCCAGGATCTGCGATGACGGTGGAGAGGCAACAGCATTCACTGGTGTGGCAGAATCATTCTCTCCTGCAACATGTAGATCTGATGAGCAAGAATTAAACTCTATAAGTGTTTAATTAAACTCTATAAGTGAGAAGAGTCTCTGGTAAAATGTTAATATATTTCCCAGGGCCTGGGCAATCACCATGTGTCCTTTGGTAGACACCACTTGGAAAGGTTCTGCATCAAATGGAGCATCAGATTTTCGATTCCACATCTGGTGTGCAAGCACATGATCACCTCTTCTGGAGACAATGTTTTTCAGAAGTCATCTTTTGTCAGCCTAAGCTTTGATCTTTTGTTTATGAACCAAGTCCTTCTCATGAGTTGCTCTCTCATCTTTCTTTCTCTGATTGGTCCACTGAGGGATCTTGATTGTTATTGCTCTCCTTCAATGTTGCAGGACTTTCACTTGTGGTTGAGTGGGGTGTGAACGATAAGCTCTTAAGGTAGAATTTAATACAGTTTTTAAATCGAGCTTTTCAAAAGTAGTGTGCTGCACTGCTTTCTTTAGCATACCCATAAAACGCTTAACAAGTCAGTTGGCCTGAGGACTCAGAGGTGTGATGTTCTTATGTTTTATATTCATATGCTCTTAGAAATCTTTGAATTGACGACAGAGATGCCATCCAGTCTCTAAATGAATCTTGAATGGTAGTTAAGAGATCCTCAATTAAAGAAAATCACAAGTATTTGTCCACAATCACATCAGGTGATGACCATTGTTAAGTGGACCAAAAAAGTAAATGGCTACTCTCTCTCAAGCATGCTTCGAGAGTTCTGACATGTTTACGGTGTGTTGAGTAACTTTAGTAGAAAGGCAGTTGCACACATGAGAGGTTTTGCTTCCTTTTCAACCTGCTCATCAAGAAGAGGAAATCAGGCTCGGTCTCGGAGAGCTCGTTTTGTGGCAGCGATTCCACGATGTCCTTCATGGACCACTTTAATCATTTCTGCTGCAGACTCTCCGAAATCAAGATTCTTGACCCTCACTACATAACTCCTTCTTGAGTTATGGGCAGTTCATCTTTGATATTTTTGTATTTTTAATATTCATGACCACTGGTGAGAAGTTGAGGGTGTTGGTTCCATGACTGATATGTGATTATATCTTCCAACTTTAGCATATCATTACAATGGGTCACGGCAGTGATAATCTGGGCTAATGAAATGGCAGCTGGTATGTTGGAATTTACACTGAAATTGATATAGGCTTCAGCCTTCTTGGATGGAGTACCATGGCTCGCTGGAAAAGTAGTCAGCAGGGTTCTAATCCTTCCCTGGACAATGCACAATGTTATAATTGTTCTCTTGTAGTCATAGTCCCCATTGTTTGATGTAAGTAGGCATCTTGGGCTTTGGATTTCCAAATATAGTTAGTAAAGCTTGATGATCAGTGAACAGCATAAAAGGATTTTCATACAGGAATACTTGGAAATGTTCCCAAGACCATTCCATGGCCAATTTTTCTTTTTCAGGTTGTGATTAAGCACATTCTGTGTTGGACAAACTCCTACTTGCATATGCCACAATATGCCTTTGAGTAGTAGGGTGTCCGCTGTGCTGTGCAAGGATGGCCATTTACCCGACTAGGCTAGCGTTGACAAAAACCTCTGTATGAAACTTCGGATTGAAATATGCCATTTCTGCAGCATTCTCAATGGCTTTCTTACTTCATGTGACCAATGAAAAGGATTTTTTTTTTACATCATCTCTCTCAATGGAGCAGTTACAGTGGCAACGTCTTGCATATATATCTGGAACAGTAGCTGGCCATGCCAAGAAATGAACGCACCATGAAACATCTTGTGGGGGACAGTGCTTCTACTTTAGCAGGATTCAGTGTCATACTCCTATCAGAAAAGATATGGCCAAATCATTTTAACTTTGTCTTGTGTAACTCACATTTATCTGCATTCAAAGTCAAACCTGCATCTGCAAGTAAAGCACATACTTGTGTGAGATCTTTATCATGCTCTTTTCGTGTAGCTCCGAAAACGAATATGTCATTGCAATAACTGAACGCATTCATGACAGGCTGTATGATTTGTAGAATGACTTCTTGAAAATGTTCTGCAGATGATAACACACCAAAAAGTATTATTTTTATCGAAACAAACCAACATTTGTAGATAAGATTGTAATGTACCTGCAATTTTCAAGTTCCAACTGATAATAACCTTTATTCAAATCAAGGCGAGAGAACACTTTGGCATGATTTCATTGTGTTGTTAAGTCAACAATGTGTGGTCTGGATGTCATTCTCGTTCAATTGCCTTATTTGCCTGACACATGTTAACGCATATATGCACATCTCCTTCAATGTCCGTTCTTTGCACTACCACTATGGGAGAATCTTATGGCATGGCACCAGTAGACCAATAAATGATAAATGATGATAAATGATGAAGTAGCGATTCAGGTACTTTCTCAACAGCATCTTGTAAATAAAAAGAAATGTGTCTATGCCTTTGAGCAACAGGATATACATCCTTATTAACATGCAGCTTTACTTTGATAGTCTTAAACTTTCCTAATCCATGAAATAATGAAGGGAATTGACTTACTATTTCATTGTGTGCATTGATGTTGTAGTGTACAGAAATCATTTCCTTATCAGCAGCTATGCTGAACCTGAGTAGACAGGCACTTGAAGCTGTACCTTGAAGCATATGGATGGGTCTTTGCACATTTATTTTCTTGTGGCTCATCGTCACTATAAATTAACCTTGTCTTTTTAAGGGCGTCAATGTAGCCCTTGTATACACTTTGGTTTTCAATAGCGTAAGTTGCAGTAATGGATACAATTCATTATATTTATCCTCTGACATAATGTATATCGAAGCACCACTGTCGATGGTGAAAGGTACTGAGCAACCATTTACTTTCAGTGTAATCTATGATAAGGTTTGAATGACTTTGGTGCTTGGGCATGTCAACTTTTCTTTGACTGACATATTTCTTCACATGCGGTCAGTCCAGCGTGTACAAGCTTTTCTGAGATAAACATCAACAGGGCACAATCACCTTCTTCACTTTCACTTGACACATATCTAGACAAACTGTTTGATGATGATTTAGATGGCAATCAACTTCGTTCAATGTCAATTTGTCTTAACTGATGTCGCCGCTTGACCCTGTGGGTGCACATCGAACGTTACTTCTGGAACAATCCGTTGGCCATTTTGCCTTTGCGCCGTGATGCACTTGCTTTTCCCTTCACTTTGCAAACCATCACAAAATAGTTCTCCTTCCCACAACCTTTACATATCTTTCCAATGGTAGGACATTTGCCTTTGTGTTGAAATGAAAATCCACATCTAAAACACAACGTCTTTTTACCTGTAGACATCACCTTGTGTCCTTTAGACTTTGGTTTACTTTTCACACTCATGACTGATTCATTCTGGGCACCTCCGGCCTCCACGTCAGCAGCTTGTCTATCAGCACACTCTTCAGCTCTAGCGCCATTTACACTCACTCCAGACTAAGAGTTTCTCTCAGCATTCGTCATCTGAATGAATCTGACGAGCATCCATCATTAACTCTTAGACATATAGCTTCTTCGTCATTAAATACATTAAACTTACAGTGTTTTATGAGTGTGTCGAGTCTTTCCACAAATTCATCAATGGTTCACTAACTTTCTGTTGTCTGACAGGAAAATGTATCTTTCAGAATCTACATTCTCCATTACATTGAATTTAAGATTCAAAGGGGCCCGATGTAGGTAAAACACATTTACCGATTTTTAAATACCGAATCGTACCGAATCGGTATTTCCAAATCGGTAAATGATATGTAGATAAAAAAAATCGGAATTTTACCGAATCGGTACAATTCGGTATCGTGAGTCGATACGCACCGATTCGGCAAGTACCGATTCGGTATAGACAGAATCTGCCAATACCGAATCGGTAACTACCGAATCGGAAATAGCAATACACCCCATGGGCCAAAGGACCAATAGGAACGCGGCATTAATACCGAATCGGTAGTTTCCGAATCGGTAAAATCCGATTCGGCAATTACCGATTCGGTAAATGACGATTCGTCGATCAAGGAAACTGAAACTATTGACATCAGCCAATGAGGTGGAAGCACCCTCCCCCACAGGGTGTGGCAAGCCAGGTGCAACTCATCAGAACTTTCTGGAGAGGCAGCCTGAGCTGAGCAGCCACAGTGAGCAGCAGTATCCAGATCCCTGTGAAACATGGCAAGCAGCTCTGAGAGCCAGAAGGCTGAGCGCAAGCGGAAGAGCAAATTCAGCACCATGGAGCTGCAAGTGTTGGTGGAGGAGGTGGTGAGGGTACACAGGCAGCTGTATGGAAGGCTGTCCCTCACTGTTCCAGAGAGCACTAAGAGGAAGCTGTGGATAGAAATTGGGGAAAGAGTAAACGCTGTTGGTGTCACCCACAGGAGCCTGGACGACCTCAAAAAGAGGTTCTACGACATCCGCGGCGTCACAAAGAGGAAACTGGCCGAGCTGCACAAGCAGGCTGGACTAACTGGTGGAGGCAAGAACCGGGCGCCACCCCTCACTGACCTGGAGGAACTTGTGGCCACTACCATTGAGAGCGCGAGTGTTGTGGGAATTGGGGACCTGGATAGCTCATCCCGAGCTACAGCTACAGGTAAGAAGCATGCGCAACTTGACACACCATACGGGACACCTCCCCTTTAGACCCAATGCACAGCCAAACCCCAGCCCAGTACTGCTAGCAACAGACATGAGCAATGCATCATGCTAAATGTAGTCAGCAAAAGTACCCAAAAAATGCCACTGCAGAAGCATATTAAAAATAACTTTAATACTGCATCAAAGTATTTGTAATGAGATGTGCAATGCTTTAATGGTAGTGACTGTAATACATTAGCACTGAGTTGACAAATGCCTCTTTATACCTAGGGGCACCATCAGGCGGGGGAGCAGCAGCTACTCAAGCACCAGCTCCAGCACCATCAGCCAGTGCGGTGGCAGTGCCAAGCACCAGTGTACATACACAGGAGGAGGACAACAGCAGTGCCCTGGGCAATGAGGAAGACACTGGACATTCCCTCACATTTCCACACTCCCCCCGACTGTCTCTGTTTCAGACGCCCCCATTGCAGTTCTCCCCGGAGAACTCACCACCACAGAGCCACCCTGCACCTGCCACATCTCCTGCCAGGAGGATAATTGTTGCTCCATTAAACATCATGGAGGGAGCAGCGGGTCAGGCTCCAGCACAAAACCCTGTAACACCTGTGTCACCCCAGCACACACAGCAGGGCAGCAGAAATCCCCGGAGGCCACGTGCATCCAGCAGTCCACTTCCAGCACAGGAGGGCCGCGTGTTCCTAGGGCTGGAGGGCAGTATGGTCAGAATCCAGAGAATGCAGGCAAAATCAATCTTGGCCTGCCATCGCCAGTTGCGGCAGCACAACCTGCAGATGGGGGAGATGGCACAGGGATTCAAAGCATTTGTTGATAGCAACAAGGACATTGCAACAGGTATTGGGCGAATGACCACTGCCATCACCCAGCTCTGCAATAAAATGGATGAACATGAACACTGTCGCCGCAGGGATGCCCGCATGCAGAATAGGTCTATGAACCGCCTTGCTGCTGCAACCGCCCAGCTATGCCAACGTGGGGCAAACATGGAGGCCAGCCTCACCCAGAACATGTCAGAGGTGACTAGGGGCATGGGCCGCATTACCACCGCCATGGAGACACTACTGATATCTAACACAGTTGTCAATCCCGCCCTGGGCCTGGGCGAGGCTGGGGACAGCAGCAGCCGCAGCAGCCCGGCCAGCGCAGTGTCTGAGCCGCTGAGGCTGCTGGTCATACAGAAGGGGGTGAGCCACATCCTAGTGGGGCTGCTAAGCGCAGCAAGAAATAAGACTGCCAGGGCGGGTGAGGCAACCCGCACAATTGACATTTAACCACATCTTGTTTACCTTTTGTTTTGTTGCACATCAGTGCAGTAACGTTGTTGCAACATTATTAAATTTCCTTTTGGAAAACATACATTGACCTGTTTGTGCATCTGTACTCACTCAGAAATAGTTGTCTGTTATCTCCTGACGCCTGTATCTGCCGTCACTTGGTGCAGAGACTCCAGCAGGTTGTGGTAGTGGCACAGCATTGTCATCGTCAGGGTCCTCGAAGTCGGACAACTCAACCTCAGTGCCTTTCCTGACTGCAAGGTTGTGCAACATTGCACAGACAGCAATAATCTTGCAGCAGGTGATGGGGGTATATTGCCTTGCACCTCCGCTCTTGTGCAGACATCTGAACCTGCTCTTCCAGATGCCAAAGGTCCTTTCCACTACATTCCTCGTGCTTTTGTGGGCACGGTTGTACCTCCTTTGGCTGGGTGTTGAGGTGTTGAGGTAGGGGGTGAGAATGAACGAGCGGAGGGCATATGCACTGTCGCCTAGAAGGAAAAGGGGTGACATTACTCACATGCACACATGTACTTCACACTGCTATTTAGGTTATGGGGGTCTGACACTGTGTCTTACCTAGGAGGTATCCTTCACCAAATTCCCCTGCCATCAGCCGTGCATAAATTCCGCTATTCTGGAAGATATAGGAGTCGTGGGTACTCCCCGGAAACTTCGCAACCAGGTCAGTGATGACACACTTGGCATTGCAAATGACCTGGACATTTATGGTGTGCCGTGACTTCCGATTGCGGTATACGTATTCCGTGTCAGCAGGGGGGCAAATCGGAATGTGTGTGCCGTCTATGCAGCCAATGATGTGGGGGAATCCTGACATCTGGTAGAAGTCTGCTTTAGTCTGTACCAGTTCTGCATGGGTTGCAGGGAAGGAAATGTACTGGTCCATCCTCTGGATCATGGCGTCAAGGAACTTGTGGAAGAACCTTGACAGGCTGCTCTGGGTCACCCCTCCTGCCACAGCAACTACACTTTGATAGCTGCCAGACGCCAGCAGGTGTAGGCAGCATAGCACCTGCACATGCACAGGGATTGCGTGTGCCCTTGGGGTGGGGTGCTGCAACAGGGGTTGGAGGTCCCTAATGAGGTCTCTGATGGTCTCTGGGTCCAGCCTGTACCTCTGTAGGATCTCTGCATCTGTCAGCATGAACAGGGTGATCCGCTGTCTATACACCTGCTCCTGTCTCAGCCATTCCCTCTCTCCTTCCTGCTGTAGCCGTAGCCGTCTTGCTATGACATAGAAAGCTGCCATGTTGCAAGTAGAACTGCATTTTGGGTCCTTTTTTATAGGTTGCACCTGGTTACCACCTGATTCCAATCCATGGTAATTTCCGACTCTGAAATACCGAATTTGAGGCAAATTCGGTATTTCAGTGCTTACCTACATCTCATTCTTCAGCTTTTCACAACGAATCGGATTATCACCGATTCGGTAATTATACCGAATCGGTACGTTCACGATTCTGTAAAATCACCGAGTCGGTAGAATTCCGAATCGGAAAAAAGTAGGAATCTGAAAAGTCTCCGATTCGGTATTCTACCGATTCGGAGATTTTTCAGATTCCTACTTCTTTCCGATTCGGAGTTCTACCGACTCGGTGACTTTCCGATTCGGTAAAATCACCGATTTTGCCGGATTTCGGCCTCCTACATCCCGATGTCTCAATTCCGATCGGTAACGGCCGAAAATACCGATTTTCGGCCGTTACCGACCGACCTACATCGGGCCCAAAGTTTCTTTAATCTGACGGTATGTGATTTCTTCGTCAGTTCACAGCATCTTTCTTATGAATTCTTTTACACCATCACCAACAAGAGTTTTGAGTTATTTGATCATTATTTTGTTATCAGTTTCTTCAAGTGCATCAATAAAATCTTCAAATGTCTCTGTCCACACAGTCCATCTATCGTCAATAGTTTGCTTTTTGGCGGTATCAAAGGTGGGGATTGTTTCAAAAAGCCAGTAGTATTTTGACTCTTTATGGGAGTGGCGGTTAGAGATTCCTCAGAGGTTGTCGGTTGTCCTCTAGAACCTTCACCATCTGAACCATTTCTGAGGCCCTGCAATGGATCGGCCTCCGACTTGTACTGGACAGTCCGTGGTATGGCGACCTCCTTCTTAGTCTCCATCGGATAGAAGATTTGCATTTTGATAATCCTTATTTGAGCCTCTTTGGAAGACATGTGCATTGTTTGCCAGTTGTAATTGTGTACATATTTATTGCCTATGGTATGCCTATTGCCTTGTGGCAAAGCTTGTGTTCAATACAGTGGCCCTGCACTGGTTATTTTGATAAGTCAGTTACAAAGAATATAGGCCGGATTGCTTCACTTAGAAAGGATAACCATAGGCCTGATATTTTATTATGAAAGGTTATGACAAAGGCAGTAGGTCTAATTTTTTTAATAGTGTGAAGGTTCCGAAAGTGGTCCAAAGTCATGGTGCAGGTTCATAGGGATCCCCACAGCGGCCTTTTTCCTCCAGTGAGAATCACGATCAGGACACATTTCTTGCTTGGTCTTTGTGGTCCCCTCTGGCATATGGGGTCATCGTCTCTCCACTGCACAAGGCTTCGACCTGATTGGCACTGTAGATTTCCTCATTGTGGCCCCTCCTGGCACACATGATTGCCTGCTCACCACCGCACAAGGTCTACAGCCCTCTCAGCATGCAATCCTTTCACGGTGGCCCCTCCTGGCTTACCGGGTCACCAACTTTCCACCGTACATGGGCAACAGCTTACTCCTTATGGCGATCTCTTCACAATGGCCCCTCTTGGCATACAGGGTCGCCATCTCATGCACATGGGTAATGACCCGTTTGGCACAGTGAAGATCACATCTTACCTCACGGCAGCCCTCTACTGGCATACGAGGATCTCCGACTTTCCTTGTACATGGGTGAGAACCTGATTGGTGCAGCAGCCATCTCCTCAGACCTCACTAAGGGAATACACTCAACAAGACTCCCCACTGGACTTCGCTCCCCCCAATGCTCTCCTTTTCCTCATATGGCACACTACTCTTGGCAAGCAAGCAGGCGCTGGTTCTCTAGACCCCAAGGGCAAGTGGTCTTGGTTTCCTCTGTTATATCCCCTCACCCAGCTGAAAGACTAGCAGACCTGGTCACAAAGTGTTGTAGGCTTCTCTTCCTCACACAGCCTCACCAGCTGCTTGACAGCTGACAATTTTTGGGGTCTCAAGCGACCCTTTTTATACTCCATTTCCAGACACCAAATGTGATTTAGAGTTTGAGTCTTTGAAGTTTATGTTAAGGGTCTGCTTTATTTTGAAGTGCGTATTCTTCTGCCCTCTCTTCCCCCAGAAAGCAGTCTCACAGCAGGAGCGACTCCAAACCTCATAACCCCACAACACTGGCCAGGTGAGTGACAAGGAGGTCACACCTTGATGTCAGCTACAGTGACATGTGTATCAAAACGTTACCACAGTGCCCCAAGCCATTCTCTTCATGATTCTCTTATCAGGGCCATCTCCTTCCTGAGATGTGCCAAGGCCTCTTCCTCGTGACCTCTCACTGAATCAAAGACCACCTTTTGAAGTATAATGGGAAAGCTGACTCTGCAGCGTGTCTCACCCAGCTTACAGTAATTTAGCAATACACAAATTCTGCTAAATCCTCCTGTCTAAACATTCAGCAATGGCTCTCCCAAAATGGAACCCAAAGTCAGCCATGCACTGTACCATTCACAGGCACACATACACCCAGTACTTGCATATAGAATGTATGCACTGCTGTACATCCTTCATGTATGGTACTGATCGCATGCACACATATACTCAGCACATGCATATAACATACACACACAGCACAGTACTACATTACCCCTGTATTGTACCACTCACAGGCACACATATATACAGCATGTGCAGTGGCGGCTCCTCGAGGGAGTGCTGCTGGGCGAGGCGGGGGAGGAGTAGGGTGGGGGGTAGGAAACTCCGGAATGCGGCCGAACGGCGTTGTGTATATAAAAAAATAAATAAAACAAATTACATGGCGCGCTGCATCGCCGATTTGGCATTGCAGTGCGCACAATGTAATTCATTTTATTTATTCATTTATCCACACATCTCCGTTTGACCTCATTCCGGAGTTTCCTACCCCCACCCTGCCCCTCCCCTGCCCCGCCACCCCACAGTACTCCCTCGAGGAACCGCCACTGAGCACATGAACACCACACATGCACTGTGCAGCACTACACACGAAACCGATGTAGGCCCAGGGTGAGTTAAGCACACAGCAATAGAACTTTAAATGAGTGAGCCTGTAGGTCTCTCTCCAGTGACACAGGTAAATAGGACTGTTCACTCCTACTGATACTACACGGTATGCTGCCACCACTGTACTCATGCTGCTTAAATCCTGTTAAAGGCAGTGGCCTTTCCCCACTATGAGGGTAGCGCTTTGGGCACCCCTCCTGATCCAAGAAGACCACAGATGATTGTCACTGTGATAATCCTTATTAGGCCCTTTTAGGAGGGGTAGTATTTTTTTGGCAACAGTCATTTTGTACAAATGTGTCCCTTCCTGATAGTCTGCCTGATAGTTGCTTTGTAGGGAAGATTAAGCTCCAAGTTATAGGAACAAGTTTTTGTCATGGCAACAAAACAGTGACGAAGGCTTTAGGCATGACTGGTTCATGAAGAAACATTAAGTTAGATGTTATAGGTCTGATCTATTTATTTTGTGAAGTTAGATTAAAGGCAGTAGGCCTTACATATTTATTATGAAAAGTTACGTTGAAGCCAGTACACCTCTTGGGTAAATTCATCTTATACTGTGTTAATTTGCCAAATTTAATTTGTACCATATTTGTAATGTTATGAGTGTATGTCTGATAGCTGCCTTGTGAGAACGTTTATGCTCAATTCTACAGGTTTGAGTTTGATATGGTGACAAGCTACTGCCTAAATATATTGGCCTAATAGGATCATTAGGAAACATGTTGCCAGATGCAGCAGGTCTAATCTCTTTATTAAGAAATGTTGTAATGAAAGTGGGAGGTCTCAGTCTTGAATGTGAAAAGCAAATGTTAAAACCAGTATGCCTCTTAGAGTGGATTGTTATTATATTTGTCAAAACCAGTACACACATATTTTGTTACTTAAACAATCTCACAGATTATGTGGGGGTTAAGGGGGTTGGTGTTGATTACCCTCTCTAACCCTGAAAATGTTCGACCATCAGGGCATGACAGAAGATTTGCACTGTGAGAATCCTTATAAGGCCCACTTAGGAGGGGGTTATATGTTGTTTGGCCAACTGTAATTGTATACATATTTGTAATTTGTTCCATGCATGCCCAGTGTTTGTCTTGTAGCAAAGCTTATGCTCAATACCGAATGCCTGCGTTGGTTATGGTGACAAGCCAATTATGAATCCTACAGACTTGTGTGGTTAATTAGACATTTTAAGTTAAGTTAGATGTTTTATGGTTATTCTGTTTATCGTGACAAAGGCAGTAGGGCTTACATATTGATAGCAAAAACATATGAAAAAGAGGATAGGTATTTAAAGATAGATTCTTGTTACCCTGTGTTAAATCTGTAGACAGTTAGATGAAGTCTGACACATAGTGTCGGTAGTAGGTAGTAGGTAGTAGGTAAATGATTTGGTACCCAATCTGCCAAGCCCTATGGGTAGAAGAATTGCATTTGAAAATCCATGCGATGATTCACAGTTGTATATCGTTTTACGAACAGCAATTATCTAACTGTTTTTTAAATGCTCAGCATAGTCTTTAGCCCTGTGTATGTCTGACATGAGAGCTTTATCTATCGCCTAGCCACTTGATAAAAGAAAAATCATATACATACATGCATGCATTAACATAAATAGAGGGCCGTTGGCTCAGTGGCTCAGTCCTCTTCAGCCATTGGTCTGTTTGAGTGTCATTCACATTCTTTCTCCGCCAATGACAGCACAAAGCATGGAGCAGTGGGTTAGCCCATTTTAACTATTGGCTCTTTTGCCCTATGAGTGACTACACTTTGCATGATCACATGTGCACATCCACCTGAAATTGTGTTTCCCCAGTGCCAGGGCTTGTGTACCAAGCACTTTAGTTTAGTAGTTTCCCCTTTTATATGTCCCCCTTTTTAGGTCTCGCGACCTATCAATGCTCGCATGCGCATTGAGCGGAGCGAGAATTCAAGTGCTCAAAATCCTCGTCAAACTGTAGTGTAGTTCCTATTATCCCAATAGGCTCTGCGCATTGGAATAATATCTTCAATAGTATAGACCTAGGACAGAGGTTAACTAGGTCTTCTACTGACGATATTAGACTTAAAGTTTTGTGTTTGCCAGCTAGCTCAGAGTTCACTAGAAACTTTCTCGAATAGGCAAGGAGGATTTTAACCTCCCTGGATAGACAAGAAGGGATTTAGTTTCTGACAACCATAGAACATGACAACTTTGCTCTCCCCTAATCAAGAGTGTATCTCTAGAGTCGTGTGAAAACAAAAGACAACTTATTTCACTCAGTCAGTTCAGTGCATTCTTAGTTTCACCAGATTGTAGAGAAAAGGAAGAGACGGGCGTGTTCAATAAAAGAAGGTATTTATTGATCAGTCTCTTTTCTCGTACAAGAGAAATGGATCGCTACTATTGCAATACTTATAGTTAAGTAAAGTGCATACAGTAAAGACAGAATTATAAAATAATACTGTAAAAGCATTGATATGGTTTCTGAGCCATATGATACTTTAAAATGGATAAAATATATACATACATATATACATTGACTAATCGTACTCAACTGGTGCTTCTAAGTACGCCTACCCCAGTGTACCTGACCTAAGCCTAATACGTGGGCGGGAGTAGATAAGTAGCAGTTTAAGTTAAGTTTGTTTTGCCAAGGGACTGACTCAAGAATTCTCTGCAAGGGGTTATTCAGTTCTGTACCTGAGATCTAGAATGGTGGAGGGCTGGTATCTCTTATCCCAGGGGTTGATATTCCAGCTGCCTGCGAGGGCTGCTTGGAAACGCCGGAGCTGGATTTCTCGGCAGGAGAAAGGCAGCGTCTCTCTCTCAGCGCGTCAGGAAGGCGGGGCAGCGCCTGTGGGCTTCGCTCTCTGCTGGGCTCCTCGGCAAGTCTCGCTGCTCCAATCTCGTCACCACCGCGTGTGTTTGCTTAAGGCAATGTCGGTAATATTTATACCTGAAAGGTGCCGAGATTGACGTAAGGATGGACATATATACGTCAATAAGGATGTCATACGAACGGGTTCGTTCGCACATTCTTTTACTGAAGTTCTCGGTGAAATCAAAACAATGGCTACGGGAATTTCCCAGGTCGCTGTAGGTTTGATTTGTTCTGAGAACTCTGTATGCCTTATCAGGGGCTGGAGGAATAGTGCTTGCCTAATTAGATGGCATGCGTTATGACCTAATCAGATAACGCGCTTCTTTGCCGTGGTGTGGCTTAATCAGATAACGGTTTTTGCACCGTTGGATGGCTGCTAGTGAATTATTAACCAAACCAGGGTCAGGAATAGGGGGATCGATACAGTACCTATAGAAATACATCACACCCACTCCACGTAGACTATGTCCATATTTACAAATCTAGGCATAGTGAAACTAGTAGCGTTTGTGTATACCGTACCACCCCAAAATACATTCATGTGCATTCTGAAATTTGGAATTATGAAATATACGAAACACAATCACATGTACTATATGCACAAGCAGTATAATAATGCTAAACATATAACGCATATTTCAAACTCAGCATGAATAAATTGTGAAAACTACACATGAAATGGCTCTTTTATACAGAAGAAACGTGCGAGACCATTTCATCACAATCATAAAGTTTTGTATGAAAAATGCTAGAGGGTAGCTAATGTCTCTTGACTACCTAAAATAGAAATTCAGTTCTCTAAGAATAATGTCTACTTTAAGCAGAAGATAAGTGTCCCAAAAAATTGTAAATATTTTGGAATTGAGGGAGGTGAGAGGAAAAAAAATATTGTTCCATTTCATTGCTCTACTTTTAAAGTTGAAGGCCAAATTCAAGTTTGCAGGGAACTCCGTGTGCTAGCTTGCTCAAAGTCATTCCTTCTGCTCTGGTGAAAACATCATATCATTTAGACTGTCGAAAAAACTGTCAACAGCTTCTTGCGAAAGTTCCACTAAGTCTGAAAAAGTTGTTACCATGCATTCATGAGCATGATTGCCTCCATTGATGTTTTGATCAGCATAGCTGACTGAAGGTCGTACCTGATCGATGCTGCTTTCATCTCGTACTTCACTACCCCTCAATCGTAGTGGTGAAGTCTCCACGAATGCCGTCATCAGGATAGGTAGCCGCTGGGGGCAGCACAATGCATGAGCCGTTACCGGACCCAACAAGGTTTCTGCGTCCAATGGCACATCCGATTGTAGTGTCAAACAGGTGTCCAACACGCATTCTTCGCCGCATAGCAAGCACCTTAATACAGGCATAACACAACGTTGCCACATTGGTCAAAATGAAAGAAACCAAGTCATGTTCAAGTCCCGTAGCCGTGCTAGTCAAAGGACTCTAGTTATGCGGTCCCGGTAGCCAATGGCTAGGATCGTTTCTTCCCTTGTCGCAGGTGTTTTGTCTGTGACATGGTTTGCCATAGCGAAATAACAGGATCAAAAATAGGACGCCTGCCACCAGTCCCAAAAGGAGAGGAAGTCCGCCAAAGATGGAATGGACAAAGTCTGGAAAAATACCCAGGATGGCTTTGAATGGGGTTAAAGCTCCCGAAAACACTGTCTTAAATACATTTGAGACACCACTGGTATCAGAAATATTTAAGATTTCGTTCAGTATTTCTGCGAAATGTATGGGGGAATTTGTTGATAACAATGAATGAATCTCTGCCGTTGTCCTTGCAACTTGGAGATCATACGTTTCTTTTGATGACGTTAGCCTGGTCGGCGTCTGTAGGAGCACTGTCTTCATTCTGCTTAAAGTATCAATTCGAATAGAAGCAATTTTCAAATTGGGCCATAACCTTGCCTCCCTGTCTGGAGAATCGTTCGGGAACAATACTCGTTCACAGCACATGACCTTCCTAGTCACGGTTATGAGATAAGGTTTTCCGGGCAGCAAACTACAACATCTGCGATCTACTATTACAATGTAACTCCCGTTCGAGAGTCTCCTAAAGAATGGTTCTATTTGTGTTGCAGGTGTGCCTAGCTGGTAACATGAAAGGTTATTAGAAGTCCCTTCACAGGCTCCATGCAAGCTAATACCCTGACACAGAAGTGTACCGCTTAGTGATCTTGCACAATTATTGCCACTAAGAAACACTTTCTGGCCTTTATTACTGACACATTCGTGTGTATAGGGCAAGTTCCATGTTGACTTAATGTACCCTTTACCCAACCTTTCATACTGGCCTGCCTGTATATATTTTTGGCAGTATTGAAACCTGAAAGTAGATATCGGAATATTTATTATCCCATGTATTATCCATTCAATGACAGGTCGTTCTGACATTGTTAATGGTAATCTTTCTAGTTTTTCAATGCTCAGGATTGTATAATCAGCACCCTTCTGTGCCATACTGATTTGTTTATCAGTAAGGTTAAAGATATTAAATAATGACGTTGTGTTGATTAAACGCCAAGGCACATAGCCTGAACGCAGATTTTGTAACGTCCAGCCAAGCTGTACAATAGAACGCAATTGGTACTGACCGTGTTGTAACATCAGTAAGTCTTGCAATATTATATCGATTGCTGAAGACACAATGCTGTCCAGAGAATATATTCTGGAGGACAGAGTCATTAACCCATTGTCCACCACAGAAAGTGATTTTTCCAAATTAATACGGTCAATTTCCCGTATTTTTTCTGCTGTCTCAATTTGAGCTTCTTTCCAGGCTTCGTTATAAGCTGCATATATAGAGGCCGCTATGAAACGTTTTTGACGCTGTTTGCGTGGTCCCATAATGAAATCACGCAAGTCAGCACCTTCTGTAAGTAAAGTTAGGTGTTGCTTAATTTCTGCCAGTGTGGACATTTGTAGCCATTGAAGGCAGAGCTTGCCCACGCTGTAGGTGGTTACTATCCCTGGATGTTGTCTTTGGGAATATCTAGGGTCTGGCCTGGTCAATGTGAACCCCTGTATTTTGTTCAGGAATCTGTCTTGACAGTTATTTGTATCTGTGGGCCAGATCAACCATTGTTTCCATTCAGGATGTGTTCTGTTTTGGTTTAATATATGGTTTACGTCTATCTCAACATCTATAGAGCTATTATCGTTCACTGTTGGCTTTGGAATAGACGGTTTGTTTAAATCTTTGATTTTGGCTAAGCCAAGACAGGTAGTTTGTTGAATAGTGTCATTCAAAAATATAATTTGTTCTGGGATCATGCAGGCTCTAAACAATGATTCTATACCTTGTACTTGTCAATCTCTTGTACCCCAAACAGTTTTTGCTTCAATATTATTGTTCCAGAAATCAAAACCAAATGTATTCATTTGCTCAAAAAATGAATCTGAATATATCAATTTTGTGTTTGTAAGCATGGTCTTCATACCTGTCTTATTTGACAATTTGAAATAAAATGTTTCTGCTTGACTTGTGTTAAAACCTGAAAAGTATGAATATTTATCATAAAATGTTTTCGAGCTACCTTTTGGAGGAGTAGCACAATGTTCCCATTGGTTATAATTTAAAACATTTCTAGGTTGTGCAGATTTATGTAGATAATGGTTACCATAGTGGTTGTAACAGAACATCTGATCATAATTAGACGAACCCTGCAAATAATCATGTTCTGTAAATTTAGCAGACATCATAAGATCAGACATCATATCATTAATACTTTCAAAGTCCCAATCATCAGCAAATGTGCTTGGTTTTACAAAGTCGCTCAATGAGATCTTGAATTGGTGTAGATACTTCAGTATTTCAACCGGACCATAGATTTCATAATCAGTATTGTCCCATGCTACCCCGCCGGGTATAGGGTTGGCTGTAAGGTTGACTGAAGAAAGTTCTCTTTTCTCGATGTGTGAAGATGTGTGTGGTTTAAGGACCAAGTTCATTTTCTGGCTTGCTGTGTCCATTTTAGCATATTTTCCTTCGATGAAATGTCCCAAGCATAGTACCATGATGAGCCAAAGTATGAGGATAAATGCACCTAAGGCCACCCAAAATTCAATCCATGGAGAAATCAGATAGGTTTCTTTCAGCTGTTGAAAAAGTTCCTTAGCTTTATCTTTAAAAGTTTTTGTTGATGGCTGTTTCTTAGATTCACTCAGATCTTCAGATGAATCATCGAAGTTGATGAAGTAGCCGGATGCTGTTCTGTCAATTGTTCCAATTGCTTCTGGATTACTTTTTGTTCTAGAAGTTTCCTTTGTTTCATCAGCATACTCATATGTTACTTCATTGTAGGTTGGTGTGTCTCGACTAAATGTTTTTATTTGGGTTTTTAGAGGTTCAAGTTCCATTGCTTTGTTGCATATTCCTTGTTGATGTTCTGTGGGCATTTCGAATGTGATTAGCCTCTTAGTTTGAACCTCTGGATTTGTAGCAAACATCGGTGTTCTACTACTTCTTGGGAGTCCACTTGGCCTACTGTTTGTTATCGGCCACATGACTGTGGTTTTACCAGGTCGATGGATACAACTCTGTTCTCCTTTTTACCAGCAAGGGGCGGTAGTACTACTGATCTTGTCCCGTTGACAGACAAGACAGGAACTGCTTTCCTGTAAGAAGGCCCAAATTCCTTCTTTACCGCGATCTTCTCTCTGACTAGATCCCCGACTTTTGGAATCCAGACAGGTCTTGCTGGGACAGGTGGTTTCTCTTCAGTGGTTGTTGGCTGTTGTTTCAACTTTATGTTGCTCAGGTCTTTTCTTGTTTCATTTAAGTCCTGCAAAATAGCCAAACGATCTTTGATATCAAAGCTTTTGTCTTTAACCACTGAAGTCTGACTGTCAAGATCTTGGATCATCATTCTAGTCCCAAACAATAGTTTGTACGGACTGAATCCCCTCAGAGAATCTCTTGGCAGGTTATTTAGACTACGTTGGACACTTATTAGATGTTTGACCCACCCAGCTCCCGAACCTAATACCTTTGCTGTTATAGATTGCTCTATGCCTTGGTTTTTTCTTTACACCATCCCGTATCCCTCAGGAAGGAAGTGAGAAGAGTCCCGCTATGCAATGCTCATTTGGCCATACCTCCCCATAAGCTTGAGGGTTAAAGGGGAAAATATTGGTCCAAACGTAGCATGCTCCTAGCGTATATGCCATTATAGACTCGCAAATCTTTTTATAACAGTCCAGACGTCAGCCGAGCGCTGGGGTCTACATTATAAGTGAAAGTTAGTCTTTTTGTGTTAATCTGACGCTTTTTTTTTCCTTTTTGTTGGTTTTATAGACTATTGTCTAGCCCTTCTGGAGTGAAACGCCATGGTAATACACCGTTTCTCTCGCCGCTGCGATCTCTGTTGCAGTCTGGGCAGTTTTTTACAAAAATGTGGTGATGCAGGCTCATGCCTGGCCACCAGTACACTGATTGTAATTCTTCCAGAGAATCTTTAAGCTTGAGGTGACTAAGACCCTCACCCATATGTGCGTCCGCTATTAACAAGCTTCTCCTGTCCGTGTTTGGAATTACTCTATCCCCCACTCCAGGGATTCGAGCAAAAGGAACGGAGTTTGCATCGATTATGTATGTATAGTTGAGTGGTTAATTGATCGGTAGCGCTGAGCAGTCGCCCTTTGATGACGTTTTCACCGCCAGCACTGTTTCACCGTCAATGTTTTTTACTGTACGCTTTTTTGTAGCTACGGAAGCCGGTTTAGTTGCTACCGCTGTGGCTGTCTTAGCCAATGAATTCCCTGCAGCGTGAACGCCATCACGCTGATGACTCAGTGAATGTATCACGTGAGTCTTTGGTAGTTCTTTCTTTAAAAGAACTACATGTTCCCAAAGCGATTTTTGCTTTATTGTTGCACCTGTGTCATCTTTGTAACCGTTTACAACCCATTTCTGCAAATCGTTGTTGTATGATTTGACGCAGTAATACGAATCGGACACTATAAGTGTCGGGAATTCGCGAACGGCATTATCTAGCGCCATTTTCAATGCTATTATTTCAGTCTGTTGTTCTGAATTAGTTTCTACTGAGTGTGTTTTTATTAATAGAGGTCTCAGTTTTCCTCCGCGCCATACTTCTTTTGTAATTTCACATGTGGGGTTGTACGCTTGTTCTCCCCACCCAGGTGGTTGAGCATGACCGTCTGTTTAAATTACACAGGCGTACTGTCGTAAGGGCAGAATGTCAATTGGCAGAGGGTATTCTCTCTCATATTCTAGATATTTTAATTCTTTCAATTCTGGATCAAAATAGTATTTTACTTTGTCCGTAGCAATTGAATTTACCCATTGTATCCATTCTGGATTCAATGCTGTAGTCGGTAAATTACATAGGGTTGTTAATGCCTCAAAGGCTGATTCTGCTGTTCTGACTGTGATACGTCTACCGTCAGCTTTGTATTTTTCTTCTGCTATAGCCGTTTGAACTGCATGAACAAATTTTTCTTTAATACTGAACTTCTTTTCAGCTTCTGTGTACAAGTGTGATTTGTATTCAATTGGTACCTTTTCTCCCTCATTAGAGGTCAGGTATGTGAATCCGCATCTTCCTGGGGTGACTCGAATCACAAGGTTGCGTGTGTTATCACGTGTTTGTAATTTTGTTTTAATTAACATGTCTGTTTGTAAAGATCTCAAAATTTCTGTGTGTTTTTGAGTCCAATTGATTCTTTTAAAATCTGGTTTTATTAGATTATAAAGGGGTTTGACCCTTTCTGCGTAATTTATAATGTAAGTTCTTCCGAAATTCAGGAAGCCTAGAATTGATTGTAGGTTTTTTAGTGTTCTAGGTGCTTGGATTACAGCACATTTCTCTAGGAAATTGTCAGCCAGGCTTTTGCCTTCACTTGATAGTTCATATCCTAAAAACAGGACTGTTAGATGGGCAATTCTTGACTTTTTAAAGTTGAATTTGTAACCCTCTGCTGCGAACCCAAGTATTATGGTGTTCACTCGCTTCAAGTGAGTATCCAAGTCATCATCGGTTAGATAGATGTCGTCGACATAAGATAATGCCTCGTCATCATAGGTTTGTAGTAACTCTGTTACTCTCGCTGAGAATAACCCTGGGCAGTTCTTGAACCCCTGGGATAAACGACAGAATTTTTTTTGCGCGCCATTTATTGAGAACGCGGTCAAATATCTGCTTTCTGGTGCTATATTCTGACAAAAGAATCCATTAGAGATGTCTAACGTTGTTTTGTACTTTTTGCGCACTATGTTATTCATTAGTGCAGCACTATGCGAGTTTTGTACTGCAAAGGTTTTGCAACATGAGTTAAGGTGTCTGTAGTCCAAAACAAGACGATATGAATTGTCTGGTTTGGAGACAGGAAACAAAGGATTATTCATTTGTGAGGTGCAAGTTTCAATCACCCCCTGGTATTCAAGTTGATCTAGGATCTCTTTTACCTGTTTTTTAGCTTCTTGCTTAATCGGGTACTGCCTCTGTGCAGTAGGTTGGGATTTTAACTGGATTTTGTGAGGAGGAGAGTCCTCATCCCATCCCGCATGATTTCTATATAAAGCAGGAGCTTGAGCTACTGCCCACTTTCTTGCAAGTGTATATTTTTTATGAATTGGAATATGATTTGAGAAGGCAGGCATAATTATTTCTTCGCCATGTGGGCACTCCCTGACAAACTCGGGTGGCCAGTCTCGTTCAGCTAGAAGGATGTCATAGCCCTCGGAGAGATTATCCCAAAATAGACCCCTTATTTTTCTAGTCTTATCCCCCTCTATACGTAATGTTATTTCATATATTTTATGAGGTTTGCTAACTCTGGTATCGGCAGTTTCCACCTGAATGTATTCATTCGTGTCCACTGTCTCCAGATGATTCATAAGGACTTTGCGAGCTATGCTCACTTCTGCTGCGCTGTCTAGCATTGTCTGAGCCCATTCTCCGTTTTTCAGCTGTGTCCTCAGTATTCTCGGCATTGTTGATTACTTTAATACTGGCTGCCTTCTTTTTTGGAAATTGTAATTTTTTATTCAGATGAGCAGGTTCCTTGTCTTTGGACTTGACGTGCTCTTCCCTGTGTTCTGATCGTCCTCTTCTTTCCGATTTCTGCGAGGAAGTCTGAAAAGATTGAGAGGGACGTGTATCAATATCTTGATATCTATCAGGTTTTTTTATATTATCCCTATTTCTAAGGTTGTATTTTTTCACAGAGGGCTCCCTTTGGGGAGACTTGCCTCCTTGGTCAGGAGATCTTTCTCTCCGCCGAGGAGACCTTCCTCTGGACTGGAATCTTTTTTCTTTAGGATTGGATTGTTTATTTCCATCCCAGCTCTTTTTTTGAGTGTTTAAATTATTTTTAATAAATACCTTTTCAGGACTTTCAACTAGTTGGGGTTTCACTGGTATTCCACCCAAACTATCTCTTCCTAGTTCTTCATAGGATTTTTCTATAATTCTGGCAATTTCAGATGGTTGGTCTGCTATATTTGTCTCTTTTAACCTCTGGCGGATCGCCACATTTGCTGCCTCTCCCTTTATGTTCGCTAGTAATATTGCCGAGACCTGCTTGAAGTCTTTCAGTAATTTCATACCGAGAGTTAAAGCAGGTTCTGGACCGTATTCATCTTGAATTTGTTTTAGCACATCTGGTATTACTGACATGGATGGTACACCATGTGTTTTTGTGTAAATGGAAGCAAAGACTGTTCCCCAAGTGTCACAGTCCTCCACGTGTGGTGCGATTCCCATTGGAAGACAGATAGTCAGAATCCTGTGTTTCTCAACAGAGGTGGTATCTGGGAACACCGCCTCTATTTGAGTGATTTTTTGTGCTAGCCAGAAAGGTATTTGTTCCCGTTTTGCGGGTACTTTACCTAGACAGGACTGTATGTTCTGTGGTGTAATTTTATTTGTGTTCCCCTGATGAGGGGTCAGCTGTGGAATTTTAATTGCTGGTTGGACTGTTGAAGTCCGCATTACATATTGGACTAATTGTCTATGTATTTTTATTAATTGTTTTAGCTGTGCTAAAAGGTCTGCTGCAGGCATTTCTTCAATGTCTGGATGTGGTGTGTATCCGGCTAGGACCGGCCACGTTGCTCCTGGTCTACCTAGTGGACCGAGCCTGGTGATGTGATTATTATGTTTTAGGGTGCCATTAAACAAGAGCAGGTGCTCTTGGAATTTGAGTGGTATTTCCACCTCCTCAAAAGGAATGTACTCATTAGGAGGTTCCTCTGTTTTGTAATAGTGGAAGACCTTTGTTACAGCGTTTGCTGCTGGAAAATTTATCCATGAATAGAATACCTCTGTCTGCCGACATTCGGGTGCCTCAATTACGAATATGACTGTACCACCTCTCGATGTCAGTCCATTTTCTATAAGTTTTAAAGTTATAGATTTTCTTATGTTGACCGGGATCAGTATTATATCTGGGTCATTTCCCTGCATAGTAGTATCAGCTGCTACGAGTTCAGCTGCTATTCTAGCTGTCTCTCTTTCTTCTTCACTGTCTGTCATTTTACCGACAGGAAGGTTCTTCTGTTTGTTTACAGATCAGGTTTCCACGGAAACAAAGATTGGATGCACAATATTTTGGAACAGTGTATCCTTCAACGTTGAATAAACCAATAACCATACATAGGAGTCTCCTCCTGCGAAGTTTGGCGGATATGACCTTTCACCCACTCCAGACGTCTTTGGAGTATTATGGGAAAAAAGGGGCTCTGTGTGAAAAAGCACGACTGAGTTACTCTAATGTCTTGCGTTAGTTTTATCGCCTATCCAAACGTTTGGGCGCCATGTTGTGTAGTTCCTATTATCCCAATAGGCTCTGCGCATTGGAATAATATCTTCAATAGTATAGACCTAGGACAGAGGTTAACTAGGTCTTCTACTGACGATATTAGACTTAAAGTTTTGTGTTTGCCAGCTAGCTCAGAGTTCACTAGAAACGTTCTCGAATAGGCAAGGAGGATTTTAACCTCCCTGGATAGACAAGAAGGGATTTAGTTTCTGACAACCATAGAACATGACAACTTTGCTCTCCCCTAATCAAGAGTGTATCTCTAGAGTCGTGTGAAAACAAAAGACAACTTATTTCACTCAGTCAGTTCAGTGCATTCTTAGTTTCACCAGATTGTAGAGAAAAGGAAGAGACGGGCGTGTTCAATAAAAGATGGTATTTATTGATCAGTCTCTTTTCTCGTACAAGAGAAATGGATCGCTACTATTGCAATACTTATAGTTAAGTAAAGTGCATACAGTAAAGACAGAATTATAAAATAATACTGTAAAAGCATTGATATGGTTTCTGAGCCATATGATACTTTAAAATGGATAAAATATATACATACATATATACATTGACTAATCGTACTCAACTGGTGCTTCTAAGTACGCCTACCCCAGTGTACCTGACCTAAGCCTAATACGTGGGCGGGAGTAGATAAGTAGCAGTTTAAGTTAAGTTTGTTTTGCCAAGGGACTGACTCAAGAATTCTCTGCAAGGGGTTATTCAGTTCTGTACCTGAGATCTAGAATGGTGGAGGGCTGGTATCTCTTATCCCAGGTCTTGATATTCCAGCTGCCTGCGAGGGCTGCTTGGAAACGCCGGAGCTGGATTTCTCGGCAGGAGAAAGGCAGCGTCTCTCTCTCAGCGCGTCAGGAAGGCGGGGCAGCGCCTGTGGGCTTCGCTCTCTGCTGGGCTCCTCGGCAAGTCTCGCTGCTCCAATCTCGTCACCACCGCGTGTGTTTGCTTAAGGCAATGTCGGTAATATTTATACCTGAAAGGTGCCGAGATTGACGTAAGGATGGACATATATACGTCAATAAGGATGTCATACGAACGGGTTCGTTTGCACATTCTTTTACTGAAGTTCTCGGTGAAATCAAAACAATGGCTACGGGAATTTCCCAGGTCGCTGTAGGTTTGATTTGTTTTGAGAACTCCGTATGCCTTATCAGGGGCTGGAGGAATAGTGCTTGCCTAATTAGATGGCATGCGTTATGACCTAATCAGATAACGCGCTTCTGTGCCGCGGTTTTTGCACCGTTGGATGGCTGCTAGTGAATTATTAACCAAACCAGGGTCAGGAATAGGGGGATCGATACAGTACCTATAGAAATACTTCACAAAACCAAGGGCTTCTTGGTGCGGTTTTCTTTGAGTTCACGTGAATCACGTGAGCAAACAAGCACGCGCATCAGCCTCCCTCCCTCCCTCCTAATTGCATTTTTTCACGGCCGCACAGCACATCAAAGGGCTTCTCCCAGCGTGTGCTGTGCGGCTTCTCCTCCCCTAATTATTCATGGCTGGCCGGTCACATGTAGCTGAAATTCAAGCGTCTCCTTTAAAGTTATTTTGAATTCCTTTGCAACACTTCGTTTTAAACAGGGAGATTTATGGCAGATGCTGGAATTCCAAGTTTCTTTTCCAACCTCCGCCTACCGTTCCTTCCTTTCTTTACAGCGAATCTTGCGATAAGTGCTGTACACGGGATCCTGTACTTGTTTTACTATATAGGTTGCTATGTGGTTCTCTACTTTCCAAACAAAACGGTATTATCTATGTAATTTTAATGCTCAGTACAATGTCATTGTCATCTACATGGGCATAGTAAATCAGTGCTGGGAGATTGGCACGCCGCCTGCGTGTTTAATAGTATTGAACAACACGCTTTATAGTTTCAATATCTGAAATATGCAGCCAAGATTTTTCTTTGTAACTCCCAGTTTCCGTACCAGCATGTCAAACTAGCAATTTACTTGCATTCACTTTCTGAAACTGATAAAATCGTATGGAAATACAGTTTGCAAGAAGTCTTTATCTGAACTCCCCAAAACATTCCATACATGTTGATAACGTGTAAGCGCGGGGATGTGGTTTTCACGAGGTCCAATGTTCACTGAACTCCCAACGTGTATCAAAGCCTAATCTAGCAGGAAGTGCGACACCGCGGCATTCCTCACTGATGACTCACTCAAGCGGAATGTAAAATCTCGGTCATACGGTAATCTATCCGGGGAATTGACCTTTATAGTAAACAAAATGCACAATTTGGCAAATTCTGAAGTCACTCAGTGGTGCTCACCATGCAGGCTTTTATTACCCAGGCAAACTATTCAACAGAAAAAGGAGATTCCCCAAAAAGACACGTAACACCTGAAGGGCCAGCAGACCTCACCAAAGCTATTCAGGGTGCACAACTGCACCCAGCTCTACATGTCATTCAGAGGAAATCACCAAAAGAGGCTTCGCACGGGGCACCGGTATTTACAAACAATCCGCTCGAAATGTTCAGGCTGTCTCACATTTCACTCAAATCAAGTTATCTCAAACTCTACCCATCGTGTTAAAAGGAATGTTCTGGTGGATGTTTATTTACAGCTTACAACTTCAATGTGTGAACTACAACAGCGCCTTTCCTAGCATGCAAGTGAAAGTGAAGCTCCGATGGCCCTCAGTTTTGTTTCAGCGCTGTGTATTTATGTGAACTCCATGTACAATTTCACGCAGCTGGGATTTACTCTGCAGCCCTTTCACTGAAAAGATTTACTTGACAATGCAGGCAGGTTCACCGCGCATTAAAACCCCATCATTACCCTAAACCAAGGTAATCTGTTGTCTGCAATGTAAACCAATGCCACAAACAGCCAAGTCTATTTTAACAGGCCGGGGACGAGCTTTAACTGCTATTGCCCACTGGTACCTAAGGTTTTAGTTTATTCTATTACTAACAGCAGCAAATGTATGAAAAGGCAACTTGATAAATACAACTCTATGAGGAATAACTTTCTGGAATTACAGAGTGGAATCACTTAGTATCTACAATCCAGAACTTTATGTATATATTGCATCAACGTCTTGCTTCATTCTGGTTCAATATCTTGATTTACATGGGTTGTTATGAAAACGGGATTCTGCTTTAATTATTTTCAAAAGATGGTACGTATGTCTATGTACTTATGTGGTTCTTAAGTCAAATTTTATAAGGTAACATTTGGAATGCCCGATTGCTTCCACCACATCCACATCCACCACCACCAACATCATGTCTACCACCACCACGTCCACCACCACCACACCTACCTCCACCACCACCACGTCCACCACCACCACCACCCTCATGTCCACTACCACCACCACCACATCTACCACCACTTCCACCACCACTACATCCACCACCACCTATATCCACCACCACCACCATGTCCACCACCACTATGTCCAGCACCACCACGTCCACCACCACCACGTCCACCACCACCACCACCACCACACCCACCTCTTCCACCACCACGTCCACCCACACCCTACCACACCACCACTTCCACCACTACCACCACCATGTCCACCACCACTACCACGTCCACCACCACCATGTCCATCACATCCACCACCACGTCCACCACATCCACCGCCACCACGTCCACCACATCCACCACCACCATGTCTACCACATCCACCACCATGTTCACCACCACAGCCACCACCACCACGAGGCCACTACCACGTCCGCCACCACCACCACGTCTTCATCTACCACCAAGTCCACCACCAAGTCCACCACCAAGTCCACCACCAAGTCCACCACCAAGTCCACCACCACGTCTACCACCACGCCCACCACCACGCCCACCACCACGCCCATCACCACGCCCACCACCACGCCCACCACTACCACATCCACCACCACATCCACCACCACCACCACTACCACACCCATCACCACCTCCACCACCACGTCCACCACATCCACCACCACTACCTCCACCACCACCATGTCCACCACCACTACGTTCTCCACCACCACCACATCCACCACCACCACCACCACACCCACGTCCACCACCACCACGTCCACCAAAACGAACACAAAAATAAAAAATGTGTCATTTACAATACCAGTAGCTCAAACTTTTCTAATGCGAGACCTATTGGCAACGCCAGTGCTTGTTTCTTTCCTTATCTCTTGTTATTACATTTTATTTATTTATTTTTCCACCTGGCAGCTTCCTTGACAGTGCTAGCTTACAGCTCATTTCATCTGCAGTGCATTGTAGCCTGCGTGGCCACGTCTTCTAAATAAGGTGGCCAAATTGAAGGATATCAAGGATGTATGTCACTACAACCACACTTTTACAACGCATACCTTTACAATGCATTTTTTACAACACAACATCCATTACAACACATTCCATTACAACGCATGCCATCACAACAAAAATTAAAAACTACATTTACAACGCATTCCATTACAACGCATAATACCTTTACAACGCATACCATTACAACGCATAACATTACATTGCATGTTTGGTAAGTATTGGATAGTGTAGGGGTAAAATTTACTATTCTAACTCCAGGGGGTGCAACAGTAGGGTAAGTGTTGGATAGTGTAGGGGTACAAATTACTATTCTAACTCCAGGGGATGCAACAGTAGGGTAAGTGTTGGATGGTAATGTTATGCGTTGTAATGGTATGCGTGTAATGACTGCGTTGTAAAGACATGGGTTGTAGTGGTGTGCGTTGTAGTGTCATGCGCTGTAATGGTTGCGTTGTAATGGCATGCGTTGTAATGGATGTTGCGTTGTAAAAGTTTTGTTGTAATGGTAGTGCATTGTAAAAGTTGCATTGTAAAGGTTGTTTCCCGGATATCAACCGTAATATATCATTTTTTAGCATTTCAGGAGGACCACCACATTTAGAAGCAACATGTAAGACATTTTGGACTGGTGCAGGAATTTATCTCTATTCACAATACCATTCTGAGATGGTCGCTCAACACTATCAATGCTATGTTTTTTCTTCTTCTTAACTGTAAGCACGTGCCCACCACGTTAAAGTGGCAGCGTTTTTCTTCTTTAAATTTTTCTTGCATATGCTTGTTGAAAGTGTGTGTGTGTGTGTGTGTGTTTTATTGTTCATGTGTGAACGAATGAATGTAGGAATGAGTCAGTGGATGGATGACTGGATACATTAAAGCAAAGATGAGTGATGCAGTGTATATATGATGGGGTTTTCAGTACCTAAACTTACCAGTAACTGTAGAAGCACTTTCAGTTAGCAGCCAAACCTATTGGTTTTGCCAATGCTTGTTATGTATATTTTCTATTTAGTTTCATCTTTGCAGGTGGCTAGTTTGCTGCCAATAAAAAAGTTAAGTTCTTCTACAATTAAGCCGGCTGTTGGCTACATAACTAGTTTATGGCAAAACGTGAGGGCATGTGTTACTACATGACAACTCCAATTACCATCACACACAGGAGCTTGATCACATGGGGTATTAAGCCAAGGACTGGTTGTACTTGTGCAGAAGCGTGTCTGTAGCAAAATATATAGTTTTCCAAGGTCCACAGTGCAATTGGAAAGCAGAGAAGAAGGTGTATTAAGGCCATGAAATACACTTGAAATTACTTTTGGGCTTGCAGACTGTGTCCACAGTATGGACGTTGGAATTCAGCTGTGACTTCTCATGGTCTGATGGTGCAACCTACAGGTGCTAAAGTTTCCCTGTAGAAATGGCTTTTTCTGAAGTAGTACACAGGCAGTATGTTGTGAAAATATAAGTGCTTTCAAAATGGCCCACTACACTCCCAAGTATAGTTTCTAATAAGCTGAAACACATATGAGGTGCTGCAATGAAACAAACTGAAAGGACATGTATTGCCACGTGAAAAGCTACAATAACCTAAAAGCTTTAGGACTTCGGTATACTAACTATGAAAATAAAGACTTAACGTAATTGTGAAGTATAAAATGAGCAACAAAATATAAAATTACAAGGTCCAAAATGTATTCGGTGCACAGAAAGCGAAGAATGACTGAAAATCCACTATTAAATGCACCTGCAAGTTAAGCCCTGGTCGAAGGAGTGCGGCCACATTATGTGTTTCAGACACTTGGAGACCAGCCACATAGAAAAAAAATGAATAGTTACACAGCCACTGCCTACATCCTAATATTTGTCTTTTCTCTTTTTAGGTCGAGCATTCGAGACCTCTTGTATACTTTAGTATACCTCTTGCTTATTAGGTCGAGCATTCAAGACCTCTTGTATACTTGCTTACTTGAATGTGGACACGAGTCGGACGCGCGCTTTTTCAGTGTCAGATTTGTCCTTGTGAGCGGGCTTTTGCTGCTGGCTGTTTGCTGTGAATGTGTGCGAGCGCTTTCGATTTTCGGCGCCCCGGGGGAGGAGGAGGCCGGTGGAGAGGAGGAAGGAGCGGCGCAGATCCCCTCCTCGGAGACCCGGTGTAGGTATCGGCTACCCTCCACGCTCGCTCTCAGAAGGCATTGAAGCTGAGCAAACCTCCTCGTAAGCAGCACCGATTTCGCCGGCTGCCCTAAGTCTTCCGCTTGTTTATCCTCTTGCTAGTCCCAACTCCCACTGAGACACAGGCCGTCTCTGTTTGCTTTGCTGGGGAGAGCTGGCTCCATTACACTCTGGCCGCTCTGACCAGACACCGGCCGCCCGCTGTCTTCACTAAGGGCCTCCCACGGTCCTCGCACTCCGTTTCCTCACTATTCTCAGCAGCGCTGACTGCATACAGTCATTTCGCCAACTCTCCGCCCCTCGCAGCAGGCCCTTTTCCTCCACGGGTCGCGCAGGAGGGTGCTGGCACCACTCTGATCGGCCGCGGGCTGCAGGCTTTCTTCTTTCTGGGCACTTTCACCTTTTTGCCGCCCTAGTGGGCTGCTGACTAGACACTGTCCCTTCTCTCTTCCCCTGCCGCCGCAGCTTCTCATAGTTTATACGCTGCACGGGGGAGGGCGGGTAGGAGCTGCCGCGTTAAGTAGCAGAATACACAATTTGTTTAACTTTTTTATAATTGCATTGCTTTTAAAAATGTGTAAACTCGCGCAGTGGCGTCACTAGGGGGGTGCGGGGGGTGCGGACCGCACCAGGTGACACCGTCACATGGGGTGACACCGTGAGCCTCTGCTTTAAATAATCATATTGCTTTGCTACATATCAGGAGGCGAGGAACCCATTGTTCCTCGCCTCCTGATATGTAGCAAAGCAATACGATTATTTAAAGCAGAGGCTCATGGTGTCACCCCATGTGACGGTGTCACCCAACCCATTACCCGGCCGCAGGCCAAGATTATAATTAGGCTGCTGTACGACGTCAGCGTCCAGACGTCAATGACGTTCATCTTCCAAACGTCACTCACGCAAGGAGCGCCGGCATGCTTTTGCGTGATCCACTGAACCCAGCCCCGCCAGATGGTTTAGCTCCCGGGGCTCGGGGTTTTACCTCCTGATTGTGCCCCCACACCATGGCTCACTCACAGGCGGGGGCCTCCGAGACCGGCCAGGGCCCGTGGGACCTCGTGTGCTGACTGAGGTAAGGAGCGGAGCGCGCCTGTTTCCTGTACAAAGGGCAAATCCTCACTCTTAGACTTGTATTTGTATTTTGTATTTTGTAATGTCAATTTATAACGCGCTAGCAATCGCTCCAAGGAGCATCTCGGCGCCAATAGAGAGGCAACTAGATGTGAAGGTTGCCTTACTGCTTAAGGAGACCCGGACCGGGATCACACTAGTGCTCTGGCCATTGAGTCTGGAAGATTGTAAATCCAGGTTTTCAATTGCTTGCGAAAATCAGATTCCTTGTCCAGTGCTCTTAATGGGAGGGGTAGGGCATTCCATGCCTTAGCACCCAGTACCGCTAGGGATTTGCCCCCGCGGGTTTGGAGTCTAAAACTAGGAATGGTCAAAAGATTGGCATTTGAGGACCTTAATGCGCGTTTTGGACAGTATTTTACAAAATTTTTCCTTAGGTAAATAGGGCCTGAATTATGCACAGCGCGAAAGCTGATTGTCAATACTTTGTGGAGGACCCTTTTAGTTATAGGCAGCCAGTGTAATGCATTGAGGGCTTTGGTTGCTGAGGATTTTCTCGGCCATTTCAGAACCAGCCTTGCAGCCGCGTGCTGGACCATCTGGAGTTTATGGGTAACCATCTTATTGGTACCAGCATACAGGCAATTGCAATAGTCAATGCGAGAAGTAACTAATGCAATCGTAACAGATTTCCTTGCTTCGAGGGGCAGCAAGTCGAAGAACTTTCTGAGCATTTTTATTACCCCGAAGCAAGTGCCTGCCACTTTTGACGCCTGATGTTTAAAGGATAGATCGGCGTCAAACTGTACCCCAAGGTTGCGAGCCGATGAGGTAGTGTGGGGTGGTATTTCCGCCTTCTCAGGCCACCACAGTCTGGGGATGAAATCATTATTTGGGCCTATGGGCATGATCTCGGTCTTGCCTGTATTACATTTTAAGTGGTTTTTCCGCATCCACTCGAAAGTGGCCGTTAAACAGCACTTAAGTTTTTCTTCCCAGGCCTGGTTACCTTTGTCCATGACCAGTATCAGCTGAGTATCGTCGGCATATGCTATTACCTCTATGCCGTAAGACGATATCAGCTGTATCAGGGGTGCAGTGTAAACATTGAACAATGTCGGACTCAGACTAGAACCCTGAGGTACTCCCGTAGACAGTGACTTCTCACTGGAATGGAATTCCCCCAAGGTCACCACTTGTCTCCTGTCACTAAGAAAGTTTTTTATCCACTCTAAGGCAATACCTTTAATGCCAGATGTTGTTAGCCGGTCTATTAAGATGGCATGTGAGACCGTGTCGAAGGCCGCCGACAGGTCTAATAGTATCAGGACGGCCTTCTTGCCTTGGTCTAAAGCTGAGCGGATGGTTTCCGTAGTGAACAGGAGAGCCGATTCGGTGGAATGCTGAGTCCTAAAACCAGATTGATTAGGGTGCCATACCTCGTTATCTTCCAAGAAAAGTGTCAGCTGTTTATTCACTGTGGACTCAGTGATTTTACACAATGATGGAAGTAATGAAATTGGATGTAGATTGGAGAGTGTAGAGGGGTCAGGGAGTTGTTTTTTTTGTAATGGCTTACAGCTGCCAGTTTCCACTCAGGGGGGACATAGGCGGTGGACAAAGAGTTGTTAACAATAGCATTTATGTCCGAGTTGACAACATCAACAATGAGATGTAGGAGTCCTATAGGACATGGATCAAATGGTGATCCTGATTTGGTTGCCAGGATGGCCCTTTTTGTCTCCTCCAAGCTGATTGTACGGAAAGCTGGAAGCTTACAGCTGAAAGCTGAAAGCTGTAAGCTTCCTGCCTAGCATTATCATCCTCATGAATTTGGTCAAAGATAGGAGCCTCAAAATCTTTCGTCAGACCCCTAACCTTTTCCTCAAAAAAGTCTGCGATGGAGTCACAAAGCATTTGTGAGGGAGGGATATCCTGCATTAAACATTTGGGTTTACTAAAATCTTTTACAATATTAAAAATCGCCTTCTGTTTACAGTTGGCTGTTGCTGTGGCTGACGTAAAGTATTTTGTTTTAGCCTGTTTGATTAGAGCATGATATGCTTTCTTTGTCTTTTTATATTTGCTGCGTTCTGTGCTAAGGTAGTTTTTCCGCCAACTACGTTCAGCCCGTCTTAGTTCCCTCTGTTTGTTTTTGAGCTCTAGGTCAAACCAGGGGGCCGATCTCTTCTTATTCCCGGATTTGACCTTGCGCCTTCCCTGTCTACTGGACAGCCAATTCCCAGACTCGTGCTCCTGTACACATGCACGATATAAGTAGCTTAATTTACAGTAGAAACCCAAAATAGATTTAAACTGCAACTCGGTACAATACCATAACTGCAGGAATTCACGCAAATAGTACAAAGTAAGCCTCGCTCTTGTCATTTCTCATTCTGTTTTTATATCTCCAGATTCAAGGTGGCGGAAGCAGTTGTCTCTTCTCATGGCAACCTAATTTTCTGCTCTTGAGTACCCGACCTTTTGTTTTTCAGAGGTTAACGTTGTCCCGTTTGTTTGAATTTATGTGAGGTGCATTTCCGAGGCAGCTTTGCTATCTACGTTAAGAGGTGACTGGGGTGACTACTTTTTTTAATTAAAGAAGCGTTTATAAAGTGTGAGTTAAAGTTAAAAGTGGCTTTTTATTACGAGCTTGAATTCTCTAGAGTTTTCACAGTGATTGTGAAACAAGCAATTTATGCATCCTAAAAATCATGGAATATGTGGTTGTTAGCAGGGGTTAGGGAAATGTGCGCGGTTTGCTGTTGCATAATTACACAGAATTACTGCAGATTTGCACCAAATTACACCTAATTGCACAAAATATGAATCCACCATTTCATGCTATATTTAAGAGGAGGCCGGCTTTCACAATATTAAGCAAGATCAGTGAGACTTTCCAGTGTGTTCCACATCTTCTAAATACAAACGCTTTCCCGTGAGTTGCACACCCTCCAAATGCAAACATTCTGAGATGGATTTAGCATAAGAACCTTCATACTAATCTGTGCAACTGTATTCTTTAACTATCAAACCCACTATCTTAATAAGAGCTGTTGCATCTGGAACCCATTTCTTGGTTGGTAATTAGGCCGCCTATATAGGAACCTGTCAGCACCCATGCATAGTGGCCAAAATGTTGGGGCTTGTAGATGTAAATTGTGTTCTCAAGAATAAACCGAATGCTGGAAAAGTAAATCCTTAAAATAAATGCTTATGGTACAGTTACAAGTTAGTTAAGTAACGGCTGTTGTAAGGTGTGTGTTTCAGCGCCAAGATAATGATGCAAAGTGTTTTGAGGCCACTCTCTCTTTCAAGTTGTGAGAAAATAGTCCTAACAGGCAGTTATTTAAGCCGTGTTTGTGTGTACTGGCGTGGCTCCTTAATTAATGGCTTAGTGGCAGTATCCTAACATTGGAGCTGGAGGTGTTGGCCTCTCTCTGGTGCTGTCAGCCTGTTTTGCTGCAAACACAGAATGTTTTTTTTGTGCTGTATTTTGCACCTCTCAGTCTGAGCCAGGCTTCCCTTTTAACAGCCTGGCTTTGTGGTGATTCAATTGACCCTGCTGTTTTTCCTATCCAGAACTGTCTTCTGTTACTTTTATGTCCATGTACCCCCTTGTCTTTTGAGTCTGACATGCCACTATGTCGCTCTGGGAAGCATCCGACATCAGACATTTTTTTTTTTAACCCAGACATGTGTGTACAGTATGGAGAGTCAGAGTGTATTTAGCAGAGAGTGGGGGAAGGGCAAGGATGGTGACTTTGTGGGCTTGTTTTCTGCTCTGAAAGAGTCCTTGGTGTGCTGAGGATTGTGTCAGTGCGCGCTTGGGCCCGACTGAAATAAATCAGTATGACAGGGCACATTTAAGTTCCAGTGCTCGCCAGGTATCCTCAGCAGAACCAAGGCCAGCATGATTGAGAAAGACAAAATTAAACGTTCTGTTAACCCTATGATTTTTATTCTGTGGAGAAGCGTAGCTCAATGGTTAGAGCGGCAGACCCTGATGTAGAAGTCTGGCCCGGGACCAGGGTTCAATTCCCGCCTCGGCGGCTCCTGGACTCAATTTCCTCGGACCTGATAATTCTCGCCTCGGTGCCTAGTTCAGCAGCGCTTGGATGCCTGGCTTCACCTTGGGGGTGCCCAGGAGTGGACATTTCACAGGAAAGCCAGGATGGGATCCACAGCGGTACGAATACAGCGCTACGAGACCTCTGGGTAGAAGTGCGCTATATAAAAATACAAACACATTTACACATAACACATATTTAGCTAACGTGGCAGTGAACGCTGACGTGGCCATCATGGCGACCAACGCTTTTAATGCTTCGACCTTCAAGTATGTGTTCAACCCGCGATTCTGCTTGGTGATTTATCCAGAAAAGATTTCATTTGTAGCCACAGGATGTGTAGATTTTGCTTTTGTTCTCATATTGTCATTCTAATGGCCCTGGCAAGCTGTCGCATTTTGCTCATCTTGCACAAACATAAAAAGAAAATGGATGCTGTCAGGACCCTGGATCAGGGCAACAGTGCAGAGATAAAAGCAACAAAAACCGTCATTGTTTTGGTCTCATTCTACGTTAGTCTTTAAGGCATTGATAACACGATATGGCTGTACCAGACTGTAGTTAATAAGATCAATGCTGTTGTGTCGGATATTCGTGTCTTCTTTACCACGTGTTATGGTGCTTTATTTCCTTTCAGTAGTGACAGTACAGCAAACTAGAAAGTGGGGATGTCAAAACATCACAGATTGACGAACATACAGTTGCTTTTGGTGTGTTGTCAGAGAAAGCCGAACCTTTTTCAGCAGGACTCTACACATTAGTGTTGTTCTTAAGAAATACCATGACAGCCTGGAGCTGTAGTTCTTATGCTTTTATGTTATGTAGACATCTGGGCCCATACTCGATCAGGTGCACTGGCTCAGCGCGCAGCCGAGTAGCTGCATTTTTGCGTCTAAGGCATCTAAAGTTCATACATGCAACTCAGAAACATTCCAGATTGAGAGAACGGATACTGTAAGGAGAACTAAACACATGGGCCCGTGGCCGCTTCAAACCTGTAAGAATGATTCCGGTCCTTACTTGGGCGCTGTGACATTCATTTCACTATCAATGTATGTCAGATGGCACACATTAACTATTCAGGCCTCTTGGCGTTACAGAGTAAATGGAACCATTTACAATAAGGCGATCATTTTAGTTTGCTTAGTGGGCAGTGGGTTGAGACACAGAAAAATGCCTGGCAATGGTTGTATCAACACAGAGTTAGTGGTTATTAAAAGTGGCTTCAGGAAAGGCCTGAACCAGAGAATAATTCAATGCGGTGGAAACCAGTGAACTAAGTATAACGCCCAGACGCAGAGTGAACCAAACTGCAGTCAAGTGAGTTTATGCAAATACAGGCACAAATGCTCGCAAAATACAGGGGATAACGCTGGACACGCAGATGTGCGCCCAGAAACTCGCGCAGGGTACCCCTAGGTAAACAGTGGAAAGGGTGCAGACTGGAAGGAAAACCCGCTGATGGTACATGAGGTCCATGCGGTAAGTGGTGAGGGGTGACACCATGAGTTACCCGCACCGGGTGACACCAACCCTAGTGACGCCACTGAACTCGCGTGCTTGTGGCTTTCACATCCCGCGCTAGCAGCACTCGGCTTTCACATGGTCAGCGACTAGCTGCCGCCTCCCCCCCCAGACCGGCACCCAACACCCAGAAACGTGGACACGAGACGTCTTTACTTTTTGGAAGGCGGGCGCTAGTCGCCCGGCCGTATTTATTAAAGTATGAAATTAAAAAAGGTTTTTTAATTGCGTGATCAACAATTTATACAAAAATCAGCAGGACATTAGATACAAAATTATTGTCAACAAGTTTGAGAGCCTGACCTTAACAAAACTCTAATACATGTTGTTTCCTAACCGAGTCTAAACATCCTCATCTTGATTTTTGTACATTTCTGGCCATATGGCTAGGTCACTACCGGTGTCAGGTCCTACAAGCTGCGCCTCCCCATGAGACGTGCGCATGCGCAGTGTTACCCCGGGAATTGCCCGGTCTACGCCCTGAACTCCATTTACCCACTGAACTGGCCCTTACTCTGCGCCAGCCGGTGACGTCATGAGTATACGCGCGCGGGGTGGCTACCAGCCTAAGGAAAGCGTGAACTACTCCTACCCGCGCTCCTTTGCAGCATGAATTACCTTGCCCCTGGAGTTCTAGGAGTGGCCCGCAGGCCCCTCGCCCTGGGCGGGAACCTCCATAGGATGATGCCCGCCCCCTCAGACCTCAAATATGTGCTCACCGATAATGACCTTACCGCATGCCCCATACCTAATAAATACGACGACCTATGGGGAAAAATTCTAAAGGACAGCTACACTGGCTAATAAATAATAGTATCACAGTACAGCTACAAAGGGAAAAAAGGCCTAAAGACACTTGGCATCACAGAAAAATTACTTCACACACAGTTTGCTAAAAGGGAAAAATTCCTAAACAAAAGCATCATCACAATATACTGACAGAACCATTTCTACTACCATGTAAGACATGTGAACAGTACCTTCAAAAAACTTACCATTATACCAGACATAATGCATGCCACAAGACTTTTGTTCCAAGGGATGGTGGGTGGGAAAACAAAGAAGCCCCGAGCGCGGGGCACACCGTAATGCGGGGGAGCGTCCAGGGACAAGGGGGTCTCCTGGGCGCTCCCCGCCTCTTTATTCCCGAGGGGCCAGGCGGGGGGGGCACGCCCCCCCGGCCCGCCCCTCCTGTAGCCTGCCCCCCCTGACCCGGACCTTCTACCTTGTATCCGGGTCAGGGAGGCCGCCGGCCAATCGGTGGTGGGTCGCGCCCCCAGGGCCCGCCCCCACCACCGAGAGACAACACTGGAGAAAGGGGGGGCGACGGTCGCCGCGCCGCCATGCGTGCGGGGGGGCCGAGGGCCCCCCCTTTTCATTTGACATGTTAGTTTCCTGGGGGGAGTTTTAGACCTCGTTTGTTTGCGAAGACACAGTTGTACGAACTCGCTTTATAATAACTTTAGAAAGAAAGCATCGAGTGCGGTGGCAGGTCTACCCCGTGCCCACCGGTGTGTTTAAGTTCTTATGCTGCTCTGGCAAAAAGGTGAAGCAAAACCAGGGCGCTATTTGTTAGGGGTGTGGGAAGTTTTTACTCTTCATCCTGTGAAGCTTCCTTAAAAATGACGCAACCTTTCTTCGGCTGGTAAGTGATAAATTGCTGAAAATAATCTAAAATAGCAGGGTTTGAGGAATAAAAAGAAACCGAAGCACGCATTTACTGGGCGAGTATTTTTGTAAAATGCATTTTGTTGCAAAATAATTCCTCTGCGAGCAAGGTTACGCAAGCTTCACACAACGTTGTAACTTTCACGATGTGCAAAGTTTGTACACTGTGGGCGCAACTTAAGTATAGCCAGCCCCTGGATTGTGGTGAAGCTAAGGTAAAGTACAGGGCTGCAGGCTTGGTGATCTGAAGTCAAGGCAAATATCTGCTTGAGCTCAAGCGCCGAGAGCACCCTCAGTGAGCACGTGGCTGGTGAAAGGGAGAAACTAGCAATGTGTGGCAGGCAGTTGGTGTAGAAATGTGGGTCTGCCTGTAGGTCTAGAGTCTAGAAAGACCATGTGCTTATTCAAAAACGGAGTGTTGAATTGACCGTATGCCAGACCCTGAAACGGACCCCATGTTTAGGCAGTAACTAAGCTACGCCTTTAACAAATGTGCTTCAGGTGCCTGTGAAATCAGTATAGTATACATCATATTGTTACGGTGCATGCGAATAGCACTCAGTTGCCACTTCATCTGATGCAGGCCATAACGTGCACGTTGGAAGTCTGTGTGTTACTTCACTTGTTTTTTTCATATTTTCAATTAAATGCAACGGCTGCCATGGACACAGTCCTAAGCTAGCCGAGCACATTGATGTCTCCGCTTTGCGGGTTTCCTTGGGTGAGTGAGAGAGATAGAGCTTTGTCAGCCGTGGAGTTTGCACCCTTCCCCAGCACGTGCACTCTGCTTTTACTATATGCTAAATGTGACCTCTGAAACATGTCGGAGCACTTATCAAATGCATATTGGTCGATTAGGTGCCGACAGCAGCACTATCTAACACGACACCCCTCTCCCCAGCACTCAGTGGCACACGACAAGACGGCCAGAATGACTACCTGGCTACCAAGGCACGGAGCAGCACTTGCTACCACCCTCTGCTACAATGCACAGACCGCAATAAATTGAACAATGTGACAAAACCGACCGACCCATCATGCTGTCCAAAGCTCATAACCAATTAGTAGCTCAAAAACTAAACTAAACAAGCATTTGCAATGCCATAGGTCTCGCATTATTAAAGTTTGAGCTATTGGTGTTGCATTATTATTAGCAATGCCAATAGCTCAAACTTTATTAATTATAGTAGTGCTACTTTGAGCAGCTCTAGTTTATCTACGTCAAAAAAATAAAGAGGTGAGGGATATTTGTAAACGGTGGATTTATTGCTGTAATCTATCAGAACTTGGCATGGGTTACCTACTAGCCTTTTAGAACATTTATATTACTTTTGCATTCCACAAAGCCGTCACATAACTTCGTTTACTACCCCATATTTGAAAGGGGTGGGCCTGCAATGTTCACCAAGACCTCTTCAGTTTTTCATAAATGTATTTATGGACATCAGCGTCCATTTGAATACTTTTTTCCTCCTGCTGTGCCTTCAAGCTTGTTCAAAAGTGTGTTTTGGTAATGAGCGCTATAATTGTTTTTGGTGATGAGTGGAATTTTATGTATAGATTTGTGACTTTAGTGTGTGTGTTTCCTCCTGTTTGGTCGCTTGTTATAGTTTTATTAGACTTGCAATGTGAACTTTTTACAGCTGTTTTGATGCCTGTACTACGATTTCCTCTGATATGTGATGGGCAGGGGCCTGGTGCAGATCTGCCTATTCATCCTCCTTGCATAGCTTTTTGCACTCGGATTGTTCCAACAGTTGCCCCTGGCTGTTATTTCTGAAATGACTGCCACAGACTGTATGCCAACTGCAGTGTACCAACTGCTGAGATTTCACCACAGCCCAAGTGAAGCGATATGAGCACATTTCTTTATTCAGCTCAGTCAGTGTCCTTGTGGAGCGCAGTTTCATATGCTATAACTTTTTTTTGCTGTTTTTATATCTCTAGTCCTAACTTCTATGCACACATGCAGATTGTACTATGGGGAAATATTTGTTGCCTGCAGGTTTATACGTCTGAAAGGCAAGGGGGGCTTCAGGAAGAGTCTGTTTGCCATGTATCCTCCATGCCTTGTAAAGGGTGTTGCCTATTGAGAAATATCATCGCTTGTTAGTCAGCACATTATCACCACAGCATCACTCAGCACAACCACAGCATCACTCAGCACAACCGCAGCTTCACTCAGCACAACCACAGCATCACTCAGCGCAACCACAGCATCACTCAGCGCAACCACAGCATCACTCAGCGCAACCACAACATCACTCAGCACCACAACAGCACCACTCAGCACCACCACAGCACCACCACAGCACCACAACCCAGCACTACCACAGCTCAACCCAGCACCACCACAGCACAACTCAGCACCACCACATTATCACTCAGCACCACCACATTATCACTCAGCACCACCACATTATCACTCAGCACCACCACAGCATCACTCAGCACCACCACTGCATCACTCAGCGCAACCACAGCACCACTCAGCGCAACCACAGCACCACTCAGCGCAACCACAGCATCACTCAGCGCAACCACAGCATCACTCAGCGCAACCACAGCATCGCTCAGCACCACCAAAGCATCACTGGTTCAAATATGTTCTCTCAATGTTTCAAGCTTTATTACAAATGTCACAAAAAGATGTTAATATTTCACTTCTGTTCTTGGATTTTCGTCACAATAAAATACACTGAACATAATCTTCACAAAAGTTATTTACAAAAGTTTAAGCTATTGCCATTATAAATTACAATTACTTTTATTTAAGTATTAATTATTTAAAAAAATTAAAAGCCATTGTTATTTGTAATATCAATACATCTAAGTCACGTAAATACAAAAGCATCCACAGCACCACTCAGCGCAACCACAGCACCACTCAGCGCAACCACAGCATCACTCAGCGCAACCACAGCATCGCTCAGCACCACCAAAGCATCACTGGTTCAAATATGTTCTCTCAATGTTTCAAGCTTTATTACAAATGTCACAAAAAGATGTTAATATTTCACTTCTGTTCTTGGATTTTCGTCACAATAAAATACACTGAACATAATCTTCACAAAAGTTATTTACAAAAGTTTAAGCCATTGCCATTATAAATTACAATGACTTTTATTTAAGTATTAATTATTAAAAAAAATTAAAAGCCATTGTTATTTGTAATATCAATACATCTAAGTCACGTAAATACAAAACATGTTGCATTACAAATGCTATAGGTGTCACATTTGCGAAAGTTATAACTATTAGCATTGTAAATGACAAAGCTATTAATTTAGCTATTTTCAAAAACAACACATAAATAAAAAAATTGTCATTTAGAAGACCAATAGCTCAAACTTTCCTAATGCGAGACCTATTGCATTGCAAATGCTTGTTTAGAATTGTATTCAATACATCTCTTAGAACTTTCCTGACTTCGGACCTTATACACACAATCCTAGGTGATGTGCTTCCAAAAGAGTGCTTTTTATATCCACGGACACTGGAACTATGCGATCGTGCAGCTGCTGCAATTTTCGCAATAATATAGATTTGCCGCATTTGCCACATAATCCATCTGCTGTATTATGTGCAGATTTTAACCAAACAAAATTGTTCTTTCTGGCTCAAATCGTTCAAAAGTTACTAAAAGCACAGCAACACGTATTGCCACACAGTTTAAGCCTCTTGTCTGGTCACCTTTCTGTTGCTTATTGCTATATTTGTGTGTTAAACTGGTACTAATGAGGTGCAACCAATGCCCAGGCTGTGTCAAAAGTGGTAAAATGACAATATAATTAGGTTTTACAATCATACAATGTGCAGCATTAAGCCACATAATTTGCCTTTTCCTGCCACATAACCTACTCAACCCTGCGATATAAATTGGCCCTTCCCTGCCCCATAATTCCATTGGCCCTACTTATATCCTGTTAATGTCATCCTTTGTGCCAGTGAGGTGGAAGTGGACGGGACCTTTTGGGGTCGACATTCCCAAGATTTTTTTGTTTAATAGAAACATGACCTGTTCTTTTTTTCAGATTAAAAAACAATAGTTCCCGAGCAGCCGCAGGCTGAGGGTAAACAGGGATGTCCTCCTGTGTAGCTGACAGAAGGGAGGAGGTATGCACATATAATTAAATAAATAAAGCAGCAGCAGCAAGGACACTCATTCACCCTCTACTCTCTTAGGTGCCTGCTTTCTGGGAAATATGTGGACATATGGACGTACTGAAAGGGATGTCTTGCAGCTAGAAGTGTTTCTTCTGTGGCTGCTGGTAGCTATAATTAAAACTGTGAACACCAAGGGGCATATTATCAAGCCTGTGCGATAAAATTATCGCCGCTTTATCGGCCGAAAACGGCCGATAAAGCGGCGATAATGGGCTTGATAATATGCTCTATGGAATTCCAATCGAAGCTCATGTTAGATGTGAAGACATAGATGTCTTCACATCTAACATGAGCTTCGATTGGAATTCCATAGAGCATATTATCAAGCCCATTATCGCCGCTTTATCGGCCGTTTTCGGCCGATAAAGCGGCGATAATTTTATCGCACAGGCTTGATAATATGCCCCCAAATCATTACCATTTAAAAGAATACACAGAGAACTTTGGGTACTCACTGAAAACAGCCTTGAGTGTGCCAGCCAGTCCTACCTCCTCCTTGCTGTGAAAAGTTAACATCAAATTCCAACTCGTCTTCATGTCTAACAGGCACATGCATCAAGACAATCTTTTTCAAGTCCTTAATTGCGATTATTAAGGAAACGCAATTAAGGACTCTCAAAAGCCTATGCATGAAGTAATCGTGAAGTAATCGTGCATATTAAAATAGCCATTCCTAAACATTTCTTTTTTGCGACTCACAAATTGTGAGTCGCAATTAAGGAATCTCTTCCGATTCATTCCTATGGGCCTAGAGGCCCATAGGAATGAATGGGAGATTGCATGCACAATTTGCGAGTAACAAATTTCAAGGGTGCAAGGGTATCCAAAGGACACCCTGTTGCACCCCTGAAATTGCTCTGTGCACACATGTTGCACACACACATGCCCCATGGGCATGTGTGTGTGTAACCTACAACTTTGAAAAAAGCACTTTAGTGCATTTTTCAAAGTTTTTGCAAATTACAATCAAGTTCAACTTCATGGTAATTTGTGCTCCTAATAGTGAAATCACTATTTTGAAGTGGTTCTTGCATTGCATTTAAGGAATCGCAAATTGCGATTCCTTAAATGCAATCACAATTTGAGAAATCGCAATTATTTGCAAATTCTCAAATTGCGAGTGCCTTGAACCTTAATGCATCGCAATTGCCCTTGTTGCGGGCGCAAACGGATGATTTTTGCGGATCGCACCGTTTGCAACCGCAGAAATGGTTGATGCATGTGCGTGTAAGTTCTTTGGACTTCTTAAATACCCCCTGTTGTTACCCTACTAATAAAAGTACATTCTTCAGTTGTAGGGATGTCTAATTATTGTATTCTTTGCATCGTGGTAAGTCTTTTCAGTGATATCACACCGCATCTCTCAGTCTTTTGACCATAGGATCAGTTTCTCGGTGTCCCCTTTCAGGGCCAGTGACCCCTAGGAGTTGAATTCCCTCTTTGACAGCAGTCCATAGTCTCTTGTTACTTCAGTGCACTTAATGCAATCCGTTTATAGCCGAAGGTGGTATGAAGTCTTTTTTCTTACGATGGGATCCGGTCTCCCTGTAAACACAGAAGGGCTACTGAGAGCACTTCCATGGACGTCAATTCACCGAAATGCCAGGGGTCGCGGAAGTGACATCACATGCCCTTTGACCTCCACTTTCACTCACACACACATACTTACACATACACACAAGTTCACACATATACATTCTCTCACACATAAACACACTCTCACCTGCAAGTACACACACAACATACATTCAAAAGCATTTTTTTTTTAAGTTACGTCAGCAGTCATTGAAGGGCATATTCCAGCTCATTGTACTCCATTTCAATTACTATTAGTGAATAATATTATTTATTCACTATTAGTGTAATAAAAAATTGACAGAAAATAAAGAAAGTGGAACCCTTGTGTTCATGGCACTGAATTTGCCACCTCTGAGGCCTGGGGTCACAAAGGCATTGCTAGGGGTAGGAAAGGGCAAGCCAGGCGTTACAGCTGCGACCCCTGGCAACTCCTAAATGACGTCAATTAGTAGGTCTGATCAGATCCTGTGCTCCACCCACCCCAGCATTCCTTTTTCTGACTCCTCCCATCCACTTCCATGTCCCACTTGCTTTGGTCATGTAAGAGCCATGATATCTCTGGCCCTTTGATTCCCTCTCTCTGTTGCTCTCTATTTAGAGGGAGAGGGAATCAGGAGAAAATGGAAGGGGTAAATGGAGAGAAGAGCTACCCAGCTAGAAACAGGAGAGAAAGGATGAACTGATGAATGGGTGAGTGTCAGAGGGAACGAGAATAATGTGTGTGTGAGACAGAGAGAGAAAGGAAAGGAAGTGGAGGGGGAATGACAAAGGGAGAGTGAAGGGAACAGGCACGGAAAGCAAAAGTTTCTTCAGGATGCATAGTTTGCAGGTCATAGATTCTAACCTCAGACAGAAAAATTAGTTGGTAAATGCACCAGCTACTAAGATCTACATGTATCCTGCATAGGATGATCAGGTTTGAAGACTAAAAAACTGGTGCAGACAGGGAAAAAGGAATTCATGTTGGCTCTGATAAAGGTCAATGAAGGACTTCACTGAATACATACACGTAGGAAGCTGACTCTATATATGATATATCAAAATGTGCTATTCTAGAGGGTAGTGTGTCAAGCAGCCTTAGGCATATCAGAGAGAAGTGTAGGACTTCTGACTGATTGTAACGATTGTCTCGTATTTGAGCCATAAGTATATTATATACTTTTTTAGATTGTAACCCCTAGGGAGGTACTTACATGGTTTTATGTAAATAAAAATATTTTTTATAGCAAACTACTTTTTTGTACATGCATTTATGTAATATATTGTGAAACCCCTGACATTGTGATTGGTAATTGTTGGTGTTCTATGATAGAGTTTGCAGGAAACTGCTGGGATATAGGGCCATATGTATCAAGCTAATTAGCATTCGCAAAGACCGAAATTCTGCGAATTTCGGCCTTTGCGAATGCTAATTAGATAAATGGTATGTATCAAACATGTTTGATGCAAAATAAGGAATTGCAAAATTTGCTATTCCTTATTTTGCGATTGCACTTAAGGAATCGCAAATTTTGCGATTCCTTAAATGCAATGTATCAAACAAAAAATATTCAAAAATTGCCATTAAGGATTCGCAAATTACCACCAACTTCTAGTTGGTGGTAAGTTGCGAATTCTTTTCAAAAAGCTTTTTTACAAAAAAACAAAGGTGCCATATGACGCCCATACATGCCCTTAGGGCATGTATGTGCGCCATTTGCCCCCAAATGTCTTTTTCAGGGGTGCAGCAGGGTGTTCTTGAGACACCCCTGCACCCTTGAAAAAAATCCTAATTTGCGATTAGCAAATTGCTAATCGCAAATTGCACTTTCATTCCTATGGGCCTCCTGACCCATGGAAATGAATGGGTAATTTGCGATTAGCAATTTGCTAATCGCAAATTAGGAATGCTAAGGAATCGCTATCGAAAAGCGATTTTGTACATACATACCGTTTTGCGAATTCCAAATAGCGATTCCTTAAAATTCGCTATTTGGAATTCGCTAAACGGAAGTATGATACATATGGCCCTTTGTGATTTCTCAACATATCAGCAGTAGTGATATACAAGCAATTAAGTGCTATTGGGTGCTTGGCAAACAGGGTCAGGTCTCTTTTCTACATATGGACATCTACAAATATACACAATAGTAAAAACAATTATGCACACGACTCAATGAAGAGATCCACACCAATTTATAAAAAATAACAGGTATCTTTATATATATTTAGGCACCAAACCAGTTCCATCAGATAAGTATGTTTTTCAATAGAAATACTTTTTCATTTAGAAAGTGAAAACAGTGCAATTTTCAGAAGCTGCAATGCTATCCTATGGGAGGACGAACAAGTACGGCATTCAGGTGCAGTAGAGCGACTTACGGGACCAATCCCCAGGAGTTAAGGTGAGTGGTCGGCAAGGTCCTAGGCAGTATTACCCTATGAGGGTCGGTCTCTGCATAAAGAGGCTGCAGGCTTTGACTGAGAGGCCAGTCAGGATGAACCAACAAGGGGGATCAGGCCTAACAATGCTCGGGGAAGTAGGGACACCTTGGGTCCTCTACTCTACGGCTCAGGAGCGACAAGTACAGAGGTGTCTTTAAGCATCGAGTTTCCCTTACAGAGAGCGGTAACAGTAGAAGGGGGCCTGCGTGCAGAGGCTGCAGGTGGTATTGGTGAGTCCACAAGAGGCAAATCCACAGTGGACTGGGTCTCTGGAGGGATGGGGGAACCACGCTGGCACAGTTAGCTCACTCAAACTTGAGTTTGGAGCGACGGGTGCAGTGGTGCCCTTAGTGCTCAGACTTTTGTAGTTTTGAAGTCCTCTCAGGTCTCTTTGGGTGTCTACAGGATGCAGGGAAATAGGTCAGCTGCTTCACGGGAGATTTGGGGTCCGGGGTGAAGTGCTGGCAGGTCTCCAGGGCTTTGGAGACTCAGCAGCTGCAGGACAGGTCATCATTTGGTGCAATTGTCACAGGGATGAGTGCCATGTGGTATTTTCACTTTTGTCTGCACCAAAACATGCAGCCTGCAGTGGCAGTCTTGCATGTGTTTGGTGAGGGGTCTCTTATGGTAGCACAAGTCATGCTGCAGCCCTTAGAGACCCTTCTTTAGTACATCATGCCCTCGTGCAACAAAAACCCAGTTTCATAGAATACACACATATATATATATTCACTGAAAAAACCATAGGTTTCACACCAGTTATAGTTAGGTGGAAATTGTACTCGCATAAAACCATTGAAATTCCCACGTTATAGTTAGTTGTACTCACTATAACTTGCGCGTGCAATCCACTGCTGATGACGTCACATATTATCTTACTCATGACATGGTCAGTGACATCACTCATGACATCACTGATGACATCTCAAATGACATCACTGATGACAACATCCTTGTGACAAAGTGGCAGACCTCCTATCAGCATAAAATAACCTTTGACACACACATTCAAAAATAGAAACTAACATTTTCTTAAAAAAGGAGAAACCAATACCAATTACAACAACTTATTAGGTAATTCCAACATCTACATACACATCCACTCATTCACCAACAGTTCTATATAGTCACTCATGCATGTACTTACTCATCATATGTACTCATACACCTATACATCCTGTTACACACTAATACTCATCCATATAGTTACTCACACACAAATTCACACATGCAAATAAACTATCAAAAAACCATTTACTTGATTATACTGCTATATACACACCACTACACATACTTCTACAGAAACGGAAACATATTTACTCTCTTAAACAATCAATTATAAAAACACATACTCACTAACCCACCCATACACACAATCATCCACCCATACAGTCTTGCACACATGCTGTCTTCAAAATACATACAAATAGTGAGTCACTCATTCATGCATCTGTGCTCTAAGTAATATCCCCTACCGAACCATACAGACACTGATACTGATACTCAAAAAAACAACTAATAACCCATATACACACTCATGTAGCTACTCACCAACCCATGCAGCCACTTATACACAAAGTGAGACACAGATACAGATATTTAAATATTTAAACATTACTCGCTAATATATGTATTCACTAAGATACATTTAATAAGTCAGTTAACCAATCAATTTTACACACAAAAAACATCCATTTAGACATTTATTTACCCATTTATTCTTCCATCAACCTTTAGATATACATATATAAAAAATATTTATTTTTCAGAAAGATACACATTCACTGGATGACGTCATCAGTGATGTCATTTGAGATGTCATCAGTGATGTCATGAGTGATGTCACTGACCATGTCATGAGTGATGTAATATGTGACGTCATCAGCAGTGCATTGCATGCGCAAGTTATAGTGAGTCCAACTAACTATAACGTGGGAATTTCAATGGTTTTATGCAAGTAAAATTTCCACCTAACTATAACTGGTGTGAAACCTATGGTTTTTTCAGTGAATTTAATAGGTTTTTTAAATGCTAATTCCTAACTATAACTGGTGTGAAACCTATGGTTTTTTCAGTGAATATATATATATATATATATATATATATATATATATATATATATATATATATATATATATATATATATAAAATTTCTATGGCAAAATGAAACCCCTCATTTTGTTCCTTTTCAAATTAAATGTATTAAGTGTTACCACTTTATTCCAATCAAGATGACTTCAGGTGTGCCATACTTTTGTCATAAGTAAGACTGTTAGCGTTCTAGTTGTTCTTTAGAACACTCTGGGACATTCTGTCATTGGGCTATAGTTGTGCTACATCCGGCTGATATTTGGGCTACATTTGTTTTTTTTTGTCTCTGGTGGCCATCTTTGGGCTACATTGGGCTACATTTGGGCTCTAACATATATATAGCCCAATGTAGCCCAAAATGTATTTTTTCAAAGTTAATTTTCGTAAAAACCACTGGAGCATATATCTTGAGACATAGCAAAGGCACATTGGGGTACCAGTCCCTACAATTTTGCCAAGTTTGGTGGAAATCCATTCAGCCGTTCGGGCTAAAAGTGAGTCCAACCGCCCAATGGAAATTAACATGGGGAAAACACGTTTTGGGACCCCCCTTTTATCTCGGCCCCCGCTTGACGGATCCACCCGAAACTTTCAGGGAAGGAGCGGAGCGCAGCGAGGCAAAGTTAAGGAAATTACATGCAGATCCCTCATTCGGCGCCAAAGTTATTCCCACTAGAATGTTGCGGATTTCCTATGGAAAACGATCCTAACTATAACTACCTACTGGCGACCGCCAGTAGGTAATATATATATATATATATATATATATATATATATATGCACTCCATCCAGCCCCCGCAGAATCATCCACAAACTCATCCACGGAAGAAGGCACAGACTCGAGGTAGTCAGGATTCGGCATCTGTTTATTCTCGTGGGTCACCCTCAATCCCAGAGCTAAAAGAGAGACGCGTTTCGGCTTGCTAGAAGCCTTTATCAATCTGGTTGGCGCCATTACAAAAACATATTATATAGCTCTTCCCAATTACGACATTAGTAAACATAGAAAACATACTGAAAAATGCTACAACAATGTGGTCCCTATGCAGCATACAGATCCATGTTACCTACAGCTGGGTATCAGCGATGGTTAAGGTGCAGCATATTTAAACATATAAATTGCACAGTGCATGTAACTAGTTAACGTGAAATCTCTTCATATATTTAGAATATATATTTATATCTTACAAAAGAAAAAACACACTATTTAGTGTTGTGAAACAGGCCCACCAACAGTGCTTCATTTAGATTCCTTTATTCAGAGGCAAGATTAAAGGCATTACACGTCTCCACTCGTACGAGTCTTAATTATATGCACATGTTTTTGGCGAGTTCGTTAGCTTCTTAAAATGTAACTCAAAACATTAAATATATATATATATATATTCCTTAGCACCCAAATTATATCAGGCGTGGCTGTCCCTTTAGGGTCTAGTTGGACCCAGTATTTTATACTCAGTTAGTAGATGAAAAGCCCACACAACATAGTATATTTTGTTCTTTTTAGCCCCAGCTCTTTCTTCACCAACAGTATCCTCTATTGCACTTAGGATCAAAAGTGCTGTCCCTTTATATGCACATTGCTCACTGATGTTTGGAATGTTGGACATGAGTTTGCCCCAACATTTGGAAAGTTGCCGGTGCCATTTTTGTAGTGAGGCTCTGCCAACTCTAGAAGAAGCTGTTGCCAGAGTCCAACAAACACACTATACGCTACAAGAGGGGCAGCCATGTCGTGCCTCCAGAGTAATGCATAGATGGGTCAAGTGAATGAATGAATGAAACAGCATTTATGGAGCACAGCCTACTCCAAGGAGAGACCCAGCTCTAGTAGTAGTTTCTCTCCAACATAGGGGACTGGATGGAATTACCTCATTTTGTGGACAGCCAAGTTTTTAATTTCTTTCTGAAAATGTCAAGGGTGGCCTGAAGTGCCAGCGAGGGTTGATAACAGGCTTTAGCACAGAGATTCTAGAATGATCTCCCCCGATTCTAGTCCAGTGGATTTTTGGAATGGTGACCATAAGTCGGTCGTAATGTCCTGGGGGGAGGGAGGGGCACAGATAGAAAGCCTCCTCCTACGGTATACTGTGCCCTGTCCATGCAGTGCTTTATGCGCCAGGACCAGTGTTTTAAATTGAATCCTGTTTTTCACAAGTAGCCAGTGAATTGCATAAAGCTGCTTCAGACCAAAAACAAAATGTTCGGGTCTGACTGCCATAGTTATGATTCGGAAAGGTTTGGCGTCATTCGATACATTAAATGGATTCAATCTCTTCTGTGTTCAAGTGGAAGGGACTGGAGGTGTGCTAGGAGAGGGGCAGGGCCCGAGGAAGAAGTACAGGTCTCTCCAGTCCCCAGAGTTCCTGTGTGATTATCTCATTAGACTTTTTTTGCTTTCATTCTGATACTTGTCCTGTTTAGCCTTTCCTAAATTCTGTACTACAAGAACCAGAATTAAAATGAAAAAGCTGGAATTGATCATTTGTTTGTTCATGCTTGGATTTAGAAACCTTGAGAGCTCTGAGGTAGACGCAGAGAGGGAGGGGCCCAGTAGTGCCACATTTGTCAGCAGGAGCATGTATCACTACACAGACTAACAACATCTTGTAAACATTATGTGTACTCCTGTAGGACCATCACACGGGTAGGCAGAGGGGTATTATGCCCAAATCCCTTTACTTTTTTCAGGGCCCATGCTTCTGCTGTATATTGCTTTATAGATTCCAAAGCAATACTACTTATTAATGTACCATGTGAGCACTGAGGTCCTTTACTCTCCCACAATCCTCCTGTGTTTGTCCTTGAAATCAATGTTTTATGTAGCAATTGGGCTTTGAGATATCTGTTACCTAAATTTACTTAAAAACATCGGAAAAGCAGCAACTGCATGTTAGTTACTGGAATCTGAGAAATACTGAGGCCAGTGATTAAAAGTCTCAATCTTCTTGATAGGTACAATTCATAACTTCATGCTTTCCCTCCCTAGTTTGTATTATTTTATTTAGAAGGTTTTATAGAGCGCGAACCAGACCCTTGCGGGTATCAGAGCGCTTTACAGGCAATGAGGAAAAATTATAAATCCAGGTACACAACAAGTCGAAACCAATATAAGTGTAAATACTGTGCAAGCATACATCAAACAAATGAAGTAGATCAAATATAAATAACACAATGTGCAAAATAAGATAAAGAGAGGGGTGTGGGCCGAGAGAGCATCAGTGCAAGAGGGTTGTCAGTTTGCACCTATAAAAGTCATGGTATCTATAGGTGATGATCATGTGAATTTTTTCATGAGAATTGACTTTACATCCTTTTTGAAGAATGAAGTAGATGTAATAAGTCTGGTTTCTGGGGGTAGTGCGTTCCAGATCCTAGGAGCCATCCCTGAGAAGGAGCGTTTATACGTTGTAGACTTATTAAATCTGTGTGGCTTCAGTAATAAGTTTTCTGCACTCCTTGTGGATCTCTTACCCCCGAGATAGTTAATTTCTGAGAAAGATAACTAGGTGCCTTGTGGTGAACGGCTTTGTGAGTCATGCAGGCTATTTTTAGGTGAATTCTGGCTTCCCATGGTAGCCAATTCAAGGCTTTTAAGTCCGGGGAGATGTGGGCCCTTTTTTTTGAGCCCGTGATGAGTCTAGCTGCAGCATTGATGGTGGCTCTGAGTGGTGCTGTAGTAGCTTTGGGGAGTCCGCAAAGAGAGACACTACCGTACTCGATCCTGGGAATCACTAGAGCTTGCACTGCCATCTTGAAGTCGTTTTTTGGTAGGAAGGGTTTAAGCTTCCGTAGAATATTAATCTGGAAGTCTGCTCCCTTTGTTGCATTGGCAATATGTTTATGCATGTTGAGTTTCTAATCAAGGGTTATACCCAGTCATTTTGCTGAGTCAATGATTGTTGGTTGAACGTTGAATGCCGTGGGGTGTTTGAACCAATCCTGAAGGAGGGGTATTTTGGAGGGTGGAGCAATAAGTAGGAATTCCGTTTTGAGTGTGTTAAGCTTGAGATGGTTCTCAGCTAGCCATGATTGGGTGTTCAGCACCGTTTTGTTAAGTAGTTTGATGTCATCTGGAGTATGAATCTTCAGGTAAAGTTGTGTATCGTCTGCGTACATGTGAAATTGGACGTTGGATGCTTGCAACAAGACAGTAAGAGGTTCCATAAATAGATTGAAAAGTGTAGGGGATAATGCGGACCCTTGTGGTACTCCCAGAGTTACTGGTACGGGTTTGGATAAGGAGTTATTGACCTTGAATTTTTGGGTCCGGTTTTGAAGAAAGGAGGTAAACCAAGTAAGTACTGAGTCTGAGAGGCCCATTCTGCGATTCAGGAGGTCAATCAGGTTTTCGTGTTTGACCGTATCGAAGGCTGAGGAGAGGTCTAATAAGATGAGTAGGCATGATCCATTCCGATCGAGTATTTGTAAGGCGTCGTCAATAATGTGCGACATGGCTGATTCGGTGCTATGCCCTGCTCTAAAGCCAGATTGGTGATTGTCAAGGAGGTCGAAGTGGTCAATGTGTTTAGTCAGTTGTTGGAACTCACATTATTCCAAGAGTTTGGCTAGATTAGAGCTATTAGGAATAGGGCGATAGTTTTTAAGGTCCATCGAGTCGGCTGTGGGGGGTTTTAGGATGGGTGACACTTGACCAATTTTGAGGATGTCAGGGATGCTGCCTTGATGCAGAGAACTGTTAATGATCCTAGTCCAGAGTGGTAGGATCAGAGGTGCACACATTCACGAGCGACAACGTGTTCTATTTGCTCGTCTGTATCTGTGACCCTTTTGATGCTCTACTTCGTGGTACTACAAATGTATAGTGAAATATGCAGCTAAACTATACACCGAAGATCTAACAAATAATGCAGGAAAGAAATCAAAATTATGTGGCTTATTACGCGTAGAAATGGAATTTGTGTCAGAATTTTGTGGCATTGTCATCTAGAAAGTTTGGCATTTTAAAGTTTGCATAATTTGATTCTGTGTAATTACGTGAAATTTTGGGAAAATTCTGCGAAATTACATAATTCACGAAATGCAATTCTGTCATTTAGTGCTATATTTTTCAGAAAAATGCGTCCTTCCATCAATTTTTGGCGTGAAGATGCATTTCTACAAAAAATCAGTAGCTCTGGACAGCCTCTCACTTTCTGGTTGTTCTCTTTGTTCCTATGCTCCCGTGCTAATATTTTCTAGTGAATGGAGTACAATTGTGCAACACGGTGTAATGAGTGGACTTTTGTGTAACAAGCATAATAGGAAATTCCCACTATTATGGCAGCATAGTTTAGTTTTCTCCGGGCCTAATTTTAACCCACAATGATTCCAATAAGGATCCCACCAATATCAAAGACGATATAAGTTTCTTAAGGAAAAATGATCTACATTTTACAGATCCTCCTTAAAAAAAAAGTCATTCTGGAAGGTAATTACAATGCCGCACACAACACGAAACAAGCCCACAGGTGAGCACTTACTGTAATATAAGGTTTAATGCTTGAGTGTTTAAATCTAGATTTTCTGGGTAAATCCTAAAACTTCTCTCCTATAGTGTATTTACTTTAAAAGACATTTGTAAGTAATAATTTCTAGTAAGAAACAGCAATGTAGAACAACAGTGTATAGTACATATGTATCAGATTTGTTAGGGAAATGTCTCACTCAGAGGTACATTAAGATTGAATATGTCACAAGTTAAAAAAGATGCACATTGCTTGGGAGTCTTCTAAACCCTGCGTGCCCCCTCATAATAATTGCAACTTTGAGAGCATGTCTGTGACATAAATATGAATCTGAATGAATACTGAAAGTAAGAATTTTGACAAAGATAAATAAATCATTCTTTCCACTCTCCTTCAATTACAGTTAAATATTTGAGTAATTTGTTACCTGCTGCCAAGGCAAGCACTTCCACCAGCCAACCATAAGGGAATATTGACACAATCCAGGAAAAATGGCAACCTCTTTTATGACGGAGAACTGCAACTAAGAGCTGTAAATGACCAACTAACTTATACAAAGTGTCTGTAACTGTTTCTCCGTGTGCACTGTTTTTTTTTTTAATTAAGAGGTCTTTTTGAAATAGATTTTGAGCTAGGAGCACTTCATTGTTGAAATCTGCAAATGAAGCAGCCAATGGTAGCTAATGTGGAAGGTGTGCCAAATCCATTTTTCAGCTAAAAGACTGCAGCTGATGAAGTGCGAAATTCTTTCTAAATAATGCAAGGGAACCCCTTTTTTCTCAGCCCTAGCTTGATAGATCAACCCGAAACTTTGCAGCAAGGAATTGAGGTAGATGAACTTTTCGTTGGAAAGTTTTGTGAAGATTCGTCAATTGGAGCCAAAGTTATCAGCAAAACAAAACATGCTTTTGCTATGAAAACACTGTTCTAACTATGTGTAGCTATATTTAGGTCAGGGTTTTTGATGAATCGTCATGACATTTTCTAAATAAAAAGTTAATCCTCCTCAGCTTTCTGGGAAGTTTCATTGTGATCCGTCAAGTTGTGGGGGAGGGGATATTCTCCGGGCGAGAACATTTTCCCATAGGAATATTAAGAAGCTATTTAGAAAAAAATGCCTGACCAGAATTACACACAATATGGCAGAAAGCTAGATCTTTACTCAGAAAGCGTGATTTTTATGATTTGGTGCACATCTGTTCACCGGGTTTCGAGAAATGAATGTTCAAATGTTAGTGATATCTAAAAAGTTGGTACTTTGGTATTCCTGCGGTACCGCAAATTAAAAAAATAAACCACTCTGATTGTGCTGCAAGAGTTTTTATTTCCAGTCCGCAACTTCTGTACCACAAGAATGAAATAATTATGTTTTACCTCTGGAAGACTTAGGGTCTGCATTAAGTAGAGTGACGGTGGAAATCGTTCATTTTTTAGAGGAAGTGCTATAACTGGAGGATAATCCACTGGGGTAATTTTCTTCTCCCTACGATCAAAGTTCAAAGTTGGACTCAGCTTTAGTATTTACACAAGAAATCAGAGGATTCTATATTACCACCCAGGGCAGAACTAGGTCCCTAAAGGTGGACTATCAGAAAACCAAGATAGTGCATGTGAGGCTCTATCCATCCCCTTCTCACATATCCGAAAGCTCCTGACAGCCTCTCTCCATCCCTTGCTCGCTCACTTTGCCGACTTCCTCATTGCCACTTTCGCTGCCACCCTCCTCTGTCCACTCTCTCCCAATCATCTATCGCCTCCTCTCCATCTTTTATCCCTCCATTACTGTTATTACTCCCCCCTTCCTTTCTTTCCTTCCTTCCTCTCCTCCTCTACTTTTCTAGCTCATGTTTTTCTGCTATTTGCATTATCTCTGGATGCCTCTCATCTCCCTGTTGTTGTGTTTTTGTATTTCTTCTCATGTTTTGCTGTTTCCCACCACAGCAGCCCTCTTATTTTTTGTCTATCCTTTCCTCTCTTTGCCACAGGGTGGCTTAAATATTCATGCATACTGAAAGACGGTTAACCCTTGATTTACTGGGTGTTCAAAGCTAGATAAATGCAATGGGTGTGTAAGAATAACCATCATGCCCCATTGGCATTTACCTATCTGCTTCCAGTAACAAGATCACGCAGTAGTTGTGTAGTCGAGAAGGGAACAAAGCCCCCAAGCAGAAGTGAGAGCTGCTAGCATAGCCTGTGCTGCAAGAATTACCTCCAGGGTGAGAATATATTGGCAGATCCAATGCAGTTTTACTGCGTCGATTCGGGGGCAGGCAGCCGCCCTGTGGCGGGATGTAGGATGCATTACTTCCATAGGGCTGCAGGTGAGGTAGAAGCTAAAGGGGTGGGCAGCTGCCCTGTGGCGGGATGTAGAATGTGTTACCTCCACAGGGCTGCAGGTAAGGTAGAAGCTTAAGGGTTAGACAGCTGCCGGGAAACATCCATAACAACGTGGGCATTACCCCGCACTGCTATTACAACGCTGCTATCCCAACGCAAGTCCCTACAACGACTTGCGCTGGAGGGCGCTGTAGGATAGGGAATAGTTTCATTTTCTATCCAACACCTTCCCTACTGTCAACGTGGGCTGGAGTTGGAATAGAAAATTAAACTATTCCACTATCCAGCGCCCCCCAACGCAAGTCGTTGTAAAAACTGCGTTGTAATGGCATGCGGGGTAAAAGCCCGCGTTGTAATGCCGTACAACCCAGCTGCCCTGTGGCAGGTTGTAGGATGTGTTACTTCCATAGAGCTGCAGGTGAGGTAGAAACTTAAAGGGTAGGCAGCTACCCTGTGGCGGGATGTAGTATACGTTACTTCCACAGGTGAGGTAGAAGCTCAAGGAGTGTTCTGAACAACATTGTTATCATCACCACGGGTCTTCCAACAACTGGTGCACTAGGCATCTTGCTCTTTGAACGGCAGCACATCTTTCCTACTTCTGTAACTTGTGCAACCCGGCGCTGAACCTACGCGGCTGCGGCTGCCACAACAGCTTCAAAGAATGTGGTGGGACTGTTCCTGAGGGTCAATGGCAGTAATTCGTAATTGGATCAGTCCATTACCCCCACCCTTCCCCAATAACATTTACCTGACTGCATGAGCTCTGCTTCGTCAGGTGCAATGCTGGATACGTAGAGCACATGGGGTCGGGAGGAATACACACCCAATCTGTACCATAAGGACTTGAGGGGACAGCCCAGCCTTTCTCTAGGGATGACATTACTGAGAGTCCAACAAAAGCTCTCAGTGAGCACCAGCTTGTACGGTCATGTCACGTGACACACATACATGCAATGAATTAAAGGCTGCCACTTTAGTAAATGGAAGGTGATAACTCTGCGTCTGATCATGGAAGTTTACTGACTTCACTCCCGTGGCCAGAGGGTTGCGATCCAGGCACTGAAGTGAGGGAGGATGGACACAGGGTTGCCTTTAGATGACAGCCATGTGAAGTGATCCCATACTTCACTGAGCCCTTGTTTCAGATACTTCTGAATGGAGTCATTCCTAGTGAAATAGAACATAAATATGATCATTTAAACAAGTAAAGACATTGAAATCGATTTGTTTCATTTAATGGCTTAATGCTGAATAGATTGTCTTTGCTAAATTATTCTGTACTATAAACAAAAACAGCCATCCCTGTATTAAATACGGTTGCATTACATAATAGAACATAGTATACTGTAGTAATAATAATACCATAAAGAAATATATCATCTTGTCAACATCTACATTTATTTCCCAGTTCAGGGTGATAGCATTTTTATAACATGATTAGTTGATTTAATAGCTTCCATTAAGGAAAATCACGAATGGTTGAATATTATTATTGAATTAAACTACATGTCAAGTAGTGTCGCCTCCGAAGAATATACACTGAATCTATAATATGACTCAATATAAGCAAGCCTTATAACAACATAGATATGTTTCCCAATCCAAAATAGCGGCCATTTAGAGCAGATCATTTCAGAAATGCATCGCCGTAAAACAAAAGGATATATGTTTAAAATAAAGAAATTCACATAGCAAGAGCAAGAGGATTTAGAAACCTCAACAATTGTTTGTTATTTCTCTTCTTTTCGTAACAACTCTAACATATAAGGTATACCAACATGAGCAATTGCTCCACACTACGATGGCGCTTGATTAGAACAAAAGACCATAGCGTAGGGTCATCCGGAACTAAACCGAATACCCCCGGAAGTAACTAACAAGGGCAGACGCCGAGATTGGAAATCTCTTTAAAAAGGGAGAGAGACGACAACTCTCGACCATGCAGTAGATACGTAAAGGGCATCCAAACGGCTGTATGAAAGAGGTAAGTGAACTAAGGGATTCGAATAATTAAAAAACAGGGCAACCGTTCGTATAGGCATAAGCAATTGTGAGAAATCTGTAAATAGATAAACGCATTGGGGATTGGGATACACAATGCTAAACGATTAGGCGAGTAGATAAATGATTAGATAAATATGTCGGCAATCCATAAAGGCGAGCTCAGTTGTGAGAATTTTTACATTTGAGTTATGTAAATACCATTTGAATATTTAGCAGTAGGCCGTGGCCACATCTACTTCAAACACTTTTGAGTGCGAGTATAACTACAAATAAAGGAACTAGATTGATACTCCCCATTATTGTGCATGTTATGGTATAATTCCCGGTTCAGATAAGCAGAATAAGAGAATTTATAAACCATACAACCGACATCATGCTACACAATGTGGAAAGAACAAGACCGGTTTATTTATGTATCGACTGCACTGATTGCAGTTTGAGGAAGGTCCATGCAGTAAGTAAAGCCGTTAAAGGCTAACTAAGCACTTACTACGAGACTTTGATCGCCCCTATGTATAATATATCAAGAACAAATATAATCATAAATAATAAAACAGAATCTAGGTTACGACATAATTGCCGTTTTTGAATTAAGCTGAATGTAAGAAATCATAAATCAAATAATAAGATTCAATTTAAATAACAAACTTCAACTTGTCATTTAATTACAGCTGAGGTTAAGAAATTATCAATATTGAAATCGATCATCCTGAGAGATGAAATAGAGACTGACATGCCAATTTGATAAATAAATAGGTAAGCAAGAAATGTTCAAATGTGTTTATAAACACTCAGGAAACTTTCACAAAATGCCTAACCAACCGGGTATACATTTCAGATCCAGACTAAGAAAAATAAGAGTAAGGCATCATCACACATCTGAGTGGGAAAGAAACAATATAAAAATCTGCAGAAAACCAAAGGTAACTTCAGAAATGGAGAATCAATTAAGTCGATAATCTAAAACCTAGAATAGGAACAGGTATAAGAAAAACAGTGTTCTTTTCTGTCCTATAGAGTGTAATAATCGTACAGAAACAATATTTAATGGAAGAAGTGATTTCTCAAGTTCAGAAAAACCTCGCATATAATCAGAAGAAGAACTAAGAATCTAAAGTCTTATAACAGGTGCCTATAAACAAATAATTAGGTGTGACCTAAAAAAGCCATTGTTATAACAATAATTATTGGAGCTAAACATATAAATTTGTCTCCAGGTTAAATAACAAGAAAGTCAATAGAACATGGTACAGCAACAAAGAACAAGATAGATTAAAGACATAAGACAAAAGGTTAAAAAAAATTGAAGGAGATTATAAAGCATGAAAGCAATCTTCTGTCTGGTGAAGGGATATATGAACCAGTATAGTTATACAGGTCCTACTTGTGCACACTTTGTTTTCATTATCCAATCACAAGGGTGTCTCCTCTATTACTAAAAGCATTTATGAGTGTCAACCATAAGTACCTATAGTCGTCACCATCACACCATTTTCTGGGTAATAAATTGTATGTAAATAGCACAATTGAATAGGCACCACACTGTTTTGCTATAAAAGAAAGTAATTGTGTACCTTGTATTGTTGAAGTTCGAATGTTAAAAAATGTTAAATTATTTCTTTTAAAGATTTACATGACGGAGTCCTGAGGAAGGCGCAAGCCGAAATGCGCGTAATGCAATCCGCCAATATAAAGTGTTACATTTTGCTACTTTTGGAGGAAACAAAATCAACATATATCTGAACAAATGTAATTTTATAGATGCAAAAGTTTTAGGTAACCTATGTATCCTATAATCTGCATTCAACTATAACCAGTCAAGTTCAAGCACTTAAAAAAGAATTGTCAATGAACTGAACAGATATCTGTGTGGAAAAAAAATGTGCATTTACTGTTTTTTTATTATAAAAGAATTGAGATACACAATATGTATATAAGAAAATAAGAGTATCTGATTCCAATCGTTTAAAGAAAAAGAAAAAGAAAAAGAAAAAATATATTTTGTGATACAAGGTTGTCCTGTTGTGGATATAATGAGGTACAGGTTAAATACAAGTGAAACATTGCGATCAGTGCCTATAAAATGTTGTAATGTACTTTGGCCAAGTGTCTTTTCAAAAAACTATATTCCCTGTCCTGGCTAGCTAATCAAGATTCAGGGGCCCCTTTCTTTACGAATTTGTCATTCCTAGTGCTAGCTGCTGAGAAAGCCATCACCTTGCACAAAGATTGTTATTGAGGAACAGATGGAAAATTACATGTGAAACCGAACCAGTGGTGGAACCTTAAATAGTGGATCACCATTACCTGTCTGGTAACTGTGTACAAAAGTGGGATCCAAACCACCTCACTTTGTTCCAGTTCAAAGTTCTTCTTGACCAAGGACGGGTGTGCTCCACAGAGTACTTAGAGGATTGCTTGTGTGACCAGGGAAGGTATTTGCATGACAGTCAATCTCCAAGAGGTGGGGGGACATCACCTTAACACTACAAGCGCAAAATTGGCACGACACCCTCTTATCGTTCTTAGGGAGACTTCCCCCAAGTACTGGTTCGAGTCAACCTATCTACCTACAGCTACTCTCCCTACTGAGAAATGGACAGTTCCAAGAATTGGACGAAGTAGGCTTACTCACGAAATGTGACACGCTTCATCATTTGCCACCTCGTCCCACCCTGGTGAGATCATACTACTAGGGCAGACTCAACCTCAGGGGGGCTGACCTGAGGGAGTCTTATAAATTACTTATTTTCTCTGGATAAAATACTACGATCCAGTTCAGTAATTAAAAAAGCCTTATGATATGCCACAACGAATCCTTTATTCAGGTGGTATGCCAGGCTTGAATAAAAAGTAGCATAAGGCAATCTCAGAGGACGTACGTGGTTGCTATGACCCTTACGTACCGCTGTTTCTGCCCTTCCACTAGTGCCTACAGGTCTCGGCATTCCTCAGGGCTGGATATATGTATCCCTACACTTATTTGATAATAGTGAAGAGTACCATAAAAAGAGGACCTATCTCTCTTCAAAAAGTCACCAGGAACTAATACCTAGTGCACAGGGGCAAGTTGCCTCATGGTCGTTTCAGGGACAACGCCTCAAATAGCAACACTTATGTCAAGGTAGAGCACCCGTATAGATCCTACAGTGCCCCATAGAACACCCTCCTGTTAGGTCCTCTCGATGCTTCATTTACATTGCCTTTCCCTGACCACCTGCCACTCCCTAAGAACACGCTCTGATTCCATTCTTGGTGTCCCTCATGAACACAGAAACGATTGTGTTCTTTGTGGAACTTATGCTCTTTCAAATGAAATCCCTGCATGCTAACCTACACCAATCCTTTTTATGTGAAACAGGTCACAGTTTTGGATGCAGAATTTACAACATTTCCAATGCAGAAGTCCGACTTACAACCAAAAACCTTTGTGATTTGGCCCTGCCCGGCAAAATCACAAAAAAGGCATAACATTATGCCCTGAGATTTTTGCCCCTCATATTTATACATTTTAGGAATTTACAAAACGTTCCAGGGTTATACCTGGAAAGCTGTGCAATAACATACTTTTTTCAATGGGGAAATATTTGTGCCCTTGGAAAAAACTTCTTTGACAGACCTCAACTGATTTTGTGGGTGTTACATTTGCCTTTCCAACCAGGAAAGTGAATTTATTGCAGTTGTAAATCAGGCTTTTTGCATTTATAACTTTGCTTTACAGCACAAGAAAGCTTTGTGAAATGGGCACACACTCAGGATAATTTGAACTGATTAAAAATAGCGAATGATGATGGTAGAATAAAGCTGTGAGGAATTGCTGGATCTATATCGAAACCTAGTGCTAATGAATCAATTCACTAAATAAAGTTGAGAACTGGGGTAGGGCTAGGGTGGAATACGAAATAAAGCTGCATCCAAGGCGGCCCATATATAACGAATGTTAAACAATCTGAGATGTTTTGCTATGCATCTGTACGTTTAATACAAATAAAATTTTTAAATAAGCGAATGAAACAAACACCAAAAGTTCAGTTCTGATGTGATACTCTAAAGGACTGGAGTTGTCTTCATAATAATTCATTATAGTTTCCAAATTTCCGCCATCGGGCGGGCCTGATAGAAATCTTTAGCACTGCTTAGGTTGAATTTCTATCACAACCTTGAACCACTAGGCTATATATACTTCTCCACGAGAAGAAGAAAGAGCTGCAGCCAGGCTTCTCAAATGTTTATTTCGCACTGCGACTACACTTCTCACACATTTAAGGAAGATTTGTTGTATACATTAGGGTTTGATGTATGGCCAACATTTGTGCACCATGATAAATCATTGAGAAAGTGGTTATTATCTTGGGCTAGACACTTTCTGCGGAAGATTTAAAACATTGTTTTCCTTGATTGACATTGTGTACATTAGATGCAGACTTGATCAATCTTTCCTGTATATCACAACATAATTGGCTGATTTGACATTGACAAATTCTTCTTGAGATCCATTGAGTTCTCTGAGCGCGGGAAGGTGCATGTGTTTTATAGCTACACATTTATGGTCGGTGAGAGGAAGATACTAGGTTGAAGGCTTTGACCTGCTCTGCAGAACACACCAGACGGGGAAGCATCAGACCAGACCACTCGCAAATCAGCAAAGAACCAGAGTGCAGATGCAGTCAGTGAAGCTACATGACCAGAAGAAACAGAGAGGCATGTTATCAAAGGATTTATCTCCGCTTTTTTGGCTTTAAAAGCCAAGAAAGCGGAGATAAAATTATCTCCCTATCAGCAACAGGGTGTTAACACGCAAATTTGCATGTTAGCACCCTTTTTCTCTACGCTTCCCCTTGCATTTCTAATGAGATGCAAAGGGGGCGTTCCAGAGAAAAATAATAGGAGAAATGTTGTTAAGCGACATTTCTCCTATTATCAAGGATTTCGCTAACCCTGTTAGTGATAAAAAAAGCAGCGCTAACCACGGTTAGCGCTGCTTTTTTACACCTGGTATTTTCCTGACTTAGCCATGATATCCTATGGAAGGTGGATATCATGGCTACGTTTGTGAGCCCATATCATCAAGCTAACGCCAAACTTCGAGAGATTATCGTTGGTTTTCCAGCGATAATCTCTCATTTGGCAGTTAGCGCGAGGTTTTATCACTTCTGAGATAAACCTTGCTAATAGCAAGTTTTCTCTGCGATAATTTCCGGCGATGCTTAGCGATAAAAAATGTGTTGCTAAGCCTCGTTAGCGATAAATATCGCGAATCGTTGGTAATATGCCCCAGAGAAACTGACATTGTTCGAAGGGATGTGTCCAATTGCGGAATATTTGTTCCCTCAAGTTTGTAAAAAAAAGATGTAAAATGAAACAAATGATGCAAAATGTGGTGCCCCAGTATCTCACATGAAAATCTTAAGCAAGGGGCACCCTATGTAACAAAAACAAAAAAAGTCACATGAGATTCCAGCACGGCTTAATTCAGGCCGGGAATTCCTCGCTGCAACACATTTTCAGCTCCAAACAGTGTGTGGCGAGCCAAGGTAACAAAAAAAAGCAAAATGCGGAACTTTCAAATAAACCTAACACGAAATTTGAGAATTTCAAAAACGTAAGTGAAATGTCAACCACGCCCAATCATACCCATCTTTGCTGAGGTGCTGATACCCCCATTTTGAGGATCTGTCAGATATATTCTCAATCTGTCTGAGAGATGGAGTCAAGCTGCACAGAGAGGCTGGCCAAGTTAAATTCATCTCCTTCCTGTGTAACAGCCTGGTGAGGTGGAGAGTATCTGCGAGACAGAAGGACTGACTGTCTGCCCATTGTCTTTGTGGAAGGTAGCTATTCTGTTGACAAGGACAGGTTGACCTCCCTATCCAGTCTGTATGGATTCTGTCGAACCATGTTATAATTCAGCGTGTGTGGCACTAACTGATCTCGATACACAATTGCGAGTTGTGGTAAATTCCTTTAGAGGCTTCCTGGTAGCCGGAATCACTGATACCTACCAGATTCTCTGAATAGCATTCACACAATTACAAGTTACATCTCTCAGAATAGCAAGACAAGAATTCACCCGGTGGAATTACACACGGGAGTCCTGATTACAGGGGTTTCAATACAAAAAATGACTACCTGCTTTAAGGTAATGGTAAATGTCGGCAAAGGCTCCTGTCCAGGGCATGGGTGGCATAGGTGGGGGAAGGCAGGAGAGGATGATGTCTGACAGGGGTGAACATTTCATGCTTGTACATAACGTGCAAAAAGTTGAGACAGAGCCGGGGAGCAGGTCAGAACTTAAATGCAGCCTACAGGCCAGATTTTAGATACAAGTACAAAAATAGGAGCTGAAGTCCGGGGGTATATGGCTTAATTATATAAAGAGGATACTAGACCGGTGATGGATGAGATTAAATAATTTTTGGGTAGAGTTGAGCTCCCTTCCCTGAACGAATATCAAAGAAACTATCTTGCCTCTGGGATAAGGGAAGAAGATATCCGAGCACAGTTGAGAAGATTATCGCCAGGAAAGGCGGCCGGGCCAGACGGTCTTCCGATAGAAATGTATAGATCTTGTGAGGATAATCTAATATCAGTATTTAAAGAGCTGTTTGATAAGATCTTGATAGAAGGCGAGGATCCTCCGAGATCCTGGGCCGAGGCAACGATCGTCTCAATCTTGAAACCAAATAAGGATCCATTGGCTGTGGAGTCCTATAGGCCTATATCCCTGTTGAACACCGATTATAAAGTGTTCACAGGGATATTGGCAACTAGAGTAGCCAAGATTATAAAGAGTATAGTTCATGGAGACCAGAGGGGGTTTATCCCTGGAAGGCAGCTTAATGAACTTACCGTCACTATGATGGGTATAAGAGATTTGGCAGAATCTTTCAATCTTCCAGTGACGATGGTGGCAGTAGATGCTGCTAAAGTGTTTGACCAGGTTCACTGGCCATACCTCTGGGAAGCACTAAGAACGTACGTTTTCCCTATAAACTTTATAAAAGCGTTACAGTTGCTTTATAGTGCACCTAAAGCCAGAGTTCTAAGTAATGGGGAATTAACGGATTGGTTCAGTATTATGCGGGGAACAAGGCAGGGATGCCCGTTGTCCCCCTTGTTGTTTAACATATATATTGAACCCTTTGCAGCCTTAATTAGGCAGGACTCTTCTATTCTTCCTTTTAGATATAAAAATCTTGAGGTTGAAGTAGCTTTATATGCTGACGACCTTATTCTTTACACTCAGAATCCTCAGGAGGCTATACCCAAAATGTGGTATAAAGCAGATGTATTTGGGAAGGTCTCCGGATATAGCATAAATAGGGCTAAGACTGAGGTAATGGAGTGGAATCAATCCTCTCAGACCCTCGGAGGGAAATCTCAAATGTGATATCTTGGCATTATAATCACACAAAAGTTAGTAGATCTCCCTGGGGACAATTGGAGAAAGATCAGCCAGGAAGTTGGAAGATTATTGATCAGATGGGCTAATCTTCCTCTTAACTTATATGGAAGGGTGAATCTGATCAAAATGATTATACTTCCCAAGATTACTTTTCTTTTCAATAATATACCTCTCCCATTCGATAAGAACGAGGTATCAAAATTACAGGGCAAGATAGGAAGCTTTGTTTGGGTGTCAAAAGGCCCTCGTATATCTTGGAAAAGGCTGAGGAGACAATTAAAGAGTGGTGGTCTTGCCCTTCCGGAATTATGGGTTTATGCACATGTATTTCATTTTAAGAATTTTCTTATGTTATTAAGTAAGCCAGATGACTCTGCATTAGGCATAATTTATGGGGCATTACTCAGTGAGTTGGGGGATGGACAAGATCAGTTCCTGTTTAAGTTCGGAAACCCGAAATTCTTCAAGAGAGTAAGGTTAAAAATTCTCCTACAGGCGTTAAAGAACTGGGTATTCATATGGAAAAAATTTGGAACCATATATTACTCAGATTATTTGCCAATTTGGGGAACCCCAAGCACTCTAGCATGTTTCGATGACTTACTCAGCCTACCATTGAAACAAGCAGGTATCTCTCGTTGGGGAGATTTAAAAACTGGTATGGACCTGATGAGCTGGGAAGCTTTGACATCATGTACTGGTGGTCAATTAACAAGATTCAAATATTATCAACTGTCTGCATGGTGGGCTCTGCAACAGTGGGAGGAACAGATGGATGATGCCTGGTTAATTCAAGCTATGAGAATTGGGAGCATTAAAAAAGAGGTGGCTTTGTGGTACCGAACTTTGATTGAGTCAGAAGATGATATGAGTCAGGATATCCAAAAACTTTGGGGTGATGTTGCAAATATTATTAATATGAGAGATGTTTGGTTGAGTTTGTTCACATTGCTTTGTGAGACAGTTAAACCAGCTTACCTTGAGCAAAACCATCTTTTTACTCTTTATCGGGTTTATTGGTCTCTGGCGAAATTGACAAAATGTACAGGAACTCAGCACAATCGTTCAAGATGTCAGGATCCCTCAGCAAATGAAAGTCATTTGTTTTTAACCTGCCCTGTATTTACAAAATATTGGATGGATGGATGTGAATTTTTGACAGATTTAACAGGAATCCGAATAGAAGCAACCCCAATGCTTACATTGTTTGGATTAGTCCAGGATAATACTTTGGTTTCAAATAAGCCTGCAGCAAGGCTAATTTTTTATGTTATTTTATTGGGAAGAAGAAAGATTTGTAAAGCGTGGAAATCGGCTGTCCCACCCCTTTTCTCTGACTGTAAAAACTGTATCATATATATGTCAACAAGATATGGCGTGCGATCCTAGAAGTCGAGGAAAGACTTGGGCTATGTTGGTTGAGTGGTGCCAGAGGAATGGGGTCCAATGATTAAGCCAACAAGTAGCTATCGGCCATAGTCCCCCTCTTTGGTATTCTTGCATGTTAAGCGTAAGAGGGATTGGAATGGAAACAGCTAGATTTCTTGTCTGGAAAGACTCTATTCCCATTTAGCTTTTGCAGGGGAAATTGAGTATCACCAACAGGTTAATTAGCAGGATTAACAGGCTGTTCTACATCGCCATGATAAAGCCACCAAATATATTCCTAGATCGCACCTGAATTTTAACAAAGAAGAATCCTTGTCTCTTCTACAGCTGACACACGATTAATCCCTTACCGTCAAGAACTGTGACATGGGTGGTGGCATAGCAGTGATAGATAGTGACCAATATAAATCTAAAATGATCTCTCTACTGAGTGACACCAGCTTTCATAACAAAGTCATCAGAGATCCTATTACCAAAACTATATCTAAAATCCAAAGCTTGACCAATGAAGCTTTCTTGGCCAAATATCTAGAAATTAAAGATGTGCACTTTTTATTCTGACGATACATCATATTCCACCCTCTTGCTTGTCACACAGTCTGAGAAGCTCTTTCTTCCTGACACTCCTATTAAGATCAACAGCCTCCAGTATAACTCTCCTGTTCCATTCTCCTCCCTTCTGAGCTTCAGACTTCTGCCAGCATGATCTTCCATGGAAGCCAGACTCTTCAATGTGCCTCTTCCACTCCCAGCCCCCAAGAACTCGTCCTTATGGAAGGTTAGACAGTTTATTGGCAAGTATTGTTCACTCGTCTCACACACCTTTATGTAACAAAGCCTACAAGTGTGTGTCACCTGATTTCATGGACTTCAAAAATGAATTCACCAATTTGCTTGAGGTAGCGGAAGTGACACTACACACCCTTTGAAGTCCATCTATGACATAATAGAATGACTACATCCCACCACTATAACCCCCGACATACTATTTTGTGCTGCTGAGAGCAAAGGGCAAAGAGTAGAAGCTACTAAAAATATATATTTTTAAGACGGTTTTACTTCCTGTTCCTTCCACTGCCTTCATGACCTTGAACCCAGGGGTAGCAAGCGCAGTGCCACGGGAACTACCTCATATTAGCCCTAATTTACTTTCATACCTGATTTCTGCCATGCCATTTTACGGGTTTGGTGGGAAGTGCAAAGGGGAGCTTTTAAAGTAAACATGTCAAGAAAGCCTTATTGCCATATCTGGAACTGATTAATAAAAAAACTACCTTTTAATGTGCGGAGACTCCACACTCGTAAAGATACTCCTCGTAAATCCCTTTGTGAATAGCAAACAATCCTAAACTTACACAAAAGTGTAAGTTTACCTTTGTGAATCGGGCACGTGTTTTTTGGGAAAGAAACAAAACTAGGGGATTGGACATTTAAGTCACTGCTGATGAAGCAATCTAATTTCAGTAGACATGGGCAGAGACAAGGTTGATGTTCTAGTTTTAAAAATGCAATCTTATGTAATTGTTGTAATCTTGTACTTCCGTTTCTAGTATATTTGGTTATTAACGTGACTTCTGCACAGCATTTCTCTCAATCAGAAAACGTTTACATTGACTTTCTTTTCAACCGGATTAAGGGTCATAGCTCAATATTTACATTTGTGTCCAACACAAAGGCCGTTTAGTGACTATCATCTCATTTTTGGAGGACACGTATTCAACAAATCATATATGCCTGGTCTTAGCATGCTAGGGCAATGGTTACATTTAAAAAAAAAACATTTTTTATAACTGCACGCATATCAAAAACACCACTTAAATGTTTACCTTATGCTTTCAATAAAAATGTTAAATCTAAAAAACATTCACTGATGCGGCTGTTTCCTTAGCAAGGTTTTTAAATAAAGAAGCATTTCAGTTGTGGCATGTATTTTTCCATTTGTTTTTATGAAGGGGACAAGAAGAGATCATCATTTGGCCAAGCTGTTAAATCAGAGGCAGCTACAGTGACACTTAAAACCTTTATAAATGTAATTTTAAAAAAGGAGGCAATAAATAATTTTCCATCTTACTGAGCATCCAAACCAAAAATAGATAGCTGTTTTTAAAGATAACATTAAAAAAATGTAAAAAGCACACTTTAAAAGAGCTCTGTAACTGAAAAGAAAGGGAATATTGTAAAGTGACAGAACAATTTGCTCAAGCTTTGTGAAGTCACTCAAAGTGAAGGAATCCACTTTGTAAAGCCACTGGGTAAAGTGGGCTGACCTATTGCTCCATGCTGTGGGGAGAGGAAGAAAATTGTGAATGACAATTCAACAGACCAATGATTGAAGCCTGATGACATTGGTGCAGTGTAATTTTGATCCCATTCTGAGATATTGTAGGAGTTCATTATAATCGTGAGTAGTCAGCACTCAAATGTATTATGTGTGATTAATTCTACTAAAAGAAAATGGAGTAGCGTATATTTAAATGGCTCCATGTGCAACAGAATCAACATTATACATTGTGTGTTTAAGAAATGTGGCTAATATAGGAGTTCATAGTACTTATTAATTAATACTACAAGGAAAATCTAAGTTCCTGACGTGATTTATTTTGAGACTAATGAGACGAGATGTATGCACAACTAATGTTTGGAGGTTCATGTGTAACATGCCGCTATATTCACCTGAGTGTATTTTAATTAATATTCCTTACTAGTCTTTTGCATTATTCATGTGTTAAGAAGCTTCACTTTGTTATGCATTTACAACTGTGCACGCATTTATAACCCAGTGCACTGCTGTCTTAAATTTTGAGGCCTCGTGTATAATTTCAGTGCAGATTCAGGGTACAGTTTAACATTTGAATTGTATTTAACCTTTAATGTGCATAGTTTTCGTTCACATTTTGTTTCCACTGCAGGTGTGGCAAAGTCTCATTAGTTAGTATAGAAGTGTTTTGTTTTCATGAGATAGCAATGTATGAGAAGATAAAGTTTGGCAAGGAGTAACGCGGTAACCAGCAAGGAGACAAGGTCTCATGGGGCTGGAGAAAAATGGCCAACGAAGATGCAACTTATCGATGTGGGAAAGGTGGAGCAAGTATCCAATTTGTGCCGGACCGCAATCATGGAAGAATCCTGGAGAGAGTCGCCTGGGATAGTCTACGTTGAATGCAATTAATATTTTATACTGTAACTTAGTGAGGGTCAGGAGAGACATTTTAGGACTTCGTGGGGTACAGACCTCTTCTATTGCTTCTGCTTTGAGTGGATTCATGCTACTTGACCCTTGGTCGGAATTTGCACTACTGAAGACTGAGAACTGACACCTTTCTAATTCTCACCTATAAGCAACACTTTTAGTTTAGGATTAACCCCTTAAAGGCAGTGTAGGTAAAGATAGCGTGCTCATGCTTACTTTTGAGGATCATTTGATGAAATGTAACTCAATTCTTTTTCCTGATTACTTGCAAGGTCATTATAGGACTAGTTGCCGGCTTTCTGTTACATAGGGTAAATCTCTTTAGGAGATTTGGACATATTTTGTTGGTCCTGTATTTCTCTACCATTATGTTGAGATTGGTATACGTAAACCTATTTTTGAATTTATAATGAAACCCTAAAAATCTCATATTCAGTTGTGGACTGGATTATTGAGTGACTAAATTGGTTATTCTGTATTGAAAACATAAATCGTGATTGAGTTTTCCCTTTTAGCTCTCATGCAGCTGCAAAGGTCATCAGGTTGAGATTACATGTTTCAATGGGCCCACGATTTAACCCTCCTGCATTTATCTGCAGTAAGCATGACATTCTTTGCAAAACAATCATCGCGTGACATTTGAACAAAGGCGAACCTAAAAATGGACATTATAATGTACTTTTCCAGGCACTGCAAAAAATGTTTCCTACAATCCGAAGAACATATATGGATGTTTAATTCACCCATAACTAAACGTAGGTTGTGCGCAGTCTGCCCTCTAGTGTTCACATATTGACATTAGTGACCTGGTTTTGATGCCTTTTATTTGACTATTTGAAAAGAATGTGTCACACAGGTGCTCCAAAATAATAGATTTCGAAAACACACAGACCTCTTCTTGTAACATGCCGAAGCACGAAAGAGGGTGAAATGGGAGCACTGTTGTTCCACACACAGACAACACATTTGCATACAGCTCTAGTATCCGGGAGACACAGTATGAATTAATCAGTGCCAGGCATTGGTTCTTCAGAGGGGCTCTGTCTAAACACTAGACTGCTCCATTCAGCAGTTTTACAACTTTATTTAGTCCACGCTGACGCTGGCATCGGAGAACTATGTATCTGTTTCAGTCATACAATTAATAAAAATTGCACTCTAGTAGTGAAAACAAATTATTTTTCGAGCATGGCTCATACAACAAATAGAAATATACGACAAATAGCAGAGAGATGAACACTAATCTTAATCAGACATAAAACTAACATATTTATTAGGTATTGCTGCAATTGTTTGGCTTATATTTGCATAAACTATTGATATTAACGAAGAATTTTAACAAACACAGCAAGTGACGAGCAGAGCCATTCCCAGGCCTGGCCATTCCTGAGTGAGCAACTTCAGCAAAAATAGTATGAAAGGAATTAAAGGCCTAATGTTTCATTATTATTATTATTAAATAGTGTTGCGCTGTATTCGAAATCTTCTTATTAATGGCGATGCATTAACTTATTTGTCACTTGACATAGCGTGGACTACATTCAGAGGGTGACAGAACGCTTAGCACTGCTGTAAGCCACCAAGATAAGCAAAATATATGGAAAATACAAGTTTCATCTGATACTAGGAAAGGCAGAATATGTAATGAATATACAAATAGTACAATACAAGTATTGGTATGATGTATGCAATATGTATCAGAACAGAATGTTAAACAGCATTGCAGACGAATCACCTGTACAACTGCAGTGCTAAAGTTGAACACAGACCAACGACCCCATTAAGGTAAAATGAGTTTTTGTTGAGACAGGGGCATGGGTGTTAGTTCACAAATCAGCATAGAAGTAAGCCTTGTTCGGGTGTGATCAGTGCGGGCTGGTGAACTTTGAAAGTGGTGGGGCACAAGTACCTGCCTGTGCAGGAAAAAACAAGCGAAACAAACACGGCTTTCAGGAGCATTTAGGGTCATTTACCCCTAATTGACCCACTGCTTTCATTTTATGCCAGGCAAGCCTTGTCACTGACATCAAGAACTCATATGTTCTGCTGTTCCACTTGGACAGATTCCCTATTTCTTGCTCGTTGAAAATCACATATGCCAGGTAGGCCCACTACTGTTATGACTGGGGAGGGGTCGGGGGGTAGTTAGAATTTTGTCTTGATTGCCCAATAAAGCATAAGCACCAGTGTAACGATGTCTTGGCAGGCATTTTGAGATCGCCCACAATGTGTTAAGGGTGGCCCACTCTTATGCCAAGGCTGCTCTCGAAAAAGATGTGCATCATTATGCGACAACTACCACTGTGCCAGTACTCGCCTGGACTAAGGTGCGAATGCCACCAGTTTGTCAAGAATGAGCTCTATTATTCTGTATATAACATCAATTATGCCAAAAATTGCCTGCCATATTTCAAGGATTGACGCTATAAGTGTAGCTTCAGCTCAATCGTGCCAAGAATGCAGGAATGCTGGGATCACAAGTGCAGCAGGTGTAGTGGCATCAGGTCCCAGAGGTCTGAGGTACCCACATACATGACGGGTTTTAAGTATACAGCTAGGGCGTGAGTGAGAGGCCCATTTCCCTTCCTTGCATTAAGGGACATAACACCCTTGCTACAACTCAAAAATGCTCATGATATGCCATTGAAAGGGCTTTTCTTAACTCCATAATAGGTGACGCTTCCATTTTACTGTGCATTGCATTTTGTTGAGACTGCCTGCTACTCGTGAAGCACATGAATCCACGCATAGCAAGCAAGGCAAATCCCGTCTGTTATTGTTGGAACTATTGTTTGGAGATATCTGTCTCTAGCTGACCGTCCTGTTTGATAAAACTTTATAGTACAATTATGCTGAGATTTGCTTGAAAAAGTCAGTAAAATATCATTATAACGTCAAAATAACATTAAGCATGCCTACAGGATACTGCAGAGAAACTAAATTACCAAAACTAGCTGCCTATATGTCTTTTTAATTTTTGGAATTTAAAAAAAAAAAAAAGAAAAAATACGATCTGACTTTTGCCCTGCACAATTTGATACATTTTGTGGGAGAGATTAAGTGACTGCAACTTTTTGACTTTTACTACTCCACAGCCCAGGATATTTCCATTTGTTGCATTCAGCACCATTCTTTTACAGCAGAATTACAAAATGATGGCCAGCAATGGGACCAATGTGCTGCAATGATTTCTTCATTTAACAATGCACTTAGTCCGACAGTATTACAAGAGACACACCCGAGAGTTGGGCGCATTGGGTGCAAAATATGAGTGTATCACAATTACTGTATACCCCACTAAATTAAGAAAGCAGCATGTTTTCTGTATAAGGCCCAATCAGAATGGAAACACCTCCAGATGGCCCCATTTTGCTTTTACAAATTAGTAAACAGAGATGTTGGACTTGGCCCTCTCTGCAGGGTCACCCCCAAACTTTTTGCCTTCAACCCTCAAATTTTTGCTGAAATCGTTTTTGTTGGCCTTAGGACTCTATGCATTTTACCACAGATAACCAGTGCTAAAGTGCCTGGTAAAAATGGCTTACACCTGATAGGCATAGTTAGTTTACTTATAAGTTCCTTCTAGAGTGGGATCCCATATACCCAGGGCCTGTAAGTTGAATTCTACTAGTTGGCCGGCAGCACTTATTGTGCCACCCACTTAAATAGCCCCTTAAAACATGTCTTAGAAATCTCATTGCAGCCTGAATTCTGTTTCAAACTGCTAATCAACATAGCAATATAACCCTCTTGCCAAGCCTTAACTCCCCATTTATTGCATATAAGTCACCCCATCGGAAGCCCTAGGTAGCACCTAGGACAGGGTGCATTGAAATCAAAAGGTTGGACATGTACTTTTAAGTTTTACTTGTACCAATAGTGAAAAACTCCTAAATGCGTTTTTCACTACTGTGAGGCCTATCTCTCTCACAGGGTAACATTGGGTTGTCTTATTGTATTTTAAAAGTGCTAACTTTTGATTGGGGACAGGTGAACATTTTTTAGTTACAAATTTGAAAATGGCACTTTTAGAAAGTTTAATAGCAACAAGGGGTTTGGCCCTAGGCGGCTGGACGGGGCGGTAATAAACTAAAAGAAAAGGTGTCTTAGCCGTCACATTCAAATGCTGCTAAACTAATTTAACAGACTAAAAGCCATCAATTCAATTGTTATAGGCTTGACGTATTTATTTGCTAATTCATTATATGCACTGTACTCCACACATAATCATAGGTCCGGTAAGTGTGTATACGTTTTAGTCAAGAACAAATTATACATATTAAGGCAACAATACAACAAAAACATACAGATTTTGTGATGAGGTAATGTGATGTAATGTGATGTAACAAACAATACAATAGAAAACGTATCCGCACTTACCTGAACTTTTCAGAACTCCGCGAGCTCCGCGTATTGCAGAGTGCAGAAAACTCCACAACCTCCGTGAGCGGAGCGTAGTTCACCGCCCATGCTTAGCCACCACCTGTGGTCCCATGCAGAAGTGTTCTTCCCAAAGATCAGTACACGTTTTGTCATAGTTGAGTTGGAAGCAGTTGTTTCTCATCCATTTGGCTACTTTGGTCATGGAGTTGTAGAAGTTAGTTTTGGCGTTAGCGGGGTCCTCAGTGAGTGTTGTCTGTGTAGGAGATTATGTTGAGTCTGTGGGATCTGGTGACGTCTGTGAGTGTAATCAGTTTCCACATGTGTTTCCTTCTTCTGGAGAAAACACTGGGCCCAAATTTGAATATATTTACCAGCTGCTTTAAGCAGTTGGTAAATATGTGTGAGAGCTTTTTTAAGGTCTGAGTAGTGATGGAAGGAGGAATGGGGAGAGGTTATTATTGCATGCTGTTCCAGTCTACTTGCAATGAGGGCCTTAATCTTTGATTCTTTGTTCAAGATTACGAATGTTTGAGCTGCATCTGGTCCGACTCCTGAAGGTATGTAGTTTAGGTTTATGCCGGGAATCAGTACAATGAGAAACAGTGAACTCACCAGATGCGAAGTACATCCTGTGACTTCCGCATATTCACCCACCGATACAGATATTTGGACTTCAGAAGCAAACAAAATAATGTTGTCTGCATAAGCTGCGACTCTATTAAAGTGGCTGCTCCTCTGCCCCTAAAAACATTCATTTTGTCTGATGGCACAAAGCAAGTGTTACAGTGATACAATAAACAGCAATGGCGAAAGACGATACCCGTGCTTCACCACTATTCCCACGTTGTTTTTCCACTAGAATATAGACTACAAAATATTCTGGCCTCAAAATATTGAGACCTAATTATTGAGGGCAAAAATATCTAGAAGGTGTGCCTAAATAAGTTTTCTTTTTATAATTTCACATATATATGTACTCTGAGGATATATATATCTTCAAGGTAGGTATCTGTGGTATTAGCAATAGTATAGAATAGTAAATGTATACATGCCTATTTGCACTTACCTTCACAATACTTTGGTCCTAAATGTTTAGACCTCATTGTTTTGGCCGCACAATATTTGTGTCCTCAATATTTTAGCATAAAACCTCCCAAATGAACTCATTAGCCCTATTCGAAACCCTTGGGATTTGGTAGAATGCCATAGCCCACCAACAAAACCCTGCCAGAAGCTTGCATTCAGCATTATTGAGCCCAGGAATTTCCTTGAACCCTTGTTGAACACTGTTTCAATGTGTGGGGCTACCTGAGACTACTGCATTATCAATAATGTAATTTAGAAATCTAGTGCTATCACTAAATCATTTATTTTTAAGTTAGTTGGCTAGTATATTAGTATACATTTCACAACGAGGACTTAGCAGTGATATCAGCTGATTACTGGATGCTTCCATGATTTCCTTGTCCTTGTTGGCATTAAAACAATGACAGCCTCCACAACTGTTGCCTTAACCGTCCCCTTGAGAAGTTCTGTTTCAAGAGTTAAAATAGATTATTCCAGGAACAACTTGTCTGTTGCAACAAGACAACCTCAAATGCTCTACGACCACAGACGATTCTACCAACTTCATGGAGCACCACAATTTCCAACTCCAAATAAACAAAAATACAATCAGAGGCACCCTCGCCTACAAACCTCTGGGACCCAGCCCTGCCTTCTGCAATGCCATCCCCAACTTCATCGCCCGTATCGCCATCGACTCAAATCTGTACATCTTCCTAGAAGACCTCAACTTCCACCTAAAAGAACACTTACGACACCAACACAGCTGACTTCCTAGAAAGTATGGCCAACCTCCGACTCGTACAGCTTGTTACCGACCCCAAACACACCACAGGACACACGCTCGACCCTATCTTCTCAGCCAGCAATAGAGTAAAATAAACCCACACCAAGGAGCTCACCTGGACCGACCTCCACTACGTCCCCTTCGTCATCTCGGAACCCCCAACATTCCCGCCTCCACCACCAGTGAGACACGGTTCGCTTGGCAAAGGTAGCAGAGCAATAATGGACCAACGCCCTCAACTCCGACCTACCCACCAATACCGAAGACGCAGAAAAAGCGGCAGCCAACTTTGCACCCTGGATTACGGAAAGTATTGACAAAGTTGCACCTAAGAAACCCACAAACCCCAAGAAACAAACACGACACCCCAACTGGTTCACGGCAGAACCTAAAACCCAGAAAGAAAGAAGATGGCGCGCCAGTAAGACGCTTGAGGAACGATAACACTTCAAAGATGCCTTCAACCAATACCACCATTTCTTCAAGAACACCAAGCAGACTGCCCTAGCCACTACAACAACAAGGACAGCTCCAAGAACAGCAAGGAACTCTTCAACATAGTCAAGGAGTTCACCAACTCATGGGCAACTGAAACAACATCACAAGCTGTCTGCCACACCCTCTCTGACTTTTTACACAACAAAATCAACACCATCGAGCAAGACTTCACACCCCAACCTTGCGCCGAGGACACCATCAACCACATCAAGCCAACCAATGCACACCCACACCAGCACACCTTGTAGAACACCCTCACCGAGAAGGAAATGGCGTCCATCATGAGATCCATCCACTCAACAGTCCCAGCAGACCCTTGCCCACACCATACATTCAACCTCATCCATCACCCCATCAAAGAACTCACCATCGTCCTCAACTCCTCAATCACAACAGCCCACTTTGCCAGAAATGGAAACACGCCAACGTAAAGCCGCCACTGAAGAAGCCATCCGTAGATCAATGAGAACCCAAGAACTACTGACTCATCTCTCTGCTCCCTTTCCCAGCCAAGGTCATTGAGAAAGACATCAACATCTATCTCACCAGACATCTGGACAACTACAACCTCCTAAACCCCTCCCAATATGGCTTCAGAGCAAACGCAGTACCAAGACTGCCCTAGTCTAAGCCATGATGACATCAGAATGCTGCTAGGCCACCAAGAAACAGAAACCCTCATCTTCCTAGACTTCTAAGCAGCTTTCAACACTGTATCCCACCACACACTGATCAACAGACTCCACCAGATCAGAATCCAGGGAACAGCCCTCAAGTGGAGCCCATCCTACCGCACAGGAAGAACACAGAAGGACACCCTCCCTCCCTACTCCTTGCTCCCTAAGAACATCAGCTGCGGTGTACCTCAAGGCTCATCACTCATCCCAATCCTCTTCAATGTATACATGACACCCCTGGCCAACATTGTCAAGAGCCACGGACTCAACATCATATCCTACATCGACGACAACTTAATCATCTTCTCCATGACTAATGACCCAATCACCACCAAGGACAAGTTCCAAAGATGCACGAAAGACGTGGCCGTCTGAATGAACAACAACTGTTTCAAACTCAACACAGACAAGAAAGAAGTACTCATCTTCGCAAAAGACAAGGATACCACCAGGAACAACGAATGGTGGCCCCCCGAGCTGGGCTCAAACCCACGAACATGCCCGCAACCTCGGCATCATCCTCAACAGCCAGCTATCCATGAAGAAGTAGGTCAGCACCATCTCCTCCACTTGCTTCCTCACTCTCCGAATGCTCAGGAATGTCTTCAGATGGCTCCCACCCAACACCAGGTGAACAGTAAAGCACGCTCTCGTCACCAGTAGTCCAGACTACGGCAATTCCCTCTACATAGGAATCACTGCTCAACTCATGACGAAACTTCAGACCATCCAGAACACAGCAGCCAGACTCACCCTCGACCTCCCCAGACAGACACACATCACCCATCACCTCAAGAATCTCCACTGGTTACTAGTCGCAAGTTCAAGCTGCTCACCCACACTTACAAGGCGCTACACAATGAAGGACCGGCTTAACTCAACAATCGAGTGAATTTCCACCAACCTATCAGGAAACTCTGCTCTGAATCCCTCTCACTAACAGCCACCTGACGCCTCCACTGGAAGAACAGTGGAGACCTCTCATTCTCCCACCTGGCAGCCAAGGCCTGGAACAACCTCCCCCTGCACCTCAGAGTCTCTCCATCGCTCCAACATTTCAGGAAGGACCTCAAGACCTGGATGTCCAACCAATAGGAGAACAGGCAGCATGCTCTCCCAGCGCCTCGAGACCCTCACAGGTGATGCAGCTGTGCTATACAAAGGGAAGAGGAAAGAGGTAAGACATAAAGTAACACATCCACAGTTAATTCAATTTGCAATGAACAACAAATAGGCACAAAATATAGTACCAATTCAGCAGTGAACACTATATAAAAATTAGGGCACTTTTAATCATCATTCACTTGTAAATACCTAGTTAACCTATTATTCAAACAGGAAATCACATTACAGGAAGAAACTCAGCTTTATTTTGTATTGGGAACATCAGGTTGGAATATTAGAATTGACCACCATCTTGGACAGGACAATTCACAAGTCTTGATCAGGCCATCCTATTTTAATTCATGGCATTGACTCCGACTGTGAAGAAGAAGCCTAAGTTTGGCATCTTTAATCTGCTGAAGAAGTCTGCATCTCCACTGCCAATCGTCCCGCCTGGCACTCCCCACAGACCATGCAAATGCTGGAGTGGTCCTGTCTCGTGCTGTCAGCATGTTTGAGATGGGCTCTATATTCGTCTGAAGGTTCACTGCTTCTGGTAAGCTTTCTGCATGGATATACCAGTATGCCCACCTCTGTGGTTATCCAGATACTGCAGTAAACAAGCATTTACAATGCAACGGTCTCGGCATTGCAAAAGTTAGAGCTATTAGCATTGTAAATGAACGCGAGTTTAAGGTCTTGACATTGTAAATGACAAGGTCTTTTATTTATGTTTTAAAAACCAAAACATAAATAAAAGTCATTGTCATTTACAATGCCAATAGCTCAAAGTCGCCTAATGTGTATGGCAAACTACAGTAGCCTCCTGACGAGTGCCCTTTCACTTAATTTTCTACAAATGAAAGCCCTGGCACTTTTTTTTTACAAATTAAGCACGGGTGGTGTCCGTGTCTGCATGGCAGTGGTGGTGTCCGTGTGTGCATGGGAGTGGTGGTGTCCGTGTGTGCATGAGAGTGGTGGTGTCCGTGTGTGCATGGCAGTGGTGGTGTCCGTGTGTGCCCGGCAGTGGTGGTATCCGTGTGTGTATGGCAGTGGTGGTATCCGTGTGTGTATGGCAGTGGTGGTGTCCGTGTGTGCATGGCAGTGGTGGTGTCCGTGTGTGCATGGCAGTGGTGGTGTCCGTGTGTGCATGCAAGTGGTGGTGTCCGTGTGTGCATGGCAGTGGTGGTGTCCGTGTGTGCATGGCAGTGGTGATGTCCGTGTATGCATGGCAGTGGTGGTGTCCGTGTGTGCATGGCAGTGGTGGTGTCCGTGTGTGCATGGCAGTGGTGGTGTCCGTGTGTGCATGGCAGTGGTGGTGTCCGTGTGTGCATGGCAGTGGTGGTGTCCATGTGTGCATGGCAGTGGTGGTGTCCGTGTGTGCATGGCAGTGGTGGTGTCCGTTTGTGCATGGCAGTGGTGGTGTCCGTGTGTGCATGGCAGTGGTGGTGTCTGTGTGTGCATGGCAGTGGTGGTGTCCGTGTGTGCATGGCAGTGGTGGTGTCCGTTTGTGCATGGCAGTGGTGGTGTCCGTGTGTGCATGGCAGTGGTGGTGTCTGTGTGTGCATGGCAGTGGTGGTGTCCGTGTGTGCATGGCAGTGGTGGTGTCTGTGTGTGCATGGCAGTGGTGGTGTCTGTGTGTGCATGGGAGTGGTGGTGTCCGTGTGTGCGTGTCCGTGTGTGTGTAATGAAGGAAGTGATGAGGCGTACACTCTTAGGCAACTGAAAAACAAAGCAGTGCCTCTTTGACTGGATTGTCATCCGTTCTTTACTGTAAAAAAAAAAAACACTTTAATGCATATGAACTAAATGCAGCACATATAGTATAGATACGCAAAAAAAAGTATTCTCTAGCTCCTTACCAGCTAAAGATCTAACTCCAGACATTATAGCATCTGCATGCTAAGAACTATGTGTGAGTCGGACGTGATGCACGCGCACATATGCTCACAGCAAAAAACCAAAAAAAACCCTGACCCTGCCTGTTGATCAGCGCCGCGCGCTGGTATGCAGACTCCCCCTGCATTCCACAGAGGCGCGCGACGCGATCCGGCCTGTCATGCATGCCGTGGAGACAAGACCTGGCCGCCTTGTCTCCACACAACGTTATCCTATGGAAAAACGCACAACGTTATCCTATGGAAAAACGCTGCGCGCGGCCAGGTCTGGTCTCCCTTCGGCGTCTCAGACTGCTGAGACGCCGACAATAGTTCTCGGCGAGAACGCGCTTTCAGCGCGTTATAGCCGAGCCCTAAAAATGTCAAACCAATATAGCAGCATGGAGAATCTTCCCAAGAATGTTCATAGATCGATAATGTTTCCAGTAAACCAAAAATTGAAGACAAAACTCAAAGCACTCAGGAATTGCAGATTTCTTGAAAGTCAAATGGGCTTGTCCTTTTATCATAAGTGGTGGAGGCTCAGATGAAAACGATCACAAACATATGGTTTCAATTGCAAAGAATGTGGAACAGGATTAGTCTTCCAAGGCAACTTCAACCAAAGGTTTAACGAAAGGCCACAGAATTAATTTAGTGACTGATGTCTAATGGACCAAAATGTCGAGGTTGAAATATGACTGACAGGACCAAGAAGAAAACAAAATGATAGTCCAACTTTTACTGCAGGAACTAAATGAGAAGTATCTGCTGTTACTTTGTAAGCAAGTTCCTTCGCCTTGACTTAACCCCTTGGCCGCGGCAAGGGGGGGGGTGTGCAGTGCCACCATGCTCGTGACGGAACCACACCGTCACGAGCCACGGGCGCGCTGTGCTTGTGACAGAGTGGTTCCGTCACGGCCCCGCCCGCTCAATAAAACAGCCGCGCAAGCGCGGAATCGCGGCAGCGTGGGTGGGGCGGGCCGGGCGTGCCGTGACGGAACCACTCCGTCACCACCACAGCGCGTCCGTGGCTCGTGACGGAGTGGTTCTGTCACGAGCGCTCAAGGGGTTAAGAACAGCATAGACTTTCAAAAGTCGACTATCTCTGTTTATATAATTGATTCAAATAATCATGAGCCACTGAAACCAAAGAATCTGGGCTGGGCTGAGAACACAAACCAGCCCTGGTAATTCAGTTGGACTGGCTGGGAGGGTGGAAGGCAGAAGGGGTGGTGCTAGAGAAAAGCACTGTTGCTGCTTTTGTTACAGGGGGCGATATCATGGCAATTCTGCAAAATCGGCTCACGGTAGCAAAAACAGCCCCACCACTGAAAAAACCAGCCACAACCCTTCCTGCCCACCAGGAAAATGCCCAGTGCCCTCTACGGGCATTCCGGCCCTACAAAGGATCAATACAAGGGGAAGCAGGAAAAACTCTTGAATGAAAACCTTGCAAACAGAAACAAATGTGAATCCTTATAGCACCATGAGTTGCATCGAGATAAGAACATTCTGCACTTTGGATACACCCATGGACCTTTCTCTTGCTACTCCTGCAAATTCATCGGCACCAACAACATCTCCGCTACGACCATAACACAGATTCCCGACCCCAACCACCTACAGTGCATCCTTCTCAACACCCGATCGGTCCACAGGCACGCCATTGACCTATGGAATCTACTAGACACCATCTCTCCAGACGTCGCCTTCCTAACGGAAACATGGATGAATGCTTCCTCCGCACCGGACATCACCATTGCCATCCCTGGAGACTATAAGATCACTCGCAAAGACCGTACCAGCCACACAGGAGGAGGAATCGCTATTGTCCATAAGAAATCAATCCGCATCTCAACCAGCTCTGACGCCAACCTCGCCAACTCCGAACACCTTCACTTCCAGATCCACATTGACCCCAAGACCACACTCAGAGGCACCCTCCTCTACAGACCACCAGGACCCCGCACAAAATTCAGTGAAGACATCACGGACTTCATCACTCCTCACGCGCTCCCCTCCAAAGACTACATCCTTCTGGGAGACCTCAACTTTCACCTTGAAAAAATCAACGACCGCAACACCACCACCCTCCTGGACAACCTCGCCAACCTCGGACTTAAACAACTGGTCACTTCCCCCACCCACATCGCAGGTCACACACTCGACCCCATCTTCACCTCCAGCAATCATGTCTCCTTCAGCCACACTACGGATCTCCTCTGGACCGACCACAGCTGCGTTCACTTCACCTACAACAAGCCAAAACCCACCAACCACCTCCAACCAACTCTGCAAAGAAACTGGAACAAAATCACCACGGACCAGATCTCCGCATCGCTCCTTCTTAACACCCCAGCCCACTCTTCTAATGTAAACGAAGCCGCCACCAACCTGACCCTATGGTTATCCAACACCGCCGACACCTTAGCACCACTGAAGAAACGTCAAAGCAAACCCGGCAGCAAAAAGGCCTCATGGTTCAACGATGATCTTAAGAAGTCCAAGAAACTCTGCCGCTCCCTTGAAAAGGCCTGGAAAAAAGACCCAACCACCAGCACCAAGGACGCCTTCAAAAACGCCACCCGCACTCACCACCAACTAATCCGAAAGGCCAAGAAAACAGCATTCAAGGATCGACTTGACAACAACGCCCACAACAGCAAGGAACTTTTCAACATCGTCAAGGAATTTTCCAATCCCTCAGCCAACTCCAACGACATCACCCCCTCTCAAGCCCTCTGCGACTCCCTAGCCTCATTCTTCCACAACAAGATTGCAGACATCCACAACAGCTTCGACAACCAACCCGGAAACCAACCCACCCTACCATTTGCTGAACATTCTCCCCCCGTGAACATCCTTAACGACTGGAACCCAATCTCCATTGAGGACACAATCCGCCTGATGAATTCCATCCACTCAGGATCCCCCACAGACCCATGTCCTCACCACATCTTCAACAAAGCAGACTCCGTCATAGCACCGCACCTCCGAGACGTCATCAACTGCTCCTTCAACACCGCCACCTTCCCGGAAGTCTGGAAACACGCTGAACTCACCGCCCTCCTGAAAAAACCCACAGCGGACCCCACCGAACTCAAGAATTACCGCCCCATCTCGCTCCTTCCATTCCCGGCCAAAGTCATCGAAAAAGCTGTCAACAACCAACTCGCCGCCTTCCTCGAAGCCAACAAATCCCTCGATTCCTCACAATCTGGTTTCCGAGCAAAACACAGCACTGAGACCGCCCTCATCGCAGCAACAGACGACATCCGAACTCTATTGGACAATGGAGACACAGTCGCCCTCATCCTCCTCGTCCTCTCTGCAGCTTTCGACACAGTCTGCCACAGCACCCTTTTACAACGCCTCAATAACATCGGAATCCAAGGAAAAGCACTTGATTGGATCACTTCGTTCCTCACCGGAAGAACCCAGAGAGTCCGCCTCCCACCATTCAAGTCCGAGGCCACTGAAGTCATTTGTGGCGTACCACAAGGATCCTCACTCAGCCCCACCCTCTTCAACGTATACATGAGCCCCCTCGCGGCCATCGCCCGCCAACACAACCTCAACATCATCTCTTACGCGGATGACACTCAACTAATCCTTTCCCTCACCAATGACCCCAGCACCGCCAAAACTAACCTACACGAAGGAATGAAAGAAGTTGCCGAATGGATGAAACAAAGCCGTCTGAAACTGAACTCAGACAAAACAGAAGTCCTCATCTTAGGTACATCCCCCTCTGCTTGGGACGACTCCTGGTGGCCGGAAGCCCTCGGAAAAGCACCCATCCCGACAGACCACGCACCGAACCTAGGCGTCATCCTTGATTCTTCACTCTCAATGATCAGACAAGTCAGCGCCGTATCCTCTTCCTGCTTCAACCTTCTTCGCATGCTCAGAAAAACATTTCGCTGGATCCCCACCGAAACAAGGAAAACAGTCACCCATGCTCTGGTCACGAGCCGTCTGGACTACGGAAACACCCTCTACGCAGGCACTACCGCCAAACTCCAGAAGAAACTCCAACGAATCCAAAACGCCTCAGCCAGGATCATATTAGACATCCCACGCAACGAACACATCTCTGGTCACCTTAAAGACCTCCACTGGCTACCCGTCAATAAGAGGATCTCTTTCTGACTGCTAACCCACGCACACAAATCACTCTATAACATCGGACCAGAATGCCTCAACTCACGACTATCCTTCTACACCCCCTCCCGCCAACTACGTTCTTCCAGCCAAGCCCTCGCCACTGTACCTCGCATCAACAAGACCACCATGGGAGGCAGATCCTTCTCATACCTGGCTGCTAAAACATGGAACTCACTCCCCGCTTACCTCCGCCTTACCCAGAACCACCTAGCATTCAGAAAGCAACTTAAAACGTGGATATTTGACAAGTAATCCTCCTCCCCTTTCTAAGCGCCTTGAGACCCTCTGGGTATGTAGTGCGCTATATAAATTCTCTGACTTGACTTGACTTGACTTGGATAGAGGAAGCACAATTATCTTGAGTTTCATTACAGTAGCATAGCAGATATCATTCCAAACTTGGGGCTATATTATCAAGAAAGGGCGATACATTATCGCCGCTTTTATCGGCAGGAAACTGCCGATAAAGCGGGGATAATGGGCTTGATAATAGGCCCTTGTGAATTCCCATAGAAGCCCAGGTTAACACCAGAACCTTGGCTTCTATGGGAATTCACAAGGGCCCATTATCAAGCCCAATATCGCCGCTTTATCGGCTTTGTTTTCTTGATAATATGGCCCTCCGTTTGCCCATTAGACTCTGAATGATAACCAGAGGAAAAAGATTGTTCAATTCCTAATGACTTACATATAGCTTTCCTAAAACAAATAGGATAATGAGAACTTCTGTTAGAAATAATGATATGAGGTAATCGATGAAAACAAAAACAAATATTTTCAAAAACATTGGGGCATTTTTTACTCCTGTAGGTAACTTGCATAGAGGAGAAAAGTTGGTCATCTTCAAACAGGTGTCTCCTGTAATCATTATTACTTAAAATCCTTCTGAAGGCAGAAGATCTGCTATAAAATCTGTAGAAATTGTATGCTAACATGTCAGATCTTACTCACTGTTTTCACATCCACTAAGGCACATTTATGAATAGTGACGCATCGCTGCGTGAAAACAGCGATGCGTCACTTTTCATTGCGCCCTCCTTGCGACACCAATGATGCGTCATATTTACAGTATGACACATCATGTTGCAAGGAGTTACAGATACGTCAGTATTTCTGACGTATCTGTAGGCGCAAAAATGACGCATTGCTGGAGTGTGTCACAAAAATGACGCAACCCCAGCAACGTGTCCTTTCACATGGGGCAAGCCCCATGTGAAAGGGACTGCGTCAGTCTTACGCCTGCTGTGAGGCAGGCGTAAGATATTGACGCATTTGCATCCTCGAACTGGCGCAGTGAAATCTCATAGATTTCACTGCGTCACTTCTACAAGGCTTACTTGTGTCAGAACGCCCACCCTGCATACAATATACCTGGCGCAGCTATAATGTCGCGATGAGGTTTACAAACTGGCGCATCTGTCTAGATGCGTCACTTTGTAAATATGACGCAACATGGTGCATCTTTTACGCCGCAGGTGCATCACGAAAAGTGACGCACCGGCGGCGCAAAAGTGACGCAAGGGCTCATCAATAAACCCCTTGGCCAAGACATCAATCAACTGCGTGGACTCAGCCACACCTTTAGCCCTTCATACTAACCCCATTACCTTATCCCCCACTCCTCTTATTCGTGGCTAGAGCAGATGAGTGGGATTATTTGATCAAATCTCTTGTCATGACCCCAGTTGTAATCAATCTATTGCTTGATTTGTAAAAAAGAAGGTACGTGCCAGGGCTCATCTCAGGAGGTCACTGCACCTTGCACCATCCATTGCCCTTGCCAGCGCTGATAATGACAGAACTAACACAAGTACTAACCATTGCCCTCTTATAATTGTGACAATTCAAGCTATCCCAGCCCCCCAAAGCTACCGGTGTTATTAATTTCTAATAGAAATCGAAATATTAAAAACTGTTGTCATGCTTATTTCAGAATTTGACAGACAGCGCCTACATGTGGTATGCTGTCACTAGAGCCAGAGTAACAATTGAGTGCTGGTGCTGAGCACAGGAAACCACCTGCTAAAATTAAGCACTGCCATGCCCTCTACCTCTCCTTCATCTTTTGAATATCATCGCACAGCCATCAATGACCTGTTAAAGCAAACATCATCACTAGTTACCACCCTCATGATCCACTTGGCCACTTCTTTCAGGAACTTGATTTTTCACGTGGTATATTGACCCAAAATGCATCTAGTAGTTGTTGGTTATTTCTAGCTAACACTCAGCAGTGAGCTCCAACTTACCCTCTTCTCACAGCTTCTGTCAGACCACTCCTTAGCCAACACTCACCTTATTCACATACTAATTAGGTAAACTCCTAGATCTTAAACTCATATCATACGTACCCATTTAAAAGCTACCACAACTCCAACAGAATATGATCATTGCTTAATTAACATGACAATCTATTTCCTTCCAGCACCTTCCCTCCACTAGCCTCCTCATGCCCCAGAATGAAATACTCACCAGACCAGCTCCCGGCATTTCCCAAGGTTCTACACAAGGACCTACAGTATGTCATTCAACCACTTAAATTGGCATTTTTAAAGACCGACAGCAACCCCGATTCCACGATCCTCCGTGACAACCTTGCCAACATCGGACTCAACCAACTCATCAACACACTGACACACAGAGCAGGACACGCCCTCAACTCCATCTTCACGGCAGGAAACAGCGTCCACTTCAGCCACACAACGCAACCACCATGGACCGACCTCGACTGCATTTCTGAGCCTGACTCTCTTCAACATCTACTTGGCCCCCCTCGCAGACATCGTCCGACAACACGGCCTTAACATCATATCCTAAGCCGATGACACCCAGCTCATCCTCTCCCTCACCAAAGACCCCACCACCGCAAAACTCAGCTTTCAGAGAGGAATGCAAGAAGTCGCAGTATGGATGACCAACAGCTGCCTAAAACTCAAAACTGAGAAGGCTGAAGTCCTCATCCTGGGCAACACCCGTTCAGCATGGGACAACCCCTGGTTGTCAGGATTGCACTCCGCAGGATCCGCATGCAGAAATAATGCTCCACCTCCAGATCCTCCCGAACACCCCGAATGAATATCACAGGGTGTTCAGGCGATACGGCGAGGGAAAAACCCCAAAAGGGGAAAAAAACCAAAAAGAAAAGATAGAAGGAAGGGACAGCGGGGGAAAAGAAGCTGCAAGAGAAATACACACGCGTTATAATGTTCTTAATCCTACTCTCATTACATTCTCACTACATGTAAAGCAACCTGATTCACCTGTAATAAGACACGTGTTTGCCCCTTCATACAGCTGTGTCTTCTTTGTCCCTCCTGCCCTGCACAACACAAGAAGCACAGTTAACAAAGGCAATGAAACACTGAGCTTCCTATGTTACACTATCAGTCTGCATACATACCCTGAAATGCCTAAAGGCTAAACCTTTGATAAACACTCCTGAAGGCAACTGAGACTTCAGTACCTAAATCCACAGTATGATGTGTCACAGAAGCGTAACCCAAAACCTGCAAGCAGATTCCTCCTCTGCTGATAACAGTAATTAATTGTCCAAGATAGCACCGCTAGTATCAAAGATAAACTAAACACGGCATGATGTAGTTCCAGCACTACTATCATCCACTTTAGTATTTGTAATCCACAAGATTAAGTTCAACATCCGGCATTATGTTTTCATGCCGGCAATGCGGAGGACTCCCCCCTGCATTCCGTCACTAGAATATAAACAGACAACCCCCTCCGGGAATTGTTTGCTCCAGATAACGCACTCTAACACGAGTGTACAAAGTAGGATCATTTCTGTTCCTCGCAGACGCGAGGCTCAGGCGGACTCGGGTGGAAATATCCCAGAGCCGGTACCAACAACCAAAACAATGCGCAAGTAGCGCAAACACTTTACCCTACTCGTTTTCCCCTTCCAAGAGTAAAGGATCTCAGAATTCTCTTCTCCAAGCTCGAACAGGATTCCAGGATAACGGGAATCAGACGCTCCCTCCATACGGACAAAATCACGAGCCCCGTTCTCTAGTCCCGCCCCGCTATATCCTGTTTACAGCCAAGGACCATTGGACTTGTAGTTCGTGGCCCTAAAATCAAGGGAGTTGTAGTTCAGGTAGGCACAGAACTGACCTAGATCCTGACAGTACGCCCTCCTCCCAGGCGCCTCCTAGGACCAGGTTTGGTGGGAAACCTCGAATGAAAAGGCCTGACCACCCTGGGAGCATGTACATTGTGCCAAGGCTCCCAAGAGTCATCCTCCGTCGAATATCCCTTCCACGAAACCAAATACCATAGCACCCCCCTACAAAGTTTTGAGTCACAAATAGACCTCACTTCGTACTCCAGATCACCATCACAGTCTACGGGGGCGGCGCCTTTCTACCAGACGTGAGGGCTCTTTTCAACAAGTGCACATGAAACACTGGATGTATTCTCAACGAGTTGGGCAACTTCAACTTGTACGCCACAGGATTGACTTGACGTACTATGGGATAGGGTCCAATGAACCGTGGGTGGAAGACGCTCCTCAATTTGAAACGAATGTACCTAGTTGAGAGCCACACCTTGTCTCCCACCTTGAAAAGAGGACCCGGATCACGGTGTTTATCCTCCCATCTTTTGTACACCTCTTTCGCCTTTATCAGATGTTTTTGTACCCCCTTATGCACCTTCCTTAAAGCCAGAACACGTTCCCTCACCGTGGGCTGATTGTTCAGATCGGCGGGGATATCGATTGGCAAAGTGTTAGCGTCATAACCAAAGTTAGCCTTGAAAGGCGACGTACCTGTTGAAATGTGCCATGAATTGTTATATGCCAACTCAGCCATCCATAATAAATCCACCCAGGATTCATGGGCTTCCTCTGAGTAACAGCGCAAGTATTTCTTTAGGGTCTGGTTTAGGCATTCAGTTTGTCCATCTGTTTGGGGATGGAAGCTGGTAGAGAGCGCTGACTCAATGCCCAATGCCTTGCACCACATTCGCCAAAAGCGAGCGATGAACTGAGGTCCCCTGTCTGATACTATTACTCGAGGAACGCCACGTAATCTTATGACCTGAGAAGCCAGCAATTGAGCGGTTTGACCTGCCGTGGGGAGATTTACACAGGGTATAAAGTGTCCCATTTTCGTTAAATTATCCACCACCACCAAAACAGCTGAATTCCCCTGATCCAAAGGTAAGCCTGTTATGAAATCTAGACTTATGTTCTGCCAAGGGCGAACAGGGGTGGGCATAGGCATCAAGAGTCCTTTCTGTTTAGTGTACTCCCCTTGTGCTCTGGCACAAGTCTCACACCTCCCTACCCATTGAGTAGCATCCAAGACCAAGGACTCCCACCAGAAATGTCTTCTAAGCAGTCTCACAGTCTTGGTAACCCCCGGGTGTCCTGCCGACGGAACATCATGACACCAACGAAAGGCTTTCACCGTAGTTCCTCGGTAGGCAAAAACAAGCTCTCCCCCTGAAAGGGCAACCCCTGTCTCACCTTCCTACCAGGTTTAATAGCAGCCCAACGTTCCCAAGATCCCAAAGACCTGGAACTCTTGATGTCTTCCAAAAACCGCTCAGCGCGAACCACACACACTACCTTAGCAGGAGGGATGATGGATTGCTGTTATTCCTCATGCTGCTCTGTACAAATCTCCTGCCTGGACAATGCATCTGTTTTCCTGTTCTCTACATCAGGTCGAAAGGTTACCACAAAATTGTATTCAGAAAAGAACAGCATCCACTGCATTTGCCTTTGCGTTAGATGTCTCACTGAGGTCATGTATTGGAGATTCCGGTGATCGGTATATACAGTCACCGCATGACGAGCCCCCCAGAGACAAGGCCTCCATTCTTGAAACGCTCTTTTTATGGTCAAAAGTTCTTTCTCTGCTATAGTGTAATTGACCTCCGCAGGGCTCAATTTATTTGACAAATAAGCAACAGGATGGAGCTGACCATTGTCTGGATCTCTCTGAGAAAGTATTGCCACTATGGCTTCATCCGAAGCATCTGCTTCAACTATGAAGGGACTTTCCAATACAGGGTGTGCCAACACTGGTGCTGTGGTAAAAGCTCTTTTCAAGGCCTGGAAAGCCTTATCAGCCTCATTAGTCCATACAAAAAGTGTTCCCTTTCTTAACAACTTAGTGATGGGAACCGCTGTCTGAGAGAAGTGCAGAATGAACCGGCGATAGTAATTCGTGAATCCCAAAAAACTCTGCACTTCCCTCACATTCCTCGGGGCTGGTCAATCCTGGACTGCCTGTGCCTTTCTTCCAGACATCTGTAGGCCATGAGGACTGAGATTCACACCCAAGAACTCCACTTCTTGTACCCCAAACTCGCATTTGCTCAGCTTTACATACAAACTATGCTCTCTCAGTTTGTCCAGAACCTTACACACTTGAGCGGTACCGTATGACATGAGACATCCTGGGAGTATATCAAAATGTCGTTGATGTACATTACCACGAACCGATCCACATACTCCTTCAACACATCATTTATAAAGAATTGAAATGCTGCAGGAGCATTACAAAGCCCGAAGGGCATTACCAGATATTCGTAAAGACCGAATCTCGTCTTGAACGCCGTTTTCCACTCGTCCCCCTCTCTTACACGGACCAGGTGATAAGCCCCATGTAAATCCAAGCGGGTGTAAATCTTAGCCTCTCTCACCTGGTCGAGCAAGACTGAAATGAGGGGAAGAGGGTAACGATTGTGTATGGTGTTTTTGTTTAATACGCGGTAATCTACACACGCTCTCAGGTCTCCATTAGCCTTTGCAATGAAAAACAGAGGAGATGCCGCAGGAGAGCGGGAAGGCCTGATGAACCCCAAACTCAAGTAGTGGTCTATGTATTCTTTCAAGTGGGTGGTTTCAGGCACAGACAAGGCGTATACTCTGCATGTTGGTATCGTAGCCCCGTCCACCAAATCAATGCGGCCGTCATACTCCCTGTGAGGATGTAAAGTTTCTGCTTTAATCTCACTGAATACATCGCTATAAGACCTATATTCAATGGGTAGTTGGACATTTTTTTCTGCAGCAGTAGCTGCCAGAAAAGGAGTTGATAACACCGCAACATGAGCCGGAACACAAGGCACTAAGTGATCCTGGCAAAACTCGGGTACAAAACGGAAGGTTTTCTTCTTCCAGTCTACCACCGGATTGTGTCTATGCAACCATGGCATGCCTAGAATGACCTCATATTGAGGAGCAGCGATGATATTCAGTGCCAGATTCTCCGAATGCACGTATCCCTGCAACACCAGAGATAAACCTACTTCACTGGTTCTTTCAGTTATTTGACCCGATGTTAAAGGTTGCCCATCAACGCTAAAACATCTTCGGGGTTCTCTCTTGGAACACGAGGCAACGCTAAACGTGTTACTAGGCCATCGTCTATAGAATTGCCTGTGGCTCCGGAATCCAACATCACCATAACCTGATGTTGTTCATGTTCACTTTCAATAGTCATAACAACCACAAGATGCGATTCAGTTTCCTCTTGTCCTACAGAGGACAGCGAGGTGAGTTTCCATTCATGTCCCCCTTCAGCCCTGGGTTTGTTGTCTTCCTTCTGTTCTATGTCTGACACAGTCGTAGATACAGCCACCTTCTTGAACCTGGTAATGCTACCCGAAGTCTTGGGTTTGGAGGGGCATTCCCTAACGTAATGCCCCTTCTTCCCACAGTACATGCATAAGCCGTACTCTCCGTACTTCCCTCTCTTCTCTTGACAATGGAGCCCTAAGAGCTCCGATCTCCATCGGCTCGGGATTGGACTCTGATCCCCCCGGTATTTTGCAAGGGAGTCTTTCATAACTATATGTTCCTCTCTCCCAACGTCTTCTACTACCCCCTCTCTCTGTTAAACGACTATCCAGTCTTAACGCTAGGTTCACCATATCCACATATGTAGTAGGCTGTGGATCTACCTGAGCCACCACATCTTTTAACTCCTCTTTTAACCCCTGGTAAAAAAGGGACATCCTTTTCTCCTCTGGCCATTCCGCTTCGGCCACCAGCCTGTTAAACGCAGTCAAATAAGTAACAAGTTCTCCCTTACCCTGTCGCAACTCTAGGAGTTCTTTGTCTGCGCTAAATGACGTAGCCCTTCGGTCAAAAACCCTCTCGAATTCCGTTCTAAAGGCTGACCAATCTGACAGGATAGCGTCATCACGTTTCACTAAGGGCACCGCCCAATTAGCCGCATCCCCCACTAAATACGAGATAGTGAATGCCACCCTAGAATGGTTCGTAGGGAAAGAAGAAGGCTTACATGAAAAGTGCATAAGAACTTGAGTCAGGAACACCTGCACCTTGCGTGGGTCACCTGAGAACCTTTCAGGATTAGCCAAAGGGATGGATGGAGGTACTGTAACCTGTACAGAGGAGGCTGGGGCGGAAGCATTAAATGGGTTACCACCCAAACGGTCCACCTTCTCCCGTAAAGCAGCTGTCTCGGCCTTAGAGGCGGCCAACTCCTGCTGCACCAATACCAGAGCATGCAACACATCCTCCATGGATGCCATTACCCCCACACACGGACCGGGCAGAGTAAAATTCTTAGGCTCGTGATTCTGTCAGGATTGCACTCCGCAGGATCCGCATGCAGAAATAATGCTCCACCTCCGGACCTCCCGAACACCCCGAATGAATATCACAGAGTGTTCATGCGATACGGCGAGGGACAACCCCCAAAAGGGGAAAAAAAACAAAAAGAAAAGATAAAAGGAAGGGACAGCGGGGGAAAAGAAGCTGCAAGAGAAATACACACGCGTTAATAATGTTCTTAATCCTACTCTCATTACATTCTCACTACATGTAAAGCAACCTGATTCACCTGTAATAAGACATGTGTTTGCCCCTTCATACAGCTGTGTCTTCTTTGTCCCTCCTGCCCTGCACAACACAAGAAGCACTGTTAACAAAGGCAATGAAACACTGAGCTTCCTATGTTACACTATCAGTCTGCATACATGCCCTGAAATGCCTAAAGGCTAAACCTTTGATAAACACTCCTGAAGGCAACTGAGACTTCAGTACCTAAATCCACAGTATGATGTGTCGCAGAAGCGTAACCCAAACCCTGCAAGCAGATTCCTCCTCTGCTGATAACAGTAATTAATCGTCCAAGATAGCACCCCACCACCGCAAAACTCAGCTTTCAGAGAGGAATGCAAGAAGTCGCAGTATGGATGACCAACAGCTGCCTAAAACTCAAAACTGAGAAGGCTGAAGTCCTCATCCTGGGCAACACCCGTTCAGCATGGGACAACCCCTGGTTGTCAGGATTGCACTCCGCAGGATCCGCATGCAGAAATAATGCTCCACCTCCAGATCCTCCCGAACGCCCCGAATGAATATCACAGGGTGTTCAGGCGATACGGCGAGGGAAAAACCCCAAAAGGGGAAAAAAAACAAAAAGAAAAGATAGAAGGAAGGGACAGCGGGGGAAAAGAAGCTGCAAGAGAAATACACACGCGTTGATAATGTTCTTAATCCTACTCTCATTACATTCTCACTACATGTAAAGCAACCTGATTCACCTGTAATAAGACACGTGTTTGCCCCTTCATACAGCTGTGTCTTCTTTGTCCCTCCTGCCCTGCACAACACAAGAAGCACAGTTAACAAAGGCAATGAAACACTGAGCTTCCTATGTTACACTATCAGTCTGCATACATACCCTGAAATGCCTAAAGGCTAAACCTTTGATAAACACTCCTGAAGGCAACTGAGACTTCAGTACCTAAATCCACAGTATGATGTGTCACAGAAGCGTAACCCAAAACCTGCAAGCAGATTCCTCCTCTGCTGATAACAGTAATTAATTGTCCAAGATAGCACCGCTAGTATCAAAGATAAACTAAACACGGCATGATGTAGTTCCAGCACTACTATCATCCACTTTAGTATTTGTAATCCACAAGATTAAGTTCAACATCCGGCATTATGTTTTCATGCCGGCAATGCGGAGGACTCCCCCCTGCATTCCGTCACTAGAATATAAACAGACAACCCCCTCCGGGAATTGTTTGCTCCAGATAACGCACTCTAACACGAGTGTCCAAAGTAGGATCGTTTCTGTTCCTCGCAGCCGCGAGGCTCAGGAGGACTCGGGCGGAAATATCCCAGAGCCGGTACAAACAACCAAAACAATGCGCAAGTAGCGCAAACACTTTACCCTACTCGTTTTCCCCTTCCAAGAGTAAAGGATCTCAGAATTCTCTTCTCCAAGCTCGAACAGGATTCCAGGATAACGGGAACCAGACGCTCCCTCCATACGGACAAAATCACGAGCCCCGTTCTCTAGTCCCGCCCCGTTATATCCTGTTTACAGCCAAGGACCATGGGACTTGTAGTTCGTGGCCCTAAAATCAAAGGAGTTGTAGTTCAGGTAGGCGCAGAACTGACCTAGATCCTGACACCTGTGGCCCACCGCCCTCGGAAGCGCCCCTACTCCCTCAGACCACGCCAAGCACCTCGGCATCGTCCTCGATTCATCAATCACCAAAAACGGACAGGTCAACGCCGTTCACCTCCTGCTGCTTCAACGCCCTCCGCGTCCTCCGAAAGACCTTCAAATGGATCCCCACCGAGTCCAGGAAAACAGTCACCCACACACTCATCACCAGCAGACTGGACTATGGCAACACACTCTATGCCGGCATCAAAAAGTCCCTACTCAGCAAACTCCAAACAATACAGAACACTGTGGTCAGACTCACCCTCGGCATCCCCCCCGGCACAAACACATCAGCCAACACCTGTAGCGACTCCACTGGCTCCCCTTGGAGAAGAGAGGCACCTTCAATATCCTCACTCACGCCTACAAATGCCTACACAACAACAGACCCAAATATCTCAACGACAGAATAAACTTCCACGTACCCAAAAGGAACCTGCGATCGTCCAACCACACACTTGCTGAAACCCCTGTTTATCCACAGAGCCAGAGCAGGCAGAAGATCGTTGTCTCCCATTGCGGCCAAGACCTGGAACAAGCTACCTGCAGACATCAGACGTGCCCCCTCCCTGAACATCTTCAGGAAAACCCTCAAGACCTGGCTCTTTGGCTGAACAGAGCGGCGCCTCCCCCTTCCCCTCAGCACCTTGAGACCCTCACGGGCGAGTAGCCCACTCATAATTCCCTGATTGATTGATTGACAGCCCACATTGCCAACTGCAAACTTTCACCCTCGCCAACTGCAAACTTTCACCCTCACCACTCCAAGTATCAGAACCCTTTGACCAAAATGAGAGGCACAACTATGCGAATAATGGAAAAATAAAGCTTAAATCTTCATAAATCTGGAAGAATAGGAACTCGCCCTTCAAACTGTTTGTAATGCTCTAGACAGTGCATAATCCTCACATTTTTAAATCTTATCACCTCCCTCCAACCACACACCCAACGTCTTGCACACATTTTGAGTACCATTGAGTTGGGTAACAATAAACATCAGTTGTTCAGCGCCAAGATACCATTTTGGGTGAATGTGCGCTTTACAAATACATGTTATGTTATGTACAACATTAACACCCAGCTCTCACTCCCGTAGGCACAAATCAACATTAGGTGTCAGCCAGCGACATTTAGCCACATACTTCTCTTCAGAAGCATCTACTATCACAGAAAGGCTGCCCACACTACTTAAAGCGCTGCTCACCTTCTTACACACTTCTCCTGGCCCATCAAAACTGTGTAACACTGAGACACTGAACACATCTCCAACTAAACTCATCCCATTAATCGAGGCAGCTAATCTATCATGCGCCCCTTTTAACTCCTTCAGCATCAAGCCCCTTGGCCTCCTGCCTATTTATGCCTCATGTCACTGTTCAATCGCGCAAGAACTCACTGTCCACAACTTCTTAGTTTAGCAAGAAAGGCCACTTTATTAAGACAGGTGTAAATAAAAATCTGATCAAACATTTTCAGTCAATTAATTATTTAATAACCAAAAATTCCTTCAGCTTATCTTATCATCCTTACTAAAGAGGAAACCCCCACCAAGTTAACCCAAACAAAACCCAGAAGCAACCTGACTCTTGTTGATACCCCCTCCTTCCCTTTAACTGCCCTTTGAGGATGGACCAACCCGCTCCAGGCTGCCCACCCCCCATAAAAACCGCCTACCAACGGAAAAATGAACCTAAACCTGTCTTAGCGTGGCAACCTAACCTCCTGGACCATACCTAAAGCTCCGAAACCTACAAAAAGGGGGAGGGGAAGGGCTGAAAATAGAAAAAAGAGAGGGAAGGGTGGCTGGGGCAAAACAAACTCCTCTACCCGCCTCCCGCCGGCACAGTTACCTTCCCGCCCTTTCAACCCCTATTTATAGCCTCCCTCCCGCGCTAATTAAGCTGATAACTACTTGCCTCTCGTGGCCAGCCCTCGCGCGAACCTACCCAGGGAGAGACCGGCTCGCGCACAGCTCTCCCTGCGTCCCCCCTCACACACTCACCCTCGACTCTTTCAAATCACATTTCAAATTGACAATGGTATTGCCCCCCTTAACACAACCTCCTGCTCCCCCTCCTCCATGCCAACTATCATCCAGTATCTCAGCTTCACTTCTTCTCAAACATACTGGAACGCCTCAGGAGTGTAGCTTGGTCAAGTAAGTTTGGGGGTGTTAGCTACAGATTTACAAGCGGGGCGCACAAGAGGAGCGTAAGGGGTCCTGGAAAGGGAGAGGAATGAAGATTGGTGGGTAGGAGTATTAAGTGAGTGAAAATATGATATTTTGCAAACTAACCAACGTTTAAGACTTTAAAAACAGAGCGATGGAGAGTATGTGTATGCACTTTTGCCTGTGTGTTGTCAAAAGTCCTGGTGAAATCCGACAGACTGAAAGCACCTGTACCCAATTATTTACCAGAAAAAAGATTTATTAGGGGGAATATAACACCCCAAACACCCACTCCCTCCCCTCTGAAGCTACGCCCCTGGTACGTCTGGTCCTCAATTGAATCACCATTTACCTTTCCGACAACAATCTACTCAACCCCTTGCAGTCTGGCTTTCATGCCCTCCAATCCGCAGAAACAGCAATGGCACATGTATCCAGTGAATCTCATAAACACCACATATCACAATCGCCTCGCCCACAGGATCATACTATTTAGATCTCTCTGCTGTGTTTGTCACTGTCGATAATACTAATACCCTCACTTCATTCACTAGGCTATCAGCCACCTAAAGTCCTGCCTTACCAACAACTCCTACTCAGTCACAAGGAATAATGACTAACCATTTTCAACACCACTCCCTATCATATGTCCCTCAAGGATCAGTCCTGCCCCCCCCCCCCCCCCCTCAAGTTCTCAGTTTACATCTTTTTTTTCCTTTTTTTCTTTATACATTTTCAAAGAGTAACGAAAAACAGCATACATGTATACAGTACTCGGCAAGTAAAAAGTAAAAGTAAAAAAAATTTAAAGTAAAAGTTTACATCTTTAATACTGGTGACATTACCTCATTTGGCTTCTTGTATCACCTCTACACTGATCCATGTCATTTATTTTCCAGTTCAACCACGCATAGGAAGCTGTCTTACCACTATTTGCCACAGGGTGGCACTGTAGTCTCTGATGTTGAACTCCTCTAACATTGAAGTTCTCTACTTTCCTGCACACCCATCTTCCACTAGTGCCATCTATTTTCCCCCAGACCTACTGGCATTTGCCACATCCATCAGCCACCTAGGTGTTCTAGTCAGTAAATTGATGAAGATAGAGACGTTCATTTATAAAACAACCACTGCTGCATGCCTCCCACTACTCAAAATCAGCAAGGTTCATCAATTTCTACCTTTTATCACCATCGAAACACCTAACAGGCCACTCACTGGTGCTCAGCGGAGCAATTACTGTAACAGCCTTCTAGTTGACTTACTAAATGTCTTCTATTTACCACTTAACAGAGTTATACGTTTTGCACCCTGGGTTTTCTTCAATCTACCACGGCACAAGACACATTCACCTTTGCATATCGACAGCATATTGACTGGCAGATTGCCAATAACAGAGCCTTCGACACGTTTCTGCCAAAGACTGAAATAGTGAAGGTCTGTGGTTTTTTTGTGATTGACAGCAGACTGCTTGTGAAAGGTGTTAAGTCTCTTTGAGAGAGTCAAACTTAGTAGGAGAAAGCCATAAGGGCAGAAGAGAAAACTCCGTGGCAATTTCTGTGTTTCTTGCACATAGTTGATGGTTGGTGTCAGGGTAGAAAAGTAAGGCACGAAAACCACTCAGAAAACAGAGTTTAAATAGACCACAGCATAAGATCTTCCAGAAGAGAGAAAAAAGGGAGCAGAAATTCAGTGACAAAATGATAACTAAGTAGGTGATGAACACAATGAAAATGTAGGGAACACATTCTTCTCAAGCCCAAGCCTTCTTATGTATGATGGAGACACGAAATTATATCTCAGAAAAAAAGAGACTGGTACAATAGTGGACTAGGAGCTTCAGGAAGAGTTTATCGGAGGTGGCAATCTTGGAAAGACATAGATAGATACGATGCTAGTTGTACCTAGTCGAAGAGAAGGGTGTTTCCCTGAGATGGCAGAACCCCGTGTTTGGCATACCTCATACCTTTGTAGTCTGCCAACTACTTTCCGCACCCAGTGCCCACAAAACACCCACCGAGTAATCGCAAATGCAGAGACGCTGAAATGGGCCAGGCAGAGACAGCCACCAAATGCTGGGAGCAAGAATCAAAGATTGATAATCTAATTGCTCAATTCCATCCTACCTCTGCGATGCACTTTCACGATTCACACAAACTACCAACTTCAGTTCAGCAACCCAACATCTTCCATCACCTAAGCCGCCCAGCAACACCCATAAGTCCACTCCGATGGAACTCCATACCACTGAAAACCCCATTTACCAGTACATACAGGTTTATATTACCTGCTATTTGTTACCCATTACATTTACGATTCTTACAGCAGTCTAATAAACATTGGGGAAACTGAATATATTGAAGGGGTCAAATGTACTAATGTAACTCCAGTCCAACAAGCATTGGAGAAAGGGCATATATTGAGGGTGTTCAGTTTTGCTATTTTAACTCCAGTCCAACAAGCTTAGAGCAAATTGTCTATATTTTGAGGGAGGGGTCATATATACTATTCTATTATCAGTATAACAAACAATTGAAAAAGTGCATATGTTTGGGTTAGGATCATATTTATTATTTTTACATGTTATGACCCAGGGGGGCTGTGGGTATCAAGCCCGATTCAAATAACCTACTCTCCTCCAGAGAAGATCTGTAGGCTGAGAGCTGAAACCGCTCAAGCTGACCAGTTCTTGTGAGGGGCAAATGGGAAAAGGTTTAGAAGAGAAACAAGCATTGGCCTCACCTTTGGACCTAATAAGTATTTAACTGTGCAACAGTTAATGTTGGTGCACCAAGGATATTGTGCTGCATAACTAAATACTTGTAAGGTCCCAAAAGCGAGACCTATTGGCTATGCCAATGCTTGTTGTATTCTTATTGTTGTTAGCAATGCTGCACAGCAGCCCCACTGCTAAACAGCATGGCTACAAATCATTGCAAAAGTCAGCAATGCTCATGCTGTACAATATGAAACAAGGAAATGGCAGAGCCAACAGTCCCTAAGGTGAGACCATTTGGCTTTCCAATGCTTACAAGGTCTCTGCACAGCACCCCTGTGATTCTGAGCAAATCAGTTAATCTCCCCATGTGTGGAAAAAATAATATAACATTTGTCATAAAATCCTATCACATAAAGAAAGCAATTGTGCCCAAGTCTGTGTCCTTGGTAAAATATGTTCAGAAGCAGATAGCTTCTTTAAAAGAGAGTGTGGCACAGTAAAACATATCTACAAATGGCAAAAGGTTCAACAAGGATGACAGGGAAGAAGAAAGCATAAAAGTAGTACTTCAATCACAGCACGAACAGAGGGAAAAATGCTATAATCAGTAATTGGTCCATGCTCCAGCTGCAAGAAGAGGAAGTGAATCCAGCACTCACTGGCTAATTAGAAGGCAGAAAATAAGAGTGCCAAGGAACCTAATAAATGTTAAGCACAGGGCAGCCTGCAATCCCCTTGTGGTATACAATATGCCTAACAAGCGAGAGCACGTGCAGCACATGCTCTGTCGCAGGTGAGATCGAATGAGATGCAGAGCTAGCAGCAGGTTTGGAGTTTACATATACACAGATGTGATCTTTAAATCCTTGATTGAGTAATAGTGAGATTCTAATTTACAGCTGCATGAAGCCACAGGACTATAGTTGCAAATGCTTTGGCTGCTATCAGGGTGAGAAAACCAGGACATTAATCAATAATAAAAAGCTCACTATCGTGATTTGTATAAGTATTGATTTTCACAGACCAGATGACAGGTTTGTAATTTATGGGGCATTTCCCAATCGTAACTGTGAGAAAGTGCCATCTTTCTTGCCTTGGTATGCCCCCACTTTTTTCTGAACTGCTGATGTGCTTTGACTGAGTGTGCCCTGGGTCCCTGCCAATCAGGTACCCAGGGCCTGTGTTCCTTCCCTAAAAACTATGCTGAAACAAAATACCCAATTGGCATCTCTGGCCCCCTGTCAGCCCCTAGTAAAAAATACCCTAGGTGCCCAGGTGACCAGAGAAGACCCCTGAGGGCTGCAGCACTGATTGTGCCACCATCAGGGGCCCTGTACCCTGGTACCCACACACTGCCTCTGCAGGCTGAGTGCCTAAGTACAGAACTAAAACAAGAGTCGACATGGCACACATCCTTGTGTGCCATGCCCACAGAACCCACTGCCCTGGCATACCTCAATCACCCCTCTAGCTGGGTGCCCTATGCCAGAGGTGAGGGCACAGGTGCATGAGCCCTGTGCCCCTACAGTACCCAGGACCATTCCTGGGCACTGTAAGTGCAGTGATGCCATTTAAGAGTATATGGTGCTGGGAGGTTGTCATTACGAACTCCACAGCACCATAATGGCTACACTTAAGACTGACAAGTTTGGTATCAAACTTCTCAGCACATTAAACCCGCACTGATGCCAGTATGGGATTGAATGTAACATGCACGAGAGGGCATCTGAGAGATGCCTTCCAAAACCCGAACCTACAATCCATGTCTGGGCTGAGTGGCTGCAGAGGCTGCCACACAGCAGACATGATGCTGGACCACCGCGTGGAGAGCCCCCCGCTCTCATGGGTCTGCAACAAAGCACATCCTGGGCGAGGTGCTATGTCTCCTTCCCCAGGATGGACAGGGGGAAGCTTCAAAGGCATACCGCCTCTGAGAGCTTCTCCAGACCATTTGCTGTACCCAGCAGCCAGCCCCCCACCAGTCCTATCCCAAATCTGGCGGGAAGACTGGCGGGGAAAACTACGTCAGGAAGGGGGATGTGCCAACCCGTGCCAACTCCACCCCTCAGGTGGAGGAGGCGAGGTGAAGCATGACCCCGGCCTCCGGCCATCTTGTAGATGGGGAGTCCTGTCCAATCCCAGCTAGGCTCCTGCCCTCCTCCCACAGGAGAGGAGCAAGCTAGGGGGTGTACTCACCCCAGGACAGGGACCTATTGGTCCCTGCCCTTGCCCTACCTGTAACGCCCCTAAATTTAGTATATAGAGGCTCCCTGAACCTTCCCTCCACAGATCCCGATATCAAAAGAAGAAAAAACATCAAGAAGAAGAAGACCCGCAGCGCAGCTGCTAACAGCAGGACAACAACAACTGACTTGGCCCCATCCCTACCGGCCTGTTGATCCTGGAACCTGCTCCTGCCTAATCCCGGTGACCTCTGAGGACAGCAACCTTGGGACACCCAGAGGACCTGCCTGCCTTGACCCTCTCGAGGATTGGGACTCCCATCAGCAGAGGCTGTGCTGCAACAACCCGCCTGGTGCTCACCAGGAAGCTCCGGACCAGCCCACTCTGCGCCAGCCGAGCCCGGGCCGGGCCAACCCGAACCAAGACCACGAGGACGTCGCCCCGGCGACTGGGACCCGAAGTCCAGTGCCCAAAGACCCTCCTCGACGAACCAGCCGACGCCTGCCGACTCAGAACCAGGGGCCACCCCAACTGCGACCAGCCGAGGGTAAGCTTTTCTGACCCTCAAAGACACCCCTGTACCCGGCGCCCCGCGGCTCCCTGTGCCTCCCTTTGGGGTACCTACCTGTGTTCCAATATCCCAACTTATTTCTCGAAGTGCTGGTAGCCCCTGGAGAGTCACCGCCACCGAGCCTGCAGCCTTTGTTCCTTTTTCAAGATCCTCATTAGATAACATTGAGCGCCCGACGGCTCATAAGCACCCTGCACCCAGCCGCCCGAGTGCCGCTGGTTGTGACCTCTTTGCCCTATCCTACTTCCCCCCTTGCCCAGAGCAAGTGACCAGGAGCCCAGCTCCCAGAGCCGCGTGTCCTGCTAGCCAGCAGCCACCAACCGACATCCCCCTTTCCCTCATTGGATAACATTGGGCCTACCTACCTCTGCACCCGGCCGCCCCTGTGCCGTTGGGACTGAACTAACTGTACTCACCTGACCCTGGGGGACCCCTGAGTCTACGCCCAGAACCCTAACTTCATCAATCAAGTATTCACCTGGAAACCGGTAATTGACTTAAATGCCATTGGATAACATTGACCCATTTTTTACCTGAAAATTTTCTAAGTGTGAAGTTTTGAAAACTGAAAATATTCTTATAAAATCAGCCAAATTCTGAATTCGAAAATACTCACCTGTGATCAGGGGAGAAGCCAGTACTGTACCTTTTAGCCCAGTACTGAACCGCAAAAGTAATCCCTAGCGGGTTTACTAGTAACCTGTATTTTCTCCAAAGGAACCCATTGTCTGCTTTTCTATTGAATTTATTCTGTCTACTTTTGAAAACTGCAAATATTCTTTAAAAATCGTACGAAATACTGAAACGCAATTACCTACCTGTTGTGAGTTAGGCCCCCAGTGATGACCCTAGGAGACTAGTGCTGGGTTACAAAAGTAACGCAATCGTACTTTACCTGTAACCTGAATTTCCTCCCATTGGATAACATTGTCAGAATCATCTTGAAAAGTTTCTAAGTGTGAACTTTTAAAACAGCTTTATATTCAGGAAAATTCATCACAGTAACTGAAAAGTTTTTGCTAATCTGGTTTCAGATTAGACCCCCAGTGCTGAATCTAAGATCTAGTCCTGGAACTATCAAAGTAATCCATAAAGTAATCAACTGTACTTTCCTATGAAAAACCCATTGAGCTCACTGCTAGAGTGTGTTTCAGAACTGTATTGCTTATTGGCTATCCTGTAATTATTGTGTGTACAAACTTATTGCTCCTCTGCAAAGTATTTACACGAGAGTACTCGTATCACGAAAAGTATATTTTTATAACTGTTGGTTCTAAGAATAAAACACCTATATCTGAGGATATAATAACAATTGGCCTGGAGTTCAGTTCTTGAGTGTGTGAAACCTTTTGCTGACTGAGTATGTACAACAAATGTTTTACACTGTCCTCTGGTACTGCCTTACTGCTCGACCCAGCTACCACTTTGGAGAGTAAGGTCAGTTCTGACTTTAACCTCTGTTATACCTTTGGGGTTTGTGGACTCTATACACACTGTACTGCCTTATTGTCCAGTATATATAGAGCCACTTTCTCACATTAACTGCCTGGTTCCTGCCCGCAATCACACAAGGAAATCAGAATAAGGGCTAATCAGAGCACACAGTTTATCACCTACTTCCACAGGCGGGGAAGTGACACGAAGGACTGATCAGCTGCAGCAGATTCTGATTTTAGGACTGTAAGAGGTAGAAATGCAGCGAGACACAATGCAGACAGAGCTTAGTAGGACAGTGACAGCACTTCAGGAAGGGGTGCACAGTGCAGCAAGCAGACAACAGGCTGTCCTGTAGGCACCCGTCAAAGAGACCAACCAAACGCACTAGAGATGGGCAGAAAGGCAACTGGAGATTCGAGTAGGCAGAAAGAACCCTTAGAAAGGAAAGCATCTGGGTCCATAGTCGTGTGTATGGGGGGAGTTTTATTACCAATGTCGATCATAGTGCACTAACATAAAACAAAGCGTAATATAAAAACACAAGTACAACAAGGGTGTCACCCGAGGAAAGCGCTGAATCTGAAGCAACGAATTCTTCAAATATTGAACCCGAAAACGGGACCCAAGGGAACAAGGAAAGAGCAAATTAGGCAAACACATTAACATATGCAAGCCAGCTTCAAAGGCCTTTGCAATTTGATTGGAGGAGTGAACTAGAGGAAAGGACACAAAGGAAAGACAACACTGCCCGGTGCAGAAACACATAATGCACGTAAACCTGGCAGCAGGCACAAGCATGCAGATCTAGCAGAAGCAGGCAGTGCCTGGATGACATATGCAAACATCAGTAATGTGCAATGTCAACCTGGCACAGGAAATACACAGGCAACACCAAGCTGGCAGAGGGGCACACAAAGAAAATGCTCAGATTAACAGACAGAAGCATCCCTGTGATTAAGTCATGGGAAGCAGTGGCCAGTGTTACTTTATGTGGTGTGTGATGTGTTACCTATTTTACTTCATGAAGCTTTTAAAGCTTTAAAATCTTTCTGAACTTTATGTAAGCACAATTTTAAGGCTCTCCTTCTGGAAGTAGATTTGCAGGAGAAAAACTCTGCGAAAGATAAACATTTTGTGGCAGAATTCTTCCCCAAAAGCACATGTTCAAGCAATGTCTCCTGCAATTAAAGTAGCTGAGCGTTTGTCACAAACAGGGCAAAGTGAAAAGTGTGTGAAGGTCACATGATCTGAGGAAAACTTCGCCTACTGACCCCTAGTAGATTCCTGACTGTGGCTCTGTGACACTGAATGCTTTACAGCTCAACAATTACAACTCTGTGACCCTGAGCACCTGTGGCAGGCCTGGCCTTGGTTTGTGTTGGGATGCATGCAAAGGGACAGCCTCGAAGAGCAAAGACTCTCAAAGCACTTCAGAGCCAGTCAGGCAGTGGGCTGAGAATGAGCTATACAAACATGGCTCGAGTCGGGGGACCACGCGGGTGGACGGTGTCCCCCCCACTTTTTTTACCGGGAGCTCGATAACTGGAGCAAATGGAGCCACACATTCACTCTTCGGCCTCTCTGGGGCGAGTATTGAGCCCATTCAGAACGCTGCTCACGTGCTGGCTTCTCTGATGCAATCGCATCTAAGGGGTGAGCGAGGGGAGGCCAAGAGTCTGATGGCGCAAGCCACCTCTCGTGACGTCACTTCCTATTGTGACGTCAGCGTCCCCCCACTTCTTTTTTTAGAACTTGTGCCCTGTATACAATTGCACTTGTAAAGTAACAAGAGATGGTTGTTGTAAGATTTACCGAAGATCAAACTGTGTGTAAACCTGTACCCATAGAAATCATTGATGTAAAGGAGAACCCTCTGATGTGCCATGCTCTTTGTTTGTGCTGTAGCTGACAGGGCTGGACTGAGTTCAAAAGGCAACCCAAGAAAATGTGTCAATGCCAACCCCATATTGCACAGATGTAGCAGGCCCAAGGGAGCAAGAGTGAGTCCAACCCATTTCTGTTTCACAGTGCAATAAATATTTTTAAACTATCGGGCAAACAAGTCACATTCCAGCACGTTTACAGCCAACAAGCATTGGCTGCGCAGCCGTAAAAGTAAAGCCGCGCAGCAATAAAAAAAAACGTGAGTGGTGCGCACGCGCGTGCAAGATGGGAAAAAGTGCTGTGCACGTCGCACATGCTTGTAAAAGTCCACATTTGTAAAGCGCACAATCACCCGTAAGGGTCTCCAGGCGCTGGGGGCCGTCAGGAAGATTAAGCGAGCTATTGCCCAGAGTCACATGGTGCTGGGCTAACCTGCCGCCGGAGCCGGGGATCGAACCGTGGTCCCCAGATTCCAGCGTCAGTCGCCCTGGCCGCGGCGCCACACCTCTCCCCTTGTGCGCGTTCTAGCAAGCTGGTGGCTGGCAATGTAGCGCTTTTTTAAGCAGCTACTAGATGTCTCGCAAGAACAGCGCATGCGCTGACTCTAGCGCGACCTAAAAAACACACTGGAGCTGGACATCATCTCAAAGTGTGCCACATTCACATGGAGAGGGGAGAAGAGGTGGAACCCTCCCACAGGCTGTATAGCTTATGGGCTTGGAATGTAAACACGCAGAGTTTAAGTAGCAATACAGGTGCTCATGGGATTGCAATACAATACTAGCCCGTTCTGCTTATGGCTTTGATTGGAAATTGTTATTAACACAGGAATTTCCCACATACCTTCCCCTGACCTTGAGAATACCAGGAGATGATGTAGGTGAGAGCATGACTTCTGGATGAGACAGAGTCTGACATTGCAACAGGAGCTGTCATCATCACAAGAAGTGCAAGTAAGACATAAGAAACGCAAAAGAGACCCATGGGAAGCAAAGAAATCTAGCTGGAATCACAGATATGATGAACAAACTGAACAAATAAGAACAATACAGTCAAGTTGTTGCGAGGCAAATTGTTCCCTCGTCTCTGGGGCTTACATTGTCCTGGATGCAATTCTTCAATTACTCTGATTGGCCCTTTGTTTCAGTCTGACCTGGAAGGCCATCCCTCTCTATCTCAGCACCAGCTGCAACTGTCTTGTTCTCCAGAACCTCCAAGTACCAGATCTTGGTCTTTTCTTGTATCTCCTTTCTTGTATCTTGCCTTAACCTATGTCTTGCCTGCTTCTGATCCTTGTCGGGTCATTAGATAATTTCTACTGAATATACATGAAGGAATGTGTTAGGTTTGGGGCTGAGGAGGGGTCACATCTACTCTTCTAACTCCAATCCAAATAATTATTATTATGGAAAGTCTGTATATTTGGGGGAGGACGGGGTGAGATTTACTTTTCTTATTCCAGTTTAACAAGCATTGGGTAAAAAGTGTATATTTAAAAGGAGTGTATATACACTATCCTAACTCCAGTTTAAAAAACATTGATGCAAGTACATATACATCAGGAGTTTTAATAATTTTCAAAACTGCTAATCCACAAACATAATGGTATATGTGCTTAAATAGATGAATACATAAAAATATTAACACTATAAATTAAGAAACCTTAATATACATTTTTTAATAAATATAATATAACCTTCAGAACACTATTTACAAATTATACATATTTAATTAAATAGTTACATTTTTGTTTATTGATTATCCATTGTATTATTGATTTATATTTAAATTTTAGACGTATTAAGCACCCAATTTATTCTACATTTTAATGTTGATTATTACAAACATATTAACTAAGAATACACCCAAAAAATAAAAGTACACTATACATAATTTGGTTAACTTTACAGAACCAGATGAAAATATATTTTAACTGAATATATTACTATTGTAATCGCTTAATAAAGCAATTATATAAACTTTACTATATAATATAATGGTAAAAGGTAGTTTCAAAATAATAAATATCATTCATTTAAAAAGAATCATACCCCATAAAACAAAAAGAAAATTAAGAAAAATGGTGATAGCAATTTATGTGAAAAAATATTATTGTTAATAAATATTTCTTTTAAATGCAACAGGTAAGCAGTGAAGCACCCATACCCGCAATAGGTGACATAACCCAAAAGGAAAAAAGTATGAAATACTTCAAATGTGAGTAAATATTCAATAGAAAACATTAACACTATTTCTGTAATAGTCAATTAATATCAACTAATATATATTTTATTAAAACATCACTCACCCATCCTCCAATACACTCCACATGCTGGTAATAATGTGCCTAATAATTAAAAACGAATAAGTAACGTTCAATATTAAAACATGGCAATAATAATCACCAATTAATTTAAAGCATAATGAATATAATAATTAATATATCCTTATAGCCCGCCGTAGTGGGCTATACCGGCTATTAAAGGTCCGCTCCAGTGTTAAAGCTTTAACAAGGGAGCGGAGCTTTAATAGCCGGTATAGCCCAGCTATCAAGGGCTGTAAGGCTATTAGAACACTCTGACACTAGAGGGCAGAATGTTCAAACAAATAAAACAAAGGCTTCGGGAGCCCGAGGGGATTGAAATCCCCTCAGGCTCCCTGAAGCCTTTGTTCACAGCCACAGACAATCATTGGAATGTTGGAGCTCCGTGCTTATACCAGCTGTTTAAAGCCTTGAGCTACTCCATTGTTTTCTATGGAGCTCCCAACATTCCAATGTTCTAATATTGATTAAAATATATTTTTCATTTAAAGTACTACCCATAGAACATCACAGTAAACCACAAAACTCGAAAATAAAATAAATAACAATAATTAAAAATGTAAATAAATAATTAACACTTTAAATAGCTGTGCCAATTAACATTTTATTCAATTAATATGCAATTTAAATAAACACTGCCCAACCAATCCACCATTAAACCCAGCAACCTGAAACAATAAAGTAAACATTACTATAGTTTTATGAAAAAAAGTATTAAAGTAAATGGCACAATAAAATAATTAAAGAACTCAAAATATAATGCAATATACTTAAACATCAAAAATATATGTGAAACATTATTTTAAAGTTTAATTTTATTGTAATAATATAAAAAATTACCGATATTTTGTCCACTATATTTTTGTGGTCATGACATTTTGGTCACGCTATAGTATGGAGTTGATATTATGGTGGAATATACCACATGTTTTTATTCTTAGAGGCCTAGATTTCACGAGTTGGCTCGCAAGGTGGACTCCCTGGTACCAATAGACATCTGAAGTGAAGGAGAGTGATGGCTCTGTACCTGGCCCTGCTTTTTTTTCTTGTAGTTGTAACATTGATATTAAGCAGACATACATGGAGAGAGATCATAGGCAGCAGATCACATAGAGGAAATACACCAAGAAAAGGAATGAAACAAAGATGGGACAATGCTTTAAAAGTCATTATTTTATCTCAGATATCAACTTATGATGTATTCATACTTTTTATTTTCTCTTATGTATCACCTCTATGTTATTCAAATGTTTATATACTCTTTTAAATTCTAATAAACTTATTGAAAAAAAAAAAAAAAAAAGTCATTATAAACTTGATGGATAAAGAGGTGGACCTTACCTTACACCAGAGATGCTGGGTACGACTGCCTTCTAAGAGAATTGTTTTTAGTGGTTTATAAGCTGTTGGGTTGTAAGGTTTGCCACAGAATAGTGGCTAGGAAGAGGGGCGGGAGTGAAGCCACCTGAAGAATAATCACCAGTCCACTCTGAAGGTATGTCTTGCCCTGGTCCACCTGCCATGGAAAGATTACTATTCAGTTCTGTGCTTTCAGTGATGTTGTTCTTAGTTGTGGGACAGACATCAGAGTGGTGGGGACTGAAGCCAGGACAGGCATATCATTTGGTGTTGTTGAAGTGAGCAACACTGGGCTACCTATGAAGTGTAGAAATGGCAAGACTGGATACAAAGGCAAGTGATAGCGAGGGATTTGAACAAATGGGTGATAGAGAAATGTCTGTGTTAGCATGGACCAAGGAGAATGCAAACAGAAGGTGGAGGGCGGGAGGAGTGGAAGTTTACTTGATAGGAAGATAAGAAGGCCCAGATTCATCTAGGGCTTGCGTTACCTTTGCATCACGCAAAACGACTTAAGGAAACGCAAGCTCTCAAGTAAGATAAAAAATGCCACGCACAGCCACCTTGCGAGGCCCTGCAATGCATAGTAAATCTGGAGTTAAGCAAATCGCTGCCTTGAGTTACTCTGCATCAGGAAGGCATTCCAAGGATGGAACATGAGTGGTCCCACGCATCCACCCATGGTTTTTGGTGCATTCCTAGATTGACTGAGGCTAGTAAACCCGGGTATGCACCAAAATGCTACGCCCTCCCAGATGAGGCATAAAGAGGAGAAATGTGTTTATTTTACCCCGTTATTTTCTATTTCTATGTCTCCTGCAGATGTAGCACACAAAAAGAGGAAAATGCCTCTGGGGGATGTTTTTTTGCAGGAAAGTATTCCTTCCTGCACAAATACAATCCTTGCTGTGATGCAGGCACCCTTGCACCACTTCACGAGGTTACCTGCATTGGCGCTAGGCAGCACTCAGTGCACCAGCACAGGGAGAAAACAGGAATGCGCCATATCTTAGTACATGTGGCACTTTCCTGCTCTATACATTAGACGCGGCGCAGCAAGTTGTCTTGCTGCATTGCATCAAATTTGAGTGAATCTGGGCAGGAGTGTTGAGTGGGTAGGAGTTATTGGAGTGTAAAGGAAACACCTACATGTATCAGGCAAGCCTCTATACGGCATTCACTCCTTTATCACTGTGCAGTGACCAAGGGACACAGGACAGGTATGAACAAGGAAGGCCGTGAGGGAGGGCTGCGTGTAAAGACAGCAGATTAACTGCTCTACTACATTGCAAAATGGAAGTGTGGCGTTAGAAGAGGTCAAATTGTGAAATTGTCTCAGGTGCATGAAGGAAAGAAAAAGTATGGAAGGCAGCTAGGATATTCCTTTGAATTTGCAAATGCACTAGGGTTGATCCAAAGGGTATGAGACTGTTACCCAAAGTTGTTGCCTACGATGAGGTGAATAAGGTCAGGGTTGGACTTCCTAATCAGACACTTGGGTGGAAACGGCCTGGTACAAAATCTTGGACAGAACTCTAGAAACAACACAACACACAAAGGCCATATAGCTCGCGGTCTATGTGCTCACAACAGCACCTCCCATTACCACATGCCACCTAATAGCATCACACACTGAGAGAACTCTTATGCCCAACTCATACTGAATATGTAACTCCCTTGATCTGAAGGCATCTAACCGCATTTGATGTTACACATATACCTTTGCCGGATACTGACGGTGCACCTCCACTGAACTGCAATACACCCCTTCTGCGTTGAAAATGTTGAACAAATAGGTACTAATTAGCTGATTGTGCACCACATACGTGTTAATGAACAATTACTTGACCTGGTTGTATTATATTATATTATATTGTATTATATTGCACGCCTTAACAATGTGGTCTTTACTACGACCAAGTCTTTACCACGCGTGATTTTACCATGCATGCCTTTACAACTAATTTTGTTGTAAAAGCATGATTGGGAAAGGCATATGCCTGGTTAAGATTACACCCTAGCCCCCCACCCTGAGCCCTTTAACCCAGTCCCCTGCCCTTCAAACGACCCCACTCCCAGCCCTATAAACTACCTGACACCCTGCCTGAGCCCTAAATCCCAGCCTCCAGCCGTAAAAATGACCTCGGCCTCAGACCCTGCCCTAAAACTCGCCCCTAACCTTAAAAACTGATGAGCACCCTAGCCCCCCACCCTGAGCCCTTTAACCCAGTCCCCTGCCCTTCAAACGACCCCACTCCCAGCCCTAAAAAACTACCTGACGCCCCGCCTGAGCCCTAAATCCCAGCCTCCAGCCGTAAAAATGACCCCGGCCTCAGACCCCGCCCTAAAACTCACCCCTAACCTTAAAAACTGATGAGCCCTAAAACCTGGCCCGCCCTAAAAACTACCACAAACATAGCATAAAAATGCCCCAGCACCCCTCCCTGAGCCCCAAAACCGAACCCAGCCCTAAAAATTATGAGTCCCCTGGCACGAGTCCTAAAACCGACCCCGGCCCTATTTACCAAGCTGCGTCCCGATCCTTCTTGTCCTGATCCTTCCTGTTCCTTCCATTCACCCCGCCCATCAGCTCTGACTCTAGAGCGCTGACTGCCTTGGCATACGCGTGGTAAAGGCAAGTGTGGTAACGCTTGCGCGGTAACAGAACGCGTGGTTCAGTCCACGTTGTAAATGCCATTTACCACTAGACCTAGTGAGAAAGAATAAGGATCTAACCGGGCTAAAGGACAGGTGGCCCAAGACTTGAACTGTATGGATCCAGTTCCAGCCTAGCAGAGTTTGGTGAGCTGAACAGAAAACCACAGCCATGAACATGTTGCACAGTGGGGCAAACAGAGAAAGAACAGGACTTCAAGTTAAGCTTCTCATCAGAGCAGAAGAGGTGACGAGCAGCCTTCACTCCTGGGGGCAGAGGTGCATATAATGATGCTGACAAGATCAGAGGTTGTAAAAAACATAAATGCAAATTGTCTGAAGGTTGGGGGCAAAAGTAACAGTTCTGGGGAGGGATTTTGAATGGCACTGAAATTACAGAGAAAATAAATGTAGAACCATGGTGTAAGTTGAGTATAGCCTTGGAATAAGGTAAAACTGGGAGCTCTGGCTCACATGGTACGTAGATAGTAGGAAGGAAAGGGGTAAAGGACAGCTCCTTGCAGACCATAAACAGAGAAAAGGTAAAGGAAAGGCAGCTGGGTTGTAAAAGCAAAGATGTGGATTTTTAAAACTGGACTTACCTTAAACCTTTTAATTTTCCTAAAATTCTCTGTATAATATACTTATGGTCTTTCAGCCAGCATCTTCATCCACTGGTCTGTTGAAATGTCATTCACATTTTCCTCCCACCCAGTGCTTCATGCACGATGGGCCAACCCACTTCAGCCATTGACTGTCTTTGTTGTGAATCATAGCATTTGGCTTTTCCACAAGAAGCACATGCTTCCTAAAAGTGGTTCCTCGCAGGGCCTGGCACTACTATGGCAATGTATGCTTTTTACACCCAAAAAAATGGTTTTACGTCTACCCATTTTTAAAATATTGGCCAGGGCCAACATCTACTCCTCCTATAATGTTTTAGAGGATAAAAACAAAGCAAAACATCTGGCAGCCATATCTATTGGAATTGCTACTGCTTGTTCCAGGGTGTGGGAAAGGGATAGAGGAATGTATGTATTAGCAACATGTTTAATATTATACTTAGTTTGTGCAACCAAGGGACAGGTGATGTTCCGCTGAGCCCTGCATACTCCTTAGAGTACCCTTTATACAATGGAGTGTCTTCTGTTCTTCTTCCAGCTCCCCAAACGAGTACAAATCTAGTGTACAAACAAGAGCCCAGTAGGCTATAGTCGGCGAGTCTTTTCTAGGTCGAGCATTCAAGACCTCTTGTATGTACTTTAGTATTTTCTTATTATATACTTATATATGCATGTACTTTGTGGGCTCTGGAGATCAGCCCTAGGACTTGCCTGCTTCCGCTTAGGGACTTTTTTTCTGTTCAACTGCCTGTCTTGATAGAAAACGACCACTAGAGGTCAGTAAAATACCAGAATTGCTTTCTGCTGAGGGACTTTCTTTTTTTTTAAAATTCTGGCAAATGCCTCTATTTAATTTTCTTGATAGAAAACGACTAGCAGTGGTCAGTAAAATATCAGAATCTCTTTAGCATTCTGTAGATTCCAGTCCATAGAAATTGTCTTCTATCAGCACCGGTAGACAATAATATTTTTTTCAAATCTTGTATTTTCAGTGATATGACCACCGAAGGCCCTGATTTTATATTAAAGACAGAGCTTTGGACTATACCATTTCCCGCTGAAAGGCAATATTTCTCTCAATGTGTTCCCATACCTGGCATGTCACGCAGTTTGGTGCTTACTTTCCCTCCATATTAAAGACAGTAGATGTTTCAGCACCCAGGCTAATGTGCTAGTCTAGTCTAGTCTGGATATTTGTATTGCGCACATTTCACATCCGAGGGAGTCTCATGGCGCATGCAGACGGTCCTAAAAAAGAAAATGGGCCAGAAATAGAACTAGCAGAAAAGCCAGGTTTTCAGTTTTTTTCGAAAACTCATATGTTCAACAATTGTGCGAAGGTTCAGAGGTAGTTTGTTCCACAGGGATGGTGCCATAGAAGAAAAGGCACGACCACCATTTCTGGCAGTTTGGATTCTGAGGGGCGTGAGCAGTAACTTAGTGCTCGATCTCAACTGTCGGCCAGGCATGTACCATGACAGTTTCTGAGTCCAGTATTTTGGTCCTCGTTCGTACATGTGTTTGTGGACCAGACATAGGGTCTTAAAGATAGTTCTTTTTTTTACAGGGAGCCAGTGCAGGATTCTCAAACACGGCAGTGAGGGGGAACCCCTAGGTAGGCCTAAAATCAGGCGAGCAGCCGTATTTTGTAGAACCTGCAATTTCCTGGTATGGCACTCGTTTATGGCAAGGAAAAGTGAATTGCCATAGTCTAGCCTGTTTACGATTAGGCCTTGAACCAGAATTTTACGTGCTTCGGCTGGTATTGATTTAAAGACCCTGCGTAGACTCCGCATAATTCCGAAGCAGGTGCCAACAGTATGAAGGACTTGGTCCCTCATGGATAACTTATTGTCCATGTGGAACCCTAAATTACGGACCGAGTCCTTTGGGACAGGGCACTCCCCCAGTTCCGAAGGCCACCAGACTTGGGCCCAATATTCACTAGCTCTCCCGAATAACATAACTTCAGATTTCGTGCCATTAAGCTGGAGATGGTTTTGGCCCATCCAATTTTTTACCTCGACCATACAATTTCTGAAACGCCTTTTAGTCTCGTTTGCATCAGGGCCAAGTGTGACCAGGATTTGCGTGTCATCCGCGTATGATAACACGTCGAACCCGCATGCCCTAATCACTTTTGCCAGGGGGGCCATATAAACATTAAAAAGTGAGGGGCACAAAATAGAGCCTTGGGGCACACCTCTTATGACGGGCCGAGTACTGGCCAGCTTATTATCTACTTGTACTGTAGTTGTTCGGTTCGTCAAATAACTGACAAACTATCTTAAAACCTGTCCTCTGACACCACACTCCCACAGCCTTTTAATCAAGATCGGGTGGGAGATGGTGTCAAAGGCAGCCAACAGATCTAAAAGGACAAGGATAGAAGATTGGCGTTTGTCCAAGGCAAGCCTGATGTTATCGGTGACTTCGACCAGTGCTGTTTCCGTACTGTGAGCAGCACGGAAACCTGACTGTGATGGATTGAGTAGATTGTTGGTCTCCAAATGGTTTACCAGTTGTTCGTTTACAAATGCTTCCAACACTTTCCCTGAATATGGCAACAAGGAAATGGGACGATAGTTTAAGAAAGCATCTGCATCTGCGCCAGGTTTTTTTAGTATAGGTTTAACTCTTGCCGCCTTCCAAATATTTGAAACCTCGGCTTCTTTCAGAGATTTGTTTAGGAGGTTAGAGAAAGAATCCACTAGCGCTGGGGCAAGGATGGTAAATAATTTAGAAGTTAATTGATCACTGGGGGAGCCTGATTTAATTTTCCGTCCTACTAGCATGGTTTTTTCGATGTCCAGCAAAATAAAAGTAGCCCATCTCGGGGATGAACCATTTATATATTCCGGTTCTTTCGTCTTTAAGTCCTGTTCTAATAACTGAAGGGGTGTATTATCCAATTCGAAGGAATTGCATATGTTTACAATTTTGTCATCTAGGAATTTAGATAACTCTTCAGTCCACTTTCCAGTCTTTGGTGTTGTTTGTGGACTTTTATAGGAGGTAAATTCCTTTAAGATGTGATGAAGTTCCTTCGATGAGTTCTGGGCTTTGGTGATCCGTTCGGCTAAATGTGTTCTTTTTACTGTTCTTATTTCCCTCATATATTTAGTATGTAGGGTTTGATAGGTTTTACGATCACTTAAATTTTTACTTTTCCGCCAGGTTTTCTCAGCGTTTCTTGACAAGGTTTTAAGATTTTTTAGTTGGTCATTGGTAGTAATAAGACCGTTTTTAAATGTACAGATCTTTCCTTTTGAAAAATGACAGTGTATTTCTCCAGTTTCGTTTTTTTGATGTGATAATTGTGCTAATACGGATTTTTATAGCAATGGTTTTAAATAACTATGCTAAACAAATAAACTAAACTAAACAAACTAAACTAAACTAGTTGGTCTGTAAACCAAGGCGAAATTTTTTCCCTACACTGGACCATGCGTAAAGGGGCAATCTTGTCCATTGCCTTGCCAACGGCAGATTCCAAATACATAGCTGCAGAATTAACATTTGCCTTCAAGTCTAGTTGATCCATCACAAAGTTATCAGAAAATGCAGCAAGAGTAATCTTTTTCATGTTTCTGCAGGCTTTTTTATCATTATTGCTCGTCGTTTCTAGTGTACAGTGATTTATGTCGAATTTTACCAGGTAATGGTCAGTCCACAATAGTGGAGTAGGGGGGGCCGTCAAAATATTAGGAGAATTTGTGAATAGGAGGTCCAGCGTATGGCCAGCTTGGTGGGTGGGACCTATAATCTTTGCATAGCTAAATGCATATAAGGTCCCAAAGGCGAGACCGATTGCATTGAAAATGCTTGTTTCTGTTTTTTTCAGCCTTTCATTGCCCTTTTCTTCTTTTCCTCTAGATGACACCAAATGAAGGTATGTGAGGAATAGTTTGGTAATTACACAGTCTGTAGCCTGCCTCACATTACAAGCATTTTTCAGCCATTGAACAGGGATTTAATTACGGTCTGGCCATTACTCAGTAATTAGGGCAGGCCTGTTTATTTGAAAAGCACCGCCATTGTGCTCTTGGAGAAATGCGGAAAGCGAGGTTGATTTCCAGCAAGGGAACATTAGGTGGGAGGTTATGTCGGGGGCAGAATCTTGTTACACAGCTGCACGCTCACTGAACACAGGTGTGTGCTAACAAAGGCCCCGAGAGCACCACTCCACATTCCGAACCTGGGATACACGCAGCATGGGACAAGAGGGCCTGGCTACTATTGTGCTTTGGGTTTGAGTGTGATACTTTCCTGGCTACTTTGAACCAGTTTAGCCTGCTAGTTGCACAGCTGTGTACAAGATTAACAAGCATTGGCAAAGCTAATAACGATGTGTTCAATGTAGCAACCCATGCATGTAGCAATTATCTTTCCACGTGATTGCACAGTGATGCAACACCGATTGCCTTTTCCAGGGCTTAATAATGGTGGTGATGGTGCTAATGGCGTGATTATGGTGGTGGGGAAATTGGAGATGGTGACGGTGTATTTGTTGTGATGTAGTATTGGCTGTGTTGATTGTTGTAAATGGAGCTGGTACCATTGGTGGTGATATTTGTCAAGGACTGAACGCTGAGAATGTTTCCTGAACTGCCTTCTTGATTGACTAGAAAGGGTGACCCATCTCAATAGCTGCAATGCCACCCTGCACCTAACAGTGCACATCAAGGTGCCAAGTATCTCCTTAAGAGGGTCCCAGATAGAAAGAAAACACATAAAAGGAAAGAAGCCATGTTGGCAGTCCTGTAACTCTTGATATAGGTATAGATTAATGTAGAGATGAATAGAAAGACTCCAAGCACCCGCTGACATCAGGAAGGAGGATGAGACAGGCTAGAGCAATCCAGAAGAAATACAACAGTGACTTCTACTACAAAGGATACAAAATTGGGGACAAACATAGCTTCAAAAGGGCAATGAACACAACTGAACTTAAGGAAAGTAATTAGTTGGGTGCATTCATTACTTGGACTGGGAGTCTTGGGTAGATTTCCCAGGCTACACCACCACCTTGGAAAGTGCAGCTTATATGAGGGAGGCTGGAAACTGTTTCCGTTCTTGTTTCCTATCTAACTGAATTCCTCTCTGATGATGGGAAACTTTCATGCGCAAATTTAAGAACGCTATTGTGCATCCTTTATTAAAAAATCCTCACTGAACCCGACATAGGCCCCGAATACGATGTCGGATGGACCGGAGTCAGTCCAACATCGTTTGGGAACTGGAACCGAACAACCCCCTTTCGTCGGTTCCAGCCCAGCAAGTAGGATGTGACGAACACTGCTTAGTCGCAATCCTATTCTTTACAATGGGAGCATGCATTCCGAACGGAATGCATGCTCTCATTGTAAAAAGCAGAGGTGCAGTTCATCCCTGAACCCCGTGGCAGGCATCTTAAGATGCCTGCCACTAGGTGTACGGATCAAAAGGGGGCACTATAGGTGCCTCCTAGGCTTCCATCCGGAGGCCTTGCACTCATGGGGGCCCTGCTGGGGACCCTAAAGTTGGATTCCCACAGTCTTTCTGTGTTTCGGTAAGGCTGGTACAGAAAGGTTGTGGGAATCTTCCATCGTAATCCATCGGCCGGAAAGAGCCGCCCAAGGGATTGATGGAGGATTTCTGAATGGCAGCTGGAGTCTCTGATCACGTCGAAGTCTATTCGGAAATCCGTATCCGATTACTTTCCGACTGACCCCATCAAAATGGGTCAGTTGGAAAGGGATCCGAATGGGACATTCCGATACGGTCGGAACTTCTCCGACTGATGGTAAGAGACGTTTCCGACCGCATTGGAATTGGCCCCTGAGCCTCAAAACTATAGGCATATTTCTTTATTATACTGAGAAGGCCACCATATTGCAGCTGCAAACTTTATTGAATAGAAGCACATCCTTCAAGAGTTCCGCGATTGATGATTTAAGGATGCAGGCGATAGGGGTGCTGAGTTTCTAATTATTTGGAACTCTCAAATGCCTTCAACAAAATTGATAATTTTATCCTCCTAACATCTTAGATGGCCCAGGAATTAGTGGTAGTGTCCAATCCTGGATTACATCGTTTTGATCCAGTAGAATTCAGTTAATCCAATTATTGCTCACCCTCAAAATCTTTGATTTTTGTTGCACAAGGGTCTGTCATTTCCCCTTTATGCTTAAACTCATATCTATGTCCACTTCATTTTTTTTTACAAGAAGATGACATTAAATCCTACTTTTATGCAGATGACATGCATTTTATGTGTCATTTGTCAGCCAATTTAACTGATAATATTTCTGTTGTGGCCACTGTGTTAGACATGACCCAGAAATGGATGAAATATATGTTTTTTTAAATTAACTAAAGCATGAATGAGATACTATCAATAACAAGAAAGATAAACACATGGGGCCCGATTCACAAAAGTAATCTGAGACAAAATCCTAAACTTACTACTTTTGGTATTCACAGAAGGCATTTAGTAGTAGTAAAGTTAGGATTCCTAACTTTACTACTACTAAACTGAGGCAAAACCCTAACTTTACGACTTTCGATATTCACAGAAGGGATTTAGAAGTAGTAAAGTTAGGATTCCGAATCCTAATTTTACTACTACTAAACTGAGACAAAATCCTATCTTTACGACTTTCGGTATTCACAAAAGGGATTTAGTAGTAGTAAAGTTAGGATTTTGTCTCAGATTAGTTCTGTGAATCGGCCCCATGGTGACTTGTTCTCTAGCCACATACCGTGGGTCAATCGGCAACTTCTGTGAAATCTGCCTGCAATTTGGGCATTATACTCAAACCCAAACTTTAGCTAGATTTGCAGATTTCAGCTGTTACACAATCTTGCTTTCTTCAGATGAAACAATTTAGCAGATTTTTGTAGATCTCTTAGTCTCTCATAAAGTGATTGTGTCCCGCTCATTCATCCAGTCAAACCTGGACTATGGGAACTGTGTGTATCTGGGTCTTCCCAAACAAACTTGAATCACCTCTAAAACAATGCAAAATGTGGCAGTCAAGTTAGTTTATAAGCTGAAACAAATTGATCACGTCACCCAGCTCCTAGAACAATTTGCAAGTCACAATTAAGGAATATGTAGGAATCGCAATTTTTTTTTTGAGATTCCTACATGCATACGGATTTGCGAGTCCTAAATAGCGATTTCTTAAAATTCACAATTTAGGATTCACAAATCCTGACTATGATACACGTGGCCCTTAGTCCTTTGGTTTATGAAACATTTCCTATACATTAATTTACACACGTATGATTGATTATCTCTGTGCAATGTGTGTGTGATGCAAAGTGGTCTGACACCCTACACTGGTTGTATGAGTGGCGCTATATGACGAATTCAATGCATCTGATAGCGAGGGGTTTGGAGACTTGGTCACTGTTAAAGGGTGCTATTGAGAGAATCCGTGGTGGAGGTAGATATTTGGAGGTGAGGGGACGCCAACAAACATTGTTGCACAGGGCGCCACCATCGCTAAAACCGGCCCTGGGTGGGGGAGGTAGAAAAATCAATAAGATTACTTACCTGGAAGCCGAATGATGCCTCATCTCGCCTCCGTCCTCTTCTGTTCCTGCCCGAAGCAGGAAGCACACACAGGCTCCCCTAAGCCAATTACAACGCTGCTGTTACCATGATGGGGTCTTTAAGCCTGTGCATGTTCCCCCGCCAGGCTGTACAGAGAATATGCAAAGTGCGCATAACTGTTTGGCTGGTCCCAAGACGGCGGGCCAAACCGCCATGCACTCAACCACTCCTCCCTTGCTGGCTGGGACGACAGCCCCACCCTGTAAACCTCCCTCAGTACGGAAAAATAAAATGACAATAACGTTACATTATTATCATTTTATTTTTCCTCTGCTAAAAGAGCAGTGAGGTCGTTCTCCCCCCTCCCCCCGCCTTAGTGGAGGAACTGCAGCTGGCATAGCATGGAGGCACAGCCTTTCCAATCATAACAAGCACTTTTCAAGTATGATTCAGAGAACATGTAACTTAGGGGCTTGAGAGGTTTGTCTGCTCTATTCACCAAGTTTAAGAGATCGTCACAGAAGTTGCAGGGTTCAACCATAACTTCTAATAAATACACTTTCAGTATTTTGCAGCATTCTTCTTTACTGCATACATGCACAGAGCACGCACAATCACATCTATTTCCAGTAATATTGCATTTCTTCACAACCTGAAGGACACCTTTAACAAGTGATGGCTTTTTAGCCAACATTACTTTGCATGCAAGGATTTGTAGCTTTGATTTTACTTCTGTTAATTATGGGCTTAAAAATCACAGATTCCAAAATGTCAATGGCTAAAAAAGCCAAAACTGGGTGAAGGTGTAACACATGACACATCTATTATTAAAGACTTCAATGTTTTATAAGGTAAACACTTCTAAACAAATAAAACGATGGTAAAGATTAAAATATGTATTAAGTATTTGTAACATCCTCATTTACACAATACACCATTATTTTATTGTAGGTAAATACCTTCCAAGGGAACCTACTGCATCCAAACATTGCATTTCCCCTAGCAATACAGTTGCATCTTGTCCATGGCGAATTCCATGTTTAACAAATAAGGGACATACATATTGTTTATTATGCTATAAAAACCATTGGCAATTTTAAAGTGCATGAAGTAGTGAGACTTTAATTTTCATTGCAAGAAGTATAAACAAATACCAGCAACTTTATTTACCATATTCATAAACCCATCAATACTCCTCCCTGGGTTTAGTCACAATCTCCATTTTAAAATGTCAGCCCATAATCTTTTATCAGGAAATTCAAATAGTTGAGAGTGTTTTTATTGCTCAAATAATCTGAGGTTGGAAATTTGACTGTTTCCTAGTCAGATAAGGTAAATCTAGCTCTCTGCTTTTTATTAAAAATTATTGTTTAAGCAAGGTCATAAACAAAAAACCTATAAAACTAATAAAAGGGAGTCTATCATTCACCAACAAAGTTATCACACCGATGACTCCTTGGAGTAAGGTTTATAGTCAAAGTGGGCAGTTTAACAATTGCGGCAACAGGCATCCTAAGAACATGATTGATTATTTTAATTTTATATATCTGTTCCCACAACACAAGACCCAATTCATGTCTGATGGCATACCTACTGGGCAGCTCCAATTGCAATTTAAAAATCTTTCATACACACAAAAATAAATGTATCTGGCGACTGAAAACAATTGTAAATCACCCCATGTCCACCACAGTGCTGATCAGAGCCCAGATCCAGAAGATCTGAGCGGCACTGGCAAAAACTTTTAACTTTTTAAAGCAGCACTAGACATTCCACCAGCAAAGATTTACTCAACACTTTTAATTTTAGCATTCACTCTTGCCCACAAAACTATTTCGTGGCTGTGTGAAGTCTGACATTTTGTGGTGAAAACTGTCACTTATCTTTGCTTAGAGACAATCCTGAAGTATCCAAAAAGTGTTGGTGAAATGTTTGAATTAATCCCTGCCACTGGTAATTACTTGGGCCGATCTTAGTTCATAGTTATTTTGCACAGCATGCCACATCAGTTTAAGCCCAACACTGATTTGGCTTGTCAGTCAGGTGCAGCTTGATTCCAGTAGCACAGTGAGCACGGGACCCACATCTGGACATACCTAACACACTTAGAGTGATTAGGGCCAAAACTGGTCTTGGGATGCTTGTCAGGTCCTATCTGGACCAGAAACAAGGATCCAGGGACCGGTTTTGGGGTAGCACCCCTAATCAGTCAGCCTTGCTTGAATCCAGTGGCACAGTGAGCACGGGACCCACGTCCGGGCATAGCCAGTACACTTAAGGCGAGAAACCAAAAGACACACAAATGATGGATGGAATGCAGAACAAATCAAACATTCAGCCCCAATCAAGAGATCTGAGTTAAATCCATTGTTCTTTTGCTCACCATGCCACCCCAGTTTAGAACCAGCCATATGCAAATCAATCTTACCCTGCTCCTCATGGGAACAATCCAGCCCGAACTGCCAAGCCACATAGAGGGTGGCTGCATCTTTCCCAGACAGTGGAATTGTATTGAGTGCACTCCTGTAGCTAGAGAGTGGAGACCCCAACACTGAAGTTAAGAAGAATGGAGACAAGGTTCCCTTTAGAAATTCAATGAGGGGGGATTAGGCGTGGCCACCGAACAAGATGTCCGCCTAGCTCGGGAGCTCCTCTCATCGGCGAACGAACGAAGCAGACTGGAGCCGTTCCTTTGATTATTTTACTGCACAAGCGGTCATTATGAGCATATGCTGCACTGACATTTTTGTTCCTTTTTGAGACCATTGTTAGGTCTCTCTGTTTTTCCTCTTTGCAGTAGCCCTTTAAAATACTTTTGTCTTTTGTCTGAGGAAGTTACTTTTTTTCCTTCATTCTTTGCTGTGCCTCTCCAGGAAGTTTGTTGACATGTTCTACTGCATCCATGGATTCCTCCTGATGCCATGCATGCCTATAGCTTCCCTGCTGTACTCTGCATTGCTTATTTGAGGCTCACCATGCTGAGGTAATTTTTCCCTCCTAATTATTCTGCGACAATCTACTTTTCTAGTGCCACAAGCGGAGGGCTGTTTCTCGACCAGTCCTTCTTTTCTATATTTTGGGAAGGCTTCCCAGCACAATTTATGGGCAGACTGGAGAAACTCAAGGCATCTCCTCTTTACGCAGCCTCCTCTTAGCAAAAACTGCCATCATTTTTAAAATCTGCTTACTGTCCATTGAGGTGTACTCCATCTACAGCCAACATGTCATCCTCATCCCCTTCTTCTGCTAAAATTGGTCCGGCTTCGACCTCGTCTACTCACAAGAGAGTCAAACAGTACTCTCCCTCTCCTGAGAAATCCTTTTCTTATATTTCTCTTGACCTGGACCTTGAGGAAATCCGTGCGCTCCGTCCATTCATGGAAGAAACCAAAATGCGCATTCAGAACTTGGATGACAAATGGTCTCAAATGGAAACCAGAGTCACGGACCTTGAATAACATGTCAGTGATGTGCAAGATCAGTCTTTAAAAGTTTCAGCTTTGGAGAAAGAGGTGGAGGCATTGGAGGCTCACTCTGAAGCGTTAGAAAACAGAAATAGAAGAAATAATCTGTGCCTCTATGGCCTTCATGAAGGATTAGAGGGAATGGATTCTATTTACTTTTTTACTTCTTTTTTTGCCTCAGCTGGTGGGCCTACCTTCCTCCACATGCTTGAATATTCAGAGAGCTCATCTGCTCTCTTTCATCTTCCTCATCACCCAAGCCCAGGGATGTCATCATCTTTTTCCCTTTGAATTTACTGATTTACCAAAAGTCCTCAGTGCAGCGAAATCTAAAAGGCAACGTTTATGGCAGGGAAATAAAAGATTCATCTCACATGATTTCTCAAAAGCTACAGCTGCCAGGCAGAAGGAGTTCCTGGATCTTCATCCTCAATTACGCTCTTTGGGTGCCAACTTTGGTCTATTCCATCCTTGTCTCTTCAAAGTGACATCTCAGAATAAAACTTCATCCTACAAAGTTCCTGCAGACCTGAAAGTATTTTTTGTCTTCATTCTTTCAGCTTTATGGAGATTGCTGCTTCTTTGTTGATATAAGTGTTCTCTGTGTTGTATGGTTCCTCCTGCATATTATCTTAGCTCTTGGCATTATCTTTCAATTGCAGTCTCAAGCTCATTTCTTTTATGATACTTTTATGATTATTGTGTTCTTCGCAGTTATTGACTAACCTTCTTTTTTCAGGTTCCTTGGTGTCTTATCCAGTGACTTACCTTGTCATGTTCCATTTGTTTGTCAACACATTTGCTATGCCGTCTTCACCCTGTGCTGTTGTCGATTCTTCCCCCTTGTTCATTCTCATCAGGTATGTTTCTACAGTTGTCATTGCTTGACATGTACTGTCTCTCTTTTTTGATCTTCTCTTCTCTTTCCTTTTCTTCCATTTGATACCTCTTTTCTTTCATTTCTTTCAGTTTTCCTTTTTAGATGTCTTATTGTCTGCTGTATTTTCTGTCTTAAAAGACCAACGTTGTGTATATGTATCTATTTGTTGTTCCTTTCAGAGTTCTTTCTTGGAATGTTAAAGGAGTAATTGACCCTATAGAGAGGCTGAGAATTTTGTCTCACCTGGCCAAATATTCTCCTGACCTCGTTCTTCTCCAAGAAACTTATTCGTGCAAAACTACAGTTTAATAACATATCCACAAATAAAGCCTTCTCAATTTTACTTGGTATTAGTGCTCATTATTACCGTGACTGTAATAAAATGGGTACGCTTTTGGCTAATTATTTGAAGATCCATAAGCAAGGTCACATGTTAGAATCAGTAAATAATGATATAGGGTTTGCTGTCTTGAAAGATTCTGAGATTCTTGCGGAATTTGTTAAATGTTATCAGTCTCTTTACATGCCTTAACCTCCCCCCCTGCCTTCTCAGATAGAGGATTATTTACAAAATTCTAGGAATTCCCTTAGCAGACATAGAGACCTCTCATCCTTAGAAGCTGACATTTCGTTATCAGACCTCCTTCGTGCGCTTAATCTGTTAAGAAGAACAAATCCCCAGGTCCTGATGACTTCACAGTCCAATTTTATTCTTCACTTCTCTAATCTTCATCTTCCTAGACTATTACAAGTCTTTCATTTTTTATTTATGTCTGGTTCCACTTGGGGCTCCTCCAAAGAGGCTAGTATTTGTCTTATCCATAAGGATGGTGAAGATCAGGTTCTTGGTAAAAAATACAGGCGTATTTCATTAGTCAACACAAATTTTAGAATCCTCGCCAAATTACTAGCTTTACGCCTAGAACCCTTCCTTCATTCAATCATTGGTAAGGAACAGTCGGGATTCATTAATGGTAGATTTACCTCTGATAATTCTAGATTTTTTTTAATGTTTTAAATAAGAAATCTTCTCTTTCATATCCTCTAGCAGCAACCTCTATTGATGCTGAGAAAGCATTTGATTACATTGACTGGTCCTTCTTGCTCAAATCCCTTGCCTGGCATGGGTTAGGCCAACCTTTTATTTTGTTCATAACTTTACTTTATCAATCTCCCATGGCTTCAGTTTTAGTCAATGGGATGATCTCTAGTTACTTTCCGTTAGGTTGTGGTGTTCGTCAGCGTTGTCCTTTATCCCCTCTTTTATTTGTACATGCTATGGAACCTTTCCTGTCACATATCAGAAATAATGCTGAAATCAATAGATTTCAATATGGAGTCGATCATTTAGAAATTTCAGCTTATGCTGGCGACGTACTTTTTATTTCTACTCCTGAGCAGTCTGTTCCGGCTCTTCTTCAGGAAATCGCTACCTTTTCCTCTGTTTTCAGATACAGGATTAATTCTGACAAAACTGAAATCATGCCTCTTACTAAGTTTACTTTTAGTCATTCACTCATTTTCAGGGGGTTCCACTCGAATACCTCCAAAATTAAGTATTTGTGCATCTGGTTTGGCCCTTCCATTAATGATTCGGTTTCAGCAAATGTCAATGATTGTCTAGATAAAGTTGACAAACTTCTTTCCTCCTGGTGGGGTCGTATGGACTCTATCAAAATGGTGATTTCACCCATAATTCTATATACCCTCTCAATGATCCCAGTTCATATTCCTGCTACATTTTTCTAAAAATTAGACTCTGAACTTTCAAAATTTCTTCGGATGAATAAAAAAAGGCAGAATTTCTCCAGCTTCTCTTAGGAAGGCCAAACAGGAAGTAAATTCCCTGACTTTAGGTTGTACCATAAGGCTTTCTGTCTCCAACAAGCCTCTAGGTGGCTTTCTTTGTCCCAAACCTTGTTTAACCCTTTCTGGTTTGATATTGAATGCTCTTTTCGAGCTCCTTTTCTTCCCCATGAAGTTATTTCTTCCTCGGCTAAGCCTTCCGTTATTTCTTCTTCTCTTTTTCAACACACTTGCACTACTCAAAATGGTTTATCAATCACAGTTTGTAACTTGTGATTCCTTCCGTCAGTCTCCTCTCTGGTATAACAATCTTATTACTATTAACAACAAACCGCTATTTTTAAAAGCCTGGAGGCATAGAGGTATTATTTGGGTCCAAGATTTATTTTCTAATAATGATCCTGTCTCCTTTTCACAATTTCAACACTTATTTAAGTGCCCTTGTTTCTTTTTATCTAAATATCTCCTTCACATAATTATTCTTCCTGATGTTCTTCATCAATTAACAAGGTCTTCCCCCGCTTCCCCTTGTTCCTAATGTGTCATCTATGTATAGACTTATTCACTCTTTCTTATACATCAGATCCAAAAATAAGTTGGGAGTGCAGTGGAAATTGGATTTGAGATGCACCTGCACTCTTCCATTTTGGAATGAGATTTGGAGTAAACTTTACAAAACCTCCAGAATAGCTTCTACGTCTCAGTCGTTGTTCTTTCTCTTTCATAGACTCTATCTTACCCCTTCCTCACTAGCTAGATTTTCCATGGGCTCCTCCCCATAATGTTGGACCTGTGACCATCAAATTGGTGACCTTATGCATATTCTGTTCCACTGTCCTCCTGCAGCTTATTTCTGGGAAAAGGTCTGATCTCAGTTATCTTTAATGTTTCATTTAAGTTGCCCTCTAACTCCCCTGATACTCTTTTTGAGTAGTCTTTCTGAGGATAGCTACTCTCCACACAGTAACTTATAGTTGTTAGATCTCATGCTAGCTCTTGCCTTTCAACAAATCACTATCAATTGAAAATGTTCATCAACTATTTCTTAGAAAACCTGGTGGAATAGTGTCTGTCATTACCATAGATTAAATACTGCTTTTTCCTCTTTTTATTGTCCATCTGCTAATAGAGTGCTATATTTGTTACCTTTGACTTCTTTTTTAGATGATGTAGCTCATAAATTTCCTATTTGTACTTTTTCCGAACATTTTAAACCACCAAGATTTTCTATTTCTCTGCCATGGGCACTAATTTTGCTGTTCCTTGTTCGGTCTATTATATTATGTTATTTCGCTATTTTCTTTTTAGGTAATGCTCTACGTTGCTGTTCACTTGGTCTTCCTTCATGCCATCCTCCTCCTTCTCTCTTTTTCCACATGATATTTCAAAATTGTTAAACAACTTCAATTCTTTATGATATTTTTATTGATTTAATTCCTACCGTCTATACAAGTTCCTGTATATTGGTTCTGTCATGATAATATTTTTCTCAATAAAGCTACTTTACCTTTAAAAAGAAATTCAATGAGGGCCTTTTTAGCAAAGAGCTACATATTATTCTTTCTGAATATTACCATTTGGTAGATGATAGTGGTGAGGGGGTGGACTGCAGTTTTGTTGTTCAAGGTGAGGCACTTCATAGACCCTTCCTGTGCTTTTGTATGTCTCTACTGTTTCAGGAAGGCTGGTGAAAGCCAAGTACAGACACCTCACATTTCATTGTGCCTTTGTTTCAAGCCAGAATCATTCCTATCTTCTCTGCAAGCAATCACCTATCACCAAGGAACAATCAGAAACTTATTCTGAAACCTCAGAGAGTGGATCCACATCCCCGGTCTGGAAAATGTGCCTGAAAGTGGGATCCAAATCACTCAACCTTGTTCGAGTTCCAAATTCTTCATGCCCAAAGAAGGAAGGGCTCCACAGAGGACTTAAATGACTACTGTGTGATCAGGGCTGGTGTCTGCATGACAGCCCGTCTCCACGAGGTGAAGGGGCATCACTTGTAGTCAGCACTTATTGCTGGAGGAGCTGAGGGTCTGCCTGGAGTCTAGGAGCCTGCCTACTTGCATATAGAGGTAGGATGGGTGCCTAGCCCTGCAGGAGGAGAGACTGTTGGGGAGGAAAAGCTCAGATGTGTTGCTGCCGTGGAGATAGCCAGAATGATAGACACAGGGAAGGAAAGCCAGGAACAACCCGTGAGGCTGAATGGGTCCTCAGGTCTAACTAAAGGTTGTGAACTGCATCAAGACTCCTGTAAAAATCAAGTTGTGGTATCTTCTGATTGTAGGGACTACAGTCCCATTGCTGCACCCCTCCCCTGATGAGTACTGTGGTTCTTTCCTTTCACGCGACCTCCTAGAACGCTGCCAAACTGAAGGTTCTAAGTCGAGCTTCCTGCGAGGAGACGGCGGGCACCGTCGGTGTGAGCTGTGGCTGAGGTCCTTTATTGATGTACTTAATAAACGCTTTGTCTGCAAGAACATCTGATGGCTTCTGGATACTTATGTGAATGTATATACCAACTTAAATGTTACACAAGTATCGAGTGAGCTGGGCAGCCTGCAGTGACTGAGAGACTGGTGATGCCACTGCCAGCATTAGAGGCTAAACACTCCATCACATGGAGATGACTGCCCTGATCGGCACACAGGTCACAACTGCTAAAGTCATCATTGAGATCTAGATTGGACCAAGGGTCGCACCTTCTACACCAACGTCCTCTTTGCATCAGGCCTAGGGAGGCAGCAATTGCAGAAGACAACAGCTGAAATATGGAGCTGCCACATTGAAATCTTCAAAGTGTTAAAGTACCAGCAAGGCAGCTGCCATAGTCACTACAACTCAGAAGCTGCAGAAGAAGGACTGCTGTACATTTTCACACCGCACATTCCCAACAACAACTCAAAGACATAGACAACCACAGAGCTTGAGAACTGTAAGAGAAGAGACTGTGTAGCAGCCCGAGATCTGTTGCCTTATGTTAACTGTATGTTTATAGCACTCTCTCACCTGTAAGGGTATCCTGGCTTCCTTTTACACTCTACATCACAGATAACGAGACTTTTTCTTAAAAGAATGTTGAAAAAGATGACATAAGGGCTGTGCTTTGGAATCTCAGAAAGAGACTTGCTTCAGACATCCCAGAAGGAACTTCTACATGACAAGCAGCGTCTACCAAGGCTGCACCAGCCTCTACCAAGGCTGCACAAGCCCGCTGGTTTTTCCTGTGTAAGCTCGTAGGTTTGTCCAAATTTGTGCTTCACTGAGAGCCAAGAAGAATCCACTGGTCTGTATTTACAATGTGAGGGCTGTAAACATGTATCACCATAACCCTTCTATTTAAATCGTTGTAAATCTATTGCATAGATTGCATAAGATAAATCAAAACAATAACACCCTAAAACATGTGGCCTAACGTCCAGAGCTGCTGACTTTGGAAACCAGGGCACAGATGTACAAAAATTAGTAACTTAAATTGCAATTGGTTCTAAATCACAATTAGGAAACACAATTCCTAATGTAAGAACCTGTAGAATTTTTAATGAGCGATTTCTAGTGAGTCGCTAATCCACCTACCCCATGAACATTAATGAGGTGTGTCGCAGTCTGTGACCGATTACGAATGATAGCCTTCAGAGGGATCGTGGCCTTCTGGGGCCAGCAGACCACCATATCTGTGATTGCTTTTAAATAGAGCTACTTTAAAAAAAAGAAAAATGCAGCCTCTTTTCCTTAAAAGAAAATGGGATGTGTTTCAAAAACAAAAGATTCAATGTTTAAGTTTAATTTTTTAAGAGTAGGCATGGGACTGCTACCTGCTGTTAAAAATATTTTGTTAAATATTCTCAAAGGGGAAGAGGTCTCTTGGTGACCCCTTACCACTTACAAATGAGCACCACTACCTTCCAATAGTTGGTAAAAAATGTATGTTTTGCGACTGTAATGAGGTAGCAAAATGGTAATACATACCACTCCGATTCGGTATTTGGAACGGATGCCCTAAACATGCCCCTTCCAAATACTGAATCCCATACCCCTATTGTGATTCAGTAGCATGTTACTGAATCGCAATTTGGCTTTTGTACATGTTTTTTGGAGCTCGCAAACGCCGATTCTGCAAATTGGGCCATTTGCAACGTGACGTCCAAAAAAGGTTTTTTACATATGGCCCCCGGTACGAGTCCTAGCTGTGGTCCAACATCCTGCGAGTCTGGGCAAATCTCCCAGTGCCTAAAACAAAACATAACCATCTGCTTTGTGTAATGCAATCTGGTGTTCATGTTAAGTGCTCTGATGCCTTTGGGCAAGTTTGCACTGTTTAAAACTGGAAAAGACCAAACCCACAGCCACCATCAGGTTGGTTTAGATAAACATATCATTAGATATAGACGAACTTCTACCTTATCTAAATTCTTTTTTTTTCCAAAGTGCAAAACATTTCCAATCTTACAATTATCATATCTGTTCTCTTCTAGCAACAAGCTTATAACAAACCAGCATTCATATCTCAGATCGATTCACTTTCTGTTGCTGAGTGGAACAGAAAAAGGCTAATTGTACAGTTTGGCCCTCTAGGGCCTCCGTACAAACCTGTTCCACTGCATGTTAAGCCTCGCTATGCTTACTCCCTCGGTCTGAGACCTTTGTAAGCCCAAAGATTGGCTGGAGTTGGCAGACCAACAGGAATATATATCTTATTTATGATGCAAGTCAAAAGATTGATTTTCTTTCTAAAGTCATTTTAAAAGCAAGAAATAAATGACTGAAAGCAGAGTAGGTCTCCCCAGCGTGTCCGATTGAGATATATTCTGCTGCCTGTGTTGCTGACAGTTGAGCTGCCTTAAGCGTGAAAGGATAAAACTGACATTGATTGTAAACACACTTTAAAGATGCCCATAGCAGGGGCTCATTTAATGAGCAGCAAATGGGCTACAGAGGAAAGCATTCCTAACTGGAGGGCCGACTGAAGTAAGCTAAACGGAAGTGACGTGTCTTTCAGCTAGGACTGGGCAGATGCTAGCCCTGCTCACAAAGAAGCTGAGTGAATTTCAGGAAAGAAATCCTGGCATATTATTGGGCCTGATGTTAGAACCGCATAAATGGCATGGGGCGGCTCCTCCACAAGGGCGGAGGAGCATCGGCCCACTGCTTTCTCGCAGTGCGAGAAGCAGAAACATAAAATGGTAAAACTACCATTTTATGTTTCTGCTTTTTGCACTGCGAGAAAGTAGAAGTGTTTGGTTTGGGGTGGGTTGGGCTGCTCCAGGGGAGGAGTGGCTTGCCCACTGCTGAGGGCGCTGACTGTGTGGTCGGCCCCAGTGCTGACCAAACCAGTCATGCGCACTCTGTCCTTTCTCCATATAGGATGCAGTGCAGCCTACATGGAGAAAATGGCTCCCCCCTAGGCACCTGGCTGGTTGGCGTCCCGACCAATCACAACGCTGCCATTGCAGCATTGTGATTGGCCTGGGGGAGGGGAGGGAGGCTGTCTGCTTCCTGTTCCTGCTGAAGGCAGGAGAGCCGGCCGACGTGGGACCGAGCCGGCAAAAGGTAAGTTAACTTTTTTATTTAAAATAACCCCCGCGTGACCCCCTCCCAGTGCAACCCCCCCGCCCCCTCACCCCTCAAGTCATGCCAGCCATGACTATAAATGGCAACAAATTAGAAAATGAAAGTGGGAGATTTTTTTTTTAATAATCTCGAGAATGTATTTCTCCTATGGACTTCTACAAAAGCAGAGGCGGTTTCAGGTGGGAGACAGCCAAAATGAAGCCATTTTTGGCTTCAAGATTCGGGGGGCTCCCACCTGAATCAGGTTTATTGGCATCTATGAAACAATTTTTCGCTCACATAGTCTGCATTGAGCAAAGCTGCACACTCTCGAAGGAAGAATACAAATATTGCAATGGAGCAAAAATGCCATTGCAAGCCGCAAATGGTCTTGCATCTCATGTTAGCATTGGAATTCCTCGTGAATCATAAATAGGGCTCCCGGTTTTATTGTATTTATTTTTTTGATATTTCTGTCTGTATTTTGCAAATGTTATCTGTACTTATCCATAATTATTTGGAGCTTTGTGAAAAAAGGAAGTAGAAACTAGTATATTTGCACATTTATTTAAGCAATAAATGTATGCTCTTAATTGAACGCCTGAAATATTTTAATGACATGACCACTCACAGATGATAAATCAATACACTTAATGAACATTTTAGTGTCAACCTGGTGCATATTACTGTTGTTTAAACCTCATTACTAAAATTGCTCTTTTTTATCCCCCTTACCTGTCAACCCCCCCAGCTATTGGCCTGGCATTAAATTAGAATCGCTCAAAATACACAACCTAATTTCTGTTTCTATTCACTTTTAAAAATAAATACAGGCAGGAAAATAAATCGTTTTCTGTCTGTATTTACCTGTAAAAATCAGTAAAAACGGAAAACAGGGAGCCTTAATCATAAAAATCATAAAGGGCCAGCAAAGGCGCGTTCTCTCACTTGTTATTTGCAAGGAAATCTGTCAATGATTTGTGGCTTCTCCTGTGGTCACAAATCTGCACGCTCAAAACATTGAAGGTTCACCAAACGCGCTTTCCTACTGCCAGCTACGGTTGCCACCTGGCTAGTTTTATACCGGCCTGCCCAGTATTTTAATGTCCTTGCTGGTACATAGCGCCTTGACGCCCTTGGGCAAAGTTCGCGCTTTACAAGACTTATATTCATTCATTCAAAAAATAGGAACATTCCCTAAAACTTTTATTGTGTCTCATAATCAGTAAATGTAGGAAGAAAACACTTTAAAATGTGTTCTACATCTGCCTTAATGACAACTGACAGATAATTAACGTAAACAAGGGCAGAAAGAACATATCAAGATCAAAATTACAAATGCTGCAGATTCAAGGAAGGAAGCACTAACTTTTTTGAAGCTCTAACCTCTTTTTTTTTTGGTTGGAAGGAATTTAGACTAGGAGATTTGCTCTCTGGGGTCTGTGACAAGAAAGCTGGCTTTTAAATCTATATTTTGTTTAAAACAACTTAGGGAAGATGTTATGTGCGTGTGTATGATCATATATTATAAGGTATAAAATACCTATCTAGTATGTAAAATGTAAATTGATTACTGTTGAAGAACCAATACCTTTGGACTGATACGACCATCACCATATCCCTTTCTCTCTACTTTTATCGCATACTGTAACTTGTTGTCCTACCCAAAAAATAAATTCAAATTTTTTCGTGACACCAAAGAATCTTGACCTTAATAAATTTGCTGTGTGATCACTGAATAAGCTTTCCTTATGGGTTCCAAAGATGACATCAATGCCTCAACCTCTCCACCCCTTATAACAAATGTATGTCAGGATTGCTTGATGGCTTAGCTCACTTGTGTAAAAGAAAAATACTTAACCCTTCTGTTCCCAGGTCCTCCAAATATCTCTATGAGGAAAGAAAATGATTTTAGAATGTTGGAAATGTTGAGACTGATTCTTTCCTCTCCTATCTTCGATCGCAGTTAGAATACATTACAATATAAGCATCTTCAATGTTAAGTCCACACACGTCAAATCCCTCATTAATACAGTTAATAACTACCTCAAAAACGTTTCTGACCTGCTCATAACCACTAATAATCCCCCTCCATCTATTATATTTGAAGCCCCACTGCCAAACCAATCAAAAAGTGAAATCTATTGAGAAATCTTTACTTCTTGAGAATGATCTGTGTGATGAGTACCAGTTGAGTTTTCACCAGTGTTGCAGCACCGACACAGCTTTGTTCCAGGTCATTAATGATGCACTCCATTGATTCATGCAGGTCCTGTCTTATTGTCCTCCAAGACATTTCTGCTGTATTTGATGTAGTGCATTATATGGTGCTTGTTAAAACTGTAATGTGCTACGCAAACAAATGATGGATGGATTGCTGAATAAATCATACATTCACCCCAGTCAAGAGATCTGGGTTAAATCCATTGTTCTTTTGCTCACCATGCCACCCCAGTTTTGACCCAGCCATATGCAAATCAGTCTTGACCCTGTGCCTCATGGGAACAGTCCAGACCGAACTGCCAAGTCAGGTCCTCCCTAGACCAGAAAAAAGCATCCTGGGACTGGTTTCTGGGTATCAACCTTCATCAGCCAGGGTAGTTTGATTCCAGTGGCACAGTGAGCAAGGGACCCACGTCTGGGCATACCCCTCCCACTTAGGGTGAAAAGTGCTATGCAAACAAATGATGGATGGAATGCTGACTAAATCATACATTCACCCCCAGTAAAGAGATCTGACTTAAATCCATTGTTCTTTTGCTCACCATGCCACCCCAGTTTATACCCAGCCATATGCAAATCAGTCTTGACCCTGTGCCTCATGGGAACAGTCCAGACAGAACTGCCCCTGGAATCAAGCTATCCTAGCTGATGAGGGGTGAAACCCCGAAACCGGTCCTAGGATGCCTGTTTTCAGTACAGAGAGGAACTGGCCTTGCAGTTCGGGCTGGACAGTTCCCTGGAGGCACAGGGTCAAGACTGATTTGCATATGGCTGGGTTCAAACGGGAATGGCATGGTGAGCAAAAAAACAATGGATTTAATCCCAGATCTCTGTACTGGGGTGAATGTATGACAATATTCTGCATTCTGACCATCAATTATTCTTTTTGCATTTGTCACCCCAAGTGGGACGGTTATGCCCAGACGTGGTTCCTGTGCTATCCATTCAACTGGAGTCAAGATATCCTGGCTGATGAGGGTTGAAACTCCAAAACCTGTCCTAGGATGCAAGTTTCCAGACCAGGGAGGACCTGGCCTTGCAGTTCGGGCTGGACTGTTCCCATGAGGCGCAGGGTCAAGACTGATTTGCATATGGCTGGGTTCAAACTGGAATGGCATGGTGAATAAAAAAACTATGGATCTAGGCCCAGATCTCTGTACTGGGGTGAAAGTATGATATTGTCCTGCATTCTGTCCATCAATTGTTCTTTTTGCATTTGTCACCCCGAGTGGGACGGGTATGCCCAGACGTGGGTCCCGTGCTCTCCATGCCACTGGAGTCAAGCTATCCTGGCTGATGAGGGGTGAAACTCCAAAACAGGTCCTAGGCTGCTTGTTTCTAGTCCAGGGAGGACCTGTCCTTGCAGTTTGGGCTGGACTGTTCCCATGAGGCACAGGGTCATGACTGATATGCATATGGCTGGGTTCAAACTGGAATGGCATGGTGAGCACAAAAATGATGGATTTAGGCCCAGATCTCAGTACTGGGGTGAATGTATGACATTGTTCTGCATTCTGTCCATCAATAGTTCTTTTTGCATTTGTCACCCCGAGTGGGCCCGGTACGCCCAGATTGGGACGGGTATGTCGAGATGTGAGACCCGTGGTCTCCATGCTACTGGAGGCAAGCTATCCTGGCTGATGAAGGGTGAAACCCCGAAACCGGTCCTAGGATGCTTGTTTCCAGTCCAGGGAGGACCTGACCTTTCAGTTTGGGCTGGACAGTTCGCTTGAGGCACATAGTCAAGACTGGTTTGCATATGGCTGGGATCAAACTGGAATGGTATGGTGAACAACAAAACAATGGATCTAGGCCCATATCTCTGTACTGGGGTGAATGTATGACATTGTCCTGCATTCTGTCCGTCAATTGTTCTTTTTGCATTGGTTAAAACTATAAGGCATAGATGAAGTGGTCCTGAAGTGGTCCACTTCTTTATCGAGGTATATTGCACAGTGGATCAAAATTGACTTGTGTCTTTCAAAAGTGGGTGCCTTAACTCTGGGGGGCCCTACAGGTTTCTCTTATGCCCCCTACTTTCTTTAACTTGTATATAGAAATACATGTGGTCATGCTAAGAAACTCTTGGATCCTTTATCATCAATATGTGGCTTAAACTCAGGCATGTCTCAAGATCTCTTCTCCTAATGATGCCTCTGACGTGGTTCATGGTCAAAAATCTGTTCAAGACTGGATCACTGCCCACCATTTGAAATCAAACCTTCAAAATGTAGCTCTCCCTTCTTTAACCTTCTCAGCTTCCACTGCCAGTTCAATCCTGGAATGGAATGACTCTATTAATGTAATTGGCCATAAACCATCAACAGTGACTGATCTAAATCCGTCATCGTCGGTCTCAACAAGTACGTAATCTTCACCCGGACATCAACACAATGACCACTAATGTACATTTTCAACTGCAGCTGTTCTGTGAGGAGCACCAATAAATCCCTGAATATGATCTCAAGACACTTCTCCATTCTCTGGTGCTCTCAAGCATAGATCATTGCTAATTTCTCATGAAGGACTTCACAAAGTGCATCTTGCCCCTTTGAAGAAAGTGCTAGATGCTGCAGCACGATATGTTTCTGACAGCATAAGACATGGCCATTCACCTGTACGATTATGGCTTCCTAATGGAGTCAGAGCTGTTTGTAAAACAGCTGGCATCACTGAAATGGCCTTGCACATCTCTATTGCATGATACCTTGACATCAAACTGAAAGTTTGTCTCTTCCAAATCCATTTACATCTGTCCAATCTTTAGACCGACTTCTACCAGGACTCGCCTCCCAATGCAATTTGAACTCTTTATCACAACTGTCCCATCACTAATGCCTTATCCCGTACTCATTTGCCAGCTAATAGCCCCTCCTTCTGCCTCGTGCCATTCTACTCCGTTACCCCAACTTGGTTTATCACCTCTGCCTCGCTTTTCTCAGCTTCTCATGATTGTTCCATACCACGAGCTCCTACCGCATGTTAACATCGTTCACCCCTAGCTTTTCTTGGCGATACTGGGTATTTCTTAAGGCCAATGGAATGCACTGGGCTAATTCTCTACTGCCTTTCTCCATTTTTATTTTTTCCTTTGATGTTTTGTGTTGTGGATCAGCCAACTCCCTCATGTTGTTCATAGCTTTCCTTGTCTGCTTTTGTCGCTCATCTGTTGTCATGTAACTGATCTATTTCCTTGTAACTGATATCCTAACATTTGCATTTATAGCTTTTGTAGGTCTCAGTTTCTTCCTCAATAGGAACAGCACAGCTGTGGTCCAAAACCTACCAAGCACTCTGGTGCCATGTTCCTCTGCAACACCACATAATTAGGGTTAGCCTCATCTCCTCTGTGGAATGATCAGAAATACTAGGATGTTGACTCTGTATTGAAGCCACATCTATCTAGTTCGTTAGCTGGTAGAATAAGGTAAGCTAGGAAAGAAAAGGCGCAGTGTCATGCGGAACAGTATGCATAGCCCTTCTCACCTGGCTGCCACAGGTCCATACATCTATGAGACCCAACATTGTGGTCCAATCAGAGATAACAATGTATTTCTGTTCGCTCTCAGCTGCAGACTCTTCAGTATCACTGCCTCTCTTCATAATACCATTGAAATCCCCCATCAATATTGACCCTGCCTCTAGGAGCTGCCTTCAGTACATCTGTAATTAAATCTATAAGGGACTGTTACATCTTCGGAGGGGATAGCGGGAGGCATAGATTCACATAGAAGGATTCATATTAGCCTCTCAGTGGAGCCTGTGAGTTGTATGTGCAATAACAACAGTTGATGGACAGAATGCAGAACAATGTCATACATTCACCCCAGTACAAAGATCTGGGCCTAAATCCATCGCTTTTTTGCTCACCATGCCATTCCAGTTTGAACCCAGCCATATGCAAATCAGTCTTGACCCTGTACCCCATGGGAACAGTCCAGCCCGAACTGCCAAGCCAGGTTCTCCCTGGACTGGAAACAAGCATCCTGGGACCGGTTTCGGGCATTCAGCCCTCATCAGCCAGGATAGCTTGACTCCAGTGGCATTGAGAGCACAGGACTCACGTCTGAGCATACCCGTCCCACTCGGGGTGACAAATGCAATAACAACAGTTGATGGACACCCTAATGTATCTGTGTGTCCCTTTGTTAAGTGATGTGTATGGCTGCTCCTCTTGATCCCCGAGTGAAAGACATGAGTATAACCTTGTCTGCCAATGAGGCCACAATTTGTGCCTAGGAGATGTATTTCCTGTAAGAACACTCCCTCTGGGAGTGCTGTTTAAAATATCGACGCACCATAACCCATTTTATTTTACTGTGCAGACCATTAACATTCCATGTAAGCATTCGGTATTCAGCTGAGCATGCCCTTTGTACTTGCAAGATTGTATTAACAATGGGTAATCTGGTTGCTGCATATGGTGTCTGTTGGTCTGCACTAATTCTAACAAAACAATAACATTACCAACTACATTCCGTCCATACTTCTAATCCTGAAGCTTCTGTCACCCTTAAATGTAGAGTCTTGTGTTTACTCCTCTAGGCTCCCCTACACCCGCAAAGGATCAAATATAAGAAGAATCACAAACATCTGCACAAAAATATCAGAGCAGCCAGATGCAAATCATGGTTTTACTCCCAACATCCTACATTCATCCGACAGTGCTTATGGCCTCGACAGTTCTCTCCATTCCCAGACTGGCACTGCCATTCTGAAGAGGAGCTACTGACCTCAAGCATCCATCTCCATCTCCAGCTCACTCTTTTAATGGACCTCTTCTTCATCAGCACTACTATTGGGGACAGCAGTTTGGTGCTGCATGCATTGCCACCTCCTCCTTTCTCATTTCTCTCTTATTGCTTTTGGAGATGAGGAAGAACATGGCAAGTCAGAGTGTTGTACATGGCCCTGGTGGTGGCCCTACTCCTCTACCCAGTTGCATGCCACCTCCGGAGTCTAGAAAAAGTGTGGCTTGCCATAACAATTGTATATATGCATGTGTTTTTGTATGAATGTATGTATGTGGATAGGTGTGGTGTAGCTGACTTGGGAGCACAGGGTTCATGGTTCGATGCCGATTCCGGCGGCAGGTCAGCTTAGCACCATGTGACCCTGGCTCGCTTTATTTCCAGGATGGCCCCCAGTGCCTTGAGACCTGTGAGGGTGAGTAGTTTGTGCTTTACAAATACGGATTTACATTTATGTATTGGTAGCAGCGACGGTCCGTGTAGGGCGTTCCACCAGGCGGTGATGTGGGGCAGGGTGGGGGGGGGGGATGTATAATACGGGAAACAGACGATTACAGATAAGTAACGTAAAAAATAAATAAAACTAATTTTGTTGCACGCGCTGCATCGCATTTGGTGTTGCAGCGCGCACAACGAAATTCGTTTTTATTTATTTTTTAATTTACTTACCTCTAATCGTCTCCCGTATTTTACACCCCCCCCACCCTGTCCCTCCCCCACCCCACGTCACCGCCCGGTGGAACGCCCTACACGGGCCGTCGCTGATTGGTAGTGATATAGTACAAACCTGGCTGTGAAGCAACAGAGCACTATACCTTACACGCAGAGTGAGGAGTTCAGCTACAATATTGTGTACTTCAAGTGTAGATTACAAAAATACATTTCACGCACAAAACCGAAACACAAACAACTCAAGACCGGTTTCGCCCTGGTTGGAGGATGTCAGTCTGGTGCAGGTTGGTTCCAGTGGCACAGTGAGCACGGGACCCACATCTGGGCATGCCCATTGCACATTGGGTGCCACACTCAAGTATACAAAATGACTCCCATTCTATCGTTTTTTTTCAAAACGTGGAACTCCAGTTTGGTCCTAGTCACATTCAAATTAGTCTTGACCCTGGTCCATTAGGAGTAGTCCAGTCTGAACTGTGTCCCATCTGTTCCCTTCAAAGTTCAAACATTTGGGGGATGGCCACCATTGGTTTTGACTTCCATTCATTGAAATTACTTTGTTTTTCAGGAAAAACCCCCAAAGCTGGAGTGTTTATCTGAAAAACAAAAATGAATGATACTTACCTCCTGGGAGTTTTCTACAAGGTTGCTGTAGTCTTATTTGTGTATTTTCAGTCCCTCCCCGCCATGTTTTACATGCATTATAGGCGATCCCTGGGCAGCCAGATGTTTGCTGTGTAAAACCAACACAAACTCTACTCAAAACCCTACCCATTTCATTCTGAAACATTTTCTGCTCCTTCAAGTATTGCTTTTATCATTAACATCTGCCCTTTGTGTCACTCCTTCTGCAGTGTGGTTGTTGTTTAACCATTAAGTTATTATCAGGAGCTCAATACCTTCACAGGTAGCATTCGGCCATCATAGCCTAGAGGCAGTTTTAGCTGTCTTTCAACCCTCATGTTTAAAAAAAATAAAAATGCATACATATATCCAACCATTGGTCTGTTCAGTTGTCATTCACTTTTTGCTTTTGTCCACCGCAGGAATCGGATATAGTGGGGCAATGGGTTAGCCCACTGCAGCCATCACTGAGTCTAATGGCAATTTGCTTGAGCACGTGTGCAAATTTGCCCAAACAATTGTTCACTTAAGTGCCAAAGCTGGTAGGCCAATCACAATTTATTGTTGCTCTAAATCCATGTTTTTATTTAATGTTGGAATTGGGAATTATTTACTTTTTATTGCAAAGATATGTGTACCACCTTTAGAGGCTAGCATGTTTTAGAAACTTTAATGCCTATTGAATATGTGTGTAAAAAGAAAGAAATAACATAAAAGGCTTTACCAAGGCTTGTTGCTCATAGGTGATTATGGGATTTCGAATTTGATGAACAACATCACTCTGGTGCAATATAATACATGTATAATAAATACAGCTAGAGTGTTTCCTAGAACTCATAATTGTGCTGAGTGTGTGTGAGCTTACTGATAATTGGCACTTAATAGCAGCCAATGTTACACTGATATCAAATGCAAACACATATTGATCTACAGGCGCACCATCACTGCTAGACTTTCTTCTGCAGCACTGCAGTGGTACTTGACATTGTTTGGCACTGGTTTGTTCTCTGAATCATCTTCAAGATAATGATGTGCTATGGATGAGTCAGAGAACTCATCAGCCTGAAAAGCATGCTGGAGTCAAACCTATGAGTCATGTGTGACTCAGCAATTTGTTTGGCCTTCATTCCTGAGTGATGATAAGAACTCTAGTATCAGAGAAAGATTTGCAATTTCTGCAAGATTAGCATATGTTTTATTGGAATAAATGAGATTCCACCAAGTTGAAAAGAAATCCTGACAAAGATTTCTGAAGAGGATAATAATATATATGGGTAAAATAATATGGAATTTTGGTACTGGAAGGGAGGGGGGAGTGACAGGGCCTGCCTGTTGAGGCATATGATCCTAAATTAGAAATTCACTGACAAAACACCAAAGGTTAAAGGGATGATATAGATAGGTGAAAAGGACAGTTAAAACAAACCACTTGAAACTAACAAAACCACAGAAATTCACTCGTTAAAATTTGCGCCCTAGCCATGCACCGCTAATGACCCCTCATATTATATCACTCATGACATGATCTATGGCATCATTGATAACATGATTCAATATCGTTAATGACATCATTGATGACAAGGCTGAAATTGAGATTGGGTATTATCCCTGCATGCAAATCCAGCAAGAAAAGGTTAGATTATGGGATCCTTGGGAAAGCAAACATTGAAGCATAGACACATATTTTTTTATTGCAACTCAGATTATACTGTCTATTGTTTGAAGTGTCCCTGTGGAAAAAAACTATATAGGAATTACTGCCCATACCACCAAATGGAGAGTTTTAAAACGTATGCGAGTGATTGCTAAGAATTAGCCATTATATCCAGTAGCCTGACATTTTTAAGTCTCACATGGGAGCAATCAAAATGTGTTACGTTTCTTCTGTCTTCGGTTTGGATACAGTTCCAACAGTTTCCATGAGGAGAGGACCCAGTTCTGACTTTGACAAGGTTAGAATCACATTATATTATAGAACAGGAAACCAAGGTCCCCATCGGGTTGAATACAGATGAGGAATTAGCGACTCATCTAGGCTGGAACTCTAGCACTTGGATAACAGTGGGTAATCCATTAATATACCTATTTGTGTGTACAGTTAGAGATAGCATTGTCATGAAGAATGGTAGGCACATTATGGTCTGATTGGTTTGTTTCTCCATTTCTCCCTGACAAAATGAAAGTGTATCAAAAATTGATAACGCCGTAGGAGAAATAAACATGATATGGGATCTAAAGGTGCTGGATATGTTTGAATGTTTGATGAATTGTATTAAAGCTAGTATGGATGAATCATTAAGGATCCAATGAATTTAAAACGAATTTTGAATGTATGTTGAAATGTAATGGTAGCGTTGAAAATCTCATAAAGATGAAATTTCTATATTCATAAACACATAAATATGTGTTTATGAAGACATTTAATGGATTATAAAGTGAAAAATTGAGTGAGAACTGGTCTGGAATTAGAACTTGGAGACTGTTATTTAATCTAGTTGTTGATTAAAAAACACAATTTCTATCTATAATGCATAATGTCAGAAGACGGTAATGAACTAATGGAGGAATTATATATGATATGCAATAGATTAGTTCAAAATGGTGGCCAAGTTGAGATTAAAAATCTTTGTCAAATAATCGTGTAACTCTTTTGTTTTTTCAGTTTTAGCAAACACTGAAATGGGACAAGAGAAACTGTTGATGACAGTGAGCAAGGACTGAGCCGAAACATGCATGATTGTGTTTGGCACCACTTGAATTAATAAAGTTTGTACAGCTCCAAGGAGTGCCTGAATTAGCTAAGTTAATAATGCGGGATCACACTTCCAGGCACGGAGGCACCCACCTTGCAAGGGGGAAAGACGAATGAGTGGGACCAGAAGGTCCAATAAGTGTATATATGTATATCTTCTTTGGGATGGGCATGAGAAGTTATTGGCTGTCTCTACTTTGCTGGCCCAGTGGGCTACTATTAGAGCATTCTGGGCATTGGGGAGTTGGCTCCTCTTAGAGCAAGAGAACCTTTTCTGTCTTTTTTTTAATATGGTGTGGTGCTTCGTTTGGATCCCTCTTTTGTCCCTAAGATGGCTTCTTCTTTCCACAGGAATCAGGAGTTGGTGTTGTCTGCTCTGTTGGAGGTTTCTGGGGCTTCTCAAAAGTAGGGATGGCATCTTTTGGATGTGAAGAGGGCATTGGAGGTTGATTTGGATAGAATGCTTCTTTTTGTAAGTCTGCTTCGCTCTTTGTCTCCTTTGTCTCTTCTCGGAGGGATGAGAAGGCCTCTCTGGTTTCCATAAGCAGATGAATCAAGCAGGCTATTTTTATTGCTTACTCTGTTTCAGGGGTCCCTCAACAGGGCGGCGTCCACGGTGTTACTCTCAGAGTCTTTCTTCTTCTTGGGCGGAGGTGAAGATTGTGTCCAATGCTGAGATTTGCTGTTGTGCTACCTGGTCTGGTAGGAACACTTTTCATTTCCATTATAACTTGCAGAATGTTATGCCTTTCGTTGGGAATTATGGGCTTGGTGTGCTGGACTCCGCCTTGCCTTAATTTCATCTGTCTAATTTTTCTCATGATTACACCTTTTTGTGCTTGCAGTAATTTGGTTTCATAGTGAATTTCTGCGGTCCGACAGTCTTGCAAGGGCTCTTTGGTAGTCCTGACAAGTAAGAAATGGGATGGGGACTGGAGTATGTGGAGGTAATTGCTGGATTATCTACCAGTAACTCCTAGTCTGCCCAATTCATTATGACCCTCCTGAATACTGAGACCTTCAGACTCTGAGTGTTGCTTGGGATTTCAGGAGGAATGCTGGGTAGGGTCACTCACATAGCTACTGACACACCCACACAAATGCTCAGACACCCACCCACCAAACCACTCACACACACATTCACACACCCATACAGCCACTCACAAAACCCACTCACAGAGCCATACAGCCAATCACACACCCACTCACAAACCCCCTTATACACCCACACAGCTACTCACACACCCACTCACTGACCCATTCAGCCACTCTCACATACACTCATAGACCCAAACAGCCACTCACACACACATACAGTCACTCACACACCTGTCTCTTCGACTGACTGCACCTGCTCACCCCCTCCTCCCTCCAGGGCCTTGAGACCCTCACAGATAAATAGCGTGCTTAAGAATTCCTTGACTGACATCAGGCCCCAGCAGGGATACTCCACCTGCTGGAGTCTTACGTGGATGGTCGTGCGCTGTGATCTGTGGACCTTGTGCTGCTTCGTGTCCCCCGCGTCTGGAGAGCGAGGGCCAGAGGCCGTTCCTTTGGCTACCTGGCGGCGAAACTCTGGAATTCGCTCCCTGCCTCCATGAGAGTTATGCCAAACCGCCTGGCCTTTCGTAAGGCCTTAAAGACCTGGCTCTTTCCCCCGTTAGCTGTTTAGTCTCTTTGCTGCTTTTCCCTGATGGCCCTGGCTTTTTTGGGTTTCTGGTTGTGCTGGGACGCCTCGTTGCTGAGGCAGCTACGCGCATTATAAATCCGTAATAAATAAATAAACTGATTGATTGACAAAACGGCTCACATATCCTTCACAGACCCATACATCTACTCACACACCCATTCCCACACCAACATACCCACTCACAAACCCACTCACAGACCCATACAGCCACTCACATACCCACAAAACTTCTCACACACCCATACAGCCACTCTTACATCCACTTACAGATCCATACAGACACTCACACACCCACTCACAGACCCATGCAGCCAATCACACACCCACACATGGACCCATACAGCAACTCATGGGCCCACTTACTGACCCATATAGCCACTCACACATTCACAAAATCACTCACACACCCACAAAATCACTCACACACCCACTCACAGACCCATACAGCCACTCAAAAACACACTCACTGACCTATGCAGCAACTCACAAACCCACTCTCAAAGGTTACAGGTTCTAGTTAGGAAGTAAAATTTAGAAGAAACCTTTGAAATTGACCAAAAACCAAAGGTTACTAGAGGCTTTTAGTTAAGAAATGACATTAAAAACTGTAGAAATCCACTGAAAAAACCAAAAGTTACTAGGACATTATAGTTCAGAAATAGAATTATAAAACCCTTAGAATTTCACTGATAAAACCAAAGGTTACAGGGCTGTTATAGTAAGGCAAACCATAGAAATTCAGCAGTTGTAGTTACCTGAGCTATCTATAACTTACTACCCCGCTTACTCACTGCACTGCTTATGACCTCACATATTACATCACTCGTGACATGGTCAGTAACATCACTGATGACATCACTGTTGACATCTGAAATGACATCACTGATGACATCATCCAGTGAGTGTAAGTGTTTCGTAAACATTTCTGTGACTTGAAGATTTTCTGAGCAGAGGCTCTCCCTTTTAATGGTGTTAAGATAAAGAAGGGCTAAATCTTCCTCTTATCGTGTTTCCTTCTTGTCTCTAATGAGACCGTCCATCATTGGTAAGTGTATTTTATTGTTATATTTTTTCTTTCTGTATTTGTGTTTTGGCAGTTTAGACAGCCGACATCAGTGGGATTCAGCTCTATCACTTCCGCTGTGTAATTTTTCTTTTACAGGACGTGGGTGTAAGTTCTCAATGCCTCCTACATGCTTAAGTGTGCTCAAGACAAAGTGTTCTTATATTCTTTGAAGGCACATCTGTGCTTCTGCATACGCAGAGGATGCGGCTGTAGTCATCGCATCCGCTGATAATGGTTACCTTTTGGGTTCAGGATGCTGCTGTGCGATTGTCAGTGCATCCTTTAGTAATTTTAGATATAGAGGACACAGCTGTAGTCAGAGCATCCTCCAATAATGATCAGGACTCGGCTATGCTGTAGCCAGTGTGTTGTTTGATAATTGTTTATTTTAGAGGTGAATCATTACACAGCTGTTCTGTAGCCAGCATGTCTTTCTGCATTGTTAAAAAATGATAATAATAATAATAATAATAATAATATTCCTAATGCAGTTCAGGATGCAGCTTTCCATTTTTTTTATGTACTGATGCTGCCTATCCTAGTTAATATGGGAGCTGTGCTTTGCCAGTAAGCCCTTTATACGAAGAATACATTTGAATAAAAGAAACAATGGAGTTGTTGTGCTTTAGCCAACATAATCTGCAGTAGATTATTAATAATTCTGACGAAAACTGTGCTGCTGCTGGGATTTTTTCTATTCTTTTGAATATCCCCTTTTTTCTTAACTGGTAATTCTGTATTCCAGGAAAGTATCAGAGATCTGTTACATTGAGAAGGACTTTTTGTAGATTCCAGATCTCAAGAGATTTAGTCAGCAAGATTTGACAGGGGAAACATCCTTTACATTGCAGTGAGGGCACTGCGATGCAGTTGCAACGCAGTCGTTAGAATGCAAGTTGTTACATCGACTTGCACTGGATGGAGCTATAACCTAAGGAATAGTAAGATTTACTATTCCAACACCTTCCCTACTGTACGTAGACTGGTGTTGGAATAGTAAATCTCACTATTCCTAAATCCAGTGCCCTCCAGCGCAAGTCATTGGAACGACTTGCGTTGTAAAAACTGCGATGTAACATACCGCGATCATTTTGATCGCATTGTTACATCACATATTCATTTGACAGGGTTACATTTTGGTAGTTTTGCTACCCTCTTTATTATGCCTGCAGTCATGGAGGAGGAACGACGGGAGGCAGGCTCCAAAAGAGGCAGATTGATGATTCAAGGTTGGAGGTGGTGGAGCTTGAGGGTCGGGGGAAACAGAGATTTCCTTCTCATCAGGATCATCAAGACATGATTAAATAGATGGTGGTTGCAGCATTAAGAATGCAAGAATCACCTACCAAGAGGTCAAACTTGCTGATCCAGTGTGAGATGATTCTGAGCTGCAGGGCCACAACATTCAAGGCCCAGTATTCCTTGAACTTCTTCTCCATTTAAGGCAGAATCTGGGTATTCCTGAGCCAATCTCTGTCGTTGAGGAAGATTGTTTTACTCAGTGTCAAAGTAAGGAGCTAGAGGTATTATCTTTTCATCCCACAGTGAATAAAGTTTGATGAAGGAATGGAAAGACACTGAGAAACCAGTATTTCCTAAGTTTCTATCTAAGAGAAGCCCATTAGAGGTTTTTCAGGATGGGTTTCCGCCTTCTGTTAAGGTGGATTCTCTCATGGCTGGACTTTCTTCCCATTGATCTATTATTTCAGAGGGTGCACCCCCTTCAGATATTGTCGATAAAAGGATGGATTCAGCTGTTAAAAGAGTGTACTCTGCCTCCAACTTTGCCATCCAAACTTCTACATATGCTTCATATAATGTGCAGCCCCTTTTTAAGGACTTCCAGTTCCTGGCAGATGAGATCCAGGAGGGTACTGACTATACAGAGAGATTGTTAAAAAGATGGATTAGCAGGTTAGGCTCCTGGTGGATCTTTACTTTGATTTTCTCTCTTCACCTGCTTCTACTTCTGCATCTGCCATCTCAGCTCAAAGACACAAATGTTTGAAATTGTGGATACATCTAAAAAGAATATGCTGAGCCATCTTCGATTTACAGGATCTAAACTGTTTGGTACACAGTTGGAGGACTTAATAAAGAAGTCAGCAAAGAAAAGGGAGCTAATGGCTCCTCCCTGTTTTTCACCTAGATGTCATGGCTTTTCTGGAAGGGGTTTTACTTTCCAGAAAGGGGTAAGAGGTTCCCTTCAGCCCTTTTGATGAAAGGGGCATGGCTGGGGTGTCACTCCCTCTGAAAAATCCTGGTCCACTCAGCAGGCTCATCCCATCCAACAGCTCAAAAACCCTGACTATGCCGAACCAGTGGGAGCACTCCTGTTCCTCTCAGTTCTCAGAAGAAAAGGGCTATTCTTCAGGGTATTGAGGATTTATTGTGGAAAGTGCCATAGTCCCTCATCCCCAGGAGGAGTGGGGCCGGGGGTGGTATGCAATTCTGTTTGCTGTGAAAAAGCCTTCTGGAGAATTCAGACCTATTCTAGATCTCAAGACGCTGAGAGGCTATCGTCAGCGCAGGCCCTTCAAAATGATGGCCTTACAGTACATTTTTCCTTTAATTTCTGAGAGATTTTTTTGGGCATGTCTGAATTTGCTGGATGCATATGTGCATATTCCTATTCTTGAGCATTTTCAGTTAATACTGCATATTTGTGTGGATGGAAAGCATTACCAGTTTAGGGTATTGCAGTTTGGGCTAGCCCATGCTCTTTTTGTAGCCCTCATTGGCCTCGGCGGCTGGAAACTTACAACCTCTACTTCTTCATTATGGGTCCCCCTCCTTCCAGAAGCCTCTCTGGGGAAGTTCAGAATAGCAGCCAGGAACTTGAGTGGTCGAGACCAATTAGTTTGGGTTGTTCAGTAGAGGTGCCTTCCAAGACTCAGCAGTCAGGAAGGCCTTCTATACGTAAAAGTTACTCCAGGAGGTGGAACCACTTTGAAGTATGGTGTAGTTTAAGAGGATTGTCTCCTGTCTTCCTACACTTATTTTAGAATTCTTGAGGGATGTGTTTTTTAACTTGGACTTGCTGTATCCACCTTATTTAGAAAATAAGGTGGTATTAGAGTTTTCAGGAGCTCGGAGATCCTAGAGATTGAAAGCCTGGTTGTTAGATTGATCAAACGTTTTGCAAATATGAGGCCGGTAATTCACCCTCCTATTCCAAGTTGGGGTCTCCAGTTAGAGTTCTTCTAGTGGCTATTACTTCGTGCAGTCAGTTGGGGGAGATTGGGACTTTTCTGAAGACAAATAATACCTCAAGTCCTTTCCAGACAAGTAGTGCTCAGAACGGACCCAGCTTTCCTTCCGAAAGTGGCTTCGGCTTTTCACTTAAACAAAGATATTGTTTTGCTTGTGTTTTCCCTGACCCTTCTTCACACAAAGAGAATCATCTCCATCTATTAGTTGTTCATCGAGCTTTATTCATTTATTAGATTAATTCAGCCGAATATAGATAGGTTCAGTTTTTTTGTAAATGGTAACAGGGACCTTCACCCAAACTCTCATACTTTGAGCAAGTGGGTTAAGCAAACAGTGTTGCTGGATTATTATTCCTGTGATGCCTCGCCTGTAGGACTAGTTAAGGGGAAATCGACAAGGGCTATGTCAGCATCATGGGCAGCATACAAGGGTGTGTCACTCAGGGACATTTGCAATGCCTCTACTTGTGCCTCTTCAAATACCTCTCCAAATACATTTGTGTCACACTATAGACTCAAGTTAGGGGGTCTAGTTCCACTGCTTTTAGTTCATGGGTTCTTTCGGTATTGTTGGATTGATTTGTATCGTGAATAAATGCACTGGGTATGGCATATTTATTTATGCGTTTTTAGCATAAATAAATATGCCATACCCATAAATATGCCATACCCATACCTAGCGCGGACCTTACCCGAAGGCGTCGGAGCGCTTCACAAAAGTAACAGAACTGATACATGAGGAGAACATTACACGTGAACAGATTACAAAAGCAGACGTTAAATTACATGAGGTAAAAGTGACAATTGTGAGCAAACAAAATACATGAGGTAGCAAAAAGTGCACAGATGGAAAAAGTGACAAGTGTGCAGGTTACAAGAGAAAACAAAGTACAATTAGAGGTATAATACTGCAATATATGCTAGCCACTCAGGCACAAGAATAAACATAAAGTAGGCAGTGGTGGCACTTGTGCAAGTATCAAAGGCAAACACAATGTGAGAGGTAGCATACTGTGTGTTACAAGGGAAAAGTGGTGTGTGCAAGTTACAAAAAAGTACCAAACACAAGTACAAGGATAAAACAGCAGTGAATGTTAAACACTCCAACCACAAGAACACACTGGGAAGGCACTTCCATAGTCAAGGGGAATAGAATTTTCAGGAAAGGGAGGTCATACGATATGTCTCTGGTATTCTTACTTCTGGCTTGGGTATATTCTCATTAGTAAAGACTGGGACAAGGAAGACAAACGAGGAAGTATTGCTCAGATTACTTACCAGTAATATTCATTAATCTGAATCATAGGCCTATGTTTCCTCCCTCCCATGTATTAATAATGTCTTACTTGATTTTGCTTTTATTATTCAGCTTGTGGTAAAAGGAAATGAGAAATGGTTAGTCCTGCTTTTACCTTAACACCATTAAAGGGGAAGGTCTCTCCCTGAGCTGGGTAAAATTGTGTTTTTTCTATTACTTTGGATGGTCTACGCTGGAGGCGGAAGCCTCATTAGTAAAGACTGTGACGAGGAAGACTACGACTCGGAGTAATGATGGTTGCCAGTAAGTAATCCGAGCACACATTAACACAACTTCCTCACGCCCGGTCTTCTGCGCAAATCTATTTTCAAAGGCCTTCCACAACCGAAGACACCGACCAGAGCTCATGCAGCTAGTAACCCATAGCAGACTTACCCTATCCCAGCAAGCCCAAGGGAACAAAATGACCAGACACCTTCAGGAGAACGTCCCCAACCGCGACCTACTTGGCACCTGCCATTGAGGCTCAGGTGCCGAATTAGGTAATGCCTTTCTTCTCAGCCATGGGCTGGTTGTGATAGAGATCGCAGGTCACCCGGCCAATAATTTCACCATACACGTATCGGGCCCATAAATTTCCAATTCGTTATATACATTAATCGGGTGACCTTACACTCTACTACCAGTAACCCTGGGTTCCTTCCTATTTATTTCTAGCGTACCCGACTTACCAATCCACCTGTTACGGGTACCTATGACCACAATGGATCAGAGAGCTAGCTGTGAAAGAAAAGGCAGGCAACAAAATACCAATTGTTATACTTTCTTCTGTATTGAATGACCACAGACTACTGGGAAGTTTTAAAGGTTTATCTTAGAATTCAGATTCGGAAAGCATACAATTTACAACCAGAAGGCAGTCTATAATCAGAATAACGAAAAGCACATAACCATATAGGAAAAATATCAGGGCAACCATTTATGAGTCTAATGTGAGGTGAGAACAGGGGACATGCTAAGCAGTAAAATCAGGAATGAAATCTTAGAATGAAAAGATTATGACTGGGCAAATTCTTAGGCACAATACTAGAATTTCACTACTAGGAAATACTTCAAAAGGATGAGTGAAAAATTAGGAATCCTATACATCTATAGGAAGGGTGAAGAGATGGAACACGCTATAAATCTAGCAATGTTACTTCAATCAGTTTTGTAAGAGAAAAATTATAAACCACATCTATAATTCATAGACAGTATGGAGAGAATGTGCTCTAAAAGGTAGGAAACATAGGAACATGCTATGGAAATAAATGCATTGACTTTCATATAGTAGATTGCAGAAAGCATGGAAAATTAATATATGCAAAGATATGTCTTTATTGAAGCAAAGACAGAAAAATAGAAGGTGCAGTATAGAGTTTCAGCACTATATATTTACCTAGAATGGTGTGAAAACCAACCCTGGCCACGGATCAGTCAAGGACAGGAAATACCCCAAGGAAGGACAGTCATCAATGGGACAGCAGGTGCAGAATGGACACCCCAGGACAGGACAGGAAAACCAGATTAGGATCAGGACAGGACCACCAAGGAACGACCAGCACCCGCAGTTTGGAAGCAACGCCTGCGCTCCACCCTCTCTGCAGCTATCAGTCAGAACCCCGATTGGGTTAGCGAATTCCCCAGCAAAGTGCTCCGCCAGCACTTAAGGTTTAGTAAAACCTCCAGAGTCTATGGTATATTTCGGACAGAGTGCTCCGCAGCACCTCTGTATCAGTCACCTATTGAGTGCGTTGGGTCAGTGACAGGTCAGCTATTCAGACAAGTCGGACAATTTCTCTAGCTAAACCTAGGCTAGTTATACTGTTTTCGGGTCAGTGTACCACCCCCCAAATGTTGCAAGTGTCAGAATCCCCAATTTCGATTGGTCCCCAAGTAGGATAGGTTAACACACCAATCACATTCGAGTTCTATAAGCCTGGTTTTACATATTCTAGGATCGCCTATTGATTTTGGGGTTCCCACAATGTATTTTACAGAATACAATAGAAAATAACATTTGTTGCAAGTTAGGAACAGTTCAGCTCCATCCTGCTGGGTCGCAGGTCGCGTTCACAGGAGCATCTTGACTGTGGCTGCCAGCTGGCTGAGTTCCATTGCTCAAGGTTGCCTTCCCTCTGCCTGAGCGACATGCGCAGTAGAGACTTTCAAGATGGTTCGCGTCTCACTCAGACCCCCAATATCGCGGTACATGAAAAGTAAGTGAAAACAAATTAAAATATAGAAATAAATGAATTCACTGTATACCATGAATAGCTATTCTATACCCCTTATTGGAAAAAAAATATACTATGGCATTATAATTAGTGTAACGGACAATAACACGAAAGCATCTGCGCAAACTTCACCACGTTAGGACACAGACAGCCATTTTAGAAGAGAGTGCGCAGGCGCAAGGATTCCCACCAAAACTGCAACTACGTCACGTCACGTGAGTGTGACTAACGCATGCGCAGAAGAAACCCACTAAGTGGCGGCCATTTTTAGGAACAAGGGTTATTGAGTTAGTAAAACACATAGGCAAGCATCGCTAGGACACCCAAATATTCAGGATAAGGGAAATTAGTAAGACGTACAGGTTGAGTTACATGATTATATGTTATTCGAGGTTCTTGATTTCAAGCAAGTCGCGTAATATGCAAAATCTTGCTCTATCAATCCCCTCTTTGATGATATTTACTATCATCACAAACTAATGGAATCAGATGCCAACTTTTTCACACTTTGTACATCTCAATCTCTTCCAACATTCGGTTCAATTTCTCTTTCACATTTTTATTGGGGTGAGAATTTTTCATCTTTTTGTAAATTTGATTGTTTAAGTCTTCCAATTCAAGTTCATCCACACTCCGTTTCACACCTCTTCTATTCACAGTGTACTTTTTTGTGTGCTTGCGACATTTGCAACAGACAAATATGAGGAATATGATGAAACCTATCACTCCAATTGGCATCAGTACCTTAAACAATAAACCTTTACCTAAATTAGAAAACCAATGACCTACAGCGGAGAGACCATCAGTAAGTCTCTTCCAGGCACTATCAACCTCCAGTGGTTTGAGCTCTTTTTCCAAATTAGTAATGTTCTTCACATATTTTTTGATTTGTACACTTTTGTCCGGTATGTAAGTGCAACAATGTTGCGCTTTTAACATCCGGCAGACTCCGCCCTCTTTTGCTAATAAGGTGTCAAGAGCAAGTCTGTTCTGCAAAACCATTGATCTGATCGCAACCATTTCGGTATTGACCAGCAGAAATCCATGAGCTGTGTCAGTAGACAGCACATCCACTATTGTGGATAATTTGCAAATTCGGTGTGTGTTCAGAACCACTCCCACTCCAGGTATCAGTGCACTAAAAATACTACCCATTATTTCACCTACGCTTTCTCTTTTACTACGCACTAAGCCATTAGTGTTTTCATTGCTTCCAGCAATTTCATTCACATGGTATATTTTCGGGAAGACTATGCCAAAGTAGCAGCTTCCATACCCGTGATCCGGCAATTTGAAATAAGCCTTGTTTCCACATATATAATAAATTCCGGGAAACACAGGTTCTGACCCATTTTTGAAACCCCAACCTCCAATTACCTTGTAATTGTGTTCACATTGACTGGAACCAATGAAAATGTTATTATAATAACTAGTCTTCTCGCGGTGAAGACAGAGTTTCCCTTTCCTTTCAAAATCCAGCAACAAAGCAGGACCAGCCCCACCATTTGAGGTGCTTTCCATGTTTTCAGCCCATTTAGGAGTTTTCTGTCTTTTATCATTTGCCTTTCTTTGGAAACTCTCCCTTCTTTTCTCTGCCATGTTTAGAAACATTTTTTCTTGTTCATGTAATGAACAGGTCAAGTTATCTCTGTGTGCTTCGTTTAAGTCTATGGTACCTATAGTCAGAAAGTATTCTCCCATATAACGTGTAACGTCACTTTTAGTATGTACAGGATTCAGATTTCCACGTATTGGAAGTTCAGAAAATATCACGTCAGAGTTAGAGTAGTAGTACTGTAACGGTCCTCTTTTGTAAAACAAGCTAGCTAGATACTACAGGAAATTCCATAGGTCAAAGGTAGGTGATGATAAGTCACGCCTTCAGCTACAGAAGTAGGTAGCTTCATGCAGACATAGCAGTCTTCTATTTCCATAGTTTCTACATAATGCACTAACAGATTTGCAAAAACATTTAAATGAGTCTGGTTCTTCACTCCATGATAATGTAGTCCTTCCTCATCTGATGCTTCTAAGTCTGATTTTGTTTGTCTAAGTGCTTTTTCACGTCTTACTACACTTCGTGTTGTCAGTTCTTCAATGTCAGTTGTCACAGTCTGTGTAGGGTCAATATTAGTATTCTTGCTCACCATGTAAGGAATGAAAACTGTTAGTCCTATCCAAATTATTAACACTATAGCTATACTACATACACATACTTTGCAGCATGTTTTGCAACAATTGCGTCTAGGCCTTCCATTCACATTTGAATCAGACATTTTCGCTCAGAAGAAGTTTTCAACCCCTCTTTGTAATTTTGCACAGGTAGCTTACACTGCGCTACTTCAGGTTGGTTCATCTTCTTCGGCAGACAGATCAGCAATCTGTTCTTCGTCACTTTCGTCAGTTATATCAAGATCCTCAAACTCCTCCAATATCAGATAAGTCCATTCAGGATCTTGGTATTTTTCGTTCAGTCTTTTTATTCGATCACTTCTTCTTTTGGATCTTTCTCCAGCTTGCTCTGCTATACGGGGACTTTTCCTTCTTTCTGAAAGTTTCTCTTCTACTGTTTTTAGTCTCAGTCTCAGTCTCTTAATATATCTTGGTTCGATATTTTTCTTTTTCTTGAGTCTTTTAGCTGGCACTGTGATTTGGCTTTCTTCTAATGCTCTTTTGTTTTCATGTTTCTTCCCTTCCTGTCTGACTAGTCCCAGGTCTTGTATCTATTTCTTCTGCCTGGTTACTAAGCTGGCCTTGTTCAGGTGTATTCTGGTTTTGGCTTTCGGGTGTCTCTATTTCTGTGTCCTGAACACGTTCTTCTATTTCTATCTGGTCCTGTTCAAGCACTTCGAACCCTTGATTTTCTTCTGCTCGAACCTTTACACTAGTTCTTGTCTGTCCCTTTTCAATTTCAGGAGTTTGTGGAGGTGTGTCAATCACTTGCTCTGTCCCTTTCTGACCTTCTTCGTCTTCAGATTTTACATGGATTTCGATAATCGGATTGTCTTCGCCTGTGCCTGTCTCTTCCTCTCCATTCCACTCTCTATCTTCGTAGGTTTGACTTCTTGTTCTGATTGGGTCATCAGTCAGGTCGATTATGGGTATCCACTCATCTTGACTGGTGCTCGGTTGTTCGTCATCAGCTACTTCAGGACCAACGTCTGCAGACCCCTCAGCTGGACAACCTTCAGCGTCAGCTTTCTCGTCTCGGATCACCTTCTGTGTATGGCTGGCATGGATCCACTTTGGAACGCCGGCACACTTCACCGCTGTCGTGGTCACCAGTATCACTTGGAGTTGTTTTCCCCACTTCGGTGCAAGGCAATTTGTATGAGTATGCTTCTTTATTACGACCCAATCGCCTGGAACCAATTTATGGACTGGAGTCGTTGGATTGGCGACGGCGTCTTCCCCTTTCTGGCGAGAGATAGAACGCACTTGGTCACCCAGTTGCTTGCAGTACTCAAGTACCAAATCATCAGAAATGTTTATCAGTTTATGTCCTGGTACCCATGCTTGTCTCATCACTCTTCCCATCAGGATTTCATGGGGGCTCAGGCCTGTTTTTCGGTCTGGAATACTTCTGAGTCCCATCAGAACAAGAGGTAAAGCATTTATCCAGTTCATGCCTGTAGATTCACACATCTTTCCTAATCTCGATTTTATAGTGCCATTTATCTGTTCCACCACTCCAGAAGCCTCTGGACGATATGCACAGTGCAGCTTTTGTGTGATTTTGAATGCTTTACAGAGCTGATCGATTACCTCATTCTGAAAATGTCCGCCTCTATCTGATTCAATTGTGACTGGCACCCCGAACCTAGGTATTAATTCTCGCAGTAACAATTTGGCTACAGTTATGGCGTCATTCTTTTTGGCAGGGTAGGCTTCCACCCATTTTGAAAACAGGCAGACAATGACAAGGACATATCTCATTCCCTCACAACGAGGCAGTGTGATGAAGTCAATCTGTACTCTTACAAAGGGAACTCCTGATTTTCCAATTTTTCCCAATTCGACTACTGTTTTCTTCCCAGCGTTGAACTGCTGACATATCAAGCACCTCTGGCAGAGTGACTCTGCTACTTTCCTGAACTTCGGATTGTACCATGTTTGTTGGAAAACCAGAACCATGGCGTCCCTACCAATGTGTGAATCTCCATGTATCAACCTGGCCATAGAAGCAAGCAGATGTCTAGGCAACACAGGCATACCATTTGGGCCCACAATGACACCATCCTCACTTCTCTGCCGACAATCAAGTTTCTTCCATTTTTCCTTTTCTTTTGATGGCACAGCATGCTGCCAATCTCTCAACTCTTCCCAGGTAGGCACATCCTCAAACACCATAAGTTGGCAGCTGTTTCCAGGTCCCCCCAATTTGATATTTACAGACATGCAATGTTTGGCACAATGTTGGGCCAATTCATCAGCAAATCGATTTCCTAAGGTCACATGATCAGTGCCAGATTTGTGAGCAGCACATTTGACCACTGCCAATTCTTTTGGTAATTGGATTACCTCCAGTAAATCTTGTACCACTTTTCCATTTCTGATGGGAGTACCTGAAGAAGTCAGAAACTCCCTCTGCAGCCACAATTGGCTGAAGTCATGCACAACCCCATAACAGTATTGGCTGTCAGTATATACTGTTATTCTTTTATTTTTTCCAATTTTACAGGCTCTTATTAATGCAATCAATTCGGCTACTTGTGCAGACTTCACTCCAAATAAACAGGATGCTTCTTCAATTTGTTTTACTGAGACTACAGCATAAGCAGCACTTAGGCCTACAAGTTCGTGTCTCATACATGAGCCATCCACGAACAGCTCCTCATCTTCCACAGGCAAAGGCACTTCCTTAATGTCTGGGCGTGGTTTAGTACTGAATTCTGTCAGGTCAATGCAGTCATGCTCGTCCTCTCCCTTAGCTTCTGCAATCATTGAGTCAGGGAGCAGGGTAGCTGGATTCAGGATATTGCATCGAGTAATGACTGCATTTGCAGCACCCACGAGAATCCTTTCATACTTAGTCAGCCGACTAGGGGTGAGATACTGGGTCTTAGTTCTGGTCAGCAAAATAACAACTGCATGTGGAACATACACAGTTACAGGATGTCCCATAACAATGGATTCACTCTGTTCTAAACTCGTGCAAGTTGCAGCTACTGCTTTCAGACATCCAGGTAATTCAGCAGCCACCGGATCCAAAGTGGCAGAACAATATGCCACTGGACGTCTAGTCAAACAATGCTCCTGAGTTAAGACTGACAGTGCACAATTATCTCGTGTGTCACAGAACAGTGCAAATTCCTTGGAATAATCAGGCATCCCTAAAGCAGGGGCTGTACACAAACATTCTCGTAATTTAGTAAATGTTGTCAAGCTTTCATCATCCCATTCCACTGGGTCCTGTGCTCCTTTCTTGGTCATTTTTATCAAAGGTTTTGCTAGGACTGCAAATCCCACAATCCATTGCCTGCAGTAACCTACAACTCCAAGGAACATTCTGACTTCTTTCTGAGTACGGGGTAACTGCATGTTCCGAATTATTCTGACTCTCTCTGAGGTCACTTTTCTGATGCCTTTTTCTATCTGGCGCCCCAGATATTTCACTGACTTTGTACAGAACTGCAATTTATCAGGAGATACTTTATGTCCCTTTTCGCCTAGGTGATTCAGTAAGGCAATGGTGTCAACAACACAGTCTTTCTGACTTTTAGACGCCACCAAGAGGTCGTCTATATATTGCACCAAAACAGATTTTCCCGGTAAGACTAAAGATTCAAGACACTTTTTTAGAATCTGATTAAAGATCGAGGAGCTTTCTGTGTACCCTTGAGGGACACGATTCCGAATGAACACGTGACTGTCGAATGAAAATGAGAAAAGAAATTTGCTGTCTGGATGCAATGGGATCGAAAAGAATGCGTGACATAGGTCTATCACAGTGAACCATTCAGCATCCCAGGGGATCTGATACAGGATCACTGCTGGGTTTGGAACAATAGGACAACAAGGAACGACAATCTTGTTTACCTTTCTCAGATCCTGCACTACCCTGTACTTACCACTAGGTTTCTTGATTCCAATTATGGGTGAGTTACATGGGCTACTCATCACTTCTTGTATGATGTTTGCTTCTAGCAGTCTTTTTATTTCAATGGCAACTCCTGCTCTCACTTCTGCACTCATTTTGTATGGCTTGGTATTGGGGTAAACAGCATTTTCTTTCATGGCTATTTTGATTGGGTCTACATTTGCCATTAATCCTACATCCTTTCCAGTAAAGTCCCATACTTCTGGCTTCACTGTCTTTTGGAGTTCTTCGGGTAAGTCTTGTATAGTCATTTGTTTAATTTCTGAGTCTGGTCTGATTAACATTAGCTTGTATATGCCATCTTCGTCTGGGGTTTGAATTTCAACGCCCTTTGGTGTGCAAAAGATGGTGCAGTTCATTTTGCACAACAAATCACGTCTCAGTAAGTTTACTGGACTGGTATCACACACTACAAATCTATGCATTTCTTTGAAATTCCCTATCGTGATCTCCATGGGTTCAGTAACTGGGGTACTAATCAATTGATTAGACACGCCCAATACTTGGATTGCTTCTCCCGAGAGGGGTAGGTTTGGAACGTCCGCTGTTCTCACAGTAGAACGGGTAGCACCAGTGTCCAATAGAAAGGTGACATCATTTCCATCGACCTTTCCTTCAATGTATGGCCCTGACTGGTCTACCGGCAAGGAGGCGCCAAGTACACACTCCTCGTCCTCCCCTCTCAGGCCCCGTCAGTATTGATCGTCACAGAAAAAAGTATCATTCAATAAGAATTGCGAAGTTGCTGCATTTCTATCCTCATTGCCTCCCCAGATTTCTATATCATCACCCTGTGGTGTTTTCCCTTTATAATTTGGTTTTGGCGCTCCGGCCAATTGACTTGCCTTTACCTGATGCTGGGTCTTTCTTGGTTTCTCATTCTGCGTCTGTGGAGTTAAATCAGTGGTTTGGGTGTTACCATGCTGTAAATATGGACATTCGTCTCGCCAGTGTCCGATTTCTCCGCACTGGTGACAGGGAAATTTCTTTTTAGCTTCTTCTCTGCTCATTTTTACTTTGGGCTTCCCTCCACCCCCAGAGCCTTGATTTTGGGAATTCTTATTCATTTTATCCAGTTGCTTTTCCTGTTGTTCTGCCAACTTTACCTGTGCCCACATAACCTTTTCCTTCAGAGCCTTTCGCTTGTCTGCCATCTCATCCTCGCAATACTTTGCATATCGTAAAACCTCATCCATTTTCTTAGACTGCCAACAAATTTTATTATGTTCGATCCACTGGCAAATTTTGGGTCTTAAAACGTTTACCAACCTGTAAATGAAGTGGGTCATATCCTTCATCTCAATGTTATCTATACCACTGTACGTTTTAAACACCTGTAACAGTCTCTCATGAAAGGAGTGCACAGTCTCATCCCTTTCCTGTGTGGTTCTATCTATCTTGGTCCAATCGGTTTCCTTTGCAGGCACCTTTTTCTTTAGGTGCAACATGACCTGGTCGTATTTTCTCATCACCTCATCAGAGGGAGCTCCTGTAGCAGGGTCCCTTGGGTATTCTTTGTTAGGCCAATCAATGGCCACCTTGCATTCGGTCCATAAATCCACAGGAACCACTATATCGAAAAACCCATCCAGGTCTTTCCACAGGCATTTTTGCACCTTTACAAACCTTTCCACCTGCCTGTACCAATCCACAGGCTTTTCTCGTAATTTGGGAAAGTCATTGGTAAAGGACACAATATCCTGTCTAGACCATGGAACGTGCACATATTTTCCACCTGGCACTTCACGCATAGGATATAATTGCTCTGGTTTGTCAGCTTCCTTTAGAACGAACTCAGAAGACGTCTGTTTAGATCTAGCCTCGTCCTTTTTCTTTGCCCACCTGGCTTTCCACTTTTCTACGTCTCCCCATTTTTGCAGCACAGTCAATAATTCTTTGATCTGTGCCTTTTTCCCTGACACATTCATGTTTTCCAGATCTTTGTCTGAGAACTCAGCTCTATAGGGTTTTTGTAATGGCTTTGATTTTGAAATATCTATTCCCATACTAGCTGCAGTGTCTGTTAGTTTCTCATGTAGCACTCTGGTATTGCGGGTAAAACTCTTGCAGATGAACAATAGCTCTTCCTCGGAATAGGTATTTAATCTGTCTAACCCCACATTTCCTGACATCAGTTCTTCCATTTCTACTCTCAGCTTGTAGATATCTAGAGGTTTCGACTGAGGAGTTTGTTTTTATAACTCTCGACTCCATCTTTCAATTTCTTCAGGAGTTACTAATGTGACACTTTTGGTACCCGAAGTTGATTCCATCTGAATCTCCCTCCTATTGAAAGCATTATGTCTCTTCTGTAATCTTTTCCCTGCATCCCTAATGGGCAAATCCATTAACGAGACCTCAGACTCACATTCACTTGTCTGGTCATCCACGATTAAGGGCTCTGGTCTCGGCTGTGCTATAACTGGGGTAATAACTGGAGTTTTTGGACTTCCTTGTCTGTCCCCATAAAACGGAACCACTAGTCCAATAGTTACCGGGATTGTCAAGGCTTCAGGGCTTGTATTTAACTGGGAGATTTTCTGAATTATCTCAGCTCTATGCTTGGCCAACGCCTCTCGCTCCTTTTCCTCCAATAACCTGTCTAAGGATTTTTCATGCAATACCTGCGGGGTCAAAGTTGGAGCATAACTCGGGGCAGTTGGATGCGTCTCACTTGGTCCCTCACCATAATTATTTATTTTATTTATTTATTTATTTTATTGCATTTATTACGCGCAACAGCTACCCACAAAGGGTTTCCCGGCGCGGACATTTGTACAGGTTAGCAACACTACGAAGTATGGAATTTAGATGTTAAATAGCCAAGTTTTTAGGCTTTTGCGAAATCTGCGGTAATTATCTTCCATCCGAACTGCAAGAGGCATGGAATTCCACAGCATTGGGCCTTGATAGCAAAACGACCTGCCTCCTACGCGGGAGAGCTTAAATCTGGGTATGGTGAATTTCTTTTGGGTAGAGGAGCGCAATGATCGTGACGGAAGGTACGGACGGACCAATGTCATCAGGTATTTCGGGGCTCTGGCCATGTTTATTTTGTGCATAATGCAGAGTGCCTTAAATCTAATCCGCTTTTCCACCTTCAACCAGTGCAAATCTCGCAGATATTTTGTGGTTGAGGTGTGTCTGGGAATTCTGCATATTAACCTAGCTGCAGAATTTTGGACTACCTGTAGTTTACGAATTAATGCTTTGTTTGCACCCAGGTACAGGACATTTCCGTAATCAATACGGGAGGTAATCAAAGCATTCACCACCGTCTTCTTGGTTGGCTCAGGTAGCATCCAACAAATTTTCTTCAGCCATTTTATGATAGCAAAGCATGTTCCTGCAGTTTTTTCCACCTGCTTATGCATCTTAAGTGCATCGTCTATAATGACTCCAAGATTGCGAGCTTGAGTCACTGGGATGGGAATCTTGCCCATTTCAGTTGGCCAGTGATGGGGACCCCACACATTTTTATTATTCCCTAGGATGATAACTTCCGTTTTGTCCCCATTCAGTTGGAGGAAATTATCCTGCATCCATCTTGCGATTTTCTTCAATTAGGTTTTGGGAACAAACTTCCTGGGTTTAAGGATCTTGGTTCTTCCTCATACGGAGGTCTTGAGAACGGAATCCCTGAAATTGAGGGTCTTGCCTCTCTTTCGTAAGGAGGTCTAGGGCAGAAGTCTCTTTCTCTTGGGTAGCTGGACTCCCCACTAAATGTTCTTCTTTTACAGATATCTCTAGCACCCATGGGTCCTAATCCCTCGTTATAGGGAGGTATTTGACAACCCTCTCCTACACTTACAGGTCTGGCCTCATCCTGGGGAGGAGGTCTTCGAGAATTATCCCCTACACTAGAGGGTCTGTGTCCTTCATTATAAGGAGGTGGACTTCTCATAAACATGTCATCTAATAATTCATCATCCGACTCCCCAATGGGCACCCAATGTTTGCATTTTTCTGTCTTCTTTTCCCCTGCAGGAGGACCACCCATTGGCACCATTGGAAACAGTCCTTCTACACTCATATTCTGTCTCCGTTGTTCAGACCCTCCAGGATATTGCGATTTCGCGAATTCGCGGTTTGCCGCGAAATCGGCACTTTTATAAAAATGCCCCGATTTTTACGAAAGTGCCCCCGAAATCGGCACTTTTGTAGAAATCGCGCGGCATTTTTACAAAAGCCGCTATATCCTGGGGGCTGGGGGGTCTGCTTAATGGCTGGGACACCCTCAGGGACCACCAAATTACTCCCAAGAGTAGCCAGGTTCTGCAGCAGCACGCCGTTGCCTAAACTATTTTTTTTTTGCTGAACATGTAACTTGTATGAATTACTGTAGTATTGCTTTGTATCACCTCTCCCATGTTAATTGGAGTTTCTTATGTAAGTTACTTTGCTTTTTTGTAAAGCGCTCTGACTGACACCTCTGTGTAGAGTATGCGCTACATAACAACTCAACTCATAAATAATTATATGGTCCAGCCAATGGAAGACAGCCTATAGCAGGCTGTGCCTACTATTGCCCGATCCAGTAGCAGTGGGCCGGTCGTGGCTAACAGCCAATAACTTCCTGTTGGCATTGCCCAGCCCACTTTGTTTTCTATAAAGAATGTCGCAGCTCATCCAATTTCACGCTGTGTGAGCCTCGGCACAAACATACGTCAGACGTACAAACAGGGCACGGAGGCAGGGGGCAGCCAGGCCCCCTCGCGTGCTGATGGTTTCAGCCCTTCATCTGGGGAGAAGCGCCCCCCCTCCTCCTCCGGTTCATTTCTAGAGCTGGTTTATTTCGGGCTTTTCTCTTTTCGTGCTCTAGTTCTGCGAGACCCCGGAGTTTCTCTCCGGAGGATGCAGTTACCATCGGCTTCCTGCACGGAGGACCACAGACCGGAGGGAGAGAGAAAGAGAGGGTGGAGGCACGTGTGAGGAGAAGAAAGGGATGAAAGAAAGGGAGAGTGGTGCGTTTAGAAGGAAAGGGTAGGGGTGAAAGAAAATAGGAGGATAAAGGTGAAAGGTGGAGCGCAAAGGTAAAGAGGGGGAGCAAGAATGAAAACTGAGGGTATGGGGCAGGTGAGACGAGAAAGAAGGGGTGAAAGAGAGGGGGAGTGAGCAAAGAAGTCATAGAGGTGGGAAAGAAGGAAAGGGTAGTAGGGGGTGAGAGAAACTGGGCGAATGAAAGTGAAAGGTGGAGAAAAGTAGAGAGGAGTGAGCAGGAGAGAAAGAGGGAGGGTGAATGCGCGAGAAAGAGGGCGAGAGAGGAAGGGGAAGAAAGACAGTGTCTGGAAGAATGAAAGTATGAGAATTAGAGAGAGGAGAGAGGGTGAGGAAGGGAGAGAGGGCGACAAGAGAGTACTAGAGAGGCAGGGTGCTAGAGAGATCCGAAGATGGAAAGAGAGAGGGACGAGGGAGAAGAGACTGGGCTGATGAGAGAGATATCGATAAGGAGAGAAAGATGTGTGTGTGTGTGTGTGAGAGAGAGGATGAGTGAATGAGGCACAGAAAGGAGGGGGCATGAGAAACAGAAAGCTGAATGGGACAGTGGAAAGAGTGAAACAGGAAGGAAGATAGAGGAGCTAAAAGCGGCAAAACACAACTAAGAGAGGGAGAATTGGGAGGCAGAAAGAGTGTAAGGGAGGGCGGGTGATGGATGGGGTCACTGGAGGCCGTTTTATCAAGGTCCAGGGCCAAATAAAATGCCGCAAAATTGCTGCTAAATTTCCATATTTGTGCCGCTAAATTTCCATTTTTGTGCCGCTAAATTTGCTAATCCATGCCGCTATATCCTGGGGGGTCTGATTGTTTCATCTTTTTATCTCGGGTCTCTTGCTTTAACTTCAGATAAAATTTTGTTAATCCTTTATCCATTCGGGGCTTATCCCTTTCAAAAGCCTCGATTTCCCATTTCTCTAATGCTTCATACTGCGTTAATCTACGTCTGGGATGTAAATCATTCATTTGGGTTCTCAAATTAAATAGAATCCTACCATTAAATGTACCTTCTAACGGAAAAGCCAAAATTCCGTCGTCTTTAGTATATTCCGCCCAGTTTTCCAACCATACACACGAGTGGTACCCTTTATCAAACATCATGAAAGATGCGGGAGTATTAGGTGGCGGAATGACAACACCTTCTCTGGTTTTAATCGGTTTGTCCTTTTTGAAATAATTCTTTACTTTGTTTACAAGGGATAATTTTCTCTTATTTCCGTACATAATGTCGGTTTTATGACCTTTCCACTGATCGTTCTCAAACCCTAAGTATCGAGGATCAGGTCTGGTATGCAGTCTATACGAGTACCACATACGATTTCTGCGAGTGACTTTGTTTACAAAATCACTTCCAATCCAAGTGTGTCTTTTAATTTTCGTGCGACCAATGAAATGCATGAATTCAAATAATCTCGACCTATGGGTGCGCGGCCTTTTCGCGAGACAGGTTCTCACGCTTCGGCACTCACCCCTCCTTTACAATTCCAGCTCCGCTACACACCCGCTGTTTCTACCAATCCCAGCGCGGCACAGAGTGACGTCAGAGCAGCTCCGCAACTGACTCCCTCCCTCACAAGGTAACGGAAACTTGTTTTCTCTTTTAAAGTGCAAGTGCTTTTGTTATTAAACAACGAATACACATTTGCCACTGTACTCAAGTGTCTAGACAGTAAAGATTTGTTTCACTGCAAGTAAACTCCTTCTGTCTACTTTTCACACACTACGGATAGATCTCTTCTGCCTACCCTTCACTCAAGCATTAGGGAACCTGCTACTTCTTTGACTCATCCACTTCTTTCCGGGATATATACTAAGTCTAAAGTTTCACTAGCGAACCCCTTTGCCGTCACTCAAGCTCCGATGAACCTGCTACTCCTTCCGGTGTGACCCTTACTAGGTTATATCACAATAGAAGTTTTGCGAGCAAACTCGTTGCTATCATTTATTCAAACATACATTTCAGAAAACCCTAATTAGTGCTTCCAGTTCTGCCTAACCTGCTCCAATTTTCCTTAAGCCAGTGACCTCAAAGCGAAGTGGATTCTCTTCACCACTCGCTTATTCAATTCCCCGGGATTCCCAACAAACAAAAAACTCTTTACTAACGAGTGGGTTAATACATATATCAGTATAATAATAAGAAAAACAATTTAAAACATTTCATAATTTTTCAAGCAAACATTTCACGTGATTGATCAAGTCACAAAAATTGTTTACCCTTATAGCAGCAATACATTTTTTTGCAGCATCCAACCTATCTAACTTAACTAGTCCTACCTAACTTTAACTAGTCCCTAACCATAGCTCTGCTACCAGAAAATAACTGATAGAGATCGCAGGTCACCCGGCCAATAATTTCACCATACACGTATCGGGCCCATAAATTTCCAATTCGTTATATACTTTAATCGGGTGACCTTACACTCTACTACCAGTAACCCTGGGTTCCTTCCTATTTATTTCTAGCGTACCCGACTTACCAATCCACCTGTTACGGGTACCTATGACCACAATGGATCAGAGAGCTAGCTGTGAATGAAAAGGCAGGCAACAAAATACCAATTTTTATACTTTCTTCTGTATTGAATGACCACAGACTGGAAAGTTTTAAAGGTTTATCTTAGAATTCAGATTCGGAAAGCATACAATTTACAACCAGAAGGCAGTCTGTAATCAGAATAACGAAAAGCACATAACCATATAAGAAAAATATCAGGGCAACCATTTATGAGTCTAATGTGAGGTGAGAACAGGGAACATGCTAAGCAGTAAAATCAGGAATGAAATCTTAGAATGAAAAGATTATGACTGGGCAAATTCTTAGGCACAATACTAGAATTTCAGTTCTAGGAAATACTTCAAAAGGATGAGTGAAAAATTAGGAATCCTATACATCTATAGGAAGGGTGAAGAGATGGAACACGCTATAAATCTAGCAACGTTACTTCAATCAGTTTTGTAAGAGAAAAATTATAAATCACATCTATAATTCATAGACAGTATGGAGAGAATGTGCTCTAAAAGGTAGGAAACATAGGAACATGCCATGGAAATAAATGCATTGACTTTCATATAGTAGATTGCGGAAAGCATGGAAAATTAATATATGCAAAGATATGTCTTTATTGAAGCAAAGACAGAAAAATAGAAGGTGCAGTATAGAGTTTCAGCACTATATATTTACCTAGAATGGTGTGAAAACCAACCCTGGCCACGGATCAGTCAAGGACAGGAAATACCCCAAGGAAGGACAGTCATCAATGGGACAGCAGGTGCAGAATGGACACCCCAGGACAGGACAGGAAAACCAGATTAGGATCAGGACAGGACCACCAAGGAACGACCAGCACCCGCAGTTTGGAAGCAACGCCTGCGCTCCACCCTCTCTGCAGCTATCAGTCAGAACCCCGATTGGGTTAGCGAATTCCCCAGCAAAGTGCTCCGCCAGCACTTAAGGTTTAGTAAAACCTCCAGAGTCTATGGTATATTTCGGACAGAGTGCTCCGCAGCACCTCTGTATCAGTCACCTATTGAGTGCGTTGGGTCAGTGACAGGTCAGCTATTCAGACAAGTCGGACAATTTCTCTAGCTAAACCTAGGCTAGTTATACTGTTTTCGGATCAGTGTACCACCCCCCAAATGTTGCAAGTGTCAGAATCCCCAATTTCGATTGGTCTCCAAGTAGGATAGGTTAACACACCAATCACATTCAAGTTCTATAAGCCTGGTTTTACATATTCTAGGACCGCCTATCGATTTTGGGGTTCCCACGATGTATTTTACAGAATACAATGGAAAATAATATTTGTTGCAAGTTAGGAACAGTTCAGCTCCATCCTGCTGGGTCGCAGGTCGCGTTCACAGGAGCATCTTGACTGTGGCTGCCAGCTGGCTGAGTTCCATTGCTCAAGGTTGCCTTCCCTCTGCCTGAGCGACATGCGCAGTAGAGACTTTCAAGATGGTTCGCGTCTCACTCAGACCCCCAATATCGCGGTACATGAAAAGTAAGTGAAAACAAATTAAAATATAGAAATAAATGAATTCACTGTATACCATGAATAGCTATTCTATACCCCTTAATGGGAAAAAAATATACTATGGCATTATAATTAGTGCAACGGACAATAACACGAAAGCATCTGCGCAAGCTTCACCACGTTAGGACACAGACAGCCATTTTAGAAGAGAGTGCGCAGACGCAAGGATTCCCTCCAAAACTGCAACTACGTCACGTCACGTGAATGTGACTAACGCATGCGCAGAAGAAACCCATTAAGCGGCGGCCATTTTTAGGAACAAGGGTTATTGAGTTAGTAAGACACATAGGCAAGCGTCGCTAGGACACCCAAATATTCAGGATAAGGGAAATTAGTAAGACGTACAGGTTGAGTTACATGATTATATGTTATTCGAGGTTCTTGATTTCAAGCAAGTCGCGTAATATGCCAAATCTTGCTCTATCAGTTGTTCACATTTGATAGGTCCATTCCACACTGGCTGCATGATACCACTGAATGCATGTTCATGCTGACTCTAGTCTGGGACGTAATTACCACCAGGAGGTACTATTGCTGGCTATACCGTTGCTAATTCCAGATGCTTCTACGGATGTGACAGAATTGGGATGGATATAGTTCTGCACTTTGTTCAATCTAGAGCGGATATGTGCATAATGCGTATACAGCTGGGCACAAGGGGGACATCACATTGGATGTGTGGTTCGCTGACTCCTCCCCAGCACGCGAGCCAGCTCTAAGCCAACAGTGCTATCTGCACTTCCGGGGACAGAAGCCACCAGACTCTTCTGGTCCATCCTGGACATCTGTAGAACAGGAAGTGGCGCAGGGGAAGTGAAAGGTCAAGTCCAGCATGGCTGATCCCGGAAGGGTTGGTGACTAAGGGAAACCACCTGCCTGTCGAGCACAGCAGTAAACCGATAATGAATGGTATTTTTTTCCATTGCATTTGGCAGTGAAAATTATGCTCAATGACACACATGCAACATTATTAAATAGAGCAAACTGTGCAAATCAGGTGCTTTTTCCCAAGGCGAGTCTGTTTATGATTTTTTTAGTGTATTGATTGTAGAAATTGGTGTGACATTCAATGTGGCACTAGTAAAAACACCTTATGTGGGGCAATGTACAATCCTGCTGTGCGACGGTGTAAATACCCTTTGTGGATTCTTTTATGTCCAATGCATCCCACCTATACTTGCAGTATCCCTCACTTTATGTGCCTGATATTGAATGTGAGCAAGTGCACTACAAATTATAAATAAAAATCGAAAACGTTTATTGATGATGCAATTTATTGTAAAGCGGATATTTGTTTCCTTTTGGGCAGTACTGCTTCCCTCAGTCTACGGTACGAGTGCCAAAGGCCGGGCCATGCCAGATTTTCAGGGTCGAAGTTTACCATGTCATTTATTTAATTCAGATTCAAGGTTTTGACCATTGTGGACCAGAGCTGGACACCTCTGGTTTATGGCAGCAGTACTTCAATGTTCTTCCTTCATCGCCTTAGGACGGCTTGTCCTTGGGCTCTGACCACTCTCTCCACCTGAAAGACAAATGATTGATACATCTAAATATAAAACAAACCCCAAGGCTTAAAAACCACCGAAGGATAAAAAAAAACACCCAAACAAGAAGCAATTGAGAGAATTGACTAGCATTTAATCAGATTGGTGTTAGAACAGTGGGCATTAACAGGAGAACATGCTGCCAGAATAAACAAGCATTTGCAATGCATAAGGTCTCGCATTAGGAAAGTTTGAGCTATTGGTATTGTAAATGACACATTTGTTATATATGTGTTGGTTTTGAAAATAGCAAAAATAATAGCTTTGTCATTTACAATGCCAATAGTTATAACTTGTGACACCTATAGCATTTGTAATGCAATATGTGTTGTATTCACGTGACTTAGATGTATTGATATTACAAATAACAATGGCTTTGAATTTTTTTAATAATTAATACTTAAATAAAAGTTATTGTAATTTATAATGGCAATAGCTTAAACTTTTGTAAATAACTTTTCTGAAGAATATGTTCAGTGTATTTTATTGTGACGAAAATCCAAGAACAGAAGTGAAATACTAACCTCTTTTTGTGACATTTGTAATAAAGCTTGAAACATTGAGAGATCATATTTGACCCAGTTGTTGGTAAATGGTTGCACAGATTGATGCTGTGGTGGGGCTGAGAGATGTTGTGGTGGCGACTAGTGATGCTGTGGCATTCAATGATCCTGTGGTAGCGCACAGTGATGTTGTTGTGGTAGCGCATAGTGATGTTGTTGGGCCCCTTAGTGATGCTGTGGTGATGCGATAGATAGAGTGAGTGGGATAGATAGATAGAGGGAGGGCGATAGAGAGATTGAGTGAGCGAGATAGATAGGTAGATAGATAGATAGGAGTGAGGGCGATAGATAGCTAGACAGATAGATAGAGTGATGGCGATCAGTATCTAAATAAGTAGATAGAATGAGGGCGATAGATCGATAGAAAGATAGAGTGAGGGCGATAGATAGATAGCGTGAGGGCGATAGATAGATAGAGTGAGGGCGATAGATAGATTGATAGATAGAGTGAGGGCGATTAGATAGATAGAGTGAGGGCGATTAGATAGATAGAGTGAGGGCGATAGATAGATAGATAGAGTTAGGGCGATAGATAGATAGAGTGAGGGCGATAGATAGAGTGAGGGCGATAGATAGAGTGAGGGCGATAGATAGAGTGAGGGCGATAGATAGAGTGAGGGCGATAGATAGAGTGAGGGCGATAGATAGCGTGAGGGCGATAAGATAGAGTGAAGGCGATAGATAGATAGAGTGAGGGCGATTAGATAGAGTGAGGCCGATAGATAGACAGATAGAGTGAGGGCGATTAGATAGATAGACTGAGGCCGATAGATAGAGTGAGGGCGATAGATAGACAGATAGAGTGAGGGCGATAGATAGATAGATAGTTGTGTGTGTGGTTGTGTGTGGTTGTGGTTGTGTGTGTGGTTGTGGTTATGTGTGCGTGGTTGTGTGTGTGTGGTTGTGTGTGTGTGCTTGTGTGTGTTATGCTTTGTTTTTCTATGTTTTGTTATGCTATGTTTTGTTGTGTTTGGTATGCTATGTTTTGCTAGGCTATGATATGTTTTGTTTTGTTATGCTATGTTTTGTTATGTTATGTTTTGTTATGCTATGCAATGTTTTGTTTTGCTATTCTATGCTTTGTTATGCTATGCTATGTTTTTTTGCTATCCTATGCTTTGTTTTGTTATGCTATGCTATGTTGTGTTGTGTTTTGCTATGCTATGCTTTGTTTTGCTATGCTATGTTTTGTTATGCTATATTTTGTTATGCTATGTTTTGTTATGCTATGTTTTGTTATGCTATGTTTTGTTATGCTATGTTTTGTTATGCTATGCTTTGTTATGCTTTGTTATGCTATGCTCTGTTTTGCTATGCTATGCTTTGTTTTGCTATGCTATGTTTTGTTGTGTTTGATATGCTATGTTTTGCTATGCTATTATATGTTTTGCTATGCTATGTTTTGTTATGCTATGTTTTGTTATGCTATGCTTTGTTATGCTTTGTTATGCTATGCTCTGTTTTGCTATGCTATGCTTTGTTTTGCTATGCTATGTTTTGTTGTGTTTGATATGCTATGTTTTGCTATGCTATTATATGTTTTGCTATGCTATGTTTTGTTATGCCATGTTGTGTTATGCCATGTTTTGTTAGGCTATGTTTTGTTTTGCTATCCTATGCTTTGTTTTGTTATGCTATGCTCTGTTTAGTTTTGCTATCCTATGCTATGTTGTGTTTTGTTATGCTATGCTATGTTGTGTTTTGTTATGCTATGCTATGTTGTGTTTTGTTATGCTATGCTATGTTATGCTATGTTTTGTTATGTTATGCTATGCTATGTTTTGTTATGCTATGCTTTGTTATGCTTTGTTATGCTATGCTATCGCTATGCTATGCTTTGTTTTGCTATGCTATGTTTTGTTGTGTTTGATATGCTATGTTTTGCTATGCTATTATATGTTTTGCTATGCTATGTTTTGTTATGCCATGTTTTGTTATGCCATGTTTTGTTAGGCTATGTTTTGTTTTGCTATCCTATGCTTTGTTTTGTTATCCTATGCTATGTTGTGTTTTGTTATGCTATGCTATGTTGTGTTTTGTTATGCTATGCTATGTTGTGTTTTGTTATGCTATGCTATGTTGTGTTTTGTTATGCTATGTTTTGTTATGCTATGCTATGTTGTGTTGTGTTTTGCTATGCTATGCTTTGTTTTGCTATGCTATGTTTTGTTGTGTTGTGCTATTTTTTGTTATGCTATTTTTTGTTATGCTATTTTTTGTTATGCTATTTTTTGTTGTGCTTTATTACGCTATGCTTGGTTATGCTATGCTTGGTTATGCTGTGCTTGGTTATGCTGTGCTTGGTTATGCTGTGCTTGGTTATGCTGTGCTTGGTTGTGCTGTGCTTGGTTGTGCTGTGCTTGGTTGTGCTGTGTTTGGTTGTGCTGTGCTTGGTTGTGCTGTGCTGTGCTGTGTTTTGCTGTGCTGTGCTGTGTTTTGCTGTGCTGCGCTGTGTTTTGCTGTGCTGTGTTTTGCTGTGCTGTGTTTTGCTGTGCTGTGTTTTGCTGTGCTGTGTTTTGCTGTGCTGTGCTGTGTTTTGCTGTGCTGTGTTTTGCTGTGCTGTGTTTTGCTGTGCTGTGCTTTGCTGTGTTTTGCTGTGCTGTGTTTTGCTGTGCTGTGCTTTGCTGTGCTGTGTTTTGCTGTGCTGTGTTTTGCTGTGCGGTGTTTTGCTGTGCTGTGCTGTGTTTTGCTGTGCTGTGTTTTGCTGTGCTGTGTTTTGCTGTGCTGTGTTTTGCTATGATGTGCTGTGTTTTGCTGTGCTGTGCTGTGCTGTGTTTTGCTGTGTTTTGTTGTGTTGTGCTGTACTGTGTTTTGCTGTGCTGTGCTGTGTTGTGCTGTGCTGTGTTGTGCTGTGCTGTGTTGTGCTGTGCTGTGCTGTGCTGTGTTGTGCTGTGTTGTGCTGTGCTGTGTTGTGCTGTGCTGTGCTGTGTTGTGCTGTGTTTTGCTGTGCTGTGCTGTCCTGTGCTGTGCTTTGCTGTGCTTTGCTGTGCTGTGCTGTGTTGTGTTTTGCTGTGCTGTGTTGTGTTTTGCTGTGCTGTGTTGTGTTGTGCTGTGCTGTGTTTTGCTGTGCTGTGCTGTGTTTTGCTGTGCTGTGTTGTGCTGTGTTGTGTTTTGCTGTGCTGTGTTTTGCTGTGCTGTGCTGTGTTTTGCTGTGCTGTGCTGTGTTGTGTTTTGCTGTACTGTGCTGTGTTGTGTTTTGCTGTGCTGTGTTGTGTTGTGTTTTGCTGTGCTGGTAAGGGTATGTGAGGGTGTGTGTGAGGGGGTGTGAAGGTGAGGGTGTGAGGGTGAGGAGGTGTGTGAGGGTGATGAGGTGTGTGAGGGGTGAGGGGGTGAGGGCGTGAGGGTTGTGTTGTGTTGTGTTTTGCTGTGCTGTGTTGTGCTGTGCTGTGTTTTGCTGTGCTGTGCTGTGTTTTGCTGTGCTGTGCTTTGCTGTGCTGTGTTTTGCTGTGCTGTGCTGTGTTTTGCTGTGCTTTGCTGTATTGTGTTGTGCTGTGTTTTGCTGTGTTGTGCTGTGTTTTGCTGTGCTGTGCTGTGTTGTGTTGTGCTGTGCTGTGTTGTGCTGTGCTGTGCTGTGTTTTGCTGTGCTGTGTTTTGCTGTGCTGTGTTTTGCTGTGCTGTCCTGTGCTGTGCTGTGCTGTGCTGTCCTGTGCTGTGTTTTGATGTGCTGTGCTGTGTTGTGTTGTGTTTTGCTGTGCTGTGTTGTGCTGTGCTGTGTTTTGCTGTGCTTTGCTGTGCTGTCCTGTGCTGGGCTGTGTTTTGCTGTGCTGTGCTGTGTTGTGTTTTGCTGTGCTGTGTTGTGTTTTGCTGTACTGTGCTGTGTTTTGCTGTGCTGTGTTGTGTTGTGTTTTGCTGTGCTGGTAAGGGTATGTGAGGGTGTGTGTGAGGGGGTGTGAAGGTGAGGGTGTGAGGGTGAGGAGGTGTGTGAGGGGTGAGGGGGTGAGGGCGTGAGGGTTGTGTTGTGTTTTGCTGTGCTGTGTTGTGCTGTGCTGTGTTTTGCTGTGCTGTGCTGTGCTTTGCTGTGCTGTGTTGTGTTTTGCTGTGTTGTGTTGTGTTTTGCTGTGCTGTGCTTTGCTGTGCTGTGTTGTGCTGTGTTTTGCTGTGTTTTGCTGTGTTGTGCTGTGCTGTGCTGTGTTGTGTTGTGCTGTGCTGTGTTGTGCTGTGCTGTGTTGTGCTGTGCTGTGCTGTGTTGTGCTGTGCTGTGTTTTGCTGTGCTGTGTTTTGCTGTGCTTTGCTGTGCTGTCCTGTGCTGTGTTTTGCTGTGCTGTGTTGTGTTGTGTTTTGCTGTTCTGTGTTGTGTTGTGCTGGGCTGTGTTTTGCTGTGCTGTGCTTTGCTGTGCTGTCCTGTGCTGTGTTTTGCTGTGCTGTGCTGTGTTGTGTTTTGCTGTGCTGTGTTGTGTTTTGCTGTGCTGGTAAGGGTATGTGAGGGTGTGTGTGAGGGGGTGTGAAGGTGAGGGTGTGAGGGTGAGGAGGTGTGTGAGGGTGAGTGTCTCCAATGAATGTCACTGCTTCGCCTTCTTTGAAAATGTTCAGTGCTGCAAATAGAGCATGCCGCCGTAATTATCACAGCATGAGGCCCCAAAGTGATAATTATCACAGCATGCAGAGAGCCGCCCCACGCTGCTGGAGCACTCAACTGCACATTAATTATAGTTGAGTGCTCCAGCAGCCTGGGGCGCCTGTTGACATGCTGTGATAAGTGGGTCTCATGCTGTGATAATTGTTGCAGCGCCTGAGGAAGTGGAGACTCCTGCGGGGATAATTGGTCTTGTGGCGCCTCAGGAAGTAGAGTTTCATGCTGGGATAATTGGTCTGGCGGGCTTGCAGCGCCTGACGTCCAACAAACGTGCACAAGCTGCTCAACCTTGAAGCTCGTTCACAGACCTGGGTCGGCTCGTGCCTAGGTCTGTATCGGGCTCGTTCACAGCTGTTACTCCCTTGACAGGGAGGAAGGTGACTATAGTCTCGCTGGCGGGAGCGCTTCGCGCTCCAACGCCAGCTCGACCTAAAAAGGAACATTTAGATTAAGCTATTTGCACATCTGCATATACAACAATCTGTCTCTTTATTACAACACTCAGACAACATTTTGAAGAAGTACCTTAGCATTGGTTGCAAATAAACACAAACGTCTTCCTGCATCTTCTGCAGTAGTGCTGTGTTGAGCTAGGGGGAGAGAGCATCGCAGAGCCATGCCTGCTATGATATGGCATTGGTGCTTTCTCCCTCACAACATTAATGCACCAAGAAACTGCCTAGCGCCAGGCACACACCTATGCACTGTAGTGCAAATGTGTCAGTGTGTATGTGCTGTCTAGTATAGGTTTGTATTAAAAGGATACACTTTCAGCACAAAATATTGTGCCTAGATAAAGTTTACACATTGAATATTTGCTTCACAGTGCAATACATGTGCCATGTTTGATATATTAGAAGAAATAAAAAGTTTCACACATTGAATATGTGCTGTAAAGTGCAGCACTCATGGAGTGTTTGAAAAGTTAGGTGCCATTAAAAGATTTCTGCTACTTACCGCCTGCCTCAAGGAGGCATTCTTTTTTTGTGCAGAGCCTAGTCTACCAATTTTACTATAAATCGCTTTGCATCATAACTTTGAGGGCCTGATTGGCAAAGGTAAACGTGCACATTTGTGTAGGTTCATGCTTATTCGGTATCCACAAAACTGGATTTTAATACTAAGTTTACAAGTGCGGAGCCTCCGCAGTTGGGGTGGAGAACTCCGCACATAAAAAGATAGGATAGGAATTCTCTCTTGGTTGGAATGAGCTTCAGGTAGGTACTGAACATCCAGAATCACAGTGAAGTTGGTGTGGTGACCGGATATTTTGTTCTATTTCCTGAGTGATGGTGACTGTGGTCTACTACCATCTTAGTATAGTGGATAGATCCCTATTTGTAGCCTATTCTTAGGGTTTGCCTATTGACTTTAACGTGATTCAGTGCCCCTTTCATTGTCTTTGGGCCTGAAAACTTACATTAGGAGATAGATGTCTCATTCCTGACTCAATATTACCTATTGGTATGGCTTTCCTATGCGCTTTGACAGAGCTGTACGTCTCTTTCATCTTTTTCGGGCCTGCAAGGCCCAAACGAGAGAGACTCCATTTTCGTCTCGGCTGTCTGAGGCGCTTGTAGGTCAAGAGTGATGTTTTAGTTATGAGCTGTTGTTCGCTGGAGAGGAACCGGTCAGAGCTGGCCCTTATCGGAAGAATGTAGACGGGGCTGGAGTTCGAGACGCAACAACAGGTGGCCACTGTGGGAGCGTCGAGAGCTCGGGGCCTGGTACAGAAGTCTGGTGGGCGACAGGTTACTGTCTGGAAATTTCCACGAACGAAGGGCTCTCTATATTATCGAAATGCAGCAAGGTAGAGGAGGCAGACGATCCTTGGAAGAGAGACAAGACAGATGATTCTTAGCCACACTGATGATCTTTTGGAAAGGCCGAAGTTATATCAATCGGTCTGTTCGAGTAGTTGGAGTTAGTCTGTGGCCAATATCGGCATAAATAGAATGAAGAAGTTAGTCGACGGTTGGTTCTCAGAATAGTGGAACTTATATCAGCGGACTGAAGCTTGGAGGTGAAGACAGTTCGCAGGAGAAAGAGGAAAAGTCAGTGCAGATTGTACGGTGCAGAGCTGAGAGATAGAAACGAAGACCAGAGAAGGGTTCCAGTGCTTTGAAGGGGTGACGGAGGTGAAGGTGCATAGCGGTGCAGACGTGTATCCGTGAGTGCAGAGCAGAGTTCGAGATGAGCCAAGGCACGAATGAGAGAGGGACCCAGATGACAGCCAGAGTCAGACTACGTAATTATAAGGTGAAGTCTGTCCTGCTATTATAGTGCGCAAATACATGCTAATCCTTTCTTTCCCTTTCAGGCTGTGCTTAGAATTATTATGTGCTAGTATGAATGCAATGTTTATTCTTATTGTTTAATAAAGGGACCCCAGTTCTTAAAGAAAGCATTTGAGTATTATTGCTATAATAAAGTTAACCTTTCTTCGAGCCAGATGCTGATGGATAGAAGGATGGGGACATTCCCTTCTACTAAGGTAACTGTGACGGGAGAGAATGTGGGCTGAGTTATATAATAATTCTCTGATGAAATGATTGGCCACTTTTGTGTGTGAGGATTGGATCTCCTGTCCTGTATATAATAACAATAATTCATATAAGATAGATACTTTCAGTAGATATCAGATGCCTAGAAAATTCCCCAAGAGAGAGAGAGCACGAGGTATTAATAGGACCAATGAGCTGCCTTCCGAAAAGCGTGGAGGTAGAGTAGTTCGGGCAGGAGCCGCGGGGCTACCAATGGAAATATAGAGAGAGCTGCCTTCCGAGAAGCGTGAAGGTAGGGTAGTTCAGGCAGGAGCCGTGGGGCTACAAACTGAGGAGAGCTGCCTTTGAGAAGCGTGGAGGTAGGGTAGTTCAGGCAGGGGCCGTGGGGCTATGAACTGAGTAAAGCTGCCTCCCGAGACGCGAGAGAGGTAGAGTAGTTCGGGCAGGAGCCGCGGGGCTACCAATGGGTATATAGAGAGCTGCCTTCCGAAAAGCGAGAAGGTAGAGTGGCTCAGTCCGGATTGTCGTGGGGTCACAAGTGGGGACACTCTAAATCAGCTGCCCCAATGAGAGAGGGGGTAGGTCGACCCGAGCCAGAGTGCTGTAGGTTTGTACAGGTAAGATAATAGGACATGGGATGGAATTCCGTAGTTTCTTTAGGATTTAGTAGTATGGTAGTAGTATAAAAGTGTATATACAGTGGGTTCCCCATTCCCAGGTAAGTACCCCAGGTACTGTTGTAAATAGGGACTGGGAAGGGATGGTGTTACGTAGTGGTCGGGTTTGTGATATTTAGGGTAGGCTGCTAACTTGACCAGAAAATCCGGTCGTTACAGTTGGCCAATGGTTTCAGTGGGCTGACCTATTATCCCATGCTCTATATTATAGTGGGTTGAAGAAAAATGTGAATGAAGAAACAGCAATGGATGAAGAGGGTGGCTAAAAGCCATATTAGTTAGTATATTAGAACTATAATTTTAGGGGAATAAAAGGGGCAGATTTATCAACACTTTGCACTGCTGCAAAGTCATGAAAAGTGATGCAAAGATTTGATAAACCATTTACTTTCAAGAGAAAAACCTTTATTGCACTTGAAAGTAGTCCTAAAGAAATGCAAATAGTTATTTGGGCAGCTTTGCCATAATTTGCGCCAATGGGGCGTACCATTGGTGTTACAAGGGTGTTGCCCTCCCTACTACCAGGGTCTCATTGACAAAGGTAAACGTACACATTTGTATAAGCTTACGCTTTTTCAGTATTGACAAAACTGCATTTTAATGGTAAGTTTACGAGTGCACAGACTCCTCTATCCGGGTGGAGAATTCCACACATGAAAAGACAGGCCTGTCCCGTCTTTTTATATGCGGAGTTCCATTTCCCCGTCTCTGCACTTGTAAACGTAACTTTATGAGTGCCCTCATCATGGTGGACTATGGAAACATCCTCTCTGCCTGGATCAGCAAACAAATCCCAAGATGATTGCAAATCATTCAGAACTTGGCAGTAAGAATCACTCTCAAATTCCCATGCAGCACAGACAACACCCCACCCCACAAGGAGCTTCACTGGCATCCTAAAAACAACTCACACCTTCAAAGCACTGCCAAACACTGGCCCTGCCTACCTGAATAGATGCATCTCATTTCACAAACCATCCAGACACCTCCATCTGGCTGGAACCTTTCTTGCAGGACCCAAAGAGTCAAGGTTAACCAGTCCCTGTACAATGCCACAACGGTCACCTTAGGGGTCCCACAGGGGTCCTCTGTCTCAACTACTCTCTTCAACCTATTCATGGGGTTATGAAATCTAGCAGAAACTTTGAAATCTTCTAACATTCGTTATCACATGTTTGCTGATGACACCCAATGGTACTTGAAAATCTCTTCCACAGAAGACATTAGGTCCCTCAACACAACACTACAAAATTCTCAAAACTGGCTAACTCGCAACCATCTCAAATTAAATGCTCTCAAAACAGAATTCCTCCTCACTGTCCCACCTAATCACAAACTCGAGATTGATTTATGGATGAAGCATCTGACTGCCCTCAACAGCTCACTACGCATTATAGATTCTACGAGATCTCTGGGAATAACAATTGAAAATAACCTGGGCTTGCAGGACGACATCAGTACCGCCACCAAAGGAGCAAATTATCAAATGAACATTTTAAGGAAATTAAAACCCTTCTTCCCCCACAATGACTCAAATCAGCGGTCCAAGCCCTAGTCGTTCCCAGGCTGTTCTATGGAAGTGCACCCTTTGAGGCCTTCCTAGATCCAAGTTGATGCCTCTTAGAGCCTCTCTTAACACTGCTGCTAGAATCCTAACAGGAACAAAAAGGAACAAACACATCTTACGGCTCCAAAATCCCTAAACTGGCTCCAATATTAGGCAAGAATACAACTAAAAATTGCTTGCATGACTCATAAAGCTTTACAGTACAACATACCTAGGTACTTGAATCAAAAACCAAAATTATCTGGTGGATGCAGCTTCTCTAGAAGCACCAGCACCTTGTTAAACCACAGATATTCCACAAAAAGAAAACTTGCAATAGAGCCTTCTTAGGACTCTCTGCCACCTGAAATCAGACTGATCCCCTTTACTGCATCTCTCAAAAAAGAAGTTAAAATACTATTTATGAACAAATTTCTGCTTTAAGTCACACATTGTATCTCTGGATTGATTATTAATCTTTTGTTGGATCATGTCTATTGTCCTGATGACTTGTCATAGGGATGTTACTTTCCTCAATTTGGGAATTTAAACAGTTTGTACCTCTTTTTGGTTTTGTTAAGGTTGTTCTCTTGTTTCTTATTTCATTTCATCTATAAATCACTCTGATACCCTCATAGGTCATGTCATGCCATATAAAACTTAACAAAAAAATAAAAATCAAATCCCATGCAGACGCAGAACTAAATTCGTCAGTCGAGCCTTCTCTTGCATCGCTCCTAAAGCTTGGCACAAGCTGCCAGTACACATCAGAGTCTCCTGCTCTATGTTCAAGCTCCCAAGAAGCTTGGCTCTTTGAATAACCTCTACGGCCCGCCCTAGGGAAGGCTAGACTCACACCTGTTCAGTCCCAAGATACCATCCCAGGTGATTGTTTGCTTCACAAATACACATAACATAACACCTTGCTTATCTTTTGGACTAGCTCACTATCTCTGGTGGATCTTTGCACATCTGAAGTCAAGCCAGACACTATCAAACTACAGATAAAGAACTGTAAAAAATACAAAACAAGGCATCAGGCCTTTTTGATCTATGAACCCAGGACATGGACTTACATCCCACATATCTATCAGGACCGTGCCAAAATGATGCTCCAATTTAGGAAAGATTTGAAGACTCACCACTTTAAAGAGTACTACATCACAATGCATTATCCCGTTCACAACCCAGCTACCTCTGCTATTACTTGTTGAATTGCTGCTTGTTTTTGACCATGTTCAGTCCTCTGTAGCTTTTGGCTAGTTTTGAGGTATAGAAATACCATATACAAATATTCACACATCCCATATACATATCTTTTCTGATATTGCTAGCCACTTCTGTGCCAAGATCTCTTAGTTGCACTTTATAAGTAACAACTCAATTTAAAACATATTTTGCATTCATAGGTTTTCAATATATTTAGTGCATGCCCTCAGGCATTTAACACAGGTTCAGTGGCAATTTTAGAAAAGATTGAGTGATGGTGTAAGTCCCTTGTCCTTTGGTGATGAAGCATTCTCACCTGAGGGATAGCTCAGGTGTTGGATGCCTGACCTATGTGTAACTTGAGAGATAACTCAGCTATGTGAAACCTGAACATATAATTTATATCTAACCAGAAGCATACCTCTGCCACCTACATAAAACGCCTCAATGATCACTTGCTCAGAGTGCATTGTGAGACAGGTGTACAATTATCTTTAACCTATGCTTGTATGGTTTTTCAGCCAGATGGTGTCTAAGCAGAAGCAGTGCACCTGCACTCCCCCTGTGTGGGTGTTGCATCGCTGCGTTCTGCCTCATCAAACTAGTGTAGTTTGGCAGCAAAATGCTTATAAAACCTTTACTGCTGTCCATGTAAGCACTGGTCTATCAAGAGCTGCATACATCTGATATTGTTTTCAGTAGATTAGAAATGCAAAAGCTTTGCACAATGAAAAAACAACTTTGTGCAGTGGTAACAATGTTGTCTGTCTGCCTGATGTCTCTCCTGTGCCTCATTAAAGGCTGTCCCTCTCTCTCCCATGTTAGGCTAATTGCTATAATTTGTATAGGCATTTCAGAACCACCATGATAGAAAATATAGTAATTTTAATTTGAGAGAAATTCATAACAAACCTTGCATTTTATAATGCATATTATCCATGCAGGATTGATACTTTAATAGATTTGACCCAATATGTGCTGGAGGCTTCAGAACAGAATGTTAAGTACTGTTGTTATTATTTTAACATATGCTATATTTCTGTTTCTGTTGGAGGGACCTCTTTTCAGGACATTGACCATCATGCACACATTCTATGTGTTCTGCAGCTTGAAGGAGTTCTTGTATCCTTAGCATGATAGAACACCACTCGTTGGAAAAGATATTTCAAGGCAACTACCTGTTTTGCCAATTCTTTATATCTGGTGGCTACCTGCATGGATGTAGCTCATTTATATCATATGAGAACTGATTAATTTGTAGTCTTAACTACAACTATTTTATTTTGATTTAGAATAGCATAGATTTCTAACAGAGTAATTAACAGCAGGTAATATTGCCAAATGATTGGTACTCATGTATTCATTTTGAGGAGGGATAGGAGAGGCATATCCCTTAACTCAGTAAGCTCACTATTCAGCAAGTACATGTCCACAAACATGCGGCCTCAAACAACCAAATGTTGAAATGATCCAATGAACAGATAGCAAAATCTTCCTTTGATCAACAGTCAGACAGAAGCATCTTTCCGATGATGGAATAATAATTAAAAATATTTAATGAGTCATTTTCATTTTATAGAAAGGTTGGAGAACTGGCAAAAAGGGCCGTTTTTAAATGGATTTGCAAAAACTGGTTCTAAAGTGCTTTGTATTAAAATCTGTTGAAGCTGCATTTTAGTTGTCAAATCAAACTCTACTAATACGTTAGTTGTAATTGTGTTAAGTTACACCAATATGAATAAAATACACAATGTATCACTCTATTTTCTTGTATTGGTCAGTGGCAGCTCCTCCGCTAAGGCGGAGAAGCGTCGCCCCACTGCTTTTTTGCAGTGACACAAAGGGAAAATAAAATGATAATGACTTGCGCTATTATCATTTTATTTTCTCCTACTTCTGCCCGCTTTGCGTTAGGGGGTGGGGGCAGTGGAGGAGTGGTAGCACCCTAAGGCAGCATTGTGATTGGCTGACTGCAAGCCTGGGTGTGCTTATGGTAAGGCCGAGCGTGGGAGGACTATGTAGGCGAGGAAGTGGCGAGAAGGTACATTTGAATTGTATTATTTTTATTCCTGCGTCCCATGAGTCCTGCATCCTCCCGCCCCCTACCTCCTGCATCCTCCCTCACTCCCACCCCTACTTCTCCTACCTCCAATCAGTGACGGCCTCCTCTGGTATTGGCAGTAAGGATAGGACCGCCCATTGTTTGAAGTGGTAACCACTTCACCTTTGGTTGACCTGTGAACCCCCCTCACTGAAGTTTGAGTTTAGTTGCTGCCATAAAGCAGTTTAGCTGGTGAAGACGGGAACATCAGATCCAGCATCTGTGAGGAGCATTGCTTAATTTGAGCAGATGGTTCCCTGTACTTGACCCCGACAAGTACAGCACTTACGGCAGCCTGCCACACTGTGGCGATGTATGTCTAATGCTGTTATGAGCACAAGAACAGTTGTTTTAATAATTCTATATGCAATAAAAGACTAACACCTGCCACCCAAAGCTATGAGCTTGGGCGGCAGATGTTAGTCATTTTTTATGCATATTAAAAGACTGAATTGTCACACTTGTAGGAGCGTGAGTGTTAGTTGTGTTGGTACTGTCTTTGGCAGTGCTGGCATTGGTAATGGGTGATAAAAGCTGCAGCAGCCACCAGACAAGGAACGTAGGGGCATATTATCAAGGGCATTATCGCCGCTTTAGCGGGACTTTTACCCGCTGAAGCGGTGATAATTTTATCGCCCTATTAGCAAGCTGTCGCTAACACCAGTTAGCAACAGCTTTTGGGCGATAGAGACCGGTTTGGGGCCCGCTTTGCATGTCAGCGATATTTATCGCTATTGACATGCAAAGTGGGCGTACCCAAACTGTTAGCGACTAAAAGCAGTCGCTAACATCGCTATCGCCTATTATCAACGCAGGCGAAGCGATAAAAAAATTCGCGCTAAGCGCGAATATCGCCAAAACCTAACACCTGCTCAGACCACTTCTTAACCTGTATATCCAATGGGAGGTGGATATTCAGGTTAAGACCCTATTGGCGATGATGCCTGAATATCGCTGGATTTCCAGCGATATGCACGCATTGAGCCGCTATCGTCGGATATTTTATCGCATTTGAGATAAACTTTGCTAATAGCACGTTCTCCCTGTGATAAAATCCGGCGATGCGCGGCGGTAAAAAAAATCGCTATGCTCATTTAGCGTTAATTATCGCTTTCTGTTGCTAATATGCCCCGTATTTATTTACAAACTATGCACTGGTGAGGAGAACTCTCTCCTCTTTCACTTCTCAACCTAGTTACTGCCACAGTCTCACACGTCTCATGTCTTACTTACACATCTCCCAGTTTTTGAGGTCCCCCATGCGTCGGTAGCTCACCCAATAAAGAAAGATTGTTTGCATTCTGTAAATTTTAGTTCTGCTTTTTAAACATGACAAAAACTTTCAGCACCTTCAGAAAAAGGGAGCCCGTCCATCTATAGCTCACCTACCAGGCAGGTATTTTTAACCTTTCACCAAATATAAGAAAACCCCTCCTACTCCAATTGTACTTATCACTGAGAGCATACCATTCACTGCTCCCACGTAACTCGCAGGTCCTAGCGCGCTCCATTCTGCAACGAAATGGGATAAACACTATGATGAAGCATGCCATCTAGGGGCAACACTGGTGGGTGAGGGTTATATAAAAAAGCCTATTGCCATTGTGTGCTAACCCCTGCACGGGGTTAGCACACAATGAACAGACGGGCTCCTGTTTTCTGAAGGTATACGTAATTAGGAGGACAAGCCCCTCTGGGATATTCCATTTATTAAAATTCCAGAATGTAGCTTAAAAACCTGGAAAGTATGAGCTACTCACCTATGGAACTGGACAACTTCAGAGTTCTTTGTAAGGCTGTGCTGGCTTCTCTATCACTCCCATTACAATCCCCATGCAGCTGCTGCTACATGTTTCATGTCTCATGCTCCAGCCATTTTGCTCATCCTGTACGGATCCTTAAAGAAGGAGCATTTGCACACAACACCTCCAGGCCAGCCCACCAAAACTGTATCTGCATCATTGACAAGGCCTGGAAAACCGCTCTCAACACCCACTCTATCACAAACACAGCAATAGCTTCCACCAAGCCATCAAGGATTTCAACATTTGGATCACCTCTGGGACCGACTCTGTTCCCCCAAGATCTAGACCCTAGGCCATTTGGTACACGGAGAAACTCAGAATGATGAAACTCTATTGAAACAACTGGAGCACAAATGGAGAATTAGCCAGGACAACGCAGATAGGAGCACGTTCAAATCATCTCTGAGATGCTACCACCAAATGATCTGGACCACCAAACACTCCGCTCTGGTGGCCCCCATCAATGCCAGCACCAACAAAGCAAAGGCCTCTCTGCTATTGTGAGGATTTAACCTCACCAGCAGTAATATTTTGACATTTGTTCTGATGTAATTATTTTTATTTATTATACATAAATATTAATAGTTGAAAGACAGATTTCTTTATTTTTTGGTAGAATCGTTGAGCCTTATGCAGGGAGAGCGACCTACTGGTCATATTGCCAAACCGTCATAGTTGCAGGGGAGAGTGATCTTAACATTCACTGGGAGCATGTAATAGCTCACCGCTGCCTCCCCAAAACCCTCAGGATTATTTTTTCATTTTTTTGCATCAGTTTTCTTGTGCGCTGTTGGTGGCGTGTTTTTTTTGTTTTATAGCTAGATCCGTTGACCTAAAGTTTTGGGGGAAAAATGCATACAATAAAAGGAGCAAAAAAAAGTTATTTTCAGATAATAAAGAGCTGCTTATTATTGCAACGTTTTCACTTACAGAGGCTGGTAGTAATGTGGTATATAAATAAATAATACCGGATCTAGGTTTGACTGGACATAGCAATAACAGATAGCTCAATAAATAAGAGTCAAGATTCGAGGTAGTAGGAGTTTGCCGGTTTAATACAGCATAAAGGACAGGAACAGGACAACCTGCACGGGAACAGGATGGCAGCGCTGCCGGGGGCAGGATCAAGGGAAAGGATAACTTTTAATAACAATGCACAAGCATATATACTAAAACAGTTGCATTACAATACATATGATAGGCGGAGCAGTGGGTGTGGTCAATAGCAGTCGCGAAAGATAAGGGTGAAAGTGGGTGTAACAGGAGGCGTATACATGGACATGTGATGTAAACGTAACAGAATATGTCATAAATGGGGCGGAAACATGGAGGGGGCTACCTAAGGAGCCGGGACCTCTAACCTAATGGTGCGCGCAAACTGACAATGACGTGTTACTAGGAGAAGCTGGGGGCTATGAACTCTGTGCTAGGAGTAGAGACTGAAGTCTGGAGAGTCAGGGCGACATGTACCTAAACCCTATCTAGTATCTAATGTTTAGAGGACATGTTGATATAAACTAAGAGTCAGGAGGGGAGAGGCTAACAGACTCTAAGACTGGAGCATGCATTATTCTACATGTAGTGCGTAATGAAGAATATTAAATGACCATTAATACAGTATTTCTCTTACATGGAGACGTAAAGGCTAGACGATGACTGAAACTATTGATGCGATTCAGTAGCTTAGGAATGCAGAGAAGGAGGGCTGGACTGATAACTAGAATCATAACATACTCTTGGCAGACTCGTAGGCAGAGCCAGGCTGAGCCGGGCACTGTGAGGCAGGAAGTAAGTGAAGGGTCAGGAACACAGGTGGGGGCTGTATCGCTCCTCAGCGAGGGCTCAGGAGACAGGAGCTGAATCTGGTGTCCAGGCCCTTTTGAGGCCTAGAAACGGGGACTTTTCAATGAAATAACGTGCACACTGGGAAACGTGGCAACGTAGCTTTACATAGGCCTAATACTCGTAGCTTTCACGAGAACTGGGAACTGGCATACTAGAGATGGACACAACTGTAATTGCGTCTTTAATCAAACATGGGGAATACATATGCATATTAATCATGCACATATAACATAAGATGGGGGACACGTAGGGACACAGAACATGGCAAAATTTACTTTTCCACATTCCCTCCTTGTCACTACGTTTCCATCAGGAAACATCAATATTCATGATACCATCTATCATTTCATACAGTATCATTTGCTCGTCTCGAATTTTCTTGGAACGGGATTTAGAACGGGACTTGGGACTAGGAATACAAGAGGTAGCACAAATGCCACAAATCGCAGGGCCACATTGTATACATAGGCAGCAACTGAATATGATCGCTACTGTAATACCTAGAAAAGACAATACTTTCCATCCCCAGGCGGAAATTATATTCCAGAACCAACCGGACCATGTCCAGGTGCCTGGATCTTGGTGTAACATATGGGCAATTTTATGGAGTCTGGTTATAGCTGAATAAACAGACGGCGCGTTATTAGGAATGAAAATGCAGCAACTAGATCCGATGACTCTACAAGCCCCGCCCCTATCGGCCAGTATGACGTCAAGGACGAGACGATTCTGGAGCACGACAATTCTCATAAAGGATTGCTCTTCGGTTAAATTACCTAGAGCAGAAGTAGTCTCAATCACTACTGCTTCAAGGGTTCTCGTTAATCTACGTATCAGTTTACTATTCACAACAGTACCTAAATAAGGAAATACACCTTTATTGATATCTATATATTGTTCTAGAGCAGTTTCAGTATAATCGACAATCGGGAGGTCTCTCTTGTGTCTGATATGTACTAGGTGGGAATTCCTATGGTAGTCGGGTGGGGCTAGGAAAACTGGTGGCAGTAGGAAGGCAATGTAACAGGTTCCCTCCCAATCAAGGGGCAGACGAACATATGCGGTCTGACCACAAACAAAATAAGAATGACGTGAAGCTTTGAAAATAGATTTCCCACTGTCACTATACTTGACAATAGTAGTACAATCACTATGTCCTACAGGTACGGAACCATTCTTTCGGACACATAATTCACCTTTAACTGGTAGTACTGACATAGCAGGTAAGTCTGGAGTAGTATCAGACTGAACAATCAGGACCATGAAATTCGAAGAATAATTACCTAAATTATAAACTTCATTTTCTAGATCTAACCCTGTTCTGTGGGGAAGACCTTGCTTGTCTGGAAAACATGTACTGTTAAGAAAAGACATATCTGTTGAGGATGACGTTAACGTGGACCATGCTCCACACGAACCGTTATGTGAAAATGGATAAGGAAAGAGTGGCAGAACTCCCTTCGGTGTCTGGAAAGGGGGGAGTCGACCACACACCCAACAATTAGTGGCATTGCTGGTCTGGTGTGAATAATGTAACATGCGGATAAAGGAATTATTACGCATAGCAAGACGATAAGAGAGTTCATGAGGAGGCAGATCACTAAACGTGTGCTCTATTGTAACATTGAAAGACTTATTTACATGAGAAACTGGAAAACACAAATAAAATGCATAACTTGTGCAGGTAAACATAAGGCTGAAAAACAATATAAAACTTAGAAAAACGATACATCGGATTGAGTTTTGACTAACTCTCTCTCTACGGGGGTCTATTTTATACATGTCAGAAACCGGTCTAACCGTTTCACCTAGGGGAGGACTTAGACAATCAAACTGGCTGACTTATTTTACTAGACCTTAATTTTAGCTTATACTCCTGTTGCGGAGTTGTCTCTAACAGGGAGGGTTTAGTATCATTGTCTTTTGCGGGACAGTCCTTAAGAATAGTACTTTGGCAGTCTTTCAAATCCTGGGAAATGTTCTTTAAAACAGTCTTTAATCCATAAAACTTTTTCACATGTGACAGGTGGACCCAGCCCTTCCTGCCTTCCAGCTTGACGGCAGTACGGGTGGCCAGGAGGACCTGCTTGGGCTCTTTCCAGCGGGGCTCCAGCGGACTTGAACGATCAAAATTCCGGACAAGAACCATGCATCCGGGAACGATTTCATGCGGTGCCACCTCGGTATTGTCTGGAAATGCGGCGGCAACCTGTGAACGACAAGAGTGTAGGGCAGACATCAAGGAAGCTAGGTAATCTGTCAGCATATTACTTGAAACATCTGTAATACTTCGGGGTCTAGGTGTACCCCACATATTAGGGGGGCGGCCGAATACGACCTCATACGGGGACAGACCTGATCTGGAATGTGCGACCATGCGCATATAAAACAAAGCGACTGGCAGAGCTACTAACCAGTCCACACCTTTCTCTTTACATATTTTAGCAATACGGATTTTCAGGGTCTGATTATGTCTCTCTACTAGACCGGCTGCTTCTGGATGGCGTACACAATGGAACTTCCACTGGTACCCTAACAAAAGGGAAACATGTTTCATGAGTTCAGATGAGAATGGCTGGCCGTTGTCAGAATATACGACCCTAGGGAGTCCGTAGCGGGGAAAGAATTCACAAACCAACTGCTTGGCAGTGGTCGCGGCTGTGTAATCTGGAACTGGATATGCTTCTGTCCACCTGGACAAAGCGCATACAACTACAAGGACATACTTGAAACCTCGACATCGCTCCATCTGAATATAATCCATCTGGAGGACTTCAAAAGGGTGGTCAGGGGGCTGGAAACCACCTTGTTCCACCGGGACACTTTTACCTGGATTAAACTGGCAACATATCATACAGGTACGGACTTTCTGCTTGGCTGCAGCTCGTAAATGCTTGTTGAACCAAATGTTCTGGATACTGTCTAACATAGCTTTTTCTCCTAAATGTGCTGGACTATGTGCGGTATTGATAATGACTTGAACCATTGAGTCGGGGAGAAACCATGTGGCTTTTCCCTTCGTTACCCATCCCTGATCTGTCTGGACCCCTCCTTGTTCGGACCATTTCTTGATTTCATCGGGAGTAGCATGTAACTGGATATCTATGACATCTTGAGTGGGGTCCTTAACTGTCATACAAGTAGTCGGAGCTGGAGTATGTGTCTGTGTCGGATTAACTGAAATGTCTGGAGTCTGTGCTGTAAGCTTGGCTGTGCGATCTGCCAGATCGTTACCTTGAGAAATAATGTCAGTAACTTTCGTATGTGCTTTGCACTTCATGATAGCAATAGATGTCGGTAAATGTATGGCATCTAACAGAGCTTGAATAAGGAGACCATGCTGAATCTTGGTTCCATGAGAAGTCATGAAACCTCTCTCCTGCCAGAGTACTCCAAAGTCGTGTACGACTCCGAATGCGTAGCGTGAATCTGTATAAATATTAACTTTCAGGTTCTTGGCGTGTATGCAGGCTTGGGTCAGAGCAACTAGCTCTGCTGCTTGAGCAGACAGGGTGTCAATACGGTGTGTTTCTATAACTTCAGTGTCAGTAGTCACTGCATACGCGGCTACTAGTTCTCCTGTACTTGTTCTCATACATGAACCATCCACATAAAGTGTCAGGTCGGGATCTGGTAATGGAATATCTGTCAGATCTTGTCTTGGCTTTGTCATAGTGTTAACTACTTCCACACAGTCGTGTGTGGCAGGATTTGAAATAACTGACGGTAACAGTGTAGCAGGATTTAGAACGTTGCAGCGTCTGATTTCTATGTGTGGCTGGAACAGTGTCAGTTCATAACCTGTTAAACGTGCAATTGTCAAGTGTTGAGTCTGTGTACGGTTTAAAAGAACTTCCACGGAGTGTGGAACTTGTACTGTCAAGGAATGTCCTAATACTATGGAATCACTTTGTCTGATAGCTAGTGCTGTGGCTGCAACTGACTTGAGGCACGCAGGCAGAGCCTGGGCTACAGGATCTAGTGTGCTCGAAAAATAAGCACAGGGCTTGTATTGTCCTGCTTGATCTTGTGTGAGAACAGATAATGCTGTACCTTCGCGTTCAGTGACGAAAAGTGTAAAAGGCTTACTGTAGTTCGGTGTAGCTAGAACAGGAGCCTGACATAAAGCTTTCTTTAACTCATTGAAACTAAGTGTATGTTCAGATGTCCAAGGGAGGACAGTCGATAGGGCTGCCTCCTGTGTCGTTAACTGTATCAGTGGTTTAGCTAGAAATGCATACTGAGGAATCCATTGTCTGCAATAAGAAGTAAGGCCGATAAAAGCACGTACCTCCTTCTGTGTCTTGGGCTGAGGAAGACTCGCTATTAACTGGATACGGTCTGGTGTCAACTGCCTACCCCACTTGGACAGCAAGTGGCCTAAGTAGATCACTTGCTGTACACAGAATTGAAGCTTTGAAGGGGACACCTTGTGCCCCATCTCGGCGAGAAAATACAAGACTGTAAGTGATGCTCGCTCGCAAGCACGTTCAGAACGGGCTGTGATCAGTAGATCATCGACATACTGGAGCAGGGCAGTGTCAGTTGGCATGTGAATGTTGTCTAGTTGTCTCTTAAGTGCTTGACTGTAAATACTAGGACTTTCTGTGAAACCTTGAGGAGCTCGTGTGAACATATAGCTCCTTCCATTTAAACAAAATCCGAAAAGAAACTGACTGTCTGGATGAATGGGGACACTGAAAAACGCGTTCTTGAGGTCTATGACTGTAAAAAATGAGGCTTCGGAATCAATGGCTGTCAATAGGGAAGAGATATCTGGGACAACTGGATACTGGGGAATAATACATTTATTAAGTTCTCGTAGGTCAATCACTAATCGATATACTGGGGGTGCATTTGGATCAGTACGTTTCATGACTGGAATGATCGGAGAATTACATAGATTGGAGTCAGTTTCTACAACTACTCCTTGAGCCATGAGCTCGTCAATAATTTTGGATAAGGCTGCTACAGCCTCAGGTGGCAATCTGTACTGTCTGATTCGTGGCAGGACTACACCTGGTTTGAGAGTCACACGATGGGGTGTGATTTGCATATAACCTACATCAGTTGGACCTTGCGCCCATAGATGCTGCGGAACATTAGACAATCTCGGATCAAAATCTCGTAATACATAGTGACCCTTGAAGTCACGTAGAAACAGGCGTATTCCCTCTGGGGAGCAGCAAATAACTGCACCTAATTCTTTCAGTGTTTTAATACCTAACAGATTTTCTGGACATGACTTCGTAAGTAACAGATCAGTAGTGCGGGACAATGGACCTACTTCTAGAGTAACTGGCTTAGATATCTCGTTTACAATAGGCTTTCCTGAAAATCCAAGGGAAACATTTCTAGAGCCTGAGAGCGGAGCCCCTGGAACTTCGGCGTGACTGATGGTGGTCCTACTTGCCCCTGTATCAATTAGAAACTTTCTGTCTTTCCCTAGTACCTGACTATGAACATAGGGACCTTCTTGATCTACAGGAATCTCGATGAGAGGCAAGCCTACCTCCCTCTCTAGGCTGTTTCATGAATACGGCTGATACTCTGGATACTCGGACTGTGCATACTGGTACATCTGCTGTGTAACATGCTGTGTTGCAGCAATAGGCTGCGGTGCTGGAACTGTCTGTTGTGCATTCTGTGGCTGAGAAGTCTGTGAAACTTGTTCTTGTCTAGGCGGACGTGGTCTTTCTTTAGTTTTACCAGTAGCTATATTGTGTTTCAGAACTGCACACTCGTTTATGAAATGACCTGGCTGTTTACAATAATTGCAGGATGACTGGCTTGAGTCGGACCCCTCTTCTGACTGTCTTGAGGAACAGATTGTGCAACTAGTACTTTCATTTTCGTGTCTTTCATACGTTTTCTCTCGTGTTCTTGCTCTTCTCTGATTCTATTCTGATGGTACTGGAGCATCTGTAACATCTGGGACGGGGTACTAGCTTGCCATGTACTTTCGACTTTCAAAACTCGATTCTTAACTTGTGGACTTGAATTCTCGACTAATTTAGTAACAAAAAGATGAGGGTATGACTCGCTACTTGTCTTGAGGCCACTGTTTATAATAAAACATTTTTCAAATCTAGAATAAAAATCACTAGTGTCTTCATCTTGTTTCTGTTTACAGGCTGAGATTGCATCCCAGTCTTCCTTTTTAGTTGCTAATAATCTGGGCAAAACTTGTATTAACAGTTCTGGTAATTCTTTACATTTCTCTCCAAGACCGGTACCTGGTACTCGTATCTTATCTTCAGCTTCTAGAACTGCCCAATCGATCTTTTTCTCTCCCACCTCCCATTCTTTTTCCTTGAGTTTTTCATATATGCCTGCGGGCAACAGGACTTTTAACATTTTAATTATATCTGGATACGTGTATTCTCCCATACGGAGCATGTCTTTTAATTCTCGGTGGAACCCTGCTGGATCTTTGTCGTGACAGGGAATTAATTTCTTCATCTCTAAGAGTTCCATCTTTGTAATCGGAGTGTAAACAAACACTCTTTGCATTTCACCATCTGTTGTCCTGACTGGGTGTACTTCTCGTAACGGGTTCTGTCTATCTATGTAAAACGGTTTACTTTCTGGAGGTGAGACATGAACAAAATGCGGGTTCAGAAACGTTCTATATTTGTGACGCTGTTCTAGAATGACACTAATTAAATCGGTACCTAAACCTTTCCATCTATACTGGAGTAACTCGTTCAGGACATCGTGTAACGGACCTGGATCAGAATGTTGACCCTCATACAATGTGATGAGGTGCTGGATCATATACATACCCACCAGTCGTTGCTCGGCTGGGGGCAGTTTCAGAAACATTTGTGCCACTATTTCATCTGGAAAAGTGGTAGAATCAGTAATCCATCGGACTGCTGATCAGGCTAGTTCTTGTTCATGCATAGTACTCAACTTACTATAACCGATTCATGATTTCAGAATTTGATCGGTGGCTTGAAATACTTGTTCTAGAGAACCTTGTTCTGGTGCTGGGTGATGAAAAACTGACTTGTGTTCTAGGCGTAAATGGCGGTCTGGAAATCTAGATTTTCCTACATACGCTATTCTGGCGGGATTCTCGTCCTCTACCTCTTCAGTAGAAGAGTCATTCTCTTTCTCGCTTACTTGTGCTGCTTTACGTTGTTCATGTAATTTTATTATTTCTTTACGAATTCTCTTGTACATACTCTCTATACTACTGATGGTTCTGTGCTTACCCTCGGCTATATTATCACTCCACCTTGTCAGGATTCTCATTTCGGCCGGATCTTTGGTCGGATAATCTTGTTCCCTTATTAAACAATTAATCAGAAACTTTAATAGCATGAGCTGGATTTCAGCTTTCCTTTGAGACATGGCTTCACCAATACTTTCTGGATCATCCCCTGTACGGATGAAACGATATATTCTGTCTAGATCTTCTTTCATATTCGGTAGGGTGTCCAAATACCCGGTCACCCGTCTTACACGGATGGAATATATAACTGTACTATCATCACCTGCGACTGGATCATAGCGGCATTCAGTAAGAGCTCGTCGGATATCTGCAACGGACTTATATTTGGGCGTACGCTGTAACGCACATTCATGTAACTCGACTAACGTTACTCGTTGGTGTGGTGGCGGGGTACCAGGAGGACCTCCTCCTGCGGCCCCTATACTGGAATCGTCGACTGATACTCTTCGTGCTGGCAGAGTGGGAAATTGTAGTGTAGGCTGGACCGGGGGTACCGTAGCAGGTACTCCGGTGTCTGGAGGAGCAGGATTTACATTATTTACAGGGACTGGCGGAACAGGATTTGCATATTCTGGGACTGTGTCGTCCAAGTAGGACGAGATGAAAATATCAGCTGCGGTCGGTTTGTGACGTAGCTTGGTCGGAACTAATGGTGGCGGAAAATTACTGGATGCCTCCGGGGTTGCTTTTGGCAAGCCCTCGGCAAGAAGAGGATACATACCCTTAATGAGGGCATTCCTCTGTCTGTCTGACTGTTCGGCTTTGACTCGTTCACCTATCTCGATTAATTCCCTTTCTTGGGCTCGTTCTAAGGATTCTCTACTTAATTCTGACTTTCTGATTTCTTTTTCGGTTCTTTTATGAGATTCTTTGCGCCATAACTCGATGGCATCTTTCTGTGACTGTCTGGCTTTCTTTTTCCATAATGCTTCTTCTACTCGCATGATGCACTCGGCATCCCATGTACCCGATACGGGCCATCTATACTTTTCTTCTAACTGTTTGGTATACTCTACCCATAAATCTAGATATAATATGGCACTTATGCCATGCTTCTGATACATAAAGTGACCTGGACTGTCCCTAGGCGGGACAGGAACTGCTGCTTCTAACAGACCTTTTCTAGTTCTTAACTGACGTAGTCTGGAAAATAACGGCATGACTGAACTGTAATCTGGACACAATTACAATACACAATGAACACGATAATTACACCACTCTCATACCACGACATTAAAATACATGAAGAACATTTAAAATAACAGTTCGAACAGAATACCACCTGGAATACTGAAAACAGAATACATGAATTTTCTCGAGAACAGAACTGACTAGAACAGAAACTAGATGCACTGCTAAAACAGTACGAAACTTACCGGTCTCATAAAGAGACACGTCAGGACCCGCATCCACCGAAGTGGACACTTCGTTTTGGGTCTGTGTACCACCAAAACCCACGGACCAGAGACAATTAGATTGACCCTGTCTAGATACTACCCCAGCAACGGTACTCACCGGGCAGCAAGAACGGAAGGCCTCGGACTGGACCGGACTGCTTCGACGCCGGACGGACGAACTTCGGACTTCTGTTACGGGTGGGCCTCCGGATACCTCGGACCTTGGACTCTCGGCTTGGGCTCTGGTCGGGACTCGCCGCGTTCCTCCACCGCCTCGTCTGGATGCTGGACCGCCACCTCCGTCTCCTCCGTGGGCCTGAGGGATACTTGAAGCAGAAATATCTGCACGTGCACGGTATGGTTCCGTCACGGCTGCAGAGGGTCAGGGGGCCGGCGTGGCTTCACCGGCGCGTGGGGAAAGGGCAAGTCCCTATTCGGGCGCCATTATGTGGTATATAAATAAATAATACCGGATCTAGGTTTGACTGGACATAGCAATAACAGATAGCTCAATAAATAAGAGTCAAGATTCGAGGTAGTAGGAGTTTGCAGGTTTAATACAGCATAAAGGACAGGAACAGGACAACCTGCACGGGAACAGGATGGCAGCGCTGCCGGGGGCAGGATCAAGGGAAAGGATAACTTTTAATAACAATGCACAAGCATATATACTAAAACAGTTGCATTACAATACATATGATAGGCGGAGCAGTGGGTGTGGTCAATAGCAGTCGCGAAAGATAAGGGTGAAAGTGGGTGTAACAGGAGGCGTATACATGGACATGTGATGTAAACGTAACAGAATATGTCATAAATGGGGCGGAAACATGGAGGGGGCTACCTAAGGAGCCGGGACCTCTAACCTAATGGTGCGCGCAAACTGACAATGACGTGTTACTAGGAGAAGCTGGGGGCTATGAACTCTGTGCTAGGAGTAGAGACTGAAGTCTGGAGAGTCAGGGCGACATGTACCTAAACCCTATCTAGTATCTAATGTTTAGAGGACATGTTGATATAAACTAAGAGTCAGGAGGGGAGAGGCTAACAGACTCTAAGACTGGAGCATGCATTATTCTACATGTAGTGCGTAATGAAGAATATTAAATGACCATTAATACAGTATTTCTCTTACATGGAGACGTAAAGGCTAGACGATGACTGAAACTATTGATGCGATTCAGTAGCTTAGGAATGCAGAGAAGGAGGGCTGGACTGATAACTAGAATCATAACATACTCTTGGCAGACTCGTAGGCAGAGCCAGGCTGAGCCGGGCACTGTGAGGCAGGAAGTAAGTGAAGGGTCAGGAACACAGGTGGGGGCTGTATCGCTCCTCAGCGAGGGCTCAGGAGACAGGAGCTGAATCTGGTGTCCAGGCCCTTTTGAGGCCTAGAAACGGGGACTTTTCAATGAAATAACGTGCACACTGGGAAACGTGGCAACGTAGCTTTACATAGGCCTAATACTCGTAGCTTTCACGAGAACTGGGAACTGGCATACTAGAGATGGACACAACTGTAATTGCGTCTTTAATCAAACATGGGGAATACATATGCATATTAATCATGCACATATAACATAAGATGGGGGACACGTAGGGACACAGAACATGGCAAAATTTACTTTTCCACATTAATATATAAAAAAAGAAGAGTAAAGGAGAAGGTAAGTGGAAAGTAAGTTACATTACGTAGGTACGTATAGTAAAGAAATAGAATTTTACATTCTAAGTTTGAAATTTCAATTTGTTACTTTATTTTAAACACTAAATTATAATACATTTCATCTAGATTTGTTCACATACACATATAATGAATGCATTTTTTTATTTACTATTGTCCATGTAGCAGTACCAATTAGGTTACTAATGCATGCTAATATTTATCACACAAAAGGTTATGGCAAGCTGTTTGCAATAAGTCTACCCACTGGCAATAGGTCAGGGTAGCACTCAAAGCCACTGTTGTTTTGCTCACCATGTCACCTCAGTTTTGCCCAAGCCATAAGCAGATCAGTCTTGACCCTGATCCTCATGAGAGCAGCCCAGTCCACTGCCAAGCCAGATCTTCCCTAAACCGAAAGACAAGCAATGCAGGGCAGGTTTTGCTCTAGGTATAGCCTTAACAATCGGATAGAGCTTGGTTTCAGTGACACAGTGAGCATGGCATCCATGTCTGGCCATATCCATGCCATTTAGGACGATATATGAAACACACAAAAGGTGATGGGAGTGTGCTTTCAATAAGTGTGACCACTGGCAATAGCTCGGGGTAGTACTTCAACCCATTGTTCTATTGCTCACCCCTTCACTTCAGTTTGGATCCAGCCACATGCAAATCAGTCTGCACCCTGCTCCTCATTTATCATCTAGCATGGTGAGATAAACATTATAATTTGTTCTTTATCAAACACTAGAACAACACAAATTAAAAAATCCACTTTTAATACTATGCTTCTTCAACTGGGAGTTGTACTTAAAGTTCAAAAGGAAATCACAATATTGAAATACATTTTTTACCTAAAATCCTCCTGTTGGTCTTGCACTGTGTTTTTGTTTGTTAATATTGTGAAATGTTCCAATACCACATGGAATGTCATCATTAGTTTTATATTTGTACATCCAAAGACGTTGTAAAGTCACAAAGCATTTTCGCCGCTAAAGTAAATACTGTTTGCATAAATCTAGTAGTATTGTTCTTCGTTTGTAGCGTAATGGAAAAAATAATCTAATAACAATGTGTGTTACAGCTCGAATGTGCTTGTTAGGTTGCAAGCTATTAGTTTATTTTATCATACAATTAAAGTTTGTCTCTCTTTCAGATGTGGTTTTGACAAGGCACACAGTAGATAACATTTAAATGATGTCTAGCTATGAAAAGAAAACAACGGATTCAAATATTTGCTGCCAGTCTACTCTAACATAAAAAGCCACAAGCCCACATCTTCCCTGCCTTGATGGCCCTGCATTGGTTACCGATTTCCAGAAGATCCACATTCAGGTTGCTGTGTTTCACCCACAAAGCAATACAAGGAACAGGACCGCTCTTCATCAGGAATAAAATCACCAAATGCATTGAACATTGGAACCTTCGCTCTAGATTGGCACCTCACCTCAAAACCCCACCATTAAGTAAAAAGCCATAGGTGGCACATCCTTCTCTGCTCATTCAGCCAAACTATGGAACTCTACCCCCAAACATAAGATCCATGGATAACTACCTTATCTTCGGAAGACTACTCAAGAGTTGTCTCTTCCCCACATAACCACCATACTCACACATACATATACAACATATCCCTGTGTATATACGCATTGGTTTAGACTATAGAGGTGTATCTTCATATATGTATTGCTTTGTATAAAGGTGTATAATAATTATGTTTATAAATATATAAATATATAAATATATTCATTAGTTTTCCTTTACAGATGTGCACATTACTTATGGTTATATTATTCTATTTTGAACATGTATGTAGGTCACTGCATAAATAAGTAAATCTTTATCATAACTATTTATCTACAATTCCTTCACTAATGAAATACAAAAAAAAATTACCCTAAAGGACAGCAACAGTCTGACTTTATTAAATACTACTTAAATCTACATATATTAACCTCTTTATAAATATATACCTTCCATGTACTTATGTATCTTTATATTTATTACTTTACTTCTAATTCAGTATCTCCAATGCACTACCCTGTATCTCACCCTATACCTCCCTCAATATATCCTATACCTCCACTCTCTAACTCATCCCAACCCCAATTCTACTACTATGATCCCCAAAATAACCCTTCCTAGACTCTTCCCTCCTCTACCACTCCTTGCATCATCTCATACATCTTTTACTATTCAGATCTCACAAACGAGCATTTCTAAACCCTTCCCTCTGACTCTCCCCCCTCCACCTCTCCTTTACTCATCCCTAACCTCCTCCTACTGCTAAGAGGTCCAAAAAAACACGTTCAAAACCCTTCCCTCTTCCATCCCTCCACTATTCTTTTCAATCCAACTAACAGACTATCATGTCCACCGCTCAAATTAATTTCATATTTCCCTAGACTAATTTCCCACTAATCCTGTTTGGGTTCTGGAGTAGCATGCTGCCCACCGATAAGTGTTTCAACACCTCATCAGGGGTATCAAGGGGCAATATAAATGCAAACTCTTCCCTCTTTCATACCTCTACAATCCTTTTCAAATCCAAATAACAAACTTACATGTCACACTAATTTCATATCTCTCTATACTAAATCACCTCTAATCCTCTTTCGGTTCCAGAGTAGCGTGCTACTCACCAAAAAAGCACTATGACGTCTAATCAGGGGTAGTAAGCGCTAAATTAATACAATTTCAATTACATTACGTCCTTAAAAGTAACTGAAATACTTGTAGGAAAACTATAATATTCTTAAAGTCTAAAGTCTAGTCTATTTGTTCCATAATGTTATATTTTAGTACTGTTTATGCTATGTTACCAGCCTAATCTTAGATATGACATATCACACTGTTTCCTTATACATGTAATACCTTAAATAGTATCTAATTGGACAGTGTTCTAGGCCAGTACATACATGTTTCACTTTCTTAGACTCAATCACTTTTTCTTCTAAGGGTTGTGGTATTCTTCAAAGAAGATGGTTTGTGTGTGGATTATTGGACGCCATTAAATCTATTGGGGTCGGAAATATGCCAAGATGCGCAGAATTGAGCATTATTTAGATTTGGTACACGAAATCACATGGGTGGCTAAAAGAGGTTTAAGGTGGAATATCATTCTACCTCTCATTTCCTACCGTGGTGCTTGTGAGCATACCCATTTCATAATTATTTATTGTGGAGGCAATGATATTGGTCAACTCCCTGGTGGTTGAATTGAAATAGAGATGACCGGGACATTTACATCTTTTAATGACTTAGTTAACTCACACCCATTTTGTATATTCAAATATTTTCCAAATGATTAAATGAAAGAACTCATTAGCAAATGCGGGAAAGTATGACAGAACACGCAGACATATAATCAAAACTGTGTCTGCCTTCCTAGGAGATCACAGCATGTCTTCGATATGTCATCCAAACATAGTCTATTCAAAACCTGACCTATATCATGCTGGCGCTGTACATGTTACATCCATTGGTAATAATGTGTTCATTACTAACATCCAGCAATTCCTGCTCAAGCATATTTAAATCCAAAGTATACACTTCTAATCAAAGCTCTTTAAAGAACCAACCTAAAAGGAAGATTAAAAAAATATAAAAAGATATAGGTTCTTTTAAAAACGAATACTTTTACGGTACCGCTGTACTCTCTAGAGACTTACGCACCAGTACTGCGGTACTCCGCAGGCATTTACACATATTATTCCCATCGCATCAGTACTAAAGTAAGCTAATAATAATTAACAGTACAACACAGAACATAGGGGCATATTACCAAGCAATAATTATCGCTATTGCTTGGTTAGAGACAATAAATTACCGCTGACCTGCGGCGATTTTTATCGCAAATAAACCTTGGTATTACCAAGGTTTATAGCAAATGCGATAAAAAACGGCCGCAATGCATGAATATCGCTGAAAAGTCAGCGATATTCATGCATTACCAAGTTAATGCTCTTAGCCATGTTATCCACCTACCATTGGATAACATGGCTAAGAACTGCTCAGGGGCAGGTGTTAGCTTTTGGAGATATTCGCGCTTAGCGCGAATATCTCCAAAAGTTGGTAATAGGAGATAGCGATGTTAGCGACTGTTCCCAGTCGCTAACATCTTGGCACGCCCACTTTGCATGTCATTAGTGATAAATATCACTGACATGCAAAGCGGGGCCCAAGATGGTCGCTATCTCCTACTAGCTGTCGCTAACTGGTGTTAGCGACAGCTAGGTAATAGGGAGATAATTTTATCTCCGCTTTCTTGGCTTTTAAAGCCAAAAAAGCGGAGATAAACCCCCTTGATAATATGCCCCATAGTTTTAAACTGTCAAGGTGTATTGCAAAATACAGGCAATCTGCTCTATAAAACAACATTTCTGCCTTTGTGGTTTGGAAAAGAACACATTAGCCAATTAGATAATCCCTTGTCATCGCTATGTAGTAATGTGGTCACAGATATCAGTAAAATAAAATGCCTTCTAACTTAATATTTACTTACTTTACTTACATGCACTACCCCAGAGAATCATTTGCACCCCCTACTATGTAATACTGCCAAATTTCAGAAAATCCAGCTGACTGTTTTTGCGCTACGCGAAATGCAAAAGTGTATGGAAAATGCATTGGATTTTAAGCCCATTTTGGGACTCCCTTTTTTGCTGTGCACCCCCTTCAGCAAACACCGCACAACTTTCAGTTCTCCCAATATGAGACGGGCAGCAGGTCTGCAAACTTTGGTGCACATTCGTCAAACGGGTGCAACGTTATTAAGAGACAAAATACGGAACAATCTCTATGTCTGATCACGCTAGCTATTATTACAGAGTGGCAAGTGCCACTGTTTAATTATTTATGCTTCACATGTAAATAGAGAAAACTAAGGGGGTTTCGTCCAAACAACAGACGCCAGGTTGGACGTATACATGCAATAAAAATGAGAGGGAAAACATGGCTGTAAATTTATCAGGCCGCTATTTATTTGAGCAGACTAGGGGGTAGATGTATCAACATACCCCTTTGCGATTTCTAAATAGCGATTTTTAAGGAATCGCTATTTATAAATCGCAAAATGGGATGTATGTAAGAAATCGCTATTTTTTAGCGATTTCTTAATCTTCCTTATTTGCGAATTCACAATTTGCGAATTCGCAATTAAGGAATCATTTCCCATTCATTCCTATGGGCCAGGAGGATTGTGAAATTAATCTCAATTTGCGATTCGAAATTTGCTGATTGCAAATTGAGAATAATTTCAAGGGTGCAGGGGTGTCTCAAGGACACCCTGCTGCACCCCTGAAATATACATGTGTGTGCATATGACGCACATACATGCCCTATAAGCATTTGTGTGCGTCACATGCCACCTTCAAAAATGACAAATTGTGCATTTTTTAAAGAAATCGCAAATTACCATCAACTACAAGTTGGTGGTAATTTGCGATTTCTTAAACAAAATTCGCAACTCAAAAATGCTACATACATAGCATTTAAGGAATCGCAAAATTGCAATTGCTTAAATGCTATGGCAAAATAAGGAATCGCTAATTTTTGCGATTCCTTAATTTGCGACTTTTGATGCATGCCAAAACATGCAAATAGACCTTTGTGATTCGCAAAAGGCTTGATACATCTAGGCCTAAAAGCTTAGACCATAGGTTCTTAAGCTTAGTGTATCTTAATCACAGTGCTTTACACTGTTAGACACTTTTGAAAAACATTTTACCCATGTCTGAGTCAAATACACATCTATTACACAACAACTGTGATACTTATAAAGTGCATACATAATTTAAACCAATGTGCGACAAAACATGTGCAATCATAAATAATATACAAATGTTTAAACAGTATACAAAATGACACCAGCAGATTGTTAATACAAATGATATAGAGCAATTGCATCGGGCCCTACACTTGGCACAATTTATAAGACTGCGGCCACAAGGGATGATTGCTACTCTGTGGGGTACATTTACATTTAAAGACCCTCTTCAGAGGACAAAAGCTTCTCTAAATGCCCTTTGTGGCTAAAAAAGATGGGAAATGCTGACGCGTTTCCAATCCCGAAGAGAAATCATGGGATTTTCATCAGAGCTGAGGCACAGTGTAACCTGCAAGTTGGAATTAATAAAAATGAATTACCCAAAAAGGAAAACCCCTTTCTCTTATGTAGTGTTTAATAACCATATTTAAATTAATTTTTAGAGTACCTGAAGCTGTAATGGTGCACTTTTTGTGCTTCTCAAGTAACATCGATGTCACGTTTTCAGGACCTAGAGAAATACAATTGAAGGCCATCTGTTTGATTCCAACCAGCGATGGATGGTCTCATTTGACGTAAATACACTCAGATTCCACAAGAGAAAGGCCTGGAGTCCATAGACTTTTTCCTAGAAACACGACCAAAACCTCAAAGGGTTCCAACTGAATTTATATTGGATTTAGCAAGAATAGCCTTAAAAAAGAACTATTTCACATTTGAAGACACGTTCTTCATGCAGGTCAAGGGGACCGCCATGGGGTGTCCTTAGGCACCAGAGATGGCGGTCCTCTTCATGGCCCTGTTTGAAGACCGGTTCATTTTCAATCATAATCCATACGTTGACAATATCCTATCGTGGTTCGCTATATCGATGATGTTTGGTGCCTGTGGGAAGGCACAAATTATCAATTGTCAACCTTTTTTGAATGGCTTAACAGCAGAAATGCTGATATCAAATTTAGCATGACAAAAAAACAAAACCCGCTTAACGTTTTTGGACGTAGAAGTTTTTGTGCAAGATCAAAAGTTAACCACCACCTTACACCGCAAACCTACAGAAAAAACACAATCCTGCACTATCAAAGTTTTCATCCCAGAAGCCTTAAAGATAATTTGTATATAGGTCACTGCATAGTTTACATATAAATTATTTGATTATATGCTTATGGGTCTCTGCTTTATTTATTTTATCTATCACAATGTGCGGTAAGTTATATACGTTATTTGATTAGATGCTTTTGGGTGTCTGTTTTATTTTAGTTTATCTATCACGATGTGTAAATATAATCATAACAGTTGTATATCTATATATTTATTACTTTATTCCTATTGTAGAAATAAAAAATGCCTTCAACTCTCTCCAATGCACAACTCTATAGCTCATCCTATACCTAATGACCTAACATTGCAATGGATTGAATGAAGTTGAACATTGAATTGTACACATAAAACATGTTCTTGACTCTGTACCTGCTTTGGGGTTCCCTGATTATGCAGAATTGTTTACACTGTATTGTCATGAATGAGATACATTTGCCCATTTGCCCTTGGATGGCTGATGTAGGATCATGGTGATCAGAAAAACCCATAGCATACCATTCCTATGCTTTCGACCCCATAGTAGCAGGGCTACCTTTAATTTCGAAGGATTTTATTAGAAAAATAATTTTTATACAGTACAGATATACAGTGCAGATATAGTGAAGGCAATACTGCTGTCATCGTATGCCGGTGGAATTACATTCGGCATATCGCTGACCTGGTGGCGGTCTGTACACAAATAGCTGGTTAATCGTTAACTCAGCGTAAGCTGTCGTTAGTGGTCGGCCAACAAACATCGTGCCTATACAAACTCTTGTGCCCAGTGACAACGAGACTAAACGCCAAAACACTAAAATACTGGGGAAATCTACAAACTAGACAATTCAGCGAGAAAGAAAGGACTCGCCTCTGGTCATCAGCGACTAAAAATAAAGTCACCCCAACCTTAGCAGGGCTACCTCTATATCTCTGCTTTGTAGCTGCTGCTGCTCTAACTTGTTGAAACCTCTTAAAATATTGCATTGATTTCTACCTTCATTGCGGCTGTTTCTCCTTCTGTTGTTCCTTCCCTCCTCCATACGAAGACCCAACACCTTTCTATTGCCCGGTTATCCCGGTATAAGATTCTTTTTTGTTTGCCTCTCTCCAGCCAAATTGTGAAGCAATCTATGTTGTAGATTAATCATGTCTTAGAAATGTTGAAGGTGAACTTAATGCTGGATGCACCATATTTCAGGTCGTTGAGATCATCACTTATCCTATGTGCGATCTGCTCAAGTTGCTAAACTTATTGCCCTTATCCAAGCTTGCATCCTTGCAGAGAAAAAGGTGACAACCATATTCACACTCGAATTACACGTTTGGAGTCATGTATGACTTTGGGCTTCTCTGGCTGCAGTGAGGTTTACTAACTTCTGCTGGTACCCTGAATAGTTTATTTGTACAACACATGCCAAATGCGTTGCTTTCGCCATTCCAAAGAACAGTTGTTAAGTGTGCTGCCAACCAGATTTTTTAGGATCACGTTTCCTGAGGATAGGATAGGATAAAAAGTTTATAAAGCGCTCGATTGCCGTTGCGTCTTGGCGCTGATGTATGTGAAATGATTCAGAAACTGCAGCTTCAACAGCTTAGATGACAGAAAAAAGAAGCGTCTTCAAGTCCTTCCTAAACAACTTTCTGTTGGCTTGGAATCTCATGGCCAGGGGTAGTCTATTCCATAGGTGCGCTGGCCCATTAGACAATGTCTTACAGCCCACCTTGCCCGCCTAATCTTAGCCATCTGAAGTAGACCCAAGTTAGTGGATCTTAAAGGGCGTGCGGGGGTATAGGGCGTGAATGGTTTGGAGACCTCGTCGGCGCCACCTCCATAAAGCGCTTTGTGAGCCAGGCATAATGCCTTAAAATCCACACGCTGCTCACCGGAAGCCAATGCAACGATTTAATGCCCGCTGAAGTTGAGCAACCCCTGGGGATGTTAAAAAGCAAACTTGCTTCTGCCTTCTGAAGAGACTGGAGCTTTCCCATCTGTGTTTTGTCTATGCCCATAAAAAGGGCATTACAATAATCTAATTTAGACAGGAAAAGACTCACCATTACTGTCTTTTGTAGCTCACTTGAAATAAATGGGAAAATCTTTCTTAATTTTTTTAAGAGAAAGAAACAGGATGAAGTCAGACTGTTAACCTGGGCAGAGAAATTTAACTTGTCATCAAGGTTCCTAACCTTAGAGACGGGAACCGGACACTTCCCAGCCTTGACTGGCCACCAAGAATCATTCCACACGGGGGGTCCCCCTCCAAATTCTATCACCTCCGTTTTATCTGTGTTGATCTTCAGAAAATTAAATGTTCATCCAGGTAATGATCTCGGAAAGGCAAGCATGAAATTTAACAGCTGTGACCTCCGGCTGCTTGCAGATGGAAATAACAAGTTGTGAGTCATCAGCGTAAGATACCAACGCGAAGCCATACCTTCTGATGAGCCTAGCCAACGGGGTGACATAGATATTAAACAGTGTAGGGGATAAAGCTGATCCCTGAGGAACCCCGCATGGAAGATGAAAACTCTCAGACTTCAGTCCGTCCCAAACCAAATTTTGTTCCCTGTCCTCCAGAAAGGAGGAGAGCAGGGCAAGGGCCGTGCCCTCAACCCCTAGATCCCTCAGCTGCTGCACTAACATCGTGTGATTCACGGTGTCAAATGCTGCTGATAGGTCTAGAAGTATAAGGACCGCCCTGCCCCCACCATCCACAACCCTCCGTATTTCCTCAGTTGCAACAATCAAGGCCGATTTGGTGGAATGACAGGCATGAAAGCCATGTTGTGTTGAGTCTAACAAATTGTTTAAATTCAGATAGTCGCTCAACACCTTATTCAATGTTTTCTCAATGACCTTCACCACCATTGGTAATCCAGCAATCGGACGGGAATGCATTTGATAATTGTGATCCTCAAAAGGCTACCCCATACGAACCAATGAAGTAATGAACCAATTTATATTGTACAGACTGATTGACGAAAACAATTGTTTGGAACTACACCTATTATTTTTTGAATATTTGAATTACAAATCAGAGTACAGATTGGGGACGTTCCCCGCATGTTGGGGATATCGCATTCAGTTCATTACTGATATTCTATCACAATTTTCCAGGGAGCACCCGCTATTCTTTAATTTTTCAACATATTGGCATTTACTCAAGGCTACAGAGAGGAGATTTTGGGGATGGATATTTATTAGGTACATTTTGTTACCTTTAATTGTAGTTATTCATTACATAACATTTAAGTAGAGTGTTTTAATGTGTTATTTCCTGTTGTAGGTGACAGTTACTATGCCCTAAGCACCTGGATATTCAATCCTTATCTGCCTACTTTTATGCAAAGTGAGTGTTGATACAATGTTGCCCACAGAAGAACAAGAGATGTAATTGAACGTACCCTTGGACTTCTAAAATTCGACACAGATGGCTGCATAAGAGTGGTGGTACCCTTTAATTTTCACCAGAAACATGTAGCAAAATAATAGCAATATGTGCAAATTTACTCGATATAGTGAAAAGATAAAACTTAGAAGCAAGGATGTCAGATTCATAGTCTGATGACGAGGACGAAGAGATGCCTGCACTTCCACAACATGATGAGTCAAGAGTCACACAAAGGCGAGTAATGGCAACATAACAAGTCATAATGTTCTGGGTAAGTTTTAAAGTCAAATACTAAGGGGGTCATTAGGATGACGGGCGGACTTTGTCCGCCCGTCATCCTAGCGGGGTTTAGGACTGCCTGCCATAAGGGCGGGGATCCCGGGGGTGGCATTAGGATGTGCCCGCCACTGTGGCGGGCACATCCTGCATTTCTAGCATTGTGGCGGGCGGTGCTCTCTGCACCGCCCGCCACAATGTTAGAAATGCTTTTCAGCATTTGCAAGGCGACCGGGCCGGAAAAGTGGCAGGCGGTGTTTTTCTCCACTGCGGTCCCCCCCGCCATTGTAATATGGCGGGGGGAATTCAGGGAAGGATGTCGGGCGGATTGCCCCCGCCAGGCTGGTGTTGGCTACCGCCAGCCTGGCGGGGGCAATCCGCCTGACATCCTAATGGGCCCCTTAGTATGCAATAAACAGAAAAATGCTTTGCAGTTTGTAAACCATAATATTTCTTTACTTTCAGGTATATTAATGTATGTACGATACAAAAGTTAGCATTTCATAATATTCCTAATGTAAAACAAAAGGTATATCTTTTGTGTTGTACAAGCACACAATTTTTTTTCTACAACCCAACTCTTTGCAACTTGTGTTTGCCTGAGCAGATGTTTTAGCTCCTACATTCTCCCCAACTGCGACTCCTGCTTCTGTAAAGGTTCATAATATATGTTGCAGAAATACTGCTGACACTGGACTGATCACTTACGGCGGCTCCTACTTGTGTGGCATTTGCAACGGGGGTGTTTACATTGTTTCCCCAGCATTAGTTATTAGAATGAGTCCTCTAGCAACATCTCCATCATGGTGCCCCATTTCAACTTGTAAACTGACAGTGCAGTGTGACAATGTGGATGTGGCATGTGTAAGAGGATTCTTTGTCCGACTAAGGCCATCAATATGGCCTTAGTAATGGGGTTCCTTATTTTTTTGACTCTTATTATCCTGATGTAATCCCAAGCATAAACTCTTTATTGCATCAGTCAAATTGTCATGTTTTTCATTCATGGATTTCTGGTTTTCAGCCCTAGTATTTGCAATATTTGCCAGACTGATGTAATGCACTTATCCATGGTTATCATTTTAAATTGACCAGTTTTATTTGTTTTTGTTGCAGGCGTTGAACCTTCAGCATTGATGCCTCCAATCCACCAAAGAGTTTCACATTTTCTGCATTTGTTCCTGCATAACATCTTGTGTGCCTATTTCAACATATTATTCAACTGATTGTGTAACTCAGGAACTCAAAGTTGCACCATGGGGTGTATTAGTCTGGCTGCCAATATCAATAGAACCATAAAGTTGCTTTTGAGACTCATTATGCCCCTAACCTTATGTCAGAGGTATCAATTGAACTAAATCCACAAACAGATTCATGCTCCAGAGTAGTTTGAGCCAATTCTTCTATTGCATTTGGTAGGGAGGCCTCCACCAGTTGCTCTTGCCTCACTTAGGTGGCTTGCCACCTTACCTTTTGACTTAGATCTGAGATCATACCATCTCTTTGGCATTTCTTTGATGGTCACTCCAACAGAGCTGTGTTTTCCTACATTGCTTTCCAATAGTTTTTTCTTTTGTGATTTAGGCATTGAAAGTGATGATTTGGGTATAAGTTTTTCATGGTGCCCTACACACTCTTCTGGCAAAATTTCAAGTTCTATTTCATAAAATATAAGTTTTCTTTTTCTGGATTCAGCCTCCTTGTTGGTGTCTTTTCTATACATTCTTTTATTTTGAAGGGTGTATGGCAAAAACTCAGGATGATTTCAGTTGGATACCAATCTCAATCTCCTGCATGAATGGGCAGCACTTCCTGGTTGTGATGACATCAATCAATGGCAAAAGCAACGTTCGCTATTTGTGAAATGATTCGCAAATTAGAGACTGAAAATATGATGACCTGAATAGCATGTGAATAAATAACAACTCACAAAAAAATCTCAGGGGTACTATTGTTCATTCCAAATAACTCTTCCCGAATTGCAATTTGCAAAAAATCACAGTTTGGCAATCGATATTCGGATGCCTGGTACAGCTAGCCCCTGGTCTCTCTGAAAGGTAATCAACTAACATCAGACATGTTATATTTTTTACATGGAACAAGTGCCTAAAAGGCCCCTTTGATACATTACAAATACATGCACATTAAGTATCCATCATTTAGTGAGTCTGTCATCTCATAGAAAAGCATAAATCTTGGTCAGTCTCAAAAACCATATTATACTTTTTTTCTGGAAAAAAAGTGCCATGGCTCCAACGTATGATTTTTCACTTTATTCATTTTTATTCCATAACCCGCAACATTACCCCTTATGCCTACTAACACTTTGAGAGCTTAGTCTCTGATGGAAGAGGTTCAGCTTTCTGCTAAATGTTGGAATGAGTGTGCTTCCTGGCTCACTTTGAGAGACTTGTGGACCACAAAGTACAACAGCAGGCAATGAGAACCCCGATAAGAATGTAAGCCCTAGGACCTAGCCAGTCCTGCTGGATCAAAGAAGTGAAGGTGGCAGATTTTCTATCACATAAGACCACTAAGATTTCGCATTCCTTAGGGGTCTCTACTGTTATGGTTTTGGGGGAGATGTGGCCTGACGGCCAGAGTTGCCGACTTTGGAGCGGGGGAGAGAGGTTCAAATCTTGCCATCCGCTCAACATCCTATGATTCTGAGTAAATCACTAAATCTCCCTGTGCCTACAAAAAGGACCTGCCTTTGTGGAATATAATCTCGTGCACATTTAAAGTGTACTGATGCCTTTAGGGGAAGATCATGCTGCATAAAACTGAAAAAATAACTGAACACATCTTTTGGTTAAGTCTGTTGCTAAATATTGCACATTTTAGTCATGCATGGAGGGTAGGAAGGAAGCCTATTAGGATATCACCCATGGAGCCCAAATTGATACATAATTCCATGAGTGAAAGTGAACTGGTTTGCAATAATTTGGGAAAAGATTATAGTGCCCATGGCACAAAACGTACCCAACAATATACAATTTCCCTTTCTATTGCCAAGAGTAGCACACGTGGGATGCAGTCCACCCCTATGGCCAGTTCAGGAATGTAAAATGAGTAAGGACAAATCTCCATCATGAATTCCGTGCACTCACGAGCACCCATGAACCCCTGTCCCCACCACATCTTCAACCTCAGGATCAAGACGATTGGCGACAAGATCAAAAAAGTCCGGAACACCTCTTTCACTTCAGCCTTCTTCCATGAAGACTGGAAACATGCTGAAGGGAGCCTACTCCTGAAGAAACCATCCTCCAACCCAGCAGAACCAAACAACTTCTGTCCCATCTCCCTGCTCCCCTTTCCAGTGAAGGTACTTGGGAAGGCAATCAACCAGTAATAGCAGCAAAAAGAAATACACTGTTCCCCAAGAAAAGGGAAGTGGCTAAACTAAGTAACCAAGCGAAGGGAGCAGCGTAAAGGGGAAAGGGGGTTTGGGGGGATTCCCCTTTCGGAACTGAAACCCTCACACACCCAGCAAGCTAGGTGTCATGCTTCATCATATGGGTTTTGCTCCTCATTAGAGGGGCGCTGCAATGTCTAACGGGCACCCATAAAGGGGCTCTTTGTCGGAGATCTTCTGTTCCTGCCAGTTGGTGCATGTGGGTATGAGGGCTTCAGGGGATGTGTAGACGTGTGTGAAAGTGGTGAGAGTTAAAAAAGGTTGGTAAGTCCACGGCAAATTTTATTGGTGTGGTTCACCACCTTACTAAAAACAGTGAGGCGAAACTACACTCTGGTGCAATGATCCAGCAGTGTTTGATCTACCTAAAGGTCAACATGTTTCATGCTGTAAAAGCAATTCGTCAGGACCAACAGTGAATAAGTGCTACACAATGAGGAAGGGGCATATACTACCTTCCACTAGAAGTAGGGATACAGGCCTGCTGGATCATTGCACCAGAGTGGATTTTCCCCTCACACACCTAGCTTGCTGGGTGTGTGAGGGTTTCAGTTCCCAAAGGGGAATCCCCCCAAACCCCCTTTCCCCTTTACGCTGCTCCCTTCGCTTGGTTACTTAGTTTAGCTACTCCCCTTTTCTTGGGGAACAGTGTATTTCTTTTTGCTGCTATAGTTCATGGGCGTATACACTGGACCCCGTTAAAAATTGCCCTGTTTAGTTCCCTCCATTTGTTTAATCAACCAATCACTGATCACCTGGAGCACAACAACCTCCTGGACCCTTCCCAATCTGGATCCCGAGCCAAACACAGCACAGACAGCCCTGATTGCAGCCACCGACTATATCAGGGCCCTCCTGGACTGTGGCGAAATGGCAGCTTTCATTCTCCTGGACCTATCAGCTACCTTCAACACCATCTCCCATCGCACCTTGATCAACAGACTCCACAACATCAAAGTCCAGGGAGAGGCCCTCAAATGGATCACCTAATACCTCACTGGAAGAACCCAGAGAATCCGTCTCTCACCGTCCTCCTCAGAACCCAAGATCATCTGCTGTGTTCCACAAGGATCGTCCCTCAGTCCCACCCTTTTCAATGCTTACATGACCCCCCTAACCAACACCCTCAGATCGCTTGGACTCAACATCATCTCCTATGCTGACAACATACAGCTCATCCTCTTGCTATCGGAAGACCAGCCCACCACCAGAGCCAACTTCCACAGATGTTTGATGAACGTTGCCGATTGGATGAAGGACAGCTGTCTCAAGCTCAACATGGACTAGACAGAAGTCCTCATCTTTGGGAACAACACCTCGTCATGGAACGACACGTGGTGACCTGCTAAACTCGGCCCATCCCCTAACCTGACAGACCACACCCTCAATCTCTGCATCATCCTGGACAGCAAGCTATCTATAAAAAAACAGGTGAACCCAGTCTCATCCACCTGCTTCCACACCCTACGCATGCTTCGCAAGAGCTTTAAGTGGCTCTCAGTCAACACCAGAAGGACCATCATGCAAGACCTCATCACCAGCAGGCTGGACTATGGAAAGACACTCTGCATAGAGTCACCGCATGCCTCTTAAATAGCCTGCAGACAATACACATCTCAGCTGCAAGACTCATCCTCGACCTCCCCAAAGGGTCCCACATCATACCACACCTCAAGAAACTACACTGGCTGCCCATCTAGAAGAGATGCCAGTTCAAGATGATGACCCATGCATACAAAGCCCTATGATAGGTTTCATTTTCCGATGCCCCGCCCACTTCCACTTATACTTATGAGTTAGCATAATGTGTCTAACTAATGATGTATTCATTTATACATTTACGTTTATAATCTCCACTTCATTATTCATTTATGCGTGTGATGTTATTCAGTTTTCTTAGCTTAGCTTGTGTGCCACCATTTTGGAATGCTTCTCTGTGAGGCGAGTCGCACTCGCTCCTTCCCCCTCCCGTAGGAATAGGAAAAACCCTGGACGCAGCAGTTTTCGTTTCTTGGCTAACTGTGATCGAAACTAATAACAAAACTTCTAATCAGTACTGTTCTCATGCACTGGAGATGCTGAGGCCCGGTGATAGAGCAAGATTTCGCATCGCGACTTGCTCGAGTCATGAACCTCGAATCTGTTATAACCCGGTAATAAAATTCGTATGTTGTACTAATTTCCCTTTATTTTGAATATGTGTGTATCTTAGTGATGCTTGCCTATGTGTTTTACTAAAACGATTAACTCTCGTCCCTAAAAATGGCCGCTGTTTGGAATTTGCTTCTGCGCATGCGTTAGTCACACTCACGTGACGTGACGTAGTTGTAGTTTTGGTGGGAGAATATGCGCATGCGTAATAGCCTTAAGATGGCTGCTTATGTATTAACGTGGTGAAGCTCGTGCAGATGCTCTCGTGTTATTGTGTGTTGCTCTAACCTATAATCGCATAGTATATTTTTATAATGAGAAACCATAAGTACACAATCATGGTATGTAGTATATTCATTTATTTCTATGTTTTAATTTGTTTTCGCTTACTTTTCATGTATCATGGTAAACGGGGGGTCCGAATGGGTCGAGAGCCATCTTGAAGGTCCCTTCCGCGCATGATCGCGCAGCCCAGGGAGAAGTAGCCTTGAGCAGTGGAACTCAGCCAGCTGGCAGCCACAGACAAGATGCTCCTGTGAAAGCCACCTCAGACCCAGGAGGATGGAGAAATGTGTTCCTCACTTGCTACATTTGTAATTTTCTATTGTATTCTGTGCTACTTTTCTGTGGGAACCCCAAACTTGCTAGGCGGTACGCTAGAATGTAAATTAGGACTTGGAGAGGTCTGTTCTGATTGGTGTGTTAACCCATCCTACCTTAGGACCAATCGAAATTGGGGATTCTGACACTTTGCAACATTTGGGGGTGGTACACTGACCCAAAAACAGTATAACTAGCCTAGGTTCACCTAGGAAATTTGTCCGACTTGTCTGAATAGCTGACCTGTCACTGACCCAACACATCAATAGGTGACTGAATTTACAGAGCGATGCGGAGCACTCTGTCCGAAATTTGACCTTAGACTCAAACGTTTTACTAAACCTTAAGTGCTGGCGGAGCACTTTTACTGGAGAGTTCGGTAACCCAATCGGGGTCCTGACTGATAGCTGCAGAGAGGGTGGAGCGCAGGCGTTGCTTCCAAACTGCGGGTGCTGGTCGTGTCCTGGTGGTCCTGTCCTGATCCTAATCTGGTTTTCCTGTCCTGTCCTGGGGTGTCCATTCTGCACCTGGCTGTCCCATTGATGACTGTCCTTCCTTGGGGTATTTCCTGTCCTGACTGACCCGTGGCCAGGGTTGGTTTTCACACCATTCTAGGTAAATATATAGCTGAGAATTCTATACTGCACCTTACTATTTTTCTGTCTTTGCTTCAATAAAGACACACCTTTGCATATGATAATTTCCATGCTTTTCGCAATCATTGCATTTCATAAGGGTCATTTACGTTTAAATATATAGCATGTTCCTATGTTACCCTACCTTTTAGAAATCATTTTCTCCATTGCTGTTTAGAATTTTCTGATGTGGTCTATAATTTTCTCTTATAAAACCGACTGAAGTAACTTTCTAGATTTATAGCGTGTTCCCTTTTCTTACCCGTCCTATAGATGTATAGGATCTCTAAGTTAACCCATACTTTGAGGTACTTCCCAATAGTGTAACTCTAGTACGTGCATAAGTTTGCCCATCTATAATTGTCCATCCTTAAGTTTCACTTCGGAACCTGCATAGTATATCCTTGTTTCCATCTCATATTAGCTTTATAAATGGTTGCCTTAGCATTCTTTCTATACGGATATGTTATTTTTGTCATCTTGGTCATTGATTGCCTGTTAACAATAAATTGTCTAATTTCCGAACTTGAACTTTAGATAAAATTTCTTAAAACTTCCCAGTTGTCCGTGGTCATTTTAAAATTATTCAAAGTTTTATGAAGTTGGGTTTGTATTTTGCCTGCCTTTCTTTACAGCTAGCTCCCTGACCCATCATGGTCATAGGTACCCGTAACGGTGGATGGTAAGTCGGGTACACTAGAACTGAATAGGAAGGAATCAGGGTTGCTGGTAGTTGGTTCATGAGGTCACCTGATTAATGTATATGGTGAATTGAAATTTATGGGCCCGAGAACTATATGGTGAAATTATTGGTCGGGTGACCCACGATCTCTATCAGTAATTTACTGGTAGCACAGAGGATGGTTAGGGAATAGTTAAAAGTTAGGTAGGACTAGTTAAACTAGCTAGGTTGGATGCTGCTAAATAAGGTTTTGATGCTGCTACAAGGGCAAGTAGTTCATGTGATTTGATCACTCACTTGAAATGTTTGCTTTGAAAAATTATGACATGTTTTAAATTGTTTTTCTTATTATTATACTGATATATGTATTAACCCATTCGTTCGTAAAGTGTTTTTTTTATGTTGTTGTTGGGAATCCCCGGGGTATTGAAATAGTGAGTGGTGAAGAGAATCCACTTGCTCTGAGGTCACTGGCTTTTAGGAAAGTTGGTGCAGGTTAGGCAGAACTGGAAGCACTAACTAGGGTTTTCTGAATGTATGTTTGAATACATGCTAGCAACGAGGTTCGCTGACAAAAATTCTGTTGTGGCATAACCTAGTAAGGGTCACACCGGAAGGAGTAGCAGGTTCATCGAAGCTTGGGTGAAAGCAAAGGGGTTCGCTGGTGAAACTTTAGACTTAGATATATCCCGGAAAGGTGGATGGGTCTAGGGAAGTAACAGGTTCCCCAATGCTTGAGTGAAGGATAGGCAGAAGAGATCTATGCGTAGTGTGTGAAAAGTAAATGGAAGTAGATTACTTGCAGTGAAACAAATTCTTTCCTGTCTAGACACTTGAGTACAGTGGTGAATGTGTATTCGTTGTTAAATAACCAAGCACTAGCACTTTAGAAAGAAAGTTTCCGTTACCTTGTGAAGGAGGGAGTCAGTCGCGAAGCTGCTCTGACGTCACTCTGTGCCGCGCTGGGATTGGTAGACGCAGCGGGTGTGTAGCGGAGCTGGAATTGTAAAGGAGGGGTGAGTGCCGAAGTGTGAGAACTGTCTCGCGAAAAGGCCGTGCACCCATTGGTCGAGATTATTTGAACCCGTGCACTTCATTGGTCGCACGAAAATAAAAGACGCACTTGGATTTGGGAGTGATTTTGTATACAAAGGTCACTCGTAGGAATCGTATGTGGCATTCGTATAGACCGCATACCAGACCTGATCCTCGGTGTTTAGGGTTCGAGAAAGATCAGTTTAAAGGTGTTAAAAACGACATTATGTACGGAAACAAGAGAAAATTGTCTCTTGTAAATAAGGTAAAGAATTACTTCAAAAAGGACAAGCCGATTAGAACCAGAGAAGGTATTGTCATACCTCCACCAAACACTCCCGCATCTTTCATGATGTTTGATAGAGGGTACAATACGTGTGTGTGGTTAGAAAACTGGGCAGAATATACAAAGGATGACGGAATCTTGGCTTTTCCGTCAGAAGGTACCTTTAATGGCAGGATTCTATTTAATTTGAGAACCCGAATGAATGATTTACATCCCAGACCTAGATTAATGCAGTACGAAGCTCTAGAAGAATGGGAGATCGAGGCTTTTGAAAGAGATAAGCCCCGCATGGATAAAGGGTTAACTAAATTTTATCCGAAATTGAAGCAGGAAACTCGAGACAGAAAGATGAAACAGTGGAGACAGAGTATGATTGTAGAAGGACTGTTTCCAAAGATGCCAATGGGTGGTCCTCCTGGGGGGGAAAAGAAGACAGAACAATGTAAACACTGGGTGCCCATTGGGGAGTCGGATGATGAACTGTTAGACGACATGTTTATAAGAAGTCCACCTCCTTATAATGAAGGACACCGACCTTCTAGTGAAGGGGATGTTTCCCGAAGACCTCCTCCCCAAGATGAGGCCAGATCTGCAAGTGTAGGAGGGAGTTGCCAAATACCTCCCTATACCGAGAGTTTAGGACCCGTAGATACGAGAGATATTTAACCCAGAATGCCCACTAGTGGAGAGATGAGGTACTCACGTGAAAAAGACTTTTGCTTTCGCCCTCCCTACGGAGGTGAGGCGAGACCCTCAAGTTCAGGAATGCCATTCTTACAACCTCAAGGTGAGGAAGCACCAAGATCCCTAAGTATAGGACGTTTGTTCCCAAGACCAAATTATGGTGAAGGACCAAGTGAGATGCATCCCACTGCCCCAAGTTATGTTCCGACTTTGACCCCGCAGGTATTACATGAAAAATCTTTAGACAGATTATTAGAAGAAAAAGAGCGAGGGGCTCTAGCAAAACAGAGAACTGAAATAATTCAGAAAATCTCCCAGTTAAATACCAGCCCTGAAGCACTGACTATCCCAGTAACTATTGGACCAGTGGTTCCGTTGTATGGGGATCGACAGGGGAGTCCAAAGACTCCAGTTATTTCCCCAATTATAGCGCAGCCGAGATCAGAACCCTTAATCGTAGATGACCAGACAAGTGAATGCGAATCTGAAGTCTCGCTAATGGATCTGCCCATTAGGGACACCAGGAAAGGAAAGCAGAAAAGGCATAATCCTTTCAATACGAGGGAGATTCAAGTGGAATCAACTTCGGGTACTAAGAGTGTCACTCCAGTGACTCCTGAAGAAATCGAGAGATGGAGTCAAGAATTGGAAAAACAAACTCCTCAGTCGAAACCTCTAGATCTTTACAAGCTGAGAGTAGAAATAGAAGAACTGATTAAATACCTACTCGGAGGAAGAGCTGCTGTTTATCTGCAAGAGTCTTACCCGAAATACCAGAGTGCTCCATGAAAAGCTGACCGACACTGCAGCTAGTATGGGAATCGATATATCAAAATCGAAACCTTTGCAAAAACCGTACAGAGCAGATTTTTCAGACAAAGATTTAGAAAACCTGAATGTGTCCGGGAAAAAGGCACAGGTCAAAGAATTATTGACAGTACTGCAAAAATGGGGAGATGTAGAAAAATGGAAAGCCAGATGGGCCAGGAAGAAAGATGAGGCTCGATCCAAACAAACGACTCCTGAATTCGTTCTAAGGGAAGCAGACAAGCCAGAACAGTTATACCCTATGCGCGAAGTGCCAGGTGGAAAATATGTGCACGTTCCCTGGTCCAGATAGGATATTGTGTCCTTTACCAATGACTTCCCGAAATTAAGAGAGAAGCCTGTGGATTGGTACAGACAGGTAGAAAGATTTGTAAAGGTGCAAAAATGCCTATGGAAAGACCTGGATGGGTTTTTTGACATAGTGGTTCCTGTGGATTTATGGACCGAGTGTAAGATTGCCATTGTTTGGCCTAGTGAGGAATACCCAAGGGACCCTGTCACGTGTGCACCCTCTCCTGAAGTAATGAAAAAATATGAACAGGTAATTCAACATCTGAAGCAAAAGGTGCCTGCTAAGGAAACTGATTGGACCAAGATAGATAGAACCACGGAGGAAAGGGACGAAACTGTGCATTCTTTTTATGAAAGACTGTTGCAGGTGTTTAAAACATACAGTGGTATAGATAACATCGAGATGAAGGATATGACCCATTTCATTGACAGGTTTGTAAACGGTTTAAGACCCGAAATTTGTCAATGGATAAAAGATAACAAAATTGTTTGGCAGTCTAAGAAAATGGATGAGGTCCTACGGTACGCAAAGTACTGTGAGGACGAGATGGCAGAAAAGCGAAAGGCTCTAAAGGAGAAAGTAATGTGGGCACAGGTTAAACTAGCGGAACAACAAGAAAAGCAGTTAAGTAAAATGACTAAAAGTACCCAAAATCAAAGCTCTGGGGGCGGGGGAAAACCCAAAGTAAAAATGAGCAGAGAGGAAGCGAAAAAGAAATTTCCCTGCCACCAGAGCGGAGAAATCGGGCATTGGAGAGACGAGTGTCCATATTTACAGCATGATAATGCCCAAAACCCTGATTTAACTCCACAGACGCAGAATGAAAGACCAAGAAAGACCCAGCCTCAGGTAAAAACCATTCAATTGCCCCGTGCGCCAAAACAGAATTTTAAGGGAAAATCACCGCAGGGTGACGACATAGAGATCTGGGGAGGCAATGAGAACAGAAATGCAGCAACTTCGCAGTATTTGTTAAATGACACTTTTTTCTGTGACAACCAGTACTGACGGGGCCTGAGAGGGGAGGACGAGGAGTGTGTACTTGGCGCCTCCTTGCCGGTAGACCAGTCAGGGCCATACATTGAAGGGAAGGTTGATGGAAATGATGTCACCTTTCTGTTGGACACTGGTGCTACCCGTTCTACTGTGAGAACAGCAGAGGTTCCAAACCTACCCCTCTCGGGAGAAGCAATCCAAGTAGTGGGTGTATCTAATCAATTGATTAGTACCCCCGTTACAGAACCCATGGAGATTACAATAGGGAACTTTAAAGAAATGCATAGATTTGTAGTTTGTGATACTAGTCCAGTAAACTTGCTAGGACGTGATTTGTTGTGCAAAATGAACTGTACCATCTTTTGCACACCAAGGGGGGTCGAAATTCAGACCCCAGATGAAGATGGCATCTACAAATTAATGCTAATCAGACCTGACTCAGAAATCAAACGGATGACTATACAGGATTTACCCGAAGAACTCCAAAAGACTGTGAAACCAGAAGTGTGGGACTTTACAGGAAAGGATGTAGGAGTAATGGCCAATGTAGACCCAATACAGATAGCCATGAAAGAAAATGCAGTTTACCCGAATACCATGCCATACAAAATGAGTGCTGAAGTGAGAGCAGGAGTTGCCATTGAAATACAAAAGTTACTAGGAGCAAACATCATACAAGAAGTACTGAGTAGTCCGTGTAACTCACCCATAATTGGAATCAAGGAACCTAGTGGCAAATACAGAGTAGTGCAGGACCTGAGAAAGGTAAACAAGATCGTTGTTCCTTGCTGTCCTATTGTCCCGAACCCCGCAGTGATCCTGTATCAGATTCCCTGGGATGCTGAGTGGTTCACCGTGATAGACCTATGTCACGCATTCTTTTCAATCCCATTGCACCCAGACAGCAAATTTCTTTTCTCATTTGCTTTCAACAGTCATGTGTATGTTTGGAATCGTGTTCCCCAGGGGTACACAGAAAGCCCCTCTATCTTTAATCAGATCTTGAAAAAATGCCTTGATTCTTTAGTCTTACCTGGAAAGTCTGTTCTGGTGCAATATATTGACGACCTCTTGGTGGCGTCTAAAAGTCATAGAGATTGTGTAATTGACACCATTGCTTTGCTAAACCACTTAGGTGAAAAGGGACACAAGGTGGCCCCTGAAAAATTGCAGTTCTGTTCAAAATCAGTAAAATATCTGGGGCACCAAATAGAAAAAGGCATCAGAAAAGTCACTTCTGAAAGAGTCAGAATAATTCAAAAGATGCAGTTACCCCATACTCAGAAAGAAATCAGAATGTTCCTTGGAGTCGTAGGATATTGCAGGCAATGGATTGTGGGATTCGCAGTCCTGGCAAAGCCTCTGATAAATATGACTAAGAAAGGAGCAAAAGACCCAGTGGAATGGAATGATGAAAGCTTGACAGCTTTTACGAAATTGCGAGATTGTCTGTGTACAGCCCCTGCTTTAGGGATGCCTGACTATTCAAAGGAATTTGCACTGTTCTGTGACACACGAGACAATTGTGCATTGTCAGTCCTAACACAGGAACACGGGTTGACTAGACGACCAGTGGCATATTTTTCTGCCACATTGGATCCAGTGGCTGCTGGATTACCTGGGTGCCTGAAAGCAGTAGCTGCAACTTGCACGAGTTTAGAACAGAGTGAATCCATTGTTATGGGACATCCTGTAACTGTGTATGTTCCACATGCAGTCGTAATTCTGCTGACCCGAACCAAGACCCAGTATCTCACCCCTAGTCGACTGACTAAATACGAGAGGATTCTCGTGGGTGCTGCCAATGTAGTCATCACTAGGTGTAATATCTTGAACCCAGCCACCCTACTACCTGACTCAATGATTGTAGAAGCTGGGGGAGAGAACGAGCATGACTGCATTAACCTGACAGAATTCAGTACTAAACCCCGCCCAGACATTAAAGAAACACCTTTGCCTGTACATGATGAGGAATGGTTTGTGGATGGCTCATGTATGAGACACGAACTGGTGGGTCTAAGTGCTGCATATGCTGTGGTCGCATTAGACAAAATTAAAGAAGCATCATGTCTATTCGGAATAAAGTCTGCACAAGTAGCCGAATTGATTGCATTGATAAGAGCTTGCAAATTGGGAAAAGACAAAAGAATAACAGTGTATACTGACAGCCAGTACTGTTATGGGGTTGTGCATTACTTTGGCCAATTATGGCTACAAAGAGAATTCCTGACTTCATCAGGTACCCCCATTCAAAATGGAAGGGTTGTACAAGATTTACTGGAGGCAATCCAATTACCAAAAGAATTAGCAGTGGTCAAATGTGCTGCCCATAAAAAAGGCCTTGACGCTGTATCGTTGGGAAATGATTTTGCTGATCAAGTGGCAAAACAGTGTGCTAGGGATCGCATGTCAATAAATATCAGATTGGGAGGGACCGGAAACAGCTGCCAACTTATGGTGTTTGAAGAAGTGCCTACCTGGGATGAGGTGAGAGAGTGGCAGCATGCTGTGCCATCGAAAGAGAAAGAGAAGTGGAGGACACTTGGTTGTCGACCAAGAAGTGAGGTTGGTGTCATTGTGGGTCCAAATGGCATGCCTGTGTTACCTAGACACCTACTAGCCTCTATGGCAAGGTTGATACATGGGAATTCACACACTGGTAGGGATGCCATGGTTCTGGTTTTCCAACAAACCTGGTATAATCCGAAGTTCAGGAAAGTAGCAGAATCGCTCTGCCAGAGGTGCTTGACATGTCAGCAGTTCAACGCTGGCAAAAGAACAGTAGTTGAACTGGGGAAAATTGGAAAATCAGGGGGTCCCTTTGTGAGAATACAGATTGACTTCATCACCATGCCTCGCTGTGAGGGAAAGAGATATGTCCTTGTCATTGTCTGCCTATTTTCAAAATGGGTGGAAGCCTACCCTGCCAAACAAAGTGATGCCAGTAGCCAAGTTGTTACTACGAGAATTGATACCTAGGTTCGGGGTTCCAGTCACTATCGAATCAGATAGAGGCTCACATTTTCAGAATGAGGTAATCGATCAGCTCTGTAAAGCATTTGGAATCACACAAAAGCTGCACTGTGCATATCGTCCAGAGGCTTCTGGAGTGGTGGAGCAGATAAATGGCACTATAAAATCGAGATTGGCAAAGATGTGTGACTCTACTGGAATGAACTGGATAAATGCCTTGCCTTGCCTCTTGTTTTGATGGGACTCAGAAGTATTCCAGATCAGAAAACCGGCCTGAGCCCGCATGAAATCCTGATGGGAAGAGTGATGAGACAAGCATGGGTACCAGGATACAAACTGTTAAGCATTACTGATGATTTGGTACTTGAATACTGCAAGCAACTGGGTGACCAAGTGCGTTCTATCTCTCGCCAGATTGGGGAAGACGCCGTCGCCAACCCGACAACCCCAGTTCACAAGTTGGTTCCTGGTGACTGGGTTAGAATCAAGAAGCACACTCGATCGAGTTGCCTTGCACCGAGGTGGGGAGAAAAGCGCCAAATAATACTGGTGACCACGACAGCGGTGAAGTGTGCAGGTGTTCCCAAGTGGATCCATGCCAGTCATGCACAGAAGGTAATTCCCGACAAGGAACCTGGAGCCGAAGGTTGTCCAGCTGAGGGGTCTGCAGACGTTAGTCCTGAAGTAGCTGATGACGAACAACCGAGCACCAGCCAAGAAAATTGGATACCCATAATCGACCTAACCGAAGACCAAATCAGAACAAGAGAGCGAACCTACGAAGACAGAGAGTGGAATAGAGAGGACGAGATAGGCACAGGCGAAGACCCTCAGATTATTGAGATTCACATCAAGTCTGAGGACGAAGAGGAAGGTCAGACAGGGACAGAGCAAGTGATCGACACACCTCCACTAACTCCTGAAATTGAAAAGGGACAGACTAGAACTAGTGTAAAAGTTCGAGCAGAAGAAAATCAAGGGATCGAAGTGCTTGAACAGGATCAGATAGAACTAGAAGAACGTGTTCAGGACGCAGAAACAGAAACATTCGAAAGCCAAAACCAAAATTCACCTGAACCAGGCCAGCTTAGTAACCAGGCAGAAGAAATAGATACATGACCTGGGACTAGTCAGACAGGGAGGGAAGAGATAGAAGCAGAAGTGCCACAAGCAAATGAAAATAAAAGAGCATTAGAAGAAAGCCAAATCTCAGTGCCAGCTAAAAGACTCAAGAAAAAGAAGAATATCGAACCAAGATATATTAAGAGACTAAGACTAAGAATAAAAACAGTAGAAGAGAAACTTGCAGATAAAAGGAAGAGTCCACGAATTGCAGAGCAAACTGGAGAAAGCTCCAAAAGAAGGAGTGATTGAATAAAAAGACTGAACGAAAAATACCAAGATCCTGAATGGACCTATTTAATTTTGGAAGATTTCGAGGATCTTGAAATCTCTGACGAAAGTGACGGAGAACAGATTGCTGATCTGTCTGCCGAAGAAGACGAACTCACCTGAAGGTGTGTAAAATAAACTACCTGTGTAAAGTTACAAAGAGGGGTTGAAAACCTCATCTGAGCAAAATGTCTGATTCAAACGTGAATGGAAGGCCTAGACGCAGTTGTTGCAAAACATGCTGCAAGGTATGCATCTGTAGTATAGCTATAGTATTAATAGTTTGGATAGGATTAACAGTTTTCATTGCTTTTATGGAGAGCAAAAATACTAATATTGACCCTACTCAGATTACTGACACTGAAGAACTGACAACACGAAGTGTAGAAAGACGTGAAAAGGCACTCAGACAAACAAAACGAGACTTAGAAGCACCAGGAGAGGAAGGACTACATTATCACGGAGTAAAGAACCAGACTCAGTTAAATGTTTTTGCAAACCTCTTAGTGCACTATGTAGAAACTATGGAGATAGAAGACTGCTATGTCTGCATGAAGCTACCCACTTCTTTAGCTGAAGGCGTGACTTATCATCACCTACCCTTGACTTATGGAATTTCCTGTAGTATTTTAGCAAGCTTATTTTACAAAAGAGGACCGTTACAGTACTATTACTCTAACAATGACGTGATATTTTCTGAACTTCCTATACGTGGAAATCTAAATCCTGTACATACTAAAAGTGACGTTACACGTTATATGGGAGAATACTTTCTGACTGTAGGCACTATAGACTTAAATGAAGCACACAGAGACAACTTGACCTGTTCATTACACGAACAAGAGAACATTTTCCTAAACATGGCAGAGAAAAGAAGGGAGAGTTTCCAAAGAAAGGCAAATGATAAAAAGCAGAAAACTCCTAAATGGGCTGAAAACATGGAAAGCACCTCAAATGGTGGGGCTGGTCCTGCTTTGTTGCTGGATTTCGAAAAGAAAGGGAAACTCTGTCTTCACCGCGAGAAGACTAGGTATTATAATAACATTTTCATTGGTTCCAGTCAATGTGAGCACAATTACAAGGTAATTGGAGGTTGGGGTTTCAAAAATGGGTCAGAACCTGTGTTTCCCTGAATTTATTATATATGTGGAGACAAGGCTTATTTCAAATTGCCGGATCACTGGTATGGAAGCTGCTACTTTGGCATTGTGTTCCCGAAAATATACCATGTGAATAAAATTGCTGGAAACAATGAAAACACTAATGGCTTAGTGCGTAGCAAAAGAGAAAGTGTAGGTGAAATAATGGGTAGTATTTTTAGTGCACTGATACCTGGAGTGGGAGTGGTTCTGAACACACACAGAATTTGCAAATTATCTACAATAGTGGATGTGCTGTCTACTGACACAGCTCATGGATTTCTATTGGTCAATACCGAAATGGTTGCGATCAGATCAATGGTTTTACAGAACAGACTTGCTCTTGATACCTTATTAGCAAAAGAGGGCGGAGTCTGCCGGATGTTGAAGGCGCAACATTGTTGCACTTATATTCCGGACAAAAGTGTACAGATCAAGAAATATGTGAAAAACATTACTAATTTGGAAAGGGAACTCAAACCACTCGAGGTTGACAGTGCCTGGAAGAGACTGGTTGATGGTCTCTCCAATGTAGGTCATTGGTTTGCTAGTTTAGGTAAAAGCTTATTGTTTAAGGTGCTGATGCCAATTGGAGTGATAGGTTTTATCCTATTCCTCATATTCGTTTGTTGCAAATGTCGCAAACACACAAAGAAATACCCAGTGAATGCGAGAGGTGTGAAAAGGAGTGTGGATGAACTTGAATTGGAAGAAATGAATAATCAGATTTACAAAAAAGTGAAAAATTCTCACCCTACCAAAGATGCGAAAGAAAAATTGAATCGCCTGTTGGAAGAGATTGAGTTGTACAAGGTGTGAGAAAAGTTGGCATCTGGTTCCATTTTTGTTTGTGATGATAGTAAATATCATCAAAGAGGGGATTGATAGAGCAAGATTTCGCATCGCGGCTTGCTCGAGTCATGAACCTCGAATCTGTTATAACCCGGTAATAAAATTCGTATGTTGTACTAATTTCCCTTTATTTTGAATATGTGTGTATCTTAGTGATGCTTGCCTATGTGTTTTACTAAAACGATTAACTCTCGTCCCTAAAAATGGCCGCTGTTTGGAATTTGCTTCTGCGCATGCGTTAGTCACACTCACGTGACGTGACGTAGTTGTAGTTTTGGTGGGAGAATATGCGCATGTGTAATAGCCTTAAGATGGCTGCTTATGTATTAACGTGGTGAAGCTCGTGCAGATGCTCTCGTGTTATTGTGTGTTGCTCTAACCTATAATCGCATAGTATATTTTTATAATGAGAAACCATAAGTACACAATCATGGTATGTAGTATATTCATTTATTTCTATGTTTTAATTTGTTTTCGCTTACTTTTCATGTATCATGGTAAACGGGGGGTCCGAATGGGTCGAGAGCCATCTTGAAGGTCCCTTCCGTGCATGATCGCGCAGCCCAGGGAGAAGTAGCCTTGAGCAGTGGAACTCAGCCAGCTGGCAGCCACAGACAAGATGCTCCTGTGAAAGCCACCTCTGACCCAGGAGGATGGAGAAAAGTGTTCCTCACTTGCTACATTTGTAATTTTCTATTGTATTCTGTGCTACTTTTCTGTGGGAACCCCAAACTTGCTAGGCGGTACCCTAGAATGTAAATTAGGACTTGGAGAGGTCTGTTCTGATTGGTGTGTTAACCCATCCTACCTTAGGACCAATCGAAATTGGGGATTTTGACACTTTGCAACATTTGGGGGTGGTACACTGACCCAAAAACAGTATAACTAGCCTAGGTTCACCTAGGAAATTTGTCCGACTTGTCTGAATAGCTGACCTGTCACTGACCCAACGCACTCAATAGGTGACTGAATTTACAGAGCACTGCGGAGCACTCTGTTTGAAATTTGACCATAGACTCAAAGGTTTTACTAAACCGTAAGTGCTGGCGGAGCACTTTTACTGGAGAGTTCGCTAACCCAATCGGGGTCCTGACTGATAGCTGCAGAGAGGGTGGAGCGCAGGCGTTGCTTCCAAACTGCGGGTGCTGGTCGTGTCCTGGTGGTCCTGTCCTGATCCTAATCTGGTTTTCCTGTCCTGTCCTGGGGTGTCCATTCTGCACCTGGCTGTCCCATTGATGACTGTCCTTCCTTGGGGTATTTCCTGTCCTGACTGACCCGTGGCCATGGTTGGTTTTCACACCAGTCTAGGTAAATATATAGCTGAGAATTCTATACTGCACCTTACTATTTTTCTGTCTTTGCTTCAATAAAGACACACCTTTGCATATGATAATTTCCATGCTTTTCGCAATCATTGCATTTGATAAGGGTCATTTACGTTTAAATATATAGCATGTTCCTATGTTACCCTACCTTTTAGAAATCATTTTCTCCATTGCTGTTTAGAATTTTCTGATGTGGTCTATAATTTTCTCTTATAAAACCGACTGAAGTAACTTTCTAGATTTATAGCGTGTTCCCTTTTCTTACCCGTCCTATAGATGTATAGGATCTCTAAGTTAACCCATACTTTGAGGTACTTCCCAATAGTGTAACTCTAGTACGTGCATAAGTTTGCCCATCTATAATTGTCCATCCTTAAGTTTCACTTCGGAACCTGCATAGTATATCCTTGTTTCCATCTCATATTAGCTTTATAAATGGTTGCCTTAGCATTCTTTCTATACGGATATGTTATTTTTGTCATCTTGGTCATTGATTGCCTGTTAACAATAAATTGTCTAATTTCCGAACTTGAACTTTAGATAAAATTTCTTAAAACTTCCCAGTTGTCCGTGGTCATTTTAAAATTATTCAAAGTTTTATGAAGTTGGGTTTGTATTTTGCCTGCCTTTCTTTACAGCTAGCTCCCTGACCCATCGTGGTCATAGGTACCCGTAACGGTGGATGGTAAGTCGGGTACAATAGAACTGAATAGGAAGGAATCAGGGTTGCTGGTAGTTGGTTTATGAGGTCACCTGATTAATGTATATGGTGAATTGAAATTTATGGGCCCGAGAACTATATGGTGAAATTATTGGTCGGGTGACCCACGATCTCTATCACCGGCTCCGTGGCCTTGGGCAGAGATAACCAAATGTTGCTATTGCAGGTGCAGATGCCTCTTGTGTGAGGCCATTGTTCACCCTCTCCGGGGTCCAGTACTTTTCCAGTATTGGCTTGTTTTTACTCTGCTGTACCATGTTATAATGTATTACTGTGATGAGATGAGTCAGTCCTCTCAGCGCACTCCTAGGGGTGAGGTCGGACAGGGCCCTCTCATATGGGGGTTTGTGGCCTAATAAAATACTTTGTTTATTCTTCTCCACTGTCCGGCTGACTTCTTACTTGGTAATTATAGGTGAGTGCGGTAAGTCACTCTGGTGGATTTGAGCCACGCTTATCACCTACACGACAAAGGGCCAGCATACATCAACACATGCATGACCTTCTACCAACTGACCAGACACCTAAGACCCACCTCCCTCTTCATCGCAGACACCACCGGAATTCTCACACCTGGTGGCCAAAGTCTGGATTTGCCTTCTCCTGCAACTCAGGACTGTATATCCAGTGAACGATTTACAATGAAAAGTGGAGAAAGGACACTTGACATACATGTATTGAATTGGATATTTAAAGAACAACTGGTTTGAAAAGTAGTGCAAGGAATGGCTGAACACTGGAAACAAGTCAGGGCACAAATCAAAAAAGAAGCATGGATAAATGGAAACACCTTCAACACCACAACTAATAATAACAAAACCACAGACTCATGCATACCTGTATACACAGAGCTGTGCACTCCAGCACAGCTGACAGCATGAGCCATCCACATGCAAAGGCTTGAAGGAATGTGAGTGGTATTGACTAGAACAAAGCTGACAAGCTCTGAGAAGTGCTCAACAGCATTTGCATACATGTCCAACTGGCACATCTACCCATGCAAATGTTAGAAGAAGGAAGTGAACCAGAAGGAAAGGGAGTTTCTGATTCTCCAATGGCTTCATCAGCAACATTTTATTATTTCATTAGAAAATATTTGAACAATGTTTTTTGAATGTATAAATCAATAGTGTTGAAGCATTTTTAAAAATGTGTTCTGCATTTAAAATAAATGTATAAAATTAATTTAGATTAATATTTACCATAAACATAGTCTTGCAATTTGTTTCTCTATTTAATCTTTTTTGTATTTTTCTCTATAACATGGGGAGTCTCCACAGCCAGAGTGAAGGTCTTCCCTTGGTAAAGTATAGAGAAAATTAAAAATGTTTATTAAACTTTATAATAAGTTAATACAGATATGTTGAGCGCTCTGGGGTCAGAATCAGCATCCATAGTACTACATCCTTACACAATGTCATTAGTCCAATTTTACAGGGCACATGCTGAGCAGATGGAGCCACATCTGCTGGCCATGCATGGGGAAGCCAGGGTGATTGCCCCGCTCAGTGCGGGAAGCTCTCATGGTCACACTCCTTAAACCCAACAAATCACCTAATCAGTGCAACTCCTATAGGCCCCTATCCAAAATAAATTAAGACGGCAAAATAATGGCTAAGATGATTGCGACTTGCATCCTCCTGCTCCTCACTGATGTGGTGAGGCAAGACTAGTCAGGTTTTGTTCATGGATGCCCCATCGCCCACATACTTTGCACTCTCTATGCCATGCTACATACCTTAGACCCTGGCTCTTGGTGGTGGCAGTCTTCGTTGATGTCACAAAGGCTTCTCACTCTCTGGAATGGCCTTACTTGCTTGGAGTCTTGCGGCCTGTGGGCTTCAGGTCTGGCTTTCTCCAATGGGCCCACTCTTGTGCAGCCCCCCGACCGCCTACCTCCATGTTAATGGGAGAGTCTTAGATCCCTTTCCAATATGTAGAGGCACTAAGTAGGGCTGCCCTCTCTCCCTACTCCTTTCTGCCATCGCCATGGAGCCACCAGCAGCCAGATTGCGGCAACATTATGCCTCGCGCTGCCTCAATTATACGGCACGGAGGTTAGTGGTTTCCATGTACACGGATGACGTGACGCTCTATGTCAGAAACCTGGCCACTAATCTTATACACATACTACGTGAGTTAATGCGCTTCGAGGCTCTGACGGGGATCGCCACCAGCTGGTCAAAATTGATCATTTGCCCCCTCATGGTGCACATTGAGAGCTTCCCCACTGAACACCCTCTTGCATGGGCAGATAAATGTCATATTACCGACTTCTGGATACACCCAACTCAACAGCAACCACACACAGCGATAGAGGTGTCAACACCACCATCCACCATGAATTGTGTTGCGCCAGAGCACCCAAGGGGGGAGTTTGAATGGATTAAGTGCATGCTGGGGGCCTGGGGCCCCCTCCGCTGGAGGGCACCCTTGGACTGTCTCTGTTCTACTGGCCTCCATGTTGATAACAACCCCACGTCTGCCTCCGATCGAGGATGGGCTTGTGCAGAACCAAGCGCAGGCTGGGCCTAACATCAATGGGGGGGTCTATCCCTACAAGATTTGCAGACCCGTGTCCCCTGCACGCCACTAGACACATTTCTTTATTTTCGAGTGCGCAACGCATGTAGGGTCGCAGACATCTCTTACCCGCACAAGCCCGCCACTCTGCATGCCATTGACTGCATACTGGGTGCCCCCTCCCACCGCCGACTTATCACCCGATTGTATTCTACAATGCAAGACAAAGCCCACGTGGTTAAACCCGCTGCACTGGCGAGGTGGAACGCGGATATAGGACCTGACCTGACAGAGGAGAGATGGTGGTACTCAGTGCTTGAATGGAAAAATAGAAGTACAGGTACTCTGGACCAGAGTACCTGCTTGTTTCTGAGAAGTGCCGGTACTCTCCAATTAAAAGTATAGCATTTCTCTTGAGAAATGCTGGTACTCTCCCTCTCAAAATAAAAAAGTGCTGCTACTCCGTACCGGACAGTACCGGCCCATTTAAAGCACTGGTTATACTGATGCTCCGAGACCAGCATGCTTTCCCTAGCTACAGACTAAGGCTCATCCATCTTAAATTTCGCCACCGCATCTGTTGCACCCCGGTCATCCGGCACCATTTGGGTCTGGCACCTGGGACACAATGTGTGTGCTGCGGAGTTGCGAATGCAGACTTTGTGCACCTTGCTTGGCATTGCCCCCATGGCTCTAGATTCTGGCTTGCAAGGTTTAACTGCATCAATGAGATATTGTGGGCCCTGGACGCCGCTCATGGCATTATTGGGACATGTCAAGGACACCCCGGCTGGCACCCGCCACCTGTCAGCAGTGATGCTACCATTGGCCAAGCTAAAAGTGCCAATGCATTAGGGTGAGCGCAGAGCTCCAACCTGTAAGGGCTGGCGGAAGGATGTGACTTACTCCCAGGAAAGGCTGGAGCAATAGTGGGTGTTGCAGCCTGCTGGTTCCTGCCCCCGAGACTTCTGGAGTCCTTTCAGCAATTACCTTGCACTTCAAGCAGTGTGAGAGGCACCCTTGTCCCTCCAGACAGTGCACCCATAACATCATAAGGTCTGAATGCACCTCTATAAACTCACTACTGCCCCAATAAATGTCACCATATGCCAATGTTAGTTGATGTACATGTCCATGGGAATTATTGTTTTTCTTTCCTTTGTAATCTTGATTGTTATTACTGATGAAAACTTAAATGAAAGCAAATATTAAAAAGCTAGCATCCAGCCAGGAGCCTTAATACAGGCTGTGTTGACTCCTGAATCAAACCTGCTTCCAAGATAGAACATCTAATAAAGGCTGGGATGACTCCTGACTCAAACTAGCATCCAGCCGGGACACTGGGGGATTATAATAATTTGCTCACTTCAATAAAGCTCCCTTTTTGCTAGACCGCATTCACCATCAGAGCAAATATCTCAAGTCCATTCGGAATCTTTCACCTTGAATCAATCCAAAGGAAATATTTGGGGATCACTTCCCATTCTATCTGGGTGAATGCAGCGTGGGGATAATAGCGTTGCTGTGGAGGTCAAAAACAAGCCCCAAAAAGTAGAATATGTCAATGGGGTAGAAAGCAATAGAGATGTGTGAATTTACAGAGCTGACCATCCTGCTTCTCCAATGGCATCACTTTGGGACTTTACTACATAACCTGGACATCATTTCTTCGGCTCTTAAATTCCACTCCGATAAATTGGAGCTCCAGGTGGATCTCCTTAATATCCTGGTTGTTCATGTTATGGGCATCGATAATAAATTAGAACATTGGAATGTTGGGAGCTCCATTGAAAACAATTGAGTACTCCGGGCTTATAATGGCTGGTAGAAGCCTGGAGCTCCAACATTTCAATGTTTCTCTGTTCACAGCTCTGTCTGTGAAAAAATGCTACAAGGAGCCGGAGGGGATTCCAATCCTCTCACGCTCCCCTAAGGCTTTGTTCTTTTTTTTTTGTTAGAACATTCTGGATCTAGTGGCAGAATGTTCTAATAGCCTTATAGCCCTTAGTAGCTGGGCTATACCGGCTATTAAAGTCCCTCTCCCTTGTTTAAGGCCCTCGCCTTCGGCTCGGGGTCTTTAACGCTGGAGAGGGCCTTTAATAGCCGGTATAGCCCTCTACGGCGGGCTATAAGGCTATATTAAAGACGTTTGATTAAATGATCCTCACTCACAAAGTGGGCTGTTCCTGTGACCAGTTACCACACCTGCTCATGTTCAACTACACCGGGTCTCCTTACCTTTTACTCATCAGTGCTCTCTGCTATAGTTATGTTATGTTATGTTATAAATTTTGTAGAGTTCACGGCTGCCCCAGCAAAGGGGCGTCCCGGCGCTGAGATCAGAAAACTGCAAAGCAAGTCACAAAGCGAGACAGCGTATAACGAGGGAAGAGGTAAGTATTCACAGCTGTCCGGAATGGCAGGGAGGAATTTCTACTGCGAATGGAGATGGGGAGCGCATTCCTAAGCTTCGAGTCCAACACATGAAAAGAGCACCCACCAGCACCAGCCCTCCTAACCCTAGGAACAGCCACAAGATTCTGTCCCATAGAACGAAGTTGGCAAGAAGGGATATAGAAGGTTTGAAGATTAATCAGGATACAAGGTGAAGAAAAATGAAGAATTTTGAAAAGTAATACAGAAGGCCATGAACTCTAAGCGCTTGGCCAAGGGCAGCCAATGAAGGCGGTGGATGGCATTAGAGGTAGGACACCTTCTCGGCAGACCAAAGAGAGCTCGAGCAGCTACATTCTGAACCCTTTGTAGTCTGACAATCTCAGACTGATTGACCCCCAAATAGAGGAAACTGGCATAGTCCAGTCTTGACAGAATCAAGGCCTGGATGATAATCTGCCTGATAGGGGGATCAAAAAAGCCCAACAGGGGCTTAAGCCCTCGCAGTAGCCCAAAACAAGCCCCTGCCACCTTCTGGGTTTGGGTTCGAAACAGAGGGCGGAGTCTATCCAGAACCCTAGGTTTTTTATAACCTGTTTGGTGCTCACTGTTCTGGAGGAAGTCAAAGGTACCGGTCTCTGGCATTAAAAGTGCCCCCCCCCCCCACCCCACCAGGTTGTACTGTATGGAGAAGTCCACATCAGAGGTGAAAACGTTAGTATTGACATACACAACCTCCCCTTTGAATGGTAAGGGATCAGCAGTTCTAATGAGGCTGCCCAGCCCAGTGAGATACCTTCTAGTCCTGGGACTACAAACATTGCCCCACTGTCTATAGGGTTGCCAAACCAGGCGCTCTCCGCACCCACTCTTTCTCAAAGGATGCTCTCAAAAAGGGAGAAAAAACAGTAGAGGAAAGTGAGAAAGAACCAGGGTAACCGAGTTAGTCATCCTAGGGCTAAAGCCGATGAATCCGTCAATCCAACATTAAGTTCCACAACATTGGCCGTTCCAGCACCTCATTTAAGTGAGAATATACCACCAAAGGGAAAGCAGACCTACCCCATTTTCCAGCAACCGTTGCACCAAAGCCTTCTCAATTGCAAGCCGGGGTGGATAACTGCAAACAAGAGTCAATTCGTAACCCACAGGGGTCTTCTCAGTTTTGTTTAGCGACCCAGCCTTATTCACAGACTACTTCCAGTCGGGAGACATCCTTTACATCCAATGCGATACAGTGCATGGCATTATGACGCAGTCGTTACAACGACTGCGTAGTTACATCACAAAGCATTACAACGCAATTTGTTACAATGACTTGCTGAAGGGGTCAGACGGTGTTGGATTTAAAATCCAACACCTTCCCTACTGTTGCACAGACTGGAGTTGGAATAGTAAATTATACTATTCCAACATCCATCACCCCCTACAGCAAGTTGTAATGGTATGTGATGTAATGACAGGGTCGTTGTAACGACCGCGTGGTAATGGCATGAGATGTATCGCCTATTCCTTCCAGGCACCCTTCTCCGGCAAAGCCAACAGAGCCGTCTCTGCTTCCTTTCAGACCTCCTGGCAACTCCATCATTTCTACGGAGGGTGCCGTGTCAAGCATCCAGCAAGACGACTACAATCATGCTAACACTGAGGGAACAGCTTTACATATTCACCTGATGGACCAGCAAGATGTTAGTGGTTGGACCCTTAATACCTTATCCCACCATCCCTGCTTCAGGACCCGCGGCATAAGCCATTGAACATGGACTGTCCCACTAATAAGGAACCTGCGATCCATGCTGGGGCTACTGAGCAGAATACTGGTGAGGCAACATCAGCCGGCCCAGAGGCAATAGAAGTTCTCACCTGCACATGAAGAAACCAGTGTTGATGCCCAGCTACGCATCTAAAGACAATCATGACATACTCAATAGGAGCGCTATTCTCAAACTGATGGCACCTTAGTGCGTCTGGAACATAAAACATCAAATGAACTCAAATTGGAGGAGTTTAAGCCTCACTCCATAATGTGAAGACTGATCCAATCGGATGTATGACGTTGTAAGGCATACAGTCACAACGCATACCATTACAACAAAACTTTTACAACGCAGGATCCATTACAACGCATGCCATTACAACGCAGATGCTATTACTACGCATGCCATTACAACGTTAGTATGGGTAAGTATTTTTTTTTATTTTAATTAATGGGAATGTAATATTAGTGTAAATGTTGGATAGGGTAGGGGTTAAAATGACTATTCTAACTCCAGGGGGTGTAATAGTAGGGTAAGTCTTGGATAGTATAGGGGTTAAAATTAAATTAAATACTTCCCATACTTACGGTGTAATGGCATGCGTTGTAATAGAATCTGCGCTGTAATGGCATGCGTTGTAATGGCATGCGTTGTAATGGATCCTGCGTTGTAAAAGTTTTGTTGTAATAGTAGTGCGTTGTGAAAGTTGCATTGTAATGGCTGTTTCCCGATCCAATCAGGAAATTGCCAATCAGGTTTCAAACTATAGGGATTAATTCTCTGATGGGGTATTGAGGTTGCATTTCAGAACCCCCCATGCATCATACCAAACCCTTAACATCCGAGTTCAATGAACCCTGCTTCCACCCACAGAGGCGTTCTTAGAGGAGTGGTTGGCACTGAGCAGCATAGGAATGACTATGAGCATCTGCACGTTACCAGTGTTCATACTAATGGTCATTCTCGACAAGTTGTCAGGATGGTAGCTAGGGGCCCTGGTGCAAATGGGAGACCCGTAAAGCATGAAACTTACACTCGCACTTTATTCCTGGTCAACCAAATGCTGAATTCAGTCTAACGCTGGGAAAACTAAGCGATGAGTGTCTCAGGTCAGCCGCCGGTAGCACTCCATTCAAAGCTACCATCTCATCTATACAGCAGGAGTTACCTGTTGCGGTTAGAGTGAGTAGTGCGTAAATGCCCTGTAGGATGCCTTACTAGGGGGTGCTCCTGTGATCTTTCTCTCAATCCTCGTGATGTAGAATCTCAACCCCAGGGCTCCCAAGCCGGGAGCCTCTAACACAGGCTGTGATGACTCCCGACTCAAATCAGCATCCAGGCTGGAGCATCCAATACGGGCTGTGATGACTCCTGACTCAAACCATCATCTAGCTGGGAGCTTCTAACACAGGCTGTGGTGACTCCTGACTCAAACCATCATCTAGCTGGGAGCTTCTAACACAGGCTGTGGTGACTCCTGACTCAAACCATTTATTTATTTATTTATTTTTAAAGCGCGACTTCTACCCGTGGGTGTCTTGGCGCTACGGCTCAACTTATTGTCTCAGTGGGAACATTATCAGAATCCAAAAGTGTGAAAGTGGAAAGGGGATCATTGATCGAACAGCCAGGTCTTCAACAGTTTTCTAAATCGAAACAGTGAAGGGGTAGATCTAATCGCCATCGGAAGAGTATTCCAAAGTCTGGCTGCTGTGTTTGTAAAGCATCTGTCTCCCCATGTAACGGTCCTAGTCCGTGGCACCGTTAATTGGTGCGAATATTCGGATCTAAGTGGTCTGGTAGGGCGATAGAGGGTGAGCTTCTGCTTAAGATACTCCGGCCCCAGACGATGTAGCGCTTTAAAAGTAAGGCATAAGGTTTTAAATCTGATCCGATTTTTGACCGTTAGCCAGTGGTAATTCCTGATTACTTACTTAATCGGTTTAAATTTGGGAGTGCCTGACAGCAGCCTTGCCGCTGCATTTTGAATTAGTTGTAATTTGGCAACCACCCGCGATTGAGCATTTGCAAATAAACCATTGCAGTAATCCAGGGATGAGAATACCAGGGAGATGACCACCGTTTTCCCAGCATTCTCTGGAAGAAATGGTAAAATTTTCCTTAAAAGCCTGAGTTTAAGGAATGCTGAGGATGCTATCTGATTAGCATGGTTTACGAAATTCAGTTTTTCGTCGAAGATTATCCCTAGGTTCCTGACCTTCTGAACGGGGGTTGGCAAGGCTCCAAGTGATGGAGGCCACCAAACTGAAGACCATAGAGGAGACAACCTTCCAAAAATAATCACCTCGGTCTTTTCTGAGTTGAGCCTTAAGCAATTCCTGGCCATCCACTCCTTAATTGCCAACATGCCTTCTTGAAACCGAGCCGCCACCTCTTCTCCATCATTATTGATAGCAAGCACCAACTGGGTGTCGTCGGCGTATGTGGTAAGGCTCATCCGGTAGTTTTTAATAACCCTAGCTAAGTCCGACACATAGATATTAAAAAGTGTCGGACTTAGGGATGAGCCTTGGGGAACACCACACGGGAGAGCCAAATCGGCTGATTTAAACGATCCCAGTGTTACGGCCTGCGTTCTACCCGACAAAAAAGAGGCAAGCAAAGCCCTAGCCATAGAATGGATGCCCAGCTCTCCGACACGGCCAATCAAGATGGAAAGATTGACCGTGTCCAAAGCCGCAGATAAATCCAGCAGGACCAATACCGCTGTACCCCCTTGGTCTCTGAGTCCTGATGTCATCAGCGGCTTTAATAAGTGCGGTCTCGTTCCCATGCATTTTTCGAAACCCGAACTGAGAGTCGTCGAGTAGTGAGTTTTGTTCAATATACTCTGACAGTTGATTGTTCATTACTCTCTCCACTACTTTAGCTAAAAAAGGCAGGCTGGCAATAGGTCTATAGTTTTTCAGCAAGTTCTTGTCTAGACCGGGCTTTTTAAGGAGTGGTTTTAGTAGTGTGTTCTTTAGCCTATCCGGGAAAACCCCTGATTCAAACATCCCATTGCAGACTTGTGTGATGACTTCACTGATTAAATCAGTTACTGGGGGAAAGATTTTAGGAGGGCAAGGGTCTAGGGCTGAGCCCGTTTTTATAAGTCTGATGATGTCAACTATTTGATCCTCCTTTATCTCTCTAAATTGAGCAAGTGAACAATCACTGTGTTTACTTGGCAAGGTGGATCCGACTTTTGTGGGGTTATCCATCACTGAAAACTTCGAATAGATGTAGTTTACTTTCGAAAAAAAGAAGTTTGCCAGTGCGTCACAAAATTCCTGTGAAAGAGGTGGGCCCAGGTCTGGTGATTTCCCAGCCAGTGATTTTACCACCTCATATAATTGTCTGCTTGAATTTTTGGCATTATCAATTTGTTCCCCAAAATATTTCTTTTTTGTCTCATGGATCACTTTTTTATAGACAGACAGTGTTTCTTTATATACCAATTTACATTTACTATCATAGGCCTTTCGCCAATTTCTTTCGTGGTTCCTACAGACTTGTTTTTTCTTTCTTAGAGTTTCTGAGAACCATGGGGCAGATGGCATTTTACTATTTTTGGAGATAGATTTAATCGGCGCAAGTGCCTCCACCGCACTGCCCAACCAGGCGAAAAACGGATCCACCGCTGTGTTAGGGTCTGCCGAAATAGTGGGACGGGATTTAGTTAGCCACGCTCTGAAGGCCCCGTTATCAATGCCCTTCCAGACTCTAAAAAGTTCTTGAGTTAGAGGGACCCCTTTAGAAATAGGAGCCTGGATAATAGGAATATGACACAAGATGGCATAATGATCGGACCAAGTGAGGGGCAGTATTTCGCGTATTATTAGTTCTTTGATGTTAGAAAAAATGCCATCTAATATGTGTCCAGCTTCGTGAGTAGGTGCGTTTATGAACTGAGTTAAACCCAACATTTCACATTCGGCCAATAGGGATAAGGTTTCAGCATCTTCCATTTTTTCCAAGTGGAAGTTTAAATCTCCTAGGACCATAAAGGTGTCATCAATTGCCAGAGGTTCTATAAGCAACACAAAGGAGGACAGGAATTCAGATTGTGCACCAGGGGGTCTGTAGATGAGTACTCCTTTAAGATTGTATGAGACCGTGAATTTAATGGCAAAGTATAGGGCTTCACAAGTTGATGTAGATATGGGACATATTCTAACCGGATAGATATTCCGGGTAATAATTGCCAAGCCCCCCCCCTTTTTTCCCCTGTCTATCTAGCCGATATGCAGGGAAGCCCTGTGGTACTGCTACCAATAAATCGGGATCGGACGCTTCATCCATCCACGTCTCTGTGATAAAAAGGACATCTATTTTCCTATCCAAAATTAGGTCACCCATCTCCTGCCTATGCCTGGCAAGAGAGCGTGCGTTGATAAGTGAAAATATAATATTCTCAGGTTTGATGGTATGAACATCTGAGAAAGTGTCCTTAGTATTAATGAATGGAAAAGGAGACTTACAGTTCGGACAACATACAGTGGTAACCCCAGAAATAGTTTCGCGGGAGTGTTGCGAACAGGCCGAACTATGGGGTGGTTTCAGCTGCATAATCTCAGCCGAAGTGTATCTAATCCGTTCTGTTAAACTGAAACAGGGGTTCTGGCGCTGGGCGCGGGTCCGGCGCGGAAGGGGGCAGACGGGCTTGCCTTTGGTGCGCCACCGGCGCGCCCGCTGCGCCCGCCCGCTGCGCGGACGAGATGACATTCCCCTTTTATCCCGTGCTGAGGAGGGTGGGAGGCGGCCAGCTACTGGAACGCCACCCTTCCTTTCCCCAATATGGCGGCTGCTCACCCTGTACTCCCCGGCGTCAGCACGTAGTCTGCTGCGCTGTCGACATTGTGGGGAAGCGGCGATTTCAGCAAGTAAGGCTCGCTATATTTAAAAGATGCTCCAAAGTTTTAAACGAAATGCCACAACAGAAAAATAATGCACACTTTAAAAGACAATAATGAGCCCCCGGCTTTCCGCCTCAGGGGTGAGACCACAAGTTAAGTCAGCGCGCTCGCGCTACAGCAGTGTTATATAGTCTGGGAGGGCGGGAGGCGGCCAGCTACTGGAACGCCACCCTTCCTTCCCCCAATATGGCGGCTGCTCACCCTGTACTCCCCAGCGTCAGCACGTAGTCTGCTGCGCTGAGGACAACGCGGGGAAGCGGCGATTTCAGCAAGTAAGACTCGCTATATTTAAAAGATGCTCCAAAGTTTTAAACGAAATGCCACAACGAAAAAATAATGCACACTTTAAAAGACAATATTGAGCCCCCGGCTTTCCGCCTCAGGGGTGAGACCACAAGTTAAGTCAGCGCGCTCGCGCTATAGCAGTGTTATATAGTCTGGGAGGGCGGGAGGCGGCCAGCTACTGGACCGCCACCCTTCCTTCCCCCAATATGGCGGCTGCTCACCCTGTACTCCCCGGCGTCAGCACGTAGTCTGCTGCGCTGAGGACAACGTGGGGAAGCGGTGATTTCAGCAAGTAAGGCTCGCTATATTTAAAAGATGCTCCAAAGTTTTAAACGAAATGCCACAACAGAAAAATAATGCACACTTTAAAAGACAATAATGAGCCCCAAGCTTTCCGCCTCAGGGGTGAGACCACAAGTTAAGTCCATCATCTAGCTGGGAGCTTCTAACACACGCTGTGGTGACTCCTGACTCAAACCATCATCTAGCTGTGAGATTCTAGCACAGGCTGTGGAGACTCCTGACTCAAACCATCATCTAGCTGGGAGCTTTAACACAGGCTGTGGTGACTCCTGACTCAAACCATCATCTAGCTGGGAGCTTCTAACACAGGCTGTGGCAACTCCTGACTCAAACCATCTTCTAGCTGGGAGCTTCTAACACAGGCTTTGGCGACTCCTGACTCAAACCATCATCGAGCTGGGAGCTTCTAACACAGGCTTTGGCGACTCCTGACTCAAACCATCATCTAGCTGGGAGCTTCTAACACAGGCTGTGGCAACTCCTGACTCAAACCATCTTCTAGCCGGGAGCTTCTAACATAGGCTTTGGCGACTCCTGACTCAAACCATCATCGAGCTGGGAGCTTCTAACACAGGCTGTGGAGACTCCTGACTCAAACCATCATCTAGCTGGGAGCTTCTAACACAGGCTGTGGTGACTCCTGACTCAAACCATCATCTAGCTGGGAGCTTCTAACACAGGCTGTGGTGACTCCTGACTCAAACCATCATGTAGCTGGGAGCTTCTAACACAGGCTGTGGTGACTCCTGACTCAAATCATCATCTAGCTGGGAGCTTCTAACACACGCTGTAGTGACTACTGCCTAAACACCATCATCTAGCTGGGAGCTTTAACACAGGCTGTGGTGACTCCTGACTCAAACCATCATCCAGCTGGGAGCTTGTAACACAGGCTGTGGTGACTCCTGACTCAAACCATCATCTAGCTGGGAGCTTCTAACACAGGCTGTGGTGACTCCTGACTCAAACCATCATCTAGCTGGGAGCTTCTAACACAGGCTGTGGTGACTCCTGACTCAAACCATCATCTAGCTGGGAGCTTCTAACATAGGCTGTGGTGACTCCTGACTCAAACCATCATCTAGCTGGGAGCTTCTAACACATGCTGTGGTGACTCCTGACTCAAACCATCATCTAGCAGGGAGCTTTAACACAGGCTGTGGTGACTCCTGACTCAAACCATCATCTAGCTGGGAGCTTCTAACACAGGCTTTGGCGACTCCTGACTCAAACCATCATCTAGCTGGGAGCTTCTAACACAGGCTGTGGTGACTCCTGACTCAAACCATCATCCAGCTGGGAGCTTGTAACACAGGCTGTGGTGACTCCTGACTCAAACCATCATCTAGCTGGGAGCGTCTAACACAGGCTGTGGTGACTCCTGACTCAAACCATCATCTAGCTGGGAGCTTCTAACACATGCTGTGGTGACTCCTGACTCAAACCATCATCTAGCTGGGAGCTTCTAACATAGGCTGTGGTGACTCCTGACTCAAACCATCATCTAGCTGGGAGCTTGTAACACAGGCTGTGGTGACTCCTGACTCAAACCATCATCTAGCTGGGAGCTTCTAACACAGGCTGTGGTGACTCCTGACTCAAACCATCATCTAGCTGGGAGCTTCTAACACAGGCTGTGGTGACTCCTGACTCAAACCATCATCTAGCTGGGAGCTTCTAACACAGGCTGTGGTGACTCCTGACTCAAACCATCATCTAGCAGGGAGCTTCTAACACAGGCTGTGGTGACTCCTGACTCAAACCATCATCTAGCTGGGAGCTTGTAACACAGGCTGTGGTGACTCCTGACTCAAACCATCATCTAGCTGGGAGCTTCTAACACAGGCTGTGGTGACTCCTGACTCAAACCATCATCTAGCAGGGAGCTTCTAACACAGGCTGTGGTGACTCCTGACTCAAACCATCATCTAGCAGGGAGCTTCTAACACACGCTGTAGTGACTACTGCCTAAACACCATCATCTAGCAGGGAGCTTTAACACAGGCTGTGGTGACTCCTGACTCAACCCAGCATCCGGGCTGGAGCATCTAATACAGGCTGCGATGTCTGTAAATACAGGATGTCACATTGCTGAATGAGGAATGTGCAATAACCTGCACACAGAAAGGTAGGATGAGTAATGGGAGAGTCATGATTAGTATGGTGGATTTTTAAATTTGATTTGAATATGTTATGTGACATGGGGGTTTAATGCCATCACATTAATAACTCAAATTGCACCCATTCTGGCTGTGTTGCTCAGAGAAGCCGGGGCCTCCGCTTGCAATCTTGAAATAATGTAATTCCCACGACAGGAAGATCTGTCACTTGTTTATTTCATGCTCTTCACTTAGCAGCTTTACTGTCAAGCTGTTGTTTTGAGATGAAGTAGGGATATTAATTGGAATTTACCTAATGTCACTCATCTTCAAAAGATGGTAAATGAACCTGCAGTAAAGTACCAGAAGCAGTCGCGATGCAGCGCGTGCGGCTTATGCTGAGAACCCCAACCCCAGGCCATTTAGTCCTTGGTGACATGGAGTCAAGGTGGCAGTGCCAACCCAGTGAACCTCTGGGAGGCTGAAGCAATGGAGGCTGGTTGGGAGGCATGGATCTTGTCTCCCCCTCCCCGGCCTCATGGATGTCAATTCCCCAAAATGCCTGGGGTAGCGGAAGTGACTTCACATCCCTCTTGACCTTCACTTTCATTCATGCATACATATGCTTATACATACACACGCATTCACACGCTCACACATACACACACTCAGACTTTGCCTACACATACACACACTTTCTTACATAAACACACTCAAAACTGCAAGCACGCACTCAACATACATGCATTTAAAAGCATTTTTTTTTTACTTACCTCAGATGCCAGGGGAAAGTCATACTCCAGCTATTCGTACTCCATTCTTTATTAAACTATTAGCAATAATGTGATATTATTCACTATTAGTATAATTTATTTTTTTTACAAATAACGAGGTGAGTGAAGCCCCCACCGATGTCCGTAAGGACGAGCTGCTTCTGTTCCTGTCACTGATGTTTGCCACTGCAGACGCTAGGGGTCGCAAAGGCAGTGCCAGGGGTCAAAAGGGACATGCCAGGGGTCACAGCAGCGACCCCTAAATGACATCCATGCCCTCCCTCTCCCCAAACCCCCACCAGCACCTTCAAAAATCAGTAGAAGAGATGTGTTCCATTTATCAACAACAGCCACTGCAGCATTTCCGAAGCTTGCTGTCACAAGAAACAGGTTCAATAACTTCACAGAGTCAACTTCTTGTGAGTCCAGTGGAGGCTAGAAGGGCTTTGAAAGGGCTGAATATCCCAGACATGGGCAGGAGACTACCGGAGACAAATCATTTCTCAAACAAACTTCAACCAAACCAAACACCACATCAGTAATGAACATGGTGACAGCCAACTTCATCACTCTCGGATGCAGAATGGAGAAAGGGAAACACACCCCACCCTCTCACATCCTGGTTCAGTGGCAGCAGCCAAGCTACGCACATTGGCATTTAAATACAAACGACCACTGCACAATGGAAGGGGTACATATTGTACTTTCAGCTCTCTGACAGTTTCTGCTAAGCTGCTGGTTGCAAGAGTGGGATACTGCAGCCATATGGTGTTTCTTCTTGACCATTTCAGTTGTCTGCTCGAGCTGGAGGTGCAAATCTGAAAGAATTAAACATTCAGAGTCATATTTATGAAAAAAGTAACGCAACGCAACAAGTCACCTTGCTGCTTTGTGTTACAGAAAAAGGGCAGGAATGCTGCGCATTATTGTGCCTTCCCCAGCACTGACACACAATAAGCTGCCATGTGCCAACACAGGCACCCTTCCACCATGGTGCAAGGGTTTTTATTTATTTATTTTATTTTATGCGATTTTATATAGCGCGAACATTACTCGAAGGTGTCAGAGCGCTTTACATAAGAACCAGTTGCGATACTGTTATATTCGCCCTGAACAACACGACGCCGATGTACCGCCTCCTACTTTGTTTACAACATTTTTGGCGACGAGGGTGGGATTAGGAACTGCTCTGGGAGATTAGCGAGACTTGCTGTTTGTATACAAGAGTTCACTTGTAGTGTAGAATATTTGCCCGGTTGGTGCAACAGTGTTGCGGACTGTCTTTCTAGATTACCTGACACTAAAGAACCACCTAAGGAGTTAGTGACTGAAAATGTGGTCGCGTTTTTAGATGACTTGGAAAGTAATTTACCCAGCTCCATATCTAGGAGGGAATGGATTGAGGAAATGGGGAAAGATCCTGTTATGGCTGGCTTAGTCAAGATGTGCAAAGAAGGGGTGTCAAGGCAGAGTACTGTTTCACCTGCTCTTAGGCCTTACGTTCAGTTACAGGACGAAATTTCTTTACAGGGCGAGCACATCCTTGTGCGGGGAGAGAAATATGTACCTCCGGCGTCTCTTAGACCCCGTATCATTGCGCTGGCGCATGAGGGCCATCTTGGCCAAACCCTTACTGGCAAACGTGTCAAAGCTGATTTTTGGTGGCCAGGTTTAGATGCACAGGTGAAGGGTTGGGTTGAGCAGTGCCAACCGTGCAGGGAGTCTGAAAAGAGGCTACAGGTTTGTGCTAGTAAAGATGGCATGGGGAAGATTATTGCAGACGATGGTGTATGGCAGAAGGTCTGCATTGACTTCATAGGTCCTTTTCATGATCTGACAGATGCTGAGAAATTCGCCTTGGTTTTGGTTGATTCAACTTCTAGGTGGGTTGAGGTTGCCTTCATGAAAAGCATCACTGCAGAATCCACTGTCAAGGTCCTTGATGAGATATTTCGACGTGAGGGCATTCCCTCAATGGTGTTAACGGATAATGGTACGCAGCTTACCTCTGCTATTATGGAGGAATATTTTGTTTTCCTTGGTTTGAAGCACTTGCGTACATCGCTCTACAACCCACAAGGGAATGGACTTTGTGAGCGAATAAACAGGCTTGTTAAGGGTAATATGCAGCTCGCTTTAGCGTCAGGTCGCCCTGTGCAGAAGGAGATCAAAGAAATGCTGTGGGCATACCGCACTACTGTTCATAGCAACATGTCTGTAACACCTTTTGAGCTCATGAGGGGGAGGGTGCCAGGCACTAAACTCATTCCTACTTGGCTACATGAGAAAAAAAGGGTGTGGGAGGCGACATCATGGGAAAAGCTGTCTCTTCCAAAATAGCTGAAGGGGACCTGGTAAAAGTAAAACCTGGAGGTAATCAAAGGATGTTCAACAAATTTAGGGGACCCTACCAGGTAAGGTCCGTAGTTGGCAATTATGTTAAGCTACAAAATGGCCAAACGTGGAACCTCCGCAGGGTAGCACTTTACCAAAGAAAGCTTAAGTCTGTTCCTTCAGCTCAAATTTCTAAGGATGTGGTTGCTGATAGAGTTTGCAGACCTCTTCGCTGCAAGGTTGCTCCTGCCTATTTGAAGGACTATGTGTAACTTTGACTGTTTAAGGGAGAATGTGGGGTTGAATGACTTGTTTCATTTTGTTCTGCATTCCCAAGAGCAAGTAATGTGTTCAATGATGCTTTGCTTTTTCTTGTGTTCCACCTTTTCTTTGTAAAAGGTTACTATGAGCTTTTGACTTATTTATGTTGTTGTATCCTTTTCTTTCTCTGTTTAAGGAAAGGAGATGTGTTATATTCGCCCTTTGCTTTGTGTCACGATTCATGTCGCGCGCTGTACTCGCGCTGCTCCACTTTGTGACATGTACTGTGTTCTATCTAACGGTTGGCAGTTGCCCGTTTGATCTTGTACACGATGGTTGGGTTTTCTACTCTGCGACTTAATAAACTACCCTGAACAACACGAAGCCGATGTACCGCCTCCTACTTTGTTTACAACAGATACATAAAGATTTAGGATTACATGAGTTACATAAAAGATACAAACAGAAAAAAAATGCAAATGTACAAGTTGTAAAGTCACACAAGAAAGAGATAGAAACAGAAAAAAACTGCAAATGTACAAGTTGTAAAGTCACTCAAGGAAGAGATACAAATGGATAAACTCTAAGAGTCACATAGGAATGGTAGACAGTCTACTGCATATACTAGTGATTAGGGTGCCTGCATTGCATGATAAATATGCTTTTGAATATTTGGCTACATATATGAGTTCTCCTTGTTAAAGTTACTTGCGTGTTTTTATCAATTTTAGGTCTGACCTAGAGACAACTTTAGCTAGCTATATAAATATATATTCCAGCAATGGATCACCTTACACCAACCACTCGCTCTCCTGCGTTGTGAATGGTGACATTTTCTTTGAGCATATGTGCTCATCTGCCTAAAAAGTATTCCCCTTCAGCGCCAACTCTAGTGGGCCAATATCTGCTGTACTTCACGTTTTTTAAAATGTATTTTGGGATGAGACATTTTTCAATATTTTTGGCAAACTTTTGCATGCCACCTGTAAACAGCTGCATATTTACTTTTTATGACCTTTAAACTTTTAATGCCTGCTCACATGTATGTTGATACCAGTGATATCACGGTACTGAGGCTCATGTGTTACTTAAAATGTTACTTAAGATTTTTAAGTTCGACGGCTGGTGTGTGACTGCTGCCTTATGCATCGCTGTCTGTAGTTACTTATATTTTTTCTTATATCACCGGAGTGAATTTCTGTCACAAATATGACTTTGAGTGTGTTTTTTTTTGTTTATGTGTGTTGTATCAATGGAATGTCCCTGAGAGTCATATGGTCTGCTAAGTAACTTAATGTACAATGCACAAGTTCATAATTCCAATGTCTAGTAGTGAGATTGTATGTGTATGCCACTTTTGCCTTTGAGCCCGCTGTAGCAGGCTATACTATCAATTGGAGGCCCGCTCAAGCATTAAAAGCCCGAGCCGAAGGTGAGGGCCTTTAACAAGGGTGCCGGACTTTAATGTTGGTATAGCCCGCTACGGAGGGCTCAAAGTCTATTAGAACATTCTTCCACTAGAGGGCAGAATGATCTAACAAATACAAAATGGCCTCACAGAGCCAGAGGGGATTGGAGTCCCCTCATGCTCTGTGAGGCCTTTGTTCACAGCAATAGACATGAACAAACATTGGAATGCTGGAGCTCCAGGCTTCTACTGGCCATTAGAAGCCCGAGCACTCCATTGTCTTCAATGGAGCTCTCAACATTTCAGTGTTCTAATATGGGTTAGTCATTATTATTCTTATTCTTAATGCAGTTTATAAAGCGCGCAGCTACCTCCAACGGAGGTGTCCCGGCGCTAACGGCAGCTGCATGACCAGGTAATTAGGAGGGCTTAAGACAGGTCAAATAACCATGTTTTCAATGCTTTCCTGAACAAGCGATCCAACTTGGCCTTCCGAAGGTGTTCTGGCATAGAATTCCATAGCAAGGCTGTTCTTACAGAGAAAGCTCGTCCACGAGTCCCAGCTTTCCTAAAACGCGGAGTCACCAGTAGCTCCTGGTGGTTTGACAGCAGGACCCTCGTTTGATGGTATTTCCGAGGTCTTTGCTTAAGATATTGTGGACCAAAGCCTCTGATTGCTCTAAATGCCACAGTCAACGCCTTAAACTCAATTTGTCTTTCGTCCGGCAGCCAATATAGGCTTCTGAGATGTGGTGAGATATGGTGGCGGAATGGCACATTCCTAATTAGCCTTGCTGCCGCATTTTGTATAGTCCGCAGTTTCCTGATTAAATAGTTTCGCATACCCAAGTACAGACTATTTGCATAGTCCAGCTGTGAAATGACTAATGCATCGACCACTGACTTTCTACATTCCATCGGCAGATGTAAAAATCTTCTCACAGCTTTCAACTTCGAAAAACATGTGGAAGAGAATTGGCATATTTGAGATTTGCCAGTTAGATTGGAATCAAACCTAAACCCAAGGTTCCTGGCTGATGTAGCCGGAGAAGGTGGAGGATTTAGCTCTGAAGGCCACCAAAGAAAGGTCAGGCTTGGGAGGAGAGGATTGATTAAAGAAAAGGTCCTCGGTTTTATCTGCATTTAACTTCATGCAGCTATCAGTCATCCAGGTCGCCACTTTCAGCAGACGCCTCTTAAAGTTTACATTCATGAGGTTCAATGTGAATGTGGATGACAGTGACAGTTTATATGTCGAAAGGCTACTTTGCAGTGTTGAATCCACTAGCCAATCTCTTATTTGAGTGGCAGAGATTAAGTGGACTTTACCAAGTATGCGTTTGCTGTGGCAATGCAATTGTTAGTAAAGCTTATGCATAAGGTATGGGCTAGCATATGGATTTTGATTTCACTGCCCTATCAATTGCTTCCTCTTCCAAGACATAGCCAGCCCAGAAGGCAGGGCTTGAAACTGGAAGTGCTGTTCCTTCACCGCAAACCAAATAACCTGTTGATTGCAATTGTGAATCTGTCCATGAAAGTACTCAACCTGAAAATCCAGCGTTATCAGAAAAGGAGTTATTGTTTGTAGGGAAATCATTCTGAACGTATCCACTAAAACATACTTGTTTAAACTTCTCAAATTCAGAACAGGTCTTAGTTTCCCATCATGCTTGGGTACCTAAAACAGGAGTTTTCAGTTTTCTAAAATTCCTAAACCCATTGCCAAGATACTACTTAAAGTAGAAGTATTTTCTTGGTCAAAAAGAGCAAAGCAGGAATTTTGGTTTTAGAAGGAACGTTTTTCTACTGGCACAGTTTTGCAATACCCTAATGTGCCATGCGGTTGTTTTGTTGAGACAAATGCTACTTTCTAAGCACTTTTCACCAGCAGAGGTACAATATCCTACAGCTAATAAGGAACGTTTTGGCCATTAAGACATATTTTAAAGAAGGGAGACATTATTTGCACCCTAGAAGAACACATAGATACATGAATTTACAGTTTATTTTAATCAACCTAAGCACTTGCCCTTAGATAACTCGGATGGACTTTTTATTGCTCTAAGATTTTGTAATAAATTATAGCCCAGCCCCTAAGAATGGGAAGGTCGATGTTGTTCATAAGATGAAGATGAGAATGAGAATCAAGTGGCTGTAAATGGTTTGTGTAATTAATCTATTGCTTTGATTAATGTAGATCATTTTGACCCAAGTGTGTGGAGACAGCCATCATATATAAACATTTTTGTTAACAGAGCAAGATGATACACATAAAAAAAGATGACTTTCTAAATCATGAAAAAGGTGTCATTTACCATCGGAACAGATAAAAGAAGAGTCAATGAATTGGCTCCATTTCTCCAAGATGGTTTGGCACCCTAGAATGGCTAAAACTTTGTAAACAATAAGAAGATACTTTTGGTGGGCGAGAGTATTTACTAACGCTACAAGTTATATACAACCATGCTCAATTTGTGCTCAAATCCAGAGTTCATATAATGCATAGTACACACAAGGATTGGGTTAACACCTGTGATAACCTTTGCCTCTTCTGCCTAGACCTTGGGACAGGATATCAAGGGATTTCATTATTGAGTTGCTTGAGAGTCTGAGTTCTAGTGATTTCGGATCTTTTGAATAAAATTGGTCATGTCATATTGTTACCTAGGTTACCTACAACCAATGAGTTATCACAGATATTTTCACAATATTTTCTTTGCTTTTAAGGTGCTCCAAACATTACAGATGGAAAGGCTCTTTTTGTTTAAAATATCTTGTCTGCTTTGTGTAAGAGGTTAGAAATATAGGTTTGCCTGTCCATGAGTTCAGGAGCGGCCTGTGCGGGTAAGAGCAGTGGAGCGGTGGGGACGGGTTAGAGGGTATTCGACAGACGACCGCGAGGTGAAATTAAATAAATAAGTACTTACTCCTCGTGGTCGTCGTCTGTCGATCTCCCACCCGACCTCGCCCGACTGCTCTTACCTGCATGAGCCGCTCCTGCATGAGTTATCATCCTCAAACAGCTGAACAGTCTGAAAGATGGAGTAAATGTGTTGAAAAGTACTTGAGAGATCATGCCTTGCCACAAAAGGAGAGTTGGTGTGAGATGTTTTGGTTGGCAGAGATAACTTTTAGTAATAAAGAATACTAATTCATTGGAATGTAACCCTACTTTTGTGTATATGGGCATTGTTCCCATATACTTCCTTTGGATTGCTCCTTGTCTACCCCTGCTTATTCTGTGGCAAAACATTTGCATTTGTAACTCAGTCACCTCACTAGTTAGGATATCCTGACATGGAACAGAAAGTTATTGCCTGGAGGTTCAAAAGTGAGGAAATTAGAACAGCCAGGCTTTACGTTTCTTCCTCAATTCTGGGAGAGATCCAACAGAAGCACTATAGAGTGGAAGCTTGTTCCTAGAATTGGAAGCCAGGTAGGAAAAAAGCACTCTCCTTCCGTAGCACACTAGATGCAAGTCTGGCAAGAGAGCATGTGAAATGCAGAGCAAAGTTGTCTGGAGGGATCAGAGAAGTGTATGTGGCTGCTAAGGTAGGAAATGCCAAGGTTACGAAGTACTTTGTAAGTATGCAAAAGAAGAGTGTAGAGGGAACACCGATGTCCTTAACAATTCGGTAAATATTACGGATTCCAAAAAATTTGGTAAATATTTACCGATCCACAATACCGATCGGTTTTTCCGAATCGGTGAATACCGAATCGGTAAATACCGAATCGGTAAATACCGAATCGGAGATTAAAAAAACCAGCAATTGAGGAATCAGCCAATCCTGTGCAACCACCACCCCTCCCAACCAGGAAGTGGCCACACCCAGGCAGGTGCACACAACCAGAACCTTTTGGAGAGGCTGGGAGTGCAGAGGAGAGCAACCGGGCCACTGCCTGAACTTTTCCTGCAAATCTTGCACAATGGCCAGCCAGGACACAGGAAGAGAAGGAGGGGAAAGGAAGAGGAAACTGAAATTCAGTCAAAAGGAACTGCAGGTCCTAGTGGAGGAGGTAGTGAAGCAGCACACAAAGTAGTTTGGAAAGCAGTCCCTGCTAGTTGCAGAATCAGAAAAAAGAAAAATCTGGCTTGGAATCCAGTCTCAGGTGAATGCCATTGGAGTGACATTGAAGTGCTCAAGAAGCGGTGGTATGATATCAGGAGCATCACCAGGAAGAAGATGGCTGATCTAAAAAAACAAGCCAGCCAGACAGGAGGAGGAAGGAACAGGGCACCTGCCCTGACTGAACTTGAGCAGCTCGTGGAGTCCACGATAGAGCCAGAAAGTGTCTGGGGAATCGGGGATGCAGACAGCTCTGCCAGAGCTGCTTCCAAACAAGGTAAGAAGCATGCACAGCATTGTGTACCCCCTTTCCCTATCCCAAATCCCCAATTGGGCTATGTGAATCCCACTCCAGTACAGGTTTTTGTTCAGACCAGCAATGCATTAGGGGAGATGTAGTCAGTGAAACCCCCATCATGACAGGATTCGCACTGAACAACAAGGCATGTGAGACACATCAGCGATAAGCAGGCAGAGGACAATGAGATAGGGTGGCAGAAATGTATTTTAATTATTGCAAAGCAGGGCTGCAGGAACACTGAGCTAATGTACAATTTCTGTCCGCAGGCGAGCCATCGCGCAGGACTGCTCAGGACAAAGGAGAGAGGGCACCCCGGAAGGACATCACGGAGAAGGCCAGCATGAGTGCAGGGCACACAACACCACCACAGCCAGCCTCACCACCAGAGCCAGCCTTGCCACCACAGCCAGCCTCACCACCACTGCCAGCCTCGCCACCACAGCAAGCCTTGCCACTACTGCTAGCCTCACCAGCAGCAACACCACCTGCAGTGGTTATACCTAGGAGGTGTGCTGTTACCAGCCTGCAGGAGTTTGAGTCCTCCTCAGAAGACTCGAGGGGGGTGCGGGGGGGGACATCTACTGTGTCACTGATGGCAGCAATGCTGGTTTGCTGTCCACTGCTGAGGAAGCACACACAGGTGCCAGATGCCGCCGCAGGGCTTGTGAGAGCAGTCCACCTCCACAGGGTGAGAGCCATGGTGTCTTTGGAGGGCTGGAGGCAAACATGGTGAAGGTGCAGCGCCTACAAGGCAAGGCAAGTCCAGCGACAAATGAAGCACCTCAATGACAACATGACCAACATTGATAAGGGCATTAGCTCAATGGCTGATGGCATGAAGGAGATGGCTGCGGGCATGCGGGACATGTCCCAGTCTGTGGTGCGGGACATGTCCCAGTCTGTGGTGCGGGACATGTCCCAGTCTGTGATGCTGCTGTGCAGCAAAATGGATGAGGACAGGGTAACACGGCGCAGGGAGAGGCAGAAAATGGAGCACCATACGAGGGTAGTGAACCGCCTAGCAACTGCCACTTCTCTGCTCTGCAGGCGCACCGTGGCCATGCAGAAGGGGCTGGTGAACTGCAGCGCTGATGTCTCTAGGGGGCTGGTAAAGGTGACCACTGCTCTTGAAGTGCTGCTGATGACTCAGTCTGCCACTACTGGTGCTGTTGAAGTTGGGGACAGCGAGGACACGACCAGTTGGAGCAGCATTACCCCTCCCTGTAACAGACACCCGGAGGAGCAGCAGACGGCATGGGGCTGGCACTGGTTCTACAGCCAGTGAGGAAAGTCAGATAATGGCATCCAGCACTATTGTGCGTGGCCGCAGACGCTGATGCAGCTCACACTATCAGAACTGAATTGGGTGAAGTAACCCATGACTTCCTACCATGGATGTCACAAATTGGACTGATAAGTTTGGCCGTTTGTGTTGTGGCGTAGTGCCCAGATATTAAAACTACATCATTACATTCAACAACAGGCTGTGTCGACTTAATTACTTAAAAATAGTTGCGTGTGATCTCTGCCCGTCTCTGTCTCCTATCTGTTGCTGGTGCCACTCCTGCTGCGTTGGGCTCTGGCTGTGCAAATTCATCATCATTCTCCTCAAAATCATTTAATTCCACTTCTGTACCTTTCTTTGTGGCAAGGTTGTGCAGCATTGCACAAGTTGCAATGATTCTACAGCAGATGATGGGTGTGTACTGACGTGCGCCTCCGCTTTTGTGGAGGTAGCGGAACCTGCTTTTCAATAGTCCAAACGTGCGCTCCACAACGTTCCGTGTTGATTTGTGTGCCACATTGTAACGTCTCTCACTCGAGGTTGATGGGTTTAGGTAGGGAGTGAGGATAAATGACCAAACGGCATATGCACTATCGCCTAGGTGAGAAAGAGAGTGCCAATAGTCACATACACCAATACACATTCATCTGCAGTAAGTATAAGGGTCTGTCACAGTGATTTTCCTAGCAGGTATACTTCTCCAAATTCTCCCGCAGCTAGGCGTGTGTAGATCCCACTGTTCTAGAAGATGTATGAGTCGTGGGTGCTACCAGGAAATTTGGCCAAGATGTCAGTGATTATGTTGGCAGCATCGCAGATTACCTGCACATTTATGGAGTGGGTGGACTTTCTGTTCCTGTAGATATACTCTGTGGCTGCTGGTGGGCAGATTGGAATGTGTGTGCCATCAATACACCCTATGACATGCGGGAACTGTGCCATCTGGTAAAAGTCGGTCTTGGTTTTCAGCAGTTCCGCCTGTGTGTTTGGGAAGCTAATGTAGTGATGCATTCTCTGCATCATGGCATCCTTAAACTTTCTAAAGAAACGGGACAGGCAACTGTGAGACACCCCGCCTACCGCAGCTATCACCCCCTGGTAACTGCCAGATGCAAGTAGATGTAGGCTACAGAGCACCTGCACATGTTTTGGTATGGCGTGTGCCCTTGGTGTTGGGTGCGCCATGAGTGGGTGCAGGTCCCTTATCGAGTCCAGGATGGTGTGGGGGTGTAGCCTGTACCTTTCATGGATCTCAGCCCCAGTCTGTTGGAAGAGTGTGATGCGCTGTCTGCAAATGCGCTCCTCCCATCTCCAGATCCTCACTCCTGCTGCCTGTAGACGTAGCCACCTTGCAATCACATAGAAAGCTACCATAGTGATCACACTGTTGCATTTTGGGATTGCATATATACACTATAGCTGATTACCACCTGCTTTCAGTCAGTGTTAATTACCGACTCTTAAATATCGAATTTCATGAAATTCGGAATTACCGAATTTTCCTACATCTCTTTTCTCGTTTTTACCATTTCTTATTTACCGATTCGGTAAATAAGGAATCGGTAATTCCGAATCGGTAATTTTGAATTCGGTAATGATGAATTGGTATTTAGCGATTCATAATTACAGATTCCTTATTTATGGCCTTCTACATCTCAAATGCCTAAATACCGGTCGGTAACGGGAAATTTACTGAATTTCAGTCATTACTGACCAGTATTTAGCTACCTACATATGGCCCTTAGTTCGCTCGATCATCAACAATGATGATGAACAGGTTTCTGGCAGCTTGTGAGGGTTGAGGGCCAAGGTTTAGGGTCCCCAGGTGGCGGGCCAGAAAGAGGTATCTCAGCCAAATAGGAGAAGCTTGGTTTTCTCATTATTTAGCTTCAGGCAATTACAACTCATCCAGTCAGCAACAAGAGACATACAGCGCATGAAATTAGTATGCGTATTTGCTGTGTCTCCTAAGAGAGAGAGGATCAGCTGAGAGTCATTGGCATAAGAGATAATCTTAAAACTGAAATATCTAACAATAGACGTCACTGGTGTCATATAAACATTAAACAATGCAGAGTTCATGAAAGATCCCTTGGGCACCCTGCACAAATGATTAGAAGCATAAATTTGAAACGGTGAAAGACATAATGATTGGACCCGGTGAGACAGGAATGAAGAACAGAATGACAAATACCTGTATCAAAGTGGAAATCAGCACAAAAAGCCTCAGAAAAAGTAAAAGAATTCTAGAAGTTGTATGCCACTTATAAAAGAATCCCCACACCCCTGTATGTTGCAGGTGAGAAGGTGTAGTTACTTACAAAAAAATGCATGTGAAAAGGTCACCTGCATTGCAACCTAAGGTTGCCGGTCCATTTGTGAATGAATATATTCTGAACCGTGTGCTGTAAGATTAAATATACATCAGTCTAAGAGAATTCATGTATCTTTATTAACACCTTGCTCTGCAAAGACATGTCTTACTTAACATCTGTGGCCAGTGGAGTTGAATTCAGAAAATGAATATGAAGAATGTGACTATAAGAATTGGAAGAAGAAGGTTACAGTACTTGGGGCCAGATGTAGGTAGCCCAATACCGGTCGGTAACGGCCGAAAATCGGTATTTTCGGCCGTTTCCGACCGGTATTGAGCATTTGGGATGTAGGAGACAGAAAATCGTCCCATTCGGTAAATTTACCGAATCGGTAAAGTTACCGAATCGGTAAACATTCCGAATCGGATAATTTACCGATTCGGTAAATACCGATTCAGTATATTTCGAAAGTACGATACCGAATTTTACCGATTCGGTAAAAAATACCGATTTTTTATCTACATCTCATTTACCGATTCATGAATACCGATTCGGTAAAATTCGGTATTTAAGAATCGGTAAATGAGATTTACCTACATCTGGCCCTTGGTGAATTGATAGGTGGTTGGTCCTGAGGAACTATCATGGCAATCATGCTCTACACCTGTTCTGAGACTTTTTTTATTCAAGATATCCTGACAAAACCAGAAGCCCCCACCAACACTCTGAATCTGCTCACCTCATATGTCTGTTTTTCTAGCAGTTTTTAAGCACTGGATTAGCACAGCGCCATCCAGGTTGAGCTAGAAAATGACAAAGCCTCTTGCTATTTTTACAACAAAGGGGCAGATTTACAAGCCCCTTGCGCCACTTTTGCGCAATTTTTAACATGGGAAAAGTGGCGCAAAAGTGGCGCACAGGGTTTATAAATCTGCCCCAAAGTCTTTAAGCATAAGATTAGCAAGTGCCATCCACACCGATCTGAAAAATGGCAAAAGCCTTTTATGACTCTTGTACGCTGTACATTGACAAATGCAATTTGGTGTTCCACTATCTCCCTGAACTAATCTTGAGGCGGCAGATCATATATTTATGCTGCCCAACAGCATGCGAACATTATGAGGTTTATCTGAATATTTCAGTATTTTTTTATGACACTTCATTACAAATATACAGAAACATCGATTGCAATGCTGGCTACCTCTTTTAGGTTGAATTGGGAACACCTGTTTGTTGTAGCTATGTCAAGCTTGACTCTTAAAAGGTTTTTCCCCATTCTGTGGTGTCTACATTCTGGATCTCATGTTTATTGAATCTGTTTAAATTGACACTCCTGTAACTATAGGACTAAATACCAGAGCAGCAGCTACCCGGCATCTTAAAGATAGAGGTATCCTGCTACTGAGGGTGCAGTAACATTTGTTGTAAATACACATGGCGAATATGCCTTTGATTTATTTTTATTATGGGTTGAATTTGATGCTGTAGATCGTTATGCTGGCCATTTTCATGCATGTAAACTTTCAGCGCCAGATGCACATTATCAGGCATATCATTACTTGGAGGTCCCTTTGACCTATAAAGAAATGTTCCCTTCCAGCAGGGTCACTCCAGATTTTTTCCTTCAGTTGCAGAACCCATTCTTAGTTGCCATTCTATGTGTCCTTTACCCATGCCAGGCAGAAGTAAAGTGCTTGTGCTCTCCCTTCCAGACATGTTAAAAATTGGCATGTATCTAATTGACACATTTAATTTACTTAGGAGTCATTAGTGTATGGTACTACATGTACCCAGGGCTCATAAATTAAATGTTACTAGTAGGCTGCAGCACTCACTGTGCAACCCACTAAAGGAGCACTGTACAACATATCTCCAGGCCTGACATTGCAGCATGGGTAAGATTTTTTAAAACTGCCATTTCGCCCTGGCAAAACTAACTTTTTGACAGCCTGAAATATTCCTTTTTAATACTTTAAAGTCCCCCCTGAGATAAGTCCTAATGCCTAATGCCGTAGGGTGGGGTACATGATATTTAATAAGTATTACATATATAATTTATATACATGTCCTGGCAGTGAAAAACCAACAAAGTCATTTTTCACTGTGGCAAGGCTGGCTCTCTCATAGCTTAACACTGGTTTACACTATTACCTTTAACAAGTGCTAAATTCACTTTGGAAGCAGCTAGAACAATGATGTATGAACTCATTTTACTAGTCATTTAAAATCCAAATTAAAGATCAAGTCGGTTTTTATATTACTATTTTAGAAATTACACTTTAAGAAAGTTTTCAATTCCCTGCCTAAAACCAAAAGGCTTTCACCTGAACCCTGATGGCTCCTTGTGGTTAGTGCTCCCGAACAGAAGACAAAGGGCCCTGGGAGTGGGGAGGGGTCTCGTCCTTTGATAGGACAGCCTGAATGCAATGCCTAGTCCTTCCTGAGCTTCAAAGGATGCCTACCTTGTTACTTGCAGATTAATCTCACACCGAGGCCTGCCTCCCCTTTGTCTTTCTATTCAGGCTGGCACCATCCCCAGTGGGGGTAAAGGAACTACCCAGAACTGGTTTAGGGATGGATATAGGCTGGCACTCCACCTAGAAGCTGTCACTGGGCATAAAAGTGAACCCCACAGACCTCTCATCAGAACACTCCTGGGCCTGTGGGGAATCAGAAGAAGGACTTCGCCTATTTGCCTGGAACTAGGGAGCCTAGTCATGACTACAAGAGTCAGGTTGCTGACCTCCGGTTTGAGATACAGGGACACAACAAGCTTCCAGAGGCCTCTCTCCCTGCAACTGTCCAGCTGACCAGTACTAACTGAACTTGCCTTTGACCCTGCTGCTGGCTTCTATTGGAGTGGGTATTAACCCTTAAGTGGCGCCCACTCCCCCCCAGGTCCTACATCCTTGACTGGCTTTAGAGTGTACTCCTCCTGCCCACACTGGAAAACTTAAGACTTAAAAACGTTTGTGTCAACATTTTTGCCAACTTTCTGCCTGGAGAACCGACAGAGACCTGTATCGCCTTTGAAACCGCAGCCATTGATGCTGAATCACCAGTCAGCCTCTGCTTGTTGGTTTGCCTCTATGATGATGATGATCAGACTTCCAGAAAAGCTTCTAAGTGCAAATGTAGGCGGCTTCATTTGGACTGACTTCAATCAGTAGCCTATCAATGTCTTCAGGGATCACTGACATAATATCGACGACACAAATATCGAGATACACAAATATCGAGTCAAAAATATTGATTGACAAAATATCGACTCCCTATCTTCAAACAGGTAAGTACCAAAATATCGACTCCAAAATATCGACTTACAAAAATATAGACTGTCAAAATATCGATTTTTTAAAATGTCTTAAAATTAAGTTAAAACTAATATAGTAATACATATATTTAATATAAACTTAGAAATAATTATTAAAAAAATATAATTTTAATAAATAATTTATATAATTAAAAAAATTATATCACCAAAAATTACACACACACACACACATATATATATATATATATATATATATATATATATATATATATATATATATATATATATATAAACATATTATTAAATAAACATATATAACATTTTAGAAAATGTTTAAAATTTATTGTTACAACTATAGTGAGTTCAACATTAGCAAAAGTGTTGGATAGCGTAGAGGTAAAATTTACTACTCCCACTCCAGTGGGTGCAACAGTAGGGAAAGCGCTGGATAGCGTAGAGGTTAAAATTACTATTCCCACTCCAGGGATGTATGACGTTACAACGCATACTTTTACAACGCCTACCATTACAACAAAACTTTTACAACGCAAAAACTTTTACAACGCATACATTTACAACGCAAGATTTTACAACGCATATACCTTTACAACGCATACCATTACAACATAAGTATTGGTAAGTATATAATAATTTTTTGAATATAAATTAATAAAAAATATTATAATATAATTTAATATAATTTAATTTTATTAAATAAATGTAATTTAAATGTAATTTTACTTTATTTTTACAAAGTACCCCTGTACCCCAAAAACCCAAAACTGACCCTGAACCCTAAAAATACCCCTTTACCCATAAACTGAAAACTGACCCTGAACCCTAAAAATACCCCTTTACCCGAAAACTGAAAACTGACCCTGAACCCTAAAAATACCCCTTTACCCAAAAACTGAAAACTGACCCTGAACCCTAAAAATACCCCTTTACCTACAAACTGAAAACTGACCCTGAACCCTAAAAATACCCCTTTACCCCAAAAACTGAAAACTGACCCTGAACCCTAAAAATACCCCTTTACCCAAAAACTGAAAACTGACCCTGAACCCTAAAAATACCCCTTTACCTACAAACTGAAAACTGACCCTGAACCCTAAAAATCCCCCTTTACCCCAAAAACTGAAAACTGACCCTGAACCCTAAAAATACCCCTTTACCCAAAAACTGAAAACTGACCCTGAACCCTAAAAATACCCCTTTACCCAAAAACTGAAAACTGACCCTGAACCCTAAAAATACCCCTTTACCTACAAACTGAAAACTGACCCTGAACCCTAAAAATACCCCTTTACCCCAAAAACTGAAAACTGACCCTGAACCCTAAAAATACCCCTTTACCCAAAAACTGAAAACTGACCCTGAACCCTAAAAATACCCCTTTACCCAAAAACTGAAAACTGACCCTGAACCCTAAAATTAAAATATTTATCAATTAATCAATTATAATTAATTACCAATTATATTTTAATTAATTACCAATTAATAATTAATTAACAATTAATTTTTAAAAAATATCAATAAATAAATTAACATATTTAATTAATTATAATTAAATTACTTCCCACCCTATTCCCCTATAAACCCACAACCCGCTACAGAAAATAAATTACTAAAATTAAAATATTTATCAATTAATCAATTATAATTAATTACCAATTATATTTTAATTAATTACCAATTAATAATTAATTAACAATTAATTCTAAATTATTATCAATAAATAAATTAACATATTTAATTAATTATAATTAAATTACTTCCCACCCTATTCCCCTATAAACCCACAACCCGCTACAGAAAATAAATTACTAAAATTAAAATATTTATCAATTAATCAATTATAATTAATTACCAATTATATTTTAATTAATTACCAATTAATAATTAATTAACAATTAATTCTAAATATATATCAATAAATAAATTAACATATTTAATTAATTAGAATTAAATTACTTCCCACCCTATTCCCCTATAAACCCACAACCCGCTACAGACTTATATTACACAAAAAATAAAAATTATTATTAACTTACCTTAAATTCGATATTTTTGTTGTCTATATTATGTCTAGTCGATATTATGTCCATTCTATATTTTTGATTCGATATTATGTCCATTCTATTCGATATTAATTTTCTCTAGTCGATATTTTTGTTGTCTATATTATGTCTAGTCGATATTATGTCCATTCTATATTTTTTACTCGATATTCTGTTCAGTCGAAATAATTGACTCGATATTATGACTGTACACCATCTTCAGACTCCGCTGTCCCGCATTTGTAGATGACTGCACAAGTTTCCCCGCTTTTCAGCAGCCCTATTTGGATCCAGCTTGGAGCTTGCACAACCAATGCCTTGTTGACGCTTTGTTCTGTTTGGTGCTAGTTTTTAACTCCAACTTTAAAGATGTATATATCTGGTTGTACTTATTGTTTTTTTCATTTTGGTGTCATTTAAATTTGCTGTATTTTTCTAACTTGCTGTTTTCACTTTACTACTGTTTGAATACTGCATAAGTATGTTACAAATTGCCTCTAAGTTCAGTCTTACTGCTTTGTGCCAAGCTACCAGAGGGTTAAGCACAGCTTTATTTAGTCATTTTTGTGGCTCACCCTGACAATGACTGTGATTATTATTTGAGGTGGGTTTTCTCCTCTCAATTAATTCTCAATGTTCTTACATGGTGGCTATAATTTGAGGGACCTTGGTTCGATTAAAAAAACAGATCGGTATCAGTATACTTATAGCAATTCTTCCCGTTCTTTACAGGATTCTGACAGCAAGAGGGCAGAAAGGACTGGTCGGTTCATTTACTGTAGAAAAGGCAAGTATACTAAGCCGAAAAGTGTACCAGGTTGTCAGGCTGAGGTTAGTGTAGAAAAAGAAGAGAACGTGTCTGACTCTAAGACTCACTGTAAAAAGAAGAAAGTGGCTGCACAAACTAAATAAAACATACCCTGCAAGCTATAGTTATTTTTGCGGAACAGGACTTGCTCAGTAGCACTTCTGGACAGTGCAGCAGAAGTGACAATAGTGTGCCATACTCTTCAAGAGACTCTGGTGGTGAATTCAACTAATGAACTTATACAGGTTGAGACTCCAGGTGGGCATGTATACCATCCAGACAAGGCTCATAATGTAAAAATACAAATTGAGGGAGATATACCATGCACAATTAAGCAATAGACCGAACACATTTATCAGATGTCTACAATGTTATTCTTGCCGAAGGTGACTGACCTCCAGTCTTTATGAGGGATGGACCTCAAGGTGAGGAGGTAGTAAAGCTAGCCTTTTGCTCCTTTTTATCTGAAGACCTCAGGCACAGATAATGCATGTGAGTGTGCTTTAAAACCAGCTCTGATGTAGGATACAAATCAAATAGGGTGGGATAAAAATTCTGGTCCACATACCATTACTTTGCAGCGTGAGCCTCAGATGCTGGCACAATTTCCTCTGAAGCCAGAAGCAAAATGCAACATAAAATCTATCTTAGATCAGCTACAATAACAAGATCTTATTGCGAATTGTAGTTCAACACCTCTTTTCCCGGTTTTAAAACTTGTCAGATCTTATAGAATAGTTTTAGACAATGGAAATTTGCACACAAACACACTCATACTTTTGTTGTACAAAACACTCACTGCAGAGGACTCATGACGAATCTAGTGCAGAAAAAATACATAACCCTTGACATTTCTAATGGGTTTTTCAGTCAGAATATAGCACCTGAGAGCGAGTGTTTAACCACTTTCTCATTCAATGTATTTTAGTTCTGTTTCAAACTCTTGCCTATAGGTTATAAGAACATTCCTGGTGAATTTGCAGCACACATCATGGAGATCTTACTGGAGGATCCCGAGGTGTTATTCTATATTGACAACATTTACATTATAGCTGATGACTTAAATCAACATCTGAGTAGTGTGATCAGAATAGCGCTAAAACTGATCACACACAGATAGAAAATTAATTGTAAAGAATCTAAAATCGTTGTCTAAAATGCGATCTTTCTCGAATGTGAGCTATCCAGAGAGGGCACCGGACTTCTTTCAGAAGTGTGCAACTTTACAACTTCTCAATACATTTAAAAAGTTACAAGCCCTGATAGGATTTCTTAACCTTGGAAGGACTTGCTTGCAGCATTACACTGAGAAAGTGCAGCCATTGTATGCAGTAATTTCTCTCACATTTTCTGAGAAACATTAGACAGAAAAATACACAGCTAACTTAGATGGACTCTAAGCAGACATATTAAAGACTTAATATTTACAGAGTAGGGATAACAACACAACCCTAAATATTAGAATTGCTCTGAGTTCATCAGGCCAAACATTTGTAGTTTACAAAGAGGGTCTGGCAGTTCCACTAGCTTTCAAACCACATTTGTAGTCAACAGCTGAAACTTCGTTACCATAGAGAAAATTAAAAGACTTACAGCCTTATTCATCAAGCTGATTTGCGGTCGCAAAGGGCCAGATTCTGAGAATCTGGCCCTTTGCGAGTGCGATTTTTGCATTTGGGATTCATCATCCCAAATGCAAAAATCTCTATTACCGAAATCGCATATTTGCGAGGAATTGGATTTAAGGAATCTCTAATAGAGATTCCTTAAATGCAATTCATCAACCAATTAGAAATTGCGAAATCGCAATATTTGGTCGCAATTTACCACCAAGTCTGACTTGGTGGTAAATTGCGAAAATAGTGTAAAAAGCACTTTAGTGCATTTTTTTCTTTTGCATGTTACACACACATATGTCCTTTGGACATGTGTGTGCGCAACACCTGTTCAAATGTGCATTTAAGGGGTGCTACAGGGTGTCCTTTGGACACCCCTGGCACCCTTTAAGTCGCTATCTTATTTGCGAGTAGCAAATTGCTAATCGCAAATAAGGAATACTCCCCATTCATTCCTATGGGCCTTTTGGCCCATAGGAATGAATGGGGAGTTATTCCTTATTTGCGATTAGCAATTTGCTACTCGCAAATAAGGAATGTGTAGGAATCGCTATTTATTTAGCAATTCCTACATGAATACCGTTTTGCGAGTCCTTAATAGCGATTCGCTATGAATCGCTATTAGGGGCTCGCAAAACGGGTGAATGATGAATCAGGCTGTTACTGTGGTGTAGACAACCATTTTAAAAGAGCACCTGTTGGCACAGAATACATGTATCATTATAGTTTCTCCTATTCCTACACTAGAAGCAGTGACAAAAGCAGGCATACCTAATGCTCATGCTCCATTCTTGCGTTGGGTGCAGTGGGCCAACTCATCAAGTGCAGTTTATATAAAATTTTAGTACAATCCAACTCTCCTCACATAAGACTTTCTACGATACATAAAAAATAGCCTAAACTCCTACCATTTTACATATTGAGGAATACAAGAATGTGTTATATACAAAAGGCTCTGCACAGCCTGCGGTTGGTACTAAGCAGAAACACTCCAAGCCTTGTGCGCACTGCAGGGAATTTTCAAAGATGGCAAGTTTAAGCCACTGCATACATGCACTAAAACTTTAGGTGATTGCAATGCGCAGCTCGCAGAAATTCATGCCCTTTTACTTGCCTGATAGAAGTCTGATTCTTCAGTTCCCACAGTAATAGTGTCAGATACATCTTTCTGTGTGCAAAGATACACTGTCAATTTAGCACACTGGGGAACTAAAGGTAACTGTGCAGCCGACTTAGCTGCAAAAGCACTGGTTAATACTTTCAAAGTACCTGAGGAAACCAGATCTCAGAACTTGCCCTGTAAAAATACATACACCCTCACTAAATATAAAACTTAGATGATGTCTTTACCCAGAGTGGGAGATATATGTATTTCTAATAAGCAGGTTAGATTAGATTTAATTAAGGCAGCTCATGAGGTGTTAGCATCTGCCCATGCTGGCATGAGTGCCATAGACGCCATGCTACAGAAAGAATGCTGGTGACCACTTCTACCTAAACAAACTAACCATTATGTACTGCAATGTGACATTTGCAAACAAATACAAAATTCTGCTATTTCAAGACAAGCACAGGCTCCCCTCACTATCTCCAATCGTCCATTCACAGGGTAATTTACCTCAACCATATCAGGCTAGTCATATCAGTCAACCAATAAAACCTGATATTAGTTGCTGTTGATTCATGCTCTAGAATACTATGGGTTTGGCCAGAAAGAAATGCTGATGCTCGAGCAGTCATAAAAGACTTGCAGTGTTTAGTAGTAATTGGCACAGTTCATACCTTTCATTCAAACAATGATCATGTGTTCACTTAGAAGGCATTTAGGGATGCTACGTCTGGTCTGGGTGTATGGAATCAAACGGGTTGATTGAGCGTGCAAATGATACGTTTAAAGAAACCTTGACTGCTAAGATATTAAGTACAGGATTTAGTTGGTGACATAATCTGTATGGGGTTTGGAGAGCATTAAGTAATTTACCTAGAGGAGTAATAGGTGGTCACCCTCCGTACGGAGTATCTATGTATGTGCTCGATATTGATAGCCTGGGAAGGTGGCAGAAGAGAAAAATTTAACCTGGACAAATGTTTAACAGAATTTTACAGAGTTTCATAGAGGTCAGACAAAATCAATGTGAAGCATTCTGACTCTGTCACCAGCAAAGATGAGGTTTCCAAAACTGCTGTTGGTGGCTGCTTAAAGTGGGAGAGCTAGTTCAATATAAAATTCCCAAATAACAAGTGGTTGCGCCGTCTTACAGACCACCCATTCCAATTCTTCGGATAGATGGCACACAACCTGTAATCATCCCTCCACTGCATGATTGAAAGAAGATCAGAAAGGTGTACATCGATCAAGATAAAAAGCATTATGTGGCCTATTCTATCAATCACACCCATATTGACAAAAAGTGACTTCAGAGTACAACCACACAGCCTCTCCCTAGTCTGAAGGAACTACCGTTAGAAGAGAACAGTAATGATGAAATCCTGAGTCCCAATCCAAGGGTTGTAGAGTCTGCTGTTTCTCCATCTTTACATCAAGTGCCAGATTCCACAGAGGAGCCTGATGCTGTAGTTTTAACAATGCCAATTGTCTCAACTACTGCTGTAGTAAATTATGATTCCCCCCTCAGCCAACATTTGATGAAATGTTGCCACTTCAAGAAAAGAATTGTTAGGTAAAATGATTCTGACTTTGAGTAAGATGACATACCAACACTCTCCACAGTTGCTCAACGTCACTGATAGGTCACTATTTGATGCTAGTTTTATGAATGACAAGAATCTCCTACTTCTAGGTTGCTGCTGGGGTGTTTTTCCTCTTAATGCAGATCGTTGTGCTGATTACAGTTTTGCTGTTAATGAATGGACATTACATTCCACATAAAACTCGCCCATTCCCTGTAGTTCACACATTGTGTGGAGACGCACTGTCCTAGTGTATTCAGGCGCTTAACAAATGTTTTTATTATTATTGTAACTGTTTTATTCTTATCACACAGAACGTCATCGTGTTGTGAACATCACCACATATCCTGTGCTGCACTGTGTGATTTCGGAAAAGGCTCCCTATCAGATTATGCGACCTACTGAGCTATTGCAGCTCCCTTACATTTTAAAGATTTCCCTGGATGTTGTAATATGACCTGGTTCCCGTTCAGATCAAATGGAAATTAAAAAGACTGTTAAACGATTTACAAGCGTATGCCACACTTGACAACAAAGACCCTTATTTCAATGCTGACAATATTAAAGAAATGTATTATTAACACCAGTTTCACCACCACTACATACACAGATCTAGTTGTCTATGAGAAATATATAATTATACACAGAGGGATTGTTGCGTGGTTCTGCCTCTCAAATAATCATCCCAATATTTTTAAAAAATGTATTATTTCATTAGTGCTGATCAAGCAGACTCATCAAAAAACCAGAAAGACCTCAAAAGAACCTGATTACTAATCACAAATTGATATATTCCTATAAATGTGTGACAATCTTGCTATTCAAGGCTATGAATATTGGAAAAAAATGTTCATGAAAAAAGTGTTTGGGGAACAAACGTTTGCATATTCAGGGTAAATATATCTTATTTAGAGCATGCCTAATTCCTAGAGAAATTATTTTCTGAACAAAACCATACAACTTGTCTGGCCTCTAGAGATTTAAAGGAACTCTCACTACAAAAGTTAGACACAGTTTCCAAATTGGCAAAGTAAAACAACATTACAGACGCTGAATTAAATTACATGATCCAGAAATGCACTTCTAATTTGACCATGTTACACCTTGAAGGGATAGACCTGTGGTCAACTGATACTGATGTATGCATGCACAGATTTCGTTTTGAGACTCCAGCTTCCATAGACAATCGCCCGTACCCCAGGTATAATGAATTTACACCTGTAACTGTTATTACACACACTAAAGGTAAGCTGTGCCAACTTTGACCAGCACACTCCATCCAACCTTGTGGCTCTGAAGAAGCACCCGCCCACAGTTAGTGAAAATATGGATTTTTAGTGATTTCCTCCGAGGCCCCACCTTGTTAAAATTAAACACTTTATATTTACATATGGTTATGCTGCAGAAATATTAAGAAGAAGAAGCTGCTGAAAACAATAGAGAGATAGACAGAGAAACAATGCAAGCCAAATTTAATATTATTGACATTGGCATACAAACACTTTCCAACAAGAGTCCGCTATAAACCTTGTAATGTTATTGACCCTCAACTTTCCAAAATAATACAAAGTTTTTTACAACATAGACAGACTTGGTTGTATGCTATTACACAGCTAAATTGGGCTTTACAGACACTAAAATCTAGCACAGTGCTTTGGAAAATCATAAACAAGAGTGACATATTTGAACCATACAATTTGTCCTCCACATAAAAGACCATGGCTATGAATGAAGTTACCTACACTCTGTAAAGTATAAGAGAGATAAAAAAAGCCTCATTTTCCGTAGCAGTAAACCCACATATCAAAAGACTCATACATGGAATAATTTCCCTGCCTATCACTGCCTTTCGCTTTCATGCGACTCAAACCCATAAGCCCTTAGATTGGTATGTTAAATGTCGTATACTTGTAAAGCGCACAGCTGCCCCAGCAAAGGGGCGTCCCGGCGCTGTATATCGCTGGGGAACCCATCCTGGCTTTCCCTGTGAAATAGTCCCTCCTGGGCATCTCCAAGGTGAAGACAAGCATCCCCGGCGCTGATGGGGCCATTAGTGGAGATTAAGCAAGCTATTGCCCAGAGTTGCTGAGTGGGATCCATGGTTAGAGTAGGCACCGAGGCGAGAATTTATCGAGTACGCTGACCTTGGCCCAAGACCCTGCCGCGTCGGGAATCGAACCCTGGTCCCGGGCCAACCTCTGCTCCCGGGTCTGCCGCCACTAACCAGTGAGCCACACCACAAAGCTTTCCTTCATCATGTATGTCAGTTACTGTTTGTGTTTTACTGTTACACCCAGGACAATCCTGTATTTAAGTGCAGGTGGATATTACAATCTTCTAAGTCACACTCTCCTTCCATCACTCTGCCTGGAGCCTGTAACCCCTTGAAGTCAGGTTTAAACTGTAAATTATTAGCTACACCTGATCGTCCATTCTAGTACCGCACACACTCCAGAATAACTGTTCCTATTTGTTAAATACAACTGAAAACATCTGCAGAATGGCCAGTGGCCAACCATATTTATTAACTGAATATGAAACCCTAAAACGTTGTAGTATAATATTGTGTCTGCCCCCAGGAAGGTTTCTTGAAAATGTACCTTGGTCCAAAATAGAAATGGATAATATGCAGCTTGATAAGTTGAACCCACTTTTGCATGTTAGTGCAGAAAGAGGTCCTCTTACCCTCAGCAGTGGACACCTTTGACTTACAAACAGTTAAATAAGCATCAGTTATTCAAAAACTCATTTTGCAGATTGTGTGCACACCTTCTTCCATTCATCGAACACAACTGGCATAGCACACTTCTTCAAAAGCATTGTATCTGGCACATTGACTGCTTTTAAGACATTTTTGGACTTATTCTTTCATCCTTCATTATTTTCAGTTTTGTTTAGCTGATTTACATCAATTCTTCTGTTCATAGAGCGGGGCATTCTCATCTTCCTTATATTAAGGGAAAACCAAAAAGATTCAACCAACAAGATGAATTGCGGTTATCCAACTGAAAAGTTGTGCTGTGATAACCTGGCATTCTAGCTTGGATATGAGTGGCTGACGTCTTAAGTGAGCATTGGACTACTGAGGTAACGGGTTTTTAGGAACCCGCTGGCGTCAGGGGACAACACCCGAAGACCTCTGAGTTCTCCCTTGTTCCGGACCACAGAAACACAGAGTCTTCTAGTCGCAGTCAAAGATCAAGGTTTATTGGTAGCTACCAAGTAACACGTGTCCCAGAAGTACACCACACAGGGAGTAGGTTCTTGGGAGACTGTTCGTTTTTACAGAACCAGCCTTCTCCTTATATACAAGATACATGGCTTCAAACAAGAATTCTTGAGTTTATGGTATGGCAATATACATATTTCTACAATAATACAAAGAGCGAAGTCATGTAAGCAAGCCCATATTTTAGATGTCCAGTCAGTTGATAGATTACCCAGTTAGGCCTGGAACTCCCATCAGATATCGATGAAACTCAATAAGGAAAGGTACAACCCAGTCATAAAACTGGCCATAAACAAGGAACGTGGACAGGTGCATGTTTGCAGAAAGCATGGTCTGTATGTAGTGAATGGTTCGTGGAATGCTATGCATAGATGCTATCGCATTCGGCCACTGGGCGAGGAGTTGCCTAAACAGGTTTGGCCGAAGACAGTGGAGTCAGTTGGGACAGGTCAGGGGAAAGTCACGAAAGGTGGACGTGTCTATTTGGATCAAGCTCGACCTTTAATTGACTTATCATGAGGGCAAGATGCAAGATGGATGCCGTTCACAAAATGGAGTTTAAGGGATGGGACGGAAACTGTGATTTAGGGGTGTTGGCAACCCTCGATTGTAACGCAAATACATAGGAATGATGTCCTAATCATTATCGGTTCGTAGACACCAAAATCGTCTTGGTACGTTGAGGTTTCGAGACACGGGTATTGGACCTCGATATCGGAAGAACAACAGGGTCCGGATTTTGAGAACCACAGACCCTCCTTTTGCCCTCATATAAGGCAATAACTCATGCTAATCTGAGTCCAAATCGGTATGAAGAAATTCGTGGAGATGTTGCTGTAGCATCATTCTGTTACTCAGCTCGTCCTGCGACACAGGCTTCCGTACACACGAGGTAGCACAGAGGCCACATAGTGCAGGAGCACACTGTATACACAAGCAAAACATGAACAGAAGTGCCAAGATCATCCCAATGAAAATCAAAGTTTTCCATCCCCAGGCAGTGATCAGTTCCCAGAACCACCCCAGCAGGGACCAATCCCCTTTCTCAATGTGAAGGGAACCAGATATTTCGTGCAGTTTGGAGATGGCCTGGTATACTGTCGGTGCGTTATCAGGGATGAATATGCAGCAACTGGATTGGATGACTCTACACACACCACCACGATCGGCGAGTATGATGTCTAAGGCAATTCGGTTCTGAAGGGTCATAAGTCGATCCGACTGAAGCTCTGTTGTCAAATTGCCAAGGGCTCCGGCCGTAGTAATCACGGCGGATTCAACTATCCTCGCTAACTGTCGAATATTTCTGCTGTTCGCCATGGGCCCCCAAAATGGCAGAAAACCCCCTGCGACACAGGCTTCCGTACACACGAGGTAGCACAGAGGCCACATAGTGCAGGAGCACACTGTATACACAAGCAAAACATGAACAGAAGTGCCAAGATCATCCCAATGAAAATCAAAGTTTTCCATCCCCAGGCAGTGATCAGTTCCCAGAACCACCCCAGCAGGGACCAATCCCCTTTCTCAATGTGAAGGGAACCAGATATTTCGTGCAGTTTGGAGATGGCCTGGTATACTGTCGGTGCGTTATCAGGGATGAATATGCAGCAACTGGATTGGATGACTCTACACACACCACCACGATCGGCGAGTATGATGTCTAAGGCAATTCGGTTCTGAAGGGTCATAAGTCGATCCGACTGAAGCTCTGTTGTCAAATTGCCAAGGGCTCCGGCCGTAGTAATCACGGCGGATTCAACTATCCTCGCTAACTGTCGAATATTTCTGCTGTTCGCCATGGGCCCCCAAAATGGCAGAAAACCCTTTGCGAAGTCAGCGAATTCCTGACCCGCGGTGTCGTCTTTACTCACGACACCTCTAGCTGTCCTTGTCCGATGGTAATCTGCTCGGGCCGTGTAGGTAGGAGGCAGCAGAAATTAAATAAAACATATACCTGAGAAATCAGGGGGCAACCACGTGTAGGCTTGGTCGTGGCAAACGAAATACGTGCCTTTGGCTGCAAAAAGTATAGGGGAAGTTCGGCAAGCAAATACATATGTTTCCGTGCAAACGCTCTTTCCCAACTGTGCTGTGGGGTTCCTACCAATACCCTGTAAGCATAAGTGACCTCGGTGGGGAACTATCCAAACTGGGCGAGATTTCTGTGCTGCCTGGCTCTTGACCAGGTAGACCCCATGTTTGGTTACGTTCCAACGGGTGTAGGGACTCAGTTCTTCTTTGGGCATCGTCAGATATGTGTCGATATCCCTACTCATGTTCCTTATCCCTGCAATTAGTGCCTTGTTGCTGGAATCGCTCGCAGCGGAACGGGTCGGGTACGGTTCTAGGGCGAATAAGAACATGGTCTGGAAAGCCCACAGAGAACCATAGTAGCTGAATGGCAAAATGAAGTATGGGATCCCCTTATCGGTTGTGTGTGGCATAAGTCCGCATATCCAACAGTTTGACGTGTTCATTATGGACTGGTGTTGGTGTAGAAGCTGAATGAAAGAGTTGTTTGCAAATTCGAGTCTTCGAGCAGACTCGTGTTCAGGTAAAGGGTGAAAGTAGTGTGGAGAAATAGTGGGAGGAGGTGGTGGCTGGGTGTCATTCGAAAAGGTAACTTTAAAAACGAATAGCGTATAACTAGTAAAAAACACAAGTATGCTACATAACATTAAAACACATAGTATCAGGAATCTTCTTCTGGACAGTATCGTGCATAACTGTTTTCTGAAGTTCATGAGCCTGACAGGTCTCTCTACCCTTGGAAACTCCATCCTCTAGTTGCTGCCCGCGGTGGTTGATTGATTCTCCCAGGGAGCGCGCTCTGCTCAGTCCGGGGTAACTCCCGTGGACCAATCAGAACCGTGGACCTAGAACTTCCCAGTTGCACTCCCCAGACTTCAACCGCGACCCTAGCAGCAGAACCGGATGGCGGTTCGAAAAATCAAAAATGAGCTAGTTCCCTTGGGACGAGAGAGCTGAAAATTCAAAAATAGTTCTTAGGGGAAAAAGGAAATTACATTGGATCAAACTTTATTTAGTTCTTTTGTCTAGATCGCAGGTTGTATCGTCGTTTCCCAGGTACGGTGTGATCTTCAAACAGCGTTTCAGGTTCAGTAGTGTCCAATTGCATAGATGGTGACACAAGTCCTTGCAAAATATGAGCACTCTCCTTTTCGGTACTAGTGTCTTTCAAACGGGCATCGCTGAAAGGGATGAAGCGAGGTACGGATTCTGTCTCAGAGTCGGCGAGTCCTTTGTTGACCCACCGGTCGTATGGAAGGGGTAGAGGGACCCGTTTGCAGTGGGTCCCATGTACCCAGTTCTTCTTGCCTTCCACTCGCACAGCAGATCTTGTTGAAAGTAGTACTAGGTGCGGTCCGGTCCACCTCGGTTGTCCGTTGTTGGTGCGCTGAAAATTCCGCAACAAAACCCACGAACCGGGTTCGATGAGGTGACCTGGATCGTCAGAGGCTGGTGGAGAAGAACTGTGAACCTGTTGGTGTAAAACACGCAATTTAGTTGTCAATTCGCACAAATAGTCAAGCAGTCCGGGGTGTTCTATCTCGCTTAGTTTCTTGGGTCTTGGCACGCCCCAGACGTTGGCTGGGCGGCCAAACACAATCTCATGGGGGCTAAGTCCTAACCTGGAGTGGACAGTCGTCCTAGTTGACAAAAGTGCTAGAGGCAGGGCGTCAGGCCATTTAAGACCTGTACTGGCTTGGATCTTGGCTAGTTTGAGTTTTAGAGTGCCATTGTAACACTCTACTAATCCAGCTGATTGGGGGTGATTTGCAGAGTGGAATTTTTGGTGGATCACTAAACACTCACACACTCTCTTCATCACGCATCCTACGAATTCACTTCCGTTATCACTCCAGACGATTCTAGGCATACCGAACCTAGGGAAGAACTCTTTGACAAGGGCTTTGGCAGTTGATAAAGCGGTATTGTCTTTAAGGGGGTACGCTTCCACCCACCTTGAAAAGGCGCAAACAACAACGAGAACGTATTTCAGATTGTTGCACCTCTCCATGTGGATGAAATCGAGCTGCAAAACCTCGAAAGGGTACGTTGGAGGCGCAAAATGACCAGCTGGAGTTGGCGTTCCCCTACCGGGATTGTACTTCAAACATACCATACACTTTTCAACCACATTCTTTGCACATTTTGGGATATTGCTATTCTGCCATACTGGTGCCAATAGTTTACATATTCCTCTCGAACTGATGTGTGCCATTCCGTGAGCCATCGTTACCACTGCAAGTACGTATGCATTAGGTAATAGCCATCGCTGGTGTTCCGATAATTCGACCCAACAACCATTTGCATCCAATCTACCTGTGCTTTCTCTCCATTCATTCATCTCGTTCTCAGTGGCCTCGGCTTGTATCGATTTTACGCTTTCAATGGTGTCTTCACACATTCCCACATCAGCAATCCATCTAGCGGGACCCATAACATACATCCGACTCATTGTGTTCCTTGCAGTTTCTTTCGCAACCTCATCTGCAAATGCATTCCCCCGGCCAACATCATCCTGAATCTTTTTGTGTGCACTGCATTTTATAATGGCGACTTGTAGGGGCAAGGTGAGTGACTCAAGGAGCTCATTGACTAGCTGGCCATGTTGTATCTTTGCACCATGGGACGTAAGGAACCCACGTTCACGCCATAATCTCCCAAAACTGTGAGCCACACCAAAGGCATATTGGCTGTCAGTGTACACATTCACTCGCTTTCCTTTCGCCAACACTCATGCTCTAGTAAGCGCTATCAACTCTGCAGCTTGTGCAGAACTGTGGGAAATGCGTGCAGTCTCTACAATGGTGTGTAGCGTCGTTACGGCATATGCTGTAGTCGTATCACCATTCGGCAACTTGAAACATGAACCATCAACCCATAGAGTATCATTGCATTCGGGAAGGGGAGTGTCTTGTAAGTCTACTCTCCCTTTTGTCTCTTCCTCGGTCCTGAAACAGCAGTCATGTTTGTCAATCTTGTCTGTCTCTGTCGGGATGGGTAATAACGTAGCGGGGTTGAGTGTATCACACCTCTTTATATGGATGTGACTTGCTAGCAGGGTAAGTTCGTAACTGGATAGTCGAGCGCTAGTAAGGTGTTGTGTCTTTGTCCTATTTAGCAAAATGTCTACTGCATGCGGAACCATAACGATCAAAGTGTTATTCATGACTAATCCAGCAGACTGTCGAATGCAGACAGCTGCTGCGGCTGTTGATCTTAGACAACTTGGCAGTGCCTTAGCCACTGGATCCAGAGTCGCCGAAAAATACGCGCATGGGCGCTGTTTGTCCCCAAAGAGTTGCATTAAGACTGATAATGCACAACCTTCTCTTTCGTGGACATACAATGTAAAAGGCTTACTGTAGTTGGGGTTTCCCAACACAGGCGCCGAACACAATGCATCACGCAACTCGTGGAAACTCGTCTGACAATCTTCAGACCAAGGCATAGGCTTAGGCGTGTCTTTGCGGAGTAGTGACAGTAAGGGTTTGGCTAGTAGTGAGAAATTCGGTATCCATTGTCTACAGTACGATGTAATGCCCAAAAAAAGCTCGAACACCTCTCTGTGTCCTTGGGGCACTTAGTTTTGTGATCGCCTGTATTCTTTCTGGTGTCAGTCTCCTTCCCTCCTTCGATAAGATGTGACCTAGGTAGGTTACTTCTTGTCGACAAAATTGCAGTTTTGAAAGGGAGACTTTGTGCTTCATGTCACATAGGTGACGTAATAGCGACAACGTAGCTTCCTTGCAAATCTCTTCAGTGTCTGCAGCGATCCGTAGATCATCTACGTACTGAATCAATGTTGACCCATCCGGCAGTACAATTGTGTCTAGTTGTGTTTTCAGAGCCTGACTGAATATTGATGGACTTTCGCAGTAGCCTTGAGGAGCGCATTTGAAGCGGAAGCTTCGTCCTCCTAAATTGAAGCCGAAAAGGTCTCTACTCTCTTCGGCGATCGGGACGCTGAAGAAAGCGTTCTTCAGGTCAATCACCGAGAACCAAGCTGCTGAAGCTGGAACCATTGTCAATAAAGCAGTAATGTCGGGGACGACTGGAAACTGCGATATAACTACCTTATTTACTTCTCGGAGGTCAATCACAAACCTATACACAGGGGGCTGCGAAGGATCAGTACGTTTTAAGACCGGTAAAACTGGACTGTTACAAACGTTTCCTGTTGTTTCTTCGATAACATCTTTATCGATCAAATCATAAATGATCGTTAGCAATGCCTTCTCGCATTCGTTAGATATTTTGTATTGGGGAATACGTGGCAATCTGACGTTGGATTTCAAAGTTATGACATACGGTGCTATCTCTAAACGACCTACGTCGTTGGAACCATTAGCCCACAGTATATCCGGAAGTGATGACAATTCGGTTGGGATACCTTCTTTTGACAAGTACATTGGAGAAACAACTTTTTTCCCTAAAGTAAGCTGTACTCCCGAGGGAGAACAGTACAAAGTCGCGTATAACCTTTTTAGTAAATCCAATCCTAACAAATTTTCACCGCAACCTGTTGTAAGAATGAGGGGTGCTTCTAATTCACAGGGGCCAACAGAAAGGGAAACAGGACTAGAGATCGGGTTTCTAACAGGGGCGCCAGAGAAGCCTACTGAGAAATTCATTTTGCCAGACAAAGGTGCGCCAGGAAGTTTTGAGTGCATAATAGAACTTTTTGTAGCACCAGTATCCAGCAGAAATGGCTCTGACACTCCTGAGGTAATTACCTCGACATAAGGTCCATCCTGATCTACTGGAACTGAAACAACTCCCTCTCTTTGTCCATGGCTGTCCTAGCGATCGTTACCCTCATTGTCGTGTTCGGTGTAATAGTCGTCAGCATAGTACTGAGCTGACTTGGACGATGAATTACTCTGTTGATCAAAGCTATTCATGGATTTCTGAGGCGGAAAAGAAGTTATATTCTGAGTGAGATTTCCACGGCCTCTACCTCTAGGTGCATGCTGAACACCTCTTCCCCTTACACCTTGGGCACCGTTTAAACGTCGTGCAAGAGCCGGACAATTACCTTTAAAATGACCCTCTTCTTTGCAATACGCACATTGATTCGGGCCATACGTAGGACGCTGATGGGAAAGCTCGTTTCCTCGCGCGTCTCTAGAGTACTGCTGATTCTGTTGATAATTGGGCAGGCTAGCCATACGAGGCGGATAGGCCTGTTGGAGAAGAACTTTAGTTTTCAAATCTTTCGTCTTTTTGTCTGCCTTGTCTAACTCGTCTTTACGCCTATTTTCATAGTACTGGGCTGTTGCTAGAATCTGCGCTGACGTAGAGACAGCCCAAGCACTTTCTGAGTCTTTTAGTTTAGCACACAGTTCAGGAAGCAAATTATGTACAAACTTGTCTGCAAACAGTCTTTGGCCACCCTCGGTAGCCATATCCTGACCACTATGGTCAGTGAAAGTTTCCTCAAATCTCGTGAAGAAGTCAGACACATTCTCGTCTTTCTTCTGCTTGCACGCGGATAGCTTGTCCCAGTTTACACGTACTTCAGGCATAATTGTCTTCATGTACGCAATGATTCTACCAGGAAGTTCAGCTATTAACGGCTCAGGCTTGAAACCACCGATTTGTCTAGCATCTGTAGTCGCAATGTTCGCCCAAGAGTCACCTAATTCTTGGTCATGATCCGTATGACGTATCTTACTCCATAAAGGATGTGGAACAACGTTCCCAAACAACATGTCTATATCCGCTAAATTCATTATACATGAGCTTGCAGTTTGGGACAACTCCTTATAATACCCAGTCGGGTTTTTACGGGGATCGGGTAGTGTCTGTTTGAGTGCTAAAACTTCGGATCTTTTCCAGGGGACATGTACCCATACACGCTGGAAATGAGGCAGAACCGGTGGAACTGAGTTTGCATCACCTTCCCTCCAAACCGGAGGAACCTCTCTCATGGGGTACTGTCTCGCTCTTTTCCTACTAGACGTACCACTGTCAGAGGATGACCCAGAATTACCACCCGTACTTCGATGTGATAATAATATCTCAACTGCTTTTTCAACATCAGGACCAACTATCATACCCTCCCCAAATTTAAATTGCACACCACACAACTCTTGCTGGTTGCTCTTCTGACCATTATCTTCCAAATCCTCACACAGGAAAACACACATCTGCTCAAAGACGTATCTTTGCGTTGGTTCATCCCATTGACGGAAGACGTTCATGACAGACTCTACATCATATCTCGCTGTATCCATAGCCCAATTTCGTGCTAATTTATTCAATGATTCCCTTTCCTGATAATCAGGCATTTGGCTTCGTAATTGTCTTCGTTCCGTGTTAGGGGTCGTTTTAGGCGACCGAAAAAGTGGTGAAGGAAAGTTAGTAACAATGCTGGCCATTTTATGCCAGACGGAAGGTGAAAGTGGAGGAATAACTGGTAGTAGAACAGAGTCACGCAAAGCAGAAACAGAAATGTTCGTAGAACGAGTATCAGAGAGACTAGAAGGTGCGCTAGGCGAAATTTTAGCGGGAACGGTAGGAGAAGTAGACGTGATCGGTGAGCCTTGAGGAGGCTGTGCCAAAGAAACAGGAGCCAGCTGAAGAGTAGCCGGTGAGTGCTGTAAAGGAGCCTGTATTACAGCTACCAAAGGTGCAACTAAAGGTTGCGGAGGTGCTGTGGCATTTTGTGCATAGGGTGGCGGAGAATTTAATAGGTGGGACATTAATGGATCTTTCTCGGATCCTTCCTTTTGACCTTGTCCCTTATTTGGCAGCATCGGGTAACATTTATCTATCGCTAATTTCTTGCTCCTAAGCATCTGTTCGCTCTCCTGCTCTTCCTCGTTATCTCTGTATGCAACGGCAGCTTGCACCATTGACATACCTCTTTTATTCTTTTTAGCTAATCTTATTTCTTTCTGTTTGGCTTCTTTGCGCCATAAGCGGAAAGAGTCAAACATCGCCGGCCGGGCTTTCTTCTTGAACAATTTGACCTCTAGGTTATCTAGAACTTCTGAGTCGAAACTACCATATTGGGGCCATTTTAGAACACCATCCTTGCGGGTGTATTTTATCCATACCTCGTTATATGTTATAGGACCTACACCGTGCTTCACATAGAGTTCATACGTTGGAGTTCCAATTGGAGGAACCGGACAAGAATCTTCCAATTGGGAGTCCTTACTACAACCAAGACAAAACAAGTTTCCAAGTCTGCTAAAACCAGGCATCTTCGCTCACTAGTCTAGCTTCAAACTTCAAAGGTTTATCTATTACGATATTTCTCGTGAATACACGAGTCCTTCGGCTTTGGGGCTTGCAAGTACCAAATCAAGTCGTATCTCAAGGATACCAAAAACTAAGGACAAACTAAGGACTGGGAGACGCTCCACTTATACTTAACTGAAGTATTTGAAGATCTGTGACGTCGCTAGAAGACTCGTCTATCGTTTCGCTCTACCAAGGATCACTGGGTCCAAAACAAGGCGATAGTCAGGGCAGCAGTCCTTCGTAGCCGTCGGGACGCGGGGAACCTCGCAGCAAAGACCTTCGGAACCACGTCGACATACAGGGGTTGCTGAAGTGGCTGGCCGTCCTCCGGAATTTTCACACGAAGCTCCTCACGAACATCTGGCTTGGACCGTCACCACTTGATATCGCCCCGAGTTGGGCGCCAACTGAGGTAACGGGTTTTTAGGAACCCGCTGGCGTCAGGGGACAACACCCGAAGACCTCTGAGTTCTCCCTTGTTCCGGACCACAGAAACACGGAGTCTTCTAGTCGCAGTCAAAGATCAAGGTTTATTGGTAGCTACCAAGTAACACGTGTCCCAGAAGTACACCACACGGGGAGTAGGTTCTTGGGAGACTGTTCGTTTTTACAGAACCAGCCTTCTCCTTATATACAAGATACATGGCTTCAAGCAAGAATTCTTGAGTTTATGGTATGGCAATATACATATTTCTACAATAATACAAAGAGCGAAGTCATGTAAGCAAGCCCATATTTTAGATGTCCAGTCAGTTGATAGATTACCCAGTTAGGCCTGGAACTCCCATCAGATATCGATGAAACTCAATAAGGAAAGGTACAACCCAGTCATAAAACTGGCCATAAACAAGGAACGTGGACAGGTGCATGTTTGCAGAAAGCATGGTCTGTATGTAGTGAATGGTTCGTGGAATGCTATGCATAGATGCTATCGCATTCGGCCACTGGGCGAGGAGTTGCCTAAACAGGTTTGGCCGAAGACAGTGGAGTCAGTTGGGACAGGTCAGGGGAAAGTCACGAAAGGTGGACGTGTCTATTTGGATCAAGCTCGACCTTTAATTGACTTATCATGAGGGCAAGATGCAAGATGGATGCCGTTCACAAAATGGAGTTTAAGGGATGGGACGGAAACTGTGATTTAGGGGTGTTGGCAGTTGGCAACCCTCGATTGTAACGCAAATACATAAGAATGATGTCCTAATCATTATCGGTTCGTAGACACCAAAATCGTCTTGGTACGTTGAGGTTTCGAGACACGGGTATTGGACCTCGATATCGGAAGAACAACAGGGTCCGGATTTTGAGAACCACACTCTCATTCAATAAACTAAATGCCTTACAAATGAGATTGGTCTTTTGGAGCATAAACTGTTTGCAAGAAACCATCATGGAAGTTCCACTAGAGATATCCCCATAGGCATCTATAAATTAAAAAAAAAACTACTTTGATCACTGAAGTTGCACTAACCTTATTATTGAGCACTGCAATTACCAATAGTAAAGTATGCTCAATACGATGGGTCATCTGTGACAACAGGAATGGATCCACAGAAATGTCACCATCTATGGGATCCCTGGATCTAAACAATTTGCTCCAGTGCATATGCCAATCTCCTGCACCAGCAATTGCCAAGCCGAAAACAAAGGGTTCTCGCCTTGACCATTCATCTGCCACTTGAAGGGCCACAACCTCTGTGACAGAGATACTTGGACATGTAGACTGCATGACTCGCTTAGAACCGGCACCAAATTATCAGGGCCGGGTCTACACACGCATTGGTGCATGTAATTGATTTATAGTAATTTACTTTGCTATCTCTACGAGTCTTGGCACTGGCACAGTGTTACTGTTGATGTTGAACTTTGTTGTGTTCAAGTGCTCAATGACTACTTCTCGTGGGGAGACTGTCACCTACTTCTTCTCAATGATATGATCTCACTGCTCTAAGTTGATAATGTAATGTAATGTAGATGCAGAGTTGCTGGCCCAGTGGGCGGGACGCTGAGTTGGGCTGGTCTCTGCGGGGTTAGGGGCTGTGCGCGGCAGAGTGCACAGATTTTTTCAGATTGTGGATTGCGCATGCATTCCCTGTCAGCCACGCCCCAGCATACACGCACAGCCACACCGAGTCATCGGGTGAACTTTGTTCAACAGCCGTTCACTTACTGGCTCAATTAAGTACTGAGCGATGTGACCCGGACGACTTTAGCCGGTGTTGAGCCTCTCAGTAGCCAGTACTGGCAACAGCTGCACCAAGAAAGACAGGGCCTCCTGGCAGGCCTAATCAATCAGTTAATGAGCTGCGCAGCAGCCGCAGTGCAGTGCACAGAGTCCCGAGTCCCACGGCCATGTACTACTCAATGTACTGGTCCCCCGTCACTGTCCCCGTCCCATCCCATCCAGTCCACTCCCAGCGCGAAGTGCGTTGCAGGAGTGCCTGTTGTTTTTGCATTTGTCACCCTGAGTGGGACGGGTATGCTCAGACGTGAGTCCCAGGCTCTCCACCCACTGGAGTCAAGCTATCCTGGCTGAAGATGGCTGATAGCCAGAAACCGGTCCTAGGATGCTTGATTCCGGTCCAGGAAAGACATGGCTTGGCAGTTCGGGCTGGACTGTTCCCATGAGGTACAGGGTCACGGCTGATTTGCATATGACCATGTCTGAACTGGGGTGGTGTGGAGTGCAAAAAAACGATGGATTTAGACCCAGATGTCTGTACTGGGGTGAACGTATGGCATTGTTCTGCATTCTGTCCATCAACTGTTGTTTTTGCGCGTGAGAGCCTCAGCTTGACCTGCCCTGGCTGAGCCAAGAGGAGATAGAGATTCATGAATGATGAATGAATCTCGTCAAATCTCAATATATTCTGACTGACATTGTGATGGCGTGGCGGCCGTTAGCTCGGTGTTGCCTGTCTGGGCTCAGGCTGGAGTCTACAAATCAGTGTGGCCTGTGGGAGGGGGGTCTTGGGTTGGCAGTTGGGGTTGTGCGCAGCAGCAGGCAGCGTGCGCAGATTTTTTTCAGATTGCACATTCGCTGCCTTGCCACGACCCAGCATACCTGAGCTCTGCCGCACGCCACCACCGAGTTATCGTGGTTCAAATAATGTCCATTCAACGGTTCAAAAACCGAGAGTGCCTGCCCTCACTGCCAGCCAGCGCGACCCGGACGACATTGCGTTGGCGAGTAGCCGCTGTCACACTGCCAATGAGTACTAGTGGCATCACTGATGCAATGAAACAGCACCAGGTGACTTGAGGCAGGGCCTGGCAGGCCTAACCAGTTAAACTGCTGCGTGGCAGCCTAAAAGGCAGTGCACTGCAGTCAGTGTGTGTCCCGGCCGCCCGGCCCACCATAAAGGAACCTGGTGGTAACTTAAGTTTTACAGCAAAACAGTAACACGGAGTACTGATTTGAAGAAGTTAAATTAGTTAAGTATGATCATGAATATGCCGCCCGAGCAGTGGGTGGCGTGACGGTGGTGTGGCCCGCCCATGCCAAACCAACCAACGCTGCTTTTTGTTTGGGAGCAAGCGTGCCTCATCCTTTGGACAAAACACAGACCCTGACCCTGAACAAACTCCTGTGTGAACCTGGGATTTAATCTTATACAGGGTTCAGATCTGGCCAGGACAAGGTGCCTGCAGGCAGCTGCATCTCTCTGGGTTGCTTGCTCCATGTGACTGACAGCCTGGAATCAACGCGCCCTTCTTATCTTGAATAAGGTCACAAGAAGTAACTTCTCTCTTGTAACAGAAGAGAGAACATTGTGTGTTGTTTATTTTAGAATGAAATGAAGCGAACTTAGTAACCTTTTGCGAAGACATAATGTGCAGCGTGGTGGTGGCGTGACGGTCGCAGCAGGTTACGTCACCCGGTCACCGTGTGGTAGTGTAGTAGCATGAATGATGAGCAGTACTGATGGTGAGATGCACTGACCGGCGGCTGATTAGTACTAGCTGCCCCCCCCCCGCCCCCCCCTCAGCGCCATGAAACCGCTTGGTGTAAGCGCGCTCTACAAGTAATTTTAACATAACATAACATAACAAGGCCATTGCTGGCCATACACAGGCACACTGACTATAATAGACAGGCTTTTTACTGAAAACGTGCTGGAAGTGAAACCCCAGCTTGCAATGCGCCGAGAGAGACTGCTGCTACTGATGATAGCGCACCAAGCACGGGGTCTATATAGCCTGCTGCTGCGAAGATTGGTACACGCGATGGGGGTCATGGTCCTCTGCATCATATAGGTGGGGGGTTCAGGTCCATGCTGAGAGGACTACAAGACTCATGTTATCTATAGCTACGGCAGTAGCGCAGACGCTATAGACAGCCCATGCCACCCGTGTGGATTGCTGTTGATTCTACGTAAGGCAGAGGGCAGGTTGATACTACTGTGTATGCATTGGGCATGCCATCATCATTCACAAGGCACAGTGCCTGCCAATGATGGAGCGGCAAGAGATTCTACACTCGGTGCTGCTGTGCACAATGGTACAGTACTGCCAAGGTAAGTGCTGATGAAAACATGTCTGTGTCACTAAGATGTCTCAAGTAAGTTTAGGACTTTTTAGATGCCCGGCCTTGCTGAATTTCGGGTGCAGCTCCCTACACATTATTAACATGCTCCGCTAGAGGAAGCACGTGATCTCTAATATTGAGATGCTCTGCTAAACAAGGCCCATATCTTCGTTCACATTTTTACAATGCACTGTCTATTTGTCAATACTGTGTAGATATAGGTAGGTCCGTGGAGCTAATAGAGGACGTGGGTGGAGCCAGTGAAGGAAGTGGGTGGAGCTAGAGAAAAGTAGGTGTGGCCTCCGACAAAAATTTGAGCACCTGCACTTCATATTTTACAAATTAAGCACTGCACTGATTGGGAAGAAATTTACAAGGTTCAAATCACTTTCTAGCACAAAAGGTAAAGGACTGTTCATGCTTTTCTGACATAAAATGAAGAGTGTGCCAAAGGGGCAATTTGTACCCTTTTATATTGTTTCCTGTTTTTATCTTTTTGCCACGTTATAAGAAATCGAACGCTTTGCTGGTTTGCCTTCAAGTTTAGCAATGTGTATTCAATAATATGAGTTTTTCTTTTTGTATGCAGAATTGTTATTTAACTTATTAATGTTATAATTTTTTATGCTTTTATGATGATGTAAATGTCTCAAAATGCAGTCATTCCGTTCGGGAATGTTGTGAACACTGTGACAGTTCCTGTTTAAACCGGTGTTATTTTCATCTTGTGCTTGCTTTCAGATTCTCTTTTTTTTTTTTTTTGAAAGTGCGAAGTTTTTAGAAACTAACAGAAATGTTGGCATCATGTCTGCTTACTATGTAGGCTGACATATTTTATTGCTTTCAGTTATGGACACAGCCATAACTTCATGGATGCCCACTGTATTAGCTGAAATTATGTATTATCTTTTGTTATAGAAGCATATAGTCAACATGTGAATTGAGATGATGCATTTATTAAATTGTTTGTTTATTCTTGTTGATGCTTTATTCTGTGCAAGTGTTGTTTTGTTTCATCAACATGAGATAACATTGCCCATCAGATACTATAAAAACTCAGGTATCTGACTACAGGGTATAGGGACTTCACTTTAGGACCATCAAGCTAGAGGTAATTTCGGTTTGCAATGCCAACCAGCCTCAGTCGAAGGCAACACCGGAAGCAGTGAAAAGGAGTGACCTTCTGCATGCACTGTTTATCATTCCTGGGCAAAGTTATGATAGAGAATGGCTGAGCTGCTATTTTCTTAACCAAACAGGTATGCTGTGCAATCCACCTTAAGAAAATCAAACAACAAGCTTGCTATTTATCGATTGGCCTAAAATTCAGCTTAGCACTTAGAAATAGCTTTAGGGTGTTAGGATATTAAGAATTCACTAAACCTGTCAGAAAGATTCTTGCTGTTTTCGCTGACCAAGACATGCATTGCTGCATTGCTTCTGTGTGGTTACTGTTCATATTTTATGCACTAAGCTATGATTTTAAAATAGATATTTTAAAATACCTTTCCTGTTTCTTCGTGTTTTATTCATTGACGAAAGAGGCTTTGGTGTTCCACTGTGTCCCCGAACTAACCTCGTGGGACTGATCATTACCAGAAACCTCCTGCTCAATATTGGTCAGTGGGTTGCGAAAGGGTTGCAGCCCAATTGGACTTCTAATTCGTAAAGGTGCGTTGACTGAGTCCTTGCACAAGTGGGTTACAAATCCTACGTCTATGGGGCTGTGGTCCCAGATCGTATCACAACACGGATTCCGAGCTTTGTGACGACTTTTTGCTTTTCAAAGGATTGTTTTGAAAGGACAGATGGATTACAGAGTAGTATCCTGAAGTTGTGATATTGATTAAAAATAACTTTGCACTATTCTCTTGAGCACTTGTTTGTACTATTTAGACTCGGGTTGTTTAGTTAGTTGCCCTGTGAAGAAACACAGAGGATAATTGTATATCTATGTATGAATGTAATTTACAAGATATTAGAGTTTCAATAAGTCTATAATACTGCCAAGATTAGGGAAAACCAGGTTATTAATGGTTTTTCTTACTCTGCAGTTCTACAAGAGTCGTAACTATTAGTAAACTTGACCTAGTTATCTTAAACACGGGGAGAAAGACTAATGGATATGTATATTTGAGATACGTATTTGTTGTGTGTTTAGTCTTCAGGAATTACCCTATCACATATTGAAGTAAAAAGAGTTGGTTACCCCAAACTAGTGCTCAGGTTAATCCATTCTCTGTTGGAATTATGCTTAGTAATCCGAATGACAAGACACGTAAGATATCTTTGGCCGTGCAGGGTTTCACTTCATTCTGCAGATCTCATTAACCAGCCAAGCGATGAGGCAGCAGTCGTGGAAAACTGTGTCTCTGTTGTCTTAGTTATTCCAATCCCCTTTCCATGGCTCTACCAGTGACCAATGTATTCTGGGATATGTGGTCACTGTTGGGAGTGGTGTGAACAGACAAACATTACTTTCGCCAGATCTTACTCACAAGGTTAGTGCTGGTATGTAGGTATAGTTATATTTTAGTCAATTAAAACATGATAATTTTTACATACAATAAGAACAATTGATAATATAAAACCTATACAAAAAAGCCATGCAATTTAAAAATAGATTACAATATGTAATACAAAATACCACTATTAAGAATATATAATGGGTCTTGACAGAGACTACTCTAATGGGTGTACTAGTATATGGGAAAGGAAAGAGGGTAAAAATTGAATTTATTGTTTTTCTATTTAAGTTAGTTCACGTTTATTTGTAGAATATAGACATTGTCACTTTCAGGCGATGTAGAAGAATAATATTACTTGTTCTTCGCCTCCCAATGGACACTTATTATGACTGCTGTGGGCCTTTTCCTCTCTTTTGTGCATTCAAGATTCACCATGGGCAGTTTTAGCAATCAGCACTCTCTCTGCTGTATTCATAAATTTTTACAGTCACATGAGCAAATTCTCCTCTCATGGCAGTTTAGCAGCGGGGTCTAATTCCATACAAATTAGAAACATTCCGAAGAGAGAGGTTATGGTTGTTAAGCAGGGCGGTGCAGGAGCACAGTAAATGAATCATGCTTTCCTGTTGCTTTTGGCACAGTCATCATCATATGAGTTCCTTCATATTTGTATATACACCTGCAAGGATTATAGAAATGATATGTGCGGGTGACTCAGACTTGTGTACATATCAGACATTTCCCTAAATTGCAGACAACATCCATTTATTTTCTGAATTTCAACATCTTAGTGTCACCATCGAAAGGCTGTACAGCATTGGTGTGAACAATACCTGGGACTGCAGCATCAGAGAGTGTGTCAGAAACCAAGAGATCCATCACATCTACTTGCAAAACCAATAAGACAAAAAGGCCATGTGTAGGAGGCCCAATACCGGTCGGTAACGGTCGAAATTACCGAATTTCGGCCGTTACCGACCGGTATTGGGCATTTGAGATGTACTGGCAGATGCATCAAACAAAATAGCTCCTGGTAAAATAGCAAATTGGTAAAACAGGCCGTTACTGAACGCAAAACCTGAAATCCCAATGCATCAACGCCAACTGCGAAAAAAATAAAGAATCGCAAAATAACCCCGCGGTAAATTACCGAATCGCAAATTAACGAATCGGTAATACCGAGAATGAAATCAGCCCCCGGAAATACCGAATCGCTATTAAAAAGTCGCTGCTATATGCACCAAAAAACGCAAACAACGAAAATGCACCAAGTCGCTATTTAGCATGAGAAAAATAAGGGAAATCTCAACCAGGAGGTAAAATTGGTGGAAGGAAAAAAAAAAAAAATACAGACAGTTGGACACAATCTGAAACCCTTCAAATTATACCTCTGGAGACCCTGTATGTCTTACAAAATGGCTGCCCTTTATGTGCTTGCTAGGAGGATGAGAATCAATGCTGCTGTACAGCGCAGGAGGAGGATCCAGGAGAGGGTTTTCAGGGTGCGCATCACATTGTTGGGCCAGACAGAGGAACTAATCTATGACAAGAACAGACTGAATCGCGCAATGATCATGCGCCTCATTGCTGAAGTTTCCAGGGGGTTGTAGCAGTAGCCGAAGGCGTGTCGCAAAGTGCACTTTCACGCTTCTTCCGCAAATTCCTAGATGCCATGCTGATAATGATTCATACCCACATCACCGTCCCCACAACCCCACAGCAGTTGAACCGCACCAAACACGACTTCTACCAGGTGGCACAATTTCCCCATGTGATAGGATGCGTTGACTCCACGCATGTCCCCATCTGTCCCCACTCAGCCAACGAATACATATTCCGCAACCGGAAGACCTATCACTCCATTAACATGCAGGTCGTGTGCAATGCCAAGCACATCATAACAGACATTGTAGCACAATTTCCTGGAAGCACACACAACGCATACATATTCCGACAGTGGCATCCACAGGTTTCTGCTCAATGGTGAATTTGGAGAGGGACACCTACTAGGTACATACTTATGCCTCATCATTAACTCCATCCTCACATATGTAATTGAATTCATGCCGCTAACCCTTTGCTACCCACCCTGCAGGTGACAGTGCCTACGCCTTGCGTGAATATCTACTCACTCCCTACCTCAACCCAGCAACACCTCAGGAGCAGCACTACAACGCAGCACATATCAGTACCAGGAATGTGGTAGAGTGAACCTTTGGCATCTTCAAGAGTCGCTTCCGGATCTTACACACGACAGGAGGTGCCTTGCAATATGACCTGGTGACCTGCTGCCGGATAATAGCGGTGTGTGCCATGCTGCACAACATTGCCACAAGAAGGGGGATACCAATAGAGGTGGACGCAGATGACGACTTTCGTGCACAGCAATCCCCCCCAACACCAACAGGCACACGTGCCTAACACAGCTGAAGGTCAAAGGAGGCGGACATACATCACACAACATCACTTCAGAGACAGGAAAGAATGAGCCAACACAACATAATCTGGGGTGCAAATGTTTAATGCACATGAGCACATGTCAGGTGAATATTAATGATACGTCTACATGATGCAGAGTCAAAACATAGATAAGGATACATATCCGTTGTCATCACAAGAGTATCTTGAAGTAATGTAGGTGGCCCATGGTTACATCACCATGGCCAAGGACCCTATGGAACATGGGTATTTGCGCCTCCCACGTACCCCCAGCCTCCTGTTGCGTAACTCCTCCACATCACAACGATGTGTGTCAGTGGCTGTGGAGCTGCACGAGCTGCGCCTCCTATCGCTGGCCTCCGGCACAGAGATGCTGCTGATGCTTGATGCAGCCTCACTTCCCTCCTCCACTCCCAAACTGCTGCCACTAAAAGTCCCAGACTGCAGATGCTCCACTGCAGTGGTCACTTGGCCCAAGGCCTTTGCCACATCACCACAGTAATGGCCCAGGTCGACCTGCGGTGACACAGATCTCCGTGACAGTACAGCTGTGCTTTTGCAGAGCTTTGTGATGGCCGTAATGGAAGCATTGGAACGGAGCAAGTTCTGGCGATGCCTTCTGCGCTCGCTCTGTTGCCCTGCTATGACGGCACGGGTGAGCTCCTGTAGGCACAGTTTTATGTCTCAGTTACCCTCAGCAATGGCTGTGGTCATTTCATGCCCAGCGTCTGTCATCGTGCCCATTTTGCTAGTCAATTTTGTCATGTTGATGTTAATTGCACCCATGTGTCTCCCCTGCAGGCGCTGAACACGCAGCATCCGTGACTCAACCACACCGTAGCCGTGTGTAGGCTCTTCAGATCCCTCTGCTGGTCTTCCCAGGGGCCTGCCCCGCTGTCGGACTCGGACACGTGCTGGTGTTTGAGCTGGTGGAGTGACAATTGGCTGCCATGGAACATTTGTGGCTGCTGGCCTCTGCTTCATCGCCATTACCTGCAGGGAGGGGACATTTGTCCTGTGGCTTGGTGGTGTTGTCCGCGGTGGTGGTGGTGGTGGTGGTGATGGTGATGGTGTTGGTGGTGTCGTGGGATGACGTCCCTGCGGAGTCTCTGCATCGGTCCCTGCCAGGGTTTCTGAGATTATGAGGCATCCGCTGTCATCGGAGTCCAGGGGTCATGCATCGGTGTGTGAAACAGTGCATTGTTATTTTGTCTAAATGTATATGTTTTGCATATTTTCATCTACATAAATGACATATTTGGACAGACTATTGGCCCTGTGCTGCTGGTCTCATTTCATTAACATTGGGGATCATACATGCGCACTTGAATGACATGACTACAACTCCCATGATGCAACACTTTGGTGAGGGTATATGCGTTAGGCACTACTACCTGTGCACTGTTATAAGCCTGGGGGGATGGGCAGTGGTAGACAACACGCTGCGTATCTGCACTGGCATGCATCTTACCTTGTTCTCCTGCCGCAGCACCGGAAGTGTCCAATTGGGTGACCCCCACGACTGCCTCAAGCTCAATGGTATCCTCAATGAGGTCCTCAAGGGCTGTTTTGGGTGTGACGTTGGATGTCCCCCCTCCTGTGCCAGCTGCATCCTTCACCCTTTCTGCAATCCTCTCCTTCGCCCTTTTTCTGAGGTCATACCACCTCTTTTTCAGGTCGTCTATGCTGCGGTGCGTTACTCCAACAGCATTTACCCTCTCCTTGATGTGCAGCCAGATCTTGCGCTTCTCCGCCTCAGGCACTTTTAGTGACAGCTTGCCAAACAGCCTGTCATTTTTGCTGCTCTTCCTCCTCGATCAGAAGTTCAAGTTCTTTGTCTGAAAACTTCCTCTTCCTCTTTCTGGGCGTGTCTTTGTTTTGGGGTGCATCCTTCTCCATCCTGGAATGCAGTGGTATTGCTGGTTTGTGGTATCAGTGTTTCTCTCCTCAGCTCCTGTGCCCTGCCTCCTCCTCGGAACTCCTCAGGGCACTGAATGAAGCATGGGCTGGAAGACTTCCTGGTTGTGATGTCATCAACCTGCTTCCAACGCGATCTTTTTTTGCGAATTCGCTAATACTGAAATCGCAAATACCGATTCGGTATTTGCTAATTCTGTATTTGCTAATCTATATTTTGGGCTCTCGCTATCGTGGTTTCGGTATATTTTACTGATTTTTAGCGATTCGGTATTAAATACCGAATCTGTTGATGCATCGCGGAATGCGAGTCCTTATTTGCTATTCCTTATTTTTCGCAAATAAGGACTCGTTTTACCGAATTTTACCGATTCGGTAGAATTTACCGAATTACTATCTAGTCTACATCCCATTTACCGATTCTAAAATACTGAATCGGTAAAATTAGTTATTTTAGAATCGGTAAAAATGGATTACCTACATATGGCCCAAAGTTCATAACTATGCCGCTGAACAGGGGGGAAATAGGGACAGGGTGAAGTTGAGGGTTTGGGTGGGGGGATGGGAGGGGGGTTCAGGGACTTTAATGGAGTTCAATACAGCCTATGCGGCAGGCAACGACACAGTGACTACACCAGGGATCGCTGGAAACCACATTACCCTCATAACTATTATGCAACTGACTGCTTGCTAATATTGCTGATGTTTCCTTTTTTTTTTTTTTCTTTCTCTCTTTATGACGAGAGCCCTTACAATGTAAGATTGTACCTGGTTGGATTTACTGTGCTGGAGATGTAACCTGTAAAACTTGATAAATAAAGTTTTTTTTTAAAAACTATGCGCTGAACTTAGTTTCTGTACTGCCAATGTGCTTCTTTCTTACCTGGCATCTAAGGTTGGGGTCTCAGAACTGCATGACACTGTTACCAACTAGACACAAAATGTTGGGAGGAATATACATACACTAGCAAGGTTTCTGCCGGAGGAACTCAGTGGCAAGGTTCCAGCTGCTGGAACTCATTTTCAAGGCCGCTCAAATTCAGTGTCAAAGTTCCAGCCGCTGGAGCTCAGTGTCAAGGTTCCAGCCAGTGGAACACATTGTCACTGCCTCCTGCATACAAACTGGACGTCAAGATTTTTGTGAACAGCTTAAACCCCGCCTCTTAGTCAAGGATTCGGGATTGAATGTTTCTAAAGGTTTTCTCCTTTCTTCCCATTTCCCCGTCCATCAATCTTTATATGCATGCCATCAACACCTTCTCATCTCCCATTGGGCCAATATCAGGTGGCATGCCAGAACATCCAGCTTTTGTACCATAATGATGAAAGTATTCCACCAACAAAGCCTCACTTTTCATGTTCACTCCAGAAGCTGATTCAAAAATTGTAATTAATAAGCCTGTGGTTCAGATGTTCTTCCATAGAGAAGTGCTAGTCAACAGTAACTCTTGAGGGTTTTGCCTATTATGGGAGATAGAATGGGGGCAGTCTCCATCATCAAGGAGGACTGTGGTGAATTCAAGTTGTGTAAGGAGGCCTTGGATCTAATTATCTTGGGTTCTGTTGTGTCTTCATTAAAAGCCATCATGCCAAGATCAAAGCCAGCATATTAGTGAAACCCACCGCTTGAGTGTGTTCAGCCAGAAAATCATGCAGTGTCTTCACATGTGCATTAAAAAGTAAAGACAAGACTTGAGGCCCAGGAGGAACCTTGTGGTTGATGATTGGCTGCACAGCCACAAGTTGTGGCTGTGAGCAGTAAGCCCTACACTGGAGAACAGTCTGATGCATTGACATTTAAGACTTTCCGGTTCGGCTTCAAATAGTCTCTGTGGTTCCAAATCAGCCGCGGTCTGTGCAGGTAACCGCAGTTGGGCAGTGAGGGGGGGGGAGGGTGAATTTGACAGACTATTCAGGGTGAAAAACTAATTATTTATTTAAATTTCCCTCTGCATCGTCCCTCAAACACTCCACCCCCCACTCCACCACCCAGCCCCACCTTTGTTAACTGCACGGACCACAGATGTTCCATATGCTACCAGGTCGCTGTGACCTGGTTTCAGCCACCTTGCCAATCTCATTTGCCACCTTGTCAGGCTTGCCTGCCTCAGAATGTTTTTGTCACATTGCTTTCAGCATGTGAATAGTTACCCTTTACTAGTCAGAAATATTGTCTGTCAGAAATATTGTATCCTAAATACCGTTTACAAAAATATTGTCCCATTGAGTGTATATTTTCTATTATTATTATTATGAGCACCAGCGGACGATGCTTTAGAAGATGATATTTAGGACACTACACTTATTTGAGATGATGTTGTGACTATGATGTTTGGGTACCACACCCTCTGTGCACCTGGAAAGAGATTCTGACTCCATGTCTGTCCTTTGTAGTGGTTGGTGGGTACTATTCAACCCTAATTCTTTGGGTCAGTCCCAAACTTCTTTGCCTGTCTGTAACTGACAAGATCCACTGATCCTGGGCTCATGTGTCAAGCTGTAGGACTGTCCCTCATCTGACCGTTGCTAAGAAAACCATGCAGTGTAATGGCTGAAAGAAATAGAAGCATGGCAGAAGCCAGGGGTGTAAACTCTGCACACTGCCTCTGTCATGTTATAGGTACAAGTGATGGTGATGCTGATTGTGAAATGACAATGTCCTACTTATTCATTTCATCTCATTTCAAAAGGAATAGTAGCAGGAGAGTCCTGCCAATATCATAAACATAAATGGCTTCCTGTCTAGCATTGTTCCTTGGAAAAAGAATCTACAATAGCTCTTATGTCCTTAGAATAAAAAATGCCTTTGATATTATTTTTACCATCAAAGCGATAAGAAAAGATGACATGTTTTTCTTCTTGTTACTGGCATATAAAATGAAGAGAGTTTATGCAAATACATGTACAGAACTGTCAAAACAAAAATAAGAGCATACTTATGTGTCCCACTGGCTTTCCTCTTGCTTTTTTGTCATGTCTCCTGTTTCGCTTACATAATGGTGACTCGATAAATGTTCTTATATAGCACATATTCAGAATAAATCACATGCAAACCCGTGGTATTAGGGTATTCTAGAGTCACAGGTTTCAGATGTCTGTCCATCTGGTACTAAGGGCCTAGTCAATGCTCTAACCTGAATCAGAAAACCAATTGAACTGCAACTCATACACAACCATTGAACAATGTTTGCATATTATGTGTATCAGGTAACATACAGTCTCATGACACTAGACAGCAAAAGTTAGTGGATCACAGGCGATCTGGGGCTTAAACTTTGCATTGATCACTTGAACTGCATCATTCTAGCATCATCATTTGCAAAGTGCAACACTGTCACACCTAGCGGTATCTGGGCGCTGTAGGTGTGAAGTCTCAGTTGAAGAGACAGGTCTAGAGCTTCCTTCTGAAGACCGCCAGGGAGGGTCCAAGATGGAGGGGCAGGTCGCTCCAGGTCCTGGCGGTGATGTAAGAAAAGGAGTGGCCTCCTCTGTGGCTGCGATGGATGTGGGATGGTGTTAGCATGGGCTAGTGAGGTGGAGCACAGGTGTCTTGCAGGTCGATGGAAGTTTAGTCAGTGGTTGATGTAGGCCATTCCTTGATCGTGTAACACTTTGTAGGTATGCATGAGGGTCTTGAACTGGCATCTCTTCAAGTTGGGGGAGCCAGTGGAAGTGTCTGAGGTGGGGGTGGTGTGGCCATGTTTGTGGAGGTCCAGTTTAAGTCAGGCTGCCACATTCTGTATGGTCTGGAGGCTTCTGAGGAGCTGGGTGGAGATTCTGGCATAGAGAGCATTGCCATAGGCGAGGCGGCTAGTGACGAGGGCCTGGCTGATGGTCTTCTTGGTGTTGACTGGGCTGCATCTGAAGATTCTGCAGAGCATGCAGAGGGTATAGTAGCAAGGTGAGATGACTACGTTTGCTTGTCATTTCATGGTTAGTTCACTGTTGAGGATGATGCATAGGTTGCATGCATGGTCTGTTGGTGTGGGTGTTGGTCCGAATTCTGTTGGCCACCATCTGTGGTAGCATGTGGAAGTATTCTTCCCGAAGATCAGTACTTCTGTCTTGTTGGAGTTGAGTATAAGGCAGTTGTTCCTCATCCAGTTGGCTACTATGGTCATGGAGTTGCAGAACTTAGTTCTGGTGGTGGAGGGTCTTCGATGAGTGAGAGGATAAGCTGCATGTCATCTGCGTAGGAAATTATGTTGAGGCTGTGGGCTCTGGCAACATATGCGAGGAAATTCATGTAGGTGTTACACAAGGTGGGGCTGAGGTTCTGAGGTGAAGGGAGGCAGCCTAAAGCTCTGCCTGTGTTCTGTGAGGTAGAAGGAGACCCACCTGAGGGCGTTTTGCTGTATACCAACGTTGTAGAGTCTTTTGATGAGGGTGTTGTGAGATAAGGTATTGAACGCAGCGGCGTTCTGCATGGTCTGCTCTGTCGGGTCCGGCTTTGCTGTGATGGGAGTCCGCGCGCACGCATTATTTAGCGCTTGCGGACGCTTAGAATAATAGACACGACTCATTCAGTTTGCCGCGTGATCCCAACTGCCTAAGCCTGGCCACGCCCCTTTATTTATAGCTGGCGCATGACGACACTCGCCAGCGCTACGTGAAGCCTCCAGGCGAGGGTAGACTGCAGGGCTACCCCACACTACATTCCTTCCAACCTTTATTAAACAACAAACACACAAACATTGAACACATAGATCGGTTACCAGTCACTAGGATTCCAGTCCTTGGTTCTTCCCACCATGAACCCTGCTAGGCAGGAGGATGGAGCTGGATTGCTTCTCAGGCCATATCTGGAGTGTTCTCCCCATGAAGATGGCAATAACGGGGTTATTCCCTGCGAGACTTCACCCTCAGGAGATCTTGCAGGGGAACTTTGCAGTGCTCCTCTGGCGTTCCAAACAGTGAAGGGGTGCCATGGTCAGATCGGTCCAAATCTTCTGTGGGGATCGTTCCTTGGTCACCATCCGTTCCTTCCTCCCCTGATTGTTGACGTGGTCTGGTGTCCCGGTTGTCCGATGGCAGCTGGTCCGGAGTTCCGGCGTGTACCTTTTTGAAGAAAGAGATGTTGCATGTGTTTTCCTCGGTTCCACTTCTGGCTATTATCATAGTGCTAGTTCGGCGGATAACTGTCTATGGCTGATGTTCGAACGGAAGCCGGAATTTCTCCCGGGTACCTGTCCTTGATGTAGACTCTGTCCCTTACTTGAATGTCCGACATTCTGGCTCGTAGGTCGGCGCTGGCTTGGTCATTAGAACTGGTCCGGTTGGCTAGGACCCTTCCGGTGTCAATCTGAGACGGGGTCCAGCTCGGGTGATGCAGGATGGTGTTTCGCATTACTCGGCCCATGCTTGCCTCAGTCATGAGATGGGGCGTCAGATGGTATTCTCTCAGAAAATTCTCTCTATATATGGCTCTCTCAAGTGGTGGTTCATCTTCCCCGTTTGCTTGAGGCCAGCGCGGGGTCATTTTCCGGTGTTGGATTCCCCAAGCCTTGAGATAGTCTGCAAATTCTTGTCCATGGAAAGGTGGGCCGTTGTCTGTCTTTACCACTTCCAATATTCCATGGGTCGCAATGGTTTTCTCCAGTTTTGTAATCACGTCCATGGCTATCTGGCTTCCTACAATCTCTCCTTCGGGGTATTTCATGTAGTTGTCGATGATCACCAGGGAATATCGTCCTTCTGGGAAGTGTCCGAAGTCAACACTCACGCACTCCCATGGCCGTTGGGGGTTTTCTTCAGTGATGACGGGGTGAGGGCGATGTGATTGGCCTGATGCCTGGCACCATGATCACGTTCTGACTGTTTGTTCAACCAGTGGGTCCATCCCTGGGAACCATAACTTTGCCCTCAGCCGACTCTTTGTTTTTACCATGCCTTGGCGTCCCCTGTGTGCGAGGTCCACGGCTTGTTGGGCAAGGCTTGATGGGATCACCAATCGCGGGCCTCTGAGTAGACAACCGCTGCTGTCGACCGAAAGTTCATCCTTGACCTGCACAATGGACTCCAGGACAGCCTTTGCTTGCGGCGTCCATCTAGTCTTGGTGGACTGAATGGGGCACCAGTCATTTGATTGGACCGCTATTATGGCTAGCTGCAGGCATTCATCGGTTCGGGTGGCTCCTACAATGGTTTCAAGACTCATGGGAAGTGGTCGGGATCTTTCCGATATGAGCCGGACATATTCTTCAGTGTCTTCAGGCATCCTCTTTTTCCGCTTTGGTGGCAGCCCAAGGATGTTGTGAAAGGTGTCCGCCGGATGGGATGAGCCTGGCTTGTATTCGACTCGATAGTCATACCCCTGCAGCTGAAGGATCCATTTTTCAATCCTCGGGGGAGGCTTGGATGCTGACCCTTGAAACAGGAGGATGAGAGGTTTATGGTCGGTGGACACTGTGAATGGATGGCCATACACTTAGACATGGAAGTGCCTACAGGCCAGGTGAATGGCGATCGCTTCTCGTTCTATTTGCGAGTATCTCTGTTCCATGTCCGTCAGGGAGTGGCTCGCATATGCGATTGGGGCCCACTCTCCATTTCCTTGTAGCTGCGTGAGCAAGGCTCCTAGCCCGTATGGGCTGGCGTCAACTGCGTCGTTGGTGGATCGGGCCGGGTTGAAGTATGACAGTGTCGTGTCTGCCGACAGGGCTGCTTTGGTATCTTTGAAGGCTTGTTCCTGTTCGAGGCCCCATTGCCTCGTGGTGGTGGATTTTGTCAGTTCCCTGAGGGGCTTTGTGAGGTTGGATAAGTCCGGGACAAACCACCCGCAGAAGTTCACCATCCCTAAGAAGCTTCTTATTTCCGAGATGTTTGAGGTTGCTGGGGCTTGCTGGATGTCCCGCACCTGGTCGGTGTCCAGGCCACTCCTTTGTCGGAGAACCTGTAGCCAAAGAAGCTGATCTTGTTCTTTAAGATCTGGCACTTTTCTTTGTGTAGGGTCAGTCCGGATTCTGTGATTCTCTGGAGAACCCCACAAAGTCTGCGGTGGTGATCTTCCATCGACGATGCGTATATTAGTAGGTCGTCGCTTATGTTCAAGACCCCCGGGAGCCCGCTGAGGACTTCACGGATGGTGTTTTGGAACACCTCCGTGGCACTCAAGATCCTGAAGTTGAGACGTCGGTATCTCCTGAGGCCGATGTGCGGAGAGAAGGTGGTGGTGATGTATCGAGAGTCCGGGTGTAGAGGCAGTTGGTGATAGCCGGACCGTAGGTCCATCTTCGACAACCATTTTGCGCCATTCAGCTCTCCCAAGATGTCGTCGATGGTGGGGGTTAGGTGACGTTCCCTTTTCACCGCGGCGTTTGGAAGGCGCATGTCAACACAGATGCGTAACTGTCCTTGCTGTTTCGGTTTCCGTGCCACTACGATTGGAGAGACACATGGGGTGGGTCCACTGACCTTCGCGATAATCCCTTGTTTCTCCAATGCTTCTAGCTCTTCTTCATCCTTCTTCCGCAGGTGAAATGCGATACGCCAGAGCATCAGCGCCACTGGTTGGACTGACGGATCGATGTGGAGAGAGACTTCTTTCCCTTTCAGGCATCCAATGCCTTTAAAGACGTCTTCGAACTACGCCATGATGGCCTTCTGTTCCTCCTCTTGTACCGCCATGGCGAATGAGATCAGCTTCAGCTCCTCTGCTGATTGCCCGCTTATCAGCATTCCACTTCCTTCCTTGGTCACATACACTGTGGTGGGGACCTTGAGGTCTCAGTGTCTCAGCTCAGTCTTGAAACATCCCAGGAGCGGGATGGGTGTCTTCTGTCCGTATGCAAGCACCCTGATCTTGCTTCACGTAACGGCGGGCATGGACTTAGTTGATTGTACACATTGGCAGCCATTAGTTATGGTGGCTCTCACATCTTGGTGGTGGATCTTGATTCTGCACCTTGGAAGTCATCGTCTCTTCCGTCGTGGTTGGTCTACTGCTAATACATAGTGGACCGGGTAGTCTCCTGCGTCATCGTCCATGTCCTCACTGTCGTGTGCTTGAGCCACTGCCTGTGCTGCTTCTTTCCATGATTTCGCAGACCGGCATACCGCCGCGAAGAGGTTCATCCACCCGCAAGCACTGCACTTCTTCCGTCTCGCTGGGTAGTCTTGCATTTGATGGGGCGTGCCTCCACAGTAGCCGCATTCCTTTGTTTTGTCTTGCGGACTTCTCCCTGAGTTTTGGCGCGCTCTGGGCCTCACCACGTTTGCCTTTCCACCATGTTGACTTGTTCCGTCTAGATGGGTCAGTGGAGGGCCGCCTCCATGTGAGATGCTCTGGCTTGCGACAGCTCTTATGACCGGCCGAGGGTGAGGATGTCCGCTAGAGACTTGCCATCCTCCTGAAGGATGTTCTCTCTAGGTTTGGACGAGTAGCACCCGTGGTCCCGACTTCCTGAGCCGGGCCATGCCCCTTTATTAATAGCTGGCGCGTGACGACACGCACCAGCGCTACGTGAAGCCTCAAGGCGTGGGTAGACTGCACCGCTAACCCACCGGAGGACACTACATTCCTCCCCCCAGCCGGTGCTCCTACTCACTGGTAGGTTCCTGGCTCTAAATGCAGGTACCAAAGGTTTCAAAGGTGAGTGCACCTATCCAAAACCTTATTTAAAGTTGACATTTGAGCCCTTTCTGAATCCATGCTGATTCAAGTATACTTTTTGGAGATTTGATTTCCTTAGTGCCATAGGATGCCTGTTTCTATAATGTTTCATGACTCGCATGGAAACATTCATCAATTATTTTGATATCGCTTCATAGGCCAATATTATGTTGCCTGATCCAGTAACCTAGGTTTAACTTAAAATATTTATTGGCTGTCAGAAACCAAAAGTCCCCTGAGGCATGAGTAGTGACCCATAACCTTCTAAGGAGATTCATAGTCAAAAAATGTGGCTGGGAATCTACTTGGAAGAGACAAGAGTGAAAAATAAACTAAAGTGGAAGATATCATTAAAATGTTGGAGGTTCAGTGGCTGCTCATATAATGTCTTTACTTATGTGAACTATTTTGTTTAAGATTTATGTCTATATACCCCCTGCTGCTCAAGCTATCTAGCATGCAGGCATCTATCTAGATCCTAATGGGACTCTCAGGTAACAAAGGATGCTGGTACATGTTTTTTTTCAAATGGAGGTTTTTCATTTCAGCTCCCCATGTATTGAAAAATGATTTCACATCCCTGTGGTGAATATCGTATTACATTCTCGACTGGACTCCAGCAATTTCATCTGTCTGCTCCAGAAAAGAAATGTGAAATGATTACAACTGAGACAAAATGTATGAGCACATATCTCCTGCCTTGTGACATTGGCTTCTTTCGCGTAGCAGGGTCCTCTTCAAGGCGATGGTCGTCGTCCGCAGAGCTGGTTATCAGGGTGTCTGTGACTTGAGGTCACCTAGGTTTGCCTGGTAGAAACTTCCCAGATTCCTAAGTTCTAAGCAGCTGTTCTTACAATACCCAGAGCCGTCTTCCATTGCTGCTGAGAAAACATTGAACTCTCTTCCTTTGAGTTGGTGAACAGAGTCTTCCCTGAGCCATTTCAGGGAACCTTTTTCGTTATTAATAGGCACCGTCTTGTGCTAATGTTTGGTTGTTCAGCATCATGAAACTACTGTCTCTGTGCACTCCACAAATAACTGGAACATCAGCGTAATCGTAACGTAACGTAACGTATTACGTAACGTATTTATAACGTAACATAACGTAACACATAAACTAACAGCACATAACATAACACATAACATAACATATAACATAACACATAACAATGCATAACATAGCATATAACAGCATATCACATAACATAACACATAACATAACACTACATAAGACATAACATAACATATAACATAACACAACACAACATAACACCTAACATAACCTAACACAACATAATATAACACAACATAACACATAGCATAACATATAACATAACATAACACAACATGCATAACACAACATAACATATAACATAACGCATACATAGCACATAACAGAACACAGCACAACATACATACCACAAACAACATAAAATAACACATAACATAACACAACATAACACATAACATAACACATAACATAACACAACATAACATTGCACAACACAGACCACAACCAACATAACACAATGTGTCTGAGTGTATGAGAGATGAGCCTGAGGAGTTTATCGTTTACCTTGTTGTTCTCTGAATTGCTTGTTCCCTTTAACCTGTGTTAATGCTGCCAATACAGCCTCCGTGCTGTAGGAAGCTGACATGTTGCTGTCTTTGTGATGCTGTGCTGGTTGAGTGAGAGGGTGGTGTCTGTGCACCTAATGCAGCAAGATGAGATATTATGTCTGAGCTGAGTGATGTGTTTCTTGTGTGAGTGATGGCTTCTGGTTATTCTTGGTGCAGTTGGGATACAGCTCGTTGCTATTCCTCCAATGTGTGTTTTGAGAGAGTGGTGCTGCTGTTTCAAGTGTGCTTTGTTGTGATGGTAATACTGACGTTCAAGCATAAAATTGGTTTAATAATGTGATTGTATATGATCATTGTATGTATGTATATGGTATTTGTACAGCGCAAACCTACCTAAAACGCACCGGAGCCCTGTACCTAGTCAAAGACAAACGTAAAATCAACGAGTAATAGGACAGGAAAATGGGTTGTGGACAGTTAATGCATTGTGATGTAATACTCATTAAAAAGGTGCGACTTCAACTCAACTCTTTCCAAAACAGCAGCGTGGTGGTGGTCCTGATGGATACAGGGGTGTTGTTCTAAATCCTGGGTGCATGGAAATAGATTGAAATTAGTTAGTGCCAACAATTTTATTGAATCCCATAAGACTCTTTGTTATAAAATTAAAATGCATTGAGACAGACATCAATCTTATAAGCCATTTCATTTCTGGGGGCACGAGGCTGGAAAACGATCATTGAGCTGCACAATTATTTTCCTCCAAGACTTTTTGGGGGACATTCATCTTTATAGAATTGTGTTTCAAATATAATTTGGCGATATTTAAATCTGTTTGGATATCTTTTGCCAATATCAGGATACAGAAGACTGCTACTCAATCAGAAAATGTGGCCTTGGGTTACGTCAGAGGATGAAAATAATGCCTAACAATGACACAGTTAGTTCAGATTTTACCTCTAAGGAGTTGCAAATTTGCTATAAAAAACATTATGAGGATTTTATATCCAGAGTGATTGACAGCCTGACAACCATCAAAATGCAAATCATAATTCTCTCTTGCATTGATGTGTCTGATTAGTAGCAGCCTTATTTGTGAAGTTTTGTACGTCCTTTTTTATAGGCCAATGTGCACTTGTCAGTCAGTCAGTCAGTCAAAAGCAATGTTTATTTAGACCTTAGTCTTTAAACTGCAATACCCAACAATAAAACATTAAAACAGGGATAAATATGTATTCAATAACAAACAATAAAAACATATTCGTCAATAAATTCTTATTCCTAGATGTGCTTTTCGATGGCCATATTCAGTCTAGGGTCCACAATACTAAATGCAAAAACATAATTACTCATTAAAATTCTACCCGCATGGCACCGGAATTTTGTTAAGTTCATATTAGGTTAAAATTTATATAATAGGGGGGCGTGGCTTGGACGGCGGTGGTAATGGCCGCTTAACCTAATCCCTGCTGCGTAGGAGAAGCGCCTTATGCCACCATAGGAGAGATCAACCGTAGTCACAGGGCAAAAATCGCTGGACTCGGTCTTCTGAACCCTAGAGGCACACTCGGTGGGTGTTTGCGACCTGACTTATGGGCGGGAAGTGCCTCTACTGACTCCCGCTTCTCAGCGCTTATCGGCCCGAGTACATCAGGAGGAGCTCTGGAGCCGCTTCCCGGGACCTGCCTGTCGCCTCAGAATGAGCCGCAGAAGCCACGGACAAACACGGAGGTGAGCCGCTAAACGCCATAGCCAGCTACCTACCTGTCGCCAGTGTCCCGGTGCTTAATTTAACCGATCCTGAACACTCCAAGCGACCCTCGTGTCCCGGCCGTGTCTGACCCTAAAATGGCGGCCCGCTTCACCCAGCTCGACTCCTAGACACTTTTAAGGCCCCCATCGAGTGACTCTGCCATCCCTGGCCTCACCGCCAGCTATACAGCCAATGAAGAGGTTTTGGACTGGGGCGACCCTCGCCAATTGTGTGTTTTCTTGCGCCCTTACCTGCACTGCTCAGTCCTCCAGAGGAGCCTTGCCTGACCTCAAAATGGCGGCGGCTGGGACATAATTTCGGCGCGAAGATCCCTGAAGATACGATAAGAGCCACCTAACATGCCTAAGTTCTACGGGGAAACATTTCTTTTGTCACCAATGATTCCTATAACGACATTGTATGCACCAGGGGCCACAGGATGCACGCCAAACCATCAATGCTGCTAAGCTAACACATGCACTGCCACCTTGAGCCAGGTCCCTGCAGCACTGTCTCAGAGAGTATACCAGACGCTCCTACACTCTCCAAGTTTTGCTGAGTGTCCATTCTGCCGCCAAACCACATTTCGCCCAGCACCTACTGTCCAGGGCACTCGTGGAATACTGAGTGTCACCAAGTCATCAAGACCAAGACACCAAGTCGCCAAAACGCCAAGGTTCCAAGACGCCAAGTGCCCACGCACTGGCTTGCTCCAAAATTGCGGAGTGCCCTTTCTCCCGACAAAACACATTTTGCCCAGTACCTACTGCCCCAGAGCACTCGGGGGAATCCTGAGTATCGCCAAGACTCGCAAACTTGCTCTGAGAGGTGGTACAAAGTTCAGCACCATCGCAATACGCCAATTGTGCAAATAGCAGTGGAGAAAGTGTGAGACTCATGCTAATTCTTGCGGCACACAGTAGTGATATAATCATAGGCGACGAAACCCGTGTGGTGCCCCCCCTACAGCCAGCTAACGTAGCCCGAGTCAGAGCCTGCACTCGGCCTCTGCTTCAGCCTACCTGCCTCCACTGGAACTGGCCCTGCTGTCAAGCTGGAAGCTCTCCGCCTCACCAATAGCCCGTTAAAGAAATCCAACAAAATGGCAGGGAGAGAGGACAAGAAGAACACCAAGAAGGTGAAGCCGGAAACATCCCTATCTGACTCACCAATCAAGGCAAGAGCGGACCTCAACAGCACCCTAGATATGATCCTCAAAAAACTGGCGGAGGTGCACGATCTTGCAAAATCGACGAAGAGCAATACAGATCCAATGCAGCTTGAACTTACGGCGATAAGGGCGGACATGAACTTGGTCCACAAAAGCTTAGACGAGGCAGAGCAAAGAATAAGTGTTGTTGAAGACAAAATCAACCTCTCGGCCAAAACTGTTTTCCAGCTTCAAAGATCGACCGACTCCCTCAGACGCCAGAATGCAGAATTGGAAGACAGAAATAGGAGGGGTAATGTTCGCATCTTTGGAGTTCCTGAGAATGCGGAGAAGGATGCTGATTCCTGCGTTGCTTTCTTGGAGGCCTGGATCCCTTCGGTGACAGGTATTTCGTTCAACCATGAGTTTGAGCTTGACCGAGCTCACAGAGTTCCAACCTTTATCCCTCATGGATACAAAGGCCCTCGACCACTGATCTGCAAACCACTGCGTTTCCAGCACACTGAAGCCATCTTGCAATTCGCTAGACGCAACCACTCCGTCACCTGGAGAGGCCACAAAATCACCTTCACTCAAGACTACTCGAAAGACACGATGGAGGTCAGGAAAGGTTTTCTAGCCCAAAGGAAAAACCTAAGATCAAAATGTATACAGTTCTCCTTTGCAGGCCCGGCTAAATTTAAAATCATCACCAACGGCAGACCTCGCTTCTTCTCCAACCCTAATGAGCTAGCACAGTTTTTGGAAGGCCCACCTATGCAAGCAATGGATTCATCTAACATCGCATCTAATAAAAGAAAGACAGAAATTCATGAAGCTGAAAACTTGACCACGGGGCAAGGTTGAGCTGTCCATTGATTCCCTGTGATCTACAATCACTCCGTGTTCGCCCGTTTTCCCATGTCGCATACATAGGCCCACATGTGTCTGCTTTCCTGCCTTCAAAATGTAAGTTCAGGTTTCTGTTACATTAGCTGGTTCCCAGCATCCGAAGTGATCCTAGCCGTCAGCTAGGGCCGATTTTTACCTACCTTTGGGCCCCATGCTGCATTTTCAGACTGCTCCTTCTTGGTACTTGGGGAACCGGAAGATCCATGTTCAAGACTTACCTAATGTCTTTACTGCTATATGTTACATTAGCTGGCTCCCAGCATCCAAAGTGACCCTCGCCGTCAGGTAGGACCGAATCTTACCTAATTTTGGGCCCCATGCTACGTCTTCAGTCTGCTCCTTCTTGCTACTTGGGGAACCGGAAGATCCATGTCCAAAGACTTACCTAATGACTTCACTGTTATATGCGCTCTGAAATGGAATCATTCACACCTGTGACCCTTGCATGGTCACCGGGCTCTGCTGTTCTTCCCATAATGTTATAGTCCTGTAAAGCGTTTAACTTGTAGTTGTGTCTACTACTGGTATATGTTACATTAGCTGGCTCCCAGCATCCAAAGTGACCCTCGCCGTCAGGTAGGCCCGAATTTTACCTACTTTTGGGCCCCATGCTACGTATTCAGACTGCTCCTTCTTGTTACTTGGGGTACCGGAAGATCCATGTTCAAAGACGTACCTAGTGACTTTACTGTTATATGCGCTCTGAAATGGAAACTTTCACACCTGTGACCCTTGTATGGTCACCGGGCTCTGCTGTTCTTCCCATAATGTTATAGTCCTGTAAAGTGTTAAATTTGTAGTTGTGACTAGCTCTTGCCTGTACAGGCGCTCTACCAATGGATTAGATTAGCTTAAGATTTATTCTACTACAAAATTCGAAATAATAGCTAGATTTATTGATTTAATGTTCTCTCCTGTTAAGATGACCCCTGTTACTTTAGGGAACCGGAAGGTCCATGCTGTAAGACTTGCCTATAGTCATTATTATTAGCTCGACTCTGAAGTACCATATTAATACCTGTGGCTCTGGTATAGTCATTATGCTCTGCTGTTCTTCCGATGGTTTTATAGTTCTGTATAATGTTACACTTGTAAATCCGACCAGCTCTTGCCTCTATAGGCTCTTTACCAATAGCTTGGAATACCCTAGCTATGCTCTGTTACATCTTACTAGCTAGATATTACGATCTCTCCTATTATGATGACATCTTAGTCTCATCCTACGTCAAGCTTGGACGGTACTGCCGTCGCTGCGCCTTCATTCTAGTTATGGGGGGGGGGGGAGGGGGGAGGGTTGGGAGGATAATGGGGTGGGTAGAGGGAGGGGGAGGGGGAGAAGGGGGGGGGAGAACATTTTTGGATTGTTTCAGTATGCCTTTTGTGTTCTTGTTTTGCTTTTTGCAGTGTCCTTTTATTTGCAACAGTACAGATCTCTAACAAACAGAAATGCTTATGGTTGATCGTCTGCCACATGCTCATCCAGCCCTTTTCTGTCCTACATGAACATTACAGCCGTGCCAAGCCAGCTAGGGTAGCCAAATATGTGGTAACTTTTCACTCAGTAGGTTTACCAATCCACAAGCGACTCACTGCAGCCTCATGACCCACACCATGTCTATATCAGAAGGCCTTAACATTGTCTCCCTAAACGTCAAAGGGCTCAACCACCCGGTTAAACGGAGGAAAGTCCTAGAATATTTAGCCAAATCCAAGGGCGACATTTTCCTTCTCCAGGAGACCAAATTGTCTAACGAGGACGCTGAATTTATCAAACAACACTGGATTTCACACACTTTATGCTCCTCAGCAGTACACAAAAAGAGAGGAGTCCTTACCCTTATTGCAAAACAATCCAATATTTCCTTAGTATCACACACTCAGGATACCGATGGCAGATTAGTCATGGCTCACCTACTAAAGAACGATGATCACATCCACGTTCTGAATATTTATGGCCCGAATGGAGATGATCCGATCTTTTGGGACTTACTCTCCCCCATACTCGAAAAAGTACCTCAAGATGAACTACTTATAGTTGGGGGGGACTTCAACTTGCCCCTAGGCCCAGTAACTGATCGCCAATCAAATTGCACCTACCACCCCACCCGATCACACGACAGTTTAAAACGCCTCTGCTCCAAATTTGACCTACAAGACTCGTGGCGCTTGCAACACCCTGATGGTCGTGACTACACGTTCTACTCGACTCCCCATAACTCCTACTTCAGGATCGATGATATCCTTATCAATAGCCCCTTCACCCACCTTATTGAGGACACCAATATTGCCCCCAAACTGGTCTCAGACCACTCCAGAATCCAAACTAAATTAGTAGGCTCCAGATCTATCCTTCCCCCGAAGAGATGGCACTTCAATGAAGATATTTCCACGGAACCTGAAAACAAGAAAAAATTGAAGCAGCCATACAAGACTACCTTGCCTTGAACGATATTCCGGGCTCGGACATTGCAAATGTTTGGGACGCACTTAAAGCCACTATAAGAGGGGTGATTATTGGTATTCGGGCACAAACTAACAAGACACTAAACTTAGAGCTTGTTGCTTTAGAAAGAGATATTAAGAATCTGGAACTGGCTCACGCTGCGGACCTCCACAATACTTCGTTTTTAAATGACCTCACTAAAAAGAAATGCGAGTATAACGCGATACTTAGTAGGAGGGCGGGGGTCTGGGTTAATAAATTCAAGTCCTTGAGGATATGTGAAGGTAACAAAGCAGGGAAATTACTGGCATCCTACTTAAAACATAAGAATAGGCAATTCAACATTGCCTCAATCAAAGATCAAAATAACACTGTCCAAACTAAACAAAACCTCATTCTCCACACCTTCAAGTCCTTTTACGAGGATCTTTACAAAAATAAATTAGACTTCGACTCTCAAGCATGCTCCAACTACTCATGTAGGAGAGTAGGGTCTGCAATCCTATGATCACCCAGATTTTTTGCTTTTTGCTGCACTGGTTTACGACTTTCCCTGGCTGTGGGCCTGCTAATCAGACCCACAGCCTAGCTGTTCTCTCTATCCAAATTGTACTCAGGTACTGAATTGGCACTGGGCCCTCTCCAAGTCCCTGTACTCAGGGCTGAGGTGCACCCAGAAGTCTCCCAGGGGCTGAAGCATGTATTGTGCCACCCCTGGATTGACTAACTAAAACTGACACAACTGGCTGCACGACAGCTGGGGCAAGGTGGTGTACTCACCCTTTGCTTTAGATATAGTATACCTATATCTAACCCTAAAATGGACACACAGATCTCCTATCAGTCACTCCTATGGCAGGCCTTAACAATCCTGAAGGCAGAGTGCTTGGAATCGTGTGAGATGGTGCTCTGGCATGAGCTGAGCCTGTCTGCGGCTTTCGGGATCTATCCCTTAGCCGTTTCCATGATATCGCATACCATATACTCTTAAGTGCATTATAATCCTCGCGGTTATGTGCCAACTCTGGTATCGCTTTATCAAAACATGTCGAGTAAGGTGTCATACGAATTGGAATACTAACCCCTCGCCAATTCTGGCGACGGGGTTAGCATTCCACCCTTCTAGAGGGACACGACATGCATGTAACCTATAACCCGGTTAAAAGTCAGACAGAGCCTTAGCATCCACAAAATGGATGCTGCCACCGAGACACAAGTCTGCCCTCCTGCTGCTGGGAGTCCTCCCAGAGCAGGAGATAAGGACAAAGGGTTTCCTGCCCGGGGCGGTGCCAGCACCGTCCCAGACAGGGTTTTGTGTATTGTAGGTAGGCAGGGCTTTAGAGGAAGGTGACTGCACGTGGCACCCCGGTGCTCACTGTGCATAGGCTGGCTGGAACCAGTTCCAGGGGCACTCCAGCCCCTGGCCTGGGGAAAAGCCCGCCAAGGAAGTGGGTGTAACCACCCCCCTCCTGGTCCCACCCATAGGGCAGGACCTAGTCGCGTGCCAGCCCCCTTTTCCCAGATAAAGGTAGAGACTGGCCCCCTTCCAAATCAGATCATCTTTGGAATCAAGACACGACTTTCTGCGAAAGGACTTCAAGATTTCCTTCTTCAAGATTCTCCCTTGTGACTAAGGAGTAGTCACCCTGCATCCGCAGGCACCATCTAAAGAACACTGCGGTCTGCTGTAAGTCCTTCCTCCGGAATCCGACTGCCCAGCTCGACCAGAACCGGCTTCCCTGGCACCTCTGACCTCTACCCACCTCTACAACCCAGCTGAGAACCGTGGGTGCGACGAGACCTCAAGGGACCGGCCATCTGCAAGACTGCACGACTTCTTTCCAGCAAGCCCGCCGAGTAATCTACTGGTGAGTGCTTTGGGGTCCGAGAAGCCCCGACTCTGAGCAGCTCCAGCTCCGAAGTGCAGCCCCCCAGCATCTCCACGATCTGCGTGGGGCCCTTCTGCTTCCCGCTGCTCACCGCGTTGTTTGGCTACTAGCCCGTTGGCTTGTGGCCTTCCTGACGACGCCCGACGACATTTCTGCTGCTGGTCTGGTTGCTCCAGACTGGCCCTTGCTTCCTTCCAGAAGAGGAGCACCCCGGACCCTCCTGGTCCACTCAAGACGCCATTTTGAGTCCACCGCGTGGGCTTGAATTAGCCAAGGCTTGTTGCCCAATCCTGGGTAACTTCGACGCCGACGACTTCATCCTTCGTGGGACAGCTCGCACCTCCATCCTGGTCGCCGACAACGCCTCCTGGTCCGAGAGACTGCAGAGCCCAGCAGCGCCCACTCACCTGACTGCGGTGACTTCGCCCGGTGCCATCCTGGTGCCCACTTAATCACTGGCTAGTGATTCAAGAACTTGGTCCCCTCTGCTTTCAGGTTTTCTTCTTCCTTGATCCAGGCTTGGATCCATCGAACTTTTCTTCACTGGTCGCCTGCCAGCAACTTCCTTCTTCCAGGCTCCTGGTCCGGCAACGAGATCCCCGACGTCTTTTCAGACCTATGCAGCTGCAGCCCCTGGGCTAGGTAACTTCGGCACTCCGGTGTCCCAGCATAGCCTCACTATCCAAGGGTCAGGATCCACTGTCGTTTTCTCCCTACCAGGTCGGGTTCGCCCGTGAACACTAACTTTGTGAATTCTAGCTTCCATAGACTTTGTCCCGCATCCCGCGTGAGAGTGCACACTCTGCACCCGAGTCCCCTGGGCCTCCTAGTAGTAATCTAACGATTCCCTAGTCCAGTCCTAGCGATTCCAAAGCCTATTAGAACTGTTACTTACCTGCTAGTAATTCGCATTCCACTTTTAGAGTATATGGTTTTTCGTGCCCCTCGGGCATTTGTGTATAACGTGCTAACTTAAGTATTTTCGTAAGAGTTTTGTTGTGTGCTTAGCTCCCTGTCTCATAAAGAGCCAGGGTAGTCTTGTTATAAATAAATACACTGTTTATTTTCATAACAACTTGTGTGGTGTCCTTTCACTGGGTGTTCAAGGGGTAATGTGATGGTAAAACAGCTGGCTTAACACGCCCTCTAGAGTCTTAGCCTTAGACTGCTCGTATCCACGCTACTAGGATAGCTGGCCTATAAGGTTGACTTACAACCAATCATCAATAAGGGTTGTTTGGACTGATATATAGTGATCACTAGAATAGTGAGCACTGCACATCAGGCCAACTTCTCACATTGGTGGCAGCGGTGGGATTTGAGCTTGCTGTTGTTTTACCACACATGCCCTAAGAATATCTTGTGAAAGATCACATAAGTACTAAAGGTACATATAACTTAGCTTAGAATACTCTGAGTTCTACTGAACCAGCTGTTGTAGCTCCTAGGGCCTAGCACACCCTAAACTACAACTCTAGCAAGGGATCAGTAGGCAAACATATAGTGTAGGTAAGTGCACCACTTACACCTCACTAGAAAAGCATGTCGACTCAGGAGGACTCTACTGAGACTCCCCTGGTCAGTGTTGACCCTCCACAGGTCACTTCAAGATATGCAGCTCTCAGCTTTCATGAGATGAGACAGATCTGTGTCTCCAGAAAACTGAAGCAGGGGTCTAACCCCACCACTTCCTTTCTGATAGGTCTCCTAGAGACATATGATGCCAGAAAGCTTTCTCAGTTACATGAGAACATGCCAGCCTTAGAAGGAACCTCTGGGGATCCAGATCTCCACAACACTGACTCAGCAGTTGAGGAGGAGGATCAGGAGGTACTCTCTGGGGATGAGGTAGACAAGGGTCTTGAGGTAGTCAGAAGGCTAACTAGGACCAACTTAGACTTACTTGGGCTAGGATCTGGGGGGCCCCCAGTACTAACCCGAAGTGGGCCTAACCTTGGAGTTAGGAGAGATAGATCTCTTTCTAGGGACTCCAATAGATCTCTGCACTCTAATGCCTCTTCTCAGGGGAGAAGGAATCCTCCACAGAGGAGATTTACTTCCCCTCAGAGAAAAGAGCATGAAGCTAGGATGAGACAAGCTGAACTGAGGATTGAAAGGGAAGAAATTGCCCTGGCCAAAGAGAAGCTTGCCCTGGCAAGAGAGCAGCAGATGAGTGGGCTAGCTCCCACTGGTGGCAGCAATCTCCCAAGAGATAGAGAGAAGGGTTTAGATACTAAACACCTGACTAAAATAGTGCCCCCCTTTAAGCAAGGGGATGATATCCAGAAATGGATGGCTGCTCTGGAGAGGGCCTGCACTGTGCAGGGCATTCCCCAGAGTCAGTGGGCAGCTATACTGTGGCTCTCCTTTGATGGTAAAGGTAGAGATAAGCTCCTCACTACAAGAGTGGAGGATGCTAACAATTACCAGGTCCTGAAGAATACACTGGTTGATGGGTTTGGTTTAACCACTGAGCAGTACAGGTTGCTGTTCAGAGACACCCAGAAAACTCAGTCTCAGGACTGGTCTGATTTTGTGGATTGTGCCACTAAGGCTTTGGAGGGCTGGTTGCTGGGTAGCAAGGTTACAGATTACACAGGATTGTATAATCTAATGATGAGAGAACAAATTTTGAACAATTGTCAGAACCAGTTGCTGCACCAGCACCTTGTTGATTCAGATCTGACCTCTCCCCAAGAATTGGGAAAGAAGGCAGACAAATGGGTCAGGACAAGGATCAAGCAGAACCAGAACCAGAACCAGGGTGGTCAGAAGAAAGCAGACCAGAAGGGTAATGTTAAGAATGAGCAAAATGACCAGAAGTCTTCACCAGGTCCCCAACAAACCAAAGAGGGTGGGGGTCAGGCTTCCCAGAAGAAGAAGACTCAAGAAGGCCAGTCAAAAAGGTGGTGCCAGTACTGCAAAAGTAAATCTCACTGGTTTAGTGAGTGCACCAAAAGAGGAGGACAAACTCCTGCCACTACAGCTCCTAAAGCAACTGCACCCCCTAGTACAGTCAGTAGTGGTAGTGTCACTCCCAAGGCATTAGTTGGGTTAACCTTGGGTACTGAGGGGTCTGACAACTTAGTTGGCACACTCACTCAGGCTGTCCTTGTCTGTACAGGGGATATGGATATGTCCCCTGAGATAAGTCCCAATACTTTGGGCAAATACAGGCAGACACCTTTGATTAATGGCAAAATGGCTCAGGCCTATAGGGACACTTGTGCCAGTGTCACCATGGTGACACCTAACTTTGTGGACCCTGGACAGATCATGCCAGGTACTGATTTCCTGGTGACCAATGCCAGCAATGTCACTACTAGTCATAGTGTGGCAATTGTGGCTTTCTCCTGGGGTGGAGTGAAGGGACAAAAGAAAGTTGTAGTCAGTTCAGACCTCCCAGTTGATTGTTTGTTGGGCAATGATTTGGAGTCATCACAATGGTCAGAAGTGGAGCAGAGGACTCACATGGAGATGTTAGGCTTGCCAGCACATGTGCTTGCTGTGACTAGGTCACAGGCCAGAAAATGCCCCACTGAACAGGTGCTGGATCCTGAAACTATGGACCAGACACCTCCCAAGAAGAAGAGCAGTAAGGATAAGGCTTTGCCTTCCCCCTTGCCCCAGGTTGAGGATCAAGTCTCTGAGGAGGCTGATCTAGAAGAGCTGAGGGAAACTGAGCCTAAAGAGCTTGAACTTGATCAAGTTGAGTTTCTGGGCTCAGGGGGACCCTCCAGAGCAGACCTGGGGAAGGAACAGTTGAGCTGCCCTTCCCTTGAACCCCTCAGACAGCAGGCTGCTGCTGAGGCTGCAGGGAATGCCACAGGTGCCCACAGGGTATACTGGGAAGATGGACTCCTGTACTCTGAGTCAAGAGACCCCAAGCCTGGTGCAACCAGGAGGCTGGTCATCCCCTTGTCTCTGAGAGGTTTCCTTCTCACCTTGGCCCATGAGATTCCCCTTGCAGGTCATTTAGGTCAGACAAAGACTTGGGACAAGCTTGTCTCACACTTTCACTGGCCCCATATGAATGAGAATACCAAGGAGTTTTGTCGCTCATGTGTCACTTGCCAAGCCAGTGGTAAGTCAGGTGGCACAACAAAGGCCCCCCACATACCACTACCTGTGGTGGGGGTCCCCTTTGAAAGAGTGGGGATTGACATTGTTGGTCCAATGGAACCCCAGACAGCATCAGGACACAAGTTTATACTGGTGGTGGTGGACCATGCCACCAGGTATCCTGAGGCTATTCCCCTTAGGACCACTACAGCCCCTGTAGTGGCAAGAGCCCTAGTTGGAGTGTTCTCCAGAGTGGGTTTCCCTAAGGAGGTCGTTTCTGACAGAGGTACAAACTTCATGTCAGGATATCTGACTGCCATGTGGAAAGAGTGTGGTGTGAACTACAAGTTCACCACACCCTATCATCCACAATGCAATGGGCTTGTTGAGAGATTCAACAGGACCCTGAAAGGGATGATTCATGGACTACCTGAACCTCTTAGGAGAAGATGGGATGTCCTGATCCCCTGCCTCTTGTTTGCTTACAGAGAGGTCCCACAGAAGGGGGTTGGCTACAGCCCTTTTGAGCTTCTGTATGGGCATCCTGTAAGGGGACCCCTGTGTTTGGTGAAGGAAGGATGGGAGAGACCTCTCAAAAAGCCTGCAACCAACATAGTGGACTATGTACTTGGTCTCCGCTCCAGGATGGCTGAGTATATGGAAAAGGCATCTAAAAACCTTGAGGCCAGCCAGGAACTTCAAAAAGCTTGGCATGACCAAAAGGCTGTACTGACTGTGTACCAGCCAGGACAGAAGGTGTGGGTGCTGGAGCCAGTGGCCCCAGCAGCTCTGAAAGACAAATGGTCTGGGCCCCACACCATCATTGAGCAAAAGGGAGAGGTTACCTACTTGGTGGACCTTGGAACTCCCAGGAGCCCTCTCAGAGTGCTCCATGTTAACAGGCTCAAGGCATATGTTGACAGGAAGGACATGAGCTTGCTCATGGCCACAGATGAGGGACAGGAGGAAGAGAGTGACCCTCTCCCAGACCTGCTCACTCAGAATCCTGATGATGGGTCAGTTGATGGTGTTGTCTTTTGTGGCAGCCTCACTGACCATCAGCAACAGGATTGCAGGCAAGTTCTGCAATCCTTTCGACATATGTTCTCTCTGACACCCAGCCAAACTGATTGGTGTACCCATGATGTTGACACTGGAGACAGTCTGCCTGTCAAGAGTAAAATCTACAGACAGCCTGATCATGTTAGAGACTGCATCAAAACTGAAGTGCAGAAAATGTTGGAACTGGGAGTCATTGAGCCCTCAGATAGCCCTTGGGCTAGCCCAGTAGTTCTAGTGCCAAAACCTCACACCCAGGGTGGTAAGAGAGAGATGAGGTTTTGCGTAGACTACAGAGGCCTCAATGCAGTCACTAAGACTGATGCCCACCCAATACCAAGAGCAGATGAGCTTATAGATAGATTGGCTTCTGCCAACTTCTTAAGCACATTTGATTTGACAGCTGGGTATTGGCAAATCAGGTTAGCTGAGGAAGCCAAACCCAAGACAGCATTTTCTACCCCTGGAGGGCATTATCAATTTGTGGTAATGCCCTTTGGACTGAAAAATGCACCTGCCACCTTCCAAAGGTTGGTGAATCAAGTCCTCACTGGGCTGGATGACTTCTGTGCAGCTTATCTTGACGATATTGCTGTCTTTAGCTCCACCTGGGAGGATCACCTGGTCCACCTGAGGAAAGTGTTGGAGGCCCTGCAAAAGGCAGGCCTCACTATCAAGGCCACAAAGTGCCAGATAGGGCAGTCACAGGTTGTATACCTGGGCCACCTTGTAGGTGGAGGCCAGGTTCAGCCACTGGAGAGTACGATACAGGCCATCAAGGACTGGACTCCTCCAATCACCCAGACTCAGGTTCGAGCTTTCTTGGGCCTGACTGGGTACTATAGGAAGTTTGTCAGAAATTATGGGTCCATAGTGACCCCCCTTAATGACCTGACAAGCAAGAAGATGCCAAAGAAAGTTCAGTGGACGGCAAGCTGTCAGAAAGCATTCAATGACCTAAAGCAGGCCATGTGCACAGCACCTATCCTCAAGAGTCCAGATTACTCCAAGCCATTCATTGTCCAAACAGATGCTTCTGAGTTGGGTGTGGGAGCTGTTCTGTCTCAACTGAATTTTGATGGTAATGATCAGCCTATTGCTTTCATTAGTAGGAGGTTGACACCCAGAGAGAAAAATTGGTCAGCTATTGAGAGGGAGGCCTTTGCTGTGGTCTGGGCCCTGAAGAAGCTGAGGGCCTACTTGTTTGGCACTCACTTCACCATTCAGACAGACCATAAGCCCCTCTTGTGGCTAAATCAGATGAAGGGTGAAAACCCCAAACTGCTTAGGTGGTCCATTTCCCTACAGGGGATGGATTTTACAGTGGAGCATAGACCTGGGACTGATCACAGCAATGCTGATGGGCTCTCCAGGTATTTCCACTTAGAGCAAGAAGACTCACCTGGTCAAGGTTAGCTTATTGTCCCAAAGTTTGGGGGGGGGTCATGTAGGAGAGTAGGGTCTGCAATCCTATGATCACCCAGATTTTTTGCTTTTTGCTGCACTGGTTTACGACTTTCCCTGGCTGTGGGCCTGCTAATCAGACCCACAGCCTAGCTGTTCTCTCTATCCAAATTGTACTCAGGTACTGAATTGGCACTGGGCCCTCTCCAAGTCCCTGTACTCAGGGCTGAGGTGCACCCAGAAGTCTCCCAGGGGCTGAAGCATGTATTGTGCCACCCCTGGATTGACTAACTAAAACTGACACAACTGGCTGCACGACAGCTGGGGCAAGGTGGTGTACTCACCCTTTGCTTTAGATATAGTATACCTATATCTAACCCTAAAATGGACACACAGATCTCCTATCAGTCACTCCTATGGCAGGCCTTAACAATCCTGAAGGCAGAGTGCTTGGAATCGTGTGAGATGGTGCTCTGGCATGAGCTGAGCCTGTCTGCGGCTTTCGGGATCTATCCCTTAGCCGTTTCCATGATATCGCATACCATATACTCTTAAGTGCATTATAATCCTCGCGGTTATGTGCCAACTCTGGTATCGCTTTATCAAAACATGTCGAGTAAGGTGTCATACGAATTGGAATACTAACCCCTCGCCAATTCTGGCGACGGGGTTAGCATTCCACCCTTCTAGAGGGACACGACATGCATGTAACCTATAACCCGGTTAAAAGTCAGACAGAGCCTTAGCATCCACAAAATGGATGCTGCCACCGAGACACAAGTCTGCCCTCCTGCTGCTGGGAGTCCTCCCAGAGCAGGAGATAAGGACAAAGGGTTTCCTGCCCGGGGCGGTGCCAGCACCGTCCCAGACAGGGTTTTGTGTATTGTAGGTAGGCAGGGCTTTAGAGGAAGGTGACTGCACGTGGCACCCCGGTGCTCACTGTGCATAGGCTGGCTGGAACCAGTTCCAGGGGCACTCCAGCCCCTGGCCTGGGGAAAAGCCCGCCAAGGAAGTGGGTGTAACCACCCCCCTCCTGGTCCCACCCATAGGGCAGGACCTAGTCGCGTGCCAGCCCCCTTTTCCCAGATAAAGGTAGAGACTGGCCCCCTTCCAAATCAGATCATCTTTGGAATCAAGACACGACTTTCTGCGAAAGGACTTCAAGATTTCCTTCTTCAAGATTCTCCCTTGTGACTAAGGAGTAGTCACCCTGCATCCGCAGGCACCATCTAAAGAACACTGCGGTCTGCTGTAAGTCCTTCCTCCGGAATCCGACTGCCCAGCTCAACGAGAACCGGCTTCCCTGGCACCTCTGACCTCTACCCACCTCTACAGCCCAGCTGAGAACCGTGGGTGCGACGAGACCTCAAGGGACCGGCCATCTGCAAGACTGCACGACTTCTTTCCAGCAAGCCCGCCGAGTAATCTACTGGTGAGTGCTTTGGGGTCCGAGAAGCCCCGACTCTGAGCAGCTCCAGCTCCGAAGTGCAGCCCCCCAGCATCTCCACGATCTGCGTGGGGCCCTTCTGCTTCCCGCTGCTCACCGCGTTGTTTGGCTACTAGCCCGTTGGCTTGTGGCCTTCCTGACGACGCCCGACGACATTTCTGCTGCTGGTCTGGTTGCTCCAGACTGGCCCTTGCTCCCTTCCAGAAGAGGAGCACCCCGGACCCTCCTGGTCCACTCAAGACGCCATTTTGAGTCCACCGCGTGGGCTTGAATTAGCCAAGGCTTGTTGCCCAATCCTGGGTAACTTCGACGCCGACGACTTCATCCTTCATGGGACAGCTCGCACCTCCATCCTGGTCGCCGACAACGCCTCCTGGTCCGAGAGACTGCAGAGCCCAGCAGCGCCCACTCACCTGACTGCGGTGACTTCGCCCGGTGCCATCCTGGTGCCCACTTAATCACTGGCTAGTGATTCAAGAACTTGGTCCCCTCTGCTTTCAGGTTTTCTTCTTCCTTGATCCAGGCTTGGATCCATCGAACTTTTCTTCACTGGTCGCCTGCCAGCAACTTCCTTCTTCCAGGCTCCTGGTCCGGCAACGAGATCCCCGACGTCTTTTCAGACCTATGCAGCTGCAGCCCCTGGGCTAGGTAACTTCGGCACTCCGGTGTCCCAGCATAGCCTCACTATCCAAGGGTCAGGATCCACTGTCGTTTTCTCCCTACCAGGTCGGGTTCGCCCGTGAACACTAACTTTGTGAATTCTAGCTTCCATAGACTTTGTCCCGCATCCCGCGTGAGAGTGCACACTCTGCACCCGAGTCCCCTGGGCCTCCTAGTAGTAATCTAACGATTCCCTAGTCCAGTCCTAGCGATTCCAAAGCCTATTAGAACTGTTACTTACCTGCTAGTAATTCGCATTCCACTTTAAGAGTATATGGTTTTTCGTGCCCCTCGGGCATTTGTGTATAACGTGCTAACTTAAGTATTTTCGTAAGAGTTTTGTTGTGTGCTTAGCTCCCTGTCTCATAAAGAGCCAGGGTAGTCTTGTTATAAATAAATACACTGTTTATTTTCATAACAACTTGTGTGGTGTCCTTTCACTGGGTGTTCAAGGGGTAATGTGATGGTAAAACAGCTGGCTTAACACGCCCTCTAGAGTCTTAGCCTTAGACTGCTCGTATCCACGCTACTAGGATAGCTGGTCTATAAGGTTGACTTACAACCAATCATCAATAAGGGTTGTTTGGACTGATATATAGTGATCACTAGAATAGTGAGCACTGCACATCAGGCCAACTTCTCACACCATGTCTATATCAGAAGGCCTTAACATTGTCTCCCTAAACGTCAAAGGGCTCAACCACCCGGTTAAACGGAGGAAAGTCCTAGAATATTTAGCCAAATCCAAGGGCGACATTTTCCTTCTCCAGGAGACCAAATTGTCTAACGAGGACGCTGAATTTATCAAACAACACTGGATTTCACACACTTTATGCTCCTCAGCAGTACGCAAAAAGAGAGGAGTCCTTACCCTTATTGCAAAACAATCCAATATTTCCTTAGTATCACACACTCAGGATACCGATGGCAGATTAGTCATGGCTCACCTACTAAAGAACGATGATCACATCCACGTTCTGAATATTTATGGCCCGAATGGAGATGATCCGATCTTTTGGGACTTACTCTCCCCCATACTCGAAAAAGTACCTCAAGATGAACTACTTATAGTTGGGGGGGACTTCAACTTGCCCCTAGGCCCAGTAACTGATCGCCAATCAAATTGCATCTACCACCCCACCCGATCACACGACAGTTTAAAACGCCTCTGCTCCAAATTTGACCTACAAGACTCGTGGCGCTTGCAACACCCTGATGGTCGTGACTACACGTTCTACTCGACTCCCCATAACTCCTACTTCAGGATCGATGATATCCTTATCAATAGCCCCTTCACCCACCTTATTGAGGACACCAATATTGCCCCCAAACTGGTCTCAGACCACTCCAGAATCCAAACAAAATTAGTAGGCTCCAGATCTATCCTTCCCCCGAAGAGATGGCACTTCAATGATGATATTTCCACGGAACCTGAAAACAAGAAAAAATTGAAGCAGCCATACAAGACTACCTTGCCTTGAACGATATTCCGGGCTCGGACATTGCAAATGTTTGGGACGCACTTAAAGCCACTATAAGAGGGGTGATTATTGGTATTCGGGCACAAACTAACAAGACACTAAACTTAGAGCTTGTTGCTTTAGAAAGAGATATTAAGAATCTGGAACTGGCTCACGCTGCGGACCTCCACAATACTTCGTTTTTAAATGACCTCACTAAAAAGAAATGGGAGTATAACGCGATACTTAGTAGGAGGGCGGGGGTCTGGGTTAATAAATTCAAGTCCTTGAGGATATGTGAAGGTAACAAAGCAGGGAAATTACTGGCATCCTACTTACAACATAAGAATAGGCAATTCAACATTGCCTCAATCAAAGATCAAAATAACACTGTCCAAACTAAACAAAACCTCATTCTCCACACCTTCAAGTCCTTTTACGAGGATCTTTACAAAAATAAATTAGACTTCGACTCTCAAGCATGCTCCAACTACTTGAACTCCTTAGGCCTTCCAAAACCAAATGTCGCTGATAACTTGTCGTTGAACTCTCCGCTCACCCTACAAGAAGTATCGGCTTCCATTAAAACCCTCAAACGCAATAAGGCACCAGGCCCCGACGGCTTCTCAGCCAGTTTTTACAAAGAACTCGGGTCTTCATTAAGCCCAACACTACGAAAATTATTCCAATCTTTTGCCTCAAAAAAAGGGGTAACAAAATCAATGAGTGAGGCCACCATTATTATTATACCGAAAGAGGGGAAGGACCCGTTACTGACAAAAAACTATAGACCTATATCATTGATAAATTTAGACTGCAAGATCTACGCCAAAATCCTCGCGGCCAGACTGAACTCGCTCCTCCCCAAATTAATCAGTACATCACAGGTTGGGTTCCTAAAACATCGCATGTCTAACGACAACACGAGACTCCTCTGCCATGTTATAGAAAAAGCCAAGGCGCTTAATGCACCCTCCGTAGCTATTACTCTGGAAGCGGAGAAAGCATTCGATAGAGTATCTTGGCTCTTTCTTAAACATTGTATGTCCACCTTCAACCTGGGTAATACCTTCATAGACATGGTTATGGACTTATATCTCTCCCCATTTGCTCGCATTGCCATAAATGGCTCACTGTCGGATCCATTCGACCTGAAACAGGGGACCAGACAGGGCTGCCCCCTCTCCCCGTCACTCTTCCTCCTTGCAATGGAACCCATTATCGCTGACATTAAAAGAACGACAACATTGAAGGAGTAAGTTTTGGAGATACCCGCGTTAAATGACATCCTGATAGTATCTGAATCCCCAGAGCCCTCCATCGCCACCCTGGATTTGTCAAGTACGTGGGGATTGAATTTGAGGACTCCCTTTTGGAAACCCTTCAACAAAATGAGAAGACTACCTTAACTAAAATAAAAAACCAGCTGGAAGGATGGTCCCCCCGCTTCATCACGTGGTGGGGCAGAGTAGAGACCATCAAAATGATGATCTCCCCCCTGGTGAACTATCTTATTTCAATGCTTCCCCTAACCCTCACCCAAGACTTCTTCCACAAACTTGACGAAACTCTCGCCAACTTCTTATGGAAAGGGAAAAAAGCGAGGATCAGCATTAAAAAATTACGATTAGACAAGTCATTAGGAGGGGTCAACCTACCGGACTTCAGGCGCTATGAGACTGCTTTCCTTGCGACCCAAGGTGCCCAGTGGCTAGCCCCCGAGGAGAACTACACCCCGGTTTGGCTGGAAGTCGAACAAGCGATCCTAAACGGAATCACCCCCGCTGCGGCCCTCTCACTCAATCTAAACATGTTACCCCACTCGAAGTCAATCTTTCGTAACACCAAAGCAGCTCTTCTTAAAATCGACAAATTTCTAGATCATAGTATTAGCCGCTCAGGTTGGGAGTCTTTATGGTATAATCGATCCATACTATACAAGGGCAAACCCCTGCAGAACTCGCAGTGTGTTAAGAAAGGCATCTTTTTCCCTCACCAACTATGCAAGGGGTCATACCCTATCCCGTTCAGAGACATACAAACTACATATAGTCTTGCGCCTCTTGAGTTCTACACCTTCTTAAATATAAAAACCGCTCTCTCTAAAGCGAAACTCTATCTAACACCACCCTCCCTCCCATCTTACCTCAGTAGGTTAAACAGACTAGGACATCAAGTGTCCCACCTCTACAAACTTATTCGCCCCCAACAGACCAACCTCACCGCACCACTCACACAGTTCTGGACTGAATTGTCATCTAGACCAATTTCGGAAGCGGACTGGACCAATACCTGGGAGTCTTGCATGCGACACAAAATTAGCCCGACTTTATCCCAGACCAAATATTGGTTCCTCCATAAAACTTTCTGGACTCCGGCGCGTCTCTATGCTCATAACATCAGCCAAGACGCCATCTGCTGCAACTGTAAGCGGGCGGAAGGCGACTTAGCACACATTATTTTGCATTGCGACTGTGTAACCCCCTTCTGGGACAAGATATTTGACTTTATCAGTAAACTTTTCCCCATCTCCCCGTCCAGAGAATTGCCGTACCTAGCCTTCGGATTCACTCTAGAGCCTTCCCTCCACACCGACGACAGGGCACTACTTGATATCATGCTCACTGCAGCTGTTAAAATTGTCCTTAGTAATTGGAAGGACTCTAGAAAAGCTACCTTTGCTTGCTGGCTCAACTGGATAATTAGCCTCAGGGGTGCGGATAACAAGCCCTCCAACATTTACCTTGGCGCCCCCCTATGAGAAGGATGTGGTCTACCCTTGACAGTTATTTCACCACCCGTAAACCACCTTAGGTATTCTCCCCCCCCCGAAGCTCTTGTCCTGTTCTGACACCACCTCAACCTGACAGTGTGGAATTACCCTGTTAGATCATTGCACTCTACCTATAATCTACCGGTTAGGCCGACTAATGTGGTCTGTATGACCAATGATGTATATATGATGATGTATGTATTATTATTGTGTAACCTACTGTACATTACGTTTTACCCCTCTCGCTCTATTGTACTGTACTGTTCTTCTGTAACAATGTATGTCTTTAAGTCTGTACCACTTGTATTTTATTTTATTTGATACTGAAACATCCACTAAAAACTTATTTGAATTAAAAAAAAATTATATAATAAATAATCATCATAAAAATCACTAAAACCCAGTATAATTCTAAAAACATTATACAATATTTCGCTAGGACCTTTTTACAGGCTACATATACTTTCCGATTTCAATGGCTGTCTCGAGGTTAGGCATTTCTGTGAGTAAGTCAACCGCCTGAGCATGAGACCTTATTTCATATTTTACAAAAACAGGTCTCAGATGCAATTTACGCTGAGGTATAAGCGCAATACAGTCTAACAGTATGTACAGCATATCACCCTTATTGCCCAGCAGGCATTTACAATTCCCATCTGGGTGGAGCTTATTGACCTTCTCCCTCTGATTTGTCAGACAGGGGTTAATGCCTATGCTAACTCTTAAAATTTCACATCTGAGCCACTTATTCAGAAGGTCGCCTAAGTAGGGGTACCAAGACTCGTGTAGCCAGGCTGCAGTCATAAATTGAACTGATGGTTTCAAGCTCAAATAACCTTGATCAATTGTTCTAGACAGCTCAAGGCATTGTGTCCTGAGAACATTCTTGGTGAATTCAGCCTGGAGTGACTGTTGGCAAAATCTCACCTTTACGTTCTCTGCAACCTTAATCATTTTCTTTCTTTTCTCCTTGGCCCATTTTAAATTGCTTGATTCGATCTCCTTCCTACACCAGAGGGAGACCTTCTGTACTCCCCCCCCCCCCGAGTCCTGACGTCTTCACAGTCACAGTAAATTTAATTGTACCTAACTCTAATCTGATTGCCTGGACCATTGCTGTACTGGGAAGCGAAAGTAGGGCTTTCAGGCATATTCCCTCCTAAAAGTCCCAACTATCTTTGCCATTAAGACAAAGTATTTCTGATCCATGCAGGACTTGAGGAGGGATCATTGCATTAAACGCCTGTAGCACAGGTCTATGTGACATGTCACCATATTCACCGTTAAAAAATTTTCAGCCCACACACTGAAATAAAAGCTTTTACTTTTTGGGTTGTCAAATGAGTTTGCCACTTTAAGGAATTTTCAAACCAGACCCCAAGATATCTATATTCTTTTACTAACTCCAATTTTAAGGGGCCTAGATAGCAGCTAAAACCTAAATCGCTTTTTCCAAAACATAAGGGTTTAGTTTTATCCACATTTACAGTTAGGGACTTTGACACACAGTATTCTTGGAAGACATTTAATTTCTTTTGACGGTCCATCGCTGTCTGGTCAAAAATCACCAAATCATCTGCATAAAGCAGACATGATAGTTTCAATCCATTCATTTTAGGGCTGGCACTTCTATCAATCTCTAGGGCCTTTGGTAGATCAGCAAGAAAAAGGGCAAACAACAGAGGGCCAACACACAGCCTTGCCTAAGTCCATTTCCGATTTGTATTTTTGGAGTTAAGGACGCTTCCGTATCCATGATAATCTGTGCCCAGTTCTCTCTATGTAGTTCTTTAATTGAAGCAAAGAGCACTTCTGGAATATTATAGTTTCTAAGGGTTTCCCACAGGCATTTGAGATCCACTAGGTCAAATGCCACCCGGAAGTCAACAAAGCAGCAATGCAGCTTCCCATTTTTCTCGATTGACTTCCGTGCGACTGCCCACAGTGCGAAACAGTGATCAATTGTCGAATGGCCGTCTTTGAACCCACCTTGCTCTACAGGCACGATTGCACACTCCTCGACCCACTCTTTCAATCTACCTAAAGTTATCTTCGTGATGTTGCTGTCTTTGTGATGCTGGGCTGGTTGGGTGAGAGGGTGGTGTCTGTGCACCTAGTGCAGCATGATTTGATATTATGTTTGAGCTGAGTGATGTGTTTCTTGTGTGAGTGATGGCTTCTGGTTATGCTTGGTGCAGTTGGGGTACAGCTCGTTGCTATTCCTCCAATGTGTGTTTTGAGAGAGTGGTGCTGCTGTTTCAAGTGTGCTTTCTTGTGATGGTAATGCTGGCGTTCAAGCATAGAATTGGTTTAAGCATGTGACTGTATATGATCATTGTATGTATGTATATGGTATTTGAACAGCGCAAACCTAGCCAAACGGCAGCTGAGCCCTGTACGTAGTCAAAGACAAACATAAAATCAACGAGTAATAGGACAGGAAAATGGGTTTTGGACAGTTAATGCGTTGTGATGTAATGCTCTTTAAAAAGGTGCGACTTCAACTCAACTCTTTCCTAAACAGCAGCGTGGTGGTGGTCCTGATGGATACAGGGGTGTTGTTCTAAATCCTGGGTGCATGGAAATAGATTGAAATTTGTTAGTGCCAACACTTTTATTGAATCCCATAAGACTCTTTGTTATACAATTAAAATGCATTGAGACAGACATCAATCTTATAAGTCATTTCATTTCTGGGGGCACGCGGCTGGAAAACGATCATTGAGCTGCACAATTATTTTCATTCAAGACTTTTTGGGGGGACATTCATCTTTATAGAATTGTGTTTCAAATATAATTTGGCGATATTTAAATCTGTTTGGATATCTTTTGCCAATATCAGGATGTAAATGTAAATGTACAGGAATTTATATAGCGCAAATCACCAAGCGGTTTCTAAGCGCTTGATTAGGGAACCCGTCCTGGTATTCCCCTGTGAGATAACCCCGGCAGGGTATCCGCAAGGTGAAAGCCAGGCATCCCGCCGCGAGGGGCCGTTGTGGAGATTAAGCAAGCTATTGCCCAGAGTCGCAGAGTGTGAACCCGTGAATCGAGTAGGCACCAGAGCGAGAATTGTCGATTCATGGACATTTTAGGACTCAAGACCCCGCCGAGCCGGGAATTGAACCCTGGTCCCGGGCTGACCTCTGCTTCCAGGTCTGCCTCCTCTAACCAGTGAGCCACACTTCTCCAGGATACAGAAGACTGCTACTCAATCAGAAAATGTGGCCTTGGGTTACGTCAGAGGATGAAAATAATGCCTTACAATGACACAGTTAGTTCAGATTTTACCTCTAAGGAGTTGCAAATTTGCTATAAAAAAACATTATGAGGATTTTATATTCAGAGTGATTGACAGCTTGACAACCATTAAAATGCAAATTATATTTCTCTCTTGCATTGATGTGTCTGATTAGTAGCAGCCTTGTTTGTGAAGTTTTGTACGTCCTTTTTTTTAGGCCCATGTGCACTTGTCAGTCAGTCAGTCAAAAGCAATGTTTATTTAGACCTTAGTCTTTAAACTGCAATACCCAACAATATAAAACATTATAACAGGGATAAATACGTATTCAATAACAAACAATAAAAACATATTCGTCAATAAATTCTTATTCCTAGATGTGCTTTTTGATGGCCGTATTCAGTCTAGGGGCCACAATACTAAATGCAAAAATGTAATTACTCATTAAAATTCTACCCGCATGGCACCGGATTTTTTTTTAGTTCATATTAGGTTAAAATTTATATAATAAATAATCATCATAAAATCACTAAAACCCAGTATAATTCTAAAAACATTATACAATATTTCGCTAGGAGCTTTTTACAGACTTCATATACTTTCCGATTGCAATGGCTGTCTCGAGGTTAGGCATTTCTGTGAGTAAATCAACCGCCTGAGCATGAGACCTTATTTCATATTTTACAAAAACAGGTCTCAGATGCAATTTTCGCTGAGGTATAAGCGCAATACAGTCTAACAGTATGTGCAGCATATCACCCTTATTGCCCAGCAGGCATTTACAATTCCCATCTGGGTGGAGCTTATTGACCTTCTCCCTCTGATTTGTCAACCAGGGGTTAATGACTATCCTAACTCTTAAAATTTCACATCTGAGCCACTTATTAAGAAGGGTCCCCAAGTAGGGGTACCAAGACTCGTGTAGCCAGGCTGCAGTCATAAATTGAACTGATGGTTTCAAGCTCAAATAACCTTGATCAATTGTTCTAGACAGCTCAAGGCCTTGTGTCCTGAGATCATTTTTGGTGAATTCAGCCTGGAGTGACTGTTGGCAAAATCTCACCTTTATGTTCTTTGCAACCTTAATCATTTTCTTTCTTTTCTCCTTGGCCCATTTTAAATTGCTTGATTCGATCTCCTTCCTACACCAGAGGGAGACCTTCTGTACCCCCTCCACCCCCCCCAAGTCCTGTCGTCTCCACAGTCACAGTAAATTTACTTGGGCCTGTACGCTCCACGAAATTGTACCTAACTTTAATCTGATTGCCTGGACCATTGCTGAACTGGGAAGCGAAAGTAGGGCTCTCAGGCATTTTTCCCTCCTCAAAGTCCCAACTATCTTTGCCACTAAGACAAAGTATTTCTGATCCATACAGGACTTGAGGAGGGATCATTGCATTAAACGCATGTAGCACAGGCCTATGTGACATGTCACCATATTGACTGTTACATTTTTTTCAACCCACACACTGAAATAAAAGCTTTTGCTTTTTGGGCTGTCAAATGAGTTTGCCACTTTAAGGAATTTTCAAACCAGACCACGAGGTATCTATATTCTTTTACTAACTCCAATTTTAAGGGGCCTAGATACCAGCTAAAACCTAAATCTCTTTTTCCAAAACATAAGATTTTAGTTTTATCCACATTTACAGTTAGGGACTTTGACACACAGTATTCTTGGAAGACATTTAATTTCTTTTGACGGTCCATCGCTGTCTGGTCAAAAATCACCAAATCATCTGCATAAAGCAGACATGATAGTTTCAATCCATTCATTTTAGGGCTGGCACTTCTATCAATCTCTAAGGCCTTTGGTAGATAGGCAAGAACAAGGGCAAACAACAGAGGGGCCAACACACAGCCTTGACTAAGTCCATTTCCGATTTGTATTTGTGGAGTTAAGGACCCTTCCTTATCCATGATAATATCTGCCCAGTTCTCTCTATGTAGTTCTTTAATTGAAGCAAAGAGCACTTCTGGAATATTATAGTTTCTAAGGGTTTCCCACAGGCATTTGAGATCCACTAGTCAAATGCCGCCCGGAAGTCAACAAAGCAGCAATACAGCTTCCCATTTTTCTCGATTGACTTCCGTGCGACGGCCCACAGTGCGAAACAGTGATCAATTGTCAAATGGCCGTCTTTGAACCCACCTTGCTCTACAGGCACGATTGCACACTCCTCGACCCACTCTTTTAATCTACCTAAAATTATCTTCGTGAACACTTTTTCCCCGATATCTAAGAGATTAATTAGTCTGTAATTTTTTGGGGCATCCATGTCACCCTTCTTATGCACAGGTCGGATGACTGCCCCCCTCCAGTTTCTCGGTATTTTTCCTAGCTCTAAAATCTGTAAAACTTATGAGATAAAAATTCTGCCCACCCTTGTGGCTGGGTTTTCAATATTATTGCAGGCAGGTTATCTGGGCCGGCTGCCCTAGTCAGATTTAAACTTCCTATTGTTTTGCTAACATTTGTTACTGAAAAGTCTGCTTTTACGTCCCACCAGATCTATCCAATTCAAAGGCTCGTCTATATCCGCGGCACTTCTGGGGCAGTATAGTTCCCTTAAATATTTAACCCATACAGCCTCTCCCACTACACAGTTCATTGCCCCCATCGTATGCCCAGCCGCTCCTTTTATTAGTTGCCAAAACTGGTGACTATTCTTTGATTCAATAGAATCCAAGAGACTAGCCCAACATTTTTCTTTACTTGCTCTTTTTGAATCAGTAATTAACCTTTTATATTCCCTTTTCAGTTTTATAAGGTTTAATGATCCAGCCAAATTATAATTGACTTTGAGGTTCCGTGCTTCTCTCCTTATTTCCCTCTTCTTCGCTTGACATACAGCTGAAAACCATTTCATTTGCCTAACCTGCGGTTTTTGTTGGTTTGTTATACCTACTTTTCCTTTTTTTAATTCGGCATGGAGACATTGCACCACCCAATCAATTTTTCTTTCAAACCACTCCAGTGTATGACCTCTTGGGCTCTCCAAGACTAACCTCTGTTGAAGTATTAACACTTTTTCTATATACTCATCCGTTAGTCTGGTGGTGGCCCGTCTCGGATACTCTACATTTTGAGTAATTACAGTCTGTCGCTTAATTGAAACCACATCCTGAATCTCAAACTGCAATGAATTATGGTCACTATTGTCCATTTGAGAAACCATAAAGCCCTTCATTAAGGCAAAGTTCCAGGCATGCGTAAAAACGTAATCAATCGGGCAGTTTTGGGCACCTATAGTAAATGTTTTCTTCGCTGGGCAGTCCATTTCTGACCTGCCATTTAAACAAAATAGCCCCTTTGTGGCTAGATAGTTTACTAGACTTAGATCTTGTTGTGAAGAAACACAATCTGGATGGGTTGCCATGCTTATATCATAAGCTTCCAAGATTTCTATATGCCTTGGATCAGACTTAGAGGGATTAAATTTGTGGTTAAAATCACCCATCATAAGAACAATATCAAAGCCATACTTTTCTATCAGATTACCCAAATCTTCTTTGAAAAGCCTCTGCTCTACCCCATATTCGTCTGGAGGCCCCATTGCATATTAACATTTATAAGCACAACATTTTCAAACTTTTTTTCTTTGGCATTCAGAAGTACTCTACATGCTAAAAGCCATTTACATGTGACGCTTAAGTGTATTACATCTTTAACCTTACTAGTAGACAACAGTATCATCAACCCTCCAGCTGGGCGACCAAAGCTTTTTTTCTGCACCAGGCGGTGGAGTTGGATATAGCCATCAAAAATAGGGGTTTTGTCACATAGCCATGTTTCTTGGAGACAAATAATATCATTCATCTGGGTTAAGATACTTATACTCCCTTGTTTTATCAAATCTCCAAGACGATTTACGTTCCAGGATATGATTCTAAGGCTATGCGACAACCCATCTTCCTACTCAATGTCACTTAAGTGTTCAATTTCCTCGCTATAGCGTCGAAAGGGGCCTGTAGGGCTACTCTTTTGACTCCAATTACCCCACATATCAGCAATGTGCACTTGACTTTATTATTTCAATCGTTTTTTTGGTGAGCACCGGATCCATTGGGTAAGGGGTGAAGTGAAGTCTGACGTGACAGGTATGTGACGTCATGCCTCTACGTTTTCCACTGCGCCAGCCAGTTGGACCTGTCCACGTGAGCGTTAAATTCTGCGGCAAGACCCAGCCTGAAGGGAAGCGGCTTCCATGTCACATGTATAGGCTTGGCTTTGTTTCAGTCTAATTGAATTTGTCCTGATTTGTACTGCTCTGTCCGTGTGACCTAGCAGGCAATGTCAGGGGTCATGGTATTTGTTATCATTTTGTAAGAAGCATGGATAAAACTCTGGGGGCTCCATGGAAATTCATTCCTAAACATGAATGAGAGCGCTTTTAACAGTGCCAAGAGCAGGCTTACAGAGGTCTAGCGCCTGTTTAGAATAGGACAGTAATAAAGCATCTCCTCTGAAGCTCTGGAGGTACATGCTGTCTGCACACCCCCTCATTACAAGTGCTGTGGGAATCCCAACTCGGGAAAAAAATTGATTTTGTGTTCAAACCGGGGTTACAAGCAAATTCAACAAGCAAAACCTGTCGAAATTTGTCCATAAAAAAAAATCAAGATTCCAAGTTTTTCATGTTGATATAGGGAAAAGCGTGTCGTTTTCTCATGGAGTAACACAGCATCTGTATGTTGTCCCCTGTACCCGCAAGCTGGACGTGGAATTATTTTTGCCCGGGAAAAATACCAACCCCTTTTTAGGTCTCGCCTAGCGTTGCTGCGCACATGCGCAGCTCGCTCGGCGAGATTTATTGCTAATGAGGAGTTTGACAAAAGGGCTTTAAGCCCCGCCCCTCATTTCCATTGGCTGGCGTCACCCTTTATGCTAAACGGTGGCCAGCCATTGGAAATGAGCTATCTATGTTGCCTCCCTTTGGCTTTTGTGCCGCCCCACTTGGACTGGCTTGCCTGCTTTCCTTCTGTCGTAAGCGATTTCTTATCTTTATGGGGCCATGTGTTTAAACACATGGCCCCATAAACACAAGAGATCGCACGCGGTAAGGATTCACTCTCGTTCTGTTTGCACCTTCGCTTTCTTTGTTGGGAACCATGGCGAGCGCTTGTAATATTCTGCCGCCGGAGGCTCTCCTCTGGACTGACCACAGCTGCGTTCACTTCACCTACAACAAGCCGAAACCCATCATCCACCTCCAACCAACTCTACAAAGAAACTGGAACAAAATCACCACAGAACAGATCTCCACATCGCTCCTTCAAACCTCCCCAGCCCTCTCTTCTAACGCCAACGAAGCCGCCTCCAACCTCACCCTTTGGTTATCCAACACCGCCGACACCTTAGCACCACTGAAAAAACGTCAACACAAACTTGGCATCAAGAAGGCCGCATGGTTCAACGACGACCTCAAGAAGTCCAAGAAACTATGCCGCTCCCTTGAAAAGGCCTGGAAAAAAGACCCATCCACCAGCAACAAGGACGCCTTCAAAAGCGCCATCCGTACTCACCACCAACTGATCCGAAAAGCCAAGAAAACAGCATTCAAAGATCGACTTGACAACAACGCCCACAACAGCAAGGAACTTTTCAACATCGTCAAGGAATTTTCCAACCCCTCGGCCAACTCCAACGACATCACCCCCTCACAAACCCTCTGCGATTCCCTAGCCTCTTTTTTCCACAACAAGATTGCTGACATCCACAACAGCTTTGTCAACCAACCCGGAAGCCAACCCACCCTACCATCAGCTGACCATCTTCCCCCCGTTAACACCCTTAACGCCTGGAAGCCAATCTCCACTGAGGACACCATCCGCCTGATGAACTCCATCCACTCTGGATCCCCCACAGACCCATGCCCTCACCACATCTTCAACAAAGCAGACTCCGTCATAGCTCCGCACCTCCGAGACGTCATCAACTGCTCCTTCAACTCCGCTACCTTCCCAGAAGACTGGAAACACGCTGAACTCACCGCCCTTCTGAAAAAACCAACAGCAGACCCCACCGAACTCAAAAACTACCGCCCCATCTCGCTTCTTCCATTCCCGGCCAAAGTCATCGAGAAAGCCGTCAACAACCAACTCGCCGCCTTCCTCGAAGCCAACAAATCCCTCGACCCCTCACAATCTGGCTTCCGAGCCAAACACAGCACTGAGACCGCCCTCATCGCAGCAACAGACGACATTCGAACTCTGCTGGACAATGGAGACACAGTCGCCCTCATCCTCCTCGACCTCTCTGCAGCCTTCGACACAGTCTGCCACAGCACCCTTTTACAACGCCTCAGAAACATCGGAATCCAAGGAAAGGCACTGGAATGGATCACTTCGTTCCTCACCGGAAGAACCCAGAGAGTCCGCCTCCCACCTTTCAAGTCCGAGGCCACCGAAGTCATCTGCGGCGTACCACAAGGATCCTCACTCAGTCCCACCCTCTTCAACGTATACATGAGCCCCCTCGCGGCCATCGCCCACCAACACAACCTCAACATCATCTCTTACGCGGATGACACTCAACTGATCCTATCTCTCACCAAGGACCCCAGCACCGCCAAAACTAACCTACACGAAGGAATGAAAGAAGTCGCCGAATGGATGAAACAAAGCCGTCTGAAACTGAACTCAGACAAAACAGAAGTCCTCATCTTAGGTAAATCCCCCTCTGCATGGGACGACTCCTGGTTGCCGGAAGCCCTCGGAAATGCACCCATCCCGACAGACCACGCACGGAACCTTGGCGTCATCCTGGATTCTTCACTCTCAATGAACAAACAAGTCAGCGCCGTATCCTCTTCCTGCTTTAACATTCTTCGCATGCTCAGAAAAACATTTCGCTGGATCCCCTCCGATACAAGGAAAACAGTCACCCAAGCTCTAGTCACGAGCCGACTGGACTACGGAAACACCCTCTACGCAGGTACCACCGCTAAACTCCAAAAGAAACTACAACGAATCCAAAACGCCTCAGCCAGGCTCATATTAGACATCCCACGCAACGAACACATCTCTGGTCACCTTAAAGACCTCCACTGGCTACCCGTCAATAAGAGGATTACTTTCCGACTGCTTACCCACGCACACAAATCACTCTACGACATCGGACCAGATTGCCTCAACTCTCGACTGTCCTTTTACACCCCCTCCCGACAACTTCGCTCTTCCAGCCAAGCCTTCGCCACTGTACCTCGCATCAACAAGACCACCATGGGAGGCAGATCCTTCTCATACCTGGCTGCCAAAACATGGAACTCACTCCCCGCTTACCTTCGCCTCACCCAGAATCACCTAGCGTTCAGAAAGCAGCTTAAAACGTGGATATTTGACAAATAATCCTCCTCCCCTTCCTAAGCGCCTTGAAACCCTCTGGGTATGTAGTGCGCTATATAAATGTTATGACTTGACTTGACTTGGTGCACGCCCGCTGTGTGAAATTAAAGCAAGCGCGAGCCTCTGACAGGACCCTGAGTGCACTTAGCGGATTTCATTGTCCGAAGCCGGCGCCTCCACGTGACGGTAATTAGGCGGGTTCGATCCTCGCTCTGTCTCTCACGCCTGCCCCTGCCCTTCCTCGTGTCTCCTACTGCTCGCTTTACACGTGTTTGTGTGTATATTTAAAACTCTGCCGTGCGGCAGGCCACGCTTACAGATGAGCCTCTGTGCGCAGTATTACTTGTGCAGCAGGCGGTACTGTAAATCAACGCTCTTACCACCCATCCTACTCTATGCCCCCAGACACTGAAACCATTAATCTGGTGTTGCTCAATCTAGCCGTTTACCGGTACGGAACAAGTATAGCGGAGCAGCAGTCCGGCACGATCTGTGAGGGGGCGGGAACCAGCAGTAACTTTCGGTTTCAATAGTTCAGGTTCACAAAACAGGAAGTATAACCATTCGTAACTCCTGCCATAGCTCTAACAAATGGCTGTACGATGCAAGCCTTGTTCAAGATTTCACTGGCGCGTATAGAAATTGGGAGCTACAATGGCGAATCATCTGTTTAATGGAAAATAGTCTGCCAAATTGAGTGACTATACAGCACCTTTCCCAGAGAAAAATACTGCCAATCTATTCATGCTTTAATATGCTACGAAGGTCCTGAGCACATTCTTAAGTAGAACATTATATGAAATCTTCTGTACTTGCAGAAAGATGCCCAGGTGGAACAGGAGCCGCCTGTCCTCGCAACTGTAGCTGAAGCAGTAATGTCTCTTCCTCTGGATTGGTGCAAGGAGTTATTTCGCCTTGGGCAATGTTGAGAGCAAACAAAAATGGCACCCATAGCCCATACATCCATTAAACTTCCTCCCTTGGCCCCTTATTCGCACTGCCTCCAGCTAATGCGCTCCTCAGCAGTAGGCGGCCTGCTCAGCTGATGCCCAAGGCTGTCACAGTAAGCACTGAGCAGCAGAGGAAGGATGTCGACAATAGACCAAACGTCTGCGTCGCCTGTTGAGAAAGTGCCATCAACACACCCAAAGACATCAGCCAAGTGCTTTGTTTGCCCTTGTTTATGTAACACAGCAAAGCGGCAGTGTGCTCTCCTATGCTTGTAGAGATGGAAGGTGGTAGGTCAGCTCAGTGATCAAGGAGTGGCCTCCCTAACCTGGATTTCCACAGAGCATTGTAAACGAGCATTAGAAATGCAGTAGGTCTCTCCTTTCATTAAGTTAAAGCCATTTGCTTTGCTATACAATACCATTAGCAAAGGAAATGGCTTTAACTTAATCAAAGGCAAGACCTATTGCATTTTCAATGCTTGTTTTATTAGGTCTCGCCTACGCAGCACGCATGCGCTGCATAGGAGGACCTTTAGCCGTCGCTCTGGGTAATTTTCAAGCACACACTCGTGCTTGGGCGGCATCCACCTTGCAGGAGAGAGCAGGGGCGCACCACAAGCACGAATGCAGTGCTTGAAAATGAACAGACTGCTAAGGCGTGCGCGCATCACTCGCGGGTGCACTCCTACGCCTCTCTCTCCCTCTCTGACGTCCCTACTGCTGCAGCCTGCATGCAATTATTCCGCTCAAGTCAGACTACTGAAAGAGTCACGGTTCTTATTTTTTATTATACTACGTACTGTAATTATATGCAGTTTCGAGGCAACTTGCACGCGTGTTCTCGAGCGCAAGGACAGTATCAGGGGCTTTGTCTAACATTTAGAACCGGGGACAGAGGCATTAAAAATACCGCTACTGCTCTTATAGTGCAATAATAATAATAATAATCCACATTTGTAAAGCGCACAATCACCCGTAAGGGTCTCTAGGCGCTGGGGGCCGTCGGGAAGATTAAGCGAGCTATTGCCCAGAGTCACATGGTGCTGGGCTAACCTGCCGCCGGAGCCGGGGATCGAACCCTGATCCCCAGATTCCAGCGTCAGTCGCCCTGGCCGCGGCGCCACACCTCTCCTAGTGCAAGTGCTGATTTACTTCGACGCCGCACACTTCAATTTCAGAACAATCTTGCCTTTTGGGGGGAAGGGATCTCCTCGGTTTGCAGCACCCAACTTTCACCTTAATTGTATTCACTTCCATTGCTTACTGCAGTAAACAGATTTGGGGTTATTTTTGAGTGCGTCATACTACGTCACTGTCGCCCGGTTGTTATTGGCTTCACTGTGCCATTCTGTCCCTGTAGCCGCGTGTGTGGTGGCCGGGACTCGTCGTGTGCCAGCTGCTGGGCTTTCAGGCAGCGGGCGACATGAAACAGCATGTCATATTTGCCTCAGACGCAGTCCTTGTTGACACCGCAGCGGCGCGAGGCATTCCCTTGCAGTCCCTCTGCTGCGGTGTTTGCACAGCAAACAGAGGGCAAATAACGAGCAGCAGATGGAGTTCTGGGCACCTGTACCTTCTCACGGCAGCACAGTGCTAACATTTGAATTATAATCGTACTAAATTAAGCTTGGTGACATCTTTATTATTATTAAAGATAAGCAGTGAATTGGTCAATTTCGAATTTAAAGTTATTTTTTCACCCCCTCCACGAGCGCTTATGACCGCAGCCCCATTCGGTGTCATCATTGCGAGTTTCCTTAAGTAAGCCAGTACACCCTAAAAGGCTTTTTTTGTAAAAAACATTTTTTTAAGGGGCAGAAGGAGTACAGAAGATATTCAATAATATTTATTAATATCTTGCAGACAGAGGGCAGAAGTAGTACAATGGCTGTGCTGTTCCCCTGTTTATTTGTTGCCCAGGTGATAACCAGTGGCACCGGTCCGCAGTGGTTGTTGTTGGGCACTGGCTGCCTCTAGTGGGTCCAGCAAGGCACTAAGCAGGCCTTCTGCGTCCTGGGAACAGTTCCAAGGGTGGTACTAAGGTCAACTTTACAGGTAGTGACAGGGTTTGTGCAGCTCAAGCGCATGACTGCTGTGTGCAAGGCAGTAGCACCGGGTAAGTAGATGAAAGAGGAAGGACATGCTGTTGTGCTTCTTGGGCCGTAAGAGGCAACGTGAGAAGCTCGTGGTGCTGTCTTCCTCTGAGCTGAAGGAAAGCCTGATAGTGCTCGGATCATAGCAGAAGAAAACAAAAAGGAAAGGGGTGGAATCCGGGTAGTAATCTCTGCCACTTGTAATTACTCAGGGCCAAATTCCAGTTGCCCACTATTCTGCTCTAGATGGAGAGGACACCAGCCTTAAACAAACCAGACTCCGCGGCCAGACCCCCTCCACAGGGGAGCACAAGCTGCTCAGCCTGATTTCAGCCTCTGTACCTCCCATCAGTGAGGTATCGCTTGATTCCTATGACCCAGGGATCAAGTGACCCATGTATGGGAACACCTATTGCACTTAAGGAGTCACAGTGGAAAACAACACGCATTGGCATAGCCAATAGATCTCGCCTTTGGGACCTTATAAGTGTTTAGCCATGCAACAGTTGATGTTGTTGCATCAAGGATATTGTGCTGCATAACTAAATACTTATAATAATAATAATAGAGTAGTTTATAAAGCGCCTGGCGACGCCATCCCGGCGTGTCCCCGCGCTATGGAGAAGAGATAAGCAAGCAGAATTAGCAGCACAACCGCCTACATTAAAGTTTGTACAGGTGGGTTTTTAAGAGACTTCTAAATTTAGTCTCGGATTTTTCCAGTCTCAGGCATATTGGGAGTCTGTTCCAATTTTTTGCCACTACGACTCCGAAGGAGCGGCCTCCCAATTTTGCTCTTTTTAAAATGGGGATCGTCAACTGGCCGGTCCCTTCTGAGCGCAAAGCTCTGTTAGGCTCATACCTATGCACTAGATCTTGAAGATAGGATGGAGCTTTATGCCAGAGTATCCTGTGGCACAGTAAGAGAGATTTAAACATAGCTCTCTTCCTTACCGGTAGCCAGTGTAGAGCCGCTAGAGCAGGTTTGGAAGCTGCTCTTTTAGGAAGTCTTAGAACAAGAGGAGCTGCTGTGTTTTGAAGGACTTGCAGGCGCCCCAGGCTTTTTTCTGTGGCGCCTAAAAACAGGACATTCCCGTAATCCATACGGGACGTCACCAGCGCCTGAGTCATGGTGCGTCTGGCACTCATCGGCAATAGGTCTAGGGTGTGATTAAGTGTTTTTAATACCCCGTAACACTTTCCCACTAGGCGACAAATGTGGCCTTCATAAGACAGGGTGGGATCAACCCATATTCCCAAGTTCTTTGCTTCCTTACAGGGAGCAGGTGTTGGACCCAGACACCTTGGCCACCAGTCCGGGTCCAGCTCATGTTGGTCCCACCCACCACCATTACCTCCGTTTTGGAGCCATTTAATTTTAGACAATGCGAGTCCATCCATACTGCCAAAGCCTGCATACAAGCCTTAAAATTGGATGCCGCTGTTAAAGGTGCTTGAGACAGAGAGATTAGCAGTTGGGTGTCATCAGCGTAGGAGACCAACTCAACTCCATACGCTTGCACCACTTCAGCCAGGGGGGTCATGTATAGATTAAAAATAGTTGGACTCAGGGCCGAGCCCTGAGGCACCCCCTGTTCTAAGGCCATCTCTGCTGATCTGAAGAAGCCTCGTTGAACCTGAAAGCTTCTGCCTGTGAGGAAGGATTTCAGCCACCCCAGTGCAGAGTCCGTGACGCCCGCTTTGTATAGACACTGTAGCAAGATGGAATGAGCTACAGTGTCGAACGCCGCACTGAGGTCTAGCATCACCAAAGCCATGGTGTGTCCGGCATCCGCCCCACGTCTCAGGCTCTCAGTTGCTCTCAAAAGGGCCGTCTCCATCGAGAAACCCGCTCGGAAGCCCGATTGCGAGGGGTGAAGGATGTTAGCTTTCTCCAAGTGAGCAGTTAGTTGACAATTAACCACTTTCTCAGCCACTTTAGCTAGATATGGAAGCAGAGAAATTGGCCTCAAATTCTCAAGTACATCATGGCTCACGTTGGGTTTCTTCTTTATAGGCAGCACTACTGCTTTCTTCCAATCTTCAGGCAGTGTTTCCGAGAAAAATTAAATCTGAAGTATGTGTCTGATATAAGGCTCCAGAGCCAAGAAGCTTTCTCCCATCACCCTAGGGGGTGCTGGGTCCCGAGGGGAGCCAGACTTAATCCCCTGACAGATGCTACACAGCGCCTCTGGAGGTGGAACCGAGAAGAGCGTCAGGCACTTTTCCATATTATGTGCCCCCCTGGCTACCTCAAAATTTGTTCCACTTCCAGGTTTATTGGAGAAGGTAGCATAAATATCCCTAACCTTTCCCGCAAAGAATTCCGCTACTCTATTGCACTCTGCCACCGAGTCGTTATCTGGGGTGTCAGAGTTAGCTACCAAAGAGATCTCCTTAAATATCTTTAAAAGTTCTTTCGAGGAGTTTTCTGCCTCCCCGATACGATTTTTATAGTGGGTGGCTTTAGCTCCTCGCACCATCATTTGGTACCTTTTCTGTGCCTCCTTATAATTTACCTTCATCAGAGGACAGAAGTCCACCCGCCATCTGCGCTCCATTTTTTTGCAGACCGATTTTGCAGCCTGCAAGTCGGGAGTAAACCAGGGAGCTGACTTCTTACCTATATTCCCTGCCTTAGCTACATACATCGGGGCCGCCACATCTAGGGCACTGAGGATACGCTCCTCTAGTCTTTTGTTTGAGACTTCACAGTCTTCGCCCCCCGGCGGACCCCCATCCTTCATCAACTTGTTGAAGGTATCCTGCGAGAATTGCTTCCATTTACGACGGGGGTATCTCTTGTTCTCCCCTCTGTGAGTAGCACTTGCTGAAATATGAATTTTAAAGGGGACTAAATAATGATCCGACCAAGGGACCGGAAGGGGCCTATCCACCCTCACTCCGTCCCAGCTTCCAAACACTGCATCCAGTAAATGACCATGTTTATGGGTTGGAGACGTATTTTTTAGTTCTAGTTGAAGTGCCTGTAGTTCTTGCCTAAGGTCTATGGCCTCTTTGACCTGCTCATCTTCAAGATGGATGTTGAGGTCTCCTAACACCAAAAGTCTGCTCTTCCTAATTGCTAAATGAGCAATACCCTCCACCAGACTCGTTTTAAAATCTTTAAGCCCTCCCGGGGGTCTGTAGGCAGGAATCCCCGACACCGAGTATTGGGGCCCTAGTTTCAAAGTAAAACATCCCGCTTCGCAGTTATCAATTTTTATAGGCTGTAAAGTGCATTCAAGCGGAGACTTTATCACAATGGCAATCCCCCCTCCTCTCCCTCCGCTCCTATCTACTCTGGCCAGGGAGTAACTAGGTGGGATAGCTCCTATAATATCTGGGTCAGAGTACTCCCCAAGCCAGGATTCCGTTAGGAAGAGGAAGTCTAGCTTCTCATCCAAAAGGAGATCCCAGATCTGATTGCTGTGCTTACTTAATGATCTATAATTCAGCAAGCCTCCCTGGACCGTCTTATTGCATATCCCAGTAGCTGGTTCCCTCCTACCCTTAAAGGAGCACAGTAGGCAATCCTGGAGTGCTAAAGCCTCCATGGAGTGCCAGCAGAGCCCCGCCCTTGAGGGACATAGATTTAGCAATTCCTGTCTCCCATAGTGAATGTGGGTTTGCTCAATATGCCCAGCGGTCTTGGCCCCAGGCCCCGTCCGGCCGCGGACGGGCGCAGACGGGCTTAAATTTGGCGCAACTTCGGCGCGCCTCCGTCGCACCCGCTGCACGCGTCCGCTGCGCGGACGCTGTTCCACACACATATATAGGAGATAGGATGGGGGAGGGGCAGCTAGAGCGCTGACCTGCCTGCTCTGGGCCCGGAAGTGTTGGGCTCCTCCTCACCCTCCGCATCAAACGCCCAGAATGGACGTGGCGGACCGGGCCGGGAGTGCAGTAGGTGAGTGACTCCCCCCGAACTTTTTAATCAGCCCCGAAGTAGAGTGGACACAATTTTTAAAATAGCTACCAGCTTAAAGTGCAATAAGATTTGTTAGAGCCTGCCAGCATTAGTTGCTCACACCATGTATTTAAAAATAACAGTACAATCGCTATTACATTTAAAAACAAAACGCTCGCAATCAGCGCCCACAGTGCAATGCATGCAGCTCACAAGCGGATAGAGTTAGCCTCTGCCACCGGCTTCCTCGTCTCCAAAAGCGAGACCTATTGGCTATGCCAATGCTTGTTGGTAATCCCTTTGAGAAAATGGCATTTTGCAGCATCCGCAACACTAAGAATGACCCCTGTGGATGGTCCAGTGGCACAAATGACGTTGGCTCAGATTTCCCTGGCTCCCCCAGGGTTAGGAGTTAACTCTGCCAGGGATGGTGACAGATGAGCCACCAAATGTAGAGTGACACGCGTTTCTCATGCCAGGTGGAGTGAGCTCTTTGATAGACCACCTTGGAAATGGTAGTGGACTTTCCTGGAAGATCTATATGGTGTCCGTAACATGCTGTGATCTGACCACCTCTGTATGTGAGGGAGTCAACATAGATGGGCACTGGTAAATGACCCCGTTTGGGCATAGATTTCCATTGCTCACATTTGGTGGGATGTATGACGGTACAAGACGTGGTATTACCACGCGTACCGTTACAACACAGGTTTTACAACGCAAGTCGTTACAACGACTTGCGTTGGGGGGCGCTGGATAGTGGAATAGTTTAATTTACTATTCCAACTCCAGTCCCCGTGGATAGTACGGAAGGTGTTGGATAGTAAATTAAACTATTCCCTATCCTACAGCGCCCTCCAGCGCAAGTCGTTGTAACGACTTTTGTTGTAAAATCTGCGTTGTAATGGTACAGCGTTGTTATAGATTCGTTGTAAAGGATGTTCCCCCATTTGGTGGCAGACTTTCAACCAGATAAAAAGACATTGGTAGATTTTCCACCAGAGAGTTCATCCCTAAAGTGGCTCACTTTGGTTGATAAACAGCCACCACCCTGGCATAGGATGCTTTTGTGATATAGAGATAGATTGAGCAGTGAGGGGCCCTGGCAAGAGGGGGGCCTGGGGCACAGAGCTCCAGCTGCCCCACCTACTTGTTGCAGCCCTGCACCGCCAGTGGTAAACATGTCCCTAACAATATCATCAGCTGCGCCCTCTGCCTTCCTAATACTTCTCCTCTGGGATAGAAAGCGCCTTGAAGACACCTTCGCTCCCCCGTCACCCTCTACCTGTGCTCGAGCTTCAGACCAGAGGCAGAGTTGGAGGGGAACCAAAACCCCAAACTTTCAAAAATGTTCAAACCAGCCCCAAAGTGCACGAGGCAGACACTAGTGTGTGCCATGGGGCTTTGGTATATCATCATCTCCGATAAGAGCCCCCTAGCCTGAGGACCACCAGGAAAACAAACACCAGAGGCAGAATGTCCACTCTGGTGATGACTACAGGCTACCTGAAGGCCAGAGAGGGATCACAGGGCCCAGGCTGCGCCAGCCGCATATCCAGGCAGGCACAACCCCACTTTTCAGGACATCCCAGAGATGCTCTTAAATGTGCTAACAATCTTCATACCGAAGAATGACACCGTGAATGGTCAGTGCTTGTTGTGTCAAGGACAGGGCCGTCAGAAATGAGGGTCATAAAGTGCTTTCTTACCCATGCCTTTTCATGTGCCGCATAATCCACATATAGATGTTGAGATTCGTGTCCTGTTTATGCATGGCATCTAAAGTGGCTTAAGCAAACAGATGGCACCATATACTTAGAACTGGACCCAGGGTCCTCATAAACATCTGACGTGTGGCCAATGAAAGAGGTATTTTCAAGCTGACATGCAGTGGGTGGCAACATTAAAATGGGATAGTTATGGGCCCCAATGAGTTCGGAGGTGCAAAACTACTGCAGCTTATGGGTGAGAGTATGTAATAAAATGACCCAGCATCTGTATGTTATTGAGCATTATGTCTTGGGGCGATATGTGTTGGGGCAGTAATATGAACCAAAGTCACATGTTACACCTGGTTTTCAGAAGAACACATGTGGCATCTCCAACTGGTTACCAATAGAAAGCTGCAGGCAAAGTCTAATTTGCAAGTACGGAATGTGCCGGGCTTTTCTGTTCAGTGTGATATTCCCTTTATTCAATAGCTTCTTTTAGAGAAGGCCGTCAAAAGTGGAGATTCAGGGGCAGATTTACAAGCACCGTATGCCACATTTGCGCCGCCGTTGTGTCCCTTTTGTGACGCAGCGGCGGAGCAAAGTCAGTGCCATGCTGCGGGGTATTTACAACGTGACGCATCTAGGGAGATGTGTCACGTTGTAAAGCCCTGCGCCACATGTGGGCGTTCTGGCACAGGGGATGAGGGGGGGCGCGCGTTCCGGCGCAGGAACCCCTCGGAAAAGTGGAGAAGTGAAATCTACAACATTTCACTCAGTCACTTTTCCGACCCCACTGCGTCAAAACCTTACGCCTGTTTAAAGCAGGCTTAAGGAAGGACGCAGCACAGCTAGTATAGGGACCCCCCAGCAGTATGGGAGTTGTGTCGCGCTTGCGACACAACTCTAGCACTGCGTCACCTTTACGGCATCAGATGCGTCACGCATCTGTCTATTCTTGCGCCATGGTGGCGCAAGAGGTGTCTGCCGTGACGCGAAATAACTGGGGTATCCCTGCTGATGTGCACGGATGCGCGAGTTATTGTAAATCTGTCCCTCAGAGTTCACACAGCCACAGGACGGTGCTGTCATTCTTGGCACAGCGGATTAAAGAGCATTTTGCCATTGGAGCGCTCCCTGTCCCTCAAGGGTGTTGCTGCCTTTCCTCGCATTAGATAATCACAGTCCCTCCAGCACTACTCTTCCCTTAGTGGTAACAGGTCTAAGATGCCAGTGTACGGCCTCTGCCATGGGCTGCTGAGCTAGAATGAGTGCCATTGATTGATTGAATGAATGCCAGGTCATCACGAAGGCTTATTGAGCAAAAATGCATTTCCGTTCGGGCGTGGGTGGTATGCAAAATGATGCCCCCCCCCCTGCTGTTTGTTATGTGGGGCCCTTGAATCTCCCATATCTCACAGATAGCCATTGGACTAAATCCCCCCACCCCAAGGGGTGAGCGCCCCATGCGCCGCAGGGGCTGCAGGGACCTGCGTTATGCCCCTGGGCCATGGGCCATCACAATCCTTGCAGCATTGTACTATTATTAATTCTCATTTGTCACAGTGACCAGTTTACAGTTTTCCAGAACAGCGATCAGTGTCTGCTGACAGGCCAGCCCTATGCAAGGAGCAGCAAACCCGGCTCAAGGACTGTAACGAGCCTCCTGGGACGGACACCGCTTGCAGCCGCCGTCCATCTTTCCTGTGCTCCCCTAATGATGTGTTTTCTTTTGTTGTTTTGCTCACAGCGCCTCAGACCTCCCAGCAGCAGCCAAAGGGCAGCTCCTGGCTCCTGGCTCCCCATCCAGAGGCATTTGTTTTGTTTTTAAGGACCCGAGCCACCGCTGCTTTCCATTCTCAGGGCATCACTTGGATATTTTTATTTCCCTGGGAATACTGTGAAATATTCGTGCAGAGCAGTTGCAGTCATGCAGTGGTGTTCTTCAGTTATAGGGCATGGTGCCTGGAGTACAGGCATTTCTGTTTCGAAGCACGAACAGCTCCTTCTGAAGCCCCTGTTTCCCCTCCATGCAGGAACTGCCTCTAGGGTCAGACATCTTAAGGACTTTGGGGTCCCAGGGCCAAACACATTTTGGGGGGGCCCTGTTCAGAACAGCTTTGAATTTATGATCCAATTTCAGCTCTTTCATGCCCTCTTTGGCCAGGTCACTGACAGTGCAAAGGTGTGCTGGTCAAAATTCTAAATGTATGTTTACATCTAATATTCATTGGACCCTCCCCCTCAGCTTGGGACAACAACTGGAGGCCCCTACCCCCGGCATCACCCCCACCCCCACGGACCACGCCCAGAACCTCAGCATCATACTCAACTCCTCCCTCACCATGACCCGCTAGATCAACGCTGTCACCTCCACCTGCTTCAACACCCTCCACATCCTTCACAAGACTTTCACATGGATCCCCCCGAAAGTCAGAAAGACCGTCACCTACGCACTCATAACAAGAAGGCTGGACTACGGGAACACCCTCTATGCCGGAATCAACAAATCCCTACTACGCAAACCCCAGACCATCCAGAACACTGCGGCCAGACTCGTCCTCAGCATCACACGACATGTGCACATCACCCAACTCCTGCATGACCTCCACTGGCTCCCCGCCGGTAAGAGAGTAACCTTCAAGCTACTCACCCACACCTACACATTTTTCCAGAGCATCGGACCCAAATACCTCAACGAAAGAGTCTCCTTCCATGTACCCAAAAAAATCCTCCGCTCCGCCGACCTCGCCCTAGCAGAAACCCAGTGACTTCTTCTCCTACATCCCGGCCTGGAATGAGCTCCCGGTCAACATCAGACGCTCCCCTACTCTACATATCTTCAGGAAGAGCCTCAAGACCTGGCTCTTCGGCTGCTCCTCCTCCACCCAGCACCTTGAGAACCTCACCGGTGAGTAGTGAACTTCAAATTCCCCGATTGATTGATTGACTGATTGATATTCAAGGATAGTGGCGTGCAATTTCAATATTGTAACACAGCAGCAGTTCACTAACATTACTGCATATAATCTCTGTGACACACTCATTTCTCATATGTGAGGTCCTGTTTTGCTGTAAAAGAAACTTTTTTTATGGATGTTGCATGAAACAAACACTTTTCTCTGCAAAATGTTTGTAATAGACTCTCACACATTAAAAATAAATTGAAGGAAAGCATAGTTAAAACAATCTGTTTAAGAATTATTCAAGGTGATCCGGACAAGACTCTCTACAGAAGAGTTGGGTCTATCAGGGCCCCCCCGAAAGACTGGGGCCTTTGGCCAGAGCCCACTTTGCAAATGCCTTAAAACATCTCTGACCGCCTCCCATCTTCTCATGCTGTGTATTGAGGGGACTCACTGGGATTGGTTCTGGCCTGCCTGAGCAGGTGATCAAGGAAACCACCAGACTCACAGGCCCCAAACCTTGGCCCCAATTATAGTCAGTGTGATGAACTGCGATATGTGCAGTAACTCTAGTAACTGTACTTTTTGCAGTTAGGAGTAGTGCATAAAGCATTGCACCCCTGCAATAACTGGACCTGTGGTTTTGTTGCACTAAGCACCAACATCTGTATGTTATGTCGCATTTTGTTGCTGCATTTTAAGGATAACAGAGCTACCAAAAGCTCCCCTAGCAAAAATGCTCAATCTAGCCCAACTCCCTCCATCTTCTTGTGCTCTTTCTCTCTTTCCATTCATCCATTCTGGCTCTCTCCTTCTCTCCCCGTGACTTTCTCCCTTTCTGATGGATTTCTCTCTACCTTCCAATCTCTCCCTCTCTATCTCTCTCTTGACGTCTCCTGTGCCTGCTACAATTAACATTAAATTGAAAGAGGTGTCACAGCTCATCCACATCAGCCACCTGCATGAGACTGGCATCCAAGTACCAGTTTTCAGCTTGAGCTGCTAATTCTTAATGGATAGAACACAAGCTGTCAACCTGCCACCATGCTGCTCTGAACCTGAAAACTCATTTGCGGAGTGCCTTAAGGTTCACCACTCAGCCCCACCCTCTTCGATGCATACTTGATCTATCCAGCCAATGTCATCCACACACACAACATCAACATCCTCTTGCACACCGCACAACGTATACTCTGCCTCTCAGACAAGTTCATGACCTGCGTGGCTGTAGTCACTATTTGGATGGAAGTTAGCTTTCTTAAGCTCAACACCCACAAAACAGAAGTAGTGATCTTCAACAAGAACACCTCCCCATAGGACTCCTGAACTAGGACCCATAGCTAACGGCCACAACAGGAACATAGGAATCATCGCCAACTGTATGGTATTCAAGGTTTGTGTTTGCATACATAGAACTTATAGTGTAAGGGCATTTCTGCCTAGCCATGACATATTAAAGGTTCCATGGCCAGTGGCAGTTTCAACTGGGCTGAAACTGCTGCCAGACTTACGGATGAAGTGTTCTTTTAATAAAGAACCTACAAACATTTCTAAAAGATTCATTCTTTATTACACTGGCGACGAGGATGAGAAATCACATGTGCATAGCACAATGCGACGCATGACACTTGTAGGGCCTACTCTGTTGAGAGAAAGGGTTGTGTGTTTGGGACATGAAGGACACAAGGGAATGAGCAAGACCGAGGCGAGAATATTTATTTGATATTATTTGTAAAGCGCACCTACCACCTAATGGGTATCCTGGCACTGTAATATTATTGGGGGTGGGGAAGATGAAAAGTTCCATACAGTGTAACAGTACTCAGCGGTGTCATGCAGTATTAACCGGTTGAAGGGAAAAGCCATGTTTTGAGACCCTTTCTAAAATGCATTAGATTGGAGGAGAGTCTCAGGGTTCTGGAAGATGATTCACAAGCTGAGCTACTTCAATCATGGAGGCCTGTTCCCTTTTGTTGGATTTTTCGAAATGTGTCCACACGGACCAGATTTCCTGAAGAGGTGCATAAGCTCCTGCCAGGGACGTACCATTTTATCCTCTGTTGCAGGGGGATCAGACCAAATCCATGTAAAAGATTTAAAACAATGCAAAGGGATTTAACCCTTTCCGTGCTCATGACGGCTCCACGCCGTCCTGAGTCACGGGCGGGGTGTGCTCATGACGGCGTGGAGCTGTCATGCAACTGCCGCTCCGCCCACACGGCACTAATTCCCCGCCTGTGTGGGCAAATTAGTGAGTGGGCGCCGTCAAGAGTACGGGAACACCATGTCCACCCCCTAGCCCCACCCGCACAGCAGCGAAATTCACACCACGGCAAAAAGTTTAAGCATTATTCTTTATCTTAATGGTAGCCAGTGCAAATCTGTCACAGACAGGGATACCAGAGATCTCCTAGGTCTGGTCAGAGCAAGTTTGGCAGCCACTGCTTGAACTCTCTGAAGGTGATTGAGCAGGTATTCCAGAGCTCCTAACAGCAGGGAGTTACCGTAATCTAGCCTGCTTAACATCGCACTACGAACTACCAATGCTCTAGCTGAGAGAGAAAGTAATGGGAGAATCTACATAGTGTTCTGTGCGATCGAAGCTGTGGGAAGGGGTTGCGGTGTATATTGTTGGTTTTGATTGGTCATTTCTCACATTGGGCAGAAATTGGCATTGTCAATGGCATTTAAACCAAAAGAGTCACAGATTTGTTTTACAGAAATCTTTAGTCTTTTGCCAAATGCCATTTTGACTGACAATGGTCCCCAATTTATGAATCTGAAATAGAAGAGGTTTTTAAAAAAAAAAAAGGTATCAAGCACCAGAAGTGTTCTTTGTATCATCCTTAGGGAAATGCCACTGTGGAAAAAATCAAGAGGGAAATAAAGGAGTGCGTGCAATTAAAAATGAGTGTGGGAAGAGATTAGAGAGAAGTACTCAAGAAATTTGTTTGCGCATATCTATTTTCTCCACATTCTACTATAGTTGGAGTTCCTTTTGAGCTGTTCCAATGGAGGAAATAAAACACAGAGTTATCTCCAGGTTGGCTGCATTGGGAAAAGGATGAGAGTGTGTAAAGGGAGTCATTGAGGGGTGGTGGTGAAAGAGAATTGAGATGCTTTGACAAGCGGAAGCAGAAGTATGACAGCAGAAAGGGTGTAAAAGCATTTAATCTATCAATAGGAAACATTGTGATGAAAAAGAAACCTGTGATGCCCAAGGGTAGTTCTAAGTTTACATGACCTCACAGAATTATCAAACCTTTCCGCAATGCTGTGAAAGTGGAAGATGGAAGAATTTGGAATTGTAATAGAGTGGTACAATACAAGGGAGATAATGTGATCTAGACCCGTTGCAGTGTATTGTGTGGATATGATGTGGGATAGAACTATTGTAAATGGATTAGCTTTTATTTATTTTACTTTGTTTTGGTCGGGGTTTAGTTTAGTTTCTGTTGTATTATTTCTTTTATTGTTAAGAGAAGGGGTGTGGCATTCAAAGTGTGTTTGTATACATGTAACTTAGAGTGTAGGGCATTCCTGCCCAGGTAGGACAAACAGCAAACTGAACATGACCACACAAGTCAATGCATCATGTTTCCACACCCTGAATGTGCTGCTGAGGATCTTCGAATAGCTCTCAAGCAACACTAGAAAAACAGACACTCACACCCTACTCACTAGCAAGTAGGACTACAGGAGTACTCTTTATGCCGGGGTCACCAAGCAACTCACCAGAAGACTACAAACCAACCAGCAGTGCTCGGGAGCCAAACACACCCTCAACATACTACACAGAACTCACATCCCACCAGTGCTTAAATTGTAAAAAAACAACAAAAAAAGTGCCAGAGCTCATCAGAAGGGCACTGTAGTTGTTTTTTTTACAGAGTTTTATATAGCGCAAACTTGACTCGAATCGGGTATCAGAGCACTTTACATAGCACCAGTTGCATTAAATGAGGACACGTTCATTTTTGTTAGGCACGGGGAGATTTAGTGATTTGCCCAGAATCACAGGATGTTCAGGGTCATTGCCGAGATTTGAGGTCGACTGCCCTAGCCGTTAGGCCATGTCCTCTCCCCACACATTGCCTGTGCCATGCTACCAATGATTGTCACAACACTCCTACAAACGTGACAAATCAGACCCCAAAGCTATGATGATTGGCTTGGGTGGTAGGTAATAGTCATTTATAATGTATAGAGAATTTATAATTAACTGTGGTTCTAGTCATCTCTAAATTACCCAGACAGTGGCACCTTCTGACAAACTGTCACAAGCGCTGGTGTTGACAATTAAGTGCTGGTGCCGAGCACCGGAAACCACCTGCTCAAATTAAGCACTGCATCACACCACAACTTAGGAGGCTCCCCAGGCTCTCGATACACAAATGTGCTAATGTCAAACTCTCACACATTCAAGGCACTACACTACTCAGGCTCCACTTACATGATCAGTTCCATTTCTTTAAAGACCAACCACTCAGGCACCTCAGTTCCACCAGACTCTTCCTCACACACATCCCACAAATACACAGAACCAGAGTAGGAGACCAGCGTTCTCTTACATTGCAGCTAAAACATGGAACGACCTTCCACTCAACAAGAGAGCCTCCTTGAATTCCTCAAGAAGCTGAAGACCTGTCTTTTCAATTAACCAACCTACCATAGGCAGAGCTGAGCACACACAGCTGCTCAGCACTAGGATACCCGCGTGGGTGATGGTACGCTTTACAAATACACATGAAATAACAGGGGCACCAGGAGTGGCCCTGGGTGTTCAATACTGGCTTTTAAGGGCTCCAGCCCATCATCCGTGAAGGGCAACACTTGCAATTGGGTGCTGTTTATCGCACCTAATAAATGAGAATACCTGCGGTGTATAAATTGGCAAATAAATTGGTTGAAATAAATATGTCACCTTCTTCCAGGCCAACCATAGTTGGTGCTCATGTGTGTAGCCCCCACCAAAATTTCATGCTGGGTTGAGGTACATTAAGAATGCACATTAAGTGAAGGGACTTCACTTTTTAGCATTTTAGCTGAGGATTAGTTTTTGTGCATTTTCACTGCAGTACATATGTGTGTGCAGGGGAAAGCATTTGTTTTGGGAGTGTGTGAACGTTTGTCTGCATATGTGTAGAGTTGCCTTGAGAGATTGTACAATGCATGGGATGACATGTTAGAAGGGACAGTCAGGCAGGCTGTTTGTGGATGAAAGCTGCTGTTGGGGAGGGCCTGTACGAATGTACCATTCATTTCATACCTACCAGGTAACCTGTATGAGCCCAGACCAGAAACGATCCTGCAGTATTGCTTAACTCTTAAGCAGAACTACTGTGATGATGTGAATTTGCTGCTGCAGTATAATCCGCATTATTATGGTTTTGCTGCATTTGTCACACAATCCATCATCTGCTGCATAATCAGCAGGTTTCAGCAAAAAAATAGTTTTTAGCTCAAATGGATCAAAAGTCACTAAAACACAACAACATGTGTTGCTGCACAGTGGAAGGCCCAGGTCACCTTTCTATTGTTTACCACTGTATTTGAATGTCAAAGTTGTACTATTGAGGTGCAACCTTTGTCCAGAAAGTGTTATTATGTAAAAATGCCACAATTACGAAGTAACACTAACACAAAATGTGCCACAGTTCACTGCATAAGTCTCATTTCCTTTTCCGCATAATATAGTCAACCTTGCCACATAATTTGGTCCTCCCCTGTCACCTTATTTCAGTGGCCCTACTCTTCCGACTTGCCTTGTATATGCTCCATGCCACTCATGGGGGTGGGCCAGGTTTCCATTTTCATGTCTGCAGCGGTTGAGTCATCCATTCTGTAATCAGAGGGACAGACGAGGCGCACTCTGTGATTGCAAAATCACAGATGAGCTGTCAGGATTCATTTAGGTGCTGCACCGCACTGCTGGAAAAATGGCATTTTATTCTGCCACTAAATTAATTTATCTCGGCCCCTAAGTAAGAAGGAAAGATGTATTCATGGTCTGAGTATCTATCGCTGTCTTCAAACTTAATGGCAAGAATAGATAATTTTATTCATGGAAATCATATTTTATTATTCTGTGAACTAGACAGTGACATGCAGGCTTTGTATTTCTAAAGCAGTGAACTTGTCCATAGCAATCCTTCTGTTTCTAAGGTCTCTGATTTACACAGCTGGGAAAGTGACACGAGTCCTCCAGAAGGAATATAGACGCCAAGTCACCCAGGAGAAAGTTTTATTTTTATGCAGATAACTGATGGGCAGTTGGAATGTATAAAACATTTGCAAGCACCTTCCTCCTTTAATTAAACTATGGAGCTATTCATTTCTTGTGCACAAAAATAATGATCTTAGTTATTGATAGAGCAAAGAGAAATGATTATGGCAACTTCTGTGTAAACCACAGGAAGTGTGTGCAAATTTCACGTTCGGAAAATTGACATAAAATATGAATTTTATGTTACTGCATCGTAATCGCAGGCAGAATAAAAGATAGATTTGAGACATAATATTCATTCAATTGATATAGATGTGACTATTAATCATGAAACACTATTTTCACTCATTTATATGTGATAGAATGAATTAGGAGAAAAATCTCGCGTTATGGATTTTATTGCTAATTGATTTGACTTCCATCTAATGAATATGAAATTAAAAAAAACGAAAATAAATTATTCTGATTTAGTTTGGTTTCGATGTGAAAATTAACTACAATATAATTTCATGTAATAACTGGTGTGCCGAAAATGACAATGCTACACAACTATATTTAAATATGTGCTCAATTAACTTCTTTAGCATGTATTTGACATATGTATTAGTCGAATAATTCATAAACGAAAAAAATGTATATGCATTTTCTTATATGATTAATGTTGACCCTAACATTTTTTAACCAGTACACTTTACTGACATGTATTATTTATGATCAAAATGAAATGTTTATTAATGTATTTTGTCATATTTGGAATTCACATGCTAGCTTCCTATTAATGCATAATTTACAAATTAACATGATTATGCCGTATATTAGCCCAAATTTCATGTAGGCCACATTTCCCTTTTCAGTGAAGTCATGGACTGAATATTTCCAAAGCATTGGGGAACTTCTAGCTATATTGCAAGTTGTATTGAAATGATAACTGTTTCCTTTGACATCTCCCGGACTGGGCAGTGCAATTGCAAGTCTTTTAATAGGAGAAATAGAATCCAGAGCAGAGTAGATCCAGGCATGAAAGGCATTTACATTAGAGGAGACCCCGGTGCTCAGTGAAGGCTTCAAGTATGTCAGACCTTTGCCTAAATTATTTTAAAAAAATAATACATTTGGACCAAGGTCTGAAGTGGGAAGAATGCTTCCCCTTTGAGTCCAGTGGGGGGAAGAAGCAAACCCAATCAGACCAAATAAGGGGAGAAGACAGAGGCATCTCCAACTTGCAGCGTTTGATGAATATAGCGTCCAAAATATGATCAGCAGCCGGGTGCTATTCTAAGGAGGGGGGGGAGGTGGGCCTAGCTCCCCCTGTTCCATCCCACTCCCCCCAAGGCCCAGACCCATTGACAAGCTGAAAGCCATCTTTTGTTCTTATATTTTTCGTAAAGCTTCCTGGGCTTAACGTTCATGATTAACTCTAATGGCTTCAGTTACTTGCTTGTGGTCATGTGAAAGTCAGCTGGGAAGGAGCTGATGCAATTATACACAAAAAACAACAAGGGTCTGTTAAACTCCCTCTGTGAAAACGACGCTGCAAGATTCAACACAGGGCTATTCAAAGAAGAAAACAGTCATATGACAGTCATATCACAGAAAAAAGCGAAAAGCCTTCCCATGAAAAGTAAGTGAAAATGTGCAAATGATAACCATATGCATTAGTAGTTGTTTGTTTTACTTTATTGCTGGTGGAAAGTCATTCAGGGCTTGCTTTTGAACAAAATAAAAAACTCCTCACATTGGTTGACAGAAAAATGAAATGCTTGTAGATGAGGATACATGTTAGCACTAAGCCTTGATTTGGATCTGGCTGTAAACTGCAGAACACTGGTTAGAATCCCAGCTAGGACATCTCAGGGGTTCATCCTTCTGAGATTGAATAAAATGGCTATCACTTAGTCAGAGCCCTTGTCATTTACAGCACCACAAAATGGCAAATATGCTGTGAGGAGTGCTACAGAAACTGAGTTTTTCAGTGCAGCTTGTATGTCAGAGTTCAGTTGTCTAAAGCCTTCGACACCAGTTACCCCCTAGTGTTAGTACAGGTTTCACTGTAGAATTATGGAAAGTGGATCTGCCATATCTTTAGGACATTATTATATTTATTCCCACGTTTCTCTGTTTTGTAGCCATTGATAATATTGATTGTATGATATGCAAGTATTTAATGATTTAAAAAACATAGCTTTCAATGGAATTTTAAGTTACAAGTGGCAGTAGGGTCGAACTTGAAGCCAATTTTTTCCTGCCAAAAATGTTCATGCCACTCATTGGGCAATATTGGGGCCTGGCAGTCCAATCATCTCTGACCCCTCCCCCCCCCCCTGCAGCCTGCCCGAGAAATGTTAGAGTGGTAGTCTCAGAACCCCCCTCTCTCGAGGTGGCCACAGAACAAGCAGGGTCTACTGGGCCTTAATCATGGGGGTTTAGATCATTTGTCTCTGATGGTCCCTGGTCCGTCCTTCTATAGCTGGGCACACTGGGCCAAGTATCACCCTGCCGGCTCTTCGCTCTCAGTGGCAGTGATGGAACATAGGCTTCTCAGGGAGGTAGAGTGAGTGTGCTCGAGTCCAGCTCTGAACAAACACACATCTGTATAATAACTGATTGTTCAATTGAGGGCTTGTCTTTATCGAAAAGGTACTTTAATGCACACTAGAAACACATAGTGCAACTTACTGTGTTAGCGGGAAACAACCTTTAAAACGCAACTTTTACAATGCACTACCATTACAACAAAACTTTTACAACGCAACATCCATTATATCGCATGCCATTACAACGCAACCTTTACAAAGCATGACACTACAACGCATGTCATTACAACGCATACCATTACAACGCATAACATTACAACGCATAGTACCCTTATACTATCCAACACTTACACTACTGTTGCACCCCCTCGAGTTAGAATAGTAATTTTTACCCTTACACTATCCAACACTTATCCTACTGTTGCACCCCCCTGGAGTTAGAATAGTTATTTTTACCCCTACACTATCCAACACTTACCCTACTGTTGCACCCCCCTGGAGTTAGAATAGTTATTTTTACCCCTACACTATCCAACACTTACCCTACTGTTGCACCCCCCTGGAGTTAGAATAGTAATTTTTACCCCTACACTATCCAATACTTACCATACATGCAATGTAATGTTATGCGTTGTAATGGTATGCATTGTAAAGGTAATAAGCGTTGTAATTGAATGCGTTGTAAAGGTAATAAGCGTTGTAATGGAATGCGTTGTAAAGGTAGTTTTAAAAAATTTGTTGTAATGGCATGCATTGTAATGGAATGTGTTGTAATGGATGGTGTGTTGTAAAAAATGCGTTGAAAAGGTATGCGTTGTAAAAGTATGCGTTGTAACGTCATACATCCGTCTTAGCACTTAGTGAGGGCAAGCAGCTTTTCCCTCTACTGACCCAGATCTCCCCACATTTTCAACAGTGAAGCAGCCCCTCTGATATTCGCTCACTCATCCTCTTCTGGCTGAGCACAAGCCAAGGTTTCCTCTTGTTCACAGTGGTTGTGTCGGATGATGCGTCTGGAATCAGGGATGGCTGCGCAGGAGAATGCTGGGTCCTTGTTTCGGCTGAGCTGGTGGGTGTTTAGAGCCAAGGCAGACCCATGGCTCAGCTCTGGTTCACCATCTGAATTTTCCCACACACCCTTCCCTATTTACGACTCTGGCTTAGTATATGGGGCTGTTAGTCACTTTGGGCCTCATTTATGAGGTTTTGCCGTAGGGAAGCGCAGCAGGCCTTCCTGCTGCGCTTCCCTACGGCAAAAGAAAAGGGGAGGAATGCGCCCTATCTATAATATACAGTGCATTCCTGTCCTTTTCCCCTGCGCCGGCGCACAATGGTCCATCACCACCCCCTTTTGTACCGCTTTTGGCTGCCATAAGTGTGGCAGGGTATGCTCAGACGTGAGTCCCTTGCTCACTTTGCCACTGGATTCAAGCAAGCCGGGATGAAGACGGCTGGAATGCCAGAAACCGGTCCTCGGAAGATTGTTTCCGATCCAGGGAAGACATGGCTTGACAGTTCGGGCTGGACTGTTCCCATGAGGCACGAATTCCTTTCTTTGCATATAGCCATGTCTGAACTGGGGTGGCAGAGTGGGCTAAAGAACGGTGATGGATTAAACCCAGATCTTTTGACTAGGTGTGAGTGTTTCATTGATTCAGATGCTCCGTCCATCACCACCCCCTTTTGTACTGCTTTTGGCTGCCATAAGTGTGGCAGGGTATGCTCAGACATGAGTCCCTTGCTCACTTTGCCACTGGATTCAAGCAAGCCGGGCTGAAGACGGCAGGAATGCCAGAAACCGGTCATCAGAAGCTTGTTTCCGGTCCAGGGAAGACATGGCTTTGCAGTTCGGGCTGGACTGTTCCCATGAGGCACAGGGTCAGACTGATTTACATATAGCCATGTCTGAACTGGGGTGGCAGAGTGGGCTAAGGAACGGTGATGGATTAAACCCAGATCTTTTGACTGGGTGTGAGTGTTTGATTGATTCAGATGCTCCGTCCATCACCATCCCCTTTTGTACCGCTTTGGCCGCCATAAGTGTGGCAGGGTATGCTCAGACGTGAGTCCCTTGCTCACTTTGGCACTGGATTCAAGCAAGCCAGGATGAAGACGGCTGGAATGCCAGAAACCGGTCCTCGGAAGCTTATTTCCGGTCCAGGGAAGACATGGCTTGACAGTTCGGGCTGACTGTTCCCATGAGGCACAGGGTCAGACTGATTTGCATATAGCCATGTCTGAACTGGGTTGGCAGAGTGGGCTAAAGAACGGTGATGGATTAAACCCAGATCTTTTGACTAGGTGTGAGTGTTTGATTGATTCAGATGCTCCGTCCATCACCACCCCCTTTTGTACCGCTTTTGGCTGCCATAAGTGTGGCAGGGTATGCTCAGACGTGAGTCCCTTGCTCACTTTGCCACTGGATTCAAGCAAGCCGGGCTGAAGACGGCTGGAATGCCAGAAACCGGTCATCAGAAGCTTGTTTCTGGTCCAGGGAAGACATGGCTTGGCAGTTCGGGCTGGACTGTTCCCATGAGGCACAGGGTCAGACTGATTTGCATATAGCCATGTCTGAACTGGGGTGGCAGAGTGGCCTAAAGAACGGTGATGGATTAAACCCAGATCTTTTGACTGGGTGTGAGTGTTTGATTGATTCAGATGCTCCGTCCATCACCACCCCCTTTTGTACCGCTTTTGGCTGCCATAAGTGTGGCAGGGTATGCTCAGACGTGAGTCCCTTCTCACTTTGCCACTGGATTCAAGCAAGCCGGGCTGAAGACGGCTGGAATGCCAGAAACCGGTCCTCGGAAGTTTGTTTCCGGTCCAGGGAAGACATGGCTTGGCAGTTCGGGCTGGACTGTTCCCATGAGGCACTGGGTCAGACTGATTTGCATATAGCCATGTCTGAACTGGGGTGGCAGAGTGGGCTAAAGAACGGTGATGGATTAAACCCAGATCTTTTGACTGGGTGTGAGTGTTTGATTGATTCAGATGCTCCGTCCATCACCACCCCCTTTTGTACCGCTTTTGGCTGCCATAAGTGTGGCAGGGTATGCTCAGACATGAGTCCCTTGCTCACTTTGCCACTGGATTCAAGCAAGCCGGGCTGAAGACGGCAGGAATGCCAGAAACCGGTCATCAGAAGCTTGTTTCCGGTCCAGGGAAGACATGGCTTTGCAGTTCGGGCTGGACTGCTCCCATGAGGCACAGGGTCAGACTGATTCACATATAGCCATGTCTGAACTGGGGTGGCAGAGTGGGCTAAGGAACGGTGATGGATTAAACCCAGATCTTTTGACTGGGTGTGAGTGTTTGATTGATTCAGATGCTCCGTCCATCACCATCCCCTTTTGTACCGCTTTGGCCGCCATAAGTGTGGCAGGGTATGCTCAGACGTGAGTCCCTTGCTCACTTTGGCACTGGATTCAAGCAAGCCAGGATGAAGACGGCTGGAATGCCAGAAACCGGTCCTCGGAAGCTTGTTTCCGGTCCAGGGAAGACATGGCTTGACAGTTCGGGCTGACTGTTCCCATGAGGCACAGGGTCAGACTGATTTGCATATAGCCATGTCTGAACTGGGGTGGCAGAGTGGGCTAAAGAACGGTGATGGATTAAACCCAGATCTTTTGACTAGGTGTGAGTGTTTGATTGATTCAGATGCTCCGTCCATCACCACCCCCTTTTGTACCGCTTTTGGCTGCCATAAGTGTGGCAGGGTATGCTCAGACGTGAGTCCCTTGCTCACTTTGCCACTGGATTCAAGCAAGCCGGGCTGAAGACGGCTGGAATGCCAGAAACCGGTCATCAGAAGCTTGTTTCTGGTCCAGGGAAGACACGGCTTGGCAGTTCGGGCTGGACTGTTCCCATGAGGCACAGGGTCAGACTGATTTGCATATAGCCATGTCTGAACTGGGGTGGCAGAGTGGCCTAAAGAACGGTGATGGATTAAACCCAGATCTTTTGACTGGGTGTGAGTGTTTGATTGATTCAGATGCTCCGTCCATCACCACCCCCTTTTGTACCGCTTTTGGCTGCCATAAGTGTGGCAGGGTATGCTCAGACGTGAGTCCCTTCTCACTTTGCCACTGGATTCAAGCAAGCCGGGCTGAAGACGGCTGGAATGCCAGAAACCGGTCCTCGGAAGTTTGTTTCCGGTCCAGGGAAGACATGGCTTGGCAGTTCGGGCTGGACTGTTCCCATGAGGCACTGGGTCAGACTGATTTGCATATAGCCATGTCTGAACTGGGGTGGCAGAGTGGGCTAAAGAACGGTGATGGATTAAACCCAGATCTTTTGACTGGGTGTGAGTGTTTGATTGATTCAGATGCTCCGTCCATCACCACCCCCTTTTGTACCGCTTTTGGCTGCCATAAGTGTGGCAGGGTATGCTCAGACGTGAGTCCCTTGCTCACTTTGCCACTGGATTCAAGCAAGCCGGGCTGAAGACGGCTAGAATGCCAGAAACCGGTCCTCGGAAGCTTGTTTCCGGTCCAGGGAAGACATGGCTTGGCAGTTCGGGCTGGACTGTTCCCATGAGCCACAGGGTCAGACTGATTTGCATATAGCCATGTCTGAACTGGGGTGGCAGAGTGGGCTAAAGAACGGTGATGGATTAAACCCAGATCTTTTGACTGGGTGTGAGTGTTTGATTGATTCAGATGCTCCGTCCATCACCACCCCCTTTTGTACCGCCTGCGCCAGCGCAAGCACCTTTGCACAATGGTGCAAGGGTGCCTGCGTTGCGGGGATGAATATTTTTGTACAGGAAGGGAAACCTTTCTGTACAAAAATAATCACAAGAAGCTTTTCCTCTTTCTATGTGTGCTGCAGAATGCAGGACACATAGAAAAAGGAAAATCGAGGAGAAATAAAGATTTTTCTCCCCGTTGCGCCTTCCTTACGCCTCTCCTGGGGAGGCATAAGCTTTTGGCACTGCCTCAGGTTTACGATTTCTCGTAAATCTGGGGCACTGTCAAAAGGCCATGGATGTTGCTGGGAACGCCCCTAACACCCATTGCACGCCTCTTTAACGCAGAACACTGCGTTAAAGGGACTGATATTTATCAGGCAGCATTAAGCCAAAAAAAGTGGCTTAGTGCTGCCTGATAAATATCACGCAGGCTTCTGCGCCACGGAACGTGACAAAAAGTGATGTTCTGATGGCACAAGGGGCCTCATAAATGAGGCCCTTAATTTGTAAAGGCGAGGGCTAGAAACATGGAGATCTGCCCGCATGCACCGATGCAGGTCGAGTGTTTGAGGCAGGCTGCAGCCTTTGTTGAACAGCGGCTCTGGGTCATAGGGTGATGCAGGCAGGTACAGTGGCTTCGGGATACTCTGCAGAGTCACAAATTGTGCACAGTGGCTCAGGACGTGCTTTCACTTCACAACTCAGACACAGCATCTCAGGTCGCAGTGAGTTCTCCACAGTTTCAGGTAGAAGGTCAGGCCACACCACTCCTCTGAGACCAGGCACAGCAGCTCAGGTCACCCGCACTTCTTGGAATCGGTACGGGGTCTCCAGTCACACCATGATCTTCATTTGGCGCACAGTAGATTAGACTACATCACAATCTTCATGATTTCCTCTAGGAACAGCATAAGAGAGACTGGGGCCCTTGCACGCAGATTACACTCACCACATTTCTCCTCTGCAGATCCGTTGTGCTGGGGTCACTCTGCACCCCTCTATTTCTGGCCAGTCACTCCTCCGGTAGAGAGGGCCGGCTTCTTCTATCGCTCAGTAGGTAGGTTGGCTTCCAGGTGCCCCAGAACAAATAATCAGCTGTTGTAGCAAGAGGTAGATTCAGGTGATGTCCCCTCACCTCTGGGAAGCTGGCTTTCAGATGGAAACAAGCTCTTCTTTCATAGCATATATATATGAAAAAAGTGGTCCTAGATACACAATTTAAGCACAATTAATGATATGAATATTATTTCTTCACAATCAAAAAACACACAAATCAGACTAAATCTGAACATACAAACACAAGGAGATGTATTATTGGCTTAATTCAGCTCAAAAAAACAGAAGAACCCAACACAACAATGTATACGACAATTTCTACTGCAATTTATTTACAAATTCATAAAATTTCAGCAAAGAAAGAAAGGAAACAAAGTTGGTGCTCAAGTGAAGAAAAAAGAATTTCAAGGTAATTTAGTGCAACAGAGAAATTATATGTACATTGCACATGTACATATAATGTTCAGATTTAGTCTGATTTTGTGTTTTTTGATTGTGAAGAAATAATATTCATATCATTAATTGTGCTTAAATTGTGTATCTAGGACCACTTTTTTCATATATATATACAGTTACCCAGGTCCTATTGATCTTTTGGGTCTACCCCATTGTTATCAATGATCTTCTTTCATAGCAGTCCTGTGAGTACTCTGCAGAGCAATCACTTCCTTTGTCAAGAAGTTTGGATTAGTTCTAATTTCAAGTGTCCTTTTTAGGCTGCTCTACAAACACAGCCTTGGTGAAGTGTGATGTGCTTCACTGCAAGGTAGTCTCCAGAGTGGAGCACCCACAATAGAGGCAAAAAGATATGAGAGTTTTCTTCACCTGCCTGTCCTCAGCCATACTGCAGAGTGATCAGGCGAAAGACAAAAGGCTGGCCTCATTTAAGGGGTCCCTTTCACATTGAACAACAGACACTGCAGTCCATCCCTTTACCGTCACCAGCCACTAAATGATAATGCTACAGGAGGCTAATCAGCAGCTCCTCTCTGCAAAAGGCCTAATGGAATTTCTAAAGGAGCTTTGCCTTATCACACCCCACTTCGGTGTCAAGATTTAGCCTCACCAGGTTTCGGAAAGTCAGCAAGACACTTGCACTGCCTGGGAAAACACCCTCACCTCTATCCCATTCTCAGTGCCAGTTTTTGACTATCCAAAATGGATCCCACAAGCCTTCATTAGTATGGCCAATTCTGCATGTACAATGCAGGCCACATGCAAAGCGACACACAACATGGACTGTGAACGTTAGCGCGAGGGTCCGGGGTGGTGTATAGAAGCAGAACTTTACGTGAGTGGGCCAGTAGGACTCCCCCCAAGTGAAACCGTTCAAAAGGCCTGGCCACAACTATAGATTCACAAAACACTGAACACTTCCACTACTGAGCCATGTACTAACCCGTGTCAGGGGCAGCAGTCCATTGTCCACACATCGAGGGGACACTTGATGTTCCCCTCCAGGTCACAGGACAGGTCCAGGAACACGCTAATGCCAAGGGACAGCTGAAAGCCTCTTCACACACATTAGACGAGTGTGAAGCTGGGGTCAAAACCAAAAGCAGGGTAAGACAAGCAAGCACCCAGAACATTAAAATATGAGTGTTGTACACCGCACAGGGGACATCCCAAGGTTCCAACAAGCAGAATTTCCAGTCTGGCCCTAACAAGCTTTGTGGTGTACAACCCCTAACAAAGACCAGCGTGCTCACTTAGCATTGGTGGAACACCCCAAATTTGTGATTCCCGCGCCCCATTTACAGGCGGTGGAAGGAGACAGAGAGAGGAAGAGAAGAGAGTTAGATAGAGGGAGGGAGACAGAGAGAGGGAGAGAAGAGAAGAGAGATAGATAGAGGGAGGGAGCCAGAGAGAGAGAGAGGGAGGGAGACAGAGAGAGGGAGGGAGAGATAGAGAGAGAGGGAGGGAGACAGACAGAGACAGAGAGAGAGGGAAAGGGAGGAGAGAGAGAGGGAGGAGAGAGAGGGAGAGGGAGAGAGAGGGAGAGAGGGAGAGGGAGGAGATAGGGAGGGAGGAGAGAGAGAGGGAGGAGAGTGAGAGTGAGGAGAGAGAGAGAGAGAGAGAGAGAGAGAGAGAGAGAGAGAGTGAGAGAGTAGAGAGAAATGTGTGTATGCCGGTTCTGGTGGCTCAGTGGATGAAGGCGTCTGCTGTAGGGGCATGTGTTCAACCTCATGGTCATAGTTTTTTTTGTTGCTCTAGCCCCAACCCCCTCCCCCATGACCCCGCCCCCACCAGTGCGGCCCTCGGCCACAAACCACTCTATAAATTTGCCCCGAGAGGAAGTTTGTGAGTATCCATGCTCTAGAACCACATCAACCTGATATAGATTTTTTTTTGTTTTTACTGGCCATTTTTAGTTTTTTCCTCTGTTTTATTGTAGTTGCCAGGTCGTCTCCCTCTGTTTTATTGTAGTTGCCAGGTCGTCTGCTGTGGCGCCTCACAAGATTGTTCTGTTCCCCCTGTGGGTTTCTTTGTGTATTTAAGCTCTTTGTCTTATTAGATTTTTATTAAATGTATTTAATACTTGTGCTCAATCATAACGGAGGATGGTGATGAAGTTAAAATTTTGCCCCACCCCCCTAGAAACATTTCTGCGGACGCCCATGGGTGGAACCACAGGGTTACTGACAGCCTAGCCTCAGCTGGGTCCACTATCGGAAACCCTTAACGGATGCCCTCGACCGGGCCACAGTGGCTGGTACCCTGCCCGAGTTTGGGTGTTTTGTCTGTCACTCATTTCTCTGCACCGTCCCACTCTGCGATGCATGGTGGGCTTTGGGAGGGAACATTTTCAACGTCCCCCATGTGCAGGGAGAAAACTTTACACACTTCAGGCCATTGTTTTTATTCCTGCTTTGGGAGTTTGTTTCTCTAAAACAAAAAAAAGATATGCCAAACAGGGCCATCAAGTCATGATGCCTATTTGCTATACTACTCTGCCTCTCATGCATTTGCCGCAGTGGCAGATTCACTGCAGCAGTGAAATCCTCACCAGACAGGCAAAATATGGCAGAGGCACTCTGCCCGGGGAGCACAGGTCAAAGTCTCTGATGAGCTGGAATGATGTCGATCCACCCCTCAAAATTTAAATAACTACCCACAAATCAACCCAAAGAAAGAAAACACATATTAGCAGTATACAAAGGCCTTAAAATGTTTAGAGTAATACATCAGGGTACATTGTGGAACACTAGTCATTCTTTGGAATTCGTAATAGACTTTCTACACCACTACCATGCTCTTTTCTTTTCAAAAGCTTGTTAACTGATGTTTTTCTGTACCTTTGAGATATATTTGTTAAGTGTTGTACACTGTACCTATCGTACCTATAGCTCACATTGACAATTTTGTATTAAATGAGTGAACGTGGCGAAGCACAGTTGTGTAACACAGAGCACAGAGCTATCCACTCTGAGTATGTATACATTCCACATGTTGTTTCATATAGGGTGCAGGCATGTAATATGCAATATTGTTTTCCTGAATGAATAAGACTTAATTTAGGACCATTTCACTTGTTAAGTTAGGCTGAGTACTGCATATGTGACATTGTGTGCATACTGTACAAAGATACTTTCATTTTTGTGGCTGGACACTAAGGGTCCGATTCCGATCAGGTTAGGAATTCTTCCCGATCGAATCGGTTTGGAAATGGTTTCCGACCCACTCGTATCGGGAGAGTCCGACCGACCGAGTACGATGCATCCGGAGGCTTCCAGATATGATTTGGTTGGACTCCTATTGACTTCAATGGGAGCCTATGTTCTTAACCGTATCGTAATCGGGCCCTCGGTCGGGAAACACATTCCCGATCCGATTCGGAAGGAGCAAATGCCGTTAGGAGACCTTCCTAACCGCATCGTAATCGGGCCCTAGGTGGGAATGCTTTCCTAACCGCTTCAGAATCGGGCCCTAATTGCTGAATATTTATATTTTTGGGGACATTTGTACATTAACATTTTCAGATGCGTTGTTTGGTTAAAATTTGTAAGAATAGATCTACACTTTTTTGTCTGAATAAAAATACATTAAAACAAATACACACTTGATTGCGCTAAGCTTTATGTGTGTAACACCCACTGAATACGAATGTGTTCTTTCTGTGCAACCCCAGACTGTAGATAGGTTTTGTGCATGCTAAAAGCGTTTGTTCTCAAACAGATGAGGGCGATTTTAAAATGAATTAATTAAAATGGGTTATGTATGCTTGCCAAGGTTTGGGAAATTTGATGTAATCAGTTTTGAGAAGTGTGTTCTTTAGGGTGATCTGCGAAAATATTCATGGTAGAGTGCTAAAATACAGACTTCAAAAAGTCATATTTTAATTATAAAATCTTTTCTCAGGGGTCACCAAACTTCAAATGTGTTTCGCATGTACTTCCCAGGGTGTTAATCAAAACTTGTCAAACTTAAGTTAGCAATTTCAAAAGTTTAACAAAAATAGATTTTGAATTTTCCATAGAGGTGTAACTTAACCCTAAATATAGTGGCATCATTGCCCTACTGCTACACTATAATTTTAATATCTATGTATATAAAGAGAGGATTATTAATGGAAAATTGTATACTATGGTTATATATAGGAGTGTAGAAGCTGCAAAAGTTACCTATTTTTTTAACCACCTTAACAAATCTGACTGTGTATTTTATTAAAAACAAATTGTAGCAACAAAGGTGCTCCGCGCGACAGCCGGAAGGTTTCTACTTCTGTGCGTGGCCCTGAGCGTGCTGGCCACCAGCTGCATTTTACTTGCTCTGGTAAGTAGCTTTTCTCTCCTTCTCTGAAGCCAGCTTTCCCAGGCTTTGCTAGGACATCTTACTTCAGGGAAAGTTAAGCTTTTGGCTCGTTGAGCGGAGGCTATTATGCCAAAAATATCAAAATTGGACAGATGAGAGTGTCTAAAACATGAGATTTCCTGAAATACTTTGTTGTTTTTTTGTTCATTCATCTGTTCATTTGTCTGTCCACCCCATGCCTCCTCCGGGCCCTCCCAGATATAGAATAGTGAGTCCCGCCCTGTGTGCAGCATGCGCGGGATGTGATGTTGGCAGTCGAGAGTAAGGAGAGCCTGAATAAGGGCTGCCGACTGTGGGCGAGCGGGTTCATCTAGATGGATATTGAGGTCACCGAAGACAGAAAAACTCCAGGCCCACAGAATTTATGGGGCAACAAAATCCAAAAGGGCGTGGCTAAATTTGGAGACAGGCCTCAGTGGGCGATATATGAAAGCCCCTGAAAAGGCTGTAAGGGATTAACATTAAATCTAAATAGCATGATTTCCTCAAATCCAAAGGGACCCACTTAGAGAATCTCCAGGGAGAACATAGCGTGATGGGTGATAATGACCTCCCCCCCCCCACAGGACGCTTATGGCGAGTTCGCATCTGGTAATACTGTAGAGGGATGGAACAGCCAGAGCGCTGTTGAGCCCTGAGGAGACTTGAAGCCATATTTCAGATAGAGAGAGTGCATCTAGCTTGTAACCCTCAATCAAATCAAAATCTGGGTTTTATGTTGAGGGGGAGTGGGCATTCAAGGCTTTATATTGAATTAAGGGGCTGTCATCTGTAGGTAGGTTACTAGCCATGGGCTGCCTGAAAGAGTCAAAGGCTAATGGTGAGAATGAGCTAGACTTCGCAAGAGAGTTTTTAAATCATGGTCCACAGTTTGAGAGATACCAGAGCAGGTTAAGAGAGGCCCTTGGATACAGGAGACCTTAATCTCCAATCTTTCTGCCCACTCTGCCTCACCATAATACCAGTGAACCTCTCCTCAATGGGTACGGTTAGCCCTGGACTTGCTGCTGACGAGTAAATGTAGGAGGGACCACAGGGGCTGCTTTTGTTCTTTAGGTTCTTGGGGCTGTGGTATACAAAGTGCCCCAGGGGCGCAATAGGCATGTGCACCACTCTGTGTGCCCTCGGGGCACTTTGGTATTGCAGAAAGGGCCAGAGACTATTGTGCTACCTTTTCTGAAATACAGATAGCGCTGGCGTGCATATTGCGCCAGTGCTATCACCAGAGGGTGTTCCCTCATTTGCATAGCATAATGGTCCCATGCAAATATGGCAATTCATTTGCATTTGTGCCTGCGCTGTATTATAGATACAGGCAAAGAAGCAAAGAATCTGTCAGGAGGCTCAATGACAATGCGCCTCAAAGGCGGTGCACTGTCAGTGTGCCCACTGATGGCAGCCCTCTAGAGGGGGAGGGGTCCTATGGACCCCCAGACATCCCCTCGCAAGCGGGTTGAATGCGCTGTGCCCAGGGTAGTACGAGTTGGTGGCTAGCCTGGGGACAGCGCATTCAACATAATACGGTGCATTCTCCTTGTTAGCGCACCTTTTGAAAGGTGTGCTCAGCACTACCAAGGAGACTGCACCATATTTTATAATACGGCACATAGTATCCTAGGGGGATAAATATGGGATGTTATCTGATCTGTAGTGCCAAGTACATTGGGTTGAATGAGAACTTAAATAGAAGCAGTATTCAATGGTGCCTGATAACCTCACGTGTTTCTATGAAAGTCTTTCAAATTATGTTTGTATGTGATTTTACGGTCTCCGGTCTTCTGATCTATCGGCCACCTGGGCATTCTAAAGTCTTCAGAGAAGAATTAGTAAATAAGACCACACTATGGGCCAATAAGGCAGCTAATTTTACCGTTGTAGGAGACCTTAACTTGCATCTTAATGATCACTGCAAGCCAGATATTGCCAACTTTCTGGCTGATTTGGAGGCATGTCAACTGTCCCTGCGGGTATGGAACAGCACTCACGTTGCAGGTAACCTGTTAGACCCGATATTTTCTAATTTTCTAATTTAGGCTCCTTGACAACTGCGGCCCCAATTCCCATTACATGGACAGACCATTTTCTTGTCCCTTTTTCAATTCGCTGGAAAGGGAAATCTGTCCAGAAGGGCTCTATGCCAATTTTAAAAAGACCTTGGCATAAGTTAGATACTGATACATTTGTGGATCTACTATCAAGGCATTTACCCCCGATTCAATCTAATATTGAATCCGCTACTACGCTCTTCCACGATTGGCTGTCTCATACTCAACTTTGTCCCGGCTAAACCTTGCTTGAACAAAAAAAGGGCAATCTAATCCCTGGTTCAATTAATCACTTAGTAAGGCTAAAACAAACTGTAAACAGTTAGAGCGAGTCTGGAGACGCACCTATGATAATGAAGCTAAAAATAACTATCGCAAACCAATCAAGATTTATCACAAATTAATCTAGAGAGCCAGAGCTGAGTACATTGCCAACAAAATCTTGGAGAGCAATAATTCCCCCCCTTAAAATCTTCTCCCTCCTTAAGGTCATGAAAGGCTCTAATCTGAAAGACAGCTCCCCTATTTCCTCTAATACCCAATGCGATGAATTGGCTAGGTATTTTGTGCATACGGTTGAAAAAATCTATGAAAATTACGCCCCTAGTGTCAATTGTGAAAGGGGGGGTTGTTATGAATATAATGGCCCTAACAGAGTAAAGAACACATTGTGTTTCCTTTCTCCATTATCTCTCACTGAGACTGAATCTTTATGTTGGAAGATTAAATCTGGCTCCTCAGTTAATCCTCTGAGACCAGCTCAGTTCCGCCAATTTCACAATCTCATTTTACCAGTGGCTCGTGAATTGATCAATCTATCTCTGTCCTCAGCGTCTCTACCATCAGCCTGGAAACATGCTAAAGTAATCGCTCTTTTAAAGAAATAATCTTTAGATCCGTCAGAACCGCCCCATTTCTCAGCTCTATTTTCTAGCAAAAGCCAAGGAATCTCATTTAAATACCATTCTTACAGAATTTGTAGAACAAAATGATATACTGGATGCCTCACAAAACGGTTTTAGGTCCCGCCACAGTACTGAATCTGCTTTAATGGCGGTGACCGAAGAAATCCGTGATAGTCTGAATGAGGGAAACTTGACGGCCTCGATTCTTCTTGATTTAAGTGCCGCATTTGATACGGTTTCCCATGAGATATTACTGTGTAGGCTACAAGAGATTGGGATTGAGGTCGCGGCCTTAACTTGGTTTCAATCCTTTTTGGAGGGTAGAACCTTCCAGGTTACTATGCCACCTTTTCACTCTCAGGTGTATGCTATTGAACATGGGGTGCCTCAGGGCTCGTTCTTAGCCCTCTCCTTTTCAATATCTATGTACAGCCGTTGACATTGGTTGCCAGGAGCCGAGGGCTGTCTTTGGTGTCGTACGCTTACGACACCCAATTAGTTATCGCCTTCTCTAAGAAACATGAATCTAATCTTTCTAAATTCAAGGATGATATGCTGGCAATTGCGGACTGGATGACGGCAAATTGCCTGCAATTGTTTGTTTTTTTAAGACGTGGACTAGACGTCCAGACATGGCTGCAGAACACTTATGCTGAGAGGCAAAGTATATTGAACAGTTTTCCATATTATATATATATATGACTGATGTAATATGTGAGGTCATAAGCATTGCATTGCGGGGGCATGGGTTATAGTTAGCTCAGATTACTATAACTGCAGAATTTCTCTAGTTTTGTATGAGTGAAATGTCAGCCTAACTATAACGTCCCTGTAACCTTTAGTTTTTTTCAGTGAATATATATATATATATATATATCTAATAACCAAAGAAGATTCCGCACTCCAGGGATACGTATTCCGAAGGATTTTATTCACACCACTAACACCAATGCGTTTTAACACAAGGTCTTGATCACGGTAAAGCGTGTTGAAAGCTGGAATCGTCTTGGTGTAAATATAAATATATGTATATGCATAATGCAAAGAAAGACACCAATGCCAGAGGGCAACTCAAGAAGCAGCGTAAATCAAGAGTGATAAACATTGTAAGAAATCATGGAATGAGATATGGAATTGTTGGTTATTAGATATCAGGGCTAGACAGGCAGAGCCAGGTACCCCTAAGGCTGACACACACTGACAGTTAACATATCACTCATATACAGGCTCTTGCAACATACCTAGATAGCACACAAGCAACCATACCGTGAGAGAGAGTTCTAATATTCACCATAAAGAGAGATGAATGGTCATATGGACTCATGTCCACATAATCTATAGACCCTTTGACGATTAAATCACATTTGCAGTAGAGAAAAGATTGGTTTAAACACATAATCAATTGTTGTCCTCTTATTAGCGATATCACTTCTACTACTTCATTCCAGTTTTACAATTATGCCTTTAAAGATAAAAAAGGACAATAAAACATGGGAAATCTTTAAAAGTTACAAAGAAAAGAAAACATTTACAATAAGTCTAACACATTAAATAAAGTCCCATAAGGAGGTGAAAGTCATGTTGACAGGCCCTGTCTAATTTCAGAATGTATTGAGCTGGGAGGAATGGAGGTGACTGGCGTATCACGGGGCCACCGCGTCTAGATGAATTCGTAGAAAATTACCGCCTAATCAGCTCTCTCCTTAGGTAATGAAAGCAAAGGAAAACCTGAACATGTTGAGAAATTAAATCTGTACTTTCTACTTGTCACGGAGGAATGTTCTGTCTTTCAGTAGACAATGGCTTTTCAAGTAACCTTGTACGTAATCAGAATGTGGAGAAGTAGTTACAAATGTCAAATGAAGAAGGTCTTGTATGGATCCTGGGACATACCTCTTTTGGCCAGGATGGTTGGCTGATGCAAGCTATCCAGACAACTCTCAGAAAATGAACCCCAACCCCAAAATTGGGGTGGGCAAACAAAAAACTTTTGATACAGATGAAGGAATAGGGACAGCTGACATGGACTCAACCCAGTTATAGTCATTAGAATGCTTGGACATAGAGAAGTCACATTTCCCTGTGTGTCAAGGAAGGCATTGAGGCATCCTTCCTGGGGTGATCTACTGACTTAGGTAGGACTGCTGGGGTATTTTGCACTTCCTTTTTGTAGTGAAAGAAGAAAGATCAGGATCCAAGTAATTCCTTGTAAGTAGAATTTATTTGAAATTAGATGGTACAAGGTGCATTCTTAGAGAGTGGTAGAAAAGTAATTAAGATAATAAGAGCCTCACCAGGAGCAGGATCATTCCAGCTCAGCCCCAACTCTCAACTGACCCAAGGGAGTCAACCAGCATTCTATTGCATCATGTGAATGGCAGCATTCTACTGGGCAAAGGAGGAGAGAATGTAAAGAAGAAAGGTGCAGCAGACACTACACATCTTCCCCTTTTACAATATCAACGAAAAGCATAAAGCTTAAACAATGCAGTAAGAAGATGACAATGTAGAGAAGAATAAGAAAAACACTTAAAGAAAAGAACAAGAAAAGAACATCAAGAATGAGAATAAGAGACGGTAATAAAAACATAAGGTGAAACAGGTATACAACACATGAACAAAAACTAGCAAAGATTAAAGAAACAATGCCAGGGTGCACTGAGTAGGACAAGAACAAAGCCAGGATGAAAGAAGGAAGACAGGACATCTTCTCCTTCAACGACAATATAGGAAAAAGAAAGAGGAAAACACAACGAAGAGAGTTTGTAGCGTGTTTATCTAGGTACCTGTATCGATATTCCTATTCTTTTCCCTTGTCCGGTTATAAATCAATAATATCCCTACAACGGCATAGAAACCCTAATTCATAATTCAGTCATAGCGCATGCTGTCACATTAAGCAAGCCTATTCCTCCAGCCCCCTAGAAAGCACACCGAGTTCTTAAACAAATCCAAGCCTCCAGCAACCTGGGAAATCCCCGCTGCTTTGTTTTGATTTTGTCCAAGAACTCCTGTAAAGCACTGTAAGAACGACCAGTTCTTAGTAACATCTTTATTGACGTCTTATGTCCAGCCTTACGTCAAACCCGGCACCTTTCAGGTATAAATATACCAACGCTGCCTTAAGCAAACACACGGTGGTGGTGAATCTGGAGCAGCGACTACTTGCCCGAGAGCCCAGCTGATGCGAGAGCCCACGGACGCTGCCCCTCCCTTTTGACGCGCTGAGAGAGACGATGTCTTTTCTCTTGCCGAGAAATCCAGCTTCCGGCGTTTCCAGCTTGCCTTTGCGGGTGACTGGGATACCGAGTTCTGAGAGAGAGATACCAGCCCTCCTGCCTTCTAATACCCAGGTACTGAACTGACTAAACCCTTACAGAGAATTCTTGAGTCAGATTCTTGGCAAAACAAACTTAACTTAAACTTCTACTTACTTACTGCCTCCCATGTATTAGGCTTAGGTCAGGTACACCGGGGTAGGCGTAATTAGAAGCACCAGTTGAGTACAATTAGTCAATGTATATATGTATGTATCTATTTTATCCATTTTAAAGTATCATATGGCTAAGAAACCATATCCTGCTTTTACTATATGCATTTTACTTAACTCAAAGTATTGCAATTGTAGCGATTCATTTCTCTTGTATGAGAAAAGAGACTGTTCAATAAATAACACCTTTTATTGAAAACGCCCGTCTCTCTTCTTCTCTACAAACTGGTGAAACTAAGTACGAACGTATTGACTGAATGAAATAGCTGTCTTTTGTTTTCACACGACTCTAGAGATACACTCTTAATCAGGGAGAGCAAAGTTGTCATGTTTTATGGTTGTCAGAAACTAAATCCCTTCTTGTCTATCCAGGGAGGTTAAACTCCTCCTCGCCTATTCGAGAAAGTTTCTAGTGAACTCTGAGCTAGCTGGCACAGAAAACTTAAGTCTAATATCGTCAGTACAGACCTAGTTAACCTCAGTCCTACGTCTACACTACTGAAGATATTATTCCAATGCGCAGAGCCTATTGGGAATATAGGAACTACACTACAAGTTCACAGAAGGACGTAATGTAACACGTATAGAAAAACGTTCAAGATAAAGCATGGCACACCAGTTGGCCATATTGGAATGGATGCATAAATCAAAGAACGGTGAACAATGAAAAGAAAAACAGATAACAAATAAAAGCAAGAAAATTACTCCAACAGGAGAGCAAAAGAGATCTCCAACACATGAAAGTGAGAGGAATGGTGAGGAAAAAAACTACACCCAACAGGAGTAACAATCATGAATGAATTAAAGGTAAAACCTTAATTGCCAGGAAAATTTAAGAATGAAAACTTTGCACAAAGTTGAAAACAGAATCTGGCAAAACTTAAGAAGAATGATCAATTACAGAGGTTCCGTGCACAGAACCGCTGTGAAACACTCATGAGTGAACATAATGAATAAATATGAAAATGCAGGAGTCGACATCCTAGCACAAGAAATTTCATCGAACTATGTGAAATGAAACATATTCTAAATTAAAACATGTGAGGAAATACACAGTGCAAGATCTTAAGCGAAGGTGCGAAAAATTCTGCAAATATATGAGCATTCAAACAAGTATAGTAAATTCAATGCATCATCAAAATACGAAGAAAATGTGAACAGCTGTTTGAAATAAGTATGGAAAGTCATATCATAACAATAAGCATACAAAATTAACATTATACAAAAGTTGAATATATCATTGAAAATATTTCATGAATAAAGAGAAATTAATTGCACTACAGGGAAAAGCTAAAAAACACATTCAAGAATTATGCATAGCATAAATTAAATAACTTGTAAATACTTGTAATTAGTTAGGTGAATAGACAATCAAATGAGATGAGGCAATTAACATATATTTTTTTTAATGGAACTGATCCTTGCATCATACACGAATAACTTGAAAGAGGAGTAATTAATAGCACTAGAAAGTAGCGCAACACAGGACATTCAGGAAATAAGCACAATATAAGAAATTAATTGTACAAAGGCAGACTCCGGCGAACGAAATAAAAAAACAATAAAATAAAATAAATGAAGTGGTCACCGTTGTCATCAGCATAGAAATGTAAAAGGAATAAAGTACTCATGGACTTCGTGGCTATTTAATGAAGACAGTACTTTCACCAGCAGTACCTTGAGGGAACAAAGCACTGTGAAATTGCTGATGACCTGCACATCAAGAAGAACTGGAGTACAACCCTGTGAGGTGAGAAAAGTATTGACGTCCCCAAAGTCATGATAAATTTGGAAGATTTCGTGGGAAAAGTTGCACTTGAGGAACGTTGACGAAGCTGTTGAAAAAACATGGTTGGCTCCCAAAACAACTTCGCAATATAGATAAAGGCAAGCACAATAGACAAACGCAAGATGGCATCACGCAGGAGGGCACAATGCCGGGTGGCAGCAAGCAAGTAGGTGGAGCCAAACGTACCGCAGCAGGACCATGTTGCGTAGAAGACAAAGGGCAAGCTGATGTAGAACAATATGACCAAACATGCCGTAGAGGTTCTGTATGATGCAGGTGAGCATCCGCGTGAACCAAGTGACTTGTGCATCAATTTAAAAAATTGCGGGTCAGTTAAACTGGCATCAGAGGCGTATAAGTTAAAATGAATAAAAATAAAATTGTACCTCAAATGGGGCACCAAGCCAAAGCGTCGATGATATTGTAGGCAGGAGAAAGTTACATGTAAAGCGAAACTTGTCACAATACTGCAGAAACACTGTTAAATATCCATGCTGTACAATCTCAAACCGCGGTGTATATGACGGTCTGATAAGCAGTGAATGCAGTGACTTCCCACTTGCACTGCTGCTGTCAGAATGGTCAATAGCTTTGAGAAAGTAGCCCACAATATACAGACTTAAGAAGTGCTCGTAGGAAAGGAAAGTTAAACCTTCCCAGTAGAATGTTGCCATTCATGTGATGCAATAGAATGCTGGCTGACTCCCTTGGGTCAGTTGGGAGTTGGGGCTGAGGTGGAATAATCGTGCTCCTGGTGGGGCTCAGGCAGTAAATTACAGCAAGGACTGGAATGCTTGCTTCAAGAGGGCACCAATTACAGCAGGGACTGGCAGTTTAAGAAAGTTGGCGACCAGTGGATTGGTCACTGGTGGGGCTAGCCAGTATGCTTGAGGAAGAAGTCGAAGTTCATTACCTTGTAGTTGCTTGAAATTGAAAGTCCTTGTAGGCTAAAGTACGCCCAACTTGTCGCCAAAAAGTGAAGTGACGGAAGAAAGATCAGGATCCAAGTAATTCCTTGTAAGTATAATTTATTTGAAATTAGAAGGTACAGGGCATCTCAAGATAGTCACAAGGCCCCGGCCAACAACAGGTGGAAAGGTGGTCATAGCTCATTAGCTCGAGAAGAGAGTGAGGAAGCCGCTGGACCAGAAGGCTGTTTTCCATGCAATCCATTTGAACAGAACTAAGCAACTGGGCGAGAGGATGTAGCCTTACAGCTAGAGCGGTTGACCTCAAAGCTGGGGAACCGGGTTAGAGTCTCGGCAGCGACGCTCAACATCCTGTGATTCTGGGCAAATCACTTAATCTCCCCATGTCTAACAATAATGAATGTGTCCTCATGTAACCAAGCTGGTTCTCTTGTAAAGCGCTCTGATATTTGATGTTTCGTGTCTAGTTAGTTCGCGCTATATAAAATTCAAAAAAAAAAAGAAAACCACCAGATATGTCGAATTCCCACAGCAGGGCTCCATCTTCACCTAAGGGTGACAAGAGGAGCATGAGTGCGCTTAGGCTGCATGGAGGCAAAGTTTTAATGCATGGTTAGATACACTACAACACCAGATCTCCATGATACAGAGGAACAGTTGTCTGACACAATATTGCCTACATAAATATCAGTGACAAAAATCTTGTCAACATTTTTGAGAATGCCAATATCGAATTTACATACTTTATATGTAAAGGCAAAAGTATCGACATAAACATATTGAAGACCACATTATCATTTATCATCTAACAAGGGTAAGTATAGCAAAGTTTAAATATTATACACTATACTAGCTTTAAAATATACATTGACATTAAAAATAATGTTACTTTACAAAATATACAAAATGTATAAATAAATATAGCTTACAAACAAACATTAAAAATATAGACTTGAAAATAATTGCAAATATATAATAAACAATATTTGTTTAAATAATCAAACATAATAATACTATTAAACAACAGAAATAAAATAAAATTCTAGATTTTAAAATGAACAACATAAAAATAAATTAACAAAACAATTCATAATAAATCATTAAAAAATAATCTACAGTAAATTAACTAAATGAAAACAAATATATATATTAAAACAACTTTAAAAACAATGTGATTTGGGTAGCTAAAATTCACTACTCTAACTCCAACCTGAGCAAAAGTAGCGAGAGCGTTGGACTTTGGAAAGGTCCAATTTATTATTCCCACTCCAAACTTTTTAAATAAAAGAAACCAAAATTATAACTTATTTAAAATAATAAATATATTAAATAAACACAAAACAAATACAATTGAAATTGCAAAATACAGATGTTTTATTACAAATACAAAAAATATATATATTTACATTAAAACATTACCCTCCCTACTATCTGAAATACAGATATCGCTGGCATGCATATAGCGCCAGCGCTATCACCAGAGGGTGTTCCCTCATTTGCATAGCAGCGTGGCCCCATGCAAATGAGGGAATTCCTTTGCTTTTGCTCCCGCGCTGTATTATAGATGCAGGCAAAGAAGCAAAGAATCTGTCAGGAGGCTCACTGACAATGCGCCACCTCAAAGGCGGTGCACTGTCAGTGTGCCCCATGATGGCAGCCCTCTAGAGGGGGAGGGGTCCTATGGACCCCCAGACATCCCCTTGCAGGCGGGTGCAGTCACTCGCTGCACCTGTCTGCACGGGGATCTCTAATTCCCCTTAAAAATGCCGGCGGATTGCTGCCTGCATAGTCCAACACAGAGCAGCTGCTTCAAAGCCACTCAATTTTTCACTTGAATACGCTGCGCCCAGGGTAGCACGAGTTTGTGGCTTTCCTGGGGACAATACATTCAACATAATACGGTGCATTCTCCTTATTAGTGCACCTTTTGCAAGGTGCGCTCAGCACTACCAAGGAGACAGCGCCATATTTTATAATACGGCACATAGTATATTATGGGGATAAATATGGGATGTTAACTGTTCTGTAGTGCCAAGTACAGTGGGCTTGAATGAGAACTTAAATAGAAGCAGTACTCAATGGTGCCTGATAACCTCACGTGTTTCTATGAAAGTCTTTCAAATTATGTTAAACCACAATTTTACGGTCTCCGGTCTTCTGATCTATCGGCCACCTGAGCATTCTAAAGTCTTCAGAGAAGAATTAGTAAATAAGACCACACTAGGGGCCAGGAAGGCAGCTAATTTTACCATTGTAGGAGACCTTAACTTGCATCTTGATGATCACTGCAAGCTAGATATTGCCAACTTTCTGGCTGATTTGGAGGCATGTCAACTGTCCCTGCGGGTATGGAACAGCACTCACGTTGTGGGTAACCTGTTAGACCCGAAATTTTTTTATTTAGGCTCCTTGTCAGCTGTGGCCCCAATTCTCATGACATGGACAGACCATTTTCTTCTCCCTTTTTTAATTCGCTGGCCAGGGAAATCTGTCCAAAAGGGCTCTATGCCAATTTTAAAAAGACCTTGACACAAGTTAGATACTGATACATTTGTGGATCTACTATCAAGGCATTTACCCCTTATTCCATCTAATATTGAATCCGCTATTACGCTCTTTCACGATTGGCTGTCTCATACTCTGGACAACTGTGTCCCGGCTAAACTTTGCTCGAGCAAAAAAAAGAGCACTCTAATACCTGTTTCAATGAATCACATAGGAAGGCTAAAACAAACTGTAAACAGTTAGAGCGAGTCTGGAGACGCACCTACGATAATGAAGCTAAAAATAACTATCGCAAACCAATCAAGATTTATCACAAATTAATCCAGAGAGCCAGAGCAGAGTGCATTGCCAACAAAATCTTGGAAAGCAATAATTCCCCAAAAATAATCTTCTCCCTCCTTAAGGTCATGACAGGCTCTAATCTGAAAGACAACTCCCCTATTTCCTCTAATACCCAATGCGATCAATTGGTTCGGTATTTTGTGCATAAGGTGGAAAAAATCTATGAAAATTTCGCCCCTAGTGTCAATTGTGACAGGGGGGATTGTTATGAATATAAAGGCCCTAACAAGTTAAAGAATACATTGTGTTTCTTTTCTCCATTATCTCTCACAGAGACTGAATCTTTATGTTGGAAGATTAAATCTGGCTCCTTAGTTAATCCTGTGAGACCAGCTCAGTATCGCCAATTTCACAATCTCATTTTACCAGTGGCTCGTGAATTGATCAATCTATCTCTGTCCTCAGCGTCTCTACCATCAGCCTGGAAACATGCTAAAGTAATCCCTCTTTTAAAAAAATCATCTTTAGATCCGTCAGAACCGGGCCATTTCTCAGCTCCTTTTTCTAGCAAGAGCCACGGAATCTCATGTAAATACCATTTTTACAGATTTTGTAGAACAAAATGATATACTGGATGCCTCACAAAACGGTTTTAGGTCCTGCCACAGTACTGAATATGCTTTGATGGCGTTGATCGAAGAAATCCTGGATAGTCTGGATGAGGGAAACTTGACGGCCTTGATTCTTCTTGATTTAAGTGCCGCATTTGATACGGTTTCCCATGAGATATTACTGCATAGGCTACAGGAGATTGGGATCGAGGGCCCGGCCTTAACTTGGTTTCTATCCTTTTTGGAGGGTAGAACCTTCCAGGTTACTATGTCACCTTTTCACTCTCAGGTGTATGCTATTGAACATGGAGTGCCTCAGGGCTCGATCCTGAGCCCTCTCCTTTTCAATATCTATGTATAGCCGTTGGCATTGGTTGCCAGTAGCAGAGGGCTGTCTTTGGTGTCATATGCCTACGACACCCAATTAGTTATCGCCTTCTCTAAGAAACATGAATCTAATCTTGCTAAATTCAAGGATGATATGCTGGCAATTGCGGACTGTATGACGGCAAATTGCCTGCAATTGTTTTTTTTTTGTATTATATGGACTAGATGCCCAGACATGGCTGTAGAACACTTATGCTGAGAGGTAAAGTATATTGAACAGTTTTCCATATTATATATATATATGAGTGATGTAATATGTGAGGTCATAAGCATTGCATTGCGGGACACGAGTTATAGTTAGCTCAGCTTACTATAACTGCTGAATTTCTCTGGTTTTGTATGAGTGAAATATCAGCCTAACTATAATGTCCCTGTAACCTTTAGTTTTTTCAGTGAATATATATATATATATCCAATAACCAAAGGAGATTCCGCACTCCAGGGATACATATTCCAAAGGATTTTATTCACACCACTAACACCAATGCGTTTTGACACAAGGTCTTCCTCACGGTAAAGAGCGTTGTAAGCTAGAATCGTCTTGGTGTAAATATAAATATATGTATCTGCATAACACAAAGAAAGATACCAATGCCAGAGGGCAACTCAAGAAGCAGCATAAATGATGATAAACATTGTAAGGAATCAGGGAATGAGATATGGAATTGTTGGTTATTAGATATAAGGGCTAGACAGGCAGAGCCAGGTACCCCTGAGGCTGACACACGCTGACAGTTAACATATCACTCATATACAGGCTCATGCAACATACCTAGATAGCACACAAGCAACCACACAGTGAGGGAGAGTTCTAATACTCACCATAAAGAGAGATGAATTGTCATATGGACTCATGTCCACATAATATATAGACCCTTTGACGATTAAATCACATTTGCAGTAGAGGAAAGATTGGTTTCAACACATAATCAATTTTGTCCTCTTATTAGAGACTAGCAGCCCGTCCCGAAGGTGTCCGGTTATGAAATAGAATGTGTGTAATGTGTGTATTTGGCAAGGGCAATTTATTTTAAAATCTCGCGGTAGACAACATTTTTTGTTTCATTGGAATAGGGACGGAGAAGGCCCAGCTGCAGCCCTGGTTGATGTTATCAGGCGCGTGTAATTGGTGTAGTGATTCGCCGCCTGAGCCCGGCTACAGCCCTGGTTGATGTTAGCAGGCACGTGTAATGTCGTTGAATGAGAGAGTTATCAGCCGCGGGTAAATCCGTTTAATGAGAGAGTTGAGTGACAGCGAGTAGGAGAGGCTGCAGTAATTGTCCCCGCAGACACGCTCATTTGCGTGTTCCCCCGCTTGAGGCCCAGATGCAGGCCTGTTTGATGTTAGCAGGCACGTGTTCCCCAGCTTGAGGCCCAGCTGCAGCCCTGGTTGATGTTAGCAGGCACGTGTAATTAGTGTACTGATCCGCCGCCTGAGCCCGGCTAGAGCCCTGGTTGATGGTAGCAGACCCGTGTAATTTCGTTGAATGAGAGAGTTCAGTAACAGCGCACAGGAGAGGCTGCAGTAACGTTACTTACCAGGCCTCCAGGTGAATGCATTTGTCACGCCCCCAGCACACGGCCACAGCAGACGATCTTCTGATTAATGCACGACCCACATGGCATGAAGGGCGGAACGTAGCACACACCCCAAGCGAATCTCACGCCCCCAGCATGCCCCTTGATGCGGCGCAATTGCGTTCACATGGCATGAAGGCGGGACACACGCCCCCAGCATTTCTCATGACCCCAGTGTGTCACGCCCCCAGCGTGCCCCTTGATGCTGCACAGCAACGTAATTGGGGCTTGTATGTACGACTCATGGCATGAAGGGCGGACAAACGCCCCCATCGTTTGTCACGCCCCCAGCACACGCCCACAGCCCACGCTGTGATGGCCGTACCACACGCCCCCAGCGTTAGTCACGCCCCCAGCCCACGCCCACAGCACAACGCAGACATGCCCACAAGGGACTACTTTGCTGGCACGGTTCTTTTACCTTTTAAATGTATAGAGGAGTTGGTCTAACGGCTAAGGCGCTCGACCTCGGACCTGCGGATCTGGGTTCGAGTCTTGGTAACGACGCCAAACATCCTGTGATTTTAGGCAAATCACTTAATCTCCCCATGCCTAACAAAAATGAATGTGTGTCCTCATGTAACGTAACTGGTGCTATGTAAAGCGCTCTGATTCCTGATTCAGTTCTGGTCAAGTTCGCGCTATATAAAACTCTGCAAAAAAAAATGCCGTCTGCATAGCCTTTGTCCTTCTGCTGCAACGCTGTATTGGATGTTGTGATTGGTGCTGTGGTTACTGAGATTACCCGCCTCAAAGGTTTGGGCTCTCTTTATAATATTAGTATGGATATCACTTCTACTATTTCATTCCAGTTTTACGTTTTTTTGCATTTTTGCACAATAATGCCTTTAAAGATAAAAAAGGACAATAAAACATGGGAAATCTTTAAAAGTTACAAAGAAATGAAAACATTTACAATAAGTCTAACACATTTTAAATAAAGTCCCATAAGGGGGTTAAAGTCATGTTGACAGGCCCTGTGTAATTTCAGAATGTATTGAGCTGAGAGGAATGGAGGTGACTGGTGTATCACGGGACCACCGTGTCTAGATGAATCCGTAGAAAATTACAGCCTAATCAGTTCTCTCCTTAGGTAATGAAAGCAAAGGAAAACCTGAACATGTTGATAAATTAAATCTGTCCTTTCTACTTGTCATGGAGGAATGTTCTGTCTTTTAGTAGACAATGGCTTTTCACGTAACCTTATACGTAATCAGAATGTGGAAAAGTAGTTACAAAAGTCAAATGAAAAAGGTCTTGTATGGATCCTGGGACACACCTCTTTTGGCCAGGATGGTTGAGTAATGCAAGCTAACCAGACAACCCTCAGAAAATTGACCCCAACCCCAAAATTGGGATCTGGGCAAACAAAAAACATTTGATACAGATGATGGAATTGGGACAGCTGACATTGAGTCAACCCAGTTATAGTCATTAGATCGCTTGGACATAGAGAAGTCACATTTCCTAGTGTGTCAAGGAAAGCTTTGAGGCATCCTTCCTGGTGTGATCTACTGACTTTGGTAGGACTGCTGGGGTATTTTGGACTTCCTTTTTGTAGTGAAGGAAGAAGGATCAGGATTCAAGTAATTCCTTGTAAGTATAATTTATTTGAAATTAGACGGTACAAGGTACATTCTTAGAGAATGGTAGTGTCATATAGATAGGCTTTGCCTTCACACTATGTTAAGTTAGCATGAGCTTATTAGAAGTTTAAACGCCATTTTACCTTTCTGCTGCTTCTGCACACGGCACATATTGTTATTAGAGCTTTGAGCCTAGTAGAATATTTTGCTTCACACGAGAATAATATGTTTTGCTATTGTATCAGCTTTGCTTGGTAAGCTATGTCTGAACAGTGAGTGCCGAGGCCTTCAAGGTTATTTCAAAACAGTGGTTGTTGTGAGGTCTGATCTGCACACGTTCTAGACATAACACATATGCAGCTGCGGCCAACTCTGGCTTTAGGCACGTTTAATAATGCACTGCGCAGAGCATGCACACACACTTTGACGAATATTCGCATGCAGAGTGTTGGTGCAGAAGAGATGTGATCCATTTCTACTAAGACCAGAGGTATGGTGCCGCCCTTCTAAAACCAAAGAGACCTTCTGTAGATATAATATAATATACTAGCAAGGGAGGGTAAACTGGGGTGCTTTTTAGACCTTTTCCCTTTAGCATTTAAACATGCTTTCACCCTTTGTATTTTATGGAATAGTAACTATGCTGATAACCTTGTTTCTTATAATATGTTTGCTTGTAACAGCTAAGATACTGCGCTTGAGAACACTGCATTAGAAATAAACATTTCGAACCTGCACTTGTCTTCATTCACTCCTCGTTTTGGACTGGTATGATAGTATAACGAAAGAGTGTTCCTGTGTTCCACGTTACCTGAGGTGTTCTAAGTCCATGTTCTGGGTTGTCTAAATCATTGGGAGTTTGTAAGAACCAATGAGACACTGATTGCTAGTCTGGTAGGGGATTTTGGGTACTAAGGTGAGTTTTGGCACACACTAATTCACTGAGATCCCTGCACCAGTAGAAAAGTAATTAAGATAATAAGAGCCCCACCAGGAGCAGGATCATTCCAGCTCAGCCCCAACTCTCAACTGACCCAAGGGAGTCAGCCAGCATTCTATTGCATCCTGTAAATGGCAACATTCTACTGGGCTAAGCAGGAGAGAATGTAAAGAAGAAAGATGCAGCAGACACTACACATCTTCCCCTTTTACAATATCAACGAAAAGCATAAAGCTTAAACAATGCAGTAAGAAGATGACAATTTAGAGAAGAATAAGAAAAACACCTAAAGAAAAGAACAATAAGACAAGAACATCAAGAATGAGAATAGGAGACGGCAATAAAGGCATAAGGTGAAACAGGTATACAACACATGAACAAAAACTAGAAAAGATTAAAGAAACAATGCCAGGGTGCACTAAGTAGGACAAGAACAAAGCCAGGATGAAAGAAGGAAGACAGGACATCTTCTCCTTCAACAACAATATAGGAAAGAGAAAGAGGAAAACACAACAAAGAGAGTTCACAGAAGGACGTAATGTAACACGTATAGCAAAACGTTCAAGATAAAGCATGGTACACCAGTTGGCCATACTGGAATGGATGCATAAATCAAAGAACGGTGAACAATGAAAAGAAAACCAGATAACAAATAAAAGCAAGAAAATTACTCCAACAGGAGAGCAAAAGAGTTCTCCAACACATGAAAGTGAGAAAAAAGATGAGAAAAAAAACACCCAACAGGAGTAACAATCATGAATGAATTAAAGGTAAAACATTAATTGCCAGGAAAATGTAAGAATGAAAACTTTGCGCAAATTTGACAACAGAATCTGGCAAAACTTAAGAATAATGATCAATAATGTGCACAGAACCGCTGTGAAACACTCATGAGTGTACATAATGAATGAATATGAAAATGCAGGAGTCGACATCCTAGCACAAGAAATTTCATAGAATTATGTGAAATGAAACATATTTTAAATTAAAACCTGTGAAGAAATACACAGATCTTAAGCGAAGGGGCGAAAAATTCTGCAAATATATGAGCATTCAAACAAGCATAGTAAATTCAATGCATCATCAAAATACGAAGAAAATGTGAACAGCTGTTTGGGATAAGTATGGAAAGTCATATCAGAACATAACAATAAGCATACGAAATTAACATTATACAAAAGTTGAATATATCATTGAAAATATTTCATGAATAAAGAGAAATTAATTGCACTACAGGGCAAAGCTAAAAACACATTCAAGAATTATGCATAACATAAATTAAATAACTTGCAAATACTTGTAATTAGTTAGGTGAGTAGACAATCAAAGAGGTGAGGCAATTAACATTTTTTTTTTAAATTGGAACTGATCCTTGCATCATACACGAATAACTTGACAGAGGAGTAATTAATAGCACTAGAAAGTAGCGCAACACAGGACATTCAGGAAATAAGCACAATATAACAAATACATTGTACAGAGGCAGACTCCGGTGAACGAAATAAGAAAACAATAAAATAAAATAAGTGAAGTGGTCACCGTTATCATCAGTGTAGAAATTTAAAAGGAATAAAGTACTCATGGACTTCGTGGCTATTTAATGAAGAGAGTACTATCACCAACAGTACCTTGAGGAAACAATGCACTGTCAAGGTGCCGATGACCTGCACATCAAGAAGAACTGGAGTATAACAACCCTGTGAGGTGAGAAAAGGATCAACGTCCCCAAAGTCAAGCTAAATATGGAAGATTTCATGGGAAAAGTGCACTTGAGGAACATTGACAAAGCTGTTGAAAAAACATGGTTGGCTCCCAAAACAACTTCGCAATATAGATAAAGGCAAGCACAATAAACAAACGCAAGATGGCGTCACGTAGGAGGGCACAATTCCGGGTGGGAGCAGGCAAGTAGGTGGAGCCAAACATACCGCAGCAGGACCATGTTGCGTAGAAGACAAAGGGCAAGCTGACATAGAACAATATGACCAAACATGCTGTAGAGGTCCCGTATGATGCAGGTGAGCGTCCGCGTGAACCAAGTGACTTGTGCATCAATTAAAAAAATTGCGGGTCAGTTAAAATGGCATCAAAGGCGTATAAGTTAAAATGAATAAAAATAAAATTGTACCTCAAATATGGCACCCAGCCAAAGCGCGGCGATATTGTAGGCAGGAGACAGTTACATGTAAAGCGAAACTTGTCACAATACTGCAGAAACACTGTTAAATAGCCATGCTGTACAATCTCAAACCTACGGTGTATATGACGGTCTGAAAAGCAGTGAAGGCAGTGACTTTCCACTTGCACTGCTGCCATCAGAATTGTCAATAGCTTTGAGAAAGTAGCCCACAATATACAGACTTAAGAAGTGCTCGCAGGAATGGAAAGTTAAACTTTCCCAGTAGAATGTTACCGTTCAAATGATGCAATAGAATGATGGCTGACTCTCTTGGGTCAGTTGAGAGTTGGGGCTGAGCTGGAATGATCCTGTTCCTGGTGGGGCTCAGGCAGTAAATTACAGCAAGCACTGGAATGCTTGCTTCAAGAGGGCATCAATTACAGCAGGGACTGGCAGTTTAAGAAAGAGGGCGACCGGTGGATTGGTCACTGGTGGGGCTAGCCAGTATGCTTGAGGAAGAAGTCGAAGTTCATTACCTCGTAGTTTCTTGAAATTGAAAGTCCTTGTAGGTAGCAGGCTAAAGTACGCCCAACTCGTTGCCAAAAAGTGTAGTGAAGAAAGAAATATCAGGATCCAAGTAATTCCTTGTAAGTATAATTTATTTGAAATTAGATGATACAAGGAACATTCTTAGAGAGTGGTAGAAAAGTATTTAAGATAATAAGAGCCCCACCATTAGCAGGATCATTCCAGCTCAGCCCCAACTCTCAACTGACCCAAGGGAGTCAGCCAGCATTCTATTGCATCCTGTGAATGGCAACATTCTACTGGGCTAAGCAGGAGAGAATGTAAAGAAGAAAGATGCAGCAGACAATACACTTTTCCGTCAGGAACTAGGCCTATCTATTAGTCGTTTAGCAAGGCCTTGCATAGTAGACAATGAGCTTTGGTTTCAGAGTGGAAGACACGAGGCACTCTGCAATTTCTATTCCAAGCTGTTCTTCCAACTATTGTAATGAAGAGATATGGGACACCTCATAGTGTATCACAGTGTAACATGAAGAGCAGGGATTAAATAGCAATCAGATCATTCGAAAGTTGCAAAAAGGCTGCTTTCTGCAGGATAAGACTGAGGATCTGTCAACATATCACCATGTCGGAGGAACAAGCAAACAGGAACAGGTCATCTCAAGATAGTCACAAGGCCCCGGCCAACAACAGGTTGAAAGGTGGTCATAGCTCATTAGCTCGAGAAGAGAGTGAGGAAACCGCTGTACAAGAAGGCTGTTTTCCATGCAAACCATTTGAACAGAACTAAGCAACTGGGCGCGAGGATGTAGCCTTACAGCTAGAGCGGTCGACCTCGAAGCTGGCGAACCAGTTTATAGTCTCGGCAGCGACGCTCAACATCCTGTGATTCTTGGCAAATCACTAAGGGCCAGATGTAGGTAGCAAAATACTGGTCGGTAACGGCCGAAAATCCTGAATTTTGGTCATTACCGACCGGTATTGGGCTTTTGAGATGTAGGAGCCCAAAAAAGACCGATTCGGTAAATACGAATCGGTAATTTACCGATTCGGACTTTACTGAATCGGTAAATAAGAAATGAAAGAAAATGAGATTTGAGATGTGGGTAACTTCTAAAATACTGAATTTCATGAAATTCGGTATTTAAGATTCGGTAATTACCATGGATTGAAAGCATGTGGTAACCAGATGTAGGCTATAAAAAAGGCCCCAAAATGCAACAGTGTGACCCGAATGGCGGCATTCTACGTGATAGCAAGGCGGCTACGGCTACAGGCAGCAGGAGAGAGGACACGGGAGGAGCAAGTCTACAGACAGCGGATAATGCTCTTCCAACTCACTGAGGCAGAGATCTTGCAAAGTTACAGGCTACACCCCCACACCATCCTGGACTTGATTAGGGACCTGCACCCACTCCTGGAGCACCCAACACCCAGGGCGCTCGCCATCCCACCCCATGTGCAGGTGCTCTGTAGCATCTGGGAGTTACCTGGGGGTGATTGCTGCGGTAGGTGGGGTGTCCCAGAGCTGCCTGTCCCGTTTCTTCCAGAAGTTCCTAGAGGCCATGATGCAGAGAATGCATCATTACATCAGCTTCCCTGACACACATGCGGAACTGCTAAAGACCAAGACTGACTTCTATCAACTGGCACAGTTCCCACACGTCATCGGCTGTATCGATATCACCCACATCCCAATCTGCCCACCTGCTGCCACATAGTACATTTACAGAAACAGGAAGTAAACCCACTCTATCAATGTGCAGGTAATCTGTGATGCTAACAACATTATCACAGACATTGTGGCCAAATTCCCGGGAAGCACCCACAACTCCTATATCTTTCATAACAGTGGGATCTACACACGCCTGACAGCGGGGGACTTTGGAGAAGGATACCTGCTAGGTAAAACACTGTGACACACCCTAATAGATATTGCAGATGTATGTGTGACACCCTACCTCAACCCATCAACCCCGAGCGAGAGACGATACAACGTGGCACACAAATCCACTAGGAACATTGTGGAGAGCACCTTTGGGCTGTTAAAAAGCAGGTTCCGCTGCCTCTACAAAAGCGGAGGCGCACGGCAGTACTTACCACTCATTTGCTGTAAGGTCATTGCAACTTGCGCAATGTTGCACAACCTTGCTACAAAGAAGAGCACAGAGGTGGAATTGAGCGATTATGAGGACCACGATGATGAACATGCACGGCCTGACCCCAACACAGCAGGAGTGGCTCCAGCAACAGATGGGAGACAGAGACGGGCAGAGGTCACACACAACTACTTTTAAGCAAGTAAAGAGACACAGACAGGTGGAGTATGTACCCAGCGTAGTTTAATTTTTGGCACTACGCAAATACTCAAAGGCACAAATGTGCAACACAAATTGTATTCATCAATAATGGGAGTCCTGGCTCACATCCCCATTAAAGGTCATGGAGTGTGGGCAGCATTAGTCATTTTCGGCCATGCCTAACGGTGCCAGATGAAATTGGCTGGCTGTCCTCACTGGGTGTGTGGGTAGTGGGAGCACCAAGGAGCCTGCTGCTTCTCCGTGTCTCAGCAACAGGGGGGCTTGACATGTAGCTCCTACTGGTGCTTTCCTTGCTCTCAGGTACATCTAGAGCAGCAGTATGTATTGACTGAGCATTAAGCAGCACCTCTAAAGCACTCGTCACCCTTTCAAGGCCCCTGGACACCTCATTGCTGCTGTGTGCTAGTCCCTCTTGCATGTTCACGCTGCACCTGCACAGAAGGCAAGTGGCTGTGGCCAGGCGGTTCACTGCCTTAGTGTGTCGCTGTGCTTGCTGCCTGTCCTTCCACCTTGTTGTCCTGTCCCGGTCCAGATTTGTGCACAAGAGCAGCACGGATTGTAACATGTCCCGCATCCCTGCAGCCATGTCCCTCATGCCTGATACCATCTCTTTATTTTTATCCCCCAATGCACTGATGCCCTTTCCTATGTTTGCCATGTTGTCATTCAGGTGCCTCATCTGGCGTTGCACCGACTGGATGGCCTTCCCCTGCATACGTTGTATTTTCACCATGCTACCCTCCAGCCCACAGAAGACACTGGGACCCTCCACATGTTGTGGAGCACTGATGTCTCTGGGCCTGCTGCGTCTGGTACCTGTGCGGGCACCCTCTGTGCTGGACTGCTGTGTAGCAGTGCTTTCTTCCCCAGCCAAGGTTTGTGTCTCATCCCCCACCATGTCACCTGCTGATGGCTCCATTTGGACTAGTGTGGCAACTACAATCCTCTTGCTCTTTTGAACTGCAGGTGTTGTAGGAGGCAGTGACGCAGGCAGTTCAGGTGAGGAGAGTAGCAGAGGGGAGCCGGAACGCTCTGGAGAGGCCTGCAGCTGTGGAGACATTTGCAGGTCTTGGGAGGCTGGCTGTGCTGTTGGTGCACCCGTGTCCTCTGTGGTATTCCCTGCACTTGTGCCTGCCTCCTGGGTGTCGTCCCTCTGTGGTGCACTGCCTTCCTTCTCCCTGGTACGCCTGCGAGATGTCTCGCCTGTGGACATTAAAACGTACATTAGCTCTGTGTTCCTGCAGCACTGCTAATACAATTAAATTCTAATCACTGGAACACTGTAGCTATTGCCTCAGCTTGCTTATCACTGATGTGTGTCGCATAACTTGCTGCTTGGTGTGATGTATGACATAGTAGATGTTTCAATGACTACATCTCCCATAATGCATTGCTGGTGTATATTGCTACCTCTACTGGAGTTGGGTTAACACTGCCACATAGGGGAAAGGGAAGGTGATGGGGTGGGGGTGCATGCTTCTTACCTTTTCCGGTGGCATCTCTGGCTGAGCTGTCTGCATCTACCAGTCCACAGGCACTCTCTGGTTCTATGGTGGACTCCACCAGCTCCTCCAGCTCTGTCAGGGCAGGTGCCCTGTTCCTCCCTCCTCCAGTACGGTTTGCCTCTTTGTGGAGCTCTGCAATTTTTTTCTTGGTTAAGCTCCTGAGGTCGTACCACCTCTTCTTCAGGTTGTCTATCTTCCGTGAGGTCACTCCAACTGCATTTACCTTTGACTGTATTTCAAGCCAAATCTTCCTTTTGGCAGATTCTGCCACTGTCAGTGACTGCTTCCCAAATAATTTTTGGTGTTCCTTTACCACCTCCTCCACGAGGACCTGCAGCTCCATGCTGCTGAATTTGATTTTTTTCTTCCTCTCTGCACCTTCCTTCTCACTGGTGTTTTCCTGTGGCTCAGGGACTCTGCTCTGCTTACACAGGCTCTCCAGAAGCTTCTGGTTGCTTGCACCTGCCTGGGTGTAGCCACTTCCTGGTTGGGAGGGGGGTGGTTGCACCTAATTGGCTGACTCCTAGGTTTTTCTTTTTTTGAATAGCCGATTGGGTATTTACCGATTCGGTATTTACCGAATCGGTAATTCCCATTCATTTTTATGGGCCTGGAGGCCCATAGGAATGAATGGGAATTACCAATTCGGAAAAGACCAATTCGGTAAATATCGAATCAGTAAATACCGAATGGGTGATACCGAATTTTACCGACTCGGTAAAATTTAACGAGTTTTTACCTACATCCCATTTACCGATTCTAAATTACCGAATCGGTAAAATTCGGTATTTTAGAATCGGTAAATCTGGATTACCTACATCTGGCCCTTAATCTCCCCATGTCTAACAAAAATGAATGTGTCCTCATGTAACGAAACTGGTGCTCTTGTTAAGCGCTCTGATACCTGATGTTTCGGGTCTAGTTAGTTTGCGCTATATAAAACTCTAAAAAAATTAAAAAAAAACACCAGATATGCATAATTCCCATAGCAGGGCTCCATCTTCACCTAAGGGTGACAAGAGGAGCATCAGTGCGCTTAGGCTGCATGGAGGCAAAGTTTCAATGCATGGTTAAATACACACAACTACTGTGAATGGTGTGCCACTGACATTGGATCTCCATGATACAGAGGAACAGTTGTCTGACACAATATTGCCTACAAAAATATCAGTAACAAAAATCTTGTCAAAAATATTTTGAGAATGCAAATATTGAATTTACATACTTTATATGTAACGGCAAAAGTATCGACATAAACATATAGAAGACCACATTATCATCTAACATAGGTAAGTATAGCACATTTTAAATATTATACACTATACTAGCTTTAAAATATATATTGACATTAAAAATAATGTTAATTTACAAAATATACAAAATGTCTAAACAATTATAGCTTACAAACATACATTAAAAATATATACTTGAAAATAACTGCAAATAAAAAATAAACAATATTTGTTTAAAAAATCAAACATAATAATACTATTAAACAACAGAAATAAAATAAAATTCTAGATTTTAAAATTAACAACATAAAAATAAATGAACAAAACAATTCTTAATACATCATTAAAAAATAATCTATAGTAAATTAACTAATTGAAAACAAATACATATATTAAAACAACTTTAAAAACAATTTGATTTGGGTAGCTAAAAGTCACTACTCTAACTCCAACCTGCGCAAAAGTAGAGAGAGCGTTGGACTTTGGAAAGGTCCAATTTATTATTCCCACTCCAAACTTTTTAAATAAAATAAACCATAATTATAACTTATTTAAAATAATAAATATATTAATTAAACACAAAACAAATACAATTGAAATTGCAAAATACAGATGTTTTATTACAAATACAAAAAATATATATATTTTACATTAAAACATTACCCTCCCTACTATCCGAAAAACAAAAACTGACAAACAGATAAAATAAATTAATATAAAATAAAATATAACAATTAACATGTATAAATGGTTACCACAAATACGTAATCCATATTTTTTCAACTTCCCATCCTAATACTCATACAAACCCTACAACCACTAACAAATTTACTATTTCTAATTACATTTTTTAAGAACATTCATATCAAAACTTACAAACTACACTAAAGCTAATTCAAAATAATAATAACTGTTAATACTAACACTAAAATAAGTAATATTAATAAAACTAATTAAAAAATATTTTAACAAGTTTATGAAATAGAACTGCATTGTACACAACTATATTTAAAAAAGAGATACTAAATACCTAAAAAACAATATTCTTACATTCTGTATGCTGCTTGATGGTATTTTTGACAACACAATGTTTTTGGCACATTATTTGTGAAGCGTGATATTTTTGTTACACAATATATTGTCCGAATACTGTAGAAACACTTCAGACTTGACCATAAGTGCATATCCCTACTACCCTCATACGGCTTAGTGCGTACACTCAATTACCATCGCTGTCCAACCAAGAGCTCGAGGAGCACCATTAAGGCCCAGTCGGTTCCTCTGAATATCTTGGAGTCTGGTGGGGGTGTGGATGTTGGCACCCTCGACCGCTCTCCTCTTGTAGCTTTACTACAGCAGAAAACACTGATTTTTGACTGTAGTTGCATCTGTTTATGTTTTCGTGCTGACGATTTCTCCATGCAATGAAACACTAACAAAACACTGTCATGCAAGGAAGGGTGGAATACATAGAGGACATTACCATTAACCATCAGTCAGCCATTGCATTGATTTGGATCAAAAGCTCTCACAACAAATCACTACCTTGAAGTACTTTCTGTAAGAATGGCATTGTGTGTCACCGGCAGAGGGCCACCGATGAAAACAAAGCAATTGTGTTAGCCACTCAGATAGTCAGACTCTCTCAACTAATCTCAAAGCACTTCTACATTCTCCACACTGGGTGTCTTCTTTTTTCTCATTTGCAATAATTTACTGTGACTAGCAAAAGCACTACAAAGCCAGGCCTAAAATGAGAGACAATATCGTCATATGAACAGGGGTGTACAAAGTGTGCATAGTTTGCTTTTGTACGATTACATGGAATTTTGTCCAAATTACGGAAAATACAAAACCATCATTTAGTGCTGTATTTTAGAATGAAATGCGTACTCACATCCATTGTGATAGAAGAACGTATTTTGCGCTAAAAACTGCAAATAAAACAAAAGCAGCACTCATGTTCTGTTGTTTCAATGTGTTTGCAGTACGTTTTTTTCATGAATGGCATTTTTGTGGTAAATCTTTAACACAGATGGTGCATAATTAAACAAATTAATGCAATTGTGTATTATCTGCAATTTCACATAGCAAGCATAATGCAAAATTCCTGAATGTGTGCGAATTAAGTCGAGGTAATTTAAATTTAGCGTGTCCCTACATACCAAACCTAAGTGCATACAATAAACTGTGACAATTCTTCACTTTTATTTATTCTGTTAACGAGTCATTACCCCCACTTGCTTACATTGTTACTACTGATATTATTGTATCAGTTAGCTTGTGGTACAACCAACACAAAGTGTCTATAAAACAGAACTTGAAATCTGCTCCATCCTAGGCCTTACCTATCAGCAAACTGGTCCTTTTGTGATGAAACTGAAAAAGTGTCTCGGTATAGCAGAATCCCAAAAACCTTTATGTATTATTTATGTGCTTTATATTTATGCCATGCAAAATAAAATGAAGGCAGCGCTTGTTCAGCATGTACTATATGGTTATTTCCCACAGGCTTGCGGTAGTTAAATTACGATGGAGTATCTGTGTCTCCGACGATGCTCTGATGTCTTGCTACAGCAGTGTTTCACCTCAGGGCAAACTGAATTGGAAGCATTTGATTTGCTGCTGAGACAGCAGCTACCTTACTTGATTTTTCAAAAGGCACGCGGCTGTCCAAGGCGGGAGAAGCGTGGGTTTTCGCGTACGCATACAGTAGGTGGAGGGATAACCTGTTTTTTTCTTCCCTGCTTTCTTTGCTGCTATAGTTATGTTGACAAGCCTTGTCTAATTTCTGAATGCCTTGGCTGGGAGGAAGGGAGGTGATTGGCGTATCACAAGATTGTGTCTACTACAGGGCCGGCTATAATGCTGGTGGCGCCCAGTGCAAGAATCTTTTTGGCACCCTTCCTCCATGACCTCCCTCTCCATCTATTCACTCACTATCACCCTCCAGCAATGCCCCTTATCTCTCCAATGCCCCTCTTTCACATGCATTTTATTTGTTTTATAATACAAGGAATTTTGTAATCCCTGTATAAATGTCAGTCTCTAATTTCTTTATAATCGGGGACTTGTGGCGCACCCTGTTGCTGATTATAAAGAAAAGACATCAGAACTCGACTATTATAAGTTATTACAGTTACGAACGTTGCTTTTCTTTCTTCTGTTCTATTTTAATAGATTATAAAGCAGAGAAAATATGTTTATTTTTTTAACTCCTTACATAGAGAAAAGCTAACATCTCTCTGCAAGTTTCTTCACATTCTGAGCTACTGCAGCTTTTTTTTTAAACTTACTTGTTTTGAACTGTTTCTAAAATATGGTTGCAACAAATACCTAACAGGTGTTACATTTGTTTCATTTTACACTTCGAGGTTTTATTTATATTCTTCATGTTTGCATAATATGAAAGAGCTATGCACCAAGGTTTTAAGTGGTTTGTGGGAAAGGTGATGGTATGGCCTTGTATTATTTGTGATAAAGTACCCCCTTGCGTATATAAGAATACTGCATGACACCTCAGAGTTCCATAACTTCATAAAGGATCTCGACCATAGGCTTTGTTTTCCTGTATGAATCTGGAACTCCCTGGTGACTTCCAATATGTTTATACTATGAGGCAGGGTGACTTTGGCCCACATGCATCATTGTGTCTTTTTGCATTTCTTAATTTGCGAAAAATAAGGAATCGCAAATTAAGAAATGCAAAATGATATGCATCAATATTTTCGGTATTCTTGTGGGATTCGGTAAAAATCGCAATTTTTACCGAATCCCAAAGAAATACCGATTTCTTAACTTAATTTTCGCAATTCCCATTGATTCCTATGGGCCAAAAGGCCCATAGGAGTCAATGGAAATTGCGAGTGGCACTTAGAAAATTTCATGGGTGCAGGGGGGGGTCCAAAGGACCCCCCCATGCACCCCTGAAATGTACTTTTCAGCATAAGTTACATACACACATGTCCTAAGGACATGTGTGTGTGTAACTTTACAGTTTAAAAAATGCATTTTTGTGCATTTTTAATCAATTTCGCAATTTACCACGAAGTTGAACTTCGTGGTAATTTGCACTTCCAATTTTAAAAAATGCATATTTTTCTATAATGATGCATAGCATTTAAGAAATCGCACAATTGCGATTTCTTAAATGCTAACGCAATTTTAGAAATCGTAAAAAAGATGCGACTTCTAAAATGGCATGATGCATCCCAACAAGCACTTTTGCATTCGCAAACGGCCGATTTTAAGGAATCGCACCGTTTGCGACTGCAAAAATGCTTGATGCATGTGGGCCTTTATCCCTTATTTAGTGCGACTCATACCAGAGTAGGGTGTCAGAGCACTTTACCTCACACACACATTCTACAGAGACAAAGATTAATCTGTGTGTAAATCTTTCTATAGGAAATGTTACATAAGACAATGACTATTAAAAGGTGTAAGGTTCACTTGTCATCCATACTAGTAGGCAGTATATATTTATTGTGTTTGTTACAGAGAAGCACCAACTCGGGATTTAAAATGCACCACATTGGTTGCGTTTGGCTTTACCAATCAAAATCTATTTCCCCCCCAAACAAGCCCTTTTTTTAGCAACATTAGGATTATGAAAGACTGGGGAAGAAAACATAATGTTCTAGCCCATACCATGCACTGCTCTTTGCAGATAGTTCATAGGACACTGGGCTATATTAGGATTGTCATTTATCAACTGCAAGTAACAAAAGGATCTCTGTGACAAAAAGCAGTAACCTACTGAGCTATCCACATGAAACATAGTTCTGTGATCTGCATCCCACATGTTCTTTGCAGCAGGCATGTTAAACCTCTGCTCCACTTTATGATGAGTCAAAACTGCCACGAGACAAAACTCAGATTTTTCTCCAGCTGGATCATTAATCACCAGAGTTATGTTGACATTCCTATTGTTTCCTGAAAGCTGCTGAACACACAAGGATTCTGCAGCAGGTACTTTTAAACACATAAGTTATTTCTAAATTCAGCACCGCCATGGTCGGCACCACTTGGGGTTGCACCAGTCATACCATCCTACGTGCCCTCGTGCCCTCTGTATTCCCACAGGTAGAGTAGATACTTTTAGTGCTCAAACAATACCCTGCAGTTAGATCAAACACTCATGGCATTGTTAAAACACCAATCAAGTAGTATACATTTTATTAATTTAGTTGCTTGCTTTCAGAGTGGAGCAATACTCCATGCTGTACCACAGCTTATTTGCTGTTCCCAGTGCAGCAGCAAACCTCCACCGGTATTGGCAACCGCTCACTTGTGAAAGATGGAGCTGCTGTTTGAAGCCGCCAGGCCATTTTTCACTGTGCATATGACAACTGGCCTGCATGTCAAAGGGGGCAGAGATCCCCCTGCAGGTGGAAGCAGTGAGTGACTGCATCCGCCTCGAGCTGGGGTTCTGGGGGGGGGGGGCTGTGCCACCTTTTACCCCCTTTCAAAGGGCGCCTTCAGGAGGCAAACTGACTGCACACCAGCTTTATGTGGCGCACAATCAATGTGCCTCTTTAACCAGCCGCGGGCCGTGGAGGGAGTTACGGTGGGGCAGGGAGGCGGGGAGGGGGGGGGGCAGGGTGGAGGGACCTAAACACTGGCATATGGATTATTGCAGGTAAGTACACAATTTAATTATTAAAACGAATTTCGTAGTGCGCACTGCATCGCAAAATGCGATGCAGTGCGCGCTACGAATTTCGTTTTACAAATTAAATTATGTACTTACCTGCAATAATCCATATGCCAGTGTTTAGGTCCCTCCACCCTGCCCCTCCCCCTCCCCGCCTCCCTGCCCCACCGTAACTCCCTCCACGGCCCGCGGCTGTCTTTAACTGTCTCTGTGCCCGTGTTTGTAATGTGAGTGAGTGCAAAGGCAAAGGCAGGGCCGGCTTTAGGGCAGTGCAACTGGTGCGGCCGCACTGGGCGCTGACCTGTGGAGGGGGTGCTGTCCTCAGAGGGGAACAGGGTTTACCACGCAACTTTTACAATGAAGTACCTTTACGACGCAACCATTACAACGCAACTTTTACAACGACTTGCGCTGGGGGGGCGCTCTAGGATAGGGAATAGTTTTAATTTACTATCCAACACCTTCCCTACTATCCACGAGGACTGGAGTTGGAATAGTAAATTAAACTATTCACTATCCAGCGCCCCCCAACGCAAGTTATTGTAACGACTTGCGTTGTAAAACTTGCGTCGTAAAGGCATGCGTTGTAAAAGCATGCGTTGTAAAAGCATGCGTTGTAACGACGTACATCCGTCCTCAGAGGGTGTGCCGTGTTTAGCAATAACTTATGATTGGAGAGATGAGGGGCACTTATGCCCGGCGGTAGTGAGAGAATCCAAGGAGGTGGTCATGGGGGTGGGGGCGCCAAAACTGATTGTTGCAGCGGGTGCCACCAGCACTAAAGCCGGCCATTGGCAAAAGATTCTCTCATTGCACTCGGCCACATCCCTGTATAAATTATGAGAGGCTCCCTTGAGAGCACGCCATGCACGTTTAGCACCAACTGGATCTCTGTGACAGAAGAGGCCACACAACAGACAGCATCCCATTCTGTAATACCAAAGTGCCCTGGGGGGAAAGAGCCAGTCTACACGGCCGGTGTGCCCTCGGGGCGCTTTCGATAATATGGTCCCAAATGCCCTATAGTATGATCCACTCCAAGCAGGTATCAGAGTACTCAACTGGAATTCATAACAGAGAAAATATGAAACTTAAGAGGACATTTTCAATCAGTAACTAGAAATGAAACTGGAAGAAATCCAGCTAGGGAGATTGCATGGGCAGCTGTTGAGCGGGAGTGCTTACAGAATATGAGGAAGGATTTAGAACTGGTCAAGATAAGGGTGCAGGACCAATAAAAAATGTTAAAAATAAAAAAAGATAAGGGTGCAGGTGAACTCCATGTTGCCAATATTTAACTTAAAGAGCTGCCAGATTAGGTTGTGACGGACCGATGCAACTGTCAGTGAATAATAGAGTGGGTCCTAGCCAGATTCCAGTTTCAGCAGCTATTTTTGAGGTTGGCCCTCGTAAATCACCCCGATGCAATGTGCTGACACTAGAGCACATTCAACGGTGCCACATACTTTCAGGCAGGGGCGTAGTTTCAGGGGATGTTACACTCCCCTAATAAATGTATTATCTACTAAATAGTTGGGTACAGTAACTTTCAGTCGGGTATGGTAAGGTGTCTGTCGGATTTCACCTAGAATGTTTACATACACACATAGACTAAAACACACACTCATTCTCCTCTCTGTTTTGAAGTTCTTAAAACTTTTTTGTTAATTTACAAAATATTTAGTTTAAAGTACCGCTAATGCCTGCGTGATAGTTGGGAAATTTGGTGCTAGCCCCCTCCACCCCCCAATAATTGTGACCAAACTTGTCCCTTGTTTTCAGGAATTGGTTCCTGGTGGTATTGAAATTAAGGTAGTCCTCGAATGTCCAATCTAAAAACTGCTTCAAGGAAGTGCCTTGGTGCTTAGTGGTGATACATTAAGGTAGAGTTGTCCATACTGATGACAAGAGAGGCCAAACCTTCACAATATCTTCTCAGGTGCACCACATACAATTTTAAATACATAGGTGAATGAATAGAACCTTGTCGGTCCTCGTAGGGACTGAAACAGGGTTCTGCCAGCCTCCCTCGTCCTACATCTTTTAGAGTTTCCCAAATGGAATGCATAGAGAGAGACCAATAATGTAGCTCTAAATCCCAGTCCATATGAGTAATCATAGCCTCAGGCAACATTCAGGAGGTACTGCAAAGAACTGCCTTTCTGCCTACCTCCACCAAATGGGCCACATCAACTACAAAAGCACAGAATACTTGAAGCAACAAAGCAAGGGTAAGAAAATGTTGATGATGACTTTTGTGTTGTTATTATTTTTATTGTCTACGTTATGAACAAGTATATCAAACTATGTCTCAAAAGCTGATTATTAGTGACCTTGACAGGCATACTAGATGTTATTGAAATACATTTATCTTGCAAAATCCTTAGGCAGTTGTTAAAGATTTGTGAACTTGTCTAGATAAGCCTCACTTAGACCTCCAAGAACTGGAATCTACGTAGGGAACACTCACATTGAGGCGGAAGTCTTCACCCCTTGAATAGGTAATACATTGCTAAGTTTCTTTGCACAGATATCTAGAGAGAATGGCAAGAAAAGGAGTTGACCCATATAGTACAGGAGGAAAATTCTATAGACTGTGGTGTCCAACATAGTTCCATTATGAAAGCCTTCTGGACCTAGGTTGGCCACCTTGCTGTAGATATTACTACAGCTGCTTGGAATCCATCTCCTGTACCCAGTGGGAGGTACGTTTTACATCACATTTCGTAACTCTGGTTGTTATTAAAGTATCATTACACGTGATTAGGGTAGAGCCGAATATTTTAACCCTTAAGAAACATCTCATAAAAGGCTAGGAAGATGAGGTGGACAGATTTTGTGGATGTTTGACAATTTAGGCACTCTTTCCAAGGTTCCACAAAGCCTACACCAGATCTGAGTTCTTGACCTATTCAAGTGACGGCTGGCACTACCGACACAGATGGCATGAACCCTGTCCAAGGTTTGTGGTCACACCTCAGTGGCTGGGAATCATGCAACGGGAGTAACTTCTGATTGGCTAGCTTTCTTTGGTATGTTCTAGCGTGAAAGAGGATGGAAAACTGGCTGGCCAGACTGCCCCATTCTCCCCTGTGCATCCTGATAGATGCAGTAACACGTAGTCTTTACTCACAGTGAGGAGGGGTTCCTTGAATGTTCAAACATCAAGTCTTGGTAGCCCTTGAAGCATGTTTCATATTTTGTAATTATCAGAAGTGCAAAGTCTTTGTGGGGGAGCAAATCTGGCTGCTGCAGCATATGGGTTTAGTGCTAAAGACGCTCCCAGGGGAAGACCACAAGTCTGGAAACTAGTCGCTATCCCAACTCAAGAGCAGGAGCTTGCATCAATTCGCTATGGAGATGGGCCAGCACACTAGCTGCTAAGAGGTTTTAGGCTACCCGAGAAGCAGGACGAGACTATGGGCCACATGTACAAACATATTTCCATGTCGCAAACAGGCCGATTCACAGAATCAGCCTGTTTGCAAATGCAAAAAGCTTTTTGGGATGTAGGAAGCCCTATTTGCGATTCGGTAACCTATTAATAAATAGCATGTTGGGTTTGCGATTCGGTATTAGGAAGAGGCGTGTTTAGGGCGTCCCTTCCTAATACCAAATCGCAGTGGTATCAGTAAATGAGGACACTATCACGGATACTAAATAATACCCCATTTTTCACGTTGATATTTTTCTCTAGGTTATTATTTAGTATCCGATTACGGCTCGTGCGGAAGGTGCAATTGAGATAAACGCACAAGATTAGTGTGGAACAAACTCCTTGTTGATAATTTGAGTATGGATTCAGATACGAAAAGGCTAATAATGCCATTTAGGAAACAACATAGACTGTAGAGAACTATAGTTACACTGTCCAGTGTTCTCTATCCATTTTAGTGAGCTATACTATCGCAGACACAGCAGATTAAAGATAACAATAACATGACTATAGTCATCACGTTCAACTAATTTGAGAGGTAAAAACTTACCACACAACCATTTAAATTAAATAAGAAGACACAATAACAACTCATGATTAGAAGAATAACCCTGGAGACCCAAATAAAGGGAGTAAAAAGTTCAGATTTTGCCATTATTCACCGTAGGTACTAAGTTCATACAATGAACACTGTAGAAATATAAATATGAAGTGTATTTAACATGGTGCCATTTGAATTTGTTTTTGTTATTTTCCGTATGAAATGTATTCTAAGATATACAAAGATTAGACATATTGTAGATCACGGATTGGAATATATATCTTATATTATATCCTCATGTGTATGGAAAATGGTTTTGTTCCTAGGTTTATGTTTAATAAGTTTTTTCATTTATAGGTTATAATATCCTTGTACAGTGCGTATCCTCAACTGTATGTGTTTTTAGAATATTGATATAGGATTTTTAAGCTTAACAGCCCTGAAGAAGCTCAAATGTGCGAGAAACACATGTTGGCTGTATTGCTGTATTAACTGACTCATCGAAAGAACAAAGAAAGATATAAGGAAACTATACAAGAATGGTTACTTATATGCCTTCACCAATCATGCTATTACAGTGAAATGTGTTGTAAAGGCATGCGTTGTAAAGGCATATGTGTGGTAAAGGTTTGCATTGTAATGGTAGTGTGTTGTAACAGCACTTGTGTTCTTACAACTGCAGATGGGGCCAACTGATTGCTCAGGAACAAGAGCCCTCACACACCCAGATGGGCGTCATGCTTCATCATAGGACAGGCTCCTCGTCGGGCTGGCGCTGCGATGCCTGCAGGCACCCTCAAGGGGGCTCTTTGACGGAGTTCTTTTATTTTATGCCGTAGGTGAAGTGCGGGTAAAGGTGTAAGGGCTCTCAATGTAGATTGTTGTGAATGATAGTGAGTTAAAATAGGCTAAGAGTTACCCTTGTAACTTTAAACTCTTGTCTAGATTAAAAAAATAACAATGTTGGCTGAAAGCAGAACTGATGATACCTTCAAACGGTTGTAATTAACTGACCTGGAACAAAAGGTGTTTTCATAATGGTAGTTTCCATGTTGCATATTTGTTAGCATGCTCATGATATTCTGATACCACACAACCCTTGACAACTAAGAGCATGCAAAAAAATCAGAAGGCTGTCTTCTGGATGAACAGGCATATAAACAGAAAAACCTCTCCTATCCTGGGGTCTCCTCTTTGAAGATCAGAGATCACCACGAACAAGGGTAATACTTTGTAACCCTCAGCTGTAAGCCAAATGCTAAAGCACCCCCTACACTAAGAATGGGCTCTGCCTGGTGAAGACTGTGCATTTCTTTGATTTTGTATCACCACGAGAGACACTAAAGAATAGAAATTGAGGGTGAAGGAGGCCCTACACTAAATGAATAAAAGTTTAGACTGTCAGAAAGAAGAGACAGCCACCTTCCAAACAATAACTTGCATTGCTAATTTCTCGCTCAGGAATCAAGCTGAGCTAAAGTTTCTGGTCAGTAAAGACCTACTGACAGAAAAAAAGGCATGTGTCAACCAGTGCTTAATTTGTGAAAAAATAAGTGCCGGGACCCTTCTCAGGAGGCCAGTCCAGGTTGCGCCACCCATTGCCTATTCCAGAGCTGCCAATGACCCTACTGACACAACTACTAAACATCGCATTACTCCAAGTGTGACAATTCAGACTATTCCAGGCCACCCAAAGCTGAGAAAATGGAATAGAAGGCAGGTGATAGTCATTTTTTATGTATATTTTAACAAACAACTGTTGTTATGCTCATCTCTAAATTACCATCAAAAGGAAAGGAATGACCCAATGACCCACATAACCTGGGGAACTGCCAGTACATATAAACAATTGCTTCAGTAAGGAAGTGTAAAATTTAATTTAAATCATTTATATCTCCCTGGTAACCTAGGAAATACCAATATATGGAGTGACATATATATCTTAACAAACACAAGAAAATACTTGATACTGACACAAAAAAGAACGTACTTAGTGAGATATATTAATTTTTCATATATCACAGAGAAACACAAATCTTACCTAAAATGTAACTATTGTGCCATCTTACAATGGCAAGGCTTTGCCAATTGCTTGTTTAATGCGCCCACACTCCGAACATCCTCAAGCACATAAAAGCATCTGAACAGCAGAATGGAGCACCTTAATAAATTTGTGAATGAACAAATAAATGCCTGGCATTCTAATTGTTTTTATATCTGTTTAAAAGAATTCTGAGATTGCATACAAGGCGTTCTTCAGTTATCAACTCTGCGTGCCACATGGCACTGTAGTGGCAGTCTAGTGGTTGCACGTCACGTCGGCGACGTGACGTGCCGGCGGCCATGTTGGCTGCGCGCGCATCGGCGCTCGGAGAGCAAAAGAAGCGCGATGAGCCGACGTTAGGACAGAGGCTCGGCGCTCTTTAGGGATTTACAAGCAATAAAGAAAGTTAATCTGCACTACGGCTTCGGTGTCTTCCTTGGGGGGGGCCTATAGACATTACAATGGCGACGAGAGTGGGATAGCAGACCCCCCAGCCCCCAGAAGGAAGCAACACCGAAAAAAGAAAAAAAATCAACCACACAGGTGGACAGAGAGCACCAGTGCAAGACAGGAGCCCAGAGGAACAAAGGGCCAGGAAGATCTTCAGTGCAACAAATACCCCACAGGTACCCTAAAAAGCGTGGCAGAGGCCAAGAGCAACCAGAAGGGTGGCACAGTGCAACCCCGGAGGGTGGACAGACCCCAGCAACGTGCAGCAAAGCGCGCCACACCACGCCGCAAACCACGAGACAAGGGAAACCGCGCTGGATAACCCACCAAAAAGCGAGGGGACTGACGCAGATAGTCCCCAAGCCCGTGCAAGTGAGGAAGAGCAGGACAATACACCGGGGAGCCCCAGAAGCCAAGGGAGTGTGCAACCCACGGTCAAGAAAGAGAAAATGAGCGCGCAAGCTGGATACGCAATGGCGCCGGTGCAGTTTCTACCCCGACCAGGAGAACCACTTATGAAGTGGGAGGACTGGAGGGAATACATTGACAATTTCATAGGTGTCCTGGAAGATGAAAACGAAGAGGAGTTCAAACCCACGAGAAAGAAACGCATTTTGTTGCTGAACCTTGGCCCGGAAGGTCTGAGAATTTATAAGAGCCTGGTACCGAAACAAAGAACAACCACGGACGATGATGTATATGCCAACGCAATCGACGACCTTAATGAACACTTCAGACCGGCAGTGTGTGTATCCGTGGACAGATTCAATTTCCAACAGAGGAAGCAACGCCCGGGAGAGACAGTGGAAGAATATGTAGCAGCACTGAAGCGGTTGGCGTCCACGTGCAAATACGACAACTGGGAAGAGGAGTTCATCAAAGATCAGGTGGTGATGCATACCACGTGCACGGCAGTGCAGGACAAACTATGGGCCAGCGGGGACACCACACTGAAGGAGGTGATGGTCATCGTCAAACGGGCCGAATTAGCACGTAGGTGTGCGGACGCAACGAGGAAGGAGACAGCGCCTAGCACCATGGTGAACAAGGTGGACGATGATGAACCTCGCAGAGACTTTCAGAGCAAGAGATCAACGGAGAGGGGACCCAACAAATGGCAGGGCAACGCAGGCCCCTCGGGAAAACAGGCGGGAAGCAACAAGAAGCCATGCTATAGGTGCGGAAGCTGGTCGCATGAGGCGCACGACAGGAAGTGTCCAGCATTTCGCGCCAAATGCATGTATTGCGGAATAATTGGTCACTACGAAAAAGTGTGTAGGAAGAAGGCCTCCAAAGGCACGGTGAGATATGTCGGTCAAGGCAGCGAGGATCAAGAAGAAGGTGCAGAGGAGGATGTCGTCACAGTACTCTGCATCTATGACCAGGTGATGAGCGTGGATGCCAAGTCCTGGGCAAAAGGACAATGAAACCGGTCCTGGAGATGTCAATAGGAGGCATCACAATCAGTGTGGTGGCCGACACAGGCTCACCCTACACCATCATCCAGAGAGCGGTGTGGGAGGAGAAATTCGCACCGCGTCTAGGCCCAGAACTAGAAAAAACTAGACATCCGTCCCGTCACGTACAACGGGGACCGCATACCAATGGCGGGATTCAGGCCATTGAACTTCGAATTTAGAGGCCGGTCCGCGCACTGCAAGCTCTACGTGTCGGAGAAGGGCCCCTCGGTCCTTGGATGGCTAGACCAAGGCGACCTAGGCATAAAGCTGGATCCGGGAGGCAAAGAGCAGATATTACTAACGGAACCGGAAGCGTCGCCCGACCTCAACAGATGGAGGAGTGAATACCCCAAGGTATTTGGTGGCACGGTGGGAAGATTGGAGAAATTCGCACACAAAATCATTCTGAAGGAAGATGCCGTGCCTGTGGTCCACAAGGCGAGGAATATCCCGTTGGCAGTGAGGGAAGCTGTACGGGAGGAACTTCAGGACTTGGAAAGGAAGGGGATCATCGAGCCCATCACGTGTGCTGAGTGGCTGGCGCCCTTGGTGGTAGTTAAGAAACCCAGCGGGAAGATCAGGTTGTGTGTCGACCTGCGCGAACTGAACAAGAATATCGTGGTGGAGAGGTTCCCCTTACCCAGAATAGAGGAGATGCTGGCCAGCACCAGGGGAATCAAGTGGTACACCACTATAGACTTGACCTCGGCTTACCACCAGATAGCACTACACCCCGAGAGCCGCAGACTCACATCATTCATCACCCCGTTTGGGTGTTATCAGTTCCGCTGAATGCCGTTTGGACTGGCCTCGGCGGCAGCTGTATTCCACAAATTGATGCACCAATTGTTCAAAGACACTGCCGGCGTCCAGTATTTCCAGGACAACATCCTGGTTATGGGGAGAGATAGACCTGACCATGACGTGAAGCTTGGAAATGTGCTGAGGATCTTAGAGAGAAAGGGACTCACAGCAGAGTGTTCCAAGTGCCGGATTGGAATGAACTCGGTGACCTACCTAGGGCATGAAATAGGGGTACAAGGAGTGACTAAAAGCAGGGAACGTAAAAGCGATATGTGACGCACCTCCACCTACCAACAAGGAAGAAGTCAGATCATTTCTTGGTATGGCGGAATACTATGGCAAGTTTGTGCAGCACTTTGCCTCTAAGACTCACCACATGAGGCAGTTAACGAAAGAGAATACGGAATTCCGCTGGTCAGAGGAAGCACAAGGGGAATTCGAAATCATCAAAAAGGAAGTGGCAGGAGCAATACCACTCCAAGGGTACGACCCTCAAGGAAGGACAGTCTTGACCACAGACGCCAGTGATAAAGGACTAGGCGCCGTCCTCATGCAAGACCGGGGGCAAGGAAGACTGGAGACTCTAAGCTTCGCTTCTCGCAAGCTGAGTGAAACAGAAAAAAAGTACAGCGTGATAGAGAAGGAGATGCTGGCAGTGGTGTGGGCTACCACAAGATTCAGACAGTTCTTATGGGGCACTAGATTCCAATTGAGAACGGACCACAAGCCCTTACTGAGAGTGCTAACATCGAGTGGGCATGCCGATGCCACGCCCAGGATCTCGAAAATGACGCTGAAACTCCTTGAATTCAGGTATGATGTGGAGTATATACCAGGCAGCAAGAACAGAGTGGCAGACTATCTGAGCAGAGCAGCAGCCATGGAGCCGAGTGAAGAGGACAAGTCGGGAACAGAAGAATGGGTAGCACTCACGGAGGACCACGAAAACATCATCAGCCTTCAAGAATGGAAACAGGCGTATGAGGAAGATCAGACCCTAGAAGAATTGAAGTTATACATCACCCAAGGATGGCCTGACAAGAGACAGACCCGCGGGGAACTCAACCCATACTTCGAAGTCAGGGAAGAGCTATCGATGGACGACCAAGGAGTATTTATGTACAGAGGAGAGAAAGTCATCCCCCCAACAAGTATCATCCCCAGACTACTGGACATGCTCCATGAGGGACACCTCGGAATTGGAAAACTCAAACTGAGGTCCAAGCAGAACTACTGGTGGCCAGGAATGGATGTAAGAGCTGAGCGACACGTCAGGGACTGCTCACGGTGCCAGGGTGCTGACAAGACGCTCAAACCACTGCGCCCGGTGTTGGGCACATTTGAACCCCCGAAAAATCCATGGGAGGAGTTGTCAGTGGATATCCTGGGCCCGATCAAAAGTATGTTTGTGTCCTAGTGGACAGGTATTCGAAGTGGCTGGAATTGAAGATAGATGAGGCAATGGACACAGAGACTATCATAAAATTCTTGTCCGACACTTTTGTGAGGGAAGGCATCCCAAAGTCCATCCTCAGCGACAACGGCCCCCAGTTTAAATCAGACAAATGGAACAAATTCATGCAAAGGAACGGAATCCTAGCGAAGCACACATCCATATACCACCCGGCGGGAAATGGCCAAGTAGAGCGTTTCAACAGAGTGGTGATGGGGTCGGTTCAAGCGGCCATCTCGGACAACAAGGATTGGGAGAAGGACATATGGCACATGCTGTGGGCGTACAGGATCACCCCCACAGGAACTGGTTACAGCCCCTTCCAGATATTGCGAGGCCGCGAGCCATTCACCCAAGACAATCGGGTGTGGAAAGAAAAAACAATAGTGAGTGAATGGTCTCCAGCAGTGGTGCGAGCCAACATAGAGAAAGCACAAGCTGTTTACACAAAACACTATGATAACCGGAGGAACGTGAAGGACACTGGACTGGAAAAAGGGGAATGGGTGCGAGTAAAGCTACCCACGTTACAAAGGAAAGGAGAGAGTAAATACAGCAAGCCCATGCAGGTGAAGGAAGTAATGGGCAGAGCGGCCCTGCTTAGCGACGGAAATGTATGGTCACAGGACCGCATGGCAAGATGCAACAAAATTCTATCGTGGAATTATGGCGGAGCAGATGTAGGAGATGGAGAGCACGGCACTGGTCAACAAGAATACCCGGAGGTAGAACTTGAAGTGAGAGGAGGAGAACAGCAAAAGGAAAAGGCTGGAGGCATCGACCAGGAGCAGACGATCGGAGAGGACCTGAGTGGTGTAGATGGAAGCGCGGATGTGCTATTGAGCAGAGGAAGAAGCGAAGGAAGGAACCCCACTACCCCGGTAAGACTGACTCGGAGGGGTAGGGCGGTGGTCAAGCCAGCAAGGTTCAGAGACTATGACATGAGCGACGGACTGTGAGTTAAACAATGTTAAATGTTGGAAAAAGGGAGGGCGTGGCTTGCAGCCGAGCATGGCGGCAGCATAGAGGACGAGCTGCGTGACTAGAGCGGCCTCTCCTACTATCCGCATATTCATCCGGACCACTAACTACCTCTGTGGGGACCCACCTGCGGCCCGGGACCGGGCGGACTTGACGGCGGGGGCTCCGGTGGCGCCTGAGACCCGAAAGAGCGAGCGCTCCCCGCGCCTCCACGAGGCCGGTGCGGATCCGGGGGCTCGAGGGCCATCTCACCCTGACAGGAAGTCTGAGGTGCCGGGACGGGCGGAACCGGAAGTTCCTGGTGGACGGACGGCGGACCGTCGCCGACAGGGCATCTAGCCGTTTTTGAGCCGTGTGACGGCAGCGAGCTCCCATCTAGCAGCGCAAACAGCCCCAGGGACGGGGCGGCTTCAACGGCAGCGGACCGGCGAGGGCGGAGGACGGCCGGAGACGCTGATAGCGCGTCATTGCTCTCGCGCCTGCGACCAACAGCTCCTGGCATCGGCTGCGTCCCCGGCTGGGGGCGCGGGGGCCGCATGTGCACAATCGAGCCCAGGTGAGCGGACCGCGTGTATAGCGGAGTGCAACTGCGCGCCCACACGGCGGCCCGGAGCCAGGGAAGGGTGCCGGACGGAGAGGTGCGGTGCTCGAGGTTCGGGTGGGGGGGGCCCCCTCACTCGAGGATACAGCAGCCATACCGCCGCGTTCTCCCCGAGGCCTGCCGTTCCCGGCGCACTCCTGGGGTCCCATTGGGAGGTGCCCCACCACATAGCGGCGTGAGAGAGCGGAAGACCAGAACATCGCTGGGCCGCTACCAAGGGCACGCGCCTGTGAACATTGAGACGGAGTGCACTGAAATTCGCGGCCCTATCACCGGGAAGCAGAAAGAGTCTGGCCGAGGTCGCCAACCACTGTGGAAACGCGGGTGGGAGACGCACGTTGCGCAGAACGTCGTGATGGCCGGGAAAGGCACCAGAGGGGGTGCAGCGCAAACCCGCCTCGAGAAATACGCCTATAATAAAGGAGCGTCCTCGCCGCCAGAAGGGCAGCAACCAGGCCGGAAAGCAGTGGATGGAACAGGCGAGAGCCCAAAGGCAACGTTGGATGACGTGATGCGCACCTTGATGCAGGTCCAAACTACGGTGGGCTCCATTTCCACAGAGGTCACGTTACTGAGAGCGGACCTTCACAAAATCTCAGAAAAAGTGGGCTCACTGGAGGTGGTAACGAAGTCACTGGTTGAAGATGTGTCGGAGTTGCAGACAGCAATGGAACGTATCACAGCGGAAAACAAAGCGTTGAAGGATAAGCTGGACGATCAGGAAGGGAGGTCAAGGAGGAACAACATAAGGATTTTGGGAGTTCCGGAATCGGAGGGCAGGGAGGCAATGGACCTGTTCGTGGAAGAACTGATCAAAACTGAACTTAAACCCAAGGGCTTATCGGCGTTCTTTTCAGTGGAAAGAGCGCACAGGGTGCCGGGGGGCAAGCCGCAACTGGGGGCCCCTCCGCGACCCATCCTGGCTCGCATGTTTAACTTTCGCGACAGGGACGCCATTTTGCAGGCGGCCCGGCACTCCCCTCCGATCAAGATACAAAATGCAACTCTTGCCTTCTTTCCGGACTACACAGCGGAGGTCGCGCGACGCCGGAGAACGTTCCTGGACATTAAGCGTGAAATGAGAACACAAGACATTCCATACTCCATGATCTTTCCGGCCAGACTGCGGATAGTCGCGGAAAACAGGACTTGGTTCTTTGACACCCCAGAGTCGGCGCGAGAATGGCTTGATGGATGGAGGCCGGCTGCCCGGCAGCGTAGAGTGGGAAAGACAAACTCAGACCGCACCACCGAGGGTCGTCCAAGATCGCTGACCCCGGACCACACACGAAGGGAGCGCTCGCCGAGATCCGATAGCGGAGAGAAGGACTCAGACACGGGACAATAGTCACCTGAGAACTGGAATCGATTGGCGCATGGGGTGAACGCCTGAGAGTCTGCCTTGGATATCGGGCGTAGGGCCCACGAGAGGAGTATGGGAGGCCGCCGATCATGGGGCATTCCTCACCTCAACGAGCAAGTATTGAATTTAAGTTGGGGGATAAGCACTCTGCTAGGTTGGGGGGGCGGACAGTTCTGAGTCCGTTTGGCATGAGGGCAGGGAGGGGGGTTGTTCGAGAGGGATTGAGTTTAACACCTTGATACAGGGGGTGGATGAATGTTTAATGCAAGATGAAGGAACACGAGGCGAGGTAGCTCTGCGTAAGGACACTGTCCTTTCCAGTTACATGTATAGGAGTTCCCTAATGGCAGTCACGATGGCGGCACCCAGAATTGCACTATGGCACACATTAGACGGGCTGACGCTACAGGGGTAGGCCCCCACCAGCTAGCACAGGTGGCACCACTGCAACTTATGACCTGGAATGTGAGAGGGCTGGGGGACAAAATCAAGAGGGGATTAGTGATACAGGGCATCAAGAGGGCTGCTCCAGCGTTGGTGCTACTGCAGGAGACACACTTAGTGGGCACTGCTAGCCAGGCATTAAATAGGAAAGGATACCAAATGATAGTACATTCTGACTTCACCTCGGGATCGAGAGGGACGGGTATTCTTCTGCGTAGGTCATCCCCATTCTTGCTCGCCTCCACGAAAACGGACGATCAGGGCAGATTCGCGGCAGCCTGGGGCCAATGAGAGGGTAAGCCATTGACCATAGTATCGGTCTACATCCCCCCAGCACTACATAGCGTAGCGCTTCCTGCATTGGGGAAGTTCCTACTGGAGCTCCCGGAGGGAGACACGATAGTGGGAGGTGACTTTAATGCTGTCATTCATAACACTCAGGACAGATTCCCTGTGCGACACCATGCCCCAGCCACCTCCCGATTCAGCGAGTTTGTGGCCTCGCAGGGACTGGTAGATGTGTGGCGCACTATGCACCCCAATGAACACCAATATACATATTACTCGGCGACACATAACAGCCTGTCACGAATTGATTACTTTTTCACTTTGGGGGAGGGTCGTCTCAGCATAGATGCGGTTCAAATCAAACAGAGGGGTATATCTGACCATGCTCCCTTAACCCTCACGCTGTCGTGTCCGGAAAGGGCGTATAGACGAATGCATCAGCTGCGCCCGGGATATCTAGCAATCCCAGTGGTAAAAAAAGAGTTGAAAAAGGCGACCCATAACTATTTCGCGGAAAATGTGGCCTCAGTGGACTCCCCCACCACCCTTTGGGAAGCGTATAAAACGGTCCTAAGGGGTCAAGCGATATCGACTATAGGAGGGTACAAACGCACGCAGGAACTAGAAACCGCACAATTGGAACTCCGCCTGGCCGAGGCGCACACAGCACACACGAGGAATCCGTCCCCTGACACCCTACACTCCCTCAGATTAAGCCAACAACTCCACACTGATCACCTGATGAAGAGGGCTCTGGAGCACATAACAGCTACAACGCAGACAGTGTATGATGTAGGGGACAAGGCCAGTAAGCTCCTGGCCTGGCTGGAAAAGAAGGGGGGAGGAGCCAGGAGTATATTGCAATTGGCAGATAGGGATGGGGAGCTACACACGCGACCAGCGGTGATAGTAGATCTGCTGGCGGATCACTTTCAGGAGGTGTATACCCCTGAAACTAAGGTCACGACGGAGATGGCAGAGGCAGCGTTACGCGATGTGCCGACACCAACTTTGTCACAAGACGCGGTAGATGACCTTGACTCTGACTTTACGGTGGAGGAAGTACAGGGAGCCGTAAACATGATACACTCCGGGAAAGCAATGGGCCCCAATGGTGTCCCGATTGAGTGGTGCAAAGTGATGTCGGATACGTTAAGCCCACACCTGTTAGCTATGTACGAAGACAGTCTGGCCAGGGGGGTTCTGCCCCAAGATCAACGACAGGCCATAATTGTAGCGATCCCGAAACCTGGCAAACCGCCTGAAGACTGCGGTTCCTACCGCCCGATTTCACTCCTCAATATGGAGGCAAAAATATTAGCAAAACTCCTGGCCACCAGGTTGCTGCCACACCTCGCCCAGCTCGTACACCCGGATCAATCGGGCTTCATGCCACACAGAAGCACGACATTGAATCTCCCTCCTTCCTCTATAAAATTCATTAAATAATTAGAGCCATGCAGAATAGACAAGAAATTGAACCTTTTTTCAACTCTGCTTGTTTTTTAAAGCAAACATAGAGCCGGTGTAAGCAATGGTGTAAGCCTACTCACACTCTATGTTCCGGTTCGACAACTGCGCTCTTCCAATCGTTCATTGTTCTCAGTTCCCAGGTTCCGGCTGGCCCGTATGAGGGGTCGCTCCTTCTCTTGTCTTGGCCCCATGCTCTGGAATGCCCTTCCGCTTGACCTCAGAAACTGTCAGTCCTTGTTGGCCTTCCGTAAGAAATTAACCCTTTAGGGGCCGTCCTACGCTACGGGGGGGCGTGTGTGGACGGCCGGGAGCCGTCCGAATTGTGCACGCATCCAAAGGGTTAAAGACGCTGTTGTTTAGTGACTCTGTTTGATCACCCTCTTTTTTCCCTGTATCTTTTTCTTTATTTCTGCTCAGTTGTGGCGGCCTCCACTCGTCCAGCGCCGGGAGACCCTGTTGGGTAGCTTCGCACTTTATTAAATGTAAATGTAAATGGGCGTGCAAGGCGCTGTGTGGGCATCCTGCAGGTTCAAAGCAGACCTACTCAGGAAGATGAGAGGGGAGTACAAGCTACCTGAACATTCTTTCCTTGGCCTCTGTTGTAACTTACATCTGCCCTTAGTACTCTTAGTAGATCTATTACTCTTCTATCAGGGGTTAATTAGGACTGTCGGGCTGGTAGTGCCTTTATAGATACCCGCTAAAGCATGCAGCAGCTTGCCATGAAATGTAGGCATGGGGTCATTAAATGTATTAAAGCTAAGTGCTGAGCATTTCTCATACTGACGTATGAGTGTTTTTTCCGGATCAGTAGGTAGGAGGGGAGTTCGGATTTCATGCATTTCATCTATTGCCCCCTCTGCTGAGATGACCATAATGTGCCAATACCTTCCTCCACGCACAATCTTACTAAACAATACACAAGACACATCCTTATGCTCAAGGCACAAACGATTTCACTATGAACTAATAAGACCTCCTGTCTTTGCCTTCGCTTGTTTTCTTTCCCAGTATGCAAATGCTGCCTAGCAACACGTTGACAGACAGCAGCTCTTTTTTTCTTCGCAGTAGGCAGCCACAGTTTGGTTGCCTAGCAACCCTTACTTTTTCTACCCACCCTTCTTGGCAGCGTACACCAACTAATTTATTTCCCTGTGTTTTTGGAACGGCTCATTCACAGCTCTGCAATTTTTACTGTGTCATAGAGATGCTTATCGCAGACAGGTTCTTTTACACCTGCAAAACATCCTCAATGGACGAGACAGTGCAATACAAAATAAAGACACAGCTGTAGTGTGTAAAAGGATCCTTTCATGTGACATTTCTGAGCTTACAGCCATCACTGCCAGCTGGCTCACTGCCTCTCAGAACCACCACAGCAGATAAAATAATACCTACAACTGCTGGACTCTCACACTTCCCCTAGAATTACCCCTCCTCCGAGGACCCTACTAGACCCCTGTTCCATCTATCCTACCAGCCCCTCAGGTCTAATATCTCCCTGCTTAAGCCCCCTCCGATGCCCCCTTTTGACTTATCGATTACGGGTCCAAAACCTACCCTTGTCCCTTTCACTGTCTTCACCTATCAGCCTTAATTCAGCAACGTGGACTTACTAGCCCTCCTTTACTCTCCTGCACCATTCTAGACAAACTGGGTCTATTGCACTATCCTGGCCAATCACAGCCCTTCCCCTCCCCCTTCACCATGCTAAAGTTAAGGGTCCTTCTTTCCCATACTGAACCGGTCACTCTTCCTTCACTGTTCTCGACCTGAAAGACCTCTTGTACGCTTCTAGATTGACTGGTCCTTCCTCACCATCTTCGACCTAACAGTCATCCTTCAGCATCCAGGGCCTAGCGGTCCTCCTTTACGCTCCTGCGCCAATCAGGTCTTAAGGGTCTTTCTTCATCATTCTAGACCACTAAGCCTGTCTAGTCCTTCCTAACTGTCTCGGGCCATCTAGCCTTCTTCACCCTCCAGGACCTACAAGTCTTCTTCCCTCGTCTGGATCTGCCCGTCTTCTTTCACCATCTTGGATACACCTGTCCTGCACAATCCTGGACTCAACAATCCATCTTCCTCTACCAGTTTTCCTTCACCATCCTGGATCAATCTTCACCATCCTGGACCTACCAGTCCTTCTTCCATCTGGATCTATCAGTTTTCCTTCACCATCCCGGATTAGCCTGTCCTTCTTCACCATCCGGGACCGTACCAGTCTTTTTCCCTTATCACGAACTACCAGTCATGCTTCACCATCCCGGATCAACCTGTTCTGCACCATGCTAAACCTACCAGTCCTTCTTCTCCATCTCCATCTTCCAGCCTTCCTTCACTATCCTGGATCAGCCATCCTGGACCTACCAGTCCCTCTTACTCTATCTCGATCTACCAGTCATCCTTCACAATCCTAGATCAACCTCCTCTGCACCATCCTGAATCTACCAGTCCTCCTTCCTCATCTGCATCTGCCAGCCTTCCTTCTCCACCCTGGTTTAACCTATCCTTCACATTTCTGGACTTACAGACCTGTCCTACTTTTTCTTTAACCTACCAGTCACTCTTTATTTTTTTATTTTATTTAAGGAGATTTCTATAGCGCAAACATGACCCGTCCGGGTATCAGAGCACTGTACAAATAGGCAATAAACAGATAAAAATACAGTTAGCGGTATGTTGCACAAATAGCAAATAAGTTGTAACAGCAAAAGCAAAAAAAACAGGCGAGAAACAAAATATATACAATGAAACAGGCGACTTGGGGCCAGATGTAGGTAAATCATATTTACCGACTCTTAAATACCGAATTTTACCGATTCGGTATTTAAGAGTCGGTAAATATGAAGGGGGGAGATGTAGGTAATTCCAGATGTGGAATTACCGAATCGTTAAAATTCGGTATTTACCGAATCGGTAAATACCGAATTTTAACGATTCGGTAAACTGTGAAGCCCATACGAATCAATGGGAAATACCGATTCGGTAATTACCGAATCGGTAAATACCGAATTCTGCAAGGGTGCAGGGGGTGTCACTTTGACACCCTCTGGCACCCCACAAATAGGCATGTGCGCCATGTGGCACACAGACATGCCCTTAGGGCATGTCTGTCTGTCACATGGCTAGGTGTGCATGCACACATGTGCATGCACACCTGAATTCGGTATTTTAACACCCGTATTTGTAGGGCCTTTGGGACTCTGAAGAGTCCCACCTACATCTGAGATTTACTGAATCGGTAAAAATACTGATTCGGTATTTTACAGATTCGGTAAATTTACCGAATCGGTAAATTTACCGATTCTGTAAAAATGTGCCCCTACATACCGAAAACCCATTTACCGGTCGGTAACGGCCGAAATTGGCCGTTACTGGTCGGTAAATGGCTCCTACATCTGGCCCTTAGAGTACTGAGCATACATAATGTATATAGGCAAGATAGTCCAAACTTTGTGAGATCAGGACTCCTGCTGAAGGTGCCTATTCAGTAACCACAAGGAGATAATGGACAGAGCGCTGAAACTTTTAGGAGACTCACCCCCCGTCACAGATCTGGGTTGAATCCATCATCGTTTTTTAGCTCACTTTGCCTCTCTTTTTGTTGAACTTCTGCGGCTTCAAAAGTAAAGAGTTAGAACTTCTTAGAGAGCGACTCCCTCCTGACCGTTCACGTTTTTCGCCAGGTAGACAGGAGTGTTGTGATGAAGAGCCTCATGTGTCATGCAGGCTATCTTAAACTGAGTTTTGGCTTCAAATGGGAGCCATTTCAGATACTTCAGATCTGATGTATTGTGGTCACGTTTACTGGATCCGTTGATGAGCCTAGCAGCTGAGTTTTAGAATGGCCCTTAACGGAGCATGCCTGGCTTTGGGTAGACCTGAAAGTGTGGCACTTCCGTAGTCTAGGTGGGAGATGACTAGGGATTGTACTGCTATGGGAGTAGAGAGACTGTAAGGGGCAATCAGGAGAAATTTAGTTTTGTGTGCATTTTGCATAAGTTTATTGTGGGTTAACCATTGCTGGGTTTTCAGTAGGGCGAAGTTAAGAGTTTTGACAACTTCAGGTGACCAAATTTTCAAGTATAATTGTGTGTCATCCGCATACATGTGGTATAGTATATTTGAGTTTGTAAGAATCTTGGTAAGCGGTTCCATGAACTAGTTGAATAGCATAGGTGAGAGTGTGGATCCTTGAAGTACCCTAATCAAGACCAGAGTAATGTATGACAGGGTTTGATTGACTTTGATTCGCTGAGCTCTATTATAAAGGAAAGAGGAAAACCAGCTCAGGGAGGAACTAGATGAATCCATCCTTTTCTTCAAAAGGTTAATCATGTTGTCATGTTTAACCGTATCAAACGCAGAGGAGAGATCAAAAATCATTATGATCAAGTAGTCTCAAGGCATCATCCATTGTGTGTGTCAGAGCCGCTTCAGTGCTATTACCTGTTCTGAAGCCAGATCGAGGAGCTGAAACTGTTCGATGTGGTTGCAGAGTTGCAAGTGTACACATTTCTCTACAAGTTTTGCTAGTGTCTTAGTATCAGTAATAGGACAGCAATTGTTGAGGTCAGACAAGTCAGCATTTGGCTTTTTTTGTGATTGGGGTAAACTGACCTATCTTTAGACAATCAGGAATCGTACCATGGGATAGAGAAGCACTGACAATCTTAGACCAAAGTGGGTGTATCGAAGATCTAAGGTCTTTATGAGTTTGACGGGTAGAGGATCTTTAAAGTTGTTAGAGGGTTTAATTGATATTATTGTCTTGAGTATCTCAGCTTCCTCAGGAAGTTTGAAGTTAATCCATGCATCATTGTTTTTTGCTGTGAACCTACCAATCCCTCTAGATTGCCCTATCATCTTTAACCTCTCACTCCTCTTTCACTGAATTTGGCCTTTCCAGACTTCACAACTCCAAGTCCCGCCTATTCACGATGACACAAGGCCATCATTCCTTTTCACCTCCTTTTCTGAAACAGCTCAAACTAAGAATACAAGTACAAAACATTTATTTGGTGACCTCCCTGCACTGAGGATAACCGCTTCACCCTAGCACATTCTAATTCTAAGTAAAACATGTCTGCTCCATCCGTCACCTGTCTAGGGTGGTGAGATTTGGCCCAAACCCTCAGTTGCTGATTTTCCAGCAGAGAAACATGGGTTCTAAAAACAGTTTTGGTAAGTGTGATCCTGGGCAAATAACTTCATCTACCTGTGCTTCAAATTGTAAAACATTGGATATAAGCAAATAACTGCTGCCTCGCGTGTGCCTCGTTGCTTCTCCTAAAATAATTTTGGGTTGCACCTGAACACTGTGCTACTTATGGAAACCTTATGTCGAAAGATTCATTGTTCTTTGGATGCCTTTCTATATCTCATCTTGGATGGTGGTCCAGGCGAATGCTCCTAGAGGAAGGGGCAGTTTTCTGCGAGTTGCCTGCAATTCTTTCCAATGCACCAGAACAGTCTGGAATGTGTGCTCTTCAGTCATCTTTTTAGTTTTGTAAATCTGCTTAAAAGTGTCTCCTGTGAATCATATATGTGAACATGTCATATACAATGAAATGTAAATGTATACTTGTAAAGCGCACTGTTACTCCATCACGCAGTGTCCTGGCGCTGTATACCGCTGGGGAACTCGTCCTGGCTTTCCCTGTGAGATGGTCCCTCCTGGGCTACCCCAAGGTGAAGCCAGGCATCCCCGGCGCTGCTGGGGCCGTTGTGGAGATTAAGCAAGCTATTGCCCAGAGTTGCAGAGTGGGACCCATGGTTAGCTTAGGCACCTAGGCAAGAATTATCGAGTCCGCGGGCATTGACCCAAGACCCTGCCGCTACGGGAATTGAACCCTGGTCCCGGGCCGACCTCTGCTTCAGGGTCTGCCGCTTCTAACCAGTGAGCCACACTTCTCCAAATAAAAGGTATACACTGCAATTTATTGTGGTGCCGGTTCTTCTGATTTATGACCGCAAAGCTTACTGTTCTACTTGAGGGAAAGACCCTTGGTTCAAAGTGCAAGGACCCACCATGCGTGTGTGCCTGTGTGCCAATGCCACGAGCAGGTGTAGAGACACAGATAGCGTCCCTGAAGCTAAGCTCCTGTCTGAATGCTGATCTAAACTGGGGCACAAATTCAAATGGGGTCGGGTTAAAATCGGGATGAGTGATGCTCCTGCGATGCAAACTACTAAATCATATATATGAGGTCACGGCAAGTCACATTGCATGGCTTTGAATGGCCTCATAAATGGAGTAAAGCAAGGCTGAGCGTATTGGTGTGTTGCTTTACTCTGCACTAGGGAAGCGCTCCGTGGGCGTTGCGGTAGGTTTTCCCACGATTTTGATGTTTCCCCAGATTTATACAACCTTACCCCACCCCAGGGGAGGGCCAGTGAGGAGAAACAACTTTATTTCCCCTCGTTTTTATCTCCTAAGTGTGTTGCATTCTGCAGCACACATAGACACAGGAAAAAGCCTACCAGGATTATTTTTGAGCAGGAAGGTGCCCCTTTCTACACAAAAACAATCCTGCCGACAACATCGGCACCCTTGCACTATGGTGCAAGGATGCCTGCGTTGGCACTGGGCTGCTGAAACGGTGCCAGCGCAGGGGGAAAGGACAGGAATGCACCATATCACTTTGGGATGGAGCAGCTCAGCAGGGTAACTTGCTGCGCTCGGCTACGCCAACACCTCCTAAATGAGGCCCCTAGTTTGAGAATACTGACACATCTGGGCATTTAAGCGTTTGAGCAGCGATTGCAGGGCGCGAGCCTGGTGTGTTCATGCTGAATAAATATGGCTTCTTAGTTTTGTAGAACATTAGCCGTTCTCAAGCTAATTGTGACAACGTATAATTTATAATTTGTAAGAACATAAGCGCAGGCATGAAATGTATTTTCTAGGAGCCCGTTTCCCGTGCTCATGCTGGGGGCTGCCTTCCTTTGATTCTACCTCATGTCTCTCTCTCTAACCACCCTATTCTTCCTGTCTCTTTATCTCGTTCTTGCAGGTTCTCTTTCGCCCCTGCTTTCTCTGTCACTGTTTTCCCATTTTCTCTTCCCTTTTTTTTGCATTCCTCTCTCTTGTGCTAGATCAAAGTCTGATGATGAAAAATAAGACCCGGTCTCCACAACGAGTGCTGGTGCCCACCACCATGGTCAATTAGAGGTCACCAGGGGTCGCACCTGCAACCTCTGGCTTGTTCTTTGCGGCGATGCGGCGAGCGCAAGGTAAGTGGTTTAGTTGTTTTGTTTATTTATTTATTTCATATTACTTATGCTGTCATCTGTCGACTTTCACCACCCCTCACCCCACCTCTCCCCGCCTCACTACTCTTACGTGTGCGAGCCGCTACTGCACTGTTAGCGGGTATAACTACTGTTAAGAACCTTCAAAAGTCAGGCAGAAAGAACACAGTGCATCTTTCCCCATAACGTTATGCCCAGTATAAATCAGTAAATATGCAACATCCGAAAGCCATTGCCTTGAGTCAGTGTATTTTCGGCGAGGGGCACAAGTTTGAATGTGCAATAATATATATGCCGTGATCACCATCTAACGTCTTGCTTCTTCCTCTTGAGCAACTACTCTCTCAGAGAGCCCCGCATATCCTGGGACAAGATCTTTATTTATTTATTTATTTATTTATTTTATGCGTTTTTATATAGCGCTGACTTTACCCGAAGGGGTCAGAGCGCTTCACAATAGGAACGTTAATGATACATGAGGAGAAAATTACAAGTGAACAAAGTACAAAAGCGAACGTTAACTTACATGAGGTAAAAGTGACAATTGTGAGCAAACAAAACACAAGAGGTAGCAAACGGTGCATTACAGGAGGAAAAAGTGACATGTGTGCAAGTTAGAAAGGCGTACAAAGTAGAGGTATAATACTGCAGTAAATGGCAGACACTCAAACACAAGAACAAACGTTACGTAGGCAATGGTGGCACTTGTGCAAGTATCTAAAGCAAACAAAATGTAAGAGGTGTCAAACAGTGTGTTACAAGAGAAAAGTGATGTGTGCATGTTACAAAAGAGTACCAAACACAGGTAGAAGGATAATTCTGCAATAAATGGCAACCAGTCGTCTGAATCTATGGGATTTCTTGCACACAGACCAATACATCTTGCGTCCTTGTCAAGGTTGAGCAAATGCTGCTCCGATATGCCTGTATCTCTGGGCATCCCTAGGGCACATCTGCCATGAAGTGAGAAGCCCAAGGCACATGCAATGGTCCAGCTTGTGCAAAGACTGCAGTCTGTGATAATATCACTGTAAAAATATGAAATATAAAAACTTGTGCCTGCTGTTAATGGATCATCCATTTATCTCTCCACGTGCCCTTTCTAGGCTGTGTTTAGATAAAATATCGAGTAGTTTCTAGGCAGAACAATGGTTCAGCACGTTGAACGGTGGCTGTGTAAAAGGCATGCAGTCACAACTGCAAATCTGAGACGTGATCGAATTCTCAGCATCTGTGTCATTATACCATGATAATTAACGAATCCACAGGAGGCAATTTGGTTTGTGGAGTGTGCTTCACACATGCCGAACATATTTAGAGTGTATAAAACCAAACTATTATACATTCTCAGAATATTTTGCCTGTATTCTGTTTGCCTCTGCTATTCAAATCAATGGCTAATCAAGCATGACGTCAGTGGAGGCACAAGTTGGAAGAACTAATCTCTGCAGACAGAAACTGGAAGATTTAATGTCTGCAGCCACAAACTGGAAGGGCTAATGACTGCAGCTAGAAACGAGGGACAATGACTGCAGCTACAAACGAGGGACAGTGCATGCAGAAACAAACTGTAGGAACTGATAAATACGGATGAAGACACTGAAAGCACTACCATCTACAGATCCAAGCTGAAGAACTAATAAATACAGAAACAGGCTGGACTAACTAATATTTGCCATCACAGGATTGATAATCTAATGTTAGCAGACACAGATTGGAATATGCAGACAACACAACTGGAAGATCTAATACCTGTAGACACAAACCAGAAGATCTATTATCTGCAGACCCTAACTGGAAAATTCATGTCTGCAGACACACAACGGAAAGATCTATCATCTGCAGACCCTTGCTGGAAGATTTAATGTCTGGAGACACACAGCTGGAAGATCTAACATCTGTAGGCACAAACAAGATCTATTATCTGCAGACCCTAGCTGGAAGATTTAATGTCTGGAGACACACAACTGGAAGATCTAACATCTATAGGCACAAACAAGAAGATCTATTATCTGCACACCCTAGCAGGAAAAATTCATGTCTGCAGACACACAGCTGAAAGATCTATTATCTGCAGACCCTAGCTGGAAGATTTCATGTCTGCAGACACACAACTGGAAGATCTATTATCTGGAGACCCTAGCTGGAAGATTTCATGTCTGCAGACACACAACTGGAAGATCTAACATCTGTAGGCACAAACAAGAAGATGTATGATCTGCAGATCCTAGATGGAAGATCTAATGTTTGCAGACACAAACTTGAATGATCGATTGCTTGCAGACACAAACCGAAAGTACTGACATCTATAGACACTATTGTGAGCAAAAAACGGCCATATTTACAAAAGAATGTCTAGCGCGGTGCTATGCCAAATTCGGCAGCACCGTGCTCTGATTTTTGAAACGCAGGGATGCATTGTATTCTCAGGAATACGTTGCACCGCTATGTTTAGCATAGTCAAGTCAAGTCACAAACAAAGTTTATTTAGACCATTGATCTTTAAACCACAGTTCGTCATTTAAAATTTACATCTTACAAATTCATATTCTTAACAGTTAAAAAAGTCATATTATCCTAAAAATTACATTTATCACACTTTAAAATCAGAAGTTCATTTGGATTATGGAGCTACTGGGTACATTTAAGCCTCCAATCTTTCAGGGAACTTATACACACCCTGCATGTATTTCCCGATAGCTATCGCGATATCTAAGTTTTCCATATCAACTAGTAGCTCCCGTGCTTGTGAACGCTCCTTAACATCATATTTTAAAAATATCGGTCGCAGAAACTGTTTACGTAAATTTAAAAATATATAACAATCCAATAAAATGTGTAGAATATTACATTTCTTTTCTAATTTACAAACACATTTGCCATCCGAATGCGTTAACGTGGCTTTTATTGCGCTATTTGCAAATATCGGGTTAATACCTATTCTTCGCTTAAAAACTTCTATTCTTAGCCAACGGTTCGGTAACAAATCTATATAAGGAAAGCTTACATCTTTCTCCCAGCCTGAGCACATACATTTTACAGAGTCTTTCTTTTTCAAATACTCTTGGTCAGTTACCCTTAAAGTGTATTTACCCTGCGCTTTAAGTACATTCTTTATTACATTAATTTGGAGTGTCCTAGGGTCAATGTTCACATTTAGGTGATCGCAGATGGCCAGGAGTTTTCTTCTCGTTTCCTTGGCCCATTTTAACTCACTGGTCTGTATTTCTTTCATGCACCATTGCGACACCTTTGTAACTTCCCCCTGCCCCAACCGATTCCAAAATCTGAGGAAGTTCTGCTGCACCTGCACATTCCATGCGGTTAGGCCTAATTCTAGTCTGACTGCCTGGATCATTACCGACCCAGGTAGAGACAGTAGGGGTTTTAAACATTTCCCCTCCTCTTTGTCCCAGGAGCTTTCACCGTCAATGCAGAGTACTTCCGCCCCATATTGGAATCGCGGGGGGATCATGGCCTTAAAGGCTGTCAATAGAGGTTTGTGGGACATATCCCCATAACAATGGTTAAATCTTTTCAGTCCACATACCGCTAGGTGAGCTTTCAATTTCTGTGCTTCCAAATGCGTGCCCCACTGCAGTGTTCTTGTAAACCATATTCCAAGGTATTTGTATTCGCTTACAGTATCCAGTTTAGTTTGGCCCAAGTGCCAACTAAACTTCGTCCTCTTCTTCCCAAAACACAAAATTTTTGTTTTGTCCATATTTACTGTAAGTCGTTTAGCGGTGCAATAATCATTGAATACACTTAGCTTCCTCTGAAGCCCCACCTCAGTTTGATCCATTATTCCCCCCTTTTTTATACAACGGTCTAATTATGGCCCCTCTCCAGGATTTGGGGAAGTGGCCTGAATCCAGAATTGCAACAAACATATGGGATAAAAATCCTGCCCACCAATCTATCTGATTTTTAATTAAGACGGCGGGAAGATTATCGGGACTTGCTGCACGTGATAAATTCAACTTCTTAATTGTTTCTTTTACTTTCTCTACAGAGAAACCAGCTTTTAACCCTCCTATATTCCCCGTCCAAGTTGGTCTATTCATCTCGATGTCCGCGGTCCTATTTGCTTTATATAGGTCACTTAAATGGTTTACCCATGCTGCCTCTTCCACAACACAACTCATAGCACCCGGCACCCTTCCTGCGGCTTCCTGTATCAACCTCCAGAAACCTTTCATATTTTTATTTTCAATTGTCTCTAGAAGAGTTCTCCAACATTCTTCTTTATAGATCCTTTTCTGCTTCCTTACTAGAGATTTATATTCTTTCTTTAAATTGAGTAGGAGCTCTACAATCCCAGGGTCATAGCTTTTCCTCAACCGTCTCTCCAGTTTTCGAATCACACTTTTTTTACTCTTACATTCTTGATTAAACCACCTGGACTTTCCTTTGCTGGGCTGTGTTTTTACCTTTGCCGGGCTGTGTTTTTACCTTTGCCTGTTCATTATCTTTTAGGTACACTCTAAGACACTGCACCACTTGTTCTATTTTATCCTCATACCACTCTACTTGCTGACCTTCGATCCTGTCCTTCAATAAATTTTGTTGCAAACATGCCAGTTTCTCAACATACTCATCCGTCAGTTTTGTAGTCAAACGCTTGGGATATTCCACATTTTGGGGGATCACCCTTTCACAATTCCTTAAAGCCCCCCCTTCATTTTCACAGTACAAGGCATTATGATCGCTATCCCTGCGTTTGATTACTTGAAACTTTTTTACCAGTACATAGTTCCAAGCCTGGATAAAGATATAGTCTATAGGACAGTGTTGATTTCCTACTCTAAAGGTCTGCGAGGCTTGGCGATCGGGATCCATCCTGCCATTTAAACATACTAAACCTTTAGAACCCAAGAACTTCCCAAGGGCTTCATCCTGACTGGAGGTTAAACACACTGGAAAGTCTGCTGGCCCTATATTATAGGCACTCAGCATATCTTTAAACCAACAGTCTATCCTTCCAAAATTTAATTTATGGTTAAAGTCTCCCATTATCACCAAAGTGTCCTTCCCATACTTTTCTATTAGGTCAATTATATCTTTCTTGAAAAGACCTAATTCTATATCATATTCTTTTTGCGACCCCCATTGAATATATACATTAATAATAATCAAATGGGCGTCCTTCCCTTCAATGCCCGGATGACATACCTTGCAAACCAATAGCCATTTACATAAAGAGTTAATTAGTTTGGTCTCTTTCACAAGCCTAGTTGAGGCAAGAGTCATAATACCCCCTGAGGGCCGACCACATTTTTTCTTTTTGCTGGCTACCTTGTGAAATTGCACAAACCCTTCAACTACCTGGGTGTTGCCGCATAGCCAAGTCTCCTGTAGGCAGATAATATCAACGTACTTTGCCACCTGGTTTAAGCCATCAGCCTTCGTTGTTCCTCCCAAGCCATCTATATTCCATGGGATCAATTTCAGGCTATGCGGCAACTCAGTAACCTAGTCTATCTCACTGAGGCACCCTGACTCGTTTAAATCCCATGAGCAGGCACTATTATCTATGCCCCAGCTACCCCAAACATTTCTAGACTTCGGGTTCTCTACAGCTATGGTGATGTTAGCCTTCTCCCCCGACCCCTAGTTTCCAACCTCACCTGTCTTTCCCCCAAACCTGCATGGAACCTCAGAAAGCCGCCATCTTGCTGTTTCCCTCCGTCTACTTCTTCTTCCGGAATTACCCTTAGACCTTCTTTTAGGATTTCTTTTTCTGCTTTTTGTATTGCCGCTTTAACAAGCCCTGAGTAGACTAGGACCTTTGTATATTCGGCACCATTCTTATCCCTACCGAACCCTACCTGTCTCAGGTCCTTTGTATCAATTTCTTTCAGGGACGGACATTTTGCAAACGAATATAAGAGTTGGGAGCGATTTGGTGGGACTACCTGTCCTTGTTTTTCCCTTCCATACACTCGCTCCTTGGGTTTCAAATAGATCCACATTGTATTATTGTTGCTTCTGTTTGAGGTTTTTAAATCCCAAACATTTCTTCCCTCCTGTACCTTTGTTCCGGGGGGTGTGTCTGCTAAGTTACCTCCAACAGCTGCACTTCTTTGGGATTCTTTCCCACCTATCTTTTTGCCGGTAAATTTAGCGTTCCCCACATCCCTAGGGGGTCTATTCGTATCTTTTCATGGAGCCCTTTTCGTTTCAACTTGAGCCCCTGCACCTGTAGGCACAATTTGCCTCCCAGTTTCCCTTATTTCTCTTCCCTTATTTTTCCGCAGGACATTTTCTTTGCTTATTACCTTAGCCTGCCTTTCCTTGCTCTTCACTTTATTTTGTTCCTTCTGTCTTTCCTGGGCATAGGGTGGCCTTTTCTGGAAGTACCTAAAGTTCTGATGTTTAAAAAAGTCTCCCCGCCTCCTTACCAACATAGGCCATCTGAAGATATAAACGTCATTCTGGGGACCACCCTCCCCTATTTGCTCTAAGTTCCCTTCAATGTGCTCTATGTTCCCTTCGGTGTGGCCCTCTGTTGCTGGGTCATGTACAGATCTGACCATTGTGAGCATCAGTCCCCTTATCCCCTGCAATTCCTCTATCATTTTCTTAAACTGTATTTCATGATTGTTTAACAGGGTATTATTTAGCACGGACACCTCTAACAGACCTTGCAGCATTTTTTGTAACATCAACATAATGTCTATCATCGAGGCAGAGGATGAAGTTGTAATGTCAATTCCCAAAGATCCATTCCGTAATATTTCGTTTAGGGAGTCTAAGAGTTTTTGACTTTGGTTTTCTACTTGAGTCATACTTCTATCAAAAATAGTTCTTGCAGCAGGGTTCGACATATTAGAGCAGTCCCCCACCTCTTTGGACCCAAACCCTACCGAACCTTCCTCCTCCACCCTAAATGAAGAAAAGATCCTTGGGGAGGATGATAGTCTTGGTTCAATGGGCTGTATCCTGCTGCTTAGCTCACTCTGAATAAAGGAGGGATCCGCAGTCTCCACGACGTCTTCTACGCTTGGTATCTTCTTATTAATTTCATGGACTTGGGCTTGAACTTGACCTTTTCCCGGTGTAAGTGTTCTCTTAAAGTGCTTCCCCACAAAGTCTTTTATTGATTTGGACACTAGGCCGCCATCTTTCTTGCAACCTTGTAGTTTAATCTCAATAGTCGCCTTCTTGGCAATTTTTTTCCTCTCCTTTTTATCATCTACCCCGGATGAAATCGATATAGCCTCATCAGGCCCTTCTGCGACTGCTGTTATGTTGAACTCGTGAGCTTTTTCCAGATGGTCTAAGCATATTTCCTTTGGCTTTGCCTTTCTTGGGGCCATATCCAACTTCTCGCTTATTCCGTGGGTATTATCGAGGTTTTGCCAGGAAGAATAGCCTTTCCCCTATTCAATTGGGGGGCCTCCAAACAATTTGGGCTTTCTCCTCCCGCCCTTCTTCTTATACTTCTTTCAATTTACTTGCACGCTAATCCAAATGGTTTAAAACATGGTTTAAAAATGTAATATATTGTATAAAATCTATTATCACTTACCTTCCCTGTGTGCTGACTAGCTGGCTGTGGCTGACCCAAATTTTTTTCTGTATGCTGCCTTAAACCTGCCCAGGGGGCCCCAATATCGGGTGTCTCCCCGGTGTTTTTAGGCTTCTTTATCAAAGTTCTAAAGAGAGAGCAAGTTTTTGATGCTCCCTTGATCACAGCTCGGGATTCATGCGCTTCAGCGCCCCCAACTGGCCCACCTGCACCAGACGAAGGACCCAGGGCAGGGGGGGTTGGAACCCTCGGGAGCAGTGGCGTATGTTTAGCATAGGACTGGTGCAAAAAAAAGCTGCCTAGCGCCAGCGCAGGCACCCTACCCCCATGTTGCATGGGTGCCTGCACTCCAGGGGCGATTGTTTATGTGCAGGAAAGGACACCTTCCTGCACATAAATAATCAATACTGGCGATTTGCTTTTTCTATTCGTGCTGCAGAATGCATAATTAATAATTCTCCTCGTATCGCCATTCTAAGACCAGGTATTCCTTGTCGTTAGTTTTTGGTGCCGTCTCAGACTTGTATATCTGGGGCAGTATCTAAAATCAATGGGTGCTGCGATGGAACGCTCACAGCAACACCCATTGTACACCGCTTTGCTGTGGAGGACTGTGGCAGAAACTGGCATATTTACAAGGCGGCGTTAAGCCACGTTAAGTGGCTTAGTGCCACCTTGTGAATATGGGAAATGGCGCTACGCAGCCAGAGTGTTAAAAAAAGCGGTGCTCCGGGAGCGAATGGGGTTTGTAAATATGCCCCTTTGTTAAAACAGTTGTAGAAACAAAGGTCATGGCACTACAAGGAGAAAAACACAAATATATAAATGCAGGACTCAGAAGTACATGGGCAGATCACCCAGAAATTCCAAGTTGAGTGGAAGGCCTCATAATTTAGAAGAAATATTGTTGTGCCATAGGGCCTTTTATCTCTCACTCACTAAAGCTGGCTTTTATATCAGACCTTGGCACAACAGAAGCTCAGGGACACATGAAGCCCATAAATGAAAACCTGCAGTAAAAAGCTAGCCACTCCCCTCACATATACAATCCTTGCAGCACGGTTGGCTCCTGGGTTCCTTTACTTCGAATTCGAGACATTTTGTAGTCAGTCTTTTGGGATCCCAAAAGGAAACCTTCAGATGAAAATCCCTTTACTTCTTTAGTTTTGCCCTTTTCGTAAACGTAGATGAAAACATCTGTCATAAGCGCCGCTCAATTATCTTTTTCTTTTGATACTCGTGAATGTAAAATTGAAATAACAACGCATGCAAACCCAGGCAACTCTTGCTAAATAATAGGTCCAATTTGTGAACCCTCACAGCAAAGGATAATGGCCTGTTGTTCATGCACTACACTTAAGTGCTCTTCAAACATGGCTTCCTATATCCACTTCCGGTGGCTAAATCGTTTTCTAAATAAATGCAGTTGTTTTAATTGCTTGCTGTTGCCTGATTACACTATTGCGCCACAAGTTTGGAATAAATCACTTTGCATGTCTGCTTTAGGCCCTGGTGAAATTGTCATTACACTGGTGTAATCTCCTGTAATTACCGGCATTTGACTTTTTATTATTGCTATGCAAAATTCCCAAATTATGCTATTTATTATGCCTTGTCATTTGTCACGTTATTTCAAGCCCGTTCAAGTAACAATTATGTTGCAGGCGCATAGGAACAATGTGAATTAACAAAACATGGGCGGCTGTTTACAGTACTTGTATTTTTTTATGCTTTATTTAGAGCAAAATGTGTCCTTGCATCCAAAATTTACATGATGACACTCTAAAATACAGCACTAAATGCCAGAATTACAGTTTGCATAATTTACTGTACTTTCATGTAATTTTTCTGAAATTTCGCATAATTATGCAAATACAAATTACACAAATTTTATTCAGCCATAGTCTGCATATAGTGAATAAGTCAATAAAATGACAGGGACATAATAATAAGAATACATCCTTTCTAGGTTTCCGACATGGCCCCCATCTTATTTTTAGATTGTATGTTGCAGGCAAAAATGGTTTTACTGTGTTTTAACTGTTCAACCATTTCACATAAGTCCTAGTGCTATATATTTGAGCTAGTATAGAACCTTTATTTCTGTGTGATTTTGAGGTGTTACCATGTTTTTGTAGCAATATGTTGTTTTGGAGTCTTTTTAAGCAATATATAATCCAACAGCCTAGCTCCATCTTTTATTTGTGTTGCCCTTGGATACTGACTTGTTGTTTTATGTTGGAGCCATCTGTTTCCTAACCCCATTTTGATGACCTCTTTTCTTTTATAGGCATATTTGTTACATTACTTGTGGAGGAATAACTCCTCCTCATCCCTGCTGTTGGCAGCTGGGTCTTTGGAAACAGGGACACAATATTCTTGTATAATTTTACAAAGCTTCCCAAGTTCTTTTTCATAACAATTTCTCCAGGTCCTTAGAGTGCCTCAGCTCTACAGTGACATCCCACACAGCTGAATACAGTATTAATCTTGCTGCCTGAGAAACTGATGGTTGCCAGACACTTTCAATATATTTTACCTGCTCCACGTCAACAACTTCAATGGCTCATTTCTAATAGATCAAAGCCAGTGAATGCCAATGCGGAAACAATATTGTCCCCAAGGGCCTGATTATGAGTTCGGCGGATTAGATACTTCTTCACTAAAGTAACGAAAAACCCGTCAGCCATATTATAATTTTGATTGGATATAATGGAATTGTAATTTGGCAGATGGGATAGCAGTCACGTTTGTGACGGAGTAACCCTGACCGCCAAACTCGTAATCAGGCGCATAATATTTAACGAAAAGCAGTAAATACATTTTGCACCAAGTGTAAATCTTTTACATATTCAGTGGTTGTCCAGAAAATCTGGCATGGATTTGGCTCTTGAATTCCAAGCTTGGAGACCCAGATTTGTTATGTATTCCATTGGATGTTCTCCAGCATTTATCATCTGCAGTACGCATGAGCTCAAAGTTGCTTCTACCTCACAACTGAGCTCTATGTCTAACCAGCCTTGGGCTGCTTCTGTCCCGATTCATAGGACCTGGCTCGGCAGTTCGGGCTGGACTTTTCCCATTGGAGCAGGACCAAGGCTGATTTGTATGAGAATGGTCTACTATGAGTTGGCGTGTTGGCCTCTGAATGTTACCCGAGAGATTGGTAATGCTTCGACGATTTGCAAGCGTTCCTCCTATCACGTTCTGTGTGTTCTATGGACATAGGAGGAATCATTTTGTGCCTGTGGGCAAATTTCACACCCAAGCCTCGATATTAACCCCTTCCATGCTTATGACGAGCTCAGCTCGTCATGAGGCACAGTAGAGCTGTGCTCATGACAAGCTCAGCTCGTCATAACTGCCGCGGCCCTCCCACGCACGGCTAAATCCCCGCCTGTGCGGGCATTCTAATGGAGTTGGCAGAGTCGTGACGAGCCCAGCTCGTCATGAGCACAGCTCCACTGTGCAGCATGACGAGCTGGGCTCATCACGAGCACCGCGGCGCCGCGCGCAGCCCCTCTCCCCCCTGCACCACTGGGGAATAATCCCCACGTGGAAGGGGTTAAATCTCACCAGCCATGATATTGTCAGTTGCTCAGTGGTTACTACCCATTCAGGCCTTCGTTAGACCTGAGGAGAATCACGATTCAGGTCTAAACTAGGCCCAGGCAGAGGTTTTAATTCTGACGGCAGAGTCGGTGGAATTTTAGTAATTCCTCGTTACTCTTGTAACACGGAATTACTTGAATAAATCAATAAAGTATGCAGTGGTTTCTAAAGTTTAGAAACCAGTGCACACTACTTGGAGCCCTTGAATACTCTTCAGTAATTAACTTGTAAGGGCACTGAGTGATATATATACAGTGGTTTCTAAACTATAGAAGCCACTGCATTTCACACTCACAGGCACCCTTCATAGTCTACAGTGGTCGCCAAGTGATATGCAGTGCTTTCTAAAGGTTAGAAACCACTTCATACCACTCAGTATGTTTGGCTGCACTATGTTCATAGTGCAAAATGCCCCCTCACATCTTTTTTTGGATGCAGGGTGCATTTAGTACTATAAAAACAGCGGAATTCCACAGAATCTCGCTGAATTTTAATGTAATTGTGCATGATTCTGCAGAATGAAACTCCGCCATTTCTGCCCACCCCTAGTCAAAACACCTCTATGTACATTTGCACATTTCTACAAAGAAGAAACATTTTAGGTAAATAATGAACTCTCTATTGTATTCATGTATAACATCTGCTCCTCAAGGGTGGCGCATTCCACAGGAGAAAATCCTGCCACCTGCTGATTCTGATATTTTTCATGAATGTTTCCACAATCTACATCTTCTGTTAACAATAAGGGGCCCATTACGATGTCGGTGAGAAAGGCTCTGAACGGCAGTCAGAAACATTATTGACTGACTGATTTTGATGGAAAGGTAACGTTCAGTCAGTCCCATTCGGTTCTGACCAGCATTCGAAGACTCCAAGTCGGTCTTATTGGACCTTAGAGCAGCCTTCAACATGGTCTCTCATCAGAAACTGATTTTGCAACTGAAGGAGGCCGGTCTGCAGGGATAGGCACTTAATTGGCTGGTCAGTTTCCTTGACCAACGCACTCACACCATCAACTTTGGTCCATTCCATTCACAAACCTTGAAACTCACTAAAGGAGTGCCCCGGGGCTCTTGTTTGAGCCAAACTTTGTTTAATATCTATATGGCCCCCCTTGCCAAGGTTATTAGGGAGTACAGTTTCACTCCTTTTTTTTACGCTGACAATACCCAATTGCTACTGTCCTTTGATAAGGACTCTGAGTCTATTTATCAGTGTTTTACTAAGGGGATGTCAGCTATTGCAGAATGGATGATGAACCACTGTCTGCAACTAAATGTGTCCAAGACAGAAATGTTGTTGTTTGGGTCAGCCCAGAATTTCTGGTCCAATGGGTGGTGACCTGCAACTTTGGGTTCTGTTCCTACTCCTACCTTGTTGGTAAAAAAAACCTGGGAGTACGCTTGGATGTGTTGTTACCCATGAAGGACCAAGTGATGACTACAGCAGGGACTTGTTACCATACACTAAGCCTTTTGCGCAGAGTTTTCCGATGGCTGCCGCTCTCTGTACGAAGAACCCTGATTCAGGCTTTGATCATTGGCCGCTTAGACTATTGTAATGCACTGCTGGCATCTGCAAAAGAGTCCCTACTAACCAGATTGCAAATTCTACAAAATGTGGCGGCTCGCCTGGCCCTAAAAAAACCACCTTGCACCTCTTCAGGACCATTGCTACAACAACATCACTGGCTCCCCATCCGCCAGAGAATTAATTTTAAGCTTTGTTGTCTCACCCATAAAGCTTTATATGGTGCGAGCCCCAGCTACCTGTCAGATAAATTAAAATCTACTGTCCGAATCGTCATCGTAGATCGGAAGGTAAAGGGTTGCTGGTGGTTCCCCGGTTTAAGAAGTTTAGAACCAGAGGCAAAACCGTTGTCCATCTATCCTCTAAATTGTGGAATACCTTGCCTGAGGAACTACGAAAATGCTCCAACTTACTCTGTTTCAGGAAACTCCTGAAAACAGCATTGATCAGAGCTTAAACCTGTCTGCCCATGTTTATCTGACTTACCTGCTCCTATAGCATGGAGATACCCCTTCGGGGGTGATTTCTGCTCTTTACAAATCCCAATACAAATACAAAGTCGGTCGGAGCCAAATCGGACAGTCATGGGCTACACTGACATTCATATACATGATACAAAAAGAAGGTAATAAGGCAGTAAAAATGACTCAAAGTTGTTGGTGGTCAACACAAAAGGACACTAGCATCATCAACTGTTTCACTATTATCTTTTCAAGCATATGTCTTAAAAACGAAGCAGCAAGACTAGGCAGTCCAAGGCAAAGAAATATATCATACCTTTCATCATGCAAATTACTATGACAAAAAGGGCAGTCACATAGTTTTTGGCAGACAATTGATGACCAAGGATTAGTAGTGGTAGGTGCTTGCTGTGCCAGCTTCACCTGCAGCATTATCTAGATATTGCAGGACATCCTGGAAAGTTCCACTTCTCCTCTTAAGAAGAGTTTTACTGGTATAATTGTTTTAAAGTTTGGTCGATTCTAAACTTGTGTGTTATGAACGGTGCCTGACCTGAGGACCAACTACTGGACCCAGAGCAGCCCCATCTAAAATGGACCCTATGCATGCTAGCATTGCCATGTATTACTTGGTGTGGGGCCCTTGTTGTCTAGGTGATGGAAACCGGTTCACTTGGGTTTCAAGACCACTGAGTCGACCAGACCCGGAGACATTGAAACAGAGGGCAGGCACCAGGCTATATTGTATCTTTTTGTCTGGCACTTCCGTTGTTTTGAAGGAACATGGCTTTAACCCAATGAGCCCTAAATTCAGTGAACACACCTGACAGTGACCTCCAGGATAACATTAGGAATTGGGCTCAGTACTATTTTAAAACCTAGAGCCTGGAGAGTAAAATGATTTTAAAAATATCTTGGAGGCATATGGTGGCACACCCTTCTTATTTTCACTGTGTATCATAACTTTAACAACCCTTTTTTAAAATATGAATGAATGAACAAGAACTTACTAGCACAACAGATGCTCCCAAGAGTGTCGCAAATCCTATTTTTCTTTTGAGAATTGCACTAACTGGAAATTGATTGACTTTATTGTGTGTTCTTTACTGTCATATTGTATTTACGTTTTGAATCCTTTCCACCTCCTATAATTAGCCCTAACTAGTCAATGTGGATACCCCTGATGAAGCGCATAGTGCTTGAAAGTAGTAAATTGGTTGTAGACCAGCAGTGTAATTATGTCGGTTGCCTTCGGACAACAGTGACCACCAATGGTTCTGACACAGTATACTTACACCTACCCACTGATAGCCCCAGCAGGCAAATAAAGGCCTCACAGGCATCATGAACACAAAGTGGCCCATCCGAGTGTGATGGGCAGAGTTAGGCATACATGAGATGGGGCGAACCCAAGGGGGCTTGCAGCGCTTCTACAGGAATAGAATAAAAAAGTAAATGCATACATAGGTTGTGATTGAATCATGTCACAATGTTAGATGTTCCTTACAGCAATCAGCTAGAAACAGTGAGACCTGGGTAGATTGTGTGAGACTGCATTTGGGAAAACCACAGCAACTGCAGTCTGTCTTCTGAAATTCTCAATATTGCTTTAAATGAAAGTATATGTAAATGTGCTGTTTCAGGGAATGCATCATGATCAGGTAGTTAGGAAAGAGGAGTGGGTTAGTAGCTTAAGTACTGATTTTAGGACCAGGGTTGTAATCCCAGACTCTAGCACTTGTTTGTAGATTTGTGAGATTCTGGACCAGTGGTCAAAGTGGACGGGATCAGAGAGGCCATATTTTTTTGATCATGAAGAATTGTTCCCCTACTTTTTGGAAAAAGACAACCTTCCCGGAACGGTTAATTCCGATAGTTTTACAAAAAGGCCTGGGTGCCTTCACTCTGCGAGCTAGTTCCCTCTTATCTATTGGCAAAGCTTGGGTCTTTTCAACAGTCCCCAAAACACCCCTCGAAATTAGCCTGGCCTTTTCTTCAGTTCATTTGATCCAGAGCATTATTGACCGGCAGCCGATAAGACTGAAAAATGGGACCGTCCCATAGCATATGTATAAAATCAGCATTATCACCCTGGGGAACATCTACTGAATCTTACGCAGCATCAGGCGGGCTCTGCTTAGGGTAGAGAATTGGATGAGTTTAAACAGAACAATCAGCATCTTCCCTACAATCTCTATAGGATAAATGGATGGAAGACATAGGTGATAAAATGATCCCACAAAGAATAGAAATATTATTATTTTGTTCACATATGACCTTACGCAATGTAAGGTCATATGTGAACAAAATAATAATATTTCTATTCTTTGTGGGATAATTTTATCACCTATGTCTTCCATCCATTTATCCTGTAGAGATTGTAGGGAAGATGCTGATTGTTCTGCTATGGCTTTATGAAACCAAATAACCGGCCGGCTTTTCTGTACCATAGTAAACAGTGTCTGCAAGACTGCGTAGAGGGGTGTTTTATCTTGTCTAATAGCCCAATGTATTTGCCCCACCCTGACTAAGCTGGCATGTAACATTAATTGGCCCACATGGATGCTTGCATGTTCCTGCAGCACCTGGAAACCTGCCAGGACACCATTCTGAAACAATTCCCCTAAAAGTGAGATTGCAACCTCTTCCCAGACTGCCAAATCTCTCATTCTGACAACTCCTTTTTAGGTTTCGCCTGGAGAACGGAGCGTAAGCTCCGCCTCCAAGAGAAATCTCTTGATTTCAGTAAGGACTCTGGAATACGCCCCCCTGTCCCATTGGCTAGCTCCATAAATGGAGGCTAGCCATTGGAACAGAGATCTGTCCGTCATTCACGGACCAGATTCGGGGGCGTTCCCGAGATTTTTTCCATGGGCGTTCCCTCTGTGTAGTCATCGGGCGGTGGGCGGGGTTTCTTTTTTTGTGTCCTCCGTGTTTGCTTTTGTCATTCGAGGCCGACCGCCGCCGGAAGAAGTCTTCCTCTGGTAAGTGCTTGCTGCGTCTGTAGTGGGGGCCAGCGTCTCATGTCGTCTGTGCCGTTCCGCCCCCCCCCTGTCCGTGCGCCGTTCCCGCCCCCTCCCCGTGTGTCCGTTCCGCCCCCCTCCCCGTGTGCCCGTTCCCGCCCCCTCCCCTTTCACTCTCCGTTGCTTGTTCTCTCGTCGCAACCGGCCACATCCAGGAGGCCTCGGGGCGGCGGGGAGCAGGCCGCGGGTGGATCCGGGGCCTCTCGTGGGCCTGCGCGCCGCACGCTGCCAAGCCATATGCGCCGCGAGGCAGACTGGGCCTGCTTTGTTCCTGCGGGAAAGATTGTAAACGAGACACTGAGCCGGCTACCGCGCGCTCCTCCCACCATTCGCGGGATGGGCTTGTTTAAGTTAGCCTGTAACTGCCTGAAGACTGTGTCATGCTATGTTTTTCCCCGTGGGGTAGGAGCTCCTCGCACAGCGTACGATGGCCCCTCCTCCCACCACTCGCGGGATGGGCTTGTTTTTGCTGGTGGTTGCTTCGGGAGTCATTACAGCTGCTGGTTCTCACTTTCGCCGTCTCCGCCCTTCCTCTGATGTGTTGTCTTAGCTCTCGTGTTCCAAGTCCCGCAGCTTGTGTTTTTGGCGCAAAGTTGACTTTCTATTAAAAGATTTGGAAAACATTGTGGGCCCGTCCAGGTCTGCTTTGGAGCACGTTTTGAGCTCAGGTGTGTTTATTTCTCCTGTCGCCACCTAAATTTGCTAGAGCAACAGTCAGATTTATTTTCGTGCCACAATAAAGCACGCATACTCTTGTCAGAGCAAAGCGATTTAAAGAGAGGTTCCATTGAATTCAGTGCCGGTCAGTCTTAAGGTGGGTGGCGTGTTACCACATTGCAGTCAGTCGAGGTGAGCCATTCCTGATGGATGAAGGTCTGCTACCTTGGAGATTTGCAATGTGCTGTTGCATTCACATAGCGCTTCATACCTCCGGCGATACGCCAAAGCGCTTAGTGATGGAAGGGTGATCACATTGAAGTGAACGGGGTGAACTGTTCTGAAGAGGCTGGTTCCATTAAAGCCAGTTGAGGTTACCACGATTCGCGCACCCAGCACTAGCACCTTTACCCCTAAATGCGCCCTCCAAGACTCATTGTGTTTACTTGGTCTGCTTTTGTGCATAACATGACCCGCGGAGCTGCGACTGCGTTTCAGCACATACACATGAAAAGAAAGGGCGATCTTGCGATGTGTTTGAACGCTCGGAAGTGTGTAGAATGTACCATTTCCAAGAGGGTGACATTGGTTGGCAGAGCGAGCGATTGCTCTGAGTTCGAGGGATGTGAAACGCCGCAGGGAAGATTATGTACCCACCTGCCAAGAAACCGTGCATTTTTTGTAACTCAAACAATCGCTCCTTTAATCATCTCCCACTCCCGGATTTGGCAGATATTGGCATATAAAGCAAAGTGGTTTGACATCTGTTGCGTATGCTGGGAGGTTTCATCTTAATAACAATGACGTGCTCCAAGCCAAAGTGTCCGGCAAGTTGTACATCCTGAGGGTGTGGCTTACCCCCTGTCTTCAAAAGTGTCATGCGTCCTAATGTCAGATGTCTCTGCTTGAAGTCAATTAGTTGAGATGCCTCCTACATAGAGGCGCGTGCCTGTGTCTCAGTGGGTTATCTGCCGCCGCCAGCACTCTGCACCTGCACTTCTTTCATTTGGAAGGGATTGCACCGGCACTTCTCAGCACTGCTCCCATGCTATTAAAGGGGGAGTAACATCACTTCTCAGGAGCAAACGTGCTCAAGGATAAGGAGCACTTACACTAATATATTTCCTTTTCAAGCACTGGTCTCCACTGTTTAGTGTATGGTTGCATTTGTATACGCTTACTACCCCTATGTGGGGAAAGACACACCAACACGGATAGCTGGCTACACTCCACAGGCTGCATGGTTAAAAGGTTGTAGTTTTTGTTCTGAGCCTAGTTGGGAAGTGCTTTCATATTGTGCAACATGACCACCAAAGTGCAGTTATCGAGTTACGGGACTGAGTGCTTGGCGGTGTTACAGTACTCAGCGCTTGGCAGTGTGATGGGGTATGTGATGGATAAGATGTGTAAATTACAAGTGTAATTATGAATACAACATGCAGGCAGCTACACAGCACCAGCCTAGCCTCAGGGGCTGCGGAATGCTGCGCACACGTGCACCAAGTAAGGGAGGCATTGAATACAGGTCATAGAACTTTGGAGCAGGGGTGCATGTTTCTGATACGTTCTTGGTGCCATGATGGCATTGGAGATGTAAAAAGACACAAACCGCAACATGCCAAGACACTGCAAAAATGGGGAGGCGTGCATTTTTTGTTTTTTACTTTAATCGGGGTACCTGGTGGAAAGTTCAATAGCCCAATTGCAAATGTTTTTTACTTAATTCATTTGTTATATTATCGGGTTTCCACATTCACTGAACTTCTACTGAAAAAAACAGCTGTCTCGGAACTTGTTTTTGGTGTGTAATGCTGAAAATACGTTTCACCAAATATGTTTTAAATTTTATCAGTAGAATTCTTATTGGCTTTTTTTCCATTGGTACATCTAGAGAACAACTTCCCCAAAACACACATGCTGCCATTCCACTGGGTCATGTAGAGACCTTTTGTAACAGGTGAACAAGATTTGACTGTATTTGAGAGCAGAATTTTAAATTTGTTGAGAAATGTCAGAAGCGGGTCTGAAAGGGAAGTTTCCACTTTTTATACAGGGAGTTTTGTGTAAGGTAAGTGGCACCGAGAGATTTAGGATGCTTCTCTGTGTGCCGCACTCTAAAATAAAATGCAGTGTTCAGACCTTTATCTCACCCCCCGTCTATCCCCCCTTCACCCGCACCAGTGCTTCGTGCAGCATGTGACCCGCACCCACATTCCAGCTGCACCCCTCCTTCCCCTGCAGTGCCCTCCAGCGACTCACCCAGTGTCTTGACAGCTCTGTTTTGGAAGCAAATCGCTCTTAATATATGCCAGACGTAATACTCTGGTTAATCCAAGAGAGAGCAGCCCCGCTTAGCTCCTCTTTGAATATTAAGGTGCGGTGAAGGATGCTGGCAAGCAGGGACCTGTGTGTGTGTGTGTGTGTGGCTCTGTGTGTGTGTGCAAATGCAATAGGTCTTGCATTTGCGAGAGCTAAAGCTATTGGCATTTTAAATGACAATGCCATTTATTTAGCTGTTTTCAAAACCAACCCATCAATAAAAAGTTTGTCATTTACAATGCCAATAGCTCTAACTTTTACAAAGGCGAGACCGTTGCATTGTAAATGCTTGTTGGGTAGGTAACCCTTTAAGTAGGTTCTCCGGAGGGATATGGCTTCATGTCATGTGTGAGTTGCAGAGTGTTCTGAAAACAAGCCCGGGCCACACAAAACAAGTGCAGGAGCGTCCTTTGGGGGTCGCCTTCCAGAGAATAAGGTGGTATTCAGCGCTCCATCCCACCATTGGTCCTCAGAGAATTCCATCTCCCACAGACTGCAGCCCGGCGCCCATTGTGACTGGGCTGCCATAGTTGACATACCCTTCAAAATCTGGGGTACTCAAACCCTCTTTGTCCACAGGCAGTGGTAACTTTTTAAAGTCACCCTGCATCTGGGAGACACCCAGATAAAATCACCCAAAAATGTCATCTATTTCAAGAAATCACTTCCTAGAAAGGATCCTAGGTAGATTGTCAAAATAGCAGGGCCATGCCAGCAACAGACAACGGGGTGTTGACCAAAATCCCACCCGAGACCATGATGAACGGATATCTGCCCCAACGTTACCCTCTAGTAACTCAGCCTCTGTATGGTAAGTTTTATTGCCCAAATATCTAACCATGGGATGCTCCCAAACTTCCTGTTGATCCAGACAGCAGGCAGTGGCCCATGATAGAGGCATAGGTAGAAAGCACAGGATTTATCCCAGTTAACACCTAAGCCTGATATCCCTTGAAAGGCCCTCCTGGTGCCTGACAAACAGGTATTGGACTCGCTAACACATATCAGGATATTAATTCAAATTCCAAAGCTATTCTAAATAAAACCCATTGGCACTTCTTAGTGAGCCAGTGACAACAATCCACTGGTTTGGGATCACTTCCGCCCCTCACGAAAAATCTATTTATCAAATTACGGTTTGGCGTTTTTTCCTCTAAGGATGTTTGCCTGCAAATGGCCCTCGGGGTCCGCCTCAGCGACTGAGTGCAAATTGTGTGGGTCCAAAACAGAAGACATTGACCGCTTCTTGTTTTTCTGTCCATATTACCACGGCCCAGGTGCAAATGGATTCTTCCTCTGTGCCTCATTTTGGGCTTTCACAGATGTTTGATTGCTCAATCAATCAATCATGACATTTATAAAGCGCACTACGCACCCGTGAGGGTCTCAAGGCGCTGGGGGAGGTGCTCCTGCTAGTGATCGAAGAGCCAGGTCTTGAGGAGTCTTCTGAAGGCCAGTAGGTCTTGGGTCTGCCGTAGGTTGGTGGGTAGGGTGTTCCAGGTTTTGGCGGCGAGGTGGGAGAAGGATCTGCCGCCTGCGGTCATTCTTCGGATATGGGGGACTGTGGCGAGGGCGAGGCTGGCGGAACAGACCTGGCAGGTGGGGGTGTAGAAGTTGAGTCGTCTGTTGAGGTATGCTGGGCCGGTCTTGTGTGAGAGCTTTGTGTGCATGGATGAGGAGTTTGAAGGTTATTCTCTTGTTGACGGGGAGCCAGTGCAGGCCCCTCAGGTGAGGTGTGACGTGGATGCGGCGAAAGATGTCGAGGATCAGACGTGCCGAGGCGTTCTGGATGGGTTGCAATCGTCTCAGGAGCTTGGCCGACGTTCCTGCGTAGAGGGCGTTTCCGTAGTCCATCCTGCTGGTGAAGAGGGCCTGGGTGTTTGTTCTTCTCGTCTCGGTGCGGATCCACTTGAAGATCCTGTGGAGCATTCGGAGGGGGTTGAAGCAGGATGAGGAGACGGCATTGACCTGCTTAGTCATGGAGAGGGTGGAGTCGAGGATGACCCCTAGGTTGTGTGCGTGGTTAGTGGGTGTCTGGGGTGTTCCTAGTGTTGTCGGCCACCAGGAGTCATCCCAGGCTGAAGGGGTGGAGCCGAGGATGAGGACCTCCTTCTGGTCCGAGTTCAGCTTCAGTCGGCTGTTCCTCATCCATTTGGCGACGGCCTTCATTCCTTCGTGGAGGTTGGTTTTGGCGGTGTGGGGGTCTCTGGTGAGGGAGATGATCAGCTGGGTGTCATCGGCGTATGAGAGGATGTTGAGGTTGTGCTGTTGGGCGACATGGGTGAGGGGTGCCTTGTAGATGTTGAACAGCGTCGGGCTGAGGGAAGAGCCCTGGGGTACGCCCAGATGATCTCGGTGGCATTGGAGCGGAAGGGGGAAAGGCGGCGCTCTGTGTTCGGCCAGACAGGAAGGATGTGGTCCAGTCCAGGAACTTCTCTTGGATCCTGGCGTCCTGTAGGCGTGTTCGTAGTGTGCGGTGGCAGACCATGTCGAATGCGGCTGACAGGTCCAGGAGGAGAAGGGCTGCTGGTTCTCCGGTGTAAAGCAGGGTCCTGATGTCATCGGTGGCGGCGATGAGGGCGGTTTCTGTTCTATGGTTGCTGCGGAACCCGGACTGGGACGGGTCCAGGATGCTGTTCTCCTTGAGGAAGCGGGTCAGTTGTTTGTTGACGATTTTCTCGGTGACCTTCACCTGGAACGGGAGCAGGGAGATGGGTCGTAAGTTCTTGAGGTCCTTGGGGTCTGCCTTGGGTTTCTTGAGTAAGACGTTGATCACAGCGTGCTTCCGGCTTTCCGGGAAGGTAGCTGTCTCGAAGGAGATGTTGATTACTTTCCAGAGATGGGGTGCGATGGCTGTGCTTGCTCTATTAAAGATGTGGTGAGGGCATGGGTCTAATGGTGATCCGGAGTGGATGGTGTTCATGATCTCGCTGGTGTCCTCATTGTTGATGCTGGTCCAGGAGAGTAGGCGGTTGGTGCAGGTGGTGGTCGTGGGGGTGGGGGTTGTCAGGCGGTCGTGACGTTGAAGCTGTCGTGGATGACGGTGGGGGCTCACAGGATTCTTTTCTCTGGCTTGTCCAGGGCTAGAGTGTTCACTATCAGCCAATACCTGCTTGCAACCTGGTTCCCACTTCCTAGAGTTCTTGCACTGGAGACATAGAAACACTACTAAAAACCCCAAACATCTAGTTTAACAAGAATCTTCTCTTATTCAAAGTATGATGTACAATAATTATACCTGACATCTGCTTCTTTAATGCACTTTGTTAGTTGTTAACATCTCATTCGTATTCTATTGTGCCATGATGGTATATTATTATGCAGTTTATTTAAATGGCATCTGATCTTTGTCTCTAATGCACTTTTTTAGCGCAATCCTCAGTTCTTGATATGTGTTTATCATTTGCTGTCTCACTTGTTGCTACAAAATGAGTATTTTATTGTGCCTGGATGGTATATTATTATGCACTCTATTCAAATGCCAATTTTGCTAATGTATTTTATGGGCGCAACCTGCGATATCTGATCTTGTAATTACTATCTGTTCTTTTACTTGCTTTGATGTATGTGTATCTGGTTTTACATTGTGCTTTTATGGCCTTCTGGACGAAATAAAGTTTTACTACTACCACTGAAATTATGCAATTATGCTCGCTAGCGTAATTAAGAACAATTTGTTGCAAAAATACAACCTCAGGAGAACAGGAACAATCAGATAAGAGAGCCCGCGTGGCTGTCGGCTGCTGCTTTTCGTGTTCTTTTGCATTTAGAGCTACTTTCTAACGCAAAAGCTTCCTCAGGTCCATTTTTGAACGCAGTGGTGCATTTTGAGCTAAATGCTGGGTTACACTCCTCACATAATTACGAATAATACTGTGTAGTCTCCTGGTAATTTCTCAAACTTATGCAAGAGGAAATTATGTCTGTGAATTTTCGCTTTGTATATTAGGCCTTGACATTTTATGACTAAGGAGAATGTTTGATCACTTTTGACTGTGAAATTTTAGCTGTGTTTACCATGATGGACATTTAAGGGTCATGAGGATGTTCGGACACCTATGACTGTGTAATTATCACTTCGTTTATTTTCTCCTGCTGTGATATTTTATGTATATGATTCCCTCTCTTTGGTTACTCTTGGTTGTTTACATGTACCCTCTTGCCATATATATTGTAAAGTGCTCTGATACCCCCGGTGGTCATGTTCACGCTATATATAACTTTATAAATAAATAAATACAAGTTATTTATACACACACATAATAAGGGGTTAGCACGCAGCGTAGATTCAAAGTGGGCTCCAGAAGCCGCAGCACGTTTCTCCAGGTGCAGAAGTCCTAGGGCACAGGAGGGGCTCAATCCAACCTCAGAGGGAGAAGAGAGGTCTCCAAGGGCTCCTGATGGTAATCCTCGACCGTCTTACCACGGGACCCAAGAGATGCCGGAATGGATCACCTCAGAAAGTCCAGTGAATATGGGGAGGCAGCAGCCCTCTAGCAACACCCCACCACATCAATAAGGTTGGTTACCTGGAATAGTAATAAACAATAATACCTTGTTTTATATAGCAGTTAATACCACATTTCTAGCATTTCTCAAAGGAATAAATGTTATTATTACTGGGTCTGCTGGCTCAGTGGAGTAGTGTGTCCACTCCAGGAATCGGTGTTTGACCTCATGGTTATAGGTTTGAGCTCTCAGCCTTTCATCATTTACCTGCCAATACAACTATTTACAATGAGTTAGAAAGCAACACATATCTGTTATTCAGTGCCAAGATACTTCAAGGGCAAGAGTTCTTTACAGATACATAGATTTATGTGAATTACACAATTCAATAGTAATCACAGTGCTGACCTGAGAAGGATTAAAGACTAAGTAGGCCCTACTGAAATTGGAATTCCTGACTTGCAAGAAGCACTTAACTCAACGAGCCATGAAGGAAATTGCAACTTTGTATAATGATTTTATCTTAAGAAAGGCTAGTTTGCCACATTGCTGAGATACCAAAACCAACAGCGGACCCCACCGACCTCAAGAACTTCCGCCCCATCTCGCTCCTCCCTTTTCCTGCCAAAGTCATCGAGAAGACCGTCAACAAACAGCTCGCCGCCTTCCTCGAGACAAACGGATCCCTCGACCCTTCGCAGTCCGGCTTCCGAGCCAACCACAGCACCGAGACCGCCCTCATCGCAGCCACCGACGACATCAGATCCCTGCTTGACAACGGGAAAACAGCAGCCCTCATCCTCCTGGACCTCTCTGTAGCATTCGACACTGTCTGCCACCGCACCCTAGTACAGCGCCTCAGCAACATCGGAATCCAAGGGAAGGCACTGGAGTGGATCATCTCATTCCTCGCCGGAAGAACCCAGAGAGTCCGCCTCCCCCCGTTCAGATCCGAGGCCACCGAAGTCATCTGCGGCGTACCACAAGGATCCTCACTCAGCCCCACCCTCTTCAACGTCTACATGAGCCCCCTCGCAGCCATCGCATGCCAACACAACCATAACCTCATCTCCTACGCCGACGACACCCAGCTGATCCTCTCCCTCACCAACGACCCCGCCACCGCCAGAGCCAGCCTAAACGAAGGGATGAAAGACGTCGCCGAGTGGATGAAGAACAGCCGCCTGAAACTGAACTCAGACAAGACGGAAGTCCTCATCCTGGGATCATCGCCCTCCGCCTAGGACGACTCCTGGTGGCCCCCTGCCCTGGGCACCACCCCCAAGCCAACGGACCACGCACGAAACCTGGGCTTCATCCTGGACTCCTCCCTCTCGATGACCAGACAAGTCAACGCTGTATCGTCATCGTGCTTCAACACCCTGCGCATGCTCCGTAAGATCTTCCGATGGATCCCCACCGAAACCAGGAAGACAGTCACCCAGGCACTCGTCACCAGCCGACTGGACTACGGGAACACCCTCTATGCGGGAACCACTGCCAAACTACAGAAAAGACTCCAGCGCATACAGAACGCCTCCGCTCGACTCATCCTGGACATCCCTCGCCACAGCCACATCTCTACCCACCTGAGAGACCTGCACTGGCTCCCCGTCAACAAGAGGATCACGTTCAGACTCCTCACCCACGCACACAAGGCTCTCCACGACATGGGCCCGAAGTACCTCAACAGCCGCCTCACTTTCTACACACCCACCCGCCAGCTACGATCGGCCAGCCTCGCCCTCGCCGCCGTACCACGCATTCGCAGAGCCACCGCTGGAGGAAGATCCTTCTCCTACCTGGCGGCCAAGACATGGAACTCCCTCCCCATCCACCTACGGCTGACCCAGGACCACCTCTCCTTCAGGAAACAACTCAAGACCTGGCTTTTCGAGCAGTAACGGACCCCTCCCCCCAGCGCCTTGAGACCCTACTGGGTGAGTAGCGTGCTATACAAATTGTTGTTGATTGATTGATTGACCAAAGCTAACAAAACTAAAACTTTGAAAGTACAAAAGTGAGATCTAGTAATTCACAGGTATCAATGATGTCAACATAACGGCTAGGGTGCTCGACCTCGGTCCTGGGGATCTGGGTTCGAGTCTCAGTAATGTATGTATGTATTTGAGCTTGTAAAGCACACTGCTACACGTCCGTAGGTTTCCTGGCGCTGTATAACTCTGGGGAACCCGTCCTGGCTTTCCCTGTGGGATGGTCCCTGCTGGGAGTCCCCAAGGTGGAGCCAGGCATCCCCGGAATTGATGGGGCCGTTGTGGAGATTAGGCAAGCTAATGCCCAGAGTTGCCGAGTGGAACCCCTGATTAGAGTAAGCACCGAAGTGAGAATTATCGAGTCTGCTGACCCAAGCCCATGACCCTGCCGCGTCAGGAATTGAACCCTGGTCCCGGGCCTACTTCTGCTCCCGGGTCTGCCGCCTCTAACCAGTGAGCCAAACTACTCCACGTCAAACATCCTGTGACTCTAATGACACTAAGGACGCCAAACATCCTGTGATTCTGGGCATATCACTTAATCTCCCCTGTGCCTAACAAAAATTAATGTATGTCCTCAGAACGTGAAACAGTGAGAAGTCCGCACTTCGTCACACCCACAACACAAACCAGTAAGTGCACAAACCTGATAAGGTCTAAATTACTATGGGCCATATGTAGGTAAATGGCATTTACCGAATCGTAAATACCGAATTTTACCGATTCGGTATTTACAAATCGGTAAATGCCATGTAGGTAATTATTCGGTAACAATTACCGAATCGTTAAGATTGATTCCATTGATTGATTCCATTGATTCCTATGGGCCTTAAGGCCCATAGGAATCAATGGCAATTACGGAATCGGTAAATACCTATTCGGTAAAATTACCGATTTGTCAAGGGGGACAGGGTGTCACTTTGACACCCTGTTGCACCCCTGATTCTGGCTTGTGTGCCATGTGGCACACATACATGCCACATGGCACAGATGTGCATGTACACAGGAATTCGTTATTTAACATGGTAAATAACGAATTCCTAAGGGCCTGTGGCACTGTTTCCAGTGCCACCTACATCCCATATTACCGATTCTGTACATTTACCGATTCGGTAATTTACAGATTCGGTAAATTTACAGAATCGGTAATTATCTGGCCCCCTTCATCTGAAACTACAAATACCGGTCGGTAACGGCCAAAATCGCCCGTTACCGACCGGCATTTGGCCACCTACATATGGCCCTAACTGACAAGAGCGGTCACAGCACCCTAGGGTGTGGGCTAGGGCGCTGGGAGCCCAGGATTGGCTCCTTGCCCTCCCACAAGCCCAACTCTTTACAGGCCTGAACTACTGACATAACATAACATGTAAATCGCACATTCACCCAGAAGGGCATCTTGGGGCTGAAAAACAGATGTTTATTGTTAGCCAACTCAATAGTACTTATTTTATCGACCTCAGAAGGATGACAGGCTGAGTGGACCCGTTGGGATTTGAACCTGTGACCATGAGGTCAAACACAGGCCCCTATGTTGGGCGCATTAGTCCACTAATCCACCAGACCCGGTTTAGCGCGCCTTAGCTCTCCCCCCTTCCAACTCTCTCCCAGTCAGATCTCTGTAGATAAATGCATTGATTAGCTAGCTGGAGCACAGGAGCCTGCCTGTGCCTGCAGGTGAATCTATTGATTAGTGGAGGGAAGCAGCGAGCCCCACCCACCTGTCCCTGAAGTCCTCCAGGGCAGAGTTCTGTGAACACACCAGCACTGAGGCGGGGAGCAGTGGGGGACAGGCTGCAGCCTGGTGAGAGACAGGAGCAGGAACCGAACACTTTGTGTCACTGACAGGAGATCTAGTCCCTGCTCACTTGATCCATTTCTCACTACACTAGCTGAGCTATCCCTTACTTGTGGCAAAGCAATCCCCGGCACAGGTAACTTATCTCTTGTTCAGTGACAAATCAAGGTTCTCTCTCACATTGTCTCAGGAAGCACAGCTGACCTTCCCTTGCATCAGAGCCCTCAGAAAGCAGAGCTATCTCTCACTTTCATCAGCAGGGGCGGCCTTAGGCATGTGCAAGCTGTGCACCTGCACAGGGCCACCAAACCCCAGGGGCCACCACGCCAATATATATCCTTAATATAATAACCCTCTGAGGATGGATACATGTTTGCGTGGCTGCCCCTGGCAGGGATTTGGTGGCCTCTGGCTCTGTTCCACTTCCAAACACCCTGACCCCCCCCCCCTCCCTCTTCACTGGCCTCTGCACCTGCATTCCTCCGGGGGCCCCCTACCTACGCTCCCTGCCCAGGGCTCTGCAGCTGGTGACAGGTGGTGACAGTGTACATTCATTGTAGGTTGCATGTGAAGCAGCAGGTTGCAGGTAGGGGGCGATGGGGATTTGAAGACACTTTCTCCTCCCAGCGCCCTGCAAAAAATGCATCAAACGAATGTAAGTGAAGTATGCAAAGAAGTGATGGGTGGAATGCTTGAACTAACCCCCGCCAATAGTAATTACTCAGCAGCATCCCGGTCCATTGTAATTTGGTACACCAGGCCACTTCAATTTGGACTCAGCCATCTGCAAGTCAGTCTTGCCTCTGCTCCAGTGGAAACAGTCCAGCCTGAGCCACCAAGCCAGGACCTCCCTGAACACAAGCAGCCCAAATCCAGGTTTGCCCTTAGTAGTACCCATCAGCCGGGTATAACTTGGTTCCAGTAGTACAATGTGAAGGGAACCTACACATGGGCATACCCATCCCACTTAGGACGATCAACTGAAGAATCCAAAAAAGTAATGGATGGAATACTTGAATTAATCTCAGCCACTGGTAATCACTCAAGCTGCATCCCAGTCCATCATTATTTCGCCCACTATGCCACCTCAGTTTGGGCCCAGTCATATGCAAATCAGCCTTGACCCTGCTCCAATTGGAACAGTCCAGCCCGAACTGCCACCCAAGTTACTCCCTGAACCAGAAGCTAAGCAGCCCAAGGCCAATTTTATCCTTATTAGGGCTCATCATCTGCGTATAGCTTGGTTGCAGTGGCACAGTGAGCATGATACCCACGTTTGGGCATTGTCGCATACTTGCCTTTGGTGGCTGGGGTCCCTTTGAAAGCCCTTCACTGATTGTTCACAGTTGCCTTTTGGAGTGTCCCTCTTTGTGACATGTATATCGCTTTGGCCTTGGACATTGCTTTGTATTCCTGAGATTCAACCCATTTTTGGTGTCATCACTTGGACCCATTAGAATTGCTCCGGCACATACTATCCGATTTGGAACCAGTCTATTGAGAATTGCACGCTCCCTTTGGCTTAGAGCCAGGAACCTCCAGCCCTCGATTAACCCAGCTAACTAACTACGTGTAAGCCAACACTGCAAACTTCTCTAGACCCCTTCCTCCCATATCAAATTTCTAAAGATATCGTCTCTCTTCCATTCTGTCTCTTTTTCTTTTTCCTGTCTTTCCTTTTTCCTTTTCCTCTCTCTGTTTTGTCTTCCCTCGCGGGCACATTCCTCCTAAATCTTCCACCTCTTTTGCTATTGCTCTTTGTGAGCTAATCTCAATCTCTCCCTCTTGAGCTCCCGACCTTCTCCTCTTTCTCAGCCTTTGCTTCCTGGAGAGCCGACTGCAAGTTCTGGGTCTCACGAAGGACACCCCAGTTTGGACAACTCCATTAATTTGCAATCAGTTATTGATAAACATCAATACTATGTGTTTACTGAGCAGTTCAAAGCAGATTTTTTGTTGCAGACAAATTACTCAAATATTCTTTATTCGGTCAACAATATAAAACATATGAATGGAAATTTATTTATCTATTTTTGAGTTTTATATAGTGCTGGCAAGACCCAAAGGCATTAAAGCGCTTTACATAGTTTGTGAGTAAGTTTACTCGAAGTGCATGTGGGGATTCATATGAGACAGAACAGTCATTATACAATAGAGTAAAGAAAGAATAGAAAACATTAAAACCATAATACCTACCAGTACAAGCCAATCACTAATCTATTATACAAATCTAGTAAAAGCCATTCAAAATGTCCCATAGTTAGTTCATCCAAGATTAAACTATACGAAACAGAAAAACATCACAATGAATAACAAGACAGGCAAAGGCAGCAGACATATTTTCCAAGGGTTTTCTCACTTTGATTGCATCCTGAATGCATTTAGTTATTGCCAATACAATACAAATAGAAGGTAGTGTTTGAATAAAAAGCAAAGCTTGCCTACATTGCCTAAAGTTAAAACCCTTTAGGATTAGTGTCAAATAGTGTTTCCTGAGAGATATAAAAAATTCATATAAAAAAATGGAATGTAGGCTGAGAAGGAGAAGATAGCAGGGGCATATTGGTAACTTCCCATGATACTGGCCAGGGTCTGCAAAGGCAGCCTAGTGAAGTACATTACTCAATCCCCATCTCGTAAGAAGATATTTAAGGTGGCCATTAAAACCCAGAGGAGATATGGTTCAAATCCAGCCTTATTTCTCATTAGCAAATGGTTTATAACTGTTTGCTTTTTTTTGTAATTCAGTTTGTTCTCTAACATTATTGTAGGAGAGTAGGGTCTGCTTTCCTATGGTCACCCCACTTTTTGCTTTTTGCTTCACTCGTTTTCGACTTAATGTGGCTGTGGGCCTGCTAATCAAACCCACAGCCCTGCTGTTCTCTCTCTAAATTTAACACCATGTACATCACCAATTGGTATTTGGGTCACTCTTGTGAGTCCCTGTACAGTGTACCATAGGTACCCAGGGCATAGGTGCACCCAAGGCCTACCAGGGGCTGCAGCATATATTTTGCCACCCCTAGCTGGCCTTCCAATTTGACCAACTGGCTGATCACTCAGCTGGGGCAAGGTGGTGTAATCACCCCTTGCTTAGATATAGTATTCCTATATCTGCCATTAAGTCACTCCTATGGCAGGCCTTAACAATCCTGAAGGCAGAGTGCTTGGTTTTATGTGAAATGGTGCTCTAGCATGAGCTGAGCCTGTCTGCAGATTTCGGAACCATGTCCTTATAGCTGTTCTAAGATATTGCCATACCATATACTCTTAAGTGCATTATGAACCTCGCGGTTAAATGCTAACTCTGGTTTGGCTTTATCAAAACATGTCGTGTAAGGTGTCATATGCGTTGGAATACTACCCCCTCGCCAATTCTGGCGACGGGGGTAGCATTCCACCCTTCTAGAGGGAGAAGACATGTTGTTCCTACTTATCCCGGTTACAGTTAACCAGAGCCTCAGCATCACAAAATGGATGCTGCTGCTACAGACACAAGTCTGACCTCCTGCTGCTGGGAGTCCTTCCAGCGAGGGAGGCTTGGACAATAGGTTTCCTGTCACAGGGAGGTGCTACCACCCCCCCAGACAGGCCATAGTGTATTGGGGCAGGGAGGGCTGAATGAAATGAGACACTGCCTGGGGCACACAGGGTGCTCCATGCATAGGCCAGTTCAAACCGGTGCTGGGGCACTCCAGCCCCAGCTCTGGCGCGAAACTGGACAAAGGGAAAGGGGTGTGACCACCCCCTTCCCTGGTCCCACCCATAGATGGAACCTAGCAGGTAATCCAGCCCCTAGATTTGGTATATAGGTAGGAGCTGAGTCCCAAGACTTTAGATTTATCCTGACTGAAACTCTGAAATGAAACTCTGGACCTTCGACGATCTACTTTGCAAGAAGACGACTGAAGAATCTCCCTTGTGGTCAAGGAGTGACCACCCTGTGCAAGCAGGCACCATCAAGCGCTCAACGGTTGGCCTTGCTGAACGCTCCCGCCGGAGTCCGAACATAGAGCCTGACAAGACCCGGACTTCCAGACTTCCCTCAGCCCGATCCACAGCCACAGTAAAGCTGTGACCCATGGAGGCGACGCGAGATGTGGGACCGGCCATCTTGGAAAGCCAGCGAATCGCTTTCCGTGCAACTTCTGAGGCACCCTCGAAGTTATGCATTGGGGATTGAGAAGCCCCAGCCCCAAGCATCAACTGCACAGAAGATCACCTCTCCACACTCACCGAGTGCTGCGTGGGGCCCTTTTGCATTTTCCTGCTTGACGCGTCTGTCCGGTCACTTGCCTGTTGGCTAGTGGCCTCTGTGTCGACGAAACCCGAGATCTACACTGCTGGTCTGGTTGCTCCAGACTGGCCCTTGGTTCCATGCAAAGGAGAAGCCCCTCAGTCCTAGCTGGCCTGAGTAAGAAGCCCTCTTCGAATCCTGCGTGGGTTGCCTTTGCCAAAGCTTGTTGACTCCAATCCAGAAGCCGACACCGCCGACAGCGAGAACCTTTGTGGGACAGTCTGTGCCCAGCTCCTAGTTGTCGTCGACACCTCCTGGTCCACGTGGCAGAAGAGACAAGCTTCCGACATCGCCTGATTGCATCCTAGTTCCATCCTGGTCACTGGCTAGTGACCCAGACTCTGTCCCCTCTGCTTTCAGGTACTATTCACCCTTGATCCACCCTTGGATCCAACCGGACATCTTCCTCCTGGTCGCCTGCAGCATCTTTTCACAGGTCTCCATACGATCCAGCGACGAAACCTGACACACTTTGACACCTAGGCACCCGCTTCCTGTGGCTGAGGTAACGCGAGTACTCCGGTGCTCCTGTGGGTATTGACTATCCAAGTACTTGTGTTTCGAGTAGCTTTATCCTAGGCCATCCAGAAGTGCCCTAAATCTTTGACTTTCTAACTTTACGCACCCATTGATTCTATATATGTGCACGCGTGTGTTTAGACACTGCACACGCATTCCGTGGGCCTCCTGCTTCCTAACTGTTGTTAGTCCAGTGTAGCCCCAGCGATTCCCAAGGTCGTAGGCCTTCCAACTCTTCGTGACGTGGTTCTTATACCACTATTTTAGTACATGGTTTAGCGGGCCACCAGGGCCTATCCATATTGTGCAACTTATTGTATGTTATATTGAGTAACTTGATATGTGCTTGTGCCTCTGCCCTCATAAAGAGTTCAGAGGATTAATTTAGTAATAAATACATATATTTTATATATATAACCTGTGTGGTGTCCTTTCATTTGGTATTAAAGGGATTGCATATGGTAAAACAGCTGGCTTCACATGCCCTCTTGAGTTTAGTCTAAGACTGCTTTTGTCCATGCTACCACTAGGATAGCTGGTCTATAAGGTTGACTTTACAACCATCACCATAAGGGTTGTTTGGACTGGTGCAAGGTGCTCACTAGAATAGTGAACATCATATACCAGGCCAACTTCTCACATTGGTGGGCAGAGCGTGGGATTTGAGCATGCTGTTGTTTTACCAATTGTAATCTTTGAGATATCATTTGAAAGATCACATTAGGTACCATAGGTACATATAACAAGACTTAGAATACATAAGTTCTACTGAACTTAGTTATTGTACACCAAAGGGCCTAGCACACCCTGACTACAACTGCTAGAGAGGTTTAGTAGGAAACACTCAGTGTAGGTAGGTGCACACACCACACCTCACTAGACATGTCTGGCACAGGTGAACCAGCTGGTTCTCTACCTGTGGTGAGTGACCCTCCCAGGGCACCCTCCATGCTCAACTTCCAAGAGAAAAGACACTTGTGTACCTCAAGGAAATTGAAACAGGGTTCCAACCCTACCATCCCACACCTGATAGAACTCCTAGAAAGGGCTGATCTTGAGAAGGCCTCTAAACCAGGCCCCTCGGATAATACAGGTGAGGGTGTACCCTCCACAGAAGATGACTCCCTAGTCCCAGAAGGGGAAGAAGAGGAGGTGGAAGAAGATTCTGAGGAAGAGGTAGACAGCCAAACTGTAGTCAGAAGGCTTAGCCAGGCTAACCTAAGCTTACTTGGGAATGGAGAAGGGTTACACCTTCCCAGGCGCAACAGTAGACTTAATCCAGGCAATAGGAGGGAGAGATCTCATTCCAGGCAATCTCTCCTCTCTAATGCCTCAAGGGGTTCTCACAGTGGAGAGAACATGAGGCTAGGATGAGGGAAGTCCAGATCAGAATAGAGAAGGAGGAACTTGCCCTAGCCAAAGCAAAACTTGCTTTAGCAAGGGAGCAAAAGTTAAGTGGATTAGATTCCACTGGTGGCAGCAATATCCCTAAGGATAGTGACAGGTCCTATAATGCAAATAGACACCTGAGTAAGATAGTGCCCCCTACAAGATAGGGGATGCCATCCATAAATGGATTACTGCTTTGGAGAGGGCCTGCATAGTACAGCAGGTACCCCAAAGTCAGTGGGCAGCTATCTTGTGGCTCTCCTTTGAAGAAAAAGGTAGAGACAAGCTCCTCACAGTTAGTGATGAAGATGCTAACAATTACACTGTCCTGAAGAGTGCTCTGATTGATGGGTTTGGCTTAACCACTGAACAGTACAGGTTGATGTTCAGGGATACCCAGAAGACACAGACTCAGGACTGGACTGATTTTGTTGATTGTGCCACTAAGGCTCTGGAAGTTTGGTTACTGGGAAGTAAAGTTAAGGACTATACAGGATTGTATAATTTGATCATGAGAGAGAAAATCCTTTAAAATTGTCAGAACCAGTTGTTGCACCAACACCTGATTGACTCAGATCTGACCTCTCCCCAAGATTTGGGAAAGAGGGCAGATAGATGGGTCAGAACCAGGGTTAAGCAGAAACCCCAGAACGGAGGTGGTGATCAGAAGAAGGCAGACCAAAAAGGTGGGGAACAGAAACAAAAAGACCAGAAGTCTTCTTCAAGCCCCCAAAATACTTCTAATGAGGGGGTCCCAAAATGCCAAGAAAAAGAAGAAAGATGGCCCAAAGAAACCTTGGTGTAATTACTGTAAATCTGCCTCTCACTGGTTTAGTGAGTGCACCAAGAAAGGTACAACCCCTACCACTGCAGCCCCTAAGGCAACTGCACCCCCTCGTACAGTCAGCAGTGGTAGTTCCCAACCCAAGGCTATAGTGGGGTTAACCATGGGTACTGAGATGGATTCTGGCCTAGTCAGGATTCCTACTCAGGCTTTCTTGATCTGTGATGTGGACATGGCTATGTCCACTACTGTGAGTCCCAGTACTTTGGGCAAGTACAGACAGACACCTTTGATAAATGACAAAGTGGCTCAGGCCTACAGGGACACATGTGCCAGTGTCACCATGGTGACACCTAACTTTGTGGACCCTGGACAGATTGTACTGGGTGATAATTACCTGTTGACCAATGCTAGCAATGTTACCACTACACATAGTGGGGCAGTTGTTAATTTCTCCTGGGGAGGGGTAACTGGCCTCAAAAGAGTTGTGGTAAGTGCAGACCTCCCAGTTGAATGTCTTTTGGGCAATGATCTTGAAAACTCAGTATGGTCAGAAGTGGAGTATAGGACTCATGCAGAGATGTTAGGCATATCAGCTCATGTCCTTGCTGTGACCAGGTCACAGGGCAGAAAATGCCAAACTGAACAGGTCTTGGATCCTGGAAAAATGGACCAAGTACCACCCAAGAGGAAGAGCAGTAGGGTTAAGGCAGTGCCTTCCCCCCTGACCTCAAGTGCGGATCAGCCTTCTCAGGAAGCTGACTGTGAGACCCCTGAAGGAACTGTCCCAGAAGAACTTGAACCTGAACAGGTTGAGTTTCTTGGGACAGGTGGACCTTCGAGGGCAGACTTGAGGCAGGCGCAGTTAGACTGCCCTTCTCTTGAACCCCTCAGACAGCAAGCTGCTGCTGAGGCTGCAGGGAATGCTACAGGTATCCATAAAGTTTACAGGGGTGAAGGACTCCTTTATTCTGAGGTTAGAGACCCCAAGCCTGGTGCTTCCAGGAGGTTGGTCATACCTCAGGCCTTTAGGGGTTTCCTTCTTACCTTAGCCCATGATATTCCCCTTGCAGGACATCTTGGCCAGAACAAGACTTGGGACAGGCTTGTCCCTCACTTTCACTGGCCCCATATATCAGAAGATGCCAGGGAGTTGTGTCACTCCTGTATAACCTGCCAAGCCAGTGGCAAGTCGGTGGCACAACAAAGGCCCCCCTCATGCCATTACCTGTGGCGGGGATAGCCTTTGAAAGAGTTGGCATATACATTGTTGGACCAATGGATCCCCAAACAGCATCTGGACACAGGTTCATACTGGTGGTAGTGGATCATGCCACCAGGTATCCAGAAGCTATTCCCCTAAGGACCACAACAGCACCTGTTGTGGCAAGAGCCCTCCTGGGAGCTTTCTCAAGAGTGGGCTTTCCAAAGGAGGTTCTTTCAGACAGAGGTGCAAACTTCATGTCTGGATATCTGACTGCAATGTGGAAGGAGTGTGGTGTTAATTATAAATTCACTACACCCTACCATCCACAGTGCAATGGGCTTGTTGAAAGATTTAACAAGACCCTAAAGGGTATGATTAAAGGTTTACCTGAAACGCTTAGGCGAAGATAGGACATGCTTCTGCCCTGCCTTCTGTTTGCTTACAGAGAGGTCCAACAAAAGGGGGTTGGCTACAGCCCTTTTGAGCTTTTGTTTGGGCATCCTGTAAGAGGACCCCTTTGTTTGGTGAAGGAAGGGTGGGAGTTACCTCTCAAAAAGCCTAAGCTAGACATTGTTGACTATGTACTTGGTCTCCGCTCTCGGATGGCTGAGTACATGAAGAAGGCGTCCAAAAACCTTGAGGCCAGCCAAGAATTTCAAAAAGCTTGGCATGACCAAAAGGCTGTGCTGACTGAGTACCAGCCAGGACAGAAGGTGTGGGTGTTGGAGCCAGTGGCCCCAGTAGCTCTCCAAGACAAATGGTCTGGACCCCACACCATTGTTGAGAAAAAGGGAGAGGTTACCTACTTGGTGGACCTTGGAACCCCTAGGAGCCCCCACAGGGTGCTCCATGTCAACAGACTCAAAGCATATGTTGACAGGGCAGACATGGGCTTGCTCATGGCTACAGATGAGGGACAGGAGGAAGAGATTGACCCTCTCCCAGACCTGTTGACTCAGAACCCTGATGATGGTTCAGTTGATGGTGTGGCCTTAGCTGACAGCCTCACTGACCAGCAGCACCAGGACTGTAGACAAGTTCTTCAGTCTTTCAGACATATATTTTCCCTAACACCTAGTCAGACTAACTGGTGAACCCATGAGGTGGATACTGGTGACAGTCTGCCTGTGAAGAGTAAGATCTACAGGCAACCTGACCATGTCAGGGATTGTATAAAGATTGAGGTGCAGAAAATGTTGGAGCTGGGAGTAATTGAGCCATAAGAGAGTCCCTGGGCCAGACCAGTAGTCCTTGTACCGAAACCTCACACACAAGATGGAAAGAGAGAGATGAGGTTCTGTGTGGACTATAGGGGTCTCAATGCTGTCACTAGGAGAGATGCTCACCCAATTCCAAGAGCAGATGGGCTCATTGATAGATTGGCTTCTGCCAAGTTTCTGAGCACATTTGATTTGACAGCTGGCTATTGGCAGATCAGGTTAGCTGAGGATGCCAAGGCCAAAACAGCTTTCTCAACCCCTGCAGGTCACTACCAATTTGTGGTGATGCCCTTTGGCCTGAAGAATGCACCTGCCACTTTCCAAAGGTTGGTGAACCAAGTCCTTACTGGGTTGGATGACTTTTGTGCAGCTTATCTTGATGATATTGCTGTCTTCAGCTCCACCTGGGAGGATCACTTGATTCACCTGAAGAAAGTTTTGGAGGCCCTGCAAAAGGCAGGCCTAACTAACAAGGCCACTAAGTGCCAGATAGGGCAGAGTAAGGTTGTGTACCTGGGCCACCTTGTAGGTAGAGGTAAGGTTCAACCACTGGAGAGTAAGATCCAGACCATAAAGGACTGGTCTCCTCCAACCACCCAGACACAGGTCAGAGCTTTCTTGGGCCTGTCTGGGTACTACAGAAAATGTGTCAAGAATTATGGGTCCATTGTGATACCACTTAATGACTTGACTTCCAAGAAGATGCCAAAAAAGGTTCAGTGGACAGTAAGCTGTCAAAGGGCATTTGATGACCTGAAGAAGGCCATGTGCTCTGCACCTATCTTGAAGAGTCCTGACTACTCCAAAGAGTTTATTGTCCAAACAAATGCTTCTGAGTTGGGGGTGGGAGCTGTGCTTTCACAACTTAATGTAGATGGTCAAGACCAGCCCATTGCTTTCATTAGCAGAAGGCTGACCCCTAGAGAGAAACGTTGGTCAGCCATTGAGAGGGAGGCCTTTGCTGTGGTCTGGGCCCTGAAGAAGATGAGGCCATACTTGTTTGGCACTCACTTCAAAATTCAGACTGAGCCCCTCTTGTGACTAAGGGCCCGATGTAGGTCGCCAAATACCGGTCGGTAACGGCCGATTTCGGCCGTTACCGACCGGTATTTGGGATTGGACATGTAGGTGGCCTGAATTGTACCGATTCGGTAAATTTACCGATTCGGTAAAATATTGAATCGGTAAAGTTACCGAATCGGTAAATCAAGATGTAGGTGGCACTTTAAACAGTGCCACAGGCCATTACCGATTCATAATTTACCACCAAAAATTATTTGGTGGTAAATTATGAATTTCTGTGTACATGCACATCTGTGCATGTACACCGGTGCCATGTGGCACACATATATGCCCTAAGGGAATGTATGTGTGTCACATTGCACACAAGCCAGAATCTGGGGTGCAACAGGGTGTCAAAGTGTCACCCTGTTCCCCTCAAGGCCCATAGGAATCAATGGCAATTACCGAATCTGTAAATACCGATTCGGTAATTACCGATTTTTAGGCTTGGACAATAGGTTTCCTGTCACAGGGAGGTGCTAGCACCCCACCAGACAGGCCGTTGTGTATTGGGGCAGGGAGGGCTGAATGAAATGAGACACTGCCTGGGGCACACAAGGTGCTCCATGCATAGGCCAGTTCAAACCGGTGCTGGGGCACTCCAGCCCCAGCTCTGGCACGAAACTGGACAAAGGGAAAGGGATGTAACCACCCCCTTCCCTGGTCCCACCCATAGGAGGGTCCTAGCAGGTAATCCAGCCCCTAGATTTGGTATATAGGTAGGAGCTGAGTCCCAAGACTTTAGATTTATCCTGACTGAAACTCTGAAACAAAACTCTGGATCTTTGACGATCTACTTTGCAAGAAGACGACTGAAGAATCTCCCTTGTGGTCAAGGAGTGACCACCCTGTGCAAGCAGGCACCATCAAGCGCACAACGGTTTGCTTTGTCGAACACTCCCACCGGAGCCCAAACACAGAGCCTGACAAGACCCAGACTTCCAGACTTCCTTCAGCCCGATCCACAGCCGCAGCAAAGCTGAGACCTGTGGACGTGACGCGAGACGTGGGACCGGCCATCTTGGAAAGCCAGCGAATCGCTTTCCGTGTAACTTCTGAGGCACCCTTGAAGTTGTGCATTGGGGATTGAGAAGCCCCAGCCCCGAGCATCAACTGCACCAAAGATCACCTCTCCACCCTTTTGCATTTTCCTGCTTGACGCGTCTGTCCGGTCACTTGCCTGTTGGCTAGTGGCCTCTGTGATGACGAAACCTGAGATCTACACTGCTGGTCTAGTTGCTCCAGACTGGCCCTTGCTTCCCTGCAAAGGAGAAGCCCCTCAGTCCTTGCTGGCATGAGTAAGAAGCCCTCTTCGAATCCTGCGTGGGTTGCTTTTGCCAAGGCTTCTTGACTCCAATCTGGATGCCGACATCGCCGACAGCGAGAGCCTTCATGGGGCAGTCCGTGCCCAGCTCCTGGTTGTCATCGACACCTCCTGGTCTACGTGGCAGCAGAGACAAGCTTCACGACATCGCCTGATTGCTTCCCGACTTCGCCTGGTTCCTTCCTGGTTCCATCCTGGTCACTGGCTAGTTACCCAGACTCTGTCCCCTCTGCTTACAGGTACTCTTCATCCTTGATCCACCCTTGGATCCAACCGGATATCTTCCTCCTGGTCGCCTGCAGCATCTTTTCACAGGTCTCCATAGGATCCAGCGACGAAACCCGACACACTTTGATACCTAGGCACCCGCTTCATGTGGGTGAGGTAACGCGAGTACTCTGGTGCTCCTGTGGGTATTAACTATCCAAGTGCTTGTGTTTCGAGTAGCTTTATCCTAGGCCATCCGGAAGTGCCCTAAATCTTTGACTTTCTAACTTTACGCACCCATTGATTCTCTATGTGTGCACGCGCGTGTGTTTAGACACTGCACGCGCATCCCGTGGGCCTCCTGCTTCCTAACTGTTGTTAGTCCAGTGTAGACCCAGCGATTCCCAAGGCCCTAGGCCTTCTAACTGTTTGTGACATGGTTCTTATACCACTATTTTAGTATATGGTTTAGCGGGCCACCAGGGCCTATCCATATTGTGCAACTTATTGTATGTTATATTGAGTAACTTGTTATGTGCTTGTGCCTCTGCCCTCATAAAGAGTTCAAAGGATTAATTTAGTAATAAATACATATATTTTATATATATAACCTGTGTGGTGTCTTTTCATTTGGTATTAAAGGGATTGCATATGATAAAATAGCTGGCTTCACATGCCCTCTTGAGTTTATCCTACGACTGCTTTTGTCCATGCTACCACTAGGAAAGCTGGTCTATAAGGTTGACTTTACAACCATCACCATAAGGGTTGTTTGGACTGGTGCAAGGTGCTCACTAGAATAGTGAACATCATATACCAGGCCAACTTCTCACAATTATTGCCCAGGCAAAAAAGTGAGCCTTGACAGTATTTTTACAAGAGGAAGACAAAAGGCGTGACATAGATTTCGGCGGACAGGTTACTCCGTCACAAATGTTACAGATATCTTGTCTGGCGAAATATCAATCCCATAGGATAATATTGGACTATATTTCAGAAGACGGGATATAAGTCACCGTTGTGGTGGAGTACCGATATCTAAATCAGGCCCTCTGGGTTTCTAAATATTTCTGGCATATGCAGACTATAAAATGTGTTCTTTATATCGCTTAACCAAGGGATCTCTTCAAGGCGTTGTCTAACCCTAAACAGCCAGGCGGTTTATGACGATTAAAGGTGGTTTCGTGTTTAGTCCAAGCAGGCTGCCCGAAAAGTAGTGGACGGAGCTTAATGTGGTACACGATATAGCCCAACCCCAGCTCTGCATGCCACAGATAAGAAGATGTACTCTGGGGAACTGTCAACAGCCTTCTCAATAATCCATTCTCAACCTTCTGTGTAGCTGTATATTTCTGCACGCCCCGCAGCACAGGTTGCAATCGAAAGACATTTGGATTCATAGACTCCCCCCATTTCTTTAAAGGGTTTCATTCTCAATTTTGTGGTAAAGATGAATGAAGCCTTGACGCTTCTCGCGTAGGCAGTCATCCTTGCGCATCCCAGTGGGTTCTTACGATGGTTGTCAGCAAAAGAGCCCTCCAAATAAGGGAAAGTTAGAACAGGGCTCATCTTCAATTTATGTACAATAACGTTTTTAAGTGATTCTTTTTTTGATGCTAAACCATTATGTGGGTCTTAGATTGGTTTACTGTCACAGCTAGGTAAGCCATGAAGCTGGAGAATTGATCCAACAATCTCTTTAACCCTAATGGAGTCCCAGCAAGGAGGTCATCGTTGCCAGCAGAGAGGCAACATGGGAATGAGGGGAAATACCTGCTCAAGGGAAAGCTACACTCAGGCTAGCCAGGTGTTTCTCCAGGCCACTGATGTATATCATAAACAAAAATGACCCAAGCACACAACCCTGCCGGAGCTCTCATGTAATTTTAAATGATTTTGTGGTCTCACTATGTGGGGCATATCTAACACTGGCAATCACCTTGTTGTCCAACTGCCTAACAAAACTACATAAGCATCAACCTGTCCATCCTACTAAAGAATGCAGGCATGGAATTAAGCCTGCTAAGAAGGTTCCAAATAACATTTTAATCCTACAATTATTAAACACACATCTGTTTTGGGCCTTTTCCCAACCCATGGAATTCTTCTCACTATGATTACCTTATCATGCAGAGAGAACCTGTCACCTACTCTACTTTGTACTCATTGGGTATCTTTATTTACAAGTTGAGCTCATGCCTCTCAAACTGTCTTAGCCTAAGGGGTGGAACTCCGTTAAGTATGATGGTGATTAATTTTGCTTCAAGTGGCAACTGTAAAACAAAATATTCTTCATCTGGCGCTGATAGCGGAATATTAGCAATAATTCTTCGCTGGAGGACAAGAGGATGGGCAGCTTTAGGAACATTAGTGATGGGAGTTTTTTGCACCCAAATGGGTACCACGGGAACACTAATGTGGTGACCAAAATGTGCCCAATCCCTCAAAGTCGAGGTGGACGCCTCTTTCTTTAAAGTCCCAAACAAAATGGGCGTCATTTACATTTAGTCGCGTAAGATTACTTTCAATATTTCCCAACCATCCAATGATGGAGTCCATAAACATTATCTTTTGACAGTATGTTCTCCAATCTAGTGCAATTTGAAGAGAGTTCATTGCCACCCTCCTTCCTACCAGTTCAAATATTTTATTTATTATTTAGTTTTATAGAGCACAAACTTGACCCGTTAGGGTATCAGAGCGCTTTACAGGAGTATATAGCAATAAACAGAACAGGTTTAACATCAACCAGTAACGGATCAAGTAGTAGGGGACAAGGTGCAGGATCCATGAGGGAGATAAGGGCATGTATTTACCGGTTACATATCCAAATACTTGTGACACAATAACATATTACAGATTACATTTACAAATGTTCAAGACAAATTTCCAGGTTTCTGATGGGGTAACTAGATAATCCGAAGGAAGGCAATAAACGGCCATAGATCTGGGCCATGGTGATGGTGGAGGCCAGGTTTAAGCTAGAAATTTACCCATAAGGAAGGTTTTGGCCTCCCTTTGAAGCGAATCAGAGAGGGGATTCTTCTGATGTCAGGTGAGAGAGAGTTCCATATTCTTGGAGCAGCCCCAGAGAAAGCCAGATTGTATGTGTTTTTTTCCCTAAAGCGCGCAGGTTGGAGCAGGAGGTCTCTAGCAGATCGGGAGTTTCTGATTCCTCCGGAGATCACAAGTTTCTGCACCAGATATGCAGGGGATTAAGAGTATAAAGCTTTGTGCGTGATGAAAGCTACTATGAGCTGTATTCTTGCCTCCAGGGAAGCCAGTTGAGAGCTTTCAGGTGTGGGGAAATATGGTCGTATTTCCTAGTCCCGGTGAGTAGTCTGGCGGCCGTATTGAGGCAGGCTCGTAGGGGTGCCAGGGAGATTTTGGGTAACCCCGAGAGGGTAGAACAGCCATATTCCAGTCTGGAGATGACAAGTGCTTGGACTGCCATTTTTAGGTCTGGAGCATTGAGGAAGGGTTTCAATTTCCTTAAGTAGTACAGGTGGAATCTGGATGATTTGTCCATCGAATTGATGTGGTCCCGTATGTTCAGGTTGCTGTCAAGGGTGATTCCCAAGGATTTAGCCGAATCCACGATGGTTGGTGGGCAGTTTAAGGCTGTGATAGTCTTGATCCATGAATGAATCTCAAGGTTGGTATTGGGCTGGGAGATCAGGAGAAATTCTGTTTTCTTTGCATTGAGTTTCAGTTCATTGGATACGAGCCATTGGACAGTAAGTTTCAGGGCTTCGTTCAGGGAGAGAATCTCTTCGAGACATGAGGTTTTGATGTAGATATGAGTGTCATCAGCGTACATATGATACGAGATATTAGCAGTGTGTAATACCTCAGTGAGCGGTTCCATGTAGAGGTTGAAGAGGGTGGGGGACAGGGACGATCCTTGAGGGACTCCAACCGTGACAGGGGATGGTGCCGTTAGGTTGCCGTTGTGAGAAGTTGGCCTGGTATATGATGCTCACTAGTTCTAGTGATCACCTTGTACCATGCCAAGCAACCCTTATGATGATTGGTTGTAAGTCAACCTTGTAGACAAGCTATCCTAGGGGTAGCATGGACTAAGCAGTCTTAGGCTAAACTCTGTAAAGGCATGTGAAGCAAGCTGTTTTACCATACACAATCCCCTTGAATACCAAATGAAAGGACACCACACAGATATATATTGAAAATATATATAGATTTATTTCTACAAATATCCCCTATACTCTTTATGAGCACAGAATCAAATGCGTTAAAACAAAACACAGTTTAAATATACAAAAGTTGCACGAATATGGATGAGCCCTAGGGGCCACCTAAACCATATACTAAAATAGTGGTATAAGAACCACTATGGGGAAAGTGAAGAGGCCTAGGGCCTGGGGAATCGCTGGAGCTGTTCGAGACTAGCAGTGATGAAGTCGGGAAAGGCCCGCGGGACTCGGGTGCAGTGCGGAAAGCGCACCCATGCACCAATGCAATGTCAATGGTGCGTAAAAGTTACAAAGTTAGTGTTTTAAGAACCTTCCGATGAACCTACAAGGATAAAACTTTAGACACAGGCACTAGAGATGTATACCAGTGTGGGAACACCGGCGTTGCTGAGTTACCTCACCCACAGGAAGCGGGTGCACAGGTGCGAAGTAGTGTCGGGTTTCGTCACGCAGGTCGATGGTGCTTGGAGCTGAAGATGCTGCAGGCGGGTCGTCGTGAAGAGTTCCGGTGGACCCAAGGGTGGATATGAAGAGGTGAAGACCTGAAAGCAGAGGGGACAATGTTCAAAGTCACTAGCCAGTGACTACCGTGGAACCATGAAGGAACCAGGCAATGTCGGGTGCAAACAGGCGATGAGGTGAAGATTGTCTCTGCAGCCACGTGGACACGAAGAGGTCAAGGACGTCCAAGAGTCGATCACGAGCTGTCCCACGAAGGTTCTCGCTGATGGCGGTGTCGGCAACTTGATTGGAGCAAACAGGCCTTGGCTAAAGCAGGCCACGCAGGAATTGATGCAAGCTTCTCACTCGGACCAGCAAGGTCAGAGCGGGTGCTCCTTTTCAGGGGAGCAAGGGCCAGTCTGGAGCAACCAGACCAGCGGTGTAAGTTGTAGTTTTCGTCGCCAAGATGGCTGCTAGCCGCGTGGCAAGTGGCCGGGATGGCGCGTCGAGTGGCAAAGTGCAAAAGGGCCCCACGCAGATCGTGGAGATGCTGGGGGGCTGATCTTCGGTGCAAATGCTGCTAGATGTTGGGGCTTCTCAAATCCCAAAGCAGAGCGTCAAGGGTGCCTCGGGTGCTGCGCAGTTAGCTTTTTGGGGGTCTTCCAAGAGGTCCGGTCCCACATCTCTCGATGCCTCCACGAGTCTCTTCTTTTCAGGGACTGTGGATCGGGCTGTGAGATGTCTGGGAATCTAGGTCTTATCGGGCTCTGGGCTCGGGCTCCCGCGGGAGGCGGCGGCAAAGCAGACGTCGAGTTGCTGGTTGGTGCCTGTATTCACAGGGTGGTCACTCCTTGGCCACAAGGGAGATTCTCTTCAGTCTTCTGTGCAGCAGAATGTCGAAGTCCAGTTTTCTTCTTAGTTTCAAGTCGAGTTCAGGATGATCTGAAGTCTCAGGACACAGATCCTACTCTTATTCCAAATCTGGGGGCCGGATCACCTACTAGGTCCCTCCTCTGGGTGGGACCAGGAAGGGGGGTGGTTACACCCCCTTTCCTTTGTCCAGTTTCGCACCAAGACTGGGGCTGGAGAGCCCCAGCACCGGTTTGAACTGGCATATGCACAGGGACACCTTGTGTGCCCCAGGCATGTCTGATTGTATTCAGCCCTGTCCTACACAATACACAAAATCCTGTCTGGGGTGGTGCTAGCACCTCCCAAGGCAGGAAACCCTTTGTTCAAGCCACCCTCGCTGGAAGGGCTCCCAGCAGCAGGAGGTCAGACTTGTGTCTGTGGTGGCAGCATCCATTTTGTGATGCTGAGGCTCTGTTTAACTTTAACCGGGGTTCAGGTTAGGTACATGTCGTGTTCCTCTAGAAGGGTGGAATGCTACCCCCGTCGCCAGAACTGGCGAGGGGGTATTATTCCAATTCGTATGACACCTTACTCGACATGTTTTGATAGAGCCAAACCAAAGATAGCATTTAACCGCGAGGTTCATAATGCACTTAAGAGTATATGGTATGGCAGTATCATGGAACAGCTAAAGGACATGGTTCCGAAAGCTGCAGACAGGCTCAGCTCATGCTAGAGCACCATCTCACATATTTCCAAGCACTCTGCCTCCAGGATTGATGAGGCCTTCCATAGGAGTGGCTGATAGGAACATATGTGTCCATTTTAAGTTAGATATAGATATACTGTAACTAAGTAAGGGGTGGTTACACCGACTTACCCCAGCTGAGTGATCAGCCAGTTGTGTCAAATATGGAGGCCAGGCCAGGGGTGGCACAATACATGCTGCAGCCCCTGGTAGGCCTTGGAAGCACCTATGCCCTGGGTACCTGGGGTACACTGTTAAAGGGGCCAATAAGGTGAACCAGTTCCAATTTTGTATTTATATTTATTTTATATTTATTTATTTATAACAGCAATTATAAAGCGCGAACGAAGGCCCTTGGGCATCTTGGCGCTAAGTAACTGCAATGTTTAGCCAACAAGGGGAGCTGAAGTTCATTGATTAAAAAGCCAGGTTTTCAGGTTCTTGCGGAAAGACCAGAGGGAAGTACTGGTCTTGATTGAGTGAGGCAGTGTGTTCCACAGCTTCGGAGCGGCTACGAGAAATCTGCGGTCACCCCAGTTGACAGATTTGGTTCGGGGGACCACCAGTTCAAAGGAACTGGAGGAGCGCAGTGTTCTAGAAGGGCAGTAGGGGGTAAGGTTCTGAGTGAAGAACACTGGTCCGGCATTATGTAAAGCCTTGTATACCAAACACAGGGACTTGAACTTAATCCTCATCTTCACCGGTAGCCAGTGAAGTTGTCTTATGGTGGGTGACACCGGTTGGTATTTGGGAATTCGCCCTAGGAGCCTGGCGGCCGCGTTCTGAATAGACTGCATTTTCGATAGCACTCTCTCCTGGGCACCTAGAAACAAAGCGTTACAGTAGTCTAGGGTGGAGAGTACCAGGGAGCTCACAAATGTTTTGGCGGCATTTTCGGGTAGAAAGGGCAGAATTATCTTAATGAGCCTTAGTTTATGAAAGGCTGAGGAGGAAATCTGGTTAGCATGTGGTAAAAAGTTCAGACGATTGTCGAACAAGACTCCCAGGTTCCTCACCTTGTTAACCGGGTCTGGGGGCAGGCCCATGGGTGAAGGCCACCAAAGGGGGGGACCACTCCGGGGAAAGATTGCCAAAAATTACAACTTCCGATTTATCGGAGTTTAATTTCAAGCAGTTGTGGGCCATCCAGTTCCCAATTGCAAGCATGCCCTGATTGAACATGTTGGCTTTTTGAGGCCCGTCATTCTTGACGGCGAGGACCAATTGAGTGTCATCTGCATAGGACGTGAGGCTCATCCCATGTGCCCTGATGACTTTGGCAAGGTCCGACACATAAATGTTGAATAGTGTCGGACTGAGGGATGAGCCTTGGGGAACTCCACATGGCAGTGACAGGGGGGAGGATTCAAAAGGTCCAACAGTGACGACCTGGGTCCTATTAGCCAGGAAGGAGGCAAGAAGATTTTTGGCATTGCCTCGTATGCCTATGCTCTCGACACGGTCGACCAAGGTGATATGGTCGACCGTGTCGAAGGCCGCCGATAGATCCAATAGTATCAGGACAGCTGTGCCTCCCGCATCCCGAATGGATCTGATACCGTCCGCCGCTTTGACCAAGGCGGTCTCCGTTCCATGGAATCGGCGGAAGCCAAACTGCGATTCGTCCAGACATTTGTTTCCTCAATAAAGAAAGAGAGTTGGGCATTCATGATTTTTTTTTCCACTATTTTCGCGAGTAGTGGAAGACTGGCGATGGGGCGATAACTTTTGAGTTCTTCCTTATCAAGGGTGGGTTTTTTGAGGAGCGGTTTAATAAGGGTTTTCTTTAATGTCTCAGGGTAAGTACCTGTGCTAAACATGGAGTTGCAGATATCGGTTATGGCCGGGAGAACTGCATCCATGATTGGCCGCAGAACCTTCAGGGGACAGCATCCATTTTGTCTGGGGTGGTGCTAGCACCTCCCAAGGCAGGAAACCCTTTGTTCAAGCCACCCTCGCTGGAAGGGCTCCCAGCAGCAGGAGGTCAGACTTGTGTCTGTGGTGGCAGCATCCATTTTGTGATGCTGAGGCTCTGTTTAACTTTAACCGGGGTTCAGGTTAGGTACATGTCGTGTTCCTCTAGAAGGGTGGAATGCTACCCCCGTCGCAAGAACTGGCGAGGGGGTAGTATTCCAATTCGTATGACACCTTACTCGACATGTTTTGATAGAGCCAAACCAAAGATAGCATTTAACCGCGAGGTTCATAATGCACTTAAGAGTATATGGTATGGCAGTATCATGGAACAGCTAAAGGACATGGTTCCAAAAGCTGCAGACAGGCTCAGCTCATGCTAGAGCACCATCTCACATATTTCCAAGCACTCTGCCTCCAGGATTGATGAGGCCTTCCATAGGAGTGGCTGATAGGAACATATGTGTCCATTTTAAGTTAGATATAGATATACTGTAACTAAGTAAGGGGTGGTTACACCGACTTACCCCAGCTGAGTGATCAGCCAGTTGTGTCAAATATGGAGGCCAGGCCAGGGGTGGCACAATACATGCTGCAGCCCCTGGTAGGCCTTGGAAGCACCTATGCCCTGGGTACCTGGGGTACACTGTTACAGGGGCCAATAAGGTGAACCAGTTCCAATTGTGTATGTACCTAAGGTACATGGAGTCCATTTTAAGGAGAGAGCAATTAGCCTGGGGCCCTGAATAGCAGGATCCCAGGCCAACTAAAGTCAAAAACCAGCTAAACACCAGGCAAAAAGTTTGGGGGTAACCATAGTCAGATATCCACCTTCCTACAGCCGTTGATCAGGAATCTCTGTGACCGGTTTTGGAGGACGGACCTAAACCATTCTAGAACAGTGCCATCCAATCCCATCTTGAGTTTGAGACGTTTGAGTAGTTTTTCAATGTTGACCGTGTCGAAGGCCGAAGATAGGTCCAGGAAAAAAAAAAGGATTGGGAGACAGGTTTTGCCTTGGTCAAGGGCTTGGAGAGCAACATAAATGATGTGGAGCATCGTGGTTTTGGTCCTATGCCCTGGTCTAAATCCGGATTGGAAGTCCTTGAGCAGATGGAAGTTGATGATGTGTTGACTTAGCTACTGCTATTAAGGAGAACAACGGTCCTTAGGGTTAGAGATTATTAACAATTCAATAGCATATAGACTCCAATCAGTACTATATCAGAAAGTTTTTCAGTACCCAGCCGGGCCTGAATTTTTATTCAAGTATAGATATAAATACATGGACCAAGCGAGAGGTCCGATTAAGAAACTGATAGGGTACAAGCCTGTACCTATCCAGAACACACTCGAACAAGGTTCGGAGGTGGAGGAAGTAAGAAAGGAAAAAAGGTAAAGAATATCAGGCAAAAAGAACATGGGAGCCAACTGTCCCTTGCATCATTAATACAATTTCAAAGCAAGTTCAGACAGACAATCACTGTAACAAAATTAACACAATAGACAGGTTACAGAATTGTAAAAAGTATCGACGGCGTTTCGATCCCTAGGCTCCTATTGAACTGGGATCATCATCAGGACTTTATAATGTTTTGCCTGTGAGTACTTTTGAAATAAGCCTTTCAGAGCATTAATTACTCTGCTCCAGTGAATCAAGAGGGGTAGAGTTCGGTGGAAGTGGACGGTGCCTCGATTCCTACTCGGTAGACATAATAATGTCACCCGTTTGTAGGGATTCTTCCATTTCGAAGAATTGCATGTCAATTCCAGCCGCACGAGGGTGGATATTCCAATTATTTCACAATCTTTAGTGCACAGACGATGCTGCCTTGCTCCTGAATCGAGCAGAAATCGGTCGGCGTGCTCAATGGCAGTAACCTGACTCAACGACATTGTCGTTGACAATTGTCGTTGAGTCAGGTTACTGCCATTGAGCACGCCAACCGATTTCTGCTCGATTCAGGAGCAAAGCAGCATTGTCTGTGCACTAAAGATTGTGAAATAATTGGAATATCCACCCTCGTGCGGCTGGAATTGACATGCAATTCTTCGAAATGGAAGAATCCCTACAAACGGGTGACATTATTATGTCTACCGAGTAGGAATCGAGGCACCGTCCACTTCCACCGAACTCTACCCCTCTTGATTCACTGGAGCAGAGTAATTAATGCTCTGAAAGGCTTATTTCAAAAGTACTCACAGGCAAAACATTATAAAGTCCTGATGATGATCCCAGTTCAATAGGAGCCTAGGGATCGAAACGCCGTCGACACTTTTTACAATTCTGTAACCTGTCTATTGTGTTAATTTTGTTACAGTGATTGTCTGTCTGAACTTGCTTTGAAATTGTATTAATGATGCAAGGGACAGTTGGCTCCCATGTTCTTTTTGCCTGATATTCTTTACCTTTTTTCCTTTCTTACTTCCTCCACCTCCGAACCTTGTTCGAGTGTGTTCTGGATAGGTACAGGCTTGTACCCTATCAGTTTCTTAATCGGACCTCTCGCTTGGTCCATGTATTTATATCTATACTTGAATAAAAATTCAGGCCCGGCTGGGTACTGAAAAACTTTCTGATATAGTACTGATTGGAGTCTATATGCTATTGAATTGTTAATAATCTCTAACCCTAAGGACCGTTGTTCTCCTTAATAGTCATTTGCCCAAGGTCCTTGGTACTATTTGGGTTCCCTTGTTTTTCTGTAAAGACTTAGCTACTGCAGCACACATTTCTCCATCACTTTGGCTAAGAGCAGGATGTTAGAGATTGGTCTGAAGTTGTCAGGGGAGGCTGGATCCAGCTACGTTTTTTTCAGAATGGGGAGTACTTGGCTGGCTTTTAGAGCATCGGGCATCGTTCCCTGCTGGAGAGAGGCGTTAATTATTGTAGTCCAGCTAGGAATAATGGATTGGGCAACGACTGCTAGACAGTTGGATGGGAGCGGGTCATTAAAACGGTTATTAGGGTTTAACGTAGATAGCATTTTAGAAACTGAGTTTCCGTCATAGACTTTGAAGTCAGTCCAGTGAGCATGGTCTTTGGGTGGAGCCTGTGGGGGCGACATGGCTGGAGGAGGCGAGTCAGGAAGTGTTTGAGGGTATGTGATGGAACTGAGTTCATTTCCCAGGGCTGAGATTTTGGCAGCGAAGAAATTGGAGAATTCCTCTGAGGAAATAAGAGACTTGGGGTATTCTTTTAAGGTTTTGGCCAGTTAATTAGATTGGTGTTTGACCAGTTTGAAAAGCTTGTGGGTTCTGATCTTGGCCTTCTCTAGTTCGGTTCTGAAGAATTCTTTTATAGACTTAAGTATGTTTCTGTAGTAGACATTTCTGGCCTGGCGCAGGAGTTTTAAATGTGCGACAGAGGGGTGCTGCTTCCAGGATCTTTCAGCTTGCCGGAGGGCTCTCCTCTCATTATTGAGGGGTCCCCTGAACCAGGGGTTCCTGTCTTTGATTTGGGTTCTTTTCAGTTTTAGTGGGGCTAGATCGTCCAGGATGTTTGATATAGTCGCAGAGTAGTGATCGTTGAGGCCACTGACCGTTGTGATATGCGAGGGGGGAAGAGGTCGGATTTGCAGCGAGCCTCCAGTTCACTGCGGTCCAGATTCTTGGTGTCTCTGATCCAGTGTTTAGGGATCACCGGTTGTGGTGCCCTTGTCTTGTGGGTGCCAGGTAGAAGGAAGGTGATGGCGTGGTGGTCAGACCAGTCACATGGCTCTATAGAGATAAGTTTGACTGTCGATTCTTTGGAGATGATCCAGTAAAGAGTGGCTCCTTTTGAGTGAGTTAGTAGTCAGCAGGCTTGTGTCAGGGCCTGATCGGCCATGAGGTCTTTGATGGTGTTGACATGTGAATCCTTAGGGTCGTTCCAGTGCAAGTTAAAGTCACCCAGGAAAATATCGTTGGCATTGTTGGTCCTCTTGGCTGTAATGATTTCCATGATGTGGTGAGTGGAGTAGTTCGTGGCTTGGGGGTGGTAAAAGATGTGCAGGTTGCACAATTGGATGGAGTTCCTGTGAATAGCGAGGGAGAGGTATTGGCAGGATTGGGTGGTGTCTGCCAGAAGTTCCGTCATAAGAAGGTTAGAGCGGTAGATGCAGGCAATGCCTCCTCCTTTCTTGTTAGTTGTCTGTTCAGCCTTGCGATGCTGTAGTTAGGAGGGACAGGAGGTCCAGGCATGGGGATGTGGAGTCGTTGAGCCATGATTCTGTAAGGATCGTTGTCGAAATTTTTGTAAAGGATGAGATCAGCAATATCCGTGGCGTGCTTAGCTGCCGATCGTCAATTGATTAAAAGACCAGACAGAGAAGATTTGGAAGGAGTTTCGAGAGTCTGGGAGGACAGGTGAACAGGCGCTAGATTACTCTTGACCACAATTCTGTTGCGGAGGGTGGCTGGTCTGTTGGGGTTGATAGAGACCGTGCGAATGGCGTGTTTGGTCTTTACGTCGAAAGGATAAGGGGTAGCTGGGGTAGAGTCGAGGTCCCGGAGGATGGCAAGGATTTCCATTTCAGTGACATCTAGTGGACTTAGAGTGGCAAAGGTAGAGTTGTAGGATAGGACAAGAGCCCAGGTTTCTTCATCAGAGAGGCAGCATGGGTGCTTGCGGGGGCGAAGATGTCTCAAGGATAGCGGAAGCGGTTGTTTAGGGAGCTCTCTCAAATGCAGGGGGGTGGCGTTAGGCAGGTGCTTGAGGTTGGCAAGGGAGAGTTCAGCGAGGTGAAGGAGGTTCATTAGCTCCAGGATGTAAATATGAATGCTCTGGGTTAGAATGGTAGCTCTGGCGTGCAGGGATTCGATGTCCCTATAAGAGGGAGGTGCTGGAGGGCAGGGGGGCAGTGGTTCAGGAGCAGTTCTGACGGTGTGTATAGGTGATAGGGGGGAAGGACTAGTACGGCCTGAGTTGTAAGCCATTGGATCAGTGATGGAGCCCCTTTGCGGGTTGGATTGAGGGCTTTAAGGGCAAGTGCGACCTTTGTTGTAGGTCATTGAGGGCATACCAGTGACATAGTCTACTTGGGGAGCTAGTAGAGAAGGGACCAAAGGTCTAGGGGTGATTCTGTTGGCAAGGCCGGGAGACGTATTGGAGTGGTTGGGGTAGTCAGTGTTGGGAGATCTAAGAGGGGTTTGTTAGAGGCTAGCCACGCTGGAATAGCTGGATGAGGACTCATCAGGGCCGAGAGGGCAAGCGCGACCTGTATCATAGTTCTTTAGGGGCGTACCGGTGGCATGGTCTACTTGGGGAGCTAGTAGTGAGGACACCAAAGGTCTAGGGGCGATTCTATTGGCAAGGCCGGGAGACATACTGGGGTGGATAGAGTGGTCAGTGTTGGGAGACCTTAGAGGCATTTGTGGGTGGCTAGTCACGCTGGATGAGGACTCATCAGGGCAGGAAGGGCAAGCGCGACCTGTATAATAGAACTTAGGGGGCGTACCGGTGCCATGGTCTACTTGGGGAGCTAGTAGGGTGGGGATCGAAGGTCTAGAGGTGATTGTTGTTGACAAGGCCGAGAGACATGCTGGAGTGATTAGGGTGGCCAGTGTTGGAGGGAATATGTGACATATTTCCGCAAACAAATACCCCGCATACCATCACTCCGCAATTATTATTCCGCAAAGACAAACACCCCGCAAATTATCACAACGCAAATTTTTACTACGACTATGCCTTTACCACGCATGCCATTACAACGCAAAGGCATGCGTGGTAAAGGTATACTCATTGTAAAAGTTTTAAAGGTAAGTGTGAGTACCCTACCCTACCCTACACCCTAATGTAGTACCCCTGCACAACCCACCCTCGACACACAGTCCTTTTCCTACAATAACACATAACTTTTCTTCCCTACACAAACACTACAACACTACCTTAATACACTACTCCTACACGACCCTACACTACACAAACACCACATCACTACCCTACACTATACAAACACTACCCTACACTACACAAACACTACAACACTACCCTAAACCCTACAACACTACCCCCTGCATGACCCTAGACTACACAAACACGACAGCACTACCCTAAACCCTAAAACACTACACCCAGCATGACCCTACACTACACAAACACTACAACACTACCCTAAACCCTAAAACACTACTCCCTGCATGGCCCTACACTGCACAAACACTACAACACTACCCTTAACCCTAAAACACTACCCCTGCATGACCCTACACTACACAAACACTACAACACTACCCTAAACCCTACAACACTACCCCCTGCATGGCCCTACACTGCACAAACACGACAACACTACCCTTAACCCTAAAACACTACCCCCAGCATGACCCTACACTACACAAACACTACAACACTACTCTAAGCCCTAAAACACTACCCCCAGCATGACCCTATACTACAACACTACCCTAAACCCTAAAACACTACCCCCAGCATGACCCTACACTACACAAACACTACAACACTACCCTAAACCCTAAAACACTACCCCCAACACGACCCTACACTACAAAAACACTACAACACTACCCTAAACCCTAAAACACTACCCCCAGCATGACCCTACACTATGCAAACACTACAACACTACCCTAAACCCTATAACACTACCCCCAGCATGACCCTACACCACACAACCACCACTACACTACACTACACTACACAATCACGAGCACGACCCCCCCACCCCTATAAAAAGAACCCAACCCCCCTTACCTCTCTCGTCGTCGTGGTTCCACACTCCTCCTGGTTCCATCTTCATGAAGTCTGAGTTTTTTTCATAATGCGTGTGCATTTACCATACATGCCTTACAACGTAATTCGTTATAAAGGCATGCATGGTAAATGCGGAGTGATGGCATGCGAGGTCAAAGACCTCGCGGAGTAATGGTATGCGGGCTCAAAGTCTGCGGAAAAAAAGATGCGGAGTAAACGTTGATTACCGTTGGAGGACCTTAGTGGGGTTTGTGAGAGGCTGGCCGCGTTAAATGGGCTGGATGCGGACTGGGAGTTAGTTACCCTGCCAGTGTCGTGCACGTGGTTTCTGAGGAGAGTAAAAAGGTTTGCAAATTTATTCAGGTTTTTGGTAGAGGCTTGGATCAAAACGATGCCGTTTTTGTAAAGACTGATGGTGAGGTCGGATCGCAGGGTTGGGGAGGGTGCTATAGTTAGCTTAGTGCCGTAAGGAATGTTCATAGTTGCAAGTACATTGAGGTGGCGAGCCAAGGTTTTGCGCCAGGCAGAGGTTCTTCTAGAGTAGAAAATAAGGTCATTGATGATGATGTCGTCGTTGTAACACAGGTCAGAAATCATTGTCTCAGGGTGTCTTTTCAGGGTGGAGTGCTTGAAGGATTTTGTGGTGGTTTTGGAGAGGTTAGGGGGTAGACCAGCGTGTAAGAATTTTCCCCCTAGGAGGACAAGCCAGGCCTTGCCATGCTGGCTCGGATAGGCAGCTCAAGGCCGAGAGGGACAGTTATGCAACAAAGTGGGCTGTACACTGTGTAGGTGCCAGAATTGATACTGTGTCAGTACCACAGGAGAGCGAACTATTTGTGTAGGAGCCTGGATGTCAGCTCTTAACACTAAGGTCCAGCGGCTGCTCAGGCTGACCTACTATGTTGGGCGCTCCGCCTACAAAAGTCACCAGTATAAAGTCAGAATAACATTCAATATCTCACTATGAGGTAGATTAGTTAAGGTACAAATAGTGTAAAAATATAAATCCAAAACCAACATATTATAATTGTCAGACACTCAGGTCGAAAGAGAGTTAGCGACTGCTTTCTCCGTCACATGCATAGGGCGTCTACTGCCTTTTTCGTTTTGGCTGGCAGAGGGGAGCACAAAGAGTCTATGCTCAATTTAGAACAAACATCGTCTGCTCAGTCAATTGACAAAATCTGTTTGAGCATGCAGGTATTGGGCCTTGTCGCATTGCCCGGGTTCTATCAGCAAGGAGCGAAACAGTGGCATCAAAATTAGAACATTAGACTTAATGCTGAAAGAAGCCCCAAATGTTGCTTTTTAATAGTGCCCAGCAGCTCTTCAAAGGAATCAATTTCTTGATCAATCACGCCCAAAGCATTTGTCATGAACCTTGCAATAGTATTTGAAATTGAGCGCTCCATACCTATAGTAGCTGTAGATTACCGTTTGGCAATCTCCCTAAACAACAGTAAAAATAAAATTTTAATAATGTATAAAATCTTTAGAAGTTCAAAAAACCAAGATGAATGCCCGTGGCTCTTATGGCGCTGAGTCAGAGACCTCTCCTCCAGCAGCACGAACCCAGCTGTAATTGTGGGCAATGGAGTTCAGGATCTGCAAGAAAGTATCCAAACTATTCATTCAGCACAACCTGGTATTTTGACTTTACGTCAAGGCTTTACAGATATTGTTTTGTACATCAGTCTTTTTAATTAATTAAAGGAAGAAGCAGCCTTTACTAATGAGGCCACAGCAGCAGTGTTGTTACTAAGAACTGAGGGAGGATCTTAAGGATGTGCTTTCCCTGGTGGCCAGACACCCCGCTACTACCAATTAATGATCAATCTGGTTCTACAAATAGACTACAGAAACTCAACACGGATAAGACTGAAGTGTTAATCTTCAGGAACAAAAATTCCACCTGGGACTCCACCTGGTAACCATCAGAGACCGGTCCTATCCATCACCCAAAAACCACGCATGCAACCTGGTGACAAACTCAACATGGCCGCTCCTGTGAACGAAGTCACCTCTTCCTGCTTCCACAAATCTTCAGATGGATCCCCAAGAGCACCAGGCATACCGTCACTCAAACCCTAATCACCAGCAGACTTGACTATGGCAACGCACTCTATGCCGGAACCCCCAACCACCTCCTTCACCTTCTTCAGACATCCATGACGCCATGGCCGGACTTGTCCTATACCTCTCCCGGTGCCCCAAATCATGCTTCATCGCAGAGATCTACACTGGCTGCTGATACACAAACGCTGCCAATTCAAACTCTCACTTTTAAGGGCATAGTCGAGTTGAAAACTGCTCTGGAAGTCAGTAGTGGCGGGCTGGGAGTCATACTTTGCTTTGTCCACTTGTGGTGGCACATTAAGTGCTTCAGTCCACATGGGACACTTTAGTTTACAGGCACCACATTGTTTACCTTTGAAAATGTGCATTCTGCAAAATGCACAGATTTTACAAGTCTTTGCAGGCGAAACAAAAATATCACCTAATTATGATTGAAACCTGTGCAACTGCACAAAAGTTCTGTAGCAAGTGCTTTAAACATCAGGGCTATCTTGTTAGTATACCCCCTTGAGACGTATGGCTATAGAGCTACCTTAATCACTGGAGATATCATAAAATGCAGTCTGCTTTTAAACAGTAGAGTAAGCCAGACCAGTTTTATTATCATATTTTTCTGTCTGTCAATGTCTTTCCAAGAGAAAAGTACCCCCATATTTGTTGTTTTAAGAGTCTGCAAAGGCTTGGACGTGATACTAAATATGACAAAATTGTATGAACTCATTTTTGTAACATGACTTTTCTGTCTTAGATTAATTATTAGTCAGTGATCGTTAACGCTGCTCTACACCACATTTAAAAGTGCTTTCTGTTTATTTTTGCTGTGTGAAGTAAGTTCAGATAAGGGCTAAATATACCGGCTATAGGTGGTTTGTCCTATTTTTGTACCAGCCAAGACATCAAAATACCGGTGGTGCCGGTCGAAACCGGCCCGGTAACAATAACCCTAGGTGGGAATCTCATGATTTTGTTAGCAAGAAGCTGTCATTCAACTAAAACTTCTGCCACTCAAAATCCAAGTTAATTTGGAAATTAAAAGCACCCACTAATTTCAGTGTTTTCTTTTCCGATATTTCTTTTTTACATTTCTGACGCTAATTCTATGCCATACGACACTCAGAAGCTGTGTGTGTCTCTTCTGTTAACAATTATCATCACGTTGCATTGTGGGGCACGCATTTTTGCTTTAACATTGAAAGTATTGTCTCGAAAACCCTTGAATAAAAGAAGTGCTGTTGGCTACAAACCCCCGTCTGTTTGAAGATGGCGCACGTTGGGGTCATCTCGCTTCACTTCAAAGTACCTTTTTACAAACTGTTCGACAGTGGCATGTGCCTAAACATTCCAAACGGTCCTGCTTTTCTGGCTGTGAGCAGCATTCTTGAGAAAGAATGTGCATGGTGAGCTCATGAATTACCGGACTTCTTCCGGTTCCGGGTCCTCGGGGCTTTTTTCTGAGTGAAACTCGTGCTGGGCCTGTGTTGAAAGACAATTTCATCACAAGCAGCTGGAAAATGACCTGGCGGAGGTCGGTGGTACAAAATATGTGTAGAAAATTAAAGGTGTACTCACGTAGTACAGTTCGTAAAAAAGGTAGTTTTAGCGCTTTGCCCATGAAGAATAGAGTTATTGTAGGAATCGACTTATAGGACCCAACTTACACGTTTCTTTAGCTATTGTGTTCATAGCAGACTAGTTGTCATGTGTGACACTAGGAGCCATTTCAGGCTTTTTTTTTCCTCCAAGAGCCTCTTGTATGTTCTTTTCCCTTTTCAAGCAGGGCTATCTCACCATGTAAAGAACTGCTGGCCAAAAAGTCATAACTGAAATAAGGTATCACGCATGACTTGTGGCCACATTGTGACAACATATGTCATTTTGTTACCAGATACTCCAAGACACAGCATTCCAGTCCATTTTTTCAGTAAACAAGCCACAGCACCAAAGGTAGGGTGGTAGGGATACAAGAGTATGGAGAAAAGGCAAATCAGAAAAGGGAAGAAACATTTGAGGATCGTCAAGGGGAAAACGAGGGAAAAGGGCAAAGGACGAGGGAATGGACAAGATGGCGGGTCAGAGTCCAGAGAAAAGCGGCCGAGAGAAGCAGCAAAATGGCGGCCAGGACAAAAGAAAAAGTAAAGAAGTCCATGAGAGTCCGTGGCATAGTTTCTTTCATTCGAATGTGGCTGCAGGGCTGCTGCCTGCATCTGGTGTTTTCACAGCCCGCTGCTTTGTTTTGGGGAGGCGTGTGTGTGCACCGAGGGCCGCTCCACAAGGGCCATCTCTGCTGGCCCAGAATTGCGGGGGCTGCTGCAGACATGGGGCGGCTGAGTGGGGCGGCAGGGAAGCGCGGCCAGGGCTCACCTTTCTCGGCAGAGGCTGCATGGTGATCCTGCAGGTCCGGGAGAACCATAAATCCCTGGTGTGGAGAGGAGCCTCCGGCGCTGATCTGGCCCCCGGGGGCGCGGGGAGCCCAGGCTCTGCTTCAGAGCGCCCCGAGGCCAGGGGAGCTGCTGTTCTGGTAGTCATCACTACTCCAAATCCTACTATTCTACCTCGCAGTCTTTATATCACGAGGGCCGCATCATTTTCAAGACAGGGATGGCCTATGTTATCCTACAAAACTCATGCCAAATCCCTTTAATTACTGATGGACAAGAGAAACGATACTTACCGTGCCCTGCCTCCTAATAGCGTACCAAAAAAGCGACCGCCGCCTAACCTCATCCTGTATCCAAAGCCTTTAGAATATACGGTGGTTGGATTTATATTGGGAGCATGAGCCGGGAAACAAGGACTGTGACAAAAGAAATTTGGAGCTGTGACGGCTGACTCGGAAAGGGGGTGGTGGGGCAAGTGGGGAGGGATAAAAAGAAAATAGACCTTCTTTGCCGCCGCCACTGCCGCCGCAAGTCTTTCCTCGGTCCTCACTCTGCAGCACTGGAAGCATCCAGGCTCCCAGACTCTCCCAGCCAATCACAACGCTGCATGAGCAGCGTCATGATTGGTCTGAGGGGCCTGTTTGGCCACTCAGGCAGTACCTGAGAGGCTGGGCATATTCTCCACCGGCTAGTGGAGAACATGCTAACTGTGCAAGACAGTTTGGCTGTCTTAGGGAGTGCAAACCACTCCTCCTCCCCCTGACTGCGGGGAGCCCAACCCGCCCCCACCTAACATGGTTTTGAGTGACACAGACAAATAAAATGATAATAACTTCATGTTATTTTTCTTCTGCACTGCTCAACGAGCAGTGGGGCGACACTCCTCTTCCTTAGCAGAGGAACCGCCACTGGGAGGAATGAAGAAATACCTCATGTGGAACAACCTCCCATTCTGGTTGGCGAGCCACCCAGCCTGAACAATAGAACTTGGATTGAAAGTGCCATCCCATGACAGAAAACAAAGGAACCTTTAGGAGTTTGGATGGCCTGGAACTTGCAAATAGGCTTCTTTTACAGCCAGAGATACCAGAGGTTCCCTTAGAATGATGAGCAGCAAGATTATTTGAAGCAAAGTCTTTATCTATTTCTGCCCTGATAAAGATTTTTCGACAAAAACCGCCTGGTCTAGTGGAGAGAGATATAGGTTATAGGTTAAGTAGGAGATGTACACGGTGCTCTGTTGGCTCTAGCCTGTATCTGCCCGTGACCTCAGATGTATCACGTTCACGCCTACGGCGGCTTGTCCCCCCCCCCCTTTTTTCTTTTTCCCTTTTCTCTCTTTTTTCTCTCTTTTCTTCTTTCCACTCATGTATAAGCCTCTTCCCTGTATGTAAAATTATATTTTTATATATACAATAAAGAATTTCGGAAATAAAAAAAAAAAAAAACCGCCTGGTCTATTAATTACTCTGGAGCTACCTTGGTATAAATTATCTATGGATTTTATTACAGATTTTCCTCCATCCTTTAATAAAAATATTGCAATTCTGGCAAATGTTTATTTTTTACTAAATATGCACATTTAGTGAACGCACCTTTACATATATTGCCAACAGTGCTCTAACTAGCAGTGGAATTTTTTAAGGAATTTGTGAGACCGCATATTTTGCCTACAGATAATGTGATGATGAATAGAGGGCACATCTTATTTCGAAATGCTTGGATTTTTTTCTTCAAAGGCTAGATACCGTGGGGCATATTTATGAGTTCTGCAAATCAGCAGGGATGCGCCAGAACAAATGCGTCACGCAAAACTACCTTTGCGTCACGGCAGATGCGCCGCATTTACAATGCGCTGCGCCGTGGCGCAAGGGTAGGCAGTTGCGTGATGCATCTCGTGACGTAAGGGTGGCGCATCGCAGAAGTCGCGTCAAAAGCGCGACGCGACTCCAGCAATGCTCGGGTGTGCCCTATTCTTAACGTGCTGCGTCAGTCCTTATGCCTGCTTCAAGCAGGCGTAAGGAATTGACGTAGCAGCGTCGCACAAGTGCCTGCGTGAAATCTTGTAGATTTCATGCAGGCACTTTTGCGAGGCGCACCTGCCCAGGAACGTCCACCCTGCGCCGGAACGCTCACATGTGGCGCAGGGCTTTACAACGTGACGAATTTGCCTAGATGCGTCACGTTGTAAATGGGTCGCAGGGATGCGCCACGTTTACGCCGCCATTGCGTCACACAATGGCGGCGTAAACGTGGCGCAAGTGCCTTGTAAATCTGCCTCCGTGTACTTTAAGTCAATGAGACATCATCCGCAAACTGACTGACAAATGAACGATTAATTCTTGTACCTTACTGATGAGGCCCAAAGAGGTTGAAACCAGTTTGAGAATACATGTGGTCCACTTTTGATATAACAGTTTAAGGTGAATTACTCCTTTTGGGATGGGAAAAAGACTGATTTGCATATGTTTTGTTCTTCTTTGTAAAATCTCAATGAGCAAAAACATTATGGATGGGCAGGCTACCAGAGTAATTACCAATTTAATTTTTCTTAGGATTCAAACTTATTATGACTTGGTACCCACATGCAGAGGCTTGTAGTTGACATATAACCCACTAAGATATTGTTCTTGTACTGGAACGTTTGACCTCCACAGAGCTGCCGACTTCGAAGCTAGAGAGCCAGGTTCGAGTTTCGGCGTCGGCTCAACATTCTGTAATTCTGTGCAAATCACTTAATCTCCCCATGCCTACCAAATATGAATTTGCCCGTGAGCAATGTAACTGGTGCTCATATAAAGCGTTTCGAGACGAGTTCACCCTATATAAAACTGCAACAAAAAAAAACAACAATGTAGAATAAGTATGCCCTGCATGTTACACAAAATGCTGTACAGCAGGCACCTTAACCCTTGACATATGATAAGGGATGCGCGAAATTGCAATATTGTTGGTACATTTTGCCAAAGCTAAGCACATTTAAATAGATTTTCACAAAAAGAACATTCTGGCATCTTGTGTGAAATATCAATGCAAAAACGTAGATTGTGTAAACAAGCCACATGTGCTACCAACAAGAGACTGGTTCTAGGGAAAAAATACCGTACAGCTGTGATTTCACCCTTCCCACAAGACATTTTCTTCCCAAACTAGTGGTCGGTAGGAAAATTACACAAAATGTGGCACTGTCGAAATTTTGCATTGTGCGAAAAACACACTTTTTACTGAAATATCGCCCAATTATGTTTGAAACCTGTCCAGTGGTACGATAATTCTGCAGCAAGCTCTTTAAACTCCTGAGCTATCTTGTCGGTATTACATCGGTATTCTATTGCCAAGTCTGCTCGATACCAATTGCGCCTTCTTTGGGGAATTCGTTGCTTTTTCCCGGAGCAGGACCTTAAAACCCTGGTGCAATCGCTGGTCCTCTCCAGACTGGACTACTGCAATTCTCTTCTTACTGGCCTCCCCAAATCCCACTTGCCCTCCCTTAGATCTGTTCTCCATTCAGCAGCTCGTTTCATTTATGGGGCCAAAAGAAGCGACCACATCACACCGATGTTATCCACCCTCCACTGGCTTCCCATCGAGGCTAGAGATATCTACGAGACTTCCTGTATCACCCACAAAGCCTTGCACTCCTCCTCCCCTTGCAACCTGGCGAACACGCTGAAACTCTCTGGAGGCTCTAGACCTTCACGTAATGCGGAAAATCTACTGCTTGAACCTCCCACTTTCAAGAAGGAAAGATCGATGGCCCAATCCTTTTCAGGCAACGCGGTGAGAATATGGAACTCACTTCCGCCTCAGCTCCGGACCACCACCTCCTCCCAGGTCTTCTAAATGGACCTCAAATTTCTCCTCCTCCAAAGACACCTCCTAAAGTAATTCACGCCCTCTCTATTACTCGAAGGAAGACCTCCCATCACTGAAAACTCTATTCTCCATGACTATGGAAGTGCCTTCCCAGTGCGTTCGTGTGGTTGGAGTGTATGCCATTTATTGCAATATTATCTTTGTATCTGTGTTTGGTTCTCTTTTGTAACATGCACACGCCACTTTTCTCTTTTAACACACTGTTTGCTACCTCTCACATTTTGTTTGCTTTTGATACTTGCACAAGTGCCACCATTGCCTACGTAACGTTTGTTCTTGTGCCTCTGTGTCTAGCATATATTGCAGTATATTACCTCTAAATGTACTTTGTTTTCTCTTGTAACCTGCACACTTGTCACTCTCTCCTCCTGTATTGCACTGTTTGCTACCTCATGTATTTTGTTTGCTCACAATTGTCACTTTTACCTCATGTAACTTATCGTCTGCTTTTGTAATTTGTTCATTTGTAATTTTCTGTTCCTTTTGTGAAGCGCTCTGACGCCTTCGGGTAAAGTCCATGTTATATAAAAACGCATAAATAAATAAAAATAAATAAATCTTGAGACCTAATGGATAAACAGTTGCCTTAACCATCAGAGATATCCTAAACTGCAGTACGCTTGTGAAAAGAAGAGTAAGCCGGAACAGGGTTGACTATCCCATTTTTCAGGCTCTCAGTTTCTTTGAGGGGGGTATGATTGTTAAAAAGAAGACGCAGGTGAGCTGGCACTGCAAACCCTAAAAGGACAGCCATTGATCTGTTTTTCTTGACTCCGCCCCTTAGCTGCTACGGGTCCTGTCCTCACTCCACTACGGCTCATGCAGGTGTTAATCTCAGGGTTTTGTAAGCAAGAAAGCAGCCTTTTTATCTTTTCCCCAACTAAAACTTCCGCATTCCAAATCAAAATCATTTGCAAATGTGACTCCACAGATGTTTTCCGCCAACTCTCCCACTATTCTCAGGGTTTTCCGAGTATTTTTTCCATTTCCAGCACTGTTTGTGGGACACTCTCTGACAGATGTGTTTCTTCTGTTAACAATTAATATCTCGCGTGCAGTTTTGCTTTAAAATTAAAAGTATTGCCATAGAAACTCCGGAATACAAAGAGGCATATTTATGTGGTAGTCACGCAGCGCAGCAAGCCCCCTTGCTGTGCTGCGTGACAGGGAAAGGACAGGAATGCGCCATATTTAACTTCATACGTCGCAATCCTGCCTGCTCCCAGCGCTTGCGCACAATATGCTGCCTCGCAACAGCGCAGGCACTCTTGCACCATAGAGAGCCAGCCTTGTGATGGTAAATTTGGGAACGCATCAAAATCCATGGGTTTTGAGTGGGAACACCCACGCAGCACCCACGGAACACCCCCGTGGGGCAGAGTAATGCAACATAGCAATTTGCGCTGTGTTGTTTTACTCTAGATTTATCCAGCCACTCGGGATAGGCAAGGTGCGGTTGGCCTTGTGTGACTTGATAAATTGCATTTTAGGGTTGTGTCACGCATACACCCTGTTCCATGGTGCAAAAGTAACGCAACCTGTACATAAGTATGGCCCAAGGGCTATTGGTTAAAAAGCCTGGGCTGTATGAAGATCGCACACATAAGTTTGGGTCGCCTCTTTTTTAATACAAAATACCTATTGTACAAACTGTTTGACATTGGCATGTGCCCAAAACATTCCAAAAGATCTTGTTTTTCTAGCTATCTGCAGCATTCCTGAGACGGAATGTGCATGATGTGCTCTTGACGGCTCTTTCATGGTGGCTTTCATACAATTTACCGGTCTTACTTTTTTTGATCTTTTTACCGGATGTATGACGGTACAACACGTGGTATTACCACGCATACCGTTACAACGCAGGTTTTTCAACGCAAGTCGTTACAACGACTTGCTTTGGGGGGCACTGGATAGTGAATAGTTTAATTTACTATTCCAACTCCAGTCCCCGTGGACAGTAGGGAAGGTGTTGGATAGTAAATTAAACTATTCCCTATCCTAGAGCGCCCTCCAGCGAAAGTCGTTGTAACGACTTTCGTTCTAAAACCTGCGTTGTAATGGTACCGCGTTGTTAGAGTTTCGTTGAAAAGGATGTTCCCCCTTTTTACCAGGCTTTTTTTTTATAAACAAATGTTATTGATTTTTATTGCATATAAACACTTGAACGAATATACAGTCAGGTTTACTGTGTCACAGGGAGAGTGACACATGCTTATATAGTTCAGCAGTCCATCTCCAAACCATGATAATCTCACCATTTACCCCAAATCTTTTTATGTTTCTGTGGGCAACCCCTGACAGCCTAGAAGGGCTTTTCTTGTTGGGCACAGCAGTCCAATCCCACCTGCCATTCAATCACTGAGGGAGGGTTCGTGGAATTCCACTTCCGCGCACTGTCTCGCTTGGCAATCAGTGTGGCTACCCCTATGAACATATATTCCATTCTCAAATACCTGCCCCCCAGCCAGCACAGCAGGGTCCCTCTAGGGGTGGTGTTCTAATGGCTGATCCAGCACAAACAAAAGATAACACTCTATCTTCTGCAGGGCTGGATTGGCCGTAGCGGGCACCGGGTGTTTTCCGGTGGGCCGGAGGGTTGGGGGCCGGTTTTCTGGGGTTTACAACGCAACTTTTACCACGCACTAACTTTACCACGCAACTTTTACAACGCAAGTCGTTACAACGACTTGCGCTGGGAGGCACTGTAGGATAGGGAATAGTTTAATTTACTATCCAAAACCTTCCCTACTATCCACGGGGACTGGAATTGGAATAGTAAATTAAACTATTCACTATCCAGCGCCCCCCAACGCAAGTCGTTGTAACGACTTGCGTTGTAAAAGTTGCGTGGTAAAGGCATGCGTTGTAAAAGTATGCGTGGTAACGACATACATCCGTTTTCTGGCCATGGGGGGCGGTTTTGCAACAGTGCTGCAATTTTTGCACCCTGTAATAAAAGAACAAAAGTGGGAGTGGTGCTTTTTACTAGCACCCGTCCCCACTTCCCAGGGCGGGTCGAGCAGTAATCTGCCAGGGCTGATTGCTGTTCCCAATCAGGCGCTGATCTTCTGTCAGTGCCTGACCATCACAGAGCAGGACTAGATCATATGGAGGAAGTCAGCATCCAGCGCGGAACAACGGAAGCAGGTAACGTGAGGAATCCTACCCACCTTTTAAAGCTGCAGGTGCAGATAGTTGAGCTGGACCAGCCTGAGGCGTGTAGAGATAGCGAGGTTTGGGGGGGGCACCCTTTCCTCATTTCATTCTTCAGCATTAAGTTCCGCAACGTATGCCTCCCACCTCTGGCAAAGTCTCTGGAACTGGTCTTGGGCATTGATGACTATCGAGCGGTATACTTGGGAGATTGGAGAGAGCTAAAGTCAGGGGTCTCAATGTCATAGGGGATGTTAGTTGTAAGAGCATGTCATAGTTGGAGTAACTTGTGGAACTGAGTGAGGGAAAGTTGATACTGTTCCTGTATCTCCTTAAACGTCTGTACTTGAGTCCCCGACTAGACATCCCCGAGCAGGATGATTCCTATCCTATCCCATTTCGTGAACCCCTCTAGCCTTGCCCGTCTTATGCTGATCCATCTTGGTTTGTGATTGCGCAAGTGGTATGGGATCTGTCCCTTCCCATTATTGCAGCAGTATACCAGGCTTGGGCTCCCTATTCCCCAGTCGGCCATTTTGAGTGAGGCGGCCCCATGGGTCCAGCAGCTTCACACTCCTCAAGGACCTCCAGCAGCCCCCGGGTCCCCAGTCCGGGACGGCCCGGTGTTTCCCTTGGGCAAGAGCAGTGCCTGTGGGGAAGGGGGATCCTTCATGGGTCTCGGCCTCCGATGATGGCGCATACTCGAGCAGGTCAGGAGTTCTTCTAAATTGTGACCACCATCTTGGCCATCTTTTTTTGTGGTTTCATATAGCACAACCTCAACCCAAAGATATTGGAGCCTTTCCGTAACGTGCCCCAGGGCTTTCTTCTAAGGGAAACTAGTGCTTGGCTGGTCTTGAAAGCCGATTTCATTACAAGCAGCAGCTTAAGAATAACTGGCGGAAGTGGTTCAAAATATTTGTAGGAAATTGTCCGGTAACTTACCTGTAAATCTCATTATCCTTAGTCCCTAATGTCCTCGTCACAGTCATTGCTATTGAGGTGAACTCCACTTCAGGCCAGGAAAGAAAAACAGGAAACAGGTGGGGCAACCCCACCCTCCAAAATATGAGCTCCACTTGGCCACAACTTTTCTATACTCCTGAACAGCATTAGTAGGTACGGTATCTTCGGGTATAATAGCACCTTGGCATGCAAATCCTGGCATTAGTAAGTCCACCTGCTCTGTGAAGGGAACTCCTTCTGAAAGTGTGCCAGAAGATATATTTGGAAAATGAAACCTGGAAAAACTGGTCTGCCACCTTCCTTCCACTATCTGTTGGAGACTTTGGGAATAGAGGAATCAAGGAACAGGTTGATAACGGCGGAAGAGGAAGACATCTTTTTCATCTTCACATGAGGGCATTCCAAATTAGAACAAATGGGATGAAGAACCGCTGTTCTGTCCTATGCTGTGCATTCTTGAGCCTTCTAGCATTCATTTATTCATCAATTCTTCTAAATGTTCATTACGGATTTGATATAAGTTGATAGTGCATGAACAGTTCACGTGTTATGCATTTTTCGCTAGTCATATACTTCAGCAGAAGCACCGAAATATTCCTTTGGGGACGATACCAATAGAGCAGAACATGCATTTACTTAACAGTGTGATTTATACTGCGCAGTAGGTTCAGGCAAATGTGACGGAGAAATCCACAGGTTTTTTCCACACCTTACATTGCAAATCAGGAGGTCTGTTTTTCTCAAACAGTAATTGTGCATAACACAGATGTACAGGTATTTTGACAAAAGGAACTTAAGGCTTTCAAGGGAGCATAGAAGCTGCACCAGGAAGCTTGAAGGTGACACTCTGATGTCATTATCTGCAGCTACCTGAGTCAAAGAATAGCTAAAACAAATAAGAGAAACTGACCTTACTTGCTGCAAACTGAGAAACATTGAAAAAGCTCTGAGTGAAAGTTATATGTGTAGAGGGCCGTCTAGGAAACTCATTTAATGCATAAATATAAGCTAGGGGCAAGGAAGGGAGGGGTTCTGATACAGATTGACTCCTTCAATGATTTTATCTCAATGATCACCATCTAATATGTTGACATTTTTTTGTACTTATATTTAATGTGTGAAATATGGCTCGTTCACATCATCTGCACTACAAAAGGGCTTTAATGTTCAATAAAGCCTTTTAAAAAAAAACTACAGCCTGTCCGTCTTTCCTGCTCATGTTGGAATGTTGGTTCTTACCTGTGCTTGCCTGGGGCTGTTAGAGGATGAGGCGCAGCGGCCAGAGGTGCTGACTTGGGAGCTTGGGATCCAGGTTCGAATCTTGGCGTTGACACATCTTGTCATTCTGGGGAAATAATTGGGGGCATATGTAGGTAGCCGTTTGCGATTCGCAAACGCCGAAATTCTGCGAATTTCGGCATTGTCGAATCGCAAACGGCACTTTGATATGTAGGTGCCACTTAGCAAAACAAGGAATCGCAAAAATTGTGATTCCTTATTTTGCTTATAGCATTTAAGGAATCGCAATTGTGCGATTCCTTAAATGCTATGTAGGGGTGCTTTAAAAATTACGATTTTTGCATAAGGAATCGCAAAATACCACCTACTTCAAGTAGATGGTATTTTGCGATTTCCTTCAAAAATGCATTTTTTTTTAAAAATTCAAAGTGCCATGTGGCGCACAGACATGCCCTTAGGGCATGTATGTGCGCCACATGTACTTACAGGCACATTCCAGGGGTGCAACAGGTGTCCTTTGGACACCCTGGCACCCTTGGAATTGCGATTCTCAAATTGCGATTTTCACATAGAAAATTGCAATTTGAGAATGTATCCCCATTCATTCCTATGGGCCTTTTGGCCCATAGGAATGAATGAAACACTCATTCCTTAATTGCGATTCACAATTTGCTAATCGCAAATAAGGAATGTTAAAGATTCGCAAAAAAATTGCAAATTTTTACCTACATTCCATTTTGCTGGTTAAAGAAGTGTGTTGTGTCCTTATAGATCACCTTTAGCTTTGCCGGGAAGAGCAGCAAGTAGGTAATGTTCATGTCTCTCAGTTTCGCTTTGACCGCGTCAAAGGAGCGGCGTTGTTTTTGCATTTTCTGGCTGTAGTCTGGGAATATCATAATGTTCGTGTTTTCCACGTGGATCTCCCCCAGTTTTCTGGACTCTCGCAAAATCAGGTCCCGGTCCGCGAAGTTGAGGAAGCGTGCAATGACAGGTCGGGGTCTCGCTCCCTGCGGCGGCCTTGCCAGGAGGGCCCTGTGTTCCCTTTCAATGATGAAGCAAGTCGAGAACTGTGCCGCCGGGAAGGTTTTTGTCACCCAGGAGTGGAGGAAAGCTGCCATGTCCGTCCCTTCGATTCCCTCTCTAAAGCCTACAAAGCGCAGGTTGTTGCGTCGCGCCCTGTTTTCTGCATCGTCCACCTTCCACAGCAGTTGGCGATGGGAGGCCTGGAGTTCCGCCATGTTTTTTCTCAGGGTGGAGATTGAGTCTTCCGCCTCGCCTATTCGTGTCTCCCCCGTAGTTACTCTGTCCCTTACCTTTCGGAAGTCTTGCCTCAATAGCGTCACCTCCGACCCCACCTCGCCGATTTTGACTTCCAGGGCCGCCCTGGCGATGGGAACAAGATTGATTTGCATATGTTTGGTTCTTCTTTGTAAAATCACAATGACCAAAAACATTATGGACGAGCAGGCTATCAGAGTAATTACTAATTTAATTTTGCTTAGGATTCAAATTTATTATGACTTGGTACACACATGCCGAGGCTTGTAGTTGACATATAACGCTCTAAGCTACTTTTTCTTTACTGGAACGTTTGACCTCCACAGAGCTGCCGACTTAGAAGCTGGGAACCAGGTTCGAGTTTCGGCGTCGGCTCAACATTCTGGGCAAATAACGTATTCTCCGAATACCTCCAAAAATGAATTTGTCCTTGTGCAATGTAACTGGTGCTCATTTAAAGCGTTTCGAGACGAGTTCACGCTATATAAAACTGCAACAAAAAAACAACAATGTAGAATAAGTATGCCCTGCATGTTACCCAAAATGCTTTACAGCAGGCACCTTAAACCTTAACATATAAGGGATGCGCGAAATTGCTATATTTTTGGTACATTTTGCCAAAGTTAAGCAAATTTAAATAGATTTTTACAAAAAGAACATTCTGGTATCTTGTGTGAAATATCAATGCGAAACCTTAGATTGTGTAAACAACCCACTTGTGCTACCAACAGGAGACTGGTTCCACGAAAAAATACCTTACATCTGTGATTTCACCCTTTCCACAAGACATTTTCTGCTCAAACCAGTGGCCTTCTAGAAAATTACACAAAATGCAGCACAATCGAAATTTTACATTATGCGAAAAACTCATTTTACAAAAATGTCACCCATTTATGTTAGAAACCTGTCCAGCGGTACGAGAATTATGTAGCAAGTTCTTTAAACTCCTGAGCTATCTTGTCGGTATTATATCTTGAGACCTACTGGATAAAAAGTTGCCTTAACCATCAGAGCTATCCTAAACTACAGTACGCTTGTGAAAAGTAGAGTAAGCCAGACAGGGTTAACTATCCCATTTTTTCAGGCTCTCAGTTTCTTTGAGGGCAGAATTGTTAAAAAGAAGACGCAGGTGAGCTGGTACTGCAAACCCTAAAAGGATAGTCATTGATCTGGTTTTCTTGACTCTGCCCCAACTAAAACTTCCGCATTCCAACTCAAAATCATTTGCAAATGTGACTCCACAGATGTTTTTCGCCAACTCTCCCACCAATCTCAGGGTTTTACGAGTATTTTTTCCATTTCCAGCAGTTTGTGGGACACTCTCAGCCAGATGTGTCTCTTCTGTTAACAATTAACATCACGTTGCATTATGGGGCGTGTAGTTTTGCTTTAAAATTAAAAGTATTGCCATAGAAACTCCAGAATAGAAAGGGGCATATTTATGTGGTAGTCACGCAGCGCAGCAAGCCCCCTTGCTGTGCTGCGTGACAGGGAAAGGACAGGAATGCGCCATATTTAACATCATACATCGCAATCCTGCCTTTTCCCAGCGTTTGCGCACAATATGCTGCCTCGCACCAGCGCAGGCACTCTTGCCCCATAGAGAGCCAGCCTTGTGATGGTAAATTTGGGAATGCATCAAAATCCATGGGTTTTGAGTGGGAACATCCACGCAGCACCCATGGAACACCCCCGTGGGGCAGAGTAATGCAACGTAACAATTTGCGCTGTGTTGTTTTACTCTGGATTTATCTAGCCACTCGGGATGGGCAAGGTGCGGTTGGCTTTGTGTGGCTTGATAAATTGCATTTTAGGGTTGTGTCACGCACACACCCTGTTCCATGGTGCAAAAGTAACGCAACCTGTACATAAATATGGCCCTAGGGCTATTGGTTAAAAAGCCTGGGCTGTATGAAGATCGCACACATAACTTTGGGTCGCTTCTTTTTTAATACAAAATACCTATTGTACAAACTGTTTGACATGGGCATGTGCCCAAAACATTCCAAAAGATCTTGTTTTTCTAGCTATCTGCAGCATTCCTGAGACGGAATGTGCATGATGTGCTCTTGAGGGCTCTTTCATGGTGGCTTTTATACAATTTACTGGTCTTACTTTTTTAAATCTTTTTACCGGATGTATGATGGTATAACGCGTGGTATTACCACGCGTACCGTTACAATGCAGGTTTTTCAACGTAAGTCGTTACAACGACTTGCGTTGGGGGGCGCTGGATAGTGAATAGTTTAATTTACTATTCCAACTCCAGTACCCGTGGACAGTAGGGAAGGTGTTGGATAGTAAATTAAACGATTCCTTATCCTAGAGCGCCCTCCAGCGAAAGTCGCTGTAACGACTTTCGTTCTAAAACCTGCGTTGTAATGGTACCGCGTTGTTAGAGTTCCGCTGAAAAGGATGTTCCTCCTTTTTTCCAGGCTTTTTTTTATAAACAAATGTTATTGATTTTTATTGCATATAAACACTTAAACGAATATACAGTCAGGTTTACTGTGTCACAGGGAGAGTGACACATGCTTATATAGTTCAGCAGTCCATCTCCAAACCATGATAATCTCACCATTTACCCCAAATCTTTTTATGTTTCTCTGGGCAACCCCTGACAGCGTAGAAGGGCTTTTCTTGTTGGGCACGGCAGTCCACTCCCACCTGCCATTCAATCACTGAGGGAAGGTTCGTGGAATTCCACTTCCACGCACTATCTCGCTTGGCAATCAGTATGGCTACCCCTATGAACATATATTCCATTCTCATATACCTGGCCCCCCAGCAAGCACAGAAGGGCCCCTCTAGGGGTTCTAATGGCTGATCCAGCATGAACAAAAGATCCCACTCTATCTTCTGCAGGGCTGGATTGGCCGTAGCGGGCACCGGGTGTTTTCCGATGGGCCGGTGGGTTGGGGGCTGGTTTTCTGGCCATGGGGGGCGGTTTTGCAACAGTGCTGCAATTTTTGCACCCCGTACAAAAAGAACAAAAGTGGGAGTGGTGCCTTTTACCAGCACCCGTCCTCACTTCCCAGGGCCGGTCGAGCAGTAATCTGCCAGGGCTGATTGCTGTTCCCAATCCGGCGCTGATCTTCTGCCAGTGCCTGACCATCACAGAGCAGGACTAGATCATATGGAATAAGTCAGCATCCAGCGCCGAACAACGGAAGCAGTTAACGTGAGGAATCCTACCCACCTTTTGTAGCTGCAGGTGCCGATAGTTGAGTTGGACCAGCCTGAGGCGTGTTGAGATAGCGAGGTTTTGGGGGGCCACCCTATCCTCATTTCACTCTGCAACATTAAGTTCTGCAACGTTTGCCTCCCACCTCTGGCACAGTCTCTGGAATTGGTCTTCGGCATTAATGACTATGGAGCGCTATACTTGGGAGATTGGAGAGGGCTAAAGTCAGGGGTCTCAATGTCAGAGGGGATGTTAGCTGTAAGAGCATGTCATAGTTGCAGGTACTTGTAGAACTGAGTGAGGGAAAGATGATACTGTTCCTGATCTCCTGAAACATCTGTACTTGAGTCCCCGACCAGACACCCCGAGCAGGATGATTCCTATCCTATCCCATTTCGTGAACCCCTCTAGCCTTGCAGTGGGGGTGGCTATGGGCATGGTGTCATTCGCATCAATCTGCGGTCCCAACCCATAAGTCAGAGGACCCGCCTCCAGTTCAGGAAGACTTCCCAAGTTATCTATGGCATGGCTAGAGGGGATTGGAGCTCCGTATAGAATTCCCATTATCCGATCAAGGCCCAACAGGGTCAACCCTGTGCGGTAAGTTGGGTCGTCTTATCCGTGTTCAGCTAATCATTGATTACGCTCACTTGTGAAGCCATATATTAACATCGAAGGTCCACCATTTCCCATCCTTCCATTATAGGGAGATTGCTGGCAATTAACAAAGGCTACCTGCTCATAGGAAGGCACAGATGATGGAATTAAGGGGTTTAAATCACTGGCCGTATATTGGGAGACAATAGTTTTGAACAACATAAAGAAAGTAAGGCAGCACCAACATCCTATAGAGAGCCACCCTTCCTAGGACGTGGAGGAAAGGCAAGCCCATTTTTGAAAATCTTTTTTCATGTTCTCCACCAAGGGGTTCAAGTTAAAGCTCTATGTCAGTTCTAGAAGCAAAGAAATATATATACCCAGATACTGGAAGGTTAGTCAGTATATTGGGATGGAAAACTACCAGGAACAGACACTTGAGTCACACCTTGTCGGGATCAACAGAGAGGAGATTTGGGTTTAATCACCCGGAGACCCTAGGCTCCCTCAAATATGTCCAGCAATTTCAAACAAGGAGAGCCAGAGGTCTGCGGATTAGCTCGAAAGAGCAAGACATCAACCACGTATAGCGCGATTCTTTCCTCTGGCCATCATCCTATGACTATCCCTGTATTTGGAAGTCAGTACATATGAGCGGTGTATTATATTGTGGTTTTTGTATTTGCTTTATGCACTCACTCTTCACCATCAATGCACCGTTACATGCAGCATCTCTTGACTCATGGTAATTGTTGAACTAATACATGATATATGTAGTAAGGTGTATATTTGTACAAGCAATCGACAATTGAGTAAACCACTTCCATGAGGATTGTGTGACTCATTGATTGTGCTAGCAGGCCCCTTGAGACAATTTGTCCCTGCTCAAGTTTCATACAGCATTTCCAAGTGACTCCTAGTGGAAGGTTGTTTTGTATTTCTTCCTGAGATCCCGGCATAAGACTGAAACATCAACTTTTACCTCTCCCATTTTGGTCTCCACCTCTTCTCTCGAGTCTTGAATAGGCATAAGATTCATGGCAAGGTGGGATGGCTCAAGATTCTGCTTGCCGCCCGAGGATAATGAGGTGCTCCTGTGCCGCCCAAGGCCACCGTCTTATGCTGATCCATCTTGGTTTGTGATTGCGCAAGTGGTATGGGGTGTGTCCCTTCCCATGATTCCAGCAGTGTACCAGGCTTTGGCTCCCTATTCCCCAGTCCGCCATTTTGAGTGAGGCGGCCCCATGGGTCCAGCGGCTTCACACTCCTCAGGGCCCTCCAGCAGCCCCAGGGTCCTCAGTCCGGGACGGCCCGGTGTTTCCCTTGGGCAAGAGCAGTGCCTGTGGGGAAGGGGGATCCTTCATGGGTCTCGGCCTCCGATGATGGCGCATACTCGAGCAGGTCAGGAGTTCTTCTAAATTGTGACCACCATCTTGGCCATCTTTTTTTGTGGTTTCATATAGCACAACCTCAACCCAAAGATATTGGAGCCTTTCCGTAACGTGCCCCAGGGCTTTCTTCTAAGGGAAACTAGTGCTTGGCTGGTCTTGAAGCTGATTTCATTACAAGCAGCAGCTTAAGAATGACTGGCGGAAGTGGTTCAAAATATTTGTAGAAAATTGTCTGGTAACTTACCTGTAAATCTCATTATCCTTAGTCCCTAATGTCCTCGTCACAGTCATTACTATTGAGGTGAACTCCACTTCAGGCCAGGAAAGAAAAACAGGAAATAGGTGGGGCAACCCCACCCTCCAAAATATGAGCTCCACTTGGCCACAACTTTTCTATACTCCTGAACAGCATTAGTAGGTACGGTATCTTCGGGTATAATAGCACCTTGGCATGCAAATCCTGGCATTAGTAAGTCCACCTGCTCTGTGAAGGGAACTCCTTCTGAAAGTCTGCCAGAAGATATCTTTGGAAAAAGAAACCTGGGAAAACTGGTCTGCCACCTTCCTTCCACTATCTGTTCGGGACTTTGGGAATAGAGGAATCAAGGAGAAGGTTGATAACGGCGGAAGAGGAAGACATCTTTTTCATCTTCACATGAGGGCATTCCAAATTAGAACAAATGGGATGAAGAACCTTTGTTCTGTCCTATGCTGTGCATTCTTGAGCCTTCTAGCATTAATTTATTCATCAATTCTTCTAAATGTTCATTACGGATTTGATATAAGTTGATAGTGCATGAACAGTTCACGTGTTATGCATTTTTCGCTAGTCATATACTTCAGCAGAAGCACCGAAATATTCCTTTGGGGACGATACCAATAGAGCAGAACATGCATTTACTTAACAGTGTGATTTATACTGCGCAGTAGGTTCAGGCAAATGTGACGGAGAAATCCACAGGTTTTTTCCACACCTTACATTGCAAATCAAGAGGTCTGTTTTTCTCAAACACAGTAATTGTGCATAACACAGATGTACAGGTATTTTGACAAAATGAAATGAAATGAAAAAGTTTTATTGTTTCAGTTAATTAAAACCATAACAATACATTTTATAAAAATCAACTACTCATTTAAAATTTCCTTTTATATGGATACATTCTCTATTAATTCATTCTAAGTCTAGTGCTAGAATTTGTTGTTAAAAACAATTAAGCAGTCCATGTTGTTTATAGTTCCATTATACGTTATTCAGTTCAAAAGAGCCCTCTCACTGCACTACCGCAATTATGTTGTCCTTATGTGGACCGGGTGCCTGGTTATGTTTTAACGCTTGAGCTTGAGCCATGAGGAACTTTAATAGTGAACAGTTCAAACGGGTATCTGTTGGATTCAAAGTTGACATAATCGCCGATCTACATGTTCTTATGCCTCGTTCGTTCATTGCCCTTTTTAAGAAGACTGCTCGTGCTTGGGCTAAATTCGGGCAGATACAAACTAGATGAGTAAAGTCCTCCTCGCTGCTCCCACATAGTCTACAGATTTTGAGTCCGTCGTGTAGCCAAGTTGGTTGGTCCATAGTTGATGGAAAGTTTCCCAGACGGAGCCCCATTACATGACAAAAGGAACTTAAGGCTTTCAAGGGAGCATAGAAGCTGCACCAGGAAGCTTGAAGGTGACACTCTGATGTCATTATCTGTAGATACCTGAGTCAAGGAATAGCTAAAGCAAATAAGAGAACCTGACCTTACTTGCTGCAAACTGAGAAACATTAAAAAAGCTCTGAGTGAAAGTTATATGTGTAGAGGGCCATCTAGGAAACTCATTTAATGCAATTTGGCGCTAGTATAAATATAAGCTAGAGACAAGGATGGGAGGGGATCTGATAGAGATTGACTCCTTCAATGATTTGACCTCAATGATCACCATCTAATATGTTGCCATTTTTTTTTGTACTTATATTTAATGTATTTTCACTTTTCACCATTATTTTAATGTGTGAAATATGGCTCGTTCACATCATCTGCACTACAAAAGGGCTTTAATATTCAATAAAGCCTTTTAAAAAAATACACAGTCTGGATTTCTCGAGGTAAGTCATTTGAGGTGCATGGGTCACAGCCTGTCCGTCTTTTCTGCTCGTGTTGGAATGTTGGTTCTTACCTGTGCTTGCCTGGGACTGTGAGGGGATGTGGCGCAGCGGCCAGAGGTGCCGACTTGGGAGCTTGGGATCCAGGCTCGAATCTTGGCGTTGACACAACATCTTGTCATTCTGGGGAAATCACTTAATCTCCCCATGGACAGTGCCTGTATACTTTCACGGGTGATAAGCTGCGCTACATAAATCTACAAACAAAACAAAGTCTTTCTAGTACCCAACGACCCCTCTGGTTGGGTTCTACCTCTGAAACTTCTGCAGCAGGACTCACCATCCCCTCCCAACTAAGGGCCTTATTTAGATCTCGGCGGATGGAATTCTCCGTCGCAAACGGGATAGATATCCCGTCAACCGTATTATGATCTCCATAGGATATAATGGGTTCATAATACGGCAAACAGGAGCTATGTCATGTTTGTGACGGAGTATTACCCCCCGCAAGATCTGAATTAGGTCCTACGTTGTGTGTGTCGAGGGCGAGAGGCACCAGGAGAAGCCAAAGCTGCTGCCACTGCCATTCATCTGGACGGATCTGTGTAGGACACAGCACTGGCACTTCAGGTGCGATCTATGAATGTTGTCACTGCAGTGGGTCCCAAACTGTGGTCCGATGACCCCTGGGGTCCGCAAAGCCTCCTCAGGGGGTCAGCGACTACTTAGACAGTTACATAATACTATCAGATTAATAAAGTGTGTATAAATAAAGAAACTGAATGTACAATTGAACATTTAAAAACATACTGTACTTGTAAAGGAATTTGGAGGTTAAGAATTAAATTAGTATCTAATAATGATTTGTGGGAGCAGTGTAGGTGCATCAAAGAGAATATAATATGGACAATGAGAAGCCTCAATTGAATTTAGAAAATTTCCAACCTTTCTATTAAAATTACATTTTTTTTAATTTTATGTATGTGTTTGCAAATTAAATAAAATGTGTCATCATTTGTGTATTTGTGTGATGAATGCTTTTTTTCTGTATTTTTTTGTGTATTGTTTTGCACAACAAATCATCAACAATGCTTGGACGGGGTCCCTGGCTTCCAGTAATGACTCGTGGAGGGGGAGGGGTGTTCCCTGATTCCAATAATGATTCAGTGGGGTTCCCCCGGTTTCAGTAATGATTAAGTGGGGGTCCCCAGAAGTCAAAAGTTTGAGAACCACTGCTTTAGAGGGAGGATTCAAGAGAGCACTCACAGTTGTCTCTTTTCCTTGCGACTTTCCTGTCCAACATAATGGCGGATTGCACAGGATTCTTTTCATTCTCGGAAAATGCCATCTAGGACCAAAGAGCACTTTCCACGCCCTCGTTATTAAGAAAGCAAACTACGTTCCCTACTCAATTCTCTTGAGACTGCTGCCATGATAGAGTCAGGCAAAGATGACAGTCTGGGGGGAAACCTGCAGAGGGTGCAACTCCAGGAGTCACCTATCATTCCATTTATTCCCTCCAAGCAGGACCCCCCTCATACAAATATGCGCATCTTTCGATAACTCCTTTCACAGTCCTCGGAGGGCCTGCCCGCAAGGGGGGGGCCGGGGTTCTTGTTTTGGAGGGGGGGACCGCACCCACTAAGCCATGCAAATATATGCTTTGAGGAATGCGTGCAATGGTATGGAATAAGAAATAGTTAAACGCTCGGAAAAGCCACTCTGCTTTACTGAACAGGCCCCTGGAGTAGGGTGACCAGAATTTTAAAGCCAAAAACCGGGACATTTCACAAAAATAGAAGAAGGACTACACTTTTACTTCAAACGATGAGAGCGCTCCTCAGCAGAGAATTACAGAACAGGCAGTAAGAACACACATAAAATTTATTTTTTAAACCCAGTAGCTTGCCATTTAATTAAATTGCTTTCTTGAAACAACTGCTAACTTCCCTTGCTTTGTAAAACATAAAAAACACCTCCCACAATTTTCAGCTGCCCCTTTCTAAAAACCGGGACATGAGCTAAATTTCTTGAAATTTGCTGGGACAGCTGGGAAAAAAACGGGGACCGTCCTGGCAAAACGGGGACGCCTGGTCACCCTACCCTGGAGTGTAGAGAGGGCCCCAACTGTTCAGGGTCCCCCATTGAGCCCGTTCTGCAGGGGTGGAGGGATGTCATTTTGTGTACGCCACTGCAGGGGGCCTGTTAAAGAGAATCCCCATATTTTAACCAGGTACAGTGGGGACAGGGAGGGGGCAAAGGAACGATAAAGAACGAATAGCGGGAGGTGGCCCACTAGATCAGCCCACTCTGTAATTATTGCTTACAATAGCTGTGGTGATGAATCTCTGCACTTTCTAAAACAGAAACAGCTGTGATACACAATTCGGATATTGTTTTGTTTTTATAAAAACAGGTTGGGGTTAGGGCTAGCCAATTGGTTTGGGTTTCTACCAACTCCAGAATAAGAGCAAAGGATCGTGCCTTCTGGATAAAATTGTTTTTTTCTGGATTAATCTGGTTTTACTGGCATTAAGTTTCCTGTCTACTTTTGTAATTTAGCACTCTAGACTGGACTGAATCCAAAACAGACCAGCCCAACATGCAACCAAACACCACTTTTCAGCTACCAATTGATGAATTTTTTTTGTTGCATAGTTTTACATAGCGCGAACTAGACCCGAACCGAATCAGGTATCAGAGCGCTTTACATATTTTTCTAGTTACGTTACATTTTTACGTTTCCAGTTACTTTCATTTTAGGCACGGGGAGATTAAGTGATTTGCCCAGAATCACAGGAGGTTTATTGCGTCGTTACCGAGACTCGAACCCAGATCCCCAGGTCTGAGGTCGAGCGCCTTAGCCGTTAGGCCAACCACTCGTGCGAGGACAGAGCATGTAAAGCTGAAGAAATCCTCTTGATGGCATCTGACCTTAGAAAGAGCTCCTCTGGACCTGCCGCTGTTGGGGGTAAATAAAAGGCCTAGTTGTCCAACCAAGAATGTTCATTTTCTGCTGCAGGTGTTGGAGTGGGGTGTCAGTCCTCTGAGCCATCAGAATGGCTCAGAGGACTGACACCCCCACTGCAGGGATCTGTGCTGGACCCAATGGTCACAGTTCAAAGTCCACTAGTTCTTCCATCTTTGATTTGCTAACAAAATAAGTACCATTGAGTTGGGTAATCAAAAAAATCAGTTATAAAGCGCTGGGACCCAACGGGATACCAGTGGACTTATACAAGCAACAGGCGGGAACGCTTGCGCCGCACTTACTACATATGTTCAAGGATAGCCTAGAGACAGGTGAACTCCCGTTAGATCAGCGAACAGCCACTATTGTGGCGATTCTTAAACCAGGGAAACCTGCGGACCAATGCACATCTTACCGCCCGATTTCCCTTATTAACGCAGAGGCCAAAATACTTGCGAAACTGTTGGCACATCGTCTCACGCCGCATCTGACCAAACTCATACATAGTGATCAATCCGGATTCATGCCGGGCAGAAACACGGCGCTTAACTTGCGCAGAGTCCACGGCGCGCTCGCGCGAGCGAAGTATCTGCTGGAGCCCGCGGTGATATTATCCCTCGACGCCCATATGGCGTTTGACACAGTCCACTGGCCCTTTCTATTTGCAGTACTACGTCACTTCGGTTTCGGCCCGAAATTCTGCTCTTGGATCCGTCTACTCTATGCAAGACCGATGGCACATGTAGCTGCTAATGGCCACATCTCGGCGGACTTTCCATTATACAGGGGCACGCGCCAGGGCTGTCCCCTCTCCCCGTTACTGTTCGCCATGGTCCTGGAACCGTTGGCCGAATGCATACGGTGGGAACCCACGATCAGTGGTATCCGCTGGACGGATGATTGGGAAGATAAAATATACCTATACGCCGACGATGTGCTGCTCTATCTAACCGCCCCCAAAAGCTCGATTAACACTTTGTTGGATGTTTGCACGGCCTACGGTCGAGCCTCCGGCTATTCGATTAACAGGTCCAAATCCACCATGTATGTACTGCACGGTCCAGCGCCACACTTGCCGGACGCCTGCCCGTTGCGGATCTCGGTTGACGGGTTTAAATATTTAGGGATATACGTCACAGCGGACCCTGCTTCCTTCCACACACTGAACCTGCAGCCTCCTCTAGACCGCCTCAAACGTGACATTCGACACTGGGAATCGCTACCACTGACACTACTAGGTAAAGCGGCCCTGTTCAAAATGATGGCCCTTCCCCGCTTCCTCTATGTCCTAGAAAACGCTCCCTACCCTGTCCCTCCCGCGTACTTCAAGACCATCACGGCGCAGGTCTCGGTGCTACTGTGGGGTTCTAGACCTGCTCGTATTGCGCAGGCCAAGCTCACGCGTGGCTGGTACGACGGAGGCATAGCGCTCCCGGAAGTTGGTCTTTACTACTGGGCGTCGCAGTTGAAGATTATTAATCAATGGTTGCATCTTCCCCAGTCTGAACCGGCACTAAAGGCGGACAGAGCGCAGTTGGGGCTCTCTGGACTGCTGGCCCCCTTATACGATAAATCACTGATCTCCTCTAAGTTCGGCCCACTACGGCACACGCTTATCCTGTGGCATGCAGCGCTTCGCAGGCTGAAATGGCAGGGAGTGCTGACACAGCTGACCCCGTTGTGGGACGTGAAACAACTTGGACAATTGAGGCAATCTAAGGGCTTCGACCGTTGGGATGCAATTGGCATTTCAACCATTGGAGATCTATGGCAGAAAGGGCAGGTGCTACCTTTTGAAACGCTGCAACGCCAATACGAGCTGGCGCTGACTGAACGCTTCAGATATACACAGATACGTCATGCCCTGACAGCAGTGTTCGAACCTGGTAAAGATGTCCCAGAGGCGTCCCCATTAGAGGACAGGCTGCTGACTGACTTTATGCCTTCAAAAGCGACATCCCTAACATATAGAAAACTTGTAAATAACTTGCCCGACCCCCTAGAGACCTTGAGAAAGAAATGGGTGCTTGACTGTGGCGACATGGACGATACGGAGTGGCAGGAGGCGACTTCATCTCCAAAAGAAATAGGGGTCCCCGCCCGCTTGCGCCTGGTACAACTCCGCATACTGCACAGGTCATATTACACAAGGGATGCGCTGCACAAGATGAAAAAGATTGCACACCCATACTGCCTGAGGGGATGCGGGGAGATAGGCAGTTTCTACCACACAATATGGGAATGCCCCCAAATTGCACACTATTGGGTTCAAGTGATGCGCACCATGTCACAATCGGAGGAGCTCTCCATACTCCCTGACCCCAAGCGCTGCCTCCTGAACATATGGGAGCCCAACGACCTCACGCGCTATGGGCAGACCTGGATGACGATAGGTATAATGATAGCGAAGAGGAATATAGCACAGAGGTGGGGCGGGGGGCTGCCACCTTCCATATCGACCTGGAAACGAGACATGGATGCTGCAATGATGGCAGAACGGGCTGTGTATCGTAACAGAAGATGCCCCAAGAAATGGAAAAGGGTCTGGGGGGCGTGGAACAAATACCGAGGGGACATTTGCGACCCACCGTCTGATACAGACAGCGCTAGCTCGGATTCTGATTAAGGCGGCTCCACACAGGGTCAACCCAGCAACCCCTGCTTTAATTTGTATGATAGTAAGCTTTTGTGTCAATGATGTACTTACGCAGTTATCTGGTCCCACAATGCAATGCCCAACGTATTCTGTATTCTCATGTAACCAAGTATCGCACTGTTTTCAAAATGCCAATAAAATAAAAAAAAAAAAAAAAAAAATCAGTTATGTGTCAATTGCTCCAAGACACCCAATCGGGTGAATGTGTGTTCTTAAAAACACCTAGTACATCTATCATCATGCAGCAAAGGTAAACCCTTGACTAACTTGGAAAGACTGCATGTCATCAGCCATGTCAAGACCATCGCATTACACACTGGTGTAGACAACATTATCTTCAGATCCTGGCCAATGCCCCATGGGCAGACCCATTTTGCTATAGCAAGGTATGATTCCTCTCCACTTGTTTAAAACAAGGCTTCAGTCTCAAAAGTTCCATTACCATTTGGACAGTAGAGACAACCTGCATTCTTCTGGTTGTTCCCAACCTGCCTTGAGCTTTTCCTCAAAGTAGTGTCAATACCTCTGAGCACACAGGACGGGCTCTGTGGACGTACACTTTTGTGTTGCATGGTCAGCAGAGCAACAGGATCTGGTGGACAAGTGGTGTCCCCATATAGTTATACGCACAGTACTCTGTAAAATGACATGCAGGAAGTAATGTATCTGACCCTTGAAATTGCACATTTTCAGTTCCACATTGATTTTATTGGTATTGTTTTATTCCATGTTACAAAACCTTTCTCACTGTACACATCTAAGACTAAATCACTCTGTCGCATGAGTGGGACGCTGAGACTCAGACCTGTGTGCCAGGGGCTGTGGAATGGTAGGGTCTTTTGTAGGGTCTTTCTTTCATATATTATGGGCCTGCCCCAAAATTCAACAGTATTGGCGGGAGGTAACCCATGTTATGGCAGAGGTCACGGGTCTGGAAGTCCCACTGGATGCACAATGGTATATATTATGTGTGACGGGGGAGATGGTATGGCCAAAGTATCATAACATCTGGCTGATGTTGGCGGCCATTGTGGCAAAAAGGAATATAGCAATGGCTTGGGGTGCGGGTCATTCCCCAAGGGTAGCAGACTGGAAGTTGTACCTTGACTGGTGTGACAAAGCCAAAATAGTTGTGTACCAAAGTCGTGGATGCCGGCAGAAGTGGGAAAAAGCATGGGGTTTGTGGAAGGCGTACAGGTGTCACTGAACACATATCAAAGGGAGATCGTGATTGGACTGATACGGAGAATGAATGGGAACTACCAAAGTAAAGATGTGGGTTCCTTCTGGATAATTGACTTGGTAATTTACTTGTGATGAACTCATTGTGTTAAACTGGCGTACTTTTATTTCTGTACCATATTTCTAAAATGATTTCCTATACAAATCTGTCCATGTATGCTGGGTACCTGTTTAATCAAAAAAAAATATTTTGTTTTAAATCACTCTGTGTCTATAAATAAATACACAAGTTAGGTTTCTGGTAATAAAAATAAGTTCCAGCTTTGTTCTAATTTCATAATGGAGACTTAAAATAAGCAAATTCATTCGTATTCCCTACAATAGAACCTGGGCATTGGTACCACAATTGATACTGAAATGTTGTTCAAGTTTTTTTCGATAAATGCAGATCCCAACCAGCATATCAATTGTAGCAGAGCATCTACTTGGGGTTTTCCGCAGTGGGATGAGGAGCAGTTTTGTACAACAAAACATTAAAATATTCGATTGTAGTTCTTGGAGTAGATTCTTCACAATTTTTCTGTCCAATTCGTTAGCAGAAGGACTTGGAGGTAAGATATTTAAATCATGACAACATGTGTGTGGGACTCGGCTAGTCCTAGAACTTGATAATGTAATTCTTCCTAATAGACACCATCATGTAGCATGGTGGCTCCTATACTTCCAGGAGAAAGATGCCTGGTTATTCTGTGTGTCTCCTTTCATTTGTTGAACATTCAATTGCTGTTACTGGATTCTTTATATCCAGAACATATTCTTCTTGTAGCATCCTCACAAAGAATACCTCCACTATGGTCCAAATCAGCAGTGAGATTAATATTAACATGAGCCAGACTTAAGTCCCAGGTGGATTCACGTATTAATCTGTATTACATTTCAGTTACATCCATTTATTTTGAAAATAAGTCTTTTTGGAAACTTTTCTTACTAATAGTATTGCATTTAATAGGATAGTCCCACATTCTAATCACTTTGCAGCTGAATCTCGTGAGGTACAATTGCTTGATTGTGTAAAGGTTTCATATGGTTCACTTTTGAGTTTTAAAGGGCCAGTGGGCACAATTAAATTATCAATAGTTGTTTCAGAGCTTACCGTTTGTGGATCTGTGCTTAGAGCTGATTGTTCTTCAGTTTCATGAGGGGATCCAACTGGGACACATTCTGGAACAGGGTTGTGAATGTCACAGTCAGCAGTGGCTTTGGAAGTTGCCCTGTCAGCTGTATAGAATGGATCACATGAGATAGCTTTGTTTTGTCCATAGACACCAATCGCATTATTTTTCTCCCGGTTAACGGTAGTAGTGTCATCGTTCTTGTTGCTTTCGTCCCCAGTACCAGCACAGGATCGCGATAGGCTGGAATGAACTCCACCTCCAATCCAAATCCCTCTACCAACCTTTTCTCAGGTAACTAGTTACTGGATCTAAAGTTGGTGTTATAGTCTGCCTTAGACTATCCTGCTGAAAATCCTGCAACAAAGCAAGGTGCGATTGATCATGCAGAGCCCTCCATCCTGGAAGGTCCAGTAAAGACATTTCGACACCGGACAGCATCTCATAAGGAGTGCGGTTTGATAATACAAAAGTTGGCATATTATCTAAATGGCTCTGTGAACTATATAAGTTGTAGAAATATGATGAGTTTGACTTAATACAAATTCACTTTATGGAACCTCAATAATGTGAGTAAAATTATCTTAGCTTTGTGCTGCTTAGCCATTAAATCTTTTCTTTACTATAAGGTTGTTAAACACAACTTCTCTAGGTAGTTGATTTCAATTTCATCTCGAGTGTTCTGTGGAAATAATAGTGTATTCATTTTTAAATAAGGTAACCATGTTCATATCAATAGTAGTTCGTATAAACATTATTGTGCTCGGTGTACGTTCAAATTTTGGCCAGTTCATGTTAAAAGGTAACGTATCCTTTTTATGTTACTACCTCTACCGTAACCTTACCATTCAAGCTTACTGTAAGTGAACGGGCACTCCATAGGTTAACGTGGACTGGCTACGGACAATAACAAGATAGCCAGCTCCATGATGGTGCCATCGATTTTAGTTGTGTTTGGTATCAAACACCATGCGTTTTCACCCCTGACATGATGCTCGTGTCAAGGGCGAGTTGGCATGTACCTGGGTGTCATCCTTACCTATGCCCCCAAGTTGCCATAGTCTTCCTGTGCTTTGGCAGGCTTTCTGAGCCAGTTGCCACCAAGACAGAAGTCTGCCCTCCTGCTGGGTAGTGCTTTCACTCCCAGAGGACAGAGACAAAAGACCTGGGCATGAAGGAGGTTACACCTCCGTCCTCCCAGGATGGCTAGTGAATGACCCATCAGACCACACCGCCTCTGATATGGAAGTGACTTGTCTCCTGATAGAGAAAACTGCCTCCCCTACCCTCAGGCACTCATGTTTGCGAGCTGGCAGGAAATGAGGGATTCAGGAGGCATACAACCCCCAAAGGCTAGCAACACCTCTCGAGCAGGCTAGCAGGTCTATACAGCAGAGGATGGATTGTGCCATTATGTAAAGACAAGGACTCAAGCAGCCTATGTATAACCAGCTCACATGCGCCATAACAAGCCTGTATGTATTATTACCGATAAGTATGTTTACACTTACCAATGTTGCCTTCGATCGGCTTACTCTGTACTGTTTTTGTAAAAACTTCTTCTAATAAAATCTTTTGAAATAAAAAGAAAAAAGAAAAGACCCAAGAATCGTGGGCTCTGGGTATTTTGGTGACAGACACCCCCCAGATGTGGTCACCTCAGGGCAGATTAGCTACAGAATCAGTAGCCTATTGGCTATTGACCCTCACACCCCTAAATCACCTCTTAAATCCAGGATTTAGGGGCACCCCTGACACCAGAACTCCAAATCTACTATGAAGAAGAAAAGGACAAAGGAGAAGTCGTGTCAGCACAAGGCAGGACTCCACGAAGAAGAGGCGCAAAGTACTGCACCTGTGGCAGCCCCCTGCACCCGCCAGACTATCACTCATCCAGGACCAGAGACCAGCTCCAAAAGGAAGGTGAATCCATTAACAATCCAAAGACTTCACCAGGACTTCTTAGGGCTGGAGGTACTAGTACCCAGCAGTCAGACATAAATCGTACTTCCAAGATCCAAAGAAGGAATGTCCACCGGGTTCCATCGAGGACCAGCCCAAAAGTAACCAACCAGGTGCCTTGTGGGAGGTGTAGTCCTGAACCTCAGCGAGTCTCAGCCCTCTACAGCCTTCCCAAGACTCGTGAAAAAAGAATTGCTTCATTGCTGCATTTGCCATGGACAAGGTTTGTTGGTAATCTTGCTGACTACTGATTACTTTACTCGATGCTCCAAGAAGAGGGAATACCTTGCTCCTTCTGTGGCACAGTTGTCAAGTACTTGCATCCCAAACCTGTCTGTGTGGCACGACTGGACAAGTCAGCTCCTGCAGTGCCATTCTGCACCACGGATAGCCAGGCGCACGTCTTCACCCGAGACGCCCAAGCTAGGCGGAGCCGTTCTGGTTGGTGATTCCTGGTTCAGGGGGCCCTCCAAGCTTTATCCCCAAGGGGCTCCGGTGAACTCAACCGCTGCTCCTAACCAGCACCAAGGGCAGCCAAGTCACCTCTACACCTGGACTACCTGGGCGTTGTAAAAGTGCTACGACTGTCGAAGTTTGGTCTGTGGACCTGCAAGACCTGAACTACACGTGGGTTTCATTGAACTACCCCGAACGTGTCCAAGTGTCATTTACTGTTTTTATCCATTGAGCGCAATGGTAAAGTTTGACAATTCAGCGAAGTACTGAGTTACTGAGCACTTTAACTTTGGTTATCCGCCTTGTACTGATTTTGTAGTTTTGTCTAAAATTATATAAACATAAGCTCTATTTTTATAAATTGGTGTCGGATTTGCATCGATGTCAATTACTTATCTTCCATGTTGGCAGTGGCGTAACAAAGGACCCAGCAGCCCCTGCAATATGAAGGAGGGGTCCAAGCTCTACGGGGGGACCTCAACTTTTGTTACGCCATTGCATGTTGGTACTGTAAAATGCTTTTTACATGCTCCTCTAAGTAATCCCGTCTGCTCTTTGCCACTCTACCAGGACTATGAGAAGGATTACTGGTGTGAATTTGAGATCCACTTTTGAGTTTTGTGTTAATATTACATGGTAAGGCCTCAAAGGCATACCACATAATATTTCCACCTTGCTCCACTCCCTCTAGGCCAGACCTAAACATGTATAATTTCCAAGGCATGCAGATGCTGCAGGAGCAAGAAGAACGTGTATTTCATCAATTTTACCCTTCTGACCTGAATTGCTCTATTGAGAAATGCTTATGTGCTTTGGGAACAATTTGCAGCGCATGAAGAAATGGTGGCAGATTATTGTGAGGTGGGCAGAAATTATGCTTTTGTTCTGAATAGCGTGCATGGAGGAGTTATTTAACAAATAAGAAAAAGGGAATAAAGGAAGGAATATCATACAAAACAATTCAATGAAAATAATGTATTCAATAAGATTGTTCTATGTTTACATTGCCCAATAGTGCGCAGGAGAGAGCTATATTACTGTCCAGCATCCATTCCTGTGTAGCATGCAAAGAAAACAAAAATAAGTGAAAGGATGGTATAAGCATTTCCAAACACAAACACATGCGCAATAGAGCTCTGCCATACATAGCAAATGGTGTGATCTTGTACACATTAGAAGATGGGCCTCAACTGTGAAGTTGAAGGCGCTGTTGCAGGGTGGCATGAAAACATACCATGGCATAGCTCTTTTCCTTTATGGGACAGCTGTGGCGCCAAGGAGTGCTTTATATGACAAAGCACACCAAGCTTCAGGACTCTATATCACCAGAAACAAACTGGCAGGGCTGTTGGAATGGGAATATTCCAGATATCTGAGGTAGGCTTTCACAGTGCTGTAGAGTTGAGGAAGTGCTGGGGAGCAACCGAAGAGTGCGGGTCAATGGGGTAAGGGAAACATCAGATAAAATGGGGGAACCCGGAAGGCAGGGGTTTGAAGGGGGGGGGGAGCACACAGGGAGAGAGCAAGAAAATACAAGAAACAAAGTAGCTCCCTGAATGAAAACGGTATAAGGATGCACGTCATCCAATAAGAGGGGGGTACAGAAGCTATGCTCCAGGAAAGGGACACACACAAGAAGAGGTAGGTAGTTACTGAATGAAAAGCAAGCAAATGAGTGTGACAGTATAGCCAACCAATGGCACGCTGTGGGCGGGCCCTAAGCCCACTCTGGAAGTTTTTGGTATGGTCCACAAGACGTCTTATGCAAACAGCTGAAAGCTGTCTGTGGGCAAGACCTAAAAAGAAAGAGATGTCTCAGTGATGCGGGCACTAAAATGCTGATATTTACACTGTAGAGTTGTATTGTAAATAAGTAGCAGTGCATTACATTCCTTCTGATATAAAAGTCAGAGTGTACATATATCAGTTAAATAATTGTGGAAATATACTTGTTGCAGCTCAATATTTTCACCCACAATAAATGCCCAAGGATGCATGCCAATAAGATGAGCAAAAAATGGGTATGGTTAAATATAGATGAAAATGCCAAAATTACAAAACAAAGAGCTTTCATTGATACCAGAGTACCGGTATGTACATTTGGGAAAAAATATCACTGCACTGATTGCTGTCAACTACGTAATGACACCAACTGTTTTGCGTATTGTGTCATGGACAAAGTAAATATAAATAATAAGCCTCATGCTAATGGCGCATTAACCCGCTGAGCTACCTTGGCGCGTATAGGAGCGCCTCGGGAGGTATTCTAAAGACATACAAACTGGCGCTGCTGCTTTAACGCCCGCAGGCGCCGGGAGGCAGCGTCCAGGGCAGGGGAGACTATGAGAGGCCTGCAGACTGGGGGGAGTGGCGGGGAGAGGTCCCCGCCTCGCTGTGCTGCCTCCGTTCTGCCCTCAGGTGAAGCCCTCCCTCCCTCCACCTCCTCCCCCTGCCGCCTCCATCCTCCCATCACCGGCTGAGCCGCTCTCTCTGGTCGGCCTTTCATTCAGCGGAGGAAACTGCCCGGTGGAGCCCAAAACAGGAGCCCTCCCTCCCGGCCGAGCAGGGCACCCTCGCACCGCAGCAGCAGGACGGATCTCACACCACAGCAGCAGATCAGCCCTTAAACCACAGCAGCAGATCAGCCCTTAAACCACAGCAGCAGATCAGCCCGTACACCATAGCAGCGGAGCGGATATCGCACCACAGCAGAAGGACTGCTTTCACACCACACTAGCAGAGCAGACCTTGCACCACAGCAGAGCCTGAACCACAGCAGCAGAGGGGCAGCTCTCGCCCCGCAGCAGCAGAGGAGCCCTCCTCTCCTCTGGCCTGGGAGGCTCCGGTCCCCCTGAGGCCAGCGCTGCCGGGAGGCGGCTCCGAGCCCCGGCCCGCCATGGGCTCTGCCGGGAGCCGCTGCAGCCCCCGCCGCCGCCGCTGAGGCGCCGCTCCCCGCCCGCCCTCTCTATGAGCAGGCGTCTCCGGAGGGAGGCAGCATGGCCAAGCAGTACGACGTCCTGTTCCGGCTGCTGCTCATCGGAGACTCCGGCGTGGGCAAGACCTGTCTGCTGTGCAGATTCACCGACAACGAGTTCCACCCGTCGCACATCTCCACCATAGGTAAGGCGTGCCCATTCATTCATCCATCCATTCATTCGCGGTGTCCCAGTATGTGCCGTGGATATGCATACTTTCGCCTGTGCTCCCCAAGGGCGCGCTCACTGCGCATAGCGTGGGGTGTACACACGTGCATCAATCCAGCCAGCCAACCATCCATTCATTCAGGGTGCTTCCATTCATTCAGGGCTCTTCCATCTACCCATCCATCCATCCATTCAGGGTGCTTCCATTCATCCATCCATTCAGGGTGCTTCCATCCATTCAGGGTGCTTCCATTCATTCAGGGTGCTTCCATTCATTCAGGGTGCTTCCAACCATTCAGGGTGCTTCCAACCATCCATCCATCCATCCATCCAGGATGCTTCCATCCATCCATTCAGGGTGCTTCCATTCATTCAGGGTTCTTCCAAACATCCATCCATCCATCCATTCATTCAGGGTGCTTCCATTCATTCAGGGTTCTTCCATCTACCCATCCATCCATTCATTCAGAGTGCTTCCATCCATCCATTCATTCAGGGTGCTTCCATTCATTCAGGGTTCTTCCATCTACCCATCCATCCATTCATTCAGGGTGCTTACATCCATTCATTCAGGGTGCTTACATCCATCCATCCATTCATTCAGGGTGCTTCCATCCATTCAGGGTGCTTCCATCCATTCAGGGTGCTTCCATTTATTCAGGGTGCTTCCATTTATTCAGGGTGCTTCCAACCAACCATCCATCCATTCATTCAGGGTGCTTCCATCCATTCATTCAGGGTGCTTCCATCCATTCATTCAGGGTGCTTCCATCCATCCATTCAGGGTGCTTCCATCCATTTATTCAGGGTGCTTCCATCCATCCATTTCGGGTGCTTCCATTCATTCAGGGTGCTTCCATCCATTCATTCATTCAGGGTGTGATGTTGAGGTAATAGATCTGAATACTAGCATATGTGATCTCCGATGGCTGCATCCTGGCATGTACACGTGCCCTGGGAATACCCACAATTTACTCACTGATTTATTCATAATAATCCCCGTATAATAGCGCTTATGCTGCCCCGAGAGCTTTCTAATGGAATATTCATTCAAACGGCCGTTCATGGTGCTCCAGGTATGTGGTATAGATTTGTATAATAGCGCGCGTGTTGCCCCCGGGTGCATGCTGACATGGAGCTGCGCTGGAGCCATGTCCCATATATCCATCCTTCATTCATTCGTTCATAGTAGCCCCAGACATGTGTATAGTGTTTATGCCGCGCCAAGCATGCTGGAGGCGATGAAACCGGCACAGACATCCGGTTGAGACAAACAGCGTCATTGTTGTGGCTTGCCGTGTTTTGTTATGCTGGCTTTGTAACACGTCAGCATGGCCCTACTTTCACTTGAGTGCATAATGAAAGGACTGCTTGGCAAAGAGGTGTTCAGTTATAAAGGGATGTGCGTCACATCAATATATTCAGTGTATGCAAAATTGCACGAGTATTAATGAATTAAAAAAAAGCTTTTATATATTGTTTCATTTATTTTCATGGTTTGCATAGTGCTGGCATGGCGCCTTTATGTCTCTCTGCAGCCAGGGGCACAACGCAGACCCTTGAAGGTGGGGGGGGGGGGGGGGGGAGGGGTTGTTCCACCTTTAAGTGCCCCCAGTTCCGCCTCCATACAGAGAATGTATGTGAGGTATAAGTTTCAGGGGCCCCTCAGCTCATTTTGCTGGGGGAGGGGCGTTTGCGTCACACCACTACCTGCAGCTCAGTCTGTGTGATGATGATCTATATAGCGCTACCAAGAACCACGTGATGCCTCCTAGGCACTTGGCTAGTGAGGAGCTTAGGTCTTGGGGTATGAGGGAGTGCTGAGTGAGTGAGATAGCATCCTTCCTCTTGTGCTTTTGTGACAGATGAGTGTGTGACTAGAGATTTGCAATTTACCACCTCAGGTGTTTTTACAACAACGTATCTTGCCCTGTTTCGCACTTTGTTTGCTGATACTTGTAACCTGCGTTCATAGGAGGAAAATCTAAACTACACAGGCAGCTTCTGTTCTTGTTGTCTATTCGATATTTCATTTCAGTACTTGCAGTTCTGAATTTGTAAAAAGACAATTAAACTAACAGTATGCATTGTTTTATATCATGCACGCACATTGGATATTGCGCTCGGGCACTTGGAGTACTGCATTTGTAAAATGAAAATAACATGTACAGTGTGTTCATGGTATAATTGACATAGGATGCATTTTGATACTTGTAGTCCTTCATTTGTAAAATGAAAATCAGCAGAACATGTACTCGGTGTGTACTATGTAGGAAGAATATTGCTTGTACTCCTGCATTTATAAAATGAAAATCAAAGTAACATGTACAGTTTGTATTTTTGTAGCATATATGTGCTTGATAGATTTCACTCTGGTACTTACAGAACCAGAATGGAAATCAAAATTACATGTATTTTTTTCTATCATACCTGCTCTCGGGATATTGCATTGTGATACTTGAATTCCTGCGTTTATAAAATGAAAATCAAAACTGCATGTACAGTGTGCATTGTTTTAAATAGGACTTCTGCAAGGCAGAGTGCATTCTGGTACTTGCAGTCCTGTATTTCTTATTTGTACCCTGATGATTTGTTCTGGTATTTTGATGCCACGCATTTATAATGGGACTTCAAACCACAGACAAAGCTTGTATAGTTTCTTCCCAGATCTGTGTGTGGGAAAGTTGCTTTCCTTCTTATGTTGAGCACAGACAGGGTGCTGGCCATGATTGACTTGTATGTAGTATGTGCAGATTAGGTGCTGGGGGTTATGTGTGTTGCAGTGGTTTACCATACTAGGCACCCTGCATGCTACATGCCCCCTCGATAAGGAGAAGGTGGCATTGGGTTTGTGCGCACATGCTACCAGGCCAGCAGACCTTGTGACCGAATATGTTTGGGGTGGTGCTGGAAGAGGTGTACTCCATGTTAAGGGGTGCTCACGCATGCAAGGGCAGTCAGGTGTGTGTACCACCATGGGACTCCCGCTGGTTCAGGGGCACACCGCTGCTGGAGGGGGATGGGAAATAAAGTTGGTGGCACCAGGAAAAGCCGCTTAGTAACTGTCATCATGTCAGCAGTACCCTGTAAACCCAAGGGGAAACAACCTTTACAACGCAGTCATTACATCGCACTACATTTACAACGCAGTCATTAGAACCAAAATCCTGTACATCGCATGCCATTACTACGCAGCCATTACATCGCATGTCATTACAACGCATGTCACTACAATGCATAGCATTACAACGCATACCATTACAACGCATAGTTTTTACCCTTACACTATCCAACACTTACCCTACTGTTGCACTCACTGGAGTGGGAATAGTAATTTTTCCCCCTACACTATCCAACACTTACATTAAATGCAATGTAATGGTATGCGTTGTAATGGTATTCGTTGTAATGGTATAATGTGATGTAATGGAATGCGTTGAATATGTAGTTTCTAAAAATGCGTTGTGATAGCATGCAATGTAAATGTTTGTGTTGTAACGTCATACATTCAAACCCAAGTATGTGGGCACACATACAGAGAATAGGTGTAGTGAGTGGTGGCTAATGAGAAGGCCAAAACACTGCATCTACAAGTCAAAAACAGTTATTGTCTTCATTTTCTCACCTGTGGCTGATGAAATTGTGATTCGCTTAGAAAAACAGACTGTAAAATGACCTCCTGACCTGCAGTGTGATGCTTTCAGCCAATCGTGACCTTTTAGCCAACAGCACTTTGCATGAAACATCTAGACCCAGGCCCATAACTAGAAAAGCAAAGCCAGAATGCAAGGTTATATTGTTTGGGAAACAGAAGTAGTGCCTGGTGTCGTGGCATGTGGTCTTCTGGCAGCGCTGCACCACTGCAGAGACCACAAGCACCCAGCCCGGTACAGCAAAGAGCATGGCACAAAGATGACGTTCGGTTATTGTCTGGCTCAATTGCATTGTGACGACGTCATCCATTATACCTATGAACTGGCTCAGTTGCACAGGGATGACATCATCAGTGTTTGGAATTGGCTCATTGGTTGCAGACGTGGTGATGTCATCAGTGCGGTTTAGGCGAGAAGATCACGGTCTGGGGACTGCCTGCCAAATGCTGGGCTTTCCAGCTCCCCGGGGCATGCAGTCCAAGTTTATTTTCTTTGCATCGTGGTATTTGCAGTCCTAAATATCCCATTTTAAATGAACTAATTCAAGTATCCGCATGGAAATAGAAAAGTCTGGGCTTGTGCTAGCGGAGGTTGTCAGGGAAGACCAATCGCTGTCGGGGTCAACAGAGAAATCACCCCTTTTCTCTTTTTTTTTTCAGTCTTTCTTACTAACACGTTTCTTTGACAACTAAAATGCTCAGTTTGTTGTTTGCTTGGTATGTTTTACTGAAACCAGTTTAGTAGAAATCACACATATGCTTCATACTTTTTTCCTATGGCAATGCTGAAAGGGTTGGCCTTCAAGTGCATAAGCTATCTTATGGGTTGAGTGCCTGTTCCATATGTATGTAACTTTCAGGTCATCGATTCAGAGCCAAATAGAGCGGGCTCCCCCTTTCCTTATATACGAATCTTGGGGCTAGATGTATCAACATACCCTTTTGCGATTTCCAAATAGCGATTTTTAAGGAATCGCTATTTGGGAATTGCAAAATGGCATGTATGTAGAAATTCGCTATTTTTTTGCGATTTCTTAAAATTCCTTATTTGCGATTAGCAAATTGCTAATCGCAAATAAGGAATAATTTCCCATTCATTTCTAGGGGCCAGGAGGCCCATAGGAATGAATGTGAAATTATTCTCAATTTGCGATTTGCAATTTGCTAATCGCAAATTGAGAATAATTTCAAGGGCGCAGGGGTGTTTCAAGGACACCATGCTGTACCCCTGAAAATGACATGTGTGTGCATATGGCGCACATACATGCCCTAATGGCATGTATGAGCGTCACATGGCACCTTTACAAATTGCATAAAGTGCATTTGTAAAAGAATTCGCAAATTACCACCAACTACAAGTTGGTGGTAATTTGCGATTTCTTAGCCAAAATTCCCTAAAATTAAATGTTTCATACATAGCATTTAAGAAATTGCAATTTGCGATTTCTTAAATGCTTGCGCTATGTTAAGGAAAAATTTGCGATTCCTTAATATTGCAAACTTTTTGAATGATACATCTCATTTCCTGCTTTTCTTGTCGCAAACGTTGCTAATTTGCGAATCGCAGCGTTTGCGACAAGAAAAAAGCTTGATACATCTACCCCTTAGTGCTTGTGCGACGGGAAGGGTTATAGTAAAGTCTACTTTTATTATGTTATCATCGTCTCCTGCTGCCAGAGCACGATGATAACAATAATTGTATTATTTTATTACTATTATATCATCAACTGTAAAATAATGTCCTTGAACCATCCCCACGCCTGCGTAGCCCTCAATTCACAAATCGCCAAATTATTCCAAAACCTGATATTTGATTCAAGGTGTTTAATCACCCTGTACTATGGAACCTTCCTCCGTCCTCACTGCATGGCTTGTGTTCATTCACAAATCCCAGAGAAGGGCAGACAGCAGCCCCCGGAGGGCTGGCTGGTGATGTACAGACGCCAGGCAGCACTAGAGCGGGTGCGGGCGGAAGGGCCTCTACGTCACAGGTCGCGCGCGCTGCTCAGGGCGCGGCGCGCGCACCGGGACCGGAATGTTGAGGATGGGTGGCCGCGAGCATGGCCCAGGCGCCTTAGAAGCCCTGTTTTCCTTAAATACGGAGAGCATATTATAAAGGAAGGGCAAACGTTGATTAAGTTTTGACAGCGCAGTCCGGGCGCTGCCAGCAGGCATCTGTAACACGGAAAATGTATATTATTCACAAAGGGCTTGAAAGTGGCGCCCTAGTTCTGTGTATAAATCCGTAGTGCAACTGGGTACTCGAGGCCTGCATTACAATCAATATTTAAATGAGGTGTTTCGAAGTTATAACTACCTATGCTTTGTCTGTGGGTTTCTCCTGAAGGAGCCTAGATTTGTGTTCCTCCCCTTAAACTCGGAGTAGTGGCAAAGGCATATCTGCCATTGGTGCAGCACGCGCAGTGGCACCAGTGCCCAGAGGCATGAGGTGCCTACTGAACCCTGATTACTGCTGTATTTTATTATTCAAACAGCAGGCAAGGGGACCATTTCTTGTCCTGCAGTGAGTATACCCTGGCTACTCTACTGAATACAGGACCAGACTTACCCTCAAATATTCAAGCAGAGGGCCAGTTACTATTCTAGCTCCAATGTTTGAGTAGAGGTGAAAGTATTTTTGTGTACTTTGCCATATTTTCAGTAAATAGAAAAAAATGGCTGCCTGTTTGTGCGTACATTTGACGAGTCAGCATGCGCGCCTGTGGGCCATTTACAGACCTGGTGCTCCAATAAACGAAACACCCAGCCCTTTCCTGGCTCCCTTGTAGTATTGTGATGTCATCGTTCCGGCCCTCGAGTGTTCGAACTGATATTTTAAGCAAGCACTCCTGGTCCTGCCTTGCTGGACTACTCTAGGATTATCTTCCACGGTTGAGGACAACATTGACCGTTAAAAGCACTCTACCCAGAATGTCGGTATTTGCCACAGATGGTGGCTGATAATTATCTAGAGGACATTTAAAGACTGGTAAAGCCACAGAGAGAAGGGCTATAAAGCTATTAGAACATTCTACACATTAAGGGTCAAATATTCTATACTAAACTGAGGGAAACAATATGACATACTTTGGAATGTTGAATCAGGTCTGTAGCAGCCATTATTGTCCCTGAGTTACTCCTTTGTGGTCAACGGAGCACTCAACATTTCATTGTTCTCATGGAATTTATATTTTACCTGGGGAGGGTGAAGCCGGGTAGCTTTTTTACTGTATACAATGCATTGCATGCAAACTATTGGCTTTACAGGTTCTAAGCGAGGGGGGCTTCCCTGGTGAAAATCTGTATTGTAACAATGCTTCTTATGACAAGATCCCCTTTTTCACCATCTCTTCTACTGATGAAATTATAATCGTACCATTCCCACACACCTGTCCACGGTTGTGAAATGCTTCTACTTGAACCAACTCTCATGCTAGATAAAGCTTCCTGATGAATGTAAAAAGTAGACAAATTTACGGGAGCTCTGAGTAGCCAATTATCAGGATCAAAGCAAGATTATTCTTCCGTGATTGGTATTTCAACAGGGGCTCGACAGCCCTCGATGGCTGTATTGTCAGCACTAGCATACTCTTGACCCTTCCATGGCTGACATATAATGACCCCCATTTTGCAAGGTATTCTTAACCCTTTTACAACTGATGTCTAATAATGCATATTTTACCTTGGTACACCCAGCCTGTCATCCATGATGTATACAAGCCAATATTTTAACATATGGCTGTAAGTATGTTTTAACAGTGGGGCCAGTATATGCTGCTATAGGTAGCGTACAGTGAAATGAATCACAAAAGATTGTTACATACTGTTGAGATACTAGAAGCGTTTTTTTCTTTCTTGAGTAAACCACGCGCCGTGAAGAAGCCGTTTGCTAGCATGAAACGTGTTCGTCTGGTAGGTGTTATGAATCCTTGCTCGCCAAATTATAGCTTGACAGAGTACATGGGGACTCAGCCCTTTTCCTCAACTTTTGAATCCTCTCCGGTCTCCTTTGACCAAATCAACTCGGCTCCAGCAGTGAAATAGTCCCACTGTGAGGTCGAGGAGAAAAACTATCAAGAGGAGGTGTGCATGACGTACTCCATGAGCTGTCCTAGAACTGATAGGCAAGGTCATTTACATTTATGCATTGGTGTCCAGAGCAGGTCCAGGGCAGGGCCGGACTGGGAATCAAATCCGGCCCCGGCAAAGTGCTCGGCCGCCCCCCGGGGGGAGGTCTGAGCTCTTTGGCGGGGCCGGTTTTTGTCCGATTTTGTTGCAGGGCCGATTTTGCAGCTATGCTGCATAAACGGCCCTGTAGCAAAACCGGCCCCCAGGGGCCCAAAACCGGCCCCCACCCTTGCGGCGCACCGGGGGATTGCCCGGTGCCCGCAACGGCCAGTCCGGGCCTGGTTCAGGGTGGTGAGATCATAGTTTGATTACAAGGTGAATGAATGAATACGCACTTATATAGCGCATGGCTACCCATAAAGCATCCCAGCGCATATCCAGGTACAGTGAATACACGTACAGTAACTCTAAATAGAACTCCTTTGCATAGCCAGCGGTTATGCTGCATGCACATCTGGCATTGGTCTGAAACTCTTGGACACCCCTGATTTACAGGATACACCATGAAGTACCAAATGCATATGTAACTGCGTAATAACAGGGTTCTGTGTAGCAACAGGGTTCTGTATCTGACGTGAGAAATTGTATGTTTAAAGGATTACGAATGTGTTGTCATAGAGATGGCATAATAAAAGCTGTTTAAAAATGTCTTTATTAAGGAGTTAGACCAGTGACCGCCATTGGCTTTTCACAGCTACCTCTGTCTGTTGTCATAGAGATGCCACACGGTTAACAGCATTTCAGAAAGTACAGAGAGTACCCCAGGTGCTGGCATAAATGACATACTTGAAACTGTATTTTTCCAAAGGTGTTGTGGACACTGTGACTGAGACATTCTAATCCCCTTTCTGTCTGAAAATTATTTAAAAAAAAGCGTTATGACGCAGCGGCGCTCCTCAACACAGCGTTTTTTGCACACCAGCTGCTGTACAACGTGCCTGAAAAAAAAAAGGCTATGACACATCCAGAGTTGAGTGTGTCATAGCCCTTTTGTATTTTCTTTACTTTCGGCCACGCTGCACAGCAGCTACGCTACTGTGCAATATGGTTACAAAAGCCGATAGATCTTGCATAGTCGAGACCCATTGGCTTTGCCAATTTTTGTTTTCCTAGGTATGTTCCTGTTTAAAGGGGTCATCAGTGCAGAGAAAAAAAAACGGTTCCGTTCTCCTGACCCTTTATCTCTAGCAGTCACCAACAATAGGCATTCTGGAATGTTGCTTTCTTGATGACGTCTGCTTGGGTTTTAAGACCTATTGTGATGTCATTCACTTAGTGGCCCCTTTAACCCCTTCCACGCTTATGACGGAACCGCTCCGTTACGCCCCTCGGGTGGGCTGTGCTGGTGACGGAGCGGTCCCGTCATGGCCCGCTCGCCGCGCCTGCGCGGCGCGTTCCATTGAGCGGGCGGGGCCATGACGGAACCGCTCCGTCATAAGCACAGCCCACCCGAGAGCCGTGACGGAGCGGTTCCGTCATAAGCGTCGGAGCGCCGCGCGCCCGCCCCATCCCCTTAGCGCTGCGGCGGAATTGCCGCCGCAGCGAAAGGGTTAAAGCACTCTGCAGCAATCAGCCCAGCTATTGTGTATTGAAATAGATGATATCTGGACACACAATGGTTTTTTCACAAACTTCATTTTGTGTAACGTTCAGTAGTGCTACAACTACAGTAGTACTGCTCGCGTGCTACAAAATGCAGTTCACAAACCTGCATGTGGAGATCTTTGCCCCGTCTCTCTTTTCTAAGCAAAGGTCCCTGCCGTGTGTGCAGAGATTTTTGTGCACAGGGGTATACATTTTAGTAGTAAATATGGGAGAAACCTGGCTAACTGACTGGAAAATGGTGAACACTTACTCTAAAATAGGACAGCTTTAGGGAGGGGCATGCAAATACACCCCCCCCCCCCCCCCAAAAGAGAGAGCCCATTGAGCCTCACCAACTGCACTTCAAACATTGCTACAGCCTAAAGTGACCCAAAACAGTACTACATGTACCACAGACCAGCCTTGGAATAAGTCCAATAAGCCCAGCTCCACACATGGACACTTGCTCGAATTTTAAATTATACATCAATATATGTAAAGTGTTAAAAGTTACGGCAATTTTTTTATTTAAATTAATTGTTAAATGTTTGATTGAACTTTTAATAAATACAATTAAACATTAGGTCCAATCAAATGTACTCCCTTACAATTAAATATAAAAAACATAATGAGGGTGGAATAAAAAAAGTATTTTAAATAATAATTATGAATCAATATATCATTTAAATATGTAATAAACAATTATTTGAGGTAATGTGCTCTAGGTTCTTAATACTTATTTTACGTCCCTTTACTTATAGTTTACAATAAAATATTTTTTTTAGTTTTCTTTACTAATTAATTAACTTTATTAATTTTACCTATACTTTACTATATGGATTTCTTCGCCCCTGTGGTGAAGACTCCGCCTACTTGTGAACGGTTACTAGTAGTACTTTGACACTCAGAAATCCTGTTTTTGCAGGTTTTGCCCCCAATGTATTGGGGAGGAGACATGCAAGCCTGCACCTAGTAGCAAATTTACACTCCGAAATGGTAAATATAAGTGTAAAGTCACTAGTAGATGCAGTAGTAAGCTTACACATAAATTAATCTACACCTGTACATTTACCTTTGTGAATAGGCCTCAACTTCAGCATCTCCTGAGGCAGACTCCTCCAATAACTCCAGGAATCCTGACATGTAAATGTAAATGTAAATGTGTTGGACTTGTAAAGCGCACAGCTGCCCGTAAGCGTCCCGGCGCTTGCTTAGGGAACCCGTCCTGGTATTCCCCCTGTGAGAAACCCCGGCAGGGTGTCCACAAGGTGAAAGCCAGGCATCCCGCCGCGAGGGGCCGTAGTGGAGATTAAGCAAGCTATTGCCCAAAGTCGCAGAGTGTGACCCCGTGATTCGAGTAGGCACCAGAGCGAGAATTGTCGAGTCCGTGGAATTTTGAGCCCGAGACACGCCGAGGCGAGGAATCGAACCCTGGTCCACGGTCAATCTCAGCTTCCGGGTCTGCCGCCTCTAACCACTGAGCCACGCTGTGTACCACTAAGATTGCTACTGATTGAAGTAGCTGCCTCCTTCATTAAGAGGAATTTAGAGAATCTCTACCCCGTGAGACAGACGTTTACGAGGGACTTTTAGAGTGTCCTATTTTAAGCCTCAATTGTAGTTATCTAATCAGCTGCCATTCAACAGCTCTGTGCGTCCCTTCCTTGTCGCCCATTCAGGGTGTCCAAGACAAGAATAGAATGTCAGCTGTAAGTAATCCCATACATACGAGTAACATAGTAATGGCTAGGTCTTGTATGGTAGAGGCTCTCTTCTGGTCTTCAGTAATACTGTCATGGAGGCAGAGAGGGGCTTGCATACTGGGCACTGTTACACGGCGAGACCAGTAACCAAGAAAGGCACAGTTCTGTGGCACAGGTGGAAGTGAACAAGGCAAGAATTTGACTTTTCAAGAAATGTACAGAAGAAGAGATGGAAGTGTAGCTTGGCTGAAAACCAGGGGTTCTTAGAGGCAAGAGGATCAAAAGCAAAGAGTACAGACACAACTAAACTTTGTACCATGTAGTTAAAAAAAAATCTTATGTGCTAGCGCACTGGGAACCCATCCTAATCCCGGCTTCCCTTCCAATAATGTAATCCATGGCATATGCGTAAACCGTTCGTAACTAAGGCAATATTAAGTGTCGACCCAAAAGTTTTAGCTGGGACACGGCCTACGCTTGGCCTTGATAAGTCTGAAATTCGCACTGAATGCGAGAGCGAGTTCTTACCGAACAACCGGGAAAAAGTCCGTAGGACGAAACACGTATCGGCTGCCAGTGTGTTTTACTGATTTGAAAGCACCAGAGAATAAAAGTAAGAAAACTGAAATTGGACTACCTCTAATTACGTCTATGGTTACTAACCTGCATACTGTAAGGGCTACTTTTTGTGACAATAAATGTCTATAGAGGCAAGCTTGGTGCTTTTTAGGGAAGGGATTAATCATGAGGGACTTTTCGAGAAAGGTAGCTGAGAAAAGTTTGCATATTGCAACTACCTTGACTGCCGAATGACTGTCTTTGTATATATGCATGTACTTCATTCAAATGATCTTGCATTATATGTCAAGCGCTCTAATATCTTACGGCCAGCTAGCGTTATATAAAACTTATAAATAAAGAATGGAAGATGATAGAAAAACTGGCTGAATCGGACCTAGAAGCAGAATTTTAGCTGATCAATTGGAATCCTGAGGACTTATTCTTCGCTTGATTGATGAGAGCAGCCCAAGTACAGCAAACAGTAGGCTGGACAGTTGGTAGCCTCAACTGAAGCCCTATGTACCAACAAAATGAGAGGATGCATCGGTGCACAAAAAGACTTATGGCCACATGTACGAAAGTTTGAGATAGCGAGTTCATAATTACGATTTCCTGCGAATCGGAATTAGGTAATCACTGTTTCAAATGTATGAAACTCTTTGTGTTCTGGGACACATAGTATTCATTTTACATCATAAGTATAGGTTTAACAATGTTAGGATACAAAGTGCTGCTAGCGAAAATACACAGGACTGCACATTAAATGGGCACATCTGTGTGTTCCTGCTGTTGTAGAACACTGTGTGCACCATTTTTACACTACCCCGTGCAGGGATTTATGTGAGCCGGGTCTGAGCACCAGCAGTTTTTTAAGGGGGCCTCGAAACGGGTCTCTATCGGGCTCTGTTGTCTGCCCTGGCACGGGCGGTCCGTTTTTTCCCCGGACTGACTGCTGTCACTGCAGTCCGGAAAAAAGTGCCAGGGCACAAAACAGAGCACAATAGAGACCCGTTTCGAGACAGCAGGCACATCGATGTATCTTTTTTAAAGAAATGAACAGCACCCTTCAGAGTAAGAAACACAGTGTTTAGCGAACAATGTCTCAGTATTTATTTAAGACACATATAGCATTGGCATATTTGTTTTCCCACTGAAATATACACAAAAAAGACTTTAAATCTTCAAATTTTCTTTCTTTTATTCAGTTTTTCAATTTCTTTTAAAACAATCACTGATAGCCAACGCGTTTCGTCCGTTACCGGACTTCTTCAGGGCTATAAATGATAAAAAGAGATACAAAACACATAATTACAAAAGTGTACGCAATAAAAAAATGATGGAATGCCTGTACAAAAATACATTGTTTAAGCAGACAAAGAACCAGAATTATTTACAGTAATACAGAGCTATTTTTTCACACCTCGTCACATATTGGGAAAACATTTTCGTGAATAAAAGTGCTGGACAATAAAGAGAAAACAGAGAAAAAATTTTTTTCACAACTCATATACCCTCAAAAAATGCATATATTGCAAATGTGCATAAACACAAACAGAATAGTGTAAAATATGAGCATGGCAATTCATACCTATGGTTGGATACATATTTGACATACTATTCACCAATGAAACCACAAAGAAAAAAGGTAGAACAACCCAATAAAAAACTTAAAATCCATTTATCTATGATAACTGTAATTTTATAAGTCAAAAATTTTGTAAACGACATATTGTTGGATGTAACAATCAAAGATGCTGCAGATAGAAATACCTGAATCGACGTCTAATAGTCAAATTTGTGAATGCTGTATGGGTTCGCAAAGAAAGATCATCTGGGAAAATAATAATAATAATAATAACCTACGAGCATTCTAATGCAATCCATTTTATAGATATATAGTCTAACCAGTTTTTTTACACAGCATTATACTCACAAAAGGTCAAGGAGAGTCCTTTCTTATCAATCGATTTATGATGGTTCAAGTTGACGTCATACGGTGTAGCAATAATTTTAAATTGGCCAAGGTAAGCCTTAGAAAGAGAAGAAAAAGCGACCAAGGTTTTATTTTCATATATAGAGTAAAAAAACAGTTGTAATAATAATTTGTCAATCTGATGTTAATTATTTATGGACACATCCTCTACATATGGTGCCAATTTTTTAGAAAGATGGGGTGCAAGCAGGTATAGTCTATCGAAAATTATTGTAGAGCATCCTCAATCTTGAGTACAATATAAAATGAGACACAACCCCATCTGACTTGGATACGAGACTGAAAAAATATTACCCCACCTAAAGCCCTATAAGCTAGAAGTGAAATAACAGCGCCATCTTAAATAAGACCAAGGTAGAAAGTATTTCAAAAAGCCTAACAAGTTTGTATATGGGAGCACCCTGCATACTTATACACATCGACAAACAATGTATCCCAACTCTAAGCGGTAGTGTCCGAAGGTAGTTCTAATACTGGGACTTATGAAAAGAGAGGATTTGTAGGTTCCACTTACCAGCAAAAAAAACACAACGACAAACGTAGCAACAGGTCCTTCTGGTTCGAATAAAGGCAGAAAAATGCCTAGCTTATATACCCAAGTTAATTGGTATGAAATTGAATAATTGCTAAAACGGAAAAACCAATAATAAGGACGTACGGACATAGTAAGTGACGCGATCGTGAAAGCCCCATATTTAGTCGACAGCCGCCGTCACAAAAGCGGCGCCATTTTGTAAGGGTAAAAGTTCCTATCTAGAACGAGTATTATCATCTACCGACAAGAACCAATATAGTTTTAAAGTTTTACCAATATCTGATAAATGTTGATAAACTTAATCATACAAAGATCTACTATGCTAAAACAAAATTTGAACAAAACGTAAATGATGCACGGAACTCAATTTAAAGAACTCCAGAAAAAACGGGCTCCCATATAAATACGAACAACTTGTAATAGGTTGATATATCAAACCTATACTCACTTGACAGTCAATGTACGAGAATAGTGAGGGAGTCTCTAACGATGTCATATAGAAAAACTTAAAATAACTCGATCGGGGTAACACGGTGTTATTTGGAGCAGATGATAGGATTAATTCACAAACCTGTAGCGCCATGTTGGAATAGCCATGTTATACAGAGAAATGCGATACCGAAGGCAACAAAGTTAGTAAAGTCCACCCAATAGTGCCTCATCATGTCACCACAAATTCCCCAAATCAATACACAGAAAAGTAATATCACACATGAGTATGTCTTGGTAAGAAAAATCTATAAGGATCCATCACTGAACAAAAAAATTTCTTATTACCAGTGATATTAAATAAATCCCCGTAATTCCTATCGTATCTAAACATTGTAAAGAATCGCAGTCTATGTTTTTTGTATGAAAACATAAAACATGTCTGTAAAAACAGACGAAGTATACGCAACATGCAAGAAAAGATGGAGAAAGCATAATGCACCGCCATATTGAAACGGATCAAATAAAGTTTAAAGGTTAGAAAAATTAATTTATAGAAGAGATGCAACACATCTAAGAGTGATCGTTTTCAAAAAGATGGCCGCGCAAACAGATGTTATGCAGTGAAGTAAACATATCAGATTATCTGTGGGCAGTTCTTAGTGGGTCAAAAGATTCATAATTGCTGAAAAAGCAGGTGAAACATTGCAGATGCAATTTCTCTTGAGCTAATAGCAGCAAGACCTATATACAGCAGGACACAGGGTATGAGGCCAAAGTATCAAGTTTTTACAAAAAATGATGAAATTCATTGTTGGTATTCAGACCCTGGTGGACCGACCTAAGTTTACAAATCCAACGGGATTCCTGTTTTCTCAAAAATAGAGTTCTGTCACCACCTCTGGCATTAACTTCCACATGATGAATAGCATGGAAATTAATAGCATCGTCATGGGGATGACAGTCCAAAATGTGTTGAGCCACTGGACTACGTACATCACGATTTCTAATGTCACGCAGATGCTCCTGAATTCTCACTTTCAGGCTTCTAGTGCTACTACCCACATATATCTTTTTGCAATGGCAGATGAGCACATACACCACATAGGTCGTATTGCAATTAATGAAGCCCCTTATGGTGTAATTCTTGGGGCCATTGTACTTAAATGTCTTAATTTTATTACAGCCAAACTTGCATATAGAGCAATTCCCACATATGTGGAAACCATCCGGTTTATCCGGCCACCAAGTAGATGTTTTTTTCTCCATTGATTTGACATAACTAGGGCAAATCATTTTTTTTATTGTGGAGCCCTTCTTATACACAACTCTAGGCCGTATAGATATTATGTCCTTTGGCATGGTGTCAGACTGTAACAGGTGCCAATGTTTGCGAAGTATGTTATACACATGGCTGCTGTATATACCATATTCAGTCACAAAGGCGCACTGATTGTGAAAATCAGTGCTTCTTTTTTTAGGGTGACAAGTGTATCTGTTCTTTGTTTCTTCCTTATTTTATTCTCTGCAGTTTTAACAATTCTAGGGTCATAACCTCTTTTTTCAAAATCACAGGCCACTTTATTCAGACCTTTCTCAAAATTGGATTCTTCACTACAGTTTCGGCGTAGGCGCACCATTTCTCCAAAAGGAATGGCAGCTATTGTACTTTTAGGGTGACAGCTTGTCGCATGCAGAACACTATTGCATGAAGTAGGTTTTTTATACATGTCACTGTGAATTGTGCCATTCTTGGCATATAGCCTTAGATCAAGGAAGACAATCTCTTGTTTCGAACTAGCCATTGTCAATTGAATGTTACGTTCATTTGAGTTAAGGAAGTCGAAGTACTGGTAGAGTTCCTCATCACTTCCCTTCCAAAGTAAAAAAATGTCATCAATATACCGGACATAAAAAAGGATATGCTCAATCCAGTCACTTGCGCCACGGCCCCAGGCATGCTCCATCTCATACAAACCCATGAATAGGTTTGCATAAGATGGAGCAAACCTGGAGCCCATAGCTGTACCACGTCTCTGCACATACCACATATTCTCATGCAAAAATACATTCTGGGTTAGGATCAACTCTGACATGCTAAGCAGCATGTTACTGTGTTCCAGATGGCACGCATTACGTTGGTATAAATAATACCGCAGTGACCGTAAGCCATCTTCCAACGAAACGCGGACGAAACGCGTTGGCTATCAGCGATTGTTTTAAAAGAAATTGAAAAACTGAATAAAAGAAAGAAAATGTGAAGATTTAAAGTCTTTTTTTGTGTATATTTCAGTGGGAAAACAAATATGGCAATGCTATATGTGTCTTAAATAAATACTGAGCCATTGTTCGCTAAACACTGTGTTTCTTACTCTGAAGGGTGCTGTTCATTTCTTTAAAAAAGTTAGTTTGTCAAGGAGGAAGGGTTTCCCTATCTTCCTTGTTGGGTTTGTATAGGGATTACATTCCTGTTTCTAGCACCTTCATTTTGGACTTAGTCTGGGTACTTAAATAGTGGTGCAAACATCGTTGCCTTAATCCCTAAAATCAAAAATCTTTTCAGGCACATCGATGTACCCTGCTCACACTACTCGCAAGTGGAAAAGTTACGGCATGAGGCCGTGCCGGGTGAGCGTTGTAGGGAGATCGGAAAATCCTTTAAAGAGTCATTTTCTCTTTGGATTTTCCTTCTCTTTTTGAAACTCAGGAGCAGCAACATTGTGGTGGTGCCACCAGGGCTTTAAGTGGAAGCTTTTTCAATATTATATACAGCAAGCCATAGTTGCTGCTTATTTATCTTATGCAACTAACAACCATCGACAAAGCCAATAGTCCTGGCTTGTGAGTATGATGTTACTTGTTGTATCTTATCGGGATGCAATGACAGAAACAGCAAAATACAAGTCAGGCGGCACACTATGCTAAACACAGATTTTTAACATATTGTTTTTAAGCCACACCCTTAATTACATTGGCCACGCCCCTTTGAGAGACCCCCCCACCCCACTTTTTTCATCCCACTTAAAGCCCTGCCCCGTGTCCCTGTAATGCACTCAGCTCTGTGCCCGTCAACTGTATTTCACCCAGCCCTCCCTGCTGCACAGCCGTTACTGCTCCACCCTGGCCCTCTCCCCCTTTGGGATGTCCCCCAGTGCTCCCCTGCGGCTCACTGCTAGGGTGCTTCTGTGTGAATCACTCTGTGTACCCTCTGGTGCACATCTCCCGGTGCGTCCCTTCTCCAAATTACCTTGTGCCCGTTGTTGCCCATTTTATGCCCCCTGCTGCACATATGTGATGCCTGTATGTTGCCCTGTGTGCATGGGTGTCTCTAATTAGACTGCGTGAAAATTGGAGTCTGTGTGTTAAACTGTGTGCTCTTTGTATGCATGTGAAGCTTGATGTTACCTGCCTCTCGGCATGTTGTGTACAAAAGCCAAACCTATTGGCTTTGACTGTGTGCAGGATAATAAGGTGGTCACTGTGACTCCCATGTAGCAGTGGGAGTCGCTGGATTTCAGTCCTGTTGCCACATACATTTACAGTCCCTGGACCCTAATTATTTTGGGACCTATTCATAAACTGCATTTTGTAGTACATTTAGTAGTAATAAAATAGTACTGTTATGGTACAAAATGCTGTTCACAATCCTATGTACAGAGACTTCTGCCTCTCCTGTCTTTTATATGCGGAGAGCTCCGCCCCAACTAAAGGCAGCTCCACGCATGTAGATCTACGTTTTAGTAGTAAATGTGTGAGGGGTGTTGGGGAGTGGCTGAAAATGGTGAATGCCTACTACAAAATGTGAGGAGTTAATGAGGGAGAAGGGAGGGCTTTAGAGGTGGACATGCACCCTCCTACAAGAAGTGTAAACCCATTGCTAATCACAAGATGCACTTGGAAAGTTACTACATCCAAAAAAGGTCAATAAACTCCTGCTCAGACCGCGAGTGAGTGTAGCAACCACTGGTACTGCAACACTCCCTTATAGAAAGTAATAAGGGTAGTGAATTAAGATAAAACCCATTAGAAATGTTGTTAAAAGAAATTCATTTATTTAAACCTTTTAAAAACATGTATAAACTAATTTTATTGTTGAGATTATGTAGATATGACTAATATTTATATTTTACAATATTTAATCATTTTTTACATTTTAAAATAAATATAACTTTACTTTTTTAAATAATTCAAATTAAATCTACACCACTTTCAGCAACATTTAATACATAATATTTTTTTTTTTTTTTTTCAATGGCAGAGGCAGAACAAGTACAAGGATGGAACAAGGTACAATAATAAGGCAATAACACTCAATGACAAAAATTAAAACATATAACTCAAATGCTCTCTCTTTCCAGATGTGATCATGGTTAAATTAAATCCAATTATCAATAGGAAGCCATAACTTCCTGGCAAATGTCTTCTTTCTCCGTCCTTTCAATTTGTAAACTGCATTGTCCATACGATAAATATCTAACAACTTTCCTAACCATTGTTCAAATGATGGTGGATCAGCATCTAGCCATCTTGAAGTAATGCAGAAGCGGTAAATAGACATTCCAATGAAAAGAAAATGTTCTCGATCAACAGATAAACTCTCGGATGGAAAATATACACCAAAGATAGTAACAGAAGGGCATAATTTGATATTAACATTGAGCAAATTGGTCAGAAATGTTTCTATCTTATTTTTATATACAGTAAGTTTGGGGCAACTAAAGAACATATGACATGAGTCTGCTGCTAAAATTCCACACCGGCTACAATTGATACCTTTCGTAGCTTTCCATTTAGCAAGTTTAGCAGGTGTATAATAAAGATCTAAAGAGGCCATATAATGTTGACTTTTAAGAGAGCTGTTGATTAGTACTGTATTACTGATCTCGAATGCCCTTGCCAGATCAATCCCTACTATAGACAGTTTCCTCTCCCACTTCTGGGCTTGTTGATCGAGGTCATCATGCAGCCTATTAATCATTAGCTGATAGACTGTGCCGATACGGCCATCCTTCCTACCACTCTCCAAGACATCATTAGACTCCATTACATCACTATATAGAAGGTTTTTTTTTCTCCAAAAAACTACGGATTTGTAGATATTTGAAAAAATCATTTCTAGAAAGACCAAATGTGTCTTGGAGTTCGGAAAAGGACATTAGGGTCCCATCTAAGTACAATTGCCCAATTGAGTGGATCGGTCCCAGACGAGATCGATAAATAGGGATACTTTGAGAAATCCCTGATATTGGAATATTACAACATATAGGTGTGTAGAAATTATATTTAGGAATAATCCGTAAAGCTTTATTCATTTGTCTCCAAGCCAAGAAAGCAGAGAAAAAAATCTTAAATTTCGTTTTTTTATAATAGCTCGGCTCCATAAATATCAGTAGCGATTGGCGCACATGGTCACCCATAAGCATTTCAAAAATAGAAGGTGCCTTAAAGGTTTCGTTAGCATGATCATGAAATAGTAAAACTTTGATAGTTTTAAGAGTAATAGCCCAATAGTATATCCTGAAATTCGGAAATCCCAACCCAGCACGCCCTTGCGAAAGGGTGCACCACTTAAGAGATCTTCTTGATCGACGGTACCCCCATAAAAATCGGGACAACATCCTATCTATTTTATTAAAAAGAGACATAGAAAAAAATAAAGGAATAGTACGAAAGAAATAAAGGAATTTTGGGAAAATTAACATCTTAATGACATTGGTCCGTCCAAATAGAGATAAATGTAAATTATTTATCCTTTCTAAAGTCCTATTAGTAGATAAAAGTAAAGGGTCCAAGTTTAATCCGACAATGTCGTCTATTTTGGGAGATAAAGTTACACCAAGATATGTAGCAGTAGAATTAATTGGAAGATCAGTGGGTGTACCTGTTTTAGAATGTATAATTTGGGTTTTTGAAACATTCAGTTTATAACCAGAAAATTTACCAAATTCGCTAGCAACTTCAATTATTTTGGGTAAAGCAGTGGAAGAGTCGGAAGTTACAATGGCCACATCGTCTGCGTATGCTAAGACTTTGTGATCTACTTCATGGAGTCGGACTGGTGGAATACCAGGTTCTACAATTAATCTGTTCAAATAAGGTTCTAAATAAAGTGCAAATAAAAGTGGAGAACAGGGGCAACCTTGTCTGGTCCCCCTAGTGATAGAAAATGGTCTAGAAGTATCCGTACCTAGTCTTATTACTCCTTTTGCATTAAAATAGAGTGACTGTACAGCTTTAATAAATTGTGATGGGAAACCTTTCCATTCTAACACCGACCAAAGGAACCCCCAGTCTACTCTATCAAACGCTTTTTCAGCATCGAGTAAGATCACTCCGACTGGGGATTCCTTTGCTTGGGCCCAATCCAACAGTGCAATGACACGTTTGACATGATCTGTGGTATCCCTATGTTTAATAAACCTGTGTTGGATATGAGAAACCAGACAGGCCATGACGTCATTTAATCTATTGGCAAGAATTTTAGAGTATATCTTGCTATCTGCCGTGATAAGGGAAATGGGACGATACGAGCCAAGTTCCTTTGGATCCTTATTCTTTTTTACAAAAACAACTATAATGGCAGTCGACCAAGAGTCAGGAGGTTTATCTTGAAATGCTACATTGAAAATTTGTAATAATTCTGTCTTCAACAGATGTCTAAACGTCCGGTAAAATTCGAGGGGGATCTGATCGGACCCCATGGCTTTGCCAGCAGCTAGACTCAGAATAGCCTCTTCAATCTCTTCCCAACTTATTGGCCTAGCAAAGAGATCGATATCATCTGTACACAATGAAAGTTGATTAGAGTTTTGAAGATAATTTATAGGATTGAGAGTCTTATCAACTTCATTGTTATAATCGTTATACAGCATCTTGTAAAAGCCATGAAATGCGTCTAGTATTCCTTCCTTATTTTCTTGAAGGACCCCATTAATGTCTTTGACACATTGTATTTCATTAAAAGAAGATTTTTGACGTAGACGCTGTGCTAAGATTTTCCCCGTACGTTCGCTAAGTTCATAACGTTCAGTTTTATATTGTTTAAATTTTACAGCTACTTCTTCGGCAATATGTATACGGAGTCCTGAACGTTCAATAGTTAGTCGAGTTTGTGCATCCTCTATACTAACATTGTTTTTACAAGCGGTGGATAATTCGAGCTCAGCCAGCCTAACCTTGTTTAACCTATCCTTAAAGTCTTTTTGATTTTTTTGCCTCCTGTAATTTGCAAAACTAATAGTCTCCCCCCGTACAACGGATTTAAAAGAATCCCAGACTACCTGTGGAGAGGCAGAATCATTGTTTATAGAAAAATAATCTTTAATAATTGTAACCATAAACTGGAGGTACTCTTCGTCTAATAATAGACTCCTCTGGAATGACCAAGATCTGTTTGGGCTTTGACAATCAGTAGGGAATTGAATCTCTACAATTATGGGATTATGATCTGAAATGACCTGTGGTAATATCTCAATACGGATTTTCTCCAAAAAAACTGAAGATACAAAAAAATAATCTAAACGGACAAATTTTCGATGGGGAATAGAGAAGAAAGTATAACCAGGGTCATTATAATAAAGCTTATTCCAAACATCGGTTAGCCCGTTACTTAATACCAGATCTCTAAGAGCTTTGTAGGCTTGAATCTTGCGACCCATATATCTCTTTCCTAATTTGATGTTCCAATCGGCTGGTATATGGATATTGAGGTCCCCACACACTATTATCGGTTGTGTCCAAGTGGATAACTCTGTGTTGATAGAGTTAAATAATTCAGCGTCATCCAGATTGGGGCCATACAAACAACATAGAGTAAATCTACAGCTACCAATTTTTAGTTCCGCAAGCCCCCATCTCCCCCATTTATCAGAAGATGTTTTTACGCACTTCCCTACTCCCTTTCGCATACAAATAGCAACGCCTCTCTTGATACCCATTTGTTTGGATGTAATCAAAACTTCTAAACCCAAATTATTCAAGAGAGAGCGTTTATCCCATGAAATGTGAGTTTCCTGAACACATAACAAGTCAATATTCAGAGTTTGAAGCATTGTGCGAAACATGGCAATCTTCTTTAAATCATTGAGACCATTAATGTTAATAGTACATATTTTCAGCCTTTTATACATTTCAAAAACAGTGTAAAGAAACGATTGTTGACCATCATCACAAACATTGTAAAAAAACGATTATTGACCATCATCACAAACATTTGCACTTCTATACTATAATTTAAATGCCTTATAGCCATCCCTGCATTGAACACCTCTGCCTTACACCCCCACCACCACCCGCTGCCCATACCCACCCCCACCCTTGTCCCCGAACCCCCTCCCCCCACCCTCCCCACTATAGGAGGCACAGGAACTATCAGTTCCTGGAACATATGGATGCCGTGTCCCTAACCCCTAGCGTCTTTACCAAAAGAGAAAAAAAGCGAAAAAAAAAAAGTAAGAGAAGAGGAAAATTCAAAATTCAGACGAAGAATAAAAGAAGTATAGAAAAGTTTGGAAAAGAAAAAGCATAGTAGTCCTGCATTAAAATAATAATTAATGATAATTATTGATCAATATAATTCCTAGACATAAATTCTGAAATTTTCATACTACACGTCTGAGTTCATCAAAATCATTCAGAGAGAGTCCAAATACTCCTTGGCTTTAATTGTAGAAATGAAATATTTTGTTTGACCTTTGAATATAGTTTTAAGTTTTGCAGGGCCTTGAAGAAATACTGCTACTTCCTTCTTCTGAAAGTCAGGGATTAATTGCTTCAGATGCCAACGTTGAGCCACAGTAGCTTGGCAATAGTCTGGTCGCACGAAAAACTAAACGCCAAGACCATCCGCTTTCTTATCTGGTCTTGCATTAGCATAGATGGCTTCACGAGCAAGAAAGTTATTGAATGACACCAAGATGGCCCTGGGATAGCTTTCTTGGCCTTGTCGCGGTTTCCTTGCGGTAAAAGGGAATCTATGTGCTCGTTGTATTTCCCGAGCCCAGTCCCAATCAGTGATTTCTGGAAAAGCATCGCTTAATAGATTGATAATGAACTGCCTCGGGTCACCTCCTTCTTTATTTTCAGGGATTCCCAAAAATCGCAAGTTACTTCTGCGGGCCTGGTTTTCCAAACTGGCTAACTTGTCAGATAAATCATTTTTTTGTGATTTAAAGTCTCCCACTTCTTGTCTTTGGGCCATACATTCCTCTTCCAGCACGGATATCCTAGCCTCTGCTTCAGTGACCCTATCAGCAGTCTCTGAACATAATTTAATTGCACGGCGTACTGCATTTTTGACTTTGGCACATGTCATTTGCGTGCGTTGATTCTCGGCCTTACTTTCTGCCCTGTGAGTCATCATGGTATCAAGTATTGTTTTCAATGTGATCTCTTCATTATTGTCTGGTGGCAAGATTGGGTCAGGTGAACCATTATGATTAGGCCCAAGAGTGTCGTCAGCAGCAGAAACAGTAGATACTAAGTTGGGAGATAGAGAGTTCACGTCGTTTAGTGGCCTGAGAATAGTCTCTTTACTCGCTGCACGAAAGGATCTTTTCTTCTTCAGCCTCTTTTTAATGATGGTAGCTGCATTAGTATTATCAGGACTGAAGCTACTCTCTCCGGCGGAAGATAGACTCTCACAACTAAGGTCTGCCCAATCTTTATTTAAGCCAGTCGCTTCATCAGATGAAACATCTGACAGAGAGTAAAAGTTTTCAGGAAGTTCCTGATTGTATTGCTGCGTGGTAGTTTCTTTTTCAGATCGTGGATCACTAGATAAGTCGTTTGATACCAGAGATAATGATGGAAGTGAGCATGATCGATTAGTAATGGCTCCGCCGGGGACTACAGTTCCCATAATGCCCTTCCTCAGAGAGTCAGTCGGTATCGGAGCTGTTATCGAGTTTGAGGAATTATTAGCCTTATTCTGATTACCGCCGCTAATAGATGGTTGACTAGAAAACTGTGTGGCTGTTAAATCGGTGCTTTGATTATCCATGCCATTATCTATAGTTTTCTTTTTAGCAGCATGCTTCTCAAACAGGTCTGGTAATGTTTGTGATACATTAGATTTAGTAGCAGCCCCCTTGTTGGAGCTCTTACCCGGTTTTGTAGCAATTTTGACAGGAATCAGTGGTGTTGCCTCTGCCATCGCGATCTCCACACACACTTGTCCCACGTCCTTCGGCTTGGGCCCAATGTCGTTTTTCTTGCTGCTACGTGTTGCAATGGAGGAAGGAAGCGGCGTCCTCTTTTTCTTTCGTGAGCCCCCTCTGCCAGGAAAAACGCTACTCTGTGCCCAACAGAGACAAAGTGTAGCGCGCCACAGCGGAGACCGCCGTCGGAGCTCAGAGAAGTTTAGTAGCATTCGAGAACACCGCCTGTCACAAGGATAGTTTGTTGCAGGGGTAGTTTATAACAATTTATTAGAGCTATATACAGATATAGCGTGATACTCTTGTCTTCCACCGGTATCACCGGTTTGAAGTGCTCTAGCACCAAGGCTCAATCTGACGCCGGTCGAACACTGAAGGAATCAGCATCAGCCACCAGGGAAACAGCCGACACCTCTCTACAGCTGCGAAGCTCCGAGTCAGATCCCGAAGGTAGTAGGCGGAAATGGAAAACGCCTCTCAGGCTCCGCACAGCTCCGACTCCATATCTGTCTCTGAGCAGCCCAACCCGGGGCAGCCTCTGCAAGCAGCGGTAGTGGCACCGACCGGCCGGCCGGAATCGTATTCCTCTGCAGGTAAGCAAAGTCCACTCTTGTAGCGATTAGACAGAAAGAATAGCTGAATTTCTTCTTCCCTTCACCTCAAAACGCCAGGAGCGAGGGAGTTTAGCTGCCTACACAGCCTTCCCCACGGCAGCCATCTTGCCTCAACATTTAATACATAATAAACATAAACATTTTACTTTAGGTGGTTATTTTTTAAATAAATCTTTGGAAAAATAATTTAAACAAATGCAATATTTTAATAGAGCTGTAGCATTTTCAAAATTGTAATCTTTTTATATATATACAATTATTTGACATTAAGATTTATCCTAAAAATATGTTTAGAATTTTTTTATTTTTTTCATTTTTAGTTTTACTTCTCCCCATATTTTAGCATAAGGAGTCTGCCGCCCTGGTAGGGGAGACCTCCACCTATCTGTGAACAGTTACTTGTCGTCACTTTATACTCGTATATTAGGCTCCCTCCTATGAATTCAGGTGGTGGAGACATGTACGTGTAGTCAATTTACACATGTAAGTGATGAATTGTTGAAAGCAGTAACTTTACTACAAGGTGTTTATTAAAATGATAATGATTCCAAATTTGATGAAAGGTTCCTTTATTTGCAACACAGCAAGGAAGAACAGGCTTCTCCAAAGATCAGGATACAACTGAGTATAACAGTAGTTTGTGGCATTACATAAAATAATAGAATTTAGAACTCATTGAAATACTAACATGTCGCATGCAGGGGTATGCGACCAGATGACAGGGAAAACTTAACCCTTTCACTGCGGCGGCTATTCCGCCGCAGTGCTAAGGGGCGGGGGGGGAGGCGCGCGGCGCTCCCGCGCTTGTGACGGAACCGCTCCGTCACGGCCCTCGGGTGAGCTGTGCTTGTGACGGAACCGTTCCGTCACCAGCACAGCCCACCCGAGGGGCGTGACGGAACGGTTCCGTCACAAGCGTGGGAGGGGTTAAAGGGACGGAGCATATGACATTGAACATAGAATGTAACAGTGTTATAGTACATTTACACGTGTAGGTTTACCTTTGTGAATATGCCTCTTTGTTTTAGTCTTTAGGAACTTAATTATGATGTTTTATTTCACATAACGAAAAATCTTCCTTCGGATCCTTGTATCCCACTTGGAGTACAGTCGACTGAAGCTTAATCATCTGCAATAGAACCTGTACTGGGACGGAGCCTGGTGGGTATTAGGTGCCAGGTGAGGATACCCAGATGCCGTCTCCCAGGCAGTGTTACATTTATGCTGGAGCCATCAGCAATCATTTTTGGGGACTAGGACTTATTTTTCATCATCAGACTTTAATCTATAACAAGAGACAGAGAATGAGCCAGTGAAAGATATGAAAACAGTGACAACGTGAGAAAGCAGGGCTGAAAATGACCTCTCTAGGGTGAGATAAGGGGACGAGAAGTATTGGGTAGGAAGAAAGAGGCAGGACGTTGAATGATGACCAGGAAGCCTCGGTCATCAATAACCCTGGCATTGGGACGCGGCTCCTAAAAACCTTGGGATTCAGCACTTTTCATTATCATTTTGTTATTTATTTACAAATTAAGCGCTGCATTCCGGCCAATGCGGGCCCCTCAACAAAGTGAAACTGAAGGTTCTGTCCTTGCTGGCTCTGAGTGTCGACAGTTCACATCTTCTTTCATTCGTATACAGAAACCACTGGTCCATCAATAATTCAGAGGCTGGGAGTCGGCAGAAGGAGGAAACATGAGAGAGAGAGGCCTGGCTCATCCATGTCTGGGTCCCGTCCTCGGCCCGCCCATCAGGGAGGCTTGAAATATTCATGTTTCAATGTTTCTGGCCGAGGCGGGCTTCGTGTGAGAAACAGCAGCACCATTATTGCTACAGATCTGTAACGATGGCAGAATGACATGGCACTGTATGATGTATTAGTCTGCAAGAGAGTACAGTGGGTTAAGGAATTGCTGCATAGATCTGTGTGCACCCGATAAGGTGCCGCGCTATCACTCGGGAGGGTATCCCTGGCGCTGGACAGGTGTGAATCTAGCCACATCTAGGGCCTAGTGGCACTACTCGAAGAGCCAGGCCTGCTCCGTTAACATTTGCTCCATCATTGGAAGATGTTAGAATGTAACCAGAGTTTAAATCCTGGTATGGTCAGCTTGTTTTCAGGAGTCCGCCTATTATGTAAGCAACAAGCGACACATTTTAGCTTGTGTGCATGCTATGCAATCAACATCACTGTCAATGTTTCTATTTTTAGAAATTACAATTCTGTCCAGTGATTGGCAGGCTCACTTCTTTACATGCAGGAAGCGCTTTGGGGTACCATAGTTATCTTGAAATATGGATTTACCTGTTTCCTCCTTCTCAAAAAAGTCTGTGACCTTTGAGCTCCCCTACTTGCCAACCTGTCACTGATCTCCCAGATGAATACTACTCTAAGAAGAACTTCACCTCTGCTGCACCCACCTTGAAGTACCAACCTCACCCTGATCTTCGGTGGCTTCCACTACTCCGATGGAGTTAATGGAGGCCGACCAACCAAGAGGTGGCCATAGCAGATTGGTGCTGACCCACCTTACTGATGCCTTGAGGACACAGACATCACAGCCCTTAGGCCACTCCAGGTTTTGAATTTATAAACCCAAGCGTAGGACACAATACCCACCATTGTCCTGCATGTCTACACATGCCCACTCCAACGTCATTGTAGCTGACAAGACACATGAAAATGCAAAGAAAATGTTTTGGGATAAAACACTTGAGGTACCAGACTCCTCCCTTTGGCTCGAACTTCCTCCGTCCCTGTGCCTGGATGCAGACTTTCTGAGTGCCGGCAAAGCTCTAATAATACACTGGTTCCAATACTTTTGGCGGCAGTGCTCTAGTGCTTGAGCCCAAATGGAAGCAATCAATAGTAATAGACCGTTCTTGATCCCAGGAACTGATTTGGAACATAGATATAGGGATACAGAGACCAGGCAATATTTTTCCATAATTGTGAGGTTGCTTCCTCTACTCTGTCCTGATGAAGATCCTCGTTAGAATAGTAAAAAAGGGTTGAAACGTCAGCGTAATATAATGTTGACTACCAAAGAGTAGTACACAACATGCACTCGAATTTTGAGTTGTGTAGTTTGGAAATGTTTATACTACTTGGTCAACATCCTGAATGGATCATCTCTTGTAATTTAGTACGAGTGCACTTATTTTCACTATTGTCAGTAATCACTTTGCACTGTGCCATTTTAGAGCACCGGTTATATTGATCTTTGGTTAAACCAATAGGATTTTACAGTAATTAAATACGCTGTTCAATGTCTTACAGATGAATAACACATTCTGCTCTTGCTTTAGATTTTTATGCTTAAAAATTCCCAGAGGGAACTATTGTTATTTACATTTTTAGAAAATAAAATACAAACATTTTGCAGCGCTGTCTAGTTTAAGGAAATTCAATAAGCTTATTTAAGCGGTATACATAATTATATGTCCAGCTATTGTGTCTTTTTTTTTTGTTCAAACTATTTTTTAATGCTTTAATTTACCACAGAAATGGCTACAGAGAAGTAATTTGTCCAGGACCACAAAGAGTAGACCTATTTCGGCTGGGATCACAGCAGTCGTCCAGGTTCAAGGAAGCCAGTTACCCGCTCAAAAACACATCCTTGCCAGTTATTGCTGGGGGCGCATGTTTAAAGCGTCATCTAGTGAATGATGTCACAATACATTTCAATACCCACGCAGATGACATGAAGCAAAGCAAGACTTGATGAAAGGAAGAGTTTTTTTGTGTACACAGGATTATTGTGTTCTGCAGATTTTGAACAGCGCACTCCCCTGGGAGGGTATTCCTGGCGCTGAGCAGGCGTGAATCTTGCCACATCAAGTGCCTAGTGGCACTACTCGAAGAGCCAGGCCTGCTCTGTTGTTGAATAATGTTCACATATTTTATTTAGGCTCCACAGCACCGCTTATTAGGGCACACTGCTGAAATATTCGTGGGGATGGTAGTCATGAATTGGTTAAGCTCTGTAGGCAAAAGGGACCAAAATGAAGCATGCCAAGTCCTGCGTAGGGCGGCAGTAGAGGGGACAGGACGTCAGCCTTTGCACAGTCCCCTTTCTAGCTTAATTCCTTAGCAGGACACACGGTTTCCAAAAAGAGTATGTAGTAAAGGCAACAATAATGTGTGAATTATTCACAAGTTTATTGAACACCATCGAAACCTTAGAGAAACGGGTTTTCCCAACCACTCACCAGGCCTGGTCGTAGTTCACAGAATTTTGCTACGCGAAACTCCGCGATGTTAATAAAAACTCTGCGAAGTTCAGTGAGTGGCGGAGTGCAGTGCGAACTGCAGTTTGTGCTGGTATTCATGCCGCTCGGGTAGAAATTGTACCCGAGCGGCAGCTCGCGCTTACGAACTTACTGTTTGTGATCGTGAACTTATCGATCGCGAGTGGGGAAAAAACTCTGCTGCACATCGCGAAGTGGAGTTTTCTGCACTCCGCGAAGTGCAGAAAACTCCACAAACTCTGCGAACGGAGCGAAGTTCACCGCCCAGGCCTACTCCTTACAGTTTCTCTCCTGAGGCACCAAACACCCAATGTTCTACGGAGGCAGATAATGATAGAGCCAACCAATCGGTGAGAGGGGAGGGCAGAACAGGAACACGGGAGGAATAGAATGAGAGGGACCCCTCAAGCAAGGTTCAGTGTATAGTGAAGGAATCAAAGATTGCACATCATCGTCTTGCAGTTGGACGGTGCTCCGGCCACGCTTCCTCGGGGGTACCATACGCCAGCACCAGGGCCGGACTGAGACCAGCAACCAGCCCTGGCAGGTTGCTTCTCCACCGGCCCAGGTAACGGGAGGGGAGGGTGTTGTTACCCGCAAAGCACTGCTACCGCTTTTCTTACAAAGGGCCGATTTTGCAGCGCTGCTACAAAACCGGCACTCTGTAAGAAAAGCGGCCCCCTGCGGCCACAAAACCGTCCCCCACCCCTCCAGCCCACCGGGGAAATGCCCGGTGCCCGCAAATGCCAGTCCGGCCCTGGCCAGCACCTACTTTGACGATATTCAGATAATCACACATTAGCTTATTTTTGGTAATATTTGCAGTAAAGAACCATTGACAAAAGTCGTATGCCCATTGTAGCTGGTAATCAAGGAGACTATGGATGTGTCTGCGCGGTCACTACTCACAGGTTCTTACATGTTATGTGCATTCAGTATATTTGAGTTATAGACTTCTATACCACGAGCTTCTTAGAATGTGAAGTGGGGCAGGCTCAGGCGAGATTGTGGACAGTTGGAGATAGGCCTGTCCGGAAGAGGGGCCTGCCCTGGAGTTGGTCTACCTGAGCTAGATCAATAAATTACGAATTATCCAGTACGGGCCAGGAGTCCATCATTACAGAACCGGTAAAAGCTACAATGGGCCCAATTACCCTCATGAGGAGACGCATCCTGGGCATTCAGCCCAGATGACTATTGTGGGGGATGAGATTGATGTTCCCATGAGCGGCTCGGGAGTCGATGGCCCATTTTGTAACCATCTGAGGGAGCATTCCAGTAATGACGGACAGGAGTCAGTAGCCTCATGTAACACATTAGAAGTAGTTCAGTTGCTGAGGCGCCAAATGGTTTACGCAAGGAATCAAGACGCACTTTCTGCTCCCTCGCTTGTCTCAATGACTGCCCGGCATTGAACCTCACTCAAGTGGAAGAACCAAAAACACAACAAATACTTCATGCTAATGTGCTGGATACTAAAGCCGGGTCAATGCGTGTTCTTAGGTAGTGCAGGGATTACTCATGAACTACTTTACATGAACAGGCTCCAAGGACACACAGAATGTGACACATCCTCAAAGACTAGCGCATTGAGACAATACAACACACACAGCGCAAAGACAGGCCTTCCTGCTTCCTTGATTCAAGGTTTGCAAGTAGTGCAGAACACGGCAGAGGGCATCTTGTTCACTATTTTAAACGCACGTCCTCGTATCTAAAAGAGCTACTCTGGTTACCAGTTAGCCAAAGAATCCCCTTCAAAGCCTTACTTCTTACTCTCCGTTCCCTACACGGAGTAGGCCCTCAATACCTAAAACAAAGAGAATCCATCTGTTCTCTCCTCCTAGCAGGATGCTATGCTCAGGAAAAGCCCAACTGATTGCGGTCCCCCGTTTTAAAAGAATTAGGCATGGGGTGCGTCCTTTTACGTACGCATTGCCTCTCTCTGGGATTGCCTTCCTGTGCCTCAAAGAGTCGTATGTCCAACAAGAAGGCGTTCTGAAAACATATTTCTCTACCCTCTAAGGCCATCACCTCCTCTGTGCGCACTCTAGCCCCAGGAGAAATAACCTTTACAAACGCAACATCCTTTACATCGCATGCCATTACAATGCAGCCATTACAGCGCACGTTATTACAACTCACGTCATTACAACGCACGTCATTACAACGCATGTCACTACAGCGCAATATAAGGTAAGTAATGGGGAATAGTAATTTTTACCCCTACATTATCCAACATTTACCCTACTGTTGCACTCACTGGAGTGGGAATAGGAATTTTTACCCCTACATTATCCAACACTTACCCAACTGTTGCCCTAAAATTAATATGCGTTGTGATGGTATGCGTTGTAATGGAATGCGTGTAAATGTAATGTCTAAAAATGCGTTGTAATGGCATGCAATGTAAAATCATGCATTGTGATGGATGTTGCGATGTAAAAACTGCGTTGCAAAGGCATGTGTTGTAAATGTTTGCATTGTAACGTCATACATTCAGCCCCGGGACACTCCTGAGTAGCTGTGTGCTGTATAAATCCCTGCATTCATACATTAATTCATTCAACACCAATAAGTGAGTTACACACGGCCACACTGGATTAAAGCACACAAGCATGAAACAGGACACCTTCTACACAATAGCAATGCAGGTTCAACAAACCCCAAAAAGTTTCTCAACGCACACAGTCTAACAGCGTGGAGTCCATTGCGTACCGGAGTATGACTGTTGATGCACACGTGCACGTCACACATTAGATGGCAGCCAAAAGCACAGGGTGCAGCACAAACAAGCACACCCTTATACACTGGGAACTTCATGGACCACTAAAAAACACAAAGAAAAGAAATGAGAGACCAGGCACTGTATGTAATCCATCACATAACCACCGTTGTGGTGATGATTACACACAACCACATGTGTTACAGATGTGTCTAATCAATGTAATACATAAACACAAGCATGTCCATGACCGCTCACTCAGATTATTAGGTAAAGTGAGTGATGAAGGAGGTATAAGTGCACATGTCTGTTGTAGGGTGCGTGTTTGTGTCATGGCTCCCAGTTGATGATACATTAAGATGTCGTGCTAGGAAAAATCCTCTAGATTTGTACTTTTTTTTATTTTTGTGATTTTATAAAGTGCTGTCACAGCACTTTACAATCAGAGCAGTCACCAAACGATCATAGCAGGAGTTCATTAGAGACACAACCTAGGAAGAATTAAAAGCAAATAATCACGATTAAGTGGAAATTAAGCTGTACAAGAGTACAGTTCCCGCACAGTGAACTTAGGAGCACGCTAGAGATGCAATATAAGCAAAATTTAAAACGGGCATTTGTAAGCAAGTTAGGAAAAAAGGGTTTAACCCAAGTGTCATTCAAACAGAAGATCTTTAAGATTGTTTTTGAAGGTAGTGAGTCTTGTGGTCACACAGAGGGCCGCAGGGAGGTAAATCCAAACTCTTGTGGCACTTCCCGAGGATGACTGGCTCAAGAATCGGTCCTGTTTGAGGGTCGGGCTCCGGAAGTAGTCCATTTTGCACCCCAAATTTTCACTTTTTGAGTTAGATACACTGAAGAAGAGGAGTGCAGCGCCTTGTGTGGTGCCGACAGTTTTATAGGCCGCCACTAGAGGGCTAGCCGGATAGGGGAGGTGTGGTCATATTTCTAGCGACCAATAATAAAGTGGGCCGCAGCACGGCTCCGAGCGGCCTGTGTGAACTGTGAGGGATGCCCGACAGGTGTGAGATCCCATAGTCAAGTCTGGAAAGAACCAATGCATTTTTAACTGATTTTAGGTCCTGTTCTGGGATGAGCTCCCGGATTGCCCACAGCAGCTGCAGATGGAACTACATGCTCTTGGCTATGGTTGTCATATGAGCCTGAAGACTGAGTAGGCTGGAGAGGGTGAAGCCAGTGACTTGGCAACATTGAAGGGTTGGCACTGCAGGGCAGGGAGGATTTCCAGCCAGTCTTATACAGATGGATTGGCTTTCTTCAGAGATATATAAGAAATAATACTTTTTTTGCAGAGTTCAGTTTAAGGTGGTGATTGGACATCCATGACTGAATTATAGGAGGGGGAGGTCATCTGAGGATGCAATCTTCAAGTTGAGTTGGGCGTCTTCGGTGAACAGGTGAAGGAGGATCCCAGAGCTCAAGAGATAGAACCGGGTTGGCGAGAGGAAGAAATCTTGGGGGACCTTGTTACAGGCTGACTGGTTTCAAACAGAGCTCCCAATTTTAGCTACTCGTGACCGGTTCCTAGTTTGGAAGGGAACCAGTTAAGGACTTACACCTTCAATTCCCATACGAATCTTCAGGGTGTTTATCAGAGCCCAGTGGTTAACTTTGTGAAATTCAGTGGAGAGATCAAGGTGAACAAGAAGACATGAATTCCTAGGATTTTAGGGTGACCTAAAAGCTGGTCTCAGCAATACATGCAATATTCCAAGTGGAATTAAGAAGACCTTTACAGTGTGAGTAAGTTCCTACGCAACACATCTGCATCTTTGAAAAAGTTTTCTATACATTCAAAAAGTCTCCATGATGACCTCAGAAAGGCTAAGGGTCAGGACTCAATTTAGCCTGTGACCTTCATCCGGTCAAATTTTGATTGAATTATATCTCAATGCCTCAGGTGTAGTAAGATCCTTAAAAATCTACAATACAATCTTTCGTGTCTGTAGCCGTGCAGTATATTCAAGAAGAGTTGCGACTGTAGATACCATGGTCATTCACACTATCTGCTCACCATCGCGCCTGTGGTCTTTCCAAGGTCAACTTCATCGCGCCTATGATCTTTCCAAGGTCAAAGGGCGGGACAATGAAAAGTGCGTTGTATTCACAATTAGTGTGTCTAAATATACAGAAGACAAACTGGCTAAGCGACCATAGCAAAAAAACTGGCTCGGAGACCGCATAATTTCTGCCATGGTGCTACTGGGTGTTGATATATCGTTTGTAAAGGCCCTTGTGACTTTTACATTTTATTGAGTGAGGGGACTGCAGACCCGACAATCCCACTGTGCCAACGTGCGTCACACGATACCTGCACTCTTTACACGATCTACTAGTGAACAGCCAATAAATATCACATGTGTACACTAGGTTGAGTTGTAAACCCCTGCAGGGAATAGTTGTTCTGCTTGTGCGTGGGGGATCTGTACAGCTGATGTCCATTAGGAGTTTTCCACCCTCCCTAGCAGTGGCGGCTCTTCCGCATTGGAGGAGGATTGTCGCCCCACTGCCTATCGCAGAGTTAGCAAACGAAAAATAAAACGTTGATCTAGCACAGTCATATTGTGTTTTGTACATATTGTCGGGTCAATGATTTTACCTCATTAGTACCAGCTTAACAACCAAATACGGTAATAAACAACTGAAAGATTACCAAGAAACCTTGCGAAGGGCGTTGCCCTGCGGGGGAACACATATTACCCAGGGGCGGCTCCTCCGTTAAGGCGGAGAAGTGTCACCCCACTAAAAATTGCCCCCAAAGATGGAAAAATAAAACGGTAATAAAGTTCATTTATTACTATTTTATTTTGCAAAACCCCGTCCTTAGCCGAGCAACCAGACGAGGGGCGGGACTTTCAGCAGTGATATGCAGGACACTTTTTAAGTTTAAAGTGTGCATGTCTTTTTGGCCAGCCATCTTGCGGCGGCCATCCAGACATATGCATTTTAAACCTCTGTAACTCAGCTGTCCAAGACAGCTGGGTTAGATAGACAGCATAGCGCTCCTGTATCCTCGGGAGCAGCAAGATAGGGTGCTCCCTCCAATCTTGACGCTTCTTTCATGCTGCAGGAGAGCAGCGCCAGGGTTGGTTACTGCAGTTTCCTGGAGTCTGCCTGGAGAGAAGACCCGAGCGAGGAAGACATACTGCCAGAACGATATGTGGGGATAGTTATTTGCCCACCTTGCCCTACCACCCTCCTTGCATGCCTGCCGCTACTGATGTTGCCACATTGTTAGTAACTTTTGATCCGAGTGAGTTAGAAACAGTTGTTTTTGTTACAATCTGCAGATTATGAGGTAGTTGATACATTTAGTGGCAAAAGCGTCAAATCCATAATTATGCAAAAAACACCTTAGCCTCGAAATCGCATAATTCCACTGGCCCGGCTTATTACAGTTATTTTCATGATATTTCGTGATATTTGTATTTCTGAACAATAAACTTGTTCTGTTACTTTATTTCATGTGTATTGCAGTCCTGTGGGCGTGGGTGGCAGCACAGGTGGTGGAGTATAACTTAAAATGGCGCCCCTGCCACAGTCGTGCTGAGGCAGGGCTTCTGCACTAACATGGTGGGTGCCATTGTATCACTGCCCCCTTCCCCATCCTACACCGCATTGCACTATGGATGCCCCGATGATGCATTGCACAGCGGTAGCATGTCCAACTTGCAACATAGATGGCGCTACCACTGAGCAATGCATGTCTGCGGGGAGGTGGTTTTAGCCATTCGTGACCTCCAACCATAGTAAATGAGCCACGGGGCATGTCCTTACCACAGCTCAGATGGCAGTACTGGCTTGTCACTTGGTGGCACCAACAGAGTGTTGAGGTGGTAGTACCAGCGTCCTCCTTGTAAGGTATAGGGGAGGAGTGGCAGCTGATGTCACACGCAGGCATACACTGCACCTACTTGGCGCAGTGTATGATAATGTTATGGAAATGAGTGCTCTACCACCGCCATCTTTGGAGAGGGTGGGTTAGCGTGTACCCCCCTTACAATAATGTTGGCATCAGGGCTATAAGTGGGATGAAAAAAAATGGGGGGGTCTCTCAAAGAGGCGTGGTTAATCTAATTAAGGGTGTGGCTTAAAAACATCTAAGCTAAAAAATCTTTCCTGAGCATAGTGTGCCATCAAACTGGTATTGTGCTGCTTCTGTCATTGCATCCAGACATATAACACAAGTAACATTACACCTACAACAAGCCGGGACTATTAGCTTTGTCAATGGTTGTTAGTTGCATAAGCTAAATAAGCAACAACTTTGTGTTCTTGTATATAATATTGAAAACGCTTCAGTTCTGAAATGATGAGACTGTGAAATAACTTTACTGAGTCTCTTTAAAGTTAAATTCCAGTGAAGGGTGGCACAGCTGCAGAGCTAAGATTTATTTTATCACCCTGAAGGTGAGGGCCAAAATGGAGAGCCCGATAGGGACCCGTCTCAGCACCTGCTATTCAGAACTCCCGTGCTGAACTTAATTGGCATCATGGTGTCCTGACCACACTCCTACAAAATCCGAATTGTGGCTCTTGTTTTTATCCATTGGTGCTGTCAATCCCGCCGGATTAATGTGGTCTCCTATGTTGTAATATTAAACGATTGAGTCCTTCAAACCCCACATGAATGTGAGTCTGAATAAGTGACCAATAACAAATTTAGTTTCACTTTTAGATTCAGTTTTAAATGGCGGCTGATCGAACCCAAAACACACAAGATGATGGACGGAATGTTGCACAATGGCAAAACATTCACCCCCAGTCACAGATCTGGGTTTAATCCATCGTTATTTTGCTCACCAAGCCACCCCAGTTCAGACATGGCCATATGCAAATCAGTCTTGACCCTGTGCGTTATGGGAACAGTCCAGCCTGAACTGCCAAGCCATGTCTTTCCTGGACCGGAATCAAGCATCCTAGGTGGGCCAAGATGATCACTTGGATTGCTCGAACCCAGGCACGTGGTGCGTCGGCGCTCCCCATTCCAGCACTTCACACGTTCCTGCCTCTCTGCCTTCCTTACCTGCCTCAGCCTTCCCCTCACGCCCCCCTCCCCCTCACACACACACCAAGATCCACCCCCACCACCACAAAGAACAACCGGTCCTCGCTTTACTCGCCCATTGCACGTTTCTTATCGCTTGTTCTGCTTTCTGCGAACAGGTCCACTCAGCCCCGTCTATTCTTCTTAGCTAATGGACCTCTCATTAGGCAAGTCAGCTGGTCGCCATGGCAGCAGCGCAGCATCCAGGGCTGGACTCCGGCTGCGCGCGAGGCAGGGCTGAGAGCATCTGAAGGCAGGCGCGTGCGGCGTGCACTGTGCATGCTCTCGCATGCTATACAAACATGCATTAAACTCAGTGAAGAATTCTTTCATCGTTCCGTGGCGTGCAGAGTGCCAGCACAGTCTGCAATCTCACAAACTGTTGGGTAGCTTAGCGGGTTATGCTCCTAAAGGTCATATCAGTGTGCAGACAGGTGGCCTCCACTCCTACGGTTGAGTTTAACGCGACTACCATTAATTTGGGTTAGAAAAGAAAATGTTGTTTGTATTGGGGGGAGAGGGGGCGGGGTCATTGCCATGTGCTGGCAGGCGTGAGGAAGATGGGAGTAAGGCAGGGGGTTTATGGGGTGCTAACAATTACGCTGAGGTACATTAAGGGCTGATTAATTTAACGAACCCGATTGAGACCAAGTGTGATGGACAAGCTGCTGTTTGCAAAACATTAGGTCAAGCTGCTTCCTGCTGCCCCTCGGAATGTTGGCGCCCTGGGCGTGAGCTCAGCCCGCCCATGCCCAAGGCCCGTCCTGCTTGGTATGACCGATACTGCTGGGTACTATAATTGCCAAGTGCAGTATTATCACCAGTAGCAGCTGGTCTTGCGGCAGAGTGGTGAGGCGGGATAGGGGTATGGGGTGAGTGGGGGACAGATGGATGACAACATAAAAAAAAAAATAATAACTCCTCGCCGATCGCCACTCTGCCGCTCTTCTCCTTCCTGCTGTGTACGTGCTGTGGCTCCCTGACTCCCCACAGCCAATCCCAGCGCTTCTCTCTCCTGCTGGTACCAGCATGAGAGAAGCGCTGGGATTGGCCTGAGCTTGCTTGTTTTCTGCTCCAAAGGGGACTGTGAGCCTACGCCTGCTGTTCTCTCCACGCAGCTCGGGTTGGGGAGATGTCAATGCGCATGATGGTTTGGCCGTCCTGAGGTGTCCACTGACAGCAGGGCCCACCACTCCCCGTCCATGCCTGTCATGGCTCCGTCCCCAAAGACTCGGCTTTGTTCAGAGGAAAAATAAAAAGATAATAATACTGTTTTATTATCATTTAATTATTCCTTTCCCTCAGCTAGCCAGCAGGGTAGGGTGACACTATTCCACCATAGTGGAGGAGTCGCCGCTGATTATCACACCATTACGTGTTTTTGCCTGTAGTAGAATGGGGAATAACTGCTGCAATCAGCGACTCCATACTCATTATCTCATTTGTTTCTGTTCCTCGTGGGCACTTCTTCCTGGATTTATTCTGCCTGCTTTCAACAGGTGTAATGTGTCCCTGAGAAAAACCCAAAGATGCAGGTTTTAGCTGCAATTTTTTATTCGACCGAGATGTCAGTTTTCAATTGAATCCAAGCTTATAGGACTTCGGTAAAGGAGCTCACAATATCCTTTTTTTTTCTCTTTGTTGTCGAGTATTTTTCCTTATGGATTGTATTACAGAATATGGAGCATAGGAATATTGTGGTATCAGAATATCATGGACAGAATACCAATGGGCAAAAATATCTAAAATTGTGCGTATAGAAGATGTAAAGATTTACTTTTCCTAACTCCACATCCACGCACCTTCAAGATATATACATTGTCACAGTACATATATGTAGTGTGAGGCATAGAAAACCTTTTCATACCGTTCAATATTTTGGCCACGATATTCTGGTCGCGATATTTCATGCCATCGAGATTCCAGTTTCGATATTCGGGTGACATACCTTCCCTAAACGCGTAGATGATGGAGAGCATGAGAAATGGAGCACATTAAACACGTGCCACGCGCCTGAACAGGGTGGAAGAAACTGGCTGGCACAGCCTGGTCATTCGCTTAAGCTGGCACTGTGGAGTGGGTGATGCCAGGACAAGTATGATATAATGACCTCTGGTCCTTTGCCCTCATGACAGAGCTGGCAAAGGATGACCTGTGTTCTTCCTGTTTAAGCTCCCTGTATGTTTATCTCCCTCAGTCCATGGAGCACATATGACAGCATTTCATGCATGTGCATTGACTAGCATGTATTTTTAATCTCCTTTTTTGCAGAAAGTATGGTGTTGCTCAGAAACCGCGTAAAACCAAAGGGGATGATGGACGGAGTGTTGAACAATGCAAGCACTCACCCCCAGTCAACTGCTCTGGGTCTAATCCATCATCGTTCTTTAGCTCACTCCTCCACCCCTGTTCAGACATGGCCATATGCAAATCAGTCTGATCCTGTGCCTCAGGGGAACAGTCCAGCCCGAACTGCCAAGCCATGTCTTCCCTGGACCAGAAACAAGCATTCTGGGACCGGTTTCTGGCTAATCACCCGTCATCAGCCATCCTAGCTTGAATCCAGTGGCAAAGTGAGCAAGGGACCCACGTGTTGGCATACCCTGCCAACTTAAGGCGAAGAAAGCAAAACCAAAGGGGATGATGGACGGAGTGTTGAACATTGCAAGCACTCACCCCCAGGCAACTGATCTGGGTTTAATCCATCATCGTTCTTTAGCTCACTCCGCCACCCCAGTTCAGACATGGCCATATGCAAATTAGTCTGACCCTGTGCCTCATGGGAACAGTCCAGCCTGAACTGCCAAGCCATGTCTTCCCTGGACCGGAAACAAGCATCCTGGGACCGGTAGGGTTCTAACTGGAATGGCATGGTGAGCAAAAAAATGATGGATTTAGGCTCCGATCTCTGTACTGGGGTGAATGTATGACATTGTTCTGCATTCTGTCCATCAATTGTTCTTTTGCGTTGCTCAGAAACAAACACTTTCTCCAAATATTTGAGGACTGGAGTTAGAAGAGTAAATAATTCTCTCCTGGAATATTCAGGGGTATTTCTAAGCGTCTCCTTCACAGACCTGCCAACTTCAAAAAGATTTTCACTGTGTGAGGAGGTGGTGCCTTGGAAGGGGCGGAGCTTCATACTTAGGACTGCCTGAGAGGCACCTCCTGTCCCTTGTCCACACCAACCTCCTCTACTCCCTTAATGGACATTGGCAGGGCCGGACTGGCCATAGCGGGCACCGGGCGTTTCCCCCGGTGGGCCCTTGGGGGGCCGTTTTTGTTACCAGGGTCGGCAATATTGGCCCCCTGTAACAAAATTGGCCAAAACCGGCCCTCGCAAACTGCTCAACTGCACTCCCCCTCACCCCAGGTGAGGGCGGCTGAGCAGTTTGCCAGGGCCGGTTTCTGTTCCCAGTCTGGCTCTGGCCATCAGCTGTTTAAAGCCTCCGAAGACGAGCTGGAAACCCACTCAGTGCAGAGTTTTCAGCTCGCCTTTCCCGGCACCATGGGTTATTGGCTCATCAGAAGCTGACCGCGTGAAGGGAGCTGATACCGTGTGACACGTGGTGGCACTGTGTGACTTAGCAGGTCTTCCTCGGGGTTTCAGAGGAAGCCTAGAAATACAGGCACTCCTCAGGGGCAAAGGCAGAAGAGGGAGCTTGAATGCTGCATTGTGGACCTTAAGGGTGTGCAGACCGAGAATGTAAAGCTCTTGGGACACTGCAGTTTGCTGTCCATTCTTCGGCAGTTTGTCGCATGTAAGCGGCTACACCCGAGGTGTCTGCACGTTGTATTTCCAGACACCCTGTTGCCTTGATAGTTACCACAAGCCTGCATAGGCTGATAAAGGGGTCATTTGAGAACACGTGACGTAGCACATTAAGTATTTATCACACTCGGCACATTGCTGCATTCACAGTCTCCGTTTGCTCGACAGTTGTGAGCTCAACCATCCGTGCCTTATCCGACCGTGTACCATACCATCTCACCAGGGGCGGCTCTAGGCTCATGGTGGCCCTGGGCAGGGAGCGTAGGTAAGGGGCCCCGGAAGAGGGGTCCGGGCGGGGCAGGGCCCCCCGGAGCTCAGGAAGGTGTTTTAATAAAACGTCCAGAAAAGGAGTTAGATGACCAGTACCTACGGCTGCTCCTACCCTTCTGAATTCGTCTCAGAAGGATACAATTTAGGAGGAGGAGGGTATTGTGACACACGACGTGGCCAACAGTGGGTAGGGAAGAAAAGAAGCCAATCAGGAACCAGGAGGAACGCAGGCGCTGAGGCCAGTGAAATGGGGGGGGTCAGGGTGTTTGGAAGTGGAACAGAGCTGGAGGACGCCAAATCCCTGCCACGCAAATATGTATCCATCCTCAGAGGATTATTATATTAAGGATATATATTGGCGTGGCGGCCCCTGGGTGTTTTGGCGGCCCTGTGCAGGTGCACAGCTTGCACGTGCTTAAGGCCGCCCCTGATCTCACCACCCTTAGCATCAGAACCAGCCCTCCCCAGACCCACCCAGATACATTTCTACTCCTCCCTAACACAGCCGAACACGTTGCACACACCATCTTGAGCCCTCCTGTGCCTGGCACTATCTCTGAGCCTTAATGTGGGCCAAGCACTGCCACTTCAAAAGCACATCCATGTCAAGACATGGTCATACATCCCCTACACCAGCAGAACGCACTAGGCACACCTGGCACCAGAACATGCAAAATGTGGCACCAAAACCTGGAAACTGGCAAAGTATGGTCACTTACAGTGACACATCCCTGCCCTTTCATCTACATATCACAACTTAATGTATTAATAACTTTTGTATGTAGTGGTTCGTATAGCACGCCTTCCAGTTCTAAGCACTACGATTGACAGTTGTTTCTATAGAACAACTCAGTTTACCAACACCAAAGGATGGAAGGTTGAGGTGGCCCTGCCAGGATTTAAACTTGTGACCTACAGATCACTGCACGTTTCAGCAGCGAGTGTTCAATTTGCCACTGAAACATGCATATGGGTGTGGTAAATGTACCAATGTGGTGCTTGCTGAATATTGTGTCAAAGACAGATAATCAACAAACCTCTGTTATTTAGTGCCAAGATGCCCTTCTGGGTGAACGTGCGCTTTACACATAGACATGTTATGTTCTAAGCAACGCAGATGCTCCAAACTGAACCACAGCACAATACACCGAACAATGGACAATAATGTACTCCAACAGAACCAAGCAAATGGTAAAGTCCTTCAGCACAGACAGCCATGCACATAAAGCTCCATGCAGATATGACTGGATCTAGCCAGCTGCTGTCCAATGTAAATTATTGATACACTGTATATTAATGGGTTCTACAGTTACAATATTACCCACCACCAAACCATACAGAAGTCCATTCTGGTCTAGCCAACCCCGTATCAAGTGTGAGTTATTTCCAAGCACAGAACCATAAAGGGTGCACAGTTTCTTAAAGTGCTACGAGACCATACAAATGGTAGAAGGGCACTATATTTAGGCACAGAAAAAGCAATTAAGTTTCTGAGGCCTGCCACATGAGAGGGCTGCTCTAGTATTGTTAATCTTATAATGAATAATGATAAAACATTTGTTACAGTTAGTTATTTGACTTTATAAACGCAGTTATGTGACTTTATTAACGAGGTCCCCGTTCTGCCGCATTCCTCTATTTGATCATGAAAGGGCGAGATTTTGATCGATACCTTATATCTATTGATCCAAACCTCGATCTGGTCGACTGAACCTTTGTTGCCTGTCTGTGAGGAAAGAAAGTGCACCTATTTCCAAGCTAGTTCACCCAATAAAAGACTCTGCTCCCAAAGATCACAAACAACTTCTAGCTTTCAAAAGTTTATTGTAAAGATATGATAAGCTGCAAATACAGGCATCTCAGAATGAGATTCACGAGATACACAGGTCCAATTACATACATGTGCTCTCGGAAAGCCCTCAGACGAGCAACAGAAATCACTAACACAAGTTCTAAGAATAATAAAGCTATCAGCATAGACGCATATCTCTCCTTCATTTAGGTTGGAGGAAAACGCAAAGGTTAGGCTGTCCCTACCCTGCTCTAGATGGTATCCCTACTTAACCAAGCCCCAACCTAACAAAGGTGTCAGCAATGAATGACCCCCAAGGGAAGTCACTCACTCTAAGTCTCTTGGTGAAAACCTATAGTTCTCCAGTCATGACCCCTCTCTGCCTACCCATCCGCTCTCTAAAGGGTCCTCAGGTATCTGCTCTAACTCCACCCAGGGGTGCTGTCCCTAATACAAAACAGTCAACAACATTTGAGACGCCCCTTGCGAGACGCCCCTCACGTGGTGTAGCTTCTGGCTTTTTCCATGATGCTTTGTATTGGGCCTCATACGTTAGAGTTGACCTTGCTTCTCAGACTCTTCTCCGGCCCGCTGATACCCCTTAAACATTCCGGAACCCTCCTCCATGTCTAGGCCGTCTACTGAACAGACCTCTATTCATTCATTTATAATTGGATCCCCCCTCTTCCTTTGCAGACAGATATCTGCAGCCAAGAACCCAACTCTCATAGACTTCCAAAGAAAAGGCCTGCAACATTTCTCAGCCCAGACATATACGTGTAAATCAATGTTAAAACATTTCAGGCCTACAATATTTCTCATTATGACTATAGCATTCAACTTCTTCATTAATTAGCATGTTAATATTCTTATTCTATTATTCAGTAAACATTTCTATAAATCATGGCCCATTTAATGCGATGACCAAAACATTAATACAATCTGTGTCGTGAAAAGAAACACCTTCCCTTTTAGCTCTGGCCCTAAGGCCTACCACATTCTGCGTTTAACCACATACCATCTTATGTTTTAACAGCTACACGACATGGATTCAGAAATAATCACATCTACTAAAATCATATAATGTCACACATTTCTGTATTAGTTCCACTTCTACTTAAATCTCTACATTATCTATACATTCAGAATATAATTTCAGATACTATTAGCACTCATGGCATTTCTCCTCATGATTTGTGCTTACTACAGGTAAGTGTGATGTACTCATACATTTAAGTCAGTTTGCGCTCTCTCAGTTCCCCCCTTTGATGACCTCTCGGGGTCATCACCAACATTTAGACTGCAGTTATTGCTGGCATTCTCTGCGCTTCCAGAGCCCTCAGACTCCTGTACTGATTATCTTGTATGGCAGCCAATCTCTGCAGCTGCTCTCTTTGGGCCCTTTCTGACCTTCTTGCTCTGTACCATTTGAATACCCTCACCAATCCCCACAATATAATCCCACAGATCAATATTATGATGATAGGCTTTAGGATATACCAAACAAAGCTTTTGCCTAAGGTGGAAAACCACCCTCCAACTGTACTCATTCCGTGGCCCACCTTTTCCCAGACATTTTCTCTACTCAAGTCTTCGATCTCCTTGTGAATATTAGTTATGTTCTTAATAACTTTCTCAAGGGGCTTCGAATTGTCTGGAATGTAAGTGCAGCATTCCTGGACCTTCAAAGCCTTACAGACTCCGCCCTCTTTTGCTAATAGGACATCTAACGCAAGACGGTTTTGAAGAACCATAGCCCTTATCGATTGCATCTCTCCTTCTACCAGCATTAAGGACTGAGCTGTGCTGGCAGACAACCTGTCGACAACTGTTGCCAGTCGTCTAATTTTAACATCATTAAGGATTACTCCCAAAAGAGGGAACATAGCTCCAAAGACATCTCCAACCATTTCTGCATCGCCTACATCTCTCCTTCCCCTCGAAGATGTCTTGCCCTCAATGATCACTAAGTCTTGTGCATGATATATTTTGGGGAAGACAATTGCCAAGTAACATGATCCATACCAGTTATCAGGTAGTCTCACGTAGGCATTTCTTCCACATACAAAATACACATTTGGAATCACTTGCATTCCCTTCAGGAAATCTTTAGTATAGTACTCTAGATTGAAAGCATGTTCACAGTCAACTTCACCCACGTATACATTTTCGTAATACGTTTTGGCTCGGTGAAGACATAGCTTTCCTCTCTGTGTCTTATCTAAAGCTATTGGACCACTACTACCCTTTCTCTTGTGTGCCTTCTCTTCCTCGGTCCAATCTGTTTTCCATTGTCCTGATTTTTTCAAAATCTTTTGTCTCCGGTAACGATCATCCACCTGCCCTATGAACTTCTTCTCAACTTCTGACACCTTGCATGTCAGGTTATTTCTACGGGCATGTGAAGTATCTAAGGTAATCCAAGGAATGAAGAACTTGGCCAATCTGTCTTCACTCTTCCAGTAGTCCCATTTGTTCATCTGCTTATAATTTGGGACTTCTGGCAACACTGAATCATAATTGGAGAAATAGTATTCGAAACTATCTCTCTCATAAAATATACTAAGCAATAAGCTACATGTAATGCCATATGTCAGCGGGAGGTGATGGTACCTAATACCCTCATCTACAGACGCCGGCAACTGCATGCAGACGTAGCAATCCTTAACCTCCATGGCATCCACGTATTCATATAAGAGTTTAGCATAAGCATTTGACCTAAAGTCTCCTTGGGACTCATCTACGTGTAACCTGCGGGCTTCTGCAGCTAATAACGCTTTCTCTTGAGTGTTTTCCCTTTTCTCACCAGCAATAGTAGGTGTAAGCGCTTCTACAGAATTCACATCAGTTACCTTTACCTCTTCCTCATGTCCCTTTACATAAGAAATTGTTACCACTAAAGCTATTAATATTATCACTCCTACTATTAGTGTACCTATTATACATTTAGCTCTGCGGTTCGGGGTGCCGGCCTCCATTTCGTCAGACAATATGGCTCTCTCTTATCTTTAGCAAAAAGTTCTTTTCCTCTCGTTCCTTTACAGTCTCTTTTAATCCTTTTGTCTTTCGAATCCACACAACTGGAGGCTGACAACCTTCTTCGCAAAAGTCCTTTAACAGTTCAATAAAGACAACCCTAGCCCTTCTCCATCAACTCAAGGGAAGTTCCCTAAAATTCTCTGCTTCCTGGGCGCTAGGTAATCTTCTTTTTCTGCTTGCTCTATTTACAAAGTCCTTTAACAGTCTACTATCAGGTTTGTGGTTGCAGCTTCAATAGCATAGTTCAGTATTTCCAAACGAAGATTGTGCTCTTCATGTGCTGTTATCGTTGTACCAAAGTCGGGGAATTGCAATTCTGAAAGGAACATGTGTTTTAACTTGCTGAGGCGGGGAGGTCTGGGGAGCATGAATGTTAGTGACCCTTCTTGTTCGACACCGGGTACCAACAGTCGTATTTCCACGGTGATAATGGGCTCAGAACTGGACACCACCACCGCTCGGATCCTCCCTGTCTCCGGTTTCACAGACATTTGTCGCCAGATATGTCCACTCAGGAGTGGAGTATCTTCTGTTAGGCACACGCACTCTTCTTGACCTTCTTCGGTCCGGTGCTTCAGTGCCCTGAGCACCTTCTTCTGGGTCTGAGTCTTCTGATATCGGAGGAAGGGTTACCTCTGGAGTTGACCTCAGGCTAGAGCTCCTTCTTTGCGGCCAATTAGCTTCTCCACGTGCCCTTCTACTCCTTCTCCTTCTGGTCTGTTCTCGCTCTCTCTCAGACCTGTCAGGGTCTGACTCGTACTCCCAGCTACTTTCTCCTTCTGTAGCGTCTTCTGTTTCGCTGTTGTACTGACCGTCCTCAGCTTGGTCAGACTCGTTCCCTGCTTCCGCTGGCACCTCTACAGCTTGGCTAGCCCCCTCTATGGCTTCTCGGTCCTCTGCTGGGCGTCTATCCGAGAGAGGAGCTGTTTCTTCCAGAGGTGCTGGAACCCTTCGCGTATGTGACGCGTGGATCCAATTGGGCAGGCCTCCCACCTTCACAGCTGTGTTCGTGATCAGGATGATCTGGAAGGGCCCACGCCAACGAATATCCAAGCAGCTTCTTCTCACATGTTTTTTCACCAGGACCCAGTCCCCAGGGTACAGGTCATGGCACGGGCCCTGGCACGCTGGAACCTCGGCAGCCTGCACCTGAAGGGACACAGAACGAATGGCGTCAGACAGCCCCTTACAATAGTCCAGGATCATATCATCTGTGATATTTAACAGTGCAGTAGCTGGGACGGATGGCAGCCTCATTGCTCTCCCCATTAACACCTCATGTGGTGACAACCCTGTCCTTCTGTCTGGGGTACTACGAAGGCTCATGAGAACCAATGGCAGGGCGTCAGGCCAACTCAGGGTCGTTGAGGAACAAACTTTGGCTATTCTGGCCTTGATCGTGCCATTGATCTGCTCCACAATTCCTGAGGCTTCTGGTCGGTAACTGCAATGCAACTTCTGGTCAATATTTAGCGCTACACAAACCATCTTCACAAGCTCGCTGTTAAAATGTGTTCCCCTATCTGATTCCAAAAAGGCCGGCACCCCGAAGCGCGGAATGATTTCCCTAAGCAGTAACTTGGCCACTGTGAGGGTGTCGCACCTACGTGTAGGGTATGCCTCAACCCATCTGGAGAACACACAAACAATCACCAGGACATAGCGGAGGCGGTTGCACCTTGGCATTTCAATGAAATCTATCTGCATTCGATTGAATGGACCTCCAGACCTTCCTATGTGACTTAGTGCAACTGGTGTTCTTTTCCCTACGTTCAGCTGCTGGCAGGTCACACAACGCTGGCACACTGCTTCTGCTGCTATTCTAAACTTAGGATTGTACCAAGTTTGTCTAAACACTCTCAGCATAGCATCTCTCCCTAAGTGTACGGGACCATGTATGAGTCTAGCCATTGGACTCACCATCTCATTGGGCAACACTGCTCTGCCGTCTGCTGAGACCCAAAAATGGGTCTCACCCATTACACATCCTGCCTTTTCCCATGTTTCTTTTTCAGAATCAGGAGCGTTTTCTTGCATGGTTGACAGTTCATCCCAAGTATCAACAGTTTCCAGTATCATGGCTAATTCAGTTCTTACATTTATTCCACCCACTTCCACCTCTGTGAAAGAGTAACCTTGTTCCGCGCAATACCGCGCAACTTCATCAGCATATCTATTGCCTTTCGAAACAAAGTCCTCATTTCTGGTATGTGCGGTGCACTTTACAACTGCGATACTTGCTGGGCATTGCAATGCCTCTAACAACAGGCGCACAAACTCTCCATTGCGAATGGGAGAGCCTGAAGAGGTCATGAAGCCTCTTTGAGACCATAACTGCCCGTAATCATGAACTACCCCATAACCATATTGGCTGTCGGTGTATATGGTGACTCGAATTTGATTGCTTGCCAAGCAAGCACGTGTCAGGGCAATAATCTCGGCTACCTGAGCGGAGTGTACTCCTTCCAGGCACCCAGCTTCCACAACTCCAGTAATTGTACAAACAGCATAAGCTGCTCTCAACTGCCCAACTTCGTCTCTTACACATGAGCCATCGACAAAGAAAATTTCATCTGGGTCAGTCAGTGGCTCATCTACGATGTCGGGTCTGGGTTTGGTGCATAGTTCAGTCACATCGAGACAGTCATGGTCTGTCCATTCATCATCATCTTCGATATCATTTGGGAGTGGCATCAAGGTAGCAGGGTTCAAAACAGAGCATCTCTTGAGGGTCACATTCTCTGCAGCAAGAATAACTTGCTCATAGCGCGTGAGCCTGCTGTTGGTCAGATGCTGTGTTTTGGTCCTGGTCATCAACAGTTCAACAGAATGGGGCACGCACACCTCTAACGGGTGCCCCATGACGATATTTTCACATCTCTCAATGCTGACACCCGTTGCAGCAACGGATTTGAGACATCCGGGCAACGCTGCGGCTACTGGGTCTAAAGTAGCCGAGAAATAAGCAACTGGTCTACGGGCATTCCCATGGATTTGGACTAACACAGACAACGCGCAACCTTCTCTCTCACAACAGTAAAGAAAAAATTGTTTATTGTAATCAGGCATTCCCAATGCCGGAGCACGACACAGGTCCTCTCGCAGCTGTAAGAACGCCATCAAACAGTCTTTGTCCCATGGTACCGGATCACTCACCTCTTTGTGCGTCAGTTTTTGCAAGGGCTTTGCTTTCAGTGAAAAGTTCACGATCCACTGTCGGCAATAACCCACCATCCCTAGGAACATCCTGACCTCTCTCTGTGTCTTAGGCGCATTCATTTTCATGATCGCCTCTATCCTGTCTGGTGACACCTTTCGTTTGCCTTTCTCTATTCTGTGTCCCAAGTACTGCACTTCTGTCAGGCAGTACTGCAATTTTCCCGGGGACACCTTGTGCCCATTGGCAGCTAGATGATTTAACAAAGCAATGGAGTCTTCCCTGCAAGCTTCTTCTGTTTCTGACGCCACAAGGAGGTCGTCTATGTACTGGACCAGAACTGACTTCTGGGGCAGCACTAGACTTTCAAGATTTTTCTTCAAAAGCTGGTTAAAGATCGATGGGCTCTCTGTATACCCCTGAGGGATACGACACCATGTTAGGACGCGATTTTCCAGCTTAAATGCGAAAAGAAAATGGCTTTCTTCGTCCAGAGGGATCGAAAAGAAAGCCTGGCAAAGATCGATCACAGTGAACCACTCAGCTTGGAATGGAATCTGAAACAGTATCACTGATGGATTCGGTACCACTGGACAACATGAAACGACTATGTTATTAATCTTTCGAAGGTCCTGCACTATCCGAAATTTCCCATTTGGTTTCTGGAGACCCATAATCGGGGAGTTGCATGGACTACCCACGATTTCTTTCAGTATTCCCTGTTTAATCATGGACTCGATCACGGGTTTTATGCCTGCAATCGTTTCTGGAGTCAATTTATATTGGGGTGTTCTTGGGAACTCAGCATGCGGTTTCACTACAATTTTCACTGGGTCCACCCCTTTGACCAATCCAATCTCTTCCCCAGTGAAATCCCATACTTCTGGTGCCACTGTCTCTCTCAAGTCCCAGGGGAGCTCATCTACTGTCAAAGTAGGGTACAGCTCCACGCATATTCTTGAGTTTGCAACTTTGAAATCGGCGTCATCATCATTGGTCAATACCTCCACTCCCTGAGGTGTACAGTATATAGTACAATTCAATTTACACAACAGGTCTCTTCCTAGCAGACACACAGGACTTGAATCGCAAACCACAAACTGGTGCTCATCGCTGTACTTCCCTATTTTCACCTGTACCGGTTCTGTCAATTGGCTGGTTATTCTCCTGTTTGCGACCCCTACCACCTGTATGGTCTCTCCAGACATGGGCAGGTCTGGAACTGCAGCTGATCTGATCGTGGACCTAGTGGCTCCTGTGTCCACCAGAAATGTCGTAGGGCACCCTGCTACTTCTGCTTCAACATAGGGTCCCCTCTGGTCCACCTCCAAGGCTGCTCCGAGGGTGCAGTCTTCTCTTTCCACTCTCTGTCCGGTTAATGGGTCCACATAATAGCACTCTTCCCCTTCCACAAACAGGGGCATTTGTCTATAGGTCTTACCCATACTCCCTACTCGAGGAGGTTGCGGGAACTGGGCTCGGGGAGGAGCCCCCCCCCCTTTGAGCACCTTTCCTTGGTATGGCGTTACCCCTCTTGTAGGCGCGCTTTGGACCTCTTCCTCCTCTATCTCTTGCTCTCCTATCTCTACATTGTAGGGGCACTCGCGTTTCCAATGCCCCACCTCGTTGCACTGGTGGCACCTAGTCGTTTTCTTCAAGGCAGCTATATCTATTCTGGGTCTAAAGGTGGAACTCTCCTCATTGCCCTTGTTCTGACTGTACTGCTTCTTTCCTCCTGTACCTGTTCCTTGCTGCTGTTGCTGTTGTCCCCCCTTTCCTGCTGCCTGCATCTGTACCACCATCAACTTTTCTTTTAGTTTCTTAGCCTTGGAGTCTATCTCATCACAGCAGTACCTGGCATATCTCAGTATTTCGTCTAGGGGTTTTGTTTGCCAACAAATCGAGTGTTGCTGAATCATTAAACTAATATCCGGTCTCAATCCCAGGACGAACTTGGACACAAATTGCCCTATGTCTTTTGGATCCATTACATCCAAGCCGCTATACTGTTTAAACGCCTTCAGCAATCTCTCGTAATATTCGTGAACTGTCTCTTTGGGTTCCTGTCTTGTTCGGTCTATTCTGACCCAATCTATGTCTTGCATTGGCACTTTCTCTTTCAGCCAAGTCATCACTCTCTCGAATTTTGCCATCACAATCTCGGACGGCCCATTAGTCTTAGCATCTCTCTCTGGCTCCGTTGTGGGCCACTCAGCGCTAACCTTGCATGCGGTCCACAGATCGCCTGGTACTACAATGTCAAACAGCGTGTTCAGATCTATCCATAGGACCTTTGAGATTTTTACAAATCTCTCCACTTGCTTGTACCACTCCACTGGGTTTTCACGTAATTTGGGGAAAGAGGTGGTAAAAGCAGCTAAATCTCCCCTACTCCAAGGGACATGGACATAGTTCCCATTTGCAACTTCACGCAAAGGGTAAGCTTCTATTCCCTGCTGTCCTGGTGTCATACCAAGCGTGCTTCTCCTGCCGGTCCCTTTCTTGGACCACCTCTCTTCCCACTTATCTAGTGCCCTCCATGTCCTTATTCCAGCAATCAGTTCCCTTATGTGCGTTTTCAGCCCAATCGTTCTCCTCTCATCTAGGTCTCGATCTGTATAATGTAGCCTGTGGTTACCCTGTAATGCTTTGGTTCTTGACAAGTCCACCATATATTTGCCTGCTAGTTCGACTAACTTCTCATGGACTGCTCTCGCTTTTCGAGTAATGTCCTTTGCCATATACAGTATTTCATCCTGTTCATACATTTCCATCCTTTCTAAAGGCAGGGTACCATCTACCATGTCATCCAGGTCTGACCTTAAACTGGTGACATCGAGTCTCTTGGCTTTTATCTCAGCTCGCAATATGTCTTTCGAAGGGGGCTCACTGGTCTCCCTACCATCCCAACTTCGAGCTCTACGTTTGGGTTCGGGAGTGTTAATGGGTGGTCTCCCTTGCTCCCATCTCTCCAGGTCCCATGCTCGGCCATCCGATCTTGGAAGGTGATGGAACACGGGCCTGTTACCCCTACTCTTGCTCTGCCCACACTCTTCTTCTTCTCTCCTCTCACCGCACACCTCTCTGTTATTTTCCCTCTGGTCGCTACTCTCTCTTTGCCTAGTATCGCTCAGTATCTGATACGATCCTTCCTGGTTCCCCATATTCCCTGGGCTGCGCTCATTTCCGTCATCACAGGGACTATGATGCGACCTCTCACAACTCCCATTCAGTTCTCTGGTGCCAGGTACACAGTGTGGACACCTAAAGCTGTTTCTGTACTCTTGCGCTCTCCTCTCCCCTTCACTGAGTATTGGGCGCGCCACCCCTTCACTCCCGGGGCCCCTGTTTTCCAGGTCTGTTCCATCTCCTCTCCGGGCCCAATGGGTGACTCCCCTACTCCCTCTACAGTCCCACTCCGGGCTGCTCTCCCCAGCCCCGCAGTGAGTCCGAGCTCGGCTGTCCTGACTTTCCCTTTCAGCTTCCGCAGCATTGATGCTCTTTTGAGCCTTCACTGCCTCATCCCACTGCTTCATGTACTCATTTAGCTCTTGAAAGGATTTTCGTCCAGATCCCCTCAGATCCATTGGCCATCTAGGGCCCCCAGGATCTCCTCCTGGGTCCCCTGCTGTGTGCATCGGGGTGCTCCACTCTCTCGGTATCGGCATCTGACTTGGGGAATTGATCGTATCGTTCCTTCTTGCCTTCTCTGCTCTTTCTCTGTCCTTCCGTACCCGTTCTTCCCCTCTTGCTCTCTCTTGGTCATATATCGATATTATAGGACCTATGGTAACAGGTACCTGTAGTGCATCTGGTAATGGGTAGGATGTGGCGCTTTCCGTTTCCGGCGCTCTTTGTACCACAAACCTCCCGACTACCTGTTGCACCTGACTAGGCTGGGACAGCTCTTTCTTTGCCTCAGGATCCCACTCTGAACTGGGAAGCGGTCTATGCTCTCCTGCATTGCTCCCCTTTTCTCCTTCAGTATGCTCGACCTCTCCCCCTGCTCTATTATACGGGGGTGGCCTGTCTGTCAATAATCTGTTTATCAGGCTGTCCTCTGTTTCGCTCTCATCATCTTCTTCTAGGGGGCTTTTATTTACGGGCACCTCTAACACTGGGTACAGTTTATTTATTTCCATGTTATGCACTCTCCATCTTTTAGCATCCGCATCCCACCTGGCATCCTGCACTGCCCTTACCGATCGCTTCACCCTTTCTTGTCGTCTGTTCATATTCTTTTCATGCGCTGCCCTAATCCATGCATCAAGAGCTTCAAACTGGGTCGGTCTAGGCAAGGGTCTCAGTGAGGTCATGACTGATTTTAATCGATGTAACACCTCTAATCTGAACGTCCCGTACTTCGGGAACGTCAGTTCCTCATTTCCTTCAGTAATCTTACTCCACTCTGATATCCAAAGGATCGTATGCAGCCCAACATTCACTGCCATATAACGAGCTGGCGTACCCTCCGGCGGGGCTTCTTCCCCTTCATACGATCCCCGCTTCTCTTTTCTAAACACCGCTTTCAGCCATTTAAAACACTTCATAATTATGCGCACAATATCCAGCCTCGCTACTCTGTTTACTTCCTGATGACAATCCACCAATCCTGTCGCGGCTTTGCTAGCTTGGCCTATCGCAGCGCGGTCTTTCTCCGGTCGGCCAATCACGTCGCGACCCTGTCTGACGTCTTTGCTAGCTGGCCTATCACAGCGCGGTCTTTCTCCGGTCGGCCAATCACTGCGCGACACTTTCTGACGTCACTTTTCTCCGCTTCGCAGCAGCACCCCTCCTTTCTCAACTCGTCTCCCGGTTATGCATGCGTCCCATTCATACACCGAAAAATGACTACTTCCGACCAAGCGGTCACTTCTCTCGACTGTACGTCCACAGTCTATCTGTAATTGTCAACACAACTGACGAAATGTCTATCGTCTCTCTGATAGGTTGCTTACACACACAGTAACTTCCGACCAGCGTCCGTTACTCACGCACTCACTCTTACGGTCCCCCTATCTCGGTCTTTTCGGGTGATCAATGGTACCTCATGACCCCCTTCACACTAGTTGACAATTACTCTGGGTGTCCGATACACCCGAACCACTTAAGCTCTCCTTGAACTTAAGATTTCCACCGGTTGCGCGCGCTCACAACCTGTTCCACAGTCACTCTACAGACATTCAACTCCGCCAGACATTACAACATGGATACAATACAAAACACCGCAATCTAACACGCATAACCCTTTATACTCACTCTCGACCGATACTGCTGCCTTTTCTGTCTCACGTCATCCGGATCTTCTTCAGCGGGCTGTTCTTCCGATCATCGATCTCTAGGGGCCTTGGGGTAAGCTAACCTGGCCTAGGTCACCGTCCTCAAGAAGGCAACCATCCTCTATAGCTACCAACTGAAAGGGCGAGATTTTGATCGATACCTTATATCTATTGATCCAAACCTCGATCTGGTCGACTGAACCTTTGTTGCCTGTCTGTGAGGAAAGAAAGTGCACCTATTTCCAAGCTAGTTCACCCAATAAAAGACTCTGCTCCCAAAGATCACAAACAACTTCTAGCTTTCAAAAGTTTATTGTAAAGATATGATAAGCTGCAAATACAGGCATCTCAGAATGAGATTCACGAGATACACAGGTCCAATTACATACATGTGCTCTCGGAAAGCCCTCAGACGAGCAACAGAAATCACTAACACAAGTTCTAAGAATAATAAAGCTATCAGCATAGACGCATATCTCTCCTTCATTTAGGTTGGAGGAAAACGCAAAGGTTAGGCTGTCCCTACCCTGCTCTAGATGGTATCCCTACTTAACCAAGCCCCAACCTAACAAAGGTGTCAGCAATGAATGACCCCCAAGGGAAGTCACTCACTCTAAGTCTCTTGGTGAAAACCTATAGTTCTCCAGTCATGACCCCTCTCTGCCTACCCATCCGCTCTCTAAAGGGTCCTCAGGTATCTGCTCTAACTCCACCCAGGGGTGCTGTCCCTAATACAAAACAGTCAACAACATTTGAGACGCCCCTTGCGAGACGCCCCTCACGTGGTGTAGCTTCTGGCTTTTTCCATGATGCTTTGTATTGGGCCTCATACGTTAGAGTTGACCTTGCTTCTCAGACTCTTCTCCGGCCCGCTGATACCCCTTAAACATTCCGGAACCCTCCTCCATGTCTAGGCCGTCTACTGAACAGACCTCTATTCATTCATTTATAATTGGATCCCCCCTCTTCCTTTGCAGACAGATATCTGCAGCCAAGAACCCAACTCTCATAGACTTCCAAAGAAAAGGCCTGCAACATTTCTCAGCCCAGACATATACGTGTAAATCAATGTTAAAACATTTCAGGCCTACAATATTTCTCATTATGACTATAGCATTCAACTTCTTCATTAATTAGCATGTTAATATTCTTATTCTATTATTCAGTAAACATTTCTATAAATCATGGCCCATTTAATGCGATGACCAAAACATTAATACAATCTGTGTCGTGAAAAGAAACACCTTCCCTTTTAGCTCTGGCCCTAAGGCCTACCACATTCTGCGTTTAACCACATACCATCTTATGTTTTAACAGCTACACGACATGGATTCAGAAATAATCACATCTACTAAAATCATATAATGTCACACATTTCTGTATTAGTTCCACTTCTACTTAAATCTCTACATTATCTATACATTCAGAATATAATTTCAGATACTATTAGCACTCATGGCATTTCTCCTCATGATTTGTGCTTACTACAGGTAAGTGTGATGTACTCATACATTTAAGTCAGTTTGCGCTCTCTCAATCACAAAGCTCCTTAGTGTCTTGCCCTATGAAGTATTTTATTCCAGATAACTGTGAGAGCCTCTTTGGCATGAGAGTGAGCTTTTAAACGTCTGTCCAAATAATTTTTTCTAGAATTGTAATCTAATGGAACATAGCTCAGCGAGCTGATGCGCCTGCGTTAGAATTCTACACGGCATCGATAGGTCAAGGCTTCGAACCCAACAATGCGGCCCTCTCTCCATACGAGGTTCATAAAATGAGTACCAATGTGTTCGAAGATGACTGTTAGCGCCATGACACAAAGCACGTTGCACTGAGCGCTACACAGTAAGCGAGGCACGCTGCGTGCATGAAAGCATCAAGTCCTGATGCAGGTCTCACGAGCTGCATGCTGACATTGTCTAGAGCTGCTGTCGGTTATGAGTTTTGGGGTGCCAGGGGGCTTATTTTAGGGATCAGAGAATGTATGAGTTTTAAGGGCCCAGGGGGGTAATTTAGGGTTCATGTGTGCTCTCATTGTTGTCTAGTTCCAAATGCAGAATTCACCACTTTTTTTTCTCAGCTTGGCCTGAGCATTACCCGATCCTGATTTGTCTGGCATTTTAGCTCCGCCCCTATTGATTAACATTAGCCACGCCCTTTCATTTGCCAGGTTATCGCCCCCCTGGAAACATTTCTGCAGACGCCCATGCTGCTGTCATCTTCCTCTGGAGAGAGCTGTGCAAACCTCATGCACTTCCTTCTTGCTTGGGGGGTCAACGCACTGTTGTCTTGTGACGCTGACCCTTAGTAGCAGTTCTAGCTGCAATCAGAAACAAAGCGCTGCAGAAGGGCCAAACAGCCAATCCGCAGTCACGAACTACATTTTCATAGACAGGGAAACAGTCCTGGGGCTTTGGAAGTCTGTGAGGAGCTGGAGGAACCGCTGTGTGAGCAGCAGGTGCTTTGCCGCCAGGTAATGATGCACAGAAATCCCATTTATATCTAGAATTTCTCTTTTCTTCATCATTTTTAGGTCTTTCCTGCTAGACTGCTTATGCTCTGTTGGAAGGCATTTTGTGGCTTACCATGAACATAGACTGGCTTGGAGTCTGCCCTTTGCTCATCATTGGTTGGCTTTCTTGTCACTCTAATTTGCCTGCTTCTTATTCGTGTCCCAGCTTCTCAGCCTTGTGTTTGTCTCTCCCATGGGGCACTGCCTTTTTACCATGTGTGTGTTTGCCTGGTGTCTGTATTTCATTTCAGGGAACTACTTTTTTCTTTTTGTGGAAGCACACACAGAGGCTGCATGTGTTTTCAAGCCATCTCTCTCATGTTCTTCTCCCCTCCCCCCTTTGCGGTGCTGCATATGCCTGTATGCATCTCCTCCCTGCTGTGCTCGCCCATGTTCTTCTTCGTGTTGCATCCGTCCCTGCCTTCCACTAAGTTGCTTACGTGGCCCCCTGCCCTGCCCATGTTGCTTCTATTTTCCCCCATGCTCACCTCCCCTTTCATGACCACTGAATTTCAAATTTCCTGTGCTGCTTCTGACCACCTGTTGCTTCAGCCCCTCCGTTGCTTCCCCTCTCTTCCGCCCACATAACAAAAACATTAAAATCACTTTTGCTTATTTTGTTGTGTTTTTAGTTACTGATTGGTGGCTCAAAACAAAGATAAGCAGTTTCGTCTTTTTGTAGGTGTGCAGATTCATGGTGCTCGTGCCTACATGGGTGGCCGCGTAAAGGTTTTTTTGTTTTACTTTATCTATGCTACACCGCATCAAGCTTCGCCAAGACCTATTGGCTTAGAGAATGCTTGTTTTCCTCCAAGCAAAGTAACAAGTCTTGGCCTCCTGCAGGTTAAGGGCTTGATTTAGATCTCGGTGGGCAGGTTACTCCGTCACAACTGAGATAGAAAAAACATCAGCCGAAATATAAATCCCATAGGATACACGGAGATTTATATCTAAGCCAATGGGATATCCGTCACCGTTTGATGGAGTAATATGTCATATGATGGAGTAATATGTCTTCCGATATCTAAATCAGGCCCCTAGTCATTCTGTGTGTAAAAAATAAAATAAAACAACAACAAAAAAAATTCCATGAGGTTTTTCCAGTAGGTATTTAAATGCACAGGTACTGAGAAGTTGCACTTCAAAACCAATACTTCTAAGCAAGAATGCAATACTTTATTAGGAGAGTATCTGTACTTCTCAAAATCAAACAAGCACCGTTAAAGCAATCATTCATCCTTCTAAAGCACGGCTTGTCACCCGAGAGGATGGAATAGTGAGTACCTGCATTACTTATTACCATCTCAGGCACTGGTTCCAAGCCTCCAACCCTGTGAAAACGAGTAAGAAAATAACAGGCATGCAGATGGGCCCAGTCCAGTTAAACGTTGTTACTAGCAATGGTGCGCAAGTGCAGTGGCACCGGGGGATCAGAGGCCTGGTGGGCCCAGTGCACCGGTGGGATGGAGGCTTGGAGGTCAGTTTTCAGGGCTAGGGGTCACTGCTGGTGCCCACGTCACTTTCTCTGGTTTCCCCAGGTAACTCCATCGGTGGGGGAGGGCTGCAGGAGAGATGGAGGGAAGAGAGAGAAAGAGGAGAGAGATATGAGCGAGAGAGGTGAAAGGGAGTGGGGCTTTTTTGAACATTTTTTGCCAGGGCTGCTTTGGTTCCCAGGTGGCCCTGCTGCCATTGGGCGAAAAACCCCAGAGTCACCTCTTCTTCGATGTCAAATTTGCAGATCTTTTGTATATCTTAGATAGTCTAATCATTTGTTAGGGGTGGTAAGCTGAATTTTATGAAACTCCAAAGACTGAAAGAACAGCAGTGCAGGAACTGTTGGTTTGCGCTGGTGACTGGGGTGCTCCGAGCATGCGACCCTAGTAAATATTCACCACTGGGTGATGCACAGACGCTTGGTGGGTTCACTGGGCTCCCGATCTGTGCCCCTCTGCACATAGAAGGATGTGGGTCATAATACTTCGATATAATGCCTATAAACTATCAGACTAAAAAGAAAATACCAATATGCAATTATACATATATAGAAAAGAAAATAGCAGAATATAAATCTATATTGAAAAGAAAATTATATATATATATATATATATACACACACACACACATATTTTTATATGCTAAAATAGCAACATTTAAATATTAATTGAAAAGATAATAGCAAAATGGAAATATATATAGAACAGAAAATGCCAACATGTAAATATGCATCAAAAAGAAAATAGCAAAATGAAAATAAATGTCCAATATACCAAATGTCAATATTTATGACTTGGAAACAGTTGTGAGTGTCATGCGATTTAATGAACATTCTGAACGTGAAAATAATGCTCCCCCTAAACCCGGAATCAAACCTACAGCTAACATTACACCTTGTCCATAACCCAACCCTGGGCCCAAGCCTACCGATAACCCTATGTGCTACCCTAGCCCTGACCCTATGCACACAACCCATTCTAGTCTTGTTTCCTGACCCCAACGACTAAGCGGAAGCGTAAACCTAATGTTAATGTACATGTTAAATTTCCGCAATCCTTGGTGTAAAAAAAAAAAAATGACGACTTTGTTTCACCATACTGTATTTGAACCTTTATTGTCAGCCAATGGCTAGCACCCTGATTTCATTCCAGCACACCTGTCACCTTTCTGCTACCATAGGGGCAGTGATTGGCCATCCCCTCTTCCCTTAGGGAGTGCCCGTATTAACCCCTTGCATGCGCGGCGAATTTTCGCGCTGTGCGGCCGTTTTAAAGAGTGGGCGGGATCATGACGGCCTCCAGCCGTCATCAGCACACGCCCACCGTGATGCATGACGGACGGGGGCCGTCATCAGCATGGAAGGGGTTAAAAGTGCTTTTCAAGTGCATTCAAGGTGGAAATATCCTTTTGACTTCTAGCCATATCCCTCCCTTCCCATGAGGGCATTCATATTCCAACTCATTTCGTATACTTAGGACCATTGAAAATTTGGCACATTAAGCACAGCAGTGGCTTTAATTTACAGTCCGATAATTCTGCGAATCAGGATTTAAACATTCTACATGCAAATGAAACCTCTGGCCCCTATCACCAGCAGCGGGTTTTTGATGGGACCCAATATTATTATTTGAAGGTCGGGCTGGTGTTGTCTTTTTCATCTGTGGCGTGCGGCGTCACAGGACTGGTGACCTGAATCCGTGCAGATGGCGTATACTGCCGTTAATGTTAGTAGATGTGTGCTCTGTGGCATTAAGGCGTCACTCTAGGGCTGCAGCGGTGCAGACCTCCATAAACTGGCGGGTTTAGAGGTTAGCTGATGGAATCTCACAGGTCTCGCGAGAGCGGGCCCTGGAGGATTGAAGCGAGCTGTCAGCATTCACAACAAGGCCAGACCGGTATACACCTGTTACAACGCATTTTTTACTCCGCACTACCATTACAACGCGACCATTACTCCGCATACCATTACAACGCATTGCGCTGGGGGGCGCTCTAGGATAGGTAATAAGTATAATTTACTATCCAACACCTTCCCTAGAGTCCACGGGGACTGGAGTTAGAATAGTAAATTATACTTACCACTATCCAGCGCCCCAAGGTGCTATGCGTTGTAACGGTATGCGGAGTAAAAGTCGCGTTGTAATGGTCTGCGGAGTAAAAGTATGCGTTGTAACGTCATACATCCGGCCAGACCTGGCAAAGTGCTCAAACTAGACCCGCTCCGTTCCTCTCCCCGCAAAATCTCTCAATTTCCATTCATCCATTCTCTCTCACTCTCTCTCTCTCTCGCTCTATTTCTCTCTCTCTCCCTCCCTCTCCTCATCTCTCTCTCTCTCCCCATCTACATCTCCCTCTCCCTCTCCTCCTACACCCGGTGTACAGCGTCCTCTCACTGTTTTCACAGGATAAACGCCGTCCACCCTGCCAAGAATTTGGGTCCCAGTGAATAATGTGTTGAACTCGTAATTTCCAAACACCGGGACACTTTCAGCAGCGCTTTCCATCTGCAACAAGCAACAACATGCAGGCGGGGACAGGGCTTTCTTATTTAGGACTCCGGCTGGGCCCATAACTAAGGCCAAATTTGAGAGGTCATCTGGCCTCCTTTTGTTTCGAATCTCTTGGCTGGAGCAGTCAGGAGCATCACACCTGATACAAATGAAGCGGAGAGGAAACAGGCTCACACCTTGTTAGCCCTTCACACCTACTTAAGAGAGGCAGCTTTTCACTTTGTTCTGTCCTTGTTTAGGAGATATGCTTGCACTGTAAGAATATCAGCTGTGTTGGTCTTTCCAGGTATTTACACAAGGCAAATTGCCTTTATATAGAGCTTACTTTCCCTGAGGAGGCGTTGAAATAATTTAAGTACCACTATGTTTTCTTGTATAGCCCTACTCATTCCAATGCCGGGTGTCAGAGTGCTTTACATCAACACGTGCATTTTACATGTACAATACATTTATATAAGTTTGTAAATGAATGTACAGGACGTGTTACATAAAACTGGGGGATTGCAAGGTGTAGAAGTCGAATATCATCTTCCATAGTTCACTGCGCATTTATCTTCGCAATGCGCTCAAACATACACACGATAGACCTGCTAAACATATATGTGAGGGCTTTAGATCTGAAGTCACTTCTTGTGATGCCACTTCCTGTAAAGTCATGGCTTGTAAGGCTACTTTCTATGATGTCGATTCCTGTGATGCCATGTGTGATGATGTGCACCGTGCAGCTGGGGGCCCCCGCACTGCGGGGGATGCAGAGGCCTGGGTTACGCCCCTGCCTCCCGCATCCCGAGCGGGCAGCAGGTCATGTGAGAATATGTTATGGCTGCAATGGTAGCGCAGCTTGCAGTTTCTTGCACCTCACAAATGAGGACCTGCAACCGGCCAGACTCCACTCGACGGCTGAATGAACCACGGGACCGCGGAAGACGCTGGAGTGGTGTTCCTCACTCTGTAGCCCAGAGAAGACACCCCAGCGGAGAGCCTCAATCGTACCCGGCCAGTATTGCCGCAAAACTGAACTAAAGAACAAGGTATTTTCTGACAGAAAATATACGTAGAAATTTAAAGTAAAAACATGTTTTTATTATGTTATGAAATAGAATCCGCGAACACACATTGTGAATTAGAAATATGTATCTTTTTTTCATGGGCTGTACCAGGGCTAGAGTCGGGGTACCACGCGGGTGGACAGCGTCCCCCACTTATTTTACCGGGAGCTCGATAACCATAAACTGCAACTGAGTGCAAGCTTTCAGGGTTAGTCACTCAAACTTCTTTTTGGGTCGTGCAGTGAGCCATTGTGGTGCTAGTCGGCCCTGGTTCAAAAGCAACTATTTTCATTCAGCGCCGAGCCAGAGCGTCACAAGTAGTGTCCGCAGAGCCTGTAGTGCTGTGACAGGCTCCCTGCGGCTTGTGTGATCTGGTGCTGCTGTGTGGCTGGGCAGGTAGTAGCGTCAACTGGGGCGGACTTCTCAGCTTGGAGTAATGATTTTTATCAGGATTCATGTTGCATATTGGTTACACATTTCTTTAAGAGTAGGACCAGGTTACAAGGGCGCTAAGTTAGTACCCTTCCATTTCAGGTGCAGCAGTTTATAAGATCTTAGAATTTCTGATATTTATGTTTCTTTCGTCTTCATTGCTTGATTTTGCTCACGAGAAAGTGTCACTCCTGGTCATTGAAATGTCACTCATAATTGCACTTAAATTATCAAAACTGTCCCACATGACAATCTGAAACCTTGGCAGTTATGGGTCACCCTAACCACAAGGACATTCAAGTTGGCCACGGTGCAGGCACGGGCACTAGTAGCCCAATTACGGCAGGGATCTGGAATAAGATGGTAGCAAGTGGGACCTCGAATCCTGCAAGTGGTCGCCACCGTAGAAAGGCTGGACGAGGTGGCAGAAGAAAGGATTGTCTTCATCATCTTTATTGTATGATCAGTTGGATAGAAATATGAAATATTGAGATCATCAAGCCCACCTACGAGTGCTGAATTAGGACTAGGCCCACCTGCGAGTGGGAAAGAATCTCAATAAACTGTGTCTATTTAATTCCAATGATGTCTCAGAGTGGTTTAGTAAGAACAAGCATTTTCAATGCAATAGGTCTCGCATTTATGAGCGTTTGAGCTATTGGCATTGTAAATGACAATGCATTTTATTTATGTGTTGTTTTTAAAACAGATAAATAAAAAGCATTGCCATTTACAATGCTAATAGTTTAAACTCTCACTCTTTTTTACAAATGCAAGACCTATTGCATTGCAAGTACATTTTATAAAAAAAATTAAAAAGCGTTAGGAGAGAGCTTGTCCTGCCTGCAAGAGCAGGCAAGATAATGCTATTTGAGAAAATAGTGTTCAGAGGCTGTAATTAAAGCCTACCGAGCAACAACACATGTAACAGGTTGTGTCGCCAGGGGAGGTTACAAAATGAGACAAGGCGGTACTAATCAGCCTTTAAACCAATGAACAGCCACAGTTTAAAGTGGACAATGACACAAGCCAATGAAAAATGTGCAAAGAGCTTCAAGTCCTTACCTCAATTCAGCATGCCTCGCAGAGCAGCGCATGCGCTGCCCAGGCTCGACCTAAAAAATGGGAGTGCGCCGAGTGCAGGGGGGGTTAAACCTTGTGGAGCTGGGGAATGTGACAGAAGCATCAGGAGCGGCCCTCTGTCATAAATACCAGCCTCCAGGGGCTCCATCCCATGGGGAAATCAGGTGAAAAAACACAGGCCGTCAAGGCCTAATTCACTCTAGCATGATAGCTTTTTGAATCTATTATCTAAGGTGATTCCCACCAGGAATTGGATCATGGGCATAACACTAGACAGTGACTGTGCGCTTTCCCACTCTCGTTAATAAGTACTTTTCAGTCCTGCAGACAGGCTGCGTGAGCAGCAGTCTTGTGACTAAAATAAATGAGTTTTTAACGCAAAAGGAAGACACACCAGGAGGAATCATACATCGGGTAGGAATAGACGAGTGTGTTCGGCTTTTGCGTAGATGACAAACCTTTGATGAAGCACCAAATCACCAGGGTTGCCGCCACCTGCTTTGGTGTCCTTAAGTGGCTAAGAAAAATACTCTGGATGCTCCTGTTCCTGGCTCAAAGGGCATTAATTTAGGCCTTGGTAATCTCTAGGCGGGACTATGGGAATATTCTCTGTTTAGGGTTCTCCGAAGCTTCTCTTAGACACCTTCTAATAGTCCAGAATGCGGCGGGCCAGTTTTTGTTTCATCTCCCTAAACACTCTGCTGTCTCTGATCTCCTATGTGACCTCCACTGGCTCCTCTTTGAGAAGCGAGTGCAATTTAAAGCCCTGTGCTTTATGTAAAGTCTATGTCGAATTTGGGCCCACTCTCTCAGATCCAGGTATCTCCTCACTGCCACAGACGACCGCTTTGTTCTAGTAATCTGAATCTTCTGCAGTTCCCAGATTCAGGAAGGCCAGGCGGGGGGAAGGTAATCCTTCTCCTACCTAGATCCTAAATTATGGAATACTCTACCTCACTCTTTGAGAGTGTGTAAATATTTCTGTGGTTTCCATAAACTCTTAAAAACCTGGCTCTTCTAACTTTGGTTCCTGCCCATTAGGGTAGCTATGTGCTTTACAAACTCAAAATCATATAGGGATGTCATGTCCTTTAGGCCAGTCCTGTCATGTGTATCCCTTCTTACAAACATTGTCCCATCCACACGACAATAACGGTTCGGAAACAGGTGACCTTTTACCTAGTAGCTTGCTCCTGTCTCTTTGACACCAGGCTCTCTGTACTCTATCATAATCCCTGTACCTGACATACATAAACATGGCCGCAGGCAGCGCATCATTATTCTGTATAAAGGTCACCACTTTTTTTTATCCTTGGCAAAGAGCCAGCTGTGCAAGATCGCATTTATTTGGAAAAATATTTATGATTGTTTTCAAAACAGTTAAGACTGTTGTCAAAACAGAGCCATTCTAGAAGAAACCCTGGAGTGACCGCTCTAGTATGTAAGACCCTTATTCCCCCCTGCAAATTAGAGGAGAATGCCTTCAACGCTGGCACGGGGTCCTGCATGCTGAATCTTCGGCAGGCAGCGGTCTGACATCCCTTGCTGGGTGTCATCCTCGAAGCCAAGACGGGGTCCTTCATTCTCAACCATCAGGTGAGGGGGATCATACTTCCCTAGGGGATCCTTGGCTAGATACATTCATACATATACACACATACATGCTACTCCTACAGATCTAGGCTAGGTACATTTAGGCAAATTACTTAGGGTGCGCATTTTAGGAATATGCAAATACTTCTGACAGAAACTACATGACAGATGAGCTTGATGCCTTATTGTAAAGTGAGTAGACTCTTGCTTTCACTGCTTTTAACTTCTTCCTCTACTCTGTAACGTAAGCCTAACCTCTAACTCTTCCTCTCTTACATGATGATTTTTTTCGGTTTCTCTTTGTTTATGTAAATATCCTTGTATAGCCAGTACCGCTTGTCACATGCTTTTCTGTCCTCTGTGAAACAAACATCTGCCCTATGGGGCTAGGTGCGAAGTATGCAAATTAAATTGCACAATCATTTCTCTTCAGTGCCTCCATTTGCCTCTTTTTCAGATTATCTTTCCTTCCAACATCTCTCTTCAGCTTCAGACTCTGTGACGACTATCTCTAGCCATTCTCTTAAGGGTATCAGTGAGGAGAAGAAAACAGTTACCTTTTCCCAGTCCTGCATCCAGTGCTAAATTTGTAAAATAAATAAATAATTCCCCGGCCCTTGTCAGGAGGCCACCACAGCTTTCACTACCCATTGCCCCTGCCAGCCCTCCCAAAGACAGTACCAACACAACTATTAACCTTCAGACTCCTCCAAGTGTTACAGGTCAGACTATTCAAGGCCCCCAAAGCTATAAGAATGGCTTGGGTACTGGGTATTAGTCATTTTTTATGTATATCAAATTAATAAACAACTGTTGTTGTGCTCATCTCTAAATTAGACAAACTGCACAACCATGTCGCAGGCTGTAATAAGTGCCGGTGTTGACAATTTAGTGCTGGTGCCGTTCCCAGGAAACCACTGGCTGAAATTAAGCACTGCCTGCATCAGATAATCGGCAACAATACGCATTCTAGATTGCTGCTCTGTTAGATGACGTCTGCTTCGGTTTGGAGACATTGTGACATCATTGATCACATGGCCTTTTAAAATATCGGTATCTCTATATTGTTTTCTAAAGCATTTGTGGCCTAGTTCTGCCTGTCACTCGTCAAGTGTCCCCATGTGTGCCCTTGTACACCTCTGATGGTGCACCTCTTACCTCATCCATGCTTCTCCTCTGCCTGATGTTTTCTCCATCAAGTGCATTTCATTCCCAGTTTACTTTGCAAAAACTGCAAAACTTGTTATGTTAAATTTGATTACTTCTTGCACACGCTACGCGCAGGGGTGGTAGCTTGATCAGTAAGATTGGGGGGGTTAGCTTCAGGTTTTCTATCAGTCACGCTGACATATAATGTTAAAATACATTATACAACAAGCAGGGTGGATGAGAGTGGCCTGCGGGCAGTGGAAAGGGAGAGGAATGCAGATTGGTAGGACTACTAAGTGAGAGAAAAGACAATATTTTGTCGAATGACCAACATTTTCAAGGACTTTCAAAACCGATATGGAGAGCATGTGTGCGCATTTTTGTCTCTATATAAAAATTTCTGGTGAAATCGGATGGACACCTCCCCATTTCCAACTGAAAGTACCTGTACCCAGCTATTTAGCAGAAAATAAATTTATTAGGGGGGGTAACACCCCAAACCACCTCTGACTGTGCGCTGGATTCAAGGAAGTTTTCTGTGTCCAGTTGGAACAAACATACCCTAAAAACCTTATGGTCAAGAGGGAATTCCCAGCCCCTGTTGCAAGGGAAAAGGGCAGCAGACGTTTCCCACGTGATGGGACCGGTCATTGGATTTGCAGACTATATTTGACGTAAATCTATGACCAGGAGGTGGAAATGGACCTTCCTTGGCAGTTGCTAAAAACAGATATGGCCAATTTCCACAAACCCATCAGTTTGTGGCTATTCACAAATACTTTGCAGGATCTAAAGCACGTTGGACAGCAACTCCTGTAAGGTCCCTTTCAAGGTTGGGGGAGGTTGGAGTACACCCTCAGATCTCGCAGCTGCTGCTACACAGGTGCTTCACACATGGCCAGTATGGGTGGTGCAATGGATAACCCAATTACATAGCCGACCATTAATATGATATGATGATATGATAAAAGAAATGTATTTAGCGCACGTTCACCAACAGTTTCTTGGCGCTGAGCATGTGGGAAGCATGGACAGAAAGGGGAAGTGAGTTATTGATTGTAAGCTTGGGAGAACAACCATGTTTTGAGAGTATTCCTAAACAAGGGATATGACTCTATTAGACGTAAGGAGGGTGGTAGTGAATCCCAGAACTGGGGTGCTAGGAAAGCAAATCTGAGCCCCCCCATGTTTCTTGCGCTTGAAGACATGGAGAGTCAGAAGATTGGCATTAGCAGAACGAAGGGAGCGACGGGGAATGTAACGCTGGATTCTGTCGGAAATGAAGACCGGCCCATGAGATGCTAGAGCTCTGTGTGTCAAACAGCCAATCTTAAAGGCAACGTTGGGCAACGGGGAGCCAATGGAGTCCCTTGAGGAGAGGTTTGGCCTGGTGTGACTTAGGTAGGCCGTGTACAAGTCTGGCCACTTGGTTCTGAGCCATCTGGAGCTTCTGCAGCTGATAGGCAGGGATCCGGGCGTACAAAGAATCAGAGTAGTCAATTCGTGACATGACTAATGCCAAGGTGACCTGAATCAGGGCCTCGGGGGAGAGAAATTTGCTAATTTTTCGGATCCTGCGTAAATGAAAGAAGCACGATGAGACAACCGAGTTTATCTGAGGTTTTAACGTGAGATCACTACTGATGGAAACCCCAAGGCTCTTGACCGCGTAAACAGGGGAAGGTGGGGGTAATACACCTGGAAACCTATATTTTTGTCGCATTCATGACAAACTTGTTGGGATGGTTCCGGTCCTGAGAATCATAGGTCCCAATCTGCTGAAAGATGGACACATTTCCTGTGAATTGGTCTTGAGTCACCTCAAGGTGTGGCTTTCGGGAGCAGACAAAGGCGGCAGAGAGGATCTGGCCTTACGGCTAGGGCGGTTAACCTCAACACTGGGGAACCGGGTTCGAATCTTCGCAACATCCTGTGATTCTGGGCAAATCACTTAATCTCCCCATGCCTAAAAAAATGAATGTGTCCTTCTGTAAGCAACTGGTGCTTAATTAAAGCGCTCTGATACCTTCAGGGTGAAGTTTGCGCTATATAAAATGCTTGGTGGCCTTATAGAATTTCTGAATTAATTTACTTTTACAGCAGCTTTAAATGCAAAGTCCCTGTCAGCCACGCACCCTGCTATAGCATGGTCATCACAACTGCAAACTTTGTTTCCGGCAGCCTGCTGAAGGACTGTATGAGACAACAACTTGACGAAACGTGATGCATTTCGATCCAGCACATACAGCGTGTAGTGTCCTGATAGGAATAATGGCGGACACTAGATATGTGTATCAGGGAGCTTTATTAGCTGCTTCTTACTGGGTCCCTGTCCCTACTCTAACTGCTCCTTTCCTGTCTCCGCTCCTCCTCTTCCTCTGGCCCCCTATCTCCGCCCACTCCCAACTGCTAGAATACATCACAATATTACACAGCGCAGGAGTAGATCTCAATATCAGTCTTGGCAAAAATATGCAAACCAGCCCCACACAGCAGGAGACCTTCACTAGAAGGAGGACATGGGTGAGTCTGGTGAATCCTACCTTGCAGACTACCAAGAGAAATGCCAGGGTGGTAGTTTGGCAATCCGGCCCTGGGCACATATCGGCGCAGTGTGGTATACCTACTGCTATGACCCGGGGAGCAGGTCACCTGCTGCATCTGATTAACATAAACCCCTTCGTACCTTCCCAGAATTTTTTTTGCATTTAACTGCATCAGTGAAAAGGGACAAAAGAAATGGCCAGACAATGCCAGGCACCTGAACAAAAGTGTTTGTGTTTGATGGGCATTGTCAGTCTATGAACATGTGATGCTTTGAATACTCTGTGCCGCACCAGATGGAACAGATACTCTGGCTCTTGACAATGGCTTCCTCTAACAAGGCTCCTGTGCCATGTGGGAGACCCAAGGAACAGAATGTGCCAGTCTGATACGGAACAAAACCTGTTGCCGCCTTTTGACTAGGTTTGCGCTATAGAAATACCATATGCAGGCATACATAAATACATTGAAAGGAGGAAAAGGAAGAGATTGGGTGCTGCGCTTATACCTTCCACTGGCTGAAAAGCATCACTGTAGCAGTGCCAGAAACATCCACTAAGAATAGGATTGTACATGGGAGCTATATAAAAATCTGGATTTGATTAAGCTGTGTATAATATGTATTTCCCACAAGTTACTAACTTTAGATTAGTGTGTTTAATTTTTCACTACATTTAAATACCATACTAATTGCAGATTTTTAGATCGGCTGATGGTGTGACCATGTATTATAAGAAATGAAATACCATCTGTTGTATGGTAAAAGGATATAGTAAGCCAGATTGCAGTCGCAATACCTTGAAATGGAACCTGGCATTTGATCTTGCTCCTCCATGTGTCCACAAAACTCATCGCATCATTGCATCTGAAAAAAGGCAAAATTTGCTCTTTTAAATCAGGTAAGTACCAGGGTGGCGTGAGGGGTGGGATTGACTCTAACAGCTTCACATGCTGCCTGATTACCACTGGAGTGGGAGGCAATTTTAGATGATTCACCGCAGAATAGTCACAGTCGCATCTTCCCTGTTGGTGACATCCTTGAGGGTGACATTCCTGCACTCATTTCCGCACTCGATATCTTATGCAGGGCCGATGAAGTGCTGTGCAAAGTGCATGTGCGAGCGACTAACATAGACCTTCAGTCTATAGAGAACCAAACCAGTGAGTGGCTCAAACAGGAAAATTTGTGCAGGAGCTAAATTGCTTATTGAGAAACCTGGAGCACTGCTTCCTAGCCGCGGCTTTCCCACTTTCTCCAAATGTTGTAATCTTCTGCATACCACTTCCTTTCTGGGTGTGTCCACTCCCTTGTCCGTTCAAATTATACAGCTCAAAGGCAGGCTAAATTTCAACATTGAACACTTCATAATAACCAGGTAGTGATCATACGCGTGGCAGAAGATCTTCTTAGAGAGGGATTTTCTTAGAGACTGATCTTGCAGAAGGCCTTTCTAAGAGAGGGATCTTCTTAGAGACTGATCTTCTTACAGAGGGCCTTTCTAAGAGTGGCATTTTGTAAGAGAGGGATCTTCTTAGAGACTTAGGGCCAGATTCATTAAACCAAAATTGGCTCGCAAAGGGCCAGATTCTGAGAATCTGGCCCTTTGCAAGCGGTATTTTTGCATTTGGGATGCATCATCCCAAATGCAAAAATCGCAATTTTAGAAATCGCTACATTGCGATTATTTGCGTTTAAGGAATCTCAATTTGAGATTCCTTAAATGCAATGCATGAACCATTTCAAAATTGCGAATTCGCAATCTGGGGCCGCTATTTACCGCGAAGTCTAACTACGTGGTAAATAGCAAAAACTTTGAAAAATGCACTTTAGTGCATTTTTCTAAGTTGTATGTTACACACACACATGTCCTTGGGACATGTGTGTGAGCAACACCAGTATACATCGCCATTTCAGGGGTGCAACAGGGTGTCCAAAGGACACCCTGGCACCCTTGAAATTGCTTCCTTATTTGCGATTCGCTAATTGCTAATCGCAAATAAGGAATGACTCCCCATTCATTCCTATGGGCCTTTAGGTTCATAGGAATGAATGGGAAAGCCATTCCTTATTTGCGATTAGCAATTAGCGAATCGCAAATAAGGAAGCAGTAGAAATCGCAAAAAATATTGCGATTTCTACATGCATCCCGTTTTGCGAGTCTTTAATAGCAAATCCTTAACATTGGCTATTAAGGACTCGCAAAACAGGACTTTGATGAATCTGGGGGTTATTTTCTTTCAGAGGGCCTTTCTAAGAGAGGGATCTTCTTAGAGAGGGATCTTCTTAGAAAGGGATATTCTTAGAGAGGGATCTTCTTAGAGACTGATTTTCTTACAGAGGGCTTTTCTTAGAGAGGGATCTTCTTAGAGAGGGATCTTCTTAGAAAGGGATCTTCTTAGAGAGGGATCTTCTTAGAGACTGATCTTCTTACAGAGGGCTTTTCTTAGAGAGGGATCTTCTTAGAGAGGGATCTTCTTACAGAGGGCCTTTCTAAGAGAGGGATCTTCTAAGACAGAATTCCTAAGTGAGGGAAATGAACTTCTAAGAGTAAATGTATTTTTCAAGTTGAAGACGCTTTATTTAATCAATGAAGCAAGATACAACAGCAATACAATATATGCAATAAGTAATGATACAACAAATATCATGAAAACTTTCTATAGAAAATAATCAATACAAAAAATATTGACCATTTGAAACTTAGGGCACATGTATCAACATTTGTAATAGTGATCACCTAATTGCCATTTTCAGCGAATTGCAAATAGGTAATCGCTATTACCAAAGTATGAAACTCCATGAGTTTCATACAGCGGTTCATAGCGGGTCGCAAATCGACATGCCTCATTATTATTAACGAGGTATGTTGCAATATGCTATTCCCTAGGACTCGCTAAAAACACGGGAATGGTGACCTGCTGGGATCAGCAGACCGCCATGTCTGGGACTGCTTTTAAATAAAGTAAACAATTTATTTTTAAATGCAGCCCGTTTTCCTTAAAGGAAAACACATTGTGTTTAGAGAAAAAAAATGAATAGTTCACTTTTTATTTTTTAATAGCTGGCCGCGGTCAGTGGCCTGCACCTGACCACCTGCAGGCGACCACCCTCCACCATGGATAGCCCATATGCAGTCAACCCATCACACACATTCACATCCTTTTTTTTTTATGGTTTTCAGATCCTGCCAGACTCTTATGGAAGCCAGTGCGGGCACCTACAGTACTCTCAGTGGAGTAAGTGGGTTGCACTAGCGGCTGCTAGAGCCCTAAAGGATCGGGGCAACCTAAAATATTTTCTTTTAATGTGGCCCCTAAGGGTCTCTGGGCCACCCCCTCCCCCCACACAATGCAGACGGGGTCTGAGTATCCCTACCCTGTCCCTTTGCGCTTTTTTTCCCCCAATCTTCAGGAAACGGGGACTGAGTCCCTTCCGTGGGAGGGAGGTGGCTGATGAGAGAAAAACCCTCAGCCAATCAAGATCACTCCCACAAACCCAGCCATCCTGATAGCTATATATTTTTAACCTTAATTTCTCAAAATCTATCGAACTAATTTACACAAAATCACAAAAAGGAACCTTTCTGGGTAAAGATCTAGGTTTCAGCTAATTTGGTGTAATTCCATTCATCAGTTTTAGCTGTAGTGCTGTTCAGCATTCCCTATGGAAATTTCATGAGACATTTTCGGATGTCCCCCTTTTTCTCTGCCCCTCTTCCCCCCTCACCTTGATGGCTCACCCCATAACTTTCCTGGAAATGCCACTGTGCTGGATTATATATTCCTCCTGTGCCCTAGTAAAATCAGCACGACACCACTGAGCCACTTTAAGACAATACATCATCGTTAACCACAATCAAACTCTCCATACATACTGTTTACTCACTGAGGGCTTGGATGGCTGTGATTGAGTTGACACCCTGTAATATGCACACAATTTCCTGCAGCAGGCTCGCCCATCTCAGTAACAGATGATATGGGTTGATTACGTTAGATTCTGATTTGTTTATTTAAGGTAGCAATGTTGGGTTATTCTGTATGTAAGCAGCCCCCCCCCGCAAAAAAGGGCAGCGTATGCACTGAAGTAAGAATGTCACTTAAAAAAACTAAAACTCCTTTAACCTCAGTGCCCCATCATGCACACCCAAACACCCCCAAAATTGAAATGTACCCTTCGAGCTAAAAAATAAATAAATCTTAATTGGTGTTTTGTGAATCCTCAGATGCCTGTGTTATTTTGTAAGTAGACTCTAGGTGTTTTTTTTATAATATGAAAGGGCATCAATTATTCAACATTTCTTGGAAATCACGCGTGGAACTTACTGTATCCCTCGCTTCTGTTCTGACCGTTCTGAGACTTCCAAAATGCTGCAGTGCGTAAAATCACACAACAATTAGAGAGCTAATTGACTTAATTAAATAGGTGCACGAGGAATACAGGTTATTAACTTCCACAGCACCTGTGGGAAATCTTGCAAGACCTTAGGCACAGTAGCGGCCGGCGAGTTGGCAGAGTCGCAGGGTGGGGGAGGTGGAGGGCGAAGGTGGGGTATGTGGACGGGGAGACCAATAAAAAAAACACTTAACTGCTTGCTGCATGACGCTCCTCGCTTCTCCCTGCACAGGTTCCCACAATGCACTGCGGCCAATCCTGACGCTGCTTTCATGCTGCTGAAAGCTGCATCAGAATTGGCCTGAGCACCGATGATTTGCGCTCCCACACACACTTGGAAGCCTGTGCCTGCTCTCTCCAACCCAGCAATGCAGCTGGGGTTGGGGAGAGCTTCACTGCGCATGTCGGTTTGGCCGGCCTCAAACGGGCGGACAAACTGACATGCACAGTGAAGGCAGAGCTCACCACTCCCCCTCCAGCCTGTCACCACCCCGGCCTCGCCCCCAAGCCTCTGCTCAAAGAGAAAAATACAATGATAATAAACTAGATTTTTTTATTTTATTTTTTTGGCTGCTGGCAGGTGGGGGAATGCTCCTTCACTATTGTGGAGAATCCACTGCTGCTTAGACATTACTTTTAATTGCCTTAAAATGCCAAATAATTACCTTATTAGATACTTTTGATCTCGATTGGGGTTATACATTTTGTTTATTTAACTTTGTGTTTTAACTTTTAAAATCTGTTTAAAGTGTCTTCTTTGCCTGCTGTTCCTAAGTGTCACAAACTGTAGCTGGAATGCCAAAACTCTCCCGAGGGACCCATGTACACAATACTTCTTATGTTACTCAAAGTTATGCAACATAATTCAATCAGTCAATTCTTATTGAATAATAACCGAGTACCTGACACTTTTCTCTTTTTTTTTCCTAATATGCTTTATGGAACTCTGTGCACTGTATACAGTGTAGTGAAGTGGCAGACGACACAGTGCTCAACATGAGTCCCACAGGGCAGTCGCTGCACTCAGGTATGAGTGCACTGGTCCTCGAGGGTGGGTAGAGGCCCACCTTTGTATTGTTGACACACCCTGTATCAGGGCCTGCCCTTCTTCAGAAACCTTTTTTACAAAGGTTGATAGTGGGAGAGCCAATCAGAAACTTGAATTTGCTAGAATCGCGTAATGGTGTTTCTGGGATTAAATTGGGGAAAAAATGCTGATGTAGATGACGGCACATTGTAAAACATGCGCATAATTTGTCTGTTTAATTTCAATTACAAAGTGGTAAAAAAACACCCCCCTTTTCAAGGTTTGGCCGATATGGTTTCAAATCCCTAATAAATGGGTAAGTAAGATGCCCACTCCGTAGACCATTCTGGGTTTACTTTGCAAACTTATTATCAATCATCACAGCCAAACCGGTTTCCCAATATTGGACTTATATAGCAGTGTGAATATACAAGTGCTGTGAAAAGGAGCGCGCGGCCTCAAGGTTGGCCAAGCTGGCCCTCCTCCTGGCTAAACTCATGGTTACATCGGTTGACCTGGGCACAAGTCCTCTCGATATGGACTGAGGGTGATGATTAGCCTTGCTTAGGGAGGAGGACAGAGGCCTCCGTTGGCACCCTTCAACAGCCCGGTGGGATATAACAAATAATCTTTATTGTTAGATTAACTAAAATCATTGCAATATAAAATACATTGATGTATAAAAATCATTAGAATAGTTAAAAGCTCCTTGGCATATAGCGGCAGAATGGTCTCAATGTTCGTAAATCGGTGTCCCAATTAAAAGATCAAGTCCTATTTTGTGCAAGTGAGCAGGTAGCGGCTTAGCGGGTGCGGGAAGATTGGCGATTCGTTTTGCCTGAGACACGAAGGGTTAATCTTGTCGGCAGGTCTTGCAAGAGAAGAAACCTGTGCTAGTGGTGACTGTGGTACAGTGAGTAAGCCAGTGATTCAAATCCAACCCTGCGACTAAAGAGGGAGGTGCTTTACTTCTGCCCCTGGTGGAGACCAGAGGTCATGGCGAGTACGCTATGCAGGCTGGTGGAGCGCTTTCTTCAAGGCCTGGTGGACTCCCTGTAGGTATCACTGTTTGGGAGATTGCTTGTGGATCCCCAGAGTTTAACTATGTTCTTCCTTGTCTGCAGGATCGCAGCCCGGTGGGATGTACTTCTAGACCGCCTAAAGGCAGACTTTGGGTAAACAGACCCCCTTCACCTCAAGCACTGAGTCTATGGACTTCCAGGACTACCTATTAACACTGCCCACCCCGACACAGTATGTCAGTCAGGAAATTTTTGCCCATCGCTCCCCGCGCCACATTTCAAAACCCACCCTCGAAGACCGCCCATCCCTACCTACCCACCACCCCATCACCCTCACAAGCCCACCATTCTCCACTCTGATCCATAACTTTATCCTCTCCTTTCACTCCCCTTTTCTCCTGGTTCTGACCCCAATTATGTGATGTAGTTTAGTAACAATCTGTGTATTTGAACCATCCGTTCATCATTGCAGTGTATGGAGTAGACGACTCAACATATTCACTGGGCTTTATTCGAGTTCCTTTAAGCAAGCGTGTTGTACATTGCTACTTACCTGTGATGATTCTCTTTACCTGTTGCCACAAACTATTAAAAATGACAACATTCAAATAAAGATTGGTGGAAAATAGAAATTGGTGGGCAATAACATTTTCCTGTTTAGAAGGATGGATTCTAAGTCTTTGGTTCTGTGTGGGTTGGACTTAGTTTCTGTAGGTGTTGGAATTCTGATTTGTATGGAATTAAACACACCCGATAATTACGGGGTGAGAGGGCGTCCTCACCCTACTTTAAATGTCTGAAGGTCAAACCTGACTGAGTCCAAATGGGGAAAGAAAAGAGTTGCGGATTTACTGTCACATGTGGATTATGGTGCCGTAAGCACCAAAATCCCTGTGTTATTCTCCAAAAACCAGGAATAGGTGCAGTTGATCACACATGATAAATTCTGAGCATCGCGGTGTTGGATTTTATTGTGGGCGATGACATCCATGTAGTTACAAGACTGGTCGGGGATATTAAGTGATAATCCTTCAGTAGTAGATACTAAAGGCCATCTGTGAATAAAACCAGCCCTCAGGAGGACATTGTTGCCTGTTGCACTTACCAGCATCTGTTACACTGATATGCTCCTCTTAAATTCACACTGACTAGTGAGTGAGGTCCTGGATATACTTTAAACCTTAAAATTTATTGTAGGCACCATCCGCTGCCAGCTTCAGTCACTCACCAAAGGGGTGCGTGTGCCCGTCTTTTCATTGGTTCTAGTTTGTTCTAGCCACATAATTGTCCAATGCTTGCCAGCTCTGGTGGCTCAGCGGACTAATGCCTCATAACCCTATGCAAGCTGAGCATTGGACAACCAACCACCCAAAGCAGGAAAAACAACACGCAAACCCATATGTATGAACCTCTACAATGGACACCCAAGACCAGACTCAGTCTACCTTCAGGCTTATTTGTACCACCCCTTCTAAACCAAACACTGAATATACTCCTACTCATCTCACACAGCCAACACCAGCAAACATCAAACAAACAACAACAAACTCCAGCATTCACCAGAAACAATCGATTGATCGTTTTCACCATTCTGCAACAAAGCTCACCCAGTTGGAGAATTGGCTACAACACATGGAAGTGTTGCTGGTGCAATACACATGCAGAACATAACATAACGCAGTCAAAGTAAGGATCTGTGTTTGAACCCATGGCCACAGGTCTGTACCTCAGCAAATCTTCTTCTTTCAGCTATGGGTCCAGAGTACCATTGACTTGAGTAAGAATAAACATTCAAGGTGAACGTGCTGTAGTGATTTGCCTTTTATGCTATGGTTTAAATTCTAATGTGTTTGTTCTTTGGAATACCAGTGTTCTCACTTGAGTCTGCTCGTCTTTTGTTGACCTGTGGTAGCACCTATATAGTTCTTGTCGTGGTGTCTCTCGCCCACGTCCCACCTCTAACGTTGTTCCCAAGTTCCCTGGATTGCAAAGTCAGTCTATGACCAAAATAATTCAGCATTTAGAGTCCTGAGACAACAAACTACCCATGCCTTTGATCGCTGTCGCGCCCACGCGGGTCTCGAGAGTTGGTGGTTGTTTGTTTGGTTCAAGCTTCGATGGTTGCTGTACCAAAGTTGATACATAAGCAAATTAACTTTGTACAGCTGGATGTCCAAATATTTGTGTAAGAGGTTTGCAGAGGTGGGTTCTGTTATTGTCAGCAGCGTCCTGGCCCTAATCTATCTCACACAGCGGTTTTTAAAACCAGCCCCACCCTTCTAGAGCAGACATCGGTCTGACCACCATCTGCCTCCACATTTACTCAGGCAGCACACGCCCAATAGTACAACCCAACCCGGACCCAGTGGATCTTCCCTCGGGCGAGCACTCGCTGTCCTTTCCTCCGACGACTCCAAACAAAGCTTCTGCTAATACAGACTCTCAGGCGCAGAACTGTTTTGGGCAACTGGATCAATATTGTTATATTAACCCCTTGCATGCTGCTGCGATTCTGCACCTGTGCGGCACATTCCGATCGCGGGTGCGGTCATGACGGCCCCCAGCCGTCATCAGCACACAAGCATTGTAGTTCATGACGGCTGGGGGCCGTCATCAGTATGCAAGGTGTGGAAAAGTAAATTTTGCCATGTTGTATGTGCCTACGTGTTCCCCATCTTATGTTATATGTGCATGATCAATATGCATATGTATTCCCTTATGATCGATTAAAGACGCAAGTATAGTTGTGTCCATCTCTAGTATGCCAGTTTCCAGTCTTCGTGAATACAACGAATATCAGGCCTATGTAAAGCTACGTTGCCACGTTTTACAGTGTGCACGTTAATTAATTGAATTGTCCCCGTTTCTAGGCCTCAAAAGGGCCCGGACTCAGATTCAGCTCCTGTTTCCTGAACCCTCTCCGAGGAGCGATACAGCCCCCACCTGTATCCCTGACCCTTAGCTTACTTCCTGCCTCACAGTGCCCGGCTCGGCCTGGCTCTGCCGCCAGTCTGCCAAGAATATGTTATGATTCTAGTTATCAGTCCAGCTCTCCTCCTCTGCATTCCTAAGCTACTGAATCGCATCAATAGTTTCAGTCATGGTCTAGCCTTTACGTCTCCATGTAAGAGAAATACTGTATTAATGGTCATTTAATATTCCTCAGCACGCACTACATGTAGAATAATGCATGCATCAGTCTTAGTGTCTGTTAGCCTTTGCCCTGATAACTTCTGGATTCTATCAACATGTTCTCTAAACATCAGATACTAGATATGCTTAGGTACATGTCGCTCTGACTCTCCAGACTATTAGTCTCTTCTTCTAGCGCAGAAGTCATAGCCCCCAGTTTTTCCCTAGTAACACGTCATTGCCAGCTTGCGCGCACCACTAGGTCAGAGGTCCCGGCTCCTTAGGTAGCCCCCTCCATGTTTCCGCCCCATTTATGACCTATTCTGTTACGTTTACATCACATGTCTATGTACACGCCTCTTGTTACACCTACTTACTGCCTTATCTTTCGCGACTGCTACGAACTCCGCCCACTGCTACGCCTACTGTATTAACTGTAATGCTATTGTTTAACTATAAATATTGTGCACTGTTATTAAAAGTTGCCACTCTTGCCCAGATCCTGCCCCCCGGCAGCTGCCATCCCATTCCCATGCAGGCTGTCCTGTTGCTGTCCTTTATGCTTAATTAAAGCCTGTCAACTCTAGCTACCTCGTATCTTGACTCTTATTTATTGAGCTATCTATTTGTATGAGTACCCTGAAAAATAGTACCGGTAATTAATTATTTATTTACCACATAATGGCGCCCGAATAGGGACTTGCCCTTTCCCCACGCACCGGAGAAGCCACGCAAGCCCCCTGATCCTCTGCAGTCGTGACGGAACCATCCTGCGCAGTGGCAGATATTTCTGCTTCAAGTATCCCTCAGGCCCACGGAGGAGACGGAGGTTGCGGTCCAGCATCCAGACGAGGCGGTGGAGGAACGCGGCGAGTCCCGACCAGAGCCCAAGCCGAGAGTTCAAGGTCCGAGGTATCCAGAGGCCCACCTGTAACTGAAGTCCGAAGTTCGTCGTCCGTCGTCGTAGCAGTCCAGTCCAGTCCGAGGCCTTCCGTTCTTGCTGCCCGGTGAGTACCGTTGCTGGGGTAGTATCTAGACAGGGTCAATTGATTTGTCTCTGGTCCGTGGGTTTGGGTACACAGATCCAACACGAAGTGTCCACTTAGGTGGATGCGGGTCCTGACGTGTCTCTTTATGAGACCGGTATGTTTCGTACTGTTTTAGCAGTGCATCTAGTCATTCCAGTAAGTTCTGTTCTGTTCTCGAGAAATTCATGTGTTCTGTTCTCAGTATTTCAGGTAGTATCTTGTCCGAACTGTTATTATAAATGTTATTCCATGTGTTTTCAACGTCGTGGTATGAATGATTCGTATTGCAGTTATTATTGTGTTCATTGTGTATTGTATTGTGTCCAGACTCCAGTCTAGTCATGCCTCTGTTCTCTAAGTTACGTCAGTTAAAAACTAGAAAAGGTCTGCTCGAGGAAGCAGTTCCTGTCCCGCCTAGGGACAGTCCAGGTCATTTTATGTATCATAAACATGGCATAAATGCCATATTATATCTAGATTTATGGGCCGAGTATACTAAAGATCTAGAAGAGAAATATAGATGGCCTGTATCAGGTACATGGGATGCCGAGTGCATCATGCGAGTAGAAGAAGCATTATGGAAAAAGAAATCCAGACAGTCACAGAAAGATGCCATCGAGTTATGGCGCAAAGAATCTCATAAAAGAACAGAGAAAGAAATCAGAAAGTCAGAATTAAGTAGAGAATCCTCTGAAAGAGCCCAAGAAAGGGAATTAATAGAAATAAGTGAACGAGTTAAAGCCGAACAGTCAGACAGACAGAGAAATGCCCTCATTAAGGGTATGTATCCTCTTCTTGCCGAGGGCTTGCCAAAAGCAACCCCGGAAGCACCATGTAATTTTCCGCCGCCATTAGTTCCGATTAAGCTACGTCACAAACCGACCGCAGCTGATATTTTTCTCTCGTCCTATTTGGACGACACAGTCCCAGAATATGCGAATCCTGCTCCGCCAGCTCTTGTAAATAATGTAATTTCTGTTCCTCCAGCCACCGGGGCACCTGTTACAGCACCTGTTACGGTACCCCCGGTCCAGCCCATAGTACAAGTTCCCGCTACATCAGTCACTCTGCCAGCACGAAGAGTATCAGTCGACGATTCCAGTTTAGGGGCCGCGGGGGGAGGTCCTCCTGGTACCCCGCCGCCACACAAACGTGTAACATTAGTCGAGTTACATGAACGTGCGTTACAGCGTACGCCCAAATATCAGTCCGTCGCAGATATCAGACGAGCTCTTACCGAATGCCGTTATGATCCAGTCCCAGGCGATGATAATATGGTTATATATTCATTGCGTGTAAGACGGGTGACCGAGTATTTGGACACCCTGCCGAATATGAAAGAAGATCTAGACAGAATATATCGTTTCATCCGTACAGGGGATGATCCAGAAAGTATTGGCGAAATCATGTCTCTAAGGAAAGCTGAGACCCAGCTCATGCTATTAAAGTTTTTAATCAATTGTTTAATAAGGGAACAAGATTATCCGACTAAAGATCCGACCGAAATGAGAGTTCTGACAAGGTGGAGTGATAATATAGCCGAGGGTAGACACAAGACCCTCAGTAGTATAGAGAGTATGTACAAGAAAATTCGCAAGGAAATAATAAGGTTACACGTGCAACGTAAAACAGCACAAGTAAGCGAGAAAGAAAACGACTCTTCTACTGAAGAGGTAGACGACGAGAATCCTTCCAGAATAGCGTATGTAGGTAAATCTAGATTTCCAGACCGACATTCACGCCTAGAACACAAGAAAGTTTTTCATCTTCCAGCACCAGAACAAGGTTCTCTAGAGCAGGTATTTCAAACTACCGATCACATTCTGAAATCACGAATCGGTTATAGTGAATTAAGTACCATGCATGAACAAGAACTAGCCAGATCAGCAGTCCGATGGATTACTGATTCTACCACTTTTCCAGACGAAATAGTGGCACAAATGTTTCTGAAACTGCCCCCAGCCGAGCAGCGACTGGTGGGTATGTATATGATCCAGCACCTCATTACACTGTATGAGGGTCAGCATTCTGATCCAGGTCCGTTTCATGATGTCCTGAACGAGTTACTCCAGTATAAATGGAAAGGTCTAGCTACCGATTTAATTAGTGTCATTCTAGAACAGCGCCACAAGTATAGAACGTTTCTGAACCCGCATTTTGTTCACGTCTCACCCCTGGAAAGTAAACCGTTTTACATAGATAGACAGCATCCGTTACGAGAAGTACACCCAGTTAGGACACCAGATGGTGAAATGCAACGAGTATTTGTTTACACCCCGATTACGAAGATGGAACTCTTAGAGATGAAAAAGTTAATTCCCTGTCACGACAAAGATCCAGCAGGGTTCCACCGTGAATTAAAAGACATGCTCCGTATGGGAGAATACACGTATCCAGATATAATTAAAATGTTAAAAGTCCTGTTGCCTGCGGGCATATATGAAAAACTCAAAGAAAAAGAATGGGAGGTGGGAGAGAAAATTATAGATTGGGCAGTTCTAGAAGCTGAAGATAAGATACGAGTACCAGGTACCGGTCTAGGAGAGAAATGTAAAGAATTACCAGAGTTATTGATTCAGGTTTTGCCTAGGTTATTAGCCACGAAAAAGGAAGACTGGGATGCAATCTCAGCATGCAAACAGAAACAGGATGAAGACACTAGTGATTTTTATTCTAGATTTGAGAAATGCTTTATCATCAACAGTGGTTTGAAGACAGGTAGCGAGTCATACCCTCATCTTTTTGTTACTAAACTAGTCGAGAATTCAAGTCCACAAGTTAAAAATCGAGTTTTGAAAGTCGAAAGTACCTGGCAAGCTAGTACCCCGTCCCAGATGTTACAGATGCTCCAGTATCACCAGAATAGAATCAGGGAAGAGCAAGAACACGAAAGGAGACGTATGAAAGACACGAAAATGAAAGTACTAGTTGCACAATCTGTTCCACAAGACAGTCAGAAGAGGGGTCCGAATCAAGCCAGTCATCCTGCAGCTCCCGTTAAAGGGACATGCAACTATTGTAAACAGCCAGGTCATTTTATAAACGAGTGCGCAGTTCTGAAACACAACATAGCCACTGGTAAGACTAAAGAAAGACCACGTCCGCCTAGACAAGAGCAAGTTTCACAGACTTCTCAGTCACCACAGAATGCACAACAGACAGTTCCAGCACCGCAGCCTATCGCTGCAACACAGCATGTTACACAGCAGATGTACCAGTATGCCCAGACAGAGTATCCAGAGTATCAACAGTATTCATGAAACAGCCTAGAGAGGGAGGTAGGCTTGCCTCTCATCGAGATACCTGTAGATCAAGAGGGTCCCTATGTTCATAGTCAAGTATTAGGGAAAGACAGAAAGTTTTTGATTGATACAGGGGCAAGTAGGACTACTATCAGTCATGACGAGGTTCCAGGGGCTCCGCTCTCAGGCTCTAGAAATGTTTCCCTTGGATTTTCAGGAAAGCCTATTGTAAACGAGATATCAAAGCCAGTTACTCTAGAAGTTGGTCCATTGTCCCGAACTACTGATTTGTTACTTACGAAATCATGTCCAGAAAATTTGTTAGGTATTAAGACATTAAAAGAATTAGGTGCAGTTATTTGCTGTTCCCCAGAAGGAATACGTATGTTTTTGCGTGACTTTAAAGGTCACTATGTATTACGAGATTTTGATCCAAGATTGTCCAATGTACCGCAGCATTTATGGGCGCAAGGTCCAACTGATGTAGGGTTTATGCAAATCACACCCCATCGTGTGACTCTCAAGCAAGGTATAGTCCTGCCACGGATCAGACAGTACAGATTGCCACCTGAGGCTGTAGCAGCCTTATCCAAAATTATTGACGAGCTCATTGCTCAAGGAGTGGTTGTAGAAACTGACTCCAATGTATGTAATTCTCCTATCATTCCAGTCATGAAACGTACTGATCCAAATGCACCTCCAGTATATCGATTAGTGATTGACCTTCGAGAACTTAATAAATGTATCATACCCCAGTATCCAGTAGTCCCAGATATTTCATCTCTATTGACAGCCATTGATTCTGAAGCCACATTTTTCACTGTCATAGACCTCAAAAACGCATTTTTCAGTGTTCCAATTCATCCAGACAGCCAGTACCTTTTCGGTTTTTGTTTAAATGAAAGGAGCTATAAATTCACACGAGCTCCTCAAGGTTTCACAGAAAGTCCTAGTATTTACAGTCAAGCACTCAAGAGACAACTAGACAATATTCACATGCCAACAGACACTGCCCTGCTCCAGTATGTCGATGATCTACTGATCACAGCCCGTTCTGAACGTGCTTGCGAGCGTGCGTCACTTACAGTCCTGTATTTCCTAGCCGAGATGGGGCACAAGGTGTCCCCTTCAAAGCTTCAGTTCTGTGTCCAGCAAGTGATCTACTTAGGCCACTTACTGTCCAAGTGGGGTAGGCAGTTGACACCAGACCGTATCCAGTTGATAGCGAGTCTTCCACAGCCCAAGACTCAGAAGGAGGTACGTGCTTTTATCGGCCTCACTTCCTATTGCAGACAATGGATTCCCCAGTATGCATTTCTGGCTAAGCCACTGATACAGTTAACGACACAGGAGGCAGCCGTATCGACTGTTCTCCCTTGGACATCTGAACATACACTTAGTTTTAATGAGTTAAAGAAAGCCTTATGCCAAGCACCTGTTCTAGCTACACCGAACTACAGTAAGCCTTTTACACTTTTTGTTACAGAACGTGATGGTACTGCATTATCTGTTCTCACACAAGATCAAGCCGGACAGTACAAGCCTTGTGCTTATTTTTCGAGCACATTAGATCCAGTAGCCCAGGCTCTGCCTGCGTGCCTCAAGTCAGTTGCAGCCACAGCTCTAGCTATCAGACAAAGTGATTCCATAGTGTTAGGACACTCCCTGACAGTACAAGTTCCACACTCCGTGGAAGTTCTTTTAAACCGAACACAGACTCAGCACTTGACCATTGCACGTTTAACAGGTTATGAACTGACCCTGTTCCAGCCACACATAGAAATCAGACGCTGCAACGTTTTAAATCCTGCTACACTGTTTCCGTCAGTTATTTCAAATCCCGCCACACATGACTGTGTGGAAGTTGTTAACACTATGACTAAGCCAAGACAAGACCTGACAGACATTGCTTTACCTAATCCCGACCTGACACTTTATGTGGATGGTTCATGTATGAGAACTAGTACAGGAGAACTAGTAGCCGCGTATGCAGTGACTACTGACACTGAAGTTATTGAAACACACCGTATTGACACCCTGTCTGCTCAAGCAGCAGAGCTAGTTGCTCTGACCCAAGCCTGCATACGTGCCAAGAACCTGAAAGTTAATATTTACACAGATTCACGTTATGCATTCAGAGTCGTACACGACTTTGGAGTGCTCTGGCAAGAAAGAGGTTTTATGACTTCTCATGGAACCAAGATTCAGCATGGTCTCCTCATTCAAGCTCTGTTAGAAGCAATACATTTACCGACAGCTATCGCTATCATGAAGTGCAAAGCACATACGAAAGTTACTGACATTATTTCCCAAGGTAACGATCTAGCAGATCGAACAGCCAAGCTCACAGCTCAGACTCCAGACATTCCAGTTAACATGACACAGACATCCACTCCAGATCCGATTACATGTATGACAGTTAAGGACCCCACTCAAGATGTCATAGATATCCAGTTACATGCTACTCCTGAAGAAATTAAGAAATGGTCCGAACAAGGAGGGGTCCAGACAGATCAGGGATGGGTGACGAAGGGAAAGGCCATATGGTTTCTCCCCGACTCTATGGTTCAAGTCATTATCAATACCGCACATAGTCCAGCACATCTAGGAGAAAAAGCTATGTTAGACAGTATCCAGAACCTTTGGTTTAACAAGCACTTACGAGCTGCAGCCAAGCAGAAAGTCCGTACTTGTATGATATGTTGCCAGTTCAATCCAGGTAAAAGTGTCCCGGTGGAACAAGGTGGATTCCAGCCTCCTGACCACCCTTTTGAAGTCCTCCAGATGGATTATATTCAGATGGAGCGATGTCGAGGTTTCAAGTATGTCCTCGTAGTTGTATGCGCTTTGTCCAGGTGGACAGAAGCATATCCAGTTCCAGATTACACAGCAGCGACCACTGCCAGGCAGTTGGTTCGTGAATTCTTCCCCCGTTATGGACTCCCTAGGGTCGTGTATTCTGATAACGGCCAGCCATTCTCATCTGAGCTAATGAAGCATGTTTCCCTTTTGTTAGGGTACCAGTGGAAGTTCCATTGTGTACGCCATCCTGAAGCAGCCGGTCTCGTAGAGAGACATAATCAGACCCTAAAAATTCGAATTGCTAAGATATGTCAAGAGAAAGGTGTAGACTGGCTAGTTGCCCTGCCAGTTGCTTTATTCTTCATGCGCATGGTCGCACATTCCAGATCAGGTCTGTCCCCTTATGAGGTCGTATTCGGCCGCCCCCCAAATATGTGGGGTACACCTAGACCCCGCAGTATTACAGATGTTTCAAGTAATATGCTGACAGATTACCTAGCTTCCTTGATGTCTGCCCTACACTCTTGTCGTTCACAGGTTGCCGCTGCATTTCCAGACAATACTGAAGTGAAACCGCATGAGGTCATCCCCGGGGATCTCGTTTTGGTCCGGAATTTTGATCGTTCAAGTCCGCTGGAGCCCCGCTGGAAGCAACCTCAACTAGTCCTTTTGACCACCCGTACGGCCGTGAAGTTGGAAGGCCGCAAGGGTTGGGTCCACCTGTCTCATGTCAAGAAATTCCATGGACTCCGTAACAAAACTTTTGCCAAGAACATTTCAAAGGATTGTTCCATTTCGAAAGACTGCCCTATTCTCAAGGACTGTCCCGCTACTGACTTTGAAATCAAGCCCTCCCTGTTAGAGACAACTCCTCAGCAGGAGTATAAGTTGAAGCTCCGGTCTAGTAAAATAAGTCAGCCAGTTTAATTGTCTAAGTCCCCCTCGGGTGAAACGGTTAGACAGGTATCTGACATGTATGAGATAGACCCCCATAGTGAGAGAGTTAGTCAAAACTCTATTCGATGTATCGTTTTTCTAAGTTTTCTATTGTTTCTAAGTTTGATGGTTACCTGCACAAGTTATGCATTGCATTTATGTTTTCCAATTTCTCATGTAAATAAGTTTTCTAATGCTACAGTAGAGCACACATTTAGTGATCTGCCTCCTCACGAGTTATCCTATCGTCTTGCTATGAGAAATAATACATTCATCAGAATGTTACACTATTCACACCAGACCAGCAATGCTACTAATTGTTGGGTGTGTGGTCGACTTCCCCCTTTCCAGACACCGAAGGGAGTTCTGCCACTCTTTCCTTATCCGTTTTCACATAATGGTTCTTGTGGAGCATGGTCCATGTTAACGTCATCCTCAAATGATATGTCCCTTCTGAATAGAACATGTTTTCCAGACAAGCAAGGTCTCTCCCATAGAATAGGGTTAGATCTAGAAAATGAAGTTTATAATTTAGGTAATTATTCTTCGAATTTTATGGTCCTGAATGTTCAGTCTGATACTACTCCAGATTTGCCTGCTATTTCAGTACTACCAGTCAAAGGCGAATTATGTGTCAGAAATAATGGTTCCGCACATGTAGGACATAGTGATTGTATTACTACTGTCGAGTATAGTGACAGTGGGAAATCTATTTTCAAAGCTTCACGTCATTCTTATTTTGTTTGTGGTCAGACCGCATATGTTCGTCTGCCCCTCGATTGGGATGGAACATGTTACATTGCCTTCCTACTGCCACCAGTTTTTCTAGCCCCATCTGATTATCATAGAAACACACATCTAGTACACGTCAGACATAGAAGGGAGATTGAGTCCCCAATTGTCGATCAAACTGAAACTGCTCTAGAACAGTATACAGACTTCAATAGAGGTTTCTTCTTCTTTATAGGCCCTATCCAGAATAGTAAGTTAATACGTAGGTTAACCAGGACCCTTGAAGCAGTAGTGAATGAGACTACTTCTGCTCTAGGTAACTTAACCGAAGAGCAATCTGCTATGAGATTTGTCGTGCTCCAAAATCGTCTCGTTCTTGACGTCATACTGGCCGATAGAGGAGGAGCATGTAGAGTCATCGGATCTAGTTGCTGCATTTTCATTCCTAATAACGCGCCGTCTGTTTATTCAGCTATAACCAGACTTCATAAAATTGCCCATCAGTTACACCAGAATCCAGGCACCTGGACATGGTCCGGTTGGCTCTGGAGTATAATTTCTGCCTGGGGATGGAAAGTATTGTCATTTCTAGGTATTGCAGTAATGATCATATTCAGTTGCTGCCTCTGTTTACAATGTGGCCCTGCGATTTGCGGCATTTGTGCTACATCCTGTATTCCAAGTCCTAGTCCTAAGTCCCGTTCCAAGACAATTCGAGACGAGCAAATGATGCTATATGAAGTGATAGATGGTATCATGAATATAGATGTTTCCTGATGGAAACGTAGGGCACAAGGAGGGAATGTGGAAAAGTAAATTTTGCCATGTTGTATGTGCCTACGTGTTCCCCATCTTATGTTGTATGTGCATGATCAATATGCATATGTATTCCCTTATGATCGATTAAAGACGCAAGTATAGTTGTGTCCATCTCTAGTATGCCAGTTTCCAGTCTTCGTGAATACAACGAATATCAGGCCTATGTAAAGCTACGTTGCCACGTTTTACAGTGTGCACGTTAATTCATTGAATTGTCCCCGTTTCTAGGCCTCAAAAGGGCCCGGACTCAGATTCAGCTCCTGTTTCCTGAACCCTCTCCGAGGAGCGATACAGCCCCCACCTGTATCCCTGACCCTTAGCTTACTTCCTGCCTCACAGTGCCCGGCTCGGCCTGGCTCTGCCGCCAGTCTGCCAAGAATATGTTATGATTCTAGTTATCAGTCCAGCTCTCCTCCTCTGCATTCCTAAGCTACTGAATCGCATCAATAGTTTCAGTCATGGTCTAGCCTTTACGTCTCCATGTAAGAGAAATACTGTATTAATGGTCATTTAATATTCCTCAGCACGCACTACATGTAGAATAATGCATGCATCAGTCTTAGTGTCTGTTAGCCTTTGCCCTGATAACTTCTGGATTCTATCAACATGTTCTCTAAACATCAGATACTAGATATGCTTAGGTACATGTCGCTCTGACTCTCCAGACTATTAGTCTCTTCTTCTAGCGCAGAAGTCATAGCCCCCAGTTTTTCCCTAGTAACACGTCATTGCCAGCTTGCGCGCACCACTAGGTCAGAGGTCCCGGCTCCTTAGGTAGCCCCCTCCATGTTTCCGCCCCATTTATGACCTATTCTGTTACGTTTACATCACATGTCTATGTACACGCCTCTTGTTACACCTACTTACTGCCTTATCTTTCGCGACTGCTACGAACTCCGCCCACTGCTACGCCTACTGTATTAACTGTAATGCTATTGTTTAACTATAAATATTGTGCACTGTTATTAAAAGTTGCCACTCTTGCCCAGATCCTGCCCCCCGGCAGCTGCCATCCCATTCCCATGCAGGCTGTCCTGTTGCTGTCCTTTATGCTTAATTAAAGCCTGTCAACTCTAGCTACCTCGTATCTTGACTCTTATTTATTGAGCTATCTATTTGTATGAGTATCCTGAAAAATAGTACCGGTAATTAATTATTTATTTACCACAAAGGGGTTAACATTATGTACAGTGCCCCGGGGGCACAATTGGAATGTGCACCTATTTTTAATTTTTTTTTTGCTCCTCGGGGCCCTGTAGTATTACAGAAGAAGCTGTAGATGATTATAATACACCACCTTCTGTAATACAGATAGTGCCGAAACATACAGCACTGGCATATGCAAATGAGGGAACCACTTTGCCCCTGCTTCCGTGCTGTATTATGGATCCTGGCTCAGTGGTAAAGAGGCCATCAGGAAGTACATTGACTGTGTTTCACAAAAAGGTAGGGTGCAATCATTGCACCCTGTGAGGGCAGCCCTCTGGGGGAGAAAAAAAGGTCCTGTGCCCCAGCCCCCAGATATCTCATTGAGCCTCAAGAAGTGCACACACTCCTCCTGAAACCACTCATCCTTAGCAAAAATCGAACTTGTCACCGAGCTTTCTCTGGAGCTGCCCCAAAGATATGGAACTCTCTTCCACCGGATGTACGCAGAATCTCTTCAACGACTGCTTTCAATTTGGAAGCCAAAAGATTCCTAATGAACACATTTTTGCCTTAATTGGGTCTAGGTTTCTCCTGCTCGAATTCATTGATCCTATAACCATTGTATCATCATTTGATGCTGCTCGCCTTTACTGCATTGTGTGCCCCCCCTCCTAGCCCGCTATATTCCTGCTATTGTATTACTCTCCTTGATTCGATTGTCTGGGAATTGTGTGATTTGTTCCTGTTGTGTATTCTTACTTGATGTCGATATTGGATTCATGTCCTTCCTTCCATTCTTTTGTAAAGCGCTCTGATATCCTTCGGGATCATGTTTGCGCTATAGAAAACGTTATAAATAAATAAATAAATAAATAAACTGCAAGTGGGTGCAGTCACTTCCTGCACCCACCTGGAGCAGGGTCCATGACCCCCCCCTCACCCACCACCCTTTGACGTGCAGGCATGTGTGAAGTGCAGGCATGTGGTGCCTGCATGGTGAAAGAAGAACCGTCTGCTTCAAGCAGCTGGTCCGTCTTTCTCTAATGCGCTGCCCCCAGGGCAGGCGTGAGTTTGCGTCTGCCTTGGAGCCAGCTATCAGTAATAGGGCACAATGTCCCTGTTTGTGCCTGGTGCACCAATTTCAAGTTCAGGGACAGTGTGCCCTATTTGTAATAAGGCCCCTTAGCTTCATTTATTGTAAATGACAGATCCTAAGTAGGCCAATCTGCATCTGCAGATCTTTTGTGGCGCACGTGAAAGCTACAGCTGTGGAAAAATCGCCAAGACGATGCATTTGTTTAGAAATTTGGGGTGAGATATATGAAAGGATTTACAATTGCAAGCCCTGCGAGTGACTTGGTTTGCAACTGCAAAAGGCCTTTTTTGAATCTGCAAAACTCGTTTTACAAGTCAGAAAAGTTTTTCTGACCCGTGAAAGGAGTATTGCAACCCATAACTGATTCCAGTTTGGAAGGGACGTAAAGGGGGTGCTCCGTCCAAACTGCAATTAGGTATACATTGGGTTTGCAAATACAATTACGATCACTATTGCACTGTTAGCAAAACCTCAAAGAAGGTGGTAACCGATTCACAAAGGAAACTGGGTCCCCTTGTGTTGAACTACGTTGAGTCTGCCGCACACCCCGCCCTCTGCCTCTCTGAACCCCGCCATTTTTGCTCACGCCCTATCCCCGCCCATTCAGCTGATAGGCTGGCCTCCGCCTCTCTGACCCTTGCCCCTTCAGCTCAAATAATGTCATTGGCTTGTCAGCTGAAATATTGTTGGGCCCCAGATTATTTGGCATCTATGAGATGAGGCTCAACCAAACACTGGGAGTGTGGAAGAAACTCCCAAAATGTTGAGCCGTAGATATATATATATTTTTTTAAGTCCAAATAAATAGTGCTTCCCCCACTAAAAGCACTCATCTTTATGAGCAAAAAAAGTTGGGCTCCAGGCTATGAAAGGATTGGTCGGTAGCAGGGCTGGATGTAGGCCTGGTGGAGCCCGGTGCAACAATGTTGTTTGGCGCCCCATATGATCTCCTCCCTGGTTTTCCTCACTACCACCCAGCAAAAGTGCCCCTCATATCTCTTTAGTGCTTCTCTCAAATAACTTTTTGAAATGTATTTATTTATACTGAGTTTTATATAGTGCAAACTTGAGCCAAGGTATCGAGTATCAGAGCGCTTTACATAGCACCAGTTGCGTTACATGAGGACACATTCATTTTTTATTCGGCACGGGGAGATTAAGGGCCCGATGTAGGTAGGATTGATTTACCGATTCATAATTACCGAATTTTACCGATTCGGTAATTATGAATCGGTAAATCAGAGGGGTGGGTATGTAGGTATTCCAAATTTGCTGGAATACCGAATCGGAGAAAAATCGGTATTTACCGATTCGGTAAATACCGATCGGTAATGCCCATTCATTCCTATGGGCTTTGAAGCCCATAGGAATGAATGGGCATTAATACCGAATTACACAAGGGTGCAGGGGGTGTCACTTTGACACTCTCTGGCCCCCCCAAAAGAGGCTTGGGTGCCATGTGGCAGGCATACCTGCCCTAAGGGCAGGTCTGCCTGTCATATGGCATAGGTGCGCATGCACACATGTGCATGCACACCGGAATCGGTATTTTACCATCAAATTGGATTTGATGGTAAAATACCGATTCGGTAAGGCTTGTGGGACTCAGAAGAGTCCCACCTACATATCAAATTTACCGAATCGGTAAAAATACCGATTCGGAATTTTACAGAATCGGTAAATTTACTGATCGGTAAATTTACCGATTCTGTAAAATTCAGTGCCCTACATACCATTTCTGCAATACCGGTCGGTAACGGCCGAAAATACCGTTTTTCGGCCCTTACCGACCGACCTACATCTGGCCCTAAGTGATTTGCCCAGAATGACAGGATATTCAGCATCGTTGCCGAGACTCAAACCCAGTTTCCCAGATTCGAGGTCGACTGCCCTAGCCGTTAGGCCAACTCCTCTCTTTGTATCAAAGCACTTTTAACCCCATCGCCGCGGGGCTAATCCCCCCGCAGCGCGGGGAGGGGTGCCGCGCGCGGCGCTGCGGTGCTGATGACGAGCTCGGCTCGTCATGCAGCACGGTGGCGCTGTGCTGATGACGAGCTGAGCTCGTCATGGCCACGCCCGCTCAATGGAACGCCCAGCACAGCAGGGGAATTATCCCCGTGTGGGCGTTCCGCGGAGGTCATGACGAGCTGAGCTCGTCACCAACACAGCGCCACCGTGCTGCATGACGAGCTGAGCTCGTCATCAGCACGCAAGAGGTTAAAGCCTGGCTTTACTAATGCACATTAAATAAAGATCTGTTCTTTGCAGCAGCCATAAGAACCCTCTGCACTACTGTATGGGGAGTCATAACTCCCACTAGACAAAACTCCTTTCTCTCTCTCTCTAGCAGGAACATTAATCACAAGAGATACCTTGCAAATGTGATTATGTATTTATTAGACCTTACTGGCCTTTAAAAGCATGTCTGTCTGCCCGTCGCCAGGCTCCCATTACACAGCTGGCATTGGCTACAGCCTTGTGCTTTCTTTCTCTTTGATCACTATCAGCGGCCTTAGTCCGTCTTCTCACGGAGCGAAGTGACGTCATTGTTTACAGACAAAAGCACAGTACAATGTGCGCGCTAGTCGCAGCTTATGGTAGGGACAGAACGAAGCTGCTGCGATGACTGGTGAAGGTACAAGCACGTCATGTGTTCTGCAGTGCCAGACCTTAATTTGTGCAGGTGTGCATTGATACTCATTTTTGGCTGTCAGGACTTTTTTTTTCAGCCAAAACGTGGACCCAGAGCAAAAAGAGAGAAAGGGGGAAAGAAGAATGAAGAGAAAGATAGTCAAAAAGTGACAGCCTGAGAAAACAGCGAGTTAGAGCTGGGGGAGCCAGGTTCGAGTCCGGGCGCGGGCTCCACATCACGTGATTCTGGGCAAATCACTTAATCTACCCGTGTGCGTACAACAATTAAATTTGTCAGTTTGTAATGTAACTTTGGGTAGAGTTCGCCCTATAAAAAAAGCGTAAAAATAAATAAAGAACCTGCAAAACTGAAAGAAAGAGAGGGGAAGTTTAGGGTGGCGGAAGATAAAGTCCTGAGAGTAGCCAGCCTTTAGCTTCAGCGCCAGTTGAGCGTTGTTAACAAAACGTTTGGGCCCATGCATCAATTTATTTTGCTAACTGAGCAGTGTATTGTATTTCATTTTGGATCACGTTGCCTTGTATTTAAAATTGGGTGGGTGGGGCGGACGGACGCACACACGTGTCCCCTACTGTAGTGGTCGTGGGCCCTAGGCCCACATGCTACAAGAACTGCGACACAGACACCAGTTGTACAGTGGGTTAGTGAGCCACGAGCACGTGCGCTCGGCTCCTTTTATTGACTGATGTCACGTGCCTCGTGACATCAGTGGTGGGTGGGTGTTTAGTGTAGGCTTACATTGTTAACCCTTAACAGTGTCAGCTATGACACTACATTCCTCCCAAACTTTAATAAAAATTAAGGAAAAGCACAAAGTCCAAGCCTGTGGGAGGAAGTACATAAATATACAGTAATTACAAATTTACAGTGAGTCTCTTCAGCTGCTTGCTTGATGACGGTGATGGAAATTGCTGCTGAGACTATTTCTTCTTGGCTCGACGTCCTGGTTCTCGGTGGGCGTGTTCTTCTTTGCTTGCGCCGTGGACGTGTGGTGGTCAGTCCACGGAGATCTTGCTTTTGAGGATGACGTCAAACAGGATGACCAGAAGTTAGACTTGGATGATGTTGTCTTCAGCTGGTCCGTCGGTTTCTTCACTGTAGGCAGCTTGGCTTCACTTTTCAAAGGGTGGAGTGTTCGAAGGACATTCTTCTCACTAGGACGCCCCTCTTGCGGGTGTTCTCCTGCCACGAGATATCACCGGAGGCCCTTTTACCAGGTTTCCACTGGGCCGGGTATTATTCCACAGCGTTGCTCCAACTCCACAGTCTGCGTGTGAATGGAGGAGTTGATGGGGGTACTACCTCGCAAAGTCCGTAGCTCCACCTGAAGGGTAGTTGTTAACTCTTGCCTTTGCGCACAAGTTCCTCATCTTCCCGGGACGTGCAGGTTAGACGGCGATGGACTCATCTCTCGTGTTGGGACCCTCTGCCACCGGTGTCCCTGAGGCCTTTGCCCCTTGGATCTCCACGGGCTGGTGTGGATTGGTCAGTTCTCCTTGTTCAGGACATCTGAGCTCCCTCAGCTTCCAGACTTCCGCTCAATCCCAAAGGTGGGTGTTGCCAATGGTCCGGCCTGTGCTCTCCTACCGTCCACGGGTCATCGGGGTCTTGTGAATAGGTGCCTGTTCTGTTCTTGGTGCTATCAGTGTTCTCCAGGACGTGCGGGTCACTGTACACGATGTTGTGGTGTGTCACCTCTTCTTCTTCTTGTAGGTGTGTGGACTTGTTACACCTCTCTTCACCTTTTCCAGAATTTGTTGATGATGGCGTCGTGCCACATAACTTCTTCTTCAGTTCTCTTCTTTATGGCATCGTGCCACTCTTCTCCTTTTCACGACACAGTGCGGTCACCTTTCTTCCTTTGTCTTGCTGACCAGGCTTCTTCAAGCAGCGTGCACTCCGCCTGTTTCCATCTGGTCTTGTCCTGTCTTTAGGACACTGTCTTCTCTCCACTCTTCGGTGACTGGACCTGTCATTACGATCTTCTCTCTTGCCTCCTATGACTTCCAGTTACTCTTGGTGTTGCGTCCGTCTCTCCGGGTCTTCTGATCTCTCGGTACACGGACGTCTTCTGGCAGGATGTATTCATCCTGACTTGGCAGAATTTCTTCTTTCATTTCTGGCGATCATTTTGGGTGATCGGCTTTTGTTTGGGCGCCCCTCTGGCTTGTCGGATCATCCTTTTTCTTGGGCGATCTTCTTTGCTACCAGATGGGGTGGACAGCTTGCTCTTCGTGAGTTTTCTTGCTATCCGCGACCGTTGGGATCGCTATTGGTTCTGCTGCAGTGCTTTTGCGTTGGCGCAGTTTCTCCTGCGCTCTTCGTGTGCTCTGCTTTTCCGGAGGGTTAACTTCACCTCTCCATGGGCCTTCTCCAGTGGATGCACTTCTCGTGCTCGCTTCCGGTGAGGTTCTTTAGCTTCTTGGGGCGTTCACCTTGCTTGGTTGTTTCGCCTCCTTTTGGCTGCGGGGTAACTTTGCGTTACTCTTCCGGTGCACGTCAGTGTGCAGTGTAGTGGCAAGTTCTTGCTTCACTTGGTACCGTCGGGATACATCTTCAGTGTAGCTTTGTTCCTTGCGGTTCATTGGATTCTTTGCCGTTGTCGCTCTTCCACTTGCGTGTCGCACTTTTCTTCTTCACACTTGGGTACTTGCCTCGCACGTCTTCTGGTGCTTTGGGTGTGGCTTCCTTACTTTCAGGCGCTGTCTTGTACTGTCCGCGTCCGGGGTACACTTGCGCTCTTCCAGTCGGTTGCCTTTGGATCTTGCTGCTTGCGGTAAACGTCTTGACTCTTCCTCTCCGTCCAGCGTGAGGTTGTCTTCATCTGCGATTGCAGTGATCACCTGTGGCCACAGGCGTCACTTCTGCCGCGGTGTTGGGTCTCCGTCTTGATCCGCGTCGCTGCAGGCTTGCTCTTCCTGTAGGCTGTCCCTTGTGCTGTCTTGTGCTTGTTTGTTCTGGTGGCTTCTTTTGGGGTGCACCGCGCACCAAAGTCCACTAGATGGCAGTGTAGGCTGGATTTCTTTCAGCAGCTGCTTACTTTCTCTTGGTGACTTTCTTCCCTGAAGTTTTCTTTTTTTGCTGCCCCAGTTTGCAGGACCTGTTGTTTTCCATGGAGTGTCCAGGACAGGAAGAGGGGGCTGGAGTCACTGCTGGCCACAGGTAAGTCCCATTTAATTGTGCTGTTTAGCTTAGTGGCAGTATGGCAGAAGAATGTTGTTGGTGCGAGGGGGGGGAGGGCAGAGGACAACTCCTGGGAGCTGCTGCCTCCAGGATGCATGGGCCGCGTGGGGGGGGCTGACGCTTTCTTTTGTGGCTGCGTGCTTCGCTTTTCTTTTCCTGGCCCCACACAGCAGGCAAAGTGTTCACGGCTGCCAGGGGTCGTGTCCGCTCCCGCGGTGCTGGTGTGCACCGCTAATTGTTCCCAGTGCCGGCAGCTCTTCACACGCTGCCGGTCACTCGCCACTTCATCTAGGCAGCATCCCTCATCAACGCGGGTGGGCTCCGCTTCACCATTTTCACTCTCCCCGCCCGCGGCAGCTCCTCTGCTCACACGCTGCGCGGGTCCGGGGAGAGGGGACGCTTCCCGCAGGCCGCGGGTAGGCTCCGCTGGCTCTGCTGTATTTAATGTTTACTGTAGGGCACCATGGCCACGCGGGTAGGCTCCGCTGTCGGTCCGCAGCGCCTCGCAGCACCTCACACGCTGCAGGCGTTGTTCTTCACCCCGCCGCCGCACTGCTCCATGCTGCGCAGCGGGGACGCTGCAAGCAGGCCACGGGTAGGCTCCGCTGGCGCTGCTATGTTTTCATTGTATTTCACCCTCGCCGCGGCCGCCTCTCATCACACACGCGGCGCGGCAGGGGACAGCAGACGCAGAAGGCAGGCCGCGGGTGGGTTCCGCCGTTCTGCTTTTAATTAAGGTTAATTCACGGCTGCTTCGCGCCCGGCGGGGCGCCTGACCATGCGGGTGGGCTCCGCCAATGTTTAATCGCAGGGGGGATCGCTCCTGGCATCCGCGACCCCCCAGGGGCATTCGCAGTCCCCGGGCTCACCTCCGGCCTACGGGCCTTTTCTTCCGCTGCGGCCGTGGTGGGTGGGCACTGCACGGTCCGCTCTACTCGCAGGGGGCACAGTCACGGGCCACTCCTCGCAGGGGGCACAGTCGCGGCCGGTGCAGGTGGGCTCTGTCCGGTTCGCTTTTCATCGGTGACTCGGCCCGGGGCACAGCAGTCGCCCCACTGGCCTCTCGGCGGCCTCACCAGGGGGTGCCCTTCACACGGGCAGCATATCCTCCCCTTTCGCAGTGGCTGCGTCGCGTGGAGTTCGAAAACACTCCCTCGTCGCCATTGTAGTAGTGTGGGGCCCTAGGCCCACATGGTGGAAGAACTGCGACACTGACACCAGGGGTATAGTGGGTTAGTGAGCCACGAGCACGTGCGCTCGGCTCCTTTTATTGACTGATGTCACGTGCCTCGTGACATCAGTGGTGGGTGGGTGTTTAGTGTAGGCTTACATTGTTAACCCTTAACAGTGTCAGCTATGACACTACACCTACCTGCTGAACAGCTTTGACAAAGCCTCGCCCAGTGCTGCCGATAAATATGTGGTAGCGCGTGGGTGGGAAATGAATGAGCTAAAATGAAAACTCTTCATTGCAACACAACTGAAGGTTTGAAGAACTGGTCCGCAGGGGTTGCTACGGAATGAAAGCAGAGACAGGAGAGGGAGTGCGGCTGCCCATAGAAACCTGCCGTGTCAAAGGCAATGGTGTGGGCTTTGTAGAATTGAAAACGTTTCCTCGAGTTTCAGACAGAAACACAGAAGGTGGTAAGATTATCACTAGTGCAAGCGTCCCTTGCACACTCGGAACAGGTGCAAGGCGGGAGCAATGCAAGACACCCACCCCAAGAAAACACAAGCAAGTCAAGATGACCGCCACATGCTCTGGTAAAGAAAACACACACACACACGCACGCAGGCACGCACACACGCCCACACACACACACTTTTCTAAGGACAGTGGTGTAGGAAATATATATTTGTTCTTTAGTAGAGAAGAAATCAATCAGCACATACTTCATAACCCTGCCAGAGGATGTCACCCGAAACTTGGCTTGGCTATCTTAAGGAGTGCTTGTGACCAACCCAGGTCACATGTCAACCTGCCTGACACGGCACAATGTCCTATTAGGTTAATAAATGCACCAGCTCTGACCTCATGTCATAAGAAAGTATTGTTTACATTCATAAACTTTAAACTAGCACATCAGTGCATTGTGGGATTTGTAGTCCTTAAAATGTTATAGCAGAAAAATGTTTGTAAAAGGAAAGCAGTGAAAATTAGTTTTCCTATGTCGAACCTCACCTCACAAGGACTTTATCATCATACCCCTTTAACACCTTCGCTGCGGCGGCTATTCTGCCGCAGCGCTAAGGGGGCGGGGGGCTGCGCGGCGCACCCATGCTGGTGACGGAACCGCTCCGTCACCAGCCTCGGTTGAGCTGTGCTCATGACGGAGCGGTTCAGTCATGGCCCCGCCCGCTCAATGGAACGCGCCGCGCAGGCGCGAAATCAGCGCTGCGCAGGCACGGCGAGCGGGCCATGACGGAACCGCTCCGTCATCAGCACAGCGCCACCGCGGCTGAAGACGGAGCGGTTCCGTCATCAGCGCAGAAGAGATTAATCCAGTCTCACACAAGATTTGAAAAAGAGCACCAACTTTCAACTATACCAAATGGGAGTAGCAAGAGAGGGGTTCAAATTAAGAACCTGCCGCTCCCTGGATTTGTATTTTTATCAGACAAGGGGTGCTGTCCGAGGGCAGTACCCCCCCAGACACACCTCTGTCTTCGTCCATGGCTAGACATATCCAACTGCCCAGTTGCTTTTGTCTACACTGTGCAGGGGTACAAAAGAAACCTGATCTATTTTCCTATCGAAGTATAATGGCTGATCATTATTGAAGGCTTGATACACTTCCTTTTTTTGCTTATTTCATTCCAGCTAGAGGAGAATCCCAGATGGTGAAGCATGCCACCAGCGAAAATGAATCACTCTACTGAAAAACGAATTCCTCGTGTGTCTCTGCTAATTAATAAGTATGGTAATGTGAAGCATTGCAAGTAGATAGCATCAGGATTGATATGTATTTGTGTGGAAGCTTAGAACGGTAGAATAATATTGGTGTAGGTTGAAAGGTCAGTGACATTTGCACTGTCAACCCAGACCAAAAAGTCCATCCAGGTTAACCCCTTGTGTGCTATTTGTAGTAATCAGGGTTCCCAAGGCCTACATGCACCGAAGTTAACCCACTTACACTCAAGAACTGTTGGCACGGAAACTGTAAAAGGCAAAGAACAGGTTTATTAAGACCCCATGGGGTGGTGGTACACTCAAACAGCACCCTTCGGTAATGCAAGAGGTATCACACCGAACACCGGTGTGACCCCGATTTATATGCAGTTTTGGGGCAATAAAAGGTAGGCGGCACAAGTTTAGGACGCATTTATATACATATATGGTCATGTTTTGGAACACTGCCAGCTCATTGGAGGGGGCACAACTCCGCTGGTCAGTTTGGCGCACATTCCTGAAGGCTTACTGGTCAGTTTGGACTGCGCATGTGCAAGCTTGACCAGTACTAACAATAGCCTGTTGCTGGGCAGACTGAAGTGGTCAGTGGAACGGACAACGGACTAAAGGGGCACGCCGGCCACGAGGCCGCTTATGGTCTAAGATGGCCGCCGCAACATTCAAAATGGCGTTTTCATACATAGCCAAGTTAAGGAGGACAGCGTGTAGTTTCAGCTAATCGCTAACGCGGCCATGCCAATTACGACAGACGACCCTTTTAGCGTTTAGCTGAATCTACCTCATAGTGAACATAATCAGGATGTTCGTCCTCGATGTCTATTAACATTATTTGTGTTACTTCCTTATGAAGCATCATTTTGTCATGAGCAAGAGCTCGTCTTGATGGTATGCAAGCAGATAGACACATAGAACATAAGGCTGGGCCACATTGAATACATAGGCATATGAAAAACATTGCTCCCACAATTATACATAGAATTGTCAACAGTTTCCAGCCCCAGGTAGCAAGCATGGACCAGAACCATCCTGAAAGTGTCCAAGTTCCATTGTCCGGATGTATCTCAGCTGCGATCTTGTGGAGCTTGGATATGGCATCATAAACAGATGGAGAATTGTCCGGAATGTATACACAGCAGCTGCTTCCGATGATTCTACATGCCCCCCCACGATCAGCCAGAACTACATCCAACACCATCCTAATTTGGAGCGTAACAATTCTAGAAATCTGTAGTTCTTCAGTGATGTTTCCCAAGGCAATGGCAGTGTCATTCGCTACAGCCTCAACAACACGTGTCAGTCGTCTTATTTTCCGGCTGTTCAGTGCAGCCCCCACGAAGGAAAATAGTCCCAAATTGAAGTCCACATACTGTTGCAAAGCAGTATCGGTTTGGTCTATGTCATCCAAAACAACAGTCCGTTTAACCCTATTCAGGACGAAATCATGATACAAAGTATAATCATTGTGATACATTGGTGGGGCAATGAATACAGGAGGTAGCACAAACGATACATAGCAAGTGCCCAACCATCCCAATGGAAGCTGATGGTAACCCTTCGTTCCACAAATGAAGTACGTGTTTCGTGATGCTACAAATGAGATGCCATTCGGACTATCAAAAGTAAGGGTAGTGTTACATTCGCTTCTCCCCACTGCAATCGAACCCTTATTCCTAATACACAAATCGGCTTTAGTGGCAATAACATTAATAACATGTGCGCTGGATACATTTACATTTCTCTGGTTGCTGTACACACGTGGGGCAGACATATTATCAGGCCTGTACTCCTCCCATTCAAATCGAGTACCCTCAGCCCGCGGAAACCCATCCTTGTCATGGGTACATACTTTGTTCAAACGGAAAAGCACCCCCCCTTTGGTTGGCCATCTCAAGGTAAAGAGGAGGGTGTACCAGGCGTTACATGATCCATTGTGTGAAAACGGGAGTGGAATGAGTGGGGTGCCCCCTCTTTTCTGGTGCCCTGGCAACATCCCACACACCCAGCAATTTGAGGTATTAGTCATATTATGTGTGTGATGAAGAATCTGAATAAAACTGTTATTCAGATAGGTCTGCCGATGTCGTTCTTCGTGATAGGGTAATGTAAAGTGAAAATGTTCAGATGGAGCCGGGGTAGTCGGCAGCAAATGTTCACGTACCGGCACCACTAGTTCAACTACCCAGGCTATTACAGCTATCACCACAATAGTCAGAACAAAGAGAAAGGCACCCAATATTCGTTTATCTCGTGATGCCGTTGATTCCATAGTTCAGGAATACTCGTGCAAAAGTCTCAAATAGCACAAATTGTTCACAGAGCCTCAGATACACGTACGTGTATACCTAAAAAAAGAAAAATGCGGTGCTGAACTCCGAGGTAGCCGTTGTTTTCTTCTCCGGGCCAAGACGGGTGTCGCTACACTGGCAGAACTGATCCCGCCCCCTTGGAATTCCCGGTTTCCGTTTCATAACCCTGGAGCGGTAACCAACCAGTCATTAAAAAATACAAAAAATCTTCTTATCGAGGACGCAAGTTGTAGCGCTCTCGTCCGGCAACAGCGTGGTCCGGGAAGGCTCCCTCAACTTCGGCCGACGTCACAGCTGGGCTCTTTTCTTTCTCCAAAATCTCCTTGTAGTCGGTCAGCACAGCAGGGGTCACCAGATCCGGAGAGACACGGCGGCAATGTGTCGAATGCACCCACCGCTTCCTGTTGGTCACTCGTACAGCTGTTCGGGTTGCAAGGAGGACCTGTTCGGGGCCTTTCCACCTGGGCTCCAAACTGCTTGCCCTCTCAAACGACCGAATCATGACGTGATCCCCAGGACGGAGATCATGGCCCTCTCCAGTAGAGTTGTCAGGGAGCGCTTCTCGAACCTGTTGATGAATAGAGAGTAAATCATTTGTTAATCGTGCCAAATAGTCGTTCATCATAACACAAGGCACATCATGTATTAATCGCGGCTTAGGCACCCCCCAAATATTCATGGGGCGCCCAAACACCACCTCATAGGGGGTAAGGCCAGTTTGTGAATGGGGTACTGATCTAAGAGAGAGCAGTGCTAGCGGCAAAGCGTCTGGCCACTTCAACGATGTAGATGCCACAATTTTGGCCAGCTTAAGTTTCAACGTAGCATTGTACCGCTCAACCAGACCTGCCGACTGCGGGTGGAATACAGCGTGGAACTTCTGCTGAATCCCTAACCCCTTCAGTACATACTCCACAATCTTTCCGACAAAATGAGGCCCATTATCGCTCCACAGAAATTTGCAAACTCCAAAGCGAGGAAAGAATTCCTTAAGCAACACCTTGGCTGTTGTCAAAGCCGTATTGTCTTTCGTGGGGAAGTCCTCAACCCATTTACTAAAGGCACATACCACCACTAGGACATACTTCAGGTTGTTGCAGCGCTCGAGTTGGATATAATCCATTTGGAGTACCTCAAATGGTGCAGAAGGTGGAACGAACCCTCCTTTCGGAGTATGGGTCCCCTTTCCGGGATTGTGTTGTAAACAAACCAGGCAGGTCTGCACTACTCTCTTCGCAGTATTAGCGATCTCAGGATGTTCCCAAGCTCGTGTTAACAGCCGAGTAATTGCAAGAGCTCCGACATGCGCCAGTCCATGTGTCATCTGGACCATCGCCTGCAAGTAAGCCGCAGGCAATTTCCATTTCTCCATGTCTTTGCTTCTCCAACAACCCTCGTCATCTAGTACCCCATCTGTTGCCCATGCCGCAAGTTCAGATTCAGTAGCTGATTTTTGAATGTCCAATATTTCTGCTCTAGCATCACTCCATCGCTCAGCCTGTGATTGTATCACATACATGGGGGAGCTAGTTCGGGACATAGCCGTTTGTCTAGCTATGCTGTCTGCAAAGGCATTTCCTTGGCCCACTTTATCCGTGATCCTTTTATGAGCACTGCATTTTACTATCGCTACTTTCTTTGGGCCAAGCAACGCATTTAGGAGATCACGCACTAGCTCTCCGTGCATAATGTGTTCTCCATGTGATGTCAGAAACCCACGCTCCCTCCAGAGTAGCCCGAAGTCATGTGCTACTCCGAAGGCGTACCGGCTGTCTGTGTATATGTTCACACATAGGCCAGCACTCAATTCGCAGGCTCTTGTCAAAGCTATCAGCTCTGCTGCCTGAGCCGATTTCTGTGGTATCCTAGCTGTTTCTACCACTGTCTTAAGTGTCGTGATCGCATAAGCTGCGGAAGTCGTGCCATCTGGCAGCCTTAAACACGATCAACCAACCCACAGTTCCCCATCCACATCTGGAAGTGGCGCATCCTGTAAGTCCACACGACCCTTTGTCTGTTCCTCGGTCAGGAAAACACAATCATGATGTTTTTCTTCCTGACCCTCCTCGGCCGGATAGGGCAATAAAGTGGCAGGGTTCAGGGTAGCGCATCTTTTTAGTGTAATATGTGGCGCCAAAAGTGTCAGCTCGTATCCCGTTAGCCGTGCACTCGTGAGGTATTGGGTCTTTGTTTGGTTTAGCAGAGCATCTACTGCGTGAGGAACTAACACCAGCAGCTTGTGCGATAACACTATTCCCTCACTCTGTCGTATGGCCACTGCCGTTGCTGCTACCGCTCGAAAACACCCAGGCAACCCTCGTGCTACAGGATCCAAAATGGCAGAGAAGTATGCACATGGTCTCTGCTTATCCCCGTGTAGTTGCACTAACACTGACAACGCGCACCCATCATTCTCGTGCACGTACAATGTGAAAAGTTTCGTGTAGTCTGGTGTGCCTAACACAGGTGCAGAACAAAGGGCCTGTCTCAACTGTTCAAAAGCCTTCTGACAATCATCTGTCCATTCTAGAGGCATTGGTGTAGCTTTGGACAATAATGCCAGCAAGGGTTTTATGATGTGTGAAAAACCCATAATCCACTGTCTACAAAAAGACGTCAATCCTATTAAGGCACGTACATCTCTCTGCGTGCGGGGGACGGGTGTATCTAAAATTGCTTGAATTCGATCAGATGTTAATGCACGCCCCTCCTTAGACAACAGATGACCGAGGTAGGTCACCTGAGGTCTACAGTATTGGAGTTTCTTTTTCGAAACCTTATGGTTGGTTTGTGCCAAAAAGGAAAGCAACGCAAGTGTACTTTCCTCACATTGTGCATAAGTGTCAGCAGCAAGCAGAAGATCATCCACGTACTGGATGAGAGCAACGCCAGACTGCAATTGAAACGAATCTAGCTGCCTTTTCAAAGCCTAGCTGTAGATGCTAGGGCTTTCAGTATAACCTTGGGGAACACGAAAAAATCTATATGATTTATTATTTAACGTGAAGCCAAACAAGTATCTGCTATCAGAATGAACAGGAATGGAAAAGAACGCATTCTTTAAATCAATTACGCTAAACGTGGTGGCCGTGGGTGGGACCAGCGTAAGCAGAGTCGTAATATCGGACACCACCGGGTATTGGGGAATGACAATTTTATTGACCTCTCGCAAGTCAATAATAAAGCGATAGACTTTGTCGTCAGCATCTCGTTTAAGGATCGGAAGAATAGGACTGTTGCAAACATTATAAGGGACCTCCTCCACAACCCCTGCAGAAATCAAATCCTGAACAATATGTGTCAATGCAAGTTCACCTTCTCTCGAGATCTTATACTGTGGTACTCATGGTAGAGGGGCCCCCTCCTTAACAGTAATGTGTATTGGTGGAATACGCATCTCTCCCACATCCGTATCCGAGGTCGCCCATAACGTATGCGGCAGAGAGGCCAAGGCTGGAATATCTGAGATGGCGTAAAACCTGTCGGGGTCAGGATAATTGTCATTCAGGATAACCCTCACTCCCTCAGGAGCGCAACGTATCGTCGCTCGAAAATATTTAAGCAAATCAATACCCAGGATATTATCTGGTGTGTGGGGTGATAACAACAATTGACCAAAACTAAAGTATTTGTCAAGACATAGTGCAAGGGGCTTGGACAATGGGCTGGGGGAGGGTGTGCCATCAAACCCTACACATGTAATCATTTCGCCAGACAGGGGAGCCCTCGGAACCAAGTTTTTCGACAAAGCGCTACGTGTAGCTCCTGTGTCAACTAGAAATTGATCAGTAGAACCCAGAATACCCGCTGTTACATATGGACCCTGCTGATCTACCGGCACTTCAACTGATTCCTTACCCCATCCTACGCAGTCCTATGCATGCACATAATCCTGATGCTCCACATTCTCACCCTCCGAAATCTGATATTGATTCCGCCTATCAAACGTGTTACGTTCATCCTGGCCACGGCCCCTCTCCTCAACCCTTCCACGATCACTTCCGCCACCTCTCGCTCCCGCATAACCTCCTCTCGACCTTCCGCCTCCTCGACCACGCTGACTACGCTGTTCGCGAAGTACCGGACAATCTTCGGCCCAATGCCCAAACTCCTTACAATAAGCGCACTGATCCCCCGCTATGTCCGTACGACCATACGACGTATTTCCTTCACCTCGTCTACCTCTATCATTCCCTCTACCCTGTGTTCCCCGAACCTGCGCCAACATCACCTTCGTTTTCAGTTCCTTCGCCTTCTTCTCTACACTTTCTTTAGCCTCCAATTCCTGCCGCTCATAGTACTGAGCCATAGTTAACAAAGACGCTGGGGTCGCCGTGGCCCAGGAACTTTCACTCGACTTCAATCGTTTTGCAATCTCCGGTAGGAGATTAGCCACATACTTATCTACAAACAGATGTCGACCCGTATCGTCTGTTAAAGATTGACCACTGTAATCATGGAATGCCTCCTCAAAACGTGTAAAGAAATCTGAAACCGTTTCATCGGGTTTCTGTTTACACGACGTTAGCATAGTCCAATCGATCTTTTTAGAGGGAACAAGCGTCTTTAATTTAATCAAAATAGCTGCCAGAAGATCTAGAATTAACTGACAAGGCTTACATGCCGGTTCCCTATCTAAATCGGCAGCATTTATTTCTTTCCATGTGCCCCCCAATATTGTTTCATCATTATTTTTACGAATCTGCCTCCACATATCAGGTGGTAAAATTAACCCAAAGAACAAATCTATATCCACAAGAGTCATCACACAAGACGAAATAGCTCCTTCCACCCCTTCATAAAATGCCGCCGGATTTTTCCGAAGATCAGGTAGAGAATTTTTCAATGCCATAACATCTGCTCTATTCCAAGGCGTGTATACCCAATTATATACAAAATACCCTTTCGCATCCTTTGACAATTTATCATCATCTGTACCTTCCCCTTTGGGTGGAACATACAAGGGCGCGGCTTCACGCATAGGCATAACATGCAACGCAGAACTCTTATCTGAACCCCGGAGAGAACACTCCTTAATCTGCTCATCAGGCGCCGACTCGGCCTCCTTTTGCCTCCTTTTCCGCTCCTCCCGTAATCTGGTCGTTTCATCTCGCAATTGGATCAATTGCTTGAATAGGTCATCGACATCTGCAAGATCAAATAAACCTTTATCCAAATTCTCACGATGCACTGACAAAGCTTTAGGTTCTAACGTATCTGAAAGATCACGATACGCGGCAACAACTTCATCCGCCAAACTAGACAAAAAGTACATTAATTCAAATTCCGACCATTTACCCCTCTCTGCAATCACCTCAGACTGAGAAACACAGTTCTTATTCACTTTACGAGCCCAACTACGTAAATGTGCGGACCTCTCCGCAGTAAACCTGAGAGCGGATACACCTTTCTTTTCCGACTTATCCTGCCCATCATCTCCCGGATCTTCAGCTGGAGCCGTCGGCGAAACGTACGGAGGCGGTGACCGATCTAGCAATGAAAAATCATCAAATTCATTATTAAGGACAGGACAAAGCGGTCGGCGAATAGGAAATTGACCAGTCGTTTGCAATTTACGTTCCCGTTCCTCCCTCTCTTTCTTCTCCTGAGCCTCCTTTTCCTCAAGCTGCAAAGCCTTATCCCGAACAGCCTTGCGCTGTTCTTTGTCCGCCAAGGCAACTTCACGCTTCATACGCTCACGCACCGCTTTCTCCCACATTCGCACACAATCAAACATGTTTTGTCTAGACCTGCGTTGAAACAAACATTGTTCTACAAACTGTACTTTACGTAAATCGAATGACCCATGTAGAGGCCATTGCAATTCAGGATCGGCCTTTGTGTACTTATGCCATAATTTACTGTACATAATAGGGGGAAGGCCAAGTTTGATGTACATCTCGCGGTTTGGTGTTCCCTCTGGGGGAGCCGGCTGTGCTTCCGCTAACCTAATTGTGGTACCCTCTCCAAGACAGCACATCCCTCGGAGTGTGCTAAAAACAGGCATGTTCAAAAAGTATCACGAAAACATGACACCGTACAAAAATGGCACTTACAGTACTTCACACAACTGTGCCGCTCAGAGGAAAAAAACAAAGTTAGAGAAACATCTCTACATGCCTGCCTATGTGAAGTGCACTACACATATAAGTTCAAAGGATCACAAATTCACAAACGTTAGCTAACTCAAGTCAAATCACAGATCGTAGGACTTCGGCAAGCGCCCGAGGACTACCTTACCGAACACAAATCATAGAACTTCAGTAAGCGTCCGAAGACTACCTTACCGAACACAACTCTTACCCAAATTCTCAAATGTCCAGATTCCAACTGCCAAGGTCTTGTGATCAAATCAGCCAAACGGCACTTTCCCGGCAACACAGACGATCGAAAACTCAGTCGGGGACCGGCGCCACCTGGAAGGTCAGATCGGAAGGAAAGGAAGAAACACCGTGGGAGCCAAGACTCGGGTCACTCGTGGCAGCGCGCGTCCATGGCGAGTTTCCAAGCCTTCGTCACGACCTCTCCTTCGGGCATCCGAGTCACCGATGAGTCCCTTCGTGGTCGCCAATTTGTAGTAATCAGGGTTCCCAAGGCCTACATGCACCGAAGTTAACCCACTTACACTCAAGAACTGTTGGCACGGAAACTGTAAAAGGCAAAGAACAGGTTTATTAAGACCCCATGGGGTGGTGGTACACTCAAACAGCACCCTTCGGTAATGCAAGAGGTATCACACCGAACACCGGTGTGACCCCGATTTATATACAGTTTTGGGGCAATAAAAGGTAGGCGGCACAAGTTTAGGACGCATTTATATACATATATGGTCATGTTTTGGAACACTGCCAGCTCATTGGAGGGGGCACAACTCCGCTGGTCAGTTTGGCGCACATTCCTGAAGGCTTACTGGTCAGTTTGGACTGCGCATGTGCAAGCTTGACCAGTACTAACAATAGCCTGTTGCTGGGCAGACTGAAGTGGTCAGTGGAACGGACAACGGACTAAAGGGGCACGCCGGCCACGAGGCCGCTTATGGTCTAAGATGGCCGCCGCAACATTCAAAATGGCGTTTTCATACATAGCCAAGTTAAGGAGGACAGCGTGTAGTTTCAGCTAATCGCTAACGCGGCCATGCCAATTACGACAGAGTGACTGAACCACGCCGTCATGAGCCACGGGCAGCATGTGCTCATGATGGCGTGGTTACGTCATGCTGCTGCCGCTCCGCCTACGCGGCACTAATTCCCCGCCTGTGCGGGCGAATGAATGAGCGGGTGGGGTCATGACGGAACCACGCCGTCAGGAGCACACGCCGCCCGTGACTCATGACGTCGTTGTTCCGTCATGAGCACATAAGTGTTGTGCACAACCCCGTGCCGCAGCGGAATTCGCGGCACAGGGAAGGGGTTAATGACTGCCCTCCTATCTGTGTTGCTGGCACACAAATTCACCATACATTATCTAGTTATCTAAGACACATTAATAGCATTACAGTGTCATGAGTGTGCTCCTTAACCCGTTTACCGCGGCCGTTATTTCGTCGCAGTGTGGGTGTTCTAAGGAGTGGGCGGGGCCGCGTTGGCCGTTCGCAGCACCAGCCAGGTAGTGCTCGCAACGGCCGATGGGAGCACGTAAGGGGTTAAAGTTCAAGCTCAAGCAGCTGGATAAATAAACAAAATCATCGCAATTGTGTGGAGGGCAAGCACTGTTTTTGTGGAAGCAGACAACTTCTGCCCAATCAACACGTACTCCTGTCTCCCTACATGTGGGCGGAGCCAACACCCCTCTCTTGGTGATTGTTACATAATTGTCTTAACAAGAGGCAGACCCGATGGATACCCCCGAGGCAGTGTGGGATCATTTTTGCGGCTGTCATGCCGACCTGACTTTGCGGGTGCCTGGGCCGCAAGAGGGGGTATCCATTTACTTCAGGCACAGAGATGCTATCCATCACTGACTTACCACATACTCATTCCTGCAGAAATGCCTTTTATTCTGGATTGCGGAGTCCCCCCGCTTGCCGAAGCGGTTGGCAGGAGCCTGTCTTCCATTTCCTCTCCTCAGATCCCCCAGGGGCGAGAAGGCCTTTATTTCCTGTGCGCGCGCGGCCCCCTGCCACGCGCGCACCTGGCGCGCCTGGCATGTTTTGCTCCGTTTCAACGCACGGCGAGTCTGTGAAGGACGGGGAGGGGGTATGGGGGGGTGGGATCTTCACGCACGGCTGCCTCCACTGCCGAAATACCCACAGGCACCTGCATCCTTCGGTAAAGAAAGGCACGTTCAAAAACAAGTAACCGGCTGTGACAGGATTAAAACGGCCGTCTCATAAATTTATTAACTCCAGTTTATTTCTTTTATTTTCATAACCTGCTGAGAAATGTCCTTCGAAGTTAGACAGGTTCACCTTGGTGCACTAACTGCCCGTGAAGAACTATTCATGGGAGTGTACTGGCACTAATCTCAGCAGAAATGTAGTGTTTTCAGTGGGAGAGTACTGGCACTTCTCAGCAGAGATGTAGTGTTTTCATAGTGTGCCTACCGGGTGCGAGTCGCCCCCCCCATAAAAGACATGAAACGGGTTGTTGTCGTTCACCGCGTAGTCTTTTTATTAAAACTTCAAGCAGTGTCATTAATCCTTTATTCATCTTGATTAAGGTTTAAGGTAAATCTTTAAAATTACTTGCTTATCAACACAACAGCATTAAATAATCTCAAAGTTATAGATTGTCATTATATTACGGCCCGCTCTCCAAGGGGCCTTTTTGCTTGTCCTTCGGGATGTGCCAGCAGGCCACAACCAAGATAGCCTGCTGCCCTTAAGTTGACCGCCCTCCGGTCAATAGAACCGCAGGTAAATAATCTGCCCCTACTTGTGACAAACATACCGGGGTATACCCCCTCCAATGTTTATAAACCGACACCCCGTCATCACGGGTAGGGCAGGAGTGGTCAGGACCACCAGCAGGTCAGTCCCCCCTCTCCCGCCAGCCCAGAGTCCCACAACGACTGCTTGCCCTTTCCATGGGCAGCCAGTCCATACCAAAAGGGGAAGTCCACACCCTTTTCTTGCCTGGGACCCCGCCGTTCTCTTCCTTGTTGCAGGGATGGGTGGGTGGGTAATTCTTTTGCTGGTCTGCTGCCGCCGGAGCTGTTGGGAGAGGACAAAGAGGGTTAGTTCAGCCTCCCCCGAGGCTTTTGTACCCTCGGGGGAGGGAAGGTCGGCCCTTCCTTCCTGATGACGTGTGCTGGCTCTTCCCTGTCCTGGTTACCGCCTTGAAGGCGTCCCTGCTGGCTCCCGCCCCCGGATGCCACTAAGGGCGCCACGCCTCTAGGATCGGGCGCCGTTCAGTGGGAGAGTACTGGCACTTCTCAGCAGAGATAAATGTTTTCAGTGCGAGAGTACTGGCACTTTTCAGCAGAGATGCAGTGTTTTCAGTGGGAGAGTACTGGCACTTCTCAGCAGAGATGCAGTGTTTTCAGTGGGAGAGTACTGGCACTTCTCAGCAGAGATGCAATGTTTTCAGTGGGAGAGTACTGGCACTTCACAGCAGAGATGCAGTGTTTTCGGTGGTAGAGTACTGGCCCTTCTCAGCAGAGATGCAGTGTTTTCGGTGGGAGAGTACTGGCCCTTCTCAGCAGAGATGCAGTGTTTTCAGTGGGAGAGTACTGGCCCTTCTCAGCAGAGATGCAGTGTTTTCAGTGGGAGAGTACTGGCACTTCTCACCAGAGATGCAGTGTTTTCAGTGGGAGAGTACTGGCCCTTCTCAGCAGAGATGCAGTGTTTTCAGTCGGAGAGTACTGGCACTTCTCACCAGAGATGCAGTGTTTTCAGTGGGAGAGTACTGGCACTTCTCAGCAGAGATGCAATGTTTTCGGTAGGAGAGTACTGGCCCTTCTCAGCTGAGATGCAGTGTTTTCAGTGGGAGAGTACTGGCACTTCTCAGCACAGATGCAATGTTTTCGGTGGGAGAGTACTGGCCCTTCTCAGCAGAGATGCAGTGGTTTCGATGGGAGAGTACTATCACTTCTCAGCAGAGATGCAATGTTTTCAGTGGGAGAGTACTGGCACTTCTCAGCAGAGATGCAGGGTTTTCGGTGGGAGAGTACTGGCACTTCTTACCAGAGATGCAATGTTTTCAGTGGGAGAGTACTGGCACTTCTCAGCAGAGATACAATGTTTTCAGTGGGAGAGTACAGGCACTTCTCAGCAGAGATGCAATGTTTTCAGTGGGAGAGTACTGGCACTTCTCAGCAGAGATGCAGTGTTTTCAGTGGGAGAGTACTGGCACTTCTCAGCAGAGATGCAGTGTTTTCAGTGGGAGAGTACTGGCCCTTCTCAGCAGAGATGCAGTGTTTTCGATGGGAGAGTACTGGCACTTCGCAGCAGAGATGCAGTGTTTTCGGTGGGAGAGTACTGGCCCTTCTCAGAAGAGATGCAGTGGTTTCAATGGGAGAGTACTATCACTTCTCAGCAGAGATGCAATGTTTTCAGTGGGAGAGTACTGGCACTTCTCAGCAGAGATGCAATGTTTTCGGTGGGAGAGTACTGGCACTTCTCAGCAGAGATGCAGTGTTTTCGGTGGGAGAGTACTGGCATTTCTTACCAGAGATGCAATGGTTTCAATGGCAGAGTACTGGCACTTCTCAGCAGGGATGCAATGTTTTCAGTGGGAGAGTGCTGGCACTTCTCAACAGATATGCAATGTTTTCAGTGGGAGAGTACTGACACTTCTCAGCAGAGATGCAGTGTTTTCAGTGGGTGAGTACTGGCACTTCTCAGCAGAGATGCAATATTTTCAGTGGGAGAGTACTGGCCCTTCTCAGCTGAGATGCAGTGTTTTCAGTGGGAGAGTACTGGCACTTCTCAGCACAGATGCAATGTTTTCGGTGGGAGAGTACTGGCCCTTCTCAGCAGAGATGCAGTGGTTTCGATGGGAGAGTACTATCACTTCTCAGCAGAGATGCAATGTTTTCAGTGGGAGAGTACTGGCACTTCTCAGCAGAGATGCAGGGTTTTCGGTGGGAGAGTACTGGCACTTCTTACCAGAGATGCAATGTTTTCAGTGGGAGAGTACTGGCACTTCTCAGCAGAGATGCAATGTTTTCAGTGGGAGAGTACTGGCACTTCTCAGCAGAGATGCAATGTTTTCCGTGGGAGAGTACTGGCACTTCTCAGCAGAGATGCAGTGTTTTCAGTGGGAGAGTACTGGCACTTCTCAGCAGAGATGCAGTGTTTTCAGTGGGAGAGTACTGGCCCTTCTCAGCAGAGATGCAGTGTTTTCGATGGGAGAGTACTGGCACTTCGCAGCAGAGATGCAGTGTTTTCGGTGGGAGAGTACTGGCCCTTCTCAGCAGAGATGCAGTGATTTCAATGGGAGAGTACTATCACTTCTCAGCAGAGATGCAATGTTTTCAGTGGGAGAGTACTGGCACTTCTCAGCAGAGATGCAATGTCTTCGGTGGGAGAGTACTGGCACTTCTCAGCAGAGATGCAGTGTTTTCGGTGGGAGAGTACTGGCACTTCTTACCAGAGATGCAATGGTTTCAATGGCAGAGTACTGGCACTTCTCAGCAGGGATGCAATGTTTTCAGTGGGAGAGTGCTGGCACTTCTCAACAGATATGCAATGTTTTCAGTGGGAGAGTACTGACACTTCTCAGCAGAGATGCAGTGTTTTCAGTGGGTGAGTACTGGCACTTCTCAGCAGAGATGCAATATTTTCAGTGGGAGAGTACTGGCACTTCTCAGCAGATATGCAATGTTTTCGGTGGGAGAGTACTGGCACTGCTTACCAGAGAATTGCAGTGTTTTCAGTGGGAGAGTACTGGCACTTTTTAGCAGAAATGCAATGTTTTCCGTGGGAGAGTACTAGCATGTCACAGCAGAGATGCAATGTTTTTCAGTGGGAGACTACTGGCACTTCTCAGCAGAGATGCAATGTTTTCAGTGGGAGAGTGCTGGCGCGTCTCAGCAGGGATCCAATGTTTTCAGTGGGAGAGTACAGATGCAATGATTTCAATGGGAGAGTACTGGCACTTCTCAGCAGAGATGCAATGGTTTCAATGGGAGAGTACTGGCACTTCTCAGCAGAGATGTAATGTTTTCAGTGGGAGAGTACTGGCACTTCTCAGCAGAGATGCAATGTTTTCAGTGGGAGAGCACAGATGCAATGTTTTCAGTGGGAGAGTGCTGGCACTTCTCAGCAGAAATGCAGTGTTTTCAGTGGGAGAGTGCTGGCACTTCTCAGCAGAGATGCAATGTTTTCAGTGCATCTCTGGTAAGAAGTGCCAGTACTCTCCCAATGCTTTTAATTGGCTAGACTTATTAGTATTAAGCAAAGTACTCTGGTTCAGCGTCTACCTCCTCACTTCTGTAGTTCCATTTCGAGTACTGGTGTGTTGCTTTTCGACAGTTTCACACTTTCTACAACCCCCTTCTTCACAGACCACACTTTGTCTGTAGTAGAATAAAAGATTGCGCTCATCTTTGCAGTAAGATCAGATCTTTGCACTTCAGTTCCGGCCGTGCAGTTCTCCACACTGGCCTTAACGATTTTCTGGAGGCAGCTGCGAAATGGTCTAGCATTTTTCTTCGATATTAAATAGGATTTTCAAGCACATGCTTCCACAAGCCATGTGAAACGAGGAGAGAACGGTATTAAAAACCTTCGAGGGTTACATGGCATTGGGTATTAAACCAAGTTAAAAAATATATATTTAATTTCATTCACTTTTCCTGATGAACGGGAGATCTATGCTGTGCACGGCCAGTTAAGTTCTGATCCTAAAGACGCTGCAGGCATCTACTTGGAGTGCACAGCTCTGTTCGAGGTAGACCCATGACGCTTCTCAGAAGTACATGTATGTGTCCATCAGGCTCATCCGGGCTAGGCCGTTTGCCGACGAGGTTGATTTTTTGGCTTATGCCGGCCTTTGTTCAAATTGAGAGGGTTATGTCCTCTGATAAATGGAAACAGGGGTGTTGCCTTATGCTGTCGGACCTCTATCCGGATAACAAATTTATCACCTATCAGGAGGCAGTGGCCACCTTTGAGCTGGGATCAGGGCAATTCCTGGAGTATTCGAAAATAGCGGCAACAGCGCGGCGGCAGTTGTGGCCTTCATTCCCAGAGGCTCCGGAGCACACGAATACACTGGTCACCATGATCACCATGGCAGGAGGGCGGAAGTTTGTCACCCACCTCTATCGGGCACTGAGGGAGGATAAAAAGAATGGACCCCTAAAGGTAGAGGAAAAATGGCAACAGGTGTGTCCGCAGGAGATCACGGCACATGACTAGGAAAAGATATATGAGAGTGTGTGGAAGGTGTCGGTATGCAATCGATTCAAACAAATCCAGTATAATATGGTACACATGACCTATCTCTCACCCAGGCGGCTTCACGTCATTGACAACTCCAGGGATCCACACTGCCCTAGATGTCTCCACGCCCCGGCGGATTTCCCGCATATGGGGCCCGATGTAGGTCGCCAATTACCGGTCGGTAACGACCGGTATTTGGGATCTGACATGTAGGTAGGCTTAATTTACAGAATCGGTATATTTATCGATTCGGTAAATTTACAGATTCTGTAAAATACTGAATCGGTAAATTTACCGAATCGGTAAATACAGATGTAGGTGGCACTGAAAACAGTGCCACAGGCCAATACCGATTAGTTATTTACCATGTAATACTATTACATGGTAAATAACGAATTCCAGTGTACATGCACATCTGTGCATGCACACCTGTGCCATGTGGCACACACATACATGCCCTAAGGGCATGTATGTGTGTCACATGGCACACAAGCCAGAAACAGGGGTGCAACAGGGTGTCAAAGTGACACCCTGTCCCCCTTGGAAATTCAGTATTTTTACCGATTCGGTAATTACCGAATCGGTATTTGCTATTGAATCCTTTGGGCTTCAAGGCCCATAGGAATCAATGGCAAATATTGATTCGGTAATTACCGATTTTTTTTCCCTACATAGCAATTACCGATTAGTAAATACCGAATCGGTAAAATTCGGTATTTACCATTCGGTAATTTGCTATTACCCACATCTAGCCCACGGTGTGGACCTGTTCGATAATTCAGACGTACTGGAGGGCGGTCCTAGAACACCTGATTGGGATTACAGGGTGGCAGAATGACATGGATCCGCGCCCCTGTCTATTTGGTCTGATCCCCCGGGATCCTAAACGTAAGACTAATAGGCGGTTTCTGGTTCTGGGGCTCGTTATAGCTATACGGCGCATCGCGATTCACTGGTTAGCCCAACAGGGGCTCTCATTGGCGAAATGGAAAACTGATTTATGGGAGTGGGCTCTGGCCGAAGAGGGGCATATGCGGGCCACTAGAAGAGATGATAATTTGGCTGAGGTATTGCTGGTGTGGGTGGTGATGATTCAGGAAACAACTGGACAGGCCTCACAATCCACACAGGGATCACAAGGGGGGACAATTGCCATTGGGGGGCTTGCTCCCAGTCAAGAGGAGAGGAATGTGGAGACCCCGAACGAACATTGAGATACATGGATCTCTACTTAGACAGACCCGGCGGGGGCGGGGGGAGGGGGTTGGGGAGAGTTGTGGTGCGGGGGTGAAGGTTAGGTTGGTTATAGCTAAGATAATATGGCACGATACCGTAGCAACAAAGTTATCCCTGAAGGCTTGGACAGTTATCCCTGAAGACCCACAGGACTGCAAATTGGACTGAATTCCTGAGTTTATTGCTGGGCTGGTTCACTACCTCGGCTGAGGTAGAAGGGTTATGTAATTGTTTCTGTTTATGAACGTGATATGCGGAGTGAAAGAACAAATTAATAAACACAGTTAAAAAAAAATTGATTGTGTCCATCACCACTGACTGACATGTGAACATCAACTTCACACCCAGCTAGAGTGGAAACAGCAAAATGAAACTAAAACTCCGGTGGACCCTGGAGGATTTGCTGACACAGGCTACCTGCACACATTGGAAGGATGAAGATACTCCTAACAGGCAGTGAGGCTACCATGGGTTCTAAAGATGCTCCTAAGAGGGGGTGAGGCTGCCATGGGTCCTGAAGATGCTCCTAAGAGGGGGTGAAGCTGCCAGGGGTTCTGAAGATGCTCCTAAGAGGTGGTGAGGCTGCCATGGGTTCTAAAGATGCTCCTCAGAGGGGGTGAGGCTGCCTTGGGTTCTGAAGATGCTCCTAAGAGGGGGTGAGGCTGCCAGGGGTTCTAAAGATGCTCCTCAGAGGGTGTGAGGCTGCCGTCGGTTCTGAAGATGCTCCTAAGAGGGGGTGAGGCCCCCATGGGTCCTGAAGATGCTCCTCAGAGGGGGTGAGGCAGCTGTGGGTTCTAAAGATGCTCCTCAGAGGGGGTGAGGCTGCCAGGGGTTCTGAAGATGCTCCTAAGAGGGGGTGAGGCTGCCATGGGTCCTGAAGATGCTCCTCAGAGGGGGTGAGGCTGCCTTGGGTTCTGAAGATGCTCCTAAGAGGGGGTGATGCTGCCATGCGTTCTAAAGATGCTCCTCAGAGGGGGTGAGGCTGCCAGGGGTTCTGAAGATGCTCCTAAGAGGGGGTGAGGCTGCCATGGGTCCTGAAGATGCTCCTAAGAGGGGGTGAGGCTGCCATGGGTTCTGGAGATGCTCCTAAGAGGAGGTGAGGCTGCCATGGGTCCTGAAGATGCTCCTCAGAGGGGGTGAGGCTGCCATGGGTTCTGAAGATGCTCCTAAGAGGTGGTGAGGCTGCCATGAGGTCTAAAGATGCTCTTAGGAGGGGGTGAGGCTGCCATGGGTCCAGAAGATGCTCCTAAGAGGGGATGAGGCTGCCATGGGTTCTGAAGATGCTCCTAAGAGGGGATGAGGCTGCCATGGGTTCTGAAGATGCTCCTAAGAGGGGGTGAGGCTGCCATGGGTTCTAGAGATGCTCCTAAGAGGGGGTGAGGCTGCCATGGGTTCTAAAGATGCTCCTAAGAGGGGGTGAGGCTGCCATGGGTTCTAGAAATGCTCCTAAGAGGGGGTGAGGCTGCCATGGGTTCTAAAGATGCTCCTAAGAGGGGGTGAGGCTGCCATGGGTTCTAAAGATGCTCCTAAGAGGGGGTGAGGCTGCCATGGGTTCTAGAAATGCTCCTAAGAGGGGGTGAGGCTGCCATGGGTTCTAAAGATGCTCCTAAGAGGGGGTGAGGCTGCCATGGGTTCTAGAAATGCTCCTAAGAGGGGGTGAGGCTGCCATGGGTTCTAAAGATGCTCCTAAGAGGGGGTGAGGCTGCCATGAGGTCCAAAGATGCTCCTAAGAGGGGGTGAGGCCCACATGGGTTCTGAAGATGCTCCCAAGAGGGGGTGAGGCTGCCAGGGGTTCTTAAGATGCTCCTAAGAGGGGGTGAGGCTGCCATGGGTTCTGAAGATGCTCCTCAGAGGGGGTGAGGCTGCCATGGGTTCTGAAGATGCTCCTAAGAGGGGATGAGGCTGCCATGGGTTCTTAAGATGCTCCTAAGAGGTGGTGAGGCTGCCATGAGGTCTAAAGATGCTCTTAGGAGGGGGTGAGGCTGCCATGGGTCCAGAAGATGCTCCTAAGAGGGGATGAGGCTGCCAAGGGTTCTGAAGATGCTCATAAGAGGGGGTGAGGCTGCCATGGGTTCTGAAGATGCTCCTAAGAGGGGATGAGGCTGCCATGGGTTCTGAAGATGCTCCTAAGAGGGGATGAGGCTGCCATGGGTTCTAAAGATGCTCCTAAGAGGGGGTGAGGCTGCCATGGGTTCTAGAAATGCTCCTAAGAGGGGGTGAGGCTGCCATGGGTTCTAAAGATGCTCCTAAGAGGGGGTGAGGCTGCCATGAGGTCTAAAGATGCTCCTAAGAGGGGGTGAGGCCCACATGGGTTCTGAAGATGCTCCCAAGAGGGGGTGAGGCTGCCATGGGTTCTAGAAATGCTCCTAAGAGGGGGTGAGGCTGCCATGGGTTCTAAAGATGCTCCTAAGAGGGGGTGAGGCTGCCAGGGGTTCTGAAGATGCTCCTAGAAGGGGGTGTGGCTGCCAGGGGTTCTTAAGATGCTCCTAAGAGGGGGTGAGGCTGCCATGGGTTCTGAAGATGCTCCTCAGAGGGGGTGAGGCTGCCAGGGGTTCTGAAGATGCTCCTCAGAGGGGGTGAGGGTGCCATGGGGTCTGGAGATGCTCCTCAGAGGGGGTGAGGCTGCCATGGGTTCTAGAAATGCTCCTAAGAGGGGGTGAGGCTGCCATGGGTTCTAAAGATGCTCCTAAGAGGGGGTGAGGCTGCCATGGGTTCTGAAGATGCTCCTAAGTGGGGTTGAGGTTGCCATGAGGTCTAAAGATGCTCTTAGGAGGGGGTGAGGCCCCAATGGGTTCTGAAGATGCTCCTAAGAGGGGGTGAGGCCCACATGGGTTCTGAAGATGCTCCCAAGAGGGGGTGAGGCTGCCAGGGATTCTGAAGATGCTCCTCAGAGGGGGTGAGGCTGCCATGGGTTCTGAAGATGCTCCTAAGAGGGGGTGAGGCTGCCATGAGGTCTAAAGATGCTCTTAGGAGAGGGTGAGTCCCCAATGGGTTCTGAAGATGCTCCTAAGAGGGGGTGAGGCTGCCATGGGTTCTGAAGATGCTCCTAAGAGGGGGCGAAGCTGTCATGGGGTCTGTAGATGCTCCTAAGATGGGGTGGGGCTGCCAGGGGTTCTGAAGATGCTCCTAGGAGGGGGTGAGGCCCCCATGGGTTCTGAAGATGCTCCTCAGAGGGGATGAGGCAGCTGTGGGTTCTGAAGATGCTCCTAAGACGGGGTGAGGCTCACCCCCTCTTAGGAGCATCTTCAGAACCCATTGGGGCCTCACCCTCTCCTAAGAGCATCTTTAGACCTCATGGCAGCCTCACCCCCTATTAGGAGCATCTTCAGAACCCATGGCAGCCTCACCCCCTCTGAGGAGCATCTTCAGAATCCCTGGCAGCCTCACCCCCTCTTGGGAGCATCTTCAGAACCCATGTGGGCCTCACCCCCTCTTAGGAGCATCTTCAGAACCCATTGGGGCCTCACCCCCTCCTAAGAGCATCTTTAGACCTCATGGCAGCCTCAACCCCACTTAGGAGCATCTTCAGAACCCATGGCAGCCTCACCCCCTCTTAGGAGCATCTTTAGAACCCATGGCAGCCTCACCCCCTCTTAGGAGCATTTCTAGAACCCATGGCAGCCTCACCCCCTCTGAGGAGCATCTCCAGACCCCATGGCACCCTCACCCCCTCTGAGGAGCATCTTCAGAACCCCTGGCAGCCTCACCCCCTCTGAGGAGCATCTTAAGAACCCCTGGCAGCCACCCCCCCTTCTAGGAGCATCTTCAGAACCCCTGGCAGCCTCACCCCCTCTTGGGAGCATCTTCAGAACCCATGTGGGCCTCACCCCCTCTGAGGAGCATCTTTAGACCTCATGGCAGCCTCAACCCCACTTAGGAGCATCTTCAGAACCCATGGCAGCCTCACCCCCTCTTAGGAGCATCTTTAGAACCCATGGCAGCCTCATCCCCTCTTAGGAGCATTTCTAGAACCCATGGCAGCCTCACCCCCTCTTAGGAGCATCTTTAGAACCCATGGCAGCCTCACCCCCTCTTAGGAGCATCTCTAGAACCCATGGCAGCCTCACCCCCTCCTAAGAGCATCTTTAGAACCCCTGGCAGCCTCACCCCCTCTTGGGAGCATCTTCAGAACCCATGTGGGCCTCACCCCCTCTTAGGAGCATCTTTAGACCTCATGGCAGCCTCAACCCCACTTAGGAGCATCTTCAGAACCCATGGCAGCCTCACCCCCTCTTAGGAGCATCTTTAGAACCCATGGCAGCCTCACCCCCTCTTAGGAGCATTTCTAGAACCCATGGCAGCCTCACCCCCTCTTAGGAGCATCTTTAGAACCCATGGCAGCCTCACCCCCTCTTAGGAGCATCTTCAGAAACCATGGCAGCCTCACCCCCTCTTAGGAGCATCTTTAGAAACTACGGCAGCCTCACCCCCTCTTAGGAGCATCTTCAGAACCCATGGCAGCCTCAACCCCTCTTGGGAGCATCTTCAGAACCCATGGCAGCCTCACTGCCTCTTAGGAGCATCTTTAGGACCCACGGCAGCCTCACCCCGTCTTAGGAGCATCTTCAGAACCCACAGCAGCCTCACCCCCTCTGAGGAGCATCTTCAGAACCCATGGCAGCCTCACCTCCTCTTAGGAGCATCTTTAGAACCCACAGCTGCCTCACCCCCTCTGAGGAGCATCTTCAGAACCCATGGGGGCCTCACCCCCTCCTAGGAGCATCTTCAGAACCCCTGGCAGCCCCACCCCATCTTAGGAGCATCTACAGAACCCATGACAGCTTCGCCCCCTCTTAGGAGCATCTTCAGAACCCATGGCAGCCTCACCCCCTCTTAGGAGCATCTTCAGAACCCATTGGGGCCTCACCCTCTCCTAAGAGCATCTTTAGACCTCATGGCAGCCTCACCCCCTATTAGGAGCATCTTCAGAACCCATGGCAGCCTCACCCCCTCTGAGGAGCATCTTCAGAATCCCTGGCAGCCTCACCCCCTCTTGGGAGCATCTTCAGAACCCATTTGGGCCTCACCCCCTCCTAAGAGCATCTTTAGACCTCATGGCAGCCTCAACCCCACTTAGGAGCATCTTCAGAACCCATGGCAGCCTCACCCATTCTTAGGAGCATCTTTAGAACCCAAGGCTGCCTCACCCCCTCTTAGGAGCATCTCTAGAACCCATGGCAGCTTCACCCCCTCTTAGGAGCATCTTCAGAACCCATGGCAGCCTCAACCCCTCTTGGGAGCATCTTCAGAACCCATGGCAGCCTCACCCCCTCTGAGGAGCATCTTCAGAACCCATAGCAGCCTCACCTCCTCTTAGGAGCATCTTTAGAACCCACAGCTGCCTCACCCCCTCTGAGGAGCATCTTCAGAACCCATGGGGGCCTCACCCCATCTTAGGAGCATCTACAGAACCCATGACAGCTTCGCCCCCTCTTAGGAGCATCTTCAGAACCCATGGCAGTCTCACCCCCTCTTAGGAGCATCTTCAGAACCCATTGGGGCCTCACCCTCTCCTAAGAGCATCTTTAGACCTCATGGCAGCCTCACCCCCTATTAGGAGCATCTTCAGAACCCATGGCAGCCTCACCCCCTCTGAGGAGCATCTTCAGAACCCATGGCAGCCTCACCCCCTCTGAGGAGCATCTTCAGAATCCCTGGCAGCCTCACCCCCTCTTGGGAGCATCTTCAGAACCCTTGTGGGCCTCACCCCCTCTTAGGAGCATCTTTAGAACCCCTGGCAGCCTCACCGCCTCTGAGGAGCATCTTCAGAACCCATGGCAGCCTCACCCCCTCTTAGGAGCATCTTTAGAACCCATGGCAGCCTCACCCCCTCTGTGGAGCATCTTTAGAACCCCTGGCAGCCTCACCCCCTCTTAGGAGCATCTTTAGAACCCATGGCAGCCTCACCCCCTCTTAGGAGCATTTCTAGAACCCATTGCAGCCTCACCCCCTCTGAGGAGCATCTCCAGACCCCATGGCAGCCTCACCCCCTCTGAGGAGCATCTCCAGACCCCATGGCACCCTCACCTCCTCTTAGGAGCATCTTCAGAACCCATTGGGGCCTCACCCCCTCTGAGGAGCATCTTCAGAACCCATGGCAGCCTCAACCCCTCTTAGGAGCATCTTCAGAACCCATGGCAGCCTCACCCCCTCTTAGGAGCATCTTCAGAACCCATGACAGCCTCACCCCCTCTGAGGAGCATCTCCAGACCCCATGGCACCCTCACCCCCTCTGAGGAGCATCTTCAGAACCCCTGGCAGCCTCACCCCCTCTGAGGAGCATCTTAAGAACCCCTGGCAGCCACCCCCCCTTCTAGGAGCATCTCCAGAACCCATGGCAGCCTCACCCCCTCTTAGGAGCATCTTCAGAACCCCTGGCAGCCTCACCCCCTCTTGGGAGCTCCTTAGAGGGGGCGAGGCTGCCATGGGTTCTGAAGATGCTCCTAAGAGGGGGTGAGGCTGCCAGGGGTCCTGAAGAGACTTCTATGAGGGGGTGAGGCTTCCAGGGGTTCTGAAGATGCTCCTCAGAGGGGGTGAGGCTGCCATGGGTTCTAAAGATGCTCCTAAGAGGGGGCGAGGAAGCCTTGGGTTCTAAAGATGCTCCTCAGACGGGGTGAGGCTGCCATGGGTCTTGAAGATGCTCCTAAGAGGGGGCGAGGAAGCCTTGGGTTCTAAAGAGGCTCCTAAGAGGGGGTGAGGCTGCCATGGGTTCTGAAGATGCTCCTAAGAGGGGGCGAGGCTGCCAGGGGTTCTGAAGATGCTCCCAAGAGAGAGGGTGAGGCTGCCAGGGGTCCCAGGTGAGGTCCACCACACTCAAACGTTTCTGGCCGCGCCCTCCGCCTCTGATGGACAATTCTGCTACCACTGACACTCTTTATTCATTTATCAACGTATTAAGCAGTTTTGTAAAGCGCTACGTGTGGCAGTTGTGTTACTAAAAGCCACAGCCTGTGTGTTCTGCCAGGCCCTGCACCCAAATGGACTGTGCGGCTCCTCACAGGTCACCCCCAAAGTTAGGTTCCACAAAGCACTGAAAATGTAAGCGACAGGCGAAATGCAGCTCTCCAAGTGTAAGGTTTAATTAAGTGTATTTACATAATCTAGGCGAGCTATGTTTCTATGTATAATGTATGTGCGCCAGCGGCTGAACGAGATATTCAAGAAAAGGTGGAATGCTGCATAAAGAAATGAAGGAATTATGCATAGATTCTGCTCACGAGGATCAAACCCTCGGTAAACAGTTTAAGCTATGTAAATAATGGATGCACTTGACTTTATTTAATTTACTAAACTACTTGTGGATTCTCTGACACCATGTTATGAAAGAGAAAATCAATGGGCAAAAAAAAGTGTCTCAGCGAGCTAAGTGCCCTCTGCTGACATTGGCATGTCATCCGCAGATCCTGGGTGTAGCTGGGCCAACTCAGGGTTCCATCTTTCCGAAGTCGAAACATTTAGTGCCATTAAATCAGGGAAGAGTGCCGATTATTTTTCCCAGCGCCTCGAAATAATGACAAAAAATGCAATATTGAGCCCTACCTAAGCTTACAGTATTCCACGTGGCTTTTGTTAGCAGCAAGAACGAAAGTTCCTCTTACAAAACTTGATAGGGAGCTGCTTGTTTCTAAAATGAGGAGGAGAGACTTGCTGTGCAGCACTGCGTTGCTGGGCAACGCAGTGCACAGCACATTTGGTACCCTTCAGCCAAAACAGCTTTTCCTTTGAAATTCATTGCTGGCTATATATTTAGCCATGCAATTTATAAACATGGTACTATAAATATTTAGCGCACATCTTTTTTTTGTTTGCCTCTTGTTTGCTTTCGAACAGTTTATGTAAAGAACATGATTAAATTGCATTAACATCCTGGATGGAACGTTGGAAGCTGGGCAGCCAATAGGAATGCTCCCTTTGTTGGCTATTGCTCAGGCACCACAAAGTAGTTGGCCTGCTGCCATTGGTTGTGTGTGGCAGCCAGGGCTGGGGGGAGTGGCCTCCATCTTCTGTCTGGATTGGAATGGGCTGGAAGCGGGCCAGGCATTGTGTCTCCTTTTCTTTACCTCCAAAGGTGAAGCCCTTGCAGGACGCTCAGTTTTGCAGTGGACTCGAATCCCGGCCTGACGCTACGACATCCTGACCTAAGGCCAAAGCCATAGGGCGTTCTTGATTGGCGTCCCAACCTTACTGCAGAAAACCCGGTGCATGGCCTGGATTCTGCTCATGGGGAGCGCTCCAGCCGGCAAAATTCAAATTTGCCTGGTGGGCTGTAAGTCCTAGCACATTTCCTACTCGAATACTATTCATGCTCTCAGTGATAGCTGGACTCAAAGGTGGCATTTGAAACATGTCTCAGAGTGTGGGCGAGTGGTATGGCTGGACCACAGGTTGGGGCCGCACTGCTGCCCGCGCATCCCTCACTGCTGCCGCCTCCAGCGCCTCGGAGCACTCATTCAGCATCACCCAGCACTAGGCACGGCCCCGGAGCTCGTGAAGCAAACGATTGGCCCATTTGGAAATTACTTTTCATCATATCCGTCTAATTCCTCACCTGCTCCGCGAGGCCCTGGCGCCGGGCCAGGTTTCAGATTAGGTTCGGCAGCCCGTACCTCCGGTTTCCTAGAACACGGTGTCCTTTCCCAGCGTGAGCAGAGCCGGGCTCTGTTCTAGAATCGTCGCCTGGCTGTTCCCATCGAGGGCACAGGTGTTTCTGTGCAGCACAGACCGGGCTCCGCTGCCACCTGTCACCTTTGAGAAGCTCGTGTTATCTCGCTTGGTGCTTCTGGGTGCACAAGTGCTGGCACCTGTTGGCGCGGCCACCAGCCTCTGTCGTGCTCTGCCACCCCTGGCGTGACGAGGGCGCAGCGAGGCGCCTGGGTGTCCTCAGCTGCTGCCGCCGTCTTCCCACCTCTGATTTCCCCAGGGCTCGAGTGTCTGACTCCTTCTGCATCCCTTACACGATTTACAGTCTATGCGCAGCATTTCTGGATCCGTTACACGATTTACAGCCTATGTACAGCATTTCTGCATTAATTACATGATTTACAGTCTATGCGCAGCATTTCTGCATCCATTACAGAATTTACAGCCTATGTGCAGCATTTCTGCATCCATTACAGAATTTACAGCCTATGTGCAGCATTTCTGCATCCATTACAGAATTTACATCCTATGTGCAGCATTTCTGCATTAATTACACGATTTACAGTCTATGCGCAGCATTTCTGCATCCATTACAGAATTTACAGTCTATGCGCAGCATTTCTGCATCCATTACAGAATTTACAGCCTATGTGCAGCATTTCTGCATTAATTACATGATTTACAGTCTATGCGCAGCATTTCTGCATCCGTTACACGATTTACAGCCTATGTACAGCATTACTGCATCCATTACAGAATTTACATCCTATGTGCAGCATTTCTGCATTAATTACACGATTTACAGTCTATGTGCAGCATTTCTGCATCCGTTACACGATTTACAGCCTATGTACAGCATTACTGCATCCATTACAGAATTTACAGCCTATGTGCAGCATTTCTGCATTAATTACACGATTTACAGTCTATGCGCAGCATTTCTGCATCCGTTACACGATTTACAGCCTATGTACAGCATTACTGCATCCATTACAGAATTTACAGCCTATGTGCAGCATTTCTGCATTAATTACACGATTTACAGCCTATGTGCAGCATTTCTGCATCCATTACATGATTTACAGCCTATGTGCAGCATTTCTGCATCCATTACAGAATTTACAGCCTATGTGCAGCATTCCTGCATCCGTTACACGATTTACAGCCTCTGCGCAGCATTTCGGCATCTGTTACACGATTTACAGCCCCTGCGCAGCATTTCTGCATCTGTTACAGGATTTACAGCCTCTTCGCAGCATTTCTGCATCCGTTACAGGATTTACAGCCTCTGCGCAGCATTTCTGCATCCGTTACACATTTGACAGCCTCTGCGCAGCATTTCTATATCCGTTACACGATTTACAGCCTCTGCGCAGCATTTCTACATCCGTTACACATTTGACAGCCTCTGCGCAGCATTTCTGCATCCGTTACACGATTTACAGCCTCTGCGCAGCATTTCTGCATCCATTACACGATTTACAGCCTATGCGCAGCATTTCTGCATCCATTACATGATTTACAGCCTATGCGCAGCATTTCTGCATCCATTGCCCTATTTACAGCCTTCATGCAGCATTCCTGCATACGTTACACGATTTGCAGCCTCTGCGCAGGATTTCTGCATCCATTGCATGATTTACAGACTCTGCGGAGCATTACTGCATCCATTACATGATTTACAGCCTCTGCGTAGCATTTCTGCATCCATTACACGATTTACAGCCTCTGCGCAGCATTTCTGCATCCATTACACGATTTACAGCCTATGCGCAGCTCTATGCACAGCATTTCTGCATCCATTACACGATGTACAGCCTATGCGCAGCATTTCTGCATCCATTGCACTATTTACAGCCTCTGCTCAGCATTTATGCATCCGTTACACGATTTGCAGCCTCTGCGCATCATTTCTGCATCCATTCCACGATTTGCAGCCTCTGCGCATCATTTCTGCATCCGTTACACGTTTTGCAGCCTCTGCGCATCATTTCTGCATCCATTACACGATTTTCAGCCTCTGCGCAGCATTTCTGCATCCGTTACACTATTTACAGCCTATGTGCAGCATTTCTGCATCCGTTACAGAATTTACAGCCTATGTGCAGCATTTCTGCATCCGTTACACGATTTACAGCCTATGTGCAGCATTTCTGCATCCGTTACACGATTTACAGCCTACAACGGCAGAGCCATATACAGCGGTGCCTAGTAGAGAGCTCTTCAAACTGGGAGGTGGGCGCCTCTGGGGGAGGAGCCTCAGTTAATTTCAGTGTGTGGGGGGTGGGGTGGTGAGACCCAGCCAGTGGTTAATTTGTAAAAAGAATAAGTGCTGGGGCTCTCTTCAGGAGATGGCTTCTAACCAGCCCATTTCTCCTGTTAGCACCGCCTAAACAAGAGCCATGGAACCCTACAACTAGGGAGAGGATGTGGCATAATGGCCAGAGCTTCATACTTCTGAGCTGGGAAACCAGGTTTGAGTCTCGGCATCGGCTCAACATCCTGTACAGAGGTGGCTCCTCCGTTTAAGGCGGAGGGGTGTCGCCCAGTAAAAAAATGCCCCAGGGATAGAAAAATATATGTTAATAAATTACCATTTTATTTTTCAAGACCCCGGGCCGATCAAAGCGTCAGAACAGGGGGTAGGTTTTTTTACTTTCTGCTGCTCCCAGTCAGGCAGCAGCAGAAAGTAATGATAGGCAGGTCTCTTAGGTTTAAAGTGCACAAGTCTTTTTGGCCGGCCGCCTTCCGACACCCAGCCAGAAATACTAACATGTTGCATGCAGGGGCATGCGACCAGATGACAGGGAAATCTTAAAGAGACCGAGCATATGACATTGTAAATGTTTATCAGCTGCTTACCACTTGATTCAATGCTTAGTATAAGCCCCATATAACTCATGTTTAGATTTTACAATATTGATTGCTATTATTCATGTTTGATTATTCACTTAATACCTGTTATGCGTGAACTATTGATCTTATGTTTATTTTACTACCCATGTTTGATTCAAGTTCTGATTGTTACCTTCCCTACAACTGTAAAGCGCTCTGATATCCTTCTGGATCTAGTCCGCGCTATATAAAACTTTATAAATGAATAAATAAATAAATGTGCAGCATTTCTGCATCCGTTACACGATTTACAGCCTATGTGCAGCATTACTGCATCCGTTACACGATTTACAGCCTATGTGCAGCATTTCTGCATCCGTTACACAATTTACAGCCTATGTGCAGCATTTCTGCATCCGTTAGACGATTTACAGCCTATGTGCAGCATTTCTGCATCCATTACAGAATTTGCAGCCTATGTGCAGCATTTCTGCATCCGTTACACGATTTACAGCCTATGTGCAGCATTTCTGCATCCATTACAGAATTTACAGCCTATGTGCAGCATTTCTGCATCCGTTACACGATTTACAGCCTTTGTGCAGCATTTCTGCATCCGTTACACGATTTACAGCCTATGTGCAGCATTTCTGCATCCGTTACACGATTTACAGCCTTTGTGCAGCATTTCTGCATCCGTTACACGATTTACAGCCTATGTGCCGCATTTCTGCATCCGTTACACGATTTACAGCCTATGTGCAGCATTTCTGCATCCATTACAGAATTTACAGCCTCTGCGCAGCATTTCTGCATCTGTTACACGGTTTACAGCCTATGTGCAGCATTTCTGCATCCATTACAGAATTTACAGCCTATGTGCAGCATTTCTGCATCCGTTACACGATTTACAGCCTATGTACAGCATTTCTGCATCCGTTACACAATTTACAGGCTATGTGCAGCATTACTGCATCCGTTACACGATTTACAGCCGATGTGCAGCATTTCTGCATCCGTTACACGATTTACAGCCTATGTGCAGCATTTCTGCATCCGTTACACGATTTACAGCCTATGTGCAGCATTTCTACATCCGTTACACGATTTACAGCCTCTGCGCAGCATTTCGGCATCTGTTACACGATTTACAGCCTATGCGCAGCATTTCTGCATCTGTTACAGGATTTACAGCCTCTTCGCAGCATTTCGGCATCCGTTACAGGATTTACAGCCTCTGCGCAGCATTTCTGCATCTGTTACAGGATTTACAGCCTCTTCGCAGCATTTCTGCATCCGTTACACGATTTACAGCCTATGTGCCGCATTTCTGCATCCGTTACACGATTTACAGCCTATGTGCAGCATTTCTGCATCCATTACAGAATTTACAGCCTCTGCGCAGCATTACTGCATCCGTTACACGATTTACAGCCTATGTGCAGCATTTCTGCATCCGTTACACGATTTACAGCCTTTGTGCAGCATTTCTGCATCCGTTACACGATTTACAGCCTATGTGCAGCATTTCTGCATCCGTTACACGATTTACAGCCTTTGTGCAGCATTTCTGCATCCGTTACACGATTTACAGCCTATGTGCCGCATTTCTGCATCCGTTACACGATTTACAGCCTATGTGCAGCATTTCTGCATCCATTACAGAATTTACAGCCTCTGCGCAGCATTTCTGCATCCGTTACACGGTTTACAGCCTATGTGCAGCATTTCTGCATCCATTACAGAATTTACAGCCTATGTGCAGCATTTCTGCATCCGTTACACGATTTACAGCCTATGTACAGCATTTCTGCATCCGTTACACAATTTACAGCCTATGTGCAGCATTACTGCATCCGTTACACGATTTACAGCCTATGTGCAGCATTTCTGCATCCGTTACACGATTTACAGCCTATGTGCAGCATTTCTGCATCCGTTACACGATTTACAGCCTATGTGCAGCATTTCTACATCCGTTACACGATTTACAGCCTCTGCGCAGCATTTCGGCATCTGTTACACGATTTACAGCCTATGCGCAGCATTTCTGCATCTGTTACAGGATTTACAGCCTCTTCGCAGCATTTCGGCATCCGTTACAGGATTTACAGCCTCTGCGCAGCATTTCTGCATCTGTTACAGAATTTACAGCCTCTTCGCAGCATTTCTGCATCCGTTACACGATTTACAGCCTATGTGCAGCATTTCTGCATCCATTACAGAATTTACAGCCTATGTGCCTCTCTCGCATCTTTACTGTGGAGTCTTCTCTGCGACTGTCCCTGCAGCCTGTGACCACTTGCACACCATTACAGCATTTACTTGCAGCAATCCTGCTCGCATCTCGTCTCTGGAGGCCTCTGTGCGACTCTCTCTGCAGGCATCGGACTACCTACACAATCATGACACTACTTACAGTCTCAGTGTGGCACCACCCCCCTACATCTTTGTTATGGAGACCTCTCCGTTGCTGTCTCTGCAGGGACCCGCCTACTTGCACGCGCACTACACTATCTATATACAGTCCCCATGCAGCATGACCCCGCGCATCTTTGCTCTGGAGGCCCCCCCCCCTCCCCCCTGAAGCCTGTCTCTTGCTCTCTACTCCTTCCTGCAGCGAGGAGACACCATGCAGTTGACTCTCTGACCTGAAACTGGGATCAAATCCCGGCTCCGGTAATTGGCCACGTGTGTGGTCCTCTGCCAGTCGCTAGTTCCCTCCATGCATCCGATCCGTTATCTGCCAAAACTGAGACCGCTTAGAAATGGACTACGGCACTTTGAAAATATCAAACACACTGAAATGTACAGATGACTAAGGGCGCACTGCAGTCCACGTGCTGAGAGGCAACTAACTGCCCTTCCCATGAACACCTTTACGTGCAGGTAACGGTGGCCCCCTAACCTCCTGAAATGAACTGCAGCATGCCCCCCTCACTCCTCCAAATTCGCATATCGACCTTCACCCAATATATTTACTCTAAGATGCTCAGGGCTCAAGTCCTAAAAAAAGATGTGGGGGGACTCTCCAATTTAGGTGGTATCACAGGAAGTGACATCACGACAGGAAGTGACATCACGACAGGAAGTGACATCACAACAGGAAGTGACATCACAACCGGAAGTGACATCAAAGCAGGAAGTGACATCACGACATGAATTGATATCACGGCAGGAAGTGACATCACATGTGAGGCAGATCTATCACTTGCACGTATTGCAAGATTTAACAATTGAAGCTGCTCAGTACTTAAGCCTGTGACTTAAGGTCCCTGTGTGGGGGAATTAACAGCCCAAATATGGATGAAGTTTGGCATACAACTACATTAGTCAAGCCATTAGTGCTGTAAGTGAGGCATACTAAAACATGGCACTATGAACAAAAGCAGAGTTTGTGCGTTGAAAAAACCCCAAAGAAAACCACATGCTAGAAACTACAATAGTGATTATCAAAACTACAAAATTTATTACGCTACCTAGAACACCACATTTAAATATACTGACAAGTGTAATACTCTGTGGGCATGAGAAAAAAAATACAAGGTGCACTCTGTACAGTTTCAGCCTGATACTCTGTACATCTGTTATTGCAGACATTATGGGACAAGTTATACTGCCACAGGATGTTTGACCATGGAAAATTTGGGAGACCGCTTATAGCATTGAAAACCATCAATTAAAAAACACCCATGCGTCTGCATATCTTTTATTGTGCTGGGCTGTAGGATCTACCTTTCTAGACTGAGTATCATCTGCATGGCGATGAGCACTCAACCACCTGCTGACATACGGCATTGGATTCCAAAGAGGCAGAGGAGGGCCCATGAGGTTTATGAACATTAATGAGGAAATTGTAACTTGAGTTACCCTCTGACTGATTTTTACTGGTTTGACCAATATTTTAATGTTTTGGTTGGTACAAAAAAAGGTAGGAAAAATCACCTAAATCTGTTTTTCCTCTAATCAGTACATATTTAAAATATAAACAGAAAACACTTTAACATGTGTCCCAGAGCTGCCTGAATGATCCATGACTGGTAGTTAAAGTAACAGACAGCAAAGCAAAGTCGACAAATACCATTCAAATGAAAAACCGCAGAAGTACACATTTTATTCTCATGGATCCTCTCTAATTAGTACAATACTTAATGGAAGTTCCCAAATCCTCCCTGTCGCAAACAGAAGGACCAGTATCATTTTATATGAGCTGTATATACACCACCTATGGCCTGCGTAAAGCTATGAGAACACAATAGCTATTCGAAGTGAGTTTGTGCAACAAATATCAATAGATTCGATTACAACAGAAATAAAAGTCAAAATTTAAAACAAAAGTGCAGTCGCAAAAGCACAGATAGAAACACAATTTAAATTTCATAATAGCACAATCAGCAAGGAACATAGCAGCATGTAATACAAAATACAAGAGGATGTTCCAAACTAGGCCTTCCCACCTGGTTAACCAGGTAGTTGCACATCGCTAGCGCAGATACATTTTGAACTCCAAATCCAAGCAACCATAAGGAATATTGAAACTGCAAAAACCACCAACCTAGAGCAATCGGTCATTAAGATCCTATAGACCTCCATGTGCTTTTTAATGCTCAAGGTCAGAGGAGGAGGTGTAATTTCATCAATCTCCTTTTCATATCCAAGAACCTTTTTAAAGTAGCGAAATTCCGTGGTTAGGGCACCTTTACAACTGCATAAGATCTTCACAGACACAAGCTCCCATTAGGCAGATTTAGAGTGGTAGGTGGAAATGGTAAAACACTATGACAAGTGCAGAACACACATGCACATCTGCAGAATGTTGCTCTAGAGCGATGGGTGACGAGGTGATGGTTCTTGGTCAGAGGCCCAGGGGCCTTCATTTAAAGCCTATTGCACAGTGCGCATGGTCTAAGAATATGCATTGAGGTGCCTGGGGCTATCGGGACCATGTGCAAAGCATAGCAAAGGTCCTGCCTTGCAACCGGAACCTGCTGTGCCTGGCTCAAGGCTGTTTACAAAAGGCTCTTTGGCCACAAGGAGAGGCGTATGGCTTGACTAGAAACTACTTGTAGACATATTCTGCTGCACATGGTCAAAGTTTGTGCACTTCTGCCTTTGTAGTCACAAGGACAAGCCACGCCCAGTGTCTCCTGATACTGAAGATGTGGGTTGCCAACTCCAAAAGGGAGAATTAGAAAAACCAAATAAAATAGTTAAGTCATCAAATGATTGTCCATTAAAATTCTAAGTTTGAACTTACATTCTCTGGCTGAAACTCACTGGTGGCACAAACTACAGACTAGCGAATACTGGTGATAAGCAGGAGAGATGAATTGGTCCAGACTTTCCTACAGTTCATTTTTTTATCATTTCAAAGACTTTGTTTAATCACCAAAGATCATAAAAGCATACATACAAAACAGATCACATACAAACAAGATCACGGGAAAAACGAGTCTTACAGAGGGCAGAAAGGCACAAAAACAAGGGAAAAACGAGTCTAACAAAGGGCAGATAGGCACACAAAACAAGGCAAAACCGAGTTGAACAGAGGGAAGAAAGGCTCAAAAAACGAGTCTAACGGAGAGCAGAAAGGCACAAAAACAAGGGGAAAACGAGTCTAACAAAGGGCAGATAGGCACAAAAACAAGGGAAAAACGAGTCGAACAGAAAGGCACAAAAACAAGTCTAACGGAGGGCAGAAAGGCACAAAAACAAGGGGAAAACAAGGGAAAACGAGTCTAACAGAGGGCTGATAGGCACAAAAACAAGGGGAAAACGAGTCTAACAAAGGGCAGATAGGAACACAAAACAAGGCAAAAACGAGTCGAACAGAAGACAGAAAGGCACAAAAAAACGAGTGAAAAACGAGTGGCCATTAAATTTGCTTACACTTACCTTAAAAGTGAAACTGAAGCTGAAAATGGTTTCCTCGGTGACGGTGTAGGTCGAGGATGCAGGAAGGGAAGTGTCCAGCAGGTCAGGCAGCAGCAGCAGGCGAGGCCAGGCAGGGACTGAGGACCGCGTCGATATCCGGATCCGGTCAAAAGGAAAAGGAGCCAGAGCAACAAAAGCCCGAAAAATAAAGGGCATGGCGCACGAGGGCTGGACTGTTGAGGTGCAGAGACACCCACCCAGTGACGTTTGCTATGACCACTGATTGGCCACAGACGTCCTTGCTCCACTGGTAGGTCCAAGTCCCCTCCCACCCCCAAGGTTAAGAAGGGGTGGGGCGGGTTGCATGAGCTGCGATAGAGGTGGGCGGTGGGAGTGGTGATAAGTCCCAGGCTTCACTCGGAAATGGTGCTTTGGTCGGTGCGCTCTGTATCGCATTCTGAAGGAGCAGGCCAGCGCAGGGTGGACGGCGTTACGGCGTTTTAATAAGTAAGCAGGGGGGACGGCATCCCCCCTGGAAAATGAGTGGGGGGACGCCGTCTACCCGCGTGGTACCCCGACTCGAGCCCTGAAGATGCTTCACACCCAGACAGTCCGTTAAATCCACACGTTCACATGACGTCATTTTGGGTTTGCTATCCTTTCAGTACATACCCAGACAGTCCGCTGCTAGAGCCACAGGTTCAAATGACGTCAGTTAGGGTTTGACATCCTTTTGGTAAATACCCAGGTCCTTTCAGTGAATACCCAGGGCCATTCAGTAAATTTCCAGGCCCATTCAGTAAATACCCAGGCTCTTTCAGTAAATACCCAGGCTCTTTCAGTAAACACCCAGGCTCTTTCAGTAAACACCCAGGCTCTTTCAGTAAATACCCAGGCTCTTTCAGTAAATACCCAGGCTCTTTCAGTAAATACCCAGGCTCTTTCAGTAAATACCCAGGATCTTTCAGTGAATACCCAGGTCCTTTCAGAGAATACCCAGGTCCTTTCAGTGAATACCTAGCCCCTTTCAGTGAATACCCAGATCCTTTCAGTAAATACCCAGGCCCTTTCAGTGAATACCCAATCCCTTTCAGTGAATACCCAGATCCTTTCAGTAAATACCCAGGCCCTTTAAGTTATGTTATGTTATGTTAAAACGGGTCTTTTAGCGCACGGCTACTTCTGGGAGTGTCCCGGTGCTTTGACAAAAAACCCGAGAAAGAAAGGGACCGGGGCAGATGCAGGGCAAATCAGAGAAATATGCCCAAGTCCTTTCAGTGAATGCCCAGGTCCTTTCAGTAAATACCCAGGTCCTTTCAGTAAATACCCAGGTCCTTTCAGTGAATGCCAAGACCCTTTCAGTAAATGTCCAGGTCCTTTCAGTGAATACCCACGCCCTTTCAGTGAATACCCAGGCCCTTTCAGTTAATACCCTGGTCCTTTCAGTGAATGCCCAGGCCCTTTCAGTAAATACCTAGGTCCTTTCATTGAATACCCAGGCCCTTTCAGTGAATACCCAGGTCCTTTCAGTGAATGCCCAGGTCCTTTCAGTGAATACCCAGGCAGTCCACTAGTGGCACCAGAGGTTCACTGTCCACACCAAACACACCAGGCCCTGGCTCTGTGGAGCGAAGGAGGGCCCCACACCAATTGGTTTGTTCAACTGTGTGTAGGAAAGGCGAGTTGTGGTCTCTTTAAAACCGCCCCTCTTAAGTCCAGAGACTTTGTAATTAACATACGTCAATCACTTGTATTTTATTTCCTAATGGAAAGGTACAATAATTTCGTGAAGCCTGAGACAAACCACGGAGAGGCACACCTGTAACACTAATGTTAATTAAGGTTCCTTGGCTTGACGTCACAAGAGATAAATAAAACAATTCTATCTGTAAATGACGAGGCCAGGGAAGACCACGCCCCTGCTGGAGATGCCTGAAGTAGTTTAAAATGTATATTTGCTGCTGCATCTGACTGTTCAGCTAATTATGTCCCCCCGTGTGGCTCCCGCGCAGCACTCCAGTTGCCCTGAGATTTAGAGCAGGTATTTATATTTTATACCTACTCAGGCTCTCGGGTTTCTCCTTGGAGATGCATGTGCTTTATTATGGAAGCAGAGGCTCTGACATGCGGGCAGATCAAGAGGTAAATACATTATAGATGTCTCGGCTCACCCTTTCATGCTGCTCCCTGTGTGCCCTTGTTATGACGCAGTTTCCAGGGCCTGTGATATTCGCCCGGGCGACCGCCTGTGTCAGCAGAGAGTGTTAAACAGGCATCTACCGGACTGATGGTTCTGTTGGGGTGCGGGGGGGGGGGGGGGGGGTTAACTCCTATTAGTTCTGCCATGGGAGTTTTACTCGTGATGTAGTGCTTCGACTGAGACGGGCCCTGCTTCTAACCCCTTGTGGCAACATGTTGTGTCCAGTTTCAATCACAAGAACCGCTGAAGTTTGAATACATCGAGCAATGTCATTTGTTATTGATCAATCTCGGGGGGCTTGTGAGACACACAGTCGTGCAGTTCCTAATAACTTTCCTTGGGGCATAACGCTGGCAGGTATGGTGTAGTCAGAAGAATCCTGCGCAGCTGCCCTGCCTCGTGCACGAGGATGGTAGAGCAACCCCCCACCCATGCACCCTGGTTAGAGGTGCCCTGCCATCTGCCTACGCCTCCAGCTGGGTTGTCCACCCAGTGGGTACCATTCATTTTTGTGGGTTGGTCGCCGGTGGGGCTCAGTTGTGGAAAGTCCTGGCTTGGGCCTTCACAGTGCATCCTGTATTTTTCTTCTTCATATAGGACTTTATTGTTATCACTGTACTGCTCTCTGCAAAATTTGTAAAGTGCTCTGATATCCGCATGGGTCAAGTTTGCGCTATAAATTTGCGCTATAAAAATAAAATGTCCACGTAGGCCCCCACGAAGAAGTAATATTTCAAATCTCTCTAGAGAGTCAAAGGGTCTTCTTCACGCCTGGACTGGCGCAGGAGATAGTTCTAGAGGGCGGATGTTTGTGCAGAACCACCACAAGAGGAGAGTAGCAAGGAATACCTGCCCAGATCCGGTCTTTTCAGGGCCTCTGTGGTGCGATATTCTTGGTACAGCAAGTGGTACACTTAACCTCCACCAGGTGTCGCCATAAAACCAGAGAAGGGCCCCTCATCTCGCTGGAGACTGGAGACCCACAAAGTCTTTTGGCGAGCCTGGATTTGTGCTGCTACCAGTCAGGCCCGGACCGGGACCCCAAGGCAGCCCTGGCAAATTTTGTTAGACCAACCCTAGTACAGCGTGTGCAGTGAGCAACCCTGACCACTACAAATAATGTTTTTGGGGAATGGAGTCAAGGGTGGGGGGTCTCCCCCACCCAAGAACATTTTGGAAAAAATGGTGCATTCTACAACACATTTGTCAATATATATTGAACTGTATTGGCTTTTAAAGCATCGTAAATGATGACCTTACAGTGCCCCAAGATACGACAATCTTTGTTGGGGCTCTTCAATTATTCCGTCGCTATCACCTTCCAACAGTGCCTCTCATCTCTCCATAGCCCCACTCTCATTTTATTTGTTTTATAGCGCTTCTCATACCAGTGTAGGGTGTCGAGGCATTCTACATAACGCACAAATACAGAGACAATGAATCATATGTGTGTAAATCAGTGTTTAGAAACTGCTACATAAGGTGAAGGGGACTACAAGGTGTAGGATTCACATGTCATTCATACGGGTGGGCACATTTTAAGAGTGCTTAGTCTGGAGAAGCACAAACCTAGGATTCAAAACACAACTCAGTAGTTAGGGTTGACTTTAATTATAAGAATTTAATTCTACCCAAACATACCTTTTTGGCAGCATTAGGATAATAAAAAACTGGGGAAAAACCATAACTTACTAACTTGTACCATGCAGTTGGCGTGCAGCTCTTTGGTGGCAGTTCATAGCTCACTGTGCTAGATTATGATTGTAACTTACGAACTGCACAGTAACAAAATAATCTAAGTGACAAAAGCAGTAACCCACAGAGCTATGCACATAAAATATCGTTCTTTGATATGCATGGTGCATGTTCCTTGCAGCAGGAATATTAACCCTCTGCACTACCTTAGATGAGTCAAAACTGCCACTAGACAAAACTCCCATCTCTCTCCAACAGGTACCTTAATCACCGGAGTTAAGTTGACATTTTTTATTGTTGCCTGAAATTTGCGGAATATACAATGAACTTTGCTGTGCTTTTAAAACTGCTGCACTGCTGCAAAATAGCCGCCCCCCCCCTTTACCCTTTACTGGCTCCCACCCTTCCAGCCTCCTGGGGAAACGCCCGATACGAGCAGTACAGTCGTGGTACCAGTGCACAAGTCAGGGGTACAAACGGATAGACTGCGTCAAGGGTAGATGTTTCCCATTGTGCCAAGAAGCTGGGTCCACTGAAATAGGCTGAACGTGTTACAGGGGTAGTTTCCAGACATCAGGACATGTTCAGCAGCACCTTCACATAGTCTGATTTCCATTCCCAGCAGCAACATGCAGGCAGGAAAGGGTTTCTTTATTTTCACCCCCTCTGGGCCAAAGATAAAGGCTAAAGGTAAGGGTCCATCGGGCCTCCTTTTGCTCCAATTTGATCGTGGCTGGGTGCGGTCTAAAGCCTCACACTTGGATGCAAAGAAGGGGAAATATTTATTATTTATTTATTTATTTATTTTATGATTTCTAGAGCGCCTGGTGACCCGTAGGCATCCCCGCGCTATAAATCTGTTCAGACCAAAAAGGGGGAAAAAAGAGGGGAGGGATTATTTGGGAAACAGAAGGGTCTTGAGTTTCTTACGAAACAGGGTGTGCGAGGGTTCCAGACGAAGGCTGTGAGGGAGTGCATTCCAGCCTTTGGAGGCTTTGACCGCAAAGCGACGGCCGCCGGTTCTAGCCTTCCTGAATTTTGGTACAGTGGCCAGATGTTCGGCGTCAGAGCGGAGGGGTCTGGAAGCTTTGTAAGGTATAACCATGTGTTTTAGTGCGGCTGGGCCAACTCCATTGATAAGCTTATGGGTGGTGCACAGGGCTTTAAATTCTACTCGCTGGCGGACAGGAAGCCAGTGAAGGGCTTTGAGGGCAGGCTTGGCTGACACTCTGGGGGGAAGGTTCATGATTAGTCTAGCCGCCGCATTTTGGGTGCGTTGGAGTTTGGCCAGGGTGTTTTCCGGAGCCCCGAGATAGATGGCGTTGCAGTAATCGAGCCGGGCTAAAACAAGTCCCTGGATCAGTAATTTCCTAGATAGCGGGGGGAGAAGGGGTAGAATCTTACGCACCGAACGCAAGAGACCAATGCACGTACCAGCAGTCTTGGTCGCCTGCGTCTTCATGGTTAGGTCGGGTTCCAACCACACTCCTAGAGTTTTGATCTCCTTTTTAGGTGTGGGGATTTCGCCAAAGGAGTCAGGCCAAACTGAAGGTGGAATGGATGTCCATTTGTTTCCCAGTAGCATGATCTCGATCTTTGCACCGTTCAGCTTCAAGGCCGAGTCACACATCCAGGTGTGGATGTCCTGAAGACAGTTCAGCAGGTTGTCAGGATGGTTATCCAGGTGAGACAAGGAGACGACTAATTGAGTGTCGTCTGTGTAGTTTATTATTTTAATCCCATAAGGGGCTACTACGTCTTCCAGGGGGGCCATGTAAACATTAAACAAGGTGGGGCTGAGCGACGACCCCTGGGGAACACCGTTCTTGAGAGGAAGAGGTACCGACCGAGAGTTACCGTCCCACACCTGGAAGGAGCGGTTGGAGAGAAAGGATTCAATCCATGCTCGCGCCGTGCCCACAATACCTGCCTTGGCCAGGCGATGTAATAAGACACGGTGATCCACCGTATCAAAGGCGGCGCTAAGGTCCAGGAGGATCACTGCCACCGATCCTCCTGAGTCCAGAATGCCCCTTGCCTCCTCGATGACAGAGAGGAGGGCGGTGTCCGTACCATGGCCGGGTCGGAACCCGGTTTGGGATTGGCGCAAGAGATGGTTAGTCTCAAGGAATTGGGACAGTTGCGAGTTGACTAGCTTTTCCGCCATCTTACTGATACAAGGGAGCAGTGAGATAGGGCGGTAGTTAGCCATGTCGTCCGGGTTGAGTTGGGGCTTTTTTAACAGGGCCTTCACGACTGCATTCTTCCAGTTGGGGGGCACCGTGCCTTCCGACAAGGAAGTGTTGATAAGGTCCTTGATGATAGTGGCTATAATGTGAGATACCTTTTTTAGGAATCTAGCCGGGGCTGGATCGAGAGGGGAACCGCTTTTCATTTTCTCCAGCGTGGAAGTGACTTCAGGAAGGGAGACTGCTCTGAAAGTGTCCAGCTGTGGATTGTTGTTACCGTCCGCTATGTCCGAGATGGAAGGGGGGCTAAAGGTGGGTAGGGAGTCCAGTATCCGCAAGATTTTAGAATCAAAATAGTTGGCCAGATCCTGACTTCTGTCTGGGGGGGGGGAGTGAGAAGAGGGTGCTGTAGGGATGTTCAGTAGTTCTTTAACTATCCGGTATGATTCCTTGGAGGAGTTTGTAGCGGTTTTGATTCTAATGTCATAATATGACGATTTGGCTGACTTCAAGGCAGTTTTGTAGCGTCTTACTGCCAGGTTATACTTGTCTTTGTTACTGTGAAGCCAGTCTTTCCTCCACACTCTCTCGGCCTTTTTACACTCTTTACGGAGCGCTCTGAGGTCGGGATTATACCAAGGTGCGTGGCCCTTGATCTTATTTTTGACCTCCCGGTTTTTTAAAGGAATGAGGCTGTCAAGGGAGGAAGAAATCCAGTCTCTAACCTGAGTGTCCGCGATGGCGGGGTCGGCTGTGAGACTGGGGGAGGTGGCATCCAGAGCCAGGGCCCAGTCTTCAACCGAAAGTCTGGCCCAGGATCTGTTCTTGGTGAAGGTAGGAGGTTTATAAGGTTTTGTAAAAGAACCTGGGAGGAAGACCGAAACCAAGAAGTGATCTGTCCACGGGAGGGGGAGGGAGTTAGTGAACTGAAGGGCAGGAATGTTGGAGAACACAGGGTCGAGCAGATGTCCTTTCAAATGCGTGGCTCCTGAGTTAGCCAGGGTGAGGCCGAAGGCGCCCAGATCATAAATAAGGTCGGATGCTCCTGTGTCGAATGGGTCGTCGAAGTGGATGTTGAGGTCACCTGTAATCAGGAAGTTAGATGTTAGGTGAGCCAAGGATGCGACGGTTTCCAGAAATGCAGCAGAGAATGAGCCGAAGGGCCCTGGGGGCCGATAGACCAAAAGGCCCGACAGGGAGTTGGTCGGGGAAAGCTGGAGCGAGAAATGGCAGCTCTCCGACTCCTGGATCTGGGTCTCCGTGGATCGACAGGTAAAGTAGTCTCGGTGAATGATAGCAAGTCCGCCTCCTCGACCAAGAGGACGAGGTTGGGACATGATAAGAAAGCCCGGGGGGAGGGCTGAGACTATGTCGGAGTTAGAGTGTCCGGTGATCCATGTTTCGGTTAGAAAAAGTATATCTAACTCGTAATCGACGATAATATGGTTTATGAGTAGGGCGTGTTTTGGCAGCGATCTGCAATTGAGTGTCGCTATTTTGAGCCCCGGGAGCGGGGGGGTAGTACTGGGAACGGTTAAATTTCCAATTTTGCAGGAATTGCATATAGTGAAGGGGTCGGTGGGGTCGGATATGGCATGACAGTTGCTGTTTCTAGTAGGTCTGAGGCTGAGGAGATCTCGACGAGAGTAATGTCTCCTTGTGGCAGTGGGGTCCGGCATGGTGTCTGGCCCTGTGCCCGGTCGTGCGCGGACGGGCGCAGACGGGCTTGCCTTAGGCGCGCCTTCGGCGCGCAAACGGCGCTCCCGCTGCGCTCGTCCGCTGCGCTGGTATGGCCGGCACATTTGAGGTAGATAAAGGGGGCGTGGCTTCTAAGTGGGCGTGTCTGCCCTTCGAGCGGCAATGGCGGTGGAGGGGAGTTTCCCTGTGTCAGCCCTCGATCGGCTGTGTCAGGGGGAATGAAGTCGACCCTGCTTGGCGCTAGAACGAGCGCTTTACAAGCAGGTAAATGCAGTTTTTTTTAAAAGCAGTGCAGTGATAAGTGAGAATTTCGGTTTTAAAACAACAATAATAAGCACAAACAACACACCTCCGGCTTCCGCCTCAGAAGTCAACAAACTTGTGGGGTCGCTAGATTTCAGCGTTTAAATACCACAAGGGGGCGTGGCTTCTAAGTGGGCGTGTCTGCCCTTCGAGCGGCAATGGCGGTGGAGGGGAGTTTCCCTGTGTCAGCCCTCGATCGGCTGTGTCAGGTGGAATGAAGTCGACCCTGCTTGGCGCTAGAACGAGCGCTTTACAAGCAGGTAAAAGCAGTTTTTTTTAAAAGCAGTGCAGTGATAAGTGAGAATTTCGGTTTTAAAACAACAATAATAAGCACAAACAACACACCTCCGGCTTCCGCCTCAGAAGTCAACAAACTTGTGGGGTCGCTAGATTTCAGCGTTTAAATACCACAAGGGGGCGTGGCTTCTAAGTGGGCGTGTCTGCCCTTCGAGCGGCAATGGCGGTGGAGGGGAGTTTCCCTGTGTCAGCCCTCGATCGGCTGTGTCAGGGGGAATGAAGTCGACCCTGCTTGGCGCTAGAACGAGCGCTTTACAAGCAGGTAAATGCAGTTTTTTTTTTAAAAGCAGTGCAGTGATAAGTGAGAATTTCGGTTTTAAAACAACAATAATAAGCACAAACAACACACCTCCGGCTTCCGCCTCAGAGGTCAACAAACTTGTGGGGTCGCTAGATTTCAGCGTTTAAATACCACAAGGGAGCGTGGCTTCAAAGTGGGCGTGTCTGCCCTTCGAGCGGCAACGGCGGTGGAGGGGAGTTTCCCTGTGTCAGCCCTCGATCGGCTGTGTCAGGGGGAATGAAGTCGACCCTGCTTGGCGCTAGAACGAGCGCTTTACAAGCAGGTAAATGCAGTTTTTTTTAAAAGCAGTGCAGTGATAAGTGAGAATTTCGGTTTTAAAACAACAATAATAAGCACAAACAACACACCTCCGGCTTCCGCCTCAGAAGTCAACAAACTTGTGGGGTCGCTAGATTTCAGCGTTTAAATACCACAAGGGGGCGTGGATTCTAAGTGGGCGTGTCTGCCCTTCGAGCGGCAATGGCGGTGGAGGGGAGTTTCCCTGTGTCAGCCCTCGATCGGCTGTGTCAGGGGGAATGAAGTCGACCCTGCTTGGCGCTAGAACGAGCGCTTTACAAGCAGGTAAATGCAGTTTTTTTTTAAAAGCAGTGCAGTGATAAGTGAGAATTTCGGTTTTAAAACAACAATAATAAGCACAAACAACACACCTCCGGCTTCCGCCTCAGAGGTCAACAAACTTGACCTCTGGCACACAGCTTGTTCTTACTTCCCAGGTCCAGCTTTTGACTTCATTCATTCCCTGCATATAAGAGATATACATGCACTCAGAATGTCAGATGTGTCGGTTTGTCCCAGTATTTACACAAATGACCATTTTAATACCACAATTTTATTTTTTATTGCACTACTCATACCAATGCAAAGTGTCGGAGCGCTTTACTTAACATACACATTATACATTGGCAATAAATCATGTAACTTTGTAAATCAATGTACAAGATGTGTTACAAAAGTCAGTGAGGGTTACAAAGTATAGGAGTCACATGTTCTTCATTGCTCACAGTGTTATATTAGAAGAATTACAATTTATGAACTACAAGTAACAGGATCTCCGTGTTCAAAGCAGTAACCCACTTACCTATCTACATAAAATAAAAATCTGTCATCTGACTGTTACATGATGTGCTTTGCATGAGACACATTAACTTTCTATACTACTTAGATTCAATTCTAGGAATAGATAAAGCACAGATCTCACCAGCAAAAGAGTTAACCTCCAGAGTTATCTCGCCATTATTATTATTCCCTGAAATTTACCGGGCACACAAAGATGTCTGCAGCAGATTCCTTAACCCTGTAAGATATTTTAAAATACAGACTTTGCAACCAATTAAGCAGAACAGGTCTACCGCCATGATTTTCCTTGTTGCCAATTTCTTTGTAGCAGAGTTTCTAAAAAATAAATGTATCAGTTGAGGCCCACATTTTGCATTTTAGCTGTGCAACTTTTTTGCCACATCGCGAAGCAAGATCTAATTTGTTAAGTCTCTTAATGCGTTTAAATGTACTCATGGTAGACTTTATAACCATATGTGTGAGGTCTAATAGCTTTTGTCACTTCTTAAGATGTCACACACTGTAATGCCACTTGTGATTTCACACGCCATGACATCCTACGCTGTGATGCCAAGCGCCATGATGTTACTTGTATACTCCATAACTTGGGTAGTTACCCCCCATTTCTTTTTTAGGAATTGTGCATTGGCTAGTACCAAACCAGTGGGATAAATGTAACAGGTATGCCACAGGAGCAGTAGCGTCCCGTATAGGGCGTGATGACGGGTGGTGACACGGGGCAGGGAAAGGGCAGGGTGGGGATAGTAAACTTCGGAATACGACCCTACGAAGGTAAGTATACAAAAAAAATGAATTTCATTGCGCATGCAGTATCGCCAAATGCGATGCAGCGCACGCAACAAAATTTGTTTTATTTATTTTTATGTGTACTTACCTCCATAGGGTCGTATTACGTAGCTTACTACCCACCACCCTGTCCCTCCCCGTGTCACCGCCACTCAGCACACCCTACACTGGCCGAGGGTTTGTTTAAGCCTCTGCGGCAGGTTATTAGTGTGAATAATGGGTGCATTGAGTGTGTGCTCCTCTGCCCTCTAAAATTTAGGCACCTCATCCCAAAGGAGGCGCCTTGGCTCACTACCAGAGGGTCCAGCCCGTGCGCAAGTGTTGGTTCATCCAATAAGGAGTGACTTGGAGGGCGTCGACTCAAGGATAGGGTGACCAGACATCCTGCATTTCCGCGGACAGTCCCAGTTTTCCGAGGACTGCCCCTTTACATGTGCCGGTTTTTTGGGTCAAAGGTCAGGCCATTCTGCAAAGCAGAGGTATGCTACCATTAACAGGGGCCGCTGTAGCCTCAAATAATTAAAATAATGTATCTGTGTCTGTCAGGGAGCACACAGGAGCATTGCCGTCGTAACGCATGGGCAGGCAGGGCAGTTGCCCCGGGGCCCATGAGCATAGGGGCCCCATGCTAATGTATGCAACATTTTTATTCCTGTGAGTGGTTGTGTAGATGGGGCCCAGTGCAATGCTTTGCCCAGGGTGCTATAATGCTCTTAACCCCTTCCCTGCTGCTGTCGGCCGTCGCAAGCACTACCTCGCTGGTGCTGCGAACGTCCAACGGCCGATGCGGCCCCTCCCACTCCGCGGAACCGTCGCACTGCCGCGAAATAACGGCCGCAGCTAAGGTGTTAAGACGGCCCTGCACAGGAAGTCCACCGCATGCTCCAAGCAGAGGAGAGAAGGGGGGGCATAGCGTGGAGGTCCTGCCATGGCCTATTACGCATAAAAAAGGGACAGGCCAGGACTAGGGAAGCCTTTAGTCCTACTTCTATGTCTGGCATGTCCCAGTTCTGACTTCTGAAAATCTGGTCACCCTTTTCAAGGAGCCACATGTCTAATCCGCGATGTTGACCACCGTGGTCAGAAGTGGACCGGCCCATAGCTGCCCAAACCAGCTCCTAGAAGGAATGGGCTTCTATGAGATGGTTACCGCTCTCTTCCCACCTCCTCCCATCACAGATGCAACGTTTGTGGTCCTGCGGCAAACATCTACCCACGTGACAGATGCTGCTTCCCTGTTTTTGCTGAATGCGCACATTTCTGAATCCTATAAGATATGTTAATTGTATAAGGCTAAATAATTGATTTCATTTACATTCTAATGCCACAAAAATGTAATTCAGTAGAGGGCGTTTTAAGATGTGAAGTTGCACACGGCAGCCCGCAAGATCTGATCAGAGGAGAGTGTAATACAGTAGCAGTCCTGGAATTTTAAGCAGGACACTAGAAGGGGGGTGTAAACCAGTTCCCTTTCCTCCTCCGAGGGCCATTATGGTGTGTGTAAAAACGTACTTGGTATCATTATAGTATGTGTAAAACTTTACTTGAAGGGTCAACAGGTGTGTGTAAAACCTTAATGGATGGGTCATCATGGTGTGTGTAGAATCTTACTTGAAGTGTCATCATGGTTTCAACCCAAAACATAACTCATTAATCAGCCAGTCTATTAATATAGTATTTTGTACGGAATTTTTGTAGTTCTGCAATCCTATTTTTGCAGATTTTTTTTTTAGGTTTTTTCTTTTATTTGTGAACTGTTTTCTGGTTTGTGAACAGCATGTAGGTTACAATAGCTGTGATCCGAGCGAGAGTTCTTGTAACTAGGTGTTTTTTGTGAATCTTATGTGCTTTTGCGATCAATTTTTGGATTCTGAAACCCCAGATCAACAAGATTGCGAGTAAGTGGAAAAGTGGGAGGGGGCGGAGCATCAAGAGGTGAGCCCGACACTGCCCTCCTCCATCTTGGAGACTGATGCATCTCGACTGCGGCTCATCTACAGTCGGTCTACATTGTCAGGGCTGCCTCTGATACTATCGCTAATGTGCCTCACCTGTTTGCGCTGCCCAAGTCTCTCTGCATCAACGCCGCCAAGGGCGCACCGCAGACTGGCCGTCTCCCACAACTCCAGTTTCTCTCTCACAACACCGAACCAATGACTACCTTTCCTCATTTACAAACTCTCCTACACCGGCTATGGAGCCTTCATGCCCTACAGCGCCAAGCTGCCCCCATTCCCATATATATATTTTTTTTTACAGAGTTTTATATAGCGCGAACTTGACCTGGTATCGGGTATCAGAGCGCATTACATAGCACCAGTTACGTTACATAAGGACACATTCATTTCTGTTAGGCACTGGGAGATTAAGGGATTTGCCCAGAATCACAGGATGTTCAGCATCATTGCCGAGACTCGAACCCGGTTCTCCAGATTCGAGGTCGACCACCCTAGCCGTTAGGCCAACTCCTCTCCCCAGTTGACGCCCAGAACGGGCTCAAGAGCAGCCCTGGGCTCCAGCACGCCATCTTCACCCACCACTACCCGACCGTCTACACCTACAGCCATGACCAGCTTGGGAATCCCTCCAGGCACTACATCACCGCCCTTGAGTGCAACAGCACAATGAAGGCCTGGCTGAACGAGCACCGCAAAAACCCCAACAAATGGCCAGAAGATCATGCTCTGTAAACATGTGATATATATTTGTCCAACCCTAATCGATGCAACTTTTCTGAAAATGTAATCTTGAGTGAATTTGCAACTTGTATATATGTAACTCGAACCACTAGTATCTGTAGTAGACAAATGTACTTACTACCATTCTTATGTGAGTTTAGAGTTCATTTGTTTCGTATCTTTTATATAATTCATGTACTCTGAAGTCCTTATGTAATGGAACTGGATCTATTGTAGTTTAGAGTTTATCTGTTTAGTATCTTTTGTGTAATTCATGTACTCTTAAGTCCTTATGAATCTATTGTAAACTGCTCTGACACCATCGGGTAAAGTTTGCGCTATATAAAAATGCATAAATAAATAACCGTACAAGTTATATGTTAGATGCGCTCGTTGTCATCAGCCAAGGTTCAGGAACCCAGCGGCCAGGTTTGTGAACCTCACTACGCCTTCTGGTGTTCCTCGTTAGGGATTCAACGATAAAGGCTTTTCAGCTTTTCCAGGTGGCCCTCCATCGCCCTAGAGTGAATCGGTGACCATCTTACATCGGCTCCCCAGAAAGGGTTTGTGGTGCAGGTTTGGTACACTACAGGGCCTGGTTTTGTGACTCCTGTGATGGCTGACGGAAAGAACAGTCTCATTTCTTCTCACCCTATCCGGTGTGGCTTATTATGTGAACAGGCTCGGAGTGTGAGAACACTCCTCCAATCCAGTGAGGCGTATTATGTGAACAAGCTCCGAGTGTGGGGACACTCCTCCAATCCAGTGAGGCTTATTATGTGAACAGGCTCCGAGTGGGAGGACACTCCTCCAATCCAGTGAGGCGTATTATGTGAACAGGCTCAGAGTGTGGGGAAATCTCGTCCAATCCAGAGAGGCTTAATATGTGGACAGGCTCTGAGTGTGGGGACCAGAAATCATCAACACCCTCAATTCAAAGTTATTTTGGCAAACCAAAGAAATGCCTGGCAGTTTGACAAAACAACTAAAAGCATTTCTACTCTGATGAAACCCTTGTCTTAAAGTCAAGTTTGGTGAAAAGGTTTTCAGCAGTTTTTGCTATATCAGTAAGCCAACATTAATTTCAGGATTTCTTGAACACCCGTGCAAAAGTGACCCCCCTAATAACTTCTGACATCTGTTAACAATCTGCACCAAACTTGCTGTAGATTCACCGGATGGGTCAAAAATAATGGCAAAACCAGTATTTCACATAAGCTATGGGTCTCCAATAGAGCTATATCGGAGTTATTTCTCTTCTGTTCTATATAAGAACTTTTATTTCCGTTGGTCATACTACAGGAATCAATAACTAGAGAGATTATAAGATAAACTAATTCATGGTGAAAAATAAAATATTTTACCATAGCTAAAAAGTGTCCCAGAAATATGTGATGAGAGAGCTTGTCCATTAGGCAGCTAGACCGAAGGTGGCCGCTGCGCCACTCAAGCACTTTACGCTGTCTGCTTTGACATGAGAGGTGATGTCTACAAGTACGATTTAGCATCTCCATGCCACGAGGACAAAATAAAGCCCATTCCATGGAAGAATAATGCTTTGAGCTGCAATTGTACATAGTTCCGTTCTCGGCGAATGAGGATCTCCACCCGCACCAAAGTAAGACAATAAGAAAAGGCATGCATAAATAAATACACCACACAACTTTTGTTTGGAGAAAATTATGGCTGCAGGTTTTTTACATACTATTATTATTACTAACAAGGGGGGGAGAGAGAGATATATATCGAAATGGATTCGTTCTCCCTGGTCAAATGTACATAAACAAAAAGAATCCACTCCTTGGGTGTATCCTCCAGAAGTGGGGAACACCCTTGTTGTTTTTGGTCCCCTCACTCACCAACAGGCCCCTTGGTGTCATGCTTCATCATCGGGGTCATCGTACCCCTCTTCGGGGTACGGCGTGCTGCGACCTACGAATACGTGGGAGCACTTAAGATGACTATGTGTGGTGTGGATGGGGTATTCAAATGTGAGTGTAAAGTGGGGTTTAGATCTAAGTGAGTGAAGTTTAAAAAGAAACCTGGCCTGTGGGGTAACAAAAAAACTTTTAATGGGCCCCCAGGCTGGTACTATTAAAATAGAGTGTGGGAGGTTGATAATGCAAACAATGTGCACTACCTCCTGTCTGTGTGCCTTCCGACCGACCCCTCCGTGGCACCGGTCGGGAGGAATTTCCTTGCTGAAATCGTGCTAACTAGCATAAAAAGACCCTGACGATGCGCTCATGAGGCACTTCTACCCCTACAAAACAGTCGACCAATAAGCGAAGTTTTTTGTTAGGTACATTATTACCTGCACTTTATAATCTCACTTTTATTAAAAATCCTGATATAAGATAGAGAAACGTGAGTAAGGTGGGGATTTGTGCACCCCGTCCTGAAGAAGGTGTTTTCACCGAAACAGGTTGACGCACACAGACACGAGGTAGTGCACATTGTTTGCATTATCAACCTCCCACACTCTATTTTAATAGTACCAGCCTGGGGGCCCGTTAAAAGTTTTTTTGTTACCCCACAGGCCAGGTTTCTTTTTAAACTTCACTCACTTAGATCTAAACCCCACTTTACACTCACATTTGAATACCCCATCCACACCACACATAGTCATCTTAAGTGCTCCCGCGTATTCGTAGGTCGCAGCACGCCGTACCCCACAGAGGGGTACGATGACCCCGATGATGAAGCATGACACCAAGGGGCCTGTTGGTGTGTGAGGGGACCAAAAACAACAAGGGTTTATTACATACAACAGTATGCAAATTATGGTGGGTTATCTTACGGGCGATCCAAGGGCAGGTACCCATACTAACCTATGCTACTCTGCCCCCTGATGAGCCAAGCACTGTGGAAAACCCAATCAGTGCTACCCTTATAGGTGGGATCCCCTTACTGGATCACGTGACACATTGGTCCCTTATTACTCGCGTCTCTTTCAGGGCAGAGCGTAGCAAGGCAAGCCCCCGGTTGTTCAGGCCCACAACCGCCCAACGGATTAACGGGGCGCCAACGTCATTGTTCCAGGACCCTCCCCTGAGGCTCCTGGTATTTGGCTCTGGCACCTTTATTGTGCTCTTGCAGAGGTATCCTTCTGTACCCAGCCTGCTTCCAGATCGCCCTGTAACTCCGCCACAGCTCTGTAGGCGGCACCTGTCGCCTACTGAGCCCCCCACCACCAAACAGCACTTATCTCACTTGCAACTGGCTCCTTCCAGTCTCCCTTGCATGTCCAAGAGGATCAGGTCCATTCCAACCTGAGACAAGTGGAGCTCATAAGCATCAAATTAGCCTCACCTTATTTGGATCAGCTCATGTCTGATAAACCCAAAACCGATTAGGTCTGAACTTGCGCATAGCACTGTTCACGCATATCCCAAGCCTATTGAAGCCAAAGCCACCTACTCCGCGACTTGCGCATGGAGCGGGTTATCCTTCTCTGGGGATGTACCAGTGCCTCACTTGCCCCTGCAAGACTGTGATGGCTTCCCAGGAGAGAGCTCTCTTAACATCGCTAAGTCACCCTGCAAGCTGATGTGGCTCCCTCCTCCTGCAACCTGTAGTTGCAGCCCTTCTGGCATTTTGGGCTCCCTATGCCTGTTTCTCCAATTTATAGAACAGTAGCATGCTTTGCTCTATAGGCCTTGCCCCCACTCTATGCAGATTCCTGCACTGTGCCCTTCTGCCCCTGTATGAGCAAGGGAATACCTGTAATCTTGCACCTCCCACTGCACTCACATTCTCAGGCAGTCCAGTGGTGGAGAGGAGTCCTTAGCATTGGTTTTGCCACATTGTATGGAAGTGTTGGTACTTACATAACACAAACCTAGGTGGTGACAAGCAGCATTATAACAGCATCTTACGGCCAACAGCGTCATAAGATTGTGGTAGGGGCGGACTTGTTGACGTTCGTGGGTGATCTTACCATCAAAAGTAAGTGAGCACCTACAAGCTGACACTGTGTAGGATCACATGATCCTTGCAGGTAGCTGCCTACCCTGCAAACACCCACATATTGCTCCCGTCCCGAACAGCAGTACGTGTGGTCCCAGGTTAGCCATGGGATGAAGGCGCCCCTATGGGATGGAGGTGTGGAGAAACAGGTTTATCGACAATGAAAATAATTCCCCGTGGAGAAACAAAAGGCAGACTTAAATGTACAAATGGACTGTCCCCATAATCCTGTATTTGGACATTTCCTCAAGGCGGAAATTATGCATGCATAAATGTTAAGCATGCAAGTCCTCCATGGGCTGCTAGGGATTTTATGAAGTACCCCCAGGGCCGGCTAGGTATTTTATTCCACCGGGCATTTCCCTGATGGGCTGCAACCCTTGGAGGCCGTTTTTTTGTTTTTTTAAATTTTTTTATTTCAACAATTTTTTTTATTATTAGCAAGTTTTCATATATACATACAGTACATTGATAGCACCAACCATGGAGGCCGGTTTTGAAATCCAGGGCCCCTTTACAAAGCTCTCCGAAGTTAACTGCAGCAGGCACAGAGAGGTGGGGGCGGTGAAGGAAGGGGGGTGGTAGAGACGATGCAAAGAGAGAAAAGAGATAGAGGAGAAAGAAGAGAGAGAATGAATGAATGGATGGAAAGAGAAGACTGTGTGAGGAGATGGAAGGAACGTGGCTGGTCTTAGCATTTTTTGTCAGGGCTACTTTTGTGTGTGTCTCCACTCAGACATTTGCTGCAAATTTGGAGTCATTTTACAGGATGAAATTGATGCATTTTTCCCCAAGCTTCATTAGTTGGGAAATCGGCTGAGCTTCAGATCACCCCGATGGAGCGGTTACACTGATTGCTGCACTGCGCATGCATCATTTGCAGTTGCAATTGCAATTACAGGTCCACACGACTGGCGCCAAGCGCTACTTAAAGAAACAAGTTACTCGTTTGATGAACAATTCTGACTGCATTTGTGGCAACTTTATTTTGAATGGTGCAAGCAGTGAGAAAACCAATAATATCCATGCTGCTTCTGAATTTGTAAAAAAAAAAAAAAATTGCCATGGCCCTAGTCAGGAGGCCACTGGAGTTGCACAACACATTTCCTGTGCCAGTGCTGCTAGTGACAGCAAAAGACTCAACTGTTTGCCAACACACTCCAACAAGTGTAACAATTCAGATTATTCCAGACACCAAAGCTATTGAAATGGCTTGGCCTGCAGGTATTAGTCCTTTTTAATATATATTGAATTAATAAACACATGTTGCTGTGCTTATTTCTAAATAAGATAAACCCTGCCACCATGTGGCAGACTGCCATAAGTGCCGGTGTTGACAATTAAATGCTGGTATCGAGCACCGGAAACCACTGGCTCAACTTAAGCACTGTTTCAGAAAACTGTCCTGGGTTCATGTGCACAATGAGATAGTTAGCATACAGTTAGCAAGCCTATATAAAGTTGAACATGTGATTTTGAGAGTCAGGCACCATATGGGTGCAGTTAAGCTGTATCTGCATGAACTTCACCCTGCTTCATAGTGCTCTTTCTGGTCTACAGCGACATGTGAAGGAAATAGCCCAAAAAGGGTCACCCAGGTCACTCACGACCACCTCTCAGCCTTCCCTACTAATTGAAGAGTCGGTCAGACAGTAGAGAATACAAACCAATACTTGATTATTCAAACACACTCAGAGTGGAGCCCGGTCTGCCCAGTCACTTAGGAGGGCTGCAGAGGGGCTGACATCAGCAAGCATAACAATACATTACATACACTTCGAAACCAATGAAAGCACGCCCACCATGGGATATTCCAAGCAGATGCAGCGGGACAGTAAATTACAAAGGAGTACGTTTTGATTCTGAGGCTGGGCACACATTATCTGTTTTTCGAGGTCATTCTGCCTGTGCCCACCTCTAGACAAGTGGGAGAAAGCCTTCATATAACTGGAAAGGTATGCACTAATAGGAGCAGTGTATAGCAGAAATTAGCTCTGAAGAAACATATCCTAGAGAAGGCCGTTTCTCAGAAACGGCAAAGGATTAGTTTTGATTATGATTAAAAACGGCCATACATATAATGGTGCAGCGAATGCTAACTTTACATAAACAATGCCAAAACATATTTTCCATTCGAACACATGCTGTGGTGTCCCTTCTTCATAAGAAGCCATCTGTGATATCTAGCTATCCATCAACTTTCAGGCTATCGCAAACATGTCATTTTCATGTAAGATCTTAGAATCGAGGGTCACTCATCACATCCACGAGTTTTATAACACAGAAAAAAATCACAGGTTTTATTGATATTTTTCCACCTGTCCTTGAGTGGGTCATGTAAAAGAAAAGTATCCACACCGGCAATGAGGTAAGAAGTTGAGAGCACATTCACCAATGACTGCTTGGTTAAAAAAACATACATAATGGCACTCTGCCATCCAACTTGGCACATGAATCCAAGTATCTTCAGAAAATAGCAGCACACTACACCCCTTTTAGATTGCATCGATCTAGCCATGCTTGCCTGATCCTACAAGCAACAGGGAGATAAAAAAAAAACATAACAGAAGGTCACTGAAAGCAATCTAAGCACAGCTCTCTAACACATTTGAGCACTCACTCAGAAGCCCAAGAACTACCTAAGATTCCAAAACTAGCTGCAGAAATCACACTTCAGGAAGGATTGTATCAAGATGTCTGGAATCCCTCCCCCTCGATCTCCACAGTGGACTAGACCCTGTAGAAAGAGGCAGAGAGAGGATGAATCAGCAAATCCCTTGAAAAGGTTTTGAGTTGTGTACAGCATGAACGGGAAACATCCTTTACTACAAAACTTTCACAACATGGTACCATTACCACGCAGGTTTTACAACGCAAGTCGTTACAACGACTTGCGCTGGAGGACGCTGTAGGATAGGGAATAGTTTAATTTACTATCCAACACCTTCCCTACTATCCACGGGGACTGGGGTTGGAATGGTAAATTAAACTATTCCACTATCCAGCGCCCCCAACGCAAGTCGTTGTAACGACTTGCGTTGTAAAAGCTGCGTGGTAACGGTACGCGTTTTAAAAAGCACGCGTTGTACCATCATACATCCGCATGAACTAGACCCAAGACATCGGGTATCAGGGCGCTTTACATGAGCACCAGTTTCGTTACACAGGGACACATTAATTTTTGTTAGGCATGGGGAGATTAAGTGATTTGCCCAGAATCACAGGATGTTGAGCATCGTGGACGAGACTCAAACCGGTTCCCCAGCTTCGAGGTCGACCGTTCTAGCCGTAAGGCTACATCCTCTCCCCAGTTCTTCCACATGGGTTTAACACCTAACAACCTTAGAACATTGACTGAAACTTTTCCAATGTAGATCATCCTTGTGTAATTCCAGGAATGCTCCATGGATCAAAAGACTGTGACGCCCTTATAAGTAGCTGTAAGCCAAAATATTTGGTGTGTTATAAAAATATGAATTTGTTCCTTCTTTGTCCTATCTTATTGTGCACTAGGTCTTGTCTGGGTGGCTCAAGAAAATAGTTTGTGGAGGACAACAAACTAGTGTACACTGTTGATGCTTTGTTCCATTATGTTCTTGTGAAGAATTATACATAACAGTTTATGGTTTTATTCAGTATAAAGGTAATTGTATTTTGTATTAGATAAATGCCATGTTTTTAGATTAATTTGATATTTATTTTAAGTAGTATGGTCTATGTTTGATCTGTATGTATATGAAATGTTTGTGTTGCCTCATTGGCACGATATTAAACTATTAATAAAATCAATATACATACAAAATGCTTACTTTTCGGGACTTTCATCCAGCCATCTTCGTCCCTTGGTATGTTGTTCATGCACATTTTTATTCCCCCCCACAACATCAATACAACATGGGGCAATGGGACATCCCAATTTAACAACGGGATAACTTCACTGTGAGTGACAACATTCTGCTCTTTCACAAGAAGCACATCTGCAGACAGAGTTGTTCCCTTCTGAGTCTGAGACTACTATGGCATTTTGTGCTTTTTGACATAAAATATATATTTTTGCCTTTGTCCAATGTTTCTTTCCTTACTGGCGATGGCCTAGCCGCTCCTTCAAGACCAAAGTTTTACAAAAACGTTGACAAAACAAGCATTGACAAAGCCAAAGGGATGGCAGTCAACAGTAGACCTACTGGCTTCACCAATACTTGTTTTCTATTGGAGCTTGATAAAAATGGGTTCTGCACATCATAAGTAACAGTGAGTCTCCTGCTATCTATGAAAAACTTCCTAGATGCTGACCTGTAATAGTGTGCGCTGTACAAGTCGCTTTGTTGCTTTGTTGTGGACTTTTACGTTGTATAACCAGTGATTGCGCCAAAGACCACTCTTACATAAAAATTGGTCAATTTTCTAATTCCACCTCAATTTATGCAAATGTGTACAAAATCTTTTAATTTCCCTTTATCTCACTTTATTTATCTGGCACAGCTGGAACACTTGCAAACTGAACATTCTCTCAAACTTAATATGAATAACTGTACGTTAAAGGGCAATATTTAACAGCATACCAAAGAGCAAAAAAGGGATTGTCCACCAAAAAGACTGAATTGTTTTTCTGTATTCCTAGTTGACGCCATCATTGTTTGGTAAGCACCCACAGAACTTGCAGGAGTAATGAGGCGTATCTTAGTATCTGCTCTCTACTCAATTACGCTGCAGGAGTGCTAAATGCTGAAGCATTTTAGGCACCATAATCTGGCCAGGCTCTTAAAAGCATCTTTGAGCCCCAGGGCTCTGATAGAAGTGGCGGGAACACCCTGTCGAGCAATGCACTACAAAGCACATTAGCACAAGGTTTCTGTCGCTCATGGCACATCAGGCAGCCAGGCAGAACCACCACAAACATAGAGGGTGTTGGAAGGGTCACCTAAGGATGTACCACAGCCTGGGATACATTTGATATTAGTCTGAGAGTTTAACCCCTTCCATGCTCATGACGAGCAGTGCACTGCTCCTGTGCTCATGACGAGCTGAGCTCGTCATGAACAATTGTAAATCTGGAGTAACAGCACTCAGGGGGAATTGCCTTAGCACTAATGGAGTTTAAAGGGCTATACAATTTTTTTTAAGACCTTATATGCCATACAAACAAGGATCCCACTGATAAAGACCTTTCATGGGACAATCTAGAAAGATGAGCGTGCTTTTAGAGTAATTACATTTTCACTTTTCTCTTTTCATTCTGGCCAAGTTTTTCTCATTTGGTGTGGCATTTTTATTTTTAAGCGTTGTTATTTAGTTATTTATGTTTATTTTGTTCTTTGTTGAAGGCGGCGTGAACTTTTTGGCACAATATCCACAATCCATGCCCATGATGTTACTTGGAATTCTCTGCGCTCTACCTTTGTATGGTTTGCTGTAGTACCACTTTAAGGCCATTAGGGGCAATTTCTTGCATTGCTATTAATAAGAAAATGAGGCATGGAGTAAGAAGAAGCTTCACCTATCTTTTCTTCTCCAGAGTTTTTTAATTGTTGTGTAGCAACCCATTGTATTTCTTTTTCATGTCAAGACATATGGAGCGTGCTGCCAGCAGCAAACCCACCGGAAGCTTTTATGGGACCTAGGTCACTAAACTCATTCAGGCCATTCCTAAAGACAATGTTCTGAAACACATTTCTAGACTGCTCCAGTATATGGTGCCAACTATGTCACAATTTATATCTCAGAAAAGCAGCCTCCTTTTTCGGTCTCACCTACTTCAGTGTATACGCTAGCACATGCACTCATGCTTGCAAGAGATAATATTTTCTTCAAGGGGCTTGGAGCCCAACCATTGCTTACCATTTGTGGGCTTCATTGTCACTCTTGTTTCCTGCCTTCTAATTGGGCAGCAATTTCCCTTCTTTACCATACAACAAATGCTTAATTTGAGCCGGTAGTTTCCAGTGCTCGGCACCAGCACTTAATTGTCAACACTGGCACTTATAATAGTCTGCCACATGGTGGCGCTCTTTGTCTAATTTAGAGACGCCACAATAACCGTTGTTTAATTCAATATATCTTAAAATGACTAATACCTGCCTCCCAAGCCCGTCTTATAGCTTTGGGCGCCTGGAATAGTCTGAATTGTCCCATTTGGAGAAGTGTGATGCTTGGTAGCTGTGTTGGTACTACCATTATCAGCACTGGCAGGGGCAAAGGGTGGTTCAAGCTCCAGTGGCCTCCTGACATGGCACTTATTTTTCCACTGCATAAAACACTCGGTAGAATATGTTTCACAAACATTGTATAATAGTACACACAGTGGGTTCCCTAGTTTGGCCAGAGACCACATTGCTAGACCTAGGCTTTGCTTTTCAAGTCCAATTTGAGCTTTGTTTAGAACGACGTGCATTCAGAAGCATCATCCATTAAAGATATATAAAAAACACTACAAAAATAGTTACAATAAAAACATTCAAAAATAAATTAATTTCACAAAAGCACACTAACCTAGTAAGAGCAGCCATTGAAAGTGACATGCAGTCTCTAAAGACATTATTATGAACAATCTCATTGGGTAGAAATGTTATAAGAGCTATCATTAATTCCTTACAACTAATTATAAAAGCAGTAATATCTTGTTTCTGCCATCCAGAGCCCACTCTCCTTAAATCAGTTTAAGATTCCATATAATCCGTCGCCTGGAGCTACTGTTCATTTTCTGCATGTGTTTATTTAGCATCCTTTGTTTCTGCCAGTAACACGCTTTAATATAGAATTGATTCATTCAATTATTGTCCATTAATCCAGTCTCTGCCCTGTGTTGACTCAATTAAATGGCATAATATATATGCTTTTAACACATACCACTATGAGCTATGACAAGGAAATCCCAAATCTTCTAATGAATACCTCTAATTTGAAAAATGTACATTTATATTAAACTATATTTAATTTTGACTCATTTGATCTCTATTCAACAATACTTGTTTTTTGTTGACAAAAACTTTAATTTGTAAATAGCTTATTTCTACATGTACTTAACAAGTAAATGTGCATTCATGGTTCGAAAATTGTCGGGGATTAGCATTATAGACAACCAGATATTAAATTACCTTAACCCTTAAACTCTAGTAGAGTCTGGAATTTTGTGGAATGCTCACAGCTGATATCTTTGTGGAACTACCAGGTCACAGGTTTGAAATCTGGCGAGGCCAAGACAGAATTTGCTTTTCCTAGTCAATAGAGGAGTGCCATTAAATTGGATATTAATAACAGCTGTAATTTCTATAATTTACAAAAGGCACAATTTCAATGTTCAGCGTTATATAAACAAGTTATTCTTCTAATTGCCAAACAAGATTCAGAAACCTTACGGGCACCATGGATGAAAGGTGTAAGTTACCTACAGAGTCCAGTAGCAAGATCAGGCGGTCATTGTAGGCAGATCTATCTCTTCTTTTTAATGAGTCCGGCTGATCTCTGCTTTATGGCAAGTTTTGGCCATGGGGCTTGTTATATCAGCCATATTGACTAATCTAGTCGGGTAAAGGACCAGACATTAATATTCTCTAGAAAAATGTTCATCTTCTAGCATTATTTTGGGTTTAGGTTTTTATCTTTTTGGGTCTTGCCATACCTTTTGCCTTCAATAGAAAAAAGAGCTGGAAGAAACAATACTGAGAGAGGAGCTTTGGTTCGAACCATGTGGGTTTCTTTTCTTGAGTACATCTTAAGTACAGCATTTGATTTGGCAGAAGTTACATGCTTCCACTGAAAAGAGTCCTTGTGTTTTGTGGGAAAATGTATGCTCAATATAGCAGGATTAAGTTGGGTATGATGCAAGATACATTTGATGCTATAAACCTGAACTGTTTATTGTGAAAAGTTATTAAAAAGATAGTATTCCTGACAAATTAGTTGTGGAAAATGTATGTTCCAGTCAATATACATTTCAGCATGCATTTTTATTATTAAAGTCTGTAGAGTTGTATTTTATTACATGGAATCTCACAGATTATCATAGTATGTAAGGTGCTTGAAGAAGATAAGACCCTCTCACAAACTGTTGATAGGAGATTTGAATGGTGATAATCCCTTTTAAGGGAGATAGTATTTTGTGTTCCTAACTGTAATGTTGTATACATTTGCATGCTGTTGGTCGCCTTGTGTGAATGCTTACCCTCACTACAGTAGACCTGGGCTCGGTATGGTGACAAGCCAATGAGAGGCTAGAGGCCTTTTTGGTTCACTTGGAAAATGTATCTCTGATCTGCTTACTATGAAAAATGATGACAAAGACAGTAAGCCTCAGGCCTGACTTATTTATTGCGAAAAGTATTTGTCAAAGCCAATAGGCCTTTTAATGGTAGATTGTTATCACTCTGTGCTGCAGGCTATAGATAGGTATTTTGTTTAATTAAATCCCACAGATTACCATGGTAGGCTAGTGTTTTGATGCCCCTGTGACAAACCCTGGGGCAGAAGATGTTTACTGTGTCAATCATTATTCACCCAATTTCCTAACTGGTATTATCTACATATTGAAATGTTATACCTATATGCATGATGGCTAGCAGTTTATGTACACTTTAATATGCCTATTTTGGTTATGGTGTCAAAGCCAGAGATAAAGGCTTTAGGCCTTATTAGTTATTTGGGAAACGTTATGTCAGATTCCATAGGTTTGATCTGTTTATTCTGAAAAGTTATAACAAAGTCGGTGGATCTGACCTACTTAGTGTGAAAGGCATGGATTACAGGCGAAAAGGCTTTTAAGAACGCACCGTTATATTGCGCTAAAGTCTGTAGACAGCTATTTTGTTACATGGACTCTCACAGATTACCACAGTAGGTACCGGACGGAAGATTTGCACTATATTAATCCTTGCTTGGCCCTCTCAGGAGCCATTTTTATATTGGTTTGAAAACTGTAATCATATGAGTAAGTTTACCACAGTATACATCTTGGCTGTTTTGTGAGAAAGTTTATGCTGAATGCAGTGGGCCTGAGATGGTTATGGTGAAGAGCCAATGATAAAAACTGTAGACCTAATTGGTTCATTCAGATGACATATGTCTGATTTGTTTATTCTAGAAAGTTTTGACAAAGGCAGTAGGCATAATTTATAAATTAAAAAACGCATATCTTAAAAATCAATATCCATTTGGCTAATGACTGTCTTATTTTAATACATGATCATAGCAGACAAATAAGCCTGTGACGCCATTTTTAAGAGATTCTAACAAGAATTATTGCAGTGCATATCTCCTTCTGCTAAGTTTTGTTGAGCAATTCTGTCATAGACCTCTCAAAACTAAAATGCAGCCCGGTGCACTGCTGTAGAGGCGACCCACCACCTACCCAATCAGTCATTCTAGGAAGATCCACAAAAAGGAGATTGAACGTAGAAGAGTTTGAGTCAAAATACAGTGCTTTTGAAACCATCCCTCAAAGCATTTCCGTATAACACGTATAGGAAGACAACTACTGCTCATTAACTGGTTTTTTTTTACCATAGTACAGGATTTCCCCTCTCCTGCCTACTGTTCAACATCTATGGAGGCCACCTGGTGTCGTCCTGTAGGCAGGTCCAAGTAAACTTTTAAATGTACACCAGTGCCACCCAAATCCACTTCTGAACTTTGGGCTCAAAACCATATCAGAAGAAAAGGTAAACATTTCATGCCTGAACCATGTTCATCACTAGATGAAAGAGGGCTTCATTAGATGAAAAAGAGCTTCACTAGATGGACGAGGGCTTCACTTAGATGGACGAGGGCTTCAACTTAGATGGACCAGGGCTTCAACTTAGATGGACGAGGGCTTCAACTTAGATGGACGAGGGTTTCACTTACATGGATGAGGGCTTAAACTTAGATGGATGAAGGCTTCACTTAGATGGACGAGGGCTTCAACTTAGATGGACCAGGGCTTCAACTTAGTTGGACGAGGGCTTCAACTTAGATGGACGAGGGCTTCAACTTAGATGGACGAGGGCTTAAACTTAGATGGATGAAGGCTTCACTTAGATGGACGAGGGCTTCACTTAGATGGACGAGGGCTTCACGTAGATGGACGAGGGCTTCAACTTAGATGGACGAGGGCTTCAACTTAGATGGACGAGGGCTTCAACTTAGATGGATGAGGCCTTCACTTAGATGGATGAGGGCTTCAACTTAGATGGACGAGGGCTTCAACTTAGATGGACGAGGGATTCAACTTAGATGGACGAGGGCTTTACTTAGATGGACGAGGGCTTTACTTAGATGGACGAGGGCTTTACTTAGATGGACGAGGGCATCACTTAGATGGACGAGGGATTCAACTTAGATGGACGAGGGCTTTACTTAGATAGACTAGGGCTTTACTTAGACGGAAGATGGCTTCACTTAGATGGACGAGGGCTTCACTAAGATGGACGAGGCCTTCACTTAGATGGACGAGGGCTTCAACTTAGATGGATGAGGGCTTCAACTTAGATGGACGAGGGCTTCACTAGATGGACGAGGGCTTCACTTAGATGGACGAGGGCTTCACCTAGATGGACGAGGGCTTCACTTAGATGGACGAGGGCTTCACTTAGATGGACGAGGGCTTCACTTAGATGGACGAGGGCTTCACTTAGATGGAAGAGAGCTTCACTAGATGGAAGAGAGCTTCACTAGATGGAAGAGATCTTCTTTTTCACTTGAGTAAAGCGAGAGAACCAAAGATTCCCAACTTCTTGCCGTTTACTTGGCCCATAAGCTTTGGAACACTTCCCTTGTCAAGCCAGCTTTGAACCCCTTCCCATCCCACTGGCTCCCAGGGATGCAGTGATAAAGGCCCGGTACTCTGTATTGTTCACAAAGTCTTCTGAGACAAAAGCCCCAAATAACTACGGTGATGCACCGTTACATCGCAACTTTTACAACGGGAGTCTTTTACAACGGAATTTTTACAACGCAGGATCCATTACATCGGATGCCATTACAACGCATGGCATTACATAGCAGATGCTATTACAACGCATGGCATTACATCGTAAGTATAGGTAAGTATTTAATTTATTTTAATTTTATTAATATTAATTATAATTAAATATATTTATTTATGTTTTTTAATATTATTAATTTATTATTTATTATATTAATTAAAGTAATTTTTAAAATAAGTACAGGTGTACAGGGGTGTTTTTAGGTTTCAGGGTAGGGTTTGGGTTTTGGGGTACAAGGGTGTTTTTAGGTTTCAGGGTAGGGTTTGGGTTTTGGGGTACAGGGGTGTTTTTAGGTTTCAGGGTAGGGTTTGGGTTTTGGGGTACAGGGGTGTTTTTAGGTTTCAGGGCAGGGTTTGGGTTTTGGGGTACAGGGGTGTTTTTAGGTTTCAGGGCAGGGTTTGGGTTTTGGGGTACAGGGGTGTTTTTAGGTTTCAGGGTAGGGTTTGGGTTTTGGGGTACAGGGGTGTTTTTAGGTTTCAGGGCAGGGTTTGGGTTTTGGGGTACAGGGGTGTTTTTAGGTTTCAGGGCAGGGTTTTGGTTTTGGGGTACAGGGGTGTTTTTAGGTTTCAGGGTAGGGTTTGGGTTTTGGGGTACAATGGTGTTTTTAGGTTTCAGGGCAGGGTTTGGGTTTTGGGGTACAGGGGTGTTTTTAGGTTTCAGGGCAGGGTTTTGGTTTTGGGGTACAGGGGTGTTTTTAGGTTTCAGGGCAGGGTTTGGGTTTTGGGGTACAGGGGTGTTTTTAGGTTTCAGGGCAGGGTTTGGGTTTTGGGGTACAGGGGTGTTTTTAGGTTTCAGGGCAGGGTTTGGGTTTTGGGGTACAGGGGTGTTTTTAGGTTTCAGGGCAGGGTTTGGGTTTTGGGGTACAGGGGTGTTTTTAGGTTTCAGGGCAGGGTTTGGGTTTTGGGGTACAGGGGTGTTTTTAGGTTTCAGGGTAGGGTTTGGGTTTTGGGGTACAGGGGTGTTTTTTAGGTTTCAGGGTAGGGTTTGGGTTTTGGGGTACAGGGGTGTTTTTAGGTTTCAGGGTAGGGTTTGGGTTTTGGGGTACAGCGGTGTTTTTAGGTTTCAGGGCAGGGTTTGGGTTTTGGGGTACAGGGGTGTTTTTAGGTTTAGGGTTTGGGTTTTGGGGTACAAGGGTGTTTTTAGGTTTCAGGGTAGGGTTTGGGTTTTGGGGTACAGGGGTGTTTTTAGGTTAAATTAAATTAATTATATTATATTAATTACATTTCTTAATTAAAATAAATAAATTAAATAAATTATTTTAATTAATTTAATTTAATTACAATTAAAAAAATATTTAAATTAAATTAATTTCATTATATTAATTAAATAAAATTAATTACAATTTTTATTAAAATTAATTTAAATAAATAGATTTAAATGTATTAAATAAAATTAATTACTATTTTAAAATGTATTTTAATTGAATTAATTAAATTAAATTAATTAAATTAACTTAATTACATTTTTTTAAAAAAGGTATACTTACCTATACTTAAGATGTAATGCCATGCGTTGTAATAGCATCTGCTATGTAATGCCATGCGTTGTAATGGCATCCGATGTAATGGATCCTGCGTTGTAAAAATTCCGATGTAACGGAATGCGATGTAAAAAACCGCGTTGTAGTGACACCAATCCATAACTACAGAAATAGACTCCTCATTAGGCACTAGTTGGGAATCTACACTGAGCAACAGCAGCTTTAATCATCCAATGGAACTTTAAATGGCTGAAACATGAAGCACATTCCTGGAAACCGAGGATTCTCGAGTGCGGTGAGCCCAACCTGAGAACCGAATAGCCACAAACGACTGAAAACCAAACTTTTCAAGTTTGTGTAGGGGTTTCATCTGAGTAACATAAGACTAAGGGCCAGATGTAGGTCCCCAAATACCGGTCGGTAACCGCCGATTTCGGCCGTTACCGACCGGTATTTGGTGATTGAGATGTAGGGGGCCTATATTTTACAGAATCTGTAAATTTACCGATTCTGTAAAATACCGAATCGGTATACTAACCGAATGGGTCAATCTATATGTAGGTGGCACTGGAAACAGTGCCACAGGCCCCTAAGAATTCGTTATTTACCATGTAATACTATTGCATGGTAAATAACGAATTTCTGTGTACATGCATATGGGCATGTATGTGTGTCACATGGCAATCAAGCCTGAATCAGGGGTGCAACAGGGTGCCAAAGTGACACCCTGTCCCCCTTGTAAATTCGGTAATTTTACCGAATCGGTATTTACCGATTCGGTAATTGACATTGGTTCCTATGGGCCTCATGGCCAATAGGAATCAATGGCAATTACCGAATCGGTAAATACCGATTCGGTAATTACCGAATGTTACAGATTCGGTAAAATATTCGGTAAATATACCTACATTGCATTTACCGATTTGTAAATACCGAATCGGTAAAATTCGGTATTTACGAATCGGTAAATGCCAATTACCTACATCGGGCCCTAAATTCCTATGTAGTCATATCTGACTTTGGCATCCCAATTGCTGCCAGAAGCTTTGTGCTTTGCCCAATAAATATTCAGAGATCGTAAGTAGCTGAATGCATGGCTGCTGGGCCCTCAAAAAACAGGGAGTAGTACCGAGATGTGTGGGGACTTGCCAGAAGCAATTGACGAGCAAGAGGCTAGCTGGGAGAAAGGAATTAATGCTAATAACTGTGTAGACTACTTTTTGAAGACGTTCACATCCGCAAAATGCTGTGGGATGAAATCACCACTGATGGACACAACTGGTACCGAACGGACCTTGGCCTTCCCCAGGCGTTGGTGCTCCTCGACCTGTCGGCTGCGTTCGACACGGTCGACCACGCCATTCTTCTCGACCGTGTCAGCGCAGCCGGCATTAGAGGTGTCGCACTCTCTTGGATAGCATCTTTCCTCCAGGGCAGAACCCAGGCAGTCCATCTTGCAGGATTCTCCGCTCCTCCCCGCCCTCTAGTGTGTGGAGTTCCTCAGGGTTCCTCTCTCTCCCCCCTTCTTTTCAATCTTTATATCTACCCTCTTATTTTTCCTCTTCAGGAGCTGGGGGTCTCCGTGTACAACTACGCGGATGACCTTCAGCTCATCTTTGATCTGTCCACTCCTGACTCTCCCTCTTTTCTTAGTTCCACCCTAATGTTCATTTCGGATTGGATGATCACGAATCATCTCAAGTTGAATCCGGACAAGACGGAGCTTGTCCTCACGGGTGGTCCCACCAATCCTTGGTCCCCCTCTCACTGGCCCCCCTCCTTTGGCCCCTCCCCTCCACCTGTTCCTTCTGTTCGCACCTTGGGCATCAAGGTTAGCAATGACCTCTCCATGCATGCCCAAGTCAGCTCCGTTGTTTCTTCCTGTTTCTTGTCCCTCCGTCTCATCCGAAAAATTTCCCGCTTCTTCTCTACCACTGCCCTTAAATCGATCATTATAGCCCTCATCACTTCCCGTCTTGATTACGGGAATTGCCTCTATGTTGGTATCCCGGCCTTCGAATTACGTCGGCTACAGGCAATTCAAAATCAAGCAGCCCGTCTCATTTTCCATCTCCCCAAATTTTCTCACATCACGCCCGTCCTCAAGTCCCTCCACTGGCTCCCGGTGCATTTCCGCTCCTTCTTCAAATAAGCCTGTCTAGCCTTTCTGGCCTACACCCACTCTGCTCCTCTCTTTATTGTTTCTTTAGTCACTCCCTACACCCCGACTCGCACCCTTCGTTCCTCATCTCTTCTTCTCCTCCAAGTACCCCGCTTTCGCAAATCTCGAACTGGTGGCACCCGCTTCTCGGTTTTGGCCCCCCAGTTCTGGAACAGCCTTCCTTTGCCTATTCGGTCTATTCCCAACTACTCCTCCTTTCGTAAAGCCTTAAAAACTTTTCTTTTTTCCCAGGCCTTCCCAGTTTAGTCCCTTGGTAGCACTGTAGAATCTGACTCCCCCAGCGCCAGGAAGCCGCTTGGCCGCAGTGCGCTTTAGCAAGCATCTTTTTCATTTCATTCATTTCATTTCATTTAATTTCAACGCCAGCTGAACACAGCATCAGAAGCTTGAAACAGGCTTTCAAAAGCCCCTTTCTTTATTACTGTGTATGTTGTGTGTTATGTATTGTGTGCATGTATGCCGTGTTTACCTTGTCAAAGTCTGATGAGGAAAAAAAAAGTGCCGGTCCCCAAAAAGGAGTGCCCGGGGGGCCCACCTGCATCCACCGGCTCAAAGCATGGTTGCATGGCTGTAGTATGTGTGAAGTCATGCACCCTCACCACACCTGTCTAGCTGTCTGTGGGGAGAGAGGCAAAAAAATGATATTTGGAAAAAGCAGTAAGATGTTTTATAAAAAAGATTCTACACAGAAAACAGCCATTTTGTTATAAAAAAAAAGATACTGCATAGTTTATAGTGGTGCGAGCTTCTGGGCAGATGGAGTTTTCAGAAATAAAATGTCAGGTGTAGGCGGTGCCTAGTAAATGGCAGACCCTCTCCCTTGGATGTCTCCTCGAGGGATGTCTGGAGAAATCGCTGTGCCGGGACAAAAGGCCAGCATTCTGTCAGCTTGTCACAGCTCAGAAGGCGGCGCGGCTGGTCCACTGGGGCGTCTGGTCACCGCATCACCACTCACGCCCACGAGCGCCGCTCCTGTCACTCTGCTTGCTGCGCACAAGCACGCGGCGCACGTGCAACCCGGGGTCCTCTCAGCTTTCTCCTTCGTCGCACGTGCACATTGTGAATATAACAGGGCTGAGCCGGGGCAGGAAACCCTGCGAGTGGCGAATTGAACTTTCTTAACAATGGGGCTTACGAATGCCGGCCCCTCACCCGCGTACCTGCATTACCATAAAAAGCTACGCTCGGGTCTGGTATTCAGATCTATTGGGTTTGCCAGTGCAGAGGACTAAGAATGGATGATGGGCATATGTGGCAAGGAAAATGAATAAGGAGGTAGAGATATGGCAGAGAGAGGTGCAGGCCAGAGGCGGAACGAGAGACAAATTTCAGGGGGGCTGGGGCTACAAAGAAATTTGTGGGGTGGGCCGATTCTTCCAGCAATATGCAGAATGGAGATGCAGGGGCTCTAAGAAGGGGTGAAAACATAACAAAGCCTCCTAAACAAGTAAATGGTCTTTTAACCCCTTGGACACAGGTCGATTTCCCGCGCTGTGCGGGAGAAATGGCGGGCAGGATTCGGCCGCCTCCTGGCCGTCGTGCGCACACGCCCACCGTGACGCATGACGACCGGGAGCCGTCATGAGCATGCAAGGGGTTAAAGACCTGTGAAATACTCGGGTGCAGATGTGTGTGTGCCGGGAAGCTGTCTCAGCCGGGCTGACACACACGACGGGGGGAGCTGAAGCCCTTTAGTCCCAATGGGCGTAGCTCGCCTGGTGCAGCCCAAAAGACGTACTAGCAAGGACTGTTGCAGGGTGGGGGCAGGCTAGGAGAAGTGTGTGCCGAGAAAGATGCAAGCAGGTAGTGATACGGGCAGAGAGGCGTGGAGAGGTAGAGGTCTGAGTAGGCAGAAGCTGTGGCCAGTTGAAAGAGTTACTGTGTGGTGGAGGTAGACACAGGCAGGATGATGGCTGGGTGATTTTCAGTCATAGGTGTGGATTGAGTGCACACTGGGAGAAGTGCAAGGAGGTAGAGACGTGGGCAGGAAGTGGGGCAGGCTCAGAGAAGAGAGGGCAGGAAAGCCGTGGGAATGGAGCGATGCAGGCTTAGGGCAGAATAATCTGTCTGTCTATCTATCTGTCTGTTCACTGAAAAAACAGAGGTTAAAGCAATGTTCTAGTTGCTCCCGGTGCATTTCCGCTCCTTCTTCAAATTAGCCTGTCTAGCCTTTCTGGCCTACACCCACTCTGCTCCTCTCTTTATTGTTTCTTTAGTCACTCCCTACACCCCGACTCGCACCCTTCGTTCCTCATCTCTTCTTCTCCTCCAAGTACCCCGCTTTCGCAAATCTCGAACTGGTGGCACCCGCTTCTCGGTTTTGGCCCCCCAGTTCTGGAACAGCCTTCCTTTGCCTATTCGGTCTATTCCCAACTACTCCTCCTTTCGTAAAGCCTTAAAAACTTTTCTTTTTTCCCAGGCCTTCCCAGTTTAGTCCCTTGGTAGCACTGTAGAATCTGACTCCCCCAGCGCCAGGAAGCCGCTTGGCCGCAGTGCGCTTTAGCAAGCATCTTTTTCATTTCATTCATTTCATTTCATTTAATTTCAACGCCAGCTGAACACAGCATCAGAAGCTTGAAACAGGCTTTCAAAAGCCCCTTTCTTTATTACTGTGTATGTTGTGTGTTATGTATTGTGTGCATGTATGCCGTGTTTACCTTGTCAAAGTCTGATGAGGAAAAAAAAAGTGCCGGTCCCCAAAAAGGAGTGCCCGGGGGGCCCACCTGCATCCACCGGCTCAAAGCATGGTTGCATGGCTGTAGTATGTGTGAAGTCATGCACCCTCACCACACCTGTCTAGCTGTCTGTGGGGAGAGAGGCAAAAAAATGATATTTGGAAAAAGCAGTAAGATGTTTTATAAAAAAGATTCTACACAGAAAACAGCCATTTTGTTATAAAAAAAAAAGATACTGCATAGTTTATAGTGGTGAGAGCTTCTGGGCAGATGGAGTTTTCAGAAATAAAATGTCAGGTGTAGGCGGTGCCTAGTAAATGGCAGACCCTCTCCCTTGGATGTCTCCTCGAGGGATGTCTGGAGAAATCGCTGTGCCGGGACAAAAGGCCAGCATTCTGTCAGCTTGTCACAGCTCAGAAGGCGGCGCGGCTGGTCCACTGGGGCGTCTGGTCACCGCATCACCACTCACGCCCACGAGCGCCGCTCCTGTCACTCTGCTTGCTGCGCACAAGCACGCGGCGCACGTGCAACCCGGGGTCCTCTCAGCTTTCTCCTTCGTCGCACGTGCACATTGTGAATATAACAGGGCTGAGCCGGGGCAGGAAACCCTGCGAGTGGCGAATTGAACTTTCTTAACAATGGGGCTTACGAATGCCGGCCCCTCACCCGCGTACCTGCATTACCATAAAAAGCTACGCTCGGGTCTGGTATTCAGATCTATTGGGTTTGCCAGTGCAGAGGACTAAGAATGGATGATGGGCATATGTGGCAAGGAAAATGAATAAGGAGGTAGAGATATGGCAGAGAGAGGTGCAGGCCAGAGGCGGAACGAGAGACAAATTTCAGGGGGGCTGGGGCTACAAAGAAATTTGGGGGGTGGGCCGATTCTTCCAGCAATATGCAGAATGGAGAGGCAGGGGCTCTAAGAAGGGGTGAAAACATAACAAAGCCTCCTAAACAAGTAAATGGTCTTTTAACCCCTTGGACACAGGTCGATTTCCCGCGCTGTGCGGGAGAAATGGCGGGCAGGATTCGGCCGCCTCCTGGCCGTCGTGCGCACACGCCCACCGTGACGCATGACGACCGGGAGCCGTCATGAGCATGCAAGGGGTTAAAGACCTGTGAAATACTCGGGTGCAGATGTGTGTGTGCCGGGAAGCTGTCTCAGCCGGGCTGACACACACGACGGGGGGAGCTGAAGCCCTTTAGTCCCAATGGGCGTAGCTCGCCTGGTGCAGCCCAAAAGACGTACTAGCAAGGACTGTTGCAGGGTGGGGGCAGGCTAGGAGAAGTGTGTGCCGAGAAAGATGCAAGCAGGTAGTGATACGGGCAGAGAGGCGTGGAGAGGTAGAGGTCTGAGTAGGCAGAAGCTGTGGCCAGTTGAAAGAGTTACTGTGTGGTGGAGGTAGACACAGGCAGGATGATGGCTGGGTGATTTTCAGTCATAGGTGTGGATTGAGTGCACACTGGGAGAAGTGCAAGGAGGTAGAGACGTGGGCAGGAAGTGGGGCAGGCTCAGAGAAGTGAGGGCAGGAAAGCCGTGGGAATGGAGCGATGCAGGCTTAGGGCAGAATAATCTGTCTGTCTATCTATCTGTCTGTTCACTGAAAAAACAGAGGTTAAAGCAATGTTCTAGTTAGGTGAATTTCTGAGTGACAACATTAGCAGCGCTAACTATAACTTGCACGCCTGCCATGCACTGTTTATGACCTCACACATGACATGTTCTATGACATAATTTATGACACCTCAAATAACATCATTGTTGGCATCACTGATCACATGATCACATCAGCCAAACTTTGCTTTCCCACATATAGGTTTAAGAATTAATATGGTTTTAGGGGCCTGAGAGTAAGTACAAAATAGCTAAGGAGACTATCAGCCATCTTTACTACCATCACAGATACAACTCCCTTAGGTGTCAAAGTTTTGCATTTTGAACAACCTTGACCGCTACCATACACTTTACAGCTCACATAGTTCACATTGACAATCAACCACAGATATAGGGGAAGCCCACATTGAGTATGGTGTTGAATCTGTATACAACTGTTCAAGGAAAGCCAAAACAGTGAACACCAATTTCAAAACAAATTTCCTTTTAATGACAGCTTTTATCTATATCTAACCACTGACACACACCAAAGCTACATACATAAATGGAGTTGACATCAGTAGAGTACTGTAAACTGTTTTTACTCTATGGAGATAGTTCATTCTTAGCACCCTGTTTGCAAACAGTGAAATTCTTACAAGAAATGCACCATAGAGGATTGAAAAGAATCTACTGAGAACAGTGTACATTGTATAAATCAGTTGTCAAAAAAGACACAATTTACTACAAATAACCAAGGTCTGAAGGTATTAAAAATTATACTACATGCACCCTTCATACTGCAGAGAAAACCTTACAGATAGCCTATCTTCTGAAGCATAACAAGCACACATACATAGGTTAGTATATGGTGTGCATAGTCTTCTATGTTAAGTATAAATTATCATGCTGACCCGATTCTCTCTAATAACTCAAGGCATAATTAGGAGAATTGGCATCTACTACGTAGAATCTTTCTCCTGTTGGAAACCTTTTTTTGCAGAACCAAAGTTGTCAGGAGCAGAGCTATGGTGCATTAGGAGCACGTGTGTTTTCTAAACACTTATACCAAATAGCTGGACCCAGGCCAAACAAAATTAGGTAGAAAAGTATTATGGTAATTACCTGCCACTACGTAAATTCTAAAACAAACTAGCACACACATTGGATGATGTCATCAGTGATATCATTTGAGATGTCATCAGTGATGTTATAAATGATGTCATAGCATGTCATGGGTGATGTTGTGAGGTCATAAGCAGTGCATGGCGGGGGCACAAGTTATAGTTAGTGCCGTTAATTGGAACTGGTGAATTTCTCTGTTTTTTTTTAGTTCAAAACATTAATGATGTCACTGAGAAATTCACCTAAATATAACGTTACTTTAGCCTTTTTTCAGTGGATTTCTAAGGTTTAAAAAAAAAGATTGTTTTTATCACACATAACTGTAACGTTACTTTACCTTTAGTTTTTTCAGTGAATTTGTAAGGTTCAAAAAAAATAAACAATCTTTTTATTTCACCTAACTATAACATTACTTTAACCTTTGTTTATTTAATTGAATTTGTAAGGTTTTTTAAAGTAACTTAAAAAACTTTCAATGCATATATGGTAGGATGACTGAAGAATATATCCTGCCTGCGCACATCATTTTGAAAGGCAATGGATTTTTACTGTAACATAAGCTTGCATTCTACTCTTGTGAGACTCTGCCCTGGGGATCTTTCCCCAACCAGTTTTAAAGTTCAGCTTCATATACAGTCACCACATGATCTACATCACTAAGCAAATGACTAAACGAGAACACAAAGCACCCGTCACAAGGTTCCATCCTATCAGACATCTAGATAAGCTGGTAGCCAAATCTGATAAACATGTCAGCAGGTATAACGTGTCTTGTTTGCTTCTGTAACAAGCAGGGTATAATTGGTAAAAGAATTAAGTGCCGGAGCCCAAGGTATTTCACGAGAGGTCTCTGCAGCCTGCTCGCCACACCACACCAGAACTGGCAGGTGCCTCTGCCAGCATCACCTGCTGAAAAAATGGCCTGGGCCAGGTATTGTTATTTTAATTTAGGTTGATTTTTAAAAAGCGTTGTTGCTGTGATTGTCTCAAAGATGTACAGACAGACAGCACCCCCATGAGGTGGTCTATCAGGAGAAGTCCCGAAAAACATCAGCACAAATTAAGCACCGTTAAAGCATTCTCAAAAAAGCTTTAATATAGTGAATCTCCTTGAGAGAGTGACTTAATTTTAATATCTCAGTTTTTCAAACTTATGTTTTACAGTCATCTTTATGAGGCACAGCTGAAAACACAAAAACTTATCCCACCTAGTCTCATGACAATGTGGCATGAGGGTGGAGTGCTTGCCCTAACAAGACTCCGCATCACTGGGTGCGGGAAAGGAAAAGATTCCTTTTCTTTAAATAAACCTCACACACTCTAGTAGTGTCATGCTTCATCATCAGGTTCACCCCGACTCCTAAAGGTTCCAACTGTGTTCCAGGGAGCTCTTAAAAGAAAGGTACTAGGGGGCGGAATTATAGATAAAAAATCACTTGCTCGCTTTAACCCTTTCGGCGCTCATGATGGAGCGGTTCCTTCATGAGCATCGGTTGGGCTGTGCGCATGACGGAACCGCTCTGTCACGGCCCCGCCCGCTCAATAGAACCTTCAGCACAGCACGAAAATCCGCACGGCGCTGAAGGGGTTAAGGTATCCCTTGATTCGCGGGGCAGTCAGGGATAATTAAACTAAATATTAAGGGGTGTTTAGAATACTATGATCTTATGACCCTTCATTAGCCAACATGTTTCAGCCCTACTCTCAAAGGCCTCAGCAGGTCCAGGGCTTTCGTCAGGGTGATATGACTCGCCTCCAAAGTTTTCCAGCTATTTGCGCTGTTCTCATTCATAAGTTTTTGTGGATTTAGTTCGGGAGGACTATTCCTCCCCAACCTCCCTCCTCGTCCCAAAAAGGGAAAAGGACCTCTCCACCCTCCAGGACTGGTTAATGGTTCTCTGCCATTCCAGTGCCTAATGTGTATCTGCTGAAAACACCCCAGAAGCTCTTCTTTTAACACACTATTTGATTCCACCTCTTAGAATATGATTGATTAAAGTATTCCTTCTCTAGACATCTTCCTTGAAAACTATGTAGATTAAAAAAACAATGTTTTCAGCCTGTTTCAAAACACAAGCTTTTAAAACTGCTCAAGGTATTTTTTGCATTAATCTGTTGCATAAATATGCTATGAAAAGCTGGAGAGAGAGAGAGTGAGCAACCATTAGCCAGTGGCACCTGAAATAAGGCCAAAGGGGAGGGGTGTGGTCATGGAAGGGCTTCCAAGGATGCTTTAACCAGGAAGTGTATTTTTGCCCCGCTGAGCTCAATAAAACAAGTATTGGCAAATCCAATAGGTGTGGACTTATTGTGCTAACGAGGGCAGCCTTAGCACATTAGAGAGAGAAAAGGATGTAGTTGTAAAATAGTCCGACTTGAAGTTCAATGTAAGCACTCGAGTGGAGGCAGAAGGATAAACACAAGCAGCCAATAGTATTCAGTGACAGATTTGTGCTCAACAGGACCAAAGCAAGACACAACTGACAAAGCTTCAAGCCGAAGGCTACAATAGATATAGCAAGAGGCCTGTTCATTGATAGTGTAACAATAGCTCTTTTTGAAAGCTGTTCTGTCAAAAGCCAGACCTAAAAAGGACCTTCCTTTTCATGCATCTGTAGAGTACTGAAGAATGCATGTGTGTACTATCTGTGACACTAAGATGCATGCTTACAAACAAGAGTCAGCAGTTTTGGGTTATCAAATAGGCAAAGTAGGCACTGGCCTACAGGCCCCACTCCATTTTGGGGCCCTGCGACAACAATCAAAATACAACTGTGACGGAGTGGTTCCGTCATAAGCGTCGGAGCGCCGCGCCCCCCACCCCCCCACCCTCTTAGCGCTGCGGCGGAATTGCCACCGCAGCGAAAGGGTTAAAAGCTCATCTTCAGTACCTCTCAGTTTGTAAACAAATCTGGTGCATTGGGTATTAGGAAATAATTTGCAAAGGGGTCACCAACATTTTGACTGCCTAGGGACCTCCACATGGTTTAATCCGGCACTGAGAGTCACAAAACCTAACTCTGCAATTCTAATGACCTCAGGACTAAGTCCAGTTCTTTTAGACTCTGCACCTCAAGATACTCTGTTCAAGACATACATATCTGTTGACAGGAACCCACTGTCAGCAGCAGGACTCTGTTCTATGATGGATACCCATGTACTTATGATCCAAGTTCAGCTTAATCTCTTTCTACCAATGATAGGGGCAGATTTGTGGCGGCTTGTTGCAAAAACTGTACAAACGTGCATCATAATGTATATAGGCAAACAATCATGAATTAATTCTTGCAATATTTGTAGTACTTGATCAAAATGTAAAGCACTCTGAGATTGCCTTAACGTAGTCTGCACTTTATAAAATTGCAAAAATATAAAGTAATATGTAATTTGTTTCCCGATTTGGATATGGAGATCTTATGAGGTTACGTTTTGAAGGGCAGTCTGTTACCCATCTCTATAATGACATAAAAAAATATTATTACTACTATGACCATCATTAATATCATTATTAATAATACTATTATTTTGATTAATATCATATTTAATTATAATTATAAAAATATAAAAATAACTTGCACCTGTGAAATACTCAATTTCAAGAGCAAGCTGTCATGAACAGGAACATTATTTGTATATACCAGTTTCCTTCTGTTATGTTATGTTATGTTAACAGTTTTATAAAGCGCACAGCTGCCCCAGCGAAGGGGCGTCCCGGCGCTGGCCACGAGGAGGGCACAGACAGCAAATACCAGACTGAACAGTAGCGATAGAACCTATAACCGACTATAATGAAGGGAAGAGAAAGGTCTTGATAGCCTTCCTAAAAACAAGTAGGCAGTCAATAGCTTCTCAACATTGTAGGCCCCAAAGTTGAACAAAGCAGCCCCTATCTGATCACAGTGAATGACAGAGACTGCGCCCTAGTGGGTGAATGTGGCAGTGCATCATGGCGCCTCTGCGGGGAAGATGCGGAACGCAGAGGCTCATAAGGTGTAAATTTGAGCTTGCCAGGTCCTCCTCCATGCTGGCTGTGTGACAGCAGGACCAAGACACAGCTAATGGGGTACAGCAGGCTCCAGGCATCAATTGTATTGAGAAAGCGATTCTGCGCCGCTGTTCCCGAGCTTGATAGCTCGGCTGGAGGCTATTCACAGGCGCATTATTGTAGCGACAACTAAATAAGAGACTTAAATGAGATTGTCAATCTCAAAGTCTTTAGCGGAGAATTCGAAGGAGCATCCACAGCAGCGGCTGCAACAAGCATTGTACGAAAAATGGATAAAAAGGGGAGAGAACCATTAACCGTTTAACAACATAAAGCACCTAATTTTGTTATTGTTAATATTACAGTGTTGTAAAGCACCTCCCAACACTCAGTCTGTCCAAGTAAGATTCCAGCCTACATCAAATAATTGTGTATGATATAAGATTGTTGTAATGATATAGTAAATATTGTTAAATAAATGAACCGCCTTACAATGTTCACGTGTCCCTTCCTATACTTGCCTAGAAAAGTGCCTTTTTCCATAGGATATTTGATTACATTTTCTTTTCCCTGAGGCAATCTATCACTGCTAGGACTAATTGGTCTTGTATGAACCTTTTGTTATTTTACAAATAAAAAAAAATCAATTAATCGGGCAATATGGTTTATTACCTCAATCTTACAAGGGGGGAGGGCTGAATGAGGAAGGTGTAATGAAGGAAGGTCACAAGGGAGGGCCATAAAACAGGAATGAATGAATGAAAGATGGTGAGGGTAGTAGGTTTGTAGTGAGTGAAGGAAACAGTATTACAGGACTTGTAGGATGTAACTGTGGGAGAAGGGAGGATAGAAGGGCAAGAGTGAAGAACACATGTTGGGTGGCGGGAAACGATTTGGTCATAAAGGAACTGTTTAATCATCCTTCTGGAAAATGAGAAGTGGCGCTAAAATGTCTAAAGCAAGAGCTAATATCCCATTCAAAGGGACCTATGCTGTGAAACCCATTCAACATCTATATTCGTAGCATGTGCTAGCTGCAAATACACGTGCTATGCACACTCCTGCAATCTAGCCTTGGGATCAAACGCTACACTAGTTTTTCTCAAAGTCTTTTTATTGTTGACGTGAAGTCGAGTCTCCTCCTCTTCGAGAGAATGCGCATGTTCAACGGCTCTATTGCTAGATTGAATTTTTTCCCGCCATCGAGCTCAGACGGATTTCTGTGCATCTCTGATGCCTTTGTGGCCCGTGGAAGCACAGCGGTTTTGTAGCGAGTTCTACTGGAAGAGTCCAACTCTGCCTCTTCGTTGTCAGCCATCGGATTCAAGTTTACAGCGACCAATCCATTCGGGTAGACTTCCACACGAGGGATACCTTTGAGGTTGTGCTGGGAATGTTCGGCTCTGGGTGATGGAAGGGTGAAAAAGAGAGACTTTTTTGGAAGTGCCCTCGATGTGGAGCGAAATGCGCATACTCTGACCAGCAAGATGCTGCAACCTCTGCTTGTCAGTGAAGCCCAATGAGCAGGACTTCAATGCCTGCAACTTGTCCAAAAATAAGAAAATCCTGCACTCCAGATGCGACCGACGTCTAGCTCATAACATGGAGTTCTCAGCAGAGGCAGAATACCCTTCAGATGAGTAGCATCAGCTAGAGTTCAATGACATTCCCTTACAGGGTGCCGTCATCTTGTGCAGTCCTCACTATGTTGCTTCCAAAAACTCCAACCAACATGAGGAGGAAGACTGTGATGAGTCGATGATGCCGGCTGTGGAACCTATGGATGGTCAGACCGCATTGGGGTCAGGACCCAGGACAACGCCAAGGGTCGTGACTACCCCAGGTCCCCAGACCAGCACACACATAGTAAAAGACTCCACCCTCCTCTACCCCCACAACCCTCCCACCATTGCCTTGGTGCACCACAGCCTTTGGGTTCTGGTCGACACCAAGAATAGATGGATGAAAGGCTGAGTGGGCCAGCCGGGATTTGAACTTGTGACTATGAGGTTGAACACAGGCCCCTGCAGTGGATGCATTAGTCCACTGAGCCACCTACCAGTCAGAACAATAATGCGCCTTTTGGGCATAAATGCCTCCTGTATAGCAATAGTTCCTCAAGCCAGGCTGTACATGCAGGAGTGTCTAGAATCTCAGTGGTTTAGAGGATCTAGTGTTAGTTCTGCCAAGGGTCCATCAGTCATTGCAATTTTAGGGCACTGAGAATCTCCTCACAGGAAAACATTTTATGGACCCCATCCCCAAGTGGCTAATGCCACAGATGCATCACTCATAGGGCGGGGCGCGCATATGGAGGACATGGCGGTTCACAGTACTTTGACGGATCATCAGAAAATGCTACACCTCAATGCACTGGAACACATAGCGATTAAGATGGCTCTGAAAATCTTCTTCTCCAATATAACCAGGTAGACGGTTCTTCTCCGAATGGATAGCATGAGGGCAATGTATTACATTCAGAAACAAGGAGGAACACACTCAATACAGTTGTCTCAGCTGTCACAGAACCTTTGGCACTGGGCTATCCACCATCACACCCACCTACTGGTGGAGTATCCCACAGCAGTGGACAATTTTCTGGCAGGCCTGCTAAGCAGGATGCAGGAACAAGTCCACTAGTGGGAACCCCACCCTGAATCCTCCACCGCAACTTCCAGTGGTGGGGGACACCGGATGGGGATCTGTTCGCCACTGCAGAAAATGCAAAATACCAAAACTTCACCTCCAGGTATCCCCACCACAGTCCATGGCAATGCTCTTTGGATTAATTGGTCAGGGTTATTTGCATATGTTTTTCCGCCTCTCCTACTTATTCCGTATCTTGTCAGGAATCTCAGACAGACAGCTCTCAAGATGAGTCTAGTAGCGCTCACCTGGGCACGACAACCCTGGTTCATGATGGTTTTAGAGCTGTCCCTAGTATCTCACGAGAGGCTGCCCAACATACCAGACCTTCTGACTCACAGCAAGGGCAGGGTCAGGCATTCAAATCCCAAACAACACACGCTGGCATTCTGGCTCCTGAAGTCGTAGTGTTTGGATACTTACAATTGCATCTGGAGTGTATAGACATTCTACATGAGTCAGGACATCCAACCACAAGCTTGTTACACAGCTAAGTGGAAACGCTTTGTCCTCTACTGCATAGCCCAACACATAGACCCATGTGCTCCCATGCTACGGCAGCCATGAGTATGATACTTGGTACACCTATAAAAGTCATGTTTGGCATACACTTCCATATGGCTGCACCTTGAGGCAATTGCAGCCTATTCTCTGCATCAGTCACTTTTTCGAATACCTGTCATTAAGTTGTTTATGGAAGGGCTGAAAAGCATAATTCCACCATGTGCACCACCGGTATCCTCTTGAAATCTAAATGTTGTTTTTACATGGTTGATGGCCACACTTTTCGAACCATTGCATAATTGCCCACTACAGTTCCTCTCTTTGAAGGTTGCTTTGCTAGTATCTATCACCTCCCTAGGAAGAGTTAGTAAAATCCATGCTCTTACTGTAGAAGAACCTTATTTCTAGGTTTTTCAAGATAAAGTTTGTCTGCGGACAAATCCCACATTTATCCCAAAGGTGGTCTCTCCTTTCCATTTAAATGAAACATTTGATTTACCGGTTTTCTTCCCTAAACCAGTAACCATGGCAAAGAGCACTTTATACTCTAGATGTTAAAAGGGCATTAAAGTACTATATTGAGAGAACTAAACCTTTTAGTAAAACACAACAACTTTTTGCAACTTTCGCAAATCCAAGAAGAGGGTAAAGCCATTTTGAAAACCAGTATTTCACAGTGGATTGTGAAATGTATTCACATTTGCTACATTAAGCCAAACATACTTTACCAACAGTTCCACCTGCATAGTCTACTAGAAAGAAGGGTCCTAAGTTGGCTTTCTTAGGCAACATCCCTTTAGCTGATATTTGTAAAGCAGCTACTTGGTCAAATCCACACCCATTCACTAAACATTATTGTGTGGATGTCCAGGCAAGGCAGCAATCTCTTGTGGGACAAACAGTCCTACGGACACTTTTTCAAACATCTGCACCATCTGATGCCTAGAGCCACCGCGAGAGGAGCGCGGCTTTACAGTCTATGCACAGCATGTGTATCTGCAGCCAACACATGCTACTAATGGAATATGTTGATTACTCTGTAAGCATCTATTCATAGCGTGTATTGCTGCAGATTCACAGGTGCCCTCCCGTCTCCCCAGCAGGCATTCTCTAGTGTCAGATTTACATATGTTATGCACTATAGATACAAATATGTACATATATTCAGTTTATTACTAGCTTCATCCTCACTTGCCATTATGGCGCGAAAAAATTAACAGTCTGACAATGGAGACTTTGAACATGCGCATTCTCTCGAAGAGGAGGAGGCTCGACGTCACATCGACAATAAAAAGACTTCCTCAAGAAAAACATGTTGTAGAGCCCAAGCCCAACACTAGATGGCAGGAGTGTGCATGGCATGTGAAACTGCACCACCATGCGCTAAGAATAGGTGTTTACAAGGTAAGTAACATACTCCTTCTGTTGTCCAAAACCAACTAAGTCACATAATTTCATATGTTGTTGAGAACCAATTAACCCTTAGCGTGCTGGTGACGGAACCACTCAGTCACCAGCCACGGACGCGCTGTGCTAATGACGGAGTGGTTCCGTCATGGCCTGGCCGCCACGCCTGCGCGGCATCAATTCCGTGCCTGTGCTGAGCGTTCTATTGAGCGGGCGGGGCTGTGACGGAACCACTCCGTCACAAGCACAGCGCGCCCATGGCTCGTGACGGAGTGATTCCGTCATGAGCATGGCGGCGCTGTGTGCCCCCCCACCCCTCAGCACCGCGGCGGAATTACCGCCGCGGCCAAGGGGTTAAAAGGAAATTGTTGTGTTGTGTGCACCTCATTGCTAGGTGAACATAGCTAAGCGTAGTATACCGAATAATCATCACAAAGAGATGAGTGCCCGTTTGCTTGTTTGCTTACCCCAATATGTGCTGCAATGAAGATAAATAAAAGCAACGTTTATTTCAGTCAAGATAATGCAAAGCAATTGACGCTACATTTCGGCTCTATGTATTAACATGCTGAAGCCTTCATCAAGATGTTCTATATTATGAAAAAAAACAAATTTGTCACCGCCAGCGGAAATGGAAAGAAGGCTGCCATTAATCAACGTTGGAAACAGCACTAAATCGGAACATGCATGTCAGAATATATGGTATAAAAATAATTTGCAGTTTTTCATATGGAAATGTATGATCGTCATATATGAAGCCAAATCACAACCGCTATTGACGTAATGTACTTAGTACATTAGTGTTGGACAAATACTATTCAATTAGTATAAACATTTAGTTTATTGAAGTAGTTGGTAGTCATGCATAATGAAGAAGAACAGAGTAAAAGCTGCCCAAAAGCTTAGGCATTTACCAAAATGTACCAATGAATTATTGATGAGTTCTGAGCTTTAAAGAATGAAGCAGATTACTCTCTTGATTTTGTAAAACAGGCATCCAAATTAAATGCAGTGAAGAGAAATCCCCTAAGAGAAACATATAAAACTGAGCATTAGTGATTATAATATTACTGAACATGGTATACTTGATGCTCAAGGATGCCAATTGTCAGTTTCATACACAGCGATGAAATGTATACTCACTCATTGGGTTATCCTCCAGCCTAAAGATAGCTTCCTGAATGGCTGTGCAATTACAAATGTTTGGAAGCCTAAAATGTGTAGCATAATTTCATTTGAAAGCCACTCTTTAAAGATTGGTTTAAGGAGATTCCCAAATGTGTAACATCTGGCAGAGGATTCTCCAGGTGCAGCAATATAATACAAACCAGTACAGGAATTGCTGGTGCAATTACTCGGTTGCAGTACTAGCTAGATCAGCCATTAACAGATAGTTCAAAAGCAAAAGAGCAAAATCATTAATTATTAAAATAATGATTTGGACTAGATAACTAAGTTGGAGTAAAATACAGCCTTTATGTTTTTGTGTGATCATATGTAGTTGGTGGGAAATAATTGAACAAGAATGACTGTACAAGTTTGTTATGCTATTGTGTCTTAAAGTCACCAGCGACACCAGTCTGCAGAAAATGTGACAAAAAGTGTTGAAAAAGGGAAGTAAAAAAGAAACTCCGAACAAATCGGGTCATGCAACATGAATCACATGACCGTCATCTAACTGCACCAGTGCAGCGTCAGCTTTCATTATATACAGATTATAAGAACAAATAAATGCAAGAGTGTGGCCAAAGTTTGCCAGTCAATGCATTTATTGAGCTCATAAGAAATTATTTTCAAATTACGTATCCATTTAGTCTCCTTCATGATGTGCATGGGGTTAATTTTGCGACCTCCAGGTGGGATGTCAATAGAGACCCAAAAAGGTGAATTTAAAAGTAACTTATTATGGTAGTCTCTGTGCACCATTTTAGCCAATCTCTGTGATGTGTGACGTTGGCTTGGATGGCATGCTACCACATTACTATATTAATTCACTGATCTCACTCTGATACTCCTGTGAAGCTTCTTTAGAACCCTAGGGTCCCTATTGTTGAACCCAGTGTGGAATGGCAAGAGGAAGAGGGTCACCCCGACAACGCCACTACTTACTGAGGAATTGCCGCACAGATGCAATGGGCTGCTGGATGGATGGCCCCCAACAACTACACTGAAGCAAGGGATATATAACTTTAATACTCCTTACTATATGGGATGTGACTTGAGGGGAGCTTCTGAAAAATCATAATGTCCTTACAGTTGTCCACATCACTTGTGCCTGTTGGAAAAATGTCTCATCTTAACGAACTGGTGCCTTCTTGGGTATAGTTTTTTTTTTTAAACTTTATTTTTCAGTTATGTAACATACACAAAGAACCCCCTCAATTGGCATTGTTACAACACATGTACACAGCTCGACAACCTCATTACGGCACTTGAGGACACAGGTATCACCTAGATAGGTAGGACACACGGGGATTAACAGAATAGCAGACAAATAAAAAACCATCGTGAGGAAGCAGCCGAGCACCGCCCAACTCCCTGTAATAAAAAAGCTCTAGCAGTCCCCCCCTCTCTCCTCATAAGACCCCGACCCCACTGGCGAGAACAATTCGTCACTTGTCCCATCAGACTCGCTTTGGGAAGGCGGCCCCCTCTCCGCCAGTCCCGAGGCACACATAATTCGCCAGGCAAGTAAATCGTCCTGCAGTTTCTCGTCCCTCCGAGTGAGTTGCATATGAGTTTCCTCGGCCAGGGACCATTCTCTCACATCTTTAAGCCAGGTGGGCACCTCAGGGGCCCTCTGTCCCATCCAAGTAATCGCCACTCTACGCCTGGCAAGTACCAACATTAACTGTAATAATTTATAGGAAAGTTTCCTTCTCTTGGGCTTAGGAACTAACGTCAGTAAACAATGTAAGGGATGCATTGCTGTCTGAAGGCCAGTAGTGGTGACTATGCGATCTACCACCTCCGCCCAAAAACTCCTGATCAAAGGGCAGTCCCAGGCTAAATGCAGGAAGCCCGCTCCCCTTGCACTACATCTGGGGCAGCTGTCCCCCCTGTTCCCAGTGATACGCTTCAACTATATCGGAGTCAGATAGGTGGGGTGCAGGAAATTAAAGTGTATCAATTTCAACCGTGCATTGCACGATACATTGCACGTGAGGGACCCTATTCGCTTCCGCTGTCCCTGTTCCAGTGTAGCACCAAGATCCGCCTCCCATGCCACCCAGGATGGCGGCACCGGTGGAGTGGAGTCCTGTTTCATAGCCGTATATAGCAGAGAGATTAGTCTACACCCCCTGCCGTAGGAAAGAAGAATGTTTAGGGTGTAGGTCATTGGGGGTGTGTCCGGGAACTGAGGCCAGGTAACCTTCACCACATCTTGTAGTCCCCGGTAGTGCAGGTACTGCCCTCCCCCAAGACCGAAGGTCTCCTCCGCCTGCTCATAAGTCAGGAAGGACTCGTTGGGGTAGAGATCAGCTAGAGTCTCACATCCTCCCTCCTGCCAGTTGAGAACTTCTTGGGTATAGTTGAGTCGACAAACGAGCCAGGGAGAGAATCTGGTCGAGTGGAGGTATTATTACCATTGGTCTTATGTTTAACAGCTGTACTTTATTCACAGTGGAGAAACAGGGCTAGAAGTAGGACCATTCTGCCCAATCCACCTCGCTGCAATGCAAGTTCACACTTGGGGGTGTGAGGATGTTGACCCACCGGAGCGCAAGGCATTGCTGGTGCTCCTCGAGGATGGGAGGTGTGTACCTTACTAGATAAACTTAAGAAGTATTAGTACAGTGCTATAACTTTTGTGTTCTAATGAGAACGTTATACAGGTCAGAGAGTGTGTAGCACAATTGTCCAAACATTCTTGCTTCAAACTCCTGCAGTTTAACAACCTCCATCAGGCCTACCCAGCCTCTGCTCATCTCTGTAGGATTTACCTTAATATATTGGACGGGAGATGTCCATGTGCTTTGCTGATGACGCTGGCGTCTATCGCATGGTTTATTTATTTTATTTAATGCGATTTTATATAGCGCAAACTTTACCCGAAGGTGTCAGAGCACTTTACATAAGAACCAGTTGCAAAACATAAGGACTTAGGATTACATGCGTTACATAAAATATACAAACAGAAAAAATTGCAAATGTACTAGATGTAAAGTCACTCAAGGAAGAGATAAAAATGGATATACTCTAAGAGTCCCATATGAATGGTAGAGAGTACAACGGTCTACTGCATATACTAGTGATTAGAGTTATCTCTATATACACATATATATATATATATATATATATACACATAGTAGATTTTCTCAGGTCAAGACCCCCCCCCCAAAAAAACCAGAAGAGCAGAGTTCCATTCAGTGGGGTCGAAGGGGGGACGCAGTCACAGCACCAAGGGAGGGTGGGAGGGATACACGCGTATGGAGAAAAGTCAAATCAGAAAAGGGAAAAAACATTTGAGGATTGTCAAGGGGGAAATGAGGGAAAAGGGTAAAAGACGAGGGAATGGACAAGATGGCGGGTCGGGTCTAGAGAATAGCGGCCGAGAACAGCAGCAAAATGGCGGCCAGGACAAAAGAAAAAGTAAAGAAGTCCATGAGAGTCCGTGGCGGGACAGGTCGCTCCGATGAAGAGTGTTCTCTGGGGGCCTGGGGTGGGAATGTTCCGGAATGGGCTGAGGTGTGCCAAGCAATATAGGTCGGGACTGGATGCTAGGCATGTCCAGGGTTAAACGCAGGACCGCCATCACTCACTGCAGGGTCCGGTTTCCACAGGCTCCGGTTTCCAGCCATGGATTACAATGGAGCGGATCCTCGCCTTTAGAAGCAAAAAAAATGATGTGGTTAGGTGGGCGAGCGTATTGCACACACATATTAAACAGAAACAATTGATAAGTCAACTGCAATCATGGCATGAGATGTGTCTGTGCTTGATTCAACTGTAATGATGATAGACCGCCATGAATTACCTATCCTAAATGTATCATAGTTACTAACGCCGGGAAATATGTTTTTTGCAAATTGACATGACCATCCACTAGTACTTTTTAGGTCTGGGTTTTGAAGATGCAGTTGTCAAACAGATCAGTTGCTAACAATATACATAGAGTGGGCTTAGGGTCTATTCCTTTCTACGGATAGAGCGCGCAGGTCACCCAACTATAAATTTACCATATTCACCTGGGCCCATAATCAATTACACATTTCTTAAGTCAGGTAGCCTACGCTCTAACTACCGGATATTTTACCTACTAGGTCCTATACCATTGACTTACCAATCCTTGTCACTGGTACCTGTAACCTATTGGATCAGGGAGTTCAATTAACATTTGGTAGCGATATAATATATGCACTCATATAATAACCACAGACTCGGGAAAGTTTTAAACACTTTATCTAATCTTTATCAATGGTCATGATCCATAGATTGAACACAATACGACTCTCAATAACGAAAATCAGAAATAATGTATAGCTATGCAAAAGATATATTATGCCAATCATTTAGCAATGTAAAGGGAAGGTAAGAACAAGGAACGTGCTATTTAAACTTCAAACAGATTTGCACAATGTGTCTAAGGGTAGGTAAAGAAATGGAACATGCTATATAACACCACCTTTAAGCACTCATCAAAGAGTGGGTAAGAGAAAGGAACATAATATGCAAACACGAAAAATAATTTGAGCATATAACTATAGGGAAGGTAAGAAAATGGAACACGCTATTAAATCAAATGACGAATTGATCATTAAAAGGGAAGGGTAAGAAAAGGAACATATACAATCAAAGCTTTTGTCGATTTAGGGAAGTTAGAAGAGAAGGATACACAGAAATATAATGACGATACCCACACAGATTTATATTTACCAAGAATGGTGTGAAGACCAACCCTGGCCACGGGTCAGTTAGAACAGAAACCCCGAAGTTGCAGTCGCCAGTAGGCTTGCAGGTGCAGATCAGAATCAGGACAGGATAAATCAGATTTGGATCAGGACCGGACTACCAAAGGTTAAGACCAGCACCCGCAGTTCAGTTGCAACGCCTGCGCTACTCCCTCTCTACAGCTAACAGTCAGAACCCTGATTGGGTTATCGGATTCACCGACAAAGTGCTCCGCCAGCACTTCAGCTTCCCGAACCCCGATTGGGTCAGCAAATCTTCTGATAGAGTGCTCCACCGCCCTTTGCTCTCAATCACCTATTGAGTGCGTTGGGTCAGTGACAGGTCAGCTATTCGGACAAGTCGGACAATTTATCTAGCTAAACCTACGCTAGTTATACTATTTTCCAGGTCAGTGTACCACCGCCCAATGTTGCAAGTGTAAGGATCCCCAATTTCGATTGGACAAAGGAGGAGGAGAGGTCGTCACACCACACCAAATTTTGATACTTCAGTGTTGAATATTAATTTTATGTTCCCGTCCATTAATTTATTTTCTCAGGACATCTTTATACCACCCAACAATGGAGAATTTAACATTGAATACATTGTAATACAATGGGTACAGTTTAGCTTCTTCTAGCAAGGTGAGGGTTCAGCTTCCCAGGCACATCTTGGCTGTGACTGTCTTTGGCTTGGTTTCAATGACAAATGACTTCAACTTCTTTTTGGAGTGTGTCATGCGCAGAAGAACTTTTCAAAATGGAGTATCATCGTCCCCCAGGCCCAAAGATTACGATATATGAAAAGTAGAAAGAAACATTATTAGAACACAGAATAAATGAATACACTGTATACCATGTATTTCTACTCTATACCCATTATCTTAATTTTAACTATAGCATTAGGATTAGGCAGAACGAACAGCTTGGTGAAAGCAGCAGTGCAAGCTTCTCACATGTGAGAACACAGAGCAGCCATATTAACCCTAGTGCGCAGAAGCGGCAGCTTCCCTCCAAATAACGAATACGTCATGTCACGTGAGTATGACAGACACATGCGCAATAGAAACCCTTGCGTAGCAGCAGCCATCTTAGATGCAAGCGTATTAGGATTAGTACACACATAAGCAAGCGTCACTCGGACACCCGGTGTAGATGTAAAATATGCAAAATTAGTAAAACAAACATGTTGGTTACTTTATTAACGTTATTCGAGGTTCATGAGTACGAGCAAGTCGCTTCATGTGCGAATCCTTGCTCCATCACTCGTATTGGCTTTCTTTGACCAGACTCTTTCAGCAATTGGCTGGCATCTTTGTCAATCATGTCTTGTTTCACCCCAGTGGAGCCTTCATCGCTGTTCCTGTTGGCTATTTGAGTGAGTCCTTCCGCTACCACACCAGTGCTTGTACTGAACTCCATGAGGGACTACTCCACAATTATAGCCTTCTCTGCCTGATTCTGCTGGCTCATACTCTAGTGCCTCGGTCTAATGTGGTGACACTGCATGCTTTAGCAAATTAAACCCAGACTTACTGGCTTTGCCAGTACTTTTTTTCAAACACTACTACAGTCGGATTATTTTCCTGTTATCTGTGGTGTGAATATGCATTTTCAAAAATCACTTGTTGAGAAACTCAGAGAGGTCTGCACATGCTACACTGCATGTAGAATAGAAAGCTTGTGCGCTGACTTGATCACCGGATACAGACCCGCTGTTTCTTAAGTAGTCCTGTATTAACGTGACTGAGCATCATGGGATGAATATGTCAAACTGTTAACTATACGATGTGGAATCTTCCTATTGCTTTTTGTGAAAAAAATGCAATTAGAATATTTTTTCCCAAAAACATGAGGTCCCTTTGGTGTTCGATGTTACCCGCTATTTTTTTTTTAGGCCTGACTTGTTACCAATTCTTTAAACCGAAGAAGCCAAACTGTTGGAGTGGTGCACCATTCGATATTGGGACGAATAGTAGTCAATGAATCAATAAGTCGTATGATATTAAAGTCTTGAATAATCCTTTATTTTCACAAAACTGCCAGCCAACGCGTTTCGTGGATACATGCCCTGAAGAAGTTCATTCTAATGAATGAAACGCGATGGCCGGCAATTTTGTGAAAATAAAGGATTATTCAAGACCTTAATACCATATGACTTATTGATTCATTGACTACTATTCATCCCAATTTCGAGTGGTGCAGCACTCCAATAGTTTGGCTTCTTCATTTGTCTGCGTTGCAGTTGGCACCCAACGACGGCAAGTGCTGGAGTAGCTTGTGCACACTCCACCAGATTGACTATAGCAAGACACAACAAGGGAACTGCACAGGGTAGTGCGGTCACCGAGTCCGCCGTTATTTGGAACTGTATCTCACAATTCTTTAGACCGCTCCTAGAGAGGCCTGTGGCTCTACCTAGAGGACTATTTTCTCTCCCCCATGGTATTTGTGACTTATCATTTTACCTCCTGTTTCTGATTGACTTTTTCACTGCTGCAGGTTTCTCCATAATGCTGCAGTCTGAATTTAAATTTACAGCCAACCTTCTTGTGGTTTTCCTATCCTTTTCCCTACTTTGAGTGGTTTTGCAGTAGGTACCATCTGAGGAGTTCCATTTATTTAATAAAGAAAGAACATGGTGCCCCCTGCTGCCAATGAGTGATCTTGCAGGGTTTAGAGTCCTCTGTAGCATGATGACAAAAGTATTTGTTCGAGTCAGTATGGGCACCAATCAAATGAGAGACTATTTTATACGGTCAGGACTAAAACGTGCTAGATCTTGGACTTTCCTGCTCCCAAAATAGTGCCTTCTGGGATTTGTAGTTTTCGTTTGCTTCTCTTGAGCCAATTGTATTAACATGCCTGTAACCAAGGTTTCTAAAATGAAACCCCAGGACAGAAAGTGGGATGTCCTGGCAAAAGGGAAAAACCTTACAATCTTTACTCTGGTCTTGGACTATCCTGTAGTACATTTAGATTCGGATATTGCTTGACGCACCGCTGTTTAAAACCTGTATTATAAGTCCATACCTTTTTGTGCAGATGAACAAGATGGGCTGTGGCTCTCCACTGAGTTACTTAATGTGATAGCTGCCCATCCTCAAATAGAAGTATATTCCGCTGCTGAGGGCCATAACGGTTGATAAGCGCCCTCTTCCAGAGCAATCGGCCTAAGCCGTAAACCAGGGCCTATAACACGTCTTTAACAACCTGTATTGTCGAGGCAGAAGCTCAATAGGGCTATTAGAACATTCCATCTGCTGAGGGTCTAAAATAAACAGGGAGAGACAGAAAGACAAATGTTGGAATGTTGTAGCAGGACTTCTGTATATCACATGATTATCATTGGTCCACCTCATTGTCTTCATCCGAGCTCTCAACATTCCAGTGCTCTAATATCCAAGGTTCCTGGGTAGAATAAAAAGAACCTCCATCACCGACCCACCCCCTGCGCACAGAATAACAGGTGCCACTAACTGGGATAGCTAATGTCACGTCAATGCAATCTAATGGGTGTCTGGTTGTGCGTCAATCTGCGATGGCCACTATCCGCCTGGAGGCTGGTGAGCTGTTTTGTACATTTCTGCCTAAAACTAGACCAGATCTCTACAGGGGGCCCTGGTCGATGCTCTGCAACCCTTTGAGAGAACGGCTTCTTGGTGGTCTGAGATTAGTTCTGAGAAATCCGTGTCACTTTAAAGAGTCAGACCCCTGCAGGAGTGAGAACCCTGCACAGAATGACAAAATCCATATTGTTCATGTGTTTCCTGGTAGTACAAAACAAACATCCTTCAGAACTGGGGCTCCCGGTTTCATGTTCTTGACATTTCCATTTGTATCTATCCATTTTTATTTTTGGTTCATATTATATATATTTATCTGTATTTATTTTCTTTTTTAGTGATAAAAAAAGCTGCAATGGGAATGTTCCCAAGTTTATTTAACCAATAAATGTTTACTCACGTTTGAATTTCCAGCGGGTTCCAAACATTTCCTGTACAATGCGATCATCTGAAAACATTTATGATGTAGAATAGCTAAAAAATGTGTACATCTACAGATAAATGAACTTAATTGGGAAATCTATTTAACTCCCTCTACCTGTCAATCTGCACAGCTACTGACCTGCTCCCCAAGGCAGTCAGCAGTGAGAATCGTCCAAAAGAGGACCAATTTTATTTGTATTTTTCCATATTTTTAAATCAATAGAGACGAACATAGACCGTTTCTGTCTGTATTTATCTGTAAAAACAGAAAAATGGGAGCCTTCTTCATCAAACGTGGCAGGCAGTACCCCTTTGTGGCATCGCTCTAGTTGCCGAGCGGAAGCGCCGGAACCGGAAGTCATGGTCTGGAACCGGAAGTCGGCCATTTTGCATAGCGCCGGCGGCTGAGAGCGCAGATACACGCGATCCCGGCGCTCCGGGGAATAAAGAACTTGTTAAGCAAGAAGCTGACTCTGTGCTTCTTTTAATGTGTAAACGACCACTTTACAATGGCGACGAGGCGGGACACCATCCAGCTGTAGCTACGCTGGCACCGCTTGAGAAAAAAATACGAAGAAGATCACTCGGACAACTCCACGACAGGCTGGAGGATCCCAGAATCCACGAGGCACAGCACAGAACCTCAGCAGGTATCCCGGAGCGCGGCAGAGGCAACGGTCAGCGCGCTGGCCGATTAACTGCCTGTGGTAACCACCCGCGGCGCAGCACCCACAAACCAACCACCAGTAAAGACGACGTCACCACCTGCCAAGGGGTAGGAGTCACAGGACCAGGTGGAGCTCCACCGACACGAGGGGTAGTGACCACGTGGACAACCACCGCAGCACGGCCCAGGAAGCAGCGCCCCCTAAGCGCAACCGCCCTTACCAGGCACGCTGGCGGATCAGCAGGGGAGAGGTGAGACGGCAGGCAGACCAGATGGAGGCAGTCTACGAGCGACCAACGGCGCAGGCGGAGCCTCCGGTGGGGCAGACCGCAAGGAGCACGACGAAGAAGATAGCGAGTCCAGAGAGGCGCCAGGTAGCCCGCCCAACCGTGCGGTTCTCGCCCAGAGGAGCCAAAGAGGCGGCAAGATGGCGACACCATCCACTTCCCTCACCCACATGGTCCCTTTCCTACCGAAGAGTGGGAAGCCCACGATGCCGTGGGAGGACTGGAAACGATACTTCCTCAACTACCTGGAAGCATTGGAGGATGAGAGTGAAACCGCCTACACGAGCCAAAGGAGAAGAAAGATACTGCTTCACAATTTAGGCCCGGAGGGGTTGAGGATCTACGACACCATGGTCAAAGGCACCAGAGACGCGACCGACACAGACGTGTTCCGACATGCGATCGATGACCTGGACGCACACTACAGACCGGTGGTATGCGCAGCCATTGATAGACATTCCTTCTCCCACAGGAAACAAGAGAGCGGAGAGACGGTTGAAGAATATGTGGCGGCTCTGCAGAAACTCACCATCACGTGTAAGTTTGGAGCCCTGCATGACGACTTGATACGTCATCAAATCATAATGCACACGACGAGCACACATGTGCAGGAAAAGCTGTGGGTGAACGGAGATGCGCCCTTGAAGGAGGTGTGGGCCATGGTGAAGAAGGCGGAGTTGTCCAAACGGTGCGCACAGGCAGCCAGGAAGGACGGAGGTGGAACACAAACGGTTTGTAGAGTCATGGTACACAACAAGGGAGACAAACCGAGACAACGAGAACCTACAAGAGATCCAGACAGCAGAAGAAACCAACACACGGGAGGAGAAAACCCAAAGACGAGCAGAGGGGGAAGACCAAGCTGCTACAGGTGCGGAAGCATGTCTCATCTAGGAAATGACAAGGTATGCCCAGCGTTCAGGGCGAAGTGTTCCTTCTGCAACATATACGGACATTATGAAAAGGTATGCCGTGGAAAATCAAAGAGAACCACTGTCAAATACGTGGATCAAGGAAACCAGGAACAGGAGGAAATACCAGAAGACAAAGGGGACCAGGAAGATCTCCTTTACATTGATGTCCAAGTCCTGGAGATGGGAGGCCCAGAGTCGGACAAGCCCAGACTAAACATGCACATGGGTGGGGTGCCTATTGAAATGATTGCGGACTCAGGAGCCCCCATCACAATTGTCCAGATACGTGTGTGGGAAGACAAGTTCGAGACTCAGATAAATGCGGAACTGCACCCCATGGATGTGAGGCCGGTCACATACACCGGGCAGAGAATACCTATGTTGGGGTATTGCCCGCTACTGTTCGAGTTCAAGGGAAGACAATACAACTGCAAACTGTACGTAGCAGAAAAGGGGCCTTCAGTACTCAGCTGGAAGGATCAAGGCGTCCTAGGCATCATGTTGAACCCCGGAGGCAAAGAGAAGGTGTTACTCATGGACATGGAGAGTGGACACGATGAGGAGGCGTGGCGCAAAGACTATCCAAAAGTGTTCAGCAGACAGATTGGTGAGGTGGTCAAGTTCAAGCACATCATACGATTGAAGGAAGGAGCAAAACCAGTCATCCACAAGGCCAGGAACATCCCTTTCCGATGCAGAGAAGCTGTGCAAGACGAACTAGACAGGCTGGAAAAGAGCGGAGTAATACAGGCCATAGAGAGTGCGGAGTGGTTGTCGCCCCTAGTGGTGGCCCAGAAGCCCAACGGGAAGGTGAGGCTATGTGTAGACCTCAGAGAACTGAACAAAAACATTCTGATAGACAAGTTCCCGCTCCCGCGCATCAACGAGATGCTGGCTATGACAAAGGGGGCTAAGTGGTTCTCGACGGTCGACCTGTCGTCAGCTTACCATCAAGTGAAAATCCACCCGTCCAGCAACCATCTCACATCCTTTATAACACCTTTCGGATGTTACAAATTCGTGAGGATGCCGTTCGGGTTGGCGTCTGAAGCAGCGGTATTCCAGAAACTGATGCACAGGCTCTTTCAAAAGAAGGAGGGAATCCAATTCTTCCAAGATGATATCCTCGTAGTGGGCAAGACCAAGCAAGAACACAACGAAAGACTCCACACAGTGCTACGCACCTTACAAGAACACGGACTCACGACGGAATGGTCAAAGTGCAAGTTCGGGGTCCCTTCAGTCACCTATTTGGGCACGAGCGAGAAAGGAATCGTGCCAAAGAGAACTAACCTGGAGGCGATAATGGATGCACCGGCTCCCGGGAAAAAGGAAGATGTCAGGTCGTTCCTGGGCATGGCCGAGTTTTACAGCAAATTCATCCCCAACTTTGCCACCAAGACGCACCACCTCCGCCAACTACTCAGGGAAAGAAACGGGTTCAAGTGGACCGAAGCGGAGCAGGAGGAATTTGAGTCCTTAAAATGTGAAATGGGAGAAGTCATTCCACTGGAAGGTTTTGACCCCAAGGCAGACTCCATTCTCACAACTGATGCCAGCGACCGGGGCCTGGGAGCGGTGTTAACACAAAAATCTGACAAAGGAGACATATCTACAGTCAGCTTCGCCTCCCGATCCTTAGCTCCGAATGTAGAGAAGTTTAGCGACATAGAAAAAAAGATGCTGGCCGTGGTATGGGCTTTAGGCAATACCTGTGGGGAGCCAAGTTCGTGGTCCGCACAGATCACAAACCCCTGATAAAAGTTTTAACATCAAGCGGGCATGCGCACGCCACCCCGAGAATAGCCAAGATGACACTAAGGCTATTGGACTTTGTGTACGAGGTGGAATATATACCAGGACCCCAGAACAAAGTAGCAGACTTCATGAGCAGAGCAGCAGCCATGGAAGGTATGGAGGAACAGGAGAAGCCTGGATGGGAAGGCTACGTAGTGGCTACGGTGCAGGATATGGAACAGGTGATCAGTGCGCAAGAGTGGGCGGAGGCCTACGGCCAGGATGAAGACTTGGAGGCAGTCAAGGGATACGTCACTCATGGTTGGCCCGAGAAGAGGCATCTGAAGGAGGACTTGAGGAGATACTGGGAGGTGAGAGACGAGCTGTCGTTGGGAGAAGATCCCATATTCCTACTCAGAGGAGACAAGGTTGTTCCCCCTCGAGGCCTCATTGACCACACCTGATGGCGTTACTGCATGAGGGCCATCAAGGGATCACGAAGACCAAGGCCCTGGCCCGACAGGCCTACTGGTGGCCTGCGATCGACCCACAAGTGGAAAGATATGTGAGACAATGCGAATCCTGTTCCAAGGCAGACAAATCCCAAGTGATGCTTAGACCACAGCTGGGAAAATTCCCTACACCTGGAGGACCATGGGAGATGGTGTCCATTGACATAATAGGACCGATCCTGGATGTTGAAGGAAACCAGAAATATGCAATAGTGTTGATGGATAGGTACTCCAAATGGCCGGAAGTGGAAGTAAAGGATGCGGTAGACACGGATGCGGTCATCGCCTTTTTGAATGCAGTGTTCATAAAGGAAGGAATTCCAAAGATCATAACGTGCGACAATGGGCCCCAATTCGTCTCGGCGAAATGGGAGGCATAAATGTCCAGGAATGGGATTGAAGTGAAATACACACCCATATACCATCCTGCGGGAAATGGCCTAGTGGAACGTTTCAACCGTGTGATCATGGGAACTATCCAAGCGGCGATAAATGATGGACTCAATTGGGAGAAGGAACTGCCCAAAATGTTGTGGGCCTGCCGCATCACGCCAGGCAGCACTGGCTATAGCCCCTTCAAGGTGTTAAGAGGAAGAGAGCCTTTCACCAAGGACAACGTTGCGTGGAGGACAATGGTGGTGCAAAGTAAATGGTCTCCAGCGATAGTGAGGAGGAACCTGGAGAAGGCGCAAGAGACATACACTGAACAGTTCAACAAGAGACGGAATGTGCAAGGAGTGGCCCTGTGGAAGGGGGAATGGGTGAGAGTGAAGGTGGCAACTATGAAGAGGAAGGGAGAAAGTAAATTCACTCCACCCCTACAGGTGATTGAGCCATTTGCCAGATCGGCATTGCTTAGCGACGGCAAGGTTTGGTCACAGGACCGTATGGCTAAATGCAGCAAAATACTAAAGTGGACTACAGGTGTGGAAGGAGACGCAGAGAGAAGAGAAATAGAAAGTTGTGAAGGAGGACAAGAGCAAGTAGATGGAAGGACACCGCAAGTGAAGGAAAGGGAAATCACGTGCGGCGGGAGCAGTAGAGAGATCGGGGAAAGCGGCAGAGAGAACAGGAGAGGAGCAAGTGAAGAGAGAAGGGTTGGAGAAGAGATGAAGCTAGAAGCCCGAGGGGGGCCATGGCGAAGGACAGACAAGGAGACATGACAGCAAGGGGAGCAGTGAAAACGAGAGCGGGGAGAGTCGTGAAAACTCCCAAGAGGTTTGAGGACTATGAAATGGACAATAAGTAAGAGGTGTTTTCGTTTTTTCAATGTTGTTGTGAAAGGGGGGAGATATGTGGCATCGCTCTAGTTGCCGAGCGGAAGCGCCGGAACCGGAAGTCATGGTCCGGAACCGGAAGTCGGCCATTTTGCATAGCGCCGGCGGCTGAGAGCGCAGATACACGCGATCCCGGCGCTCTGGGGAATAAAGAACTTGTTAAGAAGCTGACTCTGGGCTTCTTTTAATGTGTAAACGACCACTTTACACCCTTCCGCTTAAAATTGAATCTGAGTGAGTGCAGGATACTGTGCGCCTCCTTGTAGGCATTTTTCCCAGTTTTTAAGAGAAGGGAACCGAGGCGAAGGGAAGTAACGTGATCATAGTGTTTTGGACAAGTCGCGCACACCAGGATTACAACCTATTTCTTACGTTCCCGAAATCAATTTATTTGCCCAGCATATCAGTCTTGGCAAATTTGGGGAAGTCGGGATTACAACCCACGTCTCCTGGTTGCAATATTTGCAGACTATTTGCCCAGGATCACACTGTTGTGGCTAGGTTGGAGAAGCCATAATTAAACTCATGACTCCTGGTTCCAGAGTCGGACACTTTGCTCTGTGAATTCACCCCTGAACTAAGGTGCAAGTGTGAACCCTCCTATTTCCTAAGTTATCCGTTTGTCCTTTAGCCTCTTAATAGAAGATAGCTGAGAGGGCTACATGGTGCACGCCAAAATGGAGGACAGGGGAGTGTTCTTTTCTACTGCACAGTAAGAACTACCTAATGCTCCGTGTGCCTGGCAGCTCCGTGCTTGCAGTCTTGCACTTTCCTTTTGCAAACTATTGTAGTCAGTACTTGGGTTCAACTGCTTAAACTGAAAAGAATCCAGACTCAAACTCCCAGAATGCATTAGGTTAGTAAATTAAAGCCACAGTCAAAATTATTTTACCTCCAGTGCAAGGGTGTAGCTGCCAATGGTGCAGCAGGTGTAGTGACAACAGGGCATCGGCTTTGTGGGGGCCTGTGTATCTCATTTATCAATGATTTTTTTAGTTAGCTTGTTGTGTTGGTGGGCAACGCGAACGCGGGGGGGGTGAGGGCAAAAGAAGTTTTTGAAAAAAACACTTACCTGCCCCTGCGCCCACCTCTCCCAACGCTGGTCATGCTGCATAGGCTCCCATGGGACAATCATGGCACTGCTCTCACTCATGCTGGTAACACCAGCATGAGAGGAGTGCCATTATTGGCCTGAGCGGGCTGACTTCACGCTCGTTCAGGCCCAAGGAGCCTGGGGCCGTTCTCCAACCTGGCTGTGCAACACAGTTTGGCCAGCCTAAGACGGACGACCAAACAGACATGCGCACTTAAAAGTTCTGAACACTCCTCCCTAAAGCGTGGTACTCGGCAGGTTGGCCCTGCCCTAATCTCCTAATGGTTTTATTATTTTATTTTTCAGTGGGTCGACGCTCCTCCGCCATAACAGAGGAGCCGCCCCTGAAAAAGGGGGGGGGGGGTGTTATTTTCGTGCTTTCCAGGGCCCATGGCAATGTTGCTAGGTGACATGGGGGGTCGCGTGGATCCTGTGTCAGTGCATGTGGTTTTCTACATTTTGTGCCTTGGTTGTAAGACTGAGGCTTTTTAATGCGAATTTCCCAGCAGGCTCCAGCAGCTTGCAATTGGCTGGTTAGTATTTCAATAAATATTTAATAAAGCCAAACCCAGCTCCGATGACCGTGCGCCTTTACAAGGAGCTTATTTTACTGTGGCAGGAGCATCCGGACCATGAGCTATTGTTCTTCGGTCTGTGACGTCCCTGAGACTGAGGGGGGCACCGAGCTGAGGCTTTATGCATGATACATTTTCTCTCTCTCCGGACCGGCTACCGGGCGTTTTGGCATGCTGCCGAGCTGGGGGCTGATTTCGTTGATGGGGACCTGCGTGTGCTGAAAAACATTTGTTTTGCTTTCTTTATTTCGAAGCACACGCAGGTCCCCATCAACAAAATCAGCCCCCACTGCAGTGATATTAGCCCACAGCTCGGCAGCATGCCAAAACGCCCGGTAGCCAGTCCGGCCCTGCTCTCTCTGCCTGTAAGTTGTAACCCTAGGGATGCTGGACTCACGTAGCCCCAGCCTAGGAGTCACTGCAGTGGAAAGATGTTCCTGGACTCCAAGGCCCATCTGAATTCTCTGGCTGCGTACTTCCTGTGCGCTTTCACTGGCCCTTGCAGCAGACTTCCGCTTTCGAGCACGCGCGACATTGATAACCTTCCGTGCAGTGGAAGCAGCGGTTGAGTTATATCTGAAGTGTCCATTTTCACAACGTCAGAGCCATATACAGAGGAGTCTAGCAAAGTTCTTCAAACTGGGAGGTGGACCCCTCTGGGGGAGGAGCCTCAGTTAATTTTAGTGTGTCGGGGGTGGGGGAGGTGGTGAGACCCAGCCAGTGGTTAATTTATAAAAAGAATAAGTGCTGGGGCTCTCTTCGGGAGGCGGCTTCCACCAGCCTATTTCTCCTGTTAGCACCGCCTAAAACAGAGCCATGAAACTCTACAACTGGAGAGAGGATATGGCATAATGACCAGAGCTTCATACTTCACAGCTGGGGAACCAGGTTTGAGTCTCGGCGTCGGCCCAACATCCTGTATAGGGGTGGCACCTCCGTTTAAGGCGGAGGGGTGTCGCCCCAGTAAACAAATGCCCCCAGGGATAGAAAAATAAATGTTAATAAATTACCATTTTATTTTTCAAAACCCCATCCCGATCCAAGCATCGGGACGGGGAGGGGGGGGGGGTTGCTTTCTGCTGCTGCCAGTCAGGCAGCAGCAGAAAGTAATGATAGGCAGGTCGCTTAGGTTTAAAGTGCTCATGTCTTTTTGGCCGACCATCTTCCAACAGCCAGCCAGAAATGTGATTTTTTAAACCTGGATTAGAGATAAAATACGACTCTAGTGCCCTAGGGCGCTGAAAGAGAGGCAGCTCCCTCCAATCCTGTTGCTGCTTTAATGCTGGAGGAAAGCAATGCCAGGATTGGTTACTGCAGATTCATGGTCACGTTGGAGCCTCCCTGCCTAGACCCGAGCAAGGAGGATGTCGCACCCAGATTCAAGGAAAGTGTTATTAAAACAAAAAGTATAACTTTTTCCCCCCTCCCGCCCCACCGCCCTCCTTACATGCCTTCCATCACGGATCCTATGTAATTGCAAGCATTTCGCTTAAACTCCCTGTGCCTTCCAAAAATGAACGTGTCCTTAACTGGTGCTCAAGCGCCAGTGTTGAGGATTAAGTGCAGGGGCTGAGCACTGAAAACCACTGTCTCAAATTAAGCACTGGACCCAGTGCTGGCCAAGAGGACCATCATGCTCAAAACAGTGCTTTGTTTTTAGTGAGAAAAAAATAGTCAGTGAGCCCTATGTGTTGGGCCATGAGTATCCATTCATGAAGTGCTTAATTTGAAGAACAAAAAAGTGCCAGGGTTCTTGTCAGGATGCAGCTTCAGCTTACACCACAGATTGCCCCCTGCTGTGCTACCAATGATAGTAACAACACAACTACTAATTTATTTATTTATTTAATTTAAAAGTTTTTATATAGCGCTGGCGCTTTACATGAGTATCAGACCATAGTTGCAGGTTACATCGTTATAAAGGTTACACAGTTGTTAGAGCATGGCAACATAGTTACATGTAAGGGCGAGATAGACAATAATGACATATACGTAAGGGACATCACACCTCTACAAGTTTGACAGTTCTGAATATTCAAGGCCCCCCAAAGCTATAAGAATGGCTTGGGCAGCAGGCAACAGTTATTTTTAATGTATATTGAATTTAAAATTAACTGTTGTGGTGTTCCTCTCTAAATTCCCCAGGGAGCGCCACCTTGTGGCAGACTCTCACAACTGCTGGAGTTGACAATTATGTGCCAGTGCCGAGCACCGGAAACCACAGGCTCAAGTTAAGCATTGGATCGTGTGATGTCACTCATTCCCAGGCTGGGAGAAAGTGTCAAGGTTGGGGGGAGGGGGCAAATATCCCTCAGAAATTGAGTATGATTTCAAGTTTGAAGGGGGGTCCACATAACTCTCAAAATCCCTCCCATCCATTTCTGATAGAGCATCACACTAAGCATAATGTCACGCTGTTCACAGCATGTTGCAATCATGCATTTCATTACATTTAGCATAATCATAGCTGCAATGTTTAAATTGGTTGTATATGTAGGGCTGCCAATTGTATGGTATGTATGTATGTATGTATTCAACGTTTATAGAGCGCACTGCAACCCTACGGGCATCCTGGCGCTAAGACACAGTAAAGTTGGAATCATCAACGAATGCTAGCTGCCGGTTAAACCCTGGGGAACAACCAGGTCTTAACTTTCCTCCGAAACAACAGAAGCTCCTGTGTTTGCCTCACTTCCAAGGGGAGGCTAGTCCACAGACAAGCAGCTGCCACTCCAAACGCTCTTCCACCCATTGTGGTTCGCTTGAACCTCGGGATGGTTGCCAGGCTAGCTGCAGAGGAACGCAAGTTACGTGCAGGGGCGTACCAGTAAAATCTACCCTAAAGTGGTTTGGGCCCCGTACCGTGAAGTGCCTTGGAGGCAATACAGAGGGACTTGAACAATATCCTTTTGCTCACCGGGAGCCAATGTAGCTCAGCTAATGCCTGGGAAGTTGATGATCCACGCGATCTCCGTAAGACTAGTTTTTTCTGCTGCCGCCTGGATACTCTGGAGCTGCGATATTAGATACCTTGGAGATTCCAGCAACAAGGCATTACAGTAGTCCAGACGGTTAAGGATGACACTCCTGACCACTGACCATCTAGTCTGAGGAGGTAGTAGTGGTAGAACCTTCCAGAGTCCTTTAATGAACATATAACAGTTCCTGACTACCTTATTAACGTGCGATTCCAGGTTGAGCTTATCATTAAAGCTAACCCCCAGATTGTGCACCATAATTGGTAACAAATATTTTGTCATTCGGGGGACCCTAGTAATTTACTGTTTTTATAGGAGGGGAGGGGTTTTTGAAAACACGGTTGGACATGTGATCAAAGTGCCACAAAGACTCATTAAAGACTATGTTTGTGTATAAAAAAAAATATTTAACAGTGGGGGAGATGTATTGTTGCATGAGTTTCTGATGATGGAACCTTTGTGGCTCCTGATGGACTCCATAGAACGATGACATAAGTATTAAAACATAGTGAAGTGAAGGCGGGGTTAGAATGCTGAGTTTGCGGCTACACGCAGAAGAATAAAGATGTGTTATACTAAGCTCTGTGTTTGGCGTAGTCATTGGCGACCACCCAGGCTGGTGAGGATGCTATAAGGGGTATCTGCAACAAGCTCAATGTAAAACCTAAAGTGAATACAGTTAAGTGCATACAGTTGAAGGACACTGTTGATCAATTCGAGAGGTTGTCCGTGCGTTCAACAGGTAGAAAGAGGGATCTCTCTTGCGATCCTTTTCAGGGAGTGCGTCGAAGGGGATTTATTACGTACAGTGCCCTAAGGCCACAATGGGTCTGTGCGCCTATTTTCTGTGCTCTTGGGGCACTGTAATATTACTTTAAGAGTGTTTTCTCATTTGCATGGTGGTGTGGCCCCATACAAGTGAGAGAAACACTTTGCCTCTTCGCCTGTGCTGTATTATAGACATGTGTGCATTGGCAAAGAGGCCATCAATGGACTCAATGGCTGTGCCACAAAGAGGTGGCGCAAAGTTGGTGCACCACCTGAGGGTACAGAGGGGGTCCCATGGACCCCACCAAGACATTTCCCTGCAGGTGTGTTTGAAGTGCAGGAGGGTGCTGTCTGTACCTCAAAAGTTAAGTTGCCAGCTCCAATCACACACAGTCTATAGCTTGGTTAAAGTTCACATCAAAACCCACCTAATTTGATGCAAATTATTTGACACTTGTGTCCCCTTCTGCTTTGTGCCCCCCTTCCCTGACCTCTATATATTGCCCCATATCTTTTCCTTTCCTGCAATCTGTACTTAAAATGACATCGGCTCTAGGGTCTGCAAAGGACCTCCCAGTCATACCCATCTATACTGCAGCATGAGTTGAGGAGAAACCGCTCCCCCATCTGAAATTAAACCCACTCTGCCCTCCTCACCCCCCACTCCACATCACTGGCCACTCCAGCAAGTGGAGAAAAATTTATGGAATTGAAAATGGCATTTCCAGGTCCATATGTTAATACCCCAATCATCCTGCACAATCCCCATCTTTAGGTGCAGAGATACCACCTTGAACTGTAGATTCCAGCACTCCAGTATGCCAGTGTCTATATCCGGAGATCTTGTGATCAGGGCTTTTAACTGCAAACTATTTGGTTGCCTGAGGCACCAAATTTGACTGACCACCGGTATGTTTTGATCTTTTCGCTCAACAGGGCATCCATTGATTTTCAGGAAGGTATGATGGATTTCAGGTTTATTTTTATGCGTTGGTTCAGCGGGCAGTTTCTGTAGTGAAATGTGAAAATGCCGGTATGACAGGCTCGTGTTTATCTTCTTTTGAATTACCTCTATTTATTCATAAACCTATAAATAAGTGGAATTGGCTGCCTAAAGAGAGAGCTGTGCAGGGCAGCAGGTGAAGGTTATTGGAGCAATAAATAGTATGTTTAAATGCAATGTCAGGTTGCTTTGATAGCAATTAGAGCGGAATGCATTCGGTTTTTTTTGTAGGTAATTGGATCATGATTTCACTTTTAAATGCTTTGCAGGTTTTATCTATGGAGCATGATTCAGATCTCTCAAACATGTTACCTTTTCTTTTGAATCAACTGGTGATGGACTTCTTTAACGTATGTTGGATTATTTGTAGCACAGAAATATAATTCCCATCCTTAGCTGAAGCCCCCAGAATGTGATCTGCATTTCAGACCGACCACTTGTACCTCTGTCTGTTGTCTGAAGTACACCTCATGAGTCTTAGCTACCAAGGCATAGATGTCATAAACTACAGGTGGTGATGAGGATCTGAACAACAGATATGGATGCTATTGTACCATGTGGACTGAATACAGACAAGGAACTCTCATTTTTCACAACAGATCTCAGACATGTTGTTTTTTGACTGTTCTGGGTAAATTACTGTTCAAGTTCTTTCTGTGTTGCCGTCAGTTAGACAATGACCCTCTCTGGGGTCCTTCACAGGTCGTGTAGTGGCAGTGGGTGATGCATCAGCCACTGATAAATCTGAGGGACGCATGGGAAGAATAGTATAACACTTACCCGGTAGCAGATTGGACATTAGTTTATGACAGAAATGAGAAGTGTTCTCTCACAAAATTATAAACATGTTCTCCAAATGAATAGATTAATGAGGCATTTTCTTTTTGATTGTTGAGATGTTAATTATTGATTGCTGTTAAATTGTTCCTTGTGTTTCCTGACTGATGCTTACACCCTAAAAAAGCCCAGGTTCAAGTAAAATAGTTAGCAGGGTTATTGGGCTTGCTGTGAAGATAAGTCCGTCTCCGTTTCATGCGTGTTAAAGGTTAAAATTACGAGACAACTGACTTCACCTTTCATCCTACCGGGTATGAATATAATACAATATGTTCAATGCAAAATATAGTTATGGTTGCTTAGAGCGCTAAATAATTTGTTATATCATTCTTTTATTACTGTTCCTAGTGGTAAATGTACACTTTTCACAGACTTGACCCTCTACTGTAGGGTTATCCAACTTTAGACCACAAGAGCCATGCCAGATTTTCAAGCAAATCAATGATTCCCATTTAGAACCATTTTATCTAACTTTATCTCTTGCGTCTATCCTGAAACTACTGCATTGCTTCGGCCACTGTGGACCAACATTGGACACCCTTGCTGTAAGAGGTGTGGTCGCATTTCTCCACTGTTGTTTTGTTGTGAGAGAGAAAAAGGGACATAGCGTCTGGGGTTGGGGTTGGTCAATAGGAAGAGGATAGGAATGGGGAAGGGGCAAGTGCACAGCAGAGACCACCTCCATTTTATGTACCAGCTGGGCACTGTAATGGTCCCATGACCAACACTCAAGGATGGTTTTACAATTTAATATATTGGATTAGTCAACAGAGTGGTTGCTTTAAATCAACTACTTAATACCTTTTCACATCATATGGAGCAGCTTCCCTCTGCAGCTAGGTTAGCAGAGCCTCAGAAATAATGTGACATTGCTGCAGTATGACTTGCAGATGACAGCATGGCAGTTCCCTGTAAATTGTTTTGAAAGACCTATCATGCAAATTACTTTCTTCCACTTGAGATTTTACAGCTGCTTAGTGCATTATGATTGAAGCGGAAAATAAAAATATGGAACTGTTGAGTTTATCAGTGTCAGTGAAACACAACACGCTGGTGTTATCTGGAAAGATCTCAGAACACTAGATGTAATGTATTTCTTCAACAATGTATTTATTTATTTATTCCCTATGCATCAGGCAGAAAGGTAGGACTTGGCAACAATGTATTCATCTTTGAACAAGCATGAAGAAGTGATTTGAAACATACATGACAATATTTTAGAACAGGAAAGTCAGATTTTGAGAAACAAATGGGGGAAATGTATTTTCCTCATGGGCTTCTTTGGAAACGGAGGTAATTTCAGGTGGTCAGCAACTAAAAATAAAGTCATTTTAAGCTTCGAAAATAGGGAATCCCTCCCCTGAATCGGGTCTGTTGGCATGTATGGTAAAGTTATCAGTTACTAGGGGGTCGTGCATTGTGAGGTCACATTATCATAGTTGTTGAACCCAGAGTAAGGTGCTGGGATCAAGTGGTGACCTCTGCTGCGGAGGTGGGCGGAGTTCAGTGGGAAAATGCTTGGGAGAGCAATCCTTGACCCAATGGTCTTTTGAGGAAAAGCTTTAGCTGTATGAGAAGAATGCATATAATGATACACAACACACCCCTACAGCACAAAACACACAGCACTACTAGAGGTGGGCGATACATTCTGCTCCGCTGGAGAAGCATGCTGAGTTTTGGCCACTCCGTGTAACGCATAGTGCCCACACCGCCAGCGCTCGCTCCGCTCTGCGCACATTAACACTTATATACCAAGGAAAACTCACGAGACATATTTGTGGGAAAGCACTGTTGCAGGTTTATTTCGTACAACAGGTAGCTGATAAGGTGGGTCATCTTACAGGCGATCCAATGCGGCAGCCCCTCGCTGACCCGCATGCCTAAGGAGCCATCTTGCACGGCGAGTCGATGCTCTGACGGTGCAGTAAATTACCATTTTATTTCGTTATACTCCCGCCCCCTCCTGTCAGGGCGGAGCAATGAGGCACACCCCCGGTCGGTTCAGGCCCCCTGACCACCCGAAGGACTAACGGGGCGCCGACGCTGTTTCCTGGAACCCCCTCGGCTCCAGGTTCTTGGCTCAGGCACCCTTACTGTGCCAGGCAGAGGTATTTAGACTGTATCCTTCTGCCGCAGAGGTACCCCTACTGTTCATCTGCTTCCAGATCGCCCTGTGACTCCGCCTGCAACACAAAACATGACCATTAACAAATTCACAACTTTCGCCCGCCGCTCTGCAGCTGGGTCAGGGTTCAGGGTGGGATCAGCGCAGAGCCGAGGGAACCAGGCGCGGGAAAAAGAGGCCGAGCATAGTTGCTGGGCCTGTTTTATACTCCGAGGCACGTCCCCTTTCCCTGGTGAGCCCTCCCTATTGGCTGCTGGTGAGGAGGGCGGCTCAAAAGGGGTTGGTGCGCTACAAGCTCTGCTCGCCCGCCGTGTGGGACTAGGGCGCTGCCCGCCCATGCTCCCCTGCGTGTCGCGCGGTCAGCGGCATAGTGCCCACACCGCCAGCGCTCGCTCCGCTCTGCGCACATTAACACTTATATACCAAGGAAAACTCACGAGACATATTTGTGGGAAAGCACTGTTGCAGGTTTATTTCGTACAACAGGTAGCTTATTAAGGTGGGTCATCTTACAGGCGATCCAATGCGGCAGCCCCTCGCTGACCCGCATGCCTAAGGAGCCATCTTGCACGGCGAGTCGATGCTCTGACGGTGCAGTAAATTACCATTTTATTTCGTTATACTCCCGCCGCCCCTGTCAGGGCGGAGCAATGAGGCACACCCCCGGTCGGTTCAGGCCCCTCGACCGCCCGAAGGACTAACGGGGCGCCGACGCTGTTTCCTGGAACCCCCTCGGCTCCAGGTTCTTGGCTCAGGCACCCTTACTGTGCCAGGCAGAGGTATTTAGACTGTATCCTTCTGCCGCAGAGGTACCCCTACTGTCCATCTGCTTCCAGATCGCCCTGTACTCCGCCACAGCTCTGGAGGAGGCCCCCGTCGATGACAGAGCCCCCCACCCACCTAGCTACTTTCTGACGCTGTTTCGTGCACCTCTATCATAGTCCCCTTCGCCACACCACTATGGAGGTTTCTTAAAACCGTTCTTAGGACACGCCCTTAGTTACATAAGCCGCACCTCTAATGAGGATTGCGTAGACACGCCCTTAGTTACCTAAGCCGCACCTCTAATGGGGATTGCGTAGATACGGTTCTTAGGCCACGCCCTTAGGTAAAAAAGACACCTTTGTACGCAGGGTGCTGTTCTAGTTTGAGCCTCAAAGTGCTTTATTACATAATGGATACCCAGTTATCGCCTGGTAACGCCCCATCTGAACCTGCATGCACATCATTATGCTACAAGGGCAGGTCTCACTCTCACAGGACTAGTTACCACAACATTGATCTTGCCACCTTGGGACCTGAATAACCCGTGACTCACTGACTCAGGGCGCCCGCTTAATAGTGTACCTGGCCCAGGGCCCTCCACCTCTTGTGAACCCTGCAGTTTGAATTAAGCTGTTTGGCATTACCTGTCAATATCTACAAGAGGAGCCGCACATCCTCGCTTGGTCCCTGCTTCTCTGTTGCATTATGCCTGTTATTTGCAAGATTTTATTGGATGCTAATGGAAGACCGTTGATATTGGTCCCAGGAACCAAAAGAGATGGGTATGGCAGGCATAACGTTAATGCCTGCAGTGAAAAGCCATCATGTATCATGCAGATGACTGATTAGTATTTGTTATAGCTTGTTACTTGCAGCTCATAAAACTAGAATCCTTCTAACGTACCACCGTGGACTATGAAGGATATGGGACTCCTGTACCTTGTGACCCTCGCCGTCACATGAAACACTATGTATACTGCTGTTATTACCCACTTACGCAATGTATTGTACATGTATAATGTGCATGTTACTCAAAAGCGCTCTACCATCCTGCAATGGGAAGAGTAGTGCTATACGGAATGAATAGTGCTTCATCAAACGTTATTTGGGTAAGTACAATTACAGAGAAGGACATCTGGCAATCTTACAGTGCCTGTACTTATATGTAGGGTGAACAAAGTCAAGGCATGTCTCTCCTAAGTCCCTGCCATTTTGCTGCAGTATTATCCTTGTACCTGTGTTTAGTACTCTTTTGTAACATGTAACCGTAATGCGGGCCCGGCATAGTAGTCATTATGACAATGAATTCACCGTCAGATCGTCCTTCCCGTTTAATGTTGTACATACGGTATAATTGCTAGAGGCCTTCAAGTGCCATGACATCGCTTTCAGGCTCTATCCTTCCCCTCAGTGAACTTATGGGTGTTATTTCAAAATGTCCTATTAGTACACCTATCTTACTATCTGCTTAATGAGCAAGCGTATGCTGTTTTCGGCCAAATTCAGAACCAGGCGCGGGAAAAAGAGGCCGAGCATAGTTGCTGGGCCTGTTTTATACTCCGAGGCACGCCCCCTTTCCCAGGTGAGCCCTCCCTATTGGCTGTTGGCGAGGAGGGTGGCTCAAAAGGGGTTGATGCGCTACAAGCTCTGCTCGCCCGCCGTGTGGGACTAGGGCGCTGCCCGCCCATGCTCCCCTGCGTGTCGCGCGGTCAGCGGCAGAGTTCCGGCCAAGTTCCGCTAAACACCTTGTGGTGGGATTATTTTCTTGCACATGGCTCGCCAATGGTAAGTTGGTGAGCGAGAATTGGCGTCCCCTAGCATGATTGTTTGACTCTAGGAGGGCACCCAGCGAGATTTCCCCAGTGTGGCAGTCTCAGACGGTAGCAACCGCTCGTTGTGGGAACGCTGTTGCTCGAGTAGGAAATCTACTCGAGTTGCAGCAAAATTAACCAGTTCAGCAGTGCCTGCTGGCTTTCCTTGACGCTTATGTTTCAGCGCGCAACGAGCACCGATGCTCAAAATCAGTGCAAGCAGCGCAACCTACCTATTCCCCTAACACCCCCCCCCCCCCGTTCGCGGAACTCTGTGGAATCTCTTGGAATTTTCACGTAACTCCACAGGTTCCGTCCACCCCTAAACACTACACAAAAGGTACACCTACATGCAGATACAGACATTGGCTTTAGGACAGCATTTTTCAGCTGTTGTCTTTGTGGCTCAGTTGGCTTTAAGCGCCGCCCACCAAGGGTTGTCCTTCAGCGTTGGTAGCAGCCCTTCGCATCCCACTGATATGAAGGCCTTTAAAAAGTAGTCATTCTTTTATTATTTTTTTCATTTAAATTTTGTTTTTATTGGATGACCCTGCCCTTAAGCTCAATCTAGGTGCATACAGCCCCTCTCCCGCTCCCAGTCTTATGCTGTTTAACTGTCTGTCAGCACCCTGCTCTCTGTTTATGAGAGCTCGGCAACTGCCAGGTGCTACCAAGCTGCTCATTTCGTTTTTTGGCGCTCCTCACACTTCATTTTGGTATTTTTATTTTACTATTTGCCATAGTTGCAATGATGCACAGAATATCTAGAAGGACAAAAGTATTGTTAGCTGAGAGGGTGACTCAAAACTGTGTTTTAAGGATCTAAAGTTACCATGGTCGTAGTTTGCGTAGTCGCGCTCATTGTAGCTACACATAGTGCACTTCGCACTATGCAAGCTACGCGAACTGCGTAGTGCGGTAGGGAAAATGCTGTTCCCACTCATTGCACAGTGCTGGATGCTTGTCCGCACTGTAAATGTAAATTGATACTTGTATAGCGCACTACTCACCCGCAAGGGTCTCAAGGCGCTTGTACGAATACCGCTGTGGAACCCATCCTGGCTTTCCCTGTGAGGTGTCCACTCCTGGACACCCCCAAGGTGGAGGCCAGGCATCCTTAGCGTTGTGGGGGCCGTTGTGGAGATTAAGCAAGCTATTGCCCAGAGTTGCAGAGTGGGACTCCATGATTGGAATAGGCACCGAGGCGAGAATTATCAGGTCCGTGGAATTTTGAGCCCAAGGCCCGCTGAGGCGGGGAATTGAACCATGGTCCCGGGCTAGACCTCTGCATCAGGGTCTGCCGCTCTAACCATTGAGCCACACTTCTCCAAACGGCATCTTGCACAGTGCAACACGGACTGGTAGTTTCTCATCGCGAGTGGTCGCGAGCATACACGACCACTCGCAATGAGAAACCTACCCTCCCCGCTTTGAGAATCTCGCCGGGAGGTTCATTTTCCATGCTTATGATCGGCAACTTGATGTTGCTGATGGCGAATGAGTAAAAAGTCTCACCGAGATGTCATTTTGCTCGCTCGCAGTCGCCAACTTGACGTTGAGGACCACGAGCAAGCAAAAAATGCCCGCCACGGCACATGTTTTTGCACTGTGCTACGTGCAATTCACGTAGCACGTAGTTGCGCAAACTACGCGAGTGTAGCGTAGTGCTGCGCCCAGGGTTAATCTAAAGGAAACATGCATGCATTCCAGTAACGAGGATTTACACACTCTCTCCCTTTCTGGCTATTTCTGATGATTTCACTGGCCAACACCTTAACAGTCCTTATGGAGACTATGGCCCATGTGTACTAAAGCATCTTCCCATAGTCACAAAGTGGGTAAAACTCTTTGATACATCTGGCCCTATTACTCGTCCCCAGGAGTCGCAGATCTCATTCGTCATATGGCATCCCCTATACTGGGGCAGAGTAGGAACTCTTTCCTCAGCAGGTTTCTTGCTTTCTCATTTGTGCTCAAGTTATGTGTACAGTCCTGTAAGATGGAAAAGAGCTGTGTGTTTGCATTTGGATCATCAAACCTCCAATTACACAGTGTTTCCTTTTGTAAATGCGGGCATGAAATTATACACTTTCATTCAGCCTGTGCTTTAGGACAACTGTGTGTCACCTCACCAGTTTGCTAGCAGTTGCTTTAGGCCGCGATGCCAGGGCAAGGACATGGCCGCGGAGGACTCCGCAAGTCCTTCCCTTTGGCCCCAGGGACTAGCACATTATGGCCAATGGGTCCTGGGCTCAGTTAATCTGTTGCCAGGTGTGGCATCACAGTTTGAGCTCTCTGCACCCAGGACCCTTGGGCTCACCTCTGGTGACCCACATCTCCCTTCTCCTTTCCAGATACTGGCCTCTCCACCTCCACAGCTGGTTCTCTGCCATTGCTCCACCTCTTCCCTCCTCTGCAGCAGGGCTGTCCTTCAGCAGGCCATGCTTCTCCTCCTCTGCATCCAGGGTCTCCCCTTGTGGCCTCTGCATTTCCTGCTCTGTAGCTGGTGGTTTACTCTTCTCCTCAGCACAGTCTTTCTTTGCAGGTCTCCGAAAACTTCCTATTTATTCTCATCTTCTACCAAGTCTGTCCTGGAACATAGACTCCTTAAATTAAATGTTTTGGCTGGACATGCTTTCATTGGATAGGACTCACGGTCCCAGGGATGATGGTGCATGTTAAGTGTTTGCCAGGCTCCCCTCCCTCCAGGGACATTTCTGCTGTATTTACAGCACCATTCAAGGGTTCACTGCCAGGGAGCTACCATGCCAAAGGTTAGTGTCTGCAGTCTCTGAGACAAATGAACCATCATACTGAGTTGGGAGCAAGGGGTAACAGGCGCTAATATAGAAATCACAGCAATCGATATTAATCCAATCATCACAAGTAGTATCTTTGCGGTGCGTTAAAAAAGGGGGAGATACACCCTACTTCCCCAACCATCAATCCAAGATTGAACAAAACAATTTACAATTTTTTTTTTGAGCACACATATTTCCAGGTCAAGTCAAAGCATAGTACAATTAAGAAACATGGAAGAATGATAAAGGCTTTGTTTCTTCTTTGATGTTTTTTATTTCTACCCAAGAGTATATTTATAAAAGTCCAGTAATAGTCCGTGCGTGCCATTTCGCCGCGCGTTGTATCAAACAGCCCATGGCTTCACCTGTATTTGGGTACGGTACCATTGACTTCAGGTTTTCCCCGTAATTCAGGGACCTGACCCTTGCTACATTTTAATCTCCCCATTACATCACTATACCATCCTGCCCACACACCCCCACCTCATCAAAAGGCTGTCGTATAAAAAGATCTCCGCCAAAGCGCCCCTCTTTGAGGTGAGCCCGTCGGGGATTGCACCGCCTCCCCGACGAGGAGCATACGCCGATGATGAAGCATGACACCCTTCTGGGTGTGTGAGGCAAATACATCCGACATAATGGATGCCCCAGGGTGTCACACGAACACCTTTGGTCACGCCAGCTAATACTTTCCAATCTCTCCACAGGAACAGTTCAGCAGCCCCCCTTTTGCTTACCTGATCCTTACTACCAGGAGCTTACTTTCTCCCATGGGATTTTTGACACAACGCACTGCGAATTGACACATACTGACTATTACTGGACTGTTCTAAATATACTCTTGGATAATATATACTGGATATAATGTCTTTTGATTTGAATTTGCGTCAAATTCAAATCAAAAGAATTCGGCCGTTACCGACCGGTATTTGGTGATTGAGATGTAGGGGCCATTATTGACCCCAAGACAAGGCAGCTCATTGTCCAAGCCACCATCCTTGCCCGGCTGGACTATGCTAACGTCCTCCTCCTAGGCGCAAATAAAGCTGAGCTATCCAGATTCCAACGTATTCAGAACTCAGCAGCCAGGGCAATTGTAGGCCTGCCCAGAAGATGTTCGGCCAGAGCCACCATTCAGAGGCTCCATTGGCTGCCCATAGAAGCTCGCATCCAGTTCAAGGCTCTTATCATCGCCTTTAAAATCCTTAGAACGGATGGCCCTGATCTACTCCGATCGCTGATTACTCCTTATAACCCCCAACGCAACCTTCGTTCCATGGGTCAACATCTAGTGGTGGTCCCTCGAACGAAGTTCTGCCGTATCGGAGATCGCTCCTTCAGAGTAAAGGGAGCGAAATTATGGAATTCCTTGCCCCTCCACATTCGTCACCTCACCAATCTGTCTGCTTTCCGCAAAGCAGTAAAAACGCACCTCTTTCCTCCTTTGTAGTCCCCTCCCCCTCCCCCCCTTTTTCCACAGCTGGTTATGCTTCGGTTCTTAGCGCTGGGACGCCCCGTTGCGGGGGCAGCTGTCGCGCTCAACAAAACTGATAACATAACATAACATAACATTATTTTACAGAATCGGTAAATTTATCGAATCAGTAAATTTATCGAATCGGTAAATTTACCGATTCTGTAAAATACCGAATCGGTAATTTTACCGATTCGGTGAATCCCAGATGTAGGTAGCACTGTTTACAGTGCTACAGGCCTTCAGAATTCGGTATTTTATCACCCAATACAAATGGGTGGTAAAATACTCGCACAGGCGGTAGAGCTTTTGCCGTGGCCACTTCCAGATTGTGGAACGCCCTTCCAGAAGAACTCAGATTTCTTTCATCCGAGGTTGTTTTTCGCAGGAAACTCAAAACCTGGTTTTTCTCTCAGACCTAGCCTGTTGGAACTCTCTGATGGACCCTTTAGGACCTCACACGTTGTCAGCGCCGGGACACCCCCGTTGGGGGTAGCTGTTCGCGCTTTACAAGTGACTAAAATAAATAAATAAATAAATACCGAATTCAGGTGTACATGCACATCTGTGCATGTACACCTGTGCCATGTGACACACAGACATGCCCTTAGGGCATGTATGTGTGCCACAATGCACACAAGTCTGGAATTGGGGTGCTACAGGGTGCCAAAGTGACACCCCGTTCACCCTTGCAGGATTCGGTATTTCCCATTGATTCCTATGGGCTTCAAGGCCCATAGGAATCAATGGGAAATAGCAATTCGGTATTTACCGATTCGGTAAATAACGAATCGTACAGAATCAGTAATTTATTACCTACATCTGCCTGCTTCTGATTTACCGACTCTTAAATACCGAATCGGTATGATTCGGTATTTAAGAGTCGGTAAATCGGAATTACCTACATCGGGCCCCTAATGCCTTAAGCCCTGAGGAAGTCGTAGAATTGATACGCCCAAACGTCAAAACGCGTTGGCTTGAGGGAGTGGAAGAAATAAAAAATAAAAAACATTAAAAAAAAAACAAAGTCTTTATCCATGTTTCTTAATTGTAGTATACTTTGACTTGACCTGGAAATGCGTGTGCTCCAAAAATTGTAAATTGACCTATCATACTGTTCAAAGTGGCCACTGACATTTTAAATGGTTAAGATTTTTATTTTTAAAAAGCAAAAATGGCTGCTAGTATATCATGGCTTGTGGTGCGCATACACTGAGACATGTGAACACAAGCAAGGACACGGTGGCCATCTTGTAATTAAATCAGGAGACATAAGTGGCCATTTTGTACATAGAGTGCACTTTTACTCCATCCAGAAGTAGCATTTCTCTTTCCCTTCTAGCAATTGGCTGTTTGGTGTATCATTCGCCCTCCTGGGCAGTGCTTGCGTTGGAATGTGTGATTACGTATTTCACATCTCAGAAGTACATTGAAACCTCAGATATTAAATTCTTTAGATGATTTGCCAATGAAAACAAAAAAAATGTGTTGTCTATTTTCACTCAATGTTTTTATTTCAGTATTTTTGTCAAACATCGAAATGCAAACCAGACCTATTGGCTATGCCAATCCTTATTTTAAAAAGGCGATTTCTTCCTGGGACCTAGACATTTGTTAATAACGTTTGAGGAATAGCGTTCAGTTGAGGAATTCCTAGCGTTTAACTGGGGTTTTCCGTTTCACCCTGCAACCTGTCAGCAAGCCGCCCATAAATTCAACCTCCGCCCCCCCCCACCCCCGCCCATACAGTATTGATGTTTTTGTTTCCCCCGAACATAGTCAGTGATGGCCCTAGCTCCCATTGCTCCCGCCCTATGGGCAATCAGGCAATACCTGATGTGCTGGTCTTACAGGGCTGTGTGTGGGCCAATAGATTGGTTGTTTGTGTGCCTGTTTTATGGTCTGCTGAGCCAGTGTTTTACTGTTGATTTCCCTGGTATTTAAACAAACATTGCCTGCAGCAAGCTCAAATATATACAGTCTTCCATACCTTGCAAAACACTTATATAGCTTGTCTTTCCAAGTTCAAAAGTGCCACAGTTTGCAAACATGGGCCACTTTTGTAGGTATCTAATTCACTAATGGGGTCCACTCTTATTTTGGTGCCTGGGCCTATTTTCTGTTCCAGTCTGACACTGTCTGCACTCCCATCGATTCCGGTCTAGAAGTTCCCTTGATGTTGCTCATTCCACTGTGCATGAGCACAGTGAGACTTTACTCTTGGTTGCACATTGACGACCAGTTAGCCTTGCGCATATCACTTGATCTGCGGCTTCGCGGCGTAGACCTGCGCACGCTCACGTAGGAGGTCCTGGACTTTCCACCAAACACCCAGTGTTTCAAAGCCTCTGGATGATCAGTGCACTTAAAGTATGATGCACGGTCACCATGCCAACCTTGCAGATGGCGAGCTTTCTTATGACTCATTTAAAATAATGTACGCCCCATGACATTATGCTTCTCAGCCACAGCTGGGGAAATGTTGTATAAACCCTGGAGCCTTTTTAAAGGCGCTGCGATGAATAATATGCAAATTATTCGCCTCTCTAAAACTCAACTGGTCTAACCCATGTGCAAACCCTTCTTCAGCCCATAAGCGCTTACAGGTGGTTTCATTTGTAGTAGAGCGCTATCCAAGAGACTCTTACATTATTTTCTTTGAAGATAGCTCACTTGTGGTTCAGGTTTCTCACTCTAGGCGCGATGAAGGCTGAGCCAACGAGCATGAGGTGAGCGAGGAAAGTGAGTACAGCTGGGGAGGAAAATGGTAGAGAGAGCACAGAATTATTTGTGGAGACTGCAATAAGCCCGAAGACTAAAAGCAGGCCTGGAAAATGTGCCCAACTTTATACCAGCCCCCGGTTTACCTGTGAGCGTAGAGAGAGAGAGTCCAAGTGCGTCTGTGAGAAGAGTGCAAAATATATGAGTCTACAAGAAAGGTGTGTTTGCACTCTCAGAGGTGTCTGCCATTTTGGATAGCTGGTGATCACTTCATGTATCCACCCCAAAAAGCAGCCCCTAGTCTTCAGCCTGCTGGGGGTGAGGGGTTGGTCCAGTCCCAGGTCACCAGTCCAGTCCGGAGAGAAGGTTCAGGGTAGTTGATATCTTCAATAAAACAAAAGGTGATAGGAGGAATCCTTGCAGTTTGTCTAACCAGGGGCAATGGCTTGGGCCGCATCCTAAACCATCATCTTTTGCCCACCATGTAAATGTAAATGTGTAAATGTAGTTGAGCTTATATAGCGCACAGCTACCCGCAGTGGGTTTCCCGGCGCTTGCTTAGGGAACCCTTCCTGGTATTCCCCTGTGAGATAGCAGGGTATCCACAAGGTGAAAGTCAGGCATCCCGCCGCGAGGGGCCATTGTGGAGATTAAGCAAGCTATTGCCCAGAGTCGCAGAGTGTGAACCCGTGAGTCGAGGAGGCACCGGGGTGAGAATTATCGAGTCTGTGGAATTTTTAGCCCAAGACCCGCCGAGGCGGGGAATTGAACCCTGGTCTAGGACCGATCTCAGCTTCCGGGTCTGCTGCCTCTAACCCCTGAGCCACACTTCTCCACCCACCATGCCACCTCAGATTTAATCCAGCTATATTCAAATCAGCCTCGACCCTGCTCGTGATGGGAACAGCCCAGCCTGAACTGCAAGACCAGGTATTCCATCATAAAACACAAGCAACCTATGACCAGTTTCGCCCTGGTGAAGGCTCATCAGACAGGTATAGCTTGGTTCCAATGGCACAGTGAGCACAGGGCCCACATTTGGGCATACCCATGCCTCTTAGGGCGGTACATCCAACACACAAAAGGTGAGGGGAGGAATACTTGCAATTTGTCTCACCACAGGAGCAGATATAGTAACATTTGTTTGCCGTTGTGCATCAAAATGGCAAATACGTTTCTGTCTGAGAACTGCTCTAATGTCATCCGGTTTGATGACCTTTCCATCCAAAAGCCACCTCAAAGGAATTGCTCTCTCCCAATGTCTAGTTTGTCCTTTAAAAAAGTCCTCCTTGGCAATCTCCAGGATGAGAATCTGCCTGGAACTGAAGACCCGAAGAGGAGAGAAAGACTTCCTGTCTTCTGCACTGAAGAAACCCTGCCTGTCTACAGGAGATCATTGGAGAGAGGTGTTGTCTGTCTCCACCTGCTTGCATTTGCTCCAGGACTGACAGTTCTAGTCTCCTGGAGACTCACAGGTCTAAAGGGTTCTAATTTCCTTCCTGAAGCTGGAGAGTGCAGAAGCCCCTTAGAAAGCTCTTTCCTACCTGGGTGAATTCCAGCATGACTTCTGGTAGCGGACATTACCTGTCGCCCTGCAAGCAGAGTTGTTGGTATCCCTTGAAACTGATGGAACTGGAGCGCGAGGAGCCCGTGCTGAATATTTGATGAATTTTCTTCACGATAGCGCTGCTACCAGAAAATGCAGAAGAACTTTGGACTTCGTAAAAAAAAGACTAAGTTAGATCTCGACAGACGGGTTACTCCGTCACAACGGTGAAGGATAGCCTGGCCGCCAAAATATAGATCCTACAGAATATAATGGTGTTTGTATTTCTGCGGACGGGTTATCCGTCATCATTGAGATGGATTAACCCATTCGCCGAGATCTAAACTAGACCATTAAAGGGCCATGATAAGCTTCCCTTCCCTTCCTGAATAGGATGCGACTGGTGAGGGCTCAACTTTGCCACTTTTCCTCCTATGAGCTTTTTGCCAGGGTCTTTGAAGATGCCGCTGCGCTTCCTAGTCAGCCTACCCCACCTTGCAGAGCCCTGGCCAGCCACTGTCTTTAAGTTTTCCCTATGAGGACTTCATCCTCCAGAAAAGTTGTTATGTCCAAAGTAAACATTTTCAGCATACTAACCCCTAACTTGATGTAACTGCGCTAACTCGTGGCTAAGCCTGACATGGGTCCTAGGTCCAGGCCAACCACATGGAAAACACTCCATCATTTGATCATATTTTTGAGTTTCAAATAGGATGACAATAAGTACCATTTTCCATTGCTTTCTTATGGGGTATTTTTCTCTTAATAATGTTTGAACCCTTCATCCAGTTATGTTCATTTTTGTGGCATTTTCCTTATGGAATATTTGCTTTTTATCTTTTTTATGATTGTTTGCTTTAAGCCTTTTAGGTTATTTCTTTTTTGACAGTCTGGGTTGGCGCTAGGACCACACTAGATGATAAAGAACCCCCCTGACGTGCCCTGGGAGTGGGACAGGGCTGGTCCACCGTGTTCTGTGATGGACCCATCTGCTCCTGTGCCTCCTGTGTGAGTAATCTTGAGGTCAGGTACTAATCTGTTGAGTTTAAAGCCCTGCACCTGTTCAGAGACCCTGCAGGCCTGAGCACCAGACCATGAAATGAACACAGCCACCGAGGTTTACAGTTTAGAGGGATGTATTTGCTCATAACCTTTAAACAAGGTGAAGTCGCGGGTGTAAAGTCATTTTTTGAGGTCGCAGACAAACAAGCGTTGTAATCTCTAACCACACACAGGCCATATTATCCATAATTCGAAAATGGAAGAAGTCCTTTTGAAAAACTGCCCAGAAATGAAACGCTGCAGAGTTTGTTTGCACCTTTCGGTTGTTTTATTGCACTACAGCTACCTAACTCATGCATAATTTAGAGCAGAAATTGCACCTCCATGCATGTTTTTTTTATTTATTTTTGTCAAGGAAGAATCCTTTTGAACACACTGCCTTTACATGGCAGCCAGTCATTGTCACTCATTACTGCACTTTGGGTGGTGACAAGCGGTCACTGAAAACTTGAATTTGAGGGTATCTTGTCACTATTACTGAAAAAAACAAGACAGGGAAACGACTATGAAAACAACCAAGATTTAAGACCCTTTCTGGACTGGAAAGGATTGGCCATTGTTTGCAGGTTGCTGGGGAGCTGATTCCAGAGCCAAGGATGCTGGACCGAGAAGGTCCTGCCTCCCAAGCGCTTTATCTGAGAACGATGAATGATCCAAGGGCTTAATTAGTAATAAGTAAAAAAAAAAATTACAAGTACGTGTTAGGGCCCATCTCGGGCGGGGTGGGAGGGAGGCACTGTAACCTGCACCAACCATTGCCCCAGCCAGCATTGCCAATAGCAGTACCAAGTGAACTACTAACCATCACAATCCTCCAAGTGTGAACATTCAGCCTATTCGTGGCCATCCAAAACTTTAATAATAGCGTGAGTAGCAGGTAATGTTCTTCTGCGATGCATATTGACTTCGTCTTCGACTTCGTCGTTGTGCTCATCGTAAACTTCGGCAGGCAGCGATACCATGTGGTGAACTGTCACTAGAACTGATTCTGACAATTAAGTGCTGGTGCAGGGGACATGAAGCCACCGGCTCAAATTAAGAACTGGATGAAGCTGAGCGAAGATTCATAGCAGGGATGTGTTACTGAGTCTTCTCGAAGACAGATGTGGGTGATTTGCCATAGAGTGAACAGTTGCTACAGCAGAATGTCTTAAAAGTAACTTGGTTACTCGCAAGGTGTAGCTCACGCAAGAAGGGCCTAGCATGGCTGAAGCGAGAGGCGCCAATAATCGGACTAGCTGCCTCATGTTTTATCACTTAAAAACTTGGAAGCAATGCATTCTTAATGCCTAAGTAGAGACTGCTGCAATAATAAAGTCTTGACCCTACATTGTATGTGAAGTTACTCCGTCTGCACTACAGGAGAGCAAGAGAAGGAGCAAATTTACAATGTGCAAGAAGATACAACCAAAGAAACCTCACTGTCCAGCTAGAGAGAGGAGTCAAATTTAACTACGAGACTCTTCGCGCTGGTGGCAGGTAGTGGACCGGGACCAAAATCAGGTGGCCATGAATTAGGTTTGCGACCAGTCATCCGAAATTCTGTATTACCCATGTTAAGTTTCAACCAATGGTGGCCCACCCAGTTACGCACTGCACAACACAGCTCCGTAGAGGGTGAATATCATTGGAGGAGATAGTTGGTCTGAAAATTAGCTGAGAACCAACCGAATATACATAAGTTTTGCAGCTGAGCGTCATCCAAGCATGTATAACTTTTGAAACTGAGTGTCATCCGAGTGTGTATAAGAGTGTCATCTGAGTGTGTATAACTTTTGAAACTGAGTGTCATCTGAGTGTGTATAACTTTTGAAACTGAGTGTCATCCAAGTGTGTATAATTGTCATCTGAGTGTGTATAACTTTTGAAACTGAGTGTCATCCGAGTGTGTATAAGAGTGTCATCTGAGTGTGTATAACTTTTGAAACTGAGTGTCATCCGAGTGTGTATAAGAGTGTCATCTGAGTGTGTATAACTTTTGAAACTGAGTGTCATCTGAGTGTGTATAAGAGTGTCATCTGAGTGTGTATAACTTTTGAATCTGAGTGTCATCTGAGTGTGTATAACTTTTGAATCTGAGTGTCATCTGAGTGTGTATAACGTTTGAAACTGAGTGTCATCCGAGTGTGTATAAGAGTGTCATCTGAGTGTGTATAACTTTTGAAACTGAGTGTCATCTGAGTGTGTATAACTTTTGAAACTGAATGTCATCCGAGTGTGTATAAGTGTCATCTGAGTGTGTATAACTTTTGTAACTGAGTGTCATCTGAGTGTGTATAACTTTTGAAACTGAGTGTCATCTGAGTGTGTATAAGAGTGTCATCTGAGTGTGTATAACTTTTGAAACTGACTGTCATCTGAGTGTGTATAACTTTTGAAACTGACTGTCATCCGAGTGTGTATAAGAGTGTCATCTGAGTGTGTATAACTTTTGAAACTGAGTGTCATCCAAGTGTGTATAATTGTCATCTGAGTGTGTATAACTTTTGAAACTGAGTGTCATCCGAGTATGTATAACTTTTGAAACTGAGTGTCATCCAAGTGTGTATAATTGTCATCTGAGTGTGTATAACTTTTGAAACTGAGTGTCATCCGAGTGTGTATAAGAGTGTCATCTGAGTGTGTATAACTTTTGAAACTGAGTGTCATCCAAGTGTGTATAATTGTCATCTGAGTGTGTATAACTTTTGAAACTGAGTGTCATCCGAGTGTGTATAACTTTTGAAACTGAGTGTCATCCAAGTGTGTATAATTGTCATCTGAGTGTGTATAACTTTTGAAACTGAGTGTCATCCGAGTGTGTATAACTTTTGAAACTGAGTGTCATCCAAGTGTGTATAATTGTAATCTGAGTGTGTATAACTTTTGAAACTGAGTGTCATCCGAGTGTGTATAACTTTTGAAACCCGAAAAATACACAGGTGCTGGGACAGACCTCAAATTGATATTAAACAGATATTCGGACAACTCAGACCGGAGGAATGCTGCAGGAGCAGTTAGCAAGGGAACTGGAGCCCTTCCAACGACAAAAGAAATGACCCAACCAAGACCTCTGTGCTGCATGCCTACTACACAGAGGTGACTGATGAGAAATTCATGGTCCACACATCAGATACTGCTGGTAGGACGGGTACAATATGGGCATTTGCATTAGCCATATAAGCCTCCACGCGAAGGCCGTCTATAATTGTCATCATTGCTAATTATGCTCCGAAAAGAGAAAGAAAACCCATGTAGGCCTCATTTAGTATTTTATGAGATTCAATGAAATGACGCACTTTTTTTGCTGCTGATACTTCCAGCAAGTTGGCTGTTGTAGTCAACGGGTGATTGGATGACAGCAGGAAGCGAAGAGACAAGTCCTGGTTTTTTCAAGAGTGGAATCACTGAACCATCCTTATAAGTACTACAGCAAGTGTCAGAGGCATGAAGGCATTAAAAAACATTCCAGTAGAGCCAACGCTAAGGTAGACTTTTCAAAGTAGAAACAAACTTGACTGGAAATAGATTTGGAGGTGAACTTGACAAGCATTGAATCAGCCTACAGCACTGCTGCAAGGTCTAAAAGATGACAAAGTTGAATTTTTTCGAACTGTAAAATTCCAAGTGGAGAGGCCAACGGCAGGGTCCTTGGCTTCAGAGACCAGAGTTTTTTCAATTTTTCTGAGTTAAGAAACCGAAAACAGAACATCTAACTCATTTAGCATTTTGGGTGATAGGAACCAGCCATTGAAACTTAAGACATTGTTGTACTTTTGATGCAAATCACCATCCATTGAAATAGAACTCATTATTAGATCCAACAACCGCACCGAGGCCACGTTACTCGCCGTATCTGACAATATCATATCCCTAGTGGATCAAGGCAGATCCGTAGCATTGATCCTTCTGGACCTCATGGCGGCTTTTGATACTGTATCTCACAACAACTTACTACGAATTCTCCACGAGAAGGGACTACACTCAAAAGCCCTCTCATGTTTCACATCCTTTCTGGAAAACAGAACCCAAAAAATTCAAATGGGCCCTTACTCTTCTACTCCAAAAATGATCAAATGCGTAGTCCCACAGGGAGCCTCCCTAAGCCCTACTCTTTTTAATGTATATGTCTTTTCCCTAACAAACATCAGTAGGAAATGGGGCTTTGACATCTGCTCATATGCAGATGATACGCAACTACTGATCCCTCTGGATGACAGGCTTGCCAACACTGACACTAAGAGCAATCTCATTAATTGCCTCACCGAAGTCGCAACCTGGATGACAGATCACTGTCTAAAGCTAAACGCTGGAAAATGTGAGATTTTGCTCTTCGGAGGGCACGCTACATTTGGGACAGCATCTGGTGGCCCAAAGCATTGGGAACCGCCACTGAACCCAAGCCCGAACCCAAGCGTGTTGCAAAAAATCTGGGCATCCTATTGGATAATGCTCTATCCATGCAGGACCAAGTACGTACGCTATGTAGAAAAGGTTTCGCTATACTGAAACTTTTCCTCAGACTTTTTCCTTGGATTCCTCTGAATTGCAGAAAGACTGTCACCCAGGCCCTCTTTTTAAGTAGACTGGACCACGGAAATGCACTTTACGTAGGCATGCCCGATGACCTTTTTTCTCGCCTTCAAGTAGTCCAAAACGCAGCTGCTAGACTGATCTGTAATAAAACTAGATACAGCTCAGCGTCCGATAGCATGAAGGAGCTACATTGGCTGCCGGTGCGACAATGAGCCAAATTCAAGCTCCTCTGCTATGCCCATAGAACCTTGCATAATAAAGGCTCACACATCCTGAGAGACAAAATGGCATTCCACATCCCTTCACGTAACCTGAGATCGCGCCATCAGGCCCTCGCAAAGATCAAACGCACCACCAGAGTCAGGATGGGAGAACGCTCCTTTTCTAAGTCAGCTGCTGTTCTGTGGAATGACCTCCCACTTGACGTACGCCTGAGAGACGACCATCTGCTTTTTAGAAAGAAGCTTAAAACCTTCCAGTTCCTCAGATACTGAGTCGATTAGTCCTTAATTAAAAACAACCTACGTCACAATCAAACACTCTCTCTCTTACACCGCATTGCATGCTAACCTAGCACTGTGATGTCCTTCGGGATGAATGTTGCGCTCTACAAATACAAAATATTATTGGAGATTGGGGGCTTCAGTTACCATTCCAGGTGTCATTTGCAAAGAGTAAATGAGACAAGAGACAATAAAGATAGAAAAAAGAGACTTCGGTTAAGAAATAATTAGTAGGAGAGGAGGCGTTTTGCTGCAATATTTCAAAAAGATCAATTCCTTCTTCTCGTATAGCGATATATCGCTAAAAACAGAGCAATTTTTGACTTAGTCTTGATTCTTGTGAATCAAATTCCTCCTATAGCCAGTGCATCGAATTTGCAAAGTTCAGGATAGTCACAAATCTACCTAAAGATGCAGAATCACAACTGTTGCACAGTCCTGTTTGTTTTGAATTTGTTTGCCAGGAAGTGCACCTATATGCTTGGTACATATGTGTTTCGTGTGGAACCTAAAAGAGAGAATATGGACTTCCACATGTCTTGCGTTGCATGAAAGATATTGCTCTTGCGCAGTTTGTGTCGGGTCCCACTTAAGAGAGACAGGCCACTTTCCAACACGAGGCTTCACACGCAGAGTATATTCCTTTAAAAAAGCAGCCTTTTGTGTTGCTTGAAGTAAAAATAGCTCTGTGACCCAATTTGCATGCATTAAAATCTCAATTTATTATTTATTAATGTACAAAGAAAGGCATGTTCTACTAGCAGTAGATTAAATTTTCAAAAATGCCTTTAATTCAAATCCCTAACAGAAGCACTCTAATGCTTTGATCCGAAAATCTATTTTAGTTTAATAACCTCCTTGTGGTTACGGATTAGTGTTTTCATCTTGGAAAACTGAGAGGCACCGCCAAGCGACTAGTATATCCATCGTGAACTTAAAGGAACTATGGAAAAAGTACAAAAACTTTATTCTGTCAATCAAATACATCCATGAGCGGATCATCTCCCCACAGAGTGCCGGTTGAGGTTCCTTCTGGTCTACCAAAAACACCACGGCTCCTCGACAAAAAATCTACCCTGCCTACGCTTATCCGCAGATAACATCAACACCATGGGAAATCATTTTAAATCTGACACAGCACAATGGGTAGTCCCACGAAAAAATAAAAATACTTGGGACTCTTTGGGGCCATCACAAACCACAATTAAGGAACTATCAACCACCATGTAAGTCCTCCAAAACAACACGATAATTTATGGACCTTCCCACAGTAAACTTCAATAAAAGTTCTATTTTTATGAACTATATTGTGTGCCATGATCAATGCCTTCCTCAACCAAGGTAGTGTCATAAACTCTCTGAAGACTGCTCAGAAAACCCAGTCCTGCCAAAAGACAGTTCTAAAACAGTCCATCTGCCTCGGTTGCACTGTGCTTAGAAAAAGCCCATTAGTGCATCTGCTGGAACATGAGGTGGGCTTCTGACAGCAGGCTCTGATAGCCACTTCAGGGAGCTAGGCTAACACTTCGCTCAAATAGTAAACACTGTTCCTATGTTCCATGTGTGAATCCAAAGTTTGGTGCTGTTTGGACATGAACGCGCAGCACTTTCCGCAGCACACACCCACAAAGGTAAGTCCTTCTTTGCATCAATGTAAGTGCTGATTACCACCGAAAGAGGTTGTCATGCCCTTTGAAGAGGGGGTTCCCCACGCTTCCTTGAAGGAATGGGCACGTCCACATCAGAAAAAAGGATACTTTGTCTTTCTAGGGAGCATGAACTTTTGAATGTGTGGATTGATGTTTCTAGGGCATAAACCAGGCTTGGGGGTGAGAAGTGCGGAGTGCTCGGAGACGAAGCAAGCGCGTGTATGTCAAATAGGGGTTCCTACATTTGAATTACAAAATGGAATTCCATTTCACACCCTATAAGTGCATCACAATAAACATTCTTAAGTGCCTGTGTCCAGGCCTCTCCCAGGGGCGCGTGCACAGTGCTGCTGACCCACACCTGGGCCTGCCCATCTGCAGCCCTCCATATGCTGCCCCGGATTAATGCAAGAAACAGTGGTTCCAGTGGAATAATTATGTTCAATTTGTATGGTAATGTTAAAGCATAATAGCAATAAAAACACCCTATATTCATCACAGGGTCGAAATGCCGTCGACGATAAAAAGGGAAACGAACCTTGCAAACAGCACTTATGATTGTGTAAAGTGTCCGTATATCTATCTTGTACATATTCAGAATGGTCGCTTTCCTTGAAAAAAGAATTGCATAGAAACCTTGTAAATACAGTCACCAATAATCACTCAATTGTTCGTTTGGTTCTTCATATATACACTGGGGACACCTTTTGCACTGAAAGATCACTGTAAATGTATATACCTTGTTTTATCTATATAAATACAACTGCATTATCAGAATTCTTCGCTGTGAGCCTCTTTTCTCTCTTTGACATCCCTTATAACCCTTGTTTTTATTGCTAATATGCTTTAATACAAATTGAACATATTATTCCACTGGAACCACTGTTTATTATATAAAATCATACAAAAACAGAGCTCCTTCTCCTGATCTATTATCTTATAGACTGTGTGCCAATCCCAACCGGGATGTTCACCTAAGTGAAAGAGATTTGCAGTATTGTCTGGGTTTTGGAAATTTGGTAACCCAGACAATACTGCAAATCTCTTTCACTTAGGTGAACATCCCGGTTGGGATTGGCACACCGTCCATAAGATAATAGATCAGGAGAAGGAGCTCTGTTTTTGTATGATTGTTGACCCAATCCTTTTCCTGACAGAAAGGGTAGCTCCCTACTCATAGCTTTTTTGATATTATATAAAATCTACACCCTGGTTCCGTTGTGAGTAAGGTCCCCTTGTTCTTTCATTCCGGATTAATGCAAGGGCCTGGGCAGACACAGAGGAACAATAGTGTATGGTGAGCAAGGGCTCATCTGTAGCCTGTATGGGTCCTGTATCCAAAGAACATACAGGTGCCAGTATCTCTTGCTATAAAATGTGCTTTTATTTCTACGCCGTCTCAAGTTCTGGTACATTATTTATCCGGCTAGTCCGGAGCGTTGCGGTTGCTTTCTTTCAAGAGCTCATCAAGGCCCGTTTCTGCTGAGGTAGGCACTAGCGTCGAGCGGAGTCCGCATCGGAAGCGCGGCGGGTGATTTACGTTGCAAAACACGTCACCTGTGGCCGTGGGCCAGGCTGCGGCCTCTTCTTTATGGAAGCGGTGTGTAGCGCTTCGATGCGGGAGTTCTAAAACCAGCGCTTGCCTCCTGTCCCTCCAGGGAGGTAGCACTCCGCATTATGCTTTCCACTATTTATAATAACAAGAACCATTATTATCATAGCACCCAAAGCTAGGGCATCTAGGCACTAGCAGCGTAGAGTCGAGGGGGTTAGAGTGAGAAGGGAGGATGGAGCATCTCCAAGGACCCACGTGATGGCCTGTTGGGCCTATGTGGGGACCTGTTGTAATGTACAGGATCTATACCGTGGGCTACTTGAATGTCTCGTGGGGCCTTCATAAATTGTTGTGTGCGGTGGTAGGATTTATGTAGCGCTTTACTACCACTGCCGAGGCGCTGAAGTGCTTTATGCTGAGTGGCACGCTACCTCGGAGGAAATCATTCCATGCATTCACTCCTGTTTCTCTGTGGCTGATTGAATTATTTTGAGTTAGGAGTGATCCTCAGTGGGGGGGGGTGGCGGAAGGGGGAGATGAGATGGTGGGATGAGTACAGAGGCGAGAGAAGGTACTTTCAGGATAAGGACGTATAGTTTCTAATAAAGAGAAGGTGGATTTGCAGAAATCCAATAAAGGAGATGAAGGAAGTCAGGCATCAACTTAGAGGAGGCTGCACTCAGGCACTGGAGGCACGCGGAGGACGGAGAGCCACAGTTGTGACCAGCAAAGTTTCTGTTGCTGTCTGCATCAGCATCAGTTGCTGTCTGTGTGAGCATTTGCTGGGATCTGTGCGTCTGATCAGGTCTTTGTGAGGATCTGCCTGTACGTCTGATCAGGTCTTTGTGAGGATCTGCCTGAGCGTTTGATCAGGTCTTTTTGAGGACCTGCCTGCGCATCTGATCGGGTCTTTGTGAGGATCTGCCTGCGCGTCTGATCGGGTCTTCATGAGGATCTGCCTGAGCGTCTGATCAGGTCTTTGTGAGGGTCTGCCTGAGCGTCTGATCAGGTCTTTGTGAGGATCTGCCTGAGCGTTTGATCAGGTCTTTTTGAGGACCTGCCTGCGCATCTGATCGGGTCTTTGTGAGGATCTGCCTGCGCGTCTGATCGGGTCTTCATGAGGATCTGCCTGAGCGTCTGATCAGGTCTTTGTGAGGGTCTGCCTGAGCGTCTGATCGGGTCTTTGTGAGGATCTGCCTAAGCGTCTGATCGGGTCTTTGTGAGGACCTGGCTGACCGTCTGATCGGGACTTCATGAGGATCTGCCTGAGCGTCTGATCGGGTCTTTGTGAGGACCTGGCTGAGCGTCTGATCGGGACTTCGTGAGGATCTGCCTGAGGGTCTTATCGGGTCTTTGTGAGGATCTGCCTGAGGGTCTGATCAGGTCTTTTTGAGGATCTGCCTGAGCGTCTGATCGGGTCTTTGTGAGGACCTGGCTGAGCGTCTGATCAGGACTTCGTGAGGATCTGCCTGAGGGTCTTATCGGGTCTTTGTGAGGATCTGCCTGAGGGTCTGATCAGGTCTTTTTGAGGATCTGCCTGAGCATCTCATCGGGTCTTTGTGAGGACCTGCCTGAGCGTCTAATCGGGTCTTTGTGAGGACCGTCCTGAGCGTCTGATCAGGTATTTTTGAGGATCTGCCTGAGCGTCTCATCGGGTCTTTGTGAGGATCTGCCTGAGCGTCTGATCGGGTCTTTTTGAGGATCTGCCTGAGCGTCTCATCGGGTCTTTGTGAGGATCTGCCCGAGGGTCTGATCAGGTCTTTTTGAGGATCTGCCTGAGCGTCTGATCGGGTCTTTGTGAGGACCTGGCTGAGCGTCTGATCAGGACTTCGTGAGGATCTGCCTGAGGGTCTTATCGGGTCTTTGTGAGGATCTGCCTGAGGGTCTGATCAGGTCTTTTTGAGGATCTGCCTGAGCATCTCATCGGGTCTTTGTGAGGACCTGCCTGAGCGTCTAATCGGGTCTTTGTGAGGACCGTCCTGAGTGTCTGATCAGGCATTTTTGAGGATCTGCCTGAGCGTCTCATCGGGTCTTTGTGAGGATCTGCCTGAGCGTCTGGTCGGGTCTTTTTGAGGATCTGCCTGAGCGTCTCATCGGGTCTTTGTGAGGACCTGCCTGAGCGTCTGATCAGGTCTTTTTGAGGATCTGCCTGAGCGTCTCATCGGGTCTTTGTGAGGATCTGCCTGAGCGTCTCATCGGGTCTTCGTAAGAATCTGCCTGAGCGTCTGATTGGGGCTTCATGAAGATGTGCCTGAGCGTCTGATCAGGTCTTTGTGAGGATCTGCCTGAACATCTGATCGGGTCTCCGTGAGAATCTGCCTGAGCGTCTGATCGAGTCTTTGTGAAGATCTGCCTGAGCGTCCGATCGGGTCTCCGTGAGGACCTGCCTGAGCGTCTGATAAGGTCTTCATGAGGACCTGCCTGAGCATCTGATCTGGTCTTTTTGAGCATCTGCCTGAGCGTCTGATCAGGTGTTTGTGAGGATCTCCCTGTGCGTCTTATCAGGTCTTTTTGAGGATCTGCCTGAGCGTCTGATCGGGTCTTCGTGAGGATCTGCCTGAGCATCTGATCCAAAACCAAAACCATATAAATTTGTTTAGCGGAAAAAAAGAGGCGCAGAGAGAGGGTGGGTGCTCACCAAAAGTAGGTCAAAGAGGTTTTGGCTCTTGTGCATTTAATGGGGCGGTGTTTGCTTCAGGTTGCCTTCTGACACCTCCTGGTAGAGGTGCCCTAGGAGGTTTTCCTTAATGTAACATCAGCTCTGGTGGCTTTTAAATTTTAGACTTCCGTGCCTTACAAAAGGACTCATCTTTACAAATCAGTTCAAATATTGGAGTAATGCTAAATATGGAAATATTTCTATGTTGCATTCATCTGTTGACCTTTGACCTGGGCACAGTGCTTTAAATGAGCAGGTACTGAGAATGTGTGTAGGAGCTGCACACCAATAATCATCTGCACCCTAATATTTATACACCCCGATTTTTACCTAGGGTAGCTTGGCTCCGAGGGTCACTCATTGATCTAGTGGAAGAGATTACACTCCTTATCATTAAGACATCAAATTAACTGAGTAATAATTGGAATATAAACCTAGAGTCATGTAATAACTGAGTTCTAGGTCATAAATTGGGAACATTTGATTTATTACAGAATTGCTAATAAGAACTAAACAAAAGAAATGCATATATCTGACATGAAGCTTCAGATACAGATATACAGAATCACAAAACACAGCAAAATGCCTACTTGAGTAATTCATTAAGCACAATTCTAAATATCAAACTCATAAAGAGTATTGACATCACAAGTGAGGAAAATCTCAAAATAATCGGACAGAGTGTAGGGAGGAAAATGGAAAGTCTCCCCGAATCCTCGAAACCAGGGGTTTTGATACACAATTTATGCATAACAATTGATAAACCCTGCAAATTCAGCATGGTATGATCATGGTTAGGTTGCATTGGCAAATCACAAACAACTACGCAATTAACATTTGTTAGCACTAACCCATTTGTTTAAGGTAAACGAAATTCTAGGCGTTCGTATAGACGTGTGCTGTAAAATTCTAGGGCGTGTTGCACCTATAAGTATTTATGAAATTGGGTACGCAAGAGAGAAAATTGGGTTTGAAGATCGGCAAAGGAGTACATGGTGGACCTGTGCCACACAACAGCTAGTATAATGATCCCTATCACATTCTGTGCCTCTTTTCTGCCTCCTCCCCGCGGTGGCATTCCGCGCGGCTCACATGCAGTCACACTCGCGACTGCATTGTCTAATGGCAGAGGTGGCGCCCAATGAGGTGCTTTGATAATAATACGGGGCCGCTCTGAACTGTTTTGACAGTTGTTAGAGCTTTTATTCACTGAATGTCAGAAAAATCCTCCTCTGTTGCTATGGGTTCTCATAAGGTCATATCATTTTCTAGAGTGTGTCTGAGTCACTAAAGTAGTTCTTAATGGCCATTTCTCCCTAACACGTTGATAGCATTGTTTCTTTGTATAAAGGTTTCGAGCTGTGACTCATATTTCTGAAAAAGGGTCTCAATAAACCCCTTTGCACAGACAACAGGCATGAGAAATGGGGGGTTATGTATCTTAAAGCAATGATGTAGTTAAGGCCCTTTTGACATTTTAAATCAAGAAAAAGCAAAAACTATGATGCATTCTTTTGCTCAAATATTTTCCCAATGTACAATTTGGATGTAAACCATGAAAGAAAAGAAAAGGAGGTCCATAGGACACCCTTTTTAATTCCTCTAAAAATATGAATCGAGAAGTCAAAGACTTGCATAGAATTCAAACTTTCTAAAATGTCACTTCCTGCTTTGGAGCATGGATATCCTTAAACTGTCTGGCATCAATGTATCTTCTGCAGAATTATCCCCTACTGCTCTAAATTGCGTGTTGTTCTCAAACTTGAAAAACAGATGCAGAAGTGTGTCCCCTGCCACCTAACCTAACTAAGCAATCCCATTGTTTGTCGTAGAAGTCATTCACACCCAAACATTTCTTCAATGTTTTGGGAGAGCCTAAATAAATGTACGATGAGCTAATAACATCCAGGAATGTAATGCCATGACTTTACCCTTACAAAGAAATAACAAAAAGACTAAAGCCATGCTTGGATGTATGGAGTTCCTACCTGGCCGTTCACCTATCTATTGTCATTTCCCGACATGTTCCCTTTCGCCCACATCCATTCCCAGTTCTATAAACTGAAGGGAGTCCAACCCCCTGGCATAATTTTATCTTGGGTTCCTTGCCCACTACCAACACAGCCACTTTGTATTCCAATAATTACAATCTGGCGCCATCCTGAGGATGTTTGTGGTAGTGCAGTATAGAATCTGCATGAACAGTCCTTAATACTGCGTTTACTTAGGGGTATTAGCATCACTCTGAATCCCTCTCTCGCAGTGATGATTCACTTAGTAAGAGGTACCCAAGCCAAGAAACGGACCAGAAATGCAAACACAAATTCAATCCACAGTCAAAAAACTTCACAACACAGAAGCTAGCACCTTGGAACCCAACAAATTGGGAACCCCAGACCCTGGACCACCCGATAATGTGTCACAAAGGTAGAAGGACCTGCCAAGTGCAGCCAGACAGAGCTCTTGCAAAAGAAGCATCCTGCCCTCTTCCATGGAAGCAGACATGCCTCTAGTAGACCTCCCTGGATCCCCAGAGGAGAAGACAGACCAAACTGCTGATAAGCAAGCAGAATCACAGACTTGATCCGCCTGCTGAAGTTCTGACAAAGATTTTGAGGATGACTCCACTACAGACACACCGCGACAAAAACACCTGGGGAGAAAGGCAGAAGTCCTGAGAGGACGTAATCTCCCTGCTCAGATGACCGGCCTGCCAGTTCAGACCTCCCTGAATAAGGATGGCCCTGAGTGACCCCACAGATGATTGAACCCACTGGAACATCTGATCGCAATTGCAGACAAAGACAGAGCTCTCGTCCCTCCCTGTCAATTGACATAGGACTTGGCAGCGGTGTAGTCTGTCTGAATGATGATGGTCTTACCCTTCATCCAAGGGGAAAAGTGAAGGCTGGCCAGTCGAATCACCTCCAGTTCCCTCCAGTTGGAAGAACAAGCACTCTGGAAGACATCACACATGCCATTGACCTAGAAAACCCCTGACCAGGCCCCCAAACCACTCTCGCTGGCATCCTTAGTGATTAACACTGGTTCTGGAGGAAACAAGTAAACACCCCTCAGGATGATGGAAGTCACCAGCCACCAACTCATCTCTCTCCGGATCTCCTCTGTCACGGGCAGAAGGCATGACAAATCTTGTACATTCGCAACCCAGTGTCTCAGAATGTACCTCATGAGGACATTGAGCCACAGAGCTCAGGGCACCAAGAATACTGTGGCAGACAGATCGCCCTGCACCTTCATCCAGAGTGACACCGCCTAAACAGGAGCCGACAACAGGTCCAACAGATGTGACTGAATCGTCAAAACCCTTGAGTCTGGCAACGACACAATGCCCAGAGCCATCCGGAACTAAGCCCCAAAGAACATACGATTCTGAGTCGGAGCCAGCAGCGACTTCTTCCCATTAACTAAGAAGCCATGAGTCGACAGAAGAGCCAGTACAGTCCTCACATGAAACAGGTCAGGGGAAGAGACGCTCCCTTGACCAAACAGTCATCTAGATAGGGGAAGATGGAAATTTCCTTCAGATGAAGAACAGCCTTCAGGGGAGCCAACACTTTGGTAAACACTTGAGGAGTGGACTCCAGATCGAATAGAAGAACCAGGAACTGAAAATGCTGAGATCCCTTTGCAAACCTCAGAAACCTCTGATGACTGGTGAACACAAATGTGGAGACCGATCGTTGCCGTGATGTCTCCGGAAGATACCAGCGGAATGAGTTGCAGCGAGGACATCATCTTGAAAGTGGCGAGGACGCCACCCATGTGTGGAGGTGCTCTAGATCCAACACCAGCTGGAAGCCTCCAGACGCCTTCTGCACCAGGAAGAGGATAGAACCGACCCCCTGTCCAACCTGAAAAGCAGTCAAGATGGCCGCTGCGTATTTCAGAGCAATGCGTTCATCCTCATTTCATCAGATCGACAAAGGCCTCAATCAATCACAGCTTTAATTTGGTGAGATATAAGAGAGGGGTAATGGGGCTGGGAGGGAAATGACCAGGGCGTTTATCAGTAAAAACAGGAACCCCCTAATTACTAAAGTTATTCCTGTGACTGACATCTTCTGTTATCACGCAGAGTGGTTTATTTCCTGGCCCATCTACCTCTTTATGTTACAGGAGCCATGATTGTTTATTGAGGAAGTGCGTTATGCTTTTACTGTGCCCTCTAAAGCTATCTCAGCCAGCATTAAATCACCCACCCAAGACTATTATTGACTCATGGCTTGTCGTCTGCTTCCCTTCTGGTATAATTACCGGTATACTTTGCAATCTGTGGCCAGTTCTTGGAGCTGTTATGCTTTTGAGATTAGGGTGCGGTGTGGGCTGTACATGCTTTTTCGTGTTTATTGAATGACGTAGCGCGCATTTCGTTCTCAGGTCGGCTTTGTCCTGAAAGCCGCCATCTTTAACCAGATTGTTTTTCTTGTTTACCGCAGTAGGTTGCTTTGATCTTTCCAAAGAATCAACACTGAAATAAATATTTGCGTGTTTTTCCTTTGATAAAAGATATTTAGTTTCCTTTTTCGCAGGGTTTATTTCCATCATGTATGTTTAATGATCGAGGGCTGTTGCTGCTGAATAATGTTTATGCTAAATCATCCCTTTTCAAAAGCAGGCGGAAACAGTGTTAGCCATATGAAAAGTACAATTTCTTTTTAAAACAACGAAAAAAGGCCTCACGTGTCAGCTTGTAGATATGCTACATTGATTAGAATATTTTATGTTTTAGTCGTTAGTATTAAAGTTCTCCTATTTTGTACCCTCCAACAGTATATAGTCCTTCATATAAAAGAGCAACCCGTTCGCTCTAGTGCAATAATGATAAGAGTGCCAACAAAATGACAATCTGCTGTTATGGTGCTCCCCTTTCCTTGATAACAATACTTTTTTCAGATTATTTGTGGCAAGCTGGTGTCATCTCGTGGTCATTGCTGGTGGTGCAGTAAGGCAGCTGCCTGCAGTGTCTTTAACGAAGCACCAGCCCTGAATCTAATTAAATTTTACGTTGTGAGGAATTGAAAGCAATTTTGGTTTAAACGAGTAGTTTGACTTCAAACTACATGGTGTGAATAACTACAATGACCATAATTCATTGGGACATACACATCTCTGCTTGTAGAATGTGCACTGCCCAAGTAATAGGGGAACTGTGAGATTTACAACTACCAGGCACACAATTCAATAGGTGACCAGATGAAGAGGGCGTGTATAATTTAAGCAAAAATGCATGATTGTTAATGCTGGTTTGGTGTAATTGTTTAATTTTCTCTATATACTTTTAATCTATTTGCATTTTACAATGTGTGAATGGAAAATACAGATATGGTAAGTGCAGCTCATAAGAGCCATAACCTGCACTTTGACCCACTGTGCACATCCACGATTGATGATTCTCAGCCTCTGTTCGATTCAGTTTGCTAAGCATCAAAGGTTATCCCTTTATATACATGTGTCTCCTTCTTTAACTAGTGGTCTAGTGATTGAAAAGACTATCATTTGGGAGAGGAAGGTACATTAGCTGCTGTTCAGTGGAAGTGCAGAAAAGAGACACACTTTGTCAGTTACCCTCATGCAGTGATGCTGGAGCAATAAGTGCAGTAGGGGTGCTGGCCAATAAAGTCTAAGCACTAATGGCACAGGGGATATGTGACAGTCTATCTTTGAAAACCCAATAAATGCCGCCAGAAGAAACCCATTTAAAGAGCCCCTTTTGTGTTCATTCCCCATCTAATCTCTTGTAAGTATTATGGGGATGCTGCAGCCCACCCACCCACCCTATTTCTAATTAATGAGGCGCCCCGCCTCCCTGATAATCCATCCACATGCTGTAAATTACTTTACCCCCTCATGGAGTCCTCTTTGTCGCAATCCTAATTATTGAGAATGTCACAAGCAAAAAAGTTGTACCACCATCAAAATGCCGAAATACTTTATTGCGGTCAACAATTGCTTCAATGCTGCAGAAGGTACAACTGAAGCAAAATTGTCATCCATGGATTAATTGAGATAAAAACGAAAGTGTTTAATGAACGTATAATATGATGACCATATAGCAGCCCCACAGATTTCCACCAAGCGAACACCCCGTGCTTCTGCCTAAGTGTCTAAGACCGCTCCAGTTGAATAGCGCCTGGAAGAGGGTCGCCCTCAGTAGCGTAGGCCTGTACAATAGCTTGGCGGATCCAGGTGCTCAGTGTAGAAACCCCTCTACCGTTAGCTACAGATGCGTGGTCCACAAAAAGAGTATTTGAATTTCAAAATTGTTTTTTATGGTCGGAGTAAACTCTCCAAGCCCTTTTGACATCCAGAGACGATGGAGTAGCCAAGGCCGGTTCATCCTGCAGGACTGGAAGAACCACTTCTTGGGACATATGGAAGGAGGATGACACCTTAGCAATGAACTTTGGGCCTAAACCCAAAACCACCTGACCAGGGAAGAAGCGAAGACATGGGGAAGAAATAGTCAGAGCCCCTAACTTACCTAACCTTCTCGCAGATGATAGCCACTAGAAAAGGCATGTTATCCGACAGCCTGGTAAAGGCTTGCAGGTTCTAGAGGCTCCAAAGGAGACTTCTGAAAGTGTCTAAGAACAATTAATAAATCCCATGCTGGAAAATGGGAATGAATTGTAGGTTTCTGTAAAGTTCCTACTTAGACTTGTCTCTAGCTGAGAAATCTTCGACAGATCTGCAGAAAACTGCCGAAAAGCCTTAATCTAAATCAATGTAGAAGGAGCTAGGTCTTTCTGAAAAACATCCCCAAAAAATTCAAGAACTTGGAAGGGATCAATGTCTGTATAGGTTTCTGACCTCTTTTCTCACCATCTAGCAAACGCTCCTCAATCTTTTTATATGATACTAGGGTAGCGTTCTTCGTAGAGGATTGAATGTTAATGGCCAAATTTTCAGAACACCCAAACTCTATAGGGATAAATGTTTAACAACCGGCCGTTAGCTTGAGACAACTGTACTGTGGTAGGGTTAACAGAGGAAATCATAATGGAGGCCTATTGGCCTGAACGTGAAAGAATCTTTTCTTGGACATCATCAGAAGCAAGGAAAACCAAAGGCGCCTCGGCCAGTATGGCCCTATTGGCGTTACCCCGACTCCCTCGGCTCTGATCTTCTGTAAGACTCTCGGGAGAAGGGGAATTGGAGGGAAAGCATACAACCACCCCCGAGGCCATGGGACTGACATAGCATCCACTGCCCATACTTGAGGAGATTGGTCCTCCGTGCAAACGTTCGACACATCGCATTGCCTGGAGAAGCAAACCGATGCATCCATGGGTAGCCGAACTGGCGAGCTATGAGATTGAATTGTTGGTCGGACGAGTGGAATGTCACGGAGGATGACAGATTGCGACTCAGACTGTCCGCCCAGTAATTGAATACTCAGTTGATATATATTGCTTTTAGTGCTAGGAGATGAGCCTCTGCCCAAACAAAAATCTGAGTTGTCAACCGATTGATAGACTGTCTTTGTTCTGCCCCGTCCCTCCCACAACTCCATTAACATTGCGTCACCTGATTGTTGGTTCTAATCAATATATTCTAGCCTTGTTTCAGAATCTGAAAGGCAAGCAGGGCTCTCAGAAATGCTCACAACCCTCTACAATTGGAAGATTGAGTCTTTTCCCCAGGAGCTGAAGGGCCTTTTTCTCCAGGGGCAGAAAGTAACCGGTCATCCAAATGAGGAAAAATAGTGACACAAGAAAGTTGTAAAGAAGCAACTGATAGAGCGCGCGAGGTCACCCAACCAATAATTTCGCCGCTTCCGGCTTCGGGCCCATATATTTCAATTCACCATATACATTGACCGGGTGACTTCACGGGCTGCTACCAATTTGTGTGAATTTCCTACTGTTATTACTCAGCGTACCCGACTTACCATCCACCGACACGGGTACCTATGACCACAATGGATCAGGGAGCTAGCTGTAAAAGGAAAGGCAGCAAAAATACAAACTCAAATGACATTCAATACTGTTGTAAAATGACCACGGACAAACTGGAAGTTTAAAATCTTTATCTAAAGTTCGTTCTCAGAAATCATGAGATTCACAAGAATAAGACAATCGATAATCAAGATAATGAAAAGTACATAACTATAGAGAAATAAAGTCAGGGTAATCATGGAAATGCTAATATGGGATGCAGTAGGAAAAGCTATGCATTTAGGGCAAAAGTTCTTTGGACAGTTTAAGTAAGGACGTTCTAGACCATATCAGAAAATGACAACCTGCAATGCAAAATACGATTTCTAACAGGCAGGGTAACATGGGAACACGTTATGAAAATATGCAATGACTTTACGTTTCAATGGGTTGCGGCAAAAGCATGGAAAATTAACATATGCAAAGGTGTGTCTTTATTGAAGCAAAAGACAGAAAAATAGAAAGGTGCAAGGTTTAAAGATTTTCAGAGCAATATTTACCTAGACTGGTGTGGAAACCAAACCCTGGCCACGGGTCAGTTAAGGACAGGAAACCCTCAAGGAAGGATACCCCTCAATGGACAGCAGGTGCCGAATGGACACCCAGGACAGGACAGGAAACCCTCAGATTAGGAATCAGGACAGGACCTCAGGACAGGAACCCCTCAGGACAGGACCGCACCTGCAGTTTGGAAGCAACGCCTGCGCTCCACCCTCTCTGCAGCTATCGATCAAGACCCCGATTGGGTCAGCGAACTCCCAGTCAAGTGCTCCGCCAGCACTTTAAGGTTCAGTAAAACCTTAGTCTATGGTCAATTCCAGACAGAGTACTCCGCAGTGCTCTGTATCTTCAGTCACCTATTGAGTGCGTTGGGTCAGTGACAGGTCAGCTAAACCAGACAAGTCGGACAATTTCCCTAGGTGAACCCAGGGTAGATATACAGTTTGGGATGGTGTACCACCCCCAAATGTTGCAAAGTGTCAGAATCCCTCAATTTGGATTGGTCCTAAGATAGGATTTGGGTAACACACCAATCAGAACACACTATTTGGATGCCTACTTTGCATCTCTGGGTACCGCCTAGCGAGATTGGGGTTCTCATGAGAAAGTCCAGGGAAATACAATGACATTATAACATTGTTTCAGAATAGGGACACATGACTCCGTCCTGCTGGGTTCGCAGGTCAGTTTCTCAGGAGCATCTTGCCCATCCCTGCCAGCTGGCTGAGTTCCACCAGCCAAGGTTGACATTTCCCCAGACGGACGGTCCTGCGCAGAAAGGACCTCCAAGATGGCTTTCGGCTCAGTCAGACCCCCATTTCCCGCGGTACATGAAAAGTAAGCGAGAACAAATTAATACATAGAAATAACGATATGAAAACACATCATTGGTTTTGTACTTTCAACTTATCACTATAAAAATATACTATGCAGTCTAAATGTTAGCTACATATACACAGGCACAAGAGCAACTGCACGAGCAGTACCACGTTATTACCAAAGCTATGTATTACGCATGCGCATCTTTTCCCTCCAAGCCTGCAAACACGTCAGGACACGTGAGTGTGACTGACGCATGCGCAGAAGCTATTTCAAAGCAGCGGCCATTTTATAGACTCGAATTAATCGTATTAGAAATACACATGTGCAAGCTTCATCTACCTCGTTCAAACATGAAATAAAGGTTAGTAAGACGTACAAATTATTAATTGATTACACATAAGCGAGGTTCATGACTAAAGCAAGTCGCAAATGCGAAGCTTTGCTTCATCAATCCCCTCTTTGATGATATTTACTATCATCACAAAATAAATGGAACCAGATGCCAACTTCTCACACTTTATACAGCTCTATCTCTTCCAACAAGCGATTCAGCTTTTCTTTCTCATTTTTGGTAGGGTGAGAATTTTTCACCCTTTTGTATATCTGATTATTTATTTCCTCCAGTTCAAGCTCATCCACACTTCGTTTCACTCCTCTCGCATTCACTTGATGCTTTCTGGTGTGCTTACGGCATTTGCAACAGACAAATATGAAGAATAGGATAAGACCTATAATTCCAATTGGCATCAGTACCTTAAACAATAAGCTTTTACCTAAGCTAGCAAGCCAATGACCTACATTTGAGAGACCATCTACCAGTCTCTTCCAGGCACTGTCAACCTCGAGTGGTTTGAGTTCCCTTTCCAAATTAGTAATGTTTTTCACGTATCTTTTGAGCTGTACACTTTTGTCCGGAATATAAGTGCAACAATGTTGCGCCTTCAACATCCGGCAGACTCCGCCCTCTTTTGCTAATAAGGTGTCAAGAGCAAGTCTGTTCTGCAAAACCATTGATCTGATCGCAACCATTTCGGTATTGACCAGCAGGAATCCATGAGCTGTGTCAGTAGACAACACATCCACTATAGTGGACAATTTGCAAATTCTGTGCGTGTTCAGAACCACTCCCACTCCAGGTATCAGTGCACTGAAAATACTACCCATTATTTCACCTACGCTTTCTCTTTTACTACGCACTAAGCCATTAGTATTTTCACTGCTTCCAGCAACTTCATTCACATGGTATATTCTCGGGAAGACAATGCCAAAATAGCAGCTTCCATACCAGTGATCCGGCAATTTGAAATAAGCCTTGTCCCCACAAATATAATAAATTCCAGGAAACACCGGCTCTGACCCATTTTTGAAACCCCAACCTCCAATTACCTTGTAATTATGTTCGCATTCACTGGAACCAATGAAAATGTTATTATAATAGCTAGTCTTCTCGCGGTGAAGACATAGCTTGCCTTTCTTTTCAAAATCCAGCAACAGAGCAGGACCCGCCCCACCAGTTGAGGTGCCTTCCATGTTCTACGCCCATCTTGGCCTTTTCTGTCTTTCGTCATCTGCCTTTCTTTGTATTTTTACTCTCCTTTTCTCTGCCATGTTCAGGAACATCTTTTCCTGCTCACGCAAAGAACAAGTCAAGTTATCTCTGTGTGCGTCACCTATGTCGATATTACCTATAGTCAGAAAGTATTCGCCCATATAGCGAGTAATGTCACTTTTGGTATGTACAGGATTCAAGTTCCCACGTATAGGAAGTTCAGAAAAAATCACGTCATTGTTAGAGTAATAGTACTGTAACGGTCCTCTTTTGTAAAATAAGCTTGCTAAAATACTACAGGATATTCCATATGTCAGGGGCAGGTGATGGTATGTCACGCCTTCAGCTACAGAGGTAGGTAGCTTCATGCAGACATAGCAATCTTCAATTTCCATAGTCTCTACATAGTGTATTAACAAGTTTGCAAAAACATTTAAATGTGTCCTGTTCTTAACTCCATGATAATGTAGTCCTCCTTCATCTGATGCTTCTAAGTCTCGTTTTGTTTGTTTCAGTGCTCTCTCATGTCTTGCTACACTCTGTGTTGTCAGCTCTTCACTGTCAGTATTTACAATTTCAGTAGGGTAAATATTAGTATTTTTGCTCACTGCAAAGGGAATGAACACTGTTAGTCCTATCCAAACTAATATTAGTATAACTATACTACATACACATACCTTGCAGCATGTTTTGCAACAACTGCGACTAGGTCTACCATTCACGCTTGAATCAGACATTTTGGCTCAGAAGAAGTTTCTCGACCCCTCTTTGTGTCTTCACACGAGTAGCTTACTTTGTGCGAATTCACGGTGGCTCGTCTTCTTCTTCGGCAGAATACTCAGGGACGGGTTCTCCGTCGCTTTCGTCAGTTATATCAAGATCTTCAAATTCTTCCAAAACGAGCGTCCATTCAGGTGACTTGTACTTTTTGTTTTGTCTCTTTATTCGATCACTCCTTCTTTTGGAGGTACCTTCTTGTTGCTCAGCTATGCGAGCACTTCTCCTTTCTTCAGCACGTTTTTCTTCCACCGTTTTTATCCTTAGCCTCAATTTCTTGACAAATCCAGGCTCAATGTGCTTTCTTTTCTTAAGTCTTTTAGTTGGCACTTGGACTTCGTTTTCTTCTCTTGCCCTCTTGTTTTCATTAGTCGGTGGCAATTCTGCTTCAGTTTCTCCCTCTTCTATCTGACTAGTTCCAGGGCAAGCATCTATTTCTTCTGCCTGGTTACTAATCTGGCCTTGTTCAGGACAGTTTTGTGTTTGCCTTTCAAATGTCTCTGTTTCTGTTTCCTGAACACGTTCTTCTAATCCTATCTGATCCTGTTCGAGTACTTCGAACTCTTGATTTTCTTCTGCTCGAACTATTATTCTATGTCTAGTCTGTCCCTTCTCGACATCAGGAGTCAGTGGAGGAGTATCAATCACTTGTTCTGTCCCTGTCTGACCTTCTCCTTCCTCAGTTTTGATGTGAATCTCAAAAGTCTGAGGTTCTTCGCCTGTGCCTTGCTTTTCCTCTCTAGTCCACTCTCTACCTTCCAAAAGTCGCTCTCTTGTTCTAATGGGGTCTTCGGTGAGATCAATCCATGGTATCCACTCCTCTGGCCATATGCTCGGCAGCTCGTCTTCAGCTACTTCTGGCTCAGCTTCTTGGACCCCTTCAGCAGGCTGGACTCTTGGTAGTTCGTCATCAACTATTCCGGGGCCAACGTCTGCTGATCCCGCAGCTTGACTGGTACTGGGCTGTACGTCGTCAGCTACTTCTGGTCTGGCTCCTGCAGAGTCCTCTGCTGGACGCCCTTCTTCTTCAGGCTCTTCGTCTGGTAATACCTTCTGGGTGTGGCTGGCGTGTATCCAATGTGGAACCCCTGCACACTTTACTGCTGTGGTTGTTACCAGGATCACCTGACGCTTCTCTCCCCACCTTGGCTCCAGGCAGCTCTTCCGAGTATGCTTCTTTATCTTGACCCAGTCCCCCGGGACCAGTTTGTGGAGAGGAGTCGTTAGATTGAGGATGGCGTCTTCTCCGATCTGGCGAGAGATAGAACGCACTTGGTCACCTAATCTCTTGCAGTATTCAAGCACCAAATCATCAGTAATACTCAACAGTTTGCTTCCTGGTACCCATGCTTGTCTCATCACTCTTCCCATCAGGATTTCATGGGGGCTCAGGCCTGTCTTGCGGTCAGGAACACTTCGGAGTCCCATCAAGACCAAGGGCAGGGCCTTCACCCAGGTCATGCCAGATGCATCACACAGTTTTGCTAATCTGTTTTTGATAGTTCCGTTTACTTGTTCCACTACTCCAGAAGCCTCTGGATGATACGCACAGTGAAGCTTCTGTTTGATTCCAAAGGCTTTACAGAGTTCGTCGATTACATCATTCTGAAAATGTCGGTCTCTATCTGATTCAATAGTGACTGGAACCCCGAACCTAGGTATCAGTTCTTTCAGTAAACACTTGGCTACTGTCAGCGCGTCATTTTGGGGAGTAGGGAAAGCTTCCACCCATTTTGAAAATAGGCAGACAATGACAAGGACATATCGCTTCCCTTCACAACGGGGCATGGTGATGAAATCAACCTGCATTCTGACAAAGGGACCCGCTGACCTCCCAATTTTCCCCAGTTCTACCATCGTTCTTTTGCCTGCGTTCATCCTTTGACATGGCAGGCACCTCTGGCAGAGGGACTCTGCTACTTTCCTGAATTTTTTACTGTACCAAGTCTGTTGGAACACCAGAATCATGGCGTCCCTACCAATGTGTGATCCTTCATGTATCAATCTCGCCATTGTGCCAAGTAAATGTCTAGGTAACACAGGCATACCACTTGGGCCCAAGATGACACCATCCACACGTCTTGGTCTACACCCGTCTTCCTTCCACTTCTCTCTCTCTTGCCAAGGTGCCGCCTGCTGCCACTCTCTCACTTCATCCCATGTAGGCACTTCTTCAAACACTTGAAGTTGGCAGCTGGTTCCGGGCCCCCCTCGTTTTGGATTTATGATATATCGATCTCTGGCGCACCATTGGGCCACTCGATCAGCAAAATCATTTCCCAGTGATACAGTGTCAATGCCCTTCTTATGAGCCACACATTTTACCACTGCCAGTTCCTTTGGTAACTGGATTGCCTCTAAAAGGTCTTGAACAACTTTTCCATTTCGAATAGGGGTACCTGATGAAGTCAGGAACTCCCTCTGTAGCCACAACTGGCCAAAGTCATGCACAACTCCATAACAGTACTGACTGTCAGTATACACTGTTATGCGTATGTTTTTCCCAATTTTGCAAGCTTTTATCATAGCGATCAATTCGGCCACTTGTGCAGACTTTACGTCAAATAGATAACCTGCTTCTTCAATTTTGGTTAAGGAGACTACCGCATAGGCAGCACTCAGGCCTCCTTGTTCATGTCTTAGACATGAACCATCCACAAACAATTCCTTGTCATGTATAGGCAATGGTGTTTCTCTAATGTCTGGGCGTGGTTTGGTGCTGAATTCTGTTAAATCAATGCAGTTATGCTCATCATCCTCCCCATCTTCCATATCCATTGGGTCGGGGAGCAAAGTGGCGGGGTTCAGAAAACTGCACCTGACAATGTTTACATTTGCAGCACCCACAAGAATCCTCTCGTATTTAGTCAGCCGACTAGGGGTGAGGTACTGAGTTTTCTTTCTGGTCAGTAAAATTACCACTCCATGTGGAACATACACAGTTACAGGATGTCCCATGACAATGGACTCACTCTGCTCTAAACTTGTGCAGGTAGCAGCTACTGCTTTCAGACATCCTGGTAATCCAGCAGCCACTGGATCCAGGGTGGCAGAGAAATATGCCACAGGCCTTCTGGTGGTGCCATGTTCTTGTGTTAGGACTGACAATGCACAATTATCACGAGTATCACAGAACAGGGCAAATTCCTTGGTATAGTCTGGCATTCCCAACGCAGGGGCTGTACACAGACAATCCCGTAGTTTTTGAAGGCTGTTAAGCTTTCATCATCCCATTGTACAATATCCGGTGTTCCTCTCTTGGTCATTTTTATCAAGGGCCTAGCTAGGACTGCAAATCCCAGAATCCATTACCTGCAGTATCCTATCACTCCCAGGAACATTCTGATCTCTTTCTGAGTACGGGGTAACTGCATCTTTTGAATTATTCTCACCCTTTCTGATGTTACTTTCCTGACACCGTTCTCTATCTGGTGCCCCAGATATTTCACTGAATTTGCACAGAACTGTAATTTCTCAGGGGCCACTTTATGTCCCTTCTCACTCAGGTGATTCAGTAGGGCAATGGTGTCAATCACACAATCCCTATGACTTTTAGACGCCACCAAGAGGTCGTCAATGTATTGCACTAGGACAGAGTTTCCAGGTAAGACCAAAGTTTCCAAACATTTTTTCAAGATCTGATTAAAGATAGAGGGGCTCTCTGTGTACCCTTGGGGGACCCTGTTCCAGACATACACGTGACCATTGAAGGCAAATGAGAAAAGAAATTTGCTGTCTGGATGCAAGGGAATGGAAAAGAAGGCATGACATAGGTCTATCACAGTGAACCACTCAGCATCCCAGGGAATCTGATACAGAATCACTGCTGGGTTCGGGACAATAGGGCAGCAGGGAACCACTATCTTGTTTACCTTTCTTAGGTCCTGCACTACTCTGTACTTGCCACTAGGCTTCTTGATGCCCATAATCGGTGAGTTACATGGGCTACTCATTACTTCCTGTGTGATGTTTCCTTCTAGCAATTTCTGTATTTCCAGGGTAACACCTGCTCTCACTTCTGCATTCATTCTGTAGGGTTTAGTATTGGGGTATACTGCATTGTCCTTGATTGCTATCTGTATGGGGTCCACGTTTTTCATTAACCCTACATCTTTCCCAGTAAAGTCCCATACCTCTGGCTTCACTGCCTCTTGGAGTTCTTTGGGCAAATCCTGCATAGTCATTCGTTTAATCTCTGAGTCAGGTCTGATTAACATTAATTTATAGATGCCATCTTCATCTGGGGTCTGAATTTCAACTCCCTTTGGTGTGCAAAAGATGGTACAGTTCATTTTGCACAGCAAATCACGTCCCAGTAAGTTCACTGGACTGGTGTCACAAACGACAAATCTATGCATTTCCTTAAAGTTTCCAATTGATATCTCCATGGGTTTGGTAACAGGAGTACTAATCAATTGATTAGATACCCCCACTACTTGGATGGCTTCTCCCGAGAGGGGTAGGTTTGGAACGTCCACTGTTCTCGCAGTAGAACGGGTAGCGCCAGTGTCCAACAGAAAAGTGACATCATTTCCATCAACCTTTCCTTCAATGTATGGTCCGGACTGGTCTACCGGCAAGGAGGCGCCAAGTACGCACTCCTCGTCCTCCCCTCTCAGGCCCCGTCAGTACTGGTCATCACAAAGGAAGGTATCGTTTAACAAATACTGCGAAGTTGCTGCATTTCTGTTCTCATTGCTTTCCCAGACTTCTACCTCATCACCCTCTGTGGATTTTCCCTTATATACTTGCTTTGGAGCTCGGGGCACCTGAACCGTTTTTACCTGTGGTTGAGTCTTTCTTGGTCTTTCTTTCTGCGTCTGTGGAGTTAAATCAGGTGTTTTGGGGTTATCATCTGGCAAATAAGGACACTCGTTTCGCCAGTGTCCAATTTCTCCGCACTGGTGACAGGGTAATTTCTTCATAGCCTCTTCTCTGCTCATTTTGGGCCGGGGCTTACCTCCTCCCCCACCCCCAGGACCTTGGTTCTGAGTGTTTTTGGCCATGTTACTCAATTGTTTTTCTTGTTGTTCTGCGAGCTTCACTTGAGCCCACATAACCTTCTCTTTGAGAGCCTTTTTCTTTTCTGCCATCTCGTCCTCACAGTATTTTGCATACCGTAGGACCTCGTCTATCTTTTTGGATTGCCAACAAATTTTGTTATCTTTTATCCACTGACAAATCTCGGGCCTTAAACCATTTACAAACCTGTAAATAAAATGCGTCATATCCTTCATCTCGATGTTATCTATACCACTGTATGTTTTAAACACCTGCAACAGCCTTTCATAATAGGAGTGTACTGTCTCGTCTCTTTCCTGCGTGGTTCTATCTATCCTGGTCCAATCAGTTTCCTTTGCGGGCACCTTATTTTTCAAATGCTGAATTACTTGTTCATATTTTTTCATCACTTCAATCGACGGTTCCCCTGTGTTAGAGTCCCTCGGGTACTCCTCACTAGGCCAGGCTATGGCTATTTTACACTCGGTCCATAGATCTACCGGGACCACAATATCGAAAAATCCATCCAGGTCTTTCCACAGGCATTTTTGCACCTTTACGAACCTTTCCACCTGCCGGTATCAGTCAACTGGTTTTTCGCGCAATTTCGGGAAATCGTTAGTAAAGGACACAATATCCTGTCTGGACCATGGAACGTGCACATACCTCCCACCTGGTACTTCACGCATGGGACATAACTGCTCAGGTTTGTCTACTTCTCTCAAAGCGAACTCAGGGGTCGCTTGTCTGGATCGAGCCTCATCTTTCTTTCGTGCCCACCTGTTTTTCCATTTTTCCACATCTCCCCACTTTTGCAGAATTGCTAGCAACTCTTTAATCTGCAACTTTTTCCCTGACACATTCAGGTTCTCTATATCTTTGTCTGAGAAATCAGCTCTGTAAGGTTTTTGCAAGGGCTTGGACCTTGAAATATCTACCTCCATACTAGCTGCAGTGTCTGTCAGCTTTTCGTGGAGCACTCTGGTACTTCTGGTAAGGCTTTTACACATAAACAGCAACTCTTCTTCAGAGTAGGTATTTAATCTGTCTAATCCCACATTTCCTGCCATTAATTCCTCTATTTCTATCCTCAGTTTGTAGAGGTCTAAAGGTTTCGTTTGCGGAGTCTGTTTTTCTAATTCACGACTCCAATTTTCAATTTCTTCCGGAGTTACCAGAGAGACACTCCTAGTACCTGACGTTGATTCTAATTTAATTTCTTTCGCATTAAAAGGATTATGCCTCTTCTGCACTCCCTTCCCGGTCTGTTTGTTTGGCAGGTCCAAGAACACAACTTCAGACTCGCACTCACTGGACTGGTCATCTACTATTATTGGTTCCTGTCTTGGTGGTGCCATGATTGGGGTAATAACTGGAGGGTTTGGACTTCCCTGATTATTCCCATATAACGGAACCACTGGTCCAATTGTTACCGGGATAGTCAAAGCCTCAGGACTGGTATTTAACTGGGAGATTTTCTGAATTATTTCTGTTCTCTGTTTAGCTAGGGCCTCTTGCTCCCTTCCATCTAGTACCCTTCCTAATGTTCTGTCAGGTATTATCTGTGGGGTCAGGTGAGGGGTAAAGCTTGGGGCAGTGGGATGCGTTTCACTTGGTCCTCCACCATAATTTGGTTTTGGGAACAAAGTTCCTGTGCCAAATGACCTGCGCTCTTCCTCATATGGAGGCTGTAAAAAGGGCATTCCTGAACTTGATGGTTTTTCTTCGTTTTCATAAAGAGGTCTGGGGAAAAAGACTCTCTCGCGGGAATATTTTTCCTCCGGGCTCACGGGCACTCTAGGGTATATATCTCTTACCTCCGCGGGTCCGGGATTCTCAAAATAGGGCGGTATCTGACAACCTCCCCCCCTACTTAGGGATCTGTCCTCCTCCTTAATAGATGGACGCTGGGGATTTTCTCCTGCACTGGAAGGTCGGGCTCCCTCATTATAAGGGGGCGGGCTTCGCGTAAAAATGTCATCTAATAATTCATCGTCTGACTCCCCAAGATCCCCCCAATGCTTACACTTTTCTGTCTTTTTCTCTCCCGCAGAAGGGTTACATGCTGGCATCATGGGAAACAGACCCTCAACAATCATGCTCTGTCTCCACTGTTTCATCTTTTTATCCCTGGTCTCTTGTTTCAGCCTTGGGTACCACTTGGTCAGACCTTTGTCCATTCGGGGTTTCTCTCTTTCGAAAGCCTCAATCTCCCATTCCTCTAATGCCTCATACTGCGTTAGTCTCGGTCTGGGATGCAATTCATTCATTCGGGTTCTCAAATTAAATAAAATCCTACCATTGAAGGTACCGTCTAACGGAAAAGCCAATATTCCGTCATCTTTTGTGTACTTTACCCAATTTTCCAACCACACACAGGTATTGTACCCTCGGTCAAACATCATGAACGAGGCGGGAGTATTGGGTGGTGGAACAATAATGCCCTCTCTGGTTTTAATCGGTTTGTCCGTTTTGAAGTAATTCTTCACCTTATTTACAAGTGACATTTTTCTCTTAGTTCCGTACATAATATCGTATCTATTGGCTTTCCACTGATCACTTTCAAACCCTTGGTTTCTTGGATCGGGTCTAGTCTCTGGACAATACGAGTGCCACATACGATTTCTACGCTTAACTTTGTTTTCGGAGTTACCTCCAATCAGAATGCGTCTTGCAATTCCGTGCGACCAATGGGGTGCACGCGTTCAAATAGTTTCGACCAATGGGTGCGCGGCCCCTTCGTGAGACAGTTCTCACGCTTCGGCGCTCACCCCTCCTTCACAATTCCAGCCCCGCTACCCGCCCGCTGCTTCTACCAATCCCAGCGCGGCACGGAGTGACGTCAGAGACGCTTCGCGGCTGACTCGCTCCCTTCACAAGGTAACGGAAACTTTCTTTCTTTCTAAAGTGCTAGTGCTTGGTTATTTTACAACAAATACACATTCGCCACAGTGCTCAAGTGTCTAGACAGAGAAAGAGTTATTTTACTGCAAGTAAACTACTTCCATTTACTTTTCACACGCTGCGGGTAGATCTCTTCCGCCTACCCTTCACTCTAGCATCAGTGAACCTGTTACTTCCCTAGACCCATCCACTTTTCCGGGATATATCCGGGTCTAAGGTTTCCCAGCGGACCCCTCTGCTTTCACCCAAGCTCCGATGAACCTGCTACTCTTCCGATGTGACCCTTACTAGGTTACGCCACTATGGGAATTTTGCCAATGAACCTCGTTACTGACATTTATTCACACATGTATTCAGGAAAAAATCCCTAGTTAGTGCTTCCTGGTTGTACCTAACCTGCACCTAACTTTCCTTGAGCCTGCGACCTCAAGGCAATGGATTCTATTCACCACTTGCCTTTTCAATTCCCCGGGGAGTTCTGACAACACTGAACGAGACGTTTTACAAACGCATGGATTAATACATATAACAATATAAGAACAAGAATAACAATTTCCAAACAATTCATAAATTTCAAAGCAGCGTATTCTCAAGAGAATGATCAGGTCCCTCGGAACGGCCGCTCTTATAGCAGCATTAATATACTAGCAGCTACCGACTTGACTAGTCTAACTAATCCTGCCTAACCTTTAACTAGTCCCTAACCATCCTCTGCTACCAGAAAAACTGATAGAGCGTGCGAGGTCACCCAACCAATAATTTCGCCGCTTCCGGCTTCGGGCCCATATATTTCAATTCACCATATACATTGACCGGGTGACTTCACGGGCTGCTACCAATTTGTGTGAATTTCCTACTGTTATTACTCAGCGTACCCGACTTACCATCCACCGACACGGGTACCTATGACCACAATGGATCAGGGAGCTAGCTGTAAAAGGAAAGGCAGCAAAAATACAAACTCAAATGACATTCAATACTGTTGTAAAATGACCACGGACAAACTGGAAGTTTAAAATCTTTATCTAAAGTTCGTTCTCAGAAATCATGAGATTCACAAGAATAAGACAATCGATAATCAAGATAATGAAAAGTACATAACTATAGAGAAATAAAGTCAGGGTAATCATGGAAATGCTAATATGGGATGCAGTAGGAAAAGCTATGCATTTAGGGCAAAAGTTCTTTGGACAGTTTAAGTAAGGACGTTCTAGACCATATCAGAAAATGACAACCTGCAATGCAAAATACGATTTCTAACAGGCAGGGTAACATGGGAACACGTTATGAAAATATGCAATGACTTTACGTTTCAATGGGTTGCGGCAAAAGCATGGAAAATTAACATATGCAAAGGTGTGTCTTTATTGAAGCAAAAGACAGAAAAATAGAAAGGTGCAAGGTTTAAAGATTTTCAGAGCAATATTTACCTAGACTGGTGTGGAAACCAAACCCTGGCCACGGGTCAGTTAAGGACAGGAAACCCTCAAGGAAGGATACCCCTCAATGGACAGCAGGTGCAGAATGGACACCCAGGACAGGACAGGAAACCCTCAGATTAGGAATCAGGACAGGACCTCAGGACAGGAACCCCTCAGGACAGGACCGCACCCGCAGTTTGGAAGCAACGCCTGCGCTCCACCCTCTCTGCAGCTATCGATCAAGACCCCGATTGGGTCAGCGAACTCCCAGTCAAGTGCTCCGCCAGCACTTTAAGGTTCAGTAAAACCTTAGTCTATGGTCAATTCCGGACAGAGTACTCCGCAGTGCTCTGTATCTTCAGTCACCTATTGAGTGCGTTGGGTCAGTGACAGGTCAGCTAAACCAGACAAGTCGGACAATTTCCCTAGGTGAACCCAGGGTAGATATACAGTTTGGGATGGTGTACCACCCCCAAATGTTGCAAAGTGTCAGAATCCCTCAATTTGGATTGGTCCTAAGATAGGATTTGGGTAACACACCAATCAGAACACACTATTTGGATGCCTACTTTGCATCTCTGGGTACCGCCTAGCGAGATTGGGGTTCTCATGAGAAAGTCCAGGGAAATGCAATGACATTATAACATTGTTTCAGAATAGGGACACATGACTCCGTCCTGCTGGGTTCGCAGGTCAGTTTCTCAGGAGCATCTTGCCCATCCCTGCCAGCTGGCTGAGTTCCACCAGCCAAGGTTGACATTTCCCCAGACGGACGGTCCTGCGCAGAAAGGACCTCCAAGATGGCTTTCGGCTCAGTCAGACCCCCATTTCCCGCGGTACATGAAAAGTAAGCGAGAACAAATTAATACATAGAAATAACGATATGAAAACACATCATTGGTTTTGTACTTTCAACTTATCACTATAAAAATATACTATGCAGTCTAAATGTTAGCTACATATACACAGGCACAAGAGCAACTGCACGAGCAGTACCTCGTTATTACCAAAGCTATGTATTACGCATGCGCATCTTTTCCCTCCAAGCCTGCAAACACGTCAGGACACGTGAGTGTGACTGACGCATGCGCAGAAGCTATTTCAAAGCAGCGGCCATTTTATAGACTCGAATTAATCGTATTAGAAATACACATGTGCAAGCTTCATCTACCTCGTTCAAACATGAAATAAAGGTTAGTAAGACGTACAAATTATTAATTGATTACACATAAGCGAGGTTCATGACTAAAGCAAGTCGCAAATGCGAAGCTTTGCTTCATCACTACCATGGGGCCTATATCATGGTAAAGACATGGGGTGTTGTTGCCAACACAAGGGGAGAGCTTGAAACTGCGAGTGACCTCCTTTGAGAGAAAACTTCAAAAAAAGTGTGAATTGGACACATGAATGGGCACAAGAAAATAAGCATCCTGTAGGTCCAATGTCATCAGATAATCACCTTTGAAAATCAAAGGGCTGATCAATTGAAGAGTCACCATCCTGAATGGTTCCACCAACACAAACCACAAGGGCCTTAAGATTCAAGACTGGACGATACCGTATGCCCGTCTTCGGAACCAGGAAGAGAGTGAAGTCAAATCTGGTATTTCTCTTTTTGAGCACCTGATCGGCCCGAGTAGCGGCGCTGCTGTAAACCTCCATGCCCTCAGATGAGCACAGGGGTAGGTGGGGGTGGGCACAAAGGGAGGGGGGGGGGCACACAGTGCTTAATTTGTAAAAAAACGATGTGCTAGGGCCTCGTCAGGAGGTCAAAGCAGTTTGCATTGCCCATTACCCCTGCAAGTGCTGCTAATAACTGTACCAGTACAATAACTACCCATCTCACTCTTAAAAGTGTGACAGTACAGACTAGGCAACTAAAACCTATAGGAATGGCTGAGGCAGTAGGTATTTGTCATTTTAAATGCATATTAAATACCTGTTGTGCTCATTTCAAAAGTAACATACCATGCCCCAAGTGGCCAACTGCCATAAGCACCGGAAACCACCGGCACAAATTAAGCACTGCCGCCACGCCCGCAATGGCATGGGGAAGAGGACACCACTCGCTGAATGAAAGTACACCTATCTGACATATCGCCACGACACAGGCGAGGACTCTGTCGGTAGGACAAGAAACAACATTAATTAGGACTGGGACGAGGCGGACTCCATAAGGGAGTAAGCCGTATAGAATCCGAAGGTGTATATACCTGTCCCGGGTGCCCATTAATTTGCCTGACACTGAAATTAAAAGAAATGGATGGTGGTCTGTCATAGCATCCACAGACCGCTGTGAGATAGGGGTCCCCCGTGACAATCTGCACCATATCTATTGGGACTGGCCCTAAAACAGGACTCTATGCAAATTGCTAAAATAACATTCCTTTCCAGCAATTATGATTGGCCAGCCTTTCCACCAATAAGAATAGGTCCCTGTATAAAGACCAGTCTGGTTAATTTCTTGTTGCCAATCGGAATGTCTGTGGTTCGACTGAGGTTTGCAGTCCAGGAAGTTGGAGCGCAAAGCAGTGGCGTAATGCAAAATGATGGTGTAGTAATCTACTTTCTATCTCTATTATATTACAAGCCCTTACTATGTCATTCCCATTCCTATAGTAGCAGAATGTTGATGTTTGAATATTGACCTGCTCCTCTGTGCTGACAGTTTCCAGGGAGCTGTTGTGACTAATGGTCATTAAAATACATCTATCCTAAACAATTGTGTATGTGTGGACTCACTTCAATTTGGCGACGAGGACTGACCATTAGTCTACTTTCCCACGTGTGCTTAAGCTTTTCTGCAACCGGTGGGTATTTTGGAGAATTAAAAATTTCGAGTAAATTCTGGCACACAACGCTGATGGGATCGTGGATCTCAGCGTTTATCTGAAGTGATGTGGGACTTCACAGCTTCAAACATCAACATTCTGTTACTATGGGAAAGACATAGTAAGGGCTTGTAATATAATAGAAATAGAAAGTAGATTACTACAGATGGGCCCCTCCTGCAGAATGTTTTGAGGGGCCCCTGAGGTTCCCAGATATTCATTGGCCTTGGGCTGAAAGGGGGACCCCATGAAAGGTTGGCGGGGAGCTCTGAAGGCTTTAGGGCTGCTTGTGCCGCAGGGGTTGCTGGATCCTGAGCCACGCCTCTGTGCTGGGTTGTCAGAGTGTCAAGTTGATGATACATGGGCTCTGTGGTCTGTCCTGCTGCCCCTGCACTACTCAAGGCACCAGGAGTGCTCATAAAATAATTTAGCCTCATGTGGTGCTGGAAATAAGTCGGACCTTGATCCACCCCAGATTAGTCAATAGATTGAACACCTGGTCAGGGATCTGCATGCAACCCGAAGGCCATAGGTTTGTATTCTGGCAGGACTGGCTCAGCCGTTCATCCTTTCAAGATTGATAATACCAGTGGAGCGTGACAGCCCTCATTTTAAATCTGGTGCAATGTATTAAAAGAATACAGTGATACACCTACATTTAAACATTACCACAAGTATAAAGCTAAAAGTGCATTAAAGCTGGTAATACCACATGCCTATTACCACATGTTTTAGCGAGTGCTTAATTTGTAAAACAATAAGTGCTAAGGCCCTCGTCAAGAGGACACTTCAGTTTGCACCACCCATTGCATGGCTAGTGCTGCCGGTGACACATTCCTACAAGTGCAGCACTTCAGACTTTTCCAGGCCCCCAGAGCAACATGAATGGCTTGGGAGGCGGGTATTTGTCATTGGGTTTCGCCTGCCGAAGGCTGCGCTCTGCGCAGCTTTTCGGCGCAGGTGAAATCCTATGTTGACCATAAGGACTTCGGGAACGTCCCCCGGCTCTCATTGGCTAGCTCCATAAATGGAGGCTAGCCATTGGGTGCCGGATCTGTCCGTCAAGGCCGGACCAGATTCGGGGGCGTTCCCGAGATTTTTTCCCTGGGCGGAGTTACGTTTTTTCCCGTTCCCTCCACTTTCCCGCCGTCCGTGTCCTCTCCCGCCCCCCTCCCGCCGTCCGTGTTCTCTCCCGCACCCCTCCCGCCGTCCGTGTTCTCTCCCGCCCCCCTCCCGCCGTCCGTGTTCTCTCCCGCCCCCCTCCCGTCATCCGTGTTCTCTCCCGCCCCCCTCCCGTCGTCCGTGTTCTCTCCCGCACCCCTCCCGCCGTCCGTGTTCTCTCCCGCCCCCGAATCTGGTCCGGCATTGAGCACCCGCAGCCAAGTTCCCATACTTTTTTTAATGCACTACATAAATCTCTTATTTGCCATTATTGTAGGCTTATCTGAAAACATTGTTTTCGTACTATGTTTACTTTTGAACATTTAGTAACACTACACTTGTCAAATAAAATGGAGTCTATAGTATTTATTTTACGTCTACTGCCGTCCAATCTGTTTTCTTACTGAAAATATGACGCATACGAACAATTTAGAAGGACATAACTGAGACCTTAATTTGGCAATATGTTCTTAATAGACCTAACTCACCACTTAAAAATGGCTGCAGACTTTGGCCGAAGAGCTATACGTCCAAGCACTGACATAAAATGATTCACATGGAAGTAATCTTAACCCAGGCACAGGGATTTTTTTCTCAGTACAATGAGAAAATATACAGTATCCAGATCAGGGATAACCGTTTTGTAGAGTAGTTTAACCGTAGTTATATATGTTCTTGATTACAAACAAATAATAGTAATGCTTTAAAAAGCATTGCGAACGATGCTTGTGTTTTGTACAGCTACAGTGTTTTACTTCTAACATGAAACCCAAGCGCAGGCAGTATAGTCCTTCTTTTATGTCTCCAGCTTCAGATTCCTGAGGGTTCATTGTTCGTCGTATCTGTAGCCACGCCCAGGGGTCCCCTTCCGGTCTGCCCTGGGATGTGGCAGTACTGACGTCATTTGAGTCGCGTTGGAAGTGGTGGTGTTGCAGCAATGGACAGGCAGACCGTGACGTGGCAGAGGTAGTGCTTGAGGAGCAGCTAACGGAAGCCCACACAGACCAGTCAGTGGCAGAGGGAGCAGCGAGGAGTGTCGGAAGTACTCGGACAGCGCAGCCATGGGCCTCACAATCTCCTCCATCTTCTCCTGGCTCTTCGGCAAGCGACAGATGCGGATTCTCATGGGTGAGCTGTCACTAGACTACCCCTAACCTCCTGTGCTCGCCTTGTAGATGGGGCATGCCCGGGGGCTGGGTTCCTGACTACTTGCTGTTCTCTAAGTGGGGGGAGGTTCACTGTCATACGGCGAGTATCTACTCGGTGGTGCAGGGCTGTGTTCTGCCGGCATCCCCTCCATCTTCAGAACTAGTGCTAACTGTGTGGGTTGTTCGAAGCCTCACGAACCAGTCCGTTGATTATACATGTACTGCTAGTTGAATCGGACATCTTTTTTTTTTTTTTCTCTGTGATCTGGCTTCATACAAACTACCCCCGACCCTAACCCATCTGTAGCTCAATAATTCAAAGTAGTTCCTTTGCCTATCGGCTACTAGCTTTCGCTTGCCCACTAGGCACCACTCGCGTCGTGACTGACTCTACCCCGCACGCCGTTTTCCCTGGCTGAACCTGCTGTCATCTTTCCTTACTTTATAGGGCTCTGGCTGCCCAACTTTCTTTGGATTTGATTTAACTCATCGGCTGGGATATGCCTCTGCCCTTCTCTCCCTCTAGGTTAAACATCCATTTATTTGTCACTCGTCTTCTAACTTTCTTGGACTAGTCGTAGACGTATACATCGACTCTTCTTTGGTCAGTGGCACAGATCATGAAACATTTGCGGCTGTTGCCCTGGTAGTTGCTTTGGGAAGATATTTTTAGGAGTTTCGTAACAAATGCCCTAGTTAATCTCTTTCGGTGGCGTTTAATTTCAGTATAACCTAACCTCAAAATGACTAATTTGCTACATTTCATACTATTTAAAGTATTTCTCGACGTTTTGAGCTGCCATAATATTCTTAATTGAATAATTCCATAATTTCTCCGAACTCCCCTTTCCTAATCCTACTGTTTAGCTTGAACCATAGAAAACTGTCAGTCCTACTTTATTTGTCACCGGAATTCTAGAAAATATATATTGCTGGTGTATTAACGTTCCTAAACAATGAAACTGCTTCTAAAATTCTTGATGGATTTTTTCACCTCCTCGCCAAAAAAGGTAGCTGAAGCTCAAGCTGTGCCTGAACTGCTTGGTGCGTGTCCCTAGTCCCTCAGTGTATCCTTCTGTGCAGGGCGTAGGCTCCCTTAGTGTCTGACCGGGTGCGGTTTGCGATGAGCCCCCGGTGAGCCTCTAAATTTTACTTTTAATTGCAATTAGATTGGCCTGACATCCTGACATATGGTATCCTTTCCTCGCACCCATTAGCTCACTGACCCCATTAGTCCTGCCTCCCACTCCTGCATAGATTCTGGACTTCCGTAAAAGGACTTTGTACCCGAACCTTGCTCAGTGAGACGGACAGGAGAGAGAAGACTCAAGCAAGCGAGAGTGGAAAGGTGTATATGTAACTCTAGGTGTGTGTGTGTGTGTGACTCTGGGTATGTATGTGTAGCTCTGTATGTGTGTGTGCATCTGGGTGTGTGTATGGCTCGGTGTGTGTTTGTAATCAGTGTGTATGTGTGTGGCTCTGGATATATGTGTGTAGCTCTAGGTGTGTATGTGTGTGTGGCTCTGGGGGGTGTGTGTGTGGCTCTGGGGGGGTGTGTGGCTCTGGAGGGGGGGGGTGTCTCTAAGTGTGTATGAGTGACTAGAGAGTGCAGAGTGACTAGAGAGTGCAGAGTGACTAGGGAGTGCAGAGTGACTAGGGAGTGCAGAGTGACTAGGGAGTGCAGAGTGACTAGGGAGTGCAGAGTGACTAGGGAGTGCAGAGTGACTAGGGAGTGCAGAGGGAGTGACTAGGGAGTGCAGAGGGAGTGACTAGGGAGTGCAGAGGGAGTGACTAGGGAGTGCAGAGGGAGTGACTAGGGAGTGCAGAGGGAGGGACTAGGGAGTGACTAGGGAGTGACTAGGGAGTGACTAGGGAGTGCAGAGTGCTAAGAGGTGCGGAGTTACTAGGGAAGCTAGGGAGTGCTAGGAAGTGCACAGTGCTAAGAGGGGCGGAGTTACTAGGGAAGCTAGGGAGTGCTAGGAAGTGCACAGTGCTAGGGAGTGTAGAGTAACTAGGGAGTGCTATGGAGTTCTAGAGACTGCAGAGATTAAGCTAATAACAATGCAAGTGACAATGCCATTTATTTATCTGTTTTCTAAACCAACACATAAATAAAAAATTTGTCATTAACAATGCCAATAGCTCAAACTTTTCCAAAGGCGAAACCATTGCATTGAAAATGCTTGTTTTTAATGGATGTCCAATTAATCAACAACTGTTGTTGTGTTGATCTCTAAATAAAACAAACAGCGCCACCACGTGGCAGACTGTCATAAGTGCTGCTGTTGGCAATTAAGTGCAGGTGCCGACCACAGGAAACCACTGGCTCAAATTCCGGTGCTCAGCACTGACACTTAATTATCAGTGCCAGTGCTTTTCATGAGCACCAGTTAAGGACACATTAATTTATGGTAGGCACGAGGAGATAATGTAATGAGCCGAGACTCCAACCTGGTTCCCCAGCGCCGCAGTTGGCAGCTCTGGCCATTATGCCACATCCTCCCCCCACTTTCCTGGTTAGTAGATGGTTCTGTTTTAGGCAGCACCAACAGGAGAAATTCACTGGTGCAAGTCGCCTCCTGATGAATGCTCTAGAGCTTGTTTTTTTTATTTTTTAAACACATTAACCACTAATCTGAAGTCCTGCGTTTAGGAAAGGTGCAGTGCACTCACAATTCATTTGAGTATTTAAGACCACTGTCCAGTTGACCCTCTGCATTCGATTCCCTATATTTGGTGCTTCTCGGCCGGCGATGTACAGACACATGCATCAAGGGAGGCAGCGGTTTAGCTTCTCTTAGAGGCGGGTTTAAGTGCCCAGACAAGCCGAGCCCTCCTTCTCAGATGACCTGCTGTTGCCAAGAAGTGTTTTCTCATCGGTCATAATTGATTTCTCTGCCTTGGATTTAAAATGCGTGCTTACATCAAAGTCATTACTGGAACTGTGAGTCTAAATATGGCTTCCCAGAGTCTAACATTCCACGCCCTCTGATTGGCTGACACAGTCAGAGCCAGAAGTGACGATTGGAGGAGCACACTGCAGGCCTCTGTACATAAGAATAGGCTTGGCTGGAAAAAAATGCCTGCAAAGGGCAAACTCCTATCCAACTCTTCTAGGCAGTGCTAAACAAGACGCGCAGTCCAGCGCCTGCCCCTCCCACCCACCCCCACCCCCCCCCCCACACACACACTCCTCCCATTTGTCCCTTTGTCTTATTGCTTTTGTTATCATTCCTTCTTTAATTAAGCTGAGCCGTGATAGGGCCCATAGGGTTTTGGTTGGGAGGCCAACTTCACTGTATCACTTTGCAGGACACTTTGTGCCTTTAGAGGCACATTCCACATCAGAAGACGTTTGTTGGTGAGAGCGGTGTCTATGGTTATATAGCGCATTTTTGGAGTTTCATTCAAGTCCCCCTTCACTCTAAATTTGCCCATTTTAAATGATCTAGCTCGATATTGAGTTTATCGAATATGGTTACGATTCATTCTGTGTTTGAGTTCTAATCCCTTTAAAACTGGCTGGAATAAGTCTTGACTACTCGGGCATCCAAATGGAATGAATTAGTCTAAAGCTTTGAAACACTAAAAGCAAATAGGAGATTCTGTTTCTACCACATACTGCCCAGTTACCACCTACTATCTCAGGACCTGGGCTAGTGGGTGCGTGTTACCCATGGAACTAGAATACTTGACATCTAATGTCAGCTTTACCACTTCCCCTTAAGGCTGGACATAAAGACAGTGTTTTAGAGCTGGACAAGGCCCAAAACTCAGTGACATTCCTGTGGAAAGGGTCAGAATCACTGCCTCCCCAGTTGTGATCTTGTGGACGAGTTGGAAATGTGGAAACACTAGACACAGTTTATAACCCTGACTTCCCATTTAGCCAAATTGTGTGCTCTTGGGCAATCATTTTTTAACATATTCCTCTGTTCCTCTTTGACTGACAAGATCTGAAGTATTTTTAAAAGCTGCTACCAATCGTGAAATTAAAAAATAGTCTGGATGTTATCAGGGTGTAAAGGAGGGGGGCGGGGGGGTAGAGAAGTGCTCAGCCTTATGGAAAAAGCATCGAAATGTGGTAAATGTACAGACTTTGCTGGAGCTAGCAGGGTACTGCAGTCTCGGGTCTACTACTTTAACAAGCTGTTTGATCCAAGGCAAATCATGCACTCCCTGTGCCTCGGTTTACTGAACTGACAACATGCCAGCACTTTGAAACAGGCTTAATGGAAGAAATAAACAATAGGGTACCCCCAGTGCAGGTGCCCCGCATGGTTTTCATTCACATATCCAAGACTGTTGAATGTATGTCAGTACAACGCGATCTTTTAGATCGCGGTACATGACAACGCTGCCATTACAACGCAAGTCGTTACAACGACTTGCGTTGGAGGGCGTGGATTGTGGAATATTATAATTTTATATTCCAACACCAGTCCACGTAACAGTAGGGAAGGTGTTGGAATATAAAATTACAATATTCCTTATACAACAGCGCCATCCAGCGCAAGTCGTAGTAACGACTTGCGTTGTAATAGCATCATTGTGAAGGCAACGCGGTGTAAACACCGCGTTGTAAACGATGTTCCCCAGGACTGTTTATTTGCAGGTGGCTGGATTTGCATCGCAATAGCGGAACGTGCTTCAGAAGCTGCATCGAGCAGGACCCCTCCTATGCTGTATGTCTACCTCCCAGCCAGACAAGTACCTCCTATACACCTCATAAAGCACAAAGAGTGAGAGTTGCCTGTACGTTGAGCGGATGAAGTGGCAATGAGCCAAAATGCGAGACATTGGGAGTCCTGCAGTGAGTCCGTGCGGACAATGGTACAGGAGTCATGAGTAACTGGTTATGTAAACTGTAAATACGTGCTCTTCTTGCCCTTATGTATCTGGCACCCCTCCCCCTTAGTACTCGAGCTGTTACTGGTTGATTCTAAGCCTGTCTGTATATTGCTTTGCTCTCCTGTAAAGCGCTCTGATACCCTAACGGGTCAAGTTCGCGCTCTATAAAACACATAAAAAAAAAAAAAAAATGGCAAGGCAAACCTGCAGAATGCGGGATTTTTGACCACCCTAGGTTTACGGGAGTTGAGCAGACAGACCTGATGTAGAAAGTGCTGTACTTCCTCTCAATTCTGAGTTCCAGAAATACCATATGTTTTCTCCTGTTCTGTGGTACAAAGCTAGGACTTTTGCTGTGTTTTGCCATACAAATGACATCATATATTACATGGTGAGATTTGTGCAGGCCGAATGTGTGCATTTTGAATATTGCACCCAAAATGGCAGTACCATGACCCACAGAATAAGGGATATATGGGGAATTATCCAGACGAGAGGTGCATGGACAGACAGATGGATTGGTATATAGACAGATAGAAGGGTAGACAATTGGAGGAAAAGGCAAATGGAGGGGTAGATGGCAACGCACTGTACGCAGGAACCACCACCGTACTCATGAGAAGGCTCCAATGATACAGAACTCAGCAGTCAGACTCGTCCTTAACCTGCCCAAATGTGCCCACATCACCCCACATGGGAAGGGGGTTCTGGATTTCCATTGGGAAGTAACAGCAGTACGTCTAGATTAGTAAATTGCGTGGGCGCTCAATCTTTTTTGAAGCGTTTGTAAACACCAATATAGAGGGATTGGTTGGAATGCAATGGAGGAAAGCATTTTACAATTTAGGTCCAAAAAGGCCTGAAAAGTGGGCAGGACCAAAGCATGTGAGGAAAGTCTGCTGTGTCCGAATAACAACAGGGGCAACTAGACGATGCTCAAGGAAAGCATTTGTAGGGTAGCTGGAGAGAGATAGGCTCTGTGTAGTACATAACACTGTATGAACTTTAGTTTCGCGATTTGGGTGACAGTGAAAAGGAACTCCAGTGCAGACACTCATACCTTATAGCAAAAGACTCAACATATGTCAATCTCCCATTTGCCCCTCAAGGGAGTCCGCATCAGAGAGGCAAGATGAATGAGGGCTTTATAAAACCAGGATGTGTCTTTGCTGTAATTTCCCATTATATATATTTAGCTTGAACCAATGGATGTGCGCCTAAGGGTAGGCTCAGGGCGGGCGATATCGAAACGTATTGCACGATGGCCTTGCTCTCTCCCGGGCAGTCGCAAACTGGTCATCTCTCTCTTATGATCACTAGCCCTCCATGGCAGTCGCAAACTGATCACAAACTGGGGCTGTATTACAGTTAGTGCCCCAAGGATGCAATGGGCGTGTGCACCCTCTTTGTGCACCCCAGGGCATTATGCTGTCACAGAAGAGCCCCAGACGCTTCTGCAGCCCCTTCTGTAATACTGATAGCACTGGTGCACATGTGGCGGAACGCTATCTTCAGGTTGTGTTTTCTCATTTGCATGGGGTTGTGGCCACATGAAAATATTATAGATACAGGCTCACAGGAAAGAGACATTCAGGGGGCGCACTGAGAGTGTGTCACAAGGGTGGCACACTGTCCGTGCACTCCTTGATGGCAGTCCTCTGAATGTGGCAAAGGGAATCCATGGAACATACTCCTGCATGCGGGTGCGGTCACTGAATGCATTTGCCTGCAGGGGCATTTCTGTCCCTCTTTCAAGGGCCGGTGAGTGCCCCCTGCACAGTAAAAGATAAAAGTGTCTGCTTCAAACAGCGACTCTGGCTTTCAATAATGTGCTGCCCTTAGGGCAAGCTTCAGTTTGCGACTGCCCTGGGGGAAGCACAATGATTGTAACAGGGTACATTGTCCCTGTTTGCACCTGTTGCACTGGACACAGACACAGTGCACCCATTATATAATGGGCACCCTGGTCATCTCAGTCTGATGACCTCTCACCCTCCCTGGTAGTAATAAACATGCCATCGCTGTCTTACGAACTCTCGCCCTCCTTGGCACTCACAAACACGTTCTCTTTGACCGGTGACCTCTCGCCTTCCTTGTAGTCTCAGAGAGTCCCTGCCTATCCAATGATGTCTTGCCCTCCCTGGCATATGTATGTAATGACCTCTCACCCTCCCCGGCTATTGCAAATACTGGTCATCCCGGTCTGAAGAGCTCTCTGTCCCTTACAGCTGCAAATTAGTCATTCTTCTCCGATGACCTCTCACCCCATTGCAGTCACAAACTGATCTCTTTAACTGATCTCCCTAGCTGGAGGCCTCTTGTCCTCCATCATGACCAGATATCCATATCCAGTGACCTCTTGACCTTCCTGGCAGCCACAAACAGGTCATCCTTACATATAATAATTTAAACCTATGTGCCTGTCTTAGCCTAACTGCAACCTGCTACTGCTGTGTTTTGTTGCTCAGGGTAAGCTTACCAGTGGCGCCCGTCTCTGAGTCTTCGATGCGCTACATCCTGGCACTCAAGACACAAAAGTTTGAAAACCAGCTTGCTCAGCGGAAACTGTTTACATTTTGTTACTCAGAAAGACCATTAATCAATCCTCATGAGTTCAGCAGGACACCTGCTTGTTTCCTTGGTGGGAATTTTGTCGTGTAATTTATACTAAAACCCAGTATGTAGGAGGGTATACATTGGAGCTCCGGCTTGTATCGGGTACCCACACTCCATTGTTGATGCATGCTAGCTCTGTGATTAACAGAGTATTAATGGACTACATTTTTTATAATAAACACTTTCAGATACAACCAAAAATGTGATGCAACATTTTCTTGGACACTTATATGTGACCTCTGACCCTCCCTGACACTCGCAAACAGGTCATCGCTACCCAAAGACCTCTCACCATCTCTGGCAGTCACAACCTGATTGTCCCTGTCCGATGACCTTTCACCCTCTATGGCGGTCACAGACCTGCTCTGCTCCAGGACGCAGTTCTGCTCTGACTCACTCACACAAAAGATAAGGTGACAGTTCTAAGACACTAATAAGTGATGCACGACAAAAATGACAGCCCAGCCATGGGCAAGCATTCCCACATGGCACTGTAACTGTGCAAAAATAGAATCTGGCAGGCATTCTTACAAGAGGGAACACAGAGCAGAAATAGATTCCAGGTATGTTTGCAGCCAGTCTCTAGCACTTCTAATAAACTAGGTTAATGGGTGTGATGTGCTTGCGTTTGTGTAAAAAATAAGGGTGTTTTACATTTGATAAATTGGTGAAGTTTTGTTTACAAACTTTGTCTGCATCTCAGAGTTGGCGAAGTTTAAAATGGCAGACAAAAGGTGACGAAAAAAGGAGTATGCCTGAAAGTCTGCGATTTTTTTTTTATGGATTTATTTTGTTAGCAAACTCCTGTGAATTTTGTGTGAATGGAAATTGAAATCAGAACCATGGTACAGTGTGTCCAATACTTACTCTGTTGAAAAAGCCAAGCATGTTCCCTTTTTGGCACTCTGTATTCTGCAATATTTTGCAAACACGTAGTTGCCATCTTAAGAAAATATCATGTAAGCAAGAGTAGAACGGTGTCAAGTTTCGTTTCATTGTTTAATGTTAACCCCTTGGGCGCGTCCGCAATTCCGCGCCTGTGCGGCACATTCCGATCACGGGTGCGGTCATGACGGCCGGGAGCCGTCATCAGCACATGAGCACTGTGTGCCATGACTGCTTCCGGCCGTCATCAGCATAGAAGGGATTAAAGATATCTTGGTGTCCATAGCTGATTTCATTGTTTAGGTCCTTAATATCATGTCTTTATCAAATTGGAGCTTTCAAAACATGAAATTTGGATTCTCATTTAGCAAATTGTATTCTTCTGCCTAGTTGTCAATGGGATACATTGTGGTTCATCCTTCAAACGTGACAGCTGTGGAAGCAAAACCGTACCCCAAAATGTACCTCATTCAATTCTCCCACTAGTCAATCGGTGTTGAACCTCAGTTTCATGAGGCCAAATGTCCCCGTGTTAAAGCACCTTCCCAACCATCCATTAGCAGAGTAAAACAGCTCAAATTAGTAAAGGGGCCTATTCAATAATTGAGGTCTAGATCAATGAAAAGTTAAAGGGTAGTATTACAATAATTTAAAAATAGGTGGTACAGAGTCAATGCCATGAAGGTTCAGATCCAAAGTTATACAGAGAATGCAAAATCTGAATATTATTTTAAGACCCAAATGGGCAGCAAAATCTTAAAGAACACCATCCCTCGTAGAAAAGGCTCACCCCTAAAATCAAGCACTCTTATGCACAAGAAATTAGGGAAACTGCTAAATCATAGTGGTGCGAACAAAAGTATAATTTCTTTAGCAAATCAGAACACAAGATAATTAAGCGTCATTACCATAACACATAAGCACCATCCCAGTTTTAGAAAACAGTTTTTCAGCACCCTCTGCTAATATCATCCGGAGATGTTCTAACTAATATGAAATATTAACAAAAGGACCTTCTGCCAATGAATGAATCCAGTATGAAGACAAAGAATGTATAAAATTTGTTGCAATCTTACATCCGCATCATAGCAAGGTCAACGTTAAATGGAAAACTGCTGCGGTGGAAATAACCGTTTGGTCATCAGCTCAACTATGTGCTCTGTGAAGCCTGTGGGGAGATGATGTGTTCAGATGGAAAAGCAGAATTGAGTGACAAAGCTGGCCATCGTTTCTAAAATGGCGTTTCGCATGGGAACTGCGGCATAACTAAAACTCATTAATGAACAAAACGTGTTTCAATTATGATTGTTGATTCAGCCTATACATGTAAATTCACATGTAAAGAAGCATTTTAATAATCGTTATTAGTGCACAAAATAGAAACCCAGAAAATTGATTTAAGACCGTGAAGGGGAAAAAGGCCAGAAGATACTTATTTAATTAAAAAAACAAGTTTTCAGCTGGTGTCTAAAGCGGAGTAGATGGGTTGGTGCCCATAAACTCAAAGGGAGATTTCCAGAGTTTGGCAGCTGCTGTTAATAAAACACAGTCTCCTTGAGTGACCGGTCCACTTCTAGGGGTGGCCGGCAAGAATTGGTTTGCCGATCTGAGGGAGTTCGACAGTGGATGGGAGAAGTTTTTGGTCCGAAAGAAGGGTGATCTGAGGTGCAGGGCTTTATGGACGATTGTTAAGATAATAAAGGCTAGCCATGATCACAGCACTGGTGACATATGCATCCTTCTGGTAGGTTTTTTGTTTTTTAAGCAGTGGTGCTGCAGCATTCTTAGCACGCTGGAGCTGATGCACTTTTTTGTCTGGAGATTCAAGGTAAATTGAAATAGATCAGTCAGTGTGCAACTGAAAGACTGTGTTCACTACAGGTCTATGTAGAAAAGGATCAAAGAGGGGGACAACCTGTTTAATAAGGTGAAGACGGGCCACCTTCATAAGTAAGGCTTCCAGGGAAAGGGTCCTATTAAGAATATACCTATCAAAATAACATATCCATTGTATGAACAAGTCTTTTATTTAAAATAAGCTCCCCTATGTACAATGCTCATTTGCAATCTGCAAATTCTGATTTATTGCATTTTCTAATCTACAAACATATTTCAAATTTTGTATTCATGATAGAAAGCAGGTTTAAACTAGTGGTTACTGCCTCACCAACTAGAATACCGTGTTTCTGTAACTTGTTTTGTAATATTAAAACTATTTTATTACATTATGTTTGTATTAATTGCAACAGTATGTGTTTACAGACACTGCCTGGGTTGGATGACTGTATTTTTGGTGACTTTGTACTTTGATGATTGTGTTATGAATGTTATCCAAATAAACATCAATTGATTTATTTGATAATTAATTGAAAATTGTGAGCATTCTCTAAAAAGTTTTTTTTTTAATTGACCCCTTGGTGTTTGTCTCACACCTGGGTTTGCACCTACCTGCGCAGTGTAGTAAATTAAAAGAAGCTTGTAGGAGTTATGTTTGCAATTGGATATTGTCTGTGTTTAATTTTTGTACATTTGATGACATTGTCATTTTACGTGCCTGTGTCATGAATTTGATATTATTTGATGGAATGAAAATTGTAAGTGTAAGCTCAAGACCTGCTCTCAGGTTTTGCCCCTTGGTACCTGTGTAATGCCTGTGCTCCTGTGCTCAGCCTGCCTGCACAGTGTAGTGAATTACCAGAGGCTGTCAGAACCTGTGGATAAGTGCCAACACTTCCAGTCTTGAGTCCCCCAAAATGGTAGCGCTTTAATTAATTAATCAATTAATATTTTTAACCCCTTATCTGCGGCGGCTATTCCGCCGCAGCGCTAAGGGGAGGCGGGGCCGCGCAGCGCTCCCGTACTCATGACGGAACTGCTCCGTCACGGCCCTCGGGTGAGCTGTGCTTGTGACGGAACGGTTCCGTCACGGCCCCGCCTGCTCTTTAGAACATCAGCGCAGGTGCGGAATTCGCGCTGCGCAGGCGCAGCGAGCGGCCCGTGACGGAACCGTTCCGTCACCAGCACAGCCCACCCGAGGCTCGTGACGGAACGGTTCCGTCACGAGCACACAAAGGGTTAAAGCTCAGCAAAGCACCCGTGAGGGTTGCAAGGCAATGAGTTGCTTGCTGCTTCGCTTCTGTTCATTCAAAACAATCAGACAGGTCTTGAGTTTTTTCCTGAATTCACGTGGAGAAAGAGGAGGTCCTGAGGTTTGGGGGAAGGCGCATCTTCCGTTGTTGGCTCGGTGGATCCCGGGGGGGGGGGTCTGCGAGGAGGAGTGAGGCGGATCGCAGGTGTCTGGTTGGTTGGTGGAAGGTCATTTGTTTGTTGATGTATGCTGTCACAGTCCTGTACAAAAAACAGGAGAGGGCCTTGGACTCTTTTTATTGAGTCAGGCTGCATTAGGTACAACTGACCCAAATGGGTACACCCAGGCTGCATTAGCTACAACTATTTCAAGCGGATACACCGCGGTTGTTCCCTGCAACTAACCCAGGTGGGTGCACCCACGCTGCATTAGCTACAGCTAACACAAGAGGGTACACTTAGGCTAGATTAGCTGCAACTAACTCAAGCGGGTACACCGAGGATGTTACCTGCAACTAACCCAAACGGGTACACTTAGGCTGCATTAGTTACAACTAACCCAAGCGGGTACACAAAGGCTGCGTTCGCTACAACTAACACAATCGGGTACACCCAGGCTGGATTAGGTATAACTAACCTAAGCGGGTACACTGAGGCTGTAACTGCAACTAACCCAGGTGGGTCACCGACGCTGCATTAGCTGCAGCTAATACATGCGGGTACACCGGGGCAGGATTACCTGCAACTAACCCAAACAGGTACACAAAGGCTGCATTAGCTACAACTAACACCAGCAGGTACACTCAGGCTGTATTAGGTACAACTGACCCAAATAGGGTACACTGATGCTGCATAAGCTACAATTAGGACCAAGAGGGTACACCCAGGCTGCATTAGGTACAACTGACCCAAGGGGGTACACCCTGGCTACATTAGGTACAACTGACCCAAGCGGGTACACTGAGGCTGCATTAGGTACAACTGACCCAAGCGGGTACACTGAGGCTGCATTAGGTACAACTGACCCAAGCGGGTACACCCTGGCTGCATTAGGTACAACTGACCCAAGCGGGTACACTGAGGCTGCATTAGGTACAACTGACCCAAGCGGGTACACTGAGGCTGCATTAGGTACAACTGACCCAAGCGGGTACACCCTGGCTGCATTAGGTACAACTGACCCAAGCGGGTACACCCAGGCTGCATTAGGTACAACTGACCCAAGCGGGTACACCCTGGCTGCATTAGGTACAACTGACCCAAGCGGGTACACTGAGGCTGCATTAGGTACAACTGACCCAAGCGGGTACACCCTGGCTGCATTAGGTACAACTGACCCAAGCGGGGACACTGAGGCTGTATTAGGTACAACTGACCCAAGCGGGTACACCCTGGCTGCATTAGGTACAACTGACCCAAGCGGATACACTGAGGCTGCATTAGGTACAACTGACCCAAGCGGGTACACCCTGGCTGCATTAGGTACAACTGACCCAAGCGGGTACACTGAGGCTGCATTAGGTACAACTGACCCAAGCAGGTACACCCTGGCTGCATTAGGTACAACTGACACAAGCGGGTACACTGAGGCTGCATTAGGTACAACTGACTCAAGCGGGTACACCCTGGCTGCATTAGGTACAACTGACCCAAGTGGGTACACTGAGGCTGCATTAGGTACAACTGACCCAAGCGGGTACACCCTGGCTGCATTAGGTACAACTGACCCAAGCGGGTACACCCTGGCTGCATTAGGTACAACTGACCCAAGCGGGTACACCCTGGCTGCATTAGGTACAACTGACCCAAGTGGGTACACTGAGGTTGAATTAGATACAACTTACCCAAGCGGGTACACCCTGGCTGCATTAGGTACAACTGACCCAAGCAGGTATGCTGAGGCTGCATTAGGTACAACTGACCCAAGCGGGTACACCCTGGCTGCATTAGGTACAACTGACCCAAGCAGGTATGCTGAGGCTGCATTAGGTACAACTGACCCAAGCAGGTATGCTGAGGCTGCATTAGGTACAACTGACCCAAGCGGCTACACCCTGGCTGCATTAGGTGCAACTGACCCAAGCGGGTAAACAGAGGCTGCATTAGGTACAACTGACCCAAGCGGGTACACCCAGGCTTCTTTAGGTACAACTGACCCAAGCGGGTAAACAGAGGCTGCATTAGGTGCAACTGACCCAAGCGGGTAAACAGAGGCTGCATTAGGTACAACTGACCCAAGCGGGTACACCCAGGCTTCTTTAGGTACAACTGACCCAAGCGGGTAAACAGAGGCTGCATTAGGTACAACTGACCCAAGCGGGTACACCCTGGCTGCATTAGGTACAACTGACCCAAGCGGGTACACCCTGGCTGCATTAGGTACAACTGACCCAAGCGGGTACACCCTGGCTGCATTGGGTACAACTGACCCAAGCGGGTACACCCTGGCTGCATTAGGTACAACTGACCCAAGTGGGTACACTGAGGTTGAATTAGATACAACTTACCCAAGCGGGTACACCCTGGCTGCATTAGGTACAACTGACCCAAGCAGGTATGCTGAGGCTGCATTAGGTACAACTGACCCAAGCGGGTACACCCTGGCTGCATTAGGTACAACTGACCCAAGCAGGTATGCTGAGGCTGCATTAGGTACAACTGACCCAAGCAGGTATGCTGAGGCTGCATTAGGTACAACTGACCCAAGCGGCTACACCCTGACTGCATTAGGTACAACTGACCCAAGCGGCTACACCCTGGCTGCATTAGGTGCAACTGACCCGAGCGGGTAAACAGAGGCTGCATTAGGTACAACTGACCCAAGCGGGTACACCCAGGCTTCTTTAGGTACAACTGACCCAAGCGGGTAAACAGAGGCTGCATTAGGTACAACTGACCCAAGCGGGTACACTCATGCTGCAAAAGGGACAACTAACACAACCGGGTACACCCAGGCTGGATTAGGTATAACTAACCCAAGCGGGTACACTGAGGCTGTTACCTGCAACTAACCCAGGTGGGTGCACCAACGCTGCATTAGCTGCAGCTAATACAAGCGGGTACACCGGGGCAGGATTACCTGCAACTAACCCAAACGTGTGCACAGAGGCTGCATTAGCTACAACTAACACCAGCGGGTACACTCAGGCTGTATTAGGTACCACTGACCCAAGTGGGTACACTGAGGTTGAATTAGATACAACTTACCCAAGCGGGTACACCCTGGCTGCATTAGGTACAACTGACCCAAGCAGGTATGCTGAGGCTGAATTAGGTACAACTGACCCAAGCGGGTACACCCTGGCTGCATTAGGTACAACTGACCCAAGCGGGTACACCCTGGCTGCATTAGGTACAACTGACCCAAGCGGGTACACCCTGGCTGCATTAGGTACAACTGACCCAATCGGGTACACCCAGGCTTCTTTAGGTACAACTGACCCAAGAGGGTAAACGGAGGCTGCATTAGGTACAACTGACCCAAGCGGGTACACTCATGCTGCAAAAGGGACAACTAACACAATCGGGTACACCTAGGCTGGATTAGGTATAACTAACCCAAGCGGGTACACTGAGGCTGTTACCTGCAACTAACCCAGGTGGGTGCACCAACGCTGCATTAGCTGCAGCTAATACAAGCGGGTACACCGGGGCAGGATTACCTGCAACTAACCCAAACGTGTGCACAGAGGCTGCATTAGCTACAACTAACACCAGCGGGTACACTCAGGCTGTATTAGGTACCACTGACCCAAATAGGGTACACTGATGCTGCATAAGCTACAATTAGGACCAAGAGGGTACACCCAGGCTGCATTAGGTACAACTGACCCAAGCGGGTACACTGAGGTTGCATTAGGTACAACTGACCCAAGCGGGTACACTGAGGCTGCATTAGGTACAACTGACCCAAGCAGGTATGCTGAGGCTGCATTAGGTGCAACTGACCCAAGCGGGTAAACAGAGGCTGCATTAGGTGCAACTGACCCAATCGGGTACACCCAGGCTGCTTTAGGTACAACTGACCCAAGCGGGTACACTGAGGTTGCATTAGGTACAACTGACCCAAGCGGGTACACTGAGGTTGCATTAGGTACAACTGACCCAAGCGGGTACACTGAGGCTGCATTAGGTACAACTGACCCAAGCAGGTATGCTGAGGCTGCATTAGGTGCAACTGACCCAAGCGGGTAAACAGAGGCTGCATTAGGTACAACTGACCCAATCGGGTACACCCAGGCTGCTTTAGGTACAACTGACCCAAGCGGGTACACTGAGGTTGCATTAGGTACAACTGACCCAAGCGGGTACACCCTGGCTGCATTAGGTACAACTGACCCAAGCGGGTACACCCTGGCTGCATTAGGTACAACTGACCCAAGTGGGTACACTGAGGTTGAATTAGATACAACTGACCCAATCGGGTACACCCAGGCTGCTTTAGGTACAACTGACCCAAGCGGGTAAACAGAGGCTGCATTAGGTACAAATGACCCAAGCGGGTACACTGAGGCTGTTACCTGCAACTAACCCAGGTGGGTGCACCAACGCTGCATTAGCTGCAGCTAATACAAGCGGGTACACCGGGGCAGGATTACCTGCAACTAACCCAAACGTGTGCACAGAGGCTGCATTAGCTACAACTAACACCAGCGGGTACACTCAGGCTGTATTAGGTACCACTGACCCAAATAGGGTACACTGAAGCTGCATAAGCTACAATTAGCCCAAGCGGGTACACTGAGGCTGCATTAGGTACAACTGAACCAAGCGGGTACACCCTGGCTGCATTTGGTACAACTGACCCAAGCGGGTACACTGAGGCTGCATTAGGTACAACTGACCCAAGCGGGTACACCCTGGCTGCATTAGGTACAACTGACCCAAGCGGGTACACCCAGGGTGCATTAGGTACAACGGACCCAAGCGGGTACACCCAGGCTGCATTGGGTACAACTGACCCAAGCGGGAACACCCAGGCTGCATTAGGTACAACTGACCCAAGCGGGTACACCCAGGCTGCATTGGGTACAACTGACCCAGGCGGGTAAACCCAGGCTGCATTGGGTACAACTAACCCAAGCGGATACACCCAGGCTGCATAGGGTTCAATTGACCCAAGCGAGTAAACCTAGGCTTAATTAGGTACAACTGACCCAATTACATTCTGTCCGCATTCCTGAGAAACTCTTCAATGTATTTCTTACCAAAGGCAAGAGATTTACCTTAATTGAGACTGTTAACGCCAGTCCTAACAAACGAATGGCTTGGCAAGTCCTAAAATCGCAAGTCCACTTGAGTTGATTTTCTTATGCTCTGTCGCCCTCCAGTGGCTGTCCACCAAGTTGCAATCAGCTTAATTTTCTTAGAACACATTAGTGGGGCGCACAGTTTCTTCCAGGACGGTCACAAGAGAAATGGGAGAGGGTGGGCTGGGCCAAGTGACCCACGTCCCAGGGTTTTTCATGGCCTAGCGCTCCTGCAACACAATTCATTTCTATATTTTTTTGTTTAAAGCAAGCCTGCTCTCTTTATAAATAATGAAGCATTTTACATAACAGTAACGGCAGATGGCGCCAGGCGGCATAGCTGCGTTGAGGACATGTTTCTCGTAATACTTTGAATCAGGGCTCATGGCACATGTCACACACAAAAGAAGTGTCCATCGGGCCCTGAATGCGTCAAGCTCCTGCCCCTACCCCCCCTCCCCCCTCCCCCGTCTCACAAAAAACTTCGCTTAAGCCTTGTTTTATCACCTCGCTATTTACAAGGGCAATATAGCCCAGTGAATCAAGGTCCTTATTCACACTTATATAGGAGGACCTCCGGGTCACTAGTTTTACTTCCGGCAAGGCCGATCCAGGCCTCCATCTTTCCAAGGTCGGTAAATGAGTATCAATTTCAATTTCATGAAGCTTTATTCGGTGCATTCACAAGTAATGACCATAAAAGCAAACAAGCAAAATGTTAACAGTAGAGAAACACATAAGTTAAAAAATGACATGAAGAATTTAAAAAATCATACTCTTCCTGAGTTGAATAGACTTACATAAAAACGTTGCAATAAAAAAACATTTGTCCGGCGAGTTCAGTTCATAGATCATATTCATGCCATACTCCACATTAAAAATAGCATATTTTTGGAAAAGTGGTTTTAAATAGACAATCCTCAAATTCATAAATAATGTGCAAATTAGCAAAAAGTGCTGAGTACTCTGCTTAGAGTGGCCATCACATGGACATGGTCCAGCCTGCTGTCTCTTTAATTTTGGAAAAGCCACCAAACCATGGGCTATCCCCAGCCTAAGCCTCGTCAAAACAAACCTATGGGCTGGTTTGGTTACCAGACTCAGATACGTTTGAAAGCCACCGGTTTGCACATATTTGTTATACGTGGTAACCGTAGTAAGGCGCCCACTTAGGGCATCGCGCTTTTGGGCTCGATATGCCAGGAAAATGTTTTTCAAGTCCAACTTGGAGTAGTTTCCCACAGAGCCGGGGTCTGCAACAATGTTTAATCCAAATATCTTTTGAAAGCTGTCCACAATATAACTGAGCCATGGTATCTTTAGAAAATAGTATCAATATATTAGGTTATTGTATTCCCACCTGATCAACAGTGCTTCGAAATAACTGGTGTAAGAAGCAACTTTATTGACTGAGTGCCGTGGTGGTATCTTCAGCAATGCCACAAGATGAAGTCAAAAACTAACACCAGGTCAAAGTGCAAAGAATCATGTAGTTATGATATTAATGGCTGTTTTGTTTGGCTGGCTCATGTCACCATTTAAAGTGAGACGCAGAGTCTCATATTACAAGCCTGCAAGCAGTTCACACACATGTAGCTAACAAACGGCTGCAGAAAGAATGCCCAAAGTGTGTTGTTAATAGTGGTGCACACGTGTGATAAACTAGCTACATAGCAACCCACTTTGCCTGTAGGGGCCAGATTACATACAGGACCCTGGGGGAGCAGAGGGCACATGCACCCGTTTTCTTTGCACCTGGGATACTAAAGTGTTCAGTGCTTAATTTGTAAAAATAAAAGTGCCAGAGCTTTCGTCAGGAAGTAATTGCAGCCTGCAGCACACCTTGCCACTGCCAGACCTGCCTATGCCAGAACCAACACAATTACTAACCATCACACTCCTGCAAGTGAGACAATTCAGACTATTCCAGGCTCCCAAGAAAGGCTTGGGCGACAGGTAATAGTGACTTTTAAAATATATTGTATTAATAAATAACTGTTGTGGTGCTCATCTCGAAATTGGACATGCAGTGCCACCTTGTGGCAGACCGCCACAAGTGCTGGTGTTGACAACTAAGTTCCGGGGCTGAGCACCGGAAACTCCTGGCACAAATTAAACACTGGAAGTATTAAAGCAGGAACCGAAGAGGCGTGTGCCGCACCTTCTGTAATAAGAAAGCACCAACGCTATGTTAAGGGAATGTTCTTCATTTGCAAAGGGTCTCGCCTCGTGCAAATGAGGGAAGCACCTTGCCTCTGCCATTGCACTGTATTATGGGTGCAGGTGAAAATACAATAAGCCATCAGGAGGTGCATTGACTGTGCACCATCAGGAGTTGACGCACAGGCAGTATACCCTTGGGGGCGCCATCTGAAAGGAGGGCAGGGAATGTGGCCCAGGGCCCCTCAAACCTCCTCTTCATATGCAGGACAGGTGCCACCTGACTGTGAGCGGGAGAGGATGCTACAAGCAGGCATTAGGTGCCTTTCAATAATATGCTGACAGTAGTGCAGAGCATAATGTATAATAATGCGCAGTGACTCTTTTTGCACCTGCCACACCTTGTTTAATTTGCATCCTAAGTATAATAAGACCTCAGGTGTTCAGTTTGGCCGCACACACATTGTATTTGAAATATTTTTAAGTCTCTGGTAGGTTCAGGATGCTCGTTGAGCCATTACGTTGGAGTCCTGGTGTCTTTTTCACAGCTGAATGTACCACAAGGGTCCTGCACTGCAGTGTTTAATTTGTGCCGGTGTTTGCAGGTGGCTATCAGACTTCATGCAGGAGGTGGAATGGCAGAAAATAGTGAGCTAAAGAGGAAGAGAAACAGGCAAACAGCGATGGAGGAATCGGAGATGAAAAAGAACGAGCAGAAAAGAGATAAAGAGACAGGAAGTGTAGGGTGAGAGAAAAGGTATGAGATGGAATCAAGACTCTGGAGCCTTCGTATGGGAAGGTATGGTACGATACAGTATGGTACGAAATGGGATGGTATGGTATGGGAAGGTAAGGGATGGGATGGTATGGGAAAGTATGGTATGGTATTGGAAGGTATGTTATGGTATGGTATGGGAAGGTATGGTATGGTATTGGAAGGTATGGTATGGTATGGGATGGGATGGTATGGTATGGGAAGGTATGGTATGGTATGGAAAGGTATGGTATGGGAAGGTATGGTATGGTATGGTATGGTATGGTATGGTATGGTATGGGAAGGTATGGTATGGTATGGGAAGGTATGGTATGGTATGGTATGGTATTGGAAGGTATGGTATGGTATGGGATGGGATGGTATGGTATGGTATGGTATGGGAAGGTATGGTATGGTATGGTATGGGAAGGTATGGTATGGTATGGTATGGGAAGGTATGGTATGGTATGGGAAGGTATGGTATGGGATGGGAAGGTATGGTATGGGATGGGAAGGTATGGTATGGGAAGGTATGGTATGGTATGGGAAGGTATGGTATGGTATGGGATGGGACGGGATGGTATGGGATGGGACGGGATGGGATAGGACGGTATGGGATAGGAAGGTATGGTATGGGAAGGTATGGTATGGGAAGGTATGGGATGGTATGGTATGGGAAGGTATGGTATGGTATGGAAAGGTATGGTATGGGAAGGTATGGTATGGTATGGTATGGTATGGTATGGGAAGGTATGGTATGGTATGGGAAGGTATGGTAGGTATGGGATGGAGGGGTATGGTATGGTGGATGGTATGGTAGGGATGGGATGGTTGGGATGGATGGGATGGGATAGGTATGGTATGGGAAGGTATGGTATGGGAAGGTATGTATGGGATGGGAGGGATGGGATAGGACGGTTGGATAGGAGGTTGGTTCTGGGAAGGTATGGTAATGGTAATTATTTAAATTTTTGTCTTAATAATAATGGGTATTACTTTAACCTCTGAATCAGATGACCTAAAAATAATCTTGGTCCCCTGGCTGCCGCCCTTCAGCTCTTTCTCTCTTTCTCTGGAGTGTTCCTTTTGGTTCCACTTGGCTGGGGAGGTTTACAAAGCCCTGAAGCCATCTGAGCTCTAAATAATGCATCAGCAATAAATCTGATTTTTTAACGGTAGATGAATATGCATGGCGCCGCTCTACATAAAATTAATCGTTCAGAGGGCCATGGTGGGAGTTATAATTGTACTAAATTACTCCAGTTAAAGGAGGTGTTGCGGCACTTTTTATCCCAGGGGGTGGTGGGGTTTATTTGAAAGATAAAGTGTACTGCTGAAAACTAGATTTAATGTGCACATAGCAAGTAACACGCACAACACACCAGCGGAGAATTATTGGTTTTTTTGCCATTTTTCAACCATTTTGTTTAGGCTACTGCCTTACCGACCTATGAGGTAATGTGATCTCATCCAATATGAAAATTAAGTAGCACAAAAAACCTTTTTATTTATAAAGCAGAAGGGCTGGCAGCAAATTGCTGCCTGGCGCTTCGAAGAAAAAAAAGAAAGAGAAGGAGGCAAAGGGGGAGTGGGTCAGGGAAGTAGATGAGGGAGGGGGGGTAGAAGCATGCAAGGAAGGGGGCTACAAGGAGGTCAGGGGGAGATGCTCACATAGTAGAGAACAACATGGAGGCTAACTGAGACACACATGGGCACGAGCAACACAGAGAGAAGCACATGGGCGAGAGACAGCAACACGGCGCGTGGGAGGATAGAAGCACACAGACAAAAGAGATCTACGGAGCATAGCAGGAAAGAGAAGCACACGAGTGAGACAGTTGGAAAACACATGCACTTTCATGGAGCGGCGCAGAAGCAAAAAAGAATACAAAATAATGTTCCAAAAGTGAGCAGTGGAAGGACACAACTAAAGGGTCTCTGAGAGGGGAGTGGCAAACACAAGATGGACAAGGCAAGTGTTGCATCCTGCTTTCATTTCTTCTCTGTCCTTCTTTAGTGTTTGTCATTACTTGCTCAGCAGGCATCTATGATGTCACATAGTGTTCCAATTGTATATGCTTGAAAGCAGAGACAGTTACATCTGAGGCTGAGCTGCAGTCCATCTGCTCCTGGTGGGGTTTCTATTATTGGATCTACTTTATTCTATTTTATCTACATGACCTGAATCTTATCTTCAATAAACCTAATCTGTTTCATATACTGGACCTAAAGACTTCAATTTGTTACAGCTAGCCATTGAATAAGAATCAAGCAAATGAGAGAGATAATAAAGGCAACTAATGGAGGTATATGGGCTGGCTGTAAGTTCTTGGAAGCTGACAATAGTCTTTTATAGTCAGACAGCATGCCTTGTCTTGTAGGCTCAACCTAAATAAAGAGTGCTGCCATTCAATATGGATGGGTGCCACAGGGCTCCCAAGAGCACTTTCCTCTAAACAACACACACACAATTCAAACACAACTTAGTAGACATTACGGGACACACAAAAACTGTACAGACATAGTCCTAAGGTTGCCCACAGAAGCATTCAGCCGTTTTATGAACACTTAGACAGCAATACTTGTCTCTTAGAACTTCTAAGACCCTCCCACCACAGTAAGAAAAGCCAACAAATCCATATGAGGATTCTGTAGCACCACCAAATACCTCCAGTTAGTTCACACACACAAACCACCTTGGCAGTACACAAGCCATACAACATGCCTTACATTTAAGTAAGTAGGCTAGATGCCCAGCCCAACCCATAAAACCTCTAATATGTCTAATCTACCCATAAACGGTGTGACACTTAGCACAGCTAACAAATCAAACCAGACTCAAGTCTGTGACTGAATCCTCAAAAATTATTATAATAACATGCTCATCGGAAGTAACTGACTTTACTACGGTTGGTACAGAACTCTGCTTTCGGCAGTAACAGTGCAAGAATTTTGTGCGCTTCAGGCAAAAAAATGCATTTTGCCTTTGGAGTGCTCCCAATATCCTCAGCCATGTTTCTAGCAAATTCTCCAGTGATTTAGTGCCACCTCGTGATGGTACCGAAGAACAGCAGCCTTATCCTGTTTTATGGAAGCACTGGTCTTGGCGACCTGCCATGTACATGGTTTGCCGCAGAGAATTCCCGCTCTGTTCCTGTTTGTTGTCACTTGAAAGTCTCATAAGGTTTAGGGTAGAGGCCGTAGATCACCATGAGTTTTTAAATACTGATCCAAAGAAGCCTTTGTCTTCTCAGGCCTCAGTACCCTGGTAGTGGTAGGTATAGTAATAGGACATTTGACCGTCTTTTGGGTAGGTAATAAATGTCATTGAAAATCTAAAACTATGGAAATCACTTTTTTCAGTCTGCCTATGAAGCAGAATCCAATGTGATTAAAAACAAAAATCCACCAAGCACATCGAGTAGGTAAAATGGCAAATTTCCTGCCAAGACTACAAGCAACCTGTGGTTGATCTGTCCATGCTCCCGTAGATCACAGAATGCAGGCAGTGAGGTGTAGACTAGAAAAAGCAGTCCTAATTGGTTGCCACAAGCCAATTAGAAAGGTTCCAACACACAGACCCATTCTGATTGGCTTCAAGGTTGAACAATCCTTTTGTCATTAGGTCTGTAATCTGATTGACCACACTTTCAACTAATCAGACGGTGAACAACCATCACAACGCAACTATTACAACGACATACCATTACCACGCAACTATTACAACGCAAGTCATTACAACGACTTGCGCTGGGGGGCGCTCTAGGATAGGGAATAGTTTAATTTACTATCCAACACCTTCCCTACTATCGACGGGGACTGAAGTTGGAATAGTAAATTAAACTACTCACTATCCAGCACCCCCAACGCAAGTCGTTGTAACGACTTGCGTTGTAAAACATGCGTGGTAAAGGCATGCGTTGTGAAAGCATGCATTGTAATGACATACATCCAATCAGACGACGGATTTGTATTGTAACCAATCAGGATATCAATCAGATTGACAATGGAGGAACTGTCCTGGTTTGTGTGTCGGCCAATGTCCTTGCAGGGTTAGTTCATAGTAGGCAGACACAGACCCTGTGAAAAAAGCTGAAATTGCCTTAGGATTAACTCCTGCTTACTGGAGGACGACCAACAATAAACATTTTCAAAGATAATGGGTCTGGCCTTGATACCATCCCTTTGGGTCTGTCAATGCCTGTTTTGTTTTATAATGTTTACTGTAAAACGTTATATTTAGGGGAGCTACCAGGCACTCGCCAATATAAACAAAATCGCTCAAAGAAAAAATATTTTATTGGTTTAAAAAAAATCCTATATTGCCATAGTTAATCCCTTGCACTAAAGGGAACAATTGTATCTGTGTTTGTGCTCCTTGTGCAAGAACAGACTGCGGTCACTCACGGCGAAGCTGGCCAATAGCTGAAGTGAGCTGACCCATTGCCCCATGCTGTATGCTGTATATGGCCAGTGACCACAACCTTGAAGTTTCCTGGTGCTGAAAGAAGAGTCTGTGTTTCCTTGTGCAAGAACAGACTGCGGTCACTCACGGCGAAGCTGGCCAATAGCTGAAGTGAGCTGACCCATTGCCCCATGCTGTATGCTGTATATGGCCAGTGACCACAACCTTGAAGTTTCCTGGTGCTGAAAGAAGAGTCTGTGTTTGTAATTGTCCTGAAGTCTCATTGCCTGATGTTACACTAGGTTAGGATAATGGTACACCCAGCTGCGTGTGGAGCAAGAACAAAATACCTCAAGGAGAAAATACCTAGGCATAGTACCCATGCCATAATGTCTTTAAGATGTGCGAAATGGGCGTCACCAAATCTTTTAAGTTTTTTTTTTTTAACTTAACCCATTTAAGAACATGGGCAAAGTTTTTTTTTTTTTTTATCTAGACGGAGGGAAAACACCCGCAAAAGATACTTTTTTTAGAAGATGATCCTTCCACAGCAAAAATTTACTACTGGGAAACATCTGCTACAAAAAAAGTCTAGTTTTTTTTTTTTAAACCATTTTTATTATTTTTTGAAAGAAAAACAGTGGGCATATCTGAATCAAACTTTACAACCGTAGCTTCAATCAGTCAGGACGTGCAAATCGAGAATAGAGCTGCAAAATATGCATACAATCAGAAGGACAGGAATCCTTTAGCATATTATGTACTAGACAGTGTTTCTTGCCCCCTTACTAAAAAAAAGTCTAGTTTTTAACTGGAAATTTTGTCCACCAATTACTTAGTGTGAAAGGTGCTAAGTTTGTCACTTTCACAATATAGTGGAATTATGATTTTACAAGTAACAACTGGAACTACGCCCTCCAAAGAACATCTTCCAAAAGCCAAGTTACCACCACCATAATTCTCTTTCCAATCTCAGCCTCTAAGTCTGGAGTTGGAGAACATTCCCTCCTCATCAACTCATACAGCCTGGAATTAGGGATGAATTGACTATCTGGCTGGCCTTAATAGAGGCCTTATATATCCACCCGAGTTCCCTGAGGTAAGTCCAGTTCCACCCACCTTGCTGTCCTCCTCCGTCACTGCTGGTGGTCCGCATCATTGCAACAAGGTCGTGAGGCCCATGTGGTTTTGGTCTCATGTCGGGGTTTGACTGTTGCTTGGCTGTTGTGTGCCCTTCGTTCTTCTTGGTGGCTTTGTTCTCCGAGCTCGCTGTCCGGTCTTTCGGGTCAGCTTCTTCTCTCCTCTGGAATTGCTCCCTTTCGGTTGTGCTGGAAGTGCCCAGAAAGGGTGGTCTTTCCTTGGGTCTGGCTGTTGGACAGTATTTTCAGCTGGTGCCTGTGTCCATGGGGTGCTCCGTCGACTGTGGCAGACGCGGGCGGTGTTGCCTCCTCATGGAGTCTTTCTTTTGTCTGTTACTTCTTCTGGGGTCTTGGCTGGTCTGGGGATGTAACCAGCGACTCCATGTGTACCTTTTTTGGGCATGACCGGGTGTTGGTTCTTGTGGACCTTTGTTCTGCCTATGGTCTGGTTAGTTGACTGTCACGCCTTCCTCAGGTTCTTTTGGTGTTTTGTTAGACCCTGTGTCTGACTGGGCTTTCCGCAGGTGATGCAGGAGCTCTGGCATTGGGGTCTGCTGGCCTGGCGCTGTAGGCTTTGGACTTGGCATTGGGTTGTTGTGTTGTTCTTCTTGGCCAGTGGCTCTTAGGCTAGCCCTTTGGTTGTTGTGGGTGGATGCTTCTGCTCAGTTCAGTCTGGCTTTTGGCTGGGCGGTCACCCCACGCAGAGAGTTTGGGGTGGGAGAGCTGTCAGTTTGTTTGGGTCGTCTCCTACTCATTGCTTCATTGCTCCTCCTCGTCCCAGTAACCACACCCCTCCCTCTATTCCCTTTTGGATTATCCCTGCTGCTAAGAAGGTCAGGTGGTGACTTGGATCTGTGCCCCATCTGGTCCTTGGCACTGGGAGACCCCTGAAGGGTTAGACCACGAGGGGGTGCGGAGTTGCCTCCTTTACTAAGCACGAGAATGGCATTCAGAATAAAGATGGCGCCTCTTCCCATCGTCCTCTGAGACTGAGAGCTACTGTTCTCTCAATGTCTGTGTTTTGTTTTGTTTTGTTGCTTGAGGCTTCCGGGTGCTGCTCCAACCCGAGCAGGTTCTGGAGAACACGCCAGTCCAACCTCATCCAGAGATTCGGGGTGTTTGAAATAATTTTTAAACAGAGGAGTCTGACCGCTGGTTTGGGGCTGTGGGGAAATCCCAAACCCGTATTTTAGGGAGAGCTATGATTTTGTGCTGAAATGCCTACTTTAAATTCAGGAGACTAGTGTAATAGGTCCAATGGGCTACAGGTGTACTTTAAAGATGTATGCTTTATTGAGGGTATCAAGCATAAGTATACAGGAAAGTTAGCCCAAAGGGAGAGCCCCACCAGGAGCAGCCTCCTTGCCGCTCAACCCATCCTCTCAACTGCCACTACAACTAGTCAGTGCTTAATTTGTGAAAGTAAGTGCCAACCTCTTTTCCGGAAACCACTGCAGCTTTCACCACACAGTGCCCCCTGCCACGCTGCCAATGATAGTAACAACACAACTACTGACCCTCACACTCCTACAAGTGTGACAATTCAGACTATTCCAAGCCTCCAATTCTATAAGAACGGTCTGGGCGGAAGATAATAGTCGTTTTTAATGTATATTGAATTAGTAATTGACTGTTGTGGTCATATCTAATTAGCCAGGTAGCCCACCTTGCGGCAGACTATCACAAGCAGTGTTGACAATTAAGTGCCAGGGCCGAGTACCGGAAACCCTAGGCACAAATTAAACACTGGAATCCTGTCTTTCCCAGCTGAGTACATTGAGTGGTCCTGGGCACCTTTAGTTTCATGTGTTTCGAGTTCTATGTCCTATAAAATCTGTAGCACGTAAAAGCGATTTAAATGCCACTATAGCATGCTAAATGAACACGGGCATTTAAAGCAGGTTGCAAAGAGGCTGAAATATCTCTAGATGTTTAAATCAAAATTGAAAACTATTTCTTCACTGAACAAATTGGGCGCCTCTGCGTGATTTAATTCATGATGTACCGTGCTTCTAATTTAATTTTTCTGCGAGGGAAATGAATCTGGCAGACACCATTAAAATGATCACATTCCTGCCCGTGATTACAGATTTCATGCCTTGGTTTAAGCAATTCCAAAGTCATTTAAATATGTTATCCATCTCAAACCAGATGCAAATGAGAACATGCTTTACATTTAGGATATATTTATTTCTGTGGGACTTTTATAGAGTGTCTGCGTGCTGCCTTCCTAGTGGTTTGGGACGCTCTGAAGCGCTATAAACTTACAGGAATACAACAAAAACAGTAAGGGAATTCAAAGAATGAAGGCATATGCTCTGTGTGTCATAGGGTAGGAGCATTGTTTCTTCTTTGCCTGAACCTTGTGTGTACTTATGCATGTCATGTGACCTCAGTGGGTGTCCATCCCCGGTCCAGCAGGGTTCGATCCATGCAATATTTCCAGGATAGCAACAATGAATGCATTTACATGCAGTGTATCTAAGTGGGACTCATTTACATAGCCAGTCAGGGGTCAACTTGAAAAAGGGGCCTGGCCCAGCTCTCCTGGACCAGTATTGGACACCCCCTGGTTTAGCCTCATTAGCGACTCGCAACAATAAATCTATTAAACTTGTCCGCATACATTTTGACTCTTCCCTGTGCTGCCAGGGAGTACATAGAGGGACATCGACTATCGCCAGTGCTTTAAATGGGCCAGTACTGGCAGGTACTGAGTACTGCACTACTTTATTTTGAGAGGGAGAGTACCTGCACTTCTCTGCAGATGTACAATACTTTTCATTGGAGAGTACTGACACTTCACAGAAGCAAGAGGTACTCTCATATAGGGTACCTGCACTTCTATTTTTCCATTTCAAACACTAACCATCACCCTTTTTGTTTTGTTCCTTCATCACCTCGGTATTTCATATCATCCCAGCATGTGGCGTCAATTACCGCCTTTATGTAAGTGATATCCTATGAGATACTGTGATAGTAACACCCATAGGTCTCGCCATGGCCGTCTTTGACACTGTTTGCGCCCCAAGCGACAATCATTTTTGACACACCTCATGACCTCCTCCTCGGGCTCCCTCACTACCACTGGACAAAAGTGCCCCTCATCTCTCCATAGCCCCTCTCTCACATACATTTAATTTGGCAAAAGCTGACTTTATTAATAGCAATGTATATCTACCCACACACACCCTTTTCAGCAAAATTAGGAATAGATACTGAAAGACTGGGGTAGAAAAACATAACATCCTAAACTATTTTATGCCGTTTGTATGCAGCTCTTTGATGATAGTTAGTAACTGTCGCTGTTCTATATTAGCAGTGGCGGCTTCTGGCATTCGTTAGTGGTGGAGCGGGGGAGGGAATACAAACAAAATGGAACATAATTAAAATAAATAAAATTGCACATACCTGACGCTTCAACGGGTGCCGCCTCGCTCCTATCTGCCTATCGTCGACTCCAGCTGCACACTGCGCAAGCTCCCAGATGCCAATCCCAGCGCTTCTCTCATGCTGGTGATATTATTCCGAGGGACCTGTAACAAGAGAGCAGGCCTTTAATGGCCGGTATCGCCCTGCTATGGTGGGCTCTAAAGCTATTAGAACATTTGCCCCATGAGAGCATAATGTTATCATTAGAAAAACAAATCTAAAGAGAAAATCAAAATGTTTCACTCCAACATTTCTTGAAAAACAAGCATCATTTGTCTTTACTGAAAATATCGTAAATAATGGTCCGTCGTCTGGAAGAAATAGGCATCCCGGCCCATGCCTTAATATGGCTTGCCTCATTCTTGGAGAAGTGGGGCTTTCAAGTTAGTGAGGGGCCTTTTCTTTCAGCAAGTCATCAGCTGAAGTGTGGGGTACCACAGAGTTCTTCCCTGAGCCCCACACTTTTTAATGTTTATGTCCGCCATTAGCCCCTTGGCCGCGGCGGTAATTCCGCCGCGGTGCTGGGGGGGCCGCGCGACGCTGTCCTGCTTGTGACGGAACCACTCCGTCACGAGCCACGGTGGCGCTGTGCTTGTGACGGAATGGTTCCGTCACGGCCCCGCCCGCTCAATAGAATGCGCCACGCAGGTGCAAAATTGATGCCGCGCAGGCGCGGCGGCCGGGCCGTGACGGAACCATTCCGTCACCAGCACAGCACCACCGTGGCTCGTGACGGAATGGTCCGTCACGAGCATGCAAGGGGTTAATCTTACATGGACGATACCCAATTGATTGTCTCCCTATCGCCTGATACAGGTTCCATATCTATGAATCTTAACAGCTGCTTAGAGAAGGTTTCCAATTGGATGGCAGCCAGCTCCTGAAAACTGAATGGGGAGAAAACAGAGGTTATGGTGTTCGGCAATAACCCCACACTCTGGGAAAAGATCAACTGGCCACCCTCCTTAGGAGAGCCTCATCCCCCAAGCCAGAAGTCAGGGACCTAGGGATCACTTTAGACAAGAACTCTCCATTGCATCTGAAGTAAAAAAAAAAGGGGCGGGCAGTTGCTTTGGCCTTTGGGAGTCTTGAGGAAGACTCTGAAATGGGTCTTGATGGAGCCAAGAAAAACGGTGATCCAGGGACTAATCCTTTCTCGCTTCGACTACAGCAACCCACTGTACCTGGCAGTCCTCTGTCAGCCATTAGAAATCTCCAATCATCCAGAAAACCGGGCTTGCATACTGCTAGGAATTCCCAAAACACACTCGGCACACAAAGCACTTAAAACCCTCCATTTGCTGCCCATAAGTTGCAGAATACAGCTCAAGGCACTCTGCACCACCAACCAGGCTAAATACATGTTCTCCATCAGCTGATCACCTGATACCACACCAACAGGGCTCTTAGGTCCAACAATCTTGACCTTCTTGTCATTCCCAGAGTCAAAAAGCCAGAAGTAGAGGTCGCTCTTTTACATTTCTTGCACTGGAGCTCTGGAACTCTTTGCCTTTTAGTCTGAGAATGGAAGAAAAATTTATGAGTTTTTAAAAGAAACAAAGAACTTACCACTTCCCTTGATTTCCTCATTCTATTTCACTCTTGCTATATTTGTTAGCTCTTATAAAACTGGTGAATAGAATGGTAAGTACCATGTTACGTGCGGACCACTGCTAAAAAAAAGTCAGCGGTAAGTTCCACCTTCCAAGGCCCGCATTCCATGCAGGACGCGCAACCTGGAACTTACCGCTGAGACACTGCGGTGCATTTGAAGTCCATCACGTGAGCAGGAGTACTCCGCGCGTCCCTGGAAGTGTACCTGACTGGATCTGGGCGTGCTACACAGGGGACCTTCCAAGCACATGAACACAGTAGGTAGTGTAACATTGTGTTTAATTCAGTATCACTTAGGGGAGGGCTGCACCCACTCTGCTAATGAGTAAGTCCTGTTTTTCACACTGCAACAATATCCACTGATGTGTTACAATCCCAGCAAGCACAGACTCTTGGCTCAGCAAGCCCCCAGCAAGGAAGGAGTTTTACCATTGGATGAGTCAGCTGGCTGGTGCCTAAGCTCGAGGAATTCTGGCAGACTTAATTGAGCAGCTGGTTGAATTATAGCAAACAGTAGCAATCATGCATATTAATTGGGATCGGAAAAGGCTGCAATCTGTGTACTGCTGTTTGGGAAATTTCACATTATGTGTTGCCTCCAGTAGATTGATGACTTTGGTCTCTGAGGCTCTCCGGTACTTTTTAATAATAATAAAAAAAAATGCAAACAAACTATTTGCTTATCTTGCTTTTTTGGACGTCTAGAGCACAGGAATATTCTGGCTGGGTCTTGCAAATGGCGCAGTGGGGCATTCCAAGAGCAAACCACCCCCTTCTGTTCAGAAGTGGAGAAGTGTGGCTCACTGGTTAGAAGCGGCAGACCCTGAAGTAGAGATCGGCCTGGGACCAGGGTTCAATTCCCGACGCGGCAGGGTCTTGGGTCAATGTCCGCGGACTCGATAATTCTCTCCGAGGTGCCTACGCTAACCATGGGTCCCACTCTGCAACTCTGGGCAATAGCTTGCTTAATCTCCACATCGGCCCCATCAACGCCGGGGATGCCTGGTTTCACCATGGGGGTGCCCAGAAGGGACCATCTCACAGGGAAAGCCAGGACGGGTTCCCCAGCGGTATACAGCGCCAGGACACTCCGAGATGGAGTAACAGTGCGCTTTACAAGTATACTTACCTTACCTTCTGCAACTCGCCTCCCTGAAATTCAAATCACAAATAGGACATGAGGAAATCTATGAACTGGACATTTTTTCCCAATAATTTCTATAGATTCCTGCATTTTTCGCGATTCAAACAACCAAGCCTTGGGAAATTACTGTTCTTTTGTTCAACTCCTACATTATCAACATTCCCCAGGGCTAGTACATACACGCGCATTTTCATTGTTAAAAACAACAAAACACAGAGCCCAGGGCCGAAAATTCTATCCAGTGAAATAACATTTGGACAACTGCCTTTTACACAGACCACGGCTTCCACTTAAACCTTATTGGAGCATATAATGCTAAATTTCTATGCTTCGAACACACAGTTTTATACACGTTTTTTCAGTGCATAAGAACACGTGATCGAAACTATTGGCTTTGAGTGAAACCTGCCTAACGCATAGATTGTCTTGTGAAAAAGAATGGGAGATGCCTTCGAAAGTAGTTGGTAAAGTGAAAACCAATGCTAAATTCATTAGCTTCCTTGGTTTTATTCTTTGTTGTGCCACATTTTAAAACGCAGCTTCTCTTACTACAACATGCAGGTAAATGTACGACAGCAAACAAAATGGCTTCCACAATTCAAAAGTGAATGAAACTGAACAGCCATGTTCAATCAATCAATCAATCAAGCATTTGTAGAGCGCACTATTTACCCGTGATGGTCTCAAGGCGCTATGGGGTGCGGAATGCTGCTACTGTTCAAAAAGCCTGGTCTAGATGAGTCTTCTGAAGGTCAGTAGGTCTTGGGTCTGCCGTAGGCAGATAGAGGGAGGGTGTTCCATGTCTTGGCGGCGAGGTGGGAGAATGATCTGCCGCCGGCGGTCACTCTTCGGATGCGGTTATTGTGCTCATTCAATTATTATCAAAATGAACTCTAATTTCAAAATGAAAATATATCAGTACATGATAAGGTACACTCAGGCAATAGCATGTTCAAAGTGAAGTAGCACTACAGTAAAATAGAGTAAATCAACTACAATGTCTAAAGCGGTTTATCTTTTTCCTCTTTTTTTCTCCATGTGAAAGATATTTTTGTGTGTAGTATTGTGTTGTATTGTAATTGCATTTATATAGCACTTACTACCCCTGACAAGGTGCAACGTGCTTTTTCAGTGAGTAGCACGCTATTCCAAAAACAAAAAAAGGATTCATGTTGAATTAGTCTAGGGGAATATGAAATTAATTTGAGCGGGGGACATTTGAGTCTGTTAGTTGGACTGAAAAGGATAGTGGAGGGATAAGCCCTACATTACACCGTTTGAAAATATGGGATAACCGGGAAACTTTACCACCCCACGTTCCTATCCAACTTGGATATGTAGACCAACATTTCACAGGATGTATGAGCGAAGAGGGTGTGAATAGTATGATTGTTTGTGAAGTTGCAGCTTTGTTGTGTTAAAACCCTGGTCTTAAGTTGGCGAAATGAGGAGAAATGCATTATTTCTCCTCGTTTTTGCTTTTTCCATATTTGCTGCCTTGTGCAGCACACATGGAAAAAGCAAATTCCATATATTGTTTTTGTACAGGAAGGTGTCCGTTCCTGTACATAAACAATCCTTTAAACAAAATGCAACTTTGTGACTTTCATGTGTGCTGCATGAAGCAGCACACATGACAGTGACAGAATGGCATGTTAGGATTGTTTATGTGCAGGAAGGGACACCTTCCTACACATAAACAATCCTCTCCTGCACGCAGACACCCTTGCACTAAGGTGCAAGGGTGGCTGTGTTGGCGCTACACTGCTAAGTGTAGCGCCATTACAGGGGGAAACACAAGACTGCACCATATCGTTGTAAATATGGTGCAGCCTTGCATTTCAAATGTGGCGGAGAGAGGCGTTAAGTCAGAGAAAGGTTAACGCCTCTCTCCGCCACTTCCTCGTACATATCCCCCTCAGCGCCTTTCTGCCCTACCAATTAAGCTTTGTGAATTGGTCCTTCCCGTCCAATATCGGTCTGGCCTGAGTCTTGTACCCGATCCGCCCTCATGCCATTTGGAATATCAGTCCGGCCACTGGATGTACGTAGTGGTAGAGACCCATAATTTAATAAACAAACAATAATGGTCCTCTGTCTGTTTAGTGCATTGCTGTAATAAAATACCATGATGGGCAGCAAGTTGGTATTGGTAGTCACTTACACTAGACTGCTTACAATGTCTCTGCAGCCCAAAGCTGGAGATTGTTTTACTTCCTCAACACAAATTCCAAGTGCTTTTGATATGTCTGCACCAGGACGATCCCTCGTGTTCAAGGGAGTATGGCACCCATGAATATTTACCACCCATTAATGCAGGGTGTAATGTTACTGCTGGTTAATAATAACCTGGTGGTGATTCCCTCGTGTCCGAGGCAATATAACACCATGGGTCTCAATGAAGAATATTTACCACCCACAGTGTGGGTGGTAAGTTCCTGCCGGGCTGGGATTCCCTGGTTGTAATACCTCTTTAGGGAGTGCTTCAATGTAGAAAAGCCCTCTATGACCAGGCAAACAAAACAGCAGACCATCTTTTTACCAGGGCCGGACTGAGAACCAAAACCGGCCCTGGCATAGTGCTTGGCCCCCCCACGGGGGGGTTGGGGGTACTGCCGAGCTCTTTGCCGGGGCTGGTTTTCGGCTGATTTTGTTACAGGGCTGCAAAAACGCCCTGTAACAAAAATGGCCCCCAGGGGCCCAAAACCGGCCCCAACCCGTGCGGCGCACCGGGGGATTGCCCGGTGCCCGCTACGGCCAGTCCGGGCCTGCTTTTTACTGCCCAACTCCAATATCTTCCCACGGTTCCTGTTCCCTACCAGGTGTTTTTTTCAAGCGGTCCTGCCTCTCACATTCAGTTTCCTTTAAGCGGTCCTGTTTTTTTCAAGGTTCCTGTCCCAGCCATGCGTCTTTTTAAACAATGGTATGTTTTAAACCCATTTGGCAGTTCAGTAAAGGGTAAATTGCAAAATTAGTTTAGAAATCTATATCCAATCACAATTTAAAAGGGGTATGCTTAGGATGTCCCTACCAAATTGTGATTCAGTATGCAATGCACCAATGGTTTATGGTTTGCTTTTGCATTTTCTGTTGCAAACCGAACTTATTAATTTCTCAAAGGTGATGGTATACCCTTACTCTTTGTGAAAGTTGGTAAAAGTTTGTTTGCAATTTGGCAGAGGATAAGGAGATATCTACTAACTTGAAAATAAACGTTTTTGTAACCGCAGCTTCATTCCTTTAAGGAAAATGGGCTGCATTTAAAATAAATACATACTTTACAAAGGCATTCACAGACATTGTGGTCTCCTGACCCTAGCAGGCCACCATCCTTGTGATGACCTCCAATCAAGTGACAGACAATTTACAACCTATCTTTTGCATATTAATGAGGTAGGTAGAATTGCAATTCACTCCAAACCCTTTTTTTGTGATCGAACCTGTAACTACACAAATCAGTTTGCAGAATCTAATTTTTTTCAAAAACATTCTTTGCGCAATTTGTAACTGCTTTTTGAAAATTAAATGTTAACACATCTGGCCACCAAGTGACTTAGAGATGCCTGTATGCGAATGCAAAGTGTGTGGATACCCTGAAAGTCAACTGACATGAATTAGGCCCCCTAGACCCTGATATAACTAACTGCTGCTCATTCAAGGAACGATCATTGATTAAGTACAAGTGCTGCATTGTATGACCTGTGCATTGTGTATTTATTTGTTAATGTGTGTTTTCTTTAATTTACAGGTGTAGACTTTAAAATGAAGACTATAGACGTGGATGGTATCAAAGTCCGGATACAGATTTGGTGAGTGACCACTAATCTCGTCCTGGTTTGCATGCACTGGGGCACTGTTTGGCTCAGCTACTGAACCTGCACCTTTATTTCATAATGTGATCTGTGACTTTGTTGTGTGCTTCTGATGGTTTTATGTGTAAACCTTCCCAAATCAATCAATCAATCCGAGAATTTGTGGAGCACACTACTTACCCGTGAGGGTCTCAAGGCGCTGTGGGGGGGCGGTAGGGGGTTTGGGGTGCTGCTACTGCTCAAATAGCCAGGTCTTGAGTAACTTCCTGAAGGTTAGTAGGTCTTGGGTCTGCCAACTGTGCATTCCCGGCAAGGCATTCTAGGTATGGCCAATGGGGATTTCAAGAGAGGCCCTAAACACCAGAAAAGCCTGCAGGGCTGGAGCTGAGCCAGTCATATGTGCAATCCCTGGACCCTTTTTTCTGGAATACTCAGCCTTCGTGGACCTTACCCCAAATTCTAGCCCTAGTTTAACCTTTACTAATGCAAGCCTAACTCCCAGACTCAAACATAATATAACCCTAAATAATAACCTTACCCTAGTCCTTTCCTTTATCCTACTATAACCCTAATCCTGCCACTATCCCTTACCATGGTCTATTGTATACAGTTACAATACTGTCAGCATGCTTTTGGTCAAGCCGTTGCTCACGATTGGTCGGCTTGTCTATCGCATTTGCTTTTATTCGATAGCTTTTCTTCCTCTTACTGGTTGTTCCTTCCCTGCCGCTTAGCTTCTTTACCATGTTTGGGATTTGGATGACTTGTATCCTTCCACTGCTGACATCAGGGATCTACTTTCTTCCTACCAAGACTCCATGGGAGTCTGTGTTTTTCTGTTCTCTCCAGATTGCCTTCCCAGTGTGACACCCAGTGGCGTAGCGCACAATGATGGAGCCCCTGAGTCTCCCGTATCTCACAGATATTCATTAGCTCTGGGCTGAATTAGCCCCCCCTTAGTCTTTGGAGGGGCGGCGCAAAGGCTTGCAACCCCACCCCACACCACCCCCTGTGCCGCAGGGGCTGCTTGGGCATGTGTTAAGCACCTGATGATACACGCATGCTGGACTTCTGGTTGCACGTTTACTGACACATGACTGTATCACAACACACTCTACTCTGTCACAACACACTCAGCAGTGCAAGAGGAGACCGACCCGGAGAAAGGAGAAAGGTACTGTTAAGAGCATACCAGTGAAGATGGGACGAAACGGTGGCATAGCTAGACCTTTGGCTGTCCATGGCGGTCCCTCCGTGTGCCACCTTGCGGCGGCCTCATTGAAGAGCAGGGGGCGGGGAAGATGCTGGCGAGATTCCTCTGGTTGCCACCCCACGACGGCCGCATTGGAGATCAGGGGGTTCTGGCAATTGCCGCCCAAGACGGCAGGTAAGAGCGGGAAGGGCAGCAGACCGCCCCCCACATTGCTACGCCACTGGGAAGAAACATAAAGCAATATCTTTAAAAATGGAAAAATAGAGAGCTCTGAACATATGGACAGGGATACAAGCATTGGCAATAAAAAAGCTTGCCTTCCTTTCCTTTATATTCATATAAAATGTGTTGGAGTCTGCTTTTTTCAAGGGCGAACTGCTCCATAAATTGACCTGCCTCCCCTGCTGGCCAAGAACACTCACTGAAGGGTTCACATTGTTTTTTTATTAACACTACTTAAACCTTTCTAGAGCAGCCCTAAGCAGTCCCACCCACTGTGCAGCAGCTCCCATTTACCAAAATAAACAGTTTTTAGGTCTCGCCTGAGACAGCCATCCAAGACATTTTGTTAGCTTAAAGGGGACGTAGTTCCCGCCCTTTTCTTACCATTGGCTGGCTTTATTATCACTCCTATTTGCTGGCTCCCATTTTACTTGCTCTCCATGTTTTCCTCCTCACCCCTGGAACTGCTTCCTTTGTTTCTGAGTGTTCTTCTGCTGTGTGCGATTTAGTTCTTCGTCTAAGTCACGTTCCATTCTTTTGCTTTCACCCACTCCTCCCTCATTATTTACTTTTCCAAAATATAAAAACTTCACTTTGCTAGTGATCTGGTTTTCTCCATATTTTTAGAGCCTCATAAAAACCCCATTTCTAAAATCTAATGTAAATCACATGTTGCGGCATTCATTAAGGGTGCAGGTGTTCGTAGCTCATGTTCGTCTTTGTTCCGTTCTGTGCTTTTGCGTTCTTCCAATCCCCTCACTTGTTCTTTCAAGAATTAAAAAAAAATCACTTTGGCAGTAAACCACTTTCCTCCTGCCATTCTTTGTAGAGCTGCACAACAACAAACAGATTAAAAATCTACATAAGATGCATGTTGCAGCAGTCACTCAGAGTGCGAGTGTTTGTAGCTTGTCCTCGTCTTGGCCCCATTCCATGCCTTTTCTTTCAACCGCTCCCGTACTCTACAATGACAGGTCATACCATGCTATACAATGACACACCATACCATACTATACAATGACAGGACATATCATACCATACTATATTATACAATGACAATTCGTACCATGTCATATCAGGCCAGACTATTCAATGACTGGCCATACCATACCATGAAGACCATACCATACCATGCTATTCAAGGACAGGCAACTTCCTACCATACCATACTATATTATACAATGACAAGTCATACCATACCATACGAAACAATGACGGGTCATACCGTACTTACAGTGCACAACTTTTATAGACCTATGAAATACAGATATCGCGTTTGAGAACGTGTTTGTCCTTCTTGTCACTGCAAAATGGACCTCCTCGAAAATAAACTTCCTGTTTGAAGTATCCACTGCTCTTCTAGCTTAAACCTCTCTGAAAGACACTTAGCAGATAAACCTTGCCTTTGATGAAGAATGTGTTTCTTGATTAACAATAAAGTATAAGGCCAATCTAAAGATAGGCCAGAACCCTTTTTTGAATATTGGAATGGTGAGTCGGGGGCATTAGGCAAAAACAATTACTCACAGGAGTAATCTAAAAGACAGTTCAAGAACAATCCCTGATTCCTGTAAATGGACAAAAGCATACATCCAAGAAAAGAAGAATTATTAGATTTCATTGGTGTCTAACCACTGCACTGTGTATCTGCAATTAATGAATAAGAAAAATGGAGGGTGCGCTGCACCGCAGCCGTCAGTGCCCGCGCTGGGTGGCGTCTGGGAGTACAAGAATTGTTCTGAATTATGTATTGTATATGAATAAGACCACAGTGATCACCTGTTTATTTATTGTATTGATTGCCCCAGGTTCCTAATTGTTTACAGTGCATCCCATGTTTCAGTGTACATTGTTTACAAATATGACATGCCTGTTCTAAGCCTCTATAGTCTGAGGCAACCAACATCTCCTTCGACTCTTCTCTGGACATTCTCTCCACTGGTGCTTCTAAATATATATATATATATATATATATATATATATATATATATATATATATATATTCACTGAAAAAACCATAGGTTTAACACCAGTTATAGTTAGCTGGGAATTTTACTGACATAAAACCATTGAAATTCCCACGTTATAGTTAGTTGGACTCACTATAACTTGCGCGTGCAATGCACTGCTGATGACGTCACATATTACATCACTCATGACATGGTCAGTGACATCACTCATGACATCACTGATGACACCATCCAGTGAATGTGTCTTTCTGAAAAATAAATATGTTTTATATATGTATATGTAAAAGTTGATGGAAGAATAAATGTTTAAATAAGTGTCTAAATGGATGTTTTTAAAAAGAAAATTTGATTGGTTAACTGGCTTATTAAGTGTATCTTAGTGAATACATATATTAGTGAGCAATGTTTAAATATTTAAATATATGTATTAGTGTTTCACTTTGTGTATAAGTGGCTGCATGGGTTGGTGAGTAGCTACATGTGTATGTATATGGGTTATTAGATGTTTTTTTAGTATCAGTATGAGTGTCTGTATGGTTTGGTGGGGGTATTACATAGCACATAGATGCATGAATGACTGACTCTCTGTTTGTATGTGTTTTGAAGACAGCATATGTGCAGGACTGTATGGGTGGATGAGTGTGTATATGTGTGTGTTAGTGAGTGAATGACTGTCTCACTAGTGTCTTTATCAGTAACTACATATGTTTTAATGTAGTATATGTGAATATTGATGTATATAAGTGAGTATATGTGAGAGTAAGAGATTGTAAGAGTTCCTGTTTAAATAAGTATGTGTTTCTATAAGTGATTGTTTAAGAGAGTAAGTATGTGTAAGTTTCCTTAGAAGTAAGGTGGTAGTGTGTGTATAGCTGTATATGCAAATAAATGGATGTTCAATAGTTTATTTGCATGTGTGAGTATGTGTGTGAGTAACTTTTGGATGACTGTTGGTGTGTAACAGGATGTATAGGTGTATCACTACATATGATGAGTGAGTATATGTATGAGTGACTATATAGAACTGTTGGTGAATGAGTGGATGTGTATATAGATGGTGGAATTACTGAATTGGTTGTTGTAACTGGTATGGATATCTCACTTTTTTTGAAAATTGTATTTTCTATTTTTGAATATGTGTTTCAAGGGTTACATTACAGTGAAAGGAGGTCTGTCACTCTGTCACAAGGATAGTGTCATCAGTGATGTCATGAGTGATGTCACTGACCATGTCATGAGTGATGTAATATGTGACGTCATCAGCAGTGCATTGCACGCGCAAGTTATAGTGAGTCCAACTAACTATAACGTGGGAATTTCAATGGTTTTATGTCAGTAAAATTCCCAGCTAACTATAACTGGTGTCAAACCTATGGTTTTTTCAGTGAATTTAATAGGTTTTTTAAATGTTAATTCCTAACTATAACTGGTGTGAAACCTATGGTTTTTTCAGTGAATTTCATAGGTTTTGTAAATGCTAATTCCTAACTATATATAGGGCCTCAAACCTATGTTTTTTTCAGTGAATTTCAAAGGTTTTTTAATAGCAAAATTCTATAGCTATGAAATATAATATTTTTTATAATGAATCCTATATTGTATATTTATGTAATACTATTTTTTTATGTATATTGTTCATGGTTTTTTTTTTTTTTGCTTTGGAGCGCTCCCGGTGCGCGTACCGGTGAGCGCACCGGTAAGCACAGTGTTGCGGCGCGCCCCGGTGCGCGTACCGGTGAGTGTCCCGTTATCGCTATTGCCGCGAATGAAAACATCATCGTGACGCACGGCGTAAGCGCACCCGGAAGCGCCCGAGCGCATACGATCGCGCTGCGCTACGCGCCCCTGGTCGCGACCCGGGGCGCGTAGCGAAAGCGCGTCTGGTCATGTGACCTGAAAATAACACTTTTCATTGGTTCAGAACAGTTTTTTTTCCAAATGAGGAAAGCCCCCACCTTTTTCCCTCATTCTTACTTTGTACTTTGACTAAGGAAGACCTGTCTGTAGTAATGGCTACAGTAGCAGCAGCAGCAGGAGCACCTCAACCACCACCACCACCACCACAAGGACCACCACAGCACCACAGTGGTGGTGAAGAAGAAGAAGAGGAGGCGGAGGAGGAGGAGGAGGAGGAGGAGGAGGAGGAGGTTCCTGCCTGAAGATAATACCCCCTATAAACCTAAGGAGCACTTTGTGTGGGAGTTTTTTTAAATCCCAAGGGGAGAAAAGAAAGTAAATGCTGCAAAAGTGACATGTCTCATTTGTGGCACTGTACTTTCCAGGGGGAACCCTGCAAAAAAATATTCTTTTGGCAACCATACTATGCTTCGCCATATGCAACGCAGGCACCCAAACAACTATGCTGCGGCAGAGGTCAGAGAACTGACCAGAAACCCTCCCCAATCTTCTCCCAGCACCTCCAGAAGCAATCAACCCACTCCATCGGGTCCAGAGACTAGGGAGATGGTCCCAAACATCCAACGCCAGTTTGGAAATTTTAAAATAGTTTGTATATTTTGCGGGACTACAATTTCCTATGGAGAACAAAGTATTAAACTAATCAACCGTGCTGGAGACAACCACAACTGCAGAAAGAAACCTTAATTTTTTCCTGATTTTTTTTTTGCTCCAGTTGAGCCGTTTACAATTCACTGTTTTTTGTTTGTCCCCATAAAAATTACAAAAAAAATATAAAATTGTTCATAAAAGCCAAAAACAATAAAAAAATATAAAACAACAAAAACAATAAAAAAAAACAGTTCTTTTTAGAACTACCTCCAATTTGTAAAAAAATGCTACATTTTTTAAAAACTCTGTAATTCTTTTTTCTCCAGGGTACGCTCCCCGGTGCGCGTACTGGGCGCTCCCCCCGCGAAAATCGCAAAAAACATTTTTTGCCCCGCGGAGCCCTTTTATGGCCCCCACATCAAACCTAGCGGGTCAGGGGGGATCTACCCTGCCCCCTTTTGGTCATTTCCCCCTTTGTTTTTGCCACCTCTTGTGTCTCGATCCTACCGAGACACAAGATGGCGGCCGCTCCGGACTGTTTGGAATGTTGACAGACACCCGAGAGCCAATCAGCTTTCCGCTCGCGTACTCGCGTAGCGCGCTGGTACGCGCCCCGGTGCGCGTACCGGGCGCTTATATAGATATATATATTTTTTTTAACCTAAATTACTCAAAATCCACTGGAGCACATATCTTGAGACATAGCAAAGGCACATCGGGCTACCAGTCCCTACAATTTTGCCAAGTTTGGTGGAAATCCATTCAGCCGTTCGGGCTAAAAGTGATTCCAACCGCCCTATGGAAATTAACATGGGGAAAACATGTTTTGGGACCCCCTTTTATCTCGGCCCCCGCTTGACGAATCCCCCCCAAACTTTCAGGGAAGGAGCGAAGCAGAGCTGGCCATTTTCCTGGAGAAATTCAGCCAATTCCGTCCATCAACGCCAAAGTTATTCCCAATAGAATGTTGCGGATTTCCTATGGAAACTAGATCCTAACTATAACTACCTACTGCAAGCCTTTCTCCTGTTGGTAAGAAAAGCTGTCTCCAATTAAACAACCAATTCAAGCAATCCTTCATTTTCTATTTGCATAATTTATTTCATCACCAGCCCCTTTCCTGACCGAGAAAACAATTCTGGTAGAACATTTGCCAAACAGGCTCTATCACAGACCATGAGACTGCCTGAAGAAAGCAAGAATCCAAGGTTCTCGGTCACCTTTCTGCTGATATACCATAATAGTCTCCCTACCCTTGGACTAGGGCTGCCTCTTCTTCTGTGTCCTCTGTGTCTATGAAGGAAAACCCCATGTGCAGCCTGGGACTGCAGAAAGGAACTTTATCCTACGCCAGGCAGAGAGAGAGTGACCTTTTCTGGGTGTAGTCTGGAAATCAACCCACCATCTCCTGGTCCTTCCAAAAGCAGCTGGACTATAAGCATGCTTGATTGAACTGTCACCAGTATCCAATTTTGCAAAGGTATTTACACATTTGGCAAGTTCCTTTAATTATGTCCTCCAAAATTCCTCAAAACTTCCTCTAAATTTCCTCAAAATGATGTCCTCAAATCTTCCTCTAAACAAAGTCTGAATACCGGTGGACCCTCTTCTACCACATCACATAGCTTCGGATCAACTCTCGAAAGATTTATCGTTCGACGCTGTGACATTATAGAAGCATTAGCTTTCCCTAGTAAACACATTGGCCTCTCTTTTAAGCTTCAAAGCCACTCAATGATCACAGCAATCCCTTTAATGAAGACCTCCTATGTCATCTATACATTCGTGGCCACTAGGCCCAGAACACCTAACGTTTTAACTTAATGAGCATTCAGGAATTTCTCTAAATCTTTCTTATATCTTTTGCCAATGTCCACATGTATTTCACCAACTTAGACTCCATGTCTGGTGTAAACAATGTGTTCCTTTTTTCCTTTTCCGGTGGTTTCGTCAACTTTACTCTCATGTCTTCTGCCACATGTTCCATGGGTCACTAGTTTTATGTCTTTATGTGGTGAGTGTCCCTGCCTTGAACATGCGATTGTCAAGCTTATCTTGCACTAACTCGATCTCCTCTTTAGCAGACTTTGCTTTCTTGTTTACCTTCACGTTCTCACTTTCGTTGACAATTTCATAATCTGTGTCAACAACTCCTCTTCATCTTCTTCTGCAAGTAGGCAAGCCTATACTCTTTTTTTTTTTTTTGGAGTTCCCAAGTACAGGATCCTCTGAAGTTTCTGTTATTCGTGCACACTCTTTTTAAAATTCTTATTCATGTTTTAGCTTCATCTGGCTCTTCTGAAAAAAATCAAAATCCATCTTTAACTTTCCCTTTTAAAACTGATTTTTTTAATAGTTATTCATCTATTTTGACAGATTCCCCTAAAAGCAGCTGTCACTAACTTTGAAACCATTTGTGTCCTATCATCAGCCAACACATTCTTCAACTCTTCTCTGGACATTCTCTCCACTGGTGCTTACTAACTAGAGGCAGATAAGTCTCCATCAGTTGCAGGGGCCTGCATTCTGAAAATTCAAAGTCTTTTAACTTCTAAAAAGTCTAATGTTCTAAACTTTCTTGGTAAACTAATGTTTACTTTTTGTCTTGACTGAAGCCCAAATGATCATGTAGCTAATCTTTACCCTGTTAAGCATACCTAAAATGACCAACTACAAGTTAATTTTATCCCTTAAAAAGTCACCCATGATGGCCGCTGATAAAGTTCTTTATCTATCTCTGACCTAAACACTTTCAAAGACTCCCGCCACATTCAAGGGAGCACAGTCCATTGGGGATTAGGGATTTTAACTCTCATCTCACTTGCACTGCCTGAGACCAGAAAAAGGTAACGGAGTCCCGGATTATCCCCTGCCTATCGCTGTGCACTGTTGGTACACTAAGAAAGCGACTTGCAGATGTAGGATAAGTGCCAAAGGCACTCTCAAACAATGAAGGATTTACACAAGGCAGCTGGCCACAAGACTAAAATAAAGGTAAGAAATGAGAAAATCCATTTTAACAAAAAAAACTACCAAGCACATTTGTAAAAGGAGGCCAGACTCAGTCTGACATTAATAGTCAAAATAAGACTTAAATCAGTGGTGTCGACCCACTGTAGAGTAAACCTAGAACTTAAACGTGGCTAAACGTTTAAACAGAAGCTTTTCTGTGCCGAACAGTGACCATTGTATTGTTGGGACTCACGTGATGTTAACTCGTTGACCATGCTGCTGTGGCAACCTTGGGCACCCTCATTATATTAGCCATGGCTGAACTATCGGGCCTTTATGTGATCTTATTTTTAATAACGCATTGTGGCTACCCTGTATGCCCTTCTACAATTGCTTTTACTGTCTACTACTGGGTACTGGTCCATACTGTTTGAAGCAAATCCTTTTGAGCCCAGATTTTACTTCTGAAAATCAGATTTACTCATTGAAGTCTGCACTGTGTCCTGCACTTCAGTCCTGATGATGACCTTGAAAGAAATCCGTAAGGTCGAAACGTCTTCAACAGTACAACAAACAGAATGGGCCTCCCTACATTAACTGAAGGACTGAGCTGTGGATTCCAAATAGTCTCCACTCAGCTATATTATTCTGACCGAGGTCGTTTGCTTCCTGCATGCATATGTGTGTTCACTGATAATGTTGTTTTCTACTGTGTGATCACTGGATGCACTGAGCACTTGGTTATTTGTTATGTTACAGTTTTTATGTGTGGTATTTAAGGATTTATTACAATGCTTTTTAATTTAGGGGCTAGTTTCTATTTTTTACATTCTACTTTGGTTGTAAGGACCACTTGAATTTGCTTTTAAATAAGAAAAGTACACTAAATGAGACCTAAAATTTAGAGGAAACAATAGAAGCAAATATGTGAAGAATGTGAGGAAAAATAAAAGGAACAAAAGCATTGCAATGCATCCATCACTGGGAATTGCCTCCTTATACATGATTCAAACAAGTATTGACATCACAGGAAAAGAGTCTGATTCACTTCAAATCATGAACTCTGGATAAACTCTTCACACTATCTTATGCTGATGCTTCCAATGACCGGTTAGGTCTTGGCACCAATGTAACATTTATATATCCAGACACTGCCTCGTATGCCATGCACCCAGTGCTTAATTTGAGCTGGTGCTTTCCAGTGCTCGGCACCAGCACTTAATTGTCAACACCGGCGCTTGTAACGGTCTGCCAGAAGGTGGCACTGTCTGGCTAATTTAGAGCTGACCACAACAACAATGAATTATACGCCTTGAGCTTGCACCTAAAGTAACAAATTAGATCACATTGGAAAACTTTAACAATCCCTATAAGTTCAGCTAAGTTAACCCATCAAGAAGAGACGCACCCAATTCTTGAGTCTACAAATTGTAGGTAGTTCTCTTCCAAAACAAGATGTGGCATCTTGTGCTGGTTCTTGATAATCCGAAAATTGGGAGCAAAGAGGACCTTCTTTCATTGTTGAGTTCCTTCCAGATAGCAAGTAGAACTGAATTCTCGTGTTTCTACCTACAAAGGTTGCTCTCCTCTGGATTATATTGAGAATGGTCCCTGTGAACTAATTTATCCGAGTTGGAATGAACCTGAATTTATTATATCGGTGCCCGGTTAAGTTATTTAGATAATGAACCAAGTAATATTGCGGTCTATTCTCCAAATATTCCTTTACAGATTACTTTATATCTTTAGTTTTCCCACCAAGACAAATTCTTGCTCCTTAAAAATGATCTTGTCTAGCTTCATTTGGAATTCAAATTGCTGCTGAGCGAGTTCACAAGCCCAAGTTGTGGACAGTCTTAGGTTGGGTAAAATTGTAATCAAATGCCAAGGATTGGAATAGATGTTCGAGATGGTATGCTCTTTCAAGGTTAACTGCTTTAATGAATGTACTCTGGGCACATATTGTAAAGTTATTCCATGTAAAGTGGCACCTGCGCCCACGAGCACTTTGCGGTGTGGTTGGTTTGCGCTTCTGGCACTAGGCCAACATGGCGCCTCCTTCTGGTCTCTTCTCTTCTGCATAAATTGGGAGCACATGGCTCAGGAGGAGGGGAACCACAATGCCACTAAACCCAGTATGGCCGCTCCGCTCCCCCTTCCCCCTATTGAGACTTGAGATCACCAGTTGCACTGAACCCAGACCCCCACTCCCCTGAGCACTGACCTCTCATTTGCGTCACTGGGCTCTCAATACAGAAATTCAGTGTCACAAGGACTCTAAACCTGCAACATTCAACTATGTTACCTAAAACCCGCACTGCACATGCGTATTAGGGCCAGACTAGAAGGCGCCCCACACCTGTGCAGAGTGAGTAAACACCTGTCTGGTTTGAGGGGTCTCTCGAGTCCTTACAAGCAAGCCGCCACAGCCAATCGTGTTTAGTTATTTGGTTGTTTGGCTGGTTCACACTTAGGGTGTCCACCTCACACCATGTTATTACAGATACTGTTTTCAGTCCTGGGATTTCATGTAACAAGTCAATGCCTTCTGGGTACTGCATACACCCTGATTGTAAGGGAGTTTACCACAAACCTGAGCGTTAAGTTTTATTTTATTTTTCTCTGGAGAGTTTTTTGCCCAAGCACACTAGAAGAAATTGTATTCCTTTTGTATACTGAAAATTGATCCACTTTCATCTTCTTCAAATACGGCCCTATTGCAGGTATGCCATCTTCAAAGCATACATGGTCCTTTCATGGTACTGCTGACTGCAATAGCAACCAGTGGTACTTTTGTGTGTGCAGATATCTCTACATAATATTCACATTCTGAGAGCTTTTCTTCTTGTTTGAAACCATCAAAGCAAAACATCAAATAGAAAATCGCAGTCCTCTCTCCGGCACAAATCTGATAGGCCATCATTACGTTCCCCGTAAGAGCGAGGTGGTATGAAGGCAGCGGAGGGGGCATTCTCATTACGCCCGACCACTATCTAGGTGAACGACAGCTTATCAATTCTTCTGTCTGATTTTAATATCCTAAAGCTGCGGATATTATTGTTTCATCTCCATCCCCCTCACCCCCCAGGGGCAAAGATGGTCTTCAGACCTCTCCTCGCATGAAAGCGCATAATCAGATCACCATCTTATAGAGTGCGCAAACAGAGTCAGGAAATTGCTGCTGGAAATGAATTTCTACTAAGATCCACCTTGGGAGAAATGAAGCAAAGTTTCTGGTGTATTACAAGGGCATTAGGTATCATCCGCATCCCACACCATGGGTACCACCCTGGCGCAACCTGGAAGAGCGCCCGCTAAAACTTGGTCACAAATTCACAATATGGGTCAGGTTCTTAATTATATTGATTATTGTATATTGATTACTAATTGAGGCTCAAATAGCACTAACAACTTTGGGGTTTGTGTTTTGGTAGGTTATTTTAGTCATATTCTATAAAGAAACTAAATAAAAAAGCAATATCCAAGAGATTAAGAAAATACAAATTTCACATCATCACATAAGAAGCATTTTTTAGTAAATGTTCGGAATTTTGTTTGCTCATTTAAAGTAAATAAACAACCTTGTATTTCAGTAATACTTTCAATTAAAACTATACAGAACTTCAAACCACTCATAATCGTATTTCAATGTAATAAATGTTATTCTTTGGTCTTCGAAGGGTCCACCTTGAGAGTGACCTAACCTCCCCTCATTCATTTAAAAACGCAGATTCCATTTTCATATTACATTCATTTCTTGATCTAAGTACTGGAACCGAGCTAATTCATCGACTCACAACCAAGAGTTATTTTTAATGACATACTAGATTTAATATCTATAATCTTCATAGCTATGAACACACTTACTGCTGACATCAGGTGATCTGCATGGGGATATGCTGGAATCCAAAAAAGGGCCAGCTCAGCATTTCATCCACCTGAGGTTGATACATTGATTACTATTAAATTGAGATAACTAGAACACATCCGATATACAGTGTCTGAATAGGGAAAAAACTGTATAAACACAAAAAAAGTTAGTTGTCATGCAGTATGCAGGTGAAGTTAAATGTATGTCTGTATTGTGTAAAACGTTTCTAAAAACACCGTTCATATTTTAAAACATTAATGCACGGAGGTTTAAAAAAAGCACACTTTAAGCATTTTTCAAGTGTAAGCAAATGATTTTGTATTTATAATTTCAAAGCAACATAATGTTTTTCACTGAAATTACATATTAAACTTATTAAAACATGATTCAGCATTTGTTTAAACCCAAATGCAACCGGATTGGTGTATTATGGCGTATGCTTTTCACTCAATGGTAATCTTATTTTTATGCTGAAGCATTCAGTACAAGAGGCACAGAGAATGAAATTGATTTGATGAGTTGATATCTCGATGAGTTACAATTTGGTGAAAATACACAGGGATAGATAATGATATACAAAGCAAATTTGCAATTCGAAACCGGGCCATTTCTGACTCAAAAAACGGGTTTACTGACTCCTTCCAAATCGATGTTCGAAAGGGGCATGGGGCCAGATATATCAGTGGTTTTTCCGCCCATTTGCGAACAGGGAAAAAGCCTTTTGGGATGTATCATCCCAAAAGGCCATTGCAAAATAAGGAATCGCAAAATTTGTGATTCCCTATTTTGCAAATGCATTTAAGGAATTGCAAATTGCGATTCCTTATATGCAGTTCTGGAGGCACCCAAAACGTTGGGACTTGGCCTTAAGAAATCGCAAATTACCACCAACTTCAAATTGGTGGTAATTTGCGATTTCATAGAAAAATTCACTTTTTTGCAGTTTTCAAAGTGCTATGTGGCACACATACATGATTGCAGGGGTTCAACAGTGTCCTTTTTGCACCCATGCACCCTTGAAATTGCATGCGCAATTTGCGAGTACCTAGTGGGTACTCGTAAATTTCGCATGCAATTCCCATTCATTTCTATGGGCCGCTTGGCCCATATAAATGAATGGGAAGCCATTTCTTATTTGCGAATCGCAATTTGCGAGTCGCAAATAAGGAATGCGTAGGAATCGCTATTTAAATTGCAAAACCTACATACATTGCATTTTGCGAGTCCTTAATAACGAATAAGTAAAATTCACTATTAAGGACTCGCAAAATACAATGATGATACATCTGCCCCATTGTCTTCTAATAGAGAATCGCAATGAGATTTACTAGTAGGTAATGACCACAATTGTAGCAGCAAACCATTCATATATATCCAACTCCTCAAACGAGGTAGTAAACCGTTTGCAAAAGGGAAACCATCTGCAAAGAGAAGCTGTCCTCGACGGATAGCTTTCCATTCGAGAAAAGTATTGCCAGCCTCATTGTGAGCAGGCAGGGGTCCCTTCCCCAGTGTCTTCCTAAATGTTTTTTTTAAAGCAGCACCAGTTACTGGAGTAACATGGGCGTCTTTAAAAAAAAAAAAAAAAAAAAAAATTGATAATACGAACCGAGCTGCGGTGGGCTGCTGTTCCTTGCAGGCCTCTCTCATTGTGATCATAGGGAATGCAAATAGGAACCTGCCTAATTAATATTCATTGGACAGGTCATTCTGCAACCTCCTACAGCTGGGCATTGTGCAATGCAATCAATTAGGACATACAACGCATTGCAAACTCAAAGATAGATCACAAATAGTCAGTGCACAATTTTTCCACTGTTGGTCCCTTTCTGTCTGCACATCTGACCTACAAACCGGTAAATTCGTACTTACCTGGTAAAAAACACTAACAAAAGTCCAGTGGTGCAGCAAAGACTACCCTTTTTCACTGGACTATGTTCAAATAATATCCGCTAGGAAGGTGGGAGTTGACTAAAAGTTCCTGGCTATTTCTCACAAGATGCTGATGGAAGCAGTCGATCCAGGGTGGTGGATCACACGGCGTGGCCCCTGTTAGCATGTTTCTCAGTGTGTCATCTGGCATGAAGAGTAGACTGCAGCTGAGAGGGGCTGCTCTGGTAGACCTTTTCCACAGACTGAACTTATCAGCCACAGCCACTCCTCTGTACCACCAACCTGGCCAGGAAAGGTTGTCAAATGTCTCTGGTGTGTACTGGCTCTACCCAGGGAAGAACAAACAGGAGCTGCAGTGTTTCTGCCTTAAACATGCAAAGAGGGATGAAAAGACCAAACCAGAACTCAGAAATTAATTTGGCATTTAAATCTCCAAGGACTCCTAAAATGGGATTCTAAACGGATAGAGATTTGTTATCTGGAAGCGGTGTGTTGTAGGCGCCCCTTCCATATACCACATTTGCATCATAGGGTTCAGAATTTGGTGAATAAAAACAAGCTTTAAACTATTGGAATTTTACCAACTCATACTAGGGGTGGTGACTCGTGCTCAAAAAGGCAAAGGGTCCCTTTATGACCCCTTCCTCTTTGCAATTTAAAAAATAAAATTGTTGGTGAGTAGGAAAAAAAAAAAGTAAACCTTCCTTTTTAAACACAGCCACATAGAAATACAGGATGCATTAAATGTTTTAAAGTTTACTTTATTGAAAGGCATTCACAGACATGTTGCTCAGATGACCCCAGCAGGTCAGCATCCATGTGATGGCCTCTCTAACCCGAGTGAGTCGCAATTTGCAACCTCCCTCATGAATATTCATGAGGTAGCTTAAATTGCTTTGAACCTGAATTCTCCGAACCAAACTATTTGTACATAGTTAGTTCAGAATTATTTACTGGCAGAAACACTACTGGTCACAAACTGCGACCAGTATTTTTCAAGCAAATAAAAAGTACATTCAGAACTAAAGGCCAGATGTAGGTCGGTCGGAAACGGCCGAAAATCGGTATTTTTCGGCCGTTACCGACTGGTATATGGGTGACAGGTATGTAGGGGGCATTATTTGAACGAATCGGTAAAATGACCGATTCGGTAATTTTACCGATTCGGTAAAATAAAAAATCGGTAAATTTACCGATTCTGAGACACCGAGATGTAGGTGGGACTCTTCAGAGTCCCAGAGGCCTTACAGAATCTGTATTTTTCCATCAAATCCAATTTGATGGTAAAATACCGATTCCGGTGTGCATGCACACCTATGCCATGTGACAGGCAGACCTGCCCTTAGAGCATGTATGCCTGCCACATGGCACCCGAGCCTGTTTTGGGGGTGCCAGAGGGTGTCAAAGTGACACCCCCTGCACCCTTGTGCAAATCGGTATTTACCGATTCGGTATCAGTAAATACCGAATTCTTCAGAATCGGTATTCCAGCACATCTGGAATACCTACATATCCACCCCTTAGATTTACCGATTTTTAATTACCGAATCGGTAAAATTCGGTAATTAAAAATCGGTAAATCTATTTTACCTACATCTGGGCCCAAGTTTCTCTAGAATACCAAGAGAAAGATTATATAAACTGCAATGAGACACTATTTAGCACCACATTGCATGTTCTAAAGCTGTGCTATTTTGAAGCAGTTGGTGTCGTATTAGAAATCATTGTTTTAACTTTCAATAGGCACATTTGTGCAGGGTTTTATGCTAACCAAAAACAGCACCAGTAAGAGCAAATTGAAAAGGAGCAAATCGTGCCCAGGTGCTGTTAAGTATCACAATACCTTGTATAAGGATTGCCACTATACTCCATTACTTTTTTCAGTGATCAGTGCTATTTTGAGGTATCAAAAGCTTATGTTGCTAATTGTATTACTTTAACAGCATACAAGTTTATGTGATAATAATGATACAAATCAATTTCAATTTACGGAATTTACCGATGTCAGAAGGATGAAAGGCTGAATTTTGCCAGAATCCATACTTGTGGCCTTGAGATCAGTGCAGATGTCTGGAGTAAGCGTTTAGTCTCCGAGCCATCTTTCAACCAAAAGAATACATTGTGAGCAAAATAAAAAAAAATATATATATATATATATATATATGTGTATATATATATATATATATATATATATATATATATATATATATATATATACGTGTGTTCAGGTGGAAAGCGGCTCTTGGTAGAGCACTCTCAACACCAGCGACACTCTAGATCTGCTCACCTCAAATGTCTGTTTTTCTATCAAAGTCTTTAAGAATAGGATTAGCACAATGCCATCCACGCCATCCAGATACAAAAGGATATATATATATATATATATATATATATATATATATATATATATATATATATATATATATATATATATATATATATATATATATATTCCATGTCTAGTCCAATCCCGACCTCAAAAGTGGAGCGCACGTCAGGAGCTGATAATTATTCTTTCATTATTGGCAACACATCATAAAAACACCGGACAGATGCGTTTAGGCTCAAAAACATAAATAAATGTTATATATAAATATATATATATATATTTATATATATATATATATAAATATATATGTGTGTGTGTGTGTGTGTGCCTTAAATTGATTACTAGTGGCTGAGACCAATTCAAGCATGTCACTCCTCACTTTGATGTATTTCTCTGCCATTTCAATGACTTGTATTTCACAAATAGTTTCCTTTTTTCCACTTCTGCTTGGTTCATTCATTACTCATTATTAATTACTCAGAAAATGTATTTGGTCTATTCTACACTGCCCACAAGTTAAAACATAAAATTCGATGAAAGCATATCTATATAAAAGCAGCAGTGGGTTCCATTCCATACATTTTGCACAAACTCTGGTCGGTGTTTTTCAAGACTATTGGACTATGCATCAAGTCTCTGCTAAAAAGCATGTTGAAGACAACAGTTCTCAAAAGATGATACCTCTTATTTCAGTGATGAACAAAATTTATAATTTTCTCAGTGATGAACAAAATGTATACATTTGCCACTGTGGTCCTCATTTTCAAATTGACGGTAGTACAAAAATCGTTGATTTTTGTGCCTGTTTTAGCTCTAGGATAGATTATGAGTTGAGAGCAGGAAACGGTTGGAAAATAGAGCACTAAATGGAGATAAATTTGGCAGCAACAGTTGCAAAATGGGCCAAAAATATTCAAAGGTTAGAATGTTAGTTGAACTTTGGAGTTCTTGCCCCCCCAGTTTAGCCCTGTCCTCTAAATGACAGTTGTTTTACATTTCTCTTTACTCAGTCCACAACCCAGGCAATTCTTGCTGCATTACATGCTGGTGATCCTATTATCACAAGAGCATTCCTATTTATGGTAACATGTGTATCATATCAGCAAGATGGCTCACGGAGTTAACCCACGCTGCTAACATCTGCTATGACTTTCAGGTCACACGTTTGAATTATAGCAAGCCTTTCATCCTTCGCAGCTCGATAAGCTAAATACCAGACCTTGGTTCTAGCAATACTGTGTACACAAAGCGCCTAGAAACTCTCTCGTAGCACACAAAATTGACATGCCTATGTGTCAGGCTCGCATCCCTGTAAACCAACAATCCTACATGCTGGCACCACAATGCTATGCAAGTGGAATCGTGAAGCAGAAAATGACCGTGCCCTGTCACTCCCAACATCATACAACGTCAGTTGCAAAGTTTACATCCGGTCAGGCCCTGTAATGTACTGAACATATTCGCGCCTGGAAACGGACGGCTACGGCTGACTGAAGCCAACTGCTGAAAAAGTTGTAAAAAAGAAGCGTGGATTATACTTAAATTGAATTTCTCAAAATAATTTTTTTAAAAATATTTTTGTAGAAAATTCCCTAACTTTATTTACAAAAAAGCACATATGGCAGAAGCAAATGAGAATTTGCATATTCCTCTTAATTATATAGAAGCACTTGCTGAAAATATTCTTCCATAGTTATGTTTTATATGTACTGTTCTCCATTTAGCCAGCAGTACACCAATGTCAAAGTGAAATCCTGACCTTGGTGATTTTATAATTGTGTTTCCACTTCGTATTTTCATCAAAGATAATTGACATCTAAATAAATCCACAAAAATCAGTGAATTAAGGAACGAAAAAAAGGTTTATTGTACCAAAGACCATACTCTCCTAATTTGTCTTGTGTGTGTCGTTTGAAAAGATTACAATAAACCATTCCATTGGCATGTATGTGCTGGACAGCTGGATTCTATTTACACAGCACATTAATTCCAGTTTGAAACCATTCATCTCAATAGTTCTTCTCTTGGGAGGATCCGCACCAGGTCCAGAACAGGAACATGCACAATATTGCAAAAGAATGCTCTCTCCCCGGTGCAGGTGTGCAATGGCATAGCTTGGGTTGCCAGGGTCCACTGCATGGCAAGTATCCTTCCACTTTTCTTTTAAAGTTTTGCACCCCTAAGAATGCCCCTTTGTTCCTAAGAATGCCCCTAAGAGTTGTTCGCCCAGGGCAACCGCCCCTGAGGGCCCGCCCATGCTATGCCATTGAAACGAGAACACAGCAGCAGTGAAAATGGTCAGGTTACAGAAAATGGACCAAGAAGCTGAAGTCAGGTAGGATGTAGAGCAGGAAGCAGAAGTCAGTTTTAAGAGGATCCTTCTACAGATATCAGGAAGTAACAGGTAGTGATAAGAAATAGATTATGTCTGACCCCACCTGAAGTGAAGCCCCATGGTACACATATTTCTGTCTCAAATTATACTCACTTCAGACCTTTGTTGACCCTGCTCTTCAGCTGCCACTTCAAAGGACGGCCACACCAAGGCCAGGGTAAGAAAGAGGAGTTTCTGGGTCTGCCAAGCTCGACACCGGTGCCCGAATACAATGCGCCACATCTTTCTGCATTGAGAAGGAAGGCCACCAATTGAGAAGGGAAACATCCTTTACAACGCAACTTTTACCACGCAGTGCCTTTACAACGCAGGTTTTTCAACGCAAGTCATTACAACGCATTGCGCTAGGGGGCGCTCTAGGATAGGTAATAGTTTAATTTACTATCCAACAACTTCCCTACAATCCACGGGGACTGGAGTTGGAATAGTAAATTAAACTATTCACTATCCAGCACCCCCCAACGCAAGTCGTTGTAACGACTTGCGTTGAAAAACCTGCGTTGTAAAGGCATGCGTAGTAAACGCATGCGTTGTAACAACGTACATCCATTGAAAAGGAAGGCTAGCACAAGACTGTCCGATTATTGTATACCACGTCTACGATATCTGTGGGAGCTTTCTGTGCTGGAGCAGAGGCAGCATCTTCAGATAAAACTTCACAGCACTCCAGAGAAAGTACCCAGAAACACTGATACATTTCTTGTACTGCATTCAGCACATGCATGGATGAACCTTTGGTGCACACATTACTGGTGAATGATGGCACATTCCCTTTTTAACACCTATTTTTTGTTTTTCAGGGACACAGCAGGGCAGGAGAGATACCAGACCATAACAAAACAGTACTACAGAAGAGCCCAGGTAAACTTAGCATTACTATGTCCTTTGACTTATGATTTGTGATGGAAAATACTAGTCATGGACCACATCAACACAGTTGACAACATTTGTATGACTTTCTGCCT